>NC_072373.2:11772500-21772500 GCF_028885625.2 Pongo pygmaeus | reverse complement strand
GACCCAAAGACTGGCCGAGCCAGAGAAACAAGAGTTCCACCCACAGTGCCGGCATCTGACCAAGCCCCTGGGCCCCTTTAGTGCTCCCTGAACACTGTGGTCTTGATTGTGTGGTGAAGAAGAGCCCGCCCCATGTCGCCCACTCTCGTGGGACAGGCCGTCCTATGTTCACTTGCGTCGGCCTGCATCGCCACGTCTCTCTCCTGCTCAGCAGCTGTCTCCCAGAAGTAGCCTGCCACCCTGTGCCAGCCCCACCACCTGTCCCACTACCTGTCCTGGCCACCGCAGGCCCCACCACCGGCCAGGCGCGCTCTCAGCTGATCCTCGGCACCCCCATTCTTGTGTGCCAAGGAGCATATCAGAGTGAGGCCCTGTGCCTGCCTGCGTTCGTGTCCAGTTCCTTCTTAGTGCTGGTGCTCAGAGCTCTTTCTCGCCAGGCAGGAGGATTGAGGTCATCAGCCTGGCAGGACTGCAGGTCGCAGTGTCGGAGACCACCTGGCCTTTGCCCACGCCGGTCCCTTCAGGTGCAGGCAGCCTTGGTGCCTTCCCCAGGCCCACAGGCAGGGCTCCCAGCCTCCAGGACATGCAAGAAACAGAACAGACACAAGAAAAAGACAAATCTGACACAGGATTTTGAAAAGCAGGTCAGAAAAACAATGCGAAGGAATGGGGCCAATTACATAAAGACTTGGGTTTTTTTTGTTTTTTTTTTTTGAGACGGAGTCTCACTCTGTCTCCCAGGCTGGAGTGCAGTGGCGCAATCTCTGCTCACTGCAAACTCCGCCTCCCGGGTTCCTGCCATTCTCCTGCCTCAGGTGCCCGCTACCGCGCCCGGCTAATTTTTTTGTATTTTTTAGTAGAGATGGGGATTCACCGTGTTAGCCAGGATGGTCTCGATCTCCTGACCTCGTGATCCACCCGCCTCGGCCTCCCAAAGTGCTGGGATTACAGGCATGAGCCACCACACCCGGCCAAGACTTTGTTTTTAAGTATAATTATTTTTTGCAGCTTTATTGAGGTATTGCTGAGAAAACCTGTGTATATTTCAGGCATGTGGCTTGGTGATGTGATGTGTGTACCCACTGTGAAGTCACCACCACAGTCATACCCACGAACACGTCTCTCACCTCACATGCCTGTCATTTTGTTCCCTTTTTCTTTTTTTCCTTGAGAATGTTAAGAACACCTAAGATCTGTGTTCTTGGCAGATTTCAAGTGTACTTAGTATGGAGAGCTGCAGCTACCATGTCATTACTGCCCAGAGCTCATTCACCCCGTAACCGAAGCTGGTGCCCTTGGCCACTCTCTCCCCGCTTCCCCACCCGCCCCACACCTGCCTTTCTCTCTGTTTCTGTGAGTTTGGCTTCTTTAGGTCCCACATGCATCATGCAGGGTTTTTCTCTCTGTCTGGTGCCTTTCACTCAGCATAATGTGTTCCAGGTCTGTCCATCTTGGTGAAATGGCAGGATTTCCTTCTTTTTTGTGGCTGAATAAAATTCCATGGCATATAGACACTATATTTTTGTACCCGAACTCAGGTCTCAGCCACTCATTGCTTGAAAGCCAAAATCCAAGAGATGAGCTTTGGTGAAAGGAAAGTTAGCTTTATTAAGGAAGCCAGCAACCTCTGGGTGGTAGACTTGTTTTCAAAGATCACCTCCCCTGGAGTTGTGACTCCATATCAGGGGTTTTTAAGGGAAATTAGGGGAGATAATTAAAGCACCCTTGTGAAACCTGCAGAGTCTCAGATGGGCAGTTAATCCTTGCTTTCTTGGTCAATGCCTTGTGGCCTTCTGCAGGCACCATCAGCCTATTCTTATCAGGCTGGTCAGCCCATTCCCACAGCTGTTGGTTCTCAGAGCTGTTGAATCCCAGCGTGAGTTGTTGGTTCCCAGAGTTGTTGGTTGGTGTATTTTCTTTTATTTCTGTTGAAGGTCCTGTTTTCCCAAGGCATTTTTAATAATCTACAGACTCAAGCAAAGCAATAATTGTGTTCAAGTAAACAAGCTTTTCTCTAACTTGGAGTCAGTACTGTTCCATTTTCTCAATCCATTCGTCTGTGGATGGACACGTGGTTTCCATGCCTTGGCTATAGTGAAGCATGCCGCAGTGAACATGGGAGTGCCGGTGTTGGCTTTGAGATACTGGTTTTACTTCCTTTGGCTATTGTGGAGGCTAAAGCAACTTCATCTTGGATACTGATTGGCCTTGTTAACATCTGATTAACCCCATTTCCGGGGATACCTCTAAGATTTCTACCTCACTTATTGTTCCTTGTGTAAGGGCAGGTACTTAACCACATACTCTGCCCTTGGGCAGGTTCACGGGGCATTCTTATCTTTTCCTGCGGGGTCTGTCCTACACATATGTCCCCTGTGGTGCAGAAGCCCTGGGCATGGGGGCCATGGCATGGGATCCACTGCCTCATCTCACCGCTGCCTAAGACACAGACCTACCTTCCTGCCCATAAGTCGCTGTTAGATGCTTCCTTCTGAGAAGCGGGGTCTGTCATCCTCTTTCTGCAGCCTCTCAGCTTCCTCACGTTGGAGGCAGTTTTACATAGGCCTGCTCACCATGGAACAGGTGTAAACCCACAAGCAGGATTGCAAAATCGTGCTGGTTCTGAAATAGGAAAGGTTCCCTTGTCCCCCTCAGGGCATTCGACAGGGCACTGAAGCCAGCCACTGAAGCCAGGGCTGGCTTCAGTGCCTTGCTGCCCAAACCTCTAGGGGAGCATACAGACAGGCAGGCTGTGGGTCTCCGACCCCACGACAGCGTCTAGGGGGGATGTTTACTGCTCCTGGAGCCCCAATGGGTGTGTGCTACCATGTGCTCTTTTAGTTTAGCCATCTGTAGGTGGCTCGTGTTAACCAGCTCAATTAGACCCTCTACCCTGTTGCAAGGACAGGGGGCTTTCTGTATCCTGGGGTTCTTGCCTTGGTGTACCAGAAGAATCAGATTGCACGTGGGCTTGGAAAATAAGTGCAAGGTTTTATTGAGTGGAAGTAGCTCTCAGCAGATGGGGAAGCCCGAAGGGAGATGGTTTTCCCCTGGAGTTGGGCCACTCAGTGGCCTGGGCTCTCCTCCAGCTGCCCCAGCCAAACTCTGCATCATTCTGCCAGTTGGTGGCCTACAGCCGTGCTGGTGCCTGTGTGCATTCCTCTCGACATCCAGCCACCCTTGTGTCCCTCTGCTGATGTGCTCCTCTTGAGGTCTGGCCACCTGTGTGTCTGCCTGCTAGGGTCTCAGGGTGTTTATAGGCACAGGATGGGGGTGTGGCAGGCCAGGGTGGTCTTGGGAAGTGCATTTGGGCAGGAAAACAAAAATGCCTGTCCTCACCTTCCTCCATCTGTCCCTCCGTAAGGGTGGAGCCCTAGCCAGGGACCACACCCTCCTCTACCCAGCATTTCCCTTCCCCTCTTCCATATCATTTAAAGGGACCACGCCCTTCCCTTTCCAGCACTTCCAAAACGGTTCCTCATTATTTTTTTGAGGAGCCTCCATACTGTTTTCCGCAGTGGCTGGATAGAGATTTTTAAAGTGTGTGCACACATGTCATTGTGTGCTTGGCAGGTCACCTCACGGCACTGTGATCAGAGCTGGTGGCCTGCCCTGCTCCTTCAGGAGGCACAGGAGCATTGCAGGCCTTTGAGGGGAACACTGAGGAAATGAGGGGGTCACAGGAAATTGAGAGGACTAAAACCAGGACCTGTGAGAGGGAATCAAAAGTGTTTTGCCTGGAGAAGAAAGCTGACCAAGACTGCCTAAAATAACTGATGGCTGTCACTTGAGACCTTTTTCTTTAGAAAGCTAAACTAGGTCCTTTCGTTGTATAAACCAAAAGTAAAATCCTAAGCACCCCAACCGACTGAATGGATCCCATCTTGGCCAAGGGGATTCCAAAGTAATCCTGAAAAACTAGTTCAGACCATGAAAAGAAGGAGGGGGTCAGACATGCCTCATTATGCTCTCCTCCTCCTGAAGGTTGGAATAGGAAACACTTGCCATCTGTCATCTCTAAGTGCGGCCACCTATAAGACCTAATCTCCATAACAACCTTGGCCTCCCCTTATCTCCAGCCCAGACACTCCTTTCAGTTGATTTCATGTTTTTATTTATTTACTTTTTGAGACAGGGTCTTACTCCGTCACTTGGGCTGGAGTGCAGTGGCGCGATCACAGCTCATTCCAGCCTCCAACTCCTGGGCTTAAGTGATCCTCCCACCTCAGCCTCCCATGTAGCTGGACCACAGGCATGCATTACCATGTCTGGCTAGTTTTGTTTTCTTTTTTTTCTTTTTTTCTTTTATTTGAGATGGAGTCTCGCTCTGTCACCCAGGCAGGAGTGCAGTGTTGTGATCTCGGCTCACTGCAACATCTGCCTTCCAGGTTCAAGCAATTCTCCCACCTCAGCCTCCTGAGTAGCTGGGATAACAGGTGCACACCACCATGCCCAGCTAATTTTTGAATTTTTAGTAGAGACAGGGTTTTGCCATATTGGCCGGGCTGGTCTCGAACTCCTGGGCCTCAAGTAATCCACCTTGGCCTCCTGAAGTGCTGGGATTACAGGCGTGAGCCACCATACCCAGCCTAGTTTTTTAATTTTTTTGTAGAGATGGAGTCTCACTTTGTGCCCATGCTGGGAGTCCAGGTTTTTAGATAATAACTCTTAACTAAAGGTGACAGGAATGCACCCACAGGCACCAGCTCGCCTGCAGGCCACCAACCGGCAGAACTACGTGGAGTTTGTCTGGGACAATTGGAGGAGAACCTGGGCCACTGAGTGGCCCAACGCCAGGGGAAAACCATCTTTTAACCAATTGCCAATCAGAAAATCTTTGAATCTACTTGTGACCTGTAAGCATCTGCTTTGCATTGTCGTGTCTTTCCAGACTGAACCAATGCATTGATTGATGTCTTATGTCCCACTAAAACGTATAAACCCAAGCTGTAACCCAACTACCTTGGGCACATGTTCGCAGGACCTGCTGAGGCTGTGTCACTGGTCATGGTCCTCACATTTGGCTCAGAATAAATCTCTTAAAATATATTACAGAGTGTGGCTTTTTTTATCAACAGTGGTAAAGTAATAGGAAATAAAATTTGGCTTAATAAAAGCAACACTTCTGACTATATACAGTTGTTGAAAGCCTAGTAAGTTGTCACATGAGCAGTGTGTCTCTCATCTCTTTTGGATTGTGTAATGTGACCCACATTGGACCACAGCCTAGAGGACCTTCAGTCCCCTTTCTTTGGAGATTCCTAGGTATGAGTATGATTTTTCTTCTTTCTTTTTCAATATCAGTTTCCTTTAAGATCTAATTTGCAAATTAGTCACTTTTAAGAAAATCCCCTGTGCGTGACCAGGTGCCACTTTGATACACAGAATGTTTCTGGACCCGGCCCCGGCCATATAGATCAGGCTCCTGCCTGTTGCCTGCTCAGAAGGCTCCGACCATCCTCAGCAGTGCCCTGATGGTGGTGGCTCTGCCCACGTGTATTTCCAGCAAATAGTTAGGGTGCTGCCTGTCTGAAATGGGGTAGATCTTGGAGGGGATGTCCCAATCATGTGGAGAGGCTGGCGAGGGGCTTATGCCTGGGGTCCTGGGGATTGCACCTCCCGTGGCGTGGTGCTGCCCAACAGCAGCTCTAGGTGTCTCCTTAGGCCAAGTTACCGTGCACAGCACCCAGGGCTGAGCGTCCTGGTCCTACCATGCCCCACTGTTTCTGGCTGTGCTCAGGGACGTGTCTCCCTTGGTAGTGCTTCCCATGGGTTGAGGTGGGAGCAGGCCTCCTGCCAGGGAGCCCAAGAGGCAGGGAAGCAGGTTGTTCACCTCGATCTCACTTTTTCCAGGTTAGAGACTGTGAGTCAGGGGAACTTTCTCCAGATGAGGGACGTCTCAGATGTGGAAGTTCAATTCCCTTAGTCTCTGCTTGGAATTGTTCCTTTCTCTGTGGCTGCAGGGGCCATCCCATTCTCACATTTGAGTTCTGGGATATTGCTGGTGTTGTGCCTTTGTTTCTGGTTTTCAGCTGGAGGAGTGGAGCCAGGTTGTGTCTGTGGCATGATTTTGGAACCAGAAGTCTCCACATTCATCCCTAGACCTTCACTATAGGGCTAGGAGTCATCACTGTAAAAGAAAACCTAAAGTCATCACTGTAAAAGGAAAAGTGTGAGTGTGGCTCTTGGCAACTAAAACAAACCATCTTGGGTGCAGCCAGCACAGGGCACCACTTTGACATTTCACATCCATCTACTGCACCAAAAATCTTACAGTCACTTAGAGATAAGTCAGGGCAAGGAAGCCACGGAGTGCTCACTCGTCTACCTTCACCAAAATCCCAAACGCCAGTCAGCAAACTGACTGTGCACCTTTTGTTTTAATTTGGATAATGATACATAATCTTGACTAAGAATGGCCTATAATAAATGCAGGATGTGTACTGTAAACTCTTGCTGAGGTCATATGATGTCTTCCTATTGATGTATGGGATACTGAAGCCAACGGCAGGTCTAGTAACTGCAGTTATTTTAAAGCAGGGGTTAATGTGATATATTGAGATCTGCAATAACTAATGTGATGAGATTTCTGTTGGTGACAGTCAAAGGTTTGACTAATACTGAAGCTGTCTACATTCAGGATGGAAGGAAATGCCACATTCACCTGGAAGTTAGTGAAAGTAACCGTGATTTTCCCCATGTAATCTTGCTAATAATTCCAATAGGCTGGGCCATGGCAGTTAGCTTAGGTGCAGTGCCACATCCATGGCAGCCAGCTTAGGTGCAGTGCCACATCCATGGCAGCCATTCCTTCAAATAAGCCCATCCTTCTCTCCCCGCAACATACCCACTGATTCTGTTCTCTGGAGAACCCTGACTGACACAGTCACCCCGCTGGGCAGCATGGGGAAAGAAACAAATGAGCTCAGGGTGCTCCAGGAACAGCCTGGACGTTTCTGGATCTGCCCCAAGGGAAGCCCTTAGCTCCTGTAGCTGCAGGGCAGAGCTTTCTGAAAACAGAATCTGGAGTCTCCTGCTGCAGATGGCTGAATTCTAACTGTGCATGGCATCTGCTGTGACATTGAGGGCATGAGCGAGAAGGAACGGGACCCTGAGAACCCCAGTGTAGACGCATGGCTGCAGTCTGCAGAAGCTGGGGACGCTGAGTCCCTGAAGGCCGCAGAAACTTCCTGGCCAGTAGAGGTAGCCCTTCCTCCCAGTCTAGGGAGATTCATCCTGCAAGACGTGCCGGGTTCTCCTCAGCTTCTGTCCCCACACCTGTAGATGCTCAACTAGACTGCAATCCCAGCAAAGGCTGAAAGACAGGGTGCAGAGTGTACTCTGAGGAGGAGGTGCAGTCGGCACCAACAGGAATCTGGAGCATGCAGACGAGAGTGGGTGTTGAGAGTGTGGGTGGTGGGGAAGTACTCTAATGCTGAGTCTGGCTGAGGCTGGGGGAAGGGGCCTGCTAGGCAGAGCTTCAGTTGTCACGTGTGCCTCCTACAGTATGGACAGCGCAGACGTAGAACATTCCATCACTGCAGAAAGGTCTGTTAGATAGCTCCGTAGACAGTAAGTACAGGTTTCATTTTGAATCAATATGACCCGGATCAAGGCAGCAGGGTGTGGGCAGAGTGATATTCTAAGCAGAAGGTGTGCATTTTTGCTGTCTTTTTGCTGGTTAGCTTTGCATCTAGATGAATGTTCTCACTGCCCTGGCCCCCAGCTTTCTCTTCTCACACTGGAGATAAAAGTCCCTGTGCCTCCTGCTTCATGGAGTGCTTGTGGAAATGAAGTAGAGTAAAATGGCAACATGCTTTACAAAGGTTAAAACCGTTTTCCAAAAAAAAAGGTGTTACTCCTTAAAAATGAACTGATCCGGTTTTCCATGTTTTGTTTGCTTTTTCAGATTGCTGACAGAACTGGAATCTCCTGCTTGGTGGCCCTTTAGCTCCAAGCTTTGGAAGACACCACCGGAAACAAAGCCCAGGGAAGATGTCTCCATGACCAGTTGTGAACCCTTTGGGAAAGAAGGGATACTGATAAAAATTCCTGCCATTATTTCCCACAGAACAGAGTCTCACGTTAAACCAGGGAGGCTCACCGTCCTTGTGTCTGGGTTGGAAATACATGACTCCAGTTCTTTGCTCATGCACAGGTTTGAAAGAGAAGACGTGGATGACATCAAGGTCCACTCACCTTATGAAATTAGCATCCGCCAGCGGTTTATTGGAAAGCCAGACATGGCCTATCGTTTGATATCTGCCAAGATGCCAGAGGTTATTCCCATTTTAGAAGTGCAGTTCAGCAAGAAGATGGAGCTGTTAGAAGATGCATTGGTGCTCAGAAGCGCAAGAACCTCTTCCCCCGCAGAGAAGAGCTGCTCAGTCTGGCATGCAGGTTAGTGACCGACAAGGCAGTGAGCGCGTGCACAGACTTCTAAAATTACAGCCAGATTCAGCACGCCTGTGGGAAATGCCTAACAGATGCGTCACCTAGAGCAGCTGCTGGCCTCCAGCTTGCTAGAGACAGCTCGTTTGTTTATACATAAAAACAATTCCAGACCATTTTCCTTGTACTTGACATCTGTGAATCTGAAATCACTGAGAGTTAACTGTACACTTGATAAGTGCATGAATTCCAAAGCGGTTGGTACCATGCTTTGGATACAGTTTGTCCTCAGCAAAGCTCATGTGGAAATTTGGTCCCCAGTGTGCCAGGGCTGGGAGGTGTTTGGTCACAAGCACTCTGCCGTCTGGGTGGCTCAGTGATGTTCTCATGGTAGTGAGTGAGTGCTCCCTCTGTGAAGCCTGGATGAGTTCTGGGAATGCATTAGTTCCCAAGAGTGGGTTGTTAGGAGGCAGGATGCCCCTCTGATTCAGTCTCTTTGCCTATGTCCGCTTCCCCCTCGAGTGTCTCTGCCACAACACGAGAGCCCTTGGTGGAAGCCAGGGCATGTGCCCTTGGACTTCCCAGCCCACAGAACTGTCAGCTGACTAAAGGTCCGTTCTTCGTAAATTACCCAGTCTCAGGTGTTCAGTTATGGTGATGCAGAACCTGCTACGACACAGAAAGGGCTTTCAGAATGAGTGCATCAGAGCAAAAGGAAGCTCCTGCTGTTGTTTCTCTCATCTCCCCTCATTTTGATGTGGGAACCAGCACCTCAGGATTGTGACTGGTACCATCTCCACTTCTCCTGGTGGGGCCATTCCCATCACCCCTACTTTGCCCACTCCTGTTTTCCTGGACATTTAATCTAGGTTTTCCTAGCCTGGCGCCCAAACATGCTATTAGGGATCTGTGTGTTTGAGAACTGTGCAGCGTGGTTCCGTGTGTTTGTGGCATTCTCAGATGTGTGTGGAGTGGCCACGGTACCTTCCCGCAGACTCCATTGTAGATTGTGAATGCTCAGCTGGCCTGTCCCGGGGGCCGGGCTGAGGGGCAGACACCCTGGATCTTGGCACATCCACCGCGTTTGGCCTCCCTCCTCCCTAGCACAGGACCGAGGCTCATGTGCTAGGAGCCGCCATGGTCCTGCCCGTCTGATGGGAAGCTGGTGGCCTCTTGGTGTTATTTTTGCCTTTACCCTTTCCTTGATTAGGAGGTGGGGCCTCTGATGTGTTGTATTTGTTTTGGCCCTGCAGGTTTTGCTCTATGGATGGCCTGTTCTGTTTTCTTCTTTCCTCACGTGCTTTCTTCCCCCACAGATGTGCACGACTTTCCTACTATCCTAGACCATCAGCCTTGGCTGGCTTTAGAGGCTATAGTCACTCCCTCTAGGCTCTCTTCCTCCCTTACAGAAATCTTTTATCTTGCCATGGTAAAATCCACCGATTTTCCCCTGCAGTTGTCTTCGAGCTCTGATTAAGAAATCTGAATGTCATAAAAGACTCCATTTTCTTATATTAGCATTATAGCTAATATGCATGCATGTATACATATGTACACATGTGTATCAATGCATATGTATTGTGCATGTATGTGACATGTACATCCACACTATAATGCGTGTCTATATGTACAGCATGTAAAGCTGTATTCTTCGGGATTTTAATTGCCAGGTGTCTGTTAAAAGTAAGAGATATTTGCTACCCTTTCAGTTTCTCTAATTTTTCTCTTAAGAGAAAGATTTCAGTTCCCATAACCTGTTTCTCTAACATGAAAATGTTTTGCTTGCTATTCCAGATGGCTTCAAGTTTCGGACAGAAATACACATAATAATAGAGTCCCATGAGCCCCAGGGCTGAATACTGACCCTAAAAATGAAAGGTGCACACCTTAGATATGCAGCACGTGGTTGAATCACAAAAAACCTACCACCTTTCTGTATATGTCTTAAAGTCAGGGGTTGCAAAGAGAGGCATTGACCCCTATGGAATGGAGCATGTGGTGTGAAATGTAATGAAATCCATTGATCAAGATGAGGAGATCAAAGGTCGTCATGAGCTTCTGTCACTAAAGTGCAGGCCCGAACCTGAGTGTCCTAGTGGGAGACAGGCTACAGAAGCATAGGAAGCAGAGGTCTTCACCCACATTCAAGGTAAATGGTAGAGGTGTACTCCTGCACGTGGCTTCAGGGAGGAGGTATGTGACGTGCTGTGGAGTTGGGGACTGTCCTGGTGGTGTGGGGACTGAAGAGGGGTCCCCGGGTATGTGTGGTGTCAGGCAGGAAGTTTGTGACATTCTGTGGAGTTCAGGACTGCTCTCCAGGGTCCCAGTAGAGCAGCACTCAGTGTGTTTAGTGGCCCTGCCATGTTGCCAACCTGGCTGCACCGTGGTGGCAAGCACTCCTGTGTTCTGCGGGCTGGTGTTTGTAAGTGGGTTCCTGCAATCTGTGCTGTTTGAGGTCAGAGGGCTATCATGACCTTTTCTGGGGGCCTCAACGTGCGTTCAGGATTCAGGACTGATGGCGTCACCCTCCCTGCTCAGCTAGGAGGGCCCCCTTAGTTTAAGTCACCTGAGTGTGGGTTGTAGCCACAGCGAGCACCGTCTGTTCACTTGCACAGCTGCACCCGGCCCGTGGTGTTTTGAGTACCTGGGGCAGCCATCTTGCCACGTGGCACATGCAGCACACAGTCCCACAGGGACCTGCTGCATGTGTGGGATGGACTGTTCCTCCTGTGGGGGACTGTTGTGCCCCCTTTCCGTGCTCACTTTCACCCCCATGGGCAACCTGGCCCGTCCAGGTAAGTGCTGGTCTCATGGGGGCAGCTGCGCCTCCAGAGGGTGTTCTTGAAGAGGCTCCATGCAGGGACTGGAGCGTGCAGTGCCCTGCCTGGTGCTGTGTTAGCAAGAAGGCGGCGCCCCGTTTGATGGGAGCTCAGTAGTCTGTGGGGCACTCGTGGCTCTGAGGCCTTGCCTCTGCCTGCCGTCTGCTGCTGTTGTCCATGCGTAGGCACAGGGACTCTATGCCAGCTTCCCTGTGTTTACTGCTCTCAGCTGGAAACTGTGGGCTCCCTGGAGGTGGAAACCATGACGGATGTCTCAGAAATCCCTGCCTCTGGGACGAGCACTGGTACACGTGTGGCCACAGGGTGGCAGCCTCGCAACACCAGATGGGCGCTTGTCAGGGAGGGACACCCGGGGCGGGGAGCCTTTCCAGAGACCTCTGCAGGGCTGCGTGCCAAGCGCACGTTTTATTTTATTCTAGACACTCGTCCTTGCCTTGAGGAGCACCCAGGACCGCACAATCACCCTCCTCACATGTCTCTGGGCCCTGTGGGTTCTGACAGCCTTCTGGAGGCCGGGCCAGGGCTTGCACAGCAGCCTCCGTCTCAGATTTTCTTGCAGTCAGCCTGGGCTGTGGTTTGGGAGGAAGGCCACAGGGTGAGGTTTCCTTCCCACACATCCTACCAAGGGACATGCACAGTATTTTATTTTTCTTTTTATTTATTTTTTTCTTTTAGAGACAGGGCCTTGCCCTGTCATCCAGGCTGGAGTGCAGTGGTGCAATCATAGCTCACTGTAACTTCAACCTCCTGGGCCCCAGACATCCTCCTGCCTTGGCCTCTCAAGTAGCTGGGACTATAGGCACATATCACCATGCCCAGGTAATTTTTTTTTTTTTTTTTTTTTTTTAGTGATGGGGTCTTGCCGTGTTGCCTAGGCTGGTGTTGAACTCCTGGGCTCAAGTGATCCTCTCACCTCAGCCTCCCAGAGTGCTGGGATTTCAGGCGTGAGCCTCTACCCTGCTGTGTACAGCGTATTTGAAGGCTGTTCGTTCACTGAGTTTTTTCTTTGTCACTCACTGCCTGTCTTGGGGCTAAGGCCTGCCTGGGCTTCCAGCTCCCTGATGACAGCCTTGCCTGTACCTCTGCTTCCCCGGGCCGTGTGTCTGTCTGCACAGCAACACCAGCAGCAGGACAGGGCAGGAGGCAGGCATATGGAGTGGGTAGTTAGTAGAGGACCAGAGCATTGGGGTGGCTGAGGTTGTCTCTGCAGTTCGTTAGTGCCAGGCGTCTTTTGAGGCAGGGAAGTTCCCACTGGAGCTGAAGCACCCAGGAGCCTGCTGTGGCACCGCAGGCCTGGGTTGGGCTGACTGGGGAGCCTGGGGGTACTGCGTCAGCTGGCCTGGAGCCTATCAGAGGAAGCCGCTCAGCCCCTACCTGTGCACACGTATTGGTTGAGTGGGAGATGGAGCACACAAGCTGCTGTCTCCTCCATTCAGCTCCCTACGCTGTCCTTACCTGTGCGCTAGCTTCACGGGCCCACTAGGCCCAGCAGAGGCCTTTCCTGGGTGACAGGTGAGTGTTGGAGGCCAGAGCTGAGGGAAGGGGCTTGCTGGAGACAGACAGGCTGGCGGCCCAGGTCCCCGCTCCCAGGCAGGTGCAGGCAGCCCCTCCTCAGCACTGGCAGTGAAGACGGAGCTGTGTCTTGCACAGGGGCCTGTGGCCTCAGGGCACCCTCCTTCCAGATGACCAAGACATTCTGCAGCCCGCATTGTGCCCTGGGCTCGTCCTGGGCTGGCTTCCTGCACCCCCAGGCCAGCAAGGCCGTGCCTGGGTGTCTCGAACACTTCCTACTCCCGGACAGTCGAGTCACCCCACCCCTCTTACTGTGAACCACCTGTGATGCTTTTGTTTAATTGCAGTCACTCATGACCCCAAGACAGAAACCATCCTTACAGAACCAAATTAAGCTTTCCTGGAAGAAATGTTAAAAAGAGTGACTCAGCAGCTCCACGAGCACTGTGGCTCTGGAGATGGTGGGATGCAGCCTCACCAGGACCCCAGCCACCGCGCCCAGCAGAAACATCCATAGCTTGAGGCTTCAGCATTCTGTCCAGCCTTCTGAGTGTTTAAGCAAAGTCCTATTTGTTAAAATTCCAGAACAGCCTGAGTGTCTCTGTCACACAGCCTCAGGTGCTGAAATGAAAGCCATGTCCTAGGTAGGGAGGCCCAGGGGCTCTGCCCTTAAGAGCCTGTGTCAGCTGGGCACGGTGGTTCATGCCTGCAGTCCAGCACTTTGGGAAGCCAATGTGGGAGGATCTCTTGGGTGCAGGAGGATGAGACCAGCCTGGGTAACATAGCAAGACCCCCGTCTCTATAAAAAATACAAAAATTAAGCCAGGCGCGGTGGCTCACACCTGTAATCCCAGCAGTTGGGGAGGCAGAGGCGGGCGAATCACAAGGTCAGGAGTTCAAGACCAGCCTGACTGATATGGTGAAGCCCCGTGTTACTAAAAATAAATAAATTAGCTGGGTGTGGTGGTGTGCACCTGTACTCCCAGCTACTCAGGAGGCTGAGGCAGGAGAATCCCTTGAACCTGGGAGGCGGAGGTTGTGGTGAGCCGCGATCACGCCACTGCACTCCAGCCTGGGCGACAGCAAGACTCCGTCTCAAAACAAACAAAAACACAAAAATTAGCAGGTCATAGTGCTGCATGCCTGTGTTCTCAGCTACTCGGGAGGCTGAGGCAAGAGGATCACTTGAGCCAGGAGTTTGAGACCAACCTAGGTGACATGCTATCTCTACAAAATAAATAGTTGTTGTTGTTTTTTAAAGCCCACATTGTAGCCAGGGAATTGCAGCTCGAGAAGATGCTGAGGAAAGCACACAGTCCTTCAGCTCCCAACACCCAGCAAGTCAAAGGGCACCAGCACATAGCAGGCTTATAGACCATCACACAGCACACTGCAGACAGCACACTGCAGACCAGACTACGAGAGCCTTAGGCAGGGCGGGGTGGGGTGTGGGACTCTTGGAGGAAGGAGGCACTGGTGCAGCACAGGCTGGGTAGTTTGTGCCCCTCCATTCCTGTGGCCTAGGCTGTGCTGGTGCTGCGAGGTGGACGGGGGCCACCCTGTGATCTCAGGTCACCAGGGGCACGTATCCTCTGAGTTTGTGGCTGTGTCTTCCAGCCTAGCTTGGCCTGTGCACTGTGGCTCGGTGTTTCAGAGAAGGGCTCCTCAGTGAGCAGCTTCATGTGAGGGCCTGCAGGCTCCCATGGGTAATGCACAAATTCAGAGAAGCACAGTAGTGGGCTGCAGCTCCCCAGAGAGCACCCACATACAGCTTGGGTGTTGCAAACCTAGGTTGTGAAATGGTTGTTGGTTGTAACCAGATTTTGTTTCTGAAGAGTGGGATAGGAAAACAGCCCTCTGGGCGATCTGTCCTGCTGGTGCTATCTGTGAAGGGAGCCCCTCACTTCCCACCTGAGTCTCACGCCACTTCCCCACTTGCACCCACACCCATCTGCTGGGCCTGGAGCCGCTCCCTCTTTAGGGCCATCCCTGTGATCAGTCCCCTGTGGCCCTGGGCATGGCTGGTCCTTCTCTGCTTAGTCGGGTGCTATCAGGGAGGGTGAGCTTGTCAGGATCATTTGGGGGGTGATAGGCTGGCAGGGGTGGCGTCTTGGAGGTGGCATCTCTCCTGTGGAGGGTGGGGTTGGAAGCTGAGCTTGTCAAGATCATTTAGGGAGTAATAGGCTAGAGGGGGTATGCCTTTGGCCCCAGCAAGAGTGCACCCCCAGATATCCCCCCTTTCCTCTCCTTTTCTGAGGTCATGCTCGGCCACTGCTACCGGGCTGCATTCATCAGGAGTGAGGAGGGTATGGGCTCTGCTGGCTGAGGTAGGACCCTGGGAGGGATGCTGAAGCCGCCCACCCGCCTGCCTGCCCCATCAGGAGCTGGCACTGCAGCTGCACTCTCCCTGCCTGTTTCCTGACATCCTTGTAAATGACAGCTGCACCAGATGTAGGGGAGCTGCGTGTGCTGCAGAAGAGCAAACAACATTGCCCCCTTATCTGGGCCCCGGGGTGTCAAGGCTGCTGTTGAAGCTGCTCTGTAAATAAAGGGCAGGTGGCCTCTGCAGGAGGCACACTGGGCCACCTTCTGCAGAGCGAGACTGCCTCTGGCAGGTGGCCTGGAGCCCTGAGACTCACCACAGGGCGGAAACACCCATGTCCCCTCTGAGCCTGACCACGGGCAGCTCTGACTCACCTCCCACCTCGGTGGTGCAGACGTGTGGCAGTGCTTGGCGTGGGCTGTGGGCCACTTCCTGTGCTCTCCAGAACCGCAGCCTTCTGCAGAGTAGCTCAGATGTCACTGCAGTTCCCCAGTCACGTGTGTGATGTGCATTTCACCAGAGTTCAATGATTCTTGTGTTTTTTACTCCAAACCTTCAGCCTTTCTCAAAAATAAAATAAAACCACTTGGGATGTAGGGCTTTTACTCTGAGAGGTACAGAGTGGCCACCGTCTGTTTGCAGTGTTGCAGACCCTAATCTTTCAGGGCTGGATGGCAAGGCAAGGCTCACAGAGGTTGAGAGAGGAAGCAGTCCTGTGTGTGGTGGCGGGAGGAACACTGCCTCAAAGACCACGCTCTGCCATCCAGAGCACACGAGGGTTGTTGCACCTCCGAGAAATGTCACTGCTGACCATCTGCTCTCCTTGCAGCATCTGGGCTGATGGGCCGTACCCTGCACCGTGAGCCACCCGCAGGAGACCAGGAGGGCACGGCACTGCACCTGCAGACAAGCCTGCCAGCCCTTTCCGAGGCGGATACCCAGGAACTAACCCAGGTAAGATGTCCCCAGTGCCATGCCAGCCAGCGCTGTGTCCCCATCTTCCCGCATGCTGCTCCTCTCACCTTCCCGACCACAAACAAGCTCTGGGTCATCCATCCGTATTGGCTTCCCACCAAGGAGGAGCTGCTGGCCTCCCCTCAGCAGCTGCAGGGAGGGAGGAAGGGCAGTGTCCGTCCCAGGTCCACACACTTCCTGGAACACAACATGCACCACATTCAGACACATTCCTATGCACACACAGCTGCCCTGGCTACCACCTGCACCCATTGTACATGTCCGTGTGTGTGTGCACAGGTGTGTATGTTTACTGTGCATGTACATGTGCATGCTGTGTGTAGTGTGCGTGTACTGTACACATTGTGCATTTATGTGTACTATGTGTGCTATGTGTACATATGTTATGCATGTACTGTGTATATGTCCATGTGCATGTGTGTGTACTTGTACTGTGAGTACATGTGTGTATTATGTGTGTTGTGTGTGTATGCACGTGTGTGCTGTGAATGTGGTGTATGTGTTGCATGTACTGTGCATGTATATGTGCTGTATGTGTACCTTGTGTGTACTGTGCATGGGCATGTGTGTATGTGCATGTCTTGTGTGTGGAGCGTGCATGTAGTGTACCTGTACATGTATGTGTACTCTGTGTGTGTGTGCTGTGCATGTGCTTGCATGTGTGCTCTGTATACTGTGCATGCATGCAGGTACATGCCTGCTGTGTGTTGCGTGTTCTGTGTGTGCACTGTATGAGCGCATGCACAGTTGGGTGCATGGCTCACTCAGCCCTCATGTGCTGAGCACTGGTTCTTAAGGAGGCTCAGCACTTTGTGCCTGGGAGACTGGAATTTTAACGTTCAGTGTAAATACTCCTGTCTTGTCCAGAGGTTGCTGGCTAATATGCTGGCTTTCCAAGTAATTTTTGAAGCTGTACCCAGTCATCATATTACTTCATTTGTAAATATCTCCATATGTATCATTAAAGGATAAGAGCCATTCAGAAAGACCATACTGCCACTGTCGCCTTAGGAAACAGGAAGTCGTTCCTCAGCACCATCCAGTATCCAGGCAGTGCTCCAACCTGCTGAGCCCTTCCTGAAGGGCGTGTCCCACAGAGTATGTGGCGCACATGCAGTCTCCAGGTGCAGCTTCCGTCTTGTCATCCCCTGCAGTTGATTCCTTGAAAAAGCAAAGCTGTCTGTTGGGCTGAGACTGTGCACTTTGGATCTTGCAGTTCTGTGTCCACGCAGGGCGTGGGCTCCCCATCCCTGAGCCTCTGAGTCGGCAGGTGGGTCTGGGGCTCTGTCAGGCCCGGCCCTGTTTTTGTAGGGAAGGTTTTGTGGGTGGCTCTGCCCATGTCCACCAGGAGGTGGATAAAGACACTCTGTCTCTTACGCCTGTTTTTAAAAACCAATTCTTACTTTACGTGTCTGTGTAGGCATAAACTCCTTTGAGGCCAGCTTGTTTGGGGAAAAAGGTGTTCATCTTTGCTCTGGGGTAATTCAAGTGAACACGGCTTGTCACTTTTTCCTCCCGGCCTCACTTAGTCATGTCTGGTAATGGCACACACAGCACTGCCTGGTAGGTGTAGCCAGCTCACTCTGCAGGTTCCTAGTCACCTTCAGATACGCTCACTGCCTCCAGAGCATTCTTGGCCTGGGTCTCGTTTGCTCGGGGTTTTTGAGAAAGCCCAATACTGTAAAGACAGACTTACCTGATTCTTTCCCAGCCATCCTCCTGAGAGTGCCTCGGCACGTGGCTGAGACTGGCAGGATCTGAGCACACCCCACTCCCACACCCCACAAAGGTGTCCACGGCCGAGACGCTCGCTGTATCCCATGGTTGTGTTTAGACTGAAGTAGGAACAAAGCTTTAAGATGAAAAAGTAGGAATTTTACCTGTTAATTGCAATGGTGGCCATGTAGTTGGAGAGGCCCTCAAGTGTCCACACATCAGACTCTCCTGTCACGTGTGGCGTGTTCTTCACCTCAAAGCCCGGGAGCGATGGGGAGGTGGTCAGGTCACTACACGGAGCTGAGGGTGAGTGGGGCTCCCCACCAGCCATCCAGGCCGCGTCTCCCCTGGGGCTGGCATGGGCACTGCCATCATTAAAGATCCAGCAAGCCCAGTGGCCCAACACTGGGAGGAACAGGCTCCACATTCAGGACTCTGGCATCAAGGCCAGTGGCAGAGCGGGAGGAAGCAGTCACCCAAGGTATGGGGTTGGGAGGCCCAGGAAGGCCTGGCGTGCCTTAGGGGCAAGTGCAGCGCGTTGGTCAGATGCGGGCCCCCTTCCTTGCAGGAGGAGCCTAGTTTCACAGGAGACTGTCTTTTTGAGGCAATACATGTGTTTCCTATTTAGAGAATTCCTGGTGCACAGTTGAAGCTCAAGCAGAAGCCAGAGTGAGTTACATTTCTGGGGAAAATAAAAATGCACGAAACCCCCCTTCATCCAGCTGTGGTTTTTGTTGCAGATGCTATTAAAGCCATCATGCTGAAACGTGTCCCAGTGGTGTGGGTTGCAACTGGGGGTGCTCAGGAGAGGGTGGCTGTGATCACACAGGACAGGCAGGGGTGATGTGGCGAGCCCTGCTGTCTCTGGGGCCCTGGCCACTGTGTCACTGTGGCTGTGGAGGGTGGAGGGCCGGGGGCTATAGGAGGTGGATTTGACAGAGCCCCTGACTTGCTTCTGTTGTCTGCTCCTCTTTGCGGCTGTGGAATCCACTGGGGCCCACGCCATGGACGCGGTGCCTGGACACAGTAGAACTGGAGGTGGTGTCGGGCAGTTCCCTGGGACACTCCAGCTCATGCAGCCTCATCTGTCTTGTCCTGCTTTGGGGTTGCTGTGTCCACGTCCCTCTGTCTCCAGGGAGGAACCAGGTGGACACTCAGTGTAGACAGACACTGGGTCTGGCAGGAGAGTGGGTGGGAGCCTCGCTGGTGCCTGATGGTGGCAAAGAAGCCTGCTGCACTCCTGCTGTGGTTCCTGATAGGAACGGATGTTCCGTGGCCGGTCCCTGTGGGCGCAGGTCCCAGAGGATGCTTGGGTGACGCCTCAGCCTCCTGCCTTATGGCATGGGGTGACCAGCATACCACTGCCTGTGACGTCTCCATAAACAACAAATGCAAACACACATGGTAACAGGAAAGCCATGCAACTCATTCCGTTCAAAGTCAAAGAGTTCCCAGGGAGCCGAGCCTGGTGCTGGGACGGGGGCGAGACTGAGGGTGCGGTCAGGCTCACATGGGGCTCAGGTAGGGCTCACGTGGAGGTGTGGGACAGCAGCTTCTGGGCATGTGGGGACCCAGGTGTTTCTGTCCTCACATCTTTGTTTGGCAGAAACCCTCTGCCCACTCCACAGCGTCATGTCCCATGTCGACCAGTTCTGGTGATTTGCTGGAACATTCTGAAGTCATTCTGGGGCTCCCTGCCTTCTATGAAACTATCTTCAGAAGGTAACATCCCTTTCTTTCCTTTTGTTTCTCTTTTTTAGGAACTGGAGAATGCATTGCATCTTCCTCAGGGACCCCCGTTCCTGGTCTGGCTTCCCTTACTTCCCTGTCCCTGATGTCTCTGATCTAAACTTCCCTCAATTAATCTGTGTCCTCTCCTAGTCAGGGGAAAAAAATCAATGGTTTCCTGCGTACCTAATGAATGTAAGATAATAATATTCACAGAGTGTCTCCCTAGTACTTGAAATAAGGGTCTTAATCAGTGCATGACCGCCCTGGCTTCTTTGAGCTCACCGACCATGTCGGGGGCCAACAGCCCCATGTGACTTTGGGCCCCTGCAGTCCCCGGGGGCAGGAGAAGCTGCATGGACACCGTGCTCTGTCCTGAGCGCACCTGACACAAGTGTCGCTCTCCTGCCTGGCCCCAGTGGGAGTGTGTGGAGCAGGCGAGTTGGAGAGCAGGTTATGGCCAGAGGGGATGGTGGGACTGGCCACCCCTAAGGTGACTGGGCTCTGCGGGGGCACTGAACGCAGCACCCACCCTCCGAGGCTGGCCAGGCAGGAGTGGGCCTTGCTTGTGAGTGAGGAGGGGTGGGGAGGCCAGGCTCCTCCTCCACTCAGGCTCTCAGCGTCCCGTACCTTCCTGCTTTTCCAGGCTGTTCATGTCAAGTGTTCATCACGACGCAGGCAGGAGGTCGATATTTTGGGGGTCTGTGAGGTTTTGTGATGCTGTTTTTATTTATGGCCTTGACAGCAGTCAGATAGAAGCGCTGAGCTAAGCCGCATGTTTGGGGATCTGTGCCTTCACTATGAGTTCCTATTACTCATGCCCCTGACACCACATTGCATGCACTTTCTAAATGCTGATCCATAAGAAGAGGCTGGGAATGGGGATAGGGTGCCCTGCAGCCCGACATCCACACAGCAGGAGGCCATGTCCCTGAGGCCAGGGGCGCCCTGGACCAGGTGTGGGGGCCCTGCATGCACGTGGCTTGAGGGCGCCCTGTAACTCAGACTTATGGCAGCTGGGTGGAGGCGGCATCACAGGGAAACACCACGCCTTCCCTTTTAACCTGTATGCTCTTTGGCTAATGGGTTTGTGACGGTGAGTGCCTGCTCGCCCGCCTCTGTGCACCCTGCCCACCCCCACCCACACCCTCTGCTTTTGCAGGTGAGCCACTCCTGTGCCCATGCCCCCCAAACTCCCATTGTGCTGGGCATGACTGCAGAGGACCCAGGACCCTGGGCTGAGCAGGGCCCATGGCTTCAGAGTGATGGGGACAGGAGGCCATGCCAGGCACAGCCCTTGGGGTCCTGGATGCTCACACCAACCGGTACCCAGAAACCACCTGGGAAACTACCGGTGCAAAGCGCCTGGCAGGAGAGAGTGTGGGACCCGTGCTGAAGGCCGGAGGCCAGCACCTGACAAGCCCTCTCAAGGCCACTCCCAGGCTGCACCAGCTGAACAGGTCGAGCAGAGACCAAGTGCTCAACCGAGTGCTGAGTGGGACTTCAGGCTTGGAGGACTCGCCCCATCCCGAGCCTTTCCTGTCCTCCCAGTTGTCGCTTTAATGAAGGCCAAGTGTGCGGGGCAAGTGCTGGGTGTCATGGAGGCCCTGGCTGTGGAAGGTAATACGTGTTATAGCAGTGGGGAGTTTCTCATTATTCACTTTTTAAAAATTGTGGTGAAATATATAAAACCCAAATTTTGCCATTTTAACCATTTTTAAGTGTACGATTCAGTGGGGTTAATGAAATTCACCACCATCGTCCTGCACAGAAACTGTTTCTGTGAGACACGAACCCACGTTTCTGCCCCAACCCCCCGCCCACCACTCTGCCTTCCATCTCTGCCAGCCTGCCACTCTGGGTTCCTTACAGCAGGGGAGTCACGCAGCCCTTGTCCTTTTGTGCCTGTCTTATTTCACTTGGCGTACAGTTTTCAGGGCCCATGCACTGAAAATGCCTCTGTTGGTGGATGTGCGAGCTGTTTCCTCCTTTGGGCTGCTATGGAGAATGCCACTGTAAGCGTTCACGTGAACATCTGTTTGAGGCCCTGCTCTCAAGTCTTTGGGGTACACAGTGGTCCCCTTATTATCAAGAGAAATGCTCTAAGACCCCCAGATCATAAAGCTTTATCCCCATGTTTTCTTAGGAGTTCTGTGGTTTTGGTTTCCTCTTTAGGTTGTGAGCCCGTTCTGAGTTAATGTTTGTGTGCGGAGTGAGGTGAGGACCCAGATTTATTCTTCTGTGTGTCCAGATCGAGTTTTTCCCAACACCATTAGGTAAACCAGCTGTTCTTTCCCCATTGAATGGTCTTGACACCCTTGTTGAAAATCCGTTAGCCATAGATAATATGAGTTTATCTCTCTGGTTTCTCACTTAATTCCATTTTGCGGTCTAATGTCACTGTTTTGATTACTGTAGCTTTGTAGTAAGGTTTTTTGTATTTTTTATTTTGAGACAGGGTCTCACTCTGTCTCCCAGGCTGGAGTGCAGTGGCATGATCTCGGTTCACTGCAACCTCTGCCTCCCGGGCTCAGGTGATTCTCCCACCTCAGCCTCCGAAGTAGTTGGGACTATAGGTGTGCACCACCACGTCCAGCTAATTTTTTTTTTTTTTTTTTTTCTTTTTGTAGACATGGAGTCTCCCTATGTTGCCCAGGCTGGTCTTGAACTCCTGGGCTCAAGCAGCCTTCCCTTCTCAGCCTCCCAAAGTGCTGAGATTATGGGCATGAGCCACTGTGCTTGGCCAAAAAAAAGTTTCAAAAGTAAAAAATAAAATAAGTTAAAAAGAGAAAACAGCATATAGGATAAGAATATAAAGAAAAATTATTCTGGCATGGCTATATAGTGTTTGTGTTTGAAATTTTATTACAGAAGAGTCAGAGTTAAAAGAAATCGTAGTTTGTAATATACAAAAGTTAAAGGAAGCTAAGGCTCACCTATTACTTAAGAAAGACTTTTTAAAATAAATTTAGTGGAGCCTTAGTGCGCAGTGTTGATAAAGTCCACAGTAGTGTTCAGTCATGCCTAAGCCTTCACGCTCACTCACCACACACCCAGGGCCGCGTCCAGTCCTGCCAGCCCTGCTCACGGGAAGCGCCCTACACTGCGTGCCATTTTGTATCTTTATGCTGCACGTTTACTGCACCTTCTCCACGTTTAGATGTGCAGGTGGTTAGCGTGGTGCTCCAGCTACTTGTGCTGCTTGGTGCTGTGGTGTGCCGTGCAGGCCTGCAGCTTGGGGGGGTGTGCCCCGCTACACAGCCGGGCACTGTAGGCACTGCCCCCTCGGTGTGTGTATGTGTGCTCTAGCGTTGTCCCATGATGAGACCCCGAGCCATGGTTCCTCAGGATGCATCCACATCATTAGGCAGCACATGACTATTTTAGTATATCATGCTTTTGTTTTCATTCATCTCAAAGAATTTACTAATTTCCCTTCCATCACCTGTTGGTTGTTTAATTTGTAAACACTTCAGTTTGCCGTGTTGCTAGCTTCCCTCTGCTGTGGTTGGAGGAGACACCTGCTGTGGATCCATCTCTCTAGGCTTGTTGAGGGCTGCCTCCCAGTCCGTGGCCCATTTCCCAGCCTGTGGCCCATGGAGGCATCTGGTGCAGAGGAGAATGTGCTCCTGCGGTTGTAGGTGGGGCGCTCTGCACTGGTCTCCTGGGCCATGGGTTTATAGTGCTGTGCAGGCTGCCTGTTTCTGTATAGATCCTCTGCTTAGCTGCTGTGTTCATTTTGACACGTTTGCTAGCCTTTAAATGTGGTCAGCAGGTATTACGCAGTCTTGGTTCAGGCTGGGAAGTGGGTTTGTGCAGCTGTTGACACCATGTGTTGAAGGATGAAAGAGCAATGCCGGAGGCAGGTTCACTGAGCCAGGTGTCACCCACCGGGAGAATGAGGCTGCAGAGTGGCCCTCAATGGCAGGGGTCAGCACTGTGGCTGCTTCGAGCTGTGTGTCACAGCCCTGAGTGTTGGGCCCTGTTCCTGTCCCCTCCATGCACAGCGGCGTCCCACCTCGAGGTGTAGGTGAGAGGCAAGGGGGATAGGGCCGCAGTGCGCAGGGCAGAGCATGAGGTGCCTGGCAAGTTGGGAGCAGACTCATTGGCCACAGCTCTGGCCGTGTTGGTTCAGGCTGGGAAGTGGGTTTTGTGGGGCTGTGGCCGACCCCTTGGAAGAGCCACATTTTAGTGCATTTTCAGTTTGTTTCCTATTTTGAGGGTACCACTGAGGTTCTTCCACGTGTGTGATGCACCTTCAGTGGCACTCAGTTCACATTCACTGAACACTTTAGTGAGGATTCATCATCCCTCAAGCACTTGGCTCTCTTAATGGGAATCTCCATCCGTGGTCTAGGAGCAGGGAGCGCTCTTGGGCAGGACAATCCAGTCCAGGCCCAGCTCCTTGCTCTGCATGGCGTTTCCTGTGCACGCCTGGAGTGAGCTCAGCTGGCCCAGCTGAATCAAAGTCCCCTCTGAGCAGCAAGGCCGCCGTGCTCATTGCCTCGACCCACCGCCGCGGGGGCGTCCTGAGGAGGGGGGCCCTGTGTCGCCCCCCTGCTAGTGCACAGACCACCTTGGCCTCCAGGAATGCAGCGGAGGGGACTTGGGCGGGCCGCAGGGTGGTCTGCGAGTGCCGAGTGTGACAGATCGCAGCAGAGAGTGTTCTTTACGGCCTCCAGAGCTTGGCTGCGGTGACAGCCAATTTTCCCCCTTTACGTTCTCTGCAGCATATTAATGGCCCCAACTGGTAGAACTATTTTGAGTTGTAGACAGCTTGATTTATCCCAGCTCTGTTCTTAAATGGTTGCTAATTTCTCACTGCAAGAAAATTCACAGTTCCTCAGTGAGTCAGCTTAATGACATGGCCAGGGCAGCCCAGCTAACAGCAGACTGCTCTCGGTGCTTGGCTTGGTATGGTGATGTGCCGCACTCCGGCGTCGCGAGGCAAGCCAGAGCAGACATGTCCCGTGGGACACAAGAGCCGATGTCCCGCAGAGTTTGGAGGCTCAAGGCCCTGCATGTCTCTGGAGCACCGTCTTCCCAGGCTGCCGGTGGCAGCGAACGCACAGGCCCTGGACGTCTTCAGGCCCCCAGCACTCAGCCTTGCCCTAATGGTGCGCGCATGGACACACAGCTGCTTTGTAGGTGGGCCCACCCTACTTCATTAGGCTATTTTTCCATATTTATTTTTTGCCTTTATAAACAAAATGGAAATGGTGAGAACGCTAAACGCTCTCGTCTTTGCTCTGCAGGGCTTCTGGCCTATGTTGCTGTCAACCCAGACAGTGTTGGTGATGCTTTGCTCCGAGTCTGCAGGAGCTTTGTGGAGACAGAGACTTTCCTAGCAGGGCAGCAAACAGAAGCTTTTCTTCCAGAACAGCCTTTGCTCAGGGCATGAGGGAGCCGGCCAGGCCCACAGTGCCCAGGGCATCCTCCTCACGGATGTGTTGGAGGAAAGTGGCTTTGGTGCTATCCTGGGGGACCATGGCCATAAGCTGGCAGTGTCAGCCACATTCAGTTGCATTTCTTTGTTTAGGTTGTGCCTCTTGCTGCCTGCCTGAGTCACCTAGGGCTGCTCCCCTTCCTGGCTCTGACGCCCTCAGCGGGTCCCACAAGCCGCTCAGGACCGCAGAGTCCGGGCATGGGTCTGGCCAGGCATCCACTGATGCTGTAAGCTACAGCTTCTCTTAGGAACACTTCTCCCAGGTCCGGCTCACAGGTATGCCCCAGGGCCAGCCTGGATTGTACTGTCCTTCAAGCACTCCTTGCTCTATTTCTTTGAAGTTTATAAAAGTTTGTTTCCCCCAAAACCCAAAGTACTTTTCATCAGGTAGTTTCTGTGGAGGTCAAACTGGCTGGAAGGAAGGCTGGTTCCTGGGTTTCTTTACTCATGTAGCAGGGACTCAAGGAAGTCTGATTTGCACCTCGCCTCTGACTCAGAGCCCATGAAAGTTCCTGTATGAGGCCACTGGCTGCCCCGGAGCTGACAGCATCCTGCACAATGGCTAGATGGCTTGTCACCCCAGGCCACAGAGGAACAACTGTTTCTAGGGTTTGGCCAGACTTCACATTCTCCATTCTTTCCATCCCTGTTATGTGGAATGCACACGATGCCATGTAATTACTTCAGTCCCTTCTTAAAGGAAAACGAATCTGAACCCACACTCCAGGACACTAGCAGTTTGAAGGTTCACTCAGGAATGTTCTTTGTCTGCAGACCTAGCAGCTGTACAGATTGCTCTTGTGTTTTTGCACTATTAACTTCAAGTGCAATTTTGGCAGGCAGGCCCAGGGTCTCAACAGGCTATTTTGAATGAGTTCTCTTTTAAGGCCTTCAACGTGGTGAGACATTTTCAAATCAAAAAGTACAGCAGGAGCCAGCCTTTATTTTGTCTGTGTACACAATAAAATATTCCGCTTCTATAGGCAGATCAGCTGGTCTTAGTCACAAATAAATTATGCTTAATAGGCAAAAACCTAAACTATAGAAATTTTTGCTATTCCCACTGCTTTCTTATGCACTAGAAAAAGGCATGAATTCGGTGTCTTTTTTTTTTAAAAAAAAAGTTATTTTATTTTCTTCTTTATATTCTGGAGAGATGTCATAGACAATATTTTTAGGTTGAGAATAATTGTACATACTCATGGGTTACGTAGTGAAGTTTTCCATACATGAAACATAAAGTGATCACATCACACCAGGGTCACTAGCACAGCCAGCATCTTGGGCACGCGCCACTCAGCCTTGCAGGGAAGGTGGTGGGCAGGGGTGCCGGGCTGCCTGGGTCTGTTGGAGATGACCCTGGGGGTCAGGCGTCATGTGGGGAAGATAGTGAACGGGAGTGTGGGGCTGTCGGGGTCTGTGTGGAGGTGGCCTCAGGTGGACGGGCTTCATGCCTCCCTGTGGTCCTGATGTCCATGTGGCTCCTGATCCCTGAGTTGTTGCGGGTCTCTGCTGGGCCTTGCTGTAGGTAGTATAACCTTCATGGCGGCTTGCTAGGACTGTATATACAAGAAGAATATGATGTACGTTTAATAATTATTGGCATTGATGTATGTCAAATGGTACTCTGTGTCTATTGGGTTCAGTACAGTATTTTATTTTTTTCCCTATCATTTTTACCTTTGAACATCTGGGTCAGGGTTAGACAGATTTAATACGGCATATTCAGCTACTCTTAGTGTCATCCTGCCGAAGACACTCCAGTCAGAGAGCCAGAGCAGGTCCTGGCCCAGCCTCCCTTGGATGTCCCAGGGCCCTGCCACCACCTGTAAGGGGTACAGGACTTCTGGCGGTGACCTGGGATGTGACCTGGGTCATGCCCCACAGCATCTCTATGTGCAATGAGTGTATCCTCAGGACCGGGGGCAGGTCACCCTGTCTGTGAAACAGATAAAATGTGCCACATTCTTAGAACAATGTCAGCTTACATTGCATATCCAATAACTCAGCTTTCATTCAGGATAGCTATGGGATGGTAAAAACAGAAGACGAAGTTGTGTATGTACTTTAATCTCAAATTTGAGTTTATTCGCAAGAGTGTATGGACATAGCGATGGGGGAAAAAGCCAGATAGGGGTGTGCTCGTGTCACTGATGGTGCCAGCCTAACAGTGGTCTGGATTATGGGCAGATTTTGTTTTATTCCTTAACTTCTCTCATGTTTCCTGGTTTTCTACATGCGGTTATTAACAGAAAAGACAAATAGTGGTGTCTCCTGATAGCACTGCACGCCGTGGTCATGGAGAGGGCAGAGCTGATGCAGGGGCTGCTGGGAGGCATTGGAGCTGTGGGTCCTGGCAGGGGCTTGGGCCATCTCCCCAGCCGTCAGCTCACGGGAGCCCTGTGGCCCTGAAGGACATTTAAATTCTAAATACACTTAAATCACATTTTAGTATGGTTGATGAGGGACATAGGGACTGAGACCAGATCCCGAGCGGATCCATGTCCCTGGCTTCCAGGAGGCCTCCTCACAGGATGTGGGCACAGGGACAGTGTGATTGTGCAGCCCGGCCATCCCTTCCAAGGGCTGTGCCTGCTGGTTCCAGCAATGCCCTCAGGATCACACTGACAGCAGCAGCAGGTGAGAAGGGGGCGGGTTAGCAGAGCCAGCGAGGGGTGGGCTGAGGCTTTCTTCCCTCTCACAGCATAATTTGGGTGTGGGCCACGTGAGATCATGGGCCAGGCGGTGGAAAAGACCTCCTGTGTGAGGTCATCTGCCCGTCCTCCTGGAGCCACTGACCCCACCATATACTTTCCAGAGCCCCATCCAGAGATCTAAGTCATGACTCAACAGATGGAGTTTCTGCCAGCTCCCGAGGGTGCAGAAGCCCTGCTGTCTGGGACTGGGGCTCTAGTCAGGCATTTATTCATCTGTCTTATGACAAAGATCTCAGCAGGAAGGCCGGGTTTGGAAAGGGACATGTGGCTCATTTCACCTCTGCCGTGTGCCTGTGAGTGACCTCAGCCCCCACCTCCCTGTGCTGTCTGCAGAGGGGCTGGGCACCCGGCCGGGGAAGGGCTCCTTCTGCAACACAGCAGCCACTCTGGCCGGGCCCTTTCTGGTTTTCACAGCTTGTTCGCATTTGTGATCTCATGTGAGCCACACCATTCAGTGGAGGGAACTGGATCTGACCAGCTGGCCCTCTGTCCTGGCCGCCTCCATACTGTTTCTCACGGGTCAGACGAAGGCCGGACCATAGGCGGGGGCATTGCTTGTGACCCTGAATCCCAAGCTGCATGTGCCCCACCGCTGGCCACCCTGCTGAGGAGCACTGAATCCCCTGCCCTGGCTGCCCAACCCCGCAGGACGCTGAGCCTCCCGCCATGTCACTGGGCGGAGCGTGGGGAGGCTGCTCCCCCAGGGCTCAGGTGTGCTGTTCCTAGAGGCAACCAGAGGAGCTGTAGGGGCCCCCCTCAAGATCACCACCCCCTAGACCCTGGGTGGTCACTGCCGGTCAACTGGTGGGGACACAGCACTGACGGTTCCTTCTCCTGACCTAAGCAGTGATCCAGAACTTTCCCTGAAAGAGGACATGGACATTTGTTGCAAGTGGTGGGTCACTCAAGTTTCCTTTCCAGTGTATTCTTCTCCATTGTCAGGTGGGCATATGAGGCTTCTAGACCTAGGTTGAGTGTGTAAAGCAGCGCTTCACAGTGTGGTTCACCTTCCTAGATTCATAGAACACAGCTCATTAAGCCACAGACATAGCACCAGCTCAGCCCTCAGCTCATCGCCCCCGCTGCACCCAGGGGACACATCTCTGTGCTAGCATTCCTGGGGCGGCCCACCCCATCCAGCCTTCCCCCTCCACACCTGCCTGGCCCTGCATGCCTCCAGCTTCTGCACCTGCTGGGCTGGGGACCATCTCCCACACCCCCACGGTGCTGGCTGCCCTCCACCGTATGGAGAGTTTCATTCTGTCATTTGCATTGTGCATGAAACATCTCACACTTAGAGACAAGAGAAGGGGGTTGTGTTTGTTTTTAATCCTGCTTTCTCACTCCAGTCTGCAGTTAGGGACCCACATGCAGACAGGTCATGAGCATAGTGGCTGGGTGAGAGCTGGGACTCAAATCCGAGCTGCCTGCCCAGGTCCCCAGCTGCCCCACTGTGGGCAGGAATTCCACACCCACATGCAACGCTCCCACAAGGTCAGCCAAACAGAGCACTCCGCAGCCTGGAGATGGCAGGCCAGGGTGTGGCCACTGCACCAGGCAGGAGGTGGGGGCAGGCAGCTGGCAGGAGGTGGGGCGGGCACCTCATCTCACCAGGCCTGTACTGGCAGAGGCAGAGCCATGACCTGACCCTGGTGCTGGGCTGCCGGCTCCCTCCCGCTGGCTCGCAGATGGCGTCACCCACGTGGTCACGCAAAGGCTCTTGGGTGTGTGAGACGGAGAGATGTTGTCTGTGCTAGGGTTTGCAGAGATGGCAGCCTCTGCTGTGATCTTGTGCTTCTCCCCAGATCCTGAGGAGGATGAAGGGGCTGGCCCTGGAGGCTGAAAGTGAGCTGGAGAGACAAGACGAAGCCCTGGATGGCGTCGCAGCGGCTGTGGACAGAGCAACCTTGACCATCGACAAGCACAACAGGCGGATGAAGAGGCTGACCTAGGGGCAGAGCGTCCCTGCATTCCTGTCTCGCCCTGCACATCCCCCTGAGATGGAGGGCTGGGAGGCAGTGCCAGGGCTGCAGAGGCCTATGGCCCTCCGGGGTGGTCTTCCTCTGGATGGGGCTGCTACTGTGGGGCCGCTTCTGCACCAGGGGCCTCCCCAGGTGTGCACCATGCCTGCCCCCTACTCGGCTGTCCCTGTTGCTGGGCGGGACCTGGCCACATGTTCTGCAGATGCTGCAGAAGTGTGGACCATGGTGGGACCCCAAGGACACTTGGCACAGGCCTGGAAGAGGCCGCCCTCGTCTTGTCTTGGCTCCCTTTCACGGACAGACCGGCCTTCTTAGCTGTACTATAAATTTGTGAGTGAAGTTAGAGCCCAGCTCACTGAGCCAGCTCACTTTGAGGGCATCCTATAAACACCCAACTGTTCTTTTATCATCTCAGTTTTAGCCAAAAGTGAAATTAGCATGACTGCATCTTTCAAACAAAAATATTGATTTCTGCTTTTATGGCCCTGTTTCCATCCAGAAATAAAGAGAAATGCTGGCGTTAGAGTGGTTTTTGAAGATGGGTGCCAGTGTTTCCACCTGGTGCCTTGTGTCTGGGTCAGCGGCCACTCCCTCAGAGGCCCTGGGGTAGGTGAGCATGGCCTCTGGCGGGACTGCGCATCACATTGCGGGTGGTGCCCCTTTGCCATGCTGCTTCCAGATGCCCCGTGCAGGTCTGCAAGGAAGGGTGCGGGCACATGGGAGGCAAGGCCCAGGATGGTACCACGGCCCAGCCTGTGGGGCCTCCATGCTGGTGCACCCAATGCCCAGTGGTGCTGCCTTCCCAGGGCTGCTCAGTGAGCCTCACACACAGGGGCCCTCGCAGCTCTGCAGCCAGAAGCCCCACATTGAGCTATCCCGGGCATGCTCCCTCCAGAGGTTCTGGGGAGGACCCTGCATGGCCTCTTTCAGCTCCCTGTGGCTCAGGTGCGTGGCTGCACACTCCAGTCTCCACCCGTCCTCTTCTGGCCAGCTCCCCATCTGTGCATCTCAAGTCCCCCTCCCCTTTCTCTTAGAGGGTCGCCTGCTACGGGTCCAGGGCCCAATCTAATCCAGGATGGCCTGGTCTCGATGTCACTCACTGAGGGTGTCTGCTAAGACCCCAGTTCCACAGGAGGTCCTGCTCTGAGGCTCCAGCTGGACTAGGGGCTGCAGTGCCAGCCGCCAGAGCCAGTGCAGGTGCCTGGCAGGAAAACTGGGAAGCAGCCTCTCTAGAAAGCCACAGCCCAGGGAGCTCTGATTTTTTTTTTTTTTTTTTTTTTTTTGAGAGGGAGTTTCACTCTTGTTGCCCAGGCTGGAGTGCAATGGCATGATCTCAGCTCACCGCAACCTCCACCTCCCAGGTTCAAGCGATTCTCCTGCCTCAGCCTCCCGAGTAGCTGGGATTACAGGCATGCGCCACCACACCCGGCTAACTTTGTATTTTCAGTAGAGATGGGGTTTCTCCATGTTGGTCAGGCTGGTCTCAACCTCTCGACCTCAAGTGATCCGCCCGCCTCAGCCTCCCACAGTGCTGGGATTACAGGCGTGAGCCACTGCGCCCCGCACTCTGATGTTATTTTTTGTTTGATTTGGGAAATTGTCTTCTGCTCTCTTTTTCTTATTTGGTTTATACTTAGCAGCCTGCAGAAGGAGACCTTGCCCTGTCCCCTCTGGGGTCCTTCCACTAAGGCCACAGATGAGTGAGTGCTCCCAGCCTGTCTGGACACCCCAAGGAGGCCAGTGTTGGCCCTCAAGCCCAGCCCAAGGCATGTGGACACCATGGCCCCTCCCTCCTCTCAGTGCTGGGAGCCGGCAGCAAGAGCTCACCATGCCTGCAGCCACCGTGCAGACCCCTATCAAGCCTGGAGGAGGCTGCACCCTGTCCTCAGGACCTCACAGTGTGAGTGGGGTCTCCTCTGTCCCTGACCCCTCGCTGTTCTCAGGACTTCACAGTGTGGGTAGGGTCTCCCCTGTCCCTGACCCCTCACTCATCAGGACCTCACAGTGTGGGTGGGGTCTCCCCTGTCCCTGACCTCTCACTGTCAGCAAGTCCTTGCAATATCAGGTGAGGTCTTTTGTGTCACTTGACCATTCCTCGTCCACTGGACCTCAAAACTAACATGATATACAGTAGTAAGAATGTAGAAACTTTCCCACTAAAATCACGACCAAGGCCCATACATCTGCTCTCACCACCTTCTTTCAGCACTTTAAGCTCTAACAGATGGAACAAGGCAAGAAAAGGAAGTTAAAGTTTAGTGATACTGAAAGAAGAAACAAACTCTCTTTGTTCACAAATGACATTTTCCAGGTAGAAAGTGTAAAAAGGGATCAAGAAAACACCCTAGAATAATGAACAACTATTCAAGATTTCAAAATATACAAAAGTTAACCACTTTCCTATATACCAACAATGGATGAATGGGTTTGAAGTTAAAAACAAAGCACTTCTACTTTAGCACCCCCAAACAATAAAATACTTAGGTACAAGTCTAAAAAAAGTGTACTCTTTATGTATATATGAGAAAAACTACAAAACCCTGATGAACAAAAGAAGAATCAAATAAATGGAGAAAAATTCCATGTTTATGGATAAGAAGACTCAGTATTTTCAACATGTTTGTTCCTTCCAGCTTGATCTATAGATTCAATGCAATCTCAATCAAAATCCCTGCAAGTTATTTTGTGGATATTAACAAATGATCCTAAAGTTTATATGGAGAGGCAAAAGACGCAGAATAATCAATTCAATACTGAAGGAGAGGAGGAGAGTTGGAGGACTGACACTACATGACTAGAAGACTTACTAGAAAGCTGCAGTTACCAAACCGGTGTGTTATTGGTAAAAGGAGGGACAAATAATAGAACAGATTAGAGGACCCAGAAATAGACCCATATAAATATAGTTAACTCATCTTCTAAGAAGATTCAAAGGCACCACAATGCAGAAAAGACCGTCTTTTCAACAATGGTGCTGGGACAACTAGACGTCCGCATGTGCAAAAGAAATCAAACACAGACCCTACACCCTAAACAGAAATTAATGAAAAGGAGCTGGGCGCGGTGGCTCATGCCTGTAATCCCAGCACTTTGGGAAGCCAAGGCAGGTGGATCACTTGAGGTCAGGAGTTCGAGACCAGCCTGGCCAACATGGTGAAACTCTGTCTCTACTAAAAATACAAAATTAGCTGGGCATGATGGCAAGCACCTGTGATCCCAGCTACTCGGGAGGCTGAGGCAGGAGAATTGCTTGAACCTGGGAGGCGGAGGTGAGAAGATCGTGCCACTGCACTCCACCTTGGGTGACAGGGTGAGATTCCATCTCAAAAAAAAAAAAAATTTATTCAAAGGGATCATAGACCTAAAAGTAAAATGCAAACTAGAAATGTCCTGGAATATATCATAGGAGAAAATGTAGGTTACCTTAGGTACGATGATAGCTTATAAATTTTTTTCACTCATTTAATTGTTAATATCTGTGGGTACATAATAGGTATTTATGGGGCACATGAGATGTTTTGATACAGGCACGCAGTGTGTAATAATCACATCAGGGTAAATGGGGTATCCATCACCTCAAGCATTTGTCCTTTTTTACAAACAATCCAATTATACTCTTTTAGTTATTTTTAATATACAATTTATTGACTGTAGTCACCCTGTTGTACTGTCAAATCAAAGGGCATATTTCTTCTTTCTAACTGTATTTTTGTACCCATTAACCATCCTTGCCTCCTCCCCAAACCCCCACTTACCCTTCCCAGCCTCTGGTAACGATCCTTCTACTCTGTATCTCCATGAATTTGATTGTTTTAATTTTCCACAAAGAAGTGAGAACATGTGAGGTTTCTCTATCTGTATTTGGTTTATTTCACTTAACATAATGATCTCCAGTTCCATCTATGTTGTTGCAAATGAGAGGATCTCATTCTTTTTATGGCCAAATAGTGCTCCATTGTGTGTATGTGTATATACTTTCTTTATCCATTGGTCTGTTGATGGACCCTTGGGTTGCTTCCAAATCTTGGCTATTGTGAACCCTGCTGCAGCAAACATGGGAGTGCAGATACCTCTTTGATATACTGACTTCCTTTCTTTTGGGTATATACCCAGCAGTGGGACTGTTGGATAATATGGTAGCTCTCTTTTTAGTTTTTTGAGGAACCTCCAAACTGTTTTCCCTAGTGGTTAATTGGTGGCTAATTTACATTCCCTTGGTAATGGCTTTTTAGATATAGCATAATAACAGAGCCATGATCCATGAAACAATAAGTTGACAAGCTGGACTTTATTAAAATTTAAAACTTAATGCTCTGCAAATGACACTGTCAAGAGAATGAAATGACAAGCCACAGACTGGGAGAAAATATTTGCAAAAGACGTCTGACACAGGACTTCATCCAAAATAGAAAAAGAACTCTTGAAGCCAGGCCTGGCTCCCAACAACTCAGGGGGCTGAGACGGGGGAGGATCCTTTGAGGCCGTAAGTTTGAGACCAGCCTGGGCAACCAAGCCAGACCCCATCTCTAATAACAGTGCTAAAATCTAAAAAAAAACTTTTTTGAACTCTTAAAACTCAGCAAAATTTAAAACCCCAGTAAAAGTGGTACCCAAAGACCATAACAAACACCTCACCAAAAGATATACAGATGGCAAATAAGCATCTGAAGAGATGTTTCACATCGCATGCCATTAGGGAACTGCAAATTAAAACAAGGAGGTACAACTACACACCTGCTAGAATGGCCAGAATCCAAAACACTAACACCACCAGTTGCTGGGGAGGACGTGGAGCAACAGGAACTCGCATCCATTGCTGGTGGAAATGCAAAATGGTGCAGCCACTTTGGAAGACAGTTTGGCAGTTTCTTACAAAGTTAAACATATTTTTACCATATGATCCAGCAATCATGCTCCCTGGTATTTACCCACATAAATTAAAAACATGTTCACACAGAAACCTGCACATGAATGTTTATAGCAGCTTTATTCATAATTGTCCAAATGTGGAAGCAGCCAAGATGGCCTTCTGCAGGTGAATGAATCAACTGTGGCCCATCCAGACAGTGTATTATTCCGTGCCCAAAATAAATGAGGCATCAGGCCATGAAGTGGAAGAAACGTGAACGCATATTGCTAAGTGAAAGAAGCCAGTGTGAGAACTATGGGACACACTGGGAAAGGCTGAACTATGGAGACAGTGAAAAGATCAGTGGTTATCAGGCATTGGAGACGGAGAAGGATAAACAGGCAGAATGCAGAGGAGTTTTAGGGCAGTGACACTGCTCTGATGCTCTAATGATGGATGCATGCTGTCATGCATTTGTCAAAACCCCTAGAATGTACAACATTCTGTAAACTTTGGGTGATACTGTGTCAAGCTAGGCTCATTGATTGTAATAAATGTACCACTGTGGTGGGGGATTTTTATATTAGGGGAGGCTGAGGGTGTAAGCTGGGGTATACGGGAACTCTGTATCTTCCACTCAACTATTCCGTAAACCTAAAACTATTCCTCTTTTTATTTTTTTTATTTTTGAGATGGATGCTCACTCTTTCGCCCAGCTGGTGTGCAGTGGCATGATCTTGGCTCACTGCAACCTCCGCCTCCCGGGTTCAAGCAATTCTCCTGGCTCAGCCTCCCAAGTAGCTGGGATTACAGGCATGCGCCACCATGCGCAGCTAATTTTTGTATTTTTAGTAGAGGCAGGATTTCACCATGTTGGCCAAGCTGGTCTTGAACTCCCTACCCCAGGTGATTTGACTGCCTCAGCCTCCCAAAGTGCTACGATTACAGGTGTGAGCCACCGTGCCCGGCCTCTTTATTATTATTTTTAATTATTATTACTAGTTTTGAGACAGTGTCTCTGTTGCCCAGGCCGGAGTGCAGTGGTGTGATCACAGCTCACTGCAGCCTTGACCTCCTGGGCTCAAGCTATCCTCCCACCTCAGCCTCTTGAGTAGCTGGGATTACAGGCATGTGCCACCACACCCGGCTAATTTTTGTGTTTTTTATAGAGACAGGGTCTCACCCTGTTGGCTAGGCTAGTCTCAATCTCCAGCCCTCATGTAGTCCTCCCACCCCAGCCTCCCAAAGTGCTGGGATTACAGGCGTAAGCCACCGGGCCCAGCCTAAAACTATTATTAGAAAAAGAACGGGGTCACCATTCCCACGCAATATTGAAATCCAGCAGAACAAATTTCATTAGGTTTCAGGACCTGAAAATAATTTTCTGGGATTCAAGGTTTTGGCCTCTTAAGCCAAAGCTCCACCTGTGGGGTCATCCTTTTTCTTTAAGGGTAGAACCTGGTCTGCAGTCCAGTAGCTCCATCAGCCTGTTTCCTGCCTGTAGGATTTTGGGATTCCAACAGCCCTTTTTCACTCTGCCCTGGCTCTGCACCTTTCATCCAAGCTGGAAGTGTTTCTGTTCATCTAACAATCTCAAAATCCTTGTGAGTCTCCTGCGCATGTCACAGAGATCAATGCCTTTAGATAAGAGGGTCCTCCACAGAGCTTTGCTGGCCAAACCCTGTTGACTGCTGGCCTCTGCTGAGAGGGCAGAATGCACCAGGAGTCACACAGTGAGTCACTGTCCAGTTACTGCCTGGCCTTCTCTCCAGATCACACTTTCCCAACAATGGCACTTCTCATTCTAGCATCTTTTGCTATCTGGACAGGCTGAGAATTTTTCAAATCATCAAGTGCTTTTTATTTCTACAGTTCCATCCTCAGTGTTTCTTTCCTTTTGCATTTTACTACAAGCCTCAAGGAGAAAACAGGCCCACACTGCCAACACTTGGCTCAGGAACCTCCTCGGTTCACCACTTACCAGCTCTGCTTCCCACTCGGCAGCAGAACACATTCAGCCAAGTTCTCTGCCGCTTTATAACATGTTTCCTTCCTTCCTTTCTTCCTCTCTCTCTCTCTCTCTTTCTTTCTTTCTTTTTAGATGGAATCTCTCTCTGTCACCCAGGCTGGAATGCAGTGGTGCGATCTCGGCTCACTGCAACCTCCACCTCCCGAGTTCAAGCAATTCTCCTGCCTCAGCCTCCTGAGTAGCTGGGATTACAGGCGCCCGCCACCACACCCGGCTAATTTTTGTATTTTTAGTAGAGACAGGGTTTCACCATGTTGATCAGGCTGGTCTCGAACTCCTGACCTCGTGATCTGCTCGCCTCAGCCTCCCAAAGTGCTGGGATTACAGGCATGAGCCACCGCACCCGGTCTAAGAAATACCTGAGACTAGGTAATTTATTAAAAAAACATAAAAAAGGTTTAATTGACTCAGTTCTCCATGGCCGGGGAGGCCTCAAGAAACTTACAATCACAGCGGAAGGCAAAGCAGAAGTAGGCACCTTCACAGGGCAGCAGGAAGAAGTGAGTAAGTGCAAGCAGGGGAATTTCCAGATGCTTATAAAACTATCAGATCTCATAAGAACTCACTATCACAAGAACAGCATGGGAGAAACTGTCCCCATGATCCAATCACTTGCCACCAGGTCCCTCCCAGCGACATGGGATTACAGAGATTACAATTCAAAATGAGATTTGGGTGGGGACACAGCCAACCCATATCATTGGACCTTAATGACACCTGCAGAATCCTTTCCAGCCCTTAATTAGTGTTTGACTGAGGGGTTGAGAGAAGCTGCAGTGCACCAGGGCCAGGAGTCTCAGGCATCTTGGGATTCACCGCCCAGTGTTTCCTCCATCCAGAAGGCCATGGGCCAGCCCTCCCCTCTCGCTTACCTGGTTGGGGTGGATGCTTCATCCCTCCATGTACTATGTGCCAGGCCTCAGGAAAGTACTTCCCATCTCTGAATGTCTGTCTCTGAATCAATAACGTGGGGATGTCCACACATCCCACGCACAGTTCTGAAGACACAGTGTCCCACCCACTGGGAACCTCACCCCAACCCCACACGCAGGTCCCAGTGAGTGGGCATTGCCACCTCTCTGCAATTTCTTGTTCCACTCACAGCACATGTCACCACCCGCCACTGCTACCCTCCTCCCTCAGCTCAGGGGCTGATGGAGATGTACTGATGCCCCTCCTGAAGGTCACTCGTGTTCAGAAGTCCCACAGAGGTGGTGAGCCTGGGAGACATCCCCTCCCTTCCCCTCCCTTGGTGTCTTTGAGGGAGGTGGAAGGCACGCAGCGCACTGTGGAGAGACCCTGCTGCTGAGAAGCGCGTGGCACCTGTCATAGGCACCTCTGGCTGCTACAAGTTCCCGGGCATGGCGGCTGCAGGGTGGCAGCCAGCCCAGAAAGCCAGGATGGGCCAGGGAGGTGTGGCGGCCCACAGCAACTGCAAGCCCCAGGAAAAGGAGGGCTTCTTCTGCTCTGTTGACTTGCTGTGAAAAAGGCCAGCTGGATACAAGCCTCCGCCATGGAGATGTTAGAATTTGCTCCACGTGTTTTAATTCAGTGGTTTCTATCGGTGGAGTATCTACAGCAGTGAGGTCAGGAGTCCTGTCCAGTACACGGGGCACTGCTGCCGGCCAGCCCGAGAGGTGACGTCATAGTTTGCCCACTGGTCACGAAGACGGAACGCTTGATGGGCACCTCAGTCCCAGGGAGGAGACCGCGGGAGAGGCGGCGGGACCAGGGGTCCGGCCTTCAGCGGCTTGCTCCGCACACTCAGGGCTCCCCGGCCCTCTGGCGCTGGGGGAGTTGGGTCGGTTGTGCATGCTGCATGGCCGGAGGCTCGGGGCCAAGGCCACCCTCCCGCACCCACTACTCTGGGAGGCTCCAGATCGCTGCCCTGAGATCGTGCCACACTCACCCCCTGGAAAGGAGGCAAGGCCGCCCTGGACGGAGGCGACTCGGAGTCCCAGGAGGAAGGAACGGACACACCAGCCTCCCTGCAGAGGAGGGAGAACGTGGTCCCCGGTGGTATCAGGAAGAGGCAAGGCCGCTGGTGGGGAGAACCGGGAGCCTCCACTGTGACTCCGAGCAGGGGACCAGGGCCAGAGGTGGGTGTGTGTGGTGTCTCAGGAGGGCGCAGGGCACAGCTAGTCTGAGGGAACCAGGGTGTGGGGCAGGGCCAGCCTGGCAGGCCGCGGTGCCTCTGACTGAAATGCAGTAGACAGAGCAAGACACTGCAGCTTTGCAGCTGCGGAGAGGTGGGCACTGTTAATAGGCACAGAGAGACGCTGACACCGGCGTGTCCCCAGAAAAGCCAGGGTGCCCGACCTCCGCAGGGCCTCTGGGAGCCGGAGAAGGTAGAGGTCTCGGTGTGGCCGGAGCGATTCACTGTCTGGCACCCACGATACCGGTCTCCTTTGCTTTCTTTCCATTTTGCACCATGAGTGGGAAGGAATCCGAGCGCAGGAGGGAGGAGGGGGGCCCGCAGAGCCGGGCCGGGACAGGCAGGGCGAGCCCAGCGGAAGCGCGGTCCTGAGGCCGCCGGATTCCGATCCAAGGCCCAGAGTGTCCGCGACAGAGCCGGGCTTCACCGAAAGCACACGCTCAGCGGCCGTCCCGGAGAGCGCGCAGCCCCAGTGAACCTATGGCTCAGCATTTTCAGAAGAAAGCCTGTCGGCATAGACTTTCCGTGATTTCAAAGGAGACGCTTCCAAAACCAAGGTCTTGGCCTAGATTTGGAAGCGATTCCTCCAGAGCTTACATTTGGAGACCGGTAGAGACCGGGCCTGTTGGGACAACGGCCCCGAGGGCTACGCTGCGTGGACTAGGTTCCAGACGCGCTCTGGGGAGGCGCCTCCAGGCTAGTTCCTGAGCGCGCTCGAGAAGAGTGTGCGCCGCAGGTGCAGGCGCCGGGACCAGCCAGGGCAGAGCTAGCAGTTCGCCGCGGGCGAGGGAGGGGCTGTGGGTGTGGCCGGGCGGGGGCGGGGTTAGGGCGCGGCCTGGGTGGGCCGTGACCGTGAGCGTGAGCTGGGGTATGCGCAGGGCACGGCCCAGGGATGAGCACGACACAGGGGCGGGCCTTGGGTGGACGCGGAAGGCGTGGGATGGGAGGGGAGGGAGTGGGTGGGGAGAAGGGCGGGGCCATGGTATGGGTGGCAGGGTGGGCGGGGCCCTGGGTGGGTAGGGGCCCGCGGAGGGCGTGGGAAGCGATGGTTGGGTCCTAGGCGCGGGCGTGATAGCGGGGCTGGGACGAAGTGGGCGGGCCGTGGGTGGGCGCAGAAGGCGTGGGGTAGAGACAGAGGGTGTGTCCGGGCGAAGTGGTCGGTCTGGGACTCGGGTCTGTAGACACCCACGTTGGGATCTGGGCGGGGCGACCGGCGTGGAAGGAGTGTCCGGCCCGGGCCCGGGAGCGGGCCCGGGGGCGGGAGCAGGGCGTCCAGCGGAGAAGGCAGAGGAGAGGAGATGCGGGCTCCTCCAGGTAGCGCAGGAGCCCCTCCGGCTGCCGGAGCCCCGCGAGGGCGCTAGTGGAGGGCAGGAGCCGGGGCGGCGGAGGAGCGGAAGGGATGCTGCGTTGCCTTGGAGTGTCAGGGTGGGGGAGGAAAGACCAAGGGACCCACGTCCTTTGCCCCCGCCGCGGAGTCCCGGGCCGGCGAGACTTCTGCAGCCTGCCCAGCGCCCGGGACCTAGGGCTTTGCAGGAGTCCGCCCGGGAGCTCTATCAGAGCGGGCGTCCTCCCCGCCGCTCCAAAGGTGGCTTGGGGCAGGTGGGGCGTCCCGGAGGGAATGGAGGGACCCTGCCTAGGGAAGGTGAGTCGTGTGTGCTCGGGTATGTGTGCACTGCGTGGTGTGTGTACACTCAGGTGTGTGAGTGTAAGTGTGTGTGCACTGCGTGGTGTGTGTGTGCTCGGGTTTGCTTGTCTGTGTGAGTGGGGGCGGGGCCGTATCCACTGGACACTAAGAACTCTGTTGCTTTCAAGCCCCCATTTGGGGACCATTCTGGATTTTTCACATTTCTTCCAGTCTGGCACATTCCTCCCCAAACACCGGCGTCTTCCAATGGCAGGAGGGATTTCACTGCTTGTGGGGCTTCAGTGCTGAACCAGGCAGCCCTGAGCAGACCAGGACCGAGCTTCCCAAACCTGACCGGGAAGGAGTCCTGGGTGCATCTGGGATCCACGTGGTCGACAGAGAATCAGCTCGCAGCTCACCACCCCAGTGACTTCAGGGCAGCCCACCTTCCCCTGGCGCTCCTCAAACGAGCCAGGGAGTGGCCCCTGCTCAGACTCCCCTCCTGCCTCCCGGACCCTGCAGGCCTACCCGCCCCAGTTGCCCTTTGCCCTCCTGCAGCCTTATGGGGGTGCTACATGTCTGAGGCCCGGTCTTCTGTCCTCCTGCTCCTCCTGATCGGGGGTCTGGGCACTCTCCCTAATTCATCGCGAAGACTCTGACACCCAATGCCTGTCTTCAGGCCCCGGCAGATGCAGAGAAGTGGGCTTCACACCCACACCTGCTTGACCTCAGGTGCTGGCTCCTGCAGCCACAGCCCTGAGCCCTGGCCCCTCCAGGCTGTCTCCTGCTTGTCCAGGTGGGCATGAGCTGGTCAGTTCCTGGCCGCTGCCCTTCAGACCCCATGCCAGGACTTTGGGTTGGGCTCTGGGCATGGCACTGGCCAGGCCTGGGTGCCTCCTTGAGCAGCTGAGGGCTGGGAGGGATGACGATGTGAGCGGCTATCTGGCTTCAGGCCCAGGCTGGCCACCTGGTGGCCACAGCTCTCACAGGCTGGGCCCCTGCTTCTCCTGGCTCCCCTCTTAGGGGCAGGAGACCCTCAGTGGCCTCACTGCGGACTGCTGGACAGGCCCTATGTGGAGGCACCATCCGGGTCCGCCATGCCTCGTAGGTCAGAACATCCCTGTGAAGCGCATGGTGTTTTCTGTGGCTGCCACAGGAGGCTCTGGCCAGGGTTGCACCCCACTGTGGCTCTCATTTTTTTCAAAGCCCAGCTCACCTCCTTCCTGAGCAGCCAATGCCTGCACAAAGCACAGAGCCAGGTGGATTAGGAACCCAGCTGATGAGAAGCAGAGGCCCTTGATTTAAGCCTGATCTTGTGACAGACAGGAAGCAGAGACCCTCTAAGGGAGCTCAGGCTGCCCGAGGCCACCTGCCCAGCAGGCCCCACAAAGTTCTTCTGCTCTAGGAGCACTGCAGCAAGGTGCCCTCTTAGAAACCAAAACAGATGGCTTGACCCCACTCAGGACCTCGAGTGGTCAACCCCTGAGTAGCCCCACTGGGCAAAACCATCCCTGCCTAAGGAAGGCATCCTTAACTCAATTTTTGCCTTTCCAGGTCTTCCCTGAAAGAAGCCAAACAAGTTTTTAAAAGTTTAAGAAAATCAAACAGAGGAGGAGAAAAATAAAGCCACAAATACGGAATCATGGAATAATGATTCCGTAATAATGGCCCACCATAATTGACGGGCCAATCCCTTTATCCAAGGCATGTGTTTTTGTTTGTTTGTTTGTTTGTTTTGAGATGGAATCTCACTCCGTCGCCCAGGCTGCAGTGCAATGACACGATCTCAGCTCACTGCAACCTCCACCTCCCAGGTTCAAGTGATTCTCCTGCCTCAGCCTCCCAAGTAGCTGGGATTACAGACACCCGCCACCACACATGGCTAATTTTTGTATTTTTAGTAGAGACTGGGTTTCACCATGTTGGCTAGGCTGGTCTTGAACTCCTGACCTCAGGTGATCCACCCACCTCGGCCTCCCAGAGTGTTGGGATTAAAGGCATGAGCCACCGTGCCCAGCCAAGGCATGTATTCTTACGCTTGAGATAGAACAGGTCTACCAACATTAAATAGAAATCAGGGAGTGCTCACTGTTTGGAAGAGAAGGCAGACAATGAAACTGGGTAGACAGGCAGCCGTGTTGCAAGGCTTTGGCCTCTGAGATGCCTGGGGCCAAAGCCAAGGGTGGATAGATCTGTGTTTCTGTGCCTCACAGCATGAACCTAGATAGGTGATGCTTCCTGGGAGAAGCAGGCTTAATCCAGGCACTGCTTTCTACAAAGAGCTGTTCTCAGAGGGCTTCTCTGAGGTCAAGGCAAGGTCTTCTGCCAAGGCATGCTGGTGGGTGGGGTCCCAGATACCCACGGCTGCAATGAGATTTGCAGGAGATGCAGATCACCTCAGCCCAGTGCTCTTCATAACCTGTCCCAGTGTCTAGGAGCTCCATAACACTCATCCTGTGACCCTAACACTAACCCTGATCCTCTACCTAACACTGACCCTACCAATAACCCTGACACTAACCCTGACCCTAACACTGACTTTAATACTGACCCTACCAGTGATCCTGACATGAACCCTGACCCTAACCCTCACTGTATCGCTGACTCTCACTGTGACACTGTGACCAAGACCTTGACCCTGACCCTAAGTCTAGCCCTAAACCTGATCCTAACACTAACACTGACCATGAACTTGACCCTAACTCTAACCCAGGCTCTAACCCTAACCCAGAACCTGACCCTATGATACTGATACCCTGATGCTGACGCTGACCATAACCCTAACCATGGCCCCAACCCTAACCCTGACCTTATGACCTTGATCCTAACCCTAACTCTGAACCTAACTATGACACTGACTCTAGTCCTGACCATAATTCTGATCCTACTGCTAACCCTAACCTTGACTCTGACCCCCCCACTCAGACCCTGACCAGGACCCTAACCGTATGTTTGAACTAAATGTCTTCACATATTAGGGATGTTTTAAGGTTCTTGTAAGTTTTGGATGCATCTTGCTGACTTGCATTATTTATAATTACAAACACAAGCAGCTATGATTGAGCTTTGCAGCAAATGTTTTCCTTCTCTTGACTTCTGGGTCAGTTTAATTAAAATGTGCTTTGCTGTTGCAAGTCAAGCTTTTTAAAAAACCATTGAATTTATTGGACAAAACACAATATGTTGTAGCTGAGACCACACGGCCATTCAGAGTCCCAGATTTTGCATTTTTGTGTGTATCAAAACAGTCTTGTTATCCTTACTGCCTTTAGAAGTATTCTGCTTGACATACATAAAAATGCATAATTCAAAATACTGATTTCATTTGATTCATTGCCAAAAGTCAGTTTGAAATCCACAAACACATAGACACAGACACACAGCAGCAGGCAGATGCTGAGAGACCGTCTCAGGCACATGGGATATGCACACAGACACACGGGGAAACACACACACACAGCATGTGCACGGAGCACCATGATGCACAGAACATTTCAGAAAGTAAATATGGAGTTACCAGAAGGTCAGGCTGCTTCCTCAGGTGAAGCACAGAACCCCCCCTGCAGGGGCCCTGGGATCTCATTTGTGAGCAGTCCAGGAGAGGCCCTGGCCCAAGCAGGCTCCCTCCAGAGGCCTCAGAGGTCCTGTGGTGCCCTCCCTGCATCCAGGCTCCAGTGCCCCAGATCTCCACACTTTGTCATCTTCAGTGTCTGGGCCGTCAGAGGCTGTCCTCTCGGGGCCAAAAGTGAAGTGGGGATCACAGCGGGTACTTTGAGGAGGGGCAGGGTTCACATTTGGAAACCCCCCAACACACACCATGTCCAATCTCCTCCCTGTGTCAGGACAGAGGAAGGCTTTGTGGCCCAGAGGCCTGTCCAGGCTGGGTGACCATGTGCTCTTTGGCATGTCTCTCCCTCCACAGGCCCCATCTGTGCAGTGGGGATGTCAGCGGCCCAGCAGAGCAAGCTGCTGCTGCTCAGGCCCTTGTGCATGAGTGTCCAGCATCCGGTGGAGGGGCAGGGCTGAGGGTCTGAGCAGGGCTCCGGAGACTCCCAGGGCTGTGTCCTCGACCTCTCCCACTGTGAATGCTGAGAGCCACACGGACCCCGCAGCTGAGGCTGGGTGTCTGCTGGCTGTGTTTGGGGAAGCCCAGAGCCTTCAAGCTGCCCAGCCAACCTCAGGCCACAGAAACCTAGCCTGGGGAGGGGATCCTGGGTTGCTGCCCCAGCTGGGGGCAACTCAGGGACACACAGGCCCCAGGGGTTGACCACAGGCTCCTCAGCCAGGGCCTTAGCTGGTCATAGGTGCTCCAGGGGCCTCTGCTCCAGAGCATGGGTCTGGGGGCCGAAGCCCTCCACCTCAGGGCTGTGCCAGGCCTCGCGGGGGTCAAGGGCCTCTGTGGCATCTCTGGCAGGCACAGCTCACCCCAACTCATGGCAAACGCTCTGCTGGAGACAGAGGCACAGCCTGATGTGGGTGATCCCCCTGCATGGGGCCGTCTCCCTGCCCCAGGGGCCTGTGCTCACGGGGGTGCAGGGTCCCATAAACCTCCCAGGGGTAGATCCCACACCAGCAGGAGCCTCTTCCAAGGAGGCTGGGAATCAGGGCCTGGGCCCCTCAAAGGGTCCTGGGAAGTCCTGGTCACTCCAGCACGACCTCCTGCGCAAGTGACCGAGTGTGCCACCCACTGCTCTCCCGATTCTGGGCCAGGGCAGCCCAGCCTCCAGCCAGCTGCACAGAAGGGATTGGGAGAGCAAAGCTGGGGCCGCTCAAGTTGGGGCTGGGCTGCCCCAGGGTCCTGGGGACTTCTGCCCTTCCATTTTGCTGGGCAGGCCCTGTGGTGCTAGGGGATGGGAGGTGGCCTGAGGGGCTGTCTTCTCAAATGCCCCAGAACTCGGAGCCTACTGTGCTGGGATCAGCCAGTGCTTGGCCCTGGGAGGAAGACAGGCAGCCCTCATGCCTTCCGAGGAGGCCTGAGCCAAAAGCCAGCATCCCTGGGAAGACAGTCCATGGGAGGAGACCTCTCTCCAAACAGGTCTCCTGCTGGAAGCCACATCCCAGCCACACTTCCCAGGAGCACCCCCAAGCCCTCTGGGGCCAAGAGGAGTCAGGAGCCATGCTGCCTGCGGCTGCTGGGCTGGAATGTGGGATGAGGGACTGGGATCAGGTTTCCTCCCCTGCCTGACTTGCTCATTTCAGGAGGGGAGCTGGGCCCTACTCTAATCAGGACCAGCTGTGCTGGCTGGGGCAGTGGGGGATGTGCCTGCGGGGAGAGCGGGGCCATGCACTCCCTCCTGGCTCCCAGGAAATCCCCAGGAAGCTCTTACAGTGGGAGAAACTGAGGCCTGGGGTGCGGAGCTGCAGCACACCCCTGTCCAGCCACACAGGGCCCTGCCCTGAGAGAAGCTGGCTGCCTCCATAGGCCCCAAGCTTCCCCAGCACCCAGTGCCATCAGAGCTGGTACTGTGCCTCTTGGTAGCGGGGGACAGGGGCATCGCCCACTGGGATGCTCCTCAGGCCAGCTGCAGAGGGCCGTCCCAGGAACACCACACCTGTGGTGAAGGGAATTTCATACTGGGAGCCCCCCGGCACCCCAGCCATTGCAGAGGGAGGATCTAGCCATGTCTGGGCTGCTGGGCCAAATTCCACCACACCAGCTTGGGCACAGGACCAATGCTGTGGGCGGCCACGGCTCTGCAGGAGCTGGAAGTCAGGCTGGCCTCCAGTCGGGGAGCCGAGGTGGGTGGGCCCACTGGGTGCTGGGGAGGAGACAGAGATCAGTTCCACTTTGGCTGAGACTTACAGAGAGGCTGGGCCCTGGACTGGGGGATCACAGAGGGTGAGAAGGGCACTGTGGCTCAGGGCTGAGGGGTGGTGTGGCCCTGGTAGGAGGGTCCCTGGCAGGACACAGAGGGTAGCTGGGAAGGTCAGGCATTGGGGCAGGGGCTGCGGGGCCCAGCTCCAAAGGAAGCAGTGTGCTCAGGCACCTGCGCTCCAGACCCCAGGGCCTTCTCTAGGCGGGGATCTTCCAGGCCACCCAGCAGCTGCGCACCGGGCCTCACACTGCTGTTCTCCTATGAGGGGCAAAGAGGGTGGGAGGAAGACACCTTGAGACAGGCCCAGCTGTGGGGAGGGGCAGCAACACACAGGCGGGGCTGGGCCCCAGGGCAAGTCCCTTCTCGATAGACCAGGCTGCCTTCCAAGCCCAGCGGGCCGCACAGGCACCGCAGCCTCGCCAGGGCCACAGCAGGTGTCCTCCCATGACCTCCTGAACTCCCCATTCCCTCAGGAGGTGCCCCCAACCCCTCCTTCCCACAGGAGCCGCCCCCCACCAGCCCCGCCTTCCCTCAGGAGCTCCCCCCACCACCCCCTGCTTCCCTCAGGAGGTGCCCCCCACCCCCTCCTTCCCTCAGGAGCTCCCCATACTAATCCCTCCTTCCCACAGGAGCTCCCCACACCACCCCCTGCTTCCCTCAGGAGCTCCCCCCACCCCTTCCTTCCCTCAGGAGCTCCCCCCACCACCTGCTGCTTCCCTCAGGAGCTCCCCCCACCCCCTGCTTCCCTCAAGAGTTCCCCTTACCTCCTCCTTCCCTCAGGAGCTCCCCCCGCCCCCCGCCCCCTCCTTCCTTCGGGAGCTCCCCCAACCCCCTCCTTCCCACGGGAGCTCCCCCCACTCCCTCCTTCCCACGGGAGCTCCCCCCACCCTCTCCTTCCCACGGGAGCTCCCCCCACCCTCTCCTTCCCACAGGAGCTGCCCCCACCCCCTCCTTCCCACAGGAGCTCCCCCAACCCCCTCCTTCCCACGGGAGCTCCCCCCACTCCCTCCTTCCCACGGGAGCTCCCCCCACCCCCTCCTTCCCACAGGAGCTCCCCGAACTTCCTCCTTCCCTCAGGAGCTCCCTCAACCACCCCCTCATTCCCACGGGAGCTCCCCCAACCCCCTCCTTCTCTCGGGAGCTCCCCCCACCCCCTCCTTCCTCAGGAGCTCCCCTACCCCTTCCTGGCCTCTGGTGCAGAGCAGACCTGGGGCTCCGGTCTGAGGGGGGGCCTTGGTGGCCTGGGACCTGGGGACACTCAGGGAGCTCCTTGCACACAGCAGCATGTGCTCCAGCGCCTCAGCAGGGCCCCTGGTGTAGGAGCAGAGCTGCTTCCCAGGGGTTGTAGCTCAGCTGGACACGGGGACTCAGCTCTGCTGGGATTTGGACTGTGGGCACTGTGTGTGGCCTTTAGAGCTTCTAGCCCATCCTGAGGGAGGCCAGTGACTGGTAAGACATTCTGGGCTCTCGGAGCCTGCATGGCTCAGGGACAGGTATTCTGGCTTAGAGGTCAAATACCAAAGCCCCTCACATCCTATCCACACACCATCCACCCATCCAATGCAGGGGTTTATCAGTGGTCTCACATACAGGGCACAGTTGCCACAGGGCTGCAGAGTTGGGTGGACAAACCCCTCAACATCCCCATTCCTCTCTCAAAGTCCTTCCAAACAGAAGCCACTGTCACCCACAGGGCCTGATCTAGAACTCCCTGCTAACCCCCAGGCCCACTCTAGAACTCCCTGTACCCCCAGGCTCGCTCTGGAACTCCCTGTACCCCCAGGCCTGCTCTGGAACTCCCTGCACCCCCCAGGGCCCTCTCTAGAACCCCCTGCACCGCCAGGCCTGCTCTAGAACTCCCTGCAACCCCAGGCCCTCTCTGGAACCCCCTGCCATGTACCTGCAATGTGCCCTGCATGGTGCATGGTGGGCGGGTTACTCACAGCAGCTGCCCAAACTCCCCTTGGGCCTACTGCCGGCCCCACCTACAGTCCCATCCCCTCCTGGACACAGCCCTCTCCAGCCTCATCTGTCAAGGGAGAGCCCTGATGGACTGCAGAGCAGGAGGAGGTGGGTCCCTGAGGAGTGCTTGGATGACCCCAGGGGTGGCTGGTGGTATGGGCTGGTGGTAGGAGACCTGACGAAGCATGTTCTATGTCAGGGGCTGGGTGGAGGTGTCGGGTGCACCTAACTCAAAAAGTCTGGAGTTGTGCTCAGTGACCAGGGGGCCTAGCCCAGGATGTCTCTGTAGCAAACCCCATCATCCCAAGAGAGACCCAGGAGCGCCTCCCATAATCCTTCCTCCAAAGGAACCATGAAACCCTCCAGCATGCAGCTGCCCCCACCTCACCCTCCTGGGGTTGGGAATGTACCTTCTCACCCCACCTCAAGGCCTGGCCTGCTGCAGCCCCCATTCCCCCTTGGCTCTGTCGAGCATCTGGGCTTCAGGCTGTCCCAGCTCAGAACAGCCTCTCCTCTGCCTCAGTTTCTCTGTCTATGATGGTCTTACAAGCTTCTTTCTGCCCAGCTGAAAATGGGGTGGCATGTGGTGAGTGGCCAGCAGACACCCAGGATGGGTCAGGTGGCTCCAGACACAGCAGGGGTGGTGCCAGGACCACAGCCTCACTTCTCCAGCATCCTCCGTCCACAGACAGGAAGCCCTGGGCAGCCCGAGTAGCTGCTGTGGCCTGGGGGCCCCAGGACCACTGACCCCACTGCACTCTTCCACACAGGTGGGGGCTGTGAGAGCCTCGAGAGAGAGAGAGCACAGGAGGAAGGTGGGTGCGGTGATGGCTCAGGAACCACCTGCAGCTCCAGCTGGCCTGGATAACGGCAGGGTCTGTGGGACAATGGCCCTGCTACAGGACTGGGGCCGCTCCGCTCCTGAATGCTCACCTGCCCAGGTAAGTTTACACAGAAGCCTCCTCACCCACCCACAAGAAAGAAGCAGATGTCCCTGTGAGGGTAGGGGTGAGCACAAAATGACAGACGACTGTAGGAAATTTCCAAGGAGATGCTAACATTCTGTGTCTTTGTTGGGGAGATAAACACAGGCGTGAGTAAATTTGTAGAATATCATTAAACTGTGCCCAAAGAATGTATGCATTTCAAAGCATGTGATGCAAAAAGGCAGTAGAAAACAAATCAATGAAAAGGGTAAATGTGGGCCGGGTATAGTGGCCCATTCCTATAGTCACATTGCTTTGGGAGGTGAGGTGGGAGGATGGCTTGAACCTGGGAGTGGGAGGATGCAGTGAGATGTGATCACACCACTACACTCCAGCCTGGGTGACAGAACAAGACCCTGTCTCAAAAAAAAAAAAAAAAAAAAAAAAAGCAGGAGGCAGAAGGGAGGCGGTAAATTCACCCACATATTTGAGTCTAATTACCTGGCCAGTGACATAATGGGAAGAGCCAGACTATAGTACCCAACAGATCCAGAAGGTGACCATGATCCAGATTCCTTAGCGACTTCTGTGACCCAACACAACTGGATTCTTGTAATCGCTAACAAAATCCAAAGGAATGAGGATGACATTCACCAGACGGAACATGAAGACACAAAGAGAAGACAAATGCCCCTTTTGGACCTCTGTGATCACTGCGGTGGGACCAGGGCCATGTGGCTGCGTTGCTTTCTCCCTGGGCCATCCCTCAGAGGGACCTGGGTCCTGGGAGCTCTGGCTTCAGTGGAGCCATGCGTGATGCTCTAGGCCTGTCTGGCTTTGAAGCTTGGGAGGCATCTAAGATGCCACAGGAGCTTCGTGCCTCTGAGTGGGGCCTTGCTGGGCAGCTGTGCACCTGGACAGCAGGGTGTCTTCCGTTTCTGGCAGTAGGCTCTGTGGATCCCATTCACTTCTAACGTGAAGTCTGTGTGACTCTCCCAGACCCCAGATTCTGAGATTAAAGCCGGTTTGTGTGATAGAGGGTCACACGAGACATAGAGATCACAAGGCATCTGTCTTGACACCATGTGGGGTCCGTGTAGGCAGCTCTCTTGCCCTGTGCCTGCTGGTCATGTGGAAGATGCCCAACACATGGCATCTGCTGCAGGTCCAGCTGGGCGAATTTTACTGAATCCAGGTAGACACCACACCATGGGAGATTGCACCAGGTCTTCAAAGATTACAGACAAAAGCAGGTGGCTTGCACCAAACTCTCTGGAAGACTCTGGAGATGACATGGCCATTGTCAAGATGAGGACCTTGGAGACGGATTTGTCCCTGTGGTCTGTTAAAACAGAGACCATAGACTGACAGAACAAACTTTTTGTGGCAGAAGGTGCCAAATTGTAAACAAAACCTAAGACCATGCCAAGCGAGGAGTTAAGTCACACAACCCTACACTTAAGAATAAACTGTGTTCTAGCTGTGCTACAAGGGTTTTCTTTTTTTCCAGCAGCCAAACAAGCACTGGCCTCGAGCTAAGCAACGTTAAGACCATTGCAGCTCATCCAGCTCACAGAGGCTGACTCTCCGACTCCCTGCTCCACCAGCCATGACTGCAGCATTCACTGGATGGGACACTGACTTCAGGAGCTTTCTCCTGATGAGAGACCACGACTACGAACTGGTTCTGGCCGGTTTACAGAGGCTGTGCACTTCCACACCATCATGTCCCTGCTTCACCTTTTGATGTCTAGAGCCTAACTGTAGCACATTTATTTAAATGTTAAGTCTCGACCCCAAAGTGACCACGCACTGTATGTTACATGCATGTTTGTTCAGTATGCATGTGTGTGTCCCCCCCACTGCAAGAATCTGTGAATCTTCATAGTTCCTCCTGTAACCTGTCCAATATGTATGCTTGTCCAACCATTCAGTGTCTTTGTTTTGAAATGACTGGATACCTGCAGGGAGCTGCAGCTGTAGTACTCAGAGTCCCCATTGCCCTTCAACCTCCCCAATCATGACATCTTATCTAACTGTAGAGTACAATGCAGACAACTTTACTGCAGACCTTATTTGGTTTTCACCTTTTTTAAAACCTTCGTTCTCGCGTGTGTGTGTGTGTATGTGTGTGAACACATCTAGTTCTATGCCACTGGATCCTGTGTGGAGATTCTTGGAACCACCACTGACACCAGGATACAGAACAGCTCTGTCACCTCCAAGGAGCTCTTACACCACTATGTAGAGTCATGCTGCCCCCAAAATCCACTTCTCCATAAAGCAATGACAAATATTGTCAAAACCAGCTTTTTCAGAACTCTGGAAATTAATCAAAAGTTTGCCAAAACCCAAGGAGTATTTAGTAAAGAAAAACATATAAAAAGGATTATGTACCATAACAAAGTGGAATTTACAGCATATCAGAAAATATTTCCTAATCCAAAATCATGAAGATTTATTCATGTTTTCTTCTAAGAATTCTACAGTTTTAGCTCTTACATTTAGATTTATGATTTTTTCTCCCTCCTTCCCTCCTTCCTTCCTTCCTTCTTTCCTTCTTTCCCTCCTTCCTTCCTTCTTTCTTTCTTTTTGTTTGTTTTTGAGACGGAGTCTCACTCTGTCACCCAGGCTGGAGTGAAGTGGCACAATCTCATCTCACTGCAGCCTCTACCTCCCGGGTTCAAGCAATTCTCATGCCTCAGCCTCCTGAGTAGCTGGGATTACAGGTGTGTGCCACCACGCCCAGCTAATTTTTGTATATTTAGTAGAGACAGAGTTTCGCCATGTTGGCCAGGCTGGTTTCGAACTCCTGACCTGAGGCGATCTTCTCACCTTGGCCTCCTAAAGTGCTGGGATTACAAGCATGAGCCACCATGACCGGCTCTTTCTATATTTCATTTGCCTCCCCCTCCCCCACCCCCCCTCCTTCTTCTCCTTCTTCTTCTTCTTTTTTCTTTTTCTTCCTCTGTCACCCAGGCTGGAGTGCAGTGGTATGATCATGGCTCACTACAGCCTTGAACTCCCAGGCTTACACAATGCTCCCACCTCAGCTTCCTGAGTAACTGGAGCCACAGGCATGTGCCACCACACCTGGAGATATATATATACACACATATATATGTGTGTGTGTGTGTGTGTGTATATATATATGTGTGTGTGTGTGTGTATACATATATATTTTTTTTGAGATGGGGTCTCGCTATGTTGCCCAGATTGATCTCAAACTCCTGGGATCAAATAATCCTCCCACCTCAGCCTCCCAAAGTGCTGGGATTGTAGGTGTGAGCCACTGTGCCCGGCCTATGATCCCTTTTGAGTAAAGTTTTCTGTGTGGTGTGAGGTGGTGTTCAACTTCATTAGTTCGCAGCTAAGCATCCCGTCATCCCCAGCAACATTTATTGAAATGGCTATTCTTTCCTCATTGAATTGTCTTGACTGTAAATGTGAGGGTTTATTTCTGGATCCTTAATTGTATTCCATTGACCTCTATATGTATCCTTATGCCAACACCAACAGACAGCCAATGCTGTCTTTGTGTAACTTTGTAACCTTGAAATCAGGAAATGTGAGTCTTCCAACTTTGTTCTTTATAAAGACTGTTATGGCAATTCTGGATCTCTTGAATTTTCATATGAATTTTAGGATCCGTGTATTGATTTCTGAAAGAAATTAAAAGGCAATTAGGATTTTGATAGGAATTTCATTAACTGTAGATAATTTGGAGGAGTATTGCCATCTTAATATTAAATCTTCTGATCTATAAACATTAAATGTCCTTGAATTTATTTAGATATCTTTTAATTTCTTTCAACATTTTGTAATGTGCAAATCTCACACTTCTTTTGTTTATTTTTAAGTATTTTATTCCTTTTGATGATATTGTACATGGAATTGTTTTATTTCATGTTTGAATTGTTCATTGCTAGTGTATATTTAGCAGAGACAGGGTTTTGCCATCAATTAATAAATTAATAAATCAATCCCCATATATTGATCCTGTATCCAGCAACTATTGTTAGTTCTGACAGTTTTTTAAGTGGATTCCTGAGAGTTTTCTATATGCAGGATTATGTTTGCAAATAGAGATCATTTTAATTCTTCCTTTCCAATCTGGATATCTTTTATTTCTTTTCCTGCCAAATTTTCCTGGCTGGAGCCTTCAGTACAATGTTGAATACGGGTGGTGAGAGGAGATACCTTTGTCTTGTTCCACATCTTATGGAGAAAGAATTTAATCTTTTACCATTAAGTATGATATTAGCTGTGGGGTTTTTGTAGCTGTCTCTTATTAGGCTGAGGAAGTTCCCTTCTGGATCTAGTTTCTTGGGTACTTTATCATGAAAGGGTGTTGACTTCTTTCTTTTTCTTTTTTCAGATGGGGTCTCGCTCTGTCACCCAGGCTGCAGTACAGTGGCGCAATCTCGGCTCACGGCAACCTCCGCCTCTCAGGTTCAAGCAATTCTCCTGCCTCAGCGACCTAAGTAGCTGGGATTACAGGCACCCACTGCCACGCCCAGCTAACTTTTTTGGGTACTTTTAGTAGAGATGGGGTTTCACCATGTTGGCCAGGCTGGTCTCGAACTCCTGACTTCAGGCTATCCACCCATCTCGGCCTCCCTATGTGCTGGGATTACAGGCGTGAGCCACTACACTCGGCCTGACTTCTTTCAAATGCTTTTTCTGCACCTATTGAGATGATCATGTGGATTTTGTTCTTAATTGACTTTTGTGGCTTTTTGCTTGTTTGTTTTATTTTTATTTTTTTACACTGCAACCATGACAGATGAACTTAATTGATTTTTGAATGTTAGTCCAACCTTGCATTCCTGGGATAAATCTCACTTGGCTGTGGTGTATAATACTTTCAATATATTGTTGGATTCAGTTCCTTAGTATTTTGTTGAGAAATTTGTGTGCCTATCATAAGAGATATTGGTCTGTAGTTTTATTTTCTTGTGATGGCTGCATCTGGTTCTGGCATCAGGGAAATGCCTCAAAGAAAGAGTTGAAAGCCTGACTCAGTGGTATGCACGTGTACTCCCAGCTGCTGAGGAGGCTGAGGCAGGAAGATCGCTTGAGTCCAGGACTTTGAGATCAGCATGGGCAACATAGTGATACCCTACTTCTAAAATAAATAAATAAAATGTTCTTTCTTCTTCTATTTTTGGAAGAGTATATGAAGGAATTATATTAATAATTCTTTAACTATGTGGTAGAATTAATCATTGGAGCCATCTAGACCTGGGCTTTTCTTCGTGGGAAGTCTTAAAATTATTCTTGTAATAGCCTATTCAGCTGCTTTATTTCTACTTGAGTCAGTTTGGGTAGTTTGTGTCTTTTTAGGAAGGCATTCATTTCATCTAAGTTATCTCATTTGTTGGCATAAAGTGCTTTATGGTATTCCCCTATAAGCCTTTTTTTCCTGTAAATCATCCCTGATATTAGTAATTTGAGTCTTTCTGTTTTTATTGTCACTCTAGCTAAGAGTTTATTAATTGATCTTTTCAAATAACAAACTTTTGGTTTTGTTGATTTTTCTATATTTTTTCTATTTTCTATTTCATTGATTTCTACTCTGATCTTTATTATGCCTTTCTCTTGTTTGCTTTGGGTTTGGTTTGCTCTTCTCTCTGTTGCATAAAGTGGAAGATTAGGTTATTGATTTTAAAACTTTCTCTTTTTTTTTCATGTAGGCATTTAAAGCTATGAGTTTACCTCCACGACTTGCTTTAGCTACATCTCTTATGTTGTGCTATCCTTTTCATTCATCTCAAAATATTTTCTAACTTATCTTGTGATACATTTGACTCACTGGTTACTTGAGTGTGTTAATTTCTATGTATTTGTGAATTTCCCAGTTTTTTGTTTTTTGTTATTTCAGATTTATTTCCATTTTGGCTAGAGGATTTTATTTGTATGATTTCAATCCTTTAAATTCATTGGGTTTTTTTTTTGGTCTAGCATATGGTCTATTCTGAGGAATATTTCATGTGTCTGGAGAAAATATGTATTCTGCTGTTGTTGCATGAAGTATTCTATAGATCTCTGTTAGTGCTAGCTGGTTAGTGGTGTTGTTCCATTCTTACACATCCTATTTTATCTTTATTCTAGTTGTCTTATTCATTCTTAAAAGTGAGCTATTAGAGTATCTAGCTTGTTATTGTTTAACTGTCTATTCTGTCTTCAATTGTCAATTTTTTGCTGCCTGGATTTTAGGGTTCTGTTGTTAGATGCATATATGTTTAGAGTTATTATATCTTTATAGTGAATCAACCCTTTGTATAATTTTTAAGTGTCTATTTTTATTTTCTAGCAATAATTTTTGTTTTAAAGATAATTTTTTCTGGTAGTATTACAACTATCCTAGTCCTTTTATGCTTTCTGTTTTCATAGTATATGTTTTTCCATCCTTTTATTTTCAATCTATGTATCTTTGAATCTACAATGTGTCACCTGTGGACATGTAGTAGGATCTTCTTTTGTTTTGCTTTGTTTTTGTCAGTCTGACAATCTCAGCATTTTGATTGGATATTTTAGTTCATTTATATTTAATGTCATTATTGATATTGTTGGATATATGTCTGCCATTTTGCTTTCTGTGTTCTATATGTCTCATGCCTGTTTTGTCACTTTTTTTCTTTGTGTTTCTTTTTATATAGTTTCTATTGCTGGCTTTAAGTTTACTAATCTTTCCATCTATAATATCTAATCTACCATTAATGTTATCCAGTATACTTCTAATTTCAGACATTATTCTTTCTTTTCTATAAATTGTTTGTCTTTTTTACATCTTTCAGGTTTCCATGTAAATTTTTGATCTCATGGAATGCAGTTATAATATCCGTTTTAATGTCCTTGTCTACTCATTCTGACATTTGAGTCAGCCACTGGTCAGTTTCAGTTGACCAATTATTCTACTAATTATGGGTTGTGTTTTCTTGATTCTTTGTATGCCTGGTATTCTTTGAGTAGACATTTGAGTACTGCTCAGTCTAGTGTGAATTATTCCTTATTGCTCAGCCAGGAACATCATACGAACAGGAATTATGAACTGTTCATATCTGGCTAGTAGAAACAGGCACTATTCCCAGCCCTGGATATAAGCACTGAGTAGTATTTTCTTTCTTTTGAGAAATTCTTTATCCAGCCTAGGGTATGTTTCTCATATGCTCATGCTGATCAGCACTCAGCTAAGTATGTAAAGTAAACTTTCTTCAGTTCTCTAAGGTTCTCTCTGTCTGCATATCTTACATCTCTAGTACTCTGTCCTGAGAACTCTAGTCATGTTGGTCTCCTGGACTCTCACCTGTCTCATCAATTCAGGTACTCTGCTAGGCTCAATGTGGGTTTCTTCTTCTTGTGCTATGGCCTAGAAGCTGAGACAATCACAGGGCTAACTCCTTTTCTTTCCTGTCTCTCAGGGATGGCAGTCATTCATTGCTTGATGTTCAGGTCCTGAAAACTCATTTTTCTATATTTATTCTTTGTTGTTGTTGTTTCAGATGAAAGGTAAATTTGGCTCTTGTTACTACGTCTTGGCAGCCAGAAGTATAAATTATTTTTATTGTTTGATTCAAACAAAATTAAAACAAAAATAGTGCTTTAAAAACAGTACATGTATACAGCATTGAAGTACATTCATACTTTTTCTTTTCGAGCATCCTTTTTTTTCTTCCCATTCTGGGTAGTTTCTTCTGACTTATCTTCTAAATCATGAATTCTCTCTTTATCTGTGTCTGAACTGTTGTTAAAGCCATTCAGGGAGTTCTGAATTTAGAGTTTGTGCCTTTCATTTCTTGAAGTTTCTTTTTGGTTCTTAAAAATAATCTCCATCAAATGTATAGTTTCCAGTTGTTGCAAAAAATTCACAAGCTTAGTTTTATCCCCTAGAGCATAATAAGCACATTCATTTTACAGTTTTGGCTGATAATTCAAGTATTTGCATTTCTTCAGGTCTGATTTTCTATTGTTTCTCGGTCATGGTATGATATCTCACATTTCTGGTCATCTTTGTTTATGTGCTGAAAGGTATTTAAATTTTAGTTTTAGAAATAATTTAAAGCTAGGGGTGATATTATCATCAGCTTAAGAGGATTATTATCTGCTTCTGCTAAGCACTTGGGGGCACTAGCAAGCTGGATTTACCTTACACCAAGTTCAGGGTTTGAGATTTTCCGAGCCACCAAGATGACTCAAAGCTGGGCTTCAGTCCATCAAAGGGTTGGTTTACTTCTGATTCACCCTTACTCCTAGGGTGCATCCATTCTTGTTTTCAGCCCAAAGCAGGTGAGGTTTAGCATGGTCCACACCCTTGGTGAATCCTAGACTCCCACATGTGTTTCCTTAGCCTAAAAAGACTGCCAAAAAAACGACAAAAATCACTTGGCTACCCTTTCTCAAAGGGCAGAAACAGGCTTGAATGCTTAGATCTCCTCACTCCTCTAGATATTATTCTGGTGATTCGTTGCCATGTTTTTGATATTTCCTGCTTCTATGGAGATGGCTTTTATGTTTTGTCATAAATTGTTAGTTGTGGCCGGGCACGGTGGCTCATTCCTGTAATCCTAGCACTTTGGGAGGCTGAGGCGGGTGGATTGCTTGAGGCCAGGAATTCAAGACCCAGCCTGGCCAACATGGCGAAACCCTGTCTCTACTAAAACACAAAAAAACTAGCCCAGCATGGTGGCACACGCCTATAATCTCAGCTACTTGGGAGGCTGAGGCACAACAACCGCTTGAACCCGGAGGCAGAGGTTGCATTGAGACAAGATTGTGCCACTGCACTCCAGCCTTGGTGACAGAGCGAGACTCTGTCTCAAAAAAAAAAAAAAAAAGTTGTGTTCATTGGGAAGGCTGGCCCTTATTACATTGTTCACCATTATTTGAAACATGTCTATATTTCAATCTAAAGTCCTAAAGTGTTCTCTTTTCCATTTAAGGGTTTGCTTTTTTAAAAAATAAAGCATGAGGTAGGGTTCTTATTTCATTTTTCCCCATGTGGATAACCACTTTTCCAAGAACCATTCATTGAATAGTTCCTCTTTTCCCCACTGATCTCCCATGCCACCTCAGTCATGTATTGAAATTCCATACCTATAAGGATTTAATTCTGAGCTCGGCTCCTGTAATGGGCTGAATGTTTGTGTTCCCCCCAAATTCAGATGTTGAAATCCTAACCCCCAGTATAATCATATTAGGAGGTGGGGCTTTTGGGAGATGGTTAGGTTGAGAGTGGCGTCTTCATTAATGGCATTAGTTCCCTTATAAAAGGGGCCCCTGAGTACAATTTTATTTATTTATTTATTTAATTTTGTTTTATTTTTTAGAGTTTCGCTCTTGTTACCCAGGCTGGAGTGCAATAGTGTGATCTCCGCTCACCGCAACCTCAGCCTCCCAGGTTCAAGCAATTCTCCTGCCTCAGCCTCCTGAGTAGCTGAGATTAGAGGCATGAGCCACCATGCCTAGCTAATTTTTTGTATCTTTAGTACAGGGTTTCTCCATATTGGTCAGGCTGGTCTTGAACTCCCGACCTCAGGTGATCTGTCTGCCTTGGCCTCCCAAAGTGCTGGGATTACAAGCGTGAGCCATCACACCCGGCCTCTGAGTACTCTTTTATCCTCCTCTACTATGTGAAGTCACAGTGAAAAAATGGCAGTCTTCAACCCAGAAGAGAGCTCTCATCAGAACCTAACCATACTGGCACCCTGATCCCAGGCTTCCAGGCTCCAGAACTGTAAGAAATAAATGTCTGTTGTCTATAAACCACCTAGTTTATGGTATTTTGTTATAGCAGCCTGATTGACTAAGACAATTGCATTCTCAATCAATATTTTTTTGTCTCTGCATATGCACCATTGAGGTTTTAATTACTGTGGCATCATAATACGATTTGGTATCTTATAGGGAAATTTTGTCTGCCTTATTCTTCTTGAACCATTACTCTTCCACATGAATTATAACTTTTAAAATAATTTTTTAGTGTGCATTTAAAAGCTATGTTGGGCAAAATAGTAACAATAAAAATCAAATAGAAATCCTAGAGATAAAGAATACAATAACTGAACTAAAGTGTTTGACAGAAAGCTACAATAGTAGACTTGATCAAGCAGAAGAAAAAATCAGTGAACTCACAGACAGGAATTTTGAAATTATCCAGTCAGACAAGCAAAAGGAAAAGAAAAATAAAGGTCTATGGGAATTATGGGACAACATCAAGAGACTACCCTATGCAAAATAGGAGTCCTTGAAGGAGAGACAAAAAGGCCCAGAAAGTATATTTAATGAACTAATGGCTGAAAAGTTTTCAAATCTGGGGAAAGATGACAACATCCAGGTACTGCAAGCTAAGAGGCTGTCACTTAAATCCAATCCAACAGTTCACCAAAATACATCATAATCAAATTATCAAAAATCAAAAACAAAGAAAGAATACTGAAAGCAGTAAGAGCTAAAAAACATATCCCAGTCAAGAGAGTTCCAATATAGCTGTCAGTGGATTTCTTGGCAGAAACCCTGCAGGCCAGGAGAAGGTAGAATGATATATTCAAAGTGCTGAAGGGAAAAAACCCTGCTATCCAAGAATATTTTCCTTCAGAAGTAAGACAGAAATAACTTTCCCAGACAAACAAAGCTAAGGGATTTGATCACCACTAGGCTTTCACTAGGCTTGGAATTGCTAAAGGAAGTTATTTAAGCTGAAATGAAAGGCTACTACCTGATAACATAAAACATATGAAAGTAAAAACTCAATGGCATAAGTAATACATAGTCATATTCAAAATACTGTAAGTGTGGTGTGAAAAGCAATTGTATCTCTATTATGAAGGTTAAAAGACAAAACTATTGAAAACAACTGTAGCTATAATAAATTGTTAAGGGACACAAATTAGAAAAAAGGGTAACTTTTAACATAAAAAATCATAAAAGATGTTGGGGGGAGTGAAAGTGTAGAGTTTTTGTTTGCAATCAAAGTTGTTATCAGCTTAAAATAGCCTGTTTTAATTATGAGATTTTTATATAAATGCTAGGATTTGAATGTGCCACCCAAAAGTTCATGTGTTGGAAATGTAATCCCTCTGCCCTCATGAATGGATTAATGTCACTATCATGAGACTGGCTTTATTACAAAAGCAGCTCTCTCTGGCTTTCTTGATTTTGGTCTCTTGCCATATGATGCCTTCCATTATGTCATGACTCAGCAAGAAGGCTCTCATCAGATGCCAACACCATGCTCTTGGACTTCTTAGCCTCCAGAACTGTGAGATAAATAAACTTCTATTGTTTATAAATTACCCAGTTTGTGGTATTCTGGTATAAAAACAGAAAAGGGGCTAAGCCAATAGGTCTTATGGTAACCACAAAGCATGAACCTATAGTAGATGCAAAAAACATAAAAAGAAGGGATTCAAAGCAGACCAACACAGGAAACCACCAAATCACAAAGGAAGACACCAAGGGAGGAAGAAACAAATAATCTATGAAACAGCCAGAAAACAAATTACAAAATGGCAGCAGTAAGTCCTTACCTATCAATATTTGACTGGAATGTAAATGAATCAGATTATTCAATCAAAAGACACTGGGTGGGTGAATGGATTTTTTTAAAAAACAAGAAACAACTATACACTGCCTACAAGAGACTCACTTTACTAGTAAGGACACACAGAGTGAAAGTGAAGGGATGGAAAAAAATATTCAACACAGATGGAAACCAAAAGAGAGCAGGAGTAGTTATACTAATATAAGATGAAATCAACTTTAAGTCAAAAACGATAAAAAGAGAAAAAGAAGGTCATTATATAATGGTAAAGGGCTCAATTCATTAAGAGGAAATAATAATTGTAAATATACACACACCCAACATTGGGGCATCTAAATACACAACGTGATTATTAAGTGACCTGAAGGGAAAGATAGACTTGATACAATAATAGTATTTTACAATAATACACTACCCCACTTTCAACAATGAACAGGTCATATAGATGGAACATTAATAAGGAAACACTGGACTTGAATTACACTTTAGACCACTTGGACCTAGCAGACTTCCGCAGAACATTTCACTCAACAGCAACATAATACACTTTCTTCTCAAGCACACACAGAACATTCTTCTGGATAGATCCTATGTTAGGTCTAGGCCACACAACAAGTCTTAACAAACTTAAGAACTGAAATTATATCAAGTATCTTTTTGGATCACAAAGGCATGAAACTAGAAATCACAACGAGAAATCTTGGAAAATTCACAAATATGTGGAAATTAAACAACATGTTCCTAAACACCCAACAAATCACAGAAGAAATTACAAAGGAAATTAAAAAAGCCCTTGAGACAAAAAATGAAAACACAGCATACCAAAACTTATGGGATGCACCAAAGGCAGTCCTAAAAGGGAAATTTATAGCAAGAAATGCTTATGGCAAAAAAGAGAAAAGATCTTAAATAAACATTCTAATTGAAACGGTTTGGATATCTGTCTCTTCCAAATCTCATGTTGAAATGTGATCCTCAGTGTTGGAGGTGGGGATTGGTGAGAGGTGATTGGATCACGTGGGCAGATCCCTCATGAATGGTTTAGCAGCATTCCCTTGGTAATAAGTGAGTTCATGCTCAGTTAGTTCACTTGAGATCTGGTTTTTCAAAAGCCTGGGACTCCCTCCTGTCTCCCCTGCTCTCACCATGTGACACGCTTGCTCCCCTTCACCTTCCACCATGACTGGAAGTTTCCTGAGGCCCTCACTAAAAGCAGATGGTGGTGCTATGCTTCCTATACAGCCTGAATAATAGTAAGCCAATTCAAAAAACCTCTTTTCCTTATAAATTACCCAGTCTCCAGTATTTCTTTATAGTGATGCAAAAATGGCCTAACACACTAATGCTACATATCAAGGAACTAGAAAAAGAAAAAACTAAGCCCAAAGCTAGCAGAAGGAAGGTCATAACAAATATTAGAGGAGAATAAATAAAATTGTGACTAGAAAAACAATAGAAAAAAAATAAAACTAACAGTTTTTTGAAAAGATGAACAAAATTGACAAATGTTTACTAGGCTAGAAAAAAAAAGAAAAGACTCAAATATCAGAAAGGAAAGTGGTGGCATAACAACTGATATCACAGAAGTAAAAAGGATCACAAGAAACTACTATAAACAATTGTACACCAAAAATTGGATATGAATACATTCTTAGACACATAAAACTTCCAAGACTGAATCATGAAGAAACAGAAAACCTGAACAAACCAATAACAACTAAAGTGATTGAATCAATAATAAAGTTCTTCCATCAAAGAAAAGCCCAGGATTTAATGGCTTCATGGCTAAGTTTTATCAAAAATTTAAAGAAAAACCAATATCAATCCCTCTGAAACTCTTCCAAAAATTGAAGAAGAGGCAACACTTCCAAACTCATTTTATGAGGCCAGTATTACTGTAATACTAAAGCCAGACAAAGGTATTACAAGAAAAGGAAATTACAGATGAACAGATACAAATACAAATATCCCTGATGAACACAGATACAAAAGTCCTTAACAAAATTCTAGCAAACCAAATTCAACAGCACATTAAAAAGATCATTCACTATGATCAAGTAGGATTTATCTCTGAAATGCAAGGATGGTTCAATATATGCAAATCAATAAATGTGATTCATCACAGTAACAAAAATGAAGGATAAAACCATATGATTATCTCAATAGATGCAGAAAAAGCATTTCATAAAATTCAATACCTTTTTTATTTTTGAGATGGAGTCTCGCTCTGTTTCCCAGGCTGGAGTGCAGTGGTGCAATCTCAGCTCACTGCATCCTCTGCCTCCTGGGCTCAAGAAATTCTCCTGCCTCAGCCTCCCAAGTAGCTGGGATTACAGGAATGTGCCACCACGCCTGGCTAATTTTTGTATTTTTAGTAGAGATGGGGTTTCACCATGTTGGCCAGGCTGGTCTTGAACTCCTGACCTCAGGTGATCCACCCATCTTGGCCTCCCAAACTGCTGGGATTACAGGTGTAAGCCACCATGCCCAGCCTAAAATTCAATACCTTTTATGATAAACATTGTTAACAGAATAGGTATACATACAATATATCTGAACACAATAAAAGCCATATATGACAAATGCATAGCTAACATTATATTCAATAGTGAAAGCTGAAAGTTTTTCCTCTAAAATCAGGGACAAGACAAGGATGCCCACTTTCATTACTTTTTTTCAACATAGTTCTGGAAATCCTAGCCAGAGCAATTAGGCAAGACAAGAAAATAAAAGATATCCTAACTGGAAAGGAAAAAGTGAAATTGTCTCTGTTGATGACATGATATTATACAAAGAAAATCCTAAAGGCTCCACCAAAAAGCTGTTAGAACTGATAAATTCAGCAAAGTTGTAGGAAACAAAATCAATATATAAAAATTAGTGGCATTTTTATACACTAATAACAAGCTATCTGAAAAAGAAATTAAGAAAACAATTCCATTTACAATAGCAACAACAATAACAAAATACTTATTTTATTGTCTATTTATATTCATATTTTATTATCAAATACTTCTTTGTAAGACTTGTATACTATAAAACCCTTGTGAAAGAAATTGAAGAAAATACAAATAAATGTAAAGATATCCCATGTTAATGGAGTAAAAGAATTAACATTGTTAAAATGTCTGTACTACTCAAAGCAATCTACAGATTCAATGCAATTCATATCAACATTCCAATGTCATTTTTCATAGAAAATGTCATAGAAAAAAATAATCCTTAAATTCATATGGAACCACAAAAGACCTCAAATTGTCAAAACAATCTTGAGCAAAAAGAACAAAGCTAGAGGCATCACACTACCTGACTTCAAAATATATTATGAAGCAATCAAAACAGAATGATCCTGGCCAAAACAAAACAAAACCAAACAAACAAACAAACAAACAAAAAACAGACTCACTGACCAATGGAATCTGATAGAAAGCCAAGAAATAAGCCTGTGCATTTATAGTCAATTGATTTTTGACAAAGACGCTTAGAACATACACTGGAGAAAGGACAGACTATTCAATAAATGATGCTGGGAAAACTGGTTATCCTCATGCAGAAGAATAAAATTAGACCCTTATCTTACACCTGCACAAAACTCAACTCAAAATGGGTTAACGACTTAGACCTGAAACTATAAAACTACCAGAAGAAAACACAGGGAAAAATTTCACAACATTGGCTTAGGCAAGGAATCTTTGGATATGACCCCAAAGGCTCAGGCAACAAAAGAAAAATAGACAAATGGAATTGCATTGTATTAGTCCGTTTTTATGCTGCCAATAAAGACATACTTGAGACTGGGTAATTTACAAAGAAAAAGAGGTTTAATGGACTCACAGTTCACGTGGCTGGGGAGGCCTCACAATCATGGAGGAAGGCAAGGGGGAGCAAGTCATATCTTACATGGTGGCAAGCAAGAGAGAATGAGAACCAAGTGAAAGGGGTTTCCCCTTATAAAACCGTCAGCTCTCATAACACTTGTTCACCACCATGAGAACAGTATGGGGGAAACTGCCCCCATGACTCAATTATCTACCACTGGGGTCCCTCCCACAACACATGGGAATTATGGAAGCTACAATTCAAGATAAGATTTGAGTGGGGACACAGCCAAACCATATCATTCTGCCCCTGGCCCCTCCCAAATCTCATGTTCTCACATTTCAAAGCCAATCATGCCTTCCTAACAGTCCCCTAAAGTTTTAACTCATTTCAGCATTAACTAAAAAGTCCACAGTCCAAAATCTCATCCAAGACAAAAGTCCCTTCTGCCTATGAACCTGTAAAATCAAAGCAAGTTAGTTACTTCCTAGATACAATGGGGGTACAGGCATTGAATAAGTACATCCATTCCAAATGGGAGAAATGGGCCAAAACAAAGGGGCTAAAGGCCCCATGCAAGTCAGAAATCCAGCAGGGCAGTCAACTCTTAAAGCTCCAAAATAATCTCCTTTGACTCCATGTCTCATATTTAGGTCATGCTGATGCAAGAGGTGGGTTCCCATGGTCTTGGGCAGCTCTGCCCTGTGGATTTGCAGGGTACAGCTTTCCTCCTGGCTGCTTTCACAGGCTGGCCTTGAGCGTCTGCAGCTTTTCCAGGTGAACAGTGCAAGGTGTCAGTGGATCTACCATTCTGGGGTCTGGAGGACAGTGGCCCTCTTCTCACAGCTTCACTAGGCAGTGCCCCAGTGGGGATTCTGTATGGGGGCTTCAACCCCACATTTCCCTTCTGCACTGCTCTAGCAGAAGCTCTCAATGAGGGCCCCACCCCTGCTGCAAACTTCTGCCTGAACGTCCAGGCATTTCCATACATACTGTGAAATCTAGGCAGAAGTCCCCAAACCTCAGTTCTTGACTTGTGTGCACCCACAGGCTCAACACCATGTAGAAGCTGCCAAGGCTTGGGGCCTGCACCCTCTGAAGCCATGGCCTGTGCTGTTCCTTGGTCCCTTTTAGCCATGGCTAGAGCAGCTGGAATGCAGGGCACCAAGTCCCTAGGCTGCACACAGCACAGGGGCCCTGGGACTGGCCCAAGAAACCATTTCTTCTTCCTAGGCCTCCAGGCCTGTGATGAGAGGGTCTGTGAGAAAGCTCTTTGACATGCCCTGGAGAGACATTTTCCCTGTTGTCTTGGCCATTAACATTTGGTTCCTCATTACTTATGCAAATTTCTGCAGCCAGCTTGAATTTCTCCTCAGAAAATGGGTTTTTCTTTTTCTATCACATCACCAGGCTACAAATTTTCCAAACTTTTATGCTCTGTTTCCCTTTTAAAATTGAATGCTTTTAACAGCACCCAAGTCACCTCTTGAATGCTTTGCTGCTTAGATATTTTTTCCACCAGATATCCTAAATCATCTCCCTCAAGTTTAAAGTTCCACAAATCTCCAAGGCAGGGGCAAAATGCTGCCAGTCTCTTTGATAAAACATGGCAAGCATTACCTTTATTCCAGTCCTTATCTCCATCTGAGACCACCTCAGCCTGGATTTCATTGTCCATATCATTATCAGCATTTTGGTCAAAGCCATTCAACAAGTCTCTAGGAGGTTCCAAACTTTCCCACATTTTCCTGTCTTCTTCTGAGCCCTCCAAACTGTTGAAACCTCTGCCTGTTACCCAGTTCCAAAGTTGCCTCCTGGCAGGGAAATTGTTCTGGGATGATTCAAGCACATTACATTTATTGTCCACTTTATTTCTATTATTATTACATTGTAATATATCACGAAATAATTATACAACTCACCATAATGTAGAATCAATGGGATAAATTTTAGCAGGTATAAATGAAGGCTTAATGAATTTTTTTTTTTTTTTTTTTGAGACAGAGTCTTGCTCTGTCACTCACGCTGGAGTGCAGTGGTGTGATCTCGGCTCACTGCAACCTCTGCCTGTCAGGTTCAAGCAATTCTCCTGTCTCAGCCTCCCAAGGAACCAGGATTTCAGCTGCACACCACCACACCTAGCCAATTTTTGTATTTTTAGTAGAGACAGGGTTTCGCCATGTAGGCCAGTCTAGTCTCAAGCTCCTGACCTCAAGTGATCCATCTGCCTCACCCTCCCAAAGTGCTGGCATTACAGGCATAAGCCACCATGCCCAGCCTGTTTCTTTTTCTTTTCTTTCCTTTATTTTTTTTTTTTTGATAGCTGGGTGGCAGATGTATACATTATCATTGAACTAACAGAATTAAGTTGGGCCATGGAGAAAACTGAGAACATCATGATTTAAAACACAGAATTCTCAAATGGACCAGTGTGTTTAGACCTGACTGTGGAATGGAATGCCACACCTAGGCATATGAGGTATGGTTGGGGCACTGTCACATGTCCAGCTTGGGAGCCATCATGTGCCCAGGTCGGGAGAGGTAAATCCACAAGACCCAGACATGTGCTGGGGGTGCACTTGCATGTCCAGGTCAGGTGCCCTCACTTGCTGGGAGTGCCATCTCCTAGTGGAAGCCAGTCACCTGTTGGGGTGCAACCACCTGGTGGGGGCGCAATCCTGTGCTGGAGACATAGTCACGTGTCGGGAGCTAGTCACCCGCTGGGGGCGCTGCCTTGGGCCTCATGGCTGCCCCTGCTTCCTGCATGGGCCCACTTGGGCGCTCTGCCCTGGGCCTTCTGCTGCTGCTCCTGGTGGTGCCCCCTCCCCGGGTCGCAGCCTCGGTCCACAGACACCCAGAGAACCAGGGAATCTCCCTGACTGGCAGCGTGGGTAGGCCCTGCCCCAGGGGCAGATGGGCGGCTGGAGACAGTGCCCTTGGGGCGTCTCTCGGTGCCGGGGCCTCCTCTCCCATGTCGCCTGCCCGCCCCTTCCCCTCTCCCATGTCCCCTGCCTTCCCTTCCTCCTGTGTCCCCTGCCCCTCCCCCGCGTCCCCTGCCTGCCCTACCTCTCCCGCGGCTCCAGCGTGGCTCCACCGTGAGCTCCGTTCTCCCTGCAGCCTGTGGTCGGCCCAGCATGGAGGGGAAGATCCTGGGCGGCGTCCCTGCGCCGGAGAGGAAGTGGCCATGGCAGGTCAGCGTGCACTACGCGGGCCTCCACGTCTGCGGCGGCTCCATTCTCAATGAGTACTGGGTGCTGTCGGCTGCACACTGCTTTCCCCGGTAACGGGGCGCGGGCCTGGGACGGTGTGGGTAGCTGGGCCTGCACAGCGTGCCCACAGCGGCTTGGATGGACCCCACGCAAGCCTCCCCCTTCACCACTGTCGACCCGTGCAAGGCCAGGTCCCCACCAGTGAGGCTGGTCCCCAAACACACAGCTGGGTCCCCATCCTTAAGGCTGGTCCCCCAAGTGCACAGCCAGTTCCTCAAGAGTGACGCTGGTCCCCAAGATCACGGCCAGGTCCTCACATGCAAGGCTGATCCCCTCAGTGTACAGTTAGGTTCCCATGAGCCAGGTTGGTCCTCAAATGCACAGCCTGGTCCCCACGTGCAAGGCTGGTCCCCTAAGTGCACGACCAGGTCCCCACGAGTGAGGCTGGTCCTCAAGGGCACAGCCAGATTCCCACAAGTGAGGCTGGTCCTCAAGTGCACAGCCAGGCCCCACAAAAGTGAGGCTGCTCCTCAAGTGCACAGCTGGGTCCCCATGAGCAAGACTGGTCTCTAAGCACCTGGCCTTCCCGATTGCTCCTCCAACAGCCCCATTCACCACAGCTGCCCTGCACAGCAGGCATGCCTCTCCTGTGGCCATCCGCCTCCAGAGGGATGTGTGCAACCAGGTTGTCGGTAAGAGTCAGAGCAGGTCTCACGTGCATGGGCTGCTGGCCTGTACAGCTGGTGGTGGTGTACAGACTTGGGTCCCCAAAGCCTCCATGGGCCAAGTCGACCCTTTAGGGGGCAACTCTGCCAGACAGCCAGATAGGTCCCAACTATGCTGCAGGAAGAAGCTGGCTTTTCAATCCTACCGAGTGAGTGCCAGCCCCTTGCACTTGGCCTCCCCAGGCCTGTGGGCTGTACCACACAGGAAGCCGTGGGCATTGTGCCTCTGTTCTCACCTCCACAGGGACAAGAATATCAAAATCTATGACATGTACGTAGGCCTTGTAAACCTCAGGGTGGCCAGCAACCACACCCAGTGGTATGAGGTGAACAGGGTGATCCTGCACCCCACATATGAGGTGTACCACCCCATCGGAGGTGACGTGGCCCTGGTGCAGCTGAAGACCCGCATTGTGTTTTCTGACTCCGTGCTCCCGGTCTGCCTTGCAACTCCAGAAGTGAACCTTACCAGTGCCAATTGCTGGGCTACGGGATGGGGACTAGTCTCACAACAAGGTAGGAATACAGTGCAGAGCTTTGTGGGCAGGATGAAGGCTTCTCTTCCACCACAGGGAAGAAAATGCTCTGCCAGCTAAGGGGGTCCAGGTGTTTGGGGACGGGAATCCCCACCTGTCAATCAACATTTATTTGTCAGTGTGGATATTTTGTTGTTTTGTTTTATTCCTGACTGGCTTTGTTGTATGCAGAAAAATACAGCTACTTTGATGTGAAGTTGGTATGCAGTATATCAAGAACACAAATTTAAAAGCATAGTTTTCCTTAAGATTGTAGATGGAACTTAGAAATCTCTTTTAGCTTATCTAAAAACCATTCGTTATTAAACTTTTCTCCAGAAAGGCCTGTGCATTCTTTCTAGATTTATACCCAGGCACTTTTCAATATTTAGGTCTATTTTAAAGAGATTTTTTAAATTGCATTTGCTAATTAGTCACAGCTATTGATTTTAGCACATTGATCTTATAGCCAGTCATCTTATAGAATTTATTTTTAGTAGTTTATCAACTGATTATTCTGACAGTTCTAGATAAAAGATAATATTTTCTTCTAGTAAAGACTATTTTATCACTCTCTTCCCATATTTTATCTTTTATTTATTTTTCTTGTCTTCTTACAATGGTTGGAACCTCCAGTAGAAATGATGCCAGATCTTGTCTTGGTTTTGGTTTGCTTGGAAATGCTTATAATGGTTCACTATAGCATTTGTGGCCTGGCCTGGAGATTTCAGGTTGATATATTACACCAGATTAAGAAAGTTACCTTTTAAAGCTGATTTACTTAATTTTAAAAAAATTATAGATAATTATTGATTTTATTGAAATGCTTGTGGCAACTCTTGAAAGGATCATATAGTTTTGCTCTTTTAAACTATTGATGCCAAGAATAGGCATTTAAGCTGGGTGCAGTGGCTCACACTTGTAAATCCCAGCACTTTGGGAGGCTGAGGTGGGAGGATCGCTTGAGCCCAGGAGTTTGAGACCAGCCTGGGCAACATAGTGAGATCCAGTCTCTACAAAAAATGCTGACTTAGCTGGGCTTGACGGCATGTGCCTGTAGTCCCAGCTACTCAGGAGGCTAATGTGGAAAGATCTCTTGATCCCAGAAGGTCAAGGCTGCAGTGAGCCAAAACTGCATATCTGCACCAAAGCCTGGGCAACAGTGAGACCTTCTCTCAAAAAAAAAAAAAAAAAAAAGTTATTTAATGTGAGATGGGTCTAGAATTTTTTTTCTTAGCTGATTTTATCTTTGGCATCAGTGTACTGCTGACTTTGTAGAATGAGTCAAAACTTTCCCATCTATTTGTATTCTCTGCAATAGTTTCTATTAAAGTAAAGTTAGCTATTTCTTGAAGGTTTGATGTGGCCATAAAACACTCTGATCCTAGTACCTTTTGTGGGTATAAATGATTACTCTATCTTACTCTCTGTTATGGCTACTGGTTCATTCCAATTTTTAAATTTATTCTTAGGCCAATTTTGATGGATTATATTTTTCTAGAAAGTTGTTCATTTTATTCCAGATTTTGAATATAATGATATTGTGTAAGATTGTAATTCATGTGCTCTTATTTTTCTGACCTCTCTTCATTCCTTATCATAGTTGCCAAAATTGCCTATTCTATTGCCTTTTTTTATATAAAACTACCTGCTACAGATTTTGCATTGGTGTATGTGGGGAGATGGTGGTGCATGGGACTTTATATGTAGGGTGCTATTCACTCCTATAGCCATCTATTCATTCGTTAAACTTTTTATACTCTAAGTTTGCTTAACCAAACTTTTCTAATTTTTTGAGCTGAAAATACAAAAGATATTCAACATTTCATATTTTTTCTATGAATAAATTGAAGATTATAACTTGTCTTTTAAAGTCTCCTTTGGTCATGTTACAGGCTTTGAATTCTTACATATTTGTTATTCATTTCTCAAAAGTATGTGCACCCTATTTTGATTTTTTCTATATCCAAAAGTATAGGACAAAATTTTTCATATCTACAAAAAAGGCCATTGGAATTTTATAGGAATTGCATTGAATATTCAGACCATGTTGAGTAATGTTGACATTTTAACAATATTAAACCTGCCTATCCATGAACATGGAATGTATTTCCATTTATTTGAGTCTTTGATTTCTTTCAACAATGATTTGTAGATTCGAGTATACAAGTTTTTCACCTCCTTCATTAAATTTATTTCCAAGGTATGTTATCATTTTAGATGCTATTGTAAATGAAATTGCTTTTATAACTATCTTTTTTGGATTGTTCATTGGGGGTGTATAGAAACACAACTGATTTTTGGCCGGGCGCAGTAGCTCACGCCTGTAATCCCAGCACTTTGGGAGGCCAAGGCAGGCAGTTCACAAGGTCGAGAGATTGAGACCATCCTGGCCAACATGGTGAAACCCCGTCTCTACTAAAAATACAAAAATTAGCTGGGTGTGGTGGCACGTGCCTGTAATCCCAGCTACTCGGGCAGCTGAGGTAAGAGAATCACTTGAACCCAGGAGGTGGAGGTTGCAGTGAGCCGAGATCACACCATTGCATGCCAGCCTGGGCGACAAGAGTGAAATTCCATCTCAAAAAAAAAAAAAAGGCAACACAACTGATTTTTTATGTGTTGGCCTTATACCCTGCAACTTTACTGAATTTGTTTATTATATATAGTAGTTTTGTTTTTTTTTTAAAGATTAATTGGGATTTTCTATGTATAGGATCATGTCATCTATGAATAGAGATTGTTTTACTTCTTTGTTTCCAATTTGAATGGCTGTTATTTCTTTTACTTGTCTAAATTATCTGTCTAGAATTTCTAGTACAAATTAAATAGCAGTGATCAAAGTGGAAATCCTTGTTTTGTTTCGGATCTCATGGGAAATGCTTTCAGTCTTTAACCATTGAATATGATGTTAGCTGTCAGTTTTTAAATAAATGCCTTAATGTTGATGAAGTTTTTCTACATCAATTGAGATGATCCTATGTTGTCTTTTTTCTTTTATTCCATTAATGTATATTACATCAATTGATGTTCTTATGTTGAATTACACTTGTATTCCTTGGATAAGTCTCGCTTTGTCATGGTTTTATATGCTGTTGGTTATAGTTTGCTAATATTTTGCTGAGGGTTTTTACATCTATATTCTTAAAGGTATGATCTGTAGTTATATTTTCTTATGGTGTCTTTGGCTTTGGTATCAGGATAATTCTGGTCTCATAGAATGAATTATGAAGTGTTGCTTCCTCTTCTATTTTTTGGTGGAGTGTGATAAAGATTGATTAATTCTTCTTTAAATATTTGGTAGAATTTACCAGTGAAGCCATCTGGTCCTGTACTTTTCTTTGTTGGGAGATTCTTATTGTTGAATCAATCTCTTTCCTTGTTATAGATCTATTCAGATTTCCTATTTCTTCTGTGTAAGTTTAGATAATTAGTACGTTTGTAGAAATTTGTCTATCTCATCCAAGTTATCTCATTTGTGAGACAAGTTATTTCACAAATTTTTGTGCATTTGTTTTTTGAATCCTGTTGCAAATAAAAAGTGGAATTAAAAACCAAATAAAAAGTGGAATTAAAAACCAAACTCACTCATGAGTGAGAACATGTGATGTTTTGGTTTTCTGTTCCTGTGTTAGTTTGCTGAGGATAATGGCTTCCAACTCCATCCATGTCCCTGCAAAGGACAAGATCTCATTTTTTTTGCACAGCGTTCCATGGTATACATGTATCACATTTTTTTAATCCAGTCTATCATTGATGGGCATTTAGGTTGATTCCATGTCTTTGCCATTGTGAATAGTGCTGCAATAAATATATGCATGCATGTATCTTTATAATAGAATGATTTATATCATGGTTTAATGGTTTTTATATTTGCCCATGCATTTACCTTTGCCAAAGTCCTTTAATTTGTCATATGGCTTCGACTTACTGTTTTGTGTCCTTTCGTTTCAATGTGAAGCACTACAGTCAGCATTTCCTCTATGGAAGATCTAGTGGTGCAGACTTCCATGGTTCTTGTTTATCCGTGAACGACTTAATTTCTCCCTCATTTCTGAAGGATGATGTTGTCAGTTATAGGATTCTTGGTTGAAAGGTTTTTTCTTTTAGCACTTTAAGTACATCATAACACTGTCTTCCGATCTCCTTAGTTTTTTATGATAAATTGGCTATTAATCTGATTGAGGATCCTTGTACATGACTAGACACGTCTCTCTTGCTCATTTTGAGATTCATTCCCTTTAGTTTTTGACAGTTTGATTATAATGTGTCTTGTTGGGGGTTATTTGAGTTTATAATACTTGGAGTTTGTTCAATCTGAATTTATAGATTTAAATATTTCAGCAGATTGCAAAATTTTGGACCATTATTTCTTCAAACATTCTTTCTACCTCATTCTGTCTCTCTTCTCCTTCTGAAAATACCATAACACTTATGTGGTTCATTTGATGGTGTCCCAGGAGTCTCTTAGGCTCTCTTTACTTTCCTTCCTCTTTTTTCCTTTCTAATCCTTAGATTTTATGATCTGAATTGTCCTATCTTCAAGTTCACCTATGCTCTCTTGTGCTTGCTCAAATTGTCTGCTTTGCCCTTCTAGTGAAGTTTTCATTTCAATTATTTGGCATTTTAAAGCCAAATATTCTGTTTGGTTCCTTTGACAATTTCTATTTACTAATAGTATCATTTGTTCATATATAATTTTCCTGATTTTCTTTAATTCTTTGTTTATGTTTTCCCTTAGCTCTTTGAGCATATTTAATACACTTGTTTAAAGTCTTTGTCTAGACTTCTTTAGGGACAGTTTCTGTCCATTTGTTTTGTTTTCTTAAGTGGGTCATAGTTTTTTTCTGATTTTTGTTGTTATTATTACTATTATTGAAAACAGGAGTATTGAGTTTTATACTTTTGAATATATAATGAATGTTATATGTGGCTGAGTATTGATTATAATAATGTATTAACTCTGGAAATAAGATTCTCTCCAACCCCAGAGTTTTCTGTGGTGTTTTGATTGTTGAAAGCTATAGTAGTCTGTTTAATGATTTTCCCAAACTATTTTGCAAAGACTGTATTCTTTCTCATGTGTGGTCACTGAAGTCGCTATTCCTTAGCTTCTGTTAGCTACTGTTTTGACAGTATTTTCTTGAACGCCAGGAGCTAAAAACCAACAAAACCAAAAATCTGTTCTTATGATCTTTGCAGGTTGGCTCTGTGCCAAGGCACTTTTTCAATACTTAGCCGTGCTTGCACCAAGCCTAGGGATCAGCCTGAGGTGAGGTGAAAGCTTTGGTCTTCTCAGGTGTACTTATGAGCATATGTCTTACCCTGGGCATGTTCATGGCCTTCTAAATTCCCTCAAGTACAGAGGTGCTTTTTCTAAAAATCTTTTCCTATTTATTTACTTTTTAAATTATATATTTTTTATTTTTATAGATCTAAGAGGTACAAGTGCAGGTTTGTTACATGGATATATTGCATAGGGGTGAAGTCTGGGATTTTAGAGTAACTATCACCCAAATAGCAAACATTTTACCCAATAGGTAATTTCTCATCCCTCATCACCTTCCCATCCTCCTACCTTGCTGAGTCTCCTGTGCACATTATTCCACTCTCTGTGTTGTGAACTTTATTTAGCTCCCACTCATAAGTGAGAAGAAGCATTATTTGACTTTCTGAATTATTTCACTTAAGATAATGGCCTCCAGTTCCATCACATTGCTGCAAAAGACATTATTTTATTCCTTTTTATGGCTGAGTAGTATTCCATGGTGCGTGTGTATGATACATATTATTTATTTATACATATAATATAAAATAATATATATACACAAACACACCACATTTTCTTTATCCAATCATTTGCTGATGGGCACTTAGTTTGGTTCTATTTTTTTTCTTTTTTCTTCATCCTGTCCCTGGGTGGGCTTGAAGGTTTGTTCTATATTGACATAGTTTGGATGTTTGTTTCCTCCAAATCTCATGTTAAAATGTGCTCCCCAGTGTTTGAGGTGGGGCCAATAGGAGGTGTTTGGATCATAGGGGTGGATTCCTCATGAATGGCTTGGTGCCATCTTTGCAGTAATGAGTGAATTCTTGCTCCATTTGGTTTGTGCAAAAGCTGGACTAATGTTTAAGAGCCTAACATCTCTCTTGCTTCCTCTTGCATCATATGACATGCCTGCTTCCCTTTCACCTTCTGCCCTGATTGTAAGCTTCCTGAGGTCCTCACCAGAGGCAGATGCTGACACTATACTTCTTGTACAGTCTGCAGAACTGTGAGCCAAAATAAACCTCTTTTCCTTATAATTTCCCCAGCCTCGGTTATCCTTTATAGCTATGCAAAACAGACTAATAGTCGTATTTTTGCTATTGCAAATAGTGCTGCAATAAACATGTGAGTGCAGGTATTTTTTTGTACAGTGACTTATTTTCCTTTGGATAAATACCTAGTGGTGGGACTGCTGGATTGAATGGTAGCTCTATTTTTAGTTCTTTGAGAGATCTCTATATAGTTTTCAATAGAGATTGTACTAATTTTCTTTTTTTTTTCTTCAACTTTTAAGTTCAAGGGTACATATGCAAGAGGTGCAGGTTTGTTACGTAGGTAAACATCTGCCATGGTGGTTTGCTGCACAAATTATCCCATCACCTAGGTATTAAGCCCAGCATCCATTAGCTATTCTTCCTAATGCTTTCCCTCCCTCTATCCCCCCAAACAGGCCCCAGTGTGTGTTGTTTCCCCACTCCCTGTGTCCATATGTTCTCATAATTCAGCTCCCACTTATGAGTGAGAACATGTGATGTTTGCTTTTCTGTTCCTGCATTAGTTTGCTGAGGATAATGGCTTCCAACTCCATCCATGTCCCTGCAAAGGACATGATCTCATTTTTTCATGGCTGCATAGTATTCCATGGTGTACATGTACCACATTTTTTTATCCAGTCTATCATTGATGGGTATCTAGGTTGATTCCATGTCTTTGCTATTGTGAATAGTGCTGCAATGGACATTTGCATGCATATATCTTTATAATAGGATGATTTATATTACTTTGGGAATATACCCAGTAATGAGATTGCTGGGTCAGATGGTATTTCTGCCTCTAGGTTTTTGAGGACTCGCCACACTGTCTTCTGCAATGGTTGAACTTATTTACACTCCCACCAACAGTGTAAAAAATGTTCCTCTGTTCCTACAACCTCACCAGCATCTGTTGTTTCTTGACTTTTTAGTAATAGCCATTCTGACTGGCATGAGATGGTATCTCATTGTGGTTTTGACTTGCATTTCTCTAATGATCAGTGATGTTGAACTTTTTTCATGTTTGTTGGCTGCATGTATGTCTTCTTTTGAGAAATGTCTGTTCATGACCTTTGCTACTTTTTAATGGGGTTGTTTGGTTTTTTTCTTGTAAATTTGCTTAAGTTCCTTGTAGACTCTGGATATTAGACCTTTGTCAGATGGATAGATTGCAAAATTTTTCTTCCATTTTGTAGGTTGTCTGTTCACTCTGATGATAGTTTATTTTGCTGTGCAGAAGCTCTTTAGTTTAATTAGATCCCATTTGTCAATTTTTGCTTTTGTTGCAATTGCTTTTGGCGTTTTTGTCATGAAATCTTTGCCTGTGCCTATGTCCTGAATGGTATTGCCCAGATTTTCTTCTAGGTTTTTTATTTTTTTGTTTTTTTGAGACAGAGTCTCGGTCTGTCACCAGGCTGGAGTGCAGTAGAGTGATCTCAGCTCACTGCAACCTCCAACTCCCTGGTTCAAGCAATTGTCCTGCCTCAGCCTGTAGAGTAGCTGGGATTACAGGCACATGCCACCACGCCCAGCTCGTTTTTGTATTTTTAGTAGAGACGGGGTTTCACCATGTTGGCTGGGATGGTCTCGATCTCCTGACCTTGTGATCTGCCCGCCTCAGCCTCCCAAAGTGCTGTGATTACAGGCATAAGCCACCACGTCTGGCCTCTAGGTTTTTTATAGTTGTGGGTTTTACATTTAAGCCTTTAATCCATCTTGAGTTAATTTTTGTATGTGGTGTAAGGAAGGGGTCTAGTTTCACCTTTCTGCATATGGCTAGCCAATTCTCCCAGCACCATTTATTAAATAGAGAATCCTTTCCTCATTGCTTGTTTTTGCCAGGTTTGTTGAAGATCAGATGATTGTAGGTGTGCAGTCTTATTTCTGAGTTTTCTATCCTGTTCCATTGGTCTATGTGTCTGTTCTTGTACCAGTACCATGCTGTTTTGGTTACTGTAGCCTTATAGTATCATTTGAAATTGGGTAGCATGGTGCCTCCAACTTCGTTCTTTTTGCTTAGGATTGTCTTGGCTATTCAGGCTTTTTTTGTGTGCCATATGAATTTTAAAATAGTTTTCTTCTAATTCTGTGAAGAATGTCAATGGTAGTTTAATGGGAATAGTATTGAATCTATAAATTACTTTAGGCAATATGGTCATTTTCACAATATTGATTCCTCCTGTCTATGAGCATGGAATGTTTCTCCATTTGTTTGTGTCCCCTCTGATTTCTTTGAGCAGTGGTTTGTAGTTCTTCTTGAAGAGGTCCTTCACTTCCCTTGTTAGTTGTATTCGTAGGTATTTTATTCTTTTTGTAGCAATTATGAATGGGAATTCATTCATGATTTGGCTCTCTGCTTGCCTGTTGTCAGTGTATAGGAATGCTAGCAAGTTTTGCATATTGATTTTATATCCTGAGACTTTGCTGAAGTTGCTTACCAGCTTAAGAAGCTTTTGGACTGAGATGATGGGGTTTTCTAGATATAGGATCGTGTTATCTGCAAAGATAATTTGACTTTCTCTCTTCCTATTTGAACACCATTGATTTCTTTCTCTTGCCTAATTGCCCTGGACAGAACATCCAATATTATGTTTAATAGAAGTGGTGAGGCCAGGTGCAGTGGCTCACGCCTGTAATCCCAACACTTTGGGAGGTTGAGGCGGGTGGATCACCTGAGGTTAGGAGTTCAAGACCAGCCTGGCCCAACACGGTGAAACCCCGTCTCTACTGAAAATATAAAAAAGTAGCTGCGTGTGGTGGCATACATCTGTAGTCCCAGCTACTCGGGATGCTAAGGCAGGAGAATCACTTGAACCCGGGAGATGGAGGTAGCAGTGAGCCGAGATAGTGCCACTGCACTCTAGCCTGAGTGACAGAGTGAACCTCTGTCTCAGAAAAAAAAAAAAAAAAAAAAGTGGTGAGAGAGGGCATTCTCTTGTGCCGGTTTTCAAGGGCAATGACTTTTGCCCATTCAGTATGATATTGGCTGTGGATTTGTCATATATGGCTCTTATTATTTTGAGGTCTGTTCCTTCAATACCTAGTTTAGAGTTTTTAACATGAAAGGATGTTTAATTTTACCAAAGGCCTTTTCTGCATTTATTGAGATAATCGTGTGGTTTTTGTCATTGGTTCTGTTTATGCGATGGATTACGTTTATTGACTTGCATATGTCAAATCACCCTTGCATCCCAGGGATGAAGCCAACTTGGTTGTAGTGGATAAGCTTTTTGATGTGCTGCTGGATTTGGTTTTCCAGTATGTTGTTGAGGATTTTTGCATTGAAGTTCATCAAGTATATTGACCTGAAGTTTTGTTGTGGTCGTTGTAGTATCTCTGCCAGGTTTTGGTATCAGGATGATGCTGGCCTCATAGAACAAACTAGGAAGAAGTTCCTCCCTTTCAATTTTTTGTAATGGTTTCAGTAGAAATGGAACCGGCTCTTCTTTGTACCTCTGGTAGAATTCAACTGCGAGTCCATCAGGTCCTGGGCTTTTTTTGGTCGGTAGGCTATTTTTTACTGCTTCAATTTCAGAACCTGTTATTGGTCTGTTCAGGGTTTCAATTTCTTCTTGGTTCAGTCTTGGGAGCGTGTATGTGTCTAGGAATTTATTTTCTAGTTTCTTTTCTAGATTTTTTTAGTTTATGTGCATGGAAGTGTTTATAGCATTCTCTGATGGTTGTTTGTATTTCTGTGGGGTCAGTGGTGATATCCCTCTTATCATTTCTGATTGTGTTTATTTGATTCTTCTCTCTTTTCTTCTTTATCAGTCTAGCCAGTGATCTATTTTATTAATTTTTTTTTTAGAAAACCAGCTCCTGAATTCATTGATTTTTTGAAGGGTTTTTCATGTCTCTATCTCATTCAGTTCAGCTCTGATCTTGGTTATTTCTTGTCTTCTGCTAGCTTTGGGGTTTGTTTGCTCTTGGTTCTCTAGTTCTTTTAGTTGAGGTGTTAGGTTGTTAACTTCAGATCTTTCTAGCTTTTGATGTGGGCATTTAGTGCTATAAATTTCTCTGGTAGCACTGCTTTAGCTGTATCCCAGAGATTCTGATATGTTGTCTCTTTGTTCTCATTAGTTTCAAGGAACTTCTTGATTTCTGCCTTAATTTCGTTATTTACCTAAAAGTCATTCAAGAGCAGGTTGTTCAATTTCCATGTAGTTGTGTGGTTTTGAGTGAGTTTCTTAATCTTGAGATCGAGTTTCTTAATCTTGAGATCTTATTTGATTCCATTGTGGTCTAAGGAACTGTTTATTATGTTTTCAGTTCTTTTGCATTCGCTAAGGAGTGTTTTACTTTTGCTATATGATCAATTCTAGAGTAAGTGCCATGTGGAGATGAGAAGAATGTATATTCTGTTGTTTTGGAGTGGAGAGTTCTGTAAGTATCTATTAGGTCCACTTGATCCAGATCTGAGTTCAGATCCTGAATATCCTTGTTAATTTTCTGTCTCAATGATCTGTCTAATATTGTCAGTGGAGTGTTAAAGTATCCCACTATTACTGTGTGGGAGTCTAAGTCTCTTCGTAGGTCTCAAATAACTTGCTTTATGAATCTGGGTGCTCCTGTATTGGGTGCATATATATTTAGGATAGTTAGCTCTTCTTGTTGAACCCTTTACCATTACTTGGGTCCAGGGAGCCAAGCAGCATCATTCTGCGAGCCCCACTTCCATGGCACCCCACATGTTAAGACCACTGGCTTGGAATTCCAGCTGCCAGTCACAATAGGCTGGAATCTGCTTAAGAAGGACCAATTCCCCAGGGAGAGGAGCAGTGCCATCTCTGCAGTTGAGTCAACTCAGTTGTTCCAGCCTGCCGGCTCTGGAGAGTCCAGACAATCTGGATGAAGAAGGGTCCTTGACAATGCAGCACAGCTGCACTACCAAGAAGCAGCCAGATTGCTTCTGTAAGTGGGTCCCTGATTCCATTCCTTCTCACAAGGGACCACCCCCCCCCCCCCAGGGTTATGTAGGGACAGATTTCCCACCTTGCTGGGAATCCTGGGGCCAGAGTATACAAAACTCCTGGGTCTCCGTGTGTGCCTGAGTGGCTACTCTGTTGGGACTCCACACAGCTCTGTGTAGAGAGACCCAAGGACCTGGTGATACTGGCTTATGAGAGGATCACCTGATCTGCTGGTTGCAATGATTCATGGGAGAAGTGTGGTTTCCCAGGGTAGAATCACACAGTCACTTCACCACTTCCCTTGATTGAGGGCGGGGATTCCTTTGGGCCCATGTGGCTCCTGGGCGGGCCATCACCCCACCCTGCCTTTCTTCATTCTCCATGGGTGGACCTGTTTACCTAGTCAGTCCCAGTGCAAGAACCTGGATATTTCAGTTGAAAATGCTGAATTCACTTACCACTTTCATTCCTCTCTATGAGTGCCACAGACCACAGCTGCTTCTAATTGGCCATTTTAGTCTTGTACTAATTTTCATTTCCACCAGCAGTGTATAAGCCTTCCCTTTTCTCTTATCCTCACCAATTTCTGTTGTTTTTTGACTTTTTAATAATAACCATTCTGACTAGTGTGAGATGGTATCTCACTGTGATTTTGAATTTCTCTGATGATTAGTGATATTGAGTATTTTTTCACAGGCTTATTGGCCATTTGTATGTCTTCTTTTGAAAAATGTCTATTCCTTTGTCCAAGAAGTGCTTTTGAGCATTCCCAAAGAAATTCTCACTAGCTCTTGCTCATGGGCCTTAGGCAGTATATTGTATATACTTATACTTTTATTGTACATACGTTTACTATATACAGTATATTGTATATAGTTTATGATTTTTGAATCTATTGTGAATGCAATTTTCTCAATTTCATTTTAATTGTTCATTGTTAGCATATTGAAGTACACTTGATTTTTATTTATTTCATTTTGAGAAACCTAGTTTAAATTCTTTGTAATTCACTATGAGTTTTTTCATATATTATGTTGTTTGTGAGCAAAGATAGTCTTCTTACTTTCCAGTGTGGGTAGCCTTTCTCTCTCTTGCCTCATTACACTGGCTACAACCTCTAATATAATGTTTAATACAACTGGGAATAGTGGATATCCTTGCCTTGTTCTTCATCTTAGTCGGGGAAATGTTTAGTCTTTCACCATCAAGAATGATGTGAGCTGTGGTGTTTTTTTGTAGATATCTTTTAACAGATTGAGGAAGACTTCTTTTTTTCCTAGTTTGTTGAGTATCTTTGTTATGAATAGGATAAGAAATGCTTTTTCTACATCTATCAATATGTTCCTGTGGATCCTGATTTTTATGTTATTGATATATTATATTCAATTTTGGATATTAAACCCACCTTGCATTCCTATGATTAATCCCTCTTGGTCATTGTGTATAATATTCTTTCTAGGTTGCTGGAATCAATTTGTTAATACTTTGTTAAAGATTTTCGCAACTATATTTATGAGATATATTGGCTGAATTTTTCTTGTGATATTTTTGTCTGGTTTTGATATAAGAAAAATATTCGTGTTTATAGTATTGGTATTGTTTCCTTCTTAAAGATTTGATAGAATTCATGGGCGAAGCCACCTGGGCTTGGGCTTTTCTTTATGGAAAAATATTTTTATTTTTAATTTGTTACTTACTTTATGTATTTATTATTGTCCTATTACTTCTACTTTTTCTTATACAGGTGTAATTCAGATTCCTATTTCTTCTTGAATTAGTTTAAGGTGTCTACTTTTTTTTTTTTTAAGATGGAGTTTTGCTCTTGTCACCCAGGCAAGTGCAATAGCACGTTCTCAGCTAACTGCAACCTCCGCTTCCGGATTCAAGTGATTCTCCTGCCTGAGTAGCTGGGATTACAGGCGCCCACCACCAAGCCCTGCTAATTTTTTATTATTATTATTATTTTTGGTAGGGACAGGGTTTCACCATGTTGGCCAGGCTGGTCTCGAACTCCTGGCCTCAGGTGATCTGCCCACCTCGGCCTCCCAAAGTGCTGGGATTACAGGCATGAGCCACCGCGCCCGGCCTTAAGGTGTCTAATTTGATAGCACACAGTTGTTCATAATAGTCTCATCATTTATTTTAATTTTTAAAAGGATAGTAGTAATATTTCATCTTTCCTGATTTTGGTAATTGGCGTCTTCTCTATTTTTATCTTGGTCATTATAACTAAAGGTTTATCAATTTTGGTTGTCTTCTCGAAGAACTGATTTTTGGTCACTGATTTTCCATATTACTTTTCTGTTTTCTATTTCATTGATTTCCACTCTCATCTTTCTTATTTTCTTCCTTCTGATTGCTTTGAATTTAATTGTTCTTTTTCTAGTTTCCTAAGGTAGAAGCTTAGAGTGGTTTGTGACCTTTCTTCTTCTAATATAAGCATTTAAAGCTATAAATTTCCCTCTATGCACTGTTTTAAATGCTTCCCACAAATTTTGGTATACTGTGTTTTTGTTTTCATTTAGTTGAGGATATTATCTAATTTCCCTCATAATTTTTTCTTCAAAGTTTCTTAATTTTAAGTATTTGGTGAATTCCAAATAAAATTTCTTCCTATTGTTAATTTTAACTTTAAGGCCCTTGTGCTTAGAAAAAAATACTTGCTATAATTTTACACTTTTTGAACTTAATGGAGACATGTACTATGGCCTAGCGTATGGTCTGTCCTGGGAAATGATCCGTGTGTGTTTGGAAAGAATATGTGTCTGGCTGTCATTGGTGTGGAAATTTTTGTAAGTCACAGGTCAAGTTGGCTGATAATGTTTTTAAGTCTTCCATATCCTTATTGGTTTTCTGTCTTTTAAAAGCAGTTATTGAGCTGGGCATGGTGGCTCACACCTGTAATCACCAGGTCAGGAGATTGAGACCATCCTGGCTAACATGGTGAAACCCCATTTCTACTAAAAATATAAAAAATTAGCTGGGTGTGGTGGCACGCACCTGTAGTCCCAGCTACTTGGGAGGCTGAGACAGGAGAATCATTTGAAGCCAGGAGGCAGAGGTTGCAGTGAGCCAAGATTACACCACTGCACTCCAGCTTGAGTGACAGAGTGAGACTCCGTCCCAAAAAAAAAAAGAAAGAAAAAGAAAAAATCAGTTATTTAGAGTAGAGTACTAGAATCTCTATGACTGCTGAATTGTTTATTTCTCCTTTCAATTATGCCAGGTTTTGCTTCATGTATTTTCAGGCTCTGATTGGGTGCATATATATTTATAATCGTGTCTACTTGGTGTGTTGATTATCCTATCATTTAATCAACTGTCTTTCTTTGTCCCTAGTTACATTTGTTTTAACGTCTGTTTTGTCTGATATTGATCTAGCCATTTAGGCTCTCTTACAGTTACTGTTTGCATGGATATCTTTTTTCATCTTTTCACTTTCAATCTATATATGCCTCTGAATTCAAAGTGTATCTTTTGGTAGAAAGCATACAGTTGGGTCTTCCTTTTTTATCTAGTCTGGAAATCTCTGCCTTTTGGTTGAAGTATTTAGTCCATCTTCACGTTTAATGTAATTATTGATTTTGTGGATTTAAATTTGCCATTTTGCTAAATGTTTTCTATATACCTATATACTCTCTTTCCTCTATTCATTTTTCCATGCCTTCTTTTATGTTAACAAAGTGCCTTTTGGTATGCCATTTTCATTCTTCCCTTGATATTTTAGACTATATTTCAAAAGATGTTTTCTAAACAGTGGTTGTAGGGCTTGCTTTGTTTATCACAATCCAGTCAGATTAATACTGATTTAATTCTGGTGAAATATAACAATGGTTAAATACTGAAAGCCTTCCCTCCAAGATCAGGAACAAAATTAAGATGCCTGCTTTCACCACTGGTATTCTACATCATACCAGAAGCTCTAGACAGACAAATTAGGTGAGAAAAATAAATAAAAGAAATTCACATTGGAAATGCAGAAGTAAAACTATCTCTACTTGAAGATGACATGATCCTATATATATAGAAAATCCCAATGAATCCTAAAAACAAACACATAGTAACAACAAAATCAAACTACAAATAATTTTTAAAATCCAGCCAAGTGGCAGGGTGCAAAATCAACACACACAAAAAAAGTTGTGCTTCTATACAACCTCAATGAACAATTCAAAAAGGAAATTAAGAAAACTGTTCCATCTGCAATAGCACCCAAACCAAAATATACCTATAATAAATGTATCCAAGGAGATGAAAACTACAAAACTACATTGAAAACTATAGAACGTTACAGAAAGAAATTTTTGAAAACCCAAATAAATGCAAAGACAGCTGATGTTCATGGATTGGGAGACTTAATATTGTTAAGATGACAATATTACCCAAAGCAATCTACAAACACAGGCCTTATCAAGATACCAATGCCCCTTTTTGCAGAAATAAGAAAGCCAGTCTTCAAATTTATATGTAATTAGAAGAGGCCACAAATAGCTAAAACAATCTTAAAAAAGAACAACATGGCCGAGTGCAGTAGCTCAAGCCTGTGATCTCAGCACTTTGGGAGGCCAAGGTGGGCAGATCACCTGAGGTCAGGAGTTTGAAACCAGCCTGGCCAACATGGTGAAACCCCATCTCTACCAAAAATACAAAATTAGCAAGGTGTGGTCGTGGGTGCCTGTAATCCCAGCTACTTGGGAGGCTGAGGCAGGAGAATCACTTGAACCAAGGAGGCAAAAGATGCAGTGAGCCAAGATCGTGCCACTGCACTCTAGGCTGGGCAACAAGAGCGAGACTCCATCTCAGAAAAAAAAAGCAACGTTGAAGGACTCATACTTCCTGATTTCAAAATATACCATGAAGCTGCAATAGTCAAAATCGTGGGTTATGGCATAAGGAGAGATATATAGACCAATGGAATAGAATTGAGAGTCCAGAATCACTGGCCCATTCATTTTCAATGAAGGTGCCAAGTCCATTCCATGGGGAAGGAACAGTCTGTTCAACAAATTGTACTAGACACTCACATACAAAAGAATGAAGTTGGACTCTTACTTCATACCATATACAAAATTTACCATGGAAGTTATTGAAGACTAAGTATATCAACTCAAAGTATAAAATTTTAGAATAAAACTGTTGTTGGTTGAATTATGTCCCCCAAAAGATATGTTGAAGTTGACACCCCCAGTAGTCATAAATGGGACATTTTAGAAATAGGCTATTTGCAGATATAATCAAGTTAAGATGAGGATGTTAGGGTGGGGCCTTATCCAATATGACTGATGTACATATAGGAAGAGGAGAAGGGACACAGACATGGAGCGTGCATGTGATGACAGAGGCAGGGACTGGAGCCATGCACCTGCCAGCCACGGAATGCCAAGGATTTCTGGAAACCACAAGAAGCTAGGAAGAGGAAAAGAAGGATCCTACCTGAGACACCTGAGAGGGAGCCTGGCCCTTCTGACACCTTAATGTCAGACTTCTGGTCTGCAAAGCTGTGAGAGAAAAACTTTTTGTCATTCGAAACTGCCCAGTTTGGGGTAACTTTGTGACAGCAGCCGTAGGAAACAAATACAGAAACATAGGTCAAGAAATCACGACCTTGGACTTGGCAATGGGTTCTTAGATACAACAAAAACATGAGCATCAAAATAAATTGGCCAGGTGTAGTGGCTCATGTGTATAATCCCAACAGTTTGGGAGGCCAAGGCGGGCGGATTACTTGAGCCTAGGAGTTCGAGACCAGCCAGGGTAACATGGTGAAACTCAGTCTCTACAAAAAATACAAAAATTAGCCGGGCGTGGTGGTGTGCACCTGTAATCTCAGGTACTCAGGTGGCTGAGGCAGAAGAATCATTTGAACCCAGCAGGCAGAGGTTGCAGTGAGCCGAGATTGCACCACTGCACTCCAGCCTGGGCAACAGAGCGAGACTCTGTCTCAAAAAAAAAAAAAAAAATTAGCTGGGAGTGGTGGCGAGTGCCTGTAGTGCCAGCTACTTGGGAGGCTGTGGTGGGAGGATTACCTGAGCTCAGCGGGTCAAGGGTGCAGTGAGCCAAGATTGCACCACTGCACTCCAGCCTAGGTAACAGACCTAAATTGTCTCAAAAAAAAGTGATAAATTGGGCTTCATTGAAATTAAAAACTTTCGTATATCAAAGACAATACCAAGAAAGTGATAAGAATGGAAGAAAATATTTTCAAATTATGAATTGATAAAAGCCTAGTATCCAGAATATATAAAGAACTCCTACAACTCAACAAAAAGAAAAGCAACCCAATTTAAAAATGGGCAGAAGACTTGAACTGACATTTCTCCAAAGATAACATGTAAATGGTCCACAAGCACATGCAAGGACACTCCATGTCATTAGTCATTAGGAAACACAAGTCAGAACCCCAGCATCCATTCATCCCTCGCTAAAATGGCTGTAATCAAACAAATGGAAAATAGGTACTGGCAAGGGTGTGGAGAAAGCATAGCCCTTGTTCATTGCTGGTGGGAATTTAAAATGACATACTCCCTGCAGAAACAGTTTAGAAGTTCCTCAAAAAGTTAAACAGGCCAAGTGCATTGCTCATCTTTAATCCCGCCACTTTGGGAGGCCAAGGCAGGAGGATTGCTTGAGCCCAGGAGTTTGAGATCAGCCTGGGCAACATAGCAAGACCCCAACTCTAAAAAAAAAAGTTAAACATAGAATTACCCTATGGCCCAATTACCATGCATAACAACTCCACTCCTAGGTATGTACTCAAAGGATTGAAAGCTAGTGTTCAAACAAGTACATGTACATGTGTGTTCATAGCAGCACTATTCACAGTAGCCAAAAGGTGGAAACAGCCCACATGTTCCACAGTGGAAAAATGAAACAAACTGGGGCATAAACATAGGATGGAAAAGTATTTCAACCATAAAATGGAATACGTGCTACAACACTGTCGAGCCTCAGAAACACAATGCTAAGTGAAAAAGCCAGACGCTAAAAGTCCTATATTGTGCGATTCGATGTATAAGAAATATCTGGAACAGGCAAATCATACAGATGGAATACAGATTGGTGGCTACCAAGGACAGGGTCTGGGGTGACTTTTGGCTTGATGAAAATGTTTTGGAATTAGAAGGTGATAATGGTTATATGGCATTGTGAATGTACTAAATGCCACTGAATTGTCTGCTTTAAAATGCTTAATTTTATGTAATGTACATTTTGCCTTGATTTTTAAAAAGTGCTGTCCAGGTGTGGTGGCTCATGCCTGCAATCCCAGCACTTTGGGAGTCCGTGGCAGGAGGATAGCTTAAGGCCAGGAGTTTGAGACAAGCCTGGGCAACATAGCAAGACTTTGCTTATAAAAGAGGGATTTTTTTGTTTGTTTGTTTGTTTTTTACCTTTTTTTTTTTCGAGACAAGGTCTTGCTCTGTTGCCCAGACTGGAGTGCAGTAATATGAACACAGCTTATTGCAGCCTCAACCTCCTGGGCTCCAGTGATCCTTCTTCCTCAGCCTCCTGAGTAGCTGGGACCACAGGCACGCACCACCACACCCAGGTAATTTTCTTTATTTTTTGTAGAGATGGGGGTCTCATTTTACTGCCCGGACTGGCCTCAAGGGATCCTCCTGCTTCTCAAAGTGCTGGGATTACAGGTGTGAGCCACCACACCAAGCCAAAAAAGTTTTTAATAAAAGCTTCCATAACAGAATTTTCATTGGAAACTCTCATCTTTCATGTGAGAATGCCTTTATTTTATACTCTACATTTTTATTTGAGACATCATTTAGAAACTCTAAAATCCACAAATATTAAGTGTACAGCTCAATTATTTTAACATATTCTTTTTTCATTTTTTAAAATTTTATTTCCTGTAACATTGGAGTTACAATGAATTTTTAAAGCAAATTCCAGACACTATAGTTCATCCATAAATATTTCAGTGTAGACAAACATTTTATTTATATATTTATTTAATCTTATTTTATTCTTTGAGTGGCAGGGTCTTGCTCTGTCACGCAGGCTGGAGTGCAGTGGCACAGTCATAGTTCACTGCCGCCTCTAACTCTTGGGCTTAAATGATCCTCCTGCCTCAGCCTTCAGAGGAGCTGGGACTACAGGCATGCACCACCATGCCTGGAAGGTTTTTACACATGAATAGTCCTGTTGCATCACCATCACCACCCTCCAAGATAAAGGACATTTCCTCACTAGAGAAAACTTCCAGTCTCCCCAGGTGACAAATCCGCCTTGCCAAGGTAACCACTATTCTGAATTTGGTCATCGTTTAGTAGTTTTTCCTGTTCTTAAACTTCGTTAATGAAATCACACTGCATGGATTCCTCTGTGCCCAGCTTTTTTCGTTGACTACTGTTTTTGAGATTCGTTCATGTTGTTTCCATATCAGCTGCTCATCCTTCTTTTCCTGTTGTGAGTTCTTTCAGTGTTTGCACGCAGCAGTTTCTTCTCTCCACAGTCCTGCTAATAGACGTCTGGGTTGCCATCAGTGTTTAGGTCATGTGAACAAATCTGCAACAGATACTACTGTGCAAGTCTTTTGGGGAATATAGGTACTTGTTTATCTTGGGTCTATGCTTGGTAGAATCTGTTGGCTGCGGTGTAGGGATAAATTCAACTTTATTGGAAACTGTCAAACATGTTTCTAAAGTGGTCATGCCATTTTTCAATCCCGTGAGCAATGTAGGAGAGTGCTAGTTGCTGCACCTCTTTGCCGATATTTGGTAGTGCCATCTTTTTCATTTCAGTCATGCTACTCATGTGTCATGGCCTCTTCTTGAGGTTTGCTGACTTGTAGGAGTTCTTTATATATTCTGGATACATGTACTTCAACGTGTATTGCAAATATTTTCCACCAGACTGTGGCTTGGTTTGTAATTTTCTTTTTTTGTTTTCTTTTTCTTTTTTAGAGATGGGGTCTTGCTCTGTTTCCCAGGCTGGTTTCAAACTTCTGGCCTCAAGCATTCCTCCCACCTCAGCCTCCCAAGGCGTTGGGATGACAGTCGTGAGCCATTGCACCTGGCCAGCTTTTAATTTTCTTAGTAGTGTCTTTTGATGGGAAAAAGTTTTGGATTTTGATAAAGTCCGATTTATTTTTATATTAATCTTTTGGTTTCACACATAGGGTCTTTTATATTCTGTTTATAAAGATTTGCCTATTGTACGTTTACAAAGATAATTTTTAACATTTATTCTAGAAGCGTTTTGAATTTAATTTTTATATTTAGGCATAAGATCCATCTGAAATTAATTTTTGCATATGGTGTGAGGAAAAGGCCAAGTTTGAGCCAGCTGGTGGCGGTGTCACACTTGCTGTGATTCCATGCGTGGCCCCCGCTGGGCTTGTGGTGCTGTCCATGGCCCTCTCCTGAGCACCGCCGCTGCAGATGAGCATTGTAGTCTAGCAGTCAGAGCCAGCACGGGCGCTCTGGAGCCTTTGCATTTCCACTCGTGTTTGGAGTCAGCCCCCTCATTTCTACAAAATGCCTGCTAAAGTTTCGAATAATCCATTGTTTTCCATGGCTCTTGGTCCTGTTCCCTGAGACATCCTTTCTTCTGCATTTGTCTCCTTGGCTACTTCTTAAGCAGGCTTTGAAAAATGTTCGTTCTATCTATTTGTCATGATGTCAGGATGTCTTAAGTTACAGGACTTACATACTCAGCTTTAAGTTTTGTTTGCTTTGAGCAAGTTAGATGGATGTTTTGGCCATTATAATGTGAAAACTCCTATTTCTTTGTAGTATTTCCCCAATTTGTGTGTCTATGAAAATTGTAAATACATGCAATATCTGTATCTCTTTTCAAATAAAATTCTTTATTTTATTTTTAAAAATTGAGCTAGGGCCTTACTATGTTGCCCAGGCCCAGGTCTCGAACTGCTGGGCTCAAGTGATCCACCTGCCTTGGCCTCCCAAAGTGCTGGGATTACAGGCATGAGCCACCACGCCCGGCTCTACTGCTCCATTTTAATGCCAAGGAATAAGTGTTCTGGCAGCGCAAATTGGTCCATGCAAGGTAATGTGGATACAGTCAGGTTCAGCCAAAAATGTTTTGCATTTTTATGCTTCTTTCCTGCCAGCCCTAAGGAAGTCAGTGTTGCCTGAATGCTTTAATAAAACACATCCCTGTTTAAATGTATGCAACTGAGCCAGGTGCAGTGGTTCAAGCCTGTAATCCCAGCACTTTGTGAGGCTGAGGTAGGAGGATTGCTTGAGGCCAGGAGTTTGAGACCAGTCTGGACAACATAGTGAGACCCCATCCCTACAAAAAAGGAAATAAAATAAAATAATTAGCCAGGCATGGAGGTGCATACCTGTAGTCCCAGCTACTTGGGAGGCTGAGGCAGGAGGATGGTTTGAGTTCAGGAGGTCCAGGCTGCAGTGAGCCATAATCACACCACTGCACTCCAGCCTGTAACAGAGCAAGACCCTGTCTCAAAGAAAAAAAAGGTATGTAACCAGAGCAGGACCCTGTCTCAAGGAAAAAAAAAAAAAAGGTGTGTAACTGAAAAATAAATTTTTAAAAGATCTTTAATATGTATTGCATTTGAGCAACTTTCTCAGACTTTCTTGAGGGCTTAGTGGCCTTTTGAGACTGTGAACATCTTGTAGCTCAGACTGGCAACAGTTTTACAAGTGCAGATCTCAGATTCCTATGTCTTCTCCTGACATCCTCGATGTGCCACCACTTTTTTTGAGGTAACACTTCCTAAATGCCATCGCCGCCTTTTTGGGTGTGTTAGACTGTTGAGGGATAGCACCCCGAGGGTACTTACAGTCACTGTCATCCAGCAGAGGATGTCTACTGGGCACTTTCTTAATTCTTCCCAGGACTTAGCACAGGTGCCAACAGCCACACCCTCAGCGGATCTTTATTCTGAGCCATGTCTTGCTTGATTTTCTCTTTGCCCCTCGGCTTTATCTTGAGAATATTTTGCTAGCTAGAAAGACTTGCGAACAGACGCAGTTTAATTTTCCAACCCAGAAAACCGCAGCCCCTGTCTTACAGGGGTCAGCAAACTGCAGATGAGGAATCAGATCCACTCCATTGCTTGGTTCTGTGTTGTCTGTGAGCTTAGGATGGTTTTTACACTTTTGTTTTTAAAAACTTATTTTATATTTTGAGACAAAGTCTTAGGCTAGAGTGCAGTGCGGTGATCATAGCTCACTGCAGCCTCAAACTCCCAGGCTCAAGCAATCCTCCCATCAGCCTCCTGAGTAGCTGGGACTATAGGCGTGTGCCACCACACCCGGCTAATTTTTATATTTTTTGTAGAGATGGGGGTCTCACTATGTTGCCCAGGCTGGTCTCAAACTCCTGGGCTCAAGCAATCCCCCTGCTTCAGTCTTCCAAAACGCTGGGGTTACAGGTGAGCTAGTGTACCCAGCCTACACTTTTAAATGGTTGGGGAGAAAAAAAACCCAAAAGAGGAATATTTCGTAAAACATGAAAATTATTTAAAACTCAAAATTCAGTGTCCCTACATTTTCTTCAAGTGTATACATGCCCGTTTATTTACATATTGTCTGTGGCTGTTTCCATTCCACAACAGGAGAGTGGAGCAGTGGCTGCAGAGCTGAGATGGCCTGCAGAGCCTACAGTGTCTACTTTTTGGTCTCTTACAGAGGTTTCTCACCGCTTCTTCACTGTGTGTCCTCTACAGTTGTTTGAAAATTGGCATCTTCTCTTTCGAGTTCCTCTCTTTTCTGTAGTGCCTTATCCTCAGCTGGAACTAGCCACTTGGCTTTCGTCATTCAGCCTGGAAGTCACCTTGCAAAGTCTCTCAAGTTCATTAAATATATTTTGTACCTTCCATGTCTCCATCAGCAACAGTTTGTGCCACTTTATCCCCCAAGCCGCCATCTTCCCAACCTCCTATATCAGTTTTCCCTTCATTTTTCCAGATTCTACTGTGAGTGCTGCTAGCCACCAGCTTCCAAAACCAAGACCACGTTTTTGGTATTTTAGTGAAGCCTCTAATTCCTAGATACCATTTCTGTATCATTTTATCTATTGCCACAAGAATGCTGCATTATAAAGAGTGAGCAGCCCTGGTTCACCCAGCAACGGCCTTTTACTGAGCTCAGGCAGTTGTGGGTCGGTGATGTAACCTGTGGGTTCTTCTGGTTGGGCTGAGCTTCTCCCATCGGGCTGCTGGCTGGCCTGGGATAGCCTGAGCTGGGGGGCTGGACTCTGCCCCATGCAACTGTCTCCATCCAGCAGGCTGGCCTGGCTGCACCCCTCAGCAGTGGTGAAGATTCAAGACAGTGAGAAACAAGCACCTTTCCAAGCCCCTGCTTAAATCCCGTTGACCAAACCACGTCCGTGGCAAAATTCAGATCCAAGGACTGGTGAAATGTGACACCGCACCTCGATGAGAGGAAACGCAAGACATATGGCAGAGGGCACCCATGTGGGAAAGGTGGGGAAGGGAACCCACTAGTGCAGTTCATTTACCCTGAACTTGTATTTTACTACTCAGCAGTACGAACACTTTAAATAGCGTAACTCCATTTTCTTCTTTAACCCCTTATTGTTCTGTATTTTTCTTCTATACATTATATTGGCATGAATGCTGCTTTAAATCCAGTAATCCTTGACCACATTTTTCACTAGTCTTTCATTTTTAACCACAACCAGGAAAGGGTTGACCCAATGCCCAAATTCACCCAAAACCAGGACCACCCACCTCCCAGTAACAGCCCTCAATCTGCAGCTCCATCTCACAAATGTGTGCATCCTCCTCCTCTCTGCCAGGGCATGTGGGCAGGCAGTTGTCTTAGTCCATTTGTGTTGCTGTAAAGGAATACCTGAGGCTGGGTAGTTTCTAGAAAAGAGGTTTGTTTGGCTCAGGGTTCTGTAGGCTGTACAGGAAGCATGGTGCCAGCATCTGCTTCAGGGCCTCAGGCTGCTTCCACTCATGGGGAATGGGAAGGGACCACATGGCCAGAGGGGAGGGGAGTTTCCAGGCTCCTTTTAACAACCAGCTCTCTCTGTTGGAAGCTAATAGAATGAGAACTCACTCCCCCCACCTCCACAGCACTGATCTATTCGTGAGGGATGCGCCTCCCAGGACCCAAATGCCTCCCATTAGGCCCACCTCGAACATTTGGAGTTGAATTTTAATGTGGGATTTGGAGAGGACAAACATCCCAACTATAGCAGCAGGGCAGGTGAATGGTGCCTGCAGGTCCATCTATGATCTATAGGCCCAAGTTATATCCATGCTTCAAGGTACTCTCATTCCAGGAAAGCTTTCCCAAATTCAGCTCTGCCCTCTCTGTCTTCTTAGACACTGAATGCCATGTCATATGTCTGGTGTCTGTCCATCTCTGTTTGTTTGGGGCACAGAATTGGACTCATTCTAATTCTCAGATCAAAAAAAAATTTACTCTACATTGGTTCCTGCATGGTGCTCTTTCAGTGTTTGCTTGCTTATAATAATATGGACACCAATCCAACAGGGAAACTAGAGCATTGACAATAACGTATCTGCTTTTGTGGCCCTGCCCCATCTGGCCTTCCCCCTCTCCTCCTCTGAGGGAACTTCCTTTTTTTTTTTTTTTTTTTTGATGGAGTTTCACTCTTGTTGCTCAGGCTGGAGTGCAATGGCGTGATCTCCGGCTCACCGCAACCTCCACCTCCCGGGTTCTAGCGATTCTCCTGCCTTAGCCTCCTGAGTAGCTGGGATTACAGGCATGTGCTACCACACCTAATTTTGTATTTTTAGTAGAGACGAGGTTTCTCCATGTTGGTCAGGGTGGTCTCGAACTCCCAGCCTCAGGTGGTCCACCTGCCTCGGCCTCCCAAAGTGCTGGGACTACAGGCATGAGCCACCATGCCCGGCCTCTGAAGGAACTTCTTACCATGCATCTTTGACAGACAAGTCATGGTAAGTATATCCATGGATTCCCAGGCCTTTGCAGAGAATCCGTTGCCCTCAGGAACAACAGCCCACAGATTGGAAAGCTCCAACCTTGATCAAAGTAGCAGTAGACTTCACCGTCTATAATGAGGACCGGCCTTTATATTTTCCTAACACCCTGAGACGGACACTAGGAATAGCCTTGCTCTTTCTATGAGACATGTGTAGCCTTCTCTTGGCAGAATTAGTAAAAAAGCCATCCATACATAATGTAGCACAGGGCTCCAGGATGCATAAATGAGCCACAGGCCTCAAGACTTGGTTTACGGTGCCCCAGTCAAGGCCAGAAAACCAAACATAACTGAAAAGTAGCTCTCATATTTATTTGGGTCACTTAGATGATACTACATGATATCCAATTCCACAACAACACATATTTCCTCTTTCATTTTCCCTCCTCTCCCATTCTCCCACACCCAACAAATCTTTGAACACACATACACACACAAAAACAAAAAACAAAAACCAGCCGGGCGTGGTGGCTCACGCCTGTAATCCCAGCACTTTGGGAGGCTGAGATGGGTGAATCACCTGAGGTCAGGAGTTCGAGACCAACCTGACCAACATGGAGAAACCCCGTCTCTACTAAAAATACAAAATTAGCCAGGTGTGGTGGTGCATGCCTGTAATCCCAGCTACTCGGGAGTCTGAGGCAGGAGAATCGCTTGAACCTGGGAGGCAGAGGTTGCAGTGAGCCAAGATCACACCATTGCATTGCACTCCAGCCTGGGCAATAAGAGTGAAACTCCATCTAAAAAAAAAATATCAAATGAACAAAAAACCAACCAAGCACAGTGGCTCAGGCCTGTAATCCCAGCACTTTGGGAGGCCGAGGCAGGTGGATCACCTGAGGTCAGGAGTTCAAGACCAGACTGGCCAACAAGGTGAAACCCTATCTCTACTAAAAATATAAAAACTAGCCGGGTGTGGTGGTGCGCTCCTGTAATCCCAGCTACTCGGGAGGTGGAGGTTGCAGTGAGCCAAGATTGTACCAATGCACTCCAGCCTGGGCGACAGAGTGAGACCCTGTCTCAAAACAACAGTAACAACAACAACAAAACAAACAAAAAAACCTCTGTGTTACTTTCAACTCCCCAGACTGTTCTGTCCTGATTTGACTCTTCATGGAACACTCTCTTACTCTGTCTGACATCTTTTGTTTTAACTTTTATAATCGTTTCTTTTTTGATATAAATATTCAGGAAACCAAACACAGGATTGGGGTTAGGGCTAGGGGTTAGGCTTAGGGTTAGTGTTCCTTCAATATGTGGTGGGGATCCTCCCCAGTGAGACCTGGGCTCCTCCCCATCTGTGGTCAGGACTTCATTCATGGGTCATCGGGGTTACTCTCTGTCTGTGGTCAAGGCTTCCTCCCCTACCCTCCATGAGTGGTGAGGTTTTCTCCCTGTGAGTGGGCAAAGCTTCTCCCTACATGTGGTGGGGCTCCTTCCTCTGAGTGGTCAGGGTTCCTCTCTATGTGCGGTGAGACTCCTCCCTGTGTGGGGTCAGGACTCCTACCTGTGTGGTGGGACTCCTCCCTATGTGTGGTCAGTGCTCCTTCCGGTTTGTGGTGGAGCTCCTCCCTATGTGTGGTGGGGCTCCTCTCTACGTGTGGTGGGGCTCCTCCCTATGTGTGGTCAAAACTCCTCCCTATGTGTAGTGGGGCTCTTCCTTATGTGTGGTGGGGCTCCTCTCTACGTGTGGTGGGGCTCCTCCCTATGTGTGGTCAAAACTCCTCCCTATGTGTAGTGGGGCTCTTCCTTATGTGTGGTGGGGCTCCTCCCTACGTGTGGTGGGGCTCCTCCTCATTTGGTGGGGCTCCTCCCTCTGAGTGTTCAGGGTTCCTCCCTGTGTATGGTGGGACTCCTCACCATGTGCAGTGGGGCTCCTCCCTATGTGTGGTCAGGACTCCTCCCTATGTGTGGTCAGGATTCCTCCCTATGTGGGTGGGGCTTCTCCCTATGTACGGTCAGGGCTCCTCCCTATGTGTGGTGGGACTCCTCCCTATGTGTGGTCAGGACTCCTCCCTTTGTGTGGTCAGGACTCCTCCCTGTGTAGTGGGGCTCCTCCCTATGTGTGGTGGGGCTCCTCTCTATGTGTGGTGGGGCTCTTCCCTATGTGTGGTGGAGCTCCTCCCTGTTTAGTGGGGTGCCTCCCTATGTGTGGTCAGGACTCCTCCCTATGTGTGGTGGGGCTCCTCCCTATGTGTGGTGGAGCTCCTCCCTGTGTGTGGTGGGACTCCTCCCTATGTGTAGTGGGGCTCTTCCCTATGTGTGGTGGGTCTCCTCCCTATGTATAGTGGAGCTCCTCCCTATGTGTGGTCAGGACTCCTCCCTATGTGTGGTCAGGACTCCTCCCTACGTGTGGTGGGACTCATCCCTATGTGTCATCAGGGCTCCTTCCTATGTGTAGTGGGGCTTCTCTCCATGGGCTATCCCCTTGGTGTCCACTGTGGGGCAGGGATCCCCCCACCCCACCCGAGGCAGGTGCTGCCCCCTCACGGGAGCCCTCCTCCCACAGGTGAGACCTCAGATGAGCTGCAGGAGGTGCAGCTCCCGCTGATCCCGGAGCCCTGGTGCCACCTGCTCTACGGACACATGTCCTACATCATGCCCGACATGCTGTGTGCTGGGGACATCCTGAACGTTAAGACCGTGTGTGAGGTGTGCCCCTCCTCGTCCATGAGACAGAGGTCACGGGTGCCCTGTGCCTGTGGACCCCAGGGGACCCCACTCTGGCCTCCCACTGACTAGCAGGAGCCCTGCAGCCGTGCCCCGAGCTGAGCAGGGCGATGTATGACAATATGTGAACGCCACATGCCCGCAGCAGGCCTCCCCTGCAGCTCTGGGCTGTGTTGCAGCCGGTAGGGAGGCTGGGTAAGAGAGGGGCACTGGCCCCTTCCAGCAGGGTCTGCACAGCCACCCCCTTGCACCCTGGGAGACAGGTGCAGGAGGCGGCAGGCCTGGGACTCCCAGTTCACAAAAAACTCCCTCTTCCTTTCTAGGGCGACTCCGGGGGCCCACTTGTCTGTGAATTCAACCGCAGTTGGTTGCAGATTGGAATTGTGAGCTGGGGCCGAGGCTGCTCCAACCCTCTGTACCCTGGAGTGTATGCCAGTGTTTCCTATTTCTCAAAATGGATATGTTATAACATAGAAATCACGCCCACTCCTGCTCAGCCAGCCCCTGCTCTCTCTCCAGCTCTGGGGGCCACTCTCAGCGTCCTTGTGGCCATGCTGGCTGGCTGGTCAGTGCTGTGAGGTCAGGATACCCACTCTAGCATTCTCACGGCTACACACCCTGCCCCAGCCCAGCTGCCTCCAGACCCCTAAGCATCTCCTGTCCTGGTCTCTCTGAAGCAGGCAAGGGCCACCTATCCCGGGGGTGGATGCTGAGTCCAGGAGGTGATGAGCAAGTGTACAAAAGAAAAAAGGGAAGGGGGAGAGGGGCTGGTCAGGGAGAACCCAGCTTGGGCAGAGTGCACCTGAGATTTGATAAGATCATTAAATATTTACAAAGCAAGCCTCTGAGATCACCTGTGTGGCTCCTTCCGCCCCTGCCGGAGTCGTTGTCCTCTTCCATGCACAGAAAGGAGGGACTATCACCCCTCCTGAGGCTCTCAAGAAAGGAGAAGCACAGGCCGAATCAGCTCTTTCCAGAAACAGCGGGGCGATGACACAGACACACTCCTCTGAATCTGTGGGATGTGGTCAAAGCCCAGGCCCAAGGAAAGGTCATTGCTTACATGCCTACACCTGTGCATATAAAACAGCTGCAGACATTTAAACATCCAATTGCAAAAAAAAAAAAAAAAAAAGTGTGTGTTGGGGGGGTAACCTGAGCTGAAAGTAGACACAAGGAAGGAACAAACATGATAGAAGCATGAAGGAGCCCCAAGTCAGAAAAGCACCGAAAACTCGTATTTCAAAAGTCTGCTCCTTGGAAAATATCAAACAGTGGACAGGGGTTGGGGAGATCACTAACTTACTCAAGATAGGAGATGAGAACAAAAATACACAAAATGAGAAATGACAAGTGAAAATGATCCACCAACTGAGACAAGGTAAGAAACCACAGGAGAGAGTGTACAACTCTATATAAATAAATTTAAATGAAAAGCAACACTTTTTAGGAAAAAAAGTTTACTAAAACTAATCCCAGTAGAGAGGTTTTAGGTTGGGCACTGTGGCTTATGCCTGTAATCCCAGCACTTTGGGAGGTCAAGGCAGGAGGATCACTTGAGCTCAGGAGTTCAAGGCCAGCCTGGGCAACATAGCAAGACCCCTGTCTGAAAAAATGAGCCGGGCATGGTGGCGCACACTTGTAATCCCAGTTACTCTGGAGGCTGAGGTGGGAGGATCGCTTGAACCCTTGAGGTTGAGGCTGCAAATATGATCGTGCCACTTCACTCCAGGCTGGACCACACAGTGAGACCCCGTCTCAAAAAAAAAAAGAGAGCCAGAGAAGTTTTATTAAATAGACCAAATTTTTGTAGAAGAAATTGAGACATTTAAGAAAGAATATCCCCCCTGCCCCGGTAAAAGTTTTTGGGGAGTCAAAAGCTATATATGGATTTTTTACTGCATGGGGGGGTACCAGTAACCCCAACATTGTTCAAGGGTCAACTGGACTTTCTTTTACAATTTTAAATAGTTGCCCTAGAGTTCACAATAAAGAATTACAACTAATCTATGTCCACTTTCAAAAAACACTACCATTTCCCAGGTAATATCTCATCTACTGATGAGACATCAATAGCATTCTTCATTTCTGTTACAGTGGTTTTGATTTCTAGCATTTCTTTTTGTTTGGTTGGTTTTCAGCTTCACATTTTATTTTTATTTTCATAGATTTAGGGGTGCAAGTGCAGTTTTGTTACATGGATATATTGCATAGTGCTGAAGTCTAGGCTTTTAATGTAACCATCACCCAAATAGTGAACATTATGCCCATTAGGTAATTTCTGCTTCCTCATCCCCGTCCCACCCTCCCACCTCTCTGAGTCTCCAATATCTATTATCTGCTCTCTATATCTATGTGTACACATTATTTAGCTCCCACTTATAAGTAAGAACATATGCTAATTGACTGTTTCTGAGTTGTTTCATGTAGCGTAATGGCCTCCGGTTCCATCCACGTAGCTGCAAAAGACATGATTTCATTCTTTTTTATGGCTGAGTAGTATTCCATGACATATATGTACATTTTCTCTATCCAACCATCTGTTGATGGACACTCAGGTTGATTTCCTGTCTTCAGCATTTCTTTTTATTCTTTGAGTTTCATTGCTCTGCTTTCAATGCCCCTCTGTTCTTCTATGTGGCCCAGTTTTCCCATTTCAGCCCTTAGTATATTAATCCTAATACTTCAGATTCCCAGTCCAATAATTCCAAAATGTCTGCCATATCTGAGTTTTGTTCTGATGCTTGGTCTCTTCAGGCTGTGTGGGGTTTTTGTTTTGCTTATTTTGCCTTTTAGCATGCCTTGTAACTTTTTGTTGAAAGCTAGACATGATGTATTAAGTCAGAGGATCTGAGGTAAACTGGCCATTGGTGTGAGGTTTATCTGACTAGCAATTAGGCTGTTTACCGCCTCCTGAAGCTGTGGTGTTTGAGTCTGAACTTTCCCCTAATGATGTTGTTTTTGTCTCCTCTGTTGTCTTTGGGTCTCCCTGGAGACTCCTTCTTAAATAAAAAAGTAGCTCTTTCTGTAATCCTCTGATATTACATAGGAACCCCACGGATGTAATGATAAGGTGTGGGGATGAGGAAGCATTCTTTAGTTCTGTGGTTAGGTCTCAGTCTGTTAGTGAGAAGGTCACCACCCAAATGCTTTTCTTGCCTTCACTTTCCCCACTTAAGTGTGATGGGAAAATAACCCAACATTCAAGGCTAGGGCAGGCTGGATTCCAGTATTTCCCTTCCCACGGGTCAGACTGATAGAACCCAAGTCAGTTAGGCTCTGGTTAAATAGTTTCCCTTGAGGGCAGGCTTTGGTTAAAGAGAACAGACAGTGCTGGGCATATTTAAAATTGGCTACTTTTCTCCTTGTTCTGCCACAAACACTGGGGGATTCTTCTCTGCTCTTCACCCTGAGAGCCTTGTGTAGCTTCCAGGACTAAAACTCATAAAAGTGCGAGGACCCCTAAAAGTGGGCCCTGAGGGGTTTTAAGCTCTCAAGTTAGCCCACGCTTAGTCTCCAGCAGTTCATCAGTTACCCTTTAAGTATTTCCACTGGTGCTGACTCTGCTGGGGCTTCTCCTCCCCATAAGCTGTGATTGTCTCTGTCCACCTGTCTGTCTCTGCAGTGTTCAGGGAGGTACTTTGTTCTGTGACCTCACTTCTCTTATGAATCTAAGAAAAGTTGTTGATTTTTAGTTTGTTCACCTTTTTTCTTGTTGTAAGGATGGGAGTGATAACTTCCAACCTGTTTACATGCCAAACCGGAAGCTAGATGTCACTCAGATACTTCTATAAAGAGACATCTCGTCATCTACTATTTGGTTGCCTAGTGACAAATTTATATAGAAAAGACAATGTCTTATTCTTTTCTTTAGAAGCTCTTGAGATCATGTGATTGTTCTTTTTCACCATCTAACGCGGGCCAATTAGCTTTTAAATGTTATTTTTAGGTCATGGATTTAAATATATTTGATGGGTTTCAATTCATTGCAATTATTATTCCTATGAAAGCTCAAATTGCCCCATATATGTACAACAGGAGCTTTGCCAGCTTGGTTCCTGAGTCCTTTTAACAGTGCTGGGCATAATAGTACTAATGGTATCTGCTAGCTTTCTTTTATATGGTTTGACAAGATGTTCAGGCTCATCTGGTCTATTTTCTGCCTAAGACCTAAAGTTAGTCATTCTCCCAAGAAGTCTTGTTTTTTTGTAGTCAAACATAGTATTACAAGAGCACGATCTGAGTGCTCGGAAGATCATTGCTACTGAAGTTGGGATGTAAATTCCAATTTAAGTCCAGAGCTAGAGAGTTTTTACTTATATTCTTTTTTAAAAAAAAGCAATCTGTAGTTTGTATTCCATATTGAAAATACTTTCATCAGTTCTAACAGTTTTAGTGTTTTGTTGGGGTTTTTTGGGTGGAGCCTTTAGGGTTTTCTATATATAAGAAATGAAATGTCATCTGAAAACAGAGACCATTTCATTTCTTCCATTCCTACTTGGATGTATTTTATTTCTTTTTTTTTTTTTTTTTTTTTTTTTTTGCCTAGTTTCTGTGGCAAAGACTTCCAGTACCATATTAAATGGAAGCAGTGAGAGTGGGCATCCTTGCCATGTTCTTGATCTTAGAGGGAAATCTCAATTTTCGCCATTGAGCATAATGTGTTTCTCAAGAAGGTGATAGCCCATAATTATTCATTTGTTTTGTCACACATTCACACACAACAATCTCATAATCACATCATTAATGTGAACACTACCAACATGGTGACTGAAAACAGCTCAAATGTTTTGGTATGGCCTTCGTTTCCTTGTAGTCTTTAATATTTGTAACTGTAGTTACATCGCTGGAGCACACGCCAATTATGTTCTCTTCCCTTTAACTCTCATTTAGTGTTAGTGCAACAAGTGACTGTCTATTTAATTCTGGTCCTTGAATAAATGTCTCTTATGGATGTTTCAGGAAGGGCTCATGGAAGCAACCTTCCCTGATTTCCTACAAGTATATCTGTGTTCGTTTTATTCAAAGGGCAGTCTTCCTGGATATAAGTACTTGGCTCCCTTTTTCTTTGAATAAGTTTCTTACATGTGGAACTCCATTTTAATATAACATTGAGGCTTGTTGTCAAAAATATCTGATATTAATAATTCATTGTCATCCCAGCACTTTGGGAGGCCGAGGTGGGCAGATCACCTGAGGTCGGGAGTTCAAGATCAGCCTGACCAATATGGAGAAATGCTGTCTCTACTAAAAATACAAAATCAGCTGGGCATGTTGGCACATGCCTGTAATCCCAGCTACTCGGGAGGCTAGGGCAGGAAAATCACTTGAACTAAGGAGCAGAGGTTGCAGTGAGCCAAAATCACGCCATTGCATTCTAGCCTGAACAACAAGAGCGAAAATGCATCTCAAAAAAAAAAAAATTCGTTGTCTTTCCGCTATGTCATTGGTCTTAGTGTTGATCTTTCTGAATTGATTCCCAAGTAGATAATGTGCTATTTTAATACTAATATAACATTTCAGAACTTTTTCTTTTTTTCTCCAAAGTTTACTGACTCCAGGTTACCAGCCCTTGTTAAAGTTATATAGACTTGGGTTTCTTGTTTGTTTGTTTTTAGTGGCTTATTTATTCATTTATTTTTGTAGAGAAGGGTCTCACCATGTTGCCGAGGCTGGTCTCAAACTCCTGAGCTCAAGCAATCCTCCTGCCTCAGCCTCCCCAAATGCTGGGATTACAGGTGTGAGTCATCATCACACCTGGCTTCAAAACTTTTCTTAATTTAGGAAAAGTTTTAATTATAGTTTATTATTTGTTCTAGTGTCTGAATCTTCCTTTCTTCTTAGGAATTCTATTAGTTTTTATTTTAAACTCTTCTGCCTACTTTATTTTTAAATCAATTTTATCAAACTTTACTTATTAATTTTCTTGGGTCTTTCTTACCCTTTTCTTAATTCATCTTTCATTTTTAAAATTGCCTTCCTGTCTGCTAGCTTAATTTTCATTTATGAGATGATTTTTTAAATTTTAATATTTTCCCAAGTACTATCACCTCATTTCTATGTTTTTCTAATTCTGACTTATGCTGTTTTTTCATGTCTTGTACCTTTTTTTTTTTTTTTTTCTCCAGACGGGGTCTCACTCTGTTGCCAAGGCTGGAGTACAGTGGTGCAATCATGGCTCACTGCAGCCTCAAACTCAGGCTCAGGTGATTCTCCCGCCTCAGCCTCTCGATTAGCTGGGACCACAGGTTTGTGCCACCATGCCTGGCTAATTTTCTTTTTCGTAGAGACAAGGTCTCATCATGTTGCCCAGGCTGGCCTCAAATTCCTGGGCTCAAGTGATGCTCCTGCCTCAGCCTCCCAAAGTGCTGGGATTACAGGTGTGAGTCACCACACCCAGCCATTTTCTTTTTTTCTTTTCTGAGACAGAGTTTTGCTCTTGTTGCCCAGGCTGGAGTGCAATGGCACGATCTCGGCTCACTGCAACCTTCACCTCCTGGGTTCAAGCAATTCTCCTCCCTCAGCCTCCCAAGTAGCTGTGATTACAGGCATGAGCCACCATGCTCGGCTAATTTATGTATTTTTAGTAGAGACGGGGTTTTGCTATGTCAGCCAGGCTGGTCTCAAACTCCTGGCCTCATGTGATCCGCCTGCCTCGGCTTCCCAAAGTGCTGGGATTACAGGTGTGAGCCACTGCACCCAGCCCAGCCATTTTTTTTTTTTATCTGTTTTGAAATAGTAGATTGCAGTTTTCATCTCTTTTGAGTGCTTCTCTTTCTGGCATGCTTTCTTGTCTGTAGGAGTATTATTATTCCCTTTTCTCTTGCAATAATCTTGCAGAAGATTTGATCTCAACGCTTTTGCATTGCTTGTGTTTGTGAGAAATTAAGTCTTTCCGAGCTTTTATAAAGAAGCATACTTTAGGATAATATCTTTCATCGTTTTCCTGTACCATGCATAACTGTGGCAGCTTGTTTTCCAAAATTCCCTGTCTCCATTTCCCGCTTTGACTTTTTTTCCTGCCCTTCTCTTCATTTTGTCATTATTGTCCATAACCTGCCCAATTTTGCCTCCACTGCCAATGGGGTCTCCTCAATGGGACCTGGTCCCAGAAGGGAGGCTTGGGGGGCCCTCCAGCACCGCCGACTCCCTACCCAAGCTGTGCCTTCTGTAGTGTGGGCTACTTGTCTTACGCTGGCCCATGTGTAAGCCGCCGCTGGCTCTCTAGGGATCTCCTATCTCCAGGCCCTCGATGCCGCTTCCACCGAGCAACACTGGTAAACATGTTGCGGCTGTTGGTGGTTTACCTTTCTCTGCTTGTAATGTGGGAAGTAGGACAAGCCTTATCACCTAATTTTATTGTGAATGTCGTCTGCTTCTTTTACTCTCCAGTTGCTCTTAAAAAAAAAAAAAAAATTGAGACAGGGTCTTGCTCTGTCGCCCAGGCTGGAGTGCAGTGGTATGATCACAGCTCACCATAGCTTTGACCTCCTGGGCTCAAGCAATCCTCCCACCACAGCCTCCAGAGTAGCTGGGACTACAGACGTGCACCACTATGCCCAGCTAATTTTTTAGATTTTTTAGTAGAGACAGGGTCTTGCTATGTTGTCCAGGCTGGTCTCAAACTCCTGGCCTCAAGCCATCCTCCCACCTTGGCCTCCCAAGGTGCTGGGATTACTGGTGTGAGCCACCACACCTGGCCTGCTCTGTCTATTTTATGTGGAGATTCAGACAGACCTCAATTCTATGTCATTGCCACTGCCACTTCCAGAATTCCTCATTTGTTTTCAACAACCATTGCTATTTTCTACTCACACACATATATTTACTCTTTAGGGTCCTCTCTATAGAAGGCATTTATCCAAGGAAGAGTTGTGACTCTCATATATTTATTCTTCAGGGTCCTCTCCATACAAGGCATTTATCCAAGGAATAGTTGTGGGCATTAAATACAGTCACTTGTTGTACTAATAATAAATGAGAATGAGACAGGAGAGACGGTAGGGTATAACAGGATGTGCTCCAGTGGTGTAATGATAGTTACAAATATTAAAGACTGCGGGGAAACCAGAAGTCCTCTTCTCCATTCCTTCTTGCAGTCCAGTGCTTAAATTTGGGGTCACTGCCTTTACATGAATTTCTACCATGGGGGGGTATGAAAAGGGAATGGGGTCGTAGCTACGGTGGGGGATATGAAAAGGGAATAGGGTTGGAGGGGACTCCCTAGAGCTCAGAATGTCCTCGATCTGACTCCAGACAGTTGTTACAAATGGGCTCACATGCACACAGATTCATTGAGCTGTTCCCTTAGGAGTGTCCTCTTTACAAACATAAATGAACACTGATCATAGAAAAATGGTGTTAATAATATTTAAAGAGGTTTGGGAAAAATAGAATTAGAATACTAGATATCAAAATGTAAAATTGAGGTGGAGGGAGTAGGGCTAAGGTGTTCTAAGGTCTTGTATTATCCAGGGTGAGAGTAAAGATTTTGGTTAACTTTAGACTTTAAAGATTATAAGCTGTAATTTTAAGACTAATCACTGAAAGAATAGAAACAGAGTGTGTCATTGTAATTAATAATGGAGGAAGTGGAGAACTAAAAAATCTTTTTAAAATCAGCCAATCCCCTTCCTTCCTTCCTTCCTTCCTTCCCTCCCTCCCTCCCTCCCTCCTTCCTTCCTTCCTTCCTCTTCTGACGGTCTCCCTCTGTTGCCGAGGCTGGACTGTACTGCCGTGATCTCAGCTCGCTGCAACCTCCCTGCCTCGGCCTGCCGAGTGCCTGGGATTGCAGGCGCGCGCCGCCACGCCTGACTGGTTTTTGTATTTTTGGTGGAGACGGGGTTTCGCCGTGTTGGCCCGGCTGGTCTCCAGCTCCTGACCTCGAGTGATGTGCCCGCCTCGGCCTCCCGAGGTGCTGGGATTGCAGACGGAGTTTCGCTCACTCAATGCTCAATGTTGCCCAGGCTGGAGTGCAGTGGCGTGATCTCGGCTGGCTTACAACCTCCACCTCCCAGCCGCCTGCCTTGGCCTCCCAAAGTGCTAAGATTACAGCCTCTGCCCAGCCGCCACCCCGTCTAGGAAGTGAGGAGCATCTCTGCCTAGCCACCCATCATCTGGGATGTGAGGAGCCCCTCTGCCCAGACGCCCCGTCTGGGAAGTGAGGAGCGCCTCTGCCCGGCCGCCACCCCGTCTAGGAAGTGAGGAGCATCTCTGCCTAGCTGCCCATCGTCTGGGATGTGAGGAGCCCCTCTGCCTGGCCACCCCATCTGGGAAGTGAGGGGCGTCTCTGCCTGGCTGCCCATCGTCTGGGATGTGAGAAGCGCCTCTGCCTGGCCGCCACCCCGTCTGGGAAGTGAGGAGCGCCTCTGCTCGGCCACCACCCTGTCTGGGATGTGAGGAGCGTCTCTGCCTGGCCGCCCCGTCTAGGAAGTGAGGAGCGCCTCTGCCCGGCTGCCCCGTCTGGGAAGTGAGGAGCGCCTCTGCCCGGCCGCCCCCGTCTGGGAGGTGAAGAGCGCCTCTGCCCAGCCGCCCATCGTCTGGGAAGTGAGGAGCGCCTCTGCCCGGCCGCCCCATCTGGGATGTGAGGAGCGCCTCTGCCCGGCCGCCCCGTCTGGGAAGTGAGGAGTGCCTCTGCCTCACCGCTGTGCAATCTTCCAAGTGTGAAGTGACAGCCTTTCTGCAGGTGTACCCAACAGCTCCGAAGAGACAGCGACCATCGAGAATGGGCCATGATGACGATGGCAGTTTTGTCAAAAAGAAAAGGGGGAAATGTGGGGAAAAGAAAGAGAGATCAGATTGTTACTGTGTCTGTGTAGAAAGAAGTAGACATAGGAGACTCCATTTTGTTCTGTACTAAGAAAAATTCTTCTGCCTTGGGATGCTGTTAATCTATAACCTTACCCCCAACCCGGTGCTCTCTGAAACATGTGCTGTGTCAACTCAGGGTTAAATGGATTAAGGGTGGTGTAAGATGTGCTTTGTTAAACAGATGCTTGAAGGCAGCATGCTCTTTAAGAGTCATCACCACTCCCTAATCTCAAGTACCCAGGGACACAAACACTGCGGAAGGCCGCTGGGACCTCTGCCTAGGAAAACCAGAGACCTTTGTTCACGTGTTTATCTGCTGACCTTCTCTCCACTATTATCCTATGACCCTGCCACATCCCCCTCTCCGAGAAACATCCAAGAATGATCAATAAATACTTAAAAAAAAAAATTAAGCTTTTGAGTACTTTAGCAATTCCCAGCATATTACATACACCCAGCGATAAGGTTCTTTGCATGTTTTGTGTTACGTATTACTCTGACTCTTTAGAGATTATATAAATCCTTCAAAAGTTAGAGGAAACAAGATAGTACATTTGAGTCTTAATTTTATCATTGTGGAAAAATGTGTACTAACTCCTGATTTTAATTTTATAACATGGGTTGAATTTTAGAGTGGGGTTTTTATAAGTAATGGAGGATAAAATGGGTGGGAGAAAATGGCACACAGCACCTGAAGAAAGATGGGGCAGTGACCTCTAGAACTCATGCATTGCCATTGGAAAGCCTGTGTTGGGCATCAATGTCAGATCCTGAAGAATCACCTGGAAAAAATCCCATCCTAGAGGCAAGGAGGCTACACCAAACCATGCACAACAGTACTTTGTCACATGGTTGTCCATTATCATGTATTATAGTCTAAATGATTACTTGAATAAAGAAAAAACCAATTTAACTCTTAAAAAAAAAAAATCAGCCAATCCACAAGAAGGCAGGGAAAAAAAGAAAATGTAGAAAAGCAAGAAAAAATAGCACAAAATAAGGAGGTATACAAAAAAACCAAAACATCAGCAATTACATTAAACTTACAAGATAATACAGTTAAAATCAAAGATTGTCAAGATGGTTACAAAAAAAGAAAAGAAATGCTATTACAAGAGACATACCTAAAACAAAAATTAATTAGAAATTTATTAAATAGAAATTTAATGTATGATAGAGAGGGCCAATAAGGTTAAAATTTGGTACTTTGAAAGAACTGTTCGCTTTTCTAAGTCTTCAGATAGTTGTGTTTTATTTTATTTTTATTTTTTACATATTTTTTGAGACAGGGTCTTGCTCTGTCACCCAGGCTGGAGTGCAGTAGTGCAATCTTGGCTCGCTGCAACTTCCACCTCCTGGGTACAAGTGATTCTCCTACCTCAGCCTCCTGAGTAGCTGGGACTACAGGCGTGTGCCACCACGCCTGGTTAATTTTTGTGGTTTTGTAGAGATGGGGTTTCACCATGTTGCCCAGACTGGTCTCAAACTCCTGGGCTCAAGCGATCTGTACACCTTGGCCTCCCAAAGTGCTGGGACTGCAGGCTATGTCTTTAATATTTTATCCAGTTCATAGTTATTTATGGGAAGGTTGAACTGATAGGAACTACGTAGCCATTAACAGAAACAGAAAGTACATTCATTAACTCACAGAGAAAAAAAATCATATGATTATCCCAATTAATGCCTTTATAAGGTTCAATATCTATTTATGATTAAAATATATGTAGGGCAAACTTGAAATATCAGGGAAATTTTCTGCCTTGGCAAAGGCTACATTTAATATCCAAGAGCAAGCATTATACTTTTTCTTGAAAAAGCAAGGTATAAAAATTTTAAAAATAAAATAAATAAAAGTAAAGCATTACACTTTTGTAGAAAGTTTCAATTGTCCTAAAGACTGGGAACCATATAAGAATGTGTTAGATATCATATTGGGCATGTTAACCAAGTAGAGGAAAAGGGCTGGAAGAGAAGAAATAAAACTAATGTTATGGCAGATGCTGGGATGATCTATCCTCCTAGAAAAATCTGCAGAATCAACAAACTCTTCAAACATTTTTAAATTCAGCAAGTTTGCCAGATACACAATCAACCTACAAAAGTCTGCTACATTTATTGCCATAGCTAGTAAATATAATCACAAAGAAAGAAAACAAAACCATGAAGTATACATAAAACTCCTATGGAGAAAGCACTCCCACTCTAAGGAAAGGCAAAGAAGAGGAAACGAGACATCCCATGCTCTTGCATGAGGCAATGTAATATTAACACATGTCCAGTTTTCCCCCAATAAATCCATATATTCAAAACAACTTTAACCAAAATTTCAATTGGATATTTTTGAAAGAACTCCATAAATTTAATCTGGAAATGTATGTGGATGAACAAAAGGTCTATAAATAGCTAAGTCAACCTGAACGATAAGTATAAAGTTATGAACACCTACTTCAAAGCTATGGTGGTCTTAGTAATAAAGCTACTGCTTTGATGAAGGACAAAAAGGCCCATGAGACAGAACAGAGCTCAAACAGATGCACACGTGAATGTGCTCCCCAGACAAGGAACGGCCAGGCTGTTTAGTGTAGATCATATCAGGAAACAGGGCCTGCCGTAGGGAGGAAAATAAAACTGGGTTTTACCTAACATCGCCCTTGAAAATGGCCACAGGGCCAATTAAAGACCTAGATACAAAACTTAAAATGGGAATAAAAAATGCAGAATGTCTTTGCAACCAAGGACTGGAGAAGAGTCTCTTACATAGAGGCTCAAAAGCACAAACCATCTGAGGGAAAAAGGTTATTTAATTCCAGCAAGTCAAAGAACTTTTTTTTGAGATAGGGTCTCACTGTGTTGCCCAGGCTGGAGTGCAGTGGTACAATCATGGCTCACTGCAGCCTCAAACTCCTGGGCTCAAACAATCGTACTGGCTCAGCCTCTTGAATAGCTGGGATGATGGGCACACACCACTACACCTGGCTAATTGTTTTTAAATTTTTTGTAGAGGTGGGGTCTTGCTATGTGGCCCAGGCTGGTCTCAAACTTCTGGGTTCAAATGATCCTCCCACCTTGGCCTCCCAGAGAACTTTGGAAAGGCCAGGCCACTGGCTCATGCCTATGGTCCCAGTGCTTTGGGGGACCACGTCAGGAGGATTGCTTGAGCCCAGAAGGTTGAGACTGCAGTGATCTGTGATTGTGCCACTGCACTCTAGCCTGGGAGATAGAGCAAAGACCCTGTCTCAAAAATAAATAAATAAATAAATAAATAAAATTTAAAAAGAGAGCCAAAGGTGGAAATAGCCCAAGTGTCCATCACCTGATGAATGGATAAAGCAAACATGGGCCATCCACACAATAGAGTAACATTCAGCCATCAAAAGGAATAAATGACTCAGGCCACAACGTGGATGAGCCTTGAAAGTCTGATACTGAGTGAAAGAAGCAAGACTCAAAGGGCCGCAGAGTGTGATTCCACTTTGGACAATGTCAGGAATAGGCAAAGCCCGAGAGACAAAAAGCTAGCTGGTGGTTGTATAACTGTGGAACCAGGTCAATCTGGCTCAACTTTTATATAACAAAATTGTGAATTGTTTTTCAGTTGCCATGGACCCCAGATTGCAAGTTACCTGAACACTTCCAGATGAACCAAGCTTGCAACCACAGGCAGAACCTAAGTGCTAGACCAAGGAACAGGGTAGTGAATTAAGAAATTGACACTGTAGGCCGGGTGCAGTGGCTCATGCCTATAATCCTGTACTTTGGGATACCGAGGCGGGCACCCTAGCTCTCTTTTGGTATGATTTTCATGGGTTATCAGGAGTTCAAGACCAGCCTGGCCAATATGGTGAAACCCTGTCTTTACTAAAAATACAAAAATTAGCCAGGCATGGTGGCGCGCGCCTGTAGCCCTAGCTACTCGGGAGGCTAAGGCAGAAGAATCACTTGGACCCGGGAGGCAGAGGTTGCAGTGAGTCGAGATCACGCCACTGCACTCCAGCCTGGGTGACAGAGCGAGACTCTGTCTCAAAAAAAAAAAAAAAAGGCAGAAAAAGAAACTGACATGGCATAACGGGATCCATGCTCCAATCAGATTAAGCGCCGGTGTCACCCCATGGCGGGATCCAATCAAATCACGCCTCTCAGCATCACCTCATTGCAAGATCCAATCAGATCATGCCTCATTACCCTCTTTATAAAACCGGCCTCAGATCCCAGCTCTGGGAGACAGATTTGAGCACTTCCTCCTGACTCCTTGCCAGTCAACACACAGTAAAGCCTTTTTTTTCTCAAAAGCTGGTGCCATAGTATTGGCTTCCATGCACGTCAGGCAGCAAGCCCATTACTCAATGACAGTTGTTAGGGGATGAGGGGAAGGGAATGCAGTATGATTGCTAATGGGTACAGGTTTCTTTTGGGGGTGATGAGAAGATTCTGGAACTAGACAGAGGTGGTGGTTGCACAATGTTGTGAATGCACCTAGGGCCACCAACTGTTCACTTTGAAATGGTTAATTTTATACACAAAGCTCACCTAACAAAAAGAAATGCAGTCACACAAAATGATTATGCACACATTGCAAGAATGTATTCCAGTAAAAGTGCACCTTAAAAATATGTAAATGACTACCTCAGGTAGAGAGGGAAAGGAGAATGAACGTGGCAAAAGATAGCCCTAAAGAAATGCACAGATGCTGGAAAAAATAAAAAAAGAAATGCACAGATGAGTACCTGAAAAGAGGTGTGGCCTGCCCAGATCAGCAAGACCAGAGGGAAAAAGGAAAAAAAAGAATGCCGATGTCCCTGTCCCCCTGCTGGTCAAGTGGCATGGCTTGTGAGGCTCCTGTGCTAGTCAGACCTGGGCCAGGCTGGGGTGGGGAGACCCCAGTCCCAGGATGGGAGTTGGGGAAGGCATGGGTGGGGTCCATCAGCAGAGGTATCTCCTCAACCCTCCAAGGGGCTTTACAAAGGCAGGTGCCATCCCACTCTGTTTTTCTTCTTGGACTTGAGATTGTGCAGGCCTGTCCCTTGGCATGCTTAGTAAGTTGTACATGCACTCTAGACCCTTTTGTATAAAAATTGTACAGGAGCTGTACAGTGGCTCATGCCTGTAATCCCAGCACTTTGGGAAGCCAAGGTGAGAGGCAGAGTTTGCTTGAGCCCAAGAGTTCAAGAGCAGCCTGGCAGCATAGCAAGACCTCGCCTCTAAAAAAATTTTTAAATTAAAAAAATTAACTGGGCATGGTGGCGTGCACCGGTGGTCCCACCTACTTGGGAGGCTGATGGGGAGAATCGCTTGGGCCCAGGAGTTTGAAGGTGCAGTGAGCTATGACTGAGCCACTGCACTCCAGCCTGTGTGACAAAGCAAGACCTTGCCTCTAAAAAAGCAAAAGATGAAAAAGTTGGACAAGATGTGGATGACATTGCTTATGGGATGTGCCAGAATTGGCAAGTGCCTAGGAGAGGCCTCTACAGGTCCACAGCTCACCATGCCACCCAGCTTTCCACTGAGGCCAGGCTGTTCCCCGGCGCCCCTCCCCATGTGGTCTTTGTCCTCCAACACTACAGTACCATGCAAATGCTCATTTTGATGCGCATCCACAGGTGGCTTCAGAGCACTACTGATGCCTGCCCCTTCTTGGGCAGGGATTGTCAGCTCCAAAGACCTCTTTCAGAAAGTGACCTGCAACACTGATCCTCCAAATTCACTGGCTAGGCAAGTCCCACGACCACACCTTGCTCTGGAAGGGGATGGGTCAGGTCCAGGGGAGGAGTCCACCTGTGGGCAGATGAGGGTCAGAGAGACTGGGACTGTCTACACCTGCTGCTTGGGGTGCCTGAAGATTCCAGGGTTCATGATCCGGCCTTCTCTTCTGTGGATTCCAGGATCCGCCTCCCCACCCACCCCTGCGGGCGTGGTGGGCATCCTCAGCCTGCTGTGTTTATGCAGAAAGGTGTTCCTGGGACCTTAAGGCCAGCAATCCCATGCAGTTTCCAAGCGTGGCTTTCTCATCTGTAACTCACAAGTTTACAAAGTTACATCTGCAACTCTCAAATGATTTTCCTCCAAGGACAGACCAAAGGGCGGCCTTTTTCTGGTGGTGGCATCCTGAAATCTCCCACCACCAGGGGGCATTTCTCTGACATCCAGGAAACTAAACTTCCCAGGACCCCAGTAAATTCGCATGGACTTCCCAGTAGATCCCTTCACTGCCCAGTAGGGCAGGCAGTGCCGAGAGACCCACCGGTGTGAAGCACAGTCATGGCATGAGTGACACTGGGTTTAGGGGTGCTGAGATTGGCAGTGGCAAAAGGCAAGTTGAATCTGGAGGTTCCCCAATCTTTCATTTGTCTTGAGCATTGGAATGTCCCCACTAATAGAAGCTACCAGAGAGACCATGTCTATGCACACATCACAGGTTGCAGAAAGCCCGGCCCATGGGGCTCCCTCTCACACTCTAACCAGGCCCTGCAGGGACACGCGGGGGACAAGGCCCAGCAGGCTGCAAAGGCAGAGGCTTCACCATGGTGCCCGGCGGCCTGTGCACTCCAGCATTGGGCCGAGCCACCCAGCACCCGGCTCTGGCCAGGCACTAGGGCCTGCTGCTTGTGGGCTCCTTGGGGGAGGTCCTGCAGAGTGGGCACATCTACTGCTGCAGGGGCTGCCTCCAAGGGAGACCTCCTGAGGGGCCTCTGCTTTGCCACCAAGTGCTGGGAATGCCACGCACACTGTGCAGAAGAACCTCAATCTGCCCTTCTGCAGCCTATGTCTATTCCTGAGACAGTGGCAGGGAGACGTGCTTCCTATACCAGCATGATCTCCCCAGATCCAGCCCCTGGCCAGCTTCCGGTGAACAACTGGCCATGAAATCCAGACAGACCGTCTTGTCTGGTGCTTGGGGTGAGGGTTTAGGAGACAGGCATGTGCACCTGCTCCTAACCCACAGCAAACTCTTCTCTCTTTTTCCAGGTGAACTCCGGGACACCTGAGTCTGTAAACTGAACCACATCTGGAGATGTGGTTCACAACTTGGAGATGTGAGCTGGGATGACACAGCTGCAATCTCCCTGGGGTCCCCAGCATTCGTGCCAGTGTCTCTTACTGCATAGAATCAATCCATTTTCATTGCTGTGTCCCACCGCCTCTCCAGGAAGTCTCCAGCAGGTGACATCTGCTCTCCTGATCCTCTCAGTGCCTCAGTGCCTCAAGGTCCCCTGTGTCTTTCAAGATCCAAGGGCCTCTCCCCATCAGGAGGCCTCCCTGGAAGCTGCTCATCTTATGCCCTCCCCTGGAAGTGCATGCTCTCACTCAAATCACTTTATCTTCTGCCCATCCCTGCATCCACCATGGTGGTCAAGAGCCTCCCCTGAAGTGTGAAATGTCCTCTCTGAAGTGTGGAGGGCAGTACAAAGGCTGCAACATTCTTCTAATAGCAACTGTGGAAGGACAGGATAGATAGAATAATGGGACATAACACCTGCAGATATAATGGACAATAATCTTCCATTAATGAAGAAAGTATGTTTTCCACTTGATAAATCCCACTAAAGATGTAGATGCATATTTTTAAGTTCATAGTTTATACATCTTAGTAAAATTTTGGAAAACCAAAAATAGATAGAAAAATCTTAAATTCTGAAAATAAACAGAAGGAGATTCAAAGTGAAATCAAGCTAATAAGGAACATACTGAATACCAAAAGAATGTAGGGTCATATCTTCAAAGACAAAGGGAAAATAATTATGAGCCTAAGTTTCTACACCCAGTCAAGCCAACACACCTGAGTGAGAATGAAATGAAAGTGTTTTGTCAGATATAAAAGGACTTAGAATGGACACTACGAAAACTGAAGGCCACTGAAAGTCACTACAGAATGTACACAGTGAGGAGAAAACTGAGCTCACACATATATTCTCTGATTACAGTGAAGTTGACTGGAAATTAATAATAGAAGGATATCTAGGAAATCTCTGTGCGTTTAAAAATTGAGAAACGCACTTCCAAATAACCTATGAGTCAAAGAGGATATTAGAAAATAGTTCGAACTGAATTTTTTTTACCCGAACTGAATTTTTTAAAAGGAAATAAAAAAAATAAAAATAGGGAACATCAAAACCTGCTCTACAAGAACTACCCTACAAGAAATGCCAAGGGGCCCTTCAGGCTGAAATGAAAGAACACTGGACAATAATTCACAGCCACACGGAGAAATAAAGGGCACTGGTTCAGGTGCCTACAATGGTAATATGAAGGCCAGTAGAATTGTGAGGTTTTTTGTAATTCCTCTTCTTTCCCTATATGATTTAAAGGACAAATACATGAAACAACAATTACAAATATATGCTAACGGGCATACAATATATAAAGATGTAATTTGTGACAATAATAAGGAAGGAGGAATAGAACTGTGTAAGTTCAGGGTTTTTGTATACTATTGAAGTTAAGTTAGTATTAATGAAAACTAGAACATTATATTAATAAGTTTAAGGTGTTAATTGTAATCCCCAAGGAAACCACTAAGAAATAATCAAAACATATACAAAAATTAAATGAGAAGGGAACCAAAATGATATACCAAAAAAAAAAAAAAATTCAAACTAAGCAGAAGGCAGTAATGGAAGGATTGAGGAACAAAAAAAATGAAACATTTCTAAAAATAACAAAATGGCAGTAATCTTTTCTTATCAGTAATTATTTTAAATGTAAATTGCTTAAATTATCCAATTAAATGCAGAGATTGGCAGAATGGATACCAATAGCAACAAAACCCCAACAAAACAAAGCTTATGGTTCATCTATATGCTATCTAGAAGAGACTCCTTCAGATCCAAAGACACACGTAGGCTGAAACTGAAAGAACAGAAAGAGATAACCCATGAAAATCATACCAAAAGAGAGCTAGGGTGCCTATACAGACAAATTAGGCTTTAGGTAAAAAATAGTTACGAGAGACAAAAAGGGACATTATATTCAAAGGTTCAATCCATCAAGAAGAGACAACAACCATAATCATATATACACCTAACAAGAGATCTCTAAAAAACGTGAAGCAAAAATTGACAGAATTGAAAGGATAAAGTTTCACAAGAATAAAGACTTCAATACTCCACTTTCAATAATGGATAAAATAACCAGACAGAAGATCAATATGAAAATGGAGGACTTGAACAATACTATAGACCAGCTAGACCTAGTAGATATATACAGAACACTCCATCCCCAGACAGCAGAATATATATTTTCCCCAAGCATACATAGAACATTCTCTAAGATATACTATATGTTAGACCACAAAACAAGTCTTAATAATTTTCTAAAAGTTAAAATTATCCAACTTATCTTCTCCAACCACAATGGAATGAAACTAGAGATTAACAACAGAAGGAAAATGAAATTCACAAACGTGAAAATTAAATGACATATTTTAAAACAATCAATGGGTCAAAGAAGAAATCACAAGGGAAATGAGAAAACATTTTGAGGTGAATAAAATCAAAAACACAAAATATCAAAAGTTGGTTATGCAGCAAAATAAGTGCTCAGAGAGAAATTTATAGCTGTAAACATCTACATTAAGAAAGAAGATCAGTCCAGTGATCTGGTGGAGTTGTACAAAAAAAGAAAGAGAGAAAGAGAAAGAAAGAAAGAAAGAGAAAGAAAGGAAGAAAGAATCAGTTAATACAGTTGAAAAAAAGAAATATAACAGTAACCTAGCTTTTCACCTTAAGAAACTAAAGAACAAGAACAAAGTAAACTCAAGCTAGCAGAAAGAAGAAAATAAGAAAAATTAGAGCAGAAATAAAAAATAGAAAAATAGAGAAGATAAATGAAATAAAAGTTGGTTATTTGAAAAGATTAACAAATTTGCCAAACCTAGACTTTCTAAGAAAAAAAGAGAGAAAATTCAAATTGCTAAAATCAGAAAGTGAGAACATTACTGTTGACCTTAGAGAAATAAGAAGGATTGTAGCAGAATGCTATGAAGAATTGTACACTGACAAATTAGATAACCTCGGTGAAATGGACACATTTCTAGAAACACAGAAACTACCATAACGGCCTCAGGAAGAAATAGGAAATCTGCACTGACATATAATGGGTGAAGAGCTTGACTCCATAAGAAAAACCTTTCTAACAAAAAAAAGCTTAGGACCAAGTGGCTTCACTGGTCCTAAGGGAAGTGCTGGGTGCAGTGGCTCAAACCTGTAATGCCAGTGCTTTGGCAGGCTGAGGTGGGAGGATTTCTTGAGGCCAGGAGTTTGAGACCAGCTTGGGCAACATAACGAAACCCCATCTCTACAAAAATAATTAAAAATTAGCTGGGCATGGTGGCGTGCATCTGTAGTCTTAGCTACCCAGAAGGCTGAGGTGGGAGGATCGTTTGAGCCCAGGAGGTCAAGGCTGAAGTGAGCTATGATTCTACCATTGCACTCCAGCCTGGGTGGCAGAGCAAGACGCTATTTGTAAAAAATAAATAAATAAACATAAAAAATAGCACCAATTCCTCTTGAACTCCTTTAAAAATTAAAAGAGGGAAGAACACTTCAAAACTCATCCTATAAAGCCAGTGTTATCCTGGTACCAAAGCCAGACAAAGACATCATTAGAAAAGAAAATTAAAGAGCAATATTCCTTATGACTATATACACGAAAATTCTCAAGAAAGTACTAGTAAAATGGAATTGGAATATTAAAAGTATCATACACCATGAGCAAGTGGGATTTATTATAGGACCCCCAGGGTGGTTCAAGATACAAAAAATAACCGATGTGAAACACCATATTTATAGATAAAAACCATAAGCATCTCAAGTGATGACAATAAAAATTTAAAAATCACTTGACAAGAGCCAATATCTTTTCATGATTAAAAAAAAAAAAAAAAAAAACTCAATAGACTGAGCATGGTGGCTAACATCCATAATCCCAAGGAGGCCAAGGTGGGTGGATTGCTTGAGCTCAGGAGTTTGAGACCTGCCTGGGCAACATGGTGAAACCTCATCTTTACCAAAAATACAAAAAAATTAGTTGGGCATGGTGGCACATGCCTGTGGTCCCAGCTACTTGGGAGGCTGAGGTGATAGGATCTCTTGAGCTGAGGAGGCAGAGGTTGCAGTGAACCAAGATCACACCACTATTACCACTTAATAAACTAGGAATAGAAGGAAACACCTTCAACACAAAAAGGGCATATTTGAAAAATCCACAGTGAAGAGCATAATCAATGGGAAAAAACTGATAACATTCCCCCTGAGATCAGGACAAGACAAAGATGCCTGATTTCCCACTGTCATTCAACATTGTACTGGAAGTTCTAGCCACAGCAATTAGACAAGAAAAAGAAAACTCATTAAAATTGGAAAGGAAGAAATAAAACTATCTCTATTTTCACGTGGCATTGTCTTACATATAGAAAACAAAGGATTTATAAAAAACTTATCACAGCTCATAAATAACTTTGGCAACACTACAGGATAAAAATCAGCATGAAAAAAGTTGTATTTGTATACACTAGCAATGAACAATCCAGAAAGGAACTTAAGAACACAATTCTGTTTTCAGTAGCCTCTAAACAATAAAATGCTTAGAGAAATACATTTTATCAAAGAGGCACAAGACTTGCACACCATAAACTACAAAACATGACTGAAAGAAATTAAAGAAGACCTAATAAATGGAAAGACATCCCATGTTCATGGATGGGAAGGCTTAATATTGCTAAGATGCCATTAGTCCCCAAAGCAATCTACAAATTCAATGCAATCACTATCAAAATTTCCATACTGTTTTTGCAGAAGTGGGCATGCTAGAATATGAGACCAGAAAAACACTGGCTGGCACATTCCACAGGAGGGCCTGAAAAACACTGCATTTATCAAGAGCATACAGCATGTCCCAGATGGCTGTCCTCCATGGGAGATGCTTTTCTCAAATGGGTGGGAATGTTGGGACTCTGGAAGAGTAGTAGCCAGGGAAACACAACTATCAGAAGCAGCATGGACATAATTACCATTATAGTCAGCAAAGTCAGAACAGCAGCTATAGGAATCTGACCTTTGAGGTCCATGGAAATAAACCGAGTGAGAACTTGGTGTTCCTGGAGCAAGTTTGACAGGCAGCCAACAAGAGTATCACTAATCTATAAAATGGGAAGTGGTCACTGATGAACAGAAGGCTGAGGTCAACCATCCTAGTGGAGACTCACAGTCTCTTCCCTTGCTTCCAGTTCTGAAACAATTTTCAGGTCCTGAACTTGGGTCCCTATGAGGAGAGACCCCACAGCTCCTAGAAAGACTGTACAGTATTGATCCCACATCCCTTCCCAGTGGGATCTATGGCCACTTCCACGGTAATCCTATCTTAGGTAAAGGGAAACCCCTAGATACTTCAAGGGCTGTTGAACACAGGGTCCAAATGGAAACTGACCGCTGTGGACCCAAATGGCCCATGCTACTACACTGCATAGGTGCCCAGAGCAAGAAAGGGCTCCAGGTGCAGTAAGAGCAGACACACCTCCAGGTGCAGGTTCCAGCTGCAGTACAAGAAGACCCACCACTTGGATGGCATGTCTCAGCAGATTCCATGGTACCAGGTAGATTTAAGGTAGAAACAAACCCTGTGTGGGGCATCTGACCAGCCCCAATAGGAGGTGGGCAGGGCAGCCCCTCCCCTTGAGCCACTGTTAAAATGCTGTCCTGGGCATGCCACCAGAGCTTAGTAGAAATTGGGCATTCAGCCAACTGACCAAGTGACCATGTGGCTGAGGCTTCCCCAGACGAGGTGAGTACTGACAGACCCACTAAGTCATAAACTTAGGTGGGCCCAACTGCTAACCATTGTGATACATAAGGATTGTGTCTAGACAGGTTGAGAGGGCACAGTAACCTACACAAACAGGCGGCCCTATCCTCTGTGTCACCTGCTAGTATTGTATGGATGCCTTTCCTCAGTTCACCCCTGGCCCCATGGGAGTCCTTAAAACCGGCTGACAGAGAAGGAGGAAGCCTTGAAGTCAGTGGTGAGGGGAGCCTCCCAATGGTGGAGCTCCCAGCAGGGCATTTGGGCATCCACCTTGTGCAAGAGAGAAGTGGTCCAAGATAAGGCTGTAGAGAATACATCTAGTGAAAGATGAGCTGCAAATTGCTTAACTGGTTTGTCAGGAGACTGGAAGGAGCAACTTCCAGAAAAAATCAGGGACAAGAAGATTGGAGAAGAGACATCCAGTGGACTTATGGGAGTGGGTACAAAGTGTGAGAATGTTTCATTGCATGCTAAAGCCCAACTGAGACCATCCACCACTGAAGAGGCACCCAACCACTAGAAGGACAGGATGACGGGCCCAGAGACATCAGCACTTCAGCAAGCCTGTGTCCCCAGCCATCCCGTGAGCCTCCATGAGGTCATGGAGCAGCCCAGAGGGCAGAGAGGGAGACCAGGCATGAGCCCTCCAGGGTGGGCTCCCTTCCTCTCCCCAAGCTGACTTCAATGATGTTGCTGCCCCTGAATCTCCACTTGCCAGCAAGAGAGTCCAAAGCTAAGGCCCTGTGCAGTACAATCTTTTGAAGAGACCAACCAACAAATTTGGGGGCAAGTTTATCACCTTGGACAAAATTTTATTCTGACCAGGACTGACATATATCCCAAGAATGGGTTTGCCTCTCTGGCCTGCAATGATTCAGCCGACACCAACCTCTGACAGCTCATGAAGGTCTGATTGACATACATGGGATCCCACCGAGCCTCATCAAGGGATCACTTTTGAAGCAAGTGAGGAGTGGCAGAGTGCACATGTTTTGCAGTGGGCAGATCTATGCACACCTACCCCCAAAGTCTGAAGTTGAGAGGCCAAAGAAAGAGGCTGACATGTGCTAAGTAGCAAGAGGAAAAAAATATATAGGTAGATGATAGGTAGATAGACAGATAGATATAGAGATGATATAGATATAGATATAGATATAAATATAAATATAGAAGAAAGAAAGAGGCTGACAAATCCAGTCTCTCAAGAAGAAACATTTAATAGGGACTTACAAACAGAAGCCGGGTCTGTGTCATGGTGGCGGTGAGACAAGATGGTGAGTCCCCATACCATTCCCCCAGAACCAGGGCTTACATAAACAGGGAAAAAGTATATATGATTCAGAAGAGCTGTGTGGGACAACTGAAGTATGATAACATCAAGGTTGTTTGGCAAAGGGCAGGATTTATGGTAAGTACCTGCTCTTACACAAAGAACAATAAAGTGAAAATCTTAGACACCTTCCCAGAACTGAGGTTAATTGGAAATCAACATGGCAGATTGGCATCCAAGATGGAGCTGCTTTAACTCCACAGCATGTGACCATGGGATCCATCAGCCCCTCTAGATGCTGTACTATTTAGAAGCTGCCAGCTGCTAAAGTGATGGGCGGATTGTCCTCTTGAAGATGCAGCTGAGATTCCAGCTTGGAGGAAAAGCCCTATGAGGATAAGGTGCTACCTTTCAGAATATGGTATAGACTTTCAACCAATGGCCACTCTATGTGGCTGTCTCCCCAGATGGTAGGACACATGGATCCAAGAACTAAAGGAAAGACACAAGAGTAACTCCATTCACTATCTCTCCCAGTTGGAGAATGTGAGCTTCCCATCCCTGCAACCTAAAGTTTTGTGGGTCCAGAGATCTTGGTTCCTGATATATTTTGGATGTTTGTTGCCTCCAAACTTCACATTGAAATTTGATCTCCAGTGTTGGAGGTGAGTCCTAGTAGGAGGTGTTTTGATCATCTCTCATGAATGACTTGGTGCCATCCTCATGGTAATAAGTGAGTTCTTGCTCTATTAGTTTCCATGGGAGCTAGTTGTTAAAAGGGGCCTAGGCACACCTCCCTTCTCTCTCTCTCTCTGTCTCCCTCTCTCACGCTGTGATCTCAGCACATACCAGCTCCCCCTCACCTTTCATGAGTGGAAGCTTTCTGAGGTCGTCACAAGAAGGAGATGCTGGCACTGTGCTTCCTGAACAGCTTGCAGAACCATGAGTCAAATAAACCTCTTTTCTTTACAAATTACTCACCCTCAGGTATTCTTTATAGCAACACAAATGGACTAAGACAGTTCCCACAGGGAGGAAACACCCACCAGGAAATGCAGCAAGATTCCAGCAGACTTACAGCAGCTGCTTCCACCTGATCACTTTAGGCAGAGAAAGGAGTCACAATGACAGCAGGGCTGATGGACATGGCACCATGAGGAGTCGGGGCCGGTGACATGCCATGGGGGAAGGGGTGCTGATGAACGTACTTGGTGCCTGATGTCCCTTGCTGTCCCTGTGCCATAGCCCATGAATGGTCACAGACTCCTCAGGGATGAGGACCTGGGCTGCTGCACTGGGTCATCTCCATCAGCAAAGGGAAGTGGGCCATGGTGGTGGAGGAGGGAGATGAGCATCTGTTATGGCCTCAGGACGACCTGCAGCAGCCCAGCTGTCTTTTATTATCCCGCTGACTCTCCATTTGAACATCTTCTCAGGAATTGGGACCCACCAGAACCCTGAGGAAGCTGGGCCAGATGGAGTGCATTTGGTCAGGGAAGCAAGGATGTGGTGGATGCTGTTGGTTTCCTGCCCAGATCCTCTCCAGCAAGCAGTGCTCCCTGTGCCAGCTGTGGTGAGTGTTGGCTGCCAGCCCCTCACAGCTGTCCTCAGGAGTGTCAGCCTGAACCAAGTGGAGCACCTAGCCTGGGAGGCCCCATGCCACTGCCCACTGCAGTCCAGACCATGGTCATGAATGGCCTGGCAGGAGGTGCACAGGGCAGCTGCCTTGCCCGAAGGTGGCAACAACTTTGCCAGCTGCTCTTGGGCACGAGGTTTCCTGCGAGCTCCAGCCGAGACCACATCCTGCTTAGTTTTCCTCCTCTGTCCTGCCCGCCACTTTGCTGCTGTTCTCCTGAGAACACACCCTTGCTCAGTAAATCTGCTTTAACAAAATCAATAAACTCAACCTAAAACAGTTACCATTTCAATACTTTTTTTAAAATCATGATTGATAATAGACAATTTCATCATCTACTTAGGAATAAATCTAGCAAAATGTGTGCAAGATCTCTACCCCAAAAAGCTACAAATGATACGGAGAAAAATTAAAGAATCCTTCAATGAACAGAGCTGTGTCATGATGCCCCTCCAAAATTCATGTGTTGGATACTTAATCTCATTGCAGCAATGTTGGGAGCTGGGGCCCAAGGGGAGGTGTTTAGGACCTGGGGGCTCTGGCCTCATGAATGGATTGATGCCTCTATAAAAAAGCCTTTTGGGAGTGGATTTTCTCTCTTCCGCTCTTCTGCCGTGTGAGGACACAGTAAAAAGTCCCACACTGGATGCTGGTGCCTTGATCTTGGACTTCCCAGCCCTCAAAGCTGGGAGAGAGTACATTTCTGTTCTTTATGAATTGCCCAGTGTGTGGTGTTCTTTTACAGCAGCACAAACAGACTAAGGCACATAGTCAGGAGTTGGAACACTCAGTATTGTAAGGTGCCAATGCTTTTCAAACTGGTCTATAAATTAAATGCTATTGCAGTAAAAACTTCATTGTGTTGTGTAAATTGATCTTGATGCTAAAACTTATATAGGAAAAAGTAGTCAAGACACACTTTAGACAGAGAAAGGAGTCACAATGACAGCAGGGCTGATGGACGTGGCACCATGAGTCGGGGCTGGTGACACGCCATTGGGGAAGGGGCGCTGATGAATGTACTTGGTGCCTGATGTCCCTTGACACAAGAAGTCAAGACATACTTGAAGAAGCAGAACAAGGTGGGGTGACTTCCTCTGTGGGATATTAACAAAGCTATGGTAATTAAGACAGAGGACACTGGTGGGTGGATAAACAAATAAGCCCATGCAATAGAATAGAGAGCTGAGAAATAGTCATATCTTCATATGGACACAATGCAAAACCAAAATGATTCTGCATGGTAGTGGAGAAAGAGAAGTGTTTTCAACATTTATATGGAAAAATAATGAAACTTGACCTCTATCTCCCAACTTGTCAGTTCCAGGTATGTTTAGGTCCAACTGTGAAGACAGAACAACTTGTAGAAGAGAATATAATGTATTTTCACAACCTCATCATAGAAAAATATATCTTTAAAAGGATGCACAAGTTAGCCAGGCATGTTGGCAGGCACCTGTGGTCCCAGATACTCAGAAGGCTGAGGTGGGCAGATGGCTTGAGCCCAGGAGGTTGAGATGGAAGTGAGCAATGATTGTGTTACTGCACCCCAGCCTGGGTGATAAAGCAAGACCATGTCTCTAAACAAAAAATATTTAAAATTAAAAAATTAAGGGGACCTGGGCAAGATGGCCAAATAGGAACAGCTCCAGTCTGCAGCTCCAAATGAGATCAACACAGAAGGTGGGTGATTTCTGCATTTCCAACTGAAGTGCCTGGTTCATCTCATTGGGACTGGTTAGACAGTAGGTGCAGCCCACAGAGGGTGAGCAGAAGCAGGGTGGGGTGTCACTTCACTCAGGAAGCACAAGGGGTTGGGGAACTCCCTCCTCTAGCCAAGGGAAGCTGTGAGGGACCCTGCCATGAGGAACAGTGCACTCTGGCCCAGATACTATGTTTTTCCCATGGTCTTCACAACCCACAGGCCAGGAGATTCCTTCAGGTGCCTATACTATCAGAGCCCTGGGTTTCAAGCACAAAACTGGGTGGCCATTTGGGCAGACACCGAGTTAGCTACAGGAGTTTTTTCATACCCCAGTGGCACCTGGAACACCAGAGAGACAGAACTGTTCACTACCCTAGACAGGGGGCTGAAGCCAGGGAGCCAAGTGGTCTAGCTCAGCGGATCCCACCCCCATGGAGCCCAGCAAGCTAAGATCCACTGGCTTGAAATTCTCACCACAAGCACAGCACTCTGAAGTAGACCTGGGACACTTGAGCTTGATGAGGTGAGGGGTGTCTGCCATTACCGAGGCTTGAGTAGGTGGTTTTCCCCTAACAGTGTAAACAAAGCCTCCAGGAAGTTCAAACTGGGTGGAGCCCACCGCAGCACCACAAAGCTGCTGTAGCCAGACTGCCTCTCTAGATTCCACCTCTCTGGGCAGGACATCTCTGAAAGAAAAGCAGCTGCCCCAGTCAGGAGTTTACAGATAAAATTCCCATCTCCCTGGGACAAAGCACCTGGGGAAGGGGTGGCTGTGAGTTCAGCTTCAGCAGACTTAAACGTTCCTGCCTGCCGGCTCTGAAGAGAGCAGCGGATCCCCCAGCACAGTGCTCAAGCTCTGCTAAGGGACAGACTGCCTCCTCAAATGGGTCCCTGACCCCCATGCCTCCTGACTAGGAGACTCCCCTCAGCAGGGGTCAACAGACACCTCATACAGGAGAGCTCCAGCTGGCATCTGGCAGATGTCCCTCTGGAATGAAGCTTCCAGAGGAAAGAGCAGGAAGCAATCTTTGCTGTTCTGCAGCCTCCACTGGTGATACCCAGGCAAATGAACTCAAGAAGACCTGCAGCAGAGGGACCTGACTATTAGAAGGAAAACTAACAAACAGAAAGGAATAGCATCAGCATCAACAAAAAGGACATCCACACAAAAACCCCATCTGAAGGTCACCAGCATCAAAGACCAAAGGTAGATAAATCCACAAAGATGAGGAAAAACCAGCACAAAAAGGCTGAAAATTCCAAAAGCCAGAATGCCTCTTCTCCTCCAAAGGATCATAACTCCCCACCAGCAAGGGAACAAAACTGGATGGAGAATGAGTTTGACAAATTGACAGAAGTAGGCTTCAGAAGGTGGGTAATAATAAACTCCTAAAGGAGCTATTCCAACCCAATGCAAGGAAGCTAAGAACCTTGAAAAAAGGTTAGAGGAATTGCTAACTAGAATAACCAGTTTAGAGAAGAATATAAATGATCAAATGGAGCTGAAAAGCACAGCATGAGAACTTTGTGAAGCATACACAAGTATCAATAGCCAAATCGATCAAGCAGAAGAAAGGATATCAGAGATTGAAGATCAACTTAACGAAATAAAGCATGAAGACAAGATTAGAGAAAAAAGAATAAAAAGGAAAAAACAAAGCCTCCAAGAAATAGGGGACTATGTGAAAAGACCAAACCTATGTTTGGTGTACCTGAAAGTGACAGGGAGAATGGAATGAAGTTGGAAAACACTCTGCAGAAAATTATCCAGGAGAACTTCCCCAACCTAGCAAGACAGGCCAACATTCAAATTCAGGAAATACAGAGAACACCACAAAGATACTCCTCGAGAAGAGCAACCCCAGGACACATAATCATCAGATTCACCAAGGTTGAAATGAAGGAAAAAATGTTAAGGGAAGCCAGAGAGAAAGGTCAGGTTACCCACAAAGGGAATCCCATCAGACTGACAGCAGATCTCTCTGCAGAAACCCTACAAGCCAGAAGAGAGTGGAGGCCAATGTTCAACATTATTAAGGAAAAGAATTTTCAACCCAGAATTTCATATCCAGCCAAACTAAGCTTCATAAGCGAAGGAGAAATAAAATCCTTTACAGACAAGCAAATGCTGAGAGATTTTCCCACCACCAGGCCTGCCTTGCAAGAGCTTCTGAAGAGGCACAAATATGGAAAGGAAGAACCGGTACCAGCCACTGCACAAACATACCAAATTGTAAAGACCATTGACACTATGAAGAAACTGCATCAACTAACTGGCAAAATAACCAGCTAGCATCATAATGACAGGATCAAATTCACATGTAACAATATTAACCTGAAATGTAAATAGGCTAAATGCCCCAATTAAAAGACACAGACTGGCAAATTGGACAAAGAGTCAAGACCCATCTGTGTGCTGTATTCAGGAGACCCATCTCACGTGAAGAGACACACACATGCTCAAAACAAAGGGATGGGGGAATATTTTCCAAGCAAATGGAAAGCCAAAAAAAAAAAAAAAAAAAAAAAAGCAGGGGTTGCAATCCTATTCTCTGATAAAACAGGCTTTAAACCAACAAAGATCAAAAAAGACAAAGAAGGACATTACATAATGGTAAAGGGATCAATGCAACAAGAAGAGCTAACTATCCTAAATATATATGCACCCAATACAGGGGCACCCAGATTCATAAAGCAAGTTCTTAGAGAACTACAAAGAGACTTAGACTCTCACACAATATAATGGGAGACTTAACACTGCATTGTCAATATTAGACAGATCAATGAGACAGAAAATTAATAAGGATATTCAGGACTTGAACTCAGCTCTGGACCAAGCAGACCTAATAGACATCTACAGAACTCTCCACCCCAAATCAACAAAACATACATTCTTCTCAGCACCCAATCACACTTATTCTAAAATTAACCACATAATTGGAAGTAAAACACTCCTCAGCAAATGCAAAAGAATGGAAATCATAACAAACAGTTTCTCAGACCACAGTGCAATCAAATTAGAACTCAGGATTAAGAAACTCACTCAAAACCACACAACAATATGGAAACTGAACAACCTGCTCCTGAATGACTACTGGGTAAATAACAAAATACAGCAGAAATAAATAAGTTCTTTGAAACCAATGAGAACAGACACAACATACCAGAATCTCTGGGACACAGCTAAAGCAGTGTTTAGAGGGAAATTTATAACACAATGCTCACAGGAGAAAGTGGGAAAGATCTAAAATCGACACCGTAACATCACAATTAAAAGAACTGGAGAAGCAAGAGCAAACAAATTTAAAAGCTAGCAGAAAACAAGAAATAACTAAGATCAGAGCAGAAGTGAAGGAGATAGAGACACGAAAAACCCTTCAAAAAATCAATGAATAATGGTAAAGGGATTAATTCAACAAGAAGAGCTAACTATCCTAAATATATATGCACCCAATACAGGAGCACCCAGATTCATAAAGCAAGTCCTGAGTGACCTACAAAGAGACTTAGACTCCCACACATTAATAATGGGAGATTTTAACACCCCACTGTCAACATTAGACAGATCAACGAGACAGAAAGTCAACAAGGATACCCAGGAATTGAACTCAGCTCTGCACCAAGCAGACCTAATAGACATCTACAGAACTCTCCACCCCAAACCAACAGAATATACATTTTTTTCAGCATCACACCACACCTATTCCAAAATTGACCATATCCTTGGAAGTAAAGCTCTCCTCAATAAATGTAAAAGAACAGAAATTGTAACAAACTGTCTCTCAGATCACAGTGCAATCAAGCTAGAACTCAGGATTAAGAATCTCACTCAAAACCGCTCAACTACGTGGAAACTGAACAACCTGCTCCTGAATGACTACTGGGTACATAACGAAATGAAGGCAGAAATAAAGATGTTCTTTGAAACCAACGAGAACCAAGACACAACATACCAGAATCTCTGGGATGCATTCAAAGCAGCGTGTAGAGGGAAATTTATAGCACTAAATGCCCACAAGAGAAAGCAGGAAAGATCCAAAATTGACACCCTAACATCACAATTAAAAGAACTAGAAAAGCAAGAGCAAACACATTCAAAAGCTAGCAGAAGTCAAGAAATAACTAAAATCAGAGCAGAACTGAAGGAAATAGAGACACAAAAAACCCTTCAAAAAATAAATGAATCCAGGAGCTGGTTTTTTGAAAGGATCAACAAAATTGATAGACCGCTAGCAAGATTAATAAAGAAAAAAAGAGAGAAGAATCAAATAGATGCAATAAAAAATGATAAAGGGGATATCACCACTGATCCCACAGAAATACAAACTACCATCAGAGAATATTACAAACACCTCTATGCAAATAAACTAGAAAATCTAGAAGAAATGGATAAATTCCTCAACACGTACACCCTCCCAAGACTAAACCAAGAAGAAGTTCAATCTCTGAATAGACCAATAACAGGAGCTGAAATTATGGCAATAATCAATAGCTTACCAACCAAAAAAAGTCCAGGACCAGATGGGTTCACAGCCGAATTCTACCAGAGGTACAAGGAGGAGCTGGTACCATTCCTTCTGAAACTATTCCAATCAATAGAAAAAGAGGGAATCCTCCCTAACTCATTTTATGAGGCCAGCATCATCCTGATACCAAAGCCTGGCAGAGACACAACAAAAAAAGAGAATTTTAGACCAATATCCTTGATGAACATTGATGCAAAAATCCTCAATAAAATACTGGCAAACAGAATCCAGCAGCACATCAAAAAGCTTATCCACCATGATCAAGTGGGCTTCATCCCTGGGATGCAAGGCTGGTTCAATATACGCAAATCAATAAATGTAATCCAGCATATAAACAGAACCAAAGACAAAAACCACATGATTATCTCAATAGATGCAGAAAAGGCCTTTGACAAAATTCAACAACCCTTCATGCTAAAAACTCTCAATAAATTAGGAATTGATGGGACGTATCTCAAAATAATAAGAGCTATTTATGACAAACCCACAGCCAATATCATACTGAATGGGCAAAAACTGAAAGCATTCCCTTTGAAAACTGGCACAAGACAGGGATGCCCTCTCTCGCCACTTCTATTCAACATAGTGTTGGAAGTTCTGGCCAGGGCAATTAGGCAGGAGAAGGAAATCAAGGGTATTCAATTAGGAAAAGAGGAAGTCAAATTGTCCCTGTTTGCAGATGACATGATAGTATATCTAGAAAACCCCATTGTCTCAGCCCAAAATCTCCTTAAGCTGATAAGCAACTTCAGCAAAGTCTCAGGATACAAAATCAATGTGCAAAAATCACAAGCATTCTTATACATCAATAACAGACAAACAGAGAGCCAAATCATGAGTGAACTCCCATTCACAATTGCTTCAAAGAGAATAAAATACCTAGGAATCCAACTTACAAGGGATGTGAAAGACCTCTTCAAGGAGAACTACAAACCACTGCTCAAGGAAATAAAAGAGGATACAAACAAATGGAAGAACATTCCATGCTCATGGGTAGGAAGAATCAATATCATGAAAATGGCCATCCTTCCCAAGGTAATTTACAGATTCAATGCCATCCCCATCAAGCTACCAATGACTTTCTTCACAGAATTGGAAAAAACTACTTTAAAGTTCATATGGAACCAAAAAAGAGCCCGCATCGCCAAGTCAATCCTAAGCCAAAAGAACAAAGCTGGAGGCATCACGCTACCTGACTTCAAACTATACTACAAGGCTACAGTAACCAAAACAGCATGGTACTGGTACCAAAACAGAGATATAGATCAATGGAACAGAACAGAGCCGTCAGAAATAATGCCACATATCTACAACCATCTGATCTTTGACAAACCTGAGAAAAACAAGAAATGGGGAAAGGATTCCCTATTTAATAAATGGTGCTGGGAAAACTGGCTAGCCATATGTAGAAAGCTGAAACTGGATCCCTTCCTTACACCTTATACAAAAATCAATTCAAGATGGATTAAAGACTTAAATGTTAGACCTAAAACCATAAAAACCCTAGAAGAAAACCTAGGCAATACCATTCAGGACATAGGCATGGGCAAGGACTTCATGTCTAAAACACCAAAAGCAGTGGCAACAAAAGCCAAAATTGACAAATGGGATCTAATTAAACTAAAGAGCTTCTGCACAGCAAAGGAAACTACCATCAGAGTGAACAGGCAACCTACAAAATGGGAGAAAATTTTCGCAACCTACTCATCTGACAAAGGGCTAATATCCAGAATCTACAATGAACTCCAACAAATTTACAAGAAAAAAACAAACAACCCCATCAAAAAGTGGGCGAAGGACATGAACAGACACTTCTCAAAAGAAGACATTTATGCAGCCAAAAGACACATGAAAAAATGCTCACCATCACTGGCCATCAGAGAAATGCAAATCAAAACCACAATGAGATACCATCTCACACCAGTTAGAATGGCGATCATTAAAAAGTCAGGAAACAACAGGTGCTGGAGAGGATGTGGAGAAATAGGAACACTTTTACACTGTTGGTGGGACTGTAAACTAGTTCAACCCTTGTGGAAGTCAGTGTGGCGATTCCTCAGGGATCTAGAACTAGAAATTCCATTCGACCCAGCCATCCCATTACTGGGTATATACCCAAAGGACTATAAATCATGCTGCTATAAAGACACATGCACACGTATGTTTATTGCCGCATTATTCACAATAGCAAAGACTTGGAACCAACCCAAATGTCCAACAATGATAGACTGGATTAAGAAAATGTGGCACATCTACACCATGGAATACTATGCAGCCATAAGAAATGATGAGTTCATGTCCTTTGTAGGGACATGGATGAAATTGGAAATCATCATTCTCAGTAAACTATCGCAAGAACAAAAAACCAAACACCGCATATTCTCACTCATAGGTGGGAATTTAACAATGAGAACACATGGACACAGGAAGGGGAACATCACACTTCAGGGACTGTTGTGGGTTGGGGGGAGGGGGGAGGGATAACATTGGGAGATATACCTAATGCTAGATGACGAGTTGGTGGGTGCAGTGCACCAGCATGGCACATGTATACATATGTAACTTACTGCACATTGGGCACATGTACCATAAAACCTAAAGTATAATAATAATAATAATAATAATAATAATAATTACAATAAAAGAAAAAAAAAAAAAGAAAGAAATAAAAGGCATCCAAATAGAAAAAAAAAAAAAAAATCAATGAATCCACAAGCTGGTTTTTTGAAAAGATTAACAAAATAGATAGACCACTAGCCAGACTAATAAGAAAAGAGAGAAGAATCAAATACACATAATAAAAAATGAAAAAGGGGAGATCACTGATCCCACAGAAATAAAAACTACCATCAGAGAATACTATAAACACCTCTACGCAAATAAACTAGAAAATCTCGAAGAAATTGATACATTCCTGGACACATACACCCTCCCAAAGCTAAACCAGAGAGAAGTCAAATCCCTGAATAGATCAATAACAAGTTCTGAAACTGAGGCAGTAATTAATAGCCTTCCAACCAAAAAAAGCCCAGGACGAGATGGATTCACAGCCAAATTCTATCAGAGGTACAAAGAAGAGCTGGTACCATTCCTTCTGAAATTATTCCAAACAACAGAAAAAGAGCGACTCCTCCCTAATTCATTTTATGAGGCCAGAATCATCCTGATACCAAAACCTGGCAGAGACACAACAAAAAAAGAAATTTTCAGGCCAATATCCCTGATGAACATCAATGGGAAAATCCTCAATAAAATACTGGCAAGCCAAATCCAGCAGCACATCAAAAAGCTTATCCACCATGATCAAGGCGGCTTCATCCCTGGGATGCAAGGCTGGTTCAACATACACAAATCAATAAACATAACCCATCACATAAACAAAACGAATGACAAAAACCAAATGATTATCTCAATAGATGCGGAAAAGGCCTTCGATGAAATTCAACACCCCTTCGTGATAAAAACTCTCAATAAACTAGGTATTGATGGGACATATCTCAAAATAATAAGTGCTATTAATGACAAACCCATAGCCAATATCATACTGAATGGGCAAAAACTGGAAGCATTCCCTTTGAAAACTGGCACAAGACAAGGGTGCCCTCTCTCACCACTCCTATTCAACATAGTATTGGAAGTTCTGGTCAGGGCAATCAGGCAAGAGACAGAAATAAAGGGTATTCAAATAGGAAGACAGAAAGTAAAATTGTCTCTGTTTGCAGAAGACATGATTGTATATTTAGAAAACCCCATTGTCTCAGCCCAAAATCTCCTTAAGCCAATAAGCAACTTCAGCAAAGTCTCAGGATACAAAGTCAATGTGCAAAAATCACAAGCATTACTACACACCAATAACAGACAAACAGAGAGCCAAATCATGAGTGAACTCCCATTCACAACTACTACAAGGAGAATAAAATACCTAGGAATGCAACTTACAAGGGATGTGAAGGACCTCTTCAAGGAGAACTACAAACCACTGCTTAAGGAAATAAGAGAAGACACAAACAAATGGAAAAACATTCCATGCTCATGGATAGGAAGAATCAACATCGTGAAAATGGCCACACTGCCCAAAGTAATTTATAGATTCAATGCTATCCCATCAAGCTACCATTGACTTTCTTCACAGAATTAGAAAAAACTACTTTAAATTTCATATGGAACCAAAAAAGAGCCCATATAGCCAAGACAATCCTAAGCAAAAAGAACAAAGGTGGAGGCATCACGCTACCTGACTTCAAACTATACTACATAGCCTTGTACTCACTGTAGCCTTCTGTGACCAAAAGCATGGTACTGGTACCAAAACAGATATATAGACCAACGGAACAGAACAGAAGCCTCAGAAATAACACTACATCTACAACCATCTGATCTTTGACAAACCTGACAAAAACAAGCAATGGGGAAAGGATTCTCTATTTAATAAATGGTGTTGGGAAAACTGGCTAGCCATATGCAGAAAACTGAAACTGGACCCCTTCCTTACACCTTATACAAAAATTAACTCAAGATGGATTAAAGATTTAAATGTAGGACCTAAAACCATAAAAACCCAAGAAGAAAACCTAGGCAATGCCATTCAGGACATAGGCATGAGCAAAGACTTCATGACTAAAGCACCAAAAGCAATGGCAAAAAAAAAAGCCAAGATTGACAAATGGGATCTAATTAAACTAAGGAGCTTCTGCACAGCAAAAGAAACTATTATCAGAGTGAATAGGCAACCTACAAAATGGCAGAAAATGTTTACCATCTATCCATCTGACAAAGTGCTAGCATCCAGAATCTACAAGGAACTTAAACAAATTTACAAGAAAAAAGCAACCCCATCAAAAAGTGGACAAAGGACATGAGCAGACACTTCTCAAAAGAAGACATTTATCGGCCAACAAACATGAAGAAAAGCTCATGATCACTGGTCATTAGAGAAATGCAAATCAAAACCACAATGAGATACCATCTCATGCCAGTTAGAATGGCAATCATTAAAAAGTCAGGAAACAACAGATGCTGGAGAGGATATGGAGAAATAGGAACGTTTTTGCACTGTTGGTGGGAGTGTAAATTAGTTCAACCATTGTGGAAGACACTGTGGCGATTCGTCAAGGATCTAGAACTAGAAATACTATTTGACCCAGCAATCCCATTACTGGGTATATACCCAAAGTATTATAAAGCATTCTACTATAAAGACACATGTACATGTATGTTTATTGCAGCACTATTCACAATAGCAAAGACTTGGAACCAACCCAAATGCCCATCAATGATAGACTGGATAAAGAAAATGTGGCATCTATACACCAAGGAATACTATTCAGCCATAAAAAAGGATGAGTTAATGTCCTTTGCAGGGACATGGATGAAGCTGGAATCCATCATTCTCAGCAAACTAACACAGGAACAGAAAACCAAACACCACATGTTCTCACTCATAAGTGGGAGTTGAACAATGAGAACACATGGACACAGGGAGGGGAACATCACACACCAGGGCCTGTCGGGGGATGGGGGGCTAGGGGAGGGACAGCATTAAGAGAAATACCTAATGTAGATGACGGGTTGATGGGTGCAGCAAACCACCATGGCACATGTATACCTATGTAACAAACCTGCACGTTCTGTACATGTATCCCAGAACTTAACGTATAATAATGTAAAGAAATTAAATAAAATAAGGGTACATGTACACACAAAAAGGAGTAGTCATCAAGGAAATTATTGAAATTTTTACTATATTATAATTAAATTTTTATGTTTATCAGAAGACACTATTAAGAGAGTGAAAACCTATCAAGTCTAAAAAAAAGTGTAACTCATAAAACTGACAAATATAAAGAATTTTAAAAAATCAACAAGAGAAAGACAACTCAATATAAAAATGGATAAGAGACTAAAATGAACACCACAAAAGAGTATATTCAGGTGACCAATATGCACACATCAGGGAAATGCAAATTAAAACTCTAATAAAGTAAAACTACATACCCACCAAAAAACCTAATATTAAAAAAAGGAAAGAAACCCAGACAATACCAAGTATTGGCAAGAATGGAAGCAAGTGAAAATCTCATGCACTGCTCGTAAAAGTTCAAATTGGTTCAACTGGTTTGGAACATGGTTTGGTATTATCTACTCAAGGTGAATATGAATCTATTATTTGACCTAGTAATTTCATCTTTAAGTATATCCAAAAAAAGAAATATGTGCACATATACACCAAGAAATATGGAGAAGTTATATTTACAGCCTCATTATTAACAACTGTCCCCAAAAGGAAAATAACCAAATATCCAGCAACAGAATAAGGCATTAAAAATAATGGCAGCCAGGCGCAGTGGCTCATGCCTTAGATGGGAGGATCACTTGAGGCCAGGAGTTTGAGACCAGCCTGGGCAACATAATGAGATCTCATCACTGCAAAACATTTAAAAATTACTCAGGTGTCGTGACATGCACCTGTAGTCCCAGCTACTTGGGAGGCTGAGGTAGGACAATCACTTGAGCCCAGGAGGTTGAGGCAGCAGTGAGCTGTGATCATACCACTACTACTCCAGCATAGGTGACAGAGTGAGATCCTGTCTCTAAAAAAGAAAAAGAAAAAAAAATAGTGGTACAGCAATAAAAGCAAACAATTCAAAACAACAAGCGACAATATGCATGAATCTCATAACTCTAATATTGAGCAAAAGAAGCTAGACACAACAGAATATACATTGTATGATTCCATTTATGTACAGTTCAAAACAAAAGCAAGACTAGACAGGTATTTAGGAAACAGGTGTAAAGAAAAGTGAGGAAAGTATTTTATAAAGCTCAGGATAGTGGTCACCCAGAGGAAGTGACAAGGAAGAGGGAAGAAGGAGTTCTCAGGAGGGGCACCAGAATGCTTCTAGGGTGCTGGGAGTATATTCTGTCCTGATCCAGGTGGCATTCCCATCATAAAGATATTTCTTTTGTTATCACTCTTTCATCTGTACAATCTTCTTCCATGAAATTTTCTGCATGGATGTTATTTCTCAAAAATGATTTTAAAAATGGGAAATGAAGGAGGCAATTACAAAAACAGCATATAAAAGCAAACCTTCAGGAATTAATGGAGTTGGTTTTTATAATGTAACCTCAAAAATGTAAAATATAATTGCTTAAATTAAAAAAAACCCACAGTGCATGGGTTCAGCAGGCTACATACAGTTAAAGAGAGAAGTAGTAGAGAAGAAGAAAATCCAGATTTTCTTCTGGGAAATGAGAAACATGAAAGAGAGAGTAAGAGACATGAGGGGATTCAATGACAGCATCTAATATATATCTGTTTGAAATCTCTAAAGAAGAAGATGGTAAGAATTTATTTAGGAATTTACATTAAGAGAATAATGTATTATACATTAAAAGAATTATGTATTAAGATAATTTTCTGGAACTGATGAAAAATATACATCCAAAGATCAAGGAAACACAACATTATTCTACACCTAGACATGTTATGGTAAAGTTGAAGAGTATCATCAACAAAGAGAATATCTTGCAAGAACCCAAAGAGAAGGGAGAATCACCTATACAGAAAAGACTTGTAGACTTCTGAACAATAGCAACATGGCCACCTGCCTCCAAGATGGCCTCCAATAATCCTCACCTCCTGCCATCTATGGTTTTGTGTAGTCCCTCACAACACACTGGATGGGATCACTCCTGTGTGAGCAAGAAAGTACTGAGGAAGTGATGATGTAGGACTTCTAAGGATAGATCATAAAAGGCACTGAAGCTTCCACCTTGGTGTCTTGAGTTGCAAATCCTGGAGGAAGTTAACCACCATACCGCAATATCACTCAAGCAGACTGTGGTGAAGTCCTCTCGGAGTGGAACTGCAGCCTCCAGCCAACAGCCATGTGAATGAGCCATGCTGGAGGCAGCTCCTCCACTCCAACTTCTAGAAGGCTGCAGCCTCAGCCAACATCTGACTGCAATCTCTTGATACAGCATGAGGCAGAACAGACCAGCCAAGTCACTCCCAAATTCCTGATCCACAGAAACCATAGAAAGAAATAAATCATTATTGCTGTGTGAAGCCATCAGTTTTTATGTAATTTGTTATGCAATAATGGATAATCAATTTATTAGAATAACAGCTACAAAGTGCTGAGAAGAAATAAATTGTATAAATTGTCAACCTAAAATTGTATATTGAGCAAATCTATTTCTGTAAGACAATGGCAAAATAAAATCTTTTCAAAATAAATGGAAATGGAGGGGATTTAACAACAAAAGCCTGCTCTCAAGGGGTTTCTACAATACATGCTTCAAGAAGAAGGAAAATAATCCAAGGACAGTCCAGTGTGCCAGAAGGAATGGTGAACAAATAAAATGGTAAAGAGGTGCATAAATCCAAAAATCATCTATAAAATAATAAGTCAGCATTTGGGAGGCTAAAGACAGAACTAAAATACTCAATAAGATTAATTGGGGAAGGGATGGTTGGAGCTAAAATGTTCTAAAGTCCTTTTATTGCCTTGGGAATGGTCGAATGTTGTTTAAATCTTTATGAACTGGAAATATGTATGTAATAGCTCAAGGAGAAACATTAATAAAAGAATAGAATGGGCATATATACATTTAAAACACATATGGAGAGAAAAATCAGTAAAGGGGAAAGAATATTAACCCTTTTCCCGTTTAGAAAAAAGAAGTGCAGCTCATAGCCAGCGATCATTTAATTTTACATAATCACACTCTTTGAAGCTGAAGCAAATATGACTGATTTTCAATGTGAAAATAAAATACAAAAATTGTTCTTGAAGTTATTTAGAAACAGAACTAACATCAGAATCATCTGAATTATCAGAATTGTCCATTTCAGAAAAATCAGATTCATCAAATGAATCCTCAGCCAACTGAGAACAATGTTGACGTCACGCATAGGAATGCTACATTTTCTAGGATTTGACATTTTCAGTGATCAAGAATTACTATATTTTGAAAATGAAAATACCACTACCAAAAACAGAATGCTGTAAATAGAATGATGTCTTTTGTTTCCAAAGTCAATCAACTAGAGCGATGTGAATATAATAATAAAAGTTGAATATTTCGTGGTAAAGTTATCTCAGGGTAAATGTTGCAGCCGCAAGTGCTGGCGGCAAGTATTCTCAGGGCAAATAAGAAAAGGGTTAAAACAAAAATCTCTGTTTAAAAAAACAAGGCAAGAAAGTAGAAACAAACAAACAGAAAATTTGGTTACAATGGAAATAAAATGTAAAATGATAGAAACAAGTCCAAAGATAGCAATAATCACTGTAAAAACAAATGAGCTATTCTTATCACCTGAAAGAGCATGTCAAAGTATTTTTTAAGTCTACAACCCCCAGCTATATGCTATTTTCAAAAAACACATCAATACAGTAGAATGCAGAAAAGTTTAAAGCAAAAATATGGGGAAAAATATATCAGACCAATATTAATTAAAAGAAAACTGGTACAATTATATGAATATCTGACCTGATAGACTTTAAGAGAGAATATATTGCAAAGAGTCAGTGCTCTCTGAGAAAAGGCTCTTATCACATAAACTTGACCTAATAAATGTGAACAGAATTCTGCCCCAACAACAATGGGTGTGGTGGCTCATGCCTGTAATTCCAGCATTTTGGGAGGCCAAGGCAGGAAGATTGCTTGAGCCCAGGAGTTCAAGACCAGCCTGGACAACATAGAGAGATCCCATCTCTACAAACAAAAAATTAGCCAGACATGGTGGTGCACACCTATGGTCCCAGCTACTCAGGAGGCTGAAGTGGGAGGATCATGTGGGCCTGGGAGGTCAGGGCTGCAGTGAGCCTTAATTACATCTCTGCACTCCAACCTGGGTGACAGAGTAAGACCCTGTCTCAAAAAACAAAAACAAAAACAAAACCATTTTCAACACATTTCCAACAGCATATACTATATAGACCAAGGTCTCTGACTACAAAACAACTCAATTAGAAATAAATATATAAAAGATTGTTTTCAAAAATCCTTATTTTTGGAAAGTGTTGCTAAAAAATGTTTAGCAAGGTGGTTGGATATAAGATCAATATACAAAAGTCATTTAGATTTTATAAGGCAATAAACCATTAGAAAATATACTTTAAAAAAAGGCACAATTTACAATAGTAACAACCACAACTAGAACTCCAAAAAATGTACACTCGTGAATCAATGTAGAAAACATGCAAAACCCACATCTTATAAAATCATAAATCATAAAACCATGCATACTGCCAAAAACAGTCATGCCATGGCTTGGCACCTAGAGGGGTACTGGCAGCGCAGGTGGAAGCCTCTCCACCACTCCATCTTCTCTTGGACTGTTTGCCCCATCCGAGTGAGAATGGGGCCGGAGGAAAAAGAGAGGGCAGAGAAGAGGGGAGAAGGCAGGGACACACAGCTGTCTGAAATCTGAGGGTCAGGCAAGCAGTGAGGGGAGGCTGTGATTCCTTTCTCAGGTGGAACTTCGTGAACGCTTCGTGCTGCCAGGCATCTCCCTTGCATCTCCCTCCCCCTGCCCCCAGCTTGCATACGTGCACCGAAAACACAAGGCCATGTCTAGAGTGAGTGTGGCCAGAGGTGGGGCCACTGAGTCTGAATCCCCCTCTGCCCCTCACCTGTGTGTCACCAAGCTGTTTTAGCCTCTTTGAGGATCATTTCCTCTGTGAGATGGGACCATAGTATGCTGTGTCTTGAGGTCATCCCCACATGGATGCCACTTGGAGCCCACGGCAACAGGCCCACATCTCCCGGCCCCTGTCACCTGGGCAAGTGACCAGAGCCTTGGTGGGTCCCCAGGGAGGCTGGGAAGGTGTGTGCACAGGGTCCACCTGTAGCCCGATGGACAGGATGATATGGGAAGACCAACACACTGCAGCCTGGAGACCCCCGGAGGCCTTGATGTTCATCGTGGGCATCAGTCTCAGCCCCCTCCCCTCAGCCGAGCCTTGTCCAAGTCCGGTCCTGTTCCTGTCCTGCCCGTGCGGAGAGGTGGGGCAGGGCAGGGGGACGAGGGCATCCCAGGGAGCTGGCTATACTACCCCTCCACCCCCAGTCTGGGGTGCCCTGGGCTGGGCTGCCCGTCTGGGCCCACGCATGGAATCAGGAGTACATAAGCCGTTCCTGAGTGAGCGCTGTTCAGGCCTCCCTGCAGGGGCCATCACTCCTGTGTGCACAGATAGGAGGTCTCAGAGTCCCCCGCCCACACCACAGGAGGAAGCCCAGAGGAGGGGCTGCAGGACCCCCACCCACAAAGGCGTTCAAGGCTTCTCTGCATCAGGTAGGACATTTGGAGGGGAGGGGGATACGTGAGTCAGAGGCGCACTGGCCCTGGTGCCCCCCAACTCCCATGCCCAGTGACAGACCTCTTTGCCTCTTCACCTAGCCCTGACCCCTCCCTGCAGACCCCCCTGAAAGCCCCTTTCCTCACCTTGTCCCTGGGACCATGGGACCCCCACCCACCCACAACTCTGTTGGAAAGCTCCTGTCCTCCCTCTGTCTACTCCTTGGGAGCCGCCCAAGGCCCCTCTCTTCACCCACCCACCCTCTTCATGGGAACCCCCGAAGGCCCCCTCCCTCTGTCAGCCCTGCTCCTCACCCTACCCTCCCTGCTCTCCTGCCAGCCTCCTGTGGGGTGCTGCCTGTTCCCTGTGCCCTGGAAGTTCAGGGGCCCAGGTGCAGCGGAGGGCAGGCGGAGGGTGCAGCTGCTGTGAGCAGGGCAGGCCCAGAACTGTGTCTGCACCACCGCTGCAGACTCAAACACATGCCTGTGTGCAGACCACAGGCCAGCTGTCCCACAGGGTCTCAATCTGAGACCCCAGAGGCAGGTGTGGCCCCCCCTTTGCAGGTGAGCAGCCTGTGGTGGGGAGGTCTGGATGCAGGCCAGGCTGAGGCTCCAACCCTCACAACAGGACCCTGCCCTTCTCCACCAGGGTTCTGCACACTGTCCGTGCTTAATAAGTGCTAGACACCCAGGATGGCCTCCCTGTGACCTCTGGGGCCAGAGCAAAGCCCCTGCCCCAGGGAAATGGGTAAAGAGAGGGCAGCAGGGCCCCTTCACCACCGCTTGTGACCTGAACACTCCTTGTGGCCCTGCAGGGGCTGTGAGACAGGCCCACATTGCCAGCAGCCCAGCTAATCACATAGACAGCTCCTCACCCACCAGACTCACAGGCAGGTCTACTGGCCTCTCCTCAGTAGTTTAATGACCAAAACAGACCCTCCCGGTAAAAAGCCATTTTTTAACTGCAGCCAGGACCCAACCCATGAGCCGATCCCACGCTATTCCTGTTCCGCTGTTCACCCAGAGGCCATGAGTCAGCCATGGTGGCCCGAGGCCAGCTGAGGAGGCGGGCCCAGTCTAGCCTGTGGGAACTTACCTGTTGGGGGCAGCCAGTGGCCACCCAACCTGGGCCATCACAGACAAGGGTAGTCAGGGCAGGACTGGACCCCGGGTTGTGGGCAGTCACTCCTGTCTGCTTACAGGAAGAGCAAAATGGGGTGGTGCCCGTGTCCCCCAACCACTTGGGAAGTGAGCCTAGTACTGTGCTGGGGGGCAAGGGAGTCCCTTGTTCTCAGGCTGTACCCTGGCCCCAGCCTGTCCAGAGCTGGCATAAACACAGCATGATCTGTAAGCCAGCCAGCATCAGACAGCTGGGGTCCCTCCCTGCGCCCTCCCTTGTCCAACAGACTGGCTGGGACTCCCCTGTGGCCCTGGGGCACGCCTGAGGCCAAGCGGACAGTAGGGGGCTGTGTGGCTGCAGCAAGAGCTTAGGCGGGACCAGGGGTACCTTGCAGAGGGACCCCCATGGGGCTCCAGGTGGGAGGGTCCCACCCACCAGCTCAGTCACAGAGATAGGGCTGCCTGGATCTCCTGGGATGCCCAGACCTCTCCCCTGCCCAGCTTCCCCCACCCGAGACCTCTCGGCTGACCCCTTGCCAGGATGCTCCCTCCCTAGGACTGTTCCCCCTAGGCCTCTCCCCGACCTTCCCTCAGGCCTACCGTGCTCCCCTCCTGAGCAGCAGAGCCAGCCAAGCTTCTCAGCTCCTAAGTGGGGCTCTTGCGTCTTTACAAGTCTCCCACCCCATAAAAGAGATCAATCACCGCGGAGCTGTCCAGAACCCCTGGAAACAGCTGGGTCTGCTGGTGACAGGGTGGGTGGAGAGAGGCGGGACGGGAGCCCGGGAAGCCTGGGGGTCGCCCTGGGAGCTCCAGACACCCTGTCCAGGACCGGGCAGCTGCAGCCCTCCCCACGCAGCTACCTCCCCACCCACGACCCCGACCCCGACCCCGGCGCTGAGCCTCTCTGCTGGCTGCAGGGGTGGGGGGCTGCACAGGCCCTTCCAGGACATCCAGGAGTATCAGGCGGGGTTGACAACAAATGCCTGCTGATTAATAAAAGTTTGATGGGAATTTCATACGCTGCCTGGATCCTAAACATTCTCCAGGAACATCTGGCTGAGACCGGGCCGCCTGTTTATGTTCACAATGAGAACATTTTTTCCGACGCAGCCCGCAGCGATTGTCTCCCTCAGAAGCAGCGCTGGGGACGCCCTCCCGGGCCGGGCAGGGGGCGGGGGGCTGGGGCCGGGGCTGCAGCCAGCCAGCCTTCTTTGGGGCCCAACCCCTTCCCAGACCCTGCAGGGTGGGACCCCACCCCCGAGTGGAAGAAGGAACCGGAAGCCAGGCAGGCGGAGAGGGAGGGTGGGGGCGAATCCCTACCCCACCCGAGGGGAGGGGCCTGAGAAGGGCTTTTCCCCCCCTCTTCCTACTTTCTGCCCCCTCCCTCCTCCCTCTCCAAGATTCCAAATCCCCTTCATCCCATAGAGGGGCTTCCTGGCTTCTGGCCCGCCCGCGGTGCACAGCCTTGCTGGGGGAGGGGAGGTAGTCAGGGGAGTGGTGTGGGTCACCAGGGAGAGGAGGGGACACCCAGCTGGGGCTCCCAGCCTCATCGTCTATGGTGGGGACCGGGCTGTGGGCCCCTTTGGCCCTCACCTCCGTGGCCGGGTCCAGTCCCTCCCGCCCTGAGCGTAGGGCCTCCAGGGGTCCCTCTGGGGGCGTCCAGGAAGGGTAGGGCAGCCATGGCGTGGAGGGCCTTGCGCACCCAGGTGGTGATGAGGGCGGGCGGGGCGCGGGGAACGTGCAGCCAGAGACCGTGCTAAGACCCCGAAGTCGAGCCCTGGGCAGGGGCGGCGGCACCCTCTGCCCCTCACCCCATCCCCACCGCAGCTAACGTGGCCCGCCCCCCCATGGGGTCAGGGTTTCCAGGCGGCCGGTCCTGCCCCCGGGGCTGCACCGCGCCACTGTGTGTGGTCCTTGTGGGAGCCACTCATTTATTTTTCTTTCTTTTTCCCTCCTCTTCCTTTTTAATAAAATGCATCAGAGCGGAGGGCAGACGCCACCTCCGATGTCCTTATAAAACGTGTGCGCGGGTGCTGCGCATGCGTGTGTCGCTGGGGGCTGTGGGCTGGGAGCCTCCTGGAACTCCCCTCGCCAGGCCACCAGCCTCCCTACTCATGGGGAGGGGGCGTCTAGCCCAATGAGCTCATGCTGGGCCTTGGAGACCCGTCGACACTTTGCACATAAACAGGGAAGCACCGGGTCCCCAAGGCGGTGGGGGCCAGGCTAGGAGGGGATGGATGGTGGCCACCCCCAGGCCTCCCTCCACAGCCCCGAAGGAGCTTTACGGGGTCCACTATCCTGGGACCTAAGGCCCAGGGTGCCTGTTCTTGGCTGTAACCCCTGTCCCTGGACCATGCTCAGGCAAAGAAGGGGAGGGGCCTGAATCCACAGCAGCTCAAGGATGAATCCTGCTTCTGTTGGGTAAGAAAAGGGTCTGGCCTCTGTGAGAGGGTGTCCCCCACCACTAGGCTTGCAGTGCTGGGTAATGTGGTCCTTCAGGCCTGTGTGAGGGCCCAGGCCTCCCCTCCAGAGGGGTGCCCAGCACTGCAAGGATGTGGGTGGATGGGACAGGCACTCCCAGCACCCAAACACTTGCTCTAAGTGACAGCCCAGGTGTTCCCTGGTGTTTATGTTTTCCTGCAGAGCTGATCTCAGCGCCTGCCTGCCCACCACACAGGCAATGTCAACAAATCCCTGTAGGTAGGCCCAGCCCGGCCTCACCTGCAGGGCCTCAGGGACCTGCCACCCCCACCGAGTCCAGACACCCACTCAGTCATCCCAGGCTTCAGGTGCCCAGAGATCAGGTGTCCAGGGCTCAGGTGCCCAGAGATCAGGTGTCCAGGGCTCAGGTGCCCACAGCCCAAGTGTCCACAGCCCAGGTATCCAAGCCCCAGGTGCCCACAGCCCAGGTATCTAAGGCTCAGATGTCCACAAGCCAGGCATGCATGGTTCAGGTGTCCACGGCCCAGGCATGCAAGGCCCAGGTGCCCACATCCTGGTGCCCACAGCCCAGAGAGCAAGACTGCAGCTGGCAGAGGGTCCTGGGCTGGCTCTTCATCCCCCGACCTGGCCGGGCCAGCATTATCAGGTGTCACCACCAACCGCTGGCCACTATCTCCTGGAGGAGCCCTGTCCTTCCGACAGCACTGATAGGGCCATCCTCTTGTCACTCAGCTACAGATAGCATTATCCACCAACCCTGTGCCCGCCCGCCCCCCCCACACTCCCCTGCCCTACCCATGCACCCAGGAGCCTGGGAGGGCGAGAGCTGCTCCCATGCACCACAGCCCTAGCACCTCCCATGGGAGGCCCTGTGGCCCACTCCCCTCCCCACTGCAGACCCCTTCCCAGGTAGCTCTGGGGGCTCTGTGGCACCCACGGTGGGAAGGGGCTCAGGGTGTGCATCTGGGAGAGGGGTGAGTGGAGCAGGTAGGGGCTGGTGCTGCCCTGTGGCCTCTGAGGCTTGGCCACTCTCTGGCCTCACTTTCCCCTTCGCTGCAGACACTCACTCGGGGCCAGCCACCTGCTGGACAGAGCCACCCAGGACACTGCCTCCCTCCATCCCCTCCTGGTCTGCCCCGCCCCATGCTCCAGCCACTCTCCGCTCAGATCTGGAAGAAATGCCACTCCCAGCGACTATCCCTGCTACCTAGGGCAAGCCCCCTTATCCTGCTCTGGGGAGGACCTCTGACCCCTCCCGGCCTTTCTCAAGGGAGCTGTGGAGCCAGAAGGAAGGCTCAGAGGATGCCGGCAGCCACACCGCCCCAGTCTTCAGTGATGAGGGTGTGGGGAGGAAGGGTTTCTACCATGCCAAAGGCTTCCAGCAGTCTTTACTCGGGACAGCAGGACAGCATCTGGGCAAGCAGGAGATTGGTCGGCAGGAAACAACCAGAGATTTTAGGGCCCCTTGGAGGGAGTGCCCCAGAGAAGGAAGGACCAATCCCACCCTGCAAGGCACCCAGGGGACTCTCAAAGGCAGGACGATTCCGGAACCCTTCCCTGGGTCCCTGGCCTCCCAGTGTCTGTTCCTGTGTCGAGAATGCTGGGTCTGGAAGTCTCAGCAAGGAGAGCCACCAGTCATCATGGGCAGGACTTGGCGTAAATTATGCTTTTTCTAGAAGACTCTAACTTGCCTTGGGTCAGAGGTGGCCCAAGGGACCCACAGAGAGAGGCAGAAGGGGTGTGCGTGGCCTCTGAGGCTGCGTCACAGAGGCATTGCAGCTTCAGTCGTTGTCCCAGGGGCTGGCCATGTCATGAGGACACTCAAGCAGCACCGTAGACAGATTCCCATGCAGAGAAACGTAGAGAGATTCCCATGCAGAGAAACCGAGGCCTCTGGCCAACAGCTGGCCCCAACTCGAGGGGGCTTGAGCCCATTCCCGTCACAGATGCCCCACTCAAGCCAGCCCCCAATCCTGACCCACAACGACCACAGAGGCAGCAAACAATGATTGAACAGAAACCAGTTCACTTGGGTTCGGGGTGCATGGTTATGCACACAGAATACATACCCTTAAAGTCTGCTGGCAGATGATTTCCTGGGCACCCATGGGTGTGACCTGCTATGCTGCTGGGAAGCTGCCCCAGGGCCCACTGAGGCATACAGGCACACACATGCACACCCAGACACTGATGGCTGTGGGAGGAAACGGCCCCGAGAGTGCAGCTGCAGCATCCCAGGGCCAGGGGTGGTGCTTACATGTGCCCACTGGGGCACCAGAGGGACTGTCCATCCACTCGCACCCCAGCCAGGGGGAGGCTCCAAGCCTCCAGGGCAGAAAGAAGAGGGTGGGACCTCAAGACAAAGAAATAGGATCCGGGGGACACCTGCAAAGTCCTTCTGCAGGTGCGGGGCAGGTTAGGAAGGCCGGAGGTCGTGGGTGTCCTGTTGAGGCCCTCCATGGGAGGCCACAGGTCCAGCAAGCCGCCTGTCTATCCCTGACCAGAGACAAGGGTACCCAAGGAGGGGATCACTCTCACCTCAGCCCCCTTGTCCATGGCCACCCAAGACCAGGGACCACCCCTGTGTGCAGATGGGGAAACTGAGGCTCAGAGAGCTGGTGAGAGCTCTGACTCTATATGGCTTCCTCAGCCCCAGGATCAAGCCAGAGGTGCTCCTGGAGTTTGGGGGAGATGACATACATCTCTCTGCCTACCCGGGGGGCCGAGGAGCCAGGCCCAGATTGGGCAGGTGGGGAAAAGTTGTCCTGACCCTTCCAAGCAGCGGACGAAGCTGCACAGGCTGCACGGGAGGGGATGGGAGAGCCAGCTTGTGCTTAAGCGATGCTCACACACACACCCATGCACACGTGTGAGCACACACACACACACGTGTGCCTGCCAAGTTGGCATGAGCTTGGCCTGGGACTCCCCAGCCTGGTCTCCCTCCTTGCACCAGGGAAGGCTCCGTGGGAGGCTGGGCAAGGCCGCCTGCAGCTGCACCCCAGACCAGCCCTGGAGCTTAGCTCCCCGGAGGGCAGCCATAGGGGCTGAGCACATGTGCTAGAGGCCCCGCCACCCCCTGCATGGGCACAAGGGGGACCCCATGCCTGATTTACGACGGGGCTCCCGCACATGTGTCAAAGACGCCGTGTTAAGCACCGGCATAAAAATAATATATAGGTGACCGCAACGTTTTTATGACCTTCCTCAGCCCAGCCCTGGAATGCTGGGATCCAGCAGGTGAAATAACACACATTTCGGCGGCTGCAGCCGCAGTGGCCCAGGGCAGGCAGGGAGTCGGGGAGGCTGCGTCTGGCCTCAGCCCTGGGGGGACCCCGTGTTGGAGTGTGCAGGGTCAAACAGAGAAGGCAGATGCCAGGGCGGGGTTAGGATAGAGCCCCGGAGGACTCAGGACACACAGCATGGTGGGGCAGCCTGGATTGTTCTGCGAGAGGGCCACCTGGCAAGGGCTCCAAGTGTCCCTTCCTGTTTACGCTGCACCTGCTTTCTGCCCCAGGGTATAGGGAATGCAGTGTCCCACAGACAGGCTGCAGAAGAGCCTTCCAGAGCCTGCAGCTGTTCTAGGGTTCCCCGTCATCATGGGGGCCTCGTCCCAGGGGAGCACAGCCCTTGAATTGGTGATGACCTTGGGCTGCAGCAGTGGGGAGGCTGGGAATGTCCCCCAAGTGAGCTACAGTTAGAAGGCAGCAGACAGCATGTGCTGCCTGACAAACACACCCACATCATCTCCACCTGTCTTCAAGTAGTAACGGTGAGGAGTCCTTCTAAAAGTGGGGCCAGCAGGGCCTGAAGGTACAGCTTGGGGGTCATGGTGGAGGCTGCGTTTGGACCATGAGGACACTGGGCTTGCAGAAATGGCCACAGCAACACCTCCATCAGCCTCCAGCCTTTCACCCCTTTCACCTCCCATCAGGGAGGAGAGGCCCCCAGGGCTGGGTGGGCCTTTGTGATGCAGCTGGGCAGGGAGATGGGAGGTTCCAGGTCTGGACGAAAGGTGGGCCCAGCTCCCAACCATGCGCTCTATCTCTCGTCTCTGCCTCTTGTCTCTCTCTGTCTCTGCCCCTCTATCTCTCTCTGGGTCTCTCCCTATCTCTCTCTTTGTCTGTCTCTCTGTCTCTTCCTCTCTCTCTCCCCCCACCTGCTCTTGGAGCCCAGTGCCAGGTATTCAGGAAGCCCCTGGGGTGTCCAGGTAGCCCTGCAGGAACCCCCAGGCTGCCAGCCCTGATTGCTTGGTGCAGTCAGACAACAGCTCCTGTCCCACCCGAGACACGGGAGCAGCTGGGCTGGTGGCCGTGTAGCCCTGTGTGGAGCCAGGCTCTAAGATGGCGCTGGGAGCACAGAGCCCTGGATCCCACCCAGCTCTGAAAGGAGATGGGGAAGGAATTCCGGGAATTCGCAGGAAGGGGGTGGGAGGAACGAGGCTGGCGGGGCTCAGGCAGGGCTGAAGTGCCTGACTGTTCTCTTGTTCCTGGTTCTCTGAATTCCGCAAGAGCACATAGTACGTTTATGATCAGAAGAAACAACTTCCAACCCTGAGTCTCCCCTGCCCTCAGGCCAGAGACTGAATACTCCTGGTTCCCAAAGCCTGTGTCCCCATCACCCCTGCTGACCACCTCCAGCCCAGGCCCCTTCCCCACTCTCCCTCCAATCACCTCCTCCCTGCAGCCACCAAAGGCTGGCCTCTAGGCGGTGTCCCGTGAGCACTTTCCAGGGAGCTGAGCCAGCGACACCGCAGCACCCACATTTTGGGGTCTGGGGAGGGAAGAGGGGCCAGGGGAAGAGCAGGGAATGACGGCTAGGGGTCTCTTCCACCTCCAGTACCCTGAGGGCCATCAGGGTTCTTGGGCCTCCATGCCTGGCCCACCAAGAAGGGGCCTCCGAGACTCAAGTTCTTCTGCCTTAGGGCCCAGGAGCAGCAAGACAGTGAGGTCCAGGACAGGGAGTGTCTGGGAAGAGGAAGGCCACAGGCTTGCAGGGCCTAGGAACCCCCGGCCCCTTTCAAGGCTGTGGTTTGATGCCACAGGAAGGCCACGGTCAGGTCAGAGACACCCCAGCCCTGACTGTGGGTCCGTGCCTGCCGTGCTCACCAACCTGGGAGGACAGAAGAGGCCAGCACTGACCTGCCCTCACCCCTAGCTCAGGGGCTGGCTGCATCCCAGAGCTGTCCCATTGCCCACAGGCCAGTGGGCAGTTTGGGGCAGTGGCCTTGCTGGGTCTCCAGCCCATGTGGCTGGGGGAAGGGGAGTGCTTGCCGAGGAGGAGAAGGAGAATGCAGGAGTTGGGGGGCCTGAGCCCTGAGGGTCCCTGTCTGGTACATGACCCTTTCTGAGCCTGACATCCACAAACCCAGTGGGATCCTCCTTTGGCCAGCACCTCCTCCTGCAGGAAGCCCCCTGACCATTCCCTTCTTCCATTCGGCTTTCCTCCAGAGACTTTGGGGGTGTCACAGGGGGTTCCCGAGGCCCTCAAGGCACCACTCAGGGGCTGAGGGCATGTAGGGTGTCCCCAGATGTCTGCCCCTGCCGACCCTCTTCTAGCATAGAGACTGGCTGTTCTGTCCTGGCTGCCCCTCGTGCCACCAGCAGCTCCACCCCACCCATCCACCACATTCTCAAACATTCACGGCCTGACTCGGAGGCAGCAAGAACAAAAGCACAAACACAACGCGAAGGGAATGGACTTATCTGCTGCGGCATCTTGGACATTCCTCTTCTGAACTTTAGAAACACTGCCTGTAGGCAGTTTCTCTTGGACTGCATTCAATGTTTCCGCAGGAGAAGGGGAGCAAGTGGGGCGGAGTGACCGCATCCTTTGGGCACTGGCATGGGATAAGGTGCGTGCCCGAGAGCCCTGGAACACAGACATCTGTGCACAGCTCTGTGCACCAGCCCAGGCACAGGGTGTCCACAGTGCAAGAGCCCACAAGCACACAACCACAACAGGTGTTCGCACATGAGCCCAGGATATGTGGTGCCTGCAGGCCTGTGCCCAGGACCTATGGTGTCCACAAACGTACCCATGCCCTTCACAGGGACTCAGACACAGGGTGTCCACGACACAAGCATCCACGCACGTGCCCATGCCACATGCACACAACCACGAAGGGTGTCCATACACAAGCCCGGGACACATGGTGCTTGCAGGCATGCGCCTGGGACCTTTGGTGTTCACGAACGTGTCCATGCTCTTCACATGGACTCAGACGCAGGGTGCAATGACACATGTGTCCCTGCACACGCCCGTGAAGCGGAGTGTCCATACATGAGCCCAGATACATGATGCCTGCAGGAATGTGCCCAGTACACATGGCATGCACCCACGCCCATGCATGGCACCTCCTGCCACTGTTTTCAGAGTCCACAGCTGTAAACACACATGTAGATCCCTTTTCTCTGCTCACAGACCAGGTGGGAGCACATGCTCGTGCTCACAGTCACACGGCAGACAGATTGGAGAGCACACAAGCACACCTGTCCAGGGGCCCACACAAGCAACCTCCGTGACACATCTACCCCCAGGCTTAGAGGGTGGGAGGCCTTGGGGGCTTACAGAGGGGGATGGGGCACGGGGGCTGGGGCTGAGGCCAGGCTGCTGCAGGATGGTGCCCCTAGACTCTGGGTTGGCTGGTGACTCAGGGTTAGCATGGCAGCCAGAGTCATCTACCCTTCCACTCGCCCATCATGCTGTCAGCCAGGACAGTAGCAATCCTGTTGCCACCGGATGGCCCATCAGCAGCATGGGGACATGGGGTCATCCCCTGGACTTGCTGCCACGCCCTCTGTGAGGAAAAAATTCCTCACGATGTGTGTTAACGTCAGTGAGGAAGGCTGCACAAAGGCACATCACGTGGGTGTGGGCCCCTGCCTTGGGGCCTTGGGGGAGATGGGGCTCAACCCCGACACAGCAGGGCAGTGGGTGGGGAAGCCGAGGAGCAGCATGGGGTCCGTGTGTGGGAATGACTGAGAGGAGACAGCAGGGCTGAAGGGGGTCTGGCTAAACCCACCTCACAGGGTCCTTGCTGCAGGCCGGCAGAGTGATCAGACATCACCTGGGGACGGTGGAGGATGAGGGACCCCATCGGATGTCATTGAGGGTGAGCAGATATCCAGGGTGTGGGGTTCTGCCTAAAAGGACTAAATCAGATTCTTTATAAAATTGGACCATGTAAGCCAGGTGCAGTGGCTCATGCCTATAATCCCAGCACTTTGGGAGGCTGAGGCAAGAGGATCTCTTGAGGCCAAGATGGCGAGACCAGGCTGGGCAACATAGCAAGACCCCATCTCTACAAAAATGAGAATAAAAATGAGCCATCCGACACAACTACGGAAGTGCAAAGGTCAGGCCTGGAGGCAGCGACTTGGCAGTAGCCTGAGGGTAGGACTTGCGTCTCCCCGCGTACCTGCCGCCTCCAAGTTCAGATGCACTGGCCGTTCTCGCTGTGGCCATGAGCCTGGCAGCACCCGGGGCCCGGCACCCCAGGCCTGGACTCCTGGGCCTCTGCTCTCTCCAGTCTCCGGCATCTTTCTCAGGAGGGGCTCTGGGTGAGTGCTGGCCCTGTAGGTCCCTCGGCCTGTCAGGAGAGCCACTCAGGACAGGGGCTTCAGGCCCCCAGGCACTCTCAGCTCAGGAGGCCCGGCCTGGTTTCCTGCATTCCAGCAGAGGGCCAGATCTGACAGGGCAGCATTCCTCTCGCAGAGCATGCCCGGGGCGGCCGCTCAGCACCAGGCCCCGCTGGGATTCTCACTGGGCAAAGGCACCCAGCATCCAGCTGCCTTCCCTGCAGGACCCCAGGAGCATGGCCTGGGCTGCCAGGTGGCCTTGGGAGAGCACAAAGAGCTGTTTGTCTTCAGGCTGGGGTGAGGAGGAAGGGCCTGCCAGGAGGCTGGAGTCAGACTCTGACTCCTTCTGATGCCACGGCTCCCTCTTCCCAGCAGCTTCAGCTGGTGCCTCCCCTCTCTCAGCCTCAGCTTCCCCACTGCCATCCATCCGCTCAGTCAGTTTTTCCCAGAGTGGTCACTCATGGACTCTGTTATGCGGCAGGGGCTTGAGCCTCCGCCCTGCCCGGGAGGGGCCCACAGTCAGGAGGGAACGTGGGCAGGCATCCATGGGTGAGGCCCAGGACAGAGGGTCCAGGGAGCTCTCAGCATCCAGAGCTGCAGTCAGGGAAGGGGACCCAGGTGAGGGGACCTCTGAGATGGGCTTTGCAGTGTGACTAAGAGTTCACAAAGTGAGAAGCATGTTCCCTGCTGGAGTGTGGTCCTCAGGGGCCTGTGGTTCCAGGGTCCCATGACTAAAGCCTGTGCCCAGGAGAGATGAGCAGGGACAGGGTGAGGGCAGATGGGGCCAGGAGGCTTCCACAGGGTAGCATCTTTGGTTACAATGCCCTTTCCTCTTCCTGCAAAGCAGTGGCCCATGGGCCAGCCCTCCCACACCCCCTGTACCTGCCAGGCTTCGCAACAGCCCACGGGGACACACAGAGCCCCTGCCCAGTATCTCAGCTCCTGTCCCCAGGCATCCCAGTGCATTGAGGCTTCAAGAGGCAGAAGCCCTGTGTTTGGGAGCAGGCCTGCTGGGGACCACTAAGGGTCGGGGTCCCTCATAAGCCTTTGGGGGCAGCCTCAGAGGCCCAGGCCACTCAAACATGGGAGCCAGGCTGGTGGACAGGGCCACAGCCCCACCCAGTGTCCCCCAGCACTGGGCTTGGGACCCCGCTTCCTCCAGGGGAGACCACATGGGTGACTGAGTCCCATTTGTCCCCTCCAGCCCCTCCCCTGCCCCATGGGTCCTCCCTCACCCCTCACAGCCTTAGTGTCCTCATCCGGGAGATGAGCTGCCAGCCCCTCACATACAGGCTGCAAGCCATCTGCCACACTGCGGGAAATCTCCATTTCCTGGGTTCTGCAGTGTGGGGATGAGAGCAGGGAGACAGGACAAAGAGGAGGGGCCCTGAGACTGGCTCTCAGCCCTTGGTGCAGGCCACAGCTGGATTGGGGTATGGAGCTCAGGCCCAGTACTCTGTATCCAGCTGACACCCACAGGACATTCTTGTAGCCTCCCCAGCAATGGGGAGCTCCCACCTCCAGGGACAGCCCATGGCTCTGGGGTCACCATCCCAGAAGTCAGCTCTGCCCAAGATGGTGGCCACCGGCTCCTGTCTGGGGATGGGCCTGAAGTGGAAACAGGGCTGTCTCCTCCCTCCAGGCTGAGTGGCTCTGGACCTGGCTGTTTCCAGGGATAGAGCCCCGTTGCCTGGCTCAGCCAGCCTCATGGCTGTCTAGAGAATGCATGGATGAATGAACGAATGATTGACCAAACAAATAAATGAATAAATTAATGATTATCTGAAAAAACGAGTGAATAAATGAACTAGTGATTAATCAAACAAATGAGTGAATGAACTAATGATTTACTCAACAAATTAATGAATGAATAAACTAATGATTGGACAAATGAACAAAGAAATGAATGGATAAATGCACAAACAAGTGACTGAGCTGACTGGATGAATGAACAAAGGAATCAATGAATGAGCAAATGATTGAACAAAGGAATGAATGAATGAATGAACTAGTGATTAATCAAACAAATGCATGAATGAACTAATGATTTACTGGACAAATTAATAAATGAATGAACACATGATTGAACAAAGGAACAAATGAATTGATAAATGAACTAAGGAGAAAATGAGTGAATGGCTGAATGAATGAACAAATGAATGAGGCACCTGGCCAGTGAGGAGTGAATGCATTCGTCCTTTCAGCAGATACCTGACCACCAGTGTCAGTGTTGCTAACAGGCCAGGGCCCAGCTCAAGCCCCTGTTTCCTTTTCTGAGGAGTATCCCCAGGGTCTCATCCTCCCAGTGATTCAAGGCTCCCGCCTGTGGCCCAGTCCCCCAGCCAGCACTGGGAGGGTCCCACCTGCCTCCTTCAGCCATAGCCCCCATGTACACCCGTGGGTCTCCTCCCTCACCTCTCGACCCTGAGGTGGGTGGCAGGAGGTAAGAGAGCTGACCACCCACCAGCCCAGAGATCTCACACATTGTAAAAAAAAAAAAAAAGTGCCTCAGTTTCCCCACTCCATTGCCCTCCTTTGGAATTTCTATGAAGCATACGTGGGGTGGTGCACACATGGCACACACACGGACGGACACACACACAGTCACACAGCCACACACAGACCAGGAGGTCACGCATAGAACCTTGAAACCTCACATAAGATCACTGAGGAGCCCGTGGCAGAGGACGCCCTGCCGGTGGGCAGCCCACGCACTGACAGCTTCCTGGGGCCCACAGTGAACAAGGCCCAGGCCCCTAGGCAGACATATGCAACGAGAGGATGGACAGGTGGACAGTGGCGGAGGAAGGAGTGGATCCCTGGATGCCTGCCTGGCGACTCACGCAGGTGGTGTGGGTGGGGTGGGGGTCATAGTGGGAGGTGGGCGGATGAATCCTGGGAAGTTGATGGGGCTGGTTTCTACCATGGGGGACACCACAAAGCTCCAAGCTTGGCTCGGGAGGCTGGGCACAGAAGCCCATCCTTGTCCCAGCTCTGCAGACCCCACTGTCCTTGCCAGCCCCACCCTCTGCATCTCCCAGTCCCTTCAGATATTTCAGTCCCCAGGTGAGTGTTTCTGTCTCCTGACACAGGTGCTCCTGCACACACACGTTCTCATGCAGCACACTCGAGCGCAGGCTCATGCACACAGGCCACCTCTCACAGCTAACATATGTCAAGTGATAGTGGGCCAGAGGGTGCAGGTGGGAGAGCCGGAGGGGGGTCTCAGAGAACCACAGGGGAATGGCCAGAGCAGGGGGAGGGGCCAGGATGAGAGGAAGGGATGGGGTCGCTCCAACAGGCATATGACAGCAGGGTCACAGGCTGTACACCCCCCGCCTGGCCGCTGACACAGGGGGCCGGAGACGGGGCACAGGGCAGAAGTGCAGGGCACTGGGCCAGGCTGAGGACCTTCTGCTGCCCTCAGGAGAGCCACCCCCAGCCAGCCTCTGGGTGACGGGCCCTCCCCTAGATGCCACTGGTTCACCCCTGCCCTCCCCAAAGTCACGTCCTAGGCACCCCTGCCCTCTGTCACCTCTCCTTCTCTTGCAAAGTGTCAGGTGCAGGTGCTCACGCCAGGCTCGGCAGCCCCTAGTCTGCTTTCTGGCTCCCTCTTTCGGTCTGTCTCTCTGTTTCTGTCTGTCTGTCTCTGTCTCTACCTCTCTGCCACTCTGTGTCTCCCTCTGTCTCTGTCTCTCTGCTTCCCCCCTCTGTCTCTATCTTCCCCTCTGTCTCTCAATCTCTCTCTCTCTGTCTCCCTCCATCTTTCTCTGTCTCTCTCCTTTCCTCTCCCTATCTCTTCCTCTCCCTGTCTCTGTCCGTCTCCCGGCATGTCCCTCCCGCTAGTGTCTATGTTCAGCTGTTTTCCTCTGGCTGTGTGAGGGCAGTGGTGGGTGCAGGGGCGTCCCATGCTGCTCTGCTGTTGGAAGTTCCTTCATCCAGGGCTGAGAATGTGCTTGGGCCAGGGGTAGAAGGCGGGGCGCAGGCAGCCTGCAGTCCCACAGGAACTCGTGCAAGGAAAACTCTCTGAAGCTGCAGGGCGCACACACCCACCTTGGCTGTGGGACGGAGAGAAGCCCCTCCGGGGTACACCTCCGCCAGGCAGCCCAGCCTGAACCTCTTTTCCACGCACTTTCCCGACTTCCACAGCCTCCCCACAGCCCTAGGTCACTGGCCTGTGCCCCACCATGCCGGGACCAGACCCCAGAATGCCTCCCACCTGAAAATGGCCTTGAAACACGTGCCTCAGTCACACTCACAACAGACTGCAGGCAGGACACCAGCCTGGTGCCACAGCCCACCAACAGCGTGTGGCCAGGCCAGAGCACAGGCCCACAGACCCACAGGAGCCATGCTCAGTGTCCCTCCCTCAGTGTCAGCCCACAGAGGCTGGTGGCCACGGAAGCAGGAGAGACAGGACAGTGAGATAGACACATAGGGACAGACAATATCAGTGTCCTGTCTCCACAGGGTCCCCATGTCCGTGAGGTGACCTGGGCCATGTGTCCCCTCAGTGTTCTGTTTCCACAGTGTCCCCATGTCCCTGGGGGGGGGAACGTGGGCCACACATCCCCTCCACATCCCGTCCTTCCACAGCATTCCCATGTCCACAGGGGGACCCGGGCCACGCGTCCCTCCACATCCCGTCCCTCCACGGCATTCCCGTGTCCATGGGGGGACCTGGGCCACGCGTCCCTCCACATCCCGTCCCTCCACGGCATTCCCGTGTCCATGGGGGACCTGGGCCACGCGTCCCTCCACATCCCGTCCCTCCACGGCATTCCCGTGTCCATGGGGGGACCTGGGCCACGCGTCCCTCCACATCCCGTCCCTCCATGGCATTCCCGTGTCCATGGGGGACCTGGGCCACGCGTCCCTCCACATCCCGTCCCTCCATGGCATTCCCGTGTCCATGGGGGACCTGGGCCACGCGTCCCTCCACATCCCGTCCCTCCATGGCATTCCCGTGTCCATGGGGGGACCTGGGCCACAAGTCCCCTCCACATCCTGTCTCTCCACAGCACTCCCGTGTCAATGCAGGGACCTGGGCCACGTGTCCCTTCCAGGTCCTGTCCTGTCCGTGCCCTGTGCTCCTGCCTTTGGGGCTGTAACTTTCAATTTCTTGGCCCAGTTCCAGGCTTGTCAACAGCCTCTGGTAGTCAGGAATTGGACATTCTCAGAAGAGGATCAGGCATGGTGTCCATTGGGTCTGTGCAGTTATGTTGTGCCAACTGTTTGCTTTTCCCTCCATTTAGGCTCATTCTTGTGTAAAAGATTCCCAATTGCACAAGAACCCTGGCTGGTCTTTCGGTCGGGGTGGGTAACTGGGACTAGGAGGGCCCCAGCCCTTTTTCTTTTGGGCCTTTGAATTGGTAGAAGCTCAGGGTCCATTAGGAGGGATCTCCAAGAGACCTTGGAGCTCACAGACCCCAGCAGAGACCCCCCCCGCCAGCCCTCCTGGTTACCTCCCCGGCCCAGAAGGTCCATCAGAGACTGGCCCTGGGAGTCAAGGATGCTGCGATACCTCCTCCTGCAGAGCTCCCCTTCCTGGGGAGCCTGGACCAGACCCAGCCTCTCCCGAGCCCCTGGCCAGCCCTCCAGCTCTGATCCAGTGAGCTTGACGTCATGAATTCAGCAGCATTTCCATGAGTACCCCTCCTCCCCTGTCCCAGTGACCGTGCTAGACTGAGCAGTCTGTGGGGCTGTCTGGCCTCCTCCTTGGCTGTACCCAGGGCACATCGGGCCTCCCGTCCACATGAAGCCCCTGCTGGGGACAGGCACTGGGACCTTCCGGGCAGCCCACCGGGCCTCAAAAAGCCCGTCTCCCATGTGCATCATCCCCGAAGGCACCCGGCCCAGGATAGACACGTTGTCTCTAAGAGTGACACCTAGGCCTGGGCAGGCAATCCTGGGAAGCTGCCTGCAGGAGGAGGTGGCACACTTGAGTCATTTGTGATAGGAGTCATTTGTGATGGGAGTTCCACCTGCAGGTGAGAAGGCCAGGAGGGTCCAGGCAGAGTTCCTGGGCCTGGACAGCACGTTGGCCATAGGCAAGGCAGGGACACTGGCCTCAGGGGTCAGAACATTGTCAGGGGAAGAGATGGAGGGGCAGACTTGGGGCAGGTGACCGCCCGAGGAAACTGAAGTCCAGCCCTAGGTCCAGGTATTAGGGAGAAGGTGGGTAGGGACAAGACAATAGGGACCAGCCTCACGGTGGAGAAGCTCGGGAAGATGGTGGGGGTGCCCACAACAGAGCCCCAGGACGGGCTCCTGCGAGGGCACAGCTCCACCCCCCGCCCCCCAGGCTGAGCCCACTGCCCATCTCCAGCATCCCCAGGGATGGGAGAGGAGACTCCAGGTTGGAAGAAGCCCCTGATCTGAGGCTGCTCCTAGGGGAACAGGGACGGCTTACCCTGACCCCTGATGGCCAGGCCACGCGGGTCTCTGTCTCGCTATGTCTGTGTGTCTGTCTCTGCCTCTGCCTCTCTTTGTTTCATTCTCTCTGTCTTTGTCTCTTTTTGTCTCTTTCTTTGTGTCTGTCTCTGTCTTACTCACTGTCTGTGAGTGTGTGTGTGTGTGTGTGTGTCTCTCTCTGTGTGTCTCTGGGTCTCCTTGGTGGCCTGGGGAGTTCCTGCGGGTGGTGTGGCCTGGTTGAGCCTCGTCGGCCGTGGGGAGCGACCTCTCCTGCTGGCCCCAGCCTCCTGGGCCTTGGTCTCCCCACCCGTGCATTGAGGAAAAGAGTCATCGGTCTGGGATAACAGACCTCCTGCTGTCCAGAGGCTGGGGGCCCAGGGCCACATGTACAGGCCAGAACAGTGGGCAGAGGGCTCCATCCTGGAACTCTCAAGACAGTACTAAGCAGGGGGTGGGGCTGACCAGGGAGGGAGGTGGCCTCGCATTGCCTGGAACACCCAACCTGAAAGAGCAACTGCTCCCCAAGCCAAGACCAGGGCAACAGGGGCCAGGCAGGCGCCAGCCTGGCCTGTCCTGTGGTGCCGCCAGACCCCCATGCCTGGGCTGCCTCAGTGCTCCTGCCTCTCCTCCAGCCCCGCTGTGGGCACCAGTGGGGCGGGGATGCCTGATCGTGAGCAAGGAGGGGCTCCCCAAACGCCGGGCTGAGGCTGGGGGCTCCAAGGAGACCCGAGACAGTGTGGGGCAGTGAGGGGACTGGGCAACCGGCATATCCCCACATCCTACAGCTCCAAGGAAGACCTGTCCTTCCCGCAGCCCTTGAAATTCGAGCCTAAGAGAATCTAGAGCCAGGGCCTGGCCTCTGCTCACACCCAGGCACTGGGCACTGCAAACCCCAGGATGGGACCCTGACCACCTCACAGACCCACCCCACACACAGCTGGCTCTGGAGCCCCACCTGGGCCGTTCACAGACTAGCCAGGCCCTGGACGGTGGCTGGAGAGGGGCGCCCCTCCTCCCACACAGCCAGACCCCTCAGCCGAGAAGGTGCAGCCCCATGGGCCCCACAGGGCACCCCTTGCCCAAAGGCCTCCAGGTGGAAAGGAAGCCAACACCTCATGGCAGGAGAGGAGCCCATGCCTGCCTGGGGTGTGGGGGATGCAGTCCCACCCTGGGGTCCTGGAAACGCGGCCCTACCCTCGGGTCTGGGGGAGGTGGCACCACCCGGGGGTCTGAGGGACACAGCCTCACTCTGGGGTCTGGGGGACATGGCCCTACCCCGTGGTCTGGGGGATGTGGCCCTACCCTAGGGTCTGGGAAATGTGGCCCTACCCTGGGGTCTGGGGGACATGGCACTGCCCTGGGGTCTTAGGGATGTGGCCCCCCCGGGGTCTGGGGGACACAGCTTCACCCTCAGGTCTGGGGGACACAGCCCAGGGGATGTGGCCCCACTCTGAGGTCTGGGGGACACAGCCCTGCCTTGGGGTCTGGGGGATGTGGCCTGGGGGATGTGGCCCCGCCCGGGGGCCTGGGATACACAGCCTTACCCTGGGATCTGGGGGACATGGCCCCGCCCTGGGGTCTGGGGGACATGACCCTACCCTGGGGTCTGGGGGATGCAGCCCCACCTTGGTTCTGGAGACACAGCTATGATCACAGGGCTGGCAGCTCCCAGAAACCTAATTGAACCCAACCTTGGCTCTGCCCTGGTCCTCTCTGGGCTGTGACCTGGGCATGTCAGGTGGAGGGGTGGTCAGAAGCGCACAGCTGGCCAGGTGGACCATTCCCCATTCCTGCTAGAGCATGCCCAGCCGAGCTCCAGTCTAGACCCAGCTGTTCATGAATCCTCTGCCAAGGCCAGGTAGCCCTGTGACATCCAGCTCCCAGCTACAATCCTTCCCAGCCTGTCACGGGGACAAGGCAGTTGGGCCCTCCCTGACCAGGCAGGCCTCGTGGGACCCCCAGCCCTGCCCTGGGTCTGCCAAGGGAACTGTGCTCTGGGTGCAGACGGGGAGTGGGTGTGCATCCCCACCATGCCATTGGGGCTTGGCACTCGGCCAGTCACCTTCGGCTGTGGGCAGCGGGAGCCAGGGCAGCAGGGGGTTAGCCGGGTGTCAACCAGGGGATCTCCCGGGGTCAGTGGGCACCAGCTGAGGGCAACATCTCCATGAGATCCCGGGTGGCGGGCGTGTTCCCTGGAAGGTTCGCTGTGGCTCCTGTCTGTGCCTGAGCTCCCAAGAGCATCTGGCCCTCGCATTCCACCAGGGGGATAAGAGGGCGGCTCTCACACGGCCCCAGCCCTGGACTGGGGAGGGTCATTGTCCCCTAAGCCTGGAGGTGCTGTTCACGGTGGGTGGCTCTGCAGATGCCCCTGTCCGGCCGGGTGGGCAGCCACCCTTCCTGCTGTGAGCCTCAGGCACAGTGCCCACAGCCAGCCCTTCTGTGGGGACCGCAGCCAGAGGCCCAGGAGTGGGGCACAGTCCCTGACAGCTCCTGGACCACTCAACATGGGGTGAGAGGCCCACAAAGCCCCGTCATCTTCACACACAAGGCTGCAAGGACTGGTCTGGGGGCCTGGGCACCCCTCAGGGTCACTCCAAAAGCGCCCTGACTCCAGTCTCTGTGTACCTGGGAACCTCAGTGCTCCTCTTGGGCTCTGCTCTCTCCTAGGCTCGAAACTGCCAGGGCACCCGGGCCCCTCCTCCTAGGATCCCTGCCCCCGGGCAGCCCCTGCCTCACCTCTCCCTTCAGGGCCATCCCTGGGAGGGGTTTGCCCAGCAGCCCCTGGACAGAAGGAGTGGGCCTACTGTCTTCTTTCATTCATGTGGCATTTGAGCATGCATTGAGCCACGTGCGTTGGCCAGTGTGGAAAAGGAGCTGAGAGGCCAAGTCAGGATGGGGTCTCCGGGCCCCCACCATGCCAGCAGGGTTCCAGCCTCCTCCCAACCCCATGGTTGCAGATTGGTGGGGGCCTCGAGGAACCAGCATTTCCCAGCTCCCCAGTTCAAGTCACACACTTCGCAGAGATCAGTCCTGCTTCCTCTGGGAGGGCAGTGAGGACTTCTGGGAATAGCCTGGCCCACCCCCACCCCAGGCCGCAAGGGCCCAGATGCCCCCATAAAACCTTCACGACCTCCATGTGGGCCTGGGTTTCGTATGTTTGTCCCCGATATGTAGGCCTTGTTATTTGGCACTGAGGACCCCCCTGGGGCCCCATAAATGTCACTGGCCGCAGACATTCGGTGCCTATTTCCACCATTCAGAGCTGACCACCCTGCCCAGGCCTTCCCTGTGGGCCAGGTCGGGGGACAGCTTGTTGCTCCTTCCCACTTGCTGTGTGATGCCAGGAGCTCTAGGCCTCTCTGGGCCTTCAGGTGGGCCCTGTGGGAAAAGCTCTGCTCCCAGCTGGCCAGGCCCAAGCTGAATGCCCCTGAAGGGACCCACGCCCACGTTGGAGGCAGGAGACTCGAGCGTTGGAAGTACAGGATCCAAATGCCTGAGGGTCTCCAGCTGCCCATAAAGGAGTCACAGTGACACCTTCTGGCTCCATGCCCGCTTCCCTGGGGAAGGGCCCTGTGCCAGCATGGTGGGCACTGCCTGCCTGCCCTGGCCAAGCTGCACAGGGGACCCACGTCCAGGGAAGCTGACCACGCCATGGACAGAGGGTCAGGGCCCAACCCAGCACTGCCCCCGGAGGCTCCCAGGGGACTGAAGCTGGAGGAGCCTGGTCTCCATTGCTAGCCACAGAAGAGTCCACACCTCCAGCTCCCGCATTAACCGAGGCTGAGCAGACGGAAGGGAGGGGAGCTGCCAACTCCCAGTGCTAGAACTCCAAGTCCTGCCCGGGCATGGGCTGCCAAGCCTCCCACTGCAGTGGATCCCTTAGGAGGCACTCAGCTCAGCAGCTTACTGGGTTTCCTGTCCCTGTGGCCTGGCCCTGTCACCATTCTTCAGCCCCAAGGTCCTCCTGGCAACTCAGGTCCCTCACACTGGCTCCACACAGTGCCTCCCTGCCTTCCTGGCCTCTGCTCACCCTGCCCGCCACCCTCTTTCTCCTCCCTCCTCCTACTTCCTCCCTCTCCCTCCTCCCTCCTCCTCCCACCCTCCCCCTCCTCCCTCCTCCCTCCTCCTACTCCATCCTCCTACTCCCTCCTCCCTCCCTCCTCCTCCCTCCTCCTCCCACCCTCCCCCTCCTCCCTCCTCCCTCCTACTCCATCCTCCTACTCCCTCCTCCCTCCCTCCTCCTCCCTCCTCCTCCCACCCTCCCCCTCCTCCCTCCTCCCTCCTACTCCATCCTCCTACTCCCTCCTCCCTCCTTCCTCCTCCCTCCTCCTCCCACCCTCCCCCTCCTCCCTCCTCCCTCCTCCTACTCCATCCTCCTACTCCCTCCTCCCTCCCTCCTCCTCCCTCCTCCTCCCATCCTCTCCCTATTCCCTCCTCCTACTCCCTCTTCCTTCCTCCTGTCTCCTCCTACTCCATCCTCCTACTCCCTCCTCCCTCCATCCTCCTACTCCCTCCTCCTCCCCCCACCCTCCCCATACTCCCTCCTCCTCCCTCCTCCTCCGACCCTCCTCCTCCCTCCTCCTGCTCCATCCTTCTACTCCCTCCTCCTCCCTCCCTCCTCCTACTCCCTCCTCATCCCTTCTCCCTCCCTCCTTCTACTCCCTTCTCCCTCCTCCTACTCCCTCCTCCCTTCCTGCTCCTCCCTCTCCCTTCCTTCTTACTCCTCCCTTTCTCTCCCTCCCTCCCACTCTCCTTCCTCCTCCTTTCCTGTTCCTGCCTCTCCCTCCCTCCTCCTCTCTCCTTTTTCCTCCTCCCTCTTCCTCTTCCCTCCCTCTTCCTCATCCTCCTTCCTTGTTACTCCTCCCTCCTCCTCCCTTTCCCTTGTGCTTCTCCCTTGCCTCCCTCCCTCCTCCTACTTTCCTCCCTCTCCTCTCCCACTCTCTCCCTCCCTCCTAGAGGCTGCTGTCTTCTGCTGCTGTCCTGAGCAGCACAAGACATAACCAGGCCCATGCCCATTTGTCTTTTCACAATGGCAGGCTCTTACTGATGCTATTTCAATTATAAAAGCCACGAGCTGCAAGGAGTTCCCAGGGAGGCAGTCCTCCTTAGTACTTCCCGTTCACCGGGTTGTCAGGGCCGGCACCCAGGCTCAAGCCACCGCACAGGGCAGTAGTTACTGCATACCTCGCATCAAAGCACACTTAAGCCATGTGTAATGGTATAGACTAAGCATTCCACAACCAAGTGACACCTAACAGCAAGAGAAAAGGGATAGGAAAAGGGGTCAACAATCTGGGCCAAGGAGAGCCACATGGACAAGGAGCATCCTGGCCTGACCCTAACGGGTGTCAGCACCTTGCAAAGAAAAGGCCTTGATATGGGCAGAGATTTGGTCTGCGGATGCTGAGTCTGACCATGAGTGACAGCAGGATGGCATCTGTTACGACGGCCGCCTCGAGCTGGTGAAGCCCTGCTCTTTTTATAGCCACAGAGTCCTTGGAGAGGATGGATGGTAAACAGTGTCCCTGGCTACGCCCTTATCTGGTGGGGGACAGCCTCTGGATTAGGCGAACGTCTGGTCCCTGCTGGCCTGATGCCCTCTCAAGTGCAGGAGGGAGTCTTTTCCTAAGAGGGAGTGACTATATGAAGAGCGCTCTGCACACCTGTGCAGCTTGTCCCATGCCCCACCCATGCCCGAGCAAACCATGCCAGCCTCCACACCCGCATGCCAGGCCCGTCTTAGTGACCCTGGCACCTGGACTCCCAGCCAGGCCGAGAGAAGCCCACTCCTCCCAGCCCCTCGCGAAGGGGCTGCCTCACCCACAGCCCACAGCCACCTCACCAAGGGTGGCCCACAGCCGCCTCACCAAGGGTGACACCCTGCAGGTCCCTAGCCTCCTTCTAGATGTGGCTAACACCTGTTCTGCCATCTTGGGGGCCACTGGCTCAGAGTTACAGGGACATCAAGGCTGCGCTGGCTGTGTGGGGGTCCCTGCCACTCTGAGTAGACAGGGATTTAATGTGTGGGCCAAGTGCTTAGAAAGTCCCCAAGGGGCTGGGCACAATGGCTCATGCCTGTAATCCCAGCATTTTGGGATGCTGAGGCAGGAGGATTGCTTGAGCCCAGGAGTTCGCGAACAGCTTGGACAACATAGTGAGACCCCCGTCTCTACAGAAAATCAAAAATTAACTAGGTGCGGTGGCACATGCCTGTGGTCCCATCTACTTGGTAGGCTGAAGTGGGAGGATTGCTTGAGCCCAGGAGTTTGAGGCCGCAGGGAGCTGTGATTACATCACAGCACTCCAGCCTGGGCGACAGAATGAGGCCCTGTCTCTAAAAAATTAAATAAATAAAATAACAGGATCTACAACCATGCCATGGGCCCCTACACTTAAAGAATAAACTGTGTTCTAACTGTGCTACAAGGGTTTTCTTTTTCTCCAGCAGCTAAACAAGCACTGGCCTCCAGCTAAGCAACGTCAAGACAACTGCAGCTTACCCAGCTCACAGAGGCTGACTCTCCGACCCCCTGCTCCACCAGTCATGACGACAGCATTCACTGGACAAGACACTGACTTCAGGAGCTTTCTCCTGGTGAGAGACCACGACCGTGGCTGGTCCTGGCCAGTTTACAGAGGCTGTATAGTTGAGCACCTTTGAGTCCTGGAAAGACCTAATTGGAATACATCTACATGTGAAGCCTCTACCCCAAGGTAAGCATGCATCACATGTCACATGCATGTGTGTTCCATGAACATGTGTGAGGGCCACCCTCATGGATCTCCATAGCCCTCCTGTAGCCTGTGGAATATGTGTGTTTGGCCCCTGGACTGCACACACTTCTCCATTCTCTGCCTCCTCCCAACCAGCTTCTCCTCATGGTCTGTGCTGCCCCTGCACGGCTCCCCAGAAGCTGCTCTGGCCACACGCAGGCTGGCCAATGACCTCCAAGGCCCAGTCCACCTGCCGAGTTCTTCCTTCATCATGCTCACCATCAGTCCCCTTGTCCACAGCCTCTTCCCCCATTAGAATGACTTTCAGAAAACCAAAACTAAACAGTATTGATTGGTGTCATGTATTTGTAAAAATCAAGCAAAATATAAATGCACCATGAGAGTAAAACACAACCCCAGATTCCTTCCCTGAGAAGTAAACTGTGCTAATCCTATGTGAAATTTAATCCAGGCCTCCCTCGTGCATTCTATAGGATCCTGGGGTTAACATACAGGCCAAGAGAATTACAGTTTGTTTAATTCTAGGGCTACCTTAAATGAATAGTGTTGACTGGAAATATGTTCTTTAAATTATGGGAAGGAAGGAATGAGAAAGAAAGAAAGAGGAAAAAAGAAAAAAGAAAGGAAGAAGGGAGGGGGGAAAGAAGAGAGAGGAAGAAATAAAAGAAGGAAAAGAAAAAAGAGGTGGGGGAAGGAGTGAAGGAGAAAAAGAAAATATGAAAGGAAAAATGAAAAAAAGAAGGAAGGGAGGGGAGGAAAAAGAAAACAAAGAAAAAAGAGAAAGAAGAAAGAAGGGAGAGAGGAGGGAGCGAGGAGGGGAGGGAGAAGGGAAGAAGGAAGGGAGGAGGGGAGGAAGGAGGGAAGGAGGGGAGGGAGGAGGGAAGGAAGGAGGGAAGGAGGCAAGGAAAGAGGGAAGGAAGGAGGGAGGGAAGGAAGGAAGGAGGGGAGGAAGGATGGGAGGGAGGAAGGAAGGAGGGGAGGAGGGAAAGAAGGAGGGGAGGAGGGAAAGAAGGAGGGGAGGAAGGAGGGAAGGAAGGAAGGGAGGGAGTAGGGGAGGGAGTAGGGGAGGAAAGAGGGAAGGAAGGAGGGGAGGAGGGGAGGGAGGAAGGAGGGGAGGAAGGAAGGGAGGAAGGAGGGGAGGAGGGAAGGAAGGAGGGGAGGAGGGAAGGAAGGAGGGGAGGAGGGAAGGAAGGAGGGGAGGAGGGAAGGAAGGAGGGGAGGAGGGAAGGAAGGAGGGGAGGAGGGAAGGAAGGAGGGGAGGAGGGAAGGAAGGAGGGGAGGAGGGAAGGAAGGAGGGAAGGAAGGAGGGGAGCAGGGAAGGAAGAAGGGGAGGAGGGAAAGAAGGAGGGAAGGAAGGAGGGAAGGAAGGAGGGGAGGAGGGAAGGAAGGAGGGGAGGAAAGGGGAGAAAGGAAGGAAGGGAGGAGGGGAGGGAGGAGGCAGGAGGGGAGGGAGGAGGCAGGAGGGGAAGGAGGAGGCAGGAGGGGAGGGAGGAGGGAAGGAGGGGAGGAAGGAGGGGAGGAAGGAGGGGAGGAAGGAAGGAAAGAGGGAAGGAAGGACGGGAGGAGGGAAAGAAGGAGGGGAGGAGGGAAGGAAGGAGGGGAGGAGGGAAAGAAGAAGGGGAGGAAGAAGGGGAGAAAGGAGGGAAGGAATGAAGGGAGGAGGGGAGGGAGGAGGGAGGAAGGAGGGAGGGAAGGCAGGCAGGTGAGGAGATTATCTGGAAGGATCACTGAGGGACCCTGAGATAAATCTTTAACATGTCAGATATGTGTTGTTAAACAATCCTTCTTCTGGCTGGGGGCGGTGGCTCATGCCTGTAATCCTAGCACTTTGGGAGGCCAAGGCGGGTGGATCACGAGGTCAGGAGTTCAAGGCCAGCCTGGCCAACACAGTGAAACTCCTTCTCTACTAAAAATATAAAAACTAGTCGGGCGTGGTGGTGGGTGCCTGTAATCTCAGCTACTCGGGAGGCTGGGGCAAGAGAATTGCTTCAACCGGGAAGGCAGAGGTTGCAGTGAGCCAAGATCACACCACTGCACTCCAGCCTGGGTGACAGAGCAAGACTCCGTCTTGGGGGGGAAGAAAAAAGCTTCTTCCATTAAAATAAATGGGAGGATAGAAGCCGAGAGAGGACCCTTTCAGCCCGTGCTGCAGGCAGCCCCAGCCCCAGGCGTCATTGTGGTGGGAGACTGTGACGCTGAGAGGTTTCTGCTCTGTTCCTCCAGGGTTCAGTCCTCGGAGGATGGTAAGTGGGCTCCCCTCAGCCCAGCCTCCTCCCTAGATGTCTCCATGTTGAGGTCTTTATTTTTATCTTAACACAAGGACCTGCTTTGTTTTGTTTTGTTTTGCACAGAGACTCACACAGGCTGGCTGTCAGGCCATGGCTATCCCTGCTTCTCTGCCTCCCTGCCCTGGCTGCAGGGCCAGCCCTGCTGCAGCTGCCGCCCGATTCCCTTCCTCACCACCCAGGGGAGCTGCTCCTTGGGACCTCCAGAATTCCTCTCCTTGGTTTGTACCCTTGTTTTGTGAAGCACACCCTCAAATCGTTGACTGGAAAAGATGTGAGGGTGGTGAACTTTTCTAGAATTTACCTGCCTGAAAATGTCTTTATTCTAGTTTTTTAAAAGCAAGCTTGGCTAGGCGTGGACATCTAGGTTGCAAATGACCCTCCCTACGAGTTTGCAAGGGGCCGCTGCATTTCAGCCCAGCATCCCTGCTGCAGGCCTGATACTCCGGGCATGATGTGCACATCAGTTAGGAATGACTTGGGTGGTAGATGACAGAAAACAGCCAACTCTAGCTTAAACAAACACACTTTCATTTGTTTTAAATCACACACACAACAAAAGCTAGGATTTGGCCTGGCGTGATGGCTCATGCCTGTAATCCCAGCACTTTGGAAGGTTGAGATGGGAGGATCACTTGAGCCCAGGTGTTTGAGATCAACCTGGGTAACATGGTACGACCCAGTCTCTACCAAAAATACAAAAATAAGCTGGGCATGGTGGCACCTGCTGTCTTTATAAAACTCATATAAAGCTGGCGCCTGTGGTCCCAGCTACTCGGGAGGCTGAGGTGGGAGAATAGCTTGAACCTAGGAGGTTGAGGCTGCAGTGAGCCAAGCTCTCACCACTGCACTCCAGCCCGGGTGACAGAGCCAGACCCTGTCTCAAAAAACAAAACAAAAAACAAAACAAAACTAGGGTTCATGCGAGAGTACCATGAGATCACTGGAGCCTTTTCTATTTTTGCTCTGTCATCCTTAATGGGTCACTTCCTTACTCATGATCTCAAGATGGTTGCAGTGACTCCACCATCACATCCTGTGTCCTATGCAGGAAATGGGTGCAAGGGAAAAGATGTGCTGAGCAAAACGGGCATGCTTTCAGCAAAGCTTTGCCTGCTTGCTGGAGAAGAGACCTTCTCGCTGTAGGAATTTATCATGACATCTCATTGTCCAAAAGGGTGTCAAGTGCCCACCATAGATTCTCCTACAGCCAAGGAAAAGCTGACCTATTTTTTTCTCACTAGATTTCTTGGGCTTTATATTTCCAATTTTTATTGAAAATAATTACTTCACTGGCCATATTTTTGTTTTCAGTAGTTTACTTTTTTGTTTTATTGTTCCTTTTTCATAGATCATTTTCTTTTTCTTTTCTTTTTTTTTTTTAGACAGATTTCACTCATGTTGCCCAAGCTGGAGTGCAATGGCATGATGTCGGCTCACCACAACCTCTGCCTCCCAGGTTCAAGTGATTCTCCTACCTCAGCCTCCCAAGTAGCTGCGATTACAGGCATGCACCACCATGCCTGACTAATTTTGTATTTGTAGTAGAGACAGGGTTTCTACATGTTGGTCAGCCTGGTCGTGAACTCCCAACCTCAGGTGATCCACCCGCCTCGGCCTCCCAAAGTGCTGGGATTACAGGCGTGAGCCACTGCGCCCAGATGATTTTCTTTCTTTTCTCCTTCCTTCCTTCCTTCTTTCCTTCCTTCCTTTTCTTTTCTTCCCTTTTTTGAGACAGAGTAGTGGCATGATCTTGGCTCACTGCAACCTCAACCTCCTGGGTTCAAACGATTCTTCCACCTCAGCCTCCCAAGTGGCTGGGACTAGCAGCGCCCACCACCTGTAATTTTTAAAAATTTTTGTGCAGAGAAAGGGTCTTGCTATGTTGCCCAGGCTGGTCTTGAACTCCTGGACTCAAGCGATCCTCTGGCCTCGGTCTCCCAAAGTGCTGTGATTACAGGTGTGAGCCACTGCCCTAGATGGTATTTTTTTTCCCCAGGTCTTCCTAATGATACTTATTAGAGTTTATTTGAAACTCTTGTCTGTGCCCTGGATTATTTCTGTTTCTTTCAGCATCATTTTTTGGTCTGTCTCCCTGGAGCACTCACATTGATTCTGTGGATACATAAATCAGACCACATCTCACTTCTGCCTCAAACCCCTGACATCCAGAAAGCAAGGAAGTCCTCAGACACTCAAAGAATCACAATGGCATTGCATTGAAACACACTGAATTTGAAAGGAAGGACCCATGCATCTTTAGCAATACTAAAAAACAAACACAAATAAGGGCAGGGGAGTTTTCCTTCCTGAATGATGACATCTCATCAGTGTAGCAGGGGAAATGGAATGAGAAAGCTGGAAGTGCTGATGTCAGTCAGAACTGAAGCAGGAGCAACCGTGGGGCCCACGAGCATCGCCGTTCAAGGGCAGCTAACTCTTCACCTACCAAAGCAGGCAGTCCCCGAGGATGAGGCATGGCCTTGATTGGAGCCTGGATCTGGGAAAAACACAAAAAGCAAGAACAGCTCAAAGGAACACCACGGGAGGGAGGATAGGGCAGGACAGTGCAAACGCTGTGGGCCCCAGCCCATCCCGTCACGCTGTCACATGTGAAAGGAGAATGCCGATTCGCGTATGGTACCAGATGCCTCCAACTTCCTCTCTAAGGGGCCAAAAAGCAAAAAGACATGCATCTTGTTTTTAGAGACAGAAGAGAAGAGAGATCAAATGACTACAGCTCACCCTGGAACAACGTAGGGGTTAGGGGCACCAGCCCCCATGCAGTTGAAAATCCCCACATAAGTTTTGACTTCCCCGGAACTGAACTGCTAACAGCCTCCTGCTGACCGGAAGCCTTGAGGAGAATATGAACAGGTGATTAGCACACATTCTGCATTATCTGTGTCACATACTGTGTTCACACAATACAGCAAGCTAGAGTCTAGAAACGTTAGTGGGAAAATCCCAAGGAAGAGAAAACGTAGTTCCTCTTCCCTGCATGGAATGGATCTTCCTAAAGGCCTTTGTCCTCCTTGTCTTCATGCTGCAAGGCTGAGGAGGAGGAGGGAGGGGACTTGGCCTCACTGTCTCAGAGGTGGCAGAGGCAGGAGAAAATCCGCATGTAAGGGGCCCACACAGGGCAAATCCATGTTGTTCAAGGGCCAGCTGTAAATGTGAAGAGTTGGTGAATCCTGGTGCAGGATGCTGGGCACCATGGCAGACAGACCCTCAGGCATCCTGTGACCCCTGTACCCCAGGCTCCTGCCCTGACCTGCTTCCTGCCCAGCAGAGCAGAGCAGTGGTGCATCCCCCCCCCACCCCTGTTGGCAGCTCCACAGACTTTGAGGCCCCTCCTTCCAGCATACTCTCTCCATCACCCCCACCTTGGGAAGGGGAGGAAGCTGCCCCTCAGAGAGGCCCTTATGGCAGGTTGCTGAGGATGGCCTCGGGGGACAGCTCCCAAGGACCCAGGCCCTTCCTCTGACAGGGCATGGTGCCTGGAAGCAGAACCTGCCCCAGGCGAGCCTCAGATGAGACCCTGGCCCTGGCTGACACATCAAGAGACCCCGGGTCTGAGGCCCCAGTCTCCTGAAATGGGCGCTGATAAGCCTGTGTGGGTGAAAACCCGTGCACGTGCACTCATCTGCCACCCAGCCCTGGACAGACCCGGGCACCTGCGAGAGCCACTGCCCCCTTCCACAGCTTAGGACTTGCTGCAGAAGGCAGGGAGGACTGGCTGCAGAGCGAAGGCCACCCCTGGAGGCCTGGCCTGGGCCACGCCCCACCCCAGCCCCTTCCCCTGTCTCTCCCTTCCTCTCCTTCCTCCTCTTTTAACTCCCCTCCTCCATCCTCTCCTCTCTCTCCTCTCCCCTCCTCCTTTTCCCTCCCGCCCTGATGGGGAGGCCTCGGCCTCTGGCTGGTAAGCACAGCGGGAGCCCCCAGCTGTTGCCATGGATGTGGGCCCAACACAAACACAGGATGCTAGGCTCCCCTGCCAGCCCTGGACCCCCCACCTCCAGTCTGGCCCTGCGCAGGGTTGGGTGGGCAGATGAGGTCATTGCCATGGGAGCCCCCTCCGCAAGGCTGCAGGGGGAGTGTTTATTTGGTCTTGTTTCCCTGGCAATCTGCTGGACCCCTGCTCCACTCCGTCCACCATCCACGGGGGCGTTCCGGCAAAGCCGGCCAGCCAGGCCCTGCTGCCCTTGGTGCCTACACCAGCCCCTCCACCTGGCCTGGCCAGCCCCACAGCAGACCCCTGCCCAGAATCCCAGGCTATCAGGCAGGGGCTGCCTCCCAAGGGGTGGATGGGGAAACTAAGGTCCTAGAGCCTGGCAGAGGCAGGACCAGGCAGGGCCAGGACTCTGGTCCCCAGCCTAGGCCCTCTGCAGCCCGCAGAATTGGCCTGCTCTTTCCTGATCAGTCCCCTGGGCCTGGCTGACCCAAGGCCACCTCCAGGGAGGTGACAGCTCTGCCCAGGATCCGCTCCTCCTGGGCCAGCCAGCTGCTGTATGCATTGGGCAGTGGGCGGGGAGGGGCTTCTGAGGACCACAGAGGCTGCAGAGAGAGTGAGCCCAGTGGGGCTTAGAGGAGCAGGGGCTCTAGTGCACATCAGGGGCACTAAGAAGACAGGCAGCATGGTCCGGGGATGAGATGCAGGACAGGTCAAGGCCACCCCCTTGTGAACAGCCACCCCTGGCCCCAGGATGAGGCCCACCTACATGAAGAGGCCCCAGGAACAGAGTGTGCATGCAGAGAAGGTGAACCCCTGGGACCCCAGGCCCCAATGCAGGGGCTGTGGCCTGCGTAGCCAGGTGGGGCAGGGAGTGAGTCTGAGCCTCCCACACCTCCAGACTCCTGCACCCCGGGGCCTCCTAGGCCACCTCCTTCTACCCTGACAGCAGCTGCCTCAGGAGCTGGCCCCAGAGCACCTACAGTGTGCAGCCTGGGCCAGACCCTATGGAGGCAGTGAGGACATCATCCTGGGGTCCCTAACAGTTCCCAAGGTCCATGACACAGGAAGGGCAACACAGGACCCCACCACGGCCTGTCTGGGCTCTGGGGCGCCAGACTCACTCTTTGCACCCTCCCCTCCTCCTCCTCGTCCTTCCTCTTCCCTCCTCTCCTTCACCTCCTCCTCTACTCCTTCTCCCACCCTTCCCCCCGCTCCTCTCCACCTTCTCCCTCCGTCTCTGAAGTCAGCCTGGAAGGCCAGGCAGGATCCCACCCAAACCTTCCTGCTGCACACCCCAGGCCCTTCTGAGACATTACCTAACTGCGCCTTCTTACCTAATCCCCTAGCCATTCCCTGCCGCCGCCTGGAGGGGAGCCAGATGCCTGCTACCGCCCCAGCCACCCGGGCCCAACCAGCCTGGGCTCAAGCCTGGGCTTGCCTCTGGCCACCTGTGTGTCCTGGGCCTGTCTCCCACCTGTGAATGGCACCTGAGACCGCTCGGCTAAAGTAGCTCCACGCCTTGTGGGCCCTGCTTTTCTCACTCCCACAAGCCAAGTTGGGGATGCCCTGTCGTCTGGAAACTGCCCAGGAGCATCTGACCTGTGCTCGAGCAGGTGCGGAAGCACCTCGTGGATTCCAAGGTGTCTCCACCCACCTGGTGGATGTCGTTGGACAGGATGGGCCCAGGGCCAGTGGGAGCTTGTCAGCTGGAGGAGACCAGAGTGGGGGTAGGGGCCAGGCCTCAATCACCCAGGAAAGGCGAGGTAGGAGGCTAGAAAGGAGATGAGCTATGGCTCAGCACACACCTACAGCACTCAAGCACATGTGTGCATGCAGAGACAGACACATGACACAGACACATGGACATGTGCATGCACGTGCATGTACCCACATGGACACAAACACCTGGGTGCAGAGACACACATGCACCTGTGTGCAGAGACACACGACACAGACTCATGGACACATGTATGCACACATATGAATGTAGCTGCGTGAATCCAGCCACACATATGCACACATACATGCACTCACACATGTAGACAGATACATGGACCCAGCCATACATACATACATGGAGACACACACAGACACAGATGCATAGGCCTAGCCATATACATGTATGCATGCAGACACACAAAAGATACACATATGTATGCACATGCATGCAGACACCAATGCATGGAACCAGCCACACACATGCATGCAGACACACTCGAGACACACATGCACACACGGGCACAAATGCATGGAGTTAGCCACATATATGCATGCACACATGTGGACACATGCACAGACCCAGCCACATGTATGCATGGAGACACATGCACAACACACACACACATGCATGCTCACATGTGGACAACACAAACCCAGCCACACACATGCATGCTTGCATATAGATGCACAGACATGTGGACACATACAACACACATGCACACGTACACAATACCTGCAGACACAAATGCACTGACATGCAGACCCACACAAATCCAACCTCACACACACACGTGCAGATGCAGACCAGACACACAGAGCATCCATCATACACAGGGAACCCTAGCCCACACAACTGGACCCAGGACAAAGGGGGAGGGTTGGCTGTGCACAGTGGCCTGTCCAGCCAGTCCACCCACCAGCGACTTGTCTCCTCAGCAGCCTGGCCCCCGCCTGCCTGTCGCCTGCACCCGGATTGAATTCAGCTATGGTTTCACTGCTGTCACTCAGAAGAATGGTCTCATTCAGGCCACCTGCTCCCTGGCTGGACAGCTCACATCCCCCTCCCGCCTGGGCACAGAGGCCCAAGCCCCTGACCACCCTGCCCTCCAGAGGCCTGTCCCTCCAGGCAGAGCTATCTAGTGTGGCTTCACCAGGCAGTGGCCAGAGGCTGAGGGCCAGGGGCTGGCACCAGGAAGCCCCCACTGGCCTCTTAGTAGGAGCTGTGGCCATGGGTCTGGAAAGGAAGCCTGGACTGTTCCCATCAGGGAGATAATCCCACATTCCTCAGTGGGCAGCCCCTCCCTCCCCGGTGCTGTGGTGGGCGTGGACCTGGATGTCCGGAGGGCACAGACCAGACGCAAGGTGGCAGGAGAGGGGCAGGCAGGGTCTGGAAGGGCCAGTGAGGGGTTTCCTGCAGGGCATGTTGCAGCGGTGGGGGACCCACGATGTGGGCTCAGAAGGGTGATGGAGGTGAGAGGAAGGTGAGGACTGTGGGCTGGGAACTGGCTCCGAGTCAGGGAGATGAGGGGCTGTGCCCAGAAGACCCCAGATGCAGGGCAGGGGGATGATGAGGCCCTGCTGGGGACCCAGCACTACGGGAGTGAGAGGCCTCCTTCAGCAAGAGGCTGTGGGCAGGAGTGGGATAGAGCTAGGTTTCTGAGAAGACAGGGCTGGACAGGGCTTCCTGTGGCACCCCAGGCTCTCCAGCCTGGACATGGGAAGCACAGAGACCAGGGTCAGCTAGGGCCATACACGCAGCCTGGAGATGCCTGCCCAACAAAGGTGCCCAATGTGGCTGGGAGATGGGGCTTCTCCCTGGGGGTTCCTTCTTAGGTCCTCCTCCTCCCAACAGCCCTCCTCCCCAGGGCCCTCATCCTCCTCCCCAGGTCCTCCTCTTCCTCAGGGCTGTGCTCCTCAGATCCTCCTTCTCCCCAGGGTCCTCCTCCTCCCCAGGGTCCTCCTCCTCCCCAGGGCCCTCCTCCTCCCCAGGGCCCTCCTCCTCCCCAGGGCCCTCATCCTCCCCAGGGCCCTCTTCTTCCACAGGGTCCTCCTCCTCCCCAAGTCCTCTTCCCAAGGGCCCTTCTCCTCCCCAGGTCCTCCTCTTCCCCAGGGCCCTCCTCCTCCCCAGGGCCCTCCTCTTCCACAGGGTCCTCCTCCTCCCCAAGTCCTCTTCCCAAGGGCCCTTCTCCTCCCCAGGTCCTCCTCTTCCCCAGGCCCTCCTCCCCAGGGTCCTCCTCCTCTCCAGGGTCCTTGTCCTCCTCAGGGTGCTCCTTCTCTCCAGGGCCCTACTCCTCTCCAGGGTCTTCCTCCTCCCCAGGGTCCTCCTTCATGGATACCCCTTCTCCCCAAAACCTCCCCCTTCCTCCTCCTCCCTGGTCCCTCCTCCCAATTTCTCCTCCTTCCCAGGCACACCTCCCTGAGCCCACCTCCTCTCCAACCCTCTTTTTTGTCCTCCTCTTCACAGAGACCAACTTCTAGGCCTCCTCTTCAGGCCCTCCTCCTTGTCCCAGGCCTACAGAAGCCCCTGTGAAGGCAGCAGACTGAGATGAGGCTATAATTTAAAATACATTTATTTAGTGTTTCCATTTGTTTCTGGTTCTGTGACACAAAGCTGTTAAATAAATACATTCTCCACAGTCCCTCTGGGACGGGCCACACAGATGAGGTAGAGAAATCATTGCACGCACGGAGACTCGGAGCACAGACAGGGCCCCTCCCACCCCCCCCACATCTGGCCAGAAGCCACCTGGGGGTCCAGGTCCCTCATGGCAGGGCCCGGTGCAGAGAAGGTGGCTGGGATCCCCTGGCCAAGGAGCGGGCTGAACCCCTCCCAACAGCCCTTTCTCCTCTACTGCCCCTCGAAAGAGAAGCGCATGAAACAGGAGGCTCCGGCTGAGCGGCCTCTTCATCCAGCAAGACATTCGAATATATATTTGTATAGAAACCAACCAGCTAGCAGACATTTTTGGTCTGCCTTGTTTAAAAAAATACTTTTCTGAATATTTATGACATAGAGCTAAATGTGGTATTTGATTAAAAATAAAAACCCTCCTCTGACTTGACGCCCTTCATAGACCCAATAGTGACTGAGTGACAGTCTTGTCATGTCATGAGGGTGTGGCCAGCTATGCTGCTCAGCGTCCAGTGGATGCGGACACTGCAGAGGGCAGGGGCTACCACCCCCACCCCTTCTAGCCAGGCTTCACCAGACAAAGGACAAACCCAGCGTCTTGCACCCACACTGCAGTATGGGGATGCAGCTGCAGGCACGTGTCGGGGTGCTCTCTGAACCACAGGAGAATAAAGGTTCTTATGTACTATAACACAGGGACGGCAGAGACCCACAGCAACATAAATAGGTTTTCTTTTAAAAACACAGACACCCTGGCTTTCTGGAGACCCTTGGGGCTCTGAGACACCTATTCACTCAGTAGTTCCTGTATCCATACCAGCAACCCGCCCAGAACCCAGCCCACAGCCATCAGGACACCCACAAGATGGAGCCCAGGGCGAGAGGCTCTGGGAACCTAAGGCACCGCCATGCCACTGACAGCACAGCACGGCCAAGCTGACCATGCAAGTACACACACACACACACACACACACACACACACACACACACACACGCCAGCACGCATTTACACAACACACGCTTACACACATTGACCACACCAGCACACACGCACTCACAACATACGCACACGTATGCACACTGACCATGCCAGCACACACACTCTCACAATACACACACACACACACACACACTACACCCTCAAACCAAGCCAGGTCAGTGCAGGTCACCCTGTCCCCAGCACACACAACAGCAGGGCCATAAAGCACGGCGTTCCATGGCCAGATGTGAGCCCAAGACTGCCTCCACCAGCATCTGTCCCAATCTGTCCCCCAGTGACACAAAGCAAGCAGCTTCCTCATGACATGACATGAACCAATCAAAGGGCTGCCCTGCCCCCTCACCATGCCCACCGCTCCGCACCACCCCCAGCTCGAGAATCTGCACTGAGCGGCCTGGAGGCCAGGCCGTCTGCCCACAGGGTGCAGGGCAGGGGCCGCCGGCTGGCCCACCACATGGCAGTGGCTGGCTGGCATGGGGCTGGGGAAGCTGGCTTCCAGAAGCCCCAAGGGCTGTGACCAGACGCAGCTCACTGTATTTCCTTAACTACACACATCTATCTCGATTTAGTGGTTTCAAACAACTAAGCAGATCAGAGGCAGGGTTAGGAGGGAACATGTCAGGGACGGAAGGCGGGGCCCTCCCAGACTGGGGCTTGGCCAAGAGCGGGGAGCTGCAGCCGGGGAGGTGGCAGGGATGGAGAAAATAATAATTATTATATTAGTTAAATAATCATAATAATTTAAAAGTCACTGATATTTACTCCAAAGAGAAGTGCTCAACGTCAGAGGTTGGCAGTGTCCCCCAAGCCTGGGCACCTGCACGGCCAGGCCCTGGAAGTGCAGAACAGGCTGCATCCTCTTCTAGTGGTTTGAGTCTCTGAAGACAGTGCTGGTGTTGGGGCAGCCTGGGCCAGGCCAGTCCCCAATGGGTGGCCCACACGGAGGCCGCATGGTCACCAAGGTGCACCTGCCACCCATGCCTCAGAGGAGGTGGGGAGGGAAAGCCAATGGACTGGCATGGGGAGCCGCTTCCCAGGGACTGGTGTGTTAGGGATGGGAGAAAGCTCAGAAAGCATTGGTGCAATGCTCTCGGGTCAGAGGGAGGAAGCTGAGGCCCAGGGCACAAGCAGAGAGGTTGCATACGCCAGACCAGAGCCAACTCCCGCCTCTGGGTCCTGGAGAGGGGGAGACACAGGGCTTGAACAGCCAACCCAGAGGACCCCTGGCATCCTGCTCCAGCTGTACGCCCCAACGTGCTAGAAAAGCCCCTCAGTCCTTGCAGGTGTAGACCCCTCACACTGCATGCATGGCCCTCACCCTGCACAGCAGGGTTGGCCAGGCCCGAGGACTCGTCCCTTGCAGGTGTAGACCTTCTCACACCGTGCGCAATGCCTGCACTCTGAGCAGCAGGGCTGACTGGGCCCAGGGCCTCAGCCCTTGCAGGTGTACACTCCTCACACCGTGTGCAATGCCTGCGCCATGTGCAGCAGGGCTGGCTGGGCCCAGGGATTCAGCCTTGGCAGGTGTAGGCCCATTCATGCTCTGTGCAATGCCTGCACCCCATGCAGCTAGGACTGAGCCCAGGGACTCACTCCACGCTGCTAGGGCTGAGCCCAGGGACTCAGGCCATGCAGGTGTAGACCCATTCACACTGTGTGCAATGCCTGTACCCCACGCAGCTGGGCTGGTCGAGCCCAGGAACTCAGCCTGTGCAGGTGTAGACCCTTCACACCGTGTGCAATGCCTGCACCCTGTGCAGCAGAGCTGGCGGGGCCTGGGAACTCAGCCCTTGCAGGTGTAGACCTCCTCACGCTGCGTGCACTGCCTGCACTCCACATAGCAGCACCAACGCACCTGGCACTGGCAGGGCCTCGTCACCACACGGCTCTGTGTGTTATGGCCGCGGCCGCAGCAGATGCTCTCGCAGTTCTTCTCGCGGTGGCACCTACGGCCAGCGGTGCCCGGGGAGAAGCGGCCAGCCAGGCAGAAGCTAGGTGAGTCATCCAGGTGCACCAGCTCTGGAGTGCGGGGCAGCGGGTCGCTGCCGCCTGCCCCCGAGACCCGGCCCCGTGGTGGGGAGATGGCACCTGCCTCGCCGGCAGCTTCATTGGTGGTGCTGCCCACCTTGAGTGCCGTCTCATACTTGTGCTTCAGATGCTTGCCCACCTCATGGAAAGGCGCCAACTGCCGCCAGCAGGTCCGCACGGTGCATGAGCCTGACACGCCGTGGCACTTGCAGGTGGTCTCCACCCCAGCCTTGATCACCTGGCAGGAGGGTGCGGCAGGGAGGGCAGTGTGAGGGCTGTGCAGGTGGGCCCAGTGAGCAGACCCTGCCCCGACCCCCAGAGGGACCCCGCACCCCCACCCAGGCCCAGGCCTGCCGGCGGGCGTCACCACTACACATCTCACATCCAGCTCAGTCTGCCGGCTCGTAGGGCTGTCCTACCTCCTCCAGGTTGCTGACTGCCCAAGACAGAGGCTCCAGGGCCGGCACCTCAGCCCCCAGGGTGGCCACCCTTGCATCTCCACAAGGGGAGGCTCCTGCCTGATGTCCACCCTGCGTCAGAGGCTGCCCTCAGCAGGGTCTGGACCTTCTGCCCCCATGCCCATAATCCCAGTCCCGCCAGGACTTCACATCTGCTCTCAGCACACAGCTTGCTGGACAGGTGAGGACAAACGTGACCTCATCTAGTGGTGTATGTCTGAGCTGACCGCGACCTCCCTACCCCTAGTATCAGGAACCAGGTGCTACCGCACATGCAGACGCAACACCCAACCCACCGGTGCTGAGGGTCAGCCTCCTGGGGGGCCAGCGAAGGCACTGCAGGAGCAGGGAGGCCCACGCTGCAGGGGAGAGGGGCTCCTGGGGAAGAGAGAGCTCCTTATACCGCAGGAGAGCGTCCAGGCTGGCCCCAGAAGGGGGTGCACCCCTCACCCACAGCAGGGAGGGCCAGGCACCCACAATCCATACTGGGGGCTGCCACAGAAGCCTGGCTGGACCTGTCCCCTCCCAGGACTTAGGGCCCCACCTGCAAAGACAGGCCTGGTGGGGAGGTCCCTTCCCAGGTGGGACCCAAGCCAGGTGGCTCTGCTCCCACGCCAGCAGCCCCCAGGAGGGCCGGCTCAAGGAGGATTAAGAAATCCAGCCACCTCTGGCCCGGCAACCGAAGAGTCACATTTAATGATGCTTTGCAGAGAAACCCGGACCAATTTAATTAAAATGTCGCCGACCCAGGCTCTGTGGAGCTAATGGAGCACCTTCATGTTCCGACTTCTCATTAATCTCTTACAAAGCGGCAAAGAGGGGAAGGGGGGTCATACACAAAGGAAAAGAAAGGGCCTTGCTGGGGGCTTGAATCTGCCTTCGAAGGCTCTCCCCTGCCCAAGAAGGCGGAAGGAGGCACAAGAGGCCCAAACAGGGGAGGCTGATCCTTTAGTAAGTGGGTGATTGGGTACTCTGACTTCTCAATCAAGTGGGGCTCAGAGCAGGGCCGGCTCTATTTACCTTACCCCTCCCCAGGCTGGGGCTCTACATTCCCAGCCTGCCTGGCAAATGTGAAGATGAAGGCAGGAGGGAGAAATGCCCCTCAGCTTCCAACAGAGGTGTCAACCCTGGCCATCCCTGTTCAGGAACTGCAGAGATGCTGGGGGCTCTGTGCAGAGTGGGGTTACAGGTCCAGCCTGGACTCCCCCAGACATGTGGACCTGGGCACTGACAGGCTGCAGGTAGCACGAAGGATGACCAGAGAGCCAGGGTCACCCCGGGTCAGCCACCCCAACAGCCAGTGGCCCCTGGAAGGGCCCAGGAGAGAGCCCTTTTACCCCGAAGTCTTTAGGTCGGGATTCTGTCTCTCAGAACAGAGGCCTGGCCACGGAGAGGGCTGGTGGGGCAGAATGAGACTCCCCTGACTTGGATGAGTGGGTTCCATACCCTTAACCCTTCCCTGGGATCCCCTCCCCACCATGCCTCCCGCCTTGGTCTGTGGGGGGCACATCTTCCTCCCACCGGTCTTGGTGACAAGCCTGCCAGCTGGCTCACAGGTGGGGCCCACAGTGCCATGATACTGGTTAGACTGCCGAACCAAGGAGACCCTCCTGGTGGCCCCACAGGGACCGTCGGGGCCCCTCTGCAGGCATACATGAGGCACCCCTCTACAGAGAACCTGAGGTACCTCTCCATGGCTAGTGCCCCGTTTGGTGGGTAGGGAGCCTTATGGGCATGAGAGGCTCCAGGACCATGGCTGGCACTGCACAGCCTCCACCCTCCTGCAGAAGGCCACTCCACTGTGTGCCTGCCCGCCCTGCTGCAGCCCTGCCCCCAGCCCTGCACCCCACCACTACCCCCCGATGCTCTCTCTGGCCCTCCTTCCCACCCCGCCAGCCCCACCCCACTTGCCTTCACACCCACGAGGTTGTTGTGGAAGTCCACACGGGCTCGCAGATCCTTGCTTGACCGTCTGCCCAGGAATTCCTTGACGAACTTGCTGCTGTACTTGAGGTTGTCTCCGCAGCCCCCCCACTGCCAAGCCTCACGGTTCTCCAGGTCGGGTGCCTCATCACAGGTACAGCGCTCCATGCGGCCCGCGCTGCACGCCTTGGCCAGTGCGTGCGTCAGGCCAGCCGAGGAGATGGCATAGAGGAAGGCAGTCTCCTTGAAGCCTGGGGTTGGCAAGGGCCGGTCAGTGAGCCCAGGCTGCCCAGAGCTCCCCCTTCACTGTCCTGCGGCCAAACCACCCCAAGAGTATGAATCACATGTGGGGGCTCAGAGCATCTTTCCTGGTGCTGCGCTTGGGACAGGGTGTGGGTGTGCCCTGGGCACCAGAGGGTAGGAAACGCCCAGGTGTCCCAGGCGCAGGGCTGGCTGTGGGGAGAAACCAGAGCCCGCCATGGCCATGGCTCTGGCTCCGTGGTCACAGTCCCCATCAGGGTCTCGAACCTCCCAGCCTCACCATGGGGCCATTGGCAAGGCCTTCCCGGCCCTGGGCCTTGGGTCCCCAATTTTTAAACAAGCTCATGCAGTGCAGTGAAACATGGCTGCAGCCCCAGCTACTCCAGAAGCTGAAGTGAGAGGGCTGCTGAAATAGGCGGTGGAGAGCCCCTGGGAGGGGGCGGGAGGAGGCTGGGTGGGAGGGTGGCGGGAGGAGGCTGGGTGGGAGGGGGCGGGAGGAGGCTGGGTGGGAGGGGGCGGGAGGAGGCTGGGTGGGAGGGGGCGGGAGGAGGCTGGGTGGGAGGGGGCGGGAGGAGGCTGGGTGGGAGGGGGCGGGAGGAGGCTGGGTGGGAGGGGGCGGGAGGAGGCTGGGTGGGAGGGGGCGGGAGGAGGCTGGGTGGGAGGGTGGCTGAAATAAGGCAGCAGAGAAGCCCTCGTGAGTGTGGGAGGGGCAGGAAGAGAGTCTGCACAGGCATAGCCCACTGGGCACTGGGCCATCTGGCAGGAGCCAAGGGCTGTCGGGGCAGCCCCGGGTAGCCTGGGGCCCCGTCAAAGGCCAAGTCAGCACGCCCTGGCCACCAGCAACGACTGTGCCTGTGCCTAAAGCAAGGCAGGACAGGCAGCACTCAGGGAGGTCCAGGGGCTGCCCTTTCCAGGGCCTAGGCCCAGGAGCTCTGGGCAGGCTGGGCCCGGCGTCCCCAGGAGCGCAGCCTGAGAGGGGCCTCTTGGGATATGGACAAGGCCTGGGCTGCCACCTCTGTCAGGGGCCCTCCTGAGGGCCAGGCCGGCCACACTCACCTCGCTTGAGCAGGCTGGCCCGGTAGCGGCCCTCCAGCGTGCAGTTCCAGCGCTCAAAGCGGAACTGGAACTGGCACTCGAGCGCACTCATGCTCACGGCCTCCACCAGCGTCTCTGCCACACCCGGGTCCCGGCGGCACATGCGCCGCTGCTTCCGCTCCAGCTTCAGCCGGTCGCAGGCCTTGTAGTGCGCCTGGGTGGCCGCCTCTGGCTCCAGGGTCAGCGGGAGGACGGTCAGGGGCTCGCTGCCCGTCAGCCTGGGCACAGAGAGGCCAGCATGAGCCCGGCCCCAGGAAGCCCTGCTGGAGCCTGGCCAGGTGTCTCGGTGGCCAGGGTACAGGGGACAGGTGTGTCCATCCGGGGGTGAGGGGGCAGAAAGAATCCAAGATGAGCCAGGCAGGGGAGGGGGAGGCGAGAAGGGCCTTGGCCCCCTGCACACCCACGGCCCCCACTCCAGCGAGCATGGTCTCAGCAATCACAGGGCTGTCTCTGCTGCCGACTCGACCCCCACAGTTTCAGGGAGTCTAGCTGACTCTGGCTGCACTGGACAGATAAGACCCCCACAACACACACAACATACGCAAGAGGACAGCCCCGCCTAGGGCTGTGGGCAGGGAGGAGGCTCCGGAGCCTGAATCCCAAGCTATGCCTGATGGGCATCTGCCACATCCTCCACCCTCTTTGGCCCCAGCTGACCCACAGGACCCCGCCTGAGGTCCCCCTACCCTCTGCCATGACCTGCTGGGATGTCTACAGTCCTGTGTCCCCTTGCAGCTTCCCAGCACTCCTGCAGTCTACGCATATGTCCCCAGGTTCCAGCTGGGGTCTCCCCACCTCAGTGCCTGGGTGTGGCACTGGGAAGTGGCTCTTGGTTCTCTGACACTCTACCCCCCTCACCTCACCAAGTCTGGACATCCTCCTTTGCTAACCCATCCCCATAGGCTACCCCTGGGGGCCTCTGAGCTGATGCACACCACCCTCCATCTTTACACGAGGCCTTGCACCAGCCCCCAGCACCGAGGATGCATCCCCAACCTCAATTGCTCCAGGAACCCGGCTCCACCCCACTGGGTGCCCCCTCCCCACAGCCGGCTGCTGGCTCACCTACTGCTGCTGCTGGGCTCACTTCACAGGGCTTCCCTTACACCCTGCCCTGGCCCAGCCCCGCCCATATCGAGCCAAGAGCCCTCAACCCCAAACCCTGCCCCTGCCCCCATGTCACCTGTCTATCCTGGGACTGACCGAGCATGCTCTGCAGCTCTGTGTCAGACCTGCCAGCTCAGTGTCCCCACATGGGTGGACTGAATGTCAGGGGCCCCAGGCACGGCCACCTCAAGCCAGACTCAGCCCTCCAGCCCTTAGGAGGGCACCCGCCTGGACAGGGCCAGGGCTCAGAGGCCCCTCCCGAAAGCATCACTGGACACATGCTGCCCAACCCACCGCCAGCAGACCTCAGCAGAGAACGGCACTCAGGATGTTCTGGGAGCCACCGGGGTGCCAGCTTGGGAAGGCTCCCCCCACACCTTCGCATGGCCCTGCTAGGCCCCGCCACCCACCCCGAGGGAGTAGCTCCTGCCCAAGGGTATGGAGGGGAGGGGCCCAAGAGGCTCCCTAGCACACCCCATCAAAGGCAAGGCCACACAGGTGACCCCAAGGCTACTGAGGGGCACCTGCCTCCAGGACCACAGGCGCAGGCCACAGAGGGAGCAGGTAGAGGCCCAAGGAAGGACCCCACAGCCCCTCCACAAGAGCCACCCACCTGGTGGGCGTGCTGAGATACCCTGCCCGGCCAAGCTGACATCCTGCCCCCTAAGCTGGGGTCTGCTCCTCCAGGATGCTCAGAGCCAGCCTGAGCCCCCATGAGCCCTCGGAGTTGAGCCAGAGTTGCAGAAGGACCTGCAACGGCCCCTCACCAGTCAGTGAGCCACCAACGGGTGCCGTGGAGGGGGTCTTCACTTGGGGAGGCCATGCCCAGGATTCAGGACACACACCCATGTGCCAGGCTGCCAGGGAGTGGGTAGAGGAGGAGCCCAAGGGCCCTTCTAGCAAATCCCCAAGGTCCCCGAGGCACAGGCCCCATGCAGCACAACGGGCCCCATGGGGAGGACAGGAGGGACCAGCCAGTCCTCCGAGCCCGGACACTGCCGTGGGCTGAGGTTGGGAGAGGCCTGGGTGAGGGAAGGCAGGGCGGGGCAGACAGGTCCCCTCAGATGCCCTAGGGGTCAGGACAGGAGCACGGGGCGGCACTGTGGGCATCCATGCACAGACACCTCCAAGCCCCAGGGCTAGGGATGGGATGTCCCAGGACAGCTGGGCACACAGAGCAGGGCTAGGGCGGGAGGCAGGCTGGGGAGTAAGGCCAGGAGAGCCACACCTCACACACAAGGGCAGCTTGCAGATGGAGACCTCCATCCCCAGACGGAATGCCACAGCTGTGACCAGAACAGCCCTCAGGAAGACGACAGCCTCCCACCTGTGCCTCCCCAGGCCTGGACCCGCCAGGACCCACGAGCCCCAAGCCACTGTCCCAGAAAACCCCTACAGCCAGGCCGGCGTGGGCCCTCCACAAGCTGCAAAACCCAACTGTGGGTGTGGACAGGGCACAGGGGGAGGGGAGAGGGAGGGCATTAAGAAGAAGAAGGGGAGGGGAAAAGGGGAGAGGAGGAGGGTAGGGGACGAGGGGACAAGGGGACGAGGAGGAGGGGGAGAAGCCCCATCTACCGGAGCCACCCCTCCCTCCCTGTCAAGGATGTCAGCCTGCCCTGCCCTCTCCCTGTGACCCACCACCTTGCCCACACTGGTCAGTGTGAGGCCCGAGCACGCCGGGGCACTGAGAGCTGGTTTGACGGTGACTAGCTGAGTCCTCCAGCCTTCCCTAGGGCACCCCTGAAGCAGGCAGACAGCAGGGCAGCAAGTGTGGCTACACCTGGAGACTTGCCAGGCAGCTGCCCTCCCCTCTGGCCCCAGGACACCCCTCTATCAGAGGCAACTCCCTAAACGCAGCCGCAGGTGACTGACCCTGATCCAAGGCCAGGCAGGGTGGGCAGGGTGGGCCGTCGGCACTGGCAGAAGGGTGTGGAGGGAGGGTGGCCCCAGCCCAGCAGTGGCAAGGGATGGCCTGAGGCCCAAGGGCTACGCCCTTCCCTGGAGTAGTCACTGAATTCTGTGCTGCTCTGGCCATGGCCTTCTTAAGCTCCTGTCTCCTCACCTCTCCCACCCTGGGTAACCCCTGCCCCATGCCTCCTTCATTATCAGGGTGGGCTCCACATGCAGCCAACTGAGGGGACTCACAGCCTCAGGGGGTGCAGGTCTGAGGATAAACAGGCAGACCACAGGCACCGCAGGGCATGCTGGGGAACAGGATGGGCGATCTCAGAGCGTGGGCCCAGCAGAGGGGGCCCAGACCCTCCTGACAGGCAGGGCTCCCAGGTGGGGCTCTCTGTCTGCCACGCGACAGAGCCACAGAAGGGCTGAAGAAGGGAGAAGTGGTTCCCAACACAACCTCAGAACAGAGAAGCTTTCTTCCGTGAGACTCAGAACTCAGAAGTCACTGAAAAGTGAATATATTTGACTACTCAAAAGTATAAAAATCTCTGCATAGCAAAAAACAAAAAAGAGGCAGCGCAGAGTCCAGAGATCAACAGACAAATTTTATCTGGGGCAAATGCCTACAACTCACACCCCAGACCAGGGGCCAGCGCTGTGCACGTGTGTGTGTGTGTGTGTGTGTGTGTGTGTGTGTGTGTGTGTGTGTGTGTGTGTGTGTGTGTGTGTGTGTGTGTGTGTGTGTCTGTCTGGATACATATCTCTTCCTATAAACCAATAACAAAGGAACCGACTGAAGACAAAGGGTATAAACCCACAGGCCAAGGGAAGGAAACCAACTGGCTCTTCAAACCCATGAGCCGACACTCAGCCCCACTCCAAGACTTTCTGTGCCTGCCTGCCCAGCTGCTCCAGAGACCGTGACGGGAGGGTTGTTTGAGCCCAGGAACTGGAGACCAGCCCAGGCAACACAGCAAGACCCCATCTCAAGAAAAAAAACTATATTGATACATTATGCTTCGTTAATTAATAAGCACAAATCAAATGTCTGATGAGAATATTGTCAAGGACATGGGGAGACACTCTTCCACGGCTGGAATTCCAAACTGACATATCTAGGAAACTTTACAAATAATCCACTGTAGGGATCTGAATGTTTGTGTCTTCCCCAAATTCATATGGTCAAACCTAACACCATCAAAGTGGTAGCATTAGGAGGTGGGGCCTCTGGAAAGTGATTAGGTGATGAACAGGATTAGTGTCCTTACGGACCCCAAGCTGGGTGCGGTGGCTCACGCATGTAAACCCAGCACTTTGGGAGGCCAAGGCGGGAGGATCACTCGAGGTCAGGAGTTCGAGACCAGCCTGGGCAACACAGTGCGACCTGGTCTCTATAAAATATTTAAAAATTAGCCAGGTGCAGTGGTGCATGCCTGTGGTCCCAGCTACTCAGGAGGCTGAGGCGGGGGAAACACCTGAGCTTGGGAGGTCAAGGTTGCAGTGAGCTGTGGTTAAAATAATAATAAAATAAAATATAAATAAATAAAAGGGACCCTAGAGAGACCCTTGCCTCTTCTGCCATGTGAGGACATGGGGAGAAGGCACTGTCTATGAACCAGGAAGTGACCTCACCAGACACAGAATCTGCCACACCTTGACCTTGGCCTTCCAGCCTCCAGAGCTGTGAGCAGCACACTTCTGTGTTTCACAAGCTCCCAGGCTGTGGTGTTTTGCCATAGCAGCCTGCGTAAACTAAGATGCCCGACAATTACAGATATAATCACATCTTTCTGGAAGCACAGCCTGCACGTGCATTGTACCTTCCCAGCATGCCATTCAACACAGCCTTGTTATAGGAATGTGCTGGAGACAGTAGGAGAGCAGCTGGGAACGTCGGATCCACACGCCCTGTGGCGTGTCACGTGATCCGTGGGCAGCCAGCCACCCCATGTGAATCCATGCCGAGTCGCGCCCCAGGTGTGCTCAGTGGACAAGCAGAACCCAGCAGGGGGTGGATAAGCTCGGTAAGGGCAGCATGTGTGTGCGCATTTGTGGCTACACCGGACCAAGCAAAGACCCAAAGATGGAGGAAGCACATTATTCCCCACACAGATGTGAGTTGTGCTGGCGCACAGATGGCCTATCCAGAATCCATGGAACTTGCTCCACACTCAGCAAATGGCACAGGCCTGGGAGGTGGGGGCTGCAGTGAGCTACGAACACACCACCACACATCAGCCTGGGTCACAGACTGAGACCATCTAAAAACTAACAAAAAAACCAGCCTGCATCACCCCGGTTTATATAAAGGTGGCAGCAGCCATCCTGATCTTGTTCTTCATCTTCAGAGGAATGCCTTCAACATTTCAGCGTGAAGTCTGATGCCCAAACAGCATTTCCAGCCACAGAGGCGCCCTTTGGTTCTTAGTTTGCTAAGAACCTTTAAAAATCATAAATGAGGCCAGGCGCAGTGGCTCACGCCTGTAATCCCAGCGCTTCGGGAGGCCGAGGTGGGAGGATCACTTGAGGTCAGGAGTTCGAGACCAGCCTGGCCAACATGGTGAAATCCTGTCTCTACTAAAAATATAAAAATTAGCTGGGCATGGAGGTGCACGCCTGTAATCCCAGCTACTCACTTGAACCCGGGAGGCAGAGGTTGCAGTGAGCTGAGATCACGCTACTGCACTCTAGCCTGGGTGACAAGAGTGCGACTCCGTCTCAAAAAAAAAAAAAATCATAAATGAATATTGAATGTTATCAAATGTCATCCCTACATCTTTTGAGGTATGACTTTTCTCTCATCTTCCTTCCTTCCTTCCTTCCTTTTTCTTAGAGGAAGAGTCTCACACTGCCACCGAGGCTGGAGTGCAGTGGCACAATGACAGCTCACTGCAGACTCACTGTTGCAGTGAGCTACAGAAACTGACGAATGTTCTGTGGAAGTTTGTCTTCCTGGACTCAACCTGGCCAGGACAGGCTCCATCCTTTTCTATGGGGCTAGATGTCTTCTGACAGTGTCTTCCTAGGATTTTCACATCTGTGTTTGTGATTTTCTTCTCTCTAGCTCTTCCCACTGAGTTTCAGTGCCTGTGTGAGGGGTCTTCTGTTTAATTTTCCTAGAAGAGTTTGTATCAGATGAGAATTGTATCTTCTTACCTGTTTGTTCTGAAGAACTGGCCATGAAGCCATCTAAGGACTGAGCTATTCTTGGCAAAAACATTTCCTTTCTGATCCAGTTTCTTTTTTCTTTTCTTTCTGAACAGCTTTACTGAGATACACAGGCACACCTTGAAGATGTTGTAGCTTTGGTTCCAGACCATCACAATAAAGAGAAGGTCAGAATAAAGCAAATCACATGAGTTTTTTTGTTTCTCAGTGCTTCTACAAGGTATGCTTACACTATAGTCTTTAAGTGAGCAATAGCATTATGTCTTAAAAATAATACATATACTTTAGTTAAAAACACTGGACTGCTAAAAAAGGCTAACAATCATCTGAGCTTCACTGAGTTGTCACCTTTTCGCTGGGGGAGGGTCTTGCCTCCATGCTGGTAGCTGCTGACTGGTCAGCGTGGTGGCTGCTGAAGTTTGGGGTGGCTGTGGAAATGTCTTTCTTTTTTTTTTTTTTTTTTTTTGTATCTTTAGTAGAGACGGGGTTTCACCATGTTGGCCAGGCTGGTCTGGAACTCCTGACCTCTTGATCCGCCTGCCTTGGACTCCCAAAGTGCTGGGATTACAGGCATGAGCCATCGCGCCCAGCCAGAAATTTCTTAAAGCAAGACAACTATGAAGTTTGCCACATCAATGGACTCTCCCTTTCATGAAAGACGTCTCTACAGCAGGTGATGCTGCTTGCTAGCGTTTTACCCACAGTGGAACTGCTTTCACAATTAGAGTCACTCTTCTCAAACCCTGCCACTGCTTTATCAACTAAATTGATATCAATTCTAAATCCTTTGTTGTCATCTCAACAATGTGCACAGCATCTTCACCAGAAGTAGATTCCATCTCAAGAAACCACTTTCTTTGTTTACCCATAAGAAGCAACTCGTCATCTATTCACATTTTCTCATGAGACTGCAGCAATTCAGTCCCATTTCCAGGCTCTACTTCCAATTCTCATTCTCTTGCTGCTTCCACCACATCTGCAGTGACTTCCTCCCCTGAAGTCTGGGATCCCTCAGAGTCATCCATGAGGGCTGGAATCAACATCTTCCAAACTCCTGTTCATGCTGCTGTTTTGACCTCCTCCCATGAATCATGAATGTTCTTAAGGCATCTAGAATGGTGAATCCTTTCCAGCAGGTTTTCAATTGACTTTTCCCAGATCCATCAGAGGAATCACTGTCTATGGCAGCTGTAGCCTTATGAAATGCCTTAAATAATAAGACTTGAAAGTTGAAATGACTCCTTGATCTGTGAGCTGGAGAATTAATGCACATTGTGTTAGCAGGCATGGAAACAACATATATCTCCTGGCACATCTCCACCAGAGCTCTTGGGTGAACAGGGCACTGCTAATGAGCAATAATATTTTGCAGGAATCTTTTTTTCTGAGCAGTGGGTCTTCACAGTGGGCATAAAATATTTAGTAAACCAGGCTGGGAACAAATGTGCTGTCATCGAGGCTTTGTTATTCCATTTCTAGAGCACAGGCAGAGTAGATTTGGCGTAATTCTTAACAGTCATAGAATTGTTGCAATGGTGAATGGGCATTGGCTTTAACTTAAAAGTTACCAGCTGCATTAGCCCCTATCAAGAGAGTCACCCTGTCCTTTGAAGCTTTGAAGCTAGGCATTGACTTCTCCTCTATAGCTATGGAAGTCCCAGATGACATCTTCTTTCAGTAGAAGGCTGTTTCATTTCCACTGAAGATCTGTTATTACCGTGGCCCCCTTCATCAGTGATCTTAGCTGGATCTGCTGGAGAGCTTGCTGCAATGTCTCCAACAGCACTTGCACTTTCATGTTACAGAGACCGCTTCTTTCCTTAAACCTCGTCAACCAACCTCTGTTCGCTTCCACCTTTTTTTCTGCAGCTTCCTGGCCTGTCTCAGCCTTCATAAAACTGAAGAGGATTAGGGCCTTACTCTGAATTAGGCTTTGGCTTAAGGGAATGCTGTGGCTGGTTTGATCTTCTATCCAGACCACTCACACTTTCCCCATATCAGCAATAAGACTGTTTCACTTTATCATTTGTATGTTTACTGGAGTAGCACTTTCCATTTTCTTCAACAACTTCTTTGCATTCACAGCTTGGCTAACTGAGGCCCAGCTTCCAGCCTGTCTTGGCTTTGGACATGCCTTCCTCACTAACCTTAATCATTCTTCGCTTTAAAGTGAGGGACGTGCGACTCCCTTTCACTTGAACACTCAGAAGCCACTGTAGGGTTATTAATTGGTCTAATTTTAATATTGTTGTGTCTCAGGAAATAGGGAGGCCTGGGGAAAGGGAGAGAGATGGGGAATAGACTGTCGGTGGAGCAATGAGGACATAAAATGTTTATCAATTAAGTTTATTGTCTTACATGGGCACGGCTCATGGCATCCCATAATACTTACAATAGCAACAGCAATGATCACCGACCACAGATCACCATAACAGATATAATCATAATGAGAAATTTTGAAATATTGCAATTACCAAAATGTGACACACAAGCAGGAAGTGAGCACACGCTGTTGGAAAAATGGCCCCAAAGGACGTGCTTGTGACAGGGCTTCTACTAACCCTCGACATGCAATCGTACCACAGAGCCAAGCACAGTGGAGCAGGGTCAGGCTGCAGCTCACACACCACAAACTCAGCCACTGCAAGATTCGCTGTGAATTCACTGATATGGGCAACAATCACCACAGTCAGACACAGGGCCTGCCATCTCCTCAGAAACTCCCCCAGCCCTGATCCACTTTCTGTCTTGATGGATTTGCCTATCCTGGATATTTAAGTGGAATCACGCAGCATTCACCTTTTGTGGCTGTCTTATTTCACCGAACACAATGTCCTCGAGGTTCATCTGGGCTGCAGCCTGTGTCAGAACATCCCTCCTCTTAAGGGTGAATCCTATTCCATTGTGTGGATGGAACACGTTGTGCTCACCCAGTCATGTGCTGAGAGGCACCTGGGTTGTTTCATTTTCCAGCTTTCATACCTGATGCCATTATGAACATTCACACACGTATTTGTGTGGACATATGTTTTCACTTCTCTTGGGTATACACCTGGGAGGGGAGCTGCTGGGTCACAGGGAAACTCTGTGCTTAATCCCTTGGGAACTCAGATGTTTTTCCAATGTGGCTGCACTTTATATTCTCAATGCCCCATTTTCTTTAATTATTATAGGATTAATGAATATTTCTGTATCTTGACTTAGTTTCTATTACTTTTCTTTTCCGGTTTTGTCAGTTTCATCTAAATTTTCAGATTTATTGTCATGAATCTATTAATTGCTTTCTCCTGTTTTTGTCTGAAGAATCTGTAGGGATTCCCCTAGACAGGAAACTAATGCAATGAGCCTCATCTTTCTGGATTAGTCTCAGATATTTCCAAGAAGTGCGCTGTCATCTCTACGGCATGTCTACTCTTATGTAATTACTGTTGGCACTATTTCCAATGTCTTACTTCTATTTCCTTTCATGTTGGCCTGTAGTTCTCTCTAGCTTCTCAACAGTACTGTGCGTTCTGGTTTCTCTCCTCTTCTAAAATGTGCACTTAAAGCTATCACTGTCATCATTTCAGTTGCTCCTAAACTGCAGCCTCAGTCACAACTTCAGGTCATGACGCAGAGCCTGAGTCACAGCCTCAGGGAGCTCTACAAAGCCTGAGTCATAGCTCCAGTTCACCATACAGAGCCTGAGTCATAGCCTCAGGTCAGCTCAAGCTGATCGTAGTGGGGGCTGTGACCCCAGTCACAACCTTAGGTCACCATAGACAGCCTGAGTCACAGCCCCAGTTCACCACATAGAGCCTGAGTCACAGCCCCAGTTCACCATACAGAGCCTGAGTCACAGCCCCAGTTCACCACAGAGTCTGAGTCACAGCCCCAGTTCACCATAAAGAGCCTGAGTCACAGCTCAGTTTGCCATACAGATCCTGAGTCACAGCCCCAGTTCACCATACAGAGCCTGAGTCACATCCCCTGTTCACCATAGCAGAAACTGTGACCCCAGCCACAGCCTCAGGTTGCCAAGCAGACCCCAGATTACACCCCCAGTTCACAGAGCCTGAGTCACAGCCTCAGGTCACCATACAGGGCCTGAATCAGACTCAGTTCACATACAGAGCTTGAGTCACAGCTCCAGTTCACTATAGTGGGGACTGTGACCCCAGTAACAGCCTAGGTTTCTGTTTGCCATAGAGAGCCTGAGTCACCATCTCAGGCTGCCAAACAGAGACCAAGTCACAGACTCAGGTCATGCTGCAGAGCCTGGTTCACCATCTGGCCCTCTCCTCCTCCTTCTCTCGAGATTCCCTCTGTGCCCTAAACCCTCTGAGTTGGTGAGTTCTCTCCCCTCCTCTAACATTCTATATCCTCCATCCTTGGAGTGTCTCTTACAGGGAAATTAGACTAAGCCCCTAACCACACTCCAATCAACCCAGCCTTTCGCCTTGAGCAGTTCATCCCCTAGGGTCTGGAGTCTCAGTTTACCCTCTTGTCTCATCCTTTCTGTTGACCATGCCTGTCCTGGGTTTTTTCATCCTCTTTTCCTCTTTTTGGGTTTTTGTTGTTGTTGTTGTTGTTGTTATTCCACATTTTCCCTCTGCTCATCTGAAGTTGCATAGTCTTTTTTGTAATTTCCACGGTCACCTTCAATGCTATACCATGTGTCTGTGACCTACCTAGGCCTGATGCTGGTCAGTGCCTTCTCTACCTGGGCAGCACAGGGCCAGAGAACACATTCCCATCGACTCTCCTGCCCTGAGTTATGTGCTAATTGCGTGTTTTACCTCCATTTGGGGGCCCAACAAGACACTGTTTTATCAGTCAGCACTCCCTCCATGGCACCTTCAGAGCCCATGCTCTGCCCTCACTCCTTCCTGCATCTCGTTATGCAGCAGGGCCTCCGCCTCCTGAGGTCGGCGCCAGCTTGTTGGTGTCCTCACGCTTCATCTGTATTCTTTCTCAGATGGCTTTCACGATTCTCTGTCTTCAATCTTGTGCAGCTTTTCTTTTTTTCTTTTTTTTTTTTTAAGACGGAGTCTCACTCTGTTGCTCAGGCTAGAGTGCAGTGGCACCATCTCAGCTCACTGCAACTTCCACCTCCTGGGTTCAAGCGATTGTTCCTGCCTCAGCCTCCCAAGTAGCTGGGATTACAGGCGGCTACCAACACGCCTGGCTAATTTTTTTGTATTTTTAGTAGAGACGGGGTTTTGCTATGTTGGCCAGGCTGGTCTCAAATTCCTGACCTCAGGTGATCCACCTACCTTGGCCTTTCAAAGTGCTGGGATTACAGGTGTGAGGAACTGCACCTGGCCACCCAGCTAATTTTTGTATTTTTAGTAGAGACGGGGTTTCACCATGTTGGCCAGGTTGGTCTCAAACTCCTGACCTCAGGTGATCCGCCCAACACAGCCTCGCAAAGTGCTGGGATTACAGGCATGAGCCACTGCACCCGGTTTTTTTTTTTTTTTTTTTGAGACATGGTCTTTGCTCTGTTCAGGCTGGAGGGCAGTAGTGCTATCTTGGTTCACTGCAGCCTCCACCTCCAGGACTCAAGTGATCCTCCTTCCTTAGCCTCCCAAAGTGCTGGGATCACAGGCATGAGGCACTGTGCCCAGCATGCTGTGTGCTTCTAATGTGTCATGTTCCAGGGTGAACTTATTTTTACTTTTGGCCTGGGAAGACACTGGGCTCCTGGAATCTTCTTTACAGCTTTATTCAATTTCGGAAAACTGTCATCCTCTCCCCTCATACATATCAGCCCTGTCCCACTCCCGCACCCTTCTCGGCTGCCTCCGGCATGGCCTCCCCATGTCGCCGAGGTGTCCTGCCCTCTGTCTGACATCTCGCCGCCTCTCTGGTATACTCTGGGTAATTTCTTCTGACTTATCTTCCAGTGTGCTAATTCCCTTCAGCTGTTTCTAATCTGCTTTTAAATCAGGCCATTACTTACTTTTTTCCCCCTCTAGCTCTATTTGGTTTTTCCAAACTTGCTGGGTCAGTCTTTGTGGTTTCCCGAGCCTTGCAGCCATCCCCAAGTGTCTTCCTTCCTAGAGGCAGAGTGAGGAGAGCCACTGCACTCAGCACCGCTGCTCCGCTTCCTGGGCTGCGGCTGTCTTTTCGAGGCTCCTGTTGTGTTTCTGTGCAGACCTGGTTAGCTCTGACCCCGGGCTGCTCACTGTACTGAGGAAACAGTTGGCAGAAACAAGTTGAAGGAGAGGATAAAGGTACTACAGTAGGTGGAACGGCATCCCCCACCAAATGCTTCTAACGCAATCTCAGTCAGGGGCCTTATGTGGAATAAGAAGCATTGCAGAAATAATTGAGATAAGGATCTCAAGGCAAGATCATCCCAGACACGGTGGGCTCTTTAGAGCCAGTGGAGGCTGTCCTTATAAGAAAAAGGAGAAGACACAGAGGCGGACGAGAGGGCCACGTGAAGATTGAGGCAGGGCGTAAAGTGGCCAGTCACCAGCCAAGGAGCCCCACGGTTCGCAGCCATCACTGGCAGCTGGAAGAGGCAGGAAGGACCCTCCCCTCAAGCCTCCAGAGGGGCATGGCCCTGCGGATGCCGTGATTTCAGACCTGAGACAGAAGTCCTGTTGTTTTAGGCCAGCCAGTCTATGGTGCCTGACAGCAGCCCCAGGACACTAGCATAGATTTTGGAAAGGATCTCGTTATGTGCACACCAGCCAGGCTTCTAGGGCCACCTGCAGTCCCAGAGCCAGGCCACCCAAAACCCAGCATGAGGCCAGGGCCCGGGACCATGTTGGTGACTCAGGCCTCAGCGCACACATGGTGGCTGTGCCCTGCCCTGGGGGCCACCTGGGGCTGTGGGAGGGTCTCCTCTGAGTATTCTCTCCTTAGTGGGCCATGGCCTTTACTATGAACCCTCATCCCATGAGACCAAACCAACCTCACGCTGTCTTGTTCAGCATCTATTCTTGCTATTTCTAGGGATGCCCACCAACCATTTCATCAACTCTTTGACACTTATAAAGTTAAATACACACACACACATGCACAAAGACAACAACACACCCACACAAACCCCCCACACAGATACACCCATACACACAGACACACATGTGTACACACACACACACCCCCATACAAACCCATAAACCCATATACACACGTATACACACACACATATATCCATACATACACACCCATACAAACCGATACACACAGACACACGCATACACACATGTACAGGAACAAACACACCCACACAAACCCTCCCACAGATACACCCATACACACAGACACACATGTGTACACACACACCCCCATACAAACCCATAAACCCATACACACACACATATACCCATACATACACACCCATACAAACCCATACACACAGACACATGCATACACACATACAGGAACAAACACACTCACACAAACCCCCACACACACACACACACAGATACACCCATACGAACCCATAAACCCATACACACAGACACATACATACACACATCCACAGGAACGAACACACCCACACAAACCCCCCATACACACAGATACACCCATACACTCAGGTATACACACAGACACACCCATATGAACCCATAAACCCATAGAGATGCACGCATACGCACGTGCAGACACACAACCCCCCACATGCATACATGTATACACACATGCATATGTCCATCCAAATGCAAACACACATACATGCACACACACATACATATATATGCATGTACACACATAAGATCCATGTAAAAATTCAGCTTTAGTTGTTTCAAGCAGAAAAGCCTCTGCGTCTTGTGGGCCTGTTGCTGAAAACGGGCATCTATGCTCTCCAGTGTCTCGTGTCTTCATGTCCTAAACTACCTGGTGAGTGTGTTTTTGACTCTGCTACACTGGCAAGAAACTGAGGTCAGGGTATTAAACAGTGTAGCCGCCTGTGCAGCCTGTGAGTGCGGAGGCAGGGCTGGGACCTGAAAGTGGCCTCTGACCTGATTGCACCCCTGCCAGGCCCACAGCAGCACCAGTTCATGACTGCTCTCCCCGGTGAAGGGCCCGGATGACGACGGCTCCATGGGACACCCATACCCCTCAAGCCCCAGCCACCTCCCACCTCTGACTGTCATTCCAGGTGCAGCCATGCAGGAGGACACAGGCCTTCTGGAGAGAAGGAAGACGTCTCAACACCCATATGTGGCTGCGGCTGCCATGCCACAGGGCACACAGAACAGTTCCATGCTGCAGATGGGGCCGCGGACAGTGCTGGTCTCAGGGACCATGGGGGAGGTGGCTCCAGGGAGCGGTGACCCGGCCACCTCCTTGAGCCCTGGAAGCTGGCCGCGGTGGTCAGCACTGACCCCTGCAGAAGCTCCGTGGAGACCATTCCCCAGCCCCACAGGAGTGGAGCTTAGCACACATGGGGCTGAGTCTGGGGACGGCCCCCAGCTCCTCGGGCTAGGCCTGATGCTGCCATGACCTGGCTGCTTGGGGATCGGGCCACCCTGGGAGGACCCAGACACTCAGACACCTTGCCCTGAGCCTGAGGGCAGCCAAATGGGCCTTGTCCCCAGAGAGAACCCGAGACACACAGGGATAGCCACCCCACACTGCCAGGTCCCTAAAGCCACAGGCTCCTTCCAGCTCCCAGCACGATAGACAGGAAGTCCTACGGAGGGAGCACACATCACCAAGGCCGGCCTCCGACCTCCTTGCCTCCTGCCAGCAGGTCTAGCCACCCTGACCGGGACCCAGCTTTCTTCTCCAGGCTGGGGCAGAGGGAGAGGGGACTGCATTTCCAGAAGCCACAATGCCCCGCCAGCAAAACCTCAGTCCTGCCAGACAGCGTTTAATTTCTGTGTGAAACAAAATCAAAACAAATTCTAGCACTGAGAAACCGGGGCTGAGATCAACTCTCCACCCTCCCCGTGGTCTGCAAATCAACCCAGCCCGAGCCCAGCTTCCAGCCCAAGCACGTCTGCTGTGTCCCTCAGGGCTGCAACGCCACCAGGGCCCAGCTGCACCCAAGAGGAGGTGGGGCACATGCCGCAAGGATGGCAGGGGTGGCCTGTGCAGATGCCCAGGTGCCTGCCAGGCGAGGCATCCTCGGGCCTGAGAGAGACACCTCCCTCCACCCTGCTGAAAGCACCGTGTCCCACGGCAGCCCCGGGAATAAGCCCTGCCCTGTCTGTGTCTGCAGCATCCATGGGGTCCCCCAAACCAGACCACAGAGGCCAGCCCACCTCCCCCAGGCTACTTGGGCTGACTGCCCTTTTCTGGGGCAAAGTCCTGGACCCCAGAGTGGACATGGCTGGTCTGTGGGCTGCAAGACAGGCAACCAAGGCTGCACACAGGACCCCCGGGGGAAAGATGAAGAGCAGAAGCTTCCAGGAGGCCTCTGTGCTCAGTGACCACAGCCCCCCATGGCCTTCCCAGACAGCCGCAGACCCACACAACTGGTCAGCAGGACAGGGAGAGCCACACAACCTTCCAGCGGCCACCAGTGTCACCTCCCACACTGTCATACCCTCTGGAGCTCACTCTCCTGTGGGTGTCACAGAGGGGGCATCCCAAAGTCCACCTGGCTCCCCTCCCCACCCCACAGTGACTCCAGGGCTGCAGCCTCTGTCCCCATCTGGCCAGGAGGGACGCCGGCCCTGACGTTCTCCAGCTCTGGGAGGCTCTGGCAGCAGCTCCTCCTGGGCCAGACCTCCAGCCCACTTCCCCTGGCTGCACTGACCTCAGGTATCGCTAAAAAAAACAAATGCAGCCTGCGGCTTGCCTTTTTCCATCGTCCCATCCGGCCACCGGTCCTGAGGTGCTGCAACTGCCAGCTGGACAGCTGGGCTTCCTCTGGCGGGCAGCAGCGCCCAGCCTGCCAGGACCACGCCGGGAGGGCAACAGGCTCCAGGGAGGGCCCAGGCTGCAGGTCACGGAGCTGGGGCGGCCCAGTGCCACCCAGGTCAGCAGGCACAGCAAGACCATCCCCAGCCACCTGCCACCCTGCCCGGCCTGGACCACAGATGTGTTTGAATATGACCCCTGAAGGAAAACCAGGGTCACATCCCCGCCGGGGCTGCACTCCGCATGGCTGCTCTGGTGGGGCCATCAACACCTGGCCTATTGTCCACACACAGGAAGATGCGGCAGCCTGGCAGCCAGGTCTGCACTGCACTACGTCTGGCCACAAGTGTAGACACAGCCCTGCCAGAGTCAGGGTCCTGTAGGACCCGGGGCTGGGCTCTCAGGTGAATGAGTGACACAGATCCACCTGGCAGGGAGAGCCTCAGGCTTGAGGGAGTCTTGGGGTAGGGGGGCACACAGAATGCAGCTTGGAGAAGACCCCACAGGGACCCTTCTGGCCAATCCCAGAATTGAGCGACCAGGGAGAGATGGATGCATCTGAGGAGAACACAAGGGGACCCTCCTGGCTGATCCCAGAGTTGAGCGACCAGGGAGAATAGAATGCATCTGAAGAGACCCCACAGGAACCCTCCTGGCCAACCCCAGACCTGAGCAACCAGGGAGAGAAGGATGCATCTGAGGAGACTCCACAGGGACCCTCCTGGCAAACCCCAGAGCTGAGCACGCAGGGAGAGAAGGAGGCATCGGGGCAGTCACTGGGCTTCCTGCAAGAAGCAGCAGCCAGGGCCGACCCCGAGGGACAGGCAAGGCCCTGGGAGCACAGGGGAGATGGCACCACTGTGCCCCAAGGGCCTCACCTGACCCTCGGGGTCGGCCCCATCAGAGGTCAACATCCAGCCAGAAGGCATGGGGTCTGGGGAACCTCCACTCGTGGCTGGCCTTCTGGGTTCTGGGGGCCTGGCTCAGTCCCCAGTCCCACAGACACTCCTGCGGGAGCCACCCTGGTCCCAGACAACTGCACCGGTCCTCACCCCGCCGCCCGCCCAGCACAATGCACAAAGGGAGCCCGTGCTGCAGCCGGGATCAGGTGGCGCAACCGAGGCCTGTCAACAGGTGTCGCTTTCCCGCAGCCCCCACCCTCCCACAGGCATCACCTCCTCCCTGCCCCCAGGTCCAGAGCCTCCAGGAGGTATCCGTGCCTGTGTGCTCTTTCCTAGGGGAAGAGTCACCCACACGCTTCTTTGATGGCCAAACCCCAGAGCAGGGCACCCCCAGCCCGGGCCACCCCAGCAGCCGGCGGAAGGTCCCAGGCCAGGGCAGGCACTGGGGCTCTCTGCAGCCCGCAGCAGGATGGGAGCAAGATGAGGCCAGCTGTCTCCCCAACCAGACGTCCACCGGCTGTGGACAGGACATCTGCTCCCTCAGCTGTGGCAGGCCAGGCACTGCTGCTCCGTCCTTACCACACACCCTCCACACCCTCCAGGGAGCCAGGACCCCCAAGCAGGTCGGGCAGGGAGAGGCTGGGGGTTCCAAGGCCCCTGGGTGCAGGGCAGGAAGGAGGAAGGCCACCAGCGCCTGCAGGGGCCATCAGGCTGACACTCCAGACCGTCCCACTTACGGCCCCACTGTCAGGGAAGCCTGGCACCTGGGTCCCTCTACTGGCCACGGGGTCCCAGGCCAGGAGTCCTGGAGAAATGCCCCGACTTTCCACTGGCCCTGTCCTCTCCTCTCCATGCTAAGAAGTCCCCAGGGAGTCCCCTGGCCCCAAGGGCCCCTCCTCTCAGCCCTCTGCTGAGGTCTGCCCCACTGAGCCACTTCCACGATCTCTCGAAACAAGGCAGCTGCCTGGCCTCTTTCCTCCCTGCCCTTCTGGCCCTTCAGAGCACTCTGTGTGGCCTTTCTTCCTGATGCCAGGCCCCACGTGCTTCCTGGGGTGTCCTAACTTGTTGGAGGGGGCGGGTCTCCAGGGCAGCGCCTGCCCAAACCTAAGCCTGAGCTCTCAGCTGCTCCCAAACCCCCTGGCCCACAGTGCTCAGAGCACCTGACCCAGGCCCCAGCCAAGGGGTCACCCCAGACACTGCCTTCTTGCCAGCCCCTTCCCAGGCTTCTCTAGCCCACCACACAGCCCCATGATTCCACACCTCAGGCCCACCCCTCCTTCTCCAGCCCTGCCAGGGACCCACAGGTGCCCCTCGTCCAGGCAGCCAGCTGTGCCCAGGCCTGATGCACAGAAAGGCAGAGCCATGGGACCAGGCAGGGTATGTCCTGCCCACAGCCAGCAGCCTCCCTCTTGGACCCTGTGGGATCTGATGTTGGCACTAATGTGAGAAACACATCCCCTCCCCATGCCTGCGACAGCAGCCTCTCCGCAGCCTCCTCTGAGAGTCCCCTGAGCACCCAGAACTGCCCCACACCAGGCTCTAGGAAACGGGGGATGTCCTGGCTGCCCCCACCCACCCAGTGGGGCTGCCGGGGTGTCGCTGGCTCCTTGTGCAGGGGTAAGAGCGCCCACAGGCTCACAGGTCTAGAGACAAGTTTCTCCTCAGTCCAAGGAGAGATCCAAATATGTAAAGAGCTCTCATAACTCAACAGGAGAAAGACAAGCAGCCCCACTAAAAACAGGCAAAGGAGCTGCATGGACATTCTCCAAAGAAGATCCATGGGCCATGAGGCCACGAAAGAATGCTCAGCGCCAATGGCCACCTGACAAATGCAGTCAGAGCCACACAAGGTGCCATTCCACACCCACTCGGATGGCTGCAGTAGAAAATAAAACAGAAAACCAGTGTCGGCGAGAAAGTGGAGAAACGAGCCTTTCTGCGCTGCCGGCAGAAATGTAAAATGCTGCATCCAGAAGGGTTTGGCAGGGCCTCAAAAACCTAAATGCAGGCGGGGAGCAGGGGCTCACACCTGTAACCCCAGCACTTTGCGAGGCTGACGCGGGAGATCACTTGAGCCCAGGAGTTCAAAGTCAGCCTGGACAACATGGTAAAACCCCGTCTCTACAAAAAATAAAATTTAAAAAAATTAGCCAGGATTAGTGGCTTGTGCCTGTGGTCCCAGCTACCTGGGATGCTGAGGCGGGAGGATGGTTGAGCCTCTGAGGTGGAGGCAGCAATGAGCCTTCATCACATAGCTGCACTCCAGCCTGGGTGACAGAGCAAGACTCTGTCTCAATAAAACAAAACAAAAACAAAAACATCACATGCAGAGTTACCATGTGACCCAGTACCTCCACTTCTATGTATCCCAAGAACTGAAAACACACACACACACAAAACCTCACATACCAACGTTCACAGCAACATTATCCATCACAGCCAACAGTGGAAGCGATCCAGATGTCCGTCAACTGATGAACTCAAAAAATCTCTCGGAGAGTCTTCCAGTCGAGTCTAACTCAGTGGTAAGAAAGAAGGCAATACTGACGCGTGCTACAACGGTGATGCTGAGTGAGAGAAGCCAGGCGCGGAGGCCACACGGCATAGGATTCCATTTCTAGGAAACGTCCGGGACAGGCAGACCCGTGGAGAAAGAACGCAGATGAGTGGTTGCCAGGGACTGGGGGAGGGGAATGGGCAGCGACTGCCTAATGCGTATGAGGTTTCTGGGGTGAGGAAAACGTTCTGGAATTAAACAGTGGTGAGAGCTGCATGGCCTGGCAAATGAGGTACTCAAAATCACGGGGCTGTATACATTAAAAGAGTGGATTTTACAGGACGTGAGTTACGGCCAATAACAAAAAGCCTCGGCCAGCCCTGAGGCCCACCAGGCCCCCAATTCACAGTGGTCACTCCCTCCAGCCTGGCTTCTGGACCAGTTCCAAGCACCTTTCCAGCCCCGATGGCTGGCTCTGGGGCCACGGCCGGGGGCACCTCAACAATCCCTCAGTGCCAGCCTTGGTTATGCCTCTTCCAGGCAGGCCTCCAGGCTACTGAGGCCCAGAGAAGGGGACAAATTGATAGGGCCTGGTCTCCCACCATCGTGCCCCCAAAGTAACCTGCAAATGTTTCCTGAGTGATGTAAACTGCAAGGGCCACCACCACAAAACAGCCTCAGGGTCTTTAAAGAAGAACTCCAGTGGGAAGTCTCAGCCCTCATCCCGAGCCAGCCCGGGACCCCTAAGGAAAGGGCTGCAAGGTGCCAGGGAGCCAGGCAGCCTAGCAGCCAGACGTGGGGGTCCAAGCCCTGCTGGGCAGGAACAGCCCCCAGGCCCAGGCCCAGCCCTGACTCCACATCCAGAGGGTCTGGGCCCAGCAGAGGAGCAGCTCCGGCATCTAATCCGGATCTACCATCTCAGCTGAGACCACAACCCAGCAAAGGCAAAGCAAGAGGGGCCTCCCAATGGAAGACAAACTATGTCCTCAGACCACCACCAGGACCACCCTCTTGCTGTAACCTTGGAGAGAGGGTCTGAGTCTGCACCCCAAGCCCTCCCTATGACCTCGGGCTGGCCTCCCTGCTTACTCCTCTGTTTAGAAGGGCTTGGGGCCAGGCCAGTGAGGAGGCACAGGGACACAGCCATGGGAGAACCAGATGGAGATGCCACCTGCTAGCCAGGCCAAGGTGCAGGGCCAGGCCGAGGGGGAGCCTCTTCCCCACAGGGGGTCCAGCCTGGTGGCCAGAGGCCTCTAGGAGGGCAGCGGGCGCCAGCCAGGGTTGGGTTGCAGCTCAGGGAACAGGCAGGGAGGGCTCCCGTGGGTCCACGTGACCCTCCCCCAGGCCAGCCTCTCCTCTCCGGGTTCCTGGGCTGTAACTGGAGCCGCGTTCCTGCCCGGGAGCCTCCGTGCCAGGCAGAGCTTTCGAGAGGGGGAAGGGAAAAAACGGCCCTAGATCCCAGCCCCTTCTCCCTGCTTCCTGGACTGGAGCTGGGAAGGGCCACCCCAGCCCCGCTCCAGCTCCAGCCCCGCCTGGCCTTTAATGCCCTGGGCCACCCCCTGCCTTTGCTGGGCCAGGAGCCACAGCAGGAGAGGCCTCCACACAACCCAGCCTGGAGCCCTTTGTGCCCTGCTTCCCCTCCCCAGCCCAACCTTGGGAACTGACTTATGTGGGGCCCAAGGCCTCCAGCAGCCCAGATAGAACCTGGCCTGCCCTGACCCAGGATGCCCCCCAGCCCCTGGTTCAGGAAGGTGCTCATTCTCCATCAGTCAAACAGAGTCCTAGCTGCCCTCTGCAATGTCAGCTGTCCCCAAAGGCAGCACGCTTGCCCTCTGGACTTCCCACAGGGCAGCTACATGGAGAGCTGCCCTCAGACAGGACTCAGGAATTCTCCCTTGATGGGTCCTTTGGAGCCAAGAAGCAGGGCCAAGGGGGCCTGGCCAGAGGAGCCACAACAGCACTTAAGTCCTTGCTATGCGCCTGGCACCAGCCTGGACTTACTGTCTGCAAGAGAGCTGAAACACACGCACACAAAGCAGCAGAGCCCCTTGACCTTCTCCAGGGCACAAAGCCCAGAGATAGGTCAGAGAAGGAGAGGCCAAGACCCAGCGCCACCCCGTCTCCAGGAATCGGATCACAGCAGGGACAAAGCTGCTGCAGCCCGGACAAGCCCAGGGTGTGTCCCGAGCCCAAGAAGCAGCGCCTCCGCTGGGCCGGAGAGCAGGGAAGCACAGCTGGCTGACAAGGCCACGGTGAGTCACCGCGGACCTGTGGCCCTCCCTCCTGCACTCCCGGGTGAGGCTGCGGGCTGCACAGATGGCATGCTGTGGCGTGCCAGCCCAAGCCCGTACCCACAGTTGCAGCCAGGAGAGGGCTGCGGGTGGGGGCCCCAGGGAACTGAGACACCGGGCTGACCCTGGAAGACGACCCAGAAGAAAGGAACAGAGAGAAGAAAGGGGGAGAAAGAAAAACACAAAGGGAAAGTTTCCCATGAAAATATTTTATTTTCTTTGAGAACAGGATACACCTGCAGGGCTCCTCGGCCCAGGCGGCCTCTCCCTGCCCAGGCGGGTGCCAGATTCCTGGACCAACGGGGCCCTCTGCCGGCCAGCCCGCCGCGCGCTGGCGCTCAGGCCAGAGGACCGGGAACAGGTGACCGGCGGAGGGCGGCGGCCCGGCCGAGGGAGTGGCCCAGGGCGTCCAGGTCGGGGGCTGGGATCCGAAGGCCAGCCAGGGCTCCCAGCGGCGGCGCTCGGGGTAGGAGGCGGGAGGGTGGCGGGGAGGCCCGGGGCGCTGCCTCGCACGGCGCCACCCTGCACCTAAGCGCACCCAAAGCGCAGCGAGGGTCCCTGTAAAGGTCGCTGGACTGGGCATCCCAGACCTCGGAGAGGGCGAGGGAAGAAGGAAGGGAAAGAAAGGAAGAGAGAGACGCGCCGACAGCCCCGCAAAGCGCTGCTGCCAGAGACACGCGAGCACGGGCAGTGACACCGCGGGACGCCCCGGCCTGGCCCTGCGCTCCCGGCCAGGTCCCATGGACGCGCTCCCGCGGGCCGGGGCCCGGGCCACAGCGTCAGAAGCAAAGCGCAAGAAAAATAAATTCCTCCAGCTTGGAGGATTTCTCTCTCTCTCTCTCTCTCTCCGTTTGGGGCTCAGCGCGAGGAACATCTGGATTTTGTACGTGTTTTTGTTACTGTTAAATTAACTTCTCGAGAAGAGAAAGGGGGGGAAGCTGCTAGGTGGGCGATGGCCAGGGGCTGAGGACTCAGGCTCCAGCCTTTTGGCAAGGACACCGCGGCCCAAGGAAGTCGGGACCTGATCCCAGTCCTTAAGCGCGAGGCAGTCCTGCTCACGGCGGCGGCGGCGGCGACTACGACGACGACGACTCTGCGGTCACGGAGGACCGCGGCCCGGCGCAAGCCCGACGGGTCCACCCGCCTCTCTAGCCGTGCCGCGCGGCGGACGGAGCGACGCGCGCGCCGCAAACAAACAGCGCCAGGCAACCCGGCGGCCCCGCCGCGCCCCGGCCCCAGCCACCCCGGGTGCCTCGGGGACTCCGGACGACCCCGCCCCGGCCCCGCCGCCCCCGCCGCCCCCGCCCACCAGTGCGCGCCGGCCGCCGAAGGCACCTACCCGAAGTAGGCGGCCGAAGGGCGCAGCGCGGCGAGCAGCAGCGTCAGCCCGAAGGCCGCGGCCAGCCAGCGCGCCAGCGGGGACCCATCCAGCATCTTGCCGCGCCTCGGCGGCCGACCATCGCGCTCCCAGCTCCGCGCAGGGCGCGCCGCGGCCGCCGCCCTCTTATAGCGCCCGGAGCGCGGCCAGCTGGGCCCGGCCCCGCCCCGCGCCCGGGAGGGGATCACGCCGGCGCCGGGGGCGGGCCGAAACCCGAGCCGCGCGCGCCAGCCCGCCAGCCCCTCCCGGCCACTCGGGGCCCCGGCCGCCGCTCCCGGCGCGGGTCTCAGGCGCGCCCTGCCCGGCGGGGATGGAGGAAGGGGAGGCGGGGAGCGGTGGGAACCGAGGGCGGGGCGTGCGAGAACCCGGGGCGACCACGGCGGGACGGCATTGGGGGGCCGGGGGCGGGCATCGGGAAGCGGGTAGAGCGTTGGGGGCGCTGCAGTGGGAGCTTGGTGCGGCCCTGGGGGCGGGATTGAGGGGGAGGGGAGGGGAGGCGTTGGCGGCCGGGCTAGCCGCCGGCGGGGCTCCAGGCCGGGACGGTCGGGGATGGTTCCACAGAGGACCCGGCCGTCTGCCCCGAGCTGGGCGCTGCGCGGCTGCTCCGGGGGAAGCTTGGTGAGGAGGAGTCGGGCCAGCCGGTGATGCCTGCGCCTCTTGGGCATGCTGACCCCCTCAAGGAGCGGGGACAGAGAATCGCTCCTTTCTGGCGGGGAATGTGGCCGCTTTCGGCCTGGGAATGAAGCGACGTAGCCTGCTGGGGCTGTGAGGTGAGTAGCTCTACCTTTTGGGGTCCTGGTGGTCTCCCCATTCTTAAATTGTGGGAGTGGAGCTAGCGGCTAAGTCAATGCCACACCAGCCATCGGGCGACGCCCTTCTCAGAGCCTGTTTCCTGGCTGGGACGGGGAGAAAGAGGACTCCTGGGATGGAAGGTGCACGCCCAGGCAGCTAGAAGCGCACAGTCACAGCCCAGGGACTCGTCCCCTCTGCTGATACGGATTCGGAGCTGCTTCTGAAGCAGAATGGTGTCAGAGGACCCAGAGCTGGCGTTAGGATACAGGTGCACACATTCCAGACAGACCTGGGGGTGGCATCCAGGAGAAGGCTTGTAAGTTCCCTGGATGGGGCCTCTGTGCCATGCAACAAGGGACACAAGAACAGGGCTTGGGGTCCAGGCTGGCGGTGGCATGCCTGCCACCTGCAGACCCTGGTCAGTGCAGGATGGTGCCTCCAACACGGGCTAGGCTACCAAGGCTGAGGACACAGGGCCAGCGATCCTGCCCAGCCATGTGCTGCAGGGGCCTCAGAGACCTGGGCTGCGGTGCCAGCTCTCTAGGCAGTGCCCTCTGCGCCTGCAGGGACTGATTCTGGCACAGTGACCGCAGAGCCTGGGGGGGGCGGAGCACATGCCCCCGGAAGGCTGTGAAACGCTGCCAGTGGCAGCGACAGAGGCGAATATGAGGGGTCCTCAGAGGAAAAACAAAGAAGATAGGAGCAGCAGAAAATGGCCCCCACAAGGATCTGAGCCAACCTCACCACTCCTTGGGCTCCCGGCCCTGCTTGCCTGGGAAAGCCTGGTCATGTGGGTCACCCCAGTGAGCATGCCCTTTCTGAGTCTCTGATGGCCAGCTTGCCAGGTGAGCTTCAGGTGCATGTGGGGCAAAGCAAGGGTGGGGAAGGGAGGAGACCGGGCCTGGGCAGTCACTCTATCTCGGGGCCTCAGTTTCCCCATCTGAGACCCATCCAACTCCAGCGACTGGTGGCTTTTCTCCAAGGCATGATGTCCTGTGTGGGAGCCCTGGCCCCTGGTTCTGCTTTTCCACTAAGTGTGACTGGTCTCACATCCTTCCCCATCCATAGGACCCCCCTCCTGTGGGGAGAGGGCACTTGTTTGTCCTCTTTTGCTCAGGGGGCTGGGCCACCTCCCTTGAAATGGGGCTGACTCAGCAGAGGGAGCGCAGACGGCAGCCCAGCCCACCCAGGCTGCAGTGACGCCAGTGGGAGGCCCACCCGCCCCACGGCCATGGGCTCCAGTGAGCCTCCAAAGTCTGGCTCCAGCACCAGGAAGTGAGAGGTAGCAGAGGGAAGCAGACAGGATGGGCGACCCCCCCAACCCCCACAACGATGGCATGCTTAAAGGCATGGAGGCTGCCTCCAAGAAGATGTGTGAGATTGTAAATGTGCATCACAAGCGCCTCTGGCATCACAGAGCTCCCTTCCACTGGGGGTGAAGCGCTCTCCCAGCAGCAGTTTGGTGGTCCCCAAGGAAGGAGGCTGCCTGGCCGGCTGAGGGGCAGGGGGCTCTAGCCCCAGTCCTGGACTCTCAGGACCACATTTGGTGCAAGAGGGTGCTGAGAAGGATGATCCGACATCCGTGGACTCCGGAAGGACCCTGCTGTTTCGCCAGAGAAGGGAGGCCATCAGCTCATGGCAGCTTTTGGTGGTGGTGGGAGTGACAGGCCAGCCCTGAGTGGCCCCACCAGACCCCCAGTTGAAGCCCCGGCCCAACTCCAGCCAGGAGCCTATCAGAATGCCCAGGAGCCGAGGGCATGTGGCTGACAGGACCCAGGGCACGTGGTTGGTAGGGCCCAGTGCCCCAGGCAGGGTAATGTCAGAGATACACCTGAGGTCTGGCAGGGCTGGCCCAGCTCTTACCTTCCTGCACCTAGGATGATGGTGGCAGATAGAGGCAGTCCCCTCAGCCTACCTGGACCCAGGGAGAATCACACCCCCTCCCACGAATCTCCCAGGCTCAAACTCCCTTTCATGTCTGGCTGCCCTCACCCACCGTGGCCTGCCTGCTGCCTCAGCCACAGCTGCTAGTGGCCCTTCCCAGAGGGCAGCATTCACCTGCCCAAGGGCACATGGCACTAAGAAGGCAAGCACCTGCCCCCACCCCCTGCTTCTCTCAAGCCATATCCAGACAACCTTTGGCACAGTGTGAGGTGGAGACGTTTCCCAGGAAGTGTAGGCTTTTTTATTCTCATCTGCCATACCGCAGGGGAGATGAAACTCCCCTGTGTTTCTGTTGGAGAAGCTGGGGCTGGCAGTTCTCTGGCTGGAAGGTGCATTGTACCCCACAACTCCCCACGGCCTCCCAGGCCTAAGAAGCTCTCCAGGTAAGGGATGGCTTGTCCAGGTAGGCAGGACAAGCCATCACTGGGCCCACAGTCAGGTGAACAGAAGTGAAGTCTACCTCCAGTCAAAAACAGGCCAGGTGTGTTGGCTTACCCCTCTACTCCCAGCAATTTGGGAGGCCAAGGCTGGAGGTTCGTTTGAGGCCCAGAGTTTGAGACCAGCTATAGACACATAGCAAGACCCTGTGTCTATAAAAAAAAATAAAAACAAATAAGCGGGCCAGGCGTGGTGGCTCATGCCTGTAATCCCAGCACTTTGGGAGGCTGAGGCGGGGGGATCACCTGAGGTCAGGAGTTCAAGTCTGGCCTGACCAACATGGTGAAACCCTGTCTCTACTAAAAATACAAAAAACATTAGCCAGGCTTGGTCAGGAGGCTGAGGCAAGGGAATCCCTTGAACCCAGGGGGCGGAGGTTGCAGTGAGCTGAGATTGTGCCATTGCACTCCAGCCTGGGCAACAAGAGCAAAACTCCATCTAAAAAAAAAAAAAGAAAAGAAAAGAAGAAAAACAGATTAGCAAATTAGCTGGGCCAGGCACAGTGGCTCACACCTGTAATCCCAGCAATTTGGGAGGCCAAAGCAGGCGAATCACTTGAGGCCAGAAGTTCGAGACCAGCCTGGCCAACATGTCGAAACCCCGTCTCTACTAAAAATATACATAAATAAATAAATAAAATAAGTTAGCTGGCCATCATGGTGTGTGCCTGTAGTCTCAGCTACTCAGGAGGCTGGGGAAGGAGGATTGCTTGAACCCAGGAGTTCAGGGCTGCACTGAGCTATGATTGCACCACTGCACTTCAGCCTGGGCAACAGAGTGAGACCCTGTCTGAAAAAAAAAAAAAAAAAAGTCCAAGCTCTTCAGTCAAGTCCCAAATTTGAGCCAGTTTGCAGACCCAGAACCCCCTGGATGGAGGGGAGGGCCCCCTTGAGGAGGACCCGCTGCACTACCAAAAACTTACTGTTCTTACCTTTCTCCCAGCCTTCCCCAAAGGTACTTCTGGCCTTTTACCAGGGTGACCATGCAGTGGGGAGAGGAGATAATCAGACCTTTCAGGGATAGCTGGACACAGCCCTGCACCGACATCGACTCCAGGAGAACCAGCAGGTCGCAGTGGCCCCAGGCACAGCAGGGGCTTGTGGAGGTCTTGGAACCCATGGAATTGTAGCTCAGTCAATTCCCAGTTGGTCCCACAGCTCCTGGAACCCCTCCTGTGGTGGTTTCCCCAGCTCCAGATGTGTGATTGTAATGGATGCGCTGGGCAGCTGGCAGAAGCCCCAAGGGATTGCAAGAAGTGTTTAAGGCTGGGCTGGGTTTTCCCTGCCCTACCCCCAACTAGGGTTCAGCATGCTTTCCAAGGGGTGGGGAAGGCACAACCCTGACAGGTTGTGTCAGCGCCAGGGAGGAGGCATGGGCTCAGGAAGGAGCCTCACCACATAGAGAGAAAACCCAAAAGTAAGCTGCCTGTGAATGCTCATCACGTCCAGGCGCTCTTGCAAACATCCGTCTTTGTGCAGACCCCTGCCCTGTGAAGTGCTGAATCCCCCACAGCTGCAGACCCTGACTATGCCCACACAAGACAGCATGCACAGGGGCTGCCTGAGCCGCCGTGGTGTCTGGGTGCTGCTGGGACGCCCTGCTGGGCAAAGGCAGCCACCTCCCGAGGCCAGGCTCATCCCGACCCCCCTTCCAGGCCCAGTCTGGATTCCTCAGGGAAGTGGTGTGGGTTGTGAGGGGCTTGAAGGGCTCTGGGCTCACACACTCCCAATGGTGGGCCCCTCTCGAAAGCCAGGGTGCCCCTACCAAACAAAAGCAACTCTAAAGTCCTTCAATCCACTCAAGTCACCATGTGGCTGGGCAGAAATAAGTGCTTGTTCCCCTCGACCTTGCCAGAAAGCTCAGGAGGTGGGACCCTTGGGAAACTGAGCAACGCCTCCGCCCCAGGGCCACTCCTGCCCCGCTGTCCCTGGCCGCGCACAGCAACTGGGCTGGGTGACGATCCTGGCAGTTCCTATCTCCACCTCTCCAGTCCAGTGATCCAACCTCCTCAGTCCCATGCTCCCTGGGCCAGAGTCAGAGAGACAGACAGAGATGGAAAGAGAGACAGAGATGAAGATAGGGAAAGAAAGAGAATGAGAGAGAAGGAGAGACAGAGATGGAGCGACAGAATGAATGAAAGACATGGAATTAATGAAAGATGAAGAGAGAGAACGAGAGGGAGACAAAAGAGAGATGGAGAGAGATACGAAGACAGAGAATGAGAGACAAAAAGAGATGGAGAGGGAAAGACAATAAATGAATGAGATAGAAAATGAGAAACAGAATAAGAGCATGTGAGAAAGAGACAGAGAGACAGCATGAACCAGTGAGAGAAAGGGAGCCTTTCCCTTGGGACAAGGAGGACAGAGAACAGGAATCCCCACAGCCACAAGCCCCTGATTAAACCCTTGCAGGAGGGGTGTGCAGCAGGGCTGCCTGAGCTGCCACAGTGTAGGCATTGCCAGGACGCCCTACTGGGCAAAGGTGCCCCCCGCTACCACACCCATCAAGGCCTCGGAGAGCAGGAGGAGGCCTCCTCCCCAGCTGATGTGCCCTTCTCTGGACCTGGCCCAGCTAACAGAGTACATGAGGATGGGGTTCCAGAGAGCTGCACACCACTGCTCTGAGCTCAAGAGGCCAGGCGGAGGCCAAGGGCGGGGAGGCTGTTGGCACCACCCGGGGGGGAGGGCCAATCTCTTGGGTGGTCTTGGAGGAGTGAGGCGAGAGGCTGCTTATCAGGAAATGTTGCCTCCTTGGGAAGGTTTATGATGCCAGGCAGGGGGTGTCCCTAGGGGAGAGGGCAAAAACCACTCATGAGTCATCTGAAATGGAGCTGGACAAAGAGCTCAAGCAGAAGCAACCCACCCAGACTGCCAGCCATGGGCAGAGTGAGCTCACGGGCTGTGCCGTGTGTGTGTGTGTGTGTGAAAGAGAGAGACAGAGACAGAGAGAGACAGAGACAGACAGACAGACACAGAACAGCTCCTGGGCTCACAAGGCCAGGCCTGGGAGGCTGAGCCCAGCCCAGGGGCGTCTGCCAAGCTCAGCTCCCTGCAAGGCGGGGCTGCCCCCTGCAGGCCAGCTAGAGAAGGTGCCTGCATCCCCGCCGGCACACACACACCCCTCAGGCGGCATCCAGCACAGGACCTGTCCTGCTTATTCTCATGGATAGCACCATGTCCTCTGTCAGATGCATGCTGGACACTTGCATAGAAATAGTGCAGAGAGACCCTTGGTATCCTTCCCCCGGTTTTCCCCAATGGTAACCACTTGCAAAACTCTAGGACATTATGACAGCCAGGAAGTTGACATTGTTACAGGCAATCATTTGTGTGTGTGGGTGTTTAGTTCTATGCTAGCTTCATGTGTCCACCGCCACAATCAGGATACTGGACATTTCCATCAGCACGGGACCCCTCATGCTGCTGTTGCATAGACACAGCCCAACCCAGGAACCCACTCATCTGTTCTCCATCTCTCATTTTGTCTTTTCGAGGGTGCCATTTACCCGGAATCCTACAGCAGGTAACTCTTTGGGATTCACTTTTTTACTCAGCAGAATTCCCTTGAGATCCACCCAAATGGATCAATAGTTCTATGGATCAATAGTTCATGACTTTTCACTGCTGCATAATATTCCACTCTGTAGATATACCACAGTGCATTTCACCATTCACCCATGGAATCTGGGCTGTTTCCAGTTTCTGGCTGTTACAAATAAAACTGCTTGTAAGCATTGATGTCCATGTTTTCGTGAACATAAGTTTCCTATCTCTAGGAAATATGCCCAAGAAAGCAAAGACTGGGTCACAGGGCAACTGCATGTTGAGTTTTGTAAAAATCTACAAACTGTCTTCCAGAGGGGCTGTGCCAGCAGGCACATTTTACACCCTCACCAACAGTAAAGGAGTGATCCAGTTTCTCCACACACTCACCGGGATTTGTAGTTGTCACTTTTTTATTTTAGTCATTCTGATAGATGTGTCATTGTGGGTTTAATTTGCATTTTCTTCATGGCTAATGATGTTGAACATTCATGATTTGTATTTGCCATGTGTGTATCCTCCTTGATGGAATGCCTGTTCATCTTTTGCTCATTTTCCTTTTTATTTTAATTTTTAAAAATATTTTAAATATATATAATTTATTATTTTTGCCCATGGAGGCAAAAAGCCTCTGAAGGTCCTGAGAACGTGTGCTCCTGTCCACTCTCTAACTGGATTTTTAATGTTGAGTTTTGAGAGTTCTTTATATATTTTAGGTATAACTCCTTTGCAAATGTGGTTTACAGATATGCCCTTCCAGTCTGCAGCTTGTCTTTTCATACTCTTCACATGGACTTCTGCAGAGCAAAACTTTTAAATTTGATGAAGTCCCACTTAACAATATTTCCTTTTGTGGATCATGCTTTTGGTGTCAAGTCTGAGAACTCTTTGCCTAGCCATAGATTCTGAAGATTTTCTTTCATTTATTTTATGTGTTTTATAGTTTTACAGTTACATTTAAGTCTGTAATCCATTTTACATTATTTTTTGGATAAGATATGAGATTTAGGTTCAGATTCAGTTTTTGTTGTTGTTGTTGTTGTTGTTGTTGCCAATGGCTATCCAGTTGCTCCAGCACCATTTGTTAAAAGGGCTGCCTTTTTTCTATTGAATTGCTTTTGAACTCTTATAAAAAGAATCAGTTGTGTGTATTTGGATGGAGCTATTTCTGGGTTCTCTGTTCCATTGATCTATATGTCTATCCCTCAGCTGTTACCACACTGTCTTGGTTTCTGTAGCCATATACTGTAGGAAGACTTACCATCATGTAGAGCAATTCTTCTCATTTTATTCTTCTTTTCTAAGATAAGTTTATGTAGTTAGGATCTGTGCCTTCCCATACATTTTAGAATAAACTTGTCTATACCCACAAATTGGCTGAGGATTTGATAGGAACTACATTAAACCTACAGATCAATGTGGGAACAATTGGCATCTTTGCTATTTGAGTCTTCCAATCCATGAACATAGTATTCCTATTTATTTAGGGTTTTTGCTTTTTACTTCTTTCATTATCATTTTGCAATTTCAACACATACTTGATCCTATACATGTTTTTGTTAAGTGTAACTGAATATTTCATTTTCTTTGGAGTGATTGAAAATGGTGTGTTTTTATATTTATTTCAGCTTCCACATATTCACTATAAGTATATAGAAATAAGATTATTTTTGTGTGTTGATATTTTGCAGCCCTACAGAACCATTTATTGGTTCTACAAGATTTATTTTTTAGGATTCATTGGTATTCCTATGTAGATAATCATGTCATCTGCCAATAGGAACAATTTTATTTCTTCCTTTCCTATCTGTATGCCTTTTATTTCCTTTTCTTGCCTTATTACACTGGCTAGAACTTTCAGTACTGTGTTAATAAGAGTGATGAGAGCTGACATCCTTGCCTTGTTCTTGATCTTATGGAGAAAGCACTCCTCTTTTATCATTAATTATGACATTAGCTATAAAGATTTTTATATTTTTAATATAAAATATATTTTTAAAGTCCCCCTCTGTTCCTAGTTTGCTGAGAGATTTTGTTATTAATGGGTATTCCTATTTTGCTAAGAGATTTTGTCATTAATGGGTGTTAGATTTTTCCAAATGCTTTTTCTGCATCAATACAGTCATATGCTTTTTCTTCTTTAGCCTGTTGATATGATGGATTACATTGACTTTCAAACATTGACCTAGCCTTACATACCTGGAATTAATCCCACCAGATCATGGTATATAATTCTTTTTATATATTGCTGGACTCAATTTGCTAATATTGTGTTGAGGATTTTTGCTTCTAAGTTTGTAAGGGATATTAAAAATGAGTTGGGATTGATTCCCACCTCTTCTATTTTCTAGAATAAATTGCATAAACTTCCTAGAATAAATTGTATAAATTCTTCTTTATTTTTTCTTTTTTAAAAAGTACATGGACAGATTCTCACTGTGTTGCCCAAGCTGGTCTTGAACTCCTGAGCTCAAGCGATCTTCCCACTTCAGCCTCCCAAAGTGCTGAGATTACAGACATAAGCCACCATGCCTGGACTTATTTCTTCTTTAAATGTGTAGTAAAAGTCTCCAGTGAAACCATCTGGCCTTGGACATTTGGGGAAGGCATGTTTATTTACATCAATTTTTTAAAAATGGCCATAGGACTATTCAAGTTGTCTATTTCATCTTGATGGAGTTTTGCTAGTCTGTCATTTGTGAGGAATTGGTTCATTTTTCCTAAGCTTCTGAATTTATGAGAGTAGAAGTGTTCATGGTGTTACCTGATTATTCTTGTAGTGTTGCAGGATCTATAGTAATATCTCCAGTTTCATTCATAATATTGGTGATTTGTGTCTTGTCTCCTTTTGTCTTTTTCAGTCTTACTAGAGGTTTATAAATGTTACTGATTTAATTTTTTATATTTTATTATTATTATTATTATTTAGATGGAGTTTCAATCTTGTTGCCCAGGCTGGAGTGCAATGGCACAATCTTGGCTTACTGCGACCTCCGCCTCCTGGATTCAAGTGATTCTCCTGCCTCAGCCTCCTGAGTAGCTGGGATTACAGGCATGCAGCACCATGCCAGGCTAATTTTGTAATTTTTTTTAGTAGACATGGGATTTCTCCATGTTGGTCAGGCTAGTCTCAAACTCAAGACCTCAGGTGATCTGCCCACCTCGGCCTCCCAAAGTGCTGGGATTACAGGCGTGAGCCACCACGCCCGGCCCTGATTTTATTTTTTAAAGCCAAATTTTTGTTTCATTGATATTTCTCTATTGTTTTTCTGCTTTTGATTGCATTTACTTATTTTTCTTGTTTTTATTATTTTCGTCCATTGTCTCGCTTTTGTTTCATTTTGCTCCTCTTTTCCTAGTTTCTTGAGGTGGGAATTTAGAATATTGATTTGAGAGCTTCCCTCTTTTCTGGCATTTACTGTTGCAAATGTTCCTCTCAGCACTGCTTTAGCTGAATCTCATATATTTTGATATGTTGTATTTTCATTTTTGTTTCCAAATGTGTACACACCAAACAACAGAGCCTCGAAATCCATGAAGCAAAAACTGATAGAGCTGAAGATGTAGAAAAATCCACAATTATAGTGGAGGACTCAAAATCTCTCTGTCAGAAGTTGATAGAACTACTCTAAGAAAATCAGCAGGGATATAGAACTCAATAATACCATTGACCTGGAGGGTCTGCTTGACACTGATAGAACACTACACCCAACAACAGCAGAATATACATTCTTTTCAGATGCCCATAGAACATTTGCCAAGATGGAACACACTATACACCTCAATGAATTTTAAAAAATCGAAGTCACACAGGATGCACTCTCTAACCTCATGGTGGAAGATGAGGAGACCAAGCATGAAGCTGGCCAGCCCCGTGGGGAGGCAGGTGAGGTGCTGGGCCAGGTTTTGGTGCTCCCACTGGGTTGGCAGCCCTTCTCTCCCCAGATGTTCTCCAGACTTGAGATTCACATCTGCAAAGTTTCCTTTTTCATCTTGGCAGGAGCTTTGAGCAGTAATCCAACTAAAAGCAGCTCTAGATTCTGCCTGGCTTTTCACCTCACCATGGCTGGGACCGCCACCCGTGACTGTAGCTCCCTAGTGGGCCTCAAGGGGCATAAATTCCTGCATCCAGGCCCTTCATGGCCCCACGTACTTGTCCTTCCAAACCCCAAAGCAGCCCAAATCTAGTCAGGGGCCCCTGCTCCAAGGGTGCTCACTGATTCTCCTGGGAGGAGGGTGTGGGCAAGCAGGAGGATGCTGAGCTCTTCACTTGCTCATGGGCATGTCCCTGAGGGTGGGGCCAACAGCCTCCAGGGTTGGCTCTGAACTAGTAGCTCTTCCCAACATTTGACAGGCTCAGCCTTTGAGGCCAGGGAGGCCTGTGAGTGGCTCCTTTACCCCTCTGAGCCTCTCTGCCAAATTTAATTGACTCCCTGAGATAAAACAAGATTCCAGGGAGTGTGGACCCCAGGAACATTTTTGTCTGAGATTTGGGTAAAGGAGCACCTTGTGTCTTTAAGCCTGGACGCAGGCACAGGCAGATCTGTCCCACCCAACAGTCAGCATGGGACAGTGGCTAGGCCCATGGCTCCCTACTCCTGCTGCATCCTATTTTATTTTATGTTATTTTATTGAGATAGGATCTCACCCTGTCACCCAGGCTGGAGTGCAGAGGTGTGATCATGGCTCACTGCAGCCTCAAGTGATCCTCCCACCTTGGCTTCTCCAAGTGCTGGGATTACAGGCATGAACCACTACACTCAGCTTTCCTGCTGGATCTTTTGCCTTGGCCCCGCCCCCCACAACCCTGACCAGCCAGCGGGTGTTTAATGCAATACAAAAGGCAACATCCTTTCCTGCATGGACCTATCACTGAAGGTAGAGGCTGGGAGGTGGCAGGAGATCCCTCCGGGTCCTGCTGCACCTTCCTGGGCTGTGACTCTGCCTCACAGGAGCCTCATATCCACCTCATGCCCATCTTCCATTTCCATCTTCCCATGCCACGAACTTCCAAGTCAACAGCTTTCAAGAAACAGTATAGGCTGGGCGCGGTGGCTCACGCTTGTAATCCCAATACTTTGGGAGGCCAAGGCAAGCAGATCACCTGAGGTCAGGAGTTCAAGACTAGCCTAGCCAACATAGTGAAACTCCATCTCTACTAAAAACATTAGCCGGGTGTGGTGGCGGGTGCCTGTAATCCCAGCTACTTGGGAGGCTGAGGCAGGAGAATCGCTTGAATCCGGGAGCTGGAGGTTGCAGTGAGCTGAGACCGCACCACCGCACTCCACCTTGAGCAACAAGAGCAAAACTCTGTCAAAAAAAAAAAAAAAAAAAAAAAAAGACGGTATAACCAGCTCCCAAAGTGATGTGAAATCAAAAGTCAAATTTCTGTCATTAGCAAGTATACATCTCCAAGCTGTTTATTTCTCCAATCAAACCCTGACTGATAGATATCCTGGGGTATGATGATAAAGACATCTTGTCTAGGGGCAGTGCCTCAAGCCTGTAGTCCCAGCATGTTGGGAGGCTGAGGCAGGAGGATCGCTTGAGTCCAGGAGGTCAAGGCTACAGTGAGCTATGATCGTGCCACTGCACTCCAGCACTGGACATAGAGTGAGTGAGACCCTGTCTCTTAAAAAATAATAATAATAAAAAAGACATCTTCAGGTGTGAGTCAGCTTTGCAGTGGGCAAAGGTGCTATAGTTTAGAATTGGTTGGTATGTAGTGGTTCTGGTATCCATATCCACACCATTATAGCAGGGCCGTCAGGATAAAACTGGGGTAGATTCCAGGGCTCTGAGAGAATATTTGGTCCTGGGGATCCTCCCTCCCCAGCCAGACATGACCGCAGGCCCAGAAGCCAGTGTTACCCTGTGTATCTCCCTTGCAAGCACCCAGGTATGGCCCCAGCTCAATTTGAGGAGGGGAAGGAAGGAGAAATGTTCCACAAAGATGTGCCGATGGAAAACCATTTTGAAGAGAGCAAATTAACTGTTTCCCAAATAAAAACAAAGTCACACCCTAGCTTATGCCATAAACAATTTTCAGGTGGATTAAAGAGACTTTAAAATAATTGAAATATAGGAAAACTTTTTATTGATTCCAGAGTAAGAAAGCGCTTTGTAAGCATAGGAAGAAAGCATTGGTAGTATCTGGGTAGAAGGATACAAAATTTTTGGTGGCCATCTGGCAATATACCTCGGAGGTTTTAATTTTGTCAGAGATTTGACCGAGTCTCTCTAAGCATTTATACTAGAAAAGTAACAGAGATGCACAAAACATTCTGCGCAAGGGCAGTGATCAAAGCATTATTTACAATAGTAAAAAGTTACAAGCATTATAAATGTCCCCCAGGAGAACATCTGCTTTCAAATAATGTTTCCAAGAAACTTTAACTGTTTAAAGACATGAGGAAATGTCTGGTGGAAGACGGCAGTTTAACCTGTTTACACTCACTGGTTTCTTCTTCCTTTCAAGATCTCACTAAAATAATCATGAATGAATGAAGACATAGAAGACCCATAGGGACAAGTTGATCAGGAGAAGCTCACTCAAGAGATTACAACAAATCTTTGAAAGAAAAAAAAAAAACAGATAGAGAAGAGGCAACTGATAAGGCACGGCAGAGAGAGCTACAGGAGGACGGACGGCAGGGTCTCTGGATAGCAACCTGGGACTCTGCTGAGGGCCACCAGGGCTGGGATGAGGATGGAGTGGAAAACAAGAGGACGGGTTAAGCAGCTGTATTGTGAGACTTCTACTCCAGCCAAGATTAAGTAAAAAGGATCAAATTTACCCTCCCTCCTGAAACAACTAAAAAATCTAGACAAAATGGATGGAACCACAATTTCCAACATTAGCCAACAGGCAGCACAGGACAACAGGCCCTGAGAGGGGACAGAGCGAGGTGGGTGCAGGCAGGGGCCAGTAGTCTCCCTGAGGAGACAGAGCCAGAGTCCCAGAGGCTGTTCTGGGCTGAGTCCTGACACTTTCCAACCCCCAAAATCCATATGTTAAGTCCTAACTCCCAGTACCTTAGAATGTGACAAGATTTGAAAACAGGGTTTTTAAAGAGGTGATTGAGCTAAAATGAGGCCATGAGGGGGTCCCTAATCCAATCTGACTGATGTCCCTATAAGAAGAGGAAGTCTGTACACACAGACACCGGGCTGCGTGTGCACGGAGGAAAGGCCATGTGAGGACATAGCAAGGAAGTGGCATCTGCAAGCCACAAGGAGAAGCCTCCGGAGAAACCAGCCCTGCCCACACCTTGACCTCAGAATTCTGGCCTCCTGAACTCTGAGAACATAAATGTCTGTTGTTTCAGCCCACCAGCCTGAGATACTTTATTATGACAGCCCAAAGCAAGCTGGCTGGAGTTCACAGGGCAGAAGACTGGAGAGGGGGAGGGAGCTGCAGAGGGCTGCAGAGTGTCCTCGTTAGGACTAATCAGTGCACAAGGGCAAGAAAACTACCTAAGACACGGGAAAGAACCACCCGAATTGCAGGAGAAAAAATCGGTGGAGCTCACACAAAACTGGGAATAGGTCGCTAATATCCAGATCAGAAAACTTCGCAATTCATGGGACATTGAGAAGAGGACAAGAAGGACACAGAGATGGCCAAATGAGCCCTTGACTGTGAGTCACTCTGTGCTTGTTGAAAAACACTCAAAAGCAATCTTTGAAAGGATCAGATTGCATCCCAAAACAAAGCTCAAAAACATTTAAAGAAATAACATTCAACAAGGTGAAGTTCACAATGCCAGACATCCAATCAAATATAACTAGGCATGCAAATAAACAGGAAAATATGACCCATAATGAGAAAAAAATTTTATCAACAAAAACAGATCTAGAAATGAAAGGGATAATATAATTAGTAGATAAGATCATTTAAGCAACTATTATAAATATACCCCACATGTCCAAGAAGATAGAGGAAAGCGAGAGTACATGAAGGAGGTCCGGGCGCAGTGGCACATGCCTGCAATTCCAGCATTTTGGGAGGCCCAGGTGGGAGGATGGCTTAAGGTCAGGAGGTTGAGACCAGCTTGACCAACATGGCGAAACCCTGTCTCTACTAAAAATACAAAAATTAGCCGGGTGTGGTGGCAAACACCTGTAGTCCCAGCTACTCAGGAGGCTGAGGAGAATCACTCAAACCTGAGTGGTGGAGGCTGCAGTGAGCCGAGATCACGCCAGTGCACTCCAGCCTGGGTGACAGAGCAGGACTCTGGTCTCTCATACAAGAGGGAGCACGCCAGACCTGATTGGCAAATTATTGTGCATGTCTGTCCTAAGCTGTCTGAGGGGCTAGGGAGAAGTGGCCTGAAGGACTCATACAAGATGCTTGTCTTTGTTTTGCCTAACTCAGAATGCAGATGGAAACATGGCAGATATTGTGTGTGTATATATATGTATATATATATCTTCTATATATATAAAAATACTCTATATAATACTATATATAAATATATATATGTCTGTAGTATGTGTGTATATATATATATGTAGCAAGGTGAACTCACATCCTGCAGATGCGTAGGGCAGAAGATTATAGTCGAGACCTACAATAAAACAATTAAGACCCAGTAGTAAAAGCTGGTAAGGGTTTATTTGGGAAATCAGGGCATTCAAAAGCACCCATGTGTACAAGGGGATTTAGAAGGCCACATGCATGCCCAGGGCAAGATGCATGCTCAGAAAACACCTGAGGAGATCCTAAGCTTCCACTTTGGGCTGATCCCTAAGCTAAGTGCAGGCTTGGGTAAGTGTTGAAGGAGTGCCTGGCACAGAGTCAATCTGCAAAGTCTGGGAGTGGTTATTTGGTTTCTGCTGTTTGTTTGTTTGTTTTTAGTTCCTGATATTGAAGGGAATCTCTGTCAAAACACAAGCTGAGATCGAGTGCAGTGGTTCACACTTGTAATCTCAGCACTTTAAGAGGCCAAGGTGGGAGGATTGCTTGGGCCCAGGAGTTTGAAACCAGTCTGGGCAACATAGTGACACCTAGTCTAAAAAAAATTTAAAAATTAGTCCAGCATGGCAGAGCACACCTGTAGTCCCAGCTACTCAGGAGACTGAGGTGGGAGGATCGCTTGAGCCTAAGAGGTGGAGGCTGCAGTGAACCATGATCATGCCACTACACTCCAGCCTGGGTGACAGAGTGAGATCCTGTCTCAAAAAAATAAAAATATAAAATAAAAAAACACAAGCTGAACACAGGCTATGGACAAAATGTCAGTGACTGAATATGGCAAGGAATACAGTCTTTGCAAAAAATAGTTTGGGAAAGTCATTAGAGAAATTATCTGCTACAGCTTTCAACAATCAAAAATCCAGCAAACACTGGGAAAAGGGATGATCTGATTTCCAAAGTTACCACATTATAATATTTAAATGTATAGTTTTCAAAATAATTACACAGCATAAAAAGAAACATGAAAGTATGGCCTATTCAAAGGAACAAAATAGATCAAAACTGTCCCTAAGGAGCCCAGGCATTGGCCTATTGGATAAAGACTAAAACAATGATCTTAAATATGCCCAAACAGCTAAAGACAATGAAAATCAGGAAAACCATGTATGACAAAATAAGACTCTCAGTAAGAGATAGGAATTATAAAATGAGACCAAACCAAATTTTTGGCATAAAAGGCGGGATAACTGAAGTGAAAATTTCACTAGAGGGGCTCAATAGCAAATTTCAGCAGGCAGGAGAGTCTGCAAACCTGAAGGTAAGACAACTGAAATTATTATGTCTCAGGAATAGAAAGAAAAAAGAACAAATAAAAGTAAACAGAGTCTAAGAGCTGTATGAGACACCATCAAGTGGACCAACATACACAGTTAGAGAGTCACAGAAGAAGACAGAAAGAGGTAGAAAGAATAGTTGAAGAAATAATGGCTGAAAACTTCCCAAATCTGAGGAAAGACATGAATATACTTGTCCAAAAAGCTCAATGAACTTCAAGCAGGATAAACTTAAAGACACCCACACCAAGACAAATTATAATTAAATTGTTGAAGGAAAAAGACAAAAAGAAAAATTTGAAGGCAACAATATGAAAACATCTCATGCACAAGGGATCCTCAGTAAGATTAACATCTGATTTCTCATCAGAAAAATAAATGATGCCAGAAGGCAATAGGATAACATATTTAAATCTTGAAAGAAAAAAGAAAGCCCTGTCAACTAAGAATTCTATAGCAAAAATTTCTCTTTATTCTCATTTGAGAATAAAAGATAAATTAAAACATTTCTAGAAAAACAGAAGCTGAAGGAGTTTATTATCAGAAGATTGTTCCTACAAAAAATGCTAAAGGGAGTTCTTCAGGCTGAAAGGAAAGGACATTAGACAAAATCAAAGCCTTAAGAAAAAATAAAGAACACTGGTAAAGGTAATTACATAGGTAAATATATAGGCCACCACTAGTGTACTTTTGGTATGGTTTGTAACATCTTTATTTTTCTATATGATATAATAGGCATACACATAAAATAATATCTATATATCTAACTTAATTGGCATATAATGTATAAAGATGTAATCTGTGATAAATAATAATATAAATGGGGAGGGACAGAGATGTATAGAAGCAGAGTAGTGTATAGAAGACAGAATTGAAACTAAGTTGGTATTATTCAAACTAGGTTGAAAGTGGTTACCTTGGGGTAACCACTAAGAAAATAACTTTAAAATACGCAGAAAAGGAAAGAAGGGAATCAAAATTGTACACTACAAAAAATCAACTAAATATAAAAAAGGTAGTAATTGGGGAGCAAAAAATTATATAACACATATAGAAAACAAATAAATGGCAGAAGTAAATCCTTTTACCAGTAATCACATTAAAGGTAAATTAACTAAAATCTCTAAGAAAGCAGATTGGCATATTGAATTTTAAAAGTCAACGTCCATCTATATGCTGTCGACAAGAGGCTCACTTTATATAGAAGGGTGCAAAGAGGTTTAATATAAAATAATAGGAAAAGACTTTCTATGTAAATAGTAATGAAAAAGAGCTGGGATGGCTATATTATTGTCAGAAAAATATACTTTACAAGAGACAAGGAAGAACAATATATACAGAGAAAAGTCTTCATACAGCAAGACAATATGGCTATAAACATATAAACACCTAACAGAGACCAAAAATGTATAAAGCAAACATTGACAGAATTGAAGGGACGAACGGTTCTACAACAGTAGTTGTAAACTTCAATATCCCACCTCAATAATGGATAGAAAAACCAAACAGAAGAACATTAAGAAAATAGAGGATTTAGAAAATACTATAAACCAATTAAACCTTAAAAAGTATAGAGCATACCACCAAACAACTACAGAATGCACATTATTTTCAACTGCACATAGAACATTCTCCAGGACAAATCACATGCTAAGCCACAAAACAATTCTTAATAAATTTTAAGAGATTGAAATAATCTGAAGTATTTGTCTGATCAGAATGGAATGAAACTAGAAATCAATACCAGAAGGAAAACTGGACATTTTAGAAATATGTGTAAATTAAACAAAACACCCTTAAACAACCAAGGGTCAAAGAAGAAATCACAAAGGAAATTAGAAAATAACCTTGAGACACATGAAAATAAAAACGAAACACACCAAAACTTCTGGGATACCATGGAAACAGTGGTAATAGAGAAGTGCATAGCTGTAAACACCTACATTAAAATAGAAAAAATACTTCAAATCAATAATTGTACACCTTAAAAATTAGGGGAAAAAAAGAGCAAACTAAACCCAAAGCTTCCATCCAAGAGAATGGAAATAATAAAAATCAGATCGAAGATAAATGAAAAAGAAAATAAAAACATAATAGAAAAAAATCAATAAAACCAAAAGTTATTTCTTTGAAAAGGCCAGCAAAAAATGACAAATCTTTCACTAGAACAGCCAAGAAAGAGAGACACAAGACTCAAGTTAATAACATCAGAAATGAAAGTGGGGACATTACTACTGCTTTTACAGAAATAAAAAAAATGACTAAATGCCATAAACTATTGTATACTAACAAATTGAATAGTCTAACTAAAATGGATATTTCTAAAACACAAAATGTGTTAAAACTGACCCATAAAGAAATAGAAAAATTGGAACAGACCTATAACCAGTAAGGAGAACTAATTAGTAATAAAATCAAGGCCAGGTGACCTCACTGGAGAATTCTACCAAACATTTACGAAAAAGAACTGGGTGTGGTAGCTCATGCCTGTAATCCCAGCACTTTGGGGGACCAAGGCAGGAAGATCACCTGAGCCCAGGAGTTTGAGACTAGTCTGGGAAACCTAGTGAGACCCTGTCTCTACAGACAAACAAACAAACAAACAAAGAACAAATAATTAATTGGGCATGGTGATGCACACCTATAGTTCCACCTACTTGGGAGGCTGAGGTGGGAGGATCACTTGAGCCCGGGAGGTCAAGGCTGCAGTGAGCCATTATCATGTCACTGCACTCCAGCCTGGGCAACAAAGCAAGACTCTGTGAGAAAAAAACAAAAACTAATACCAATCCTTTTCAAACTTATCCAAAAAATTGAGGCAGAGGGAGCGCTTCCTAATTCATTCATTGAGACCAGCATTACCCTGATACCAACACCAAAGTACGAGAAAACCATAGACCAATATCCCTTACGAATATTGATGCAAAAACCCTCAAAAAATAAAAGCACAATGAATTGAGTAGCGTAGTAGAAAGATTATATATCTGACCAAGTGGGATTTATTCCTAGAATGCAATAATGGGTCAACATACAAAAAACAATCAATAGAATTATACCATATCAACAGAATGAAGGGGGAAAAAACAAGACTATTTCAATTGATTAAAAAATGATTAGAAAAATCATTTGACAAAGTCAAACACCCTTTCATGATTTAAAAAAAAAAAAAACCCAGAAATAGAAGGAAACTTTCTCTAGTTAAAGGCCATATATAAAAACCCCACAGCTAGCATCATATAATCAATGATAAAAGACAGATAGCTTTCCCCCGAAGACCAGGAACAAGAGAAGGATGTCCACTTTTGCTATTTCTATCCAATGCAGTAGTAGAAATTCTAGCCAAAGCAATTTGGCAAAAAAAAAAAAAGGCCAGGCACGGTGGCTCACACCTGTAATCCCAACAATTTGGGAGGCCGAGGTGGGTGGATCACCTGAGGTCAGAAGTTCAAGACCAGCCTGGCCAACATGGTGAAACCGCGTCCCTACCAAAAATACAAAAAATTAGCCGGGCATGGTAGCAGGCGCCTGTAATCCCAGCTACTTGGAAGGCTGAGGCAGAAGAATCACTTGAACCCAGGAGGCAGAGGTTGCAGTAAGCTGAAATTACGTCACTGCACTCCAGCCTGGGCAACAAGAGTGAAACTCCATCTCAAAAAAAAAAAAAGAAGTTAAAGACACAAAGGAAAGGAAGAAGTAAAATTATCTCTGTTCACAGATGATACGATCTTATACAGAAGAAATCCTAAATGATCCACAAAGCAACTGTTAGAGATAATAAAGAAACTCAGCCAAGTTGCAGGATACAAAATCAACTTGCAAAAATCAGTTGCATTCTATACAGTAGTAATGAACAATCCAAAAAGAAACTTAAGGAAACAATCTCAGGCCGGGGATGGTGGCTCACGCTTATAATCCCAGCATTTTGGGAGACTGAGAAGGACAGATCACTTGAGGTCAGGAGTTCGAGACTAGCCTGGCCAAGATGACAAAACCCCATCTCTACTAAAAAAAAAAATACAAAAATTAGCTGGGTGTGGCGGCTCATGCCTGTAATCCCAGCTACTTGGGAGGCTGAGGCAGAATAGCTTGTCCCCAGGAGGCAGAGGTTGCAGTGAGCCGAGATCACACCACTGCACTCCACCCTGGGCAACAGAGCAAGACTCCAACTCAAAAAAAAAAAAAAAAAGAGAGAGAGAGAAAACAATTCCAAAAGCTACAGTTATCGAAACAGTATGGTACAGGCATAAAGACAAACATATAGAACAATGAAACAGAATAGAGAGCCCATAAATAAACTCTCATGTACATGGCCAAATGATCTCCAACAAGACTGTCAAATCCATACACTAGAGAAAGAATGCACTCTTTGATAAATGGTGTTGGGAAAAATGGATATGCACATGCAAAAGAATGAAGTTGGACTCTAAGTTTACACCATAAACAAAAATTAACTCAAAATGGATTAGAGACCTAAACTTAAGACCTGAATCTATAAAATTTCAGAAGAAAATGTAGAAAATTTACATTAGATTTTGCAATGGTTTCTTGAATATGACACCAAAAGCACAGGCAACAAAGGCAAAAATAGACAAATGGGACTAGATCAGACTTTAAAACTTCTGCACAGCAAAGGAGACAATCAACAGAGAAGACAACCTACAACATGGAAGAATGGGAGATAATACTTGTAAAACATATAACTTGATAAAGATTAATATCAAGAATATATCTAAAAACTCTTACAACTCATCAACAACAACAAGCACAACCAAATAACTTGACTAAAAAATGGGCAAAGGACTTGAATAGATGATTCTCAAAAGAAGACATACAAATGGCCAATAGGCACATGGAAAGATGCTCAACATCCTAATCATCAGGGAAATGCACATCAAGACCAATGAGATACCATCTCACACTCCTTAGGATGGCCACTATAAAGAAAACAAAAATAGAAAACATCAAGTGTTGGCAAAGATGTGGAGAAATTGGAACCTTTATGCACTGTTGGTGGGCACGTAAAATGACACAGCTGCTATAGAAAATAGTATGGAGGTTTTCTACAAGATTAAACATAGAATTACTGAGCCAGGCACGGTGGCTCATGCCTGTAATCCCAGCACTTTAGGAGGCCGAGGCGGGTGGATCACGAGGTCAGGAGATTGAGCTGATTTTTAAATTAGTTTTTTGTTGAGTTATAGGAGTTCTTTATATATTCTGGATGTTAATCCCATATCAGATATATAATTTGCAAGTATTTTCTTCCATTGTGTAGGGTGTCTTTTCATTCTACAGTCAACACTTGCTGTTTTCTATTTTTGTTTTCTTCATAGTGGCCATACTAATCTAGGGCATGCCAACCCCTGCATGGTTGAAAATCCATGTATAACTTTTGACTCCCCCAAATTCAACTACAGAAGCCTTGCCAATAACATAAACAGTCAGTTAACACATATTTTGTATATGTATTATATGCTGTATTCTTACAATACAGTAAGTTAGAGAAAAGAAAATGTTATTAAGAACTTTGTAAGAGAAAACATATTTACTATTCATGAAGTGGAAGTGGATCATCACAAAAGTCTTCATCCTTGTTGTCTTCACATTGAGTAGGCTGAGGAGGAGGAGGAAGAGAGGGCTTGGTCTTGGTGTCTCAGGGGTGGCAGAGGCAGAAGAAAATCTGAGCGTGACTCATGCAGTTCAGATCCATGTTGTTGAGGGGCCAACTGTATATATCTCATTCGTATATATACATAATATATATTACATTTATATATATATACACACACACACCACATTTTTATATATGCATATATATAACTTTTTTTTTCTTTTTTGAGACAGAGTCTCACTCCGTCACCCAGGCTGGAGTGCAGTGGTGCAACCTCGGCTCACTGCAACCTCTGCGTCCCAGGTTCAAGCGATTCTCCTAATTCTCCTGCCTCAGCCTCCCAAGTAGCTGGGATTATAGGCACATGCCACCAAGCCCAGCTAACTTTTGTATTTTTAGTAGAGAGGGGGTTTCACTATGTTGGCCAGGCTGGTCTCAAACTCCTGACCTCAGGTGATCCGCCTGACTCAGCATCCCAAAATGTTGGGATTACAGGCGTGAGCCACTGTGCCCAGCCAACATTTGTATATATGTATATGTCACATTTGTGTATATATATCACATTTGTATATATCACATATCACATTTGTATATATACTATATATCATGTGCGTGTGTATGTGTGTATCCATTCCTATGTCAACTGATATTTAGGTTGCTTCCACCCCTTGGCTACCATAATTAATGGTGCAATGGACATGGATATGCAAATATCTCTTCAAAATCCTGTTTTCAGTTCTCTGGATCTATACCCAGAGTGGGGTTGAGGGATTATATGGTAATTCTATTTTTATTTATTTATTTATTTATTTTTATTTTTATTTTTTGAGATGGCATTTCATTCTTGTTGTCCAGGCTGGAGCTCAACGGCATGATTTTGGCTCACTGCAACCCCCGCTTCCCAGGTCCAAGTGATTCTCCTGCCTCAGTCTCCCAAGTAACTGGGATTACAGGAATGTGCCACCATGCCCAGCTAATTTTGTATATATATATATTTTTTTGAGACCGAGTCTCTCTGTGTCGCCCAGGCTGGAGTGCAATGGCGCAATCTCGGCTCACTGCAAACTCCACCTCCCAGGTTCACGCCATTCTCCTGCCTCAGCCTCCTGAGTAGCTGGGACTACAGGCGCCCGCCACCACACCCGGCTAATTTTTTGTATTTTTAGTAGAGAAGGGGTTTCACCGTGTTAGCCAGGATGGTCTCGATCTTCTGACCTCATGATCCGCCCGCCTTGGCCTCCCAAAGTGCTGGGATTACAGGCGTGAGCCACCGCGCCCGGCCCAAGACACTCTTTCTAAACAAGGCTTTTTGGGACAACTGGTCACCCTTGAACTGCTGTGACAATTAGACAGCAGTAATGGGTCAAGGTAGTGTCTTGATTTCAATGGTTGTATTGTAAGTATCAAAGTTCCCAAGACCCTGCCTTGTGGGAACCCACCCATCCCTCAGTAGGGACCTAACCTCCCACCCAGGCCCTGAGCATTCACTCATTCCTTGGTCCTTTGACTCAGAGACCAGGCTGCTCAAAGATTAGACAGTCAGGTGGAGGGGTGGGGACAGTTGTTCTCATGCCATTGGTGAGGGTTCTTTCAGAATGTCAGTTTAATGATATGTAGCAAAATCTTCAATGTGCATGACACCTTGGGGCCAACTGTCCCACTTTGAGGAATTCGTCCTAAGAAGGCCTTCAGGGAAGGAAGAACACAGCTGCCTGTTAGCAGCCCCAGGACTCAATTGACAAGCCCTCCCTGAGGAATGAGATTCTCCCCGCCCTGTAGTGTCTCTCCCCCGGAGGCATTCTCCACCATCTCTGTCTACAGGCTTGTAAAAGCAGAGTCACCCCAGAGGGGAGGAGGCAGATAGGGAGATGGACCAGATAGGACAAAAATGTCCAGAGTGTGTCCTTGCACGTGAACACAAGATGGGATTCTCCTTGTGTTTGTCTTCTCTGGAAAGGGCCATACCTAGAGAAGAGGGAAAGCCCCACAAGAAAGGGAGGGAGCAGAGACAAAAAGCAAGATAGAATCAGAGAACATGCCGGGGGCGGGGACAGGGCAGCCGGCCAGGATGGAGGGTCTGGAGGCACAGGAGGCTCCAGTCCAGGCCCCATCACTATGTGCTATGTTTGGATGCAAGTCCGTAGTCTCTCTGGACTGGTTTGCCCACCAGTGAGATGTGAGGCTGGGCGTTTGGGCTGGAATTCTGGGATTTTCTATTCCATGGCACTGCCTAGGACAGAGTAAGACCCTGGAGGCTGGAAGTGTGGAATTAGTGTCTCTTTTCCCAACGTCACAATGGCTCCCCTTGAGTTTATGATGGTCTGAAAACTGTGCTATTTTCTGAGTCAAGATCTGACAGAACTGGGCTAGAAGAGGGGGCTCTTTGGAGACCAGAGCCCAGCTAAGCATCTGCCATACTGCAGTGAAGGGTAACTGCTAACTCTGCTACAAAACCCGGAATCTTGGTCCATTTGCTGTTGCTTATGACAGCACGCCTGAAACTGGGTAATTTATTAAAAAAACAAAATTTATTTCTTATAGTTTTGGAGGACGGGAAGTCCAAGACCAAGGGGGTGCATCTGGTGAGGGCCTTCTTGCTGGTGGGGACTCTCTGCAGGGTCCTAAGGAAGTAGCGGGCATCCCATGGGGAGGGTGCTGAGCATGCTAGCTCAGGTCTCTCTTCCTCTTCTTATAAAGCCATTAGTCCCACTTCCATGATGACCCATTAATCCACTGATCCATGAATTGATTAATCCATTCACGAGGACAGGACCCTCTGACTCACTCATCTCTCAAAGGCTCCACCTCTCAATACTGACACATCAGGGATTACATTTCAATATGAGTTTTGGAGGAGACAAATGTTCAAATCATAGCACCCAGCTTGAACTAGGAAAATGTAAGCCCACCTTGGACAGGTGATAGACAGGTGAGCTCTCCACTGTGGTTTTCCAGGCTGACCAGAGCCAGCTGAGCTCACACATGTCCTGACTGCAGAGAGGGCAGAGCTCATTTCCCAAAGGAAGAGAAGAGACCTCTCATCTCAGGCTCTCTACCAGCTGCACTAGAGATTGAGCCATCTATGGTGCTAGCCACCAGCCATGCGTGGCTACCTACATTTAAGTTGAAATTCATTAAACTTAAAATTCAACACTAGGTTCCTCAGTTGCATTAGCCACACTGTCTAGAGAGAGTTTACACTGCAGCAGGGAGGAGGACTGAGTCCAGGGAGTTCAAGTTGGCTGCGGTTCACAAGGCAGAGTGCCAGAGAAGAGTGACTGCATGGAGAGAGCTCCCAAGACTTTCAGAAGGGTTCCTCAGTGTATCCATCTGAGTGCTGGCCAGCGCACACATGTGATGAAACTACTTCCTCAAAGAATTAGAGAAGCAATCTTCAGAGCTCACACAGTGCCAGCAACAGTTTGTCTTCCCAACAGCCAGAGTGGAAAAATCTAGTGATTCATAGGACATCAGGTGGAATGATCAGAAGGGTATTGCCTCAGTACTGGGGAAAAATTAGCCCTAGACTAAATGCTGCTTAGGTTCCGCCTAACAAAGCTTAAAAGCAAGCCTCAGAAGAATTAAACTGTTTTCAAGTTATTTTACTGCATTCCAGAATAAAGCTGAAAAATATTTATAAGAATACAAAAGTATTCAGAACCAAGTAAGGTAAAATTCACAATGTCTGGCATCTAATCAAAAATTACTAGGCATGTGAGTAAGAAGAAAAATGTGACTCATGAATGAGGAGGAAAATCAATCAAGCAATAGAAACAAACATGATGACACAGATGATAAAATTAATAGACAAGTACGTCAAAAAATTGCCTCTAGTGCTTCCACATGTTCAAGAAGGCAGAGGAAAGATGGAGCATGTTACATGTGGAGAAGGAGTAGATATTTAAAAGCACCAAATCAAACTTCCAAAGATGAAAACTATGATATCTGAGTGGACACATGCACTGAATGGCATTGATGGCAGTTTAACACTGCAGAAGAAAAAATTAGTGAACTTGAAGACATAGCATAGAAAAAGGACTGCAAATATGAAAAGAGAATCAGTGAGCTATGGGAAAACTTCAAGCAGCACAACATAGATGTAAGTGGAGTCCCTGAAGGCAGGATAGAGTTATCACAAGGAAGTGCCTTATGCATTTGTAGAGGCTGAGCAAGTCCAAAATTCACAGGCCAGGAACTCAGGAAGACCATGGACAGGCTCAACCCATGGGCTTTCTGTCTCTATCCAGACAACCCAGGAAAAAGAGAGAGGACAATGACTAATCTCAATAATTAGAAAGGTGACATCTCTACAGATTCTATAGATATTAAAAAATAAACCGGAATAAACATCTACATGCCAATAAATTCAACTTCTGTAAAATGAACAAATTCCTTGAAAGACATCAAAAGCTCACACAAGAAATAAATAAACAAAATAGTTCTATAACTATTTAAAGAACTGAATTTGTAGTTACAAGCCTTCCTACAAAGAAACTTAAAGGCCAGATGGCTTCTTTGGTGAATTCTACCAAACATTTAGGCAAGAAATAATAACAATTTCCACAAACTCTTCCAGAAAATTAAAGAGCTGGAAATACTCATGAGTATTTCATGAGGCCAGAATTACCCTAAGGCCCAAATCAGACAAAGACATTATAAGGAAAAAAAATTCTAGATCAGTACTTCTCAGGAACATAGATGCAAAAGTTCTTAACAAAGTTTTAGCATATCCAATCCAACAACATATAAAGAGGATGATACACCATGAGCAAGTGGGATTTATCCCAGGAATGCAAGGTTAGTTTAATATTTGAATACAAATTAATGCAATTCACTATATTAATTGGCTAAATAAAAACATATAATTGTCTCAATAGATGCAGAAAAATCATTTAATAAATTCCAATATTTATATAAAAACTCTCAGCAGATTAGAACTAGCTGTGAACTTCCTAAACCTGATAAGTGGCATCTATGAAAAACTTCAGCTCACATCACACTTTAATAAAACACTGCGTGTTTCCTCCCTAAACGTCAAGAACAACACAAGCACATCCACTCTCACCACTTTTATTTGACACTGTCCTGGAGTTTCTAGCTAGTGCAATAAGACAAGAAAAAGAAATGAAAGGCATCTAGAATTTAAAGGAAGAGGTAACCTGTCTTTATTCACAGGTAACACAATTGTTTATATGGAAAACGCCAACAAATCTACAAAAAAGAATAAATCTGCCGGAACTAATAAGTGAACTTAGGACAGTCGCAGGAAACAACATCAATATACTAAAAGCACTAGCAACAAAACATGGAAATGGAAAGAAGTAATACCACTTTAAATAGCTGATAGCTTCTGGAGTAAGAGGAAGCTGCAGGTAGAGGGGGCAGGTGGAAGATTTAGGAGAGTATGGAGGTGGTTGCTGAGCCTGATATGAGAAGAGCCTGGAGAGAACAGGAACAAATGCTTTGCCGAAGCTTCTGCACCCATTGGGCTGGAGGACAACCAGCAAAGAACAGCAAGGAAAGAACCAGCAAGGAAGCTTCTGGACCCGTTGGGTTGGAGGACAACCTCAGCAACCCTCTGAGGAGGGAGAGACAGAAACTGTCTGCAGAGACTGCAGGTTGTGACACAGAAGCTGATGGCCTCGATTTCCCTCCATGAAATGAGAGAGTAGGGTGCCACTGACAGTCAGAAAGGGTGTGCAGCAGGTGGATGTTAGGGAGGAAGCCCACAAAGGGGCTGATGGCCTGGCCTTGTAAGAAACAAAACATCATGTCGCCTTGGAGCCATGTCTCCTGTGCCTCGCCAGGCACAGCGGGCCCCAGCTTCTTCGACCAGGGAAGATGGCAGTCAATGGATACCCCAATGGCTTTTTCTCTTCACCTGTTCCCCCACTCTCCTGTTCCCTAGAACCATGTTCCCACATAAACCACCTGCACTCAGTACTTGTATCATGTTCTAAAAATCCCACCATGTCCCTGGAGCTTAGGATCTTCAAGGCCAAGGGGAGGCCCTCAAGGTGAAGTTGGGGGTGAACCAGAGTGAAGGAGAGCATCTCCAGTGATGAGGGAGTCCAAGACCCATGATTCTGGGTGATGGGGGTGGACAGGAGGAGTGTGACTGTCAAGCTGCCCAGGCCCAGGCCCATGTGTGAACAGCAGCCCTATGAATCTTGCTCTTGGCCTCTGAGCCTTGGCTCTGGCTTATGCTCCAAAGATAGTGACACTGCATCTCCTGTGGTCTCAGGGATCAGCTGGGTCATGCAGGCTTCAGCAGCGGTTGTGGTCACCACTATTCCCATGAGATAGGTCATACCCACAATGTAAAATCTCACTTGGGCTGCAGGACAGCCAAGGGCTAGGGAGGAGGCGCCGCTCATGCCACCCACAACCTTGCCCAGAAGGGGCACTGCCTCTAGGGGAAGATTGGACCCAGGCACCCCTTCAGTGCCGCCCTCCTCTGGCATCTCCACTTGGTGGCAGTATTGACCCAGAAGCGGAACTCCAGCAAGCAGCCACCAACCGGTCCCTAAGAGCTGCTGTGGCAGCAAAACTTAGCTCTTTCCCAACAGGAAAGTCTGGGGAATCTATTGGCCTCATTTCACAGGGAAGTAAGTTATGGACTGGGAGCCAGGATTCTGGATAATTAATCTGCAGGATTCCAGAACTCCATGATACTGTGATTTTTTTTTTTTTTTTTTGAGTCGTGGTCTCTCTCTGTCACCCAAGCGGGAGTGCAGTGGCACAGTCATGGCTCACTGCAGCCTCGAACTTGTGGCCTCAACCAATCCTCTCACCTCAGCCTCCTGAATAGCTGGGACTACAGGTGCACACCACCATACTCAGCTAATTTTTTATAGAGACGGAGTCTCACTATGTTGCCCAGGCTGGTCTCAAACTCCTGGGTTCAAGAGATCTGCTGGCCCCAGCCTCCCAAAGCACTAGAATTGCAGGCATGAGCTACCTGTCTGGCCCATTGTGATTTTTTTTTGTTCTCAAATTTGATTTTCTTATGGTTCTAAGACTCTCCGTCTATGGGTCCATGCTTGGAGAACCATAAGATTCTAAGATCAGAGGGTTCTACTGACTCAGTTCCCCTGCATCCTATAATTCTGTGTTTGGATGATTCCAGCATTTCATGGCCATTTCATGAGATCAACCAGGATTAACCACATGGCTAAAGGGAGAGGCTGATGGCCCTACTTCCATGGTTCCCGGATTCCATCTTCTCTTCCTCATAGGGAGATCCACAATTCCCCACACATCACCAGGCCACCTGCAAGGAGAGCAGGTTCAAGAAGTCACCTTGCAATGAGAATGAGATCGTGTGTCTCCTACATCATGCCCTAAGGGAGAGAGGACGGCATGGAGCTGGGAGGTGGATGGCTGGGGTGTCAACTGAGAAAGACATGCATGTTGGACCCCAGAGTTGACTTTCATGGCATCCAAGAGCTGCCTGTGAGAACACACATGGTTTGATTTGTGAAGGGATGTTCACACAATCATCATGCGTCAGCCTTCTCAAAGGTGGCATCCGTGGCACAGCATGGGAAGGGCTTTGAGTTAACAGACATTCCTGGAAAGAAAGCAGTGTGGGGGTGCGGAAGGATCCCTGGAGGCTGGGACCCGGAGACCAGGGTCTTTCCTGCAGGCCCACTGCTCCTTCCACTTTGCCTTGAGCCCAGTCTTTCCGTACAAGGAGGGGCTGACCTAAGGTTCCAGTTGCTTTCATCAGGTGGGATCTGGTGAAGGGTCAAAATGGAACTCTAAGGGGGGTAGTTGAAGGGGTGACACCCGAGGAGAGAGTGATGTCTCAAAACAGACTGAATTATTTCCCAAAGAGGTGCCCCAAGCCCCTGCAAATGCACTCTCTAGGGAGTCTGGCCACTGGGCCCCTTGCCCTCGTCCCACAGGGCAGCTCAGAAAGGCAAGCTCACGAGGACCGGCTCATGTCCACCCACCCCCCTCATTGCCCACAAGGACTCCCGAGCATGCCCCCCATCCTGGTGCAATCTTCTGCTCTGGAGCCAGGAAAGGATGGCCTTCTGAGTTGGAGTCCTGCAGTCGGTCTTCCAGTCTTGGAGGGAAATATATACTCTACAAATGGTGAGCCTCGGAGAGAGCCCAGCCCTGCTGTGCTGCCTCCAGGAGGCTCAGGCGGCTGTGCCTCCTCATTCAGCCTCACTGAGCCTTTTCCACTTCCAGAACATGGTGAAATTCGCTTCCCTCTGACCAGACAGTGCTTCGTGGATCACCGGGCACACAGTGGGCACACAGTGGGCATACAGTGGGCATGGTAGTCGCTGTCATCACTCCGCTCCAGGAGCCTTCAAGAAATCATCTCGTCTGACAACCCACATTTACCATAAGGACCTTTTGGTTATAGGCGTGGGGGCTCACCCCTGTAACCCCACAGTTTGGGAGGCCAAGGTGAGAGGATTGCTTGAGCCCAGGAGTTAGAAACTACAGTGAGCTATGATGGCACCACTGCACTCCAGCCTGGGCGACAGAGTGAGACCCTGTCTCAAACAAATAAACAAAAAAGAACCTTCTGGAGAACTGAAGGAAAGTGGAAATTTGATAAGAGATCTGGGCTGGAGAGGAGAAAAGCCTTTTAAAATATAAATATAACGGCAAGCTCAGAAAGATAGATACAGGGCAATGGTAAGAAGCAGACAGGTAACCAGATTGGGCTACTGGGAGATGCTCACTGAGACAAGCAATGCAGTGGTGTGCCACTGTGAGGGGGAAACAGGGATGGTGCCCCCGCCACCCTGCTTTGCGACTGGCGTGCACGGCAAGGGGGCAGAGCAACAACTTCTGCGGGCTGGACCTGCTCTGGGCAGGGGCCACGGGGAGGCCACAGACTCCGGTCTGAATAAATACACAGCAGAAACCCAGAGCTGTGGATATGTAGACCCCACACACAGCCTCCCACAGGGGGCAGGTGACCCACAGGAAGACAGACAGCCGTGAGCTCACAGCCGTACCTGCAAAGCCCTGCCAGGACATACCCACATCAGTAATGTCCACGGGGGCTCTCATGGTGATATTAACGTGGAGGAGGTAATTCCCACAGTGCCTGAGCTGAACAACACCATCAAAGGTGGAGACGGGGCAGAGAGACAGAGACAAGGAATGTAGAGAGGGGCTGCAGACAGGAAGAGCAACTCACAACTGTGCAGGAGGGCTCATCGGCTGTGACAGGAAAACACACAGAGACTGATAGAAAGACAGGACGGCCATAGACAGGAGGTGGGAGGCAGACAGGTCTGTGGCCCAGAGACCCTGTCTCACCACAGCAGCTTTGGGGAAGCAGGTGGCCACGTCATTTTCCTTGTCTCTGTTCAGCTGACCTGCACGTCTCAGGCCCAGCCCTGGCTGCTCTCTTTCCAGCTGCAGTTCCCAAACTGTGTGCTAAGGCACCCTGGGACGCCACAGCAAATTCCCAGGGTGTTGCAGAATATCACGCCTGTAATCCTAGCTCTTTGGGAGGCCAAAGTGGAGGATCACTTGAGCCCAGGAGTTCAAGACCTGCCTGGGCAACATGGTGAGGCCCTCGTCCCTGCAAAAAAAAAAAAAATTTGTTTTAAAGAAAGTATAATTGACTCTTGGACAACATGGGCGTTAGGGGCACCAACCCCCTGCAAAGTCAAAAACTTGAGTATAACTTTTGACTCCCTGAAAACGAAACTACTAACAGCCTCCTGTTGATCAGAAGCCTTGCTGATCCCACGCACAGTCAGTCAGGACATACGCTGCATGCCACATGTGCTATCCACTGTGTTCCTACAATAAACTCAGCTGGAGAAAGGAAACTCCTGATCAGAAAACCTAGAAAAGAAGCCAGACTCACAGTTCACGAGGCGGCAGTGGGTCCTCATAAAGGTCTTCATCCTAGCGGTCTTCATATTGAGTGGCTGAGGAGGAAGACAGAAGCGGGGCTTGGTCTTGCTGTGTCAGGGTGGCAGAGGCGGGAGAAATCCATGTATAAGTGACCCATGCAGTGCAAACCTGTGTTGTTCAAGGGTCACCTGTCCTGCATGAACATCACCTTGCATGACCTGAGAGCCAGAACGTTGAACAAGAAGTGAGAGTGTTGCTTCCGGAGGGCCAGTAATTGCAGTTATGTGAGGATGAAATAAAAATATGATTCATTTATTTTTAACTGATATGATTTTTTTCAAATAGCTACTAATCATTAAGTTGTTGGACCTAATTACTTAATAAACAAAGCCGTTAGGTATTTATTTTAGCCTGAGGAGCTGAGGAAAGAATGACTATAAGTTGTTTTCTTGATTTATTTTATATTTTATTTTATTTAGAGTCAGGGTCTCACTCTATCACCCAGGTTAGAGTGCAGTGATGCAATCATAGCTCATTGCAGCCTTGAACTCCTCAGCCCAGATGATCCTCCCATCTCGGCCTCCCAAAGTGCCAGGATTACAGGTGTGCACCACCACACCTGGCCAATTGAAATTTTTGACCTCAAGAACCTACTGCTTATGGAGAAGGCATCCGAAGAGTGACCCCCACAAGGAGGGTCAGGGAAGCTTCTAGAAGGGACCAAGTTCCAGTGGAACTGGGTGTGCAGGGGCACTCTGTCTTCTGACCCTGGACCCCTACCCTGTCCTGCTGCTGTTCTTCCAGGGTCCCTCAGCCAGAAAGCCCCCAGAGCCTTGAACTCTGTCAGCCCAAACCCCTTCCCTGTTTTCCCCCAACTTATTTTCGCTCAAATGAGAAAAAAAGGAAGCAAAAGATGACCAGTTAGTGTCTGAAATCCTGGCTTGCCCCACCCATAACAGGGACTCACACCTGCTGTAGACAGGGAACTCACTACCTCACACAGCAAACTGCCCATCAGAGATGCCCCTCCCACCTGGCTTACCCCACCCAAGCAGGTGTCTTACAGAGCTTCTGGGGTGAGCAGTGCCTCCTCTCACCGGGGGGCCTATTCTGGAAGGAGGGAGCACGCTCCCTGGGCCCTCCAGCCGGCCAGAAATGATGTTCCCTCCAGCACCATCCATACATTGGGAGTTTTGTTTCATCAAACACATGGCTGGCTGCTCAGGGCTTAGCTCCACAGCCGCCGGGTTGTCAGGCCTTCTCACACGTGCCCTCTCCGAGGACCATGAGCCCTTTCCTGATGCTGGCTTGTAAAGGTCTCACCCACCTCCCCGTTCCACGTGTTGGAATGCAGGTCTGTGTCCTGGCCAACAAGGAGGTCTGTGGAGACAGGGCCGGGTCTCAGTCACCTTTCAGCACCCACCTGGCATGCCCCCAGGAGCCTGCCCTATGCCTTGACCTCGACCTACACCATCCCAGTCCCCAGCGCAATGCTCAGGTGGGGACATAGACCTTGACAGACTGGTCAGGGACAGCTCCCTTTAGGCAACAGCAGAGGGCGCTTCCAGGGAGGCCCCTCACCTTCCACTGCACCCCAAGCAAGGGACACAATGTACTGTAGGCAACATCACCCGAGCCTGGAAGACACTCAGGAGCAGCCCCTCAGGCCCCTGACACCCAGCTGGGGTCCCACCCTTGCTCCCCCGCTCTGCTCTCCACCTCGCCCCAGCCCAGCCCCACTGACTTGGCTGCTCAGGAGCCGAGGCTCTCAGGCTCACAGAGGGAAGGAGGAGCCCCACATGGTACAGGCAGGTACCCAGGAGCTAGTTCCAGAAGCCTCCGCCCGTTCCTCCACGCAGCCTACCCCGGCTCGCTGGTATCCAGATTCTTCAGAAACAGGAGCTCTCGCTTGAGAGCCCAGCCTGGGCAGGCTGAGCTCCTGCCTGGGGCCTCGGAGTCTGCTCCTCCCTTCATCTTCTGCAGCCTGGGAAGCGACCGGCTCTCAATGTGTCCACTACCCAGGTGGCATGGGCAGAGGATGGGGCCTGATGGGGGAGAAGAAAGCAGCCAGGAGGAGGGGCTTGGGAAGCCAAGGGGCAAGAGGGCAGGACTGAGCAGGCTGCGCTCACCTGCCCCCTTCAGTGAGGTCACCAGGCCCATCCTGTCGGTGGACAGAGCTGGCATCCTCTGGGGGGCTCTAATCCCCGAGCCTCATTGCTGGGCAGGTGGGGGTAACAAGAGTCTGCGTGCCTCAGGCTGGGCTCAGGCGCCCACCCCACCTGCAGCCCAGGTTTCCCCCAGTACCGTAATTGGGTGGGATTTTTGCTGCAAGGCAAAGTCCAGAGGAGCACAAACACGTTCCCTCTCCTCCCCCTCCCTGCCCCCACCGCCGCTTCATTCCAGAGCTCTTCCCTCCTTCCCTCTGAGGATGGGGGCCCCCGCAGTGCCTGGGAGAAGTGGCTGGGCGGCCGGGCATGCGTAGCGGGAACTGGATTCCCAAGGTAGTGAGGAGCAAAGGGAACTTTTTTTCAAAGAGAATGGCTGTCACTCTGAATTCAGGACTCCTGACATAGCCACCAGGTGACCCCTAGGGGCGGTGTCCACAGGACCACAGGCTCACTCTGCAAATGCAGAACCAAGTTGTGAGTGAGGCACATTGTGGGAAGCAGCTGCCTCCATCAGCCAGCCAGTGACACATCTGGGGACATCTCAGCCACCCCCTCCCTGAGAAGCTGCACAGAAGCGGCCACATGCCCATCCCTGCCTCTCCATGCACCTCCCTGCCCCAACTCTGCAGCCGCACAGGAGGCCTAGCCCACAGGCTGGGCAGTGCAGGATCCCCAGAGAACACACCACGGATGAGTCTGGAGTTGCTTAGAGCTCTCAGAAGCTCCCGGAGCCTCTTTCCTCAATTCCAACGCGGTAACCAAGATTCCTGTTCAGCTTAGGTCACAGTGTGACTGCAAGAGGACCAGCCGCGGTGGGAGAGTGCCTCTTAACCATCCCAGTTATCAGGTCCCCCGGGGGAGGCTGGGGACACTTTCCCTCTGCAAATTACAATCTCCCCAGGCGGCTCCCGGGGCTACACATGGATATGCAAATGACTGAGAGCTGGAGAGTTGACTGGTCACTGGGTGACCTTGGGCAAGTCACTTTCCCTCTCAGGTCTTCCCCTCTCCATCAGCAAACTCCTATAGCTTAACTAAACAGTCAGAAATCCCTCTGGCGGAACAGGCTGCATAGCTCTGGGCAGACCTGGAGGTTGGTGGTCCCAGAACCTGGGGGCAGCACTGCGCTTCCCCACTGTCCCATCGCGTCAGGGCCTTCCACTGTTCTCTTCCCTGGTGGAGTGATGGGGAGAAAAATGGAGGCGTCAATCCCTGCGCCACAGAGAGAGTCCCACTCGTCCCCAGCTGCGACCCACAGGCGCGTGGCTGCACCTTGGAGGTCCACCTGGCCGCTGTCCCCATTGCAGGCTGCATCCATCCCGGACCCTTTCTATCCGCCGAAGGCGCGGGCAGCCCTGGTCTCAGAGGAAGGAGTCCGGCCGCAGGCAGACGGGGCCAAAGGACGTGCACCCGACAACTGTTCGCTCCCTCCCCAAACCCCCGCCCCGAGAAGGTTGATGGATGAAGGGGAGCCCTAGCCCAGCCACCTCGGGGGCAAGAGACGGAGCTCGCCATAGACCAGGAGCGAGAGGGGGACTGCGGGTCCCACCGTGAGCGCAGGGCGCGCGGGGCTGGAAACCTAGGACGCGGCCCGGGAGCTCCAGGAGGGCGCCTGCGGATCGCGCAGCCCCGGGCCGGCAGCCTTCCCATCTGGCGCACCCCAGCGCCCCGCGCACACCTGGGCGCCCGCACACCAGCACGTCCTCAGACACACCGGCACCCACGGCAGCAGGAGGGGGCCAACGCCGCAGCCGCCGCTCCGGCTCCCAGGGCCCCGCCCGCCCCTGCCTGCCCCGCCCGGTCCCCGGCCCCGGCGGGCGCCCCCCGCGGCGCTGCCCCGCCCCCGCCGCCCCGCGCCGCCCCGGGCCTCGGCCCGCAGCCCGGCCGCCGGCCCACCTGGCGCAGCGCCGCCCTCGGAGCCCGCGCACACCCGCGCACCCGCGGCCGCAGGAGGGCCCAGCGACGCCGCCGCGCCAGCTCCCAGGGCCCGGCCCGCCCCGGCGCTCACGCTCTCGGGGCGGACTCCCGGCCCTCCGCGCCCTCTCGCGCGGCGATGGCCCCGCTCGGATACTTCTTACTCCTCTGCAGCCTGAAGCAGGCTCTGGGCAGCTACCCGATCTGGTGGTGAGTGAGCCTCCTCGCGTTCGCCCCTGCCCCTGTGCGCCGCGCCCGCAGCAGACGGCCCCCTCGGGCAGGGACCCCGCGGTGGCCCGAGCCCGCGCCCTTCTGCTCCAGCCCCGCGTGCGGGCCGCGGGCGGTTGGTTTTCCTTGACGGCCACTTTGGACCTGTTCAGGCCGCTGGGACGCGTGGGTGGCGGAGCTTCCGGAGATATTGATTCCCGAGCGGGAGAGTAGGGGAGGTTGCGGAGGTCCTAGCTGCCCCTGGCGTCGGACAGGGCGAGCAGTGGGCTGGGGAGAGGCTGAAAGAAGGTCGGCACGCACGGTCACCGAGGGGACAGGCAGCTCGAGGCCAGGGGACAGGCGAGGGAAGAGGGTCAGCGAGAGAGAATTCGCCGGAGACTTTCCTCAAAAACCGTATCTTACACACAAACACACACACACGTTTTAAAACAAAGTCGATGAGACAAGACTGAACAGCTCGGAGCAGCGCGGTTACGTAAAGAAAGCTGGGACCCGGCGGGGAGTGGCGCAGAGCCGGCGGCGGGGCGCACTGGGGGCCGGCCCTGGGCCCCGCGCGCCTCCCCGCCGCAGTCTGGGCGCGGGGGTTTCCAGGGGCCCTCTCTGCGAGCCCTCCGCCTGGGTCCACCTGGCAAGGAGGGGCTGCTGTAGAGAGAGGTAAGGGTGAGTTAAGCACGGGGTGTGAGGGAGTCCAGGACCCTCAATCAGAAAGCGCTGTGCTGCGCCCTCCACGCCAGAAAAGGCGCGTTCGGTGAGACCCTCCCCAGCCTGGCGATGCAAGTGCAGATAAACCAAAGGAAGAGTCCCGAAAGGTTTCTCTCAGTCCTCCCACCTCCACCGCACATATCCTGTGGGAGGGGGAACGGGGGCCACACTTTCGCCAGGGCTTATGATCCCTCAGAGCCCTCACCAAGCTAGGATCACCCCAGTTCCGAATTAAGGGCGCTCTGAGATGCCCAAGATTGAGGAACACAAGTGGGAGGAATGTGGGCGCGCAGGGCCGGGCGCAGCGCTGGTAGGACCCGCAGTTGGAGAGAAGCCTCCCCACAAGCATGCACACTCCCCCCCATCCTTCTCCGACGGCAGCCTGGAATTATAATAATTACGCCGAGGGGAAGGGGGGGAGACCCAGCGAGCCGAGGTACATCTAATCCGATAATAATTTTTCTCTTCGAGATGGTTCAGGAGCGGCGGCTCCCGCGGTAGGGGCGCCGGGCCAGGAGCAGCGGGGCGGGGAAGGGGCAGCCCTAGGCAGCTGAAGGGCCTGGAAGAGGCCGCGAGGCCGCGGGGACGCGCTTCGGGGACCCCCGCGGGGACGCGCTTCGGGGACCCCCGCGCCCCCTTACTTCCGCGTGCCCCATTTCCCGTGCGGCACCTGCGGCGCCCAGTGGCCCACCTGAGGGTCAGGCTCGGGGCTCGCCTTGGGGCGCGGGGATATTGACGCGCGTCCAGACGGCCGCAGGGAGCCAGGGGCAGCGCGTCCATCCAAGAGAGCCCCAAGGGCTGCCGGCTTACGCACCAGGCTTCTAATTAGAACCCGCCGCCGCGTTCCTGAGCGCAAAAGGAAGCGCCTTCGCTCCCGCGCCCTTCCCATAAATTTCGCCAGCCTCCTGGCAACCCCGCGCCCTAGGATCTTTGTCTTGTCGGCCCTGAGGGTTCCTAGCCTCGGTCCCCTTCCACCTCATACGCATGTATACCTCCTTTTCACCTGGGCCCCCTGTGTTCTACCCTGAATGGACCCTGAGACACCCTCGGGGACAGTCAGGCATTCTGCAGGGGAGCCAGGAGGAGCAGAGAGGTGAAGTCCCTGTACCCTCCGCACCCTCCTATCAAGAGTCCGGGACAGCCCTTTGGCCACACAGGGAAGCAGGGCATAGAACCCCACCTGACACTGACGGGGGTGGGTGGTGAGGACCCCTCCCCCATCCCCACCCCCACTTTGTTCTCAGTAGGGTTCTCACACTTGGGGATTCTCTGCTTCCTGAGAAGCAGCCTCCCCTTAGGGGAGGCTGGCTCCCTGGGGACAAGTCTGCCCCCTTCTTGATCCCCTCTCTGCCCCCAGGCAGGCTGCTCGGGCTGGAGCAAGGACATGCCTTCCCCCCAGGCATGAGCAGCACCCCGGCAGCATAGGGAAGAAGACTCACAGAAGGACACAGCGCTGCAGGACCCCTGCTGCTGGACCCCTGCCGCTGGCATCCTACAGTTTAATAGCCGGGGAAGATTCTCTCTTTCTCTGGTCTTTCTACCCAGTAGAGCATCTCCTCCTTTCTCCTGCCTCCCCGCATCCACCCCAGATTAAGCATCACCAGGGGAGGAGGGGACCTTGGCCCCTGCCAGGTGGGCTCCTGGTGAGCCCCAGTGGAGCAGAGCAGGCTGGGGTGGGGGGCCTCTCTGTAACTCCTCACCTGCACCCCCAGCCCCTCCCTAACATGAAGCCACTGTCCCCTTGAGTCTCCCCCCTCCACCATCACGGGCACATGAAAGTGAAAGTGAAGGGGAATCTCCTCACCTGGAGAAACAAACCAGGAAACAGCCCAAATCAGGGTAATTAGGCTTTTGAAGTTCGCAGAGGGAGAGGCAAAGGTGTCCCTGTGGCCAGCAGCCCTGTGAGAGTGTGAAGGGCCACCTGCCTCCCCAGGGCCGGGTGGCCCAGAGGTGTCTTATACCCATGCAGCAGATGCCGGTGGTCCCAAGGCCGAGCGGGTCTGAAATGCAGAGAGACGGGCCTAGCCTAACACTGAATGGCCCAGAGCTGCACAGACGTCCAGGAGCATCCATTCTGAGCTCATCCGGTGACAGAGAGGAGCCAGGCAGGAGATCAGACCAAAGCATATGCACCTGACCACCTGCATCCCATGAGGCCACAGACGGCAGGAACCTAGTGGCCCCGCCTCCCTGCACGCCCCTTCTAAGCTGAGTTCTCAGGAACAAGAATTCTTGGAAGAGCCCACATGGACAGAGGACAGGGCAGCTGCGCTGCAAGACCATGGCTCCATCTGAGAACAATCCCCAGGCACGCCTGCACTCCAGGGCACTCTGAGCACCTCTCCCTTCTTCTTCCCATGTCTGGGTTAATGGAATCTTGTCATCTCCCCAGGGACCCCACCAGGACCCTAGAGGTGGGCCTGTGCCTCCCGCCACCGCCTCCCCAGGGTCCAAGCCCACTTTGGGGCTCGAAACTGGATTTTGTTCATCTTTCAAGTCCCTCTGCTGCTTTTACCAGACTGGGCTGTGGCACTCCCGCCACGGCCACCTCCTGCTTCCGTTCTCAGTCCTGGCCCTCCCCTGGGACCCACACCCTCCCAGCCACCTGGAGTTGCTGCCAGGCCTGGCCATAGCCACCGTGGCTGCCTAGCAGAGCACAGCAAGCTCCGCCCCTCACCCAGCCCTGCTCTCCCTCTCAGGCCGTTCCTTCTGCCCGGCCGACACCAGCTCCTGCTGGACTGAGATCCCAAGCACAGGGGCCTGGCTGCCTGCAGATGGCCACCCCAGTTGTCCCAGGGAAGTGCGGTGTAGGCTGTGTCCAGCCTTTTCCCTGCCCCTGGCCTGCTCCACAGCCTCGCTCATGCTCCCTCCAGGGTCTCCCTCACATCCCTCTGGGCCTCCAGCTTGTCACTATGACAGAAACACATCATGACCTCCATTTTTATAGGGCACCTCACACAGCCCTCAACAGAACATGTAGGCCCTTTCAGGCCCCCACTCTCCTACATACTCATGGGTGCAAACAACCTCCTGGGCACAAGAGCTCAGCCCCTCCTCCCAGCCCTTCATGGGCCTTCATGGGCCTTCATGGGCCAGCACCCCTGGAGGCCCTGCTCAGCCAGTGTCTGCACTGCATGACCACCAGGCACCTCGGCCCTGTGTTCTCAGTCCTGGTGGGCCTCACTGTGGTGGGGAGACAGCCTGACGAAGATGGGTCAGGTGAAGAGGCAGCTTAGAGAGGCAGGAGCCAGGAAGGGGTGCGGGAGAGAAGGAGCTCGGCTGGAATGATGGGTCAAGCACACGTGTGTGGTGTGTGGGCAGGTGGCTGCAGCATGGGTGTTTTGGGGACTGAGAGGGGCCAGTCGGGCAGGGCAGGGACATGGCCCAGGGTACCCAGAAGCTCAGATGGGAAGGGCCTTGTGGATAGGAGGGATGGTTGCCACTCCCAGAGTCACCCTGCCTCTACATTAGCCTGCCACTGGCGCACTCCCTCCGCAGGCCTGGCCTCACCCTAGCCCCTTCTTCCTTCTCCCTTCGCCCGCATCTGTCTGTGTCTGTCTGTCTTCTGTTTCTCTCTTCCCTGCCTCTGTCCCTCCATATCTCCATATCTTTGTCTCTCAGTCTCTCCCTGTCTGTCTCTCTCTCTTTCCTGTATCTGTCTCTGCCCGTCTCTGTCTCTATCTCTCTGTGTCTGTCTCTCTCTTTCAGTCTTTGTCCTTCTGTCTCTCTCTGCCTGTTTCTGTCACTCTATCTCTTTTCATCTCTGTCTGTCTGTCTTTTGCAGTCTCTGCCTCTCGTCTCTGCCTCTGGTGCTGAGGACAGCAGTCACTAGCAAATAAAACTCGTGAAACGAGCTGAGTGGAGCCACCAGGCCAGCCCTCCCAGGGCTGTGGGATCTCAGGGCCCTGGGGGTGGCATTGCTTCTCAGAGCTGCCCACACACAAACCCCTCCTGAGGGTGACGGTCAGGAGTGGCCACACGTCAAGTGTCTGCAACCAGACATTGGCCCTGCATGACTGCCAGGATCCGTAGCCACCTCAGGGACCCACAGCACCCTTCGAGAGTGCAAAGCTCCTCCTGCCTGGTGCTCACACCTCAGGCACTGGCCAGCTTGGGCCCTGGAGGCCGGCTGCCCCTCTGACTCACGGGGCTTGTTCTAACGATGTTTGCTTCGCATAAGCCTCCTGGAATCCTTTGTAGCAGGGAGAGCAGGATGAGTAGATACAGTCATAGCAGCCCAGTCTTAGGGGTGGTGACTGCCCGGTGACCACTTCATCCACTGGGTCCCTTGTGCACATCACTGTACTGTGAGGAGGGAAGCTCCGGTGTCCAGCAGCCCTCCCAAGATGCAGGCGACAGGGCTCGTGCCGTCTCCATCCAGGGACCCCGTTGGGGCTTCTCAATGTGGGGCCTACCATGCAGAGCCCAAATGTGAATGCTTGGCCACCTGCCATGAAGAAATCAGAACAGAAATGGGAATTTAAAAAGGATTTGGTGACATTGTAGCGGTTTGACGGTGCTGCAACCGTTTCTGTGGATTTTGTAATAATGGAAATTTAAAAACAAACCAACCACGTCCCTCTGTTGGGACTCTAGTCTGAGAAAGCCAGCCTGAAGCCACACCTGGAGTGATGGGGGTGGGGGGGGCTCTCTCAATGTGGACCACTGCCTGTAGCCCTCATCCATTGGATTTTTGACCCAAATGTGAGACTTCTAACTTGTCCCCTTTAAGAGTAGTTGAAGGGCTGGTTGCTGTTTCTGTTCAGAAGACCCGCTTCATGTCTCTGAAGGCTATTGGTTGGGGAAGAAGGATTACACTGTGTGGCTCAAGGGGCAGGGGCTGGGGCAGAGGTTGCAGGTGCCAAGGAGGCTGGTTCTGGCTCCCAAAGGGAAAAAGCTCCCTAGGGATGAGAGCCTGTGCCCCAAGTGGTACCTGGGAGGTGCTGAGCTGCAGCTACCGAGGCTGAAGAAAAGGAACGTCATTCACAAAGGAGACCTGTACAGCCCCACAGACAGACAGGGTCTCTCTCTGTCACCCAGGCTGGAGTGCAGTGATGTGATCTTGGCTCACTGCAGCCTCGTCCCTCATGGGCTCAAGTGATCCTCCCATCTCAGCCTCCTGAGTAGCTGGGACCACAGGCGCGCACCACCACTCCCAGCTAATTTTTGTATTTTTTGTAGAGATGGGTTTCACCGTGTGGCCCAGGCTGGCTCCAGCAATCCTGGGCTCCAGCCTCCTGGGCTCCAGCAATCCTCCCATCTTGGCCTTGTGAGTAGCTGGGATTACAGGCTTGTGCCACTACGCTTGGCTAGTGTTTTTCATTTTTTGTTGAGATGGGGTCTTGCTCCGTGGCCCAGGCTGTGCACTTTAATGTTGGACAATCCCCCACCCCACCCCTCACTGGTTACAGCCCTGAGGCTGGTGAGGGGCACATGGCCTCTTCCTTGGCCTCCTTACTGGCCTCCCCAGGTGACACCCTGGAGGTGTCTCTCACGTTGCTGCTTCCACATTCCTTCCCCGGCAAAACGTGCCGCTGCCGCCCAGGGAAACTGGCAAGTGCGTGGCCGCGGGCACAGGAGCCGCTGTGCCTGCTGGGACTCGTTCAAAGTATGTGTCAGTAATCCCAGCTGGGCCGGCGGGCAGGAGGAGGTGCGGGTTGGGAGAGCTCCAGGCAGGGCTGGGCAGCCTGGACTGGGAAGGGGTGCCGACACCCAGGAGGGACCTGGGGGCCTTAAGTCCTGGGGACCCTGGCCGGCTCACAAGGTGCCTGAGCTGCCAAGAGTGGTCTTCCAGGCAGCTGCAGTTCCACCACCGGGTGTGAGGAGAAACCAGAGCCTCGGGGGTCTCCCGGGCAGGTGGGCGCCCTCGGGCAGTCTCAGCCTGGGCGAGATGGGAGGTCATCCACCAACAGGGAAACACTTCGAGCCTCAGGTCTGAGGAAGGAAGCCCTATCACCGCCCATGGAGTGGCCCTGATCTTAAGAAGACAAAGATTTGGAACAGGATGTTTGCTCCAGAGGCCCCATAGAGGGGAAGCCCACCTGCCCAAGCAGGACCCTCAATGGCAGAGACACCCACCTGCCCTGGTCCTCCACACCTGCCTGCATTGCAGCTGTGCTGGAGCCAGAGGGGTCCTAGGAGGCGACCAGCTGGACTCAGGGCACAAATTGCATCCTGGAGGGGCGGCCCTGGCAGGCCCACGAGTGGGGTGCGCTGGGTCCCTCTCAGGCCAGGAGGAGGCTGAGATGATATCCAGCAGGGCAGCAGGGCCTGAGATCAGTGTCCCCATTCCATGCACTGCTCCCCTCCTCTCTCAGAGCTTCAGGTAGGAGAGGGGTCCATTACTCCATTTGACAGATGGAGAAACTGAGGCCCAGGAGGGGAAAGAGAGAAAGAGCAAACAAACAAGCGAGTAACAGGGCTCGAGTTGGAGCCCATGCCCGCCTTCCAGGCCTGTCCACACACCTGCGTGGAGCATTACTGTGAGGTTCCCATGCCCCCAGCAAACATGCAAGCACAGAGCCATTCCCTTGGTACATGGGTGCTCTAAGTTTGCTAAATTTTACTGCTAAAAGACATCAGGCCTGGACTTGAGAAACCTAAGAGCCTGCCAGCCTCAGAAGGACTTGCATGGGAACAGTGGAGCCTGGATACGATGGCCACTCAGGACCCCCACAGCTGTGTGGCTGCGAGAAGGCCCCCACGCTTTGCCCTGAGCCTCCATCCACAAGGATTAGGTAGCACCTCCAGTGCCGCCACATAAGATGGGAAATTGCACATGGGACCAAACCAAGCCCAGGAGGCCAGCATGGCCCGGACTGGGCTGGCCTACCGCCCGCCTTGTGGTCCTGGGCCAGCCTCCTTCTTGCCCTGCATGTCGCAGCCAGCATCTCTGCCGTACCTCTGGCGAGCTGCCCAGCCTTTCAACAGAAGTGAGGGAGTGGGGAAGAAAAACCATTAGTGTTTGTGGGCTGCAGGCATGGCTGCTGTGACTTTGGCCACAGGCGGGAGCCATGGGTCTAGGGACTGGGGCCATTTTACAAAACTATATTTGTGTGTGTTCTGAGTGAATATGACAGCCTCCCCTTCAAAACAAACTATTATTAGGAAAAAAAAAAACAAAAAACCTAACAGCATTAGTGAAAATCTGGAAGGAAAGACAAGTCTGTGATCTTATCAACTTTTTCAACTTTTTGTTTTTCTAAGGATAGAAACAGTTTGTGTTCTGTTTTTGAAAACTCACTAAGCATCATCTCCATTTCTGGGGCCTTCTGGATGATCACACAATGGTTCCACTAGGCCTTGTGGTGCTGGTACTGTGATCTGCTAGCCCAGCCCTGCCGTTCCCTCCAGAGCTGGGATTCCAGGGAAAGGGGACAGAGCAAGAGAGGCTGGAGACATTGGAAGAGCACGGGCACATTCCCTTGGGACACCAATTTTGCACAGCCAGAGGGATATCTGGTGTCCCATCCAGTTGGGCAGTTAGAATTCCAGCCACTCAGCTGTGTGACAGCTGGACGTGGGAAACATGGACTCTTCCTGGGACACTGTGGTGTTGGCAGTGAGAGGGGAGAGGGAATGAATTCCTCATCCGGTGAATCACAGGCTCGGGGTGCAGGGCATGGGGGCAGGGAGGGCAGGCTGGCCTCAGCCTCTCCCCGGGGACTGGGCCCAGCCTTCCTGCCCCTGCTGTTCCCACTGCCCTGAGGCAGGGCCCAGACCTCTCTGCGATCCAGATCGATGGCATCCAGGAAGTGAGTAGGGAGTGACGGATGACAAGATCACCACCCCCGCCTCCCGCCCCGCCCCCGCCGCTCAAGTGCTTACCTGCGGTTCCTTGTGTGAGTGATTCTCAGCAAGGACCCTTCGTCCCTGACCAGACACTTGTTTGCATGCCTACAAAGCGTAGGAGAGGTCGAAGGGGAGATTGGAGAATTCATCAGAAGCCCCAGAAGCCCAAGTGGGAGCTCCTGGCCCTGACTGCTGGCTGGGGCCACGCTTGTCTTAGGGCACCAGGCAGGACAGTGGCCACTCGTGGCTGCTCCGCCTGAGGCCATGAGCAGGCAGGAGCCACGGACTGACAGCCAGTGCTCAGGGTCTGTCCGTGCCTGTCACCTTCTGGGCACCTGATGTTGCCCCTTTCTGTCCCCTGCACGTGCTTTAAGCGCCTGCTACTACCTTGCTCTTTTGGGGACCCTACTGGCTAGAGGGTGGAGGTAGGTCCCTGGCCCCCCAGGGTGATTATCAGCAAGGCTGACTCCCCAGAGACTCGGCCCAAGGGAGCCCCCAAGGACCCTCAGAGTCCTCGTGAAGACAGACACGGGCCATGGAGCAAGTTTAGACTCAAGGAAGCCATAGAAGTTTCCCCGTCAGCCTTAGAATGTCCAAGCTAGAGGCAGCCTGCGTGAACCCAGCACACGTTCCCTGTGGGACTCATGCTCCTGGGGCCACCCTGGGAGGACCCTGCTGTAAACCACAACCGCCCAGTTCAGCTGGGGAAACTGAGGTTCCAACAGTCCCAAAGCTGCAGATGCAACTGTTAGGGCCACAACCCATGTCTCCCTGGGTGGCCTCCTGGGGTGAAAAGGGGGCTGCACTGGGGACAGGAAGCCCTATGATGTCTTGGGTCGTCAGCTGCAAGGAGGCTGTCCAGGGTCTGTGTGACTTGCACCATTTATCTCTGACTCATTTATAAATGTTATTTTGCAGAGACTGGGGTTTCATACATGTACTCGTCCATTCTGCATTGCTATAAAGGAATGCCTGAGACTGGAAAGAAAAAAGGTTTAATTGGCTTAGGGTTCTGCAGGCTGTACAAGCATGGCACTGGCATCTGCTGAGGCCTCAGGGAGCTTCCACTCATGGTGGAAGGCAAAGGGGGTGTAGGTGTGTCACACGCGGGAGAGGGAGCAGGGGAGGGTGCCAGGCTCCTTCTAACAACCAGCTCCTGCATGAACTCATAGAGGGAGAACTCCCTCATTACCGCAGGGAGGGCACCATGCCATTCATGAGTGATCTGCCTCTGAGACCTAAATGGGTGGGGCCCACTAGGCCCCACCTCCAACACTGGGGGTCGCATTTCAACATGAGATTTGGAGGGGACACACATCCAAACTACATCAACACATTTGAAGGGCATTGTAGGATCTTAGAAAGCAGTGGCCCCTGGAGGCCAACATGCGGGAAGCCCTGTTCTGCTGTATTAGCCGGTGGCTGTGGCAAAGCTCCATTCCCTGAGCCTTGGCTTCCTGCTCTGGGAGGTCCCAGTGCCACCTATCCAGGTCATGTGGGTTTCAGGGAGCCACATAACTGGAGCCTGTGGGGAGGTCACCAGTGAGCTCTGCCCAGCAGGTGGAGGCCGGGTAAGGGGCTGGGTGTGGTAGTAAGAGGAGTGATGCTGGGTAGTGGAAGGGAGAAACAACCAGCTTCAGCAAGGCTCCCTTTCCGAGATGAGTGCTGGAAAGGTGGAGAGGCCGCAGGAGGAGGGAAGAGGAGGGACTAGCTCTCTAAAGACCACAGTGGCCAGGCGCGGTGGCTCACACCTGTAATCTCAGCATTTTGGAAGGCCAAGGCGGGAGGATGGCTTGAGTCCAGGAGTTCAAGACCAGCCTGGGCAACATAGAAAGACCCCATCTCTACAAAAAATACAAAAGTTAACCGGGCATCGTGGCACAGGCCTGTGGTTCCAACTACTTGGGAGGCTGAGGCTAAGATGGGAGGATCCCTTGAGCCCTGTAGGTCAAGGCTGCAGTGAGCCCTCAGCCTAGACGACAGAGCAAGACTTCATCTCTAAAAAAGTAAATTAATAAAATTTAACAAATAATAAAGGCCATGGCAATGGGCTGGCAGAGACAGCGGTGGCTCGGGTCCCTGGAGCTTGCATAGCAAGATGCTGGAGGTGGCAGCCTGGCCCTCAGATCCTTCTCCTTCTCTGGGTCTGAGAAGCTTAGGTGTTGGAACTCAGAGGTGGTCAGGAAATGCCAGCATGAGCAGGAAAGTGAGAGGGAGTATCTGCTGGCTCCCAGTGCTGCAAGACCCTATCTCTACAAAAAATACAAAGCAAGAGAACAGCACTGGGGCTTTGCCATTGGCTAACGCAGACTGACCCCAGTTTGGGCGTGAACGTCCTTTTCACGTTCCAAGGTGGGATCCGGGAGTCCAGGTTGCATTGTATTTGATGCATCCTGAGAACTTGTGCTGAGAACAGGACCCTGGGGACACTCGATCTCAAAGACTGGGTTCTCATTCACTCTCCATTTGCAGAGCCCCTCCCCCACTCACTGCAGCCAATACTCCCTGGCGAGACCCTGAGACAGGCCTGTCTGTCCCTTGTCCCAGGCAAGCCTGGCCCACAGGGTGTGGGAGGAGGAAGTTACAGGTCATAGTTTCCCAAGTACTGATGGATTCCGGGCATCTGCATTCTCCTTGGATTAGAAATTTGGATCCTAGGAGCTCTTGGGGGCTGGTGTGGGGATAGTGCCTGTGCAATTTAGATTTTTTTTTTTGAGACAGGGTCTCACTCTGTCACCTAGCCTGGTGTAATCAGAGCTCACTGTGGCCTTGTCCTCCTGGGCTCAAATGATCCTCCCACCTCAGCCTCCCAAGCAGCAGGGACTACAGGCGTGCGCCACCACACCCAGCTAACCTTTGTATTTTTGTAGAGATGGGGTCTTGCTCTGTTGCCCAGATTGGTCTTGAACTCCTGGCCTCAAGCAATCCACCTGCCTCAGCCTTCCAAAGTGCTGAGATTATAGGCATGAGCCACCATGCCCAGCCTTATATTTGATTTTCTTTTTAATGACCCAACTGATCCTTCAAGGCCCAGCCAAAATCTGGCGGCCCAGTGAGCCTCCTGGGCCCTCCTCTGCACTGCTCCCTGGCCCCATAGGAGCTCCCCACTGCCTGCCAGCTTTCCACCCTCCTCAGGCAGGGTCTGTGTGGCCCAGGCCTTCTGGTGGCCTGGTGCTATCAGAAGGAGAAGTCTCTCAGGAAGCAACTCCACGAACTGGAGGGGCCCTCTGGTCCACAGGAGGCAGGAGAAGCCCATCCTGACCCCAAATCCACAAGGGCCTGTCAAGGGAGGGGTCCCATCAGGGCTGTTAGAGGCCAGGGATGCTGGAGCCACCTCTGGCCTGGCAGCTGACCACCTGCACCCTGGCCATACTCAGGAAGGTGGTGGGCCAGGGCCCACCCGGGAGGAGGGTGAAAGGGGCACAGAACTGGCTGACTCAGCACCCTGAGAATGGAGGCTTCAGACTTGGGAGTCCCCCTCTCTGCTTTCCCTAGAGACCAGGGACAAGGCCGCCCCTCCCAGCCCCGAGCCTGCGAGCCGAGGTGGTCCTGGCTTCATGCTGGTCATAGTGTTCTGGGGGTGGGCAGAGTGACAGCCCCCAAAATGAATCCAGCATCTAGCGTTGGAGAAGAGATGCGCCTTGGAAATGGCCACATCCCCCAGGCCAGTCCCTGTTTTGTAAGCAGCGAGCTCTCACTGGATTCCTTTGTTTCTCCTCACTCTAAGTCTCCAAGTAGACAGGACATTCAACTACTCAAGCTTTTCCTTCTTTCAGACACCTCTTGCTCACTTCCCTGGCTGTAAGCTAGTCTGGCCCTGGAGCCTAGGTACCCGGCCCTTCTCAGACACGCTCCCAGGCCTCAGCCATGACACTCAAATGTTTGTCCTCTACAACATTCCATTAGGAAAATTTTCAAACATCTGGAAAAGATGCAGCCTTTGGACATCAAAGCCTTGTGTGTCCACAGCTCACACTGAAGTCAGCCTGCTTTATCTCACACCCACCACCCTCTCCATTCTCTATCTATCCGTCTTATCTTTTTATGCTTACGTCAGTCTGCTCTGTCCCAAACACTGTAGCAGGCACGTCCTGAACCAGTGCTGGATGTTTTGCAAGTAACATCCCACATGGAGTCACACCATAGAATGGGTGAAGGGGAAGCATCTGGGTTGATGGAATGGAGGCACCTCACCTGGGGTAACCACCTCACCCTGGCTTAAAAATGGAAGCCCCCTGCTTGGGCGCGGTGGCTCATGCCTATAATCCCAGCACTTTGGGAGGCCAAGGCGGGTGGATCACCTGAGGTCAGGAGTTTGAGACCAGCCTGGCCAACATGGCAAAACCCCGTCTACTAAAAATACAAAAATTAGCCAGGCATGGTGGTGCACACCTGTAACCTCAGCTACTCGGGGGGGTGAGGCAGGAGAATCGCTTGAGCCAAGAGCGGGAGGTTGCAGTGAGCCGAGATCACACCACTGCACTCCAGCCTGGGCAACAGAGCGAGACTCCGTCTCAAAACAAAAAAAAGGAAGCCCCTGCAGTCCCGGACGAAGCAGACAGTTGGTCTCCCAGCCTCACCCGTGGGCACCCCCAGCCCCCTCTGCTGGGGTTCCCGGGTGCTCTGAGGCACATGCTTTGAAAACCACAGACGCAGAGGCGGACAAGATGGCCGCGGCAGCTGCACAGGGCGGGAGAAGCGGTGGTGGCGGAGGCTGTAGTGGGGCTGGCGGTGCTTCCAACTGTGGGACAGGCAGTGGCCGTAGCAGCTTGTTGGATAAGTGGAAGATAGATGATAAGCCTGTAAAAATTGACAAGTGGGATGGATCAGCTCTGAAAAACTCTTTGGATGATTCTGCCAAAAAGGAAAGATCCTACAGGAATGGATCCTGATGATATTTGGCAGCTGTCCTCCAGTCTTAAAAGGTTTGATGACAAATACACCTTGAAGCTGACCTTCATCAGTGGGAGAACAAAGCAGCAGCGGGAAGCCGAGTTCACAAAGTCCATTGCTAAGTTTTTTGACCACAGTGGGACACTGGTCATGGATGCATATGAGCCTGAAATATCCAGGCTCCATGACAGTCTCGCCATAGAAAGAAAAATAAAGTAGCCAATTCTAAAAGTAGCCCTCTTTCTCCTGGATCTTGCTGAATTACTGGCTTGGGGGGTGAGGGAGATAAAAAGAACTTAAAATGGGTAAAGTAAGAAATGTTAAAAAGTCCCTGTTTTGTCCTGAAATTTTAGTCTATTCTGGATAAATAGGATTTTCTGATACAGATATGAGAAGTTGTAGCTCTGATGTCTAGCTGTAGCCTCCTTGATCTGCTGATTGCATTATTTTAATTTGCTTTTCTGGGAAAGCAGTTTTGCTAAAAGGTGTACAGACTTTTTCTTTTGTACCTAGCAGTACTTTATATAGTATAGCTTTGGGCCATGTAGCATTTTAAGACTCAATTTTAAAAAATTATTAATCTGTTGCTGACTCTGTTAATTCCTATTTCAATATGTGTTTCCTTGAAGAATTCAGGATACAACTTCTTGTGTATAACAGCTTTCCTTCACACACTATTTTTGTGGGTGTGTATATATCTGATTTGGGGAGAATTTAAAAAACACATAGCCTTTTAATTTGTTTGAAACAGACTTTCTGCCTGTTACATTTTGTGTTTTTAACCAATTAAAGAAGCCAATGGCATTTTAGTTAAAAAAAAAAAAGAAAGAAAGAAAACCACGAGTCCAGCCCCTATGGTCACCTCCCTGGCCTGGTTCAACCCACCTTCTCCTGTCCAGAGGCCTCTCATCCACAGTCCAGGTCAGAGACAGCTGACCTTGGCCACCACCACTCGGCCCTGGCCAGTGGCAGTGCAGACCATACCCCAGGGACCCCGGATGGTCATCCAGTTGCCGAGACTCAAAGGAAGAGAGAGGATGGGGGAGGAGACATGGAAAAAGACTGCCCAGCTACCTACAGCAGGGACACCAACCCAGCCTGCATCAGGGCTGCACTTCCTGGGAGTGCTGGGATCTACAAAACGGTGGAGGGAGTGTGCAGGGACACCTGGGGCAGGGTACCTGCATATAGTGAATGAATAAAGGAGTGAACAAGGGAGCCGACTGTGCAAGGACAGACCGCAGGGGTGCAGGCTTGGGTGGTGGCCTGGGGATGCCCATGGGGTCTGGCACGAGGTTATGCACTCAAATGAGGGACAGACAGGAGGGAGGTTGACTAGGGAGAGGGAGGCCAGATCTCCAGGGGGTAGACATATTGGGGACCCTGAACGCTGGGAGTCCGGTCCGGAGGCCAGACTGGTTGGATCCAGTGGACACATCGACAGGTGGTCATAAGCATGAGGAACTCTCTCCCTCCACCCACCTCCACCAGTGCCCAAAAGGACCTGATGATTTCTTTAAATTGAGGTGTATTTTGTACAGCAAAATGGAAGACCCTAAGTGCATGGCTCAATTCGTTCTGACGTGAAGCACTCACATAACCAACATCGCAGTCAAACGCAGAGCACTTCGGCCAGGCTGGCCCGGCAGAACTTCCCTGATGACAGGCACATTCCCTATCTAGCTGTCCCATTCAGGGTAGCCACGGGCCACACGTGAAGCATGGCTGGTGCCACCGAAGGGCTGAGTTTTACATTTCTTGTATTTTAATTAATTTTAAACTTAATTACATTAATTTAAACGGCACAGGTGTCGAATGCCTTTTGCCAAAAGCAGAGCACAGCCTGGGAGCTGTTGGGACCTGGAAAACGAGGAGGGAGGTTGCCACGGTGCTGACCTCTCCCACGGATGAGTGTTGCCTGGTCTTGAGCTCAGATTGGGGGATGCGGAGGGCCCCAGGAGCATCTCACAGTTGAGCCCCTCCTCCCCACGTGCTCACGGGAGCCCATGCCTTCGGGTTTCTGAGCAGCCTGGCACCCTAGAGGCAGTCTTCATTTGTTTATTCACTCTCCTATTGACGGATGCTTGGGTGGCGTCCAAGTTCCTGCTCTCAGGCTCAAAGGCCTGGGAAGATTCCTGAACACGTCTCACTGTGGACACGTGTTTACATCTAGGGGTACATAGCCAAAAGCGGGCCTGCGGGCTGGCGGAATGGGTCTGAGTTCCACGGTGATTTCTGCGCTGGGTCACACCTACATCCCGGAAGCCAGGCCTCCTCCTCCAATCCCAAAGCCAAGGGCATCCCTCCTCTGGGCAGCCCCCACCTGACCCACTCCCCAGCCTGAGGTTCTCAGGTTCTAGCCCTGAGTCCCCCACTGGGCTCCAGGTCAACCTGGTGTGAACGAGGCCCATGCAGTTGTGCTGAGCAGGAATGCGGGGCTGCATCATTTCCTGTTACAGATCTGGACAACTTGAATTCTGAGCTGAGTTTTGGGGATACGGCAGGTTAGGGTCCTGGCCTCATAAAATCAGACTTCCAGATAAAACATACAGAAAAACACGTAGATGATATCAAAACATCCAGAAAAAATTAAATAGCCAGCATTGAGTATTTATTCTGCACCCAACATTGTGTTAAGCACTTCATGTATAACATACAGGCTTAAGAGCTGGGCAAGGTGGCTCATGCCTATAATCCCAGCACTTTGGGAGGCTCTAGAGAGAGGTCACTTGAGGCCAGGAGTTTGGGACCAGCCTGGGCAACATAGCAGGACCTTGTCTCTACAAACTGTAAAAATAAAAATTAGCTGGCTCTGGTGGTGTGTGCCTGTAGTCCCAGCTAATCTGGAGGCTGCAGTGAGCCATGATCATACCACTGCACTACAGCCTGGGCAACACAGTGAAATTCTCTCTCAAAAAAAGAAAAATTAGAAGGCATGGTTTATGAACATTATTTTAGAGGCCATAGAGAATCTTTAATTGGGATTTTAAGTAAAAATTCTCTTACTTGCAAAATAAAAAATCAGGTTTCCTTCATGGTGGAAGCTGTGTCTCACCCCCTGAATGCACTTGAGGCCCCAGAGCAAAGGGTCTGTAGCTTGCTCATCTGTGTCGCTGTCCCAGCCCCACACTCACCGCCGGGTCTTGCCCTCTGCAGGTCGCTGGCTGTTGGGCCACAGTATTCCTCCCTGGGCTCGCAGCCCATCCTGTGTGCCAGCATCCCGGGCCTGGTCCCCAAGCAGCTCCGCTTCTGCAGGAACTACGTGGAGATCATGCCCAGCGTGGCCGAGGGCATCAAGATTGGCATCCAGGAGTGCCAGCACCAGTTCCGCGGCCGCCGGTGGAACTGCACCACCGTCCATGACAGCCTGGCCATCTTCGGGCCTGTGCTGGACAAAGGTACGGGGGTGGTCTGGGGGAGGGCAGATGAGTCTGGAGTGGGACAGAGTCTCCCACCTGGCGCTGCCTGACATTCTCATCTGTGCACACGGTGGGAACGGTGCCTCACGTGGACGCTGGGGTCCTTCTCGCTTACTGCCAGGAGGACGGTCTGGGGCTGAAGCAGGACTGAGCCCGCGGGGTTATTCGGGTATCCCTCTTCCTCCTGCTCCCTGGAGAGGAAAGCGGGCATTCTAAGGTGACTCCAACCATGGCCAGCGGCGGGGCTGCTCCCAGGAGCCAGGGCACAGGCCAGGCTTGCAGAGGAAATACACAAACTTAAAGACCTACAAGAAGGGAGAGGTTTGGGGGCACCCTAGAGGAGAAAGAGAGACAGAGTGAAAGACAGAGAGATACAGAGAGAGAGAGAGACAGACAGAGACACAGAGAGAGACAGACACAGACAGAGAGAGAGAGGAACAGTGAGACGGAGAAAGATAGAGACAGAAAGATGCAGAGAGAGACACACACAGAGAGAGACAAAGACAGAGAGAGAGACAGAGAGGGACAGAAAGACCAAATGAGAAAGACACAGAGGAATAGAAAGACAGAGACACAAAGATGCACAGAGACAGAGAGACACAGAGAGAGACAGAAATAGAGAGAGACAAAGAGTGACAGAGAGAGACACACAGAGAGAAACTGAGAGACAGAGAGACAGAGACAGAGAGAACATGGACAAGATTAAAACTTTAGCATCTTTTTTTAAAAAGTTGAGGTGAAATTCACATAACCGAAAGTCCGCGATTTTAAAGTATTCAATTCAGTAGCATTTGATATACTCACAGAATTGTGCAACCATCACCTACCTAGTTCCAAAATATCTTCATTACCCAAAAAGGAACCCTGTGCCCATTAAGCAGCCATTCCCGTTCTTCTCCCTTCCATAGCCCCTGGCACCCACCCGCCTGCCTTCTCCCCTGTGATTTAACTACTCTGCCTGTTTAAGAAACGGCATCACTCAATATTTTGCGTCTGGCTTTTTTTCACTGAGCGTGTTGATTCACCTGCACTGTGGATAGTTCCAGCACTTCATTCCTGTTCATGGGCTGAATAATATTCCATTGCATGGATGGAGCACACTGGTTTATTCATTCTTCAGGTTGATGCACATGAGCGTGGTCTCCACCTTTTGGCTGCTGTGGCCTTTTCTTGGACATGCATGTGTTTGAATGCCTGTTTTCACACCTTTTGGTTTCTGTATCTAGGAGTGGAATTGCTGGGTCACAGGGTAATTCTGTTTCGCTTTGCTTGACCTGGGAGGTCAAGGCTGCAATGGGCTGGAACCGTCACACTATTTTCCACAGCAGTTGCACCATTTTATATTCCTACCAGTATTGTTTGAGGGTTCCAGATTCATCCTCACTGACACACTGTTTTCTGGTGTTTGTATTTCTTACTTCTAGCCATCCTAGGGTGTGAAGTAGAACCTCCTTCTGATTTCAGTTTGCACTTCTCTGGTGACTGATGATGCCAAGCACCATTTCATGGGCTTTGGGGCCATTTGTAGACCTTCTTTGAAATGTTTAGTCAAGTCCTTTGCCCATTTTTAAATTGGATTCTTTGTCTTTTTGTTGTTGAGTTGTGAGTGTTCTTTATATATTCTGGATACTGGATGTACATCAGATGTATGACTGGTGACTATTTCTCTCTCATCGTTTAGGTTTTTTTCATTTTTGTGAAAGTGTCCTTTGATACACAAAATTGTTTAATTTTGGTGAAATCCAGTTTATTTAGATGTCATACTGAAGCAAGAATTAGCTAACCTAAGGTCACAAAGATTCACATCTATGTTTTCTTCAAAGAACCTAATAGTTTATCTTTTACTTTGAAGTATTTGATCTATTTTGAGCTCATCTTTTTATATGGTATGAGGTAGGAATCTAACCACATTTTTTTGCATGTGGAAATTCAGTTATTCCAGTACCTTCTATGGAAAAAACTGTTCTTTTTCCCATCAAATGGTCTTGACACCCTTGTTGAAAATCAGTTGGTCATAGATGTATAGGTTTATTTCTGGACTCTCAATTCCAGTCTATTGGTCTGTATGTCTGTCCTGTCACCAACACCACACTATTTTGATTGTTGTAGCTTTGTGGTATGTTTTGAAACTGGGAAGAGTAAGTTTTCCAACTTTGTTCTTTTCTTTTCCAGATTGTTTGGTGGGGACAGGAAAAAAGATTGTTTTGGCTATTTGGGGTCCCTTTCAAATATATGTAAATTTTAGGAGCAGTTTTTCCATTTGTGCAAAAAAAATGCTGCTGGGATTTTCATGGGGATTTCATTGATTCTCTAGGTTGCCTTGGGAAGCATTGCCTCCTTAACAACATTAAGTCCTTTAATTCAGGAGCTCAGGATCTTTCCATTTATTTAGGTCTTCTTCCTTAATTTTGTTTGTTTGTTTGTTTGTTTTTGTTTTTGAGACAGGGTCTCACTCTGTTGCTCAGGCTGGAGTGCAGTGGCATGATCACGGCTCATTGCAGCCTTGACCTTCCAGGTTCGAGTGATCCTCCTGCTTCAGCCTCCCAAGTAGCTGGGACTACAGGCATGCGCCACCATGTCCCCCCTGATTTTTGTATTTTTTGCAGAGATGGGATTTTGCTATGTTGCCCAGACTGGTCTCTAACTCCTGGGCTCAAGCGATCCATCTGCCCTGGCCTCCCAAAGTGTTGGGATTACAGGGCATGAGCCACTGTGCCCAGCTTCTGTAATTTCTTTCAGCCATGTTTTGTAGTTTTCAGGGTATGAGTTGTGTACCTCCATGGTTAATGTATTCCTAAGTACTATTTTTCTTTTTGATGCTATTGTCAATGGAATCATTTTTCTTTTCTTTTTTTTGTTTTGAGATAGTGTCTGGCTCTGTCACCTAGGCTGGAGTGCAGTGGCACCATCTCGGCTCACTGCACTTCCATCTCCCTGGCTCAAGTGATTCTCCTGCCTCAGCCTCCTGAGTAGCCATGCTTGGCTAACTTTTTGTATTTTTTTTTTTATTTTTATTTTTGTAGAGATGGAGGTCTCCCTATGTTGCCCAGGCTGGTCTTGAACTTTTGGACTCAAGCAATCCTCTCACCTCGGCCTTCCAAAGTGCTGGGGTTACAGGCGTGAGCCACTGTGACTAGCTTGTAATTGTTTTCTTAATTTTTTTTCAGATTTTCCATTGTTAATATATAGAAATTCAACTTTTTAATCAAGAAATACATTTTTTTGAGTTTTGATCCTCAGCTGTAACCCTGCTTAATTTGTTTGTTAGCTTTGAGAGGGTTTTGGTGAATTGTGTAGAATTTTCTACATATAAATTGATGTCATCTATGGATGGAAACTGCCTCCTTTCTTCCTTTCTTATTTGAATGTCTTTTATTTCTTTTTCTTTCCTAATTGCTCTGGCTAGGACTTCCAGCGCTATGTTGAACAGAAATAGTAAAAGTAGGCATCCTTCCCTCGCTCCTGATCTTAGGGTGAAAACTTTGAGCTGCCTGCATATATGGTGTTGGCTGCAGGTTTTTCTTTCTTTCTTTTTATTTATTTTTAATTTCTATTTCAATAACTTTTGGGGTACAAGTGTTTTTTTGTTACATGGACGAATTGTTAGTGGTGAACTGAGATTTTAGTGCACCCCTCACCTAAATAATGTACATTGTACCCAATATGTAGTGTTTTATCCCTGGCTTCCCTCCCAACCTCCCCCTTCTGAGTCTCCAGTGTCCATGATATCACTCTGTATGCCTTTGTGTTCTCATAGCTTAGCTCCCACTTATAAATGAGAACATAGGATGTTGGTTTTCCACTCCTGAGTTACTTCAGTTAGAATAATGGCTTCCAGATCCATCCAAATTGCTGCAAACGACATTATGTAAATCCCGTTAATGTCTGAGTAGTATTCCATGGTGTATATATACCACATTTTCTTTATTTTATTTTATTTTTTTGAGATAGTGTCTCACTCTGTCATCCAGCCTGGAGTGCAGTGGTGCGATCTCAGCTCACTGCAACCTCCACCTCCTGGTTTCAAGTGATTCTCCTGCCTCAGCCTCCCAAGTAGCTGGGACTACAGGCACCCGCCACCAAGCCCCACTAATTTTTGTTTTTTCAGTACAGACGGGGTTTCACCACGTTGGCTGGGCTGGTCCTGACCTCCTGACCTCAGGTGATCCACCCACCTCAGCCTCACTAAGTGCTGGGATTACAGGCGTGAGCCACTGTGCCTGGCCTTATATACCACGTTTTCTTTATCCACTCGTGAGTTCATGGGCACTTAGGCTGGTTCCACATGTTTGCAGTTGGGAATTATGCTGCTGTGAACATATGTGTGCAAGTGTCTTTTTCATATAATGACTTCTTTTCCTTTGGGTACATACCCAGTAGTGGGATTGCTAGATTGAATGATAGAACTACTTTCAGCTCTTTAAGGAATCACCATACTGTTTTCCACAGTGGTTAAACTAATTGACATTCCTACCAGCAGTGTATAAGCATCCTCTTTTCCCCACATCCACACCAACATCTATTATTTTTTTATTTTTTAATAATGGCGTCCTTGCAAGAGTAAGGTGGTATCTCATTGTGGTTTTAATTTGTGTTTCCCTGATGATTAATGATGTTGAGCATTTTTACCTATGTTTTTTGGCCATTTGTATATCTTATTTGGAGAATATCTATTCATGTCCCTTACCCACTTTTTAATGGGATTATTTGTTTTTTCTTGCTGATTTATTTGAGTTCCTTGTCAATTCTCGATATTCATCCTTTGTCAAATGTATGGTTTGTGAATATTTTCTCCCACTCTGTGGGTTGTCTGTTTACTCTGATGATTATTTCTTTTTGTGTGCAGAAGCTTTTTAATTCAATTAGGTCCCATTTATTTATTTTTGTTTTTGTTGCATTTGTTTTGGGGCTCTTAGTCATGAATAATTTGCCTAGGTTGATGTCTAGAAGAGTTTTTCCAATGTTGTCTTCTAGAATTTTTATAGTTTCAGGTCTTAGATTTAAGTCTTTGATCCATCTGGAGTTGATTTTTGTATAAGGTGAGAGATGAGCATCCAGTTTCAACTCCTACATGTGGTTTGCCAGTTTCCCCAGCACCACTTGTTAAGTAGGGTGACCTTTTTCCAATTTATGTTTTTGTTTTCTTTGTCAAAGATCAGTTGTCTGTACATTTTTGGCTTTATTTCTGGGTTCTCTATTCTGTTCCATTGGTCTATGTGCCTACTTTTATACAAGTTCCATGCTGTTTTGGTCACTATAGCCTTGTAGTATAATTTGAAGTTTGCTTCAAATTAGTATGGTAGTATAATTAGTAGTATAATTTGTTTTTGCTTGGGATTGCTTTGGCTATTTGGGATCTTTTTTGGTTACATATAAATTTTTTTTTTTTTTTTTTTGAGATGGAGTCTCACTCTGTTGCCTAGGCTGGAGTACAGTGGAGTGATCTCGTCTCACTGCAGCCTCTGCCTCCCAGGTTCAAGCCATCTCCGGGATTCCCTGCCTCAGCCTCCCAAGTAACTGGGATTACAGGCATGTGCCACAACACCTGGCTAATTTTTTTGTTGTTGTTTTTGTTTTTTGTATTTTTAATAGAGACGGAGTTTCGCCATGTTAGTCAGGCTGGTCTCAAACTCCTGACCTCAAGTGATCCACCCACATTGGCCTCTCAAAGTGCTGGGATTACAGGCTTAAGCCACCACACCTGGCCAGTTCCATATAAATTTTAGGATTGTTTTTCCTAATTCTGTGAAAAATGATGTTGGCATTTTGAGGGGAATTACCTTGAAGCTGTAGATTGCTTTGGGCAGTATTGTTATGTTCACAATATTGATTTTTACTGTCCATGAGCATGGGATGTGTTTCTGTTTGTTTGCGTAGTCTATCATTTTCTTCAACGGTGTTGGCTGCAGGTTTTTCACAAATGCCTTTTATCCAGTTGCCCCAAGTGGCAATGGCTTTATTTAACTTTCAAGGTTTTCAAAGACCACCCTTTGATTAGCCACTGCTCCCTCCTGAGAGAGTTCTGAGTTAGGCAAAATGAATTTTTTTTTTACCCAGACAGGTTAAAACAGACAAACAATTCCTTGGGGAAAAGGTCTGCTCCGCACCCTCCAGAACTATCCACCCACCCGGGGAACGCCGGCCTTCACTGTCCCAGGGAGGCCTGTGGGCACCACCACATGAAAACACTACCAGGCTCTCCTAGCAAGTCAAGGTCATCATTTCCTCAAGTTGGCATTCAGTGGGTTGCAGTGACCCTTTGACTGCTTTCCAGAGAGCTAACAATGTCGGTACTAACCGTTTGTGTCTAATTTTTTGGAGGGCCCTCGGAGCTTCCTTTTGGGTTCCAGGCTGCGTTCTGGGGTAGAGGACACAGATCCCACCACTCGATGGAGCATCAAGGTCACCTTGGGAGACCAGCATGTAGGGCGGAATGTGCATAGTACCATCCACCCCAGGGTGGCCCAGAACAGTCCTGCCAGCCAAGGCGGGGCCCAGAGGACCACAGCTGTGCTGAGCATGTGGTCAGCAGGCCGAGGAGACTTTGGAGACCATGGTGCCGAAGGAAGGCTACTCAGACAAAGCGAGACAGGTCATGCTGGGAAAGTCCTCCCAGGGACCTTGCAGTCCTGGTGGTCCTGTTGGCAGAATGCCCAAGGCCGGAGTTCATCTCACTTCTCCACAAATCTGCTTCCCCGATGGCTCCCTCATTTTATAACGGACAACCCCAGTTCTCTGTTGCTCAGGTCAAAAACCCTGGGCCCCTGGCTGCCACCTTACCCTCCTCCCTGTCCTCCCTGCAATAGTATGAATGCTTGTGCCCCACCCCCTCCAATTCCTACATTGAAGTCCTCACCCACAGGTGACGGTGTTAGAAGGTGGGGCCTTTGGGAGGTGGTCAGGTCATGAGGATAAAGCCTCATGAGTGGGATCGGTGCCACAGAGGCCGAGGTGAGAGGATTGCTTGAGGCCAGGAGTTCAAGACCAGCCTGGGAAACATAGCAAGACCCCATCTCTGCAAAAAATAAGTTAACATATGTTAGCCAAGCACAGTGCCTTGTAGTCCTAGCTAGTCAGGAAGTGTCACTTGAGTCCAGGTTCAGGCTACAATGAGCCATGACAGCACCACTGAGCTCCAGCTTGGGCAACAGAATGAGACCCTGTCTCTAAAAAATATAAAAATAAAAATAAACAGGCCAGGTGTGATGGCTCACGCCTGAAATCCCAGCACTTTGGGAGGCAGAGTTGGGCAGATCACTTGAGGTCAGGAGTTCGAGACCAGCCTGGCTAACATGGTGAAACCCTGCCTCTGCTAAAATACAAAAAAATTAGCCAAGGGTGGTGGTGGGCATCTGTAATCCCAGCTAGTCGGGAGGCTGAGGCACGAGAATCACTTGAACCTGGGAGGCGGAGTTTTCAGTGAGCCGAGATCACATCACTGTACTCCAGCCTGGGCAACAGAGTGAGACTCCATCTCAAAAAAAAAAAAAAGGAAAACTATAAATAAATAAACAAATAATAAATAAATAAAAAGGAACCTCTCAGTCCTTCCACCATGCATATGCTGACCCAGTGAGAAAAAGAGGTCTGACCCAGTGAGAAAGAGAGGTCTATGAACCAGGATGCGTCCTCGCCGGGCACTGAACCTGCCAGTGCCTTGCCCTTGGACTTGTGCTGTGTATGAGCTGCCTGGCTATGGTGTTTTGTTAGAGCAGCCCGCATGGACTGAGACACTCTCTGTGTCTTCCAGCCCTACTGGCCTCTTGGCTGCTTCTCAAACACTGAGCATGATACCCCCTCCCTCCCACCTTTGCACTTTGCAGTCCCTCTGCCAGGAACACCTTTTCTCCTGTTGTAATTCCCATAGGCCCTCTCAGGAGTGTCCCCCACGCTCGCTCCTATCCCCTCACCCTGCTTCACAGCCTCTGGTCAGCCCCATGAGCTGATGATTCTGTGGAAGGAGAGCATGGCCTTGCTCACCCCTGCAGCCAGATGCGAAGGAAGACCACAAGTCCTTTGGAGGGGAGGTGCCTGGTTCTGGGGGGCCTGGCATGTGCCCTGACCAGGAGAGCCCCTGAGTGTGAAGCTGACACTGCCTCCAGGGCTGGTGGGGCCTGGCTGAGGCCATCCATGGGCAGGAGCCCTCCAGCATCCAGTGGTCATGGCCACCCCCCAGCCCTCATCACGGGCCTGTGTTCTTCAGGCGTGGGGAAGGCACTGTGGGGCAGAGAGTGGGGACCAGAGGGTCAGGCTCAGAGTCCGGGCACTGGTCACTGTGGGCCTGGGATGAGGAGGACGTCCCTGAGGGACAAGTCAGGGTCCATATAGGAGAAGAAACTGGAGTTTGGGGAGCTCGGATGGTGGCCGTCCTGTGACCTTGAGTGAGAGGCAGCTCACTTCCTGGAGCGTCAGCCTCCCATTTATAAAGTGGAAGAATACTTACAGCTTGTCAGACCTCACAGAGCTGCTGGTTGGGGTAATACACCATGCAGCTCCCCTGGAGATGGCTGCCAGGGTGCACAGGAGTCAGGTCCCAGGGCCGTGCAGCTCATCGAGCGTGTCCAAGGGTGTGTGTGGCATGTGATGCATTGTGTGTATGTGAGTGTGCACGTGCGTGGGAATGTGGTGTGATGTGTCATATGTGCACATGCATGTGGTGTGGTGTGGGGTGTGTGCATGTGTATGTGTCAGGTGTAGTGAATGTGTATGTGGTTTGGTGGATACATGTGCCTGTGCATGGGTGTATGTGGATGTGCCTGTGCGCGTGTGCATATGGCTGTGGCATGCATGTGCATGCCTATGTGTGCATTGATGCACTTGCTGCTCGTTAGGGTTCCTGGGCTGTGCTGTAGCCAGTGGTGGCATGGAGGGAGACATGGGCAACATATACACTGCAAAAGGCCAAGAGCACCAGACTGGGCCCTGTGCCATGTGGTTGCTGGCTCCAGAGCCAGGATGGGGTGCTTAGGGCTGCCACTCCCCCTCTGAGAAGGAAGCAGGGATTTTAGGAAGAAAGCAGGAAGCCTGTCCTGCTTGGAGCCATACCAAGTAATGGAGGAAGGCTGTGCTGCATGGGATCCGAGGGGAACATGCCATTCCCTAAAGCCCTGCTACCCTCGGGAATCTTTAGGATATTCCATTGCCCTCCAGAATGTCAGGGTGTCTCTTACTCGTGGAAGCGGGGAGGACATCTCACTTGCGGAAGTGGGGAGGGCTCCTGCCCATGAACGGCATCAGCTCACTGACTCCCAACCTGGGCATCTGAGCCCAGCTGGAGGCCAGGAGGAAGCTAGCCTCATGAGTCACACCATTCAGGAACCCTTGGGTCTGTCCTCCAAGCTGAGCTTTGGGGAGCCTGTGCCATCGCTGTCTGGATTGGACCACGCCCATGGAAAGGCACAGATCTGCACAGATGGGAATCCCAGCCAGCAGATTGGCTGGGGGGCCATCCAGCTGAATGCAAAGCCCCAAAGTCGGTGAATAGCACTGGGTCCTAAACCTGATGACACCTCCAGCTGCTTCGAGGAAAGGCCTATGAACGAGTCTTGCTCTGGAGTCCCCAAATCTATGGTCTAGGAGCCTGGTCATATACCAGAACTTCCTTCCCTTTTATGGCTGAGTAATATTCCATTGTATGGATAGACCATATTTTGTTTATCCATTCACTCATTGATAGGCATTTGGGTTTTTTCAATTTCTTGACTATTATAAATAATGCCTTTTGTGTGAATGTGTATTTTCAATTCTCTCTGGCATATACCTAGGAGCGGAATTTGGTCATAGAGGAACTCCATGCTTAACTTTTTGAGGAACTGTCAAACTATTCCAAAGTGTCTGCACCATTTTACATTCCCATCAGCAGGGTCTGAGGATTCTGATTTCTGCACATTTTCACGAGCACTTGTTATTTTCTGCTTGTTGGTTTTGTTCTAGCCATCCTAGTGGGTGTGAAGCAATGTCTCATTGAGGTTTTCATTTGCATTTCCCTGATCTCTAAGGATGTTGAGCATCTTTTCATGTGCTCATTGGCCATTTGCCTCTCTTCCCTGGAGTAATGTCATTCCATTCTTCCGCCCACATTTTAATTGGGTTATTTGTCTTTTTGTCTTTGAGTTGTAAGAGTGCTTTATATAGTCTGCATACAAGTCCCTTATCCAGTACATGATTTGCAAATATTTTCCCCCATTCTGTGGGTTGTCTTTTCACTTGCTTGATGGTGTCCTTTGATACATGCAAGATTTTAATTTTGATGAATTCCAAGTTATCAGTTTTTTATTTGGTTCCTTGGCTTTTGATGCCATATCTAAGAGACCATTGCCTAACCCAACCTCACAAAGATCTACTCTTAATTAGGTTTTTTTTTTTAATAAGAGTTTTAGAGTTTTAGCTCTTACATCTCGGTCTTTATTTTAATTTTCATAGATGATGTGAGGCAGGGATATAATCACATTCTTTTGCATGTGGAAATCCAGTTATTCCAGAACCATCTGTTGCAGACTGTTCTTTCCCCTTTGAATAGTCTTGGCATCTTTACTGCAAATCAGTTAGCCCTAGATGTATGAATTTATTTCTGGGCTCTTTATTCTATTCCATTTTTCCATATGTGTGTCTTTATGCCAGTGCCACACTGTTTTGATTATTGTAGTTTTGTAGTGTTTTGAAATTAGAACATGTGAGTCCTCCTGCTTGTCTTTCCTTTCAAGGTTATTTTGGCTATTTGGAGACAATTGCAGTTCCATTTGAGTTTTAGGATTAGCTCATCAATTTCTGCAAAAAAAGCTTAGATTTTTAGAAACTGTATTGAATGTGTAGATCAGTTTGGGAAATATTGTTCTACTAATATTATGTCTTCTGGTCCATGAACATAGGATATCTTCCCATTTAGGTCTTTAATTTCTTTCACGACATTTTGTAGTTTTCAGCATACAAATCTTGCACTTCTTTTGTTAAATGTATTCCTTAAGTATTTTATTATTTTTGATGCTGTTGTGAATGAAATTGTTTTATTAATCTCATTTTTTAATTATTTGTCACTAGTGTACAGAAACACAAATGAGGCCGGGTGCAGTGGCTCATGCCTGTAATCCTAGCAATTTGGGAGCCTGAGACAGAGAGATCATTTGAGGTCAGGGGTTCAAGACCACCCTGGCCAACATGATAAAACCCTGTCTCTACCAAAAATACAAAAATTAGCCAGGCATAGTGGCACACACCTGTAGTCCCAGCTACTCAGGAGGCTGAGGAACAAGAATCACTTAAGCCCAGGAGGCGGAGGTTGCAATGAGCTGAGATCACACCACTACACTCCAGCCTGGGCAACAGAGTGAGACTCTGTCTCAAAAAAACACACACACATACACACACATGCACATACACACACACACAAATGATTTTTAATATATATCTTGTACTCTGTAACCTTGCTGGAGTTGTTGATCAGTTCTAATGCATTTTTTAATTTGCAGATTCCTTCGGGCTTTCTACATATAAGATAGTTTTATTTCTTCCTTCCAAGCTGGATGCACTTTTTTCATTTTTCTTCCTTAATTGCCCTGGCCAGAGCCTCCGGTTCCATGATGAATAGCAGAGTTGAGAGTGGACAAACAGCTTTCAGTCTTTCACCACCGGATAGGATGTTAGCTGCAGGTAGGCCCATCTTGCTTTTAAACTTAGTAGTTCTAGATGTGAGAAAAACTTTGTTCACATAAATAAATAGATAAAAAGGGGAGCACTTAGTTATCATGCATCTCTCAATTCTTTGAATTTTTTTAGAGTTATGTATGCCAAAAATCACATGGTGGCCTATCATCAAAATGTGGAAAAAGCCTATCAGCACATGACTCAGTTAGGTCCTCCTTAAAGTTTGTGGAAAACAGGGAATTAAAGGCGCCTGATTTTCACAAGTCCCAGTCATTATCAATGGCTCCCACTCTTGCTTTCTGGGAGAAACTCCCTAGGGTATGGCACACTCCAGGAAGATCCAGGAGTCTCCTGGAACAAGAGCTGGGACCCTTGGGGGTCTCCCATGGGTCTGGTGTGTGACAGCATCCCTATAGCATATGCCACAGGTATACATGTGGCGCAAATGTACGCAGTCGGTCCCCTGGGAAAGCACAGAGATGCACTCTGCCACACAGCATATGCTTAGAAATGATGTATTAAGCCAGTGACCTAAGAACAATGGGCATGCCTCGGGGAATCCCAGGAGGGCTTCCCAGGGGAGGTGGCCCCTGGGCTGAATCTTGAAGGATCTTCTTTCTTTAACACAACACATATCCAGTATTTTCTAGGCACTGTTTAAGTGTTCGACACACCATGGCCAGTTGAATCCTAATGCCCATCTGATGAGGCCAGCAGTGCAGTGACCCTGTTTTACAAATGAGGAAGCGGAAGCACTGTGACAAAGCAGAGACGTGAACCTTGGCAGCCTGGCTCCAAAGTCCCCAGGCAGAGGGGACAGCCCATGCCAAGGTTGGGGCTGACGTAGGGGTGAGCAGAGCCCTCAGGCAGGCCCAGCAGTGACAGGGCCTAGCTGGAGCATACAATTTAGGAATCACTGGAGGAACCCCGAGCCCACAGGGAGGGCAGGTGCAGCCCTGGAGGAAGCAGAGAAGGTAGGACTCCAGAGGATACCCGGTCCCCATGTGTGCATCCCTCCGGGCAGGGCGGGGATGGATCTGAGCAGTCACTGAGAATTTCTCAATGGTGCTCTTGGATGAATGCCTCAGGCTCTCCAGGGGCAAGTAGGCCTCACAGATGCCCAGGTCCTGCCCTAAGGTGCCAGCGTTGGGTGGGGGCGGGGAGCCCCCATTTCCGGTTGTTTTCCTGCTGCTATGCCGGCCTCTCTGCAAAGGGCTGAGCTCCTGCTGCGCTTCTAGCCTCCCCTCCCATCCCACTTACCTCCCCTGGACCCTCTCCTTCTCCCCTTCTCTGATCCTACAACCCCCTTCTCCTCCCCTTTCTGATAGAGGAACACAGTCTGGGACCCCTCCTACCTCCTCATGGCTTAAATAGGTTTAAGTAGGAAAGGGGAAGTCCCGGCTCCTCCCTCCTGCCTGCCACGGGGACTCAGAAATGCTTGGAGTCCTGGTGGCCTGGGAGGAAGGAGCCCGTCGGGTGCCTCAGACAGAGGCCTGCTCAGGAGGCCATTGTGGAGGCCCTGGCTGCGCTCTCCATAATCATCTGATTGGATTAGGGTCAGGGCAACCCTAATCATGTCAGAGGTCACCCCAGGCTTTGTGGCAGGGGCCACAGGGTGCCTGGCCACCCCTGCCAAGATGGCCTTGTTGAACACAGTTAAAAACCCTCAGCCAGCTGTGAGGAGAGGGGCCCAGCCTCTTGTGTGTGTGTGCACATGTGAGTGTACACCCTAGTGTGTGCATTGTGAGGGGTGCATGTGTGTGCCTATATGTGCACATAGCCATATATGTGCATGCCTGTGTGTATGCATGTGCATGTGTGTGTGCGTGTGCATGAGTGTGAACATATGAAGGAAGAAGCTTCATATCCTCACACCTCCTGCTTTCAGCCCCATCTGCTGTCCACCTGGCCTGGGGCTGGGGGCTGGGGCCACCAGACTGAGGCTGGGAGAAACCATCAGTCCTTGGAACATGGGGCTCTGTCACAGAAGCTGAGCCTGGTCCCTGAAGAGCCCTCTCTTCTGGGGTCCAAAAGGAGCAGGACATTCAACCTGCCTGGAGCAGGAAGCATTTGAGGAATTTTAAGTGCATGGAGACTGCGCACACCGTGCAGCTTCTCTGTCCCCTGCCGCAGGCCCCAGGCACCGGGAGGGCTCACTTCCCTGCAGAGCTGGAGACACCTCACTCTTGACCCCTGGCAAGGTAAAACTGGCAAGGACACAGGTACAGAGAAAGGGCAGAGACGGCTGCAGTTGATGCAGCAGCCCAGGGCCCAGCAGCTGGATCTCAGGCGGCATGTGGCTCTGCAGAGAGCCTGGCCTGCTCTAGGCCAAGTGGGGCATGTGCTCCTTAGAGAAGGGGATGGAGGCCAGGAGTGGGTGAGACCTGGAGCCTAGGGATGCCACTTGTGCCCGCACGCTCGGTGCCCTCTAACATGGGCTGGGCCCAGGAGTCCCCCCAGGCCCTGGCACCTGCCACAGAGGTCGGGGGGAGCGTAGTGGCATGGGGAGGTATGCAATCTCTTGTGCTTCCCAAATAAGTGTGCTTCCCACAACTCCCCATGGACACTTCCCAAAGCCCTGGGGTTTGCTTCTTCGTACCCAGTGTGGGTGGGGCCTGCAGCAGTGGCCGTCCCACTCAGCCTTCACACACCACCCCCTCTTCAAGCATTTCCAGTCCCCACCCCCTGCCCTCGTCTGTGAACCCCAGGGTATCCCCACTCAAAGCACACGGCCAGATTCCTGGTTGGTGCCCCAGGACCCCTCCAGCCCCAAAGGGTGGGGAGAGTAATGAAAGGGTTCCTGCGCACCACATGTCAGTAAGCCTTGCTGGGTGCCCCACAAGGCCCCCCTCATCTCCCCAACGTCTTCCCCAGGCAGGAGACAGCCCAGCCTCCTCTCCTCCCCACACAGCCCCCAGGAGCCCCTCGGGGGTGGTCCGCCACCTCCCTGTGTGTCCCCTGCCTATGAGGGCCGGCACAGGGGTGGGGCCTGCCTGCTAGCACATGGGGACGCAGAGGGCAGCTCTTTAGGGAACCAGCGTCCCCAAATCCAGGTTGCGACCCCTGACCCCCCCCATCGGAAAGTGTTGCCATTTAAGATGCGTTGGGGTGGGGGGCTCCCCTGGCTCCAGCGGCCTCTCTGGTATATCATTAACTCTCCCCAGTGGGAGGGGAACCCCGGCCGACTCCCCGCCGCGTCCGGCTGGGAGCACAATATCCCAGCGACGGCGACAAGATTAAGCACAAGGGGAGAGTGCAAATGCGCGGGCGGTTCACACGCCCTTCGCGGTGCTGAATTAAAGCGTCTGAATGGGGATTTCCCCTCGCGCCGGACGGCCTGGCGCGCGGCGCATACTTCCAGGTTGCTATGACTGGCCTGCGCTCGCCTAATCACCGACCAGGGGGAAATTCATATAAAATATCGCCGGCCATTGTGGGCCTAACTCGGCGTGACAGTGGCGCACAAAGCCGGATTCAAGCGCCCCAGCGGGTCAGCACGGCGCCCGGCCGCGCGGGCCGCCCGGCGGTGTCAGGGGCCGTGGCCGCGGTGGGGCACGGGCCGCATTCCGCTCTCAGGTGGCTCCGGGGCCTTTTGTGCAGGCCATGATTACCAAATGCCACCGCGACACCCCCTCCTGGCCGCCTGGCTCCTCCTGGGGCCGCAGGAATGAGGGAAGGTGGGCAGCCCCCGAGGGGAGGCGCCCGGGCGTCGGCTCCGGCGGGGACGGGGGCGCGGGCTGAGTCCCCCTGTGTGCCCCACAGCAAAGGGTCTTCTCCTTCCCCTGTGTTCAGGCCTCAGTGGGGGAAGAGGGCCCATGCGTTGGCTGCTCTGGAAGCCTGTTGTGGCCTCCCGATGGGCACGAGAAGGACTTTGCTTGTCCTTTTTCAGGGGCGATGGTCCCCAGATGACATGACATTTGGGGCCACAGTGACCTGCAGGCCCCTGACCAGTCTGGTCAGGTGGTCCTAGCTGGGATCCGAGGCACCCCCTCACTCAGCCAGCCCCTTCCGGCCGCTGTGGCTTGAGCAGGCAGGAAATGGGGGCAGCACCAGGAGGGAGGGACCCAATGCATTCGGGGTGGCCACTGTCCCCACAACTCTATGGGTCGCAGGTGTGTGGTGGGGGCGTGGTAATCATACAGGGTGCAGCGTGCACGGCGGGCTGTGTTCGCTGTGACCCTCCATCCCCCAGGATGCCTGAAGGCCAGTCCCCGGAGTACAGGGAGACTGCTCCTCACTGGTGCATGGAAACGGCTGGCAGATCAGGCAGGGGCAAAGCCTGTGGGGTGGGGCATTTGCCCTGCAGACCTGGGGAGAGAAGCTGGCTGCAGTAGGGTGCACTTGGGGGACAGAGGGCATTTTTTGTCACAGTGGAGGTGAGAACTTCCCGGTGGAGATTCAGCAGAGTTTTTCTCCTGGGCAGTGGGCAATGTTGGGAGTCTGGGCCCCCAGCACCCAGCTGGACTGACCACCATGGGGTCCTGTCCTCGGCCAGTGCATCCCTGCCGGAGCTGGGGGTGTCCAGCCAGACAGTCAGCATTGCCAGGGGAAAGAGACGAAGCCACAGGTTTCCAGGGGCTGGGGAAAGCATTGGAGGGCCCCAGGAGGCATGGCCAGGTGAGCATGGGTCAAAATCAAGAAGCAGACTGAGCAAAGGTGGCATCCCAAGCTCCTAGGAAAGGAGGTGTCAGCTGCCCCAGGATGGGGCCACAGAGGCAGAACCATAGCCCCCTCCCCAGACTGAGCAGCCCAGCCACCAGCTGCCAGCAGCCAGGGCCCTGAATCCCAGAGCCTGTGACCAAGGTACCCACCTCCAGGAAGAGGCCAAGCCAGAGACCCAATGACCACTGTCCACTCATGGGGGATGGCCATCAGCATATCGGAGACACCCTCCAACCCCCTTCTCCTGGTAGGCTCCTGTTTAGGGTCTTGTCCAGGGTCCCATATAGCCCTTACAAAGTCATGACCAAGCTGTCCATAACCTTCCTTCTGGTCACAGCCCAGAGGAGGGTCAGCACAGAATGGAATCTGAGCTTGGGAGATCTCATCTCAGTTGATGCATCAGAATCACTGGAGACCCTTTAAGATATAGGTGCCCCCACCCCAGTTGAACTTGGGTCCCCAGGGCGGCCCTGCAGTGATTCATTGGCCTCCCAGCCATGACCATTGTTGGAAGCCTCCAGTCCTAATTCCCTGCTGGGCTTCCCAGAGGGGCCAGCCTGGGTGAAGCCCTTCAGACTGAGCACTCTGCCTCCCTGAGGAGCTGGATTTCATTGTCCTATGGTTGCATTTAACAACAATCCCCACCCCCTGACCCAGAACTTTCCCTCCTTCAAGTTGTTTGTCCCTCAGAAAAGCCACTCAGGAGTCCCCTCTGGACCAACGGGCATGTCCCAGGAGCCCAGGAGTCCCAGGCTGTCTCTCTTCTCTCGCCCTGTATCAGCCCCCACAGCCTTTCCACAGATAGGCATGTCCCCCTCAGCCATGCAGTGGGGGCCTAGCCAGGCAGGTAGGCTCCCTGCTCCCTTGAGGCTACGGCCATGGAAACACCAGCCATGGGAACACCCATTGCAGCTGCAGGAGCCTGTAATGATGGGTTCAGGGACCTCTCTTGGGACCCCTCTGTCTGGGCTCTGCACTCACTGCTGTGCAGCCTGGGGCCCATGGCTGACCCTCTCTGAGCCATTTTCCTGTCGGGGCCACTTCTCTCATTAGTTAACACAAGGATAGGCTTGGACCTGCTTTTCCCACTGTCACCCCAGAACAGGGCAGCCTCCATGCTGTGCTCCCTCAGCAGCTACCTTCTGAGCAAACACCTGTCCCTGCCGAAATGCTTCCCGGGTCACCTCCCTGTGGGAAGGTCAGCCCTGAGAGGACAGAGGCTGCAGCCTTCTTTGCCACTTAAAAGACAGTCGCTGCTTAATACATAGTGGCAACTGAGCAACTTTAGTGAAATGTGAAAGACAAGGATTTTGGAATGATTTGGGCAAATGTTGTTCAACGTTTAAGAATTTGGAAACATGGCCGGGCGCAGTGGCTCACGCCTGTAATCCCAGCACTTTGGGAGGCCAAGATGGGCGGATCATGAGGTCAGGAGATCGAGACCATCCTGGCTAAGATGGTGAAACCCTTACTCTACTAAAAATACAAAAAAAATTAGCTGGGCATGGTGGTGGGCACCTGTAGTCCCAGCTACTCGGGAGGCTGAGGCAGGAGAATGGTGTGAACCTGGGACGCGGAGCTTGCAGTGAGCCGAGATCGTGCCACTGCACTCCAGCCTGGGCGACAGAACGAGACTCTGTCTCAAAAAAAAAAAAAAAAAGAATTTGGAAACATATCCTTCCTGTTTGATGTTCAAAGGTCCTTTTCTGAAGTTATGATGGTAGATATTATATATATATATATATATATAAAATATCTACCACATATCTACATATCTCTATCTATCTATCTATCTATCTACATCTTTTCCTGTCTTAACAAAATAAAACACTTGGCAGTCCTCTGTTAGTCCCCAGATGCTCTCTGATACTTGAAAAGCCCATTAAATCCAAACCTAGAAACAAAGGATTTGTTAAGATCCCTCTAGTCCAAAAGTTCTGAGATGCAAGAGACAAAGGAACCATCAAAGCTCATCTCATGATTCCCTGCATCTGACAACTGCACTGCCCTCAGCTGTGATGGAGCCTTACCTGGCAGCTCTTCTGCCTTTCCCTAAATGCCCACCTCTTACCACCTAGAACTCCCTCACCTTCTCAGACTTTATCCATCCATCCATCATCCATTCATCCATCATGCATGATCCACCATCCATCAATCCATCATTCATCCATCTGTCCATCATCATCATCCATTTATCCATCATGCATGATCCACCATCCATCAATTCATCCATCCATCCATCCACCATCCAACATCCATCAATCTATCCATCTGTCTATCTGCCATCCATCAATCCATCATCCATCTATCCATCAATCTATCATTCATCCATCCATCCATCCATCCATCCACCATCCATCAATTCATCATCATCCATCTATCCACCATCCCTCAATCCATCATCTATCCACCCACCCATCCATCTACCCACTATTCATCACCCTTCCATCCCAGGCCTGCCTCAGAGCTCATGTTGTCAAGCCTTGCTGTGTGTCCTTGTCCTCTCTACTGCCTCCCTTGTGAACTGTAAGCTCCCAAAAGCACATGGTTTAGCACAGTCCCAGGCAAAAAAAACCTAACATACACACCAGCAAAGCCTCCCACTAGAGATAGGGAAGGCTTCCCCTGGTTCATTCTCCTTACCAAGGCAAGGACTCTCTTCTCCTGAAAGTGGGTCATCCAGCCTCTGTTTTATTATCACCAGGACAGGAACTCCTTCAACTTTCAGAAAGCCTAGGTTGTTAGAAATTGTATCATATTGAGCAGCAGTGCACTTTCTGGAGGATTTCTTTTTTCTTTTGATGGAGTCTCCCTCTGTTGCCAGACTGGAGTGCAGTGGCGCGACCTCAGCTCACTGCAACCTCCGCCTCTCGAGTTCAAGCAATTCTCCTACCTCAGCCTCTTGAGTAGCTGGGACTACAGGCGCACGCCACCATGCCCTGCTAATTTTTGTATTTTTAATAGAGACGGGGTTTCACCATGTTGGCCAGGATGGTCTCAATCTCTTGACCTTGTGATCTGCCCACCTCAGCCTCCCAAAGTGCTGGGATTACAGCTGTGAGCCACCGCGCCCAGCCTCTGGAGGATTTTTTTACTGTGGTTATTGAGAGTGGGCACCTTGCTTCTTATTCATCTCATATTCCTCATTCAGCCCAGTGCCTGGCTCATTAGGGACTCTCAGATCTTGGATGGATGGATGGATGGATGGATGGATGGATGATGGATGGACGATGGATGGATGGTGGGTGGTGGATAGATGGATGAATGGATGATGGGTGGATGATGGATGAATGGTGATGGATGAATGGTGATGGATGGATTAGAGATGGACAGATGATGGGCAACAGATAGATGACGAATGGACAGATGATGAAGGGGATGATGGATGGATGATGGTTGAATGATGGATGGGTGATGAATTGATGATGGATGGGTGATGAATTGATGATGGATGGATGATGAATGGATGATGGATGGATGATGAATGGATGATGGGTGAACAGATGGATTAGTGGTGGTAGATGGTGGATGATGGGTAATGGATGGACAACAGATGGATTGTGGATGGATGGTGGATGATGGATGATAGATGTATGGATAATGTATGGATATGGATGATGAATGGATGAATGGTGGATGATGGATGATAGATGGATGATGGATAGATGTGGATGATGGATGGATGGATAATGGATGATAGATGGATGGATGTGGATGACAGAGGATGGATGATGGGTGGATGGATAGATGGGTGGTGGATGGTGGATGATGGTAGATGATGGATAGTAGATATATGGATGATGGACGGATGGATGGTGAATGGATAGATGAATTGATAGGTGGATACATGGTAGGTGGTGGTAGATGATGGATGATAGGTAATGGATAGATGGATGGATGGATGGATGGATGGTGGATGATGCATGATAGATGAATGGAGAGATGGATGGATGTGGAAAACGGATGGATGAATGAACGAAAGGAAGGAAAGATAGATAATTGATACTTTGGATGAATTCAGTAAATAACTGCTAAATGAGACCACAATAAGTTTCTGGGAAAGATGGTTTTCCCAGGTGGAAGATACTTCCCTTACAGAACAATTTTGTTATGCAGTTTCTTTTCTTCTTCCTTTCTCCAACAACTGCTTGCTGTGTTAGAATAAAAGTCCTGGGCCTGAATAGGGCAGGCCTCAGGTGGCTCAAAAAGTTCAGCCAGGCTCCTTCCCAGGTGACTTGGCCAAATTGGCAGCATTTGTGTCTAAGCACCCTGCCTCCCAGTAGCCTGTGTCCCATTCCAGTGGGACCTCCGACAGTCCACTCTAATGAAGGCATTTTCCTGCTGACTGGGATGATTTCCTGGCCTTCTGGGATGGCTGGCACTTCCCACGGGCAAGATGCCTCCGTTTCACCCCCATAGCTGCCTCTGTTGTGTCAACAAAAGCTGAAACCCCTGACAAAGGTGTTTGTGGCAGAGAACTTGGCTTCCGTGGAGGCTGGCTGCCAGGACTCCAGAGCCTGGACGTGAGTCCTGGCCCAGGGGAGCCCTGAGTCGGCTCCTCTGTAAAAAGAGATGACTCTGGGCAGTGGTTCATAACCTGTGTGCTTCAAACACCTGTGGAAATCTGATCAAAGCAATGGATTCTCTCTCCAGAAAGACGCCCGTGCTCCCAGACATACCCCATCGTTTGTGCTATCTGGGGAGGGTAGTGAACCTGCTGCAGATTCCCCCTAGAACCTTGGGTGGAATCCATCCCATAGGCTCAAATCTCCTGCCGCTGTGGCTGCCACTTGGACATTCTGGGGGGTCTTCCTTCTGCATGGTTTCAGGACATTTTTTAACTTTTTATTTATTTTATTTTATTTTATTTCATTATTTTTAGATTAGAGATGTGGTCTCATTCTGCTTTCCAGGCTGGAGTACAATGGTGTGAACACGGCTCACTGCAGCCTTGAAGTCCTGGGCTCAAGCAATCCTCCTGCCTCAGCGTCCCGAGTAGCTAGGACTACAGATGCACACCACCATGCCCAGCTCATTTATGTTTTTTTTTTAAGAAAGGGGGTCTTGCTATGTTGCCCAGGCTTAACTTTTTATTTTGAAATAATTTCAGACTTACATAAACATCACAGGAGTGGCACTGAGAGTCCTGGGTCCCCTCACCCAACCCTGTGGTGCATAACCATGCCAATTGTTCAAAACTAAGTGTGTTCTATTCACCACACTCTGGACGTCACTCAGCTTTCCTTTGTTTTTCTATCAAGATCCCTTTTCTGTCCCAGAACCCCCTCCTGGGTCCCTTGTTACTTTTGGTGATGCCATGCCTCTGGCTCCTCCACTCTTCCCTGTCCCTCATGCCCCTGAGACCTCTGAGGAGCACAATTAGGCATTTTGCAGAACAGCTATCAATTTGGGTTGGTCTGATGTCTCTCGACGATTAGATGCAGGCTGTGCATTTTGGGCGAGAATACCTCGAAGGCTATATGTGGCCTTCACGCATCATCCCTGGAGCCACAAGGTATTGTGTGTCCCATTTCAGGCAAAGTTAACTCAGTCCCCAGCATAAGGTGGCATCTGCCAGGCTTCTCCAGTGCACAGTTAAGGCTTTTCTCATTGTGCTTGATAAACACTGTGAGCAGTTGCAGAACCGCTTAGAGACCTTGTGGCTTCAACTTTAATGCAAGCTCTCTTTGCCAGAACATAGGGTCTCACGCTTTTCTGGCCTGTGGTCTTGCAGCCTGCAGCTTCTACTTCGGCCTCGGATGGGGGTGTCTGTCCTGGGATCCGAGCCTCTCTGCAGAGACTTCTTCTCTTCAGTCTTCACGAGTGAATTGAAGGCCTGCTCCAGGGTTTTCTCAGCTGGCAGGGAGCTCCACCTCCACATGTGATGGAAGAGAAAATCAAGGTTCAGCCAGCTGGTGACCAAACTGAGCAAGAATGAGCTCTTTTCTGTCCAAGTGGAAGCCCTGAGCACCACCCGCCCTTGCCCTTGAGTGTGTCTGGCTACTGGGGCTGTTTGCCTGAGTTTTGATAAGCAGGGATCTCAAGGCCCTTGTTATGGGCAGGGCACGAGTGAGGCACAGAAAGCCCTAGCCGCAGGCTCTGGTTCTCCACTTACCAGAAGCTCAGGAGCAAGAGGGAGGGGCTGGCCTTGGAGACAGACTTGTAGTAGCCAGGCGGTGAGGTGGGAAGGCAGGCTTAGCTGGGGTAGGTATTCAGGGCGTGGGATGCACAGGTCATTTGGGAGTGAGAGGGTCCGGCCGGGAGGGCAGGTGGAGCTGTGTGCCATGCATGAGCTCCAGGACCACCCAGGACACTCCTCAACCCTGCCTCTCAAGCTGCCTTAGAAGGGAAGCAGGGCAGATGGCAGGGGAGGGGGTGCTGACTAGGGAGGGGACGACCTGAGTCCTTTAAAGACAAGAAGAGGCGCTCAGACCTGGAGGCTTAGAGAGGAAGTGCTCTGCATCCAGCCACACATGTATTCACTCAAGGGCAGTGGGTTCAGCAAAGGCCCTTCCAGGCCCGTCTGTGAACTGATCAGTTGTGTTAGGGAAGTAACATGGAGTCGGGGGTGGGGGCTTTAAGTTTCTTGGAGAGGTGTGGAGGAGGTGGCTGCCTACCTGCTCCCTGGGAAAGGAAACAGCGAAGGTTGCATGATGGGCCTGGGTGCCTTAGAGGGGCAAGGGTGGGCCTGCTCTGGGTAGGCTCAGACCCTCCTGGTTCCCTGACTCAGCCCAGGGTTCCTGCCCTTCATTCTGGCCCCAGGAAATATCTATGGGCTGGGACTTGTGCTCCAGATTGGAAATCAAAGGTGAGCCAAACAGTCCCTGCCCCTAGGCAGCCGGGGCTAGGGAGGGAGTCAGTGGGCAAATCTTCCTGGTTGGGGAGGGGCAGCCAGGTGTAGAGGACACCCGATCCCTGGCCGCTCCCTTCAGAGCAGGCAGGGGCACAGCAGGTCCAGCCTGAGCCAAGGAAGGAACTGGAAAGAGCCCAAGGGGAGGACAAAGGGCTGAGTGCGGCCTGAGGCCAGGGAGTGGCATTGAGGTCAGGAGAGGAGATAGATCCAGAGGGGGCCTGGCATGGCCAGATTGGCATTGGGCGAAGACCTCAGCCTGCAGATAGTGTGTTGCGAGGGAGAGGTGTGCGTGTGTGTGCATGCGTGTGTGTGCATGTGTGTGGTGCACATGTGGAGGGGTGTGTATGTGTGTGCATCTGTGTGCATGCATGTGTTGGTGTGTGGTGGGTTGTGAATGCATATGTGCATCCATGGGAGGTGTGCATGTGTGTGGTGTGTATGGTGTGCTTGCATGCATATGGATATGTGTGTGCATGTGTGTGTGTGCATGTGCACGGGGTGTGCATGTGGGGTGTGTGTGTGCATGTATGTGTATGGTATTCATGTATGTGTATGTGTTGTGTGGTGTGTGTATTTGTGTGTGTGCATGTGTGTGGGGTGGGGTGTGTATATGTGGGGTGTGTGCATGCATGTGTGTGCATGTGTATGGTATGTGTGGTATGCCTGCATGGTGTGCATGTGTGTGTGGGATGTGCATGTATGTGAGTGCATGTGTATGCTGTGCTTGCATGCATGTGCATATGTGTTCATGTATGTAGTGGGGTGTGCATGTGTGCTTGTGTGTGGTGGGGTGTGCATGTGTGTGCATGTGTGTGATGTGTGCATGTGTGTGGTGTGCAGGCCTATATGTGTGTGTTTGCATGTGTGTGTGCATGTGCATCAGGTGGGGTGTGCGTGAGTGTGTGGTATGCATGTGTCTGTGCACGCATGTGTGCATGTGGTGTGCATGCATGTGGTGGAAGAAGGAAGCTGGAGGCTGGGGCCTCCTAGGGGCCTCTTCATGGCAAGGTGGGAGATGGACCCACAGCAAGAACCAGGAGGGGCAAATTGGCTGAGAGGCCCCAGGGCCACCTCAGAAGGCCAGAGCAGCCTGGGCGGCTGGGGCTGTTTCAGGACTGGACAGTCTCCGGCCAGCAAGCAGAGCCCTTCCTGAGCTGGTGGTGGGAAGTGGATACAGAAGAAATGGAGAGTTTTCTTCTGGGCTTGTGGCTGGATGCAGTGGGTGTCCAGGCCTGACTTGGACAGGGCCCCAGGGAGGGGACGGGGCTGCTGGGACCTGCCATCAGGGGGCTGTTGGCCAATCCACAGAAAAGTCAACCAAAGCAGGCCCGAGGGGCTCGGGGCTTTGTCAGCAGCCAGGGGGACGCCGGTGCAAAGCCATAGCCTCAAATACCTTCCACTTTGTATGTTCTTGGTATGGGAGCAAACGTGCGTTCTTCTGTGCTGGCTGTGTGTGGATATGTGTTGGGCCGTGTGGGAGCGTCTGAGTGTGTGCACACTCATGCCTTTCTGTCCCTGCCGGCCTGGGCTCAAGGGCATCACAAGCCCCAGGGGCTGCTCTCTCGGTCCTCTCCTAGGCAGCCTGCAGCCACGTGCCTGTGTCCCTGAGTTAGGCCATTCTTGCATTGCTATAAACTATATAACACTTGAGGCTGGTAATTTATAAGAAAAGATGTTTAATTGGCTCACAGTTCTGCAGGCTGCACAGGAAGTGTGGCTCTTGCTTCTGCTTCTAGGGAGGCTAGGAAGCTTCCAATCATGGCGGAAGGCAAAGGGGGAGCAGGCATGTCACATGGTGAGAGCAGGAGCGGGAGAGAGAGTGGGGGAGGAGGTGCCACACACTTTTAACAACCAGATCTTGCAAGAACTCACTCGTAATCTCGAGGACAGCACCAAGCCATGAGACCCACTCCCCAATGACCCAGTCACCTCTACCAGGCCCCACCCCAGCCCTGGAGATCACAGTTCAACATGAGATCTGGGCAGGGTTAAATATCCAGACTACATCAGCCCCATCCACCCGAGGATGAAAGCTCCCTGGATGTCCAGGTGGCAGAGGAGGTCACAGCCCCCTTTGATGACTCTGTTGTGACCCTAAGGGGTCCACTGCGGGCCTCTGCCAAGGAGGAGCAGGGGACACAGTGGGACATAGCCCTGTATCCCCGCCTTGTCCCATGGGAGGACCCTGGCTCCAGGAGAACCTCAGGCCTCCTTCTGTCCCCATAGAGAGGGCCCATCGGAGTTCCCTTCTCCCTCCTGCTCTCCCAGGGTCTCAAGGGAAGAGAGAAGGTCAGAGCCAAGGAAAGGTGGGGGCTCAGGATCCTCCCACAACAGAAGAAGAGACATGGAGGAACCTGCCCCAGGGCACACCCAGCCCCCAGAGGCCAAGCCGAGGCTCAGCGGCTCCAAAGCCCAGATATCTTCTTGCTAGGTCTGTAAGATCCCTGCCCAGAAGCAGGTCAGGCTCTTTCCTGGTTGGCTCCCTGCTAGTTCCCCAGCTCAGACTGCAATGCTTGGCAAACAGCAGGCACTCTCTTCCTCACCTGTATCGGAAGGTGGGTCCAAAGTGAGTGCCTGTCTTTTTTTATTTTGTTTTTTTGAGACAGGTTCTCACTCTGTTGCCCAGGCTGGAGTGCACCGGTGTAATCATACCTCACTGCAGCCTCGAACTCCTGAACTCAAGTGATCTTCCTGCCTCAGCCTCCAGAGTAGCTGAGATTATAGGCCCCCAGCCCTGAGTGCCTTTTATCAATGGAAGCAGGGCCTGGCCAGGCCCGCCCCCTCTCCTCGCGCCCTTGCAGAAGTGTCTGCACACACCCACCCTCAAGACACGGCTCATTCTTTCAACCTGTCTGGGGAAGACTGGCTGGGGGCCTGGCCTCTGCAAAGCCCACACCACCCCTCATTCCCATCCCCTGATCCTAGCCTCCAGAGCTTTCTCCTAAATTCCAGCCCTCCCCTACCACCCTTCTGCACAAGCAATGCCACTTCCCCAACTTAGCCTCTATTTCCCCATTTGGGGAAGAAGGAAGCTGTGTACAAGGACCCAGGCAGCTCCAATGTCAGCAGCGGCAGACACCCTGCAGCCTTCCAAGCTGGAGGCAGGGGCATTTGGGGCACTGGGGCTGGCCCTGGGGAGGTGGGCGCTAGAAGTCACTGGTGTTGAGAAGATTCCAGAAGAGGCGGCCGTACAGCTGAGCCATGCAAGTGCCGGTGCTTGGGGTGGAGGAAGGAAATGGCAAGAGGCACAGCAGAGGTGGGCAGTGTGCGGGGTGGAGCCACACTCTGGGGTCTGCGCCCCAGGCTGTCTGGGCAGCAGAAGGAAATGGCTCTTGTCTGGTTTTACCTGCCTTCGTTCAGTTGTATGATTATTTTGAGATCCTTTGTGCTATTTTTCTTGTTATTCCTAAATTAAATGCTGTTATGGACTTGCCACTGTTTTTTAACCATCCCTGTTGATGGACATTGGGGTACTTCCAGTTTGTGGCTTGTGTGAACATTTGCTTACAAGTCTTTGCACAGACATGGGTTTCCTCTGGGGCAAACCTAATGGCTGGTGTACGTTTACCCCTGAAGACAATGCCAAAGTGCCTCCCAAGGGGACTGCACCTTTCCCCTCCATCCAGCTGTGAACAAGGGTCGGGGTCTGATTTCTCCACATCCTTGCCAACACTTGCTACTCTTTGACTCTTTGCAGCCATCCCCGTAGGTGTGAGGTGGCTCCTCATTGGGTTTTTTGATTTGCACATCCCCAGGATGGGTGATGTCGACCATCTTTCCAGGTGCATGCTGGCCTTCCTTGTGCCTTTTTTTAAAAGACAGGGTCTTGCTCTATCACCCAGGCTGGAGTGTGATCATAGCTCACTGCAGCCTCAAACTCCTGGGCTCTAGCAATCCTCCCACCTCCGCTTCCTGAATAGCTGGGACTACAGGTGCACACCACTGCACCTTGCTAATTTTTAAATTTTTTTGTAGAGATGGGGTCTTGCTACATTGCCAAGGCTGGTCTCAAACTCTGGGGCTCAAGCAATCCTCCCACCTCTGCCTCCCAAAGGGCTGGGATTACAGGTGTAAGCCACCTTGCCAGCTGTATGTTTTTTGAGACAGGGCTGGAGTGCAGTGGTGCTATCCTGGCTCACTGCAGCCTCGACTTCCTGGGCTCAAGTGGTTCTCCCGCCTCAGCCTCCCAAGTAGCTAGGGCCACACCCAGTTAATATTTTTAGTTTTTGTAGAGAGGGGGTCCTGCTATGTTGAAAAGGCTGTCCTGGTCTCAAGCAGTCCTCCTACTGTGCCTCTCAAAGTGCTGGGATTACAGGCATGAGCCACTGTACCTAGCCAAAGTTGATTGTTAAAAAGAGCCTGGTACCAACCTCCCCTCTCTCTGGCTTCTGTCACCATGTAATTTCTTGCACACACTGGTTCCCCTTTACCCCCCTTTCCCTTCTGCCACAAGTGGAAACAGCCTGAGGCCCTTGCCAGAGGCAGTTGCTGGAGCCATGCTTCTGTGTAGCCTGTAGATCCGTGAACCAAGTAAGCCTCTTTGCCTTATACACCACCCAACCTCACGAGTTCCTTTATAACAATGCAAATGGGCTAAGACCCCTGACCTGCCCAAGGCTGTCCTTTGAGCTGAGCCCTGTTAACCCTGCATCTCTCCTCTCTCTACAGCTACCAGGGAGTCAGCCTTTGTCCACGCCATTGCCTCAGCCGGTGTGGCCTTTGCGGTGACACACTCATGTGCAGAAGGCACGGCCGCCATCTGTGGCTGCAGCAGCCGCCACCAGGGCTCACCAGGCAAGGGCTGGAAGTGGGGTGGCTGTAGCGAGGACATCGAGTTTGGTGGGATGGTGTCTCGGGAGTTCGCCGACGCCCGGGAGAACCGGCCAGATGCCCGCTCAGCCATGAACCGCCACAACAACGAGGCTGGGCGCCAGGTAGGTTCGCCGCCCGCAAGGGTGCTTGGGAAAAAGGAGCCTCCTCAGCAGGGTGTGTGCCCTGGTTCTTTGCGGCATATGGCCCGGTGAGGCAGGATGGTGGCCAGGCTGAGGGTCTTCTCGACCCCTGCCTGGGGTGTGCGAAGCTTAGCACCATCCAGCTGCACCACAGCATCCAGTGTGCTCCTGGGGATGGCGAGCCCACCTGTGAACTGGGGTAGCCAAGAAGGAGGGATGAGGCAAAGGCCTGGTCAACAGGAGCCCCTGCAGAGCCCAGGGAGGGAGACAGCCAGGCAGCCACAGAGACAGGGAGGAATTCTGCAATGAGGAAATGCAGGCACACAAGGTGACCCGATGTCAAGGACAGCTGGCAGTAATTTAGGGGGACGGAGGCTGGGAGAGCCTCCCAGGCAGCCTGGAGGTGAAAGACAAGCGACTTGGTCTGGGCAGAGTACAGAGTGTAATGGAACAAACAGTATCTTGATGTGGAGAGGCCAACCCAGACCAAGCCGTGTAAAGCTTCGTGAGCCTGTGTCTTATTCTGTCTGTGCTGCTACAACAAAATACCTTAGACTGGATAATGTATAAACAATGGGAGTTTAGTACTCACAGTTCTGGAGACTGGGAAGTCCAAGGTCGTGGTGCTAGCAGATTCCATGTCCGGTGAGGGCCTGCTCCTCATGGATGATGCCTTCTGTGTCCTCACCCAGGGTGTGGATCTCTCTGGGGTTACTTTTATAAGGGCATTGTTTTAGGCCATTCTTGCATTGCTACCTGAGACTGGGTAATTTATGAAGAACAGAGGTTTAATTGGCTCACGGATCTGCAGGCCGCACAAGCTTGGTAACAGCATCTGCTCAGCTTCTTGGGAGGCCTCAGGGAGATTCTACACATGGCAGAAGTGGAGTGGTAGCAGGCACGTCACATGGGCCATAGCAGGAGCAAGGAAGACAGAGTGGGGGAGAGGTCGCCATGCACAGATCTTGTGTGAACTCACTCACTATCATGAGGACAGCACCAAGCCATTCATGAGGGATCTGCCCCATAACCCAAACACCTCCTACCAGGTCCCACGCCCAACACTGGGGATTACACTTCAACATGAAATTTGGAGGGGACACAGATCCAAACCGTATCAGGCACGAATCCCATTCATGATGCTCCACCCTCATGACTTGACTTGATCACCTTCTAAAGGCCCTACCTCTTAATGCCGTCACCTTCAGGGTAAAGATTTCTTTTTGGGGGGGTGGGGACACAGAGTCTCACTGGATACAGTGGCACCATCTTAGCTCACTGTAGCCTCCACGTCCCGGGTTCAAGCGATTCTCCTACCTCAGCCTACTGAGTAGCTGGGACTATAAGCGCATGCCACCACACCTGGCTAATTTTTGTATTTTTAGTGGAGATAGGGTTTCACCATGTTGGCCAGGCTGGTCTTGAGCTTTTGGCCTCAAGTGATCCACCCACCTTGGCCTCCCAAAGTGCTGTGATTACAGGTGTGAGCCACCGTGCCCAGCCGAGGGTAAAGATTTTAACCCATGAATTTTTGAGGAACACTAACATTCAGACCACAGCAGCTTGCTAGAAAGGACGTGGTCAGAAGATCAGTGGATGACCAAGGGATGAAAGATGGCTGATGGGCAGTGACGGGTGTAAGGACCAAGTGGCGTCCACGGGATTTAGCAACATGAAGATGGCAGCTGACCTTGGCTGTAGAATCAGGGGACCACAGAGGGGCGAAGAGTGAACAGGGGATATTCACCTTTTAACAGTGAGGAACTAGATAACTCAGACTAATCTTCCTGCAGAAGACAACTTCAGATGCAGGATGAACTATAAAAAGCACCCTGTTAAAAGTGTGGAGTCCCCATAATTACCCGATTCATGATAGATGAGGCAGTGCAGTGCCATGGGAGAAATGGGCTTTTCAATAAATGGTGCTCAGTCAACTGGGTGGTGCTATGGTCTGAATGTGTCTCCCAAAATTCGTATCTTGTAAGCTTGATCCCCAGTGCAACAGTCTGGAGAGGTGGCACCTAACAAGAGGTGTTTAGATCGTGAGGGCCTTGCCCTCATGAAGGGACCAATGCTGCTGTAAAAGGGCTTGCAGAAGAGGGTCTCTCTCTCTCTATTACCTTCCTGCCATATGAGGACATGATGTTCCTCCCTTCTGGAGGATGCGGCATTCATTCAGGGTGCCCTCTTGGAAGCAGATAAACCAAGCCCTAACCTGTCAGCACCTTGATCTTAGATTTCCCAGCCTCCCAAACCATGAAAGAATACATTTATCAATTACTCAGTCTTAGGTGTTACGTTGTAGCAATACAGCATTGACTAAGACAGATAGCAACATGGAAAAAAAATAACCCTGGCTTGCTACCTCACACCATCCGTAAAAATCAATTACAAATCTCAGTGGGAAAGGTAAAACAATAAAACTTTTCAAGAAAATATAGAATATCTTTGTGACCTTAGAAAAGGCAAAGGTGTCTTAAATAGTCCAGAAATCACTCACATTGAAAGAGAAGTGGAATAACATAGACTATACTCAAATAAAGAACTTTCATCCATAAAAAGACACCACTATGGGACTGAAAAGGCAACCCATAGAGGACACCATTCACATCCATCCATCCACACTCACATATGCAGCAAATGTAGAGAAGCTACAGTAGGAAAAGAACTCTGCAGACTAAGAAGAAAAAGATAGACAAACCAATGGGAAAATTGGCCAAAAAATTAAAAGCCATGTTATGAAAGAAAATACAGAAATTCCAATACCTATACCAAAGGTGCTCAATGTTATGAGTCATCAAGAAAATGCTGTGAGAACCTATGTCCTGGAAAGAGAGAGAGGAGGATGGGGGTGTCTGAGACACCGGTGTTCTGGGGCAGGTAATTTGTAAAATTTTGTATATTTTGCACTTATGACACATATTTTTTGTATGTCTATTATACTTCCATAAAATGATTTTTAAGTGTCAAATAACTGACCATCTAGTGAGGAATTAGCAGCCCCTGATCCAAGAGAAGATCCCAAGCCTGGTACCTGGGGTAGCTTTTGTCTAGAGGCCATTTGCTGACCTGGAAGAGACTACAGAGGTTGCACTGCATTTCCAGCAGACTCACAGAGCTAAGGGGCCCATCAAGGGTGCAATCTCTGGTAAATCCTTCCTCAGTGTAGGCTGTGACCCTGAAGAGCAAAGCCAAGCCAGAAGTAGTCTTGTCCTGTGCACATGGGCAGACTAGAAATCTCTCAAAACCTGAACTTGGATTAAGGTAATCCCAAATTGCTGGTACTCCCATACACCTGGAAAAAGCAGACGAAATCCTCTTTGGAGAAGGATGATATCCCTCCTCTAAGCCTATAAATGTTTCTATAATAATTTTTTAGAAAACACAATGTCGGCTGGGCGTGGTGGCTCACGCCTATAATCCCAGCACTTTGGGAGGCCGAGGTGGGCGGATCATGAGGTCAGGAGATCAAAACCATCCTGGCTAATATGGTGAAACCCCGTCTCTACTAAAAAATACCAAAAAAAATTAGCCGGGCGTGGTGGCAGGTGCCTGTAGTCCCAGCTACTCGGGAGGCTGAGGCAGGAGAATGGTGTGAACCCAGGAGGCACAGTTTGCAGTGAGCCAAGATCACACCACTGCACTCCAGCCTGGGCGACAGGCGAGACTCCATCTCAAAAAAAAAAAAAAGAAAAGAAAAGAAAACACCATGTCCAGCACACAATCAAAGATAATCTATCACATGATCTGATGACACAATGAGTTTAATCAGAAAAAAAAAAACACACACACAAACAAGTACACAGGGAATTCAGATACTGGAATTATTAGACACAGACTCTGAGGGGAAAAATGCTTACTTAGGTTCACAGAGCTAAAACACAAGTGTGAACATTGCATCAGGAAACTAGAAACTATAAAAATAATATAATAGGCCGGGCACGGTGGCTCACACCTGTGATCCCAGCACTTTTGGAGGCCAAGGCGGGTGGACCACCTGAGGTCAGGAGTTCGAGACTAGCCTGACCAACATGGAGAATCCCCGTCTCTACTAAAAATACAAAATTAGCCGGGTGTGGTAGTGCATGCCTGTAATCCCAGCTACTTGGGAGGCTGAGCCAGGAGAATCACTTGAATCCAGGAGGCGGAGGTTGCAGTGAGCCAAGAGTACACCATTACACTCCAGCCTGGGCAACAAGAGCGAAACTCCATCCCCAAAACAAACAAACAAACAAACAACAACAACAAATATATATATACACAATAGATTTGGAAAATAATTACATAGAAATTGCAGAACTGAAGAAAAAATAAGGACTTCCAGTTAAAGATGAGAAGCTGAACACTTACGTCTGCACTCTCCTGGAACCCACTAAAATAACAATAAATTAATTTTAAAATAAATAGATATGTAGAGATAAATATAAATAAAATATAAATAGATATAAGTAGAGACAGGTAATAGTAGATATAGATGATAGATATAAATAGATATAAATGGTGCATAGAGATTATACATAGATATAGATGCTAATATAGATAGGATGGATGGATAAATAGATTAGATAGATGGATGAATAGATAGAGATGGATACTCATGAGAATACAGAAAATAAAGAGGAAACAATGGTAACAAAACTTTGAAAGCTAAAAGCAGATAGATGAATACTCAAGCAGACTCAAGAAAACTGAGTCTTAAGCCAGTAGAGAAGAAATTTGAGAACCAGTCTAGGAATTCCTAGTGTCTGATATCTTGAGAATTTGAGATAAATATGGTGCTGAAAACAGAAAGATTGGTTGAAAGACAATTTTCAGAGTACTTTATAGCCCACTCACTCCACTACCCAACTCTTTGTAGCCAGGCAGCAGCCTCTCCTTTCCCTGTGGCTGAAGCCTGGAGGTTTGTTTTCTGCAAAGCACAGGTGTCTGATCTGAGGGACGCCAAGCGCATCTCAGAGTGAACCTTTCAAAGTGAAAATTTTCTCTCTACATATGGAAGTTCATGCCTTTCTCTCTCCTCCTGATTTCCTAATGCTAGCTGTGAACCCTAGTTATCCTCCAGGCAAGAGGATGGAAGATTCTGCTCTGGGGACTCTGACCAACTCAAAAGAGGAGACTTCAAGATAGTGACTTGTGGAAGGTCCCAATAAACCGATGCAGCTAGATCACTCTATAGAGAGGACCAAAGTTGACAAGTCTCTCCCATATACAGGAACTTCCAATAAGATTTTTAGTGTCCCATTTTTAAATACGAGCAGACAGCCAAGGATCATCAGACCTCTGAGGAAGGACTCTAACAACAATAATGGCAAAGTCCAAAACAAACAAACTCCAACAAAATTTACGGGAAAGAGACATTGTAAAGAGAGATGAAACTTCAAAGGATGATCATTAATATCCCCAAAAGATAAAACACTATATCCATGAAATTGGAACAGGATGGTAATTTTAAACACTCAGGTTACAAAAGAGCTCTTAGAAATTAAAAATATGATAACAGAAGCAAAATCCTCAAATTGAAAGATAGTTGAGACACCCTCCCACAAGACAGAAAAAAAAAGACAAAGAGATTAAAAATAAGAGCAAGGAGAAGATTTGGAGGATCTGTCCAAGAAAGACAAAGACAAACAAAAAGAGGAGGCAGTCAGCAAAGAAAGAAGGCAGGAAGCTTCCTCAGAACTGTGGAGCACAGGTTTCAGATCAAACAGGCCCACTAAGTGACGAGAACAACAGAAGAAAAAGATCTACTGCAAGACACATTGTTGTGAAGTTCAGAGCCTACTACATAGAACAGCCCTCCAAGCTGCCAAGGAGAATGTATGGGCTTCAGGATCAGGAATCAAAATAGTACCAGACATTTTGGGAGCAATAATGAAAGCTAGAAGAAAACAGTAATAATACTTTTCGAACTCCAAGATGTAAAAATGATTTTAAGCCAAGAATTCACTTCCCAGCAAAACTATCAATTAAATGGGATAGTAGAAAAGATTGTTTTTAGACATGGACATTTCAAAAAATTTACAAGGCCTTTTCTGGGAAAAAAAAAATCTGCAAGAAAATGAAATTGATAGAATAGCTGATGTGTTTGGACATCTTGAAGAGAATATTTAGATAAGTAAGGGAGAATTTGAGGCTGAATCAGTTACAGGTACATTGATAACACCAACTACAAAAAGTCATTTAGGAAAAAAAAAGTCATCATAATATATGACACTTAAAGTAGTCCCAATACCACCAGCAGTGAATATTGATATGAAATTAAGCTAGTTTTTAGGGCAGGAGGGGTTGGTGGTTGGGAAGTGTGCATCAGTGTGGTGGAGTAAGGAGAGAAAACTAACTGCCACCCACCATGGCGAGAGGCCAATAAATAATGCCTAATGCTGAAAAATCAAGAGGTGTCAAGACAAGTGTGTTAATAGAGTTGTAGACATTGCAAGGGGCTGCATGTAGCACCAGAATTCCTGTTTATCTAAACGGGTCTTGGAAACTGTTGGACTCCTTAAAGTATGCACCTATATAACTTTGATCCAATATAAAACTAAAACAAAAGAGGAAATAAAATGGATATTAGATAAACTAGACTGGGCAGGGTGGAGGATATGTTACTCTACAGATGCCCATAGGAAGCAGTCAATATCAGAGGGAGGAGTTCAAGAAAGAGCCCGAAGGGGACGAGGAGGAGGCAGGATTGGGACCCAGAGCCCAGTTGAAGCCTTAGATTAGAACTGTCCAATAGAAATAGAATGGGAGCCACAAATGGCTCACAGATTATTATAATTTGTCCCACAAATGACACAAAGATCGTTGTAAATTTTCTAGTAGCCACATTTAAAGAGTAAACAGGTAAAACAAGTTTTTTTGGTTTTGGGTTTGGTTTGGTTTGGTTTGGTTTGGTTTGAGACGGACTCTCGCCCTGTAGCCCAGGCTGGAGTGCAGTGGTGCAATCTCCGCTCACTACTACCTCCCCCTCCTGGATCAAGCAATTCTGCCTCTGCCTCCCAAGTAGCTGGGATCACAGGTTCCCGCCACCACGCCTGGCTAATTTTTGTATTTTTAATAGACACGGGGCTTTGCCTCGAGTGAGCCACCCGCCCTGGCCTCCCAAAGTGCTGGGATTACAGGCATGAGCCACCATGCCTGGCCAGAAACAAATTTTAATACTAAATTTGATTTAACTCAGGATAGCCAACATGCTATCATTTCAATAATGTAGTCAGTATTAAAATTATGAATGAGCTGTTTCTCATCCTTTACTTACACTAAGTCTTGGGAATCCAGCATGCAGTTGGCACTTACAGCATTTCTGAATTTGCACTGCCATGCCTCACGGGCTCCTGTCTGGCCAGTGGCTGCCACAGTGCAGTGCCACCTAGACTGTTCTGATGTTCACATGCCCCTTCATGCTCACCCCTATCCCTTCCCCAAAGAAAGAAGGGAAAAGAAGCTGAGTTCTCCACTGCCCATAGAGGAAACCGTTCGCTCCTCAGCCAGGTCCTGCCCCATCCCCCAACAGCCTTATGTCTCGACATTGCCTTCCTCTTCCTCTGCAGTCCCCACACAGTGACCAGCTTCCTGGGCCACTCTCATTACTCATGCTCAGGACTCCTGCCTTTCCACCCAGCCACATACACCTCTGGGCAGCGTGCCTGGGTCCTCAGGGTCAGAAGGAACGCCTATCCCCCTGCATCCCTGCACTCTGACTGCTGTGGCTTTTCGTGTATGGCACCCCACGCTGCAGCTCTGTCCTTCATTCACTCCACGCTAGACAGTGTAGAAGTACTCAGCTAGGAGACGGGGAGAGGGGAGCCCCCCAAGCCCTGACCTGGGAAGGCTTGGGTCTGGCAAGGGAGCAGGCACCAGTATCTGCACCATAGGAAGGGGGTGGCCCTGGGGCCCTGTTTGGGAGTCTGCCCCCTCTGCCCGGGGGCTTTATGGAGCAGGCGGGCTGCAGGCGACATGTAATGCTGTTTCCTCGGGGAGACGCACCAGGGGGCCGCCCTGACGCTGGCTCCTGCGCGTGCCCCGCAGGCCATCGCCAGCCACATGCACCTCAAGTGCAAGTGCCACGGGCTGTCGGGCAGCTGCGAGGTGAAGACATGCTGGTGGTCGCAACCCGACTTCCGCGCCATCGGTGACTTCCTCAAGGACAAGTACGACAGCGCCTCGGAGATGGTGGTGGAGAAGCACCGGGAGTCCCGCGGCTGGGTGGAGACCCTGCGGCCGCGCTACACCTACTTCAAGGTGCCCACGGAGCGCGACCTGGTCTACTACGAAGCCTCGCCCAACTTCTGCGAGCCCAACCCCGAGACGGGCTCCTTCGGCACGCGCGACCGCACCTGCAACGTCAGCTCGCACGGCATCGACGGCTGCGACCTGCTGTGCTGCGGCCGCGGCCACAACGCGCGAGCCGAGCGGCGCCGGGAGAAGTGCCGCTGCGTGTTCCACTGGTGCTGCTACGTCAGCTGCCAGGAGTGCACGCGCGTCTACGACGTGCACACCTGCAAGTAGGCACCGGCCGCGGCTCCCCCCGGACGGGGCGGGCCCTGCCTGGGGGTGGGCTTTTCCCTGGGTGGAGCAGGACTCCCACCTAAACGGGGCAGTACTCCTCCCTGGGGGCGGGACTCTTCCCTGGGGGTGGGGCTCCTACCTGGGGGCAGAACTCCTACCTGAAGGCGTGGCTCCTCCCTGGAGCCAGTGTCTCCCCTCTGGCGGCTGGGCTCCTCCTGAATGAGGCGGAGCTCCAGGATGGGGAGGGGCTCTGCGTAGGCTTCTCCCTGGGGACGGAGCCCCCCTGGACAGAGGCGGGGCTACAGGGTGGGCGGGGCTTCTCCTGGGTGGGACAGGGCTTCTCCTGCGGGGGCGAGGCCCCTCCCAGTGAGGGCGTGGCTCTGGGTGGGTGGGGCACTAGGTAGGCTTCTACCTGCAGGTGGGGCTCCTCCTGAAGGAGGCGGGGCTCTAGGATGGGGCAGGGCTCTGGGGTAGGCTCCTCCCTGAGGGCGGAGCTCCTCCTTAGGAGTGGGGTTTCATGGTGGATGGGGCTTCTTCCTGGATGGGGCAGAGCTTCTCCTGACCAGGGCGAGGCCCCTTCCACGGTGGCGGTGGCTCTGAGTGGGCGTGGCCTGCATAGGCTCCTTCCTGTGGGTGGGGCTTCTCTGGGACCAGGCTCCAATGGGGCGGGGCTTCTCTCCGCGGGTGGGACTCTTCCCTGGGAACCGCCCTCCTGATTAAGGCGTGGCTTCTGCAGGAATCCCGGCTCCAGAGCAGGGAATTCAGCCCACCAGCCCCCTCATCCCCAACCCCCTGTAAGGTTCCATCCACCCCTGTGTCGAGCTGGGAAGGTTCCATGAAGCGAGTCGGGTCCCCAACCCGTGCCCCTGGGATCCGAGGGCCCCTCTCCAAGCGCCTGGCTTTGGAATGCTCCAGGCGCGCCGACGCCTGTGCCACCCCTTCCTCAGCCTGGGGTTTGGCCACCCACCTGACCAGGGGCCCTACTGGGGAAAGCCTGAAGCGCCTCCCAGCCCCCAACCCCAACACCAAGCTTAGTTCTGGGAGAGGACAGGGACTTCGCGGAGGCAAGTGACCAGGCCCTCCCAAAGAGGCCCGCCTTGCCCGGGCTCCCACACCGTCAGGTCCTCCTCCCAGGGAACTGGCTTGCTGCGCCCCAGGCCCCGCCCGTCTCTGCGCTGCTCAGCTGCGCCCGCTTCTTTGCAGCTGCCCAGCCCCTCCTCCCTGCCCTCGGGTCTCCCCACCTGCACTCCATCCAGCTACAGGAGAGATAGAAGCCTCTCGTCCTATCCCTCCCTTTCCTCCGACTGTCCACAGCCCCTTATAAGGGAAAGGTAGGAAGAGGGGTCCAGCCCCCCAGGCTGCCCAGAGCTGCTGGTCTCATTTGGGGGCTGTTCGGGAAGTTTGGGGGGCATCAACCCCCCGACTGTGCTGCTCGCGAAGGTCCCACAGCCCTGAGATGGGCCGGCCCGCTTCCTGGCCCCTCATGGCGGGACTGGAGAAAACGTCCGCTTTCCTGGAGTCAATGGCCCGGCCCCTCCTGACTCATCCGCCTGGCCCGGGAATGAATGGGGAAGCCGCTGAACCCACCCGGCCCATATCCCTGGTTGCCCCATGGCCAGCGCCCCTCAGCCTCTGCCACTGTGAACCGGCTCCCACCCTCAAGGTGCGGGGAGGAGACGAGGCCAGGCAGGGCGCCCCAAGAGCCCAAAAGAGGGCACACCGCCATCCTCTGCCTCAAATTCTGCGTTTTTGGTTTTAATGTTATATCTGATGCTGCTATATCCACTGTCCACTGGAGTTAGACGAATAGATGTGTTGTGTTTTTTTTTTCCTTTTCTTTCTATGAAAGAAATTATTTTAGTCATAGCTTGTGAGTTTCAAACAATGGGAAAAGTGAAAAAAGAGAAGCCATCAAGGCTGTGGTCTGGGCTGGATGTTTGGTGGTGGGTCAGCACGGTGTTGAAAGAGTAGAGAAGATGCCCACTCAGGGGCTCAGGGCCTGGGTCTGGGGGCAGGGGGATACCCCAGGGCCATGATGGGCAGGGGACCTCCAGAGCTGGAATTCCAGGGGGAAGGAATAAGGATAGCCAAGCTGAGGAAATGAAGGAATGGCCACTGGCACCAAGGCCTGGAGCAGGGTAGAGCCTCTGATAGGGAGAGAGCAGCAGGCACCTGGAGGCCCCAGGTAGGCAGCCCTAAGGTAAGGGGGTTGGCCGAGCCCCCAACAAGTCAGTAGAGCAGCAGGACGCCCACCACCTCCCCTCCCACAGAGCCTGTACTCACTCAGCTGATACCTTAGCACCAGCTATGGATGTATCCCCAACTCTCTAGGTTTGGGGACAGTGGCCTGGTGGTGTAGGATCAGCTGGATCCCAGCAGGACCTTGGGATGGGGCTGGCCATCAGGAGTTCCTCTGGGATCCTCACCTCATGGGGCTGTGCACAGTGGTGCCCAGCCAAGGAAGGCAGGGAGAGCCCCTGGAACAGGCGAGCCATCCTGCCAACAGGAGCCCTCATGTGGCCTTACTAGGGGTGCCGGGTGTGCCTCTGGAAACAGGCAGCGGGGGCCCATGGGCTGTCTCAAGGCCATGCCTTCCCCATCCCAGCCCCACCAAGGATCTCTGTACCACTCTCTGCCCTCCCATGCCTGCCCGGTCCCCGTGCCCATCTCTGGGCCCTGAATGGATGCCCAGCCAGACCTTCAGGGCAGCAAATGCCGAGGGAAGAAGCCATGGAGGTGGGGCAGCCGGGAGCAGCCAGTGTACCTGCCTGCAGGCCGGGCCCAACACAGCCACCATACTCAGCCATGTGCACGCCGGCGGGGAGCCAGGCCTTCATACAACAGGAATGGCTGGCCATCCCCCAGTGTGCCCCGTGGTAGGAAGGGGGGTCAAGGCAGCCCCAGGACTGGGGTGGGTGCACCAGTGTCCTAGGCATAGAGGTCATGGGAACACAACCCCCAGGCCCCAAGAGCCAGAGAAGGGCCAGCCCCAGGCAGGAGCATGACCCCTCCAGGCACAGTGTCCCCTGACCCTGCCAGACACCTGCTGTCCTGGACCCTGAGGGCACAGGCCCAGGGCATGCAGCTCAGGCTGGGCAGAGGGGCCTGAGGGACTGCTGACCTCCCTCCCCACACCCTCATCCCAAGGTGCCCTCATGGCCGCCCAGCAGGACACCCTCTCTAGGCCATACTGGGCCTGGCCACCCTCTCTGGGTGCCATTTTCAAGCTAGAGCCCTTGCTCCTGGCCTTTGTGATGGGTCCACCAGAAGCCTGGCCTTCCCAAACCCCCCACCTGCCCCTCACTACCCACTTCCTAGGTCCCTTTGGTCCTGTGCCTCATCCACTTCCCTGAGGCTACAGATCCAGCCCGGTTCCCACTAGGGCCCTGCTCCTCCCCACCCCAGGTCAGGTCTTTCCACTCCACTCACTGCCCAGGGCCTCCTCACAGTGCTGATATAGTGAGGCCACACAGCACCCACGGAGCAAGAGAGCATACCACCCTCTACCATACCCTGCTGCCTGCACAGGACTTCTGCCCAGGTCTGGCTGCTGCCCAACCCCTGCCTGCAGCAGCCATGCAGAGCCTTATGAAGCAGAGGCCCCCACCCGAGGACAGTCAAGGAGGCCAGGCCCAGGAGGGGATGAGGGCTGAAGTGTGGCTGCTGGGGTGGTTGTGGGGTGGGGGGTGCTGGAGTGCTTCTCCAGAGCCACCAGCCATGGGAGCACAGAGCTACCCAGGGCCTGTCAGGGCCAGGGGAGAAGGGACCCGGTCCAGGACTCTGGAGGTCAGGCACCCCTCTCTCTTGCCTCCCAAAACTGTGCCTCAGCTTCCATGCACCCCCAAGGTCTGGTGGGCACCCCAATATCACTCCCAGCCATGGCCTCATTGGCTGGGGCCATGACACCCATCCCAGCTGGGTCATCCACTGCTCCAGAGCAGCCCTGACCCTCCATAGGCAGGGCCACTGGAATTCCCAGGGGGGCCCCGGGGGCAGCTGTGCTACCGTCTACAAAGAGGGAGCCAGTGACTAAGGGCACAAGACCCCTCTCCCCCGTGGTGCGTCACCAGTGGGGGGACCCCAAGCCCGCTCAACCCGCCAGGCCTTCCTGACCAATAGCCATAAAGGGTCAGTCCTTGGGGGAGGGCAGTGCCCCACAGGAGCCCCTGGTCAGCCCCAGCCCATGGACACAGTGCCTCTTGGTCGGGACCCAGGTCACAGCCACCCTAATTAGCACCTACTGGGCCCCAGTGCCGGCGGCATTGCAGATGAAAGACACTGACCCAGCCGGGAGGCGGCTGGGCAGGCAGAGGGCGCGAGAGCGTGGGCATGGCTGCCAGGTTGCAGGGCCCTGAGCAGTCAGCATAGGCTGGGGCAAGAGCCCACACCCAGATCCAGGCCAGGGCCAACTGGGGGCTCAAAGCTGAGGTAGGCCCCAGAGGCCCCAGAGAGATCCCCAGCACCCAGGCTGTATCTCCACTGCTGGGGCCCAGAGAGGGGATGGTGCTGGCCTGAGGACACACAGTCTGCTGGAGACCCAGGGGACCATCTGGGTGGAGAGCCCAAGGTCCCCTTGCAGGCCAGGTGTGAAGGACCACTGTGAAGACGGTCTCAGCTGTCCCCATCCCCACTGTGGCCCTAGCACAGACAGAGGGTGACCCCACAAAAGGTCCTGGATGTGTTTCTGAGGAATGGGGGTCGGCTGGTCTGCAGCCCCTGGGGCCATAGGACACACCCCAGTTTATAGGCAATGGGGGCTGGGAGGTGAAACCCTCAACTCACCCTGTGTAGGAGCAAGCCCCACCCCTGCCTGGGCTTCAGTTTCTCTTCTATGCAAAAGGCAGTGAGCCAAGGGAGGTCTTCGCTCCCAAGGGCCTGCTGGCTTGGGCTGCTGCACCTGGTGCACGGCCTCCCTCACCTGCCAAGGGCAGGCATCACCCCGGGAACCCCAGCCCCCAACCCCCTGGAGCCTGCAGGCCTCCAAGTCAGTCTCAGAAGCCACCCCCTGGGGCGTTTATAGCCCATCCTGCCCACCCGCCCTGCAGAGGGAGGAAATGCGCCTGGTGGGCCTGTTCGCAGGTAGTTGAGACAGGACAGGAATAACCATATAAAAGGCCCGGAGGTAGTGGGGCCCCACCCCACCAGGGCTACCCTGCCCAGCCCCCTGCACATCTCACCCTCCAGGCTTTGAAGTCCCGGAGGGGTGTGGCCGGCCCCCACCTTGGGCACCCCTCCTCTCTCTAACACTCCCCCCCCCCCCACACCTACTTTCAGGATCCTGGGGCCTCAGTTTCCTCCCTTCAAGGAGGATCCTGGAGGCTGCCAGCCTGACCTCCCCAGGACGCTGGGACTGCAGCAGGCAGGTGCAAGGCCAGCTCCAGGTCCCCATGCCTGACATGGGGTGGGGGTGAGGCCCTACTTACTGACCGCCCAGTGCCCGTCCCCAGTGCTGAGCCTGGGCTGGGTGTGTCCCGGGGCCCTGCCGGCCCTGGCCCTTGCCCCTGCTCCATCATGGGTCCTCTCTGGACCATGCTGAGTCGGTGGGGGCCTGAGAGGCTCATCAGTGGAGACAGCCCCTTCCCGCTCAACCAGGTTCCACACCCAGCCCAACTCCCCTAGTGTGGGCCTGGTGTCACCATCCTCCATTGGGTGGGAGAGGAGAGGGTAGAGGGCAGGACCCCTGACCAAGCTCTGGGCCTGTCAGCTCCCAGGGGCACAGCTGCTGCCCCAGGAGTTGACACAGCCCAAAAGATGACCTTGGCTCAGGGGGTCCTCGGCCTGTCCGGGGTTGGAGTGGGGTCTGTCACGGCCTCCAGGGAACTCCAGGACACAGGCTGAGCAGCCAGGAAGGAATTCAGGGCTTCCCCGCAGTCCCTTGGGCCATCCTCAAGAAGGAACATTCTAGAAGCTTATTGTTGGGGGAAGGCAAGGCCTGGGGGAAGATGCCCCTGAAGAGGAAGAGAAGCTGGGACTTGGGGGTGCCACACCCCAGTCCTTGGAGGGGGTCCTCTAGGCCCAGCTTGCCATCCAGGCCTCAGTACGCCTGTTTGTGTATGGGGTGGAATGTCTGAGACGTCGTCAGACATCAGCCACTCCTAAGCCCTAGCAAGGCTGCCCTGGCCACAGGTACCCCGATAAGGTGACCCTGTAACTTCATTCCCTGGAGCCTTCCTCCAGCCTGGCCCTCCCCGATGTTTCAGCTGGGTGGATACCTCCGCCCTTTCCCCTGCAGATAGCCTCTCACCAGGAATTACAATCAGGGCCGTGCACTCAGAGCCTGGCATCATTAGAGTGGGGGACCCAGGTCCCCGAGCCCAGGGCGGGGCTCGGTGGGTGGACTGTCCACCCTGCACTGAAGCCTGGAGTGAGAAGCCATGAGAGAAAGTCCACGGGGAGAACCAGAGGGGGAACCCCTGGGATGCGGAGCCAGCCTCTGCCCTCTGCCAGGCTCTGTCCCAAGACCCTGCCCTTCCACCTGTAGGCCCTGCCCTTCCTGGGCTACTGGCAGAGAGGGTAGAGGAGGTTGGAGCACTCTGGGCTGCGGGCCCAGATAAGACAAGTACAGACCCTCAGCCTGGACTGAGCTGGGGATGTGCCCCACCCTGGAATATAAGAAGACACGGCCCTGCCCTGGGGTCTGGGAGACACAGCCTCACCCTAGGTCCTGGGGGAAGCAGTCCCACCCTGGGGTCCAGCTGTCAACCTGGGATGAGCCCTAGTTCCCTCTGCCCTGCAGTGGCACCACCGCCCCCCACAAGCCCCACCCCCTCCCCTGGACAGCTCAGCCCTCTTTCCCAGTCTTCTCCCCTCATGGATCCTCCTTTCTGCCTCTGAACCCCTCGGGATGGATGCCTCAGGACAGGGCACTCAAGTCTCTGCCAGAGTCTTGCTTGGGTCTGGAGCCCTGGGTCCCAGCGGCATGACCTCCTGGAGCAACTTCCAAGGTCTGGGGGACTAGGTCAGTGTTCCTTCCTGCAGAACTGGACTGCTGTCAGTGGCTGCCTTCGGGATCATCTGGGAGGGCTTCCAGGAGGAGGTGAGCATGGGGACACTTCCTAAGGCTCCAACATCCTCTTGTAATTCTGAGATTGCATCCCTGCGGACGCCAGGAAAAAAGTGGGTGCCCATGGCAGCAGGGGAGCCCTCAGAAGGGGCCCTGCTGAAGCCTGGGAGCCACCACCCGCCTGCCTGGCCAGGATGGGAGCTCAGCAGAAGGTGCTAATTGCTATTTAGCTCCAAGCTGACTCCTTGCTCTCTTTTTGTCTCTCTCTCTCTCTCTCTTTTTTTTTTTTATTTGAGCCTCTGGAGCACACAGTAAACAGTCATTTGGCTCTCAGGGCCCTGCAAATTGGTGTTTATGGTGCGAAGATGAGGAGGATTTGTCCACCCAAACACAGGCTGGCTGGGAGGGAGGAAGCAGGGGTGGGACATCCCATCCAGGCCCAGCTCGGGGAAGCCTCCTTCAGACTGAGGAGCTGTGGTCTCACAAGCAGGGGACTGTGATTAACCCAGGAGAGCTTCTAGGAAGAGGTGAGGCATCGGCGGCAAAAAGACCTCCTCCAGGGGAAGCTGCAAAGGCTCCACCATACCCTCAGGTGCCCATGGGGAGCCCTGCCCTCCAGACCCAGCTGGGATCAGAGCTTCTTGGCTGGGTCCCAGCCTGGGTCTCCTTCTAACAGCACACCTCACCTGCCCACCCAGCGGCCAGCTGCAGAATTACAAACTAGAATGCCAAGGCCCGGCCTCCTGGCAGGAGCAGGAAACGTGGAAGTCCAGGTGCAGGCATATGGGCTGGATGTGTGGCTAGGAAAAGTGGATTTCCCCAGGTGTCTCCCCCTCATTCATGAACCTGAGGTGGGCAGACTATGCCCCAGAGCCAGTGCCCAGGCTCCTGTCTTCTTTTGCTGCCCAAACTCACCCCCCCATGGCAGAAGGCCAAGAGGCCAGACTGGTGTTGCCCTCTCCCCACTCCATCCAAGGCCTGGCATGAGGTACCTGCCCTGCAGTGCCACTCCTCAATGGAGCAGGCAGCCTGCAGCACCAACACCAAAGGCTGGGGAGGACGTGGGATGCTGGACATGGGAACCATCAGGAGAGTGCAGGCGGGGCAGTGTTGGCAGGTAGTGTAGACCAGAGTGTACAGGGCATGTAGAAGAATTGATAGTGTAGACAGGGTAGTGCAGAAGAATAGCACAGGTGGGATAGTATAGGGGGATAGTGTGGGGGGATAAAGTGGGGGGAAAGTGTAGAGGGATAGTGTAGGGCGAATAGCATAGGGGGATAGTGTAGAGGGATAGCGTAGGGCGAATAGCGTAGGGGGATAGTGTAGAGGGATAGTGTAGGGCATAGTGTATGAGGATGGTGTAAGGAGGATAGCATGGGGGATAGTGTAGAGGGATAGTGTAGGGGGAATAGCATAGGGGAATACTGTAGGGGATAGCACGGGGGATAGTGTAGAGGGATAGTGTAGGGGGAATAGCGTAGGGGGATAGTGTAGAGGGATAGTGTAGGGGATAGTGTGGGGGATAGTGTAAGGAGGATAGCATGGGGGATAGTGTAGAGGGATAGCGTAGGGGGAACAGCGTAGGGAGATAGTGTAAAGGGATAATGTAGGGGATAGTGTCGGGGGATAGCATAGGGGGATAGTGTAGGGATATAGTATAGAGGGATAGTGTAGGGGAAACAGCATGGGGGATAGCGTAGGGGGATAATGTACGGTGGATAGCATAGGGGAAATAGCGTGGGGGATAGTGTAGGGGGACAGTGTAAAGGGGATAGTGTAGGAGGGATAGTGTAGGAGGATAGCATATAGGGATAGTGTAGCGGGGATAGTGTAGGGGGACAGTGTAGGGGGGATAGTGTAGGGGATAGTGTAAAGGGGATAGTGTAGGGGATAGTGTAAAGGGGATAGTGTAGGAGGATAGTGTAGGAGGGACAGTGTAGGAGGATAGTATATAGGGATATAGAGTAGGGGGGATAGCGTAGTAGGAGCATAGTGTAGGGGGATAGCATAGGAGGATAGCCTAAGGGTATAGCATAGGGGGGATAGAGTAGGGGGGACAGCATAGGCAGATAGCATGAGGGATAGCGTAGGAGGATGGCATGGGGGGATAGCCTAGGGGGATAGTGTAGGGGGGACAGCGTAGAAGGATAGCGTAGGAGGGATAGCATAGGGGGATATGGTGGGGGGACAGCATACGAGGATAGCATAGGAGGGATAGCGTAGGGAAACAGAGTAGGAGGATAGTGTAAAGGGATAGTGTAGGGGGTACAGTGTGGGGGGCACTGTGTAGGGGGACAGCATAGGGGGATATGGTGGGGGGACAGCATACGAGGATAGCATAGGAGGGATAGCGTAGGGAAACAGAGTAGGAGGATAGTGTAAAGGGATAGTGTAGGGGGTACAGTGTGGGGGGCACTGTGTAGGGGGACAGCATAGGGGGGATTGTGTAGGGGGATAGTGGAGGAGGATAGTGGAGGGGGCATAGCATAAAAGGGATTGTGTAGGGGGATAGTGTAGCGGAGAGTGCGTAGGGGGGTAGCATAGGGAGATAGCGTCGGGGATAGTGTACGGGGGATAGTGTAGGGGGACAGTGTACGAGGATAGTGTAGGGGGGATAGCACAGGAGGATAGCATAGGGGGATACTGTAAGGGGGAGAGAGTAGGGGAGAGTGTAGGGGAATAGTGTAGGGGGATAGTGTAGGGGTATAGTGTAGAGGGATAGTGTAGGGAGGATAGATTGGGGGGATAGGGTAGAAGGACAGCGTAGGGGAATAGTGTAGGGGTATAGTGTAGAGGGATAGTGTAGGGGGGATAGATTGGGGGGATAGGGTAGAAGGACAGCGTAGGGGAATAGCGTATTGGGGGACAGCGTAGGAGGGATAGCATAGTGGGGAAAGCATAGGGGGATAGCATAGGAGGGATAGCATAGGGGGATAGCGTAGGGGGGATAGCATGGGGGGATAGCATAGGGAGATAGCAAGCGGGGATAGTGTAGAAGGATAGCGTAGCAGGGATAGCATAGGGGGATAAAGTAAAGGATAGTGTAGTGGGATAGCAAAAGGGAATAGCATACAGGGATAGTGTAGGGGGATATCATAGGGGAAATAGCGTGGAGGGATAGCTAAGGGAAATAGGGTAGGGTGATAGAGTATAGAGACAGTGTAGGGGGATAGTGTAGGGGGTACTTTGCAGGGGGGATGGCATAGGGGAGATTTTGTTGGGGGATAGTTTAGGGGCGATAGTGGAGGCGGATAGCATGGGGGGTTAGCGTAGGGGGATATCGTTGGGGGACAGTGTAGGTGGATAGTGTGGGGGGAATAGTGTAGGGGGGATAGTGTAGAGGGGATAGTGTAGGCGGGTAGTGTAGGGGGATAGCGTAGGGGGATAGAATGGGGGATAGTGTAGGGAGATAGAGTAGGGGAATAGCATAGGGGGGATAGTGTAAGGGGATATCGTGGGGGATAATGTAGGGAGATAGTATGGGGGGAATAGTGTATGGGGACAGTGTAAAGGGATAGTGTAGGGGGGATAGCTTTGGGGGATAGAGTAGGGGGAGAGTGTAGGGGGATAGTGTAGGGGGGATAGAATAGAAGAATAGGGTAGGGGGATAGCGTAGGGGGATAGCATAGGGGAGACAGCGTAGGGGAATAGCACAGGGGGGACAGTGTAGGGGGATAGCGTAGCGGTGATAGGATAGGGGGATAGTGTACAGGGAGAGTGTAGGGAGGATAGATTAAGGAGATAGAGTAGAAGGATAGCGTAGAGGGATAGCATAGGAGGTGATACTGTAGGAGGGATAGCGTAGGGGGATAGTGTAGGGGGGATAGCGTAGGAGGATAGTGAAGGGGTAATAGCGTAGGGGGATGGCATAGCAAGGATAGCGTAGGAGGATAGCGTAAGGGATGGTGTAGGGAGATAGCGTAGGGGGGATAGCATGCAGGATAGCGTAGAAGAAAACCGTAGTGGGATAGAGTAGGGGAGATAGTGTAGGGGGATGGTATGGGGGGATAGTGTAGGGGGATAGCACAGTAGGGATAGCATGGGGGATAAGGTAAGGGATAGTGTAGAGGCATAGCATGGGGGGATAGGGTAGGAGAACAGTGTAGAGGGAATAGGGTAAGGGGGATACTGTAGGGGGATAGTGTATAGGGACAGGGTAGGGGGATAGCGTAGGGGGATATTGTAGGAGGGATAGTGTAGGGTACAGTGTAGAGAATAGTGTAGAAGGACAGTATAGGGGGGTAGCATTGGAGGATAGTGTAGGGAGGATAGTGCAGAGGGATTGTGTACAGGGATAGCGTAGGGGGATAGTATTGGGTGATAGTGTAGTGGGACAGTGAAGAGAGGATAGTGTAGAGGGAGACTGTGGGGGATAGTGTAGGGGGATAGTGTAGAGAGGATAGTGTAGGGGGATAGCGTAGGGGAGAATGTAGTGAGGAGAGTGTAGGGGATAAAGTAGGGGGATAGTGCAAGGGAAAAGTGCACGGGAATAGTATAGGGGGATTATGTAGGGGGATAGCATAGGGAGATAGCATAGAGAGGATAGTGTAGGGGAAGAGTGTAGGGGGGATAGTGTAGGCGAATAGTGTAGGGGGGATAGTGTAGGAGGGATACTGTAGAGGGATAGTGTATAGGGATAGTGTAGGGGGATAGTGTAGTGGGAGAGTGTAGGGGGTAGAGTGTAGGGGGATAGCGTAGGGGAGATAATGTAGGATACAGTGCAGGGGGATAGCGTCGGGGGATAGCGTAGCGGGGATAGTGTACGCGGAGAGTGTAGGGGGAATTGAGTAGGGGGAGAGTGTAGGGGGATAGTGTATGGAGATAGTGTAGGGGGGATAGTGTAGCAGGATAGCGTAGGGGGACAGTGTCGGGGGGATAGAGTAGTGGGATAGCGTAGGGAGTAGCATGGAGGGACAACAAAGGGGGATAGTGTAGGGGAGATAGCATAGGGGGATAGTGTAAGGGAGATAGCATAGGGGTATAGTGCAGGGGTATAGCATAGTGGGGACAGTGTAGGGGGATAACGTATGGGGGATACAGTAGGGGGAATAACATGGGGGCATAGCGTACAGTGAATAGTGTAGGGGGATAGCATAGGCGGATAGTGTAGGGGGATAGCATAGGTGGATAGTGTAGGGGGATAGCATAGGGTGATAGTATAGGGAGATAGTGTAGGAGGGATAGTGTAGGGTGACAGCGTAGGGGGAGAGTGTAGGGTGATATAGCAGGAAGGATAGTGTGGCGGGATAGTGTAGGGTGATAGTATAGAGGGATAGTGTACAGGAAGAGTGTAGGAGGGTAGTGTAGAGGGATGGTGTAGGGGGATAGTGTAGGGGGGATAGTGTAAGGGGAAAGTGTCGGGGGAGAGTGTAGGGTGATATTGCAGAAGCAATAGTGTAGGGTATAGTGTAGAGGGATAGTGTAGGGGGGATAGTGTAGCAGGATGGTATAGGGTGAGAGTGTAGGGGATAGTGTGGGGCGATAGTGTGGGGTATAGTGTAGAGGGATAGTGTAGGGGGAATAGTGTAGGGGGATGGTATAGGGGGATAGTGTAGGGGGTAGTGTAGGGGAATAATGTAGGGTGGAGAGTGCAGGGGGATAGTGTAGGGCAATAGTGTAGGGTGGTATTGCCAGGGCGATAGTGTAGGGTATCATGTAGGGGATGCTGTAGGGTGAATAGTGTAGGGGGGATAGTGTAGGGTAATAGTGTATACGGAATAGTGTAGGGGGATAGTATAGGGGGATAGTGCAGGGCGATAGTGTAGGGGATAGTGGAGAGAAATAGTGTAGGGAGGATAGTGTAGGGGAGTAGTGTAGCGGAATAATGTAGGGGGGGATAGTGTAGGAGGGATAGTTTTGGGGGGATAGTATGGGGTAGAGTGTAGGGTAATATTGCAGGTGTGATAGTGTAGGGGCCAGTGTAGGGGATAGTGTAGGGCAATAGTGTAGGAGGATAGTTTGGGGGGATAGTTTGGGGGATAGTGTAGGTGGATGGTGTTAAGGGGATAGTGTAGGGGGATAATGCAGGGGTATAGTGTAGGTGGATAATGTTGGGGGATAGTTTAGGTGGAGAGTGTAGGGTGATATTGCAGGGGTGACAGTGTAGAGGGATAGTGTAGAGGGGATAGTGTAGAAGGATGGAGTACAGGGGATAGTGTACGGCAATAGCATAGGGTGATATTGCCGAGGCTATAGTGTAGGGGGTGCTGTAGAAGGACAGTGTAGGGGGGATGGTGTAGGGCGATAGTGTAGGTGATAGTGTAGTGGGGATAGTGTAGGGGAACAGTGCAGGGAGGATACTGTATGGGGATACCATGGGGGAGAGTGTAGGTGTATAGTGAAGGGGGATAGTGTGGGGCATAGTGCAGGTAGATAGTGTAGGTGACAGTGTAGGTGATAGTGTAGTGGGGATAGTGTAGGGGAACAGTGCAGGGAGGATACTGTATGGGGATACCATGGGGGAGAGCGTAGGTGTATAGTGAAGGGGGTAGTGTGGGGCATAGTGCAGGTAGATAGTGTAGGTGATAGTGTAGAGGGATAGTGTAAGGGGGATAGTGGAGGGGAATAGTGTAGGTGGATAGTGAAGGGAATAGTGTGGGGCATAGTGTAGGGGGATAATGTAGGGGATAGTGCAGGGGTCACAGTGCTGTTGGGGTGCCAAGGCACTGTGCTCAGTGTCCATGATGGTTTGTGTGCTTTGTGTCTGGAGCATCATGTGGGGACCCTGCAGACACAGAATCCTGGTCACCTCCCTGTTTCCGTGTCACTTGGCCTGCCTCAGGTGGAGGGTCAGAGGCCAGTCTGTTCCCCATTAGTGTGGGCACTTTCTTGGGCTGTGTCTAACCATAAGGTGGCTCTGCTCAGGCCATCCTGGCCCAGTGCTGCCTAAAGGTGTGCAGCTGGCCACCACCCACTCTGAGTTGCTTCTTTGCGGGCCAGTCCAGGGTCAGGGAGGCGGTCTGGCGTCTGCCTCTGTCCCCTCTTCTGCGGCCTGGGACTGATAAGCAGCCTCCACCTTTATGGCATGAATCCCACCCTGGCCCCTTGGACATCGTGTGCTGTATAGCACAAGAGGCTTCCTCGGGCTTCCACACCACCAGCCCAGTGTGATGCCTGGCTCCCAGACTCCAGGCCATGTGCCTAGTCAGCAAATGGGGCCCCTTGACTAGCCCCCAGCATGGCTGCTGTCTGCACCTGCAAGTCCATTGCACCAGTGCATCAGTTGTTTAGATCTTTCCCAGCTGTTGCCAAGGGTTCATTTCTCTCCTGGATCACAAGCATCCCTGTGTGCCAGGTGCACAGGACCTCCTCCCACAACCTGCCTACTTACTTCGGCTCTGTGGGGGCCTCCGGGCCTGGACCACAGCACTGGGAGACCTGGATGGGTGCCCAGGCTCTGGGCGGGTGGCTGTCCTGCAGGCCACGGTGACACTCTGTCACCTCCTCGTCTATCATCTCCTCCCACTGGGGCAGAAGGGGGCCCGGCACTCCCTGACTGCTTGAGTTCCTCTTTCTGCCCCTTCTCCTCCAACCACTGTCTCCCTCACTGCGGCCAAGCCCCGGGGCATACGCTGAGAAGGCAGTGCGACAGCCCTCCCCTGCCTTCTATGCCAGCCTCCCTCACGGGGCCACCCACCCTCTGCATGTTCCTGCGGCACCCAGAACCTTCCACGGCAGCCCTGGCTACTCCCTGCCTCCTGAGAAAGGGGTCTCCCAGGTGTAGGTGTGTAGCTGAGCCTGCAGGTGATTGATGGGCAGAGGAGCTGGAGAGGGCAGGGTCACCGCGCAGTCGCCTGGGAGCCGTGGGCAGCACCCAGACCCCCAGGGTAGGAGTTAGGAGCTGACACAAGTAGGCCGGGGCAGGCTGGGGTGCTCTGGTGTCCCACAGCCAGCCTTGCTCTCCCATGGTGGGGCATTGGGGCCCATCAGTTCAGGGTATCCGGGAGAGTCTCCTTTTCATTAAGGCCAGAGGGGGCACTCACAGTCCCCTGCCCAGGCTGGCGGCAGGCTGCACTGACAGGCATGGGGGCTGGAGGCCCCTGGGGCATGGTTCTGCCCACCCCGGTAGCCCAGGCCTTGGGCACAGGCAGGCGGATGCTGGCAGCAGATGCTAGGAAGACAACAATGTCTTCAGCTGGACTTTTTAATTAACCTCAGCCGGCCCCTCCCGAAGGGCCCCAATTAAGTGAAGAATGCACGGCAGAGTGGGGTCATGTTCCGGGCGGGTTTTAATTAAAGCTCCGTGGCCTGGGCAGGAGCGCCCCCGCCTGACTGCCTCCTCCCTTGTTCTTCTGCTGGGCGACCACGCACCTCCAATGGGTGCTACAGGCCTCTCCTCCTCCCGGCTGTCAGGCCCCAGACCAGGCAGCCCCTCTCTGAGCCACCGTCCCGTCCTGGCATAGTCAGACCCACCTGCTGGTTCAAGCATTGGCTGAGCGTCTGTGGTGTGTCTACTGCAAAGGCAGACAGAAATCACACAACGAGTAACCATGTCAGATGTGCACATGCCATGAAGAAAGCAGGTGAGGTGAGGGACAAAGAGGGCTGGGCCACCATGCCCAGGAAAGGAACCTGCAGGAGGCGGGCAGGGAGTGCACCTGGAGGGTGGGCCCTGTGGACAGGAGCAGGGGCCTGGCTGAGCAGCTGAGGGGTCAGCCTGTGGACGCCCGCATGCAAGAATGAGAGGGAAGACAGACATGTCTATAAACAGCAGCAAGCACATGGAAAGACGCTCAAAGTCACAAGTCCTTCAGGACACGCAAATCAAAACCACCACGAGACACCAGCTCACCCTATCAGGATGGCAGCTATTAGAGAAACAAACAAAAAAAAGTCACCGGATGCAGTGGCTTTCGCCTATAATCCCAGCTACTCAGGAGGCTGAGGTGGGAGGATCACTTGAGGCCAGGAATTTGAGATCAGCCTGGGCAACATACTGAGACCCGGTCTGTACAAGAAAAAATATATTAATTAGCTGGCATGGTGGTGCGTGCCTACCATCCCAGGTACTCAAGAGGCTGAAGTGGGAGAATCGCTTGAGCCCAGGAGGCAGAGGCTGGAGTGAGCCAAAATCACGCCACAGTACTTCAGCCTGGGTGACAGAGCAAGACCCTATCTCTTAAAAAATTTAAATTCTTTTTAAAAGGTTAAAATGGTTAAGTCCTATGTTATGGGTATTTTACCACAATTTTTAAAATGAGAAAAATTTGAGGACAGAGGGCTGTGGGTATGGGGGGCTTTCAGCCGCACTCAGCAGAACAGGGGCTGCGTGGGGCTTCTGAGCAGGGACCCACACCAGGGGCCTGGCTCCCCACAAGACCCCCAGCCTCACACAATGGGGTGTGCCCCAGGACCGTGAGCCACATATTCATGGGTCCCACCATAAGAGCACATGCATCCAAGAACAGCAGCTGGGAAGGGGTAGCAGGCAGGTACGTGTGTCCCACTTTGTTCAGGGCATCTTTGCATTAATCGCCACTGCAGGACCAACATTCTCCACAACTGGCTTCATTTAGAGACACCTGGCCTTGGGAGCAATGAACGAGGGAAGGGAGGGTCTCCTCAGGATCACCATGAGCACTCTCCTCTGCCCAAGCCACACCCCCTGGCCAGCCCCGACTCTCTCTCTCAAACCTGAGCGCCAAGGACTCCCTCCCCAACGAGCCTTGTGCTGGTGGATCCCCTTGGTTCTTCTGGGGATTTGGGATACAGTGTGCCCAGGAAGGGAGTAGTCTGATCCTAGCAACCAGAGTCACCGTGGCAACAGGTGACATCAAAGCCCAGCAGCCCTGAGCCTTACACGGGACCCAACCTGCTGCCCAAACTGACCCATGGGGGAGACACATGCCCGGCTGGACAGGTCAGGTGGCTGCCTGCAGAAAACTCATGACCCTGAGGCCGTGTGGGCAAACACCCTATGCAGGGGTGCAAAGAGGATCACCTGAGGAACCCCAATGCTTTTAGCCCCAGGTATTTGACTCTCCCGGCCTTGGCACCAGACATGAGGGAAGGAGGTATACTGGCATCACAGGGTGGCCACAGCAAGTTACCACAACCTGGGTAGTTCACAACAGCAAGGGAGTTATTTCCTCGCAGCTCTGCAGCCAGAAGCCCCACATTGAAGTGTCCCGGGCATGCTCCCTCCAAAGGTTCTGGGGAGGACCCTGCACAGCCTCCTCCAGCTCCTGGTGGCTCAGGTGCCTCAGGCACAGGGCCACACACTCCAGTCTCTGCCCTGTCCTCATGGCTGGTTCCCCATCTGTGCATCTCAGATCCCTCTCCTCTTTCTCTTAGATGATCTCCTGTCACAGGTCCAGGGCCCACCCTAATCCAGGATGGCCTGGTCTCGACGCCACTCATTGAGGACGTCTGCCAAGACCCTGGTTCCACAGGAGGTCCTGCTCCGAGGCTCCAGCTGGATGTGAAGGGGGGTGCCCAACCTACCCCACTACAAAGCCTTAGAGGTAAACCCAGGCACTGACACCTCAGTTGAGACCTTAGAGCAGAACCAGGTTGCCATGGAGTCCAAGGTCCTGCTTCCCAGGAACTGTGAGAGACCATCTATGCGGACTGCCATTTTAAACCACTACGGTTTGCTGGAATTTGTCACCAAGCCTTGGAACACAGATGGGGACCAACAGTTCCCCTCTCCCCAAACAAGACACGGGCCATTCAGAATCCAGTGCCTTTGCTGCGGACTGCTGTGTCCTCTGGGTCCTGTCTGCCCTATGTGGAACAAGATCCATTTGGTTTTTTGTTCTTTTTTTGTTGGAGACAGAGTCTCACTGTCACCCAGGCTAGAGTGCAGTGGCATGATTAGGGCTCACTGCAGCCTCGAACTCCTGGCCTCAAGTGATCCTCCTGCCTCAGCCTCCTGAGTAGCTGGGAATATATATACATCAAGACACTCAGCTAAGTTTTTAATGTTTTGTAGAGACGGGGTCTCACTGTGTTGCTCATGCTGGTCTCAAATTCCTAAGCTCAAGTGATCCCCGTCTCAGCCTCTCAATGTGCTGGGATTACAGGCTGAGCTACCATGCCTGGCCACTTTGATTTTAGTGGCCTTCTCTGGGGTAGTGAAAAGTTGACCACCCTACAGGAGTCCCCAATATCGTTTTGAGACATTACTGCTCCGTGCAGCCCCAAGCTGGGAAGGTCACACACGGAGTGAGTCTGTGATGCATCTTGGAGACAAGGCCCCCAGCCCAGTTGTACTTCTGCTAGCCTCTGCCTGGAAGCTTGGAAGGTGGAGAGGAAGCCCTGAAAGAGAGGTGCAGACCCCAGCCCCCTAAAACCTGGAGGTGGGTCTCCAGAGAACAGCTTCACCCAGGGGGAGCCTGGCAGGCAACTTCACAATGTGCCTCTCCCTTTCCCCCATCCCTGTGGGCCTGGCCCCTTCCTCACTCCCAGCCCCGCCACCTCATGGGGACGTCCCCCAGGGGTTGCCACGGCCCCATGTCCTGGGCAGCCTCCTGCTGGTGTCCTCATCACACCTCCATGTGGAACCTCTCTCGTACCCACCTACAGGCCTCATCCAGATGAGACCCCTGCCCCTTCACCCACACGGCCCTTCCCAAACGGGGCACACTCAGCCATTCTCTAAGGACAAATGGAAGCCCCCCAACCAGCTTTCCTCACCAACACATCTCTCCCATCTCTGACTTCCTGCCGCACAAGGATCGCCTTAAACAAGCCTTACTTGATGCCAACATCCCCTGACAAGCAGAGCCTTTTGTCAAAAGTCTGCTTAGCCTCTTGTATGCCCACAGCAACAGTAGCTCACTGCCAAGATGCTTCCACATTTGGAGATGCAATCTGTTCTGTGTTGGCCCCTGCCACTGGCCTGGCTGTGTCCCCTGCCACAGACCCTGGTCTCCCAGTCCCTGGTTGCCCCCGGAGAGCTCTGACTCAAAAAGGCCCTAGAGCAAAGTAGCTCCACACCTTCAGCCATGTCTCTTCAAAGCCCTGGGGCAGCACCCAGTGCATTCCCAGGGCTCTGAGCTCAGATACAGGTCTCCACGGTGGCCGAGGAGATCCCAGGCAGGCCTTGAGCTGTAGGGCAAAGTTGGTCACTTTACAGAATCCCAGGTTCTGACATCCAACCTGGAAGTAGACTGGAAAGATCCCTCTCCCCCAGGATCCCCCCGGGGTCTCAAGGCTCAAGTAGCCATGATCATGCCACTGCACTCCAGCTGGGGTGACAGAAAGAAGGAAGGAAGGAAGGAAGGAAGGAGGGAAGGAGGGAGGGAGGGAGGGAGGGAGGGAAGGAGGGAAGGAAGGAAGGAGGGGGAGGTACTAGGGTGGGGAGTTGGCAGGCAGACAAGTTGCCAAAGTCCCACAGGCAGAAGAGAGTGTCTGAAAGTAGGCAGAGGCCCACAGTCAGGGCCACTGTCTGAGTCCAGGACAGGCAGAAGGCTCATGTGTGCAGGCAGGGACCACTCTAGCTGACAAGTGGGGTTTCACCAATGCCTACGATAAGTGATGCACGGGACCGGAGAAATGGTGCTATCAGACACTTGAAGACTTGTGGCATGTCACTTTAGGGATGCCGGGTATTTTGTTATCCTGATAGGAGGAGTGGATTGGTGCATGTACCCAGAGTCAGAACTTCTTTTGTTATTAGCACCTGAAATGGTAAAACCAGGCCGCCTCTGTCACTTCAGTTGATCAGGGAGTATAAACAATATTTCCAGCCGGGCGTGGTGGTACCCCCCTGTACTGCCAGCACTTTGGGAGGCTGGGTTAGGAGGGTCATTTTCCCAGGAGTTCAAGACCAGCCTAAGCAACAAAGCAATACCTTGTCTTTAAAAATAAAAATAAAAAAGAGAAAAAATATTTACAGATTCCATGCAACAGCTCTGAGATGAAAAGTTCTGATATTTCAGCAACAAAACCCACAGGTATTGCTAATACTGCTTTTGGGGAATGCTGCTTGCATTTAAGATGGGAGGAAATGCTAAATGTCACTCAGAGATTAAGAAGAGCCAAGATGTGCTTTTCTGCAACCCCTCCCCAGGGTGCTCACCTCACCGGCTCCCCATTTGTCCACCCAGGCATGACAAGAGGCTGGAAACAGACAGAAAACAGTCCTTGCCCCGAGAAGCCAGCCTGCCTGGGAAAACAAGGTCCCCTGAGAGCTAGTCCAGGGGAGGGGCATGTGCAGCTCTAGGCTTTCATCTGAGGTTTGGAGGGCTGGCATGAGATGGGGAAACTGAGGCCAGAGTGAGTATAAGGGGAAACAGGTGATGCTTCAAAAGGACCAGAAATCAGAGGACTGTGAGCTAACACCCTGGAGTTCGCAGAACTCAACTGTAATTTCCTAAGCCACTGTGTAGTGCAGGCAAGCCCCTGGGACCCTCACCACTGGCCACCGGCTTCCCGAATGACCCCAGACCCCAGCCCAGGCCCAGAAGGCAGGGCAGGGCCACCCTGAGCTGGGAGGTGGGGGCCTCTCCCAGGGCCCATGCAGTCAGAACAGCCGTAATAATTCCTGTGGCGTGCTCCAGGTCCTGTGGTGTGACCAGCCAGAGGGTAGGCTTTGGGTAGGGGTCTAGAGGAGAAGGAAACAGGGCCAGGCAGAGGGGACAGCAGGGTCCTATCCCCACCTCACCCCCAGAGAAGTCTTTAAGGGTATGAGTTCTTCCTGCCACAGATCTTAGAGGTTGAGTGCTTGGACTAAGCCCTGAGTGTGAGGAGGAAGTACTGACTCTGGTGGAGGCAGCACCACCCCACAGAACGCCCTGGCATCTTGCAGTGTGATTCTCCAGCTTTAGCCCACCTAGAGTCTCCCAACAGAGAGAGCAGGCAGAGCAACCATGTGGGAGACAGAGTGGGGCAGGAAATCCAGAGAGGTGAACTCTGTCCTGGGATGCCTGGTGTAGTAGTGAGCTCCCCATCATTGGAGGAATCCAAGATAACATTGCAGTCTGCAGAGGCACCAAAGCGCTTGTTCCCCAAGAGGGAGGGCAGGGCTGGGGAAAGAGTAAAGGTGTTGGCAATAAGCAGACTTGGGCATGGAGTAGTCAAGCTCCAGAGGGGTTCCATCGTAGCTGTGTGACATCAGGTACGTGTGAGACCTCTCTGAACATCTGTGGCCTGGCTCAAATGCCGCACACTTCATAGCCCTGCACTCAGAGGTTGACCAAAGTGCCTGCCAGGCCTGAGGTGGGCTGGGGTCCCCTTCACCTAGCCACAATGGCTGCCTACTAGGTCTCCCACATGGGTATTCCTGCTCCTTTGCTCCAGACAGCCCATCTGTCCTTCCAGCCACCTTCCCTAGGAGGCCAGCCCATTCTGTTGTTTGGCATCCCTGTCTCTGACCTGGTTCTCAGGTGCAGCCACCCCCAGAGGAGAGAAGCCCAGCCCAACCTGAGCTGGCGTCTTTGAGACTGACAGTGGAGGCGGCCACAAAGGCTGGAGGGTCCCTGTCCAGCCTGGCCCCCAAACCCCTCCCTCCAGTCAGCTCATCCCACCCCTCTTGGCTAAACCTCATCTGATCCCAGGGACCTCAGAGGAGAGAGAAAGGGATCTCTACTCCCTAGGCAGCGTTGGGGGAGCACCTGGGCCTCAATTTCCCCAGGAACTCACTGCCTGACACTTCTTAACTCCCTAGTGGGTCTCCTTCCAAGGGCAGAAATCTGGGTGTGACTACCTGGGCTCCCCTGTGCCTGTCTGGCCTGAAGACATCACCTTTGCCCCGGTGGTGGTGGGGAGGCCAAACCAGGAGCACAGAATCAGCAGGAAGGGACTTTTTATTATTATTATTTTCAGACAGGGTCTCACTCTGTCACCCAGACTGGACTGCAGTGGCACAGTCCTAGGTCACTGTAACCTTGAACTTCTGGACCCAAGTGATCCTCCCACCTCAGCCTCCCAAGTAGCTGGGACTACAGGTGTGTGCCACCACACCTGGCTATCTTTGTAAAATTTTTGTAGAGATTATGTTGCCCAGGCTGGGGAAGGTACATTTCTTAACCCTAAGGCTGGGTATACAGGAATCCATTTTATACTTTTTAAACTGTGCATGTATCTGACATATACTCTTTCCTGTCTGCATTTTTTCACATTAAAAAAATATATTTTAAAGGGGCCAGGCACGGTGGCTCACACCTGTAATCCCAGCACCTTGGGAGGCCGAGGCGGGTGGATCACCTGAGGTCAGGAGTTCGAGACCAGCCATGGCCAACATGGTGAAACCCTGTCTCCACTAAAAATACAAAAATTAGCTGGGCATAGGGGCAGACGCCTGTAATCCCAGCTACTTGGGAGGCTGAGGCAGGAGAATTGCTTGAACCCAGGAGGTGGAGATTGCAATGAGCCAAGATCATGTCACTGCACTCCAGTATGGGCGACAGAGCAAGACTCCATCTCAAAAAAAATAAATAAATAAAAAGTATTTTAAAGGAAGGGGAGGCAGGCTCTGGTTCCCACACAATCCCCACTCAGTGACCCTGGAGCCACCCCTGGCCACGCTCTGCCAGCAGAGAACCAAAGCCAGGTCCCTTCAGCCCTAAAGCGGCCATAACCACATGTAACCCCCGTGAAATGTCCGCACATGGCCCCGCTCTGGCTGAGCAGGGAGAGGCAGCACAACCAGAAGTTTCCATAGGCATCCACAACCCTCCCTGGGGCTTTCCAAGAGCATCTGAGATGCCTGTAGGGTGGGAGGAAGACGTCCTTCCCCTAAACAGACAACCCTGCCACAGTTTCACACAGGTGAGATTTCAAAAGGGAGCCCCAGGCAGAAAAAGGGACTGAATTTGGGGGCAGGAGGGTCACCGCTTTTGGGGACCTTCGTAGCCCCCGCAGGTGCAGCCTTGGGGGAGAGCTCTGGCCATCGCAGTCACCAGAGGCAGTGAGGACTCCCTGCCCAAGGCGCAAGCAAGGTAGGTGATGGGGGCAGCAAAGGGGCGCAGGAGGCCTGGGCCAGGCCCAGTGATCCCACCCCTCAGGCCCTGCTCCCGGGCCTCGGCCTGGACAAATCAGGTTGATTCCCGACCTCCACAATACCCAGGGCACCGTGCTGCAGGGACACTTTCCCACAAGCCCAACCCCTCACAGCCGCACAAGGGAAGAGGCAAGAAGACCTGAGGGTGGTGGGCAGAGCCAGGCCTCCAGCACACGGAACACAGACTGCAACGGTCCTCTGTTCAGGTGCCTGGGAGCGGGATCTCCTCCGCCTTCAACTGGATCTCAGCTTAAACGCCAGCTCATTAGAGACCACTGTTACCTCCCTTCTGGGCAGCCGTCCCCAACCCTGGGCCCCACCCCCTCGGCCCCGGCCTCCCCCCGGGGTCCCCAGGCCACCTCCTCCTTTGCTTCATCTGTGGCCAGCTCCCCGGCGTCTGCTCCGGGCCTAGGTATGAGCCCGCGCGTCACTGCGGCCGCCGGGGCGCCGAGGCCAGTGCGGGGACACAGCAAGCCTCCCGCCTTCGAACCTTCCGCCGTGGCCCCGCGAGTGCCACAGGTTTCCACAGGGCCGGGGCACGCGCACCCGCGCAGCCTGGGAGCCAGGGACCCCAACCCCGGCGAGGGGCGCCTCGCACCCCCGTCCTCACGCAGTCCCCGAAGCCTCCCGGTGACTGCCAGGTGTGGGAGGAGGAGGGTGGCAACCCAGCCCCGCAGCTCCAGTTGCTGCAGGAGCCCCCCGGGCCTCAGTCTCCAAATATGCCAAACCGGCGGGAGTGAGCCACAAGGTGTCTTCTCGGAAGACTCACAGGCGCAGGCGCAGAGGGGTGCGCGCGAGCCAAGACCGCGGCCCGGGGCGGGGTGTCCCCGGCCCCGCCCCCTGCAGCCCTACCGGAGCCAGCGCGCCTGCGTCGCGGGTGCACGGTGGGCGGAGTTCCCGGCGTCTCCGCCCCTTACCCGGCGTGCCCCGCGCCCGCAGGCGCTGACGTGGCCGCCGTCAGAGCCGCCATCTTGTGGGAGCAAAACCAACGCCTGGCTCGGAGCAGCAGCCTCTGAGGTAAGGGCGAGGGGCGCGGGCCGGTGTGGGCCGCAGACACGTTGGAGCCGGCGGGGGCTGGGGACTGGCCTCGGGGAGACTTGAGGTTCGCGAAGGGCACGTCGACCCCTGCGGCGGCGGCGGCGGCGGCGACAGGGCCGGGCCGGGGGCGGACGAAGACGGGCCAGGCTGAGGCTGGGGCCCGGCCGGAGACGGGGCTGGGCGGTCGGGCGGGTCGGTGAGCTCCTCGCGCCCCTCACAGGTTCCCGAAGTCGCCTGCGGCCGCTTGTCCTCCTCTGCCCGTCCCTGCCCCCGCCCGTCGCCCGGAAGTCCGCTTGGGCGCCGGGCTCTTCTCCAGGAAACCTGGGCTTCCTGCTTCCCTTGCCTCTGCCCTTCTCGTTTCCCGAGGCCGCCCGCGCGTGGAGGGTTGGGGTTAGCGGCCGCGGGGGCCGGTGGGGGTCGTGGGGCCTCCCCCACCCGAGTACAGGCGAGCGAGCGGCATCCGGGCGGACCCCCGCCTCGGGGACCGGGAAACTGAGGCTCGGGCGGCCCCGAGACGCCGTCAAGGTCACGTAGGTGGTGGGGGCTTGCACCTTCGCCTCCCAGCTCCATCCAGTTCGTGTTTGCTCTGAGGACGGTACCGGGTCAGGGGTGGTGAGAGCGGGCGGGCAGGTGGACAGGGACCCCGTGCCCTTCCCTGTCTGCTGAACGGAATGCGTGGACCTTCGGGGGAGCCCAGAGTGCCTCCCTTCACACCAATGAGACGCGATTTGGGGTCAGCACTCAGGGCCCCGGTGGCCTCCAGAGGGCCGGTCGATCTTCGCTTTAATTCCAGGGTGGTTTCTTTGACGTTGTCGGCAGTAGATAAGAAGGCCTCTTCTGAGCTGGTGAATCTTTAACCTACCTGAATCTTTAACCTGCTTGCGGAACGACCTGCTCGCAGACTCTAGGCCGCAGAGGCCGGCCCCAGCGCTCTCTCGGAGCACAGCCTGGGTGGTTACGGCGTGTGAGATTGGGGTTGGACAGCCGTGCGCACCTAGAGTGTTAAATAACCATTGCGACGGCACCTCCTGGCACTCCCTTTCAGTCCAGGCAGCCAGTTGCTGCTTTGCAGGAATTGAGCAGAAATGCACTCGGAATCGCGGGCAGGAAAAGAAGGGAGGTCGGAGGCTTTGGATGGTCCCCGAAGTCGCCGCCTAGTTGAGAGCTGTAGAGTTGGTGCCACTGCCCCTGTTGGAGTGGGCAGTTGTAGTTCTTGTTTCAGAACTAGTGGTCAGCAGTTTTCTTTGCCGGCTGTTGCAAGGCTGGTGGTTCTGGCGTTTTCCGCAGTGTGTTGGGAGGAGTGTGAGATGCCGCGGTGCAGTTGTGTGCGGCCCCTGTGGCCCTCTGCTGTTGCGTTAGCCGTTGTCTAACACGTGTGACCGCATGGATGGTGTCTTCATTTAATTTGAATTTTCACCAGCCCTGCCAAGGTAGCCAGAACCATAAGGTCCTGAAATGCCGTACTATTAGCTGGGTCCAAAATTGAGAAGAATTGAGTAGTGTAAATGTTAGTCACACATCTGATTGGCCACATTGTTAGAGTGTGTTGTCCACGTTTTCACATGTTGGTAGACCGGAGAATAACTGTCACTTGTCTTCTGGTGTATCTTGTTGAAAATAAATCCAAATCACTGCAGCAGTAGGAATATGCTGTTGCCTGTGAGGCAGATTTTCAGATTTGCTAGTTGAAAAAGATTTGAAACAGTTGGTTCGGACAACAGCTGAGTCACACAGTGACTGTGAGTGAAAAGCAAAAACTGGTTCTGTGCCCCTCACAGTTCTGGTTTTGTACATCGTGTGGTCTAGCTATGCGCTGTACCTCTTGCACAATATGGAGAGGACATTCAGACATCTTCACCTGCTCATCTGCCCCTACGGACCAGACAGGCTTGAAACTATAGGAAGATGCATTTGGCCTTTCATTTTTCACTTCAGTAAAATTTAATATGGACTGTCAGCTGCTGCGGTGATCATGGAAGTAGACCTAACTAGGAGAAAAAACTTGTGCAAGTTCACACGCGGAGTAGTATATGACCGTGGTTTCAGAGAATTGAAGCAGTTCTTTTTAGATTCTTCAAATTAAATGTCTCCTTGGTGTATTTAAACCTGCTGTTACTCACAGGCCAGGCTCCACCAAGCTTTCCTACACACTTCTTCCTGAGCTGTGACCATTCTCCTGAGCAAGAGGCTGCAGCCAGCCTGGGCTGGCGGGCCCATACTGTCTCTCATAGGCATTCTCTGCCCTTGACCTTTCACCTCCATAAACTCAAGAGGGTGAAAGGAAATAGAGTGTACTGTCAGTGGTAATTGGGAGAGAAACACGAAAAGGCCTCGCAGTGGGGGGTCTTAAATTATGAGAACTTGTGTTTTCTGTGTTGTGTCTGCTCCTTGTTGGCGTGGATGGTTGGTAGGGGCATTCTGCCCGTAGCGTCTGAAGTGGTCTTTTGGAAAAGATTTGGCCCCTTCATGTTGGGATTCCAGGACTTGCCTTCATCCTCAGGTTGATATTCTCCTGTGGTTGTTACAAGCTCTCTAAGGCATAGTTGCACTTACTGCCTTACAGCTGCGCAGCTGCCGCACCGTTCAGGTAGGTAGTTTCACATTCTCAGGTGGGTCAGATGACCTTGTTAGCGACTTGACAGACATGTTCTGGATGCTCTTTGTTCCCAGGAGGCTCTCAGGTCCTCCCCCAGGGTGCTGTTACTCAGCCACCTACAGGGATGGGGAGACAGTGAGGCTGGCTGATTAGCCATAATGTCCTTGACTAATCCTGGTTTCCTGGTTCTCACACAGTTGTAACAAGGGCTTGCAGCTGGTTGTCAGCCAACAGACTGGGAAGGGTGGTGCTTCTTACAGGCCCTGATAACAGGAGAAGCCTAAATGACAACAAGAGAAGAGACAGGGAAAGCATAAAAGGCAGGCAGATTTTCACAGGCACAGCAATTGAAAATGATTCTGTTTAGAAGGCAGACGTTCTCCCACACCCCTGAGGCCCAGGGCTCACTGCTAGCGTACAGCATGAAGTGAACAGGAGAATTGATTCAGTCCATGAACATTTCAGGAAGTTAGAAGTCTATAGTTGTGGATTGCAAAATACATATCTGGCCTGCCTCCCATTTCCTGGTTAAAATACTTGGAATCTCCAAAGTGATGATGTCTTTTTGTACCCTAATGAGTTGACCAGTGACGGGCAGCCCTTACGAAACTTCAGGGTAGGGCTAGTCACAGGGCCAAGGCAGGATTAGAGGGTTTCAGCCCCACCCTCCAATTTCCCCAGAGTGGAGAGGGACTGAAGATTGAGCTGGTCACCAATAGCCAATAATTTAATCAATCACACCTATATCAGGAAGCCACACTTTTGCCTTCAGTAGTTAATAGCATCTACAGCCCCGTGTTTCCACATTTGTACAAAGGAATGTTTAGACTGAACCACACTTAAGTACAGTTTTGAAACAGCATGAGGCTGGGCGTGGTGCCTCACGCCTGTAATCCCAGCACTTTGGGAGGCTGAGGCAGGTGGATCATGAGGTCAGGAGATTCAGACCATCCTGGCGAACATGGTGAAACCCCGTCTCTCCTAAAAATACAAAAAAATTGGCCAGGCGTGGTGGTGTGCGCCTGTAGTCCCAGCTACTCGGGAGGCTGAGGCAGGAGAATGGCGTGAACCCGGGAGGCGGAGCTTGCAGTGAGCCGAGATGGTGCCACTGCACTCCAGCCTGGGCAACAGAGCGAGACTCTGTCTCAAAAAAAAAAAAAAAAAAAAAACCAGCGTGAATTTCCTTGTTGATGGGAAATACCCGAAAGGCCTGCCTGGCTTTCAGAGAGCTTCCAGAAAGCTGAATTCATGGAGGTTCCTGGAGAGTGGCACGCCCAGGAGGGCAAGGTGGCGCCGTGTCTCTTCCCTCATACACCACCCACTGCATCTCTCCATCTGTATCGTTTGTAATATCCTTTATGAAAAACCAGTAACCTTTAGTGTTTTTCTGAGTTCTGTGAGCCACTCTAGCGAATTAATTGAACCCAAGGGGAAGGAGTTATGGGAACCCTGATTTATAGATGGTTGTCCAGAAGCACAGGTAAAATAACCTGGAGCTTGTGATTGCCTCCAGGTAGACAGTGTCAGAATTGAATTGAATTAAACGACACCTAGCTGGTGTCTGCTGCAGAACACAGAACTGGTTGCTTGCTTGGCATGTGGGGAGAAACCCCTGCTCATGTGGTGTCAGAAGCGACCTGTGTTATATGAGTGTGTGAGAAATTGAGTTTGGGTTTTCCTGTGTCCTCAAAATAGTATATTTTGAAAGCCTTCTAGGCAGAATGTATTAAAATAGTTTTTACTCCCTGAAGGGATGCCAGCAAGCTAGAAAGATTCATTTCCAAAGGGCTTCCAGTGGTAGCATGGCTAGACATGAGACATCTTTCCATTTGTGTCATACAGCAAGTTATTTTTGCAGTACCATATACACTATGCGGGAAACTTTTAAGTATTTTATAGGTTTGATTTAGGTACAAATGGCCAAGAAGACTATTGTTAGCTATCATCTAGACTCATCCTGGGGATTGGGAATGGAGGCAGTTAGATGTGCCTGTGCTTTGTACCTTCTGTAGATGGGAATGCAGTTGCTCACTCACCAATCAAATTTATTGATTTATATTTAAAATACTATGAATACATCTTCTGGCAATTTTGGTGGTGACATTTTCCTTAAAATATTTGTACTAGCCAGGCACTGTGGCTCACACCAAGTAGATTGTAGTGCAATCTACTTGGGAGGCTGAGGCAGGAGAGTGGATCACTTGAGCCTAGGAGGTCAAGGTTGCAGTGAGCTGTGATCATACCACTGCACTCCAGCTTGAGTAACAGAGCAGGACCCTTAGCTCTTAAAAAAAAATTTATACCTACTCACCAGCTGAGGACCTGGGGGCAGGTTTAGAAAATAGATTTTGAACACGCATCCCTCCCTCCCTTTTGTGGTGTCTGACATAACTGAGCTGCCACACTTTTGCCTTCAGTAGTTAACAGCATCTACAACCCCATTTTCCCACATTTTTACAGTCAAAAGAATGTTCAGACTGACCCACACCTGAGTACAGTTTTTAAACAGCATGAAATTCCTTGTTGATGCGATAGGTTTTTTGTGACGAACTTAATTTTTAGGGAAAGCACATCTGCAGATGTGTACAGTTGATCTTCATGAGCCCTATGGGCCTGATAAACATTCTTTTGCCATTGTTTTCTCCTCTCCTTGGTGGTGAGTCACTTGTACAGTGCCCAACGGAAGAGGGTGGGAGGCTGGGGAGGAAGGCCTGTTCTGGGCAAAGGAAGCCCTGCTTGATGAGCATGAGGCTCCATGGGGGCAGGGGCTGTGACGGTGAGTGCCACACAGAGCTGCCCACACTGGTGGAGGGAAGGCAGGGAGATACCAGGACCATCCGGAAGGGGCTGAGTGTCATTTGACAGGTGCCATGTGAGCAGAGATGTGAAGGAGTGGCCTGGGACAATCAGGGCAGAATCCCTGAGGTTGAGTGCGCTGGCTGGCAGAGTTTGGAGACCTACCAGGAGCAGGGTGCATACTGGGTGGGAAGCCTGCTGGGGTGTGCAGTGGCCCTCGGAGGCGGTCTACGGTCCCCAGAAAAAGGAATTCGGTAATCTGTGATGGCATTTTTGGGTGGCAGCACTGGCACCTTTGGCAGTGGCAAGAACACTTCCTGTCTGACCTTCATGTGGGGAAGGTCGTCTAATGTCCCAGACCTGTTATAAATATGAAAAAACTTTTTTATGCATAGTTTTAACAGGTGTTCTGGAGTTCCAGGAACAAAATCACCTTATAAATCAAAGATGACTGTGTATTGTTCTCTTCAGAATCACAGCAAGAATTCAGTTTCCAGAAGGAAAAGCTACAGTAGTTGCTTCATGGACACAACTTGCCCTTGAGGTTGGTGGTGTCAGTGCATGAGCAGCCTGGTAAGGGTGGTTCTCTGGCCGCTACCCTTGGTCCTCTAGCGTGGTTGTGAAGTCACTTTCCTTTACTCCCCATTGCATCATAGTTGGGGCAGAGCAGTGGTTCTCTGCTGTCTTGTGCGAGTGCTGGGATGCTGTCTCTACTTCCTTTTGGGTTGCCAGAGGCAGCATTTAGAGCACAGTGTGGGCATTATGTTGTGGACCAAGGCAGCCTATTGCAAGGACCTGATCTGGCGGCAGCCGTGGGGCAGCTCTGAGCAGAGCATCGGGTCACCTGGCTGACTGGTGTGCTGAGAACACGCAGGAGGAGGCTGGAGACGGGGTTCTTGCCTGGGGAACAGAAGGGAGGCTACTCGCATCACAGCAGAGAATGCCTGTTGGGTTTGGGAGGGGCGTTTCGGCAGCAAAGCTGGCTGTCAAGGGGCAGGAATTGGGAGGAGGGTCTAAAGTCTTGAAGAGAAATGTGGTGTCGTTGTGTAGGGGCCGCCATCACCTGGAGAGCAGGGCAAATGCCAGCGTGTGTGTGAGACCTAGGTCACTCGAAGGGAGGTCCCCAGAGTGTGTCCCCGGGGTGTGCCTTTCTCTCACCTAGGTCTGGAGTGCCTCCAGAAGTGAGGATTTCCTGCAAGGGCGGTGGCCTCCCAGGGCCTGTGGGGGGCGTCCCCGTCTCTTTACATGTCTGACTGACCAGAGTGGGGCGGGGTGGCAAGGTGGTGCTCGTCCCAAAGCTGGGGGAAACCTGGTGATGGCTCCCACTCCCATTGTTGCACTTCGCTTTTGATTGCTCTGGAAGAGCAAGTCCTTGTGTGGTGTTTCCCCTCAGCCCACATTTTTAAAATGAAAGTTTCTTGAAGGCAGAAATCAAGTTTTAGGCATTGGCTCAATCACTGGTGCAGCCATTGCATTAATTTTCTTTAACCTGGTGTGGAGAATCTACAGGGGCCCCACCCCCTTCTAGTGGTTAGAGGAAGGAGCAACTTGCTCTCCCAGTTTATAACAGCAACACCAGCAGTGTGCTGTTCCAGTTCCCCTTTGTTTTTCAAGAGGTGTGGAAAGGGGCTTTCAGGGCCCTGGATCCCCCAGCCCCACACAAGGGTGGGCCCATGTTTGCCCGGAACAGTGCCTGGCAGTAGCTCAGTGCCCATCACGTCTGTGGTGAGTGTGTAGTTCAGGAAGTGAACTGGCAAAGCTGAGTATCACCCTTTCTTCCTGGGTTCTTGCCACTCCCCTGAAAACCAGGGTAGCATTGTCACATTAGATAGCTCCGCCATGTGTGCGCTGACCATGCTGAGATGGGCACTGTGGACTCAGCCTCTGGTCATTGCTGGAACCAGTGGCCTCCATGTGAGGTACAGGGTAACGCACTGCCAGCAGATGGTTGGGGTGTGGACACTCGTCCTGCCCTCTTGGCTTCGTGCTGTGCCATCGCACAGTCATTCGCTGTTTAGCATGCATGGGAGAGAGTGAAGCACAAGGGCCCAGGCCCCTGGGAGTGCCTCCCCTCAAGTTGGAAGAGCCCTTGGGCACGGCATAGGCGCCTGGCAGAATTGGACTGGGCCATGATCCAGGGCGTTGGGACCTCACCTAGGAGTTGGGGTTCTGGTCGGAAGCCCTGTGGAGACAGGGTCTCCCCTGTGGGCACCAAACTGACCTCAAACTGCTGATTCTTTGGCCCTGGGAACGGGGCTGGTTGGGGCTGGTTGAAGTACTCTCCTGGCAGCTGTCACTTGCAGGGAGAGGTGGGGGTAGGGGTACTGTGTTTCTTAGCTGTTCCTCGTTGCAGCGTTAAATCCCTGCAGGTTCCTCATTCTCAGCTTGTGTTGTGAGTTTCAGTGTTGTGGGCTAATGTGGGTTTGCGTTTTTGGTCTTGGTTTTCCCAGTGGCCAGTCCATCAGCCACTGCACTGGGGGCCAGGTAGAGGCCAACTGCACCATGCCTGCCAGAGTAGGAATACTGGTAGGCCCCAGGCTCTGCTGCCCCTTCCATGTCGTTGTGTAAGCATCCATGGACAAAGCTGACTCACAGGGTGTGCACAGCTGCAGGGAGGCCAGGAAACAGGGGTTTTATTCTAGAGGGCCTTTGCTCAGTGACAGATCAGAGTCCCATCACTGAGAGAGCAGGGCTGGGGCAGCACAAAGGACTGGAGAGTGTTTGCCATGATGCCATGTGCACAGCCAGCGCAAGTCTCTCATTGTAGCTGTGGTCAGAGGTCATGAGACACTGCCTTCAGCAGCCCTGGGAGCCCACCTGGTGTGTGCTTAGAGCTGTGCATCTGCAGATTTCAGAAGGACTTACGTTTGGTGAGGTGCTTTGAAGTAACACTTCACAAATACCAAGAAGCAAGAAATACACAAATAAGCAGGCAACGGTTCTTTGGTGTTCACATTAGCTGTAGTCCCAGAACTCAGTCCATGAGGTGGAATCACAAAAATGGAATTCATTTCTAGCTGACAGTGATCTAAACTGAATTTCACTGATTGCCCCACCTGAAAGTCAGACCTGATAGATAATACCCTCCCTTAACTCAAGGCCAGCAGCAGATGTGTTAGAGGGGACCCTTGTGCCTGGCAGCCCTTGTCTCCTAATGGCTGTGGGGTTACTGTGTCGAGTTGTAATACCTAATGAGCTCCTCTAAAAACATCCTGAAACTTTTGTAAAAAAAACCAGCAGACTCTCAGTGGAACTTGCCTTCAGATGCAGGCCTTCTATAAGAGTTCTAGAATGTGTGTGCCGTTCTTTTGTCTCAATCTGCATGAGTGGAAGTCTCTTCAACATGATTGGGTGCGTGGAGTGTCTCGGTCATGTGTCTTCACCTCTGAGCATGCCTTTTGATTCGCACCTGTGTCACAATTGTTCTGGCCTGTGAGATGTGTCTGCCTGTCACCAGTATCGACACATTTAGTTTTCCCTTTACGTGAGTTTTGGTAAAATAGTGACAAAATGTAATGCAGTGCTCAGTCGCAGAAAAATGTCAGGCCTACAGAAATGGAGCATTTGGCTGGCAGGTAGAGTGATGACCATAGGCTTTATTTGGCGGGTGTGGTAAACAAGCAGCTTGTGCAGGTGAGAATAAATGGCCATATTGCATTTCATTTTAAGGACTCCCTTAAAATGAAAATCTTCATGTGGGAAATGAACACAGGCTTTCACGAAATTGATCATCTACACTATATGTATGACTATCGAAAGGCCGTTGTTCCTCAGAAATTCTTAAAATGTTATGTAATGTACATGAGTCCCTTCAGGAAGTCATCAGCTTTGTTCAGTTTCCTCAGATGAGATAGTAAAACTGAGATTATGAACTATAAAGATGTATGTAATTTGTCAGTGAACTTGACTTTAATAAAAGCTTTTTAAAAAAGAACTCTGGGTGGGGTGCATTGGCTCACACACATAGTCCCAACTACTGTAGAGGTCAGGGCAGGAGAATCACTGGAGCCCAAGAGTTCAAGATCAGCCTGGGCAGGATAGCGAGACCCTGTCTATAGAAAATATTAAAAATCAGCCAGGCATGGTGGCGTGCCCTTGCAGTCCCTGCCACTTGGGAGGCTGAGGTGGGAGGTTCGCTTGAGCCCAGGAACTCAAGGGTGCAGTGGGCTGTGATCGAACCACTGAATTCCAACCTGGGTGACAGAGTGAGGCCCTGTCTCAAAAAGAGAACTCTCGATGTCACTGGCTTTCCATGTAAGCAGAGCACATCATGTGAGCCCCATTCGTGGATGTCAGTCAGCAGAACAGAATCTTGGACCTGGAGCTTGTTTGTGCTGTGCTAGAGGTTGGAGATATCTCTGTCTTTCTGTTGGTTCCTGTCAGTTCAGGTCACTTAGAGATTCTGTTACATACACCAGCTCTGACAGGTTGGGGGAAATGATCAACCTTCCGCCTGCGCCTTTTTCCTTCCCTGACTCATGCCAAAGTATCCCTGAGATCTGCAAGGGACCGAGGACAGGACTGGCTGGTGGTCCGGGTACAGGCCACAGAGGCATCTGGACGCCCGTGCATCTGGACCAGTTTGGTTGGATCCATTCATAGACACAAAACGGATGTGAACTCACAGAGCTACATTTTCTCCCTGCCCCTGTTCAGGCACAGTGAGGTGTCCGGGAATGTAGCTGCCAGAGTTGACTGTCCCGTTCTCTGGTGTAATGCCTGAAGGCCACCTTTACCATTGGTCTCTGGTCCTCACCGAAGAAAGAAACATTCTTCCTAAAAGACTTTTTTTCCCCAGAGTTGGAGCCCACAGTGTGGTCAGGAAAGAGAAGTAGCCACTGGCGGATCCTGGCATCCTCCTGCAGGGCAGCCCCCTTCTCAAAGTATGAGGGGTCCCGTCGTGTACAAGCAGGAAGGCTCTGAGAAAGTCAGGTTTGCTCCTACCACAGGATAATTCCGATGAACCTGAAAAGCGGGTTTTGGCTTGTGTTCAGGGACTCTGGTGGAAGAAAGGGTGACAGCACCTGGCCTGGGCGTGACACAAGTTAGGACCTGTACCAAGAGGCCCTGGAATTGAGGGTGGGGATTGCTGTGGACCCTTTCTCCCTCTTTGGAAACTGTTGGGTCTCCATCTGTCACAGAAGCAGTAAATGGTGTAGGGGCTGCCAGGTCTAGGGTCCTGTGGGGATGATGGAACGTGCTGAGGCAGGACGTGCCAGCCACCCTCTGCCCGTATGTGCAGCAGGGCCGCAGATGTGCTTGTGGGTAGGAGAGACCAAGCTGTCTGTGTGCTGATGTCTTGACACCTGAGACTTCAGGTTCACACCTTCTGGTTCTGCCATTCCATTGCAGGGTGGCTTCCCTCCTTTGGGGACTCTTAACGCTTTGGTCTGTTTAAAAAAAAAAAAAAAAAAGGCCAGGCGTGGTGCCTCACTCCTGTAATCCCAGCACTTTGGGAGGCCGAGGTGGGCTGATCATCTGAGGTCGGGTTCGAGACCAGCCCTGACCAACATGGTAAAACCCCATCTCTACTAAAAATAAAAATAAAAAATTAGCTGGGCGTGGTGGCACGCGCTTGTAGTCCCAGCTACTTGGGAAGCTGAGGCAGGAGAATCTCTTGAACCTGGGAGGCAGAGGTTGCAGTGAGTTGAGATCGTGCCTGGGAGGTTGCAGTGAGCTGAGATCAAGCCACTGCACTCCAGCCTGGATGACAGAGTGAGACTCCGTCTCAAAAAAAAAAAAAAAAAAGCCACCAATGGGGAGGGCCTGGGATTACTGGCATCACAAACCCTGCTGCCTGTAGGCTGCATGGTCTCCTGTGCATGGTTGGCAGCGCTGCCCCAGGCATGAGGAGGCAGCAGGCATCTGTGGATCATGGACAGTGCTGGGGTCGAGGGGGTTGGTGACGGCGTGACACCCCTTCCCCTGAGTGGCTGGGTGTTACTGTCAATTCTCCCAAGCGCCGTGCTTCAGTGGTTGTGGCAGTCTGGTGCTGCCTCTGCCCAACTGGCAGGCAACCCTTATTCCTGAGTCCCTGCTGACTTGGTTTCCTAGGTTTATTCCTCCTAGACTTGTTAACTTGTACAGTTAACAAGCCTTTGACACCACACACCCTCGCCTCAGCTTTCCAACACCCCAGTAATAACACAACATCAGGACTCGCTAAATATCATCCACCATATGTTTTCCTGGAGTAACTCATAAAAGGCCCTCTTTTCGTTCCATTTCATGCTTGGGTTTTTCATGCGAACCTGTCATTAGTTTTTCTGCATTGCTTAGAGTTGCCCAACCCTATAATAAGAACACGTAGGTGGCATACCCCATTCTTGCAGGTGTCCACTTCCTGCTCCAGTCTGAGGGGGTTGACTAGGCTGCTGCTCTCTCTCCACGTTGCTGTGGGCTCGCATCCTCTCCCTGGTTCCCTGGGGGAGCTTCTTGGGGAAGGAACATGTGAGAGGTCTGAGGCCCGGTGGTTTGGGAGTTATTTTCATTCTCCCCTAACACTTGTTGGATACTTTGGCTGGGTATAGAATTAAAGGTCATGTTCTAAGGGTTTCGAAAGCAGTGTTTCAGAGTCTTCCATTCTCTGGGGCATCAGAGGTGTCATTTGCCCTTGTGCATTCTGGAGTCCACCTTGCACCTTTATTGGGTCTCATCTAGGTCCCTGGCTTGCGCTTCGGCCCTTTGAGGCCAAAGCCCGGATTCCTGGGTCCCCGCTCTGGAACACGGAAAAATTTCACCCCATAATTTCGTATGTTCTTTCTTTTTAGGGTTTCTGTTAGTTGATATCTTAAGTTACTCCTCATTTTCCTTTTTCATTGTTTGTTTTTGTTCTGCCTTCTGAGCACCTTCATTTTGAATTTTCCTTTTCAGCTATTTGTGTATCTATCAGGTTTTTCTCCTTTTCCTTTGTTAAAATAGTCTTCTGTCTTCAGTCTCCTGTCTTGGTTGCCTCCTTGCAGATTCCTTTTATACTTGGGTCTCTTATGTTGGTGGCCTTTCAAAGGCAGACAGGCCTGTCTCTTGGTGGGGGGTGGGGGTGGGCGGAGCTCCAGTTGTTTGTGTGTGGATCTGCTGGGGCATATAGAACTCTCAGGAATTATTCTGGAATTTCACGGCTCAAGTGTGTTGTCATGGCTCAGCGCAGGCCTAAGCCCTGCTGCAGCTGCTCCCCTAGACCAAGCTTGTCCAACCCTTAGGCCACATGTGGCCCAGAATGGCTTTGAACCTGACCCAACACAAATTTCTAATAAAACATTGAGATTATGGGGGGTTTTTTGTTTTGATTTGGTTCATCAGCTGTTGTGTTAGTATATTTTGTGTGTGGTCCAAGACAATTCTTCTTCCATTGTGGCCCAGGGTAGCCAAGATTGGACATTCCTGCCCTAGGCAGTCCCAGCTTCATCCCTTGGGTCCCAGGTGGTCCAGTTTTCTCTGCCTGGTCAATCATCACGTCCAAGGTCTTCCTCCCTTTTCTCTCTGCCCTTCAAGGCGTGTGTGTCGTTTTGGTGTCTTCATTGGCAGTGGTTGCAGGAGTGGACTGAGAGGGCATGTATTCAGTCTCTTCTGTGCTCCATGGGTGGTGGTCTTCCTCTGGGCTTAGAAAACCTGGCTGTCCCCAAAAAGGGAACACTACAGTGAAGGTCCTTATAAATTTCAGAATTCATTTAAGTTTCAGAATAGGTGACATGTTCAAAACCAAGAGCAAAGTGTCCAAAGGACACTGATCCAGCTTGAAGGGGTTCTGCGGCTCATCTGGGATGATGACAGTGTTAAATCAGACACAGGCGGCCAGTTCACACCCACTGAAACACACAGGCATGTGTGGGCTCTCGCTGATGTTGAGAAATGGAGAAGAGGCATTTCCTTGCAGTAGCATGCTGGGGTGACTGGATGAGAAAGTCACCAGTGGACAGTCATGGCCATGATTCAGCCAAAAGCCGCCTGTGTGTGGAACCCCTGATGGAGGAGGTCTGATGAGGGGTGGTTGTGCTCACAGGCTCCTGGCATGTCCTCTTGAAGGCAGAAGCCTTCCTCACTCGGGGTTAGCCCCACTGCGGGTGCAGTGAAAAAGCAGTCATTGTTTCAGAAAGTGACCAGTTTTTTCTAAAGTCCCTGTTCGGAATAAAATCACCTGATTCGTGAAATTGCCCACTGGGCAGTGAGGCCAAAGCCTAATAGCTTCAGTGTCCTCACAGAGGCATCTGGGCAGTGGAGGCCCTTCCTGCTGGAGTCTCCACAAGGCTCTAATGGTGGGTGCCAGCTGACTTAATTGCTGTCCCCGATATTGGTGTTCTGCTGAGGGAACCCCTACCATTGCGGTGTGGGGCAGACATGGCGTGCGTGCCCCATCGAGGCTGTGTCCTCATGGGAGTGTGTCCCTGAAGGTGTCCTGCTGTGCCTGGCGTGGCCCTGTGTGCTCTGGTCCTTGTGAGTGTGGGGAGGCACAGTGAGTGGTGCTCTCTGGCCCTGGAAGGTTCTGTGTTGGGGTGTAGAGGAGCCTTGCACGCACCTGGAAGCCAGTCCTCAGGCAGCCAGCCTCCCCTCCTAAATAGGCTTTGATGAGGCAGCCTTTCTGGCCATGCAGCTGTGGGGACGGCTTCCCAAGATGAGGGCAACAGTTTCTCAATTCCTGACTCAGCCATTTTCCCTCAGCCCCCATCCTGAGGTGGATTTGGGGGGCATGGGAGGCAGGGCTCTTTCCCTGTTTCCCTGCAGGCTTCCAGGAGGTGGGGTGAGGCAATGGTGCGTCCCTGGGTGGGCGGGCTCTGAGCAGCTGCTGCTGGGCAGCACAGAACCAGACATGGAGCACCTTGTCTCTCCAGGTGTCCCTGGCCAGTGTCCTTCCACCTGTCCACAAGCATGGGGAACATCTTCGCCAACCTCTTCAAGGGCCTTTTTGGCAAAAAAGAAATGCGCATCCTCATGGTGGGCTTGGATGCTGCAGGGAAGACCACGATCCTGTACAAGCTTAAGCTGGGTGAGATCGTGACCACCATTCCCACCATAGGTGAGGTGGGGGCCAGCAGGGAGTGGGCTGGGCTGGGCTGGGCCAAGGTACAAGGCCTCACCCTGCATCCCGCACCCAGGCTTCAACGTGGAAACTGTGGAGTACAAGAACATCAGCTTCACTGTGTGGGACGTGGGTGGCCAGGACAAGATCCGGCCCCTGTGGCGCCACTACTTCCAGAACACACAAGGTGAGTGGCTGGGGCCTGGTCCCATGGGCACTCCTGCTTCTAGAGAAGGGGGACCAGCCCATAGATGGGGCATCGATGCCCATAGATGCGGCAGGGGGGCTGTGTTCCCATGACCATTTGACACTGGCTGCCCGGCAGGCCTGATCTTCGTGGTGGACAGCAATGACAGAGAGCGCGTGAACGAGGCCCGTGAGGAGCTCATGAGGATGCTGGCCGAGGACGAGCTCCGGGATGCTGTCCTCCTGGTGTTCGCCAACAAGCAGGTAGGTGCCCGGGCCAGCCTGGGGAATGTGAGGAGCCAGTGTGGGTTCCTCCAGGGCGCCTGGTGGTAGGGGTTACTGGAGGCTGGTGGGGCCCCTTTCTCTGTCCTGGGGACAGCCCTTCCCACCAACCCTTCCTTCCCCCAGGACCTCCCCAACGCCATGAATGCGGCTGAGATCACAGACAAGCTGGGGCTGCACTCCCTACGCCACAGGAACTGGTACATTCAGGCCACCTGCGCCACCAGCGGCGACGGGCTCTATGAAGGACTGGACTGGCTGTCCAATCAGCTCCGGAACCAGAAGTGAACGCGACCCCCTCCCTCTCACTCCTCTTGCCCTCTGCTTTACTCTCGTGGCAAACGTGCGGCTCGTGGTGTGAGTGCCAGAAGCTGCCTCCGTGGTTTGGTCACCGTGTGCATCGCACCGTGCTGTAAATGTGGCAGACGCAGCCTGCGGCCAGGCTTTTTATTTAATGTAAATAGTTTTTGTTTCCAATGAGGCAGTTTCTGGTACTCCTATGCAATATTACTCAGCTTTTTTTATTGTAAAAAGAAAAATCAACTCACTGTTCAGTGCTGAGAGGGGATGTAGGCCCATGGGCACCTGGCCTCCAGGAGTCACTGTGTTGGGAGAGCCGGGCACGCCCTTGGCTTTAGAGCTGTGTTGAAATCCATTTTGGTGGTTGGTTTTTAACCCAAACTCAGTGCATTTTTTAAAATAGTTAAGAATCCAAGTCGAGAACACTTGAACACACAGAAGGGAGACCCCGCCTACCATAGATTTGCAGTTATGGCCTGGATGCCAGTCGCCAGCCCAGCTGTTCCTTTCGGGAACATGAGGTGGTGGTGGCGCAGCAGACCGCGATCAATTCTGCATGGTCACAGTAGAGATCCCCGCAACTCGCTTGTCCTTGGGTCACCCTGCATTCCATAGCCATGTGCTTGTCCCTGTGCTCCCACGGTTCCCAGGGGCCAGGCTGGGAGCCCACAGCCACCCCATTCTCCCGCAGGCCGCCCCACCCACCTTCAGGCAGCCTATGGGACGCAGGGCCCCATCTGTCCCTCGGTCACCGTGTGGCCAGAGTGGGTCCGTCGTCCCCAACACTCGTGCTCGCTCAGACACTTTGGCAGGATGTCTGGGGCCTCACCAGCAGGAGCGCGTGCAAGCCGGGCAGGCGGTCCACCTAGACCCACAACCCCTCGGGAGCACCCCACCTCTGTGTGTGATGTAGCTTTCTCTCCCTCAGCCTGCAAGGGTCCGATTTGCCATCGAAAAAGACAACCTCTACTTTTTTCTTTTGTATTTTGATAAACACTGAAGAAGCTGGAGCTGTTAAATTTATCTTGGGGAAACCTCAGAACTGGTCTATTTGGTGTCGTGGAACCTCTTACTGCTTTCAATACACGATTAGTAATCAACTGTTTTGTATACTTGTTTTCAGTTTTCATTTCGACAAACAAGCACTGTAATTATAGCTATTAGAATAAAATCTCTTAACTATTTCACCGGCTCTCCAGTGCTTCCACACAGGCATACTGCCCCCAGGAGATGGTGGGTGGATCAGCCAGCTTTACTCTAGGAAGTGCAGGTGACCGCCTAGGGCCGCCACCTGAGTCCACACCCTCCCCATGTTCCCTCCTGAGTGTGCGGGCACTTCTCTGTGTCTCTCTGTGTGAGAGGCTCTTCCAGCATGGTTGCCCACAGTGACCTTGGTCTCGTTTGCAGTCCTGTTGGGCCTAGCCAGTGAGACCTGGGCCATACAGGGCCGGGGTCAGCAGGCACCATGGAAGACCTCAGCCTCCATCCTTCCCTCTACCAGCCTGCTGCTGAACCCCGCTTTGTATAGCTGGCTATGGGGCAGGGCCACTTTTGGCATACATAGGGCTTTGTGCCAACCAGGGAATGGTCCCTGCCTGAGTGGGCACAGCCCCTACCTCTCCTCAAGATGCCATGCAGCAGGGGGCTGCCAGTCTGGAGGTACCTGTTTCTGGGATGGGGCCATCAGCAGGTCTAAGGTCTGCCTTCTGTTGGGCAGAGTCCCAAAAGAGAGGGCTTCCCTGGCTAGGTGGCCCAACCTTCATCCCCCTTGACAGCACCCAAGACAGCACAGTCTCCACTCCAGTAGCCACCCGAGGGTGAGGGCAGAGGTCAAAGCCACAAGCTACACCTTGGCCAGGGCCCTGAGGAAGGTCTGCTTAACTTCCTTTGAAATCAGAAACAGGCCAGGCGAGGGAGCTCATGCCTCTGATCTCAACACTGGAATGCTGCAGTGAACTGTGATGCAGCCCAGGTGCCATCTGTCTTTATGCCATGCAGCCTGGTGGCCACACATCCTGAACAGCCCTGATCCTTCTTAGGGTCAGGCAGAAGGGACACCCAGCCCACTGCCCCTGGAGAAGCAGAGCTGGGGGATGGGGCAGCAGGCAGTTGGAGGAGCTCCCCAACCCCCACACCCAACTGAGGCTGTGCCTCCACAGACTGCAGTCCTTGACCTCACCTGTCGCAGGGATAGGGCTCTCTGCCCCAGGTTCCCACATTGCCAGCTGAGCACCTGCTTCCAGGGCCTCAGCCCTCCCTGGGTTTTGGTGGGGGCTCTGGGCACACATGGGAGGACTACATTCCCCCAGGACATTAAGAATCAGATGGGCACCAGGGCTCATGCCTGTAATCCCAGCACTTTGGGAGGCCAAGGAGGGCGGATCACCTGAGGTCAGGAGTTTGAGACCAGCCTGGCCAACACGGTGAGACCTCGCCTCTACTAAAAAATACCAAAAATTAGCCTGGCATAGTGGCAGGCGCCTATAATCCCAGCTACTCAGGTTGAGACAGGAGAATCGCTTGAACCCGCGAGGCAGAGGTTGCAGTGAGCTGAGATCACACCATTGCACTCCAGCCTGGGCAACAAAAGCGAAACTCAAAATAGAAAAAAAAAATCACCAGGTCTCAGACTCCTGGGAGACAGACCCCAGCTCCGACCTTCCAGTGGGATCTCATTAACCCCTGACACTGACCTTCCAATTAGGATGATATACCTTCCTTTTAAAATATGTTTATTGAAATACAAAGAGTCAATATAAAGAAAAATAGAGGTCACCATACTTGGCCACAGTTAGACCGCTCATAGGCCCATGGCTGCTGCAGCCATGGGCAGGACAGAGGGAGTCCAGCCTCTACTGGTACGTCTGGGCAGGTTCACCTTCGCAAGGCAAGCCAGGGGCCATCCCCTGCTATGCGAAACCTGGAGGTTTTCCAGGAAGCTGGCTGCTCCAGAGCTAGCTGTCAAGTCTTTAGCCCCACAGGCTGGTGCCCAGAGCCACTTCCACAGGAGCAGCCTCGGGCTTCACCCACACCCGAGGAGCTTCCGAGGCAGGAGGCAAGCAAGGTGAAGAGAGGGTTCAGGGTCCCACAATAGCAGTGAGCAGGGTCCAGCCATCAGGCCTCAGAGCCTCTGTCATGCCACCTGCGCGACGGGCTCCTCCTGTCCCCACTGTGTCCCCGCTTCCTCCTCTTACAGCAGGGGGAGTTGGAGTCGGAGTCGTGGTGGTACCTGGGCCTGGGGAGACCAATGGCAGTCACTCGGAAGGAGTCAACCAGGCCCCCACCCCCAAGAGGCAGACATGGACCAGGGCATACCTCTCAGGAGATGTGGGAGAGGAGGTGGCCTCAGCTGGCCGCCTGTGTTCTTTGTCTTTCTTCTTCTTCTGTTTCTTGTGTTTTCTCTTTTTCTTTTTCTTCTTCTCCTTCTTGCTTTTCCTGTGGCTCTCACAACTACAAGGAGGATACAAGGTGTGCCTCAGACCCAAGTCTTGCAGGCCAAGAGAGTGAACACAAGCAGGCCCCATCCAGGAGATGAAGCCACCACCCACAAGTGCGTCTTTAAATCAGTTAAATCAGACTACAAATTCCACTCCTCAGTTACGTAGTCACGTGGCCAGTGGCTATGTGGGTTATAAACAGATGCAACAGCCCCATCTCCACAGCACGGCCCTGCCCCACCCCAGCCGTGCCCTTGGCGGGTTGACACCTTCCTACCCGCACCCACCAGGCCACTCTTGGGGTCAGGCCCAGGCTCACCACCCGGGAGAAGCCCTGGAAGTGTCACCCACGGCAGGAAAAGGCCCCGCCCCAGGTCCTGTGTGCCCTCCCACGGCACAGCCCCCGACCATGCCAGTACTTAGGACCTCTCTTCAAGGGTGCCCCGAGAAACTCCCCTAGAGAAAAACCTAGGAGTAAGTGGGACAGGAAGTAAAGTAGGGCAGGCCACCGGCCGGGCCGGTGCGCCAAGAGAAGCTGCCACCTGCCCGAGCGGGAGCCGCTCCAGTCCTCCCGAGACCCCCCACCCCGGGGCGCAGCTCGCCCAGTTGGCGCAGCCTCACCTGCTTTCCCTCTGATCCTCCGCCCGCGGCTTCCTCCTGGCCGAGGCTGCCGAGGTCCCGGGCCCGCCGCTCTCTACGCGGTGATGCTGCAGGAGAAGAGAGCTCTGCGGAGGAGTCTGCGGGCCGGCCCCACACCACGCTCCGCAGCGCCCCGGGGAGCTCCGTTCAGTGCCCCCGCCCCGCCCCACTCGTTGGCCCCTGCTGCGGTCAGGCGGGGCGGGGGATTACCGTGAACACAGACAGCCCCAGTTTGGCGGCCTCCTTATCCTCTCGGGACATCGCCACGCGGCCCACGGAGCCACTGCAGGGACACGGCGATGAAGACAGTACGACAGGGGCCCGCCTCACCCGAGCAATCGAGCCCAGTCCTGCCCTCCCCTGGAAACCCGCCCGCACCTGGCGCTCCCCAGCCCCAGCAGCCGGTCCACGCCCTTCTCCTCGGGGTCGCCTCCTTCCCGCTTGCAGACCTCCGCGAAGTCCTGCAGATGCGAGAGCACAGGGAGCGCTCAGGACGGCCCCACACCCACGGCCCTCCACGCGCCCCCCACCCCGGGGAGTTACCTCCTTGCTCAGGCCCGTGGGTTGCTTCTTCACGTTCTTGTAGCCACTGCGAGAGGGCCGGGGCAGCCGTCAGGACGGACGGACCTCCCACCACAGGTCCTCACCCACTCCAGCCTTCGTCCTCAGGGTCCCGCCCGCGCGAGTCCCCGCAGCCCCGCCCCCGCCCAGCCCGACCCCCTGCCCCTACCCAGCCCGACCCCCAGTCCCCGTCCCCGGCCCCACCCTGCCCCGGCAGCGCCGTCCCAAGCACCGACCGCTGCTGTCCGCGGACACTCACAGGGCGGCCAGCAGCGCCTCGCGCTCCGCCTCCCGCACGGCTGCCAGTTCCTCCTCGCGGCTCGGGCCCGCGCACGGCGCCCGGCCCTTGGCGTACCAGGTGAGGTCGCGGCCCTTCTGCCAGCGGCCTACGGGCGCCATCAGCGAGTTGCCTGCGGACGTAGACGCTGTGAGTCCAGCGCCCGCCCGGGATCCCGGAGCCCGGAGCCCGCCCACCGCGCGCACCCACCCAGGTAGTTCTCCCGCTGCTTGTCAGTCTTCACGTCCTCCCAGTTGAACTGGTCCTGCCCGCCGCGCACGCCTCCGCGACTGGAGCCGAACATGGCGCCGGGAAGGCAGTTGCCTGGGGCCTGCGGCTTGCGGCTTGCAACTTGCAACCCGCAACCCGGCACCCGCTACCCACCACAGTCTGACCCAGGCCCGACCCCGCCCCCGCGTCGCGCGCCGTGACGTCACTCCCGCGCCCACTCGGCTTCGCCGCGCGCGTCTGCGCAGCGCACTGCCCCGGATCTGTGCTCCCGCGCATCACCTTCACGTCGGCTTTGGGCGCCTGCGCACTGCGCCTACCCTGCCAGGCGCGGGAACGCCTCTGAACTGGAAGTTTAAAAATGGTTAAAACGGGGCCGGGCGGACTCGCTCTCGCCTGTAATCCCAGCAATTTGGGAGGCCGAGGCGGGCGGATCGCTTGAGGTCGGGAGTTCGAGACTAGCCTGTCCAACATGGTGAAACCCCGTCTCTACTAAAATACAAAAATTAGCCGGGTGTGGTGGTGCACACCTGTAATCCCAGCTACTCAGGAGGCTGAAGCAGGAGAATCACTTGAGCCAGGAGGCAGAGGTTGCAGTGGGCCGAGATCGCGCCACTGCACTCCAGCCTGGGCGACAGAGCGAGACTGTCTCAAAAATAATAAGAAGTTGTTAAAATGGGCCGGGCGCGCGCGCGCGCCTGTAGCCCCAAGGCTTTGAGGCTGAGGCGAGAGGATCTCGAGCCCAGGACATCGCGCCACTGCACTCCAACCTGAACGAGTGAGCGAGACCCTGTCCCATAAAAAAAGAAAAAAGAAAACACACAAGATGCGCCTAGTTAACACTGCCAATTGGTCACTGCTAGTCGCGATTCCATATCGGGAGCTTAACAAGGTAATGACCTTAATGATTTCTGGAATTTCTGAGTATTACCCAGTAAACTTTTGGATGAACCAGCAGCTACCCAGACACCTTCAGAGCACTGGTCCCATCCCTGCCGTGTTAAACTGAATGTGCACCCTAACTCCCATGTGAAATCCTCACCCCAAGGCGTTGGTGCTTCGGAGGTGACTAGGTCATGAGCACAGAGCCTTCATAAAAGGGACCCCAAGAGCTTTGTGCAGCTTTCCACTGTGTGAAGGCAGCGGGAAGGAAGTCTGCAGTCTGGAAGAGACCCCTTACCAGAACCTCAGCGTGCTGGGCACCCTGATTTTGGAGATTGTGACGTCCCCCTGCTTCCCCTTTCCACTTTCATTCCAGTGCTGACTGAGAAACAGAGTCCCTTGGCCACTCTGTGACCTCGCCAACGGTATAATTTCCTCTGCAGACTTGAACCCGAGCCATAGCCATGAATGTTCCCAGGCGCAGATGACAGTATCTAGGTTGTTGCCCAAAACACAGAAAGAAACTGGACCCAGCCTGAGCCAGATTCCTTAAACCCTCATATAAATTCCATTCACCAACCCCCTCCCCACGGACATACCTAGAGAGAACATTCATTTCTCTCACTGCCTATTGCAAGAACTGCTGCAGCCCACTCTGTACAAAAGCCCCACGAATAAATGCTCTGGGCGAATCACCCTGGCATGCTCAATCTGTAGAATCCTAACCAGCCCCATCTCAGGATGGTGTGGGGCACTCCCTTGTGGGAACTCTACTGCCACCACTTTTGGGGCAATTCCAGCCACAGGTTGAACTGGATGAAACACAGGTCTACTGTCCTGTGGGAAATTTCTGTTTCTTAGTGACCCAGTCCATGGGTCAGGCTGTTAGAGCAGCCTGGCAGACAGCCACACGTCTGGCTCATCTATCTACGTAGCAAGTACTGGCTGCCATCTCCCTCGTGAGGCGCTGCATGAGCTTGCATCATGGAGCAGGTGCATGGCGAGGGCAGAGCAGCAGGCCACAGCCAGGCACACAGGTGACTGGCTGACTCCCGGGAAGGCTCACTCAGGTGTAGGGCATCATCTCCTGGGTGCCATTGCGGCTTGCCAGGCCAGGGTGGACTTGGGCCATGTGGGCAGGGCCCAGCTGTGGAGTCTGACCACTGACTGGATGTCAGGTGTGGGGGAGAGGGGATAGCAGGGCCAGGTGGACATTGGGCAGGAGTCCAGGACGGCTCTGAGGCTCTGGTCTGGGCAACTGTGAGGATGAAGCAGCCACCTGTCAACATGAGGACCAGGTTTGTGGGGAAGACCTGGTCAGTTTTGAGCCCATTAGCCTGACAAGCCGTAGGACACAGGAGGAGGGATCACCAGGGTGGAGGTTGCATGGCCTGTGCCTGCTGGGTGGAGGCCCAGCTGGGGGCACTGGTCACAGTGGTGTCCTCTGTGACAGCAGTGAAGCTGGACCCGGGAGGGTGGAGGTCAGGGAGTGGAGGGGCAGTGGAGATCCCAGGGGAACCCACTATAGTGGGAGGAGGCTGGGTACAGTGGAGGAGGGGGCCAAGTGAGTGCACAGAGTGGCCGGGCAGCTGGCTCTATATGCCAAAGGGATTGAGCCACAACTTCAGAGACGGGGGCTCCAGGGAGGCTGCTCAGGAAGTAACCCTGCAAGGCAGAGTCCCAGGCGGCCACACAGCCCATCCATGTGAGGTCAGGCACTGCTGGGTCACAGGGACAGGGGCAGGGCTAGGGGACGTCCCTTGCAGGCTCTTCTCAGCAGAGCTGAAGGCCGGTGGGATGAGCAGAGGGCCAGGAACAAGCTTAAGGGGCGAGGGACGGGTCTGCAAGGTGGGGACACTGCCCAGGCTCCTCAGTTATAAGCACTGTCATCACAGGGGCATGGCAGAGCACACTCTCACCTCCCTGGCAATCCCAGAACACCACTGCAAGAAGTCTTTGTTGGGCACTCCAGGTGTCAGAGAGACAGCCTGCCAGGTGGGACCCAGTAACATCCCAGGACAGGGACAGGAAGCATTCCGGGCCCTGAACTGTCCAAAACCTGGGCTGGTGTGCGTGTGGAAGGTGCCTGCACATTAGCTGGAGCTGGTCCTGAGTGAAATCAGCCTCTGGACAGATGAAGCAGGGTCCGTGGATCTCCCTGGGCTGTGTGTAACTGCAGTGCTCTGCAGACCCCATTAGGAGTCAAGGACAACCAGGGCTGGCTGCTCCTCTGGGGACCCTCCCAGGGCAGGACCTTCCCTGGGGCAGCCTGGGAATGCAGGGCCAGGGCAGGGAGCTGCAGGCTGTGGTCCAGATGGTCCTAGGACTGCCCCACCAAGGTTGATACCTAAGTCCCAGAACACCCAGCCCCTCCTAGGAACCAACCTGAGGGCCACTGTGCTGTCAGAAGGGCAGTCACCTTGGTGCCCCTGAGGCTGGGAGGGCAGAGCTTAGAGCTTGGTGGTGTTGGGTACTGCCCACATGGTAGTCCGTGTGCACCACAGCCCCAGAGCAGTGTCGAAAACCCACAGGTTTGATCTACACCAACCCTCACCCTGCTAGTCCACTGAGCCCTCTATGCTTGAGCTGGTGCCTTTCAGGGGATGAGCTGCCAGTCTGGGGCACACACCAAGTGGGGAGACAGACACAGACTCCAGGTGGCAGCTTCAAGAACGAGTGATTTAAGAACAGCCCTCCCATCTTAGCAACGTCCCGGGGTGGCTGGAGCCACGGTCACTTCTTGGTCCTGGTCCAGAACTGTTGGTAGCGCTCCACATGCAAGTCATCACTGAGCTCCTGCTCGTACTCCTTCCTTGACTGGAGCTGAGCCTCACGCTTCCGCAGCCTGGCCCGGCGCTCCTCAGGGGACAGGGTGTCCAGATCTACGGGCATCTGCAGGGGACAGACCAAGTTTCGTCCGTGTGGATCGAGGGAACTTGAGAGCTACTGGGGGGACACAGCCCAGGGCCTTCCTCTCAACTTATGTCTTCCATCCTATGCTAGCTTAATTTTCAAACATTCTTATTGGTCTCTCCCTTCAAAGCTTTCAATCTTTAAATTGTTCTGTGTTTTCCGCAGATTTGATGTTTTTAAAAACACACAAGGCCAGGCATGGTGGCTCACTCATGCCTGTAATCCCAGTGCTTTGGGAGGCCTAGAGGTGAGAGGATCGCTTGAGCCCAGGAGTTCAAGACTAGCTTGGGCAACACAGAGAGACCCCATCTCTACAAAAAAATCTTTCAAAAAATTAGTGAGGCATGGTGGTGTGCACTTGCAGTCCCAGCTACTCGGGAGGCTGGGGTGGGAGGACCGCATGAGCCCAGGGGATCAGGGCTGCAGTGAGCCGAGATCGTGCCTCTGCACTCCAGCCTGGTTGACAGAGCAAGACCCTGTCTCAAAAAATAAATTTAAAAAATAAAAACACACTACTGTTTAGTCCTATCTAATTTTGGTGCTTAGAGTCAGTTTTGGATCTAAGCCTTCCTCCACTCCTCCAACAACCACCTGCTCCCCTGACTCCTGTCATGTGGTACAGTGACCACAGCCACATGTCCATCCGAAGGCGACTGGCCACCAGCACCCCCACCACAGCCTCGACCCCAGCCTGGCACCTGGAAGCACCTGGAGAGGGAAGCTTACCGCCAGCATGCGCCGCGGCTCCCTGTAGCGGATGTGGATGGTGGAGCCATCCTGCTTCACCAGCAGCACGGGGTAGAGTCGTGCATAAGCCTGGCGGTGCACACGAGTGAGTGAGGCCCTGCTGCTGTCAGCTCGCCAGGAGGATGCGTGCAGGTGGCGGAGTGCAGGTCCAGTGGCCTTCACGGTGCTCTGCCTCAGCCGGCTGCAGATAAACGTGCAAGCACTGGTCAGCCGACAGCGCTGCAGCAGAGTGCCAACATGACTGAGGCTGGCTGTGATTGGGCACTGCCGGGCCATAGGAGACACTACCAGAGCTGGTGACCCGTGCCAGGGGCAGGATGAGCCTCAGGGCTTCCTCACGAGTCGCAGGCTGTGGTCAGAGCTGTTCTGGCCCCCTAGCCAGGAAGAGGCTGCCAGGCTGAGCAAGGGCACAAAGCTTCCAGCACAGGGGACAGTGGACAATAGCGAGGACTAGAGAGGATTAGAATGGCGGTTTCCTGCCGAAGAGATGGGTTCCCTGGGGTGGCCCCTGACAGTAATCCCCAGGGACCTAAAAGTCCATGCTTACCCAAGCAGGCTGCCCACGGCCGCCATTCCTCCTTAGAGCCCCAGTGGCACGTGGAGGTGGTCAGTACAGGCCCTGGCGTGCAACCTGCTAGGCAGAGAATGAAGAGATCTTTTTTAAAAGGAAGGTTCTTCCACTTAATGGGTTCTCATCAAATCCCAGCCCAGGATGCTTCCAAGACACATGTAATCACCACACCACTCACCAACCTCTCCCAGCAACCCTTGGACTTCTCAGAACCGCCTGTAGAGGTTTTTCCAAAAGCAGAACTTGGTCACTACTCCCAAAGATTCTGACTCAGCCTGCGGCGGGGCCCAGGCTGTCTGTTCTGGCCGCTACCGAGTCTGCGAAACCTCTCTGAATGGACTGCAGCCTCAAAAGTGGAGCTGAGGTCATGTCTTGCTTTCTAAGGTCATTGCTAGTTTTAATAAAAACCCAGTGAGGTGAGGATTGTCATGCTTGCTTAAAGGAGAATGGAGGCCCAGGGCTGCTTTGCTGTGACCTGGATTCCCATGGGAGTCTGTGCTGAGGTGTCCGAGGTAAGCCCAGTTTCCAATACTCAGATTCCAGGAGATGAGGCTGCACGGAGGCCGAGCGCCCAGCTTCCTCTGGCGTACCCCTGTCTCTCACCAAGGAAGGGACCTGAAGACAAGTCCGGCTGCCTCTAAAATGGAAATCCTGTTACGTGTCCTATGCCCACATCCCTCTCCCTCGGCCTCACCAGCACAGGAGCCTGGGGCTGGTCCAGGAGGGTCTTCGGGGCAAGCTCCCTCTCCCTTCCTGCTAGACTGCCTGGGGACAAGGGCCCAGTACAGATGCAGCCCCCGGTACCCTTCCCTGCCTCCCTCCCTCCCGACTCCACCGGGAGGGTACAGCGCCCCCCGCCTCTGTTCCCGGCCCACACAAGGCGCCAACCTGCGGCCGCCACAGTCGCTGCGGAGGGGCCTGAGGACAGGCGGTCCCGACTCCCACTGCCCGGTGGAAACTAAGGCCAGGGACGAGGCCACGCAGGAGGTCACGGTTCACTCACTGCGTTGGGTGCTGCGGCGCTGCAGCCCACGACGTCACTGGCAGGCGCTGCGTCGCGCGGTATGACGTGTTCCACGGCAGGGCGAGGCAAGAGTGGGCGGTAAGACACGAAGATATACCCCCCGTTGGGCGGGGCTGGAGCGGCGTGATGTAATCTCGGGGGCGGGGCGAATCCTAGGTGGGCAGGGCCTGCGGGGGCGCTGTGGCAGTACAAGGACCCAGGCGGGGCCGGCAAGGAGGTGACCTCCGTTCCTACGGGGAGGACCAGGGCAGGCCAGCGGGGTCGAGGGGGACCCGCGGGTGTGAGGGAGGACGGAGGGAGGGAGTGCTGAGGGAGGACCCGGGGTGGGGAGCTGAGGGAGGATCCGCGGGGCTGAGGGAGGATCCAGGAGAGCTGATAGAGGTCCCGGAGGGCTGAGGGAGGACCCCGGGGTCCTGAGGGAGGACGCAGGGGGGCTGAGGGAGGACGCAGGGGGGCTGAGGGAGGATCCTTGGGGCTGAAGGGGCACCAGCTGGGCTGAGGGAGGACCCAGGGGTCCTGAGGGAGAACGCCGGGGGGCTGAGGGAGGATCCTTGGGGCTGAAGGGGCACCAGCTGGGCTGAGGGAGGACCCAGGGGGACTGCAGGAGCACCCGGGTGGGGGCTTAGGGAAGGAGGATCCGCGGGGCTGAGTGGGCACCAGCTGGGCTGAGGGAGGATCCAGGGGGAGCTGCGGAAGGATCTGCGGGGCTGAGGAAGGATCTAGAAGGGGTGAGAGAGGTCCCAGGAGGCTAAGGGGGGATCTGCAGAACTGAGGGAGGTCCCAGGGGGCAGTGAGGGAGGATCCACGGGCGCTGAGGTGGGAATCTAGGGAGGCTGAGGGAGGATCTGTGGGGATGACGAAAGTTCAAGGGGGGCTGAAGAGGCACACAGCAGGCTGAGGGGGACCTGAGAGGCTGAAGGAGGATCCGAAAGGCTGATACAGCGGGGCTGAGGGGGGATCCGCAGCGTTGGCGGGGGCTGAGGAATGACCCTGTAGTTCACAGCAAAATGGAGTAATTTATGTCACAACGTAACCAAAATGGAGTGGGGAGGGCCCTAAGGAAGCGGCTGTCACGCATTTCTGAAATGCCAGCGAGGCTCGCTATTACCTTGTAAACAGAGCTTATTCCGGGCATTTCCACTGGCCTGCAGTATTCCAGAAGAGATGTTTGGACCAGGGCAGGCAGATAGCATCGCCTATCTGCCTCAGCGAACCAGGGTCACTTTGTGCAATGAGTTGATGAGACCAGGGCCTTTGTTTTGTGAAAGTTACAAATAAGGAATGAAATCACTTTGTCAGGCCCAGACAAACAGGGCTGGGAAGGACAGGAGGCTCAGGCTTAGTGTCTAAGATAAGAACTATTTGCAAGGACTTTCTAAAAACCCCACAAGAAGCCCTTTTGTGTCATTCGCGGGTCTCCTACTTTGACAAAATTTAGACCATCTTTAGGACTGCAGTAATTCAGATAAGATGCTCAGAATAAACACTTGCCCAGTAACGGCAGCGCCACCAATGAACTGAGGACAACTTTGAGCTTTGGCGTTGGGCCTCTGGAACCCATGAACTCTTTCTAAGCAGCTTCTGTGAACTTCTCCCTTTTCGCTGATAAAAGTTCCCTTTTCACTGATAAAAAGTTCCCTTTACCCTTCCCTCACCAGGAGTGCTGGTGGCTTGCTGTTGTTGACGAAAAGAGTCAAACTCTGTAAAATATTTTAAGAGATTTATTCTGAGCCAAATATGAGTAACCATGGCCTGTGACACAGCCCTCAGGACAGAGGTCCTGAGAACATGTTCCCAAGGTGGTTGGGGTGCAGCTTGGTTTTATACATTTTAGGGAGGGATGAGACATCAGTCAAATACATTTAAAACCTACATTGGTTTGATTCAGAAAGGCAGGACAACTCGAAGCAGGGGTCGAGGGTGGTGGCTTCCAGTTTATAGGTAGATTGAAAAATTTTCTGTTTGACAGTTGGTTGAATTTACCTAAAGACCTGGGATTAACAGAAAGGAATGTCTGGGTTAAGATAAAAGATTGTGGGCAGGGTGCAGTGGCTCACGCCTGTAATCCCAGCACTTTGGGAGGCTGAGGCAGGCGGATCATGAGGTCAGGAGTTTGAGACCAGCCTGACCAACATGGTGAAACCTCCTCTCTACTAAAAATACAAAAATTAGCTGGGTGTGGTGGTGTGTGCCTGTAATCCCAGTTACTCAGGAGGCTGAGGCAGGAGAATCACTTCAACCTGGGAGGCGGAGGTTGAAGTGAGCTGAGATTGTACCACTGCATTTCAGCTTAGGCAATAGAGTGAGACTCCATCTCAAAAAAAAAAAAAAAAAGGAAAGAAAAAAAACATATATATATATGATTGTGGAGACCAAAGTTCTTATTTGCAGAACAAGCCTTCAGGTATTAGGCTTCAGAGAGAATAGGTTGTAAAATGTTTATCGGACTTAAAGTCTATGTTGATGTTAATGCCAGAGAGGTATAATGAGGCATGTCTGACCCCCACTTCTTATGGCTTGAACCAGTCTTTGAGGTTAAATTTTAAGAGTTCCAGGCCAGGTACGGTGGCTGACACTTGTAATCCCAACACTTTGGGAGGCAGAGGCGGGGGAATCACTTCAGGTCAGGAGTTTGAGACCAGCCTGGCCAACATGGTGAAACCCGGTCTCTACTAAAAAAATATACAAAAATTAGCCAGGCATGGTGGTGCGCGTCTGTAATCCCAGCTACTTGGGAGGCTGAGGCAGGAGAATCACTTGAACCCGGGAGGCAGAGGTTGCAGTGAGCAGAGATCGCACCACTGCACTCCAGCCTGGGTGACAGAGCAAGACTCCGTCAAAAAAAAAAAAAAAAAAATTTTAAGTATTCCCTGGCCAAGGAGGAAGTCCATTTAGATGGCTGGGGAGCCTTATAAATTTATTTTTTATTTTTGGTTTATACTTGATAAAGACTTCAGCCGAATTAAATTTAAAGTTTAATTGAGCAATGAACAATTCACGAATCACGCAGCTCCCAGAATCACAGCAAATTCACAGAGACTCCAGCGCAGCCACATGGTGGAAGATTTGTAGACAAAAAAAGGTAAATGATGTACAGAAATTGGAAGTGAAGTACAAAACGGCTGGATTGGTTTCAGGTTGGTGTTTGCCTTATTTGAACACAGTTTGAACGCTCAGCAGTATATGAGTAGTTGAAGTGCAGCCTCTGGGATTGGCCAAGACACAACTATTGTTACAGTTGCATACTCCTGTTAGGTTTTCAAGCTATCTACCTATTTTTTTTTTAATTGTCTCATATTTATGTAGACCTTTTTATGTATGTATGTATGTATTTATTTATTTATTATTATACTTTAGGTTTTATGGTACATGTGCGCAATGTGCAAGTTAGTTACATATGTATACATGTGCCATGCTGGTGCGCTGCACCCACCAACTCGTCATCTTGCATTAGGTATATCTCCCAATGCTGTCCTTCCCCCATCCCTCCACCCCACAGCAGTCCCCAAAGTGTGATGTTCCCCTTCCTGTGTCCATGTGTTCTCATTGTTCAATTCCCACCTATGAGTGAGAATATGCGGTGTTTGGTTTTTTGTTCTTGCGATAGTTTACTGAGAATGATGATTTCCAATTTCATCCATGTCCCTACAAAGGACATGAACTCATCATTTTTTATGGCTGCATAGTATTCCATAGTGTATATGTGCCACATTTTCTTAATCCAGTCTATCATTGTTGGACATTTGGGTTGGTTCCAAGTCTTTGCTATTGTGAATAATGCCGCAATAAACATACGTGTGCATGTGTCTTTATAGCAGCCTAATTTATAGTCCTTTGGGTATATACCCAGTAATGGGATGGCTGGGTCAAATGGAATTTCTAGTTCTAGATCCCTGAGGAATCGCCACACTGACTTCCACAAGGGTTGAACTAGTTTACAGTCCCACCAACAGTGTAAAAGCGTTCCTATTTCTCCACATCCTCTCCAGCACCTGTTGTTTCCTGACTTTTTAATGATTGCCATTCTAACTGGTGTGAGATGGTATCTCATTGTGGTTTTGATTTGCATTTCTCTGATGGCCAGTGATGGTGAGCATTTTTTCATGTGTTTTTTGGCTGCATAAATGTCTTCTTTTGAGAAGTGTCTGTTCATGTCCTTCGCCCACTTTTTGATGGGGTTGTTTGTTTTTTTCTTGTAAATTTGTTGGAGTTCATTGTAGATTCTGGATATTAGCCCTTTGTCAGATGAGTAGGTTGCAAAAATTTTCTCCCATTTTGTAGGTTGCCTGTTCACTCTGATGGTAGTTTCTTTTGCTGTGCAGAAGCTCTTTAGTTTAATTAGATCCCATTTGTCAATTTTGGCTTTTGTTGCCATTGCTTTTGGTGTTTTAGGCATGAAGTCCTTGCCCATGCCTATGTCCTGAATGGTAATGCCTAGGTTTTCTTCTAGGGTTTTTATGGTTTTTGGTCTAACATTTAAGTCTTTAATCCATCTTGAATTAATTTTTGTATAAGGTGTAAGGAAGGGATCCAGTTTCAGCTTTCTACATATGGCTAGCCAGTTTTTCCAGCACCATTTATTAAATAGGGAATCTTTTCCCCATTGCTTGTTTTCGTCAGGTTTGTCAAAGATCAGATAGTTGTAAATATGCGGCGTTATTTCTCAGGGCTCTGTTCTGTTCCATTGATCTATATCTCTGTTTTGGTACCAGTACCATGCTGTTTTGGTTACTGTAGCCTTGTAGTATAGTTTGAAGTCAGGTAGTGTGATGCCTCCAGCTTTGTTCTTTTGGCTTAGGATTGACTTGGTGACGCGGGCTCTTTTTTGGTTCCATATGAACTTTAAAGTAGTTTTTTCCAATTCTGTGAAGAAAGTCATTGGTAGCTTGATGGGGATGGCATTCAAAGGGAATGCTTCCAGTTTTTGCCCATTCAGTATGATATTGGCTGTGGGTTTGTCATAGATAGCTCTTATTATTTTGAGATACGTCCCATCAATACCTAATTTATTGAGAGTTTTTAGCATGAAGGGTTGTTGAATTTTGTCAAAGGCCTTTTCTGCATCTATTGAGATAATCATGTGGTTTTTGTCTTTGGTTCTGCTTATATGCTGGATTACATTTATTGATTTGCGTATATTGAACCAGCCTTGCATCCCAGGGATGAAGCCCACTTGATCATGGTGGATAAGCTTTTTGATGTACTGCTGGATTTGGTTTGCCAGTATTTTATTGAGGATTTTTGCATCAATGTTCATCAAGGATATTGGCCTAAAATTCTCTTTTTTGGTTGTGTCTCTGCCTGGCTTTGGTATCAGGATGATGCTGGCCTCATAAAATGAGTTAGGGAGGATTCCCTCTTTTTCTATTGATTGGAATAGTTTCAGAAGGAATGGTACCAGTTCCTCCTTGTACCTCTGGTAGAATTCGGCTGTGAATCCATCTGGTCCTGAACTTTTTTTGGTTGGTAAGCTATTGATTATTGCCACAATTTCAGCTCCTGTTATTGGTCTATTCAGAGATTCAACTTCTTCCTGGTTTAGTTTTTGGAGGGTGTATGTGTTGAGGGAATTATCCATTTCTTCTAGATTTTCTAGTTTATTTGTGTAGAGGTGTTTGTAGTATTCTCTGATGGTAGTTTGTATTTCTGTGGGATCGGTGGTGATATCCCCTTTATCATTTTTTATTGCATCTATTTGATTCTTCTCTCTTTTTTTCTTTATTAATCTTGCTAGCAGTCTATCAATTTTGTTGATCCTTTCAAAAAACCAGCTCCTGGATTCATTAATTTTTTGAAGGGTTTTTTGTGTCTCTATTTCCTTCAGTTCTGCTCTGATTTTAGTTATTTCTTGCCTTCTGCTAGCTTTTGAATGTGTTTGCTCTTGCTTTTCTAGTTCTTTTAATTGTGATGTTAGGGTGCCAATTTTGGATCTTTCCTGCTTTCTCTTGTGGGCATTTAGTGCTATAAATTTCCCTCTACACGCTGCTTTGAATGCATCCCAGAGATTCTGGTATGTTGTGTCTTGGTTCTCGTTGGTTTCCAAGAACATCTTTATTTCTGCCTTCATTTCGTTATGTACCCAGTAGTCATTCAGGAGCAGGTTGTTCAGTTTCCATGTAGTTGAGCGGTTTTGAGTGAGATTCTTAATCCTGAGTTCTAGCTTGATTGCACTGTGATCTGAGAGATAGTTTGTTATAATTTCTGTTCTTTTACATTTACTGAGGAGAGCTTTACTTCCAAGTATGTGGTCAATTTTGGAATAGGTGTGGTGTGGTGCTGAAAAAAATGTATATTCTGTTGATTTGGGGTGGAGAGTTCTGTAGATGTCTATTAGGTCCACTTGGTGCAGAGCTGAGTTCAATTCCTGGATATCCTTGTTTCTGTCTCATTGATCTGTCTAATGTTGACAGTGGGGTGTTAAAGTCTCCCATTATTAATGTGTGGGAGTCTAAGTCTCTTTGTAGGTCACTCAGGACTTGCTTTATGAATCTGGGTGCTCCTGTATTGGGTGCATATATATTTAGGATAGTTAGCTCTTCTTGTTGAATTGATCCCTTTACCATTGTGTAATGGCCTTCTTTGTCTCTTTTGATCTTTGTTGGTTTAAAGTCCGTTTTATCAGAGACTAGGATTGCAACCCCTGCCTTTTTTTGTTTTCCATTTGCTTGGTAGATCTTCCTCCATCCCTTTATTTTGAGCCTATGTGTGTCTCTGCATGTGAGATGGGTTTCCTGAATACAGCACACTGATGGGTCTTGAGTCTTTATCCAATTTGCCAGTCTGTGTCTTTTAATTGGAGCATTTAGTCCATTTACATTTAAAGTTAATATTGTTATGTGTGAATTTGATCCTGTCATTATGAGGTTAGCTGGTTATTTTGCTCGTTAGTTGATGCAGTCTCTTCCTAGTCTCGATGGTCTTTACATTTTGGCATGATTTTGCAGCGGCTGGTACCGGTTGTGCCTTTCCATGTTTAGCGCTTCCTTCAGGAGCTCTTTTAGGGCAGGCCTGGTGGTGACAAAATCTCTCAGCATTTGCTTGTCTGTAAAGTATTTTATTTCTCCTTCACTTATGAAGCTTAGTTTGGCTGGATATGAAATTCTGGGTTGAAAATTCTTTTCTTTAAGAATGTTGAATATTGGCCCCTACTCTCTTCTGGCTTGTAGGGTTTCTGCTGAGAGATCCGCTGTTAGTCTGATGGGCTTCCCTTTGAGCGTAACCCGACCTTTCTCTCTGGCTGCCCTTAACATTTTTTCCTTCATTTCAACTTTGGTGAATCTGACAATTATGTGTCTTGGAGTTGCTCTTCTCGAGGAGTATCTTTGTGGCGTTCTCTGTATTTCCTGAATCTGAATGTTGGCCTGCCTTGCTAGATTGGGGAAGTTCTCCTGGATAATATCCTGCAGAGTGTTTTCCAACTTGGTTCCATTCTCCCCGTCACTTTCAGGTACACCAGTCAGATGTAGATTTGGTCTTTTCACATAGTCCCACATTTCTTGGAGGCTTTGCTCGTTTCTTTTTATTCTTTTTTCTCTAAACTTCCCTTCTCGCTTCATTTCATTCATCTTCCATTGCTGATACCCTTTCTTCCATTTGATCGCATCGGCTCCTGAGGCTTCTGCATTCTTCACGTAGTTCTTGAGCCTTGGTTTTCAGCTCCATCAGCTCTTTTAAGCACTTCTCTGTATTGGTTATTCTAGTTATACATTCTTCTAAATTTTTTTCAAAGTTTTCAACTTCTTTGCCTTTGGTTTGAATATCCTCCCATAGCTCGGAGTAATTTGATCGTCTGAAGCCTTCTTCTCTCAGCTCGTCAAAGTCATTCTCCATCCAGCTTTGTTCCATTGCTGGTGAGGAACTGCGTTCTTTTGGAGGAGGAGAGGCACTCTGCTTTTTAGAGTTTCCAGTTTTTCTGCTCTGTTTTTTCCCCATCTTTGTGGTTTTATCTACTTTTGGTCTTTGATGATGGTGATGTACAGATGGGTTTTTGGTGTGGATGTCCTTTCTGTTTGTTAGTTTTCCTTCTAACAGACAGGACCCTCAGCTGCAGGTCTGTTGGAGTACCTGGCCGGCCGTGTGAGGTGTCAGTCTGCCCCTGCTGGGGGGTGCCTCCCAGTTAGGCTGCTCGGGGGTCAGGGGTCAGGGACCCACTTGAGGAGGCAGTCTGCCCATTCACAGATCTCCAGCTGCGTGCTGGGAGAACCACTGCTCTCCTCAAAGCTGTCAGACAGGGACATTTAAGTCTGCAGAGGTTACTGCTGTCTTTTTGTTTGTCTGTGCCCTGCCCTCAGAGATGGAGCCTACAGAGGTAGGCAGGCCTCCTTGAGCTGTGGTGGGCTCCACCCAGTTCGAGCTTCCTGGCTGCTTTGTTTACCTAAGCGAGCCTGGGCAATGGTGGGCGCCCCTCCCCCAGCCTTGCTGCCGCCTTGCTGTTTGATCTCAGACTGCTGTGCTAGCAATCAGCAAGACTCCGTGGGCGCGTAGGACCCTCTGAGCCAGGTGTGGGCTATAATCTCCTGGTGCACCGTTTCCTAAGCCCGTCGGAAAAGCACAGTATTCGGGTGGGAGTGGCACGATTTTCCAGGTGCCGTCTGTCACCCCTGGAAAGGGAACTCCCTGACCCCTTGCACTTCCCGAGTGAGGCAATGCCTCGCCCCTGCTTCGGCTGGGGCACGGTGCGCTCACCCACTGACCTGCACCCACTGTCTGGCACTCCCTAGTGAAATGAACACGGTACCTCAGATGGAAATGCAGAAATCACCCGTCTTCTGCGTTGCTCACGCTGGGAGCTGTAGACCGGAGCTGTTCCTATTCGGCCATCTTGGCTCGCTATCTACCTATTAAGCTAGGTTGCAGTTCATCCACAAGGACTCAAATATAGAAGTATGAAGTCCTTCTCAGGCCATATTTAGTTTGCTTCAACAACTCCCCTCTTTTGGTCATTTTCTCAATTTTAAGAGATTGACCAAAACTTTAGTTGTTGTCACTATCTCCATTGTAGATATACTTATTTGCTCCTGAAATGCAGTGGGAAACAGTAGAACAATGAGTTTTCCAAAGGTAGGAACAAAGACTGAGTAGATGGTACCTCTTTATGCTGGAACATCCTGTTTACAGGAGAAAAAACCTGGTCTGTTTTAGAATTTATGTGTATCCTTAATTTGATTATGTCACATTTAACATGAGTGACTCCATTTTAGTTTGGTTTGTCCTGTTGGGACCTAGTGTATGAGCTTAGTCCAAAACAATGGCCTCCCATAATTGTGTTTTTTTAAAAATTCCCCCTTTTTGGTCAGGTTCTTACTTAGGTGAGAGTGTGACCAAAACTTGGGGCCTTAGCACCACTCTCTGTTACCATCATTTTGGGTTTCTGGTGTCAACACATCATTCATAGGTTATGGTATCCTCATGGTCACATATTTCTTTCAGCTCTTTCATTCCAGTTGAAGAGAAACCATTTGATGTTCTAGAGATAGCTGCATGCAAACATTTAAAACCTTTGAGAGAATACAGTGCACCAGAGAGACAATTATTATGCCTATTGGGAGCATAATACCAAGAGTTTGGAGTATGCTCCCTACCCAGGGTCCCCATAAACCAAACCACCTAAAATTAAATAGATTAAAGAATGAGTGAGATGAAGGGTCTACTTGCTTGACTAAGTGATCTTTTCATTAATCCTCTACAACTGAATTTTTATAATCTACATTTAATGTATTCCTCCATAGGGCACAACTGCCAGCAGCTGCACAGGTACTTTTCTATTTAGCTAATTCTATTATTTAGCATAACTTTCATAAGAGAATTTAAAGTCTGTTGTGTAACGATAGCCTTTACAGTAGAATCTGCTAGAAAGCCTATTATGAGGGATACATTTCTAGTTATTGCCTATTTTATTCTAAACCATGGAAAAAGGACCTAACAAACGATGTCCTTTTAGAAAAGTGAAGGCCCCCTGACAATGTTCTCTTTAACCCATGATGTGGGTTAAGAGGAGTTTTTACTGATTATGAGGAAATGTATGTACAATTAAAGTTTTTCACCTACATTGGGCCTTCGTCTTGTCTTTATCAAAGTATAAGGTTATTCACATATAAGGCTGACTGCAAAATCCTTCACAAATAAAAGTATACCCTATAACTGAACATAATAGAACCCCTTTTCATTTCTATTGTTCATAGAGGCATAAACAAGGAAAAAATATTCAAAGATAAGAGTCTCGTCATAGAAGTCTTGATCCGTGATCATGGGAAAAGCTTTTCACATCAAGGATGCCATCTTCTTCTGGGAAGAAACTTTCTGGGTTAGTTTTACCTTAAGTATTCCAACGGGTGTACAGTTCCAAGAGTGTAGAGGAACCCCTCTCAGTTGTTTATGAACCCAAGGTTCAAGGTTCCAAAGTTTTGTTGCAGTGTAGAAGGACAGTCTTTCTCTGATGTTCTCAGAAGAGTCAGTCTTCAGGTTCTGGATTGTGAAGGGGTTGATTGTCCTTAGTGAACCATAAAAAGTTTTCTTTATCTAGTGAAAATATACTCTGGCATAATAATTAGCTGTTATAACATAAAATATGCATTGAAAATGACAGTGGAATGAAATTCATTTATACATGTTTGAATGACTCATCGGGTAGCCAAATGTACCTGAAGGTTTGATTACCTTCCCAGGAATATGGAACCAATCATTGGTTTTATTTTTATTTTTTTTTTTTTTTTTGAGACGGAGTCTCACTCTGTTGCCCAGGCTGGAGTGCAGGGGCATGATCTTGGCTCACTGCAACCTCTACCTCCCGGGTTCAAGTGATTCTTCTGCCTCAGCCTCCTGAGTAGCTGGGACTATAGGCACCTGCCACCACGCCCAGCTAATTTTTACATTTTTAGTAGAGACAGGGTTTCACCATATTGGCCAGGCTGGTCTTGAACTCCTGACTTTGTGATCCACCCACCTCAGCCTCCCAAAGTGCTGGGATTACAGGTGTGAGCCACTGTGTCCGGCTGTGTGTGTGTGTGTGTTTTTTTTACAAGAATCATCTGCTTATTTATTTTACAGAGTAATTATTTAAATTGAATACATTTGGGCACAGTAGATATTGGACATGAAAAGTATTTGTATCAGAATGGGCATCAGAAAAATAGCAACTCATCTTACACATAATAACTAGAAAATATTATTCTGTCTGATCATTTAAGTGTTACAAATCCTGAGAATGTTATACACTGAACAAATTAGGTACTATCTTAAAATTAAATCTTGCTTGGAAATAACCCTTTAAAAATGATCTGAGGTACAAATCATCTCTGTATTAAACGTGAGTCTTTGACATTATACAAAGAGTTTAAACAAATATATCAATTACAGGTCAGTGGCTCTTAAAATAGCTACCAGTCAGGTTCAAGGACACACTGTTCCGCAATTTCCCATAAGCTGGGGTTTTCCATTGCAGTCTCCACTTGCTCTTTGTTGTTTATCTGCGTACTTATATCTTCTTCTGTTGAGTGAGTTCCTTCAGAAATGTAGATTTCCAACTTATGTTTAAATGGTAAACACCGCTGAAGTTTTATTCTTAAGCACAGCCCCATAAGAATCGCCAAATATCAATGAGGTACTCTTGGTGTAAACTTGATAATAACCAGATAGTCTTTTTCATTTATCTCCTGAACTTCCATATAACTTTCTGTTACCAGTTCCAGTTCTTCTAAAGTATTGGGCTTTTCTGGGTCCCAGATAGTTCGAATCAAATCATAAACCTTTAGCACTTTCTCTTCCATGATGCAGGGCTGCCAGGCAGCTCCCCACTCAAAGAGGCCTGAGAGCCACAGAACTCTGCTCAGTGTCCAGGAGAGCAGCCTCAGCTCTGCCATCCCTGGCAACTGTGGAAGCATTGGTTTTAAACAGTTTTCGCAATTTACAAGTTAACCACATCAGTATATTAAATTTGGGTCATTTTATCTTTTCCATGTGAGTCATAAAATCCAGAACCTTTAATAACAAAAGCCTTAGAGTCTCAAGAGGGACGAGGTGGCCATCCTGGTTCTCCATGAGTCCATGCTTAACATTGGACTTATGTCTTCTTGAATACCAGTTGTTTCTCCAATTTATCATAGGTAATTTGACTCAGACCTTGGAGTTCAAATTGTATATCTAAACAATTTTAGTATTGGCTGGTTTAACATGAAAATCTGGCAAAGCATTTTCTTGGAATTTCAATAATTTTTTCTTTTTTTGAGACAGAGTCTTACTCTGTTGTCCAGGCTGGAGTACAGTGGCATGATCTTGGCACACTGCAGCCTCCACCTCCTGGGTTCAAGTGATCCTCCTGCCTCAGCCTCCCAAGTAGCTGAGATTACAGACTTGCACCACCATACCCAGCTAATTTTTGTATTTTTAGTAGATAAAGGGTTTTGCTAATTTTTGTATTTTTAGTAGATACAGGGTTTTGCCATTTTGGCCAGGCTGGTCTCGAACTCCTGACCCTGTCAGGTGATCTGCCCACCTCGGCCCCCCAAAGTGCTGGGAAATCAGGTGTGAGTCACTCTGCCTGGCCTGTATTTAGTTAATTTTTTCTGTTTCACTTGGGTTAGCAGTTTTATACAAGGGAATTTGGTTATTTCTGTCGTGTATAATAACATAATAACCATAATTATGATTGACAGTATATACTCAGACATATTAGAATTTTAGAAATCCTATATAATTTTGGAACATATATTATTGTCCACTAAAATATAAACAGAAGATTAAACATTATTTTTATTTTGACAATGCTTCTATGTAACTTAACATGTTAAATAATTCTGTTTACCTCTCTTTTAGAGGCTTTAGGGGCCCTCTGTAGTATTCCAAAGTTAGAGGTCAAAAAAGACCATTTTGGGGCCAGGTGCAGTGGCTCATGCCTGTAATCCCAGCATTTTGGGAGGCCAAGGTGGGTGAATCACCTGACACCAGGAGTTCAAGACTAGCCTGGCCAATGTGGTGAAACCCCATCTCTACTAAAATCACAAAATTAGCTGAGCATGGTGGCAGGTGCCTGTAATTCCAGCTACTCAGGAGGCTGAGGCAGGAGAATTGCTTGAACCCAGGAGGAGGAGGTTGCAGTGAGCCAAGATTGCACCATTGCACTCCAGCCTAGGCAACGAGAGTGAAGCTCCCGTCAAAAAAAAAAAAAAAAGTAAAAGAAAAAAGAAAGACCACCAAATTGGGCTGGGTATGGTGGCTCACACCTGTAATCCTAGTAATCCTAGCACTTTGGGAGGCTGAGACAGGCAGATCACTTGAGGTCAGAACTTTGAGACCACCCTGGCCAATGTGGTGAAACCCCATTTCTACTAAAAATACTAAATTTACCCAAGCATAGTGGTGCATGCCTATAGTCCCAACTACTTGGGAGGCTGAGGCAAGAGAATTGCTTCAACCCAGGAGGTGGAGGTTGCAGATCAGCCTGACCAACATGGAGAAACCCCATCTCTACTAAAAATACAAAATTAGCCAGGCATGGTGGTGTATGCCTGTAATCCCAGCTACTCAGGAGGCTGAGGCAGGAGAATAACTTGAACCCAGGAGGTGGAGGTTGCGGTGAGCTGAGATCATGTCATTGCACTCCAGCCTGGGCAACAAGATCGCAACTCCATCTCAAAAAAAAAAAAAAATGTTAAAGGTTTAAAACATTTGATATTATGAACTAGAATTCCAGTTTACCATAAGTCATTCATTTAGCCAAAATGATGACTCAAACATTTTTCAAAAGGCAAAAACCTTTACTCATTAATAGAAAGAAGACTTACCTTTCCAAATAATCTGTCTTGTGTATTTCCCCCCTCCCCTTTTTTTTGGTAGTGTATTTAAAAGGCAAACAAAATCTTTCATTATCTTTCAATATTAAATGAAAATTTTGTTCAAGAGAGAAAGCCAAATTTCACCCTTGCATTAGTGGACTATTAATGTCAACCACAGTTTTTAATATAACCTCATAGACAAATGTATCCAATTTTAATCAGTTTGACCATAAGGCGAGATTTTCATAAACTTTTTATAACCCTTTACAAATTTTTGTTAAAAAGCAGATTAGTGCTTTAAGAAAACCCTGTTGTACTTTTATTTTGACATTCAATTTAGGGAAAAAACAAATAATACCCCTTTAAATTTAGTCAATATTTTCACACATAGAATTTCTTTTACAAGGTTAATTTTTACAAACCTTCCACTATTTCTTTAAACCTTTAGTTTAATTTAATTTAATTTAAAACAATCCTTTAACCCTCTAAAGTAGGCAAAAATTTATATTCCCATGCCCTTTTATAATCTCTTAACCAAAAACACATTTCATTTTCCTTGCACACCTTGTAAAATCTATTTTTTTCAGTAGTTTCAATTACATGTTATAATGGTAATTCTTAGCAACTTTCACTTTTGGTGCATAAATTTTCTTTTATGAATCCTTTCACAACTTACACAGAGCATCTACGACATGCTTGGACTTTCTGACTTGTCTTAAACATGCCTCTTTTAAATAACCAGTCATTTTACTTCAGGAGAAGAATTTAGCTTACAAGACCCTTTCTTATATAAAGTCTCTTTTCTTTATAAACTTCTTTTCATAGCTAGGGGGCATGGCTAATTCCACATATTCCCAGGACTTATTTAGAATTTAATGTCCCCAAAATTAATTGAACAATTTTCAAAAGTCAAAGCATTATATGACCTTAAAGCATTAAGGAAACCTAATGTCTGACCTGCATAATTTAGACTAAATATTAAATAATAAATATCTGACCTGCATAATTTAGACTAAACACTAAATACATAAATTTTAGGCTAAAATAAATGTCTTTATTTTATCAATAATTTTTTTTTTTGGAGGCAGAGTCTTGCTCTGTTGCCCAGGCTGGAGTGCAGTGGCACAATCTGGGCTCACTGCAAGCTCCACCTCTCTGGTTCATGCCATTCTTCTGCCTCAGCTTCCTGAGTAGCTGGGACTACAGGCGCCCGCCACCACGCCTAGCTAATTTTTTGTATTTCCAGTAGAGACGGGGTTTCACCATGTTAGCCAGGATGGTCTCGATCTCCTGACCTCGTGATCTGCCCTCCTCAGCCTCCCAAAGTGCTGGGATTACAGGCGTGAGCCACCATGCCACCTGACCTATTTTATCAATAATTTTTAAGCTGTTTTTGTTTTCCAAAGATTACTAAACTTACATGAACTAAAAGGCATTACAGTTTTTATTTTTCTTTTAAAATTATTTAAGTGCTTATTTTTGTTTAAGCCAATTAGAGCTCTTTTATATAAACATTACACACACAACAACACATACATAACTACACGGACAGACTGAAGAAGATTACTACAGTAGCTGTAAGTTTTTTTTGCCAGTTTTTAAGTTTCTTAATTTGATTATTCACTTTAGGGCAGAGTCCTTGGAGGAACAGGGCCAGGAAAGGGTCTCTGGTGCCTCCTGTTTTTCCCAAGGAGCTCCAGGCTGTTAGAGCTTGAATATCTGCTTTTAGTTAAGCTGACTTTTAACCGTAGAACTCTTTAATAAAGTCCTTCTAAAATTTCTTATTACCTGACTTTAGCCAGGCCAAATGGCTGATATTTCTGGCTTTTAAACTTTACCAAAAGTAACCTCATAGGTGCTCTGAGAAGGGAAAATTCAAGACAGTTTGTGGAGGGGAAGAGAATTTAAAAATGGCAAAGGTCACCCAAATATTAATCAGAAAGGCTCATCCCCTAATCTAGGGATTGAACCCTGAACCCGGGCCGCCATTGTGAAAAGAGAAAGCATGGCCACGTAATTACAAGGTCAAGCTCCCAAGGACATAACTGACCAATTTGCTGAGCCATCTTAAAAAGTGGGCTTATGGGCATCCTAAACCTATGTTCTATCCTAAGGTACCCCTCTTTATGACAGAACAATACAGAAAGACACACAAAGCACATCAGATTTGCTACAGTTTAAGACCAGCCTCACAAATCCTTTTTTCCATTAATCAGAATTTACAGAGGGGATAAACAGTGATTTTTACCATTCATTCAACAAGTTTGCATAGAGAGAGAGAGAGATCAGAAGTCTGACTGGTAAGAAATTCTTACCCTTTTGCTGGCATGCCAGGCTTCTGGGTTCTCTTTCCCTGAGTGGCCCTAATGACCCAGCTGGCTGTACCATAGCCCTGGGGGCCAAGACACAACACAAAGGAAAATTTTCTTTTTTCATTCTGGCCAGAGCAAAATATGTGTGATAAAACACAGACATTAGCCACTCTGCTTAGCAGCCAATATCAAACTGGCAAGACTTAAATTTGCCCCCAGATGGGCCCCATTGTCTTTAATCCAACCTCTGACTAGGAGTTTCAATATATGGTCTCTGGGCAAGATGGTTGCCCTGAGTAACAGAAAAGATGGAAAGGAAAGGTAGAGAAATAAAAGTATTACCCATGGCAGGATGGGGAAGGTGAAGAGCTCAGGAAGGCCAGAGCAAGACCGACTCATTGCAGCAATACTGCAAAGTTCAGGTGGCCGCTTGTCAGTAGCAAAGATATCTTTTCCAGCAGTCTCATCAGCTCTCAAGTTTCCCCATTTGGGAGGAAAAAGCTCCCTATGTGCTACTACTATCCTGTACATACATGCCTAATCTTGTCACCCACAACCATCAGCAAAGAGTGCAAGGCAAATTATTCCAAAGAGAATAGCAGTTAACATTCCATAGTGCCTAACCTGTTCTTAGCCAAAAGGGACTTTACTGAGAGCCCTCATTTTTAAATGTACTTCAATGTGTTGCTCATTCAGAACATTCCACTGTAAGTTATCTTTAGTAAGATTTTGCCATTTCTGTGAGACTTTGCTGCCTCCTAGGCCTAATGTGTAATCCGGAAGGAACTCAGTTTTCCAGAAATTAAGAATCCTATTTTTACCTAAAATATTGGCTTTATTCTCAGGTTCTCTTAATTAACTTAGCCAATGATTTTTCCTACCTAAGTGCACAAGAAAAATGAAACAAAGGGGTAGAACACAAAAATTCCTATGAATTTTCAAAAGCCAAATTTTATAACCCCTGCAATATCACTGCTTACTACCAGTTTGTTTCTGACCCAGTCATATGTAAAAGGCCTCTAACTGGATCAAAGCCAGTTAATTCCCAGATCAAATCCATTCCTGTACCCAGCCCAGTTTGTGTCGTGACTTCCAAACCCAGTTTGGATCAGAAATTTGCTCAAAGAAACTCAGAGAGCTCAAAACACAAATCTGTGGAGCTCTGAAATCTGAGAGCTTACCCACAATCCTCAGCTGCTCCAAGAGATCAGTGGACACAAGTGGGTCCTGCAGGTACCTTGCATATTCACTCAGCACTCCTGGGGGTTGCTAGAGGCTCTACCTCGAATCCCACTTCTGACACAACCTGATAAAAGAAAAACTTCAGCCAAATTAAATTTAAAGGAGTTTAATTGAGCAATGAATGATTTGTGAATTGGGCAGCCCCCAGAATCACAGCAGATTCACAGAGACTCCAGTGCAGCCACATGGTGGAAGAAGATTTATAGACAAAAAAAGGGAAATGATGTACACAAATCGAAAGTGAGGTACAGAACGGTTGGATTGGTTACAGGTTAGCTTTTGCCTTATTTGAACACAGTTTGAACACTCAGCAGGGTATGAATGGTTGAAGTATGGCATCTGGGATTGGCCCAGACTTAGCTATTGTTACAGGCGCATACTCCTAAGTTTTCAATCTTGTCTACCTATTAAGTTAGGTTGCAGTTCATCCACAAAAACTTAAATATAGAAGCATGGAGCCCTCAGGCCATATTTAGTTCACTTTAACACACTCTTCTGTGCATTCTGAATTATAATCCTCATTTCTTCTCATTCCCGAGTAAACTCAACATATCCAGAGATAATTTTCTCTACATGTTTTTTAGGTTGACAGTTTCAAAGCAGTTTGCAGGGATTTCTCTTTGTCTTTAAAAACTCCCTTTTGTCCCGATTTTCCTCCGGTGGGCTATGACTTCCGTAGATGCTGAGTGGATTAAAACAAAGAGTTTTTCACATTATACTCTCAGAACACACTTTTTTTAAAAAAAATCTTTAATCATTGGCTATCACAATATGCTTCAGACACCATATGGGGATTTCTCCACACACACTAAGCAAGCAATCAGTTTTGCAGCGGATAGCAGCTGGGTTTCCTCTGTTCAGTTCGACTCTACTTGAATGCCAATCACAAGCCCCAAGTTCCTTTAGCTGTATTCTGGCCTACCAGCTATAAAGTATGGATCCTAGGACCCCCTTTGGATTCGATTAATTTGCTAGAGCAGCTCACAGAATTCAAACACTTAGGTTTCCTGGTTTATTATAAAGCATACAGATGAAGGGATGCACAGGGCAAGTTATGTGGCTGAAAGCTCCACGCTTTCTGTGGGTCAGCCACCCTCCATGAAACTCCACGTGTTCAGCTACCCAAGCTCTCCAAACCTAGTCCTTTTGGGGTGTTTATAGAGGCTTCATTACTTAGGCATGGTTGACTAAATCACTGGCCATAGGTACTCAGTTTAACCTTCAGTCCCTTTCCCCTCCCCAGACATGGGGAGGTGGGGATGAGGCTGAAAATTCCAATCCTGCCTTGATCTTTTCAGTGACAAGCCCCATTCTGAAGCTACCTAGGGGCTGCCAGCCACCAGTCAACTCATTAGCATACAAAAAATCACTTACTTATAGAGATATCAAGGACTTCAGGTGTTGTATGCCAGGAAAGGCCTTTCACCCTCAAGATTTGCTGAAAATCATCTGACAAAACAGCGATGAATATATATGACACACACATTTATTAATATGATGGGAGAGAATCTCAGAGTGACTACCCCACCACTGAGTGGGTACAGATGGTTACATGCCCTTAGGGGCAAGGGAGATGGGGAAGCATAAATGATTTTAGGAGCTCAGTAAATGACTTTTAGGGGAGTTCAATGGGCTTGAAGAACATACAATGGCCTCCACAAAGTCTGTTGGGCTCACAGGGTAGATGGTGGTTTGTGAAATCTGTCCGGGTGGACTGACTTCAGACTTTCTCCCTGCAATATGAATTCAGTTAATAAAAACTCAGGGAAGGGACCAGAGGAAATTGTTTTCTTCTTTAGGCAGATAAGGGAGCTTCAGAGAACAACTTTATCCTGTGCTTTGGGAGAGACAGAGAATTGGGAGACATGAGGTGGGGAAGGTCAGAGAGACCTTGCAGCTTCTTCATTTCCACATGTCAAAGTGCCATATTTTGGGAATATCTGTTTCTGAGCCCCCAAAATGGAGACAAAGCCTAAATATGTATATTTCACAATATCATACATGCATACCTTTGGTTGCAATCTTTTGCTATTCCCAAATAAAATGTTTTCTTTTAGGAAGCCAGTCTTTCTAAGGCTGACAACCCAAGGTGGTGGCATGGGTTGACTTAAGCCAGGCCTGCACAGTGGTGACCTATGTCACTGCAGGGGCAAGTGGGGTGGGCAAGTGCAGAGCTGTGACATAAGCAGGTGACTTTCCCTATCAGAACTTTCAGTTAAGTCACTTCCATGGAAGAAGAGGCTCTTCTATGAAGAGCCTCTGTAACAGTACTGACTCCATGTTAGAGGAAAACTTGCTTGCTTGAATACAATTATTGCTTTGCTTGAGTCTTTAGATTATTCACTAAAAACAGCCTCAGAAAAAGAGGACCTTCAACAGAGATTTTTTAAAATGTGCCAACCAACAACTCTGGGAATGAATTGGCCGGCCTGACCATACCCACAGAAGGCCACAAAGCATTGACCAAGATGGCAAGGATTAACTGCCCACCAGAGAATGCCCACGTTTCACAAGAATGTTTTCATTATTTTCCCTAATTTCCCTTAAAAACCCCTGATTTAGAAGCATGACTCAGAAAGGTGATCTTTGAACCCTAGTTCACTGCCTTCCCTGGGTTGCTGGCTTCTTGAATAAAGCTAACTTTCCTTTCACCAAAGCTTGTCTCTTGAGTTTTTGCCTTTCAAGCTACAAGTGGCCCAGACCTGAGTTCAGTTACACCTCTGCTAGCAACATCCAGCACCACCAATGAACAAACACTGCCTGCAATAAGCCCCTGTGAACAATAGTTTCTGTTTCAAAATATCTTACATGCACTTACTCTTTTTTACCTTCAAAAGCTTCCTCTTGTCCCAACCCCTCAAATATGCTTATGGTCCACAAAAGCACATGCATCCCAGATTGCAATTCCTTGGCTATTCACAAATAAACTCTTTGTTTTGAGAACTGGTCTCTCTTGCTCATTTTGTTACTGTAGGTAGTTAGGCAGACATGAGCAGGGCAGGAGAGGCCCTCCCCCAAACCAGGAATGTCAAATGATCACCAGGTGATGATCAGGTGGTTGCTAAACTGTTGCTTTAAAATAATTGTTTGCAGCTGGTGCCAGGGAACGCTGTCTCCTAATAGATAACACCTGAAGCTGTTAATCAGCCGCTTCCAAATAAGATCTTAGGAGTTGAGTGAGTGGGGTCAAGCATGAGCACTAAGAGGCAAAATGGCAGAGTTTAACTGGTGTATGACCTTCCTCTAGGAACACTCAACTGGTAAGGGAAGAATGCCTCAGATAAGCATGCATACAACTCCAGTAAACACACTGTGCATGTGGCCCCTCCCAAGTGCTGGCAGGCCACTGAGCATGTAGACCGCCCACCCTAAGGGAAGAATCAGGGGAGAAGAGATGCAAGATCTCAGAAACATGCCAATGTATAAGACCCCAAGTCAAAGGTCAAATCGTGCACCTGAATCTCTCAAGTTGCCCTCATGGTCCTCTTCCAAGTGTACTTTACTTCCTTTCGTTCCTGCTCTAGAACTTTTTAATAATAAACTTTCATTCCTGCTCTAAAATTTGCCTTGGTGTGTCAAGAATTCAGGTTGGTGCAGACCCATACAGATTCACCACTGCTAACAATTTCAGGTTGACACAGAAAGGAGGAGCTTTTCCCAGATCAGCAACCTCTGGAACCATATGCAGTACCCACCTGAGTCCATTGCACTCTCAGCTTCCACGAGTAATCTTTATTCTGTGTGGTTTAGTTCTATCTTGGATTCAAACTCCCTCCTTTTGGTTGAACTCTCTGACTTTATTCAGGATTTGTTTCTATTGACACTGCGTCCTTTCTTGTGTGTTCTGCACTGGAAAAGCCTATCCTATGCAAACCTACCTGCAAAAGGCCGGGGGAGCTGAGAGGCTGAAGAAAGAGGCTGACAAATCTGAAATCTCAGAAAAAAAAATTTGATAGAGACTTATGGACAAAAGCTATGACTCAGGCAGCCTGCAGATGGTGGATCCCTTCTCTGTTACCCCCTAGACCCAGGCCTTTATAAGGAAGGAATATGTAGGGCAATTGAAGTCAACCCCGCAGGGAAAGACAAGAATTTTCCAAAAGGCAGGATTTATGGTCACGTTTATGATAATGTGAAGGGATTGTTTTGGCCTATAGCAGGATGTGCAGTGAGTCCACACTCCTACAAGTCCCAGGACTGGGGTTAATCAGAAGTGAGCATGGAAGACTAGCATCCAAGATGGAGTTGCTTTAGCCTGCACATGGCGAGTATTCTTTTGGTTTCATTTTTGGCTGCTTGCATGCAAATTAGACCTTTTCCCCTTGTTTTCATTGTTTCTAAACATCGTTTGAGAGCAAAATAACACAACATTGTTGGACACGGTTGAACACTTAAGAGCCACTGGGGTGCTCACCACCATTTTATAACAGATTCGAGTCTCCAAAGTCAAAGACTCCTTTGAAAGGACAGACTGGTCACAGACAGGCAACATTACCACTGGGGGCCTACCAGTTTCAAGAAAATTGCTGTGTAACAAGGGCTCCGTGGTCACAGGTCAGACAACTTAGGGCAAAGGCCATCCACCAAGCAAAACAAGTATCCTGTGAAAGGCATAATTGTGAAAGCAGAACACTTTGTTCAAGAGTTTTAGTTTCCTCAAAGGACCAATAGGATTTTCTTTTTGCTTTTGAGAGATTAAGAAAGAGAATGGGATTCCCAAATTCTAAAACATGCAGGGCAACCCTCCTTTAGGACCCCAGCCAGCTCCATGTCCAGACATTCAGGCTCACCCTTGTGCACCCTTTTAAACCAATGGGCATATTACACCAAGGATAATTTGGAGCTCCAATGGCCATTTGCAGATCAAAGTTCTGAAGCTTACTTTTCTGAGAACTAAATTAGGAGACCATGGCTATAGGGTCAGTCTGAATGGGAGACATATTACAATTGGCATCTTGAGGCTTCAAAGCACATTCAGGACTCAAAAATTACCTCTATACAAAACACTGTCTCAAAGCCAGTTGAGGCAAGTAAACAATTAAAAGAGGCCAAAAAAAAAAAAAAAAAAAAAAAGCCCTTAGAGGACCAGACTCTCTCCTCCCTGGAACCTCCTCCTCCCCTTCCTACAGCCCTTCCTATGAGCACTGATGACCCAGCTAAATCCCAAGTCTCCTATGTTCCTTTGACCAAGGCTTGGACTAAGGCTGAACTCGGAGCCATTGCCAAGGAATTCCCAAAAGTCACTGAAGACTGTAACTCATTTGCTGATGAATTCAACATGGTAATCCAGGCCTATCAGCCTGGCTTCCCCAATCTATACCAGCTGCTTCATACACTTGTTGATGAAGGCTAAGCCCAACATTGGATGGCTAAAGCTAACTGGACCGCACCTGAACTAGACAAACGCCCCAATACTGGGAACAAGCTCACAATCTAAAGACCCACAGAGCTATCCTTAAGTTTTCCTTAAAGCCATAGACTGGAACAAGATTCAGCTTGTACCCAAAACCAAATGAACCAGTTCAGAATTATTACAGTTGACTCCGCATCATCTTTAAGGACAATTCTGGACTTCTGTAAATGTTTATTCTACCTGAGTAGACTTTAATTCTATGTTTGTGAATGGCCTAACTTGAGAGCTTTCCCAACTTGTTAAAATAACCCACATGGAATGGGGAGCCATGTCCACTCCACATTTAGTAAGGTTGGCCAATCAGCCCCATGAGGATACCAATAAAAAGAAAATTATCAGAATCCTCAACCACCAGCTGCAACAAACGGAAGCCCCCAAACAAAATCCTCCTGGCCCCTACCATTATTATAAAAAACTGGACACTGGAAGAGAGGTTGCTATAAGTTAAAGAGAGTTAAATGACCCCTCCCTCAAAACCCTCAAGGTATATGTTCCTTTATTAAGCCATTCTTGAATTGCTATAAATACCCAAGACTGGGTGATTTGTAAGAAAAAAAAGAATTAATTGGCTCACAGTTCTGCAGGCTGTGCAAGAAACATGCAGCATCTGCTTCTGGAGAGGACTCAGGAAGCTTCCAATCATGGCGGAAGGTGAAGCAGGAGCAAGAGAGAATGGGGGAGGTGCCACACACTTTTAAACAACCAGATCTCTCGAGAACTCACTCGCTATCATGAGGACTGCACCTGCACCAAGAGGATGGTGCTAAACCATTCATGAGCAATCCACCCCTGTGATCCAATTACCTCCCACCAGGCCCCACCTCAAATACTAGATAGAGATTGCAATTCCTTCCTTCCTTCCTTCCTTTCTTCCATTCTTCCTTTCTTTCTCCTTCCTTCCTTCTTTCTTTCCTTCTTTCTCTCTTGATGGGGCCTCACTCTGTTACTCCCTTCCTTCCTTCCTTCCTTTCTTCTTTTCTTCCCTTCCTTCCTTCCTTTTCTTTCTTTCTTTTCCTTCCTTCCTTCTTTCCTTCCTTCTTTCTTTTCTTTCTTTCTTTTTTCTTTCCTTCTTTCTCTCTTGATGGGGCCTCACTCTGTTACTCAGGTTGGAATGTGGTGGCAAAATCTCAGCTCACTGCAACCTCTGCCTCCCACGCTCAAGAATTCTTTCCACCTCAGCCTCCTGAGTAGCTGGGACCACATCGCCATGCCCGGCTAATTTTTTTGTATTTTTGGTAGAGACAGGGTTTTGCCATGTTGCCCAGGCTGGTCTCGAACTCCTGAGCCCAGGCAATCAACCTGCCTCAGCCTTCCAGAGTCTTGGGATTACAGGTATGAGACACTGCCCCCAGCCTGGGGATTACAATTCAACATGAAATTGGGGCAGGACATTAAAACCATATCAACTCCTAATAATGGGACTCCAACAAATTGTAGGGATTCTTCTCATCCTTCCCCACAACAATGTTAGGGAAATAACTCTTAAGATCAAGAATGAGGTCCTAACTGTCCTTATAGTTACTGGAGCCACATTTCCAGGGCTCAACTCCACTAACCTCAACCAGCCTCTGCTTTGGAGTAAATACAAATAGTTTTGAATCTATAACAAACCTCAAGATGTCTTTGTAGTCTTATCTATCCTTTTCTGCCTCAGTCTCTTACAGGATTTCCTTTGTTCTTAGTAATTCAGCTCCTGTCCACATTCTTGGCCAACACTTTTTTAAAAAAATCTTTTTTATATTAAGAGAGATGGGTTTTTGCCATGTTGGCCAGGCTGGTCTTGAACTCCTAGCCTCAAGTGATTTGCCTGTCTTGGCCTCCCAAAGTGCTGGGATTACAGGCATGAGCCAGAGTGCCTGGCCTGCAAACAAACATCATGCAGGACTTTCTTTCTCCCAAAACGGGAAAATAATTTTGGGATTTGACAAACCAGGTCAAACTGACTCAATCCTGCAACTTCCTGACTCTTTAAATACCTCAAAGAAGGAAGATCTATTGGTCATAAAATCCATCACTGCAGATTATAAGGCACAAGGTCTTGTAATGTCATGTACCACAGTTGTTTAACACTCCAATTGCGCCAGTAAAGAAACTTAATGGTTGTGAGTAGAGATTTGTTCAAGACCTTTGTGCAATAAACAATATGGTTGCACCTCACCACTCAGTTGTCTCAAACCCCCATACTTTGCTGACCTCAATTCCAACTGATGGTAGTTCTTCACTGCAATTGATCTGTGCAGTGCCTTCTTTAACATCTGGTCAGCCAGGCCAGTCAAGGCCTTTTGCTTTCACTTGGGAAGGCCAACAGTGTACCTGGACGGTCATGCCCAATGTTTCACTGAGAGCCGTTCTTACTTTCCAAATTCTTTTTTTTTTTTTTTTGAGATGGAGAGTCTGGCTCTGTTGCCCCGGCTGGAGTGCAGTGGTGCAATCTCGGCTCACTGCAAGCTCCGCCTCCCAGGTTCATGCCATTCTCCTGCCTCAGCCTCCCGAGTAGCTGGGACTACAGGCACCCACCACTATGCCTGGCTAATTTTTTGTATTTTTAGTAGAGACTGGGTTTCACCATGTTAGCCAGGATGGTCTTGATCTCCTGACCTTGTGATTTGCCTGCCTTGGCCTCCCAAAGTGCTGGGATTACAGGCATGAGCCACCGCACCTGGCCCTTACTTTCCAAATTCTAAAGGCCAACCTGAAGGATGTCACTTTCCTCATGGGTCCACTCTACTGCAATATGTGGATGACCTCCACTGTTCTCCCTCACAGGCAGCATGTGAGGAAGACAGTGTACACTTGTTAAAACTCCTAGCTGGTAAAGGCCATTAAGTTTCTAAAGAAAAATTACAACTGTTAAAAACCCAGGAAAAATATTTAGGCCACCTAATTTCAGAAAGTGGACCACACTCAGACCCAGACTGCATACAAGAAATTTTATAATTCCCTATAATCTCTATAATTCCCTATAAATCTAGAACTGAGCACCAGCTTTGTGGATTTCTCGGGTTTGCTGGATCCCCAGGTCTTCTCTTCTGGCCCAGCACCTCTGCTAAAACCAGTAAACCGGACCCCATTGTTTGGGAAGACCCAGAAGATGTGGCTTTTGACAAGCTAAACAGGGAATTTTATTAAATTCCCCAGCCTTGGGACACCCTAATTATCAACTGCTATGGTTTGAATGTTTGTCTCCTTCAAAATTCATGTTGAAACTTAATCTTCAATACAGCAGTATTGAGAAGTATCGCCTTTAGGAGGTGATTAGATCATAAAGGTTCTGCTCTCATGAATGGGTTAATCCATTCATGGATTTGGGGATTGATGGGTTAATGGATTACTGAGCTATCCTGGGAGTGAGACTTCTGTCTTCATAAGAGGAAGAGAGACCACCCCCCTCACCATATGATGTCCCTAGCCACCTCCCTTAGGACTCTGCAGGGAGTCCCCACCAGCAAGAAGGCCCTCACCAGATATGCCCCCTTGACTTTGGACTTCCCAGCCTCCAGAACTGTGAGAAATAAATTATTTATCTTTATAAATTACCCAGTCTCAGGTATTCAGTCACATCAACAGGAGACTAAGGCAACTCCTCTTCTTCACTTGATCTTAGTCAAAAGGCCGAGAAGCGACACAACCCCCAATTCTTCCTTTCTGTACATGAAAAAGAAGGAAGCACCCTGGCAGTTTTAACTGAAAAGCATGCAGCTGGCCATGGTTGGGGGGCTGAGGTGGGAGGATCACTTAAGACAGGAGTCTGGGACTAGGCTTAGCAACATAACGAGACCCCCCCCCGCACAAAAAAAATAAATATTAGCCAGGCATAGTAGCACACCTATAGTTCCATGTACTTGGGAGGCTGAGGTGGGAGGATCACTTGAACCCAGGAGTTGAAGGCTGCAGTGACCTATGATCACACCACTGCACTCCAGCCTGAGTGACAGAGTGAAACCATGTCTCTGAAGAAAATTTAAATTGAAAATTTTTTAAAAGCACGAAAATCAGCATATTCCCATATGATACTACAGTGAACAGTGGCACCTAGGAGCTTGCAGATCTCCTTGTCTGAGGGCTATCCCTGCCACCACCCTGTGGGTCAAATCCACCAAAGAAGTCGTCAGGGGATCTCCTTGGACCATTTTTGTGCCACATTTTCTTCTAGCCACCTCACCTTTTATGAGATCCTTCTGTTAACCACTCCCCATAGTACTTTCTCTTGCTGTAATAAACTTAATCCCGCCACTCTCCTTCCTCTCTACTCTGGGATGAGATGCCACAAGACTGATTTTAGTGGATCATCTTTTTTTTTTTTTTTTAGACGGAGTCTTGCTCTGTTGCCCAGGCTGGAGTGCAGTGGCGCAATCTCGGCTCACTGAAAGCTCCGCCTCCCAGGTTCACGCCATTCTCCTGCCTCAGCCTCCCAAGTAGCTGGGACCACAGGCGCCCACCACCACGCCCGGCTAATTTTTTTGTATTTTTAGTAGAGACTGGGTTCACCGTGTTAGCTAGGATGGTCTCAATCTCCTGATCTCGTGATTCGCCTGCCTCGGCCTCCCGAAGTGCTGGGATTACAGGCGTGAGCCAACGCGCCCGGCCAGTGGATCATCTTTTGATTCCCCGAAAGGATTTACAGAAAACTCCCCTGGACTATGTGAAGCTATCCTGGTTCACAGATGGCTCATACTTGCAGGATGATCGCGGTGAATATCCTGCAGGTTATGCTACGCCCACTTGCTTTGAGGTTGGGAAAGCAGCCTCTTGGCCTTCAGCCACTTGAGCCCAGCAGGTGGAGCTATTTGCCCTCACTGGAGCCTGCCTTCTCGCTAAGGGGAAATCTGCTAACCTTTATACAGATAGCAGGTAAGTATTTGGAGTTGCTCATGATTTTGGAATGTTGTGGAAACAGGTTTCCTCACTTTCAATAATGAACCTTATGATTTATTATATGCAATACAAATACCTGCTGCTGTGGCCATGATAAAGGTTCCAGGCCATTTGAAACTAGACTCCGTGGAGGCTAGAGGATACTACCTTGCTGAGAATGTTGCTAAGAATGCTGCCCTTAAGAGTCCTACTGATCAATTCTCTGTCATGGAGTTATCCAGCTGGAAAGATTTCCAAAGGATGATCTTAGAACCATGACTAAAGATGAACATTATCGAGCACCAGAGGCCAAAAAAACCACAACGGGAAAAATACAGACTGATGGTTCAGTGATAGAGAGGAACTCTGGTGTGGACCAAGTAAAAGGCCTGTCCTTTTACTTTTACTTTTACCTGTACTTTTACTTTTCTCCATGAAATTTCTGTTAAGTATTGTGCATGAATTGAGCCATGGGGCTATGGAAAAGAGGATCACCTTTATGAAACAGTACTGGTGGGGCCATGTCAATGGACTTGCTAAAAAGGGCTTACCTGACCTGCCAGACCTGCTTTGAAATCAATCCTGGAAAGCCAGTGTGAACAGCCCTTGGCCATTCTGACCTGCCTAATGGGCCACTCAGGGTTTGGCAGATGGACTTTATCCATACACTTTCTTCACATGGGTATAAATATGTCTTAAGTAAGTTAGCATACTGAAACATTAATTAGTAAGCATAAGCTTAAACTTTGGCATCGTGTTCTTACATGGTATAGAGAAGCTAAGTGTATTTAGGTCTAGTAACATGAAATATTGTTTCCAGAAATTATGAAATGGTGAATGCTGATATAAGTTCACCACAATGCTTGCTAGTATTCTAGAAATTAAGATTCTAACAGTTAAAAGTTGTAATAACATATGGGATTAAACTACTAGAAAGAAAACAACTCTCTGCAAGGAAAAAAAAGATGTGTTTGATAAGAAAAGATATGAAGAACACACTTTTGTTTAACAAAGGGGTTATAAATGGTTTGTGGAAATTTTGTGTTATCAAACCTGACTGAAACTGAATGGATTTATTTGAATGGTTTTATTAAAATTAGCTTTAGCATTAATAGTACACTGGTGCAAAAGTAGTATTTGCTCTTTGTTAAGATGACAAAGTTTTCTTGGAGTATTGGTCTGAGAATGTGAAGGATTCTTTTTCCTTTCAATTGGTGTAGGAAAAAAAGATTCTGTGTTTCATCAAGATAATTTTTTGTGCTTTGGCTTTTATTAGGTCTTTATTTTTTATTTTTATTTAGTTATTTATTTTTGAGACAATGTCTGGCTCTATTGCCCAGGCTGGAGTGCAGTGGCACCATCTTGGCTCACTGCAACCTCTGCCACCTGGGCTCATGCCATCTTCCCACCTCAGCCTCTCAAGTAGCTGGGACTACAGGTGCACACCACCAGGCCCAGCTAATTTTTGTATTTTTTGTCAAGACAAGGTTTTGCCATGTTGCCCAGGCTGGTCTCAAACTCGTGAACTCAAGCAATCCACCTGCCTCAGCCTCCCAAAATGCTGAGATTACAGGTGTGAGTCACCATGCCCAGCCTGGGTCTTTGATTATTTAAGTGAGTCTTCACAATGTTAAAATACCTATGTTTTTGTTGACAACTCTGTAACCTATATTTGCCTTTTTAAGTATTTTAATTATTACTCTGGTTAAATCAATGATTGTTATTCCACAGTGACCTGAGATCCTATTTTAATCAAGTGTTTTAAACCTTTTTACATTTTGACAAATTTCCCAAAATCCAATTCTAAATTAAGTTTTGAGTCAAGCTAATTTTGGGAAATTCCAGAAGGCCTCTGGAACATCCAAAAGAGATATATCAAACCAATTATTTTCATTTGGCATGTTAAATTATATGGGGGCCAGGCACAGTGGCTCACACCTGTAATTCCAGCACTTTGAGAGGCCACAGTAGATGGATCTCTTGAGCTCAGGAGTTCAAGACCAGCCTGGGCAACATGGTGAAACCCCATCTCTACCAAAAAACAAAAAATTAGCCAGGCATGGTGGCACGCACCTGTGGTCCCAGCTACTGAGGTGGGAGGATCGCTTGAGCGCAGGAGGTGGAGGTTGCAGTGAGCCAAGATCGCACCACTGTACTCTGTCACCCAGAGTACAGATTGGGTGGCACTGGGTGTCAGAGCCAGACTCTGTCTCAAAACAAAACAAAACTATATGGGAAGCATTGTCAAATAACTGATGCTAAGCCATCTTTGAATTATTTTTGTATGGACGTGTTATTAATATGTGTTTCATAAATTGTATAAAATTCCTAAAACTCTGGTATGTTAGCCATGATTTGGGTTATTTTGTTAAATCATTGTATGCCACAGAAATAACTAAATTTTCCTGTCAACTGAGACATTATTATTAGGCACTCTCATCAGATCTTTACCCATGGCCATTTAAAGTCTGGTTGTTCACAGTTAATTGGTTTATACTCATGCTTTTCTAAAAGTGTTTTGCAAGCAACTATAATCCTAAAGTGGTTGTGTCTTCAAGGAGATGCATGGAAACCTTGGTGCTTTGGGAAAAATTCTCTCAAATCGGATTTTTTCCTTTGTTCTCACACTGCCATGACAATCAACACAGAAGACTTCTGTGATGAAAGGTGTAGGGCTTTTCCCCACACACCAGGCAGTGGACACCAGCGAGGTGTCCTCCAATTCAATTCTAACACTATCTACCTGGAGACAGTGTCAGATTCCACAGGCTCGGGGCTCAGTCCCCAAGACTGCCCCCGACATTCTCAGACACCAGTTGCAAGTCCAGGTCTCGGGAACGTCTGACCAACTGGCTTCAAGTTGGGGGTGCCACAACCCTCTCTTTGGGTTTTATTAATTTGCTAGAGTGGCTCACGGAACTCAGGGAAACATGTTTTCTTGTTTTGTTTTGTTTTGTTTTTTGTTTTTGTTTTTGTTTTGAGACAGAGTCTTGCTCCATTGCCCAGGCTGGAGTGCAGTGGCATGATCTCAGCTCACTGCAACCTCCACCTCCCAGGTTCAAGCATTTCTCCTGCTTCAGCCTCCTGAGTAGCTGGGATCACAGGCGCCCGCCACCATGCCCAGCTAGCTTTTGTATTTTTAGTAGACACGAGGTTTTGCCATGTTGGCCAGGCTGGTCTTGAACGCCTGACCTGAGGTGATCTGCCTGCCTTGGCCTCCCAAAGTGCTGGGATTACAGGCTTGAGCCACCGTGCCCAGCCAATTTTTTTTTTTTTTAACTTGAAACACAAACGCTTTATTTAAAGACACATCTCAATTCCTGTGTGGCAGGCCAAGAATAAAATAAAGGAGAACGCAGCACACCATTCCCACTGGTCAAGTGGTCGAACCCGACATCCAAGACCCAGCGAGCAGCCAAGCTCAGTGCAACCTCCCGACCTCTGGCTCTGACTGCAACAGGGTGAGCACATCGCCCTCGCACACGGGGCCTTTTACATTGTGGATGATGGAGCGGGCCTTTTACATTGTGGATGATGGAGCGGCTCGTATCCTCCATAAATTTCATGCACACCTGAGAGCACTGTCCCTTAGAGCCGGTTCTGCCCAGAACCTTGGTGACCCTGGCCAGCTTGATAGGCTGCATGTGGCTGGTGTCCATGACGGCAGCGCGGCGGTAGTTGGTGAAGATAATCCTTATGTTTGCTGGTTTATTAAGAAGGGTATTTTTAAGGATACAAATCAACAGCCAGATGAAGAGACGCATAGGGCGAGGTCTGGAAGGGTCCTAAGCGCAGGAGCTTCTGTCCTCATGGAGTTGGGGTGCAACACCCTCCCAGCCTGTGGATGAGTTCTTCACCTTTCTCTCAGCCTCCACATGTTCAGCTCTCTGGATGCCCCCCAAACCCTGTCCTGTGGGCCTTCTATACTTTATTGGCTGTCCATGATAGAAGCATGGACAACTGTGTCAAAATATGATTGGATAAAAATAAAGTCTGATCTAAACGTAGCAAGACCTGTCCACGTCCTTCCTCCAGAGTATGGGGAAGGACCCTTTCTGGAATGAGGGTCTTTTAATCCACAATCAGATTAGAGTCCTGCCTTGGACAAGTGAAAGAGAAGGTCGGAGATATTCTGTCTCCTGAGACCCAAAGCACCCAACATCATAACAAAAGACTGTAACAATGGTTCTGGGAACTATGATCTAGGAACTGTGGACAACAACTCTATATCAGGACACCACAGATGGAAAAGACTCTGACAAGTACAGATTTCTGATCATTTTAATATCATACCATTGGGCTGGGTAAGAATTTCTAGAACTCTAAGGGAAAAACTAGACTCACCAAATTGCTAACCCAACATCAAGCAGGACAAAAATTAATCACATGAGACTAAATGGACTGATGAATTATGGGTTTCCACGTCTTTTTAAAATTCAAAAATATTGCTGGTTCGTTTTTCAGATTTAAGGAAATCTTTTCTTTTAGGCTATCTATAGCTTAAGGCAATTTGGTAACTTATACCTTTGTGAACAAAAATGGAGACATTGCTTTTTTCTCCCTACCTGATCCTTCCAGAATTTAGAAACTACTCATGAGGATTCTTATTTTTATGACAAAATAATTATTTGTATATGTTCAATAGAATCTGCTCTTGGCTGGGCATCTCAGCCTCCCAAAAGTGAGGGATTAATCCCAGCACTTTGGGAGGCTGAGATGGGAGGGACGATCACTTGACGCTAGAAGGTTGAGGCTGTAGGGAGCTATTATTGTACCACTGTGCTCCAGCCTGGGCAACAGAGTGAGGCCCTGACAGAAGAAGGGGAAGAAAGAAGAAAGAAGAGGAAGAAGGAGGAGGAGAATCTGCCCTCTTTATAACAGGACACAATTGGAAATATTGGTTATATTATGACTGGGATATCGAAATTGAGACTGTAGATACAGACTTTGCCTGCAGTACTTACAGACACATTCTATCTACACTGGCTTCCTAGCACCAAAAGTTTTTTAAAGTTCATTCTGAGATTCCTGATCTAAAGTTCCACCCAAGCAAACTTCAAAAGAGCCTATGTGGTTGATGCTATTCTCACTGAACTTGTCTAAATAAGCAGGGCAAGTTTGATGAGGCTAAACATTTTGCAAACAAATTAGTCTTGATGATTATCTCTGGTAGAAATGAGGGGCAACTGTAAAGAGAAAATGTATGTTTCAGAAGAAAGAACATTATAGTACACTTGTTATTAGATTGTAGCCTTGTTTATTGTTCTAGAGTTTTTATTATCTACCTGCAGAATGGACTGGACCCTGAATTCTTCTTGTTTCCTCCAACATATGTTGACAACTCTCCACCTTAAGAACAAAACTACTAAGCTGGACAACTTGATGTAAACATCAAGGGACAAGTCTCATGCCAATGTGTGGACCATACAGAGTTCACCAAACCATCTGTTGTCATAACCAGAGACAGTCATATTACAAATCAGGACCAGAAGTTGACAATTTTACATTGTGAAACTTTTCCCCAGATATCCAAACAAGACTAGCCTCTTGCCCCTCTCAATTTTTCTTTGCTCATGCCTACCTCTTTCACTTGGCAGGCTAATGCTGTAGTTAGAATTTCACACTAGTAGCTTCTGTGTGTTACCTGATAAATATATTGTGTCTGTCAGGCCAGACTCTCATCTTTATGACCCAACAGATCCTTTAGTTTGCTTAGTGGGTAAGTTTGGCAACATCCCTGATGCAACTGTTTGGCATCAAAGCAAACCAGACCCACTTTTTCTCACTCCCTGCCTTAATTTTACATAGATTACCTACTAGCTGAACAGGGAGGGGTCTGTGTGGTTTCTGACACATCTTGTTGCACATGGGTAAATATATCAGGTATTGTAGACTCAGTTGCAAAAAATTAACAAACAGGCTACTTGGTTAAAATGGGTAGACTCCCTATCTGGCTTATTGTTTGATCTATTCAGTTTTCGTTGGTTGGGTTCACGGGTACCCTGGCTAAGGAACATACTCCAAACCCTTGGTATTATCCTCCTGACAGTCACAATAGTAGTCTCCCTGGTGCGTTGTACCCTTTCAAATGTTTTAAATGTTTGCATGTGACCATCCATTGAACATCAAATGGTCCCTCTTCAGCTGGAATGACAAAAACTCAAAGAAATGCATGATCATGGCCAGGCGTGGTGGCTCACGCCTGTAATCCCAGCACTTTGGGAGGCCGAGGCAGGCGGATCATGAAGTCAGAAGTTTGAGACCAGCCTGGCCGACATGGTGAAACTCTGTCTCTACTAAAAATACAAAAATTAGCTGGGCATGGTGGTGGGCACCTGTAATCCCAGCTACTCAGGAGGCTGAGGCAGGAGAACTGTTTGAACCCAGGAGGCGGAGGTCACAGTGAGCTTAGATTGTGCTATTGCACTGGGCGACAGGGCGAGACTCCGTCTCAAAAAAAAAAGCATGATCATGAAGACACTGTAACCTATCAATGACGTGTTGAGACCAGAAACCCAAACTGATAGTAACTGAGAGAGGCACTTTTAAGTTTTGGTCAAGCTAGGTGAGAGCCTGATCAAAATGGGTAAAAATTGTTTTTAAAAAATCATGGGAGGCCATTGTTTTGGACTGAGCTCTTGCACTAGGTCCCAATAGACCAGACCAAACCAAAATTAAATCACTTATGTTAAATACCACATAAGAAAATAAATCCCAAAACAGATTAGTTTTTCCTCAGTTGGCATAATAAGGAAGTCCCTTCTGCTCTCTAACCCTTACAAAAGAGTAATCTGAAGTAAGCTAAGGTTACCAATCTGTTATTTTTCTATCTTGTTTCCTCGTTCTCCTCACCTTACAAAACCCATGGTTCTGCTATTGCCCAGGCAGGGGCTTTTTTTTTTTTTTTTTTTTTTTTGAGATGGTCGCGCTCTGTCGCCCAGGCTGGAGAGCAGTGGCACATCTCAGCTCACTGCAAGCTCCGCCTCCTGGGTCCGCGCCATTCTCCTGCCTCAGCCTCCTGAGTAGCTGGGACTACAGGTGCCCGCCACCACGCCCGGCTAATTCAGGCAGGGGCTTTTATTCTATTTTGTAGAATGAAGGCTGCCTCAATTCATGAATCACGAATAAAAGCCAACGAGACCTATGAATACATATGACATAATTTTGCCTCTGACAGTGAACTTCCCCTTTTTTGCCTAAAAAGCTTCTCCTTGCCCACCTCCCCCAATGCAGCACCTATGGTCTGACATAGCACATGTATTCCAGGTTGCAATCCCTTGTCCAACAAACTGTTTTATTAGTAGTATTTTAAAAAAATAGAAATGAGGCTTTGCCATGTTGCCCAGGCTGGTCTCCAACTCCGGGGCAAGCGATCCATCCGCCTTGGCCTCCAAAAGTGCTGGGACTACAGGCATGAGCCATGGTGCCTAGCCCCAACACATTTTTTAAAAGTTGAATTTTTTAAAGTTTTACTTTTTTTCTTGCCCTCCTGCAGTTCACATTCAATACATTTTTTTTTTTTTTTTTTTTGAGACGGAGTCTCATTCTGTCATCTAGGCTGGAGTGCCATGGCTCGATCTCAGCTCACTGCAACCTCCACCCCCCAGGTTCAAGTGATCCTCCTGCCTCAGCCTCCCCAGTAGCTGGAATTACAGGGGCACACCACCACACCCAGCTGATCTTGTATTTTTAGTAGAGACAGAGTTTCACCATGTTGGCCAGGCTGGTCCCGAACTCCTGGCCTCAGGTGATCTGCCTGCCTCGGACTCCCAAAGTGCTGGCATTACAGGTGTGAGCCACTGCACCCGGCCTACAATAAATCTTTTTTAAAAATTTAAAATAATTTTTAGAAATAGAGTCCCATGGCCAGGTGCGGTGGCTCACGCCTGTAATCCCAGCACTTTGGGAGGCCAAGGTTGGTGGATCACCTGAGGTTAGGAGTTCAAGACCAGCCTGGCCAACATGGTGAAACCCCGTCTCTACTAAAAATACAAAAGCTAGCTGGGCGTGGTGGCGGGCGCCTGTAATCCCAGCTACTCAGGAGGCTGAGGCAGGAGAATCGCTTGAACCTAGGAGGCGGAGGTTGCAGTGAGCATGAAGGAAGTCCCTTCATGGAGATGGTGCCATTGAACTCCAACCTGGGTGACAAGAGCGAAACTCCGTCTCAAAAAATTAAAAAAGAAAGAAATAGGGTCTCGCTCTGTCACACAGACTGGAGTGCAGTGACACGAACACCGCTCACTGCAGCCTCGACTTCCCAGGCTCAAGCGACGGTCCCACGTCAGCCTCCCGAGTAGCAAGGACTACAGGCACAAAAAAGTTTTTAAATTTTTTGGTACAGAAGGGGTTTCCCTATGATCCCCAGGCTGGTCTCCAATTCCTGGCCTCAAGCGATCCTCCCGCCTCGGCCTCCCAAAGAGTTGGGATCACGGAGGTGAGCCACGCGCCCGGCCACATTCCCCAATTAATGGTTTTTGGAGAGTGGCCGGTTTGGAACGGGCTGGCGGAGTTGTTCGTTAGTTAGGTCCCTGCAGTGTAGATGGAGGACGGAAACGGCGCTGTGACATAAGCGGGAGAAGGCGGGCTGAGGCAGCGCTGTGACGTACCAGATGAAAGCTGGGCCCGCGCTGCACTGAGGTACTTCTCTGAGGGACACGGCGGGACAAGTACGCCGTGGGCGGAGCCGGCGGGTCATGATGTTAGTTCGCGCTGTGTGGAGGCGGGCCGGCGCGGCGCTGTGACGCAGCGGGAAGAGGCGGGTTGGGAGGGCGGTGTGCTGAACGCCCCTGCGGTCGCGACAGGCCGGCGCAGGTGGAGGCGGGGCCAGCGCGGCACTGAGGTAAGTACTTCCCTAAGGGGCGGGGAGGAACGAGTGAGACATGGGCGGGGCCGGCGCCTCATGACGTCAGTCTCGCGCGCGGGCGGAGGTGGGCTGGTGCGGCGCTGTCACGTAGGTTCAGTGGGCGGAAGAGGTGGCCCCGGATGCTGCGGCGCCCGCTGGCCGGGCTGGCAGCGGCCGCCCTGGGCGGGGCCCCGCCGGACGGTGAGTACGACGAGCGCAGTCGCGAGGGTGACTCGGATCGAGGCGGCAGCGGCCCCTGCGCTTTGCGGTCGCCCAGTCCACGCCGCCCCCGGATCTCCTCCTAGCCGGGACGCCCTGTGCCGCGTTCAGCTGTGGGCCCTCAGAACGGGGGAGCTCTGGAGGGCGGACGGACTGGCTAGGCAGCGGAGCTCGGGTCCCGGAGGGCGGGGCGCTCCTTAGGAGCTGGGCAGGCCGGCAGTTATCGCAGTGTGGAGCTGCTCCTCAGGCGTGTAGGAGCGCTCGGTGTCTTCCCGACAACTGGGCGCGCCGCCAAAGAGAGCAGCTGGGAGTCCCTACCGCTGATCCGGCGCGGTGTGCGCTCCGGTTCCCACCTCACCCTGCAAGCCCGGGGGTTCTGGGCGGATGGAGCCGGCTATTCCGGGGCTCCCAGGATTCTGCCTACTCCGCGGCACGGCGCAGAGACGGGGACTTGGGGAAACAGCAGGCCTTCCCGACGCATGGGTGTGGCATTTGGGGTTCGGATTCTCCCCAAGGCCAGAGTCCGGGTTGGGGTTCTTGAAGCTGCCGTGCTGCCATTCTTGAGCGTCGCCTTGAAAGTATGCCCCAGTAAGGACTGGTGTGCGAAGCAGGTGCCTCAAAGTTGATTTTGACCCTGCATGTGATGGGCCTCGGTTTCGCCTCTGCATGAAAGAAGAGGTCGGTCGTGAGGCCCCGGGCTGGGTCCTGCTCTGCTGTCCTTGGGCTCATGGCCCTTTCCTGTCTCAGGCTTGCTCTGCTCTTTACCTGGGGTTGCTGTCGAGGACCCTGTGCAAGACTCGGCCGGTTTTTCTTTCTCCCTGATGGACAGACCCAAACATAGCCGCGCAGCATCGTGAAGGGCTGGGGCCTTCACGCGTCTGTGGCTGTGGAAGGGCCTGGTTTCCTCAGGAGGTAAAGGAATGTTCCTGTCCCCCGGAGGAAAGAAGGTGAAAACGAAAGCGCCCTGGCTGCTCCTGGTGTGGTCCCATTTAAAACGAGGTTGCTGAAGGCCAGGACGCGTGCTACCCGGATGTGTGCCCAGAAACCCTGCAGCCAAGAGCAGCCGCCTGGACCACCAGCCTCCCCTTCATCCAGCTGGCCCAGCCCAGAGCCCAGGCCCACGTCTGGTGGTTTGTGTCTTACCAGAGGCCAGGCGGGGGCTGACTTCTCTCGGTTCTCAGAAGGTCAAGCCCTCTATTAGCATCTCCTCGAACAGTGGGCCGGGGGCAAGGTGGTGACTCTGTTCAGTCCTTAGGATGGCTGAAAGCCAGAAGGAGGAGATTATGCCGCCAGAGCAGGGAGTGCCTTTCCAGGAAAGCGGCTGCTGGAGCAGCATGGGAGCCCAGCCCAGGGAGCGTTCTGGCAGAGACCATTCCGGAACATGGATCTGCGCCGGCGGCTCCCAGGAGACCTTCCATCTCGGAGCTCCTGTGGAGACCACGTGCCTGGCAGGTCCTTACAGTTGTGGGTTGTGTGGCTTCTTGCCAGGCAGCTGATTGGAGTTTGCGACTGTGGGTTGGTGAGAGTGGAGAACATAGAGTGTTGTTTGCTGGAATGCTTCCTTCTGCCCACAGGAAGACACCTTTGGCACGTGTGTTCTGGTCAGGGCAAAGGCTCCCTGACTTCCACCCCAAGATTGCAGGAGCCATGAGGCCTGGGCCACAGTTTTCTCCCTTGGGTGTGCTCCATGGAAGGTGGTTTTGGTGACCGCCCTGCCACTGGTCTCTCCCCAGGCAGGCAGGCAGCCTGTGCCTCCGCCCTGTCTCCAGCGGTGGTGTGACTGTGCTTCTGCAAGGCCCGCATCCACTCATTGTCTGCCCTCTGCACTCTCTGGCTGGCCAGGGCCCCCAGTAGTCTACTCATTGTGCCCTCACGCTTAGGCAGAGCTGAACTCAGGGAACGCAGGAAGAGCGGAGTGTTGGCCCGCCCAGAGTTCTTGGCTATTGGTGTGTCATGTGTGCCTCGTGCCCTGTGCTGTGCGAGAGTAGGCACAGCTGCACAGACAACGCCCTCGGCCAGGCTGGAGCCTGGACCCCTGCCTGGCAGCAGCTGGGTGAACTGGTGTCTTCTGCCTGCGGGCCCAGCCTCACCTCAGTAGCTTAGCGCTCCCTCAGGAGGGAGGAGGGGAGGCCTGGAAGCCTGGGCTTGGTGGGGTAAGGGTGGTGAGGGGCAGCACCTGTGGAGGAAGCAGGCGGGGTTGGGGCCCACTAGCGTCTGCTGTCTGCTCTGTGCTGGGTTGCATCTGTTGGTGTCTGATCGTTGTCAGGGCCCTGTGGTGAAGAGACACACCTGCCACTTGCTGCTTGTGAGGAAAGGGGGAGATCCCCAACCCAGGAGCCAGAGGTGGGACTCCAGCACCCCCCATTCCTGGGAGTTGGAAGTGAGGCACGAGCTCCCCAATTCCTGGGCGTCGGAGATGGGGTGTGGGGCCGAGGAGGGGATGGCGACCAGGGTCTCATGGTGGTTTGGTGGGATCCTCGGAAGGCGTGGCTCTCCCCCTTCTGAGGACGCAAAAAGTCCCAGAGTTTTTGGTGATTGATGTGCCACGTGTGCCTTGTGCCCTGTGCCGTGTGAATATAGGCACAGCTGTGCAGACAACGCCCTTGGCGAGGCTGGAGCCTGGACCCCTGCCTGGCAGCAGCTGGGTGAACTGGTGTTTTCTGCCTGTGGGCCCAGCTTCACTTCACTAGCTTAGCGCTCCCTCAGGAGGGAGGAGGGGAGGCCTGGTCAGTGGAGGTCACCAGTATGTTTCCTTCTATGTGGGTTTGTAGTCACATAGCATCTAGGTTCAGACCTGAAGAGCTTGGAGCCAGGGGCTGGGGGGAACAGGGCAGGACCAGCCTTGGGGCAGTCCTGTCGGGCCCACCAGTGCCATGCTGGTTGTGCGTTGGCAGGGCAGAGTGACCTTAAGAAGGGCCAGCTCAGTGGAGCAACAGGACAGAAGCTCACATGGGGTCCAGCCTACAGGACCATCTGAGTAGCTCTCCCATATCAGGTCCTTCGAAGCACATGATCTAGCTTTACTTTTTCTCCTTCATATTGGAAAAGTCACCATAATACCATCAAGTCTTAATTTCTGTGATCTCAATGCTTCAAGTAGGTGTGTAGCAATTGCTGGATGTGTCCTGAGAACTGTACCCCTTCCACCCTGGCGAGAAGCAGGGGCTCCAGAAGTTCACACCAGTGGCATGGCTCATTGATTGTGGGAGACTCTGAGGGGCTCCTAGCTAGTGCATTATGGGAACCGGGCTGTGGAGGTTGCAGGGCTCGCTGGCTGGGAGAAGCTGAATGGATGAAGAACCCTGGCCACTGCGGTGCGTGCTGATGGTTGGCTGGCACGTAGAGGAGGTGGCAGGGCTGGGTGAGCAGCAGGAGCCAGGTTAGTGGGGAGGCCCAAGCTAAGCGCAGGGGCAAGTTCTGTGGGTGGGAGAGCCAGGAGGGCATGGGGGGCATGCTGAGATGAAAACGATGTGTGCTTGTGACAAAAAGCCCAGAAGAGGCAGTAAGGGGGGAGGAGTCTATCCCTTATGGAGAGCACGTGGACTTCTGGGTGGGTGTCCTGCAGTTCCCTTCCTCCTGAGTCTTTTTAACTGGGGGTCCGGTGTGTTTGTGATCAATGACATGTATGCGTGTGCATGTGTACCTTTGCGGGTACACATGTGTGGCGTGTGTGCATTTGCTTGGTGTGCGTGCATTTGTGTGCGTGTGTGTGCATGCATGTGTATGTGTTTGTGGTAGGTTTGTGCACACATCCTGCATACCTTTGTGCCTGGGAGTGGCATGTGTGTGGTGGGTGTCCCTGTGCATGATGGAGTTGCAGCCGTGGTGCATTTGTGAGATTACCTCGGTGGCCTAAATTGGGGATTAGGAGGGCATCCTCAGGTCCTTCCCACTGTCTGCTCGTCTGCCCACAGGCGGCTGTGCCCTAAACAGGAGGAGGCCATTCACGCCTCGCCTGAGTTGTGTCCAAGGTGTGCGTGTGGCCAGGGGTCCATCCACTTCCCTCTAGCCCAGCCCCTGAACACAGCTGCAGTGCACCGCCCCACTCCTCAGCTCTGCTCCCCATCGCAACTCGAAGACGCTGCCCTGGCCCTGTGTGTGCAGCTCACGTGGACTGGGAGGGCAGGGCAGGTGCAGGTCTTGGGGCAAGAGCTAGAGCTGTCTTTTCCTTCCTGCACAGCCACAGAGCAGGTGGACGGGGCTGCTTCCCTGCAAGGGCCGAGGGCCAGGCCCCTTGGGGATTTATTCCTGGCTTAGAAGGGCGGGGCCGGAAGCATGCGTGGTGGGGATTAGGGACTCAGCACCCCCAGCTCTCAGTCCAGCAGACAGACCCACCCCAGGCTGACTACAGAGGCTGCACCCCAGCAAACAGGTAGGCCCTGTTCCTGGGGAGGATTCCCACAAGGCAAAGGCCAGCTCCCGGGCCCTCACCTGCCACAAGTGTCCAGGCTAGGATCCTGTTTGCCTTTCCCTTGGGGGCTGGGAGGGAGGCCCTCCAACCCCCTCTGGCATTACCAGCATCACAGATAGGAGTACCAAGTCCGATGAGAAGTTCCTGGAATGGGCGTAGATTCAGCAGATCTTGACAAGACCATATCTGCAGGGCAAGGTACCAGAGGACAGAGGCGGGGACAGGGACACTTCCATTCCAGACCTAGCAGCCCAGCACTCAGCACCATGCATGGGAGCGAACGGCTGGACTCGTGGGTGGGGTGGGGGGTCTCAGGGCAGGCTCCCAGAGGGCTTGGAGGTGACTCCACCAGGTGGGGACGGCAGCTCTCAGGTAGGGTGTGATCAGAGTAGACAGCATTGCTTGCCAGGGACCCCTGGGGAGGCTGACAGGGTCAGTGGGTTTCAGTGGTGGTGGATTTCAGTGGGGGGGGCTTCCCTGCTGAGAACCCAGTAAAGCCAGCCTTCCATTCGTCTCCCGTGTGCCCAGAGCCTGGTCTGAGGGCCGCCCTGTTCATGCTGGGCCTTCCAACGTGACAGAGCTCAGGGGGAAGAACACCCAGGCTCTCAGGAGACTCTGAGGCCAATGTCTCTATCCCTGGGTCAGCCCTTTCCTGCCATGAATTCAGGAAGGCAGAGGCAGCTCAGCAGATGGGGACCAGAGGCCGCACTGCTATCCACAGCCTCTCTTCTCACCCCCAGGCATGTCGGGCCCCAGGCCTGTGGTGCTGAGCGGGCCTTCGGGAGCTGGGAAGAGCACCCTGCTGAAGAGGCTGTTCCAGGAGCACAGCGGCATCTTTGGCTTCAGCGTGTCCCGTGAGTCCAGGGCTCTTGTGGAGGGGTGTGTAGACCTCAAGGCTTCTGAGTAGTCCTAGCACCGTGAGCAGGCCAGGAGCCCGAACCCAACAGGCACACCCACCCTGCAGACTGTCCGAACTCTTGCACACTCCCCCCAACACAGAACCGGAGGTTATTGCACTCCTGCTGTCCTGCGTGCCTGTGTCTCCCTTCCCTGGGGCTGTTGAGTACTGATAACTGGGCTGCAGCGTCTCTTTCTGGGAGAACCCTCACCTTGTAGGCTCCTGCGCCTTTCCAGCGGTGTGCTCCACTGGCTGCCTGCATCCTGGGGCTCAAGTGCTGTCGGGACTGCAAGGGAAATGCTGGGTAGGGCAGTGGGCTTCGAGCAGCCCCCAATGGGTGACAGGTCTCTCTGCTAGATACCACAAGGAACCCGAGGCCCGGCGAGGAGAACGGCAAAGGTGAGTGGGGTGGGGCCCTATGGCTAGAGCACCCCCAGTATGGGCGGGGCTGCTGGGCCCTGCAGCTGTGTTGGCTGTGCTGCCCGTCTCCTGCCCCTATTGATCCCTCATCTGTGAGATGGGTCCTTGCCTCCAAGGGCCGGTGAGCTCAATCAGGGTGTCAGCGCCACAGCGTGGTGTCGCCTTCCTTGGGTACAGTGTGAGAGGCCGGCCAAGGCCTGGGGCTGTCTTCCTCCCACCCTGGAGGCGGCCAAAGTGCTGCCGTCCCCAGCCCTGTCCTGGACTTGGCACTTATCAGCACTTTTGAGCTGTCTTCTGGGGTCCTGGTGAAAAGGGCTACTCTGCCTGCCTGATTCAAGACAAGGGGACCCCCTTCCCAACAGCATCCCCGCCCCTTGCCGTGCAACCCAGTGGTCTCCAGTCACCCCACCACATCGTCCCCTCTGTAACCTGACGGTCTCCAGTTCCCCCACCACCTTCCCCCAGAACCTGTTGGTCTCCAGTCCCCACCCCATCACCACCAACTCCCAACTCCCCGCTGGAACCCAGCAGTCTCGTATCTCCATCAGTGAGGTCAGTGTGAGAAATGGTGTCTGACTCAGGCACTTGGCAGCACTTGAGGGGTCCTCAGACGTCTCCTGCCCGGCAAGGATCTGACAGAAGCAGTCGTGGGCGTGGGAGGGGCCTGTAGGCATGCCTGGGTTGGGGGCGGCTGGCCCTGATGCCCTGGTGCAGGTCCAGTCTGCCCTCTGGACGGCCCCTCCTCTTCCCCAGATTACTACTTTGTAACCAGGGAGGTGATGCAGCGTGACATAGCAGCCGGCGACTTCATCGAGCATGCCGAGTTCTCGGGGAACCTGTATGGCACGAGGTGGGCCACGTGTGGGTGTGGGTGGGCTCCTAGGGTTGCTGTTGGCAACAGGGATCCAGGTAGTGCCTGCTGCCTGCCCGCCATCCACACCACCCGCCCCATGGTTATGAATGTGGCCAGGTGTGTGCCCCGTAGTGGCTCTTTTCATGAGGCTGCTGGGCCCGGTCCTGCCACTGTGCACTGTCCTGGCAGGGTAAAGGGTGCACAGGACACCTCGTGCTCACTACAGGCACCTTGGGGAGTGGGTGGCCTCTGTTCCCTGTAGGTGGGGCAGGGCGTGGGGATAGCAGGTTTGAGGTGCTGTGGGCTGCTGGGTCCAGGCTAGGCCTAGGCTCAGCTGTGGGAGGAGAACGCTGGGCCCGGGAGGGCCTGGGTGTCCCTGAAGCTCCTGTAGGCCTCAGAGAGCCCTGGCACCCCTGCTGACCTGGCACCTCTCCCCAGCAAGGCGGCGGTGCAGGCCGTGCAGGCCATGAACCGCATCTGCGTGCTGGACGTGGACCTGCAGGGTGTGCGGAACATCAAGGCCACCGATCTGCGGCCCATCTACATCTCTGTGCAGCCGCCTTCACTGCATGTGCTGGTGTGTGCTGGGCAGGGTTGGGGGCTGGGGGCCAGGGCATGCCAGGCTCTGATTGCCACCCCCTTTTTAGGAGCAGCGGCTGCGGCGGCGCAACACTGAAACGGAGGAGAGCCTGGCGAAGCGGCTGGCTGCTGCCCAGGCCGACATGGAGAGCAGTGAGTGTGCCATGGGACCACCAGGGCATGCCAGGAGGGGAGTCGGGGTTCTGAGGCCTGTGGCACCAGCGACCCTGTGGGTCCCCAGACCTCCTGACACCTGGAGTCCCTGTGAGGGTCCTTAGACCTCTCAACTACCTCCCAACACCTAGAGTCCCCGTGAGGGTCCCCAGAACCCACCCCCAGTCACCAAGGGTCTCATTGAGGGTCCTCAGATTTCCCTCTGTTACCCAGGGTCTCCGTGAGGGCCCCCAGACCCCCCATCGCCCAGGGTCCCATGAGATGTCCCCAACCTTCTAGCCCCGGGGGTGTCATGTGCATCCTCTTACAGCTGTTGCCTCCCCTCTGGGTCTGACTGCAGCCCACAAGAAGAGGGCATTTAACGTTCTGCTGTGTGTGTAGAGGATAGTGCGGCCCCTAACCAGAGTCCTGATGGGTGCTGGTGTCCAGACCCAAGATCTGGGGCTCCAGAGAGAGCAGGACTGGTGCCTGAGGACCGAGGCCCAGGGGGCGGCCCTTCCCTGCCCTGCACAGGCCTGGCTGGGCTGGAAAGCTGTCCCACAGCTGCAGTGAGGACAGCCACAGGCCAGTGGGCTGCTCTGGGGGTCATGTGGGACCTGGGGTGGGGCTGCATGGGCTCGCTGTGCGCTGACCCCAGGCCCCACCCACAGGCAAGGAGCCTGGCCTGTTTGATGTGGTCATCGTTAATGACAGCCTGGACCAGGCCTACGCAGAGCTGAAGGAGGCGCTCTCTGAGGTGGGCCCATCCTTGTGCTACCTGGGCAAGGCCCAAGGGGAGGCCTGGGGGCCAGGCCTTTGTTGTCCATGAGGCCACTGAGGTCAGATGGGACAGTCCTACCCAAGCACTGGCATGAGACACCGAGGTCCATGGTGGAGGGAGAGCAGGAAGCCCAGCCCTTCCTGGATACCAGCCCTCCCAACTCCCTTTCTTCCTCACTGGCAGGAAATCAAGAAAGCTCAAAGGACCGGCGCCTGAGGCTTGCTCTCTGTTCTCGGCACCCCGGGCCCATACAGGACCAGGGCAGCAGCACTGAGCCGCCCCCTTGGCAGGCAATATGGCAGCTCTGTGCCCTTGGCCAGCATGTGGAGTGGAGGGGATGCTGCCCCTGTGGTTGGAACATCCTGGGGTGACCCCCGACCCAGCCCCACCGGGCTGTCCCCTGTCCCTATCTCTCACTCTGGACCCAGGGCTGACATCCTAATAAAATAACTGTTGGATTAGAAAGTCCATAAATGAGTGGAACGTGGCCCCAGGGTTGGTGGGGCCCCATCCTGATTGGGCCCTGAGCTCTGGCAGCCCACCCTAACCACCAGCCTCAAGCAGGGCCACTCCCTAGGCATCTGCTGCCTGCCAGCTTGTGGCTGCTGCCCCAGGGCAGCATCATGCTTGACTGGCAGGCAGGGAAGGTGACAGGGCTGGTTCCAACCCACCTGGCAGGCCGGCAAGTGGGGAGCAGGAAGCGGCTGCACGGGGCAGCCTGAGGCTGCAGGGGTGGGCCCTGAGGGCTGCCTCTTGGTGCCCGATCCTGTGGGTCTGGCATGAGCCAGAGGTTCCAGGAGAGGCCCCTGAGCTCTGGCAGCTGGAGGTTCTAGATCTCGAGGTCTAGGGGGTTCCCTGAGGGAGATGCCCCTCTCCTAGCGGCCCCAAGGGCTGTGTGTTGTGTATGGGGAGCCTCCTCTGCTCAGGCTGCCTCCCTCCTTCCCCAGTGCTCCCCCAGCCTGCCTGTCTAAGGCAGCACAGGGCCGTGTTGCCAGCCACCCTTAGGGTCAGCCCCAGCCCTGTTCTGAGCCTAGGTGAGGTGCCTCTGGGGTGGGGTACAGACAGATCGGGGGGGGGAGAGAGGGAGGCAGGCAGGGCGCCCGGCCGGAAATGGGGGCGGGGAGCAGAGTCCCCGCCCAGAGCCCAGACTCGGCTGCCAGAGGATACAGGCCAGAGCCGCCTGGACTGGGCGGCTGGGCAGGGGAGGGGAGGGCCCAGGCAGCCCCCCGGTCGCTTGCTCCAGGGCAGGTGGACTGAGCTTCGGAGGCTGGGGCTGGCCTCTGACCTGCTTGGGCTTGGAAAGCCCTGCCCGCTGCCCTGCCCCCCAGGACAATCAGGGATTCAGACCCTGAGGCCGAGGGGGGAACAATGGGGCCCTTGAGGGCCCCTCCTCCAGCCCCCATTGTGCTTGGTGGCGAGAGGTGGCCCTGGCTCGGCCACACACCCTCGGGGAGGACCAGCATCCAAGCAGGTGGAAGGGCTCTGAGGGAGACTGGAATTTTCTGGCCTGGAGAAGGTAGGGTGCTGGGGTCCATGTATGTACCTCATGGGGCTGGGGGCTGTTGCCCCAGGAGACAGCCTCACGCTGTGCCCCTGGCCTTGAGACCCCAAGGGAGGGAGGGCTTCCTGAGGTCCAGCCCTAGGAGGGTGCACTCCTTGCGCCTGCCACCCTCTCCTGGGCTCCGCTGCTCCACGCAGATGGTGGGGTGGCCCCCCCACTCCATGTCTGTGTCATTCAGGACCAGCTGCCTTCACCGCAGGGTGGGCACCAACCAGTGGGGTCTGCTCTGGGACAGCTGGCGAGCGGGAGGGGGGTGCCTTCAGTACCTCCCCCAGCAGGTGGGGCCCCTCAGGCAGCAGTAGGGCTAGCCTCTGAAACACCAGCCAGCTGCATTGTGTCCAGGCCCAGTCCCCCACCCTCAGCGGCCACCTGGAGGTGAGGGGGCCGGCCTGCCCCTTGCATAGACAGACCTGGGGCCCTGCTCAGTCTCCTCCATAGAAGGCCACAAGCCACTAAGCTTGCACTGGGGCCCAGCCTAGGCCTGAAGCCCAGCAGACCCTGTGGTCAAGGATCCAACCCCAGTGCCTGTCAGTGCCGTGATTAACTGGGTGGAGGCCCCCCCCGGGGTGCTGGGGCAGGCCCTCAGTGCAAGGAAGGGGCGGCGTGCCTGAGGAGGGGGAGGCCCACACCCCTCTGGGAGGGCGGAGCACCCCAGGGCTGCTGCGCAGGGAGGCCACAGCCCAGGCGCGGGGGCCCCCATCCCGGAGCTGGATGGCAGTGAGCCCAGGATTCCTGGCTGCTGGGCCTTCAGGAGGGAAGAGACGGGTTCGTGGACCCTGCGGGTGGAGGGCAGGGACAGCCTTAGGAGGCTGGGGTAAGCATCACCCCCTCACTCCCAGTACGGATACCCCCCAGGGCTGTTTCTGGAGGGTGTGTGGCTCAGCTCCAGGCCTGCAACAGCTCTGGAGGCTGGCCTGGGGGAGCTTCCCAGGCTGCAGCGATGACACATTCCCAGCCTGACCCAGGCCTAACTTGCCCCCTTGGTCCACCTCCAGGGTAGGAACAGCCCCTGACTTCTGGGCCTGACAGCTCTGTTCCTGCTTGGGACCCCGAGGGAGGGGACTCGAGAACAGGATGCAGGAGGGGCCCACGCATTCACAGCGCCAACAACCCCAGGGAGGAGAGGACTCCACGGGGGAAGAGGCACCAGCCTGGATGCTGCCTCGCCACCTGCACGTGTGCACGGCCCTGGCAGGGGCTGGGGATCCCACAGACTCATACCCCCACACCACGTTCCTCAGTGTCCCCTCACTCCCCTGACATTCCTGAGCACCACACGCATGCTCTTGGGCTCCTGGGGATCTGGTCAGTTCAAGAGCTGTGGCAGGCCATGTAAGGGGAGCCATGATGTGGGCAGGCACTTGGGGTCTTGGTGGGGGCACCTTGCTTTCCTGGGCCTGGTGGGGGCTCCTGAGGGAGGCACGTGGTGAGGTTGAGTCTGAATAGGGAGGGTTCATGGCTATGTGTAAGAGTGAGTGTGTGAGCCCAGCTCCATGTTGAGCTCGGGCAGCAGTGTGCATGTGGCAGTGTGTACTGCTTGTGTGTTGGGGGGTGGAGGGAGGAGCGTGCCCTGTGTGTACATGTGAAGGATGCATGAGGATGGCTGGTGCCCACGCCCAGTGGGGCCTACTGCTGCACATGCAGGACAGTGAGGCCGGCCACAGAGCTGCTGGGGCAGAGTGGGCATGGAGGGAGGGTTCCAGGCCTGGGGCTTGGGTCCTAGGTGGCTGAGCTCTGCACCTCCCTCTGGACCAGGGCATCCAGAGGAGCATGGCTGAGGGTGCACTCGGGGCTGACCGTCCCAGGGCCTGGGCTGTCCAGGACAGGCAGCTGGGGGCTCAGGCAGGGACATGGAGGACAGGTAGTGGAGCTGCCACCACAGAGCTGAGCTCTGGGCATCAGGGTAGGGGGCTATGGCCTGTCAGCGGGTGAGGAGAAATTGAGGCCTGAGGATGGGTGAGTGCTGTAGCCCCCTCTGAGTGAGGACTGTCCCCACACAGGGCCCTGCAGTGGAGTGCAGGGGAAGGAGGGGACTGTGCCTGCAGGAGCCCCAGGGAAGTGGGACTGGGAATCTGCTTTGGACTGCGAGTGGACAAGCGACAGCACAGTGCCTGCCATGTGCTGGGGTCCCATCATTTTCAGGGAGGGGAGGAGCCTGCCCCAGGGTCCCGCTTGGTGAACTGTGTGCGTGGGTGCCTGTCTGGTGGCTGCCCTAAACTGCAGAAAACACCCACCCTTCGCGACCTGCCCTGGGAGGGCCTGGAGATGGAAGGAAATACATGGGCCCCTGACCCTGTGCTACACCCAGCAGGGCGGGGCTCGTTCTGCAGTGCCCCAGGACCCTTGTTCAGACCCAGGATGAGCAGGAGCTTGATGGGGGAGGGGGCCCGGCTCTGACTGGTGTCCTGAGATACCAGGACACCAGGACACTGGTCAGAGCTGGCCCAGCCAGGTTTGCAGACAGGCAGCCTCGGCTTGGGCCTGCTTGCCCTGAAACCCTTCCCAGAGGTGGCCCCCACTGTGAGCCACCATGGTGAGTCCCTTGGCTCTTGCCGCGCACCCCTTTGAAGCCCTTCCTGTGAGTCCCCGATGCCACCAAGGTGAGACCGCCCCCACTGTGAGGCCCCATTTCACACCCTGGCCTAGTAGCGAGCCCCCATGAGACCCTGGTTCCCAGTATGAGAACCCTGTGAGCCCCCGGCCCTCCACCAATGCCCACATCCTCCTCTACTTCCCACAGCCTTCCCTGAGGCTGACCCTGCCTCACCACTCCCAGACCGTCCTGGCTGGTGGCCTCCTGTGGTCACCCCCCTACCTCTCCCTGACACGTTACTAACCCCGGCAGCTGCCTCCTCCCAGACTCTGAAGCCCAAGGGTGCCTCCAGCTCTTTGGCCAAGCTGAAGCCTCTCCCCACCAATCCTCATCTTGGGCACCCTGGAGGTGTAGCTTTGGGGTGAGATCTCTTGGACTTGCGTGCACATAGTCTGCAAATCCCAGGCCTGGCTCCCTGGGGGCCAGCACCCCTCCCCTCTCCCGAGGGCCTCCACCAAGCCCCCACTGACAACCTCATCCTGCAGCACTAGACAGTACCCACCTCAGCCTGTCGCGCCTATCGGTGGTCCTTTCTTTATTTTAAGTAGGGGTTTATTTTACAGCACTTTCACAGAAAAGGGCCAAGGTGTGGATGGCTCATGCCTGTAATCCCAGCTCTTTGGGAGGCTGAGGGAGGATTGCTTGAGGCCAGGAGATCAAGGAGACGACGGTGAGTTACGATTGTGCGGCTGCACTCCAGCCTGGGTGACAGAGCGAGACCCCATCCAAAAAAAAAAAAAAAAAAAAGTAGATAGGGTCTGGCTCTGTCATCCAGGATCGAGTGCAGTGGTGTGATCTCGGCTCACTGCAATCTTCCCCTCCGGGGTTCAAGCGATTCTCCCACCTCAGCTTCCCGAGTAGCTAGAGCTACAAGCACACCACCATGCCTGGCAAATTTTTGTATTAAGACCCCATTTCTTTTTTCTTTTTTTTTGAGACAGCGTCTCACTCTGTTGCCCCAGCTAAGTACAGTGGCGCGATCTCGGCTCACTGCAACCTCTGCCTCCCGGGTTCAAGCGATTCTCCTGCCTCAGCCTCCTGAGTAGCTGGGACTACAGGCACGCGCCACCACGCCCGGCTAATTTTTGTATTTATGGTAGAGACGGGGTTTCACCATATTGGCCAGGCTGGTCTCGAACTCTTGACCTTGTGATCCACCCACCTCAGCCTCCCAAAGTGCTGGGATTACAGGCGTGAGCCATTACGCCCAGCTTGAGACCCCATTTCTTAAAAAATAAGAATAAAAATTGCCAGCATGGTGGCATGTGCCTGTAGTCCCAGCTACTCAGGAGGCCGAGGTGGGAGAATTGCTTGAGCTCAGTAAGATTTACAGAAATGTTGTGAGGATAGTGCAGAGTTCTTATAGACCGCACACCCAGTTTCCCTGTCGCTGACGTCTTGCATTAGCGTGACATGCTCCTCATAATGAATGGACCAGTATGGATGAGCTGGGATTTACTGAGGTCCTTGCTGTATACAGATGTCCTTGCCTCTCCCCTACGGCTCCTTTTCTGCCCCGCCATGGATCCCACATGGTGTCAGTCACCGTGTCTCCCTGGGCTCCTCTTGGTTTCGGCAGCCTCCTGGGTCTCCTTGTATGGGGTGTCCTCACTGTCTGGATGAACACTGGCCAGATGTTCTGTAGGATGCCCCTTGGGTGGGATCCCTTTCACCCTCATGTTTCCTTATGAGTCTTCAGGGGGATGGGTTTTGGGAGGAATACCATGGAGTTGACATGACCTTCCCATGAGATGCTGTGAAGCATCCACACCATTCACGACGCTTGTGATGACACCTTGGCCGCCTGGCCAGGGTTGGTGTAGGATGCATGCTGCAGAGGCGCTCTCCCCCTCTCCCTCCCACACCCTCTGAAGCCAGGTTACCAGGTGCAGCCCACAGGTAGGGCTGGGGGTCATGCTCCCCTCCAGTACAGAGTGTTCACGTGGCTGCTTTGGATTGACTCTGCACAGGGGAGCTGTCTCCTGTCCCCCATTTGGTTATACATTCAGTCACGTACTTTGGCTTCTAATCTATGTCAGTCTGTAATCTGTAACACAAGACTACTTGATTTCTTTCACTGCTCAGAGGGATCCAGTCTCAGGCACTGGGCGCTCTATGTGCAGGTGCTGCTTGCACAGACTTCCTCTCTGACACTACAGTTTGCTCCAGGCTCCTCTGTACATTCCCAGCCCCAGCCCTAGGGTCTGCCAGTTCCCCACTAGGGGTTCCTGATTCCTGTGATTGGGAGTGGAGGTAGGAACCAAGGCCTGGGCCCCAGGTAGATTCTTGCTCCTAGGGTGTTTTTGCATTGAGGCCTTTGCAGGCGCCAGAGCAAAGGTGTGTGTCTGAACCCAGGTGCATCCACATATCTGTATTTTCTATGAAACCGCCCGTCTCTGTGAGACAGCCTGTGGTCTCCAGCTGTGATCGTCATCACATGGAATAGTCACCAGCAGTGTGGAAGGCAGTGACACAGCGACAGCCTCAGGGAAGGGCTGAACCTGTATGTGTGCGCCTGTGCATGTGTGTGTGGCGGGGCAAGGTAGCAAAGGCTCCTGGTGGGAGTGGGCTCCAGCCAGTGTGGGAGCCGTGGGCAGAGCACAGGAGGGGATATCTGGAGCCAGGCATGGAGTGGGGGCAGGGGACCTGGCACTGAGGCAGGCGAGGCCGCGGCATTTGCTCTGGTTAGGAGTCACAGGCAGGGCAGGAGGCCTGCTGGGTGGGCGTCCTAGTGCTCCCCAGGCTCGCAGGCAAGGAGTGAAGTGCTTGAGGCCCTGCAGGTGGGGCCGGTGGGGCCAGGCTCAGGATTGGCTGGGATGGGGAAGCTGCTCTGCAGGGCAGAGTGGCATTTGGGTGTGGCCCTCTGGCACTGGCTGTGCTTGCTGGGCATCTGAGTGCCCATGTTGGGGGTGGCAGCAGGCCCAAGAGAGAATTACAGGCTGGAGGTGTGGATCTGGGAGTCGCCATAGGCGTGGCCCTGAGACCAGGACCCGGGTTCTTCCAGACCATTCCCAGGACCACTGTGTGGGTGCAAGTGACACAGGCCCCCAGAGCTAAGCGCCAGCCCTCAGACACCAGGACACATCAGCCCAGGGCCGAGCCATGGTGGTCTCCAGAGCTGAGCCAATGGCGCCGTTTCCTCAGCTGAATCAAGGAAGCCACTCGGCCGTCAGCCACAACGGGAGTGCTCACACCATGGGCACTGGCAGGCGCCATTACTGCAGGCTGCCCCCAGAGAGCCATTTGTTCAATATTGCCCCCACACAGCTGGGCAGGCTGGCCCTGGCACTGAAGGCCTCCTGCCCCATCTCTCCCTTGAGCCTGCTCTGTCTCAGGTTCCTGTCGGGCTGGAATCAGTGGGCCTCAGCCTGCTGTGATGGGTCAGGCGGGGAGGGAGGTGGGCCCTGCCTACTGGGGATAGGGGAGGTGGCCCCAGGGCTGGAGTGTGCCAGCCTGTGCATATGTGTGTGCCTGATCACACGTGTGTGTGAGTGCACGGGTCTGTTTGCACGTGTGTGCATATATATGTATGTGGTGCATATGTATGTGCATGTGTGCATACGCACAAGTGTGTATGTGCCACTGTTTTCATGTATGTGTGTCTGCATGTGAGTGCAAAGAAGCATGTCTGTGGATGTACACTGGTGATAGTTTGCACATATACATCTGTGTTTGCATTAACCCTGTTTGCATGTGTATCTGAGCATGCATGTGTACATGTGTATGCATGTGTGTGTATGGGTATCTGCATATGCATTGTGTGTTCATGCATGTGCACGTGTGTGCATGTGTACACGTGTGAATCTGTGGGTATCTGAGTGTGTGTGCACATGTGAATGTGTGTGGCTCTGAGGGGTACTGCACAGATGTGAGGAAGCAGGGCCACTTCCCCAGGAACCCTGACTGCCCCCTCTTCCTGCCCCGGGTGGGGAGGCCTCAGCTGCATAAAGAGGCCGGGAGCCTCACCAGCGACTGCTGCTGGTCCCATACCTGCCGCTGCTGCCTCCCAGGCCAGGTACTGGGAGGGGGCCAGAGGCGGAGGGAGCTAAGGGGTCTCCTGCCTCAGCGACCCAGGAGCAGGTACTGGCCCCGGGGCAACCACCAGGAGAGGGTGGGCAGGGGAGCTGCAGGAGCTCTCCTTCTTTGGAGCACAGGCCCTGCTGCACAGCCCTTTCCTGGGCACTTGCCCACCTTGGGCTTGGCTGATCTGTGGCATAGCTGTCTCTGAGGGTCGCAGGTGCTGAGTGTGGCCTCGTATCACTGGGTCTATACCTCGCTGGACACCGTCCCTCCTGGACGGACGCCTGGCTTCATCCTGACCCCAGCTGGGGATGGTCTGGGTTGAGACCATGGAGGACCAGGAACCTAGACTGGGCGGGCGGAGCCCTGGGACCCTGGGCACCTGAGAAGGGCAGCGGGACCAGCCAGGGGCTGGAGGGAGGATGGAGGATTTTGTGGAGGTGGAGGGACCCCGACGCCCCTGTCCAGGGTGTGGAGGGAGGCAGAGCAGGGCCTCTGGGGGCCGAGGGGCTATGGGGATTGTGGACTGGTGGCACTTTGGGGTCTGGGAGCTGATGGTGGTGCAGGCACGGGGGTCTGTGAAGGACTGAGGACTGATGGGGCTGCAGGGGCTTGGGGGCTAGGGAGCTGGAGGGGCCAGTAGGGATTGAGTGGCTAGGCAGGCTGGGGAGACCCTTCGGATGCTGAAACTCTGTGGGACCCTCCCCAACAACCTGGATGCGGCTGGGGCTGGGTTGGTGGCCATGGGTGCAGTGGACACTGAGACTACCAGTCCCCACACACTTGAGTGGTACTTGCCTCAGTGTCCCCCCATCTGCCTCATGAAGGCAACTCACCCAGCTGGGGCCCTGCACCTGCACGAGCAGGGGCCGGATCAGGTGGGGGCTTCCACTTCCGTTTAAGGCGGTAAGCTCCACGTCATTGACTGTGTAAGCAGAGAGCGGCCAGCCGCGAGGCAAGCCTGGAGCCCCGGCTCTGAGCTCTGAGCGCCGCGGGCTCCCAAGTGCAGGCCCCTGGCTGACCCCTACCCCGCCCCACAGGACCCGCCCGCCCGCCCCTATGACCAACATGAGCTGGAGCTTCCTGACGCGGCTGCTGGAGGAGATCCACAACCACTCCACCTTCGTGGGCAAGGTGTGGCTCACGGTGCTGGTGGTCTTCCGCATCGTGCTGACGGCTGTGGGCGGCGAGGCCATCTACTCGGACGAGCAGGCCAAGTTCACTTGCAACACGCGGCAGCCAGGCTGCGACAACGTCTGCTACGACGCCTTCGCGCCCCTGTCGCACGTGCGCTTCTGGGTCTTCCAGATCGTGGTCATCTCCACGCCCTCGGTCATGTACCTGGGCTACGCCGTGCACCGCCTTGCCCGTGCGTCTGAGCAGGAGCGGCGCCGCGCCCTCCGCCGCCGCCCGGGGCCCCGCCGCGCGCCCCGAGCGCACCTGCCGCCCCCGCACGCCGGCTGGCCTGAGCCCGCCGACCTGGGCGAGGAGGAGCCCATGCTGGGCCTGGGCGAGGAGGAGGAGGAAGAGGAGACGGGGGCAGCCGAGGGCGCCGGCGAGGAAGCGGAGGAGGCCGGCGCGGAGGAGGCGTGCACTAAGGCGGTGGGCGCTAACGGCAAGGCGGCGGGGACCCCGGGCCCGACCGGGCAACACGATGGCCGGAGACGCATCCAGCGGGAGGGCCTGATGCGCGTGTACGTGGCCCAGCTGGTGGCCAGGGCAGCTTTCGAGGTGGCCTTCCTGGTGGGCCAGTACCTGCTGTATGGCTTCGAGGTGCGGCCGTTCTTTCCCTGCAGCCGCCAGCCCTGCCCGCACGTGGTGGACTGCTTCGTGTCGCGCCCTACTGAGAAGACGGTCTTCCTGCTGGTTATGTACGTGGTCAGCTGCCTGTGCCTGCTGCTCAACCTCTGTGAGATGGCCCACCTGGGCTTGGGCAGCGCTCAGGACGCGGTGCGCGGCCGCCGCGGCCCCCCGACCTCCGCCCCCGCCCCCGCCCCCGCGCCGCGGCCCCCGCCCTGCGCCTTCCCTGCCGCGGCCGCTGGCTTGGCCTGCCCACCCGACTACAGCCTGGTGGTGCGGGCGGCCGAGCGCGCTCGGGCGCACGACCAGAACCTGGCAAACCTGGCCCTGCAGGCGCTGCGCGACGGGGCAGCGGCTGGGGACCGCGACCGGGACAGTTCGCCGTGCGTCGGCCTCCCTGCGGCCTCCAGGGGGCCCCCCAGGGCAGGCGCCCCCGCGTCCCGGACGGGCAGTGCTACCTCTGCGGGCACCGTCGGGGAGCAGGGCCGGCCCGGCACCCACGAGCGGCCAGGAGCCAAGCCCAGGGCTGGCTCCGAGAAGGGCAGTGCCAGCAGCAGGGACGGAAAGACCACCGTGTGGATCTGAGGGCGCTGGCTTGCGAGCTGGGCCAGGGAGGAGGAGGGTTGGGGGGCTCCGGTGGAAACCTGCGACCCCTTCTCCTCAGCCTTCTCCTTAGCCGGTGGCCTCAGGCAGACTCCGCCCAGAGGGGTAGCCAGGCTGCTCAGGGAAGGGGCTGAAAGCGGCAGAGGAGTGCCCTGGCTTGATCACCACTGGGGCCAAGGTGGGGTGGAGAGAGGGCCTAGGAGCCAGAAAGGGCCCTCTGCTGTGGTCTGAACCCCAGGGGGAGTGGGGCATTGACTCCTCCACCCCTGTCCTGAGCTGGAATAGGTCCTCTGGGGTGCCAGGTCTTCCCTTTGTGCTTCCCTGCAGCAACCCATGGAGGCCCCAGGGTGCCTGGTATGGGCATCAGCTGGTGGGGATGCAGGGGTGCGTGTCCCCATTCCTTGCAACAGCAAATGGGGCTCCTTCAGCCCTCCCCTTCCCAGCCCCAAACTGAGACAGACTGGGAGCTGGGAGCCTGGGGTGGACAGGACCACACCCTCTTTGAGCTTCTGCCATGCCGGCCTTCCGTTCCTCTGGGAGACTTGAAGTTCTGCAAAGATGTTGACATGCCTTGCAGCTTGGACCCAACGGGTGGTGGTCAGGGCCTGGGGGCTTGGCCATGCTGGGGGAATGGGGCTCTGGGTTCCTGCCTGTGGCCTCTCTGTCCTCCTCCCTAATTCAGACCCAGCCTCAAGAGGAAAGGGAGTAAAATAAAACTAACTTGTTTATAACCTTGTGTGTATATGTGTATGCATGTGCACGTGTGGCTATGTGTGTGACTGCATGCACATGTATGTGCATTGTGTGCATGTCTGGGTGTATGCTTTTATGTGTATGCATGGGTGTGTGTGCATGGCTACCACATGGGGAGACATGGCTTAGCTCCAGGCTGGCTGGGAGAGGAGACCCCTTCCCAGGGACTGGCAGGGGAGTATGGTCACAGGTGAGCCCCTGCAGCTTGTCAGACAACACTCGGGGCCTGCACGCTGCCGGGGGCAGGGGTGGGTGGGGCTGGGTGGAATGCACTGATGGTGAGAAAGAAAACACACTCAGAGCCTCAGGTTGGGCCACAGCTCAGTGGATGGAGGGAGGCTGTCTCAGGCCCTGTCATGACCAGGATGTCGGCCAGAACCTGCAGGGATGGCTTTGGTGAGGGGCAGGGGGGCTCATTGGCCCCTGGAGCACACTCTGGGTGACTGGCTACCCCCCAGCCTCCCTTAGGCCTGGTGCAGCCTGGCTGGCTGCCCCTCCTGGGCTGCACACCCCTCTCTCCATGGTGTCCCCCAGCCAAGACTCAAGCCCAGGCTGAGCCCTGAGTTTCACCTAAGCCCAACTCCGGGCAGATGCCAACTGCAAGCTGAGTCCCTCTCCTTTCTGGGGCTTGCCTGGCTGTCCTCTGGCCCCATGTGAGCCTTGACTCAGGGAACCACGGACAGAAATGCCAAAAGTGCAGCCTCAGGGAAGAAAAGCAAACACCAGTGCCAACAGGTGTCCACTCCAGTGGGGACGCACCAGGAGCCTCTCCAAGACAGGAAGGGTTTGGGGCTGTGCTGCTGGCCGTGCCGTCATGGGGGAGGCCAGGGTCCCTGTGGTGGGGGCCGCGGTGTCCAGCCATGCTGGGCAACTGTGCATGGCTCACCCTTCCTCCACCTTTGGTTCTGTTCAGGCCTTCACCTGATTGGACGAGGCCAGCCACATTGCGGAGGCCAATCTGCTTTCCTCAGTCCATCTATTCAAGTCTTAGTGTCATCTGGAAATGCACTCACAGACACGCCTAGAATAATGTGTGACCCCAGATATGGGCACCCTGTGGCCCAGTCAAATGGACACATAAAATGAACCATCACAGGCCAAGCACTGTCTCAAGTCTGTCATCCCGGCACTTTGGGAGGCTGAGATGGGAGCATCACTTGAGCCCAGGAGCTCAAGACGAGCCTGAGCAACACAGACCCCATGTCTACAAAAAATTTAAGAAGTAGCTGGGCATGGTGGGTGGGAGGGTCACTTGAGCTAGGGAAGTCGAGATTGCAGTGAGCTGTGATGGCACCACTGCACTGCAGCCTGGGCAACAGAGCAAGACCCTGTCTCAAAATAAATAAAATTAGCCATCACAGGCAGACTGGAGGCAGAACTGCTTCTTCTTTGGGAAACTTTAGTCTTTGGCTATATATCTAGATATAGATATAAAAATAGTATATAGTATCTATGTCTATATTTTCTATGATTTTGTTTCTCTGGAGAACCCTGGCTAGTACACATCCCCCCAGCCAGAGCTGTTCAAAGGGCACCCCAGCTTCGAGGGAAGCTGGCAATGATCTCAAACTTGGAGCGTGTGCCCGTTGGGACTGCCATAGCACCGCACCATGCACTGGGTGCCTTAAAGAACAGACACTGATTATCTCACAGTCCTAGAAGGGAAGGCCAAGGTGAAGGTGTGGGTGAGGCTGGTTCCTCCTGCAGCCTCCCTCCTTGGCCCGTGGATGCCATCTCCCCTCTGTGTCCTCACACGGCTGTCCTTCTGTGTGCATCTGTGTCCTAATCTCCTCTTCTTTTAAGGACACCAGCCACCGTGGATTAGGACCCACCCCAATGAACTCATTTTAACTTAATCACCTCTTTAAAGGCTTTGTCTCCAATTATAGCCACATTCTGAAGTTCCTGGAGGTTAGGACTTCAACACAGGAGTTTTGAGGGGACAATTCTGCCGGTATTAGAGGGTATATGGCCAGTGGGAAGCTGGACTGCCACAAGAGAAGGGGAGACGGGACCCTGGGACAGACCTCCCTTCTTGAAGACTTGGGGGTGGGTGGGCCACATCAGGTTTGTGAGCATCTGCTGGTGGGCTTAAGCTCTGTTACCACACCCTCCCAGCAGGATGGCCCTAGCCAGGAGAGGCTGTGCAAGCCGAAGCCTCCATGCCATCTGCTAGTCCTCCCTCTAAGACCGAGTCCTGGATAATCTGGACATTCCCACAATGTCATGCCTGAGCCCACACCACCATGCAGGCCTGGCGTCTCCCACTACAGCGGGACGTGGTATCTTAGTTGCTCCAGTCTGCGGACCCCCAGAGGCTAAACCCATCTCATACTCCTGGCGCTTATCAGTCACTTTTAGAAAACCCCTGCCTTGGTTTCCCCAGTCATCTGGGGTGGCCACGACGGTGATGAGCTGAGCCTGGCACTGCTGACACCACAGCCCCCCTCCCTCCTCTGTCCTGCATCTTCCGAGCTCTGGGGCAGGTTGGCAGGGGGACCAGTCGCTGGTGGGCCCGGCCCTGTACACAGCAGGACACAGCCAGAGCAGGCGGTGCTGGAGCAGGCTGGCGGGATGGGACTCCATGTCTCACCTCCATCCGTTTCCACAACCTCAGCCAAAACTCTCGGCTGCTCATGGGAGTGCATAGTGGGGTGGGGGGACATCTGCTCAGAGACTCCCCCAGAATAGGGCAGTGGCGCTCTCCTTCCTCTAGGAAGGGAGGAAGCCCTGAGGCGAGAATAACAGGAAACCACCTTCCTGCCACCCCACACAGTACCTGGGAAGCAGGGGCTGCGACCCCCACGCCCAGGCATTTTCCAGTTCTCACTCCCCTGGCCCCTGCTTCAGCCTGGTCCCTGAAGCCAGGACGGGGGCGGGGTTTCCTCCCCCAGGTGCCAGGCCCCAGTCCCCTGCCTGCTGATAAGGAGAACAGCAGCCCGGGTGGCTGGCCAGGCTGGTGTAGAGGGTCCAGGAAGGCTTCTTGCAGGTGGCCTGGAGCTATGGCCTCACATGGCTCTGGCACTGGAATGTGGCCCCCGGGACCCTGGAGCTGAAAGCTGTTTCCTTTGAGTCCATTCGAACTGAAGTGGCCCCTGGTGTTGGTGGTGGCTTCTTTGGGGTGGCGGGGCCTAGGCAGGACAGATTGGGAGCCAGTGGTCCCAGCTCGGGGCACCAGGTTGCCGCACGCCTTTCCTGCTGCCGGTGCAGGGGTGGAAGCAAATTCCTCCTCTGGCTGAGGACCAAGCTGACGTGAGGCTAGAAGAACTCGACCCCCGCCCGTGGGTGTTGTCTACGCCACTCCCTGCCCCGGGTTTCATCCTGCCTGCCTTCCGCTCTGTCCGCATGGGGCTGCCCGGGGGTTACCGGGTCACCCTCAGGAATGCCAGGCTCCGGCAGAGGAAGGGGTGGCGGCTGCAGCCAGTGGCTAGGGAGTGCATTCTAGGCCTGGCCTATCTCAGTCAGGAAGCTGGCGGCTGGCGGGGGACTGAGGCCCAGGGACCTTGGGGGACCCTGCTGATTCGCTCCAGGCCCCTCACCATGTCCTGACCCTCGCCTGGTTGGGCAGGCAGGGATCCGGGGCCTCACAGGGCTTGGGGCACGTGGGGATGCCGTGAGGAGGGTTCAGAAGGGCAAGCAGGAGCTCCAGGGACGAGGAAGATGCAGTGAAGAGAGTGGGCTAGCGGCAGGACCTCCATGGCCACGTCCAGGGCCTGCGGGAATTCGCTGACTGCCCAATGTCACCTGAGCCCCTAAGGCATGCCAGGTGTTGGCCCAGGCCCTCGGGACATGGCAGAGAGCTATGGCAGGGATTCTCTGCTTGGCCAAACTCCAGCCGGGATCTGGAACCTTCTCCTAGGCCCATCTGTGCACTTGCTTAGAAAATCCAGTTTTACTAAGAGCCCTAGTGAGTCAGTTTAGCCAGAACCCCACACCCTGGATATCTCACCCTCGATGACATCCAATCAGGCCCTCATCCTCCACCGTCCCCTGGTGATATCTGATCACCCTGCCTGCCTAGAGCAAGGACCCTGTGAGGTGGGTTTAGCCAGACCCCTCAGCCCTGATGTCTCCTTAGTCATTCCCACCCACAGACCCCACGCTGCTCCTCAGCTTCTCCACCCTCTGCCCTGCTGTGTTGGGGTTGAGCTCCATCTCCCCCAAGGCCACCAGGCAGGGCCCCACACCACATGATGCGCCTTGGTGCAGTCTTCCTCACTGACGTTACTACGCATCACGAGGAATTTTTTTATTCAACAGATACACAAAGACCTCTGCTTGCCGGGACTCTGCACCATAAAGACACATTGAATAAGTTTTCTTTGGTGCTTTGAGTGGAAGACGGTGGAGAGGGGAATGTCAACAGGGTACATGGGCACCAGGAGGCCAGCAAGGCAGGGATGGCTTGGACCAGGGCAGTCAGACTCTAGGGCTGAAGGCTGCTAGGGCCACCATGTAGATGCGTCACCTACTACCAGGGAAAGTGGCCACTGTACAGGGCTGCTCAGCAGGGGGCATGGAACATCATTCCTCGAGAAAGCACAGTGGGGTGGATATGTCATAGCAGTGTGCGGTTCCTGCCTAAATTGTCCTCTGTGAGTTCAGCTGTGAAGAGAACACGAGAGTCATCGGAAGAATGTCCTGTGGGAGGACAGGCTGGGCTCTGGGGGAGCTTGGAGTCCTGCACTAAAGAGGACTATAGACACATGATGGCGGTGACCCTGGCCTGAAAAAAGCAGAAGTTACCAAGGATGTGATTTGAAGCTGTGATTGTGTCTCGTCATGTCACACTGGTAAGGGATGTGGAGGGGTTGTGGGCTGGATGGTGCCTGACCTTATCCGTGGAGACACTTGGGGATGGAGCCTCCTGCCACCTGCAGCTGAAGTCCCAGTGGTCCCGCAAATGAAAAAAATGACACAACAGCCACACGTGGACAGTTGGCGAACTGGTACGAAAGAGGAAGCGGCCGGGTGCTGTAGCTCATGCCTGTAATCCCAGCACTTTGGGAGGCCAAAGCCCGTGAATCACTTGAGCCTAGGAGTTTGAGATCAGCCTGGACAACATGTGGAGACCGTTTCTACAAAAAATACAAAAATTAGCTGGTGTGGTGGCTAGCGCCTGTAGTTCCAGCAACTCAAGAGGCTGAGGCGGGAGGACTACGTGAGCTCCGGAGCTTGAGGCCAGCCTGGGCAACATAACCAAAACCCTGTCTTTACAAAAAATAAAAATAAAAATAAAATGCTGATACATGCTAGACCATGGATGGACTTTGAGAATACTATACTGAGTGAAATAAGCCATCGCAAAGGACAAATCCCGTAGGATTCTGCTCCTGTGAGGTCCCTAAGAGGAGGCACGCTCATGGAGCCAGAGGGTACAATGGGAGCTCCAGGGGCTCGGGAGTGGGTGTTTCACAGGGAGTTTCAGGTTGGGAGGATGAAGAGGTTCTCGAGATGGGTGGCGGTGCCCGACATGGGTGGGTGAAAACGAGGAAGGCCACCGAATGGGACATGGGATGGCGCTTAAGAGGTGGGCAGAAACCTCGTTACCTACCGAGGGTGGAGCCTACGTGCTGACGGATAGGCCGAGTCCCCGCCCCGAAACACACCCCGCGCACGATGCTCCGCCCCACACGCATGCCCCACCCACGCAGCAGGCACGCTCGCCCCACCCGCCCCTTTCAGCCCGGGCGCGGCCCTGCTCCTCACGCACGCACTCTCAGTCGGCCCCGACCGACGCTGCTCCGCCCCTCAAGCACGCACGTTCCGTTCACCCCTCACGCACGCACTCTGCGCCCGCCCCTCCCCGTCTCCCTCCGGCGGCCACCGCCAGGGGCCGCTGTGGCACTCGCCCCTCCCGCTTCCTTGGGCCCTTCCCGCTGCCCCACTCTTGTCCAAGATGGCGACCGCGGCGCTGCTTCGAGGCGCCGCTCCGGGGCGCGGCGGCCCGGCCTGGCGCTGGCGGCTGCGCGCGGCCCCAAGGTGCCGCCTGGCCCACAGCTCCTGCAGTCCTGGTGGCGACCCAACGGCCGGAGCAGCCTGGACCTGCTTCCGGCTGGACGGGCGCACCCTGCTGCGCGTGCGCGGCCCCGACGCGGCGCCCTTCCTGCTAGGGCTGCTGACCAATGAACTGCCGCTTCCGAGTCCCGCGGCCGCGGGGGCCCCGCCTGCTGCGCGCGCGGGCTACGCTCACTTCCTGAACGTGCAGGGCCGGACGCTCTATGACGTCATCTTGTACGGGTGAGCGCGCGCTGGGATGGAGCTTGGGGGCGGGCACCCAGGGGAGTGGCCAGGGACCGGCACCCAGGGGCAGGGCGGGCGGGCGCCCCGGGCCTGCAGAGGGCGTGGGGGGTGGGCACCCGGGGAGGGCCGGGATGGGGTGGAAGCTCAAGGGTGGGTGGGCCAGCGACTGGCACTCAGGGTAAGGCACCCAGGAGATTCCACTTGAGATGGACACCCAGGGGAAGCTCACCCAGGGCCCAGCACTCGGGGAAGGGCACCCAGAGGAGAGCTTGGCTCGTCACCCAGGGATGGGTCAGCGACTCCTCCAGGGGAGGCCTGGGTTCCAGCCCACCATATCAGAGCAGAGGCGTCTCTAGGTGGGCACCTCCCAAGTGGGTCACCTGGTGACCCTTCTCCCTCCGCAGGGACAAGGGGTTCAGGGGCCCCGCCTGGTGGCAGAGCTGTGTTTCTGAGTGACAGCTTGTGGTGACACTCCCGAGTTCTGTTTACCTTGTGTTTCCCTGTGTCTCCCCATAGCTGGTCACATTGGCATTTGGCTCAGTCATCTGTGCTGACATCACGACTGTCAGTGATGTTCATGCCGGGTCAGGGCCTTGACTGCTTACAGCCTTGGGTTTCCCTTGCCCAGCTTCCAGGGACCTGGATCCCTGAAACCTCCGCCCGGTGAAGTGGATCTGGTTCGTGGCCGTCTGCCTGCTGTCTCTGCTATGGCGGACCCTGTTCTTGTTCTCTTCAGCTTACTCCTGTGTTTTGGTTTCAGAGGATGGACACCTTTTTAATGACTTTCTGAGCTACGTGGGATGAATTTTTGGACTCATTGTGTCTCTGCTAGTGGCTTTACCTGATATCCTGGCTGGGTGTAAAAATCTAGCTTGGAAATTGTCACCGAGAATGTTCACATCACAACTTTGTTTTCTCGCTGCCAGCTTTTCTGAGAAGTCTGGTGCCGTTCTTATTGTTCTTATTTGTACGTGAACTGTGTTTTTCTCAGAAGCTTTTCTTTATCCTTGATGTCATGAAATGTCATGCTGATGTGTCTTAGTTTGGGCTTTTTCCATATCACATCTCAGGGCACTTAATGGGCTCTTTAAATCTAGAACCAGAGTTGGTGAAATACGGTCCTGAGGTCAGACCCAGCCCATTGCCTGTATTTATAATAAAATTCTCTGGGAACCCCACCCATTGGATTCCAGGTGGTCTGGGGCTTCTTTTTTTTTTTTTTTTTTTTTTTTTTGAGATGGAGTTTTGCTCTTGTTGCCCAGGCTGGAGTGCAATGGCACAATCTTGGCTCATTGCAACCTCTGCCTCCAGGATTCAAGAGATTCTCCCACCTCAGCCTCCCAAGTAGCTGGGACTATAGGTGCCTGCCACCATGCCCGGCTAATTTTTGTATTTTTAGTAGAGACAGGGTTTCACCATATTGGCCAGGCTGGTTTCAAACTCCTGACCTCAGGTGATCCACCCGCCTCGGCCTCCCAAAGTGCAGGGATTACAGGTGTGAGCCACTGCGCCCGGCCTGGGGCTGCTTTTATCTAGAGTGGTAGAGTTGTGGCACGAGTGTGGCCCTCAAGCGTAAGTTATTCACTGGCCCTTTACAGAAAAAGTGTGCCCACCCTAGCTCAATAGGCTTAAATCTTCATGTCCCAGTTCAGAGATGTAGTCATCATAGTCTGTCTTATGTATTCATTACATTCTGTCTAGCTGCTTTAATTTCTTCATCTTAAGAACTACAGTCTTGGATTCTCTTGAGCCTTCTATGTTAGTACTTTGCTGTTCACATGTTAGCCTTACAATGATGTTGTTTTTGGTTCCCAAATTCCCTTCCATATTTCTGTAGTCCTCTCGTCCTTTTCCCTTTGAGTCCTAGTTCTACTGAATTCCTATTCTTAATAAGTGTTTTGTGGCGTAAAGTACAGCTGACTTTGCACTACATAGATCACTTATACATGGATTTTCCTTCACCTCTGCCACCCTGAAACGGCAAGACCAACCCTTCCTCTCCTTCCTCCTCCTCAGCCTACTCAACATGGAGACCATGAGGATGAAGACGTTTATGGTGATCCATTTCCATTCAGTGAAGAGGAATTACATTTCCTCTTCCTTAGGATTTTCTTCCTGGGATTTGTAGCTTACCATATTGTAATACAGTATATAATAGCATAAAACATAAAAAATATGTGTCACTTGACTGTGTATGTTATACATAAGGCTTCCAGTCAACAGGAATCTGTTAGTAGTTAAGCTTTTGGGGAGTCAAAGCTTAAAGGTGGGTTTTCAACTGTGTGGGGGCCAGTGCCCCTAGCCCTTGCATCATTCAAGGGTCAGCTGTCTGTCCTTTCTGTGTCTCAGGGCTTTTTCCTCTTCATCCTTTCTTGCCTGGTCTGGAGCTTGTCTGCAGACCTACTGGGCCCCAGCTCCCCTTACCAAGCATATGCTTGGTGGCTCTTCTGTGGCTTTCTATTTGCTCTCATTGTGGGGGTCTCTGTCCTCGAGGTCTGCAGGAGGAGTTAATTTTCTTTGCTTGTGCTGGGTGTCTGGTGTGTCCGCCACTGTTCTGAGTGCTGAGGGCTTTGGAGGCGGCTCTGTTCTTCCCCAGCTCAGCACTGAAGGGTGTCGTCATCCAACTCTGGTCTCCCTTCTGAGATGTGACACAAAGTCACAGGCCAGGGAGCTCCACTCTGAGGGGTCAGGTGGGGCGGGACCATCCTCCATGGGATTCAGCATCCGTGTAATAATACTTGAAACCCTCTAGCTTCAGTTCTGTTGGAGTTCATGGCCCTGTTTTTCCTCAGCCATCAGAAGAGGGACACAACAAGGTCACCTCCTTGAGTGGCTCCCCAGGGGTGGTGGGCGACAGGTGTCCAGATGCCACCCCTCCCAGCCGTGTGGCATGGGTGGGCTTAGGGCTGTGCTCTTTGGGCACGTTTAGTTCAATTCATGAGGTTACACTCTTTTCCTTGTCGGGCTGCTGTTGGCTGTTGACCTCCCTCTTTGTGGTTCGCCCCCTCTGGTCACTCCTCTGGGGAGAGGGCAGCCCGCAGGTCAGGGACCACCTCTCCCTGGAAGCCTCTGTGTGTTCCTGCTTCTCTGGTCATTCCCTGCCCATCATTCCTTCATGGTTTTTTCCTGACTGTAGGATTTTTTATTTCAACTCTGATACTTAATATATCATCCTAAGCCATCGCTTCCTTCAAGCACCCTATTCTTGGTTCCTGGATGTAGCGCCTTCTTTCAGATGAAACTATAGTTTTTTGGTTGTTGTCTTTTAATAGGAGTTGCTTTTTAGAGCAGTTTTAGGTTCTCAGCAAAAGAGCAGAATGTGCAGAGATTTCCCATATTACCTCACAACTTCCCCCATCATCAACATCCCCCACCAGAGTGCTGTTTTCATCACAACTGATGAACCTCTGTTGACATGCCATCATCACTTGGAGTGCAGTTTCCATGAGGGCTCACTCTTGGCTTGATGTGTTCATGAGTTAGGCAAATGTATGATGACACATTGTAGCATCACATACAGTAGTGTCACTGCCTTGAAATCCTCTGTGCCCCGCCCATCCATCCATTTCCCCTAACTCCTGGCCACCACTGATGTTTTCAGCGTCTCCATAGTTTCATGCTTTCCAGAATGTCCTGTAGTTGGACCCATGCATCTGTAGCCTCTTCACATTGGCGTCCTTCACTTAGTGATATGCGTTTAGATTCCTCCATGTTTTTTCATAGCTTGACAGCTGATTTCTTTTTTTTTTTTGACAGAGTCTTGCTCTTTCCCCCAGGCTGAAGTGCAATGGTGCAATCTCGGCTCACTGCAACCTCTGCCTCCCAAGTTCAAGCAGTTCTCCTGCTTCAGCCTCCTAAGTAGCTGGGATTGCAGGCATGCACCACCATGCCCAGCTAATTTTTGTATTTTTTTTTAGTAGAGACGGGGTTTCACCATGTTGGTCAGGCTGGTCTCGAACTACTGACCTCATGATCCGCCCGCCTCTGCCTCCCAAAGTGCTGGGATTACAGGCGTGAGCTATGGCGCCCGGCCAACAGCTTAAGTTCTTTTGGTACTGGTTAGTATTCCATTGTCTGGATGGACCACAGTTCACTTGTCCACTCATCTACTGAGGGACATGTTGGTTGCTCATGTCTACTGAGGGACATGTTTTGGCAGTTATGGATAAAGCTGCTGTAAACATCCATGTGCAGGTTTTCATATGGGTCTGAGTTTTTTGTTTTTTTTTTTTAGACACAGGGTCTCGCTCCATTGCCCAGGCTGGAGTGCAGTGGCACAGTTACAGCTCACTGTACCTTCAAAATCCTGGGCTCAAGTGATCCTCCCACCTCAGCCTCCCAAGTAGCCAGGACTACAGGTAGTTGATGTCTCACTATGTTGCTGGGGCTGGTCTTGAACTCCTGGGCTCAGGCGATTCTCCTGCCTCAGCTTCGCAAAGTGTTGGGATTGCGGGCATGAGCCACCATGCCTGGCCTCCTTGGGGTCCCTTTCTATCAGTTGGTTTTGATCTCTTCATGTAGGAGGCAGAGAAAGGCTGTAGGGTCATGTTGCAGGTAGGACTGTGGTCCAGTGGCCTTGCTGCGAGCTGGCTGGGGCAAGGATGTGGACTCAGTGCAGGGCTCAGCAGGCCCAAGAGTGTCAGGGCTGTGGCCTTGTGTCTGGCCAGCACTGAGGAGCAGGAGAGACTTGTCAGGCCTCTGGTGGCCTGGAGAGGAGGGAGCAGAGAGAAGGGAAGGAGTCAGGCCGGGTCCCAGGGCAGTGTTTTCCTGAACATGACTGGAAACCCTTGGATCTGATGGCCAGGGGACCGTTTCTTTCAGCTGGCTGGGCCAGAGGCACCCCTGACCTCCCTCCTCTTCCTGCGCCCTTGCTCCCACCAGGGCTTCTGGGCTCAGCAAACAAAAGCGCAGGACACCCAGGTCCGTCTCAGACGAGCAACGGATGATCTGTAGGTACATCCTATGCGGTATTTGGGATATACTAAAAAAAGTAATTTGTCGTCGATGTGAAATTCTGATTTAACCAGGTACCCTATATTTTCTTTGGCAACCCTGTCCCCTGTGCCCCTCAGCGGTATCTGGAAATATTTTTGGTTGTCATGATGGGGTGGGGTACAGGCCAGGGGTGCTGCTTAGCATCTGGACAGCCCCCACTATGGAGAATGATGAGGCTGAGAAAGCTCCCCAGGCCGGGGCTCTCCTGTGCGGCAAGTCTCCTGGCAGTCTTCAGGTGTGGCAGGGGTTGGGGTGGGCCCAGGGGTCACATCCCAGCTCAGCTGGTCCTGAGAAGCTGCCTGGTAGACAGTCACCAGCACAGAGAGCTGGAAAGTGCCCTCAACCCCAGAACCTGGGTCCTGTGAGGACATCCAGCCTGTGTGAGGCCAGGGAGTGCTCAGCAGATGGGGGCAGCAGGGGGTGTCAGCATGGGTGGGGGTTCCTGCCAAGGCAGGCAGCTGAGCTGGCCCCACCTCAGAGTGCGGGGGCCCTCAGCTTGATCTTCTCTGGGCTCCACTCTTGACTGATGGACCCATGGGGCACCTTGGCCCCACCCTGCCTGCCCTCCCCCAGCTCCTGCCCTTGCCCTGTAGGGCTCTGCAGCCTCCCCTGTGCCTGTGTGTCCGGCTCACTAGACCCTGGACCTGCGGTCCGTCAGCTCCACTCTAGTCCCCTTACTCTGTCCCTCTACTGGCTGGCGTTGCTCAGCTCCTCCCTGCCTGTCCAGCACCCAGCACCCTGTGCCCATGACCTCACATCTGTCCCTCTGCCAGGGTCCCCCACTCACCTGTGTTTTGGTCCATCTTTGTCTACTGACCCCACTATAGATTTTAAAAATACAAATATGCATGCACGTGGTTAAAAACTCACTGAGGTCAGATGGCTGGGATGAAAGGACTGCCTGCTGCCTTTCCTCTTGTAGTGCTCGGACACCTCTGCAGGGGAAGCTCCTTTTTTTTTTTTTCCACTTCTTATTTTGAGATAATTATAGATTCACAGGAAGTTGCAAAAAAAAAAAAAAAAAAAACCCTGTGGGAGAGATTGCACGGACCTCTCCCCAGTTCCCCTGTTTGCACACACAGGGCATATCTGGAGTCTCTGGATTTGGGTGTCTTACTTTGTGCGTCTGTGCATGCATGTGTATAACTGCGATTTTATCACGTGTGAATACCTGTGGCCATGATCAGGCCCACACGGCTTCCTGCTCCTGCCCCTGAATGGGCACCCCCCAACACCCCGAAACCTGTTCTCAGCTGTAAAATCGTGTCATTTCAAGAGGGTTATAGATGGATGCACTGGCCTGTTACTTTTTGGCCTTACCCTTTTCCCTCGCCATAGTGCCCTCAGATCCACCCACTTCTGTCCATTTCCAGCTCCCTGTTCTTGCTGAGAAGTCCCCCGTGGTGTAGTGACACCTTGATTCTCCCTTTCTGGCCGTTACCAGTAGAGCTGGCTGCTGTGAGCTTTCGCTGCAGGTTTTGTGTGAGCTGCAGTCTTTTTTCTCAGTGATCCATGCCCGGAAGTGAGAGGGCCAGGTCGTGGAGTAGTTGCTTGTTTGGTGTTGTGAGGACCTGCACCCTGTCTTCCAGAGGGCCACCCGTTTTGCCTCCCCACCAGCAGCATGCCAGTGACCTGGTTTCTCCTCATGCTGGCCAGTGTTCAGGTTCGCCACTGCATCTGTCTGGGCCACATCGCCTGTGTTTCCCTGGTGGCATGGTGACCTTTTCGCAGCACACCTGCGGCTGCCCCTCTGTGCTGTCCTTGCTGTTCCTCCTGTCATTTTAGCCCCACGTGTGTAAATGACATATGTTCCCCTCCTTTGTGGGTGTTGTTTTTGATGTCCTGTGACCGCTGTCCTGGAGTGTGGGCCAGCTTCACTGGCTGTCACAGCTGGCTATGCCCACCCTCCCTGTGGCAGGGTCCTCAGTGAGACCTGTGCCCACTGGTTCTGGGTGATGAGCGTGAACATTCTCTGTGGCTGCTGGCACGTGGGCATGACCACAGGGTAGAGTGAGACTGCAGAGATGAGGGCAACAGGCCCCTGCTTGGCACCTGAAGCTCTGGGCAACTGGCAAGGACTGAGCCCTCTCCCGGCTGAAAGGGGCTGGGCCACCTGCTCATGAGCTCATCTCTGGAAGGCCCTCTGGGGGTCTTACTGCCTCCCTGTCTCAGCTCCCACCGGCCTGTGAAGCCCTGTGCAGTCCGCACCTGCAATCAACCCCAGCCATGGAGGTGGATGCACCCCAGGTGTCTCCACTTAGTGCCCCCCACCTGACATGCCCCACGCTGCCCGGCCTCTCCTCTTTCCACCATCCATCTGGTCAGGGGTCATTCTTGTGGTGCCTGCCCAAATCCTCTGAGGAGGGCTGCTTGGAGCGCAGGTCAGAATGGCTCTGGGGCCCCGACTGGTTTCTGAGACTTGGCTTGGGGAGGCAGGTGTTGGGCATGGGCAGAGTGGGCTTCAGGCATGCTGTACCTCCCTGACAACCTCCTGGGCTCCTTGCTCCTCCCTCCTGCCCACCTTAGGGCCCTCGGGCTCCTCGATGGCTTCCCTGGGCTGGAACAGGCAGGTCTGGTTCTCAGTGGCTGTGCGCACCGTTCCCCTGCGGGGCCCTGCCCATCCCTGCTCCTGCATCCAGCGGACTGTTGTCATTTCTGCCCTAGGCTCTGGGACTACTCCGGATGATGCCCTTGGGCAGGCTATTGTAGTTCTGCCAGTCCCTGGGCAAACGGGGTCTGTCTGCGCTGGCCCCTGTGAGCTCGTCTTTGCCTGCTTAGACGAGAGCTCTGGAGGCTCAGCTCCGCACGGCTGTGGGCAGGGCTCTCCATGCACTGGTCCAGGTGTGCCCTGCCTGGCCTGATGGTGCATTGTCTGCACGCACCCTCGCATTGCTGTCGGCGCGGCACTCTGCGCTGGTCTCCATGGTGCCCGCATCTAGCTGTGATGCGTGCCTTGGGAGGCGCTGCCGGGTGTGGCTGTGGGCGTGGCTCCCTGCAGGTGGTGACCTGGGCGCTTGCCTTGAAGGCGCAGCCCCTTGTGGCTGAGGGCAGGGCTCTTTGCGTTGGTCCATGGTGTGCTCCTCTGCCCGGGTAAGGCGCGCTCCGTCATGCAGCCCTTTCTGGCCCACTCAGTTGGTGAGCTGGCATGCACCCCTGCCTCTCTCCCTGCAGGCTCCAGGAACACTCGGAGGAGGTGTCTGGCTTCCTCCTGGAGTGTGATAGCTCCGTGCAGGGCGCGCTGCAGAAGCACCTCGCGCTGTACAGGATCCGGCGGAAGGTCACGGTGGAGCCACACCCGGAGCTGCGAGTGTGGGCAGTGTTGCCCAGTTCCCCTGAGGCCTGTGGGGCTGCATCGCTGCAGGAGAGGGCAGGGGCTGCCACCATCCTCATCCGAGACCCACGAACAGCACGCATGGGGTGGCGGCTCCTCACCCAGGATGAAGGCCCAGCCCTGGTGCCCGGGGGCCGGCTCGGGGACCTGTGGGATTATCACCAGCACCGATACCTGCAAGGTATGGGTGGGGTGGGCACACTGGGCTGGATTGCACGGGTGGAGCTGGACGATGTTCAATTCTCGCTGGTTTCCCCCCTCCAATCCCTGCAGGCGTTCCTGAGGGGGTCCGAGACTTGCCTCCTGGGGTGGCCCTGCCCCTGGAGTCCAACCTGGCCTTCATGAATGGCGTGAGCTTCACCAAAGGCTGCTACATTGGCCAGGAGCTGACGGCCCGCACCCACCACATGGGCGTCATCCGCAAGCGCCTCTTCCCTGTCCGGTTCTTGGACCCCCTTCCCACCAGTGGCATCACCCCCGGTGCCACGGTGCTGACTGCGTCAGGACAGACTGTGGGCAAGTTCAGGGCCGGCCAGGGCAACGTGGGGCTGGCCCTGCTGTGGTCAGAGAAGATCAAGGGTCCTCTGCACATCAGAGCGTCTGAGGGTGCTCAGGTGGCCTTAGCCGCATCTGTGCCAGACTGGTGGCCTACTGTCTCCAAGTAGCCCCAAGCCTTGGCTGGCGCAGGCTGATGGGGAGGCTTTTGGCCTCTGTCCAGGGTCTTTCCGTCCCATCTGTCTGCTGTGCCTAGCCCTGGTTCCCATCTGGGAAAGTCCCCCTTGTAGGTGCCCTGCCTGGCCCCACCCATGCTCAGGGGCCCCAGGCACGTGGGTTGTTTTCTCCCTGGGCTTCCTGTGGCCCCAGAGGAGCCCACTGTGTGAGTGCTGAGCTCCAGATGGCGCCGGGCCCCAATCGTGGCTCCACACAGGGTTGTCTGGGAGGATGGGACGGTGTCTGTGGCCAGCACTGGCAGCTTCTGGGCCTTGTACCCCACTCTGCCCAGCATGAGCCTCATGGGGGGTTGGTCCCTGTGCCTGGAAGCTGGGCGGTGTCCAGGATTTGTGGGCTGGGGCTCGGGCTTTCGGAGTTGTTTCACTGTGCTTGCTTTCAGCATGTCTCAGGGTGGGGCTATGCGTGGTCTAGAGGGGTCTGGGGCATTGGATCACGTGGCATGTGGGTGTCTGCACATCAAGGAGCACACAGGGATGAGTCACTAGGTATCCCATGCTGGAGGCTTGTGGAAGGCTGTGCCCATCTCCCATGTTTCCCTACCTCTGTTCCTCCTCAGAGCCCTCCAGGAGCGTGGGGTGGGGGCCAGCGCAGGGCTCAGGAGCCAGCAGGGTAGAGTTCTGCGTGTGTGTGCTGGGTTTCGGCATAGCCTGTGTTTGCAGTGAGAGTGACTTGCTGTCAGTCGTGGGGTACAGCCTCCTGTTCACCCACTGGCTTTCCCCTTCCCACTGAAGTGTGAGCTCCATGTTTCAGGGCATCCATTAAAGAGTGAGCCACAGGCAGCCCCTTGGGAGCTCTGGTTTCATTTTGGGGAGAGGGAGTTGGAGGCTTAGTTTTTGTGATCTGGCTGACTGGACCCTGGGAACAGCTCTCCTTTGAGAACGCCCAGACCTACCAGATGAAGCACTTGGCATGGCTGCAGGCCAGCAGGGGAGGCCTCAGAGGCCCAGGCTAGGCGCGTGGATGCCGAGTCTGCAAAGGACAGCCCCATGGCTGTGAGCTGTCGGCTGCAGGGCGCAGGGCCTGGGGGGCAGGCGTTTGGGCCACCAAGCTGGACCTTAGGGCGGCCACAGAGGGCCAAGCAGGCAGGGAGCCTGTGCAGCCATCCTGGGGGGCCACAGGTGCTCTCTAGAAATCTGTAGCCATAGCGGTTTTGGGGTCAGGGGTCTAAAGGCAGCTCTGAGCTGCAGTGTAGTTTGTGATCACTCAGGAGGAGGGTATAGAGCAGATGGATGGGAGGAAGCGGCTGCAGCTGGAGGGAAGGGGAGGGCCATCCAGCCCTACCCGCTACTGTCAGCTCTCCCATGGGCAGGGAAACAGCTAGGTGGCCCTGACCCCTGTGGTCCTGAGAGCCGGTGGCCTTCAGCCCCTCTTGGACAGGTCATGCTCTGGAAGCCCCCAGCACAGGATGGATTCCAGACCAGCATCCCTGCAACGTTTTCAGCCCCACTGGCTGCTGCTTTAAACTGGCATGGAGACATTTGATCAGCTTCCCGGCCAGTTTTCTCTCCAGCTCAGCCAGGAGTGGGTGCCTGTGGCCTGTGTCACCAAGAGCTGGTGTCTCCTGCATGAGGGGCATGCACCCCTGGAATGAGGGTCTGTGCCTCAAGCTCAAAGTGTCCCGGCTCCCTCATCTGCCTGAAGTTGCCTGGCTTTTCCAGCAAGGCCTCCTTGAGTGCTGCAGCATATGGGAGCATGCTAGCCTGTCCAGTGGGTGTGGCTGGGTGAGGGCTGGGAGGTGAGCCAGGAAGGAAGCATTCCACTCCAGAGTGAGGTGCCGCCTGAGCCATCCTGTGCCCCCTTAGTGTCTTCAGGTCTCTGTAGGTGTCAGGATCTCAAAATACTTGGCTCAGATCAAACACATTCCGTGTTCTTCTGTGTCTTTTTTTTTTTTTTTTTTTTTTTAGTTGGAGTCTTGCTCTGTTGCCCAGGCTGGAGCGCGGTGGCGCAATCTCTGCTTACTGCAACCTCCGCCTCCCAGGTTCCAGTGATTTTCCTGCCTCAGCCTCCTGGGTAGCTGAGACTACAGGCACATGCCCCATGCCCGGCTAATTTTTGTATTTTTAGTAGAGATGGGGTTTTACCATGTTGGCCAGGATGGTCTCGATTACAGGCATGAGCCACTGTGCCCAGCCTCTTGTGTGTCTTTAAAAAGGAAAGTGTCAGTCAACAAAAGAGCCCCTCTGTCATACAAACCAAATCAGTTTTCACCAAAATGTCCGTAGTCCTCTCAGAAAGGCCTGGCCTTTAGGACCTTGGAAGCAGGCCCTAAAGCGCATCGGGTCAGAGCTTTGTGTTCAGGAACACTGGGATCTGCTGAGAGCTGGTGTAGCCGCTCCAAAACTGCACAGTGCTCTTCCTGTCTGCTTTAGTTTGTGTTGTAAAAACATAGGAAGTTCATGTGTATGTATGTGTGTGTGAATTCAAGGCATAAGGTGCAGTTGTGTTATATGGGTATAGTGCATGGTGGTGCAGTCTGGGCTTCTTACCCTCACCCCTCCTGCCTCCCCTCATTAGAGTCCCCCACATCCGCCTTCCACTTTCTGAGCCCACATTGCCTGTTGGGCAGCTCCTGGTTATGAGGCAGGACATGTGGTGTTTGACTCTGTTTCTGAGCTGTTTTACTTAACACAGTGTATGGTGTAGGAAAGCATGCTTATATTTTCCTTTCAAAGCCAGATACGGGCGGGTATGGTGGCTCATGCCTGTGATCCCAGCACTTTGGGAGGCCGAGGCAGGAGAATTGCTTGAGCCCAGGAGTTTGAGAGCAGCCTGGGCAACATATCAAGACTCTGTCTCTTAAAAAAAAAAAAAAAATTAACCAGGCATGGTGGTCCACACCTGTGGTCCCATCTATTCGGGAGGCTGAAGTGCGAGGATCACTTGAGCCCAGGAGATTGAGGCTGCAGTGAGCTGTGATTCTGCCACTGCACACCAGCCTGGGCAACAGAGCAAGACCCTATCTTAAAACAAAGAAAGAATAAAAAAGAAGAGAAGTTGCAGCTGGTAGTATTTCCAGAGCCCGGCAGATAGTGTAGAAACTGTGAGAAACCCACCTCCAAATCAGGCCTTAGATAGAAAACATCCTAAGAAGTATACATTCATTGTAAAATCATCATCGTCATCATGTTCTAATCCCCAAGGAGACAAGCTCCCTGTTCTGTGTTCTTGTATGAGATGGTCAGTCAAGTGCAGCCCGAGAGGAGAGGCAGGAGCCTGGGAGAGCCTCTGCCAGACCTTTCCTGGCGCTTCCCCAGGAAAGGCAAGGCAGGGCAGGTGTGTGGCCGACCAGCTGGAGTGATTTCCATGGGCTCCAAGCTGTAGGAGTGGTTCCTGGCTGCCAGAGTGCTCTGGCCAGATAGAGGTGGGTTCTGGACTGGTGAAGCTGCATTGCAGAGGCGTGCACACCCAGCTGGGCCCTTATCTGTAAGGACTGGCTGGCCTGGGAGGGGCAGTCTCCTAGCCAGAAGGTGGATTTTTTTTTTTTTGAGATATCAGAACATCCTAAGGTACAGGGAAGAAATTGTAAACACACACACACAGTACCATAAACAAGGCCCAGCAGAAAGAGAGACAGAAGCACACACACCAATGTTCTGATCCTAGAGTAAGCAGACACATCACATGGAATGAGGATGTTTAATATACTTGAAGAAAACAATTTATGCGCAGGAAGCAAGAGACTATAAAAATGACCAAGCAGATTTTAAAAAGAGAACTTGTTGAAATAAAAATAAAATATTCTAAAAAATAATCCATGATGTGTTTCCTGAAGAATCGGCAACTGTTTGAAGAAATGACCCCAAAGTGCAGCACGGAAAGACAGAGCTGGAAAATACGAGATGGGATGAGACAAGAAGATGGAGAGTTTAGTATGGCATCCGCAATTTACGAGTAATTCCAGAAGGAGGGGAAAGAGAATATGGGGTGGAGGCAAGTATTCAGAGAAATACGATTGAGAACTTCCCCAAACCGACAGGAGCCCCTGCTCCTTAGGTTCAGGAATCCAGTGGCTCCCAAGAACATAGTTAAAAAGCTCTACCCAAACAGTCACGTCTTGGTGAAAGTACAGAATCTCATGACAGAGATCTTAAAAGAAGGCAGAAAAGAAAGAGATTTTCTGGAAAGAAGAAAATAAGTGGTTGATTAAAAGCAACAGTGGAAGCCAGAAAGATAGTAAATAATATCTTCAAAGTCCTGGGAGAAAATAGTGATAGCCTAGAATTGTGTACCCAGAAAATCCATCTTTCAAGAATGAGGGGCCAGGTGCAGTGGCTCACGTCTGTATTCCCAGCACTTTGGGAGGCCAAAGCAGGTGGACCACCTGAGGTCAGGAGTTCAAGACCAGCCTGACCAACATGGTGAAACCCTGTCTCTACTAAAAATACAAAAATTAGCTGGGTGTGGTGGCATATGCCTGTAATCCCAGCTACTCGGGAGGCTGAGGCAGGAGAATCACTTGAACCCAGGAGGCAGAGGTTGCAGTGAGCCGAGATTGTGCCATTGCACTCCAGCCTGGGCAATAGAATCAGACTCTGTCTCAAAAAAGAAAAAAAAAAAAAGAGGGCTAAAGGCATTTTCATACTAGGAAACTGCCCTCGCTCCTGAGTTTGCTGCCAGCAGAGCCTAGAGCATCTAAGGCATGTCTGGGCTTCTAGTAAGGGATCCTGTGGGGAAGCTGGAGATGGAAGAAGGAATGAATAGGCAGGAAGGTGAATTTGTGGGCATGTCTAAAACACCACATCTAGAAGTCTCTGCTTAGAATGCCTAGTTTTGGAGTTTATAAAGATGCCACATGTGAGTTGGGAGAGAGGTGCCCAAACCTACAGTGTTCTAAATCCCCCTACTGGTGGGAAGGAGGGCACGGACACTGACTTCAGCATCTGTTACAAGGCTTATCAAAGTTTTCAGATAATCTCTAAAAGAATGGAAATATATCTTCCAAACTATAGAGGGAAGACCATGGAATTTAAAAGCCAGTCCTTCAAGGAGAAATGAACAAACTCAAAATCGTAGTTGGGAGTTTTTTGTTTTTTGTGTTTTTTTTTTGAGACAGGGTCTTACTCTTGCCCAGGCTGGAGTGGAGTGGCATAAACATAGCTCACTACAGCCTCAACCTCCTGGGCTCAGATAATCCTCCTGCCTCAGCCTCCTGAGTAGCAGGAACTACAGGTGTGAGTCATCACACTCAGCTAATTATTTTTTTTTTCTTTACTTTTTGTAGAGATGGGGGTCTCACTGCATTGCTCAGGCTGGTCTTGAATTTCTGGGCTCAGGTGATCTTCCCACCTCAGCCTCCAGAGTAGCTGGGACCACAGGTGCATGCTAATTTTTAAAATTTTTTGTTTTTAAATGCTGGCCTTCAACTCCTGTCCCCAAGTAGTTGGGATTGGGGCATGAGGCACTGTGCCAACTTCATGTTGAAATTGAATTGCCATTCTAACAGTGTTAAGAGATGGGGCCTTTAAGAGGTGATTAGGCTGTGAGGGCTCCACTCTCCAAGGGTGGAGTTAATGTTATGAAAGGGTGAGTTCAGCCCGCTTGTGCCTCTCTTGCCCTCCAGTGTTCAAAGCACCATCTTGGAGGCAGAATTCCCAAGTCGGCCAGTTCCTGGATCTTGGACTTTCCGGTCTCCAGAACTGTGAGCCAATAAACCTCTGTTCCTTATGAATGAGTCAGCTGCAGGTATTCTCTTGTAGCAGCACAAATGGAGGCAGACACTTCCTTCACCAATCCCATGGGAGGCCCACTCCTGTGAGCTGCCTCCAGTTCCCCAGGCCACAGACTCCATCAGGGCTCACGTGGAGCCGTCCCTGTCTCACCTGGAAGCTCTTCTACTCCTCTGGCCAGCCTGGGCATCTCCACCCAATATGAGTGATGGCAGCTGATTCCCTTGCTTTAGCAAGCTGGCAGTAAGGAGTGTTTGCCTGTTCTCATTCAGGGGTCTCTGCATCTCCACACTTGGACAGGTTGTGTGTACATACATTTTCCTGTCCTTCTAGTAAGCCCTTGGGGTGGAGCTCTGGGTCACAGGGCAGGAAAGCTCAGTGTTGCTAGGAACTGCCAGACATTTTCCTGGAGTGAGTGCAGCATTTACATTTCCACCAGAAGTGTGCCAGGTTCCTGTTGTCCTGCGTCCTTGCCAGCACTTGGTGCTGTCAGTCTTCTTAGTTTCCATTTAGAGATTTAGTGTTTAAATTTTGAACATCTTGGGTGAACGCCTTGTTTGGGAAAAGTAAGAAAAAGGGTCTGTCTGGCTATGGGCCATAGAGACCCAGGGCAGTGCTCCACGTGCCAACCCTGGGGCAGGGAGCCCAAGCTAGGACTGTGACTGTCTGGGCTGTGGGCATCTGACCATCTCCAGTATCCCCGTCTTTGATTTCCCTGGCGATGATGCTATCTTAGTTTGTGCTCGTCGGCATTTGTGAGAGAAATTTGTGGGAGAATTTGTGGGAGAATTAATACATTTTGTTTTATGTCAGACTCTCTCACAGTGAGAAGTTCTCAGGGACAATAATAGCAGGGGGTCCTGCTGAAGAAAAACTGGGAGATGACTGAGCTCTGGTCCATCTTTCATTGATTCATTCATTTCTTCATTCATTCAACCATGTATTGAATGCTTATAGCCAATGAAAATAAAGTACACAGTATATTTTATTGCTACGGGCTCTATGGTGAAAAATGAAGCAGGAAAGCGGGACAGGGTGTGTGTGGTGGGTCCGGGGTGTGTGCGGTGGGACGGGGTGTGTGCGGTGGGGACGGGATATGTGCGGTGGGGACGGGGTGTGTGCGGTGGGGACGGGGTGTGTGTGGTGGGGACGGGGTGTGTAGGGGGGAACGGTGTGTGTGGTGGGGACGGGGTGTGTGTGGTGGGGACATGGTGTGTGTGGTGGGGACGGGGTGTGTGGGGGGGATGGGGTGTGTGTTGGGGGGGGATGGGGTGTGTGTGGTGGGGACATGGTGTGTGTGGTGGGGACGGGGTGTGTGTGGTAGGGACGGGGTGTGTGGGGGGGGATGGGGTGTGTGTGTGGGGGGGGGGGACCGGGTTTGTATGGTGGGGACGAGGTGTGTGGTGGGTGGGGTGTTTGTGGTGGAGACAGGGATGGGGCGTGTGAGGGCACTAGAGGTGTGGATAGCGGTTGGATGCCCAGCTGGGGGTAGGCAGTCTGGAGGGTCCTGGATTTGGGAGCTCAGATGTGTGGGCCACCCGGACATGCTGGAGAAGGGCATTTGGGGAAAATGGCTCTGAGGGGTGGACACCTACCCTCTGGCCTCACCAGCTGTGGACAGCTGTGTGCTGATTGTGTTTCTGGTCTTTTCAGGACCTCGTGCTGGGCTGCAGGTGTTGCTGTTTTTAATTGAAACTTTATTGCCCACTGGACATGGTGGCTCATGCCCCCTAATCCCCACCTAACCCTAATCCTAATCACAGCACTTTGGGAGGCTGTGGTGGGAGGATCACTTAAACCTAGGAGATCAAGACTGGAGTGCTCTACAATCGCACCACTGCATTCCACAGCCTGGGCAACAGAGGGGGACCCTGTCTCAAAAAAAAGAGAAACTTTTGTTGCCATAATAGTTGTTGTAAGAAATAATACAGAACGATCCCTTGTTCCCTCTGTCCAACTTTTCCTAACAGTGAGTCTTTGCAGAACATCACAGTCTCACACAAGGACATGGACTTTGATGCCGTCCGCTGGCCTTACTCAGCCTCCACCCATCTCGCTTTGCATCCCCAGGAAGATCCCTGTGTGGCCCTTTCACACCCATGGGTCTAACGCCATCTTATCCCTAATCCCTGGCAACCATAGCCCATCTTCCATTTCTAGAATTTTGTCAGCTCAGAAATGTCATATCCAGCTGGGCATGGTGGCTCACACTTGTAATCCCAGCACTTTGGGAGGCTGAGCTGGGCAGATCACTTGAGGTCAGGAGTTCGAGACCAGCCTGGCCAACGGTGAAATTCCGTCTCTACTAAAGATACAAAAATTAGTCGGGCGTGTTGGCGCACGCCTGTAGTCCAGCTACTCAGGAGGCTGAGGCAGGAGAATTGCTTGAACCCACGAGACAGAGGTTGCAGTGAACCAAGATCGTGGCACTGTACTCCAGCCTGGGCGACAGAGTGAGTGAGACTCTGTCTCCAAAAACAAAAAAAGAAACGTCATATCCGTGGGGTCATCCAGGTGCTGCCTCTGTCACGAGGACACGTGCTGGAGCTCTCTTCCAGCTGTTGCGTAGTTTGTTCTTTTTATTTCTGAGTTGTTTTTCCTAGGGTGTGAGCCACGTCTGTTTGCCCATCCGCCCATTTGTTTTGGGCTGAATCATGTCCCCCCAACAATGTCACAGGCTGAAGCCATCATCCCCAGGGACTCAGAATGTGACTGTGTTTGTAGACACGATGTTCACAAACGTTGATTAAGTTAAAATGAGGTCAGATGGGAGGGCCCTAATTTAATCTGACCATGTCCTGATAAAAAGAAGAAATCTGGACACACAAAAAGACCCCCGGGGTGCACACAGGGAGGAAGGGCCATGTGAGGGCACAGGGAGAAGGCAGGGGCTGCCAGCTGCGGAGAGAGGCCTCGGAGGAACCAGTCCTGCCCCCTTGATCTCGGACTCCTGCCTCCAGGACTGTGGGAAAATCAGTGTGCTGGTGGCTGAAGCCAGTCGAGGCAGCATTGAAGGACACGTGGGTTGTTTGCAATTGTTGCTGTTACACCTAAAACTGCCATAAATATTCATGGTCAATCTACTGTGTGAACATGCGCTTTCATTTCTCTGGGCCTGGAAGTGTGATTGCTGGGCCATATAGTAACTGCCTGTTACGTTTTGTAAAAAACTGCTCAGCTGCTTTCCAGAGTGGCAGTCTGGTTTCACCTTCCACCAGCAGTGTGTGAGTGACCTGGTTTCTCCACGTCCTCCCCAGCACATGGGGTGGTCACTGCTTTGTAGTTCTCCCCATTCTGATCTAAGCGTGGTGACCTCATGCTGTGATATGAGTTTGTATTGTGTTGATGGCCAATGCCGCCGAACATCTTTTCATGTGCTTACTTGCCATCTGTACATCCTCTTTGGCGAAATGTTTTTTGCCCATTTTCTTTTCTTTTTTTTTTTTGACATGGAGTCTTGCTCTGTCGCCCAGGCTGGAGTGCAGTGGCACAATCTCAGCTCACTACAACCTCCGCCTCCCAGGATCAAGTGATTCTCCTGCCTCAGTCTCCTGAATAGTTGGGATTACAGGTGCCCACCACCACGGCCTGGCAATTTTTGTATTTTTAGTAGAGATGGGGTTTCACCATGTTGGACAGGCTAGTCTCGAACTCCTGACCTCAGGTGATCCGCCCGTCTCGGCCTCCCCAAAGTGCCGGGATTACAGGCGTGAGCCACCGCACCCAGCCTCTTCTATGTTTTTCCTACAAGCTTTGTAGTTTTATATTTTCCGTTTAAGCCTGTGATCCTTTCTTTTTTTTTTTCAGTTGATGCATATTTTTGGGGTACATGTGATAATTTAATACATTCATACAGGTTGTAGAGATCAAACCAGTATACTTGGGGTGTCTTCGTCACCTTCACCATTTGCTTTATGCTAGAAACATTTGAATTACTCTTTTCTAGCTATTTGGAAATGTATAATCGATTATTGTAAATTACAGTCACCCTACTGCTCTCTGAAACAGTAGGTCTGATTCTGTCAAACCATGTATTTGTACCCGTTTATCAACTTCTCTTATCTCTACCTCCCCACCTTCCCTGGCCTCTGGGACCCACTAGTCCTCTCCATCTCCACGAGGTCCACTGTTTCAGCTCCCACATGAAAGTGAGAACACACGAAGTTGTCTTTCTGTACCTGGCTTATTTCACTCAACATAAAAGACCTCCAGTTCCGGGCCGGGCACAGTGGCTCATGCCTGTAATCCCAGCACTTTGGGAGGCTGAGGCAGGCAGATTACAAGGTCAGGAGATGGAGACCATCCTGGTTAACACGGTGAAACCCCATCTCTACTAAAAATACAAAAAATTAGCCACTGTAGTGGCACGATCTTGGCTCACTGTATCACTCCAGCCTGGGTGACAGAGTGAGACTCTGTCTCAAAAAAAAAAAAAAAGACCTCCAGTTCCATTCATGTTGCTGCTAGTGACAGAATTTCCTTCTTTTTTATGCATGAATAAAGTAGTAGATATCCACTGAGTATAAGTACCATATTTTCTTTTCGTTTGACCTGGAGGCTCACTCTATCATCCAGGCTGGAGTGCAATGGCGATCTCGGCTCACTGCAACCTCCACCTCCGGGGTTCAAGTAATTCTCCTACCTCAGCCTTCCGAGTAGCTGGGATTACAGGCACCTGCCACCGTGCCCAGCTAATTTTGTATTTTTAGTAAAGACAGGGTTTCACCATGTTGGCCCGGGTGGTCTCGAACTTCTGACCTGAGGTGATCCTCCCGCCTCAGCCTCCCAAAGTGCTGGGATTATAGTTTCTTTATAATGTGTATATAATGATGTGTATAAGTACCATATTTTTAGATATAAGCCATTTTCACTGCAGTGAGATGATACTTCAGTATAGTTTTGATGTGCATTTTTTTGATGATCAATGATGTTGAATATTTTTCTGTATACCTATTGGTCATTTGTATGTCTTCTTTTGAAGAATGTCTATTTGGATCTTTTGCCCATTTTTAAATCAGATTACTATATTTTTTTCCTGTTGAGTTGTTTGAGCTTCTTATATATTCTGATTATTACTCCCTTGTCTGATGGGTAGTTTGTAAATATTTTCTCCTATCCTGTGGGTTGTCCCTTCATTTTGTTTCCTTCGCTATGCAGAAGCTTTTTAGCTTCTTGTTTGCTTTGGTTGCCTGTGCTTTTGAGATCTTACACAGGAAACATTTGCCCACACCGATGTCCTGCAGAGTTTCTCCAATGTTCTCTTCTAGCAGTTTCATAATTTCAGTTCTTACATTTAAGTCTTTAATCCATTTCGAGTTGATTTTTGTATATGGTGAGAGATAGGGGTCTAGTTTCATTCTTCTGCATATGGATATCCAGTTTTCCCAGCACCATTTATTGAAGAGACTGTCTTTTCCCCAGTATATGTTCTTGGCACCTTTGTCAAAGATGAGTTGGTTGTAAATGGTTGGATTTCTATCTGGGTTTTCTATTCTCTTTCATTGGCCTATGTGTCTATTTTTATGCCAGTACCATGCTGTTTTGGTTACTATAACTCTATAGTATAGTTTGAAGTCTGGTAATGTGATGCCTCCAGTTTTGTTCTTTTTTCTCAGGATAGCTTTGGCTATCCTGGGTCTTTAGCTGGGTCTTTTGTGGTTCCATGTAAATTTTAAGATTTTTTTTTTCTATTTCTGTGCAGAATGTCATTGGTATTTTGATAGGGATTGCATCAAATCTGTAAATTGTTTTGGCTAGTACTGTCATTTTAACAATATTAATTCTTCCAATCCATCATCAGGGAATATCTTCCCATTATTTGGTGTCCCCTTCAGTTTCTTTCATCAGTGTTTTATAGTTTTCCTTTTATAGATCTTTCACTTCGGTAAAATTGATTCATAGGTATTTTATATTCTTTGTAGCTATTATTATTCATGGGATTGTTTTCTTGATTTCTTTTTCAGATTGTTTGCTATTGGCCATGATCCATTTGGAGGTAATTTTTGTGTAAGGTGCAAGGTTTAGGCTGAGGTTCACTTTTTCCGTTTTGTGGCTGTCTAGTTGCTCTGGCACCATCTGTTGAAAGGGCTGCCCTTCTCCACTGAATTGGAGCTGCACCTTTATAGAAAGGAATCAGTCTTACATATTTGAGGGGGCTTCTTCTGGGCTCTCTATTCTGTTCCATTGATGTGTGTGTCTGTCCCTCAGTGGATGCCACACTGCCCTGTTTCTGTGGCCGTGTACGGTAGGAAGACTCACCAGCAGGTACAGCAATTCTTCCCACTTCCTTCTTTTCTTTCAAGATGGTTTTAGCTGCTGGGGGTGGTGGTGGCTCACTCCTGTAACCCCAGCACTTTGGGAGGCTAAGGCGGGTAGATTGCTTGAGCCCAGGAGTTCGAGAGCAGCCTGGCCAACATAGTGAGACCCTGTCTCTACAAAAAAAATACAACAAAAACAATAAAAATTATCCCGGCATGGTGGCAAACACCTGTAGTCCCAGCTTCTTGGGAGGCTGAGGTGAGAGAATCGCCTGAGCCCGGGAGGTCAAGGCTGCAGTGAGCTGAGATTGCACCACTACACTCCAGCCTGGGTGACAGAGTGAGACCCTGCCTCAGGAAAAACGAACAAACAAAACAAAAAACAAAAAAAAACCCAGAAACAAAAAAATAAATAGTTTTAGCAACTGTTGTGCCCGTGCCTTTTCATATAAATTCTAGAAGTAGCTTGTCTATGCCCATGAAAACCCTTGCTGAATATTGATAGGAATTGAATTAAGTGTGTAGATCCTTTTGGGGAGCACTGGCTTATTCTGTGAAGTAGGCGATAGTTGTGGCCCTTCGTGGCTCCCGTGTGGCCCCGGTAGAGTCCCAAGATCCATGACACAGTCTTCCTTTTCTTTTAGGCTCCGATTCTTGAAGTGCTACCAGATAGGCAGCGTCCCTATGGGGTCCTTGCCAACAAAGCCCCTCTATGACCATATTGTGGTCTTTAGGTAAGAAAAGACTGGGGCTGTGTGGCCGTGGCTGAACTGGAGTGCCACGTGGCCTCAACAACTCTCAGGACGTCCTCTGGATCCCTGTGGCTTATGTCCTGGCCACATGCCCCAGAGTTGGTCCTCATGCCTCATGGTCCTGCTTATTATTTCTGCACTGGGAGAGCCAACCTGTGGGGCCCAGGCGTTGTGGGCAAGATCATGGTCCCTTCCTTCACCCAGCATTCAGATCAGGGACAATAACAGGCGTGGCCATGGTCCAGCAAAGGACCAACAGTTACAGCTGAGAGAATTAATTTAATGTGAATGCTGACCTTCCTCTCCTGACCCTTCTGAGAAATCTCAGAGCAGCATCTTCTGAACCAGCGGCTTCTCTGTTTCATTTTGCTCCGATACAACAGGATGGGCTTCCTGGGCATGAGTCCCGGACGTGAGTCCCGGGCATTTGGCTGCGTTTCTGAGGCTGTGGTCACCAGGGAGCAGCCACATTCTCCCGACAAGTCCCTGCGAGTCTGAGCCCAGCTTTGTGGTCTCAGCTCACTCGAGGTCAGTTGAGGAGGCCTCCAGGTAGGGACGCACCAGTGCCCTTGAGAACGGAGCACTGTGTGTCTGATGGTGACCATGGGGTGGCATTGAACAGAGGTGTGTCCCATGTGCCTGGCTGGAATGCAGGAAGAAGAGCTCTCAGAATTGATGAAATATGAGAAATTAGTTTAAAAAATTTTTATTTTTAAAAATTGTGGTGAAATACACATAAAATGTACCCTTTTAAACCATGTTTAAATGTCTCGTTCAGTGGTATTCAGCACATTCACGGGGTTGTGCAGCCACCACCCATCTCTAGACCTCGTTTGTTTTCCCAGCCTGAAATTGTTCCCATCAAACACCAACTCCCCATACCCTCCTCAGCCCCTGGAACCACCATTCTCTCTTCTGCCCCTGTGACTGTGACGACTCCAGGGGCCTCTTATGAGTGGAATCACATGGGATTTGTCCTTTTGTGTCTGCTGCATTTCATTCAGCACGTTGTCATAGCCTGTGTCAGCATCCCCTTCCTTTTCAAGGCTGAATACTATTCCATCATGTGGATGGCCCGCATTGTGTTTATCCATTCATCTGTGGGTATACATGTGGGTTGTTTCCACCTTTGGTTACTGTGTATAGTGGTGCTGTAAACATGGGTGTGTTTACAGCAGGTAAACACACCTGCTGTCTTCAAGACCCTGCTTTCCATTCTTCTGGGCAAGGCTGGGCATGTTGGCTCACATGTGTAATCCCAACGCTTTGGGAGGCTGAGATGGGTGGATCACTTGAGGCCAGGAGTTTGAGACCAGCCCAGGCACCATAGTAAGACCCCATCGCTACAAAAATAAAATAAAATTCCTCTGGGTATCTATCCAGAAGTGGAATGGCTGGATTATGTGGGAGTTTTGTGTGTCGTTTTTTGAGGAACCTCCATACTGTTTTTCATTATAGCTGCAGCATTTTACATTCCCAGCAGCAGTGCGCAAGCATTCCCGTTTCTCCACATCCTTGCCAACACTTGTTATTTTCTGCTTTTGGATAGTGGCCATCCTAATGGAAATGAGGTAATTTCTTTTTTATTTTATTATTATTATTTTTTTGAGCCTGGGTTTCACACTATCGCCCAGGCTGGAGTGCAACCTCTGCCTCCCAGGTTCCTGCCTCAGCCTCTTGAGTATCTGGGACTACAGGCGTGCGCCACCATGCCTGGCTAATTTTTGTATTTTTAGTAGAGATGGGGTTTCACCATATGGCCAGGCTGGTCTCAAACTTCTGAGCTCAAGCTCACCTGCCTCAGCCTCCCAAAGTGTTGGGATTACAGGTGTGAGCCACTGTGCCTGGCCTGGTGCAAGGTAATTTCTCATTGTGGTTTGATTTGCATTTCTGTAGTTATTATGTTGAGCACCTTCCCATGTACTTTTTGGTTGGTTGTGTGTCTTCTCTGGAGAAGTGTTTGAGTCGTTTGCCCGTTTTAAGGTCAGATTGTTTGTCATTTTGTTTATCCATTCATCTGATGCCTGGGCTGCTTCCACCTCGTGTCCATTGTGAGTAGTGCTACTCACATCACCTGGGTGGACAGACAGTTCATTCCATTTTCAAGCAGTCACTGACAGTGTCGCAACTGGCCCTCCTCACAGCGTTGCAACATATTGAGGCCAAACCCAACCAGCCCAGGAAGGACCCCCGGGTGGGGGCCCATAGGGTGCTGGGTCTGCAGTCTTCCACTGTGGGGCAGGGCGGGGGCACTGTTCAGAAACTGTCCTTAGCGGAGGAAAATGATGCTTTTTTCCCTGCAGTCCCCAATAAGCGTTCTGCTGCAGAGAATGGAGGGCTGCTGCGAGGAGATCCCAAGTGGTGAGGGTTTGCATTCCTCCTGCGGGCACACGGCCTGCGGGCACACGGCCTGCGGCCCAGGCGCCAGGTAGACTGGTCAGCAGAGGCGTTTCTTGGATTTAATTTCCCGACTGGGAATGGGTTGAGCCCCTTCTGTTCCTCTGTGTATTGGCCACACCCATTTCTTTCCTGTCCCAGGCCTTTCCAAGTCCCTTGTCCTTCTCGCTGATTTTGTAGGCGTTATCTGCCTATCCTTGTCAGTTCTGTGTATTGCCTGTATTTTCTGTCAGTGTGAGGCTTGTCTTTCACTTTCTTTAATGGTGTCTTTTGGGACAGGAGTTTTTAATTCCAATGCAGTGAACTTTTATTTATTTTTCTTAAGGTTTGTGCTTTCTGTGCCTTGCTTAAAAATTCCTTCCCTGCCCTGACCTCATGATACTAACTTGTAAGACTTCTGTAGTTATGCCTTTCTATTAATGAATGAATGAATGAATGAATGAGAGGGTATCGTTCTGTCACCCAGGTTGGAGTGCAGTGGCGTGATTATGGCTCACTGCAGCCTTAAATTCCTGGCCTCAAGCAATTCTCCAACCTCAGCCAACCAAGTAGCTGGGACCACAGGCATTGCGCCACCATGCCTGGCTAGTTTTTGTAGTTTTTGTAAAGACGGGGGTTCGCCATGTTGTCTAGGTTGGTCTTGAACTCCTGGGCACAAGCAATCTGCCTGCCTTGGCCTCCCAGGGAGCTGGGATTCCAGGTGTGAGCCACGGCGCCTGGCCTGGACCTTTCTTCTGTAGATTTTTAATCTACTTGGGGTTGGTGTGGATGTATGGTGTGAGGTGGAAATTAACATTTTCTGGTTGACATAACTAGCTGTCCTAACACCATTCACTGAAAGTTATCTTTCCCCACTGACCCAGGGTGCCACTTTGGTCAGACTCCATGCGTTCACCTGTGTGAGTTTGTTTCTAGACTTATCATTCTGCTCCACCCTGTCTGTTTGTCTGCTTCTGTGCTGGTACCTTGATGTCTTAATTACTGTACCATGAGGATCATTCTTAGTAACTGGCATGACACTATCACAAGCTAAGGTCTTCTTCAAATAACATTTTGACTTATTTGTGTGAATTTTAGAGTCAGCCTGTTTACACACATACTCATGCACACACACAATAGCATTTTGATCAGCATTGCATTAAATGTGTAGGTCAAGTTGGGGAGAACTGACGTCTTTGTGTTACTGAGTTTTCAAGGCCAAAAACATTGCATATCTCTTGCTTATTTATGCCTACTTTAATTCTGCAAAGTTTGTATAATTTTTCTGAAGTCCTTATATATCTTTTGTTAAATGTTATTTATTTAAAATAATTTTAATACTGCGGCAAAAGGCATCCTTGAGAAATTGCATTTATCTAATTTTTTGTTACTGATGTTTAGAAATAAATTTGCTAAATTTTAAATGTTCTTAGTAATTATTTTCTATATAGGTAGCTTGGGGCTTTTACTTTAGACAATCATATGATCTTAAATTAATGACAGTTTTGTTTGTTTTTGGTAATCCATAATTGTTTAGTTTTTTTCCCATTCCTTTCTCTGATGGGTTAAGTTAAACAGGGGTGCTGGTGCCTCACTTGGCTCTTGATCTTAAAGGAAAGTTCATCATTGTTTTACCACTTGGTCTAGTGGTTGTTGGCATTTCTTGGTAGGTACTCTTTTTGAGGTTGAGAAAGTTCTTATAACTGGAAATCCTAGTTTGCTAAGTTTTTTTTTTTTTTAATCACAAATGGTTGTTGAAGTTTATCAGTTTTGGGGAGTATGAATTGAAATGATGATTATGTTTTTTGAGGAACTTGTCCATATCACCTGTTTTCAAATTTATTTTTATAACATTTGATACGGTTTGGATCTGTGTTCCCACTAAATCTCACATTGAAATGTAGTCCCCAGTGTTGGAGGCGGGGCCTGGTAGGGGGTGTTTGGATCATGAGGGCAAATCTCTTTAACATCTAGCTTTGATCCTCTGAACTGGAGTCCTGCATCCTTGAGACAACTCCACACTCATGATGGAGTGAGAATGACAAAGGCAAACAATACCTCAACATCACCATGGAAACCACTGGGACCTTGGGGGTCATAAGAGGGCCCCAGGGACCCACAGGCTGCTGGGATCACACTTTAAGAACCACTGCTCTGCTGCTCTGATCAGCTCCTTATACTTGCTGCTCGATAAGTGTTTGAGGTTGCTCCTGTCTTCAACCCAGCTGGGACCTGTTATTTTTTAACTGCAAATGGGATGTGTATTTGTTGAATAAAATTTAACAGTACGGAAGCACATGGAGTAAAAAGCCTGTCCATTTTCCATCTTCTTGAAGGGCACCATGGTCAGCAGTCTGTGCTCACCTCCAGATGCATCCGTGCGTGCAGACATAGATGTCTCTACTCACACACTTATATCCACACACAACACTTTCAAGTGGCCCTTTTCCCAGCTTAGCTGGGGTTGCACCCTCGATGTTCTGCAGCTTGCCTTTCCATGCTGGGTACAGGTGTCATCATGGTGAATTTTATGTGTCAACTTCACTGGGCCACGGGATGCCCAAACATTTAGTCAGACATCATTTCTGGTGTATCTGTGAGGATGTTTTTGGAAGAAATTAGCATTTGAGTCAGTGACTGAATAAAGCAGATTGCTTTTCCAAAGGTGGGTGGGCCTCGTCCAATCAGTTGAGAACCTGAATAGAACAGAAGGGCTGAGTAAGAGGGGACTCCTCCTGCCTGAATGTTTTGAGCTGGGACGTTGGTCTTTTCCTGCCTTTGGACACAAACTGAGACATTGGCTCCTCCTGGGTCTTGAGCCTACTGAGTTTCAGGCTAGAATGGTACTGTGGGCTCCCTGGGTCTTCAGCCTGCTGACCGCAGATCTTAGGACTTCTCAGCCTCCATAGTCGTGTGAGCCAGTTCCTTATAATCACTCAGTCTATCGGTCTGTTATCTATCTATCAATATCTGTCAGTCATCCATCTCCATCCAAGTATCCAATCTATCTAGATCCATCTATCAATCTTCTGTACCTACCTGTCAATAATCTATTTATCATATCTATCCATCCATCCATCCATCCGTCTATCTCATGTATCATGTATCTTACTGGTTCGTACAGAACCAGTGAGAGACACTTATATCCATCTCCTGTTGTTTCCGTTTCTCTGGAGAATCTGGAGTAATATAGGTGTCATCCCCCATCAGTTCATGAGGGTCCACTGCATTTTTTTCTGTGATTGCCCCCACCTTTGACAGACCTGTCCTGTGATTCATTTGATTCTTCCCTTGGTGATTGAGTTTGTTGCCAGTTTTTTTTTTTTGCCACCATCAGCTGTCTTGAATATTCTGTTTTTAAAAACCTTATTTTGTAGAGACAGAGTCTCCCCATATTGCCCAGGGTGGTCTGGACCTCCTGGCCTTAAGCAATCCTCCTGCCTCAGACTCCCAAAGTGCTGGGATTACAGGCATGAGCCACTGTGCCTGGCCTTGAATATTCTTGTATCTGTATCGTAATGCATGGGTAAGAATTTCTGTAAGTCACCTGTGTAGCAGACATCTTTTTCAACATTTGTTTTTGGTGTCTTTTGTTGGATAGTCATTTTACATTTTAATGTAATTAAATTTATTTTTTTCCTTATTTGGGTTGTGTGCTTTTTTGGTGTGTCTTGTTGAAGAAATACTTGCTTGAAAATGTTCTCAATTGTATCCTAAAAGTGTTCGTTTTGCTTTTTTTTCCAGTTGAGTTTTAAAATTCCTCTCAGCTTAATTTTAAAAAATTCCATCCCCTACTCCCCCTGCAGACCCTGGCAACCATCAGTCTACTTCCTGTTTTTACGGATTTACATTTTCTGGATATTTCATATAAATGGAACCATACAATATATAGCCTTTTGTGTCTGGCTTCTTTCACTGAGCATAATGTTTTCAAGGTTCATCCATTTTGTAGCATGGATCAATACTTCATTCCCATCTGTGGCTTACTAATATTCCATTGTATGAATATACCATATCTTGTTTATCCATTTGTCTGTTGATAGACATTTGGGTTGTTTTCATCTTTTGACTATTGTAAATCATGCTGCTGTGGACAAGCAAGCATGTATAAATTTTTGTGTGGACATATGTTTCAATTCTCTTGGGTATTTATCAAGCAGTAGAAGTGATGGATTATATGGCAACTCCATGTTTAATCAGCTTGAGTTTCGTGTATGGCATTGTATTTATTTCCTACGTCTGTTGTAATAAATAACCACAAATTGAATGGCTTAAAACAATAGACTTTATTCTTCCATAGAGGTCCGAAATCAAGGGGTGGGCAGGGTCATGGTCCCTTCAGAGGTTCCAGGGGACGATCCTTCCGTGCCTCTTCCAACTCTCAGTGGCTCCAGGTGCCCCTGGGCTTGTGGCCACATCCCTCCAGTCTCTGCCTCTGTCTTCACGTGGCCACTCTCTTCCTGTGTGTCTCTATATCATCTCATCTCTGTGTATGTCTATCTCTGTGACTAAATTTCTCCTTCTTATGAGGACACCAGTGGTTGGATTAGGGCCCACCCTGAAGACAGCATCTTAACCTGATTGCATCTGCATAGCCCCTGTCCCTCAGTAAGGTCCCATCCACAGGTTCTGGGAATGAGGAGTTCAACATATCTTTTTGGGAGGACACCACTCAACCCATAATAAGTGTGAAGTAGTACTCCAGTTTTATTTCTTTTTAGAAGAAATAAAAGATATCTTGTTATCCAGAACATTTTTCTCACTCCTCCATAGGGTCACCTTGGTATCTGAATATGTGAGGGCCTGTTTCCAGGCTTTCTTTACTTTCGTTGGCCTGTTTTTCTAACCCCAAGTGACTGTCTTAATTACTACAGCTTCCTGAGTAGGTTCTTAGCACATTCAAGAGTCAATGCTTAGAGAGTAGAGACTGTTTCTTGCTGGGACTGTTTTCTCTGCACACTGTCCTTAATGGCCTGTTCTCTTGACTCTTCTAGATGTGCTAGCCCTGGCGCTGGCTGCTGAAGAGCTAGCAGTGGCCACATGGAAGCCCTGGAGAGCTTAGTGGTGTGCCCTACAAATGACTCTGTCCAGGGCATCTCCCAACACAGCAGTGGGACAAGAAGACAATGACGGGATGTTGCATGAACTGACCCTCAGAACCCAATGTCCAGGAGAACATGAATTGGGATCTTGAAGTTCTTCAGAAAGATCAGAGTGAGCGGTGGCCCTGAGTCACTCTGTAGCAGTCATGGCAGTGAGAAGAGCCACTCTCTAATCATAATGGAATTGCAAGATTGCCAAATTAAGTCACCCAGTTAATTGTGGCCCTTAATTTTACTCTAGGAATCTGTGCTGTCCTAATCTTAGCATTTCCAGGGAGACATGGCAGCTGTTGGGGGCAGGAGGAATCACCGTGTTCCATGTGACCACCAGGCTCTACAGGCTCTAATTTTAAATTATGACAGGGAGGGAGAAGGCTGAGAACCATGCTGCTGACACTGAGACAAGGGTTCCCAGAGGTTCATTTTCCCTGGACATGGCAAAAAGACTTTGCACAGCCTTTTCAAAGATTTGGCAAATACTATGGGCCAATTTTTATATGCATTTTCTGGCATTTATTTCAGTGGATGGAGGATAGATTATTAAAATTCCTGCACTTTACATTTTAAAAATCCTTTTTTTTTGAGATGGAGTCTTGCTCTGTCGCCTAGGCTTGGGGGTGCAGTGGCACAATCTCGGCTCTCTGTAAGCTTTGCCTTCCAGGTTCACGCCATTCTCCTGCCTCAGCCTCCCTGGTAGCTGGGACTACAGGGGCCCGCCACCACGCCCAGCTAATTTTTTGTATTTTTAGTAGAGACAGGGTTTCACTGTGTTAGCCAGGATGGTCTTGATCTCCTGACCTCATGATCTGCCCACCTTGGCCTCCCAAAGTGCTGGGATTACAGGCGAGAGCCACCATGCCCGGCCTAAAAATTCTTACACAGGCTTTGCTTCATGAAACCCTTTATCAAAATTGTTTGGTCATTTTTCGACTTTCACCTGAGTTGATAATTGCAACTGAATTCATCTTGAACATTGAGAAAACAGTAAGGACCCATGAGAGAATTTTTAGAAGTCAGCCAACAATATCCCAGTCCTCACCAGCAAGTGGTTTAAAGCATCTTTCAGAATTTGAAATCAGTTTTAATGATGATCACTAACATGAATCATGTTAACATAATTTTAAGCATGTTGTACTTAATGTTCTGATTGAGATTTTTTAAAGATTGTTTTAATTGCTGTTTTGGTGAGAAGAAATGATTCAGGAGGTCTGTGCTTTGTTACCTGTACCCACATGGTGCTCAAGGTTGGGTGAGGGAAAGATGAGCAGTTAAACACACAAAGGTAGGAATTCCAGATCATCAGAGTCATTTAATTTTGTTTTGGACAAGAAACGTTTACATGCTGAATCACTCTGCCTTGTTTTTTTTAATCCCATTGTCTCCTGGTATCCATTGTTTCCAATGAGAAATCAGCTGTTAATCTCAGTGGGCTGCCCTTGTATGTGAGGAGGTGGTTTTCTCATGTGTATGTTGGTGTGCCTAATGGTGTCCCAGATTTCTTTAAGGCTCTGTTCATTTTCTTCATTCTCTCTGTTTTTTAGATTGCAGAATCTCTATCAATCTATCCTTAAGTTCTGACTCTTGGTTTTCCCTGCCAGTTAAAAACCTACCACTGAGCTTCTCTATTGAGTGTTTTATTTCATACATTGTACTTTTCAACTTCAGAATTTCCATTTGGTTGTTTTTATAATTTCTGTTTCTTTATTCTGTATTTGATGAGACATCATCATTGTACCTCCCTTTACTTCTTTAAGTGTGGTTTCCCTAAGTTCTCTGAACATATTTATAATAGCTGCTTTGAAGCCTTTGCAAAGTCCAACATCTGGATCCTCTCACAGTTTATGTTGTCTGTTCTCCCTCTCCCTCCAGTATGGGATACTTTCCTGTTCTTTACATGCCTCGTAATTTTAATTTTTGTTGAAAACTGGATATTTCAGGCAATATATTGTATCAACTATGGATTCTGATTCAATTCCTCCCTCTCTTGGATTTCTTTTTCAGTTGTTTGCTTATGTATTTGTTTAGTGATACATAACTGGGTATTTATCCAAAGGAAAGGAAATTAGTATATCAAAGGGCTTCCTGCACCCCCATGTTTATTGCAGCAGTATTCATAATAGCCAAGATGTGGAACCAACCTAAGTGTCTACCAATGCCTGAATAGATAAAGAACATGTGGCATATATACACAATGGAATATAATTCAGCCATCAAAAAGAATGAAATCATGTCATTTGCAGTAACATGGATGGAACTGGAGGTTATCATGTTGAGCGAATAAACCAGGCATGGGGGTCATTTTGACCCAGTCTTTGAGGTTTGTTCTGACCCAGGACATTCTTCTTAGCTGTGTCCTGCTGAAGTTCCTCTGGTGAACTAGCTGGCCTGAGGTTGAGCTTGTTGGTCTTAGGTAAGAGGAACAGTTGTTTTCAAGAGCACCCTTAGGGTTGAACTTCCTTTCCCATGTGCTATTTCAAATAAAGTCAGTTCCTATGGGGAGCGCTTTAGAACTTTCTGTTCTTATGAACTTCTTTTCCCCTTTGGCAAATCTTGGAGTCAGTTTTCTGGGCAGTGGCAGCCTGTGGTCTTCTTGGTTTGCATCAAAGACCAGATATACATGTCCTATGATTCCGCAGACCCTGAACTGTTCCAGTAACCCAGCTGTGGAGTATCTGACTGGGAGCTCCGTGACAAGGCTTGGTGGTGTGCAGACTTGGTTTCCAGTAAGATTCTGCAACTATTTTTCTAAAGACACACACATACCTGTTTGAGCGGGAGCCAGGCATGGCTGACTTCCCCACAGAAGGGATAGGGCTGGGTGTCACTAAAGGCCAAGCCCTCTGCTCGTGAGGCTCTCACACCATCTTAGGAGTGAAGCTGATGGGCATCTCAGACTTGGCTTTCTCTGGCACAGGTAGGATTTAAAAATGAGGCATAGACTTTTCCTATGCATGTGTGACATGCTAGACACATGGCCTTTAAGACCACATTCAGGTCCGGGTGTGGTGGCTCACGCCTGTAATCCCAGCACTTTGGGAGGCTGAGGTAGGCAGATCATGAGGTCAGGAGTTTGAGACCAGCCTGGCCAATATGGTGAAACCCCATCTCTACTGAAAATACAAAAATTAGCCAGGTGTGGTAGCATGCACCTGTAGTCCCAGATACTCAGGAGGCTGAGGCAGAAGAATTGCTTGAATCCAGGAGGTGAAGGTTGCAGCGAGCCTAGATCGCACCACTGCACTCCAGCCTGGGCGACAGAGCGAGACTCCATCTCAAAAACAAAACAAAAACCAAAACAAACAAACAAAAAACACATTCTGAAACCATCAGGGAGATTAAAAGAGGCACAAATACTTCAAAACCAAGGTAATTACCGACCCTGTCTGCTGAGGCAACATACAGTGGCATTGTGAAGAAATGTGCTCACTGCAGCAGAAAGCCACTTCCTTACAGAGTCCCATCCTCGGGGATGGGTTTCCCAGCGCTCCTGCACTCAGGTTTCACGTGTCTGTCCCCAGATCTGCTCTTTTCATTCATGATACAAACTCTGCAGGGTTCTGACCACAGGCTCGCCTTTGCAAAGACAACGTGATTTTCCTTCTAAAACTCAGCCAGAGCTACCTCTGTGCTTCAGAGGAACTGGTCCCAGCCCTGTGATCGGTGGGCACGGAGTCCTGGCATGCCCAGCCCTTGCCGTGTTGTGATTGGTTGTCTCAGTGGCTAGCTCTTCACTTTCCCCCATTCTTCTTATTGTGTTAAAATACAGAGAACACAACATTTACCATTTTGACCATTTTAAGTGTCCAGTTCAGTGGCATTAAGCGCATTCATGTGGTTGTGCAGCCATCACCATCACCCATCTCCAGAGCTTCTTCATGTTCCAAACCTGACAATCTGTCCCCATGACACACCAATCCCCATACCCCCACCCGAGCCCTGGAGCCCCCATTCTGCCCTCTGTCTCCATGGGCATGAATCCTCTGGGGATCTCACAGGAGTGGAATCAGTCTTTGTCTTTCTGTGCCTGGCTTATTCACTCAGCATAATGTCCTCAAGAATTATCTCTATTGCAGATGTTACAAATGTCCTGCTTTTAAAAACTGAATTAAAAATAAACTGAAGGCCCGATGCAGTGGCTCCCACCTGTAATCCCAGCACTTTGAGAGGCCAAGGTGGGTGGATCACCTGAGGTTGGGAGTCCAAGTCCAGCCTGACCAACATGGTGAAACCCTGTCTCTACTAAAAATACAAAATTAGCTGGGTGTGATGGCGCATGCCTATAATCCCAACTACTTGGGAGGCTGAGGCAGGAGAATCGGTTGAACCCGGGAGGCAGAGGTTGCAGTGAGCTGAGATTGCACCATTGCACTCCAGCCTGGGCAACAAGAGTGAAACTCCATCTCAATAAATAAATAAAATAAACTGAATAGCCATCCTTTGTGTGTATCCACCACCTTTTGTTCATCCACTCATCTGTTGATGGACACTTGGGTTGCTTCCAGCTCTTGGCTGTTGGGAATAGTGCTGCAATAAATGTGGGTGGGCCGGCTGCGGTGGCTCACATCTGTAACCCTGGCGCTTTGGGAGGCTGCAGCAGGAGGATCACTTGAGCCCAGAAGGTCAAGACCAGCCTAGGCAACATAGTGAGACCCCATCTCTATTAAAAAATGTTTTAAAATTAAAAATAAAATGGGTGTACAAATATCTTTTCGAGACCCTGCTTTCAATTCTTTTGGGTGCATACTGATAGATGGAATTGCTGGGTCACATGGGATTCTATATTTAATTTTTTAGGAACCAGCATACTGTTTTCCACAGCAGCTGTGCACCAACTCTTTATTTTAATAAACCTTCTACAATGTAAAAGTGAAATAAATGATCGTATTTAGTAATTGTCATTTTTCTCTCTATAATTTACCTTATCTAAAAAGGTAGCATTTTCCATTTTACTTCCCATTTTTGGTGTGACTTTGCCTAATTTTGTAATAGATGATTTTAAAAATATATTTTGTCACCATAGAATAGATTTTTTTTTTTTTTCCCAGCACAAACAGAAAAACCAAGAGCTTCTACCCCTTGGTCTTGAAATAGAAACAAAATGGACAAACCCATTTCAAATTAGGAGAACAAGAGAATTAAAATAAGAGATCTTTTCCTCCATAATAGCATTTCTTGTTGTCAGACCAGCTTTACAAAGTAGCCTAACGTGTGATCTAAAGAGGAACGTGCTGAGGTAGGCCCAGGAGAAAAATCCCAGGAAGACAAAGGCCCTATTATTTTTATGGTGCAATTTAATACACATGAATAACTTTGTAAACTAGGTGTTTTTCAAAACAGCTTTAGTCTGTTTCTAATATATAAGGAAAATAACTTTCTTTTGTTTTATGCTACCTAAGTGTGTGGTGTCTATCCAATATGTTACTAGCGTACATGTTCACTGTAGCTATTCGTAATAGCCAAGATATGGAGTCAACTTGAATGTCCAAGAAAACATGGTACATATACACAATGGAGTATTATTCAGCCATCAAAAGAATGAGATCCTGTCATTAGCAGCAACGTGTATGGAACTGGAGGTCATTATGTTAAGTGAAATAAGCCAGGCACAGAAAGGTAAATATCGCATGTTGTCATTCCTATGTGGGAGCTAATTTGCGCTATGTAGACATATATCAAAACATCACATTGTACACTTGAAATATGTACAATTTTTATTTGTACATCAATAAAGCTGGGATTGGGGATGCAATGGTATAAAAACTAACTCTCCTCTCTACTTGTGCAAGTGCAAGATTCTCATCTGGGCAGTTGTCTTCAGACTTTTTTTGTGTCCTCCTCAAGCATGTTTAGCCTCTTACAGTTAAAAAAAAAAAAAGCTAAACTCGAGACTATGTTTGGGCTTCACCGGTTCTCACTCATGTTGATTTCATGGAGGTAGAGAGTTGAATGATGGTTACCAGAGGCTGGGGAGGGAAGCGGGAAGGGAGATGAAGAGAGGCTGGTTAATGGGTAGAGACACACAGTCAGAGAAAATGAATCAGTTCTAGTGTTGAGTAGCATGGTAGAGTGACTGTAGGTAACAGTAATTCATCATATATAGTTGACCCTTGAACAACATGGGTTTGCACCACTGAGTCCACTTATACGCAGATTTTCTGGAACCAAATGGGAAGGGAACCAACAGTGTTCTCGGGATGTCAAACCTATGTGTATAGGGAGGGCCGGCTTGTCCTATGCTTGGGTTCCACAGGGCCGACTGTAGAACTTGAGTATGCACAGATTTTGGTATATGCGGGAGTCCAGGAACCAGCTTCCCGTGTATGCTTCAAAATAGCTAGAAGAGAAGATTTGGAGTGTGAAGAAATGATCAGTGTTTGAGGGAATGGTGTCATAAACCCTGACTTAATCATTACACATTGTATGCAGGCATCAGGACATCACATGTGCCCTGTAAATATGTACAGTTATGTATCAATAACAAGTAAGTAAAATTAAAACAATCACTTACTGGGGTAGCAGTCAGATTTACTTGCTCCAGATAGATTTTACTTTGCTCCTGATACGTTGCTAGAGAAAGTTTACTTTGAAGTAGTGTATTTGTAAGCAACCCAGCTGCAATGAAAGGAGGTATTTCCATTAAAATATGACAGCATGACTTACGGATGCCTTTAATTATAATTCACCATTTCTGGCCAGGCACAGTAGCTCATGCCTGTAATACCATCACCTTGGGAGGCCGAGGCAGGATGACTGCTTGAGCCCAGGAGTTCAAGACCAGCCTGGGAAACAGGGAGACCCTGTCTCTTAAAAAAAAAAAAAATCAAAAAATTAGCCAGGCATGGTGGCTCACGCCTGTGGTTCTAGCTACTCAGGAGGCTGAGGAAGGAGGATCATGAGGCTGCGCAGTTAAAACTGCACCACTTCACTCCAGCCTGGGTGATAAGATTATGTCTCAAAACAAAACAAAAAGGCCACATCACATTGTACACTTTAAATATAAACAATTTTTGCTTGTCAATTATAACTCAATAAAGCTGGGGCAGGTAGGGGACATAGCAGTACAATAAAAATCCCTCACCTATCTGCTTGCATAAATGCAAGCAGATTTCCATCTGGGCAGCTTTTTTCAAACTTTTGGCAGTTGCATCCTCACAACTGCCTTATTACTTAATTACCCCTTATGCTTAAAAAAAAAACAACCCACGAAACTACAGACTTCATCAGTCTTTGCACTAATGTCCTCTTGTTGAGGAATAATCTCCTTCAGGGTGGGACAATGCACTTAGCAGTCACATCTGTGTGGCCACAAAGGCTGCTTCTCATTTATACCGGGAGAAACGTTGCCAGCACAGCCGCTGTGTAGGCTTAAGCGAATTGTTTTCACCCTGTGAGCCTCAGGCCCCTCTTCTATGAGAAGACACCCTTGTTTGGGAATATCTGATAAGATACTGACATGAAAAGGCCTTATGAACACAAAAGCGTGACACACCTGTGTGTTCTCTCGGTGCTGCTGGGAGTGTGTGTTTGCTGAATGCGTGTCATCTACAAGCTGGTCAAGGATGGAAAATGCCTTCCCTCCTAACATTCAGAAGGGAATGAAAACCCTCTTTCCTCCTAGAATACAGAGGAGGAAAGAACTTCATCTTTACACCCAAGCCAAGACACCAGAGATTCTTGACATGTTCAGATACGACTTGGGGATCATAAAATGTTCAGGAAACCCTGCAGGACGGACTTACACTTTTTTTTGCCTATAGTTTGTGGGCACCCGGGGCCCAGCCACCCCATCGCCTGGGCAGCAGGTGCAGGTCTGAGGCCTCCAGGCCCACCATCCCCCAGGCCTTGGGAGGTGGCTGTGAGAACACCCCCTTCAGTTAAACTGCACCCAGGATGCCAGCCCACCCAGCTGTGAAAGCCCCTGGGAGGAGGGCTCATGGCGGGACATCCCTGTGGAAGCTGGCAACTCAAGGGACACAGTGACATTTGCTTTCCTCAGGAAATTGTGTCTGCTCCTCCTCCACCTGTACCCCTTTGAACAGACAGCAGCTCCATGAAAGTTCTCTTTGCAGTGGATTCCAGCCAGGAATAGGCAAGGTCCATGGCCAGCCACTGCGTCCTGTGGCCTCCCGTGGTGTGAAGGACACCCTGGGCACAAAGCCTCCGGAAGCTCCGTAGTGTGAATATCCCACTGTCTTCAACAAATACGTTTCAGGGAAATAAGGAACAACAGGGGTCCTGTGAAGGAGGCAGAAAATCCAGCCTGATGGCTGGCAGTGGTGTTTGGAGATGCAGCGGAGCAGGCAGCAGTGAAGAGGGTCAGGAGGACAGGCTGTTCCTGGAGGCTGTAGGGGCATCACTTCTCCCAGGTCCAGGAGGACCTGCAAGGGTCTGGCCTGCACAGCCGTCTTTGCACCCTCCATGGCCCTGTCCTGGAGGGGGTGGGGCATGTATTCGAGCACACACAATGCACACACACTTCTGCATGGCTGGGGCAGCTCAGGGCCAAGCTCCTGGTGGGGGAGCTCCTTCCAGCTCCTTCCAGCCTTTCCTTTCTCCCTGGTGCTGTGGTCTGAATGTGTGTCCCGGAGATTCACACGTTGAAATGCTGACACCCAAGGTGACAGGATTAGAACGTGAGCTTTTGGAAGTGATCAGTCATGAGACAAGGCTGCAGAATGACATGACCGTTACTCCAGAGACCCCTCGCCCTCTTTCTGATTGAGGACACATGAGAGATGTTGGCTATTGCCCGGACGAGCCTGAGGTACCCTGTGAGGACACATAGAGGCCTGGAACTGGATCAGGGATAGGGCAAAGCCTGGAGGCACAGAGCAGATTCTGACCACCCTCATCTTCCCCACCCTCCCTCCTACCACAGCCTGAGCTGTCCTCCTGGGCCCAGCTCCAGACCCTGCCCGGCCAGCCCCTTCTTTAGCTCCGTGGTGCTGGTAGCTGGGGCCCTGTTGGGAGCACACCTCAGGATAAGTGCCCCCAGGTGCAGGGTGCAGGATCCCACCTCACATGCCGCCCTGCTCCCTCCTCCCTCCATGGAGGCCCCTGTGGTTAGAGCCTCGGCTTCTCCTCTGGACCTGGGCCCTCCCTGGAAAGGCACAGGGCTCCCACTGGGTGGCCCTCTCTGGCTGCTCTTCCCCTGGTTGGGCCTGCCCAGTGCCCGGTCCACACTTCTTCCTGGCCAGGGCCATGGGGACGGGGCCAGCTCCTCTTGGGTATGAAGCAGGGTGCCATCAGCATCCCCTCGCCGGGGCTGGTCCCTCCCCCCAGGCAGGCTGGATTCTCACAGGACACTCCTGTGCTCCCATGTAAGGATGACTCTGAGACCCAGCTTAGGGTTCCAGGAGGGCCCCGGGTGGGCAGCGGCCTGCCACAGGCCTGGGCCTGCCCAAGCAGGGTGCACCAGGCTCCTGCCCCTATCCCTCCACCGCTGGCCCTCAGGTGGGTGCTGGGTCCTTCTAGGGGGTGGTCCTGGGTCCCCTCTGGGGGCAGTACTGGGGCTGCCTCAAGATCCATCCTGGGCTCCCCTTGGGGTGGTCCCTTGTCTCCCTCAGAGCCTTTCTGGGTCCCCCAGGCTCCCTCCTGCCCCACACGCCAGGATGCTGGTTTGAGGGGGGGAGCAGGCCAGCTACAGCCCCTGGTCAGCATCAGTGCTAAGGACACAGGGTCCCCCCATTCCTGGCTGTGGTCCCCGGCCCGCATCACTGCTAAGGACAAGGGTCTCTCCATCCCTGGCTGTGGCCCCTGGCCTGCATCACTGCTGAGAACACAGGCAACCCTGGCCTCCATCACTGCTGAGGACACAGGGTTCCCCCGTCCCTGGCTGTGGCCCCCGGCCCGCATCACTGCTGAGGACACAGGCAACCCTGGCCTCCATCACTGCTGAGGACACAGTGTCCCCCGGTCCCTGGCTGTGGCCCCCGGCCTCCATCACTGCTGAGGACTCAGGTGTCTTCCCCATCCCTGGCCGTTGCCCCCCGGCCGGCATCACTGCTGAGGACACAGCGTCCCCCGTCCCTGGCGGTGACCCCTGGCCTCCATCATTGCTGAGGACACAGGCGTTTGTCCCCCCCTCCCTTGCTGTGGCCCCAAGCATCTGCCCTTTGCCTCCCACAGGGCCGAGGGTGAAACTGAATCCGGGACAGTGACACCCGGGCTATTTTGGAGCTGGGCTGGGCTGGCCTGGCTGGCACAGGGGGTGGGGTAGGGGCGGGCCCAGGCTTCTCCAGCTGACAGTGTCCGCCTGTCCTTTTGTCCCCGTCCAGTTTGAGGAGCGGCCGGAGTGTGGGCTGCTGGTAGGCAGCCTGCTGGTCCTGGGCCCTTGGAGGGAGGTGAGACCCGGCAGCCCCTGCCTCCCAGCCTGTGCCCCCAGCCTGCGTGCTGCCCAGAGCCCCCACAGAGAGAGGTGAGGAGACAGAGCCGGGCAGGGTGGGGCCGTTCTGTGCCCTGGAGGGTGGCTCCACTAAAGGTCACGTCTGGGGAGTGGGGAAGACTTCAAGGTCTGGCCACGGTGCAGCTCCCTGTGGCGGGGCTGGGGTTCCAGCCTCTGCTCCCTCTGAGCCCTGGAGCTGGGCCCCTCACATGGGGATGGAGCCACTAGGCTGGCCTGGGGCTGCAGGGTAGCCGGGGCGGTGCCCTGCACCCACCGTCCCCTCTACCCCGGAGTTGACCCTCGCTCAGAGAGCGGCCTGGGGGTCCGGCTGGCCCTGCCCCCAGCACTGCTGAGATAGATGCCCGCTGACAGCTGGGGCTATTTTGGGCCTGTTGGCTCAGCGGAGTGGACAGCCAGAGGGGCGCTGACACCTGACTCCAGGAAAGAATTTCCCCAGAACGCTTGAAGCCTCCGGTGGGGTCTAAGGTGAAGCACAGCCCTGGGGCGCTGCCCTTGGAACTTCATGCTGGAAGGGCATGGGAGCACAGGCTGCCCAGGTTGCCTGTCAGTGTAGGGGTGGGGAGGGCCAGTGAGGTGGCGCCCTGGGAGCTGCCTCCCACTCTGGACTCTTCCCTGTGATGGTCCCGGGCCCCTGGAGGACCAGAGTGGCAAAGTTCTGCAACAGTCAGGGTGGAGGGGCTGCTGAGGGGTGGGCGGCTGTGGGCAGGGCCTGTCACCCGGGGCATGGTTGGGGGGGTCCCACAGGGTTGGAGTGAGGCCTCAAGGGGCTGAGGAGCCCAAGTGTGGTCCATGGTGGGTAAAAGGCTTTCCTGGGAGGCTGAAGTCTCCCCCTCCTGGGGAAGCTCATGGGGTGCCCAGACCCAAAACGTGGCAGAGAAAAAAGACAGCCTCTGCAGATGTCCCAGTGCCCAATGGATTCCTGGGAGCCCCAGGGGTGACCGTGGTGGCCCCCTTCCTGCTCGGCCTGTTTCCTCATCTGTGATATGGGTTGTCAGGGAGGAGGATGACTCCTGAACCCTCAAGTGTCCTTGCTTGGTGAGCCCCTCTCTGGCCCTAGGCCTGCTGACTGGTGGGGACGCCTCCTGACGGGGCTGCCATGAGCCCCCCAGACCCTGCAGTCGGCCTCCTGGGCCTGCACCAGGTGACAGAATGCAGGGCTATAGTGCCGTGCCTGGCAGCTGATGAGGACCTCAGTGTCTACACGCTCTTCCCAGGCCAAGGTCAGCCTGTGCACCTCTGTCCCTTCGGCACGGGCAGTAACGGGAGCTCCCTGACCTGTCCCGGTCCTCTAGGCCCAGAGAGGCTACCCACACATGCTGCCTCATCTGTTCCACTGTGACCCTGACAGGGCCAGCTGGGGATCTGGGTGTGGCAGAGGTTGGGGGAGAGGATGCCCCTTTCTGCTTTTGGGGAACCCACAGACCTGCTATATGATTTTTTTTTTTTTTAAGAGACTGGGCCTTGCTCTGTTGCCCAGGCTGGAGGGCAGTGGCATAATCACAGCTCACTGCAGCTTTGACCTCCTGGGCTCAAGCCATCCTCCTGCTTCAGTCTCTTGAGTAGCTGGGACAGCAGGCACCTGCCACCATGTCAAGTTAATTTTTTTAAATTGTTTTTGTAGAGATGGGGATCTCACATGTTGCCCAGGCTGGCCTTGAACTCCTGGGCTCAAGGGATCTTCCCACCTCTGCCTCCCACAGTGCTGGGATTACATGTGCTTGCCACCATACCTGGCCTGACTGTATGACTTTGGAGAGTGCTGGGGACAGCCCAGAGCTCGTGGGCCCTGCAGAGTTGATGTCAAAGTAGCCCTTTGAGTCCTGGGAGGAGCCCATAGAGGTAAATTCCCAGAAAGGGTGGAACTCGGACCCCGGTCCCTGCTGTGGGCAGGCCCCTGCCCAGGTCCTCCCCAGCCCCAGAGCCCTGCTGTGGGTGGGGAGGCTGGGCTGCAGCATAGGTGCTGACTGCACAGTGAGTCAGCAGAGTGGTACCTGCTGCCCGCAGTCCAGCCCTGCTCCAGCATCAGTCTGCCCAAGGGGATTAAGGGGGATTAACTACCTGAATCACAGGACCAGGAGGAGGGCCTGGGAACGTCGCCCTGGCCCAGCCTACAGTGGGCGGCCCAGGCCCAGAAGCTGGTGGCTCTGGCCTGAGGGAGAGTGCAGGCGAGGTGCCCTGGCGGGGGCCTCTCCACCATGGGGTGGTTGTGCCTGCCAGGGCTGGAGGGAGTTAAGGCGCCCCGGGTCAGCCCAGTGCCCGTGGGGCCCACTCACACCCGCTGTTCCTACAGAAGAGCTGCATAGGCAGGGTAGTGTCACCCCACACCATCTATATGGGGGGACTGTACTGGGGCGGCTGGCCTGCTGGGCTTGGCCTGGGGTGGTCAAAGGACAGCGTCACCCGGGGCCTTTGGCACTGGTGTCCACCCTCAACCCTGCAGCATGTCCAGCTGGCCAGTGTGGCTGAGAACTGTGGGGTGACCAGCTGGTCTCAGCCTGGAGGTCTCTAGCCCTTCCAGGGGGATGTTACTGGCCTTGCCAGCTCCAGACTCTGGGGTCCCCCAGCTATGCTTCCAAGCCAGATCCCTGACTGTGTGCTGCCCTTGCATCCCAATCCTACCCTGGGGCTCAGTGGAGGGGCCTGGGAGCAAGCAGCTAAGTGGTTTCCAGTCCTTCCCGCTCATGGATGAAGAGCATGCCCCTGGGGAGGAGGGAGGTGTGTGACCCTGCAGAAGAGGTGAGGCCCCTCTGCAGCAAGGGCAGCTTCAGGCGGGACCGGCCCCTCAGTGCAACCTGGAGGGGCTGCTGAAGGAGAGCTGCGTAGGGGTGGCGGGGAAGAGGAGGGAGTAAGGGCGTTGCCCAGGGCAGAGGGTGCATCTCACCTAGAAGAGGCTCAGAGGGGAGCCTGCCAGGGTGGAGAACCAGTGACCTCCTTGTGCAATAGGCAGAGGAGACGGGCATGAGACCGGTGCCCATGGTGGGCCTCCTGCACCCAGGCCTGCCGGGGCTCAGCGAGGCTCCCCTTCTTGGTGTGGGGGACACACAGGCCAGCTGAAGTTTTAGGCCCCAGAGGCAGCAGTGTGTGGGGTAGGAGAAAGGATACCTCCCCTGCCCCCGGGCGGGTAGAGAGTGGCCTACAGTGCACCAGGCAGGTCTGCCTGCCTCAGGGAGGTACAGCAAAGCTTGTAGGCTGGGAGGAACCAAAAATAGCGGGCACTGCGCTGGAGGGGGCCCTGCCTGGTTGCTAGGGGGTGTAGGTTTGGGACATGTGCTCCAGTAACTGCAGCTGGGGCAGTGGGTCCCTGTAGGTAGGGAGAGGGAAGATGTTCTCAGCGGCTAGAAGAGCCGTTTGCAGGTGAGGGTACCAAACCCCAAATGCTCAGAAAGGGGCAAGTCTGCACTCCTGGGTCGCGGTGCCAACTGGTGATGCTTCCTCAGGGCGCGGGGAGTGGGGGGGAAATAGGATGTGTGGAGGTGTTGAACTGGGTTCCTCAGGCGGCACGGTGGGGTGCACTCGGGTCTCATTCCAATACCCACTAAGGCCATCCCCACCTACTCGCAGGTCCCCGCCGCCACCCTCATGGATCAGCCACAGTTCAGCGGGGCGCCCCGCTTTCTCACCCGGCCCAAGGCCTTCGTGGTGTCGGTGGGCAAGGACGCCACCCTCAGCTGCCAGATCGTGGGTAATCCCACGCCACAGGTGAGCTGGGAGAAGGACCAGCAGCCGGTGGCGGCGGGCGCGCGCTTCCGTCTGGCCCAGGACGGCGACCTCTACCGCCTCACTATCCTGGACCTGGCGCTGGGCGACAGTGGGCAATACGTGTGCCGCGCGCGCAATGCCATAGGCGAGGCCTTCGCTGCCGTGGGCCTGCAGGTGGACGCCGAGGCCGCGTGCGCCGAGCAGGCGCCGCACTTCCTGCTGCGGCCCACGTCCATCCGCGTGCGCGAGGGCTCAGAGGCCACCTTCCGTTGCCGCGTGGGTGGCTCCCCGAAGCCGGCAGTGAGCTGGTCCAAGGACGGGCGGCGCCTGGGTGAGCCCGACGGCCCCCGCGTGCGCGTGGAGGAGCTCGGCGAGGCGAGTGCGTTGCGCATTCGGGCGGCGCGGCCGCGCGACGGCGGCACTTACGAGGTCCGCGCCGAGAACCCGCTGGGCGCCGCCAGCGCCGCCGCAGCGCTCGTGGTGGACTCGGACGCCGCGGACACGGCCAGCCGGCCCGGGACCTCCACGGCCGCGCTCCTGGCGCACCTGCAGCGGCGGCGCGAGGCCATGCGCGCCGAGGGCGCCCCAGCCTCACCGCCCAGCACCGGCACGCGCACCTGCACGGTGACCGAAGGGAAGCACGCGCGCCTCAGCTGCTACGTGACCGGCGAGCCCAAGCCCGAGACGGTGTGGAAGAAGGACGGCCAGCTGGTGACCGAGGGCCGGCGGCACGTGGTGTACGAGGACGCGCAGGAGAACTTCGTGCTCAAGATCCTCTTCTGCAAGCAGTCGGACCGCGGCCTCTACACCTGCACGGCGTCCAACCTCGTGGGCCAGACCTACAGCTCCGTGCTGGTCGTAGTGCGCGGTGAGCTCCTGGGTGCGGGGCGCGAGGGCCCAGGCTCCTCCCCAACCCCTGCACCTGGGTCCTTTCGCCCTTGCGGTCTGCCGTTTCCCACCCGCGTCTGTCCGGTCGTGGAATCCAGGGTTGCAGGTGTCCGTTCCTGGTGCGCAAAATGCGGGCGACGCCCCACGACCTGTCCTAATGACCCACAACCCGCTTTCCCCACCCAGTCCCCTGCCCGCCCCGCCCCCTTTTCATGCCACCCCACCCCACCCCACCCCACCCCACCCCACCCCACCGCTGGCCGACAGACAGGGGCGAGAGGTGTGAGAGGGGCGGGGCCGCAGGGGATCCCACCTCCTCAGCCCCGCCCTCTCCTTGGCGCTGCTCCCAACCCAATCTCCACCACTCTGCTTTCTGCTCTTCTACTCCCCCGCCCCCCAACTTCCCGTCTCCTCCCCTGCGCCCTTCCCAACCCTTAGCCCCTCTGCTTCCTGCTCGCTCCTCTCCCCACCCCACTCCTCTGTCCTGCACCCTCTCCTTTCCAGCCTCCCAGCCCCTCTGCCCCGTCCCCTATTCCTTCCCACACCCTCACCTCTGCATCCTCCAGTCTCCTTTCCCGCCCACAATCCCCCAATTTCCCCCTTACCACCCCGCGGTCGTCCTGCACCCTCCGGCCCCGCCCCTCTCACCAGTCTCCTCTCCTGGCAGAGCCCGCGGTTCCCTTCAAAAAGCGGCTGCAAGATCTGGAGGTGCGGGAGAAGGAGTCGGCCACATTCCTGTGCGAGGTGTCCCAGCCGTCCACTGAGGCCGCGTGGTTCAAGGAGGAGACGCGGTTGTGGGCGAGCGCCAAGTACGGCATCGAGGAGGAGGGCACCGAGCGCCGCCTGACCGTGCGCAATGTCTCGGCCGACGACGACGCGGTGTACATCTGCGAGACGCCAGAGGGCAGCCGCACGGTGGCGGAGCTCGCAGTCCAAGGCAGGCGGGGCGCGGCACGGGGCGGGGCACGGGGCGGCTTCGGGGAGGTAGCGGGGGCAAGGAGGCACCGAGGAGGGAGCGGGGGGTGGGGGGAGCCAGGCTGCACGGGCTGGGCGGGCACGGGGGCGGGCAGGGTGCGGACGGACTGGGTTTGCGAGGTACGATTTGGGACTGGGGCAGGCAGGGGCGGGACTGGGGCGGGAAGGGCAGGTAAGTTGGGGGCGGAGGAGCAAGCTCGGGCGGGGCACGGGCGGGGGATTAGGGGGAAGGGGAGACGAAGTGGGCAGGGGTCTTGCGGGGCCGAGCTGGGACTTGGGCCGGCGGGACAGGTAAGGGGTTGCGCGGAGAAGTGAATCGGAGGCAGTTGGGAACCGGGAGACGGGGGGCGAGCGGAGTAGCGAGTCTGGAGCGGGGCGTGCAGGGGCTGGTCTGAGCGGCCCGGCTCTCTCCACCCCAGGAAACCTCCTCCGAAAGCTCCCTCGGAAGACGGCGGTGCGCGTGGGCGACACGGCCATGTTTTGCGTGGAGCTGGCGGTCCCGGTGGGCCCCGTCCACTGGCTGCGGAACCAGGAGGAGGTGGTGGCCGGGGGCCGCGTGGCCATCTCCGCGGAGGGCACGCGCCACACACTGACCATCTCCCAGTGCTGCCTGGAGGATGTGGGCCAGGTTGCCTTTATGGCTGGCGACTGCCGGACATCCACCCAGTTCTGCGTGTCGGGTGAGGGCCTGAGGGTGCTCCCAGGATGGCGTCGCTTCCCTGCTGTCTCCCTGGTCCCAGTCCCCTGCCCTCCATTAGCTCAGCTCTCTGGGTTTCAGCCTGTTGCGCTGAGGGCCGCGGGGCAAGACCATAGCCCTGGTCCTCCAAGGTTAGGCTCCCTGAGCCCCCGCAGTCCTTCAGCTGCAGCCAGAGAAGTGGCTGCAGGTCTGGGGCTGGAGGTTGTGGCCAGTGGTCCAGGTCCCCAGAGCAGCCCCAAGAGAGCTGGGGATCCTGTGACACTCCTCCAGGTGATTCCAGACCCAGGGCTCAGGAAGAGGCTCCCAGTAGGTGACCTCTGCCCACTCTCTACACAGCCCCCAGGAAGCCTCCCCTGCAACCCCCTGTGGATCCTGTGGTAAAGGCCAGGACGGAGAGTTCTGTGATCCTCAGCTGGTCCCCACCACCCCATGGGGAACGCCCTGTCACTATCGACGGCTACCTGGTAGAGAAGAAGAAGCTTGGCACCTACACCTGGATCAGGTGCCACGAGGCTGAATGGGTGGCTACACCTGAGCTGACCGTGGCTGATGTGGTGGAGGAGGGGAACTTCCAGTTCCGAGTGTCAGCTCTCAACAGCTTTGGTCAGAGTCCCTACCTTGAGTTCCCGGGGACTGTCCACCTGGGTAAGTGGGACCTCCCTGTTACAACCTACGGGGCTGCTCACCTGCCCCGGAATCCCCCAGGTCCAGCCTCAGGGGAGGCCAGAGTAGCCTCATGGAGACCTTCTGTGGGGAGGGGGGCTGCCAAGGCTTTGCCCTGGTGCAGTGTCCATGGTGGGAAGGATAGGTGACCCCACTACAGGGCCCCTGGGAGCCTGCCTGTCTCCAGCAGACCCAGGGAACGGGGCTCCAGGGCTGCCCCACTCTGGTGGGGCTTGTAGGATGCTGGAGGGGTCTCAGGGCAGCTATACCTTGTCCTCGTTCCTTCATGAGCCTGACTCGTGCTGTGGTCGCTCTGTGTGCTGGCTGGGCTTCCTGGAGGAGAAACATTTGGGTCTAGGCTCTGTAGGAAGAGGAGGGGAAGGCAGAGACCCCCGCAGCACTTCCCACTCCTCCTCGGCCCCTTTCTGACGCTGCCCACCCCACAGCCCCCAAGCTGGCCGTGAGGACACCGCTGAAGGCGGTGCAGGCAGTAGAGGGTGGCGAGGTCACTTTCTCCGTGGACCTCACGGTGGCCTCAGCGGGTGAGTGGTTCCTGGATGGGCAGGCCCTGAAGGCCAGCAGTGTGTATGAGATGCACTGTGATCGCACCCGGCACACGCTCACCATCCGGGAGGTGCCCGCCAGCCTGCATGGGGCGCAGCTGAAGTTCGTGGCCAACGGCGTTGAGAGCAGCATCCGGATGGAGGTCCGGGGTAGGTGGAGAGCCCCAGCTTGGGACCCTGAGCCTCATTTCTCCAGGGTGGGCGGGGTCAGGGCTCCAGGTAGGGCTGCTACAGGTCTGAGGGCCCCAGGACACCCTGTCAGCCTGCAGGTCACTGGGATGAAGCAGGCAGGGTGGTGGGCGTGGCACTGGTCCCTGGTGTGTGGGTGAGGGCCTGGGGCTGCAGGGGTCCTGCTGGGCAGAGCCTCACGTCTGTCTCCCTCCTTTCCTCCTTTCCCCCTCCTCCCTCCTCTCTCTTGTTCATCTTTTCCCTTCCGTTTCTTTCCTGCCTTTTTCTATCTGCCATCCCATGCCTGGCTGTTCCACCTCCATCTCCCCTGCTTCTCTGGTGTATCTGTGACCTCTGTTCTGCCATTGTCTCCCCTGCCTGCCTCTCCCTTGCTGTCCTCCCGTGCTGTTCTCCTGGGTCCCTCCCTTTATCTTTCTCTGCCCCATGTCTGTCTCTCCTTGTCTCCCTTTCCGTCCATTCCCCTCTGTTGACCTTTCTGTGCCCCTCCGTCCATTCCCCTCTGGCCACGCATACCCGGCCCCCAGCGGCCCCAGGGCTGACTGCCAACAAGCCGCCAGCCGCAGCTGCCCGGGAGGTGCTGGCTCGGCTGCATGAGGAGGCGCAGCTGCTGGCTGAGCTGTCAGATCAGGCTGCGGCTGTGACGTGGCTGAAGGATGGTCACACACTGCCCCCAGGCCCCAAGTATGAGGTGCAGGCATCAGCCGGGCAGCGGGTGCTCCTTGTGCGAGATGTGGCCCGGGACGATGCAGGCCTCTACGAGTGCGTCAGCTGCGGGGGCCGCATCGCCTACCGGCTGTCCGTGCAAGGTGGGGGCAGCTGGCAGCCTCTGCGGGGTTCTCTGACTTTGTGGGGAGGGTGAGGGGCAGGGCAGTGGAGGCGAGCCCAGCTTGGTAGGGGGAGGGACTCCATAACTGGGTGTTTGCTCCGGTGGGCACAAGTCCCAAGGTTAGAGTCAGCAGGCCGAGCTGGCTGCTTGCCCAAGCAGGGTCCCTCTGGCCTGGTGAGCCTGGGTGTCCTGTGTGGTCCCAGAAGCCGGAGCAGCTCCAGCTTGTGAGCACTATGGCCGAGTTCGTGCTCAGGGCCTCTGCAGTGCCTGACCCACCCTGTGTTCTGCAGGCCTCGCGTGCTTTCTGCACAAGGACATGGCGGGCAGCTGTGTGGATGCTGTGGCTGGGGGCCCGGCGCAGTTTGAGTGTGAGACCTCCGAAGCCCATGTCCACGTGCACTGGTACAAGGATGGCATGGAGCTGGGCCACTCTGGTGAGCGCTTCTTGCAGGAGGATGTGGGGACGCGGCACCGGCTGGTGGCAGCCACAGTCACCAGGCAGGATGAGGGCACCTACTCCTGCCGCGTGGGTGAGGACTCTGTGGACTTCCGGCTCCGCGTCTCTGGTGAGCATGCTGTGTGTGCATGCGTCCGGGCCCATGTGGGGTGGGGAGCAGGTCTGGCTGCCTCCAGTAGAGCAGGATTGACCTTCCTGACCCTTCTTTTCTCCAGCAAATGGTTGACGGTGTCAACTGAAAAAAAAAATCAAGGTTTTAAAAGAATTAGTTTTATTCAGAAGGCTTGAGGATTGTGGCCCAGGAGAGTGTTTCAGACTTTCTGTTAAGCTGCTCCAAAGCAGAGTTTCAGCCTGCAGCTCATACATAGGTGGGGAAGGCTCTGCAGCTGCTCAGAAGGTACCTTAGAGCCAGAGCTCCTCACAGCCTGGGTGCACCTGGTTACAGGTGACAGAGGCACAGTCATGAATACCGCCAGACGTTATCTCACGTGCAGGGAGAAGGGGCCAGCACCATTGAACTTACCTTTCCTAAAATTGCCATACTTCAGGCTAGAGACATGGGAACCTGCGCTCTGTCCCCCAGGGCCGCGCTCATTCACCGGCCAGGATTGGTGAATTCTGCTGGCAGACCAGGATGAGAAAACACAGCTTCTTATGTTTGCTGCCTTGTCCCAGAGAACATTTGCTTCTCTGTTTGGGAAAAGAAATGACATGAAAAACTAATGTTTACATGGATAAAGGATCTAAATGTAGAAAATAAGAAAAGATAACATGAAGGAAATGGTGGAATGTGGGCGTGGACCTGGTTTTTTTTAGGCGTTAGGAGAATCTTTTCCATCTGCACCTGGGCCTCTGTCTCCTGCTGTGTCTCGTCCTTGCCGCCAGGGCTCACTCACAGCTCTGCAGACGCTTTTGTGTATTGTGTGTTTGTGGGCCAGGCTTAGGGCTGGCACTTCATTTAAAATGTGTTTTTATTTTATTTTGTATTTCATTTATTTTATTATTTTATTTCTTTGAGACAGGGTCCGCCCAGGCTGGGGTTCAGTGGTGCCATCTCGGCTCACTGAAGCCTCAACTTCGCAGACTCAAGCAATCCTCCCACCTCAGCCTCCCAAGTAGCTGGGACCATAGGCATGCACTATCAAGCCCAGCTAATTTTTGTATTTTTTGTAGAGATGAGGTCTTGCTATGTTGCCCAGGCTTGTGTCACGCAATTCTTCTGGCTCAGCCTCCCAAAGTGCTTGGACCAAAAATGTTTCTAAAGCCCTTCTCTTCGTTTTTAAGATGAGGCGACTGAGGCTGAGCAGAGCCACAGACTGAAGTGTCTTTGACAGGTTAAGATTTGAATGTAGGTGGCTCTGAGCCCTGGCTCTTTCTGGAAGCTTCCTGGGCTCAGAGATGTTGGCTGGGAGGCTGAAGGAGGAACACAGAGAACTTCTCAAGGAGCATGGCTGCTGGGCCTCCGTGGGCTGGGTCCTGCTCACAGACCCCACGACAGGGAGGGCCCCAAGGCCAGGCTCTGGAAAACTATCCTCCTGGTTTCCGGGGGGATGTATATGGGTGTTTAACGTATAAAAGTTTAAAAATCATGCCAGCTCAGCCCTCCTAACTTTCACAGTCCAATGGCCAATTCATCCACAATGTGGAACACACCCTGTGCCTGCTCTCTGTTGTTTGAGTAATCAGGGGAGTGTCTGTGAAGCTGAACCCTCTCTCTGTCTTGGTGCATGTGATGGCCCGTGTCCATAGGCGGTGGACCTCCAGGACAGGTGGGAGTTTAGGGGAGAGAGAGACAGCATGCTGGGTCTGCGAAGGACACTCAGGCCACCAGGCGCTATTGACAGCTTCTCGTAGGCACACGCCCTGCCCTCCTGGCGCATGCCAGGGCCCTCACTGGGCAGGGGTTGGGCATCACAGCTGCCTGTGCATGGGAAGAGCTACGCCTGAGCACACGGACCACGGAGGAGCCCGTGGCAGGACTGTGCGTGCCTGGGGTACAGAATCTGATAACCTGAACCAGGCCCTGCAAACCTCACTTGGAAGGGCCTCTGACCCCACCTCCCCCCTTATCCATCCCAGAGCCCAAGGCGGTGTTTACCAAGGAGCAGCCGACACGCAGGGAGGTGCAGGCTGAGGCGGGGGCCAGCGCCACGCTGAGCTGTGAGGTGGCCCAGGACCAGATGGAGGTGACGTGGTACAAGGACGGGAAGAAGCTGAACTCCAGCTCGAAAGTGCGCGTGGAAGCCGTGGGCTGTACGCGGAAGCTGGTGGTGCAGCAGGCGGGCCAGGCAGACGCCGGAGAGTACAGCTGTGAGGCCAGGGGACAGAGGGTCTCCTTCCGCCTGGATGTTGCAGGTGGGTCCCTAGTGGCACGGTCAGCACCTGTCCAGGCGGTGGAGCGTGTGCTGCACTGGCACTCAGCGCCCCTGCCCCTCTCTGTGTCGCCTGTTCCTGGCCTGTAAGGGATGGCTGTGCTGCCCGCAGTGGTTCTGTTAGAAAATCCAGCATTCTTGTGCACACCCACAGAGCACTGTGCTGCACTAGCCAGGATCCCTTGTATGTTTATTCAGAAGCCTGTTTTCTGCTCCCGGTTGAGACTTTGCACAGACCTGTGGCTTTTGACTTTGTTCTGAGGGAGCTGCAGTTGTGCCTTCTGTTTAGGGCACTGCAGTCTCAGCTGACCATGGAGTCTCCTCTCCCTTAGGGACCCTTAGTGTGTCCCCTCTGCTCCCAGACTCAGCGTGTGGGGAAGGCGTTCCTTGTCTTCCCCTCCTGGCCGCACTACTGCCTGCAGCTTCTGCCTCTAGAGTAGAAAGAACCAGGGAGGTGCCGGAAGCTCACGCTTGACTGCAGTTGCGTTAAGATGACCTTGTGTGGGCCCCGCCAGGGCTTTAGAGTGAGCCCCCCAGATGGGTTCGTTGGCAGCCCCATCACCTGCCCCTGAGGGTCCACATGCCTGTGCCCTGCCAAGGTCATGCTTTCCTCCGGGCCACCTCGTTCTCTTCCTCTGCTTCCTAAAACACCGGACATCTTCATCTTCTTCCTGCAGAGGACGCTGGGACCTCTGGGCAGTCCTGTCACTCCTGCAGATCCCTCTTGCTGCCTCGGCTCAGCCCGATCCTGGCCGAGGAAGCCCTGTGCATCTGTCGCCTGTGTGATTCGGGGAGGCCTCTGGCCACTCCCACCTTAGTGTTTAGGCTTTTTGGTGGGAGGCAGAGTGCCCCTGTGGTTGGCGACCAGCTCTGGGACAGCTTTGGCGCCACTCCCCGTGGGGTAAATGAACCCACCCCTGCCCATCTCAAGCTACACACGTGGCTTTGCTGAGTTTGGGGTTGGGAAAGACGGTGGTGGCTCTCAGGAGCATGTGAGCAGCTCTGGCCGCTGTGGTGCCTACAGGTGCTCCGTGTGTCCCCTGGAGGTGCTGGTCTTGGTTGTAGGGGGAGCAACCCTCTCCTCTCGGTGCTCCGTGGGTGGGGGATGGGACGCAGGGACGCAGCATGTCCCTGTCCAGCGAGGTCTTTCCCAAGACCCTCCTCCGTAGCTGCCATGCTACTGTGGCTGCTACCTGTATGCAGGGAGAGGGTCAAATCAGTAAATCTTTTTTTTTTTTTAGTAATTTTTTGTTGGTTTTTGCTTTTTGCTAACTTCTTTCAAGATTTGTCTCTCCTCCTGGCTTCCTATGTTGGAGTATCATATCTACTTTGTCTTGGCGCCTGAGTTAAAATTTCCAGTGTAATATTTGATTGCACATATAAAATTGTCTTTGTTATCATGAAATTAAGGAAGCTCTGGTGCCAACAGTTTTTTTGTTTTGTTTTGTTTTGAGACGGAGTCTCATTGTGTCACCCAGGCTGGAGGGCAGTGGTGTGATCTTGGCTCACTGCAGCCTCAACCTTTTGGGTTCAAGTGATCCTCCCGACTTGGCCTCCTGAGTTGTTGGAACCACAGGCATGTGCCACCACACGTGGTTATTTTTTAAGAATTTTTTTGTAGAGATAGGGTCTTCTGTGTTGCCCAAGCTGGTCTTGAACTCCTGGCCTCAAGCAGTCCCCCTGCCTCGGCCTCCCAAAGTGCTGGGATTACAGGTGTGAGCCACTGCACCTGACCAACAACTTTTTTTTCTTTTTGAGGTGGAGTCTCGCTCTGTCTCCCAGGCTGGAATGCAGTGGCGCAGTCTCAGCTCACTGCAACCTCCGCCTCCTGGGTTCAAGCGATTCTCCTGCCTCAGCATCCCGAGTAGCTGGGATTACAGGCACCCGCCACCACGCCCAGCTAATTTTTTTATTTTTATTTTCAGTAGAGACAAGGGTTTCACCGTGTTTGCTAGGCTGGTCTCGAACTCTTGACCTCAAATGATCTGCCCACCTCGGCCTCCCAACGTGCTGGGATTACAGGCATGAGCCACTGCACCTGGCCCAACAATTTTTTAATAATGACATTTGAGATGTAATTGATGCACAGATTTTAAGTGTATCATTTGAGGGATTTTGGAAAATGTAGATACCATGCACCACCATGTCTGCATCAAGGTACTGAGCATCTCTATCCCTCTAGAAAGTTCCCTCATGCAGTCCACCCTCCACCCTGCCCCAGGCAGCTGCTGTCCTGATTCTCTCCCCATAGGTCAGTTGTGCCTTTTCTTTCTTTCTTTTCTTTCTTTCTTTTTTTTTTTTTTTGAGATAGAGTCTCACTCTGTCTCCTAGGCTGGAGTGCAATGGCGCAATCCCAGCTCACTGCAAGCTCCGCCTCCCGGGTTCATGCCATTCTTCTGCCTCAGCCTCCCAAGTAGCTGGGACTACAGGCGCCCGCCACCACGCCTGGCTAATTTTTTGTTTTTTTAGTAGAGACGGGGTTTCACCGTGTTAGCCAGGATGGTCTTGATCTCCTGACCTCATGATCCGCTTGCCTCTGCCTCCCAAAGTGCTGGGATGACAGGCGTGAGCCACCACGCCTGGCCCAGTTGTGTCTTTTCTAGAATGTCATTGAAATGTTCAGAAACCCACCCTCTACAAAATGACTTGAAATGGGACATCAAATGTGTAAGGAACTTTGAAAAAAGGGATTGCCCAGGGACCAAAAAATAAAAGGGAACTGTAGGATGGGTGCAGTGGCTCATACTTGTAGTCCCAACACTTTGGTGGGCCAAGGAGGGAGGATCACTTGAGCCAGAAATTTCAAGACTAGCCTGGGCAACATAGTGAGACCCTACCTTTACAAAACATAAAAAAGTAGAATAATAATAATAAAACACAAAAGAATGACTGGGTAAAGTTGGGGTCTGCGTGTACCTTGCAGTACCATAGAGCAGTCAAAACGAGCAGGAGCACAGGGCTGTGCATTGCAGCTGAAGAAGGGCGATTGACGCATGCAGTGTTGTGCTGGAAGAGCAGGTTACAAAGCATAGCATGACGTTATGTGTTTAGTGGTTAACAACACACAGTGGCAGCAACACATGGCAGCTGTGGTTTGTCTCCTGCCTGGAATCTCCGGAGACGCTCTTCTTAGCGTGCCACACACCTCACCTGTGTGAATCCTCGGTCATTCTATTTCAGACAGCAGGAAGTCAATGCACAGAGATGAAGTCACTTTGTCCAAGGTCACACAGTGGGTAGACGGTTGAGCAGAGCAGCCTGACTTGCACATTCACCCTCAATAAACACACGTACTGAGGTAATAAAAGGAGATTCCAAAACCAGGATTCAGGCTGGGGTTACCTCTGAGGGGCTGGGAACTAGCAGTGATGGCGTTCTTCTTTCTTTACCGGGGGGAAGTGTGTGGGTGTTCATTGTATTGGTTTTTTCTTTATTTTCTGCATATTCTTTCTTACCCACTGATCAACAGCATGTACATATTGTTTAGAAACAGGAAGGCAAAACCCACGGGAAAAATGAAGGGACTTTAAACTGGAGTTTCTGCAGAGCCAAGTAGGCTGTGGGGACAGGTGGAGGGGTAGGGCATGGTGTGTTTTGGTGTGTTTTAGCTTATGTTTTTTTTGTGGTATAGTTTTTAATACTATTTTGTCTGCATGTGTATTTGTAGCTAGTTAATGGGCACAGATAGCACCTAAAGAGAAAACTGTTCTGATTTCATTTATTCAGAGTTCGAAGACACGTTCTACGGTTAGGAATGAGAATGGTGGCCGCTTTTGTGGGGGAGGCACCTGGGAGCTGTGTGGGTAGGGGGTGTGGGTTACACACGTGCAGATAGCTGTCAGAACTCATAGAATTGTGCACCAGATCTGTGCATATCACTGTGCTTACATGTTTGTGCATATCACTGTGCATACATGTTATCCTAGTTAAGAGGTAGCATAAGAGATTTTTGTTTTTAGAGACAGGATTTTGTTCTGTTGCCCGGGCTGGAGTGCAGTGGTGCAGTCATGGCTTACTGCAACTTTGACCTCTCAGGCTCAAGCAGTCCTCCTGCCTCAGCCTCCTGAGGAGCTGGGTACTCGCATACCACCATGCTTAGCTAATTTTTTAATTTTTTGTAGAGACAGGGTCTCACTATGTTGTCTTGGCTGGTCTTGAACTCCTGGGCTCAAGCAATCCACCTAGCTTGCCCTCCCAAAGTGCCAGGATGACAGGCATGAGCCACTGTGCCTGGCCTCATAAGCAATTTTTCGATGTATGAGTTTCCTCTCTGTGTTGAGGGAAACCCCAGACAGGTACAGGGCAGCTCTGGCTTTAGTGCAAACCAGGGGAGAAGTGGCCGGGGGATGGTCTGTTTGGGTCATGGTTTTGTGGGAGAGAGGTTCCCACATCTCCTGTGATTTTCAGTGTGAACCCAAGAGGGTATCTGTGTTTGCTATTTCTCCAGGCTTTCTGGGTTCTCAGGCAGAGTTTTTGTAAGTGCTGAGGGCATGATGTGGGCATTTCACACAGTACCTTTCAAAGGGGCACTCTGCCAAGGTGGTGCTTTTTTCTAAGGTGTTATGGAATGTTTGGACTCCAGAGTATCTGCTGCATGTTGCTGATGGGCCTTGAGAAGTTCTTCCCCATGCTGATGCTTGAAGCTTCCAATATGCGTTCTCTCTTGCTCAAACCCATGTCTGGCTGGCGGTTGATGAGGCCACAGACAGCCCGTCATCAGTGGGCTCCAGCCTGAGCAGCCTCTGCATCTGAAACTTCAGTTTCTGTGCTCTAGAGTCTGTGACTGTGCATCCTTCCCTGTCCATCCCCAGAGCCCAAGGTGGTGTTTGCCAAGGAGCAGCTGGCGCACAGGAAGCTGCAGGCAGAGGCAGGAGCCAGTGCTACACTGAGCTGCGAGGTGGCCCAGGCCCAGACGGAGGTGACGTGGTACAAGGATGGGAAGAAGCTGAGCTCCAGCTCAAAAGTGTGCATGGAGGCCACAGGCTGCACACGGAGGCTGGTTGTGCAGCAGGCGGGCCAGGCGGATGCCGGGGAGTACTGCTGTGAGGCTGGGGGCCAGCGGCTCTCCTTCCATCTGGACGTCAAAGGTCAGTTGATCGAGCAGACATTTGAGCATCTCATGGGAGCAGGCCTGGGGGCAGTGTTTCAGCGTAGTCTGGGACAGTGCTTGGCGGCCTCCTAAGGGCCTGTTTCAGCTAGTTATCTGGTGCTGTGTAATAGATCACTCTAAACTTAGAGGCCTGAAAGAACGATCAGTTTACCTCTCATCATTCTGCAGGTTGAGAATTTGGTCAGGGCTCAGCAGGGGTGGCTCATCTGTGCTTCATGTGGTGTTGGCTGGGGCTGGGGGATCTGACTGGCCTCATTGGTGCACCTGACTGAGGTCCAAGCTGGGATGGCTCCAGTGGATGGAGGATGGCCAGGACGATGGACCTGTCTCTTCTTGTGGTGTCAGCTGGCCTCACTTCCATGCCTGCAACCTCATTCTTTCCTCTATGGTCACTCTCTTTTTGGACTTCTTTCCATGGTGACTGGATTCTTCTCCTAGGGAATGGTAGAAACTATGAGGCTTATTAAGCTGGGTTCTCAGGACTCCCAGAGTGTTACTTTCCCCCATGTTCTGTTGCTCAAAGCTAAGCATAAGGCCAGCCTAGTCTGCAGGAACTAGGGTGTGGAGAAGTAGACCCTACTGTCAGTGGGGGAGCGGCATGTCCTGTTGTAGAACATTGTGCACCCAGGGTGTCTTGACTCATCACAACCTTTTTAACAGTCTATCACAAGGACATGGGATCTGTTTAATTCTCTGCCATCCTGAACATGTTACCTTTTTCTTTCGAATGCTTGCCTCGTAGTCACAAGCTGGCTTCCATAGCTCCAGCCATCATGTTCAAGATGGGAAGATGTAGAAAGAGTGTGTATTAGTTTTTTGTTTTCTGCTTTTTTTTTTTTAACTGTTTTGTAACAAATTGTCACCAACTTAGTGGCTTAAAACAGTGCTCACTGAGTAGCTCACAGTTCTGTAAGTCAGAAGTGCAGGCATGGTGTGCCTGGGTTCTCTGTTCAGGGTCTCAGAAGCTGAAGTCAGGTGCCTGCTGATTAGTTCTCTTGGTTCCTATTTCCAGCTTACGCAAGTTGTTGGCAGAATTCAGTTCCTTGCAATTGTGGGTCTGTGAGTCCATGGGTCTGAGGCCCTATTTCTTGGCTGGCTGTCAGCCAGGGAGTTGCTGTCAGATCCTAGAGGCCACCCCATTCTTTGCCATGTGGCCTTCATCATCAGGCCAGAAATGGATAATCTCCCTTGTGTCAAGTCACTCTCAGACTTCAAATCTCTTTTGCCAGGGAAGAGACCCCTCCCATTTATGGCCTCACCTGATTAGGTCCAGCCCACTCAAGGTCATCATCCTTTCGAGGAACTTAAAAGTCAACTGATTTGAGACCTCATTGCATCTGCAGGCTTCCTTCACAGCAGCACCTAGATTTAGTGTTTGGGCATTCTTAGAATTCTGCCTCCCTCATTGTGGATGTTTCTGGCTGTCTCTTCTGTTTGGAAAACAAAAACTTTTCTTGAAGTTGGGAGTACATCAACCCCCATGCCTCCCTGACTTGGTGGGGGTCTTGCAAGACCTTGCTCAGCTCCAGGTAGCCTGGAGAATGTGCCTCTGGCCTTATAGCCTTGGCAGGGGGACGTAGAGGAGGAGGAGGTGGACCTGGGATGAGAGAAGCTGGCCTGGGACTGGCGCCACAGCCCATACCCCACAGCCTGGGTTTCCACCCCTTTCTGAGGCAGTCTGGCGGTAGGATCGGTGTGTGTGTGGGGTCAGATTGCCGCGTGTGTCTCATTCCTGTCTGTCTGCTGAGTGACCTTGGGTGAGTTGTTGATGTTGTGTCATCCCCAAATTCACATCCACCTGGAACCTCAGAATGGGGCCTCATTTGGAAACAGGGTCTTTGCAGATGTAATTAAGTAAGGCACGTTGTGATGAGGTCATGGACTAGGGTGGGCCCTGAATCCAGTGACAGTGTCCTTAGACAGACCGGGAGACACACACAGAGGAGGCAACCATGGGAGACGAAGGCTGACTCTGGAGTGATGCGGCCACAAGCCCAGAGACGCTGGGAGCCCCCAGGAGCTTGGAGAGGCAGGGTGGGTCCTCCCCTAGAGCCTCCTGAGGGAGCACAGCCCTGCTACACCTTGATCTCAAATTTCTGGCCTCCAGAACTGTAAGAGGATGACTTTCTGTCATTCTGAGCCACTTGGCTTGTGGTGAGCTCTTATGGCAGCCCCCAGAAACTCAGACAGTTGGCCTCTCTGTGCCTCAGTTTCCTCATCTGTAACATGGGAGTCATGATTGTGGCGTCTGGGGACTGTGCTTGTGCAGGGCACTGTGAATTATAGCTGCTGGGATTGGGTTTTGGGGGATAAATAGGTCAAGGAAGGAGGGCAGGGCCAGCTTGGTGGTGTAGACACTGGCTAGCCTTCACCCCAGAGGGCCGTGGTGCGGGGTGGGAGGGGACAGAGGTGTGCCAGGCTGCAGGAGCTCAGAGGCACTAGCTGTCAGCAGAGTGGGCACCAGGGTCTCCGGAAAGGTCTCAGTGGCAGTGGCTCATCCAGCCTGTTTCCCTGTCTGTAAAATGCGGATCCCAAAGTGCACCCGGCTCTGAGGGCAGGAGAGGGGATTAACATGAGATGGTGCTTGGCAGGCGTGCACTAATTGCTTCATCCCGTCTTCCTGCTGCTGTTTTTATCCCTGGGGTGACACACGACTCAGACACTAGGGGGCCCAGGCTTGCACATCTGCGGGCTCTGTCACATTTGTGCTCCAGGGAAAGAAGCAGACAATGTCTGCAGCGTGGTCCTGGGGTCCTGTGTGGCCACACAGAAGAATGCTGACGTTCAGCAAGTGCCTCGGTCCATGAGGGCTGCTAGAGCAGAACACCATAGCCTGGGTGGCTCAGAAACCACAGAAGTGTGAAGTGTGCTGCTTGCACCTCTGGAGGTCAGAAGTCCAAGAGCAAGGTGCCAGCAGATTCTGTGTCTGGTGAGGCCGCTTCCTGTTTCGTAGACGGTGCTTTCTCACGGAGTCTTCACAGTGGAAGGGGTGAGGGAGCTTTTGAGGTCTCTTTTATAAGGGCATTGATCTCATTCATGACCCAAGTGCCTCCTAAAGGCTCCTCCTAACACGATGATCTTGGGGATAAGGATTTCAACGTGGGAATTTTGGGGGCCACAGACATTCCAACCATAGCAGTGAGAATGTGGGAGCTAGGTTTTGTGATGCTCTCAGGGTTTTACCCCAAAGGCAGGACTGGCAGGCTAGCGTGTTCTCTGTGTAAGTGCTTTTGTTAAATTGACTTCTTAATATATTGTATCACGCCCATCTGCTGTTCTTGGAATGTTGTGTCCCCTCCACAGTTCATGTTGAAACTTAGTCCCCTGAGCAACAGTATTAAGAGGGGGCTTTTGGGAGGTGATTAGGCGTCGAAGGCTCCACCCTCGTGAATGGATGAGTACCCCTAGATTATAAAAGGGCGAATTCACCACTTCCATCCCGTCCCGCATGTGAGACACAGCAATAATGCGCTCTCTTGGAAGCAGAGAGCAGCCCTCACCAGGCAGCTGAACCTGCCGGCACCTTTTCATTTGTTTGGTTTTTGAGACAGGGTCCTGCTCTGTCACCCAGACTGGAGTGCAGTGGTGTGATCATGACTTACTGCAGCCTCGACCGCCTGGGCTCAAGCAATCCTCCCGCCTCAGCCTCCTGAGTAGCTGGAACTACAGGCACGTGCCACCATACCTGGCTAATTTTCTCAATTTTTTGTTTGTAGAGATGGGGTCTTGCTATGCTGCCCAGGCTGATCTCAAACTTCTGGGCTCAAGCAATCCTCCCACCTCAGCTTCCCAAAGTGCTGGGATTACAAGAATGAGCCCCTGCACCAGACCTGATTGATTTTTTAAAGTACGTAATTCAAGTAACATAAAATTCACCCTTTTACAGTGTACGATTTGGTGGTTTTTAGATTGCATAACCACACCACAGTTTAATTCCAGAACATTTTCATCAACCCTAAAAGAAACTCTATGCCCCTTCATAGTCACTCCCCATTCCCCTTCCCCTCAGCACTTAGCAACCACTAACGTGCTTAAAAGTCTCCCTGGATTTGCCTGTTCTGGACATTTCATTTAAACAGAATCATATAATATGTGGCCTTTTATGTCTGTCTTTTTTTTACTGGGCATGATGTTTTCAAGGCTCATCATGTTGTAACATGTATCAGTACTTCCTTTTCATAGCTGAGTCACATTCCATTGTATGAACAGATCACATTTTGTTTATCTATGCATCAGTGGACGGGCATTTGAATTGTTCCCACTCTGGCAACTATACATAATGCTGCTATAAACATTTGTATGCAGGCTTTGTGTGAATGTATGTTGTCAGTTCTCTTGAGTAGATACCTAGAGAGTAGGGTTGCCAGGTCATACGGTAATATTATTTACCTTAGTGAGGAACTGTCAGACTGTTTTCTAGGGTGGCTGCACCATTTTACATTCTTCAATCAGCAATGTATGAAGGTTCCAGTTTCTCTACATCCTCACCAACTCTTCTTGTTTTCCATTTATTTATTTATACTTTATTTATTCTTTTTTTAGAGTCAGGGTCTCACTCTTTTGCCCAGGCTGGAATGCAGCGGTGTGATCATGGTTCACTGCAACATTGAACTCCTGGGATCAAGCAATCCTCCCATCTCAGCCTCCTGAGGAGCTGGGACTACAGGTGTACACCACCACACCCAGCTAATTTTTGTATTTTTAGTAGAGATGGGGTTTCGCCATGCTGGTCTTGAACTCCTCACCTGAAGTGATCTACCCACCTCAGCCTCCCAAAGTGCTGGGATTCTAGGCGTGAGCCACCATGCCCAGCCATGCTGCTAGACCTTTTTTTTAGATAAATGATTTGCAAATATTTTCTTTCATTCTTTTTTTGATTATGTCTTTTGCTACATGAAGCTTTTAATTTTGATAAAGTTTAGGCTGGACATAGTGATGTGTGCCTGTAATCCCAGCTACTTGGGAGGCTGAGGTGGGAGGATTGCTTGAGCCCAGGAGACTGAAGCTGCAGTGAGCTATGATTGCACCACTTTACTCCAGCCTGGGCAACAGAGTGAGACCCTGTCTAAAACAAATTTTTTTTAAAAATAAAGCTTAATTTATCCTCTTTTGTTGCTTGTGTGTTAGGTGTCATTTCTAAGAAATCATTGCCCAATCCAAGGTCATGAGATACACACCTCTGTTTTCTTCTGAGATTTTAGTAGTTTTAGCTGTTACATTTAGGGCTTTGATCCATTTTAAGTTAATTTTTGAGTATGATGTGAAATAGTGGTCCAACTTCATCATTTGCATGTGGAAATGCAGTTGTCCTAGCATCATTTGTTGAAGACATTTTTCTCCATTGAATTTTCTTGGCACCCTTGACCATAAATGTAAAGGGTTTATTTCTGGATTCTCAATTCTGTTCCATTGATTTCTAAGTTTATCCTTATGTCAATACCACAGTCTTGATTACCATATCTTTGTAGTAAGGTTTGAAATTAGAAAGTGTGAGTTTTCCAACTTTGTGTGTTTTCAAGATTGTTTTGTTTTGGCTATTCAAGGTCTACTGCATTTCCATATGAATTTTAGAATCAGCTTTTCAAATTTTGGGAAAAAGGTAGGTGGGATTTTGATAGGGTTTGCATTGAATGTGTAGATCAATTTGGGGAGTATTGCTGTTTCTTCTAATCCATGAATATGGGATACATTTCTATTTATCTGGGTCTTTTAAGATTTCTTTCAATGGTGTTTTCTAATTGTCAACATATAAAGTTCGCAGTTCCTTTGTAAATTTATTGCTAAATAGTTAATATTTTGGATGCTACTGTCCATGGAACTGTTTTCATAATTTCAGTTTTGGAGCGCCATTGCTAAGGTACAGAAATAGAATTGACTTTTGTATATTGGTCTTTTATCCTGCATCCTTGTTGAACTTGTTGATTAGCTCTAATATTTCTTTTGTGGATTCCTGAGGATTTTCTGTACACAAGATCGTGCTATCTCTGAATAGAGACAGTTTTTCTTCCTAATTTGGGATGTTTCTTCTTTTTAAAGTGTAGGCATTTACAGCTGTGCATGTCCCCCAAGCAGTGCTTTCACTGCATCCTGAAGTTTAGTATGTTGTGTTTTCATTTTCATTCATCTTAAAGTATTTTCTAATTTTTCTTTTAATTTCTTTTTTAAAAGTGTGTTGCTTTATTTCCACATATTTGTGTATTTTCCAGTTTTCTTTCTGTTTCTAGCTTTATTCCATCATGGTTAGAGAAGATACTTTGCCTGACTTCAACTTTTAAAAATGTATTGACACTTATTTTGTGGCCTAATAGATGGCCTATCCTGGACAGTGTTCCATACACACTGGAGGAAAATGTGTATTCTTCTCCTGTTGATTGGAATATTCTATGTAGTCTCATGTTGATTGGAATATTCTATAGAGTGTTCCCTGTGGGGGATATGTTGCAGGACTCCTGTAGATACCAAAATCCATAGATCATCAAGTTCCTTATATAGAATGATGTAGTATTTGCATATAACCTATGCATATCCTTCCTTATATTTTAAATAATCTCTAGATTACTCATAGCACCTAATACAATGTAAATGCTATATAAGTAGTTGTTATACTATATTTCTAAAAATTTATATTACTTTTATTGTTGTGTCATCATTTTTTTTCCAGAATATTTTTGATCCTCGGTTGGCTGAATCCGCACACGTGTAACCTGCGAATTTGGAGGGCTGACTGTACAAATCAGTTAGGTCTAGTTGATTTATAGCATTGTTCAAGTCCTCTTGGTTTTAATAGATCTTTTTTCTAGCCATTCTGTCTATTATTGAAAGTGGGGTATTGAAGTCTCTAATATTGTAGACATTTTTCTTTCTTTAATTCTGTTGATTTTTGCTTCTCATATATTGCCCTCTGCTTTAGGTGAGTATATGTTTATAATTGTGATATCTTATGAGAGATTGGCCCTTTCACAGTGTGTAGTGTTGTTTGTTTCTTCCGGCGGATTGGTTTTGGGGTCTGCCTTGCCTGCTGTTTGGGAGCCATTCCTGCTCTCTTTTGGCTGCTGTGGTTTATGGAGCATCTTCGAGCCTTCCACCTGTTTGCGTCTTTGGCTCTAAAGTGTATGTCTTATAGATAGATGAATCATGACTTTTTAATTAAGAATTAGTTTATAATTGAGCTGAAATTCATATAACGTACAGTTAACCATTTTGAAGTGTATACTTCATGGCATTTAATGCATTCTCAATGTTGTGCAACCACCACCTCTGTCTAGTTTCAAAATTTTTCATCAGAAATTTTTCGCCAGAACACCCCATAGTCATTGGGTTATTACTTTACATTCTTCCCTCCCCCCATCATCTGGCCACCCTGCATTTTGCTCGTTGTCTCTACAGATTCGTTTGTTCTGGATACTTCATGTAATAGAAATCATGCAATATGTGTCCCTTGTATCTGATTCTTTTACTTTGTGTAAACTTTTCAAGATTCATCCAAGTTGTGCGTAACATGTTCCAGTGCTTCATTACTTTTTATGGCTGAATAATGTTCCATTGGATGTATATGTCACAGCATATCACAGAGGCTGTTAATTTTTGTTGCTGTTTCTGTTGCTTTTGTTTGTGTATGTTTAGTGACTTTTCTGAACTAATTCTGTGAAGTCTATGTTCCTTATCATGGGTGGCCACTGAAGCCTCTGCTCAGTGAGCTTATTGGCCAGCTGATGATTAGAACAGTGATTTTACTAGATGTCTCCAACAATAAGTCTCCCTGTCTTTGGGGCCTGTGTGTGGGAGTTGGCCCATGCATTCAACACAGCTAGGCAGACGACAGCTCTACCTGTGCCTTTACTTCTGGCCTCACAGAACCTCAAGGCTAGCCAGCTGTGTGAGTATTAGGCCTTCTCAGGCATTGCCTGAGTGTGCACACATCCGTGCATATGTGTGACCTTCTCTGTGCCCAGGAGTGTGTTGTTGGAGCTTTCCAAAGCCTCCTGTGGATGTCTTGTTCTCCAGCATTTCCTTTTAGGCTGGAGACTTTTAGTTAGACTATTGTTCATTGCAGCCGTTCTCCACTGCTTCAAGCAGCCATGGTGTTTGTAATTACCTCTGATATTTTTTCAAAAAATGCTTCTGGAGAAAATGCTTTTGCACTGGGTGAACTCCTCAGGCTAAATAAATTCAGCCCTGGTGAGTGAGTTTTCCAGGGAGCTACCAAACAGGTGAAATAATGACAGTGCTCTAGGAATGGCCCTCTCTGCTGGTTGCCAGGGTGCTGGTCTTCATCCTGATTGTGGACTGTTGGTTTTCACAGTTATCTCAGAGCTAGAGGCTGGTAGGTTTAAGAATTGGATGAGTTAGAACACCACACATCTAGCTATTCTTACTGAGATGCAGTTGTTTTTCGTGGGTGAATGCTCCCCAGATTGCTGCAAGTCTTTGATTAATTTTCAGACTTCTGAAAAGTTGATTTCAACATTTTTTTTGGCCAGTGCTTTTCTTTCTTTTGTGGAGGAGAGGTTTTTCAGAAGTTATTATTTTGTCATTTTTGCTGACATGTCTGCCAGGGGTTTTTGAATATTGAACCAGCCTTGCATTCTTTGTATGTGTTTGTGTTTGTGGTGTATTATTCTTTTTACATACTGGATTCAGTCGGCTGATATGTTGCTGAGTATTTTTATTTTTATGTTAATGGAGAATTTTAGTTTGTGGTTTTCATATACTGTCTTTGTCTGGTTTTGATATCAGGGTAATGCTGTCCTCAAAAAAATGGGATGGAAAGCACTTCCCTTCTCTTCTGTTTTCAAGAAGATATTGTGTAGAATTGATGTTATTTCTGTTACTTTTAAAACATCTTTTTAAGTTATTTCATTGACGAAGCAAGTAAAGCCATCTTGGCCTAGAGATTTCTTTTTGTGGAATATTTAAATCACCAAGACAATTTATTTAATAGATGTGGGACTGTACAAGTTGTCTATTTCATCTTGGGTGAGTATTGGTAATTTGTGGTTTCTGAGGAATTGGTCCATTTATTCAAATGGATTTAATTTATGTGCATGGAGTTATTTGTAGTGTTTCCTTATTACCATAGTGTCTGTAGGGTCTGCAGGGATACCGTTGTTTCATTACTGATATTGTTAGTTTGTCTTTTCTCTCTCTTTTTTTCTTTGACTTGGTAGAGGTTTGTCAGTTTTATTGATCTTTTCAAGGAACCAGCTTTAGGTTTCATTGATTTTCTCTATTTTCATCAATGTTATTGATTTCTGCTTTTTTCTTTATTTCCATCCTTCATCTTGCTCTGGGTTTATTTTGCTCTTCCTTTCCTAATTTCTTAAGGTAGACTATTAGTTTCCTGATTGAAATACTTCTTGCTAATATAAATATTTCATACAGCAATTTTTTCTCTAAGCACTGCTTTAGCTTTATCACACACATTCTGATGTGGTATTTTCTTTTCTTTTTTTTTTTTTTTTTTGGAGATGAAGTCTCGCTCTTATCCCCCAGGCTGGAGTGCAATGGCACTATCTCAGCTCACTGCAACCTCCGCCTCCCAGATTCAAGCGATTCTCCTGCCTCAGCCTCCCATGTAGCTGGGATTACAGGCATGCACCACCACATCTCGCTAATTTTTGTATTTTTAGTAGAGATGGGGTTTCACCATGTTGGCCAGGCTGGTCTTGAACTCCTGACCTCAGGTGATCTGCCTGCCTCGGCCTCCCAAAGTGCTAGGATTACAGGCATGAGCCACCACGCCTGGCCCTGATGTGGTATTTTCATTGTTGTCCAGTTGAAGATAATTTCTAATTTCCCTTGATACTGCCTCTTAAATGTGTAGATTATTCAGAAGTGTGTTTAATTTCCATGTGTTCAGAGATTTTACTATTACCTTTCTGTTATTGATTTGTAGTCTAATTCCATTTTGGTCAGAAAACATAACTTTGAAACATTTCAATTCTCTTAAATTTGTTTCGTGAACCAGAATATGTCCTAGGTGGGCGAACATTCTATGTGTTCTGGAAAGGAGTGTTTTCTGCTGTTGTTGGGTGGATCCTACCAGTGTCACTTAGGTCATGATGGCTCATGGTTCAGTTCATCTGTATCCTTGATGCTTTTCTGTCTGCCAGTTTTATCAGTTATTGAGAGAAGAGTGTTGAAATCCTCAGCTATGATTGTGGATTTGTCTGTTTTTACTTTCAGTGCTATCGATTTTTGCAGCATGTATTTTGAAGTTACATTGTGAAGATCATTTTGTCTTCTTTGGAAATTGACATCTTTATCCTTATGTAATGTCCCTCTTTCTCCCTGGTAATTTTCTTTCTTTTTTTTTTTTTTTTTTTTTTAGTATTTATTGATCATTCTTGGGTGTTTCTCGGAGAGGGGGATATGGCAGGGTCATAGGATAATAGTGGAGAGAAGGTCAGGAGATAAACACATGAACAAAGGTCTCTGGTTTTCCTAGGCAGAGGACCCTGCGGCCTTCTGCAGTGTTTGTGTCCCTGGGTACTTGAGATTAGGGAGTGGTGATGACTCTTAAAGAGCATGCTGCCTTCAAGCATCTGTTTAACAAAGCACATCTTGCACCGCCCTTAATCCATTTAACCCTGAGTTGACACAGCACATGTTTCAGAGAGCACGGGGCTGGGGGAAAGGCCATAGATCAACAGCATCCCAAGGCAGAAGAACTTCTCCTAGTCAGAACAAAATGGAGTCTCCTATGCCCACCTCTTTCTACACAGACACAGCAACAATCTGATCTCTCCTTCCTTTCCCCACTCGTCCCCCTCTTCTTTTCAACAAAACCGTCATCATCCTCATGGCCCGCTCCCGATGGTCGCTGTCTCTTCGGAGCTGTTGGGTACACCTCCCAGACAGGGCAGCCGGGCAGAGGCGCTCCTCACTTCCCAGACGGGGCCGCCGGGCAGAGACGCTCCTCACCTCCCAGACGGGGCGGCCGGGCAGAGGCGCTCCTCACTGCCTCCCAGCCGGGGTGGCAGCCAGGCAGAGGCGCTCCTCACCTCCCAGACGGGGCGGCCGGGCAGAGGCACTCCTCACTTCCCAGACGGGGTGGCAGCCAGGCAGAGGCGCTCCTCAACTCCCAGACGGGGCGGCCGGGCAGAGGCACTCCTCACTTCCTCCCAGACGGGGTGGCCGCCAGGCAGAGGCGCTCCTCACCTCCCAGACGGGGCGGCCGGGCAGAGGCGCTCCTCACTTCCCAGAGGGGGCGGCCGGGCAGAGACGCTCCTCACTTCCCAGACCGGGCGGCCGGGCAGAGGCGCTCCTCACTTCCCAGACGGGGCGGCTGGGCAGAGACGCTCCTCACTTCCTCCCAGATGGGGTGGTGGCCAGGCAGAGGCGCTCCTCACCTCCCAGACGGGGCGGCCGGGCAGAGGTGCTCCTCACTTCCCACACTGGGCGGCCGGGCAAAGGCACTCCTCACCTCCCAGACGGGGCGGCCAGGCAGAGGCGCTCCTCACTTCCCAGACGGGGCGGCCAGGCAGAGGCGCTCCTCACTTCCCAGACGGTGTGGCGGCTGGGCAGAGGCGCTTCTCACTTCCCAGATGGGGCAGCCAGGCAGAGGCGCTCCTCACTTCCTCCCAGACGGGGTGGCGGCCAGGCAGAGGCGCTCCTCCCCTCCCAGACGGGGCAGCCGGGCAGAGGTGCTCCTCACTTCCTCCCAGACGGGGTGGCAGCCGGGCAGAGGCACTCCTCACCTCCCAGACAGGGCGGCCGGGCAGAGGCGCTCCTCACTTCCTCCCAGACGGGGTGGCAGCCAGGCAGAGGCGCTCCTCACCTCCCAGACGGGGCGGCCGAGCAGAGGTGCTCCTCATCTCCCAGACGGGGCAGCCGGGCAGAGGCGCTCCTCACTTCCTCCCAGGCGGGGTGGCAGCCGGGCAGAGGCACTCCTCACCTCCCAGACGGGGCGGCCGGGCAGAGGCGCTCCTCACTTCCCAGATGGGGCGGCCGGGCAGAGGCGCTCCTCACTTCCCATATGGGGTGGCGGCCGGGCAGAGGCGCTCCTCCCTTCCCAGATGGGGCAGCCGGGCAGAGGCGCTCCTCACTTCCTCCCAGACAGGGTGGCGGCCAGGCAGAGGCACTCCTCACCTCCCAGACGGGGTGGCCGGGCAGAGGTGCTCCTCACTTCCTCCCAGACGGGGTGGCAGCCGGGCAGAGGCACTCCTCACCTCCCAGACGGGGCGGCCGGGCAGAGGCACTCCTCACTTCCTCCCAGATGGGGTGGCGGCCAGGCAGAGGCCCTCCTCACCTCCCAGACGGGGCGGCTGGGCAGAGGTGCTCCTCATCTCCCAGACGGGGCAGCCGGGCAGAGGTGCTCCTCACTTCCTCCCAGACGGGGTGGCGGCCGGGCAGAGGCACTCCTCACCTCCCAGACGGGGCGGCTGGGCAGAGGCGCTCCTCACCTTCCAGACAGGGTGGCCAGGCAGAGGCGCTCCTCACCTTCCAGACAGGGTGGCCAGGCAGAGGCGCTCCTCACTTCCCATATGGGGTGGCGGCCAGGCAAAGGCGCTCCTCCCTTCCCAGATGGGGCAGCCGGGCAGAGGCGCTCCTCACTTCCTCCCAGACGGGGTGGCGGCCAGGCAGAGGCGCTCCTCACCTCCCAGACGGGGCGGCCGGGCAGAGGTGCTCCTCACTTCCTCCCAGACGGGGTGGCAGCCGGGCAGAGGCACTCCTCACCTCCCAGACGGGGCGGCCGGGCAGAGGCGCTCCTCACTTCCCAGATGGGGCAACCGGGCAGAGGCGCTCCTCACTTCCTCCCAGATGGGGTGGCGGCCAGGCAGAGGCGCTCCTCACCTCCCAGACGGGGCGGCCGGGCAGAGGTGCTCCTCATCTCCCAGACGGGGCAGCCGGGCAGAGGCGCTCCTCACTTCCTCCCAGACGGGGTGGCAGCCGGGCAGAGGCACTCCTCACCTCCCAGACGGGGCGGCTGGGCAGAGGCGCTCCTCACCTCCCAGACAGGGTGGCCAGGCAGAGGCGCTCCTCACTTCCCATATGGGGTGGCGGCCGGGCAGAGGCGCTCCTCCCTTCCCAGATGGGGCAGCCGGGCAGAGGCGCTCCTCACTTCCTCCCAGACGGGGTGGCGGCCAGGCAGAGGCGCTCCTCACCTCCCAGACGGGGCGGCCGGGCAGAGGTGCTCCTCACTTCCTCCCAGATGTCTCCCTGGTAATTTTCTTTGTTCTGAAATCTTCATTGTTTGATATTAATACGAACAAACAATCCAGACTTGTGTTATTAGTGTTTGTATTACATGTATTTTGCCATTCTTGTACTTTGAACCTGCCCATGTAATTATATTGGAGGTGAGTTTCTTGTAGATAACATGTAGTTGGCTCACTATTTTCCAGCTGATAATCTCTGTCCTACTATGGATGTGTTTAGTCCATTTTCATTTATGTTGTGATTAATATGTTTGGATCCAGGTTGACTATTTTATTACATTTTTCTGTATTTTCCCCTTTTTTTTGGTTCTTCTGTTTAAACTTTTCTGCCCATTTTGGGTTATTTAGATTTTTTTTTTAGTATTTCTTTTTAATGTATCTATTGTGATTTTTTTTGGTCACCTAGGGATTGCACTTAACATACTTAACTCTTCATCATCTACTTAAGATCAGTATTTTATCACCTCCACTGGAATACAGAGCTCCTACCATCACATAGGTCTCTTACTCCCTGACCTTTAAATTATTATGGTAGTTATCTTACGTATTATCTCTACAGTCATTGAAAACCTCATCAGATAATATAATTTTTGTTTTTTAACTATGAAATTTATTTTAAAGAACTCAAGAGGAGGAATATAATCTGTTTTATTTGCCTAGATGTTCAGCATTTCTGTTACTCTTGCCTCATTCCTGCTGTTGCAAGTTTCCCTGAGATATCATTTCCCTTCTGTCTGAAGGACATCCTTTAGCAATTCTTTTAGAGCAGCTCTGCCATTGATGCATTTCCTTAGTTTTCCTTTATTCAGAATGTGTCTATTTCACCTGCATTCCTGAAAGATATTTTTGGAAAATTGAGAATTCTGGGTTGATGGTTCTTTTCTTTTAGCACTTGAAAAAATGTTCCACTTCCTTCTGGCCTCCATGATTAAAAAAATATTTAATTGACAAATAAAGATTGAATATATTTAAGCATACAACATCATGATTTTACACACACACACATACACACACACACACACACACAGAGTGAGAAATGAACAGTCATTCAAACTGTTCCCCTACAAATAATGTGTTGGTCTTCTCTGCCTGCTTTCAAAATTTTTTCTTTGTCTTTAATTTTTAACTCTTTTAAAATGATACATGTGGGTGTGGATTTTTTTGGGTTTATTCTGTTTGGGGCTTGCCAAATTCTTCTATCTGGTTTATGTCTTCTTCCAAATTTGGGAGATTTTTAGTCATTATTTCTTCAGATTATTGTTTCTGAACTATATTTTATCTTCTGCTTCTAGAGATAATGACTTCAATGTTAGATCTTTCAGAATCATCTTACAGGTCCCTGAGGCTCTGTTTTTTTGTTTTGTTTTGTTTTGTTTTAAATCCCTTTCTCTCTGTTGTTTGGATTGGATAATTTCTATTGATCTGTTTTCAATTTCACTAACTTTCTTCTGTTATTGATATTCAACTATTGAGCCTATACAGTGAATTATTTCAATTACTATATTTTCTTCTTATAAACTTTCCACTCAGTTCTTCTTTGTATCTCCTCTTTCTTTGCTGAGACTTTTTAACGTTCCCATTCCTTTCAAGGGTATTTGCTTTTACTTGTTGAAGCATTTTTGTATTAGCTGCTTGAAAATCATCAGATAATTCCAGCATTGATGTCATCTTGACAGCGATATCTGTTGGTAGTCTTTTCATGTGCATGCTACTTGATTCTTCCTATGCCCAGTAATTTCAGATGGTGTCCTGGGTATTTTGAAGACTATGTTATATGACTTCAGGTCCTCTTTACATCCTAGGGGAATGTTGATTTTTTTTTTTTTTAAGCTGGAAATCGGCCTGGTTGACTTCTGTGGGTTGATGTCTTCAAATCCTGTGCGGTTTGATCTGTCCTGCCTGTGTACCTCCTGTGGTCATGTGTACGTGGGCAGTGGTTTGTCCCCAAGTACAGTGATGTGTGCCTCTAGGGGGAGCCCTGGAGTTCATGAACAACTTTATGTTGTATTTTTCGAGCGTCTCCCTTTCCAGGACCCTCTCCAGGACTTTCTGCTTTCCTGGAGCTTCCCTTTCAGTTCTACAGACAAAAAACTGGAGCTTTGTGTTTGCTGCCCTGATACTGCTTCTTATGGTTGCAACTGTATGTGCCAGAGCTGAGCGCCAGGAGGACAGAGAGAAAAAAATCAACAGTGCTTACCCTTGAGATCAGAGCCCCTTCCATTGAAGAGGAGTGTTTCCTTTTTTTTTGAGATGGAGTCTCGCTCTGTCACCCAGGCTGTAGTGCAGTGGCACAATCTTGGCTCACTGCAACCTCCACCTCCTGGGTTCAAGTGATTCTCCTGCCTCAGCCTCCCAAGTATCTGGGACTACAGGCACCTGCCACTACACCCGACTAATTTGTTTTTTTTGCTTTTTGATTTTTTTTTTTTTTAATTGAGACGGGGTCTCACTCTGTTGGCCAGGCTGGAGTGCAGTGGCGCGATCTTGGCTCACTGCAACCTCTGCCTCTCAGGTTCAAGTGATTCTCCTGTCTTAGCCTCCCAAGTAGCTGGGATTACAGGCATGTGCCACCACACCTGGCTAATTTTTGTGTTTTTAGTAGAGATGGGATTTTGCCATGTTAGCCAGGCTGATCAGGTGATCCATCTGCCTCAGCCTCCCAAAGTGCTAGGATTACAGGCGTGAGCCACTGTGCCTGGCCACATCTGGCTAATTTTTGTATTTTTAGTAGAGGTGGGGTTTCACCATGTGGCCAGGCTGGTCTTGAACTCCTGACCTCAAATGATCCACCCACTTCAGCCTCCCAAAGTGCTGGGATTACAGGCGTGAGCCATTGTGCCTGGACAGAGTGTTTCCTTTATCAGGAGTTTAGTTGTTCACACCTGTGTGGTCTGGGGTGTGAGAAAGAAGAAGAAACGGGTGTCTTCTGTCCTCCCTGAGCACTTGTGCTTCCCTCTTCCATACCTTGAGGGAGGCTGCAGGATTTGTTGGGAGCCCACTCTGCACAAATGCCCGCCTCTGGGTTTTGGGTGCACAGGTCATGGAATGAAAGGTGCTGGGACTTTGAATGCTGTTCCTCTGCCGCCCCCATCCCCCTGCTGCTCTCCTTTCTGAGTGTTCAGATAGCAGCTCCTTGGTCTCATGGGTGAGATGTGGGGTGTGCACCTCCAGGAGTGGAGCCACCAGTAGGTGCTTTTGAAAACTGCAAGTTCTATTATAAATATGCAAATGAACCCAGACCTTGACATTTCTTGTGTGAGACAAGTCTAAGCATCCTTGCGAGGGTATCTGTATCTCATTCAGGAGAATGTGGCAGGTAAACCACCAGGTAGGTAGCTGGGGGCCTGATAGAGTGGCTCAGCTGCACTGAGGGGCCACCGAGACTGCTGCATGCTTCCTCCCTAGTGCAGCTGCAGGCGGGCAGTCACCTATGCACTCACATACACATGCATGCAAACAGTGCACTTACACACACGCACTCTCACACATGCCTACACATACATGTGCACACACACGCTCACAATGCACTCATATGCACACACACATAGTCTAACATGCACACCTACACACACATGCACTCACACATATGAACGTACACACATATGCACAGGTGCACTCACATGCACCTACACATACTTGCACAACATACACATGCACACATGCACTCACACATACACCACCCACACATATGAACACACACATATAAACACACACACGTGCACATACATGCATACATACCCCAACAACACATTTACATATGCATACATACATTTAAACACACACAAACAACACACAAGACATATATACACACACATACATAGACACACATAAACCTAAACATAATACACACATAATACCTACATATGCACTTATCTACATATATACACACACACACACACCTCACTCCCACATATACCCATATACACATATACCCCATACACTTATACCATATACATATATTCAAATACATGTACACTTGCACACATACATACACACATTGAAACACACATATACACAAACGTACACACATGTGCATACACATGCTTCATCTTCTCATACACACACACACAAATACATGCATGATACACATGCATACACACTTAAACATACACACTTGCTCGTACATATTACATACACATATTAAAACACATTCCCATTCTCAGACACATCCACATGCAGTGTGATTGTGAGTGATTTTGTGAAGTGCATATCAAAGAGACAGTTTCCCTGAAAGTACTTTGTGAGTCCTTCTCTAAAGCAAACATAACAAATGTCAAAGAGCTTGGGGAAGCCCTCCCTTGGTGATCAGGCTGATTCGAGGGCCATGGAATGAGCAGCAGATGCAGCTGCCCGGCTGGTTGAGCGTGCTGCGGCTGTGTGACTGCATTTGCGTCTGTGCTTATGCTTAGAGGTGCTCATGCGGGATGCCAGTCTGCCACGTGCCCAGTGCTAGCACCGCTGCTGAAGATGTGTTGCTGACAGGCCACTGTGTGGGTCCTTGCAAGATCCTCGCAATGCCTGAATCCATACCTGGGTCCCTGAGAACATCTGGCTGCAGAGGTTCGGCTCTGGGACTCCTCAGCATGCTCAGTGAGGCAGTAATACTTAGTCAGCTTGGTTTAAAAACACAGCAGCTCTTTCAGTGATCGTTTTGAAGACAGGTGTGGACTTGGAGGTGCATTTGAAAGCTGGTGTCCACTCACTTGGGCCGTCCTGCACACCTCCGGAGTGGACTTTGGTCCTTAATTCCTGGGGATGAAAACATAGAAGTTTCACAGTTAGACTTTGACTGCACCATGGAGACTAGATTAGGATGAGGGGGGATCAGAGGCAGGAGGCTCTGCTCTGCCTGGTCCAGGGAGGGGAGGGCCGGGCCTACAGAGGGACAGTGGTCCCGTGGGTGGAGGAGAGGGCTGGGCCTGCAGAGGGCCCGAGGTCCCGAGGGCGGGGAGGAGGCCATAGGCTCAAGAGCCATTTAAGAGGTGGAGCACAGGCTGGGCGCAGTGGCTCATGCCTGTAGTCCCAGCACTTTGGGAGGCCGAGGCGGGCGGGTCGCGAGCTCAGGAGATTGAGGCCATCCTGGCTAACACGGTGAAACCCCGTCTCTACAAAAATACAAAAAATTAGCTGGGCATGGTGGCGGGTGCCTGTAGTCCCAGCTACTCGGGAGGCTGAGGCAGGAGAATGGCGTGAACCCAGGAGGCGGAGCTTGCAGTGAGCCAAGATTGTGCCACTGCACTCCAGCCTGGGCAACAGAGCAAGACTCCGTCTCAAAAAAAAAAAAAAAAACAGGTGGAGCACAGCAGAGTGGTGGCCAGGCGGGTTCAGGCCTGGAGATGCGTAGATGCAGGGGCTGTATCTGAGATGGGGCAGTAGGCAAGGAGTAGGTGTGCAGGGAGAAATGGGTGAGGAGCTGTTCCGTCCTGTCCAACCTGGGCCTGGAGTTGCCACAAAGGCAGTGGCAAGGAGTTCCTACAAGGGAGTGCCCCAAACCATCCCACAGTGGGATGGTTAGGATTCCACAGAAAGAAGCACCAAACCTCAGGGCGATTAGTCCAGAGCTTTATTAGAGGAACTTGCTTACAGAGGAGGGCTGCAGCATATGCTTGTAACAGACAGCAAGAAGGCAGATGTCCCACTCAGGCGTGTCTGCCATGAGGGGTCAGGGTATGGAGTTTATCTCAGGGTTGAGGACTCTGGCTCAGGGCCAAGCAGGGTGGCTTTCTCTGTATTTAGCAAGATGGCTGATTTCTCAGAGTCTTGAGCAACAGCCTAAACACCTTTATCCATGCCTGGTTCAAGCCTGGAGGGGAAAACTTGCAGGTGGGTCAGGACAGATAAAGAAAGTGCTGGGGGTGCTGGGGGATGCTATATTAGCCTATGTGGGACATCCAGGAGGCAGTAGCTCTCTGGGCTGGACCTCGGTCAATGCTGAGCTGACAAGGGAGCTTTGGGATTTGTTGGCATGTCAACAGCAGGAGAGGATGGGTGTGCACCAGGACACCATGGGGAAGGGACCATGAAACAAAGCTCGCCCTGGGGCAACACTGAGGAGGCTGAGACCACCAAGGAAGAGGCCCAAAGGAGCAGGAGGAGAATCTAGAGAGTCGTGTTTTGGGGTCAGTGAAGACTTTGATGCATAAGTGACGTGCAGGTGTGAATGCCATGGTGAAGCAGGAGCGGCTGGGGAAGGGCTGAAGGACCGCAGCCCCAATGGGCACAGGTGACCTTAGCAGGAGCAAGGGCTCCATGGCTGCTGAGCAGATCTGAGATGAGGATGTGGACACAGCTGGTGTCTACAGCTGTTTCCCCAAGCCAGGCTTTGAAGGGCAAGAGAGAGAGCAGGGGTAAGATGCAGGGCTGGTTCTGGCCCCTGTGGCCCCTGGTTACTGCTGAGTCATGAGGGGGTGTCAGAGCCTCACCACCTGCTGCTGTCCATCTGCCTGCCCTAGCAGAGCCACCAGGTCACCAAGGATAAGCTAGTGAAAGGCAGGCAGCTGGATGCATCATTATTTCCTTCGTAAAAATTAATTTACAACATAAAAACACCACCTTTTGTATGTTGGGCACAAATATGTTTTTAAAAAGATTTTTAAAAAATCTAAGTGTCCAACAGCAGATGAATGGATGAAGAATATGTGTTGTATATTATGGTATGCAGGGGGATGCTATTCAGCTGCCACTCAACAACATGGGTGAAGCTGGAGGATGTTATGTTAAGTGAAATAAAACATAAAGACAGTTACTGCACAGTCTCACTTATATGTGGAATCTAAAAATGTTGAACTCGTAGAAGTGGAGAGTAAAGTACCAGAGGCTTGAGGGGGAGGTAGGTCATGGAGATGTTGGTCAAAGTGTACAAAGTTTCAGTTTGGAGGAATAAGTTCAAGAGATCTATTGTACAACATGGTGACTATAGTTAATAACAATGTATTGTATTCTTGAAAATTGCTAAGAGAGTGGATTTTTAGTGTTCTCACCACAAAACGATACATATATGAGGTAATGCATATGTTAACTAGCACAATTTAGCAATTCCACAGTATATACATATTTCAAAACACATTGTTCATAATAAATGTATACTTTTTTGTAAATTAAAAAAAAGACTTTTAGGATAAACTACAGAGAGTGAGGAAGAAGTAAAAATAATAAAAGAGGTCATGCAGAAAAATTTCAGAAATGATAACATGAATCCTAAAATTTATAGATTCACAAGGAATCATTGTAAGTGTAAAGAAGATAAATTCTCAGCTAGACATATCATAGTGAATTGTAGAAGGCCAAAAACCAAGAGGAGAGCCTTAAAACTACCGGACAGAAGAATATATTAACAGAACAACAGTTACCCTTCCTATAGATTTTTCAGTAGCAATGAGAAGCCCAGAAATGAAATAATGGCATAATGTCCAAATTAGCAAGGGAAAACAACTCTCAACCTAGAATTCTGTACCCAGCTAAGCTATCATTCAAAAGTGAGTGTGAAATAAAGACATTTTCAGGAAGTAGATTGACAGAGTTTACCATTCACAAAACCTTCCTGAGAGAATTACCAATAAATACACTTCATAAGAGGAAAATGTCATCTAAAATAACAGAATAGGTGCTGAAAGTAGTGATATGAGGAAACCAAAATAATGAAAAGATACAATCCCAAGGCCTAGGATTAGATTATACCAATGGCAATTGGCCCTCTAGAAGTTGTAGCCTGCATTAGCAGTCCTTTGTGGGTGTCAGGGCTACTCCTTATTCTGCCAGTGTTACTTAAGGAATTATCTCTGAAAATATCTATGCATTGGTGTGCAGGTCACAAACTGCTTCTCTTTGTTTGTATACTTAGGAGATCACAGCTGGTAAATAAATGCCAGAGCCTGAATTGCAGCATATACCAGTCTGAAAATTATCTAACTGGGAGGCTTCAGATTCTGAGAACTAACCTATTGCCTGCCCTTTGCATCTTCAAAATGTAAAGTTCTTTTTGTTGAGAAATCCAGGAACAGGGCAGGCTTGTGGCTGAACCATCAGAGTTTTGAGATCAAGAAGGTGGGCCCTCATTCAGTTCTAGTAATTGGAATATGTCTGACCCTGTGTGTCCCACTCTGTCCCCAGAGCCCAAGGTGGTGTTTGCCAAGGACCAAGTGGCACACAGTGAGGTGCAGGCTGAGGCAGGGGCCAGTGCCACTCTGAGCTGTGAGGTGGCCCAGGCCCAGACGGAGGTGATGTGGTACAAAGATGGGAAGAAGCTGAGTTCCAGCTTGAAAGTGCATGTGGAGGCCAAGGGCTGCAGACGGAGGCTGGTGGTGCAGCAGGCGGGCAAGACAGATGCCGGGGACTACAGCTGTGAGGCCAGGGGCCAGAGGGTCTCCTTCCGCCTGCACATCACAGGTGGGTTTCTTGAGATCTTTCTTATGTTCCTTAGGATAATTTTTAGTGACATTAGCGTGGAGGTGCCACCTAATTGCCTCTTTTCTTACAAAGCTTCCCCTATAATAACAACTAGCAGGTATTAATTTTGTGCCAAGGGGCATAGATTTTGTGAATGCTACTTGTCTTTCTGCTTGCTTAAACTTCAAAACAATCCTATGAGGAGGAACTCTGATTATTCCCATTTTAAGATAACACACAAGGAAGTAACTTACCACAGTTCACAAAGCCAGAAAATTGCAGTCAAGATTTGGACCCAGTATTCTGGGATTATTATTCCTTTTTTTCTTCTTGAAGAGTTCTATCTTCAGTATTTATATTAGCAGCTCTGCTGGTTATATATATTCTCTCATTTTTTTTTCTCATATGAAAACATATTTGTTCTCCCTTTGATTCTGAGGGCTATTTTATCTGGGTATAATGTTACAGTTTAGCAGCTACCCCTCCACCCCCATCATATTTTAAAGAGGTCATTCCATTGTCTTCTGGCATCCATATTTCCTTTGAAATATCAACTGTAAGATTTATTTTGGATATTTTAAGGGTCATGTATTTTTTTTCATCCTGTTCCTTTTAAGATTTTCTTTTTGAATTTGCTTCATGGCATTTTTTTCTTTGATGAACCTAGGTGTGGTTTCCTTTGTCTTCATCCGAGTTGGGATTGTAGAGCATCTTGAGTCTGTGGGTTTATGTCTTTCATCAGCTGTTTGCTGTTACTGAATCCTGAATCTTCAGTGCCTGTGAAATGGGTTGGTCCCAGATTTGTGTCTCTGACTGTGCATCCTTCCTTGTCCACCCTCAGAGCCCAAGGGGGTGTTTGCAAAGGAGCAGTCAGTGCATAATGAGGTGAAGGCTGAGGCGGGGACCAGTGCCATGCTGAGCTGTGAGGTGGCCCAGGCCCAGACGGAGGTGACGTGGTACAAGGATGGGAAGAAGCTGAGCTCCAGCTCAAAAGTGGGCATGGAGGTCAAAGGCTGCACACGGAGGCTGGTGGTGCTGCAGGCGGGCAAAGCAGATGCTGGGGAGTACAGCTGTGAGGCTGGGGGCCAGAGAGTCTCCTTCCACCTGCACATCACAGGTGAGTTTTTTGAGGCCTTTCTTGTGCTTTTAGGATAGTTTTTAGGGACTTTGGGTACATATGGAGGTCTCACCCAAGGACCTTTTTTTCTCATAAAGCTTCCCCTGTAATAACAACTAGCAGGTATTAATTTTGTGCTGAAGGCCTAGATTTTGTGAAATACTTCTTGTCTTTCTGCTTGCTTAAAATTCAAAACTATTCTGTGAGGAGTAACTTTGATTATTCCCATTTTAAGATAACACACAAGGAAGTAACTTACCACAGTTTACAAAGTCAGAAAGTTGTAGTCAGAATTTGGACCCAGTATTCTGGGATTATTATTATTTTTTCTTCTTGAAGAGTTCTATCTTCAGTATTTATGTTAGCAGCTCTGCTGGTTATACATATTCTATCATTTTTTTCTCATATGAAAATATATTTGTTCTCCCTTTGATTCTGAGGACTGTTTTATCTGGGTATAACACTACAGTTTATCAGCTATTCCTCCACTCCCTAACATTTTAAAGAGGTCATTCCATTGTCTTCTGGCTTCCATATTTCCTTTGAAATATCAACTGTAAGATTTATTGTGGACATTTTAAGGGTCATGTATTTTTTTTCATCCTGTTGCTTTTAAGATTTTCTTTTTGAATTTGTTTTGTGGCATTTTTTTCTTTGATGAACTTAGGTGCGGTTTCCTTTGTCTTCATCCTGGTTGGGATTGTAGAGCATCTTGAGTCTGTGGGTTTATGTCTTTCATCAGCTGTTCGCTGTTACTGAATCCTGAATCTTCAGTGCCTGTGAAATGGGTTGGTCCCAGATTTGCGTCTCTGACTGTGCATCCTTCCTTGTCCACCCTCAGAGCCCAAGGGGGTGTTTGCGAAGGAGCAGTCAGTGCATAATGAGGTGAAGGCTGAGGCGGGGACCAGTGCCATGCTGAGCTGTGAGGTGGCCCAGGCCCAGACGGAGGTGACGTGGTACAAGGATGGGAAGAAGCTGAGCTCCAGCTCAAAAGTAGGCATGGAGGTCAAAGGCTGCACACGGAGGCTGGTGGTGCAGCAGGTGGGCAAAACAGATGCTGGGGAGTACAGCTGTGAGGCTGGGGGCCAGAGAGTCTCCTTTCAACTGCACATCACAGGTGAGTTTTTTGAGGTCTTTTTATGCTATTAGGATAATCTTTACAGGCTTAGGGTATGTATGGAAGTCCCACCCAAGGGCCTTTTTTCTCATAAAGCTTCCCCTATAATAACAGCTAGCAGGTATTAATTTTGTGCTGAGGACCTAGATTTTGTGAAGTGCTTCTTGTCTTTCTGCTTGCTTAAACTTCAAAACAATTTGCGAGGAGGAACTCTGATTATTCTCATTTTAAGATAACACACAGGGAAGTAACTCACCACAGTTCACAAAACCAGAAAATTGTGGTCAGAATTTGGACCCCGTATTCTGGGATTACTATTCTTTTTTTTTCTTGTAGAACTATGTCTTCAGTATTTATATTAGCAGGTCAGTTGGTCATATGCATTCTCTTACTTTTTATTTCTCTTGTGAACACATATTTGTTCCCCCTTTGATTCTGAGGGCTGTTTTATCTGGGTATAACATTACAGTTTAGCAGCTACTCCCCACTCCCTAACATTTTAAAGAGGTCATTCCATTATCTTCTGGTGTCCATATTTTCTTTGAAATATGAACTGTGAAATTTGTTATGGATATTTTAAGGGTCATGTACCTTTTTTCATCCTGTTGCTTTAAAGATCTTCTTTTGATTTTGCTTTGTCGTAGTATTTCTTTGATGAATGTAGGTGTGGTTTCCTTTGTCTTCATCCTGGTTGGGATTGCAGAACATCTTGAGTCTGTGGGTTTATGTCTTTCATCAGTTGTTTGTTGTTACTGAATCCTGAATCTTTGGTGCCTGTGAAATGGGTTGGTCCCAGATTTGTGTCTCTGACTGTGCATCCCTCCTGTCCACCCTCAGAGCCCAAGGCAGTGTTTGCCAAGGAGCAGTTGGTGCATAATGAGGTGCGGACTGAGGCAGGGGCCAGCGCCACACTGAGCTGTGAGGTGGCCCAGGCCCAGACGGAGGTGATGTGGTACAAGGATGGGAAGAAGCTGAGCTCCAGTTCGAAAGTGCGTGTAGAGGCCGCAGGCTGCATGCGGCAGCTGGTGGTGCAGCAGGCAGGCCAGGCAGATGCTGGGGAGTACACCTGTGAGGCCGGGGGCCAGTGGCTCTCCTTCCACCTGGACGTTTCAGGTCAGTGCTTTGGGGGTACTAACTTTGTAGAGGTGATGATGAGACTGGCTGATAGACTCTGGTGCTCTTCCCATTAGCCTTTACCTCTGTTGTTTCCTACCCTCCCAATTCTTATTTCATAACTGGTGTGGTTAAGGGAGGCCAGATGGGAAGGATATGTGTGGAGGGAGAGGGGCTGTTGCTGTGTACCTGGAGTGGTGTTTTCATGCAATAATGCTCAATCATACATTCCGATCATCTGCCTAGACCTTGCTGCTGTTCCTTCTCTACCAGGCCCTGTGGTCCAAGGAAGACAAGGTGTCTCCACCTGGGGTTGTGTGAATTTCCTTCTACTGAATATCTGGCAGCTCCCACATGCCTGCACCCCATACCTCATGCTTGTTCTCCCTAGTGACAGATGTTTGAATTTAACTTATCTGGGAGAAGGGGAAATTTCAGCCACACAACCATACATAGAATTATCTCAAGATCACACTGTGGATTATCTGATTTTCTATGTCCTGGGACCTTCTCCCCTCCTTTGCATGGACATGGAAGCTACCTGTGCACCCACAGGTAGCAAAACCTAGATCCATGTTTGTTGCAATGTCTGTGTCAAGTAAAACAGCAGCATGGATTGGTACATATGAGCCTGTGATATGCACCCATGAGGTCTGGAATTCTCTTCCAAGAACAACTCTTGTTTTCCTTTGTTTTTAGTTAGAACATGTCAGATTCTCCTTGGAGCTTGATTTTTAAATTTAGAAATGGAAAGGAATAAGTAGCTTAGGTGACATCACCAGGCGCTGCTACAACTGAGATGCAATAGTAGCAGTATATTAGTCTGTTCTCACACTGCTAATGAAGACATACCCAAGAGTGGGTAATTTATAAAGGAAAGAGGTTTAATTGACTCACAGTTCCGCATGGCTGGGAAGGCCTCAGGAAACTTGCAAGGCCTTAGGAAACTTACAATCATGGCGGAAGGCACCTCTTCACAGGGCTGCAGGAGAAAGAATGAGTGCCGAGTGAAGAAGCGAGCACCTTATAAAACCATCAGATCTTGGTGGTAGTAGTCACTCACTATTACAAGAACAGCATGAGGGAAACTGCCCCCATGATTCAGTTACCCCCACCTGGTCCCACCATTGACACGTGGTGATTATTACTATTCAAGGTGAGATTTGGGTGGGGACACTGAGGCAAACCATATCAGGCAGCCCCTGACTGGCAAAAGCAGTATTTATTCAGTAGCATTTCCCAGTAATTATGTTGTGCCTATGGCTTTTCCTGACTGGGTTATAGAGAATTCTGAAACTACATTTATTTTCTTTTCATTAAGAGAATCTTAACATCAGAGATCTGTGGGCTGCAGCCTCATGTTGACGCCTGGGGGCCAACACATGACAGTCTGGTATTACCACCGTGCAGTGGTTTGTGGGTGGGTATAGATGCCAGTAAACCCACTATATATCTTTCTAAAATGCTATTTGAGGAGAGTATGACAAATATTTACTGGTATTAAATGTGAACAGGTTCAACAAATTGTTAAATTGCTTAAAAAGTATATAAAAAGTAACATAAGAAGAAATAGACAACTCAGATAGTCCCATAACTTTTAAATAAATGAGACTAGTAACAAAAATATTTTCACTAAGAAATTTCTAAGCAATATCTAATAACTTTTACAGGAAATTATACCAAACAATCTGCAAATAAATTATTCCATATTCATGGAGATTCTTCTAGAGAATACGATGAAGAGATACAGTCTCTGATTTGTTTCATGTGGATAGCATAACATTGATACAAAGTAGGACGAATTAAAAATGTAGGCCAACCTATTATGGATAGCAAGGACAAAATCTTAAACAACATATTATTCATATATATTTAACAATATACTAAGAAAATAGTATGCTATGAAGAAAGTAGTATTACCCAGGCATGGTAGTGTGCACCTGTAAATCCCTGCTACTTGGGAGGCTGAGGCAGGAGGATATTTGAGCCCAGGAGTTGGAGGCTGCAGTTAGCTATAATCACATCACTGCATTCCTGCCTAGGGCAACAGAGCAAGATCCCATTTCTAAAGAAATTGAAAAAAAATTAGCTGGCTGTGGTGGCATGTACCTGTAGTCCCAGCTACTTGGGAAGCTGATGTGGGAGGATGGCTTGAACTCAGGAGACTGAAGCTGCAGTTAGCTATGATGGCATCACTGCACTCCACTCTGGGTGACAGAGTGAGACCCTCTCTCAGAAAAAAAAAAGAGAAAAAAACAAAAACAGATTTTGGGCCACTAACCATATGGGAAAAAAAATCAGACCAGGATCTCAACCACACACAAAGTCAACTCCAGTTGGTTAGAGATGTCAGAATCCCGGGGAAACCCATACAAGTCTTAGAGGAAAAGGGAGATGTTTCTAGTGACTTCATAGTAAAGCATGACTTCCTAAACAGAACACACATGCCCTGACCACAAAGAAACACATTTGATATATTTGAATACATTAAAATTAAAAATTTTGATTCTTTGGAAGACACCATAAGAGAATGAAAAGGCAAGCTACACAGAAAAGGAAGATATTTCTAACATGCTAATGTTCTAGTATGCTAGAGCTCACTGCTCTAGTATTTAGAGGTAAAAAGAGATCCTAAAATGAAGGTGTAAAAGAAAGACAGTGCTATTGAAAGTCAGACAAAGCACTTGCACAGTGACACCACAGAAGAGTGAAGACTCCGTCCCCAGATCATCAGAAGGCACCCAGCTGACAGTCCTCCTGACATGGCCCCAGGAAGCCATGGGAGGCCCAGGCCCTCCCCCAAGAGGCCAGAGCTGACCCTGCTGACAGTGGCAGGAGCAGGAGCTTCAGACTCTGGGGCCCTGGTGTGAGGACGCACCCTGCACAGTCCCGTGGGGAGACCCCGGCACATCTATGAGGGGAGCTGTGCAGGCATCAGGATTCCAGTCCCTGCCCTGGAGGATCTGTCATGGTGGCCCTGCCTGGGACAGCCCATGGCACCATGCAGAATGGATGGAAAAACTGTGTTCCTTGTGCTGGGAGGCGGTGGTGCAGCCTGGAAAGCATCTGTCCCTCGCACTTCCCCTTCCAGGCCTTCTCTCCCCAGTGCTGCCTTCCTGACCTAGATGGTGGTGGTCACCCTGTGTATCCCTGCCTTCCCCAGAGCCCAAGGCAGTGTTTGCAAAGGAGCAGCCGGCGCACAGGGAGGTGCAGGCCGAGGCGGGGACCATTGCCACGCTGAGCTGCGAGGTGGCCCAGGCCCAGACAGAGGTGACGTGGCACAAGGACGGGAAGAAGCTGAGCTCCAGCTCGAAAGTTCGAATGGAGGCTGTGGGCTGCACACGGAGGCTGGTGGTGCAGCAGGCGTGCCAGGCCGACGGCGGGGAGTATAGCTGCGAGGCCGGAGGCCAGCGGCTTTCCTTCAACCTGCACGTGGCAGGTCAGTGCTTTGTGGGCGCCAAGGAGCCTCTTTGGAGGTGATGGTGGTTCTGGCTCGTAGCCCCAGGATATCTCTGTGCACTTTCCTTCTGCCTTCGTGTCTCAGGCTTCCCATCCTCCTGCTCCCATTTCCATCCCTGTGGCTGGGCCAAGGGAGGGGTGTGCATGGGAGGGAGAGGAGCTGTTCCTGCAAACCTGGAGGCGTGTTTGCACTTTGTAATGCTCAGTCACTGGTTCCTAGCACCTGCCCAGAGCCTTCCTGGTGCTCCTTGGCTTCTGGGACTCTGGATCTCCATTGTCTTGGGTTCTGAGGTTGACCAGGCATCTCTCTCCTAGGGCTCTGTGAATATCCTGTCAGTATATGTTCTGGCAGCTACCATATGCCCTCACCCAGCAGCACATGCTATTTCTGGTCAGCGAGAGATATTTTAATTTTTTTCCTGGTAGAGTGACCCAAACCTTCATTCCTGAAGGGTCTAGGTCATTTGTAGTCGTGCCTGGATTGGGTTGTTGTAGTTTCCCATTGACCTTAATCGCAGGGCATGGTAATACTGAGAGACGCCCTAAGGGATTGCCTGTATTCCACACATATGCCTCCTTACCTCCATTGTGAAGTAGTAGACTGATTTCATCTTGATAGTTCAGGTCAGTCACCCCAACCAACAACGTAACTCCCTTAGCCTGTTGATTTAAAGGTAGGAGGAGCCCAAAGTGGCCAGGTGGCAATCTTAACTTCCAGTTTAATGGGATCGTTGTTGTGTTTCCTGGTGGCAGCATTCCTCCTTCCAGACCTAAGACCTCTAAGTTGGCAGAACGTAATGTCATGGGAACAGGAAGCAAAAATTTTGCTAGTGGGTCACTAGGGGCGATGGTGAGTGGTGCCACTTCCACTTCCATCCCTTGATTCCTGGACTCGTGAATCCTGGCTATGGGAAAAACAGTGCCATATATTGAACACCGATTCAGAGCATACACAGCCTCTGGAGAACTTTGCCCCAGCCCTGCAAAGTATTGTCACCTAGTTGGCACTGGAATTGTGACTTCAAAAGGCTATTGAACTGTTCTATCAATCCACTTGCTTCAGGATGATGGGAAACATGGTAAGACCAGTGAATTCCATGAGCATAAGCCCACTGCCACACTTTTTTAACCATAGAGTGCGTTGGTCAGAGGCAGTGCTGTGTGGAATACCATGACGGTGGATAAGACATGCTGTGAATCCATGGATAGTAGTCTTGGTCAAAGTGTTGTGTGCAGGATAGACAAACCCATATCTGGAGTAAGTGTCTATTCTGGTGAGGACAAACCATTGCCCTTTCTATGATGGAAGAGGTCCAATATAATCAACCTGCCATCAAGTAGATGTCTGATCACCCTGAGGAATGGTGCCATATCGAGGGCTCATTGTTGGTCTCTGTTGCTGGCAAATTGGGCACTCAGCAGTGGCCTTAGTCAGGTCTGCCTCGGTGAGTGGAAGTCCATGCTGCTGAGCACATGTGTAAACTCCATCCCTGCCATCATGGCCGCTTTGTTCATGGACCTATTGGGTGATGACAGGGGTGGCTGGGGAAGGAGGCTGAGTGGTGTCTACAGAACGAGTCATCCTATTCACTTGATTATTAAAATCCTTCTCTGCTGAGGTCACCCTTTGGTGAGCACTCGCATGAGATACAAATATTTTCACAATTTTTAACCACTCAGAGAGGTCCATCCACATACCTCTTCCTCAATTTTCCAATCATGCTTCTTTCAAGTCCCTGACCATCCAGCCAAACCATTGTCTACAGCCCATGAATCAGTGTATAATCGCTCATCTGGCCATTTATCCTCAAGCAAAGTGCACAACGAGTGCACTGCTTGAAGTTCTACCCACTGGGAAGATTTCCATTTGCCACTGTTCTTCAGGGATGTCCTAGAAAGGGGCTGTAGTGCTGCAACTCTCCACTTTTAGGTGGTGCCTGCATATCGTGCAGAAGCATCTGTGAACCAGGCCCTAGTCTTCTCTTCCTCTGTCAGTTGATCATAGGGAACTCCCCATGAGGCCAATGGTGCAGGCTGGAGGAGAGAAGGCAGGGTGGCAGGAGTGGGGACCATGGGCATTTGAGCCACTTCCTCATGTAACTTACTTGGGCCTTCAGGACCTACTTAAGCCCGATCATGTATATACCACTTCCATTTGATGATAGAATGCTGTTGTGGATGCCCAACTTTATGGCTAGATGGGTCAGAAAGCACCCAGGTTATGACAAGCAGTTCAAGTCACATGGTGACTTGATGATCCATAGTCAGTTGTTCAGTTTCCACCAAAGCTCAGTAACAGGCCAAGAGCTGTCTCTCAAAAGGAGAGTAGTTATCTGCAGAAGATGGCAGGGTGTTGCTCCAAAATCCTAAAGGCCTCCACTCTGATTCACCTGTGGGGGCCTGCCAAAGGCTCCAGACAGCATCCCTATCTGCCACTGCCACCTCAAGCACCACTGGATCTGCTGAGTCATATGGCCCAAGTGGCAGAGCAGCTTGCACAGCAGCCTGGACCTGTTGCAGACCCTTCTCCTGTTCTGGACCCCACTCAAAACTGGCAGCCTTTTGGGTCACTTGATAAGTGATCCAGAGTAACACACCCAGATGAGGAATGTGTTGCCTCCAAAATCCGAATAGGCATCGTGCCTCTTTCTTGGTTGTAGGAGGGGCCAGATGCAGCAACTTATCCTTCACCTTAGAAGGAATATCTTGACAGGCCCCACACCACTCCACCCCTAGACATTTTACTGAGGTGGGAGGTCCCTGAATTTTAGTCAGATTTATTTCCCATCCTCTGGAATGCAAATGTCTCACCAGCAAGTCCAGTATGTTTGCTGCTGTGTGTGTCTGTGTTCCCTTGGCTGATACATAGGGAAGCCTGAGAAATACAATTAATTTCCTTTTTTTTTTTTTTTTTTTTAATAAAGAGAGTGTTGATGCCAAATAGGGGTGGGCTGAAGTCCCATGGTGACCTCTGGGTGCTAACACATAAGTTTGGTATTACATCAGCATCAGTGTTATGTGGATGTGTATAGATAACAGAAATCCCACTGTATATTTCTGTGAAGTTATTTTCAGAGAATATGACAAACTGTTTTATGTAACAAATTTGAAAAGTTGTGACAATTTGGCTAATTCCTAGTAAATTACATGAAAACTCACATAAAAGGATACAGAAAACTTAGTCCTATAAGTTTTAAATAGATAGAGGCAGTAGTAAAAAAATCTTTTAAACCCAATAATTTTCTAGTAAACTGTTTCAAATATTCTGGAAAGCAGTTATTCCATATTCATGAATATTGTTCTGGAGAATAGGAAAAGGAGATTGACTCCATATGCCATTTTATGGTTTTTTTTTTTTTTTTTTTTTTTTCCGAGACAGAGCCTCACTCTATTGTCCAGGCTGGAGTGCAGTGGCACGATCTTGGCTCAGTGCAGCCTCTGCCTCCCAGGTTCAAGTGATTTTCCCACCTCAGCCTCCCAAGTAGCTGGGATTACAAGGATGCACCACCATCGCAAAAATAGCATGTGTGCCAACTATTTTTTTGTATTTTTTTTTCAGTAGAGATGGGGTTTTGCCGTGTTGCCCAGGCTAGTCTCAAACTTCTGGGCTCAAGCTGTCCACCCTGCTTGGTCTCCCACAGTGCTGGGATTACAGGCATGAGCCACCATGCCCAGGCCATCATTTTATATAGATAGCGTAACATTAATACCAAAATCTGACAAAGGAAGTAGGAAGAATTAAATTGTAGACCAATCTATATGGATTTGTCATTATGGATATCAAGAACACAATCATAAAGTATTAGCAAATGGAATTCAGCAACATATCAAGAAGACAGTGCACTCTGTTGAAGATCCTGGTCCCAGAATGCAAGGCTGGTTTGGCTTTAGAAGCATTAGATCAGTATAATAAGCTTGACCTTAACAGATTGAATGAAAAATGATGTAATTATCTCAATAAATGCAGATTAAAAGTATTTGATAAAATCTAGAAGATATATTTGAGAAAATTTAGCATCAACTCATTTCATAGGATTCTTAACAAACTTTATAGAAGTGTTCTTCCTTAATTTGATAAATGGTACTACAGAAGCACCACTAGGATCCCAAACCTTGAAAGGTTTGATTCAGAGAAGGAGACAGGGCAGTGTCACCACTTGTATCCAACATTGTACATAAGGGTAAGGAGGAAAATAAAGCAAAAGGCATAGCACTTGGAAAAAGTAAAAGTGAAATTTACTGATGATATGGCCATTCACCTGGAAAATCCAATAGAGAACTTAGTAGACTAAGTAACATTGTTGAGAATGATTATCCTGTTAAAAAAAAAAACAACACACAGAAAATATAGATACTTCTGTATCTATATACAGCAGTAAACAGTTGCAAAATGAAATTTGAAAAGACTTACAGTAGCATCAAAATTACAATGTTTCTAATTCAAAGTCTAATAAAGATGTTTAAAACCTGGGGAGGGGCTAGGAAATTGTTGTATATTTTGCAAGACAAGAGATCTAATTAAATGGATAGAAATTCATGAAAAATTAAAATATATTCATTAACAATCAGGATCCAAACAATTTTTTTTTGTGGGGGAATGAAAAGAAAATCAAAGTATGAACATTACTCTACCAGATGTCAAAAATTATCGTAAAGTTACAGTAATTAAGACAATGGATTTCAATGAATGGTTAGGTATCAGAACAAAGAAACAGTCCCATGCATCAGTGATCTCTGGATGGCCCCCTTCCTTTTTTTTTTTTTTAAACCATGGCATCTGTGCAAAAAGTAGAGAAAGGATAGTGTTTTCTTTTTTTTTTTGTTTTGAGATGGAATCTAGCTCTGTTGCCCAGGCTGGAGTGCAGTGGCGCCATCTTGGCTCACTGCAAGCTCTGCCTCCCGGGTTCATGCCATTCTCCTGCCTCAGCCTCCCGAGTAGCGGGGACTACAGGTGCCCGCCACCACACCTGGCTAATTTTTTTGTATTTTTAGTAGAGACGGGGTTTCACTGTGTTAGCCAGGATGGTCTTGATCTCTTGATCTCCTGACCTCGTGATCCGCCCACCTCAGCCTCCCAAAGTGCTGGGATTACAGGCATGAGCCACTGCACCCGGCCAAGGATAGTGTTTTCATAACTAGTGTGTGGACCATTTAAACATATGGGAAGAATTAAAGCATATTGGTAATTCATAGCATGTGCGAGAGTCAGCTCCTGGTGGGTTAGAGACCTCAGGGTAAAAGGTAAAACCATAAACCCCAAGACAGTAAGCATAGGCTATCTACAGAATTTAGGGTAAGGAAGTGTTTAAATAGAACACAAATGCCCTAACCACAATGGACAAGAGTGATGTATTTAAATACATTGAAACTAAAAGGTCTGATTAATCAGAAGGTGCCTTAAGAGATGAAAACCCAAGTCACACAGGTAGGGAAGATAAAAAGTGCATAATTGTGACCTCTCTAACATTTAAATATATAAAGAAGACCTTAAAGCCAGGGTCCCCAACCCCCAGGCTGTGGACCAGTACTGTTCTGTGGCCTTTTAGGAACCGGGCTGCACAGCAGGAGGTGAGTGGCAGGTGAGCATTCCCGCCTGAGCTCTGCCTCCTGTCAGATCAGCAGCAGCATTAGATTCTCATAGGAGCATGAACCCTATTGTGAACTGTGCATGGGAGGGATCTAGGTTGTGCTCCTTATGAGAATCTAATGCCTGATGATCTGAGGTGGAACAGTTTCATCCTGAAACTATCCCACCGACCCCCATCTGTGGAAAAATTGCCTTCCATGAAGCTAGTCCCTGCTGCCAAAAATGTTGGGGACTGCTGCCTTAAACTGAACAAAGACAACAAGACAGTGCTATTGATAATGGGATGGAATTGAGTAGTGACACCACAGAGGAGCAAACACGAATGGCCAATCCTCTAGAAAGATGCTCAGCCCTGTGAGCCACTGAACAATAAAGAAAGCCACAGCGACACACCCCGCTGAGGCCAAAGCTGACCGTCCTGACAGTGGCAGAAGCGGGAGCCTCAAGATGGGTTCTGTGGTGAGGATGCGCCCTGCACAGCCGCATGGGGAGACCCTTGCTCCATTCATGAGGGGAAGGGTGCAGGCGTCAGGACCCCAATCCCTGCCCCAGATGAGCTTGTGTGTGCAAGATCTGTCAGCCACCCCACCAAGGACAGCCTGTGGCACCATGCAAAATGGATGGAGAAACTTCCTTGTGCTGGGAGGTGATGGTGCAGCCTGGAGAGCGTGTGTCCCTTGCTCTTCCCCTTCCAGGCCTTCTCTCCCCAGTTCTGCCTTCCTGACCTAGATGGTGGTGATCACCGTGTGCATCTTGTCTTCCCCAGAGCCCAAGGCAGTGTTTGCCAAGGAGCAGCCAGCGCACAGGGAGGTGCAGGCCCAGGCGGGGGCCAGCGCCACACTCAGCTGCGAGGTGGCTCAGGCCCAGACAGAGGTGATGTGGTCCAAGGACGGGAAGAAGCTGAGCTCCAGCTCGAAAGTGCGTGTGGAGGCTGTGGGCTGCACACGGAGGCTGGTGGTGCAGCAGGCGGGCCAGGCGGACGCCGGAGAGTACAGCTGCGAGGCGGGGAGCCAGCGGCTCTCCTTCCACCTGCATGTGGCAGGTCAGTGCTTTGGGGGTTGGAGAGTGACCTTGTGTGGAGGTGATGATGAGACTGGCTGATGGACTCCATGGCCTCCAGTGCCCTTTCCATGAGACTCCACCTCTCCACTTCTCCATGCCCTCACTTCCCGGTTTCATGCCCGTGGCTGCACCAGGCTTGGCCGGATGGGAAGGTGCAGGGAGGGCCAGGCCGTGTGGTGCACCTGGAGCAGTGCTCCCATGCAGTGCAGCCTCATCACACTGAGCCCCTGCTCCAAACCCCTATGCTCTTTGGTGTCCAGGTCCCTGGTGCTGTCTGGCCCTGTGGTCTGAGGTGGACTAGGCGCCTCCCCTGGGAAAGTGGGGATATCCTTTCTATCATTCAGTAGCTGCCTCCCTTCAGCACCACGTGGGACTTCTAGCCCGTGAGAGACGTTTCAAATTCATATGAACCACATAAGGGGAAATTCCGCCCACGCAGTCCCACTTGGAATTCTCTCCAGACTGAACTTTGGGGCATCAAAGCTTTTGGTGTCCCGGGAGCCTCCTTTTTTTTTTTTTTTTTTTTTTTTTTATGGATCTAGAAGCTTTAGAAGCTCACTGTGCACCCATACGTGGCAAAATCTCGGTCGTTGTTTTCTTGCAGTGTCTGTGCAAAAAATCCCAGCCCAGAGAGCTGGTGACTGTGCCCCTGGGATACAATTGCGAGATTCCAAGTGCTTTTCTTTTTTTCTTTTTTTTTTTTTTTGAGACGGAGTCTTGTTCTGTCACCCAGGCTGGAGTGCAGTGGCGCCATCTTGGCTCACTGCAAGCTCCGCCTCCCGGGTTCACGCCATTCTCCTGCCTCAGCCTCCAGAGTAGCTGAGACTACAGGCGCCCGCCACCACGTCAGGCTAATTTTTGTATTTTATTAGAGACGGGTTTCACTGTGATCTCGATCTCCTGACTTCGTGATCCGCCTGCCTCGGCCTCCCAAAGTGCTGGAATTACAGGCATGAGCCTCCGTTCCTGGCCTCTTCTTAAAGCTAATCTGGCTTTCCTTTTGTCTCCAGTTAACAACAGTCTGAATCAGAATTCCCCCTTGGAGTCTGATTTATGAATTTAGCAGTGGAAAGGAAGAAAGAACTTAAGCTATCTCAGCACACCTAATATATGTATATATTTTGTTAAGAGAGTCTGGGCACAGTGGCTCATGCCTGTTGTAGTCCCAGCACTTTGGGAGGTCGAGGCAGGAGGATTGCTTGATCTCAGCAGTTTGAGACCAGCTTAGGCACTATAGCGAGACCTCGTCTCTACAAAAACTACAGAAATCAGCTGGATGAAGTGGCACATGCCTGTAGTCCCAGCTACTCAGGAGGCTGAGGCAGGAGGATCATTTGGGCCCAGGAGTTCCAGGCTGCAGTGAGCCATGATCACACCACTGCACTCCAGCCTGGGCAACAGAGTGAGACCCTGTTTCTGGAAAAAAAAAAAATAAAAGCAAAAACAACAACAACAACAACAAAACAGGCTAAATGTCAGAGAGAAAAAGGTTGTGGTACTACACTGACTCCCAAATGCCAACCCATGACAGCTTGGCATTCTATCAGTATATAATCATTTGTAGTTGTGTATATATAGATGCCAAAAAAGCCCACTATGTATCTTTCTAAAATATTGTGTTAAGAGAGTCCGATAAATTCTTTAACGGTAGTACATTTTATAAGTTTTGGAGAATTGCCAATTTGTTAGAGAAAACTATGAAAAAGTTACACAGGAAGAAATAGACAACTCACATAGTCCTATAGCTTTTAATTAAGTGGAACCAGTGATAAAAAATATTTTTATAAAAGGTCTAAGCCCAGTGGATCTACTGATAAATTATACCAAATATTCTCAAAACAAATTATTTAATGTTCTTAGAGATCCTTTCAGAGAATAGAATGAGAAGATACACTCTTGAACCTGTTTTATGTGGAGAGCATAACATAGATACCAATTATGCCAAGAACAGTATAAAGATTTGAAATTACAGGCCAGTCATTATGGATATCCAGGCCAATGCTTCAACAGTATATTTTCAAAGTGGTATGACCAGTATGTCAAAAGGAAAATGTACTATGATAAAAGGCGTAATTTAGAAATGCTATACTCAATATATTCAATATTCAAAACATCAGAAAATGTCATGCATGACATTAACAGATTGAAAGAGAAAAACAGTATGATAATCTCAATAAATGCAGAAGAAAAGTTTGATAAAATTTAACATCATAAATTCTGAACAGCTGTTTGATAAAATTTAGCATCAGGCCTGGCATGGTGCCCATACCTGTAATCCCAGCACTTTGAGAGGCTGAGGCAGAAGGATCGCTTGAGCTCAGGCATTTGAGACTAGCCTCCCAAGCAGCAGGGACCACAGGAACATGCCACCATTCTGCAGGGTGCCCTGGGGATGTGACAGATCCTGCAGGCAGAATGGATGGAGAAACTGTGTTCCTTGTACTGGGAGGCAGTGGTGCAGAGCCTGGAGAGCATCTGTCCCTCGCACTTCCCCTTCCAGGCCTTCTCTCCCCAGTGCTGCCTTCCTGACCTAGATGGTGGTGGTCACCCTGTGTATCTCTGCCTTCCCCAGAGCCCAAGGCAGTGTTTGCCAAGGAGCAGCCAGCACACAGGGAGGTGCAGGCTGAAGCAGGGGCTAGCACCACACTGAGCTGTGAGGTGGCCCAGGCCCAGACAGAGGTGACTTGGTACAAGGACGGGAAGAAGCTGAGCTCCAGCTCGAAAGTGCATGTGGAGGCTGCAGGCTGTACACGGAGGCTGGTGGTGCAGCAGGCAGGCCAGGCGGACGCCGGAGAGTACAGCTGTGAGGCTGGGGGCCAGCAGCTCTCCTTCCGCCTGCACGTGGCAGGTCAGTGCTTTGGGGATGCTGAGTTACCTTGTGTGGAGGTGATGATGAGATTGGCTGATAGACCCCAGTACTCTTTCCATTAGAGTTCATCTCTGGAAGTCTCTCGTAATCCTACCTGCCATTTTCCTACCCATGGCTGGCCCGAGGTTGGCCAGAAGGGATGAATGTGTACAGGAGACACTGTGAGTTGTGTTTCCAGGCAGTAATGCTGTTCACATATTCCCAGCACTCAGTCAGAACCCACAGGTGCTCCCAGGTGTCCAGCCCTTTGGCTCAATGGAACTGAGGGGGCTGCTACAGGAGGCTGAAGTAGACCAGATGTCTCTCACCTGAGGCCATCTGAGAGCTTGCACCCAGCCTCACCAGCCCGACCTGAGGGCTCTCCCTATGGAGAGATGGTTGAATTCCATTGAACAAGGATAAGGGCAAATTTCAGCCACACAATCATTCTTGGAATTATCTCATGATTGAACTTTGGATTACTGAAGTTTTATGTGTTCAGGGACCCTCTTCTCATCTTTCTTATGGGCATAAAAAGTCTCTGTGCACCCACATGTGGCAAAATCTATATCCTGGGTTTTTTTATTTTGTTGTTGTTGTTTTTGAGACAGAGTCTGTCACCCAGGCTGGAGTCCAGTAGCATGATCTCAGCTCACTGAAACCTCTGCCTCCTGGGTTCAAGCAATTCTCCTGCCTGAGCCTCCCAAGTAGCCAAGATTACAGGCGCCTGCCACCACACCTGGCTAATTTTTGTATTTTCAGTGGAGATGGGGTTTCACCATGCTAGTCAGGCTGGTCTCAAACTTCTGGCTTCAAGTGATCCACCCGCCTTGGCCTCCCAAAGTGTTAGGATTACAGGTGTGAGCCACTGCACCTGGCTTGTTTTTATTACCCTTCCTACAGAATAAATATAGAACTGGGAATTGGTGGCTCTGGACTGCGATACACCACTGTGAGGTTTGGAATTATCTTCTGAAAGTATATGTTGTTTTCATTTGCTCTTACGTCAGAACATTCTGTGACTGAACTTCCCTTAGTTTAATTTTGTATATTTAAAACTGAAGAGGAATAAACAAATCAAGCTACATCAGCACACATTTTAAAGATGAATTACTATACAGCAGCCACTGACAGATAAAGCAGCATGTGTTTCATACCATTCTAATAATTCATGGCTAGTTGATAGAGAAATCTGAGAACGAGCTCTATTTTCCTTTAGTAAGAGAGTCTTTTGTTGGATGGAGGTGGAGTGCAGTCACACACTTGTTCATAGGTACTGACACTTAACATTGGTGTCACATCAGCATGTAAGAGTTTGTGGAAGTGTACAGATGCCAGAAACCCCACTTTGTAGGTACTTGAAATGTTGTTATATGAGAACGTGTCATTATTATTATTATTTTGAGATGGAGTCTCACTCTGTCACCCAGGCTGGAGTGCAGTGGTGCGATCTTGGCTCACTGCAACCTCCTCATCCTGGGTTCGAGCGATTCTCCCACCTCAGCCTCCCGAGTAGCTGGGACTACAGGCGTGCGCCACCATACCTGGCTATTTTTTTTGTATTTTTAGTAGAAACAAGGTTTCATTATGTTGACCAGGCTGGTCTTGAGCTCCTGACCTCAGGTGATCCACCCGCCTCAGCCTCCCAAAGTGCTCTGATTACAGGTGTGAGCCACCATGCCCAACCCTATATTTATGCAAGTAAATTTGAAAAGTTTTGGCAAATTGATTGATTTCTTCAAAACTATATCAAAAGTAGAAATAGGTAAGTTGAACAGTCCTATAACCTTTTATAGAAATGCAACAAATAATCTTCTTATAGAAGATTACCCCAGTGCTGTACTGTAAACTGTACCAAATATTCTGGAAAGAAATTATTCCATGTTCATAGACATTCCGCTAGAGTATTGAAAAAGGACCTCAGTGCTCTATCTCATTTTATGTAGGTAAATATCATTAATACCAAGCTCTGACAGGGTGAATATGAAGAATTAAAATTGGCCAATCTCTTATCAATATCAAGGCTCACTATCTTAAACTAAATATAGCACCCTGAATTCAGCATTTTATCAAGAGGATAACATACAATGACAAAAGTCATAGTCCAGTAATGCAAGGCTGGTTTAACATGAGAAACATTAGAAAATCAGTACAAAATGTGACATTAACAGATTGAAAGAAAAACGAATGTGATTACCCCAATATGGAGACTAAAAGCATTGGATAAAATACAACATCATAAATATGCAAAAAATATTTGGAAAAATTTAGCATCAATTCATGTCATATAATTCTTAACAAACTCTAAATAAAAACATTTTTCCTTAATTTCATAAGCAATAGTATAAAGAAAACAAGCTAACATTACACAAACATGAAACCTTGAAAGCGTTGCCTTTGAGATTGGAAACAGGACAAGGACACCATCCATCACCACTTCTTCCAACATTGTATAGCAGACAGAGGAGGAAAAGAAAGTACAAGGTGTAAAACTTGGAAAATAAAACATGCACCTCACAGATGATATGGTTATTAATTTAGAAAGTCCAAAAAAAGTAATTATTAGTAAGAGATTTGGGAGTGGTTACCACATAAAAGAATCAATATACAGAAAACACTTCTAGATCTATGTACCAGAAACAAGCAGATGGAAAATAATGTTTTAAGAGATTTCCAGTACCATCTAAAATCTTGTAGTTACCAACTGCAAGCCTAACAAAAGATCTTTAGATGGTTTGTGGGGGGAAATTATTAAACATTGTTGAGAGACAGTAAAAAAGATCTCAATAAATGGTTAGAAAGCTGTAGGAGACCTGAAAGTGTAAATCCCAGTCAACCGTAGTTCTGTTGGGTAAGAGAATGCTGACAAGCGCATAGCAAAGGCCAAGCTGCCCTTGAGGAACGCAGTGTGGGGGCCTTTGCTGTACCAGACAGCAGGGTGTCCTCTAAAGCAGCGGTGATCCAGATACCTGGACCCAAAGGCAGGAAGAGATGAACAGATCAAAATATTTGAATACTGAGCTCAAAACAGCTTTGATGGAATCAGATTCCTCCTCCCTTTCTTTATTTTTTACCCTGGTGCTAGGAGGTGGTGTAGAGGAAGGGTGATCTTTTCACAAATGGTGCTAAGACGATTAACTGTTTACAAAAATAACATAAAATTGGGCGTCTACCTCCCCATACAAGAAATCAACTCAATGTGTGGGTAGAATAGCTCTTACCAGATAATATAGATAATATAGATTATCTGGTGACCTCTGGGTAATAGAAGATGTTTTGAACAGAACATGAATGCACTAGCCACACATGATGAATGATGTATTTGCCTGCAATAAAACTGATCACTTTATTTCATCAGAGGACCTTCATACAGGAGTGAAAGGGCAAGGCACAGAGATGGAGAAGATATTTGTAACATACATAGCATTTAATTATATGAAGTTCCTAAAAATAAATATGTAAAAGTGCCATTGAAAATTGGGGTTGGGCGTGGTGGTTCATGCCTGTAACCCAAACGCTTTGGGAGGCCAAGGCAGGAGGATTGCTTGAGCCCTGGAATTTGAGACCAGTCTGGGCAACATAGCAAGACCCTGCCTCTAGAAAATGAAAAATTAAACAGCTAGGCATAGTGGTACATGCCTGTAGTCCCAAGCTCCTTGGGAGATTGAGTTGGGAGGATGTCTTGAGCCTAAGGATTGAGCCTGCAGTGGGCTATGATCACACCAATGCACTCTAGCATGGGTGACAGAGTGAGACCCTGTCTCAAAAAAAAAAAAAAAAAAAAAGAAAATTGGGCAAAACACTTTTAACAGTGACACCACAGAAGAGTGAAGACTCCGTCCCCAAACCATCAGAAGGCGCCCAGCTTGACAGTCCTCCCGACAGGGACCCAGGAAGCCACAGGAGGCCCAGGCCCTCTCCGAAGAGGCCAGAGCTGACCCTCCTGACAGTGGCAGGAGCGGGAGCCTCAGACTCTCGGGCCCTGGGGTGAGGACGTGCCCTGCACAGTCCCCTGGGGAGACCCCGGCACATCCATGAGGGGAGCTGTGCAGGTGTCAGGACCCTAGTCCCTGCCCTGGAGGATCTGTCATGGCGGCCCTGCCTGGGGCAGCCCTTGGTGCCATGCGGAATGGAAGGAGAAACTGTGTTCCTTGTGCTGGGAGGTGGTGGGGCTTCTCCCGACCACACAGCCAGTGCAGAGCCTGAGGCTGGGGAAGGTTCTCTCGCTCCCGCCTCCCTGCCCAGGCCTTCTCTCCCCAGTGCTGCCTTCCTGACCTAGATGGTGGTGGTCACCCTGTGTATCCCTGCCTTCCCCAGAGCCCAAGGCGGTGTTTGCCAAGGAGCAGCCAGCGAGCAGGGAGGTGCAGGCCGAGGTGGGGACCAGTGCCACGCTAAGCTGCGAGGTGGCCCAGGCCCAGACAGAGGTGACGTGGTACAAGGACGGGAAGAAACTGAGCTCCAGCTCGAAAGTGCGAATGGAGGCTGTGGGCTGCACACGGAGGCTGGTGGTGCAGGAGGCAGGCCAGGCGGATGCCGGGGAGTACAGCTGCGAGGCCGGAGGTCAGCGGCTGTCCTTCCGCCTGCACGTGGCAGGTCAGTGCTTTGGTGGCCCTGAGGAGCCTCTTCGGAGGTGATGGTGGTTCTGGCTCGTAGCCCCAGCATATCTCTGTGCACTTTCCTTCAGCCTTCATGTCTCAGGCTTTCTATCTTTCCGCCCCCATTTCCATCCCTGTGGCTGGGCCAAGGGAGGGATGTGCATGGGAGGGAGATGGGCTGTTCCTGCAAACCCGGAGGCGTGTTTGCACTTGGTAGTGTGCAGTCACACCTGCGGGGCACCTTCCTGGTTTTCTTGGTGTCCAAGGAGGCTCGCTGCCCCTGGCGCTGGGGGTTGAGGTGGACCGGGTGTCTGTCACATGCACAGAAGTGAATGTGCTGTTGTTGGATGTCTGGTAGCTCCTGAGTCCTCACTCTACGGAGCATATGGCTCCTGCCAGGGGGAGGAGAGATGCCTCCATTTCATCCAACCAAGATCATGGGAGTTTTCAGTCACCAAATTGTCCTTGGAATTTTCCCGAAACTAAAATTTGGCTTATCATAGTTTTAGAGAAGGGGGAACACTCTTCCATCTTCCCATATGTTACAAAATGTAGATCCCTGATTTGTTGTGATTGTGTGAATCGTAAGGAGTGGCGCCCCGGTGGAGATGTGCCTGCAGTGCATCTATGGGCTTAGAATACTATTTCTAAAACAAAGCATGTTTTCCTTTTGTCCTCAATTGGAGTATTTGGTGTCAGTGTTCTCCTTGTAGTTTGATTTAGAAATGGAAAAGAATAAGTAGAGTAGGTGACACCACCACACTTCGTCAAAGGCGAGTTCCCTTCGTAGCAGCCTCTGTTTGTTATGTGTATTTACTTTATAGAATTTCCTAATGATTACTGTGTTTGAGCCTCCATGGCTGCTTCATAAAGAAGTCTGAGAAACAAATTTATTTTCCTTTCATTAAGACAGTCTTACTGTCCAGTAACCCTGGCTGTAGGTACTACACTGACCTCTAGATGCCACCACATAACAGTTTGTTATTGCATCAGCATAGAGTGGTTTTGGGGATGTATATACACCTAGAACCTCACTCTGTATCTTTGTCAAATTTTAAGAGAATATGACAAATTATTTTATAGAAATACATTTGTGGTAATAAATTTTATAGTAATAAATTTGAAAATATTGATAATTTGGCCAGTTCCTAGAAATATATTAAAAGTGACACAAAAAGAAAGAGATAACTCTAGTAGTCCTAGAAACTTAAAAAAATGGAACCATGAAAACCATCTGCTCATAGCAAAAGATGTAAGCCTGGTGGCTCTAATTGCTAAATTATACTAAATATTTAGGAAAGAAATTATTCTATGTTCATACAGATTCTTCTACTAGGGAACAGAAAAGCAGATATACTCCCCAGATAGTCTTGTAGAAACATGATATAGCCTAGGGCAGTGGCTCATGCCTGTAATCCCAACACTTTGGGAGGCCAAGGTAGAAGGATCACTTGAGCTCAGGAGTTCGAGATCATCCTGGGCAACATAGCAAAACCCTGTCTCTAAAAAACAATTAAAAAATTAGCTGGGTGTTGTGGTGGGTGCCTGTAAGTCCTAGCTACTTGGGAGGCTGAGGTGGGAGGACTGCTTGAGCCCAGGAGGTTGAGGTTATAGTGAACTATGATGGTGCCACTGCACTCCAGCTAGGTCAACAGATTGAGACTCTTGTCTCAAAAAAGAAAAAAAAAGAAAAATAAGAAATATAATATGGATATCAAAATATGACAAGGAATGTTAACAAGAATTAAAATTTTAGACCATATCTATTATGGATATCAAGGCAAAATATTAGCAAACTGAATTTAGCTATCTATCAAGAGGATAAGACCCTCTAAGGAAGGATGTAGTCCCAGAATGCAAGGCTGGTTTAGTTTTAGAAACAAGTGCATCTATATAAAGGATGATGGAATTAGATGCAATGAAAAAAATTATGTGATCTCAATAAATACAGAATACAATATTTGATTAAATTTAATATTAAAGTTTAGAGGTAATATTTGATAAAATTCAGCATCAATTCATGCCATGAAATTCTTAACAAATTATAAAGTATCCTTCTTTAATCTGGTCAATGGTACTGCAGAAAACACCAGGTAACTGCATTATTTAAAGAGAACCTTGAAAGCTTTACCTTTGAGATAGGAATCAGCGCGTGGAAGCCAACCATCCCCACTTCCATTCAGCACCGTACAGCAGAGGAAGGAGGAGGAGAAAAGAAAAGGTATAACACTTGGAGAAAAACATAAGTGGGATTCACAGATTATAAGAGTATCAATTCAGATAATCCAAAAGATAGAGAGATAAATAATAATAACAAATAATACGAGAGTTGAGAAACATCACATAGAAATTCAACATGCAGAATACACATATATATGTATGTATGTATATACGCATACACACACACACTAGCAACACAGTTGTAAAGTGAAATTTTAAAAGATTTACAAGAGCATGGAAAGCATCAAGTATAGTAAAGATGTCTAATACCTCAGTGGAGGAAAATTGTCAAATATTTTTGTTTTTGAGTCAGGATCTCACTCTGTCACCCAGAGTGGAGTTCAGTGGTGCAGTCATGGCTCACTGCAGCCTCGACCTCCTGGGCTCAAGAGATCCTCCCACCTCGGCCTCCTGACTTGATGAGACTACAGGCGTGCACCACCATGCCCAGCTAATTTTTTAAGGATTTTTTTTTGGTAGCAACAGGGTTTCACTATTTCGCCCAGGCTGGGCTCAAACTCCTGGCCTCAAGCAATCCTCCCACCTCAGCCTCCCAAAGTGCTGGGATTACAGGTGTGAGCCACTGTGCCTGGCCATTGTGAAACATTTTTGACAGATGTAAGAAGACCTAAATAAATAGATAGAAATCCATGGAAGACTCAAATATGTTAATGCCTAGTCAAAACCCAAGCAAATGTTTTTCTTTGGGGAGGTGAACATTGAGAAGCAGATTCTGAAGGCCAAGTGGAGTAACACACTCTTGAAGAGCCACTTGTGAACATTTGTCTACCAGATATCAAGAACATTCAGCTGCAGGAATGGAGACAGCCAGGCACAACACAAGGACAGTTGTCAGACCAAAGGGACAGAATTGTGAGCTCATGATCAGAGCCAAATACATGGATTCTCCCTTTTATTGCTTCTTGGTTTTTTTTGTTTTTGTGTTTTGTGTTCTTTTTTTTTTTTAACCTTCACACCTACACAGGCAGTGGAGAAAGGATGATCTTCTAAAAAAAAATAGTTCTTTGATTTTTTAACCTTATAAAAATTTAGACTAGTAACTTATTTCACACTGAAAAGTGAGTTCCAGGGAGGGTAGAGGCCACAGAGTATAAAAAGTAAAACCATAAAGCCTCTAGATAATAACATAGATTGCTAAAAACTTCAGGGAAAGGAAAGATTTCTTAAAACTAAACAGTGGAACAATGGTATATTTAACTACATTAAAACTAAAACTTTAATTTGTCAAGACATCATTTGAGAGTGAAAAGGCAGGTCAAGGACATGGGTAAGATGTTTACAAATACACAGTTATCATTTGCTAGCATTTAAAATATATAAAGAATTCCTAAAAATAAGGAAGGAAAAGACAGAAAAGGCTATTGAAAATTGGATAGAAGCCTGAATAGCAACACCCCAGAAGAGCTGACGTAACGGCCAGAAGTGGTGGAAAGGGCTCCACCTTGCATGTCACCAGGCAATGCATGACAAAGCCCAGGCCTTCCCCGCAGAGGCCAACGCTGACCCTCCTGACAGTGGCAGGACCAGGAGCCTCAGTACTCTGGGGCCCTGCGGTGAGGACACGCCCTGCACAGTCCCGTGGGGAGACCCTAGCATATCCTTGAAGGGAGCTGTGCAGGCATCAGGACCCCAGTCCCTGTGCTGGAGGAGCTCGTGCACGGAGGGTTTGTCACAACCGCCCCGCCTGGAACAGCCCATGGCACTGCACAGTGGATGGAGAAACTGTGATGCTTGTGCCGGGAGGTGGTGGGGCTTCTCCCAGCCACACAGCCAGTGCCGAGCTTGGGAAGGTTCTGTTTCTCTACTTTCTCGTCTAGGCCCTCCTACCCTAGGGTGGTCTTCCTGACCTGGGCAGTATCTTTGACCTTGTGTGTCCCTCCTTGTCCATCCCCAGAGCCCAAGGTGGTGTTTGCCAAGGAGCAGCCAGCGCACAGGGAGCTGCAGGCTGAGGCGGGGACCAGTGCCACACTGAGCTGCGAGGTGGCCCAGGCCCAGACGGAGGTGACGTGGTACAAGGACGGGAAGAAGCTGAGCTCCAGCTCGAAAGTGCGCGTGGAGGCCGTGGGCTGCACACGGAGGCTGGTGGTGCAGCAGGCGGGCCAGGCAGAGGCCGGGGAGTACAGCTGCGAGGCTGGGGGTCAGCGGCTGTCCTTCCGCCTGCAGGTGGCAGGTCAGTGCTTTGGGGATGCTGAGTGAGCCCTGTTTGTAGCTGCTGCTGTGACTGGAGTAGAACCACTGCTGACCCAGTGGGCTTTCCATTAGACTCCATCCCTCAACTTCTCCCATCCTCTCACCTCCTACTTTTATGCCTGTGGTGGAGCTGGGCTGCTTAGTGGGAAGGGAGTGAACGGAAGGGTCAGGGCCCTCCTTGTCCATGTTGGGTGGTGTTTCCGTGCAGACACGCTGGGTCACATTTTCCCAGTACCTTCTCCGAACTACCGATGTCCCGAGGTGTCCAGGACTCTGGTCCTGTCTAATGCATGAGATGGTGGTAAGCCAGACGTCCCTCCCTCGGGGATGCTCCTGCAGTCCCTGCACGGCCTCATCTGGCCCCATGTGAGGGCTCTCCCTGTGGAAAGAGATTTGAATTCGTTGAGTCAGGGTGTAGGGAAATTCCAGCCACACAATCTTATCTGGAATTATATCAACACTGAACATTGGGTTCCCAAAGTTTTCAGTGTTCTGGGACACACTTCTGTCCTTCCCTGTGGATGTAGAAGCCCTGTCTGAGCCTTCACTAAAATCCAGGTCCACAGCGTTAGTGTTTGCAAAACGAGTAAAGAGCAGCACATTGGCAGGTGTGCACACATGACGTTGGAATTCCATTTTGGAAGCCAATCTCACTTTCCTTTTGCGTTCTGTTAGAATGTTCTGTGTCTGAATTCCCCTTGGAATTTGGATAGACTTAAAAGTGATAGGAATAAGTAGCTTATGGCACAGTCACACACTGGTAGAATTAAGTTATGGTGGTAGCAGTCGCTGACTGGGGAAGCCATATTTACATCATCCTGTTTCCTTGATGAGTCCTGTGCCTGCCCTCTCCAGCTGATTCATAGGAAGTCTGAGAACGACCTTTACTTTCCTATTGTTTGTTAGGAGAGTTTAACTTCAAACTCCAACCCTGAGCCCTGAGTGCCACCACATAACAGTTGGTGTTATATATGCCTAAAATGGTTTACAAATGTGTAGATACCAAAAATACTCACTGCAAGTAAATTTGAAACGTGTTAGCAAATTATATAATTTCTAGAAACCAAAAACAGACTTAAGAAATAGATAACCTATATGCAGTTATCTACTGTTACTGAAGTTATCTCAGTTACTACAACCTAGTAAAAACTAGAACCGGTAGCAAAAAATCTTCTCATCAAACAATACCTAAACCATGTGGCCCTATTGAGAAATTCTTCCAAACATTGTGGCCAGAAATTCTTCCATGTTCATGGAAATTCTTCTGGAGAATGGAAAAAGGAAGATATACCCTCTAACTCATTATATGCAGATAGCTTAATGCCATGACTAAAATCTGGCCAGAAAATAGGAAGTTCGCATATTGCAGATCAAAGAATTATGGATATCATGGCCAATTTTTTAAACAAAATATTAGTAAACTGAATTCAGCAATACATCAAGACGATCATACGGTATGATGAAATTCATAGTCTAGGAATGAGGGCTGCTTTCATGTTAAAAACATTAGAAAATCATGATATTATGCGGTTGAAATTTGAAAATGTAATTATCTTAAACTCAGAATAAAGTACCATATTTGATAAAAATTTAACCTCATATATTCAGAAGAAATGTCTGGCAAAATTTAGCATCCATTGTGCCATAAAATTCTTAACAAAGTATAAATAAAAGTCTTTTTTTCTTAATTTGACACAGGGTATTACACAAAAATCACAAAGGGAGACTTTGTAAGCTTTGCCTCTGAGCCAGGGGACAGCATGAGGAAGCCAGTGGTCAACACTTCCATCCAGCATTGAATGGCACAGTTAGGAGGAAAGTAAAATGAAAGGCATAAAAGTTAGAAAAAAGTGAATTGACAGAAGATACGGTTTACCCAGAAGATAAATTATTAGAGAGTTGAGAAAGATCAACCCTTGCAAGATCTGTGTGAAGAAACTTCCGTACATGTAGACTAGCAGCAAGCAGTTGGAAAACGAAAACGTAAAAGATTGACAGACGCCTCAAAGGCATCATGTTTCTGATCCCGGTCTAATAAAAGATGTCAAGAGGCTGTGTGGGGGAAGCTATGAGACACTTTTGAGAGACAGTAAGGATCTAAAGTGGACAGAAGCCATGGAAGAATGAAAGACGTTCAGTCTCAATCAAAATCCAAACAAATGTGGTTTTGGGGGATGCGAGGTTGAAAAATGACAAGTGGATTTAAAGCTCCATACATGCTTGAAGAAGAGCCGCATGTGCAGGCACCCTAGTCCCTGCCCTGGAGGAGCTCATGCATGGAGGGTTTGTCATAGCTGCCCCACCTGTGATAGCCCATGGTGCCGTGCACAGTGGACAGACAAACTGTGATTCTTGTGCTGGGAGGTGGCAGGGCTTCTCCCGGCCACGCAGCCAGTGCAGAGCCTGGGGAAGGTTCTGTTTCTGCTACTTCCTCATCCAGGCCCTCCTATCCTAGGGTGGTCTTCCTGACCTAGGCTGTATCTTTGACCTCGTATGTCCTTCCTTGTCCATCCCCAGAGCCCAAGGCGGTGTTTGCCAAGGAGCAGCCGGCGCACAGGGAGGTGCAGGCTGAGGCAGGGACCAGCACCACGCTGAGCTGCAAGGTGGCCCAAGCCCAGACGGAGGTGATGTGGTACAAGGACGGGAAGAAGCTGAGCTCCAGCTCGAAAATGCGTGTGGAGGCCGTGGGCTGCACACGGAGGCTGGTGGTGCAGGAGGCAGGCCAGGCGGATGCCGGGGAGTACAGCTGCGAGGCTGGGGGCCAGCGGCTCTCCTTCCACCTGCACGTGGCTGGTGGGTACCAGGGTTAGGCAAAATGGAGGTGATGCTGAGTGTCGGGTGTGAAACTACAAGGGCATGTTTGGGCGGCCCAAGGTGCTATGGGCCCTGGCACCTTCCCTCTTTGTAGGCCTCAGAATCTGTATCGCCGGCTCTCCCCAGCAGCTCTCAGGCCAGTGTCCTTATGTCATGAGACTAGAGCAGGCCCATGGGCTGAGTTGACCACGGTGTGTGCCCTGCAGTGGCTGAGCTGGGGGTGGTAGGGACAGTAGCATGATGTCCTTGGGGTGGGGGTCTGGGGTCTGGTCTCATGTGAGGACCCCTGTCTGGGTGGTAGGGACAGTAGCATGATGTCCTCGGGGGTCTGGGGTCTGGGTCTGGTCAGATGTGATGACCTTTGTCTGGGTGGTGGGGACAGTGGTGTGATGTCCTTGGGGTGGGGGTCTGGGTCTGGTCTAATGTGATCTGCTGACTCCTCTGTGGGTGCTGGGCCATGGGAGGGCCCGGCAGTGACTGGAGAGTGTGTACTGGGTGGTGGGGGCTTGTCTCTGTGCTCTGGGCCCTAGATCTCTGTAAGCCTGTGCTGGGCCCCTTGGTCATCACCATGTGTCCACCTGTCTTTCTGATATCCGTCCCCCTTCCACCCTGTCCCTGAGCCAGGGACAACAGACCACACTCAGCTTGGCATCCTCTTTCCAATGGCCCTGCTGACACTCCGCTGCCTCTGGGCTGGCCCAGGTTGCTGGTCCATCCCTCCTGACCCTTCACGTCCTGCTGCCTGTGGCCCTGCATGGTGGGGAGGGCTGGCGACAGGTGAGGGCCCCAGGGCCCTGGAAGACCGAGGCACCTGTTCCCAAGGGACATGATGGTGGTGCTGCCAACATGCAGCCTTAGACCTTTGGCTCTGGTAGTGCCGGGGGGAGCTCTGTGCGTCACCATGCACTGCTCAATGATGGACAGCCCTGCCTGGCTGTCGCTGGGCTGACACATGGGCTGCGTCTGCTCTGGAGCATCTGACCCTGCATCCCTCCTTGTCCATCCCCAGACCCCAAGGTGGTGTTTGCCAAGGAGCAGCCGGCATGCAGGGAGGTGCAGGCGGAGGCGGGGGCCAGTGCCACGCTGAGCTGTGAGGTGGCCCAGGGCCAGATGGAGGTGACATGGTACAAGGACGGGAAGAAGCTGAGCTCCAGCTCGAAAGTGCGCATGGAGGCCAACGGCTGCACACGGAGGCTGGTAGTGCAGCAGGCGGGCCAGGCGGATGCTGGGGAGTACACCTGTGAGGCAGGGGGCCAACGGCTCTCCTTCCACCTGCACGTGGCAGGTCAGTGCTTTGGGGTGGCGAATCCACCTCGCCTGAAGCTGATGGCCACACTATATGGTCGCTGGGATTCTGGATAGTGGTTGATGGTGCTCAGGACTGCACTGGGCCATCCTTGAAGAGCAATGGGTATCGGGGTGCCAGGTGGCATTAGGGTGGCCCTGAAGGGGAGCGGGGCCGGTCCAGGGATGCCAGGGTCCCCCTCTCATTGCCAACTCACCTCTACCCAGAGCCGGAGCCCCAAATTTCAGAGAGACCCTGCCGCAGGGAGCCTCTGGTGGTCAAGGAGCATGAAGACATCATCCTGACCGCCACGCTGGCCACACCCTCTGTGGCCACGGTGACCTGGCTCAAGGATGGTGTGGAGATTCGCCACAGCAAGCGGCACGAGACAGCCAGCCAGGGGGACACCCACACCCTGACCGTGCATGGCGCCCAGGTGCTGGACAGCGCCATCTACAGCTGCCGGGTGGGCGCAGAGGGGCAGGACTTCCCAGTGCAGGTGGAAGGTGAGCCAGGCGTGGGGCGGAGACTCCTCCAGACACCTCTGTCCCAGAGCTGGACAGGGCGAAGCTGGGCTCAAGTCTGGTCTGTTAGGAGCCCGGCTGATGTCCCCTTTGTGCCCACAGAGGTGGCCGCCAAGTTCTGCCGGCTGCTGGAGCCTGTGTGCGGCGAGCTGGGTGGCACGGTGACACTGGCCTGCGAGCTAAGCCCAGCGTGTGCAGAGGTGGTGTGGCGCTGCGGCAACACGCAGCTTCGGGTGGGCAAGCGCTTCCAGATGGTGGCTGAGGGGCCCGTGCGCTCACTCACTGTGTTGGGGCTGCGCGCAGAGGACGCAGGGGAGTACGTGTGTGAGAGCCGTGATGACCGCACCAGTGCGCAGCTCACCGTCAGTGGTATGTAAGGGGTCGAGTGTCCCTATCCAGGGCAGCCTCCTGGAGGAGGCGGCCTTTGGCACTCCTACAGCGTAGGGGCTCTGTCGGTCCTGCGCGCCCACCTCTTAAGCAGTGCTCCTGTCTGCAGTGCCTCAAGTGGTGAAGTTTATGTCTGGGCTGAGCGCTGTGGTCGCGGAGGAGGGCGGTGAGGCCACCTTCCAGTGCGTGGTGTCCCCCAGTGATGTGGCAGTCGTGTGGTTCCGGGATGGTGCCCTGCTTCAGCCCAGCGAGAAGTTTGCCATATCACAGAGTGGCGCCAGCCACAGCCTGACCATCTCAGGTCTGGTGCTGGAGGACGCGGGCCAGATCACCGTGGAGGCTGAGGGCGCCTCATCCTCCGCTGCCCTGAGGGTCCGAGGTGAGTGTGGGGGGCAGCAGGACTTGCCTGGCTGGCCAGGGCTCCTTGCACAGGTACCTCCCCTGTGGGCTGGTTCTGAGTGGGCACCTGGAACTGCTCTCCTGTTACGGCTGGTCCGGCTGACCTCAGGAGACTCGGGGTGTGTGGGCTGCGGAGAGGAGACTCGGGTAGGCTGGATGGGCCAGGTGCCTTCTCTGGGTCTAGAGAAGATACAATCCTGCAGGTGTACCTGGTGGGGAATGGGTGGAGGTTGAGGCAATCCAGGGAGGCTTTCTGGAGTAGGTGGGTGCATACTTAGCCTGCTGGATGGCAGGGAAGAGAGAGTGGGGTTAGCACCAGTGCAGGCAGTGACATGGGCTTCCCATGCTGCTGAAGCCAGAAGCCAGAACTTGCCCTGAAGGAAAGTGGGAGTCATGGCAGGTTCTAGAGTAAAGGCGTGATGCAGCAGATTCATCTGCGGAGTTCACGGGTGGCCTGAGGCAGAGAGGCCCACCAGCGCCTCTTCCTTAACCTGCTCAGGAGTCCTGGGCTTTGCTAAACCGCCGTTGCGCCTGGGGGAGCTCTGCCTTCCCCCCTCTGCAGTTCCTGCCAGTGCTGCTAGTGGGGATCACGTCTAGGATTTCGAGGCACCAGGGCCTGGCGTCTTGCTCAGAGCAGGGGAGCTGGAGGTGGGAGCTGGGCTTAAGGAAGCTTCCTGGTTTACTCGCTTAAAGTCGCACCTGGGAGGGTGCGCAGCTGCGGCCCGCTTGTGGCCAGGGCCGCGCTGTTTGGATTGGGATCCCGGGGCGCGGTGCCGGCAGCTCGGCCTGGGCCAGGCTCAGGGCAGGCGCCGGGGCTGTGCGGGCCCTCTGTACCTTGGCTTGCCCGTGGAGGAGGGCGAGGGCCGCCGTGACCTCCCCTCTCCTGCGACCCCAGAGGCGCCCGTGCTGTTCAAAAAGAAGCTGGAGCCGCAGACGGTGGAGGAGCGGAGCTCGGTGACCCTGGAGGTGGAGCTGACGCGGCCGTGGCCGGAGCTGAGGTGGACACGGAACGCGACGGCCCTGGCGCCGGGAAAGAACGTGGAAATCCACGCCGAGGGCGCCCGCCACCGCCTGGTTCTGCACAACGTAGGTTTTGCCGACCGTGGCTTCTTTGGCTGCGAGACGCCGGATGACAAGACACAGGCCAAACTCACCGTGGAGAGTGAGCCGCGGGCGGGAAGGGCGGGGCATTGAGGAGGCGTGAGGAGGGAGGCGGGGCATTGAGGAGCCGTGAGGAGGGAGGCGGGGCATTGAGGAGCCGTGAGGAGGGAGGCGGGGCATTGAGGATTAGTGAGGACGGAGGCGGGGCATTGAGGATTAGTGAGGACGCAGGCGGGGTACTGAAGGGAGGAGGAAGGAGGGGCACTGAGGAAGAGGGAGGCAGGGCACTGAGGAGAAAAGAGAGGAGGGAGGTGGGGCACTGAGGGGAAGAGAGGAGGGAGGTGGGGCACTGAGGGGAGGAGGGAGGAGCGAGGCGGGACACTGAGGGGAGGGGCGGGCCCTCTGGAAGGGGCGTAGGGTTGGGGGAGGGGCAGGTCTCCCGCCGGAGGGGCGAGCGGTGGGGGGTGGGCATGGGGCGGCTTCCCGGCCCTCCCCGAGCTCCTGGGGAAGCCAGCTGTGCCCCAGGGTTCTAAAGACGGTGGTCTCAGAGCAGCGGCTGACCCGTGACACCGCGTGTGCACCGCAGTGCGCCAGGTACGGCTCGTACGGGGCCTGCAGGCAGTGGAGGCACGGGAGCAGGGCACGGCTACCATGGAGGTGCAGCTGTCGCATGCGGACGTGGAGGGCAGCTGGACTCGCGACGGTCTGCGGCTCCAGCAGGGGCCCACGTGCCACCTGGCTGTGCAGGGCCCCGTGCACACCCTCACACTCTCGGGGCTGCGACCAGAGGACGGTGGCCTTATGGTCTTCAAGGCCGAAGGGGTGCACACGTCGGCGCGGCTTGTGGTCACCGGTGCGTTGGGGAGCCGGCAGGGCACAGAACAGAGCACGCCTGTCCCGAGGGGGCCCCGGGGAGGTCGGTGGGTTCTCTGGGGACCTGGATGAGCCAGCTCCGTATAACTCCGTCCAGCTGGGGCACTGCCCCACCCCTGTCCCTGTCCCCACCCTGAAGACTCCTCCAAGGCCTTTTTCTCCTCCCACCTCCTCCTTCTTCCTCCCCAGAGCTGCCCGTGAGCTTCAGCCGCCCGCTGCAGGACGTGGTGACCACTGAGAAGGAAAAGGTTACCCTGGAGTGCGAGCTGTCGCGTCCTAATGTGGATGTGCGCTGGCTGAAGGTGCCTCCCTGCCGACCCCACTCCTGTTGCCTCCTCTCCTTCTCTCATGTGGGCGGGCCCAAGCGGAACCCCAGGGCTGGACCACCTGAGTGCCTGACCGGGCCTCTACACTCCACAGGACGGTGTGGAGCTGCGGGCAGGCAAGACGATGGCCATCGCAGCCCAGGGTGCCTGCAGGAGCCTCACCATTTACCGGTGCGAGTTCGTGGATCAGGGAGTGTATGTGTGTGATGCCCATGATGCCCAGAGCTCTGCCTCCGTGAAGGTGCAAGGTGAGGGCTGCGTGGGGCATGTGGGGCATGGCAGGTGTGGGCACCTCCTCCTGTCCTCCGTGTCCCCCAGCCAGGGGCTTGGCTGCTCTACTTTCACCTTCACAACCCTTGGCATGCTGGGACACTGGGTGGGGGGTGCTGGGAGCAGCTCTGTGCGTCTGGGTGTGTCAGGTCCTCCCTTGCCACCCCAGGCCGCAACATCCAGATCGTGAGGCCCCTGGAGGATGTGGAAGTGATGGAGAAGGACGGTGCCACCTTCTCCTGTGAGGTCTCCCACGACGAAGTGCCTGGCCAGTGGTTCCGGGAGGGCAGTAAACTGCGGCCCACTGACAACGTGCGCATCCGCCAGGAAGGTGCGAGGACAGGCGGCTGTGGTGGGCACGGCCTGGCCCCCAGGTCTTTCTCTGCCCCCACCCATACTGAGCCGCCTTTGTCCCCAGGAAGGACATACACTCTCATCTACCGGAGAGTCCTGGCGGAAGATGCAGGAGAGATCCAATTTGTAGCCGAAAATGCAGAATCGCGAGCCCAGCTCAGAGTGAAGGGTGAGGTGGGGGCTGAGGGGAGGGCGGGGCTGGACAGTGTGCATGTGTGGCCAGCTGGCTCAGCACAGGTCCAGATGCCTCAGGCCCGCTCTTAGGACCAGGACAGCAGGGACTCACGAGGAGGGAAGGGGGTGTCACCTCCTTGGCAGGAAGATAGGGGCCAGAGAAGCGGCCATGAGGGGCTTCTCCCTTCCTTAAAACTGAGATCCTGATGAATTCTCCCTCGGGCTGCAGCGAGTGCTGGAGAGGCCAGGCATGAGGCCCTGTGGTGGGGGCATGGCGGGGGTTGGGGGTTCTACCTGGTGGCAGCGAGGGGGAGGATCAGGGAGAGTGGTGCTGGGGCAGCAGGGAGGGAGGCTCTGCAGACAGGTGGAGTGGGGACGGGCCAGTAGGGCTAATCAGAGGTGTGCGGGGAGGGACATGAGTTCCTGAGACTGGGCTAGGGTATGTGGTTATGGTTCGGAAGTGGGGGTTTGGGGAGAGGACTGCAGGGGGTGGGGCTACATGGGGCGGGACGTACCCTGCTCTTGGTGGGCTGGGACAGCGGGCAGGACCTGGGCAGTGGAAGTGGGAGTGTGGGATATGGGAGAGCAGGGCAGGCAGAGGCGGGCGCACTCCCCTTGCTTGTGGTCTGCTCTGTGGAGCAGGTCCTAGCACAGCTCCAAGGGGCACACTCGGCCTGACCACCTGCTGGCCCCTGGCGGGCAGACACGGGCTGTTGGGGTCTAGCGGGGTCTGGGCCCTTGGCTGCCCAAGACCCTCAGTGCCTTGTCGGAGCCAGGGCTTGGGAGCCTGGAGCACTGTCTCTGATCCACCCCATGCCCCCACCACGCTCACAGAGCTTCCAGTGACCCTCCTGCGCCCGCTGCGGGACAAGATTGCCATGGAGAAGCACCGCGGTGTGCTGGAGTGTCAGGTGTCCCGGGCCAGCGCCCAGGTGCGGTGGTTCAAGGGCAGTCAGGAGCTGCAGCCCGGGCCCAAGTACGAGCTGGTCAGTGATGGCCTCTACCGCAAGCTGATCATCAGTGACGTCCAGGCAGAGGACGAGGACACCTACACCTGCGACGCCGGTGATGTCAAGACCAGTGCACAGTTCTTTGTGGAAGGTGCAGGCAGGGAGGGCAGCTCTGCAGGTTGCTTTTGTTGGGGGGAGTCTCCCAGGTCCATGGTTTGCCCTACGCTCCTGGAGACGCTGGGTCCGGGCAGCTCAGGAGGATGCTCAGGAGCATGCATCTAGCGGGGCGGGTGCCTGTTCCCAAGAAGGAACCCTGCCGGAGGGGCAGCGTGACCTATCCGCGGGATCCGCCAGCGACTGCTCCTCCCCAACAGAGCAATCCATCACCATTGTGCGGGGTCTGCAGGACGTGACAGTGATGGAGCCCGCTCCTGCCTGGTTTGAGTGTGAGACCTCCATCCCCTCAGTGCGGCCACCTAAGTGGCTCCTGGGGAAGACGGTGTTGCAGGCTGGGGGGAACGTGGGCCTGGAGCAGGAGGGCACGGTGCACCGGCTGATGCTGCGGCGGACCTGCTCCACCATGACCGGGCCCGTGCACTTCACCATTGGCAAGTCTCGTTCCTCTGCCCGCCTGGTGGTCTCAGGTGAGCACTCCCACCCCGGTGGGTGGACGTGGGACAGAGCCACAAGAGGACAAGGTTCAGGGCTGTTGGGAGGCCTGGACAGGGCTGTGGGTGGGTACAGGGCAGGGCCATGGGAGGAGAAGGCTCAGGGCAGTGACTGGACACAGTTCAGGGCCACAGATGGATATCACTCAGGGCCAGGGGAGGACACAGTTCAGGACCACGGAGGACACAGCTCAGGGCCAGGGGAAGACACAGTTCAGGGAATGGTGGACACGGCTCAGGGCCAGGGGAGGACACAGTTCAAGGCCATAGGTGAGCAGGCTCAGGGCTTGGCAGGAAGGGCAGGGTGATTGGTTCCTGTGGCGCCGTGGCCCAGCCTGTCCCCACTCCCTGCAGACATCCCCGTAGTCCTCACACGGCCGTTGGAGCCCAAAACAGGGCGTGAGCTGCAGTCAGTGGTCCTGTCCTGCGACTTCCGGCCAGCCCCCAAGGCTGTGCAGTGGTACAAGGATGACACGCCCCTGTCTCCCTCTGAGAAGTTTAAGATGAGCCTGGAGGGTCAGATGGCCGAGCTGCGCATCCTCCGGCTCATGCCTGCCGATGCTGGTGTCTACCGGTGCCAGGCGGGCAGCGCCCACAGCAGCACTGAGGTCACTGTGGAAGGTGGGGCATGAGGGGCATGGGGCTACTGAGAGGGTTTTGGGGAGGGGTTGCCTGGTGATGTGGGCACCGAGGCCCGATGTGTCTCTTGCAGCACGGGAGGTGACAGTGACAGGGCCGCTGCAGGATGCAGAGGCCACGGAGGAGGGCTGGGCCAGCTTCTCCTGTGAGCTGTCCCACGAGGATGAGGAGGTCGAGTGGTCGCTCAACGAGATGCCCTTGTACAACGACAGCTTCCATGAGATCTCGCACAAGGGCCGGCGCCACACGCTGGTACTGAAGAGCGTCCGGCGGGCTGATGCGGGCATAGTACGCGCCTCCTCCCTGAAGGTGTCGACCTATGCCCGCCTGGAGGTCCGAGGTGAGTCATCCCACGAGTCTTCAGGACTCCCCACTAGGGATGGGACAGGCGCTGGCCTCCCCTCACCCTCCTATCCCTCCTGCAGTGAAGCCGGTGGTGTTCCTGAAGGCGCTGGATGACCTGTCCGCAGAGGAGCATGGCACCCTGGCCCTGCAGTGTGAAGTCTCTGACCCCGAGGCCCATGTGGTGTGGCGCAAAGATGGTGTGCAGCTGGGCCTCAGCGACAAGTATGACTTCCTGCACACGGCGGGCACGCGGGGGCTCGTGGTACATGACTTGACCTCTGAAGACGCCGGCCTGTACACCTGCCACGTGGGCTCCGAGGAGACCCGGGCCCGGGTCAGCGTGCACGGTGTGTGGCTGCGGGCACGGCAGAGCTTGGGGAAGGGAGGTGTGCTGGGTGGGCATGGATGTGGGACCGGCCACTACCTGGGTGGCCCACATCATTCTCTGAGATTGAAGGGCTGCTCTGCTGAGCCGGGGAGGTCAGGGGAGCCTTCTGGGGGAGCCATGGCTTGGTGTGGTCCTGTGAGGCCTGGGTACAGGCAGGTGGACCCGGGGACAATGGGTCCCAGAGCCAGGGTTGGAGGCTGTGCTGTCCCTGCCCGCTGGTCCCGACATGGCCTGGGGATGTTGCCCTGTACCAGGGGACGTGTCTGCATGGAAGCCATCAGGCCAGTGTGGGGACACCAATGGGGATAGCCAGGGAGAAGCCGAGATGCCAGGCAGGGGCTGTGAGTAGGCCACGTCTCTGTCCTTCATGGGGGCCCTGCAAGGCCCTAAGGCCACTGGGCTGGCAGGGTGGAGCCATCCCTGAACCCAGCCCTGCAGCCTTGGGGGCGTGCGTGCCCTGGAACCTGTCTTGCTTTTCAGGGGAAGTTCCCTCAACTGCAGGGTGGCTACCTGGCCCCCTCTGTGTGTGTGCCCGGTCCCAGTGGCATCCTGGTGTGGGTGACAGGTGGTGTAACCAGCCTGTTTGTTGGTCCTTGACTGTCTTGTAACGAGATGGGAAAGGGCAGGAGGCATGGCGAGTTTGTCCTGGAGCTGGGACTAGCCTGCCTGGAGTCCCCTCATCCGGGGTCCTGTGCCTCCTCTCCTCCCTGTGACGACCATGGGTTCTTCCTCTCTCTGCCACCCTGCTTGGAGCTCAGAGCTGTTGGTTATGCAGATGCCAGGGGACAGCCAGCTCCAGCGGAGGGGCGTCTACTCATTGGCTGGTGCAATGTGGCACCCTGTCCCCCAGGGCCTGGCCTCTCCCAGGGTCTGGCACCTCCCAGGGTTTGGTCCCTGTGGGGTCTGGTCCCTCTAAGGGATCCAGCTCCTCCTGGGGTCTGGTCCCTGTGGGCTCTGATCCCTCCTAGGGTCTGGTCCCTTGGGCTCTGATCCCTCCCAGGGTCTGGCCCTTCCTAGGTCTGGCCCAGGGCAGTGCTGTCCTCTCTCCTGGCCTGACAGTCTCTGATGGCCCTCAGATCTGCACGTGGGCATCACCAAGAGGCTGAAGACAATGGAGGTGCTGGAAGGGGAGAGCTGCAGCTTCGAGTGCGTTCTGTCCCATGAGAGCACCAGCGACCCAGCCATGTGGACAGTTGGTGGAAAGACGGTGGGCAGCTCCAGCCGCTTCCAGGCCACACGTCAGGGCCGAAAATACATCCTGGTGGTCCGGGAGGCTGCGCCAAGTGATGCTGGGGAGGTGGTCTTCTCTGTGCGGGGCCTCACCTCCAAGGCCTCACTCATTGTCAGAGGTGGGCAGGGCCTGCCAGATGGGGGCTTATTACCTGGGCTGAGGAGTGGGGACCCTGGGCCTGTCCCCAGGAGTCCAGGAGCTGGGCCCCCCTGGCTACAGAAGCTGGTGGGGGTGCTTTTGGGGCCTGCCTCCCCCAGCTGCTGCAGAGCACCCCTTGTAGAAGCCGCAGGGCCTGAGTCACCTGCTGGATGCTGGGGGCGGTTCTTGAGTGGAATTGGGGTTGCACTCTTCTCTGAGCTCTGATACAGGCCTGGATTCTTTTCTAATCCGTGGTCTGAGTGCCCTGAGCACTTGTTAGCTCCCAGAGCTGTGGCTCACAGGGCCAGTCTGGCAGCACCGGCCTGAGGCCCCAGCCACCTGCTCCGCTGACATCACTGCCAGCGCCCGAGTTCGCGCCCCTGACGAGCACACTTGGTGCAGCTCGGCGGGGCACACTCAGAGGACGCCGGCGTGGGCCTGAAAGATGCCAGGGGATAAAATTCTGTAGTTTTTGATCTTCCTGCCTCCCAAGTCCCACCGTGGTGACAGTGGGGACACTAACATTCCAGGACTCTGAAGCTCCTGAGGGCCGAGGTCCCAGAGTTTGGGGGTTGCAGGTTCTATTGTCTTGGTCCCCAGAGAGTGAATGTTCTCAAACGCTTGTCCTTGCCCCAGTCCTGGTCATAGTGGAGGTGGTCAGTTTTGGCTGGGTCTGTGCCTGGGGCTATGGCTGTATCCCAGATGGTGGCTGGGGCTGTGGCTGCAGTCATCTGTGGCTGGCGCCGTGGCCCTGGCTGTGCTTCAAGGACAGCTGTCCCTGCTCCCTTCAGAGAGGCCGGCCGCCATCATCAAGCCCCTGGAAGACCAGCGGGTGGCGCCAGGGGAGGACGTGGAGCTGCGCTGTGAGCTGTCACGGGCGGGAACACCTGTGCACTGGCTGAAGGACAGGAAGGCCATCCGCAAGAGCCAGAAGTACGATGTGGTCTGCGAGGGCACGATGGCCATGCTGGTCATCCGCGGGGCCTCGCTCAAGGACGCGGGAGAGTACACGTGTGAGGTGGAGGCTTCCAAGAGCACAGCCAGCCTCCGTGTGGAAGGTAAATGCCGCAGGAGTCCCATGCGTGGCCCTGGAGTGGCCTCTCTGCCCTGGCGGGGCACGGGGCCACCCCTGGAGCCTGAGCTCCTCTGTCCCAGGTGGAAGGGCTCAACTCAGGTCCCAGAGCTTCTGCAGCCGGGCCTGGAAGATAATGGGGCTGGCCTGGGGTCTGTGCAGGCCTCACGCCCCACCTATTCTGCCTCCATCTCCCTGCCCCAGAAAAAGCAAACTGCTTCACAGAGGAGCTGACCAACCTGCAGGTGGAGGAGAAAGGCACAGCTGTGTTCATGTGCAAGACGGAGCGCCCCGCGGCCACAGTGAGCTGGCGCAAGGGCCTCTTGGAGCTACGGGCCTCACGGAAGCACCAGCCCAGCCAGGAGGGCCTGGTCCTGCGGCTCACCATCAGTGCCCTGGAGAAGGCAGACAGCGACACCTATACCTGCGACATTGGCCAGGCCCAGTCCCAGGCCCAGCTCCTAGTGCAAGGTGAGGCGGCCAAGTGTGCTTGGGCCTAGGCTTTGAATGGCACTGGAGACTTGGAGGTGGACAGGCCCAGCCTCAGTTTCTTATCATGAGGGTATAGGGGTGCACCCTGGGTGGTCACTGAGGCTCCCCAGCATGGCTGTGAATGAGCTGCTGGTGCTCACTTACTCGTGTGTTTATTTGGTCACTGTGTGTTTCTCCCACATGCCCCGTGTGCCTGGCCACCATGCGTGAGCTCAGCGTGTATCTGTACATACAGCATGTCACCCTTATCCCAGAGGGACAGCCTGACTCAGCCGTGCCAGGCAGCCTCAGGTGCTCCCAGGGAAGAACTGATGGTCATTAGGGTTGTCATTGAGAGTTACAGTGGCATTTTAGTCTTTTTTTGTTGTTTACAACAGAATACCTGAAACTGGGTAATTTATAAAGGAAATAAATTTACTTCTTACAGCTCTGGAGGCTGGGAAGTCCAAGGTCAAGGGGCCACATCTGGTGAGGGCCCTTTTGCTGACAGGGACTCTCTGCAGAGTCCCCAGGGGATGGCACAGGGCATCTCATGGAGAGGGGGCTGAGTGTGCTAGCTTGGGCCTCTCTTCCTCTTCTTTTAAAGCCACCACTCACATGGAAGCACTTTAACCCATTAACCCATTAACCCATTGATCCATGAATGGATTAATCCATTCCTGCCTTGGACCCAATCTCCTCTTAAAGGCTCTACCTCTTAATATTGCCACATTGGGATTAAGTTTCAACATGAGTTTCCATGGGGACATTCAGATCATAGTAGGTGACTGTTTGATCTTACTGTTTGGCTCCACATTTGAGTGGCAGGCAGAGTGAGAGCTGTCATTCTCTCCGCTCTGTAGATAAGAAAACTGAAGCTTTAGTGGGTCCATGGCCAGGGCAAGGTCATCAGGCACATTGGGATCAGAGCAGGCGAGGCCCAGCCCCCTCACTGCAGCCTTCACTTGGCTCTGAAGTCCCGGGCTGGTGCCCAGAGCTGAGTTTGCAGGAGGTCCCTACTGGGGTCTGACCACAGGCCATTCACAGGGTTCAGTATTTGAAAGGCCCCAGTTGTGATCATCAGAAGTAACGTAAACCGGAAATCATCACTGATTTTTTTCTCTCCAATGGATTTGGTGACCCTGGTGAAAGTATTCTGTTAGCACAGTAAAGCCCCATGATCTAATAAAGTTGGTACCCATAGTTAATTTTTAAAAAAGCCATCAAGAGTGAGAGTCATAAGATAACAAAAGATGTTCTTTTAAAGTTTAACATGGCTGGGCTCAGTGGCTTACGCCTGTAATCCCAGCACTTTGGGAGGCTGAGGCAGGTGGGTCACGAGGTCAGGAGTTCTAGACCAGCCTGGCCAACATGGTGAAACCCCATCTCTGTTAAAAATACAAAAATTAGCCAGGCATGGTGGCGCGTGCCTGTAATCTCAGCTACTCAGGAGGCTGAGGCAGGAGCGTTGCTTGAACCCAGGAGGTGGAGGTTGCAGTGAGCCAAGATCGCGCCACTGCACTCCAGCCTGGGAGACAGAGTGAGATTCCGTGTCTACAAAAATAAAATAAAATAAAAATTTAACATATGAGGATGTCGACTGGCCTGGTCTGGGAGCCCAAGCCATTTCCTTGTGTGCCATCCACTGATGAGAGCTCTTCCTCCATGTGCATTGCCCGGGCTGGGGTCAGCTTCTTTGAGGTGGAGTTGTGCCTGCAGGACACTCGTGCGTGCAGAAGGAATCTGAATGCAGGACCTGTCTCGATATTCATAAACGCTCATCTCTTACCATCCCTAATTCAACAGCCAAAAAACCTTGTTTCTAGGAATTCACATTTCCTGTCTTCCAAGCATTTGATTTAAATTTCAACATAAATGTAGCCATTTTTTTTTTCACACTCCTGTTTCATCTGTTACTACAAGAGTTAATTTCATGGCACAATTGTAATGATACACACAGCTGTGTAAGCAGGTTTGGGAGCCAACTGCTCCTGGGAGCACAGCTTGGAAAGGGGGCAGGAGTGTGCTCTCCTGGGTTCTCAGCAGGCTGCACTCACCCAGCAAGCCTTGCAGAAGGACCTCCAAGGTGCAGAGAGGTGGGCTCGGGGCTCTGAGTGGCCCTCAAACAAGTATCTTTGGACCGTTCAAGCTTTGACCCACTTACTGTTTTCAGAGTTCTGTCCCTGCAAACTTGTTAAAACACAGCCATCTTGCTCTGTCCTGGGGAGCGTCTGTCCTGGGGAGCACTGCTGGCCGAGCCTGCCCAGGACGGTGGGGCCCCTGAGCAGTCTGTGACTTTGCAGGCCGGAGAGTGCATATCATCGAGGACCTGGAGGACGTGGATGTGCAGGAGGGCTCCTCGGCCACCTTCCGTTGCCGGATCTCCCCGGCCAACTACGAGCCTGTGCACTGGTTCCTGGACAAGACACCCCTGCATGCCAACGAGCTCAATGAGATCGAGGCCCAGCCCGGGGGCTACCACGTGCTGACCCTGCGGCAGCTGGCGCTCAAGGACTCGGGCACCATCTACTTTGAGGCGGGTGACCAGCGGGCCTCGGCCGCCCTGCGGGTCACTGGTGGGTTGCATGTCCGCGTTGCACATGTTGCTCAGAGCTGCAGACAGGCGGAGAGGCGGATGACAGCTCAACCATGTGCCCAGTATCCCTGGGCTCACAGAGAAAGCACCATTGGCTTACTGTGGGGTGGGGGCTCGGAAGGCTGAATTGGGCTCTTTCAGGATGAATGCTTCTGTATGGTTTGCAGAACTGTGCTTGGCGTGGCCCGGGCCAGGCTGCATCCCCACTGGGGCAGGAGCCGCACGGAGCCTGTCCTGTTCCCTCTGCAGCCTTTTGCGCGGCCCCAGCATGAGGGTGGCTGGTGCGTGCTGAGCCAGGGTGTTGCCTGGTCTGCAGTGAGACCCAGGGTTTCTCCCTGTTGGCCCTTCCAGCGGTAGCACGACAGGATCCCACATGCTCCTGCTTCTCTCTCTGTCCCCCAGAGAAACCAAGCGTCTTCTCCCGGGAGCTCACAGATGCCACCATCACAGAGGGTGAGGACTTGACCCTGGTGTGCGAGACCAGCGCCTGCGACATTCCTGTGTGCTGGACCAAGGATGGGAAGACCCTGCGGGGGTCTGCCCGGTGCCAGCTGAGCCACGAGGGCCACCGGGCCCAGCTGCTCATCACTGGGGCCACCCTGCAGGACAGCGGACGCTACAAGTGTGAGGCTGGGGGCGCCTGCAGCAGCTCCATTGTCAGGGTACACGGTAAGCCCCAGCAGCCCCAAAGCCCAGCCACAGGCCAGGTGCCTATAGCTCTCTTCTCAGGCAGCACCGTCTTCAGGGCAGGGCATGTGCGCCCACAGGAGCCCAAGGCAGGAGGACCCAGGCTCCCATGCATCCTGTATGGGGCACCCCGTATCCTTCCTGGCTCTCCCTGGCACCTTGTCCACCCTGCTCGGCTTCCGCCCTGGCCTCTGCCACCTGCAGGACCCGCCCCGCAGAGCTGTCTCCTCTGCATCCCTGAAGGGCTGTCCCTCTGTGCATGCCTGTGTCCCTGACCTCCCATCTTAGGAGGTGCCAGCCACAGTGGCTTAGGGCCCACCGTGACCTCATTTGACCTTACTTCCCTCATCACAGCCACGCTTTGAGGTCTGGGCTAGGGCTTCCAACTGTGAATTTGGCGGGCACAGGTCCCTGACACCCTGCCCTTCTGTTCTCCTGCTTGGTTCACCCTTTCTATCCCTCACCCTCAGAGCTGCCCCTTTCCAGAAGTCTCAAGGTTGCTGCCACAGGCCCCAAAGGAGAAGGGGGACCCTGCAGCTGATGTCCCCAGCCCTCCACCACCTATAGGGGACCCCAGTGGACTTCAGTCGGGGGAGGGCAAGCTGAGCCTGTGCCTGTCTGCAGCGCGGCCAGTGCGGTTCCAGGAGGCCCTGAAGGACCTGGACGTGCCGGAGGGTGGTGCTGCCACACTGCGCTGTGTGCTGTCGTCTGTGGCTGCGCCCGTGAAGTGGTGCTGTGGAAACAACGTCCTGAGGCCAGGTGACAAATACAGCCTACGCCAGGAGGGTGCCGTGCTGGAGCTGGTGGTCCGGAACCTCAGGCCGCAGGACAGCGGGCAGTACTCATGCTCCTTCGGGGACCAGACTACTTCTGCCACCCTCACGGTGACTGGTAAGCATCTCCATCCACCCTGATCATGTGGCCCAAAGATGCCACTTTCTCCAGTGCAGGGGAGCAAAGACGATGCTCTCTGTGTCTGACTTTCCTGCAGCCCTGCCTGCCCAGTTCATCAGGAAACTGAGAAACAAGGAGGCCACAGAAGGGGCCACGGCCACGCTGCGGTGTGAGCTGAGCAAGGCGGCCCCGGTGGAGTGGAGAAAGGGGTCTGAGACCCTCAGAGATGGGGACAGATACTGCCTGAGGCAGGACGGGGCCATGTGTGAGCTGCAGATCTGTGGCCTGGCCATGGTGGATGCCGGGGAGTACTCGTGTGTGTGTGGAGAGGAGAGGACCTCGGCCTCACTCACCATCAGGGGTAAGACCGTGTGTCCAGAGCCGTGTCCGGTGTCCAGTTTTTTACCTCTGCTGTCAGTCGCACCCGTTCTAGTCTCCCCTGACTGTGCCATGCCCTTCCCAGCACATCACGGAATCCCTTCCAGCTTTCTGGGCTGTGGAAGGAACCAGGAGAACCCGGCATTTGCAGCCAGACTCCCACCCTCGAGGCACCCTGGGACCTGTCCTGTGGGAGTCTGTCTTATCCTCCATCTCGCCATGGCCTGTCCCCCTGTGCTTCTCAGAGTCTGATCTCCTCCATGTCTGTCTGTCCATCCCTCCCCAGCCATGCCTGCCCACTTCATAGGAAGACTGAGACACCAAGAGAGCACAGAAGGGGCCACAGCCACGCTGCGGTGTGAGCTGAGCAAGGCGGCCCCCGTGGAGTGGAGGAAGGGGCATGAGAGCCTCAGAGATGGGGACAGACACAGCCTGAGGCAGGACGGGGCTGTGTGCGAGCTGCAGATCTCTGGCCTGGCTGTGGCAGATGCTGGGGAGTACTCCTGTGTGTGTGGGGAGGAGAGGACCTCTGCCACTCTCACCGTGAAGGGTAATGACTGCCCCTGGCCACTTGCATGGGTGGTTATGTCTGAGCGGGTGTGCACATTCCTGCCTTGTGCCCACGTCTGCGCTGTGGCCTTCCCTGTCTTTCTGCTGTGGTTCCTTCATTCCTTCAGTAGGGATTCCCCACACCTGCTGTGTGTTACCCGTCTCGGGAACAGGAAGACAGCAGAGAAGAGAGGGCTGTTTGAGCCCTACAGGGTCGTAGGCAGAGACAGAGGATGTGGGGAGAACCAAATCATTAGAAAAGTGAGATCACAGATCTTCTCCAGGGTAAACACTAGGAAGGCAGGAAGGCAATCAGGAGGATCCCCAGAAGCGGAACACAGACGGGAGTTGGGGGATGGCAGGTGGGCTGGAGTGCATAGCCAGGAAGGGGAGGGTCCATTGTGAGGAGGAGAGAGGCAGGGTGACTGTGGGGAGGAGGTGATGGGGGTGACTGTGGGGAGGAGGTGATGGGGGTGACTGGGGAGGAGGTGATGGGGGTGACAGTGGGGAGGAGGTGATGGGGGTGACTGGGGAGGAGGTGATGGGGGTGACTGTGGGGAGGAGGTGATGGGGGTGACTGTGGGGAGGAGGTGATGGGGGTGACAGTGGGGAGGAGGTGATGGGGGTTACTGGGGAGGAGGTGATGGGGGTGACTGTGGGGAGGAGGTGATGGGGGTGACTGTGGGGAGGAGGTGATGGGGGTGACTGTGGGGAGGAGGTGATGGGGGTGACTGTGGGGAGAGGAGCAGTGACAGTGACTCTGCGTGTATCAGCCAAGCAGAACAGCTGTGTGGAGTGGAGGAAGGGGCCCAAGACAATCTGAGATGGGGGCTTTGACCAGGACAGAACGTCCAGAGCCGTGTGGCCTGCCTGCGGCAGATCTAGGGTGTCCTCATGTGTGGGGGGTGGGAGTGGATCTCAGCCATGGCTGGGTCCCCTAGAGACGTGAGGCTGCAGAACTCGCCCTGGGCCCTGAACCTCTCAGTCACAGCAAGGAGAGGATTCCAGCCTCAAGCCACCAGTGTTCTCAGCAGAAGGGGCAGAGCCCTGCAGGCCTGGCCTTGTGTGTCTGTGGAGCCGGGACCCATGGCCCGGTGTGGCTGGTGGCGTGGTGCGGCGTGTTCAGGTGCTTGGGGCCTTGAAGGGCCTGGCTCGCTTCCATCAGGGAAAGCACATGGGATAAAGCCGGCCCATGTGGAGGGCCCGGGCACCTCACAGGGAATGCAGGGAAGGACTCTCCCAAGCTCGAGGGCCTTCTTGCCCAGGACTCTGGTGGGCTCCCCTCACACCACAAGGAGGGATCCCTCAGGCCAGTGAAGGGTCAGGTCTGGGGGCCAGGCACAGCCGTCTGGATGCCAGTGCCTGAAGCAGGTAGCTCCGGTCACAGGCACAAGTGTTGTAGACCTTTGCAGAGAGGCCGGGCCTCCATGCACCTCCAGCGGTGTCGACAGAGCACAGACAGCTTCCATGGCGTGGAGGCACCACACCACCAGGCTCGCCAGGACACCCCAGAGGGGCACAGACTTCGGGCCCTGTCACATGGCTGTGTAGCATGTTGGAGAGACACAGAGACCACAGGGGCCCGGGGGCTAATCTGTGTCCTCCTCAGACCAGTGGCTGAAGAGCAGATGACCAGAGTGGACCCCCACCGGCTGCCTGAGGCAGTTGCTTCCAGAAGTGGGCAAGTTCCGGGGAAGCTTCAGGTGGTGGGTGCCCTGCTGGACCCCCTCTGGTGCCTGCTAAGAGGGCACCTTTGCATGCTGGAAGTTTCCACCGGACCCTGAAGCCCCAAGGATGCTCCGAGCTGCAGTTCCCCAGGGGGCGTCCAGGGGGTGAAGCTGGGCACTCTGAGGCTCCAGTCTCCATCTGGTGGGCTGGGAAGCCACCCAGCCTCACTGCTCAGGAGACAGTGGCCCTCGTCTGTCCCTGTGATCCATGGCTATCTCCTGCATACAGGGCATGTCCGGGTGGACGGTTCCTTCATGTATTCAGTTGGTCGTTTCTTATCTGCTGGACCCATGCACCAGGGCACCAGCTGCGTGGGGTTCCTGCTTGCATCGTGAACACAGGGTGACAGTCAAGGTGGAGGGCGGCACCCTCCTCTCTCCCAGCAGCAGGGTCCTTACTCCCTGTCTGCCCTGGGCTCTGGCCGCAGGAGCAGCAGGAACTGATGAGAAGCAGGAGCCTGGATGATTTCGTGGGAGATTTTTAGGCAGCTGATTTTGTGTCTTTTTCCTCCAGCTATTCATCAAGATCATGAGGCTGGGTGCGGTGGCTCACACCTGTAATCCCAGCACTTTGGGAGGCCAAGGCAGGAGGATCATTTGAGCTCAGGAGTTTCAGGCCAGCCTGGGCAATCCAGGGAGACCCTTTCTCTACAAAACATATAAAAATTAGCTGGTTGTGGTGGTGTGCACCTGTGGTTGCAGCTACTCAGGAGGCTGAGGTGGGAGGGTTGGTTAAGGCCGCAAGTTTGAGGTTGCAGTGAGCTGTGATGGCACCACTGCATTCCAGCCTAGGTGACACATTGAGACCCTGTCTGAAAAAGAAAAAAAAATTATGAAGGAGCTATGAAATAGCCACAGAATGAGGCCAGGGCCACAGTATAGTGTGAGCCACCAGGCTGGTCTTGGGCCCTTGAGCATGATGACAGATTCAGTCTGAGCCAGGATGGGCTGCGGAAGACCCTGGGGATGGGGAGATCCCGTTTGGTTCCGTCTCTGCCTCCCCATCTCATGGGCCCTGTGGCCACTGCATGTGTCTGACATCATCTTGGGGTCCCTGCTAGGATTCCAGCTCCTCTGTGTCCTGGGCGGCTTTCCCCTGCGTGTCCTTGGCCAGTCTGTTCTCTGCTCCTAGGGCACTGTTTCACATCCACATGTCCATGCTTTAATTCCTAGTTTCCTCCAGAGCGGGAGTGTGTCCTTGCTGAGTGTCCCCAGGTGTCTCCAGAGGGCCTTGTGGTCTTTGTGTCCTCTCCAGCCCTGCCAGCCAGGTTCATAGAAAGTGTGAGGCCTGAGGATGCCTCAAAAGGGGCCACACCACGATGCTAATGGGCTGGACCGCGGGAAGCCGCAGAGCACAGCCTGTACTCAGCACGCCCCAGGAGCAGCCTGTGTTCAGATGGCTTCCCTGTCTTCTCTGTGTTGTCCATGTCCTGTCTCTTCTGTGGGCTCAGAGGGTGTGACTGTGGCCATCTCTTGTGATCCCCCAGCCCTGCCAGCCAAGTTCACAGAGGGTCTGAGGAATGAAGAGGCCGTGGAAGGGGCCACAGCCATGTTGTGGTGTGAACTGAGCAAGGTGGCCCCTGTGGAGTGGAGGAAGGGGCCCAAGAACCTCAGAGATGGGGACAGATACATCCTGAGGCAGGAGGGGACCAGGTGTGAGCTGCAGATCTGTGGTCTGGCCATGGCGGACGCCGGGGAATACTTGTGTGTGTGCGGGCAGGAGAGGACCTCAGCCACGCTCACCATCAGGGGTAAAGATCATGTGTGGCCTTGTGGACCCATGGCTTGGTGTCTACGTGTCACTGAGTCATCCTCATCTTCCAGTGTGGCACAGCCCCTGTGGCAATCCCGGAGTTGTCTCTTCTCCAACTGAGGTCCTCCGGTTGTCTCCCGCCTACCCTTCTTGTCTAGGAGGTGTCCTCATGCTCGTGTTCATCCCTTTGTGTTCTCTGTTCTTCCTGGGCCATTTGCTTCCTCCCTGTGTGAATGTTTATTTGCTCCTTCACATGTGGTCCTTTGGCAGTTTGTGTGGCTCCTTGTGGGTGTCCATGTCCTGTCCACAGAGTCTTCCAGACAGTCTGATGATCTCAGCGACTGCTTGGTCCTTCCCAGCTCTGCCTGCCAGGTTCATAGAAGATGTGAAAAACCAGGAGGCCAGAGAAGGGGCCACGGTCATGCTGCAGTGTGAGTTGAACAGTGCAGCCCCTGTGGAGTGGAGGAAGGGGTCTGAGACGCTTAGAGATGGGGACAGATACAGCCTGAGGCAGGACGGGACCAAATGTGAGCTGCAGATTCGTGGCCTGGCCATGGCAGACACTGGGGAGTACTCGTGCGTGTGCGGGCAGGAGAGGACCTCAGCCATGCTCACCGTCAGGGGTAAAGGCCACATGTGGCCAAGGAGAGCCATCTTCTGGTGTCCATGTACTGATGTCATGCCGTCTGTCTGTACTCACCCCATGTGCTCTCCCTGCATTTGCGCCACCCTGTTCCCATCACTCTGCAGAGTCCCTTCCAGCCTCCAGAGCTGTTATGGGAACCAGGAGAAACAGGCCTTGCAGCCAGCTTCCACCCCATGTGCCTCCAGGGATGGGCTCCATCATGTTGTCCTGTTGGCTTCTGTACCTTGCCCTTCATGCTGTCCTGTCCTCCCCCCACAGAGCGCTCCAGAGACTCTCACGGTCCTCGTGTGTGTCTGACATACTCTGGCTCTGGCAGCCAGAGTTACATAAAGTGTGAGGACTCAGGAGGCCATGGAAGGAGCCACAGCTACAGTGCTGACAGGCTGGAGCATGGGAAGCCCCAGTCCACAGCCTGTGCTCAGCACACCCCACATGTGGCCTGTGTCCAGTTGGGTTCTGTGTCTTCTCTGTGCCTTCTCTGTGCCATCCATGTTCTGTATCTTCCATGTGCTCAGAGAGCATGATTGTGTTCATATATTCTGACCCTCCGCCAGCTCTACCCATCAAGTTCACAGAGGGTCTGAGGAACGAAGAGGCCACAGAAGGGGCAACGGCCACGCTGCGGTGTGAGCTGAGCAAGATGGCCCCCGTGGAGTGGTGGAAGGGGCATGAGACCCTCAGAGATGGAGACAGACACAGCCTGAGGCAGGACGGGGCCAAGTGTGAGCTGCAGATCCGTGGCCTGGTGGCAGAGGACGCTGGGGAGTACCTGTGCATGTGCGGGAAGGAGAGGACCTCAGCCACGCTCACCGTCAGGGGTAAAGGCCACACGCAGCCAAGCAGTGCCATGCTCTCGTGTCCACGTGTTGACTTGACGCCATCCGTCTCTGCCCATGCTGCATTCTCTCCCCATGTCTGTACCTGCCTGTGTAACTGCACGAGCTTCTTCCAGCCTCCAGGGCTGTTGTAGGAAGCAGGAGGAAGCAGCCTCTCTAGCGGGCTCCCACTGTGTGCCTCCGAGGACTCTGTCGACATTGTCACGTTGGATTCTGTGTCTTCCATTCTGTCACATTCTTTCCCCTGATACTCTCCATGTGTTTCTGACCCTCTCTGGGCCTGGGTGCCAGAGATTCCTGTAAAGCCTGAGATGTGAGGAGGCCACGGGAGGGGCCATGGCCATATGCTGTACAGTCTGTACTGAGGGAAGTCCCAGTCCACAGCCTGTGCTCAGCACACCCGCATGCGGCCTGTGCCCAGTTGGGTTCTGTGTCTTGTGTCTGCCATCCATGTCCTTCCTTTCTCTTCCAGGTACTCAGAGAATGTGATTATATCTGTGTCTTTTGACCTCCCCAGCCCTGCCTTCCAAGTTCATAGAGGGTCTGAGGAATGAAGAGGCCACAGAAGGGGTCACGGCCACGCTGCAGTGTGAGCTGAGCAAGGCAGCACCGGTGGAGTGGAGGAAGGGGCATGAGACCCTCAGAGATGGGGACAGACACAGCCTGAGGCAGGACGGGTCCAGGTGTGAGCTGCAGATCCGTGGCCTGGCTGTGGTGGATGCCGGGGAGTACTCGTGTGTGTGCGGGCAGGAGAGGACCTCGGCCACACTCACTGTCAGGGGTAAAGATCGTGTGTAGCTGTGTGGACCATGGCTTGGTGTCTGCACATCTCTGTGTCACCACCTTCTGCCTTCAAATGTGGCGTGGTTCTGTGGCAACCCCATGGTTGTCTGTCCTTTAACCAGGGTCCTCTCGGCATCTCCCTCCTCCCTTCTTATCCAGGAGGTATCCTCATGCTCATGTCCTTCTCCTTTTGTGTTCTCTGTTCCTCTGGGGCCATTTGCTTCCTCCTCATGTGTACGTTTGTTTGCTCTTTCACGTGTGGTCCTTTGATGGTTTGTGTGGCTCCTTGTGGGTGACCATGTCTCATCCACAGAGTCCTCCAGACGGTCTGATAATCACAACGACTGCTTGGTCCTTCCCAGCCCTGCCTGCCAGATTCATAGAAGATGTGAAAAACCAGGAGGCCAGAGAAGGGGCCACGGTCGTGCTGCAATGTGAGCTGAGCAAGGCGGCCCCCGTGGAGTGGAGGAAGGGGTCTGAGACCCTCAGAGGTGGGGACAGATACAGCCTGAGGCAGGACGGGACCAGATGTGAGCTGCAGATTCGTGGCCTGTCCGTGGCAGACACTGGAGAGTACTCGTGTGTGTGCGGGCAGGAGAGGACCTCGGCCACACTCACCGTCAGGGGTAAAGACCACATGTAGCCACCTGAGTGATTCCTGTCTCCTCCCACCTAACCCACATGATCTGTGCTCTCCCAGTGCCTCTTGATGTCATTGCCATCTCATTCAGTCACTCCCCTGCGTGATACATCCCACAAATGCAGCTGGAACCCACTTGGATGACCTAATCTAGGGCCTGGGAATATGGACCTCAGGGGTGAATAGGACAGGGACCCAAAGGAGAGCCCCACAGATAGATGTCAGGGTCCAGGAGAGCTGTCTGGGGCCACTGGCATCTTGCTGGGGCTTGCACATGTGCGCGGGCTCTGGGGCCCCAGGCCTAGAGGTGAGGGCCTATGTTTCTGCTGATGGACATGCACAGTAGGGTTGGGGGCTCACCGAGGAGGCGGTCAGACCAGGCCCAACTAAATCTGCTGAGAGTGTTTGAGTGGTTCTTGTGGTCATGCCAGGCTCCTGAAAGACCGCTGCCTTTATCTGCTCAGCAGACACAGCAGAGCACTGCATCTGGGTAACTTCACAGCAGATATTTATTTTTTCAGACTTCTGGAGTCTGAAATTCCAAGATCAAGGAGTCACTCGGTTGGTTTCTCCTTAGGCCTCTTTTCTTGGCTTATAGATACTCTGGTCATATTGGATTGGGCCCATCCTAACAACCTCATTTTACCTTTCAAAGATACTATTTCAATACAGTGACATTGTGAAGTACTAGGGGTTAGGATTTCAACATACATGGATTTGGTGAGAGGACTCAATTCAGACCATGACATTCTGCCCTCTGGCTTCCCACAATTAATTACCTTCTAACATGCAAAATACACTTACTCCTTCCTAGCAGCCCGTAATCTTAACCCATTCCAGCATCAACTCAAAATCAAAATCTTATCTGAATGCCATCTAAGTCAAGTGTGAGGGAGGTGAAGTATGAGTCATTCCAAGGCAAAATTCTTCTTCAGTTGTGAAGCATGAAACCAGACAAGTTTTGTGCTTCCAAAATGCAATGGTGGTGCAGGCATAGGATAGACGTTCCTGTTCAAAAGAGGGGAAGTTGGAAAGAATAAAAGGGTCATGGATCTTTTGCAGGTCTGAACCTAGCAGAGAAAATTTTACTAGATTTTAAGGCTGGTGACTCAGTACAGTGGCTCACTTCTATAATCCTAGCACATTGGGTGGCCAAGGCAGGAGGATTACTTGAGGCCAGGTGTTCTAGACCAGCCTGGAAAATGTAGCAAGACCTTTTTTCTAAAAAAAAAAAAAAAAAAAAAAATTTATCATGTGTGGTGGTGCACACCTGGGGTTCCAGTTACTAGGGAGGCTGAGGCATGAAGATCACTTGAGCCTGGGAGTTTGAGGCTGCAGTGAGCTATAATTGTACCACTGCACTCCAGCCTGGGTGACAGTGAGACCCCATCTCTACTTTTTTTTTTAAAGTCTGAAAAATAATTCTCTTTGACTTAATTCCAGTCCTCCATGCCAAACAAAGTGTTGTCCCCAATCTCTCAGACCTGGGTAATATCTTATCCCCTCATCCTTGGGTAACAGCCTCTCCTCCTCTGTTCTGGGAAGAGGTGGTCCTGATCCCTGGACCTCTAGTGGCAGTGGCAGCCCTGCTGATGCCTTTGGGGCCATTCTTTTATTTTGAAGGATAAGACATGTTTGCAGCCATATGGTGATATTAGCTCATTCTGTTGAATCTCAGAAGTCTGATAGCCTTCCTTCATTTTATCCCACCTCAATCCAATTCACTCCAATCTGCTGGTATAAGATTATCAAAAACTGAGTTGGCCTCCCATGCAATTCATGGAGGTCCACACCATCAGACAAGAGGCTTTTCCAGATAACTGCATCTCTATTCCTGGCTTCTGTTGAGATGACTAATTGGATCCATAAATTGCACACCTGGTGCTTTAGCAAATGGTTGTCTAGCCACACCCTTGATGTTCTCTCCAGAACAGTTTCTCATTTTTTACCATGTGGTTAGGCTGAAGAATTTCCAAAGCTTCAAGTATTGGTTCCTTTTTTATTTACAATTCTTTCTTCAATTTATTTCCCTCCTCTTGCACTTTACAATAAGCAGCAAAGAGAAAACAGGTTTCACCTTCAACACTTTACTTAGAAATTTCCTCAACTAAACATGCAAAATTTTATTGTTTCTTAGTCCTACCTTCCACATGCAACAACACAATTTGGACAAGTTCTTTGCCACTTATTAATGAGTATCGCCTTTCCTCCACTTTCCAATAACGTGTTCTTTATTTCCATCTGAGGTCTGACCAGAAGCATTTTTAATGTCCATCTTTCCGTGAACAGGTTGTTCACAGCAATCTAGGTTTTTTCCAACATGCACTTCAAATATCATCCAGCCTCCACCCATTACCCAGTTCCAAAGCCACTTCCACACTTTTAGATAATTGTTACAATGGCACCCTGCTTCTGGTACCAATATTTGTGTAGTTTTCTGACTAGAAGTCTGAGGTGGAGTGTTACTAGGTTGACTTCCTCCGAGGCTTCTCTCCTTGGCTTGTTGATGCAGTCTTCTGTTTTTTCACATGGTCACTCCTCAGTGTGTCTCTGTGTCCTAATATCCTCTTTTTATAAGGACACCAGTCATATTGGAGTTGGGCACAGCCTGACAACCTCATTTAACCTTAGTTACCACTTTAAAGCCCACTTTAAAGACTGTATCTTTAATACAGTCATGCTCTGAGGTTCTAGAGGATAGGTTTGAACATATGAATTTGGGGGGACACAATCAGACCATAACGGGGTAGCCAGGGTGCTGCTTGCTCCATTGTACCTTGTGAGCTCTCACTCTGCCTAGAGTCAGGAGGGAAGAGAGGACAGTAGGTTGAAGGGTCAGAGGTGTGGCGTAGAAGCCACATCTGGAGTCTGTTGGGGGTTTTGGTGATTGAGCCAAGGCAATGTGTATCCAGTAAAGTCAGGACAGGAGCAGTGAGGTGGAGACAGCAGGTCCTTGTGTGGGCTGGGATGGTTGGCAGTGAGCCGAGGTATGCCTATGCATGAGCAGTCCTGGATGGAAGCCCTGCCTAGGATGGGTATCTCCTGTATGAGAATGGGGAAGCAGGTGTCAGGACAAGGAGGTGCCTCCTGTGAGGCTGGAGAGAGAGAGAGAGAAGAGAGAGATGCATCACATTATTGCGTATGTGGAAGTTGGAGGAGCCTGTCTTGCTTCCTAGTAATGATAGGACATGGGTAGGACAAGATGCCCTTTGAGAAGAGATCCAGGATGGAGCCCATCTCCCAGCCAATCTGCACCTCATAGGCAGAACACAGGAAGACCTCAGTCTCACGCAGTCTTTGGTCCGCCTTATCCCATGTCCTCGAAATCTGCTTCTGTTTCCTTCCTGGATAATCAGGTTGTGTCCCTCAGATCCTCCAGAGGGTTTGATGGCTTCTGTCCATGTGACCCTTCCTAGCCCTGCCTGCACGATTCACTCAAGATCTGAAGACCAAGGAGGCCTCAGAAGGGGCCACAGCTACACTGCAGTGTGAGCTGAGCAAGGTGGCCCCTGTGGAATGGAAGAAGGGTCCTGAGACCCTCAGAGATGGCGGCAGATACAGCCTGAAGCAGGATGGGACGAGGTGTGAGCTGCAGATCCATGACCTGTCTGTGGCGGATGCTGGGGAATACTCATGCACGTGTGGACAAGAGAGGACCTCGGCCACGCTCACCGTCAGGGGTAAAGTCCGTGTGTCCAGATCTGTGTTCTGTTGTCCAGTTGTTCACTTCCTGCCGTCAATCTCTGCTCATTGCAAGGTCTCCCCCAGACTGCCACACTCTTCACGTCATGCCACACTATCCCTTCTAGCTTCCTGGAACCAGAAGAAACTCTCCTGTACATCCAGATTCCCACTCCTGTGATACTGTGGGCCCTGTCCTATTGGATTGTGTCTTGTCTTTCATCTTGTCATGTCCTGTCTACCAGTGCTTTCCAAGGAATTTAATGTTCTCTGTGTTTTCTGACTCTCTCTGGCCCTGCATGCCATATTCAAGTTATCTCTGAGGCCTGAGGAGCCCACGAAGGGGCCATGACTGTGATGTTACCAGACTGAACAGAGGGAATCTACAGCCTGTGCTTGGCATACCCTGCATGTGGTCTGTGTCCAGTTGGGGTTTGTGTCTTCTCTGTGCCATCCATGTCCTGTCTTTTTCATGTGCTCAGTGTAATTGTGTCCATGTCTTTCTGATCCCTCCACCAGCCCTGCCTGCCAAGTTCACAGCGGGTCTGAGGAATGAAGAGGCCACGGAGGGGGCCACAGCCACACTGCAATGTGAGCTGAGCAAGGCAGCCCCTGTGGAGTGGAGGAAAGGCCTCGAGGCTCTCAGAGATGGGGACAAATACAGCCTGAGACAAGACGGGGCTGTGTGTGAGCTGCAGATTCATGGCCTGGCTGTGGCAGATACCGGGGTGTACTCATGTGTGTGTGGGCAGGAGAGGACCTCAGCTACACTCACTGTCAGGGGTAAAGATCCTGTGTGGCCATGTGGGCTTCTGGCTTGGTGTATACACCTCTCTGTGTCACCATCTTCTGCCTCCAAATGTGGCACATCTCCTGTGGAAACCCTGTGATTGTCTGTCCTCTAACTGGGGCCCTCTAGGTATCTCCTGCCTCCCCTTCTCATCAGGAGATGTCCTCCTGCTCTTGCATGTCCCTGTGTGTTCTCTGTGCCTCCTGGGCCATTTGCCTTCTCATTGTTTGTATATTGCTCATCTTGCTATGGTCCTTTGGTGGTTTGTGTGGCTCCTTATTGGTGTCCATGTTCTGTCCAAAAAATCCTCCAGACAGTCTGATGATATCAGTGACTGCTTGGTCCTTCTCAGCCCTGCCTGCCAGATTCATAGAGGATATGAAAAGCCAGAAGGCCACAGAAGGGGCTACAGTCACACTGCAATGTAAGCTGAGAAAGGCGGCCCCCGTGGAGTGGAGAAAGGGGCCCAACACCCTCAAAGATGGGGACAGATACAGCCTGAAGCAGGATGGGACCAGGTGTGAGCTGCAGATTCGTGGCCTGATCATAGCAGATGCTGGAGAATACTCATGCATATGTGAGCAGGAGAGGACCTCGGCCATGCTCACTGTCAGGGGTAAAGACCACATGTGACCACCTGAGTGACTTCTGTCTTCCCCAACTTAACCCACATGGTCTGTGCTCTCCCAGTGTCTCTCAATGTCGATGACATTTTATTCAGTCACTCATCTGTGTGGTCCATCCCACAAATGCACACTGAGAACCCACTTGGATGGCCTAATCTAGGGCCTGGGCATACAGACCCCAGGGGTGAATAGTGCAGGGTCCCCAGGTGTCAACAGGGAGAGCAGCAGGCAGGTGTCAGGGTCCAGGAGAGCAGTCTGGGGCCCCTGCCATCTTGCAAAGGCCTGTGGATGTCCACCAGCTCTTGGGCCTCAGGCATGGAGGTCAGGAAATGTATGTCCTTTGACAGACATAGTGATGGCTCAGGCCAGGCACCTCATCAGTCTGGTGAGTGTTCTGATTGATCATTGTGGTCATTCCAATCTTCTAAAGGAGTATTGTCTTCATCTGCTCAGGCTAACGTAACAAAGCACTGCAGACAGGGTGATTCAAATAACAGAGATTTATTTTCTCAGAAGTATGGGGCTGAAATCTCAAGATCAAGATGTCAGCTCCTCTCTTCTTGTGGACAGCTGTCTTCTCCCCGTGTCTTCACATGGATGTCCGGATGTCCCTCTGTGTGCATATGTGTGTCCTAACCTCTTTTTATAAGAGCACCCATCATACAGGATTTGGAACCACCCTAACAACCTCATTTTACCTTTCAATGATTGTCTTTAAATACAGCGATATTCTGAAGTGTACTGGGGATTAGGACTTCAACATATGCATTTTTTCTGAGGCACAATTCAGACTATAACACTCCACCATCTGGATTCTCAAAATTCATGGCCTTCTCACGTGCAAAATATGTTTACTTCTTCCTAACAGTCCCAAATCTTAGCCCATTTCAATATCAACTAGTCCAAATCACCTCTAAATATCATCTGAGTCAACTGTGAGGGAGATAAAGTGTGATTCATACAGAGGCAAAATTTTTCTTCATCTGTGAGGCTGTGAAATCAGACAAGTTATTTGCTTTGACGTCACAATGGTGGGACAGGCATAGGATGGACACACTGAATCAGGGAGAAACTGGAAAGGAGAAATGAGTCATGGGTCCCAAGCAAGATGTAACCCTAGCAGGACAAATATCATTAGGTTTTAAGGCTTTGGATTAATGCCTAGTCCTCTGGACCCAACAGGGTTGCAACTCTACCCCCTCAGCCCTGAGTGGAGGTGTCTGGCTCTCTGTAACTGAGGAGGAGACAGCCTTACTTTCAGGCCTGTGCCCTCTACCCCCTGGTTATAATGCCATTCCTGTCAACCCCTGAACCAACTTTTGGGTCATTATTCCTTTTTCTTGCAGGATATCATGTTTATATCCATGTAACTCTATTGGCCCATCCTGTGGATTCTCAGAAGTCTGACATCCTTCCTTCATTTTGTCCCATCTCTGTTCCAATCAGTTCAAGCTAGCAGCATTTCCTCTGGTATAAAGGTCTCAAAAACTTTGTCCCATGCGATCCATGTGGATCAAAGCCACCAGACAAAAGAGTTCTCCACAGATCTTTCGTTGATAATCTCATTTTTATTACTGGCTTCTGCTGAGCGGGCTGAATGGATCCATAAACCACACACCTGATCTGTGTAGCAAATGGTTGTCCAGTGTTGATATTCTCCCCAGAATAATGCTTTCTCATTTTTTTTTTTTTTTGCAGTATGTATAGCCTGAAAATTTTTCTATATCTTCAAGCTCTGGTTCCTTTTTTGCTTAACAAATCCTTTTTGAATTTATCTCTGTCCTCTCACATTTTCATATTAGAGTGAAACCAGGCTATGGTTTCAATTCTTTGCTTAGAAACTTCCTCAGGTAAATATATCTAATTTTGTTGTTTGCAAGTCCTACCTTCCACAAAACACTAGAATAAAATTTGACCAGGTTTTTGGCCACTTTATAACAATGATTGTCTTTCTCCAGTTTTTAATAATATGTCCCCCGTTGTCATCTGAGGCTTGACCAGAATCACTTTTAACACCCATGTTTTCACCAACAATTGCTGCCTGCAAACACTGTTTTTTGGCATGCACCTGAAATATCTTTCAGCTACCTCCCATTGCCGAGTTCTAAAGCCACGTCCACATTTATAGGTATTTGTTCCTTTGGCACCCCACTCCTGGTACCAAAGTCTGAATTTGTTTGCTTGGGTTGTCATAAAGTATCATAGACTGGGTGGTATAAATAACAGAAATGTATTTCCTCACATTCTGGAGGCTACATGGTTGAGATCCAGGTGTCAGTAGGGTTGGCTCCTTCTGAGGCCTCTCTCCTTGGCTTGTAGACAGCCGTTTTCTCTGTGTCTTCACTGGTCCTTCTCTGTTTCCTAATCTCCTTTTCTTATGAGGACAGCATTTATATTGGATTAGATGCCACTCTTGTGATCCCATTTAGCATTAATCACCTCTTTAAAGGCCCTATCTCAAAAACAGTCATATTCTGAAATAGTGGAAGTTACGACTTCAACATTTGACTTCTGTAGAAACACAACCCATAGCAGTCTATGGCTATGTAATCGGGTTAGGCCCTGCTCTGCTAACTTGTGAGCCCCCTGCCTGGAGTCAGGAGGCAAGAGAGAATGGTAGATTGGAGGTTCAGAAGTGTGGTTTGAGGCCACATCTGGTTTCTGTCATGATCTAGGTGATATGAGTCAGGGTAATATGTGGGAATGTGGATTCAATAGGGTCAGTCCAGGAGCATGTTGGATGGAGGTGTAGCAGGGCCTTGTGTGGGCTGGGATGTTGTATGGTGAGCCCAGGTATATCTAGGCATGGGCACTGCCAGATGGAAGCCCTGTCTGGTCAGGCTATCTCTTGTGTGAGGGATGCCAATGGGGCAGTGGATGTTGGTACCTGGAGGTGCCTACTGTGTCATCATAGAGAGATGTCCATCATGTTATTGCATATGTGGGTTGCAAGTTGGAGGAGCCTGTCTTGCTTCCCCATAATGAAAGTTCACAGGTAGGATAAGATGCCCTCTGAGAAGAGATCCAGGATGGAGCCCATCTCACACCCAATCTGCACCTCACAGGCAGAATGCAGGAAGTCTTCACTGTCAAATGCACTTTGGTCCACCTCATCTCAAGTTCCTCCAGCCTTCCTGCTTCTCTTTTCTTCCTGGATGTTCAGGTGTGTCCCTCAGATCCTCCAGAGGGCTTGATGGCTTCTGTCCATGTGACACTTCCTACCCCTGCCTACCCAATTCACTCAAGATCTGAAGACCAAGGAGGCCTCAGAAGGGGCCACAGCCACACTGCAGTGTGAGCTAAGCAAGGTGGTCCCTGTGGAGTGGAAGAAGGGACCTGAGACCCTCAGAGATGGGGACTGTGTTCTCTGTTCCTCCTGGGCCATGTGCTTTCTCACCATCTGTACATTCATTTGCTCATTCTGCCATGGTCCTGTGGTGGTTTGTGTGCCTCCTTGTGTGTGTCTGTGTCCTGTCCACAGAGTTGTCCAGTTAGTCTGATGATCTCAGTGACTGCTTGGTCCTTCTCAGCCCTGCCGGCCAGATTCATAGAAGATGTGAGAAATCATGAGGCCACAGAAGGGGCCACGGCTGTGCTGCAGTGTGAGCTGAGCAAGGCGGCCCCTGTGGAGTGGCGGAAGGGGTCTGAGACCCTCAGAGATGGGGACAGATATAGCCTGAGGCAGGACGGGACGAGGTGTGAGCTGCAGATTCATGGCCTGGCTATGGAGGACACTGGAGAGTATTTGTGTGTGTGCGGGCAGGAGAGGACCTCAGCTACACTCACTGTCAGGGGTAAAGATCCCGTGTGGTCACATGGACTTGTGGCTTGGAATCTATGTGTCTCTGTGTTACCACCTTCTACTTCCAAATATGGCACCCCTGTGGGAACCCTCAGGTTGTGTGTCCTCTAACTGGGGTCCTCTGGGCATCTCCTGCCTCCGCTTCTCCTCATCAGGAGATGTCCTCCTGTTCATCCCCATCCCTGCATGTTCTCTGTTCCTCTTGGGCCATGTGCTTTCTCGCCTTCCTTACATTTGTTTGCTTATTCTGCCATGGTCCTTTGGTGGTTTGTGTGGCTCCTCGTGTGTGTCTGTGTCCTGTCCACAGAGTTGTCCAGATAGTCTGATGATCTCAGTGACTGCTTGGTCCTTCCCAGCCCTGCCGGCCAGATTCATAGACAACATGACAAACCAGGAGGCCAGAGAAGGGGCCACGGCCACACTGCAGTGTGAACTGAGCAAGGCGGCCCCTGTGGAGTGGAGAAAGGGACCTGAAACACTCCAAGATGGGGACAGACACAGCCTGAGGCAGGACGGGACCAGGTGTGAGCTGCAGATTCGTGGCCTGGCTGTGGCAGATGCTGGGGAATACTCGTGCGTGTGTGGGCAGGAGAGGACCTCGGCCATGCTCACCATCAGGGGTAAAGATCACATGTGGCCAAGCAAAGCCATGTTCTGGTGTGCCAGTATTGATTTCATGCCATCCATCTCCACTCATTCGTGTCATCTCCCTGTGTCGATATCATCCTGTTCCCATAATTCCCCAGAATCCCTTCCAGCCTCCTGGACTGTTGCAGAAACCAGGAGAAAGCAGCATCTCTAGCCAGCTCCCATCTGTGTACCAGCATGGGTTCAGTCACGTTGCCCTGTTGGTTCTATGTCTTGTCCTCCATTCCCTCATATTCTGTCTACCAAAGTGCTCCAGATGATCTGATTTCCATGTGTGTCTGGCCCTCTTCGGCTCTGTATGTGCCAGATTCATATAAAGACCGAGGTGTGAGGAGGCCACAGAAGGGGCCATGGTCATGTGCTATACAGCCTGGACTGAGGGAAGCAGCCTGTGCTCAGCACATCCCGATGTGGCTCGTGTCCATTTGGGTTCTGTGTCTTTTCTGTGTCATCCATGTCCTGTCTCTTCTGTGGGCTCAGAGGCATGATTGTGTCCATATCTTCTGACCTCCCCAGCCCTGCCCGCCAAGTTCACAAAGGGTCTGACAAATGAAGAGGCCACAGAAGGGGCCACGGCTGTGCTGCAGTGTGAGCTGAGCAAGGCGGCCCCTGTTGAGTGGAGGAAGGGACCTGAAACCCTCAGAGGTGGGGACAGATACAACCTGAGGCAGGATGGGACCAGATGTGAGCTGCAGATTCATGGCCTGTCCGTGGCAGACACTGGAGAGTACTCATGTGTATGTGGTCAGGAGAAGACATCAGCCACTCTCATTGTCAAGGGTAATGACCACACGTGGCCACACGGACTGATGTGGGTGTGTGTCCTTCCTCTGTGTGCAGTTGCAGGCACAGCACACCTCCTTGCGGATGCTGCTTTCCTCTTCCTCCTGCTGTTTCCTCTGTCTGCTCTGTTCTTGGGTTCCAGCATTATCCCGTGCCCTGGTGTCTGTACTGAGCTTCAGCCATGTGACCTTGTGTACCAGTTATGGTTGTAGGGAAGGAATTCCCACCTTGTTTCCCTCCCACTGCCTGCCACCACCACCTAATCAATCCAACTTTCTGCCATCCTTCATTTGAGACCTGGAGTCTTTTAGCCACAGGGTCTCATGTCCTTCTCTGAGGGAGGCCTCTGGTGCCCAGGAAAGGGAGGCAGGACCTAGAGCCCTGGGCCCTGCAGGCTGGCCCTGATTCTCAGTGTAGCCTTGTGGGGCAAACAGCCCCCGTGGCACTTGAGGGTCTAAGGGAACCTGGTCCCTGCCCTGGAGTCTAGGGGACACAGCCCTGACCTGGGGTCTGGAAGACACGGCCCCACTCTGGAGTCTGAATACGTATCCCTGCCCTGGGATTTGGGTGCCCACAGAGGGGAGGTGGAACCTATAGCTCTGGGCCCTGGCCTCGCCCTGGGATCTGGGAGACTCAGCTCTGCCCTCGGGTCTGGGGTACAGGGTCTCACCCTGGGTTCTGAAGTACGCATCCCTGCCCTGGGCTCTCGGGTGTGTGGCCCTGTGGGGGCTGGGGGTGGGGTCCTGGGTGAGAGGACAGCCTCCTAAGCCCTGGGTAGATCTAGCCCCTCCCTGCTTTCCCACCACGCTGCCTCCTCACTCCTGAATCACAGACTGGTGGTCCCCAGTACCATCTGAGGCAGCACCGCCTGTGGAGCCAGGCCAGGGAGCTGGGAGGAGCCCAGGCCCTCATCTGCCGGCCTGGAGAGTGATGCCTGGTATAGATCTGGAGCTGACCCTGCCTCCTGCCCCCTGCAGCCCCACACCCAGTGTTCCGGGAGCCACTGCAGAGTCTGCAGGCAGAAGAGGGCTCCACGGCCACCCTGCAGTGTGAGCTGTCTCAGCCCACTGCTACAGTGGTCTGGAGCAAGGGTGGCCTGCAGTTGCAGGCCAATGGGCGCCGGGAGCCACGGCTTCAGGGCTGCACCGCAGAGCTGGTGTTACGGGGCCTACAACGTGAAGACACTGGCGAATACACTTGCACCTGTGGCTCCCAGGCCACCAGTGCAACCCTCACTGTCACAGGTGGGCTCCCAGGCTAGCGTGGCCCAGGATATAGCGCAGTTCCTGTGCTTTGGGCGGACCCTCGGGGCTGCCTCCCCACCTGGGGCTTCCAATTGAGGAGACAGGGCTCCACAGGGTGGGGGTCCTACCTGCCTTGAGGCCCTGCCTCCTTCCTGGTAGCTGCTCTGATGCGGTTCCCCCTCCCCACTCTGCCCTGTGTCACACCTGTTAGTTCCCCCTTATAGCTCCTCAGGGACCTGCCCTCATGCCCTGCTCCCTCCCCTGCAGCTGCGCCTGTGTGGTTCCTCCGAGAGCTGCAGCCCCAGGAGGTGGATGAGGGAGGCACTGCACACTTACGCTGCGAGCTGAGCCGGGCGGGTGCGAGCGTGGAGTGGCGCAAGGGCTCCCTACAGCTCTTCCCTTGTGCCAAGTACCAGATGGTGCAGGATGGTGCAGCTGCAGAGCTGCTGGTGTGCGGAGTGGAGCAGGAGGATGAGGGTGACTACACTTGCGACACGGGCCACACGCAGAGCATGGCCAGCCTCTCTGTCTGTGGTGAGCTGCTCACCAGCCCCTGCCTCCCACAGCCCCTCACTCTGTCAGCGGCAAGGGGCACTAAGCATCCCTTCCTGCATCGCCCCCAGTCCCCAGGCCCAAGTTCAAGACCCGGCTTCAGAGTCTGGAGCAGGAGACAGGTGACATAGCCCGGCTGTGCTGTCAGCTGAGTGATGCAGAGTCGGGGGCCATGGTGCAATGGCTCAAGGAGGGCGTGGAGCTGCATGCGGGCCCCAAGTACGAGATTCGGAGCCAAGGGGCCACGCGGGAGCTGCTTATCCACCAACTGGAGGCCAAGGACACGGGCGAGTATGCCTGTGTGACAGGCGGCCAGAAAACTGCTGCCTCCCTCAGGGTCACAGGTGAGCGGTGGGGCCTCCCAGAGGAGAGGGTGAGCCCTTCCCTGCCATCCCACTCCCTTATGGTTGCCTTCTGGGTGCATCTGAGTCCCCTGCTCTCACGCTGTCTTCCTCCTCACCCCTGGCACCTCCTGGTGTACCTGTCAGGGCTCTCTGAGAAAACCTGGGCAGCAAGGAAACAGGCTGCAGCCCCTCAAGCCCACTCCTGAGGCCAGTGTGTGGGTGCCCTGCTGAGCCCCCACCTGTTTCTCCTGCAAGCCTTGCCTCCCTGCTGTGCTTGCCAGGGTGGAGCTGGCTGCAGTGTGGGAGTAGACAGGCAGTCGAGTGTCCCACGACCCCTTCCCATTCCTGAGACACAACTGCCCTCTTGGCCCACACTTCCAGCCCATGTTCTGTCCCCAAAGAGTTCAGTGTCATAGCGGGATCTGTGCTTGTGAGCACATCAGGGGACAAAAGCCGTGTGGGACAGATGGGCCATGGCAGAAGAGTGTGAGAGTGCCCAGGAAGGCTTCCTGGAGGAGGGGGCATAGGAGCTTGGCCTGGGCTCTTTTACTTGGTTGGTAAAGGGAACCATCTCACCCCACCCCTCAGAGCCTGAGGTGACCATTGTACGGGGGCTGGTTGATGCGGAGGTGCCGGCCGATGAGGATGTTGAGTTCAGCTGCGAGGTGTCCAGGGCTGGAGCCACAGGCGTGCAGTGGTGCCTACAGGGCCTGCCACTGCAAAGCAATGAGGTGACAGAGGTGGCTGTGCGGGATGGCCGCATCCACACCCTGCGGCTGAAGGGCGTGACGCCCGAGGACGCTGGCACTGTCTCCTTCCATTTGGGAAACCATGCTTCCTCTGCCCAGCTCACCATCAGAGGTAGCCACAGGCGGGCCCCACCAGTGACTGCATGGGGTGAGAATGTCCGGGCCCTGCTGGGTGTGGAGACAGACGGCAAAGGTTCCTTCCTTTGGTGGCTGGGGGCCTGGCAGGGAGGTGGACCTGTGAGCTGGCATTTCAGGGTGGCCCTAGGATGTCAGGGGAGAGTGGGCTGAGTCAGGCTGGTGGGGCGGGTTGTCATGGGCTTCCAGTAGGCTGACACAGTGTTGGAGTTTGGGTCTTGGCCCTTGCAGGGGGGCCACTGCAAACCATAGCCCACTCCCAGCCCTCAGTCATCTGCACCATCTCCTCTAGTTCTCACACTAGTCCCGTTTACCCACCTGTCATCCATCCTTTCATTCATCCATTTATCCATTCACCCATCCATCCACCCATTCACTATCCATTCATCATCCATCGATCCATCCACAATCCATCTGTTTATCCATTGATCAGCCACCCATCCATCCACCCATTATCTATCCATTCATTCCTCCATTGATTCATTCACCTATCCACGTCCATTAGAGCAGACTCTGCCTGCAACTGGAATGGGGAGCTGGGAACAGGCCCCCATGTGCATGTCTTTGTGCACTGGGGGAGGATACCCAGGGATGGACTCCCGAGACGATGAGACTGTGTTGATTGAGGGGGCACCTCAGACGCTGAGGCTGACACCCATGCCTCCTCTGTGTCCAGCTCCTGAGGTGACCATCCTGGAGCCCCTGCAGGATGTACAGCTCAGTGAGGGCCAGGATGCCAGCTTCCAGTGCCGGCTATCCAGAGCTTCAGGCCAGGAAGCCCGCTGGGCTTTGGGAGGGGTGCCCCTGCAGGCCAACGAGATGAATGACATTGCTGTGGAGCAGGGCGCACTCCACCTGCTCACCCTGCACAAGGTGAGGCCTCTGGGACCTGAGTGTACCAGGACGGGGATGCTTCCAACTCCATTCGGGAAGGTCTTCCACCAGGGGGTTATGCTGGGGAGGTGATGAGCTCCTGTCACTGAGGTCTGGCAAGCTGGCTGGGCTCCTTCTGGTTGGGATGGGGGCTCCCAGGGCCAAGCATGTCTCTCCCTGCTTCCTAGGTAACCCTCGAGGATGCTGGAACTGTCAGTTTCCACGTGGGCACATGTAGCTCTGAGGCCCAGCTGAAAGTCACAGGTGGGCAACCCCTTTCCACACTGGTCAGTCTGCCTGCAGATGCCCAGTTTCCTGGGCACCAGAACATCCTACCCATTGGCAGCTGTCAGCGGGCGGGGGGCAGAAACCCAAGACTTCCAACAGTGATCTTGTCTTGGGGCTGGCAATTTTGCAATCCCTGGCCACTGAAGCCACGGACCAGAGAGGTCACTGGGGGGTAGGCTAGTGGAGGTAGTCTTGAGAAATTCCAGAGTGTGTGTGGGGTCCCTGTCCAGGATTAATGCCACCTGCGGGAGGGAGATGGGGGGCCCAGCTGCCATAGGCTTAGGCCCTAAGGTGGAGGCAGGACCTTCCTGACTTCCACCCTCCAAACGCCTACTCCTATGATACGGATGCATGGACATGCCAACGCATCCATGTTTATACACGTCTGCATGCCTGACAGGCTCAAAGGTGCAGATGCAAAAGCATGCCTATGACAAGTGTATGGATTTGGGCAAGCATGTAAACAAGATTTTAGGAACCTTCAGCTTGGGTCATACCTCGCCCCCAGAGCTGGTCATCCCTGAGTGCTTGTTCTTGAGTGCTCTTCCCCTACTGTCCTACCTTTAGGTCTCAAACGGGTCCCCTCTGTGTACTCATCATCCATCTATTCATTCATCCATTTATCCATTTACCTATCCACCTTCCACCCATTTGCTATCCACCATCCATCCATCCATCAACTGTCCATTCATCTATCATCCGTCCGTTCATCTATCATCCATCCTTCTATCGTCTGTCCATCAATCCATTCGTAATCCATCCATTCATCCATTTATCATCCATACAGCTACCATCCATCCATTCACTGTCCACCATCCATCCATTCACCATCCACCCATCCACCATCCATCCATTTACTGTTCATCTATTCATCCCGCTGTTCATCCATATATCCATCCATCTGCCCATTCACACATTTACCATCCATACATCATTTATACATCATCCATTCATCTATTCATTATCCATTCACACACCCACCATCCATCCACCCACCCACTGATCCATCTGCTATCCATCCATTTACTATCCATCTATCCATCCACTGTCCATTCACCCATCCTTCCATTCATCTACCATCCACCCATCCGTCCACCATCCATCTACCCTTCCCCCATCCACTCATGTATTCATCACTCACTCATCCACTATTCACCTATCTTTTCATTTATCCACCATCTATCCACCATCCATCATACACTCACAATCCACCTGCTATCCATTAATTCACTGTAGGATATACCCTCTAAGCTCCTACCCTTAACCAAGTACTGAACCTCATGATGGGCCAGATGCAGTCTGCCTTCAGGGGGTCCCCAGTCTGTTGGAGGAGTTGGACATGGAGATAGCGTGTCCTTCATCCTAGGTGCCACCTCCCACTCCCAAGTCTTTAAAAGGAGACAGATGCAGTCAGTTCTGTTGCCTGTGGGTTCGGGAAAGTTTCCAGATGCCAGTGCCCTCAAGTTGAGTGATGAAGATGGGAAGTTTCCCAGGTGTCCTGAGCAGGGGCAGGATAGCAGGGGCTTGGTGTGTTCATCAGAGTGGGCAACTGTGTGGAGCAGCATGGAGCTGGGCTGTGCTTTGGCCCCTCTCTAGGTGAGGTATTCTCAGCCTGGGTGAGCTGGCTCATGTACAGACACCTGGCTGTGACCTTTTGGTGAGGGCCCTGGCACAGGTGTGTAAATGGGTGCCCATCCCAGGCCCAGGTAGGTGGTGTGGTGGAAGAGCTTGGGAACTTGCTGGAGACAAGAATGAAGAGTTGGTAGGGCAAGATGAGGAGGTGGTCAGATGTGCACTTGGGGAAGACAGTCAAGGGAAGACCAGGAGCTGGTGCTAGGGTGTCAGTGGTGCACATGAGGAAGAGCATGGAGAGGCTTCCAGTGGAGGGCCTGCTTGGGTGGGCACAGAGGGTGATTTGCCTGGTGTTGTCCTGATGGGTGGCTGGTATCTCTGTAAGTTCTCCCCACTCATGCTTCCTCACCCCATGGGATGGAAGTGTCTGGGCTTTGCCAACTGCAGTTTCTCTCTCTTTGTGAGGAGGCTTACAGGATGGTCTTGGGAAGTTTCTCAGGGGCAAGCAAGGATGGAGGGCAGCATCTCTGTTGCCCGATCCCAGGCAGCAGGTGGTGGAATAAGCCTTTGGTTCTGTCTTCCTCCCTTGCCTGTGGGGTGTGAGGTTCAACTCTGTGGGCAGCAGTAGCCTGGGCACATTCTCCTATCTGCAGTGACTACCCTGAGTTTCCATCTGAGAGGTGGGTGGGAGGGAGGAGGAGAGTGTGGAAGGCACAGGGCAGGCACTGGGCAGTTCCTTGAGTTTGGGCCCTGCTGTGTGACCAGGCAGGGAGCAGTTGCCACTCAACATAAGGGCCCTGGAATTCTGGGCTGAAGGGACCTTGGAGGACATCTGGACAAAATGCCCTCTTGGGATGGAAGAAGCGTCTGCTTCCACACCCCCTGGGACAGGGAACTCACTTTCTGAGGTGAACTCCCATCCGCTCACAGTAGCAGGCCCTGTAGCTTCTCCTTCCCAACCCACATTGGGTCAGATAAGGCACCAAATGCCAGAAAGAACTCCAGCCATGGGGCTTGGAGCTTGTCCATTCTGCCTTCTGAGAAGGGCATGTGTGCCTGTCATCAGCCTCCTGTGGGTGAAACCAGGCATGTTCTGAAGGGGTGTGTGGGGGTGCGAGTCTATGAGCTGGAGCTGAGCCACTCTCCACAGGCTCACTGTGGGTGGCCTCTGTGTCCCCCTCTGTGATCAGGGTGGATTTCTATTCCCTAACCCTAGGTCACCCTCCTGGTCTGGGTGATGCCTGCTCTGGCAGACCCGAGGGTGGCCCCTGTACCAGTAACTACTGGCCCCAAGGCTATTCTAGCAAGTCCCACTTTTGGTGGGGTTGAGGGGACAGGGTCTCCTGTTGCCCAGGCTGGAATTCAGTGATGTGAACATAGCTCAGTGTAGCCTCAACCCCCTGGGCTCAAGCGATTCTCCCACCGCAGCTTTGCGAGTAGCTGGGATTACAGGCACATGCCTCCACAGGGTCTCACTATGTTGCCCAGGCTGGTCTTGAACTCCTGGGCTCAAACAGTCCTCCCACCTTGACCTCCCAAAGTGCTGGGATTACAGACATGAGCCACTGTGCCTGGCCAAGTCCCACTTCTGACACCAATTCTAGAGAACAACACACTCACTGTTTTTCTTCTATTATACTCATAGCACAGAACACTCTGTGACCAGATGTGTGGGGGCCATACACCAAGCGATTCTCTAGCAGACAGCAACTGGCTGTCCACACTTCAATTCAATTCTGATGCTTTCTACTTGGAGTTAGAGTCAGATTTCATAGATTAAGGGCTGAGTCCCACAAGACTGCCCCACTTCAGATGCCAGTGGGAAGTCCCAAGCCACCCACACTTCTGACTGAACAGCTATGAAATGGGGTTCCCACTACCCCTCCTTGAGTTTGATTAACTTGCTAAGACAGCTCCCAGAATTCATAGAAACACTTGTATTGAGCAGCTGTTATAAAGGATACAGCTCAGGAATAGCCATGTGGAAAATATTTAAAGGGCAAAGGATGGGGGTGGGGGTGGGCATAGACCTTCCATGTCCTCTCTGGGCGTGCCATGCTCCCAGCACCTCCATATCTTCACCAACGTGGGAACTCATCAAATCTCATTTAAGAGCTTTTATAGAGCATAATCTCTGTTCCCCTCTCCCCTTTCTAGAGGTGGGACGGTGGGAAAATTCCAACCCTCTGAACACTTGGCCTTTCTAGGGGCCCATTCTGATGTTGTCCAGGACCCCTACCTGAGTGACCTCATTAGCATAAACTCAGGTGTAGTCAAAGGAGTACATTATGAACACTCAGGAACTTCTGAGGGTTTTAGGAGCAGAGACACAATCTATTCTTGTGCCACACCCCCACACCAGTGAACCTTAAAGTGGCCCAGTCCTGTGGACTCCAGGGTGTCCCAGCCTCGCCCTCCTTCTTACCCTCTTGTGCAGAGGCAGCGCCATGCCTGGTACGTGGCTTGCAGAATGTGGATGTCTTCGCGGGGGAGGTGGCCACGTTCTCCTGTGAGGTGTCTCATGCGGGTGGGCCGGAGGCCCGCTGGTGGCTGGATGGGACCCTGCTACAGGATGGCCCCCAGAGCGCCATCGCTGTGCGAGACGGGATCTTTCACTCCCTCATGCTCTCAGGCCTGGGGGTGGCCGACTCCGGCACTGTCACCTTCCGCGCAGGGCCCCTGGTCTCCACGGCCAAGTTGTTGATCAAAGGTATTGGCCGATGGGAACCCCTGCCATGCTGGCACTTTTGTATGCTTCCTGCGGGCTCCTGGGATCAGGGATTGGCCCCCAGGGCCACAGAGTGGTCACCACTCTATGCATGCTGTCTGCCTACAGTGGCACAGGTGGGCATGGAGGGTGGATGAGAAGTCTGGGCTTAGGGAGTGGTGTAGCTGGACACCAACCTGTGCCCTGCTGGCAACAACCTTGCTGGCTGCACATGCCCAGCCATGAAACCCAGTCCCTTATGGAGGCAAGAGCAGCCCCTGCCGAGCCTACCCCTGCTGTCACCTGCTTCCTCTGCTGTGGGCTCAGGCTGGGTTTGTGCCCTTCTGGGAAAGAGCTGGCCATATGGGAGCCCCCTCCCAGTGACTCACATGGTGCCTTTGCCCCCTGTGCACCCTCAAAGAAAATGTGGAAGGTTCACCTGGGTCCTGGGGCAAACAGCCATTTGTGGAGTAGGATTTGGACGGTGGAGATGGGATGGGGACCCCAGGAGAGATGGCAGAGTCCTTGCAGAAGGGGCGAGCTGGGCTGGGGCTCTGGCTCCTGAGCCAGGGCCAGAGGGCATGGGGTAGGGGGACTTTGGAGGGTGTGTGTCCCTGTTGGGGCCATGTGCCCAGGGCCAGAGGGAGATAGGGGCAAAGGGGACCAGGAGGGGCCCCCCTGGAAAGAGACCAAGCCTGACAGTGCTATCTCCCATGGGTGGGGGTGAGGTGTGTCTGCAGTGGATAGCCCTGGGCTGTTGTGGTGGGCCCCCTTCCCTGGGCCATGTGCCAGGCAGTCACTGCTCTGCCATTGCCTGCCACAGCTCTGTGCTTGCTGCCGCTGAAGCCTCTAATGCTGACAGCAGAGGGTGGGATGGCTGCAGTGGCTCAGCTCTGGGGGCTGATGTGTGTCCGGCATGTTGGCCGACAGATCCCGTGGTGGAGGTGGTCAGTGCCATGCAGGACTTGGCCGTGGAGGAGGGTGGCTCGGCCGAGCTCCTCTGCCAGTACTCACGGCCCGTGCAGGCCACGTGGAAGATGGACGAGCGGGAGGTGCGCACGGATGGGCACCGTGTCATCATAGAGCAGGACTGGAACGTGGCCAGGCTGACCTTCAGGCCGGCCTTGCCCTGTGACAGTGGCATCTATTCTTGTGAGGCTGCGGGCACCCGCGTAGTGGCCCTGCTGCAAGTGCAAGGTGAGGCCGCCTGGTGGGCAGCCCCAGGCCTGGGGCAGCTTTGGCACAGCTTGGGCTGTGCAGTGATAGTGGAATGGCAGGTAGTGTCCGGTGGCGCTGGGACACAGGTGGCTCGGACAGGTGGGAACAGACCCCGTAGGTGGCAAGCTTGCTGCACCAGGAGCTGAGCTGTGGGTAGGCACGGCATGCACAGCTGCTGAACTTGTGGCTTCCATGAAGAATGTGTGGCCAAATTCGAGACTCCTACACGTGAACCCACAAGAGAATTAGAAAGGGAAGGGAGAGTGGAGGGCAGTGGATTAGGGAGGAGGTCTCTGGTTGTTGTGAGTCTGAGCATGGCATCCCAGGGACCAGGCAGCAGGTCTGGTAGCTCTGTTTGGGGGTGCAGAGAAAGGGGGATGTTTCCAGACCCTGAAGCTGCAGCAGGGCCATGGTGGGTAAAGCATGGCTCTGAGCCTCATGACTGTGTTTGAGCCTGGTTGTGCCGTTGGCGAGTTTCTAGTCTTGTGAACACCTGTGAGGTTTCTCACCTGTGAGGTCAGGAGCCCAGTGCCAAAGTGGCCAGGGCATGGTGGTGGTGGTGGGGGAGTGCTGGGTGACCACAGAGGCAGGCACGGGTGGCTCCACCCTGGACGCTGAGTGCTCGCCTCCACATAGCTTCTGGGGAGGGGGCATTTTGTTTGGCTTTTTGTAGTTTTCAGGGCACTCCCAAGGGACGTTGGGACCCTGGAAGCACGGGCATGGTCTGATCCTCCCTCTCCCCGCAGCCAAGAACACGGTGGTGCGGGGGCTGGAGAATGTGGAGGCACTGGAGGGTGGCGAGGCGCTGTTCGAGTGCCAGCTGTCCCAGCCCGAGGTGGCCGCCCACACCTGGCTGCTGGATGACGAACCCGTGCGCACCTCGGAGAACGCCGAGGTGGTCTTCTTCGAGAATGGCCTGCGCCACCTGCTGCTGCTCAAAAACTTGCGGCCACAAGACAGCTGCCGGGTGACCTTCCTGGCTGGGGATATGGTGACATCCGCGTTCCTCACGGTCCGAGGTGACTGCGCTGTGCCGGTGCGGGGCGGGGTCAGATCCTTCCCACTAGAGACTGCGGTGGGCGGGCGGCAGAAGGGGCGGGGCTGGGGGCTGTGGCTGCAGAGGGGACGTCAGTTAGTCTCCGAGACCCTCCCGCAGGAGGCTGGGCCGCTGGAGCTGCAGAGGGGCTGAGGCCCTGGGAACGGCACAAGGGGCAGGGTTCGCCAGGGGCTGGCCCTTCCCACCTGAGGCCGGGAGCCACCCGCTCCGCAGTGGGTAGAAGCCCCCGGGGCCGAGGCCCAGGAGGGGTGGAACGGTGTGGGTCGCCCTGCGCTGAGACCAGAGGCCCTCCGGAGCCAGGAGGGGGACCTGTTGGTCTCTGGGACCCACAGGAGGCTGGGTTGAAGGCAGGCAGGACTGGGGGCCAGACGAGAGGTGTCTCCCGCGGGAGGCTGGGCTGTCTTCGGGAGAGGGGCTTGCTGGGGCTGCAGGTGGGGAGCATCGGTCTCCCAGACCCCTCCCACCCACGCAGGTGGGATGAAGCGAGGGTATGAAGCCCAGGCCCTGCTCCGGCCCTTGCCCTCACAACCTTTCCTTGGGCACACCCGCAGGCTGGCGCCTGGAGATCCTGAAGCCTCTGAAAAACACGGCGGTCCGGGCCGGCGCGCAGGCCCACTTCACCTGCACACTCAGCGAGGCGGTGCCCGTGGGAGAGGCGTCCTGGTACATTAATGGCGCGGCGGTGCAGCCAGATGACAGCGACTGGACTGTCACCGCCGACGGCAGTCACCACGCCCTACTGCTGCGCAGCGCCCAGCCCCACCACGCCGGGGAGGTCACCTTCGCTTGCCGCGACGCCGTGGCCTCTGCACGGCTCACCGTGCTGGGTGGGTGGTGGGCGAGCTCCCTTTTCCCTCCCCTGCAGGTCGGGTCTGGGGCGCGCCCCACCTCCAGAGCTCGCGAGTGCGTGGGTGACCATCCTGGGCTGCGATCTGCAGCATCTGCCCACTCCAGAGCCTGGGGTTGACTGCCTGCGGATATGGGCCTGACCATGGGAGTCTGGGAGGTTGCTCTTGGCCAGGCATAACCATGCATGAGCCTACCACCCTGTGGATTCCTAAGGTCAAGGTCCCTTCATCCTGCCCCATCTCCCCCTCAGCTCCCCTGACTCCTAATGTAGATCTGAGCCCAGCTCTGGGGAGACAGGAGGTACAGAGACTGCCAGGGGCTCTCCATGCTGGGTGGGCTCTGGGCACATATAGTCTCCATGTGACATGCACCTGCAGCCAGTATCACAGCCCAGTGGCTTCCAGAGGGAGTGTTGGTGCTGACAGGGAGCCACCCCCCTGACCGGTCCCCCTTTTCCCCAGGCCTCCCTGATCCCCCAGAGGATGCTGAGGTGGTGGCTCGCAGCAGCCACACTGTGACACTGTCTTGGGCAGCTCCCATGAGTGATGGAGGCGGTGGTCTCTGTGGCTACCGCGTGGAGGTGAAGGAGGGGGCCACAGGCCAGTGGCGGCTGTGCCACGAGCTGGTGCCTGGACCCGAGTGTGTGGTGGATGGCCTGGCCCCCGGGGAGACCTACCGCTTCCGTGTGGCAGCTGTGGGCCCTGTGGGTGCCGGGGAACCAGTTCACCTGCCCCAGACAGTGCGACTTGGTGAGTTGCTTCACTGGGGTCTGGGGAGTTCACAGCCCCCACAAGCTGGAGGAGGGAGGGGTCCCCAGGGGTGGGGCCTGCACCCTGGGTGCATCTTTGCTGATGGGGCCTGTCCTCTGTCCATGGACGCTGTTCCCCAGCAGAGCCACCGAAGCCTGTGCCTCCCCAGCCCTCAGCCCCTGAGAGCCGGCAGGTGGCAGCTGGTGAGGATGTCTGTCTGGAGCTTGAGGTGGCAGCTGAGGCTGGCGAGGTCATCTGGCACAAGGGAACGGAGCGCATCCAGCCCAGTGGGCGGTTCGAGGTGGTCTCCCAGGGTCGGCAACAGATGCTGGTGATCAGGGGCTTCACGGCAGAAGACCAGGGCGAGTACCACTGTGGCCTGGCCCAGGGCTCCACCTGCCCCGCGGCTGCCACCTTCCAGGGTGCGTTGTCCCTCTCCTTCCAGGTTCCAGGGTGGGGAGCTCTGGTGTGGGGGTGCAGCTTGGCCTTCGTCTCACAGGCTCTCTCAGGGAAGGGCTGAGGGTCCTTTTGAGGACCCCATCACATGGGAGAGACTGAGGCTCCATAGGGAGATGCAGCAAACCCCATGTTGCAGAGCCTTGATGGCCTAGGCCAGGCTGCCTGTCCCTGAGCAGGTCCTGGGTGGTGCAGCCCTTGGTTCTCCTATTCTGGTCCCTTTAAGCTTCTGGGCCCCTGCACACAGACATCCCCTGTACTCTGAACCCCCTGAAACCCCTGGTGTTCCGATCCCTCCCACACTCTGAGGCCTGTCCCCTGAACTCTGAGCCTAATCCTCCCTGCATGGCAGCCAGCACCCCCATGAGTCTAGGCACTCTATCCCAGAAGCAGGGCTAGAAGGGCTCAAATCAGCCCAATTTGCTTTTGCAGAGTCCTTTCCTGTTCCGGTCATCACATACCCTATGCAGGGAGGTAGACTGAGGCCCCACTCAAAGTGGGGGAGCTGAGGCTGAGGGGCTCTGAGACTTGCAAAGATTGTGCCATCTGAAGTAGCTAGTGCCAGGTGGGGAGAGAGGCCTAGCAAGGCCACAGCCCAGCTATATACTGATAAGCAGCTGAGGTCTGGGGTGATGGCTCTGAACTATCCCACTGACTGGTCTTTTGCCTTCCTCAGTGGCACTGAGCCCAGCCTCTGTGGATGAGGCTCCTCCTCAGCCCAGCCTGCCCCCCGAGGCAGCCCAGGAGGGTGACCTGCATCTACTGTGGGAGGCCCTGGCTCGGAAACGTCGCATGAGCCGTGAGCCCACGCTGGACTCCATTAGCGAGCTGCCTGAGGAGGACGGCCGCTCACAGCGCCTGCCACAGGAGGCAGAGGAGGTGGCACCTGATCTCTCCGAAGGCTACTCCACGGCCGATGAGCTGGCACGCACTGGAGATGCTGACCTCTCACACACCAGCTCTGATGATGAGTCCCGGGCAGGCACCCCTTCCCTGGTCACCTACCTCAAGAAGGCTGGGAGGCCAGGCACCTCACCACTGGCCAGCAAGGTGAGCACCCCCAACTTGGCCTGCAAGGAGAGGTCTGAGACCTTCACCATCTATCCATCCATCCATCCCTCCATCCACTATTCATCTATTTGCCATTCATCCACCCATCTATGCATCTACTCATCTATCCATCTTTTCTTCCATTCATCCACTCATCTGCCATTCATCCATCTATCCATGCATCCATTCGTCCATCTTTCCTTCCTTCCATGTATCCATCCATGCATCTTTCTATCCATCCATTCATCCATACACCATTCATCTATCCATCCATCCATGCATCCATACACCATTCATCTATCCATCCATCCATGCATCCATCCACCATTCATCCACCCATCCATGCATCCATCCATCCATCCATCCACCATTCATCCATCCATCCATGAATGCATCTTTCTAGCCATCGTTCATCCATCCATCCACCATTCATCTGTCCATCCATCCATGCATCCGTCCACCATTCATCCACCCATCCATGCATCCATCCACCTACCATTCATCCATCTGTTCATGCAAGCATCTATCCACCATTCATCCATTCATTCATGCATCCATCCATCTAAACCACTCATCCACCCATCTATGCATCCATCCACCTATCCTTCCTTCCATCCACCCATCCACCCATCCACCATTCATCCATCTATGCATCCATCCATCCATGCATCCACCCATCCTTTAATTCATCCAACTGCCATCCATCTATTCAGGCAACCGTTTTTCCATCTTCCATCCTTGTACCTAATCAATCCATTTATACATCTGTCTTTCCTTACTTTCATCTGTTTATGCATCATCTATCTACCATCCATCCATCCATCCATCCATTCATCCATCCTTCCATCCATCCATACACGATCCATCCATCAATGCATGCATTTATTCTCTTCTGTCTGTCCACCATCCATCCTTCAATCCATGCATCTGTCTATTCTTCCTTCTATCCATCCATCCATCCATGTATCCATTCATGCATTCATTCTTTCTTCTTTTCATCCACCCATTTATTTATGTGTCCATCTTTGTTTCCTTTCATCTATTCATTCATCTGCCATCTATTCATCCATATGTTCATCTTTCTTTCCTTTCTTCCATCTATCCATCCACCATCTATCCATCCATTCACACATTCCTCCTTCCATCTAGTCATCCATCCACCCATCTGCTATCTACATACTCATCCATCTATCATCTATTCACCATTCTGCCATCTGTCCATAATCCTTCCATCTGTCCATCCATGCTTGTATCCATTCATCATCCATCTACCATCCTTCCATTTGTCCGTCCATGTATGCTTCCATTCTTCCTTCTTTTCATCTATTCACCCATCCTCCTATCTGACATGCATCCGTCTACCCACTATCCATTCATGTATCTACTCACCATCCTGTTATTCATCCATCTATCTACCATCCACCCACCATCCTTCCATTCCATTCCATTCATCCATCCATCTACTATCCATCTGCCACTCCTGCACCTGTTCACCTGTTCATTCATTTATCTGTCAGCCTGTTTACCCACCTATACAACCATATAACTCCATCCATCTGCTGTTTATCATCCATCCACCTACTCATTCACCCATCCATCCACCATTCGTCCATGATCTATTCCTGTACTTGTTCACCTGTTTGTCTGTTTATCTCTCAGCCTGTTTCCATACCACCATCTGTCTAACCATTCACTCATCCACCAGTCACCCACCCACTCACTCATCCATCCATCCGTCCATCCACCTGTTCTCCCATTCAACCACCATTCATCGATGTATCTCTCCATCCACCCTGTGTCCATCCATTCATATACACATCTGACCGTTAAAACTTTTGCCTGAAGAGTTGGAACTGGTCTCTTTATGGTGTTCTTCACAACCCTGTTCATCCTGGTCTGAGTGACTGTGTAAAGCGATTTCCAGGAAGTGGGCTTGCTTTTTGGAAGGTGCTGTCAGACATCTAGGTCAATTGAAGCTAGTGTGGGTCCAGTTGGTAGGAGGAAAAAGGGCATACTGGAGCAAGACCTGGAGCTGCCCTTGCCATGTGTTCGACACCTGTCATGCCCTGTTCCTGGCCTCAGATTCCCTATCTCACCATGACGTCAGGCTCTGTGCCCACAGGTTGGGGCCCCAGCAGCCCCCTCTGTGAAGCCACAGCAGCAGCAGGAGCCACTGGCTGCTGTGCGCCCACCACTGGGAGACCTGAGCACCAAAGACCTGGGTGATCCCTCAATGGACAAGGCAGCTGTGAAGATCCAGGCCGCCTTTAAGGGCTACAAGGTCCGGAAGGAGATGAAACAGCAGGAAGGGCCCGTGTTCTCCCACACATTTGGGGACACCGAGGCACAGGTGGGGGATGCCCTGCGGCTGGAGTGTGTTGTGGCTAGCAAGGCAGATGTGCGAGCCCGCTGGCTGAAGGATGGTGTGGAGCTGACCGACGGGCGGCACCATCACATCGACCAGCTTGGGGATGGCACTTGCTCTCTGTTGATCACTGGCCTGGGCCGTGCTGATGCTGGCTGCTACACCTGTCAGGTGAGCAACAAGTTTGGCCAGGTGGCCCACAGTGCCTGTGTGGTGGTCAGTGGGACAGAGAGTGAAGCCGAGAGTTCCTCTGGGGGTGAGCTGGACGATGCCTTCCGCCGGGCTGCCCGGCGGCTGCACCGGCTCTTCCGCACCAAAAGTTCGACTGAAGTTTCAGACGAGGAGCTCTTCCTGAGTGCAGAAGAGGGCCCTGCAGAGCCAGAGGAGCCCGTGGACTGGCAGACATACCGCGAAGATGAGCATTTCATCTGCATCTGTTTTGAGGCGCTCACTGAGGCCCGCCAGGCGGTAACTCGCTTCCAGGAGATGTTTGCCACACTGGGCATCGGGGTGGAGATCAAGCTGGTGGAACAGGGACCTCGGAGAGTAGAGATGCGCATCAGCAAAGAGACCCCCGCTCCTGTGGTACCTCCAGAGCCATTGCCCAGCCTACTGACTTCTGACGCCGGTGAGTCTGCACACTGCCTCGGTCTGGGGTCACGAGCCAGGGTGCAGAGGCAGGGAGAGGCAGGGGAGAAGGATCCAGGCTAGTCGTGGCCAGAGTCTGCTGCAAGCTCAAGGGGTTACCTGTGCCCACCACTGGGCTCTTCGCAGGTGCAGCCCACTGAGGTGTGAAAAGCCCTGACTTTGAGATTAAATAGAGCTGAATTTGAACCTCAACCCTGTCTCTTACTAGCTGTGTGCTTTGGGGGAAGCTGCTTAGCATCTCTGTACCTCAGCTTTCACATCTGTGAAATGAGAATGGGAATGCAGTTGTACGTTGATATACACAGAGGATGGATTTCAGAACCCTCATGTGTACCCAAATCCACACATACTCAAGTCCCCAAATCAGCCCTGCAGAACCTATATATATGAAAAGTCAGCCCTCCCTATACAGGGTTTTGCCTCCCACAGATGCTGTATTTTTTGATCCATGTTTGGTTGAAAAATATCCACATATAAGTGGACCCATGCAGTTCAAATGCATGTTGTTCGAAGGTCGTTTGTATTCACTCTTTAGAATTTTTTTAAAATGAGACTCTGAAATGTAACCTGTATAAAATGCTGCACTCATGGTCCAGTCTGTATACCATTTCCCATTCCAGCATCTAGGAGTAGTTAAAAAGCCATTTCCTTATTCGCTTGTGTCTCTCTAGGAATGTTAAAGAGGGTATGATGAATGACCCACAGTGTTATTTCTTGAAACTTCTCTCCAATTTTGAGCCTCTCCCTTGCTTCAAATCCCTCACCTACTCCTCCTGGACTTACAGGCCACACAGTCTTTATCTTTGCTTTACCTCCCTTTTCCTCCCTGTTTCCAGCCCTTTATCCCTTTTGCCTCAAAGTAGCTTGGGAACCAAGCTGGCAAACAGAATTCTTAGAGAACAAGGAAGAGAGAGAGGCTTAGTAGGCAAAGATACCGTTCTGTTTAGCTGTCAGGGTCTGTGAATGCTCCCATATGAATGATTGTTCTGTACATCATATGTGTCAAACCATTCATCTGGTGGCAACTTGCATGTATGTGGCAGCCGGACGTGATCATTGTTCCCTGGGGCTAACTCACCCATCTATCCCAGCCCCAGTGTTCCTGACCGAGTTGCAGAACCAAGAAGTGCAGGATGGGTATCCTGTGAGCTTTGACTGCGTGGTGACAGGTCAGCCCGTGCCCAGTGTGCGCTGGTTCAAGGATGGGAAGTTGTTGGAGGAGGATGACCACTACATGATTAATGAAGACCAACAGGGTGGCCATCAGCTCATCATCACAGCCGTGGTGCCAGCAGACATGGGCGTCTACCGCTGCCTGGCCGAGAACAGCATGGGTGTCTCCTCCACCAAGGCTGAGCTCCGTGTGGACTGTGAGTACTGCGTCTGGTTTGGTGTCTCCAGGGTGGGTGGTGTAGAGGCTCCTGAGTTGGTCTTGAGGATAGTTCAGAGAGCATTTGTCTCAGCCCAGGCAGGATTTGGGGCCTCAGTGTCGTGTGGCTGATGGAAAGCTCTCTGGGAGCTAGGGCCAAGACAGGCCCCCAGTCTGGAGCCCCTTGGGGTAAGGGGTTGAGGGATCTCATCTCTGTGAGAGGCATCCTGGCTGGGACAGAGGCTCAGGAAGATTTGGAAGTGGACCTCATGGAGTAAGGTGAGGGGGTCAAGAAGGGTGAGTCCAGCCTACCCCAACCACTCCCTTGAGGTCCCTTTTGAAGGCTGTCAGATGGCTTGATCAGGAAGCCTCTCAGGAGAAGCTCAAGGGCATGGTGAATGGTTCGTGGCACTGTGGCATTATGAGAAATATTTATTTGACCTTTGTCCTCATTTCCTGACACAGAGCTTCTAAATCCCTTGGAATTTCCTGGGTGATAGGAGCATCTTTTGTTCTAATAAGGTGACTCTTGGTGGGTCCCCAGTTAGCTTCAGGATGACGGGTGGTTTCCAGAAAGACTAAGCCTTTATTAGAAGCCCAAAACTTTCAGCACTACCTCCATCCTCTCAGGAGGGTGGGGATGCTGGAGATTAAGTAATTTATCTTGCCTGTGTGATGCAGCCTCCATACAAACCCATAAACTAAGATGTTTGGGTAGCTTGCGGGTTGATGAACACATGGAGGTGCCAGGATAGTTGTGCAAAGTGCCGCTCCTCTCCCTCACACCTTGCCCTATGTATCTTTTCCATGAGGCTATTCCTGAGTTATATCCTTTATAGTAAACCATTAGTAGTAAGTAAAGCACTTTTCTGAATTCTGTGAGCCGTTGTTGCAAATTATCAAACACAAGGAAGAGGGTTGTAGGAACCTCCAATTTACAGCCATTCAGTCAGAAGTATGGGTGGAAATCTGGGACTTAGAACTGGCATCTAAAGTGAGAACATACTTGTGAGATTGATTCTGTTAATGTTTAGGGTCTGTGCTAACTTTGAGCAGTTAATGTCAGAATTGAATGGATGTGTTGTACATCCAGTTGGCATCAGATGTGTTGTGAGTGAAAACAGCTCAGGCACAGACTCTGGAGCCACAGAGTTGGGTAAAATCCTGGCTCTGCCACTTACCAGCTATGTGATCTGGTAGAAGTGACTTTATCACTCAATGCCTCAACCTCCTCATCTGGGAAATGGAGATCATGGAAACTGTCTTGTGGTATAGCTATGAGAGTTAAGTGAGTTGATTCATGTAAAACATTTAGTAGAACAGGCTGGGTACATAGTTAAGCACAAATTGTTAGCTGGTATGCAAGGCAGTTGTTGGGACAGGAGAAGGGTGCTGTATCTTTCAGCCTGACAAAGTCTCACTGAGTCCTCCAGCCTCTGGCTGGTACAGGCTGTGAGATACTAAAGAAAGATTTCTTTTCTCTCTCCTGCCATCCGCTTCCATGTTGAGCCTGATGCCACAGGCCAGGCAGACAGTTTTGGAGGTGCTTTGGGGCTGGATGTGCAGCCATGGGATGGCCCTAAGGTAGAACTAATAAATGGTTTCAACAAGATCACAGGACACAAGATTGACATGCAAAAATCAGTTGTATTTGTATATACTTAAAATGAACACATGGAAACCAAAATTAAAAACACAATAATATTTATAATAGCTTCAAATAAAATTTTTTTTAACTTATGTATAAATTCAACAAAACATCTACTGGATCTGTATCCTGAAAATTACAAAATGCTGATGAAAGACAACAGAAAGGACCTAAACAAGCGGAGAGACATACCATGTTCGTGTATTGGAACTCAACATAGCTAAGATGCCAAATTGATATATATTAATGCAGTTCCTATAAAAATCCCAACAAGATTTTTTTATATACACAGATGAGCTTGTTCTAAAACGTATATGGGAAGGCACAGAACTTAAAATAGCTAAAAACCATTTTGAAAAACAAGAATAAAATGGGAAGAACCATTCTACTTAAGATTTACTATTTAGCTAAAGTTTTAAAGACAGTGTGGAATTTGTAGAGGGATTGACACATAAATCAGTGGGACAAAATGGAGAATACAGATTTAGACTCATACAAATATGTCCAAGTGATTTTTGACGAAAGTGCAAAAGCAATTAAATGGAGGAAGGATAGAATTTCAACAAATCTGGTGCTGGAGAAATTTGGACATGTATAGGCAAAAAATGACCCTTAACCTAAACCTCACACCTTATATGAAAATTAACTCAAAATCAATTGCGTCCTTAAATATACAACTTTTAGGGAAAAAAATGGCAGAGAATCTTTAGGATCTTAGGCTACAAAAAGACTTCTTAGACTTGACACTTAAAGCACCATCCATAAAAGGAAAAATTGGTAAACTGGATCTCACCAAAATTGAAAACTTTTGCTCTGAGAAAAACCCTGTGTAGAGGATGAAATGTTACAGATTGGAAGAACATGTTCACAAATTATGTATCTTGTAAGGGACTTTTATCTAAATAAATATAAAGAATGCTCAAAATTAAGCAGTAAAGAATTTTAAAAATCCAGTTGTAACATGGGCAAAAGACTATCCAGTCATTTCATGGGAGAGGATATGCAGAAGGTAAATAAGCATATGAAAGATGTTCAACATCATTAGCCATTAGAGATATTCACGTTAAAACCCCAGTGAGATATCACTGCATAAATACCAGAATGGCTACAATTAAAAATGGTGATAGCACCAAATGCAAGTGAGGATACAGAGAAACTGGGGTCATTCATACATTGCTGGTGGGAAAGTAAAATGGGCCAGCCACTCTGAAAACTGTGGCAGCCTCTTACAAAACTAACCATGTGCTTACCATATAACCCAACAATTTCTCTTTTTTTTTGGCATTTATACCAGAGAAATGAAAAAATTGCATTCAAACTAAAACCTGCACCCAAATGTTCATAGCACCTTTATTCCTAACAGAGCCAAGGGCTGGTAACACCCGAAATGTCCTTCAATGGGTAAATGGTTAAACAAACCACCTATGTACATCTGTTCTATGGAATGCTACTCAGCCATAAAAAGGAACTATTGATGTATAATAACTGTGATAAAATTGCGTCTTACTACATAAAATTAAATATATAAACATACACTCAATTGTGTTCTTGTAAAACTTTTGAAATCTCAACAAAATCAATGGATTGCATCAATGTCAGTCTTCTAGTTGTGATATTGCACTGTAGTTGGTGAGATATTGACATTGCAGGAAGGTGGATGAAGAATAAATGGGATCTCTATATCGCTTAGAACTGCGTGTGAATTTACAATTATTTCAAAATAAAAAGGAAAAGGAACTATTAAAGAAAAGTCAATGATCTTAAATAAGAACTTATATATTTATCCACATCATTCCATTTCTGAGTGCTTCATTCCGTTGTGTAGATCTAGATTTCCATCTGATACCATTTTCCTTCTGCTTGAGGACATCTTTTAATATTTCTTATAGTGTGGGTATGCTGGAATTCCTTCAGATTTTGTGTGTCAGAAAATGTCTTTACTTCACTTTTGTTTTTGAAAGATGTTTTTCCTAGGACAGTTTTTTTCTTTCCACATTTTAAAGGTGTTGCTCCACTGTCTTCTAGCTTGCATTGTTTCCAATGAGAATTAGGATGTCATTCTTATCGTTGATTTTCTGTACATAACGTGTCTTTGTATAAGGATTTAAAACTTTTTACATATTTGCACACCATAAAATTCATCATTTACCAATGTTCAATTTAGTGGGTTTTAGTATATTCACAAGGTCTGTGCAACCATCACTTCTGTCTAATAATATGTTCTGGAATATCTAATTCTGGAACATTTTCATCATGCCTGAAAAGAAACCATTAGCAGTTACTCCCCATTCTCCCATTCCCCCAGCCTCTGGAAATAACTAATCTACTTTCTGTCTCTATAGGATAACCCATTCTGGACATTTTCTGTAAATAGAATCCTACAATACATGGCCATTTCTGTCTGCCTTCTTTCACTGAGCATACTGTTCACAAGGTCCATCCATGTAGTGGCATATATTATTATCGTGCACGTCTTTTATGGCTGAAAAATATTCCATGGTATGTGGAGTATTTATGCATTTATTGCGTGGCATTTATCCATTGGTTGTTTTGGCTGTTATGAACAGTGCTGCAGTGAACATTTGTATATGAGTGTTTGTGTGAGCACGTTTTTAATTCTCTCATGTATATACACCTAGGAGTGGAATTCCTTGGTCATGTGGCAACTTGGTTGAACTCCTAGAGGGACTACCAAGCTTTTCCACAGTAGCCACATCATTTTACGTTCCCATCAGCAATGTACAAGGGTTTCAATATCTCCACATCCTTGCCAGGACTTGTTATTGTTCATCTTTTTGATTATAGGCATCCTAATGGGTATGAAGTGGTATCTCATTGTAGTTTTGATTTGCATTTCCCTAGTGACTAACAATATTGAACAACTTTTCATGTGATGGTTGGTCATTTGTATATCTTCGGAGAAATGTCTATTCAAATCCTTTGGACATTTTAAAATTGGGTAATTTGTCTTTTATTTTTGAGTTGTAAGAGTTCTTCGTATATTCTTGATACTACAGTCTTATCAGATAAAAGATTTTCAAATATGTTCTCATTCTGTGGGTGTCTTTTTACTTTCTTGAGAGTGTTCTTTGAGGCACAAAAGTGATAAATTTTTTTTTATATAAGGTCTTACTCTGTTGCCCAGGCTAGAGTGCAATGGCATGATCCTAGCTCACTGCAGTCTTGAACTTCTGGGCTCAAGTGATCCCCCTACCTCACCCTCCCAAGTAGCTGGGACCATAGGTGTGTGCCATTATGCCCAGCTAATTTTTTAATTTTTTTTGTAGAGGCAGGGTCTTGCTATGTTGCCCAGGCTGGAGGGCAGTGGTATAATCATAGCTCACTGTAACCTCAAACTCCTGGCCTCAAGTGATCCTCCTGCCTCAACAAAGGTTTTAAATTTTAATAAAGTACAATTTATCTACTTGTTCTTTGGTTGCTTGTGCTTTAGCTGTCATTTCTAAGAAACTGTTGCCTAATCCAGGGTTATAAAGAGTTACACCTATGCCTATAGTAACTCATATATTTAAGTCTTTGGTCCATTTTGAGTTTTTTTTTTTTTTTTTTTTGTATATGATATGAAGTAAGGGCCCAAGTTTGTTCTTTTAATGTGGATACCCAGTTGTCTTAGCACCATTTGTTGAAAAGACTATTTTGCCATTGAACTGTCTTGGAATTCTTGTCAAAATTTGATTTTCTCTAAATGTATGGGTTTATTTATGGACTCTAAATTCTGTTTCATTGATCTAAATGTCTTTCATTATGCCAGCACCACACTGTCCTGATTACAGTAGCTCTGTAGTGGGTTTTGGAATTGGCAGGGTAAAGTCCTCCAACTTCCTTCTGTTTCAAGATTGTTTTGCCTTTTCTGGGTGCCTTGCATTTTCATATGAATTTTAGGGTCAGCTTATCACTTTCTTCACAAAAACTCTCTAGGTATTTTTAAAGATTTTTTAAAAAAATAACTGATTATGAGTAATTTGATTATGATTTTCTTTGGTGTACTTTTCTTCATGTTTGTTGAGGTTGGACTTTGTTGTTAACTCGCTTAGAACTGTGGGTTTAGAGTTTTCATTAAGTTTGGAATTTCTGTGACGATTATTGCTTCAAATATTCTTTTCTTCAATTACATGTATATTAAGCCATATTATTATTATTGCTTCAAATATTCTTTTCTTCAATTGCCTGTATATTGAGTCACATGGAGTGTGTACAGTTCACTAATGCTCTTTTCACTTTTAAAAATTCCTGTATCTTTCATTTTGCATAGTTTTTATTCATGCCTTTATGTCCACTATATTTTCTTCTGTAATGTCCATCCTATGAATCTCATTCATTTTATTATTTGTCTCTATAAGTTCTACTTGATTCTTTTGAAATATGTTCTACATCTCTACTTAATGTTTTGAATGCAGAGAATACAATTCTAATACCTGTTTTCATGTCTCCTCTACCAGTTCTAACATCTGCATCAGTTCTGGGTTGGTTTCAGTTGATTATTTTCTACTTTATGGGTCATCTTTTCCTGTCTCTTGGTATGTCTGGTGATCTTTGATTGAGTGCCTGAGATTGTAAACTTTACCCTATTAGGATATTTTGTATTTCTGCATATCTTCTTGAGCTTTGTTCTGGGATACAGTGAAGATACTTGGATGCAATTTTATTCTTTGGGGCCTAGCTTTTATGATTTCTTTGGTGTCTCCAGAGCAGTGTTCAGTCTAGGGCTAATTATTTCCCACTACTGAGCCAAGAACTTTCCTGAGTACTCTACTCAATGCTCTATGAGTTAGGAATTTTTCTAGTCTGACTGGTGGAATCAGGAGCTATTCCTGGTATTGTTTCCCCTAATCCTTTCAGGTGGGTCTTTCCTCACATGCAGATACTAATCAGTATTCTGCTGAGTCCTTGAGGCAGGTCCTTTCTCTGTACAGCTTTCTTCTCTCCAGTACTTTGTCTGTGAACTCTAGCTGCCTTAGTCTCCCAGGACTCTGAGCTCCATCTTCCCATCTCAAGGAGTCTGCTGGGCCCTGCCTCAGTTTCCCTTCCCTGAGCCTACAAATTCAAGGCAGGAAACTGGAGCAATCATAGGGCTCATCTTTATTTCCTGTGTTTAAGAAATCGCTGTCCTGGCCTGGTGCACTTTGGCTCATGACTGTAATTCCAGCATTTTGGGAGGCTTAGGCAGTAGGATCACTTGAGCCTAGAAGTTCATGACTAGCCTGGGCAACACAGTGAGACCCTGTCTCTACAAAAAAATACAAAAAAAATTAGCCAGGCATGGTGGTGTACATCTGTAGTCCCAGCTACTTGGGAAGCTAAGGCAAGAGGATCGCTTGAGCCTGGGAGGTTGAGGCTGCAGTGAGCTATGATTGCACCGCTGCACTCCAGCCTGGGTGACAGAGTAAGACTCTGTCTCAAAAAAAAGAAAAAAAAAAAAAAAGAAAAGTGGAGACATAGAATATATTTTATTTAATGTTTTTATCTCTCGAGATTTATTTTTCAGTTCTTTATTTTTTCCATAAGTTATTGGGGTACAGGTGGTATTTGGTTACATGAGTAAGTTCTTTAGTGGTGATTTGTGAGATTTTGGTGCACCCGTCACCTGAACCGTATACACTGCACCATATTTTTAGTCCCTCACCCCCACTCCCACGCTTCCCCCCAAGTCCCCAAAGTCCATTATATCATTCTTTTTCTTTCTTTCTTTCTTTTTTGAGATGGAGTCTCGCTCTGTCGCCCAGGCTGGAGTGCAGTGGCACAGTCTCGTCTCACTGCAAGCTCCGCCTCCTGGGTTCACGCCATTCTCCTGCCTCAGCCTCCCGAGTAGCTGGGACTGCAGGCTCCAGCAACCGTGCGAGGCTAATTTTTTGTATTTTTAGTAGAGACGGGGTTTCACCGTGGTCTCGATCTCCTGACCTTGTGATCCACCCACCTTAGCCTCCCAAAGTGCTGGGATTACAAGCGTGAGCCACCGCGCCCGGCCAGTCCATTGTATCATTCTTATGCCTTTGCATCCTCACAGCTTAGTTCCCACATATCAGTGAGAACATATGATGTTTGGTTTTCCATTGCTGAGTTACCTTACTTAGAATGATAGTCTCCAATCTCATCCAGGTCACTGCAAATGCTGTTAATCCATTCCTTTTTCTGGTTGTGTAGTATTCCATCATATATGTATACCACAGTTTATTTATCCACTCGTTGATTGATGGGCGTTTGGGGTTGGTTCCATGATTTTGCAGTTGTGAACTATGCTGCTATAAACATGCATATGCAAGTGTCTTTTTCAAATAATGACTTATTTTCCTCTGGGTAGATACCCAGTAGTGAGATTGCCGGAGCAAATGGTAGTTCTACCTTTAGTCCTTTAAGGAATCTCCACACTGTACCATAGTGGCTGTACTAGTTTACATTCCCACCAGCAGTGTAGAAGTGTTTCCCGATCACTGCATCCACACCAACATCTACTGTTTTTAAATTTTTTTATTATGACCATCCTTGCAGAAGTTAGGTGGTATCACGTTGTGGTTTTGATTTGCATTTCCCTGATGATTAGTGATGTTGAGACAGAATACATTTTAAATACCCAAGTAGAACTTCCAGAGATTAAAAAAATCCAATGGATAGGATTAATAGCAGGTAGAGAAGAAGATTATAAATTTATTACAGAAGAGGCTGGGCGCAGTGGCTCACACCTGTAATCCCAGCACTTTGGGAGGCCGAGGCGGGCGGATCACGAGGTCAGGAGATCAAGACCATCCTGGCTAACATGGTGAAACCCCGTCTCTACTAAATATACAAAAAAATTAGCCGGGCATGGTGGCAGGCACCTGTAGTCCCAGCTACTTGGGAGGCTGAGGCAGGAGAAAGGCGTGAACCCAGGAGGCGGAGCTTGCAGTGAGCCGAGATCGTGCCACTACACTCCAGCCTGGGCGACAGAGCGCGACTCGGTCTCAAAAAAAAAAAAAAAAAAATTTGTTACAGAAGAAAATATACATTATGCAAGGACATGATAGAAAGAGGATGAGGGAGCTCTCTGGGGTCCCATGGAAGTTCCACCCTCATCACCTAATCACCTCCCAGGGGCCCACCTCTTCATCCATAGGGAGTTAATATTTCAGCATATGGTCTTTGGAGGGCATCTCAACATTTACTCCATAAGAGAGGGTAAGTCCAGCCTCAGTCACTCCATCTTGTCTAGAAACACAAGTCCTAGCTTCTGGTTTTGAGGCCTGTATCTTTTCATCCCATTATTCCCTAGTAGGATGGAGCTGGAAGGTTCTACCACTATCACTGTTTCTTCTGAGGCCTCTGGATCATTCGGTATTAGTTTGTTGTGTCAAAGAGGCTTGTAGTTAGTTATAGGCCTTGAAGAATGGAGCTGGTAATAGCCTGGGGTGGAGAGGCTACAATGTTGCTGTTCCCCCTGTGACTTCCTAGCTCCCAAGTCTAACTGGCTCCCAGGCAAGGCTCTGTAGTCAGGACCTCTGAGGGCCGAGGCCATCCTGGTGCAGGAGCTTATGCTGGGGCAGACAGGATGGCAGACCTTGCTCCAGCTCCCCTCTTCCTTCCCCAGTGACAAGCACAGACTATGACACTGCAGCGGATGCCACGGAGTCCTCATCCTACTTCAGTGCCCAAGGCTACCTGTCCAGGTAGGGGCTGCCAGAGGTGGGCTGTGCCCCATGGACTGACGTTGCAGGGCCTCTCGGGGAGTGATGCTGCTGGGTGAGGGCAGGGCTTGGTCTGACAGCATCCAATCCTGGAGCCTTCCTCCAAGCCCTGGCGGTCTCTGTCCACTAAGTCAGCAAACAGGGGCTTCCAATGTCATCCATGCCCAAGCCCCTCAGCACCCCTCCTGCCCTGCTCCCCTCGCTGCCCTGCTTTATGGCTGACCCCTTTTCTGTTCTCCTGCCAGCCGGGAGCAGGAGGGAACAGAGTCCACCACTGACGAGGGCCAGCTGCCCCAGGTGGTGGAGGAGCTGAGAGACCTCCAGGTGGCCCCTGGCACACGCCTGGCCAAGTTCCAGCTCAAGGTGAAAGGTGAGAAGGAGAGAGAGTGGGGACACGGCCATGGCAGGATGGAGGCCAAGGAGCCATACCCCATCAGCCACAATTGAAAGGAGACCCCAGCAGCGGGGTCAGGCAGTCACTCATCCCTGCTGCCTGGGTGCAGGAGGCTGACACTCCGTCACTGGTGGTGTGGGGACCCTCTCTCCAGGCCTTCATCTGTCTCCCATCTGGAGGGCACAGTGCCCGTGGGTGGTTGCTCAGGCTGACCACTCCCCTCCCGTGGCCCAGGCTACCCTGCTCCCAGATTATACTGGTTCAAAGATGGCCAGCCCCTGACCGCATCTGCCCACATCCGCATGACTGACAAGAAGACCCTGCACACCCTGGAGATCATCTCAGTCATCCGGGAGGACTCTGGCCAGTATGCAGCCTACATCAGCAATGCCATGGGTGCTGCCTACTCATCTGCCCGGCTGCTGGTTCGAGGTGGGTGCTCCGAGGGGCCGGGCAGAGACTTGGGCCCTGGGCAGCATCCTGGCCAGGGCTGACATCCCCTGCACACCCCACCATATCAGGCCCTCAGCGAAGGTCATTGGTCATTGCCCGTTGGTATACAGCGGCACAGGCGGCCGGAAGTTGGCCCTTCGGGGAGCGGGTGTGCAGCCCTCTGTCCTGACTGATGGGCAGGCTGGAGGTTGAAGTTGACCCAGGAAAGTGGGTAAACACTGCGACTCTAGGTAGCTCCACACACAGCCAGAGCCGGTGGTAGCTTGGGACTAGAGGACCCTACTTCCTTATTGTTCAAAAAGTTCTGATCACTGAGAGTTCATTCCAAGTTTCACCCAAACCCGTCCTGCCACTGCTGCGGCTTTCCCCAGCGTCCCCAAGTATGAGTCCTCTGCTGATCTGGGCAGCATTATTTGGTTGTGTGCTGATTCCAGTGTGGGGCCACAGAGTCTGTGGCAGGGCGAGGTTGGGTGGTGGGGCATCGGGTCTGGTTTATGCAGCCTGTTGCCTCTGTCATGTGAGTGTGTGAGTTCCAGGGCTCCATGGCCCAGGTTTCAGGCAGGGGTTAGGGTGTTTGCTTGGGGAGCAGCGCTGCCCTTGGGTTCCCTCACTGTAGGGGGTAGAACTGCCGGGCACCCGCACAGCGCCGGGTAGGAGCCACGGCGGGGGCCTGTGTGTGCTGGGTGTCTGACTCTAGTGCCTCTTTCAGGCCCTGATGAGCCAGAAGAGAAGCCTGCATCAGGTGAGGCAGCCCCAGAAGGGCAGGGAGAGGCCAGGTGGCCATGGGTGCTGAGGGCCTGAGCCTAGGGCTGGCTGCAGTGGAGGTGTGGGTGGCCATGGGCTGGCTCAGGGAGGGCGCAGCAAGGAGACAGCCCGGCCGAGGGGGCAGCGTGGTGCTGTCCAGGTGCTGGCTGTGAAGAGCCACCTGGGGGCCTGCAGACGTCATCCAGGGACAGGAGGCAGGCAGTGGGGGCTGTGCCGAGGTCTCTGCCAGCCAGCCTGTGTCCCCTAGATGTGCATGAGCAGCTGGTGCCACCCCGAATGCTGGAGAGGTTCACCCCCAAGAAAGTGAAGAAAGGCTCCAGCATCACCTTCTCCGTGAAGGTAGAAGGTAAGGCGTTTCCTGCCCACAGCTATGGAAAGATCACCCCTGGGGGATGGGACAGAGGTGCCCCCTCCCTGCTCACATCATCCCGAGGGAGGGCCTGTGGCAGGGCTTCACCTCCAGAGGCCCCGCTCCTGGTAGGGTGCACCCACCACCTCCTGCTTGCCCCTAGGACGCCCGGCGCCCACCGTGCACTGGCTCAGGGAGGAAGCTGAGAGGGGCGTGCTGTGGATTGGCCCTGACACGCCGGGCTACACCGTGGCCAGCTCTGCGCAGCAGCACAGCCTGGTCCTGCTGGACGTGGGCCGGCAGCACCAGGGCACCTACACATGCATTGCCAGCAACGCTGCTGGCCAGGCCCTCTGCTCCGCCAGCCTGCACGTCTCGGGCTGTGAGTGGGGGGCGGGGGGATGGGGGGCTGGGGCATGGGGGGTGGGCACTGGGTGGCTTTGGGGTCTCCTTGGGGCACACTGCCCATCATCATGTGGGCTGGGACCCTATGGGACCCCCTCCTTCCTCTTCTCATTCTCTGACAGCACCAGGGAGACCCCAAAATGGGTCAGGCCCTGGTGGTGCTGGTGGTTTTGAGCCTCAGATTCCCCTCTGGGCCCAGGCCCCGTGGGTTCTGCACTGCTGGCTCCAGGGACATTTCCTGAAGCCCCCTGCATCCTAGGCCTTGCTCAGCCCCTCTGAGGACAGGAGAACCCCTATTCTCCTCCCATCACTGTCGGGGTGACCACAGGCCAAGAGTGGGATGGGGAGGTGAGCTCGGGCACAGCCCCTGCTCAGGGCTTCAGAGGAACCCAGTCCAGATCTGGAATCAGATGTGTCAGGGTTGGGAGCACTGCCCTAATGGCTTGCCCGGTCCTCCTCACAGTGCCTAAGGTGGAGGAGCAGGAGAAAGTGAAGGAAGCACTGATTTCCACTTTCCTGCAGGGGTGAGTGAGGGTTGCCCCTTGGAGGCCAGTCCGGTCAGGGCCAGGGAGGACGCTCCAGGAGTGGGGGACAGGACAGCGCTGCCCCTGGGGAGAGCACCTGTCCTGGAGCGTGTCCTGGCTCTGCCCCATGCAGGCCATGTGGTTTGGGCCAGCTCTCTTCCTTCTCTGCACCTCAGTTTCCCCATTGTAAAGCAAGGGCTTCTGTTGGGCCTCTCTGGTATGGAGCCCCTTTCTTTGGTATCTTGGTTTGTTGCCCCCAGACCCTCTTTTCGTCAGGAGCTTCTGTGTAAGGACAGAGGGTGGTGGGGTCCAGCCCAGGCCTCTCAGGACACCCCCTTCACCTGTTTAGGACCACACAAGCTGTCTCAGCACAGGGGTTGGAAACTGCGAGTTTTGCTGACCTTGGTGGGCAGAGGAAAGGTACAGTCAGGGTGGGTGCATGCCTGTGAGGGGCCAGGGTGGCTGATCCCCTGATGCTGGGGGGCAGGGAGGAGGCTCCCCGGGGGTGGCTCCAGGCCTCAGAGGCCCCTCCTGAGCAGCACAGCCCTGGGACACCTGCTCACACAGCCAGGACCAACCCATGTTCTCTTAGGCCTGGACTTGAGGCTTGGTTAGTGTCAGAACCATGTCTGATCCCCGTGGATCCGGGAGCCTGTGGGGTCCCTGGGGCAGCCCTGGGCACAGAGCTCACATCCAGCGGGCTGTATAGATACCTGGGTCTGGGTAGAACTCCTAGGTGCTGGGCACTGAGAACAGAGGCAGCACAGCCCTGCTTTGGACCCACGGCTCCTCCTGCAGCCTGATGCGCAGGTCTGGCCTCTGCCGACTCTGTCCCCAGTGCCCCTCGTCCACTGTCCACTGGCGGCCCCTGCTGTGCCCTCTGTCTCTGGACGTTCTCAGCCCCTTGGTCACGCCTCGGCTTGACGCTCATGAGCCAGAGTGACTCCTCATCCTGGCCAGTTCCCACTGGCCTCCCGCCCTGCTGGCCACTGAGTCTCATCATCTGCCTGCTGGACATCAGCACCATGCGGGGGAGGCCTTGGCTCTTTATTCACCATCGGCTCCCAGGGCCCAAGATGGGCCTACGGCATGGGGTGCCTGGTATACATCCGAGGGGCACGCAGCCACCTGAGCAGAGCGTTTGTATCCACAGGAGAGCCTCTGGCTGCCAAGGAGGCCCTCGGCCATCTGTCCCTCGCTGAGGTGGGCACAGAGGAGTTCCTGCAGAAACTGACCTCCCAGATCACCGAGATGGTATCGGCCAAGATCACGCAGGGTGAGGGGCAGCGGCCCATGTGCCAGGGTCCCTGGGATGTGTCTGGGGTGTTTGCCCTTCCCTTGAGCCCTGGAGAGCCAGAGGCAGGCCAGGGTGTCATGATCCTTGCACCCCCAGCCAAGCTGCAGGTGCCTGGAGGCGACAGCGATGAGGACTCCAAGACGCCATCTGCATCCCCCCGCCATGGCCGATCACGGCCATCCTCCAGCATCCAGGAGTCTTCCTCAGAGTCAGAGGACGGCGATGCCCGAGGCGAGGTGGGCGGCTGGAACCCTCTGGGAGCAGGGCAGGGAGAGGCCCTGACCTTCCTAAAGAGAAGGTGCAGGGTGGAGAGGGGCTCAGGAGGCAGGACCCCCATGGGACTCTAGGGAGGTGGGACCCCACCAAGGTGCATAGGAGGCAGGAACTGGTGAGAACAGGGTCTTCTCCACACGGGGCCCTGCAGAGACTTGCCTTCTGGGGGAGCCATTTGTTTGGTTCATTCATTCACTCCTTCATTCCTTCAGTGGAGAATGTGTCTCAGGCCTCAGTGTACCAGGCACCCTGTTAGGGCTTGGGGTGGGTGTGGAGATGGGGAGAAGGTAAACAAGTAACTGAGTGTAGGCAGGCCAGGCCTGGAGACCCTGGGGCTGTGGTGACCTCTAAGGTTGTGGGTGGGGCAGGGGAGGTCTCCCACATTCCCGCTGTTCTGCGTGGAGGGGGAACTGGGCATGTGCACACTGACTCTGGGGATCCCTGCCCTGTGGCTTAGGATCTCGGCAGGCCCAGCTGGCACCTCCCGGGTCTCACCACTTCACACCCCCACCCCTCTCTCAGATCTTTGACATCTACGTGGTCACTGCCGACTACCTGCCCCTAGGGGCTGAGCAGGATGCCATCGCGCTGCGGGAAGGCCAGTACGTGGAGGTCCTGGATGCAGCCCACCCACTGCGCTGGCTTGTCCGCACCAAGCCCACCAAGTCCAGCCCCTCACGGCAGGGCTGGGTGTCACCAGCCTACCTGGACAGGAAGCTCAAGGTATCTGAATGGCCAGCCAGGAGGGGTCTTCAGGGGTCCTGGAGGCCCCTAGGAGGGTTGTCCCAATTTGAGGGGCGAGAGCCCGATCTCCGCGGGGCAGGGCCAGAGCTCAGCACCCCAACAGAAAACTCCTGTCCCTCACCAGCTGTCACCTGAGTGGGGGGCCGCCGAGGCCCCTGAGTTCCCTGGGGAGGCTGTGTCTGAAGACGAATACAAGTCAAGGCTGAGGTGAGTGGCTGCCGGGCAGGAGGTGGTGGCACTGGCATCCCACCGGCTGGACAGTCTCCCAAAGAAGCTGGCCGCTTGCCCTGGCTCTGGGTCCAGGCCCTAACCCTGGAGGTCTTGGGGTCATGGCCATGCTGATTCCTCTGCGGGGGACTCTGAAACAGCACTCCTGTGTGAGCCTGTCAGGATGGGTGGGGGCTGAGGACAGCAGAGCAGGCCCAGAGCTGCCTGGGTTCCCGCAGCTGCCCTCGCCGCCTTGTGCGGGCAGGACCCATCTGGGTGGCTTCCTGGTGTTGGGGCCGGCCTTGTCCGAGAGGGAGCCTCTCTCCACCTGCTCTCCCACTTCCTGTGAGCAGGCAACAGGCTACACAGCAGGAGGCGCTCCCATCTAGCAACTGAGGGAGTGGGGGCCTCGTGGCCCGCAGTCCCTGCACGGGAAGCAGGAGCTCCGTGGTCCCTTACGGTGGCCCCCTCCTGCCCAGTTCTGTGATCCAGGAGCTGCTGAGTTCTGAGCAGGCCTTCGTGGAGGAGCTGCAGTTCCTGCAGAGCCACCACCTGCAGCACCTGGAGCGCTGCCCCCACGTGCCTGCAGCTGTGGCCGGCCAGAAGGCAGTCATCTTCCGCAATGTGCGGGACATCGGCCGCTTCCACAGCAGGTGGGTGGGTGGGGCCACACACACACAGACACACACACACACACACGTCCATGCATGGACACACTGTAGGGCCAGGCCTCCTGCAGGTGGGTTGGAGCCAAGGCGGGGAGAGAACCTGTGCTGATTTGATTTATCCCTCAGCACCCCTCCCCTCAGAAACCCAGACGTGTGTACCTGGCTTACTCATGGGAAGGCCTGCAGTGCACCAACTGCTAACTGGCATGTGCACAGGCATGTGCACACATGAACACACATGTGTACAGGTGCAGCCTTTAACAGCATACACCCCCCACCAACTGCTAACTGGCATGTGCACAGGCATGTGCACACATGAACACACACGTGTACAGGTGCAGCCTTTAACAGCATACACCCATGTGCATGGCACATGTGCACATCTGTAAATGCACACACATGCACACAGTACACACATACACCCACATACACGTGCACATCACCTATGTGCACACAGTGCATACCTATAGACATGTGCACACACATATATGCCTATGTACATGTATACATGTTATACACATGGACACACATATGTACATGTCCCCACACTATTTCTGCACATCTGTGCATATGCACTTCTGCACACATGTGCCCACCCAGCATGTACATGCACACCCTTTCATCTGCACACTTTAATACATGCATGCATGCATATAGCATACAACACCTCCTTCCCCCACCACCTGCCTGTGTATGCAGCCACATGTGTGCTCATACACATTTACATGCCTCCACAAATGTGCATGCCCACATACATGTACACATGTAATATTCATGTGAGCTTTCATACACGGCACACAAGCACTTCTTTGCATGCCCACACATGTCTGCACACACACTCTCACAGACCCCAGGAGCCACAGGGCCCCAGCCCTTGTGCAGGGGCAAGCTTCCTCCCAGAGGTGAGGGCTCAGGGTCAGGCTGTGGGGCGCAGGCTGAGTCCTGATGCCATCCCCCTTCACAGCAGCTTCCTGCAGGAGCTGCAGCAGTGCGACACGGACGACGACGTGGCCATGTGCTTCATCAAGAACCAGGCGGCCTTTGAGCAGTACCTGGAGTTCCTGGTGGGGCGTGTGCAGGCTGAGTCGGTGGTCGTCAGCACGGCCGTCCAGGAGTTCTACAAGGTGCCCATGCCTGAACTCATGGGCTCCTGAACCTCAGTGCCTGCCCTTGGCTCCCTCTGAAGGCTCACTGAGCCCAGGCATCCTCCAAGGTTCATCCTGGTCTGCCCACATCAGAGCCTGTGCTCATCTTCCCCGACCTCGCCACTGCCCACAGCCTCCCTGCCGCCCCCTTGGGCCTCAGTTCACAAATGCAGGTGGAGCTGCTTTTGCAGCCCTGTGCTTCTGGGAAGGCCACTTCAGCAGCCCAAGTTCTGTGCTTGTCACCTGTCAGGAGGTGATGACAGCTGTCACCTGGGGTGCAGGCTGTGTGTGCACCCTGGGGACCCACCCTCCAGCTCTCACGGACACAACCATCAGGAGGCCTTGCATTCCTGCCCTAAAACCCACCCTCCTGGTTCCCACAGAAATATGCGGAGGAGGCCCTGTTGGCAGGGGACCCCTCTCAGCCCCTGCCACCACCTCTGCAGCACTACCTGGAGCAGCCAGTGGAGCGGGTGCAGCGCTACCAGGCCTTGCTGAAGGTGGGCACCACCTCCCCTGCCCCGCCTCCTCTGCCCAGGCTGGGTCTCTTGGAGTCCAGCCTGTGGAGCAGTCTGAGCCCTGACCTTTGCCCCGGCCCCAGGAGCTGATCCGCAACAAGGCGCGGAACAGACAGAACTGCGCGCTGCTGGAGCAGGCCTATGCCGTGGTGTCTGCCCTGCCGCAGCGCGCCGAGAACAAGCTGCATGTGTCCCTCATGGAGAACTACCCAGGCACCCTGGAGGCCCTGGGCGAGCCCATCCGCCAGGTTGGGGAGGGGCAGGGGCCGGAGCCGGGAGACGCATGTGATGTGGGTGGGTATTGGGGTGCTGGGGGCTTGCGTCTGGGGCTGCCAGGAGGTGGCGGTGTGTGCATGAGTTGGGCAGGGCACTGGGTACCTGGGTGGCTGTGGGGCCTGCACAGCTGGGCAATCTGGCCCACCACAGGCTGACCGCAGCCCACACCCTCCCCCAGGGCCACTTCATCGTGTGGGAGGGTGCGCCGGGGGCCCGCATGCCCTGGAAGGGCCACAACCGTCACGTGTTCCTCTTCCGCAACCACCTGGTAATCTGCAAGCCCCGGCGAGACTCTCGCACCGATACCTTCAGCTACGTGTTCCGGAACATGATGAAGGTCTGCGGGCTCCGGGCTGCTGGGCGGGGCTCCCTGTCCCTCAGCTCCGGGGTGGATGCCAGTGGCCACACCTGCAGCCGCTGGTCCAGGGTGGCCTGAATGTTTCCTCATCGGGTCCTACTTCTGTTGAGGATGGTCAGCCCGTGTCCCCCTCCCTGTGCTGACACCCTCCCCCACCCACAGCTGAGCAGCATCGACCTGAACGACCAGGTGGAGGGGGATGACCGCGCCTTCGAGGTGTGGCAGGAGCGGGAGGACTCAGTGCGCAAGTACCTGCTGCAGGCACGGACAGCCATTATCAAGAGCTCATGGGTGAAAGAGATCTGTGGCATCCAGCAGCGTCTGGCCTTGCCTGTGTGGCGTGAGTGTCCACCTCCCCAGGGGCCCAGGTGGCTGAGCCAGGATGGGGCACCCGAGCCTGTTCCTGCAGCTGCACAGGTCCCTGCCTGGGTGGGTGTGAGGGGTGGGCTTGTTCCTGGGACAGACGGCTCAGCCAGCCTGCGGCATGTGACGGCTACAGCCTCATGGGGAGTCCCTGGGCTGGGTGTTGGGTCGGCCCTGATCCAAGGCCGGGGATACCATGGGGGCCCCAAGCTCAAGGCACCCATCCGGATCAAGTCAGGGGCTGTGAAGGGTCTGGCAGCCCGGGGTCTGCTTCCTTAACCAGAACAGAATCTTCCCCCGAGCCCCCACTGCTCTCCGTTTAACACGCGCCTGCCTCACTCACCTGACTCCAGGTGGGCACCTTGGATGAGGGGTGACAAGGGACAGTCCCCATAGCAGCCACGCCATCAGATGTGGGGCTCATGGTGCAGGGCAGATGACCTGCCAGGTGCACCTGGGGGTGCCGCAGCCCGATGTTCCCCCACAGAGCACTCAGGGCTGTGTGTGTCCTCAGGGCCCCCGGACTTTGAAGAGGAGCTGGCCGACTGCACAGCCGAGCTGGGCGAGACAGTCAAGCTGGCCTGCCGCGTGACGGGCACACCCAAGCCTGTCATCAGCTGGTACAAAGGTAAACCCTGGGGCCAGGGGCTGTGGCCTTCCTGTCCAGGATGCAGGCCCTGCAACAGAAAAGAGCTGCCCAAGAGAAACGGGCTGTGAGGGCTGGGGACCCAATATGGGATTTGGCTGGGAGTCTGGGGCATGGACAGGCCTTATATGTTCACTTGCCACCCGCTTTCCGAATCAAAGACAGCATGGTTGGGGACATGGAGATGCCAAGGCTTGGAGATGAGGGAGTTCAGTGGAGGGACTTGGCTCTGCAAAGCTGCTAGTCCCATAGTCAGGGCTGATTGCGGCCAAAGGGCCCAGGTTAAAGTAGCTGCTGGGAGAGCCACCTAGGGAAAGGTCCAGGCGGCACTAGGCATGAACTTCCAGTTGTCCTCTCCCGGGGGAAATCATTTCTCCCAGTGACAGCATGTGACAACATGCACGGGGTGGTGTCAACCAGGTGCTTCCCTGGCCGTGGTGTCCAGGGTTTTGCAGGCTCAGCTGTGGAATCGTGGCTCACTGCTCTGTGGTGGGCCTTGGGCTCCAGTCCTTCTGGAGGCCAAGTTGATGCTGCATGGCCCAGGGACCCCCAGGAATCTCAGAAATCTCACGGTCAGCATAGATGATCCCATGTGGCCCAGGGCTCCCAAGGAGAACAGATGCTTTTACCAGGCAGGATATCCCAAGGGCCTGAGATCACCTCCCAGGAGCTGGGGGCCTCTCCCTGGGGAGCATCAATCCTCCCTTGTGCTGGAGCCATGTTGGGTTTGAGCAGCAGGGGGACACAGTTTGGCTCTGTCATCTGTCACCTTGGCTGTAATGCCAGGAACCTGCTGGGGAGGGCCAAGAGGGGACCTGGGACACCAGCCTGGGAGCCACTCTGCTGGAGCTGGGGACCTGGGCTCGGAGTGGCTGTGGATTCCAGGGGCGTGTTGAAGGCTGAACTGGCCCGATTTGCTGACGGGGTGGCTGGCTGTGTGGAAAGAGCTTGGCATCCAGATGCTCACACAGTTGGGGCTGGACATCCACCAGGGTGGTTCCTTTTACAAAGGTGGAAGGCTGGGAAGAGGCAGGGTGATGTGCAGACAGGGCTGGGTGGGAGGAGGAAGCACCAGGCCTGGGAGGACCCTGCAGAGTCGAGGTGCCTGCAGGGATGCAGGCGGAGGGGCCGAGGGGTGGTCGGAGAAGTACAAGTAGGGCTCAGGAAAGGGATGTGGCCGGAGACGATGAATGGAACGTCGTCAGCTCACGGAGTGTCTGACCTGCCAGTCGATGCAGACGCAGAGTGCGTGTGGAGGGGTGAGGCCGAAGCACCCAGGCTTGAGAGGCCGCACTTCCAGAGTCTGCAAAGATGAGGGGACGTGAGCCCAGGGGGAGGAGTGGCCAGGGAGGTGGGGGCCCAGGAAGCCAGCCAGGGAGAGGCCAACGGGGAGTGGGCAGGAGGCGCCCAGGGCTGCCAGGGTCCCCAGAACTGTGGAATCTCCCATTCTGCCCCTCACACATGTGCAAGTCAGCCTGTCAAGGTTTACACACGTACACATTACACACACGTGTACATACACGTACATAGAGACACAGAGATACATGCTACACACTCATGCATATGTACATGCACACCACATATATATGCATCACACGCACATGTACATTAACACTCTAATATACGTAGATGCACGTCACAGATACAGCTACTACACATACATGCATAGTATACAATACATATACACAAATACCACACACATGAATATGTACATAGATACACATTCTACAGGTACACACATATGCACACATACCACATGCATCATGCACAAGTGCACACTACATGCGCCTATACAACTACATAGATATATACACAGATACATGCAAACATGCACTATACACATACACAGATACATGCACATTATACACACAAGTACATACTTCACATATGCACACACACTTTATACACAGCTACACATGTATATATATGCACACACTGTACACATATATAAACATACATATTAGAGACCACACATGTGCACACATAGATAATACTGCACACATATACATATGTACACAGCCACATGCCATACACCATACACATGCACAGATACATGCAACACACACACATGCTACACAGACACCACACATGTATATTCATAAATACTACACACTCGTGTGCATGCATACATACACAGTACAAATATATACACATAGACCCACCATATACATAGGTACACACAGGCATATGTACTACACACATATCTGCACGTAAACATGCACAAATGGTACATATACACATATATACATGTATAGTTACTTGCACACACACAGAAGACACAAGACCTGTTGGTCCAAGACAGAAATGGTTCATCACTCAACATGAGGCAGCAGCCAGGACAGGCTCTTGCCGCAGCTCTCAGGGGTGGTGTGGGAGAAACCTGCACACGCATGTGCTGCACCATGGATTTCAAGATCTGCATCTCACCACCTCGGGTGTCTCCAGGGAGGGAGGCATCTCTGCTCCACTGTCCTGGAATGTCTCCTTGTGTGAGCGCTGCTGTCTGGAGCATCTGGGCTGGCCAACCGTGGGGCATTGTGCCCCAAGAGACCCAGCTCCACCCTATTTCCACAGGCTCCAGCCCCTGGGGGATTTTCCCACACTTCTGCCCAGCCCTCAGCCATCCTGGCTAATCTGACTGACGCTGGCTGGTATGCCGTCCTTCCGGTCTGACTCAGGCTGCATTTAATCAAGCCTCTCAGCAGGGGATATGCCAGCCTGTGGGACTGCCCTGGACCACCCCAAGGCACCAGCCAACGTGTGTGGCTCCCACACAGGAAGTCTTGAGAACACAGTTACTGTTTACAATTTGGGGGCTCCTACGAAGGCACACATCAGTACTGATTGATGGTACCTCCCAGATGACCCCCCAGGGGGGTCACCTGGGCTGTCAGGTGAACCTCATCTGGCCTGGCTGACCGGCCTCCAAGCCCCCATTTCAGTCCTTATAACCGAGTGCTGTCCTGGTGTTGCAGGCACCATCTGGGCACTCAGCCCTTCCTGTTCTCCCTGTCCACAGCAGCCGGGCCCGTGGGTCTGCCCATGACTGAGGACGGGGCTGGAGAGGAAGGACTCCAGGGAGTTTTGCCGGGGTGTGTGGGAGGGGCCATCCCGGTGTCCACTGGTCAGAGCTGGTGAACACAATGGCTTGGAGGGCTGCCCTGGGATACTTCGGGAGGAAGGCTCGGGCGGGTCATTAACGCCTGCTCCCTGGGGTCTTAGGCACTCCCCTCCTGCCACCTGTCCAGACCTCTCCTCCGGGAGGTTAGGTTCAAGAGGAACAAAAGCTTTTTTATCAAAGCCTGCCAGAAGCCAGTTGAATGCCCTGAGTCCCGCTCCCTTTGGGCCAGGCTGCCACCAAGGAGTGGTCATGGCAGAGCCTGGGTTTCCCTGTGGATGGAGGCCCTCCCCTGTCCCTTGCTTCCTAACCACCAGCCCAGTAGGCAGCTTGCAGGAGAGAGCTTCTCTCTGGGGACAGCTGCACTTGGTGACCGGACTGCCTTCCAAAGGTCCGCAGGGCAAGAGGAGGAGGGCTCAGTCAGACTGCCATCCCCTTGCTGAGTGGCTCTTGTGGTAGATGTCATAGGACATCAAACTGCAGGGGGTGTGCGTGGCACACGTGGCTCATGTTAGCCACACGCCTTCCTGGTGTGGCTGGAGACCCAAAGCAGCCTCACAGCATGTAGCCTCCACAGAGAGCCTGGAGAGGGACAGCTGGCCTAAGGGCCATGGAGAACATTCCCCTCGGCCCTCTGCAGGTTTGCTAAACAATCACTTGCAAAAGGTAGACAGATAGGAGGAAAGGCAGACACATTTATTGAATGTGTAGACACTGGATCCTTCAGAATGAAGACCCAAAGACCCAGAAGAAGCTGTCCATTTTAATGCTTAGATTCCATAAAGTATGGACAACTGTGTGGAAATAGGATTGGGCAAATAGGGTTGGATCTAGTGAGAACAGACTGAGTGGGGACACTCCGCTAGGCCTGTCTGGATTCTTCTTGGCCTTCTGAGCAGTGCCCTTTTCTTCTGGGTGAGAAGCAGGACCCTTGCTGGAATGGGGGTCTTGGGTCTACAGCCAAACAAAGTAGGTCAGATCATTTCTTCATGGCCAGGTTACACAGAAAGATGGAAAGAAAATTGGAGTCCTATTTTTAGGCTTTCTGGCTGGCTTTAGAGAAAAAGGTGTCCTGGTTTCTATGACCCACCTTGGGGAAGAGGGATTCTAGTTTCTGTCAGCCTGGGAGGAGAATGAGGGGCTAGAGACAGGAGGGGAGGAGAAGGTCAGAGATAAAATTTTGCTTCTGAGGCTGCTTGGGAAGCCCTCATTTTGGGGTCTTGTTTTCTGAGCCCCAACACTGGGTTCATAGGAGCAGTATGCCAGGATGGAGAGTGGGTTCACCATGTGTACTGTGTCTTCCTCTCCTGTAGGCTTGAGAATGTCTCTCCAGGATGTCCCCAGTCTGACATGTGATGTAGATTCTGCGCCTGTGCCCTGCCTGTGGTGGGGCTCAGTGATGTGGTGTCCTGGAGGCTCTGCACAGGAGCCTTGGCAGTCTGGCTGGGGTGTCCCCATCAGCAGCCTTGATTCACTTCATTGTTCATTGCTCCAGGAAGAGGTGTCTTTAACTTGCCAGCCTATTTAAAATTATCTCTGATCCTGGCATGGTGTTGCATGACTGTGATCCTGGCTGCTTGGCAGGCCATGGCGGGAGGAGTCCATGTACTCCCTGCCGTGTCCCCTCTGCCTTCCCTTGGGGGAGTTTGTCGTCTTGGGGAAATTGCTTGAGCCAGGAAAGGATCTGTGGTATAGAGGGTATGGAAGGGGTCAGAGGACAATGACGGAACAAGGCACACCTCTGTGGCTCAGCCAACCATGGAGGTAGGACCCCATCTCTACCGCAAACACATAGATCCTCTACTGTCACCCCAGAAGAATGGAAGGCCAGCATGGTGGATGCAGGAGGCTGCTCCACAAGACACCCAAGCTGTGGCCGTTCTTCCTGAGTGCGGGCTCGGTGCCCATCCTCTCCCCTCCAAACCAGCCAGACCTAGATGGGCTGAGCCCTCTCTTGCCTCTGCCCATCGTGGCTGCTGGTGGCCCTCCCTGAGCACTCAGTTCAGGCACGAGTGTCCGTGGCTGTGGTCTGAACAGAGTTGGAATCTTCCTCAGATCCAGCGCTGGCCCTGGCATTTATTGTGAAGTGGCTGAACTGAGGCTGAACCAGCAAAGTTCCTGGCAGGGACTGGAGAAAGAGCGCCAACCAAGGCACTGCCCAGATGTCTGTGTTTGAACCCACTTCTCAGTGCTCAGACTGCAACTACCTGCCTAGTTTCTCTCCTTAGCAGGGCAACAAAGTAGAGAAAGAGATCCACAGGGCCCCTTCTTTCCCTTCCAGAAGGCCGTGCCTCTGACAGTGTCACTTCCCTGTCCCCAAAACTGTAAACCAAAAACTGTGAAGGGCCCAAAATTTTACCCCACTTGCAACCTTGCAAGCCAGCCTGCCAGCCAGATATAGACAAAAGACACAAGACTCATGGGTCAGAGACAAAGACTTTTCACCAGCAGTGCCTCAGTGTCTCTCATCATTGCCCCCACCCGTTTCTGTGAGGAGGTGATGGAGCTAGGTGTTAGTTGCATGCAGGGGTTGCCCCACGAGAGAGAAACCCTGAATCTTAGGAGACATGGAGCTCTTTTTATGGGGCTGCTGGTACATCTGCCCATGCTTCACTCCAGAGATAGTGGGTGACTTCCTACCCTGGGATGCAGAAATGTCTCCCAGGAAAAGAATGGAAGGGTTTTGTCTCTGTTGTCCTGGAACACAGCCAGGCAGATGGGCATCTTCTGCTTCACTCTCCTTACTTTCTATTCTACTCTCTTCTTCTTATTCTATTCTAAACGTGGCTGTGAGTGCCTTTGCTCAGAGGGCTGAAATGTGGAATCTGAATTCCAGGGAGAATTGTTTTCTCACAGCAAGATGAGGACAGAGCTGCTGGTAGCCTGGTGGCCCTTATAGGAGCTTTGGGGGAGAGAACTGGAGCCCAGGGGATGGGCTTAGTGGGGATGGGAAGAGACGCCTTGGAGGGTGTGAGCACAGCTCCTTTCTGGAGTTGCCATAAAGGGGTGTGGAGATCTGAGGTGGTAACTAGAAGGTTTTTGAAAAAAATTATTTAAAATTATTTCTGAGCTGGGTGGGGTGGCTCACACCTATAGTCCCAGCTACTCAGGAGGCCAAGGTGGGAGGATCGCTTGAGCCCAGAAGTTTGAGACCAGCATGGGCAACAGAGTGAGGCCCTGTCTCTACAGAAAGTTAAAAAATTAGCCAGGCATGGTGGTGCACCTGAGGCGGGAGGATCACTTTCGCCCAGAAGGTCGAGGCTGCAGTGAGCTGTGATTGCCCCACTGCACTCCAGCCTGGGCAACAGAGCAACACTCCATCTCTACAAATATATATGTGTATATGTGTGTGTGTGTATGTGTGTGTATAATGTACATATATCTTATAGTTCTATACAAATCATAAGTCAGTGCTGGTTGTGACCTTTGTGATTTTAAGCAATCTGTGGGGCACACCCAGTACTATTGGAATGTGAATTGATGCCTTTTTATGTATTTAGACATTATGTGGGAAGGAGTTCTCCACAGTGAGAGGCCGTGCCTTCCCATCCCTCACCCGGGAAGGAAGCATGCCTTGGCCGGAGAGGTGTAGTCAGTTGTGTGTTCATACCAGGGTGATTTACTTCACATTCTTCAGTCTTCAGATATTTGTATTAGAAAGCCGTGCATTTGGAGGCACGAGGATGTGGCCTGGGAGAGGAGAGTGGAGTTGGGGGTGAGACTTTGGGCTGCTGTGTCCTCTGCAGGGGCAGGTTCAGGGAGAGAAGGAAGGCATGGAGGGCTGTGGGCAGTGATTTTGAGAAGGGGCTGCAGGCCCTAGGCTGGGTAGGCAGGGGTGAAGAGGGGATCAAGGTGCTGTGAGCTGGGGTGCAGTCAGTGCATTAGAGGTCCTCAGAGCATCGCAGGACTGCTGAGAGCTGGGGTGACCAAGGACTCAGCTGCCCACAGAGGATGTCCTCTGTGGGGCTCAGGTCCCTTGGCCTGCCCCCTGCCTCTAGCTAGCATCAAAAGTGAACAGAGAAGGAGACAGATAGTGAGAGACAGAGAGACAGAGACAAACACAGAGACAGAAAGGTGCAAAAGGCACAGACAGAAAAACAGACAAAGACAGAGACATGGAGTCACAGACAGAGATACAAAGGCAGAGACAACAAGGAGACAGAGAGATAGAGACAGAAAATAGAAACAGACACAGAGATAGAGACAAAGAAAGAAGTTGAGTCCGAGACAGAGAGACAAAGAAAGATGGAGATAGAGAGGCAGAGACACAGAGAGAAGGGGAGCTCGTGTCAGCTTCTCCCTCCAGGGTTGCAGGTCAGCCTGGCAGCTGGACCTGGCAGGGAGCCTGTGCCTGGCCCTTGTGCTACAAGTGTGGCCCCTCCGTTCCCTCCCTGACCATGACTGCAGCCCCCAGGCCAGGCCCAGCTTCTTCCCGCTGATGGGGTGAGCCCTTGGGTCCCCACCTGGGTGATGGCCCCCGCTCGTCCTTTCCAGATGGGAAACCAGTGCAGGTGGACCCCCACCACATCCTCATTGAAGACCCCGATGGCTCGTGTGCCCTCATCCTGGACAGCCTGACCGGTGTGGACTCTGGCCAGTACATGTGCTTCGCGGCCAGCGCCGCTGGCAACTGCAGTACCCTGGGCAAGATCCTGGTGCAAGGTTAGCCCGGAGACCTTCCTGGGGGAGGAGTCGCCCTGACCCTCCCACCATGGCAGGCCCAGCTGCGGTGGGGTGGTGGGACAGTGGGGTGGACATCCGACCATGTTCTGAGGGGATCACTGGGGGCTCATAGAGGGCACTGGGAGGGGTGGGGACTCTGCAGCCCCTTCCCTGGCATCACCCTCAGCTCCATCATGGCATCTCTCTGTCTCTCTGTATGTCTCTGTGTCTGATGCACTGTATCTATCTCTTTCTGTCTTTGTCTCTCCCTGTCTGTACGTCTCTATCTCTGTCTTTGTCCTTTGATCTCTGTCTCTGTCACCCTGTCTCTGTATGTCTTTTTCTGTCTCTGTCCTTCCGTCTCTGTTTGTCCATCTCTATGTGTCTCTCTGTCTCTCTATCTTTCTGTCTCCCTGTTTCTCCATCTCTGTCTCTCTGTCTCTGTTTCTTTATCTCTGTCTCCATGTCTATGTCTCTGTCTCTTTCTGTCTCTATCTCTGTCTCAATTTCTCTTTCTCTGTCTCTTTCTGTCTCTGTTTTTCCATCTCTGTCTCTTTGTCTCTGTCTCTTTGTCTCTATCTCTCTATCTCTATTTCTCTCTGTCTCTATCTCTATATTTCTCTCTGTCTCTCCATCTCTGTATCTTTATCTCTGTCTCTCTGTTTCTCCATGTCTATCTTTCTGTCTGTGTCTCTTTCTTTGTTAAGTCTTTCTGTCTCTGTCTCTATCTCTGTCTCTGTGTCTGTCTGTGTCTCTCTGTCTCTGTCTCTAATGTTTCTATCTGTCTCTGTCTGTCTCTTCCCTCCACAACCCCACAGTCCCACCACGGTTCGTGAATAAGGTCCGGGCCTCGCCCTTTGTGGAGGGAGAGGACGCCCAGTTCACCTGCACCATCGAAGGCGCCCCGTACCCGCAGATCAGGTGGGGCCCAGGCCTGCCTGGGGATGGGGCCTGAGGGGGTCGGCTCCCACCTGGAGCATGGGGCACGGGCCATGTGTTCCCGTGTCAGGGTGGGCTAGACATGGCCACTGGCTGTCAGCTGAGCATGGGCTTCGTGGGGCTCTGGTTCATTCTGGATGTGCGGCCCTGCCCAGCTGGGAGGACACGGCCAGGCTGTGTCTTGGCTTCTGGAAGGGGGGGCTCCCTGAGGACCCCTGGGGTCTGAGGGCAGGGCAGCCGGGTCGTGAGCACAGGTAGCACAGCCGGGCGTGGCCCTGATGTAGGACATAGGAGGATGTCGCCGGTGGGATAGAGCATGGCCCGAGTCCTGCCTCACGTGCCCTCTGGGTGGATTCCAGGTGGTTCAAGGACGGGGCCCTGCTGACCCCTGGCAGCAAGTTCCAGACACTGAGTGAGCCTCGCAGCGGCCTGCTAGTGCTGGTGATCCGGGCGGCCGGCGAGGAGGACCTGGGGCTCTACGAGTGTGAGGTGAGGGGTGCAGGAGTGGGGACCGGCCTCGGGGCCCAGGCCATCCTTGCCGGCCGTCCTCTGGGGTCTGATCGTGGAGGGGCTTAAGAGCCCAGGCCCTGTCCTCAAGGTGGGGGGCTCTCGGCAGAGGCCAGGGGACACCATACCCACTGCTGCACCCTTGATGACAGGCCAGAGGCCACCATGCCACTGTCACCCCCCCATCACAGGCCGGGGGCCACCAGGCCACTGTCACCCCCCCACCACAGGCAGGGGGCCACGATGCCACTGTCACTGTCATCTCTGGCCACACCACCGCCCCATGCCCTGGCCTTATTCTCTGCTCCCATGTCAATCTAGACGCCTTCCTTGGCTTCCCTGGCCATTTCAAGGATGCCGCTTGGCTTTTGCCTTTGGGGGGCCCGGTATGGCCTCATGAATTTTGTCATTCATGTCAAATGGAGTGTCAGTCATCTAGTGTAGCCTGGCCCTGCTCAGGTACCTTTTACCTGTGGAGATGTACAGCCTACAGGTGGACAGAGCTGCCTTCTGCTCCAGCCACTGTGTCTGCAGGGCTGGGGCAAGGGCTCCTCAGGGTGGGGCCCAGTCCCAGTCCTCTGGTCCTTCAAAGCCTGCAGTGGTCGTGGTGGTCGTTGTGGCTGTGTGCTAACTGTGGGTGCCCCAGGCTCCAGGTGCTGGCCTCTGTCCAGCTCCTCCAGGGGCACTTGTCCGGCCACCACCTCCCACCGTGTGGCTGCTGCTGTGAGCCTGTGGGGAGCCTGCCCCACACCACTGTGGCTGGGGAAGCCAGAGACCCAAGTGAGCTCTTCATTTGCACTGTCTAATACCATCACTAGCTACACATGGGGATTTAAATTTAAATTTAAATCAACTAAAGTTAAATCCAAAGCTAGGTGCTGTGGCTCACACCAGTAATCTCAACAATTTGGGAAGCCAAGGCAGGAAAATCGCTTGAGCCCAGGAGTTTGAGACCAGCCTGGGCAACACATTGAAACCCTGTCTCTGGGGGAAAAAAAAAAAAAAAGCTAAAACATTAGCCAGGCACAGTGGTGCACACTTGTGGTCCCAACTGCTCGGAAGATTGAGGTGGGAGGATCCCTTGAGCCCAGGAGGTGAAGGCTGCAGTGAGCTGAGATCGTGCCATTGCATTCCAGCCTGGGTCACAGAGCGAGACCCAGCTTTAAAAAATACATAAAATGAAGTTAAGTTCAGTTAAAGATTCAGTTCCCTGGCTGCTCTGGCCCCATGTCCCATGCTCAGAGCCGCACGTGGACAGGGCAGACGGAGAGCATCCTCATCACTTGCAGGGGGCCCTAAGGCCGTGTGGGTCCCCCAGGGATGCTGTGGCGGGGCTGGGGCCCTTCCCCTTGTGGGAGAAACACCAGGATGGGGGCTGCCCATGCTCCCGACATGGCCACAGGGAGAGGGCCCTACCCATGGGGAGCCTTGGGCTCTGAGCCGGCCCTGCCGTCCTTGCAGCTGGTGAACCGGCTGGGCTCCGCGCGGGCTACTGCGGAGCTGCACATGCAGAGCCCCACGCTGCAGGCCCGGGAGCAGTACCACAGGGAGCAGCTCGCAGCTGCAGTGGAAGGTAAGTCCCACCCCTGTCCTCGCCACCAAGGTGGCTCCCCATGGCCCAGACTCAGGCTGGACCCTCACAGGCCTGGCCATGTCCAGGAGGACAAGACTGTCACCCTTCCCAGTCAGGGTCTGCTGCCTGGAGGACCTTGGAGGAGGGGCTGGGCTGGCATCGTGGGGCAGGGAGAGCCACAGATGGGAGACAAGGAGGCTGCTGCGGGCCAGGCACAGGTCCCAGTCCCCAGCTGGAGGCAGCACCTGTGTGGGCTGGTAGAGGGTAACCCCTGAGCCCAGAGCCTGGGTGGAGGCTGGAGAGGCCACTCTGGGTGGGCGGGGTTCCCAAAGCCCTGCTGCGTTCCGGAGAGGGAAGCCTGTGCACAGAGGCCAGGCCTACACCCAGGGCAGCTTGCTGGTGGCAGACAGGAGGCGGTGGGCAGAAGGCAGTGGGGAGGTTGCAGCAGGAACAGTAGGAAGGACGTCTCTGCAGAGGGCCAGGCCGCTGGGCCCCAGCTTGGCTCCCAGGAGAAGGGGCAAGTGTCAGGGGCCTGGCCCCTCTATTCAGGGTAGGTCTGGCTGTGGAGATACCTGGCCTGGTCTGGGGCTGCTCCTGGGGTCCTGGGAGGGCCTTGGGCTGCAGAATGACTTCACTAGGGATGAAAGGTGAGGGGTGGAGGGAGAGGTGGGCACATCACTTCATTCCTCCAGGCTCCCGGATGCTTTGTTCAGGGCAGAGGCAGCCAGGGTGGGAAGAGGGTTATCGGGCATCCGTCTTGGGCTCCCAGTTGGAGCTGCCCTTCTGGACAGGTTTTGAGCCTTCCATCCCTGGGGACATGCAAGTGGAAGCTGGTCCAACACCTGGCAGAGCTGCAGCTGCCACTGTGGGATTGGTTGGAATACGTGTTCTCCAAGTCTTAAACATTGGCTCCTGCAACCCCACCTCAACTGTTTCTCCCAGTGCCCAGTGTCTGAAAGCCAGTTGCCCATCTGGACCCCACGGAGCTGGGCCATCTTTGATGCCCTCTGTGACCCTCAGGGAGACCCCTCCCTTGCTGGGCAGAGGTCCTTGTTCCTCAGCCCACACGGTGCCACTGGCACTGGCCAGCCCCCGACTGTGAGTGCCCCATGTCTGATGTGTCTCTGGGGGCCCCGTGACCTCCGTCAGCCCCACAACTGGTGGCCACAGCACCACACAGAACTGCTTCTGGAGCCGCCAGCACCTCAGCCTCCCACGAGTCTTGTGTCTCATGGCCAGGGAGGTGCCCAGCTGGGACGCCCAGGGCTGCCTCTTGCTGGTGACAGGAGCGTCCTCCACAGTCGTTCACTTGGCTGTCACAACAAGTCTCTCTCTGGGTCTGGAGGAGGGGGTGGCAGGGGAGAGAGGACACCAGTGCTGGACAGGGTGTCAGCGCCTCAGCGAGGTGAGAACGCAGGTCCTTGAAGAGCCTGGAGCTGCAGCCAACGCCTCCCTGCTTCTAACTCCTATCCTGCTGCTTCATCTTTAACCCAGCAGCTCTGCAGCCCGAACAGGCCCTGGCAGGCCTCTGCGGGGTGGGCGCTGCCCCCTCACTTGTGAATCATGCTACGCACGGCTGCACCCCTCCTGTAGTTGCAAATACTCACTCTGGCCCACAGCCGATCAGGGGACAGTTCAGGTCCATGAATGAAGGTGCCAGAGAGTGTATGGGCCCAGAGGTGCCTGGCTGTCAGCCCCAAGTGCAGGGAGGATGAGTGGGGAGGCCCCGGGTTTTCCCATCACTCTGTGCAGTTCCCATCACTGGCCTGCAGGTAGTGGACACATTGGCTTTCCCTGGGGTCAGCTTTGTCTAAACACACAGAGCCTTTTGGTTGGATCTCATTCTCTCCTCACATGGGCTCTCCTCTCTCCAGGGGGAGCCTGTGAAATACACACCTACACATATGTATACACGTGCATGCACACACGTATGCATGCACATACATCTGTGCACATACACACACTTGCACATGTGTGTGCACAGAAATGCACAGTACGTGTGGCTCCCAAGTGCACATATAGACACAGGTAGTCCCTGAAATTCACGTGCTCCTCATCTGAGACAGGTGTAAAGCCTTTCTCCACATGGCAGTCTAGCAAAGCAGATGGTGTCCCACCCCCTGACCCAGAGCTGTGAGGCCATGTGCCCCAGGCCACGTCACTTGACTTCTGGGCCTCCTGCTCGTTTTTTTCCCTCAGGGTGCTGGGGAGGGTCACTGAGTTGTGAAGGTGCTGGCGGCCTGTGGACTGCCCGCTGGCCAGCTGGCTAGGGCTGGGAGGGGCCATCTTTGTGCCCTGATGATTCTGCCCGGGAGCTGCAGGAGAGGAGTCCTTGAGGTGACTGGAAGGAGGAGCTGCCTGATCCCAGATGCGTCCTATCTGATCGCCGGAACCACAGGCCCTATCCTGCTGGTTCTGGGGAGGGAGGCAGCTAGGAAAACCAGGAGAGACCATGGAGTGTGTGGACTGAGGATGCTCCTATAGGGAGATTTGGGCTGACGCTCACTCGGAGCTCAGCACCCTGCCCAGGCATCCGCTGAGGCTGTTCTTGGTAGGACTTCTGTGGCTTTGTGCCACAAAGCTCAGTTGTGCCACTTTCAGGACTCCAGAGTCCCTCTCTCCTGAGGATTTTTTGTAACAGAGTCCCCAGCTGCCTCAGCCTCAGTGTGGCCGCTGGCTCCCTGTGCAGCCACAGGCCATTTATTCCCTTCTAGGACTTGGTTTCTGTGTCTGAGAAGTGGGATTGTAGGTCTGACAAATTCACGGGGCTCCCTCGGCACATGGGTTGAAGGAGAAGCTGGGACTTCTGTGCAGGGAGCATAGGTAGGGTCCTCATTCTCCCCACCCCCAGCCCCTGCAAGACTGTCGAGAGGGACAGTGGGTCCTGCCTTCATGAGCGGACGCATTGTCCTCAGCCCTCATTTCGCAGCCACTCAGGACAGGCATCGTCACCTCCACGTCAGATGCCCAGGAACTGGGGCTCTGAGTAGACAGCCTGCCCAGGGGCAGCTTAGCAGGTGACTACAATGCTGTGCCACTCAGATAGCTCAGCCCCCAGCACTGGCTGGTCTGTAACCCTCGCTATTCCGACTGTTTTCTTTGTAGTCACTGAGCAAGAGACTAAAGTCCCCAAGAAAACCGTCATCATGTAAGTGCAGGCGTGTTCCTAACCTTCCTTCTGACTGCAGTGCCTCCTGCATGCCACTGACCTGCCTGCATCATGCCTGTGTGGCCCAGCCACCTGCTTGCTGCCTGTCTGCTCACGTAACATGCACCCTCTGACTGCCAGCACCTTACAGGTACTTGCAGTTATGTTGCATAGGCACCTTCTCCTGGGGCCTCGATTACTTCCACACTTCACAGCTCTCTCTTCCAGGGCCTCAGTACACTCCGTGGTCCCACTGTTTCAGCAGAGTAGACTTATTCCACACACTTCACAGTGGTTCATCCAGGGGTTCATCAGGAGCTAGGCCTGAGAGCTGCTTTCCTCAGTGGGCCAGAGACAGAATTCTAATCCTCAGCACCCTGGGATTTACGACAGTGTTGTCCAACAGAACTTTCTGTGGTAATAGAAATGTTCTATATTGGCCAGGCGCAGTGGCGCAGGCCTGTAATCCCAGCACTTTGGGAGGCCAAGGCGGGTAGATCACCTGAGGTCAGGAGTTCGAGACCAGCCTGGCCAACATGGTGAAACCCCATCTCTACTAAAAACACAAAAATCAGCCAGGTGTGGTGGCGGGCCCCTGTAATCCCAGCCACTCCGGAGGCTGAGGCAGGAGAATTGCTTGAACCCGGGAGGCAGAGGTTGCAGTGAGCCAGGATTATGCCACTGCACTCCAGCCTGGGTAATAGAGCAAGCTCTGTCTCGAAAAAAACAAAAAGAAATGTCTATATCTCCCCTGCCCACCACAGTAGCCACTAGCCACTTGCGTCTGTTGAAGCATCTGGAATGTTGTCCAGTGTGATTGAAGGACAAATTTTAAATTTTAATTTTTTTCATTTGAATTTAATTTACATAGTGCACTCATAGTGGACAGCACAGCCTTAGGGCCTTTAGAGGTCCCCAAGCCCGATTTTCACATTTGGAAGATGGGGAAACTGAAGTTCAGGGAAGAGAGGAGGTTAGCTCTGGGTGGCTAATGACTGGAAGTCAGTGGATATTCCAGTTCCCCAGTGCCACGCCCACCGTCCCTTTCTTCATCCTTCAGTGCCTCAAGGATTTAGGAAAATCACACATGCTGCTGCTGATGAGGTAACACAAGAGGACCAGAACTGGGTGAACCCATAAACGTAGGGTTGGTTTTGACCCGAATAATCTGAGAGGACTTCCAATAGAAGGTGTGTGCAGGCGGGAGTGATGGAAGAGCTTGCAAAAGCCAGGAGGCAAGAAAGACTGTGGTTTCCTAAGGCCAGATGGCTGAGAAGCTCCAGGATGGGAAAACTCTTAGTTCTCAAGGGGCCTTCAGTTGGCCATATTATGGGAAAATCCCATTGCCAGACATTTGTTGAGATCCTGGGTTAACCCTTCCTTGGCTTTCTCCCTCCTCCCCTAAAGCAAGTTGCTCCTATGATGCCACCCCACAATAGATGGGGCTGCCTGGGTGCTGGTGAGCACCCCACTCCTGGAGGTATGCAACGGTGCCAGAGCCTCACATAGATTAGGTCTACATTTTGTTCCTTTGGGAGCACTATTATTATCTACATTTTATGGGTAAGAAAATGGAGGAGCAGAGATGGAGCCAGAATGCCCCACTGGCAAAGCTTCAGAGGTGACTCATGCCTAAGGAAGGGAGGACCAGGTGATTTACAAGCATACAAGTCCAGTCTGTTCCAGGCTTAGGAAGGTGGCAACCCTCACTCTGCAAAGAATAATTTACCCACTCAGCTTGAGGAATGGAGGGAGCCAACTGCATAGGCATAGCGCTGAACCCAAGGGTGGACCACACAGGGAGAGGCACTGGGGAGGGGGTAGACCTGAGAAGGAAACAGGGCTTGGCGACAGACCCCATATGCTGTGCGTGCAGTCTCAGTACAGGATGCCCATGTGTCCTTGTGGGGGTGGCAGTGAGTCCAGCATTTGGGGGATATTTAGGAGTCCCCATCCACCTGTTGGGATGCACTCAACTTACCACCCTGCATCAGCAGATCAGGCAACATGAGGTGAGCAGATGGGATCAGGCAACATGAGGTGAGCAGATGGGTTCAGGCCTAGGCTCTCAGCAACAAGCCTACTGCCCTAGAGCCTGGGTGTGAGGCAGGAAATCAGGCCTGTGGGCACAAGTGGGCCACATCTCTGAGCCTCAGCTTCCCCATTGGTTAAGTGGAATATGTCACTCCCTCCTTAATAGCTGAGGGTTGGAGGAGGCAGGACCTGTCATTGCTGTGCACCCCAAGGGGTGGCCACACATCTCTGGGCTCATCCCTGGGAGCAACTGCTTCCAGATGGAACCCTGAGTTAGACGAAAGCAAAACTAAAAGAGAGAGAGAGACAGTACCTTGGACAAAGCAGACAGCTGGCAGTAGCTCACTTGGTGACAACTTTGTCACCTCATACATGCCACATCCCTTGTCTTGAGCCTGGGGGAAGTGCAGGGCTGAGGGCAAAATGAGTAACAGGCAGGGAACTGGTATGTGTTGTGTGTTACTCAGCACGTTCTGCTTCCCTACCTGTTAACTCAGTTTGCTGTCAGTGCTCAGCAAGGTCAGGGGCACCGGGCACCAGAGGAGGACCTGAGCTGACTGCTGTGCTTCTCCCTCTTGGCCCCAGGCAGATTTTGAGCCTCTTTGGCCCTCTCTGTCCCCTATAAAGTGGGATCAGACCCTCTCCCAGGTTACTGCAGAGTCAGACAAGAGAGCTTGCAAAGTTCCCGGCCAGTGCCCCATGCACAGCCACATACAGCAGACCTTGCATTCTGCCTCCGTCACTCCTCCCCAATCCCATTTTGGGAGATGGAGCCAGGCAGGAGGAGGGGCTTGTCAATGACGTCACATGGCTCATCATGGCCAAGCCAAGTCTGGGGCCACGTATCCAGCCAGGTTTCTCCCTTGGCCTGCCTAAAGCCTTTCTGGGCCTCACACTTTCAGACCCAAAGGCCAGGAGAACAGGTCTGAGCTCGGCCCCCACCCCACCCCCGCGGCATAAGCTGTCCAGCCCGTCCCTGGCTGAAGATTTTCAGGGTGTGCAGGCCCTGCCCTCTGAGAGTTGGCCACGCACCATCCCCCATGATACAAAGCACAAAGCCTGCTGGTGGGATGGACCTGGAGGGGAGACTGGCACCGGGGCCACTGCAATCAGGATGTGACCCAGTTTTTGGAGGTGCTTGCCTATGCAGTGCGGCATGGGCCTCCCCACGTACCTCACCTCGTGTTTTCAGATCTGCACACCAGAGACTAAGGTTGGCCACATGGGACCTTGTGCTTTGTTTCTTTGGTTCTGTGGCAGGGGGTGGGGGACTCTGCAGGTTGGGCTCACATGCATGTGTAAGAGTTCTTTGTGCAGTCTCACCGCTCGCTTGCTGGTACAATAACCTGAGCTCTCACGCTGCCCTGGCCATCCTGGGCTCTGTGCCCATCTTTTCTCGGGCCCTCTCCTCCCTCCCCCAGAGAAGAGACCATCACTACTGTGGTGAAGAGCCCACGTGGCCAACGACGGTCCCCCAGCAAGTCCCCCTCCCGCTCACCTTCCCGCGGCTCTGCCAGCCCGCTGAGGCCAGGCCTACTGGCCCCCAACCTGCTGTACCTGCCAGGGGCTGGCCAGCCCCGCAGGCCCGAGGCAGAACCAGGCCAGAAGCCCGTGGTGCCCACGCTGTATGTGACGGAGGCCGAGGCCCACTCTCCAGCTCTGCCCGGACTCTCGGGGCCCCAGCCCAAGTGGGTGGAGGTGGAGGAGACCATTGAAGTCCGGGTGAAGAAGATGGGCCCGCAGGGTGTGTCACCCACCACAGAGGTGCCCAGGAGCTCATCGGGGCATCTCTTCACGCTGTCCGGTGCGACCCCCGGAGGGGACCCCAATTCCAACAACTCCAACAACAAGCTGCTGGCCCAGGAGGCCTGGGCCCAGGGCACAGCCATGGTCAGCGTCAGAGAGCCCCTTGTCTTCCGTGTGGATGCCAGAGGCAGTGTGGACCGGGCTGCTTCTGGCATGGGCAGCCTGGAGCTGGGGGAGACCGGTGTCACCCTGGAGGAGGAGTGCACTGTGGAGGAGGCGGGAGAGGAAGAGGGGGAAGACGGAGACGCCTTCATGACGGAGGAGTCCCAGGACACACACAGCCTTGGGGATCGTGACCCCAAGATCCTCACGCACAACGGCCGCATGCTGACACTGGCTGACCTGGAAGATTACGTGCCTGGGGAAGGGGAGACCTTCCGCTGTGGTGGCCCTGGGCCCGGCGCCCCTGATGACCCTCCCTGCGAGGTCTCGGTGATCCAGAGAGAGATCAGGGAGCCCACGGTGGGGCAGCCTGTGCTGCTTAGCGTGGGGCATGCACTGGGTCCCCGAGGCCCTCTCGGCCTCTTTAGGCCTGAGCCCCATGGGGCATCGCCACTGGGACCCCAGGTCCGTAGCCTTGAGGGCACCTCCTTCCTCTTGCGGGAGGCCCCGGCTCGGCCTGTGGGCAGTGCTCCCTGGACGCAGTCTTTCTGCACCCGCATCCGGCGTTCTGCGGACAGTGGCCAGAGCAGCTTCACCACAGAGCTTTCCACCCAGACCGTCAACTTTGGGACAGTGGGGGAGACGGTCACCCTTCACATCTGCCCAGACAGGGATGGGGATGAGGCGGCACAGCCCTGATGCTGCTGCTGTGGTGGCTTGGGGCAGCAGGGAGAAAGGAGTGTCCTTGAGGCCTAGAACGCTGCCCGGCCTCAGCAGCAGCCCCTGGGAGCCTCCTGAAGGCCTCCCTGTCCCTGGCCATGGGTCCTTCTTACCTCACTCAACTTCAGCCAGGAGGACTGGGTGGTGCTTGCAATGTTGGAATGACCAGCTCAAAGACCTCAGCTCTGGGCTGTTTCCTGTCAGCATGTCAGGAGCCTCGGGACTGTAGATGAAGGATGTGGCCTTGGGCATCTGTCCTGTTCCCACATGGGCCTGGTCCATCCCTCCTGGCCCCAGCCACAGCTGCCAGGCCTGGCATGGCCTTGCCTCTCCTGCAGTCTTGGTGACTGAGACCCTTGGGTGGTGCTTTCCAGCTCTGCAGGCCCTCCTGGCCTTCTCTGTAGGGTGAACAGAGGGTGTGTGTGTGGGCAGCAGCCCGTCTCTCAGCAAGAATAAAGCAGCTTCTTGCGCACCTCTCTGATTCTCCTTGCTTCTCCACTGGGCAGCCCTGGGTCCCCTCCACCTGCAGCCCTCAGGGGAGCCCCTACCCTCATCTGCCCTTGACTGTGAGGTCCCCTGGCAGGCCACTGCCTGTGGAATCCCGGCCCACCCTGGGGTCCCTGAGTGGACCTGTGGCAGCTGGTTCCCATCATGGAGGGGCCACTCCCAGAGGCACATGGCATGGCCAGAACAGCCAATCGTGCTCCTTCCTGGCATGCAGGGTGCCAGGCAGGCCTTCCCCAGCCCTGGGCAGCTGGGACTGTTGTCATGGCAGACGTGGGGATGTGGTGACCCCATCGGGCTCAGGATCTCAGCATCAGGGGTCAACTTCATTGTCTCTGGCCGGACGATCCCAGCACCATTAGAGGAAAACCCGAAGCCCCCCAGCCCCGAGGCTGGCCCAGGGGTCCTGCTGACTGCCTCGGAGTGAGGAGGGTGGAGAGGAGGGTGCCCTGGCAGTGTAGAGAGCAGCCTGGGTCTCCTCTCCAGGCTGGCGACTGGGGATGCAGCAGGGGCCCTCAGCAAGGGCTTGAAGACACAAACAAGGCGGGAGGGTTGGGGCAGGTGACCTGCTGGACCCGAGTGTGAGGTGCCTGGCTGATGGCCAGGTGGACGGGGAGGCTGCTGAGGGGGAGCTGCCAGTGGGGACGGTGCCCAGCAGGGCTCTGCAGGAGTCTCTTGCAGCCAGCAAGGGGCCAGGTGGGGCGGCCGGGGCCAGGTGGGGCGGCCGGGGCCAGGGTTGCAGGCGGAGGGGAGGGCAGATTTGGGTCACAGGTGGAGGAGAGAAAGACGCCCAACAGGTGGGTGCAGGCAGGGGCTGCCCTGGGAGGGAGGGCCCATCCCCAGGGAGGGGTCCATGGTCACGGCCACCTGGACACCCACTGAACCCAAGCTTCCTCTGGTTTTTGCCTTGGCACCAGGCTGTGCCCAGGTTTGAGGAGAGGCCAGCCCTGGTGGGGGGTTGCGATCAGTGGCAGAGCCAGGGCCTGGGGTGGGTATCCAGGCCTGGCTGCTCCCTGGAGGTGGCGACACTCTCCCGAAGGTTCCCAGGGAGGACGAGCCTGAGCTCGCAGGGGGTCTAGGAGGAGGAAGTGCCTGCCTGCAGCATGGGTCTGTGGTTTTTTCCTTTCTGTGTCCCAGGCCTCCACCTCCAGGCAGCCTCCTGAGGGGAGTGGGTGGGGAGCAGCCCAGTGTCGGCCCACCTAGGCAGTCTCTGAGGAGGGGGACGGGGTTCCTGGAGACCCCTCCACAGGCTGCAGCTATCCCAGACCCCTGGGCCTCACCCCCTGTGCACTCATTTGCCCCTTCTACAGACACCACCCTGGAGAGAGCAGACCAGGAGATCACATCCATCCTGAAGAGACTGCTGGGCCCCAAGGCGCCAGGCCCCTCCACAGGGGACCTCACTGGCCCCGACCCCTGCCCCGGGGGGGCACCTGCACTCCAGGAAACTGGCTCCCAGCCCCCAGTCACCGGAACTTTGGAGGCACCTGGTGAGGCCCAGATGCATGCTGATCTGATCACAAAGACCCCCAGGGATTGACCCCAACCCTGGCTGTGCAACATGAGGGGTGCCCATCCCATGGGCATTAACTGGCTGGGCCCCAGTGACCCCGATTTGGAATCTCAGTGGCTCCATGCACTGGGGATCCTGGGCAAAGCCTACCTCTTGCTTGGCCTCAGTTTCCCCATCTGAATCTGGCACAGAATGGGTTCTGGAAGATTCCTCCTGCTCTGAATCTGTTCTAGGAGCCAGAGGCTTCCCATGCTTGGCCTGTGATGGCCAATTCAGGTGCCCTGTGCTCCTCAGTGGACAGGGAGGAGGGGGAGCAGGGGGTGAGAAAGGAGAGGAGGAGAGAGAGGAGAAGTAAGAGGGAAAGGAGGAGGGGGGTAGAGGGGGAAGAAGACAGAGGAGGAGGAGGAGGTGGAGGAGGGAGGGGCAGAAGCAGCCGGTACCCCAGACAGACCAGACCAAACTGGCTGTTACAAGAGCCAGCTCTGTGGGTCACTCAAGCCCTTTCCCCCAGGTGTTATGATCACCTAAGCCCCTTCCCCCAGGTGTTGGGGGGTCTCCTGTTATGAAGCACTTTAACGGCTTCTTCTTTTTTTGTCTTTGGAACGGGGTCTCACTCTGTCACCTAGGCTGGAGTGCAGTGTGCAGGGATGCGACCACAGCTCACTACAGCCTCAACCTCCTGGGTTTAAGCGATTCTCTCACCTCAGCCTCCCAAGTAGCTGGGACTACAGGTGCATGGCACCATGCCCGGCCTTTTTATTTTTGGGTAGAAATGGGGTATTGCTGTGTTGCCCAGGCTGCTCTCAAACTCCTGGGCTCAAGCCATTCTCCTACCTCAGCTTCCCAAAGTGCTGGGATTACAGGTGTGAGCCTGGCCACCAACCTGCTCGAGCCCTGGCCTCGCTCCAGCCCAGTCCTCAGGTCCCCGATCAAGGACCTTTTCCTAAAGGGACAGATGGTGCATCTGGGGAAACTGAGGCCTGGGTTGGGGGAATCTCATCCCAGGCCCTGCTGCTCACCACAGGTGGATGGGGGGCCTGGAGTCAGGCGTCCAGAGAGCCATGAGGACGGGGCTGGAGCGAGGCCAGAGCTGGGGCAGGATGGCAGCCAGGCTCCTCCCCTGCCCTGTCCAGCGTCCTCTGCATCCTGCTTGTGTGGGCTTCTCAGGTCCATGCCCTTCTCCTTCTCCTTGTTTGGCCCAGAGCCTGCCTTGGTTATCTTCACACAAAGGACCATCACGGCCTTGCGTCCTGTGTGCCTACCCACTGTGGTCACCCCACCCAATCTTGCAGGGCCTTCCCTGATGCACCCTCCCCAGCCACCCCTACCTGGTCCCATCACTTTGGAGAAAGGCCGTCAGGCTGGAGCCAAGCAGGATGAGACCTCCAGGGCACAGTGCCCCTCCCCAAGGACTGCACGGGACAGGCCCCCACCATGGTCTCACGCTTAATTCCCTGAACGCATGCTCCAACCAGCGTTTCCAACAGTCCCACAGTCCCTGTGCTGCTTCTGTGGCCTCCCGCAGGGCCAGGGGGCATAGGGTTTGGGGCAAGCAGGCCACCTTCCCCCATGAGATGAGAGGGCCAGCCCCTCGGGTCTGCTTTCCCACAACAGGCACGGAAGCCCCCAGGCCTTCAATGAGCTCAGGTTCCTCCCTCTAGCTGCCTGGGCACCCTGGGGCCACCTAGGGCCAACGGGCATCCCTCTAAGCCCCACCTTGGTGTTGCTCCGTGCGCCTATCACGGGGCTGGCTGGGCGCAGGGCCTGGCCCAGGAGAAGAGGCACAGCATCCCTGTCACCCTGGGAAGTGGTCTCTTCTCATTCTTCTGGCCTATCACCCTTCCCCCTGCAGTGATTGAGGGCTGGTGTCTGCAAGGGAAGGACAGGTCGAGGCTGGGGCGGGGGTCTGGGAGGACTGGCCCTGGCCCTCACTCTCACTCTGCCTCGTGGGTGGAGTGCACCCCACCACATCCAATGGGCTGTGTGCCAGGGCCACAGTGGCTGAGCAGACAAGCCTGCCCCAGGTGCTGCTTGGCCCGTCCTGGGCAGATCGCGGGCTCCTTCACAGGCCTGACGCTCGTTCACTCTGTCCGATGCCTCTGCAGAGTGGGCATGGGTTGGCCTGCTGTGGCCATGACCCCACCCGCCCTGCCTGTGACGGGCACCCGTCCCACTCGTCCACCTGCTTGAAGCTCACGTGTACCCGACTCCTACAGCCACCTGCCCTGCCTGCATTGCCTGTGCTGCCAGCCGGGGCTGTCCTGAGCCCCACTCCTCTACCCAGTCTGTCCTGCGTCTCTCCTGTCCTCTCCATGCAGCTGGGTGGAACGGGGTCAAGGGCCCTACCTGTGACCTCTGGGCAGCCCCATGGGGTGATGCCCTGGCCCTCTGGATTCTGCCCATTACTTGCATGCTAGGAACTGTTGAATGCTCCTGGCATGCACGGTGCTGAGACAGAGCTGCCTGTCCTGTCTGGCTGTCAGGGAGTGTTCTAGAGGGCAAAGGCCACTGCATCCAGTTGTCAGCCTGGCGGGTGGGCAGGGGAGCCTCGGGGCTGGTGGCGCCAAGCTGGATATGGAGGGTGCTTGGCATCTGGGCTCTGCAGGGTGGCTAACTGCACATGCTTGAGCTGTGGGCTGGGGACTGGGTTTGGGGCCCAGGGCCTTGCCAGGATCTCACCCATGGCCCAGGGCCCCTGGAGCCCAAAGCTCTGCCTGGGCTTGCCTAGCGTGGGAACATGGGGACCTGCTGCGGGTACCACCTGGGCTCCATCTTATGAGGCCCTCGTCTCCCAGCAGCCGTGCCCCCGAGGGTGCCACAGCCCCTCCTCCACGAAGGCCCAGAGCAGGAGCCGGAAGCCATTGCCAGAGCCCAGGAATGGACTGTGCCCATTCGGTAACCTCCCCAGACTGTTGGGTCCTGCAGTGGGGGCCAACCCCCAGGGGACATCCCAGGGCAGACAGGGCAGGGCACGAGTTACTGCGGTGGCCTCACAGCCCTCACTCCACTCCTTGCCAGCAGCCACCCCGGGCAGGGCAGGGCGGGGAGGAGAGGCCACTCTTGGGATGAGAGGTGTTGGGGGGCCCCCTCCATACTAAGAGCTGGGCCCCCGTCTGTACATCTCATCCCAGAGAGGCTTTGCTGCAGCCTCTTCGAGTAGTGGTGAGCAGGGATCCACTATCTCATCTGGAGGCCTGGCTGCTCAGAACGTGTGGGGGCCCGGCAGAGCCTCACCCCACTTCCTAACCCCAGGATGGAGGGTGCAGCCTGGCCCGGGGCAGGCACAGGGGAGCTGCTCTGGGACGTCCACAGCCACGTGGTCACGGAGACCACGCAGAGGACCTACACATACCAGGCCATCGACAAGCACACCGCACGTACGGGATTGGGCCCAGCCGGGTTATGAGTGTGATCCCCACGTCCCTTGCTCAGGGCTGGGGGGCATTTGCACATCTGCAAAGGCCACCCAGCCTGTCCCAGCCCTGCCCCAGCCTGGGACCCCCACAGTCTACTCACCATGTCCCCTCAGAGGGGCCAGAACCCTCCACTGGGGAGAGGCAAGTGGCGGTGAGCTTGGTGTCCATAGGACCCTGTCCCTGAGAGCGGCAGCCGAGTTAGTGAGCTCCACTGGCCCCCACCAACTCCTCCTGATCACCTGGCCAGCTGAGGTCAGAGTGGGAGAGGCAGTAGTTCCACTGAAGGAGCACCCCTAACTGTCAGAAGCCTGGGCGGTCAGGATGGGGTGCTGTTGCTTGGGCTGCGGGGGGCGTTCAGTTGCCTACAGTGTATCTTAGGGTCTCACCAACCACCCAGGCATGGTGGGCTGTGGCTGGCACCCAGGCATGGTGGGCTGTGGCTGGCACCCAGGGTTGTGTGGCTGGGGAGGTGGTCTCCACGGTTCCCTCCCTGCCCTCCCAGGGCCCCCATCCATGCAGGTAACCATCGAGGATGTGCAGGTACAGACAGGCGGAACGGCCCAATTCGAGGCTATCATTGAGGGTGACCCACAGCCCTCGGTGACCTGGTACAAGGTAGGCGTGCGGGTCCAGGTGGGTGAGATTCAGGGATGGCCCCAGGAGCTGGGGGGCCCATGGGAGGTGGGTACAGTCCACATCGTGCACTTGCCCCACATCCCCCCCAGACTGGACACACAGCAGGTGTCGGAAGCACTGCACAGTGAAGGGTGGGGTGATGGGGTCCCCCAGAGTGGGCTGATAGCAGCCCTGCCGGTCCTGTGCCTCCAGGACAGCATCCAGCTGGTGGACAGCACCCGGCTTAGCCAACAGCAAGAAGGCACCACATACTCCCTGGTGCTGAGGCATGTGGCCTCGAAGGATGCCGGCGTTTACACCTGCCTGGCCCAAAATGCTGGTGGCCAGGTGCTCTGCAAGGCAGAGCTGTTGGTGCTTGGGGGTGAGTTGGTCGACCCCTCCTGGGCCCCAGGCTCTGCAGCCGGGCTGGCCGGGTACAGGTCTTGGCTCCATGGGGCAACCTCTCTTCCCATGGTGGTACCTGGGTGGGTGTGGTACCTGGGTGGGTGTGGTTCCATAGTCTTGGGTCCACGGAGCAGCTCCCGTCAACACCACAGCATTGGGTTCTATGGGGATCACGCTGGTCACCTTTGCCCATACCAGCCGCTTCCCACTCCTCAGGGGACAATGAGCCGGACTCAGAGAAGCAAAGCCCCCGGAGGAAGCTGCACTCCTTCTATGAGGTCAAGGAGGAGATTGGGAGGTAGCACCCAGCCCCCTTTCCCCTGGACTGCCAGATGGCTCCTTTCCCCAGGCCACCTGGGCTCGCCTCACTCCCTTCTTCCTAGGGGCGTGTTTGGCTTCGTGAAAAGAGTGCAGCACAAAGGAAACAAGATCTTCTGCGCTGCCAAGTTCATCCCCCTACGGAGCAGAACTCGGGCCCAGGCATACAGGGAGCGAGACATCCTGGCCGCGCTGAGCCACCCGCTGGTCACGGGGCTGCTGGACCAGTTTGAGACCCGCAAGACCCTCATCCTCATCCTGGAGCTGTATCCTGCCCTCAGCCCCTGAGACGGCTTGAGGAGGGGCAGGCAGGGCCAGGCTGGGGCTCAGAGGAGCCATGTGCACGGTGTCCCCTGCCTGGCTGGGTGGTGGCGATAGCCACCCAGCCAGGAATTTGGGTGGGGAGTCTTCTGTTCCACGGGGCAGTGACTGGAGTCCCCCGGGGGTACTGGTGGCTAGCTGGCCTTGATGACCTGATGCCCTCAGCAGGGATGGCGGGGGTCCGCTCCCACTCTGTAGATGGCCTCTTAGAGAGAAAGGAGCTGCCTGGCCCTGCTACTCTGGGGCTCACCCCGCCACCCACGTGGCCTTGTCTTGGGGGTCTCCTCTGGTGCTCTTGACAGGGCGTCAGCTGGATACATGCCCCCCTGCCCAAAGTCGGTGTCCTCTTTGCAGGGAGAGGGTGCTGGATGGGCTCTGTACAGAGGGGACAGGATGCCCCCTCCCACCGTGCCACTGCAGTGAGTGGCCTCGGTCCCCAGGGTCAGCCTGCAGCCCCTCCCTCTCCTCAGGGCTGGGTGCCATCTGGGGTTCAGAGGGGTCCCCGCTCCACCCTCCTCAACCCTGAGCATCACCCCCTGCTGCCCCGAGATCACATGTGCCCACAGACCTGGCTGCCTCATTGTGAGTGTGGGTTTCTGGGGGCAGGCAGGTTTCAGCCTCCCAAGCCTGCTTTTCCTTGATGGGATCCCAGGTGCTCGTCCGAGGAGCTGCTGGACCGCTTGTTCAGGAAGGGCGTGGTGACGGAGGCCGAGGTGACTGGGCCACCGCCTGCCACTGCCCCAGCCATGCACCCTGCCCCAGCCCCCACTCAGACATCGGATCCCTGCAGATACAGTCCCAGCCACAGCTCTCTCTAGCTCAGGGGCCTCTGGGGCTCCCCAGGGCCTCCAGGCCGTGTTGACCCCCTGTCGGGCTCTACACAGCCTGCCACCCCGCCTCACCTGGCCAGCGGACCAGCCCTGCCTGCCCCTCCCCCACTGAGGTTCACAAGTCCATCTTATCCTCCCCACCTTTGAGGGATCTCCTGGCTTAGGGGCACACAGGGCCCAGGAGGGCTTTGCATATCAGCTGCTGAAGCCAGGAGGAGGCTGGGCTTGAAGTGCAGAGGGAGGCTGGGGCTGGGCTCCCCCCTGAACAGCAGCCCTTGCCGCAGGTCAAGGTCTACATCCAGCAGCTGGTGGAGGGGCTGCACTACCTGCACAGCCATGGCGTTCTCCACCTGGACATAAAGGTTCGTATGTCCTCACCCCTGCACCCCAAAGCCTGGGGCCTGCAGGCCAGGTGGGGCAGGCCCACCACTCCCAGCCTCACTGAGAGGACTTGCTTGCCTCCAGGGACAGGGAGCTCACCACCTCCAGGCAGCCCTTTCAGGTGGGGCGTGGCTCTGGTGGAGCAGAGGCTGTCCCCAAATGGCTGCGCCGGGTGCTCCCCACTGCCCCACCCTGCCCCTGGGCCTCTGGGTGTCCCCACCAGGCCCATCAGCCCCAGGAGTCACCCCCTTAGGGCACGGCTCTCACCCACTCCCAACTCTCCCCAACAGCCCTCTAACATCCTGATGGTGCATCCTGCCCGGGAAAACATTAAAATCTGCGACTTCGGCTTTGCCCAGAACATCACCCCAGCAGAGCTGCAGTTCAGCCAGTACGGGTCCCCTGAGTTCGTCTCCCCTGAGATCATCCAGCAGAACCCTGTGAGCGAGGCCTCCGACATCTGGTGAGTGGGTGGCTGGGCCAACGGGTCTGGGTCTGCAACTTCTCCGGGAAGCCAGTTCCCACAGATGGCTGGGTCCTCTCCTCTGCCCCGGGGAGGCAGCAGGCAGCCTACTGGTCAGCCAAGGGGTCCTCCCTGAACCTGTCTCCTCCTGCAGCCCTGGGTTCCCCCTTCCCTGTGTGTGTGCCTCTTACCTGAGGGCCAGGCCTGGGGTGACGCACAGTGTGTGGTTTTGTCTTGCAGGGCCATGGGTGTCATCTCCTACCTCAGGTGAGCAGAGCCCTGCCCCATCAGCTGCCTCCTCCAAAGATGACCTGAGACCCCTCCCTTGTAGGCCCACCAAGGGCATGTGCACTGCTGGCTGCTCCCCAGATCAGAAACCCGAGACCCAAGGGGCTACTATCTTGGGAACAGGCGGTCAGCCAACCCTGATAAGAGGTTCCTGCCCGGAGCGTCTCACAAACACCCTGTCATCAGAGGGCTGTGCTAGGTCACGAGGCAGCCAAACCACTGCCCTGCAAGACTGGGGGCTGTCCAGCAGCCACTCATAATAGCCACTGTTGCCCTGAGGATGATGGTGGTATAGACTGAGCCTGGACCTCCTCAGCAGGCTGATCCTTGATTCCTAACTCAGGCTGATCTTGATCCCTGCCCCAGACTAAGCCTGGATCCCCATTTCAGACTAAGGCTGGTGCCACCCAGGCTGATTCTAGATGCCTGCCCCAGCCTGAGCCTGGATCCCCATCTCAGACTAAGGCTGGTGCCTACTTCGGCTGACCCTACATCCCTGCCCCAGCCTGAGTCTGGATCCCTACCTTAGACTAAGGCTGGTGCCCACTCAAGCGGACCCTAGATCTCTTCTGCTACTTGAGCCCAGATACTCACCCCAGGCTCAGTCTGGGTCCCTGTTCCAAGCTGAGCCTGGATCTCACTGGGCAAATCAGAGAAACTTGCTGGGATTCTCAGAGCTATATGGGAGTGGGACTAAGAGCCCATCTGCAGTCAGGGCCTCATCTGAGGGCTGGACCCTCCCTCTGCCTTCAGCCTGACCTGCTCATCCCCATTTGCCGGCGAGAGTGACCGTGCCACCCTCCTGAACATCCTGGAGGGGCGTGTGTCATGGAGCAGCCCCATGGCTGCCCATCTCAGCGAAGATGCCAAAGACTTCATCAAGGCTACGCTGCAGAAAGCCCCTCAGTGAGTGCACCCCCAGGCTTCTCCTGCCCGGGGCCAGTCAGCCCTGCCCCAGGGGCAGCTGAACACCTGGCCCCTCCTGAGCCTTCCTCTCCCTGCAGGGCCCGGCCTAGTGCGGCCCAGTGCCTCTCCCATCCCTGGTTCCTGGTGAGTATCAGGGTCAGCCCCACACTATGCAGGGGGAGCCTGAGGCCAACAGGGGCAGGGCCTCTGGGCAACAGGGCGTGTGAGCACAGAACTGTGGCTGTGGCCCGGCCTCTGCCCAGCTCAGAGGACATTTGTCCCTGTGCATTAGTGAGAGGGCTGTGGGAACCTCAGGCTGGAACCACATTTCAGTGCCCCAGCCCCCCAACCCCTAGGAGGCAGGGAGAACTGCAAGGAGCTCAGGGACAGGGGATCACTGTCACCTCTGACCTCTGGCCTTTGCCATCTGCCCCACCTGGACATCCTGGATGAGGGCTGTGGTGTCCTGGATCCAGGGAATCCCAGGGCTGGGGCTGCCCAGAAGGGCTTCCATCATGGGAGGGGCCCCTATCAGGGCACCATGGTCTCCCTGCCATGTGGCTGCCCACCTCGGTCTCCCAGAAATCCATGCCTGCGGAGGAGGCCCACTTCATCAACACCAAGCAGCTCAAGTTCCTCCTGGCCCGAAGTCGCTGGCAGGTGAGCCGTCACCATCTGAGTAGGGACCAGTGAAGGGGAAACTTAGGCCCCACAGGGCCAGCTGCACACCTAGGAGTGCAGGGACGTGGGGCTGGGCTCCTTTGAGCATGCTGAAAGGAGACGGGAGTCATCTGCTGGGCACAGCGGGGGTGGGTGCACACAGTCCCATGGGGCAGGAGGGTGGAATGACTGCACCCTGGGGGCAGAGGACCCCAGAGCTCCTGGGTCTCCTCACCTGATGCCTGCTGCCCCCCCATGCGGTTCCAGCGTTCCCTGATGAGCTACAAGTCCATCCTGGTGATGCGCTCCATCCCTGAGCTGCTGCGGGGCCCGCCCGACAGCCCCTCCCTCGGCGTGGCCCGGCACCTCTGCAGGGACACTGGTGGCTCCTCCAGTTCCTCCTCCTCCTCTGACAACGAGCTCGCCCCATTCGCCCGGGCTAAGTCACTGCCACCCTCCCCGGTGACACACTCGCCACTGCTGCACCCCCGGGGCTTCCTGCGGCCCTCGGCCAGCCTGCCTGAGGAGGCTGAGGCCAGTGAGCGCTCCACCGAGGCCCCAGCTCTGCCTGCATCTCCCGAGGGTGCCGGGCCACCGGCCGCCCAGGGCTGCGTGCCCCGGCACAGCGTCATCCGCAGCCTCTTCTACCAGCAGGCGGGTGAGAGCCCTGAGCGCGGGGCCCTGGCCCCGGGGAGCAGGCGGCACCCGGCCCGGCGGCGGCACCTGCTGAAGGGCGGGTACATTGCTGGGGCGCTGCCTGGCCTGCGCGAGCCACTGATGGAGCACCGCGTGCTGGAGGAGGAGGCCGCCACGGAGGAGCAGACCACCCTCCTGGCCAAAGCCCCCTCCTTCGAGACCGCCCTCCGGCTGCCTGCCTCTGGCACCCACTCGGCCCCTGGCCGCAGCCGCTCCCTGGAACATGACCCTCCGAGCACCCCCCGCCCTTCCCCGGAGGCCTGCTGTGAGGCACAGCGACTGCCTTCAGCCCCCTCTAGGGGGGCCCCTATCAGGGACATGGGGCACCCTCAGGGCTCCAAGCAGCTCCCATCCACTGGTGGCCACCCAGGCACTGCTCAGCCAGAGAGGCCATCCCCGGACAGCCCTTGGGGGCAGCCAGCCCCTTTCTCCCACCCCAAGCAGGGTTCTGCCCCCCAGGAGGGCTGCAGCCCCCACCCAGCAGTTGCCCCATGCCTTCCTGGTTCCTTCCCTCCAGGATCTTGCAAAGAGGCCCCCTTAGTACCCTCGAGCCCCTTCTTGGGCCAGCCCCAGGCACCCCCTGCCCCTGCCAAAGCTAGCCCCCCACTAGACTCTAAGATGGGGCCTGGAGACATCTCTCTTCCTGGGAGGCCAAAACCCGGCCCCTGCAGTTCCCCAGGGTCAGCCTCCCAGGCAAGCTCTTCCCAAGTGAGCAGGGTGGGCTCCTCCCAGGTGGGCACAGAGCCTGGTCCCTCCCTGGACGCTGAGGGCTGGTCCCAGGAGGCTGAGGATCTGTCCGACTCCACACCCACCTTGCAGCGGCCTCAGGAACAGGCGACCATGCGGAAGTTCTCCCTGGGGTGTCGCGGGGGCTACGCAGGCGTGGCTGGCTATGGCACCTTTGCCTTTGGTGGAGATGCGGGGGGCATGCTGGGGCAGGGGCCCATGTGGGCCAGGATAGCCTGGGCTGTGTCCCAGTCGGAGGAGGAGGAGCAGGAGGAGGCCAGGGCTGAGTCCCAGTCGGAGGAGCAGCAGGAGGCAGCCAGGGCTGAGAGCCCGCTGCCCCAGGTCAGTGCAAGGCCTGTGCCTGAGGTCGGCAGGGCTCCCTCCAGGACCTCTCCAGAGCCCACCCCGTGGGAGGACGTCGGGCAAGTCTCCCTGGTGCCGATCCAGGACCTGTCAGGTGATGCAGAGGCGGCCGACACAATATCCCTGGACATTTCCGAGGTGGACCCCGCCTACCTCAACCTCTCAGACTTGTACGATATCAAGTACCTCCCATTTGAGTTTATGATCTTCAGGAAAGTCCCCAAGCCTGCTCAGCTAGAGCCGCCCTCCCCCATGGCTGAGGAGGAGCTGGCCGAGTTCCCGGAGCCCATGTGGCCCTGGCCAGGTGAACTGGGCCCCCACGCAGGCCTGGAGATCACAGAGGAGCCAGAGGACGTGGATGCGCTGCTGGCGGAGGCTGCTGTGGGCAGGAAGCGCAAGTGGTCCTCGCCGTCACGCAGTCTCTTCCACTTCCCTGGGAGGCACCTGCCACTGGACGAGCCCGCAGAGCTGGGGCTGCGTGAGAGAGTGAAGGCCTCTGTGGAGCACATCTCCCGGATCCTGAAGGGCAGGCCGGAAGGTGAACCCCCACCCCACCCCAGGCATCCTGCACGTCCAGGGGCCCCCATTCTGTACCTAAGGTTACTGCACTCCAGGTGATGGCAGGAGGCTCCCAGGGGCCCCCCGCCGGTGTCCAGGTGCTGCCCACATCTCCTGTCCCTGCCTCAGGCCTCTGAATCTCGGGGTCACCTCTCCAGCCCTGGGACCTAACATAGCTGTGGAGGTCTGGGGAGGCTGTAGGTGGTACGCCCCTGGGGAAAGCATTTGAAGGGGCCAGAGTCTTCCTGAACCATAATCCTCCCTGACCCCAGAGTCCTCCCGACAGGCCCCAGACCCTTCCTGACCCCAGACACCCCAACGCTGCACTCTCCTAACCCCAGATCCTGCCTGACTGCAGACCCTCCTAACCCCAGATCCTCCTGAGTCCTCCTTGACCCCATAGTCCTCTCTGATCCCAGACCCTCCCCAACTCCATACCCTACCCAACCCCAGACCCTCCTGACCTCAGGCCCTCCCTGATCCCAAAACCCAGACCCCAAAACCCTTCACAACCCCACAGTTCTCCCTGACCACATAGACCTCCCTGGCCCTGGACCCTCCTGACCCCGTGCCTGGAGGTGGGAAGGGTGCCTGGTCTTCATGTTTCCTCTGTCCTCTGTGGCCTGGAAGTCTGGGGAGTGGGCAGCGGGCCGGCCGACCCCAATTTCTTCCTGTCCCAGCTGCTCGGGGTCCTTGCAGCCACAGGCAGCTGGTGCTACCCAGAGGGGCCGGGCCTCCTGACCACGACCTTCATTGGCCCCCTTCCTCCTGCAGGTCTGGAGAAGGAGGGGCCCCCCAGGAAGAAGCCAGGCCTTGCTTCCTTCCGGCTCTCAGGTCTGAAGAGCTGGGACCGAGGTGAGCAGGCCCAACACAGAGACCAGGCCCCACTGCCTCTCAGGGTCCCACCAGTGTGGCCAGACCGGTGGGGAGCAAGCTTGCACTCACAGGGGTGCGGGAACAGATGAGGGGTCCTGGTGGGTGTGGTTAACTGAGCAGTCTTGGAGGACTTCCTGGAGGAGGTGGTGGTGGTGCAGATGGGCCAGGCTGGGGAGTTGGGGCTGGTGGGGCAGGGCTTCTCCTGGTGTCCCCACTGCAGGGTCCAGGCCATGCTCTGGGGCCTGGAGGTCACCCCTGAAGGCTGACCTCACCCTCCCTCCTCAGCGCCGACATTCCTAAGGGAGCTCTCAGATGAGACTGTGGTCCTGGGCCAGTCAGTGACGCTGGCCTGCCAGGTGTCAGCCCAGCCAGCTGCCCAGGCCACCTGGAGCAAAGGTAAGAAGCTGTCCCAGGGGCTGGGGGCTAGGTGAAATCGGGTGAGTGGCCATCCTGTGAGCTGGCCCCACAGGATGCCTCGCTGTCCGGAGGGAAACTGAGGCCCAGGGAGAGGTGTGAGGCCTGGCTGTGGCATGAGGCTTGCTTTGTCCTTTTGCAGACGGAGCCCCCCTGGAGAGCAGCAGCCGTGTCCTCATCTCTGCCACCCTCAAGAACTTCCAGCTTCTGACCATCCTGGTGGTGGCGGCTGAGGACCTGGGTGTGTACACCTGCAGCGTGAGCAATGCGCTGGGGACAGCGACCACCACGGGCGTCCTCCGGAAGGCAGGTGCGTGGGCCACACTGGGGGTCCCGCCAGGCCAGGGAGGCTGGGCTGGGGCTGCTGGGAAGCCTCATCCTGCGTGGAATGCTTCCGGGCCCGTGCATTGGCTGCTGAGGCATCTGCTCCCTGACCCTGAGCAGCCCACATCCCTATGGGGCCAGACACCACACACGGCCAGGGCTGCAGGAGGCCTGAGAAGGTCAACACAGAGTTCTGACCGTCCGGGCTGCCCTGGGTTGGCAGGAGGCCCTGAGCTGGTCCCAGCAGAAACAACCAGCCTCGGGAAGGATGGCCGGACGCAGCTGCTGACATCACAGGGCTTGGAAGGAAGCCTGTTCATCCACGCTCCCTGCCAGGGAGAAAGCCCATCCCATTGGCCACTTGCCGGGAGAACTGAGTTTCTCAGGCGCGTGACCCATTGCACCATCTTCCCACGTTCCTTCCGTGCCCATCCCTCCAGCCCATGCAGGAGTGGGCTGCTTCCCGTTCCATACCTCAATCAAAGTCGAGTTACAAGCACAACACAGTTCCCTGGGGCGTGTTTCTGAGGTGGTCTGGATGGGGGCTACAGGCCTAGCTCTGGGACCCCTGGCCCAATGCCCAGAGTGGGCTGGCCTGCTTGAACCTGTGCAGGACAACCCAGTGAAGCCCAGCAGCCCCACCAGGGCCCCTCTGACCAGAGCCTGGGCCCCTGCACAGGGTTCTGGTCACACCCAGGTGAATGGGCCAGCCCAGGAGTGGGGTCTGGCAGGGCAGACACCTCCCCAGCCCCTCGCCAGGAGAGGCCCCTCCTACCAGTCCTCATTGTGACTGGACCCTGAATGAACAGGACCAGGGAGAGTGGGCTCCAGAGCCCTGGTAGCTGCTAGGGTGAGGCAGGCGCCAGCCAGATATTGGCCCCTGGAGGCTGGGTGCCCACCCTGGAGTCACTGACCATTGGGCAGTGCCTTGCAGAGCGCCCCTCATCCTCGCCATGCCCGGATATCGGGGAGGTGTACGCGGATGGGGTGCTGCTGGTCTGGAAGCCCGTGGAATCCTACGGCCCTGTGACCTACATTGTGCAGTGCAGCCTAGAAGGTATGAGGTGGCCCCTGCGCCCGAGGCTCCGGCCACCCCTCCCGGGGGCCATGTCGAGGGGCCCTTGGGGACATGCCTGGCCTGCTCTGTTCCCATGGGTGGCCTCAGGGAAGGGTTTCTCCACCCCCACTGTCGTGGTGTGCGGAGGCCTCAGTGGCCCCTCACATGCTCCTGTGTGGCCAGGTGGCAGCTGGACCACACTGGCCTCCGACATCTTTGACTGCTGCTACCTGACCAGCAAGCTCTCCCGGGGCGGCACCTACACCTTCCGCACGGCATGTGTCAGCAAGGCAGGAATGGGCCCCTACAGCAGCCCCTCGGAGCAAGTCCTCCTGGGAGGGCCCAGCCACCTGGGTGAGCCACACCACACTCGGGGCTTGGAGGGTGGGAACAGCAGCTAGAAGACTGCACAGATTATGCTCCCTCCTGTGCAGGGTCTCCATAGCTGTCCACTTCCTTCTGGGGGGACAGCTGCTCCTGGGCTTGGCATTTGAGGCCTACATACTTTAGGGGCCACCTCACCCCCAGGCCCCCCCTTCACTCACCTACACTCCCATACACTTGTTGACGAGCACACAAGTCCATTCTGCTTCATGCTGAGTGTTGGTAGTGAGAGTTGGTTGTGACTGGCCTGTGCTGCCTCTAGCTTTGGTGGACGAATGCTGGGGTTGATTAGTAATGTCTGCCCTGGGCTCAAGAGAGGAAGAGCGGGCATGATTGCTATGGGTGGTCCATTCTCAAATGCCCCTGCAGCCCTCACACACACCCTCACTCAGGTTGCCTCTCACTGCTTGCTGTACCCACTCCCCGTCCCCATACCCCCAGAACCTGAGGAACAAGAGGTGGGAGTGCGTAGCTCAAAGCCCCAGTTGTCAGGGTGCCTGGGAAGGGGTGATGGGAGAGGTGGGGAGAGCTGGGGCTGTGGGGATGCCCTCTTCACCCCCTTATCACCCGCTCCTCCTCCCACAGCCTCAGAGGAGGAGAACCAGGGGCGGTCAGCCCAACCTCTGCCCAGCACAAAGACCTTCGCATTCCAGACACAGATCCGGAGGTGCAGTGGCCTCGGGGGCTGCAGGCGGGTGGGGCCAGGGCCTGGACCCCCCTTGCTGGCCACCCATGCCCCCACACCCACCTTCTCGCTGAACTGGGCTCCTGCTGCTCTGAGTGTAGGGAATTGGGGAATAGGAGGGGACCACTCACCAGCCTGACCGCTGTCCCCTTGAGCAGGGGCCGCTTCAGTGTGGTGCGGCAGTGCTGGGAGAAGGCCAGCGGGCGGGCACTGGCCGCCAAGATCATCCCTTACCGCCCCAAGGACAAGACAGCAGTGCTGCGCGAATACGAGGCCCTCAAGGGCCTGCACCACCCGCACCTGGCCCAGCTGCACGCAGCCTACCTCAGCCCCCGGCACCTGGTGCTCATCTTGGAGCTGTGCTCTGGGCCTGAGCTGCTCCCCTGCCTGGCCGAGAGGTGAGGGTGGCCTGGGGTGGTGTGGTTGAGCTGATGGACGGACTGATGGACTTATGGACGCAGGCCTCTGGCGTGGGGATGGAGGACCAGGCCCCTCTGCACAGCCAGTGCCCCCTCCCAGTCCACAGGGAGTAGTCTCAGCCCTGGCCCTGGTGGCCCCCACCCCGGAGCCTGGGCTGAGCAGCTTCTGCCCCCCAGGGCCTCCTACTCAGAATCCGAGGTGAAGGACTACCTGTGGCAGATGCTGAGCGCCACCCAGTACCTGCATACCCAGCACATCCTGCACCTGGACCTGAGGTCCGAGAACATGATCATCACCGAATACAACCTGCTCAAGGTCGTGGACCTGGGCAATGCACAGAGCCTCAGCCAGGAGAAGGTGCTGCCCTCAGAGAAGTTCAAGGACTACCTAGAGACCATGGGTACGTGTGTGGACAGTTGGGGGGACCTCACCTGGGGTGAGAGGCAGGAAGAAGCCCCCTCTCCTCCAGTGCTGTCCCGTCTCCCAGCTCCACTGCCACCCACTCAGCCGCACACCTGGCCCACACACCTGTGCCCCCACCTATCCCACCTGGGATCACTCACTCATGCCCACGACCTGTGTCCCTCCACCTGAGCCCAACCACATGTGCCCCTCCCAGCTCCAGAGCTCCTGGAGGGCCAGGGGGCTGTTCCACAGACAGACATCTGGGCCATCGGTGTGACAGCCTTCATCATGTGAGTCCTCCAACCTTTCTGGGGGTTGCTAGGTGGGCGGGGTAGTCTCCCCCCTCCACCCGAGGGTGACCTCAGGGCCTCTGCACCCCCGTCCACCCGAGGGTGACCTCACAGCCCCTGCAACCCGATACCCGAAGGTGACCTCACGGCCCCTGCACCCCCGTCCACCCGAGGGTGACCTCACGGCTCCTGCACCGGCCACCCGAGGGTGACCTCAGTGCTCCTGCATCCCCTCCCCCTCTGCCCTGGTCTACCCAAGGAGGGTGACCTCAGGGCCCGTGCACCCGCCACCTGCGCAGGCTGAGCGCCGAGTACCCGGTGAGCAGCGAGGGTGCACGCGACCTGCAGAGAGGACTGCGCAAGGGGCTGGTCCAGCTGAGCCGCTGCTACGCGGGGCTGTCCGGAGGCGCCGTGGCCTTCCTACGCAGCACTCTGTGCGCCCAGCCCTGGTAAGGCGCGCCCCTCTCCTCCTCCTCCTCCCCACACCCTCCTCCTTCCGTCCCGCCCCGCCACTCCCTTTCCCTTCCGTCCTCTCCCCTCCCCCTCTCCCCTTTTCCACTCGCCTTCCCCACACCCCTCCCGCCGCTGGGCCACGTGCTGAGCCTATGTCCGTCCCAGGGGCCGGCCCTGTGCGTCCAGCTGCCTGCAGTGCCCGTGGCTAACAGAGGAGGGCCCGGCCTGTTCGCGGCCCGCGCCCGTGACCTTCCCTACCGCGCGGCTGCGCGTCTTCGTGCGCAATCGCGAGAAGAGACGGGCGCTGCTGTACAAGAGGCACAACCTGGCCCAGGTGCGCTGAGGGTCGCCCCGGCCGCACCCCTCGGTCTTCCCACTGGGGGTCGCTGCAGACGCGCCAATAAAAACGCACAGCCGGGCGAGAAGTCTTCCGTCTCGTTGCATTATTTTCTTTTGGGGAGGGGAGGGAGTGAGGGCTCTGTCCCCGCCTTTCTGGCTGGGGCGCCGATCAGGCTGCCCCGCTGTGTCTGGGCCTGCGAGCCCCTTAGAAGGCGTCCTTAGGGGTCGCTCCCTCACTCCGATGCTCCGCGCGTTCAGCCCCGCGGGGCGTCTCCATCCTCACACCCATGCGCGTTTATTCCACCCGCCGTGCGCCTTCCTCTCTTCCATCACGCTGACCTCCAGCCCCGCAGCCCGCTTTCTCCGCCGTCGGGCCAGCCGCTTGTTTCCAGAACTTCTCTGCCCCAGGAGGAGTTCTTGGGCAAAGCGTGCAAGCGAGGGCGGGGAGCCGCAGGCCACGATCCGTTGGCGGAGAGGAGGCTTCAGAGTCGCTGGCGCGTGGCCTCGGTGAAAAGTAACCCAGTGTTTGAGATTCCACGGGCAATGACTGCGCTGGCCGAGCCCCGCCCTGCCCCTTGCCAGGAGTGCAGGAAGCCTGGGCCGTGGGGTGCGCGCGTTGTCTCTCAAACGCTGCTGAATGTCCTTTCTCCTACTCTTCTTTGACGTGGGAAAGGGAACTTGAGACAGGTGCAGCCCAGGAGGCCTGGGAGCTGGCAGGGAGGGCCTTCTCCTCTTGCACATAAAACCTTTTGCAGAGGTCCCTCAGACACAAGGCCAGGCCCCACAGGTCTAAGCACAGATGGAGAAGAGGCTAACCGACCCCTCTTGGCTAAAATGGGTCATGCTGATTCCTGGCCAGCTTAGATTTATGGGGACATCCAGTGATGGAGTTGTCCTGGCTCTCTCTGACAGCATGCAACCCAGAATGAGGCCCCGTTGTTTTAAACACTCTTTTAATCACCAAAACAGTCAGCTCTTCATAGCATCCTCTTGTCGAGCAGCCCCAGGGTTCCCGGGGTGGGGATATGTTCTCCACTGTCCCCAGCAACAAGGCTGACTTGTTGGACGATAGCTTCGTTCCTGGGGGGCTGGGGCTGGAGGGTGTAGACAGCAGTCTCTACCCTCCTGATTCTCAGCTCATCTCAGGGGCCCAATGACGACCACATGCTGATGGGTCCATTCTGCAATGTCCAAATGCTGAACACCTCCCCTGAAATCTTACTGAGCCCAAGACACTTTGAATTAAAATCCAAGCATCGGCCAGGCACAGTGGCTCACACCTGTAATCCTAGCACTTTGGGAGGCTGAGGTAGGAAGATCACTCGAGCCCAGGAGTTCAAGACCAGCCTGGGCAACAATAGGGAGACTCTTGTCTCTACAAAAAATAAAAAATTAGCTTGGCGTGGTGGTGCATGCCACCAGCACGGTACCAGCTACTCGGAAGGTGAGCCCAGAGGTCAAGGCTGCAGTGAGCTGTGATTGTGCCACTGCACTCCAGCCTGGACCACAGAGCAAGACCCTGTCTCTAAAAAGAAAACAAATCCGAACATCTTCTAACTTGAACTGACTGCCCTCACTCCTTCTGCCCCCACACTGCCTCTGACTTTACCTTCCTCCTCCTTTATGATCTCCTGAGAGTCAGCATGTCACCACTCAATGCATCATAAAGGGCACAGGCATCGTGCACTCACTTTCCCACGACACTGATGTCAGGGCGGGGTGGGGGGGAAGGTAGTATCTTTTCCTCACCCATTGCAAGGCGCATGGATGAACCTTGCATGTATGGCCCCAAGCACAAAGACAGGTTAACAAGATAAAGCATGACACACATCTATTTAACAAAAGGTTTTGTGTGACAAGTGAGCCTTCAGAAACAAAAACCCAAAGAAACAGGCAAATCTGTCTATTTTTTATGCTTGGGTTTGATGAAGAATGAACAGTCATGTAAAAATATGCTTAGACAAAAAGCAGGTGCAACTTAATGGTAATAAACTGGGGGCAACTTGCCAAGGCCTGTTTGTTCAGATTCTTCTTGGCCTCTGGAATGAGGATCCTATGACCCGGTTTTGGGGGAGGTAGGTCAGAGAATTCTCTTATGGCTTCCCTCAAGGGAGAAAAGCAGGAGAAGGTCAGAGACAGACAATTTCCTTCAGCTTGAGATACTCACCATGCCAAGGTGCCATAATTTGGGGTATTGCATTCTGAGCCCCATCACTGACATCTCACAAAACTGTAGTACAATACGACGACCATTAAAACTGGTACAGTCAAGACAGAGAACATTTCCATCTCGAGAAAACCCTTATGCTGCCCAAAAAGGCATAAAAATAACCACACCCACTTTCCTCCCACAGTAACACTCCTTAACCCTGGCACCCAACAATTTGTTCTGCACTAATATAACTTTGTCATTTTAGGAATGTTCTATAAATGGAATAATCCTCTATGTGGTATCTTTTGCCTGGCATCTCTGGAAATTCATGAAGGCTGCTGCATGTGTCAATAGTTCATTCCTTTTTATTGCTGCAGAATATTCCATGTTATGGATGCACCACTGTTTGTTTAACCACTTATCCATTGAAGGACATTTGGGTCATTCCCAGTTTTGGGCAATTACAAATAAAGCTGCTATAATCATTCATGTACACAGGTTGCTGTGTGACTGTAAGTCTTTATTACTCTAGGATAAATGCCCGAGAATACAATGGCTGCATCATGTTGTCATTTCATTGGCCAGCTTTATATCCTCGTGGGTGAAATATCCATTCATGTCTTTTGCCCATTTTCTAACCGGATGGTTTGTTTACTTAATGTTGAGGATGAAGAGTTCTGTGTATATTCTGGAGACCAGCCATTTGCCATACATGTGGTTTTCAAATATGTTCTCCCACTTTTGGGCTTGTCTTTTCTTCCTCCTAACAGAGGCTTTTTTCTTTTTTGAGGCAGCATCTCAGTCTGTTGCCCAGGCTGGAGTGCAGTGGCACAACCATGGCTCATTGCAGTCTTGAACTCCTGGGCTCAAGAAATCCTCCCACCTCGGGCTCCTGAGTAGCTGGAACTAAAGGTGTATGCCATCACACCTGGCTAATTTACTTTTTTTTTTTTTTTTTTTTAAGAGATGGGGTCTCACTGTGTTGCCCAGGCTGGTCTCAAACTCCTCAGCTCAAGAGATTTTCCCGCCTCAGCCTCCCAAAGTGCTGGGATTACAGGCGTGAGCCACCTCACCTTAACAGGGTCTTTCACAGAGCAAAAGTTGTTAAAAAAAGTTTAAAGCTTGATAAAATACACATAACATTTATCATTCAACCATTCTCAAGTGTACAGTTCTTTTTTTTTTTTTTTTTTTGAGACAGAGTCTTGCTCTGTTGCCCAGGCTGGAGTGCAGTGGCACAATCTCGGCTCACTGCAACCTCTGCCTCCTGGGTTCAAGCAGTTCTCCTGCCTCAGCCTCCCAAGTAGCTGTGACTACAGGCATGTGCCACCAAACCTGGCTAATTTTTTGTATTTTTGGTAGAGACAGGGTTTCACCATGTTGGCCAGGTTGTTCTCAAACTCCTGACCTCTGGTGATCCGCCCGCCTCGGCCTCCCAAAATGCTGGGATTACAGGCATGAGCCACCATGCCCAGCCAAGTGTACAGTTCTGTATTGTTAATTATATTCACATGTGGTACAACCATCATCATCATCCATCTCCAGAACTCTTCATCTTGCAAAACTGAAATTCTGTCCTCATTAAAACCCATTCTCCCTCCTCCCAGGCCCTGGTAGCCCCCATTCTACTTTCTGTCATTATGAGCTTGGCTTCCTTTGACACCTCGTGTAAGTAGAATGCTGCGGTATTTTCCTTCTGTGAGCAGCTTATCTCACTTAGCATAGTGTCTTCCAGGTTCATCCATGGTGGTTGTGCTTGACTGCGAGACTAGGCTGTGCAGTGCCAACATTCAGACTGATGAGGAGTTCCCGAATAGTTCTCAGGGCTGTTTTATTGCTCACAGGTCTCACTCATATTGGGGGAGTCAGAAAATCACAGTGGATAAGGGGGAAGGACAAAATGTGTTTGAACCAGAGCAAGAACTGTAGGAATGAGCATGAGTCGCCATAGGAGTTGCTGGACCGTCCACTCAGAGAGTTACGTGTGAAATAAACATGGTCTGAATCTGAAACCCCTCAAGGACCAGAACACTGGACACACAGGATGGATTAGGTCTGTGTCTCTTGTCCCAAGTAACTTTCCAGTAAGGACAAATACAGCATAGCCCGGGCACCAACCAACCAAAATGATGGTGAATAATAACAATTAACACTAACAACAGGGCTTAACACCATTTATAGTGCCTGTTATGCTTTAGGCATTACTGCAGGGAAATTACTCATATTATCCTAATATATCAACACTGTACAAGGGAAAAGCTCTCTTAAATGGCGTTTCTCCTCTGCTCTCACACCACAGCAGCAATCAACACAGAAGAAGATTCTGTGGCCAAACCTGTGAGGTTTCTCCCCACCACCAAGCAGCAGACACCAGCTGGGTGTCCTCAGTCCAATTCCAACACTGTCTACCTGGAGATAGTGTCAGACCCCACAGGATTGGGGCTCACTTCCCAAGACTGCCCCCCACACAGACACCAGTCAAAAGTCCAGGCCTCTGGAACATCTGACCAACTGGCTTTAAGTTGGGGTTCCCACAAACCCCTGTTTGGGTTCCATTAATATGCTACAGTGGCTCACAGAACTCAGTGAAACACTTACTTATGTTTACTGCTTTATTAAGAAGGATGTTACAAAGGATACAGACACATAGGGCAAAGTATGAAGGAAGGAAGGGGCGCGGAGCCACCCTGCCCTCCCTGGGCGTACTGTTTCCCAGGAACCTCCACATGTTCAGCTATCTGGAAGCTCTCTGAACCCAGTCCTTTTGGGTTATGGAAGCTTCGTTACATAGGCATGATTAATTAAACCATTGGCCATTGGTGAACAACTTGACCTTCAGCCCCTATCCCTTCCCTGGAGATTGGGTGTGGGGCTGAAAGTCCCAATCTCTATTCCTGCCTTTGTCTTTCCAGGGACCAACCCCACCCTGGAACCTATCAGACAAAAGGCATTCTAAAGAAAACACTTTGGCGATCCCAAGGATTTTATGAGTTATAAGCCAATAACTGTGGGTGAAAATCTATCTATCTATCTATCTATCTATCTATCTATATAAAATCACAATAACTTAGTATCTAGGAAACAGAAAGCTATGGCAATAAAAGGCAAAATTGATAACTGGTGCATTGGTAATCATAGTAGAAGATTTTAATATATTGTGTTTAGAAATCAATAGGTCAGATATATAAAAATCAATCAATTTCTGTAACTATTGATGGCATCACTGGAAACATTTATGTGATAGACAGGAAGATAGGTAGATAGTACTTTGAAACCAGCAAATGAAGGATTCATATTACTTTCAGATATCCAGAGGCCAGCCACATAAATGACCAGGCATTGGCTCAAAATCCTCTCAAAGTGGAGATCATACAGCCCACATTTCCTGGCCACTGTGAAATGACATTAGTCACTGTCAATCAAAGAATAAACAGCAAGTTATAGCTAGCCACTTGGACATTTTAGAAAACATCCTAAATAATTTCTCCATTAAATGGGAAAACCAAACTAATAATTAATTTTAAAGAGGTATCCTAAGGAGGAAGGAAGGAGGCTGGCAGCAAAGGACATTCCTTTATTTCCCCAGCTCTAGGAATTCTTAGTTCAATGTTGGGAAAATAATTTATTCTGGTCATAACAGGTTTCCTTTGGTAACATGAAAATGAGATTACTACAGAATATAGAACATTAAGTTAAAAATTCAAGTTTTTAAAAATCATACCATGCAAATTTTTACTACCATATGGTATAGAAACAAATAGCATTCAGAATGCAAATAATTGGCCTATCTCCTGAGACTCTGCATTCTGTATCCAAAGGTTGATGTGTCTTCAACACAGATGTCCTCATGCTCACCTGCAGATAAGGATACTGGTACCTTGGGCAACTGGGCTAAGAGATAAGATAGGTAGATAGATATACACAGATATAAATATATGATAGAAATATAAAGATACAGATAGATGCAGATAAATATAGAAACGATAGATGATATGATAGAGATCTAGAAGATAGAGAAGATAAATAGATGATATAGGTAGAGATAGAGACAAAGATATATTGAAAAATAGATAATAGAGCTATAGAAGATAGATATCTACAGATATAGATGAATGGATTGATAGAGATAGAAGACAGACACAGATAGGTAGACAGATATGCTAGATAGAGATATGGATGGATGGATATAAATACTACAGATAGAAGAGATAGGTATAGAGACAGAAGATAGAGACAGAGTTAGATGATAGGTAGATGTAATAGAATACATAGACATGATAGATATACAGAGATACAGAAGATAGAGATGTAGAGATAGATATACAAAGATAGATAGTTAGATAGATGCATACATTTAATGCAACTGCATAATTTAGAGTATGTTCTCTGCCCATAACATAATTAAATTGAAAACCAGTAACCAGTTAAATATATCTGAAAAATCTCCAAGTGTTTGACATAAACAATACACTTCCAAGTAATCCATGAGTCAGAGAAGAAATGACAAAGGAGACCAAATGAGAATGAAAACAAACTATGTCAAAATTTGTGGGATATAAAAATGAATCAAACAGGAATTCAGCTGAAGAATACAATAAGTGGACTGAAAAGTTCACTAGAGGAATTCAAGAGTAGACTTGATCAAACAGAAAAATCAGCAAACTCAAAGACAGGTCATTTAAAAGTATCCAGTTAGAGGAGCAAAAAAACAATAATAAAAAGGAATAAAGAAAGCCTAAGGGAATCCTAGAATAGAGAGAGAAAGGGGCAGAATGCTTATTTAAAGAAATAATGCCCTAAAAACCAAAAAAGAAATAATGCCTTAAAACTCCCCAAATCTGGGGAGGCAAATGAACATCTAGATTTGTGAAGTCTAAACGGCCCCCAATATGATAAACCAAAGAAGTCTACAGTAAGACACTTTATAATCAGATTGCCAAAGTCAAAGACAAAAAGAGAATTTTGAAAGCAGCATGAGGAAAGTGACATACGTGGGAGCTCCAATCGGATTACTGGGGGACTTCTCAGCAGAAACCTTGCAGGCCGAAAGAGAGTGGGATAATATTTTCAAAGTGCTGAAGGAAAAAAAACTGCTAACCAAGAATCTTACTCCTAGCAAAGCTTTCATTTGAAAATAGAGGCAAGATGAAGACTTTCCCAGACAAACAAAAGCTGAGGGAGTTCATCACCACTAGACCTTCTTTACAAGAAATGCTAAATGGCATTTTCCCACCTAACAGCCGAGCAAACATGAACAGAATTAAAGGAAGAAACAATAACACAATAATAGTAAGAGATTTCAATACCCCACTTTCAATAATGAATAGAACAACCAGAAGATCAATAAGGAAACAGAAAACTTGAACAACATTATACACCAATTGGATCTAAAAGACACATACAAATATTCTACCTAACAACAGCAGAAGATGCATTCTTCTCAAGCACATAGGGAACATTCTCAGGATAAACCACGTTGGGCCACAAAACAAGTATTAATAAATTTAGGAAGATTGGAATCACCTTATAAACATACACACACCTGACAACAGAGTCTCAAAATCCATCAGGCAAAAGCTATCAGAACTAAAGGGAAAAATGGACAATTCAACAATAATGGTTAATGATTCCAATAGCACTTCCTCAATAATGAACAAAATAACTAGAAAAAATGACCAAGAATATAGAAGACTTACAAAACACTATCAGCCAACTGGGCAAAACTGACATCCATAAATGTTCTGTGTTTTCTTTTTCTTTTCTTTTTTTTTTTTTTTTTTGAGACAGAGTTTCCCTCTTGTTGCCCAGGCTGGAGTGCAATGGCATGATCTTGGCTCACTGCAACCTCCGCCTCCCAGGTTCAAGCAATTCTCCTGCCTCAGCCTCCCTAGTAGCTGGGATTACAGGCACGCACCACCATGCCTGGCTAATTTTTTGTATTTAGTAGAGATGGGATTTCACTATGTTGGTCAGGCTGGTCTCGAACTCCTGGGCTCAGGCAATCTGCCTGCCTCGGCCTCCCAAAGTGCTGGAATTACAGGTGTGAACCATCATGCCTGGCCACAACTGTGTGTTCTAAGATTCTAAATTTGTCTATTTGGCAACCTGACATCACAGTGCCAACTGTATTCACTATATATTTTTATTTTCTATATTCTTGTTGCTCTGAACATGTGGCCTAGATGGCAGGGGAGAGACAGCCTCCTCCTCCCAGGGCAGGCCATTTCTCAGAGACAGCCAGAGGGCTTGCCCAAAACCACACCTTTAACCTCCAGACTAACCAATCCAGAGCCCAGATCCCAACAGGCTCCTTATCAAACCCGCAGCACAAGCCAATATGCCTAAATTAACCCAGGGCCAGGCACCTGGCAGCTAGGGAGGGTCTCTGTGCCCAAAGCCCACCAGAATTATAGAAAGTCACCAGTCCTAAGTGTTACCCTGTTGTGCCTTGTCTTTCCCACAGAAATCCCATCAAAGTTTCTGGCCCAGGCTTGCCCCTTCTCCTTTATACCCCCTGGCTGACCCTGATGTTTCCTCGTGTGGCCCTGGTGTCCTGGCGCTCCTTCTCTTGGGAAACGTAAGTGATAAATTCTTTCTTTTTTTTTTTTTTTCTCTTTTTGAGATGGAGTCTCACTCTTTCACCTAGGCTGGAGTGCATGGTGTGATCTTGGCTCACTGCAACCTCTGCCTTCCAGGTTTAAGTGATTCTCCTGCCTCCTGAGTAGCTGAGATTATAGGTGTGCGCCACCACGCCAGACTAATTTTTGTATTTTTAGTAGAGACAGGGTTTCACCATGTTAGTCAGGCTGGTGTCAAACTCCTGACCTCAAGTGATCTGCCTGCCTCGGCCTCCCAAAGTGCTGGGATTACAGGTGTGAGCTACAATGCCCAGCCATAAATTCTTCTTTCAATAACATTAGGCTCTCCATGTTGTCATTCAGTCATCTCCATAAATGAAACTCTCGTGGGTATAGTCATGGACAGAACAGAACTCTCCAATGGGTAACAGCAGAATGCATGTTCTTCCCAATGCACGTGGAGCCTTCTCAGGATTGGCAATCCACTAGGCTGTAAAACCGGTCTCAGCTGACACCACACAAAGAACATTTTCTGACCAAAATGGAGTTTAATTAAAGTCAACAATAGAAGGAAACTTGGAAAATTTACAAATATTTGAAAATTAAACAATGCACTTTAAAATAAACTGTGTGTCAAAGAAGAAATCTCAAACACAACTAGGAAGTATTTTGGCCAAATGAAAATGAAAATGGCATAATGAAAGTCATGGGATGCAGCTCAAGTAGTGCCTAAAGGGAAATGTATAGCCATAAATTCCTGCATTAGAAAAGAAGAGGCTGGGCGGCTTACGCCTGTAATCCCAGCACTTTGGGAGGCCAAGGCAGGTGGATCATTGAGGTCAGGGGTTCGAGACCAGCCTAGCCAACGTGGTGAAAACCCGTCTCTACTAAAAATACAAAAATTAGCTGGGTATGGTGGCAGGCACCTGTAATCCCAGCTGCTCGGGAAGCTGAGGCAGAAGAATTGCTTGAACCTGGGAGGCAGAGGTTGCAGTGAGCAGAGATTGTGCCATTGCACTACAGCCTGGGTGACAAGAGCAAAACTCCATCTCAAAAAAAAAAAGAAAAAGAAAAGAAGAAAGTGTTGGGTGTGTTGGCTCATGCCTGTAATCCCAACACTTTGGGAGGCCGAGGCAGGTGGATCACCTGAGATCAGGGGTTCAAGACCAGCCTGGCCAACATGGCGAAACACCATCTCTACTAAAAACACAAAAATTAGCTGGGTGTGGTGGTGCACACCTGTAATCCCAGCTACTCAGGAGGCTGAGGCAGGAGACTCACTTGAACCCAGGAGGCAGAGGTTGCAGTGAGCCCAGATTGCACCACTGCACTCCAACCTGGGCGACAAGAGTGAGATTCCACCTCAAAAATAAATAAGTAGAAAAGAAGAAACATCAGAAATCAATAACCTAAGCTGCTTTTTTTTTTTGAGACGGAGTATCCCTCTGTTGCCAGGCTGGAGTGCAGTGGCGTGATCTCTCGGCTCACTGCAATCTCTGCCTCCCAGGTTCAAGTGATTCCCCTGCCTCAGCCTCCGGAGTAGCTGGGATTACAGGCATGCGCCACCATGCCTGGCTAATTTTTTGTATTTTAGTAGAGACCAGGTTTCACCATATTGGCTAGGATGGTCTCAATCTCCTGACCTCGTGATCCACTTGCCTGGGCCTCCCAAAGTGTTGGGATTACAGGCATGAGCCACCGTGCCCGGCCTAAGCTTCAATTTTAAGAAAGCAGAAAAAGGCTGGGTGCAGTGGTTCATGTCTTCAATCCCAGTGCTTTGGGAGGCTGAGGTGGGAGGATTGCTTGAGCCTAGCAGATAGAAGTTGCAGTGAGCTTTGATCATGCCACTAGACTCCAGCCTGGGCAACAGAAAGAGACCCTGTATCCGCCCCCCGCAAAAAAAAAAAAAAAAAAAAAAAAAAAAAAGAAGAGGCTGAGCACAGTGGCTCACACCTGTAATGCCAACATTTTGGGGAGGCCAAGGAGGGAGGATTACTTGAGTCCAGGAGTTTGAGACCAGCCTGGGCAACACAGGGAGACCCTGTCTCTACAAAAAAATTTAAAAATTAGCTGGGCATGGTGGTGTGCACTGGTGGTCCTACCTACTTAGGAGGCTGAGGTGGGAAGGCTGCTTGAGCCCGCTGCAGATTGAGACTCGCAGTGGCCGCAGACTGAGACTTGCAGTGAGCTGAGATCATGCCACTGCACTCCAGCCTGGGCTACAGAATGAGATGCTATCTCAAAAAAAAGAGGAGCAAACTAAACTCAAAGCATGAAAAAGAAAGAAAACAATAAAGAGGAAGGTGGAAATTATTGAAATAAAAAACAGAAACATAACAGAGAAAATTAAATGAAATAAAAAGTTGTGGCCGTGTGCGGTGGCTCACGCCTGTAATCCCAGCACTTTGGGAGGCCGAGGTGGGTGGATCAAGAGGTCAGGAGTTCGAGGCCAGCCTGGCAATATGGAGAAATCCTGTCTCTACTAAAAATGCAAAAATTAGCCAGGCATGGTGGCACATGCCTGTAGTCCCAGCTACTTGAGAGGCTGAGGAAGAAGAATTGCTTGAACCTGGGAGGCGGAGGCTGCAGTGAGCCGAGATTGTGGCACTGCACTCCAGCCTGGGCAACAGCGCAAGACTTTGTTTCAAAAAAAAAAAAAAAAAATCCATTTGTGACCAAACGTTAGTTTTACTGACCAAGAGAAAATAAGCAAATATCTAGAAGACAAAAGTTACCAAAACCGACATAATAAATGAACTATCTGACCAGTTCCATAACAATTAAAGCAATTGAGCTAGTAATTTAAAATCCACTACAAGGGAAAGGCTGGGATCACACGGCTTCACTGGAGATTACAGAACATTAAATAAAGGGAGAAAGTGACCCTCCCAAACTCTTTCAGGACAGTGGCAGAGGGCGCTTCCTAACTCAGGAGTCCAGCATCACCCTGGTACCAAAGCCACACAAAGACACCACAAAAACACTACGGACCACAGCCCAGCGGGTGGCTCAGGCCTGTAGTCCCAGCAACCGGGCAGGCAGGCGGGAGGATCGCTTGAGGCTGGGGGTTCGAGACCCCTGGGAAAAATAGTGAGACCCCGTCCTTTTACAAAACTGCAGAGCAATATCCCTCACGAGTACAGGTGTAAAAATCTTGAAGTATTAGTGAACTGCACAGAGCAAGACAGTAAAAGGACCAAGTGGGATTTACCCCAGGAACCTAAGACTGGTTCAGTGCTGGAAAAGCAGGTAATGAAATATGCTATATTAGGAGACTAGAAATAGGCCAGAGGCATCTTTTTGAGGTAATGAAAATGTTCTAAAATTGAATCATGATGACGGTGGATTTAGTAAAAATCATTTTAATGGTACACTTGAAATAGCTGAATTTTACTGTGTGAAAACTATACCACAATTAAGTTGTTACAAAAAGTCAGGGTGGTCGGGAGAGGTGACTCTGGGCTGGGGAGGGCAGGGTAGGGCAGGGAGAGCACAGGGGTCAGGGCACGGCGGGGACAGAGCTCCACACCAGCACCAGGTGGCCTTCCTCCAGATGGCAGCGTTGCCCAAGCGAACACAGGGCGCCTGGGAAGGGACAGGACATGGGAGGCGTGGAAGCAAACAGGGTGTGCGGGGCTTCTCTGGGTACCTGGAGTGCACGGGGCTGGGTGTGGGGTGACCAGAGGCTCCGAGCACTGCTAACATGGGAGGCACTGGGCTCCGTGGCCACCCAGGGCATAAGGGGATCTAGGGCACGCGGGTGACCCATGGGCCCTCGGGCCCTCGGGGGTCTGAGCTCACTGGGAGGCTGCAGGTGTGGGAGGGGGCCATGGGGCACACGGGGGGGCATGTGGTGGGCAAGGGTGAGATGGGGAGGGTGCAGCATGCAAGATGGGCATTGGGGTGCAGCATGCAAGATGGGCTCGAGGGCGCGGGGGGCACCAGGACAGTTGGGTGCTGCACAGGTGGTGCTGGGCACCCTGCATGCAGCCCACGGCACAACAATGTCCCGCAGCTCTCAGGACATTGTGGGCACTCTGAGGGTGGCCAGCTACTGTCAGGTGGGCACGGCAGGTGTGGAGGAGAACATGCAACGGGTGGCCTGCACAACGACCCCGTCTTTGGACCATGCTTGACGGTGCATTGGTGATGTACTGTGCAGACTCCCAGACCTGGTCCCATTGCAGAGGGCCTAATCTCATTCATGAGGGCACCACCTTCATGAATTACATCCCCAAAGCCCCGTCTCCTCATAATATGAACTTGCGGTGAGGATTTCAACATATGAACTTGGGGGAACCTAAATATTTGGTCAACTGCAAGCTGCACACAGTGGGGCTCCCTGATAGTGCAGGACACAGTTGTTCAGGCCGTTCACTGTCACCCCCTCTGAGAGATCAGCTCCCTGCTCAGGGTCCTACATGTTCCCGTCATCTCTCCACTGCCTGGAAGTATAGGTGACACCCACAGGGCCCCAGCACTCAGCAGGCGGACATCCGGAAAGATGAGTCATGAAGTCTGCCCTTCTCTAACAGAGTGTGCAGCTTTACTTTAAAGCTATGGCCAAAACTATCCTGGGTGCACACCTGTGGTCTCACCCACAAGGCTGCCCCCGACTGTTACCACCAGCCAGATGGGCTCTCCGCTCTTTGCTCAGGTGTATGGTCCTTATGTGGAGCTGCTGAAGGAATTGTTTTTTGAGATAACCTGGTAAATGTTTCCTGTGTTCCACTGTGCTTCATTACAGTCTCCTCAATATCATTTATTTAGTCATTCTCCCATTCTTGTCTTTTTTTTGGTAGGGGGATGGGTGGCATTACATAATACCATGTTGAACAAGATCAGCAATTTTGGGGTGGCGGGGGCTGCCTCACTCCAGGAGGCACAAACGCAGCAGCCAGAGTCTTCAATTGGAGGGAAGCCCTGGACACAGCTGCTTGGAAACAGGCTATGGCAATACTCACCCCACCAGGCCTGGTGGCTCAGCCTGAAATCCCAGCACTTTGGAGGCCAAGGCGGGTAGATCGCTTGAGCCCAGGAATTGGAGACCAGCCTGGGCAGTAGTGAGATTCCCACCTCTCCAAAAAAAAAAAATTAGCTGGGTATGGTGGTGTGTGCCTGTAGTCCCTCCCAGCTACTTGGGAGGCTGAGGCAGGAGGATCTCTTGAGCCCAGGAGTTCAATACCAGCTTGTGTAACATGGCAAAACCCCATCTTTACGAAAATTAGCTGGGCATAGCCCCATCTGTAGCGTGCGCCTGTAGTCCCAGCTACCCGAAAGGTTGAGGTGTGAGGATCACCTGAGCCTGGGAAGTCGAGGCTGCAGGGAGTGAGCCGTGATTGCACCACTGCACTCCAGCCTGGGTGACCCTGTCTCAAAAAACAACAAACAAACAAAAACTCCACCCCAACACAGAGAAATGCCCAGGCCCCTGGTTTCCACTCAGACTTCTCTTTGTTGCAGCTGAAACTGCTGATCTTGTTCAACATGGTATTACATAATGCCCCCCCAGGCCCCGCCAAAAAAAAGACAAGAATGGGAGAGTGACTGAATAAATGATATTCAGGAGACTCTACTCATTAAGCACAATGGAACGCAGGAAACATTTACCAGGATATCTCAAAAAAAAATTCCTGCAATAGCTCCACATAAGGAACATATATATTGAGCAAAGAAAGTGGAGAGCCCATCTGTGCCTGGGTGTGGGAAGTGGCTGCCCATCCCGGCCCTTACTTTGCCCAAGCTTCCCGCCTGCCCCATCAACAGCCTCCCTGGGGCTCTGCCCTCTGCTGGGCAGTGGGGCACCTGCTATTGTCCCTGGACTAAGCAGGCACCAGCAGGATGATTTGTAGACAACAGCCAAAGTTTATTTAACGTGGGAATGCTTACAATAAATAAAGCAGAGAGGTAAAGAGAAACAGAACAGTACCTTGAGGACAAAGAAACCCCAAATCCAACACAAAAATCAACTCCTGCCTTCTTCTGTATGCCCCGGGCTCTGGGAAGCCACTGTTCCTTCCCAGGGTAGCGAGACTGCAAGGCCGGCGGCCAGCAGTGCACATCCCCAAGCAGCAGCTGGGACCTTGTGTCCTGAGGGGCCACTGGAGACCTGGGAAGCCTTTGCAAGGGCAAAACCCAATGGTGACATGCCCATGAAAGCTTCAAGTCAGAACGTGGGCCTGCAGAAGACATTTCTGGGCTCTGCTCTCTCCTCTAGGCCCACACACCTGCTGAACAGACATCTGTGCCCAGGCACCTCCCAGAAGCCCCTTTATTATGGGACATCTACTCTCTGTTCCTGTCCTCACTGGCCCCTCCCATCATCTCTCTGAAGACTCTTATTATGGCTGCCTCCTAATTCTTCCAGAGCAACCACACCCAGGACTGTGAAGGGCTCTTACCCACTGTGGGGTCACAGACAGGCATGGGGCTGGCTCCCATCCCAGCTGCCTCCCCCAGCATCTTCAGAGGTGGAGTACACAAGACTTTCGGGGGACTGGCAAAGCTGCAGGAACTGTGCAGCTTAGGCGAACCCTGGATTCTGCAAGCCCCAGTGGAGCTTTCTCGGCTTCTGGAACTACAGGCCAGCGCTGCCGGGGCAATGGGGCTCCCAGCTTTGGTAAGGGCTGTTGGCATTAAGTGGCACCCGGTGGCTGGAGGGGTCTCCCAGGGAGGACGGAGACTGCCCCACACTCTCCCAGTTTCCTGGAGTGCTAGAATTGGGGTTCTCCCACGCAGGCTCAGAAAGGCACCAGGAGTTCCTCCTCTTGCTCAAAGGACACACTCCCTCCTCCCAGGTCCTCCAAGTGGCCAAAACACTCAGCGGCCTGGAAGGGCAGGAGAGGCAACAGGACTCCTCCAGGAGGGCCCGAGTCACTGGGGAGCCAGGGTGTCCCCCGACCCACCTTTCGGCCGGCAGATAGTCATCGGGGTCGGGCTGCTGGACAGGGGCGAGAAGAGGGGCCGCAGCGTCCCCGAGAAGGGGATCTCGGGGAAGATGAATAGCAGTGACCCATCGGTGGCGCTGTAGAAAGAGAGATGTCCGGCCTCGTAGTCCAGAAAGATCCCCACGCGCCTGGGTGGGTCCCGGAGTGGAGCCAAAGCCCGTTCCGAGGAATTGTAATAGCTCCCCAGGAAGACCAGGATCCAGAAGCCGTTGCCCGCGGACAGCTCGCCCTTCTCCTTCCTGTTCACGTTCTCCCTGCACACCCCCAGAGCCCAGCTGGTACGGTCCCCAACCTCCACCTCCCAGTAGTGGCGGCCTGAGGTGAAGCGCTCCTGGCCCAGCACGCAGGGGCCAGGGTCGAAGCGCTCCGGGCTGTCCGGCAGGGCCTGCCGCAGGTCCCCCCGCTGCACGCTCCGCCTGTCTTCAGACAGGATCAGCTCAGGGTTGGCGGTGTCTGGGTCCAAGGTCACGTCCCCTGCAGAGAGAGGCCCAAGGTCACCCAGGCACAGCCACAGGCAAGCTGGGGCCACCTGCCCATGTCCTGGGCACGTGGGTATGATCCTCCCAGTCGGATGGCCTGGCTCTCTGCCCCGGGCCTGTAGCCTCACAACCTCCTGGAGTAACTAACTGTCTCCAAGTGGACATCCTCTTCCCACCTAGCTACGTCCAATTGCAACTTACAATGTCCTAGAAATTGGTCCATGTTTTGCCTTCAGATATCAGGAGGAAATCTTGGTTGCTTTCTTTCTTTTTTTTTTTTTTAAGAGGCAGGGTCTTGCTCTGTGGCCCCAGGCTGCAGTGCAGTGGTGCGATCATGGCTCACTGCAGCCTTGATCTCCTGGGCTCAAAGGATCCTCCTGCCTCAGCCTCCCAAGCTGCTGGGATTACAGGCATGTGCCACCATGGCTGGCTTATTTTTTTGTTTTTTATTTGTAGAGATGGGAGTCTCTTGCTATGTTTCCCGGGCTGGTCTTGAACTGATGGCCTCAAGCAATCCTCCCGCCTGAGCCTCTCAAAGTGCTGGGATTACAGAGGTGAGCCAATGCATCCAGCCCGTTTTTTCTTTCAATCCCCAAATGAAGGATGTGAATTAGGGCAGCTGTCCCAACCCTGACCACTCCGATTTCAGATCTATCCACCTCTGGAGGCCTGCACACAGTTCCTACACAACAGGCTCCTGACCTGCTAGCAAGAGCTGAGGATAGTACTTCCTTTGGGTGACTGTGATACAAGACTCAGATTTGGGTTTTGTCCCCAGTTCCTGGCGCAGAGCTCACAGAATCCTGGGAATTTCCTGAGTGATAGGAGCATCTTGTGCTATCATAAGACGCCCCTTTCCATCACACCTGAGTTGACGCCACTGCAGTGGCTGAGGTAGGGACCTGAGAGAGCCCAGCATAGGGCCAGCCATGAGGAAGACAATCCTGTCAGTAGAGGGCGGGAACGCTCAGACCCAGCCCACGACCTCAGGAAGGGGAAAGGGGTCTGAGGTTGAGCCCCATCACCAATGACCAATGATTTAATTAATCATAACCATGTAATGGAACCTCCACAAAGACACCTAAACAGCTCTTGGGGCTCGGGGAGTTTCCAGGTTGGTGAGCGCACTGAGGTGCTGGGAGGGTGCACCCAGGGAGGGCGGGGAAGCTCTGCGCCCTTCCCCAGGCTTTGCCATGTGTCTCTTCCATTTGGCTCTTCCTGAGTGGTATCCTTCACAATAAACCAATGACAGTAAGTAAAGTGCTCTCCTGAGTTCCGTGGGCTGTGCTAGCGAATGCTCACATCTGCAGAGGGGCTGAGGGAACAGAAGTATGGGCAGCCCCTGGAAGTTGTGACCGGCATCTGAAGTGGGGGCAGTCTTATGGGACTGAGCCCTTAATCTGTGGGGTCTGTACTAACTCCTGTAGTGTCAGCATTGGCAATTCCGTTCAATGCTGAATGGAATCCTTGGATACCCAATTCGTTTCCACAAGTTGAAGAATTGTTTGGTGTGAAAATACCCACACAACTGATGTCAGAAGTATGAGCAGAGGACGTTTTCCCAACAACCCACCACCATGACACTGTGAGTTTGGAGCTGGCAGTGGCAGGGCACAGAACACACGGCTGACTGCCCACGTCCTTGGCGGGTCCCCTCCTGGAGTCATCTCCCCACCTGGGGCCTCCACACTCACCTCGAAACCTCCGCAGTGTCTCCACCAGTCCCGGGACCCTGCACACGGTCCTCAGCTCCATAGGCACAACTTCTGGGGGCTGCAGCTTCACGTCCTGGACCCTAGAGGGGACAACCCAGGTGTCATTGCCATGGCCAACAGCTGGGTCCCACCCCACTCCCTCCCGCCCCCCCAGAAGAGGCTGGGCTCGTACCTGCGCAGGGCATCCTTGATGTCCTATGTGGGGAAGAGAAACAGCACACTTGGTGTCAGTGACCATCGCCTGCTCCCAGAGTCCCCTCCCCGCCCCTGGAGCCTCGCCCCATCCCCCTCTCCTACATTTGAGCCTCAGGCAGCAAAAACACACACAGGGGGCCATAAACCACCCGTAGCAAGGCTCAGACACAGGAATGCTGGACAGAGGCTCTGGCATGTGTGCCAGGAGGCATCACCAATGGGGTGCAGCCCAGCCCTGTGGACCAAGCCCCACTTCTGCCTAACACTTGAATGTAGGGCATCTGGCTGTCAGCTCACTCACCCAGAGCCCCAAGTGGGCACCTCTGGGTGCCAAGGACAGGACAGGCATGCATCCCAGCCTTCAGCGTAGGGGCGCCTCCACCCCAGCCGGAGCCCAACCCTGGGGTTGCACTGCTCCCTCTCCCAGCTCCGGCTGTCCTGTGGGCTCCCTGCTCAGCCCCACTCCTGGGCGTGCATCCTTCCTGTGTCACTGCCTGATACGTGATAGCATCTGACTCCATGTTAGGGCCCGAATTGTGTCCATCCCGCCAAATCCGTATGTTGAAGCCCGAAACTTCAGGACTTCAGAACTTGACTATTAGAAAAAAGGGCTTTTAAAGAGGAAATCATAGTAAAATGAGGCCATTAGGGTGGGCTGCAATCCAAAATAACTTGAGTCTCATAAGAAGGGGCGACCAGGGCACAGACACCCACAGAGGGGAGACCCTGTGAGGATACAGGGAAGAAAAGGCATCCACAGGCCCAAGAGAGAGGCCTCAGGGGGAACCAGCTTTGACCTCAGTCTTCCAGTGTGCAGGACTGGGAGACAATCAGTCTCTGCTGGGGAAGCCTCCTGGCAGGTGGTACTCAATGTGGCAGCCCGAGATGGCGTGATACGCCCAGGTATTGGAACATCAGCTCTTAGGAGGCATGGTCTTGTATCTCTTAGAGCAGTCTTCAGTGCACTGCAGGGATTTAACCCACACTGTCAAATAGATGATCCCACACCATGTTCATTCTAACACACGTGGTGCCAGCTACCAGGCCAGGATGCAGAGGTCGTAAGACATAATCCCAGACAAGGGTTTCCCTACATGTAGGAGAAATGGCAAAGGAAGATTTCCACATATACGGGTAGTTAATTCTGTCTAGGGGGACAACAACACACTCCAGGCCCCAAAAAATTTTTAAAAAGGAGGCCAGCACTTTGGGAGGCCAAGGCAGGCGGATCACTTGAGTCTGGGAGTTCGAGACCAGCCGGGGCAACATAGCAAGGCCCCATCTCTAAAAAAAATTTAAAACATTAGGTGAGCTTGGTGGTGTGTGCCTACAGTCCCACCTACTCAGGAGACTGAAGTAGAAGGATCGCTTGAGCCCAGGACGTCCAGGCTGCAGTCATAATCACATCACTGTACTCCAGCCTGGGCGACAGAGTGAGACCCTGTCTCAATAAATAATTCATAAATAAATAAAAGAGGAGACTCTTGGGAGGGTTCTGAAGCCCAAGAAGAATTTGTTGGTAGACACAGGGGGAGTGTGTAGGGTGAGGGAGGGGCGTGCACAGGGCAGGGGCAGATGGTGCTGGTGTGAGCAAGGCAGCTGGGAGCAGCTCCACCTTGGTTATTCTACCTGGGGTGGGCGGCCCACCCCTGGTGTCATCTGGAAACAGGTGGGGGCTGTCACAAGGCCGGATGCAGGGGCGGCAGGAGAAGGGCTTGGGGGTAGAGGAGAACCTTAGCCTCGATGAGGGGGTTTGGTCTCTGCACAGAACATGGGCCCTCCAGGGGCAGCATTGACTTAACAAAACCACTCTGCGGCTACAAACAAGGCCTGCTGAAGGGGGCAGCCAGGACCCCAGAGTCCATAGCAGCCAGGGCCCCAGCAGGTGGATTCCTGGGAGTCACTCAAGCCCTTACCTCCACTGTGCAACCCCTGTCCATTCGGCCTGGGTGCTGGGAACCCGGGTTGGGTTCCCCAACTCAACTGGGGGCCAAGGGTGCAAAGCCATCCCCACCTCTCCCTGTCAAACCAGCACACAGCTCACATCAACACAGAGCTGCTGGGCCCGCTCTCCTGCAACCCCCATGTGGGCAGACCCCCACAGCACGCAGGCCAGGGCAACTCTGTGCTGGCAGGTTGGGGGGACAGGAGGGACCTCCCTGAAACCTTGTAGCCAGGCCAAACCTGGGCAGGGAGCTTGGCCAAGGCATGGACAAGTGGGCCACTCAGTGGGGTGAATGCAGATGGGTATATAAGACCCAACACCCACCCACGCACCCACATGCCACAACGTCTCAGCTGAAAGCCCAAATTGCATCTTCACACAAACCCTGTGGGTCCCCATTTCCAGGTCAACTCACCTTCCTTCTAAACCCTCCTGGCTTCTCCAACATCTGTCCTCTCTGCCCTCCCTGAGGGCTCCTCCTCAGTCTTCTGGGTACCTCCCCACCCCGCAATTTACTGACCACAGGACCCTCTCCTAATATTCCTCAGTCTTCCTACAGACGCTAGCCGAGTGTCCTTCCTGCTTCCCAGGCTCAAAGCCAGTTGATGTCCAAGCTGGTGCACGCGGCACACGGAGTGGAGGAGCGGATGCTGCAGACTCGGAGGTAGGAGGTGGGAGGTGGGGGAACCTACCTACTGGGTACAGTGTGCACCATTTGGGTAATGGCTACACTCTGACTGCACTTGTACCCCTTAAATCTACAAAAAAAAACACAAAAAACTACAGAAAAAAGCTTACAATAGAAATGACAAACGAAACCAGGAGCCGGTGCCTGGACTGATGTTCTGCTGGGCTCCAGAGGCAGGCAGCAGGTCACCCCTGTGCAAAGCCGCCCAGCCACATCTGCAGCATTGTGGGCTCCACCTGGGTTTGGCAGCCCTGCCCCACCAGTGGCTGAATTCACTCACACACAGCCTCTCTCTTCTGTGGGAGCCAGAACTGCCCAGGGGCCCATTTCCCTCTGAATCTTGGGGCCCCTTGGGTCTACACCATGCTGGGCATGGAACACGTTCTCCATTTTGTGGGACAAACATCCAGCTGAACCCCACGGGAAGATGATATCAGACACTCCCAGCCCACATGGGGCCTCTCAGCATGGGAGTGCTGTCAGTCCTCATCAGCGCACGCTTGCCAAGCGGGGAGAGCTGACTCCAGGCCGCCTGACCTGCCGCCAGGCCAGAGGCCAGGGCATCCACTGGTTCTGGTTTGGGGGCGCACCAAGGAAAGCCCAGGCCCAGGGGGCTGGCTCGGGGAGTGGAGCCCACACATGGGAAAAGACTCTCCTGGAAGCAGAGGAGGAAGAGACCGCCCCCCCATAATGGAGATGCATGGGGTGTGCCGGCGGGGTGAAGATAGAGTGAAGGGTGAGGACTTCCTGCTGGGGACACCATGGCGGGAGTCCTGTGGGAGGCCCAAGGTGGTCCCGGCAAGCACACGCCCACTCTGCTGTGCCCACAGGGAGCAGCAGCGTCAGTCAGGCCAAGATGGAGTGACCTTACGTAAGCACTTAAGAAACACCACCGGTTTACATCTACAGAGGACAATTGATTTTCCCTTTCTTGGCATGTGGGTTTGGGGGTGGGACATCTGTCCTGCTGCTAACTCAGCGTTTCACAGGCAAGAGCCAGGCACATCCAGCCATGCCATTCACCTCTCAGCCCAGACAACCTCTCTGCCCCTGCTTCTTGCACTTTCTGGTTCTCCCTCCCCCAGTGTGGCCAGGCCATGCCTGTGTGGCCACCACGGCTGCCCCCCCCACCCAGCTCACCTGCAGCAGCCCCAGTGCAGGCAGCTGGCAGCGGCCCTCAAGCTCAGCGATGAGCTCAGCTAGGTGGGCGCTCTGCTGGCCTAGGCGGGCTGCGCCCTCCCGCAGCCGGGGCAGCACCTCCAGCTCCTCCTCCTCCAGCCTCTGCAGCAGCTGCTGCTCCTCCTCTGCCAGCAAACGGCGAAGACGCTCGAACTCGCCCAGCACGTTCTGCCGCTGGCTCTCCACCATCTTCTGTGGGGCCCAGGGAGAAAGACAGCTGAGGCCAGACCCCAGGCCCAGCCAGACCCCAAGTCTGGTCAGACACCAAGCCCACCCAGAGGCCCAGCCACACCCAACCCCACCCCCGGGGCCTGCTAAACCCAAAGCACAGCACCAGGTGTGGCAGGACCCCAAACCTACCACCTGGTGCTGGCCAGAACCCAAACCCACCTGTGGTACCTCCCAAACCCCACACCTACCACTCACGGACAGCCAAATCCCATTCTACCACGCAGGACTGGCTAGACCCCAAATCTAAACCAGGGCCGACTAGATCCCAAATCCACTATCTAGTCCCTCCCCAACTTCCAAATCCACCCATTGGCTTGGCAGAACCCTGCATCTACCACCTGGGGCCAGCTGGACCACAACAAATCTACCACCCAGGGTCCCTCCTGACCTCCAAATTCTCCCCTGGGGCTGTCCAGATCCCAAATCCACCACCCAGGGCCTCCCAGACCCCAAATCTACCCCAGAACTGGACAGATCCCAAATCTACTCCTCGGGATGGCTGAATCCCACATCTATGACCTAGTCCCTCAAAACCTCCAAATTCACCTCCAGGGCCCAGACCCTAAATACACCTGAGAGTTTCCACTCAAGCATGCTGGGACCCCAGGATGGGGCCCTTGCGGTATGGGAGCCCACGCCCGCGACCTGGCAGGACAGGTGCACATGGGAAAGGACCAGCCCTTCAGTGGGCTCGGTGGGGCCAGGATGAAGCAGTGACTGGTCCTGGGGCGCCAAGGGCAAGTGTGCCTGGCCAACATCGCCCCCTGGGGTCTCCTGTACAGGACTTCACTCCCTGCCCTGCCACCCAGGACCCTGGGAGCCCTAGCACCTGCCTGCCACAAGACGCAGGTCTCATCCGCCTGGGCTTGGAACAGCAACGCATCCTGCATCTGCTTCCGGAGATGCTCCAGCGACTTCTCCAGCTTCGCCTGAGGGAGAGGCCAGGCAGGACCATGAGACATGAGTCCTGTCACAGAAGCCTGCCCTTTTGCACCTGACACCCTGTCCCCTACTCAAAGACAATGGGGACAAACTGAAATCTGCCTGGTGAATGAGGGAACTCAATGCCCTCCAATGAGCGTGAGCCCTCATGGTAGGTGGGCAGCCTCTTACCAGAGGCTGACAGCCCCAGCCACATTCTTTCCTTTTTCTCATATGGGGCATTTCTAGTCCTCGACCTTGCTACCCTGCCCCAGGCCTCACCCCACTTTGCAAAGCTACCTCAAGGGTTCTCGCTGCCCACCCCATCTGTCCCCAAGCTGGCCCTGAAGGTGCTGAGCTCTCCTGTTCCCAAGCCAGTGTCTCCTCCTCCTCCTCTTCCTTCTCACCTGCTGGTTCACATAAGGGCCTTGGGCCAAGCCTATGCTGGGGTCCAAAAATTCTGCCCTAGGCCCCCCACAAATTCCTAGGTTGAAATCCCAACGCCCAGCGTGATGATGTTAGGAGGCGGGGGCTTTGGGAGGTGACTAGGTCAGGAGGGCAGTGCCGCCACGATGGGATTAGTGTTATAAAGGAACCCTCGCCCCTTTCACCATATGACGACACAGTGAAAGGGTGTCGTCTGCGAACCAGGAAGCGCCCTCACCAGACACCAAACCTGCCAGGACTTGATCTTAGACTTCCAGCCTCCAGAGCTGTGAGTAGTATACATCTGCCATGTGCAAACCATGGTGTTTTGGTAGGACAGTCAGCACAGACAGACATGCCTGGCTGCCCACCCCATCTTTTCTCCAAGCCACTCGGGATCTTGTGCATTTTCAGCTTCATCAGCTATCACCGTAATAAGCCCCAGGACAGGTACACTTGCATTCTGCTTTCTTGGTCCTTAATTCTCATTCCCACGGTTCCTCATGCTGTGCGTACCAGGAAGCAGTGAAAATCCTATACACAAGCTCGCTGTACTGTGTGTGCTCGGGGTGCCCTGAACCCACTTCTCGAAGGGTCTGCTCACTTCCACCCCATCTGACACCCTTATCAGCAACGGGCCCTGTGTTGGCCACACCTCTTTGCTTCTCAGCCACCCCAAGTCTTGGCTCTCATCTCTCTCTATCCATGCTCTGGAAGGATGGAGGTGCTGGGAGGGTCCAGAAGTCGGCCCCGGTAGCAGAACCAGGACTTCAGCCCAGCTGCCTGGCTCCAGGTGCTCACTTTGGTTCACCACTTGGCCTCGCGATTCGGGAAGACCGCCTGGCACCTCTGGAGCACCAAGGACACGTCCAACTGCTTTACTGTCTCTGCCTAGGCTCAGCTCTCATGTGAGCTCCGAGAACCCCAAATGGGGGTCCCTGTCCCCAGGCCTCTCTCCTCACTGCTGCCAACCTGTTCCAGAAAACTCAGGCCTGACCCCTGTGACCCCAACCACATCTCAAACACTTGACCCAGGCCTCTCACTTCTCCCTCAATGCCTCAGTCCCTACGTGACGTTTTCAGTTTTCTTTTTTTGAGACGGAGTCTCACTCTGTCCCCCAAGCTGGAGTGCAGTGGCACGATCTTGGCTCACTGCAACCTCTGCCTCCTGCGTTCAAGTGATTCTTCTGCCTCAGCCCCCTGAGTAGCTGGGATTACAGGTGCCCGCCACCACACCCAGCTAATTTTTGTATTTTTTGTACAGATGGGATTTCACCATGTTGGCCAGGGTGGTCTCAAACTCCTGATCTCAGGTGATCCGCCCACCTTGGCCTCCCAAATTGCTGGGATTACAGGCGTGAGCCACCACACCTGGCCAACGTTTTCAGTTTTCAACACTAAGGTTACAAACAGCATTTGATCGGATGGAATGGGCTGTAAAGCAGCACAACGTACCCAGCATGGCAAAGATCCTGCATTTCAGGTACCTGCATCTTTGTGTCTCTGGCCAGATCAGAACGGAAACCTCTTACCCTGCGTGTAGTCAGAACTGGGACGCTGGGGCTTGGTGCAGGCCTGGGATCTTCCCTGGCCTCCTCCTTCCTGTGGCAAACCCCTCCCCACCCAAGTGCCATCTGACACACAACCCAGAGAGATCTGGGGGCCGTCTTCTTTCTCCCATGGTGCTGCTTCCTGGAACTGGAGCTTACTGGGACTTCCCTGTTCATCACCTCGGGGCAACCCAGCCTGGGGCTTGTTCAGCTGTCATGACCCCAGGTCAGGGCCAGGCAAGGAGTGAACCTGTCTTGGAGCTAATGGGCCCCAGCTCTGGCAAGTGGACACACAGCCCCATAGGTGGGACTGAGCTTTCTAGGCCCATGGGGGCAGGTAAAAGCAGTTTGCTGCGGTTAACATAACCTAGGCTCTAAGGCAGTGAAGAACAGGATGTCATCCCCAAATATACCACTGTGGTATAAGAATTATTCTGAGTAAAAGCAGATGCAGGAAGAGCTCTCTGTACTCCTATCTGCCTAAAAGTAGGGTACTCATTCCCCATGAGAAAGGCACCCTCCCTCTACCAGGAAGAGGAGGGCACTCTAATCCCGGGAGATGATTCGCCTAAACAGACCTTACTACAATGACCATTATCTTGTGTTAATTCTTCCCATCTATTTCCTAGTCACTTTCCCACAATTTATCAGTCCTAGACGCCTAATCCCATTTCTGTATCCAGTCACTTCTCCACAATTCACAAACGTTTGCTGAAATACGCTTTTCTATGAAGTTCTTGTGCATGTGAAACTTAAAATATTAATCAAATTGTATGATTTTTTTTCCTATTCATTTGTCTTGTGCCAGTTTAATTTGCAGCCCCCAGCCACTGAATCTAACAGGGTAGAGGGAAATTTTTTTCTTCACCTGCAAAAGAAAGGGTTAAGTGCTATCCCATGAAACTATATCGGGTCAACTCTATAGAGCTACTGGGCACTCTCTGCACCCATTGGGGTAATTGGTGTCAGAAGGGTAATTCTGCTGGGCTAACATGTTTGAGGTGTTGACATTCCTGCATGGGCAAAGAAAGAAAAGAAAACCCAAATGAATCTGTGTCTGAACAAGCCCACGGATATGGCTCTAAACCGCCTTTCTGCTAAAATCCAAAGCAGAAGGGGACAGATTCAGATTTATTCTAGTATCCCAGAAGTTTGCTCTGTGATAGGGACAGAGCAAGCTCAGTACTGATTCTAACACTGGCTTAACTGCTCATCTGGCACACACAAGTGACCATGATGCAACACACAAAGTGCAATCAAGCAAGCTCCAAAGATGCTGCCATCTGCCCCACACATGGGCTCCCAGGAGCACACCTGCAGCAGGTCAGCGAGGAAAGAGGACAGCGGGAGGGGGCGCAGGCCAGGGAACGTGTGCCCCAGGCCCTTCAGCTCGGGGTTTGTTTGGGTTTTAAGCAGCAAGACAAGGGGAGAAAAGGCGGGCTGAGCCCTGGCATTTCAGATGGCAGAGATGGCTCCCAGTATCCCACCCAGAAATGCAGGGCAGCCCTGGAGGGGAGGTTAGAGAGGAAACGACTGTGTCCCCCTCATCCTGTCCAGTCTGGGGCTTTCCCAGGACTTAAGTACTGACCTGCTAACACAGTCCCTGCAGGGAGTCCATCTAGGATCGGCCACCTCTGAGGTTCTCCCACTCTCCTCTGATTCCGGCTCCTTTCTGGCCAGTGTATGGCCACATTTTCCTTGCCCCCACTCCACCACCTTCCACCTTCCTCTCTTAGCCTCTATCTATAGGAGGTACGCCCCTCACCCCCGAGAGCAGGGTCTCATTGGCGGCCATGGCCCCAGCCTCAAGGGGCCTGGTTGAAACAGGCTGTGTCATGAGCCCCCACAGCCACCCTGCGCGACACCCCCCTCACAGGCCCACGGCAGGCTGCATCCTGAGCTCCCCGCCCTAGACAGAGACAGATTACTCCCGGAGCAGTCCCCCAAACCTCCCACCCGCCCAGGCCTCCCCAGTCCCCGGCTCCCCGACGCCCCTGCGCGCCACCCCCGCCCAAGCGCACCTTGAGGTCTTCAGCCGCGTCCTGCAGCGGCCGCACGCGGTGCGCCCAGTGCTCCCCGGAGCGCTCGCAGGCCGCACACAGGAGGCGCAGCTCGTCCCCACAGAAGGCGGCCAGTGGTGGCTCGCGGTGCGCGGGGCACACGCCCTGCGGGACCGGCGACGGCGGGTGCAGGCGCCGCGCCATCTCGGCCATCTTAGCAAGCGGGCGGTTGGGCCGCAGGTTCCTCTGCGGGGACAGCTCGCGGCACTCGGGGCACGCGTACGGGCCCTCGGGCTGGCCCCAGCAGCGCCGGATGCACTCGCGGCAGAAGTTGTGGCCGCAGTCGGTCATCACCGGATCCGTGAAGTAGTCGAGGCAGATGGCGCAGGTGGCCTCCTCCTGGAGGTTGGTGGACAGGTCGGGGGCGGCCATGGCGCGGACCAAGGGGAGGAAGGCGGTACTGTCCGCGGGGCGGCGGCGGGCGGACTCGGGAGCTCGCGGGGACGAGGGGTATCCGGGTGCGGTGGCGCAGGCTCGGGACTCCCGGGTGCTCGGGCTCCGGGGCGCGGGGACTCCAGGGCGCAGGACTCTGAGTTTCGGTAGCGCTGGGCGCGTAGGCTCCGGGCGCTCGGGGGACGCGGGACGTAGGGATCCCGGATGCCGGCAGGAAGAGGAGCCAAGGCGGAAGCAGGAAGCGACTGGGTGGGTTTTGTGTTTTTTTTTTTTTATTTGGAACAACCCGCTTTTGCCTCCGATTGGCCGCTGCCAGTCACGCGGCCCGCGGGCGGGACGGAATTGGAGAGCTTTCACTTGCTGACCTGGCGTCCCCACCGCTCGGGTTCGTGTAGCCAGGTCTTTTACCCCTGCCCTGGGGAGGACTCCGGCGCAGGGGAGGGATGGGGACGGGGGCGGGGCGCAGGGGAGGGATGGAACTGGGGGCAGGGCAAGGAGGAATGGGGACTTAGGGCGGGGCACACGGAAGCAACTGCAAGGACTAAGGGAGCCCGCAGCCTGGGGCATTGGAGCCCCTCGCCATACCCCTAGTGCGTCCTCACCCCCTCAGCCCGTGCTTCCCAGGGCGGGTATCCTCGGAAGGCCCGGCCCTCACAGCCTTGGCAGGCCAAGGTCAGAATGATTGGAGTTGGGGGACGGGACGGGGGCATCCCTCCAGGACCAGCTCTCCAGGAGGCCCACATTCTCTCTGCGGGAACCACTCCAAAGGGGCACGCTGTTCCAGGCAGCCCCTCGCGTAGACACTCCGGCTTTGTCTAGGTAGGAGTACGCTGACTCTGGAATTCTGCCGCGCTAGTGACTGACACAGGCTGTTAAAGTGCTTGACCCTGTAGGGGTCGGTGGGGGGGTTCCTTGGAAAAGGTAAGGGCGCTGTGGAAAGGAGGCCCCTACATAAATCCTAACCTCTTAGGGATTTTGCCCCTGCTCGTGCAACTTTGGGGGTCGAACGGGATGGGGGTGGGCAGCTCTGAGGCTTTTTAGGGGTTCAGCCTTTCCCATTTTCCCCCTTCGAAGGACCCAATAGGATGCATAGGACATTTCTATGGGCAACCTGGGACCATCCCTGACACAGCAACCTAACCACCCCCGCTCCTCCCCACCATAGGATATTTCTACTTCTTTGACAGAGTAACCTAAACCTCTGGGGGGGCTGGGAGCCACAGATTCCTGTCATTCCAAAGTGGGGGTGGGGGCATGGCTAAAGAAAAGGTGACCACGCTGTTCCTGGTGTGTAGGTATGGATTTAGAAATCGGTCCACTCAGAACGCAGGGGCTTTCAAAAGTTTCCTCTAGGAAGCATCTGTCAGTATACCCTCTTAATGTTTGACAGTTCTAATCACAATTATATTTAGACTTTGAGAAACCCCCCTGTGTGTCTAATGGCTGCCAGCGTGATGCCAGAGAACCCTGGCAGGTGGGCTGCAGTAAGCAGAAGGCCCATACCTTCTGCAGAGCCAGGGGCAGTGCCCGAGTCCCCCGGCCTGTGTCTATCCTTTCACCCACATGGTCACTGTGGAGATGACCATCTGACCAGACTTCGGAGCCCCCAGGCAGAAGAAAGGCTGCAGGGGGCCCGGGAAGGTGGCCTGGGAGTAGGTGTGCAGGTGAGACCCATCGCTTACGCTGTAGAAGGACACCTCCCCGGCCTCGAAGTCCAGGAAGACACCCACGTGGCTGGGAGGCTCCATCAGCATGACCGGGGTCAGGGCAGAGAAGGGGGATAAGTACTTGGTCCCCTTGGACAGCTGCACCACCCAGAAGCCGTTTTCGGGGCACTTGGGGACCCTGTCTTTCCGGCTCACATTATCTCTGCACACACCGAGGGCCCACAGCGCGTCCCCAGTGATGTTCATGCCCACCTCCCAGTAGTGCCTCCCAGAGGAGAAGGTCGTCTGGCCCACAGCACAGGGGTAAGCCACAAATCGGTCCTTGCTGCAGAACCCACTGCCCTCCGGTGAAGAGCCGAGGTAGCGCCTCTGGCGGCTCTCATACAGGAGGAGGTAAGGGTATGCGGAGGTGGCATCAGGCACCACATCCTCTGTAGATGGGTGTGGTGGTGGAGAGAGGGGAGAGGTGCGAGGCATTCAGGGTCAAAGGTGGGAGCGCCTGGGCCCCTAGTGGTGGATGTGGCCAAATGGTCCCCTAACTCCCCAGAGGCCTCCCCTGCTGTGAATCTGGGGTTACTTGATGCTTCCACACACCAATTGTGTGTGGGTATTGGTGGCAATAAGGTACAGGGGGCTGGGCGGAGGGACCACTGGGAACTCAACAAGATTCATCCCATGAATTAGAACCACCAGTAACGCCGCCCTATGAAGGTGCAGTGAATAGCCAGTGACCGTCACCAGGCAGTGCACTTGCAGACCCTCCCCACTGGTGGCTTCCAAGACTAGGGGGTACAGTGGGGCATCGCCAAGAGATTCTGGGTCAGAGGTCCCGGCCCTGGGTGCCCACTTACCTAGAAAGCCTCTTAGCACTTCAATCTGTCCGGGAACTCTGCACACAGTCCTGGGTCTGGTTGGGGGGGCAACCTCTGGGCACTGCACACTCACGTTGTTCTTCCTCCGGTGGGCACACACAGGGGAGTCTTATTGACTCCCCTGGCCCCACAGTCTTATTGTCCCCACTGGCCCACCACTGTCACTGCCCCCACCCCTGCCTGAGGGGACCACATACCTGCTCAGGGGTTCCTTCATGTCCTGCAAAAGACAGGGACGGAGGGCGAGAGTGAGCCAAGCTCCTGGCTCACCTCAATGTCCCTGCTACCTTCTTGTCTGTGTCTTAGGGCAAGACCCATCCTGTCCCCTGGGCATTCCCTTCCCACAATTGGGCTTCACGGCACTCCTGAGCCTTCCCCGGTGCCCTGGCTCCCACTACCACCAGAGCCTCCAGTGCCCCACCTAAGCTGAGCTACCCTGTCAGCCCACGGTCACACGCCTGAAGTCCTGCGACTCAGGAGAGGCGGAGGGAGCCCTTCCGGGCAAGTGGCCACTCAACGCTGACCCTCCTCTCCCATTTCAGGTGGGTGCGGCCCACTCAGCAGGAATGGGGTGGGGGCGCAATTGGGTGCAGTTTGGGGAGGGAGGGAGGTGGGTAAGAGACTGAGCCACCTGGGGATTTTCTGTAGCCTCTTTAGGGATTCAGAGTTCCCTAAAGAGATCACTGTTTACTTCTCTGGCCTGGAAACTACAAGGGACTTATTTTCCAAAGGCCATATTTCTAGTTTCCAGAGCGTGACCCTAACTCTAGGCAGGGACTCTCATGCAGGTGACGTGCTTGGCCCTCTGCTCATAGGAGCACCCTTCTACCAGCTGCAGGGGCTTTTCCCCTCAGTTGGTCAGCAAACAAATGTAGTGGGTTGTGAACAGGCTGCTTTGTTTTTCCTTTTCCTTTTTTTTTTTTTCCCTAGATGTGATCTCACCATCACCCAGGCTGGAGTGCAGTGGCGCAATAGCTCACTGCAGCCTTGAACTCACGGGCTCAAGCAGTCTTCCTGCCTCAGCCTCCTGAGTCCTGGGACCACAGGTGCACGCCACCATGCCCTGCTAATATTTTTAAGTTTTTGTAGAGATGGCGTCTCGTCAGCCATAATCAAGCCCCCTCTCCAGGGCCATGGCACACAGGCTGGTCCTGGCAGGCAGGCTGGCTGCTTCACCTCCCCACTGCCATTGCCACGCAACTCACTCCTGGGACAGTGTGCCTCCCCCCACACTGAGACATGGAGTCCCTGTCCCAAAGCTGCACCTGGCTGCCAGGTATCCCAAGCCACCTCTCTGGACTTGAAAGGAAATGGGGACACTGTCTCAGGTTGGAACCTGTAAGGGGCTGACTTGTGTCCCCACTAATTCACAGGTTGAAGCCCGAACCCTCAGGACCTCAGAATGTGACTGTGTTTGGAGATAGCATCTTTAAGGAGGGAGTTGAGGTCACTGGGGTGGGCCCTAATCCAGTCTGACTGGTGTCTTTATAGAAGGAGATGATTAGGACACAGACGTGCATAGAGATGACGCTGTGAGGACACGGGGAGGAGACAGCATCTTCAGGCCCAGGAGGGAGGCTCAGGAGGAACCAGGCCTGCCCGCACCTTGGCCTCAGCCACCCAGCCTCCAGGACTAGCAGACTGGGAGCTAACAGCCCTTTCCTGTTGGCTGCCTCTTCCCCAAGCCCAGCGCCCCCTGCCCATGCCTGTCAGAGCTCATATCCCGCCCTGCCTGCCAAGCCTACTGGCTCACCTGCAGCATCTGGAGGGGTCCCTGTGTGCTCCGCTCCTCCAGCTGCAGCAGCAGCAGCTCCAGGGAGTGGCCCTGCCGGTCCAGGCAGGCCACGCTCTCCCGGAGCCTGCTAGCGATCTCCTCTTCTTCCCTCTCCAGAGCCTGGAGGAGCCTCTGCTCTTCTTCCACCAGATAGAGGTTCATCTTCTCAAACTCCAGCACAATGCGTTCTCTCTGCTCCTTCACCTTGCCCTGCAAGAGTGGAGAAGCCCGGCATGTCGCCAGCAGGTGGCTCAGCTCCAGGGATGCTGGCACCTCTCCCCAGGGCCCTGGTGACCCACAGATCACCAGCAACTGGAGCTTTTGTTGGGGACCAGGAACTGTGACAGAGGCCCCCACCCCTGCTATCCTGTGATACACTGAGTGTAACCCTCCGAGCCCCAAACTGCAACTTCTACACATCCAAACACCCATGCACCCTTGCTCTGAGGAGGTTCAGAATGTCCACCCCCAGATAAGCCTCTTGGGCATGTTAAACAAAATTTATGGGTGGCCATTGTTTTTTGTTTTGTTTTGTTTTGTTTGAGACAGGGTCTCGCTCAGTTGCCCAGGCAGGAGTGCAGTGGCACTTATTGCAACCTCCACCTCCTGGGCTCAAGTCATCTGAGTAGCTGGGACCACAGGCATGCACCACCGCATCCAGCTAGTTTTTAAATTTTGTGTAGGGACAGGGTCTTGCTCTGTTGCCCAGGCTGGAGTGCAATGGCACAACCACAACTCACTGCAACTTTGACCTCCTGGCCTCAAGTGACCCTCCTACCTCAGCCTTCCAAGTAAGTGGGACTATAGACATATGTCACCACCACCATGTCCAGCTAATTTTTAATTTTTTTGTAGAGACAGGGTCTTGCCATGTTGCCAAGGCTGGGGTTCAGTGGCATGATCATGGTTCACTGCTGTCTCGGACTCCTGGGCTCAAGTGATCCTCAGGGGCCACTGTTTTGAACTGGGCTCCTGCACTAGGTCCCAGAAGAGCAGACCCAACCAGAATGGAGTCACTAGTGCTAATGAAACCAAGTGGTTCATTGATCAGGTCAGCCTGCCCTGATTGCTTTTTGTTATTTTGTTTTTCCTTTTTCCATGAAGCTAAAGGCCGTGCCTCAACGCTGACGCCCAACCTTCACTGGCTGCTTTATAGATAATATTCACAGGTCACCATGGGACTGGTTGCTTCAGGAACGTGGGGCAGCTCCTGTCCAGCTGAAACTGGTTGAGACCATCTGCCCTTCAAGTGCACCTGTCCCAGTGCCCGAGGTGGCCTTTTGGTGTCAGAGGGCCAAAACTTCCAACCTCAGATCATGCTAAGGCTGCCGTTTCTGGTACCTGTGTCCTGTGAAATGCCATGCACCCCGACAACACCTGCACAGAATGGGCCTGCTGGACCACCCTGCCTCTGTAGTTCATAAAGACTCCCAAGCTGTATCACTTGGGAGGTGGGTTTAAGTGCTGTTCTCCCTCTTCCTCACTCGGCGGCCTTGCAAATAAATCTTTTCTCTTAGCTGGATGCAGTGGCTAACACCTGTAATCCCAGTGCTTTGGGAGGCTGAGGCGGGAAGATAGTTTGAGCTCAGGAGTTCAAGGCCAGCCTGGGCAATAGCAAGACCCTGTCTCTACAGAAAAAAAAAAAAACAAAAAAAAAGCCGGTCTTGGTGGCAAGTGCCTGTAGTCCCAGCTACTCAGGAGGTTGAAGCAGGAGGATCACTTGAGTCCAGGAATTTGAGGCTGCAGTGAGCTATGATTGCATCACTGTGCTCCAGCCTGGGCCACAGAGCGACTCTGACTCAAGAAAAAAGCAAAAAATAACAATAAAGATCTCTAAATCTGTTTTGATTTTGTGTTTTGACAGGCATTAGGATTAGGGTAAACTAAAGGCCATTGAGAACCCGCAGAAGCAGGAAAACCTGTTTGCCTCACCAATTAGCTGCCTAAAAAAATAAAGTGCCTGGCCTGGCGCGATGGCTCATGCCTGTAATTCTAGCACTTTGGGAGGCCGAGGCGGGCAGATTACCTGAGGTCAGGAGTTCGATACCAGCCTGACCAACATGGTGAAACCCCATCCCTACTAAAAATACAAAAGTTAGTTGGGCATGGTGGTGGGCACCTGTAGTCCCAGCTGCTTGGGAGGCTGAGGCAGGAGAATTGCTTGAACCCGGGAGCCAGAGGTTGCAGTGAGCTGACACCGCACCATTGGATTCCAGCCTGGGCAACAAGAGTGAAACTCCGTCTCAAAAAATATATAAAAATAAAAATGTGCCCTTTCATGAAGGAAATTTTCAGTGGTCAAGGCATCTATCTATACCTGGAAGAGGGTTCCAAAAACAACTCTTCACCTGAGACACTTGTTTAAATACTTAACCAACATCACCTGCCTCCCCAGCCCGGAGGCCCCAAGCCCTATTCCTTTGTGGTGCTGACCTACGCCCCTGCCCTCTGGCTGCCTCCTTTGTGGTACTGAGCCCCCACCTTCTGGCTACCTCCTTTGTGATACTGAGCCCCCGCCCTCTGGCTGCCTCCTTTGTGGTACTGAGCCCCCACCCTCTGGCTACCTCCTTTGTGGTACTGAGCCCCTACCCTCTGGCTGCCTCTTTGAGTCTGATTTTTGAGGCCCCTTCTCTCCACCCTGTGTGTGCATCTGTAATTTAAAATTGCCTTTTCATCTTTTTCTCTGCTGTTCATCTGTCTTAAGTCAGTTTCATTCTGAGGCCAGCCACAGAACCTAGAAGGGTAGAGGCAACTTTCTTCTTTTCTTGCCGCTGCGGCAGCATATCCCCACGGGTAGACACAGACGTGGAAATGCAGGAAGATGGAGCAGCAGCAGGAAAGGGACTGGACAGCCCTGGGCACCCACCTGCCACTCGGCTAAGCTCTGCTCCTCCCTGGCCTGCAGATTCCCTGTCCTGGTGATCTGCTCCCGAAGGTACTCCATGTCCTCCTCCAGCTTCAACTGTGGGACACACAAACCGCAGGATTTGGGATCAGCGATCCCCCCAACTCCTGCCTAGAGTCCAGTTGTGCTCGCTGAAACTGCACCCACCCCAGAGACCCTCCTCAGGAGGGGCAGGGGATCAAAATACATCACCCAGAATGTGCCACCTTGGATTATTTTGAGCTAAAGGCACTTAAAAAAGGGCAGGTGTAAGAATTGCTCTGACCCTCAGCCTTCCTAAGAGCAGAAGGCACAGCCACCATGCCAGAGAGGCCTGCCCTAGGCTAGGAGGAAAGCCATGTTCTTATCAAGGGCGGGAAAGCCGAAACCAGAGAAATCTGTGCAAAGGGGACCCTGCTAAGCTAACCCTCATCCTCCTCAGGTACGTGTTTGGCTCTAACATGCTTCCATGGGCCTCTGGCTCCTTGGGAGGGACTCCTGGGTCATGGAAAGCTTACAGGGAATGAATTTCAGTGCTTTGCTTCTGCTTATCTGTCTCAAATCAGTGTGGTTCTCAGAGCCACCCAAAATACTCTAAGAGAGGAGAGGTAAGGTTTTGCAACGCCTGCATCATACAGTGTAGGCCCACATTGTCCCCAGGGACATCCCTCCCCAGCCACAGGACACCTTGTTCCCTGGATGCCTCCTCCCCAGCCCCTGACTTGGGCCACTTTGTCCCTGGACACCTTCTCCCTCCCCCATGATCTGGGTCACCTTGTCCCCCTGGATGCCTCCTCCCTGGCCCCTTGACCTGGGCCCCAATGTGGCCCACCTTGTACCCCTGCACTGCGTCCTCCGCGGGCAGCACCCTGTGCAGCCGGTGCTCCCGGGACTCCCTGCACACCACACAGATGGGGCTCTGGTCCTCCTGGCAGAAAAGCTTGAGGGGCTCGTGGTGCTCCTGGCACAGGTCTTGCTTCTGCAGGCCAGGATGCTGCCGCGCCATCTCGGCCACCTTGGTCAGCAGCCGGTTAGGCAGCAGGTTCCTCTGCGGGGACATCTCTCTGCACTCGGGGCAGGGGAAGGAGCCCTTCCGCTTCCGCCTCCCCTTCTTGCCCCGCGCCTTCTCCCAGCTCAGCTGGATGCATGCTCGGCAGAAGTTGTGGCCACAGGCGGTCATCACAGGGTCTGTGAAGTAATCCAGACAGATGGAGCACGTAGCTTCCTCCTGCAGCTTTCTGGCGAGTTCCACAGCCTCCATGGCTCCTGGGAGACACCAGGCAGGTTCCCGCTTGAGGGACTCTGGAGAGAGGTGGAGGGAGCAGCCCGATGCTCTGGGCGCTGGCAGTGTGCAACCTTCCTGTACAGCCTCCCTTTACAGAGGATGGCTAGGACTGCAGTCCAGTTGGAGAGTCCAGAGTCATCATTTTTTTAGCCTTGTCAACAACAGACACAGATGCCTCCCCAGAAACTACACAGACCCTCCCTGACCAATGCTCGGCAGGCCTCTCCGCCTCTCCCCTCCACTGGGCCTGGACCCTACCCGTCCACTTCTGCCTGCTGCTGGCTACCCCCAGCTCCACATCTCATCAGTTCCTCCTCCCCAACCGACCGTTGCCGGCTAGGCCTTCAACCTGCCTTTCTGAAGAAGCCTGCTAGGTCAGCTTAGGGAGAAGCCCCTACCCTTAGGGCCTTCCCTTAATCACTTTCCATCCACTTACCCCACCCAGATCCCCACTCCAACTCCCCGATACATCCCCAGCGGTCTTTGCTGGCGCAACTCTCCCATTGCAAGTAGCCTGAGTAAAGAGCCTTTCAAGTGTCAGAAGAATTTTTTCTTTAACAAAACCCCGTACACCAAAGGAAAAAGGCATGGGCTATCAGAGGGAAAAAGCTCTCTTCCATTCGGTAGTGAAGTGGGGTTCAGAAAAAACGCGTGTGCATACAGGCGCCCACAAGCACAAACACATGCATACACGCACAGACGAACACCCATACACATACCAATGCATGTATACAAACGTGCATGTGCACACACGCACACCCACACATACACACCACACAAATACACACAAACATGTACGCACAGAAACACGCATACACGAACAGCACACACAGGCACAGATGCACATATCGGTAAACATGCATGCATGTACACACAGGTACACGCGTGCACACACGCACAGGCACACGAGCATGCACACAGACGCCCCCTGCAATCTGAACACTCGCGACCCCACGCAGTGGAGATCCACAGCCTTTCGCCTACGCCACGGGGTTGCTATGGGGACCGAGTTGCAGAGGGAGTTGACATCGCGTCTACACTGCAAGCACGATTCTCCCCTTCCGTTCTACCATCCCCTAAAGCGAGGGCGTCTAGGGGTCTCAGACTTCCCCGGCTCTGTCCCACGTCCATTTTCTTGGAGCTTTCTGCAAGCCAACCACCCGGCGCCAGCCCTCCCACTCCCCACAAGAGCCCTAACGGAGGCACCCAGCCCACCCTGACCGAAGCCGGGCAGGGGCAGCGGCAGCGGGCGTGGGGCTCTGGCTCTGGCTGCGGGGATGGTTGTCCTTCCCGCTCTGGTCCGCTAGGGTCCCGGTAGAGTTACCTTGTTGAAGCGCGCTAGCCCCTCCAGGGACGCGGCGGCCGGCGGAGGCGGGAAGGCCGGGCGTTGGAGGGCGAGGACGACCGGGTTAGGCTTAGGTCGTGGCCCAGGCGCCACAGGAGGGTGGCCTAGGCGGGGGGCGGGTACTCACCGCGGGGGGTGCCCCGCACAGCGCCTAGCGCACCTGGCCGAGCGCTCGCTGCCGAGAAAGGCTGGGTCTGCCCCCACGAAGCCCAGGGGGCCGCGGCCCGGCCCGGGGCGTGAGGGCGTGGGGTCCGGCGGCCGAGGGGCTTTGTGGCGTCAGCTGGGGGGGGCGGGTGGGGGCGGCGGGGGAGGGGAATGCTGGGCGACGGAGTGAGCGGCGGCCGGGACTGGGGCGGCGCCTCTTAGGAGAGGTTGGGGGTGGCTTGGGGAAGGAAGGCGGCAGGGGGTGGGAGGCTCTGGACGAGCCGGGGACGGGCGCAGCGGGGAGCTTACTGGGCGGTGGGGAGGATGTGGTCCACAGCCCAGCGAAGGGAGGAGTCTTATTGGCCTTGGGTGGGACTTTCAGGGGAGGTTAAGGGAGTGTGGAGGGTGGGGAGTTGGGGGGTTACTTGGGGGTGGGGAGTGGAATGGGGACAGCTGGTGGGGCAAGGGGCGGGCAGGCGAGCGTCAGGGTAGGGGGAGTGGGATTGGAAGAGGCTTATCAACCTGGGGTTGGAGCTGCGGGAGGGCACGCGAGCCCCAGGCTGGAGGGTTAGGTGAGGGGCTACGTTGGTCGGGGTAGGGGATGGAGAGGAGTTTGTGGGGGCTGGGGTGGGGGCGAGGCAGCAGGAGCGAGTGCCGGTTGAGAAGCTATGAAGGGGGTCCCCAGGAGCAGCCAGTCAGCCCCCAGGTCTGCCCACATGGGGGGCAGTCAGCACCAGGCTGAGGGTACAGGGAGGGGCGTCCCAATCCTGTGGGTGGACCGGTTTGGAGGGACCACCTGGCAGGTCAGGTCCCCTGGAACGAGGGGGGACAGGGTGGGTCTTGCCGACACCCCAGGTGGTTTTGTTACCAGAAACAGGTCATGATCCAGACCCCAAGAGAGGGTTTTGGATCTTGAGCAAGAAAGAATTCGGGGCAAATCCATAGAGTAAAGTGAAAGCAAGTTTATTAAGAAAGTAAAGGAATAAAGAGTGGCTACTCCATGGGCAGACCAGCCCCCAGTACTGCAGGTTGCCCATTTTTATGGCTATTTATTGATTATATGCTAAATAAGGGGTGGGGTATTCATGAGTTTCCCAGGAAAGGGATGGGCAATTCCAGAAACTGAGAGTTCCTCCCCTTCTTAGACCATATAGGGTAAGTGTGACCTTGTCTTGGCAACTGTAAACTGTTGTGGCACTGGTGAGGGTATCTTATAGCATGCTAACGTATTATAATTAGCATATAATGAGCAGTCGTGATAACCAGAGGTTATTCTTGTCGCCATCTAGGTTTTGGTGGGATTTTGCCGGCCTCTTCACCACATGCTGTTTCATCAGCAAGGTCTTTATGACGTGTATCTTGTGCCAACCTCCTATCCCATCCTGTGACTTGGAATGTCTAACCTCTGGGGAATGCAGCCCAGCAGGTCTCAGCCTTATTTTACCCAGCCTCTATACAAGATGGAGTCGCTCTGGTGTAAAAGTCTCTTACGGTTTCAGCCAAAATGCCGCCCCCAGCCCTGCCCACATCCTGGCTGGTGGCCATTTCTCCTGGCCTTGAGTCCCTACTCCTAGTCATCACACTTCATCCTCCAGTAGAGGGATGCACCTTTCACATGGAGGGTTCATCTCCTGCTTTCAGGAAAAGGAGCCAGAGGCCTGCGTGCCCTGAGTCAGAGTCCTGGGATTGGAGAGAGGACAGATGAAGAAACTAAGACTTGGCCCACACAGGGGGTGCAGGAGGGCAGGAAAACAGGGCCTCGAAGGCTAAGAGGCACCATTCTGCGATCTCCTGGGTGTGCGAGTGTAGACAGCTGGCCACAGGCATAGATGGCTGGCTTTCCCTGGGCTCACTCGGTGGAGTGTTTCTTCCGTGGTCTCTCATCACTCGCACACACAAAGGGGTCTGTGTGCTGTCAGGTGCGGGCTGGCCGTGCACACTGGCCGATTAAGTGAATTACCCTTGTGAACCCAGAATATCTGAGGCTAGTTTAAGTCAATTAGGAAGTTTATTTTGCCAAAGTTAAGGACACACGCCCATGACACAGCCATGTGCCCAAGGTGGTCCAAGCACAGCTTGGTTTTATACATTTTAGGGAGACATGAGACATCGATCAATATATGTAAGATGAACATTGGTTCCATCCAGAAAGGCGGGACAACTGGAAGTGGAGAGGGGGCTTCCAGGTCATAGGTAGATAAGAGACAAATGGTTGCATTCTTTTGAGTTTCTGATTAGCCTTTCCAAAAGAGGCAATCAGATATACATTTATCTCAGTGAGCAGATATATGACTTTGAATAGAATGGGAGACAGGTTTGCTCTAAGCAGTTCCCAGTTTGACTTTTCCTTTTAGCTAGTGATTTTGGGGCCCAAGATTTATTTTCCCCAATAAATTGGGGATTGGGCAGACCCAATCCTCTGCCTGTTATTTGCATCAGTGAAGGGATTGTGAGCTGCAGGTTTCCTTCAATTGGGAAAATGGAATCACAGAATTAGGGGAGAAATTGAATATATATGTATCTTACATAGCACCACACATGCCCTAGTCACCTGCTGACACTTTATCATCCTTTGTTACAAATGGTTTACAAGCGGCTGAGCCTAACAACTTCTTTGGGTTTTCACTTCTTTCCTGTACACCCCATGCACATAAAAATATTAAGATCAATACAATGTGGCTGCCTTTCTCCTGTTCGTCTGTCTTTGGTTTAATTCAGTCTCCCCCCTATACTAGCATGATGCGGGGAATTCAACAAATACTTGTTAAAATGTGGCATCAGCCCAGGATGCTCATTATTAATGTTCTTTAGGCTCACCTGGTTATTGAGCTGAGAAATCTATCATCATGATAAAACAATTGGAACAACATTCATATCCTCAAGTCATTAAGAAAAAATCAGATAGCAGTTATGTGTCCTGATAAATTGTTAGGTTTAATAAAAGGCAGGATGTAGAATATATGTAGTCTGCCACTATTTAGGTAAACATAATTATTGTATATGTATCTCTTGGAAAATATACAAGAAATATACAAGAAACTCCATCTGATGAGGGAAATTAAGGGCTGAGGAACCCCCTAACTGAGGGAGGCTCAATTTTCACTATATATTCTTTTGGAATTCTTAAGTTGAATTCCACTTTAAGAATTTAATTCTTAAATTAAATAACACTGCTGTGGGTTGTCTTTTTTTTTTCAAGTTATTTAAGCAAAGGATCAGCAATGTCAGTCTTGAAACACAAGTCTTAACACTGTTATAAGGTAAATATTCTTTGCCCTTACTGAATGCAGCCCCCACTAAGTTGTTAACATTGTAGAAAAGATTTGGGAGCAAAATTTAAGTGCTCATACAATTTAAAATATGCTGAATTAAATGGAAAAGAAGAGGGGCTCTTGAAAATAGGGTAAGAGAGCCATGGCCTCTTTATGTCTTCAATGTAGACTACTCAACAGGCGAGTCCACTGAGCCACAGAAAAACAAATCCAGATTGTTATGAACTGAAAGTCTGTCTCCAAAATTCACATTTTGAAATCCTCACCTCCAAGGTGATGGTGTTAGGAGATGGAGTTCTTTGGAAAGTAATTATGCCATAAGGGTGGAGCCTTCATGAATAGGATTGGTGCCTTTCCAGAGATTTATTTTTGCCTTACCCCTTGCACCACATGAGGACACAGTGAGAAGGCCCTGTCTGTGAACCAGAAAGCAGAATCTCACCAGAAGCTGAATCTGTTGGCACCTTGACCTTGGACTTGCCGGCCACCAGATCTGTGAACAATAAATTCCTGTCACTTATAAACCACCAAGCCCACAGCATTTTGTTATGGCAGCCTGCATAGACTAAAACGAAAGAAGACAGATTAATGGGAGAAAGCATACACATTTTATTTTTACATGTACATGGGAGCCTTCACAGCAAAATGAAGACCTCAAGAGTAGTTAGGCCTAAGTGCTTATCCACTGGATGGAACAAAGGGTAGTAATTGTGAGAAAGCAACTGAAATACCTGGGGAGGCTGGGAAAGGTAAGAGCTATTTTTGTTTGTTTGTTTGAGAGACAGTCTCACTCTGTCACCCAGGCTGGAATGCAGTGATGTGATCGTGGCTCATTGCAACCTCCACCTCCTGGGTTCAAGCAGTTCTCCTGCCTCAGCCTCCCAAGTAGCTGGGACTACAGGTGCATGCCACCACACCCGGCTGATTTTGTTTGTTTGTTTGTTTAGTAGATACGGGGTTTCACGTTGGCTAGGCTGGTCTGGAACTCCTGACCTCAGGTGATCTGCCTGCCTTGGCCTCCCAAAGTGCTGGGATTACAGGCATGAGCCACTCTACCTGGCAATAAGAGCTATTTTAACAAAGCCTGTTTACATATATTTTGCTGCACTTCAGTCCCCATGCCTAGTCATGCTGTTTCTCCCCCAGGTAGAGGCAAGCACCTTTCCCACGGAGGGTTCATCACCTGCTTTCAGGAAAAGGGGTCAGAGGGCCCTTCTTACACCTGCGGTTCTTCAAGTGCCTTCAGCTCAAAATAATTCTTATATCAAGTCTGCATATTTTGGGGAGGTTTATTCTGCTATCTTGTTGGGAGCTGAAAGCCTGAGGGTCGTGACCAACTCAGCATTCCACTGGAGGCTATATGACTAAACAGCAAACTGTTTATCATGAATGCAGGTAAACTCGCATCTGTGCCTGCTGCCAGAAGGCACACTGAGGGCCTCATTCCCTGGCTCTGTGCTCCTTGAGGTTATCTACTGGGACATCTGGAGCCTACTGTTCAAAGAATGCAGTCATGCAGGCCTGCACTAAGTCAAGCAGCTGACCACAACCACCCCCTTCTCCCTGTCTCCTTTACTCAATAAATACGAAGGGCTCCAAAAACTCAGGGCCCTTGTTCACTAGAAGCAAGGAGTCCCCTGACCCCTTTTTCCAAATATACTCTTTTGTCTTTGTCTTTATTCCCTTGTTTGTCCTCCTTTGTTCAGTCCACCAAGGTCCATGGCACTATCTCTTAATGCCTAACTCTCCTTTCTATTGTTTATTTCTGGAATTTTAACTTTTTGATATTTAGAACCAATATCATTCCACTTTTATAAACACTGCATGCTCAGGCTGCCTCCATAGTGTATATGCGCTTGAAGAGTTGAGTACACAGTGAACAGATATCCACATTTCAGTTACTATCTCACATTGTTAGAACCCACAAGATACAGAAGCAAAGGCTCTGGTCATAATTGTAAGAATCTGGCTCTGTTGCCCAGAATGGAGTGCAGTGGTGTGATCACAGCTTACTGCTCACTGTAACCTGGAACTCTTGGGCTCAAGCGATCCTCCCACCTCAGCCTTCTAAGTAGTTAGGACCACAGGCACACGCCATCATGCCCAGATAATTTTTGTATTTTTTGTAGAGACAGAGTCTTGCCATGTTGTCCAGGCTGGTCTTGAACTCCTTGGCCTCAAGAAATCCTACCATCTCAGCCTCCCAAAAAGCTGGGATTACAGGCATGAGCCACAATGCCTGGCTGGAAAGGCTTCCTCAAGTACTCACATGACCCAGAAAGACTTCAGTTACTTTTTTCCTGTGTCTAAACTTCTTTCCTTAGCTCCTCACCTTAGGTCCTCAGCAATCAGTTCTGACATACAAATTGCCCTGTGTTGCCTTGTTGTATCTTTATAGGCATCAATTCGTGCACTATCCACTCCATTAAACAGTAAAAACAAGGAACATTAAGGCCAAGCTCTTGTTTTTTTTTTTTTGGTTTTTTTTTTTTTGTTTTTTGTTGTTGTTGTTGTTTTTGACAGGGTCTGTTGCCCAGATTGGCCTCAAAAATTCCTGGGCTCAAGCCATCCTCTTGCCTCCCCAGTAGCTAGGATTACAGGCATGCGCCACACTGCCTAACTTAGACTCTGTTCTTCATACAAAGACCAGAATGACAGGGGGCTGCTCAAGTGGCTTGGTCTCCTACAGAAGGCAAAGCTTGATCATGATCCTGTCAAGAGTGCGTTATCTGCATCCAGTTCCGCAAATGTAGCTAACTGCCCAAATTCCTGCTCCCTCCAGGCTACCCAGCAAGATCATCAGCAAGGTTACATAGGTTTAGCTCTCCACCACTGGGCAAGACTTTGTCAGGACAAGGGCTTTGTAAAGCACAGAAGACTTGAACTTCACCTGCTCAGGAGGCTAAGGCAGGAAGATGGCTTGAGCCCAGGAGTTTAAGGCTGGCCACTATGCTCACGTCTGTGAATAGCCACTGTACTCCAGCCTGGGCAGCATGGCAAGACCCTGTCTCTGAAAAAACAAAACACGAGGGAAAACTTAAATTTATCCCAAAGGAGTCTAGTATTGAAAGTCAGAGCTGACTTTCAAAACCAGAACACAGCTGTCCCTGAATATTCTAGGCTTTCTGGATAGCCCTCCAAGGATCTGGCACTCATAAGTTTAAATACATCCTGAGATTGAAAAGGTATGATGTTCAGTTGTGTGTGTACTAATAAATTGATGAAGCTTTTGAATTTTGAGTCAACAGCCTATAAATTGGGTTCAAAGAGACTTATAAAATCCACTGTTGCCTATTGATAGCATTTTATGCACACCCCTTGCTATGTATAAGAGCACCTTTTACTATCGTTGCTTCTACACACAATACAGGCCCCCTTCACTCAAGCATAAGCACCTTGAAAGCAGAGTGGGCAGCAGCCACAGGAAATGGATTTTATTCCCTCCATGATCCCAGCAAGGGGTAGTACTTGGCTTCATTCAGTTTAATAAAGCCTTTAACAAATAAATGATTCCAACCTGTACCAGAGGGAGACAGTCCCTACATCCTTACCCTCACAGCCATCCTCAGGTTTTCCCGACATAATTCTACTATTGGATCTGTGGCCTGCTGCCCTAGCTGTAGGATTTCTCAGCAAATTGGTCTCTGTGTCTCTCATCCCCAGAGCACTGCCAGACTACTTTGTGGCACTGGGAAGCCTGTTTCAAAGTGCCAGGCACATGGGCCACCCCTGTCTGCGACTGCTCGGTAAACTGACTTCCAGGGCAGAGTGCCCTCTTTGCACTTTAGGCTGAGGTTTCCCGGTATTGATTTCACTCAGGCTGAATTAACAATGCACACGCCTAGCTGGGCTTCTCACACACAACTAGCTAGTCATCTACCCTAACAGAAGATAGGGTGAATTCACAACATACATGACTAGCCAGCCTTTTAACTGAATGGGAGATTGGGTATGTTAACACATACAATGAGATGGACTTCTAACCGGAGATGGGCCAACACCACAGCTACACATGTGTGTGCACATGGGCACACGCGCACACACTCACACACACACTCCTAGCCAGCCTTCTAACCTAATGGGAGATAGCCCAAGTTAACAAGATACACAATTAGCCAGCCTTCTAAATTAACAGGAGGTAGGCTGAGTTAACACACACAAGTAGCTGGACTTTTTTTGTTTTTTTTGGTTTTTTTTGAGATGGAGTCTCGTTCTGTTGCCCACGCTACGTGCAGTGGCACGATCTTGGCTCACTGCAACCTCCGCCTCCTGGGTTCAAGCAGTTCTCCTGCCTCAGCCTCCCAAGTAGCTGGGATTACAGGCATGCGCTACCACACCCGGCTAATTTTGTATTTTTAGTAGAGATGGGGTTTCACCATGTTGGCCAGGCTGGTCTGGCACTCCTGACCTCAGGTGATACACCCGCCTCGGCCTCCCAAAGTGCTGGGATTACAGGCGTGAGCTGCTATGCTGGTGAAGTAGCTGGACTTCCAACTGAAAATAGGCCAAGATAATACATACTACTTGCTGGCCTTAACAGATGGGCTGTCAAGGCAGAAGACTAGCTGGACTGGTAACCTCACTGGAAACAAGCTGCGTGTACACACACACCCACGCAGGACTTGTAACCTAATTTGAAAGAGGCTGAGTTGAGAACACGCAAGACCAGCCAGCCTTCCAACCTAACTGTAGATAGGCTGAGTTGACACAACTAGCTGGGGTTGCTTACCTAACTGGAGATAGGCCAGTTAGGCTACCCTCAACACCCCGTCCCCAAAACAGATCAACCATGATTCTTATCTAAAGGGATAGGCCAAGTTAGCCCCACACACTACTAACTGGATTTGTAACTGGAGACAGGCTGAGAGGTAACGCGTGTGAGTAGCTGGCCTCCTAACTGGACAGGGTGAACACAGGATTCGCCAGCCTCCCACCCTAATCAGAAGTAGGTAAGCCGGCACCGGCCAGCGGAAGGAATCCCCCGAAACCCAAGAGCCTGGCTTGCTACAGCAACTCTTCCGACCAGGTGGGTGGCTCTTAAAAGAGCCTTTGGGGTGAACGTTGCGCAACCTCTCAGGTGGCGAGATGGCCCTCCTAGGCCCGCTCCCCGCGGATACGGCGTGCCAGTTGGATGTCCTTAGGCATGATGGTGACCCGTTTGGCATGGATGGCACACAGGTTGGTGTCCTCAAACAGCCCCACCAGGTAAGACTCGCAAGCCTCCTGCAGCGCCATCACGGCCGAGCTCTGGAAGCGCAGGTCGGTCTTAAAGTCCTGAGCGATCTCGCGCACCAGCCGCTGGAAGGGCAGCTTGCGGATTAGCAGCTCAGTGGACTTCTGGTAGCGGCGGATCTCGCGAAGAGCCACCGTGCCGGGCCGGTAGCGGTGCGGCTTCTTCACGCCCCCAGTGGCGGGTGCGCTCTTGCGAGCCACCTTGGTGGCCAGCTGCTTGCGCGGCGCCTTGCCACCCGTCGACTTGCGCGCAGTCTGCTTCGTTCGGGCCATGAGTCTGAAACTGTTGCCCCCGCGGCGTCCTCTGCCCATACCGCAGCGGATTGCTCGCTTTTATAGAGCTTGCCGCGTTCCCATTGGCTGGCCTCAGGTGGCGTGATGGCCCACTGCTCTCTGATTGGCCCACAGGGCACTACACTCGGCCACCTCTCCCTTATATTCGTGCCTGTTGGTCGTGGCCACCAGAGCTGGCACCAGCATTGTGAAGGATTGATGCGGGTAGGCCGCGGTGGTGGGGATCATCTTTCTCCAACACAAGCTTCCTCATGTCTTCTCAGCGCTCCTCTTCTCCCTTCCCCATGACTTGGGTGGGAAGAGCCTTCCAGAAGCCAGCACATGGTATTCCACTTTTTTTTTTTAAATTAATTTTTTTTTTTATTTTTTGAGATGGAGTTTCACTCTTGTTGCCCAGGCTGGAGTGCAATAGCGTGATCTCTGCTCATTGCAACCTCTACCTCCCAGGTTCAAGCAATTCTCCTGCCTCAGCCTCCCGAGTAACTGGAATTACAGGGATTACAGGTGTCCGCCACCATGCCTGACTAATATTTTGTGTTTTTAGTAGAGATGGGGTTTCACCATATTGGCCAGGCTGGTCTCGAACTCCTGACCTCAGGTGATCCACGTGCCTCGGTCTCCCAAAGTGCTGGGATTACAGGCACGAGCCACCAGGCCCAGCTGGCATTCCACTATTTTTTTTTTTTTTTTTTTTTTGAGACGGAGTCTCTCTCTGTCGCCCAGGCTGGAGTGCAGTGGCGCAATCCCGGCTCACTGCAAGCTCCGCCTCCCAGGTTCACGCCATTCTCCTGCCTCAGCCTACAGAGTAGCTGGGACTACAGGCACCCGCCACCATGCCTGGCTAATTTTGTTTTGTATTTTTAGTAGAGACGGGGTTTCGCCATGTTAGCCAGGATGGTCTCGATCTCCTGACCTCGTGATCCGCCCGCCTCGGCCTCCCAAAGTGTTGGGATTACAGGCGTGAGCCAGCGTGCCCAGCCGGCATTCCGCTTTTACACAGTGACAAAGCTCCGGGATCCAGCCAGAGTTAAAGGAATCTTCCACTTTTTATGACCTGCAAAGAACTCCCTTCCCTGTATGGCTCAGATGAGCCTTAGGATTCTGAAGAAGGTAAAGATATGCCTTTCTGGCATATTGTCTATTTTGAGATAAAGGCATTTAAAAAAAAAAAAAAGAAGAAGAAGCAGGTGTAGGAAGATCATTCTAAATTTCTTGTTTCTTAAAGACAAGAGATGAATTTCCCATATGAAAGATGTTCTCCTTATAGTAAAAGCAAGGGAACGTTCTTATCATCAAGGATGGGAGGTGGAAGCTACCAAATCTCCTCCAACTCTCAAGTTGAAATTTGATCCCTAAAGTTGGAGCCCGGCGGTGGGGGGCCCAGTGGGAGGTGTGTGGGTCCTGGGGTGTCACCCTCTGAATAGAGTCCTGCCCTCCTTTAGGGTGAGTTCTCACTCTGTTGGTTCCCTGAAGAGCTGGTTGTTGAAAAGAGCCTGGCACCCCTCTCCCCTCTCTCTCTGGCTTCCTCTCTTGCAGCAGTCCTGTGACCTCTGCACATACACGGGTTCCCCTTCACCTTCCACCATGAGCAGAAGCAGCCAGAGGCCCTCACCAGAAGCAGAGGTGGGCCCTATGCTTGCTTCCTTCCTTTCTCCCTCCCTCCCTTCCTTTCTCCCTCCCTCCCTTCCTCCCTCCCTCCCTCCCTGCCTTCCTTCCTTTTTTTCTTTTCCCCTCCCCTCCCCTCCCCTCCTTTCCCCTCCCCTCCCCTCCCCTCCTTTCCCCTCCCCTCCTCTCCCCTCCTTTCCCCTCCCCTCCCCTCCCCTCCTTTCCCCTCCTTTTTTCATCTTGCTCTGTTGCCCAGGCCCCTCCTACCTCAGCCTCCCAAGTAGCTGGGACCACATCCAGCTAATTTTTAAATTTTTAAATTTTTTGTAGAGATGGGCTGTCATCATGTTGCCCAAGCTGGTCTTGAATTCCTGAGTTCAACTGATCCCCGACCTTGGCCTCCCAAAGTGCTAGGATTACACCGTGCCCGGCCACTATGCTTTTTTTTTTTTTTTTTTTTTTTTAATTTTTTGACCTGAGTCTCACTCTGTTGCCCAGGCTGGAGTGCAGTGATGTGATCTCAGCCCACTGCAACATCTGCCTCCTGGGAAGTTCAAGCGACTTTCCTGCCTCAGCCTCCCGAGTAGCTGGGATTACAGGCGTGAGCCCCTGCGCCCAGCCACTGTGCTTCTTGTACAGCCTGCGAAACCATAAGCCAAATAAACCTTTTTTTTTTTTTTTTGATAAATCATCCAGCCTCAGGTATTCCTTTAACAACATGAAACAGACGAAGATAGAAGCCAAGAGAAATCTATACAAACAAACTTTATTAAACTAACCCTTATCTTCCTAGTCGTTGCCACAGTTACTACTCTTTGTTCAACCTAGTGTGTAAGCACTTTGACCTAGTCATTTCTTCACCCCATTAACTATCCTCACTCAAGCCCCGTGGTCTTATCAAATCTCACAACTTACTAGTGTTTGTCCATCTCTGTATATAAGTGACCCTAACTGCCTCTTTGCGTCTTCATTTCCTTATGAGGGCTCCTGTGCCACATTAAATTTGTATTAAATAACTGTATGTTTTTCTTCTGCTCATCTGTCTAATGTCAGTCTAATTCTTGGGCCCACCCTGGACCCTAAGATAATGGAGGTAGAATTCTGCCTCCCCTACAGCGCCCCTTGTTGATGCATGACAGGCCCACTGTCTTGGTCTGTTTTGTGTTGCTGTAAAGGAATACAACAGGCTGGGTACTTTTTTTGGCTTATGGTTCTGCAGGCTGTATAAGAAGCAAGGCTCCAGCATCTGCTTCTGATGAGGACCTCAGGAAGCCTCCACTCATGATGGAAGATGAAGGGGAGCCCCTGTGTGCAGAGGTCACAGGGAAAGAGAGAGGAGGGGGTCCTGGGCTCTTTTTAACAACCAGCTTTGGCAGGAACTAATAGAGCAAGAACTCCACTCCCCACAAGGGAGGGCAGGAGTCTATTCATGAAGGATCTGCCCCCAGGACCCAAGCACCTTCCACCAGGCTGCACCTCCAACACTGGAGATTAAATTTCAACATGAGAATTAATGAGACAAACACCTTATTCAAACTATAGCAGCCACTACATTGCCATCTTTGCCTTATCAATGATTACCTGAACTCCTTGTCCCCATGGGTCAATCCACACAAGGTGCTTGTTTGCCCAGCCTGGTTCAGCTTCTTCCCTCCCCCAAGGCCCTGATGTTTGGCCCCTCCTGGAGCAGACCAGGCTCAGGGTAAAGTATCCTCAATCTCTTGTCCCCCTCAGCCACCCTTCATCCCACTTCCCCAGACGTGGTTCTTTCCAGCCTCATTCATTTCTCCCTATATGAGAAAACTCCTTCTCTGCGTCACCTTTGGGAGCTTACAGACCTTAAGGTCAATGCTTTCTCCCTGTTGCAGTATACTGGTATCTCCTATTGCAATATCCTTTTGCATAAAGATCTCTTCTTACTAAGTCTGGATTAGTTTTTTTATTGGACAGTGGTTGTTACACAGAAGGCCTGCTGCCCTCTTCTCATCGGGTCTGGTTGGCTGAGCAGACTGGTGGAAGGACCCTAGGACCATTCACCCATGAAGCCCACCTGGCTCGCCCCTGGTGTAAATGATGTGGGGTCTGACCTGGCCAGACCAGATGCTGCTCCACCCTTTAACTGCCTGTGAGGATTTGGACATGTTCGATCTTCCTGGAGCTGTCCCTCACTCAAGACAGGCAGCCTTAGGACTCTCCAGCTGTCCTTAGGGCTAATGGGGCTGATGATGGGCGGATGATGGATTCTAGGCACCTGCTGCGACCTCCCCAGGAGCACCTGCAAAGCAGCCCTTTCTGCCTCGTGACTCTGCCCAGGCCTCTCTGTGGAGCGTGGCATAGGCTTGGCCAGCTCTCCGAGTGCAGCCAAGAGGCTCACAGGTTTTGGGCACATGTCTGCGACCTCACTTTTCCAGTCATAAGGGCTTTTGCTTTTAGATTCTCAGGGGCTTTGAGCCCCCAAACCACCCAGACATAGCACAGGATGCCACCTGGTTCTATGTGTCTGAGCAAACAAATGCACTCACACGAAGCACAGAATGAAGGGCTGCCTAAATGCAGACCCACCCGCCCCCGGCAAGGCTTGAAAACAGCCTCTATATTACATGTAAAAGCTCTTTTTAGATGATTACCTGCACAGTTCATTTTCTTGATCTCCAGTCATTGAGTTCTATGTCGTTAAAACCCCCAGAAGGAACAAAACCTAGAGAAAAATGTCCCCTGAAAACTTCCCAAGAGGAGAGATTTCCTCTGCAAACTGAAGAGAATGTGAGATACAAACATTCCCCACAAGGAACTGGTCTGTTGAGGCCGCACGCATTCTGTAAATCAGGCTTTTTCTCTGTCTCCTCGTTCTCTCTCCTTATGGTCTTTGCATGTACAGCTGAGGCAATAATGGGCCTTGTGTCCTCGTGTTAAAGTTCTTTGAGATTTGGGGGTCCTACGTGGTTGGTCATGTTGCATCATCTCTGTAGGAGCATTCCCATCAGCAAACAATATGCTATCGCTTCTCCAATTTATAAATTGGCTTTTCTCCTTAGTCTGGGCAGCAGCAAGCCTGAAACCATCTGGACTTTCACAAACTCACTGTAAGGGCAGAGTCTTACAGGAACAGGCACTCCTTCTAGGTCTGGGGTAAACAGTGCACAAAGCGATGGTGAGCTCTGTCCTCCTAAGACTCTTCCAAAGCCAGTGTGCACTAGGGTTTCCCACTGTTTGTTAGAAAGAACGCCTTCCCTCTCCATCCAATGTGCCCTTCCATCTGGCATCCCACTTCTCTGGCCCACTCTGCAGGAAACTCCTCCCAAGTCCTGTCCATACTGACCATCCCCAAGTTCCATCTTCCCATTCTGTGGGCCTGGTGCACGGTGAGTGCTCCATGTATGTCCAGGAGGGTGCCAGTAGGAGACGACTTTCAGTATGGTCTGTGGGATGAACCAGTCAGTCCACAGTCACATCATCAACTGGGACGGAGCCAAGTGCCAGTCATCTACCTTAGAGTTTCCAGAAGCTGCAGGAAACACCGACATTTCTCTAAAGTAGGGGAGTATGTTGGCTGTAGCCGGTTTTTTTTACAATTGGGTCTTTGCTGTGTTCATACCCACTTTCTAAGGGCCCCAGCATGGGTGTGTCTCCACTGTCCGGATTCCCCACCGCCTCAATATTAAAAAAAGAATCCTGCCACGTGTTCAGTGTTTTTCTGAATGATCTTTTTTATTGTCTTCTTTTTTCTTTCTTTACTTTTTAAATTTGTCTGCAAAACAAGGAATTAATCTGTCTGTAATAGAACACACTAAAGCAAATTTTTCTCCTTAAACAGGTAAGATGAACTTCCATCCAGATTGGGTGCTCTAGAACATTTTCTCATTAAGGAGATTTCTTTTCTTGTTCAGTTTGAATAGATGGCAAGAATTCCTCACACCATAAGTTTTTTTTGTTGTCCCATGAGCCCCTATCGCAGTTTGATGAAGCCTATAGATTCTGTCTTGGAAAGATTTTTTTTTTTGAGTCTCGCTCTGTCACCCAGGCTGGAGTGCAGTGGTGTGATCTCTGCTCATTGCAACCTCTGCATCCCAGGTTCAAGCAATTCTCCTGCCTCGGCCTCCATAGTAGTTGGGACTACAGGGACCCGCCACCACACCCGGCTAATTTTTTTTTGTATTTTTAGTAGAGACAGTGTTTCACCATGTTGTCCAGGCTGGTCTCGAACTCCTCGCCTCAAGTGATCCACCCACCTCAGCTTCCCAAAGTGCTGGGATTACAGGCATGAGCCACCATGCCAGGCCAAAAAGTTTTTAAATGCACAAAAATGTTTAAAAATTATTAATACAAAGGAAATCAATTATATTGAAATAAGTTGTGAAAATATATAAAATTAACTTATCATGGAGTTATAAATGTGCATCTTTATGAATGCATTAAATAACATTTGAATTGGGAAGTAGTTGTAGCTACTGTCATTTCAAAGTTGTGATGGGTGTTAAGGGTCTTCAAAGATATTTGCCATGACTGCAGTGTAATAAAACTCCATCCCCTCTCCGCACATCAATTGTACTTCTTTCTCAATGTTTTCACGATTGCCCTGGAGTTTGTAATATACATTTACAACCTAAGTCTACTTTTAATAACACTACCCTGCTTCATGGTCAGGAGTGCTAGCTCATGCCTGTAATAAATCCCAGCACTTTGGGAGGCCGAGGCCAGCAATGGCTTGAGTTCAGGAGTTTGAGATCAGGGCAACGTAGTGGGACCCCATCTCTACAAAAAATATGAAAAAATAGCCGGGCATGGTGGCATGCACCTGTAGTCCCAGCTACTTGGGAAGCTGAGGTGGGAGGATTCCTCGAGCCTGGGAAGTTGAAGCTGCAGTGAGCTGAGACTGTGCCACTGCACTCCAGCCTGGGCAACAGAGCGAGACCCTGCCTCAAAAAAAAAAAAAAAAAAAGAGAAGGAGCCAAACGCTGATGCACCCTAGGCCCAGTGATAGTGCCAGCACAAGGCCCACACAGGCACTTGGCAAATGTGCTGTGTTCTGATTGTTGCAAATGGCCTGTTAGCTGCCCAGGTCACAATGACCCCAAATAACTCCCACACCTGCACCATGCACCCAGTAGGCACTCAGTAAACATTGACATCAGGAATGGTCCATGTGGGTCTGGTTCTGGTTCTCGTTTGTCTCTTCAGATTGTGTGTTCTTGCCTTTTGGCACGTCTTGTCATTTTATGTTGAAGCTGGAGATAACGTATCAGGTAATAAGAACTCTGGTATGGCTGGGGGTGGTGGCTCATGCCTGTAATCCCAACACTTTGGGAGACTAAGGTAGGAGGACTGCTTGAGGCCAGGAGTTCAAGATCAGCCTGGGCAGCATATCAAGACCCCATCTCTAAAAGAAAAAAAAAAAAAGTTAAAAAAAAAAACTTAGCTGGGCATGTTGGTGTGTGCCTGTAATCCCAGCACTTTGGGAGGCCAAGATGAGAGAATCACTTGAGCCCAGGAGTTTGAGTCTGCAGTGATCTATGACTGTGCCACTGCACTCCAGTCTGGGCCACAGAGTGAGACCCTGTTAAAAAAAAAAAATCGGGAACATAGGCCTTTAGTGTGAGCATTTACATCATCTGGCTCGAAATTGGGCTCTTTTTCATGTTTATTATAGCCATAGGTACCCGAAGCTTTGTTTTCCCTAGGGTCCTTGTTCTCATCTCCCCTCCTGACTTTAAACTTCCCTAAGAGCTCCTTCACACACTGTCTGGTGTATCATAGTGAGGACTAAGCGCTGACCTTTTGTCTTACCCAAATAAGCTCTCACCTTTTATCTTACCCAAATTCCCACCTACGGGGTCTAGGGAGTCAACCCCTACAAACCATAAATTCTCATCAGATGGGTTTTATTTGACCCTATATATTGTGACTGACTTTTCAATCTGACTCTGGCATAAAATTTTGAGACAAGGAAAAAATATTCAACCCCAAAATATATTTCCTTGCCATGCCTTGAAATTGTCCTGAAAAATCTCTTGTGGGAAAAATCCACATTCTATAGAGAACCCCCTTTCCCCTTTGTTTTCCTTCCTTTCTTTCCAGATCCAGGAGATAATCAACTAAGAGCTAGGCACCCTTTTAAGTCCCATAAGAAACAATTTACAACCTGCTGTCTCTGAAGTTGGCTATCTGAGTGCTTCCTCTGCACAATAAAACTTGGTCTCCACAATCCTTTATTTTTAACCTGAACATTTCCTTTCTATCGATCCCAGGTCTTTAGACAAACTCAACCAATTATCTACCAGAAAATGTTTACATTTACTTATAGCCTGGAAGCCCTTGCTTCGAGTTGTCCTGCCTTTTTGAACCAAACCAATATATTTCTTAATATTTGATTAATGTCTCATGCCTTCCTAAAATATATAAAACCAAGCTGTACCCCAACCACCTTGGGCACATGTTCTCAGGACCTCCTGAGGGCTGTGTCATGGGCCATAGTCACTCATATTTGGCTCAGAATAAATCTCTTAAAATATTTTAGAGTTTGACTCTTTTCATCAACAGTAGCTCTTTCTGTCAGACTGTAATCACGCTGGAGCCTTATGGCGTGGTGGCCGGCATGGGGTGGAGGAAGAATTCCATAGTGTTATGATGAAATCTCAGCCTGTTATTCAGCCTGTGCCCCTGGACTGTGACCTTCACAGGTGTTTCCTAGCTGCTTTTGTCTCCTTAAGGCTAGAGATGGCTGAAGTGGAGGGAATACCTTTCTCGAAAGGAAAATAAATCTGAAAGGAAAATAAATCTTGGGCCCCCAGAATCACTAAACTAAAGGGAAAAGTCAAGCTGGGAACTGCTTAGGGCAAACCTGCCTCCCATTCTATTCAAAGTCACCCCTCTGCTCACTGAGATAAATGCATATCTGATGGCCTCATTCGGAGAGGCTAATCAAAAACTCAGAAGAATGCAACCATTTGTCTCTTATCTACCTATGACCTGCAAGCCCCCTCCCTGCTTCAAATTGTCCCATCTTTGCCTCGAGTTGTCCCACCTTTCCAGACTGAACCAATGTACATATTACACATAATGATTGATGTCTCATATTTCCCTAAAATGTATAAAACCAAGCTGTGCTCAGACCATCTTGGGCACATGTCGTCAGGACCTCCTGAGGCTGTGTCACAGATGCACGTCCTCAACCTTGGCAAAACAAACTCTCTAAACTAATTGAGACCTGTCTCAGACATTTGGGGGTCACACCTCCCCCAGCTGGATTAAGCCTGTTAATGTCTCTTCCCTGAAGGGCAGGCCTTTCTTGGGGGCATGTCCTGGGGGTACTTCACCATGGTTGCTTTCCCGCCTCCTGCCACAGCCTGGAGGGGTCTTTTCTATTGCACCAAGAGAACCTAGTGGGGTTTCTACAGGTAAAAACCAATAAAAGAGTGGGCCACCCACACCCCTACTTTCAGAATTCAATTTTCCACAAATTGAAAAAAATCAAAATTCCCAAAATGGAAACACCTTCAGTCCCCAGGAAATTCTTACTCTCAGGCTGTTCCACACTGGTGGCTGGAGAGTTCCTGCCAGTTAAAGGCTCCCGAAGCTTCTGCTCCAGGTAATCCTGGGCTTCCTTCTCACTGGGGGAAGGATGTATTTCATCATCACACAGGACGCTGGGGTTTGGTGTGTGTTGTTTTATCATAATAAGAAATGATCAATTTATTTTATTCAAACTTTGCTATTTACTTCAAAAGATAACTATCCAATATTAGCAAAAAATAATTTTAGAACTAAGAATTTTTACTTTTCAAAATTTATGAACATAATGAGTCACATTTACAGATTTCCCAATGGTGACAAGCCCTCCCATTCCTGAGAGTAGCCCCGCTTCCTTCTGGCGGTGAAGAGTGTTTGGCAGGCTGGTATGTGCATTCTGATTGGCTGACATCCTGCAGTGGTTTTGTCCAATTAGAGAGCTGAACTGGCAGCATCTTATTTAAATGTGCACTTTAATCCAATCAGATGCTGGATTTCTCTAAGCCCTCATTTGAATGTAAGCCATACAAATGGGACCAGCTGTGCAAATGACCTGTGCAAGGCAATGCCTTGTCTCCACTCAAACTCCATTTCTCCACCTAGGAGGCGAACTTGACCGCTAGATGTGGTTTGTGTTCAGAATAATCAGGGGCGGGTTACAGGCTCCCCCATCACGCACCTAGTGTCCACAAGTGTGCACATCTCCACTAAGTTCCCCAGCTGCAAGGAAGCAGCTTGTATTTGCAGTAAAGGGTGTAGTTGGCAGTGTCAGCTCTTTTTGCCAGCCTAAAGCTTGTGAGAGACACTCAACTCAATTCCACCTGAGTCTGATGAATTTAATGGAAGAAAACTGAATTCCCAGGAAGTGTGGTGGTCTAACAAATTCCATCAATAGGAAGCATTTTCTTGAGTTCTGTGCTTCAAATATGCTATGGAAGCAGCCACATTCCTTGTTGATGATAGTCAGAGTTAGTTTCAAAGGGTTCTAGTTGGCACAGGGATTTCTGAATCTAAAAGACAAAAATGTGGAGAGAAAATAAGTTAGTATGAAAAAAACAAGGGGAATAGCTGACAATACCAGCTCCTAGTGTGACTGTCATTTTGTGCACTCGGGCCGACCCCCTCCTGCCCCTCAATGGTATAATAACATGGTAACTACTATGGGATTCTTGATTGAAAGGAGGGAATGCAGATGAGGAGGAATTTCATTCTTTCTGAAAGTCTGAACTATTGGCACAGAGTATGCAATCTTATGTCCTCTCCTGAGTCTTAGAAATCCCAGAAAGGCTACTAGATAGAAATCAGTGTCCTCACCTGGAACTGTACTAAATGGATACAGCCTGGATGAACACAGCAAGGTAAAAGGGAAGAAGTGCTCATCTCTTTTTCATGTCAGGGGAGTGCTGAAGCTCTTATATAGTACCTTTCTCCTTCTTTACACAGATTATGTGTATTAAGCAGTTAACTGTGCACCGTCAATTCATAATGCCAACGAAAATATTGTCTAGACAGGGCTTCAGTATGCCCTGTCTATTCTTAGGAATTCCAGAAGCCGGCTGGGCATGGTGGCTCACACCTGTAATCCCAGCACTTTGGGAGGCCGAGGAGGGCAGATTATGAGGTCAGGAGTTCGAGACCAGCCTGGCCAACATAGTGAAACCCCGTCTCTAGTAAAAATACCAAACTTAGCTGAGCGTGGTGGCTCGTGCCTGTAATCCCAGCTACTCAGGAAGCTGAGGCAGGAGAATTGCTTGAACCCGGGAGGCGGAGGTCACAGTGAGCAGAGATAACACCACTGCACTCCAGCCTGGGCGACAGAGCAAGATTCTGCCTCAAAAAAAAAAAAAAAAAAAGAATTCCAGAAGCCTCTATTAATCCAAACTATCCTGGCTACCTCTAAAACAGACTTTGCATTCATTTTCTATTGTTGCCGTAACACGTTACCACAAATATAGTGGGTTAAACCAAAGCCCATTTATTGTCATACAGCCCTGAAGGTGGGAAGTCCACATCAATCACCGTGTGGGCAGCGCTGGTACCCTCTGAGGTCTCTCTCCTTGGCTTGCAGGTGGCAGTCTTCTCTCTGCGGCTCCTCACATTGTCTTCCTTCTGAGCGTGTCTCTGTGTCCAAATTTCCCTTTTATCAGGACACCAGTCCCACTGGATTATAATGACCTCCTTTCAGCTACCTCTGCGAACATCCTATCTCTAAATAAGGTCACATTCTGAGGTGCTGGGGGCCGGGACATATTTATTTCCAATATTCATATGAATTTTGGAGTGTGACATAATTCAGCCTATAGCACACAGTCACTATAGATGTGAGATCTCATAGAATCACCACAAACTGCAAAACTGACCCCTGATCACAGTTGTCAAACAAACTTAGCCAAGGGCCTCTGAGGGAATCTCCTGCAGTCAGCTGCCTCTAAAATGCCCGAAGGATTCCTGCCTCCTGGTGTTCGTGCCTGTGGGCGGTCCACACCCCTCCACTTACCAACTGGTTTGAACAAGTGGGTTCTGGCAGCAGTGATGACACTTGTGGGATTAGGTTATAGAAAGACCTCGACTTCTCACCGGGGGTTCCCTCCTGCTCTCCCTGGGTGGCTCCGTCTGGGGAAGCTGGCAGCCAGGCTATGTGCAGCCCAGAACGGAAGCCCACAGGAATGAATCTAAAAGTGGATCTTGGCTGGGCCTGGTGGCTCATGCCTGTAATCCCAGCACTTTGGGAAGCCGAGGCAGGTGGATCACCTGAGGTCAGGAGTTCGAGACCAGCCTGGCTAACATGGTGAAACCCCATCTCTACTAAAAATACAAAAATTAGCCGGGTGTGGTAATTACGTCTGTAATCTCAGCCACTTGGGAGGCTGAGGCAGCAGAATCGCTTAAACATGGGAGGCGGAGTTTGCAGTGAGCTGAGATCACGTCACTGCACTCCAGCCTGGGCAACAGACTGGGGACTCCATCTCAAAAAACAAATTAAATAAAGTAAAAAATAAAATAAATAAATAAAACTGGATCTTGAATCCGCCCACAGTCTCATGCCAGAGCCTGGAGGCAGGTTCTGCCTGAGTCAGGTCTGAGATGACTCCAGCCCTGGACAGCGCTGATGGCAGCCTTCTGACAGCCCCTGGGCCACAGGCCCCACCTAGGCAGCACTGCGATTCTCGACTGCCACACAGACACTGTGGGACAATATGTATATGTTGTCTGGAGCTACTAAGTTTTGGGGGTAATTTCTTAGGCAAATGTTACCTCCTTTCCAGCCATATGTTGGATCTCTATTTGGTTAAAACCAGAGTCACTTTGTAAATATCAAAATCTGCCTTATGTAGCCTTTGGCCCCTAAATCAAGCTGTTAAGCAATGAGAACCTGAAACTTCAAGGAGTTTTATAGCCAGTGAATAGAAGAAAGTTCCTTTTAGGATAGTTGGGACAATAAAATAATGTCAGCTTTTTATTATAGACTTCTAAATATCTCTAGTCTACTAAATCAGGGATTTGGATTCCCATATTAGCCAGGATTTAGGGGTGAACTGCCAACAAACAACCCCACAACTGCAAATTGGCCTTTCCTGCCTGTGGGTCTGTGAGTGGCTACAGGGCCCCCAAATGAAAGGGGGGTGCTCAGGTGCAATTAGTGCACCTCTCATTTGGGGATTCTTAGTTTAGGAGTGAGGGAATGCTATTCATCCCATCGAAAGAGCTGGGGAGTCAGCATTAACTGGACCATATTAAATCTAAAGGAGCCCACATCTTTGTCACAATAATTCATTATTCTTCATTCCACACTCAACGTACATTGCTCTTGAAAGATAGGAGAATATCCTCCTCAAAGGGTGCCACCTCCTCCCCAAAGGATGCCACCCCCTCCCCAAAGGATGCCACACCCTCCCCAAAGGATGCCACACCCTCCCCAAAGGATGCCATACCCTCCCCAAAGGATGCCACCCCTCCCCCAAACAATGCCACACCCTCTCCAAAGGATGCCATACCCTCTTCAAACGATGCCACCCCTCTTCAAATGATGCCACTCCCTCCCCAGATGATGCCACACCCTCTATGAAGGGTGCCACCACCTCTCCAAAGGATGCCACCCCCTCCCCAAAGGATGCCGCACCCTTCCCAAACGATGCCACACCCTCCCCAAAGGATGCCACACCCTCCCCAAAGAATGCGATCCCTCCCCAAAGGATGCCACTCCTCTCCAAAGGATGCCACCCCACCCCAAAGGGTGCCATGCCCTCCCCAAAGGTTGCCAACCCTCCCCAAAGGGTGCCACACACTTTCCAAAGGATGTCATACCCTCTCCAAAGGATGCCAGCCCTTCCCAAATGATGCCACCCCTCCCGCAAAGATGCCACACCCTCTTCAAAGGATGCCACCCGTCCCCAAACAATGCCACCCCCTCTCCAAAGGATGCCACCCCTCCCCAAACAATGCCAGCTCTCCTCAAAAATGCCACACCTTCTCCAAAGGATGCCACCCCTTCTCAAACGATGCTATCCCCTCTCCAAAGGATGCCAGCCCTCCTCAAATGATGCCACCCCCTCTCCAAATGATGCCACCCCTCCCCAGATGATGCCACCCAAAAGATGCCCCCTCCTCTCCAAAGGGTGCCATTCCCTTCCCAAATGATGCCACCCACTCTCCAAAGGATGGCACCTCCTCTGTAGAGTGTGCCATCCCCTCCCGAAAGGATGCCACCCCCTCCAAAGGATGCCAGCTCTTCCAAAATGATGCCACACCCTCTCCAAAGGATGCCACCCCCTCCTTAAACAATGCCACCCCTCCCCAAAGGATACCACCCTCTCTCCAAAGGAAGCCACCCCATCTCTAAAAGGTGCCACCCCCTCCTCAAGGGATGCCACCTCTTCCCCAAAGGATGCCACTTTGGCACAAAGATTATTTGGAGCTGAAGGCCAATAATAATCTGCTGTTGAGAAACAATGGAAGTAAAAATGCTTTCTGCTCGCCCCTATTTTCCTAAAAACAGGACAAAATGGACAAAGTTGTCTTTGCCTCTCCACCAGGAAGGAATCAATTTAATCATGTGAGATGACTTTAGACACTTATCAGCCAGGAGACAGCACCAGTGAAATCTGCATGCCAGGCCTCACTCGCTGGCCCTCTCCACCACTGCTTCCCATAACTCCCCTCCTCCACATCTTTCCTTCTTCGCCTTAGCTGAAGGTGCTACAAAGGCTGGAGTTCTCTAGCTGAACTAAGGAAAAGTCCTGCAGCAACAGTATTTGTTAGAATGTTGGGGTGCTCAGGCCTCCGAAACAGAACCTATCTCTCCGACCTTCTTTCACCCTCCTTTTACCTACTCCTTTTGCTCCCCAGGCAGGCCACAGAAATGAAAACTGTAGTCTTTCCCCACCTTTCTGTCTCAGACCTGGCCATAGGGACATTTTCTGACTTCCCTTTTCTGATTGTGGGTCATAAGACTCCCAGTTCAGAGAGGGTCCTGCCCCATACCCAGGAGGAAGGATGCTGCCCAGAGAGGCCAAGAACAGTCTGAACACACAGGCTCTGCTGGGGTTCCCCGCTCAGTCTGTTGGGGTCACATCACACACTTTCTGTCCGGTCACATTTCAACATGGCTGTCTTCTATCATGTCCATCCAATGAAGTCTCCATAAAAGGCCCAAGGGGACAGGTTTTGGGGGCTTCTGGAGGGCTGAACACCTGGGGGCTTGCAGGAAGGGTGAGGGAGAATTCATTTGCAAGCTGGGAGGGTGGCGCAGCCCAACTCCCCTGGGTCAGAAGGCCCTGCGCTTGGACCTTTGCAGACCTCTCCCTCTGCATCCCTTCATCTGGCTATTTATTTGTAGCCTTAAACTATTCTTTAAATAAACAGGTAAATGTAAGTAAGTGTTTCTCTAGTTTTATGAGCTGCTCTAACAAATTAATCAAGCTTAAAGAGGGGGTCGAGGGAACCCCAACTTACAGCTGGTCAGAAGTTCTGGAGGCTTGGATTTGCCTGTGGTGTCTGAAGTGGGGCAGCCTTGGGGACTGAGCCCTTAACCTATGGGATCTGACGCAATATCCAGGTAGATACTGTTAGAGTTTGTTTATTTATTTAGCTTTTTTATTGTCGTGATTATTTTGAGATGGGGTCTTGCTCTGTTGCCGAGGCTGGAGTGCAGTGGTGAGACCCTAGCTCACTGTAGCCTGGAACTCCTGGGCTCAAGCAATCCTACTTCAGCCTTCTGAGCAGCTGGGACTACAGGCGTGCACCACCATGCTCAGCTACTTATTTTATTCTTGTAGAGACAGAGTCTTGCTATGTTGCCCAGACTGGTCTCCAACTCCTGGGCTCAGGCGATTCCCTCCCACCTCTGCCTCCCAATGCTGAGATTACCAAGGCATGAGCCACTGTGCCTGGCTGGAGTCGGAATTAAATTGGATTCAAGGACACCTAACTGGTGCCCACTAAGACATTGGTTGCTTGCTTGCTTGCTTGCTGATAGGGAGAAATCCTCACATGTTTGGTCACAGATGTCTTCTGTGTTCATTGTTGTGTTGTGAGATCAGAGGAAAAACAGTTGTTTTTTTTCTACATCAGAGGACACAAATATTCAGACCATAGCAGCTGTGGCAGGAATTTGCTGTTCTATTCCAGCCAACGCCTGAAGACTGGTCCAGGCTCTTCCTTTCCTAGAGCATTTACTGAAACCAGCTCACAACTGGGAATACTTCCTCTGGCACGTTGAGATGTCCGTGTGTCTCCTATAATCTAGCAGTGGCTCCTCGAGGAACCCAGAGTCATTCCTTTGAAACCAGGAGGGAGAAGGCCTCAGTCTCTGCCAGAAGGTAGAATCCTGACTTTGGGCCTGGCTGGCTAGCAGACACAGATTGTGTCATCTGATTGTCACGGAGCCCCCGCTCACCCCACCTCCTTCCCTTTAAGACACCCCGCCACCCCTGCACAAATTAGAATGGAGGCGACTCTGTACTGACTACAGCTGGCACTGAATGGAAATCTGTTTCCACTGCTTTAATGTCCAGCTTTATCTTTGTGTTAACTGAAAAAAATCACAGGATCTATGAATTGGAAAAGCAGATTTCACTTCTTGTAGAGGGTTACAGCCTGCAAAGTGGCCATCCCTCAGGCAGGGAAGCACAGCCTCGCCAAACCCAGTGCCTCGGCCAAGCCCAGGCACTTTGGGGGAGGGAGGAGTTGGGGCAGGAGCTCTGTGCTTGTTTGGCTTTGCCAAACACACATATTCCACAGTCTATGGGAGGGCTATGGAGATCCGTGAGGGCAGCCGTCACACATGTTCACGGAACACACTTGCACATGACATGTGACGCATGCTTACCCTGGGGTGGAGACTTCACATGTAAATGTATTCCAATTAGGTCTTTCCAGTACTCAAAGGTGCTCAAGTGCACAGCCTCTGTAAACGGGCCAGGACTAGACAAGGTCGTGGTCTGTCATCAGGAGAAAGCTCTTGAAGTCAGTGTCTTGTCCAGTGAATGCTGCCGTCATGGCTGGTGGAGCAGGGTGTCGGAGCTGGGTAAGCTGCAATTGTCTTAATGTTGCTTAGCTGGAGGCCAGTGCTTGTTTAGCTGCTGGAGTAAAAGAAAACCCTTGCAGCAGTGAGAACATGGTTTATTCTTTAAGTATAGGGTGCTGACTTAACCCTCAGGTTTTGTTTATAATTTGACACCTTATTGCCACAAAGACTCCATCCTGTGTCTGTGTTTTTTAAAAAAATTCTCTTAACCTCACCTGGACTGTCTCTATGTTAACATGAATGCTGTCAGTTGTGTCTAAACCTCAACAGAAAGGGGTATAATGAGATGTGTCTGACTCCCATCCTATCATGGCCAGAAACTCAGTTTTTAAGGTTCTATGGGGTCCCTTTTACCAATAGGGTGTCTGTGCAGTTGGTTGGGGGTGCTTAGGATTTTATTTTTAGTTTACAGTCTCTAAATCAGGAGACACAGACCGGCTGGCCTATTTGTAGATATGCCAATTAGCATCCAGTGAAGTCTGGCCCTGGGTTTATGTGAAATGAGGAGGGTGAAACCCCAACCTGCAAGACCTTGGGCCCAAACTGCAGTAGCAACAATGCCAAAGTTGCAGCATTTTTCATAAAACAACTCTCACGTATTATTTTCCTTGAATTGCTTGTCATAGCAAGTGTGGAAGATTCACCAGAACCATCAGGCAGAACCACACATTTGTTTTCAGAAATGTCTTTCCTTTCTTTCCACAATGTTGGTTTGGCTTAAGTGTTTGTGTCAGAGACATGTGAACCAGAGCAACTCCATCTTGAATAGGGGCTGGGTAAAATAAGGCTGAGACCTGCTGGGCTGCATTCCCAGGAGATTAAGGAGGTTAAGGCATTCTAAGTCACAGGATGAGATAGGAGGTTAGCACAAGATACAGGCCATAAAGACGCTGCTGATAAAACAGGTTGCAGTAAAGAAGCCACCCCAAACCCACCAAAACCGAGGTGGCGATTAGAGTGACCTCTGGTCATCCTCACCGCTACACTCCTACCAGTGCTATGACAGTTTACAAATGCCATGGCAACATCTGGAAGTTACCCTATATGGTCTAAAAAGAGGAGAAACCCTTATCTCTGGGAATTGCCCACAACTTTCCTGGGAAACTCATGAATAATCCCCACCTTACTTAGCATATAATCAAGAAATAAACATAAAAAATGAGCAACCAGCGCACCATGCCACTGCTCTGCCTATGGATCAGTCATTTTTTATTCCTTTACTTTCTTAATAAACTTGCTTTCATTTTATGGATTTGCCTCAAATTCTTTCTTGCACCAGATCCAAGAACCATTTTTTGGGGTTTGGATTGGGACCCCTTTCGGGTAACATTTGTGCCCCAGCCCAAACTCATCTGTGGAAGCCCCAACCCTCAATGTGAGGATGGCATAGGAGGTGGGGCCTTGGGGAGATAATTAGGTCATCAAGGTGGAGCCCTCACTGATGGGATTAGGGCCACTGTAAAAGGGACCCCAGAGAGCTGCCTCACCCCTTCCATCACATGAGGTTGCAATCACAAGACTGCACTCTACAGACCAGAAGAGGACCCTCACCAGACCCCAGCCCTGCTGACACCTTCATCTTGAACTTTCAGCCTCCAGACTGTGAGCAAAAATTCTATTGTCTACAAATTGCTCAGTCTCTGGTGTTTTGTCATAGCAGCTTGAAGTGACTGAGACAAATGTCCTCACTTGAGGATGAGGCATCAGCATTATCAGGGAAGGACTACCAATGATCATGGTGACTTTTTTTCTTCTTTATTTCTTTAAACTGACAAAAATTGTATATATGGTGTACAAGGTAATGTTTTGAAATATGTATTGTGTTTGGAATATGGATTGGGGAATGGCTAAATCAAGCTAATTAACATAGACATTACCTCACATATTTATTTGTGGTGAGAACACCTAAAATCTACTCTCTTAGCAATTTTCATGTACTACATTGCTGTGAATTATAGTCACTGTGTTGTACATTAGATGTCTTGAACTGACTCTTCCTGTGTCACTGAAATTGCATGCCCTTTAGTCAGTGTCTCTAGCCCCCAGATCCTGGAGACCATCATTCCACTCTCTGCTTTATGATATCAACCTCTTTAGATTCCACATAGAAGTGAGATTATGCGGTGTTTGTCTTTCTATATCTGGCTAATTTCACTTAACATAATGTTCTCATTTCACCCCTGTTGTCCAAATGAGGGAATTTCATTATGTTTTAAGGCCAGAATAGTATTTCATTGTGCATATGTACCATATTTTCTTTACTCATTCATCCGACAATGGATGCTTAGGTTAAACTCCATGTCTTGGTTATTGTAAATGGTGCTGCAGTGAACATGGTGCAGATCTCTCTTCTGGATATGGATTTCATTTCCTTTAGATATATCCCCAGCAGTGGGGCTGCTGTATTGTTTGGGAGTTCTATTTTGAATTTAATAATGTTTTCCATAATAACTGTACTATCACAGTGATTTTGAAGATCAATATATCTCCACAGGGTAGACATCTACACCATCATTAAAAAAAGAGAACAGTGGCTGGGCGTGGTGGCTCATGCCTGTAATCCCAGCACTTTGGGAGGCCAAGGCAGGCAGATCACAAGGTTAGGGATTGGAGACCAGCCCGGCGAACATGGTGAAACCCCATCTCTACTAAAGATACAAAAAATTATCCAGACATGGTGACGCAGCACCTGTAGTCCCAGCTACTTGGGAGGCTGAGGCAGGAGAATCGCTTTAACCCAGGAGGCAGAGGTTGCAGTGAGCCGAGATGGCGCCATTGCACTCCAGCCTGGGGGACAGGGTGAGACTCCGTCTAAAAAAAAAAAAAGAACAGTGAAAATGAGAGACAAAAGTAGCTGATTCCCAGCTTCAATTCTGTCTATAATACTAATTTTCATGAAGAGCAACATAAACTCCTTGGAGTGCAGTTAAGTCCATATCTGGAGTCAAAAAAACAAAAATTCAAAACAAAACACCCATGATAGGTCGGAAATAACTTTTTGCTGTCAGAAAGCAAAGATGAGTCAGGTGCCAGTGGCTCACACCTGTAATCCCAGCACTTTGGGAGGCCAAGGTTAGAGGATGGCTTGAGCCCAGGAGTTCAAGGCCATCCTGGGCAATATAGGGAGAACCCGTCTACAAAACAAAAAACAAAACAAAAACAAACAAACAAAAAAACCCAAAAACACGCACACGCGCACACACACACACGCAAAACAAAAAACCAATTAGGCGCTGTGGTGCTCACCTGTAGCACCAGCTACTTGGGAGGCTGAGGAGGGATGATCGCTTGAGTCAGGAGTTTTGAGGCCACAGTGAGCCTGATTAGGCGGCAGAGCTAGACCGTCTCAGCAAAACAAAAACAAAACAAAAACAAAAGCAAAGATGCTTCCAACAATCAGGGCGACCCTAAAAGGACAGAGCAGCGTTTTGAAAATACCTTCCCGGGGCTGCAGTGTGACCATTTGAGCACCAAAAACAACCATACAAATGGTTAATTAGAACATGCCTCATTTATAAAAGGAGGAAAGTTAGCATACACGTTTCTAATAATAAGACAACAAAAGGATGGAAATAACATTGTGTTGAATTTTTGTTAATTTTGTTAAAAAGGAGCGCGTTGACACATATGGGAGTTTTGTTTCTTTAAGTTCATGTCTGTTCATATAAAGTTTAGGTCTGGGTGTGTGTGTGTATCTGTGTAAGCAGGAAAGAGTAAACAAAATCGAGATCCCGGGACAAAAGCACTTAAGAAGGGGCGACGGGAGGGCCAGGCTCGCCAGGCTGAGTGCTGAGGAGGGGGCGCGTCCCACCCATGCAAGCCCGGAACAAAGGCGCCTGTCACCCGTCACTCTCCACGCGGGCTGGCTCTGGAAAGCCCAAGGGAAAAAACCCTCACTTTCAGGAAGAATAAGCCTCAGCCCATGTATCTAGGGAACACGCGATGCTGCAAGAAACCAGTGACTTAACGCGTGTAAAACCAGGAGAGCGTCGGAAGTTCTGACCCCGGGGGAGAAGCAGACCCGGAGAAGCAGCGTGCGGAGACTCAGAGGGCGGAATCTGCAGACAATGCAACCTCGCCCAGAGGTTTTGAACTGACCAATTGGGAGACGTCCCCGAGCGTGAATAAGGGCCTCAAAGGCTTAGCGTTTTATGCAGAGTCGCAACCACCCAGCGCTGGGAACCTGAGCCTGCACAACCCACTAGAAAGCACCCGTGACCGTCCCCTGCGCCCGTTATCCCTGCGCCCCGCACCCCTGTATCCCCGGCTCCTCTGCAGCTGTACACCCTGCACTGCGGCGCCCCCCAGTCCCTCTGTCCGCTCCATCGCGCAGGTCTCCAGGACCGATCCCGGCTTGGAGGGGCTCAGCGGCCCTGGGCCTGTGCGCCGTTGCAGCCGGGAGGGTCATTTTCATGGCTAAGGACCCGCCCCTTGCACGCAACCTCGGGTAGCCAGCCGGAAACGGCGTCCTGGGCTCCAAAGGACATCTCTTTTTACATTTCAGCAAAACAGCCGCACACCTTCTCCCCAGATGGCCTCTGTGCAGCCTGAAAATGCCCGCTCCCTCCAAGTCCTTGGGCAGTTGCTGGGACGCATCTCAGAGACTGCGCGGGGCGGAGGAGGGGTATGTGCTTGGGCCACTAATTTTATTTTCTTGGAAACTTTCTTCCAGTCCAAACCGGAGTCAGCTCCTCTCACCCTTGTAGAAAAGGATCCCGTGGGGGCGGGGCAGGGTGGGTTGGGGCCCAGCGTTGGGGGGGGGGGGGGGCGGTCAGCACACCACCCTTCCGCCCTTTGTTAAGCTATTGAAGTTCAATTTCATTCCTTCTCCGTCTTCCATTGACCAGAGAGGAAAAGAATCCTTTGAATTTTTTTTTAAGTTCATCAAATATCCATGTAGCATCTACTATGTGCCAGGCATAGCTGTTAGTAGTTGGGGTGAACGCATCAGATGAAAACATGCCTCCCTGGAGCTTGCAATTTAGTGGAGGAGGTGAGAGTAAACGTGAGGTGATGGCAGGGGTTTCCACTATAGGCAGAGGGCGCCAGGAGGCCGGTGGTCGCGCAGGACAGGGAAGGCTGCAGTTGGAGAGCAAACCTGGAGGAGCAGCCGCTGTAAGGCCCAGAGTGCGAAGACGCCGCGTATGAGGGCAGCAGAGGGGACCTGGAGCTGGAGGGTTGGAAGAAGGGTGGTCACAGGCAAGCAGAAGGGGGCCTCGGAAAGACTGGACCTTGTTTTGAGTTTTTGGAGGAACCTCCGTCCTATTTTCCGTGATGGCTGCACCAGTTTACATTCCCCTCAACAGCGTGCGAAGGGTCCCTTTTCTCCACATCGTGACCAACACTTGCTGTCTCTTGTCTTTTTGGTATTAGCCATTCTAACAGGTGTTCGGAGACATTTCATTCTGATTCTGATTTGCATTTTCCTGAATTTTATTTATTTATATATTTATTTATTTTTTGCAGCAAGGTCTCCCTCTGTGGCCCAGGCTGGAGTGCAGTGGTGCAATCTCGGCTCACTGCAGCCTAGACTTCCCGGGCTCAAGGGATACTCCCGCCTCAGCCTCTGGACTAGATGGGACCTCAGAAACCACCAAGCCCCACTGATTTTTAAAATTTTTTGTAAAGACAGAGTCTTCCTATGTTGCCCAGGCTGGTCTCCAAAGCCTGGGCTCTAGCAATCCTCCCACCTCAGGCTCTGGGATTACAGGCAGGAGCCACCTTACAGACCCTCCTTGATTAGCAATGTTGAACACCTATTCATATGCCTGTTGGCCACATGTATGCCTTCTTGGGAGAAATGCCTATTTAGGTCCTTTGTCTATTTTTAAAGTTAGGTTATTTGGTTCTTGTTTTGGTTTTGTTTTTTGCTAATAAGTTGTAGGAGCTCTTATATATTTTGGGTATTAACCCCTTACCAGATGTATGGTTTGCAAATGTTTTCACCCATCCATAGGTTGCCTTTTACTTTTCTTGATCCAGCCATCTCACTTCTTAGTATGCCCAAAGGAAATAAAATCATTGTCATAAAGAGATACTTGCACTCCCATATTCATTACAGCACTATTCATAATAGGTGAGACACAGAAACAACCTAAATGTCCATCAGTGAATGAATAAAGAAAATGTGGTATAGATATTATTGTTACATGCTATACTATACTATAATAATGAAAATTATTCCAGTCTAAAAAAGAAGGAAACCACGTCAACAACATGGATGAACCCAGAGGACATTATGCTAGGTGAAATAAGCCAGGCACAGAAAGACAAATAATACTGCATGAGCCAACTTGTATATGGAATCCAAAAAAGTCGGGGGTTGGGTGAGGAGGAGTACAAAGCTTCAGCTAAAAGATAAGTAGTTCTGGAGACCTGAAGCACAGCATGGAGACTCTGGTTAATAATATATCATGGACATGAAATTTACTGAGTAGATCTTACATGTTGTCACTGCACACACAGATGCATGCACACACACACAGGTAACCACATGAAGTGATGTGTGTGTTAATTGATTCGACTGTGGTAATCATTTCACCACTTGACATGTACCAAGACATCATGCTGTGCACCTTGAATATGTATGAGCTTTATTTGTGGATCATACCATCAGAGGCATTTGAGTTAGAGCAACTCCATCTTGAATAGGGGCTGGGTAAAATAAGGCTGAGACCTGCTGGACTGCATTCCCAGGAGGTTAGGCATTCTAAGTTACAGGATGAGATAGGAGGTCAGCACAAGATATAGGTCACAAAGACCTTGCTGATGAAACAGCACGCGGTAAAGAAGGCAGCCAAATCTCACCAAAACCAAGATGGCAACTAATGTGACCTCTGGTCGTCCTCACTGCTCATTATATACATTAATTATCATTAATTATAAGTAAAAGATACTCCCACCAGCATCATGACAATTTACAAATGCCGTGGAAACATCAGGAAGTTACCCTGTATGGTCTATAAAGGGGAGGAACCCTCAGGTCCAAGAATTGCTCACCCCTTTCCTGGGAAATGCATGAATAATCCACCCCTTGTTTAGAATATAATCAAGAAATGACCATAAAAGTGGCCAAACAGTAGCCCTCAGAGCTGCTCTGCCTATGGAGTAGCCATTCTTTTATTCCTTTTCTTCCTTTTTTTTTTAATGGTGAAAAGATATGCATATATTTAGAATTAGCCAGCTGGACTCAGTTTAGATGATCCCAATTTTGTTGGTAACATCCAAAGCATCATAATTAGGAGCCAGTCGAACATATGCTCTCCATCAGGCTGATCAGGGTGTTGACCTTGGCCACATTAATGTCATAGAGCTTCTTCACAGCCTGTTTGATCTGGTGCTTGTTGGCTTTAACATCCACAGTGATCACAAGTGTATTGTTGTCTTCTGTCTTCTTCATGGCAGACTCAGTGGTCAGTGGAAAGTTGATGATAGCACAGTGGTCAAGCTTGTTGGGGACACTCTGCCGAGGATTTGTGGGCTGCCTCTGGACTCACAGTGTCTTGGGCCACCAGAAGGTGGGTGACATGTGGATCTTTTTTTTGTGTGTGGCTGTGGACACCTTTCAACACTGCCTTCTTGGTCTTCAAAGCCTTTGCTTTGGCTTCGGCTTTAGGAAGAGCAGGGGCTTCCTTCTTCGCTTTCAGTGCCATCTTGTGAAAAGCTCCTTTACTTTCTTAATAAACTTGCTTTCATTTTATGGATTTGCTCTGAATTCTTTCTTGTATGAGATCCAAGAACCCTCTCTTGGGGTCTGGATTGAGACCCCTTTCCGGTAACAGTACCTCAATAAAGCTGGGAAAAAATAAAAAGGGACCGATAAAGCATTCTCAACAACAAAGAGCATGGGGCTTTTCTTTGTAGGGCTCTGTGAGGCGTCTGGGGGTTTTCCAAGAAGCAAGGGCTTTGAGACTGTGTGGGTAAAGCTCCTGGGGTTGGAAATGTGACAGTTTTATAACTGTGATGATAGGGCCTGGCACAATGGCTCATGCCTGTAATTGGGAGGCCAAGGCGGGAGGAATGCATGAGCACAGATGTTGGAGACCAGCCTGGGCAATATGGTGAAGCCACTGTCTCTACAAAATACAAAAAACTACCCAGGTTTGGGGAGGCTGCCTGTAGTCCCAGCTACTCAGGAGGCTGAGGTGGGAGGATCACTTCAGATTGAGACAGCAGTGAGCTGTGATTGTTGCCACTGCACTGCACTCCAGTCTGGGCAACAGATTGAGATGCTGTCTCGAAAAAAAAAAAATGTGATGATGGCAAGTCTATCATGCACAAGCATGCTGTCCCGCACACCTTCAGGGACGGTCCCACTGGTTGCACTGATCTGCTGTGCAGGTGTCCTTGAGAATGCAGCCAGGTGGGGTTTCTCCTGCCTTCCCAGAGCTCGGCTTGTGGCAGGAGTGACGTGACAGTCACCCACTCAGTGCCACGAAGGGAGATAAATTGGTGATTCGTTGGAAAGTAGTGTGTCTGGGCTCCCTTGCCTTGGGGTCGCCTCCAACAGCTGCTGTGCCCAGAGGACTCGTGAAAAATCACCTTGAAGCTACAGGTCGTGGCATGGAACGGCTCACAGACAATTTTAGAGTAAGAGTGTCACACCTGCACTAGGTGAGTCAACTTACCACTCTCCACACCCCCATCCTGGGTGCATGTGTCCATAGGTGTTGTCTCTCTCTGCTGTCAGACTTTTCCCAGGACAAAGTCCTGCTTACGAAGACCAGGGCTCAGGTGCGAGAGCAAGAGTGCGGGGCAATGGCACGCAGGTGTGGCCACTGAGACACAGGCTGTCCTGGCCATGTCGTAAAGGTGGGCTAGAATGGTGATCCCAAAGTGCCTCAAATGAGCCAGGCCTGTTTAGCGTATCCTGAATATTCAGTGCCTATTGTATACTTAGCGTTGTCCTGAATATTTAGTGCCTCTTGCATATCTAGTCATCCTAGATACCTAAGCCTCATGTTTATTTATCTTAATATTTAGTGCCTCTTGTATACTTAGGGATCATTAACATCTAACATGTACTGCATCTTGTATATATAGTGGTCATAAGTATTCAGTACCTCTCATAAATTTAGCAATCCTGAATATTTAGTGCTTCTTGTATAGTCAGTGATCATGAATATTTAGTGCCTCTTGTACACCTAGTCACCATGAATATTTATGTGCACTTTGTGTACCTAGTGATCATGAATACTTAGTGCCTCTCATACATTTATCAATCCTGGATTTTCAATGTCTCTAATATATTTAGTGATCCTGAATATTTAGTGCTTCTTGTATATTTTGTGATCATTAATATTTAGTTCCTCCTATGTGTTTAGTGATCCTGAATATTTAGTGTCTCTGGTATATATATATATATATATATATATTTTTTTTTTTTTTTTTTGAGATGGAGTCTCGCTCTGTCACCCGGGCTGGAGTGCAGTGGCATGATCTCCTCTTACTGCAAGCTCTGTCCCCCGGGTTCATGCCATTCTTCTGCCTCAGCCTCCCGAGTAGCTGGGACTACAGGCGCCCACCAGCACGCCTGGCTAATTTTTTTGTATTTTTAGTAGAGATGGGGTTTCACCATGCTCGCCAGGATGGCACGATCTCGATCTCCAGACCTCATGACCCACCCGCCTCGGCCTCCCAAAGTGCTGGGATTACAGGTGTGAGCCACCGCCCGCCCTATTTCGTGATCATTGATATTTATTTCCTCCAATGTATTTAGTGATCCTGAATATTTAGTGTCTCTGGTATATTTTATGACTACGAATACTTAGTGCCTTTCTGTTGTATATTTACTGATCCTGCATATTAAGTGGTGCTTATATACTTAGCAATCATCAATGTTTAGTGCCCTGAGGCATTCTGTTTACTCACTGTCTCCTGCATATTCAGTATTTTGGTCCTGTGACCACCTCTGCCTTTGAGGCCCACAAGCTCTACTTATGACTTACCTCTGGATCTTGTACTCCAGCCTCCAGAGCTGTGAGCCCTAAACCCTGTTGTCTGTAACTTTCCCAGGCTGTGGTATTTTGTTACAGCAGCCTGCATGGACAACTTCCGTTGTCTATTTTACTTAACTGAGTGACCAAAGAAGGATGGAGCCATTACTGGGCTGGGGATGACTGGGGGAAGTCTCAGTGTTCGGATGGGGCTGGGGCATGGAGAACCTTCTGTGGGATTCTCTGCAGGGTGAAGTCAGGCCCCTTGAACAGGTGCAAGTATCAAGAGGGTGAGTATTAGCCTGGAGCTCTGGGAAACGTCCACAGTCCATGGTTTGTGGTCACTCAAGTCGTGGTTTGGATGAGCTCATGGGAAAAAGGAAGTGTCAGGGTGGAGCCCGCAGGACCTGTGGTGAGTGGTGAGAGGTACCCCCCCGCCCTGGCACACACGGCCTTGGAGCTGTCCCTCAGCACACCAGACCAGGCTGGCCTGCTGACTTGCTGTGACTCCCAGCGTGCGGCCTGAGGTACAGTGAGCAGCTTCCAGGCAAGGCCCCAGGGGGCCTGGGCCCTACCACCAACTCACTGCTGAGACACTGATGACCCCTTCTTAATGCTCTGGCTGACCCCTCCTAACCCTCCCTGACCCACCAGCTGACCCCTCCTGACCCTTTGGGTGACCCCTCATGCCTCCTCCCCGACCCAACCCTGACCCCTCCTGACCTTCCACTGACCCCTTCCTGACTCACCAGCTAACCCATCCCTGACCTTCTGGCTGACCCCTCCCGACCCATCAGCTGACTCATCCCTGATCCCTCCTGACCCTCCACTGACCCTTCGCTGACTCACCAGCTGAACCCCTCCCTGACCCCTCCTGACACTCCACTGGCCCTCAGTGGGTGGCGAATGCCCAGGAGCCAGGTCTAGCCTGTTCACTAGACACCTGCTGTCCGGGAAGCCTGGCTCCCACCCCGGCCCCACAGGCCCACTGGCCACAATGCTTTGCGCTGGTTTGTTATCTCGGCAGGTGAGACCTGGAAGGGCCTAGCCAGCAGGTGATCAGCAGGGCCCACTCAGGGCCATGGGTGGGCTGAGAGCACAGCCCACTGGGCAACAAAGGCAGCCTGGGGCCCAAAGGCAGCTCCACGAGGGGTGGCTGCTGGGTCCAGGGTCTGGAAGCCAGGTGGTGCCATGGACTTGGCATCCCCAGCCACCTTCACAGAAGCAGCTGCCACCAGGTAGCAGTGGGACAGATGTGGCCAGCATCCCACTGCCCCTGACACTTGGTGAGCGGCATGCAGGAAACTAGAGACTCTTCCAGGCAGGCCTGAGACCTACTCTGGCGATCAGAGTTGGGGCCCCTGTGGGATGGGATAACAGACAGGGACAATGAGGACGAGTTCAGCACGACCCACACTGGACAGGGGTCAGAGCAGGTACCCAAAACTGCTTCCCTGAAGGACTGGCATCACAAATGCTTCAATGCAGCATCTCAGGAGAGGAGGAAATTGCAGGGAAGAGGGTGGTTGTTTTTTTTGTTTCGTTTTGTTTTTCAGCTGGAAGACACGAGCATTTTGGTGTTGAGCATGTGGGAACTGACCAGCTAGATCGGGGGAGAGACCCACAGTCAGGAGAGAGGAGGAGAGGGATGCGGGACACAGCTGAGCCAAGCCGAGAGTTCTGCAAAACTGCAAGGTCTCTCTGTGGGTTACTCCTGAGGCTGGCTTCAGCTGCATTCTCCTCCTGGGACATATCTCCTTTTCTCTTCTTCCTCCATAAAGTGCCTGCCCATAGGGATGTGTGAAGTGTGACGAGCAAACTTCCAGTGAAGGTGGGTGCACGTTGGGAATGCAGCAGGCAGGGAATGCAGCGGGCAGGGAAAGGTCACGATGCGTCCACAGGACAGACAGCCAGCCCTGCAGAGATGAGTTGCCCACAGCCACCAAGAGGGCCCTCTTCTCTCCACAAGGTCCCCAAGTGATGGCTGCTGCTGCACCAAGGGCAGTCCCTGCTCCCCGTCTTTATACCTGGGGTAGGCCAGTGGCATCCTGAAAAGCACTAGGATGGGCCTCTCTCCTCTCGGGCATCTGGTCTACCCTCCTCACAGCCCTTCTGGGACCCCAGGCTTTCTTGCCTTTCCTTCTTGTTCTCCTGGTTACCATGATGATTTGGTACACATTCGTGTATTAGGTTCAGATTTTAAAAAAAATTGAGCGGTGAAATTCACATGACACGCAATGTACCATTTTAAAGTACACAATTCAGGTGCATTTAGTACATTGACAATGTTGTGCAGTTACCACCTTTGTCTAGTTCCAGAACATCCTCATCACCCCTAAAGGAAGCCCTGTCCCCACTAGGCAGGCACTCCCCTCCTCCAACCCCTGGCAGCCAACAGTCTGACTTCAGTCCCTGTGGATTTGCCTGTTCTGGACATTTCTATCAGTGGACTCAGACAATCTGTGGCCTTTGTATCTGGCTTACTTCACTGAGCATGCTGTCAAGGTTCATCCCTGTAGTAGCATGTCAGTGCTTCATTCCTTTTGAATGACTGAATAATATTTCATTGTAATTGGGTAGATCCCAATCTGCCTACCCATTCCTCAGTTGATGGACATTTGGGTTGTTTCTACCTTCTGTATTTCATGAATAATGCTGCCATGAGCATTTGTGTACATGTTTGTGAATAAATGTATATTTTCATTTCTCTTGGGTATGTATACCTAGGACTGGAATTGCAGGGCCATACGGTGATATCTTCTTTATGCGAGAGTCTAATGAAGCTGGATGCTTCATTACAGGCTCATGCCTGTAATCTCAGCACTTTGGGAGGCCAAGGCAGGCAGATCACTTGAGGTCAGGAGTTCGGGACCAGCCTGGCCAACATGGGGAAACACTGTCTCTGCTAAAAATACAAAAATTAGCTGGGAGGCCGGGCACAGTGGCTCACACCTGTAATCCCAGCACTTTGGGAGGCCGAGGTGGGTGGATCACCTGAGGTCAGGAGTTCGAGACCAGTCTGACCAACAAGGTGGTAAAACCCTGTCTCTACTAAAAATACAAAAATTAGCCAGGCATAGTGGCAGGCGCCTGTAGTCCCAGCTACTCCGGAGGCTGAGACAGGAGAATTGCTTGAACCCTGGAGGTGGAGGTTGCAGTGAGCTGAGATCGCACCACTGCACCGAGATCACGCCACTGCACTCCAGCCTGGGCTACAACGTGAGACTCCATCTCAAAAAAAAAAAAAAAAAAAAAAAATAGCTATGCATGGTGGCAGGTGCCTGTAATCCCAGCTACTTGGGAGGCTGAGGCAGAAGAATCATTTGAACTCGGTAGGCAGAAGTTCCAGTGAGCCGAGATCACGCCACTGCACTCCAGCCTGGGACACAGGGCATGGCTTTGTCTTAAAAAAAATAAAAATAAAAATAAAAAAAGAGTCTAATGAGCTTTCTCTTACCACAGCAGGGAGCACTGGGTAATTTACTACATTTCTGAATCAGATAACCCGATAGAGAACCAGATCTTAGACCAGAGCTGTCCAATGGAACTTTCTGTGATGCTGGAAACATTCTGTATCTGTGCTAACGTGGTATCCCTGGCCACATGTGGTTAGGATGACTGAGGAACTACATCTTTGTATCAAGTTTTAATTATCTGAAAACTAAATAGCCTGTGTGGCTCATTACTGTGTGTGAAACACCATAGCCTCAGAGATAACAAACGCAGTGCTACCCCAAAGCAGCCCTCCCACCACGCTGCCTCCCCCTTCACCCCATTTGAGCACCTTTTACAAAATCTGGAAATCCATGGTGATACTTGAAACACCTAAGCCCCCAGACCCTGCAAAAACCTTAAATACCACTAAAGGGTATTTGAAGAGATAGAGTGACCTACATAGATATAAATACAAAAAGATTAATTTCAACTGAAAATGAAAGCTTTCACAAGAAAAATAATGAAAAGATCTCTGGAAGGCTACACCCTCTCCTGGCCAGTCCTTGCAGTTTTGTTTTACTGAAATGGTGCCCACTCGTGATACACACTGTGAATATTGTGCTGTTTAGATCCACACTGTTGGAGCAGCTGCTTACCAATTTTTGGTTCAAATAGTTTCATAGCACTGGGATATTTTCTAAAGACATACAGATTTGTGGTTAGCTGGTGTCCAGGAAGCCCTGACTTGAGTAGACCCAATTTTAGTAGGGTAAATATAAATTATATAATATTCCTGAATCATCTTACTGGCCTGTATTTATTATTACAATAAATACTTAATAATTGCTAATTACTCTGATCTGATAATAATTGTATTCAAAATATCACTATGTACCCCATATAATATACAATTGCTAAGTGTCAACTAAATACTAGCACATTGGGGATTAAAGAAAAAATAAAAAAGTAGGAATCATCCATATTTTGAGAAATAGATTAATGAAAACTGTACAGATAACAACAGAAGAATAACACTTTCTGAGCTCTGATTTTGTGGCAAACATTTTTTAAGGATTATCATGGATTAAGTCAATGAACCTCTCTCCTCCAGGATTTAGGGGCTATTAACACAGCCATTTCAGTTAATTTGCCTGGAGGTCTCCAACGCTCTTAAACCCTCCTTTTTATAAGGAAAAATGTAGTTACAAACTGTTATTTTCCTAAACACCACATGTATCATCATTCTTCTGGTTCTAACAATACTCATTTTAAATATGCTTAACTCTCAAATTTAGTTTTCCTTTTCAAAAACAGTGTACAAATTATTTTGTTCTCCGATTTTAGCAATTAATTTAAGGGGATCTTTTATTAATGTTTGACCAACCCGAATTAAACAAACTGAATTCCTTTAAATAATTGTCCTATTCCAAATTAAGTCTTCTTAAAAGGTTTATAGCTTTCAGCATCTACTAATCTGGTTCCTTTTAAGTACTGAACCTTTCCTCATGACCTTTAGAATTCCCAGCCAAATAAATTAAATCTTAACACTGGTGGAGCTCACATTGTTAAAACTTAGCAATTTAAATAGAAATCCAGACTTACTCTTCAGAATTAAAGTGCAAACTACTTAGAGATCATAAATACATTTAATATCAGATACATCGTTAAGAAATTGCATTCTGTACTTGACCACACGGTAACCTTGCCGGAGTCAAGAGAACTTGTCACTAGTAACTATGAATACACCTTTACGGTCAGCGTTATTAAAACCCTACTAGAGGTTTTGAGTGGGACTCAAGAGCAAGGGGTGGCCACCTGTGGACGAGGGTACCCTGCTGTTAACAGAACACGTTGCCCACCTCTCAAGTATGCGGCCCAATCAGTCCCCAGGGTCTCGGTTCCCGTTGCGCCCTTCCCCATGGCCACTGCGCTCATTCATGAGCCTAGGGTGATCAGGCCTCTGGCCTATAAAGAACTGCAGGATCAGTGCGGCTCTTTTCTCGAGATGGTAGGTGGCTCTGAAAAGAGCCTTTATGTCCATCAAAGGGGCCCCGGGGGCGGCGGGCGGCCTCACTTGCCCTTGGCCTTGTGGTGGCTCTCCGTCTTCTTGGGCAGCAGCACGGCCTGGATGTTGGGCAGGACGCCGCCCTGCGCGATGGTCACGCGGCCCAGCAGCTTGTTGAGCTCCTCGTCGTTGCGGATGGCCAGCTGCAGGTGGCGCGGGATGATGCGCGTCTTCTTGTTGTCGCGCGCCGCGTTGCCGGCAAGCTCCAAGATCTCGGCAGTCAGATACTCGAGCACCGCGGCCAGATAGACCGGGGCGCCGGCGCCCACGCGCTCCGAATAGTTGCCCTTGCGGAGCAACCGGTGCACGCGGCCCACGGGGAACTGCAGCCCCGCGCGCGAGGAGCGCGACTTGGCCTTGGCGCGCGCCTTGCCGCCCTGCTTACCACGACCGGACATTTCTGATTCAGGAAAAAAAGACAACGACAACCGAAAAGCGAGACTGAAAACGAGAAGGTAGGGAAGGCCAGCGAGCCCTTATGTATGGTACAGAGGTAGGCTAGACTGCGGCGTTCGATTGGATGGCTATGGTAGCCAATCAGAAAAAGAACCTGGCACTCCTAATTTGCGTATTCCTTTCCCAGCGACGACGTAGAATAACGTTTGATCCAATCAGAAGTGAGCAAATCCTGAGCCTTCATTTGAATACAAAACGTACAAATAGAGTTACTCCGAGCGCCGCGCGTTTCTGTTTGGAGAGACTCAGCCATCATGCCAGACCCGTCCAAATCGGCTCCTGCGCCCAAGAAGGGTTCTAAAAAGGCTGTCACCAAGGCACAGAAGAAGGACGGCAAGAAGCGCAAGCGCGGCCGCAAGGAGAGCTATTCTATCTACGTGTACAAGGTGCTGAAGCAGGTGCACCCCGACACCGGCATCTCGTCCAAGGCCATGGGCATCATGAACTCCTTCGTCAATGACATCTTCGAGCGCATCGCCAGCGAGGCCTCCCGCCTGGCGCACTACAACAAGCGCTCCACCATCACGTCCCGCGAAGTGCAGACGGCCGTGCGCCTGCTGCTGCCCGGCGAGCTGGCCAAGCACGCCGTGTCCGAGGGCACCAAGGCTGTCACCAAGTACACCAGCTCCAAGTGAGGCGCGTCCCGGCGCCCCGAACCCAAAGGCTCTTTTCAGAGCCACCCACACGATCGAGAAAGGGTTTCGAACACGGTGAAGGGTTATGTAACCTAATATGTCTCCATGCACCCTAGCGGTTGCCGGGTGCGGCCGAATCTGAGCCGTGTGTGTGTGTGTGTGTGTGTGTGTGTGTGTGCGCGCGCGCGCCGGCAGAGAACGAGAAAAACTGCTCGTTACAGAAATCGGGGTAGAAACAGTGCTCAGGTGATGTAGCACAGTAATGTTGGGAGGCGATCAAGGACCCCCCTCTCCACCCCCTCCTTCCGCGCGGAGCTATTAACTCGCGATGAGATTTCTTTTTTTTTCTTCTTTTTTTTTTTTAGAAGGAGTCTCGCTCTGTCGCTAGGCTGGAGTGCAGTGGCGCAATCTCGGCTCACTGCAACCTCCGCCTCCTGGGTTCAGGCGATTCTCGTGCCTCAGCCTTACGAGTAGCTGGGATTACAGGCACGCGCCACCACGCCCGGCTAATTTTGTGTATTTTTAGTAGAGACGGGGTTTCACCATGTTGGCCAGGATAGTCTCGATCTCCTGACCTGGTGATCCATCCGCCTCTGCCTCCTAAAGTGCTGGGATTACAGGCGTGAACCACCGCACCCGGCCCCAGATGTCTTTTATAAGCAAGTGGTGCATTCCTGGATGTTGAGCGCTTGCTCCCGGTTCAGGACCGGGTCCAACTGAGCTTGGCGTGCGCCGTGCAGGTGAGGGGTGCGGGTCATCTCCCCCAAAAAGACCCTGTGCCAACCTCCCCAACCCTACCCGCCCCCCATGGGCGAGGCCAGACGTGGCGCAAGACCACGGGCTCTGAGGCTATGGGTGTTGTCACTTTCCCCTGGCGGTGGTGCCTGGCTCTGCATTTGCTTAAGACTTTTCCATCCCTGCCTGGACCAGACAGACATGTTTAGATTTAAGCAATGAACATTCCGGGAGGATATTTTCCTGGCAGGATACTGCGATGGCAGGATGTTTGATACCGAATCGAAACACGGCGTCAAAGCAGCGCCCTGCGCGGGGGAGCCGGATGTAATAAGCGACCCCAGCTGCCGGTAACTTTAACCCTTATGGGAGTGGGGGTGGGGGAAGGGGTTAATTTAGGAGGAAAAGAATTCCCTTTTTCTGAGCAAATGTAGCTGCCTCCCTCTTCAGCCACGTTATTTTCTGCGAGGCCTTAGCAACACAGAATTCCTTTCCTACCCCCTCCAAATTCACGGCATTTATTTGGGGAGTGCCATTTTGGCGCAGGAAAGCTCTTTGGCACGAAGAGTTTTCGCTCTGGAAAGGGCATCGTTTACGTTTTCATGACTTGGCTTTTCTTCTTTAGAAAAAGAAGATTTCCAGTAATTGCTTCCTCAAACCGTTGTGAAAATTCGAAGTATTGAGCCTTTGTGTCACCGTTTCCAGCAGGGAATAAAAATTCAATAAAGTTAAGTGAGAAATAATTTTTTTTTTGAGACGGAGTCTTGCTCTGTCGCCCAGGCTGGAGTGCAATGGCGCGATCTCTGCCCACTGCAACCTCGACCTCCCGGGTTCAAGCGATTCTCCTGCCTCAGCCTCCCGAGTAGCTGAGACTACAGGCGTGCGCCACCCACGCCCAGCTAATTGTTTTTAATTTTTAGTAGAGACGGGGTTTCACCATGTTGGTCAGGATGGTCTCGATCTCTTGACCTCGTGATCCACCCTCCTCGGCCTCCCAAATTGCTGGGATTACAGGCGTGAGCCACTTCTCCTGGTCGAGAAATAATTTTTTAATAAAATTCAATGAAAAATATTTTTCCCCCAAGTCATTTCTCCAAAGGGAACCGTCGCGTGCTGGGATGGGGAAGGAAAGGTCACCGTGAACATCCTCGACCAAAACGGCTTTGTCCCCTACTCCCCACGTTTTTTGCTGCGTGATTCCTCTAAAAGAATCTTTGAGAACCTCGCATGTTTTAAAGCTATGTAAAATATTTTTATTTTCAATTAAAATAGTTGCAAGGATACAAATACCAACATGGGACTTTTTAAAAATCAAAATTCTCACATCAGTCTCAAGGTGCCTTTTGGAATATCAATATGATAGTATAATCAATTCATAAAATACTGCACACATGCAGTGTTCATATTGTTACAATGTTAGCACAGCATGGGATCATTTCCATATGGTTACAATGCTAGCAGTGCACGGGGTCATTTCCATTCTGTTTTGTTTTGATATATGCTCCAAAAAAAATTTACAAAAAATACACAGGAATGACAATTTTGTCATAGGCATTTTATTCAATTCTTTGCATCCCTAGTTATAATCCAAATATTAAACAGTTATCCATCATCAAAAGTAAGTGGGACTTGTCAACACCCTTAGTACTTTCAAGAAATATAGGATTTGTATGAAAAGCTGTTGAATCCAGTCCTCTCCACTATGAAACAGGTGCCCAATGACTGGAACATCCAAGCCCTCAGCCTCCTAACAGCATGGATTGGAAGTCAATACCTTAAACATTTGCAGTTGTGAAACTACTCTCACAGACCCATATAGTTCTCCACCTTAATGAACTTAAAACGTAGGTTTAATAAAGTGAAACCAGTCTCCAGTAGAGAGAGTGAATGATTGTGTTAGCACAAGATAACAACACTGGTTAGTGCCAGAGATCAAATCAAGGCACAAGATGAACATTTCATGACATTTTCCAAGTGTAATTCTCTGAGAAGGCATTTTGTGATGGATAATGTCAAACGTCAGTCAAATCATGTCTCAGTCCTTCTGATTCCCCTGGCACAAACTTAAAGTAAAAACAGGCTGTCTTTTCCTGCTGCATTAGCACCCCCAGGCCCAGAATGGATGGGATTTGTCCATCTCTCCTAGGACAGGAATCTGTTAAGGGAGAGGCAAAGAAGGTAAAACAGGATACTTGCTACTAAGATTTTATAATGGAGAAAATTCAGAGCAATCGTGTCCAGAACCCATTTCTCTAATTATAGTGTTACAACAGAGAAAGACAAATGTTAATGATAAATGAAGGGAGTGCACATCAAATATGTGAGAATCCATAGAGACTAAGGGAGTTAGTACTCACTCAACAAAATGGAAGCATTTTCTGGGTTGGAGAGACATGCCAAGATTCTTAAACTAAGCCAAATTTTTAAACTAAGGTTCATCTCACCTATCTGAGATGGGTGAGCAACAATCACTTAAATACATGTCAGATTGTATGCCTACAAAATCCCTCCAGACTGGCATACAATCTGACATGTATTTAAGAGATTGCCCCTCACCCATCTCAGATGGAAATTTCAAGTCAGATTTGCTAATTATTACACAGTAAATAAAATAATTTGGAAGGAATCATCTCCAATTAAAGTGACTTTGATTAAAAAAACGAAAAATAACAAATGTTGGTGAGAACGCAGGGAAAGGGGATGCTTGTACCCTGCTGGTAAGAATGTAAATCAGTATGCCACTATAGAGGCAAATATGGGCATTCTTTAAAAAACTAAAAACAGACTTACCATATGATCCGGCAACCCCACTGCTGGGTATATACCCAAAAGAAAGGGAATCAGTATATCAAAGAGATGTCTGTGGTCTCATGTTCATTGCAGCACTATTTATAATAGCCAAGGTAGAAAGTCAACCTTAGTGCCCATCAGTAGATAAATGGATAAAGAAAGTGTGGTACATTTACACATTCAAATACTATTTGGCCATTAAAAAAATGAAATCCCGTCATTAGCAGCAACATGGATGGTAATGGAGGACATTATATTAAGTAAAACAAATCAGGTACAGAAAGACAAATACTGCATGATCTAACTCATACGTGGGAGCTAAAAACATGCGTCTCATCGAGGTAGAAAGTTGATTGCTGGTTACCAGAAGCTGGGAAGAGTGGTGGGGAAAGGAAGAGATGAAGTTGATTAATGGGTACAAAAATACGCTTAGAAGAAATGGTAACATCTAGTGTTGGTTAGAAAAGTAGGGTGACTGTAGTTAACAATAATTAGTTGTATTGCTGGAGGAGAGGAATTGGAATGATCTCGACCTCAAGAGGGGGTGAATATGATGATGGATGTCCCAGTTGCCCTGGTTTGATTGTTATGTCTATGCGTATATCAAAATATCATATGTACCCCCCAAATATGTACAACTATTATGTACTACTAATAAAAAAGCTTATTGCTCTGAAAAAGTGCTCTAAAAAATAAAGCCTATTTACAAAAAGAATTTGGAGGAAAGAAAACTCCCTTTAAGAAGAAACTAACCCAAGAAAATGGATATACTTTATGAGACCATAGAGGTTAAATGTTGATAAATGCATGGCTGTCACTGTGTTGGGAGTGTGCGGTGGGAACTGAGCCTGGGTAGAGTGCATCCTCTACCAGTGGGAACTGAGCCTGGAAACTGAATCCTAATTCCAGGCAACGTTTCTGCTTAGAGGGTGGGTGGCTCTCAGGTATTCGTGGTTGGGGTGTCACCGGTATGGGATATTTTTAGGGGGAGGACAGCCTGGGCCCCAGTCAGGCCTGCATGCCTTAGTTTTTACTTAATGTGTCACCCAGAGATCATACTTATTTTTCCTATGATTTGCTGGAATTTTTTTTTAAAAGCACCATATTTGCATTATTCAAAATAATCTTTCACTGTGTATTATGCGTACACACATATACACACACATTTTTGGGGTAACATACGAGAATCCCTTAATTGGGGAAATTTTAGCTGAGTGATAAGGAGATCTGTGAGCCTGCTGTTTTGATGTTTCAAGCAGGAAGGCGTGGCATAAAGAGCTGCTTAGGCGCAACGCTGTTGAAATGGTTTTGGCTAGAAGCTCACAGTGTCTAGTTGTGGCTAAGGAGGGAGGAAAGGGGCGGGGAGAAGGACGGACCCAAGCGCCTGCGCCCAGACGGCGCGATCACCCCCTCACCGCCAACCCCGGACCTCAGTGAGCACGTCCTCCAGTCTCAGCCGCCAGGAAGCACTGGGGGCGGGACGTGGCACAAGATCTTCCTGGAGGTGACCCACGCTCCTCACGCGCAGGGCGTACTCCACACACAGATCTTTGGATGGGATCCATGGCGCAATCGCCTGTACTGCGCCCACTGACTTTGCCTGTGGCCAAGACAAGACGAACGCAGCCTTTCAAAGGGAAATACGCCGTTACAAACAAGAAGCCTAATTTTATCTCTAAGACTTGCGCCTCCACGGCTCACTCTACCTTCCCCTATTACTCCAATTGAATCACAGGTCACAACCAGACCAGGTGGCACGCTCCTTTATGAGCTTGGAGGTGGCTCTGAAAAGAGCCTTTGGGTTCGGGGCGCCGGGACGCGCCTCACTTGGAGCTGGTGTACTTGGTGACAGCCTTGGTGCCCTCGGACACGGCGTGCTTGGCCAGCTCGCCGGGCAGCAGCAGGCGCACGGCCGTCTGCACTTCGCGGGACGTGATGGTGGAGCGCTTGTTGTAGTGCGCCAGGCGGGAGGCCTCGCTGGCGATGCGCTCGAAGATGTCATTGACGAAGGAGTTCATGATGCCCATGGCCTTGGACGAGATGCCGGTGTCGAGGTGCACCTGCTTCAGCACCTTGTACACGTAGATAGAATAGCTCTCCTTGCGGCCGCGCTTGCGCTTCTTGCCGTCCTTCTTCTGCGCCTTGGTAATGGCCTTCTTGGAGCCCTTTTTAGAAGCCGGAGCCGCCCGCGATGGCTCCGGCATGGCGAGGTGACAAGAGCGCCTAGACGAACGCGGATGCGGGGCGGGCAGGGCTATTTGCCATCTTTATATTCAAATTAAGGCTCCAAATCTGTAGTGTCTGATTGGACGGCCTGACGCCGCGGCCGCCACTGAGAGGAATTTCTGTAAATAGGAGAGTCCGGTTCTTCTTTCCTATTGGACTGTTGTCCAACCAATCCCAAGGCATATCCGCCGCGCGCCGGAGCTGAGGTTGCGCATCTTTGTTCAAAGCCTTTGTTTTAAACCTGGAGATTTTTGTGTCCGCATGGGATCTGGACGTAGCTAAAGAGAAACTGAAAAACGGTTGCAACCCCAAATTGAGGTCTTCTCTGGCTGTGAGGCACATACATGGGGGCATTTTTTTTTCTGAGGCCCACAGCTAGGGAGGGGTAGTTAGTGCTTATGTAGAAGGGGAGGTGGCGGTGGGAATGGCAATTTGCAACGACCTTAACCCTTCATTTCTTGCCCTTCCCTCCATTCTTCCAAAGATCAAAGAGATGCATTCTTCTCAGAATTCAATTGTAAATCCAAACGATTCGTTACGAAATACAGAAAATAGTACAGAAAACATGCTAAGGTACTTCAATTGGAATTGTAGTCATGAGGCAGAGTTTTAACTGGAGAAAGAAATTGAATGGGTTTCAAATGAAACCTAGTCTTTCCTATTGTTTTTAAGATCTCCCCAAACCCCTTCGAAATGACAGCCGTAATGCAAAGGGCTCGCTATGGACGATCTCATTTGTTTCCCAGTATCCCCGAGAGGTGAGTACTGTGATTGCTCTAACTCCGTCAGAGCGCAGGCTTATGGAAGGCACTGTCTCCGAGCTGCGCCCCTCTCCCCGCCATTATATTAATTCCCAATGAAGAAACGTAAGGTGTTGTGTATTTCAGCTTCAACTGAAGAGCTGGTTAAAAAAGCAGAATCTCGGGCCCACTCCAATCTGATTGAGTCAGAATTTGCATTTTAAAAAGACTTGTGTGCACTTTACAATTTGAGAAGCCCTAGTCCGGAGGTCATTTATCTGCCCTAGCTGGGGCAGATAATTTACCTCCCCACACCTCCATACACTCATCTGTGAAATGAGGCTGCCAGTGCCCGCCTGATAGCGTTGCTGAGCATTAATGAGTGTGAAGCAGCGGGCAGGGTGCCCAGCATCTATTTTGTGCTTAATTCCTGTTAGCGCCTTTCCTTCTTAGGACTGATCCAGCCATAAGCAGCTTGGGCTACCTCAGCAGAGCCTGCTCTATGCCCCGGGCAGATCCATCACATAAATATGTAGCACGAACCTTTGTCTCCCACCAGCATGCTGACTAAGCTTAATTCACAGGGAAGGATGTGGCTTTCATGTCTGAGGCTCCAGAGCACAGAGTGTGGCACCAGCAGGGGCCCAGTCAATATTTGCTTGTGAATAAGCCTGTGAGCTGAGGCAGTACCCTCTACATTCAAGTCTGTCCTCTGAGGTCTTCTGGGCATCTTGAGACTGTGGGTTCCCTGAGTGGCTTTGGGCATACCCAGCATTAAGCACTTTATCTGTTTCCTTTTGAAATATGTGGTTGATTTAACAAGCATTTCTAGAGTGCTCACTAAGAGCTGGCTAGGTAACCACTTAATAAATACTTTTTAGTTCTCAAACAGCCCTTTGACAAAGATTCTCTGCTTGGCCAAACTCTGGTCAGGCTCCAGAACCTCCTCCTGGGTCCATCTGTGCACTTTCTTGTGAAATCCAGTTTTAGGAAGAGCCCCGCTAAGTCAGTTTAACCAGAACCCCTGATTCTGAATATCTGATTGCCCTTTGTGCTATCTGATGGGGTTCCTCATCCTCCATCCCCAGGTGATATCTGATCACCCTGCCTGCCTCCAACAAGAGCCCTGTGAGGTTGGTTTACCTAGAATCCCCCTCATCCCTGATGTCTTCTTCTTCTTCTTTTTGAGGTGGAATCTTGCTCTGTTGCCCAGTAGCACAACCTCAGTTCACTGCAACGTCCGCCTCCCGGGTTCAAATGATTTTCCTGCCTCAGCCTCCTGAGTAGCTGGGATTACAGGCATGCATGACCATGCCAGGCTAAGTTTTGTATTTTTAGTGGAGACAGGGTTTCGCCATGTTGGCCAGGCTGGTCTCAAACTGCTGACCTCGAGTGATCCACCCTCCTCAGCCTCCCAAAGTGTTGGGATTACAGGCATGAGCCACCGTACCCGGCCCTGATGTCTCCTCTTAATACTGTTCTACCCACTGATCTACCCTACTCCTGTCTATAAATTTCCACTTGTCAGTGCAGTACTCAGAGTTGAGCCCAATCTCTCTACCCTGCTGCAGAATCCCACTGCAATGGTCCTAATCCTACTCCATCGTCCTGAATGAAGCCTTCCTCACCATGGTTTAACAAGTGTTAATATATGTACACATATAGCACTGCTTGCCTTGGTCCTGCCAGCCCAGTGAGATGCTGGTCTTCCCACCAGGTTCTTACTAAGGCTTCCTGGCTTCCTACTGGTGTGGAAAGGTTTGAAACAAAACTTGGAGTGGGACAGGAGGTGGGCATTCTAAGGACTTTGGGTAAGAATATGTCTCTCAGGTACTAAGATTTAGGGTTTGCTCTACCTACCATATGGTGGCTGCTTGGTGGTGTCAGGAAATCAGCCCTGGTTCTCATGGGTGGTGATTGCTAGGGACTCAATGTCTGTGTTCCCTCCAAATTTCTAGGTTGAAAACCCCCATCCCCAGGGTGATGGTGTTAGAAGGTGGGGCCTTTGGGGGACGATTAGGTCATGAGGGTGGAGTGGCATGGTAGGATTCATGCCCTTATAAGAAGAGACACAAGACAACTTGCTTTTCTCTTTCTCTCTGCTGCAGGGCCCAAGGAAAAACTTTTCTATTGCCCTCTGAAGGTTCACTAAAAATCAGCTGACAAAAGACAGATTAAAAGAGAAAAGGCATACACATTCATTTGATCATAGTTTTGTGTGACATAAAAGCCTTCAGAATGAATACAGAAGAAGCTGTCTATTTTAATGCTTAGGTTCAGCAAAATGTGGACTGCTATGTAGAAATAGGATTGGGCAGGATCTACTGCTAATACACTGAGTGGGGACATCCAGCAAGGCCTGTCTGTCTAGATTCTTCTTGGCCTCTCTGCGTGGCATTCCTTCCTCTTGGGAATGAGACAGGACCCTCTGTGGAACGGGAGTCTTATGACCTACAACCAGACAAGGTGGCCCAGAGAATTTATGGTCAGCATTTGCACAGAAAGGCAGGAGTTAGAGTAATATTTTTAGGATTTGTGTCTGGCTTTGAGGAAAAGGGGTTGCGGTTTTTATGACCTGCCTTGGGGAAGAGGGATTCTAGTTTCTATGGCCAGTTTGGGGGAAAATGGGACTGAGACAGGAAGGCGGGAGATCAGAGAATGTTTTTTGCTTCTGAGGTCTTCATTTTAGGATATCACTTTCTAGCACCATGTGAGGACAGAGTGAGAAGATGGCTAGGTGCAAACCAGTAAGAGTGACCTCACAAAACCCAACCCTGCTGACACCCTGATCTCAGACTGCTAGCCTTGGATAATCAGCACTCTTTGGGGGAAAACAACGACACAAAATGTATGTGTTGTATAACTGTAATGTGCAATTTGTATTAAATGTCTTTTGTGTGTGTGTGTGCGTGTTTTTTTTTTTTTTTTGAGGGGGGACAGGGTCTTGCTCTGTTGCCCAGGCCAGAGTGCAGTGGTGTGATTCATAGCTCACTGCAGCCTCAAACTCCTGGGTTCAAGCAATCCTCCTATCTCAGCCTCCCAAGTAGCTGGGACTATAGGTGCGTGCCACCATGCCTGGTTAATTTTTTTTTTTTTTTTTTTTTTTTTGTAGAGACAGGGTTTTTCTATGTTTCCCACACAGGTCTCTTTTCCCTCCAAGACTTTGATAAATTTCTGTTGTTTAAGTCTCCCCTTCTGTAGCATTTTGTTAGAACAGCCTGAGCCAATTGAGACAGTGTCTCGGATCAAGACCAACATGATGTATTGGCAGACGGACACTATGGAGTAAACTCGAAGCTTTCCTCATGTGAAGAAAAGAAGGAAAAAAGAAGAGAGGGAAGGAAGGAAAAGAAAGAAAGAAGGAAGTAAAGAAAGAAGAGGGACAGTTGGGGAGATGGAGGGAGGGAAGGACAGGGAAAGAGAAAGAAAAAAGAAAAAGAAAGAAACAGTGGCCTCTAGCTTAGTGACCAGGTTTAGATGATTAAGAAAAATAATAAACACCTCCCCCCTGCCCCCACCACTTCTTTAATCATTCTAGAGTACAGTACTTGGGCTGGAAGGCAGTCCACAAATGTGTTGAATGAATAACTGAATGCATGAAATCAGTCCATCTTTACACCTTAGATTTTTGTGCAGCTCTAGATGATGTATCCTTCTCTACTAGGATAAGGGCTTCCTGCAGTGAGCGCTTTTCCCACCAGCCAAGAAGCCAGGTCCCTTTAAGTCTTACAAACAAGCATTTAACACAGGCACAGCAGGGTGGCTCAGGCCTGTAATCCTAGCATTTTGAGAGACCCAAGCGGGAGGATCCCTTGAGTCCAAGAGTTTAAGACCAGCCTAGGAAACATAGCGAGACCCCTGTCTCTATTTTTTTAAAGCATTTAATAAAATTGCACGTTGCAATGGCAAATGCACATGCTCCATCCAGACCCCACCGGTAGAGTGGGATCTGTGTGAGGGACAACACCCTGCAGATACAGAGAGGACAGGCTTCCAGGCTTCTCAAGAACTAGAGGGAACCTTGTGGGATTTAAAGCGGAGGAACTGGGGGTGGCTGAAATGACAAGGTGTGCTGTGGAGTTCTGCAGGGAACGTTGGGGCCTCCCGTAATGCTTGCAGGATTGCAAAGAAGGAAAAAAGGGTGTGGGCAGCCTTGCGCTTCTCAGGGCTTCCAGTTGATATCCTATGGACAAAGGCCTTCCTGCCACAGCCAAGGCGCTTTTCCATCAGGGGCGACTCCTGGGACTCCTGAGAGCAACCTCCTCCCGGCGCGCCCCCACCCTGCTTAAAGGCACTGGGTTGCGCCGGGCCAGCACCTGGGGGCTCCCCAGCCCAGCGCTCGGATCACCGGGGACAAAGGCCGGTGCCCCCGGGGACCTGACGCCCAAGAGGGCAGGCCCTCTGACCAAGGCGAGGAAGCACACCGGCTGATTCCCAGCACCCACGTCCGCAGGAGCAGCTTTTGTGCTCATTTCCATTGCATTTCAGCACTTAGAAAAGAGCTGCAAATGCCAGCGACAGGTGGTGTGGATGCAGAAGCAAAGCAGGAGCATGAAAGCCAATCAGTGAAGCAGAGGCAGGTCCGGGCGAGGGCACCAGCCTGGGAACCCGAGGCGTGCTCCCTGAGCAGCGGGTCTGGGGTAACCTGAACGGCGGCCTTTGGTGCCCTGTCCACCCAGCGAAGCAGCTCCTGCCCTACAGTAGCTTTTCGCGAAAAGCTCTTCAGAGCCAGTGATCTCCCCTCCCCAAGCTAATATTATACCACAGATTTCTCTTCTTACGTACTACAGTTAAATATCTTACGGGCTGCTGACTGCGAAGCTGGTGGCTTCAAGCAGCATTTGGAGAAGATATGGAAATCGGCAACGTACCTATCACGAGACATAAGGGAATTTTATGTAATAAATAATAAATATTTATTATTTAACCAGGAGAGGTGGTTTCCACCAGGGAAGGGAGAGCCGGGGAGTGTGTGAGGAGGGGTGCCCTACGGTGGGCTAGGAGGGGTGCAGGGGGAGTGCAGGAGGAGGTGGGTAAGTAGGGGGTACCGGGGTGGGGCGGGTTGGGAGGGGAGGGGCTCTCAGATGGGAGACAAGAGGTATGCGGGGAGGGACTCTGGGAGGAAGGGGGGTGGGGGGAGGGTGGCGGGTAGGGGAGCAGGAGTTGGGGGAGGGACTCCGGGGGATGGGTGGGGAGGGGAGCTGGATTGATCCCCGATTTACCCTGAGGAACACGCAAGCCGGCTTCCTCCACCCCGCAAACCCCGAAGCAGCCTCATCCCTGTGCCACACGGGTGTCGGGAAATCTTGGTGACATGCAAAGATTGGGGAGAAAACATTAAGGCGCAAACGTGCATGAAATACAACAAATTCCAAACTCAAAAACAAAACCGAGGGTCGCAGAGAGGCAACGGAATGAAGGGTGGCTTTGGAAAGCTCGAGAAGGCGCATCAGCCAATTGGTTTGTGGTGTGAGGCCGGTGAGAATGAATTTAGAACCAACTGGATACTGCACCCCTCAGTATCGGGGCGTCACAGCACCGCGGCACCCCTGCACTGTGTACCCATCTTCCCCGGCACCCCTGCAGCCCCAGCATCCCAACACTCCTGCACTCTGGTGCCGGGGCTTCCCTCTATCCCTGGCACCCTTGTGAACTCAGCACCACACCATTTGACAACTCTGCTCCCGGCACCCTTGCACTTCTGCACTCGGGTACCACTGCACCCCTGCATTCATATCCTCTGCCCCCACACCCCTGTAACCCCAGCACCCCCAGCATCCCTGCAACTGGTGACCCCTATAATCCCAGCAGCACCCCATCTGACACCCTTGCATCCGGCACCCCAGCACTGCGGTACCCCGGCATCCGTGAAGCAGAGCACCCTGGCGCCTCATGCCCTGAGCCTGGGCTGCCCCTTCGCGCAGGAACCCAAGACGGAGCCCACTCGCGTTGCGCCTGAGGGGGTGCGAGGCTGGTCCGCCGGACCCGCCCAGCACGTCACCAACACACCTAAGGAAGCCGGCTCCGGTGCCGCCTCCGTGGGGCGCGGGCTGGAGATGGAGGTCCAGGTCTCTGGACTGCGCAGAAACGCTTTTCCCAGAACCGCCCAAGACATTAACTAGGTGAAGTGGGTTATTTTCCCGAGTGCATTTGACGCTTCTTTCCCAGGCCGGGATGGGAAAATGAGCTGGCCACTGGGTCCCTGTCCATCTGTGTCCTCCAAAGGAGGCTGGAGGATCACTTGAGGCCAGGAGTTCAAAACGAGCTTGGGTGACACGACATAGCGAGACCTCGTCTCTACAAAAAAATTTAAAAAGTTGGCCGTGGTGGCCTGCGCCTATCGTCCCCCAGCTACTTGGGAGGATGAGGCGGGGCGATCGCTTGAGCTTGGGAGTACGGGGCTGCAGTGAGCTGTGATCGTGTCATTGCAGTCCAGCGTAGGTGACAAAGCAAGATACTACCTCCAAAAAAAAAAAAAAAAAAAGCTAACCTGAGTCTAGACTGGACTCCCCAGCCAAGTCTTCTTCTAGTCTTGTTTTGTAGCCTCAGATTCTGCACCCTGCCGTCTTCTTAAGTCACCCCTAGGGGGCATTTTGTTCCAGTGGAAGACCAGAATATGCCTCCTGCAAGATGAGGGATTGTTGGGCTCAGGGCAATGGAGAAGAAAGTATACAGGAGAGCTCACTGCCCTCCCTCTGGGTGGCTAAAAGCAGGACATGGATTTACAGAAGGCATCCAGCCCCCACCCCACTTCACCAGGGAGAAGGGAGGTTAGCACTGAAGACAACTTTGCACCTTTATTGACTGGAGATGCTACCAGGGGATCTGCACTAGCAAGGGCTACTAACTAGACTTCAGGTGTCCTTTACGTGCCTTTCTCCAAGTTGCTGCTCCTAGAGACTCCGAGTTCATCTCTCTTATCTTGTCACTTCTCTGCAGATTTACTGTTCTTTGTTGAAGATACCATAAAAGCGGGAATTCAAAGCCACCTCTTTGAGGACTACCCATTCTCTGGGGGCCACCCGTGTATCTAGGAAAGGTAGCTGCTAGTAAGCTGCTATTTGTGCCTCTTGCTAATGTGTCTTTTATAACAGGGGTCAGTTTCAACTAAGAATTGATGGAGTGGAGGATATTTTCCCCCTACATGATGTCATTAATGTGCTGGACCATCAAATAAATTCTAACACATAATCAAAAAATTCTTCCTTCCAGAAAAGTAAGAAACTCCTATACTTTCTCTAGCAGGAGAGCTGTGGCCTGTTTGGTTTGCTATTTTAACCGTTTTTCTACCCTGTGCCTACACCTGCATGGGTTTTCAACTGTACAGCTGACCCTTGAGTAACCAGAGTTTGACCTTCGAGGGTTGCTGATACACAGCTTTTCTCCAGCCTTTGCTACCCCTATCCCTGAAACAGCGAGATGAAGCCCTCCTCTCCCTCCTCCTCCTCTTCAGCCTCTCAGTGTGAAGACCACGAGGATGACCTTTATGATGATTCACTTCCCTTTCATGAATAGTAACTACATGTTCCCTTTCTTAGGACTTCTTAATAACATTTACTTTCCTCTAGCTTACCGTATTGTAAGGACACAATATGTAATATATAGAACATAGAAAATTTGCCTTAATTGACTGCTTATGTTATTGGTAAGGCTTCCAACAGTAGCCTATTAGTAGTTAAGTTTTGGAGGAGTCAAATTATATGTGAAGGCCAGGCACCATGGCTCACGCCTGTAATCCCAACGTTTTGGGAGGCCAAAGTGGGAGGATTGCTTGAGGCCGGAGTTTGAGACCAGCCTGGGCAACATAGCAAGATCACATCTGTACAAAAAATCAAAAAACAAAATTTACCTGGCCATGGTGGCTCATGCCTGTGGTTCCAGCTATTTGAGAGACTGAGGTGGGAAGACTGCTTGGGCTCAGGAATTCGAGGCTGCAGTGAGCTGTGATTGCACTCCAGTATGGGCGACAGAGTGAGACCCCAACTCAAAAAAAAGTTATACTTGGATTTTCAACTGGACAGGGGTCAGCACCCTTAACCCACGCTGCCTTGTCCAAGGGAGAGCTATGCATGCAATTACACAAGTACTTTCTGAGTGCTTTTCCCTCCTGTTCTTCCTGTCTAGCTTCTCACACCACCATGTCCCCACCTGTAGTAACAACTTCCCTAAATTCCTCCTTATGGGCTATCCAATTTTTGGGGAGAGGGTTTCCCAAAATGTGGTTCTGATATCCACACACCTACCTAACATTTCTTACTCCACATCCTCAGGGGGCTGGTCTCGAACTCCTGACCTCAAGTGATCCGCCTGCCTTGGCTTCCCAAAGTCCTGGGATTACAGGTGTGAGCCACCGTGTCCAGCCCCCAGTGAGATTTAAAAACACTCCTCAAAGGCTCCAGCCTCAAGCTGAATCTTCTTCAAAACTGAATTCACCTTCTCACCCCAGTTCTCCACTCCAAGGGACGCACCACATAGAAACCCTGGTGGCATCATCTCACTCTTCTCCATTTCTAGTCAATGGCCACACTTCTCTCCCTAGCTCAGCACCTTGGTGCTGCTCACACACGGGCTGGCATTCTAGATGAGTCCCCCACCTGGCCTAGGAACCTCCTCCCTGGCACTTGGTCTCCCTCTAACCAGTTCATGTTTCTGCATTGGGGCACTGAGAAATTCCAGCACCTGGTCACATCTCTATTGTGTAAGCCCTCACTATGTACATGGTCCCTGGATGCCCCACCCACAATCCTAATCCTGCAGCCCAGCCAGGACTCCGTGCTGTCCCTTCTTCTGGGTTTCCTCTCACTTTTTAAAAATAGAATTAAAGGCCAGGCACAGTGGTTCACATCTGTAATCCCAGCACTTTGGGAGGCCAAGGTGGGTGGATCACGAGGTCAGGAGATCAAGACCATCCTGGCTAACACGGTGAAACCCCGTCTCTGCTAAAAAATACAAAAAATTAGCCGGGTGTGGTGGTGGGCACCTGTAGTCCCAACTACTCGGGAGGCTGAGGCAGGAGAATGGCATGAATCCAGGAGGCAGAGCTTGTAGTAAGCTGAGATCGTGCCACTGCACTCCAGACTGGGAGAGAGAGCTAGATTCCTTCTCAAAAAAATAAAATAAAATAAAATTACTCAGGTACAGTGAAGCCAACAGATCAGGAGACAAACACCATTGAAAAGATAGTTTATTACTCACAGTTCCCAAGAGGAGGGGGTTGCTATTGCTAAGCCTTCGATGCCACGTGGGATAGCGCCAGGGTCAGTCAAGAGGCAGACGGAGGGAGGGGAAAGTGTGGGCAGGAGCCTTTACTGTGGCTTTCACTGGAAGGAGCAGGCAAGGCAGACCAGGCTAGCTCACAATGGCTGGTTTGAATAAGCCCAGCAGGCTCTGGGCGCCTAACCTTGGGGTGCTTTGGGCCACACACCAAGAAAGCAATTCTATAGATTCCCCAGTGGACACCAGCTGGGTGTCCTCCAATGCAATGCAATTCCGACAGCAGAAAAATGCAAATGGGAAATTTGAAAAAGAGTCTTCAGTTTTGGCAGGTTGGCAATATGTGCAGGTATTAATCTGATGTGCTCCTTTTAGTCTCCTTTTATATAAGACACAGGGGCTGGACTGTGCCATTCAAAGACATCTCTCAATTTCAACACTTCATGATCCCCCTCACCCTTTTTCCATTTACACATAAAAAATTTGGAGTGCCAACCAAAATAACAGAGAGAGAAGATAGTGGCCTGGAGTGTGACAGCCCCATAGATGAGTGGTTGGGGGTGTGGGCTCTGGGTTGGTGAGTTTGTATATGAAATGCACAATCCCAGTAAATTTTTTTTTCTAGCTATAAAATTGTCCCTGGGAGAAGCCGTCCCTCCAGGGTCAGTGAGGCCCTGGATGTCAAAGCATCTGAAAATACAGAAAATCAAAGGCATGGTTACTACACTTGCATTCCTCTATTCTGCCAGGAATGCTGTTTGCTCTTGTTGGGGCTCAGAAACTGATACCCCAGCGCTTTGACATGCTGAACTGAATAAGAAGCCTCCAGGTCTCTCTGACCTTCCCCTCCTTCCTGTCTCCCAATCTTCTGTCTCTCCCAAAGCACTGGATGAGGCTGTTCTCTGAAATTCCCCTATCTGCCTAAAGTGCAGACCTGCCGCAGCAGAAAACAATGGCCTCTGATCCCTTCCCTGAGTTTCAAATGGCTGAACTCTCATCACAGGAATGAGTACTGAAGTCGGTCAACACGCCTGGACAGACCTTTTTTTTCTAGCTGTAAATATTTTTTTAGCTATAAAATTGGCCCTGGTAGAAGCTGTCTTTGTCACAAACCAACAGACTGTCCCAGACCATTGTATGTTCTTCAAGCCCATTGAATTTCCCTAAAAAATATTTACTATCCCCCTAAAATAATGCACACTTCCCTATCTCCCTTTCCCCTAAGAGGAGAATAAAGGCCTCTGCACCCCATTGCATGGTGGGGTAACCACCCTGTGATTCTCCCCATGCATGTTAATAGATGTGTAAGCCTTTCCTCCTAGCAATCTGCCTTCTGTCAGCTGATTTTATAACAAAACTTCGGAAGATAAAGGGGAAGTTTTCCCTTGGCTCCTAAGCTGTCCATCCTGTTGATCAGAAGCAGGGCAATGCTGATAACACACCAGTAATGTCCTGATCCTTGATGCTCCTGCCCCCCAACTTTCTAGGTCTGTGCAGTTAGCCCACATGTTTTTTTTCTTTCTCTCTTTTTTTTTTTTTTTTAGACGGAGTTTCGCTCTTGTTGCCCAGGCTGGAGAGCAATGGCGCGATCTCGGCTCACCGCAACCTCTGCCTCCCAGGTTCTCCTGCCTCAGCCTCCCGAGTAGCTGGGATTACAGGCGTGCGCCACCACACCTGGCTAATTTTGTATTTTTAGTAGAGATGGGGTTTCTCCATGTTGGTCAGGCTTGTCTGGAACTCCGGACTTCAGGTGATCTGCCTGCCTCGGCCTCCCAAAGTGCTGGGATTACAGGCATGAGCCACTGCACCCGGCTAGCCCACATCTTATGATGTCCCATGTCTAGAGAGAGGGCTGTCGTCAACAATGACCTCAGATGCACACAAACCCTCAGTCAGTGCAAGAATCCAAGTATCCCCAGAGGGCCAGCAAGTCCAGTTCAAACAGGAGCTGGGAGGAAACCTGGCTGGTGCTCACCTGCTTGTTGGGGTAGGGGGCTGTTATAAAGTAAATTATGTCCCTTGAAATTCACAGGTTGAAGTCCTACCCCCAGGACCTCAGAATGTGGCTGTGTTTGGAGACAGAGCCATTAAAGAGGAAATAAAGGTAAACGAGTTCCTTGGGGTGGGCCCTAATCCCATAGGTCTGGTGTCCTCATAAGAAGGGATTAGGGCACAGACTCACAAGGAGGGATGGCCCTGTGAGGATCGGGGAGGAGACTGAGAGACAGGCTCAGGAGAGAGGCCTCAGGGGGAAATGACCTTGTTCACACCTTGATCTCAGACTCCAGCCTCCAGCACCATGAGAAAGTAAACTTCTGTTGTTTACGGCACCCAGTCTCTCTGCTGCAGTGTTATGGTGGTGTGAACACTGAAAATCTGAGACAGGTCTCAGTTAATTTAGAAAGTTTATTTTGCCAAGGTTGAGGACATGTGCGTGACACAGCCTCAGGAAGTCCTGCCAACACGCGCCCAAGGTGATTGGGGCACAGCTTGGTTTTATACATTTTAGGGAGACATGAGAAATCAATTAATATATTAAGAAGTACATTAGCTCCATCCAAACAGGTGGAGACAGCTCAAAGCAAGGCCCCCCCCACCCACACTGTACTGGGGGCTTCTAGGTCACAAGTAGATGAGAGAGACAGATGGTTGCATTCTTTTGAGCTTCTGATAAGTCTTTCCCAAGAGGCAATCAGAATATGCATCTATCTCTGTAAGCAGAGGGATGACTGAATAGAATGTGAGGTAGATTCGACCTGAGAGGTTCCCAGCCTGAAGGGGTCCAACTACCTTCCTTTCACAGTGGCCTGAACCAATTGAGACAGGGAGGTTGCAAGTTTTAGATGGAAGAAACCACAGAGCTGTAACTTATGTCTGAAGGGTGTGCAAGCCCTTTTGTGCTCCAGTCCATATTTTTGTCAACATCCCGGTTCAAGCTGGGAACCAAGTGATAGGATCTGAACAGAGATTATCATTCATTCACTTCAGGGCCCTGGGAGAGAAAACCAAATTTGCTTGGGTCAGGATTATGGAATTGCTTTAGAATTATATATAGTGAATCAAAGGCTTAGAATAATAATAATAATACCTATTATTATTATTACTTTCAGTTTAGAAATATCCTAGCTTCTAGGCCAGGCATGGTGGCTCATGCCTGTAGTCCCAGCACTTTAGAAGGCTGAGATGGGAGGATCACTTGAGCCCAGGAGTTTGAGACAAGCCTGGGCAACATGGTGAAACCTTTTCTTTACAAAAAATTTTAAAACTTAGCCAGGCTTGATGGCACATACCTGTAGTCTCTGCTACTTGGGAGACTGAGGTGGGAGGATTGCTTGAGCCAGGGAGGTGGAGGCTGCAGTGAGCCCTCATTTCACCATTGAACTCTAGCCTGGGCAACAGAGCAAGAGCAAAGCCCTGTCTCAAAATAATAATAATAATAATAATAGTAGTTTAAAAAACCATTATATCTCTAAATTTGTTGTAATTTTGTCTTTTGATAGGCATAAGGATTAGATTGAATTAAAGGACACCGAGAATGCATCTCTTGAGTAAGTAAATAAAATAGAAATACCTTAGGTATTTGAACTCTGAAAATTTGAGACAGGTCTCAGTTAATTTAGAAAGTTTATTTTGCCAAGGTTGAGGACAGGCACCCATGACACAGCCTCAGGAAGTCCTGACGACAAGTGCTCAAGGTGGTCGGGGCACAGCTTGGTTTTATGCATTTTAGGGAGACATGAGACATCAATCAATATATGTAAGTACATTGGTTCAGTCTGGAAAGGCAGGAAAACCTGAAGCAAAGGCAGAAATATTCAAAGTGGGGAGGGGCCTTCCTGGTCACAAATAGGTGAAACACAAACGGTTGCATTCTTTTGAGTTTCTGATTTGCCTTTCCAAAGGAGGCAATCAGATATGCATCTATTTCAGTGAGCAGAGGGGTGACTTTAAATAGAATGGGAGGCAGGTTGGCCCTAAGCAGTTCCCAGCTTGACTTTTCTCTTTAGCCAAATGACTTTGGGGCCCCAAGATTTATTTTCCTTTCACAGGTATATTTAGATTTTTAGAATCCTAATTTTTTGAGCAATTTTGACATCTGAAATATTGAAAAGATTACCATTACAATTGCATTTAAAATGAAACATTGAGTAATTGGTTTTGACATGAGTTTTTAAGTTGAAAGGTTTAAAAATTATACAAAGGCTATCCATAATATTGGATAATACAGTTAGCTTAATATTCGCCATCTTTAAGTGTAGCAGTTAATTTTGTGAACGTTATCTCTGCCTGCGTGGAGGGTTGCAGTGAGGGAGGCCAGGGCTCCTGGATGTTGAGGTATGGATGGTAGCCCAGCCCACCCATGCTGTCTCTGGCCCTGCAGGTGACCACAGTCCCTCATTTTTGTCTATGGTGGCAATGGCATCTGTGCAAAGTTGCGTTTTTTTTTTTTTGTTTTTTTTTTTTAATCAGGCCCTTTCATCATTTCCTTCCTTTTCTCCCTTGGCCCCTAGCTGGTGTGTGGCTCTGGGCTTGGGCCCTGCTTGAATGCATCCTCTTTCTCTGGCTGGAGCTGGTCCAGCCCCTGATGGGAGGTCTGACCACTGGGTCCTCAGGCCCTTCCCCGGTCATGATAATGGCATCAGTGCCTGGCCCAACACCCACCCTGGACATTTGGAGGAGGGGAGCTCTGATTTGCTGGGCTGGAGTTGCTGTCAATGGAAGCCCGACCTGGCCAGTGGGCCTTGAGGAGACAATTGTCTGGGGCTGTAGGGGGACCACCCAGAAGGAAAGGGACAGAGGAAGAAGTGTGTGTTCTGGGACATCTCCAGGCTCCCAGGGCTCACACTGCCTGACAGTAGCAGGCTGCACTTGCAGTCTCAGGAGCCACAGGCCACCCTCTTCCACTGTCATTTACAGCCATCTGAAGTTAGGTCCTGTCACCTGCAACCTAACGCTCCTGATGCATCAAAGCAGTGCACAGAGGCTTATGGGAGTTGATGCCATCAGCCCATTTGCGATGTGTCCTCGATTTGAGAACCATGTTGGATAAGGTTGTGGTCATCAGTAGGCACTCATTTTAGTGAGGCAAGGGTGGGATTGCCTAAATGCATGTGAGATTGAAGAGGCAAGAAGACATTTTGAATTGTATTTATTTATTTGACTGTGGTTGAAACATGCAGCATGAGTTGTGCCCTCCAAACAGATCTGGTGTAGGTACAGAACTGCTCAGGTATCATTTACTGCATGCTACTCTACTCAGGCACAAGGCTCTAGTTAAAAAGCATACATCTCAGCTCAGAGTCTGCCTTTATCACCAGCCTGTGTGGGCCCCCTCTTATGTATACACACACACACACACACACACACACACACACACACACTCCCAAGTACCTTGCCTGTTAAGCCCATTTTCCTTGCTTAAAGGAAAGGGGTTTCCATCCCCTGCAACTCAAGACATACAGGAAAAATCAATGGATGTGTTTTTTTCCAACTCTCCACTCAACATGACCCTTCTGCCACCAGATGTTGGCAGGAGTGTTTTCCCACACACTAAGCAAGCAACTCTGCAGATTCCCCAGTGGACACCAGCTGGGTGTCCTCCAGTGCAATTCTGACAGCAGAACAATGTAGACAGAAATGTTTAAAAAGATACTTTATTTTCAGCAGGTTGGAGTGTGTGTGTGTGTGTGTGTGTGTGTGTGTGTGTTAACATGCTCAGTCTCCTTTAGTAAGACACAGGGACCGGACTGAACCATCTGGAAGACATCTCTCCCTTTTGACACTTTATGATTCCCCTCTACCTTTTTTTCACTTACACATAGAAAATTTGGTGTCAACTGAAATAAACCGAGGCAAGCTCTCTAAAAGAAATTTATTTGGGAATAAAGCATTGCAATGGGAATACGCGTGCCATAGTAAAAAGTAAGTGCATATTCAGAGAGGTAAAGGAAGACAAAGGTTTTTAAAGGAAAAAATAAGAAGAATTACATAATTGTTCTGAAATAATTATCTGTGGTTAGAAATATCAATAACAAGAGTGACACCAGTCCAAAGTTAAACAGGAGGTTACTGAGGAGATGTCCTTGCAAATGTCTTTTTTGTGTACCCTGGCGATGGCCTCTGAGCAAGGCTGTGGTTTTTGTAGTCTCTTTTTTTTTTTAAATCAGGCATGCAAGCCCAACAATCTTCTCTTCAGGACTTCTCCAATCCTATTGGTCAGGGTTTTGTGAACGTTCGTGACTCCATTTCTATTCTGACAATTTTCTCAGGCAGAAGAGCAGAGTGATTTCATACCATGTAGGAAGTTGTGTTTCTTAGCTGTATTTCTGCCTTTTAGGAACAATGAAAATGAATTACTTCAGATTCCTTTTTCCCTGTGGCGGACATGAGATTTCCCAAGTCATATCTTCCTATCCAAACATCTTTGCATCTCCCATATTTCTTTTAAATAAACAGCTTATGGCCTCTTCAACATTTGTTTTTGTACACTCTGATTTGTGAGACTACAATTTTAAACAGGGTAACCCGCGATGCCATAAAATACATATAACAAAAGACACATCAAATATACAAGGTAAATGTGGGATTAAAATTTCCTGTAATTAAGGTTGGGTGTGGTGGCTCTCAACTGTAATCCCAGCACTTTGGTAGGCTGAGGCGGGTGGATCACATGAGGTCACAGGTTCGAGACCAGCCTGGCCAACATGGTGAAACCCCATCTCTACTAAAAATACAAAAATCATCTGGGTGTGGTGGTGTGTGCCTATAGTCCCAGCTACCAGGGAGGCTGAGGCAGGAGAATCGCTTGAGCCCGGGAGGCGGAGGTTGCAGTGAGCCGAGATCATGCCACTGTACTCCAGCCTGGGTGACAGAGTAAGACTGTCTCAAAAATTTCCTATAATTAGAATCGTTTACCTCTCTTCTAGTCATCCATTTTTTGGTTGTTTCTGTTGCCTTACAAAAAAAAAAAAAGACTGGCCAGGAGCGGTGGCTCACGCCTGTAATCCCAATATTTTGGGAGGCCAGGGCAGGTGCATCACCTGAGGTCAGGAGTCCAAGACCAGCCTGATCAACAAGGTGAAACCCTGTCTCTACTAAAAATACAAAAATTAGCTGGGCATGGTGGCAGGCGCCTTTAGTCCCAGCTACTCAGGAGGCTGAGACAAGAGAATTGCTTGAGCCCAGGAGGCAGAAGTTGCAGTGAGCTGAGATTGTGCCACTGCACCCCAGCCTGGGGGACAGAGTGAGATTCCGTCTCACAAAAAAAAAAAAAAAAAAAAAAAAAAAAAAAGACTTCATCGCACTCTTAGAGGAAATATTCACATGCTTTTGTGGTTGCCAGTGAAATCTCCAAACATTTTACATTAATCAGTTGAAAATATTATCCTGAGAAGATGATGGTTCAGCATCCAGCACCATTTTGTGGCGGAACAGTGTCTTACTCAGTTCTTTGATGCCAATGCGATGGGAATTCAAGAGCCCAGAGACATCCAAGACTCGTCAATGTTCTTCTGTCTTTGTGGAGTCTATGAGATGTCATGCTGAGAAAAAACAAACAAACAAACAAACAAACAAAAAACCCACTGCCCACTTTGATCTTGTCTCTGATCAGAAAGTGAGAGCTTTCAATTTTCCAAACAGTTCAAGGGGCAGATGAGGGAGGAGGAGTACTCTTTCCCCACCCAACTGAGTGCTCAAATGGCATCAGGCTCAGTCTCTAATCTGGAGCGTAGAGAGGAGGGAGGCTGGACAGAGAAGTGCCAGGCGGCTCAGAAAACAAGACCCAAAATGAGGGCATCCTAAGCAGCCTCAGAAGCAAAAAGTTTTCTCTGACCTTCTCTGGCCCTTCTGTCTCTAGCCCCTCATTCTCCCCTGTCTGGCCATAGAAACTAGAAACCCTCTTCCTCAAGGTGAGTCATAGAAACCAGAACCCAAAGCCAGCCATAACACTTAAAAAATATGACTCTAATTTTCTTTCTGCCTTTCTGTGTAAAACCCAGCCATGAAGAAATGATCTGACCTACCTTGTTAGACTGTAGATCTTAAGACCCTCACTCCAGAGAGGGTCCTGGATGGAAGGAAGGAAGGAAGGAAGGAAGGAAGGAAGGAAGGAAGGAAGACTGCTCAGAGAGGCCACAAGAATCTAGACAGACAGGCCTGGCTGGGTGTCCCCACTTAGGCTCTTCTCATTAGATCCGACGCTATTTGCCCAATTCTATTTCTGCATGGCTGTCCATACCTTGCGGAACTTAAGCATAAAAATGGACAATTTCCCTCATATCTTGGCCAGGCATGGCGGCTCATGCCTCTAATCCCAGCACTTTCGGAGGCCGAAGTGGGCAGATCACAAGGTCAGGAGATCGAGACCATCCTGGCTAACATGGTGAAACCCCGTCTTTACTAAAAATACAAAAACTTAGTCGGGCGGTATGGCACGCGCCTGTAGTCCAGCTACTCGGGAGGCTGAGGCAGGAGAATCGCTTGAACCCGGGAGGCGGAGGTTGCAGTGAGCCGAGATCGCGCCACTGCACTCCAGCCTGGGTGACAGAGCAAGACTCCGTCTCAAAAAAAAAAAAAAAGGACGATTTCCCCCATATCTTTAGGTTTGTGTAGACACAGTAAATAAATGTGTCTGCCTTTTCTCCAATTGATCTGCCTTTTGCAATTTTTCTTTCTTTTTTTTTTTTTTTTTTTTTGAGACAGAGTCTTGCTCTGTCACCCAGGCTGGGGTGCAGTGGCACTATGTTGGCTCACTGTAGCCTCCGTCTCCTGGGTTCAAGCAATTCTCCTGCCTCAGCCTCCCGAGTAGCTGGGACTACAGGCGTGCAGCACCATGCCCGGCTAATTTTTGTATTTTCAGTAGAGACGGGGTTTCACCGTGCTGGCCAGGATGGTCTCCATCTCCTGACCTTGTGATCTGCCAGCCTCGGCCTCCCAAAGTGCTGGGATTACAGGCGTGAGCCACCGCGACCAGCCTTTTGCAATTTTTCATCAAAATTTGAGAGGACCAAGGGTTCCCCTTGACACCTACACCAGCCACCCTGTCTTTGGAAGTGGGGACGCTGGCACCACACAATGTGGATTCTGCTGGTGGTAAGGGAGAGAGGCTTTCAGGCAACAATCTTTGCCAGTGTCTACTTCCAAAAGTCTCTAATGCACACATGTGCAAGTTCATGGCTGCTACCATTTGCTAAGCCATGCCCCCAGTATTGGACCTTCAAGGTTTTTTTTTTTTTCTCCAAAATGAATAGTGATATGACATACATTTCTCTTTCTTTCTTCTCTCTCTTTCTTCCTCTCCCTTCCTCCCTCCCTTTCTCTTTCTTTCCTTCCTTGTCTTTTTCTCCTTCCTTTTCTTTCTTTCCTTCCTTTCTTCTTTCTCTCTGTTTTCCCTTTCTTCCTTCCTTCCTCCCTCCCTCCATTCCTTCCTTCTCTCCCCAACCCCCCGCCCCACCTCTCTCTCTCTCTCTCTTTTTTTTAAGACAGGGTCTTAAAAAATTCTCCCATTGCCCAGGGTGGAGTGCAGTGGCATGATCACGGCTCACTACAGGCTCAATCTCCTGTGTTCAGGTGATCCTCCCACCTCAGCCTCCCAAGTAGTTGGGTCCACAGGTGCATGCCACCACGCCCAGCTAAATTTTAAAAATTTTCTGTACAGACAGGTTCTTGCCATGTTGCCCAGGCTGGTGTTGAACTCCTGGGCTCAAGCTATCCACTCACCTCAGCCTCCCAAAGTGCTGGGATTACAGGCATGAGCCACCTCTCCCAGCCACATTTCTAAACAAAACAAAACAGCACAATTTTTTACAACCTAATTTTTATTATTTTCATTTCCTGTTATTTTTATAGTTTGTTTTTTAAGAAAAGGAATTCCAATCAGAAAATCCTTAATCGATACTGCTACGCGGATTCCAAGAAGCAATATTCACAGAATCAAGTGTTTTTTGTTTTTGTTTTTGTTTTTTTTTGAAATGGAGTTTCACTCTGTTGCCCAGGCTAGAGTGCAGTGGTGCGATCTGGGCTCACTGCAACCTCCACCGCCCAGGTTCAAGCGATTCTCCTGCCTCAGCCACCCAAATAGCTGGGATTACAGGCATGTGCCACCATGCCTGGCTAATTTTTGTATTTTTTTTTTTTTTTTTTGAGACAGACGGAGTCTTGCTCTATCGCCAGGTTGGAGTGTAGTGGCATGATCTCGGCTCACTGCAACCTCCGTCTCCCGGTTCAAGCTATTCTCCTGCCTCAGCCTCTCAAGTAGCTGGGACTACAGGTGTGCACCACCATGCTCAACTAATTTTTGTATTTTTAGTAGAGACGGGGTTTCACCATGTTGGCCAGGATGGTCTCGATCTCTTGACTTTGTGATCCACCTGCCTCAGCCTCCCAAAGTGCTGGGATTACAGGCGTGTGCCACCACATCCAGCCTAATTTTTGTATTTTTAGTAGAGATAGGGTTTCACTATGTTGGCCAGGCTGGTCTTGAACTTCTGACCTCAGATGATTCACCCGCCTCGGCCTCCCAAAGTGCTGTGTTTACAGGCCTGAGCCACTGCTCCTGACCAAGTTGCTTTTTTTTTTTGTCTGCTTACTTAATAGTGGAAAGAAAGAGAGTCTCGTTTTATTTTCCTCTTTCTTAACTGGGCAGAGTGTACATTTTTTCCTCATGTATGTTCAATCATTTTTGTGTTTTTTCTGTGATTTGAAAAATCCCATGACAAGGTGTATTTTCCATCATGCTTTTCCTTACCAAATTTTATAAACTCTTTGTATATTTGTGGCTACAATGTTCCTAATTTGGCTATTTGCCTTTAATTATCATTTTTGATATTTTCTCATTCACAAGATTAGTTCATTATGAAGTTTGCTCATTTTTTTTATATTTTTTACTTTTCTCTCCAGCAAGTTCCTAGTTGACTCAACAATATCAGCAAGGCTCGGCTGGAAGCCTCTAATCTTTACTACACAGAAATAACCTCGGTTTACTATTCATGTTTCCCACGGGCATGTAGTGCATTTCCAAGTCGATAAAAAAAATCTTCACAAAGACAAAAATACCTCATTAGATCCTGCGCTTGTTTGGAATACAGATTAAAATTTTTTTTTTTTTTTTTTTTAAGACAGAGTCTGGTTCTGTCGCCAGGCTAGAGTACAGTGGCACGATCTTGGCTCACCGCAACCTCCGACTCCCTGGTTCAAGTGATTCTCCTGCCTCAGCCTCCTGAGTAGCTGGGATTACAGGCACGCGCCACCACGCCCGGCTAATTTGTGTATTTTTAGTAGAGACGGGGTTTCACCATGAGCCAGAATGGTCTCATCTCTTGACCTTGTGATCCGCTCGCCTCGGCCTCGCATAGTGCTGGGATTAGAGGCGTGAGCCACGGCGCCCGGCCCAGATTAATTTTTTAAAATGCAAAACTTGCACAGTCTTATTTTAACCATGCTTGCTTGTTTTCAAAATAATTAAAAAACAAAAACACAAGATTGCTCTTCCCAAAGGCTTTATTTCTTTCCTTTAAATTTATTTTTTAGGCCGGGCGCTGTGGCTCACGCCTGTAATCCTCTTTGGGAGGCCGAGACGGGCGGATCACGAGGTCAGGAGATCGAGACCATCCTGGCTAACCCGGTGAAACCCCGTCTCTACTAAAAATACAAAAAAATTAGCCGGGTGTGGTGGCGGGCGCCTGTAGCCCCAGCTACTCGGGAGGCTGAGGCAGGAGAATGGCGTGAGTCATTCGGGAGGTGGAGCTTGCTGTGAGCCGAGATCGCGCCACTGCACTCTAGCCTGGGCGACAAAGCAAGACTCTGTATCAAAAATATATATATATATATATATTTTAAAGAAAAGCTAACGGCCGGGCGCAGTGGCTCACGCCTATAATCCCAGCACTTTGGGAGGCAGAACTGGGTGGATTACGAAGTCAGGAGTTCGAGGCCAGCCTGGCCAACATGGTGAAACCCCGTCTGTACTAAAAATACAAACATTAGCGGGGCGTCGTGGTGGGCGCCTGCAATACCGGCTACTCGGGAGGCTGAGGCAGGAGAATCGCTTGAACCCAGGACGCGGAGGTTGCAGTGAGCCGAGATCGCGCCACTGCACTCAAGCCTGGCAACAAAGCGAGGCTGTCTCAAAAAAAAAAAAAAAGAAAGAAAGAAAGAAAAGAAATGCTAACAAATGCTCTTCTGTCATGCATCATCACAGAATCAATGAGAGCTCCCCCTGGCCAGGAGACAGCGGACAACCAGGGTAGCTTCCCAGGGGGCCAGAGGGAGGCTGCGCGAGAGGCGCCGCGGGATGGGTCCACGAAGGGAGATCCCACGCAGGGGGGGCGTATACGAGTGTCCACGTCTGGAAGGCCGTTCAAGGGCAGGTCCCTGAAGGAAAGGTGCACGCAGGGCACGTCCACGCGGGCAGGCCCGTGCACGCAGGGCGTGCCCATATAGGGCGGGTCCGTGCAGGATGAGAGCAGCGGAGGAGGCCCACGCAGGCCATTTCCCGCCCCGTCCCCAGCCCACGCGGGCGAGCTACCGCGGGAGTACGCGCAGCTCAGATCCTAGCAGCTTACAAAAACAACCTTTTAAAAATGGAACCTTCAAGTAAAAATAAAACTTTGTTTCCCTCTTTCGCAGGAGTTACTGATGTAGGAAGGGACAGTCCCAGTAAGATTTCAGGATACGACTTGGGCCGGTCCGCAGGCAGGAGAGTGAAGCGCGCAGCTGCCAGGACTTGCGGGGTGACGTGCGCCGCTGCCAGGACCTTGCCGGTGGAGAGCACAGTTGCCAAAACGAAGGCGGAGGAGCGCACCGCCGCTAGGATCCGGGCGGAGGAGCCCACCGCGGCAAGGACCTAAGGATGCAGTACACTACTGCCAGGATCTTGTCTGTGGAGCGCAGCGCGGCCAGGACCTCCGGCGGCAGCACACCGCTGCCAGGATCTCGTCGGTGGAGCGCTCCGCGGTCCGGACCCCGCCCCGTGCGCGTCCCCGACCCCGCCCCGTGCGCGTCCGCGGCGTTGGCGTCGTCGTCCTGTTGCTGGTCTCCGTCCGGTCGCCGGCCGCCTAGGTCTCCGGCCCTCCCCAGCCGCTCCCGCGCCCTTGCCGGCCCCGCCGCCCGCAGCCCTGGCGCTCCCTGCGGGCCCCGCCGAGGCCGCCTGCGCCCTGTGCCAGCGCGCGCCCCGGGAACCGGTGCGCGCCGACTGCGGTCACCGCTTCTGTCGGGCGTGCGTGGTGCGCTTCTGGGCCGAGGAAGACGGGCCCTTCCCGTGCCCCGAGTGCGCCGACGACTGCTGGCAGCGCGCCGTGGAGCCCGGCCGGCCCCCGCTCAGCCGCCGCCTTCTGGCGCTCGAGGAGGCGGCCGCGGCACCCGCGCGCGACGGCCCGGCCAGCGAGGCCGCGCTGCAGCTGCTGTGCCGCGCCGACGCCGGCCCGCTCTGCGCCGCCTGCCGCATGGCTGCGGGCCCGGAGCCGCCCGAGTGGGAGCCGCGCTGGAGGAAGGCGCTGCGCGGCAAGGTGCGCGCCGCGGGGTCCCGTGCCCCACCCTGGACGGTGCCCTGCACCTCTCCGCCCCCGCCCCGGTCCCCCTGAGCCCTGGGCCCTTCCCGTCTCCACTGTCCCTGTCCCCGGATTGTCCCCCTCCCCTCACCGCCACGGGTACCCCCTCCAGCGTGTGCTGGGCCCCTCCCTCCTGCGGCTTGCCTCCCCATATTTCCTGCGTCTCTTCGGCGTCTGGTCCCCGTCCCCATCTTGGTGTCCCCTGCTGGGCGGTGCCTTGTCTCCCCACCCCCTACCTTCTACGAAGTCCTTCCCCCACCAGCGCCCATCTTTGTGGTCCCATCACTAGCTGTGCCCTGTCTCACCCTCATAGACCCCCTCTAGTTCCCACAGATTGACTCCTCCACTCACTGTTCCCTTGGGGGAGACATCACGCCTCTTGACCCTCTGTATTCCACTGTGTCCACAGGCCTGGCTCACCTTCTCGTCTGCTCCCCGGGCCACCCAGCCCTCGCCTGCACCCCCTGTCCCCTTTCCCATCTTTCAGAAACCCGCTCTGAGAGTCTGGCAGCAGCGGGTCCGGGAGTCTGGAGCCTTGCCCATGGCTGGTTGGTTGTGGGACACAGAGTAGGAGACAACAGCCAGCCTGGGGTCCTGCTCTTGAATACGGGGGAGGGGAAGCCAGCTAGACTGTGTCCCTGGGCGCTCCTCCTGCATTGGGGGCTCCTGCCACCGGGCAGAGCGACCCCCATCCGGCTCAGGCAGGGCAGGGTGTAGGGCAGGCTGTGCAGACCTTTGGTACAGGCCGAACTCACACTGAACAGGGCCACTTACAGACACAGAACTCCTAAACCCACCTAGACAGTCCCCTTAGCCCCAGCACCCAGATCCTTCTGAATAGGTGTGAAGCCCAAGAAACCTTTTGACTGCCTGTGCGTTCCTGCCCTAGACAACAGGGCTTCGAGGTTATCTCTGGGATGGTCAGACTGTGTGCAGTCAGCTGGGGTGATGTCCCTCAGAACTGGGCTGGGTTGGGGGACGCAGACCTTCTGCCCACCCCTGGTGACCTTCCTTTCTTTCCAGGAGAACAAGGGGTCTGTGGAAATCATGAGAAAGGACTTGAATGACGCCCGGGACCTGCATGGCCAGGCAGAGTCAGCAGCTGCAGTGTGGAAGGCAAGTGGGGGGGCCTGGGGCAGCCTGGAATGAGGGGACTGTGGGCTCCAGGGCTCTAGACAAAGGGACCACCAGGCCAAGTGGGCCAGGCTTCTGAACTGCTCAGCTGGTTGGTTGGAGGAGGGGCCTCTGGACTTTAGTGAGCTTCAGGGTATTTTTCTAGGATGTGTTTGTATTTCTCAAATAGAATCTAGCCAAAGCCAGTGGAAGCCTCTTTTTCTCCTCACATTTTGCCTGTAGGTGATGGCAGCATCAGACTGACTGACTTTTTTTTTCCAAGAGAGTCTCACTTCATTACCCAGGCTGAAGTGCAATGGCATGATTGTAGCTCACTGCAGCTCGAACTGGCTTCAGGTGATCCTTCCACCTCAGTCTCTGGGACTATAGGCATGTGCTACCACACCTGGTTAATTTTAAAATGCTTTTCTAGAGATGGGGGTGGGGAGGGGTCTTGCTGTGTTGCCCAGGCTGGTCTCGAACTCCTGACCTTAAGCAGTTCTCCCGCCTTGGCCTCCCAAAGTGCTAATTTTTTTTTTTTTTTTTTTTTTAGAACACATCCGTAATTTTCTGTGGTCCTCTTGTTCTGATCTGAGAGTTGCTCATTATTTTTTAGAGGCTAGAAGTCCAAGATCAAGGAACTGGCAGATTCCCTGTCTGGTGAGGGCGCTTCCTGGTTCATAGATGGTGCCTCCTCACTGTGTCCTCACATGGTGGAAGAAGTGAGGATGTCTCTGGGGTCCTTTGTATAAAGACACTGATTACGTTCTTGAGAGTTCCACTCTCACAACCTTATCACCTCCCAAGGGTCCTGCCTCCTAACACTATCACCTTAGGGACGAGGATTTCAGCATGGGGATTTGGGGAGGACACAGACGTTCAGACCACAGCAGCGTTACTTTCCTTAGAGGCCTTCCACAGCATTATATCCCAAGGGGACATCCCACTAGATTCTTTTAGGTTACTCACCAGTAAAGCTCTTTAGTCGTTTAAACTCTATTTGGTGACTTTTTCCTCATGTGTAGTAAAAATCTGTGTGCCATTTTCTCTGGGTTTCATAAATTCCTACCTCCTCCTTTTAACCTGAAAGACAGAATGCTTTTCACAGGTGCAGCAGCTCTTGGGTAACTGGCTGCACCTCAAGGCTGAGGCCCGTGTTTCTACCCCGGCTTGAGGCTGAGGTGGGCTCTGTGCTCCTGGTGCTGCCGAGCCCTTGCCTGCTATCCACAGGCCTGAGGTGCAGGCCTCCCTCAGACAGTGACAGGTTACACATGGGATCCCTGATGCCAGTCAGACCCCTGGCACTCCACACTGCCCTTGGGGGCTGCTCTGAACTTCTCCTTGCCTTGGGAGCAGTCAACACTGCCCAGTGCAAGTGAGGCTGGAAGGCTTTGGGGACCTCCAAGTTTTCAGTAACCCTGTGTTACCCCCAAGGGATTTGTTTTGCCCACAGATTTTAGCAGGTTGGAGCTTTCAATCTGTCCTGTTTTGGGGATTGGTGGCTTAGATGCTGGGATGAGAGAAGCCACCTAAATTCAAAGGAAGGAGTTTGCAGCATGTGGCATCAGCCAACCAGCACACACCCAGCTGTCATTTGCATTCTCAGCAACAAAAGCCTTGGCCTCTCATGACTATGGCTGTCACCTGCCCTGTGTGGCCCAGGGCCAGGTGGAAGCCATCCATGACTGAGTAAGATCAGAGTAGCATCCTGCTCTGCTCTCCTGTTTGCAAGGTTAGGGGTTGGCTGAAAACCAGCTGAAAAGTGGCAAGTGTGAATGCTGTTTGTTGAAGGCTGATGGGATGGCTTTCAGCCGTTGGAGTTCTGGTGTGGGCACAGCAGGAACAGTTGCTGGCAAGATGGGTGTGTGTCCTGCCCTGACAGTCACGTGCCTGACAGGCTCTAAACCTAGCAGGGCCACTGAAGGATTTACTGTCCCCTTGGCCATGGGAGATGGGAGAGGGACAGTCTTCATGTGCAGCTGAGCACTGCAGTGTAGGGGAGAAAGAACTCTATTTCTCCCCTTTTAGGGCCCCAGGCTGGGCTGGAGAATTAAACTGACATAAGCTAAACTAACAGGGCCGGGTACAGTGGTTCATGCCTGTAATCCCAGCAACTTGGGAGGCCGAGGTGTAGGAGGAATGCTTGAGGCTAGGAGTTCGAGACCGCCTGGGTAACATAGTGAGACCCCCCCATCTGTACAAAAAGTAAGAAATTAGCCACAGATGGTGGTGCATCTGTGGTCCCAGCTACTTGGGAGGCTGAGGTGGGAGGATCACTTAAGCCCAAGAGGTTGAGGCTGCAGTGAACTATGATGGCACCACTGCACTCCAACCTGGGTGACAGAGTGAGGCCCTATCTCAAAAAAAAAAAAGGAGATGGATTAATGGGAGAAAAAACATAGGATTTTTTTTTTTTTTTTTTTTTTGAGATGGAGTCTTGCTCTGCCACCCAGGCTGGAGTGCGGTGGCGCCATCTTGCCTCACTACATCCTCCGCCTCCTTGGTTCAAGTGGTTCTTCTGCCTCAGCCTCCCAAGCAACTGCGACTACAGGTGTGCGCCACCACGCCTGGCTAATCTTGTATTTTTAGTGGAGATGGGGTTTCACCATGTTGGCCAGGCTGGTCTTGAACTCCTGACCTCAAGTGATGCAACCACCTCGGCCTCCCAAAGTGCTGGGATTACAGGCGTGAGCCGTGTCCAGCCGGGCATATTAATTTAACACAAGTTTTATACAGCACAGGCTCCCTTATAATGAAATGAAGACTCAAAGTGGCAAAATTAAATCACTTATATACTGACTTGGACAAAGACTAGCCACTTGTAAAAAAGCAACTACATGATGTGGGGACACTTGAAAGAGTTATTTTCACAAGGTCTGTACCAAATTCTGTCGGCCTTGACTTCCTGTTGTCCTTGATGATAAAATCATTTTATTTGATATGGGGAGGGCGTCTTTCACCTGGGAATTTCATTTGGTTTTAAGAAGCAGAATGAAGGTCAGAGTGATCTTGCACTGTTTTTTGATTTTTTTTTTTAAACAAGGCCTTGCTCTGTTGGCCCAGGCTGGAGTGCAGTGATATGATCATAGCTCACTGCAGCCTCAACCTCCTGGGCTCAAGCGATCATCTTACCTCAGCCTCCCGAGTTGCTGGGACCACAGGTGTACACCACTATGCCTGGCTAATGTTTTTGATTTTTAGTAGAGACAGGTTTTCACTGTTGCCCAGGCTAGTCTCGAATTCTTGGGCTCAAGCAGTCCGCCCGCCTCAGCCTCCCAAAGTACTGTGATTACAGGCATGAGGCACCGTGCCTGGCCTCTTCTGTTGTTTTTTTTGTTGTTTTTTGTTTTTTTTTTTGGCTCACTGCAACCTCTGCCTCCAAGGTTCAAGCGATTCTCCTGCCTCAGCCTCCCAAGTAGCTGGGACTACAGGTGTGCATCACCTTGCCCAGCTAATTTTTGTATTTGTAGTAGAGACGGGGTTTCAGCAGGTTGGCCAGGATGGTCTTGATCTCTTGACCTCGTGTTCTGCCTGCCTCAGCCTCCCAAAGTGCGGGATTATAGGTGTGAGCCCCCGTGCCTGGCTTTTTTTTTTTTTTTTTTTTTTTTTTGAGATGGAGTCTCGCTCTGTTGCCCAGGCTGGAGTGCAGTAGCATGAACTCGGGCTTACTGCAGCCTCCGCCTCCCGGGTTCAAGTGATTCACCTACCTCAGCCTCCCGATTAGCTGGGATTACAGGCGTGCCACCACGCCTGCCTCATTTTTGTATTTTTAGTAGAGACGGGGTTTCATCATGTTGGTCAGGCTGGTCTTGAACTCCTGACCTTGTGATCCGCCTGCCTTGGCCTCCCGGAGTGCTGGGATTATAAGCGTGAGCCACTGCACCTGGCCTAATAGTCGATGTGCCTGAGCGGCATGTTTTGGAGTGGCATGTTCTTAATTCCTTCAAGAGCAAACAGGTTCCCCTTCCCCTGGGGAGGGTGGGCGAGGACACAGGTCTTTTCCTGCCACCTATCTGCAGGGACACGTGATGGACCGTAGGAAGAAGGCACTGACCGACTACAAGAAGCTGCGGGCCTTCTTTGTGGAGGAGGAGGAGCACTTCCTGCAGGAGGCTGAGAAGGAGGAGGGGCTCCCTGAGGACGAGCTGGCTGACCCCACTGAGCGGTTCAGGTCACTGCTGCAGGCGGTGTCGGAGCTGGAGAAGAAGCATCGCAACCTGGGCCTCAGCATGCTGCTGCAGGTGCGGGAGCCCCGCTGGGTCTGCCCACCATTGGACCAGGGTGGACGCAGGCAGCAGCGAGCCACTGGGGGGCCATTGCCCGAGGTCAAGGCTTAAAAGCCCAGCCTGACTCCCACTGCCGTGGCCTTGCAGGGCTGAATTTCGGGAATGGGTGGGTGGTCAGGGAAGGTGATGGGAAGGGGTTTTAAGTTGAGGAGGGTCTGAGGTGTCCCTGACCTTCACAAAGGAGGGCACTTGGCATCCCGAGTGCCCGAGCATGGAAGGCTCCTGCCTTGCCCTGAGGTCCTGAAGGCAGAAGCAGCCAAGAAACCCAGCCTCAGGGCTTTTCTTCTGCCTCTGCCCAGGACCTGGCCTGAACCCCAGACCCTGCAGCAACCCAGATGGCCCTGAATGGTTCAGTTGCCTGTGCCAGCCATAGGTGACAAAGCTTTGGCCCTGGGAAGACGGAAGTCTGGGCCAGGCCCTGGGTTTGTTGTGCCCAGGACAGTACCTCATGTGCGCTCTCTCTCTTTTTTGCTCTCTCCTTTTGCCTCTGTCTCTGCCTCTGTGTCTCTTTCTCTTTTTGTCTCTCTGTCTTTCCGTCTCCCCTCCCACGCAGTGATGGCGCCAACCTGCGGCAGGTCCCAGAGCTGGAGGCAGGAGGATGGATCCTCGTCTCCATGGGAAGTGTCGGCGTGTGGCTGCCAGGGAAGCGTGGCAGGCGCCTGGCCTTGGGTCCGTCTACATAGTTGCGTGTTTCAACAATTTCCATTTATCCTTCACCCCGAGGCGTGTTTTGGGGGCTGCAAACACCTCCCGGTAGAGGCTGGACCTGAGGACCCTTCCCACCTGTGCCCAACCCTTCCTGAAGTCCTGGCCACAGCCCATTCTCCATGAGTCCTGGCAGCTCTGGGCCATGCCCTTCCCTGGTCACCCATCTGCTCCTCACCTCGTCATCCAGGGACCCAGACCCTGCACCTTCCATGCGGGCCCACAGATCCTTGGCAGGTACCTGAGGTGCACCATTGAGTGTCGGATTTGGGGTTAGCATCCAGAAAGAAGAACGCACATGAGGCTCTGTGAAGGCTGGAACTCAGGTCTTTAGGGAGAGAAAGGAAGACTGGATTGCACCTTGATGCCTCCTGAGGAGGTGGCCCTCCTCTTGAGGTGGGCATGGGGCCCGCCCGGCCTTATCCAAGTCGCTCTGTCCACCTCCCCCTTCCTGGCCCCCACCCCACTCCTATGCCTCCCAGGAGTCCTCCCTGTGCTCCACCTGCGTCCACAGAAGGAACCCTCTTTCTCTGTTTCCCTGGGTGAGGGGGCTGGCAGATGGCTAACCCCATTTAGGATCTCCAGGCTCTGCCATGGTGTCTCATCTTGCTGTTCTCCCTGGCTCTTTCTCTCCTCCCATTTCCTTTAGTAGTTGAATTTTGCAAAGCTCGTAGCAGTAGCTCAGTTGCCTGCAGCATCCTTGTGTGTAGAAAAATTAGTCGACAGAAACTCAGCACTGGGGACAGGATTGCAAAGTCGGGGACACAGATGCAGTCAGATGTTGAGATTCGGGGATAGCTGGGCTTGTGAGCGGTGCCCATTTCCAGATGAAGCCTTTCAGCCCTTCCAAGTCCCCGGCCTTTGGTGCGATGTCTGTGAGTTTGACCTGCCCAGCGCATGGGCTGGCTCAATGCTGAATAAAGTGGGTTTGTGTCAGCTCGTTTGCTTCGTCTCCATGTGTCCACCTGGCCTCTTCGGCCTGCCCTGGCCACCCTCCAGTGTCAAAGGAAAATTCCTCGTGACACTTGCTAAAGCATGGTGAGGAGGACTTTGATTGGGACCATTGAGATGGGTGTGGAACCCTTTCCTTGGGGCCTGGGGGGAGATGGGGCTCCAACCCGACATAGCAGGGCAGGGGTTGGAGAAGCGAGGAGCAGTGTGGGGTCCATGGGTGGGAATGACTATGAGGAGACATCAGGGCTGAGGGGGCTCTGGCTGAACCCACCTCACAGAGTCCTTGCTGCAGGCAGGCAGGGTGATCGGACATTGGCTGCAAACGGTCAGAGAGGAACCCAGTCAGGTACCATTGAGGGTCGTCAGGTATTATGGTTAAACCAAATTAGGGTTCTTGCTAAAACTGGATTTCATAAGAAAGGGCACAGAGGGCCCTAGGAGAAGATTCCAGAGCCTGGCCAGAGTTTGGCCAAGTAGAGAATCTTTGTCAGCACGCCAACAACATCCCGACCCTGAGACCTCCAGTTTGTCTTTCTCACTGTCTCCGCCTGCTGCAGTCCGCTGTCGTCCCCGAGCGTCCCTGCCCCTGCCCTGGACACCTGTGATGCTTGCCTGGACAGGTCCTGATGACACAGAGTCTCCCACAACATCAAAGTGTCTCCACATCACCAGGTCCAACAGTGGCTTCACCATCCTCACCTAACCTAGCTGACCAGCAACATCCCACCCTGTCAATCACAACCTCTTTTTATTTAAAAAAATTATATATTTATGGGGCACAGTGTGATGTTTTGATATCTGTGTACATTGTGGAGTGACAAAATCAAGCAGATTAATGTATCCATCTCATCTTTTTTTGTGATGAGAACATTTGAAATCTACATTCAGCAATTTCAAATACAGTCATCCCTGTGTGCCTAAGGGGGATTGGTTCCAGGACCCCCTCATGGATACCAAAATCTGCAGATGCTCAAGTCCCCTGCAGTCAGCCCTGCCTCTGCACATATGTGGGACAGTCAGATACAGAGGGCCGACTGCATACAGTACACGGTTATCAGGTGAAGTCACCATGCTGTGCAATAGACCTTGAGTTTATTCTTGTATAGTAGGAACTCTGTACCCTCTGACTAGAATTTCCCCAAATCCTCTTGTCTCAGCCCCTGCTAACCACCGTTCTACTCTCTATTTCTATCAATCAACATTTTGATTCCACATATAAGTGAGATCATGCGATATTTGTCATGTTCCTGGCTTATTTCACTTAATGTCCTGTAGATTCACCTGTGTTGCAAATGGCAGGGTTTCCTTTTTTATGGCCAAATAGTATTCCATTATGTGTATACACCACATTTTCTTAATCCATTTATCCACTTTATCCCTTTATCCACTTTGCTTCTAGACCACGTAGGTTGATTCCATATCTTGGCTGTTGTAAAAGTGCTGTAAGAAACACAGGAGTGTGGGTATCTCTTCCACATATTCATGTCGTTTCCTTTGGGAAAATACTTAGCAGTAGGATTGCTGGGTCACAGTACTGTTTTTAAGTTTTTGAATAACCTCCATATGCTTCTCCATAATGGCTATAATAATTTACATCCTCACCAACATTTATTTTCTTTGAAATTAGTGATTCTGAGAAGTGTGAGATAATCTCATTGTGATTTGGTTTACATTTCCCTGATGATTAATGATGTTGAGCATTTTTTTATATACCTGTTGGCCATTGGTGTGTCTTCTTTTGATAAGTGTCTCTTCAGGTTCTTTGCTCATTTTTTAGTCGTTTATTTGCTTTCCTGCTACTGAGTTTGAATTCCATGTATATTTTGGATATTAACCCCCTACCTAATGTATGGTTTGCAAATACTCTATCCCGATTTGTGAGTTGTCTTCACTCTGTTGATGATTTCCTTTGCTGTGCAGAAGCTTTTTAGCTCTATGCAATCGTGTATGTTTACTTTTCTTTTGTTGCTTGTGCTTTTAGGGTCATATGCAAGAAGTGATATGACCCTAAAACCTAGGCCAGTGTCATGGAGTTTTTCACCTGTGTTTTCTTCTACTGGCTTTATAGTTTCAGGCCTTACAATTAAGCCCTTGTCTATTTTGAATGGATTTTTGTGTAGGGACATTCCCTCCACAAGGGCTTCCTCTGGGCTTGCTGATGCTCCTCCGTCTGCCTTGTGTCCTCTCCACTCCACCCTTTTCATGTGGAAGGACCCTTGGCATCCTCGTGTGGCCTCTCTGTCCTACCCAGACCCCCCCATGGTGACCTCACACTTGCCTCTCCGACATGGGTCTCTCTCCCAAACCCTCTTCCAGGTTCAACCACTACCTCCATCCCAGACTTGCCCAGGGGACCAATCCCTGCAGTCCTCAGACAGACATCTCAGAGCTGTCTCTGAGTTTTCTCTGACAGTCCAGAGTAGGTCTGCAAAGGAATCCCGCAGGCTTTTCCTATAGCCACAGACCTTGACCTCATCTTACCTGCTCCCAGCCAGTCCCCCACCATGGCCCACTGGCACCGTCCTCTCCTGCCCAGGAGACCTGGGGACCTTATCTCCTCCCCCTGCTCCAACAATGCATTCTCAACCCAGCAGGTAGATGGGTTTCTACCTTAAAATATGTAGGGTGAACCAGTCTGGTGATCCGATGTACAACAGGAGGACTGTGGGTAATAAAATTGCACTGTTTTGGGAGTTCCTGCTAAATGACTAGACTTCAGCTGCTCTTGCCACAAAATCCTAAAAATGGTTGACTCTGGGAGGTGATGGGAATGTTAATTGTTCCCCTGTAGTGACCATTTTGCTATCTGCTTGTACTTTGTAACATCACGTTGCATACCTTAAATGTACACAATGAAATTTATTAAAACAATAAAAATAAAAACTAAGCAAGAGGCTGCCCCCGCTGTACTCAAGGCCCTGCAGCAACTCAGATTCCTTCAGGGAAAGCTTCGCAGTGGCCTGGGAGGCGCTACATAATCCACCCTGAGCTGTGTCTCTCTCTGGTCACCACTGTGCCCCGTGCTCCCTGCAGACCCAGCATGATGGCCTCTCTGTTCTTCAGCAGGCCAGGTGGGCCCTGCCTCGGCTTCTGATCTCCAGGGAATGTTTCTCCCCCATACCTGTGTGGCTGTTCCCCCTGTCCTTCAGGTCTGCTCCCACAGGGTGTTTTATAGAAATGGCTTGAAACAGATGCCCTTCCTCAGCCCTTGACCATGCAAACTCTGAGGAGCCACTGGTGTCCCAGTGGCTTTGCTGCAACCAGATCTCTCTGGTCAAGGGCAGCCCTAGGCAGGAGGATCTCCGAGGCTGGCCGTGGGGAGTGGGTGACATGTGGAAGGAAACAGGCCAGGCACTGCATAGAGAAGCAACAGTTTGTTTGCTGGAAGGTAGGGGACACATTCTCAAGACACTGATGTATTTGTCCAGTACCTCAATACTTTTTTCTCAACTCTTATTTTCAGAGCTTTGTGGGAAAGCCATGGATAGTTGGGACCCAAAGGTCGTTTTCAGTTTCAGGATCCTGTGGCCAAAGAGAGGAGATAAAAATGATTGTGGCCATTTTACCTTCTACATTACCTAATTGAATAGCTATTATTTCATAAGGTTGACAACAGCAACATATAAGGAGATGCTTAAACTATTTAGTAACTGGAGAATCATAAAACCATAAGGAGGTACTGCTTTAGCTCGGGGTGGGTTGGGGCGGGGGTGGTTCGGGCGGGTGATGGGAACTACAGCACTAGGTAATGTTGAAGTCTGAGTGATGATGGCACATTAGGTGAGCCCAGAGGTGCTGTGAGGAGTGTAGAATAAGGCCGCTGCTCTGGAGTGCAGTCTGGGGTCAAACTAAAAGGCATACCTTGGAGAAACCATGGGTTTGCTTCTAGACCATTGCAATACAGCAAATATTGCAATAAAGCAAGTCCCATGAAATGTTTGGTTTCCAAGTGGATATAAAATGCTTTTATAGGCTGTTCTGTAGTCTACTAAGTGTGCAGTAGCATTATGTCTAAAAAAGCGAATGTATGTACCTTAATTTTAAAATACTTTGTTGCTAAAAAATGCTAATGATCATCTGAGTGTTCAGTGAGTTGCCATCTTTTTGCTGGGGGAGGGTCTTGCCTCAATGTTGGTGGCTGCTGACTAATTAGGGGGTGGCTGCTGGAGTTTGGGGTTGCTGTGGCAATTTCTTAAAGTAAGACAATGAAGTTTGTCACATCAATTGACTCTTCCATTCAAAAGACTTCTCTGTAGCATATGTTGCTGTTTGATAGCATTTTACCCACATAACATCTTCAAAAATTAGAGTCACTTCTCAAACCCTGCCACTGCTTTATCAACTAAATTGATGTCAATTCTAAATCCTTTGTTGTCATTTCAACTGTGTGCATAGCATCTTCACCAGAAGCAGATTCCATCTCAAGAAAACACTTTCTTTGTTCATCCGTAAGAAGCAACTTGTCATCCATTCATGTTTTCTCATGAGACTGCAGCAATTCAGTCCCATCTCCAGGCTCTACTTCCAATTCTCATTCTCTTGCTGTTTCCAACACATCTGCAGTGACTTCCTCCCCTGAAGTCTGGGATCCCTCAGAGTCATCCATGAGGGCTGGAATCAACATCTTCCAATCTCCTGTTCATGTTGCTGTTTTGACCTCCTCCCATGAATCATGAATGTTCTTAAGGCATCTAGAATGGTGAATCCTTTCCAGCAGGTTTTTAAAAATTTCCCAGATCCATCAGAGGAATCACTGTCTGAGGCAGCTGTAGCCTTATGAAATGTCTTAAATAATAAGACTTGAAAGTTAATTATGGAAGTTAACTTGAAAGTTAATAAGACTTGAATATTGTGTTAATGGCTATTTTAATATTTTAATGAACTTAAAATAGTAAGCCATGCAGTAAACAGATGTGCTGTCATGTAGGCTTTGTTGTTTCATTTATACAGCACAAGTAGAGTAGATTGAACATAATTCCTAAGGGCCTTAGAATTGTTGTAATTGGTGAATGAGCGTTGGCTGTAATTTGAAGTCACTAGCTGCATGAGCCCCTAACAACAGAGTCACCCTGTCCTTTGAAGCTTTGAAGCCGGGCATTGACTTCTTTCTAGCTATGAGAGTTCTGGATGGCATCTGCTTCTAATAGAAGGCTGTTTTGTCTGCATTGAAAATCCATTGTTAGTGTGGCCCGCTTCATCAGTGATCTTAGCTGGATCTGCTGGAGAACTTGCTGCAGCGTCTTCATCAGCTCTTGCTGCTTCACCTTGCACTTTTATGTTACAGTGACTTCTTTCCTTAAACCGCATGAACCAACCTCTGCCAGATTCAAGTTTTTCTTCTGCAGCTTCCTCGGTTCTCTCAACCTTCATAGAATTGAAGAGAGGATCTTGCTCTGGATTAGGCTTTGGATTAAGGAAATGTGGCTGGTTTGATTTTCTATTCAGACCATGCACACTTTCTGCATATCTGTAATAAGACTTTCGCTTTTTTATCATTCGTGTGTTCACTGGGGTACTTTTAATTTCCTTCAAGAACTTCTTTGCATTCACAGCTTGGCTGACTTTGGCACAAGTAGCGTCTTTCTGCTTTGGACATGCCTTCCTCACTAAGATTAATCATCTCTAGCTTTTGCCTTAAAGTGAGAGGTGTGTGACTCTTCCTTTCACTTCAACACTTAGGGGCCGTTATAGGGTCATTAATTGGCCTAATTTCAGTATTGTTGTGTGCCAGGGGATAGGGAGGCCTGGGGGGAGAGAGGGAGACAGGGGAATGGCTGGTCTGGCGAGCAGTGAGGATGTACATGCCATTTTTCTATTAAGTTTGCTGCCTTGTATGGACGCAGTTCTTGGCATCGCTAAAGAATTTCAAAGGTAACATGAAAGATCCCTGATCACAGATCACCAGAACAAAACGAACAATAACAAAAAAGCTTGAAATATTGCAGGAGTTACCAAAATGCGACACAGACACCAAGTGAGCACATGCTGCTGCAAAGATGCCACAGGTCAGCTTGCTCAACGCATGGTTGCCACCCACCTTCAATTTTTAACAAATGCAGTATGCGAAGCGCGGTAACATGAGGTATAGGCTGTATATGAAAGGCAGTTAGACCAACTGGACGCTAGGGGGAGCCAGTCCCCAACACCGGGCTTGTTTCTCGCACCAGCTGCATGTCTGTGGGGTGAGTTGTTCCCAAAACCACCTCCGGTTCTATAACTCACTAGAAAAGCCCCCAGAACCCACTGAAAGCTGCTACGCTTTCCGTTACAGTTTATTATGAGGAACGGAGACAACTTTAAGTCAGCCAAGGGAGGAAACCCATGGGGGAGTCCGGGAGAGGTAACAGAGCTTCCACAGTCCTGTCCCTGTGGAGTCTGGGCTGTGCTACCTTCCGGGCACCCTGTGTGACTGTGCACGGGGAGTTCTGCCAACCAGGGACACTGCCCAGCCTTAGTATCCTGAGTCTCTTCTGGCATCCAGCACCTAGGGATGGCTGACTTCCCACATGGCCAGTCTTAGTCTCCAGCCTCAGAGGAAGTCGAACTGCAGGACTCAAAGGTCCCTACCCCACATCACATTGCTGCCGCTGGGCTTGGCTCAGGGACTCCCACCCCCATGTCACAGTGTTCTCTTCAGTGCGGCCAACCTACCCTAAACCACATTATGGGACTGTCCAGTGTGACCCAAGGCCACCAGGCAAACAAAGACCCTCCTATCAGGCATGGCATCCCAAGGGCTTTGAGGTCGCTTCCCAGCAGCAGAGTGCAAGGGCAGGGGGTCTTCTTGGGAACGGCTCAGTTGTGGACTATGCAATTTGCATGCCCACGCTATGGTCTGAAGGTGTCCCACCCTCCACATTAGTATGTTGAAATCCTCACCTTCAAGATGATGGTGTTATGACGTGGAGCATTTGGGAGGTGATGAGTTCATGAATGGGATTACTGCCCTTATAAAAGGGACCCCAGAGAACTCCCTCATCTCTTACACCACGTGAGGACTCAGTGAGAAGGTGCTGTCTATGAACCAGGAATCAACCTCACCAGCCACTGGATATGCTGGTGGCTTGATCTTGGACTTCCGGCCTCCAGAGCTGTGAGCAGCACACTTTGGTGGTTTCTAAGCTGCTCAGGCTGTCCACATGGACTGGGATACTATGTATCGCATCAGTTCCACCCCTGGGCTGTTATGCCAAAGAGATGCCAACAGGGTTCCATGAGGGCACAGGCATGGGATGGTTACAGAGCCATTGGTTGCTCTGGTGACAGGTCCTCACTGCTGAGGATGTGGAAAGGTGAATATGGTGGAGGCCTCAGTGGAAACTGAACTGAGTAAAAATTGTTCTGCTACAAGGGCCTGCACATGGGGTGCCCTTGACAAGAGATGTGCACATGGGATTTGCACATGGTGGTGCCCTAGGTTGTGTGTGTGTGTGCATGGATCAGAGAACTCCAGGAAGAGCCCATTTTGCTGACGATTGATTTCCTAAATGCAAATGCAACTTCTTCCAAGATGCAACGTGCAGAAGAGGGCGGGCAGGCCAACAGGCTATTGGCATTCCTGAGAACCGGGCTTACCTTTTTGGAAACCTGTGGATAGACTGCCCACCCAATCGCTTTTGGTGGTAGGATGCCCCCAAGTCTCGTTCTGCTGCAGGAGAGTGGGGTCACTGAACATAGAGCTATCTACAGCTGCAGAGGCTGTCTGGCAAGCACAGGGCTGTGGATACTGCACCCACCAATGGGCTGAAGGACTTTGCAGCTCAGGAGCCTTATTGGCTGTGCCAGAGTGTGGTTTGTCCAATCTATATCCCGCCCTTTCCCCTTTAAATTTTGAGCCCTCAAAATCATCTTTAGAGAAAGGCATAGACCTGTCTCCTGGGCTCATCCTTAACTTTGGCAAATACATTTTCCAAGGTGATTGAGACTTGTCTCGTCATTTTCCCCTATTGACAGGTCCCTCTTATAAGGAAACTAATCCCATTTGTAAGGCTCCACTCTCATGACCCAATCACCTCCCAAAGGCCCCACCTCCTAATACCATCACCTTGGGGGTAAAGATTTCAATATATGAATTTGGAGGGTGGGACACAAACATTCAGATTGTAACCCCAGTGACTGGATTTAGGGCCCACCTGAAATCCAGGATTATCTCAATCCAAGATTCCTAATCAAGTCTGCAAACAGGAAGACCTGTTTTTCAAATTGGATCACATTCGTAAATTCACAGAAGTGTCATTTCGGAGGGTTACCATTTAGTCCTCTCTGCGGGGTGTCTTAACTTCAATCCTCTTGGAGGCCATCTGTTGACAAGTGTGTATGTGCGTCAAATATCCATGTTACAGATGAGGAGATGGAGGCTCAGGGACATTAAGCAGCCCCGCGTCCCACAGCTAGGGGCTGCAAAGTCAGGACTGAAGCCCACTGAAGGACCCCTGTGCCCTTAAGAGAAATGTGGGGGTGGTGGCTGGAACGAGGAAGTGGATTAACCACAGGTAGATTAACCTCAGTAGATAGCGCAGTAGAGGTGAATGGAGCTACAGAGGCGGCTGGCTCCCTGCGGGCACTTTTGGGATGAGGGAACCTGCAGCCCTGGCTCCCGGGGTGGGCCATGTGCTACTGGTGTTGCCCTTTACTGTGTGATGCCATAGGCTACCTGGGAGGTTCCTGGCTCCAACACCACCAAACGCTCCCCCTTCCTTTTCTCTGGATTTTATTTTTGCTTTACATATATTTTTAATTAACACATAATAATTGTACATATTTGTGGGGTTTTGTTTCTGTAATTCCTTCCTTCCTGTCTGGCACATAGGGAGGTGCCCCATAAATGTCTTCAGTGAGGGAGTGACTGCATCGCCCCACGTTCTGCTCATCCTAGCAGGTGATGGGGTCTTTCTCCCCACCCCTCAGAGCAGGTTTTACACTTTCAGGTTTGAGGAAAAAGCATTCTGAGAATTGTTATGGGTTCCATTTTGTATCCCCCGCCCCCCAGTCATCTGTTGAAGTTCTAACCCCCAGGACCTCCGAATTTGACTCTAATAAGCCCCCCTTATCCTTGGGGGATACATTCCGTGACCCCCAATGGATGCCTGAAACTGAGGATAGTACCCAATCCTACACAGCCTGTGCTTTTTCCCGTACATACATAGCTATGGTAAAGTTTATACATTTGGCACAGTAGGAGATTAATAACAATAACTAATAATAAAATTAGTGAGGTGTGGTGGTGCCTGCCTGTAGTTTCATCTACTTGGGAGGCTGAGGCAGGAGGATCACTCGAGCCAAGGAGGTAGAGACCAGCCTGGGCAACAAAGTGAGATGTTGTGTGTAAAAAATATATAAAAATTGGAAAAAGGTAAATAAACTAGAATGATTATGATAATGTACTGTAATAAAAGTTATGTGAATATGGTCTCTCTGTCCTGCAAAATATCTTAACAAAAATAACTACAGTGGACCATAGGTAACTGAAACTGTGGGTGAGGAGGACTATGATATTTGGAGATAAGGTCTTTTGAGAAGTAATTAAGGTTAAGTAAGTTTATTGGGGTGGGCCCTAATCCAGTAGGACTGGTATCCTTATAACAAGAGGAGATTAGGATGCAGAGACACCCAGAGGGAGGACCATGTGAGGACACTGGGAGGAGAGGACTATCTGGTAGCCATGGAGCGAGGCCTGAGGGTGAACCAATGCTGTCTACACCTTGAAGTTGGACTTCCAGGTCAAGGAAAGAAATAAATGCCTGTTGTCTGAGCCACTCAGTTTGCAGTGCTGTGTTAGGCAGCTCTAGGAAATGGATAGAAGAGCTGATTAAAAATGCGCATTCCTGCCACTCCATGGAACTGACTTCCTAAGTCTGCACTGGGGCCCAGAAATCTGCAGGACAGGAGCCTGCTCTAAGGTTCTTAGAATCCACACTGAGAAACACTAATTCCAGTTTAGTCTCACAACAGCGAAGAAGTGAGGAGAGAACAGAGTTTCTCAAACTTCATTTCACTGTGCCCCCCAGAAGGAGCCTTTTAAGACTTTTTTTTTCCTCATTGTCACCACGACCCTGCAGCTTCCACAGCACAGACACACTGTGTATCTGTTTATGTGCCAGGTCCTTCAGAGGCTGCCAGCCACTGTGATGCCTTTAGCCCCTGAGAATGAATTCTCACCCCCTGGGGAGGCATGTCATTCCCATTGAGAATGCATAAAATAGAACAAGAATTGCTGTCCACTTTTTTTGTATGCATATGTACACATATGCACACACACAGATCTCCACTGAGACATAGAACATATCATTATGCAGTTCACAAGGAAAGCGCTGCTTAAAAGAATCCCAACCAGAGCACAGAGAATGGGAAACTGTTATAGGATGGAGATGTGTCAGCCATGGAATTACATGTAGCAGCATGGCTGGCTGTAGATGGAACTGCAGGGGAAACTGGTGGATTTGGGGGTCCCAGAGTTGGGCCCCGAGCTAGTCTAATGCTTCTTAGGCTCTCCATCTGTGCAGGAGATCCTATTGCTCTTCTGCAAGCCTTCTGTGAGGATAGAATGAAGGAGCAGTGGCCTTTGCATGTGCCCTCCAGGGGTCATTACTGCAATTGTAATTTCATCCTTACAGGGTGAGATCCAGGCTGGATTTGGGGTTGGTCACTCACTATGCATCCTGAGGCAGTGAGTTCCTTAAGTCTGGGGTGAGGGGGTGGAGCCAAGATGGCCGAATAGGAACAGCTCGGGTCTACAGCTCCCAGCGTGAGCCACGCTGAAGACGGGTAATTTCTGCATTTCCATCTGAGGTACTGGGTTCATCTCACTAGGGAGTGCCAGACAGTGGGTGCAGGACAGTGGGTGCAGCGCACCGTGCGTGAGCCAAAGCAGGGCGAGGCATTGCCTCACTCGGGAAGCGCAAGGGGTCAGGGAGTTTCTTTTCCTAGTCAAAGAAAGGGGTGACAGACGGCAGCTGGAAAATCGGGTCACTCCCACCCTAATACTGCGCTTTTCCAACGGGCTTAACAAACGGCACACCAGGAGAGTATATCCCGCACCTGGCTCAGAGGGTCCTAGCCCACGGAGTCTCGCTGACTGCTAGCACAGCAGTCTGAGATCAAACTGCAAGGTGGCAGCGAGGCTGGAGGAGGGGCACCTGCCATTGCCCAGGCTTGATTCGGTAAACAAAGCAGCCGGGAAGCTGGAACTGGGTGGAGCCCACCACAGCTCAAGGAGGCCTGCCTGCCTCTGTAGGCTCCACCTCTGGGGGCAGGGCACAGACAAACAAAAAGACAGCAGTAACCTCTGCAGACTTAAATGTCCCTGTCTGACAGCTTTGAAGAGAGTAGTGGTTCTCCCAGCACGCAGCTGGAGATCTGAGAATGGGCAGACTGCCTCCTCAAGTGGGTCCCTGACCCACAGCAGCCTAACTGGGAAGCACCCTCCAGTAGGGGCAGACTGACACCTCACACGGCCGGGTACTCCTCTGAGACAAAACTTCCAGAGGAACGATCAGGCAGCAGCATTTGCGGTTCACCAAGATCCGCTGTTCTACAGCCACCGCTGTTCTGCGGCCACCGCTGCTGATACCCAGGCAAACAGGGTCTGGAGTGGACCTCTAGCAAACTCCAACAGACCTGCAGCTGAGGGTCCTGTCTGTTAGAAGGAAAACTAACAAACAGAAAGGACATCCACACCAAAAACCCTTCTGTACGTCACCATCATCAAAGACCAAAAGTAGATAAAATCACAAAGATGGGGAAAAAACAGAGCAGAAAAACTGGAAACTTGAAAAAGCAGAGTGCCTCTCCTTCTCCAAAGGAACGCAGCTCCTCACCAGCAACGGAACAAAGCTGGACGGAGAATGACTTTGACGAGGTGAGAGAAGAAGGCTCCAGACGATCAAACTACTCCGAGCTACAGGAGGAAATTCAAACCAATGGCAAAGAAGTTAAAAACTAAAAAAAAATTAGACGAATGGCTAACTAGAATAACCAATGCAGAGAAGTCCTTAAAGGCGCTGATGGAGCTGAAAGCCAAGGCTCGAGAACTACGTGAAGAATGCAGAAGCCTCAGGAGCCGATGCCATCAACTGGAAGAAAGGGTATCAGTGATGGAAGACGAAATGAATGAAATGAAGCGAGAAGGGAAGTTTAGAGAAAAAAGAATAAAAAGAAATTAACAAAGCCTCCAAGAAATATGGGACTATGTGAAAAGACCAAATCTACGTCTGATTGGTTACCTGAAAGTGACGGGGAGAATGGAACCAAGTTGGAAAACACTCTACAGGATATTATCCAGGAGAACGTCCCCAACCTAGCAAGGCAGGCCAACATTCAGATTCAGGAAGTACAGAGAAAGCCACAAAGATACTCCTCAAGAAGAGCAACTCCAAGACACGTAATTGTCAGATTCACCAACGTTGAAATGAAGGAAAAAATGTTAAGGGCAGCCAGAGAGAAAGGTCGGGTTACCCACAAAGGGAAGCCCATCAGACTAACAGCTGATCTCTTGGCAGAAACTCTACAAGCCAGAAGAGATCGGGGGTCAATATTCAACATTCTTAAAGAAATGAATTTTCCACCCAGAATTTCATATCCAGCCAAACTAAGCTTCATAAATGAAGGAGAAATAAAATCCTTTACAGACAAGCAAATGCTGAGAGATTTCGTCTTTCTTTCTTTCTTTTTCTTTCTTTCTTTCTTTCTTTCTTCTTTCATCTGTCTGACAGGATCTGGCTCTGTCACCCAGGCTGGAGTGCAGTAGCACAATCACGGCTCACTGTAGCCTTAAATTCCTGGGCTCAAGCGATTTTCCCACCTCAGCCTCCTGAGTAGCTGGGACAACAGGCACACGCCATCATGCCTGGCTAATTTCTTTATTTTTATTTTTTTGTAGAGATAGGGTCTTGCTATATTGCCCAGGCTGTCCTCAAACTCCTGGCCTCAAGCAATTTTCCCACCTCAGCCTCCCAAAATGCTGGATGACAGCTGCAAGCCACCACAAGCAACTCTGTCATAATGCAGTCTTTATAACCAGCTGAGCACAATCTCTACTCTCAAAATAGGGCTCTGAAGTCTAGGAACAAGTCCTCAGCTCCTGAAATGACAGAGGAGGAAGTGAGTGAAGTGAATGAATGAAGGACACAGTCAATATTGAGAATAATCACAGTGATTGCAACTGTAAACCCTCCCCGACACAGCCCCTGCTCTGAATGCTACTCTGTTGGTCTTTCAGGATGGTATCAGCACTCCCAGCAGACAGAGTGGCTCAGGGCTCACACCAGGTCCCTCAGCCCACACCCGTCAGACTTGGGGTTCAAACTCAGATCTGTCCATTTTCAAGACAGAGCCCAACCAGCCTGCCTGAAATCAGCCAGTGAAGACTAACCGAGGGATTGCTAGGAGACAGATGGTCTCACTGGGTAGATCATAATTGTGCAGTGCCAGAGTGAGGATTCCCACTGGCCACCCCATTCCTACTGTGTTTGAGGACACATGGACGAAGCCTCAGCTCAGGGCTTCGTGTTAGGGTCCTGGGTTTGTGGGAGAGCAGGATGTGCCTTGTTGGGGCTCCCTGCTCACCACGCCATGGCTCAACCTTGTCGCTGCTGGTGGGCTGCCTCTGCTCCTTTCTCTTCACTCCCTCTCTTCTTCCAGTGATGCTTTGTTCTTTTCCCTTTGATGTTTCTAGAAGATGCAGATGCCTCCAGCTATTACGAGTCCCACTGCAACAAGGATCAGAGGCAGAGCCGCTTTCCATGCCATGAACTGGGAGCTTCTAGAGAAGGTAGCTGGAGAAAGATTCCCAGAAGCCAGGAATATTGGGGTGAGAGAGTTTCTGTGTTCTGAAGTCAAACTTGCTAAAGAGTTCACTAGTCCAGGGACATAATATTTGCAAACTACTGTGAAATAGTTTCCAAAATAGTATGTATTTGCACAGCTGGTGCTATGGACCAAATGTCTGTGTCCCCCAAAGGGGTTGAAATCCCAGCCCCTACAGTGATGATGTTAGGAGGTGAGGCCTTTGGGAAGTGATGAGGTCATGAGGGTGGAGCCCCTATAACAGATATGATGGGAATGGTGCCTTTATAAAGGGGAGAGCCCAGAAAGCTCCCTCACCCCTTCCACCATGTGAGGACACAGTGAGAAGGTGCTGTCTATGAACCAGGAAGTGCCCTTGCCAGACACCAAATCTGCCAAGCCTTGATCTTGGACTTCCCAGCTTACAAAACTGTGGGCAATAACTATCTCTTGTTTCTAAGCCACCTGGTCTGTGGTATTTTGTTATAGGCGCACAAATGGAGTAAGACAGTTGGGTTTAGACATATGCATAGGAAGTAGATATTAGATATCTATTTGTAGATAGACAAAGGGAGAAGTGATAAAAAGAAATATCGCAATAAGGTAAAAATATGGTGAATCTGAGTAAAGGATGCACAGAGAACTTCTCTATTAATCTTGCAAATTTTCTGTAAGTTTGACATCATTTAGAAAAGTAAAAGTGAAAGTTTTTGTGAAAAGCTAAATTTGGAAACAACCAAGATATTTTTCAGTAGGTGAATGGATCAATAAACAGTGGTCCATCCAGATCCTGGAACGTTATTCATTTCACAAAAGAAACAAGTTATCAAGGCATGAAAAGACATGGAGGAAACCTAAACGCGTACCACAAAGTGAGGGAAGCCAAAGTGAAGGGGCTACAGAGGCACTGTCCCAACTACAGGACATTCCAGAACACCTGGAAACTATGGAGACAGTGCAAACATCGGTGGTGGCCAGGAGTTAGGGGAGATGAATGAATGAGCGGAGCACAGAGGATTAAGGGCAGTGACATTATTTTGTATGATACTATAATGACAGATATGTGGTGTTATATATTTATTTAGAACCATGGGACACCATGCCAAGAGTGAGCCCTCATGAAAACTGTGCACTCTGGGTGCTGACGGCATTGTCAACGGAGGTTCATCAAACATGGTGGACGTTCCTTCTGGTGTAGGGTTTTTATGCTGGGGGAAGATGTGTGAGGGGGTTAGGGGAAGATGGGAACTCTCTGTACTTTCTACTAAAATTTGTTGTGACCCTAAAACTGCTTTAAAAAATAAAGCCTATTTTACAAACCCTAAAAACTGTTGATATTAGGATGTACATTTCTTGTTCCCCCAAAGGCAAGGCTCTCCCCAGCGTCCCTGCACTCTTATCTCTGTTCCTCTTCAGTAATCAGCACCCAAACAGTGCACCTCCCGGGACACACCAGCCAGGTGAGGACAGGGACCTGCCGCCCGTCCCCGCTTGCCACAAACCCCACAGCTGTCTCTTGATGTCCCCAGTGTCCAGGGCCACGGAATCCTGTGCTCAGTGATTGTGAGGACAGAACTGAATGGAGGACTCACCGGGCAGGTGGCTTTCAGCCACCTTCCTCCTTTCAGGGAGGAGGGAGCTGGAGATGGAGCAGGAGAGACCCTCCACAGCCCTGTCCCAGAGCTTCAAGCTGGGTGCCACAGCCCAGAGCCTGGTGGTGGCTGAGGCTGACAGATTGGTCACAGCAGGCCTAGCCTGGCCTCTGAAGTCTCTCCGTTCCACCCAGGGCTTGGGGAAGCAGCCTGCTGACGTGCACTCCGGCCTGACTCCATCCTGCTGGTCCATCACCTGGATTCTGGGCTCCGTGCCCAGCCCTGAAGGAAGAGACAGCGACTTGAATCTTTGCAGCCATGGCTGCTTCTATTTAAAGGAAAAACAAAATCTTGAGGATTTCCAATGTATTCTGGCAATTTCACAAACTGACTACCCTGTGTTACACACCATCCCTAACAGAGTTCCCCCATTTCCCAGACAAAAGAGGGGAAGCAAAGTGGAAAAGGTCCAGGAAGATTGAATAAGCATCCTGTGTTGCAGAAGTAGAATTCATGGCACAAGATGGGACCCAGGCTTGTCTGCTTCGAAGCACAAGTTCTGAGTCACTCGGGAAACCTCCCGTATCTCAAGACTCTGTTCTCTCTTGGCCTCTCTGTCTCCTGTCATTATTTCTCTGTCTCTCTCTTCCTCCCACTCTCTGTTGCTTACTCTCTTTCTCATTTTCTTTTACAGTCTCTCTGTCTCTGTCTCTATCTCCCTCTCTCTGTCTGTCACTGACTCTCTCTGTCTCTTTGTTTCATTCTCTCTGTGTTTCTCTCAGTTTCTCATTCTCTTTGTCTCTCTCCATCTCTGTCTCTCCTGTCTTTCATTCTCTGTCTCTGCCTGTCCCTCCCTCTCCATCTCTCTCTTTCCCCGTCTCTATAATTCTGTCATTCTTTCATCTCTCTCTGTCTTTCTCTCATCTCTCTGTCTTTCTCTCCATCTCTCTTTCTCTCCATCTCTCTTTCCACCTCTGTCTGTCTCTCCCTGCTTCTTTTTCATTCTCTCTCTCCTTCCCTGTGTCTCTCTCATTCTCCCCATCTCTCTCTTTCCCTTCCCTTCGCTTTCCAGTCCACTGGTGTAAGGAGGGAAAGGAAGATGAGGAAGGCGGCTTTGCCTTCACCGCTGTGCTTCCCGGGAGCAGTGCAGGCCAGCACGGCAGCTGGGAGAGTGCACTCTCACCCTCCTGAAAACTCCTCCACCTGAACACGCTGGGCCCCAAGGCCATGCCTGGAAGTAGACTGACAGCCAGCTAGCCACCGGCCTTACCTGCCTTCACCTGCACAATGGCCTCGCCGAACTTTACACCATCCTTGAAGTGGCAGCAGTATGTCCCGTTGTCAAAGGCGGTGACCCTGTGAATCCTCACCGTGGCCTTGCCCCTGGCCACATGGTCACTCACGAAGGTGGTCCTTCCTCTGTACTGCCACTTTTGCTCTCCATCCATGTCCATCCCTCTCTTGTGCACGTGCACAGCCAGGGAGGGCTGGCACCTGTACCACCTCAGCTCCATGTCCTCGGCACTGATATTGGGGAACAGCTGGCACTGTAACTCCACGTGTCCCCCAGCCATAGCCAGAATAGGGGCATGAGGCCCAATGACATCAAAGTCAGCTTTCCCTGAGGGAGGCAGATCAGAAAGGGCTGGGTTAGGCCATGTGTGGGGAGGCCAGGGCACTTCCCCCCTGCCCCTCCCTCATCTTGGAAGCTTTGGGGACCTATTGAGCCCTGAGCTGCTGGGAGATGCTTCAGCTTCCTGCCATGCTGGACACACCCACACCTATGCCAGGGCATCTGCCTCGACTTGCACAGGAGTCGGTCCCTCAGTTTTGACAGATGCTGGCCAGTGGGAGCTGCGGGAAGACCAAGGTGACAAAGCAGATGGACAGAAAGGCCTCTCGATTGCACGTCACTGCCATTCCTGCCAGGCTGGAGCCACGCACTGTCACTGGGAGAGGAGCCACCGCCAGGAAGCTAATAGGTGCGGAGGAAAAGTGCCATGGAAGAAAAAGAAGAAAAAGGTCATTCACTCTCACTCTCAAACAAGTTATTAATGCTATAACTGGAGACATAGCAAGCCTCATGTGCTCCTGTACCCATCTCCTTGCGGGTAACACACCTCTCACCCTAGTCCGTCTGCGGAATTCCACGAGGACATCCAGGAGGGAAGGGGTTTGATTTTCTAATTGCTCACAAAGAGCTGTAGCCCAGTCTCTAGCTAGTGACGGTCATGAAACTCCAGAATGCTGGGGGAGAAAACCCAGACTTGGATTAAGCAAATTCGAGGTCAGAACGGCATCAGGGGATTCCCTTAATGTCCCTTGCTTTCCTGCTGTCCCCATGGGGACTTCTACAGTCAGGGGCTGGGGGCTGGGCCCAATCCTCAGAGCTCTTCAGCTGGGATGGGCAGGCCAAGACCCTCATGAGTCTCTTGTGAGCATTTCTTGTAACCTTGGTTTAGAGAGCAGGTATTGGGAAAAAGGTCTGTGGCCTTGGGCAGTTCTACCCAGCACAGCCATCCAGGTTGGGCATTTACATGTGTGATTAGGGAGTTGTGTGGGCACAGGCTCTTGTCCTATTTGGTTCTTGCATTGCAGGAAGGCCCTGTGGTCCTTCTGCCCTTGGGGATGGGGAGAGGGTGGAGGAAGCAGAGACACTGAAGAGCAAACCACGTCCTGACCATAGACAATGCTCACCTGGCACCGAGAGCTGCTGCAGCTTCCCTGGGAAGTCCTGGCGACTTTAGGGGAATGAATTTAGTTTCCTGCCAACTCCAGGTGGGGAGTGACTCAGACCAACCACTCTGTCTCCAAGCGGTGATGTGAAAGGCAGCCTAGACATCTGGCAAAAGCCGCCAAGTCCCCCAGTTTCCAGAGATTCTTCCTTTTGTTTTTTGCAAAAATATGTAACTGTACCTTTCTGGCAGTTGCAGCAGAGAAAAAAAAAAAGGCTTCCTGAAGAGTGTGATCTCCAGTGTGGAACACCCCAGGGCTGGGGAGCAGGAGATACAGCCCGCAGGGAGGAGACGGGCCTCAGGGTGGGACCCAGGCCAACTGAAGGAGCTGCGAATGCAGATAAAGCCTGCAGTTATCTGGCAGCATGCAGGCCCAGCCTAGCTGGCCCGGGTCCTTCAGGAAAGGTGTTTATGATCATGTCGCAATGGCCTAATTCCTGTATTGTCCCAGAGGGACGTTCAGGGCTCCTCTTCCCCAGCCCTTCGCTGCCCTCCGTGGCTGTGGGGTCATGGGTGTCTGTTCTCACTGGCAGCCTCCCTGGCCCAGCTTAGAACCTTCACACTGATTTTTCGCACCCAGCAGCCAGGCCTATTCCCTCCTCACCTTCTTGTTTGATGATCCAAAAGTCTGGGCCTTTTCCTGGGTGGTTTTTGTGAGAAAGGAGTCCTTGCTTTGCTAGAGGGAGGAGCTTTATCCAAACTCCGCAGACAGGTGCTGAGCACTCCTTGTGCCCACGGGCGATGGAGGAAATCCAAGTGCCAGGTCCCTCCTATGTCCCTCCTTAGGGGAGTATGCCTTTGGTCAACCGGTTGTTCCCCCTTTTATATGTCAACACGTAAGAATTATGTCGTCCTGTGATCTGCTTTTGCCAGACAATGATGTGACCTAAAACTCGACTCACTTGTCCTTTTTAAAAAATTAATTGGCCAGGCGTGGTGGCTCACACCTGTAATCCCAGTACTTTGGGAGGCTGAGGCAGGCAGATTGCCTGAGGTCAGGAGTTCGAGACCAGTCTGGCCAACATGGTGAAAACCCGTCTGTACTAAAAATACAAAAAAATTAGCCCGGCATGGTGGCCTGGGCCTGTAATCCCAGCTACTTGGGAGGCTGAGGCAGGGGAATTGCTTGAACCAGGGAGGTGGAGGTTGCAGTGAGCCAAGATTGTGCTACTGCACTCCAGCCTGGGTGACAGAGTGAGACTCTGCCTCAAAAAAACATTAATTAATATATTGTTAAAGACAGGGTCTCACTGTGTCACCCAGGCTGGAGTACGGTGGTGTGATCTTGGCTCACCGCATCCTTGATCTCCCAGACTCAAGCAATCCTCCCATCTCAGCCTCCCAAGTAGCTGGGACCACAGGTGCACCATCATGCCTGGTAAATTTTTGGTATTCTTTGTAGAGATAAAGTCTTGCTATGTTGCCCAGGCTTGTCTTGAACTCCTGGGCTTAAGCGATCCTCCCACTTCAGCTTATCAAAGTGCCGTGGTTACTGGCATGAGCCACTGTGCTGCATCCAGTCACACTTGTCCTGATGACTTGGGAAGGAGGACTCAGGTTTGAACAATCTAGAGTGAGCCGCTACGATGTACAGAGCACACTGTGTTAAGAGCAGATTGTGATGCCTGTTGTCAGATGAAGAGTGTCACGAGCACTGGGAGAAGCTATGGCAGAGAAAGGTGTCCTGGCGGTGTGGGCTTTCAGCCCATGGGTAGGTCACCTGACACGGTGGTCCTTCTGTGCATGACCCCATGTGTGGCCCAGAGTCTCTCAGGTGGGCAGCCGGGGCTCCTGCAGACACATTCAGCTCCACGTACCTCAGGTACAATGTTTAAAGTTCAAAGGCAAGAAGAAGACAGGAGGTCACACACTGCACAATTCCATTCATATGAAATGACCAGACAGGTAAATACAGGGACAGAAAGAAAACTGTGGTTATTGGGGCTGAGGAGATGGGGGAGGTGGAAATGGAGATGAGGAATAACTGTTTAATATTTTTGGGGTTTTATTTAGGGTGATGAAAATATTTTGGAACTAGATAGAGGTGGTGGTTGCAAAACATTGGGAACGTACTTAATGCCACCAAATGGTATGCTTTAAAATGGTCAATTTTATATTATGTAAATTTTATCTCAATTGACAAAAAAGAAAAATATTAAAAAAAGAAAAAGCAGAAAAAAGAATAAAAACAACAGAGAGTGAGAGAGAGGAGAGAGAGAGAAAACAAACAAAGAAAAGAAAAAAAAGAGCTGCACATCCACCCTCTTGTGGATGGGATTATGGTTAAAAAACAAGAAAACCCCCAAATCTCAACTTTGTTAAAAATGGGATTGTCTGGCCTTTGGTGCCCTCTGCAGGAATGGGTGTCAGTGCACCAGTCCCTCTTCCCAGTCTTCTTTTTCTTCTTTTCCTCAACTTTTATTTTAAATTCAGGGGTACATGTGCAGGTTTGTTACATGGATTTATTGCATGACGCCACTGAGGTTTGGGATCTGAGTGATCCTATCACTCAGGTAGTGAGCATAGTACCCAATAAGTTAGTGTTTTAACCATCTCCCTCTCCCTTTCTCTCTGCTCCAGTAGTCCCCAGGGTCTCTTGTTCTCATCCTTATGTCCATGTGTGCCCAACGTTTAGTTCCCACTTATAAGTGAGAACACGTAGCATTTGGTTTTCTGTTCCTGTGTTAATTCACTTGGGATAATGGTCTCTAGCTGCATCCATGTTGCTGCAAAGGACATAATTTCACTTTTTTATGGCTGTGTAGTATTCCATGGTGTATATGTACCACATTTTCTGTATCCAGTCCCCCAATGACAGGCACCTAGGTTGATTCCATTTCTTTGCTATTGTGCATTGTGCTGCAATAAACATATGAGTGCATGTGTCTTTTTGGTAGAATGATTTCTTTTCCTTTGGTTATGTACCCAATAATGGCATTGCTGGGTCAAATGATAGTTCTACTTTTAGTTCTTTCAGAAACCTCTGAATTGCTTTCCATGGTAGCTTAACTAATACACTCCCACATGGTGTATAAATGTTGCCTTTTTCTCTACAAATTTGTCAACATCTGTTAATTTTTTCACTTTTTAGTAATAGCCGTTCTGACTGGTGTGAGATGGTGTCTCATTGTGATTTTGATCTGCATTTCTGATGATTAGTGATGTTGAGCATTTTTTCATGTTTGTTGGCTGCATGTATGTCTTCTTTTGAGACATGTTTGTTCAAGTCCTTTGCCCATTTTTAAATGGAGTTATTGTTTTTAGCTTGTTGAATTGTTTAGGTTCCTTATAGATTCTGGATCTTAGCTCTTTGCTGGATAGTTTGTGAATATTTCATGAGTATTTGAGTTTGTGAATATTTTCTCCTGTTCTGCAGGTTGTCTGTTTACTCCATTGATGGCTGCTTTTGCTGTGCAGAAGCCCAGTTTCTCCTAAGGCCCCCTAGAAGCCAGAGAGATTTTCTGTCGGAAGGAGTCCTCTTGTATTTCCCTCTCCCTCCATCTGTTCTGGGCCTGGGAGCCAGCTTTGCTCTCTGGGCCCTGAGCAGGCCAGTTTGTGTCCTCTTTTCTCAAAGCCCCTCTGAAAACAGCTCAACTGGTGTTTTCCCTGTAGACCCTCTCTCTGTCCTATAAATGGAACCAAACCCATAGGGGAAGTCTTGGAGGACAAATGGCACTCTTCCTAATCTCTCCTTCTTCTCCCTATCTCCCTGCACTAACTTTCTATTTCTCACAACCCCTGGGACTGTGTGCATAGGGATTCCGGATCCTCTAAGCATTTAAAACGATATTTACCCAAGTCATGGATGATTTGTCTCACCTCACTCTTGGATGGTAAATTCGCTCCGTGAGGTTTTGCAATTTCTGTTTACACAGTGTCTAGTCCAGGCCCAAGGGGTACCTTGCAGCAACCACACCCCGCTCTTGTCTTCCTAAGGCCTCCCACTCTTTAATGCAAACCATGTATTTTTTCTCAATATTATGTAAAGTGCTCTGTAAATGCAGCTGGAAGAGCCCCCAACAAGCAGATCCACCAAGCAGCCCCTCCAACATGGACATTTAAGGATCGCCTTTGTGTCTTAGACTCTGGAGATGGTGTTAGTTGAATGACGACCAGGTGGGTGCAATGAAGACTAAAAGCCACAGGCTGGCCACACTTGAGGAGACAGGACTCAGCAGGGGCACGCAAGGATGCTGGGGCCTTCAGGATGAGATGGAAAGTTCAGCAGAAGAGACAGATAAAAGAAAAAGAAAAAGTGAGATGGGATACAGCAAGCATTTAGGGAAGAAGAAAAACTAAATTAAATGAAGTAAATGAAGTAGGGCCATTTTGTACCCAACAGTGATTATTTATTCATAAAAATCTGTGTCAGGCATCCAGGTCCTTTGGAATGCACTAGTGAATCAAATGAACAAAAGTTCATTTTGTTGATATCGGGAGTTGATATCCTTCTTTGTCTAATGCCTCCTTCTCCTTTTCTTCTTCTCCACGTTCTCATCTTCTTCCTACTCTCCATCCTGCTTCTCCTACCCTCCTCCTCCCACATTTTTCTTACATTATTCTTGTATTTCTCCTTTTTCTCTCTCATTTTCCCTTCCTTTTCCTCCTCCTTTTCTGCTTCTTCTTCATTATCACGATCTTCTTTGTGGTTATCTTTTTACCCTCTCCCTCTTCTTTATTCTTCTTTGCCACCCTCATCTTCTTGGCTATCTTTGTCATCACCTCATTCTCCTTCCCTTATCTCCTTCTCCTCCTCCTCTTCTCCCTCCTTCCCCTTCTTTCCTCCTCCTCTTTCTCCTCCTCCTCCTCCTCTTCTGAGATTTTACCAGAGCCAAACCTCATTGCATAAGGGAAATACCTAATTGTATTTAACTCTAAACTGCCTGACTTAATAATGGGGGTAAGGACTGAGAAAACCCATAAAAGTTATAACCTAAGGAGGCCAAGGCTTTCTACAAATAATGGCATACATCAGCTCAGGAAAACACTTCCATTTCCACTACAAATCTGGAAAGTATTCCAGATTTTAAAGGACATGCACACATAGCTCCCCAGACAGACACAAAATCACACAGCTATGTGTGTAGCTCCCCAGACAGACAAAAAATCACACAGCTATGTGTGTATGTCCTTTAAAATCTGGAATACTGTTATTTCATTGTATCATCTAATTTCCGTGGTAGCACATCTCTGGGCATGTTGAATAGAAGTGGTGAGAGCAGACATCCTTGTCTTGTTTCTGATCTTAGGGGGAAGGCATTCAGTCTCTCAGCATCAAGTGCTTTGTTAGTTGTGGGGTTTTTATAGATGCCTCATAGCCTCTCAAAGAAGGTCCTTTCCATTCCTAGTTTATTGAGTGTTTTCATCGTGAAGGGGTGCTGAAGCTTGTCAAATGCTTTTTTAAAAATATTTTCTGGACCTGGCACAGTGGCTCACACCTGTAATCCCAGCACTTTGGGAAGCTGAGGCAGGTGGATCTCTTGAGTCCAGCTTGGACAACATGGTGAAACACTGTCTCTATAAAAAATACAAAAAAAAAAAAAAAAAAAAAAATACAAATAATTAGCTGGGCGTGGTGGCATGCACCTGCAGTCCCCACTACTTGAAAGGCTGAGGTGGGACGATCGCAGTAAGCTGTGATTACACCGCTGCACTCCAGCCTGGGTGACAGAGTGAGACCCTGTCTCAAAACAAAACAAAACAAAAATATGTTCTGGATATTAATACCTTACCAGATATATTATTTCCAAGTATTTTCTACAAGTGTGTGAGTAGCATTTTTAGTCTATTAAAGGTGCCCCTGAGGGACAAAAATTTTAAATTTTTATGAGATCAAATTTGTCCTTTTTTGGTTGGTGTTGACTGGGTTTGTGGTGTCATATGCAAGAAATCATTGCAAAATCCAAAGTTATGAAACTTCTGCCCTATATGTTCTTCTAAGGGTTGTTTAGTTTTAGCACTTTCTTTCAGGTCTTTGATCCATTTTGATTTCATTTTTCTATGTGGTGTAAGGAAACTGTCTAACTTCATACTTCTACAGCTCTATTTTTTTTTCAGATACTTCCTTTTCCACTGAGTGATCCTGGCACCATCTTGAAAATCATTTTATCATATATGTGACGGCATCCATCTGGGCTTTCTATTCTACACATTGGTGTGTGTGTCTGTCTTTGTGCCAATATCACACTGTTTTGATTACTGAAACTTTCAGTAAGTTTTGAAATCAAGAACAGTGAGATTTCCAGCTTTGTTCTGCCTTTTCAATGGTTTTGGCTAATCAGAGTTTCTTGTTATTCCATATGAATTTTAGAATGGTACTTTCTTTTTTTTTTTAAGTCTTTGAGATTTTGGTAGGAATTGTATTGAATTTGTATATCATTTGGGGTAGTATTAACATCTTAACAGTATTAACTCTTCCAACCCATGAACAGGGGATGTGCACATACAGGTGGGTACACCCAGACAGACACATGAGCTCAGTAATCCTCAGAGATGGCACAGAGACACCAACAGATGTTCAGAAACACACAGCCCACGCTGCCACTGTCACTATTACCCTTCTTACCTTCCTTAGCAACAACCACCAACTGTCCACTGTGTGTTTTACTTGCATCTCTTGTTCCCTGTTTCCTACAATGTTACCTTCAAGCGGACAGGGTTATTTGTTCTGTTTCATTCATGGTAGCCCCTGCTAGAAGGTCTGTTACACAGGAGGAGATTAATACTTGGTGAATCACTTGGGCTGAAACATACACACACACACGTGCATGCATGCGCTTGCACACACACACATAGGTTTTAACAAACCTCATCATAGGTCCACAGCCACTTGGTTTTCATAATGTTCTCAACTGCATCCCATGTGGCAGGGAGGTGTCTCCTGGATGACAAGCCAATACTCAAAGGTGAGTTTACCTGAATGAAAATGTAGACCCACACAAAAACCTGTACAGGGATGTGTACAGCAACATTATTCATACTTTTCAAAACTTGGCAGCAACCAAGAGGAAGACGTATAATAAGTTTAACAAAAGTACAAAACTTATAGTCTGAAACCCACAAACCTTGTTGAAAGGCGTTGAAGATTTAAATGTTAGATCTCATGAGCATAGATAAGTAGGCTTAATATTAAGATGGCAACAGTACCCAAAACAATCCACAGATTTCATACAATTCTTGTCAGTTAAGTACCTTGCAGAATTTAAAAAGTCAATGCTAAAACTCATATGGGAATGAAAAGTCCTCAGAATACCACAATGCCCTTGAAAAAGAGCAAAAAAGGAAGACTCACACTTCAGTTTTAAAACTTGCCTCAAAGCAACAGTAATCTAGACTGTATAGTAATGGCACAAGAAAAGTCCTTTGTATCAATGAAAGACAACAGAGTCCAGGAAGAGTGAGGTGAGTATAATGGCAGAATGAGCTTCTCCAAACACCTCTCCTTGCAGAGAAACATGGAAAAACAAGCAGAATGGCCAGGAATAACTTTGTCAAAATTCTTGAATACTGTCAAAGGTTTTTTTTTATTATTATACTTTAAGTTTTAGGGTACGTGTGCACAATGTGCAGGTTAGTTACATATGTATACATATGTATACATGTGCTATGTTGGTGTGCTGCACCCATTAACTCGTCATTTAACATTAGATGTATCTCCTAATGCTATCCCTCCCCCCTCCCCCCACCCCACAACAGGCCCTGGTGTGTGATGTTCCCCTTCCTGTGTCCATGTGTTCTCATTGTTCAATTCCCACCTATGAGTGAGAACATGCAGTGTTTGGTTTTTTGTCCTTGCGATACTTTGCTGAGAATGATGGTTTCCAGCTTCATCCATGTCCCTACAAAGGACATGAACTCATAATTTTTTATGGCTGCATAGTATTCCATGGTGTATATGTGCCACATTTTCTTAATCCAGTCTATCCAATCTACCAAATGATAGATTGGACATTTGGGTTGGTTCCAAGTCTTTGCTATTGTGAATAGTGCCACAATAAACATACATGTGCATGTGTCTTTATAGCAGCATGTTTTATAATCCTTTGGGTATATACCCAGTAATGGGATGGCTGGGTCAAATGGTATTTCTAGTTCTAGATCCCTGAGGAATTGCCACACTGACTTCCACAATGGTTGAACTAGTTTACAGTCCCACCAACAGTGTAAAAGTGTTCCTATTTCTCCACATCCTCTCCAGCACCTGTTGTTTCCTGACTTTTTAATGATTGCCATTCTAACTGGTGTCAGATGGTATCTCATTGTGGTTTTGATTTGCATTTCTCTGATGGCCAGTGATGATGAGCATTTTTTCATGTGTCTTTTGGCTGCATAAATGTCTTCTTTTGAGAAGTGTCTGTTCATATCCTTTGCCCACTTTTTGATGGGGTTGTTTGTTTTTTTCTTGCAAATTTGTTTCAGTTCATTGTAGATTCTGGATATTAGCCCTTTGTCAGATGAGTAGATTGCAAAAATTTTCTCCCATTCTACAGAATGGTTGCCTGTTCATTCTGATGGTAGTTTCTTTTGCTGTGCAGAAGCTCTTTAGTTTAATTAGATCCCATTTGTCAATTTTGGCTTTTGTTGCCATTGCTTTTGGTGTTTTAGACATGAAGTCCTTGCCCATGCCTATGTCCTGAATAGTATTGCCTAGGTTTTCTTCTAGGGTTTTTATGGTTTTAGGTCTAACATTTAAGTCTTTAATCCATCTTGAATTAATTTTTGTATAAGGTGTAAGGAAGGGATCCAGTTTCAGCTTTCTACATATGGCTAGCCAGTTTTCCCAGCACCATTTATTAAATAGGGAATCCTTTCCCCATTGCTTGATTTGTCAGGTTTGTCAAAGATCAGATAGTTGTAGATATGTGGCATTATTTCTGAGGGGTCTGTTCTGTTCCATTGGTCTATATCTCTGTTTTGGGACCAGTACCATGCTGTTTTGGTTATTGTAGCCTTGTAGTATAGTTTGAAGTCAGGTAGCATGATGCCTCCAGCTTTGTTCTTTTGGCTTAGTATTGACTTTGAAATGAGGGCTCTTTTTTGGTTCCATATGAACTTTAAAGTAGTTTTTTCCAATTCTGTGAAAAAAGTCATTGGTAGCTTGATGGGGATGGCATTGAATCTATAAATTACTTTGGGAAGTATGGCCATTTTCATGATATTGATTCTTCCTACCCATGAGCATGGAATGTTCTTCCATTTGTTTGTATCCTCTTTTATTTCATTGAGCAGTGGTTTGTAGTTCTCCTTGAAGAGGTCCTTCACTTCCCTTGTAAGTTGGATTTCTAGGTATTTTATTCCCTTTGAAGCAATTGTGAATGGGAGTTCACTCATGATTTGACTCTCTGTTTGTCTGTTATTGGTGTATAAGAATGCTTGTGATTTTTGCACATTGATTTTGTATCCTGAGACTTTGCTGAAGTTGCCTATCAGCTTAAGGAGATTTTGGGCTGAGACAATGGGGTTATCTAGATATACAATCATGTCATCTGCAAACAGGGACAGTTTGACTTCCTCTTTCCCTAATTGAATACCCTTTATTTCCTTCTCCTGCCTGATTGCCCTGGCCAGAACTTCCAACAGTATGTTGAATAGGAGTGGTGAGAGAGGGCATCCCTGTCTTGTGCCAGTTTTCAAAGGGAATGCTTCCAGTTTTTGCCCATTCAGTATGATATTGGCTGTGGGTTTGTCATAGATAGCTCTTATTATTTTGAGATACGTCCCATCAATATCTAATTTATTGAGTTTTTAGCATGAAGGTTGTTGAATTTTGTCAAAGGCCTTTTCTGCATCTATTGAGATAATCATGTGGTTTTTGTCTTTGGTTCTGTTTATATGCTGGATTACATTTATTGATTTGCGTATGATGAACCAGCCTTGCATCCCAGGGATAAAGCCCACTTGATCATGGTGGATAAGCTTTTTGATGTGCTGCTGGATTTGGTTTGCCAGTATTTTATTGAGGATTTTTGCATCGATGTTCATCAGGGATATTGGTCTGAAATTCTCTTTTTTTGTTGTGTCTCTGCCAGGCTTTGGTATCAGGATGATGGTGGCCTCATAGAATGAGTTAGGGAGGATTCCCTTTTTTTCTATTGATTGGAATACTTTCAGAAGGAATGGTACCAGCTCCTCCTTGTACTTCTGATAGAATTCGGCTGTGAATCCATCTGGTCCTGGACTTTTTTTGGTTCATAAGCTATTCATTATTGCCTCAATTTCAGAGCCTGTTATTGGTCTATTCAGAGATTCAACTTCTTCCTGGTTTAGTCTTGGGAGGATGTATGTGTTGAGGAATTTATCCATTTCTTCTAGATTTTCTAGTTTATTTGCGTAGAGGTGCTTATAGTATTCTCTGATGGTAGTTTGTATTTCTGTGGAATCGGTGGTGATATCCCCTTTATCATTTTTATTGCATCTATTTGATTCTTCTCTCTTTTCTTCTTTATTAGTCTTGCTAGCAGTCTATCAATTTTGTTGATCTTTTAAAAAAACAAGCTCCTGGATTCATTGATTTTTGAAGGGTTTTTTGTGTCTCTATTTCCTTCAGTTCTGCTCTGATCTTAGTTATTTCTTGCTTTCTGCTAGTTTTGAATGTGTTTGCTCTTGCTTCTCTAGTTCTTTTAATTGTGATGTTAGGGTGTCAATTTTAGATCTTTCCTGCTTTCTCTTGTGGGCATTTAGTGCTATAAATTTCCCTCTACACACTGCTTTGAATGTGTCCCAGAGATTCTGGTATGTTGTGTCTTTGTTCTCATTGGTTTCAAAGAACATCTTTATTTCTGCCTTCATTTCGTTATGTACCCAGTAGTCGTTCAGGAGCAGGTTGTTCAGTTTCCATGTAGTTGAGCGGTTTTGAGTGAGTTTCTTAATCCTGAGTTCTAGTTAGATTGCACTGTGGTCTGAGAGACAGTTTGTTATATATAATTTCTGTTCTTTTACATTTGCTGAGGAGTGCTTTACTTCCAACTATGTGGTCAGTTTTGGAATAGGTGTGGTGTGGTGCTGAAAAGAATGTATATTCTGTTGATTTGGGGTGGAGAGTTCTGTAGATGTCTATTAGGTTCACTTGGTCCAGAGCCGAGTTCAATTCCTGGATATCCTTGTTAACTTTCTGTCTCGTTGATCTGTCTAATGTTGACAGTGGGGTGTTAAAGTCTCCCATTATTATTGTGTGGGAGTCTAATTCTCTTTGTAGGTCTCTAAGGACTTGCTTTATGAATCTGGGTGCTCCTGTATTGGGTGCATATATATTTAGGATAGTTAGCTCTTCTTGTTGAATTGATCCCTTTACCATTATGTAATGGCCTTCTTTGCCTCTTTTGATCTTTGTTGGTTTAAAGTCTGTTTTATCAGAGACTAGGATTGCAACCCCTGCCTTTTTTTGTTTTCCATTTGCTTGGTAGATCTTCCTCCATCCCTTTATTTTGAGCCTATGTGTGTCTCTGCACGTGAGATGGGTTTCCTGAATACAGCACACTGATGGGTCTTGACTCTTTATCCAATTTGCCAGTCTGTGTCTTTTAATTGGAGCATTTAGCCCATTTACATTTAAGGTTAATATTGTTATGTGTGAATTTGATCCTGTCATTATGATGTCAGCTTGTTATTTTGCTCATTAGCTGATGCAGTTTCTTCCTAGCCTTGATGGTCTTTACAATTTGGCATGTTTTTGCAGTGGCTGGTACCGGTTGTTCCTTTCCATGTTTAGTGCTTCCTTCAGGAGCTCTTTTAGGGCAGGCCTGGTAGTGACAAAATCTCTCAGCATTTGCTTGTCTGTAAAGGATTTTATTTCTCCTTCACTTATGAAGCTTAGTTTGGCTGGATATGAAATTCTGGGTGGAAAATTCGTTTCTTTAAGAGTGTTGAATATTGGCCCCCACTCTCTTCTGGCTTGTAGAGTTTCTGCCGAGAGATCAGCTGTTAGTCTGATGGGCTTCCCTTTGTGGGTAACCCGACCTTTCTCTCTGGCTGCCCTTAACATTTTTTCCTTCATTTCAACGTTGGTGGATCTGATAATTATGTGTCTTGGAGTTGCTCTTCTCGAGGAGTATCTTTGTGGCGTACTCTGTATTTCCTGAATTTGAATGTTGGCCTGCCTTGCTAGATTGGGGAAGTTCTCCTGGATAATATCCTGTAGAGTGTTTTCCAACTTGGTTCCATTCTCCCCGTCACTTTCAGGTACACCAATCAGACGTAGATTTGGTCTTTTCACATAGTCCCATATTTCTTGGAGGCTTTGTTTGTTTCTTTTTATTCTTTTTTCTCTAAACTTCTCTTCTTGCTTCATTTCATTCATTTGATCTTCCATCACTGATACCCTTTCTTCCAGTTGATCGAATCAGCTACTGAGGCTTGTGTATTCATCATGTAGTTCTCGTGCCATGGTTTTCAGCTCCATCAGGTCCTTTAAGGACTTCTCTGCATTGGTTATTCTAGTTAGCCATTCGTCTAATTTTTTTTCAAGGTTTTTAACTTCTTTGCCCATGGGTTCGAACTTCTTCCTTTAGCTTGGTGTGGTTTGATCGTCTGAAGCCTTCTTCTCTCACCTTGTCAAAGTCATTCTCCATCCAGCTTTGTTCTGTTGCTGGTGAGGAGCTGCATTCCTTTGGAGGAGGAGAGGCACTCTGATTTTTAGAGTTTCCAGTTTTTCTGCTCTGTTTTTTCCTCATCTTTGTAGTTTTATCTACCTTTGGTCTTTGATGATGGTGACGTACAGATGGGGTTTTGGTGTGGATGTCCTTTCTGTTTGTTAGTTTTCCTTCTAACAGTCAGGACCCTCAGCTGCAAGTCTGTTGGAGTTTGCTAGAGGTCCACTCCAGACCCTGTTTGCCTGGGTATCAGCAGCAGAGGCTGCAGAACAGTGGATATTGGTGAACAGCAAGTGTTGCTGCCTGATGGTTCCTCTGGATGTTTTGCCTCAGAGGAGTACCCCGCTGTGTGAGGTGTCAGTCTGCCCCTACTGGGGGGTGCCTCCCAGTTAGGCTACTTGGGGGTCAGGAACCCACTTGAGGAGGCAGTCTGTCCATTCTCAGATCTCCAGCTGCATGCTGGGAGAACCACTACTCTCGTCAAAGCTGTCAGACAGGGACATTTAAGTCTGCAGAGGCTTTTGCTGCCTTTTGTTTGGCTATGCCCTGCCCCCAGAGGTGGAGTGTACAGAGGCAGGCAGGCCTCCTTGAGCTGCGATGGGCTCCACCCAGTTCGAGCTTCCCAGCCGCTTTGTTTACCTACTCAAGCCTTGGCAATGGCAGGTGCCCCACCCCCAGCCTCGCTGCCACCTTGCAGTTTGCTCTCAGACTGCTGTGCTGGCAATGAGCGAGGCTCCGTGGGCATAGGACCCTCCAAGCCAGGCACAGTATATATAATCTCCTGGTGTACCATTTGCTAAGACCGTTGGAAAAGCGCAGTATCAGAGTGGGAGTGACCCGATTTTCCAGGTGCCATCTGTCACCCCTTTCTTTGACTAAGAAAGGGAATTCCCTGACCCCTTGTTCTTCCTGGGTGAGGGGATGCCTCGCCCTGCTTTGCCTCATGCTTGGTGTGCTGCACCTACTGTCGTGCACCCACTTTCCAACACTCCCTAGTGAGATGAACTCGGTACCTCAGTTGGAAATGCAGAAATCACCCATCTTCTGCATCGCTCATGCTGGGAGCTGTAGACTGGAGCTGTTCCTATTTGGTCATCTTGGCTCCACCCCCCTCAAAACTGTCAAAGGTTTACAGGAACCAGGTAAAGAAGAATAAACAATAGTGAAAAATGGAAGGAAAGCCTGGTGGATAGTTTACTTGTCCTTGCCCCAACCTCTCCTTGGCTTGGTGCCAGTCTTTTAGACAACAACCTGAGTTCCCAGTGTGGGACCCTGGTCACACGTTCCAGAGGGAGCAGAGATCTTATTTGCAAATTATCATGTTTCTATGTTCCAATCTATCTGGGGGCTACGTACAGGTCTGAAACAAGGCTCTCATCTGTTTTGTCCAAGTCAAAACCCAGTCAATGTGGAAATCTGGCAGGAATTGCTTGGAAGTGTTAAGTAAGCCTGGGCATGGTGGCTCAGGCCTGTAATCTCAGTACTTTGGGAGGCTGAGGTGGGTGGATTACTTGAGGTCAGGAGCTGAAGACCAGCCTGACCAACATGGCAAAACCCTGTCTCTACTAAAAATACAAAAATTAGCCAGGCATGGTGGTACACACATGTAGTCCCAGCTACTTGGAAGGGTGAGGCATGAGAATTGCATGAACCCCGGAGGCAGAGGTTGTAGTGAGCTGAGATCTTGCCACTGCACTCCAGCCTAGAGGACAGAGCAAGACTCCATCTAAAAAAAAAAAAAAAAAAAGAAAATGTTAAATAAATAAAAAGTCTGCTTCTACCTGGAAGAATACATTACAATATTGTATGTATTGACATATACAATAGACCATATATACAGCTCAGGGGGAGAAGCAGGAGTGAACATTTCTTTTAGAAATTAGGGTATTCAAAAGCACCCAGGTATACTGGGGATTTGAGAAAGCTCTATGCATGCCTGGAGCCAGGGGACATTGTCTGATAAGACCTAAAGACCTAAAGACCTAAAGAAAGCCTTATTTTCAGCACTGGCTGATCACCAGGCACAGTTCAACAGAAAGCAAAGGCTGGAGCAGTTGTTTACAGCCTGGACACGTGTTAAAGGAATGCCCCAGCACAGAGCCAGTCACAGAAAGAGGAAGAGGTGAGATTTTGTTTCTTCTTCTTTTTTTCTTTCTTTCTTTCTTTCTTAGCTCCTGGCATTCAAGCAAATTGCTGTCAAAACACTCGATAAACACAAGATACAGATACAGACACTTCAGCAAGTACATACAAGTAATACGGTCTCTGCAAAAACACTGGAAAAGTAACGAAACGAATGACAACTATAGCCTTCAAAAAACAAGAATAGCAAGTGCTAGAGAATGGGGAGAGTTTCACTTTCTTTAGCCCCAGGAGGGCAGCTCAGCTCTACTTTGAGAGTAGGGTAGCTTTGAGGGCCCTGATGGATGGACCACCAGCCTGGGCACAGCGGTGCTGAGGATGTGCAGCTGGGACCAGGGGCTATGCGCTCAAGCCTGTCCCATTGTACTGAACAAGACCAAATTGTAGGTTGTGCGCTTATGTGAGGGTGAGTCCAATGTGCCCTGCGATGGATTGCGTGTCACTGTTTACATGACCTATTTGTGTGGTTACATAGCCCTTTATTTAAAAGAGAGAAATTCCTTTTACGAAGTTATTAAATTAATTATATGTTTAAAGGTTAAAGAAAAAAAGAGCTGCAGAGTATTTATAAAACTGTCTTTTAGAAAAAAACAGGCAAGAAGACCATTTAACTGTCTAAATGGAAAAGGGAAGAAAGTATAATAGAAACTTTGCTAGTTAAAAAAAATTTAAAAACCCCAAAAAAGTCCCTTTCTTGTAAACTTACAGAAAACTCTTTGTGGCTGCTGGAGTTTAGTTTGTACATACACAGAGTTATCAGACATTATTTATAAAACTTAGTTTAAAAAAAAAACAAAAAATAAAAGCCAAGCTGTGAGCCAACCAGAAGTCCATCCTCTTGGATATCTTTTGCAACTGTACCAAAACTGACTTACTCCTCTGCCCTTCCAGTGCTGTGGTGTCGTCCATGCCTGGTGAGGTTTTGTGCAGTGGTAAAGTGCTGGTGCTTCTGGTGACCTTTGACCTGTGGGTGTCTGTTTCCCATGTTCTTCCCTTGTGTCTGTTTCCCATGTTCAATTTTTTTAGTTTAGTTGTGTTTTTGCTTCTGCTGCCTTGCTGGACCTAAGCTGGGGTGCTGGGTGGCACCTGCTGCATCAGAGCTTGAGGAGTCTGCGCCCACCAGTAGCCACTGGTCCCTAGAAGGTGAGACGTGGGGTTGTGTCATGCCCACTCCACTGAACCTTGGCTATATCTGTGTTTGGGCTTGGGCTAACCTGGGGGCAGGGTAGGTGAAATTAGGGGTTCATTGGGGTCCCCCACACTGCTTCCACATGCACCACCTCTGTCCTTGGATGGTGGCGTTGCAGGGGCCAAGGAGTCACTGTGGAGTCACTGGGGTTGGCCAGGTATCTCTATCTATAGAATGCCTGAGGTCATGCAGATGTCTCTATCATTAGAATGCCTGGGGTCAGCCAGGAGTCTTTCCCGTTAGAATGCCTAGGGTCAGCCAGGTGTCTCTATCCTTAGAATGTCTGAGGTTGCCCAGGTGTCTCTATCATTAGAATGCCTGGAGTCTGCCAGGAGTCTCTCCCGTTAGAATGTCTGGGGTCAGCCAGGTGTCTCTATCCTTAGAATGCCTGAGGTCTCCCAGGGGTCTCTAAAATCAGAAAGCCTAAGGTCAATCAGTAGTCTCTTCCGTTAAAATGCATGGGGCCAGCCATGTGTGTCTATCCTTAGAATGCCTGAGGCCACCCAGTTGTCTCTATCCTTAGAATGCCTGAGGTTGCCCAGGTGTCTCTATCATTAGAATGCCTGGGGTCAGCCAGGAGTCTCTATCATTAGAATGCCTGGGGTAGGCCAGAAATCTCTCCTGTTAGAATGCCTAGGTCAGCCAGGTGTCTCTATCCTTAGAATGCCTGAGGTCACCCAGGTGTCTCTATCATTAGAATGCCTGGGGTGGGCCAGGAATCTCTATTATTAGAATGCTTGGGGTCAGCCAGGAATCTCTCCCATTAGAATGCCTGGGGTTGGCCAGAAGTCTCTCCCATTAGGATGCCTGGAGTCGGCCAGGTGTCTGTATCATTAGAATGCCTGTGGTTGGCAAGGAGTATCTCCCATTAGAATGCCTGGATTCGGCCAGATGTCGCTATTCTTAGAATGCCTGAGGTCACCCAGGTGTCTTTATCATTACAATGCCTAAGGCTGGCCAGGTGTCTCTATCATTAGAATCCCTGTGGTTGGCAAGGAGTATCTCCCATTAGAATGCCTGGATTTGGCCAGGTGTTGCTATTCTTAGAATGCCTGAGGTCACCCAGGTGTCTTTATCATTACAATGCCTGGGGCTGGCCAGGAGTATCTATCACTAGAATGCCTGTTGTTGGCCAGTCTCCCATTAGAATGACTGGGGTCGGCCAGGTGTCCCTATTTTTAGAATGCCTGAGGTCACCCAGGTATCTCCATCATTAGAATGTCTGGGGATGGCCTAGAGTCTCTGGATAGAATGCCTGGGGTCAGCCAGGTGTCTCCATCCTTAGAATGCCTGAGGCCACCCAGGTGTCTTTATAACTAGAATGTCTTGGGTTGGCCAGCAGTCTCTATCATTAGAATGCCTGGGGTTGGCTAGGAGTCTCTCCCAATAGGATGCCTGGGGTCGGCCAGGTGTCTCTATCATTAGAATGCCTGGTGTCAGCCATGAGTCTCTCCCATTACAATGCCTGGGGCTGTCCAGGTGTGTCTATCTTTAGAATGCCTGGAATCAGCCAAGAGTCTCTATCATTAGAATGCCTTGGGTCAGCTAGGAGTCTCTCCTGTTAGAATGCCTGAGGTCAACCAAGTGTCTCCGTTCTTAGAATGCCTGAGTTCGTGAAGCATCTCTATCAGTAGAATGCCTGAGGTCAGCCTGGAGTCTCTCTCATCAGAATGCCTGGGGTTGGCCAGGTGTCTCTACCCTTAGAATGCCTGAGGTTGCACAGATGTCTCTATCATTAGAATGCCTGAGGTTGGACTGAAGCCTCCATCATTAGAATGCCCAGGGTTGGCCAGGTGTCTATACCCTTAGAATGCCTGAGGTTGCCCAGATGTCATTACCATTAGAATGGCTAAGGTCGGCTGGGAGTTTCTCTCATTTGAATGCCTGGGGTTGGCCAGGTATCTCTATCCTTAAAATGCCTGAGGTCACCCAGGCGTGTCTGCCATTAGACTGCATGGGGTAGGCCAGGAATCTCAGTCATTAGAATGCCTGGGGTCAGCCAGGGGTCTATATCATTAGAATGTCTGAATTTGGCCAGGAGTCTCTCTTGTTGGAATGCCAGTTGTCTCTACCTTTAGAATGTCTGATGTTGCCAAGGTGTTTCTATCATTAGAATGCCTGGGGTTGGCCAGGAGTCTCTCCCATTATATCATTAGATATATCATTAGGGTCTATATCATTAGAATGTCTGAATTTGGCCAGGAGTCTCTCTTGTTAGCACGCCAGTTGTCTCTATCTTTAGAATGTCTGATGTTGCCGAGGTGTTTCTATCATTAGAATGCCTGGGGTCGGCCAGGTGTCGCCATCTTTAGAATGCCTGAGGTTGCCACATGTCCCTATCATTAGAATGTCTGAAGTTGACCAGGAATCTCTTCAGTTAGAATGCTTGGGGTCAGCCAGGTGTTTTTATCCTTAGAATGCCAGAGGTAAGCCAGGTGTCTATATCATTAGAATGCTGGGGGTCAGCCAAAAGTATATATCATTAGAATGTCTGGGGTCGGCCAGGAGTATCTCCTATTAGAATGCCTGGGTTTGGCTGGGCGGGGTGGCTCACGCCTGTAATCCCAGCACTTTGGGAGGCGAGGCGGGCAGATCACGAGGTCAGGATATCGAGACCAGCCTGGCTAACACAGTGAAACCCCATCTCTGCTAAAAAAAAATACAAAAAATTGGCCAGGTGCGGTGGCTCACGCCTGATCATGAGGTCAGGAGATCGAGACCATGCTGGCTAACATGGTGAATCCCGGCCTCTAATAAAAATACAAAAAAATTAGCCAGGTGTGGTGGCGGGCACCTGTAGTCCCAGCTACATGGGAGGCTGAGTCAGGAGAATGGCGTGAACCTGGGAGGTGGAGCTTGCAGTGAGCCGACATTACACCATTGCACTCCATCCTGGGCAACAGAGCAAGACTCCGTCTCAAAAACAAAACAAAACAAAACAAAACACAAAAAAATTACCTGGGCATGGTGGCAGGCGCCTGTAGTCCCAGCCACATGGGAGGCTGAGGCAGGAGAATGGCGTGAACCTGGAAGGCGGAGCTTGCAGTGAGCGGAGATGCGCTACTGCACTCCAGCCTGGGCAACAGAGCCAGACTGCATCTCAAAAAAAAAAAAAAAAAAGCCTGGGATCGCCCAGGTGTCACTATTATTGCCATGCCACAGGTCAGAAGAGATTCTCTCCCATTAGAATGCCTGGGGTCTCCCAGGTGTCTCCATCATTAGAATGCCTGGGGTCAGCCAGGTGTCTCATTCATTAGAATGCCTGGGGTCAGACAGGAGTCTCTCCCATTAGAATGCCTGGGGTCGCCCAGGTGTCTCTATCATGTGAATGCCTGGGGTCAGCCAGGAGTCTCTTTTTAGAATGTCTGGGGTCACCCAGGTGTCTCTATCATTAATATGCCTGGGGTCACCCAAGTGACTCTATTATTAGAATGCCTAAGGCTGGCCATGGGTCTCTTCCATTAGAATGCCTGAGGTTGCCAGGCTGTCTCCATCATTAGAATGCCTGAAGTTGGCCAGGAGTCTCTCCCATTAGAATGCCTGGGGCCGCCCAGGTGTCTCTATCATTAGAATGTCTGAAGTTGCCCAGGTGTCTCGCTCATTAGAATGCCTGGGGTTGGCCAAATGTTTCTTCCATTAGAATGCCTAAGGTCACCCAGGTGTCTCTACCATTAAAATGCCTGGGGTAGACCAGTAGTATCTCCCATTAGAATGCCTGGGGTCTCCCAGGTGTCTATTTTTAGAATGCCTGGGGTCTTCCAGATGTCTCCATAATTAGAATGCCTGGGGTTGGCCAGGGGTCTCCCCTGTTAGAATGACTGTGGTCGCAGAAGTGTCTCTATCATTAGAATGCTTGGATTTGGCCATGAGTCTCTCCTATTAGAATGCTGAGGTCACCCAGGTGTCTCTATCATTAGAATGCCTAGTGTCAATCAGGAGTGTCTCCCGTTAAACTGCCTGGGGTCCCCCAGGTGTCTCTATCATTACAATGCCTGGGGTTGGACAGGATTCTCTTTTATTAAAATGCCTGGGGTTGCCCAGGTGTCTCTATCATTAGAATGCCTGTGGGTGGCCAGGAATCTCTCCCATTAGAGAGCCTGCAGTTGCCAAAATGTCTCTATCATTAGAAATACTGGGTTTACCCAGGTGCCTCTATCATTAGAAAGCCTGGGTTGGCCAGGAGTCTGTCTCATTAGAATACCTGGGGTTGTCCAGGTGTTTCTATCATTACAATGCCTGGGGTCAGCCGGGAGTCTCTCCCATTAGAATGCCTGGGGTTGCCCAGGTGTCTCTGTAATTAGAATGCCTGGGGTCATCCAGGTGTCTCTATCATTAGAATGCCTGCATTCAGACAAAAGATTTTCGCATTAGAATGCCTAAGGTTGCCCAGGTGTCTCTATCATTTAAATGCCTGGGGTCAGTCAATAGTCTCTCCCTTTAAAATGCCTGGGGTCATCCAGGATCCTCTATCATTAGAATATCAAGTGTTGCCCAGTTGTCTCTACCATTAGAATGCCTGTCGTCAGCCAGGGTTCTCTCTCATTAGAATATTTAAGGTCGCTAAGATGTCTCTATCATTAGAATACCTGGGGTCGGCCCGGAGTCTCTCTCCAATTTGAATGCCTGGGATCACCCGATGTCTCTATTATTAGAATGCCTGGAATTGGCCAGGAGTTTTTCTTATTAGAATGCCTAGGGTCTCCCAGGTGTCTCCATCATTATAATGCCTGGGGTCGGCTAGGAATCTCTCCAATTAGAATGCATGGGGTTGCCCAGGTGACTCCATCATTATAATGCCTGGGGTCGGCTAGGAATCTCTCCAGTTAGAATGCATGGGGTTGCCCAGGTGTCTCTATCATTAGAATGCCTGGAATCGCCCAGGTGTCTTTTTCATTAGAATGCCTGGGGTCACCCAGGTGTCTCTATCATTAGAATTCCCGGGGTCAGCCAGGACTGTCTCCTGTTAGAATGCCTGGAGTTGCCCAGGTGTGTCTATCATTAGAATGCCTGGGGTCGCTTAGGTGTCTCTATCATTAGAATGCCTGCAGTCGGCAAGGAGTCTCTCCCATCAAAATGCCTGTGGTCGCTAAGATGTCCCTATCATTAGAATGCCTGGGGTCAGCAAGGACTCTCTCCCATTAGAATGCCTGGGGTCACCCAGGCGTCTCTATTATTAAAATTCCTGTACTCAACCAGGAGTCTCTCTCATTAGAATGCCTGAGTTCACCCAGGTGTCTATCATTAGAATGCCTGGGGTCAGCCAGGAGTCTCTTCAGTTAGAATGCTTGAGGTCGGCCAGGTGTCTCTATCCTTAGAATGCCTGGCATTGGCCAGAAGCCTCTATCATTAGAATCCATGAGGCCGGCCAGGCATCTCTCCCATTAGGATGCCTGGGGTTGGCCAGACATCTGCTTGGTCAAATAGGAGTCTGTCTGGTTAGAATGCCTGGGGTCACCCAGGTTTCTCTATCCTTAGAATGCCTGAGGTCACCAAGGTGTCTTATCATTAGGATGACTGAGGAGGGCCAGGAGTCTCTCCCGTTAGAATGCCTGTTGTCGGCCAGGTGTCTATCCTTAGAATGCCTGAGTTTGCCCAGGTGTCTCTATAATTAGAATGCCTGTGGTTGGCCGGGAGTCTCTATCATTAGAATGCTTGGGGTTGGCCAAGAGTCTCTCCTGTTAGAATGCCTAGTGTTGGCCAGGTGTCTCTATTTTTAGAATGCCTGAGGTCACCGAGGTGTCTCCATCCTTAGAATGACTGAGGTGGCCAAGGTGTCTCTATTATTAGAATGCCTGGGCTCAGCTATGAGCCTCTATCATTAGAATGCCTGGGGTCAAGCTAGGAGTCTCTCCTTTAGAATGCTTGAATTCGGCCAGGTGTTTCCATCCTTCCAATGCCTGAGGTCGCCAAGGTGTCTCTCTGATTAAAATGCCTGGGGTCAGCCAGGTGTCTCTCCTGTTAGAATTCCTAGGGTCAGCCAGGTGTCTTTATAGAATGCCTGAGGTTGCCCAGGTGTCTCTATCATTAGAATGCCTGGGGTTGCCCAAGAGTCTCTATCATTAGAATGTCTCGGGTTGGCCAAAAGTCTCTCTGGTTACAATGCCTGTGGTCGGCCAGGTTTCTCTATCCTTAGAATGCCTGAGGCCACCCATGTGTCTCTATCATTAGAATGACTGGTGTTGGCCAGGAGTCTCTCCCATTACAATTCCAGAAGTCAGCCAGGTAGCTCTATCCTTAGAATGCCTGAGGTCATGCAGTTGTCTTTACCATCAGAATGCTTGGAGTTGGCCAAAAGCCTCTATCATTAGAATGCCTGGGGTCGGCCAGGAGTTTCTCCCATTAGAATGCCTAGGGGTGGGCTAGATGTCTCTGTTCTTAGAATGCAGGAGGTCACCAAGTGTCTTTATCATTAGAATGCCTGGGGTCGGCCAGGAGTCTTTCCTGTAAGAACACCTGGGGTTGGTCACGTGTCTCTATCTTTAAAATTCCTGGGGTAGCCCAGATATCTCTGTCATTAGAATGTCTGGGGTTGGCCAGGAGTCTCTCCCATAGAAAGTTGGTGGTTGCCCATGTGTCTATCATTACAATGCCTAGAATCAGCCACGAGTATCTCCCATTAGCATGGCTGGGTGTCCAGGTGTCTCTACCATTAGAATGCCTGGGGTCAGCCAAGAGTCTCTCCCATTAGAATGCCTAGGGTTGAAGAGGAGTCTCTATCATTACAATGCCTGGGGTCTGCCAGGAATCTCTCCATTAGAATGTCTGGGGTCGAGAAGTTGTTACTATCATTAGAATGTCTGGGGTTGGCCAGGAGTCTCTCTGGTTAGAATGCTTGAGGTCGCCCAGCTGTCTCTATCATTATAATGCCTGGGGTTGGCCATGAGTCTCTCCAATTAGAGTGCCTGGGGTGGCCCAAGTGTTCCTATTATTATAATGCCTGGGGTCGCTCAGGTGTTTTTATCATTAGAGTGCCAGTGATCGGCCAGGAGTCTCTTCCATTAGAATGCCTGGGGTCACCCAGTTGTCTCTATCATAAGAATACCAAGGGTCAGCCAGGAGTCTCTCTCATTAGAATGCCTGGGGTCACCCAGGTGTCTCTATCATTACAATGCCTGAGGTCAGCCAGGAGTCTCTCCCATTAGAATTTCTGTAGTCACCCAGGTGTCTCTGTCATTACAATGCCTGGAATCATCTATGAGTCTCTCGCATTATAATGATTGAAATCATTCCAGTGTCTCTATCATTAGAATGCCTGGGGTAACCTAAAAGTCTCTATTATTAGAATACCTGGGGTTGGCATGAAGTCTCTCCCATTAGAATGCTTGGGGTCTCCCACATGTCTCTTTCTGTTGGGAAAAAGCTGAGTGTTGGGAAGAAAGCTGAGGCAGGGCTTGCATGTCTGACATAATGTCCAGGGCTGAGAGCATAAAACCCTTCATGGCCTCTGGAATGAGTCTAGACTTGCTGGCTCATTGCTTCCAGCTTAAACTAGAAGAACATGCTCCCCATTATCTCAAGTAGCAGAATATGTCCCATATGCTTCAAAGGAAATGCTAAACCATCACAGCTGTAGATCATGCGCTTGCCCTTTTGACACCCACATTCTCATCACCTGTTTCTTTGCTTGATCACCAATAAGTAGTCTGGGCTTCCAGAGCTCGGGGCCTTCGCAGCCTCCATACTAGCACTGGCCCCCTAGACCCACTTTCTCTCTCAAACAGTCTTTTCTCATTCCTTTGACTCTGCCGGACTTCATCATCCCCATGACCTGGTGTTGGGTCTGATCACCCCAACATCTGTCATTACAATATCTGGGGTCGGCAAGGAGTCTCTCCCATTAGAATGTCTGAAATCCATCAGGTGTCTCTATCATTAGAATGCCTGGGGTCGCCCAGTTGTTCTTTTAATTAGAATGCCTGGGGTTGGCCTGGAGTCTCTCCCAATAGAATGCCTGGGGTTGCCCAGGTCTCTCTATCATTAGAATGCCTGGGTCGGTAGAAGTCTCTCCCATTAGAATACCTGGGGTCACCCAGGTGTCTCTATCATTAGAATACGTGGGGTCAGCCAAAAGTCTCTTCCATTAGAATGCCTGGGCCCACTCAGGTGTCTCTATTATTAGAATGCCTAAAGTTGGCCAGGAGTCTCCCCCATTAGAATGCCTGGGGTTGCCCAGTTGTCTCTATCGTTACAATGCCTAGGATTGGCCAGGGGCATCTCCCATTAGAATGTCTGTGGTGGACCAGGTATCTCTATCATTAGAATGCCTGGGGTAGGCAGTGGTCTCTGTCATTGGAATGCCTGTGGTCACCCAGTTTTCTCTATCAGTACAATGTCTGGGGTCTGCCTGCAGTCTCTCAAATTAGAATGCCTGGGGTCAGCCAGGAGTCTCTCCATTAGAAGTCCTGAGGTTGCCCAGCTGCCTTAATCATTAGAATGCCTATGGTCGCCCAGGTGTCTTTATTATTAGAGTGCCTGGTGTCATCCAGTTGTCTCTATCATTAGAATACCTGGGGTCGCCAAGCTTTCTTTATTATTAGAATGCCTGAGGTCGGCCAGAAATCTCTTCCATTAGAATGCCTGGGGTCACCCAGCTTTCTCTATCATTAGAATGACTGGGGTTGGCCAGGAATCTCTCCCATTAGAAAGCCTGGGGTTGCCCAGTTGTCTGTATCATTAGAATGCCTGGGGTCAACCAGGAGTTTCTTTCATTAGAATGCCTGGCGTTGCCCAGGTGTCTCTGTAATTAGATTGCCTGGGGTCAGGTAGGTGTCTCTCCCATTAGTATGCCACGAGCCGCTTAAGTGTATCTATCATTAGAATGCCTGGGGTCACCCATTTGTCTCTATCATTAGAATTCCTGGAGTTGGAATTCTAAGTCTCTCCCATTAGAATGCATGGGGCCACCCAGGTGTCTCCATTATTAGAATGCCTGTGGTTGGTCTGGAGTTTTTCACATTATAATGCCTGAGGTTGCCCAGGTGTCTCATTAGAATTACTAAGGTTGCCCAGTATTCTCTCCCTTTAGAATGCATAGAGTCTCCTAGATGTCTCTATCATCAGGTTGGCCAAGTGTCCCTCTCATTAAAATGCCTAAAGTAGCTCACTTGTCTCTACCATTATAATGCCTGTGGTCAGCCAGCAGTCTCCCATTCGAATGCCTGAAGTCACCCAGCTGTATCTGTTATTAGAATGCCTAGGGTCGGCCAGGAGTCTCTTCCATTAGAATGCCTGCAGTCATCCAGGGGTCTCTATTATTACAATGCCTAAGGTCACCCAGGAGTCTCTCCCATTAGATTGTCTGAGGTCGCCCAGGTGTCTTTCTCATGAGAATGCCTAGGGTCAGCCAGGGGTCTCTCCCATTAGAATGCTTGGGGTCGCCCAAATGTCTCTATAGTTAGAATGCCTGGGGTCAGTTAGGAGTCTCTCCTGTTAGAATGCATGCTGTCACCCTGGTGTCTCTATCAGTAGAATGCCTGGGGTCTCCCAGTTGTCTCTATCATTACAATGCCTGGGGTGGGCCAGAAGTTTCTCTATTAGAATGCCTGAGATGACCAAGTGTCTCTATCATTAGAATGCCTGGGTTTGTCCAGGAATCTCAACCATTAGAATGCCTGGGGTTTCCTGGGGTTGCCCAGATATTAGAAAGACTAGCATTGGCCAGGAGTCCATCTTGTTAGAATACCTGGGGTACCAAGTCGTCTCTATCATTAGAATGCATGGCATTGGTCAGGAGTCGCTCCCATTAGAATGCCTGATGTTGCACACGTGCCTCTATCATCAGAATGCCTGAAAGAGCCCAGGTTTCTATATCATTAGAATGCCAGTGGCCGGCCTAGGGTCTCTCCTATTAGAATGCCTGAGGTCAGGCAGGAGTCTCTTTTATTAGAGTGCCTGGGGTCTCCCTAGTGTTTCCATCATGAGAATGCCTGGGATCAGCCAGGAGTCCTCCCCTTACAATTCCTGGGGTCGCCCATGTGTCTCTATCATTAGAATGGCTGGGGTCGGTTGGGATTCTCTCATTAAAATGCAAGGGGTCGCCCAGGTGTCCCTATTATTACAATGCCTGGGGTCAGCCAGGAGTCTCTTCCATTAGAATTCCTGGGTTCCTCCAGGTGTCTCTATTATTAGAATGTCTGGAGTTAGCCAGGAGTCTCTTCCATTACTATGCTTTGGGTCACCCAGTTGTCTCTATTATTACAATTCCTTGGATCAGCCAGGAAACCTTCCCATTAGAATGCCTGGGGTGACCCAAGTGTTTCTATCATTAGAATGCCTGGATTCCACCAAGAGTCTCTCCAGTTAGAATGTGTGGGGTCACCTAGGTGTCTCCATCATTAGAATGCCTTGTGTGGCACAGCTGTCTTTATCATTAAAATGCCTGAGGTAGGCCAGGAGTCTCTCCCATTAGAATGCCATTGGCTGCCCAGGTGTCTCTATCATTAGAATACCGGAATAGGGAAGGATTCTCTCCCATTAGAATAGCTGGGTTTGCCCAGGTGTCTCTATCATTAGAATGGCTGGGGTTGCTCAGGTGTCTTTATCGTTAGAATGTCTGGGTTTGGGCAGGAGTCTCTTTCATTAGAAGGCCTGGGGTCATCCTGGTGTCTCTATTATTAGAATTCCTAGGGTTAACCAGGAGTCTCTCCCATTAGAATGCCTGAAGTCACCAAGGTGTGTCTATCATTAGAATACTTGGGGCTGGCTGAGAGTCTCTCCCAGTAGAATGCCTGGGGTTGCCCAGTTATCTCTACCATTAGAATGTCTGGGTCCGGCCAGGAGTCTTTTATATTGGAATGCCTGAGGTCGCCCACATGTCTTTATCATTAGAAAAACTAGGGTCATCTGGAAGTTTCTGTCATTAGTATGCCTGGAGTGTCCCCGGTTTTTTTTTTCCATTACAATGCCAGGTGTCAGCCTAGAGTGTCTTTCATTAGAATGCCTGGGATTGCCCAGCTGTCTCTATCATTAGAATGCCTGTGGTCGGCCAGGAGTCTCTCCCATTAAAATGCCTGGGGTCGCCAAGGTGTCTCTATCATTAGAATGCCTGGGGTTGGCCAGGAGTCTCTCCCATTCGAATGTCTAAAATCACCCAGGTATCTCTATCATTATAATGCCTGAGGTCTCCCAGGAGTCTCTTCCATTGAAATGCCTGGTGTTGCTCAGATGTCTTTATCATTACAATGCCTAGGGTCGGCCAAGAGTCTCTCCCATTAGAATGCCTGGGGTCGCCCAAGAGTCTGTCTCATGAGAATGCCTGAGGTTGGCCAAGAGTCTTTCCCATTAGAATGCCTGGGATTGCCCAGATTTCTCTATCATTACAATGCTTGGGGTCAGCCAGGAATCTCTCCCATTAAAATGCTTGAGGTTGCCAGATGTCTCTAACATAAAAATGCCTGGGGTCAGCAAGGAGTCTCTTTCATTAGATTTCCTTGGGTTGTTCAGGAGTCTCTATCATTAGATATCCTGGAGTCACCTAAGGGTCTTTATCTTTTGAATGCCTGGGGTCAACCAGGGGTCTCTCCCATTAGAATGCCTGAGGTCTCCCAGGTATCTCTGTAATTAGAATGCCCGTGGTCGCTTAGGTGTCTCTATCATAATAATGCCTGGAGTCCCACAGGTTTCTTAATAATTAGAAAGCCTGGGGTCAGCCAGGAGTCTCTCCCATTAGAATATCTGTGGTCACCCAGGTGTCTCTATTATTTGAATACCTGCGGTTGGCAAGGAGTCACTGCCATGATAATGCCTGGGGTCGCCAAGCTGTCTCTACCATTAGAATGCCTGGAATCAGCCAGAAATCTATCCAGTTAGAAAGCCTGTGATCTCCCAGGTGTGTCTAACTTTAGAATGCCTGGGGTCGAAAAGGTGTCTCTATCATTAGAATACTTGAGGTCAGCCAGGAGTCTCTCCCTTTAGAATGCATGGGTTCTTCCAGATGCCTGTATTATTAAAATGCCTAGGGTCAGCCAAGAGTCTCTCCCGTTAGGATGTCTGAAGTCTTCAAGGTGTCTCTATCATTAGATTGCCTTAGATAGGCCTGGAGTCTCTCCCATTAGAATGCCTGGGGTAACCCGGGTGTCTCTGTTATTAGAATGCAAGGGGTCAAATAAGAGTCTCTCTAATAAAAATGCCTGGGGTCACTCAGGTGTCTCTAATATTAGAATGCCTGGGGTTGGCCATGAGTCTTTCCAGTAAAATACCTTGGGCCACCTAGGTATCTCTGTCATAATGCTTGAGGTTGGCCAGGAGTCTCTCCCATTAGAATGCCTAGGGTTGTCCAAGTGTCTCTATCATTTGAATGCCTGAAGTCACCCAGGTGTCTCTATCATGCCTTGGGTTGGCCAGAAGTCTCTTCCATAAGAATGCCTGGGATCACCCATTTGTCTCTATAATTAGAATGCCTGGGGTTGGTCAGTAGTCTCTCACATAGAATGCCTAAAGTCGCCCAAGTGTCTCTATAATTAGAATGCCTGTGGTTTGCCGTGAGTCTCTCCCATTAGAATGCGTGGAGTCTCCCAGGTGTCTCTATCAATAGAATGCTAGGGGTCATCCAGGAGTCTCTCCCTTTAGAATGCCTGGGTTCACCCAACTGTCTCTATAATTAGAATGCCTGGGGTCACACAGGTGTCTCTATCACTACCATGCCTGGAGTCAACCAGGAATCTCTCCCATTAAAATGTCTGGAATCACAGAGGCGTCTCCATCATTAAAATGCCTGGGATTGGCCAGTAGTCTCTGCTATTAGAATACCTGGGGTAACCGAGGTGTCACTATTATTAGAATGCCTGGGATGTGCCAGGAGTCTCTCATTTAAGAATACTTGGAGTTGCCTAGGTGTCTCTATTATTAGAATGCCTGTGGTGAGCCAGGAGTCTCTCCCATTAGAATGTTTGGGGTTTTCCAGGTGTCTGTATTATTAGAATGTCTGGGGTTGGCCAGGAGTCTCTCCCTTTAGAATGCTTGAAGTCACCCAGATATCTTTAAAGTTAGAATGCCTTGGGTAGGCCAAGAGTCTCTCCCAGTAGAATGCCTGTGGTTGCCCAGGTGTCTCTATCATTAGAATGCCTGGGGTCGGCCAGGAGTCTCTCTGTTTAGAATGACTGAGGTTGCCCAGGTGTCTCTATTATTAGAATGCCTGGGGTCAGCCACAAGTCTCTCCCAGTAGAATGCCTGGGGTTGCCCAGGTGTCTCTATAATTAGAATTACTACAGTCAGCCAGATTTTCTCCCATTAGAATTCTCAGAGTCTCATAGGTGTCTCTATCATTAGAATGCTTGGGGTCACCCAAGTGTTTCTATCTTTAGAATGCTGGGGTTGGCCAATGGTATCTCCTATTAGAATGCTGGGGGTCACTCAAGTGACTATTTTTAGAACACCTGGGGTCAACCAGTTTCTCCCATTAGAATGCCTGGGGTCACCCAGGTGTCTCTGTCATTAGAATGCCTAGGGTTGGCCAGGAGTCTCTTCCATTAGAATTCCAGGGGTCATACTGGTGTCTCTATCATTAGAATGCCTGGGGTCAGCCAGGGGTTTTTCCGAGAAGGATGCCCAGGTGTCTCTATCATTAGAATGCCTGAGGTAAGCCAGGAGACTCTTCAGTTAGAATGTCTGTAGTCACTGATGTGTCTCTGTCATTGCAACACTTGGAGTTGACCAGGAGTTCTTCCAATTAGAATTCCTGTTGTCGCCCATGTGTCTTTATTATTACGATGCCTGGGGCCAGCCAGATGTCTTTCCAATTAGAATGCCTGAAGTCGTCCAGTTGTCTCTATGCTTATAATGCCTGGGGTCGGTCAAAAGTCTCTCCCATTAGAATGCCTGGGTTTGCCCAGGTGTTTCTATCCTTACAATGCCTAGGGTCAGCCAGGAGTCTTTCCCATTAGAATGCCTGGGGTTGCCAAGTTTTCTCTATCATTAGAATGCCAGGGGTCAGAAAGGAGTCTCTCCCATTAGAATGCCTAAGGTCACCCAGGCGTCTCTATCATTAGAATGCCTAGGGTGGCTTAGGTGTCTCTATCACTAGATTTCCTGGTGTTGGCGAGGGTTATCTCCAGTTAGAATGCCTGGGTTGGCCCAGGAGTCTCTATCATTACAATGCCTGGGGCCTGCCGGGAGTCTCTCCCATTAGAATGTCTGGGTTCACGAAGGTGTCTTTATCATTACAATGCCTGGGGTCCACCAGGAGTCTTTCCCATTAGAAAGCCTGGTGTCTCCCAGGTGTCTCTATCATTACAATGCTTGGGGTTCAACAGGTAACTTTATCATTAGAATGGCTTGGGTGGACCAGGAGTGTCTCCCATTAGAATGCCTGGGGTCACCCTGGAATATCTGTCATTACAAGGTTTGGAATCTGACTGCAGTCTTTCCCAATAGAATGCCTGAGGTGCCCAGGTGTTTGATCACTAGAATGCCTGGGGTCAGCCAGAAGTCTCTTCCATTAGAATTTTGGAATTGCACAGGTGTGTCTACCATTAGAAAGTCAGTGGTCACCCAGGTGTTTCTATAATTACAATGCCTGGGGTCCACCAGGAATCTCTCCCATTAGAATGCCTGTGGTCCCCAAGGTGTCTCTATCATTAGAATGCCCAGTGTCTTTATCATTAGAATGCCTTGGGTTGGCCAGGTGTCTCTTTTGTCAGAATGCTTAGTTACCCATGTGTCTTTGTCATTACAATGCCTGGGGTCAAACACGAGTCTCTCCCATTAGAATGCCTGAGGTCGCCCAGGTGTTTCTACCATTAGAATGCCTGTGGTTGCCCAGGTGTCTCTATTATTAGAATGCCAGGGTTCAGCCAGGAGCCTCTCTCATTAGAATGTCTGTGGTCACCCAGGTGTCTATTATTAGAATGCTTGGGGTCAGCCAGGAGTCTGTCCCATTAGAATGCCTGGGTCCCCCCAGCTGTCTCTGTCATTAGAATGCCTGTGATCGGCCAGGGGTCTCTTTCATTAGAATGCCTGTGGTCCCCCAAGTACCTCTATTTTAGAATGCCTGTTGTCTGCCAGCAGTCTCTCCCACTAGAATGCCTGGGTTCACCCAGGTGTCTCTGTCATTAGAATGCCTGTTGTTGGCCAGGTGTCTCTCCCATTAGAATGCCTAAAGTCACCCATGTGTTTCTGTCATTACAATACCTGGGGTCAGACACGAGTCTCTCCCATTAGAATGCCTGAGGTTGCCCAGGTGTTTCTATCATTAGAACGCCTGTGGCCACACAGGTTTCTCTATGAGTAGAATGCCTGAGGTTGATCAGGAGTCTCTCCCATTAGAATGCCTGGGGTCACCCAGGTGCCTTTATTACTACAATGCCTGGGGTCAAACATGAGCCTCGCCCATTTGCATGCCTAGGTCGACCAGGTATCTCTATTATTAGAATGCCTGGGATTTGACAGGAGTCTCTATTTTTAGAATGCCTCTTTTCGCCCAGGTGTCTCTATGAACAAAATGCCTAGGTTCAACCTGGAGTCTCTTCCAACAGAAAGCCTGGGGTTGGCCAGGAGTTTATCTAATTAGAATGCCTTAGGTTGCCCAGTTGTCTCTGTTATTAGAATGCTTGGGGCCAGGTGTCTCTATCATGCTGTGGTCAGACTGGAGTATCTCCAATTAGAATGCCTGGGGTCGCCTAGGTGACTCTATCACAAAAATGCCTAGGGTTGCCAAAATGTCTCTATCATTAGAATGCCTGTGGTCAGCCAGGAGTGTCTCCTATTAGAATGCCTGGGGTTGCCCAAATGTCATTAGAATGCCTGGGGTCAGCCCGGAGTTTCTCCCATTAGAATGTCTGAGGTCACCAAGGTGTCTGACTCTACCATTAGGAAGTCTGGGGTAGCCCAGGTGTCTCTATCATTAGAAAGCCTGAGGTTGGCCAGAAGTTTCTCCCATTAGAATGCCTGGGGTTGCCAAGGTTTCTCTAGTATTAGAATGCCTGGGGTATGCCATGAGTCTCTTTCATTGGAATGCCTGAATTCACCCAGGTCTCTCTGTCACTAGAATGTCAGGGGTCAGCCAGGGTCTGTCCCATTAGAATTCCTGTGGTCGCCCAGGTGTCTTTCTCATGAGAATGCTTGGAATTGGCCAAGAGTTTCCCTTATTAGAATGCCTGGGTCTTCCGGCTGGTTCTTCTATTAGAATTCCTGGGGTCACCCAGGTGCCTCTATCATTATAATGCCTGGGGTCGGCCAGGAGTTTCTCCCATAATAATGCCTGGGGTTGCCCAGTTGTCTCTATTATTAGAATTGCTGGGGTCTGCAAAAAGTCCCTATCATTAGAAGACTGGGGGTCCCCCAGGTGTCTCTATCATTAGAATGCCTGTGGTTGGCCAGTAGTCTCTCCCATTAAAATGCCTGGGGTCGCCCAGGTGTCTGTGTCAATAGAACGACTGAGGTCGGTCAGGAGTCTCTCCCATTAGAATGCCTGGGTTCGCCCAGGTGTCTCTATTATTAGAATGCCTGGGGTCTGGCAGGAGTCTCTTTTATTACAATGCTTGGAATCGCCAAAATGTCTTTATCATTAGAATGCCTGGAGTCGGACAGGAGTCTCTTTACAGAATGCCGGGTGTTGCCTATGTGATTCTATCATTTGAATGCCTGGGTCGGCCAGGAGTCCCTCTCACTAGAATGCCTGGCTTGCCCAGGTGTATCTATCATTAAAATGTCTTAATTTGGGTAAAAGTCTCTCCCATTAGAATGCCTGAAGTTGCCCGGGTGTCTCTATCATTAGACTGCCTGGGGTCAGCCAGGATTCTCTCTCATTAGAATGCCTGTGGTCACCCAGGTGCCTCTATCATTACATTGCCTAAAACCTGCCAGGAGTCTCTCCATTTGAATGCCTGGGGTTGCCCAGGTGTCTCTATCATTACAATCCCTGGGGTTGGTTAGAAGTCTTTCACAATAAGATGCCTCAGTTTGCCCAGGTGTCTCTATCATTAGAACAGCTGGGGTCACCCAGGTTTCTCTATCATTAGAATTTCTGGAGTTGGCAAGGAGTCTCTCACATTAGAATGCCTGGGGTTGCCCAGCTGTCTGTATCATAAGAATGCCTGGGGTTGCCCGGGTGTCTCTATTATTAGAATGCCTGGGATCAGCCAAAACTCTGTCCCATTAGAATGTCTGAGGTCACCCACATCTCTATCATCAGAATTTCTAAGGTTGCTATGGGTCTCTCCCATTAGAATGCCTGGGGTCAACCAGGAATCTCTCTTATTAGAATGCCTGGTGTCGCCCAGCTGTCCCTATCATTAGAATGCCTGGGGTCACCCAGGAGACTATTTCATTAGAATGTCTGGAGTCACCCAGTTATCTCTATTATTAGAATGTCTGGGGTCGGCCAGGAGTCTCTCCCATTACAATGCGTGGGTTCGCCTAAATGTGTCTATTATTACAATGCCTGGGGTTGGTTAGGTGTCTCTTTCATTAGAATGCATGAGTTCACCCAGGTGTGTGTATCATTAGAATGCCTGGGGTTGCGCATTAGTCTCTGTCATTACAATGCCTGAGGATGGCCAGGAGTCTCTCCCATTAGAATGCCTGGGGCCATCCAGGTATGTCTATTATTAGAATGCCTGGGGTGGGCCAGAAGTCTTTCCCATTAGAATGACTGGGTTCACCCAGGTGTTATTATTAGAATGCCTGGGGTCACCCAGGAATCTTTCCCATTAGAATGATTGGAGTTGCCCAGGTGTCTCTATCTTTAGAATGCCTGAGGTCGGCCAGGAGTCTTTCATAAGAATGCCTGGGGTCACCCACGTGTCTGTCTCTTTGCCATGCCTGGGGTCAGCCAGTAGTCTCTTCCATGAGAATGCCTGGGGTGGCCAAGTTGTCTTTATCATTGTAATGCCTGGGGTGGGTCAGGGGTCTCTCCCGTTAGAATGTCTGAGGTCGCTCTGGTGTCTGTATCATTAGAATTGCAGGGGTCACCCAGGTGTCTCTCTCATTAGAATGCCTTGGATCAGACAGGAGACTGTCTGATCAGACTCTTCCATTAGAATGCTTGGAATAGCCAATATGTCTCTATCACTACAATGCCTGGGGTTGGCCAGGGGCATCTCCCATTAGAATGTCTATGGTGGACCAGGTATCTCTATCATTAGAACGCCTGGGGTAGGCAGTGGTCTCTATCATTAGAATGCCTGTGGTCAGCCCGCATATTCTTTTATAGAATGCCTGTTGTTGCCCAGGTGTCTCCATTATTACAATGCCTAAGGTCGCCATGGAGTCTCTCTTACTAGAAGTTCTGAGATTGCTCAGCTCATGTGTCTCATTATCATTATCATTAAAAGGCCTGGTGTCTGAAAGGGGTCTCTCCCATTAGAATGCTTGGGGTCACCCAGGTGTCTCTATAATTAAAATGCCTGTTGTCAGCCTAGAGTCTCTCCCATTAAATGCCTGGGGTCTCCCAGGAATGTCTCCCATTAAAATGCCTGGGGTCACCCAGATGACTCTATCATTAGAATGCCTAGGGTTGCCCTGCTGTCTCTATCATTAGAATGCCTTGGGTTGGCCAGCAGTCTCTCTTATTGGAATGCGGGTTCACCCAGATGTCTCTATTATTAAAATGTTTGGGGCTCACCAGGAGTATCTTCCTTTTAGAATGCTTTGAATCATCCAGGTTTCTCTATCATTAGAATACCTAAGGTTGGCCAGGAGTCTCAGGAGTCTCTCCCATTAGAATGCCTTGGGTCTCCCAGGTATCTATCATTACAATGCCTACAGTCAGCCAGGAGCCTCTCTTATTAGAATGCCTGGGGTCACCCAGTGTCTTTATCATGACAATGCCTGGGGTCAGCTAGAAGTCTTTATTATTAGAATGCCTGGGGTCAGCCAGGAGTCTCTCCCATTAGAATGATGGGGTATGCCCAGGTTTTTCTATCATTAGAATTTTGGGGTCAGTCAGGAGTCTGTCTTGTTAGAACACCTGGAGTCACCAAGGTGTCCCTATTGTTACAATGCCTGGGGTCAGCCAGGAGTCTTTCCCAATAGAATGCTTGGGGTCACACAGGTGTCTCTCCATTACAATGCCTTAGGTCGCCCTTGTGTCTCTAACATTAGAATGTCTGGAGTAGCCCAGGTGTCTCTATCATTAGAATGCTTGGGGTGGGCCAGCAGTCTCTTTCATTAGAATGCCTAAGATCACCGTGTTGTCTCTATTATTAGAATGTCTGTGGTCAGGCAGGAGTCTCTCCCTTTAGAAAGCCTGATTTCACCCGGGTGTCTGTATCATTAGAATGACTGGAGTCATCCAGGTGTCTCTATCATTAGAATGCCTTGGGTCAGCCAGGAGTCTCTCTCATTAGAATGCCTAAGATCACCCTGTTGTCTCTATTATTAGAATGTCTGTGGTCAGGCAGGAGTCTCTCCCTTTAGAAAGCCTGATTTCACCCAGGTGTCTGTATCATTAGAATGACTGGGGTCATCCAGGTGTCTCTATCATTAGAATGCCTTGGGTCAGCCAGGAGTTTCTCTCATTAGAATGCTTGGGGTCACCCAGCTGTCACTATCATTACAATGCCTGGGGTTGGCTGGGAGTCTCTCTCATTAGAATGCATGGCGTTGCCCAGGTGTCTTTATCATTACAATGCCTTGAGCCGGCCAGCAGTCTCTTCCATTAGAATGCCTGGGGTTTCCCAGGTGTCTTTATCATTACAATGCCTAGGGTTGACCAGGAGTCTCTCCCATTAGAATGGCTGTGTTTGCCCAGATATCTCTATTATTAGAATGCTTGGGATAGGCCAGGAATCTCTTCATTACAATGACTGAAATTGCCCAAGAGTCCTTATCATTAGAATATCTGGGGTCACTCAGGTGTCTCTATTATTAGAATGCTTGTGTTGACCAGGAGTTTTATCCATTAGAATGCGTTGAGTTGCCCGGGTGTCTCTATTATTAGAATGCCTGGAGTCAGCCAAAATCTCTCCTATTAGAGTGCCTGAGATTGCCCAGGTGTCTCTATCATTTCAATGCCTACGGTGGGTCAGGAGTGTCTCCCATTAGAATGCCTGAAATTGCCCAGGTGTCTCTATCATTAGAATGCCTGTTGTCGGGCAGGAGTCTCTCTCATTAGAATGCCTGAGGTCACCAGGTGTCTCTATTATTACAATGTCTGGGGTCACCCAAGAGTTTTTCCCATTAGAATTCCTAAGGTCGCCCATGTGGGTCTATCAGAAATTTTGGGGTCATCCAGGTGTCTCTATCATTAAAATGCCTTTAGTCAGCCAGGAGCCTCTCACATTAGAATGCCTGGGTACCCCCAGGCCTCTCTATCATTAGAATGCCTGGGGTCAGCAAGGAGTCTCTCCAATTAGAATGTGTGGAGTCACCCAGTTGACTTTATCATTACAATGCCTGAAGTCGACTTTGAGTCTCTCCCGTTAGAATGCCTGGGGTCATCCTGGTGTCTTCATTGTTAGAATGCCTGGAGTCACCCAGGTATCTCTGTCATTAGAATGCCTTGGGTTGCCCAAGCGTCCTATCATTAGAATGCCTGAGTTCAGCCAAAAGTCTCTCTTATTAGAATGCCTGGGGTCGCCAGAAGTCTTTATCATTACAATGCCTGCAGTAAGCCAAATGTCTTTCCTATTAAAATGCCTGAGGTTGCCCAGCTGTCTTTATCATTAGAATGCCTGGAGTAAACCAGATGTCTCTATCGTTACAATGCCTGCAGTCAGTCAGGAGTCTCTCCCATTAGAATGCCTGGAGTCTCCCAGGTGTCTTTATCATTAGAATGCCTGGAGTCACCTAAGTGTCTCTATCATTAGATAGCCTGAAGTCACCCAGTTGTCTTTTTCATTACAATGTCTGGGGTCAGCCAGCTATCTCTCCCATTAGAAGTCCTGAGGTCACCCCAGGTGTGTCTATTATCACAATGCCTGGGGTCAGCCAGGAGTCTCTCCCATTAGAATGCCTGGATCACCCATTTGTCTCTATCATTACAATACTGGGGGTTGGCCAGCTGTCTCTCTTATTAGACTGCCTGGGGTCACTCAGGTGTGTCTATCATTACAATGCTTGGGGTCGATCAGGAATCTTACCCATTAGAATGCCTGGATCACCTAGGTGTCCCTATCATTACAATGCCTGGGAAGGCCAGGAATCTCTCTTATTAAAATGCCTGGGGTCACCCAGCTGTCTCTATCCTGAAAATTCCTGAGGTCATCCAGGAGTTTCTCCCATTAAAACTCCTGAAGTCACCCAGGTGTCTCTATCATTAGAATCCTTAAAGTAGGCCAGGAGTCTCCACCATTAGAATGCCTGAAGTTGCCCAGGTGTCTCTAATGTTAGAATGGCTGGAGTCAGCTAGGAATCTCTCCCATTATAATGTTTGTGATAGTCCAGGTATCTCTATCATTAGAATGCCTGGGGTCAACAAAAACTCCCATTAGTATGCCTGGGGTTTCCCAAATGTCTCTATCATGAGAATGCTTTGGGTCATCCAGGCGTCTCTTCCATTAGAATGCCTGGGGTCGCCAAGGTGTTTCTATAATTAAAATACGTGAGGAGGGCCCGGAGTCTCTCCCATTAGAATGCCTGGGGTCATCCAGCTGTCTTTATCATAAGAAAGTTTGGGGTCAGCCAGAAGTTTCTTTCATTATAATGTCATGGGTTGGCCACATCTCTGGAATTAGAATGCTTTCAGTCAGGCAGGAGACTCTCATTAGAATGCCTGGAGTTGGCCAGGAATCTTTCCCATTAGAATGCCTGGGTTCACCCAGGTTTCTTATTTATTAGAATACTTGGAAGTGCGCAGGTGTATTTACTATTAGAATGATTGGGGTTGCCCAGGTGTCTCTATCATTGGAATGCCTGGGGTCAGCCAGAAGTCTCTCCTGTTAGAATGCCTGGGGTTGTTCAGGTGTCTCTATCATTGCAATGCCTGCTGTCAGCCAGGAGTGTCTCCCATTAGAATGCCTGCCTTCGCCCAGGTGTCTCTATCATTAGAATGCCTGGAGTCATCCTGTTGTGTATCATTAAGATGCCTGCGGTCAGCCAAGATTCTCTCTTATTAGACTGCCTGGAGTCGCTCAGGTGTCTCTATCATTAAAATGTTTGTAGTCACCCAGTTGTCTCTATCATTACAATGCTCATGATCAGCCAGGTATGTCTCCCATTAGAATGTCTGGGGTCACCCAGGTTTCTCTATTACTACAATGCCTGTGGTCGGACAAAAGTTTCTCACATTAGATTGCCTGGGGTCATCCAAGTGTCTCTCTTATTAGTGTGCCCGAAGTCGCCCTGGAGTCTCTCCCATTAGAAAGCCTGGGGTCTCCCAGATGCCTCTATCATTTCAATCCCTGGGGTCTGCCAAAAGCCTCTCCCAAAAGAATGCCTGGGGTTGCTGAGGTGTCTCTATCATCAGAATGCTTGTGCTCAGCAAGCAGTCTCTCTCATTAGAATGTTTTGGGTGGCTTAAATGTCTCTATCATTACAATGACTAGGGTCAGACAGGCATCTCTTTAATTAGAATGCCTGTGGACACAGATGAGTCCCCATTATTATAATGCCTAAGGTTGCCCAGGTGTCTCCATCATTACAATGCCTAGGGTCGGCAAAGAGTTTCTCCCATTAGAATGCCTGGGGTGGCCCAGATGTCTCTATCATTAGAATGCCTGGGGTCAGCCAGGAGTCTCTCCCATTAGAATGCCTGGTGTCACCCAGGTGTCTGTATCATTAGAATGCCTGGCATTGGCCAGTAGTCTCTCCCACTAGAATGCCTGGGTTCACAGAAGTGTCTCTATCATTAGAATGCCTGGGGTTGTAGGGGTCGGGCAGACTCTCTTTCATTAGTATGCCTGGGGTCACCCAGTGTCTCTATCATTACAATGCCTGGGATGGGCTAGGAGTCTTTTCCATTGAAATACTTGGGGTGCCCTGGTGTCTATATCATTGGAATGCCCGGGGTCAGCCATGAGCCTCTCCCATTAGAATGTGTGGTGGCCCCGAAATGTCTCTGTCATTTGAATGCCCAGGGTAAGCCAAAAGTCTCTTTCCCATTAGAATGCCTGTGGTCTCCTGGGTTTCTCTATTATTAGAATGCCTGGGGTCAGCCGGAGTCTCTCCTATTAGAATGCCTGAGGTTGCCCAGGTGTCTCTATCATTAGAATGCTGGGGTCAGCCAGGAGTCCCTCCCATTAGAATGCCTGAAATCGCCCAGCTATTTCTATTATGAGAATGCCTAGTGTGGTCCAAGAGTCTCTCACATAAAATTCCTGTGGTCACCCAGGTGTCTCTGTCACTAGAATGCCTGGGGTTGCTAAGGTGTCTCTATCATTAGAAGGTTTGGAATCAGCCAGGAGTCTCTCCAATTAGAATCCCTGGAGTTGCCCAGGTGTCTCCTATTAGAATGCCTGTGTTATTTCAGGGGTCTCTATCATTAGAATGCCTGCAGTCAGCCAGGGGTCTCTCCCATTAGAATGCATGGGTCGCCCAGCTGTCTCTATCATTAGAACGCCTGGAGTCAACCAGGACTGTCTTCCATTAAACTGCCAGGGGTGGTCCAGATGGCTCTATCATGAGAATGCTTTGAGTTTTCCAGCAGTCTCTCTCATTAGAGTGCCTGGGGTTGCCTAGGTGTCTTTATTATTAGAACAACTAGGCAGGGGCGGAGTCTCTTCCCCTTAGAATGCCTGGGGTCGCCCAGGTGTCTTTATCATTAGACATAATATGTCTATCATTAGACATAAAATGCCTGGCGTTAGCCAGAAGTTTTTCCCATTAAAATGCCTGGGTTCTTGGAGGCGGAGGTTGCAGTGAGCCAAGATTGTGCCATTGCACTCCAGCCTGGGAGACAACAGCGAGACTTTGGGAAAAAAAGAAAGCCTGGCTTCATCCAGGTGTCTCTGTCATTAAAATGCCTTTGAATGGCCAGGAGTCTTTCCCATTAGAGTGCCTTGGTCGCCCAGTGTCTCTATCATTATGATTCCTGGGGTTGGCCAGGAGTTTCTCCCATTAGAATGCTTGGGGTTGCCCAGGTGTCTTTATCATTAGAATGCCTGGGGTGGTCCAGGTGTTGCTATCATTAGACTCCCTGGGGTCAGCAAAAAGTGTCTCCCATTAAAATGCCTGGGGTCACCCAGGTGTCTCTATTATTAAAATTCCTGCGATTGTCCGGGAGTCTCTCCCATTAGAATGCCTGCAGTCGCCCAGGTGTCTCTATTATTAGAATGCCTGGAGTCGCCCAGGAGTCTCTATCATTAAAATGCCTGTGGTCAGCCAGGAGTCTCTCCCATTAGAATGCCTGGGTCGCCCATGTGTCTCTATCATTACAATACCTGGAGTTGGCCAAGAGTCCTTCTCATTAGAATGCCTGAGGTCACTGAAGTGTCTGCATCATTAGAATGCTTGGGGTTGCCCAGGTGTCTATCATTACAATGTCTGCGGTCGGCCAGGAGTCTCCCCCATTAGAATGCCTGGATTTGCCCAGGTTTATCTATCATTAGAATGCCCGGAGTCACCCAGGTGTCTCTATCATTAGAATGCTGAAGTCGCCCAGGTGTCTCTATCATTAGAATGCCTGAGGTCGCCCCGTTGTCTTTATTATTAGATTGCCTAGGGTGGGCCAGAAGTCTCTCCCATTAGAATGCCTGTGTTTGCCCAGGTGTCTCTTTCATTAAAATGCATGGGGTTGGCCAGGGGTCTCTCCCATTAGGATGCCTGGGCTCTCCCAGATGTCTCTATCATTAGAATGTCTGTTGTCGGCCAGCAGTCTCTTCCATTAGAATGCCTGGGGTCGACCAGGTGTCTCTATCATTAGAATGCCTGCGGTCATCCAGGTGTGTTTATTCTGAGAATGCCTGGGTTCAGCCACGAGTCTCTCCCGGTAAAATGCCTGGAGTTGCCCTAGTGTCTCTGTCATTAGAATGCCTGGAGTCAGCCAGGAGTCTCTCTCTTTAAAATGCCTGGGGATGACCAGGTGTCTTTATTATTAGAATGCCTTTGGTCGGTTAGGACTTTCTCACATTATAATGCCTGAGTTTGCTCAGCTGTCTCTATCATTAGAATTACTAGAGTCAGCCAGTGGTCTCTCCCATTAGAATGCCTGGAGTTGCCAATTTTTCTCTATTAGAATTCCTGGGGTTGACCAGTAATCTCTCCTATTAGAATGCCTGGGATCGCCCATGTGTCTCTATCATTAGAATGCCTGGGGTTGCCCAGGTAACTTCATTACTAGAATGCCTAGGGTCATCCAGGGTTCTCTCCCATTGGAATTCCTGGTGTGGACCAGGTGTCTCTATCGTTACAATACCTGGGGTCATCCAGGAGTCTCTCCCATTAGAATGCCTGGGGTTGCCCAGGTGTCTATCATTACAATGCCTGGGGTCGGCTAGGAGTCTCTCCTATTAAAATGCCTGGGGTTGCCCAGTTGTCTTTATTATGAGAATGCCTTGAGTTGGCCAAAAGTTTTTCCCAATAGAATGCCTGGGGTGGCCAAAGCGTTTCCATCATTTGAATGCCTGGAATAGGTCAGGAGTCTCTCCCATTGGAAAGCCTGGGGCTGCCCAGGTGTGTCTATCATTCAAATGCCTGGGGATGCCCAGGTGTCTTTATCATAGGAATGCCTGGGATAGGCTAGGAGTTTCTCCCCTTAGAATGCCCAAGGTCGCCCAGCTGTCTTTATCATTAAAATGCCTGGGGTCGGCCAGGAGACTCTTCCATTAGAATGCTTGGGGTCACCAAGTTGTCTCTATCATTAGAATGGGTGAAGTAGGCCAGGAATGTCTTCCATTAGAATGCTTGAGATTTGCTTATGCATCTCTATCATTAGAATTCCAGTGATAAGCCAGAAGTCTCTTCCATTAGAATGCCTGGGGTTGCCCAGGTGTCTCTAACATTAGAATGGCTGGGTTCGGCCAGGAGTCTCTCCCATTAGAATGCCTGGGGTCCCCCAGGTATCTCTGTCTTCAGAATGCTTGGGGTCAGCCAGGAGTCTCTCCCATTAGAATGCCTGGGGTCCCCCAGGTATCTCTGTCTTCAGAATGGTTGGGGTCAGCCAGGAATCTTTCCCGTTAGAATGCCTGGGGTTGCCCAAGTGTCTCTAACATTCAAATGCCTCAGGTCGTCCAGGTGTCTCGATCAGTAGAATGCCTGGGCTTGGCCAGGAGTCTCTCCCATTAGAATCCCTGAGGTTGCCAAGGTGTCTTTATCATTAGAATGCCTTGGTTGCTCAGGTGTCTCTATTATTAGAATGCCTGGGGTTGGCCAGGAGTCTCTCTTATTAGAATGCCTGGAGTCATTTAGGTGTCTTCATTAAGAGATTTTATGGTGTGGGCCAGGAGTCTCTTCCATTAGAATGCCTGGTTTTGACCAGGTGTCTCCGTCATTAGAATGCCTTGGATTGTCTAGCGTCTCTATTATTAAAATGTGTGTTGTTAGCCAGGGGTCCCTCCTATTAGAACGCCTGGAGTTGCCCAGATGTCTCTATCATTAGAATGTTTGGAGTCTGCTAGAACTCTCTCTCATTAGAATGCCAGGGGTGGTCCAGCTGTCTCTATCATTACAATGCCTGGGTTCAGACAGGAGTGTCACCCATTAGAATGCTTAAAGTCGACCAGGTGTTGCTATCATTAAAATTCCCGGGGTCGCCCAGAAGTCTTCCCCATCAGAATGCCTGTTTTTGCCAAGGTGCCTCTATTATTAAAATACCTGGAGTTGGCCAGGAGTTGCCCCCATTAGGATTCCTGGGTTCACCCATGTGTCTCTATCATTAGAATAACTGGGATCAGCCAGGAGTCTCTCCCATTAAAATGTTTTTGGTCTCCCATGGGTCTCTACCATGAGAATGTCTAGGGTAGGCCAGGAGTCTCTCCCATCAGAATGCCTGGGGTTGCCCAGGTGTCTCTATCATTAGAATGCCTGGGGTTGGCTGGGTGTCTGTCCCCTTAGAATGCCTTGGGTCGTCCAGATGTCTCTATCATTACTATGCTTGGAGATGGCCAAAAGACTCTCCCACTGGAATGCCTGCAGTCGCCCAGGTATCTTTATCATTAGAATGCCTGTGGTCGGCCAGGGGCCTCTCTTTTCAGAATGCTTGGGGTCGCCCACGTGTCTCTATCATTACAATGACTGGGGTTGACCTGCAGTCTCTCCTATTAGAATGCCTGGAGTTGGCCATGGGTCTCTCTCATTAGAAAACAGGCAGTCAATCAGCTGTCTCTATTATTAGAATGACTGAGTTCGCTCCAGTGTCCCTATCATTAGAATGCATGGAATCGGCCAGAGGTCTCACCCATTTGAATACCTGGGGTCACCCAGGTGTGTCTATCATTAGAGTGGCTGTGGTCAGCTGAGTCTGTCCCATTAGAATGACTGGTGTTGCCCAGATGTCTGTATCATTAGAACGCCTGTTGTTGGTCAGTAGTCTCCCTCGTTAGAATGCCTGGGTTTGCAAAGTTGTCTCTTATTATAATTTCCAGGCTGTAGAAGAGTCTCTCCCATTAGAATGCCTGTGGTCTCCCAGGAGTCTCTATCATTAGAATGCCTGAGGTCGGCCAGGAGTTTCTCCCATTAGACTGCCTCAGGTCGCCCAGGTGTCTGTATCTTTAGAATGCCTAGGGTCAGCCAGAAGTCTCTCCCATTAGAATGCTTGGAAATACACGTGTCTCTGTCATTACAATGCCTGGGGTCTCCCAAATATCTCTGTCATTACAGTGTCTGGGTTAGGTCAGGATCTTTCTTATATGAATGCCCGTGGTCGCCCAAGTGTCCCTGTCATTAAAATGCCTGAAGTCGCCCAGGTGTCTCTACAATTAGAATGTCTGGGGTCAGCCAGAAGTGTCTTTCGTTAGAAAGCCTGGAGTCACCAAAGTGTCTCTATCATTAGAATGCCTGGCATCGGCCAGAAGTTTCTTTCATCAAAATGCCTGTGGTCGTCAAGGTGTCTGAATCACTGGAATGACTGGCGTTGGCCAGAAGTCTCTCTTATCAGAATGCCTGGGGTCTCCCAGGTGTCTCTGTTATTGGAAGACTTGAGGTCGGCCAAGAGCCTCTCCCATTAGAATGCCTGAAGTCTCCCAGGTGTCTCTAGCATTAGAAGGCCTGACATCAGTCAGGGGCCTCTCCCATTAGAATGCCTGGGGTCTCACAGGTGTCTCTATCATTAGAATGCATAGAAAGCCGGAAGTCTCTCCCATTAAAATAGCTGTCCCTTCTGTCGGTCTCTTTACCTTTTCCCCTCCCCTGTCTGCTTCGATCGCTGCCTCTCTCCCTCCCTCGGTTTCTATCTCTCCATTCATATCGTCCTAGCTCTTCTTGAAGTCGTGTGTGTGTGTGTGTGTGTGTGTGTGTGCGCGAGCTCTCGGGTGTGCCTGTGTGTGGGGGAGTGGATTTCCTCCTGGTGGTGGTGGGATGTGTGTGTGTGTGACGCGCGTGTGCCCGCGCGCGAGAGAGCACCCAGCTGTGTCTTTGTGTGGGGGAGTAGATTTGCTCCCGGTGGTGGTGGGGTGTGTCTGGGTTTCTCACAGCCCCTCTCACCCGGGATCAGGCCGCCGCCTCTAGTACCAGCCCGGGGAAAGCAGGGCCACAACCCGAACCACTACCGCCCACGCCCTCTTGCCCACCGACCGGGTATTGGTCTGGACAAGCGACAGTTGTGGGGGCGTTGTGAGAAAAAGCCCCGGCGCGGCTGGGCCGGCTATACGCCCTTGGGCCAATCCTGACGACTCTGGATGGTTGGGGCAAGAGGGGGCCTCGCAGGAGCCCCTGAGCGGCGAGGTATCCAAAACGATACCTCCGCGACAGGGCGGAGGAACGGAAGGGGTCCCAGGATCGTGGACCCTGGGCCCTGCCGCCTCGGAGCGCTCCCTCTTCCGAGAAGGCCCGATGTGGCGGAAGCTCAGGAGCTCGGGAGACAGGGGAAGGCCGCGGGCGAGCAGATCGGGGGTCAACGATCCGAGCCCCGCGGCCCCGTACTGGCGGTGACAGCTGGAATGCGGTCCGCATGGCTGGATAGGCTCTAGGGGAAGCCAGGCACGTCTTCTGGCGTCTACGACCATATCAACTTGAACGCGCCTGATCTCGGAAGCAAAGCAGGGTCGGCTCTGGTTAGTACTTGGATGGGAGACCGCCTAGGAACACCGGGTGCTGTAGGCTTTTTTTTTTTTTTCCTTTCTGATTTTTCTTTCCTTTTCTTCCAGACAGAAACTCGCTCTGACGCCAAGCTGGAGTACAGAGGAGCGATCTCGGCTAACTGCAAGCTCCTCCCGGGTTCACGCCCTTCTCCGGCCTCAGCCTCCCGAGTAGCTGGGACTACAGACGCTCGCCACCACGCCCGCCTAATTTTTTCTATTTTGCGTAGAGACGGGGTTGCACCTTGCTAGACGGAATGGTCTCGATCTCCTGACCTGGTGATCCACCCGCCTCGGCCTCCCAGAGTGCTGGGCTTACAGGCGGGAGCCACCGCGCCCGCCAGGCCTCTTGGAGGCTTTTTTGGCTTCCCCGCTGCCTCCCTTCCTCCTACAGTCGCCAGGCTTCCCAAATTCCTCTGACTCTGCTCCCGCGTTATAGACAACCTACACTACCAACACAACTAGGGACCTCCTACTTGGGGACCCAGCTACTCGGGAGGCTGAGGCCAGAGAAGGGCGTGAACGCGGGAGGCGGAGCTTGCAGTGAGCCGAGATGGCGCCGCTGCACTCCAGCCTGGGCGACAGAGCGAGACTCCGTGTGGAAGAAGTGGAAAGAAAAAGCAAAAAGCCAAAGAAAAAGCCTACAGCACCCGGTATTTGGAGGCGGTCTCCCATCCAAGTACTAACCAGGCCCGCCGCTGCTTAAGCTTCCGAGATCAGACGAGATCGGGCGCGTTCAGGGTGGTATGGCCGTAGACGCCGAGACAGGCGCCTGGCTGCCCCAAGAGCCCGGCCCAGCCATGCCCGCCGGATTGCAGCCGTCACCGCCTGCCCGGGGCCGCGGGGCTCGGATCGGGGACCCCCGAGCCGCTCGCCCGCGGCCTTCCCCCGGCTCCCCAGCTCCCGAGCTTCCACCACATGGGGCCCGCTCGGAACAGGGAGTGCTCCGAGGCGTCAGGGCCCAGGGCCCAAGATCCCGGGACCCCCTCCTGGTCCTCCGCCCTGCCGCGGAGGTGGCGTTTTGGATCCCTCGCCGCTCAGGCGCTCCCGCGAGGCCCCCTCTAGCCCCACCCACCCAGAGCCGTCAGGGCTGGCCAAGGGCGACCAGCCCGCCGGGCCGCGCGGGGCCTTTCTCTCCCAACGCCCCCAGCACGGTCGCGTGTCCCGACCAAGGCCCGTCCGGCCGGTGGGCAAGAGGGCGCGGGGGCGGGTAACGGGTCGAAGGGGGTGGCCCTGCTTTGCCCCGGGCTGCCACTAGAGGCGGCGGCCTGATCCCGGGTGAGAGGGGCTGAGAGAAACCCAGACACACCTCGCCACCACCAGGAGCAAATCCACTCCCCGACACACAGACACACCCGGGCGCGCTCGCACGCGCGGGCGCGCGCGCGCACGCACACAGAGAAACAGACACACACACAGACTCACCCACTCAGACGCACACACACACACAGACACACACACACGTACACACACACACGCGGCTTGAAGGAGAGCAAGGACGAGATGGATGGAGAGATAGAAACCGAGGGAGGGAGAGAGACAGCGATCGAGAGAGACAGGGGAGGGGGAGAGCGAAGGAGACAGACAGAGAGGCTGAGAAAGAGACAGGGACAGAGAAAGAGAGAGAGACAGAGAGACAGAGGGAAGACGACAGAAGTAGCGCGAGGTCCAGGGGAAAACCTAGAAGAGAGAGGCGGAGGGAGCTAGAGAGCGAGAGCGATAGAGCCTTGGAGAGGAAGCGCCCGTCTCCCGTAGGCAGCGCCCTTTTGAGCAGGCCGGGATAGGGTGGAGGGGGCTTGGGCTGCGCCAGAACACGGGGGCCAGGCGGTCCCTGTGAGAGGACCAACGGAGCGCTGAGACGGGCTTTTACTTGGCTGAATTGCTTGCTTTGGAGGTGGGTTTCGTAGGTTCCTTCCTTTCTTGGCACCACCCTGTGCTCTGGGTGCCTTGCGGCGGGCCCCGGGATTTGCAGAGTGCGCCCGCCCGCCCGTTTGGCGGGAGCCGTGGCACCGGGCGGGGCCGGAGGCCTGGGTCTCTGGCGTGTCCTCGGGACTGGTGTTGACACGAAGTGGGGGGCCGTTGGGAATCCGGGTGCACAGGGACTGTTTTCCTGGTGGCTGGCGAAGCAATGTCCTTCCCCCGGGTGAAGCAGCCCGTGCGTTCCGGAGCCGAGGTCTGGGCTGGCGCCTGTGGCACCCGCTGCCCCTGCCCGCCCCTTCCCCCGCTTTGGAAGGTTGCGACGACGGCGCGCCGCCCGGTGGGTGAATTGAATGGCCTGGGCGTTCCGGGAGCGGGAAGGCACCGCGAACGGCAGGGGACCCGCGCCTGCGGCTCTGGGGTCCGGCCCCCTGCCCTCCCAGGCTGGAGCCGGGCTCCTGGCGGGGCGGCGGCGAGGCGGAAGCGGTGGGATGCTGCTGCCCGGCGTGCAGTAGGGGCGGACCCCCAGGAGGAGGTCCCCGGCTTGGCTGCGGCGGACGTGTAGGTGGGCGATAAAGGGGGAGCCGAGTGAGGGGAGGTTGGGGAGCATGGCGACCGTAGGGGGAAGGGAGGCAGCGGGGAAGCCAAAAAAGCCTGCAGCAGGCCGGGCGGGCGCGGTGGCTCCCGCCTGTAATCCCAGCACTGTGGGTGGGAGGCCGAGGCGGGTGGATCACCAGGTGAGGAGGTGGAGACCATCCCGGCTAACAGGGTGAAACCCCGTCTTTACGCAAAATGCAAAAAAAATCAGCCGGGCGTGGTGGCGGGCGCCTGCAGTCCCAGCTACTCGGGAGGCTGGGGCCGGAGAAGGGCGTGAACCCGGGAGGCGGAGCTTGCAGTGAGCCGAGATGGCGCCGCTGCACTCCAGCCTGGGCGGCAGAGCGAGACTCCGTCTGGAAGAAGAGGAAAGAAAAAGCAAGAAGCCAATGAAAAAGCCTACAGCACCCGGTATTCCCAGGCGGTCTCCCATCCAAGTACTAACCAGGCCCGCCGCTGCTTAGCTTCCGAGATCGGACGAGATCGGGCGCGTTCAGGGTGGTATGGCCGTAGACGCCGAGACAGGCGCCTGGCTGCCCCAAGAGCCCGGGCCAGCCATGCCCGCCGGATTGCAGCCGTCACCGCCTGCCGGGGCCGCGGGGCTCCGATCGGGGACCCCCGAGCCGCTCGCCCGCGGCCTTCCCCCGGCTCCCCAGCTCCCGAGCTTCCACCACATGGGGCCCGCTCGGAACAGGGAGTGCTCCGAGGCCTCAGGGCCCAGGGCCCACGATCCCGGGACCCCCTCCTGGTCCTCCGCCCTGCCGCGGAGGTGGCGTTTTGGATCCCTCGCCGCTCAGGCGCTCCCGCGAGGCCTCCTCTTGCCCCACCCACCCAGAGCCGTCAGGGCTGGCCAAGGGCGACCAGCCGGCCGGGCCGCGCGGGGCCTTTCTCTCCCAACGCCCCCAGCACGGTCGCGTGTCCCGACCAAGGCCCGTCCGGCCGGTGGGCAAGAGGGCGCGGGGGCGGGTAGCGGGTCGGGGGAGTGGCCCTGCTTGGCCCCGGGCTGCCACTAGAGGCGGCGGCCTGAGCCCGGGTGAGAGGGGCTGAGAGAAACCCAGACACACCCCGCCACCACCAGGAGCAAATCCACTCCCCCACACACAGACACACCCGGGCGCGCTCGCACGCGCGGGCGCTCGCTCGCAGACGCACGCACGCGCGCGCACACACACACACACACACACAGACTCACCCACTCAGACACACACACACACACACACACACAGACTCACCCACTCAGACACACACACACACACACACACAGACACACACACACGTACACACACACACGCGGCTTGAAGGAGAGCAAGGACGAGATGGATGGAGAGATAGAAACCGAGGGAGGGAGAGAGACAGCGATCGAGAGAGACAGGGGAGGGGGAGAGCGAAGGAGACAGACAGAGAGGCTGAGAAAGAGAGAGGGACAGAGAAAGAGAGAGAGACAGAGAGACAGAGGGAAGACGACAGAAGTAGCGCGAGGTCCAGGGGAAAACCTAGAAGAGAGAGGCGGAGGGAGCTAGAGAGCGAGAGCGATAGAGCCTTCGAGAGGAAGCGCCCGGCTCCGGTAGGCAGCGCCCTTTTGAGCAGGCCGGGATAGGGTGGAGGGGGCTTGGGCTGCGCCAGAACACGGGGGCCAGGCGGTCCCTGTGAGAGGACCAACGGAGCGCTGAGACGGGCTTTTACTTGGCTGAATTGCTTGCTTTGGAGGTGGGTTTCGTAGGTTCCTTCCTTTCTTGGCACCACCCTGTGCTCTGGGTGCCTTGCGGCGGGCCCCGGGATTTGCAGAGTGCGCCCGCCCGCCCGTTTGGCGGGAGCCGTGGCACCGGGCGGGGCCGGAGGCCTGGGTCTCTGGCGTGTCCTCGGGACTGGTGTTGACACGAAGTGGGGGGCCGTTGGGAATCCGGGTGCACAGGGACTGTTTTCCTGGTGGCTGGCGAAGCAATGTCCTTCCCCCGGGTGAAGCAGCCCGTGCGTTCCGGAGCCGAGGTCTGGGCTGGCGCCTGTGGCACCCGCTGCCCCTGCCCGCCCCTTCCCCCGCTTTGGAAGGTTGCGACGACGGCGCGCCGCCCGGTGGGTGAATTGAATGGCCTGGGCGTTCCGGGAGCGGGAAGGCACCGCGAACGGCAGGGGACCCGCGCCTGCGGCTCTGGGGTCCGGCCCCCTGCCCTCCCAGGCTGGAGCCGGGCTCCTGGCGGGGCGGCGGCGAGGCGGAAGCGGTGGGATGCTGCTGCCCGGCGTGTAGTAGGGGCGGACCCCCAGGAGGAGGTCTCCGGCTGGGCTGCGGCGGAGGTGTAGGTGGGCGATAAAGGGGGAGCAGAGCGAGGGGAGGTTGGGGAGCATGGTGCCCGTAGGGGGAAGGGAGGCAGCGGGGAAGCCAAAAAAGCCTGCAGCAGGCCGGGCGGGCGCGGTGGCTCCCGCCTGTAATCCCAGCACTGTGGGTGGGAGGCCGAGGCGGGTGGATCACCAGGTGAGGAGGTAGAGACCATCCCGGCTAACAGGGTGAAACCCCGTCTCTATGCAAAATAGAAAAAAAATCAGCCGGGCGTGGTGGCGGGCGCCTGCAGTCCCAGCTACTCGGGAGGCTGGGGCCGGAGAAGGGCGTGAACCCGGGAGGCGGAGCTTGCAGTGAGCCGAGATGGCGCCGCTGCACTCCAGCCTGGGCGGCAGAGCGAGACTCCGTCTGGAAGAAGAGGAAAGAAAAAGCAAGAAGCCAATGAAAAAGCCTACAGCACCCGGTATTCCCAGGCGGTCTCCCATCCAAGTACTAACCAGGCCCGCCGCTGCTTAGCTTCCGAGATCGGACGAGATCGGGCGCGTTCAGGGTGGTATGGCCGTAGACGCCGAGACAGGCGCCTGGCTGCCCCAAGAGCCCGGCCCAGCCATGCCCGCCGGATTGCAGCCGTCACCGCCTGCCGGGGCCGCGGGGCTCCGATCGGGGACCCCCGAGCCGCTCGCCCGCGGCCTTCCCCCGGCTCCCCAGCTCCCGAGCTTCCACCACATGGGGCCCGCTCGGAACAGGGAGTGCTCCGAGGCCTCAGGGCCCAGGGCCCACGATCCCGGGACCCCCTCCTGGTCCTCCGCCCTGCCGCGGAGGTGGCGTTTTGGATCCCTCGCCGCTCAGGCGCTCCCGCGAGGCCTCCTCTTGCCCCACCCACCCAGAGCCGTCAGGGCTGGCCAAGGGCGACCAGCCGGCCGGGCCGCGCGGGGCCTTTCTCTCCCAACGCCCCCAGCACGGTCGCGTGTCCCGACCAAGGCCCGTCCGGCCGGTGGGCAAGAGGGCGCGGGGGCGGGTAGCGGGTCGGGGGAGTGGCCCTGCTTGGCCCCGGGCTGCCACTAGAGGCGGCGGCCTGAGCCCGGGTGAGAGGGGCTGAGAGAAACCCAGACACACCCCGCCACCACCAGGAGCAAATCCACTCCCCCACACACAGACACACCCGGGCGCGCTCGCACGCGCGGGCGCTCGCTCGCAGACGCACGCACGCGCGCGCACACACACACACACACACACAGACTCACCCACTCAGACACACACACACACACACACACACAGACTCACCCACTGAGACACACACACACACACACACACACAGACACACACACACGTACACACACACACGCGGCTTGAAGGAGAGCAAGGACGAGATGGATGGAGAGATAGAAACCGAGGGAGGGAGAGAGACAGCGATCGAGAGAGACAGGGGAGGCGGAGAGCGAAGGAGACAGACAGAGAGGCTGAGAAAGAGACAGGGACAGAGAAAGAGAGAGAGACAGAGAGACAGAGGGAAGACGACAGAAGTAGCGCGAGGTCCAGGGGAAAACCTAGAAGAGAGAGGCGGAGGGAGCTAGAGAGCGAGAGCGATAGAGCCTTCGAGAGGAAGCGCCCGGCTCCGGTAGGCAGCGCCCTTTTGAGCAGGCCGGGATAGGGTGGAGGGGGCTTGGGCTGCGCCAGAACACGGGGGCCAGGCGGTCCCTGTGAGAGGACCAACGGAGCGCTGAGACGGGCTTTTACTTGGCTGAATTGCTTGCTTTGGAGGTGGGTTTCGTAGGTTCCTTCCTTTCTTGGCACCACCCTGTGCTCTGGGTGCCTTGCGGCGGGCCCCGGGATTTGCAGAGTGCGCCCGCCCGCCCGTTTGGCGGGAGCCGTGGCACCGGGCGGGGCCGGAGGCCTGGGTCTCTGGCGTGTCCTCGGGACTGGTGTTGACACGAAGTGGGGGGCCGTTGGGAATCCGGGTGCACAGGGACTGTTTTCCTGGTGGCTGGCGAAGCAATGTCCTTCCCCCGGGTGAAGCAGCCCGTGCGTTCCGGAGCCGAGGTCTGGGCTGGCGCCTGTGGCACCCGCTGCCCCTGCCCGCCCCTTCCCCCGCTTTGGAAGGTTGCGACGACGGCGCGCCGCCCGGTGGGTGAATTGAATGGCCTGGGCGTTCCGGGAGCGGGAAGGCACCGCGAACGGCAGGGGACCCGCGCCTGCGGCTCTGGGGTCCGGCCCCCTGCCCTCCCAGGCTGGAGCCGGGCTCCTGGCGGGGCGGCGGCGAGGCGGAAGCGGTGGGATGCTGCTGCCCGGCGTGTAGTAGGGGCGGACCCCCAGGAGGAGGTCTCCGGCTGGGCTGCGGCGGAGGTGTAGGTGGGCGATAAAGGGGGAGCAGAGCGAGGGGAGGTTGGGGAGCATGGTGACCGTAGGGGGAAGGGAGGCAGCGGGGAAGCCAAAAAAGCCTGCAGCAGGCCGGGCGGGCGCGGTGGCTCCCGCCTGTAATCCCAGCACTGTGGGTGGGAGGCCGAGGCGGGTGGATCACCAGGTGAGGAGGTAGAGACCATCCCGGCTAACAGGGTGAAACCCCGTCTCTATGCAAAATAGAAAAAAAATCAGCCGGGCGTGGTGGCGGGCGCCTGCAGTCCCAGCTACTCGGGAGGCTGGGGCCGGAGAAGGGCGTGAACCCGGGAGGCGGAGCTTGCAGTGAGCCGAGATGGCGCCGCTGCACTCCAGCCTGGGCGGCAGAGCGAGACTCCGTCTGGAAGAAGAGGAAAGAGAAAGCCTACAGCACCCGGTATTCCCAGGCGGTCTCCCATCCAAGTACTAACCAGGCCCGACCCTGCTTAGCTTCCGAGATCAGACGAGATCGGGCGCGTTCAGGGTGGTATGGCCGTAGACGCCGAGACAGGCGCCTGGCTGCCCCAAGAGCCCGGCCCAGCCATGCCCGCCGGATTGCAGCCGTCACCGCCTGCCGGGGCCGCGGGGCTCGGATCGGGGACCCCCGAGCCGCTCGCCCGCGGCCTTCCCCCGGCTCCCCAGCTCCCGAGCTTCCACCACATGGGGCCCGCTCGGAACAGGGAGTGCTCCGAGGCGTCAGGGCCCAGGGCCCACGATCCCGGGACCCCCTCCTGGTCCTCCGCCCTGCCGCGGAGGTGGCGTTTTGGGTCCCTCGCCGCTCAGGCGCTCCCGCGAGGCCCCCTCTTGCCCCACCCACCCAGAGCCGTCAGGGCTGGCCAAGGGCGACCAGCCGGCCGGGCCTCGCGGGGCCTTTCTCTCCCAACGCCCCCAGCACGGTCGCGTGTCCCGACCAAGGCCCGGCCGGCCGGTGGGCAAGAGGGCGCGGGGGCGGGTAGCGGGTCGGGGGGGTGGCCCCGCTTTGCCCCGGGCTGCCACTAGAGGCGGCGGCCTGATCCCGGGTGAGAGGGGCTGAGAGAAACCCAGACACACCCCGGCACCACCAGGAGCAAATCCACTCCCCCACACACAGACACACCCGGGCGCGCTCGCACGCGCCGGCGCTCGCTCGCACACGCACGCACGCGCGCACACACACACACACACAGACTCACCCACGCAGACACACACACACACACACACACAGACTCACCCACTGAGACACACACACACACACACACACAGACACACACACGTACACACACACACGCGGCTTGAAGGAGAGCAAGGACGAGATGGATGGAGAGATAGAAACCGAGGGAGGGAGAGAGACAGCGATCGAGAGAGACAGGGGAGGGGGAGAGGGAAGGAGACAGACAGAGAGGCTGAGAAAGAGACAGGGACAGAGAAAGAGAGAGAGACAGAGAGACAGAGGGAAGACGACAGAAGTAGCGCGAGGTCCAGGGGGAAACCTAGAAGAGAGAGGCGGAGGGAGCTAGAGAGCGAGAGCGATAGAGCCTTCGAGAGGAAGCGCCCGGCTCCGGTAGGCAGCGCCCTTTTGAGCAGGCCGGGATAGGGTGGAGGGGGCTTGGGCTGCGCCAGAACACGGGGGCCAGGCGGTCCCTGTGAGAGGACCAACGGAGCGCTGAGACGGGCTTTTACTTGGCTGAATTGCTTGCTTTGGAGGTGGGTTTCGTAGGTTCCTTCCTTTCTTGGCACCACCCTGTGCTCTGGGTGCCTTGCGGCGGGCCCCGGGATTTGCAGAGTGCGCCCGCCCGCCCGTTTGGCGGGAGCCGTGGCACCGGGCGGGGCCGGAGGCCTGGGTCTCTGGCGTGTCCTCGGGACTGGTGTTGACACGAAGTGGGGGGCCGTTGGGAATCCGGGTGCACAGGGACTGTTTTCCTGGTGGCTGGCGAAGCAATGTCCTTCCCCCGGGTGAAGCAGCCCGTGCGTTCCGGAGCCGAGGTCTGGGCTGGCGCCTGTGGCACCCGCTGCCCCTGCCCGCCCCTTCCCCCGGTTTGGAAGGTTGCGACGACGGCGCGCCGCCCGGTGGGTGAATTGAATGGCCTGGGCGTTCCGGGAGCGGGAAGGCACCGCGAACGGCAGGGGACCCGCGCCTGCGGCTCTGGGCTCCGGCCCCCTGCCCTCCCAGGCTGGAGCCGGGCTCCTGGCGGGGCGGCGGCGAGGCGGAAGCGGTGGGATGCTGCTGCCCGGCGTGTAGTAGGGGCGGACCCCCAGGAGGAGGTCTCCGGCTGGGCTGCGGCGGAGGTGTAGGTGGGCGATAAAGGGGGAGCAGAGCGAGGGGAGGTTGGGGAGCATGGTGACCGTAGGGGGAAGGGAGGCAGCGGGGAAGCCAAAAAAGCCTGCAGCAGGCCGGGCATGCGCGGTGGCTCCCGCCTGTAATCCCAGCACTGTGGGTGGGAGGCCGAGGCGGGTGGATCACCAGGTGAGGAGGTAGAGACCATCACGGCTAACAGGGTGAGACGCCGTCTCTACGCAAAATAGAAAAAAAATCAGCCGGGCGTGGTGGCGGGCGCCTGCAGTCCCAGCTACTCGGGAGGCTGGGGCCGGAGAAGGGCGTGAACCCGGGAGGCGGAGCTTGCAGTGAGCCGAGATGGTGCCGCTGCACTCCAGCCTGGGCGGCAGAGCGAGACTCCGTCTGGAAGAAGAGGAAAGAGAAAGCCTACAGCACCCGGTATTCCCAGGCGGTCTCCCATCCAAGTACTAACCAGGCCCGACCCTGCTTAGCTTCCGAGATCAGACGAGATCGGGCGCGTTCAGGGTGGTATGGCCGTAGACGCCGAGACAGGCGCCTGGCTGCCCCAAGAGCCCGGCCCAGCCATGCCCGCCGGATTGCAGCCGTCACCGCCTGCCGGGGCCGCGGGGCTCGGATCGGGGACCCCCGAGCCGCTCGCCCGCGGCCTTCCCCCGGCTCCCCAGCTCCCGAGCTTCCACCACATGGGGCCCGCTCGGAACAGGGAGTGCTCCGAGGCGTCAGGGCCCAGGGCCCACGATCCCGGGACCCCCTCCTGGTCCTCCGCCCTGCCGCGGAGGTGGCGTTTTGGGTCCCTCGCCGCTCAGGCGCTCCCGCGAGGCCCCCTCTTGCCCCACCCACCCAGAGCCGTCAGGGCTGGCCAAGGGCGACCAGCCGGCCGGGCCTCGCGGGGCCTTTCTCTCCCAACGCCCCCAGCACGGTCGCGTGTCCCGACCAAGGCCCGGCCGGCCGGTGGGCAAGAGGGCGCGGGGGCGGGTAGCGGGTCGGGGGGGTGGCCCCGCTTTGCCCCGGGCTGCCACTAGAGGCGGCGGCCTGATCCCGGGTGAGAGGGGCTGAGAGAAACCCAGACACACCCCGGCACCACCAGGAGCAAATCCACTCCCCCACACACAGACACACCCGGGCGCGCTCGCACGCGCCGGCGCTCGCTCGCACACGCACGCACGCGCGCACACACACACACACACAGACTCACCCACGCAGACACACACACACACACACACACAGACTCACCCACTGAGACACACACACACACACACACACAGACACACACACGTACACACACACACGCGGCTTGAAGGAGAGCAAGGACGAGATGGATGGAGAGATAGAAACCGAGGGAGGGAGAGAGACAGCGATCGAGAGAGACAGGGGAGGGGGAGAGGGAAGGAGACAGACAGAGAGGCTGAGAAAGAGACAGGGACAGAGAAAGAGAGAGAGACAGAGAGACAGAGGGAAGACGACAGAAGTAGCGCGAGGTCCAGGGGGAAACCTAGAAGAGAGAGGCGGAGGGAGCTAGAGAGCGAGAGCGATAGAGCCTTCGAGAGGAAGCGCCCGGCTCCGGTAGGCAGCGCCCTTTTGAGCAGGCCGGGATAGGGTGGAGGGGGCTTGGGCTGCGCCAGAACACGGGGGCCAGGCGGTCCCTGTGAGAGGACCAACGGAGCGCTGAGACGGGCTTTTACTTGGCTGAATTGCTTGCTTTGGAGGTGGGTTTCGTAGGTTCCTTCCTTTCTTGGCACCACCCTGTGCTCTGGGTGCCTTGCGGCGGGCCCCGGGATTTGCAGAGTGCGCCCGCCCGCCCGTTTGGCGGGAGCCGTGGCACCGGGCGGGGCCGGAGGCCTGGGTCTCTGGCGTGTCCTCGGGACTGGTGTTGACACGAAGTGGGGGGCCGTTGGGAATCCGGGTGCACAGGGACTGTTTTCCTGGTGGCTGGCGAAGCAATGTCCTTCCCCCGGGTGAAGCAGCCCGTGCGTTCCGGAGCCGAGGTCTGGGCTGGCGCCTGTGGCACCCGCTGCCCCTGCCCGCCCCTTCCCCCGGTTTGGAAGGTTGCGACGACGGCGCGCCGCCCGGTGGGTGAATTGAATGGCCTGGGCGTTCCGGGAGCGGGAAGGCACCGCGAACGGCAGGGGACCCGCGCCTGCGGCTCTGGGCTCCGGCCCCCTGCCCTCCCAGGCTGGAGCCGGGCTCCTGGCGGGGCGGCGGCGAGGCGGAAGCGGTGGGATGCTGCTGCCCGGCGTGTAGTAGGGGCGGACCCCCAGGAGGAGGTCTCCGGCTGGGCTGCGGCGGAGGTGTAGGTGGGCGATAAAGGGGGAGCAGAGCGAGGGGAGGTTGGGGAGCATGGTGACCGTAGGGGGAAGGGAGGCAGCGGGGAAGCCAAAAAAGCCTGCAGCAGGCCGGGCATGCGCGGTGGCTCCCGCCTGTAATCCCAGCACTGTGGGTGGGAGGCCGAGGCGGGTGGATCACCAGGTGAGGAGGTAGAGACCATCACGGCTAACAGGGTGAGACGCCGTCTCTACGCAAAATAGAAAAAAAATCAGCCGGGCGTGGTGGCGGGCGCCTGCAGTCCCAGCTACTCGGGAGGCTGGGGCCGGAGAAGGGCGTGAACCCGGGAGGCGGAGCTTGCAGTGAGCCGAGATGGTGCCGCTGCACTCCAGCCTGGGCGGCAGAGCGAGACTCCGTCTGGAAGAAGAGGAAAGAAAAAGCAAAAAGCCAAAGAAAAAGCCTACAGCACCCGGTATTCCCAGGCGGTCTCCCATCCAAGTACTAACCAGGCCCGACCCTGCTTAGCTTCCGAGATCAGACGAGATCGGGCGCGTTCAGGGTGGTATGGCCGTAGACGCCGAGACAGGCGCCTGGCTGCCCCAAGAGCCCGGCCCAGCCATGCCCGCCGGATTGCAGCCGTCACCGCCAGCCCGGGGCCGCGGGGCTCGGATCGGGGACCCCCGAGCCCCTCGCCCGCGGCCTTCCCCCGGCTCCCCAGCTCCCGAGCTTCCACCACATGGGGCTCGCTCGGAACAGGGAGTGCTCCGAGGCGTCAGGGCCCAGGGCCCACGATCCCGGGACCCACTCCTGGTCCTCCGCCCTGCCGCGGAGGTGGCGTTTTGGGTCCCTCGCCGCTCAGGCGCTCCCGCGAGGCCCCCTCTTGCCCCACCCCCCCAGAGCCGTCAGGGCTGGCCAAGGGCGACCAGCCGGCCGGGCCGCGCGGGGCCTTTCTCTCCCAACGCCCCCAGCACGGTCGCGTGTCCCGACCAAGGCCCGTCCGGCCGGTGGGCAAGAGGGCGCGGGGGCGGGTAGCGGGTCGGGGGGGGTGGCCCCGCTTTGCCCCGGGCTGCCACTAGAGGCGGCGGCCTGATCCCGGGTGAGAGGGGCTGAGAGAAACCCAGACACACCCCGCCACCACCAGGAGCAAATCCACTCCCCCACACACAGACACAGCCGGGCGCGCTCGCACGCGCGGGCGCTCGCTCGCACACGCACGCACGCACGCGCGCGCGCACACGCGCACACACACACACACACACACAGACTCACCCACTCAGACGCACACACACACACACAGACACACACACACGTACACACACACACGCGGCTTGAAGGAGAGCAAGGACGAGATGGATGGAGAGATAGAAACCGAGGGAGGGAGAGAGACAGCGATCGAGAGAGACAGGGGAGGGGGAGAGGGAAGGAGACAGACAGAGAGGCTGAGAAAGAGACAGGGACAGAGAAAGAGAGAGAGACAGAGAGACAGAGGGAAGACGACAGAAGTAGCGCGAGGTCCAGGGGGAAACCTAGAAGAGAGAGGCGGAGGGAGCTAGAGAGCGAGAGCGATAGAGCCTTCGAGAGGAAGCGCCCGGCTCCGGTAGGCAGCGCCCTTTTGAGCAGGCCGGGATAGGGTGGAGGGGGCTTGGGCTGCGCCAGAACACGGGGGCCAGGCGGTCCCTGTGAGAGGACCAACGGAGCGCTGAGACGGGCTTTTACTTGGCTGAATTGCTTGCTTTGGAGGTGGGTTTCGTAGGTTCCTTCCTTTCTTGGCACCACCCTGTGCTCTGGGTGCCTTGCGGCGGGCCCCGGGATTTGCAGAGTGCGCCCGCCCGCCCGTTTGGCGGGAGCCGTGGCACCGGGCGGGGCCGGAGGCCTGGGTCTCTGGCGTGTCCTCGGGACTGGTGTTGACACGAAGTGGGGGGCCGTTGGGAATCCGGGTGCACAGGGACTGTTTTCCTGGTGGCTGGCGAAGCAATGTCCTTCCCCCGGGTGAAGCAGCCCGTGCGTTCCGGAGCCGAGGTCTGGGCTGGCGCCTGTGGCACCCGCTGCCCCTGCCCGCCCCTTCCCCCGGTTTGGAAGGTTGCGACGACGGCGCGCCGCCCGGTGGGTGAATTGAATGGCCTGGGCGTTCCGGGAGCGGGAAGGCACCGCGAACGGCAGGGGACCCGCGCCTGCGGCTCTGGGCTCCGGCCCCCTGCCCTCCCAGGCTGGAGCCGGGCTCCTGGCGGGGCGGCGGCGAGGCGGAAGCGGTGGGATGCTGCTGCCCGGCGTGTAGTAGGGGCGGACCCCCAGGAGGAGGTCTCCGGCTGGGCTGCGGCGGAGGTGTAGGTGGGCGATAAAGGGGGAGCAGAGCGAGGGGAGGTTGGGGAGCATGGTGACCGTAGGGGGAAGGGAGGCAGCGGGGAAGCCAAAAAAGCCTGCAGCAGGCCGGGCATGCGCGGTGGCTCCCGCCTGTAATCCCAGCACTGTGGGTGGGAGGCCGAGGCGGGTGGATCACCAGGTGAGGAGGTAGAGACCATCACGGCTAACAGGGTGAGACGCCGTCTCTACGCAAAATAGAAAAAAAATCAGCCGGGCGTGGTGGCGGGCGCCTGCAGTCCCAGCTACTCGGGAGGCTGGGGCCGGAGAAGGGCGTGAACCCGGGAGGCGGAGCTTGCAGTGAGCCGAGATGGTGCCGCTGCACTCCAGCCTGGGCGGCAGAGCGAGACTCCGTCTGGAAGAAGAGGAAAGAAAAAGCAAAAAGCCAAAGAAAAAGCCTACAGCACCCGGTATTCCCAGGCGGTCTCCCATCCAAGTACTAACCAGGCCCGACCCTGCTTAGCTTCCGAGATCAGACGAGATCGGGCGCGTTCAGGGTGGTATGGCCGTAGACGCCGAGACAGGCGCCTGGCTGCCCCAAGAGCCCGGCCCAGCCATGCCCGCCGGATTGCAGCCGTCACCGCCAGCCCGGGGCCGCGGGGCTCGGATCGGGGACCCCCGAGCCCCTCGCCCGCGGCCTTCCCCCGGCTCCCCAGCTCCCGAGCTTCCACCACATGGGGCTCGCTCGGAACAGGGAGTGCTCCGAGGCGTCAGGGCCCAGGGCCCACGATCCCGGGACCCACTCCTGGTCCTCCGCCCTGCCGCGGAGGTGGCGTTTTGGGTCCCTCGCCGCTCAGGCGCTCCCGCGAGGCCCCCTCTTGCCCCACCCCCCCAGAGCCGTCAGGGCTGGCCAAGGGCGACCAGCCGGCCGGGCCGCGCGGGGCCTTTCTCTCCCAACGCCCCCAGCACGGTCGCGTGTCCCGACCAAGGCCCGTCCGGCCGGTGGGCAAGAGGGCGCGGGGGCGGGTAGCGGGTCGGGGGGGGTGGCCCCGCTTTGCCCCGGGCTGCCACTAGAGGCGGCGGCCTGATCCCGGGTGAGAGGGGCTGAGAGAAACCCAGACACACCCCGCCACCACCAGGAGCAAATCCACTCCCCCACACACAGACACAGCCGGGCGCGCTCGCACGCGCGGGCGCTCGCTCGCACACGCACGCACGCACGCGCGCGCGCACACGCGCACACACACACACACACACACAGACTCACCCACTCAGACGCACACACACACACACAGACACACACACACGTACACACACACACGCGGCTTGAAGGAGAGCAAGGACGAGATGGATGGAGAGATAGAAACCGAGGGAGGGAGAGAGACAGCGATCGAGAGAGACAGGGGAGGGGGAGAGGGAAGGAGACAGACAGAGAGGCTGAGAAAGAGACAGGGACAGAGAAAGAGAGAGAGACAGAGAGACAGAGGGAAGACGACAGAAGTAGCGCGAGGTCCAGGGGGAAACCTAGAAGAGAGAGGCGGAGGGAGCTAGAGAGCGAGAGCGATAGAGCCTTCGAGAGGAAGCGCCCGGCTCCGGTAGGCAGCGCCCTTTTGAGCAGGCCGGGATAGGGTGGAGGGGGCTTGGGCTGCGCCAGAACACGGGGGCCAGGCGGTCCCTGTGAGAGGACCAACGGAGCGCTGAGACGGGCTTTTACTTGGCTGAATTGCTTGCTTTGGAGGTGGGTTTCGTAGGTTCCTTCCTTTCTTGGCACCACCCTGTGCTCTGGGTGCCTTGCGGCGGGCCCCGGGATTTGCAGAGTGCGCCCGCCCGCCCGTTTGGCGGGAGCCGTGGCACCGGGCGGGGCCGGAGGCCTGGGTCTCTGGCGTGTCCTCGGGACTGGTGTTGACACGAAGTGGGGGGCCGTTGGGAATCCGGGTGCACAGGGACTGTTTTCCTGGTGGCTGGCGAAGCAATGTCCTTCCCCCGGGTGAAGCAGCCCGTGCGTTCCGGAGCCGAGGTCTGGGCTGGCGCCTGTGGCACCCGCTGCCCCTGCCCGCCCCTTCCCCCGGTTTGGAAGGTTGCGACGACGGCGCGCCGCCCGGTGGGTGAATTGAATGGCCTGGGCGTTCCGGGAGCGGGAAGGCACCGCGAACGGCAGGGGACCCGCGCCTGCGGCTCTGGGCTCCGGCCCCCTGCCTCCCAGGCTGGAGCCGGGCTCCTGGCCGGGCGGCGGCGAGGCGGAAGCGGTGGGATGCTGCTGCCCGGCGTGTAGTAGGGGCGGACCCCCAGGAGGAGGTCTCCGGCTGGGCTGCGGCGGAGGTGTAGGTGGGCGATAAAGGGGGAGCAGAGCGAGGGGAGGTTGGGGAGCATGGTGACCGTAGGGGGAAGGGAGGCAGCGGGGAAGCCAAAAAAGCCTGCAGGAGGCCGGGCGGGCGCGGTGGCTCCCGCCTGTAATCCCAGCACTGTGGGTGGGAGGCCGAGGCGGGTGGATCACCAGGTGAGGAGGTAGAGACCATCCCGGCTAACAGGGTGAAACCCCGTCTCTACGCAAAATAGAAAAAAAATCAGCCGGGCGTGGTGGCGGGCGCCTGCAGTCCCAGCTACTCGGGAGGCTGGGGCCGGAGAAGGGCGTGAACCCGGGAGGCGGAGCTTGCAGTGAGCCGAGATGGCGCCGCTGCACTCCAGCCTGGGCGGCAGAGCGAGACTCCGTCTGGAAGAAGAGGAAAGAAAAAGCCTACAGCACCCGGTATTCCCAGGCGGTCTCCCATCCAAGTACTAACCAGGCCCGACCCTGCTTAGCTTCCGAGATCAGACGAGATCGGGCGCGTTCAGGGTGGTATGGCCGTAGACGCTGAGACAGGCGCCTGGCTGCCCCAAGAGCCCGGCCCAGCCATGCCCGGCGGATTGCAGCCATCACCGCCAGCCCGGGGCCGCGGGGCTCGGATAGGGGACCCCCGAGCCGCTCGCCCGCGGCCTTCCCCCGGCTCCCCAGCTCCCGAGCTTCCACCACATGGGGCTCGCTCGGAACAGGGAGTGCTCCGAGGCGTCAGGGCCCAGGGCCCACGATCCCGGGACCCCCTCCTGGTCCTCCGCCCTGCCGCGGAGGTGGCGTTTTGGGTCCCTCGCCGCTCAGGCGCTCCCGCGAGGCCCCCTCTTGCCCCACCCACCCAGAGCCGTCAGGGCTGGCCAAGGGCGACCAGCCGGCCGGGCCGCGCGGGGCCTTTCTCTCCCAACGCCCCCAGCACGGTCGCGTGTCCCGACCAAGGCCCGTCCGGCCGGTGGGCAAGAGGGCGCGGGGGCGGGTAGCGGGTCGGGGGGGTGGCCCCGCTTTGCCCCGGGCTGCCACTAGAGGCGGCGGCCTGATCCCGGGTGAGAGGGGCTGAGAGAAACCCAGACACACCCCGCCACCACCAGGAGCAAATCCACTCCCCCACACACAGACACAGCCGGGCGCGCTCGCACGCGCGGGCGCTCGCTCGCACACGCACGCACGCACGCGCGCGCGCACACGCACACACACACACACACACACACACACACAGACTCACCCACTCAGACGCGCACACACACACACAGACACACACACACGTACACACACACACGCGGCTTGAAGGAGAGCAAGGACGAGATGGATGGAGAGATAGAAACCGAGGGAGGGAGAGAGACAGCGATCGAGAGAGACAGGGGAGGGGGAGAGGGAAGGAGACAGACAGAGAGGCTGAGAAAGAGACAGGGACAGAGAAAGAGAGACAGACAGAGAGACAGAGGGAAGACGACAGAAGTAGCGCGAGGTCCAGGGGGAAACCTAGAAGAGAGAGGCGGAGGGAGCTAGAGAGCGAGAGCGATAGAGCCTTCGAGAGGAAGCGCCCGGCTCCGGTAGGCAGCGCCCTTTTGAGCAGGCCGGGATAGGGTGGAGGGGGCTTGGGCTGCGCCAGAACACGGGGGCCAGGCGGTCCCTGTGAGAGGACCAACGGAGCGCTGAGACGGGCTTTTACTTGGCTGAATTGCTTGCTTTGGAGGTGGGTTTCGTAGGTTCCTTCCTTTCTTGGCACCACCCTGTGCTCTGGGTGCCTTGCGGCGGGCCCCGGGATTTGCAGAGTGCGCCCGCCCGCCCGTTTGGCGGGAGCCGTGGCACCGGGCGGGGCCGGAGGCCTGGGTCTCTGGCGTGTCCTCGGGACTGGTGTTGACACGAAGTGGGGGGCCGTTGGGAATCCGGGTGCACAGGGACTGTTTTCCTGGTGGCTGGCGAAGCAATGTCCTTCCCCCGGGTGAAGCAGCCCGTGCGTTCCGGAGCCGAGGTCTGGGCTGGCGCCTGTGGCACCCGCTGCCCCTGCCCGCCCCTTCCCCCGGTTTGGAAGGTTGCGACGACGGCGCGCCGCCCGGTGGGTGAATTGAATGGCCTGGGCGTTCCGGGAGCGGGAAGGCACCGCGAACGGCAGGGGACCCGCGCCTGCGGCTCTGGGCTCCGGCCCCCTGCCCTCCCAGGCTGGAGCCGGGCTCCTGGCGGGGCGGCGGCGAGGCGGAAGCGGTGGGATGCTGCTGCCCGGCGTGTAATAGGGGCGGACCCCCAGGAGGAGGTCTCCGGCTGGGCTGCGGCGGAGGTGTAGGTGGGCGATAAAGGGGGAGCAGAGCGAGGGGAGGTTGGGGAGCATGGTGACCGTAGGGGGAAGGGAGGCAGCGGGGAAGCCAAAAAAGCCTGCAGGAGGCCGGGCGGGCGCGGTGGCTCCCGCCTGTAATCCCAGCACTGTGGGTGGGAGGCCGAGGCGGGTGGATCACCAGGTGAGGAGGTAGAGACCATCCCGGCTAACAGGGTGAAACCCCGTCTCTACGCAAAATAGAAAAAAAATCAGCCGGGCGTGGTGGCGGGCGCCTGCAGTCCCAGCTACTCGGGAGGCTGGGGCCGGAGAAGGGCGTGAACCCGGGAGGCGGAGCTTGCAGTGAGCCGAGATGGCGCCGCTGCACTCCAGCCTGGGCGGCAGAGCGAGACTCCGTCTGGAAGAAGAGGAAAGAAAAAGCCTACAGCACCCGGTATTCCCAGGCGGTCTCCCATCCAAGTACTAACCAGGCCCGACCCTGCTTAGCTTCCGAGATCAGACGAGATCGGGCGCGTTCAGGGTGGTATGGCCGTAGACGCCGAGACAGGCGCCTGGCTGCCCCAAGAGCCCGGCCCAGCCATGCCCGCCGGATTGCAGCCGTCACCGCCAGCCCGGGGCCGCGGGGCTCGGATCGGGGACCCCCGAGCCGCTCGCCCGCGGCCTTCCCCCGGCTCCCCAGCTCCCGAGCTTCCACCACATGGGGCCCGCTCGGAACAGGGAGTGCTCCGAGGCGTCAGGGCCCAGGGCCCACGATCCCGGGACCCCCTCCTGGTCCTCCGCCCTGCCGCGGAGGTGGCGTTTTGGGTCCCTCGCCGCTCAGGCGCTCCCGCGAGGCCCCCACTTGCCCCACCCACCCAGAGCCGTCAGGGCTGGCCAAGGGCGACCAGCCGGCCGGGCCTCGCGGGGCCTTTCTCTCCCAACGCCCCCAGCACGGTCGCGTGTCCCGACCAAGGCCCGGCCGGCCGGTGGGCAAGAGGGCGCGGGGGCGGGTAGCGGGTCGGGGGGGTGGCCCCGCTTTGCCCCGGGCTGCCACTAGAGGCGGCGGCCTGATCCCGGGTGAGAGGGGCTGAGAGAAACCCAGACACACCCCGGCACCACCAGGAGCAAATCCACTCCCCCACACACAGACACACCCGGGCGCGCTCGCACGCGCCGGCGCTCGCTCGCACACGCACGCACGCGCGCACACACACACACACACAGACTCACCCACGCAGACACACACACACACACACACAGACTCACCCACTGAGACACACACACACACACACACACAGACACACACACGTACACACACACACGCGGCTTGAAGGAGAGCAAGGACGAGATGGATGGAGAGATAGAAACCGAGGGAGGGAGAGAGACAGCGATCGAGAGAGACAGGGGAGGGGGAGAGGGAAGGAGACAGACAGAGAGGCTGAGAAAGAGACAGGGACAGAGAAAGAGAGAGAGACAGAGAGACAGAGGGAAGACGACAGAAGTAGCGCGAGGTCCAGGGGGAAACCTAGAAGAGAGAGGCGGAGGGAGCTAGAGAGCGAGAGCGATAGAGCCTTCGAGAGGAAGCGCCCGGCTCCGGTAGGCAGCGCCCTTTTGAGCAGGCCGGGATAGGGTGGAGGGGGCTTGGGCTGCGCCAGAACACGGGGGCCAGGCGGTCCCTGTGAGAGGACCAACGGAGCGCTGAGACGGGCTTTTACTTGGCTGAATTGCTTGCTTTGGAGGTGGGTTTCGTAGGTTCCTTCCTTTCTTGGCACCACCCTGTGCTCTGGGTGCCTTGCGGCGGGCCCCGGGATTTGCAGAGTGCGCCCGCCCGCCCGTTTGGCGGGAGCCGTGGCACCGGGCGGGGCCGGAGGCCTGGGTCTCTGGCGTGTCCTCGGGACTGGTGTTGACACGAAGTGGGGGGCCGTTGGGAATCCGGGTGCACAGGGACTGTTTTCCTGGTGGCTGGCGAAGCAATGTCCTTCCCCCGGGTGAAGCAGCCCGTGCGTTCCGGAGCCGAGGTCTGGGCTGGCGCCTGTGGCACCCGCTGCCCCTGCCCGCCCCTTCCCCCGGTTTGGAAGGTTGCGACGACGGCGCGCCGCCCGGTGGGTGAATTGAATGGCCTGGGCGTTCCGGGAGCGGGAAGGCACCGCGAACGGCAGGGGACCCGCGCCTGCGGCTCTGTGGTCCGGCCCCCTGCCTCCCAGGCTGGAGCCGGGCTCCTGGCCGGGCGGCGGCGAGGCGGAAGCGGTGGGATGCTGCTGCCCGGCGTGTAGTAGGGGCGGACCCCCAGGAGGAGGTCTCCGGCTGGGCTGCGGCGGAGGTGTAGGTGGGCGATAAAGGGGGAGCAGAGCGAGGGGAGGTTGGGGAGCATGGTGACCGTAGGGGGAAGGGAGGCAGCGGGGAAGCCAAAAAAGCCTGCAGGAGGCCGGGCGGGCGCGGTGGCTCCCGCCTGTAATCCCAGCACTGTGGGTGGGAGGCCGAGGCGGGTGGATCACCAGGTGAGGAGGTAGAGACCATCCCGGCTAACAGGGTGAAACCCCGTCTCTACGCAAAATAGAAAAAAAATCAGCCGGGCGTGGTGGCGGGCGCCTGCAGTCCCAGCTACTCGGGAGGCTGGGGCCGGAGAAGGGCGTGAACCCGGGAGGCGGAGCTTGCAGTGAGCCGAGATGGCGCCGCTGCACTCCAGCCTGGGCGGCAGAGCGAGACTCCGTCTGGAAGAAGAGGAAAGAAAAAGCAAAAAGCCAAAGAAAAAGCCTACAGCACCCGGTATTCCCAGGCGGTCTCCCATCCAAGTACTAACAAGGCCCGACCCTGCTTAGCTTCCGAGATCAGACGAGATCGGGCGCGTTCAGGGTGGTATGGCCGTAGACGCCGAGACAGGCGCCTGGCTGCCCCAAGAGCCCGGCCCAGCCATGCCCGCCGGATTGCAGCCGTCACCGCCAGCCCGGGGCCGCGGGGCTCGGATCGGGGACCCCCGAGCCGCTCGCCCGCGGCCTTCCCCCGGCTCCCCAGCTCCCGAGCTTCCACCACATGGGGCTCGCTCGGAACAGGGAGTGCTCCGAGGCGTCAGGGCCCAGGGCCCACGATCCCGGGACCCCCTCCTGGTCCTCGGCCCTGCCGCGGAGGTGGCGTTTTGGGTCCCTCGCCGCTCAGGCGCTCCCGCGAGGCCCCCTCTTGCCCCACCCACCCAGAGCCGTCAGGGCTGGCCAAGAGCGACCAGCAGGCCGGGCCGCGCGGGGCCTTTCTCTCCCAACGCCCCCAGCACGGTCGCGTGTCCCGACTAAGGCCCGTCCGGCCGGTGGGCAAGAGGGCGCGGGGGCGGGTACCGGTTCGGAGGGGTGGCCCCGCTTTGCCCCGGGCTGCCACTAGAGGCGACGGCCTGATCCCGGGTGAGAGGGGCTGAGAGAAACCCAGACACACCCCGCCACCACCAGGAGCAAATCCACTCCCCCACACACAGACACACCCGGGCGCGCTCGCACGCGCGGGCGCTCGCCCGCACACGCACGCATGCACGCGCGCGCGCACACGCACACACACACACACACACAGACTCACCCACTCAGACGCACACACACACACACAGACACACACACACGTACACACACACACGCGGCTTGAAGGAGAGCAAGGACGAGATGGATGGAGAGATAGAAACCGAGGGAGGGAGAGAGACAGCGATCGAGAGAGACAGGGGAGGGGGAGAGGGAAGGAGACAGACAGAGAGGCTGAGAAAGAGACAGGGACAGAGAAAGAGAGAGAGACAGAGAGACAGAGGGAAGACGACAGAAGTAGCGCGAGGTCCAGGGGGAAACCTAGAAGAGAGAGGCGGAGGGAGCTAGAGAGCGAGAGCGATAGAGCCTTCGAGAGGAAGCGCCCGGCTCCGGTAGGCAGCGCCCTTTTGAGCAGGCCGGGATAGGGTGGAGGGGGCTTGGGCTGCGCCAGAACACGGGGGCCAGGCGGTCCCTGTGAGAGGACCAACGGAGCGCTGAGACGGGCTTTTACTTGGCTGAATTGCTTGCTTTGGAGGTGGGTTTCGTAGGTTCCTTCCTTTCTTGGCACCACCCTGTGCTCTGGGTGCCTTGCGGCGGGCCCCGGGATTTGCAGAGTGCGCCCGCCCGCCCGTTTGGCGGGAGCCGTGGCACCGGGCGGGGCCGGAGGCCTGGGTCTCTGGCGTGTGCTCGGGACTGGTGTTGACACGAAGTGGGGGGCCGTTGGGAATCCGGGTGCACAGGGACTGTTTTCCTGGTGGCTGGCGAAGCAATGTCCTTCCCCCGGGTGAAGCAGCCCGTGCGTTCCGGAGCCGAGGTCTGGGCTGGCGCCTGTGGCACCCGCTGCCCCTGCCCGCCCCTTCCCCCGGTTTGGAAGGTTGCGACGACGGCGCGCCGCCCGGTGGGTGAATTGAATGGCCTGGGCGTTCCGGGAGCGGGAAGGCACCGCGAACGGCAGGGGACCCGCGCCTGCGGCTCTGGGGTCCGGCCCCCTGCCCTCCCAGGCTGGAGCCGGGCTCCTGGCGGGGCGGCGGCGAGGCGGAAGCGGTGGGATGCTGCTGCCCGGCGTGTAGTAGGGGCGGACCCCCAGGAGGAGGTCTCCGGCTGGGCTGCGGCGGAGGTGTAGGTGGGCGATAAAGGGGGAGCAGAGCGAGGGGAGGTTGGGGAGCATGGTGACCGTAGGGGGAAGGGAGGCAGCGGGGAAGCCAAAAAAGCCTGCAGCAGGCCGGGCGGGCGCGGTGGCTCCCGCCTGTAATCCCAGCACTGTGGGTGGGAGGCCGAGGCGGGTGGATCACCAGGTGAGGAGGTAGAGACGATCCCGGCTAACAGGGTGAAACGCCGTCTCTACGCAAAATAGAAAAAAAATCAGCCGGGCGTGGTGGCGGGCGCCTGCAGTCCCAGCTACTCGGGAGGCTGGGGCCGGAGAAGGGCGTGAACCCGGGAGGCGGAGCTTGCAGTGAGCCGAGATGGCGCCGCTGCACTCCAGCCTGGGCGGCAGAGCGAGACTCCGTCTGGAAGAAGAGGAAAGAAAAAGCCTACAGCACCCGGTATTCCCAGGCGGTCTCCCATCCAAGTACTAACCAGGCCCGACCCTGCTTAGCTTCCGAGATCAGACGAGATCGGGCGCGTTCAGGGTGGTATGGCCGTAGACGCCGAGACAGGCGCCTGGCTGCCCCAAGAGCCCGGCCCAGCCATGCCCGCCGGATTGCAGCCGTCACCGCCTGCCGGGGCCGCGGGGCTCGGATCGGGGACCCCCGAGCCGCTCGCCCGCGGCCTTCCCCCGGCTCCCCAGCTCCCGAGCTTCCACCACATGGGGCCCGCTCGGAACAGGGAGTGCTCCGAGGCGTCAGGGCCCAGGGCCCACGATCCCGGGACCCCCTCCTGGTCCTCCGCCCTGCCGCGGAGGTGGCGTTTTGGGTCCCTCGCCGCTCAGGCGCTCCCGCGAGGCCCCCTCTTGCCCCACCCACCCAGAGCCGTCAGGGCTGGCCAAGGGCGACCAGCCGGCCGGGCCTCGCGGGGCCTTTCTCTCCCAACGCCCCCAGCACGGTCGCGTGTCCCGACCAAGGCCCGGCCGGCCGGTGGGCAAGAGGGCGCGGGGGCGGGTAGCGGGTCGGGGGGGTGGCCCCGCTTTGCCCCGGGCTGCCACTAGAGGCGGCGGCCTGATCCCGGGTGAGAGGGGCTGAGAGAAACCCAGACACACCCCGGCACCACCAGGAGCAAATCCACTCCCCCACACACAGACACACCCGGGCGCGCTCGCACGCGCCGGCGCTCGCTCGCACACGCACGCACGCGCGCACACACACACACACACAGACTCACCCACGCAGACACACACACACACACACACACAGACTCACCCACTGAGACACACACACACACACACACACAGACACACACACGTACACACACACACGCGGCTTGAAGGAGAGCAAGGACGAGATGGATGGAGAGATAGAAACCGAGGGAGGGAGAGAGACAGCGATCGAGAGAGACAGGGGAGGGGGAGAGGGAAGGAGACAGACAGAGAGGCTGAGAAAGAGACAGGGACAGAGAAAGAGAGAGAGACAGAGAGACAGAGGGAAGACGACAGAAGTAGCGCGAGGTCCAGGGGGAAACCTAGAAGAGAGAGGCGGAGGGAGCTAGAGAGCGAGAGCGATAGAGCCTTCGAGAGGAAGCGCCCGGCTCCGGTAGGCAGCGCCCTTTTGAGCAGGCCGGGATAGGGTGGAGGGGGCTTGGGCTGCGCCAGAACACGGGGGCCAGGCGGTCCCTGTGAGAGGACCAACGGAGCGCTGAGACGGGCTTTTACTTGGCTGAATTGCTTGCTTTGGAGGTGGGTTTCGTAGGTTCCTTCCTTTCTTGGCACCACCCTGTGCTCTGGGTGCCTTGCGGCGGGCCCCGGGATTTGCAGAGTGCGCCCGCCCGCCCGTTTGGCGGGAGCCGTGGCACCGGGCGGGGCCGGAGGCCTGGGTCTCTGGCGTGTCCTCGGGACTGGTGTTGACACGAAGTGGGGGGCCGTTGGGAATCCGGGTGCACAGGGACTGTTTTCCTGGTGGCTGGCGAAGCAATGTCCTTCCCCCGGGTGAAGCAGCCCGTGCGTTCCGGAGCCGAGGTCTGGGCTGGCGCCTGTGGCACCCGCTGCCCCTGCCCGCCCCTTCCCCCGGTTTGGAAGGTTGCGACGACGGCGCGCCGCCCGGTGGGTGAATTGAATGGCCTGGGCGTTCCGGGAGCGGGAAGGCACCGCGAACGGCAGGGGACCCGCGCCTGCGGCTCTGGGGTCCGGCCCCCTGCCCTCCCAGGCTGGAGCCGGGCTCCTGGCGGGGCGGCGGCGAGGCGGAAGCGGTGGGATGCTGCTGCCCGGCGTGTAGTAGGGGCGGACCCCCAGGAGGAGGTCTCCGGCTGGGCTGCGGCGGAGGTGTAGGTGGGCGATAAAGGGGGAGCAGAGCGAGGGGAGGTTGGGGAGCATGGTGACCGTAGGGGGAAGGGAGGCAGCGGGGAAGCCAAAAAAGCCTGCAGCAGGCCGGGCATGCGCGGTGGCTCCCGCCTGTAATCCCAGCACTGTGGGTGGGAGGCCGAGGCGGGTGGATCACCAGGTGAGGAGGTAGAGACCATCACGGCTAACAGGGTGAGACGCCGTCTCTACGCAAAATAGAAAAAAAATCAGCCGGGCGTGGTGGCGGGCGCCTGCAGTCCCAGCTACTCGGGAGGCTGGGGCCGGAGAAGGGCGTGAACCCGGGAGGCGGAGCTTGCAGTGAGCCGAGATGGTGCCGCTGCACTCCAGCCTGGGCGGCAGAGCGAGACTCCGTCTGGAAGAAGAGGAAAGGAAAAGCAAAAAGCCAAAGAAAAAGCCTACAGCACCCGGTATTCCCAGGCGGTCTCCCATCCAAGTACTAACCAGGCCCGACCCTGCTTAGCTTCCGAGATCAGACGAGATCGGGCGCGTTCAGGGTGGTATGGCCGTAGACGCCGAGACAGGCGCCTGGCTGCCCCAAGAGCCCGGCCCAGCCATGCCCGCCGGATTGCAGCCGTCACCGCCAGCCCGGGGCCGCGGGGCTCGGATCGGGGACCCCCGAGCCCCTCGCCCGCGGCCTTCCCCCGGCTCCCCAGCTCCCGAGCTTCCACCACATGGGGCTCGCTCGGAACAGGGAGTGCTCCGAGGCGTCAGGGCCCAGGGCCCACGATCCCGGGACCCACTCCTGGTCCTCCGCCCTGCCGCGGAGGTGGCGTTTTGGGTCCCTCGCCGCTCAGGCGCTCCCGCGAGGCCCCCTCTTGCCCCACCCCCCCAGAGCCGTCAGGGCTGGCCAAGGGCGACCAGCCGGCCGGGCCGCGCGGGGCCTTTCTCTCCCAACGCCCCCAGCACGGTCGCGTGTCCCGACCAAGGCCCGTCCGGCCGGTGGGCAAGAGGGCGCGGGGGCGGGTAGCGGGTCGGGGGGGGTGGCCCCGCTTTGCCCCGGGCTGCCACTAGAGGCGGCGGCCTGATCCCGGGTGAGAGGGGCTGAGAGAAACCCAGACACACCCCGCCACCACCAGGAGCAAATCCACTCCCCCACACACAGACACACCCGGGCGCGCTCGCACGCGCGGGCGCTCGCTCGCACACGCACGCACGCACGCGCGCGCGCACACGCGCACACACACACACACACACAGACTCACCCACTCAGACGCACACACACACACACAGACACACACACACGTACACACACACACGCGGCTTGAAGGAGAGCAAGGACGAGATGGATGGAGAGATAGAAACCGAGGGAGGGAGAGAGACAGCGATCGAGAGAGACAGGGGAGGGGGAGAGGGAAGGAGACAGACAGAGAGGCTGAGAAAGAGACAGGGACAGAGAAAGAGAGAGAGACAGAGAGACAGAGGGAAGACGACAGAAGTAGCGCGAGGTCCAGGGGGAAACCTAGAAGAGAGAGGCGGAGGGAGCTAGAGAGCGAGAGCGATAGAGCCTTCGAGAGGAAGCGCCCGGCTCCGGTAGGCAGCGCCCTTTTGAGCAGGCCGGGATAGGGTGGAGGGGGCTTGGGCTGCGCCAGAACACGGGGGCCAGGCGGTCCCTGTGAGAGGACCAACGGAGCGCTGAGACGGGCTTTTACTTGGCTGAATTGCTTGCTTTGGAGGTGGGTTTCGTAGGTTCCTTCCTTTCTTGGCACCACCCTGTGCTCTGGGTGCCTTGCGGCGGGCCCCGGGATTTGCAGAGTGCGCCCGCCCGCCCGTTTGGCGGGAGCCGTGGCACCGGGCGGGGCCGGAGGCCTGGGTCTCTGGCGTGTCCTCGGGACTGGTGTTGACACGAAGTGGGGGGCCGTTGGGAATCCGGGTGCACAGGGACTGTTTTCCTGGTGGCTGGCGAAGCAATGTCCTTCCCCCGGGTGAAGCAGCCCGTGCGTTCCGGAGCCGAGGTCTGGGCTGGCGCCTGTGGCACCCGCTGCCCCTGCCCGCCCCTTCCCCCGGTTTGGAAGGTTGCGACGACGGCGCGCCGCCCGGTGGGTGAATTGAATGGCCTGGGCGTTCCGGGAGCGGGAAGGCACCGCGAACGGCAGGGGACCCGCGCCTGCGGCTCTGTGGTCCGGCCCCCTGCCTCCCAGGCTGGAGCCGGGCTCCTGGCCGGGCGGCGGCGAGGCGGAAGCGGTGGGATGCTGCTGCCCGGCGTGTAGTAGGGGCGGACCCCCAGGAGGAGGTCTCCGGCTGGGCTGCGGCGGAGGTGTAGGTGGGCGATAAAGGGGGAGCAGAGCGAGGGGAGGTTGGGGAGCATGGTGACCGTAGGGGGAAGGGAGGCAGCGGGGAAGCCAAAAAAGCCTGCAGGAGGCCGGGCGGGCGCGGTGGCTCCCGCCTGTAATCCCAGCACTGTGGGTGGGAGGCCGAGGCGGGTGGATCACCAGGTGAGGAGGTAGAGACCATCCCGGCTAACAGGGTGAAACCCCGTCTCTACGCAAAATAGAAAAAAAATCAGCCGGGCGTGGTGGCGGGCGCCTGCAGTCCCAGCTACTCGGGAGGCTGGGGCCGGAGAAGGGCGTGAACCCGGGAGGCGGAGCTTGCAGTGAGCCGAGATGGCGCCGCTGCACTCCAGCCTGGGCGGCAGAGCGAGACTCCGTCTGGAAGAAGAGGAAAGAAAAAGCCTACAGCACCCGGTATTCCCAGGCGGTCTCCCATCCAAGTACTAACCAGGCCCGACCCTGCTTAGCTTCCGAGATCAGACGAGATCGGGCGCGTTCAGGGTGGTATGGCCGTAGACGCCGAGACAGGCGCCTGGCTGCCCCAAGAGCCCGGCCCAGCCATGCCCGCCGGATTGCAGCCGTCACCGCCTGCCGGGGCCGCGGGGCTCGGATCGGGGACCCCCGAGCCGCTCGCCCGCGGCCTTCCCCCGGCTCCCCAGCTCCCGAGCTTCCACCACATGGGGCCCGCTCGGAACAGGGAGTGCTCCGAGGCGTCAGGGCCCAGGGCCCACGATCCCGGGACCCCCTCCTGGTCCTCCGCCCTGCCGCGGAGGTGGCGTTTTGGGTCCCTCGCCGCTCAGGCGCTCCCGCGAGGCCCCCTCTTGCCCCACCCACCCAGAGCCGTCAGGGCTGGCCAAGGGCGACCAGCCGGCCGGGCCTCGCGGGGCCTTTCTCTCCCAACGCCCCCAGCACGGTCGCGTGTCCCGACCAAGGCCCGGCCGGCCGGTGGGCAAGAGGGCGCGGGGGCGGGTAGCGGGTCGGGGGGGTGGCCCCGCTTTGCCCCGGGCTGCCACTAGAGGCGGCGGCCTGATCCCGGGTGAGAGGGGCTGAGAGAAACCCAGACACACCCCGGCACCACCAGGAGCAAATCCACTCCCCCACACACAGACACACCCGGGCGCGCTCGCACGCGCCGGCGCTCGCTCGCACACGCACGCACGCGCGCACACACACACACACACAGACTCACCCACGCAGACACACACACACACACACACACAGACTCACCCACTGAGACACACACACACACACACACACAGACACACACACGTACACACACACACGCGGCTTGAAGGAGAGCAAGGACGAGATGGATGGAGAGATAGAAACCGAGGGAGGGAGAGAGACAGCGATCGAGAGAGACAGGGGAGGGGGAGAGGGAAGGAGACAGACAGAGAGGCTGAGAAAGAGACAGGGACAGAGAAAGAGAGAGAGACAGAGAGACAGAGGGAAGACGACAGAAGTAGCGCGAGGTCCAGGGGGAAACCTAGAAGAGAGAGGCGGAGGGAGCTAGAGAGCGAGAGCGATAGAGCCTTCGAGAGGAAGCGCCCGGCTCCGGTAGGCAGCGCCCTTTTGAGCAGGCCGGGATAGGGTGGAGGGGGCTTGGGCTGCGCCAGAACACGGGGGCCAGGCGGTCCCTGTGAGAGGACCAACGGAGCGCTGAGACGGGCTTTTACTTGGCTGAATTGCTTGCTTTGGAGGTGGGTTTCGTAGGTTCCTCCCTTTCTTGGCACCACCCTGTGCTCTGGGTGCCTTGCGGCGGGCCCCGGGATTTGCAGAGTGCGCCCGCCCGCCCGTTTGGCGGGAGCCGTGGCACCGGGCGGGGCCGGAGGCCTGGGTCTCTGGCGTGTCCTCGGGACTGGTGTTGACACGAAGTGGGGGGCCGTTGGGAATCCGGGTGCACAGGGACTGTTTTCCTGGTGGCTGGCGAAGCAATGTCCTTCCCCCGGGTGAAGCAGCCCGTGCGTTCCGGAGCCGAGGTCTGGGCTGGCGCCTGTGGCACCCGCTGCCCCTGCCCGCCCCTTCCCCCGGTTTGGAAGGTTTTGACGACGGCGCGCCGCCCGGTGGGTGAATTGAATGGCCTGGGCGTTCCGGGAGCGGGAAGGCACCGCGAACGGCAGGGGACCCGCGCCTGCGGCTCTGGGGTCCGGCCCCCTGCCCTCCCAGGCTGGAGCCGGGCTCCTGGCGGGGCGGCGGCGAGGCGGAAGCGGTGGGATGCTGCTGCCCGGCGTGTAGTAGGGGCGGACCCCCAGGAGGAGGTCCCCGGCTGGGCTGCGGCGGAGGTGTAGGTGGGCGATAAAGGGGGAGCAGAGCGAGGGGAGGTTGGGGAGCATGGCGACCGTAGGGGGAAGGGAGGCAGCGGGGAAGCCAAAAAAGCCTGCAGGAGGCCGGGCGGGCGCGGTGGCTCCCGCCTGTAATCCCAGCACTGTGGGTGGGAGGCCGAGGCGGGTGGATCACCAGGTGAGGAGGTGGAGACCATCCCGGCTAACAGGGTGAAACCCCGTCTCTACGCAAAATAGAAAAAAAATCAGCCGGGCGTGGTGGCGGGCGCCTGCAGTCCCAGCTACTCGGGAGGCTGGGGCCGGAGAAGGGCGTGAACCCGGGAGGCGGAGCTTGCAGTGAGCCGAGATGGCGCCGCTGCACTCCAGCCTGGGCGGCAGAGCGAGACTCCGTCTGGAAGAAGAGGAAAGAAAAAGCCTACAGCACCCGGTATTCCCAGGCGGTCTCCCATCCAAGTACTAACCAGGCCCGACCCTGCTTACCTTCCGAGATCAGACGAGATCGGGCGCGTTCAGGGTGGTATGGCCGTAGACGCCGAGACAGGCGCCTGGCTGCCCCAAGAGCCCGGCCCAGCCATGCCCGCCGGATTGCAGCCGTCACCGGCAGCCCGGGGCCGCGGGGCTCGGATCGGGGACCCCCGAGCCCCTCGCCCGCGGCCTTCCCCCGGCTCCCCAGCTCCCGAGCTTCCACCACATGGGGCCCGCTCGGAACAGGGAGTGCTCCGAGGAGTCAGGGCCCATGGCCCACGATCCCGGGACCCCCTCCTGGTCCTCCGCCCTGCCGCGGAGGTGGCGTTTTGGATCCCTCGCCGCTCAGGCGCTCCCGCGAGGCCCCCTCTTGCCCCACCCACCCGGAGCCGTCAGGGCTGGCCAAGGGCGACCAGCCGGTCGGGCCGCGCGGGGCCTTTCTCTCCCAACGCCCCCAGCACGGTCGCGTGTCCCGACCAAGGCCCGTCCGGCCGGTGGGCAAGAGGGCGCGGGGGCGGGTAGCGGGTCGGGGGGCTGGCCCCGCTTTGCCCCGGGCTGCCACTAGAGGCGGCGGCCTGATCCCGGGTGAGAGGGGCTGAGAGAAACCCAGACACACCCCGCCACCACCAGGAGCAAATCCACTCCCCCACACACAGACACACCCGGGCGCGCTCGCACGCGCGGGCGCTCGCTCGCACACGCACGCACGCGCGCACACACACACACACAGACTCACCCACTCAGACACACACACACACACACACACAGACTCACCCACTGAGACGCACACACACACACACACGGACACACACACACGTACACACACACACGCGGCTTGAAGGAGAGCAAGGACGAGATGGATGGAGAGATAGAAACCGAGGGAGGGAGAGAGACAGCGATCGAGAGAGACAGGGGAGGGGGAGAGGGAAGGAGACAGACAGAGAGGCTGAGAAAGAGACAGGGACAGAGAAAGAGAGAGAGACAGAGAGACAGAGGGAAGACGACAGAAGTAGCGCGAGGTCCAGGGGGAAACCTAGAAGAGAGAGGCGGAGGGAGCTAGAGAGCGAGAGCGATAGAGCCTTCGAGAGGAAGCGCCCGGCTCCGGTAGGCAGCGCCCTTTTGAGCAGGCCGGGATAGGGTGGAGGGGGCTTGGGCTGCGCCAGAACACGGGGGCCAGGCGGTCCCTGTGAGAGGACCAACGGAGCGCTGAGACGGGCTTTTACTTGGCTGAATTGCTTGCTTTGGAGGTGGGTTTCGTAGGTTCCTTCCTTTCTTGGCACCACCCTGTGCTCTGGGTGCCTTGCGGCGGGCCCCGGGATTTGCAGAGTGCGCCCGCCCGCCCGTTTGGCGGGAGCCGTGGCACCGGGCGGGGCCGGAGGCCTGGGTCTCTGGCGTGTCCTCGGGAGTGGTGTTGACACGAAGTGGGGGGCCGTTGGGAATCCGGGTGCACAGGGACTGTTTTCCTGGTGGCTGGCGAAGCAATGTCCTTCCCCCGGGTGAAGCAGCCCGTGCGTTCCGGAGCCGAGGTCTGGGCTGGCGCCTGTGGCACCCGCTGCCCCTGCCCGCCCCTTCCCCCGGTTTGGAAGGTTGCGACGACGGCGCGCCGCCCGGTGGGTGAATTGAATGGCCTGGGCGTTCCGGGAGCGGGAAGGCACCGCGAACGGCAGGGGACCCGCGCCTGCGGCTCTGGGCTCCGGCCCCCTGCCCTCCCAGGCTGGAGCCGGGCTCCTGGCGGGGCGGCGGCGAGGCGGAAGCGGTGGGATGCTGCTGCCCGGCGTGTAGTAGGGGCGGACCCCCAGGAGGAGGTCTCCGGCTGGGCTGCGGTGGAGGTGTAGGTGGGCGATAAAGGGGGAGCAGAGCGAGGGGAGGTTGGGGAGCATGGTGACCGTAGGGGGAAGGGAGGCAGCGGGGAAGCCAAAAAAGCCTGCAGCAGGCCGGGCATGCGCGGTGGCTCCCGCCTGTAATCCCAGCACTGTGGGTGGGAGGCCGAGGCGGGTGGATCACCAGGTGAGGAGGTAGAGACCATCACGGCTAACAGGGTGAGACGCCGTCTCTACGCAAAATAGAAAAAAAATCAGCCGGGCGTGGTGGCGGGCGCCTGCAGTCCCAGCTACTCGGGAGGCTGGGGCCGGAGAAGGGCGTGAACCCGGGAGGCGGAGCTTGCAGTGAGCCGAGATGGTGCCGCTGCACTCCAGCCTGGGCGGCAGAGCGAGACTCCGTCTGGAAGAAGAGGAAAGAAAAAGCAAAAAGCCAAAGAAAAAGCCTACAGCACCCGGTATTCCCAGGCGGTCTCCCATCCAAGTACTAACCAGGCCCGACCCTGCTTAGCTTCCGAGATCAGACGAGATCGGGCGCGTTCAGGGTGGTATGGCCGTAGACGCCGAGACAGGCGCCTGGCTGCCCCAAGAGCCCGGCCCAGCCATGCCCGCCGGATTGCAGCCGTCACCGCCAGCCCGGGGCCGCGGGGCTCGGATCGGGGACCCCCGAGCCCCTCGCCCGCGGCCTTCCCCCGGCTCCCCAGCTCCCGAGCTTCCACCACATGGGGCTCGCTCGGAACAGGGAGTGCTCCGAGGCGTCAGGGCCCAGGGCCCACGATCCCGGGACCCACTCCTGGTCCTCCGCCCTGCCGCGGAGGTGGCGTTTTGGGTCCCTCGCCGCTCAGGCGCTCCCGCGAGGCCCCCTCTTGCCCCACCCCCCCAGAGCCGTCAGGGCTGGCCAAGGGCGACCAGCCGGCCGGGCCGCGCGGGGCCTTTCTCTCCCAACGCCCCCAGCACGGTCGCGTGTCCCGACCAAGGCCCGTCCGGCCGGTGGGCAAGAGGGCGCGGGGGCGGGTAGCGGGTCGGGGGGGGTGGCCCCGCTTTGCCCCGGGCTGCCACTAGAGGCGGCGGCCTGATCCCGGGTGAGAGGGGCTGAGAGAAACCCAGACACACCCCGCCACCACCAGGAGCAAATCCACTCCCCCACACACAGACACACCCGGGCGCGCTCGCACGCGCGGGCGCTCGCTCGCACACGCACGCACGCACGCGCGCGCGCACACGCGCACACACACACACACACAGACTCACCCACTCAGACGCACACACACACACACAGACACACACACACGTACACACACACACGCGGCTTGAAGGAGAGCAAGGACGAGATGGATGGAGAGATAGAAACCGAGGGAGGGAGAGAGACAGCGATCGAGAGAGACAGGGGAGGGGGAGAGGGAAGGAGACAGACAGAGAGGCTGAGAAAGAGACAGGGACAGAGAAAGAGAGAGAGACAGAGAGACAGAGGGAAGACGACAGAAGTAGCGCGAGGTCCAGGGGGAAACCTAGAAGAGAGAGGCGGAGGGAGCTAGAGAGCGAGAGCGATAGAGCCTTCGAGAGGAAGCGCCCGGCTCCGGTAGGCAGCGCCCTTTTGAGCAGGCCGGGATAGGGTGGAGGGGGCTTGGGCTGCGCCAGAACACGGGGGCCAGGCGGTCCCTGTGAGAGGACCAACGGAGCGCTGAGACGGGCTTTTACTTGGCTGAATTGCTTGCTTTGGAGGTGGGTTTCGTAGGTTCCTTCCTTTCTTGGCACCACCCTGTGCTCTGGGTGCCTTGCGGCGGGCCCCGGGATTTGCAGAGTGCGCCCGCCCGCCCGTTTGGCGGGAGCCGTGGCACCGGGCGGGGCCGGAGGCCTGGGTCTCTGGCGTGTCCTCGGGACTGGTGTTGACACGAAGTGGGGGGCCGTTGGGAATCCGGGTGCACAGGGACTGTTTTCCTGGTGGCTGGCGAAGCAATGTCCTTCCCCCGGGTGAAGCAGCCCGTGCGTTCCGGAGCCGAGGTCTGGGCTGGCGCCTGTGGCACCCGCTGCCCCTGCCCGCCCCTTCCCCCGGTTTGGAAGGTTTTGACGACGGCGCGCCGCCCGGTGGGTGAATTGAATGGCCTGGGCGTTCCGGGAGCGGGAAGGCACCGCGAACGGCAGGGGACCCGCGCCTGCGGCTCTGGGGTCCGGCCCCCTGCCCTCCCAGGCTGGAGCCGGGCTCCTGGCGGGGCGGCGGCGAGGCGGAAGCGGTGGGATGCTGCTGCCCGGCGTGTAGTAGGGGCGGACCCCCAGGAGGAGGTCCCCGGCTGGGCTGCGGCGGAGGTGTAGGTGGGCGATAAAGGGGGAGCAGAGCGAGGGGAGGTTGGGGAGCATGGCGACCGTAGGGGGAAGGGAGGCAGCGGGGAAGCCAAAAAAGCCTGCAGGAGGCCGGGCGGGCGCGGTGGCTCCCGCCTGTAATCCCAGCACTGTGGGTGGGAGCCCGAGGCGGGTGGATCACCAGGTGAGGAGGTGGAGACCATCCCGGCTAACAGGGTGAAACCCCGTCTCTACGCAAAATAGAAAAAAAATCAGCCGGGCGTGGTGGCGGGCGCCTGCAGTCCCAGCTACTCGGGAGGCTGGGGCCGGAGAAGGGCGTGAACCCGGGAGGCGGAGCTTGCAGTGAGCCGAGATGGCGCCGCTGCACTCCAGCCTGGGCGGCAGAGCGAGACTCCGTCTGGAAGAAGAGGAAAGAAAAAGCCTACAGCACCCGGTATTCCCAGGCGGTCTCCCATCCAAGTACTAACCAGGCCCGACCCTGCTTACCTTCCGAGATCAGACGAGATCGGGCGCGTTCAGGGTGGTATGGCCGTAGACGCCGAGACAGGCGCCTGGCTGCCCCAAGAGCCCGGCCCAGCCATGCCCGCCGGATTGCAGCCGTCACCGGCAGCCCGGGGCCGCGGGGCTCGGATCGGGGACCCCCGAGCCCCTCGCCCGCGGCCTTCCCCCGGCTCCCCAGCTCCCGAGCTTCCACCACATGGGGCCCGCTCGGAACAGGGAGTGCTCCGAGGAGTCAGGGCCCATGGCCCACGATCCCGGGACCCCCTCCTGGTCCTCCGCCCTGCCGCGGAGGTGGCGTTTTGGATCCCTCGCCGCTCAGGCGCTCCCGCGAGGCCCCCTCTTGCCCCACCCACCCGGAGCCGTCAGGGCTGGCCAAGGGCGACCAGCCGGTCGGGCCGCGCGGGGCCTTTCTCTCCCAACGCCCCCAGCACGGTCGCGTGTCCCGACCAAGGCCCGTCCGGCCGGTGGGCAAGAGGGCGCGGGGGCGGGTAGCGGGTCGGGGGGCTGGCCCCGCTTTGCCCCGGGCTGCCACTAGAGGCGGCGGCCTGATCCCGGGTGAGAGGGGCTGAGAGAAACCCAGACACACCCCGCCACCACCAGGAGCAAATCCACTCCCCCACACACAGACACACCCGGGCGCGCTCGCACGCGCGGGCGCTCGCTCGCACACGCACGCACGCGCGCACACACACACACACAGACTCACCCACTCAGACACACACACACACACACACACAGACTCACCCACTGAGACGCACACACACACACACACGGACACACACACACGTACACACACACACGCGGCTTGAAGGAGAGCAAGGACGAGATGGATGGAGAGATAGAAACCGAGGGAGGGAGAGAGACAGCGATCGAGAGAGACAGGGGAGGGGGAGAGGGAAGGAGACAGACAGAGAGGCTGAGAAAGAGACAGGGACAGAGAAAGAGAGAGAGACAGAGAGACAGAGGGAAGACGACAGAAGTAGCGCGAGGTCCAGGGGGAAACCTAGAAGAGAGAGGCGGAGGGAGCTAGAGAGCGAGAGCGATAGAGCCTTCGAGAGGAAGCGCCCGGCTCCGGTAGGCAGCGCCCTTTTGAGCAGGCCGGGATAGGGTGGAGGGGGCTTGGGCTGCGCCAGAACACGGGGGCCAGGCGGTCCCTGTGAGAGGACCAACGGAGCGCTGAGACGGGCTTTTACTTGGCTGAATTGCTTGCTTTGGAGGTGGGTTTCGTAGGTTCCTTCCTTTCTTGGCACCACCCTGTGCTCTGGGTGCCTTGCGGCGGGCCCCGGGATTTGCAGAGTGCGCCCGCCCGCCCGTTTGGCGGGAGCCGTGGCACCGGGCGGGGCCGGAGGCCTGGGTCTCTGGCGTGTCCTCGGGACTGGTGTTGACACGAAGTGGGGGGCCGTTGGGAATCCGGGTGCACAGGGACTGTTTTCCTGGTGGCTGGCGAAGCAATGTCCTTCCCCCGGGTGAAGCAGCCCGTGCGTTCCGGAGCCGAGGTCTGGGCTGGCGCCTGTGGCACCCGCTGCCCCTGCCCGCCCCTTCCCCCGGTTTGGAAGGTTGCGACGACGGCGCGCCGCCCGGTGGGTGAATTGAATGGCCTGGGCGTTCCGGGAGCGGGAAGGCACCGCGAACGGCAGGGGACCCGCGCCTGCGGCTCTGGGCTCCGGCCCCCTGCCCTCCCAGGCTGGAGCCGGGCTCCTGGCGGGGCGGCGGCGAGGCGGAAGCGGTGGGATGCTGCTGCCCGGCGTGTAGTAGGGGCGGACCCCCAGGAGGAGGTCTCCGGCTGGGCTGCGGCGGAGGTGTAGGTGGGCGATAAAGGGGGAGCAGAGCGAGGGGAGGTTGGGGAGCATGGTGACCGTAGGGGGAAGGGAGGCAGCGGGGAAGCCAAAAAAGCCTGCAGCAGGCCGGGCATGCGCGGTGGCTCCCGCCTGTAATCCCAGCACTGTGGGTGGGAGGCCGAGGCGGGTGGATCACCAGGTGAGGAGGTAGAGACCATCACGGCTAACAGGGTGAGACGCCGTCTCTACGCAAAATAGAAAAAAAATCAGCCGGGCGTGGTGGCGGGCGCCTGCAGTCCCAGCTACTCGGGAGGCTGGGGCCGGAGAAGGGCGTGAACCCGGGAGGCGGAGCTTGCAGTGAGCCGAGATGGTGCCGCTGCACTCCAGCCTGGGCGGCAGAGCGAGACTCCGTCTGGAAGAAGAGGAAAGAAAAAGCAAAAAGCCAAAGAAAAAGCCTACAGCACCCGGTATTCCCAGGCGGTCTCCCATCCAAGTACTAACCAGGCCCGACCCTGCTTAGCTTCCGAGATCAGACGAGATCGGGCGCGTTCAGGGTGGTATGGCCGTAGACGCCGAGACAGGCGCCTGGCTGCCCCAAGAGCCCGGCCCAGCCATGCCCGCCGGATTGCAGCCGTCACCGCCAGCCCGGGGCCGCGGGGCTCGGATCGGGGACCCCCGAACCCCTCGCCCGCGGCCTTCCCCCGGCTCCCCAGCTCCCGAGCTTCCACCACATGGGGCTCGCTCGGAACAGGGAGTGCTCCGAGGCGTCAGGGCCCAGGGCCCACGATCCCGGGACCCACTCCTGGTCCTCCGCCCTGCCGCGGAGGTGGCGTTTTGGGTCCCTCGCCGCTCAGGCGCTCCCGCGAGGCCCCCTCTTGCCCCACCCCCCCAGAGCCGTCAGGGCTGGCCAAGGGCGACCAGCCGGCCGGGCCGCGCGGGGCCTTTCTCTCCCAACGCCCCCAGCACGGTCGCGTGTCCCGACCAAGGCCCGTCCGGCCGGTGGGCAAGAGGGCGCGGGGGCGGGTAGCGGGTCGGGGGGGGTGGCCCCGCTTTGCCCCGGGCTGCCACTAGAGGCGGCGGCCTGATCCCGGGTGAGAGGGGCTGAGAGAAACCCAGACACACCCCGCCACCACCAGGAGCAAATCCACTCCCCCACACACAGACACACCCGGGCGCGCTCGCACGCGCGGGCGCTCGCTCGCACACGCACGCACGCACGCGCGCGCGCACACGCGCACACACACACACACACACACAGACTCACCCACTCAGACGCACACACACACACACAGACACACACACACGTACACACACACACGCGGCTTGAAGGAGAGCAAGGACGAGATGGATGGAGAGATAGAAACCGAGGGAGGGAGAGAGACAGCGATCGAGAGAGACAGGGGAGGGGGAGAGGGAAGGAGACAGACAGAGAGGCTGAGAAAGAGACAGGGACAGAGAAAGAGAGAGAGACAGAGAGACAGAGGGAAGACGACAGAAGTAGCGCGAGGTCCAGGGGGAAACCTAGAAGAGAGAGGCGGAGGGAGCTAGAGAGCGAGAGCGATAGAGCCTTCGAGAGGAAGCGCCCGGCTCCGGTAGGCAGCGCCCTTTTGAGCAGGCCGGGATAGGGTGGAGGGGGCTTGGGCTGCGCCAGAACACGGGGGCCAGGCGGTCCCTGTGAGAGGACCAACGGAGCGCTGAGACGGGCTTTTACTTGGCTGAATTGCTTGCTTTGGAGGTGGGTTTCGTAGGTTCCTTCCTTTCTTGGCACCACCCTGTGCTCTGGGTGCCTTGCGGCGGGCCCCGGGATTTGCAGAGTGCGCCCGCCCGCCCGTTTGGCGGGAGCCGTGGCACCGGGCGGGGCCGGAGGCCTGGGTCTCTGGCGTGTCCTCGGGAGTGGTGTTGACACGAAGTGGGGGGCCGTTGGGAATCCGGGTGCACAGGGACTGTTTTCCTGGTGGCTGGCGAAGCAATGTCCTTCCCCCGGGTGAAGCAGCCCGTGCGTTCCGGAGCCGAGGTCTGGGCTGGCGCCTGTGGCACCCGCTGCCCCTGCCCGCCCCTTCCCCCGGTTTGGAAGGTTTTGACGACGGCGCGCCGCCCGGTGGGTGAATTGAATGGCCTGGGCGTTCCGGGAGCGGGAAGGCACCGCGAACGGCAGGGGACCCGCGCCTGCGGCTCTGGGGTCCGGCCCCCTGCCCTCCCAGGCTGGAGCCGGGCTCCTGGCGGGGCGGCGGCGAGGCGGAAGCGGTGGGATGCTGCTGCCCGGCGTGTAGTAGGGGCGGACCCCCAGGAGGAGGTCCCCGGCTGGGCTGCGGCGGAGGTGTAGGTGGGCGATAAAGGGGGAGCAGAGCGAGGGGAGGTTGGGGAGCATGGCGACCGTAGGGGGAAGGGAGGCAGCGGGGAAGCCAAAAAAGCCTGCAGGAGGCCGGGCGGGCGCGGTGGCTCCCGCCTGTAATCCCAGCACTGTGGGTGGGAGGCCGAGGCGGGTGGATCACCAGGTGAGGAGGTGGAGACCATCCCGGCTAACAGGGTGAAACCCCGTCTCTACGCAAAATAGAAAAAAAATCAGCCGGGCGTGGTGGCGGGCGCCTGCAGTCCCAGCTACTCGGGAGGCTGGGGCCGGAGAAGGGCGTGAACCCGGGAGGCGGAGCTTGCAGTGAGCCGAGATGGCGCCGCTGCACTCCAGCCTGGGCGGCAGAGCGAGACTCCGTCTGGAAGAAGAGGAAAGAAAAAGCCTACAGCACCCGGTATTCCCAGGCGGTCTCCCATCCAAGTACTAACCAGGCCCGACCCTGCTTACCTTCCGAGATCAGACGAGATCGGGCGCGTTCAGGGTGGTATGGCCGTAGACGCCGAGACAGGCGCCTGGCTGCCCCAAGAGCCCGGCCCAGCCATGCCCGCCGGATTGCAGCCGTCACCGGCAGCCCGGGGCCGCGGGGCTCGGATCGGGGACCCCCGAGCCCCTCGCCCGCGGCCTTCCCCCGGCTCCCCAGCTCCCGAGCTTCCACCACATGGGGCCCGCTCGGAACAGGGAGTGCACCGAGGAGTCAGGGCCCATGGCCCACGATCCCGGGACCCCCTCCTGGTCCTCCGCCCTGCCGCGGAGGTGGCGTTTTGGATCCCTCGCCGCTCAGGCGCTCCCGCGAGGCCCCCTCTTGCCCCACCCACCCGGAGCCGTCAGGGCTGGCCAAGGGCGACCAGCCGGTCGGGCCGCGCGGGGCCTTTCTCTCCCAACGCCCCCAGCACGGTCGCGTGTCCCGACCAAGGCCCGTCCGGCCGGTGGGCAAGAGGGCGCGGGGGCGGGTAGCGGGTCGGGGGGCTGGCCCCGCTTTGCCCCGGGCTGCCACTAGAGGCGGCGGCCTGATCCCGGGTGAGAGGGGCTGAGAGAAACCCAGACACACCCCGCCACCACCAGGAGCAAATCCACTCCCCCACACACAGACACACCCGGGCGCGCTCGCACGCGCGGGCGCTCGCTCGCACACGCACGCACGCGCGCACACACACACACACAGACTCACCCACTCAGACACACACACACACACACACACAGACTCACCCACTGAGACGCACACACACACACACACGGACACACACACACGTACACACACACACGCGGCTTGAAGGAGAGCAAGGACGAGATGGATGGAGAGATAGAAACCGAGGGAGGGAGAGAGACAGCGATCGAGAGAGACAGGGGAGGGGGAGAGGGAAGGAGACAGACAGAGAGGCTGAGAAAGAGACAGGGACAGAGAAAGAGAGAGAGACAGAGAGACAGAGGGAAGACGACAGAAGTAGCGCGAGGTCCAGGGGGAAACCTAGAAGAGAGAGGCGGAGGGAGCTAGAGAGCGAGAGCGATAGAGCCTTCGAGAGGAAGCGCCCGGCTCCGGTAGGCAGCGCCCTTTTGAGCAGGCCGGGATAGGGTGGAGGGGGCTTGGGCTGCGCCAGAACACGGGGGCCAGGCGGTCCCTGTGAGAGGACCAACGGAGCGCTGAGACGGGCTTTTACTTGGCTGAATTGCTTGCTTTGGAGGTGGGTTTCGTAGGTTCCTTCCTTTCTTGGCACCACCCTGTGCTCTGGGTGCCTTGCGGCGGGCCCCGGGATTTGCAGAGTGCGCCCGCCCGCCCGTTTGGCGGGAGCCGTGGCACCGGGCGGGGCCGGAGGCCTGGGTCTCTGGCGTGTCCTCGGGACTGGTGTTGACACGAAGTGGGGGGCCGTTGGGAATCCGGGTGCACAGGGACTGTTTTCCTGGTGGCTGGCGAAGCAATGTCCTTCCCCCGGGTGAAGCAGCCCGTGCGTTCCGGAGCCGAGGTCTGGGCTGGCGCCTGTGGCACCCGCTGCCCCTGCCCGCCCCTTCCCCCGGTTTGGAAGGTTGCGACGACGGCGCGCCGCCCGGTGGGTGAATTGAATGGCCTGGGCGTTCCGGGAGCGGGAAGGCACCGCGAACGGCAGGGGACCCGCGCCTGCGGCTCTGGGCTCCGGCCCCCTGCCCTCCCAGGCTGGAGCCGGGCTCCTGGCGGGGCGGCGGCGAGGCGGAAGCGGTGGGATGCTGCTGCCCGGCGTGTAGTAGGGGCGGACCCCCAGGAGGAGGTCTCCGGCTGGGCTGCGGCGGAGGTGTAGGTGGGCGATAAAGGGGGAGCAGAGCGAGGGGAGGTTGGGGAGCATGGTGACCGTAGGGGGAAGGGAGGCAGCGGGGAAGCCAAAAAAGCCTGCAGCAGGCCGGGCATGCGCGGTGGCTCCCGCCTGTAATCCCAGCACTGTGGGTGGGAGGCCGAGGCGGGTGGATCACCAGGTGAGGAGGTAGAGACCATCACGGCTAACAGGGTGAGACGCCGTCTCTACGCAAAATAGAAAAAAAATCAGCCGGGCGTGGTGGCGGGCGCCTGCAGTCCCAGCTACTCGGGAGGCTGGGGCCGGAGAAGGGCGTGAACCCGGGAGGCGGAGCTTGCAGTGAGCCGAGATGGTGCCGCTGCACTCCAGCCTGGGCGGCAGAGCGAGACTCCGTCTGGAAGAAGAGGAAAGAAAAAGCAAAAAGCCAAAGAAAAAGCCTACAGCACCCGGTATTCCCAGGCGGTCTCCCATCCAAGTACTAACCAGGCCCGACCCTGCTTAGCTTCCGAGATCAGACGAGATCGGGCGCGTTCAGGGTGGTATGGCCGTAGACGCCGAGACAGGCGCCTGGCTGCCCCAAGAGCCCGGCCCAGCCATGCCCGCCAGATTGCAGCCGTCACCGCCAGCCCGGGGCCGCGGGGCTCGGATCGGGGACCCCCGAGCCCCTCGCCCGCGGCCTTCCCCCGGCTCCCCAGCTCCCGAGCTTCCACCACATGGGGCTCGCTCGGAACAGGGAGTGCTCCGAGGCGTCAGGGCCCAGGGCCCACGATCCCGGGACCCACTCCTGGTCCTCCGCCCTGCCGCGGAGGTGGCGTTTTGGGTCCCTCGCCGCTCAGGCGCTCCCGCGAGGCCCCCTCTTGCCCCACCCCCCCAGAGCCGTCAGGGCTGGCCAAGGGCGACCAGCCGGCCGGGCCGCGCGGGGCCTTTCTCTCCCAACGCCCCCAGCACGGTCGCGTGTCCCGACCAAGGCCCGTCCGGCCGGTGGGCAAGAGGGCGCGGGGGCGGGTAGCGGGTCGGGGGGGTGGCCCCGCTTTGCCCCGGGCTGCCACTAGAGGCGGCGGCCTGATCCCGGGTGAGAGGGGCTGAGAGAAACCCAGACACACCCCGCCACCACCAGGAGCAAATCCACTCCCCCACACACAGACACAGCCGGGCGCGCTCGCACGCGCGGGCGCTCGCTCGCACACGCACGCACGCACGCGCGCGCGCACACGCGCACACACACACACACACACAGACTCACCCACTCAGACGCACACACACACACACAGACACACACACACGTACACACACACACGCGGCTTGAAGGAGAGCAAGGACGAGATGGATGGAGAGATAGAAACCGAGGGAGGGAGAGAGACAGCGATCGAGAGAGACAGGGGAGGGGGAGAGGGAAGGAGACAGACAGAGAGGCTGAGAAAGAGACAGGGACAGAGAAAGAGAGAGAGACAGAGAGACAGAGGGAAGACGACAGAAGTAGCGCGAGGTCCAGGGGGAAACCTAGAAGAGAGAGGCGGAGGGAGCTAGAGAGCGAGAGCGATAGAGCCTTCGAGAGGAAGCGCCCGGCTCCGGTAGGCAGCGCCCTTTTGAGCAGGCCGGGATAGGGTGGAGGGGGCTTGGGCTGCGCCAGAACACGGGGGCCAGGCGGTCCCTGTGAGAGGACCAACGGAGCGCTGAGACGGGCTTTTACTTGGCTGAATTGCTTGCTTTGGAGGTGGGTTTCGTAGGTTCCTTCCTTTCTTGGCACCACCCTGTGCTCTGGGTGCCTTGCGGCGGGCCCCGGGATTTGCAGAGTGCGCCCGCCCGCCCGTTTGGCGGGAGCCGTGGCACCGGGCGGGGCCGGAGGCCTGGGTCTCTGGCGTGTCCTCGGGAGTGGTGTTGACACGAAGTGGGGGGCCGTTGGGAATCCGGGTGCACAGGGACTGTTTTCCTGGTGGCTGGCGAAGCAATGTCCTTCCCCCGGGTGAAGCAGCCCGTGCGTTCCGGAGCCGAGGTCTGGGCTGGTGCCTGTGGCACCCGCTGCCCCTGCCCGCCCCTTCCCCCGGTTTGGAAGGTTGCGACGACGGCGCGCCGCCCGGTGGGTGAATTGAATGGCCTGGGCGTTCCGGGAGCGGGAAGGCACCGCGAACGGCAGGGGACCCGCGCCTGCGGCTCTGGGCTCCGGCCCCCTGCCCTCCCAGGCTGGAGCCGGGCTCCTGGCGGGGCGGCGGCGAGGCGGAAGCGGTGGGATGCTGCTGCCCGGCGTGTAGTAGGGGCGGACCCCCAGGAGGAGGTCTCCGGCTGGGCTGCGGCGGAGGTGTAGGTGGGCGATAAAGGGGGAGCAGAGCGAGGGGAGGTTGGGGAGCATGGTGACCGTAGGGGGAAGGGAGGCAGCGGGGAAGCCAAAAAAGCCTGCAGCAGGCCGGGCATGCGCGGTGGCTCCCGCCTGTAATCCCAGCACTGTGGGTGGGAGGCCGAGGCGGGTGGATCACCAGGTGAGGAGGTAGAGACCATCACGGCTAACAGGGTGAGACGCCGTCTCTACGCAAAATAGAAAAAAAATCAGCCGGGCGTGGTGGCGGGCGCCTGCAGTCCCAGCTACTCGGGAGGCTGGGGCCGGAGAAGGGCGTGAACCCGGGAGGCGGAGCTTGCAGTGAGCCGAGATGGTGCCGCTGCACTCCAGCCTGGGCGGCAGAGCGAGACTCCGTCTGGAAGAAGAGGAAAGAAAAAGCAAAAAGCCAAAGAAAAAGCCTACAGCACCCGGTATTCCCAGGCGGTCTCCCATCCAAGTACTAACCAGGCCCGACCCTGCTTAGCTTCCGAGATCAGACGAGATCGGGCGCGTTCAGGGTGGTATGGCCGTAGACGCCGAGACAGGCGCCTGGCTGCCCCAAGAGCCCGGCCCAGCCATGCCCGCCGGATTGCAGCCGTCACCGCCAGCCCGGGGCCGCGGGGCTCGGATCGGGGACCCCCGAGCCCCTCGCCCGCGGCCTTCCCCCGGCTCCCCAGCTCCCGAGCTTCCACCACATGGGGCTCGCTCGGAACAGGGAGTGCTCCGAGGCGTCAGGGCCCAGGGCCCACGATCCCGGGACCCACTCCTGGTCCTCCGCCCTGCCGCGGAGGTGGCGTTTTGGGTCCCTCGCCGCTCAGGCGCTCCCGCGAGGCCCCCTCTTGCCCCACCCCCCCAGAGCCGTCAGGGCTGGCCAAGGGCGACCAGCCGGCCGGGCCGCGCGGGGCCTTTCTCTCCCAACGCCCCCAGCACGGTCGCGTGTCCCGACCAAGGCCCGTCCGGCCGGTGGGCAAGAGGGCGCGGGGGCGGGTAGCGGGTCGGGGGGGTGGCCCCGCTTTGCCCCGGGCTGCCACTAGAGGCGGCGGCCTGATCCCGGGTGAGAGGGGCTGAGAGAAACCCAGACACACCCCGCCACCACCAGGAGCAAATCCACTCCCCCACACACAGACACAGCCGGGCGCGCTCGCACGCGCGGGCGCTCGCTCGCACACGCACGCACGCACGCGCACGCGCACACGCGCACACACACACACACACACACAGACTCACCCACTCAGACGCACACACACACACACAGACACACACACACGTACACACACACACGCGGCTTGAAGGAGAGCAAGGACGAGATGGATGGAGAGATAGAAACCGAGGGAGGGAGAGAGACAGCGATCGAGAGAGACAGGGGAGGGGGAGAGGGAAGGAGACAGACAGAGAGGCTGAGAAAGAGACAGGGACAGAGAAAGAGAGAGAGACAGAGAGACAGAGGGAAGACGACAGAAGTAGCGCGAGGTCCAGGGGGAAACCTAGAAGAGAGAGGCGGAGGGAGCTAGAGAGCGAGAGCGATAGAGCCTTCGAGAGGAAGCGCCCGGCTCCGGTAGGCAGCGCCCTTTTGAGCAGGCCGGGATAGGGTGGAGGGGGCTTGGGCTGCGCCAGAACACGGGGGCCAGGCGGTCCCTGTGAGAGGACCAACGGAGCGCTGAGACGGGCTTTTACTTGGCTGAATTGCTTGCTTTGGAGGTGGGTTTCATAGGTTCCTTCCTTTCTTGGCACCACCCTGTGCTCTGGGTGCCTTGCGGCGGGCCCCGGGATTTGCAGAGTGCGCCCGCCCGCCCGTTTGGCGGGAGCCGTGGCACCGGGCGGGGCCGGAGGCCTGGGTCTCTGGCGTGTCCTCGGGACTGGTGTTGACACGAAGTGGGGGGCCGTTGGGAATCCGGGTGCACAGGGACTGTTTTCCTGGTGGCTGGCGAAGCAATGTCCTTCCCCCGGGTGAAGCAGCCCGTGTGTTCCGGAGCCGAGGTCTGGGCTGGCGCCTGTGGCACCCGCTGCCCCTGCCCGCCCCTTCCCCCGGTTTGGAAGGTTGCGACGACGGCGCGCCGCCCGGTGGGTGAATTGAATGGCCTGGGCGTTCCGGGAGCGGGAAGGCACCGCGAACGGCAGGGGACCCGCGCCTGCGGCTCTGTGGTCCGGCCCCCTGCCTCCCAGGCTGGAGCCGGGCTCCTGGCCGGGCGGCGGCGAGGCGGAAGCGGTGGGATGCTGCTGCCCGGCGTGTAGTAGGGGCGGACCCCCAGGAGGAGGTCTCCGGCTGGGCTGCGGCGGAGGTGTAGGTGGGCGATAAAGGGGGAGCAGAGCGAGGGGAGGTTGGGGAGCATGGTGACCGTAGGGGGAAGGGAGGCAGCGGGGAAGCCAAAAAAGCCTGCAGGAGGCCGGGCGGGCGCGGTGGCTCCCGCCTGTAATCCCAGCACTGTGGGTGGGAGGCCGAGGCGGGTGGATCACCAGGTGAGGAGGTAGAGACCATCCCGGCTAACAGGGTGAAACCCCGTCTCTACGCAAAATAGAAAAAAAATCAGCCGGGCGTGGTGGCGGGCGCCTGCAGTCCCAGCTACTCGGGAGGCTGGGGCCGGAGAAGGGCGTGAACCCGGGAGGCGGAGCTTGCAGTGAGCCGAGATGGCGCCGCTGCACTCCAGCCTGGGCGGCAGAGCGAGACTCCGTCTGGAAGAAGAGGAAAGAAAAAGCCTACAGCACCCGGTATTCCCAGGCGGTCTCCCATCCAAGTACTAACCAGGCCCGACCCTGCTTAGCTTCCGAGATCAGACGAGATCGGGCGCGTTCAGGGTGGTATGGCCGTAGACGCTGAGACAGGCGCCTGGCTGCCCCAAGAGCCCGGCCCAGCCATGCCCGGCGGATTGCAGCCATCACCGCCAGCCCGGGGCCGCGGGGCTCGGATAGGGGACCCCCGAGCCGCTCGCCCGCGGCCTTCCCCCGGCTCCCCAGCTCCCGAGCTTCCACTACATGGGGCTCGCTCGGAACAGGGAGTGCTCCGAGGCGTCAGGGCCCAGGGCCCACGATCCCAGGACCCCCTCCTGGTCCTCCGCCCTGCCGCGGAGGTGGCGTTTTGGGTCCCTCGCCGCTCAGGCGCTCCCGCGAGGCCCCCTCTTGCCCCACCCACCCAGAGCCGTCAGGGCTGGCCAAGGGCGACCAGCCGGCCGGGCCGCGCGGGGCCTTTCTCTCCCAACGCCCCCAGCACGGTCGCGTGTCCCGACCAAGGCCCGTCCGGCCGGTGGGCAAGAGGGCGCGGGGGCGGGTAGCGGGTCGGGGGGGTGGCCCCGCTTTGCCCCGGGCTGCCACTAGAGGCGGCGGCCTGATCCCGGGTGAGAGGGGCTGAGAGAAACCCAGACACACCCCGCCACCACCAGGAGCAAATCCACTCCCCCACACACAGACACAGCCGGGCGCGCTCGCACGCGCGGGCGCTCGCTCGCACACGCACGCACGCACGCGCGCGCGCACACGCACACACACACACACACACACACACACAGACTCACCCACTCAGACGCGCACACACACACACAGACACACACACACGTACACACACACACGCGGCTTGAAGGAGAGCAAGGACGAGATGGATGGAGAGATAGAAACCGAGGGAGGGAGAGAGACAGCGATCGAGAGAGACAGGGGAGGGGGAGAGGGAAGGAGACAGACAGAGAGGCTGAGAAAGAGACAGGGACAGAGAAAGAGAGACAGACAGAGAGACAGAGGGAAGACGACAGAAGTAGCGCGAGGTCCAGGGGGAAACCTAGAAGAGAGAGGCGGAGGGAGCTAGAGAGCGAGAGCGATAGAGCCTTCGAGAGGAAGCGCCCGGCTCCGGTAGGCAGCGCCCTTTTGAGCAGGCCGGGATAGGGTGGAGGGGGCTTGGGCTGCGCCAGAACACGGGGGCCAGGCGGTCCCTGTGAGAGGACCAACGGAGCGCTGAGACGGGCTTTTACTTGGCTGAATTGCTTGCTTTGGAGGTGGGTTTCGTAGGTTCCTTCCTTTCTTGGCACCACCCTGTGCTCTGGGTGCCTTGCGGCGGGCCCCGGGATTTGCAGAGTGCGCCCGCCCGCCCGTTTGGCGGGAGCCGTGGCACCGGGCGGGGCCGGAGGCCTGGGTCTCTGGCGTGTCCTCGGGACTGGTGTTGACACGAAGTGGGGGGCCGTTGGGAATCCGGGTGCACAGGGACTGTTTTCCTGGTGGCTGGCGAAGCAATGTCCTTCCCCCGGGTGAAGCAGCCCGTGCGTTCCGGAGCCGAGGTCTGGGCTGGCGCCTGTGGCACCCGCTGCCCCTGCCCGCCCCTTCCCCCGGTTTGGAAGGTTGCGACGACGGCGCGCCGCCCGGTGGGTGAATTGAATGGCCTGGGCGTTCCGGGAGCGGGAAGGCACCGCGAACGGCAGGGGACCCGCGCCTGCGGCTCTGGGCTCCGGCCCCCTGCCCTCCCAGGCTGGAGCCGGGCTCCTGGCGGGGCGGCGGCGAGGCGGAAGCGGTGGGATGCTGCTGCCCGGCGTGTAATAGGGGCGGACCCCCAGGAGGAGGTCTCCGGCTGGGCTGCGGCGGAGGTGTAGGTGGGCGATAAAGGGGGAGCAGAGCGAGGGGAGGTTGGGGAGCATGGTGACCGTAGGGGGAAGGGAGGCAGCGGGGAAGCCAAAAAAGCCTGCAGGAGGCCGGGCGGGCGCGGTGGCTCCCGCCTGTAATCCCAGCACTGTGGGTGGGAGGCCGAGGCGGGTGGATCACCAGGTGAGGAGGTAGAGACCATCCCGGCTAACAGGGTGAAACCCCGTCTCTACGCAAAATAGAAAAAAAATCAGCCGGGCGTGGTGGCGGGCGCCTGCAGTCCCAGCTACTCGGGAGGCTGGGGCCGGAGAAGGGCGTGAACCCGGGAGGCGGAGCTTGCAGTGAGCCGAGATGGCGCCGCTGCACTCCAGCCTGGGCGGCAGAGCGAGACTCCGTCTGGAAGAAGAGGAAAGAAAAAGCCTACAGCACCCGGTATTCCCAGGCGGTCTCCCATCCAAGTACTAACCAGGCCCGACCCTGCTTAGCTTCCGAGATCAGACGAGATCGGGCGCGTTCAGGGTGGTATGGCCGTAGACGCCGAGACAGGCGCCTGGCTGCCCCAAGAGCCCGGCCCAGCCATGCCCGCCGGATTGCAGCCGTCACCGCCAGCCCGGGGCCGCGGGGCTCGGATCGGGGACCCCCGAGCCGCTCGCCCGCGGCCTTCCCCCGGCTCCCCAGCTCCCGAGCTTCCACCACATGGGGCCCGCTCGGAACAGGGAGTGCTCCGAGGCGTCAGGGCCCAGGGCCCACGATCCCGGGACCCCCTCCTGGTCCTCCGCCCTGCCGCGGAGGTGGCGTTTTGGGTCCCTCGCCGCTCAGGCGCTCCCGCGAGGCCCCCACTTGCCCCACCCACCCAGAGCCGTCAGGGCTGGCCAAGGGCGACCAGCCGGCCGGGCCTCGCGGGGCCTTTCTCTCCCAACGCCCCCAGCACGGTCGCGTGTCCCGACCAAGGCCCGGCCGGCCGGTGGGCAAGAGGGCGCGGGGGCGGGTAGCGGGTCGGGGGGGTGGCCCCGCTTTGCCCCGGGCTGCCACTAGAGGCGGCGGCCTGATCCCGGGTGAGAGGGGCTGAGAGAAACCCAGACACACCCCGGCACCACCAGGAGCAAATCCACTCCCCCACACACAGACACACCCGGGCGCGCTCGCACGCGCCGGCGCTCGCTCGCACACGCACGCACGCGCGCACACACACACACACACAGACTCACCCACGCAGACACACACACACACACACACACAGACTCACCCACTGAGACACACGCACACACACACACACAGACACACACACACGTACACACACACACGCGGCTTGAAGGAGAGCAAGGACGAGATGGATGGAGAGATAGAAACCGAGGGAGGGAGAGAGACAGCGATCGAGAGAGACAGGGGAGGGGGAGAGGGAAGGAGACAGACAGAGAGGCTGAGAAAGAGACAGGGACAGAGAAAGAGAGACAGACAGAGAGACAGAGGGAAGACGACAGAAGTAGCGCGAGGTCCAGGGGGAAACCTAGAAGAGAGAGGCGGAGGGAGCTAGAGAGCGAGAGCGATAGAGCCTTCGAGAGGAAGCGCCCGGCTCCGGTAGGCAGCGCCCTTTTGAGCAGGCCGGGATAGGGTGGAGGGGGCTTGGGCTGCGCCAGAACACGGGGGCCAGGCGGTCCCTGTGAGAGGACCAACGGAGCGCTGAGACGGGCTTTTACTTGGCTGAATTGCTTGCTTTGGAGGTGGGTTTCGTAGGTTCCTTCCTTTCTTGGCACCACCCTGTGCTCTGGGTGCCTTGCGGCGGGCCCCGGGATTTGCAGAGTGCGCCCGCCCGCCCGTTTGGCGGGAGCCGTGGCACCGGGCGGGGCCGGAGGCCTGGGTCTCTGGCGTGTCCTCGGGACTGGTGTTGACACGAAGTGGGGGGCCGTTGGGAATCCGGGTGCACAGGGACTGTTTTCCTGGTGGCTGGCGAAGCAATGTCCTTCCCCCGGGTGAAGCAGCCCGTGCGTTCCGGAGCCGAGGTCTGGGCTGGCGCCTGTGGCACCCGCTGCCCCTGCCCGCCCCTTCCCCCGGTTTGGAAGGTTGCGACGACGGCGCGCCGCCCGGTGGGTGAATTGAATGGCCTGGGCGTTCCGGGAGCGGGAAGGCACCGCGAACGGCAGGGGACCCGCGCCTGCGGCTCTGGGCTCCGGCCCCCTGCCCTCCCAGGCTGGAGCCGGGCTCCTGGCGGGGCGGCGGCGAGGCGGAAGCGGTGGGATGCTGCTGCCCGGCGTGTAGTAGGGGCGGACCCCCAGGAGGAGGTCTCCGGCTGGGCTGCGGCGGAGGTGTAGGTGGGCGATAAAGGGGGAGCAGAGCGAGGGGAGGTTGGGGAGCATGGTGACCGTAGGGGGAAGGGAGGCAGCGGGGAAGCCAAAAAAGCCTGCAGCAGGCCGGGCATACGCGGTGGCTCCCGCCTGTAATCCCAGCACTGTGGGTGGGAGGCCGAGGCGGGTGGATCACCAGGTGAGGAGGTAGAGACCATCACGGCTAACAGGGTGAGACGCCGTCTCTACGCAAAATAGAAAAAAAATCAGCCGGGCGTGGTGGCGGGCGCCTGCAGTCCCAGCTACTCGGGAGGCTGGGGCCGGAGAAGGGCGTGAACCCGGGAGGCGGAGCTTGCAGTGAGCCGAGATGGTGCCGCTGCACTCCAGCCTGGGCGGCAGAGCGAGACTCCGTCTGGAAGAAGAGGAAAGAAAAAGCAAAAAGCCAAAGAAAAAGCCTACAGCACCCGGTATTCCCAGGCGGTCTCCCATCCAAGTACTAACCAGGCCCGACCCTGCTTAGCTTCCGAGATCAGACGAGATCGGGCGCGTTCAGGGTGGTATGGCCGTAGACGCCGAGACAGGCGCCTGGCTGCCCCAAGAGCCCGGCCCAGCCATGCCCGCCGGATTGCAGCCGTCACCGCCAGCCCGGGGCCGCGGGGCTCGGATCGGGGACCCCCGAGCCCCTCGCCCGCGGCCTTCCCCCGGCTCCCCAGCTCCCGAGCTTCCACCACATGGGGCTCGCTCGGAACAGGGAGTGCTCCGAGGCGTCAGGGCCCAGGGCCCACGATCCCGGGACCCACTCCTGGTCCTCCGCCCTGCCGCGGAGGTGGCGTTTTGGGTCCCTCGCCGCTCAGGCGCTCCCGCGAGGCCCCCTCTTGCCCCACCCCCCCAGAGCCGTCAGGGCTGGCCAAGGGCGACCAGCCGGCCGGGCCGCGCGGGGCCTTTCTCTCCCAACGCCCCCAGCACGGTCGCGTGTCCCGACCAAGGCCCGTCCGGCCGGTGGGCAAGAGGGCGCGGGGGCGGGTAGCGGGTCGGGGGGGGTGGCCCCGCTTTGCCCCGGGCTGCCACTAGAGGCGGCGGCCTGATCCCGGGTGAGAGGGGCTGAGAGAAACCCAGACACACCCCGCCACCACCAGGAGCAAATCCACTCCCCCACACACAGACACACCCGGGCGCGCTCGCACGCGCGGGCGCTCGCTCGCACACGCACGCACGCACGCGCGCGCGCACACGCGCACACACACACACACACACACAGACTCACCCACTCAGACGCACACACACACACACAGACACACACACACGTACACACACACACGCGGCTTGAAGGAGAGCAAGGACGAGATGGATGGAGAGATAGAAACCGAGGGAGGGAGAGAGACAGCGATCGAGAGAGACAGGGGAGGGGGAGAGGGAAGGAGACAGACAGAGAGGCTGAGAAAGAGACAGGGACAGAGAAAGAGAGAGAGACAGAGAGACAGAGGGAAGACGACAGAAGTAGCGCGAGGTCCAGGGGGAAACCTAGAAGAGAGAGGCGGAGGGAGCTAGAGAGCGAGAGCGATAGAGCCTTCGAGAGGAAGCGCCCGGCTCCGGTAGGCAGCGCCCTTTTGAGCAGGCCGGGATAGGGTGGAGGGGGCTTGGGCTGCGCCAGAACACGGGGGCCAGGCGGTCCCTGTGAGAGGACCAACGGAGCGCTGAGACGGGCTTTTACTTGGCTGAATTGCTTGCTTTGGAGGTGGGTTTCGTAGGTTCCTTCCTTTCTTGGCACCACCCTGTGCTCTGGGTGCCTTGCGGCGGGCCCCGGGATTTGCAGAGTGCGCCCGCCCGCCCGTTTGGCGGGAGCCGTGGCACCGGGCGGGGCCGGAGGCCTGGGTCTCTGGCGTGTCCTCGGGACTGGTGTTGACACGAAGTGGGGGGCCGTTGGGAATCCGGGTGCACAGGGACTGTTTTCCTGGTGGCTGGCGAAGCAATGTCCTTCCCCCGGGTGAAGCAGCCCGTGCGTTCCGGAGCCGAGGTCTGGGCTGGCGCCTGTGGCACCCGCTGCCCCTGCCCGCCCCTTCCCCCGGTTTGGAAGGTTTTGACGACGGCGCGCCGCCCGGTGGGTGAATTGAATGGCCTGGGCGTTCCGGGAGCGGGAAGGCACCGCGAACGGCAGGGGACCCGCGCCTGCGGCTCTGGGGTCCGGCCCCCTGCCCTCCCAGGCTGGAGCCGGGCTCCTGGCGGGGTGGCGGCGAGGCGGAAGCGGTGGGATGCTGCTGCCCGGCGTGTAGTAGGGGCGGACCCCCAGGAGGAGGTCTCCGGCTGGGCTGCGGCGGAGGTGTAGGTGGGCGATAAAGGGGGAGCAGAGCGAGGGGAGGTTGGGGAGCATGGTGACCGTAGGGGGAAGGGAGGCAGCGGGGAAGCCAAAAAAGCCTGCAGCAGGCCGGGCGGGCGCGGTGGCTCCCGCCTGTAATCCCAGCACTGTGGGTGGGAGGCCGAGGCGGGTGGATCACCAGGTGAGGAGGTAGAGACCATCCCGGCTAACAGGGTGAAACCCCGTCTCTATGCAAAATAGAAAAAAAATCAGCCGGGCGTGGTGGCGGGCGCCTGCAGTCCCAGCTACTCGGGAGGCTGGGGCCGGAGAAGGGCGTGAACCCGGGAGGCGGAGCTTGCAGTGAGCCGAGATGGCGCCGCTGCACTCCAGCCTGGGCGGCAGATCGAGACTCCGTCTGGAAGAAGAGGAAAGAAAAAGCCTACAGCACCCGGTATTCCCAGGCGGTCTCCCATCCAAGTACTAACAAGGCCCGACCCTGCTTAGCTTCCGAGATCAGACGAGATCAGGCGCGTTCAGGGTGGTATGGCCGTAGACGCCGACACAGGCGCCTGGCTGCCCCAAGAGCCCGGCCCAGCCATGCCCGCCGGATTGCAGCCGTCACCGCCTGCCGGGGCCGTGGGGCTCGGATCGGGGACCCCCGAGCCGCTCGCCCGCGGCCTTCCCCCGGCTCCCCAGCTCCCGAGCTTCCACCACATGGGGCCCGCTCGGAACAGGGAGTGCTCCGAGGCGTCAGGGCCCAGGGCCCACGATCCCGGGACCCCCTCCTGGTCCTCCCCCCTGCCGCGGAGGTGGCGTTTTGGGTCCCTCGCCGCTCAGGCGCTCCCGCGAGGCCCCCTCTTGCCCCACCCACCCAGAGCCGTCAGGGCTGGCCAAGGGCGACCAGCCGGCCGGGCCTCGCGGGGCCTTTCTCTCCCAACGCCCCCAGCACGGTCGCGTGTCCCGACCAAGGCCCGTCCGGCCGGTGGGCAAGAGGGCGCGGGGGCGGGTAGCGGGTCGGGGGGGTGGCCCCGCTTTGCCCCGGGCTGCCACTAGAGGCGGCGGCCTGATCCCGGGTGAGAGGGGCTGAGAGAAACCCAGACACACCCCGCCACCACCAGGAGCAAATCCACTCCCCCACACACAGACACACCCGGGCGCGCTCGCACGCGCGGGCGCTCGCTCGAACACGCACGCACGCACGCGCGCGCGCACACGCGCACACACACACACACACACAGACTCACCCACTCAGACGCACACACACACACACAGACACACACACACGTACACACACACACGCGGCTTGAAGGAGAGCAAGGACGAGATGGATGGAGAGATAGAAACCGAGGGAGGGAGAGAGACAGCGATCGAGAGAGACAGGGGAGGGGGAGAGGGAAGGAGACAGACAGAGAGGCTGAGAAAGAGACAGGGACAGAGAAAGAGAGACAGACAGAGAGACAGAGGGAAGACGACAGAAGTAGCGCGAGGTCCAGGGGGAAACCTAGAAGAGAGAGGCGGAGGGAGCTAGAGAGCGAGAGCGATAGAGCCTTCGAGAGGAAGCGCCCGGCTCCGGTAGGCAGCGCCCTTTTGAGCAGGCCGGGATAGGGTGGAGGGGGCTTGGGCTGCGCCAGAACACGGGGGCCAGGCGGTCCCTGTGAGAGGACCAACGGAGCGCTGAGACGGGCTTTTACTTGGCTGAATTGCTTGCTTTGGAGGTGGGTTTCGTAGGTTCCTTCCTTTCTTGGCACCACCCTGTGCTCTGGGTGCCTTGCGGCGGGCCCCGGGATTTGCAGAGTGCGCCCGCCCGCCCGTTTGGCGGGAGCCGTGGCACCGGGCGGGGCCGGAGGCCTGGGTCTCTGGCGTGTCCTCGGGACTGGTGTTGACACGAAGTGGGGGGCCGTTGGGAATCCGGGTGCACAGGGACTGTTTTCCTGGTGGCTGGCGAAGCAATGTCCTTCCCCCGGGTGAAGCAGCCCGTGCGTTCCGGAGCCGAGGTCTGGGCTGGCGCCTGTGGCACCCGCTGCCCCTGCCCGCCCCTTCCCCCGGTTTGGAAGGTTTTGACGACGGCGCGCCGCCCGGTGGGTGAATTGAATGGCCTGGGCGTTCCGGGAGCGGGAAGGCACCGCGAACGGCAGGGGACCCGCGCCTGCGGCTCTGGGGTCCGGCCCCCTGCCCTCCCAGGCTGGAGCCGGGCTCCTGGCGGGGCGGCGGCGAGGCGGAAGCGGTGGGATGCTGCTGCCCGGCGTGTAGTAGGGGCGGACCCCCAGGAGGAGGTCCCCGGCTGGGCTGCGGCGGAGGTGTAGGTGGGCGATAAAGGGGGAGCAGAGCGAGGGGAGGTTGGGGAGCATGGCGACCGTAGGGGGAAGGGAGGCAGCGGGGAAGCCAAAAAAGCCTGCAGGAGGCCGGGCGGGCGCGGTGGCTCCCGCCTGTAATCCCAGCACTGTGGGTGGGAGGCCGAGGCGGGTGGATCACCAGGTGAGGAGGTGGAGACCATCCCGGCTAACAGGGTGAAACCCCGTCTCTACGCAAAATAGAAAAAAAATCAGCCGGGCGTGGTGGCGGGCGCCTGCAGTCCCAGCTACTCGGGAGGCTGGGGCCGGAGAAGGGCGTGAACCCGGGAGGCGGAGCTTGCAGTGAGCCGAGATGGCGCCGCTGCACTCCAGCCTGGGCGGCAGAGCGAGACTCCGTCTGGAAGAAGAGGAAAGAAAAAGCCTACAGCACCCGGTATTCCCAGGCGGTCTCCCATCCAAGTACTAACCAGGCCCGACCCTGCTTACCTTCCGAGATCAGACGAGATCGGGCGCGTTCAGGGTGGTATGGCCGTAGACGCCGAGACAGGCGCCTGGCTGCCCCAAGAGCCCGGCCCAGCCATGCCCGCCGGATTGCAGCCGTCACCGGCAGCCCGGGGCCGCGGGGCTCGGATCGGGGACCCCCGAGCCCCTCGCCCGCGGCCTTCCCCCGGCTCCCCAGCTCCCGAGCTTCCACCACATGGGGCCCGCTCGGAACAGGGAGTGCTCCGAGGAGTCAGGGCCCATGGACCACGATCCCGGGACCCCCTCCTGGTCCTCCGCCCTGCCGCGGAGGTGGCGTTTTGGATCCCTCGCAGCTCAGGCGCTCCCGCGAGGCCCCCTCTTGCCCCACCCACCCGGAGCCGTCAGGGCTGGCCAAGGGCGACCAGCCGGTCGGGCCGCGCGGGGCCTTTCTCTCCCAACGCCCCCAGCACGGTCGCGTGTCCCGACCAAGGCCCGTCCGGCCGGTGGGCAAGAGGGCGCGGGGGCGGGTAGCGGGTCGGGGGGTTGGCCCCGCTTTGCCCCGGGCTGCCACTAGAGGCGGCGGCCTGATCCCGGGTGAGAGGGGCAGAGAGAAACCCAGACACACCCCGCCACCACCAGGAGCAAATCCACTCCCCCACACACAGACACACCCGGGCGCGCTCGCACGCGCGGGCGCTCGCTCGCACACGCACGCACGCGCGCACACACACACACACAGACTCACCCACTCAGACACACACACACACACACACACAGACTCACCCACTGAGACGCACACACACACACACACGGACACACACACACGTACACACACACACGCGGCTTGAAGGAGAGCAAGGACGAGATGGATGGAGAGATAGAAACCGAGGGAGGGAGAGAGACAGCGATCGAGAGAGACAGGGGAGGGGGAGAGGGAAGGAGACAGACAGAGAGGCTGAGAAAGAGACAGGGACAGAGAAAGAGAGAGAGACAGAGAGACAGAGGGAAGACGACAGAAGTAGCGCGAGGTCCAGGGGGAAACCTAGAAGAGAGAGGCGGAGGGAGCTAGAGAGCGAGAGCGATAGAGCCTTCGAGAGGAAGCGCCCGGCTCCGGTAGGCAGCGCCCTTTTGAGCAGGCCGGGATAGGGTGGAGGGGGCTTGGGCTGCGCCAGAACACGGGGGCCAGGCGGTCCCTGTGAGAGGACCAACGGAGCGCTGAGACGGGCTTTTACTTGGCTGAATTGCTTGCTTTGGAGGTGGGTTTCGTAGGTTCCTTCCTTTCTTGGCACCACCCTGTGCTCTGGGTGCCTTGCGGCGGGCCCCGGGATTTGCAGAGTGCGCCCGCCCGCCCGTTTGGCGGGAGCCGTGGCACCGGGCGGGGCCGGAGGCCTGGGTCTCTGGCGTGTCCTCGGGACTGGTGTTGACACGAAGTGGGGGGCCGTTGGGAATCCGGGTGCACAGGGACTGTTTTCCTGGTGGCTGGCGAAGCAATGTCCTTCCCCCGGGTGAAGCAGCCCGTGCGTTCCGGAGCCGAGGTCTGGGCTGGCGCCTGTGGCACCCGCTGCCCCTGCCCGCCCCTTCCCCCGGTTTGGAAGGTTGCGACGACGGCGCGCCGCCCGGTGGGTGAATTGAATGGCCTGGGCGTTCCGGGAGCGGGAAGGCACCGCGAACGGCAGGGGACCCGCGCCTGCGGCTCTGGGCTCCGGCCCCCTGCCCTCCCAGGCTGGAGCCGGGCTCCTGGCGGGGCGGCGGCGAGGCGGAAGCGGTGGGATGCTGCTGCCCGGCGTGTAGTAGGGGCGGACCCCCAGGAGGAGGTCTCCGGCTGGGCTGCGGCGGAGGTGTAGGTGGGCGATAAAGGGGGAGCAGAGCGAGGGGAGGTTGGGGAGCATGGTGACCGTAGGGGGAAGGGAGGCAGCGGGGAAGCCAAAAAAGCCTGCAGCAGGCCGGGCATGCGCGGTGGCTCCCGCCTGTAATCCCAGCACTGTGGGTGGGAGGCCGAGGCGGGTGGATCACCAGGTGAGGAGGTAGAGACCATCACGGCTAACAGGGTGAGACGCCGTCTCTACGCAAAATAGAAAAAAAATCAGCCGGGCGTGGTGGCGGGCGCCTGCAGTCCCAGCTACTCGGGAGGCTGGGGCCGGAGAAGGGCGTGAACCCGGGAGGCGGAGCTTGCAGTGAGCCGAGATGGTGCCGCTGCACTCCAGCCTGGGCGGCAGAGCGAGACTCCGTCTGGAAGAAGAGGAAAGAAAAAGCAAAAAGCCAAAGAAAAAGCCTACAGCACCCGGTATTCCCAGGCGGTCTCCCATCCAAGTACTAACCAGGCCCGACCCTGCTTAGCTTCCGAGATCAGACGAGATCGGGCGCGTTCAGGGTGGTATGGCCGTAGACGCCGAGACAGGCGCCTGGCTGCCCCAAGAGCCCGGCCCAGCCATGCCCGCCGGATTGCAGCCGTCACCGCCAGCCCGGGGCCGCGGGGCTCGGATCGGGGACCCCCGAGCCCCTCGCCCGCGGCCTTCCCCCGGCTCCCCAGCTCCCGAGCTTCCACCACATGGGGCTCGCTCGGAACAGGGAGTGCTCCGAGGCGTCAGGGCCCAGGGCCCACGATCCCGGGACCCACTCCTGGTCCTCCGCCCTGCCGCGGAGGTGGCGTTTTGGGTCCCTCGCCGCTCAGGCGCTCCCGCGAGGCCCCCTCTTGCCCCACCCCCCCAGAGCCGTCAGGGCTGGCCAAGGGCGACCAGCCGGCCGGGCCGCGCGGGGCCTTTCTCTCCCAACGCCCCCAGCACGGTCGCGTGTCCCGACCAAGGCCCGTCCGGCCGGTGGGCAAGAGGGCGCGGGGGCGGGTAGCGGGTCGGGGGGGTGGCCCCGCTTTGCCCCGGGCTGCCACTAGAGGCGGCGGCCTGATCCCGGGTGAGAGGGGCTGAGAGAAACCCAGACACACCCCGCCACCACCAGGAGCAAATCCACTCCCCCACACACAGACACAGCCGGGCGCGCTCGCACGCGCGGGCGCTCGCTCGCACACGCACGCACGCACGCGCGCGCGCACACGCGCACACACACACACACACACACAGACTCACCCACTCAGATGCACACACACACACACAGACACACACACACGTACACACACACACGCGGCTTGAAGGAGAGCAAGGACGAGATGGATGGAGAGATAGAAACCGAGGGAGGGAGAGAGACAGCGATCGAGAGAGACAGGGGAGGGGGAGAGGGAAGGAGACAGACAGAGAGGCTGAGAAAGAGACAGGGACAGAGAAAGAGAGAGAGACAGAGAGACAGAGGGAAGACGACAGAAGTAGCGCGAGGTCCAGGGGGAAACCTAGAAGAGAGAGGCGGAGGGAGCTAGAGAGCGAGAGCGATAGAGCCTTCGAGAGGAAGCGCCCGGCTCCGGTAGGCAGCGCCCTTTTGAGCAGGCCGGGATAGGGTGGAGGGGGCTTGGGCTGCGCCAGAACACGGGGGCCAGGCGGTCCCTGTGAGAGGACCAACGGAGCGCTGAGACGGGCTTTTACTTGGCTGAATTGCTTGCTTTGGAGGTGGGTTTCGTAGGTTCCTTCCTTTCTTGGCACCACCCTGTGCTCTGGGTGCCTTGCGGCGGGCCCCGGGATTTGCAGAGTGCGCCCGCCCGCCCGTTTGGCGGGAGCCGTGGCACCGGGCGGGGCCGGAGGCCTGGGTCTCTGGCGTGTCCTCGGGACTGGTGTTGACACGAAGTGGGGGGCCGTTGGGAATCCGGGTGCACAGGGACTGTTTTCCTGGTGGCTGGCGAAGCAATGTCCTTCCCCCGGGTGAAGCAGCCCGTGTGTTCCGGAGCCGAGGTCTGGGCTGGCGCCTGTGGCACCCGCTGCCCCTGCCCGCCCCTTCCCCCGGTTTGGAAGGTTGCGACGACGGCGCGCCGCCCGGTGGGTGAATTGAATGGCCTGGGCGTTCCGGGAGCGGGAAGGCACCGCGAACGGCAGGGGACCCGCGCCTGCGGCTCTGGGCTCCGGCCCCCTGCCCTCCCAGGCTGGAGCCGGGCTCCTGGCGGGGCGGCGGCGAGGCGGAAGCGGTGGGATGCTGCTGCCCGGCGTGTAGTAGGGGCGGACCCCCAGGAGGAGGTCTCCGGCTGGGCTGCGGCGGAGGTGTAGGTGGGCGATAAAGGGGGAGCAGAGCGAGGGGAGGTTGGGGAGCATGGTGACCGTAGGGGGAAGGGAGGCAGCGGGGAAGCCAAAAAAGCCTGCAGCAGGCCGGGCATGCGCGGTGGCTCCCGCCTGTAATCCCAGCACTGTGGGTGGGAGGCCGAGGCGGGTGGATCACCAGGTGAGGAGGTAGAGACCATCACGGCTAACAGGGTGAGACGCCGTCTCTACGCAAAATAGAAAAAAAATCAGCCGGGCGTGGTGGCGGGCGCCTGCAGTCCCAGCTACTCGGGAGGCTGGGGCCGGAGAAGGGCGTGAACCCGGGAGGCGGAGCTTGCAGTGAGCCGAGATGGTGCCGCTGCACTCCAGCCTGGGCGGCAGAGCGAGACTCCGTCTGGAAGAAGAGGAAAGAAAAAGCAAAAAGCCAAAGAAAAAGCCTACAGCACCCGGTATTCCCAGGCGGTCTCCCATCCAAGTACTAACCAGGCCCGACCCTGCTTAGCTTCCGAGATCAGACGAGATCGGGCGCGTTCAGGGTGGTATGGCCGTAGACGCCGAGACAGGCGCCTGGCTGCCCCAAGAGCCCGGCCCAGCCATGCCCGCCGGATTGCAGCCGTCACCGCCAGCCCGGGGCCGCGGGGCTCGGATCGGGGACCCCCGAGCCCCTCGCCCGCGGCCTTCCCCCGGCTCCCCAGCTCCCGAGCTTCCACCACATGGGGCTCGCTCGGAACAGGGAGTGCTCCGAGGCGTCAGGGCCCAGGGCCCACGATCCCGGGACCCACTCCTGGTCCTCCGCCCTGCCGCGGAGGTGGCGTTTTGGGTCCCTCGCCGCTCAGGCGCTCCCGCGAGGCCCCCTCTTGCCCCACTCCCCCAGAGCCGTCAGGGCTGGCCAAGGGCGACCAGCCGGCCGGGCCGCGCGGGGCCTTTCTCTCCCAACGCCCCCAGCACGGTCGCGTGTCCCGACCAAGGCCCGTCCGGGCGGTGGGCAAGAGGGCGCGGGGGCGGGTAGCGGGTCGGGGGGGGTGGCCCCGCTTTGCCCCGGGCTGCCACTAGAGGCGGCGGCCTGATCCCGGGTGAGAGGGGCTGAGAGAAACCCAGACACACCCCGCCACCACCAGGAGCAAATCCACTCCCCCACACACAGACACACCCGGGCGCGCTCGCACGCGCGGGCGCTCGCTCGCACACGCACGCACGCACGCGCGCGCGCACACGCGCACACACACACACACACACACAGACTCACCCACTCAGACGCACACACACACACACAGACACACACACACGTACACACACACACGCGGCTTGAAGGAGAGCAAGGACGAGATGGATGGAGAGATAGAAACCGAGGGAGGGAGAGAGACAGCGATCGAGAGAGACAGGGGAGGGGGAGAGGGAAGGAGACAGACAGAGAGGCTGAGAAAGAGACAGGGACAGAGAAAGAGAGAGAGACAGAGAGACAGAGGGAAGACGACAGAAGTAGCGCGAGGTCCAGGGGGAAACCTAGAAGAGAGAGGCGGAGGGAGCTAGAGAGCGAGAGCGATAGAGCCTTCGAGAGGAAGCGCCCGGCTCCGGTAGGCAGCGCCCTTTTGAGCAGGCCGGGATAGGGTGGAGGGGGCTTGGGCTGCGCCAGAACACGGGGGCCAGGCGGTCCCTGTGAGAGGACCAACGGAGCGCTGAGACGGGCTTTTACTTGGCTGAATTGCTTGCTTTGGAGGTGGGTTTCGTAGGTTCCTTCCTTTCTTGGCACCACCCTGTGCTCTGGGTGCCTTGCGGCGGGCCCCGGGATTTGCAGAGTGCGCCCGCCCGCCCGTTTGGCGGGAGCCGTGGCACCGGGCGGGGCCGGAGGCCTGGGTCTCTGGCGTGTCCTCGGGAGTGGTGTTGACACGAAGTGGGGGGCCGTTGGGAATCCGGGTGCACAGGGACTGTTTTCCTGGTGGCTGGCGAAGCAATGTCCTTCCCCCGGGTGAAGCAGCCCGTGCGTTCCGGAGCCGAGGTCTGGGCTGGCGCCTGTGGCACCCGCTGCCCCTGCCCGCCCCTTCCCCCGGTTTGGAAGGTTTTGACGACGGCGCGCCGCCCGGTGGGTGAATTGAATGGCCTGGGCGTTCCGGGAGCGGGAAGGCACCGCGAACGGCAGGGGACCCGCGCCTGCGGCTCTGGGGTCCGGCCCCCTGCCCTCCCAGGCTGGAGCCGGGCTCCTGGCGGGGTGGCGGCGAGGCGGAAGCGGTGGGATGCTGCTGCCCGGCGTGTAGTAGGGGCGGACCCCCAGGAGGAGGTCCCCGGCTGGGCTGCGGCGGAGGTGTAGGTGGGCGATAAAGGGGGAGCAGAGCGAGGGGAGGTTGGGGAGCATGGCGACCGTAGGGGGAAGGGAGGCAGCGGGGAAGCCAAAAAAGCCTGCAGGAGGCCGGGCGGGCGCGGTGGCTCCCGCCTGTAATCCCAGCACTGTGGGTGGGAGGCCGAGGCGGGTGGATCACCAGGTGAGGAGGTGGAGACCATCCCGGCTAACAGGGTGAAACCCCGTCTCTACGCAAAATAGAAAAAAAATCAGCCGGGCGTGGTGGCGGGCGCCTGCAGTCCCAGCTACTCGGGAGGCTGGGGCCGGAGAAGGGCGTGAACCCGGGAGGCGGAGCTTGCAGTGAGCCGAGATGGCGCCGCTGCACTCCAGCCTGGGCGGCAGAGCGAGACTCCGTCTGGAAGAAGAGGAAAGAAAAAGCCTACAGCACCCGGTATTCCCAGGCGGTCTCCCATCCAAGTACTAACCAGGCCCGACCCTGCTTACCTTCCGAGATCAGACGAGATCAGGCGCGTTCAGGGTGGTATGGCCGTAGACGCCGAGACAGGCGCCTGGCTGCCCCAAGAGCCCGGCCCAGCCATGCCCGCCGGATTGCAGCCGTCACCGGCAGCCCGGGGCCGCGGGGCTCGGATCGGGGACCCCCGAGCCCCTCGCCCGCGGCCTTCCCCCGGCTCCCCAGCTCCCGAGCTTCCACCACATGGGGCCCGCTCGGAACAGGGAGTGCTCCGAGGAGTCAGGGCCCATGGCCCACGATCCCGGGACCCCCTCCTGGTCCTCCGCCCTGCCGCGGAGGTGGCGTTTTGGATCCCTCGCCGCTCAGGCGCTCCCGCGAGGCCCCCTCTTGCCCCACCCACCCGGAGCCGTCAGGGCTGGCCAAGGGCGACCAGCCGGTCGGGCCGCGCGGGGCCTTTCTCTCCCAACGCCCCCAGCACGGTCGCGTGTCCCGACCAAAGCCCGTCCGGCCGGTGGGCAAGAGGGCGCGGGGGCGGGTAGCGGGTCGGGGGGCTGGCCCCGCTTTGCCCCGGGCTGCCACTAGAGGCGGCGGCCTGATCCCGGGTGAGAGGGGCTGAGAGAAACCCAGACACACCCCGCCACCACCAGGAGCAAATCCACTCCCCCACACACAGACACACCCGGGCGCGCTCGCACGCGCGGGCGCTCGCTCGCACACGCACGCACGCGCGCACACACACACACACAGACTCACCCACTCAGACACACACACACACACACACACAGACTCACCCACTGAGACGCACACACACACACACACGGACACACACACACGTACACGCACACACGCGGCTTGAAGGAGAGCAAGGACGAGATGGATGGAGAGATAGAAACCGAGGGAGGGAGAGAGACAGCGATCGAGAGAGACAGGGGAGGGGGAGAGGGAAGGAGACAGACAGAGAGGCTGAGAAAGAGACAGGGACAGAGAAAGAGAGAGAGACAGAGAGACAGAGGGAAGACGACAGAAGTAGCGCGAGGTCCAGGGGGAAACCTAGAAGAGAGAGGCGGAGGGAGCTAGAGAGCGAGAGCGATAGAGCCTTCGAGAGGAAGCGCCCGGCTCCGGTAGGCAGCGCCCTTTTGAGCAGGCCGGGATAGGGTGGAGGGGGCTTGGGCTGCGCCAGAACACGGGGGCCAGGCGGTCCCTGTGAGAGGACCAACGGAGCGCTGAGACGGGCTTTTACTTGGCTGAATTGCTTGCTTTGGAGGTGGGTTTCGTAGGTTCCTTCCTTTCTTGGCACCACCCTGTGCTCTGGGTGCCTTGCGGCGGGCCCCGGGATTTGCAGAGTGCGCCCGCCCGCCCGTTTGGCGGGAGCCGTGGCACCGGGCGGGGCCGGAGGCCTGGGTCTCTGGCGTGTCCTCGGGACTGGTGTTGACACGAAGTGGGGGGCCGTTGGGAATCCGGGTGCACAGGGACTGTTTTCCTGGTGGCTGGCGAAGCAATGTCCTTCCCCCGGGTGAAGCAGCCCGTGTGTTCCGGAGCCGAGGTCTGGGCTGGCGCCTGTGGCACCCGCTGCCCCTGCCCGCCCCTTCCCCCGGTTTGGAAGGTTGCGACGACGGCGCGCCGCCCGGTGGGTGAATTGAATGGCCTGGGCGTTCCGGGAGCGGGAAGGCACCGCGAACGGCAGGGGACCCGCGCCTGCGGCTCTGGGCTCCGGCCCCCTGCCCTCCCAGGCTGGAGCCGGGCTCCTGGCGGGGCGGCGGCGAGGCGGAAGCGGTGGGATGCTGCTGCCCGGCGTGTAGTAGGGGCGGACCCCCAGGAGGAGGTCTCCGGCTGGGCTGCGGCGGAGGTGTAGGTGGGCGATAAAGGGGGAGCAGAGCGAGGGGAGGTTGGGGAGCATGGTGACCGTAGGGGGAAGGGAGGCAGCGGGGAAGCCAAAAAAGCCTGCAGCAGGCCGGGCATGCGCGGTGGCTCCCGCCTGTAATCCCAGCACTGTGGGTGGGAGGCCGAGGCGGGTGGATCACCAGGTGAGGAGGTAGAGACCATCACGGCTAACAGGGTGAGACGCCGTCTCTACGCAAAATAGAAAAAAAATCAGCCGGGCGTGGTGGCGGGCGCCTGCAGTCCCAGCTACTCGGGAGGCTGGGGCCGGAGAAGGGCGTGAACCCGGGAGGCGGAGCTTGCAGTGAGCCGAGATGGTGCCGCTGCACTCCAGCCTGGGCGGCAGAGCGAGACTCCGTCTGGAAGAAGAGGAAAGAAAAAGCAAAAAGCCAAAGAAAAAGCCTACAGCACCCGGTATTCCCAGGCGGTCTCCCATCCAAGTACTAACCAGGCCCGACCCTGCTTAGCTTCCGAGATCAGACGAGATCGGGCGCGTTCAGGGTGGTATGGCCGTAGACGCCGAGACAGGCGCCTGGCTGCCCCAAGAGCCCGGCCCAGCCATGCCCGCCGGATTGCAGCCGTCACCGCCAGCCCGGGGCCGCGGGGCTCGGATCGGGGACCCCCGAGCCCCTCGCCCGCGGCCTTCCCCCGGCTCCCCAGCTCCCGAGCTTCCACCACATGGGGCTCGCTCGGAACAGGGAGTGCTCCGAGGCGTCAGGGCCCAGGGCCCACGATCCCGGGACCCACTCCTGGTCCTCCGCCCTGCCGCGGAGGTGGCGTTTTGGGTCCCTCGCCGCTCAGGCGCTCCCGCGAGGCCCCCTCTTGCCCCACTCCCCCAGAGCCGTCAGGGCTGGCCAAGGGCGACCAGCCGGCCGGGCCGCGCGGGGCCTTTCTCTCCCAACGCCCCCAGCACGGTCGCGTGTCCCGACCAAGGCCCGTCCGGGCGGTGGGCAAGAGGGCGCGGGGGCGGGTAGCGGGTCGGGGGGGGTGGCCCCGCTTTGCCCCGGGCTGCCACTAGAGGCGGCGGCCTGATCCCGGGTGAGAGGGGCTGAGAGAAACCCAGACACACCCCGCCACCACCAGGAGCAAATCCACTCCCCCACACACAGACACACCCGGGCGCGCTCGCACGCGCGGGCGCTCGCTCGCACACGCACGCACGCACGCGCGCGCGCACACGCGCACACACACACACACACACACAGACTCACCCACTCAGACGCACACACACACACACAGACACACACACACGTACACACACACACGCGGCTTGAAGGAGAGCAAGGACGAGATGGATGGAGAGATAGAAACCGAGGGAGGGAGAGAGACAGCGATCGAGAGAGACAGGGGAGGGGGAGAGGGAAGGAGACAGACAGAGAGGCTGAGAAAGAGACAGGGACAGAGAAAGAGAGAGAGACAGAGAGACAGAGGGAAGACGACAGAAGTAGCGCGAGGTCCAGGGGGAAACCTAGAAGAGAGAGGCGGAGGGAGCTAGAGAGCGAGAGCGATAGAGCCTTCGAGAGGAAGCGCCCGGCTCCGGTAGGCAGCGCCCTTTTGAGCAGGCCGGGATAGGGTGGAGGGGGCTTGGGCTGCGCCAGAACACGGGGGCCAGGCGGTCCCTGTGAGAGGACCAACGGAGCGCTGAGACGGGCTTTTACTTGGCTGAATTGCTTGCTTTGGAGGTGGGTTTCGTAGGTTCCTTCCTTTCTTGGCACCACCCTGTGCTCTGGGTGCCTTGCGGCGGGCCCCGGGATTTGCAGAGTGCGCCCGCCCGCCCGTTTGGCGGGAGCCGTGGCACCGGGCGGGGCCGGAGGCCTGGGTCTCTGGCGTGTCCTCGGGAGTGGTGTTGACACGAAGTGGGGGGCCGTTGGGAATCCGGGTGCACAGGGACTGTTTTCCTGGTGGCTGGCGAAGCAATGTCCTTCCCCCGGGTGAAGCAGCCCGTGCGTTCCGGAGCCGAGGTCTGGGCTGGCGCCTGTGGCACCCGCTGCCCCTGCCCGCCCCTTCCCCCGGTTTGGAAGGTTTTGACGACGGCGCGCCGCCCGGTGGGTGAATTGAATGGCCTGGGCGTTCCGGGAGCGGGAAGGCACCGCGAACGGCAGGGGACCCGCGCCTGCGGCTCTGGGGTCCGGCCCCCTGCCCTCCCAGGCTGGAGCCGGGCTCCTGGCGGGGTGGCGGCGAGGCGGAAGCGGTGGGATGCTGCTGCCCGGCGTGTAGTAGGGGCGGACCCCCAGGAGGAGGTCCCCGGCTGGGCTGCGGCGGAGGTGTAGGTGGGCGATAAAGGGGGAGCAGAGCGAGGGGAGGTTGGGGAGCATGGCGACCGTAGGGGGAAGGGAGGCAGCGGGGAAGCCAAAAAAGCCTGCAGGAGGCCGGGCGGGCGCGGTGGCTCCCGCCTGTAATCCCAGCACTGTGGGTGGGAGGCCGAGGCGGGTGGATCACCAGGTGAGGAGGTGGAGACCATCCCGGCTAACAGGGTGAAACCCCGTCTCTACGCAAAATAGAAAAAAAATCAGCCGGGCGTGGTGGCGGGCGCCTGCAGTCCCAGCTACTCGGGAGGCTGGGGCCGGAGAAGGGCGTGAACCCGGGAGGCGGAGCTTGCAGTGAGCCGAGATGGCGCCGCTGCACTCCAGCCTGGGCGGCAGAGCGAGACTCCGTCTGGAAGAAGAGGAAAGAAAAAGCCTACAGCACCCGGTATTCCCAGGCGGTCTCCCATCCAAGTACTAACCAGGCCCGACCCTGCTTACCTTCCGAGATCAGACGAGATCAGGCGCGTTCAGGGTGGTATGGCCGTAGACGCCGAGACAGGCGCCTGGCTGCCCCAAGAGCCCGGCCCAGCCATGCCCGCCGGATTGCAGCCGTCACCGGCAGCCCGGGGCCGCGGGGCTCGGATCGGGGACCCCCGAGCCCCTCGCCCGCGGCCTTCCCCCGGCTCCCCAGCTCCCGAGCTTCCACCACATGGGGCCCGCTCGGAACAGGGAGTGCTCCGAGGAGTCAGGGCCCATGGCCCACGATCCCGGGACCCCCTCCTGGTCCTCCGCCCTGCCGCGGAGGTGGCGTTTGGGATCCCTCGCCGCTCAGGCGCTCCCGCGAGGCCCCCTCTTGCCCCACCCACCCGGAGCCGTCAGGGCTGGCCAAGGGCGACCAGCCGGTCGGGCCGCGCGGGGCCTTTCTCTCCCAACGCCCCCAGCACGGTCGCGTGTCCCGACCAAAGCCCGTCCGGCCGGTGGGCAAGAGGGCGCGGGGGCGGGTAGCGGGTCGGGGGGCTGGCCCCGCTTTGCCCCGGGCTGCCACTAGAGGCGGCGGCCTGATCCCGGGTGAGAGGGGCTGAGAGAAACCCAGACACACCCCGCCACCACCAGGAGCAAATCCACTCCCCCACACACAGACACACCCGGGCGCGCTCGCACGCGCGGGCGCTCGCTCGCACACGCACGCACGCGCGCACACACACACACACAGACTCACCCACTCAGACACACACACACACACACACACAGACTCACCCACTGAGACGCACACACACACACACACGGACACACACACACGTACACGCACACACGCGGCTTGAAGGAGAGCAAGGACGAGATGGATGGAGAGATAGAAACCGAGGGAGGGAGAGAGACAGCGATCGAGAGAGACAGGGGAGGGGGAGAGGGAAGGAGACAGACAGAGAGGCTGAGAAAGAGACAGGGACAGAGAAAGAGAGAGAGACAGAGAGACAGAGGGAAGACGACAGAAGTAGCGCGAGGTCCAGGGGGAAACCTAGAAGAGAGAGGCGGAGGGAGCTAGAGAGCGAGAGCGATAGAGCCTTCGAGAGGAAGCGCCCGGCTCCGGTAGGCAGCGCCCTTTTGAGCAGGCCGGGATAGGGTGGAGGGGGCTTGGGCTGCGCCAGAACACGGGGGCCAGGCGGTCCCTGTGAGAGGACCAACGGAGCGCTGAGACGGGCTTTTACTTGGCTGAATTGCTTGCTTTGGAGGTGGGTTTCGTAGGTTCCTTCCTTTCTTGGCACCACCCTGTGCTCTGGGTGCCTTGCGGCGGGCCCCGGGATTTGCAGAGTGCGCCCGCCCGCCCGTTTGGCGGGAGCCGTGGCACCGGGCGGGGCCGGAGGCCTGGGTCTCTGGCGTGTCCTCGGGACTGGTGTTGACACGAAGTGGGGGGCCGTTGGGAATCCGGGTGCACAGGGACTGTTTTCCTGGTGGCTGGCGAAGCAATGTCCTTCCCCCGGGTGAAGCAGCCCGTGTGTTCCGGAGCCGAGGTCTGGGCTGGCGCCTGTGGCACCCGCTGCCCCTGCCCGCCCCTTCCCCCGGTTTGGAAGGTTGCGACGACGGCGCGCCGCCCGGTGGGTGAATTGAATGGCCTGGGCGTTCCGGGAGCGGGAAGGCACCGCGAACGGCAGGGGACCCGCGCCTGCGGCTCTGGGCTCCGGCCCCCTGCCCTCCCAGGCTGGAGCCGGGCTCCTGGCGGGGCGGCGGCGAGGCGGAAGCGGTGGGATGCTGCTGCCCGGCGTGTAGTAGGGGCGGACCCCCAGGAGGAGGTCTCCGGCTGGGCTGCGGCGGAGGTGTAGGTGGGCGATAAAGGGGGAGCAGAGCGAGGGGAGGTTGGGGAGCATGGTGACCGTAGGGGGAAGGGAGGCAGCGGGGAAGCCAAAAAAGCCTGCAGCAGGCCGGGCATGCGCGGTGGCTCCCGCCTGTAATCCCAGCACTGTGGGTGGGAGGCCGAGGCGGGTGGATCACCAGGTGAGGAGGTAGAGACCATCACGGCTAACAGGGTGAGACGCCGTCTCTACGCAAAATAGAAAAAAAATCAGCCGGGCGTGGTGGCGGGCGCCTGCAGTCCCAGCTACTCGGGAGGCTGGGGCCGGAGAAGGGCGTGAACCCGGGAGGCGGAGCTTGCAGTGAGCCGAGATGGTGCCGCTGCACTCCAGCCTGGGCGGCAGAGCGAGACTCCGTCTGGAAGAAGAGGAAAGAAAAAGCAAAAAGCCAAAGAAAAAGCCTACAGCACCCGGTATTCCCAGGCGGTCTCCCATCCAAGTACTAACCAGGCCCGACCCTGCTTAGCTTCCGAGATCAGACGAGATCGGGCGCGTTCAGGGTGGTATGGCTGTAGACGCCGAGACAGGCGCCTGGCTGCCCCAAGAGCCCGGCCCAGCCATGCCCGCCGGATTGCAGCCGTCACCGCCAGCCCGGGGCCGCGGGGCTCGGATCGGGGACCCCCGAGCCCCTCGCCCGCGGCCTTCCCCCGGCTCCCCAGCTCCCGAGCTTCCACCACATGGGGCTCGCTCGGAACAGGGAGTGCTCCGAGGCGTCAGGGCCCAGGGCCCACGATCCCGGGACCCACTCCTGGTCCTCCGCCCTGCCGCGGAGGTGGCGTTTTGGGTCCCTCGCCGCTCAGGCGCTCCCGCGAGGCCCCCTCTTGCCCCACCCCCCCAGAGCCGTCAGGGCTGGCCAAGGGCGACCAGCCGGCCGGGCCGCGCGGGGCCTTTCTCTCCCAACGCCCCCAGCACGGTCGCGTGTCCCGACCAAGGCCCGTCCGGCCGGTGGGCAAGAGGGCGCGGGGGCGGGTAGCGGGTCGGGGGGGTGGCCCCGCTTTGCCCTGGGCTGCCACTAGAGGCGGCGGCCTGATCCCGGGTGAGAGGGGCTGAGAGAAACCCAGACACACCCCGCCACCACCAGGAGCAAATCCACTCCCCCACACACAGACACAGCCGGGCGCGCTCGCACGCGCGGGCGCTCGCTCGCACACGCACGCACGCACGCGCGCGCGCACACGCGCACACACACACACACACACAGACTCACCCACTCAGACGCACACACACACACACAGACACACACACACGTACACACACACACGCGGCTTGAAGGAGAGCAAGGACGAGATGGATGGAGAGATAGAAACCGAGGGAGGGAGAGAGACAGCGATCGAGAGAGACAGGGGAGGGGGAGAGGGAAGGAGACAGACAGAGAGGCTGAGAAAGAGACAGGGACAGAGAAAGAGAGAGAGACAGAGAGACAGAGGGAAGACGACAGAAGTAGCGCGAGGTCCAGGGGGAAACCTAGAAGAGAGAGGCGGAGGGAGCTAGAGAGCGAGAGCGATAGAGCCTTCGAGAGGAAGCGCCCGGCTCCGGTAGGCAGCGCCCTTTTGAGCAGGCCGGGATAGGGTGGAGGGGGCTTGGGCTGCGCCAGAACACGGGGGCCAGGCGGTCCCTGTGAGAGGACCAACGGAGCGCTGAGACGGGCTTTTACTTGGCTGAATTGCTTGCTTTGGAGGTGGGTTTCGTAGGTTCCTTCCTTTCTTGGCACCACCCTGTGCTCTGGGTGCCTTGCGGCGGGCCCCGGGATTTGCAGAGTGCGCCCGCCCGCCCGTTTGGCGGGAGCCGTGGCACCGGGCGGGGCCGGAGGCCTGGGTCTCTGGCGTGTCCTCGGGACTGGTGTTGACACGAAGTGGGGGGCCGTTGGGAATCCGGGTGCACAGGGACTGTTTTCCTGGTGGCTGGCGAAGCAATGTCCTTCCCCCGGGTGAAGCAGCCCGTGCGTTCCGGAGCCGAGGTCTGGGCTGGCGCCTGTGGCACCCGCTGCCCCTGCCCGCCCCTTCCCCCGGTTTGGAAGGTTGCGACGACGGCGCGCCGCCCGGTGGGTGAATTGAATGGCCTGGGCGTTCCGGGAGCGGGAAGGCACCGCGAACGGCAGGGGACCCGCGCCTGCGGCTCTGGGCTCCGGCCCCCTGCCCTCCCAGGCTGGAGCCGGGCTCCTGGCGGGGCGGCGGCGAGGCGGAAGCGGTGGGATGCTGCTGCCCGGCGTGTAGTAGGGGCGGACCCCCAGGAGGAGGTCTCCGGCTGGGCTGCGGCGGAGGTGTAGGTGGGCGATAAAGGGGGAGCAGAGCGAGGGGAGGTTGGGGAGCATGGTGACCGTAGGGGGAAGGGAGGCAGCGGGGAAGCCAAAAAAGCCTGCAGCAGGCCGGGCATGCGCGGTGGCTCCCGCCTGTAATCCCAGCACTGTGGGTGGGAGGCCGAGGCGGGTGGATCACCAGGTGAGGAGGTAGAGACCATCACGGCTAACAGGGTGAGACGCCGTCTCTACGCAAAATAGAAAAAAAATCAGCCGGGCGTGGTGGCGGGCGCCTGCAGTCCCAGCTACTCGGGAGGCTGGGGCCGGAGAAGGGCGTGAACCCGGGAGGCGGAGCTTGCAGTGAGCCGAGATGGTGCCGCTGCACTCCAGCCTGGGCGGCAGAGCGAGACTCCGTCTGGAAGAAGAGGAAAGAAAAAGCAAAAAGCCAAAGAAAAAGCCTACAGCACCCGGTATTCCCAGGCGGTCTCCCATCCAAGTACTAACCAGGCCCGACCCTGCTTAGCTTCCGAGATCAGACGAGATCGGGCGAGTTCAGGGTGGTATGGCCGTAGACGCTGAGACAGGCGCCTGGCTGCCCCAAGAGCCCGGCCCAGCCATGCCCGCCGGATTGCAGCCGTCACCGCCTGCCGGGGCCGTGGGGCTCGGATCGGGGACCCCCGAGCCGCTCGCCCGCGGCCTTCCCCCGGCTCCCCAGCTCCCGAGCTTCCACCACATGGGGCCCGCTCGGAACAGGGAGTGCTCCGAGGCGTCAGGGCCCAGGGCCCACGATCCCGGGACCCCCTCCTGGTCCTCCCCCCTGCCGCGGAGGTGGCGTTTTGGGTCCCTCGCCGCTCAGGCGCTCCCGCGAGGCCCCCTCTTGCCCCACCCACCCAGAGCCGTCAGGGCTGGCCAAGGGCGACCAGCCGGCCGGGCCTCGCGGGGCCTTTCTCTCCCAACGCCCCCAGCACGGTCGCGTGTCCCGACCAAGGCCCGTCCGGCCGGTGGGCAAGAGGGCGCGGGGGCGGGTAGCGGGTCGGGGGGGTGGCCCCGCTTTGCCCCGGGCTGCCACTAGAGGCGGCGGCCTGATCCCGGGTGAGAGGGGCTGAGAGAAACCCAGACACACCCCGCCACCACCAGGAGCAAATCCACTCCCCCACACACAGACACACCCGGGCGCGCTCGCACGCGCGGGCGCTCGCTCGAACACGCACGCACGCACGCGCGCGCGCACACGCGCACACACACACACACACACAGACTCACCCACTCAGACGCACACACACACACACAGACACACACACACGTACACACACACACGCGGCTTGAAGGAGAGCAAGGACGAGATGGATGGAGAGATAGAAACCGAGGGAGGGAGAGAGACAGCGATCGAGAGAGACAGGGGAGGGGGAGAGGGAAGGAGACAGACAGAGAGGCTGAGAAAGAGACAGGGACAGAGAAAGAGAGACAGACAGAGAGACAGAGGGAAGACGACAGAAGTAGCGCGAGGTCCAGGGGGAAACCTAGAAGAGAGAGGCGGAGGGAGCTAGAGAGCGAGAGCGATAGAGCCTTCGAGAGGAAGCGCCCGGCTCCGGTAGGCAGCGCCCTTTTGAGCAGGCCGGGATAGGGTGGAGGGGGCTTGGGCTGCGCCAGAACACGGGGGCCAGGCGGTCCCTGTGAGAGGACCAACGGAGCGCTGAGACGGGCTTTTACTTGGCTGAATTGCTTGCTTTGGAGGTGGGTTTCGTAGGTTCCTTCCTTTCTTGGCACCACCCTGTGCTCTGGGTGCCTTGCGGCGGGCCCCGGGATTTGCAGAGTGCGCCCGCCCGCCCGTTTGGCGGGAGCCGTGGCACCGGGCGGGGCCGGAGGCCTGGGTCTCTGGCGTGTCCTCGGGACTGGTGTTGACACGAAGTGGGGGGCCGTTGGGAATCCGGGTGCACAGGGACTGTTTTCCTGGTGGCTGGCGAAGCAATGTCCTTCCCCCGGGTGAAGCAGCCCGTGCGTTCCGGAGCCGAGGTCTGGGCTGGCGCCTGTGGCACCCGCTGCCCCTGCCCGCCCCTTCCCCCGGTTTGGAAGGTTTTGACGACGGCGCGCCGCCCGGTGGGTGAATTGAATGGCCTGGGCGTTCCGGGAGCGGGAAGGCACCGCGAACGGCAGGGGACCCGCGCCTGCGGCTCTGGGGTCCGGCCCCCTGCCCTCCCAGGCTGGAGCCGGGCTCCTGGCGGGGCGGCGGCGAGGCGGAAGCGGTGGGATGCTGCTGCCCGGCGTGTAGTAGGGGCGGACCCCCAGGAGGAGGTCCCCGGCTGGGCTGCGGCGGAGGTGTAGGTGGGCGATAAAGGGGGAGCAGAGCGAGGGGAGGTTGGGGAGCATGGCGACCGTAGGGGGAAGGGAGGCAGCGGGGAAGCCAAAAAAGCCTGCAGCAGGCCGGGCGGGCGCGGTGGCTCCCGCCTGTAATCCCAGCACTGTGGGTGGGAGGCCGAGGCGGGTGGATCACCAGGTGAGGAGGTGGAGACCATCCCGGCTAACAGGGTGAAACCCCGTCTCTACGCAAAATAGAAAAAAAATCAGCCGGGCGTGGTGGCGGGCGCCTGCAGTCCCAGCTACTCGGGAGGCTGGGGCCGGAGAAGGGCGTGAACCCGGGAGGCGGAGCTTGCAGTGAGCCGAGATGGCGCCGCTGCACTCCAGCCTGGGCGGCAGAGCGAGACTCCGTCTGGAAGAAGAGGAAAGAAAAAGCCTACAGCACCCGGTATTCCCAGGCGGTCTCCCATCCAAGTACTAACCAGGCCCGACCCTGCTTACCTTCCGAGATCAGACGAGATCGGGCGCGTTCAGGGTGGTATGGCCGTAGACGCCGAGACAGGCGCCTGGCTGCCCCAAGAGCCCGGCCCAGCCATGCCCGCCGGATTGCAGCCGTCACCGGCAGCCCGGGGCCGCGGGGCTCGGATCGGGGACCCCCGAGCCCCTCGCCCGCGGCCTTCCCCCGGCTCCCCAGCTCCCGAGCTTCCACCACATGGGGCCCGCTCGGAACAGGGAGTGCTCCGAGGAGTCAGGGCCCATGGACCACGATCCCGGGACCCCCTCCTGGTCCTCCGCCCTGCCGCGGAGGTGGCGTTTTGGATCCCTCGCCGCTCAGGCGCTCCCGCGAGGCCCCCTCTTGCCCCACCCACCCGGAGCCGTCAGGGCTGGCCAAGGGCGACCAGCCGGTCGGGCCGCGCGGGGCCTTTCTCTCCCAACGCCCCCAGCACGGTCGCGTGTCCCGACCAAGGCCCGTCCGGCCGGTGGGCAAGAGGGCGCGGGGGCGGGTAGCGGGTCGGGGGGCTGGCCCCGCTTTGCCCCGGGCTGCCACTAGAGGCGGCGGCCTGATCCCGGGTGAGAGGGGCTGAGAGAAACCCAGACACACCCCGCCACCACCAGGAGCAAATCCACTCCCCCACACACAGACACACCCGGGCGCGCTCGCACGCGCGGGCGCTCGCTCGCACACGCACGCACGCGCGCACACACACACACACAGACTCACCCACTCAGACACACACACACACACACACACAGACTCACCCACTGAGACGCACACACACACACACACGGACACACACACACGTACACACACACACGCGGCTTGAAGGAGAGCAAGGACGAGATGGATGGAGAGATAGAAACCGAGGGAGGGAGAGAGACAGCGATCGAGAGAGACAGGGGAGGGGGAGAGGGAAGGAGACAGACAGAGAGGCTGAGAAAGAGACAGGGACAGAGAAAGAGAGAGAGACAGAGAGACAGAGGGAAGACGACAGAAGTAGCGCGAGGTCCAGGGGGAAACCTAGAAGAGAGAGGCGGAGGGAGCTAGAGAGCGAGAGCGATAGAGCCTTCGAGAGGAAGCGCCCGGCTCCGGTAGGCAGCGCCCTTTTGAGCAGGCCGGGATAGGGTGGAGGGGGCTTGGGCTGCGCCAGAACACGGGGGCCAGGCGGTCCCTGTGAGAGGACCAACGGAGCGCTGAGACGGGCTTTTACTTGGCTGAATTGCTTGCTTTGGAGGTGGGTTTCGTAGGTTCCTTCCTTTCTTGGCACCACCCTGTGCTCTGGGTGCCTTGCGGCGGGCCCCGGGATTTGCAGAGTGCGCCCGCCCGCCCGTTTGGCGGGAGCCGTGGCACCGGGCGGGGCCGGAGGCCTGGGTCTCTGGCGTGTCCTCGGGACTGGTGTTGACACGAAGTGGGGGGCCGTTGGGAATCCGGGTGCACAGGGACTGTTTTCCTGGTGGCTGGCGAAGCAATGTCCTTCCCCCGGGTGAAGCAGCCCGTGCGTTCCGGAGCCGAGGTCTGGGCTGGCGCCTGTGGCACCCGCTGCCCCTGCCCGCCCCTTCCCCCGGTTTGGAAGGTTGCGACGACGGCGCGCCGCCCGGTGGGTGAATTGAATTGCCTGGGCGTTCCGGGAGCGGGAAGGCACCGCGAACGGCAGGGGACCCGCGCCTGCGGCTCTGGGCTCCGGCCCCCTGCCCTCCCAGGCTGGAGCCGGGCTCCTGGCGGGGCGGCGGCGAGGCGGAAGCGGTGGGATGCTGCTGCCCGGCGTGTAGTAGGGGCGGACCCCCAGGAGGAGGTCTCCGGCTGGGCTGCGGCGGAGGTGTAGGTGGGCGATAAAGGGGGAGCAGAGCGAGGGGAGGTTGGGGAGCATGGTGACCGTAGGGGGAAGGGAGGCAGCGGGGAAGCCAAAAAAGCCTGCAGCAGGCCGGGCATGCGCGGTGGCTCCCGCCTGTAATCCCAGCACTGTGGGTGGGAGGCCGAGGCGGGTGGATCACCAGGTGAGGAGGTAGAGACCATCACGGCTAACAAGGTGAGACGCCGTCTCTACGCAAAATAGAAAAAAAATCAGCCGGGCGTGGTGGCGGGCGCCTGCAGTCCCAGCTACTCGGGAGGCTGGGGCCGGAGAAGGGCGTGAACCCGGGAGGCGGAGCTTGCAGTGAGCCGAGATGGTGCCGCTGCACTCCAGCCTGGGCGGCAGAGCGAGACTCCGTCTGGAAGAAGAGGAAAGAAAAAGCAAAAAGCCAAAGAAAAAGCCTACAGCACCCGGTATTCCCAGGCGGTCTCCCATCCAAGTACTAACCAGGCCCGACCCTGCTTAGCTTCCGAGATCAGACGAGATCGGGCGCGTTCAGGGTGGTATGGCCGTAGACGCTGAGACAGGCGCCTGGCTGCCCCAAGAGCCCGGCCCAGCCATGCCCGCCGGATTGCAGCCGTCACCGCCAGCCCGGGGCCGCGGGGCTCGGATCGGGGACCCCCGAGCCCCTCGCCCGCGGCCTTCCCCCGGCTCCCCAGCTCCCGAGCTTCCACCACATGGGGCTCGCTCGGAACAGGGAGTGCTCCGAGGCGTCAGGGCCCAGGGCCCACGATCCCGGGACCCACTCCTGGTCCTCCGCCCTGCCGCGGAGGTGGCGTTTTGGGTCCCTCGCCGCTCAGGCGCTCCCGCGAGGCCCCCTCTTGCCCCACCCCCCCAGAGCCGTCAGGGCTGGCCAAGGGCGACCAGCCGGCCGGGCCGCGCGGGGCCTTTCTCTCCCAACGCCCCCAGCACGGTCGCGTGTCCCGACCAAGGCCCGTCCGGCCGGTGGGCAAGAGGGCGCGGGGGCGGGTAGCGGGTCGGGGGGGTGGCCCCGCTTTGCCCCGGGCTGCCACTAGAGGCGGCGGCCTGATCCCGGGTGAGAGGGGCTGAGAGAAACCCAGACACACCCCGCCACCACCAGGAGCAAATCCACTCCCCCACACACAGACACACCCGGGCGCGCTCGCACGCGCGGGCGCTCGCTCGCACACGCACGCACGCACGCGCGCGCGCACACGCGCACACACACACACACACACACAGACTCACCCACTCAGATGCACACACACACACACAGACACACACACACGTACACACACACACGCGGCTTGAAGGAGAGCAAGGACGAGATGGATGGAGAGATAGAAACCGAGGGAGGGAGAGAGACAGCGATCGAGAGAGACAGGGGAGGGGGAGAGGGAAGGAGACAGACAGAGAGGCTGAGAAAGAGACAGGGACAGAGAAAGAGAGAGAGACAGAGAGACAGAGGGAAGACGACAGAAGTAGCGCGAGGTCCAGGGGGAAACCTAGAAGAGAGAGGCGGAGGGAGCTAGAGAGCGAGAGCGATAGAGCCTTCGAGAGGAAGCGCCCGGCTCCGGTAGGCAGCGCCCTTTTGAGCAGGCCGGGATAGGGTGGAGGGGGCTTGGGCTGCGCCAGAACACGGGGGCCAGGCGGTCCCTGTGAGAGGACCAACGGAGCGCTGAGACGGGCTTTTACTTGGCTGAATTGCTTGCTTTGGAGGTGGGTTTCGTAGGTTCCTTCCTTTCTTGGCACCACCCTGTGCTCTGGGTGCCTTGCGGCGGGCCCCGGGATTTGCAGAGTGCGCCCGCCCGCCCGTTTGGCGGGAGCCGTGGCACCGGGCGGGGCCGGAGGCCTGGGTCTCTGGCGTGTCCTCGGGACTGGTGTTGACACGAAGTGGGGGGCCGTTGGGAATCCGGGTGCACAGGGACTGTTTTCCTGGTGGCTGGCGAAGCAATGTCCTTCCCCCGGGTGAAGCAGCCCGTGCGTTCCGGAGCCGAGGTCTGGGCTGGCGCCTGTGGCACCCGCTGCCCCTGCCCGCCCCTTCCCCCGGTTTGGAAGGTTGCGACGACGGCGCGCCGCCCGGTGGGTGAATTGAATGGCCTGGGCGTTCCGGGAGCGGGAAGGCACCGCGAACGGCAGGGGACCCGCGCCTGCGGCTCTGGGCTCCGGCCCCCTGCCCTCCCAGGCTGGAGCCGGGCTCCTGGCGGGGCGGCGGCGAGGCGGAAGCGGTGGGATGCTGCTGCCCGGCGTGTAGTAGGGGCGGACCCCCAGGAGGAGGTCTCCGGCTGGGCTGCGGCGGAGGTGTAGGTGGGCGATAAAGGGGGAGCAGAGCGAGGGGAGGTTGGGGAGCATGGTGACCGTAGGGGGAAGGGAGGCAGCGGGGAAGCCAAAAAAGCCTGCAGCAGGCCGGGCATGCGCGGTGGCTCCCGCCTGTAATCCCAGCACTGTGGGTGGGAGGCCGAGGCGGGTGGATCACCAGGTGAGGAGGTAGAGACCATCACGGCTAACAGGGTGAGACGCCGTCTCTACGCAAAATAGAAAAAAAATCAGCCGGGCGTGGTGGCGGGCGCCTGCAGTCCCAGCTACTCGGGAGGCTGGGGCCGGAGAAGGGCGTGAACCCGGGAGGCGGAGCTTGCAGTGAGCCGAGATGGTGCCGCTGCACTCCAGCCTGGGCGGCAGAGCGAGACTCCGTCTGGAAGAAGAGGAAAGAAAAAGCAAAAAGCCAAAGAAAAAGCCTACAGCACCCGGTATTCCCAGGCGGTCTCCCATCCAAGTACTAACCAGGCCCGACCCTGCTTAGCTTCCGAGATCAGACGAGATCGGGCGCGTTCAGGGTGGTATGGCCGTAGACGCCGAGACAGGCGCCTGGCTGCCCCAAGAGCCCGGCCCAGCCATGCCCGCCGGATTGCAGCCGTCACCGCCAGCCCGGGGCCGCGGGGCTCGGATCGGGGACCCCCGAGCCCCTCGCCCGCGGCCTTCCCCCGGCTCCCCAGCTCCCGAGCTTCCACCACATGGGGCTCGCTCGGAACAGGGAGTGCTCCGAGGCGTCAGGGCCCAGGGCCCACGATCCCGGGACCCACTCCTGGTCCTCCGCCCTGCCGCGGAGGTGGCGTTTTGGGTCCCTCGCCGCTCAGGCGCTCCCGCGAGGCCCCCTCTTGCCCCACTCCCCCAGAGCCGTCAGGGCTGGCCAAGGGCGACCAGCCGGCCGGGCCGCGCGGGGCCTTTCTCTCCCAACGCCCCCAGCACGGTCGCGTGTCCCGACCAAGGCCCGTCCGGCCGGTGGGCAAGAGGGCGCGGGGGCGGGTAGCGGGTCGGGGGGGGTGGCCCCGCTTTGCCCCGGGCTGCCACTAGAGGCGGCGGCCTGATCCCGGGTGAGAGGGGCTGAGAGAAACCCAGACACACCCCGCCACCACCAGGAGCAAATCCACTCCCCCACACACAGACACACCCGGGCGCGCTCGCACGCGCGGGCGCTCGCTCGCACACGCACGCACGCACGCGCGCGCGCACACGCGCACACACACACACACACACACAGACTCACCCACTCAGACGCACACACACACACACAGACACACACACACGTACACACACACACGCGGCTTGAAGGAGAGCAAGGACGAGATGGATGGAGAGATAGAAACCGAGGGAGGGAGAGAGACAGCGATCGAGAGAGACAGGGGAGGGGGAGAGGGAAGGAGACAGACAGAGAGGCTGAGAAAGAGACAGGGACAGAGAAAGAGAGAGAGACAGAGAGACAGAGGGAAGACGACAGAAGTAGCGCGAGGTCCAGGGGGAAACCTAGAAGAGAGAGGCGGAGGGAGCTAGAGAGCGAGAGCGATAGAGCCTTCGAGAGGAAGCGCCCGGCTCCGGTAGGCAGCGCCCTTTTGAGCAGGCCGGGATAGGGTGGAGGGGGCTTGGGCTGCGCCAGAACACGGGGGCCAGGCGGTCCCTGTGAGAGGACCAACGGAGCGCTGAGACGGGCTTTTACTTGGCTGAATTGCTTGCTTTGGAGGTGGGTTTCGTAGGTTCCTTCCTTTCTTGGCACCACCCTGTGCTCTGGGTGCCTTGCGGCGGGCCCCGGGATTTGCAGAGTGCGCCCGCCCGCCCGTTTGGCGGGAGCCGTGGCACCGGGCGGGGCCGGAGGCCTGGGTCTCTGGCGTGTCCTCGGGAGTGGTGTTGACACGAAGTGGGGGGCCGTTGGGAATCCGGGTGCACAGGGACTGTTTTCCTGGTGGCTGGCGAAGCAATGTCCTTCCCCCGGGTGAAGCAGCCCGTGCGTTCCGGAGCCGAGGTCTGGGCTGGCGCCTGTGGCACCCGCTGCCCCTGCCCGCCCCTTCCCCCGGTTTGGAAGGTTTTGACGACGGCGCGCCGCCCGGTGGGTGAATTGAATGGCCTGGGCGTTCCGGGAGCGGGAAGGCACCGCGAACGGCAGGGGACCCGCGCCTGCGGCTCTGGGGTCCGGCCCCCTGCCCTCCCAGGCTGGAGCCGGGCTCCTGGCGGGGCGGCGGCGAGGCGGAAGCGGTGGGATGCTGCTGCCCGGCGTGTAGTAGGGGCGGACCCCCAGGAGGAGGTCCCCGGCTGGGCTGCGGCGGAGGTGTAGGTGGGCGATAAAGGGGGAGCAGAGCGAGGGGAGGTTGGGGAGCATGGCGACCGTAGGGGGAAGGGAGGCAGCGGGGAAGCCAAAAAAGCCTGCAGGAGGCCGGGCGGGCGCGGTGGCTCCCGCCTGTAATCCCAGCACTGTGGGTGGGAGGCCGAGGCGGGTGGATCACCAGGTGAGGAGGTGGAGACCATCCCGGCTAACAGGGTGAAACCCCGTCTCTACGCAAAATAGAAAAAAAATCAGCCGGGCGTGGTGGCGGGCGCCTGCAGTCCCAGCTACTCGGGAGGCTGGGGCCGGAGAAGGGCGTGAACCCGGGAGGCGGAGCTTGCAGTGAGCCGAGATGGTGCCGCTGCACTCCAGCCTGGGCGGCAGAGCGAGACTCCGTCTGGAAGAAGAGGAAAGAAAAAGCCTACAGCACCCGGTATTCCCAGGCGGTCTCCCATCCAAGTACTAACCAGGCCCGACCCTGCTTACCTTCCGAGATCAGACGAGATCAGGCGCGTTCAGGGTGGTATGGCCGTAGACGCCGAGACAGGCGCCTGGCTGCCCCAAGAGCCCGGCCCAGCCATGCCCGCCGGATTGCAGCCGTCACCGGCAGCCCGGGGCCGCGGGGCTCGGATCGGGGACCCCCGAGCCCCTCGCCCGCGGCCTTCCCCCGGCTCCCCAGCTCCCGAGCTTCCACCACATGGGGCCCGCTCGGAACAGGGAGTGCTCCGAGGAGTCAGGGCCCATGGCCCACGATCCCGGGACCCCCTCCTGGTCCTCCGCCCTGCCGCGGAGGTGGCGTTTTGGATCCCTCGCCGCTCAGGCGCTCCCGCGAGGCCCCCTCTTGCCCCACCCACCCGGAGCCGTCAGGGCTGGCCAAGGGCGACCAGCCGGTCGGGCCGCGCGGGGCCTTTCTCTCCCAACGCCCCCAGCACGGTCGCGTGTCCCGACCAAAGCCCGTCCGGCCGGTGGGCAAGAGGGCGCGGGGGCGGGTAGCGGGTCGGGGGGCTGGCCCCGCTTTGCCCCGGGCTGCCACTAGAGGCGGCGGCCTGATCCCGGGTGAGAGGGGCTGAGAGAAACCCAGACACACCCCGCCACCACCAGGAGCAAATCCACTCCCCCACACACAGACACACCCGGGCGCGCTCGCACGCGCGGGCACTCGCTCGCACACGCACGCACGCGCGCACACACACACACACAGACTCACCCACTCAGACACACACACACACACACACACAGACTCACCCACTGAGACGCACACACACACACACACGGACACACACACACGTACACGCACACACGCGGCTTGAAGGAGAGCAAGGACGAGATGGATGGAGAGATAGAAACCGAGGGAGGGAGAGAGACAGCGATCGAGAGAGACAGGGGAGGGGGAGAGGGAAGGAGACAGACAGAGAGGCTGAGAAAGAGACAGGGACAGAGAAAGAGAGAGAGACAGAGAGACAGAGGGAAGACGACAGAAGTAGCGCGAGGTCCAGGGGGAAACCTAGAAGAGAGAGGCGGAGGGAGCTAGAGAGCGAGAGCGATAGAGCCTTCGAGAGGAAGCGCCCGGCTCCGGTAGGCAGCGCCCTTTTGAGCAGGCCGGGATAGGGTGGAGGGGGCTTGGGCTGCGCCAGAACACGGGGGCCAGGCGGTCCCTGTGAGAGGACCAACGGAGCGCTGAGACGGGCTTTTACTTGGCTGAATTGCTTGCTTTGGAGGTGGGTTTCGTAGGTTCCTTCCTTTCTTGGCACCACCCTGTGCTCTGGGTGCCTTGCGGCGGGCCCCGGGATTTGCAGAGTGCGCCCGCCCGCCCGTTTGGCGGGAGCCGTGGCACCGGGCGGGGCCGGAGGCCTGGGTCTCTGGCGTGTCCTCGGGACTGGTGTTGACACGAAGTGGGGGGCCGTTGGGAATCCGGGTGCACAGGGACTGTTTTCCTGGTGGCTGGCGAAGCAATGTCCTTCCCCCGGGTGAAGCAGCCCGTGTGTTCCGGAGCCGAGGTCTGGGCTGGCGCCTGTGGCACCCGCTGCCCCTGCCCGCCCCTTCCCCCGGTTTGGAAGGTTGCGACGACGGCGCGCCGCCCGGTGGGTGAATTGAATGGCCTGGGCGTTCCGGGAGCGGGAAGGCACCGCGAACGGCAGGGGACCCGCGCCTGCGGCTCTGGGCTCCGGCCCCCTGCCCTCCCAGGCTGGAGCCGGGCTCCTGGCGGGGCGGCGGCGAGGCGGAAGCGGTGGGATGCTGCTGCCCGGCGTGTAGTAGGGGCGGACCCCCAGGAGGAGGTCTCCGGCTGGGCTGCGGCGGAGGTGTAGGTGGGCGATAAAGGGGGAGCAGAGCGAGGGGAGGTTGGGGAGCATGGTGACCGTAGGGGGAAGGGAGGCAGCGGGGAAGCCAAAAAAGCCTGCAGCAGGCCGGGCATGCGCGGTGGCTCCCGCCTGTAATCCCAGCACTGTGGGTGGGAGGCCGAGGCGGGTGGATCACCAGGTGAGGAGGTAGAGACCATCACGGCTAACAGGGTGAGACGCCGTCTCTACGCAAAATAGAAAAAAAATCAGCCGGGCGTGGTGGCGGGCGCCTGCAGTCCCAGCTACTCGGGAGGCTGGGGCCGGAGAAGGGCGTGAACCCGGGAGGCGGAGCTTGCAGTGAGCCGAGATGGTGCCGCTGCACTCCAGCCTGGGCGGCAGAGCGAGACTCCGTCTGGAAGAAGAGGAAAGAAAAAGCAAAAAGCCAAAGAAAAAGCCTACAGCACCCGGTATTCCCAGGCGGTCTCCCATCCAAGTACTAACCAGGCCCGACCCTGCTTAGCTTCCGAGATCAGACGAGATCGGGCGCGTTCAGGGTGGTATGGCTGTAGACGCCGAGACAGGCGCCTGGCTGCCCCAAGAGCCCGGCCCAGCCATGCCCGCCGGATTGCAGCCGTCACCGCCAGCCCGGGGCCGCGGGGCTCGGATCGGGGACCCCCGAGCCCCTCGCCCGCGGCCTTCCCCCGGCTCCCCAGCTCCCGAGCTTCCACCACATGGGGCTCGCTCGGAACAGGGAGTGCTCCGAGGCGTCAGGGCCCAGGGCCCACGATCCCGGGACCCACTCCTGGTCCTCCGCCCTGCCGCGGAGGTGGCGTTTTGGGTCCCTCGCCGCTCAGGCGCTCCCGCGAGGCCCCCTCTTGCCCCACCCCCCCAGAGCCGTCAGGGCTGGCCAAGGGCGACCAGCCGGCCGGGCCGCGCGGGGCCTTTCTCTCCCAACGCCCCCAGCACGGTCGCGTGTCCCGACCAAGGCCCGTCCGGCCGGTGGGCAAGAGGGCGCGGGGGCGGGTAGCGGGTCGGGGGGGTGGCCCTGCTTTGCCCTGGGCTGCCACTAGAGGCGGCGGCCTGATCCCGGGTGAGAGGGGCTGAGAGAAACCCAGACACACCCCGCCACCACCAGGAGCAAATCCACTCCCCCACACACAGACACAGCCGGGCGCGCTCGCACGCGCGGGCGCTCGCTCGCACACGCACGCACGCACGCGCGCGCGCACACGCGCACACACACACACACACACACAGACTCACCCACTCAGACGCACACACACACACACAGACACACACACACGTACACACACACACGCGGCTTGAAGGAGAGCAAGGACGAGATGGATGGAGAGATAGAAACCGAGGGAGGGAGAGAGACAGCGATCGAGAGAGACAGGGGAGGGGGAGAGGGAAGGAGACAGACAGAGAGGCTGAGAAAGAGACAGGGACAGAGAAAGAGAGAGAGACAGAGAGACAGAGGGAAGACGACAGAAGTAGCGCGAGGTCCAGGGGGAAACCTAGAAGAGAGAGGCGGAGGGAGCTAGAGAGCGAGAGCGATAGAGCCTTCGAGAGGAAGCGCCCGGCTCCAGTAGGCAGCGCCCTTTTGAGCAGGCCGGGATAGGGTGGAGGGGGCTTGGGCTGCGCCAGAACACGGGGGCCAGGCGGTCCCTGTGAGAGGACCAACGGAGCGCTGAGACGGGCTTTTACTTGGCTGAATTGCTTGCTTTGGAGGTGGGTTTCGTAGGTTCCTTCCTTTCTTGGCACCACCCTGTGCTCTGGGTGCCTTGCGGCGGGCCCCGGGATTTGCAGAGTGCGCCCGCCCGCCCGTTTGGCGGGAGCCGTGGCACCGGGCGGGGCCGGAGGCCTGGGTCTCTGGCGTGTCCTCGGGACTGGTGTTGACACGAAGTGGGGGGCCGTTGGGAATCCGGGTGCACAGGGACTGTTTTCCTGGTGGCTGGCGAAGCAATGTCCTTCCCCCGGGTGAAGCAGCCCGTGCGTTCCGGAGCCGAGGTCTGGGCTGGCGCCTGTGGCACCCGCTGCCCCTGCCCGCCCCTTCCCCCGGTTTGGAAGGTTGCGACGACGGCGCGCCGCCCGGTGGGTGAATTGAATGGCCTGGGCGTTCCGGGAGCGGGAAGGCACCGCGAACGGCAGGGGACCCGCGCCTGCGGCTCTGGGCTCCGGCCCCCTGCCCTCCCAGGCTGGAGCCGGGCTCCTGGCGGGGCGGCGGCGAGGCGGAAGCGGTGGGATGCTGCTGCCCGGCGTGTAGTAGGGGCGGACCCCCAGGAGGAGGTCTCCGGCTGGGCTGCGGCGGAGGTGTAGGTGGGCGATAAAGGGGGAGCAGAGCGAGGGGAGGTTGGGGAGCATGGTGACCGTAGGGGGAAGGGAGGCAGCGGGGAAGCCAAAAAAGCCTGCAGCAGGCCGGGCATGCGCGGTGGCTCCCGCCTGTAATCCCAGCACTGTGGGTGGGAGGCCGAGGCGGGTGGATCACCAGGTGAGGAGGTAGAGACCATCACGGCTAACAGGGTGAGACGCCGTCTCTACGCAAAATAGAAAAAAAATCAGCCGGGCGTGGTGGCGGGCGCCTGCAGTCCCAGCTACTCGGGAGGCTGGGGCCGGAGAAGGGCGTGAACCCGGGAGGCGGAGCTTGCAGTGAGCCGAGATGGTGCCGCTGCACTCCAGCCTGGGCGGCAGAGCGAGACTCCGTCTGGAAGAAGAGGAAAGAAAAAGCAAAAAGCCAAAGAAAAAGCCTACAGCACCCGGTATTCCCAGGCGGTCTCCCATCCAAGTACTAACCAGGCCCGACCCTGCTTAGCTTCCGAGATCAGACGAGATCGGGCGCGTTCAGGGTGGTATGGCCGTAGACGCCGAGACAGGCGCCTGGCTGTCCCAAGAGCCCGGCCCAGCCATGCCCGCCGGATTGCAGCCGTCACCGCCAGCCCGGGGCCGCGGGGCTCGGATCGGGGACCCCCGAGCCCCTCGCTCGCGGCCTTCCCCCGGCTCCCCAGCTCCCGAGCTTCCACCACATGGGGCTCGCTCGGAACAGGGAGTGCTCCGAGGCGTCAGGGCCCAGGGCCCACGATCCCGGGACCCACTCCTGGTCCTCCGCCCTGCCGCGGAGGTGGCGTTTTGGGTCCCTCGCCGCTCAGGCGCTCCCGCGAGGCCCCCTCTTGCCCCACCCCCCCAGAGCCGTCAGGGCTGGCCAAGGGCGACCAGCCGGCCGGGCCGCGCGGGGCCTTTCTCTCCCAACGCCCCCAGCACGGTCGCGTGTCCCGACCAAGGCCCGTCCGGCCGGTGGGCAAGAGGGCGCGGGGGCGGGTAGCGGGTCGGGGGGGTGGCCCCGCTTTGCCCCGGGCTGCCACTAGAGGCGGCGGCCTGATCCCGGGTGAGAGGGGCTGAGAGAAACCCAGACACACCCCGCCACCACCAGGAGCAAATCCACTCCCCCACACACAGACACACCCGGGCGCGCTCGCACGCGCGGGCGCTCGCTCGCACACGCACGCACGCACGCGCGCGCGCACACACGCACACACACACACACACACAGACTCACCCACTCAGACGCACACACACACACACAGACACACACACACGTACACACACACACGCGGCTTGAAGGAGAGCAAGGACGAGATGGATGGAGAGATAGAAACCGAGGGAGGGAGAGAGACAGCGATCGAGAGAGACAGGGGAGGGGGAGAGGGAAGGAGACAGACAGAGAGGCTGAGAAAGAGACAGGGACAGAGAAAGAGAGAGAGACAGAGAGACAGAGGGAAGACGACAGAAGTAGCGCGAGGTCCAGGGGGAAACCTAGAAGAGAGAGGCGGAGGGAGCTAGAGAGCGAGAGCGATAGAGCCTTCGAGAGGAAGCGCCCGGCTCCGGTAGGCAGCGCCCTTTTGAGCAGGCCGGGATAGGGTGGAGGGGGCTTGGGCTGCGCCAGAACACGGGGGCCAGGCGGTCCCTGTGAGAGGACCAACGGAGCGCTGAGACGGGCTTTTACTTGGCTGAATTGCTTGCTTTGGAGGTGGGTTTCGTAGGTTCCTTCCTTTCTTGGCACCACCCTGTGCTCTGGGTGCCTTGCGGCGGGCCCCGGGATTTGCAGAGTGCGCCCGCCCGCCCGTTTGGCGGGAGCCGTGGCACCGGGCGGGGCCGGAGGCCTGGGTCTCTGGCGTGTCCTCGGGACTGGTGTTGACACGAAGTGGGGGGCCGTTGGGAATCCGGGTGCACAGGGACTGTTTTCCTGGTGGCTGGCGAAGCAATGTCCTTCCCCCGGGTGAAGCAGCCCGTGCGTTCCGGAGCCGAGGTCTGGGCTGGCGCCTGTGGCACCCGCTGCCCCTGCCCGCCCCTTCCCCCGGTTTGGAAGGTTGCGACGACGGCGCGCCGCCCGGTGGGTGAATTGAATGGCCTGGGCGTTCCGGGAGCGGGAAGGCACCGCGAACGGCAGGGGACCCGCGCCTGCGGCTCTGTGGTCCGGCCCCCTGCCTCCCAGGCTGGAGCCGGGCTCCTGGCCGGGCGGCGGCGAGGCGGAAGCGGTGGGATGCTGCTGCCCGGCGTGTAGTAGGGGCGGACCCCCAGGAGGAGGTCTCCGGCTGGGCTGCGGCGGAGGTGTAGGTGGGCGATAAAGGGGGAGCAGAGCGAGGGGAGGTTGGGGAGCATGGTGACCGTAGGGGGAAGGGAGGCAGCGGGGAAGCCAAAAAAGCCTGCAGGAGGCCGGGCGGGCGCGGTGGCTCCCGCCTGTAATCCCAGCACTGTGGGTGGGAGGCCGAGGCGGGTGGATCACCAGGTGAGGAGGTAGAGACCATCCCGGCTAACAGGGTGAAACCCCGTCTCTACGCAAAATAGAAAAAAAATCAGCCGGGCGTGGTGGCGGGCGCCTGCAGTCCCAGCTACTCGGGAGGCTGGGGCCGGAGAAGGGCGTGAACCCGGGAGGCGGAGCTTGCAGTGAGCCGAGATGGCGCCGCTGCACTCCAGCCTGGGCGGCAGAGCGAGACTCCGTCTGGAAGAAGAGGAAAGAAAAAGCCTACAGCACCCGGTATTCCCAGGCGGTCTCCCATCCAAGTACTAACCAGGCCCGACCCTGCTTAGCTTCCGAGATCAGACGAGATCGGGCGAGTTCAGGGTGGTATGGCCGTAGACGCTGAGACAGGCGCCTGGCTGCCCCAAGAGCCCGGCCCAGCCATGCCCGGCGGATTGCAGCCATCACCGCCAGCCCGGGGCCGCGGGGCTCGGATAGGGGACCCCCGAGCCGCTCGCCCGCGGCCTTCCCCCGGCTCCCCAGCTCCCGAGCTTCCACTACATGGGGCTCGCTCGGAACAGGGAGTGCTCCGAGGCGTCAGGGCCCAGGGCCCACGATCCCGGGACCCCCTCCTGGTCCTCCGCCCTGCCGCGGAGGTGGCGTTTTGGGTCCCTCGCCGCTCAGGCGCTCCCGCGAGGCCCCCTCTTGCCCCACCCCCCCAGAGCCGTCAGGGCTGGCCAAGGGCGACCAGCCGGCCGGGCCGCGCGGGGCCTTTCTCTCCCAACGCCCCCAGCACGGTCGCGTGTCCCGACCAAGGCCCGTCCGGCCGGTGGGCAAGAGGGCGCGGGGGCGGGTAGCGGGTCGGGGGGGTGGCCCCGCTTTGCCCCGGGCTGCCACTAGAGGCGGCGGCCTGATCCCGGGTGAGAGGGGCTGAGAGAAACCCAGACACACCCCGCCACCACCAGGAGCAAATCCACTCCCCCACACACAGACACAGCCGGGCGCGCTCGCACGCGCGGGCGCTCGCTCGCACACGCACGCACGCACGCGCGCGCGCACACGCACACACACACACACACACACACACACACAGACTCACCCACTCAGACGCGCACACACACACACAGACACACACACACGTACACACACACACGCGGCTTGAAGGAGAGCAAGGACGAGATGGATGGAGAGATAGAAACCGAGGGAGGGAGAGAGACAGCGATCGAGAGAGACAGGGGAGGGGGAGAGGGAAGGAGACAGACAGAGAGGCTGAGAAAGAGACAGGGACAGAGAAAGAGAGACAGACAGAGAGACAGAGGGAAGACGACAGAAGTAGCGCGAGGTCCAGGGGGAAACCTAGAAGAGAGAGGCGGAGGGAGCTAGAGAGCGAGAGCGATAGAGCCTTCGAGAGGAAGCGCCCGGCTCCGGTAGGCAGCGCCCTTTTGAGCAGGCCGGGATAGGGTGGAGGGGGCTTGGGCTGCGCCAGAACACGGGGGCCAGGCGGTCCCTGTGAGAGGACCAACGGAGCGCTGAGACGGGCTTTTACTTGGCTGAATTGCTTGCTTTGGAGGTGGGTTTCGTAGGTTCCTTCCTTTCTTGGCACCACCCTGTGCTCTGGGTGCCTTGCGGCGGGCCCCGGGATTTGCAGAGTGCGCCCGCCCGCCCGTTTGGCGGGAGCCGTGGCACCGGGCGGGGCCGGAGGCCTGGGTCTCTGGCGTGTCCTCGGGACTGGTGTTGACACGAAGTGGGGGGCCGTTGGGAATCCGGGTGCACAGGGACTGTTTTCCTGGTGGCTGGCGAAGCAATGTCCTTCCCCCGGGTGAAGCAGCCCGTGCGTTCCGGAGCCGAGGTCTGGGCTGGCGCCTGTGGCACCCGCTGCCCCTGCCCGCCCCTTCCCCCGGTTTGGAAGGTTGCGACGACGGCGCGCCGCCCGGTGGGTGAATTGAATGGCCTGGGCGTTCCGGGAGCGGGAAGGCACCGCGAACGGCAGGGGACCCGCGCCTGCGGCTCTGGGCTCCGGCCCCCTGCCCTCCCAGGCTGGAGCCGGGCTCCTGGCGGGGCGGCGGCGAGGCGGAAGCGGTGGGATGCTGCTGCCCGGCGTGTAATAGGGGCGGACCCCCAGGAGGAGGTCTCCGGCTGGGCTGCGGCGGAGGTGTAGGTGGGCGATAAAGGGGGAGCAGAGCGAGGGGAGGTTGGGGAGCATGGTGACCGTAGGGGGAAGGGAGGCAGCGGGGAAGCCAAAAAAGCCTGCAGGAGGCCGGGCGGGCGCGGTGGCTCCCGCCTGTAATCCCAGCACTGTGGGTGGGAGGCCGAGGCGGGTGGATCACCAGGTGAGGAGGTAGAGACCATCCCGGCTAACAGGGTGAAACCCCGTCTCTACGCAAAATAGAAAAAAAATCAGCCGGGCGTGGTGGCGGGCGCCTGCAGTCCCAGCTACTCGGGAGGCTGGGGCCGGAGAAGGGCGTGAACCCGGGAGGCGGAGCTTGCAGTGAGCCGAGATGGCGCCGCTGCACTCCAGCCTGGGCGGCAGAGCGAGACTCCGTCTGGAAGAAGAGGAAAGAAAAAGCCTACAGCACCCGGTATTCCCAGGCGGTCTCCCATCCAAGTACTAACCAGGCCCGACCCTGCTTAGCTTCCGAGATCAGACGAGATCGGGCGCGTTCAGGGTGGTATGGCCGTAGACGCCGAGACAGGCGCCTGGCTGCCCCAAGAGCCCGGCCCAGCCATGCCCGCCGGATTGCAGCCGTCACCGCCAGCCCGGGGCCGCGGGGCTCGGATCGGGGACCCCCGAGCCGCTCGCCCGCGGCCTTCCCCCGGCTCCCCAGCTCCCGAGCTTCCACCACATGGGGCCCGCTCGGAACAGGGAGTGCTCCGAGGCGTCAGGGCCCAGGGCCCACGATCCCGGGACCCCCTCCTGGTCCTCCGCCCTGCCGCGGAGGTGGCGTTTTGGGTCCCTCGCCGCTCAGGCGCTCCCGCGATGCCCCCACTTGCCCCACCCACCCAGAGCCGTCAGGGCTGGCCAAGGGCGACCAGCCGGCCGGGCCTCGCGGGGCCTTTCTCTCCCAACGCCCCCAGCACGGTCGCGTGTCCCGACCAAGGCCCGGCCGGCCGGTGGGTAAGAGGGCGCGGGGGCGGGTAGCGGGTCGGGGGAGTGGCCCCGCTTTGCCCCGGGCTGCCACTAGAGGCGGCGGCCTGATCCCGGGTGAGAGGGGCTGAGAGAAACCCAGACACACCCCGGCACCACCAGGAGCAAATCCACTCCCCCACACACAGACACACCCGGGCGCGCTCGCACGCGCCGGCGCTCGCTCGCACACGCACGCACGCGCGCACACACACACACACACAGACTCACCCACGCAGACACACACACACACACACACACAGACTCACCCACTGAGACACACACACACACACACACACAGACACACACACGTACACACACACACGCGGCTTGAAGGAGAGCAAGGACGAGATGGATGGAGAGATAGAAACCGAGGGAGGGAGAGAGACAGCGATCGAGAGAGACAGGGGAGGGGGAGAGGGAAGGAGACAGACAGAGAGGCTGAGAAAGAGACAGGGACAGAGAAAGAGAGAGAGACAGAGAGACAGAGGGAAGACGACAGAAGTAGCGCGAGGTCCAGGGGGAAACCTAGAAGAGAGAGGCGGAGGGAGCTAGAGAGCGAGAGCGATAGAGCCTTCGAGAGGAAGCGCCCGGCTCCGGTAGGCAGCGCCCTTTTGAGCAGGCCGGGATAGGGTGGAGGGGGCTTGGGCTGCGCCAGAACACGGGGGCCAGGCGGTCCCTGTGAGAGGACCAACGGAGCGCTGAGACGGGCTTTTACTTGGCTGAATTGCTTGCTTTGGAGGTGGGTTTCGTAGGTTCCTTCCTTTCTTGGCACCACCCTGTGCTCTGGGTGCCTTGCGGCGGGCCCCGGGATTTGCAGAGTGCGCCCGCCCGCCCGTTTGGCGGGAGCCGTGGCACCGGGCGGGGCCGGAGGCCTGGGTCTCTGGCGTGTCCTCGGGACTGGTGTTGACACGAAGTGGGGGGCCGTTGGGAATCCGGGTGCACAGGGACTGTTTTCCTGGTGGCTGGCGAAGCAATGTCCTTCCCCCGGGTGAAGCAGCCCGTGCGTTCCGGAGCCGAGGTCTGGGCTGGCGCCTGTGGCACCCGCTGCCCCTGCCCGCCCCTTCCCCCGGTTTGGAAGGTTGCGACGACGGCGCGCCGCCCGGTGGGTGAATTGAATGGCCTGGGCGTTCCGGGAGCGGGAAGGCACCGCGAACGGCAGGGGACCCGCGCCTGCGGCTCTGGGGTCCGGCCCCCTGCCCTCCCAGGCTGGAGCCGGGCTCCTGGCGGGGCGGCGGCGAGGCGGAAGCGGTGGGATGCTGCTGCCCGGCGTGTAGTAGGGGCGGACCCCCAGGAGGAGGTCTCCGGCTGGGCTGCGGCGGAGGTGTAGGTGGGCGATAAAGGGGGAGCAGAGCGAGGGGAGGTTGGGGAGCATGGTGACCGTAGGGGGAAGGGAGGCAGCGGGGAAGCCAAAAAAGCCTGCAGCAGGCCGGGCATGCGCGGTGGCTCCCGCCTGTAATCCCAGCACTGTGGGTGGGAGGCCGAGGCGGGTGGATCACCAGGTGAGGAGGTAGAGACCATCACGGCTAACAGGGTGAGACGCCGTCTCTACGCAAAATAGAAAAAAAATCAGCCGGGCGTGGTGGCGGGCGCCTGCAGTCCCAACTACTCGGGAGGCTGGGGCCGGAGAAGGGCGTGAACCCGGGAGGCGGAGCTTGCAGTGAGCCGAGATGGTGCCGCTGCACTCCAGCCTGGGCGGCAGAGCGAGACTCCGTCTGGAAGAAGAGGAAAGAAAAAGCAAAAAGCCAAAGAAAAAGCCTACAGCACCCGGTATTCCCAGGCGGTCTCCCATCCAAGTACTAACCAGGCCCGACCCTGCTTAGCTTCCGAGATCAGACGAGATCGGGCGCGTTCAGGGTGGTATGGCCGTAGACGCCGAGACAGGCGCCTGGCTGCCCCAAGAGCCCGGCCCAGCCATGCCCGCCGGATTGCAGCCGTCACCGCCAGCCCGGGGCCGCGGGGCTCGGATCGGGGACCCCCGAGCCCCTCGCCCGCGGCCTTCCCCCGGCTCCCCAGCTCCCGAGCTTCCACCACATGGGGCTCGCTCGGAACAGGGAGTGCTCCGAGGCGTCAGGGCCCAGGGCCCACGATCCCGGGACCCACTCCTGGTCCTCCGCCCTGCCGCGGAGGTGGCGTTTTGGGTCCCTCGCCGCTCAGGCGCTCCCGCGAGGCCCCCTCTTGCCCCACCCCCCCAGAGCCGTCAGGGCTGGCCAAGGGCGACCAGCCGGCCGGGCCGCGCGGGGCCTTTCTCTCCCAACGCCCCCAGCACGGTCGCGTGTCCCGACCAAGGCCCGTCCGGCCGGTGGGCAAGAGGGCGCGGGGGCGGGTAGCGGGTCGGGGGGGGTGGCCCCGCTTTGCCCCGGGCTGCCACTAGAGGCGGCGGCCTGATCCCGGGTGAGAGGGGCTGAGAGAAACCCAGACACACCCCGCCACCACCAGGAGCAAATCCACTCCCCCACACACAGACACACCCGGGCGCGCTCGCACGCGCGGGCGCTCTCTCGCACACGCACGCACGCACGCGCGCGCGCACACGCGCACACACACACACACACACACAGACTCACCCACTCAGACGCACACACACACACACAGACACACACACACGTACACACACACACGCGGCTTGAAGGAGAGCAAGGACGAGATGGATGGAGAGATAGAAACCGAGGGAGGGAGAGAGACAGCGATCGAGAGAGACAGGGGAGGGGGAGAGGGAAGGAGACAGACAGAGAGGCTGAGAAAGAGACAGGGACAGAGAAAGAGAGAGAGACAGAGAGACAGAGGGAAGACGACAGAAGTAGCGCGAGGTCCAGGGGGAAACCTAGAAGAGAGAGGCGGAGGGAGCTAGAGAGCGAGAGCGATAGAGCCTTCGAGAGGAAGCGCCCGGCTCCGGTAGGCAGCGCCCTTTTGAGCAGGCCGGGATAGGGTGGAGGGGGCTTGGGCTGCGCCAGAACACGGGGGCCAGGCGGTCCCTGTGAGAGGACCAACGGAGCGCTGAGACGGGCTTTTACTTGGCTGAATTGCTTGCTTTGGAGGTGGGTTTCGTAGGTTCCTTCCTTTCTTGGCACCACCCTGTGCTCTGGGTGCCTTGCGGCGGGCCCCGGGATTTGCAGAGTGCGCCCGCCCGCCCGTTTGGCGGGAGCCGTGGCACCGGGCGGGGCCGGAGGCCTGGGTCTCTGGCGTGTCCTCGGGACTGGTGTTGACACGAAGTGGGGGGCCGTTGGGAATCCGGGTGCACAGGGACTGTTTTCCTGGTGGCTGGCGAAGCAATGTCCTTCCCCCGGGTGAAGCAGCCCGTGCGTTCCGGAGCCGAGGTCTGGGCTGGCGGCTGTGGCACCCGCTGCCCCTGCCCGCCCCTTCCCCCGCTTTGGAAGGTTGCGACGACGGCGCGCCGCCCGGTGGGTGAATTGAATGGCCTGGGCGTTCCGGGAGCGGGAAGGCACCGCGAACGGCAGGGGACCCGCGCCTGCGGCTCTGGGGTCCGGCCCCCTGCCCTCCCAGGCTGGAGCCGGGCTCCTGGCGGGGCGGCGGCGAGGCGGAAGCGGTGGGATGCTGCTGCCCGGCGTGTAGTAGGGGCGGACCCCCAGGAGGAGGTCTCCGGCTGGGCTGCGGCGGAGGTGTAGGTGGGCGATAAAGGGGGAGCAGAGCGAGGGGAGGTTGGGGAGCATGGTGACCGTAGGGGGAAGGGAGGCAGCGGGGAAGCCAAAAAAGCCTGCAGCAGGCCGGGCGGGCGCGGTGGCTCCCGCCTGTAATCCCAGCACTGTGGGTGGGAGGCCGAGGCGGGTGGATCACCAGGTGAGGAGGTAGAGACCATCCCGGCTAACAGGGTGAAACCCCGTCTCTATGCAAAATAGAAAAAAAATCAGCCGGGCGTGGTGGCGGGCGCCTGCAGTCCCAGCTACTCGGGAGGCTGGGGCCGGAGAAGGGCGTGAACCCGGGAGGCGGAGCTTGCAGTGAGCCGAGATGGCGCCGCTGCACTCCAGCCTGGGCGGCAGATCGAGACTCCGTCTGGAAGAAGAGGAAAGAAAAAGCCTACAGCACCCGGTATTCCCAGGCGGTCTCCCATCCAAGTACTAACAAGGCCCGACCCTGCTTAGCTTCCGAGATCAGACGAGATCAGGCGCGTTCAGGGTGGTATGGCCGTAGACGCCGACACAGGCGCCTGGCTGCCCCAAGAGCCCGGCCCAGCCATGCCCGCCGGATTGCAGCCGTCACCGCCTGCCGGGGCCGCGGGGCTCGGATCGGGGACCCCCGAGCCGCTCGCCCGCGGCCTTCCCCCGGCTCCCCAGCTCCCGAGCTTCCACCACATGGGGCCCGCTCGGAACAGGGAGTGCTCCGAGGCGTCAGGGCCCAGGGCCCACGATCCCAGGACCCCCTCCTGGTCCTCCCCCCTGCCGCGGAGGTGGCGTTTTGGGTCCCTCGCCGCTCAGGCGCTCCCGCGAGGCCCCCTCTTGCCCCACCCACCCAGAGCCGTCAGGGCTGGCCAAGGGCGACCAGCCGGCCGGGCCTCGCGTGGCCTTTCTCTCCCAACGCCCCCAGCACGGTCGCGTGTCCCGACCAAGGCCCGTCCGGCCGGTGGGCAAGAGGGCGCGGGGGCGGGTAGCGGGTCGGGGGGGTGGCCCCGCTTTGCCCCGGGCTGCCACTAGAGGCGGCGGCCTGATCCCGGGTGAGAGGGGCTGAGAGAAACCCAGACACACCCCGCCACCACCAGGAGCAAATCCACTCCCCCACACACAGACACACCCGGGCGCGCTCGCACGCGCGGGCGCTCGCTCGAACACGCACGCACGCACGCGCGCGCGCACACGCGCACACACACACACACACACAGACTCACCCACTCAGACGCACACACACACACACAGACACACACACACGTACACACACACACGCGGCTTGAAGGAGAGCAAGGACGAGATGGATGGAGAGATAGAAACCGAGGGAGGGAGAGAGACAGCGATCGAGAGAGACAGGGGAGGGGGAGAGGGAAGGAGACAGACAGAGAGGCTGAGAAAGAGACAGGGACAGAGAAAGAGAGAGAGACAGAGAGACAGAGGGAAGACGACAGAAGTAGCGCGAGGTCCAGGGGGAAACCTAGAAGAGAGAGGCGGAGGGAGCTAGAGAGCGAGAGCGATAGAGCCTTCGAGAGGAAGCGCCCGGCTCCGGTAGGCAGCGCCCTTTTGAGCAGGCCGGGATAGGGTGGAGGGGGCTTGGGCTGCGCCAGAACACGGGGGCCAGGCGGTCCCTGTGAGAGGACCAACGGAGCGCTGAGACGGGCTTTTACTTGGCTGAATTGCTTGCTTTGGAGGTGGGTTTCGTAGGTTCCTTCCTTTCTTGGCACCACCCTGTGCTCTGGGTGCCTTGCGGCGGGCCCCGGGATTTGCAGAGTGTGCCCGCCCGCCCGTTTGGCGGGAGCCGTGGCACCGGGCGGGGCCGGAGGCCTGGGTCTCTGGCGTGTCCTCGGGACTGGTGTTGACACGAAGTGGGGGGCCGTTGGGAATCCGGGTGCACAGGGACTGTTTTCCTGGTGGCTGGCGAAGCAATGTCCTTCCCCCGGGTGAAGCAGCCCGTGCGTTCCGGAGCCGAGGTCTGGGCTGGCGCCTGTGGCACCCGCTGCCCCTGCCCGCCCCTTCCCCCGGTTTGGAAGGTTGCGACGACGGCGCGCCGCCCGGTGGGTGAATTGAATGGCCTGGGCGTTCCGGGAGCGGGAAGGCACCGCGAACGGCAGGGGACCCGCGCCTGCAGCTCTGGGGTCCGGCCCCCTGCCCTCCCAGGCTGGAGCCGGGCTCCTGGCGGGGCGGCGGCGAGGCGGAAGCGGTGGGATGCTGCTGCCCGGCGTGTAGTAGGGGCGGACCCCCAGGAGGAGGTCCCCGGCTGGGCTGCGGCGGAGGTGTAGGTGGGCGATAAAGGGGGAGCAGAGCGAGGGGAGGTTGGGGAGCATGGCGACTGTAGGGGGAAGGGAGGCAGCGGGGAAGCCAAAAAAGCCTTCAGCAGGCCGGGCAGGCGCGGTGGCTCCCGCCTGTAATCCCAGCACTGTGGGTGGGAGGCCGAGGCGGGTGGATCACCAGGTGAGGAGGTGGAGACCATCCCGGCTAACAGGGTGAAACCCCGTCTCTACGCAAAATAGAAAAAAAATCAGCCGGGCGTGGTGGCGGGCGCCTGCAGTCCCAGCTACTCGGGAGGCTGGGGCCGGAGAAGGGCGTGAACCCGGGAGGCGGAGCTTGCAGTGAGCCGAGATGGCGCCGCTGCACTCCAGCCTGGGCGACACAGCGAGACTCCGTCTGGAAGAAGAGGAAAGAAAAAGCAAAAAGCCAAAGAAAAAGCCTACAGCACCCGGTATTCCCAGGCGGTCTCCCATCGAAGTACTAACCAGGCCCGACCCTGCTTACCTTCCGAGATCAGACGAGATCGGGCGCGTTCAGGGTGGTATGGCCGTAGACGCCGAGACAGGCGCCTGGCTGCCCCAAGAGCCCGGCCCAGCCATGCCCGCCGGATTGCAGCCGTCACCGGCAGCCCGGGGCCGCGGGGCTCGGATCAGGGACCCCCGAGCCCCTCGCCCGCGGCCTTCCCCCGGCTCCCCAGCTCCCGAGCTTCCACCACATGGGGCCCGCTCGGAACAGGGAGTGCTCCGAGGAGTCAGGGCCCATGGCCCACGATCCCGGGACCCCCTCCTGGTCCTCCGCCCTGCCGCGGAGGTGGCGTTTTGGATCCCTCGCGGCTCAGGCGCTCCCGCGAGGCCCCCTCTTGCCCCACCCACCCGGAGCCGTCAGGGCTGGCCAAGGGCGACCAGCCGGTCGGGCCGCGCGGGGCCTTTCTCTCCCAACGCCCCCAGCACGGTCGCGTGTCCCGACCAAGGCCCGTCCGGCCGGTGGGCAAGAGGGCGCGGGGGCGGGTAGCGGGTCGGGGGGCTGGCCCCGCTTTGCCCCGGGCTGCCACTAGAGGCGGCGGCCTGATCCCGGGTGAGAGGGGCTGAGAGAAACCCAGACACACCCCGCCACCACCAGGAGCAAATCCACTCCCCCACACACAGACACACCCGGGCGCGCTCGCACGCGCGGGCGCTCGCTCGCACACGCACGCACGCGCGCACACACACACACACACAGACTCACCCACTCAGACACACACACACACACACGCACAGACTCACCCACTGAGACACACACACACACACACACGGACACACACACACGTACACACACACTCGCGGCTTGAAGGAGAGCAAGGACGAGATGGATGGAGAGATAGAAACCGAGGGAGGGAGAGAGACAGCGATCGAGAGAGACAGGGGAGGGGGAGAGGGAAGGAGACAGACAGAGAGGCTGAGAAAGAGACAGGGACAGAGAAAGAGAGAGAGACAGAGAGACAGAGGGAAGACGACAGAAGTAGCGCGAGGTCCAGGGGGAAACCTAGAAGAGAGAGGCGGAGGGAGCTAGAGAGCGAGAGCGATAGAGCCTTCGAGAGGAAGCGCCCGGCTCCGGTAGGCAGCGCCCTTTTGAGCAGGCCGGGATAGGGTGGAGGGGGCTTGGGCTGCGCCAGAACACGGGGGCCAGGCGGTCCCTGTGAGAGGACCAACGGAGCGCTGAGACGGGCTTTTACTTGGCTGAATTGCTTGCTTTGGAGGTGGGTTTCATAGGTTCCTTCCTTTCTTGGCACCACCCTGTGCTCTGGGTGCCTTGCGGCGGGCCCCGGGATTTGCAGAGTGCGCCCGCCCGCCCGTTTGGCGGGAGCCGTGGCACCGGGCGGGGCCGGAGGCCTGGGCCTCTGGCGTGTCCTCGGGACTGGTGTTGACACGAAGTGGGGGGCCGTTGGGAATCCGGGTGCACAGGGACTGTTTTCCTGGTGGCTGGCGAAGCAATGTCCTTCCCCCGGGTGAAGCAGCCCGTGCGTTCCGGAGCCGAGGTCTGGGCTGGCGCCTGTGGCACCCGCTGCCCCTGCCCGCCCCTTCCCCCGGTTTGGAAGGTTGCGACGACGGCGCGCCGCCCGGTGGGTGAATTGAATGGCCTGGGCGTTCCGGGAGCGGGAAGGCACCGCGAACGGCAGGGGACCCGCGCCTGCGGCTCTGGGGTCCGGCCCCCTGCCCTCCCAGGCTGGAGCCGGGCTCCTGGCGGGGCGGCGGCGAGGCGGAAGCGGTGGGATGCTGCTGCCCGGCGTGTAGTAGGGGCGGACCCCCAGGAGGAGGTCTCCGGCTGGGCTGCGGCGGAGGTGTAGGTGGGCGATAAAGGGGGAGCAGAGCGAGGGGAGGTTGGGGAGCATGGTGACCGTAGGGGGAAGGGAGGCAGCGGGGAAGCCAAAAAAGCCTGCAGGAGGCCGGGCGGGCGCGGTGGCTCCCGCCTGTAATCCCAGCACTGTGGGTGGGAGGCCGAGGCGGGTGGATCACCAGGTGAGGAGGTAGAGACCATCCCGGCTAACAGGGTGAAACCCCGTCTCTACGCAAAATAGAAAAAAAATCAGCCGGGCGTGGTGGCGGGCGCCTGCAGTCCCAGCTACTCGGGAGGCTGGGGCCGGAGAAGGGCGTGAACCCGGGAGGCGGAGCTTGCAGTGAGCCGAGATGGCGCCGCTGCACTCCAGCCTGGGCGGCAGAGCGAGACTCCGTCTGGAAGAAGAGGAAAGAAAAAGCCTACAGCACCCGGTATTCCCAGGCGGTCTCCCATCGAAGTACTAACCAGGCCCGACCCCGCTTAGCTTCCGAGATCAGACGAGATCGGGCGCGTTCAGGGTGGTATGGCCGTAGACGCCGAGACAGGCGCCTGGCTGCCCCAAGAGCCCGGCCCAGCCATGCCCGCCGGATTGCAGCCGTCACCGCCTGCCGGGGCCGCGGGGCTCGGATCGGGGACCCCCGAGCCGCTCGCCCGCGGCCTTCCCCCGGCTCCCCAGCTCCCGAGCTTCCACCACATGGGGCCCGCTCGGAACAGGGAGTGCTCCGAGGCGTCAGGGCCCAGGGCCCACGATCCCGGGACCCCCTCCTGGTCCTCCGCCCTGCCGCGGAGGTGGCGTTTTGGGTCCCTCGCCGCTCAGGCGCTCCCGCGAGGCCCCCTCTTGCCCCACCCACCCAGAGCCGTCAGGGCTGGCCAAGGGCGACCAGCCGGCCGGGCCTCGCGGGGCCTTTCTCTCCCAACGCCCCCAGCACGGTCGCGTGTCCCGACCAAGGCCCGGCCGGCCGGTGGGCCAGAGGGCGCGGGGGCGGGTAGCGGGTCGGGGGGGTGGCCCCGCTTTGCCCCGGGCTGCCACTAGAGGCGGCGGCCTGATCCCGGGTGAGAGGGGCTGAGAGAAACCCAGACACACCCCGGCACCACCAGGAGCAAATCCACTCCCCCACACACAGACACACCCGGGCGCGCTCGCACGCGCCGGCGCTCGCTCGCACACGCACGCACGCGCGCACACACACACACACACAGACTCACCCACGCAGACACACACACACACACACACACAGACTCACCCACTGAGACACACACACACACACACACACAGACACACACACGTACACACACACACGCGGCTTGAAGGAGAGCAAGGACGAGATGGATGGAGAGATAGAAACCGAGGGAGGGAGAGAGACAGCGATCGAGAGAGACAGGGGAGGGGGAGAGGGAAGGAGACAGACAGAGAGGCTGAGAAAGAGACAGGGACAGAGAAAGAGAGAGAGACAGAGAGACAGAGGGAAGACGATAGAAGTAGCGCGAGGTCCAGGGGGAAACCTAGAAGAGAGAGGCGGAGGGAGCTAGAGAGCGAGAGCGATAGAGCCTTCGAGAGGAAGCGCCCGGCTCCGGTAGGCAGCGCCCTTTTGAGCAGGCCGGGATAGGGTGGAGGGGGCTTGGGCTGCGCCAGAACACGGGGGCCAGGCGGTCCCTGTGAGAGGACCAACGGAGCGCTGAGACGGGCTTTTACTTGGCTGAATTGCTTGCTTTGGAGGTGGGTTTCGTAGGTTCCTTCCTTTCTTGGCACCACCCTGTGCTCTGGGTGCCTTGCGGCGGGCCCCGGGATTTGCAGAGTGCGCCCGCCCGCCCGTTTGGCGGGAGCCGTGGCACCGGGCGGGGCCGGAGGCCTGGGTCTCTGGCGTGTCCTCGGGACTGGTGTTGACACGAAGTGGGGGGCCGTTGGGAATCCGGGTGCACAGGGACTGTTTTCCTGGTGGCTGGCGAAGCAATGTCCTTCCCCCGGGTGAAGCAGCCCGTGCGTTCCGGAGCCGAGGTCTGGGCTGGCGCCTGTGGCACCCGCTGCCCCTGCCCGCCCCTTCCCCCGGTTTGGAAGGTTGCGACGACGGCGCGCCGCCCGGTGGGTGAATTGAATGGCCTGGGCGTTCCGGGAGCGGGAAGGCACCGCGAACGGCAGGGGACCCGCGCCTGCGGCTCTGGGCTCCGGCCCCCTGCCCTCCCAGGCTGGAGCCGGGCTCCTGGCGGGGCGGCGGCGAGGCGGAAGCGGTGGGATGCTGCTGCCCGGCGTGTAGTAGGGGCGGACCCCCAGGAGGAGGTCTCCGGCTGGGCTGCGGCGGAGGTGTAGGTGGGCGATAAAGGGGGAGCAGAGCGAGGGGAGGTTGGGGAGCATGGTGACCGTAGGGGGAAGGGAGGCAGCGGGGAAGCCAAAAAAGCCTGCAGCAGGCCGGGCATGCGCGGTGGCTCCCGCCTGTAATCCCAGCACTGTGGGTGGGAGGCCGAGGCGGGTGGATCACCAGGTGAGGAGGTAGAGACCATCACGGCTAACAGGGTGAGACGCCGTCTCTACGCAAAATAGAAAAAAAATCAGCCGGGCGTGGTGGCGGGCGCCTGCAGTCCCAGCTACTCGGGAGGCTGGGGCCGGAGAAGGGCGTGAACCCGGGAGGCGGAGCTTGCAGTGAGCCGAGATGGTGCCGCTGCACTCCAGCCTGGGCGGCAGAGCGAGACTCCGTCTGGAAGAAGAGGAAAGAAAAAGCAAAAAGCCAAAGAAAAAGCCTACAGCACCCGGTATTCCCAGGCGGTCTCCCATCCAAGTACTAACCAGGCCCGACCCTGCTTAGCTTCCGAGATCAGACGAGATCGGGCGCGTTCAGGGTGGTATGGCCGTAGACGCCGAGACAGGCGCCTGGCTGCCCCAAGAGCCCGGCCCAGCCATGCCCGCCGGATTGCAGCCGTCACCGCCAGCCCGGGGCCGCGGGGCTCGGATCGGGGACCCCCGAGCCCCTCGCCCGCGGCCTTCCCCCGGCTCCCCAGCTCCCGAGCTTCCACCACATGGGGCTCGCTCGGAACAGGGAGTGCTCCGAGGCGTCAGGGCCCAGGGCCCACGATCCCGGGACCCACTCCTGGTCCTCCGCCCTGCCGCGGAGGTGGCGTTTTGGGTCCCTCGCCGCTCAGGCGCTCCCGCGAGGCCCCCTCTTGCCCCACCCACCCAGAGCCGTCAGGGCTGGCCAAGGGCGACCAGCCGGCCGGGCCGCGCGGGGCCTTTCTCTCCCAACGCCCCCAGCACGGTCGCGTGTCCCGACCAAGGCCCGTCCGGCCGGTGGGCAAGAGGGCGCGGGGGCGGGTAGCGGGTCGGGGGGGTGGCCCCGCTTTGCCCCGGGCTGCCACTAGAGGCGGCGGCCTGATCCCGGGTGAGAGGGGCTGAGAGAAACCCAGACACACCCCGCCACCACCAGGAGCAAATCCACTCCCCCACACACAGACACAGCCGGGCGCGCTCGCACGCGCGGGCGCTCGCTCGCACACGCACGCACGCACGCACGCGCGCACACGCACACACACACACACACACACACACACACAGACTCACCCACTCAGACGCGCACACACACACACAGACACACACACACGTACACACACACACGCGGCTTGAAGGAGAGCAAGGACGAGATGGATGGAGAGATAGAAACCGAGGGAGGGAGAGAGACAGCGATCGAGAGAGACAGGGGAGGGGGAGAGGGAAGGAGACAGACAGAGAGGCTGAGAAAGAGACAGGGACAGAGAAAGAGAGACAGACAGAGAGACAGAGGGAAGACGACAGAAGTAGCGCGAGGTCCAGGGGGAAACCTAGAAGAGAGAGGCGGAGGGAGCTAGAGAGCGAGAGCGATAGAGCCTTCGAGAGGAAGCGCCCGGCTCCGGTAGGCAGCGCCCTTTTGAGCAGGCCGGGATAGGGTGGAGGGGGCTTGGGCTGCGCCAGAACACGGGGGCCAGGCGGTCCCTGTGAGAGGACCAACGGAGCGCTGAGACGGGCTTTTACTTGGCTGAATTGCTTGCTTTGGAGGTGGGTTTCGTAGGTTCCTTCCTTTCTTGGCACCACCCTGTGCTCTGGGTGCCTTGCGGCGGGCCCCGGGATTTGCAGAGTGCGCCCGCCCGCCCGTTTGGCGGGAGCCGTGGCACCGGGCGGGGCCGGAGGCCTGGGTCTCTGGCGTGTCCTCGGGACTGGTGTTGACACGAAGTGGGGGGCCGTTGGGAATCCGGGTGCACAGGGACTGTTTTCCTGGTGGCTGGCGAAGCAATGTCCTTCCCCCGGGTGAAGCAGCCCGTGCGTTCCGGAGCCGAGGTCTGGGCTGGCGCCTGTGGCACCCGCTGCCCCTGCCCGCCCCTTCCCCCGGTTTGGAAGGTTGCGACGACGGCGCGCCGCCCGGTGGGTGAATTGAATGGCCTGGGCGTTCCGGGAGCGGGAAGGCACCGCGAACGGCAGGGGACCCGCGCCTGCGGCTCTGGGCTCCGGCCCCCTGCCCTCCCAGGCTGGAGCCGGGCTCCTGGCGGGGCGGCGGCGAGGCGGAAGCGGTGGGATGCTGCTGCCCGGCGTGTAATAGGGGCGGACCCCCAGGAGGAGGTCTCCGGCTGGGCTGCGGCGGAGGTGTAGGTGGGCGATAAAGGGGGAGCAGAGCGAGGGGAGGTTGGGGAGCATGGTGACCGTAGGGGGAAGGGAGGCAGCGGGGAAGCCAAAAAAGCCTGCAGGAGGCCGGGCGGGCGCGGTGGCTCCCGCCTGTAATCCCAGCACTGTGGGTGGGAGGCCGAGGCGGGTGGATCACCAGGTGAGGAGGTAGAGACCATCCCGGCTAACAGGGTGAAACCCCGTCTCTACGCAAAATAGAAAAAAAATCAGCCGGGCGTGGTGGCGGGCGCCTGCAGTCCCAGCTACTCGGGAGGCTGGGGCCGGAGAAGGGCGTGAACCCGGGAGGCGGAGCTTGCAGTGAGCCGAGATGGCGCCGCTGCACTCCAGCCTGGGCGGCAGAGCGAGACTCCGTCTGGAAGAAGAGGAAAGAAAAAGCCTACAGCACCCGGTATTCCCAGGCGGTCTCCCATCCAAGTACTAACCAGGCCCGACCCTGCTTAGCTTCCGAGATCAGACGAGATCGGGCGCGTTCAGGGTGGTATGGCCGTAGACGCCGAGACAGGCGCCTGGCTGCCCCAAGAGCCCGGCCCAGCCATGCCCGCCGGATTGCAGCCGTCACCGCCAGCCCGGGGCCGCGGGGCTCGGATCGGGGACCCCCGAGCCGCTCGCCCGCGGCCTTCCCCCGGCTCCCCAGCTCCCGAGCTTCCACCACATGGGGCCCGCTCGGAACAGGGAGTGCTCCGAGGCGTCAGGGCCCAGGGCCCACGATCCCGGGACCCCCTCCTGGTCCTCCGCCCTGCCGCGGAGGTGGCGTTTTGGGTCCCTCGCCGCTCAGGCGCTCCCGCGATGCCCCCACTTGCCCCACCCACCCAGAGCCGTCAGGGCTGGCCAAGGGCGACCAGCCGGCCGGGCCTCGCGGGGCCTTTCTCTCCCAACGCCCCCAGCACGGTCGCGTGTCCCGACCAAGGCCCGGCCGGCCGGTGGGTAAGAGGGCGCGGGGGCGGGTAGCGGGTCGGGGGAGTGGCCCCGCTTTGCCCCGGGCTGCCACTAGAGGCGGCGGCCTGATCCCGGGTGAGAGGGGCTGAGAGAAACCCAGACACACCCCGGCACCACCAGGAGCAAATCCACTCCCCCACACACAGACACACCCGGGCGCGCTCGCACGCGCCGGCGCTCGCTCGCACACGCACGCACGCGCGCACACACACACACACACAGACTCACCCACGCAGACACACACACACACACACGCAAAGACTCACCCACTGAGACACACACACACACACACGGACACACACACACGTACACACACACACGCGGCTTGAAGGAGAGCAAGGACGAGATGGATGGAGAGATAGAAACCGAGGGAGGGAGAGAGACAGCGATCGAGAGAGACAGGGGAGGGGGAGAGGGAAGGAGACAGACAGAGAGGCTGAGAAAGAGACAGGGACAGAGAAAGAGAGACAGACAGAGAGACAGAGTGAAGACGACAGAAGTAGCGCGAGGTCCAGGGGGAATCCTAGAAGAGAGAGGCGGAGGGAGCTAGAGAGCGAGAGCGATAGAGCCTTCGAGAGGAAGCGCCCGGCTCCGGTAGGCAGCGCCCTTTTGAGCAGGCCGGGATAGAGTGGAGGGGGCTTGGGCTGCGCCAGAACACGGGGGCCAGGCGGTCCCTGTGAGAGGACCAACGGAGCGCTGAGACGGGCTTTTACTTGGCTGAATTGCTTGCTTTGGAGGTGGGTTTCGTAGGTTCCTTCCTTTCTTGGCACCACCCTGTGCTCTGGGTGCCTTGCGGCGGGCCCCGGGATTTGCAGAGTGCGCCCGCCCGCCCGTTTGGCGGGAGCCGTGGCACCGGGCGGGGCCGGAGGCCTGGGTCTCTGGCGTGTCCTCGGGACTGGTGTTGACACGAAGTGGGGGGCCGTTGGGAATCCGGGTGCACAGGGACTGTTTTCCTGGTGGCTGGCGAAGCAATGTCCTTCCCCCGGGTGAAGCAGCCCGTGCGTTCCGGAGCCGAGGTCTGGGCTGGCGCCTGTGGCACCCGCTGCCCCTGACCGCCCCTTCCCCCGGTTTGGAAGGTTGCGACGACGGCGCGCCGCCCGGTGGGTGAATTGAATGGCCTGGGCGTTCCGGGAGCGGGAAGGCACCGCGAACGGCAGGGGACCCGCGCCTGCGGCTCTGGGGTCCGGCCCCCTGCCCTCCCAGGCTGGAGCCGGGCTCCTGGCGGGGCGGCGGCGAGGCGGAAGCGGTGGGATGCTGCTGCCCGGCGTGTAGTAGGGGCGGACCCCCAGGAGGAGGTCTCCGGCTGGGCTGCGGCGGAGGTGTAGGTGGGCGATAAAGGGGGAGCAGAGCGAGGGGAGGTTGGGGAGCATGGTGACCGTAGGGGGAAGGGAGGCAGCGGGGAAGCCAAAAAAGCCTGCAGCAGGCCGGGCGGGCGCGGTGGCTCCCGCCTGTAATCCCAGCACTGTGGGTGGGAGGCCGAGGCGGGTGGATCACCAGGTGAGGAGGTAGAGACGATCCCGGCTAACAGGGTGAAACGCCGTCTCTACGCAAAATAGAAAAAAAATCAGCCGGGCGTGGTGGCGGGCGCCTGCAGTCCCAGCTACTCGGGAGGCTGGGGCCGGAGAAGGGCGTGAACCCGGGAGGCGGAGCTTGCAGTGAGCCGAGATGGCGCCGCTGCACTCCAGCCTGGGCGGCAGAGCGAGACTCCGTCTGGAAGAAGAGGAAAGAAAAAGCCTACAGCACCCGGAATTCCCAGGCGGTCTCCCATCCAAGTACTAACCAGGCCCGACCCTGCTTAGCTTCCGAGATCAGACGAGATCGGGCGCGTTCAGGGTGCTATGGCCGTAGACGCCGAGACAGGCGCCTGGCTGCCCCAAGAGCCCGGCCCAGCCATGCCCGCCGGATTGCAGCCGTCACCGCCTGCCGGGGCCGCGGGGCTCGGATCGGGGACCCCCGAGCCGCTCGCCCGCGGCCTTCCCCCGGCTCCCCAGCTCCCGAGCTTCCACCACATGGGGCCCGCTCGGAACAGGGAGTGCTCCGAGGCGTCAGGGCCCAGGGCCCACGATCCCGGGACCCCCTCCTGGTCCTCCGCCCTGCCGCGGAGGTGGCGTTTTGGGTCCCTCGCCGCTCAGGCGCTCCCGCGAGGCCCCCTCTTGCCCCACCCACCCAGAGCCGTCAGGGCTGGCCAAGGGCGACCAGCCGGCCGGGCCTCGCGGGGCCTTTCTCTCCCAACGCCCCCAGCACGGTCGCGTGTCCCGACCAAGGCCCGGCCGGCCGGTGGGCAAGAGGGCGCGGGGGCGGGTAGCGGGTCGGGGGGGTGGCCCCGCTTTGCCCCGGGCTGCCACTAGAGGCGGCGGCCTGATCCCGGGTGAGAGGGGCTGAGAGAAACCCAGACACACCCCGGCACCACCAGGAGCAAATCCACTCCCCCACACACAGACACACCCGGGCGCGCTCGCACGCGCCGGCGCTCGCTCGCACACGCACGCACGCGCGCACACACACACACACACAGACTCACCCACGCAGACACACACACACACACACACACAGACTCACCCACTGAGACACACACACACACACACACACAGACACACACACGTACACACACACACGCGGCTTGAAGGAGAGCAAGGACGAGATGGATGGAGAGATAGAAACCGAGGGAGGGAGAGAGACAGCGATCGAGAGAGACAGGGGAGGGGGAGAGGGAAGGAGACAGACAGAGAGGCTGAGAAAGAGACAGGGACAGAGAAAGAGAGAGAGACAGAGAGACAGAGGGAAGACGACAGAAGTAGCGCGAGGTCCAGGGGGAAACCTAGAAGAGAGAGGCGGAGGGAGCTAGAGAGCGAGAGCGATAGAGCCTTCGAGAGGAAGCGCCCGGCTCCGGTAGGCAGCGCCCTTTTGAGCAGGCCGGGATAGGGTGGAGGGGGCTTGGGCTGCGCCAGAACACGGGGGCCAGGCGGTCCCTGTGAGAGGACCAACGGAGCGCTGAGACGGGCTTTTACTTGGCTGAATTGCTTGCTTTGGAGGTGGGTTTCGTAGGTTCCTTCCTTTCTTGGCACCACCCTGTGCTCTGGGTGCCTTGCGGCGGGCCCCGGGATTTGCAGAGTGCGCCCGCCCGCCCGTTTGGCGGGAGCCGTGGCACCGGGCGGGGCCGGAGGCCTGGGTCTCTGGCGTGTCCTCGGGACTGGTGTTGACACGAAGTGGGGGGCCGTTGGGAATCCGGGTGCACAGGGACTGTTTTCCTGGTGGCTGGCGAAGCAATGTCCTTCCCCCGGGTGAAGCAGCCCGTGCGTTCCGGAGCCGAGGTCTGGGCTGGCGCCTGTGGCACCCGCTGCCCCTGACCGCCCCTTCCCCCGGTTTGGAAGGTTGCGACGACGGCGCGCCGCCCGGTGGGTGAATTGAATGGCCTGGGCGTTCCGGGAGCGGGAAGGCACCGCGAACGGCAGGGGACCCGCGCCTGCGGCTCTGGGGTCCGGCCCCCTGCCCTCCCAGGCTGGAGCCGGGCTCCTGGCGGGGCGGCGGCGAGGCGGAAGCGGTGGGATGCTGCTGCCCGGCGTGTAGTAGGGGCGGACCCCCAGGAGGAGGTCTCCGGCTGGGCTGCGGCGGAGGTGTAGGTGGGCGATAAAGGGGGAGCAGAGCGAGGGGAGGTTCGGGAGCATGGCGACTGTAGGGGGAAGGGAGGCAGCGGGGAAGCCAAAAAAGCCTGCAGCAGGCCGGGCGGGCGCGGTGGCTCCCGCCTGTAATCCCAGCACTGTGGGTGGGAGGCCGAGGCGGGTGGATCACCAGGTGAGGAGGTGGAGACCATCCCGGCTAACAGGGTGAAACCCCGTCTCTACGCAAAATAGAAAAAAAATCAGCCGGGCGTGGTGGCGGGCGCCTGCAGTCCCAGCTACTCGGGAGGCTGGGGCCGGAGAAGGGCGTGAACCCGGGAGGCGGAGCTTGCAGTGAGCCGAGATGGCGCCGCTGCACTCCAGCCTGGGCGGCAGAGCGAGACTCCGTCTGGAAGAAGAGGAAAGAAAAAGCCTACAGCACCCGGAATTCCCAGGCGGTCTCCCATCCAAGTACTAACCAGGCCCGACCCTGCTTAGCTTCCGAGATCAGACGAGATCGGGCGCGTTCAGGGTGGTATGGCCGTAGACGCCGAGACAGGCGCCTGGCTGCCCCAAGAGCCCGGCCCAGCCATGCCCGCCGGATTGCAGCCGTCACCGCCTGCCGGGGCCGCGGGGCTCGGATCGGGGACCCCCGAGCCGCTCGCCCGCGGCCTTCCCCCGGCTCCCAAGCTCCCGAGCTTCCACCACATGGGGCCCGCTCGGAACAGGGAGTGCTCCGAGGCGTCAGGGCCCAGGGCCCAGGATCCCGGGACCCCCTCCTGGTCCTTCGCCCTGCCGCGGAGGTGGCGTTTTGGGTCCCTCGCCGCTCAGGCGCTCCCGCGAGGCCCCCTCTTGTCCCACTCACCCAGAGCCGTCAGGGCTGGCCAAGGGCGACCAGCCGGCCGGGCCTCGCGGGGCCTTTCTCTCCCAACGCCCCCAGCACGGTCGCGTGTCCCGACCAGGGCCCGGCCGGCCGGTGGGCAAGAGGGCGCGGGGGCGGGTAGCGGGTCGGGGGTGTGGCCCCGCTTTGCCCCGGGCTGCCACTAGAGGCGGCGGCCTGATCCCGGGTGAGAGGGGCTGAGAGAAACCCAGACACACCCCGGCACCACCAGGAGCAAATCCACTCCCCCACACACAGACACACCCGGGCGCGCTCGCACGCGCGGGCGCTCGCTCGCACACGCACGCACGCACGCGCGCGCGCACACGCACACACACACACACACAGACTCACCCACTCAGACGCACACACACACACACAGACACACACACACGTACACACACACACGCGGCTTGAAGGAGAGCAAGGACGAGATGGATGGAGAGATAGAAACCGAGGGAGGGAGAGAGACAGCGATCGAGAGAGACAGGGGAGGGGGAGAGGGAAGGAGACAGACAGAGAGGCTGAGAAAGAGACAGGGACAGAGAAAGAGAGAGAGACAGAGAGACAGAGGGAAGACGACAGAAGTAGCGCGAGGTCCAGGGGGAAACCTAGAAGAGAGAGGCGGAGGGAGCTAGAGAGCGAGAGCGATAGAGCCTTCGAGAGGAAGCGCCCGGCTCCGGTAGGCAGCGCCCTTTTGAGCAGGCCGGGATAGGGTGGAGGGGGCTTGGGCTGCGCCAGAACACGGGGGCCAGGCGGTCCCTGTGAGAGGACCAACGGAGCGCTGAGACGGGCTTTTACTTGGCTGAATTGCTTGCTTTGGAGGTGGGTTTCGTAGGTTCCTTCCTTTCTTGGCACCACCCTGTGCTCTGGGTGCCTTGCGGCGGGCCCCGGGATTTGCAGAGTGTGCCCGCCCGCCCGTTTGGCGGGAGCCGTGGCACCGGGCGGGGCCGGAGGCCTGGGTCTCTGGCGTGTCCTCGGGACTGGTGTTGACACGAAGTGGGGGGCCGTTGGGAATCCGGGTGCACAGGGACTGTTTTCCTGGTGGCTGGCGAAGCAATGTCCTTCCCCCGGGTGAAGCAGCCCGTGCGTTCCGGAGCCGAGGTCTGGGCTGGCGCCTGTGGCACCCGCTGCCCCTGCCCGCCCCTTCCCCCGGTTTGGAAGGTTGCGACGACGGCGCGCCGCCCGGTGGGTGAATTGAATGGCCTGGGCGTTCCGGGAGCGGGAAGGCACCGCGAACGGCAGGGGACCCGCGCCTGCAGCTCTGGGGTCCGGCCCCCTGCCCTCCCAGGCTGGAGCCGGGCTCCTGGCGGGGCGGCGGCGAGGCGGAAGCGGTGGGATGCTGCTGCCCGGCGTGTAGTAGGGGCGGACCCCCAGGAGGAGGTCCCCGGCTGGGCTGCGGCGGAGGTGTAGGTGGGCGATAAAGGGGGAGCAGAGCGAGGGGAGGTTGGGGAGCATGGCGACTGTAGGGGGAAGGGAGGCAGCGGGGAAGCCAAAAAAGCCTTCAGCAGGCCGGGCAGGCGCGGTGGCTCCCGCCTGTAATCCCAGCACTGTGGGTGGGAGGCCGAGGCGGGTGGATCACCAGGTGAGGAGGTGGAGACCATCCCGGCTAACAGGGTGAAACCCCGTCTCTACGCAAAATAGAAAAAAAATCAGCCGGGCGTGGTGGCGGGCGCCTGCAGTCCCAGCTACTCGGGAGGCTGGGGCCGGAGAAGGGCGTGAACCCGGGAGGCGGAGCTTGCAGTGAGCCGAGATGGCGCCGCTGCACTCCAGCCTGGGCGACACAGCGAGACTCCGTCTGGAAGAAGAGGAAAGAAAAAGCAAAAAGCCAAAGAAAAAGCCTACAGCACCCGGTATTCCCAGGCGGTCTCCCATCGAAGTACTAACCAGGCCCGACCCTGCTTAGCTTCCGAGATCAGACGAGATCGGGCGCGTTCAGGGTGGTATGGCCGTAGACGCCGAGACAGGCCCCTGGCTGCCCCAAGAGCCCGGCGCAGCCATGCCCGCCGGATTGCAGCCGTCACCGGCAGCCCGGGGCCGCGGGGCTCGGATCGGGGACCCCCGAGCCCCTCGCCCGCGGCCTTCCCCCGGCTCCCCAGCTCCCGAGCTTCCACCACATGGGGCCCGCTCGGAACAGGGAGTGCTCCGAGGAGTCAGGGCCCATGGCCCACGATCCCGGGACCCCCTCCTGGTCCTCCGCCCTGCCGCGGAGGTGGCGTTTTGGATCCCTCGCGGCTCAGGCGCTCCCGCGAGGCCCCCTCTTGCCCCACCCACCCGGAGCCGTCAGGGCTGGCAAAGGGCGACCAGCCGGTCGGGCCGCGCGGGGCCTTTCTCTCCCAACGCCCCCAGCACGGTCGCGTGTCCCGACCAAGGCCCGTCCGGCCGGTGGGCAAGAGGGCGCGGGGGCGGGTAGCGGGTCGGGGGGCTGGCCCCGCTTTGCCCCGGGCTGCCACTAGAGGCGGCGGCCTGATCCCGGGTGAGAGGGGCTGAGAGAAACCCAGACACACCCCGCCACCACCAGGAGCAAATCCACTCCCCCACACACAGACACACCCGGGTGCGCTCGCACGCGCGGGCGCTCGCTCGCACACGCACGCACGCGCGCACACACACACACACACAGACTCACCCACTCAGACACACACACACACACACGCAAAGACTCACCCACTGAGACACACACACACACACACGGACACACACACACGTACACACACACACGCGGCTTGAAGGAGAGCAAGGACGAGATGGATGGAGAGATAGAAACCGAGGGAGGGAGAGAGACAGCGATCGAGAGAGACAGGGGAGGGGGAGAGGGAAGGAGACAGACAGAGAGGCTGAGAAAGAGACAGGGACAGAGAAAGAGAGACAGACAGAGAGACAGAGTGAAGACGACAGAAGTAGCGCGAGGTCCAGGGGGAATCCTAGAAGAGAGAGGCGGAGGGAGCTAGAGAGCGAGAGCGATAGAGCCTTCGAGAGGAAGCGCCCGGCTCCGGTAGGCAGCGCCCTTTTGAGCAGGCCGGGATAGAGTGGAGGGGGCTTGGGCTGCGCCAGAACACGGGGGCCAGGCGGTCCCTGTGAGAGGACCAACGGAGCGCTGAGACGGGCTTTTACTTGGCTGAATTGCTTGCTTTGGAGGTGGGTTTCGTAGGTTCCTTCCTTTCTTGGCACCACCCTGTGCTCTGGGTGCCTTGCGGCGGGCCCCGGGATTTGCAGAGTGCGCCCGCCCGCCCGTTTGGCGGGAGCCGTGGCACCGGGCGGGGCCGGAGGCCTGGGTCTCTGGCGTGTCCTCGGGACTGGTGTTGACACGAAGTGGGGGGCCGTTGGGAATCCGGGTGCACAGGGACTGTTTTCCTGGTGGCTGGCGAAGCAATGTCCTTCCCCCGGGTGAAGCAGCCCGTGCGTTCCGGAGCCGAGGTCTGGGCTGGCGCCTGTGGCACCCGCTGCCCTGCCCGCCCCTTCCCCCGGTTTGGAAGGTTGCGACGACGGCGCGCCGCCCGGTGGGTGAATTGAATGGCCTGGGCGTTCCGGGAGCGGGAAGGCACCGCGAACGGCAGGGGACCCGCGCCTGCGGCTCTGGGGTCCGGCCCCCTGCCCTCCCAGGCTGGAGCCGGGCTCCTGGCGGGGCGGCGGCGAGGCGGAAGCGGTGGGATGCTGCTGCCCGGCGTGTAGTAGGGGCGGACCCCCAGGAGGAGGTCTCCGGCTGGGCTGCGGCGGAGGTGTAGGTGGGCGATAAAGGGGGAGCAGAGCGAGGGGAGGTTGGGGAGCATGGTGACCGTAGGGGGAAGGGAGGCAGCGGGGAAGCCAAAAAAGCCTGCAGGAGGCCGGGCGGGCGCGGTGGCTCCCGCCTGTAATCCCAGCACTGTGGGTGGGAGGCCGAGGCGGGTGGATCACCAGGTGAGGAGGTAGAGACCATCCCGGCTAACAGGGTGAAACCCCGTCTCTACGCAAAATAGAAAAAAAATCAGCCGGGCGTGGTGGCGGGCGCCTGCAGTCCCAGCTACTCGGGAGGCTGGGGCCGGAGAAGGGCGTGAACCCGGGAGGGGGAGCTTGCAGTGAGCCGAGATGGCGCCAATGCACTCCAGCCTGGGCGGCAGAGCGAGACTCCGTCTGGAAGAAGAGGAAAGAAAAAGCCTACAGCACCCGGTATTCCCAGGCGGTCTCCCATCCAAGTACTAACCAGGCCCGACCCTGCTTAGCTTCCGAGATCAGACGAGATCGGGCGCGTTCAGGGTGCTATGGCCGTAGACGCCGAGACAGGCGCCTGGCTGCCCCAAGAGCCCGGCCCAGCCATGCCCGCCGGATTGCAGCCGTCACCGCCTGCCGGGGCCGCGGGGCTCGGATCGGGGACCCCCGAGCCGCTCGCCCGCGGCCTTCCCCCGGCTCCCCAGCTCCCGAGCTTCCACCACATGGGGCCCGCTCGGAACAGGGAGTGCTCCGAGGCGTCAGGGCCCAGGGCCCACGATCCCGGGACCCCCTCCTGGTCCTCCGCCCTGCCGCGGAGGTGGCGTTTTGGGTCCCTCGCCGCTCAGGCGCTCCCGCGAGGCCCCCTCTTGCCCCACCCACCCAGAGCCGTCAGGGCTGGCCAAGGGCGACCAGCCGGCCGGGCCTCGCGGGGCCTTTCTCTCCCAACGCCCCCAGCACGGTCGCGTGTCCCGACCAAGGCCCGGCCGGCCGGTGGGCAAGAGGGCGCGGGGGCGGGTAGCGGGTCGGGGGGGTGGCCCCGCTTTGCCCCGGGCTGCCACTAGAGGCGGCGGCCTGATCCCGGGTGAGAGGGGCTGAGAGAAACCCAGACACACCCCGGCACCACCAGGAGCAAATCCACTCCCCCACACACAGACACACCCGGGTGCGCTCGCACGCGCCGGCGCTCGCTCGCACACGCACGCACGCGCGCACACACACACACACACAGACTCACCCACGCAGACACACACACACACACACACAGACTCACCCACTGAGACACACACACACACACACACACAGACACACACACGTACACACACACACGCGGCTTGAAGGAGAGCAAGGACGAGATGGATGGAGAGATAGAAACCGAGGGAGGGAGAGAGACAGCGATCGAGAGAGACAGGGGAGGGGGAGAGGGAAGGAGACAGACAGAGAGGCTGAGAAAGAGACAGGGACAGAGAAAGAGAGAGAGACAGAGAGACAGAGGGAAGACGACAGAAGTAGCGCGAGGTCCAGGGGGAAACCTAGAAGAGAGAGGCGGAGGGAGCTAGAGAGCGAGAGCGATAGAGCCTTCGAGAGGAAGCGCCCGGCTCCGGTAGGCAGCGCCCTTTTGAGCAGGCCGGGATAGGGTGGAGGGGGCTTGGGCTGCGCCAGAACACGGGGGCCAGGCGGTCCCTGTGAGAGGACCAACGGAGCGCTGAGACGGGCTTTTACTTGGCTGAATTGCTTGCTTTGGAGGTGGGTTTCGTAGGTTCCTTCCTTTCTTGGCACCACCCTGTGCTCTGGGTGCCTTGCGGCGGGCCCCGGGATTTGCAGAGTGCGCCCGCCCGCCCGTTTGGCGGGAGCCGTGGCACCGGGCGGGGCCGGAGGCCTGGGTCTCTGGCGTGTCCTCGGGACTGGTGTTGACACGAAGTGGGGGGCCGTTGGGAATCCGGGTGCACAGGGACTGTTTTCCTGGTGGCTGGCGAAGCAATGTCCTTCCCCCGGGTGAAGCAGCCCGTGCGTTCCGGAGCCGAGGTCTGGGCTGGCGCCTGTGGCACCCGCTGCCCCTGCCCGCCCCTTCCCCCGGTTTGGAAGGTTGCGACGACGGCGCGCCGCCCGGTGGGTGAATTGAATGGCCTGGGCGTTCCGGGAGCGGGAAGGCACCGCGAACGGCAGGGGACCCGCGCCTGCGGCTCTGGGGTCCGGCCCCCTGCCCTCCCAGGCTGGAGCCGGGCTCCTGGCGGGGCGGCGGCGAGGCGGAAGCGGTGGGATGCTGCTGCCCGGCGTGTAGTAGGGGCGGACCCCCAGGAGGAGGTCTCCGGCTGGGCTGCGGCGGAGGTGTAGGTGGGCGATAAAGGGGGAGCAGAGCGAGGGGAGGTTGGGGAGCATGGTGACCGTAGGGGGAAGGGAGGCAGCGGGGAAGCCAAAAAAGCCTGCAGGAGGCCGGGCGGGCGCGGTGGCTCCCGCCTGTAATCCCAGCACTGTGGGTGGGAGGCCGAGGCGGGTGGATCACCAGGTGAGGAGGTAGAGACCATCCCGGCTAACAGGGTGAAACCCCGTCTCTACGCAAAATAGAAAAAAAATCAGCCGGGCGTGGTGGCGGGCGCCTGCAGTCCCAGCTACTCGGGAGGCTGGGGCCGGAGAAGGGCGTGAACCCGGGAGGCGGAGCTTGCAGTGAGCCGAGATGGCGCCAATGCACTCCAGCCTGGGCGGCAGAGCGAGACTCCGTCTGGAAGAAGAGGAAAGAAAAAGCCTACAGCACCCGGTATTCCCAGGCGGTCTCCCATCCAAGTACTAACCAGGCCCGACCCTGCTTAGCTTCCGAGATCAGACGAGATCGGGCGCGTTCAGGGTGCTATGGCCGTAGACGCCGAGACAGGCGCCTGGCTGCCCCAAGAGCCCGGCCCAGCCATGCCCGCCGGATTGCAGCCGTCACCGCCTGCCGGGGCCGCGGGGCTCGGATCGGGGACCCCCGAGCCGCTCGCCCGCGGCCTTCCCCCGGCTCCCCAGCTCCCGAGCTTCCACCACATGGGGCCCGCTCGGAACAGGGAGTGCTCCGAGGCGTCAGGGCCCAGGGCCCACGATCCCGGGACCCCCTCCTGGTCCTCCGCCCTGCCGCGGAGGTGGCGTTTTGGGTCCCTCGCCGCTCAGGCGCTCCCGCGAGGCCCCCTCTTGCCCCACCCACCCAGAGCCGTCAGGGCTGGCCAAGGGCGACCAGCCGGCCGGGCCTCGCGGGGCCTTTCTCTCCCAACGCCCCCAGCACGGTCGCGTGTCCCGACCAAGGCCCGGCCGGCCGGTGGGCAAGAGGGCGCGGGGGCGGGTAGCGGGTCGGGGGGGTGGCCCCGCTTTGCCCCGGGCTGCCACTAGAGGCGGCGGCCTGATCCCGGGTGAGAGGGGCTGAGAGAAACCCAGACACACCCCGGCACCACCAGGAGCAAATCCACTCCCCCACACACAGACACACCCGGGCGCGCTCGCACGCGCCGGCGCTCGCTCGCACACGCACGCACGCGCGCACACACACACACACACAGACTCACCCACGCAGACACACACACACACACACACACAGACTCACCCACTGAGACACACACACACACACACACACAGACACACACACGTACACACACACACGCGGCTTGAAGGAGAGCAAGGACGAGATGGATGGAGAGATAGAAACCGAGGGAGGGAGAGAGACAGCGATCGAGAGAGACAGGGGAGGGGGAGAGGGAAGGAGACAGACAGAGAGGCTGAGAAAGAGACAGGGACAGAGAAAGAGAGAGAGACAGAGAGACAGAGGGAAGACGACAGAAGTAGCGCGAGGTCCAGGGGGAAAACTAGAAGAGAGAGGCGGAGGGAGCTAGAGAGCGAGAGCGATAGAGCCTTCGAGAGGAAGCGCCCGGCTCCGGTAGGCAGCGCCCTTTTGAGCAGGCCGGGATAGGGTGGAGGGGGCTTGGGCTGCGCCAGAACACGGGGGCCAGGCGGTCCCTGTGAGAGGACCAACGGAGCGCTGAGACGGGCTTTTACTTGGCTGAATTGCTTGCTTTGGAGGTGGGTTTCGTAGGTTCCTTCCTTTCTTGGCACCACCCTGTGCTCTGGGTGCCTTGCGGCGGGCCCCGGGATTTGCAGAGTGCGCCCGCCCGCCCGTTTGGCAGGAGCCGTGGCACCGGGCGGGGCCGGAGGCCTGGGTCTCTGGCGTGTCCTCGGGACTGGTGTTGACACGAAGTGGGGGGCCGTTGGGAATCCGGGTGCACAGGGACTGTTTTCCTGGTGGCTGGCGAAGCAATGTCCTTCCCCCGGGTGAAGCAGCCCGTGCGTTCCGGAGCCGAGGTCTGGGCTGGCGCCTGTGGCACCCGCTGCCCCTGCCCGCCCCTTCCCCCGGTTTGGAAGGTTGCGACGACGGCGCGCCGCCCGGTGGGTGAATTGAATGGCCTGGGCGTTCCGGGAGCGGGAAGGCACCGCGAACGGCAGGGGACCCGCGCCTGCGGCTCTGGGCTCCGGCCCCCTGCCCTCCCAGGCTGGAGCCGGGATCCTGGCGGGGCGGCGGCGAGGCGGAAGCGGTGGGATGCTGCTGCCCGGCGTGTAGTAGGGGCGGACCCCCAGGAGGAGGTCTCCGGCTGGGCTGCGGCGGAGGTGTAGGTGGGCGATAAAGGGGGAGCAGAGCGAGGGGAGGTTGGGGAGCATGGTGACCGTAGGGGGAAGGGAGGCAGCGGGGAAGCCAAAAAAGCCTGCAGCAGGCCGGGCATGCGCGGTGGCTCCCGCCTGTAATCCCAGCACTGTGGGTGGGAGGCCGAGGCGGGTGGATCACCAGGTGAGGAGGTAGAGACCATCACGGCTAACAGGGTGAGACGCCGTCTCTACGCAAAATAGAAAAAAAATCAGCCGGGCGTGGTGGCGGGCGCCTGCAGTCCCAGCTACTCGGGAGGCTGGGGCCGGAGAAGGGCGTGAACCCGGGAGGCGGAGCTTGCAGTGAGCCGAGATGGTGCCGCTGCACTCCAGCCTGGGCGGCAGAGCGAGACTCCGTCTGGAAGAAGAGGAAAGAAAAAGCAAAAAGCCAAAGAAAAAGCCTACAGCACCCGGTATTCCCAGGCGGTCTCCCATCCAAGTACTAACCAGGCCCGACCCTGCTTAGCTTCCGAGATCAGACGAGATCGGGCGCGTTCAGGGTGGTATGGCCGTAGACGCTGAGACAGGCGCCTGGCTGCCCCAAGAGCCCGGCCCAGCCATGCCCGCCGGATTGCAGCCGTCACCGCCAGCCCGGGGCCGCGGGGCTCGGATCGGGGACCCCCGAGCCCCTCGCCCGCGGCCTTCCCCCGGCTCCCCAGCTCCCGAGCTTCCACCACATGGGGCTCGCTCGGAACAGGGAGTGCTCCGAGGCGTCAGGGCCCAGGGCCCACGATCCCGGGACCCACTCCTGGTCCTCCGCCCTGCCGCGGAGGTGGCGTTTTGGGTCCCTCGCCGCTCAGGCGCTCCCGCGAGGCCCCCTCTTGCCCCACCCCCCCAGAGCCGTCAGGGCTGGCCAAGGGCGACCAGCCGGCCGGGCCGCGCGGGGCCTTTCTCTCCCAACGCCCCCAGCACGGTCGCGTGTCCCGACCAAGGCCCGTCCGGCCGGTGGGCAAGAGGGCGCGGGGGCGGGTAGCGGGTCGGGGGCGGTGGCCCCGCTTTGCCCCGGGCTGCCACTAGAGGCGGCGGCCTGATCCCGGGTGAGAGGGGCTGAGAGAAACCCAGACACACCCCGCCACCACCAGGAGCAAATCCACTCCCCCACACACAGACACACCCGGGCGCGCTCGCACGCGCGGGCGCTCGCTCGCACACGCACGCACGCACGCGCGCGCGCACACGCGCACACACACACACACACACACAGACTCACCCACTCAGACGCACACACACACACACAGACACACACACACGTACACACACACACGCGGCTTGAAGGAGAGCAAGGACGAGATGGATGGAGAGATAGAAACCGAGGGAGGGAGAGAGACAGCGATCGAGAGAGACAGGGGAGGGGGAGAGGGAAGGAGACAGACAGAGAGGCTGAGAAAGAGACAGGGACAGAGAAAGAGAGAGAGACAGAGAGACAGAGGGAAGACGACAGAAGTAGCGCGAGGTCCAGGGGGAAACCTAGAAGAGAGAGGCGGAGGGAGCTAGAGAGCGAGAGCGATAGAGCCTTCGAGAGGAAGCGCCCGGCTCCGGTAGGCAGCGCCCTTTTGAGCAGGCCGGGATAGGGTGGAGGGGGCTTGGGCTGCGCCAGAACACGGGGGCCAGGCGGTCCCTGTGAGAGGACCAACGGAGCGCTGAGACGGGCTTTTACTTGGCTGAATTGCTTGCTTTGGAGGTGGGTTTCGTAGGTTCCTTCCTTTCTTGGCACCACCCTGTGCTCTGGGTGCCTTGCGGCGGGCCCCGGGATTTGCAGAGTGCGCCCGCCCGCCCGTTTGGCGGGAGCCGTGGCACCGGGCGGGGCCGGAGGCCTGGGTCTCTGGCGTGTCCTCGGGACTGGTGTTGACACGAAGTGGGGGGCCGTTGGGAATCCGGGTGCACAGGGACTGTTTTCCTGGTGGCTGGCGAAGCAATGTCCTTCCCCCGGGTGAAGCAGCCCGTGCGTTCCGGAGCCGAGGTCTGGGCTGGCGCCTGTGGCACCCGCTGCCCCTGCCCGCCCCTTCCCCCGGTTTGGAAGGTTGCGACGACGGCGCGCCGCCCGGTGGGTGAATTGAATGGCCTGGGCGTTCCGGGAGCGGGAAGGCACCGCGAACGGCAGGGGACCCGCGCCTGCGGCTCTGTGGTCCGGCCCCCTGCCTCCCAGGCTGGAGCCGGGCTCCTGGCCGGGCGGCGGCGAGGCGGAAGCGGTGGGATGCTGCTGCCCGGCGTGTAGTAGGGGCGGACCCCCAGGAGGAGGTCTCCGGCTGGGCTGCGGCGGAGGTGTAGGTGGGCGATAAAGGGGGAGCAGAGCGAGGGGAGGTTGGGGAGCATGGTGACCGTAGGGGGAAGGGAGGCAGCGGGGAAGCCAAAAAAGCCTGCAGGAGGCCGGGCGGGCGCGGTGGCTCCCGCCTGTAATCCCAGCACTGTGGGTGGGAGGCCGAGGCGGGTGGATCACCAGGTGAGGAGGTAGAGACCATCCCGGCTAACAGGGTGAAACCCCGTCTCTACGCAAAATAGAAAAAAAATCAGCCGGGCGTGGTGGCGGGCGCCTGCAGTCCCAGCTACTCGGGAGGCTGGGGCCGGAGAAGGGCGTGAACCCGGGAGGCGGAGCTTGCAGTGAGCCGAGATGGCGCCGCTGCACTCCAGCCTGGGCGGCAGAGCGAGACTCCGTCTGGAAGAAGAGGAAAGAAAAAGCCTACAGCACCCGGTATTCCCAGGCGGTCTCCCATCCAAGTACTAACCAGGCCCGACCCTGCTTAGCTTCCGAGATCAGACGAGATCGGGCGCGTTCAGGGTGGTATGGCCGTAGACGCTGAGACAGGCGCCTGGCTGCCCCAAGAGCCCGGCCCAGCCATGCCCGCCGGATTGCAGCCATCACCGCCAGCCCGGGGCCGCGGGGCTCGGATAGGGGACCCCCGAGCCGCTCGCCCGCGGCCTTCCCCCGGCTCCCCAGCTCCCGAGCTTCCACCACATGGGGCTCGCTCGGAACAGGGAGTGCTCCGAGGCGTCAGGGCCCAGGGCCCACGATCCCGGGACCCCCTCCTGGTCCTCCGCCCTGCCGCGGAGGTGGCGTTTTGGGTCCCTCGCCGCTCAGGCGCTCCCGCGAGGCCCCCTCTTGCCCCACCCACCCAGAGCCGTCAGGGCTGGCCAAGGGCGACCAGCCGGCCGGGCCGCGCGGGGCCTTTCTCTCCCAACGCCCCCAGCACGGTCGCGTGTCCCGACCAAGGCCCGTCCGGCCGGTGGGCAAGAGGGCGCGGGGGCGGGTAGCGGGTCGGGGGGGTGGCCCCGCTTTGCCCCGGGCTGCCACTAGAGGCGGCGGCCTGATCCCGGGTGAGAGGGGCTGAGAGAAACCCAGACACACCCCGCCACCACCAGGAGCAAATCCACTCCCCCACACACAGACACACCCGGGCGCGCTCGCACGCGCGGGCGCTCGCTCGCACACGCACGCACGCACGCGCGCGCGCACACGCACACACACACACACACACACACACACACAGACTCACCCACTCAGACGCGCACACACACACACAGACACACACACACGTACACACACACACGCGGCTTGAAGGAGAGCAAGGACGAGATGGATGGAGAGATAGAAACCGAGGGAGGGAGAGAGACAGCGATCGAGAGAGACAGGGGAGGGGGAGAGGGAAGGAGACAGACAGAGAGGCTGAGAAAGAGACAGGGACAGAGAAAGAGAGAGAGACAGAGAGACAGAGGGAAGACGACAGAAGTAGCGCGAGGTCCAGGGGGAAACCTAGAAGAGAGAGGCGGAGGGAGCTAGAGAGCGAGAGCGATAGAGCCTTCGAGAGGAAGCGCCCGGCTCCGGTAGGCAGCGCCCTTTTGAGCAGGCCGGGATAGGGTGGAGGGGGCTTGGGCTGCGCCAGAACACGGGGGCCAGGCGGTCCCTGTGAGAGGACCAACGGAGCGCTGAGACGGGCTTTTACTTGGCTGAATTGCTTGCTTTGGAGGTGGGTTTCGTAGGTTCCTTCCTTTCTTGGCACCACCCTGTGCTCTGGGTGCCTTGCGGCGGGCCCCGGGATTTGCAGAGTGCGCCCGCCCGCCCGTTTGGCGGGAGCCGTGGCACCGGGCGGGGCCGGAGGCCTGGGTCTCTGGCGTGTCCTCGGGACTGGTGTTGACACGAAGTGGGGGGCCGTTGGGAATCCGGGTGCACAGGGACTGTTTTCCTGGTGGCTGGCGAAGCAATGTCCTTCCCCCGGGTGAAGCAGCCCGTGCGTTCCGGAGCCGAGGTCTGGGCTGGCGCCTGTGGCACCCGCTGCCCCTGCCCGCCCCTTCCCCCGGTTTGGAAGGTTGCGACGACGGCGCGCCGCCCGGTGGGTGAATTGAATGGCCTGGGCGTTCCGGGAGCGGGAAGGCACCGCGAACGGCAGGGGACCCGCGCCTGCGGCTCTGGGCTCCGGCCCCCTGCCCTCCCAGGCTGGAGCCGGGCTCCTGGCGGGGCGGCGGCGAGGCGGAAGCGGTGGGATGCTGCTGCCCGGCGTGTAATAGGGGCGGACCCCCAGGAGGAGGTCTCCGGCTGGGCTGCGGCGGAGGTGTAGGTGGGCGATAAAGGGGGAGCAGAGCGAGGGGAGGTTGGGGAGCATGGTGACCGTAGGGGGAAGGGAGGCAGCGGGGAAGCCAAAAAAGCCTGCAGGAGGCCGGGCGGGCGCGGTGGCTCCCGCCTGTAATCCCAGCACTGTGGGTGGGAGGCCGAGGCGGGTGGATCACCAGGTGAGGAGGTAGAGACCATCCCGGCTAACAGGGTGAAACCCCGTCTCTACGCAAAATAGAAAAAAAATCAGCCGGGCGTGGTGGCGGGCGCCTGCAGTCCCAGCTACTCGGGAGGCTGGGGCCGGAGAAGGGCGTGAACCCGGGAGGCGGAGCTTGCAGTGAGCCGAGATGGCGCCGCTGCACTCCAGCCTGGGCGGCAGAGCGAGACTCCGTCTGGAAGAAGAGGAAAGAAAAAGCCTACAGCACCCGGTATTCCCAGGCGGTCTCCCATCCAAGTACTAACCAGGCCCGACCCTGCTTAGCTTCCGAGATCAGACGAGATCGGGCGCGTTCAGGGTGGTATGGCCGTAGACGCCGAGACAGGCGCCTGGCTGCCCCAAGAGCCCGGCCCAGCCATGCCCGCCGGATTGCAGCCGTCACCGCCAGCCCGGGGCCGCGGGGCTCGGATCGGGGACCCCCGAGCCGCTCGCCCGCGGCCTTCCCCCGGCTCCCCAGCTCCCGAGCTTCCACCACATGGGGCCCGCTCGGAACAGGGAGTGCTCCGAGGCGTCAGGGCCCAGGGCCCACGATCCCGGGACCCCCTCCTGGTCCTCCGCCCTGCCGCGGAGGTGGCGTTTTGGGTCCCTCGCCGCTCAGGCGCTCCCGCGAGGCCCCCACTTGCCCCACCCACCCAGAGCCGTCAGGGCTGGCCAAGGGCGACCAGCCGGCCGGGCCTCGCGGGGCCTTTCTCTCCCAACGCCCCCAGCACGGTCGCGTGTCCCGACCAAGGCCCGGCCGGCCGTTGGGCAAGAGGGCGCGGGGGCGGGTAGCGGGTCGGGGGGGTGGCCCCGCTTTGCCCCGGGCTGCCACTAGAGGCGGCGGCCTGATCCCGGGTGAGAGGGGCTGAGAGAAACCCAGACACACCCCGGCACCACCAGGAGCAAATCCACTCCCCCACACACAGACACACCCGGGCGCGCTCGCACGCGCCGGCGCTCGCTCGCACACGCACGCACGCGCGCACACACACACACACACAGACTCACCCACGCAGACACACACACACACACACAGACTCACCCACTGAGACACACGCACACACACACACACAGACACACACACACGTACACACACACACGCGGCTTGAAGGAGAGCAAGGACGAGATGGATGGAGAGATAGAAACCGAGGGAGGGAGAGAGACAGCGATCGAGAGAGACAGGGGAGGGGGAGAGGGAAGGAGACAGACAGAGAGGCTGAGAAAGAGACAGGGACAGAGAAAGAGAGAGAGACAGAGAGACAGAGGGAAGACGACAGAAGTAGCGCGAGGTCCAGGGGGAAACCTAGAAGAGAGAGGCGGAGGGAGCTAGAGAGCGAGAGCGATAGAGCCTTCGAGAGGAAGCGCCCGGCTCCGGTAGGCAGCGCCCTTTTGAGCAGGCCAGGATAGGGTGGAGGGGGCTTGGGCTGCGCCAGAACACGGGGGCCAGGCGGTCCCTGTGAGAGGACCAACGGAGCGCTGAGACGGGCTTTTACTTGGCTGAATTGCTTGCTTTGGAGGTGGGTTTCGTAGGTTCCTTCCTTTCTTGGCACCACCCTGTGCTCTGGGTGCCTTGCGGCGGGCCCCGGGATTTGCAGAGTGCGCCCGCCCGCCCGTTTGGCGGGAGCCGTGGCACCGGGCGGGGCCGGAGGCCTGGGTCTCTGGCGTGTCCTCGGGACTGGTGTTGACACGAAGTGGGGGGCCGTTGGGAATCCGGGTGCACAGGGACTGTTTTCCTGGTGGCTGGCGAAGCAATGTCCTTCCCCCGGGTGAAGCAGCCCGTGCGTTCCGGAGCCGAGGTCTGGGCTGGCGCCTGTGGCACCCGCTGCCCCTGCCCGCCCCTTCCCCCGGTTTGGAAGGTTGCGACGACGGCGCGCCGCCCGGTGGGTGAATTGAATGGCCTGGGCGTTCCGGGAGCGGGAAGGCACCGCGAACGGCAAGGGACCCGCGCCTGCGGCTCTGGGCTCCGGCCCCCTGCCCTCCCAGGCTGGAGCCGGGCTCCTGGCGGGGCGGCGGCGAGGCGGAAGCGGTGGGATGCTGCTGCCCGGCGTGTAGTAGGGGCGGACCCCCAGGAGGAGGTCTCCGGCTGGGCTGCGGCGGAGGTGTAGGTGGGCGATAAAGGGGGAGCAGAGCGAGGGGAGGTTGGGGAGCATGGTGACCGTAGGGGGAAGGGAGGCAGCGGGGAAGCCAAAAAAGCCTGCAGCAGGCCGGGCATGCGCGGTGGCTCCCGCCTGTAATCCCAGCACTGTGGGTGGGAGGCCGAGGCGGGTGGATCACCAGGTGAGGAGGTAGAGACCATCACGGCTAACAGGGTGAGACGCCGTCTCTACGCAAAATAGAAAAAAAATCAGCCGGGCGTGGTGGCGGGCGCCTGCAGTCCCAGCTACTCGGGAGGCTGGGGCCGGAGAAGGGCGTGAACCCGGGAGGCGGAGCTTGCAGTGAGCCGAGATGGTGCCGCTGCACTCCAGCCTGGGCGGCAGAGCGAGACTCCGTCTGGAAGAAGAGGAAAGAAAAAGCAAAAAGCCAAAGAAAAAGCCTACAGCACCCGGTATTCCCAGGCGGTCTCCCATCCAAGTACTAACCAGGCCCGACCCTGCTTAGCTTCCGAGATCAGACGAGATCGGGCGCGTTCAGGGTGGTATGGCCGTAGACGCCGAGACAGGCGCCTGGCTGCCCCAAGAGCCCGGCCCAGCCATGCCCGCCGGATTGCAGCCGTCACCGCCAGCCCGGGGCCGCGGGGCTCGGATCGGGGACCCCCGAGCCCCTCGCCCGCGGCCTTCCCCCGGCTCCCCAGCTCCCGAGCTTCCACCACATGGGGCTCGCTCGGAACAGGGAGTGCTCCGAGGCGTCAGGGCCCAGGGCCCACGATCCCGGGACCCACTCCTGGTCCTCCGCCCTGCCGCGGAGGTGGCGTTTTGGGTCCCTCGCCGCTCAGGCGCTCCCGCGAGGCCCCCTCTTGCCCCACCCCCCCAGAGCCGTCAGGGCTGGCCAAGGGCGACCAGCCGGCCGGGCCGCGCGGGGCCTTTCTCTCCCAACGCCCCCAGCACGGTCGCGTGTCCCGACCAAGGCCCGTCCGGCCGGTGGGCAAGAGGGCGCGGGGGCGGGTAGCGGGTCGGGGGGGGTGGCCCCGCTTTGCCCCGGGCTGCCACTAGAGGCGGCGGCCTGATCCCGGGTGAGAGGGGCTGAGAGAAACCCAGACACACCCCGCCACCACCAGGAGCAAATCCACTCCCCCACACACAGACACACCCGGGCGCGCTCGCACGCGCGGGCGCTCGCTCGCACACGCACGCACGCACGCGCGCGCGCACACGCGCACACACACACACACACACAGACTCACCCACTCAGACGCACACACACACACACAGACACACACACACGTACACACACACACGCGGCTTGAAGGAGAGCAAGGACGAGATGGATGGAGAGATAGAAACCGAGGGAGGGAGAGAGACAGCGATCGAGAGAGACAGGGGAGGGGGAGAGGGAAGGAGACAGACAGAGAGGCTGAGAAAGAGACAGGGACAGAGAAAGAGAGAGAGACAGAGAGACAGAGGGAAGACGACAGAAGTAGCGCGAGGTCCAGGGGGAAACCTAGAAGAGAGAGGCGGAGGGAGCTAGAGAGCGAGAGCGATAGAGCCTTCGAGAGGAAGCGCCCGGCTCCGGTAGGCAGCGCCCTTTTGAGCAGGCCGGGATAGGGTGGAGGGGGCTTGGGCTGCGCCAGAACACGGGGGCCAGGCGGTCCCTGTGAGAGGACCAACGGAGCGCTGAGACGGGCTTTTACTTGGCTGAATTGCTTGCTTTGGAGGTGGGTTTCGTAGGTTCCTTCCTTTCTTGGCACCACCCTGTGCTCTGGGTGCCTTGCGGCGGGCCCCGGGATTTGCAGAGTGCGCCCGCCCGCCCGTTTGGCGGGAGCCGTGGCACCGGGCGGGGCCGGAGGCCTGGGTCTCTGGCGTGTCCTCGGGACTGGTGTTGACACGAAGTGGGGGGCCGTTGGGAATCCGGGTGCACAGGGACTGTTTTCCTGGTGGCTGGCGAAGCAATGTCCTTCCCCCGGGTGAAGCAGCCCGTGCGTTCCGGAGCCGAGGTCTGGGCTGGCGCCTGTGGCACCCGCTGCCCCTGCCCGCCCCTTCCCCCGGTTTGGAAGGTTGCGACGACGGCGCGCCGCCCGGTGGGTGAATTGAATGGCCTGGGCGTTCCGGGAGCGGGAAGGCACCGCGAACGGCAGGGGACCCGCGCCTGCGGCTCTGGGGTCCGGCCCCCTGCCCTCCCAGGCTGGAGCCGGGCTCCTGGCGGGGCGGCGGCGAGGCGGAAGCGGTGGGATGCTGCTGCCCGGCGTGTAGTAGGGGCGGACCCCCAGGAGGAGGTCTCCGGCTGGGCTGCGGCGGAGGTGTAGGTGGGCGATAAAGGGGGAGCAGAGCGAGGGGAGGTTGGGGAGCATGGTGACCGTAGGGGGAAGGGAGGCAGCGGGGAAGCCAAAAAAGCCTGCAGCAGGCCGGGCGGGCGCGGTGGCTCCCGCCTGTAATCCCAGCACTGTGGGTGGGAGGCCGAGGCGGGTGGATCACCAGGTGAGGAGGTAGAGACCATCCCGGCTAACAGGGTGAAACCCCGTCTCTATGCAAAATAGAAAAAAAATCAGCCGGGCGTGGTGGCGGGCGCCTGCAGTCCCAGCTACTCGGGAGGCTGGGGCCGGAGAAGGGCGTGAACCCGGGAGGCGGAGCTTGCAGTGAGCCGAGATGGCGCCGCTGCACTCCAGCCTGGGCGGCAGAGCGAGACTCCGTCTGGAAGAAGAGGAAAGAAAAAGCCTACAGCACCCGGTATTCCCAGGCGGTCTCCCATCCAAGTACTAACCAGGCCCGACCCTGCTTAGCTTCCGAGATCAGACGAGATCGGGCGCGTTCAGGGTGGTATGGCCGTAGACGCCGAGACAGGCGCCTGGCTGCCCCAAGAGCCCGGCCCAGCCATGCCCGCCGGATTGCAGCCGTCACCGCCAGCCCGGGGCCGCGGGGCTCGGATCGGGGACCCCCGAGCCCCTCGCCCGCGGCCTTCCCCCGGCTCCCCAGCTCCCGAGCTTCCACCACATGGGGCTCGCTCGGAACAGGGAGTGCTCCGAGGCGTCAGGGCCCAGGGCCCACGATCCCGGGACCCACTCCTGGTCCTCCGCCCTGCCGCGGAGGTGGCGTTTTGGGTCCCTCGCCGCTCAGGCGCTCCCGCGAGGCCCCCTCTTGCCCCACCCCCCCAGAGCCGTCAGGGCTGGCCAAGGGCGACCAGCCGGCCGGGCCGCGCGGGGCCTTTCTCTCCCAACGCCCCCAGCACGGTCGCGTGTCCCGACCAAGGCCCGTCCGGCCGGTGGGCAAGAGGGCGCGGGGGCGGGTAGCGGGTCGGGGGGGGGTGGCCCCGCTTTGCCCCGGGCTGCCACTAGAGGCGGCGGCCTGATCCCGGGTGAGAGGGGCTGAGAGAAACCCAGACACACCCCGCCACCACCAGGAGCAAATCCACTCCCCCACACACAGACACACCCGGGCGCGCTCGCACGCGCGGGCGCTCGCTCGCACACGCACGCACGCACGCGCGCGCGCACACGCGCACACACACACACACACACACAGACTCACCCACTCAGACGCACACACACACACACAGACACACACACACGTACACACACACACGCGGCTTGAAGGAGAGCAAGGACGAGATGGATGGAGAGATAGAAACCGAGGGAGGGAGAGAGACAGCGATCGAGAGAGACAGGGGAGGGGGAGAGGGAAGGAGACAGACAGAGAGGCTGAGAAAGAGACAGGGACAGAGAAAGAGAGAGAGACAGAGAGACAGAGGGAAGACGACAGAAGTAGCGCGAGGTCCAGGGGGAAACCTAGAAGAGAGAGGCGGAGGGAGCTAGAGAGCGAGAGCGATAGAGCCTTCGAGAGGAAGCGCCCGGCTCCGGTAGGCAGCGCCCTTTTGAGCAGGCCGGGATAGGGTGGAGGGGGCTTGGGCTGCGCCAGAACACGGGGGCCAGGCGGTCCCTGTGAGAGGACCAACGGAGCGCTGAGACGGGCTTTTACTTGGCTGAATTGCTTGCTTTGGAGGTGGGTTTCGTAGGTTCCTTCCTTTCTTGGCACCACCCTGTGCTCTGGGTGCCTTGCGGCGGGCCCCGGGATTTGCAGAGTGCGCCCGCCCGCCCGTTTGGCGGGAGCCGTGGCACCGGGCGGGGCCGGAGGCCTGGGTCTCTGGCGTGTCCTCGGGACTGGTGTTGACACGAAGTGGGGGGCCGTTGGGAATCCGGGTGCACAGGGACTGTTTTCCTGGTGGCTGGCGAAGCAATGTCCTTCCCCCGGGTGAAGCAGCCCGTGCGTTCCGGAGCCGAGGTCTGGGCTGGCGCCTGTGGCACCCGCTGCCCCTGCCCGCCCCTTCCCCCGCTTTGGAAGGTTGCGACGACGGCGCGCCGCCCGGTGGGTGAATTGAATGGCCTGGGCGTTCCGGGAGCGGGAAGGCACCGCGAACGGCAGGGGACCCGCGCCTGCGGCTCTGGGGTCCGGCCCCCTGCCCTCCCAGGCTGGAGCCGGGCTCCTGGCGGGGCGGCGGCGAGGCGGAAGCGGTGGGATGCTGCTGCCCGGCGTGTAGTAGGGGCGGACCCCCAGGAGGAGGTCTCCGGCTGGGCTGCGGCGGAGGTGTAGGTGGGCGATAAAGGGGGAGCAGAGCGAGGGGAGGTTGGGGAGCATGGTGACCGTAGGGGGAAGGGAGGCAGCGGGGAAGCCAAAAAAGCCTGCAGCAGGCCGGGCGGGCGCGGTGGCTCCCGCCTGTAATCCCAGCACTGTGGGTGGGAGGCCGAGGCGGGTGGATCACCAGGTGAGGAGGTAGAGACCATCCCGGCTAACAGGGTGAAACCCCGTCTCTATGCAAAATAGAAAAAAAATCAGCCGGGCGTGGTGGCGGGCGCCTGCAGTCCCAGCTACTCGGGAGGCTGGGGCCGGAGAAGGGCGTGAACCCGGGAGGCGGAGCTTCCAGTGAGCCGAGATGGCGCCGCTGCACTCCAGCCTGGGCGGCAGAGCGAGACTCCGTCTGGAAGAAGAGGAAAGAAAAAGCAAAAAGCCAAAGAAAAAGCCTACAGCACCCGGTATTCCCAGGCGGTCTCCCATCCAAGTACTAACCAGGCCCGACCCTGCTTAGCTTCCGAGATCAGACGAGATCGGGCGCGTTCAGGGTGGTATGGCCGTAGACGCCGAGACAGGCGCCTGGCTGCCCCAAGAGCCCGGCCCAGCCATGCCCGCCGGATTGCAGCCGTCACCGCCAGCCCGGGGCCGCGGGGCTCGGATCGGGGACCCCCGAGCCGCTCGCCCGCGGCCTTCCCCCGGCTCCCCAGCTCCCGAGCTTCCACCACATGGGGCTCGCTCGGAACAGGGAGTGCTCCGAGGCGTCAGGGCCCAGGGCCCACGATCCCGGGACCCCCTCCTGGTCCTCGGCCCTGCCGCGGAGGTGGCGTTTTGGGTCCCTCGCCGCTCAGGCGCTCCCGCGAGGCCCCCTCTTGCCCCACCCACCCAGAGCCGTCAGGGCTGGCCAAGAGCGACCAGCAGGCCGGGCCGCGCGGGGCCTTTCTCTCCCAACGCCCCCAGCACGGTCGCGTGTCCCGACTAAGGCCCGTCCGGCCGGTGGGCAAGAGGGCGCGGGGGCGGGTACCGGGTCGGAGGGGTGGCCCCGCTTTGCCCCGGGCTGCCACTAGAGGCGACGGCCTGATCCCGGGTGAGAGGGGCTGAGAGAAACCCAGACACACCCCGCCACCACCAGGAGCAAATCCACTCCCCCACACACAGACACACCCGGGCGCGCTCGCACGCGCGGGCGCTCGCCCGCACACGCACGCATGCACGCGCGCGCGCACACGCACACACACACACACACACAGACTCACCTACTCAGACGCACACACACACACACAGACACACACACACGTACACACACACACGCGGCTTGAAGGAGAGCAAGGACGAGATGGATGGAGAGATAGAAACCGAGGGAGGGAGAGAGACAGCGATCGAGAGAGACAGGGGAGGGGGAGAGGGAAGGAGACAGAGAGGCTGAGAAAGAGACAGGGACAGAGAAAGAGAGAGAGACAGAGAGACAGAGGGAAGACGACAGAAGTAGCGCGAGGTCCAGGGGGAAACCTAGAAGAGAGAGGCGGAGGGAGCTAGAGAGCGAGAGCGATAGAGCCTTCGAGAGGAAGCGCCCGGCTCCGGTAGGCAGCGCCCTTTTGAGCAGGCCGGGATAGGGTGGAGGGGGCTTGGGCTGCGCCAGAACACGGGGGCCAGGCGGTCCCTGTGAGAGGACCAACGGAGCGCTGAGACGGGCTTTTACTTGGCTGAATTGCTTGCTTTGGAGGTGGGTTTGGTAGGTTCCTTCCTTTCTTGGCACCACCCTGTGCTCTGGGTGCCTTGCGGCGGGCCCCGGGATTTGCAGAGTGTGCCCGCCCGCCCGTTTGGCGGGAGCCGTGGCACCGGGCGGGGCCGGAGGCCTGGGTCTCTGGCGTGTCCTCGGGACTGGTGTTGACACGAAGTGGGGGGCCGTTGGGAATCCGGGTGCACAGGGACTGTTTTCCTGGTGGCTGGCGAAGCAATGTCCTTCCCCCGGGTGAAGCAGCCCGTGCGTTCCGGAGCCGAGGTCTGGGCTGGCGCCTGTGGCACCCGCTGCCCCTGCCCGCCCCTTCCCCCGGTTTGGAAGGTTGCGACGACGGCGCGCCGCCCGGTGGGTGAATTGAATGGCCTGGGCGTTCCGGGAGCGGGAAGGCACCGCGAACGGCAGGGGACCCGCGCCTGCGGCTCTGGGCTCCGGCCCCCTGCCCTCCCAGGCTGGAGCCGGGCTCCTGGCGGGGCGGCGGCGAGGCGGAAGCGGTGGGATGCTGCTGCCCGGCGTGTAGTAGGGGCGGACCCCCAGGAGGAGGTCTCCGGCTGGGCTGCGGCGGAGGTGTAGGTGGGCGATAAAGGGGGAGCAGAGCGAGGGGAGGTTGGGGAGCATGGTGACCGTAGGGGGAAGGGAGGCAGCGGGGAAGCCAAAAAAGCCTGCAGCAGGCCGGGCATGCGCGGTGGCTCCCGCCTGTAATCCCAGCACTGTGGGTGGGAGGCCGAGGCGGGTGGATCACCAGGTGAGGAGGTAGAGACCATCACGGCTAACAGGGTGAGACGCCGTCTCTACGCAAAATAGAAAAAAAATCAGCCGGGCGTGGTGGCGGGCGCCTGCAGTCCCAGCTACTCGGGAGGCTGGGGCCGGAGAAGGGCGTGAACCCGGGAGGCGGAGCTTGCAGTGAGCCGAGATGGTGCCGCTGCACTCCAGCCTGGGCGGCAGAGCGAGACTCCGTCTGGAAGAAGAGGAAAGAAAAAGCAAAAAGCCAAAGAAAAAGCCTACAGCACCCGGTATTCCCAGGCGGTCTCCCATCCAAGTACTAACCAGGCCCGACCCTGCTTAGCTTCCGAGATCAGACGAGATCGGGCGCGTTCAGGGTGGTATGGCCGTAGACGCCGAGACAGGCGCCTGGCTGCCCCAAGAGCCCGGCCCAGCCATGCCCGCCGGATTGCAGCCGTCACCGCCAGCCCGGGGCCGCGGGGCTCGGATCGGGGACCCCCGAGCCCCTCGCCCGCGGCCTTCCCCCGGCTCCCCAGCTCCCGAGCTTCCACCACATGGGGCTCGCTCGGAACAGGGAGTGCTCCGAGGCGTCAGGGCCCAGGGCCCACGATCCCGGGACCCACTCCTGGTCCTCCGCCCTGCCGCGGAGGTGGCGTTTTGGGTCCCTCGCCGCTCAGGCGCTCCCGCGAGGCCCCCTCTTGCCCCACCCCCCCAGAGCCGTCAGGGCTGGCCAAGGGCGACCAGCCGGCCGGGCCGCGCGGGGCCTTTCTCTCCCAACGCCCCCAGCACGGTCGCGTGTCCCGACCAAGGCCCGTCCGGCCGGTGGGCAAGAGGGCGCGGGGGCGGGTAGCGGGTCGGGGGGGGTGGCCCCGCTTTGCCCCGGGCTGCCACTAGAGGCGGCGGCCTGATCCCGGGTGAGAGGGGCTGAGAGAAACCCAGACACACCCCGCCACCACCAGGAGCAAATCCACTCCCCCACACACAGACACACCCGGGCGCGCTCGCACGCGCGGGCGCTCGCTCGCACACGCACGCACGCACGCGCGCGCGCACACGCGCACACACACACACACACACACAGACTCACCCACTCAGACGCACACACACACACACAGACACACACACACGTACACACACACACGCGGCTTGAAGGAGAGCAAGGACGAGATGGATGGAGAGATAGAAACCGAGGGAGGGAGAGAGACAGCGATCGAGAGAGACAGGGGAGGGGGAGAGGGAAGGAGACAGACAGAGAGGCTGAGAAAGAGACAGGGACAGAGAAAGAGAGAGAGACAGAGAGACAGAGGGAAGACGACAGAAGTAGCGCGAGGTCCAGGGGGAAACCTAGAAGAGAGAGGCGGAGGGAGCTAGAGAGCGAGAGCGATAGAGCCTTCGAGAGGAAGCGCCCGGCTCCGGTAGGCAGCGCCCTTTTGAGCAGGCCGGGATAGGGTGGAGGGGGCTTGGGCTGCGCCAGAACACGGGGGCCAGGCGGTCCCTGTGAGAGGACCAACGGAGCGCTGAGACGGGCTTTTACTTGGCTGAATTGCTTGCTTTGGAGGTGGGTTTCGTAGGTTCCTTCCTTTCTTGGCACCACCCTGTGCTCTGGGTGCCTTGCGGCGGGCCCCGGGATTTGCAGAGTGCGCCCGCCCGCCCGTTTGGCGGGAGCCGTGGCACCGGGCGGGGCCGGAGGCCTGGGTCTCTGGCGTGTCCTCGGGACTGGTGTTGACACGAAGTGGGGGGCCGTTGGGAATCCGGGTGCACAGGGACTGTTTTCCTGGTGGCTGGCGAAGCAATGTCCTTCCCCCGGGTGAAGCAGCCCGTGCGTTCCGGAGCCGAGGTCTGGGCTGGCGCCTGTGGCACCCGCTGCCCCTGCCCGCCCCTTCCCCCGCTTTGGAAGGTTGCGACGACGGCGCGCCGCCCGGTGGGTGAATTGAATGGCCTGGGCGTTCCGGGAGCGGGAAGGCACCGCGAACGGCAGGGGACCCGCGCCTGCGGCTCTGGGGTCCGGCCCCCTGCCCTCCCAGGCTGGAGCCGGGCTCCTGGCGGGGCGGCGGCGAGGCGGAAGCGGTGGGATGCTGCTGCCCGGCGTGTAGTAGGGGCGGACCCCCAGGAGGAGGTCTCCGGCTGGGCTGCGGCGGAGGTGTAGGTGGGCGATAAAGGGGGAGCAGAGCGAGGGGAGGTTGGGGAGCATGGTGACCGTAGGGGGAAGGGAGGCAGCGGGGAAGCCAAAAAAGCCTGCAGCAGGCCGGGCGGGCGCGGTGGCTCCCGCCTGTAATCCCAGCACTGTGGGTGGGAGGCCGAGGCGGGTGGATCACCAGGTGAGGAGGTAGAGACCATCCCGGCTAACAGGGTGAAACCCCGTCTCTATGCAAAATAGAAAAAAAATCAGCCGGGCGTGGTGGCGGGCGCCTGCAGTCCCAGCTACTCGGGAGGCTGGGGCCGGAGAAGGGCGTGAACCCGGGAGGCGGAGCTTCCAGTGAGCCGAGATGGCGCCGCTGCACTCCAGCCTGGGCGGCAGAGCGAGACTCCGTCTGGAAGAAGAGGAAAGAAAAAGCAAAAAGCCAAAGAAAAAGCCTACAGCACCCGGTATTCCCAGGCGGTCTCCCATCCAAGTACTAACCAGGCCCGACCCTGCTTAGCTTCCGAGATCAGACGAGATCGGGCGCGTTCAGGGTGGTATGGCCGTAGACGCCGAGACAGGCGCCTGGCTGCCCCAAGAGCCCGGCCCAGCCATGCCCGCCGGATTGCAGCCGTCACCGCCAGCCCGGGGCCGCGGGGCTCGGATCGGGGACCCCCGAGCCGCTCGCCCGCGGCCTTCCCCCGGCTCCCCAGCTCCCGAGCTTCCACCACATGGGGCTCGCTCGGAACAGGGAGTGCTCCGAGGCGTCAGGGCCCAGGGCCCACGATCCCGGGACCCCCTCCTGGTCCTCGGCCCTGCCGCGGAGGTGGCGTTTTGGGTCCCTCGCCGCTCAGGCGCTCCCGCGAGGCCCCCTCTTGCCCCACCCACCCAGAGCCGTCAGGGCTGGCCAAGAGCGACCAGCAGGCCGGGCCGCGCGGGGCCTTTCTCTCCCAACGCCCCCAGCACGGTCGCGTGTCCCGACTAAGGCCCGTCCGGCCGGTGGGCAAGAGGGCGCGGGGGCGGGTACCGGGTCGGAGGGGTGGCCCCGCTTTGCCCCGGGCTGCCACTAGAGGCGACGGCCTGATCCCGGGTGAGAGGGGCTGAGAGAAACCCAGACACACCCCGCCACCACCAGGAGCAAATCCACTCCCCCACACACAGACACACCCGGGCGCGCTCGCACGCGCGGGCGCTCGCCCGCACACGCACGCATGCACGCGCGCGCGCACACGCACACACACACACACACACAGACTCACCTACTCAGACGCACACACACACACACAGACACACACACACGTACACACACACACGCGGCTTGAAGGAGAGCAAGGACGAGATGGATGGAGAGATAGAAACCGAGGGAGGGAGAGAGACAGCGATCGAGAGAGACAGGGGAGGGGGAGAGGGAAGGAGACAGAGAGGCTGAGAAAGAGACAGGGACAGAGAAAGAGAGAGAGACAGAGAGACAGAGGGAAGACGACAGAAGTAGCGCGAGGTCCAGGGGGAAACCTAGAAGAGAGAGGCGGAGGGAGCTAGAGAGCGAGAGCGATAGAGCCTTCGAGAGGAAGCGCCCGGCTCCGGTAGGCAGCGCCCTTTTGAGCAGGCCGGGATAGGGTGGAGGGGGCTTGGGCTGCGCCAGAACACGGGGGCCAGGCGGTCCCTGTGAGAGGACCAACGGAGCGCTGAGACGGGCTTTTACTTGGCTGAATTGCTTGCTTTGGAGGTGGGTTTCGTAGGTTCCTTCCTTTCTTGGCACCACCCTGTGCTCTGGGTGCCTTGCGGCGGGCCCCGGGATTTGCAGAGTGCGCCCGCCCGCCCGTTTGGCGGGAGCCGTGGCACCGGGCGGGGCCGGAGGCCTGGGTCTCTGGCGTGTCCTCGGGACTGGTGTTGACACGAAGTGGGGGGCCGTTGGGAATCCGGGTGCACAGGGACTGTTTTCCTGGTGGCTGGCGAAGCAATGTCCTTCCCCCGGGTGAAGCAGCCCGTGCGTTCCGGAGCCGAGGTCTGGGCTGGCGCCTGTGGCACCCGCTGCCCCTGCCCGCCCCTTCCCCCGGTTTGGAAGGTTGCGACGACGGCGCGCCGCCCGGTGGGTGAATTGAATGGCCTGGGCGTTCCGGGAGCGGGAAGGCACCGCGAACGGCAGGGGACCCGCGCCTGCGGCTCTGGGCTCCGGCCCCCTGCCCTCCCAGGCTGGAGCCGGGCTCCTGGCGGGGCGGCGGCGAGGCGGAAGCGGTGGGATGCTGCTGCCCGGCGTGTAGTAGGGGCGGACCCCCAGGAGGAGGTCTCCGGCTGGGCTGCGGCGGAGGTGTAGGTGGGCGATAAAGGGGGAGCAGAGCGAGGGGAGGTTGGGGAGCATGGTGACCGTAGGGGGAAGGGAGGCAGCGGGGAAGCCAAAAAAGCCTGCAGCAGGCCGGGCATGCGCGGTGGCTCCCGCCTGTAATCCCAGCACTGTGGGTGGGAGGCCGAGGCGGGTGGATCACCAGGTGAGGAGGTAGAGACCATCACGGCTAACAGGGTGAGACGCCGTCTCTACGCAAAATAGAAAAAAAATCAGCCGGGCGTGGTGGCGGGCGCCTGCAGTCCCAGCTACTCGGGAGGCTGGGGCCGGAGAAGGGCGTGAACCCGGGAGGCGGAGCTTGCAGTGAGCCGAGATGGTGCCGCTGCACTCCAGCCTGGGCGGCAGAGCGAGACTCCGTCTGGAAGAAGAGGAAAGAAAAAGCAAAAAGCCAAAGAAAAAGCCTACAGCACCCGGTATTCCCAGGCGGTCTCCCATCCAAGTACTAACCAGGCCCGACCCTGCTTAGCTTCCGAGATCAGACGAGATCGGGCGCGTTCAGGGTGGTATGGCCGTAGACGCCGAGACAGGCGCCTGGCTGCCCCAAGAGCCCGGCCCAGCCATGCCCGCCGGATTGCAGCCGTCACCGCCAGCCCGGGGCCGCGGGGCTCGGATCGGGGACCCCCGAGCCCCTCGCCCGCGGCCTTCCCCCGGCTCCCCAGCTCCCGAGCTTCCACCACATGGGGCTCGCTCGGAACAGGGAGTGCTCCGAGGCGTCAGGGCCCAGGGCCCACGATCCCGGGACCCACTCCTGGTCCTCCGCCCTGCCGCGGAGGTGGCGTTTTGGGTCCCTCGCCGCTCAGGCGCTCCCGCGAGGCCCCCTCTTGCCCCACCCCCCCAGAGCCGTCAGGGCTGGCCAAGGGCGACCAGCCGGCCGGGCCGCGCGGGGCCTTTCTCTCCCAACGCCCCCAGCACGGTCGCGTGTCCCGACCAAGGCCCGTCCGGCCGGTGGGCAAGAGGGCGCGGGGGCGGGTAGCGGGTCGGGGGGGGTGGCCCCGCTTTGCCCCGGGCTGCCACTAGAGGCGGCGGCCTGATCCCGGGTGAGAGGGGCTGAGAGAAACCCAGACACACCCCGCCACCACCAGGAGCAAATCCACTCCCCCACACACAGACACACCCGGGCGCGCTCGCACGCGCGGGCGCTCGCTCGCACACGCACGCACGCACGCGCGCGCGCACACGCGCACACACACACACACACACAGACTCACCCACTCAGACGCACACACACACACACAGACACACACACACGTACACACACACACGCGGCTTGAAGGAGAGCAAGGACGAGATGGATGGAGAGATAGAAACCGAGGGAGGGAGAGAGACAGCGATCGAGAGAGACAGGGGAGGGGGAGAGGGAAGGAGACAGACAGAGAGGCTGAGAAAGAGACAGGGACAGAGAAAGAGAGAGAGACAGAGAGACAGAGGGAAGACGACAGAAGTAGCGCGAGGTCCAGGGGGAAACCTAGAAGAGAGAGGCGGAGGGAGCTAGAGAGCGAGAGCGATAGAGCCTTCGAGAGGAAGCGCCCGGCTCCGGTAGGCAGCGCCCTTTTGAGCAGGCCGGGATAGGGTGGAGGGGGCTTGGGCTGCGCCAGAACACGGGGGCCAGGCGGTCCCTGTGAGAGGACCAACGGAGCGCTGAGACGGGCTTTTACTTGGCTGAATTGCTTGCTTTGGAGGTGGGTTTCGTAGGTTCCTTCCTTTCTTGGCACCACCCTGTGCTCTGGGTGCCTTGCGGCGGGCCCCGGGATTTGCAGAGTGCGCCCGCCCGCCCGTTTGGCGGGAGCCGTGGCACCGGGCGGGGCCGGAGGCCTGGGTCTCTGGCGTGTCCTCGGGACTGGTGTTGACACGAAGTGGGGGGCCGTTGGGAATCCGGGTGCACAGGGACTGTTTTCCTGGTGGCTGGCGAAGCAATGTCCTTCCCCCGGGTGAAGCAGCCCGTGCGTTCCGGAGCCGAGGTCTGGGCTGGCGCCTGTGGCACCCGCTGCCCCTGCCCGCCCCTTCCCCCGGTTTGGAAGGTTGCGACGACGGCGCGCCGCCCGGTGGGTGAATTGAATGGCCTGGGCGTTCCGGGAGCGGGAAGGCACCGCGAACGGCAGGGGACCCGCGCCTGCGGCTCTGGGGTCCGGCCCCCTGCCCTCCCAGGCTGGAGCCGGGCTCCTGGCGGGGCGGCGGCGAGGCGGAAGCGGTGGGATGCTGCTGCCCGGCGTGTAGTAGGGGCGGACCCCCAGGAGGAGGTCTCCGGCTGGGCTGCGGCGGAGGTGTAGGTGGGCGATAAAGGGGGAGCAGAGCGAGGGGAGGTTGGGGAGCATGGTGACCGTAGGGGGAAGGGAGGCAGCGGGGAAGCCAAAAAAGCCTGCAGCAGGCCGGGCGGGCGCGGTGGCTCCCGCCTGTAATCCCAGCACTGTGGGTGGGAGGCCGAGGCGGGTGGATCACCAGGTGAGGAGGTAGAGACCATCCCGGCTAACAGGGTGAAACCCCGTCTCTATGCAAAATAGAAAAAAAATCAGCCGGGCGTGGTGGCGGGCGCCTGCAGTCCCAGCTACTCGGGAGGCTGGGGCCGGAGAAGGGCGTGAACCCGGGAGGCGGAGCTTGCAGTGAGCCGAGATGGCGCCGCTGCACTCCAGCCTGGGCGGCAGAGCGAGACTCCGTCTGGAAGAAGAGGAAAGAAAAAGCCTACAGCACCCGGTATTCCCAGGCGGTCTCCCATCCAAGTACTAACCAGGCCCGACCCTGCTTAGCTTCCGAGATCAGACGAGATCGGGCGCGTTCAGGGTGGTATGGCCGTAGACGCCGAGACAGGCGCCTGGCTGCCCCAAGAGCCCGGCCCAGCCATGCCCGCCGGATTGCAGCCGTCACCGCCAGCCCGGGGCCGCGGGGCTCGGATCGGGGACCCCCGAGCCCCTCGCCCGCGGCCTTCCCCCGGCTCCCCAGCTCCCGAGCTTCCACCACATGGGGCTCGCTCGGAACAGGGAGTGCTCCGAGGCGTCAGGGCCCAGGGCCCACGATCCCGGGACCCACTCCTGGTCCTCCGCCCTGCCGCGGAGGTGGCGTTTTGGGTCCCTCGCCGCTCAGGCGCTCCCGCGAGGCCCCCTCTTGCCCCACCCCCCCAGAGCCGTCAGGGCTGGCCAAGGGCGACCAGCCGGCCGGGCCGCGCGGGGCCTTTCTCTCCCAACGCCCCCAGCACGGTCGCGTGTCCCGACCAAGGCCCGTCCGGCCGGTGGGCAAGAGGGCGCGGGGGCGGGTAGCGGGTCGGGGGGGGGTGGCCCCGCTTTGCCCCGGGCTGCCACTAGAGGCGGCGGCCTGATCCCGGGTGAGAGGGGCTGAGAGAAACCCAGACACACCCCGCCACCACCAGGAGCAAATCCACTCCCCCACACACAGACACACCCGGGCGCGCTCGCACGCGCGGGCGCTCGCTCGCACACGCACGCACGCACGCGCGCGCGCACACGCGCACACACACACACACACACACAGACTCACCCACTCAGACGCACACACACACACACAGACACACACACACGTACACACACACACGCGGCTTGAAGGAGAGCAAGGACGAGATGGATGGAGAGATAGAAACCGAGGGAGGGAGAGAGACAGCGATCGAGAGAGACAGGGGAGGGGGAGAGGGAAGGAGACAGACAGAGAGGCTGAGAAAGAGACAGGGACAGAGAAAGAGAGAGAGACAGAGAGACAGAGGGAAGACGACAGAAGTAGCGCGAGGTCCAGGGGGAAACCTAGAAGAGAGAGGCGGAGGGAGCTAGAGAGCGAGAGCGATAGAGCCTTCGAGAGGAAGCGCCCGGCTCCGGTAGGCAGCGCCCTTTTGAGCAGGCCGGGATAGGGTGGAGGGGGCTTGGGCTGCGCCAGAACACGGGGGCCAGGCGGTCCCTGTGAGAGGACCAACGGAGCGCTGAGACGGGCTTTTACTTGGCTGAATTGCTTGCTTTGGAGGTGGGTTTCGTAGGTTCCTTCCTTTCTTGGCACCACCCTGTGCTCTGGGTGCCTTGCGGCGGGCCCCGGGATTTGCAGAGTGCGCCCGCCCGCCCGTTTGGCGGGAGCCGTGGCACCGGGCGGGGCCGGAGGCCTGGGTCTCTGGCGTGTCCTCGGGACTGGTGTTGACACGAAGTGGGGGGCCGTTGGGAATCCGGGTGCACAGGGACTGTTTTCCTGGTGGCTGGCGAAGCAATGTCCTTCCCCCGGGTGAAGCAGCCCGTGCGTTCCGGAGCCGAGGTCTGGGCTGGCGCCTGTGGCACCCGCTGCCCCTGCCCGCCCCTTCCCCCGCTTTGGAAGGTTGCGACGACGGCGCGCCGCCCGGTGGGTGAATTGAATGGCCTGGGCGTTCCGGGAGCGGGAAGGCACCGCGAACGGCAGGGGACCCGCGCCTGCGGCTCTGGGGTCCGGCCCCCTGCCCTCCCAGGCTGGAGCCGGGCTCCTGGCGGGGCGGCGGCGAGGCGGAAGCGGTGGGATGCTGCTGCCCGGCGTGTAGTAGGGGCGGACCCCCAGGAGGAGGTCTCCGGCTGGGCTGCGGCGGAGGTGTAGGTGGGCGATAAAGGGGGAGCAGAGCGAGGGGAGGTTGGGGAGCATGGTGACCGTAGGGGGAAGGGAGGCAGCGGGGAAGCCAAAAAAGCCTGCAGCAGGCCGGGCGGGCGCGGTGGCTCCCGCCTGTAATCCCAGCACTGTGGGTGGGAGGCCGAGGCGGGTGGATCACCAGGTGAGGAGGTAGAGACCATCCCGGCTAACAGGGTGAAACCCCGTCTCTATGCAAAATAGAAAAAAAATCAGCCGGGCGTGGTGGCGGGCGCCTGCAGTCCCAGCTACTCGGGAGGCTGGGGCCGGAGAAGGGCGTGAACCCGGGAGGCGGAGCTTCCAGTGAGCCGAGATGGCGCCGCTGCACTCCAGCCTGGGCGGCAGAGCGAGACTCCGTCTGGAAGAAGAGGAAAGAAAAAGCAAAAAGCCAAAGAAAAAGCCTACAGCACCCGGTATTCCCAGGCGGTCTCCCATCCAAGTACTAACCAGGCCCGACCCTGCTTAGCTTCCGAGATCAGACGAGATCGGGCGCGTTCAGGGTGGTATGGCCGTAGACGCCGAGACAGGCGCCTGGCTGCCCCAAGAGCCCGGCCCAGCCATGCCCGCCGGATTGCAGCCGTCACCGCCAGCCCGGGGCCGCGGGGCTCGGATCGGGGACCCCCGAGCCGCTCGCCCGCGGCCTTCCCCCGGCTCCCCAGCTCCCGAGCTTCCACCACATGGGGCTCGCTCGGAACAGGGAGTGCTCCGAGGCGTCAGGGCCCAGGGCCCACGATCCCGGGACCCCCTCCTGGTCCTCGGCCCTGCCGCGGAGGTGGCGTTTTGGGTCCCTCGCCGCTCAGGCGCTCCCGCGAGGCCCCCTCTTGCCCCACCCACCCAGAGCCGTCAGGGCTGGCCAAGAGCGACCAGCAGGCCGGGCCGCGCGGGGCCTTTCTCTCCCAACGCCCCCAGCACGGTCGCGTGTCCCGACTAAGGCCCGTCCGGCCGGTGGGCAAGAGGGCGCGGGGGCGGGTACCGGGTCGGAGGGGTGGCCCCGCTTTGCCCCGGGCTGCCACTAGAGGCGACGGCCTGATCCCGGGTGAGAGGGGCTGAGAGAAACCCAGACACACCCCGCCACCACCAGGAGCAAATCCACTCCCCCACACACAGACACACCCGGGCGCGCTCGCACGCGCGGGCGCTCGCCCGCACACGCACGCATGCACGCGCGCGCGCACACGCACACACACACACACACACAGACTCACCTACTCAGACGCACACACACACACACAGACACACACACACGTACACACACACACGCGGCTTGAAGGAGAGCAAGGACGAGATGGATGGAGAGATAGAAACCGAGGGAGGGAGAGAGACAGCGATCGAGAGAGACAGGGGAGGGGGAGAGGGAAGGAGACAGAGAGGCTGAGAAAGAGACAGGGACAGAGAAAGAGAGAGAGACAGAGAGACAGAGGGAAGACGACAGAAGTAGCGCGAGGTCCAGGGGGAAACCTAGAAGAGAGAGGCGGAGGGAGCTAGAGAGCGAGAGCGATAGAGCCTTCGAGAGGAAGCGCCCGGCTCCGGTAGGCAGCGCCCTTTTGAGCAGGCCGGGATAGGGTGGAGGGGGCTTGGGCTGCGCCAGAACACGGGGGCCAGGCGGTCCCTGTGAGAGGACCAACGGAGCGCTGAGACGGGCTTTTACTTGGCTGAATTGCTTGCTTTGGAGGTGGGTTTGGTAGGTTCCTTCCTTTCTTGGCACCACCCTGTGCTCTGGGTGCCTTGCGGCGGGCCCCGGGATTTGCAGAGTGCGCCCGCCCGCCCGTTTGGCGGGAGCCGTGGCACCGGGCGGGGCCGGAGGCCTGGGTCTCTGGCGTGTCCTCGGGACTGGTGTTGACACGAAGTGGGGGGCCGTTGGGAATCCGGGTGCACAGGGACTGTTTTCCTGGTGGCTGGCGAAGCAATGTCCTTCCCCCGGGTGAAGCAGCCCGTGCGTTCCGGAGCCGAGGTCTGGGCTGGCGCCTGTGGCACCCGCTGCCCCTGCCCGCCCCTTCCCCCGGTTTGGAAGGTTGCGACGACGGCGCGCCGCCCGGTGGGTGAATTGAATGGCCTGGGCGTTCCGGGAGCGGGAAGGCACCGCGAACGGCAGGGGACCCGCGCCTGCGGCTCTGGGCTCCGGCCCCCTGCCCTCCCAGGCTGGAGCCGGGCTCCTGGCGGGGCGGCGGCGAGGCGGAAGCGGTGGGATGCTGCTGCCCGGCGTGTAGTAGGGGCGGACCCCCAGGAGGAGGTCTCCGGCTGGGCTGCGGCGGAGGTGTAGGTGGGCGATAAAGGGGGAGCAGAGCGAGGGGAGGTTGGGGAGCATGGTGACCGTAGGGGGAAGGGAGGCAGCGGGGAAGCCAAAAAAGCCTGCAGCAGGCCGGGCATGCGCGGTGGCTCCCGCCTGTAATCCCAGCACTGTGGGTGGGAGGCCGAGGCGGGTGGATCACCAGGTGAGGAGGTAGAGACCATCACGGCTAACAGGGTGAGACGCCGTCTCTACGCAAAATAGAAAAAAAATCAGCCGGGCGTGGTGGCGGGCGCCTGCAGTCCCAGCTACTCGGGAGGCTGGGGCCGGAGAAGGGCGTGAACCCGGGAGGCGGAGCTTGCAGTGAGCCGAGATGGTGCCGCTGCACTCCAGCCTGGGCGGCAGAGCGAGACTCCGTCTGGAAGAAGAGGAAAGAAAAAGCAAAAAGCCAAAGAAAAAGCCTACAGCACCCGGTATTCCCAGGCGGTCTCCCATCCAAGTACTAACCAGGCCCGACCCTGCTTAGCTTCCGAGATCAGACGAGATCGGGCGCGTTCAGGGTGGTATGGCCGTAGACGCCGAGACAGGCGCCTGGCTGCCCCAAGAGCCCGGCCCAGCCATGCCCGCCGGATTGCAGCCGTCACCGCCAGCCCGGGGCCGCGGGGCTCGGATCGGGGACCCCCGAGCCCCTCGCCCGCGGCCTTCCCCCGGCTCCCCAGCTCCCGAGCTTCCACCACATGGGGCTCGCTCGGAACAGGGAGTGCTCCGAGGCGTCAGGGCCCAGGGCCCACGATCCCGGGACCCACTCCTGGTCCTCCGCCCTGCCGCGGAGGTGGCGTTTTGGGTCCCTCGCCGCTCAGGCGCTCCCGCGAGGCCCCCTCTTGCCCCACCCCCCCAGAGCCGTCAGGGCTGGCCAAGGGCGACCAGCCGGCCGGGCCGCGCGGGGCCTTTCTCTCCCAACGCCCCCAGCACGGTCGCGTGTCCCGACCAAGGCCCGTCCGGCCGGTGGGCAAGAGGGCGCGGGGGCGGGTAGCGGGTCGGGGGGGGTGGCCCCGCTTTGCCCCGGGCTGCCACTAGAGGCGGCGGCCTGATCCCGGGTGAGAGGGGCTGAGAGAAACCCAGACACACCCCGCCACCACCAGGAGCAAATCCACTCCCCCACACACAGACACACCCGGGCGCGCTCGCACGCGCGGGCGCTCGCTCGCACACGCACGCACGCACGCGCGCGCGCACACGCGCACACACACACACACACACACAGACTCACCCACTCAGACGCACACACACACACACAGACACACACACACGTACACACACACACGCGGCTTGAAGGAGAGCAAGGACGAGATGGATGGAGAGATAGAAACCGAGGGAGGGAGAGAGACAGCGATCGAGAGAGACAGGGGAGGGGGAGAGGGAAGGAGACAGACAGAGAGGCTGAGAAAGAGACAGGGACAGAGAAAGAGAGAGAGACAGAGAGACAGAGGGAAGACGACAGAAGTAGCGCGAGGTCCAGGGGGAAACCTAGAAGAGAGAGGCGGAGGGAGCTAGAGAGCGAGAGCGATAGAGCCTTCGAGAGGAAGCGCCCGGCTCCGGTAGGCAGCGCCCTTTTGAGCAGGCCGGGATAGGGTGGAGGGGGCTTGGGCTGCGCCAGAACACGGGGGCCAGGCGGTCCCTGTGAGAGGACCAACGGAGCGCTGAGACGGGCTTTTACTTGGCTGAATTGCTTGCTTTGGAGGTGGGTTTCGTAGGTTCCTTCCTTTCTTGGCACCACCCTGTGCTCTGGGTGCCTTGCGGCGGGCCCCGGGATTTGCAGAGTGCGCCCGCCCGCCCGTTTGGCGGGAGCCGTGGCACCGGGCGGGGCCGGAGGCCTGGGTCTCTGGCGTGTCCTCGGGACTGGTGTTGACACGAAGTGGGGGGCCGTTGGGAATCCGGGTGCACAGGGACTGTTTTCCTGGTGGCTGGCGAAGCAATGTCCTTCCCCCGGGTGAAGCAGCCCGTGCGTTCCGGAGCCGAGGTCTGGGCTGGCGCCTGTGGCACCCGCTGCCCCTGCCCGCCCCTTCCCCCGCTTTGGAAGGTTGCGACGACGGCGCGCCGCCCGGTGGGTGAATTGAATGGCCTGGGCGTTCCGGGAGCGGGAAGGCACCGCGAACGGCAGGGGACCCGCGCCTGCGGCTCTGGGGTCCGGCCCCCTGCCCTCCCAGGCTGGAGCCGGGCTCCTGGCGGGGCGGCGGCGAGGCGGAAGCGGTGGGATGCTGCTGCCCGGCGTGTAGTAGGGGCGGACCCCCAGGAGGAGGTCTCCGGCTGGGCTGCGGCGGAGGTGTAGGTGGGCGATAAAGGGGGAGCAGAGCGAGGGGAGGTTGGGGAGCATGGTGACCGTAGGGGGAAGGGAGGCAGCGGGGAAGCCAAAAAAGCCTGCAGCAGGCCGGGCGGGCGCGGTGGCTCCCGCCTGTAATCCCAGCACTGTGGGTGGGAGGCCGAGGCGGGTGGATCACCAGGTGAGGAGGTAGAGACCATCCCGGCTAACAGGGTGAAACCCCGTCTCTATGCAAAATAGAAAAAAAATCAGCCGGGCGTGGTGGCGGGCGCCTGCAGTCCCAGCTACTCGGGAGGCTGGGGCCGGAGAAGGGCGTGAACCCGGGAGGCGGAGCTTCCAGTGAGCCGAGATGGCGCCGCTGCACTCTAGCCTGGGCGGCAGAGCGAGACTCCGTCTGGAAGAAGAGGAAAGAAAAAGCAAAAAGCCAAAGAAAAAGCCTACAGCACCCGGTATTCCCAGGCGGTCTCCCATCCAAGTACTAACCAGGCCCGACCCTGCTTAGCTTCCGAGATCAGACGAGATCGGGCGCGTTCAGGGTGGTATGGCCGTAGACGCCGAGACAGGCGCCTGGCTGCCCCAAGAGCCCGGCCCAGCCATGCCCGCCGGATTGCAGCCGTCACCGCCAGCCCGGGGCCGCGGGGCTCGGATCGGGGACCCCCGAGCCGCTCGCCCGCGGCCTTCCCCCGGCTCCCCAGCTCCCGAGCTTCCACCACATGGGGCTCGCTCGGAACAGGGAGTGCTCCGAGGCGTCAGGGCCCAGGGCCCACGATCCCGGGACCCCCTCCTGGTCCTCGGCCCTGCCGCGGAGGTGGCGTTTTGGGTCCCTCGCCGCTCAGGCGCTCCCGCGAGGCCCCCTCTTGCCCCACCCACCCAGAGCCGTCAGGGCTGGCCAAGAGCGACCAGCAGGCCGGGCCGCGCGGGGCCTTTCTCTCCCAACGCCCCCAGCACGGTCGCGTGTCCCGACTAAGGCCCGTCCGGCCGGTGGGCAAGAGGGCGCGGGGGCGGGTACCGGGTCGGAGGGGTGGCCCCGCTTTGCCCCGGGCTGCCACTAGAGGCGACGGCCTGATCCCGGGTGAGAGGGGCTGAGAGAAACCCAGACACACCCCGCCACCACCAGGAGCAAATCCACTCCCCCACACACAGACACACCCGGGCGCGCTCGCACGCGCGGGCGCTCGCCCGCACACGCACGCATGCACGCGCGCGCGCACACGCACACACACACACACACACAGACTCACCTACTCAGACGCACACACACACACACAGACACACACACACGTACACACACACACGCGGCTTGAAGGAGAGCAAGGACGAGATGGATGGAGAGATAGAAACCGAGGGAGGGAGAGAGACAGCGATCGAGAGAGACAGGGGAGGGGGAGAGGGAAGGAGACAGAGAGGCTGAGAAAGAGACAGGGACAGAGAAAGAGAGAGAGACAGAGAGACAGAGGGAAGACGACAGAAGTAGCGCGAGGTCCAGGGGGAAACCTAGAAGAGAGAGGCGGAGGGAGCTAGAGAGCGAGAGCGATAGAGCCTTCGAGAGGAAGCGCCCGGCTCCGGTAGGCAGCGCCCTTTTGAGCAGGCCGGGATAGGGTGGAGGGGGCTTGGGCTGCGCCAGAACACGGGGGCCAGGCGGTCCCTGTGAGAGGACCAACGGAGCGCTGAGACGGGCTTTTACTTGGCTGAATTGCTTGCTTTGGAGGTGGGTTTCGTAGGTTCCTTCCTTTCTTGGCACCACCCTGTGCTCTGGGTGCCTTGCGGCGGGCCCCGGGATTTGCAGAGTGCGCCCGCCCGCCCGTTTGGCGGGAGCCGTGGCACCGGGCGGGGCCGGAGGCCTGGGTCTCTGGCGTGTCCTCGGGACTGGTGTTGACACGAAGTGGGGGGCCGTTGGGAATCCGGGTGCACAGGGACTGTTTTCCTGGTGGCTGGCGAAGCAATGTCCTTCCCCCGGGTGAAGCAGCCCGTGCGTTCCGGAGCCGAGGTCTGGGCTGGCGCCTGTGGCACCCGCTGCCCCTGCCCGCCCCTTCCCCCGGTTTGGAAGGTTGCGACGACGGCGCGCCGCCCGGTGGGTGAATTGAATGGCCTGGGCGTTCCGGGAGCGGGAAGGCACCGCGAACGGCAGGGGACCCGCGCCTGCGGCTCTGGGCTCCGGCCCCCTGCCCTCCCAGGCTGGAGCCGGGCTCCTGGCGGGGCGGCGGCGAGGCGGAAGCGGTGGGATGCTGCTGCCCGGCGTGTAGTAGGGGCGGACCCCCAGGAGGAGGTCTCCGGCTGGGCTGCGGCGGAGGTGTAGGTGGGCGATAAAGGGGGAGCAGAGCGAGGGGAGGTTGGGGAGCATGGTGACCGTAGGGGGAAGGGAGGCAGCGGGGAAGCCAAAAAAGCCTGCAGCAGGCCGGGCATGCGCGGTGGCTCCCGCCTGTAATCCCAGCACTGTGGGTGGGAGGCCGAGGCGGGTGGATCACCAGGTGAGGAGGTAGAGACCATCACGGCTAACAGGGTGAGACGCCGTCTCTACGCAAAATAGAAAAAAAATCAGCCGGGCGTGGTGGCGGGCGCCTGCAGTCCCAGCTACTCGGGAGGCTGGGGCCGGAGAAGGGCGTGAACCCGGGAGGCGGAGCTTGCAGTGAGCCGAGATGGTGCCGCTGCACTCCAGCCTGGGCGGCAGAGCGAGACTCCGTCTGGAAGAAGAGGAAAGAAAAAGCAAAAAGCCAAAGAAAAAGCCTACAGCACCCGGTATTCCCAGGCGGTCTCCCATCCAAGTACTAACCAGGCCCGACCCTGCTTAGCTTCTGAGATCAGACGAGATCGGGCGCGTTCAGGGTGGTATGGCCGTAGACGCCGAGACAGGCGCCTGGCTGCCCCAAGAGCCCGGCCCAGCCATGCCCGCCGGATTGCAGCCGTCACCGCCAGCCCGGGGCCGCGGGGCTCGGATCGGGGACCCCCGAGCCCCTCGCCCGCGGCCTTCCCCCGGCTCCCCAGCTCCCGAGCTTCCACCACATGGGGCTCGCTCGGAACAGGGAGTGCTCCGAGGCGTCAGGGCCCAGGGCCCACGATCCCGGGACCCACTCCTGGTCCTCCGCCCTGCCGCGGAGGTGGCGTTTTGGGTCCCTCGCCGCTCAGGCGCTCCCGCGAGGCCCCCTCTTGCCCCACCCCCCCAGAGCCGTCAGGGCTGGCCAAGGGCGACCAGCCGGCCGGGCCGCGCGGGGCCTTTCTCTCCCAACGCCCCCAGCACGGTCGCGTGTCCCGACCAAGGCCCGTCCGGCCGGTGGGCAAGAGGGCGCGGGGGCGGGTAGCGGGTCGGGGGGGGTGGCCCCGCTTTGCCCCGGGCTGCCACTAGAGGCGGCGGCCTGATCCCGGGTGAGAGGGGCTGAGAGAAACCCAGACACACCCCGCCACCACCAGGAGCAAATCCACTCCCCCACACACAGACACACCCGGGCGCGCTCGCACGCGCGGGCGCTCGCTCGCACACGCACGCACGCACGCGCGCGCGCACACGCGCACACACACACACACACACACACAGACTCACCCACTCAGACGCACACACACACACACAGACACACACACACGTACACACACACACGCGGCTTGAAGGAGAGCAAGGACGAGATGGATGGAGAGATAGAAACCGAGGGAGGGAGAGAGACAGCGATCGAGAGAGACAGGGGAGGGGGAGAGGGAAGGAGACAGACAGAGAGGCTGAGAAAGAGACAGGGACAGAGAAAGAGAGAGAGACAGAGAGACAGAGGGAAGACGACAGAAGTAGCGCGAGGTCCAGGGGGAAACCTAGAAGAGAGAGGCGGAGGGAGCTAGAGAGCGAGAGCGATAGAGCCTTCGAGAGGAAGCGCCCGGCTCCGGTAGGCAGCGCCCTTTTGAGCAGGCCGGGATAGGGTGGAGGGGGCTTGGGCTGCGCCAGAACACGGGGGCCAGGCGGTCCCTGTGAGAGGACCAACGGAGCGCTGAGACGGGCTTTTACTTGGCTGAATTGCTTGCTTTGGAGGTGGGTTTCGTAGGTTCCTTCCTTTCTTGGCACCACCCTGTGCTCTGGGTGCCTTGCGGCGGGCCCCGGGATTTGCAGAGTGCGCCCGCCCGCCCGTTTGGCGGGAGCCGTGGCACCGGGCGGGGCCGGAGGCCTGGGTCTCTGGCGTGTCCTCGGGACTGGTGTTGACACGAAGTGGGGGGCCGTTGGGAATCCGGGTGCACAGGGACTGTTTTCCTGGTGGCTGGCGAAGCAATGTCCTTCCCCCGGGTGAAGCAGCCCGTGCGTTCCGGAGCCGAGGTCTGGGCTGGCGCCTGTGGCACCCGCTGCCCCTGCCCGCCCCTTCCCCCGGTTTGGAAGGTTGCGACGACGGCGCACCGCCCGGTGGGTGAATTGAATGGCCTGGGCGTTCCGGGAGCGGGAAGGCACCGCGAACGGCAGGGGACCCGCGCCTGCGGCTCTGTGGTCCGGCCCCCTGCCTCCCAGGCTGGAGCCGGGCTCCTGGCCGGGCGGCGGCGAGGCGGAAGCGGTGGGATGCTGCTGCCCGGCGTGTAGTAGGGGCGGACCCCCAGGAGGAGGTCTCCGGCTGGGCTGCGGCGGAGGTGTAGGTGGGCGATAAAGGGGGAGCAGAGCGAGGGGAGGTTGGGGAGCATGGTGACCGTAGGGGGAAGGGAGGCAGCGGGGAAGCCAAAAAAGCCTGCAGGAGGCCGGGCGGGCGCGGTGGCTCCCGCCTGTAATCCCAGCACTGTGGGTGGGAGGCCGAGGCGGGTGGATCACCAGGTGAGGAGGTAGAGACCATCCCGGCTAACAGGGTGAAACCCCGTCTCTACGCAAAATAGAAAAAAAATCAGCCGGGCGTGGTGGCGGGCGCCTGCAGTCCCAGCTACTCGGGAGGCTGGGGCCGGAGAAGGGCGTGAACCCGGGAGGCGGAGCTTGCAGTGAGCCGAGATGGCGCCGCTGCACTCCAGCCTGGGCGGCAGAGCGAGACTCCGTCTGGAAGAAGAGGAAAGAAAAAGCAAAAAGCCAAAGAAAAAGCCTACAGCACCCGGTATTCCCAGGCGGTCTCCCATCCAAGTACTAACCAGGCCCGACCCTGCTTAGCTTCCGAGATCAGACGAGATCGGGCGCGTTCAGGGTGGTATGGCCGTAGACGCCGAGACAGGCGCCTGGCTGCCCCAAGAGCCCGGCCCAGCCATGCCCGCCGGATTGCAGCCGTCACCGCCAGCCCGGGGCCGCGGGGCTCGGATCGGGGACCCCCGAGCCCCTCGCCCGCGGCCTTCCCCCGGCTCCCCAGCTCCCGAGCTTCCACCACATGGGGCTCGCTCGGAACAGGGAGTGCTCCGAGGCGTCAGGGCCCAGGGCCCACGATCCCGGGACCCACTCCTGGTCCTCCGCCCTGCCGCGGAGGTGGCGTTTTGGGTCCCTCGCCGCTCAGGCGCTCCCGCGAGGCCCCCTCTTGCCCCACCCCCCCAGAGCCGTCAGGGCTGGCCAAGGGCGACCAGCCGGCCGGGCCGCGCGGGGCCTTTCTCTCCCAACGCCCCCAGCACGGTCGCGTGTCCCGACCAAGGCCCGTCCGGCCGGTGGGCAAGAGGGCGCGGGGGCGGGTAGCGGGTCGGGGGGGGTGGCCCCGCTTTGCCCCGGGCTGCCACTAGAGGCGGCGGCCTGATCCCGGGTGAGAGGGGCTGAGAGAAACCCAGACACACCCCGCCACCACCAGGAGCAAATCCACTCCCCCACACACAGACACACCCGGGCGCGCTCGCACGCGCGGGCGCTCGCTCGCACACGCACGCACGCACGCGCGCGCGCACACGCGCACACACACACACACACACACAGACTCACCCACTCAGACGCACACACACACACACAGACACACACACACGTACACACACACACGCGGCTTGAAGGAGAGCAAGGACGAGATGGATGGAGAGATAGAAACCGAGGGAGGGAGAGAGACAGCGATCGAGAGAGACAGGGGAGGGGGAGAGGGAAGGAGACAGACAGAGAGGCTGAGAAAGAGACAGGGACAGAGAAAGAGAGAGAGACAGAGAGACAGAGGGAAGACGACAGAAGTAGCGCGAGGTCCAGGGGGAAACCTAGAAGAGAGAGGCGGAGGGAGCTAGAGAGCGAGAGCGATAGAGCCTTCGAGAGGAAGCGCCCGGCTCCGGTAGGCAGCGCCCTTTTGAGCAGGCCGGGATAGGGTGGAGGGGGCTTGGGCTGCGCCAGAACACGGGGGCCAGGCGGTCCCTGTGAGAGGACCAACGGAGCGCTGAGACGGGCTTTTACTTGGCTGAATTGCTTGCTTTGGAGGTGGGTTTCGTAGGTTCCTTCCTTTCTTGGCACCACCCTGTGCTCTGGGTGCCTTGCGGCGGGCCCCGGGATTTGCAGAGTGCGCCCGCCCGCCCGTTTGGCGGGAGCCGTGGCACCGGGCGGGGCCGGAGGCCTGGGTCTCTGGCGTGTCCTCGGGACTGGTGTTGACACGAAGTGGGGGGCCGTTGGGAATCCGGGTGCACAGGGACTGTTTTCCTCGTGGCTGGCGAAGCAATGTCCTTCCCCCGGGTGAAGCAGCCCGTGCGTTCCGGAGCCGAGGTCTGGGCTGGCACCTGTGGCACCCGCTGCCCCTGCCCGCCCCTTCCCCCGGTTTGGAAGGTTGCGACGACGGCGCGCCGCCCGGTGGGTGAATTGAATGGCCTGGGCGTTCCGGGAGCGGGAAGGCACCGCGAACGGCAGGGGACCCGCGCCTGCGGCTCTGTGGTCCGGCCCCCTGCCTCCCAGGCTGGAGCCGGGCTCCTGGCCGGGCGGCGGCGAGGCGGAAGCGGTGGGATGCTGCTGCCCGGCGTGTAGTAGGGGCGGACCCCCAGGAGGAGGTCTCCGGCTGGGCTGCGGCGGAGGTGTAGGTGGGCGATAAAGGGGGAGCAGAGCGAGGGGAGGTTGGGGAGCATGGTGACCGTAGGGGGAAGGGAGGCAGCGGGGAAGCCAAAAAAGCCTGCAGGAGGCCGGGCGGGCGCGGTGGCTCCCGCCTGTAATCCCAGCACTGTGGGTGGGAGGCCGAGGCGGGTGGATCACCAGGTGAGGAGGTAGAGACCATCCCGGCTAACAGGGTGAAACCCCGTCTCTACGCAAAATAGAAAAAAAATCAGCCGGGCGTGGTGGCGGGCGCCTGCAGTCCCAGCTACTCGGGAGGCTGGGGCCGGAGAAGGGCGTGAACCCGGGAGGCGGAGCTTGCAGTGAGCCGAGATGGCGCCGCTGCACTCCAGCCTGGGCGGCAGAGCGAGACTCCGTCTGGAAGAAGAGGAAAGAAAAAGCCTACAGCACCCGGTATTCCCAGGCGGTCTCCCATCCAAGTACTAACCAGGCCCGACCCTGCTTAGCTTCCGAGATCAGACGAGATCGGGCGCGTTCAGGGTGGTATGGCCGTAGACGCTGAGACAGGCGCCTGGCTGCCCCAAGAGCCCGGCCCACCCATGCCCGGCGGATTGCAGCCATCACCGCCAGCCCGGGGCCGCGGGGCTCGGATAGGGGACCCCCGAGCCGCTCGCCCGCGGCCTTCCCCCGGCTCCCCAGCTCCCGAGCTTCCACCACATGGGGCTCGCTCGGAACAGGGAGTGCTCCGAGGCGTCAGGGGCCAGGGCCCACGATCCCGGGACCCCCTCCTGGTCCTCCGCCCTGCCGCGGAGGTGGCGTTTTGGGTCCCTCGCCGCTCAGGCGCTCCCGCGAGGCCCCCTCTTGCCCCACCCACCCAGAGCCGTCAGGGCTGGCCAAGGGCGACCAGCCGGCCGGGCCGCGCGGGGCCTTTCTCTCCCAACGCCCCCAGCACGGTCGCGTGTCCCGACCAAGGCCCGTCCGGCCGGTGGGCAAGAGGGCGCGGGGGCGGGTAGCGGGTCGGGGGGGTGGCCCCGCTTTGCCCCGGGCTGCCACTAGAGGCGGCGGCCTGATCCCGGGTGAGAGGGGCTGAGAGAAACCCAGACACACCCCGCCACCACCAGGAGCAAATCCACTCCCCCACACACAGACACAGCCGGGCGCGCTCGCACGCGCGGGCGCTCGCTCGCACACGCACGCACGGACGCGCGCGCGCACACGCACACACACACACACACACACACACACACAGACTCACCCACTCAGACGCGCACACACACACACAGACACACACACACGTACACACACACACGCGGCTTGAAGGAGAGCAAGGACGAGATGGATGGAGAGATAGAAACCGAGGGAGGGAGAGAGACAGCGATCGAGAGAGACAGGGGAGGGGGAGAGGGAAGGAGACAGACAGAGAGGCTGAGAAAGAGACAGGGACAGAGAAAGAGAGACAGACAGAGAGACAGAGGGAAGACGACAGAAGTAGCGCGAGGTCCAGGGGGAAACCTAGAAGAGAGAGGCGGAGGGAGCTAGAGAGCGAGAGCGATAGAGCCTTCGAGAGGAAGCGCCCGGCTCCGGTAGGCAGCGCCCTTTTGAGCAGGCCGGGATAGGGTGGAGGGGGCTTGGGCTGCGCCAGAACACGGGGGCCAGGCGGTCCCTGTGAGAGGACCAACGGAGCGCTGAGACGGGCTTTTACTTGGCTGAATTGCTTGCTTTGGAGGTGGGTTTCGTAGGTTCCTTCCTTTCTTGGCACCACCCTGTGCTCTGGGTGCCTTGCGGCGGGCCCCGGGATTTGCAGAGTGCGCCCGCCCGCCCGTTTGGCGGGAGCCGTGGCACCGGGCGGGGCCGGAGGCCTGGGTCTCTGGCGTGTCCTCGGGAGTGGTGTTGACACGAAGTGGGGGGCCGTTGGGAATCCGGGTGCACAGGGACTGTTTTCCTGGTGGCTGGCGAAGCAATGTCCTTCCCCCGGGTGAAGCAGCCCGTGCGTTCCGGAGCCGAGGTCTGGGCTGGCGCCTGTGGCACCCGCTGCCCCTGCCCGCCCCTTCCCCCGGTTTGGAAGGTTTTGACGACGGCGCGCCGCCCGGTGGGTGAATTGAATGGCCTGGGCGTTCCGGGAGCGGGAAGGCACCGCGAACGGCAGGGGACCCGCGCCTGCGGCTCTGGGGTCCGGCCCCCTGCCCTCCCAGGCTGGAGCCGGGCTCCTGGCGGGGCGGCGGCGAGGCGGAAGCGGTGGGATGCTGCTGCCCGGCGTGTAGTAGGGGCGGACCCCCAGGAGGAGGTCCCCGGCTGGGCTGCGGCGGAGGTGTAGGTGGGCGATAAAGGGGGAGCAGAGCGAGGGGAGGTTGGGGAGCATGGCGACCGTAGGGGGAAGGGAGGCAGCGGGGAAGCCAAAAAAGCCTGCAGGAGGCCGGGCGGGCGCGGTGGCTCCCGCCTGTAATCCCAGCACTGTGGGTGGGAGGCCGAGGCGGGTGGATCACCAGGTGAGGAGGTGGAGACCATCCCGGCTAACAGGGTGAAACCCCGTCTCTACGCAAAATAGAAAAAAAATCAGCCGGGCGTGGTGGCGGGCGCCTGCAGTCCCAGCTACTCGGGAGGCTGGGGCCGGAGAAGGGCGTGAACCCGGGAGGCGGAGCTTGCAGTGAGCCGAGATGGCGCCGCTGCACTCCAGCCTGGGCGGCAGAGCGAGACTCCGTCTGGAAGAAGAGGAAAGAAAAAGCCTACAGCACCCGGTATTCCCAGGCGGTCTCCCATCCAAGTACTAACCAGGCCGGACCCTGCTTACCTTCCGAGATCAGACGAGATCGGGCGCGTTCAGGGTGGTATGGCCGTAGACGCCGAGACAGGCGCCTGGCTGCCCCAAGAGCCCGGCCCAGCCATGCCCGCCGGATTGCAGCCGTCACCGGCAGCCCGGGGCCGCGGGGCTCGGATCGGGGACCCCCGAGCCCCTCGCCCGCGGCCTTCCCCCGGCTCCCCAGCTCCCGAGCTTCCACCACATGGGGCCCGCTCGGAACAGGGAGTGCTCCGAGGAGTCAGGGCCCATGGCCCACGATCCCGGGACCCCCTCCTGGTCCTCCGCCCTGCCGCGGAGGTGGCGTTTTGGATCCCTCGCCGCTCAGGCGCTCCCGCGAGGCCCACTCTTGCCCCACCCACCCGGAGCCGTCAGGGCTGGCCAAGGCCGACCAGCCGGTCGGGCCGCGCGGGGCCTTTCTCTCCCAACGCCCACAGCACGGTCGCGTGTCCCGACCAAGGCCCGTCCGGCCGGTGGGCAAGAGGGCGCGGGGGCGGGTAGCGGGTCGGGGGGCTGGCCCCGCTTTGCCCCGGGCTGCCACTAGAGGCGGCGGCCTGATCCCGGGTGAGAGGGGCTGAGAGAAACCCAGACACACCCCGCCACCACCAGGAGCAAATCCACTCCCCCACACACAGACACACCCGGGCGCGCTCGCACGCGCGGGCGCTCGCTCGCACACGCACGCACGCGCGCACACACACACACACAGACTCACCCACTCAGACACACACACACACACACACAGACTCACCCACTGAGACGCACACACACACACACACGGACACACACACACGTACACACACACACGCGGCTTGAAGGAGAGCAAGGACGAGATGGATGGAGAGATAGAAACCGAGGGAGGGAGAGAGACAGCGATCGAGAGAGACAGGGGAGGGGGAGAGGGAAGGAGACAGACAGAGAGGCTGAGAAAGAGACAGGGACAGAGAAAGAGAGAGAGACAGAGAGACAGAGGGAAGACGACAGAAGTAGCGCGAGGTCCAGGGGGAAACCTAGAAGAGAGAGGCGGAGGGAGCTAGAGAGCGAGAGCGATAGAGCCTTCGAGAGGAAGCGCCCGGCTCCGGTAGGCAGCGCCCTTTTGAGCAGGCCGGGATAGGGTGGAGGGGGCTTGGGCTGCGCCAGAACACGGGGGCCAGGCGGTCCCTGTGAGAGGACCAACGGAGCGCTGAGACGGGCTTTTACTTGGCTGAATTGCTTGCTTTGGAGGTGGGTTTCGTAGGTTCCTTCCTTTCTTGGCACCACCCTGTGCTCTGGGTGCCTTGCGGCGGGCCCCGGGATTTGCAGAGTGCGCCCGCCCGCCCGTTTGGCGGGAGCCGTGGCACCGGGCGGGGCCGGAGGCCTGGGTCTCTGGCGTGTCCTCGGGACTGGTGTTGACACGAAGTGGGGGGCCGTTGGGAATCCGGGTGCACAGGGACTGTTTTCCTGGTGGCTGGCGAAGCAATGTCCTTCCCCCGGGTGAAGCAGCCCGTGCGTTCCGGAGCCGAGGTCTGGGCTGGCGCCTGTGGCACCCGCTGCCCCTGCCCGCCCCTTCCCCCGGTTTGGAAGGTTGCGACGACGGCGCGCCGCCCGGTGGGTGAATTGAATGGCCTGGGCGTTCCGGGAGCGGGAAGGCACCGCGAACGGCAGGGGACCCGCGCCTGCGGCTCTGGGCTCCGGCCCCCTGCCCTCCCAGGCTGGAGCCGGGCTCCTGGCGGGGCGGCGGCGAGGCGGAAGCGGTGGGATGCTGCTGCCCGGCGTGTAGTAGGGGCGGACCCCCAGGAGGAGGTCTCCGGCTGGGCTGCGGCGGAGGTGTAGGTGGGCGATAAAGGGGGAGCAGAGCGAGGGGAGGTTGGGGAGCATGGTGACCGTAGGGGGAAGGGAGGCAGCGGGGAAGCCAAAAAAGCCTGCAGCAGGCCGGGCATGCGCGGTGGCTCCCGCCTGTAATCCCAGCACTGTGGGTGGGAGGCCGAGGCGGGTGGATCACCAGGTGAGGAGGTAGAGACCATCACGGCTAACAGGGTGAGACGCCGTCTCTACGCAAAATAGAAAAAAAATCAGCCGGGCGTGGTGGCGGGCGCCTGCAGTCCCAGCTACTCGGGAGGCTGGGGCCGGAGAAGGGCGTGAACCCGGGAGGCGGAGCTTGCAGTGAGCCGAGATGGTGCCGCTGCACTCCAGCCTGGGCGGCAGAGCGAGACTCCGTCTGGAAGAAGAGGAAAGAAAAAGCAAAAAGCCAAAGAAAAAGCCTACAGCACCCGGTATTCCCAGGCGGTCTCCCATCCAAGTACTAACCAGGCCCGACCCTGCTTAGCTTCCGAGATCAGACGAGATCGGGCGCGTTCAGGGTGGTATGGCCGTAGACGCTGAGACAGGCGCCTGGCTGCCCCAAGAGCCCGGCCCAGCCATGCCCGCCGGATTGCAGCCGTCACCGCCAGCCCGGGGCCGCGGGGCTCGGATCGGGGACCCCCGAGCCCCTCGCCCGCGGCCTTCCCCCGGCTCCCCAGCTCCCGAGCTTCCACCACATGGGGCTCGCTCGGAACAGGGAGTGCTCCGAGGCGTCAGGGCCCAGGGCCCACGATCCCGGGACCCACTCCTGGTCCTCCGCCCTGCCGCGGAGGTGGCGTTTTGGGTCCCTCGCCGCTCAGGCGCTCCCGCGAGGCCCCCTCTTGCCCCACCCCCCCAGAGCCGTCAGGGCTGGCCAAGGGCGACCAGCCGGCCGGGCCGCGCGGGGCCTTTCTCTCCCAACGCCCCCAGCACGGTCGCGTGTCCCGACCAAGGCCCGTCCGGCCGGTGGGCAAGAGGGCGCGGGGGCGGGTAGCGGGTCGGGGGGGGTGGCCCCGCTTTGCCCCGGGCTGCCACTAGAGGCGGCGGCCTGATCCCGGGTGAGAGGGGCTGAGAGAAACCCAGACACACCCCGCCACCACCAGGAGCAAATCCACTCCCCCACACACAGACACACCCGGGCGCGCTCGCACGCGCGGGCGCTCTCTCGCACACGCACGCACGCACGCGCGCGCGCACACGCGCACACACACACACACACACACAGACTCACCCACTCAGACGCACACACACACACACAGACACACACACACGTACACACACACACGCGGCTTGAAGGAGAGCAAGGACGAGATGGATGGAGAGATAGAAACCGAGGGAGGGAGAGAGACAGCGATCGAGAGAGACAGGGGAGGGGGAGAGGGAAGGAGACAGACAGAGAGGCTGAGAAAGAGACAGGGACAGAGAAAGAGAGAGAGACAGAGAGACAGAGGGAAGACGACAGAAGTAGCGCGAGGTCCAGGGGGAAACCTAGAAGAGAGAGGCGGAGGGAGCTAGAGAGCGAGAGCGATAGAGCCTTCGAGAGGAAGCACCCGGCTCCGGTAGGCAGCGCCCTTTTGAGCAGGCCGGGATAGGGTGGAGGGGGCTTGGGCTGCGCCAGAACACGGGGGCCAGGCGGTCCCTGTGAGAGGACCAACGGAGCGCTGAGACGGGCTTTTACTTGGCTGAATTGCTTGCTTTGGAGGTGGGTTTCGTAGGTTCCTTCCTTTCTTGGCACCACCCTGTGCTCTGGGTGCCTTGCGGCGGGCCCCGGGATTTGCAGAGTGCGCCCGCCCGCCCGTTTGGCGGGAGCCGTGGCACCGGGCGGGGCCGGAGGCCTGGGTCTCTGGCGTGTCCTCGGGACTGGTGTTGACACGAAGTGGGGGGCCGTTGGGAATCCGGGTGCACAGGGACTGTTTTCCTGGTGGCTGGCGAAGCAATGTCCTTCCCCCGGGTGAAGCAGCCCGTGCGTTCCGGAGCCGAGGTCTGGGCTGGCGCCTGTGGCACCCGCTGCCCCTGCCCGCCCCTTCCCCCGCTTTGGAAGGTTGCGACGACGGCGCGCCGCCCGGTGGGTGAATTGAATGGCCTGGGCGTTCCGGGAGCGGGAAGGCACCGCGAACGGCAGGGGACCCGCGCCTGCGGCTCTGGGGTCCGGCCCCCTGCCCTCCCAGGCTGGAGCCGGGCTCCTGGCGGGGCGGCGGCGAGGCGGAAGCGGTGGGATGCTGCTGCCCGGCGTGTAGTAGGGGCGGACCCCCAGGAGGAGGTCTCCGGCTGGGCTGCGGCGGAGGTGTAGGTGGGCGATAAAGGGGGAGCAGAGCGAGGGGAGGTTGGGGAGCATGGTGACCGTAGGGGGAAGGGAGGCAGCGGGGAAGCCAAAAAAGCCTGCAGCAGGCCGGGCGGGCGCGGTGGCTCCCGCCTGTAATCCCAGCACTGTGGGTGGGAGGCCGAGGCGGGTGGATCACCAGGTGAGGAGGTAGAGACCATCCCGGCTAACAGGGTGAAACCCCGTCTCTATGCAAAATAGAAAAAAAATCAGCCGGGCGTGGTGGCGGGCGCCTGCAGTCCCAGCTACTCGGGAGGCTGGGGCCGGAGAAGGGCGTGAACCCGGGAGGCGGAGCTTGCAGTGAGCCGAGATGGCGCCGCTGCACTCCAGCCTGGGCGGCAGATCGAGACTCCGTCTGGAAGAAGAGGAAAGAAAAAGCCTACAGCACCCGGTATTCCCAGGCGGTCTCCCATCCAAGTACTAACAAGGCCCGACCCTGCTTAGCTTCCGAGATCAGACGAGATCAGGCGCGTTCAGGGTGGTATGGCCGTAGACGCCGACACAGGCGCCTGGCTGCCCCAAGAGCCCGGCCCAGCCATGCCCGCCGGATTGCAGCCGTCACCGCCTGCCGGGGCCGCGGGGCTCGGATCGGGGACCCCCGAGCCGCTCGCCCGCGGCCTTCCCCCGGCTCCCCAGCTCCCGAGCTTCCACCACATGGGGCCCGCTCGGAACAGGGAGTGCTCCGAGGCGTCAGGGCTCAGGGCCCACGATCCCAGGACCCCCTCCTGGTCCTCCCCCCTGCCGCGGAGGTGGCGTTTTGGGTCCCTCGCCGCTCAGGCGCTCCCGCGAGGCCCCCTCTTGCCCCACCCACCCAGAGCCGTCAGGGCTGGCCAAGGGCGACCAGCCGGCCGGGCCTCGCGGGGCCTTTCTCTCCCAAAGCCCCCAGCACGGTCGCGTGTCCCGACCAAGGCCCGTCCGGCCGGTGGGCAAGAGGGCGCGGGGGCGGGTAGCGGGTCGGGGGGGTGGCCCCGCTTTGCCCCGGGCTGCCACTAGAGGCGGCGGCCTGATCCCGGGTGAGAGGGGCTGAGAGAAACCCAGACACACCCCGCCACCACCAGGAGCAAATCCACTCCCCCACACACAGACACACCCGGGCGCGCTCGCACGCGCGGGCGCTCGCTCGAACACGCACGCACGCACGCGCGCGCGCACACGCGCACACACACACACACACACAGACTCACCCACTCAGACGCACACACACACACACAGACACACACACACGTACACACACACACGCGGCTTGAAGGAGAGCAAGGACGAGATGGATGGAGAGATAGAAACCGAGGGAGGGAGAGAGACAGCGATCGAGAGAGACAGGGGAGGGGGAGAGGGAAGGAGACAGACAGAGAGGCTGAGAAAGAGACAGGGACAGAGAAAGAGAGAGAGACAGAGAGACAGAGGGAAGACGACAGAAGTAGCGCGAGGTCCAGGGGGAAACCTAGAAGAGAGAGGCGGAGGGAGCTAGAGAGCGAGAGCGATAGAGCCTTCGAGAGGAAGCGCCCGGCTCCAGTAGGCAGCGCCCTTTTGAGCAGGCCGGGATAGGGTGGAGGGGGCTTGGGCTGCGCCAGAACACGGGGGCCAGGCGGTCCCTGTGAGAGGACCAACGGAGCGCTGAGACGGGCTTTTACTTGGCTGAATTGCTTGCTTTGGAGGTGGGTTTCGTAGGTTCCTTCCTTTCTTGGCACCACCCTGTGCTCTGGGTGCCTTGCGGCGGGCCCCGGGATTTGCAGAGTGCGCCCGCCCGCCCGTTTGGCGGGAGCCGTGGCACCGGGCGGGGCCGGAGGCCTGGGTCTCTGGCGTGTCCTCGGGACTGGTGTTGACACGAAGTGGGGGGCCGTTGGGAATCCGGGTGCACAGGTACTGTTTTCCTGGTGGCTGGCGAAGCAATGTCCTTCCCCCGGGTGAAGCAGCCCGTGCGTTCCGGAGCCGAGGTCTGGGCTGGCGCCTGTGGCACCCGCTGCCCCTGACCGCCCCTTCCCCCGGTTTGGAAGGTTGCGACGACGGCGCGCCGCCCGGTGGGTGAATTGAATGGCCTGGGCGTTCCGGGAGCGGGAAGGCACCGCGAACGGCAGGGGACCCGTGCCTGCGGCTCTGGGGTCCGGCCCCCTGCCCTCCCAGGCTGGAGCCGGGCTCCTGGCGGGGCGGCGGCGAGGCGGAAGCGGTGGGATGCTGCTGCCCGGCGTGTAGTAGGGGCGGACCCCCAGGAGGAGGTCTCCGGCTGGGCTGCGGCGGAGGTGTAGGTGGGCGATAAAGGGGGAGCAGAGCGAGGGGAGGTTCGGGAGCATGGCGACTGTAGGGGGAAGGGAGGCAGCGGGGAAGCCAAAAAAGCCTGCAGCAGGCCGGGCGGGCGCGGTGGCTCCCGCCTGTAATCCCAGCACTGTGGGTGGGAGGCCGAGGCGGGTGGATCACCAGGTGAGAGGTGGAGACCATCCCGGCTAACAGGGTGAAACCCCGTCTCTACGCAAAATAGAAAAAAAATCAGCCGGGCGTGGTGGCGGGCGCCTGCAGTCCCAGCTACTCGGGAGGCTGGGGCCGGAGAAGGGCGTGAACCCGGGAGGCGGAGCTTGCAGTGAGCCGAGATGGCGCCGCTGCACTCCAGCCTGGGCGGCAGAGCGAGACTCCGTCTGGAAGAAGAGGAAAGAAAAAGCCTACAGCACCCGGAATTCCCAGGCGGTCTCCCATCCAAGTACTAACCAGGCCCGACCCTGCTTAGCTTCCGAGATCAGACGAGATCGGGCGCGTTCAGGGTGGTATGGCCGTAGACGCCGAGACAGGCGCCTGGCTGCCCCAAGAGCCCGGCCCAGCCATGCCCGCCGGATTGCAGCCGTCACCGCCTGCCGGGGCCGCGGGGCTCGGATCGGGGACCCCCGAGCCGCTCGCCCGCGGCCTTCCCCCGGCTCCCCAGCTCCCGAGCTTCCACCACATGGGGCCCGCTCGGAACAGGGAGTGCTCCGAGGCGTCAGGGCCCAGGGCCCAGGATCCCGGGACCCCCTCCTGGTCCTTCGCCCTGCCGCGGAGGTGGCGTTTTGGGTCCCTCGCCGCTCAGGCGCTCCCGCGAGGCCCCCTCTTGTCCCACCCACCCAGAGCCGTCAGGGCTGGCCAAGGGCGACCAGCCGGCCGGGCCTCGCGGGGCCTTTCTCTCCCAACGCCCCCAGCACGGTCGCGTGTCCCGACCAGGGCCCGGCCGGCCGGTGGGCAAGAGGGCGCGGGGGCGGGTAGCGGGTCGGGGGGGTGGCCCCGCTTTGCCCCGGGCTGCCACTAGAGGCGGCGGCCTGATCCCGGGTGAGAGGGGCTGAGAGAAACCCAGACACACCCCGGCACCACCAGGAGCAAATCCACTCCCCCACACACAGACACACCCGGGCGCGCTCGCACGCGCGAGCGCTCGCTCGCACACGCACGCACGCACGCGCGCGCGCACACGCACACACACACACACACAGACTCACCCACTCAGACGCACACACACACACACAGACACACACACACGTACACACACACACGCGGCTTGAAGGAGAGCAAGGACGAGATGGATGGAGAGATAGAAACCGAGGGAGGGAGAGAGACAGCGATCGAGAGAGACAGGGGAGGGGGAGAGGGAAGGAGACAGACAGAGAGGCTGAGAAAGAGACAGGGACAGAGAAAGAGAGAGAGACAGAGAGACAGAGGGAAGACGACAGAAGTAGCGCGAGGTCCAGGGGGAAACCTAGAAGAGAGAGGCGGAGGGAGCTAGAGAGCGAGAGCGATAGAGCCTTCGAGAGGAAGCGCCCGGCTCCGGTAGGCAGCGCCCTTTTGAGCAGGCCGGGATAGGGTGGAGGGGGCTTGGGCTGCGCCAGAACACGGGGGCCAGGCGGTCCCTGTGAGAGGACCAACGGAGCGCTGAGACGGGCTTTTACTTGGCTGAATTGCTTGCTTTGGAGGTGGGTTTCGTAGGTTCCTTCCTTTCTTGGCACCACCCTGTGCTCTGGGTGCCTTGCGGCGGGCCCCGGGATTTGCAGAGTGCGCCCGCCCGCCCGTTTGGCGGGAGCCGTGGCACCGGGCGGGGCCGGAGGCCTGGGTCTCTGGCGTGTCCTCGGGACTGGTGTTGACACGAAGTGGGGGGCCGTTGGGAATCCGGGTGCACAGGGACTGTTTTCCTGGTGGCTGGCGAAGCAATGTCCTTCCCCCGGGTGAAGCAGCCCGTGCGTTCCGGAGCCGAGGTCTGGGCTGGCGCCTGTGGCACCCGCTGCCCCTGCCCGCCCCTTCCCCCGGTTTGGAAGGTTGCGACGACGGCGCGCCGCCCGGTGGGTGAATTGAATGGCCTGGGCGTTCCGGGAGCGGGAAGGCACCGCGAACGGCAGGGGACCCGCGCCTGCAGCTCTGGGGTCCGGCCCCCTGCCCTCCCAGGCTGGAGCCGGGCTCCTGGCGGGGCGGCGGCGAGGCGGAAGCGGTGGGATGCTGCTGCCCGGCGTGTAGTAGGGGCGGACCCCCAGGAGGAGGTCCCCGGCTGGGCTGCGGCGGAGGTGTAGGTGGGCGATAAAGGGGGAGCAGAGCGAGGGGAGGTTGGGGAGCATGGCGACTGTAGGGGGAAGGGAGGCAGCGGGGAAGCCAAAAAAGCCTTCAGCAGGCCGGGCAGGCGCGGGGTCTCCCGCCTGTAATCCCAGCACTGTGGGTGGGAGGCCGAGGCGGGTGGATCACCAGGTGAGGAGGTGGAGACCATCCCGGCTAACAGGGTGAAACCCCGTCTCTACGCAAAATAGAAAAAAATCAGCCGGGCGTGGTGGCGGGCGCCTGCAGTCCCAGCTACTCGGGAGGCTGGGGCCGGAGAAGGGCGTGAACCCGGGAGGCGGAGCTTGCAGTGAGCCGAGATGGCGCCGCTGCACTCCAGCCTGGGCGACACAGCGAGACTCCGTCTGGAAGAAGAGGAAAGAAAAAGCAAAAAGCCAAAGAAAATGCCTACAGCACCCGGTATTCCCAGGCGGTCTCCCATCGAAGTACTAACCAGGCCCGACCCTGCTTACCTTCCGAGATCAGACGAGATCGGGCGCGTTCAGGGTGGTATGGCCGTAGACGCCGAGACAGGCGCCTGGCTGCCCCAAGAGCCCGGCCCAGCCATGCCCGCCGGATTGCAGCCGTCACCGGCAGCCCGGGGCCGCGGGGCTCGGATCGGGGACCCCCGAGCCCCTCGCCCGCGGCCTTCCCCCGGCTCCCCAGCTCCCGAGCTTCCACCACATGGGGCCCGCTCGGAACAGGGAGTGCTCCGAGGAGTCAGGGCCCATGGCCCACGATCCCGGGACCCCCTCCTGGTCCTCCTCCCTGCCGCGGAGGTGGCGTTTTGGATCCCTCGCGGCTCAGGCGCTCCCGCGAGGCCCCCTCTTGCCCCACACACCCGGAGCCGTCAGGGCTGGCCAAGGGCGACCAGCCGGTCGGGCCGCGCGGGGCCTTTCTCTCCCAACGCCCCCAGCACGGTCGCGTGTCCCGACCAAGGCCCGTCCGGCCGGTGGGCAAGAGGGCGCGGGGGCGGGTAGCGGGTCGGGGGGCTGGCCCCGCTTTGCCCCGGGCTGCCACTAGAGGCGGCGGCCTGATCCCGGGTGAGAGGGGCTGAGAGAAACCCAGACACACCCCGCCACCACCAGGAGCAAATCCACTCCCCCACACACAGACACACCCGGGCGCGCTCGCACGCGCGGGCGCTCGCTCGCACACGCACGCACGCGCGCACACACACACACACACACAGACTCACCCACTCAGACACACACACACACACACGCACAGACTCACCCACTGAGACACACACACACACACACACGGACACACACACACGTACACACACACACGCGGCTTGAAGGAGAGCAAGGACGAGATGGATGGAGAGATAGAAACCGAGGGAGGGAGAGAGACAGCGATCGAGAGAGACAGGGGAGGGGGAGAGGGAAGGAGACAGACAGAGAGGCTGAGAAAGAGACAGGGACAGAGAAAGAGAGAGAGACAGAGAGACAGAGGGAAGACGACAGAAGTAGCGCGAGGTCCAGGGGGAGACCTAGAAGAGAGAGGCGGAGGGAGCTAGAGAGCGAGAGCGATAGAGCCTTCGAGAGGAAGCGCCCGGCTCCGGTAGGCAGCGCCCTTTTGAGCAGGCCGGGATAGGGTGGAGGGGGCTTGGGCTGCGCCAGAACACGGGGGCCAGGCGGTCCCTGTGAGAGGACCAACGGAGCGCTGAGACGGGCTTTTACTTGGCTGAATTGCTTGCTTTGGAGGTGGGTTTCGTAGGTTCCTTCCTTTCTTGGCACCACCCTGTGCTCTGGGTGCCTTGCGGCGGGCCCCGGGATTTGCAGAGTGCGCCCGCCCGCCCGTTTGGCGGGAGCCGTGGCACCGGGCGGGGCCGGAGGCCTGGGTCTCTGGCGTGTCCTCGGGACTGGTGTTGACACGAAGTGGGGGGCCGTTGGGAATCCGGGTGCACAGGGACTGTTTTCCTGGTGGCTGGCGAAGCAATGTCCTTCCCCCGGGTGAAGCAGCCCGTGCGTTCCGGAGCCGAGGTCTGGGCTGGCGCCTGTGGCACCCGCTGCCCCTGCCCGCCCCTTCCCCCGGTTTGGAAGGTTGCGACGACGGCGCGCCGCCCGGTGGGTGAATTGAATGGCCTGGGCGTTCCGGGAGCGGGAAGGCACCGCGAACGGCAGGGGACCCGCGCCTGCGGCTCTGGGCTCCGGCCCCCTGCCCTCCCAGGCTGGAGCCGGGCTCCTGGCGGGGCGGCGGCGAGGCGGAAGCGGTGGGATGCTGCTGCCCGGCGTGTAATAGGGGCGGACCCCCAGGAGGAGGTCTCCGGCTGGGCTGCGGCGGAGGTGTAGGTGGGCGATAAAGGGGGAGCAGAGCGAGGGGAGGTTGGGGAGCATGGTGACCGTAGGGGGAAGGGAGGCAGCGGGGAAGCCAAAAAAGCCTGCAGGAGGCCGGGCGGGCGCGGTGGCTCCCGCCTGTAATCCCAGCACTGTGGGTGGGAGGCCGAGGCGGGTGGATCACCAGGTGAGGAGGTAGAGACCATCCCGGCTAACAGGGTGAAACCCCGTCTCTACGCAAAATAGAAAAAAAATCAGCCGGGCGTGGTGGCGGGCGCCTGCAGTCCCAGCTACTCGGGAGGCTGGGGCCGGAGAAGGGCGTGAACCCGGGAGGCGGAGCTTGCAGTGAGCCGAGATGGCGCCGCTGCACTCCAGCCTGGGCGGCAGAGCGAGACTCCGTCTGGAAGAAGAGGAAAGAAAAAGCCTACAGCACCCGGTATTCCCAGGCGGTCTCCCATCCAAGTACTAACCAGGCCCGACCCTGCTTAGCTTCCGAGATCAGACGAGATCGGGCGCGTTCAGGGTGGTATGGCCGTAGACGCCGAGACAGGCGCCTGGCTGCCCCAAGAGCCCGGCCCAGCCATGCCCGCCGGATTGCAGCCGTCACCGCCAGCCCGGGGCCGCGGGGCTCGGATCGGGGACCCCCGAGCCGCTCGCCCGCGGCCTTCCCCCGGCTCCCCAGCTCCCGAGCTTCCACCACATGGGGCCCGCTCGGAACAGGGAGTGCTCCGAGGCGTCAGGGCCCAGGGCCCACGATCCCGGGACCCCCTCCTGGTCCTCCGCCCTGCCGCGGAGGTGGCGTTTTGGGTCCCTCGCCGCTCAGGCGCTCCCGCGAGGCCCCCACTTGCCCCACCCACCCAGAGCCGTCAGGGCTGGCCAAGGGCGACCAGCCGGCCGGGCCTCGCGGGGCCTTTCTCTCCCAACGCCCCCAGCACGGTCGCGTGTCCCGACCAAGGCCCGGCCGGCCGGTGGGCAAGAGGGCGCGGGGGCGGGTAGCGGGTCGGGGGGGTGGCCCCGCTTTGCCCCGGGCTGCCACTAGAGGCGGCGGCCTGGTCCCGGGTGAGAGGGGCTGAGAGAAACCCAGACACACCCCGGCACCACCAGGAGCAAATCCACTCCCCCACACACAGACACACCCGGGCGCGCTCGCACGCGCCGGCGCTCGCTCGCACACGCACGCACGCGCGCACACACACACACACACAGACTCACCCACGCAGACACACACACACACACACACACAGACTCACCCACTGAGACACACACACACACACACAGACACACACACGTACACACACACACGCGGCTTGAAGGAGAGCAAGGACGAGATGGATGGAGAGATAGAAACCGAGGGAGGGAGAGAGACAGCGATCGAGAGAGACAGGGGAGGGGGAGAGGGAAGGAGACAGACAGAGAGGCTGAGAAAGAGACAGGGACAGAGAAAGAGAGAGAGACAGAGAGACAGAGGGAAGACGACAGAAGTAGCGCGAGGTCCAGGGGGAAACCTAGAAGAGAGAGGCGGAGGGAGCTAGAGAGCGAGAGCGATAGAGCCTTCGAGAGGAAGCGCCCGGCTCCGGTAGGCAGCGCCCTTTTGAGCAGGCCGGGATAGGGTGGAGGGGGCTTGGGCTGCGCCAGAACACGGGGGCCAGGCGGTCCCTGTGAGAGGACCAACGGAGCGCTGAGACGGGCTTTTACTTGGCTGAATTGCTTGCTTTGGAGGTGGGTTTCGTAGGTTCCTTCCTTTCTTGGCACCACGCTGTGCTCTGGGTGCCTTGCGGCGGGCCCCGGGATTTGCAGAGTGCGCCCGCCCGCCCGTTTGGCGGGAGCCGTGGCACCGGGCGGGGCCGGAGGCCTGGGTCTCTGGCGTGTCCTCGGGACTGGTGTTGACACGAAGTGGGGGGCCGTTGGGAATCCGGGTGCACAGGGACTGTTTTCCTGGTGGCTGGCGAAGCAATGTCCTTCCCCCGGGTGAAGCAGCCCGTGCGTTCCGGAGCCGAGGTCTGGGCTGGCGCCTGTGGCACCCGCTGCCCCTGCCCGCCCCTTCCCCCGGTTTGGAAGGTTGCGACGACGGCGCGCCGCCCGGTGGGTGAATTGAATGGCCTGGGCGTTCCGGGAGCGGGAAGGCACCGCGAACGGCAGGGGACCCGCGCCTGCGGCTCTGGGCTCCGGCCCCCTGCCCTCCCAGGCTGGAGCCGGGCTCCTGGCGGGGCGGCGGCGAGGCGGAAGCGGTGGGATGCTGCTGCCCGGCGTGTAGTAGGGGCGGACCCCCAGGAGGAGGTCTCCGGCTGGGCTGCGGCGGAGGTGTAGGTGGGCGATAAAGGGGGAGCAGAGCGAGGGGAGGTTGGGGAGCATGGTGACCGTAGGGGGAAGGGAGGCAGCGGGGAAGCCAAAAAAGCCTGCAGCAGGCCGGGCATGCGCGGTGGCTCCCGCCTGTAATCCCAGCACTGTGGGTGGGAGGCCGAGGCGGGTGGATCACCAGGTGAGGAGGTAGAGACCATCACGGCTAACAGGGTGAGACGCCGTCTCTACGCAAAATAGAAAAAAAATCAGCCGGGCGTGGTGGCGGGCGCCTGCAGTCCCAGCTACTCGGGAGGCTGGGGCCGGAGAAGGGCGTGAACCCGGGAGGCGGAGCTTGCAGTGAGCCGAGATGGTGCCGCTGCACTCCAGCCTGGGCGGCAGAGCGAGACTCCGTCTGGAAGAAGAGGAAAGAAAAAGCAAAAAGCCAAAGAAAAAGCCTACAGCACCCGGTATTCCCAGGCGGTCTCCCATCCAAGTACTAACCAGGCCCGACCCTGCTTAGCTTCCGAGATCAGACGAGATCGGGCGCGTTCAGGGTGGTATGGCCGTAGACGCCGAGACAGGCGCCTGGCTGCCCCAAGAGCCCGGCCCAGCCATGCCCGCCGGATTGCAGCCGTCACCGCCAGCCCGGGGCCGCGGGGCTCGGATCGGGGATCCCCGAGCCCCTCGCACGCGGCCTTCCCCCGGCTCCCCAGCTCCCGAGCTTCCACCACATGGGGCTCGCTCGGAACAGGGAGTGCTCCGAGGCGTCAGGGCCCAGGGCCCACGATCCCGGGACCCACTCCTGGTCCTCCGCCCTGCCGCGGAGGTGGCGTTTTGGGTCCCTCGCCGCTCAGGCGCTCCCGCGTGGCCCCCTCTTGCCCCAACCCCCAGAGCCGTCAGGGCTGGCCAAGGGCGACCAGCCGGCCGGGCCGCGCGGGGCCTTTCTCTCCCAACGCCCCCAGCACGGTCGCGTGTCCCGACCAAGGCCCGTCCGGCCGGTGGGCAAGAGGGCGCGGGGGCGGGTAGCGGGTCTGGGGGGGTGGCCCCGCTTTGCCCCGGGCTGCCACTAGAGGCGGCGGCCTGATCCCGGGTGAGAGGGGCTGAGAGAAACCCAGACACACCCCGCCACCACCAGGAGCAAATCCACTCCCCCACACACAGACACACCCGGGCGCGCTCGCACGCGCGGGCGCTCGCTCGCACACGCACGCACGCACGCGCGCGCGCACACGCGCACACACACACACACACACACAGACTCACCCACTCAGACGCACACACACACACACAGACACACACACACGTACACACACACACGCGGCTTGAAGGAGAGCAAGGACGAGATGGATGGAGAGATAGAAACCGAGGGAGGGAGAGAGACAGCGATCGAGAGAGACAGGGGAGGGGGAGAGGGAAGGAGACAGACAGAGAGGCTGAGAAAGAGACAGGGACAGAGAAAGAGAGAGAGACAGAGAGACAGAGGGAAGACGACAGAAGTAGCGCGAGGTCCAGGGGGAAACCTAGAAGAGAGAGGCGGAGGGAGCTAGAGAGCGAGAGCGATAGAGCCTTCGAGAGGAAGCGCCCGGCTCCGGTAGGCAGCGCCCTTTTGAGCAGGCCGGGATAGGGTGGAGGGGGCTTGGGCTGCGCCAGAACACGGGGGCCAGGCGGTCCCTGTGAGAGGACCAACGGAGCGCTGAGACGGGCTTTTACTTGGCTGAATTGCTTGCTTTGGAGGTGGGTTTCGTAGGTTCCTTCCTTTCTTGGCACCACCCTGTGCTCTGGGTGCCTTGCGGCGGGCCCCGGGATTTGCAGAGTGCGCCCGCCCGCCCGTTTGGCGGGAGCCGTGGCACCGGGCGGGGCCGGAGGCCTGGGTCTCTGGCGTGTCCTCGGGACTGGTGTTGACACGAAGTGGGGGGCCGTTGGGAATCCGGGTGCACAGGGACTGTTTTCCTGGTGGCTGGCGAAGCAATGTCCTTCCCCCGGGTGAAGCAGCCCGTGCGTTCCGGAGCCGAGGTCTGGGCTGGCGCCTGTGGCACCCGCTGCCCCTGCCCGCCCCTTCCCCCGCTTTGGAAGGTTGCGACGACGGCGCGCCGCCCGGTGGGTGAATTGAATGGCCTGGGCGTTCCGGGAGCGGGAAGGCACCGCGAACGGCAGGGGACACGCGCCTGCGGCTCTGGGGTCCGGCCCCCTGCCCTCCCAGGCTGGAGCCGGGCTCCTGGCGGGGCGGCGGCGAGGCGGAAGCGGTGGGATGCTGCTGCCCGGCGTGTAGTAGGGGCGGACCCCCAGGAGGAGGTCTCCGGCTGGGCTGCGGCGGAGGTGTAGGTGGGCGATAAAGGGAGAGCAGAGGGAGGGGAGGTTGGGGAGCATGGTGACCGTAGGGGGAAGGGAGGCAGCGGGGAAGCCAAAAAAGCCTGCAGCAGGCCGGCCGGGCGCGGTGGCTCCCGCCTGTAATCCCAGCACTGTGGGTGGGAGGCCGAGGCGGGTGGATCACCAGGTGAGGAGGTAGAGACCATCCCGGCTAACAGGGTGAAACCCCGTCTCTATGCAAAATAGAAAAAAAATCAGCCGGGCGTGGTGGCGGGCGCCTGCAGTCCCAGCTACTCGGGAGGCTGGGGCCGGAGAAGGGCGTGAACCCGGGAGGCGGAGCTTGCAGTGAGCCGAGATGGCGCCGCTGCACTCCAGCCTGGGCGGCAGAGCGAGACTCCGTCTGGAAGAAGAGGAAAGAAAAAGCAAAAAGCCAAAGAAAAAGCCTACAGCACCCGGTATTCCCAGGCGGTCTCCCATCCAAGTACTAACCAGGCCCGACCCTGCTTAGCTTCCGAGATCAGACGAGATCGGGCGCGTTCAGGGTGGTATGGCCGTAGACGCCGAGACAGGCGCCTGGCTGCCCCAAGAGCCCGGCCCAGCCATGCCCGCCGGATTGCAGCCGTCACCGCCAGCCCGGGGCCGCGGGGCTCGGATCGGGGACCCCCGAGCCGCTCGCCCGCGGCCTTCCCCCGGCTCCCCAGCTCCCGAGCTTCCACCACATGGGGCTCGCTCGGAACAGGGAGTGCTCCGAGGCGTCAGGGCCCAGGGCCCACGATCCCGGGACCCCCTCCTGGTCCTCGGCCCTGCCGCGGAGGTGGCGTTTTGGGTCCCTCGCCGCTCAGGCGCTCCCGCGAGGCCCCCTCTTGCCCCACCCACCCAGAGCCGTCAGGGCTGGCCAAGAGCGACCAGCAGGCCGGGCCGCGCGGGGCCTTTCTCTCCCAACGCCCCCAGCACGGTCGCGTGTCCCGACTAAGGCCCGTCCGGCCGGTGGGCAAGAGGGCGCGGGGGCGGGTACCGAGTCGGAGGGGTGGCCCCGCTTTGCCCCGGGCTGCCACTAGAGGCGACGGCCTGATCCCGGGTGAGAGGGGCTGAGAGAAACCCAGACACACCCCGCCACCACCAGGAGCAAATCCACTCCCCCACACACAGACACACCCGGGCGCGCTCGCACGCGCGGGCGCTCACCCGCACACGCACGCATGCACGCGCGCGCGCACACGCACACACACACACACACACAGACTCACCTACTCAGACGCACACACACACACACAGACACACACACACGTACACACACACACGCGGCTTGAAGGAGAGCAAGGACGAGATGGATGGAGAGATAGAAACCGAGGGAGGGAGAGAGACAGCGATCGAGAGAGACAGGGGAGGGGGAGAGGGAAGGAGACAGACAGAGAGGCTGAGAAAGAGACAGGGACAGAGAAAGAGAGAGAGACAGAGAGACAGAGGGAAGACGACAGAAGTAGCGCGAGGTCCAGGGGGAAACCTAGAAGAGAGAGGCGGAGGGAGCTAGAGAGCGAGAGCGATAGAGCCTTCGAGAGGAAGCGCCCGGCTCCGGTAGGCAGCGCCCTTTTGAGCAGGCCGGGATAGGGTGGAGGGGGCTTGGGCTGCGCCAGAACACGGGGGCCAGGCGGTCCCTGTGAGAGGACCAACGGAGCGCTGAGACGGGCTTTTACTTGGCTGAATTGCTTGCTTTGGAGGTGGGTTTCGTAGGTTCCTTCCTTTCTTGGCACCACCCTGTGCTCTGGGTGCCTTGCGGCGGGCCCCGGGATTTGCAGAGTGCGCCCGCCCGCCCGTTTGGCGGGAGCCGTGGCACCGGGCGGGGCCGGAGGCCTGGGTCTCTGGCGTGTCCTCGGGACTGGTGTTGACACGAAGTGGGGGGCCGTTGGGAATCCGGGTGCACAGGGACTGTTTTCCTGGTGGCTGGCGAAGCAATGTCCTTCCCCCGGGTGAAGCAGCCCGTGCGTTCCGGAGCCGAGGTCTGGGCTGGCGCCTGTGGCACCCGCTGCCCCTGCCCGCCCCTTCCCCCGGTTTGGAAGGTTGCGACGACGGCGCGCCGCCCGGTGGGTGAATTGAATGGCCTGGGCGTTCCGGGAGCGGGAAGGCACCGCGAACGGCAGGGGACCCGCGCCTGCGGCTCTGGGCTCCGGCCCCCTGCCCTCCCAGGCTGGAGCCGGGCTCCTGGCGGGGCGGCGGCGAGGCGGAAGCGGTGGGATGCTGCTGCCCGGCGTGTAGTAGGGGCGGACCCCCAGGAGGAGGTCTCCGGCTGGGCTGCGGCGGAGGTGTAGGTGGGCGATAAAGGGGGAGCAGAGCGAGGGGAGGTTGGGGAGCATGGTGACCGTAGGGGGAAGGGAGGCAGCGGGGAAGCCAAAAAAGCCTGCAGCAGGCCGGGCATGCGCGGTGGCTCCCGCCTGTAATCCCAGCACTGTGGGTGGGAGGCCGAGGCGGGTGGATCACCAGGTGAGGAGGTAGAGACCATCACGGCTAACAGGGTGAGACGCCGTCTCTACGCAAAATAGAAAAAAAATCAGCCGGGCGTGGTGGCGGGCGCCTGCAGTCCCAGCTACTCGGGAGGCTGGGGCCGGAGAAGGGCGTGAACCCGGGAGGCGGAGCTTGCAGTGAGCCGAGATGGTGCCGCTGCACTCCAGCCTGGGCGGCAGAGCGAGACTCCGTCTGGAAGAAGAGGAAAGAAAAAGCAAAAAGCCAAAGAAAAAGCCTACAGCACCCGGTATTCCCAGGCGGTCTCCCATCCAAGTACTAACCAGGCCCGACCCTGCTTAGCTTCCGAGATCAGACGAGATCGGGCGCGTTCAGGGTGGTATGGCCGTAGACGCCGAGACAGGCGCCTGGCTGCCCCAAGAGCCCGGCCCAGCCATGCCCGCCGGATTGCAGCCGTCACCGCCAGCCCGGGGCCGCGGGGCTCGGATCGGGGACCCCCGAGCCGCTCGCCCGCGGCCTTCCCCCGGCTCCCCAGCTCCCGAGCTTCCACCACATGGGGCTCGCTCGGAACAGGGAGTGCTCCGAGGCGTCAGGGCCCAGGGCCCACGATCCCGGGACCCACTCCTGGTCCTCCGCCCTGCCGCGGAGGTGGCGTTTTGGGTCCCTCGCCGCTCAGGCGCTCCCGCGAGGTCCCCTCTTGCCCCACCCCCCCAGAGCCGTCAGGGCTGGCCAAGGGCGACCAGCCGGCCGGGCCGCGCGGGGCCTTTCTCTCCCAACGCCCCCAGCACGGTCGCGTGTCCCGACCAAGGCCCGTCCGGCCGGTGGGCAAGAGGGCGCGGGGGCGGGTAGCGGGTCGGGGGGGGTGGCCCCGCTTTGCCCCGGGCTGCCACTAGAGGCGGCGGCCTGATCCCGGGTGAGAGGGGCTGAGAGAAACCCAGACACACCCCGCCACCACCAGGAGCAAATCCACTCCCCCACACACAGACACACCCGGGCGCGCTCGCACGCGCGGGCGCTCGCTCGCACACGCACGCACGCACGCGCGCGCGCACACGCGCACACACACACACACACACACAGACTCACCCACTCAGACGCACACACACACACACAGACACACACACACGTACACACACACACGCGGCTTGAAGGAGAGCAAGGACGAGATGGATGGAGAGATAGAAACCGAGGGAGGGAGAGAGACAGCGATCGAGAGAGACAGGGGAGGGGGAGAGGGAAGGAGACAGACAGAGAGGCTGAGAAAGAGACAGGGACAGAGAAAGAGAGAGAGACAGAGAGACAGAGGGAAGACGACAGAAGTAGCGCGAGGTCCAGGGGGAAACCTAGAAGAGAGAGGCGGAGGGAGCTAGAGAGCGAGAGCGATAGAGCCTTCGAGAGGAAGCGCCCGGCTCCGGTAGGCAGCGCCCTTTTGAGCAGGCCGGGATAGGGTGGAGGGGGCTTGGGCTGCGCCAGAACACGGGGGCCAGGCGGTCCCTGTGAGAGGACCAACGGAGCGCTGAGACGGGCTTTTACTTGGCTGAATTGCTTGCTTTGGAGGTGGGTTTCGTAGGTTCCTTCCTTTCTTGGCACCACCCTGTGCTCTGGGTGCCTTGCGGCGGGCCCCGGGATTTGCAGAGTGCGCCCGCCCGCCCGTTTGGCGGGAGCCGTGGCACCGGGCGGGGCCGGAGGCCTGGGTCTCTGGCGTGTCCTCGGGACTGGTGTTGACACGAAGTGGGGGGCCGTTGGGAATCCGGGTGCACAGGGACTGTTTTCCTGGTGGCTGGCGAAGCAATGTCCTTCCCCCGGGTGAAGCAGCCCGTGCGTTCCGGAGCCGAGGTCTGGGCTGGCGCCTGTGGCACCCGCTGCCCCTGCCCGCCCCTTCCCCCGGTTTGGAAGGTTGCGACGACGGCGCGCCGCCCGGTGGGTGAATTGAATGGCCTGGGCGTTCCGGGAGCGGGAAGGCACCGCGAACGGCAGGGGACCCGCGCCTGCGGCTCTGTGGTCCGGCCCCCTGCCTCCCAGGCTGGAGCCGGGCTCCTGGCCGGGCGGCGGCGAGGCGGAAGCGGTGGGATGCTGCTGCCCGGCGTGTAGTAGGGGCGGACCCCCAGGAGGAGGTCTCCGGCTGGGCTGCGGCGGAGGTGTAGGTGGGCGATAAAGGGGGAGCAGAGCGAGGGGAGGTTGGGGAGCATGGTGACCGTAGGGGGAAGGGAGGCAGCGGGGAAGCCAAAAAAGCCTGCAGGAGGCCGGGCGGGCGCGGTGGCTCCCGCCTGTAATCCCAGCACTGTGGGTGGGAGGCCGAGGCGGGTGGATCACCAGGTGAGGAGGTAGAGACCATCCCGGCTAACAGGGTGAAACCCCGTCTCTACGCAAAATAGAAAAAAAATCAGCCGGGCGTGGTGGCGGGCGCCTGCAGTCCCAGCTACTCGGGAGGCTGGGGCCGGAGAAGGGCGTGAACCCGGGAGGCGGAGCTTGCAGTGAGCCGAGATGGCGCCGCTGCACTCCAGCCTGGGCGGCAGAGCGAGACTCCGTCTGGAAGAAGAGGAAAGAAAAAGCCTACAGCACCCGGTATTCCCAGGCGGTCTCCCATCCAAGTACTAACCAGGCCCGACCCTGCTTAGCTTCCGAGATCAGACGAGATCGGGCGCGTTCAGGGTGGTATGGCCGTAGACGCCGAGACAGGCGCCTGGCTGCCCCAAGAGCCCGGCCCAGCCATGCCCGCCGGATTGCAGCCGTCACCGCCAGCCCGGGGCCGCGGGGCTCGGATCGGGGACCCCCGAGCCCCTCGCCCGCGGCCTTCCCCCGGCTCCCCAGCTCCCGAGCTTCCACCACATGGGGCTCGCTCGGAACAGGGAGTGCTCCGAGGCGTCAGGGCCCAGGGCCCACGATCCCGGGACCCACTCCTGGTCCTCCGCCCTGCCGCGGAGGTGGCGTTTTGGGTCCCTCGCCGCTCAGGCGCTCCCGCGAGGCCCCCTCTTGCCCCACCCCCCCAGAGCCGTCAGGGCTGGCCAAGGGCGACCAGCCGGCCGGGCCGCGCGGGGCCTTTCTCTCCCAACGCCCCCAGCACGGTCGCGTGTCCCGACCAAGGCCCGTCCGGCCGGTGGGCAAGAGGGCGCGAGGGCGGGTAGCGGGTCGGGGGGGGTGGCCCCGCTTTGCCCCGGGCTGCCACTAGAGGCGGCGGCCTGATCCCGGGTGAGAGGGGCTGAGAGAAACCCAGACACACCCCGCCACCACCAGGAGCAAATCCACTCCCCCACACACAGACACACCCGGGCGCGCTCGCACGCGCGGGCGCTCGCTCGCACACGCACGCACGCACGCGCGCGCGCACACGCGCACACACACACACACACACACAGACTCACCCACTCAGACGCACACACACACACACAGACACACACACACGTACACACACACACGCGGCTTGAAGGAGAGCAAGGACGAGATGGATGGAGAGATAGAAACCGAGGGAGGGAGAGAGACAGCGATCGAGAGAGACAGGGGAGGGGGAGAGGGAAGGAGACAGACAGAGAGGCTGAGAAAGAGACAGGGACAGAGAAAGAGAGAGAGACAGAGAGACAGAGGGAAGACGACAGAAGTAGCGCGAGGTCCAGGGGGAAACCTAGAAGAGAGAGGCGGAGGGAGCTAGAGAGCGAGAGCGATAGAGCCTTCGAGAGGAAGCGCCCGGCTCCGGTAGGCAGCGCCCTTTTGAGCAGGCCGGGATAGGGTGGAGGGGGCTTGGGCTGCGCCAGAACACGGGGGCCAGGCGGTCCCTGTGAGAGGACCAACGGAGCGCTGAGACGGGCTTTTACTTGGCTGAATTGCTTGCTTTGGAGGTGGGTTTCGTAGGTTCCTTCCTTTCTTGGCACCACCCTGTGCTCTGGGTGCCTTGCGGCGGGCCCCGGGATTTGCAGAGTGCGCCCGCCCGCCCGTTTGGCGGGAGCCGTGGCACCGGGCGGGGCCGGAGGCCTGGGTCTCTGGCGTGTCCTCGGGACTGGTGTTGACACGAAGTGGGGGGCCGTTGGGAATCCGGGTGCACAGGGACTGATTTCCTGGTGGCTGGCGAAGCAATGTCCTTCCCCCGGGTGAAGCAGCCCGTGCGTTCCGGAGCCGAGGTCTGGGCTGGCGCCTGTGGCACCCGCTGCCCCTGCCCGCCCCTTCCCCCGGTTTGGAAGGTTGCGACGACGGCGCGCCGCCCGGTGGGTGAATTGAATGGCCTGGGCGTTCCGGGAGCGGGAAGGCACCGCGAACCGCAGGGGACCCGCGCCTGCGGCTCTGTGGTCCGGCCCCCTGCCTCCCAGGCTGGAGCCGGGCTCCTGGCCGGGCGGCGGCGAGGCGGAAGCGGTGGGATGCTGCTGCCCGGCGTGTAGTAGGGGCGGACCCCCAGGAGGAGGTCTCCGGCTGGGCTGCGGCGGAGGTGTAGGTGGGCGATAAAGGGGGAGCAGAGCGAGGGGAGGTTGGGGAGCATGGTGACCGTAGGGGGAAGGGAGGCAGCGGGGAAGCCAAAAAAGCCTGCAGGAGGCCGGGCGGGCGCGGTGGCTCCCGCCTGTAATCCCAGCACTGTGGGTGGGAGGCCGAGGCGGGTGGATCACCAGGTGAGGAGGTAGAGACCATCCCGGCTAACAGGGTGAAACCCCGTCTCTACGCAAAATAGAAAAAAAATCAGCCGGGCGTGGTGGCGGGCGCCTGCAGTCCCAGCTACTCGGGAGGCTGGGGCCGGAGAAGGGCGTGAACCCGGGAGGCGGAGCTTGCAGTGAGCCGAGATGGCGCCGCTGCACTCCAGCCTGGGCGGCAGAGCGAGACTCCGTCTGGAAGAAGAGGAAAGAAAAAGCCTACAGCACCCGGTATTCCCAGGCGGTCTCCCATCCAAGTACTAACCAGGCCCGACCCTGCTTAGCTTCCGAGATCAGACGAGATCGGGCGCGTTCAGGGTGGTATGGCCGTAGACGCCGAGACAGGCGCCTGGCTGCCCCAAGAGCCCGGCCCAGCCATGCCCGCCGGATTGCAGCCGTCACCGCCAGCCCGGGGCCGCGGGGCTGGGATCGGGGACCCCCGAGCCCCTCGCCCGCGGCCTTCCCCCGGCTCCCCAGCTCCCGAGCTTCCACCACATGGGGCTCGCTCGGAACAGGGAGTGCTCCGAGGCGTCAGGGCCCAGGGCCCACGATCCCGGGACCCACTCCTGGTCCTCCGCCCTGCCGCGGAGGTGGCGTTTTGGGTCCCTCGCCGCTCAGGCGCTCCCGCGAGGCCCCCTCTTGCCCCACCCCCCAAGAGCCGTCAGGGCTGGCCAAGGGCGACCAGCCGGCCGGGCCGCGCGGGGCCTTTCTCTCCCAACGCCCCCAGCACGGTCGCGTGTCCCGACCAAGGCCCGTCCGGCCGGTGGGCAAGAGGGCGCGGGGGCGGGTAGCGGGTCGGGGGGGGTGGCCCCTCTTTGCCCCGGGCTGCCACTAGAGGCGGCGGCCTGATCCCGGGTGAGAGGGGCTGAGAGAAACCCAGACACACCCCGCCACCACCAGGAGCAAATCCACTCCCCCACACACAGACACACCCGGGCGCGCTCGCACGCGCGGGCGCTCGCTCACACACGCACGCACGCACGCGCGCGCGCACACGCGCACACACACACACACACACACAGACTCACCCACTCAGACGCACACACACACACACAGACACACACACACGTACACACACACACGCGGCTTGAAGGAGAGCAAGGACGAGATGGATGGAGAGATAGAAACCGAGGGAGGGAGAGAGACAGCGATCGAGAGAGACAGGGGAGGGGGAGAGGGAAGGAGACAGACAGAGAGGCTGAGAAAGAGACAGGGACAGAGAAAGAGAGAGAGACAGAGAGACAGAGGGAAGACGACAGAAGTAGCGCGAGGTCCAGGGGGAAACCTAGAAGAGAGAGGCGGAGGGAGCTAGAGAGCGAGAGCGATAGAGCCTTCGAGAGGAAGCGCCCGGCTCCGGTAGGCAGCGCCCTTTTGAGCAGGCCGGGATAGGGTGGAGGGGGCTTGGGCTGCGCCAGAACACGGGGGCCAGGCGGTCCCTGTGAGAGGACCAACGGAGCGCTGAGACGGGCTTTTACTTGGCTGAATTGCTTGCTTTGGAGGTGGGTTTCGTAGGTTCCTTCCTTTCTTGGCACCACCCTGTGCTCTGGGTGCCTTGCGGCGGGCCCCGGGATTTGCAGAGTGCGCCCGCCCGCCCGTTTGGCGGGAGCCGTGGCACCGGGCGGGGCCGGAGGCCTGGGTCTCTGGCGTGTCCTCGGGACTGGTGTTGACACGAAGTGGGGGGCCGTTGGGAATCCGGGTGCACAGGGACTGTTTTCCTGGTGGCTGGCGAAGCAATGTCCTTCCCCCGGGTGAAGCAGCCCGTGCGTTCCGGAGCCGAGGTCTGGGCTGGCGCCTGTGGCACCCGCTGCCCCTGCCCGCCCCTTCCCCCGGTTTGGAAGGTTGCGACGACGGCGCGCCGCCCGGTGGGTGAATTGAATGGCCTGGGCGTTCCGGGAGCGGGAAGGCACCGCGAACGGCAGGGGACCCGCGCCTGCGGCTCTGGGCTCCGGCCCCCTGCCCTCCCAGGCTGGAGCCGGGCTCCTGGCGGGGCGGTGGCGAGGCGGAAGCGGTGGGATGCTGCTGCCCGGCGTGTAGTAGGGGCGGACCCCCAGGAGGAGGTCTCCGGCTGGGCTGCGGCGGAGGTGTAGGTGGGCGATAAAGGGGGAGCAGAGCGAGGGGAGGTTGGGGAGCATGGTGACCGTAGGGGGAAGGGAGGCAGCGGGGAAGCCAAAAAAGCCTGCAGCAGGCCGGGCATGCGCGGTGGCTCCCGCCTGTAATCCCAGCACTGTGGGTGGGAGGCCGAGGCGGGTGGATCACCAGGTGAGGAGGTAGAGACCATCACGGCTAACAGGGTGAGACGCCGTCTCTACGCAAAATAGAAAAAAAATCAGCCGGGCGTGGTGGCGGGCGCCTGCAGTCCCAGCTACTCGGGAGGCTGGGGCCGGAGAAGGGCGTGAACCCGGGAGGCGGAGCTTGCAGTGAGCCGAGATGGTGCCGCTGCACTCCAGCCTGGGCGGCAGAGCGAGACTCCGTCTGGAAGAAGAGGAAAGAAAAAGCAAAAAGCCAAAGAAAAAGCCTACAGCACCCGGTATTCCCAGGCGGTCTCCCATCCAAGTACTAACCAGGCCCGACCCTGCTTAGCTTCCGAGATCAGACGAGATCGGGCGCGTTCAGGGTGGTATGGCCGTAGACGCCGAGACAGGCGCCTGGCTGCCCCAAGAGCCCGGCCCAGCCATGCCCGCCGGATTGCAGCCGTCACCGCCAGCCCGGGGCCGCGGGGCTCGGATCGGGGACCCCCGAGCCCCTCGCCCGCGGCCTTCCCCCGGCTCCCCAGCTCCCGAGCTTCCACCACATGGGGCTCGCTCGGAACAGGGAGTGCTCCGAGGCGTCAGGGCCCAGGGCCCACGATCCCGGGACCCACTCCTGGTCCTCCGCCCTGCCGCGGAGGTGGCGTTTTGGGTCCCTCGCCGCTCAGGCGCTCCCGCGAGGCCCCCTCTTGCCCCACCCACCCAGAGCCGTCAGGGCTGGCCAAGGGCGACCAGCCGGCCGGGCCGCGCGGGGCCTTTCTCTCCCAACGCCCCCAGCACGGTCGCGTGTCCCGACCAAGGCCCGTCCGGCCGGTGGGCAAGAGGGCGCGGGGGCGGGTAGCGGGTCGGGGGGGTGGCCCCGCTTTGCCCCGGGCTGCCACTAGAGGCGGCGGCCTGATCCCGGGTGAGAGGGGCTGAGAGAAACCCAGACACACCCCGCCACCACCAGGAGCAAATCCACTCCCCCACACACAGACACAGCCGGGCGCGCTCGCACGCGCGGGCGCTCGCTCGCACACGCACGCACGCACGCGCGCGCGCACACGCGCACACACACACACACACACACAGACTCACCCACTCAGACGCACACACACACACACAGACACACACACACGTACACACACACACGCGGCTTGAAGGAGAGCAAGGACGAGATGGATGGAGAGATAGAAACCGAGGGAGGGAGAGAGACAGCGATCGAGAGAGACAGGGGAGGGGGAGAGGGAAGGAGACAGACAGAGAGGCTGAGAAAGAGACAGGGACAGAGAAAGAGAGAGAGACAGAGAGACAGAGGGAAGACGACAGAAGTAGCACGAGGTCCAGGGGGAAACCTAGAAGAGAGAGGCGGAGGGAGCTAGAGAGCGAGAGCGATAGAGCCTTCGAGAGGAAGCGCCCGGCTCCGGTAGGCAGCGCCCTTTTGAGCAGGCCGGGATAGGGTGGAGGGGGCTTGGGCTGCGCCAGAACACGGGGGCCAGGCGGTCCCTGTGAGAGGACCAACGGAGCGCTGAGACGGGCTTTTACTTGGCTGAATTGCTTGCTTTGGAGGTGGGTTTCGTAGGTTCCTTCCTTTCTTGGCACCACCCTGTGCTCTGGGTGCCTTGCGGCGGGCCCCGGGATTTGCAGAGTGCGCCCGCCCGCCCGTTTGGCGGGAGCCGTGGCACCGGGCGGGGCCGGAGGCCTGGGTCTCTGGCTTGTCCTCGGGACTGGTGTTGACACGAAGTGGGGGGCCGTTGGGAATCCGGGTGCACAGGGACTGTTTTCCTGGTGGCTGGCGAAGCAATGTCCTTCCCCCGGGTGAAGCAGCCCGTGCGTTCCGGAGCCGAGGTCTGGGCTGGCGCCTGTGGCACCCGCTGCCCCTGCCCGCCCCTTCCCCCGGTTTGGAAGGTTGCGACGACGGTGCGCCGCCCGGTGGGTGAATTGAATGGCCTGGGCGTTCCGGGAGCGGGAAGGCACCGCGAACGGCAGGGGACCCGCGCCTGCGGCTCTGGGCTCCGGCCCCCTGCCCTCCCAGGCTGGAGCCGGGCTCCTGGCGGGGCGGCGGCGAGGCGGAAGCGGTGGGGTGCTGCTGCCCGGCGTGTAGTAGGGGCGGACCCCCAGGAGGAGGTCTCCGGCTGGGCTGCGGCGGAGGTGTAGGTGGGCGATAAAGGGGGAGCAGAGCGAGGGGAGGTTGGGGAGCATGGTGACCGTAGGGGGAAGGGAGGCAGCGGGGAAGCCAAAAAAGCCTGCAGCAGGCCGGGCATGCGCGGTGGCTCCCGCCTGTAATCCCAGCACTGTGGGTGGGAGGCCGAGGCGGGTGGATCACCAGGTGAGGAGGTAGAGACCATCACGGCTAACAGGGTGAGACGCCGTCTCTACGCAAAATAGAAAAAAAATCAGCCGGGCGTGGTGGCGGGCGCCTGCAGTCCCAGCTACTCGGGAGGCTGGGGCCGGAGAAGGGCGTGAACCCGGGAGGCGGAGCTTGCAGTGAGCCGAGATGGTGCCGCTGCACTCCAGCCTGGGCGGCAGAGCGAGACTCCGTCTGGAAGAAGAGGAAAGAAAAAGCCTACAGCACCCGGTATTCCCAGGCGGTCTCCCATCCAAGTACTAACCAGGCCCGACCCTGCTTAGCTTCCGAGATCAGACGAGATCGGGCGCGTTCAGGGTGGTATGGCCGTAGACGCTGAGACAGGCGCCTGGCTGCCCCAAGAGCCCGGCCCAGCCATGCCCGGCGGATTGCAGCCATCACCGCCAGCCCGGGGCCGCGGGGCTCGGATAGGGGACCCCCGAGCCGCTCGCCCGCGGCCTTCCCCCGGCTCCCCAGCTCCCGAGCTTCCACCACATGGGGCTCGCTCGGAACAGGGAGTGCTCCGAGGCGTCAGGGCCCAGGGCCCACGATCCCGGGACCCCCTCCTGGTCCTCCGCCCTGCCGCGGAGGTGGCGTTTTGGGTCCCTCGCCGCTCAGGCGCTCCCGCGAGGCCCCCTCTTGCCCCACCCACCCAGAGCCGTCAGGGCTGGCCAAGGGCGACCAGCCGGCCGGGCCGCGCGGGGCCTTTCTCTCCCAACGCCCCCAGCACGGTCGCGTGTCCCGACCAAGGCCCGTCCGGCCGGTGGGCAAGAGGGCGCGGGGGCGGGTAGCGGGTCGGGGGGGTGGCCCCGCTTTGCCCCGGGCTGCCACTAGAGGCGGCGGCCTGATCCCGGGTGAGAGGGGCTGAGAGAAACCCAGACACACCCCGCCACCACCAGGAGCAAATCCACTCCCCCACACACAGACACAGTCGGGCGCGCTCGCACGCGCGGGCGCTCGCTCGCACACGCACGCACGCACGCGCGCGCGCACACGCACACACACACACACACACACACACACAGACTCACCCACTCAGACGCGCACACACACACACAGACACACACACACGTACACACACACACGCGGCTTGAAGGAGAGCAAGGACGAGATGGATGGAGAGATAGAAACCGAGGGAGGGAGAGAGACAGCGATCGAGAGAGACAGGGGAGGGGGAGAGGGAAGGAGACAGACAGAGAGGCTGAGAAAGAGACAGGGACAGAGAAAGAGAGAGAGACAGAGAGACAGAGGGAAGACGACAGAAGTAGCGCGAGGTCCAGGGGGAAACCTAGAAGAGAGAGGCGGAGGGAGCTAGAGAGCGAGAGCGATAGAGCCTTCGAGAGGAAGCGCCCGGCTCCGGTAGGCAGCGCCCTTTTGAGCAGGCCGGGATAGGGTGGAGGGGGCTTGGGCTGCGCCAGAACACGGGGGCCAGGCGGTCCCTGTGAGAGGACCAACGGAGCGCTGAGACGGGCTTTTACTTGGCTGAATTGCTTGCTTTGGAGGTGGGTTTCGTAGGTTCCTTCCTTTCTTGGCACCACCCTGTGCTCTGGGTGCCTTGCGGCGGGCCCCGGGATTTGCAGAGTGCGCCCGCCCGCCCGTTTGGCGGGAGCCGTGGCACCGGGCGGGGCCGGAGGCCTGGGTCTCTGGCGTGTCCTCGGGACTGGTGTTGACACGAAGTGGGGGGCCGTTGGGAATCCGGGTGCACAGGGACTGTTTTCCTGGTGGCTGGCGAAGCAATGTCCTTCCCCCGGGTGAAGCAGCCCGTGCGTTCCGGAGCCGAGGTCTGGGCTGGCGCCTGTGGCACCCGCTGCCCCTGCCCGCCCCTTCCCCCGGTTTGGAAGGTTGCGACGACGGCGCGCCGCCCGGTGGGTGAATTGAATGGCCTGGGCGTTCCGGGAGCGGGAAGGCACCGCGAACGGCAGGGGACCCGCGCCTGCGGCTCTGGGCTCCGGCCCCCTGCCCTCCCAGGCTGGAGCCGGGCTCCTGGCGGGGCGGCGGCGAGGCGGAAGCGGTGGGATGCTGCTGCCCGGCGTGTAATAGGGGCGGACCCCCAGGAGGAGGTCTCCGGCTGGGCTGCGGCGGAGGTGTAGGTGGGCGATAAAGGGGGAGCAGAGCGAGGGGAGGTTGGGGAGCATGGTGACCGTAGGGGGAAGGGAGGCAGCGGGGAAGCCAAAAAAGCCTGCAGGAGGCCGGGCGGGCGCGGTGGCTCCCGCCTGTAATCCCAGCACTGTGGGTGGGAGGCCGAGGCGGGTGGATCACCAGGTGAGGAGGTAGAGACCATCCCGGCTAACAGGGTGAAACCCCGTCTCTACGCAAAATAGAAAAAAAATCAGCCGGGCGTGGTGGCGGGCGCCTGCAGTCCCAGCTACTCGGGAGGCTGGGGCCGGAGAAGGGCGTGAACCCGGGAGGCGGAGCTTGCAGTGAGCCGAGATGGCGCCGCTGCACTCCAGCCTGGGCGGCAGAGCGAGACTCCGTCTGGAAGAAGAGGAAAGAAAAAGCCTACAGCACCCGGTATTCCCAGGCGGTCTCCCATCCAAGTACTAACCAGGCCCGACCCTGCTTAGCTTCCGAGATCAGACGAGATCGGGCGCGTTCAGGGTGGTATGGCCGTAGACGCCGAGACAGGCGCCTGGCTGCCCCAAGAGCCCGGCCCAGCCATGCCCGCCGGATTGCAGCCGTCACCGCCAGCCCGGGGCCGCGGGGCTCGGATCGGGGACCCCCGAGCCGCTCGCCCGCGGCCTTCCCCCGGCTCCCCAGCTCCCGAGCTTCCACCACATGGGGCCCGCTCGGAACAGGGAGTGCTCCGAGGCGTCAGGGCCCAGGGCCCACGATCCCGGGACCCCCTCCTGGTCCTCCGCCCTGCCGCGGAGGTGGCGTTTTGGGTCCCTCGCCGCTCAGGCGCTCCCGCGAGGCCCCCACTTGCCCCACCCACCCAGAGCCGTCAGGGCTGGCCAAGGGCGACCAGCCGGCCGGGCCTCGCGGGGCCTTTCTCTCCCAACGCCCCCAGCACGGTCGCGTGTCCCGACCAAGGCCCGGCCGGCCGGTGGGCAAGAGGGCGCGGGGGCGGGTAGCGGGTCGGGGGGGTGGCCCCGCTTTGCCCCGGGCTGCCACTAGAGGCGGCGGCCTGATCCCGGGTGAGAGGGGCTGAGAGAAACCCAGACACACCCCGGCACCACCAGGAGCAAATCCACTCCCCCACACACAGACACACCCGGGCGCGCTCGCACGCGCCGGCGCTCGCTCGCACACGCACGCACGCGCGCACACACACACACACACAGACTCACCCACGCAGACACACACACACACACACACACAGACTCACCCACTGAGACACACACACACACACACACACAGACACACACACGTACACACACACACGCGGCTTGAAGGAGAGCAAGGACGAGATGGATGGAGAGATAGAAACCGAGGGAGGGAGAGAGACAGCGATCGAGAGAGACAGGGGAGGGGGAGAGGGAAGGAGACAGACAGAGAGGCTGAGAAAGAGACAGGGACAGAGAAAGAGAGAGAGACAGAGAGACAGAGGGAAGACGACAGAAGTAGCGCGAGGTCCAGGGGGAAACCTAGAAGAGAGAGGCGGAGGGAGCTAGAGAGCGAGAGCGATAGAGCCTTCGAGAGGAAGCGCCCGGCTCCGGTAGGCAGCGCCCTTTTGAGCAGGCCGGGATAGGGTGGAGGGGGCTTGGGCTGCGCCAGAACACGGGGGCCAGGCGGTCCCTGTGAGAGGACCAACGGAGCGCTGAGACGGGCTTTTACTTGGCTGAATTGCTTGCTTTGGAGGTGGGTTTCGTAGGTTCCTTCCTTTCTTGGCACCACCCTGTGCTCTGGGTGCCTTGCGGCGGGCCCCGGGATTTGCAGAGTGCGCCCGCCCGCCCGTTTGGCGGGAGCCGTGGCACCGGGCGGGGCCGGAGGCCTGGGTCTCTGGCGTGTCCTCGGGACTGGTGTAGACACGAAGTGGGGGGCCGTTGGGAATCCGGGTGCACAGGGACTGTTTTCCTGGTGGCTGGCGAAGCAATGTCCTTCCCCCGGGTGAAGCAGCCCGTGCGTTCCGGAGCCGAGGTCTGGGCTGGCGCCTGTGGCACCCGCTGCCCCTGCCCGCCCCTTCCCCCGGTTTGGAAGGTTGCGACGACGGCGCGCCGCCCGGTGGGTGAATTGAATGGCCTGGGCGTTCCGGGAGCGGGAAGGCACCGCGAACGGCAGGGGACCCGCGCCTGCGGCTCTGTGGTCCGGCCCCCTGCCTCCCAGGCTGGAGCCGGGCTCCTGGCCGGGCGGCGGCGAGGCGGAAGCGGTGGGATGCTGCTGCCCGGCGTGTAGTAGGGGCGGACCCCCAGGAGGAGGTCTCCGGCTGGGCTGCGGCGGAGGTGTAGGTGGGCGATAAAGGGGGAGCAGAGCGAGGGGAGGTTGGGGAGCATGGTGACCGTAGGGGGAAGGGAGGCAGCGGGGAAGCCAAAAAAGCCTGCAGGAGGCCGGGCGGGCGCGGTGGCTCCCGCCTGTAATCCCAGCACTGTGGGTGGGAGGCCGAGGCGGGTGGATCACCAGGTGAGGAGGTAGAGACCATCCCGGCTAACAGGGTGAAACCCCGTCTCTACGCAAAATAGAAAAAAAATCAGCCGGGCGTGGTGGCGGGCGCCTGCAGTCCCAGCTACTCGGGAGGCTGGGGCCGGAGAAGGGCGTGAACCCGGGAGGCGGAGCTTGCAGTGAGCCGAGATGGCGCCGCTGCACTCCAGCCTGGGCGGCAGAGCGAGACTCCGTCTGGAAGAAGAGGAAAGAAAAAGCCTACAGCACCCGGTATTCCCAGGCGGTCTCCCATCCAAGTACTAACCAGGCCCGACCCTGCTTAGCTTCCGAGATCAGACGAGATCGGGCGCGTTCAGGGTGGTATGGCCGTAGACGCCGAGACAGGCGCCTGGCTGCCCCAAGAGCCCGGCCCAGCCATGCCCGCCGGATTGCAGCCGTCACCGCCAGCCCGGGGCCGCGGGGCTCGGATCGGGGACCCCCGAGCCCCTCGCCCGCGGCCTTCCCCCGGCTCCCCAGCTCCCGAGCTTCCACCACATGGGGCTCGCTCGGAACAGGGAGTGCTCCGAGGCGTCAGGGCCCAGGGCCCACGATCCCGGGACCCACTCCTGGTCCTCCGCCCTGCCGCGGAGGTGGCGTTTTGGGTCCCTCGCCGCTCAGGCGCTCCCGCGAGGCACCCTCTTGCCCCACACCCCCAGAGCCGTCAGGGCGGGCCAAGGGCGACCAGCCGGCCGGGCCGCGCGGGGCCTTTCTCTCCCAACGCCCCCAGCACGGTCGCGTGTCCCGACCAAGGCCCGTCCGGCCGGTGGGCAAGAGGGCGCGGGGGCGGGTAGCGGGTCGGGGTGGGTGGCCCCGCTTTGCCCCGGGCTGCCACTAGAGGCGGCGGCCTGATCCCGGGTGAGAGGGGCTGAGAGAAACCCAGACACACCCCGCCACCACCAGGAGCAAATCCACTCCCCCACACACAGACACACCCGGGCGCGCTCGCACGCGCGGGCGCTCGCTCGCACACGCACGCACGCACGCGCGCGCGCACACGCGCACACACACACACACACACACAGACTCACCCACTCAGACGCACACACACACACACAGACACACACACACGTACACACACACACGCGGCTTGAAGGAGAGCAAGGACGAGATGGATGGAGAGATAGAAACCGAGGGAGGGAGAGAGACAGCGATCGAGAGAGACAGGGGAGGGGGAGAGGGAAGGAGACAGACAGAGAGGCTGAGAAAGAGACAGGGACAGAGAAAGAGAGAGAGACAGAGAGACAGAGGGAAGACGACAGAAGTAGCGCGAGGTCCAGGGGGAAACCTAGAAGAGAGAGGCGGAGGGAGCTAGAGAGCGAGAGCGATAGAGCCTTCGAGAGGAAGCGCCCGGCTCCGGTAGGCAGCGCCCTTTTGAGCAGGCCGGGATAGGGTGGAGGGGGCTTGGGCTGCGCCAGAACACGGGGGCCAGGCGGTCCCTGTGAGAGGACCAACGGAGCGCTGAGACGGGCTTTTACTTGGCTGAATTGCTTGCTTTGGAGGTGGGTTTCGTAGGTTCCTTCCTTTCTTGGCACCACCCTGTGCTCTGGGTGCCTTGCGGCGGGCCCCGGGATTTGCAGAGTGCGCCCGCCCGCCCGTTTGGCGGGAGCCGTGGCACCGGGCGGGGCCGGAGGCCTGGGTCTCTGGCGTGTCCTCGGGACTGGTGTTGACACGAAGTGGGGGGCCGTTGGGAATCCGGGTGCACAGGGACTGTTTTCCTGGTGGCTGGCGAAGCAATGTCCTTCCCCCGGGTGAAGCAGCCCGTGCGTTCCGGAGCCGAGGTCTGGGCTGGCGCCTGTGGCACCCGCTGCCCCTGCCCGCCCCTTCCCCCGGTTTGGAAGGTTGCGACGACGGCGCGCCGCCCGGTGGGTGAATTGAATGGCCTGGGCGTTCCGGGAGCGGGAAGGCACCGCGAACGGCAGGGGACCCGCGCCTGCGGCTCTGGGGTCCGGCCCCCTGCCCTCCCAGGCTGGAGCCGGGCTCCTGGCGGGGCGGCGGCGAGGCGGAAGCGGTGGGATGCTGCTGCCCGGCGTGTAGTAGGGGCGGACCCCCAGGAGGAGGTCTCCGGCTGGGCTGCGGCGGAGGTGTAGGTGGGCGATAAAGGGGGAGCAGAGCGAGGGGAGGTTGGGGAGCATGGTGACCGTAGGGGGAAGGGAGGCAGCGGGGAAGCCAAAAAAGCCTGCAGCAGGCCGGGCGGGCGCGGTGGCTCCCGCCTGTAATCCCAGCACTGTGGGTGGGAGGCCGAGGCGGGTGGATCACCAGGTGAGGAGGTGGAGACCAGCCCGGCTAACAGGGTGAAACCCCGTCTCTACGCAAAATAGAAAAAAAATCAGCCGGGCGTGGTGGCGGGCGCCTGCAGTCCCAGCTACTCGGGAGGCTGGGGCCGGAGAAGGGCGTGAACCCGGGATGCGGAGATTGCAGTGAGCCGAGATGGCGCCGCTGCACTCCAGCCTGGGCGGCAGAGCGAGACTCCGTCTGGAAGAAGAGGAAAGAAAAAGCAAAAAGCCAAAGGAAAAGCCTACAGCACCCGGTATTCCCAGGCGGACTCCCATCCAAGTACTAACCAGGCCCGACCCTGCTTAGCTTCCGAGATCAGACGAGATCGGGCGCGTTCAGGGTGGTATGGCCGTAGACGCCGAGACAGGCGCCTGGCTGCCCCAAGAGCCCGGCCCAGCCATGCCCGACGGATTGCAGCCGTCACCGCCAGCCCGGGGCCGCGGGGCTCGGATCGGGGACCCCCGAGCCGCTCGCCCGCGGCCTTCCCCCGGCTCCCCAGCTCCCGAACTTCCACCACATGGGGCTCACTCGGAACAGGGAGTGCTCCGAGGCGTCAGGGCCCAGGGCCCACGATCCTGGGACCCCCTCCTGGTCCTCCGCCCTGCCGCGGAGGTGGCGTTTTGGGTCCCTCACCGCTCAGGCGCTCCCGCGAGGCCCCCTCTTGCCCCACCCACCCAGAGCCGTCAGGGCTGGCCAAGGGCGACCAGCCGGCCGGGCCGCGCGGGGCCTTTCTCTCCCAACGCCCCCAGCACGGTCGCGTGTCCCGACCAAGGCCCGTCCGGCCGGTGGGCAAGAGGGCGCGGGGGCGGGTAGCGGGTCGGGGGGGTGGCCCCGCTTTGCCCCGGGCTGCCACTAGAGGCGGCGGCCTGATCCCGGGTGAGAGGGGCTGAGAGAAACCCAGACACACCCCGCCACCACCAGGAGCAAATCCACTCCCCCACACACAGACACACCCGGGCGCGCTCGCACGCGCGGGCGCTCGCTCGCACACGCACGCACGCGCGCACACACACACACACACACAGACTCACCCACTCAGACACACACACACACACACACACACAGACTCACCCACTGAGACACACACACACACACACAGACACACACACACGTACACACACACACGCGGCTTGAAGGAGAGCAAGGACGAGATGGATGGAGAGATAGAAACCGAGGGAGGGAGAGAGACAGCGATCGAGAGAGACAGGGGAGGGGGAGAGGGAAGGAGACAGACAGAGAGGCTGAGAAAGAGACAGGGACAGAGAAAGAGAGAGAGACAGAGAGACAGAGGGAAGACGACAGAAGTAGCGCGAGGTCCAGGGGGAAACCTAGAAGAGAGAGGCGGAGGGAGCTAGAGAGCGAGAGCGATGGAGCCTTCGAGAGGAAGCGCCCGGCTCCGGTAGGCAGCGCCCTTTTGAGCAGGCCGGGATAGGGTGGAGGGGGCTTGGGCTGCGCCAGAACACGGGGGCCAGGCGGTCCCTGTGAGAGGACCAACGGAGCGCTGAGACAGGCTTTTACTTGGCTGAATTGCTTGCTTTGGAGGTGGGTTTCGTAGGTTCCTTCCTTTCTTGGCACCACCCTGTGCTCTGGGTGCCTTGCGGCGGGCCCCGGGATTTGCAGAGTGCGCCCGCCTGCCCGTTTGGCGGGAGCCGTGGCACCGGGCGGGGCCGGAGGCCTGGGTCTCTGGCGTGTCCTCGGGACTGGTGTTGACACGAAGTGGGGGGCCGTTGGGAATCCGGGTGCACAGGGACTGTTTTCCTGGTGGCTGGTGAAGCAATGTCCTTCCCCCGGGTGAAGCAGCCCGTGCGTTCCGGAGCCGAGGTCTGGGCTGGCGCCTGTGGCACCCGCTGCCCCTGCCCGCCCCTTCCCCCGGTTTGGAAGGTTGCGACGACGGCGCGCCGCCCGGTGGGTGAATTGAATGGCCTGGGCGTTCCGGGAGCGGGAAGGCACCGCGAACGGCAGGGGACCCGCGCCTGCGGCTCTGGGGTCCGGCCCCCTGCCCTCCCAGGCTGGAGCCGGGCTCCTGGCGGGGCGGCGGCGAGGCGGAAGCGGTGGGATGCTGCTGCCCGGCGTGTAGTAGGGGCGGACCCCCAGGAGGAGGTCTCCGGCTGGGCTGCGGCGGAGGTGTAGGTGGGCGATAAAGGGGGAGCAGAGCGAGGGGAGGTTGGGGAGCATGGTGACCGTAGGGGGAAGGGAGGCAGCGGGGAAGCCAAAAAGCCTGCAGGAGGCCGGGCGGGCGCGGTGGCTCCCGCCTGTAATCCCAGCACTGTGGGTGGGAGGCCGAGGCGGGTGGATCACCAGGTGAGGAGGTAGAGACCATCCCGGCTAACAGGGTGAAACCCCGTCTCTACGCAAAATAGAAAAAAAATCAGCCGGGCGTGGTGGCGGGCGCCTGCAGTCCCAGCTACTCGGGAGGCTGGGGCCGGAGAAGGGCGTGAACCCGGGAGGCGGAGCTTGCAGTGAGCCGAGATGGCGCCGCTGCACTCCAGCCTGGGCGGCAGAGCGAGACTCCGTCTGGAAGAAGAGGAAAGAAAAAGCCTACAGCACCCGGTATTCCCAGGCGGTCTCCCATCCAAGTACTAACCAGGCCCGACCCTGCTTAGCTTCCGAGATCAGACGAGATCGGGCACGTTCAGGGTGGTATGGCCGTAGACGCCGAGACAGGCGCCTGGCTGCCCCAAGAGCCCGGCCCAGCCATGCCCGCCGGATTGCAGCCGTCACCGCCAGCCCGGGGCCGCGGGGCTCGGATCGGGGACCCCCGAGCCCCTCGCCCGCGGCCTTCCCCCGGCTCCCCAGCTCCCGAGCTTCCACCACATGGGGCTCGCTCGGAACAGGGAGTGCTCCGAGGCGTCAGGGCCCAGGGCTCACGATCCTGGGACCCCCTCCTGGTCCTCCGCCCTGCCGCGGAGGTGGCGTTTTGGGTCCCTCGCCGCTCAGGCGCTCCCGCGAGGCCCCCTCTTGCCCCACCCAACCAGAGCCGTCAGGGCTGGCCAAGGGCGACCAGCCGGCCGGGCCGCGCGGGGCCTTTCTCTCCCAACGCCCCCAGCACGGTCGCGTGTCCCGACCAAGGCCCGTCCGGCCGGTGGGCAAGAGGGCGCGGGGGCGGGTAGCGGGTCGGGGGGGTGGCCCCGCTTTGCCCCGGGCTGCCACTAGAGGCGGCGGCCTGATCCCGGGTGAGAGGGGCTGAGAGAAACCCAGACACACCCCGCCACCACCAGGAGCAAATCCACTCCCCCACACACAGACACAGCCGGGCGCGCTCGCACGCGCGGGCGCTCGCTGGCACACGCACGCACGCACGCGCGCGCGCACACGCACACACACACACACACACACACACACACAGACTCACCCACTCAGACGCGCACACACACACACAGACACACACACACGTACACACACACACGCGGCTTGAAGGAGAGCAAGGACGAGATGGATGGAGAGATAGAAACCGAGGGAGGGAGAGAGACAGCGATCGAGAGAGACAGGGGAGGGGGAGAGGGAAGGAGACAGACAGAGAGGCTGAGAAAGAGACAGGGACAGAGAAAGAGAGACAGACAGAGAGACAGAGGGAAGACGACAGAAGTAGCGTGAGGTCCAGGGGGAAACCTAGAAGAGAGAGGCGGAGGGAGCTAGAGAGCGAGAGCGATAGAGCCTTCGAGAGGAAGCGCCCGGCTCCGGAAGGCAGCGCCCTTTTGAGCAGGCCGGGATAGGTTGGAGGGGGCTTGGGCTGCGCCAGAACACGGGGGCCAGGCGGTCCCTGTGAGAGGACCAACGGAGCGCTGAGACGGGCTTTTACTTGGCTGAATTGCTTGCTTTGGAGGTGGGTTTCATAGGTTCCTTCCTTTCTTGGCACCACCCTGTGCTCTGGGTGCCTTGCGGCGGGCCCCGGGATTTGCAGAGTGCGCCCGCCCGCCCGTTTGGCGGGAGCCGTGGCACCGGGCGGGGCCGGAGGCCTGGGTCTCTGGCGTGTCCTCGGGACTGGTGTTGACACGAAGTGGGGGGCCGTTGGGAATCCGGGTGCACAGGGACTGTTTTCCTGGTGGCTGGCGAAGCAATGTCCTTCCCCCGGGTGAAGCAGCCCGTGCGTTCCGGAGCCGAGGTCTGGGCTGGCGCCTGTGGCACCCGCTGCCCCTGCCCGCCCCTTCCCCCGGTTTGGAAGGTTGCGACGACGGCGCGCTGCCCGGTGGGTGAATTGAATGGCCTGGGCGTTCCGGGAGCGGGAAGGCACCGCGAACGGCAGGGGACCCGCGCCTGCGGCTCTGGGGTCCGGCCCCCTGCCCTCCCAGGCTGGAGCCGGGCTCCTGGCGGGGCGGCGGCGAGGCGGAAGCGGTGGGATGCTGCTGCCCGGCGTGTAATAGGGGCGGACCCCCAGGAGGAGGTCTCCGGCTGGGCTGCGGCGGAGGTGTAGGTGGGCGATAAAGGGGGAGCAGAGCGAGGGGAGGTTGGGGAGCATGGTGACCGTAGGGGGAAGGGAGGCAGCGGGGAAGCCAAAAAAGCCTGCAGGAGGCCGGGCGGGCGCGGTGGCTCCCGCCTGTAATCCCAGCACTGTGGGTGGGAGGCCGAGGCGGGTGGATCACCAGGTGAGGAGGTAGAGACCATCCCGGCTAACAGGGTGAAACCCCGTCTCTACGCAAAATAGAAAAAAAATCAGCCGGGCGTGGTGGCGGGCGCCTGCAGTCCCAGCTACTCGGGAGGCTGGGGCCGGAGAAGGGCGTGAACCCGGGAGGCGGAGCTTGCAGTGAGCCGAGATGGCGCCGCTGCACTCCAGCCTGGGCGGCAGAGCGAGACTCCGTCTGGAAGAAGAGGAAAGAAAAAGCCTACAGCACCCGGTATTCCCAGGCGGTCTCCCATCCAAGTACTAACCAGGCCCGACCCTGCTTAGCTTCCGAGATCAGACGAGATCGGGCGCGTTCAGGGTGGTATGGCCGTAGACGCCGAGACAGGCGCCTGGCTGCCCCAAGAGCCCGGCCCAGCCATGCCCGCCGGATTGCAGCCGTCACCGCCAGCCCGGGGCCGCGGGGCTCGGATCGGGGACCCCCGAGGCCCTCGCCCGCGGCCTTCCCCCGGCTCCCCAGCTCCCGAGCTTCCACCACATGGGGCCCGCTCGGAACAGGGAGTGCTCCGAGGCGTCAGGGCCCATGGCCAACGATCCCGGGACCCCCTCCTGGTCCTCCGCCCTGCCGCGGAGGTGGCGTTTTGGATCCCTCGCCGCTCAGGCGCTCCCGCGAGGCCCCCTCTTGCCCCACCCACCCAGAGCCGTCAGGGCTGGCCAAGGGCGACCAGCCGGTCGGGCCGCGCGGGGCCTTTCTCTCCCAACGCCCCCAGCACGGTCGCGTGTCCCGACCAAGGCCCGTCCGGCCGGTGGGCAAGAGGGCGCGGGGGCGGGTAGCGGGTCGGGGGGGTGGCCCCGCTTTGCCCCGGGCTGCCACTAGAGGCGGCGGCCTGATCCCGGGTGAGAGGGGCTGAGAGAAACCCAGACACACCCCGCCACCACCAGGAGCAAATCCAATCCCCCACACACAGACACACCAGGGCGCGCTCGCACGCGCGGGCGCTCGCTCGCAGACGCACGCACGCGCGCACACACACACACACACACAGACTCACCCACTCAGACACACACACACACACACACAGACTCACCCACTGAGACACACACACACACACACACAGACACACACACACGTACACACACACACGCGGCTTGAAGGAGAGCAAGGACGAGATGGATGGAGAGATAGAAACCGAGGGAGGGAGAGAGACAGCGATCGAGAGAGACAGGGGAGGGGGAGAGGGAAGGAGACAGACAGAGAGGCTGAGAAAGAGACAGGGACAGAGAAAGAGAGAGAGACAGAGAGACAGAGGGAAGACGACAGAAGTAGCGCGAGGTCCAGGGGGAAACCTAGAAGAGAGAGGCGGAGGGAGCTAGAGAGCGAGAGCGATAGAGCCTTCGAGAGGAAGCGCCCGTCTCCGGTAGGCAGCGCCCTTTTGAGCAGGCCGGGATAGGGTGGAGGGGGCTTGGGCTGCGCCAGAACACGGGGGCCAGGCGGTCCCTGTGAGAGGACCAACGGAGCGCTGAGACGGGCTTTTACTTGGCTGAATTGCTTGCTTTGGAGGTGGGTTTCGTAGGTTCCTTCCTTTCTTGGCACCACCCTGTGCTCTGGGTGCCTTGCGGCGGGCCCCGGGATTTGCAGAGTGCGCCCGCCCGCCCGTTTGGCGGGAGCCGTGGCACCGGGCGGGGCCGGAGGCCTGGGTCTCTGGCGTGTCCTCGGGACTGGTGTTGACACGAAGTGGGGGGCCGTTGGGAATCCGGGTGCACAGGGACTGTTTTCCTGGTGGCTGGCGAAGCAATGTCCTTCCCCCGGGTGAAGCAGCCCGTGCGTTCCGGAGCCGAGGTCTGGGCTGGCGCCTGTGGCACCCGCTGCCCCTGCCCGCCCCTTCCCCCGGTTTGGAAGGTTGCGACGACGGCGCGCCGCCCGGTGGGTGAATTGAATGGCCTGGGCGTTCCGGGAGCGGGAAGGCACCGCGAACGGCAGGGGACCCGCGCCTGCGGCTCTGGGGTCCGGCCCCCTGCCCTCCCAGGCTGGAGCCGGGCTCCTGGCGGGGCGGCGGCGAGGCGGAAGCGGTGGGATGCTGCTGCCCGGCGTGTAGTAGGGGCGGACCCCCAGGAGGAGGTCTCCGGCTGGGCTGCGGCGGAGGTGTAGGTGGGCGATAAAGGGGGAGCAGAGCGAGGGGAGGTTGGGGAGCATGGTGACCGTAGGGGGAAGGGAGGCAGCGGGGAAGCCAAAAAAGCCTGCAGCAGGCCGGGCGGGCGCGGTGGCTCCCGCCTGTAATCCCAGCACTGTGGGTGGGAGGCCGAGGCGGGTGGATCACCAGGTGAGGAGGTGGAGACCAGCCCGGCTAACAGGGTGAAACCCCGTCTCTACGCAAAATAGAAAAAAAATCAGCCGGGCGTGGTGGCGGGCGCCTGCAGTCCCAGCTACTCGGGAGGCTGGGGCCGGAGAAGGGCGTGAACCCGGGATGCGGAGATTGCAGTGAGCCGAGATGGCGCCGCTGCACTCCAGCCTGGGCGGCAGAGCGAGACTCCGTCTGGAAGAAGAGGAAAGAAAAAGCAAAAAGCCAAAGGAAAAGCCTACAGCACCCGGTATTCCCAGGCGGTCTCCCATCCAAGTACTAACCAGGCCCGACCCTGCTTAGCTTCCGAGATCAGACGAGATCGGGCGCGTTCAGGGTGGTATGGCCGTAGACGCTGAGACAGGCGCCTGGCTGCCCCAAGAGCCCGGCCCAGCCATGCCCGCCGGATTGCAGCCGTCACCGCCAGCCCGGGGCCGCGGGGCTCGGATCGGGGACCCCCGAGCCCCTCGCCCGCGGCCTTCCCCCGGCTCCCCAGCTCCCGAGCTTCCACCACATGGGGCTCGCTCGGAACAGGGAGTGCTCCGAGGCGTCAGGGCCCAGGGCCCACGATCCCGGGACCCACTCCTGGTCCTCCGCCCTGCCGCGGAGGTGGCGTTTTGGGTCCCTCGCCGCTCAGGCGCTCCCGCGAGGCCACCTCTTGCCCCACCCCCCCAGAGCCGTCAGGGCTGGCCAAGGGCGACCAGCCGGCCGGGCCGCGCGGGGCCTTTCTCTCCCAACGCCCACAGCACGGTCGCGTGTCCCGACCAAGGCCCGTCCGGCCGGTGGGCAAGAGGGCGCGGGGGCGGGTAGCGGGTCGGGGGGGTGGCCCCGCTTTGCCCCGGGCTGCCACTAGAGGCGGCGGCCTGATCCCGGGTGAGAGGGGCTGAGAGAAACCCAGACACACCCCGCCACCACCAGGAGCAAATCCACTCCCCCACACACAGACACACCCGGGCGCGCTCGCACGCGCGGGCGCTCGCTCGCACACGCACGCACGCACGCGCGCACGCACACGCACACACACACACACACACACACAGATTCACCCACTCAGACGCACACACGCACACACAGACACACACACACGTACACACACACACGCGGTTTGAAGGAGAGCAAGGACGAGATGGATGGAGAGATAGAAACCGAGGGAGGGAGAGAGACAGCGATCGAGAGAGACAGGGGAGGGGGAGAGGGAAGGAGACAGACAGAGAGGCTGAGAAAGAGACAGGGACAGAGAAAGAGAGACAGACAGAGAGACAGAGGGAAGACGACAGAAGTAGCGCGAGGTCCAGGGGGAAACCTAGAAGAGAGAGGCGGAGGGAGCTAGAGAGCGAGAGCGATAGAGCCTTCGAGAGGAGGCGCCCGGCTCCGGTAGGCAGCGCCCTTTTGAGCAGGCCGGGATAGGGTGGAGGGGGCTTGGGCTGCGCCAGAACACGGGGGCCAGGCGGTCCCTGTGAGAGGACCAACGGAGCGCTGAGACGGGCTTTTACTTGGCTGAATTGCTTGCTTTGGAGGTGGGTTTCGTAGGTTCCTTCCTTTCTTGGCACCACCCTGTGCTCTGGGTGCCTTGCGGCGGGCCCCGGGATTTGCAGAGTGCGCCCGCCCGCCCGTTTGGCGGGAGCCGTGGCACCGGGAGGGGCCGGAGGCCTGGGTCTCTGGCGTGTCCTCAGGACTGGTGTTGACACGAAGTGGGGGGCCGTTGGGAATCCGGGTGCACAGGGACTGTTTTCCTGGTGGCTGGCGAAGCAATGTCCTTCCCCCGGGTGAAGCAGCCTGTGCGTTCCGGAGCCGAGGTCTGGGCTGGCGCCTGTGGCACCCGCTGCCCCTGCCCGCCCCTTCCCCCGGTTTGGAAGGTTGCGACGACGGCGCGCCGCCCGGTGGGTGAATTGAATGGCCTGGGCGTTCCGGGAGCGGGAAGGCACCGCGAACGGCAGGGGACCCGCGCCTGCGGCTCTGTGGTCCGGCCCCCTGCCCTCCCAGGCTGGAGCCGGGCTCCTGGCGGGGCGGCGGCGAGGCGGAAGCGGTGGGATGCTGCTGCCCGGCGTGTAATAGGGGCGGACCCCCAGGAGGAGGTCTCCGGCTGGGCTGCGGCGGAGGTGTAGGTGGGCGATAAAGGGGGAGCAGAGCGAGGGGAGGTTGGGGAGCATGGTGACCGTAGGGGGAAGGGAGGCAGCGGGGAAGCCAAAAAAGCCTGCAGGAGGCCGGGCGGGCGCGGTGGCTCCCGCCTGTAATCCCAGCACTGTGGGTGGGAGGCCGAGGCGGGTGGATCACCAGGTGAGGAGGTAGAGACCATCCCGGCTAACAGGGTGAAACCCCGTCTCTACGCAAAATAGAAAAAAAATCAGCCGGGCGTGGTGGCGGGCGCCTGCAGTCCCAGCTACTCGGGAGGCTGGGGCCGGAGAAGGGCGTGAACCCGGGAGGCGGAGCTTGCAGTGAGCCGAGATGGCGCCGCTGCACTCCAGCCTGGGCGGCAGAGCGAGACTCCGTCTGGAAGAAGAGGAAAGAAAAAGCCTACAGCACCCGGTATTCCCAGGCGGTCTCCCATCCAAGTACTAACAAGGCCCGACCCTGCTTAGCTTCCGAGATCAGACGAGATCAGGCGCGTTCAGGGTGGTATGGCCGTAGACGCCGACACAGGCGCCTGGCTGCCCCAAGAGCCCGGCCCAGCCATGCCCGCCGGATTGCAGCCGTCACCGCCTGCCGGGGCCGCGGGGCTCGGATCGGGGACCCCCGAGCCGCTCGCCCGCGGCCTTCCCCCGGCTCCCCAGCTCCCGAGCTTCCACCACATGGGGCCCGCTCGGAACAGGGAGTGCTCCGAGGCGTCAGGGCCCAGGGCCCACGATCCCGGGACCCCCTCCTGGTCCTCCCCCCTGCCGCGGAGGTGGCGTTTTGGGTCCCTCGCCGCTCAGGCGCTCCCGCGAGGCCCCCTCTTGCCCCACCCACCCAGAGCCGTCAGGGCTGGCCAAGGGCGACCAGCCGGCCGGGCCTCGCGGGGCCTTTCTCTCCCAACGCCCACAGCACGGTCGCGTGTCCCGACCAAGGCCCGTCCGGCCGGTGGGCAAGAGGGCGCGGGGGCGGGTAGCGGGTCGGGGGGGTGGCCCCGCTTTGCCCCGGGCTGCCACTAGAGGCGGCGGCCTGATCCCGGGTGAGAGGGGCTGAGAGAAACCCAGACACACCCCGCCACCACCAGGAGCAAATCCACTCCCCCACACACAGACACACCCGGGCGCGCTCGCACGCGCGGGCGCTCGCTCGAACACGCACGCACGCACGCGCGCGCGCACACGCGCACACACACACACACACAGACTCACCCACTCAGACGCACACACACACACACAGACACACACACACGTACACACACACACGCGGCTTGAAGGAGAGCAAGGACGAGATGGATGGAGAGATAGAAACCGAGGGAGGGAGAGAGACAGCGATCGAGAGAGACAGGGGAGGGGGAGAGGGAAGGAGACAGACAGAGAGGCTGAGAAAGAGACAGGGACAGAGAAAGAGAGAGAGACAGAGAGACAGAGGGAAGACGACAGAAGTAGCGCGAGGTCCAGGGGGAAACCTAGAAGAGAGAGGCGGAGGGAGCTAGAGAGCGAGAGCGATAGAGCCTTCGAGAGGAAGCGCCCGGCTCCGGTAGGCAGCGCCCTTTTGAGCAGGCCGGGATAGGGTGGAGGGGGCTTGGGCTGCGCCAGAACACGGGGGCCAGGCGGTCCCTGTGAGAGGACCAACGGAGCGCTGAGACGGGCTTTTACTTGGCTGAATTGCTTGCTTTGGAGGTGGGTTTCGTAGGTTCCTTCCTTTCTTGGCACCACCCTGTGCTCTGGGTGCCTTGCGGCGGGCCCCGGGATTTGCAGAGTGCGCCCGCCCGCCCGTTTGGCGGGAGCCGTGGCACCGGGCGGGGCCGGAGGCCTGGGTCTCTGGCGTGTCCTCGGGACTGGTGTTGACACGAAGTGGGGGGCCGTTGGGAATCCGGGTGCACAGGGACTGTTTTCCTGGTGGCTGGCGAAGCAATGTCCTTCCCCCGGGTGAAGCAGCCCGTGCGTTCCGGAGACGAGGTCTGGGCTGGCGCCTGTGGCACCCGCTGCCCCTGACCGCCCCTTCCCCCGGTTTGGAAGGTTGCGACGACGGCGCGCCGCCCGGTGGGTGAATTGAATGGCCTGGGCGTTCCGGGAGAGGGAAGGCACCGCGAACGGCAGGGGACCCGCGCCTGCGGCTCTGGGGTCCGGCCCCCTGCCCTCCCAGGCTGGAGCCGGGCTCCTGGCGGGGCGGCGGCGAGGCGGAAGCGGTGGGATGCTGCTGCCCGGCGTGTAGTAGGGGCGGACCCCCAGGAGGAGGTCCCCGGCTGGGCTGCGGCGGAGGTGTAGGTGGGCGATAAAGGGGGAGCAGAGCGAGGGGAGGTTGGGGAGCATGGCGACTGTAGGGGGAAGGGAGGCAGCGGGGAAGCCAAAAAAGCCTGCAGCAGGCCGGGCGGGCGCGGTGGCTCCCGCCTGTAATCCCAGCACTGTGGGTGGGAGGCCGAGGCGGGTGGATCACCAGGTGAGGAGGTGGAGACCATCCCGGCTAACAGGGTGAAACCCCGTCTCTACGCAAAATAGAAAAAAAATCAGCCGGGCGTGGTGGCGGGCGCCTGCAGTCCCAGCTACTCGGGAGGCTGGGGCCGGAGAAGGGCGTGAACCCGGGAGGCGGAGCTTGCAGTGAGCCGAGATGGCGCCGCTGCACTCCAGCCTGGGCGGCAGAGCGAGACTCCGTCTGGAAGAAGAGGAAAGAAAAAGCAAAAAGCCAAAGAAAAAGCCTACAGCACCCGGTATTCCCAGGCGGTCTCCCATCCAAGTACTAACCAGGCCCGACCCTGCTTAGCTTCCGAGATCAGACGAGATGGGGCGCGTTCAGGGTGGTATGGCCGTAGACGCCGAGACAGGCGCCTGGCTGCCCCAAGAGCCCGGCCCAGCCATGCCCGGCGGATTGCAGCCGTCACCGCCAGCCCGGGGCCGCGGGGCTCGGATCGGGGACCCCCGAGCCGCTCGCCCGCGGCCTTCCCCCGGCTCCCCAGCTCCCGAGCTTCCACCACATGGGGCTCGCTCGGAACAGGGAGTGCTCCGAGGCGTCAGGGCCCAGGGCCCACGATCCTGGGACCCCCTCCTGGTCCTCCGCCCTGCCGCGGAGGTGGCGTTTTGGGTCCCTCACCGCTCAGGCGCTCCCGCGAGGCCCCCTCTTGCCCCACCCACCCAGAGCCGTCAGGGCTGGCCAAGGGCGACCAGCCGGCCGGGCCGCGCGGGGCCTTTCTCTCCCAACGCCCCCAGCACGGTCGCGTGTCCCGACCAAGGCCCGTCCGGCCGGTGGGCAAGAGGGCGCGGGGGCGGGTAGCGGGTCGGGGGGGTGGCCCCGCTTTGCCCCGGGCTGCCACTAGAGGCGGCGGCCTGATCCCGGGTGAGAGGGGCTGAGAGAAACCCAGACACACCCCGCCACCACCAGGAGCAAATCCACTCCCCCACACACAGACACACCCGGGCGCGCTCGCACGCGCGGGCGCTCGCTCGCACACGCACGCACGCGCGCACACACACACACACACACAGACTCACCCACTCAGACACACACACACACACACACACAGACTCACCCACTGAGACACACACACACACACACACGGACACACACACACGTACACACACACACGCGGCTTGAAGGAGAGCAAGGACGAGATGGATGGAGAGATAGAAACCGAGGGAGGGAGAGAGACAGCGATCGAGAGAGACAGGGGAGGGGGAGAGGGAAGGAGACAGACAGAGAGGCTGAGAAAGAGACAGGGACAGAGAAAGAGAGACAGACAGAGAGACAGAGGGAAGACGACAGAAGTAGCGCGAGGTCCAGGGGGAAACCTAGAAGAGAGAGGCGGAGGGAGCTAGAGAGCGAGAGTGATAGAGCCTTCGAGAGGAAGCGCCCGGCTCCGGTAGGCAGCGCCCTTTTGAGCAGGCCGGGATAGGGTGGAGGGGGCTTGGGCTGCGCCAGAACACGGGGGCCAGGCGGTCCCTGTGAGAGGACCAACGGAGCGCTGAGACGGGCTTTTACTTGGCTGAATTGCTTGCTTTGGAGGTGGGTTTCGTAGGTTCCTTCCTTTCTTGGCACCACCCTGTGCTCTGGATGCCTTGCGGCGGGCCCCGGGATTTGCAGAGTGCGCCCGCCCGCCCGTTTGGCGGGAGCCGTGGCACCGGGCGGGGCCGGAGGCCTGGGTCTCTGGCGTGTCCTCGGGACTGGTGTTGACACGAAGTGGGGGGCCGTTGGGAATCCGGGTGCACAGGGACTGTTTTCCTGGTGGCTGGCGAAGCAATGTCCTTCCCCCGGGTGAAGCAGCCCGTGCGTTCCGGAGCCGAGGTCTGGGCTGGCGCCTGTGGCACCCGCTGCCCCTGCCCGCCCCTTCCCCCGGTTTGGAAGGTTTTGACGACGGCGCGCCGCCCGGTGGGTGAATTGAATGGCCTGGGCGTTCCGGGAGCGGGAAGGCACCGCGAACGGCAGGGGACCCGCGCCTGCGGCTCTGGGGTCCGGCCCCCTGCCCTCCCAGGCTGGAGCCGGGCTCCTGGCGGGGCGGCGGCGAGGCGGAAGCGGTGGGATGCTGCTGCCCGGCGTGTAATAGGGGCGGACCCCCAGGAGGAGGTCTCCGGCTGGGCTGCGGCGGAGGTGTAGGTGGGCGATAAAGGGGGAGCAGAGCGATTGGAGGTTGGGGAGCATGGCGACCGTAGGGGGAAGGGAGGCAGCGGGGAAGCCAAAAAAGCCTGCAGGAGGCCGGGCGGGCGCGGTGGCTCCCGCCTGTAATCCCAGCACTGTGGGTGGGAGGCCGAGGCGGGTGGATCACCAGGTGAGGAGGTGGAGACCATCCCGGCTAACAGGGTGAAACCCCGTCTCTACGCAAAATAGAAAAAAAATCAGCCGGGCGTGGTGGCGGGCGCCTGCAGTCCCAGCTACTCGGGAGGCTGGGGCCGGAGAAGGGCGTGAACCCGGGAGGCGGAGCTTGCAGTGAGCCGAGATGGCGCCGCTGCACTCCAGCCTGGGCGGCAGAGCGAGACTCCGTCTGGAAGAAGAGGAAAGAAAAAGCCTACAGCACCCGGTATTCCCAGGCGGTCTCCCATCCAAGTACTAACCAGGCCCGACCCTGCTTACCTTCCGAGATCAGACGAGATCGGGCGCGTTCAGGGTGGTATGGCCGTAGACGCCGAGACAGGCGCCTGGCTGCCCCAAGAGCCCGGCCCAGCCATGCCCGCCGGATTGCAGCCGTCACCGGCAGCCCGGGGCCGCGGGGCTCGGATCGGGGACCCCCGAGCCCCTCGCCCGCGGCCTTCCCCCGGCTCCCCAGCTCCCGAGCTTCCACCACATGGGGCCCGCTCGGAACAGGGAGTGCTCCGAGGAGTCAGGGCCCATGGCCCACGATCCCGGGACCCCCTCCTGGTCCTCCGCCCTGCCGCGGAGGTGGCGTTTTGGATCCCTCGCCGCTCAGGCGCTCCCGCGAGGCCCCCTCTTGCCACACCCACCCGGAGCCGTCAGGGCTGGCCAAGGGCGACCAGCCGGTCGGGCCGCGCGGGGCCTTTCTCTCCCAACGCCCCCAGCACGGTCGCGTGTCCCGACCAAGGCCCGTCCGGCCGGTGGGCAAGAGGGCGCGGGGGCGGGTAGCGGGTCGGGGGGCTGGCCCCGCTTCGCCCCGGGCTGCCACTAGAGGCGGCGGCCTGATCCCGGGTGAGAGGGGCTGAGAGAAACCCAGACACACCCCGCCACCACCAGGAGCAAATCCACTCCCCCACACACAGACACACCCGGGCGCGCTCGCACGCGCGGGCGCTCGCTCGCACACGCACGCACGCGCGCACACACACACACACAGACTCACCCACTCAGACACACACACACACACACACACAGACTCACCCACTGAGACGCACACACACACACACACGGACACACACACACGTACACACACACACGCGGCTTGAAGGAGAGCAAGGACGAGATGGATGGAGAGATAGAAACCGAGGGAGGGAGAGAGACAGCGATCGAGAGAGACAGGGGAGGGGGAGAGGGAAGGAGACAGACAGAGAGGCTGAGAAAGAGACAGGGACAGAGAAAGAGAGAGAGACAGAGAGACAGAGGGAAGACGACAGAAGTAGCGCGAGGTCCAGGGGGAAACCTAGAAGAGAGAGGCGGAGGGAGCTAGAGAGCGAGAGCGATAGAGCCTTCGAGAGGAAGCGCCCGGCTCCGGTAGGCAGCGCCCTTTTGAGCAGGCCGGGATAGGGTGGAGGGGGCTTGGGCTGCGCCAGAACACGGGGGCCAGGCGGTCCCTGTGAGAGGACCAACGGAGCGCTGAGACGGGCTTTTACTTGGCTGAATTGCTTGCTTTGGAGGTGGGTTTCGTAGGTTCCTTCCTTTCTTGGCACCACCCTGTGCTCTGGGTGCCTTGCGGCGGGCCCCGGGATTTGCAGAGTGCGCCCGCCCGCCCGTTTGGCGGGAGCCGTGGCACCGGGCGGGGCCGGAGGCCTGGGTCTCTGGCGTGTCCTCGGGACTGGTGTTGACACGAAGTGGGGGGCCGTTGGGAATCCGGGTGCACAGGGACTGTTTTCCTGGTGGCTGGCGAAGCAATGTCCTTCCCCCGGGTGAAGCAGCCCGTGCGTTCCGGAGCCGAGGTCTGGGCTGGCGCCTGTGGCACCCGCAGCCCCTGACCGCCCCTTCCCCCGGTTTGGAAGGTTGCGACGACGGCGCGCCGCCCGGTGGGTGAATTGAATGGCCTGGGCGTTCCGGGAGCGGGAAGGCACCGCGAACGGCAGGGGACCCGCGCCTGCGGCTCTGGGGTCCGGCCCCCTGCCCTCCCAGGCTGGAGCCGGGCTCCTGGCGGGGCGGCGGCGAGGCGGAAGCGGTGGGATGCTGCTGCCCGGCGTGTAGTAGGGGCGGACCCCCAGGAGGAGGTCCCCGGCTGGGCTGCGGCGGAGGTGTAGGTGGGCGATAAAGGGGGAGCAGAGCGAGGGGAGGTTGGGGAGCATGGCGACTGTAGGGGGAAGGGAGGCAGCGGGGAAGCCAAAAAAGCCTGCAGCAAGCCGGGCGGGCGCGGTGGCTCCCGCCTGTAATCCCAGCACTGTGGGTGGGAGGCCGAGGCGGGTGGATCACCAGGTGAGGAGGTGGAGACCATCCCGGCTAACAGGGTGAAAACCCCTCTCTACGCAAAATAGAAAAAAAATCAGCCGGGCGTGGTGGCGGGCGCCTGCAGTCCCAGCTACTCGGGAGGCTGGGGCCGGAGAAGGGCGTGAACCCGGGAGGCGGAGCTTGCAGTGAGCCGAGATGGCGCCGCTGCACTCCAGCCTGGGCGACAGAGCGAGACTCCGTCTGGAAGAAGAGGAAAGAAAAAGCAAAAAGCCAAAGAAAAAGCCTACAGCACCCGGTATTCCCAGGCGGTCTCCCATCCAAGTACTAACCAGGCCCGACCCTGCTTAGCTTCCGAGATCAGACGAGATCGGGCGCGTTCAGGGTGGTATGGCCGTAGACGCCGAGACAGGCGCCTGGCTGCCCCAAGAGCCCGGCCCAGCCATGCCCGCCGGATTGCAGCCGTCACCGCCAGCCCGGGGCCGCGGGGCTCGGATCGGGGACCCCCGAGCCCCTCGCCCGCGGCCTTCCCCCGGCTCCCCAGCTCCCGAGCTTCCACCACATGGGGCCCGCTCGGAACAGGGAGTGCTCCGAGGCGTCAGGGCCCATGGCCTACGATTCCGGGACCCCCTCCTGGTCCTCCGCCCTGGCGCGCAGGTGACGTTTTGGATCCCTCGCCGCTCAGGCGCTCCCGCGAGGCCCCCTCTTGCCTCACCCACCCGGAGCGGTCAGGGCTGGCCAAGGGCGACCAGCCGGTCGGGCCGCGCGGGGCCTTTCTCTCCCAACGCCCCCAGCACGGTCGCGTGTCCCGACCAAGGCCCGTCCGGCCGGTGGGCAAGAGGGCGCGGGGGCGGGTAGCGGGTCGGCGGGGTGGCCCCGCTTTGCCCCGGGCTGCCACTAGAGGCGGCGGCCTGATCCCGGGTGAGAGGGGCTGAGAGAAACCCAGACACACCCCGCCACCACCAGGAGCAAATCCACTCCCCCACACACAGACACACCCGGGCGCGCTCGCACGCGCGGGCGCTCGCTCGCACACGCACGCACGCGCGCACACACACACACACACACAGACTCACCCACTCAGACACACACACACACACACACACAGACTCACCCACTGAGACACACACACACACACACACAGACACACACACACGTACACACACACACGCGGCTTGAAGGAGAGCAAGGACGAGATGGATGGAGAGATAGAAACCGAGGGAGGGAGAGAGACAGCGATCGAGAGAGACAGGGGAGGGGGAGAGGGAAGGAGACAGACAGAGAGGCTGAGAAAGAGACAGGGACAGAGAAAGAGAGAGAGACAGAGAGACAGAGGGAAGACGACAGAAGTAGCGCGAGGTCCAGGGGGAAACCTAGAAGAGAGAGGCGGAGGGAGCTAGAGAGCGAGAGCGATAGAGCCTTCGAGAGGAAGCGCCCGGCTCCGGTAGGCAGCGCCCTTTTGAGCAGGCCGGGATAGGGTGGAGGGGGCTTGGGCTGCGCCAGAACACGGGGGCCAGGCGGTCCCTGTGAGAGGACCAACGGAGCGCTGAGACGGGCTTTTACTTGGCTGAATTGCTTGCTTTGGAGGTGGGTTTCGTAGGTTCCTTCCTTTCTTGGCACCACCCTGTGCTCTGGGTGCCTTGCGGCGGGCCCCGGGATTTGCAGAGTGCGCCCGCCCGCCCGTTTGGCGGGAGCCGTGGCACCGGGCGGGGCCGGAGGCCTGGGTCTCTGGCGTGTCCTCGGGACTGGTGTTGACACGAAGTGGGGGGCCGTTGGGAATCCGGGTGCACAGGGACTGTTTTCCTGGTGGCTGGCGAAGCAATGTCCTTCCCCCGGGTGAAGCAGCCCGTGCGTTCCGGAGCCGAGGTCTGGGCTGGCGCCTGTGGCACTCGCTGCCCCTGCCCGCCCCTTCCCCCGGTTTGGAAGGTTTTGACGTCGGCGCGCCGCCCGGTGGGTGAATGGAATGGCCTGGGCGTTCCGGGAGCGGGAAGGCACCGCGAACGGCAGGGGACCCGCGCCTGCGGCTCTGGGGTCCGGCCCCCTGCCCTCCCAGGCTGGAGCCGGGCTCCTGGCGGGGCGGCGGCGAGGCGGAAGCGGTGGGATGCTGCTGCCCGGCGTGTAGTAGGGGCGGACCCCCAGGAGGAGGTCCCCGGCTGGGCTGCGGCGGAGGTGTAGGTGGGCGATAAAGGGGGAGCAGAGCGAGGGGAGGTTGGGGAGCATGGCGACCGTAGGGGGAAGGGAGGCAGCGGGGAAGCCAAAAAAGCCTGCAGGAGGCCGGGCGGGCGCGGTGGCTCCCGCCTGTAATCCCAGCACTGTGGGTGGGAGGCCGAGGCGGGTGGATCACCAGGTGAGGAGGTGGAGACCATCCCGGCTAACAGGGTGAAACCCCGTCTCTACGCAAAATAGAAAAAAAATCAGCCGGGCGTGGTGGCGGGCGCCTGCAGTCCCAGCTACTCGGGAGGCTGGGGCCGGAGAAGGGCGTGAACCCGGGAGGCGGAGCTTGCAGTGAGCCGAGATGGCGCCGCTGCACTCCAGCCTGGGCGGCAGAGCGAGACTCCGTCTGGAAGAAGAGGAAAGAAAAAGCCTACAGCACCCGGTATTCCCAGGCGGTCTCCCATCCAAGTACTAACCAGGCCCGACCCTGCTTACCTTCCGAGATCAGACGAGATCGGGCGCGTTCAGGGTGGTATGGCCGTAGACGCCGAGACAGGCGCCTGGCTGCCCCAAGAGCCCGGCCCAGCCATGCCCGCCGGATTGCAGCCGTCACCGGCAGCCCGGGGCCGCGGGGCTCGGATCGGGGACCCCCGAGCCCCTCGCCCGCGGCCTTCCCCCGGCTCCCCAGCTCCCGAGCTTCCACCACATGGGGCCCGCTCGGAACAGGGAGTGCTCCGAGGAGTCAGGGCCCATGGCCCACGATCCCGGGACCCCCTCCTGGTCCTCCGCCCTGCCGCGGAGGTGGCGTTTTGGATCCCTCGCCGCTCAGGCGCTCCCGCGAGGCCCCCTCTTGCCCCACCCACCCGGAGCCGTCAGGGCTGGCCAAGGGCGACCAGCCGGTCGGGCCGCGCGGGGCCTTTCTCTCCCAACGCCCCCAGCACGGTCGCGTGTCCCGACCAAGGCCCGTCCGGCCGGTGGGCAAGAGGGCGCGGGGGCGGGTAGCGGGTCGGGGGGCTGGCCCCGCTTCGCCCCGGGCTGCCACTAGAGGCGGCGGCCTGATCCCGGGTGAGAGGGGCTGAGAGAAACCCAGACACACCCCGCCACCACCAGGAGCAAATCCACTCCCCCACACACAGACACACCCGGGCGCGCTCGCACGCGCGGGCGCTCGCTCGCACACGCACGCACGCGCGCACACACACACACACAGACTCACCCACTCAGACACACACACACACACACACACAGACTCACCCACTGAGACGCACACACACACACACACGGACACACACACACGTACACACACACACGCGGCTTGAAGGAGAGCAAGGACGAGATGGATGGAGAGATAGAAACCGAGGGAGGGAGAGAGACAGCGATCGAGAGAGACAGGGGAGGGGGAAAGGGAAGGAGACAGACAGAGAGGCTGAGAAAGAGACAGGGACAGAGAAAGAGAGAGAGACAGAGAGACAGAGGGAAGACGACAGAAGTAGCGCGAGGTCCAGGGGGAAACCTAGAAGAGAGAGGCGGAGGGAGCTAGAGAGCGAGAGCGATAGAGCCTTCGAGAGGAAGCGCCCGGCTCCGGTAGGCAGCGCCCTTTTGAGCAGGCCGGGATAGGGTGGAGGGGGCTTGGGCTGCGCCAGAACACGGGGGCCAGGCGGTCCCTGTGAGAGGACCAACGGAGCGCTGAGACGGGCTTTTACTTGGCTGAATTGCTTGCTTTGGAGGTGGGTTTCGTAGGTTCCTTCCTTTCTTGGCACCACCCTGTGCTCTGGGTGCCTTGCGGCGGGCCCCGGGATTTGCAGAGTGCGCCCGCCCGCCCGTTTGGCGGGAGCCGTGGCACCGGGCGGGGCCGGAGGCCTGGGTCTCTGGCGTGTCCTCGGGACTGGTGTTGACACGAAGTGGGGGGCCGTTGGGAATCCGGGTGCACAGGGACTGTTTTCCTGGTGGCTGGCGAAGCAATGTCCTTCCCCCGGGTGAAGCAGCCCGTGCGTTCCGGAGCCGAGGTCTGGGCTGGCGCCTGTGGCACCCGCAGCCCCTGACCGCCCCTTCCCCCGGTTTGGAAGGTTGCGACGACGGCGCGCCGCCCGGTGGGTGAATTGAATGGCCTGGGCGTTCCGGGAGCGGGAAGGCACCGCGAACGGCAGGGGACCCGCGCCTGCGGCTCTGCGGTCCGGCCCCCTGCCCTCCCAGGCTGGAGCCGGGCTCCTGGCGGGGCGGCGGCGAGGCGGAAGCGGTGGGATGCTGCTGCCCGGCGTGTAGTAGGGGCGGACCCCCAGGAGGAGGTCCCCGGCTGGGCTGCGGCGGAGGTGTAGGTGGGCGATAAAGGGGGAGCAGAGCGAGGGGAGGTTGGGGAGCATGGCGACTGTAGGGGGAAGGGAGGCAGCGGGGAAGCCAAAAATCCTGCAGCAAGCCGGGCGGGCGCGGTGGCTCCCGCCTGTAATCCCAGCACTGTGGGTGGGAGGCCGAGGCGGGTGGATCACCAGGTGAGGAGGTGGAGACCATCCCGGCTAACAGGGTGAAACCCCGTCTCTACGCAAAATAGAAAAAAAATCAGCCGGGCGTGGTGGCGGGCGCCTGCAGTCCCAGCTACTCGGGAGGCTGGGGCCGGAGAAGGGCGTGAACCCGGGAGGCGGAGCTTGCAGTGAGCCGAGATGGCGCCGCTGCACTCCAGCCTGGGCGACAGAGCGAGACTCCGTCTGGAAGAAGAGGAAAGAAAAAGCAAAAAGCCAAAGAAAAAGCCTACAGCACCCGGTATTCCCAGGCGGTCTTCCATCGAAGTACTAACCAGGCCCGACCCTGCTTACCTTCCGAGATCAGACGAGATCGGGCGCGTTCAGGGTGGTATGGCCGTAGACGCCGAGACAGGCGCCTGGCTGCCCCAAGAGCCCGGCCCAGCCATGCCCGCCGGATTGCAGCCGTCACCGGCAGCCCGGGGCCGCGGGGCTCGGATCGGGGACCCCCGAGCCCCTCGCCCGCGGCCTTCCCCCGGCTCCCCAGCTCCCGAGCTTCCACCACATGGGGCCCGCTCGGAACAGGGAGTGCTCCGAGGAGTCAGGGCCCATGGCCCACGATCCCGGGACCCCCTCCTGGGCCTCCGCCCTGCCGCGGAGGTGGCGTTTTGGATCCCTCGCCGCTCAGGCGCTCCCGCGAGGCCCCCTCTTGCCCCACCCACCCGGAGCCGTCAGGGCTGGCCAAGGGCGACCAGCCGGTCGGGCCGCGCGGGGCCTTTCTCTCCCAACGCCCCCAGCACGGTCGCGTGTCCCGACCAAGGCCCGGCCGGCCGGTGGGCAAGAGGGCGCGGGGGCGGGTAGCGGGTCGGGGGGCTGGCCCCGCTTCGCCCCGGGCTGCCACTAGAGGCGGCGGCCTGATCCCGGGTGAGAGGGGCTGAGAGAAACCCAGACACACCCCGCCACCACCAGGAGCAAATCCACTCCCCCACACACAGACACACCCGGGCGCGCTCGCACGCGCGGGCGCTCGCTCGCACACGCACGCACGCGCGCACACACACACACACACACAGACTCACCCACTCAGACACACACACACACACACACACAGACTCACCCACTGAGACACACACACACACACACACGGACACACACACACGTACACACACACACGCGGCTTGAAGGAGAGCAAGGACGAGATGGATGGAGAGATAGAAACCGAGGGAGGGAGAGAGACAGCGATCGAGAGAGACAGGGGAGGGGGAGAGGGAAGGAGACAGACAGAGAGGCTGAGAAAGAGACAGGGACAGAGAAAGAGAGAGAGACAGAGAGACAGAGGGAAGACGACAGAAGTAGCGCGAGGTCCAGGGGGAAACCTAGAAGAGAGAGGCGGAGGGAGCTAGAGAGCGAGAGCGATAGAGCCTTCGAGAGGAAGCGCCCGGCTCCGGTAGGCAGCGCCCTTTTGAGCAGGCCGGGATAGGGTGGAGGGGGCTTGGGCTGCGCCAGAACACGGGGGCCAGGCGGTCCCTGTGAGAGGACCAACGGAGCGCTGAGACGGGCTTTTACTTGGCTGAATTGCTTGCTTTGGAGGTGGGTTTCGTAGGTTCCTTCCTTTCTTGGCACCACCCTGTGCTCTGGGTGCCTTGCGGCGGGCCCCGGGATTTGCAGAGTGCGCCCGCCCGCCCGTTTGGCGGGAGCCGTGGCACCGGGCGGGGCCGGAGGCCTGGGTCTCTGGCGTGTCCTCGGGACTGGTGTTGACACGAAGTGGGGGGCCGTTGGGAATCCGGGTGCACAGGGACTGTTTTCCTGGTGGCTGGCGAAGCAATGTCCTTCCCCCGGGTGAAGCAGCCTGTGCGTTCCGGAGCCGAGGTCTGGGCTGGCGCCTGTGGCACCCGCTGCCCCTGCCCGCCCCTTCCCCCGGTTTGGAAGGTTGCGACGACGGCGCGCCGCCCGGTGGGTGAATTGAACGGCCTGGGCGTTCCGGGAGCGGGAAGGCACCGCGAACGGCAGGGGACCCGCGCCTGCGGCTCTGGGGTCCGGCCCCCTGCCCTCCCAGGCTGGAGCCGGGCTCCTGGCGGGGCGGCTGCGAGGCGGAAGCGGTGGGATGCTGCTGCCCGGCGTGTAGTAGGGGCGGACCCCCAGGAGGAGGTCTCCGGCTGGGCTGCGGCGGAGGTGTAGGTGGGCGATAAAGGGGGAGCAGAGCGAGGGGAGGTTGGGGAGCATGGTGACCGTAGGGGGAAGGGAGGCAGCGGGGAAGCCAAAAAAGCCTGCAGGAGGCCGGGCGGGCGCGGTGGCTCCCGCCTGTAATCCCAGCACTGTGGGTGGGAGGCCGAGGCGGGTGGATCACCAGGTGAGGAGGTAGAGACCATCCCGGCTAACAGGGTGAAACCCCGTCTCTACGCAAAATAGAAAAAAAATCAGCCGGGCGTGGTGGCGGGCGCCTGCAGTCCCAGCTACTCGGGAGGCTGGGGCCGGAGAAGGGCGTGAACCCGGGAGGCGGAGCTTGCAGTGAGCCGAGATGGCGCCGCTGCACTCCAGCCTGGGCGGCAGAGCGAGACTCCGTCTGGAAGAAGAGGAAAGAAAAAGCCTACAGCACCCGGTATTCCCAGGCGGTCTCCCATCCAAGTACTAACCAGGCCCGACCCTGCTTAGCTTCCGAGATCAGACGAGATCGGGCGCGTTCAGGGTGGTATGGCCGTAGACGCCGAGACAGGCGCCTGGCTGCCCCAAGAGCCCGGCCCAGCCATGCCCGCCGGATTGCAGCCGTCACCGCCTGCCGGGGCCGCGGGGCTCGGATCGGGGACCCCCGAGCCGCTCGCCCGCGGCCTTCCCCCGGCTCCCCAGCTCCCGAGCTTCCACCACATGGGGCCCGCTCGGAACAGGGAGTGCTCCGAGGCGTCAGGGCCCAGGGCCCAGGATCCCGGGACCCCCTCCTGGTCCTCCGCCCTGCCGCGGAGGTGGCGTTTTGGGTCCCTCGCCGCTCAGGCGCTCCCGCGAGGCCCCCTCTTGTCCCACCCACCCAGAGAGGTCAGGGCTGGCCAAGGGCGACCAGCCGGCCGGGCCTCGCGGGGCCTTTCTCTCCCAACGCCCCCAGCACGGTCGCGTGTCCCGACCAAGGCCCGGCCGGCCGGTGGGCAAGAGGGCGCGGGGGCGGGTAGCGGGTCGGGGGGGTGGCCCCGCTTTGCCCCGGGCTGCCACTAGAGGCGGCGGCCTGATCCCGGGTGAGAGGGGCTGAGAGAAACCCAGACACACCCCGGCACCACCAGGAGCAAATCCACTCCCCCACACACAGACACACCCGGGCGCGCTCGCACGCGCGGGCGCTCGCTCGCACACGCACGCACGCACGCGCGCGCGCACACGCACACACACACACACACACACAGACTCACCCACTCAGACGCACACACACACACACAGACACACACACACGTACACACACACACGCGGCTTGAAGGAGAGCAAGGACGAGATGGATGGAGAGATAGAAACCGAGGGAGGGAGAGAGACAGCGATCGAGAGAGACAGGGGAGGGGGAGAGGGAAGGAGACAGACAGAGAGGCTGAGAAAGAGACAGGGACAGAGAAAGAGAGAGAGACAGAGAGACAGAGGGAAGACGACAGAAGTAGCGCGAGGTCCAGGGGGAAACCTAGAAGAGAGAGGCGGAGGGAGCTAGAGAGCGAGAGCGATAGAGCCTTCGAGAGGAAGCGCCCGGCTCCGGTAGGCAGCGCCCTTTTGAGCAGGCCGGGATAGGGTGGAGGGGGCTTGGGCTGCGCCAGAACACGGGGGCCAGGCGGTCCCTGTGAGAGGACCAACGGAGCGCTGAGACGGGCTTTTACTTGGCTGAATTGCTTGCTTTGGAGGTGGGTTTCGTAGGTTCCTTCCTTTCTTGGCACCACCCTGTGCTCTGGGTGCCTTGCGGCGGGCCCCGGGATTTGCAGAGTGCGCCCGCCCGCCCGTTTGGCGGGAGCCGTGGCACCGGGCGGGGCCGGAGGCCTGGGTCTCTGGCGTGTCCTCGGGACTGGTGTTGACACGAAGTGGGGGGCCGTTGGGAATCCGGGTGCACAGGGACTGTTTTCCTGGTGGCTGGCGAAGCAATGTCCTTCCCCCGGGTGAAGCAGCCCGTGCGTTCCGGAGCCGAGGTCTGGGCTGGCGCCTGTGGCACCCGCTGCCCCTGCCCGCCCCTTCCCCCGGTTTGGAAGGTTTTGACGACGGCGCGCCGCCCGGTGGGTGAATTGAATGGCCTGGGCGTTCCGGGAGCGGGAAGGCACCGCGAACGGCAGGGGACCCGCGCCTGCGGCTCTGGGGTCCGGCCCCCTGCCCTCCCAGGCTGGAGCCGGGCTCCTGGCGGGGCGGCGGCGAGGCGGAAGCGGTGGGATGCTGCTGCCCGGCGTGTAGTAGGGGCGGACCCCCAGGAGGAGGTCCCCGGCTGGGCTGCGGCGGAGGTGTAGGTGGGCGATAAAGGGGGAGCAGAGCGAGGGGAGGTTGGGGAGCATGGCGACCGTAGGGGGAAGGGAGGCAGCGGGGAAGCCAAAAAAGCCTGCAGGAGGCCGGGCGGGCGCGGTGGCTCCCGCCTGTAATCCCAGCACTGTGGGTGGGAGGCCGAGGCGGGTGGATCACCAGGTGAGGAGGTGGAGACCATCCCAGCTAACAGGGTGAAACCCCGTCTCTACGCAAAATAGAAAAAAAATCAGCCGGGCGTGGTGGCGGGCGCCTGCAGTCCCAGCTACTCGGGAGGCTGGGGCCGGAGAAGGGCGTGAACCCGGGAGGCGGAGCTTGCAGTGAGCCGAGATGGCGCCGCTGCACTCCAGCCTGGGCGACAGAGCGAGACTCCGTCTGGAAGAAGAGGAAAGAAAAAGCAAAAAGCCAAAGAAAAAGCCTACAGCACCCGGTATTCCCAGGCGGTCTCCCATCGAAGTACTAACCAGGCCCGACCCTGCTTACCTTCCGAGATCAGACGAGATCGGGCGCGTTCAGGGTGGTATGGCCGTAGACGCCGAGACAGGCGCCTGGCTGCCCCAAGAGCCCGGCCCAGCCATGCCCGCCGGATTGCAGCCGTCACCGGCAGCCCGGGGCCGCGGGGCTCGGATCGGGGACCCCCGAGCCCCTCGCCCGCGGCCTTCCCCCGGCTCCCCAGCTCCCGAGCTTCCACCACATGGGGCCCGCTCGGAACAGGGAGTGCTCCGAGGAGTCAGGGCCCATGGCCCACGATCCCGGGACCCCCTCCTGGTCCTCCGCCCTGCCGCGGAGGTGGCGTTTTGGATCCCTCGCCGCTCAGGCGCTCCCGCGAGGCCCCCTCTTGCCCCACCCACCCGGAGCCGTCAGGGCTGGCCAAGGGCGACCAGCCGGTCGGGCCGCGCGGGGCCTTTCTCTCCCAACGCCCCCAGCACGGTCGCGTGTCCCGACCAAGGCCCGGCCGGCCGGTGGGCAAGAGGGCGCGGGGGCGGGTAGCGGGTCGGGGGGCTGGCCCCGCTTCGCCCCGGGCTGCCACTAGAGGCGGCGGCCTGATCCCGGGTGAGAGGGGCTGAGAGAAACCCAGACACACCCCGCCACCACCAGGAGCAAATCCACTCCCCCACACACAGACACACCCGGGCGCGCTCGCACGCGCGGGCGCTCGCTCGCACACGCACGCACGCGCGCACACACACACACACACACAGACTCACCCACTCAGACACACACACACACACACACACAGACTCACCCACTGAGACACACACACACACACACACGGACACACACACACGTACACACACACACGCGGCTTGAAGGAGAGCAAGGACGAGATGGATGGAGAGATAGAAACCGAGGGAGGGAGAGAGACAGCGATCGAGAGAGACAGGGGAGGGGGAGAGGGAAGGAGACAGACAGAGAGGCTGAGAAAGAGACAGGGACAGAGAAAGAGAGAGAGACAGAGAGACAGAGGGAAGACGACAGAAGTAGCGCGAGGTCCAGGGGGAAACCTAGAAGAGAGAGGCGGAGGGAGCTAGAGAGCGAGAGCGATAGAGCCTTCGAGAGGAAGCGCCCGGCTCCGGTAGGCAGCGCCCTTTTGAGCAGGCCGGGATAGGGTGGAGGGGGCTTGGGCTGCGCCAGAACACGGGGGCCAGGCGGTCCCTGTGAGAGGACCAACGGAGCGCTGAGACGGGCTTTTACTTGGCTGAATTGCTTGCTTTGGAGGTGGGTTTCGTAGGTTCCTTCCTTTCTTGGCACCACCCTGTGCTCTGGGTGCCTTGCGGCGGGCCCCGGGATTTGCAGAGTGCGCCCGCCCGCCCGTTTGGCGGGAGCCGTGGCACCGGGCGGGGCCGGAGGCCTGGGTCTCTGGCGTGTCCTCGGGACTGGTGTTGACACGAAGTGGGGGGCCGTTGGGAATCCGGGTGCACAGGGACTGTTTTCCTGGTGGCTGGCGAAGCAATGTCCTTCCCCCGGGTGAAGCAGCCCGTGCGTTCCGGAGCCGAGGTCTGGGCTGGCGCCTGTGGCACCCGCTGCCCCTGCCCGCCCCTTCCCCCGGTTTGGAAGGTTGCGACGACGGCGCGCCGCCCGGTGGGTGAATTGAATGGCCTGGGCGTTCCGGGAGCGGGAAGGCACCGCGAACGGCAGGGGACCCGCGCCTGCCGCTCTGGGGTCCGGCCCCCTGCCCTCCCAGGCTGGAGCCGGGCTCCTGGCGGGGCGGCTGCGAGGCGGAAGCGGTGGGATGCTGCTGCCCGGCGTGTAGTAGGGGCGGACCCCCAGGAGGAGGTCTCCGGCTGGGCTGCGGCGGAGGTGTAGGTGGGCGATAAAGGGGGAGCAGAGCGAGGGGAGGTTGGGGAGCATGGTGACCGTAGGGTGAAGGGAGGCAGCGGGGAAGCCAAAAAAGCCTGCAGGAGGCCGGGCGGGCGCGGTGGCTCCCGCCTGTAATCCCAGCACTGTGGGTGGGAGGCCGAGGCGGGTGGATCACCAGGTGAGGAGGTAGAGACCATCCCGGCTAACAGGGTGAAACCCCGTCTCTACGCAAAATAGAAAAAAAATCAGCCGGGCGTGGTGGCGGGCGCCTGCAGTCCCAGCTACTCGGGAGGCTGGGGCCGGAGAAGGGCGTGAACCCGGGAGGCGGAGCTTGCAGTGAGCCGAGATGGCGCCGCTGCACTCCAGCCTGGGCGGCAGAGCGAGACTCCGTCTGGAAGAAGAGGAAAGAAAAAGCCTACAGCACCCGGTATTCCCAGGCGGTCTCCCATCCAAGTACTAACCAGGCCCGACCCTGCTTAGCTTCCGAGATCAGACGAGATCGGGCGCGTTCAGGGTGGTATGGCCGTAGACGCCGAGACAGGCGCCTGGCTGCCCCAAGAGCCCGGCCCAGCCATGCCCGCCGGATTGCAGCCGTCACCGCCTGCCGGGGCCGCGGGGCTCGGATCGGGGACCCCCGAGCCGCTCGCCCGCGGCCTTCCCCCGGCTCCCCAGCTCCCGAGCTTCCACCACATGGGGCCCGCTCGGAACAGGGAGTGCTCCGAGGCGTCAGGGCCCAGGGCCCAGGATCCCGGGACCCCCTCCTGGTCCTCCGCCCTGCCGCGGAGGTGGCGTTTTGGGTCCCTCGCCGCTCAGGCGCTCCCGCGAGGCCCCCTCTTGTCCCACCCACCCAGAGCCGTCAGGGCTGGCCAAGGGCGACCAGCCGGCCGGGCCTCGCGGGGCCTTTCTCTCCCAACGCCCCCAGCACGGTCGCGTGTCCCGACCAAGGCCCGGCCGGCCGGTGGGCAAGAGGGCGCGGGGGCGGGTAGCGGGTCGGGGGGGTGGCCCCGCTTTGCCCCGGGCTGCCACTAGAGGCGGCGGCCTGATCCCGGGTGAGAGGGGCTGAGAGAAACCCAGACACACCCCGGCACCACCAGGAGCAAATCCACTCCCCCACACACAGACACAGCCGGGCGCGCTCGCACGCGCGGGCGCTCGCTCGCACACGCACGCACGCACGCGCGCGCGCACACGCGCACACACACACACACACACACACACAGATTCACCCACTCAGACGCACACACCCACACACAGACACACACACACGTACACACACACACGCGGCTTGAAGGAGAGCAAGGACGAGATGGATGGAGAGATAGAAACCGAGGGAGGGAGAGAGACAGCGATCGAGAGAGACAGGGGAGGGGGAGAGGGAAGGAGACAGACAGAGAGGCTGAGAAAGAGACAGGGACAGAGAAAGAGAGACAGACAGAGAGACAGAGGGAAGACGACAGAAGTAGCGCGAGGTCCAGGGGGAAACCTAGAAGAGAGAGGCGGAGGGAGCTAGAGAGCGAGAGCGATAGAGCCTTCGAGAGGAAGCGCCCGGCTCCGGTAGGCAGCGCCCTTTTGAGCAGGCCGGGATAGGGTGGAGGGGGCTTGGGCTGCGCCAGAACACGGGGGCCAGGCGGTCCCTGTGAGAGGACCAACGGAGCGCTGAGACGGGCTTTTACTTGGCTGAATTGCTTGCTTTGGAGGTGGGTTTCGTAGGTTCCTTCCTTTCTTCGCACCACCCTGTGCTCTGGGTGCCTTGCGGCGGGCCCCGGGATTTGCAGAGTGCGCCCGCCCGCCCGTTTGGCGGGAGCCGTGGCACCGGGCGGGGCCGGAGGCCTGGGTCTCTGGCGTGTCCTCGGGACTGGTGTTGACACGAAGTGGGGGGCCGTTGGGAATCCGGGTGCACAGGGACTGTTTTCCTGGTGGCTGGCGAAGCAATGTCCTTCCCCCGGGTGAAGCAGCCCGTGCGTTCCGGAGCCGAGGTCTGGGCTGGCGCCTGTGGCACCCGCAGCCCCTGACCGCCCCTTCCCCCGGTTTGGAAGGTTGCGACGACGGCGCGCCGCCCGGTGGGTGAATTGAATGGCCTGGGCGTTCCGGGAGCGGGAAGGCACCGCGAACGGCAGGGGACCCGCGCCTGCGGCTCTGGGGTCCGGCCCCCTGCCCTCCCAGGCTGGAGCCGGGCTCCTGGCGGGGCGGCGGCGAGGCGGAAGCGGTGGGATGCTGCTGCCCGGCGTGTAGTAGGGGCGGACCCCCAGGAGGAGGTCCCCGGCTGGGCTGCGGCGGAGGTGTAGGTGGGCGATAAAGGGGGAGCAGAGCGAGGGGAGGTTGGGGAGCATGGCGACCGTAGGGGGAAGGGAGGCAGCGGGGAAGCCAAAAAAGCCTGCAGCAGGCCGGGCGGGCGCGGTGGCTCCCGCCTGTAATCCCAGCACTGTGGGTGGGAGGCCGAGGCGGGTGGATCACCAGGTGAGGAGGTGGAGACCATCCCGGCTAACAGGGTGAAACCCCGTCTCTACGCAAAATAGAAAAAAAATCAGCCGGGCGTGGTGGCGGGCGCCTGCAGTCCCAGCTACTCGGGAGGCTGGGGCCGGAGAAGGGCGTGAACCCGGGAGGCGGAGCTTGCAGTGAGCCGAGATGGCGCCGCTGCACTCCAGCCTGGGCGACAGAGCGAGACTCCGTCTGGAAGAAGAGGAAAGAAAAAGCAAAAAGCCAAAGAAAAAGCCTACAGCACCCGGTATTCCCAGGCGGTCTCCCATCCAAGTACTAACCAGGCCCGACCCTGCTTAGCTTCCGAGATCAGACGAGATCGGGCGCGTTCAGGGTGGTATGGCCGTAGACGCCGAGACAGGCGCCTGGCTGCCCCAAGAGCCCGGCCCAGCCATGCCCGCCGGATTGCAGCCGTCACCGGCAGCCCGGGGCCGCGGGGCTCGGATCGGGGACCCCCGAGCCCCTCGCCCGCGGCCTTCCCCCGGCTCCCCAGCTCCCGAGCTTCCACCACATGGGGCCCGCTCGGAACAGGGAGTGCTCCGAGGAGTCAGGGCCCATGGCCCACGATCCCGGGACCCCCTCCTGGTCCTCCGCCCTGCCGCGGAGGTGGCGTTTTGGATCCCTCGCCGCTCAGGCGCTCCCGCGAGGCCCCCTCTTGCCCCACCCACCCGGAGCCGTCAGGGCTGGCCAAGGGCGACCAGCCGGTCGGGCCGCGCGGGGCCTTTCTCTCCCAACGCCCCCAGCACGGTCGCGTGTCCCGACCAAGGCCCGGCCGGCCGGTGGGCAAGAGGGCGCGGGGGCGGGTAGCGGGTCGGGGGGCTGGCCCCGCTTCGCCCCGGGCTGCCACTAGAGGCGGCGGCCTGATCCCGGGTGAGAGGGGCTGAGAGAAACCCAGACACACCCCGCCACCACCAGGAGCAAATCCACTCCCCCACACACAGACACACCCGGGCGCGCTCGCACGCGCGGGCGCTCGCTCGCACACGCACGCACGCGCGCGCGCGCGCTCACGCACACACACACACACACACACACACACACAGATTCACCCACTCAGACGCACACACCCACACACAGACCCACACACACGTACACACACACACGCGGCTTGAAGGAGAGCAAGGATGAGATGGATGGAGAGATAGAAACCGAGGGAGGGAGAGAGACAGCGATCGAGAGAGACAGGGGAGGGGGAGAGGGAAGGAGACAGACAGAGAGGCTGAGAAAGAGACAGGGACAGAGAAAGAGAGACAGACAGAGAGACAGAGGGAAGACGACAGAAGTAGCGCGAGGTCCAGGGGGAATCCTAGAAGAGAGAGGCGGAGGGAGCTAGAGAGCGAGAGCGATAGAGCCTTCGAGAGGAAGCGCCCGGCTCCGGTAGGCAGCGCCCTTTTGAGCAGGCCGGGATAGGGTGGAGGGGGCTTGGGCTGCGCCAGAACACGGGGGCCAGGCGGTCCCTGTGAGAGGACCAACGGAGCGCTGAGACGGGCTTTTACTTGGCTGAATTGCTTGCTTTGGAGGTGGGTTTCGTAGGTTCCTTCCTTTCTTGGCACCACCCTGTGCTCTGGGTGCCTTGCGGCGGGCCCCGGGATTTGCAGAGTGCGCCCGCCCGCCCGTTTGGCGGGAGCCGTGGCACCGGGCGGGGCCGGAGGCCTGGGTCTCTGGCGTGTCCTCGGGACTGGTGTTGACACGAAGTGGGGGGCCGTTGGGAATCCGGGTGCACAGGGACTGTTTTCCTGGTGGCTGGCGAAGCAATGTCCTTCCCCCGGGTGAAGCAGCCCGTGCGTTCCGGAGCCGAGGTCTGGGCTGGCGCCTGTGGCACCCGCTGCCCCTGCCCGCCCCTTCCCCCGGTTTGGAAGGTTGCGACGACGGCGCGCCGCCCGGTGGGTGAATTGAATGGCCTGGGCGTTCCGGGAGCGGGAAGGCACCGCGAACGGCAGGGGACCCGCGCCTGCGGCTCTGGGGTCCGGCCCCCTGCCCTCCCAGGCTGGAGCCGGGCTCCTGGCGGGGCGGCGGCGAGGCGGAAGCGGTGGGATGCTGCTGCCCGGCGTGTAATAGGGGCGGACCCCCAGGAGGAGGTCTCCGGCTGGGCTGCGGCGGAGGTGTAGGTGGGCGATAAAGGGGGAGCAGAGCGAGGGGAGGTTGGGGAGCATGGTGACCGTAGGGGGAAGGGAGGCAGCGGGGAAGCCAAAAAACCCTGCAGGAGGCCGGGCGGGCGCGGTGGCTCCCGCCTGTAATCCCAGCACTGTGGGTGGGAGGCCGAGGCGGGTGGATCACCAGGTGAGGAGGTAGAGACCATCCCGGCTAACAGGGTGAAACCCCGTCTCTACGCAAAATAGAAAAAAAATCAGCCGGGCGTGGTGGCGGGCGCCTGCAGTCCCAGCTACTCGGGAGGCTGGGGCCGGAGAAGGGCGTGAACCCGGGAGGCGGAGCTTGCAGTGAGCCGAGATGGCGCCGCTGCACTCCAGCCTGGGCGGCAGAGCGAGACTCCGTCTGGAAGAAGAGGAAAGAAAAAGCAAAAAGCCAAAGAAAAAGCCTACAGCACCCGGTATTCCCAGGCGGTCTCCCATCCAAGTACTAACCAGGCCCGACCCTGCTTAGCTTCCGAGATCAGACGAGATCGGGCGCGTTCAGGGTGGTATGGCCGTAGACGCCGAGACAGGCGCCTGGCTGCCCCAAGAGCCCGGCCCAGCCATGCCCGCCGGATTGCAGCCGTCACCGCCAGCCCGGGGCCGCGGGGCTCGGATCGGGGACCCCCGAGCCGCTCGCCCGCGGCCTTCCCCCGGCTCCCCAGCTCCCGAGCTTCCACCACATGGGGCTCGCTCGGAACAGGGAGTGCTCCGAGGCGTCAGGGCCCAGGGCCCACGATCCTGGGACCCCCTCCTTGTCCTCCGCCCTGCCGCGGAGGTGGCGTTTTGGGTCCCTCGCCGCTCAGGCGCTCCCGCGAGGCCCCCTCTTGCCCCACCCACCCAGAGCCGTCAGGGCTGTCCAAGGGCGACCAGCCGGCCGGGCCGCGCGGGGCCTTTCTCTCCCAACGCCCCCAGCACGGTCGCGTGTCCCGACCAAGGCCCGTCCGGCCGGTGGGCAAGAGGGCGCGGGGGCGGGTAGCGGGTCGGGGGGGTGGCCCCGCTTTGCCCCGGGCTGCCACTGGAGGCGGCGGCCTGATCCCGGGTGAGAGGGGCTGAGAGAAACCCAGACACACCCCGCCACCACCAGGAGCATATCCACTCCCCCACACACAGACACACACGGGCGCGCTCGCACGCGCGGGCGCTCTCTCGCACACGCACGCACGCACGCGCGCGCGCACACGCACACACACACACACACACACAGACTCACCCACTCAGACGCACACACACACACACAGACACACACACACGTACACACACACACGCGGCTTGAAGGAGAGCAAGGACGAGATGGATGGAGAGATAGAAACCGAGGGAGGGAGAGAGACAGCGATCGAGAGAGACAGGGGAGGGGGAGAGGGAAGGAGACAGACAGAGAGGCTGAGAAAGAGACAGGGACAGAGAAAGAGAGACAGACAGAGAGACAGAGGGAAGACGACAGAAGTAGCGCGAGGTCCAGGGGGAAACCTAGAAGAGAGAGGCGGAGGGAGCTAGAGAGCGAGAGCGATAGAGCCTTCGAGAGAAAGCGCCCGGCTCCGGTAGGCAGCGCCCTTTTGAGCAGGCCGGGATAGGGTGGAGGGGGCTTGGGCTGCGCCAGAACACGGGGGCCAGGCGGTCCCTGTGAGAGGACCAACGGAGCGCTGAGACGGGCTTTTACTTGGCTGAATTGCTTGCTTTGGAGGTGGGTTTCGTAGGTTCCTCCCTTTCTTGGCACCACCCTGTGCTCTGGGTGCCTTGCGGCGGGCCCCGGGATTTGCAGAGTGCGCCCGCCCGCCCGTTTGGCGGGAGCCGTGGCACCGGGCGGGGCCGGAGGCCTGGGTCTCTGGCGTGTCCTCGGGACTGGTGTTGACACGAAGTGGGGGGCCGTTGGGAATCCGGGTGCACAGGGACTGTTTTCCTGGTGGCTGGCGAAGCAATGTCCTTCCCCCGGGTGAAGCAGCCCGTGCGTTCCGGAGCCGAGGTCTGGGCTGGCGCCTGTGGCACCCGCTGCCCCTGCCCGCCCCTTCCCCCGGTTTGGAAGGTTGCGACGACGGCGCACCGCCCGGTGGGTGAATTGAATGGCCTGGGCGTTCCGGGAGCGGGAAGGCACCGCGAACGGCAGGGGACCCGCGCCTGCGGCTCTGGGGTCCGGCCCCCTGCCCTCCCAGGCTGGAGCCGGGCTCCTGGCGGGGCGGCGGCGAGGCGGAAGCGGTGGGATGCTGCTGCCCGGCGTGTAATAGGGGCGGACCCCCAGGAGGAGGTCTCCGGCTGGGCTGCGGCGGAGGTGTAGGTGGGCGATAAAGGGGGAGCAGAGCGAGGGGAAGTTGGGGAGCATGGTGACCGTAGGGGGAAGGGAGGCAGCGGGGAAGCCAAAAAAGCCTGCAGGAGGCCGGGCGGGCGCGGTGGCTCCCGCCTGTAATCCCAGCACTGTGGGTGGGAGGCCGAGGCGGGTGGATCACCAGGTGAGGAGGTAGAGACCATCCCGGCTAACAGGGTGAAACCCCGTCTCTACGCAAAATAGAAAAAAAATCAGCCGGGCGTGGTGGCGGGCGCCTGCAGTCCCAGCTACTCGGGAGGCTGGGGCCGGAGAAGGGCGTGAACCCGGGAGGCGGAGCTTGCAGTGAGCCGAGATGGCGCCGCTGCACTCCAGCCTGGGCGGCAGAGCGGGACTCCGTCTGGAAGAAGAGGAAAGAAAAAGCCTACAGCACCCGGTATTCCCAGGCGGTCTCCCATCCAAGTACTAACCAGGCCCGACCCTGCTTAGCTTCCGAGATCAGACGAGATCGGGCGCGTTCAGGGTGGTATGGCCGTAGACGCCGAGACAGGCGCCTGGCTGCCCCAAGAGCCCGGCCCAGCCATGCCCGGCGGATTGCAGCCGTCACCGCCAGCCCGGGGCCGCGGGGCTCGGATCGGGGACCCCCGAGCCGCTCGCCCGCGGCCTTCCCCCGGCTCCCCAGCTCCCGAGCTTCCACCACATGGGGCTCGCTCGGAACAGGGAGTGCTCCGAGGCGTCAGGGCCCAGGGCCCACGATCCTGGGACCCCCTCCTGGTCCTCCGCCCTGCCGCGGAGGTGGCGTTTTGGGTCCCTCACCGCTCAGGCGCTCCCGCGAGGCCCCCTCTTGCCCCACCCACCCAGAGCCGTCAGGGCTGGCCAAGGGCGACCAGCCGGCCGGGCCGCGCGGGGCCTTTCTCTCCCAACGCCCCCAGCACGGTCGCGTGTCCCGACCAAGGCCCGTCCGGCCGGTGGGCAAGAGGGCGCGGGGGCGGGTAGCGGGTCGGGGGGGTGGCCCCGCTTTGCCCCGGGCTGCCACTAGAGGCGGCGGCCTGATCCCCGGTGAGAGGGGCTGAGAGAAACCCAGACACACCCCGCCACCACCAGGCGCAAATCCACTCCCCCACACACAGACACACCCGGGCGCGCTCACACGCACGCACGCACGCGCGCGCGCGCACGCACACACACACACACACACACACACACAGATTCAGCCACTCAGACGCACACACACACACACAGACACACACACACGTACACACACACACGCGGCTTGAAGGAGAGCAAGGATGAGATGGATGGAGAGATAGAAACCGAGGGAGGGAGAGAGACAGCGATCGAGAGAGACAGGGGAGGGGGAGAGGGAAGGAGACAGACAGAGAGGCTGCGAAAGAGACAGGGACAGAGAAAGAGAGACAGACAGAGAGACAGAGGGAAGACGACAGAAGTAGCGCGAGGTCCAGGGGGAATCCTAGAAGAGAGAGGCGGAGGGAGCTAGAGAGCGAGAGCGATAGAGCCTTCGAGAGGAAGCGCCCGGCTCCGGTAGGCAGCGCCCTTTTGAGCAGGCCGGGATAGGGTGGAGGGGGCTTGGGCTGCGCCAGAACACGGGGGCCAGGCGGTCCCTGTGAGAGGACCAACGGAGCGCTGAGACGGGCTTTTACTTGGCTGAATTGCTTGCTTTGGAGGTGGGTTTCGTAGGTTCCTTCCTTTCTTGGCACCACCCTGTGCTCTGGGTGCCTTGCGGCGGGCCCCGGGATTTGCAGAGTGCGCCCGCCCGCCCGTTTGGCGGGAGCCGTGGCACCGGGCGGGGCCGGAGGCCTGGGTCTCTGGCGTGTCCTCGGGACTGGTGTTGACACGAAGTGGGGGGCCGTTGGGAATCCGGGTGCACAGGGACTGTTTTCCTGGTGGCTGGCGAAGCAATGTCCTTCCCCCGGGTGAAGCAGCCCGTGCGTTCCGGAGCCGAGGTCTGGGCTGGCGCCTGTGGCACCCGCTGCCCCTGCCCGCCCATTCCCCCGGTTTGGAAGGTTGCGACGACGGCGCGCCGCCCGGTGGGTGAATTGAATGGCCTGGGCGTTCCGGGAGCGGGAAGGCACCGCGAACGGCAGGGGACCCGCGCCTGCGGCTCTGGGGTCCGGCCCCCTGCCCTCCCAGGCTGGAGCCCGGCTCCTGGCGGGGCGGCGGCGAGGCGGAAGCGGTGGGATGCTGCTGCCCGGCGTGTAATAGGGGCGGACCCCCAGGAGGAGGTCTCCGGCTGGGCTGCGGCGGAGGTGTAGGTGGGCGATAAACGGGGAGCAGAGCGAGGGGAGGTTGGGGAGCATGGTGACCGTAGGGGGAAGGGAGGCAGCGGGGAAGCCAAAAAAGCCTGCAGGAGTCCGGGCGGGCGCGGTGGCTCCCGCCTGTAATCCCAGCACTGTGGGTGGGAGGCCGAGGCGGGTGGATCACCAGGTGAGGAGGTAGAGACCATCCCGGCTAACAGGGTGAAACCCCGTCTCTACGCAAAATAGAAAAAAAATCAGCCGGGCGTGGTGGCGGGCGCCTGCAGTCCCAGCTACTCGGGAGGCTGGGGCCGGAGAAGGGCGTGAACCCGGGAGGCGGAGCTTGCAGTGAGCCGAGATGGCGCCGCTGCACTCCAGCCTGGGCGGCAGAGCGAGACTCCGTCTGGAAGAAGAGGAAAGAAAAAGCAAAAAGCCAAAGAAAAAGCCTACAGCACCCGGTATTCCCAGGCGGTCTCCCATCCAAGTACTAACCAGGCCCGACCCTGCTTAGCTTCCGAGATCAGACGAGATCGGGCGCGTTCAGGGTGGTATGGCCGTAGACGCCGAGACAGGCGCCTGGCTGCCCCAAGAGCCCGGCCCAGCCATGCCCGCCGGATTGCAGCCGTCACCGCCAGCCCGGGGCAGCGGGGCTCGGATCGGGGACCCCCGAGCCGCTCGCCCGCGGCCTTCCCCCTTCTCCCCAGCTCCCGAGCTTCCACCACATGGGGCTCGCTCGGAACAGGGAGTGCTCCGAGGCGTCAGGGCCCAGGGCCCACGATCCTGGGACCCCCTCCTGGTCCTCCGCCCTGCCGCGGAGGTGGCGTTTTGGGTCCCTCGCCACTCAGGCGCTCCCGCGAGGCCCCCTCTTGCCCCACCCACCCAGAGCCGTCAGGGCTGTCCAAGGGCGACCAGCCGGCCGGGACGCGCGGGGCCTTTCTCTCCCAACGCCCCCAGCACGGTCGCGTGTCCCGACCAAGGCCCGTCCGGCCGGTGGGCAAGAGGGCGCGGGGGCGGGTAGCGGGTCGGGGGGGTGGCCCCGCTTTGCCCCGGGCTGCCACTAGAGGCGGCGGCCTGATCCCGGGTGAGAGGGGCTGAGAGAAACCCAGACACACCCCGCCACCACCAGGAGCAAATCCACTCCCCCACACACAGACACACACGGGCGCGCTCGCACGCGCGGGCGCTCTCTCGCACACGCACGCACGCACGCGCGCGCGCACACGCACACACACACACAGACTCACCCACTCAGACGCACACACACACACACAGACACACACACACGTACACACACACACGCGGCTTGAAGGAGAGCAAGGACGAGATGGATGGAGAGATAGAAACCGAGGGAGGGAGAGAGACAGCGATCGAGAGAGACAGGGGAGGGGGAGAGGGAAGGAGACAGACAGAGAGGCTGAGAAAGAGACAGGGACAGAGAAAGAGAGACAGACAGAGAGACAGAGGGAAGACGACAGAAGTAGCGCGAGGTCCAGGGGGAAACCTAGAAGAGAGAGGCGGAGGGAGCTAGAGAGCGAGAGCGATAGAGCCTTCGAGAGGAAGCGCCCGGCTCCGGTAGGCAGCGCCCTTTTGAGCAGGCCGGGATAGGGTGGAGGGGGCTTGGGCTGCGCCAGAACACGGGGGCCAGGCGGTCCCTGTGAGAGGACCAACGGAGCGCTGAGACGGGCTTTTACTTGGCTGAATTGCTTGCTTTGGAGGTGGGTTTCGTAGGTTCCTCCCTTTCTTGGCACCACCCTGTGCTCTGGGTGCCTTGCGGCGGGCCCCGGGATTTGCAGAGTGCGCCCGCCCGCCCGTTTGGCGGGAGCCGTGGCACCGGGCGGGGCCGGAGGCCTGGGTCTCTGGCGTGTCCTCGGGACTGGTGTTGACACGAAGTGGGGGGCCGTTGGGAATCCGGGTGCACAGGGACTGTTTTCCTGGTGGCTGGCGAAGCAATGTCCTTCCCCCGGGTGAAGCAGCCCGTGCGTTCCGGAGCCGAGGTCTGGGCTGGCGCCTGTGGCACCCGCTGCCCCTGCCCGCCCATTCCCCCGGTTTGGAAGGTTGCGACGACGGCGCGCCGCCCGGTGGGTGAATTGAATGGCCTGGGCGTTCCGGGAGCGGGAAGGCACCGCGAACGGCAGGGGACCCGCGCCTGCGGCTCTGGGGTCCGGCCCCCTGCCCTCCCAGGCTGGAGCCCGGCTCCTGGCGGGGCGGCGGCGAGGCGGAAGCGGTGGGATGCTGCTGCCCGGCGTGTAATAGGGGCGGACCCCCAGGAGGAGGTCTCCGGCTGGGCTGCGGCGGAGGTGTAGGTGGGCGATAAACGGGGAGCAGAGCGAGGGGAGGTTTGGGAGCATGGTGACCGTAGGGGGAGGGGAGGCAGCGGGGAAGCCAAAAAAGCCTGCAGGAGGCCGGGCGGGCGCGGTGGCTCCCGCCTGTAATCCCAGCACTGTGGGTGGGAGGCCGAGGCGGGTGGATCACCAGGTGAGGAGGTAGAGACCATCCCGGCTAACAGGGTGAAACCCCGTCTCTACGCAAAATAGAAAAAAAATCAGCCGGGCGTGGTGGCGGGCGCCTGCAGTCCCAGCTACTCGGGAGGCTGGGGCCGGAGAAGGGCGTGAACCCGGGAGGCGGAGCTTGCAGTGAGCCGAGATGGCGCCGCTGCACTCCAGCCTGGGCGGCAGAGCGAGACTCCGTCTGGAAGAAGAGGAAAGAAAAAGCAAAAAGCCAAAGAAAAAGCCTACAGCACCCGGTATTCCCAGGCGGTCTCCCATCCAAGTACTAACCAGGCCCGACCCTGCTTAGCTTCCGAGATCAGACGAGATCGGGCGCGTTCAGGGTGGTATGGCCGTAGACGCCGAGACAGGCGCCTGGCTGCCCCAAGAGCCCGGCCCAGCCATGCCCGCCGGATTGCAGCCGTCACCGCCAGCCCGGGGCAGCGGGGCTCGGATCGGGGACCCCCGAGCCGCTCGCCCGCGGCCTTCCCCCGGCTCCCCAGCTCCCGAGCTTCCACCACATGGGGCTCGCTCGGAACAGGGAGTGCTCCGAGGCGTCAGGGCCCAGGGCCCACGATCCTGGGACCCCCTCCTGGTCCTCCGCCCTGCCGCGGAGGTGTCGTTTTGGGTCCCTCGCCGCTCAGGCGCTCCCGCGAGGCCCCCTCTTGCCCCACCCACCCAGAGCCGTCAGGGCTGTCCAAGGGCGACCAGCCGGCCGGGCCGCGCGGGGCCTTTCTCTCCCAACGCCCCCAGCACGGTCGCGTGTCCCGACCAAGGCCCGTCCGGCCGGTGGGCAAGAGGGCGCGGGGGCGGGTAGCGGGTCGGGGGGGTGGCCCCGCTTTGCCCCGGGCTGCCACTAGAGGCGGCGGCCTGATCCCGGGTGAGAGGGGCTGAGAGAAACCCAGACACACCCCGCCACCACCAGGAGCAAATCCACTCCCCCACACACAGACACACACGGGCGCGCTCGCACGCGCGGGCGCTCTCTCGCACACGCACGCACGCACGCGCGCGCGCACACGCACACACACACACACACACAGACTCACCCACTCAGACGCACACACACACACACAGACACACACACACGTACACACACACACGCGGCTTGAAGGAGAGCAAGGACGAGATGGATGGAGAGATAGAAACCGAGGGAGGGAGAGAGACAGCGATCGAGAGAGACAGGGGAGGGGGAGAGGGAAGGAGACAGACAGAGAGGCTGAGAAAGAGACAGGGACAGAGAAAGAGAGACAGACAGAGAGACAGAGGGAAGACGACAGAAGTAGCGCGAGGTCCAGGGGGAAACCTAGAAGAGAGAGGCGGAGGGAGCTAGAGAGCGAGAGCGATAGAGCCTTCGAGAGGAAGCGCCCGGCTCCGGTAGGCAGCGCCCTTTTGAGCAGGCCGGGATAGGGTGGAGGGGGCTTGGGCTGCGCCAGAACACGGGGGCCAGGCGGTCCCTGTGAGAGGACCAACGGAGCGCTGAGACGGGCTTTTACTTGGCTGAATTGCTTGCTTTGGAGGTGGGTTTCGTAGGTTCCTCCCTTTCTTGGCACCACCCTGTGCTCTGGGTGCCTTGCGGCGGGCCCCGGGATTTGCAGAGTGCGCCCGCCCGCCCGTTTGGCGGGAGCCGTGGCACCGGGCGGGGCCGGAGGCCTGGGTCTCTGGCGTGTCCTCGGGACTGGTGTTGACACGAAGTGGGGGGCCGTTGGGAATCCGGGTGCACAGGGACTGTTTTCCTGGTGGCTGGCGAAGCAATGTCCTTCCCCCGGGTGAAGCAGCCCGTGCGTTCCGGAGCCGAGGTCTGGGCTGGCGCCTGTGGCACCCGCTGCCCCTGCCCGCCCATTCCCCCGGTTTGGAAGGTTGCGACGACGGCGCGCCGCCCGGTGGGTGAATTGAATGGCCTGGGCGTTCCGGGAGCGGGAAGGCACCGCGAACGGCAGGGGACCCGCGCCTGCGGCTCTGGGGTCCGGCCCCCTGCCCTCCCAGGCTGGAGCCCGGCTCCTGGCGGGGCGGCGGCGAGGCGGAAGCGGTGGGATGCTGCTGCCCGGCGTGTAATAGGGGCGGACCCCCAGGAGGAGGTCTCCGGCTGGGCTGCGGCGGAGGTGTAGGTGGGCGATAAAGGGGGAGCAGAGCGAGGGGAGGTTGGGGAGCATGGTGACCGTAGGGGGAAGGGAGGCAGCGGGGAAGCCAAAAAAGCCTGCAGGAGGCCGGGCGGGCGCGGTGGCTCCCGCCTGTAATCCCAGCACTGTGGGTGGGAGGCCGAGGCGGGTGGATCACCAGGTGAGGAGGTAGAGACCATCCCGGCTAACAGGGTGAAACCCCGTCTCTACGCAAAATAGAAAAAAAATCAGCCGGGCGTGGTGGCGGGCGCCTGCAGTCCCAGCTACTCGGGAGGCTGGGGCCGGAGAAGGGCGTGAACCCGGGAGGCGGAGCTTGCAGTGAGCCGAGATGGCGCCGCTGCACTCCAGCCTGGGCGGCAGAGCGAGACTCCGTCTGGAAGAAGAGGAAAGAAAAAGCCTACAGCACCCGGTATTCCCAGGCGGTCTCCCATCCAAGTACTAACCAGGCGCGACCCTGCTTAGCTTCCGAGATCAGACGAGATCGGGCGCGTTCAGGGTGGTATGGCCGTAGACGCCGAGACAGGCGCCTGGCTGCCCCAAGAGCCCGGCCCAGCCATGCCCGCCGGATTGCAGCCGTCACCGCCAGCCCGGGGCCGCGGGGCTCGGATCGGGGACCCCCGAGCCGCTCGCCCGCGGCCTTCCCCCGGCTCCCCAGCTCCCGAGCTTCCACCACATGGGGCTCGCTCGGAACAGGGAGTGCTCCGAGGCGTCAGGGCCCAGGGCCCACGATCCTGGGACCCCCTCCTGGTCCTCCGCCCTGCCGCGGAGGTGGCGTTTTGGGTCCCTCACCGCTCAGGCGCTCCCGCGAGGCCCCCTCTTGCCCCACCCACCCAGAGCCGTCAGGGCTGGCCAAGGGCGACCAGCCGGCCGGGCCGCGCGGGGCCTTTCTCTCCCAACGCCCCCAGCACGGTCGCGTGTCCCGACCAAGGCCCGTCCGGCCGGTGGGCAAGAGGGCGCGGGGGCGGGTAGCGGGTCGGGGGGGTGGCCCCGCTTTGCCCCGGGCTGCCACTAGAGGCGGCGGCCTGATCCCGGGTGAGAGGGGCTGAGAGAAACCCAGACACACCCCGCCACCACCAGGAGCAAATCCACTCCCCCACACACAGACACACCCGGGCGCGCTCGCACGCGCGGGCGCTCGCTCGCACACGCACGCCCGCACGCGCGCGCGCACACGCACACACACACACACACACACACACAGGTTCACCCACTCAGACGCACACACACACACACAGACACACACACACGTACACACACACACGCGGCTTGAAGGAGAGCAAGGATGAGATGGATGGAGAGATAGAAACCGAGGGAGGGAGAGAGACAGCGATCGAGAGAGACAGGGGAGGGGGAGAGGGAAGGAGACAGACAGAGAGGCTGAGAAAGAGACAGGGACAGAGAAAGAGAGACAGACAGAGAGACAGAGGGAAGACGACAGAAGTAGCGCGAGGTCCAGGGGGAATCCTAGAAGAGAGAGGCGGAGGGAGCTAGAGAGCGAGAGCGATAGAGCCTTCGAGAGGAAGCGCCCGGCTCCGGTAGGCAGCGCCCTTTTGAGCAGGCCGGGATAGGGTGGAGGGGGCATGGGCTGCGCCAGAACACGGGGGCCAGGCGGTCCCTGTGAGAGGACCAACGGAGCGCTGAGACGGGCTTTTACTTGGCTGAATTGCTTGCTTTGGAGGTGGGTTTCGTAGGTTCCTTCCTTTCTTGGCACCACCCTGTGCTCTGGGTGCCTTGCGGCGGGCCCCGGGATTTGCAGAGTGCGCCCACCCGCCCGTTTGGCGGGAGCCGTGGCACCGGGCGGGGCCGGAGGCCTGGGTCTCTGGCGTGTCCTCGGGACTGGTGTTGACACGAAGTGGGGGGCCGTTGGGAATCCGGGTGCACAGGGACTGTTTTCCTGGTGGCTGGCGAAGCAATGTCCTTCCCCCGGGTGAAGCAGCCCGTGCGTTCCGGAGCCGAGGTCTGGGCTGGCGCCTGTGGCACCCGCTGCCCCTGCCCGCCCCTTCCCCCGGTTTGGAAGGTTGCGACGACGGCGCGCCGCCCGGTGGGTGAATTGAATGGCCTGGGCGTTCCGGGAGCGGGAAGGCACCGCGAACGGCAGGGGACACGCGCCTGCGGCTCTGGGGTCCGGCCCCCTGCCCTCCCAGGCTGGAGCCGGGCTCCTGGCGGGGCGGCGGCGAGGCGGAAGCGGTGGGATGCTGCTGCCCGGCGTGTAATAGGGGCGGACCCCCAGGAGGAGGTCTCCGGCTGGGCTGCGGCGGAGGTGTAGGTGGGCGATAAAGGGGGAGCAGAGCGAGGGGAGGTTGGGGAGCATGGTGACCGTAGGGGGAAGGGAGGCAGCGGGGAAGCCAAAAAAGCCTGCAGGAGGCCGGGCGGGCGCGGTGGCTCCCGCCTGTAATCCCAGCACTGTGGGTGGGAGGCCGAGGCGGGTGGATCACCAGGTGAGGAGGTAGAGACCATCCCGGCTAACAGGGTGAAACCCCGTCTCTACGCAAAATAGAAAAAAAATCAGCCGGGCGTGGTGGCGGGCGCCTGCAGTCCCAGCTACTCGGGAGGCTGGGGCCGGAGAAGGGCGTGAACCCGGGAGGCGGAGCTTGCAGTGAGCCGAGATGGCGCCGCTGCACTCCAGCCTGGGCGGCAGAGCGAGACTCCGTCTGGAAGAAGAGGAAAGAAAAAGCAAAAAGCCAAAGAAAAAGCCTACAGCACCCGGTATTCCCAGGCGGTCTCCCATCCAAGTACTAACCAGGCCCGACCCTGCTTAGCTTCCGAGATCAGACGAGATCGGGCGCGTTCAGGGTGGTATGGCCGTAGACGCCGAGACAGGCGCCTGGCTGCCCCAAGAGCCCGGCCCAGCCATGCCCGCCGGATTGCAGCCGTCACCGCCAGCCCGGGGCCGCGGGGCTCGGATCGGGGACCCCCGAGCCGCTCGCCCGCGGCCTTCCCCCGGCTCCCCAGCTCCCGAGCTTCCACCACATGGGGCTCGCTCGGAACAGGGAGTGCTCCGAGGCGTCAGGGCCCAGGGCCCACGATCCTGGGACCCCCTCCTTGTCCTCCGCCCTGCCGCGGAGGTGGCGTTTTGGGTCCCTCGCCGCTCAGGCGCTCCCGCGAGGCCCCCTCTTGCCCCACCCACCCAGAGCCGTCAGGGCTGTCCAAGGGCGACCAGCCGGCCGGGCCGCGCGGGGCCTTTCTCTCCCAACGCCCCCAGCACGGTCGCGTGTCCCGACCAAGGCCCGTCCGGCCGGTGGGCAAGAGGGCGCGGGGGCGGGTAGCGGGTCGGGGGGGTGGCCCCGCTTTGCCCCGGGCTGCCACTGGAGGCGGCGGCCTGATCCCGGGTGAGAGGGGCTGAGAGAAACCCAGACACACCCCGCCACCACCAGGAGCATATCCACTCCCCCACACACAGACACACACGGGCGCGCTCGCACGCGCGGGCGCTCTCTCGCACACGCACGCACGCACGCGCGCGCGCACACGCACACACACACACACACACACAGACTCACCCACTCAGACGCACACACACACACACAGACACACACACACGTACACACACACACGCGGCTTGAAGGAGAGCAAGGACGAGATGGATGGAGAGATAGAAACCGAGGGAGGGAGAGAGACAGCGATCGAGAGAGACAGGGGAGGGGGAGAGGGAAGGAGACAGACAGAGAGGCTGAGAAAGAGACAGGGACAGAGAAAGAGAGACAGACAGAGAGACAGAGGGAAGACGACAGAAGTAGCGCGAGGTCCAGGGGGAAACCTAGAAGAGAGAGGCGGAGGGAGCTAGAGAGCGAGAGCGATAGAGCCTTCGAGAGGAAGCGCCCGGCTCCGGTAGGCAGCGCCCTTTTGAGCAGGCCGGGATAGGGTGGAGGGGGCTTGGGCTGCGCCAGAACACGGGGGCCAGGCGGTCCCTGTGAGAGGACCAACGGAGCGCTGAGACGGGCTTTTACTTGGCTGAATTGCTTGCTTTGGAGGTGGGTTTCGTAGGTTCCTCCCTTTCTTGGCACCACCCTGTGCTCTGGGTGCCTTGCGGCGGGCCCCGGGATTTGCAGAGTGCGCCCGCCCGCCCGTTTGGCGGGAGCCGTGGCACCGGGCGGGGCCGGAGGCCTGGGTCTCTGGCGTGTCCTCGGGACTGGTGTTGACACGAAGTGGGGGGCCGTTGGGAATCCGGGTGCACAGGGACTGTTTTCCTGGTGGCTGGCGAAGCAATGTCCTTCCCCCGGGTGAAGCAGCCCGTGCGTTCCGGAGCCGAGGTCTGGGCTGGCGCCTGTGGCACCCGCTGCCCCTGCCCGCCCCTTCCCCCGGTTTGGAAGGTTGCGACGACGGCGCACCGCCCGGTGGGTGAATTGAATGGCCTGGGCGTTCCGGGAGCGGGAAGGCACCGCGAACGGCAGGGGACCCGCGCCTGCGGCTCTGGGGTCCGGCCCCCTGCCCTCCCAGGCTGGAGCCGGGCTCCTGGCGGGGCGGCGGCGAGGCGGAAGCGGTGGGATGCTGCTGCCCGGCGTGTAATAGGGGCGGACCCCCAGGAGGAGGTCTCCGGCTGGGCTGCGGCGGAGGTGTAGGTGGGCGATAAAGGGGGAGCAGAGCGAGGGGAAGTTGGGGAGCATGGTGACCGTAGGGGGAAGGGAGGCAGCGGGGAAGCCAAAAAAGCCTGCAGGAGGCCGGGCGGGCGCGGTGGCTCCCGCCTGTAATCCCAGCACTGTGGGTGGGAGGCCGAGGCGGGTGGATCACCAGGTGAGGAGGTAGAGACCATCCCGGCTAACAGGGTGAAACCCCGTCTCTACGCAAAATAGAAAAAAAATCAGCCGGGCGTGGTGGCGGGCGCCTGCAGTCCCAGCTACTCGGGAGGCTGGGGCCGGAGAAGGGCGTGAACCCGGGAGGCGGAGCTTGCAGTGAGCCGAGATGGCGCCGCTGCACTCCAGCCTGGGCGGCAGAGCGGGACTCCGTCTGGAAGAAGAGGAAAGAAAAAGCCTACAGCACCCGGTATTCCCAGGCGGTCTCCCATCCAAGTACTAACCAGGCCCGACCCTGCTTAGCTTCCGAGATCAGACGAGATCGGGCGCGTTCAGGGTGGTATGGCCGTAGACGCCGAGACAGGCGCCTGGCTGCCCCAAGAGCCCGGCCCAGCCATGCCCGGCGGATTGCAGCCGTCACCGCCAGCCCGGGGCCGCGGGGCTCGGATCGGGGACCCCCGAGCCGCTCGCCCGCGGCCTTCCCCCGGCTCCCCAGCTCCCGAGCTTCCACCACATGGGGCTCGCTCGGAACAGGGAGTGCTCCGAGGCGTCAGGGCCCAGGGCCCACGATCCTGGGACCCCCTCCTGGTCCTCCGCCCTGCCGCGGAGGTGGCGTTTTGGGTCCCTCACCGCTCAGGCGCTCCCGCGAGGCCCCCTCTTGCCCCACCCACCCAGAGCCGTCAGGGCTGGCCAAGGGCGACCAGCCGGCCGGGCCGCGCGGGGCCTTTCTCTCCCAACGCCCCCAGCACGGTCGCGTGTCCCGACCAAGGCCCGTCCGGCCGGTGGGCAAGAGGGCGCGGGGGCGGGTAGCGGGTCGGGGGGGTGGCCCCGCTTTGCCCCGGGCTGCCACTAGAGGCGGCGGCCTGATCCCCGGTGAGAGGGGCTGAGAGAAACCCAGACACACCCCGCCACCACCAGGCGCAAATCCACTCCCCCACACACAGACACACCCGGGCGCGCTCACACGCACGCACGCACGCGCGCGCGCGCACGCACACACACACACACACACACACACAGATTCAGCCACTCAGACGCACACACACACACACAGACACACACACACGTACACACACACACGCGGCTTGAAGGAGAGCAAGGATGAGATGGATGGAGAGATAGAAACCGAGGGAGGGAGAGAGACAGCGATCGAGAGAGACAGGGGAGGGGGAGAGGGAAGGAGACAGACAGAGAGGCTGCGAAAGAGACAGGGACAGAGAAAGAGAGACAGACAGAGAGACAGAGGGAAGACGACAGAAGTAGCGCGAGGTCCAGGGGGAATCCTAGAAGAGAGAGGCGGAGGGAGCTAGAGAGCGAGAGCGATAGAGCCTTCGAGAGGAAGCGCCCGGCTCCGGTAGGCAGCGCCCTTTTGAGCAGGCCGGGATAGGGTGGAGGGGGCTTGGGCTGCGCCAGAACACGGGGGCCAGGCGGTCCCTGTGAGAGGACCAACGGAGCGCTGAGACGGGCTTTTACTTGGCTGAATTGCTTGCTTTGGAGGTGGGTTTCGTAGGTTCCTTCCTTTCTTGGCACCACCCTGTGCTCTGGGTGCCTTGCGGCGGGCCCCGGGATTTGCAGAGTGCGCCCGCCCGCCCGTTTGGCGGGAGCCGTGGCACCGGGCGGGGCCGGAGGCCTGGGTCTCTGGCGTGTCCTCGGGACTGGTGTTGACACGAAGTGGGGGGCCGTTGGGAATCCGGGTGCACAGGGACTGTTTTCCTGGTGGCTGGCGAAGCAATGTCCTTCCCCCGGGTGAAGCAGCCCGTGCGTTCCGGAGCCGAGGTCTGGGCTGGCGCCTGTGGCACCCGCTGCCCCTGCCCGCCCATTCCCCCGGTTTGGAAGGTTGCGACGACGGCGCGCCGCCCGGTGGGTGAATTGAATGGCCTGGGCGTTCCGGGAGCGGGAAGGCACCGCGAACGGCAGGGGACCCGCGCCTGCGGCTCTGGGGTCCGGCCCCCTGCCCTCCCAGGCTGGAGCCCGGCTCCTGGCGGGGCGGCGGCGAGGCGGAAGCGGTGGGATGCTGCTGCCCGGCGTGTAATAGGGGCGGACCCCCAGGAGGAGGTCTCCGGCTGGGCTGCGGCGGAGGTGTAGGTGGGCGATAAACGGGGAGCAGAGCGAGGGGAGGTTGGGGAGCATGGTGACCGTAGGGGGAAGGGAGGCAGCGGGGAAGCCAAAAAAGCCTGCAGGAGGCCGGGCGGGCGCGGTGGCTCCCGCCTGTAATCCCAGCACTGTGGGTGGGAGGCCGAGGCGGGTGGATCACCAGGTGAGGAGGTAGAGACCATCCCGGCTAACAGGGTGAAACCCCGTCTCTACGCAAAATAGAAAAAAAATCAGCCGGGCGTGGTGGCGGGCGCCTGCAGTCCCAGCTACTCGGGAGGCTGGGGCCGGAGAAGGGCGTGAACCCGGGAGGCGGAGCTTGCAGTGAGCCGAGATGGCGCCGCTGCACTCCAGCCTGGGCGGCAGAGCGAGACTCCGTCTGGAAGAAGAGGAAAGAAAAAGCAAAAAGCCAAAGAAAAAGCCTACAGCACCCGGTATTCCCAGGCGGTCTCCCATCCAAGTACTAACCAGGCCCGACCCTGCTTAGCTTCCGAGATCAGACGAGATCGGGCGCGTTCAGGGTGGTATGGCCGTAGACGCCGAGACAGGCGCCTGGCTGCCCCAAGAGCCCGGCCCAGCCATGCCCGCCGGATTGCAGCCGTCACCGCCAGCCCGGGGCAGCGGGGCTCGGATCGGGGACCCCCGAGCCGCTCGCCCGCGGCCTTCCCCCGGCTCCCCAGCTCCCGAGCTTCCACCACATGGGGCTCGCTCGGAACAGGGAGTGCTCCGAGGCGTCAGGGCCCAGGGCCCACGATCCTGGGACCCCCTCCTGGTCCTCCGCCCTGCCGCGGAGGTGGCGTTTTGGGTCCCTCGCCACTCAGGCGCTCCCGCGAGGCCCCCTCTTGCCCCACCCACCCAGAGCCGTCAGGGCTGTCCAAGGGCGACCAGCCGGCCGGGACGCGCGGGGCCTTTCTCTCCCAACGCCCCCAGCACGGTCGCGTGTCCCGACCACGGCCCGTCCGGCCGGTGGGCAAGAGGGCGCGGGGGCGGGTAGCGGGTCGGGGGGGTGGCCCCGCTTTGCCCCGGGCTGCCACTAGAGGCGGCGGCCTGATCCCGGGTGAGAGGGGCTGAGAGAAACCCAGACACACCCCGCCACCACCAGGAGCAAATCCACTCCCCCACACACAGACACACCCGGGCGCGCTCACACGCACGCACGCACGCGCGCGCGCGCACGCACACACACACACACACACACACACACAGATTCACCCACTCAGACGCACACACACACACACAGACACACACACACGTACACACACACACGCGGCTTGAAGGAGAGCAAGGATGAGATGGATGGAGAGATAGAAACCGAGGGAGGGAGAGAGACAGCGATCGAGAGAGACAGGGGAGGGGGAGAGGGAAGGAGACAGACAGAGAGGCTGAGAAAGAGACAGGGACAGAGAAAGAGAGACAGACAGAGAGACAGAGGGAAGACGACAGAAGTAGCGCGAGGTCCAGGAGGAATCCTAGAAGAGAGAGGCGGAGGGAGCTAGAGAGCGAGAGCGATAGAGCCTTCGAGAGGAAGCGCCCGGCTCCGGTAGGCAGCGCCCTTTTGAGCAGGCCGGGATAGGGTGGAGGGGGCTTGGGCTGCGCCAGAACACGGGGGCCAGGCGGTCCCTGTGAGAGGACCAACGGAGCGCTGAGACGGGCTTTTACTTGGCTGAATTGCTTGCTTTGGAGGTGGGTTTCGTAGGTTCCTTCCTTTCTTGGCACCACCCTGTGCTCTGGGTGCCTTGCGGCGGGCCCCGGGATTTGCAGAGTGCGCCCGCCCGCCCGTTTGGCGGGAGCCGTGGCACCGGGCGGGGCCGGAGGCCTGGGTCTCTGGCGTGTCCTCGGGACTGGTGTTGACACGAAGTGGGGGGCCGTTGGGAATCCGGGTGCACAGGGACTGTTTTCCTGGTGGCTGGCGAAGCAATGTCCTTCCCCCGGGTGAAGCAGCCCGTGCGTTCCGGAGCCGAGGTCTGGGCTGGCGCCTGTGGCACCCGCTGCCCCTGCCCGCCCCTTCCCCCGGTTTGGAAGGTTGCGACGACGGCGCGCCGCCCGGTGGGTGAATTGAATGGCCTGGGCGTTCCGGGAGCGGGAAGGCACCGCGAACGGCAGGGGACCCGCGCCTGCGGCTCTGGGGTCCGGCCCCCTGCCCTCCCAGGCTGGAGCCGGGCTCCTGGCGGGGCGGCGGCGAGGCGGAAGCGGTGGGATGCTGCTGCCCGGCGTGTAATAGGGGCGGACCCCCAGGAGGAGGTCTCCGGCTGGGCTGCGGCGGAGGTGTAGGTGGGCGATAAAGGGGGAGCAGAGCGAGGGGAGGTTGGGGAGCATGGTGACCGTAGGGGGAAGGGAGGCAGCGGGGAAGCCAAAAAAGCCTGCAGGAGGCCGGGCGGGCGCGGTGGCTCCCGCCTGTAATCCCAGCACTGTGGGTGGGAGGCCGAGGCGGGTGGATCACCAGGTGAGGAGGTAGAGACCATCCCGGCTAACAGGGTGAAACCCCGTCTCTACGCAAAATAGAAAAAAAATCAGCCGGGCGTGGTGGCGGGCGCCTGCAGTCCCAGCTACTCGGGAGGCTGGGGCCGGAGAAGGGCGTGAACCCGGGAGGCGGAGCTTGCAGTGAGCCGAGATGGCGCCGCTGCACTCCAGCCTGGGCGGCAGAGCGAGACTCCGTCTGGAAGAAGAGGAAAGAAAAAGCCTACAGCACCCGGTATTCCCAGGCGGTCTCCCATCCAAGTACTAACCAGGCGCGACCCTGCTTAGCTTCCGAGATCAGACGAGATCGGGCGCGTTCAGGGTGGTATGGCCGTAGACGCCGAGACAGGCGCCTGGCTGCCCCAAGAGCCCGGCCCAGCCATGCCCGCCGGATTGCAGCCGTCACCGCCAGCCCGGGGCCGCGGGGCTCGGATCGGGGACCCCCGAGCCGCTCGCCCGCGGCCTTCCCCCGGCTCCCCAGCTCCCGAGCTTCCACCACATGGGGCTCGCTCGGAACAGGGAGTGCTCCGAGGCGTCAGGGCCCAGGGCCCACGATCCTGGGACCCCCTCCTGGTAGTCCGCCCTGCCGCGGAGGTGGCGTTTTGGGTCCCTCACCGCTCAGGCGCTCCCGCGAGGCCCCCTCTTGCCCCACCCACCCAGAGCCGTCAGGGCTGGCCAAGGGCGACCAGCCGGCCGGGCCGCGCGGGGCCTTTCTCTCCCAACGCCCCCAGCACGGTCGCGTGTCCCGACCAAGGCCCGTCCGGCCGGTGGGCAAGAGGGCGCGGGGGCGGGTAGCGGGTCGGGGGGGTGGCCCCGCTTTGCCCCGGGCTGCCACTAGAGGCGGCGGCCTGATCCCGGGTGAGAGGGGCTGAGAGAAACCCAGACACACCCCGGCACCACCAGGAGCAAATCCACTCCCCCACACACAGACACACCCGGGCGCGTTCGCACGCGCGGGCGCTCGCTCGCACACGCACGCCCGCACGCGCGCGCGCACACGCACACACACACACACACACACACACAGGTTCACCCACTCAGACGCACACACACACACACGGACACACACACACGTACACACACACACGCGGCTTGAAGGAGAGCAAGGATGAGATGGATGGAGAGATAGAAACCGAGGGAGGGAGAGAGACAGCGATCGAGAGAGACAGGGGAGGGGGAGAGGGAAGGAGACAGACAGAGAGGCTGAGAAAGAGACAGGGACAGAGAAAGAGAGACAGACAGAGAGACAGAGGGAAGACGACAGAAGTAGCGCGAGGTCCAGGGGGAATCCTAGAAGAGAGAGGCGGAGGGAGCTAGAGAGCGAGAGCGATAGAGCCTTCGAGAGGAAGCGCCCGGCTCCGGTAGGCAGCGCCCTTTTGAGCAGGCCGGGATAGGGTGGAGGGGGCTTGGGCTGCGCCAGAACACGGGGGCCAGGCGGTCCCTGTGAGAGGACCAACGGAGCGCTGAGACGGGCTTTTACTTGGCTGAATTGCTTGCTTTGGAGGTGGGTTTCGTAGGTTCCTTCCTTTCTTGGCACCACCCTGTGCTCTGGGTGCCTTGCGGCGGGCCCCGGGATTTGCAGAGTGCGCCCGCCCGCCCGTTTGGCGGGAGCCGTGGCACCGGGCGGGGCCGGAGGCCTGGGTCTCTGGCGTGTCCTCGGGACTGGTGTTGACACGAAGTGGGGGGCCGTTGGGAATCCGGGTGCACAGGGACTGTTTTCCTGGTGGCTGGCGAAGCAATGTCCTTCCCCCGGGTGAAGCAGCCCGTGCGTTCCGGAGCCGAGGTCTGGGCTGGCGCCTGTGGCACCCGCTGCCCCTGCCCGCCCCTTCCCCCGGTTTGGAAGGTTGCGACGACGGCGCGCCGCCCGGTGGGTGAATTGAATGGCCTGGGCGTTCCGGGAGCGGGAAGGCACCGCGAACGGCAGGGGACCCGCGCCTGCGGCTCTGGGGTCCGGCCCCCTGCCCTCCCAGGCTGGAGCCGGGCTCCTGGCGGGGCGGCGGCGAGGCGGAAGCGGTGGGATGCTGCTGCCCGGCGTGTAATAGGGGCGGACCCCCAGGAGGAGGTCTCCGGCTGGGCTGCGGCGGAGGTGTAGGTGGGCGATAAAGGGGGAGCAGAGCGAGGGGAGGTTGGGGAGCATGGTGACCGTAGGGGGAAGGGAGGCAGCGGGGAAGCCAAAAAAGCCTGCAGGAGGCCGGGCGGGCGCGGTGGCTCCCGCCTGTAATCCCAGCACTGTGGGTGGGAGGCCGAGGCGGGTGGATCACCAGGTGAGGAGGTAGAGACCATCCCGGCTAACAGGGTGAAACCCCGTCTCTACGCAAAATAGAAAAAAAATCAGCCGGGCGTGGTGGCGGGCGCCTGCAGTCCCAGCTACTCGGGAGGCTGGGGCCGGAGAAGGGCGTGAACCCGGGAGGCGGAGCTTGCAGTGAGCCGAGATGGCGCCGCTGCACTCCAGCCTGGGCGGCAGAGCGAGACTCCGTCTGGAAGAAGAGGAAAGAAAAAGCCTACAGCACCCGGTATTCCCAGGCGGTCTCCCATCCAAGTACTAACAAGGCCCGACCCTGCTTAGCTTCCGAGATCAGACGAGATCAGGCGCGTTCAGGGTGGTATGGCCGTAGACGCCGACACAGGCGCCTGGCTGCCCCAAGAGCCCGGCCCAGCCATGCCCGCCGGATTGCAGCCGTCACCGCCTGCCGGGGCCGCGGGGCTCGGATCGGGGACCCCCGAGCCGCTCGCCCGCGGCCTTCCCCCGGCTCCCCAGCTCCCGAGCTTCCACCACATGGGGCCCGCTTGGAACAGGGAGTGCTCCGAGGCGTCAGCGCCCAGGGCCCACGATCCCGGGACCACCTCCTGGTCCTCCCCCCTGCCGCGGAGGTGGCGTTTTGGGTCCCTCGCCGCTCAGGCGCTCCCGCGAGGCCCCCTCTTGCCCCACCCACCCAGAGGCGTCAGGGCTGGCCAAGGGCGACCAGCCGGCCGGGCCTCGCGGGGCCTTTCTCTCCCAACGCCCCCAGCACGGTCGCGTGTCCCGACCAAGGCCCGTCCGGCCGGTGGGCAAGAGGGCGCGGGGGCGGGTAGCGGGTCGGGGGGGTGGCCCCGCTTTGCCCCGGGCTGCCACTAGAGGCGGCGGCCTGATCCCGGGTGAGAGGGGCTGAGAGAAACCCAGACACACCCCGCCACCACCAGGAGCAAATCCACTCCCCCACACACAGACACACACGGGCGCGCTCGCACGCGCGGGCGCTCTCTCGCACACGCACGCACGCACGCGCGCGCGCGCACGCACACACACACACACACACACACACAGATTCAGCCACTCAGACGCACACACACACACACAGACACACACACACGTACACACACACACGCGGCTTGAAGGAGAGCAAGGATGAGATGGATGGAGAGATAGAAACCGAGGGAGGGAGAGAGACAGCGATCGAGAGAGACAGGGGAGGGGGAGAGGGAAGGAGACAGACAGAGAGGCTGCGAAAGAGACAGGGACAGAGAAAGAGAGACAGACAGAGAGACAGAGGGAAGACGACAGAAGTAGCGCGAGGTCCAGGGGGAATCCTAGAAGAGAGAGGCGGAGGGAGCTAGAGAGCGAGAGCGATAGAGCCTTCGAGAGGAAGCGCCCGGCTCCGGTAGGCAGCGCCCTTTTGAGCAGGCCGGGATAGGGTGGAGGGGGCTTGGGCTGCGCCAGAACACGGGGGCCAGGCGGTCCCTGTGAGAGGACCAACGGAGCGCTGAGACGGGCTTTTACTTGGCTGAATTGCTTGCTTTGGAGGTGGGTTTCGTAGGTTCCTTCCTTTCTTGGCACCACCCTGTGCTCTGGGTGCCTTGCGGCGGGCCCCGGGATTTGCAGAGTGCGCCCGCCCGCCCGTTTGGCGGGAGCCGTGGCACCGGGCGGGGCCGGAGGCCTGGGTCTCTGGCGTGTCCTCGGGACTGGTGTTGACACGAAGTGGGGGGCCGTTGGGAATCCGGGTGCACAGGGACTGTTTTCCTGGTGGCTGGCGAAGCAATGTCCTTCCCCCGGGTGAAGCAGCCCGTGCGTTCCGGAGCCGAGGTCTGGGCTGGCGCCTGTGGCACCCGCTGCCCCTGCCCGCCCATTCCCCCGGTTTGGAAGGTTGCGACGACGGCGCGCCGCCCGGTGGGTGAATTGAATGGCCTGGGCGTTCCGGGAGCGGGAAGGCACCGCGAACGGCAGGGGACCCGCGCCTGCGGCTCTGGGGTCCGGCCCCCTGCCCTCCCAGGCTGGAGCCCGGCTCCTGGCGGGGCGGCGGCGAGGCGGAAGCGGTGGGATGCTGCTGCCCGGCGTGTAATAGGGGCGGACCCCCAGGAGGAGGTCTCCGGCTGGGCTGCGGCGGAGGTGTAGGTGGGCGATAAAGGGGGAGCAGAGCGAGGGGAGGTTGGGGAGCATGGTGACCGTAGGGGGAAGGGAGGCAGCGGGGAAGCCAAAAAAGCCTGCAGGAGGCCGGGCGGGCGCGGTGGCTCCCGCCTGTAATCCCAGCACTGTGGGTGGGAGGCCGAGGCGGGTGGATCACCAGGTGAGGAGGTAGAGACCATCCCGGCTAACAGGGTGAAACCCCGTCTCTACGCAAAATAGAAAAAAAATCAGCCGGGCGTGGTGGCGGGCGCCTGCAGTCCCAGCTACTCGGGAGGCTGGGGCCGGAGAAGGGCGTGAACCCGGGAGGCGGAGCTTGCAGTGAGCCGAGATGGCGCCGCTGCACTCCAGCCTGGGCGGCAGAGCGAGACTCCGTCTGGAAGAAGAGGAAAGAAAAAGCAAAAAGCCAAAGAAAAAGCCTACAGCACCCGGTATTCCCAGGCGGTCTCCCATCCAAGTACTAACCAGGCCCGACCCTGCTTAGCTTCCGAGATCAGACGAGATCGGGCGCGTTCAGGGTGGTATGGCCGTAGACGCCGAGACAGGCGCCTGGCTGCCCCAAGAGCCCGGCCCAGCCATGCCCGCCGGATTGCAGCCGTCACCGCCAGCCCGGGGCCGCGGGGCTCGGATCGGGGACCCCCGAGCCGCTCGCCCGCGGCCTTCCCCCGGCTCCCCAGCTCCCGAGCTTCCACCACATGGGGCTCGCTCGGAACAGGGAGTGCTCCGAGGCGTCAGGGCCCAGGGCCCACGATCCTGGGACCCCCTCCTGGTCCTCCGCCCTGCCGCGGAGGTGGCGTTTTGGGTCCCTCGCCGCTCAGGCGCTCCCGCGAGGCCCCCTCTTGCCCCACCCACCCAGAGCCGTCAGGGCTGGCCAAGGGCGACCAGCCGGCCGGGACGCGCGGGGCCTTTCTCTCCCAACGCCCCCAGCACGGTCGCGTGTCCCGACCATGGCCCGTCCGGCCGGTGGGCAAGAGGGCGCGGGGGCGGGTAGCGGGTCGGGGGGGTGGCCCCGCTTTGCCCCGGGCTGCCACTAGAGGCGGCGGCCTGATCCCGGGTGAGAGGGGCTGAGAGAAACCCAGACACACCCCGCCACCACCAGGAGCAAATCCACTCCCCCACACACAGACACACACGGGCGCGCTCGCACGCGCGGGCGCTCTCTCGCACACGCACGCACGCACGCGCGCGCGCACACGCACACACACACACACACACAGACTCACCCACTCAGACGCACACACACACACACAGACACACACACACGTACACACACACACGCGGCTTGAAGGAGAGCAAGGACGAGATGGATGGAGAGATAGAAACCGAGGGAGGGAGAGAGACAGCGATCGAGAGAGACAGGGGAGGGGGAGAGGGAAGGAGACAGACAGAGAGGCTGAGAAAGAGACAGGGACAGAGAAAGAGAGACAGACAGAGAGACAGAGGGAAGACGACAGAAGTAGCGCGAGGTCCAGGGGGAAACCTAGAAGAGAGAGGCGGAGGGAGCTAGAGAGCGAGAGCGATAGAGCCTTCGAGAGGAAGCGCCCGGCTCCGGTAGGCAGCGCCCTTTTGAGTAGGCCGGGATAGGGTGGAGGGGGCTTGGGCTGCGCCAGAACACGGGGGCCAGGCGGTCCCTGTGAGAGGACCAACGGAGCGCTGAGACGGGCTTTTACTTGGCTGAATTGCTTGCTTTGGAGGTGGGTTTCGTAGGTTCCTCCCTTTCTTGGCACCACCCTGTGCTCTGGGTGCCTTGCGGCGGGCCCCGGGATTTGCAGAGTGCGCCCGCCCGCCCGTTTGGCGGGAGCCGTGGCACCGGGCGGGGCCGGAGGCCTGGGTCTCTGGCGTGTCCTCGGGACTGGTGTTGACACGAAGTGGGGGGCCGTTGGGAATCCGGGTGCACAGGGACTGTTTTCCTGGTGGCTGGCGAAGCAATGTCCTTCCCCCGGGTGAAGCAGCCCGTGCGTTCCGGAGCCGAGGTCTGGGCTGGCGCCTGTGGCACCCGCTGCCCCTGCCCGCCCCTTCCCCCGGTTTGGAAGGTTGCGACGACGGCGCGCCGCCCGGTGGGTGAATTGAATGGCCTGGGCGTTCCGGGAGCGGGAAGGCACCGCGAACGGCAGGGGACCCGCGCCTGCGGCTCTGGGGTCCGGCCCCCTGCCCTCCCAGGCTGGAGCCGGGCTCCTGGCGGGGCGGCGGCGAGGCGGAAGCGGTGGGATGCTGCTGCCCGGCGTGTAATAGGGGCGGACCCCCAGGAGGAGGTCTCCGGCTGGGCTGCGGCGGAGGTGTAGGTGGGCGATAAAGGGGGAGCAGAGCGAGGGGAGGTTGGGGAGCATGGTGACCGTAGGGGGAAGGGAGGCAGCGGGGAAGCCAAAAAAGCCTGCAGGAGGCCGGGCGGGCGCGGTGGCTCCCGCCTGTAATCCCAGCACTGTGGGTGGGAGGCCGAGGCGGGTGGATCACCAGGTGAGGAGGTAGAGACCATCCCGGCTAACAGGGTGAAACCCCGTCTCTACGCAAAATAGAAAAAAAATCAGCCGGGCGTGGTGGCGGGCGCCTGCAGTCCCAGCTACTCGGGAGGCTGGGGCCGGAGAAGGGCGTGAACCCGGGAGGCGGAGCTTGCAGTGAGCCGAGATGGCGCCGCTGCACTCCAGCCTGGGCGGCAGAGCGAGACTCCGTCTGGAAGAAGAGGAAAGAAAAAGCCTACAGCACCCGGTATTCCCAGGCGGTCTCCCATCCAAGTACTAACAAGGCCCGACCCTGCTTAGCTTCCGAGATCAGACGAGATCAGGCGCGTTCAGGGTGGTATGGCCGTAGACGCCGACACAGGCGCCTGGCTGCCCCAAGAGCCCGGCCCAGCCATGCCCGCCGGATTGCAGCCGTCACCGCCTGCCGGGGCCGCGGGGCTCGGATCGGGGACCCCCGAGCCGCTCGCCCGCGGCCTTCCCCCGGCTCCCCAGCTCCCGAGCTTCCACCACATGGGGCCCGCTTGGAACAGGGAGTGCTCCGAGGCGTCAGCGCCCAGGGCCCACGATCCCGGGACCCCCTCCTGGTCCTCCCCCCTGCCGCGGAGGTGGCGTTTTGGGTCCCTCGCCGCTCAGGCGCTCCCGCGAGGCCCCCTCTTGCCCCACCCACCCAGAGCCGTCAGGGCTGGCCAAGGGCGACCAGCCGGCCGGGCCTCGCGGGGCCTTTCTCTCCCAACGCCCCCAGCACGGTCGCGTGTCCCGACCAAGGCCCGTCCGGCCGGTGGGCAAGAGGGCGCGGGGGCGGGTAGCGGGTCGGGGGGGTGGCCCCGCTTTGCCCCGGGCTGCCACTAGAGGCGGCGGCCTGATCCCGGGTGAGAGGGGCTGAGAGAAACCCAGACACACCCCGCCACCACCAGGAGCAAATCCACTCCCCCACACACAGACACACCCGGGCCCGCTCGCACGCGCGGGCGCTCGCTCGCACACGCACGCACGCACGCGCGCGCGCACACGCGCACACACACACACACACACAGACTCACCCACTCAGACGCACACACGCACACACAGACACACACACACGTACACACACACACGCGGCTTGAAGGAGAGCAAGGACGAGATGGATGGAGAGATAGAAACCGAGGGAGGGAGAGAGACAGCGATCGAGAGAGACAGGGGAGGGGGAGAGGGAAGGAGACAGACAGAGAGGCTGAGAAAGAGACAGGGACAGAGAAAGAGAGACAGACAGAGAGACAGAGGGAAGACGACAGAAGTAGCGCGAGGTCCAGGGGGAATCCTAGAAGAGACAGGCGGAGGGAGCTAGAGAGCGAGAGCGATAGAGCCTTCGAGAGGAAGCGCCCGGCTCCGGTAGGCAGCGCCCTTTTGAGTAGGCCGGGATAGGGTGGAGGGGGCTTGGGCTGCGCCAGAACACGGGGGCCAGGCGGTCCCTGTGAGAGGACCAACGGAGCGCTGAGACGGGCTTTTACTTGGCTGAATTGCTTGCTTTGGAGGTGGGTTTCGTAGGTTCCTTCCTTTCTTGGCACCACCCTGTGCTCTGGGTGCCTTGCGGCGGGCCCCGGGATTTGCAGAGTGCGCCCGCCCGCCCGTTTGGCGGGAGCCGTGGCACCGGGCGGGGCCGGAGGCCTGGGTCTCTGGCGTGTCCTCGGGACTGGTGTTGACACGAAGTGGGGGGCCGTTGGGAATCCGGGTGCACAGGGACTGTTTTCCTGGTGGCTGGCGAAGCAATGTCCTTCCCCCGGGTGAAGCAGCCCGTGCGTTCCGGAGCCGAGGTCTGGGCTGGCGCCTGTGGCACCCGCTGCCCCTGCCCGCCCCTTCCCCCGGTTTGGAAGGTTGCGACGACGGCGCGCCGCCCGGTGGGTGAATTGAATGGCCTGGGCGTTCCGGGAGCGGGAAGGCACCGCGAACGGCAGGGGACCCGCGCCTGCGGCTCTGGGGTCCGGCCCCCTGCCCTCCCAGGCTGGAGCCGGGCTCCTGGCGGGGCGGCGGCGAGGCGGAAGCGGTGGGATGCTGCTGCCCGGCGTGTAATAGGGGCGGACCCCCAGGAGGAGGTCTCCGGCTGGGCTGCGGCGGAGGTGTAGGTGGGCGATAAAGGGGGAGCAGAGCGAGGGGAGGTTGGGGAGCATGGTGACCGTAGGGGGAAGGGAGGCAGCGGGGAAGCCAAAAAAGCCTGCAGGAGGCCGGGCGGGCGCGGTGGCTCCCGCCTGTAATCCCAGCACTGTGGGTGGGAGGCCGAGGCGGGTGGATCACCAGGTGAGGAGGTAGAGACCATCCCGGCTAACAGGGTGAAACCCCGTCTCTACGCAAAATAGAAAAAAAATCAGCCGGGCGTGGTGGCGGGCGCCTGCAGTCCCAGCTACTCGGGAGGCTGGGGCCGGAGAAGGGCGTGAACCCGGGAGGCGGAGCTTGCAGTGAGCCGAGATGGCGCCGCTGCACTCCAGCCTGGGCGGCAGAGCGAGACTCCGTCTGGAAGAAGAGGAAAGAAAAAGCAAAAAGCCAAAGAAAAAGCCTACAGCACCCGGTATTCCCAGGCGGTCTCCCATCCAAGTACTAACCAGGCCCGACCCTGCTTAGCTTCCGAGATCAGACGAGATCGGGCGCGTTCAGGGTGGTATGGCCGTAGACGCCGAGACAGGCGCCTGGCTGCCCCAAGAGCCCGGCCCAGCCATGCCCGGCGGATTGCAGCCGTCACCGCCAGCCCGGGGCCGCGGGGCTCGGATCGGGGACCCCCGAGCCGCTCGCCCGCGGCCTTCCCCCGGCTCCCCAGCTCCCGAGCTTCCAACACATGGGGCTCGCTCGGAACAGGGAGTGCTCCGAGGCGTCAGGGCCCAGGGCCCACGATCCTGGGACCCCCTCCTGGTCCTCCGCCCTGCCGCGGAGGTGGCGTTTTGGGTCCCTCACCGCTCAGGCGCTCCCGCGAGGCCCCCTCTTGCCCCACCCACCCAGAGCCGTCAGGGCTGGCCAAGGGCGACCAGCCGGCCGGGCCGCGCGGGGCCTTTCTCTCCCAACGCCCCCAGCACGGTCGCGTGTCCCGACCAAGGCCCGTCCGGCCGGTGGGCAAGAGGGCGCGGGGGCGGGTAGCGGGTCGGGGGGGTGGCCCCGCTTTGCCCCGGGCTGCCACTAGAGGCGGCGGCCTGATCCCGGGTGAGAGGGGCTGAGAGAAACCCAGACACACCCCGCCACCACCAGGAGCAAATCCACTCCCCCACACACAGACACACACGGGCGCGCTCGCACGCGCGGGCGCTCTCTCGCACACGCACGCACGCACGCGCGCGCGCGCACACGCACACACACACACACACACACAGACTCACCCACTCAGACGCACACACACACACACAGACACACACACACGTACACACACACACGCGGCTTGAAGGAGAGCAAGGACGAGATGGATGGAGAGATAGAAACCGAGGGAGGGAGAGAGACAGCGATCGAGAGAGACAGGGGAGGGGGAGAGGGAAGGAGACAGACAGAGAGGCTGAGAAAGAGACAGGGACAGAGAAAGAGAGAGAGACAGAGAGACAGAGGGAAGACGACAGAAGTAGCGCGAGGTCCAGGGGGAAACCTAGAAGAGAGAGGCGGAGGGAGCTAGAGAGCGAGAGCGATAGAGCCTTCGAGAGGAAGCGCCCGGCTCCGGTAGGCAGCGCCCTTTTGAGCAGGCCGGGATAGGGTGGAGGGGGCTTGGGCTGCGCCAGAACACGGGGGCCAGGCCGTCCCTGTGAGAGGACCAACGGAGCGCTGAGACGGGCTTTTACTTGGCTGAATTGCTTGCTTTGGAGGTGGGTTTCGTAGGTTCCTTCCTTTCTTGGCACCACCCTGTGCTCTGGGTGCCTTGCGGCGGGCCCCGGGATTTGCAGAGTGCGCCCGCCCGCCCGTTTGGCGGGAGCCGTGGCACCGGGCGGGGCCGGAGGCCTGGGTCTCTGGCGTGTCCTCGGGACTGGTGTTGACACGAAGTGGGGGGCCGTTGGGAATCCGGGTGCACAGGGACTGTTTTCCTGGTGGCTGGCGAAGCAATGTCCTTCCCCCGGGTGAAGCAGCCCGTGCGTTCCGGAGCCGAGGTCTGGGCTGGCGCCTGTGGCACCCGCTGCCCCTGCCCGCCCCTTCCCCCGGTTTGGAAGGTTGCGACGACGGCGCGCCGCCCGGTGGGTGAATTGAATGGCCTGGGCGTTCCGGGAGCGGGAAGGCACCGCGAACGGCAGGGGACCCGCGCCTGCGGCTCTGGGGTCCGGCCCCCTGCCCTCCCAGGCTGGAGCCGGGCTCCTGGCGGGGCGGCGGCGAGGCGGAAGCGGTGGGATGCTGCTGCCCGGCGTGTAATAGGGGCGGACCCCCAGGAGGAGGTCTCCGGCTGGGCTGCGGCGGAGGTGTAGGTGGGCGATAAAGGGGGAGCAGAGCGAGGGGAGGTTGGGGAGCATGGTGACCGTAGGGGGAAGGGAGGCAGCGGGGAAGCCAAAAAAGCCTGCAGGAGGCCGGGCGGGCGCGGTGGCTCCCGCCTGTAATCCCAGCACTGTGGGTGGGAGGCCGAGGCGGGTGGATCACCAGGTGAGGAGGTAGAGACCATCCCGGCTAACAGGGTGAAACCCCGTCTCTACGCAAAATAGAAAAAAAATCAGCCGGGCGTGGTGGCGGGCGCCTGCAGTCCCAGCTACTCGGGAGGCTGGGGCCAGAGAAGGGCGTGAACCCGGGAGGCGGAGCTTGCAGTGAGCCGAGATGGCGCCGCTGCACTCCAGCCTGGGCGGCAGAGCGAGACTCCGTCTGGAAGAAGAGGAAAGAAAAAGCCTACAGCACCCGGTATTCCCAGGCGGTCTCCCATCCAAGTACTAACAAGGCCCGACCCTGCTTAGCTTCCGAGATCAGACGAGATCAGGCGCGTTCAGGGTGGTATGGCCGTAGACGCCGACACAGGCGCCTGGCTGCCCCAAGAGCCCGGCCCAGCCATGCCCGCCGGATTGCAGCCGTCACCGCCTGCCGGGGCCGCGGGGCTCGGATCGGGGACCCCCGAGCCGCTCGCCCGCGGCCTTCCCCCGGCTCCCCAGCTCCCGAGCTTCCACCACATGGGGCCCGCTTGGAACAGGGAGTGCTCCGAGGCGTCAGCGCCCAGGGCCCACGATCCCGGGACCACCTCCTGGTCCTCCCCCCTGCCGCGGAGGTGGCGTTTTGGGTCCCTCGCCGCTCAGGCGCTCCCGCGAGGCCCCCTCTTGCCCCACCCACCCAGAGGCGTCAGGGCTGGCCAAGGGCGACCAGCCGGCCGGGCCTCGCGGGGCCTTTCTCTCCCAACGCCCCCAGCACGGTCGCGTGTCCCGACCAAGGCCCGTCCGGCCGGTGGGCAAGAGGGCGCGGGGGCGGGTAGCGGGTCGGGGGGGTGGCCCCGCTTTGCCCCGGGCTGCCACTAGAGGCGGCGGCCTGATCCCGGGTGAGAGGGGCTGAGAGAAACCCAGACACACCCCGCCACCACCAGGAGCAAATCCACTCCCCCACACACAGACACACACGGGCGCGCTCGCACGCGCGGGCGCTCTCTCGCACACGCACGCACGCACGCGCGCGCGCGCACGCACACACACACACACACACACACACAGATTCAGCCACTCAGACGCACACACACACACACAGACACACACACACGTACACACACACACGCGGCTTGAAGGAGAGCAAGGATGAGATGGATGGAGAGATAGAAACCGAGGGAGGGAGAGAGACAGCGATCGAGAGAGACAGGGGAGGGGGAGAGGGAAGGAGACAGACAGAGAGGCTGCGAAAGAGACAGGGACAGAGAAAGAGAGACAGACAGAGAGACAGAGGGAAGACGACAGAAGTAGCGCGAGGTCCAGGGGGAATCCTAGAAGAGAGAGGCGGAGGGAGCTAGAGAGCGAGAGCGATAGAGCCTTCGAGAGGAAGCGCCCGGCTCCGGTAGGCAGCGCCCTTTTGAGCAGGCCGGGATAGGGTGGAGGGGGCTTGGGCTGCGCCAGAACACGGGGGCCAGGCGGTCCCTGTGAGAGGACCAACGGAGCGCTGAGACGGGCTTTTACTTGGCTGAATTGCTTGCTTTGGAGGTGGGTTTCGTAGGTTCCTTCCTTTCTTGGCACCACCCTGTGCTCTGGGTGCCTTGCGGCGGGCCCCGGGATTTGCAGAGTGCGCCCGCCCGCCCGTTTGGCGGGAGCCGTGGCACCGGGCGGGGCCGGAGGCCTGGGTCTCTGGCGTGTCCTCGGGACTGGTGTTGACACGAAGTGGGGGGCCGTTGGGAATCTGGGTGCACAGGGACTGTTTTCCTGGTGGCTGGCGAAGCAATGTCCTTCCCCCGGGTGAAGCAGCCTGTGCGTTCCGGAGCCGAGGTCTGGGCTGGCGCCTGTGGCACCCGCTGCCCCTGCCCGCCCATTCCCCCGGTTTGGAAGGTTGCGACGACGGCGCGCCGCCCTTTGGGTGAATTGAATGGCCTGGGCGTTCCGGGAGCGGGAAGGCACCGCGAACGGCAGGGGACCCGCGCCTGCGGCTCTGGGGTCCGGCCCCCTGCCCTCCCAGGCTGGAGCCCGGCTCCTGGCGGGGCGGCGGCGAGGCGGAAGCGGTGGGATGCTGCTGCCCGGCGTGTAATAGGGGCGGACCCCCAGGAGGAGGTCTCCGGCTGGGCTGCGGCGGAGGTGTAGGTGGGCGATAAAGGGGGAGCAGAGCGAGGGGAGGTTGGGGAGCATGGTGACCGTAGGGGGAAGGGAGGCAGCGGGGAAGCCAAAAAACCCTGCAGGAGGCCGGGCGGGCGCGGTGGCTCCCGCCTGTAATCCCAGCACTGTGGGTGGGAGGCCGAGGCGGGTGGATCACCAGGTGAGGAGGTAGAGACCATCCCGGCTAACAGGGTGAAACCCCGTCTCTACGCAAAATAGAAAAAAAATCAGCCGGGCGTGGTGGCGGGCGCCTGCAGTCCCAGCTACTCGGGAGGCTGGGGCCGGAGAAGGGCGTGAACCCGGGAGGCGGAGCTTGCAGTGAGCCGAGATGGCGCCGCTGCACTCCAGCCTGGGCGGCAGAGCGAGACTCCGTCTGGAAGAAGAGGAAAGAAAAAGCAAAAAGCCAAAGAAAAAGCCTACAGCACCCGGTATTCCCAGGCGGTCTCCCATCCAAGTACTAACCAGGCCCGACCCTGCTTAGCTTCCGAGATCAGACGAGATCGGGCGCGTTCAGGGTGGTATGGCCGTAGACGCCGAGACAGGCGCCTGGCTGCCCCAAGAGCCCGGCCCAGCCATGCCCGCCGGATTGCAGCCGTCACCGCCAGCCCGGGGCAGCGGGGCTCGGATCGGGGACCCCCGAGCCGCTCGCCCGCGGCCTTCCCCCGGCTCCCCAGCTCCCGAGCTTCCACCACATGGGGCTCGCTCGGAACAGGGAGTGCTCCGAGGCGTCAGGGCCCAGGGCCCACGATCCTGGGACCCCCTCCTGGTCCTCCGCCCTGCCGCGGAGGTGGCGTTTTGGGTCCCTCGCCGCTCAGGCGCTCCCGCGAGGCCCCCTCTTGCCCCACCCACCCAGAGCCGTCAGGGCTGGCCAAGGGCGACCAGCCGGCCGGGACGCGCGGGGCCTTTCTCTCCCAACGCCCCCAGCACGGTCGCGTGTCCCGACCAAGGCCCGTCCGGCCGGTGGGCAAGAGGGCGCGGGGGCGGGTAGCGGGTCGGGGGGGTGGCCCCGCTTTGCCCCGGGCTGCCACTAGAGGCGGCGGCCTGATCCCGGGTGAGAGGGGCTGAGAGAAACCCAGACACACCCCGCCACCACCAGGAGCAAATCCACTCCCCCACACACAGACACACACGGGCGCGCTCGCACGCGCGGGCGCTCTCTCGCACACGCACGCACGCACGCGCGCGCGCACACGCACACACACACACACACACACAGACTCACCCACTCAGACGCACACACACACACACAGACACACACACACGTACACACACACACGCGGCTTGAAGGAGAGCAAGGACGAGATGGATGGAGAGATAGAAACCGAGGGAGGGAGAGAGACAGCGATCGAGAGAGACAGGGGAGGGGGAGAGGGAAGGAGACAGACAGAGAGGCTGAGAAAGAGACAGGGACAGAGAAAGAGAGACAGACAGAGAGACAGAGGGAAGACGACAGAAGTAGCGCGAGGTCCAGGGGGAAACCTAGAAGAGAGAGGCGGAGGGAGCTAGAGAGCGAGAGCGATAGAGCCTTCGAGAGGAAGCGCCCGGCTCCGGTAGGCAGCGCCCTTTTGAGTAGGCCGGGATAGGGTGGAGGGGGCTTGGGCTGCGCCAGAACACGGGGGCCAGGCGGTCCCTGTGAGAGGACCAACGGAGCGCTGAGACGGGCTTTTACTTGGCTGAATTGCTTGCTTTGGAGGTGGGTTTCGTAGGTTCCTCCCTTTCTTGGCACCACCCTGTGCTCTGGGTGCCTTGCGGCGGGCCCCGGGATTTGCAGAGTGCGCCCGCCCGCCCGTTTGGCGGGAGCCGTGGCACCGGGCGGGGCCGGAGGCCTGGGTCTCTGGCGTGTCCTCGGGACTGGTGTTGACACGAAGTGGGGGGCCGTTGGGAATCCGGGTGCACAGGGACTGTTTTCCTGGTGGCTGGCGAAGCAATGTCCTTCCCCCGGGTGAAGCAGCCCGTGCGTTCCGGAGCCGAGGTCTGGGCTGGCGCCTGTGGCACCCGCTGCCCCTGCCCGCCCCTTCCCCCGGTTTGGAAGGTTGCGACGACGGCGCGCCGCCCGGTGGGTGAATTGAATGGCCTGGGCGTTCCGGGAGCGGGAAGGCACCGCGAACGGCAGGGGACCCGCGCCTGCGGCTCTGGGGTCCGGCCCCCTGCCCTCCCAGGCTGGAGCCGGGCTCCTGGCGGGGCGGCGGCGAGGCGGAAGCGGTGGGATGCTGCTGCCCGGCGTGTAATAGGGGCGGACCCCCAGGAGGAGGTCTCCGGCTGGGCTGCGGCGGAGGTGTAGGTGGGCGATAAAGGGGGAGCAGAGCGAGGGGAGGTTGGGGAGCATGGTGACCGTAGGGGGAAGGGAGGCAGCGGGGAAGCCAAAAAAGCCTGCAGGAGGCCGGGCGGGCGCGGTGGCTCCCGCCTGTAATCCCAGCACTGTGGGTGGGAGGCCGAGGCGGGTGGATCACCAGGTGAGGAGGTAGAGACCATCCCGGCTAACAGGGTGAAACCCCGTCTCTACGCAAAATAGAAAAAAAATCAGCCGGGCGTGGTGGCGGGCGCCTGCAGTCCCAGCTACTCGGGAGGCTGGGGCCGGAGAAGGGCGTGAACCCGGGAGGCGGAGCTTGCAGTGAGCCGAGATGGCGCCGCTGCACTCCAGCCTGGGCGGCAGAGCGAGACTCCGTCTGGAAGAAGAGGAAAGAAAAAGCCTACAGCACCCGGTATTCCCAGGCGGTCTCCCATCCAAGTACTAACAAGGCCCGACCCTGCTTAGCTTCCGAGATCAGACGAGATCAGGCGCGTTCAGGGTGGTATGGCCGTAGACGCCGACACAGGCGCCTGGCTGCCCCAAGAGCCCGGCCCAGCCATGCCCGCCGGATTGCAGCCGTCACCGCCTGCCGGGGCCGCGGGGCTCGGATCGGGGACCCCCGAGCCGCTCGCCCGCGGCCTTCCCCCGGCTCCCCAGCTCCCGAGCTTCCACCACATGGGGCCCGCTTGGAACAGGGAGTGCTCCGAGGCGTCAGCGCCCAGGGCCCACGATCCCGGGACCCCCTCCTGGTCCTCCCCCCTGCCGCGGAGGTGGCGTTTTGGGTCCCTCGCCGCTCAGGCGCTCCCGCGAGGCCCCCTCTTGCCCCACCCACCCAGAGCCGTCAGGGCTGGCCAAGGGCGACCAGCCGGCCGGGCCTCGCGGGGCCTTTCTCTCCCAACGCCCCCAGCACGGTCGCGTGTCCCGACCAAGGCCCGTCCGGCCGGTGGGCAAGAGGGCGCGGGGGCGGGTAGCGGGTCGGGGGGGTGGCCCCGCTTTGCCCCGGGCTGCCACTAGAGGCGGCGGCCTGATCCCGGGTGAGAGGGGCTGAGAGAAACCCAGACACACCCCGCCACCACCAGGAGCAAATCCACTCCCCCACACACAGACACACCCGGGCCCGCTCGCACGCGCGGGCGCTCGCTCGCACACGCACGCACGCACGCGCGCGCGCACACGCGCACACACACACACACACACAGACTCACCCACTCAGACGCACACACGCACACACAGACACACACACACGTACACACACACACGCGGCTTGAAGGAGAGCAAGGACGAGATGGATGGAGAGATAGAAACCGAGGGAGGGAGAGAGACAGCGATCGAGAGAGACAGGGGAGGGGGAGAGGGAAGGAGACAGACAGAGAGGCTGAGAAAGAGACAGGGACAGAGAAAGAGAGACAGACAGAGAGACAGAGGGAAGACGACAGAAGTAGCGCGAGGTCCAGGGGGAATCCTAGAAGAGACAGGCGGAGGGAGCTAGAGAGCGAGAGCGATAGAGCCTTCGAGAGGAAGCGCCCGGCTCCGGTAGGCAGCGCCCTTTTGAGTAGGCCGGGATAGGGTGGAGGGGGCTTGGGCTGCGCCAGAACACGGGGGCCAGGCGGTCCCTGTGAGAGGACCAACGGAGCGCTGAGACGGGCTTTTACTTGGCTGAATTGCTTGCTTTGGAGGTGGGTTTCGTAGGTTCCTTCCTTTCTTGGCACCACCCTGTGCTCTGGGTGCCTTGCGGCGGGCCCCGGGATTTGCAGAGTGCGCCCGCCCGCCCGTTTGGCGGGAGCCGTGGCACCGGGCGGGGCCGGAGGCCTGGGTCTCTGGCGTGTCCTCGGGACTGGTGTTGACACGAAGTGGGGGGCCGTTGGGAATCCGGGTGCACAGGGACTGTTTTCCTGGTGGCTGGCGAAGCAATGTCCTTCCCCCGGGTGAAGCAGCCCGTGCGTTCCGGAGCCGAGGTCTGGGCTGGCGCCTGTGGCACCCGCTGCCCCTGCCCGCCCCTTCCCCCGGTTTGGAAGGTTGCGACGACGGCGCGCCGCCCGGTGGGTGAATTGAATGGCCTGGGCGTTCCGGGAGCGGGAAGGCACCGCGAACGGCAGGGGACCCGCGCCTGCGGCTCTGGGGTCCGGCCCCCTGCCCTCCCAGGCTGGAGCCGGGCTCCTGGCGGGGCGGCGGCGAGGCGGAAGCGGTGGGATGCTGCTGCCCGGCGTGTAATAGGGGCGGACCCCCAGGAGGAGGTCTCCGGCTGGGCTGCGGCGGAGGTGTAGGTGGGCGATAAAGGGGGAGCAGAGCGAGGGGAGGTTGGGGAGCATGGTGACCGTAGGGGGAAGGGAGGCAGCGGGGAAGCCAAAAAAGCCTGCAGGAGGCCGGGCGGGCGCGGTGGCTCCCGCCTGTAATCCCAGCACTGTGGGTGGGAGGCCGAGGCGGGTGGATCACCAGGTGAGGAGGTAGAGACCATCCCGGCTAACAGGGTGAAACCCCGTCTCTACGCAAAATAGAAAAAAAATCAGCCGGGCGTGGTGGCGGGCGCCTGCAGTCCCAGCTACTCGGGAGGCTGGGGCCGGAGAAGGGCGTGAACCCGGGAGGCGGAGCTTGCAGTGAGCCGAGATGGCGCCGCTGCACTCCAGCCTGGGCGGCAGAGCGAGACTCCGTCTGGAAGAAGAGGAAAGAAAAAGCAAAAAGCCAAAGAAAAAGCCTACAGCACCCGGTATTCCCAGGCGGTCTCCCATCCAAGTACTAACCAGGCCCGACCCTGCTTAGCTTCCGAGATCAGACGAGATCGGGCGCGTTCAGGGTGGTATGGCCGTAGACGCCGAGACAGGCGCCTGGCTGCCCCAAGAGCCCGGCCCAGCCATGCCCGGCGGATTGCAGCCGTCACCGCCAGCCCGGGGCCGCGGGGCTCGGATCGGGGACCCCCGAGCCGCTCGCCCGCGGCCTTCCCCCGGCTCCCCAGCTCCCGAGCTTCCAACACATGGGGCTCGCTCGGAACAGGGAGTGCTCCGAGGCGTCAGGGCCCAGGGCCCACGATCCTGGGACCCCCTCCTGGTCCTCCGCCCTGCCGCGGAGGTGGCGTTTTGGGTCCCTCACCGCTCAGGCGCTCCCGCGAGGCCCCCTCTTGCCCCACCCACCCAGAGCCGTCAGGGCTGGCCAAGGGCGACCAGCCGGCCGGGCCGCGCGGGGCCTTTCTCTCCCAACGCCCCCAGCACGGTCGCGTGTCCCGACCAAGGCCCGTCCGGCCGGTGGGCAAGAGGGCGCGGGGGCGGGTAGCGGGTCGGGGGGGTGGCCCCGCTTTGCCCCGGGCTGCCACTAGAGGCGGCGGCCTGATCCCGGGTGAGAGGGGCTGAGAGAAACCCAGACACACCCCGCCACCACCAGGAGCAAATCCACTCCCCCACACACAGACACACCCGGGCGCGCTCGCACGCGCGGGCGCTCGCTCGCACACGCACGCACGCACGCGCGCGCGCACACGCACACACACACACACACACACACACACACAGATTCACCCACTCAGACGCACACACACACACACAGACACACACACACGTACACACACACACGCGGCTTGAAGGAGAGCAAGGACGAGATGGATGGAGAGATAGAAACCGAGGGAGGGAGAGAGACAGCGATCGAGAGAGACAGGGGAGGGGGAGAGGGAAGGAGACAGACAGAGAGGCTGAGAAAGAGACAGGGACAGAGAAAGAGAGACAGACAGAGAGACAGAGGGAAGACGACAGAAGTAGCGCGAGGTCCAGGGGGAATCCTAGAAGAGAGAGGCGGAGGGAGCTAGAGAGCGAGAGCGATAGAGCCTTCGAGAGGAAGCGCCCGGCTCCGGTAGGCAGCGCCCTTTTGAGCAGGCCGGGATAGGGTGGAGGGGGCTTGGGCTGCGCCAGAACACGGGGGCCAGGCGGTCCCTGTGAGAGGACCAACGGAGCGCTGAGACGGGCTTTTACTTGGCTGAATTGCTTGCTTTGGAGGTGGGTTTCGTAGGTTCCTTCCTTTCTTGGCACCACCCTGTGCTCTGGGTGCCTTGCGGCGGGCCCCGGGATTTGCAGAGTGCGCCCGCCCGCCCGTTTGGCGGGAGCCGTGGCACCGGGCGGGGCCGGAGGCCTGGGTCTCTGGCGTGTCCTCGGGACTGGTGTTGACACGAAGTGGGGGGCCGTTGGGAATCCGGGTGCACAGGGACTGTTTTCCTGGTGGCTGGCGAAGCAATGTCCTTCCCCCGGGTGAAGCAGCCCGTGCGTTCCGGAGCCGAGGTCTGGGCTGGCGCCTGTGGCACCCGCTGCCCCTGCCCGCCCCTTCCCCCGGTTTGGAAGGTTGCGACGACGGCGCGCCGCCCGGTGGGTGAATTGAATGGCCTGGGCGTTCCGGGAGCGGGAAGGCACCGCGAACGGCAGGGGACCCGCGCCTGCGGCTCTGGGGTCCGGCCCCCTGCCCTCCCAGGCTGGAGCCGGGCTCCTGGCGGGGCGGCGGCGAGGCGGAAGCGGTGGGATGCTGCTGCCCGGCGTGTAATAGGGGCGGACCCCCAGGAGGAGGTCTCCGGCTGGGCTGCGGCGGAGGTGTAGGTGGGCGATAAAGGGGGAGCAGAGCGAGGGGAGGTTGGGGAGCATGGTGACCGTAGGGGGAAGGGAGGCAGCGGGGAAGCCAAAAAAGCCTGCAGGAGGCCGGGCGGGCGCGGTGGCTCCCGCCTGTAATCCCAGCACTGTGGGTGGGAGGCCGAGGCGGGTGGATCACCAGGTGAGGAGGTAGAGACCATCCCGGCTAACAGGGTGAAACCCCGTCTCTACGCAAAATAGAAAAAAAATCAGCCGGGCGTGGTGGCGGGCGCCTGCAGTCCCAGCTACTCGGGAGGCTGGGGCCGGAGAAGGGCGTGAACCCGGGAGGCGGAGCTTGCAGTGAGCCGAGATGGCGCCGCTGCACTCCAGCCTGGGCGGCAGAGCGAGACTCCGTCTGGAAGAAGAGGAAAGAAAAAGCAAAAAGCCAAAGAAAAAGCCTACAGCACCCGGTATTCCCAGGCGGTCTCCCATCCAAGTACTAACCAGGCCCGACCCTGCTTAGCTTCCGAGATCAGACGAGATCGGGCGCGTTCAGGGTGGTATGGCCGTAGACGCCGAGACAGGCGCCTGGCTGCCCCAAGAGCCCGGCCCAGCCATGCCCGCCGGATTGCAGCCGTCACCGCCAGCCCGGGGCCGCGGGGCTCGGATCGGGGACCCCCGAGCCGCTCGCCCGCGGCCTTCCCCCGGCTCCCCAGCTCCCGAGCTTCCACCACATGGGGCTCGCTCGGAACAGGGAGTGCTCCGAGGCGTCAGGGCCCAGGGCCCACGATCCTGGGACCCCCTCCTGGTCCTCCGCCCTGCCGCGGAGGTGGCGTTTTGGGTCCCTCGCCGCTCAGGCGCTCCCGCGAGGCCCCCTCTTGCCCCACCCACCCAGAGCCGTCAGGGCTGTCCAAGGGCGACCAGCCGGCCGGGCCGCGCGGGGCCTTTCTCTCCCAACGCCCCCAGCACGGTCGCGTGTCCCGACCAAGGCCCGTCCGGCCGGTGGGCAAGAGGGCGCGGGGGCGGGTAGCGGGTCGGGGGGGTGGCCCCGCTTTGCCCCGGGCTGCCACTAGAGGCGGCGGCCTGATCCCGGGTGAGAGGGGCTGAGAGAAACCCAGACACACCCCGCCACCACCAGGAGCAAATCCACTCCCCCACACACAGACACACACGGGCGCGCTCGCACGCGCGGGCGCTCTCTCGCACACGCACGCACGCACGCGCGCGCGCGCACACGCACACACACACACACACACACAGACTCACCCACTCAGACGCACACACACACACACAGACACACACACACGTACACACACACACGCGGCTTGAAGGAGAGCAAGGACGAGATGGATGGAGAGATAGAAACCGAGGGAGGGAGAGAGACAGCGATCGAGAGAGACAGGGGAGGGGGAGAGGGAAGGAGACAGACAGAGAGGCTGAGAAAGAGACAGGGACAGAGAAAGAGAGACAGACAGAGAGACAGAGGGAAGACGACAGAAGTAGCGCGAGGTCCAGGGGGAAACCTAGAAGAGAGAGGCGGAGGGAGCTAGAGAGCGAGAGCGATAGAGCCTTCGAGAGGAAGCGCCCGGCTCCGGTAGGCAGCGCCCTTTTGAGCAGGCCGGGATAGGGTGGAGGGGGCTTGGGCTGCGCCAGAACACGGGGGCCAGGCCGTCCCTGTGAGAGGACCAACGGAGCGCTGAGACGGGCTTTTACTTGGCTGAATTGCTTGCTTTGGAGGTGGGTTTCGTAGGTTCCTCCCTTTCTTGGCACCACCCTGTGCTCTGGGTGCCTTGCGGCGGGCCCCGGGATTTGCAGAGTGCGCCCGCCCGCCCGTTTGGCGGGAGCCGTGGCACCGGGCGGGGCCGGAGGCCTGGGTCTCTGGCGTGTCCTCGGGACTGGTGTTGACACGAAGTGGGGGGCCGTTGGGAATCCGGGTGCACAGGGACTGTTTTCCTGGTGGCTGGCGAAGCAATGTCCTTCCCCCGGGTGAAGCAGCCCGTGCGTTCCGGAGCCGAGGTCTGGGCTGGCGCCTGTGGCACCCGCTGCCCCTGCCCGCCCCTTCCCCCGGTTTGGAAGGTTGCGACGACGGCGCGCCGCCCGGTGGGTGAATTGAATGGCCTGGGCGTTCCGGGAGCGGGAAGGCACCGCGAACGGCAGGGGACCCGCGCCTGCGGCTCTGGGGTCCGGCCCCCTGCCCTCCCAGGCTGGAGCCGGGCTCCTGGCGGGGCGGCGGCGAGGCGGAAGCGGTGGGATGCTGCTGCCCGGCGTGTAATAGGGGCGGACCCCCAGGAGGAGGTCTCCGGCTGGGCTGCGGCGGAGGTGTAGGTGGGCGATAAAGGGGGAGCAGAGCGAGGGGAGGTTGGGGAGCATGGTGACCGTAGGGGGAAGGGAGGCAGCGGGGAAGCCAAAAAAGCCTGCAGGAGGCCGGGCGGGCGCGGTGGCTCCCGCCTGTAATCCCAGCACTGTGGGTGGGAGGCCGAGGCGGGTGGATCACCAGGTGAGGAGGTAGAGACCATCCCGGCTAACAGGGTGAAACCCCGTCTCTACGCAAAATAGAAAAAAAATCAGCCGGGCGTGGTGGCGGGCGCCTGCAGTCCCAGCTACTCGGGAGGCTGGGGCCGGAGAAGGGCGTGAACCCGGGAGGCGGAGCTTGCAGTGAGCCGAGATGGCGCCGCTGCACTCCAGCCTGGGCGGCAGAGCGAGACTCCGTCTGGAAGAAGAGGAAAGAAAAAGCCTACAGCACCCGGTATTCCCCGGCGGAATCCCATCCAAGTACTAACCAGGCCCGACCCTGCTTAGCTTCCGAGATCAGACGAGATCGGGCGCGTTCAGGGTGGTATGGCCGTAGACGCCGAGACAGGCGCCTGGCTGCCCCAAGAGCCCGGCCCAGCCATGCCCGCCGGATTGCAGCCGTCACCGCCAGCCCGGGGCCGCGGGGCTCGGATCGGGGACCCCCGAGCCGCTCGCCCGCGGCCTTCCCCCGGCTCCCCAGCTCCCGAGCTTCCACCACATGGGGCTCGCTCGGAACAGGGAGTGCTCCGAGGCGTCAGGGCCCAGGGCCCACGATCCTGGGACCCCCTCCTGGTCCTCCGCCCTGCCGCGGAGGTGGCGTTTTGGGTCCCTCGCCGCTCAGGCGCTCCCGCGAGGCCCCCTCTTGCCCCACCCACCCAGAGCCGTCAGGGCTGTCCAAGGGCGACCAGCCGGCCGGGCCGCGCGGGGCCTTTCTCTCCCAACGCCCCCAGCACGGTCGCGTGTCCCGACCAAGGCCCGTCCGGCCGGTGGGCAAGAGGGCGCGGGGGCGGGTAGCGGGTCGGGGGGGTGGCCCCGCTTTGCCCCGGGCTGCCACTAGAGGCGGCGGCCTGATCCCGGGTGAGAGGGGCTGAGAGAAACCCAGACACACCCCGCCACCACCAGGAGCAAATCCACTCCCCCACACACAGACACACACGGGCGCGCTCGCAAGCGCGGGCGCTCTCTCGCACACGCACGCACGCACGCGCGCGCGCACACGCACACACACAAACACACACACAGACTCACCCACTCAGACGCACACACACACACACAGACACACACACACGTACACACACACACGCGGCTTGAAGGAGAGCAAGGACGAGATGGATGGAGAGATAGAAACCGAGGGAGGGAGAGAGACAGCGATCGAGAGAGACAGGGGAGGGGGAGAGGGAAGGAGACAGACAGAGAGGCTGAGAAAGAGACAGGGACAGAGAAAGAGAGACAGACAGAGAGACAGAGGGAAGACGACAGAAGTAGCGCGAGGTCCAGGGGGAAACCTAGAAGAGAGAGGCGGAGGGAGCTAGAGAGCGAGAGCGATAGAGCCTTCGAGAGGAAGCGCCCGGCTCCGGTAGGCAGCGCCCTTTTGAGCAGGCCAGGATAGGGTGGAGGGGGCTTGGGCTGCGCCAGAACACGGGGGCCAGGCGGTCCCTGTGAGAGGACCAACGGAGCGCTGAGACGGGCTTTTACTTGGCTGAATTGCTTGCTTTGGAGGTGGGTTTCGTAGGTTCCTCCCTTTCTTGGCACCACCCTGTGCTCTGGGTGCCTTGCGGCGGGCCCCGGGATTTGCAGAGTGCGCCCGCCCGCCCGTTTGGCGGGAGCCGTGGCACCGGGCGGGGCCGGAGGCCTGGGTCTCTGGCGTGTCCTCGGGACTGGTGTTGACACGAAGTGGGGGGCCGTTGGGAATCCGGGTGCACAGGGACTGTTTTCCTGGTGGCTGGCGAAGCAATGTCCTTCCCCCGGGTGAAGCAGCCCGTGCGTTCCGGAGCCGAGGTCTGGGCTGGCGCCTGTGGCACCCGCTGCCCCTGCCCGCCCCTTCCCCCGGTTTGGAAGGTTGCGACGACGGCGCGCCGCCCGGTGGGTGAATTGAATGGCCTGGGCGTTCCGGGAGCGGGAAGGCACCGCGAACGGCAGGGGACCCGCGCCTGCGGCTCTGGGGTCCGGCCCCCTGCCCTCCCAGGCTGGAGCCGGGCTCCTGGCGGGGCGGCGGCGAGGCGGAAGCGGTGGGATGCTGCTGCCCGGCGTGTAATAGGGGCGGACCCCCAGGAGGAGGTCTCCGGCTGGGCTGCGGCGGAGGTGTAGGTGGGCGATAAAGGGGGAGCAGAGCGAGGGGAAGTTGGGGAGCATGGTGACCGTAGGGGGAAGGGAGGCAGCGGGGAAGCCAAAAAAGCCTGCAGGAGGCCGGGCGGGCGCGGTGGCTCCCGCCTGTAATCCCAGCACTGTGGGTGGGAGGCCGAGGCGGGTGGATCACCAGGTGAGGAGGTAGAGACCATCCCGGCTAACAGGGTGAAACCCCGTCTCTACGCAAAATAGAAAAAAAATCAGCCGGGCGTGGTGGCGGGCGCCTGCAGTCCCAGCTACTCGGGAGGCTGGGGCCGGAGAAGGGCGTGAACCCGGGAGGCGGAGCTTGCAGTGAGCCGAGATGGCGCCGCTGCACTCCAGCCTGGGCGGCAGAGCGAGACTCCGTCTGGAAGAAGAGGAAAGAAAAAGCAAAAAGCCAAAGAAAAAGCCTACAGCACCCGGTATTCCCAGGCGGTCTCCCATCCAAGTACTAACCAGGCCCGACCCTGTTTAGCTTCCGAGATCAGACGAGATCGGGCGCGTTCAGGGTGGTATGGCCGTAGACACCAAGACAGGCGCCTGGCTGCCCCAAGAGCCCGGCCCAGCCATGCCCGGCGGATTGCAGCCGTCACCGCCAGCCCGGGGCCGCGGGGCTCGGATCGGGGACCCCCGAGCCGCTCGCCCGCGGCCTTCCCCCGGCTCCCCAGCTCCCGAGCTTCCACCACATGGGGCTCGCTCGGAACAGGGAGTGCTCCGAGGCGTCAGGGCCCAGGGCCCACGATCCTGGGACCCCCTCCTGGTCCTCCGCCCTGCCGCGGAGGTGGCGTTTTGGGTCCCTCACCGCTCAGGCGCTCCCGCGAGGCCCCCTCTTGCCCCACCCACCCAGAGCCGTCAGGGCTGGCCAAGGGCGACCAGCCGGCCGGGCCGCGCGGGGCCTTTCTCTCCCAACACCCCCAGCACGGTCGCGTGTCCCGACCAAGGCCCGTCCGGCCGGTGGGCAAGAGGGCGCGGGGGCGGGTAGCGGGTCGGGGGGGTGGCCCCGCTTTGCCCCGGGCTGCCACTAGAGGCGGCGGCCTGATCCCGGGTGAGAGGGGCTGAGAGAAACCCAGACACACCCCGCCACCACCAGGAGCAAATCCACTCCCCCACACACAGACACACCCGGGCGCGCTCACACGCACGCACGCACGCGCGCGCGCGCACGCACACACACACACACACACACACACACACACACAGATTCACCCACTCAGACGCACACACACACACACAGACACACACACACGTACACACACACACGCGGCTTGAAGGAGAGCAAGGATGAGATGGATGGAGAGATAGAAACCGAGGGAGGGAGAGAGACAGCGATCGAGAGAGACAGGGGAGGGGGAGAGGGAAGGAGACAGACAGAGAGGCTGAGAAAGAGACAGGGACAGAGAAAGAGAGACAGACAGAGAGACAGAGGGAAGACGACAGAAGTAGCGCGAGGTCCAGGAGGAATCCTAGAAGAGAGAGGCGGAGGGAGCTAGAGAGCGAGAGCGATAGAGCCTTCGAGAGGAAGCGCCCGGCTCCGGTAGGCAGCGCCCTTTTGAGCAGGCCGGGATAGGGTGGAGGGGGCTTGGGCTGCGCCAGAACACGGGGGCCAGGCGGTCCCTGTGAGAGGACCAACGGAGCGCTGAGACGGGCTTTTACTTGGCTGAATTGCTTGCTTTGGAGGTGGGTTTCGTAGGTTCCTTCCTTTCTTGGCACCACCCTGTGCTCTGGGTGCCTTGCGGCGGGCCCCGGGATTTGCAGAGTGCGCCCGCCCGCCCGTTTGGCGGGAGCCGTGGCACCGGGCGGGGCCGGAGGCCTGGGTCTCTGGCGTGTCCTCGGGACTGGTGTTGACACGAAGTGGGGGGCCGTTGGGAATCCGGGTGCACAGGGACTGTTTTCCTGGTGGCTGGCGAAGCAATGTCCTTCCCCCGGGTGAAGCAGCCCGTGCGTTCCGGAGCCGAGGTCTGGGCTGGCGCCTGTGGCACCCGCTGCCCCTGCCCGCCCCTTCCCCCGGTTTGGAAGGTTGCGACGACGGCGCGCCGCCCGGTGGGTGAATTGAATGGCCTGGGCGTTCCGGGAGCGGGAAGGCACCGCGAACGGCAGGGGACCCGCGCCTGCGGCTCTGGGGTCCGGCCCCCTGCCCTCCCAGGCTGGAGCCGGGCTCCTGGCGGGGCGGCGGCGAGGCGGAAGCGGTGGGATGCTGCTGCCCGGCGTGTAGTAGGGGCGGACCCCCAGGAGGAGGTCTCCGGCTGGGCTGCGGCGGAGGTGTAGGTGGGCGATAAAGGGGGAGCAGAGCGAGGGGAGGTTGGGGAGCATGGTGACCGTAGGGGGAAGGGAGGCAGCGGGGAAGCCAAAAAAGCCTGCAGGAGGCCGGGCGGGCGCGGTGGCTCCCGCCTGTAATCCCAGCACTGTGGGTGGGAGGCCGAGGCGGGTGGATCACCAGGTGAGGAGGTAGAGACCATCCCGGCTAACAGGGTGAAACCCCGTCTCTACGCAAAATAGAAAAAAAATCAGCCGGGCGTGGTGGCGGGCGCCTGCAGTCCCAGCTACTCGGGAGGCTGGGGCCGGAGAAGGGCGTGAACCCGGGAGGCGGAGCTTGCAGTGAGCCGAGATGGCGCCGCTGCACTCCAGCCTGGGCGGCAGAGCGAGACTCCGTCTGGAAGAAGAGGAAAGAAAAAGCCTACAGCACCCGGTATTCCCAGGCGGTCTCCCATCCAAGTACTAACAAGGCCCGACCCTGCTTAGCTTCCGAGATCAGACGAGATCAGGCGCGTTCAGGGTGGTATGGCCGTAGACGCCGACACAGGCGCCTGGCTGCCCCAAGAGCCCGGCCCAGCCATGCCCGCCGGATTGCAGCCGTCACCGCCTGCCGGGGCCGCGGGGCTCGGATCGGGGACCCCCGAGCCGCTCGCCCGCGGCCTTCCCCCGGCTCCCCAGCTCCCGAGCTTCCACCACATGGGGCCCGCTTGGAACAGGGAGTGCTCCGAGGCGTCAGCGCCCAGGGCCCACGATCCCGGGACCCCCTCCTGGTCCTCCCCCCTGCCGCGGAGGTGGCGTTTTGGGTCCCTCGCCGCTCAGGCGCTCCCGCGAGGCCCCCTCTTGCCCCACCCACCCAGAGCCGTCAGGGCTGGCCAAGGGCGACCAGCCGGCCGGGCCTCGCGGGGCCTTTCTCTCCCAACGCCCCCAGCACGGTCGCGTGTCCCGACCAAGGCCCGTCCGGCCGGTGGGCAAGAGGGCGCGGGGGCGGGTAGCGGGTCGGGGGGGTGGCCCCGCTTTGCCCCGGGCTGCCACTAGAGGCGGCGGCCTGATCCCGGGTGAGAGGGGCTGAGAGAAACCCAGACACACCCCGCCACCACCAGGAGCAAATCCACTCCCCCACACACAGACACACCCGGGCCCGCTCGCACGCGCGGGCGCTCGCTCGCACACGCACGCACGCACGCGCGCGCGCACACGCGCACACACACACACACACACAGACTCACCCACTCAGACGCACACACGCACACACAGACACACACACACGTACACACACACACGCGGCTTGAAGGAGAGCAAGGACGAGATGGATGGAGAGATAGAAACCGAGGGAGGGAGAGAGACAGCGATCGAGAGAGACAGGGGAGGGGGAGAGGGAAGGAGACAGACAGAGAGGCTGAGAAAGAGACAGGGACAGAGAAAGAGAGACAGACAGAGAGACAGAGGGAAGACGACAGAAGTAGCGCGAGGTCCAGGGGGAATCCTAGAAGAGACAGGCGGAGGGAGCTAGAGAGCGAGAGCGATAGAGCCTTCGAGAGGAAGCGCCCGGCTCCGGTAGGCAGCGCCCTTTTGAGTAGGCCGGGATAGGGTGGAGGGGGCTTGGGCTGCGCCAGAACACGGGGGCCAGGCGGTCCCTGTGAGAGGACCAACGGAGCGCTGAGACGGGCTTTTACTTGGCTGAATTGCTTGCTTTGGAGGTGGGTTTCGTAGGTTCCTTCCTTTCTTGGCACCACCCTGTGCTCTGGGTGCCTTGCGGCGGGCCCCGGGATTTGCAGAGTGCGCCCGCCCGCCCGTTTGGCGGGAGCCGTGGCACCGGGCGGGGCCGGAGGCCTGGGTCTCTGGCGTGTCCTCGGGACTGGTGTTGACACGAAGTGGGGGGCCGTTGGGAATCCGGGTGCACAGGGACTGTTTTCCTGGTGGCTGGCGAAGCAATGTCCTTCCCCCGGGTGAAGCAGCCCGTGCGTTCCGGAGCCGAGGTCTGGGCTGGCGCCTGTGGCACCCGCTGCCCCTGCCCGCCCCTTCCCCCGGTTTGGAAGGTTGCGACGACGGCGCGCCGCCCGGTGGGTGAATTGAATGGCCTGGGCGTTCCGGGAGCGGGAAGGCACCGCGAACGGCAGGGGACCCGCGCCTGCGGCTCTGGGGTCCGGCCCCCTGCCCTCCCAGGCTGGAGCCGGGCTCCTGGCGGGGCGGCGGCGAGGCGGAAGCGGTGGGATGCTGCTGCCCGGCGTGTAATAGGGGCGGACCCCCAGGAGGAGGTCTCCGGCTGGGCTGCGGCGGAGGTGTAGGTGGGCGATAAAGGGGGAGCAGAGCGAGGGGAGGTTGGGGAGCATGGTGACCGTAGGGGGAAGGGAGGCAGCGGGGAAGCCAAAAAAGCCTGCAGGAGGCCGGGCGGGCGCGGTGGCTCCCGCCTGTAATCCCAGCACTGTGGGTGGGAGGCCGAGGCGGGTGGATCACCAGGTGAGGAGGTAGAGACCATCCCGGCTAACAGGGTGAAACCCCGTCTCTACGCAAAATAGAAAAAAAATCAGCCGGGCGTGGTGGCGGGCGCCTGCAGTCCCAGCTACTCGGGAGGCTGGGGCCGGAGAAGGGCGTGAACCCGGGAGGCGGAGCTTGCAGTGAGCCGAGATGGCGCCGCTGCACTCCAGCCTGGGCGGCAGAGCGAGACTCCGTCTGGAAGAAGAGGAAAGAAAAAGCAAAAAGCCAAAGAAAAAGCCTACAGCACCCGGTATTCCCAGGCGGTCTCCCATCCAAGTACTAACCAGGCCCGACCCTGCTTAGCTTCCGAGATCAGACGAGATCGGGCGCGTTCAGGGTGGTATGGCCGTAGACGCCGAGACAGGCGCCTGGCTGCCCCAAGAGCCCGGCCCAGCCATGCCCGGCGGATTGCAGCCGTCACCGCCAGCCCGGGGCCGCGGGGCTCGGATCGGGGACCCCCGAGCCGCTCGCCCGCGGCCTTCCCCCGGCTCCCCAGCTCCCGAGCTTCCAACACATGGGGCTCGCTCGGAACAGGGAGTGCTCCGAGGCGTCAGGGCCCAGGGCCCACGATCCTGGGACCCCCTCCTGGTCCTCCGCCCTGCCGCGGAGGTGGCGTTTTGGGTCCCTCACCGCTCAGGCGCTCCCGCGAGGCCCCCTCTTGCCCCACCCACCCAGAGCCGTCAGGGCTGGCCAAGGGCGACCAGCCGGCCGGGCCGCGCGGGGCCTTTCTCTCCCAACGCCCCCAGCACGGTCGCGTGTCCCGACCAAGGCCCGTCCGGCCGGTGGGCAAGAGGGCGCGGGGGCGGGTAGCGGGTCGGGGGGGTGGCCCCGCTTTGCCCCGGGCTGCCACTAGAGGCGGCGGCCTGATCCCGGGTGAGAGGGGCTGAGAGAAACCCAGACACACCCCGCCACCACCAGGAGCAAATCCACTCCCCCACACACAGACACACCCGGGCGCGCTCGCACGCGCGGGCGCTCGCTCGCACACGCACGCACGCACGCGCGCGCGCACACGCACACACACACACACACACACACACACACAGATTCACCCACTCAGACGCACACACACACACACAGACACACACACACGTACACACACACACGCGGCTTGAAGGAGAGCAAGGACGAGATGGATGGAGAGATAGAAACCGAGGGAGGGAGAGAGACAGCGATCGAGAGAGACAGGGGAGGGGGAGAGGGAAGGAGACAGACAGAGAGGCTGAGAAAGAGACAGGGACAGAGAAAGAGAGACAGACAGAGAGACAGAGGGAAGACGATAGAAGTAGCGCGAGGTCCAGGGGGAATCCTAGAAGAGAGAGGCGGAGGGAGCTAGAGAGCGAGAGCGATAGAGCCTTCGAGAGGAAGCGCCCGGCTCCGGTAGGCAGCGCCCTTTTGAGCAGGCCGGGATAGGGTGGAGGGGGCTTGGGCTGCGCCAGAACACGGGGGCCAGGCGGTCCCTGTGAGAGGACCAACGGAGCGCTGAGACGGGCTTTTACTTGGCTGAATTGCTTGCTTTGGAGGTGGGTTTCGTAGGTTCCTTCCTTTCTTGGCACCACCCTGTGCTCTGGGTGCCTTGCGGCGGGCCCCGGGATTTGCAGAGTGCGCCCGCCCGCCCGTTTGGCGGGAGCCGTGGCACCGGGCGGGGCCGGAGGCCTGGGTCTCTGGCGTGTCCTCGGGACTGGTGTTGACACGAAGTGGGGGGCCGTTGGGAATCCGGGTGCACAGGGACTGTTTTCCTGGTGGCTGGCGAAGCAATGTCCTTCCCCCGGGTGAAGCAGCCCGTGCGTTCCGGAGCCGAGGTCTGGGCTGGCGCCTGTGGCACCCGCTGCCCCTGCCCGCCCCTTCCCCCGGTTTGGAAGGTTGCGACGACGGCGCGCCGCCCGGTGGGTGAATTGAATGGCCTGGGCGTTCCGGGAGCGGGAAGGCACCGCGAACGGCAGGGGACCCGCGCCTGCGGCTCTGGGGTCCGGCCCCCTGCCCTCCCAGGCTGGAGCCGGGCTCCTGGCGGGGCGGCGGCGAGGCGGAAGCGGTGGGATGCTGCTGCCCGGCGTGTAATAGGGGCGGACCCCCAGGAGGAGGTCTCCGGCTGGGCTGCGGCGGAGGTGTAGGTGGGCGATAAAGGGGGAGCAGAGCGAGGGGAGGTTGGGGAGCATGGTGACCGTAGGGGGAAGGGAGGCAGCGGGGAAGCCAAAAAAGCCTGCAGGAGGCCGGGCGGGCGCGGTGGCTCCCGCCTGTAATCCCAGCACTGTGGGTGGGAGGCCGAGGCGGGTGGATCACCAGGTGAGGAGGTAGAGACCATCCCGGCTAACAGGGTGAAACCCCGTCTCTACGCAAAATAGAAAAAAAATCAGCCGGGCGTGGTGGCGGGCGCCTGCAGTCCCAGCTACTCGGGAGGCTGGGGCCGGAGAAGGGCGTGAACCCGGGAGGCGGAGCTTGCAGTGAGCCGAGATGGCGCCGCTGCACTCCAGCCTGGGCGGCAGAGCGAGACTCCGTCTGGAAGAAGAGGAAAGAAAAAGCAAAAAGCCAAAGAAAAAGCCTACAGCACCCGGTATTCCCAGGCGGTCTCCCATCCAAGTACTAACCAGGCCCGACCCTGCTTAGCTTCCGAGATCAGACGAGATCGGGCGCGTTCAGGGTGGTATGGCCGTAGACGCCGAGACAGGCGCCTGGCTGCCCCAAGAGCCCGGCCCAGCCATGCCCGCCGGATTGCAGCCGTCACCGCCAGCCCGGGGCCGCGGGGCTCGGATCGGGGACCCCCGAGCCGCTCGCCCGCGGCCTTCCCCCGGCTCCCCAGCTCCCGAGCTTCCACGACATGGGGCTCGCTCGGAACAGGGAGTGCTCCGAGGCGTCAGGGCCCAGGGCCCACGATCCTGGGACCCCCTCCTGGTCCTCCGCCCTGCCGCGGAGGTGGCGTTTTGGGTCCCTCGCCGCTCAGGCGCTCCCGCGAGGCCCCCTCTTGCCCCACCCACCCAGAGCCGTCAGGGCTGTCCAAGGGCGACCAGCCGGCCGGGCCGCGCGGGGCCTTTCTCTCCCAACGCCCCCAGCACGGTCGCGTGTCCCGACCAAGGCCCGTCCGGCCGGTGGGCAAGAGGGCGCGGGGGCGGGTAGCGGGTCGGGGGGGTGGCCCCGCTTTGCCCCGGGCTGCCACTAGAGGCGGCGGCCTGATCCCGGGTGAGAGGGGCTGAGAGAAACCCAGACACACCCCGCCACCACCAGGAGCAAATCCACTCCCCCACACACAGACACACACGGGCGCGCTCGCACGCGCGGGCGCTCTCTCGCACACGCACGCACGCACGCGCGCGCGCGCACACGCACACACACACACACACACACAGACTCACCCACTCAGACGCACACACACACACACAGACACACACACACGTACACACACACACGCGGCTTGAAGGAGAGCAAGGACGAGATGGATGGAGAGATAGAAACCGAGGGAGGGAGAGAGACAGCGATCGAGAGAGACAGGGGAGGGGGAGAGGGAAGGAGACAGACAGAGAGGCTGAGAAAGAGACAGGGACAGAGAAAGAGAGACAGACAGAGAGACAGAGGGAAGACGACAGAAGTAGCGCGAGGTCCAGGGGGAAACCTAGAAGAGAGAGGCGGAGGGAGCTAGAGAGCGAGAGCGATAGAGCCTTCGAGAGGAAGCGCCCGGCTCCGGTAGGCAGCGCCCTTTTGAGCAGGCCGGGATAGGGTGGAGGGGGCTTGGGCTGCGCCAGAACACGGGGGCCAGGCCGTCCCTGTGAGAGGACCAACGGAGCGCTGAGACGGGCTTTTACTTGGCTGAATTGCTTGCTTTGGAGGTGGGTTTCGTAGGTTCCTCCCTTTCTTGGCACCACCCTGTGCTCTGGGTGCCTTGCGGCGGGCCCCGGGATTTGCAGAGTGCGCCCGCCCGCCCGTTTGGCGGGAGCCGTGGCACCGGGCGGGGCCGGAGGCCTGGGTCTCTGGCGTGTCCTCGGGACTGGTGTTGACACGAAGTGGGGGGCCGTTGGGAATCCGGGTGCACAGGGACTGTTTTCCTGGTGGCTGGCGAAGCAATGTCCTTCCCCCGGGTGAAGCAGCCCGTGCGTTCCGGAGCCGAGGTCTGGGCTGGCGCCTGTGGCACCCGCTGCCCCTGCCCGCCCCTTCCCCCGGTTTGGAAGGTTGCGACGACGGCGCGCCGCCCGGTGGGTGAATTGAATGGCCTGGGCGTTCCGGGAGCGGGAAGGCACCGCGAACGGCAGGGGACCCGCGCCTGCGGCTCTGGGGTCCGGCCCCCTGCCCTCCCAGGCTGGAGCCGGGCTCCTGGCGGGGCGGCGGCGAGGCGGAAGCGGTGGGATGCTGCTGCCCGGCGTGTAATAGGGGCGGACCCCCAGGAGGAGGTCTCCGGCTGGGCTGCGGCGGAGGTGTAGGTGGGCGATAAAGGGGGAGCAGAGCGAGGGGAGGTTGGGGAGCATGGTGACCGTAGGGGGAAGGGAGGCAGCGGGGAAGCCAAAAAAGCCTGCAGGAGGCCGGGCGGGCGCGGTGGCTCCCGCCTGTAATCCCAGCACTGTGGGTGGGAGGCCGAGGCGGGTGGATCACCAGGTGAGGAGGTAGAGACCATCCCGGCTAACAGGGTGAAACCCCGTCTCTACGCAAAATAGAAAAAAAATCAGCCGGGCGTGGTGGCGGGCGCCTGCAGTCCCAGCTACTCGGGAGGCTGGGGCCGGAGAAGGGCGTGAACCCGGGAGGCGGAGCTTGCAGTGAGCCGAGATGGCGCCGCTGCACTCCAGCCTGGGCGGCAGAGCGAGACTCCGTCTGGAAGAAGAGGAAAGAAAAAGCCTACAGCACCCGGTATTCCCCGGCGGAATCCCATCCAAGTACTAACCAGGCCCGACCCTGCTTAGCTTCCGAGATCAGACGAGATCGGGCGCGTTCAGGGTGGTATGGCCGTAGACGCCGAGACAGGCGCCTGGCTGCCCCAAGAGCCCGGCCCAGCCATGCCCGCCGGATTGCAGCCGTCACCGCCAGCCCGGGGCCGCGGGGCTCGGATCGGGGACCCCCGAGCCGCTCGCCCGCGGCCTTCCCCCGGCTCCCCAGCTCCCGAGCTTCCACCACATGGGGCTCGCTCGGAACAGGGAGTGCTCCGAGGCGTCAGGGCCCAGGGCCCACGATCCTGGGACCCCCTCCTGGTCCTCCGCCCTGCCGCGGAGGTGGCGTTTTGGGTCCCTCGCCGCTCAGGCGCTCCCGCGAGGCCCCCTCTTGCCCCACCCACCCAGAGCCGTCAGGGCTGTCCAAGGGCGAACAGCCGGCCGGGCCGCGCGGGGCCTTTCTCTCCCAACGCCCCCAGCACGGTCGCGTGTCCCGACCAAGGCCCGTCCGGCCGGTGGGCAAGAGGGCGCGGGGGCGGGTAGCGGGTCGGGGGGGTGGCCCCGCTTTGCCCCGGGCTGCCACTAGAGGCGGCGGCCTGATCCCGGGTGAGAGGGGCTGAGAGAAACCCAGACACACCCCGCCACCACCAGGAGCAAATCCACTCCCCCACACACAGACACACACGGGCGCGCTCGCAAGCGCGGGCGCTCTCTCGCACACGCACGCACGCACGCGCGCGCGCACACGCACACACACAAACACACACACAGACTCACCCACTCAGACGCACACACACACACACAGACACACACACACGTACACACACACACGCGGCTTGAAGGAGAGCAAGGACGAGATGGATGGAGAGATAGAAACCGAGGGAGGGAGAGAGACAGCGATCGAGAGAGACAGGGGAGGGGGAGAGGGAAGGAGACAGACAGAGAGGCTGAGAAAGAGACAGGGACAGAGAAAGAGAGACAGACAGAGAGACAGAGGGAAGACGACAGAAGTAGCGCGAGGTCCAGGGGGAAACCTAGAAGAGAGAGGCGGAGGGAGCTAGAGAGCGAGAGCGATAGAGCCTTCGAGAGGAAGCGCCCGGCTCCGGTAGGCAGCGCCCTTTTGAGCAGGCCAGGATAGGGTGGAGGGGGCTTGGGCTGCGCCAGAACACGGGGGCCAGGCGGTCCCTGTGAGAGGACCAACGGAGCGCTGAGACGGGCTTTTACTTGGCTGAATTGCTTGCTTTGGAGGTGGGTTTCGTAGGTTCCTCCCTTTCTTGGCACCACCCTGTGCTCTGGGTGCCTTGCGGCGGGCCCCGGGATTTGCAGAGTGCGCCCGCCCGCCCGTTTGGCGGGAGCCGTGGCACCGGGCGGGGCCGGAGGCCTGGGTCTCTGGCGTGTCCTCGGGACTGGTGTTGACACGAAGTGGGGGGCCGTTGGGAATCCGGGTGCACAGGGACTGTTTTCCTGGTGGCTGGCGAAGCAATGTCCTTCCCCCGGGTGAAGCAGCCCGTGCGTTCCGGAGCCGAGGTCTGGGCTGGCGCCTGTGGCACCCGCTGCCCCTGCCCGCCCCTTCCCCCGGTTTGGAAGGTTGCGACGACGGCGCGCCGCCCGGTGGGTGAATTGAATGGCCTGGGCGTTCCGGGAGCGGGAAGGCACCGCGAACGGCAGGGGACCCGCGCCTGCGGCTCTGGGGTCCGGCCCCCTGCCCTCCCAGGCTGGAGCCGGGCTCCTGGCGGGGCGGCGGCGAGGCGGAAGCGGTGGGATGCTGCTGCCCGGCGTGTAATAGGGGCGGACCCCCAGGAGGAGGTCTCCGGCTGGGCTGCGGCGGAGGTGTAGGTGGGCGATAAAGGGGGAGCAGAGCGAGGGGAAGTTGGGGAGCATGGTGACCGTAGGGGGAAGGGAGGCAGCGGGGAAGCCAAAAAAGCCTGCAGGAGGCCGGGCGGGCGCGGTGGCTCCCGCCTGTAATCCCAGCACTGTGGGTGGGAGGCCGAGGCGGGTGGATCACCAGGTGAGGAGGTAGAGACCATCCCGGCTAACAGGGTGAAACCCCGTCTCTACGCAAAATAGAAAAAAAATCAGCCGGGCGTGGTGGCGGGCGCCTGCAGTCCCAGCTACTCGGGAGGCTGGGGCCGGAGAAGGGCGTGAACCCGGGAGGCGGAGCTTGCAGTGAGCCGAGATGGCGCCGCTGCACTCCAGCCTGGGCGGCAGAGCGAGACTCCGTCTGGAAGAAGAGGAAAGAAAAAGCAAAAAGCCAAAGAAAAAGCCTACAGCACCCGGTATTCCCAGGCGGTCTCCCATCCAAGTACTAACCAGGCCCGACCCTGCTTAGCTTCCGAGATCAGACGAGATCGGGCGCGTTCAGGGTGGTATGGCCGTAGACACCAAGACAGGCGCCTGGCTGCCCCAAGAGCCCGGCCCAGCCATGCCCGGCGGATTGCAGCCGTCACCGCCAGCCCGGGGCCGCGGGGCTCGGATCGGGGACCCCCGAGCCGCTCGCCCGCGGCCTTCCCCCGGCTCCCCAGCTCCCGAGCTTCCACCACATGGGGCTCGCTCGGAACAGGGAGTGCTCCGAGGCGTCAGGGCCCAGGGCCCACGATCCTGGGACCCCCTCCTGGTCCTCCGCCCTGCCGCGGAGGTGGCGTTTTGGGTCCCTCACCGCTCAGGCGCTCCCGCGAGGCCCCCTCTTGCCCCACCCACCCAGAGCCGTCAGGGCTGGCCAAGGGCGACCAGCCGGCCGGGCCGCGCGGGGCCTTTCTCTCCCAACACCCCCAGCACGGTCGCGTGTCCCGACCAAGGCCCGTCCGGCCGGTGGGCAAGAGGGCGCGGGGGCGGGTAGCGGGTCGGGGGGGTGGCCCCGCTTTGCCCCGGGCTGCCACTAGAGGCGGCGGCCTGATCCCGGGTGAGAGGGGCTGAGAGAAACCCAGACACACCCCGCCACCACCAGGAGCAAATCCACTCCCCCACACACAGACACACCCGGGCGCGCTCACACGCACGCACGCACGCGCGCGCGCGCACGCACACACACACACACACACACACACACACACACAGATTCACCCACTCAGACGCACACACACACACACAGACACACACACACGTACACACACACACGCGGCTTGAAGGAGAGCAAGGATGAGATGGATGGAGAGATAGAAACCGAGGGAGGGAGAGAGACAGCGATCGAGAGAGACAGGGGAGGGGGAGAGGGAAGGAGACAGACAGAGAGGCTGAGAAAGAGACAGGGACAGAGAAAGAGAGACAGACAGAGAGACAGAGGGAAGACGACAGAAGTAGCGCGAGGTCCAGGAGGAATCCTAGAAGAGAGAGGCGGAGGGAGCTAGAGAGCGAGAGCGATAGAGCCTTCGAGAGGAAGCGCCCGGCTCCGGTAGGCAGCGCCCTTTTGAGCAGGCCGGGATAGGGTGGAGGGGGCTTGGGCTGCGCCAGAACACGGGGGCCAGGCGGTCCCTGTGAGAGGACCAACGGAGCGCTGAGACGGGCTTTTACTTGGCTGAATTGCTTGCTTTGGAGGTGGGTTTCGTAGGTTCCTTCCTTTCTTGGCACCACCCTGTGCTCTGGGTGCCTTGCGGCGGGCCCCGGGATTTGCAGAGTGCGCCCGCCCGCCCGTTTGGCGGGAGCCGTGGCACCGGGCGGGGCCGGAGGCCTGGGTCTCTGGCGTGTCCTCGGGACTGGTGTTGACACGAAGTGGGGGGCCGTTGGGAATCCGGGTGCACAGGGACTGTTTTCCTGGTGGCTGGCGAAGCAATGTCCTTCCCCCGGGTGAAGCAGCCCGTGCGTTCCGGAGCCGAGGTCTGGGCTGGCGCCTGTGGCACCCGCTGCCCCTGCCCGCCCCTTCCCCCGGTTTGGAAGGTTGCGACGACGGCGCGCCGCCCGGTGGGTGAATTGAATGGCCTGGGCGTTCCGGGAGCGGGAAGGCACCGCGAACGGCAGGGGACCCGCGCCTGCGGCTCTGGGGTCCGGCCCCCTGCCCTCCCAGGCTGGAGCCGGGCTCCTGGCGGGGCGGCGGCGAGGCGGAAGCGGTGGGATGCTGCTGCCCGGCGTGTAGTAGGGGCGGACCCCCAGGAGGAGGTCTCCGGCTGGGCTGCGGCGGAGGTGTAGGTGGGCGATAAAGGGGGAGCAGAGCGAGGGGAGGTTGGGGAGCATGGTGACCGTAGGGGGAAGGGAGGCAGCGGGGAAGCCAAAAAAGCCTGCAGGAGGCCGGGCGGGCGCGGTGGCTCCCGCCTGTAATCCCAGCACTGTGGGTGGGAGGCCGAGGCGGGTGGATCACCAGGTGAGGAGGTAGAGACCATCCCGGCTAACAGGGTGAAACCCCGTCTCTACGCAAAATAGAAAAAAAATCAGCCGGGCGTGGTGGCGGGCGCCTGCAGTCCCAGCTACTCGGGAGGCTGGGGCCGGAGAAGGGCGTGAACCCGGGAGGCGGAGCTTGCAGTGAGCCGAGATGGCGCCGCTGCACTCCAGCCTGGGCGGCAGAGCGAGACTCCGTCTGGAAGAAGAGGAAAGAAAAAGCAAAAAGCCAAAGAAAAAGCCTACAGCACCCGGTATTCCCAGGCGGTCTCCCATCCAAGTACTAACCAGGCCCGACCCTGCTTAGCTTCCGAGATCAGACGAGATCGGGCGCGTTCAGGGTGGTATGGCCGTAGACGCCGAGACAGGCGCCTGGCTGCCCCAAGAGCCCGGCCCAGCCATGCCCGGCGGATTGCAGCCGTCACCGCCAGCCCGGGGCCGCGGGGCTCGGATCGGGGACCCCCGAGCCGCTCGCCCGCGGCCTTCCCCCGGCTCCCCAGCTCCCGAGCTTCCACCACATGGGGCTCGCTCGGAACAGGGAGTGCTCCGAGGCGTCAGGGCCCAGGTCCCACGATCCTGGGACCCCCTCCTGGTCCTCCGCCCTGCCGCGGAGGTGGCGTTTTGGGTCCCTCACCGCTCAGGCGCTCCCGCGAGGCCCCCTCTTGCCCCACCCACCCAGAGCCGTCAGGGCTGGCCAAGGGCGACCAGCCGGCCGGGCCGCGCGGGGCCTTTCTCTCCCAACGCCCCCAGCACGGTCGCGTGTCCCGACCAAGGCCCGTCCGGCCGGTGGGCAAGAGGGCGCGGGGGCGGGTAGCGGGTCGTGGGGGTGGCCCTGCTTTGCCCCGGGCTGCCACTAGAGGCGGCGGCCTGATCCCGGGTGAGAGGGGCTGAGAGAAACCCAGACACACCCCGCCACCACCAGGAGCAAATCCACTCCCCCACACACAGACACACCCGGGCGCGCTCGCACGCGCGGGCGCTCGCTCGCACACGCACGCACGCACGCGCGCGCGCACACGCACACACACACACACACACACACACACACAGATTCACCCACTCAGACGCACACACACACACACAGACACACACACACGTACACACACACACGCGGCTTGAAGGAGAGCAAGGACGAGATGGATGGAGAGATAGAAACCGAGGGAGGGAGAGAGACAGCGATCGAGAGAGACAGGGGAGGGGGAGAGGGAAGGAGACAGACAGAGAGGCTGAGAAAGAGACAGGGACAGAGAAAGAGAGACAGACAGAGAGACAGAGGGAAGACGACAGAAGTAGCGCGAGGTCCAGGAGGAATCCTAGAAGAGAGAGGCGGAGGGAGCTAGAGAGCGAGAGCGATAGAGCCTTCGAGAGGAAGCGCCCGGCTCCGGTAGGCAGCGCCCTTTTGAGCAGGCCGGGATAGGGTGGAGGGGGCTTGGGCTGCGCCAGAACACGGGGGCCAGGCGGTCCCTGTGAGAGGACCAACGGAGCGCTGAGACGGGCTTTTACTTGGCTGAATTGCTTGCTTTGGAGGTGGGTTTCGTAGGTTCCTCCCTTTCTTGGCACCACCCTGTGCTCTGGGTGCCTTGCGGCGGGCCCCGGGATTTGCAGAGTGCGCCCGCCCGCCCGTTTGGCGGGAGCCGTGGCACCGGGCGGGGCCGGAGGCCTGGGTCTCTGGCGTGTCCTCGGGACTGGTGTTGACACGAAGTGGGGGGCCGTTGGGAATCCGGGTGCACAGGGACTGTTTTCCTGGTGGCTGGCGAAGCAATGTCCTTCCCCCGGGTGAAGCAGCCCGTGCGTTCCGGAGCCGAGGTCTGGGCTGGCGCCTGTGGCACCCGCTGCCCCTGCCCGCCCCTTCCCCCGGTTTGGAAGGTTGCGACGACGGCGCGCCGCCCGGTGGGTGAATTGAATGGCCTGGGCGTTCCGGGAGCGGGAAGGCACCGCGAACGGCAGGGGACCCGCGCCTGCGGCTCTGGGGTCCGGCCCCCTGCCCTCCCAGGCTGGAGCCGGGCTCCTGGCGGGGCGGCGGCGAGGCGGAAGCGGTGGGATGCTGCTGCCCGGCGCGTAATAGGGGCGGACCCCCAGGAGGAGGTCTCCGGCTGGGCTGCGGCGGAGGTGTAGGTGGGCGATAAAGGGGGAGCAGAGCGAGGGGAAGTTGGGGAGCATGGTGACCGTAGGGGGAAGGGAGGCAGCGGGGAAGCCAAAAAAGCCTGCAGGAGGCCGGGCGGGCGCGGTGGCTCCCGCCTGTAATCCCAGCACTGTGGGTGGGAGGCCGAGGCGGGTGGATCACCAGGTGAGGAGGTAGAGACCATCCCGGCTAACAGGGTGAAACCCCGTCTCTACGCAAAATAGAAAAAAAATCAGCCGGGCGTGGTGGCGGGCGCCTGCAGTCCCAGCTACTCGGGAGGCTGGGGCCGGAGAAGGGCGTGAACCCGGGAGGCGGAGCTTGCAGTGAGCCGAGATGGCGCCGCTGCACTCCAGCCTGGGCGGGAGAGCGAGACTCCGTCTGGAAGAAGAGGAAAGAAAAAGCAAAAAGCCAAAGAAAAAGCCTACAGCACCCGGTATTCCCAGGCGGTCTCCCATCCAAGTACTAACCAGGCCCGACCCTGCTTAGCTTCCGAGATCAGACGAGATCGGGCGCGTTCAGGGTGGTATGGCCGTAGACGCCGAGACAGGCGCCTGGCTGCCCCAAGAGCCCGGCCCAGCCATGCCCGGCGGATTGCAGCCGTCACCGCCAGCCCGGGGCCGCGGGGCTCGGATCGGGGACCCCCGAGCCGCTCGCCCGCGGCCTTCCCCCGGCTCCCCAGCTCCCGAGCTTCCACCACATGGGGCTCGCTCGGAACAGGGAGTGCTCCGAGGCGTCAGGGCCCAGGGCCCACGATCCTGGGACCCCCTCCTGGTCCTCCGCCCTGCCGCGGAGGTGGCGTTTTGGGTCCCTCACCGCTCAGGCGCTCCCGCGAGGCCCCCTCTTGCCCCACCCACCCAGAGCCGTCAGGGCTGGCCAAGGGCGACCAGCCGGCCGGGCCGCGCGGGGCCTTTCTCTCCCAACGCCCCCAGCACGGTCGCGTGTCCCGACCAAGGCCCGTCCGGCCGGTGGGCAAGAGGGCGCGGGGGCGGGTAGCGGGTCGGGGGGGTGGCCCCGCTTTGCCCCGGGCTGCCACTAGAGGCGGCGGCCTGATCCCGGGTGAGAGGGGCTGAGAGAAACCCAGACACACCCCGCCACCACCAGGAGCAAATCCACTCCCCCACACACAGACACACCCGGGCGCGCTCACACGCACGCACGCACGCGCGCGCGCGCACGCACACACACACACACACACACACACACAGATTCACCCACTCAGACGCACACACACACACACAGACACACACACACGTACACACACACACGCGGCTTGAAGGAGAGCAAGGATGAGATGGATGGAGAGATAGAAACCGAGGGAGGGAGAGAGACAGCGATCGAGAGAGACAGGGGAGGGGGAGAGGGAAGGAGATAGACAGAGAGGCTGAGAAAGAGACAGGGACAGAGAAAGAGAGACAGACAGAGAGACAGAGGGAAGACGACAGAAGTAGCGCGAGGTCCAGGAGGAATCCTAGAAGAGAGAGGCGGAGGGAGCTAGAGAGCGAGAGCGATAGAGCCTTCGAGAGGAAGCGCCCGGCTCCGGTAGGCAGCGCCCTTTTGAGCAGGCCGGGATAGGGTGGAGGGGGCTTGGGCTGCGCCAGAACACGGGGGCCAGGCGGTCCCTGTGAGAGGACCAACGGAGCGCTGAGACGGGCTTTTACTTGGCTGAATTGCTTGCTTTGGAGGTGGGTTTCGTAGGTTCCTTCCTTTCTTGGCACCACCCTGTGCTCTGGGTGCCTTGCGGCGGGCCCCGGGATTTGCAGAGTGCGCCCGCCCGCCCGTTTGGCGGGAGCCGTGGCACCGGGCGGGGCCGGAGGCCTGGGTCTCTGGCGTGTCCTCGGGACTGGTGTTGACACGAAGTGGGGGGCCGTTGGGAATCCGGGTGCACAGGGACTGTTTTCCTGGTGGCTGGCGAAGCAATGTCCTTCCCCCGGGTGAAGCAGCCCGTGCGTTCCGGAGCCGAGGTCTGGGCTGGCGCCTGTGGCACCCGCTGCCCCTGCCCGCCCCTTCCCCCGGTTTGGAAGGTTGCGACGACGGCGCGCCGTCCGGTGGGTGAATTGAATGGCCTGGGCGTTCCGGGAGCGGGAAGGCACCGCGAACGGCAGGGGACCCGCGCCTGCGGCTCTGGGGTCCGGCCCCCTGCCCTCCCAGGCTGGAGCCGGGCTCCTGGCGGGGCGGCGGCGAGGCGGAAGCGGTGGGATGCTGCTGCCCGGCGTGTAGTAGGGGCGGACCCCCAGGAGGAGGTCCCCGGCTGGGCTGCGGCGGAGGTGTAGGTGGGCGATAAAGGGGGAGCAGAGCGAGGGGAGGTTGGGGAGCATGGCGACTGTAGGGGGAAGGGAGGCAGCGGGGAAGCCAAAAAAGCCTGCAGCAGGCCGGGCGGGCGCGGTGGCTCCCGCCTGTAATCCCAGCACTGTGGGTGGGAGGCCGAGGCGGGTGGATCACCAGGTGAGGAGGTGGAGACCATCCCGGCTAACAGGGTGAAACCCCGTCTCTACGCAAAATAGAAAAAAAATCAGCCGGGCGTGGTGGCGGGCGCCTGCAGTCCCAGCTACTCGGGAGGCTGGGGCCGGAGAAGGGCGTGAACCCGGGAGGCGGAGCTTGCAGTGAGCCGAGATGGCGCCGCTGCACTCCAGCCTGGGCGGCAGAGCGAGACTCCGTCTGGAAGAAGAGGAAAGAAAAAGCCTACAGCACCCGGTATTCCCAGGCGGTCTCCCATCCAAGTACTAACCAGGCCCGACCCTGCTTAGCTTCCGAGATCAGACGAGATCGGGCGCGTTCAGGGTGGTATGGCCGTAGACGCCGAGACAGGCGCCTGGCTGCCCCAAGAGCCCGGCCCAGCCATGCCCGGCGGATTGCAGCGGTCACCGCCTGCCGGGGCCGCGGGGCTCGGATCGGGGACCCCCGAGCCGCTCGCCCGCGGCCTTCCCCCGGCTCCCCAGCTCCCGAGCTTCCACCACATGGGGCCCGCTCGGAACAGGGAGTGCTCCGAGGCGTCAGGGCCCATGGCCTACGATCCCGGGACCCCCTCCTGGTCCTCCGCCCTGCCGCGCAGGTGGCGTTTTGGATCCCTCGCCGCTCAGGCGCTCCCGCGAGGCCCCCTCTTGCCCCACCCACCCGGCGCGGTCAGGGCTGGCCAAGGGCGACCAGCCGGTCGGGCCGCGCGGGGCCTTTCTCTCCCAACGCCCCCAGCACGGTCGCGTGTCCCGACCAAGGCCCGTCCGGCCGGTGGGCAAGAGGGCGCGGGGGCGGGTAGCGGGTCGGGGGGGTGGCCCCGCTTTGCCCCGGGCTGCCACTAGAGGCGGCGGCCTGATCCCGGGTGAGAGGGGCTGAGAGAAACCCAGACACACCCCGCCACCACCAGGAGCAAATCCACTCCCCCACACACAGACACACCCGGGCGCGCTCGCACGCGCGGGCGCTCGCTCGCACACGCACGCACGCGCGCACACACACACACACACACAGACTCACCCACTCAGACACACACACACACACACACACAGACTCACCCACTGAGACACACACACACACACACACAGACACACACACACGTACACACACACACGCGGCTTGAAGGAGAGCAAGGACGAGATGGATGGAGAGATAGAAACCGAGGGAGGGAGAGAGACAGCGATCGAGAGAGACAGGGGAGGGGGAGAGGGAAGGAGACAGACAGAGAGGCTGAGAAAGAGACAGGGACAGAGAAAGAGAGAGAGACAGAGAGACAGAGGGAAGACGACAGAAGTAGCGCGAGGTCCAGGGGGAAACCTAGAAGAGAGAGGCGGAGGGAGCTAGAGAGCGAGAGCGATAGAGCCTTCGAGAGGAAGCGCCCGGCTCCGGTAGGCAGCGCCCTTTTGAGCAGGCCGGGATAGGGTGGAGGGGGCTTGGGCTGCGCCAGAACACGGGGGCCAGGCGGTCCCTGTGAGAGGACCAACGGAGCGCTGAGACGGGCTTTTACTTGGCTGAATTGCTTGCTTTGGAGGTGGGTTTCGTAGGTTCCTTCCTTTCTTGGCACCACCCTGTGCTCTGGGTGCCTTGCGGCGGGCCCCGGGATTTGCAGAGTGCGCCCGCCCGCCCGTTTGGCGGGAGCCGTGGCACCGGGCGGGGCCGGAGGCCTGGGTCTCTGGCGTGTCCTCGGGACTGGTGTTGACACGAAGTGGGGGGCCGTTGGGAATCCGGGTGCACAGGGACTGTTTTCCTGGTGGCTGGCGAAGCAATGTCCTTCCCCCGGGTGAAGCAGCCCGTGCGTTCCGGAGCCGAGGTCTGGGCTGGCGCCTGTGGCACCCGCTGCCCCTGCCCGCCCCTTCCCCCGGTTTGGAAGGTTGCGACGACGGCGCGCCGCCCGGTGGGTGAATTGAATGGCCTGGGGGTTCGGGAGCGGGAAGGCACCGCGAACGGCAGGGGACCCGCGCCTGCGGCTCTGGGCTCCGGCCCCCTGCCCTCCCAGGCTGGAGCCGGGCTCCTGGCGGGGCGGCGGCGAGGCAGAAGCGGTGGGATGCTGCTGCCCGGCGTGTAGTAGGGGCGGACCCCCAGGAGGAGGTCCCCGGCTGGGCTGCGGCGGAGGTGTAGGTGGGCGATAAAGGGGGAGCAGAGCGAGGGGAGGTTGGGGAGCATGGCGACTGTAGGGGGAAGGGAGGCAGCGGGGAAGCCAAAAAAGCCTGCAGCAGGCCGGGCGGGCGCGGTGGCTCCCGCCTGTAATCCCAGCACTGTGGGTGGGAGGCCGAGGCGGGTGGATCACCAGGTGAGGAGGTGGAGACCATCCCGGCTAACAGGGTGAAACCCCGTCTCTACGCAAAATAGAAAAAAAATCAGCCGGGCGTGGTGGCGGGCGCCTGCAGTCCCAGCTACTCGGGAGGCTGGGGCCGGAGAAGGGCGTGAACCCGGGAGGCGGAGCTTGCAGTGAGCCGAGATGGCGCCGCTGCACTCCAGCCTGGGCGACAGAGCGAGACTCCGTCTGGAAGAAGAGGAAAGAAAAAGCAAAAAGCCAAAGAAAAAGCCTACAGCACCCGGTATTCCCAGGCGGTCTCCCATCCAAGTACTAACCAGGCCCGACCCTGCTTAGCTTCCGAGATCAGACGAGATCGGGCGCGTTCAGGGTGGTATGGCCGTAGACGCCGAGACAGGCGCCTGGCTGCCCCAAGAGCCCGGCCCAGCCATGCCCGCCGGATTGCAGCCGTCACCGCCAGCCCGGGGCCGCGGGGCTCGGATCGGGGACCCCCGAGCCCCTCGCCCGCGGCCTTCCCCCGGCTCCCCAGCTCCCGAGCTTCCACCACATGGGGCCCGCTCGGAACAGGGAGTGCTCCGAGGCGTCAGGGCCCATGGCCAACGATCCCGGGACCCCCTCCTGGTCCTCCGCCCTGCCGCGGAGGTGGCGTTTTGGATCCCTCGCCGCTCAGGCGCTCCCGCGAGGCCCCCTCTTGCCCCACCCACCCAGAGCCGTCAGGGCTGGCCAAGGGCGACCAGCCGGTCGGGCCGCGCGGGGCCTTTCTCTCCCAACGCCCCCAGCACGGTCGCGTGTCCCGACCAAGGCCCGTCCGGCCGGTGGGCAAGAGGGCGCGGGGGCGGGTAGCGGGTCGGGGGGGTGGCCCCGCTTTGCCCCGGGCTGCCACTAGAGGCGGCGGCCTGATCCCGGGTGAGAGGGGCTGAGAGAAACCCAGACACACCCCGCCACCACCAGGAGCAAATCCAATCCCCCACACACAGACACACCAGGGCGCGCTCGCACGCGCGGGCGCTCGCTCGCACACGCACGCACGCGCGCACACACACACACACACACAGACTCACCCACTCAGACACACACACACACACACACAGACTCACCCACTGAGACACACACACACACACACACAGACACACACACACGTACACACACACACGCGGCTTGAAGGAGAGCAAGGACGAGATGGATGGAGAGATAGAAACCGAGGGAGGGAGAGAGACAGCGATCGAGAGAGACAGGGGAGGGGGAGAGGGAAGGAGACAGACAGAGAGGCTGAGAAAGAGACAGGGACAGAGAAAGAGAGAGAGACAGAGAGACAGAGGGAAGACGACAGAAGTAGCGCGAGGTCCAGGGGGAAACCTAGAAGAGAGAGGCGGAGGGAGCTAGAGAGCGAGAGCGATAGAGCCTTCGAGAGGAAGCGCCCGTCTCCGGTAGGCAGCGCCCTTTTGAGCAGGCCGGGATAGGGTGGAGGGGGCTTGGGCTGCGCCAGAACACGGGGGCCAGGCGGTCCCTGTGAGAGGACCAACGGAGCGCTGAGACGGGCTTTTACTTGGCTGAATTGCTTGCTTTGGAGGTGGGTTTCGTAGGTTCCTTCCTTTCTTGGCACCACCCTGTGCTCTGGGTGCCTTGCGGCGGGCCCCGGGATTTGCAGAGTGCGCCCGCCCGCCCGTTTGGCGGGAGCCGTGGCACCGGGCGGGGCCGGAGGCCTGGGTCTCTGGCGTGTCCTCGGGACTGGTGTTGACACGAAGTGGGGGGCCGTTGGGAATCCGGGTGCACAGGGACTGTTTTCCTGGTGGCTGGCGAAGCAATGTCCTTCCCCCGGGTGAAGCAGCCCGTGCGTTCCGGAGCCGAGGTCTGGGCTGGCGCCTGTGGCACCCGCTGCCCCTGCCCGCCCCTTCCCCCGGTTTGGAAGGTTGCGACGACGGCGCGCCGCCCGGTGGGTGAATTGAATGGCCTGGGCGTTCCGGGAGCGGGAAGGCACCGCGAACGGCAGGGGACCCGCGCCTGCGGCTCTGGGGTCCGGCCCCCTGCCCTCCCAGGCTGGAGCCGGGCTCCTGGCGGGGCGGCGGCGAGGCGGAAGCGGTGGGATGCTGCTGCCCGGCGTGTAGTAGGGGCGGACCCCCAGGAGGAGGTCTCCGGCTGGGCTGCGGCGGAGGTGTAGGTGGGCGATAAAGGGGGAGCAGAGCGAGGGGAGGTTGGGGAGCATGGTGACCGTAGGGGGAAGGGAGGCAGCGGGGAAGCCAAAAAAGCCTGCAGCAGGCCGGGCGGGCGCGGTGGCTCCCGCCTGTAATCCCAGCACTGTGGGTGGGAGGCCGAGGCGGGTGGATCACCAGGTGAGGAGGTGGAGACCAGCCCGGCTAACAGGGTGAAACCCCGTCTCTACGCAAAATAGAAAAAAAATCAGCCGGGCGTGGTGGCGGGCGCCTGCAGTCCCAGCTACTCGGGAGGCTGGGGCCGGAGAAGGGCGTGAACCCGGGAGGCGGAGCTTGCAGTGAGCCGAGATGGCGCCGCTGCACTCCAGCCTGGGCGACAGAGCGAGACTCCGTCTGGAAGAAGAGGAAAGAAAAAGCAAAAAGCTAAAGAAAAAGCCTACAGCACCCGGTATTCCCAGGCGGTCTCCCATCCAAGTACTAACCAGGCCCGACCCTGCTTAGCTTCCGAGATCAGACGAGATCGGGCGCGTTCAGGGTGGTATGGCCGTAGACGCCGAGACAGGCGCCTGGCTGCCCCAAGAGCCCGGCCCAGCCATGCCCGCCGGATTGCAGCCGTCACCGCCAGCCCGGGGCCGCGGGGCTCGGATCGGGGACCCCCGAGCCCCTCGCCCGCGGCCTTCCCCCGGCTCCCCAGCTCCCGAGCTTCCACCACATGGGGCCCGCTCGGAACAGGGAGTGCTCCGAGGCGTCAGGGCCCATGGCCAACGATCCCGGGACCCCCTCCTGGTCCTCCGCCCTGCCGCGGAGGTGGCGTTTTGGATCCCTCGCCGCTCAGGCGCTCCCGCGAGGCCCCCTCTTGCCCCACCCACCCAGAGCCGTCAGGGCTGGCCAAGGGCGACCAGCCGGTCGGGCCGCGCGGGGCCTTTCTCTCCCAACGCCCCCAGCACGGTCGCGTGTCCCGACCAAGGCCCGTCCGGCCGGTGGGCAAGAGGGCGCGGGGGCGGGTAGCGGGTCGGGGGGGTGGCCCCGCTTTGCCCCGGGCTGCCACTAGAGGCGGCGGCCTGATCCCGGGTGAGAGGGGCTGAGAGAAACCCAGACACACCCCGCCACCACCAGGAGCAAATCCAATCCCCCACACACAGACACACCAGGGCGCGCTCGCACGCGCGGGCGCTCGCTCGCTCACGCACGCACGCGCGCACACACACACACACACACAGACTCACCCACTCAGACACACACACACACACACACAGACTCACCCACTGAGACACACACACACACACACACAGACACACACACACGTACACACACACACGCGGCTTGAAGGAGAGCAAGGACGAGATGGATGGAGAGATAGAAACCGAGGGAGGGAGAGAGACAGCGATCGAGAGAGACAGGGGAGGGGGAGAGGGAAGGAGACAGACAGAGAGGCTGAGAAAGAGACAGGGACAGAGAAAGAGAGAGAGACAGAGAGACAGAGGGAAGACGACAGAAGTAGCGCGAGGTCCAGGGGGAAACCTAGAAGAGAGAGGCGGAGGGAGCTAGAGAGCGAGAGCGATAGAGCCTTCGAGAGGAAGCGCCCGTCTCCGGTAGGCAGCGCCCTTTTGAGCAGGCCGGGATAGGGTGGAGGGGGCTTGGGCTGCGCCAGAACACGGGGGCCAGGCGGTCCCTGTGAGAGGACCAACGGAGCGCTGAGACGGGCTTTTACTTGGCTGAATTGCTTGCTTTGGAGGTGGGTTTCGTAGGTTCCTTCCTTTCTTGGCACCACCCTGTGCTCTGGGTGCCTTGCGGCGGGCCCCGGGATTTGCAGAGTGCGCCCGCCCGCCCGTTTGGCGGGAGCCGTGGCACCGGGCGGGGCCGGAGGCCTGGGTCTCTGGCGTGTCCTCGGGACTGGTGTTGACACGAAGTGGGGGGCCGTTGGGAATCCGGGTGCACAGGGACTGTTTTCCTGGTGGCTGGCGAAGCAATGTCCTTCCCCCGGGTGAAGCAGCCCGTGCGTTCCGGAGCCGAGGTCTGGGCTGGCGCCTGTGGCACCCGCTGCCCCTGCCCGCCCCTTCCCCCGGTTTGGAAGGTTGCGACGACGGCGCGCCGCCCGGTGGGTGAATTGAATGGCCTGGGCGTTCCGGGAGCGGGAAGGCACCGCGAACGGCAGGGGACCCGCGCCTGCGGCTCTGGGGTCCGGCCCCCTGCCCTCCCAGGCTGGAGCCGGGCTCCTGGCGGGGCGGCGGCGAGGCGGAAGCGGTGGGATGCTGCTGCCCGGCGTGTAGTAGGGGCGGACCCCCAGGAGGAGGTCTCCGGCTGGGCTGCGGCGGAGGTGTAGGTGGGCGATAAAGGGGGAGCAGAGCGAGGGGAGGTTGGGGAGCATGGTGACCGTAGGGGGAAGGGAGGCAGCGGGGAAGCCAAAAAAGCCTGCAGCAGGCCGGGCGGGCGCGGTGGCTCCCGCCTGTAATCCCAGCACTGTGGGTGGGAGGCCGAGGCGGGTGGATCACCAGGTGAGGAGGTGGAGACCAGCCCGGCTAACAGGGTGAAACCCCGTCTCTACGCAAAATAGAAAAAAAATCAGCCGGGCGTGGTGGCGGGCGCCTGCAGTCCCAGCTACTCGGGAGGCTGGGGCCGGAGAAGGGCGTGAACCCGGGATGCGGAGATTGCAGTGAGCCGAGATGGCGCCGCTGCACTCCAGCCTGGGCGGCAGAGCGAGACTCCGTCTGGAAGAAGAGGAAAGAAAAAGCAAAAAGCCAAAGGAAAAGCCTACAGCACCCGGTATTCCCAGCCGGTCTCCCATCCAAGTACTAACCAGGCCCGACCCTGCTTAGCTTCCGAGATCAGACGAGATCGGGCGCGTTCAGGGTGGTATGGCCGTAGACGCCGAGACAGGCGCCTGGCTGCCCCAAGAGCCCGGCCCAGCCATGCCCGCCGGATTGCAGCCGTCACCGCCAGCCCGGGGCCGCGGGGCTCGGATCGGGGACCCCCGAGCCCCTCGCCCGCGGCCTTCCCCCGGCTCCCCAGCTCCCGAGCTTCCACCACATGGGGCTCGCTCGGAACAGGGAGTGCTCCGAGGCGTCAGGGCCCAGGGCCCACGATCCCGGGACACCCTCCTGGTCCTCCGCCCTGCCGCGGAGGTGGCGTTTTGGGTCCCTCGCCGCTCAGGCGCTCCCGCGAGGCCCCCTCTTGCCCCACCCACCCAGAGCCGTCAGGGCTGGCCAAGGGCGACCAGCCGGCCGGGCCGCGCGGGGCCTTTCTCTCCCAACGCCCCCAGCACGGTCGCGTGTCCCGACCAAGGCCCGTCCGGCCGGTGGGCAAGAGGGCGCGGGGGCGGGTAGCGGGTCGGGGGGGTGGCCCCGCTTTGCCCCGGGCTGCCACTAGAGGCGGCGGCCTGATCCCGGGTGAGAGGGGCTGAGAGAAACCCAGACACACCCCGCCACCACCAGGAGCAAATCCACTCCCCCACACACAGACACACCCGGGCGCGCTCGCACGCGCGGGCGCTCGCTCGCACACGCACGCACGCACGCGCGCGCGCACACGCACACACACACACACACACACACACAGATTCACCCACTCAGACGCACACACACACACACAGACACACACACACGTACACACACACACGCGGTTTGAAGGAGAGCAAGGACGAGATGGATGGAGAGATAGAAACCGAGGGAGGGAGAGAGACAGCGATCGAGAGAGACAGGGGAGGGGGAGAGGGAAGGAGACAGACAGAGAGGCTGAGAAAGAGACAGGGACAGAGAAAGAGAGAGAGACAGAGAGACAGAGGGAAGACGACAGAAGTAGCGCGAGGTCCAGGGGGAAACCTAGAAGAGAGAGGCGGAGGGAGCTAGAGAGCGAGAGCGATAGAGCCTTCGAGAGGAAGCGCCCGGCTCCGGTAGGCAGCGCCCTTTTGAGCAGGCCGGGATAGGGTGGAGGGGGCTTGGGCTGCGCCAGAACACGGGGGCCAGGCGGTCCCTGTGAGAGGACCAACGGAGCGCTGAGACGGGCTTTTACTTGGCTGAATTGCTTGCTTTGGAGGTGGGTTTCGTAGGTTCCTTCCTTTCTTGGCACCACCCTGTGCTCTGGGTGCCTTGCGGCGGGCCCCGGGATTTGCAGAGTGCGCCCGCCCGCCCGTTTGGCGGGAGCCGTGGCACCGGGCGGGGCCGGGGGCCTGGGTCTCTGGCGTGTCCTCAGGACTGGTGTTGACACGAAGTGGGGGGCCGTTGGGAATCCGGGTGCACAGGGACTGTTTTCCTGGTGGCTGGCGAAGCAATGTCCTTCCCCCGGGTGAAGCAGCCCGTGCGTTCCGGAGCCGAGGTCTGGGCTGGCGCCTGTGGCACCCGCTGCCCCTGCCCGCCCCTTCCCCCGGTTTGGAAGGTTGCGACGACGGCGCGCCGCCCGGTGGGTGAATTGAATGGCCTGGGCGTTCCGGGAGCGGGAAGGCACCGCGAACGGCAGGGGACCCGCGCCTGCGGCTCTGGGGTCCGGCCCCCTGCCCTCCCAGGCTGGAGCCGGGCTCCTGGCGGGGCGGCGGCGAGGCGGAAGCGGTGGGATGCTGCTGCCCGGCGTGTAATAGGGGCGGACCCCCAGGAGGAGGTCTCCGGCTGGGCTGCGGCGGAGGTGTAGGTGGGCGATAAAGGGGGAGCAGAGCGAGGGGAGGTTGGGGAGCATGGTGACCGTAGGGGGAAGGGAGGCAGCGGGGAAGCCAAAAAAGCCTGCAGCAGGCCGGGCGGGCGCGGTGGCTCCCGCCTGTAATCCCAGCACTGTGGGTGGGAGGCCGAGGCGGGTGGATCACCAGGTGAGGAGGTAGAGACCATCCCGGCTAACAGGGTGAAACCCCGTCTCTACGCAAAATAGAAAAAAAATCAGCCGGGCGTGGTGGCGGGCGCCTGCAGTCCCAGCTACTCGGGAGGCTGGGGCCGGAGAAGGGCGTGAACCCGGGAGGCGGAGCTTGCAGTGAGCCGAGATGGCGCCGCTGCACTCCAGCCTGGGCGGCAGAGCGAGACTCCGTCTGGAAGAAGAGGAAAGAAAAAGCAAAAAGCCAAAGAAAAAGCCTACAGCACCCGGTATTCCCAGGCGGTCTCCCATCCAAGTACTAACCAGGCCCGACCCTGCTTAGCTTCCGAGATCAGACGAGATGGGGCGCGTTCTGGGTGGTATGGCCGTAGACGCCGAGACAGGCGCCTGGCTGCCCCAAGAGCCCGGCCCAGCCATGCCCGGCGGATTGCAGCCGTCACCGCCAGACCGGGGCCGCGGGGCTCGGATCGGGGACCCCGAGCCGCTCGCCCGCGGCCTTCCCCCGGCTCCCCAGCTCCCGAGCTTCCACCACATGGGGCTCGCTCGGAACAGGGAGTGCTCCGAGGCGTCAGGGCCCAGGGCCCACGATCCTGGGACCCCCTCCTGGTCCTCCGCCCTGCCGCGGAGGTGGCGTTTTGGGTCCCTCGCCGCTCAGGCGCTCCCGCGAGTCCCCCTCTTGCCCCACCCACCCAGAGCCGTCAGGGCTGGCCAAGGGCGACCAGCCGGCCGGGCCGCGCGGGGCCTTTCTCTCCCAACGCCCCCAGCACGGTCGCGTGTCCCGACCAAGGCCCGTCCGGCCGGTGGGCAAGAGGGCGCGGGGGCGGGTAGCGGGTCGGGGGGGTGGCCCCGCTTTGCCCCGGGCTGCCACTAGAGGCGGCGGCCGGATCCCGGGTGAGAGGGGCTGAGAGAAACCCAGACACACCCCGCCACCACCAGGAGCAAATCCACTCCCCCACACACAGACACACCCGGGCGTGCTCGCACGCGCGGGCGCTCGCTCGCACACGCACGCACGCACGCGCGCGCGCACACGCACACACACACACACACACACAGATTCACCCACTCAGACGCACACACACACACACAGACACACACACACGTACACACACACACGCGGCTTGAAGGAGAGCAAGGACGAGATGGATGGAGAGATAGAAACCGAGGGAGGGAGAGAGACAGCGATCGAGAGAGACAGGGGAGGGGGAGAGGGAAGGAGACAGACAGAGAGGCTGAGAAAGAGACAGGGACAGAGAAAGAGAGACAGACAGAGAGACAGAGGGAAGACGACAGAAGTAGCGCGAGGTCCAGGGGGAATCCTAGAAGAGAGAGGCGGAGGGAGCTAGAGAGCGAGAGCGATAGAGCCTTCGAGAGGAAGCGCCCGTCTCCGGTAGGCAGCGCCCTTTTGAGCAGGCCGGGATAGGGTGGAGGGGGCTTGGGCTGCGCCAGAACACGGGGGCCAGGCGGTCCCTGTGAGAGGACCAACGGAGCGCTGAGACGGGCTTTTACTTGGCTGAATTGCTTGCTTTGGAGGTGGGTTTCGTAGGTTCCTTCCTTTCTTGGCACCACCCTGTGCTCTGGGTGCCTTGCGGCGGGCCCCGGGATTTGCAGAGTGCGCCCGCCCGCCCGTTTGGCGGGAGCCGTGGCACCGGGCGGGGCCGGAGGCCTGGGTCTCTGGCGTGTCCTCGGGACTGGTGTTGACACGAAGTGGGGGGCCGTTGGGAATCCGGGTGCACAGGGACTGTTTTCCTGGTGGCTGGCGAAGCAATGTCCTTCCCCCGGGTGAAGCAGCCCGTGCGTTCCGGAGCCGAGGTCTGGGCTGGCGCCTGTGGCACCCGCTGCCCCTGCCCGCCCCTTCCCCCGGTTTGGAAGGTTGCGACGACGGCGCGCCGCCCGGTGGGTGAATTGAATGGCCTGGGCGTTCCGGGAGCGGGAAGGCACCGCGAACGGCAGGGGACCCGCGCCTGCGGCTCTGGGGTCCGGCCCCCTGCCCTCCCAGGCTGGAGCCGGGCTCCTGGCGGGGCGGCGGCGAGGCGGAAGCGGTGGGATGCTGCTGCCCGGCGTGTAGTAGGGGCGGACCCCCAGGAGGAGGTCTCCGGCTGGGCTGCGGCGGAGGTGTAGGTGGGCGATAAAGGGGGAGCAGAGCGAGGGGAGGTTGGGGAGCATGGTGACCGTAGGGGGAAGGGAGGCAGCGGGGAAGCCAAAAAAGCCTGCAGCAGGCCGGGCGGGCGCGGTGGCTCCCGCCTGTAATCCCAGCACTGTGGGTGGGAGGCCGAGGCGGGTGGATCACCAGGTGAGGAGGTGGAGACCAGCCCGGCTAACAGGGTGAAACCCCGTCTCTACGCAAAATAGAAAAAAAATCAGCCGGGCGTGGTGGCGGGCGCCTGCAGTCCCAGCTACTCGGGAGGCTGGGGCCGGAGAAGGGCGTGAACCCGGGAGGCGGAGCTTGCAGTGAGCCGAGATGGCGCCGCTGCACTCCAGCCTGGGCGACAGAGCGAGACTCCGTCTGGAAGAAGAGGAAAGAAAAAGCAAAAAGCCAAAGAAAAAGCCTACAGCACCCGGTATTCCCAGGCGGTCTCCCATCCAAGTACTAACCAGGCCCGACCCTGCTTACCTTCCGAGATCAGACGAGATCGGGCGCGTTCAGGGTGGTATGGCCGTAGACGCCGAGACAGGCGCCTGGCTGCCCCAAGAGCCCGGCCCAGCCATGCCCGCCGGATTGCAGCCGTCACCGCCAGCCCGGGGCCGCGCGGCTCGGATCGGGGACCCCCGAGCCCCTCGCCCGCGGCCTTCCCCCGGCTCCCCAGCTCCCGAGCTTCCACCACATGGGGCCCGCTCGGAACAGGGAGTGCTCCGAGGCGTCAGGGCCCATGGCCAACGATCCCGGGACCCCCTCCTGGTCCTCCGCCCTGCCGCGGAGGTGGCGTTTTGGATCCCTCGCCGCTCAGGCGCTCCCGCGAGGCCCCCTCTTGCCCCACCCACCCAGAGCCGTCAGGGCTGGCCAAGGGCGACCAGCCGGTCGGGCCGCGCGGGGCCTTTCTCTCCCAACGCCCCCAGCACGGTCGCGTGTCCCGACCAAGGCCCGTCCGGCCGGTGGGCAAGAGGGCGCGGGGGCGGGTAGCGGGTCGGGGGGGTGGCCCCGCTTTGCCCCGGGCTGCCACTAGAGGCGGCGGCCTGATCCCGGGTGAGAGGGGCTGAGAGAAACCCAGACACACCCCGCCACCACCAGGAGCAAATCCAATCCCCCACACACAGACACACCAGGGCGCGCTCGCACGCGCGGGCGCTCGCTCGCACACGCACGCACGCGCGCACACACACACACACACACAGACTCACCCACTCAGACACACACACACACACACAGACTCACCCACTGAGACACACACACACACACACACAGACACACACACACGTACACACACACACGCGGCTTGAAGGAGAGCAAGGACGAGATGGATGGAGAGATAGAAACCGAGGGAGGGAGAGAGACAGCGATCGAGAGAGACAGGGGAGGGGGAGAGGGAAGGAGACAGACAGAGAGGCTGAGAAAGAGACAGGGACAGAGAAAGAGAGAGAGACAGAGAGACAGAGGGAAGACGACAGAAGTAGCGCGAGGTCCAGGGGGAAACCTAGAAGAGAGAGGCGGAGGGAGCTAGAGAGCGAGAGCGATAGAGCCTTCGAGAGGAAGCGCCCGTCTCCGGTAGGCAGCGCCCTTTTGAGCAGGCCGGGATAGGGTGGAGGGGGCTTGGGCTGCGCCAGAACACGGGGGCCAGGCGGTCCCTGTGAGAGGACCAACGGAGCGCTGAGACGGGCTTTTACTTGGCTGAATTGCTTGCTTTGGAGGTGGGTTTCGTAGGTTCCTTCCTTTCTTGGCACCACCCTGTGCTCTGGGTGCCTTGCGGCGGGCCCCGGGATTTGCAGAGTGCGCCCGCCCGCCCGTTTGGCGGGAGCCGTGGCACCGGGCGGGGCCGGAGGCCTGGGTCTCTGGCGTGTCCTCGGGACTGGTGTTGACACGAAGTGGGGGGCCGTTGGGAATCCGGGTGCACAGGGACTGTTTTCCTGGTGGCTGGCGAAGCAATGTCCTTCCCCCGGGTGAAGCAGCCCGTGCGTTCCGGAGCCGAGGTCTGGGCTGGCGCCTGTGGCACCCGCTGCCCCTGCCCGCCCCTTCCCCCGGTTTGGAAGGTTGCGACGACGGCGCGCCGCCCGGTGGGTGAATTGAATGGCCTGGGCGTTCCGGGAGCGGGAAGGCACCGCGAACGGCAGGGGACCCGCGCCTGCGGCTCTGGGGTCCGGCCCCCTGCCCTCCCAGGCTGGAGCCGGGCTCCTGGCGGGGCGGCGGCGAGGCGGAAGCGGTGGGATGCTGCTGCCCGGCGTGTAGTAGGGGCGGACCCCCAGGAGGAGGTCTCCGGCTGGGCTGCGGCGGAGGTGTAGGTGGGCGATAAAGGGGGAGCAGAGCGAGGGGAGGTTGGGGAGCATGGTGACCGTAGGGGGAAGGGAGGCAGCGGGGAAGCCAAAAAAGCCTGCAGCAGGCCGGGCGGGCGCGGTGGCTCCCGCCTGTAATCCCAGCACTGTGGGTGGGAGGCCGAGGCGGGTGGATCACCAGGTGAGGAGGTGGAGACCAGCCCGGCTAACAGGGTGAAACCCCGTCTCTACGCAAAATAGAAAAAAAATCAGCCGGGCGTGGTGGCGGGCGCCTGCAGTCCCAGCTACTCGGGAGGCTGGGGCCGGAGAAGGGCGTGAACCCGGGAGGCGGAGCTTGCAGTGAGCCGAGATGGCGCCGCTGCACTCCAGCCTGGGCGACAGAGCGAGACTCCGTCTGGAAGAAGAGGAAAGAAAAAGCAAAAAGCCAAAGAAAAAGCCTACAGCACCCGGTATTCCCAGGCGGTCTCCCATCCAAGTACTAACCAGGCCCGACCCTGCTTACCTTCCGAGATCAGACGAGATCGGGCGCGTTCAGGGTGGTATGGCCGTAGACGCCGAGACAGGCGCCTGGCTGCCCCAAGAGCCCGGCCCAGCCATGCCCGCCGGATTGCAGCCGTCACCGCCAGCCCGGGGCCGCGCGGCTCGGATCGGGGACCCCCGAGCCCCTCGCCCGCGGCCTTCCCCCGGCTCCCCAGCTCCCGAGCTTCCACCACATGGGGCCCGCTCGGAACAGGGAGTGCTCCGAGGCGTCAGGGCCCATGGCCAACGATCCCGGGACCCCCTCCTGGTCCTCCGCCCTGCCGCGGAGGTGGCGTTTTGGATCCCTCGCCGCTCAGGCGCTCCCGCGAGGCCCCCTCTTGCCCCACCCACCCAGAGCCGTCAGGGCTGGCCAAGGGCGACCAGCCGGTCGGGCCGCGCGGGGCCTTTCTCTCCCAACGCCCCCAGCACGGTCGCGTGTCCCGACCAAGGCCCGTCCGGCCGGTGGGCAAGAGGGCGCGGGGGCGGGTAGCGGGTCGGGGGGGTGGCCCCGCTTTGCCCCGGGCTGCCACTAGAGGCGGCGGCCTGATCCCGGGTGAGAGGGGCTGAGAGAAACCCAGACACACCCCGCCACCACCAGGAGCAAATCCAATCCCCCACACACAGACACACCAGGGCGCGCTCGCACGCGCGGGCGCTCGCTCGCACACGCACGCACGCGCGCACACACACACACACACACAGACTCACCCACTCAGACACACACACACACACACAGACTCACCCACTGAGACACACACACACACACACACAGACACACACACACGTACACACACACACGCGGCTTGAAGGAGAGCAAGGACGAGATGGATGGAGAGATAGAAACCGAGGGAGGGAGAGAGACAGCGATCGAGAGAGACAGGGGAGGGGGAGAGGGAAGGAGACAGACAGAGAGGCTGAGAAAGAGACAGGGACAGAGAAAGAGAGAGAGACAGAGAGACAGAGGGAAGACGACAGAAGTAGCGCGAGGTCCAGGGGGAAACCTAGAAGAGAGAGGCGGAGGGAGCTAGAGAGCGAGAGCGATAGAGCCTTCGAGAGGAAGCGCCCGTCTCCGGTAGGCAGCGCCCTTTTGAGCAGGCCGGGATAGGGTGGAGGGGGCTTGGGCTGCGCCAGAACACGGGGGCCAGGCGGTCCCTGTGAGAGGACCAACGGAGCGCTGAGACGGGCTTTTACTTGGCTGAATTGCTTGCTTTGGAGGTGGGTTTCGTAGGTTCCTTCCTTTCTTGGCACCACCCTGTGCTCTGGGTGCCTTGCGGCGGGCCCCGGGATTTGCAGAGTGCGCCCGCCCGCCCGTTTGGCGGGAGCCGTGGCACCGGGCGGGGCCGGGGGCCTGGGTCTCTGGCGTGTCCTCAGGACTGGTGTTGACACGAAGTGGGGGGCCGTTGGGAATCCGGGTGCACAGGGACTGTTTTCCTGGTGGCTGGAGAAGCAATGTCCTTCCCCCGGGTGAAGCAGCCCGTGCGTTCCGGAGCCGAGGTCTGGGCTGGCGCCTGTGGCACCCGCTGCCCCTGCCCGCCCCTTCCCCCGGTTTGGAAGGTTGCGACGACGGCGCGCCGCCCGGTGGGTGAATTGAATGGCCTGGGCGTTCCGGGAGCGGGAAGGCACCGCGAACGGCAGGGGACCCGCGCCTGCGGCTCTGTGGTCCGGCCCCCTTCCCTCCCAGGCTGGAGCCGGGCTCCTGGCGGGGCGGCGGCGAGGCGGAAGCGGTGGGATGCTGCTGCCCGGCGTGTAATAGGGGCGGACCCCCAGGAGGAGGTCTCCGGCTGGGCTGCGGCGGAGGTGTAGGTGGGCGATAAAGGGGGAGCAGAGCGAGGGGAGGTTGGGGAGCATGGTGACCGTAGGGGGAAGGGAGGCAGCGGGGAAGCCAAAAAAGCCTGCAGCAGGCCGGGCGGGCGCGGTGGCTCCCGCCTGTAATCCCAGCACTGTGGGTGGGAGGCCGAGGCGGGTGGATCACCAGGTGAGGAGGTAGAGACCATCCCGGCTAACAGGGTGAAACCCCGTCTCTACGCAAAATAGAAAAAAAATCAGCCGGGCGTGGTGGCGGGCGCCTGCAGTCCCAGCTACTCGGGAGGCTGGGGCCGGAGAAGGGCGTGAACCCGGGAGGCGGAGCTTGCAGTGAGCCGAGATGGCGCCGCTGCACTCCAGCCTGGGCGGCAGAGCGAGACTCCGTCTGGAAGAAGAGGAAAGAAAAAGCAAAAAGCCAAAGAAAAAGCCTACAGCACCCGGTATTCCCAGGCGGTCTCCCATCCAAGTACTAACCAGGCCCGACCCTGCTTAGCTTCCGAGATCAGACGAGATGGGGCGCGTTCAGGGTGGTATGGCCGTAGACGCCGAGACAGGCGCCTGGCTGCCCCAAGAGCCCGGCCCAGCCATGCCCGGCGGATTGCAGCCGTCACCGCCAGACCGGGGCCGCGGGGCTCGGATCGGGGACCCCCGAGCCGCTCGCCCGCGGCCTTCCCCCGGCTCCCCAGCTCCCGAGCTTCCACCACATGGGGCTCGCTCGGAACAGGGAGTGCTCCGAGGCGTCAGGGCCCAGGGCCCACGATCCTGGGACCCCCTCCTGGTCCTCCGCCCTGCCGCGGAGGTGGCGTTTTGGGTCCCTCGCCGCTCAGGCGCTCCCGCGAGTCCCCCTCTTGCCCCACCCACCCAGAGCCGTCAGGGCTGGCCAAGGGCGACCAGCCGGCCGGGCCGCGCGGGGCCTTTCTCTCCCAACGCCCCCAGCACGGTCGCGTGTCCCGACCAAGGCCCGTCCGGCCGGTGGGCAAGAGGGCGCGGGGGCGGGTAGCGGGTCGGGGGGGTGGCCCCGCTTTGCCCCGGGCTGCCACTAGAGGCGGCGGCCGGATCCCGGGTGAGAGGGGCTGAGAGAAACCCAGACACACCCCGCCACCACCAGGAGCAAATCCACTCCCCCACACACAGACACACCCGGGCGTGCTCGCACGCGCGGGCGCTCGCTCGCACACGCACGCACGCACGCGCGCGCGCACACGCACACACACACACACACACACACACACAGATTCACCCACTCAGACGCACACACACACACACAGACACACACACACGTACACACACACACGCGGCTTGAAGGAGAGCAAGGATGAGATGGATGGAGAGATAGAAACCGAGGGAGGGAGAGAGACAGCGATCGAGAGAGACAGGGGAGGGGGAGAGGGAAGGAGACAGACAGAGAGGCTGAGAAAGAGACAGGGACAGAGAAAGAGAGACAGACAGAGAGACAGAGGGAAGACGACAGAAGTAGCGCGAGGTCCAGGGGGAATCCTAGAAGAGAGAGGCGGAGGGAGCTAGAGAGCGAGAGCGATAGAGCCTTCGAGAGGAAGCGCCCGGCTCCGGTAGGCAGCGCCCTTTTGAGCAGGCCGGGATAGGGTGGAGGGGGCTTGGGCTGCGCCAGAACACGGGGGCCAGGCGGTCCCTGTGAGAGGACCAACGGAGCGCTGAGACGGGCTTTTACTTGGCTGAATTGCTTGCTTTGGAGGTGGGTTTCGTAGGTTCCTTCCTTTCTTGGCACCACCCTGTGCTCTGGGTGCCTTGCGGCGGGCCCCGGGATTTGCAGAGTGCGCCCGCCCGCCCGTTTGGCGGGAGCCGTGGCACCGGGCGGGGCCGGAGGCCTGGGTCTCTGGCGTGTCCTCGGGACTGGTGTTGACACGAAGTGGGGGGCCGTTGGGAATCCGGGTGCACAGGGACTGTTTTCCTGGTGGCTGGCGAAGCAATGTCCTTCCCCCGGGTGAAGCAGCCCGTGCGTTCCGGAGCCGAGGTCTGGGCTGGCGCCTGTGGCACCCGCTGCCCCTGCCCGCCCCTTCCCCCGGTTTGGAAGGTTGCGACGACGGCGCGCCGCCCGGTGGGTGAATTGAATGGCCTGGGCGTTCCGGGAGCGGGAAGGCACCGCGAACGGCAGGGGACCCGCGCCTGCGGCTCTGGGGTCCGGCCCCCTGCCCTCCCAGGCTGGAGCCGGGCTCCTGGCGGGGCGGCGGCGAGGCGGAAGCGGTGGGATGCTGCTGCCCGGCGTGTAATAGGGGCGGACCCCCAGGAGGAGGTCTCCGGCTGGGCTGCGGCGGAGGTGTAGGTGGGCGATAAAGGGGGAGCAGAGCGAGGGGAGGTTGGGGAGCATGGTGACCGTAGGGGGAAGGGAGGCAGCGGGGAAGCCAAAAAAGCCTGCAGGAGGCCGGGCGGGCGCGGTGGCTCCCGCCTGTAATCCCAGCACTGTGGGTGGGAGGCCGAGGCGGGTGGATCACCAGGTGAGGAGGTAGAGACCATCCCGGCTAACAGGGTGAAACCCCGTCTCTACGCAAAATAGAAAAAAAATCAGCCGGGCGTGGTGGCGGGCGCCTGCAGTCCCAGCTACTCGGGAGGCTGGGGCCGGAGAAGGGCGTGAACCCGGGAGGCGGAGCTTGCAGTGAGCCGAGATGGCGCCGCTGCACTCCAGCCTGGGCGGCAGAGCGAGACTCCGTCTGGAAGAAGAGGAAAGAAAAAGCCTACAGCACCCGGTATTCCCAGGCGGTCTCCCATCCAAGTACTAACAAGGCCCGACCCTGCTTAGCTTCCGAGATCAGACGAGATCAGGCGCGTTCAGGGTGGTATGGCCGTAGACGCCGAGACAGGCGCCTGGCTGCCCCAAGAGCCCGGCCCAGCCATGCCCGCCGGATTGCAGCGGTCACCGCCTGCCGGGGCCGCGGGGCTCGGATCGGGGACCCCCGAGCCGCTCGCCCGCGGCCTTCCCCCGGCTCCCCAGCTCCCGAGCTTCCACCACATGGGGCCCGCTCGGAACAGGGAGTGCTCCGAGGCGTCAGGGCCCAGGGCCCACGATCCCGGGACCCCCTCCTGGTCCTCCCCCCTGCCGCGGAGGTGGCGTTTTGGGTCCCTCGCCGCTCAGGCGCTCCCGCGAGGCCCCCTCTTGCCCCACCCACCCAGAGCCGTCAGGGCTGGCCAAGGGCGACCAGCCGGCCGGGCCTCGCGGGGCCTTTCTCTCCCAACGCCCCCAGCACGGTCGCGTGTCCCGACCAAGGCCCGTCCGGCCGGTGGGCAAGAGGGCGCGGGGGCGGGTAGCGGGTCGGGGGGGTGGCCCCGCTTTGCCCCGGGCTGCCACTAGAGGCGGCGGCCTGATCCCGGGTGAGAGGGGCTGAGAGAAACCCAGACACACCCCGCCACCACCAGGAGCAAATCCACTCCCCCACACACAGACACACCCGGGCGCGCTCGCACGCGCGGGCGCTCGCTCGAACACGCACGCACGCGCGCACACACACACACACACACAGACTCACCCACTCAGACGCACACACACACACACAGACACACACACACGTACACACACACACGCGGCTTGAAGGAGAGCAAGGACGAGATGGATGGAGAGATAGAAACCGAGGGAGGGAGAGAGACAGCGATCGAGAGAGACAGGGGAGGGGGAGAGGGAAGGAGACAGACAGAGAGGCTGAGAAAGAGACAGGGACAGAGAAAGAGAGAGAGACAGAGAGACAGAGGGAAGACGACAGAAGTAGCGCGAGGTCCAGGGGGAAACCTAGAAGAGAGAGGCGGAGGGAGCTAGAGAGCGAGAGCGATAGAGCCTTCGAGAGGAAGCGCCCGGCTCCGGTAGGCAGCGCCCTTTTGAGCAGGCCGGGATAGGGTGGAGGGGGCTTGGGCTGCGCCAGAACACGGGGGCCAGGCGGTCCCTGTGAGAGGACCAACGGAGCGCTGAGACGGGCTTTTACTTGGCTGAATTGCTTGCTTTGGAGGTGGGTTTCGTAGGTTCCTTCCTTTCTTGGCACCACCCTGTGCTCTGGGTGCCTTGCGGCGGGCCCCGGGATTTGCAGAGTGCGCCCGCCCGCCCGTTTGGCGGGAGCCGTGGCACCGGGCGGGGCCGGAGGCCTGGGTCTCTGGCGTGTCCTCGGGACTGGTGTTGACACGAAGTGGGGGGCCGTTGGGAATCCGGGTGCACAGGGACTGTTTTCCTGGTGGCTGGCGAAGCAATGTCCTTCCCCCGGGTGAAGCAGCCCGTGCGTTCCGGAGCCGAGGTCTGGGCTGGCGCCTGTGGCACCCGCTGCCCCTGCCCGCCCCTTCCCCCGGTTTGGAAGGTTGCGACGACGGCGCGCCGCCCGGTGGGTGAATTGAATGGCCTGGGCGTTCCGGGAGCGGGAAGGCACCGCGAACGGCAGGGGACCCGCGCCTGCGGCTCTGGGGTCCGGCCCCCTGCCCTCCCAGGCTGGAGCCGGGCTCCTGGCGGGGCGGCGGCGAGGCAGAAGCGGTGGGATGCTGCTGCCCGGCGTGTAGTAGGGGCGGACCCCCAGGAGGAGGTCCCCGGCTGGGCTGCGGCGGAGGTGTAGGTGGGCGATAAAGGGGGAGCAGAGCGAGGGGAGGTTGGGGAGCATGGCGACTGTAGGGGGAAGGGAGGCAGCGGGGAAGCCAAAAAAGCCTGCAGCAGGCCGGGCGGGCGCGGTGGCTCCCGCCTGTAATCCCAGCACTGTGGGTGGGAGGCCGAGGCGGGTGGATCACCAGGTGAGGAGGTGGAGACCATCCCGGCTAACAGGGTGAAACCCCGTCTCTACGCAAAATAGAAAAAAAATCAGCCGGGCGTGGTGGCGGGCGCCTGCAGTCCCAGCTACTCGGGAGGCTGGGGCCGGAGAAGGGCGTGAACCCGGGAGGCGGAGCTTGCAGTGAGCCGAGATGGCGCCGCTGCACTCCAGCCTGGGCGACAGAGCGAGACTCCGTCTGGAAGAAGAGGAAAGAAAAAGCAAAAAGCCAAAGAAAAAGCCTACAGCACCCGGTATTCCCAGGCGGTCTCCCATCCAAGTACTAACCAGGCCCGACCCTGCTTAGCTTCCGAGATCAGACGAGATCGGGCGCGTTCAGGGTGGTATGGCCGTAGACGCCGAGACAGGCACCTGGCTGCCCCAAGAGCCCGGCCCAGCCATGCCCGGCGGATTGCAGCCGTCACCGGCAGCCCGGGGCCGCGGGGCTCGGATCGGGGACCCCCGAGCCCCTCGCCCGCGGCCTTCCCCCGGCTCCCCAGCTCCCGAGCTTCCACCACATGGGGCCCGCTCGGAACAGGGAGTGCTCCGAGGCGTCAGGGCCCATGGCCTACGATTCCGGGACCCCCTCCTGGTCCTCCGCCCTGGCGCGCAGGTGACGTTTTGGATCCCTCGCCGCTCAGGCGCTCCCGCGAGGCCCCCTCTTGCCTCACCCACCCGGAGCGGTCAGGGCTGGCCAAGGGCGACCAGCCGGTCGGGCCGCGCGGGGCCTTTCTCTCCCAACGCCCCCAGCACGGTCGCGTGTCCCGACCAAGGCCCGTCCGGCCGGTGGGCAAGAGGGCGCGGGGGCGGGTAGCGGGTCGGGGGGGTGGCCCCGCTTTGCCCCGGGCTGCCACTAGAGGCGGCGGCCTGATCCCGGGTGAGAGGGGCTGAGAGAAACCCAGACACACCCCGCCACCACCAGGAGCAAATCCACTCCCCCACACACAGACACACCCGGGCGCGCTCGCACGCGCGGGCGCTCGCTCGCACACGCACGCACGCGCGCACACACACACACACACACAGACTCACCCACTCAGACACACACACACACACACACACAGACTCACCCACTGAGACACACACACACACACACACAGACACACACACACGTACACACACACACGCGGCTTGAAGGAGAGCAAGGACGAGATGGATGGAGAGATAGAAACCGAGGGAGGGAGAGAGACAGCGATCGAGAGAGACAGGGGAGGGGGAGAGGGAAGGAGACAGACAGAGAGGCTGAGAAAGAGACAGGGACAGAGAAAGAGAGAGAGACAGAGAGACAGAGGGAAGACGACAGAAGTAGCGCGAGGTCCAGGGGGAAACCTAGAAGAGAGAGGCGGAGGGAGCTAGAGAGCGAGAGCGATGGAGCCTTCGAGAGGAAGCGCCCGGCTCCGGTAGGCAGCGCCCTTTTGAGCAGGCCGGGATAGGGTGGAGGGGGCTTGGGCTGCGCCAGAACACGGGGGCCAGGCGGTCCCTGTGAGAGGACCAACGGAGCGCTGAGACAGGCTTTTACTTGGCTGAATTGCTTGCTTTGGAGGTGGGTTTCGTAGGTTCCTTCCTTTCTTGGCACCACCCTGTGCTCTGGGTGCCTTGCGGCGGGCCCCGGGATTTGCAGAGTGCGCCCGCCCGCCCGTTTGGCGGGAGCCGTGGCACCGGGCGGGGCCGGAGGCCTGGGTCTCTGGCGTGTCCTCGGGACTGGTGTTGACACGAAGTGGGGGGCCGTTGGGAATCCGGGTGCACAGGGACTGTTTTCCTGGTGGCTGGCGAAGCAATGTCCTTCCCCCGGGTGAAGCAGCCCGTGCGTTCCGGAGCCGAGGTCTGGGCTGGCGCCTGTGGCACCCGCTGCCCCTGCCCGCCCCTTCCCCCGGTTTGGAAGGTTGCGACGACGGCGCGCCGCCCGGTGGGTGAATTGAATGGCCTGGGCGTTCCGGGAGCGGGAAGGCACCGCGAACGGCAGGGGACCCGCGCCTGCGGCTCTGGGGTTCGGCCCCCTGCCCTCCCAGGCTGGAGCCGGGCTCCTGGCGGGGCGGCGGCGAGGCGGAAGCGGTGGGATGCTGCTGCCCGGCGTGTAGTAGGGGCGGACCCCCAGGAGGAGGTCTCCGGCTGGGCTGCGGCGGAGGTGTAGGTGGGCGATAAAGGGGGAGCAGAGCGAGGGGAGGTTGGGGAGCATGGTGACCGTAGGGGGAAGGGAGGCAGCGGGGAAGCCAAAAAAGCCTGCAGGAGTCCGGGCGGGCGCGGTGGCTCCCGCCTGTAATCCCAGCACTGTGGGTGGGAGGCCGAGGCGGGTGGATCACTAGGTGAGGAGGTAGAGACCATCCCGGCTAACAGGGTGAAACCCCGTCTCTACGCAAAATAGAAAAAAAATCAGCCGGGCGTGGTGGCGGGCGCCTGCAGTTCCAGCTACTCGGGAGGCTGGGGCCGGAGAAGGGCGTGAACCCGGGAGGCGGAGCTTGCAGTGAGCCGAGATGGCGCCGCTGCACTCCAGCCTGGGCGGCAGAGCGAGACTCCGTCTGGAAGAAGAGGAAAGAAAAAGCCTACAGCACCCGGTATTCCCAGGCGGTCTCCCATCCAAGTACTAACCAGGCCCGACCCTGCTTAGCTTCCGAGATCAGACGAGATCGGGCGCGTTCAGGGTGGTATGGCCGTAGACGCCGAGACAGGCGCCTGGCTGCCCCAAGAGCCCGGCCCAGCCATGCCCGGCGGATTGCAGCCGTCACCGCCTGCCGGGGCCGCGGGGCTCGGATCGGGGACCCCCGAGCCGCTCGCCCGCGGCCTTCCCCCGGCTCCCCAGCTCCCGAGCTTCCACCACATGGGGCCCGCTCGGAACAGGGAGTGCTCCGAGGCGTCAGGGCCCAGGGCCCACGATCCTGGGACCCCCTCCTGGTCCTCCGCCCTGCCGCGGAGGTGGCGTTTTGGATCCCTCGCCGCTCAGGCGCTCCCGCGAGGCCCCCTCTTGCCCCACCCTCCCGGAGCCGTCAGGGCTGGCCAAGGGCGACCAGCCGGCCGGGCCGCGCGGGGCCTTTCTCTCCCAACGCCCCCAGCACGGTCGCGTGTCCCGACCAAGGCCCGTCCGGCCGGTGGGCAAGAGGGCGCGGGGGCGGGTAGCGGGTCGGGGGGGTGGCCCCGCTTTGCCCCGGGCTGCCACTAGAGGCGGCGGCCTGATCCCGGGTGAGAGGGGCTGAGAGAAACCCAGACACACCCCGCCACCACCAGGAGCAAATCCACTCCCCCACACACAGACACACCCGGGCGCGCTCGCACGCGCGGGAGCTCGCACACACAGGCACGGACAGACACACACACACACACAGACTCACCCACACAGACACACACACACGCGACTTTAAGGAGAGCAAGGACAAGATGGATGGAGAGATAGAAACCGAGGGAGGGAGAGAGACAGCGATCGAGAGAGACAGGGGAGGGGGAGAGGGATGGAGACAGAGTGGCTGAGAAAGAGAGGGACAGAGCAAGGGAGAGAGAGAGACAGAGGGAAGAGGACAGAAGTAGGGCGAGGTCCAGGGGGAAACCTAGAAGAGGAGGCGGAGGGAGCTAGAGAGTGAGAGCGATAGAGCCTTCGAGAGGAAGCGCTCGGCTCCGGTAGGCAGCGCCCTTTTGAGCAGGCCGGGATAGGGTGGAGGGTGCTTGGGCTGCGCCAGAACACCGGGGCCAGGTGGTCAATGCGAGAGGACGAACGGCGCGTTGCGTCCTGCTTTTTCTTTGTTGAATTGCTTGCTTTGAAGGTGGGTTTCGTAGGCTCCTTACGTTTTTGGCACCTCACTGTGCTCTTGGTGCCGTGCAGTGGGCCCCTAGATTTGCAGATTGCGCCCGCCGGTTTGGCGGGAGTCATGTCACCGGGCGTTTCTGAGGTCGTGGGTCTCTGGCGTGTCCTCGGGACTGGAGTTGACACGAAGTGGGGGGCAATGAGAATCCGAGTGCACAGGGCCAGTTTTCCTGGTGGCTGGCGAAGCAATGTCCTTCCCCGTGTAAAGCAGCCCCTGCGTCCTGGTGCGGAGGTCTTGGCTGGCGCCCGTGGCACCTGGTGCCCCTGCCCGCCCCTTCCCCCTGTTTGGAAGGTTGCGATTGCGCCGATGAGTGAATTGAATCGCCTGGTCGTTCCGGTAACGGGAAGGCACCGGGAACGGCAGGGAATCCTGGCCTGCACCTACTTGATCTGAGGCGTCCCGCCCAGTGTCTGCTAGATCCGGTTTCATCGTGTTGTGCGACCCAGCCTGAATACTTGTGATGTTGTTGCCTGGCTGTGCTGCAGGGTAGCCCCCACTAAGCGGTCCCGGGCTGTGGCGTAGGCGTAGGTGTGCTGAAAAGGGGGAGCAGATTTACGGCCCGGTTGAGAAGTAAGGCGACCAAACGGTAAAGAGGGAGGAACTTGAAGTCTAAACAAGCCTGCGTCTCCTGGTTTTCTCAAGTGGCGTTTCATCTAAGTACCAGTCAGGCCCAGACTCTGCTGATCTTCATGACATCAGAGGAGACAGGACGCGTTCGGGGTGGTATGGCCTTAGACGCTGGTAGTGCCGACTGACTGCCCCAAGAGCGCGGCTCAGCCAGGCCCGTCCGACTCCATGCGCCACCTCCATTCCGGTGCCACGGGGATTTTATCCGGACCCGGGAGCTGCTCGCCGGAGGCCTGGCTGGTTTGCTCTCCGTGTCTAAGCACCGCTGCCCGCCGCCTTTCGCCTTCTGTTGGCCTCTTAGAGCCTTCCGTGATTGCTTGTGCCTAGGCCACTCGCTGGACCTCCGCAGCACCACCCTGTTTCCGCGCGGGAGTGCCAGAGGCCTTTTCCCCTGCCCAAGCTCCGGGATCTCCAGGCAGCCTCCATTCCGCCGACTCTCCAGGCCTTCCCTGGCTCCGGAGCTCCAGAGCGTCCATGACTTTGGGCGGCTCCGGACTTGGTGTGCTCTGAGGCGTCAAGGCCCAGGGCCCACAGTCCTGGGATCTTCTCTGGTCTTTTGCCTTGCGGCCGGGGGATTGTTTTGGATCCCTTGCTGCCCCTCTTGCAAGGCCCTCTCTTGCTTCACCCACCCAGAGCCGTTTCTTTAAATTTTCAACCATGTTCTGAACTGCAGCTTTACAGTTGAATATTTTCTTTCAGAATAATTTGATTCTGAACTCGGTTTTTCTTAACATATCTGAATTGTTTCATGTAAGCCGGCAATTTCACATACTTTTACTTTTTCTTTTTTTTAATTTTTATTTTTGAGACAGAGTCACATTATAATCTATTACTTCTACTAGAGATCTGTTTCTTCCTATTTAATGAATTATTGCTTTTCGTATAGTCTGAAATTTGTTTTTCCTCTCTTTCTTTCTCTTCCTCTCTCTCTCTCTCTTTCTCTCTTTCTTTCTTTCTGACGGATTCTCGCTCTGTTGGCCAGGCTGGAGTGCAGTGTTCGATCTCGGCTCACCGCAACCTCCGCTTCTGGGTTAAAGCCATTCTCTTGCCTCAGCCTCCCGAGTACCTTGTACTAAAGGCGCGCACCAACGTCGCCTGGCTAGTTTTTGTATTTTTAGCAGTCGCCTGGCTAGTTTTTGTATTTTTAGCAGTGACGTGGTTTCTGCACGTTGGCCAGTCCGGTCTCAAACTCCAGACCTCGGGTGATCTGCCTGCCTCGGCCTCTTAAAATACTAGGTTTACAGGTGTGAGCCACCGTGCCTGCCAGCTTTTACTTTTTCTAAAAGCCATGTATTACCCTGTTCAAGGTACTAGAGTACCTGTTTACATTCCTCTATAATATGGCGAACAGTACTAATTTGGGGCACACACTCTTCCTTTGTCTTATTGAATTCAAGTACCTTTTCGTCAGGTTTGACTTCCAGGTTCTCTAAATACGCTTTCTGGAGGCTGAAGCAATCATATTGCCGGAGATATTTCTTTACCTTTTTGATAACTGGTCTAAGAAACAAAGATTTTACATTTTATCAGGATAATTATCTGTGTTTCATGTTGCTTGTTTGTATTAGGTTTTTGATTACTTGACAAAACAGCACTTAAAAGGGTTAAGGGTTTTTAAAAAAATTCGTGTAACTTTCTGTATTTCATTTTGAAGTATTTGGATTATCATCCTGGTTAAATAAATGACTATTAATTCACAGTGACATTTGATACTGTTTTGATAAAGTGTTTTTAACCTTTTGATATCTTTGGCAAGCTTTCCCAGGATCACATCCTAAATTGTCTTTTCTTTTTTTACCTTGAATTAACTTGGAGTTCCAGAGGGCCCTGAAACTTTTCAAAGGTTTATAAAAGAGACATATTAAACTAAATCGGGCTCATTTGAAGATGATAAACTATATGAAAGACATTTTCAAATAAGTTACACTAGATCTTCTTTCAGTTATATTTTATGGGTGTGCTATTGATCTGAATGTTCCAAAATTGTGTAAAACTCCTAGAAATCTAAGATGTCATCAGTTGTAATTCTGCTTATGTTGTTTGCCACAAAATAACCAGTTTCTTGTCAATTTCTGGTTATAATAAACTTTCATCAGATTTTTAACCATAATTATTCTATTCTAAGTTTTTGTTATCCATAGTTATTGTTTTGAGTTTTCTCTAAAGGCATCTGCAATCAGATTCATAGAAAGAACTCTAACAAGTACTCTTGAATACAGATTTCTAATAACTTTAAGACCAATGGAAAGCAGAGCTGCACCGCGGTTGGGGCCTAGTTCCGTCAGCAGCCGCAGCCCCATGGGTCGCCCATGGGGACCCTGGCCTTGGGCACCTGCGGAGCACGTGACGCTGGGTCGCTGGGTCGCTGGGTCGCTGGCGCCAGTGTGCAAGATGCTCCGCAAGGAGGCAGCGGCCGGCTGGATGGTGCTTGGCTGCCGGCCCTACCTGGCCTTTACCGCCTTGAGCGTGCCTGGCTCATTCAACATCAACCTCTATTCAGTGGTGTGCGCCAGCCCGGGGCGGCTGTGGGGTCAGCGTGCTACTTGCTGCCAGATGCCTCGGAGCACGCTGCTGCTGCAGGAGGGCAGCATCCTGGTGGCCGTGATGGTGCTGAACTAAGGGAGCCGCCACGGGCAGAAGCTGTGTGAGGAGAGTGCCCGGCGGGTTGTTCTCACCTCACTGCTCGCCTGCCTGCCCTCCTGTTGGCGGGTCTACTTCCTCAAAGGGGGATATGAGACCTTCTTCCAGGGTTGCATGGATGTAAAACTCGTTTCACTCGTTTCAAAGTGAGAGAGCTCTCATCAGCCAGTGTGGAAAGCTAGTAGTGCTAAACATCAACTACAGGCCAGCTTATGATCAGTGTGGTCCAGTTGAAATCCTTTCCTTCCTCTACCTTGGAGGTGCCTACCATGCATCCAAGTGCAAGTTCCTCATCAAGCTACACGTCACAGCCCAGCTGCATGTCCCCTTGTGGACCTGCCTGTGAGGCTTGCAAGATCCACCTACATAGAAATGGATCCTTGTGGAAGAAGGCCACATGGCTGACATTGGCTCTCACTTTCAAGAAGCAATAGACTTCATTGACCGTGTCAGAGAAAAGGAAGGCAAGGTCCTGGTCCACTGTGAAGCTGGGTTCTCCTGTTCACCCACCATCTGCATGGCTTACCTCATAAAGACCAAGCAGTTCTGCCTGAAGGAGGCCTTCAATTATGTCAAGTGGAAGAGGAGCATGATCTCACCCAACTTTGGCTTCATGGGCCAGCTCCTGCAGTAGGAATTTGAAATCCTCCCTTCCACACCGAATGCCCAGCTTCCCTCCTACCAGGGGGAGGCAGCAGGCTCTTCATTGATAAGCGATTTGCAGACATTTAGCCCTGACTTGAAGGGTGTCTACTGCACATTCCCTGCCTCAGTGCTGGCCCCAGTGCCCACCCACTGGACAGTCTCAGACCTCAGCAGGAGCCCTGTGGCCACAGCCACATTCTGCTAAAACTGGGATAGAGGAACCAGCTGAGCCCCAAGAGCAGCTATGATTTTTGTTTTTAAGAATGGACATTTCACATCTGTGCAATACTGAAGACCTCACTTTGTCATCTTGCCCCAGTGACATAGTGAGAGGTCACCAGGCTTGCAAATGAACTTCACACAGACCTCAGGGTAGGTTCTCAGGATTGAAGGAAGGCCAAGCAATTACAGGAGCACAGCATGTGCTGACTACTGTACTTCCAGACCCCCTGCCCTCGCAGGACTGCCCAGTCCTTGCACCTCAAAGTTCACCTTTTCATTTCAAGCATAAGGCAATAAATACCTGCAGCAACATGGGAGAAAGAAGTTGCTGGACCAGCAGAAATGGCACTTATGAAGCCAATTCATTTGAAAGAAGCACAATTTCCACCTTATTTTTCGAACTTTGGCAGTCTCAATGTCTGTCTCCGTTGCTTCAGGAAATAAGCTGATCACCATCTAGTCGGGAAAGTAACCCTACAGGGTTTGTGGAGACATGATATCTATGCCAATTTGAACGCTGAAATGTTTTTTACATACCCTCTTGGGTCCAATGGAGGCAGTTGGTTGAAGTAGCAAGACGTTGGCCTTTCTTGGACTTGTATAAGTATGATACAAATATACACTTGAATAAGTATGACTGTTATTCATACTTGAACTTATCTCATTGCACCTCTTCTCAGCAGCTCTTCATTTGAGAAAATATTTTTTCAGATCATAGATCAAAAAATCATACCATCAAGGTGGCGGCAGCAGGTGCCAGGAGGAAAAGGGTACTTGCTGTGTATCCTGGGTCAGTAATGTTGAAAACTGTCTTCTTCAGCTTCCTGTCCTTCTATGTGTTGTGTCTCTTGTGACAGTTGTTTTGTCTTCAAGCCACTGACTTCTGGAATTTGCAGATTTTGCAATCCATGCAAATGTGAACAAAAGCTCTATGTTACTGACCATTGTTGTTGTTGTTTATAGTGCAAAATAAAAATAGCAAAAAGGAAAAAAGATCAATGGAGGCCTTTTGGTGCTTATCACAGGCTGTGCTCTTTCACTGACTGAATAGAAAGAGGAGGCAGAGTAAACCTATCCTATATACACCTCAGTCCAAGCCTGGTCTGTATTATGAATGGGGCAACATGGAAAAAGAAAATAAAATCAGCAGACCACATAAACATTTCCAGAACTTTCTTTTTTAAAAAAATTTTTATATTTCTCTTTTATTAACTACCAAGTGCTTAGGAAAAAAGATGTCCAGAACTTCTAATGAAGAAACTGATGAATTCATGAAATTGCTAATAAGATTTAGCAAAACAAAAAATTAATTACATGAGATTGAATAACTAATAATGTTTTCTTGACTTTTATTTAAAATACTGATGGCTCTTTACTTATATATTTTGTTTCCCAAATTTAAGAAAATATTTTCTCTTATGCTATCTAAAGTTTTCAGCAATTTGATAAAGCATACATTTGTGAACAAAAGTGAAAACATTTATTTTTTTCTTCCTACTAAGTACCTCCAAAATTTGGAAATGATTTCATGAATATACTTATTTTTAATGGAAATGTAATTATTTCCATAAGTTCAATAAGAATCACCTCTATAGCAAGATACAATTGGAAATATTGGTTACATTGTCATGACTTTGGAATGTCATATTTAAGGGGTTTATAGATACTGTAAACAAAGTCTAAAGTCTGTCTTGATTTGGCTACCTAGCCTCAAGGGTTTGTTGTTGTTATTTTTGAGACAAGGTCTCCCTCTGTCGCCCAGGCTGGAGTGCAGTGGGACGAGCGTGGCTCACTGTAACCTCTGCCCCCTGGGAGGGGGAATCCAGTGATTCTCATGCCTCAGCCTCATGAGTAGCTGGGAGTCAGGCTGGTGCCATCACGTCGGACTAATTTTTGTATCCTTTTTTTTTTTTTTGACGGAATTTTGCTCTTGTTGCCCAGGCTGGAGTGCAGTGGCGCAGTCTCGGCTCACCTCAACCTCCGCCTCCTAGGTTCAAGTGATTCTCCTGCCTCAGCCTTCCAAGTAGCTGGGATTACAGGCATGCGCCACCATGCCCAGCTAATTTTGTATTTTTAGTAGAGATGGGGTTTCTCCATGTTGGTCAGGCTGGTCTCGAACTCCCAACCTCAGGTGATCCACCTGCTTCGGCCTCCCAAAGTGCTGGGATTACAGGCATGAGCCACTGCACCCAGCCTTAATTTTTGTATTTTTAGTAGAGATGGGGTTTCACCATTTTGGCCAGGCTGGTCTCGAGCTCCTGGCCTCAAGCAATCTTCCCACCTTGGTCTCCCAAAGTGCTGGAATTACAGGTGTGAGCCACTGTGACCAGCCTCAAGAGGTTTTTAAATCTGAAATTACAATGTAGCCAGTTGTTTTTCTTGATATGCTTATGCAAGTGATTAGGCAAAATTTGATAAAACTGAACTCATTCTGCGAAACATTTTGTCTTTCTCTGATGATCTTTGGTAGAAATTGGGAAGACTGTGAAGAGAAAAGTAATGTTTCCAAAGAACAGCTGTAATACACCTGTTGCTAGAATATAGCCCTGTGCATTGTTTTTGAGTTTTTATTATTTGCCTGTAGAATGAACTGCATCCTAAATTTTTCTAGGTTCCCCCAATCCAGCTTTCTTCCATGTAAGTACCAAGAGTCGCTGTGTTCCTGAAGCCCTGTAAGTTGAAACTAGGTGGTTTTATTGTGTGTGTGTGTCAGAGTCTTGCTCTGTCACTCAGGCTGGAGTACAGTGGCCCAATCAGCTTACTGAAGCCTTGAACTCCTGGGTTCAAGTGTTTCTCTTGCCTCTACTTCCTAAGTACCTGGGAACTACAGGCATACATCACCATGACCAACTAATTTTTAATTTTTTTATAGATGATGTGTCTCTTTGTTGCCCAGGCTGGTCTCAAACTTCTGACTTCAAGCCACACTCCAACCTCAGCCTCCCAAAGTGTTGGGATTACAGCTTTGAACCACAATATCCAGCATAAATGGATTTTATAAGACAAATCTCATAGTTGATGTATGGGCCATACAGAAAGTTCACTGACCACCTGATGCCATAATCAGAGACATTAAAACTGCAAACCAGAACAAGAAGTTGATTGGCTTCATGATGTGGGCAGCTTTTCCCAAGATAATAGAACAAGACTCCCCATCACCGTAAGAATCTTGCTTCTTTTAATTTTTCTTTGCTTATGCCTACCTCTTTTACTTGGCATGATAATGACATAATTGAAATTTCACGATTGTAGCTACTGTGGGTAACTTGACAGAACCTGATCTAAGAAATCCTTTAGTGCACCTAGTAGGTAACTTTGGCAACATCCCCAGCACAGGTTTTTGTTTATATTGTACCATTGGTCTTTTTTATTTTTTTTAGATAGCATTCTTGGCTTTAATTCAACCCAGTCATGGGATACCAGACAATAAAATTGCTCCATATTAGTTTTTGGTTAAATAAGAAAATGCCTGTGTTATTGCTAATTCTATGTGCTGTACCTGAAAAATTTTTCTGGAGAAGTTGAGACCCAAATACACAAAATAAAAAAAAGTCCACATGGTTATAACAGACCTCACCTAGTTCCCTATAATGATTTGATTTATTCAGTTGATTGCATTTAATCCTAGGTTCATGGCTCAAAATCATTATGTAAACTGGGGTTATCATATTACTATTAACCTTGCTTTTTTTTTTTTTTTTTTTTTTTTGAGATGGAGTCTTGCTCTGTCACCCAGGCTGGAGTGCAGTGGTGCAATCTTGGCTCACTGCAACCTCCGCCTCATGGGTTCAAGCAATTCTCTGCCTCAGCCTCCCGAGTAGCTGGGATTACAGGTGGCCACCACCATACCCAGCTAATTTTGGTATTTTTAGTAGAGATGGAGTTTCACCATCTTGGCCAGGCTGGTCTTGAACTCCTGACCTTAAGATCCACCCGCCTTGGCCTCCCAAAGTGCTGGTATTACAGGCATAAGCCACTGCACCTGGCCTAACCTTGCTTTGTATTTTATTTTTAAAAAACTTTGTGCCCATGGCTTAACAAATTTATGCAAAAGTGCAACTCCTAAGAAAATAATTCTGGCCCAGAACTTTGGATGATAGCAAAGGCCTACGGAACAGACAAAATTGGGCTTAACAATGGACTCCAGGTGGACTTAGCCTGAGAGCCACTCCCTCTAGACCTCTCTTGTTGCTCAAATGTGGCAAAAAAGGGTTTTGCTAGTCGTGATTCATTTCCTTTGGATACAGGGCTAGACCAGACTAACAGCTCAGGACAGGTACATCTCAGCACTGAGGGACAATCAGAATCTAACTATAGTACGATTGGTTAGTGATGCTTTCAAAGAACAATCTTGATCAAAAAGGGGAAATGTAAAAGTTGTCAGAAACAAAATGAAGTCACTTGTGTTAAAACCTTGACAAATGGAGCTGGGGAAGGCCACAAAGAGAGGGTTCTCATACAAGTATGCCTAATGATAAAAACTATCACACAAAAGACTCTGCAAAAACTACAAACTTGCACAAAGACCACAGCCTTACATAAAAAAATACTGTGAGGACATCTGTCCAGCAACTGCCTGACAATCTTGGACTGGGGCCACCTGTGCTATTGAACTTTGTAGCCAATGATAATGATTTCAAAACAATTATGTAATTCTCCTCATTTTTCCTTAAAAAACTCCTGTCTTCTTTTACCTCCCTGAATATGCCTTCAATATTCACTTTGCAATGCTTAATCTCAAATAAATATCTTTTTTTTGTTGTTTTGTTTGGCTCTGTTGCCTAGGCTGAAGTACAGTGGCACAATCATGGCTCATTGCAGCCTTGACCTCCTGGCCTCAAGCAGTCCTTTCCCCATAGCCTCCTGAGTAGCTGGGACTACAGGCATGTGCCACCACACCTGGCTAATTTCATTTTCTTTTAGATTACTTCTCTATCTGTTATTTAGCTTTACACTTCGGTTTGTAACTCCACTTTTTGTTTTCTTTCTTTTTAAAAATTATGCTTTTCCAAAAAATACCATTCACTTTTTGTTTTCTACATGTTTTAAGAGACTAATGCATAAGAAACAATTTAGTCTATGTTTTTGGACCCATAATACATAAACATGTAATTGTGTGACATCAGTAACTGAAAGGGGGGATGGAGCTTTAAAAAAGAAGAGTTTTTACATGTTACTGAAGTTAAATTGGTATAAATTCAAATTTGAGTGTTAAAACTTTAAGATCCTAAATGCAATTCCTATGGGAACCACAAAAAGTAGCTATAGAATATATACAAAAGGAAATGAGAAAGGAATTAAAATTATTCACTACAAAAATAATCAAATGCAACAGAAGATGGTAATGCAGAAAATGAGCAGAAAACTATAATGCATATAAAAAACAAGTAGCAAAATGACAGAAGTAAGTTCTTCCTTATCAGTAATTATTTCAAATATAATTGGATTAAGCTCTTCAGTCAAAAGACGGAGATTGGCAGAATAAACAAAAACATAAAACCCAATTCTATGCTGTCTACAAGAGAGAAATTTTAGATTAAAAAACACAAATAGGTTGAAAGTGAAGAAATAGAAAAAAGAGGCTGGGAGTGGTGGCTCATGCCTGTAATCCCAGCACTTTGGGAAGCCGAGGCAGGTGGATCACCTGAGGTCAGGAGTTCAAGACCAGCCTGGCCAAGATGGTGAAACCCCATCTCTACTAAAAATACAAAAAATTAGCTGGGCGTGGTGGCAGGTGCCTGTAATCCCAGCTATTGGGGAGGCTGAGGCAGGAGAATCACTTCAACCCGGGAGGTGGAGGTTGCAGTGAGCGGAGATCACACCATTGCACTCCAGCGTAGGCAACAAGAGCAAAAAACTCTATCTCAAAAAAAAAAAAAAAAAGGAAAAAGAAAAAGAATAAAGAAAAAACATATTGCATGCAAATAGTGACCAAAAGAGAACAGTAGTGGCTGTACTAATATCAGACAAAACAGACTTCAAAATCAAATAGGTTTACATAAGACAAAGAAGGGTATATATATTAATAAAAGGTTTAAAATAACAAGAAAATATAACAATTGTAAACACTTATGCACCTAGTAACAGACCATTAAAATATATGACGCAAAACCTGATAGACTGAAGGGAGAAACAGACAGTTCTACAAAAGACAAACGGAGAGTTCAATACCCTACTGGTGATAATGGATAGAATGATCAGATAGAGGATAAGAAAACAAGGACTTGAACAACACAATAAATCAGCTAAATCTGGCAGACATGTATAGGACTCTTTATCCAGCAGCAGCAATATACACTTTTTTCTCGAGTGCACACAGGACATTCTCCAGTATAGACCATATGTCAGGCCACACTTTTAGTCTCAGTAAAATTTAAAAGATAGATAGCATATCAAATATCTTCTCTGACCACAACATAATAGAGTTAAAAATCAATAATAGAAGTAAAACTGATAAACTGACCTTTTTTCTTTTTGGAAATTAAACAACACACTGCTATGGTCTGAATGTCCCCCAAAATTTATATGTTGAAATTTAACTGCCAATATGATAGTATTGAGAGGTGGGCACTGGCCTGGGGTGGTGGCTCATGCTGTAATCCCAGCACTTTAGGAGGAGACAGGCAGATTGTTTGAGCCCAGGAGTTCAAGACCAGCCAGGGCAACATGGGAAAACCTTGTCTCTACAAAAAATACAAAAATTAGGTGGGCATGGTGGTGCAGGCCTCTAGTCCCAGCTACTCAGGAGGCTGAAACAGGAGGACTGGTTGAGCCTGGGAGGTCAAGGCTGCAGTGAGCCATGATCGGGCTACAGGCTACTGCACTCCAACGGGGGCAATAGAATGAGACCCTGTCTCAAAAAAAAGAAAAAAAAAAGGTAAAAAGGTGGATTCTTTAGGAGATGATTGTCTCATGAGGATAGAAGTCCTTATGGATGAAATTAGAGCCCTTATAAAAGGACTTGAAGGAGTGGGTTCATTCACTCCTGTCTCCTCCACGTGGGGACACAATGTTCCTCCCCTCTGAAAGATGCAGCAACGTTGTGCCATCTTGCAAGCAGAGATTGGGCCCTCGCTAGACACTGAATGGGCTGATGCCTTGATGTTGGACACCCCAGCCTTTAGAACTGAGAGAAATAAATGTCTGTTTTTTAAATAAATTATCCAATCTCAGGTATTTTGTTACAGCAACATGAACAGATTAAGATATATTCTTAAACAACCAATGGGTTAAAGATGAAACCACAAGAGAAATCAGAAAATACAGTTGACTGTTAGCATCCACAGGGGATTGGTTCCAGGACCCCATAAGTAGGCCAAAATCCACACAGAGTCAAGTCCTGCAGTTGGCCCTGTAAAACCTGGGTATTAAAAAAGTTAGGCCTCTGTATCCTCAGGTTTTGCACTCTGTGAATACTGTATTTTCAATCTGCCTTTGGTTCCAGATGCAGAATTCATGAAATCAGAGGACCAACTGTATTTATTGAAAACAATTCCTGTATAAATGTACCCTTGCAGTTCAGATCCATGTTGTTCAAGGCTCAGCTGTACTCAGAAATGAATGAAAATGAAAACACAGCATAGCAAAACTTTGGGATACAGTAAAAGCAGTGCTAACAGGGAAATTTATAGTGTGAAATGCTTACATTAAAAAAAAAAAAAAAAAAGCCGAGCGTCATGGCTCACGCCTGTAATCCCAGCACTTTGGGAGGCTGAGGTGGGCGGATCACCTGAGGTCAGGAGTTCCAGACTAGCCTGACCAACATGGAGAAACCCTGTCTCTACTAAAAATACAAAATTAGCTGGGCGTGGTGGCAGGTGCCTGTAATCCCAACTACTTGGGAGGCTGAGGCAGGAGAATCGCTTAAACCCGGGAGGCAGAGGTTGCAGTGAACCGAGATCGCACCATTGCACTCCAGCCTGGGCAACAAGAGCGAAACTCCGTCTCAAAAACAAAACAAAACAAAACAAAAAACACCAAAAAGATCTCCAATTAGCAACCTAAATTTACAATTTAGGCAACTAGAAAATAAAAAAATTAAACCCAACACTAGCAGAAGGAAGGAAATAAAGATTATTTCAGAAATAAATAACACAGAACATTTAAAAAAATGGAGAAAATCAACAAAACCAAAAGTTGGGTTTTTTTTTAAAGACAAAATTGACAAACTTTATAGACTGACTAAGAAAAAAAAAGACTCAAATTACTAAAATCAGAAATGGAATTGGGGATATTACTATCTGATCCAGTCAAAATGAAAAGGATTGGCAGGGTGAAGTGGCTCACACCTGTAATCCCAGCACTTTGGGAGGCCAAGGCAGGCGGATCACTTGAGGTCAGGAGTTCGAGACTAGCCTGGCCAGCATGGTGAAACCATCTCTACTAAAAATACAAAAAAAGTAGCTGGGTGTGGTCGCAGGTGCCTGTAATCCCAGCTACTTGGGAGGCTCAGGCAGGTGGATCACTTGAGCTCAGGAGTTCAAGACTAGCCTGAGAAATATGGTGAAACCTGGTCTCTACATAAAAAAAAAAAAAAAAAGAAAGAAAAAAAAAACAAGAAAGAAAGAAAAAGAAAAATCAGCCCATCTTGGTGGCAAAAGCCTGTTGTCCCAGCTATTCAGGAGGCTGAGGTAGGAGGATCACTTGAACCTGGGAGATGGAGGTTGTAGTGAGCCTAGATCACACCACTGCACTCCAGCCTGGGTGACAGATGAGACCCTGTCTCAAATAAATAAATGAATAGGATTGTAAGAGAGTGCTAAGAACAATTGTACACCAACGTATTGGATAACCTGGATGAAATGGACAAATTCCTAAGAATATGAACCCTACCAAGACTGAATCATGACAAAATCGAAAATCTGAATAGACTAGTAACTAGTAAGGAGACTGAATCAGTAACCAAAAATCTCCTGACCAAAAAATAAAAAATAAAAAAAAAATAAAAGCCTTGGACTTGACTTTTCTATCAAATATTTAGAGAACTAATATTAATCCTTCTTAATCCCTTCCAAAAACTTGAAGAGGAGGGAGTACTCCCTAACTCATTCTATGAGGCTACAATTGCCCTGATACCAAAGCAAGACAAAGATTTTACAAGAAAAACTGTAGAGTAATATCCCATATGAAGATTGATGTATAAAAATCCTCACCATATCCTAGGACTGTGAGGTGTAATTCATCATAGAAAAGGAAAGCCAAGCAGAAGCCTAAAACTATACCCCTAGTCTGACTGGGTGCGGTGGCTCACGCCTGTAATCCTAGCATTTTGGGAGGCTGAGGTGGGTGGATCACCTGAGGTTGGGAGTTTGAGACCAACCTAACCAACATGGAGAAACCCCATCTCTACTAAAAATACAAAATTAGCTGGGTGTGGTGGTCCATGCCTGTAATCCCAGCTAGTCAGGAGGCTGAGGCAGGAGAATTGCCTGAACCCAGGAGGCGGAGGTTGTGGTGAGCTGATATTGCACCATTGCACTCCAGCCTGGGCAACAACAGCAAAACTCTGTCTCAAAAAAAAAAAAAAAAGGAAAAATCTCCTTAAGCTGATGAGCAACTTCAGCAAAGTCTCAGGATACAAAATCAATGTGCAAAAAGTCCCAAGCATTCCTATACGCCAATAACAGACAAACAGAGAGCGAAATCATGAGTGAACTCCCATTCACAATTGCTACAAAGAGAATAAAATACCTAGGAATCCAACTTACAAGGGATGTGAAGGACCTCTTCAAGGAGAACTACAAACCACTGCTCACAAAATAAAGGAGGAAACAAACAAATGCAAGAACATTCCACGCTCATGGATAGGAAGAATCAATATCATGAAAATGGCCATACTGCACAAGGTAATTTATAGATTCAATGCCATCCCTATCAAGCTACAAATGATTTAACAGAATTGGAAAAAACTACTTTAAAGTTCATGGAACCAAAAAAGAGCCCTCATTGCCAAGACAATCCTAAGCAAAAAGAACAAAGCTGGAGGCATCATGCTACCTGACTTCAAACTAAACTACAAGGCTACAGTAACCAAAACAGCATGGTACTGGTCTCAAAACAGAGATATAGACCAATGGAACAGAGCAGAGCCCTCAGAAATAACACCACACATCTACAACCATCTGATCTTTGACAAACCTGGCAAAAACAATAATTGGGAAAAGGATTCCCTATTTAATAAATGATGCTGGGAAAACTGGCTAGCCATATGTAGAAAGCTGAAACTGGATCACTTCCTTACACCTTATACAAAAATTAATTCAAGATGGATTCAAGACTTAAACATTAGGCCTAAAACCATAAAAACCCTAGAAGAAAACCTAGGCAATACCATTCAGGACATAGGCATGGGCAAGGACTTCATGACTGAAACACCAAAAGCAATGGCAACAAAAGCCAAGATTGACAAATGGGGTCTAATTAAACTAAAGAGCTTCTGCACAGCAAAAGAAACTACCATCAGAGTGAACAGGTAATCAGAAAATTTTTGCAATCTACCCATCTGACAAAGGACTAATATCCAGAATCTACAAAGAACTTAAACAAATTTACAAGAAAAGAACAAACAACCCCATCAAAAAGTGGACAAAGTATATGAACAGACACTTCTCAAAAGAAGACATTTATGCAGCCAAAAGACACATCATCACTGGTCATCAGAGAAATGAAAATCAAAACCACAATGAGATACCATCTCACACCAGTTAGAATGGTGATCATTAAAAAGTCAGGAAACAATAGGTGCTGGAGAGGATGTGGAGAAATAGGAACACTTTTACACTGTTGGTGGGAGTGTAAACTAGCTCAACCATTGTGGAAGACAGTGTGGCAATTCCTCAAGGATCTAGAACTAGAAATACCATTTGACCCAGCGATCCCATTACTGGGTATATACCCAAAGGATTATAAATCATGCTTCTATAAAGACAAATGCACGTGAATGTTTATTGAGGCACTATTCACAATAGCAAAGACTTGGAACCAACCCAAATGTCCATCAATGATAGACTGGATTAAGAAAATGGGGCACATATACACCATGGAATACTATGCTGCCATAAAAAAGGATGAGTTCATGTCTTTTGCAGGGACATGGATGAAGCTGTAAACCATCATTCTGAGCAAACTATTACAAGGACAGAAAACCAAACACTGCATGTTCTCACTCATAGGTGGGAACTGAACAATGAGAACAGTTGGACACAGGGCGGGGAACATCACACACCGGGTCCTGTTGTAGGGTGGGGGGCTGGCGGAGGGATAGCGTTAGGAGAAATACCTAATGTAAATGACTAGTTAATGGATGCAGCAAACCAACATGGCACATGCATACCTATGTAACCAATCTGCATGTTCTGCACATTAAAAAAACTATATCCCTAGTCAAGAGAGAACAAGACAAAATGCTGCATCAAGGGGAATGGCAGAGATAAGTGACACCCTCAAGGGTCTAAAGAATGCAGCAATAGTGTTCCCATGATATTTCTGTTTAAATCACCATTCTGTCCCCTTGGGATCTGGCTGCTCTTGGTGGATGACTCTAGACCAGAGGTCCACAACTACAGATTCTGTTCCCAAATTGTCAGCTACCTGTTTTTGTATATGGTTTTAACTTTTGTAAACAATTGAGAAAAATAAAAAGAATGATATTTTGTAGTATTTGAAAATTATGTGAAATTCAAATTTCAATATTTATGAATAAAGTTTTATGACAGCGCAGTTGCAGTCATTCATTTATGTATCTTACGGCTGCTTTCGTGATCCAAAGATCAGAGTCGAATAGTCTGGACAGAGACTTTGTGTGTTCTTATTATTTCCCCTTGCTTTGGGCACATCACAAACCACAGTGAGGCAACTAGCACACTACAGTGTTTCAAGTGCTATACTTTTTGCCATGCTATGACATTTCATTTATTTATTGTATCACACTGTAACTGTGCCAAGAGAATACAATGTGTGTGCAAATTACCAGACTAGGCACTTATCACAATATTCTCAACTCATAGGAAAGCAATAATAAGGAAAATCAGATAAGTTAAGCATATTCTTACTATTGAGTTTAAGAAGAAAAAAGAAAAGTTAAAAAAAATTAAGCAGCAATATCTCAAAATAGCTGATATTATTTTTATTTATTTTTCTTTTCTTTCTTTTCTGTTTTTCTTTTTCTTTTTTCTTTCTTTCTTTTTTTTTTTTTTTTTTTTTTTTGAGACGGAGTTTCACTCTGTCCCCCAGGCTGGGGTGCAGTGGCATGATCTCAATTCACTGCAACCTCCGCCTCCCGAGATCAAGCGATTCTCCTGCCTCAGCCTCCCATGTAGCTGGGATTACGCGCGCGCGACACCACACCTGGCTAATTTTTGTGTTTTTAGTAGAGACGGGGCTTCACCATGTTGGCCAGGCTGGTCCCGAACTCCTGACCTCAAGTGATCCGCCCGCCTTGGCTTCTCAAAGTGCTGGGATTACAGGCGTGAGCCGCCACGCCCGGCCAACATAGCTGGATTTCTTTTTCTTCTCCCCTCCCCTCCCCTTCCCTCCCCTCCCCTCTCCTTCTCTTCTTACCTTCTGTCGCCCAGGCTGGAGAGCAGTGGCACTATCACGGCTCACTGCAGTCTTGACCTCTTGGGCTCGTGTGATCTCCCACTTCAGCCTACTGAGTAGCTGGGACTACAGATGTGTGCCACCACGCTCGGCTAATTTTTTGTATTTTTTTGTAGAGGCGAGGTTTCTCCATATTTCCCAGGCTGGTCTCGAACTCCCGGGCTCAAGCGATCTGCCCGCCTCGGCCTCCCAAAGTGTTGGGATTACAGGTGTGAGCCACTGCGCTCGGCCTGGATTTCTTCATAAAGATAAAATTGGAAATAAAATTGCAGCCCAAGTAAGTTTCCAAGTGGCTCATTTGTTCCTCAAATAAGGAAAGCCATTTGCGAATAGCAAATCAACAAATCATGTTTGTACTCATTTTCTAAGAAACGTATTCTGAGAAAATAATGTTTTTGAAGAATGTTAGCCTTTTTGCTAGGTGGGGTGGGACTTTGGGAACAAACCCAACAGTTTATTAAAACAAATAAAGCAAAAAACAAATTGTCCGGCAGAGGGCAGCATTACCCCACAGAGCCAAAACCTTTGCCAGGAGGAACCCGTGTTCGTTGCCAAGATTGACTGATTTTGAGACAGAGGTTTGTTCTTGTTGCCCAGGCTGGAGTGCAATGGCGCAATCTCAGCTCATTACAACCTCCGTCTCCCAGGTTCAAGCAATTCTCCTGCTTCAGCCTCCCGAGTAGCTGGGTTTACAGGCACCTGCCACCATGCCCGGCTAATTTTTTGTATTTTGGTAGAGATGGGGTTTCACCATGTTGGCCATTTTGGTCTGGAACTCCTGACCTCAGGTGATCCACCCGCCTCAGCCTCCCAAAGGGCTGGGATTACAGGTGTGAGCCACCGTGCCCGGCTTGCCAAGATTTGTTAACTAACATTTGTGGTGCCAGGCTGTTATGGTGATTTCTTCCTATTAGCTTATTTAATCTTCATGAAAACCCTTCAAGATAGGTACTATTTTATTCTCATTTTACAAATAAGAAAACTGAAACTCAGAATGGCTAAGTGACTTTTACCTGGTTCACATATCAATTAAGGTCAAGCCTTTGGCTCCAGGATCTGTGTTTTTATTGAAGTAAATGATTATAAAGTGCCTGCTATGCACCAGGCATGGTCTAAGCACTTCACATGTTTTAATTACTTTAATCTTTACGATAACCCCAAGATTTAGGTACTATTATTACCATCTCCACTGTACCAATAAAGAAACCAAGATAAAGAGGTGAAGGTGATCCTACGTTCCCAAGGGAACTCCCACTGTCAGGCTTGAGTCCACAGGAGAGGCTCTAGCTGCTCTACGTAGCAGCACTAGGGTGAAGGCAGTGAGGCTCCTACTGCTCTGGTTCTGGCTGGGTCACATATGTCAGGATGGGTTGCCAGCTCCCTCAATAAACCCCTACCTAGTCTTCTGAGTGACTCAAGTCAGGTATCTTTGGTAGAGTGGGGTGGGGAACAGTAATATATCTTTGAGTAGAGTGGGATGGGGAACACTAATATAAGTCCCAGAGTCCCAGGATTGAGAACCTGCAGTTCTGATGTCAGAGAGCAGAAGTTGGATGTCCTAGCTCCAGAAGAAAGAGCAAATTTGCCCTTCCCCTGTCTTTTTGTTCTGTTGAGACCTTCAAGGAATTGGAAGAATAATGCCTATCCACATTGGTGAGGACAGATCATTTTGACTCAGTCTAGTGGTTCAAATAGTAATACCTTCTACCCTGGGAGGAAGCAATCCCTCCAGGGTTAGCAAGGTCCCAAGATGTCAAAGCATCAAAAATACAGAATAAAAAGGCATAATTAACACAAGATGGACAAAAGCCTTCTTCACCCCAACATCTAGAAGCATTCTTTTTTTTTTTTTTTTTTTGACAGAACCTTGCTCTCACCAAGGCTGGAGTGTAGTGGTAGATCTCGGCTCACTGCAACCTCCGCCTCCCGGGTTCAAGTGATCCTCCCACCTCAGCCTCCCAAGTAGCTAGGATTACAGGCGTGCACCACCATGCCTGGCTAATTTTTTTGTATTTTTATTAGAAACAGGGTTTCACCATATTGGCCAGTCTGGTCTCGAACTCCTGACTTCAAGTGATCCATCCATCTTGGGCTTTCCAAGTGCTAGGATTACAGGTGTGAGTCACCGTGCCTGGCCTAAGAGCATTCTTTGTTAAAAATTTATTTTATTTTTTCCTAATTGACAAATAGTTGTTGTAAATAGTCATGAGGTACCTAGTGATGTTTTGATACAAATAATATCTGGTGATCAGATGCTAGTTATCAGATGATGGTAATCAGTGTATTCATCATTTCAAACGTTCATCATTTCTTTGTGTTGGGAACATTCAATATCCTCTTTCTCACTGTTTGAAACTATGTAGCATATTATTGTTAACTATAGTCATCCTACAGTGATATAGAACACTAGAACTAATTCTTCTTACCTATCTGTTTTTTTGTATCCTTTAACAAATCTCTCCCTATCCCTCTCTTCCTATCCTTCCCAGCCTCCAGTGTAAGAGCATTCTTGCTCAGGGTGGTGTGGCAGCCCGTTTGGAAGCCAGCAGGGAATGTGCAACCCTGTGACTGAAGACTTGAAAGTCCCCAATCCACAAGACTCAGGCTACTTGGGTACTAAGTAGGACTAAAACCAGAGAAAAAGTAGGCTGGAGCAAAATTTATTGTGCTTTTGGATAAATATCCAGCATTTCCTGTAAAACGTTACAGCAATTCCCTCATGGAATGTAACGAGACTAGAAAAGCCCTCCTGGAGGTTTCCCCACCTAGTTTTGTGGAATGTAACTCAGGTGGCTGACCCTGGGTCTGAGATTTGCATAGTGACTTTTAGCGCAAAACGTTCCTTTCTTGTGCCTCATCTAGCAAGGCAATTTAGCCTCACTTGTCTGTTATTATTATTATTTTTTAACTATCGAAAGCTCTCTAACAGAAGGAAATCTGAGCTGGCTCTGTTGGAAATAGCTTTCCTTGTAGTCAGGGTGAAATAAACTTCTGTCATGAGCTTGCTATCAGTTCACCTGAGAGATATGTTTTAACACCTAAATAGGTTCATTTAACCAACATGGAAGTGCTTCTTCTTTTCTGGACACTGCTCCAGATGCTGGGATTCAGAGACTGACCCCCTCCTTGGAGCAAGTGGTTAAATAACAGAAGACATAAAAATAATCAATAATCACAAAACATGTTACAGATGTTTAAAGAATAGTGGAAGCCCAGAGGAAGGGATCAGTAACTGCCTGGTGGCATCCAGGAAGAGCTCAAGGAACTAACATGTTGACAGAGTTTCGAAAGGCAGATAGACACGAGGAGGCAGATGCTGGAGGGGAAAAGGTGCAGAGGCATTGAATCTTAAACACACTGGCATCCACGCCAGAAGCAGTTGGGGATGTAGGATGCTGGGAACTTCACAGTTGCTTGGCCTGTGGGAGCCCCTCTCTCACCTTGTTCTTCTAGTTTCTGACTCCAGGCTTCTCTCTGGCCTGTACCTCCATTTATCCCTCCATGTTGGACTCGATTCTGGGAAATTGACCCATGTTTTCAATGACTACTTTTGATGTTACCTTTGATCAATACTATTTTTAAATAAAGCAATAAAGTGATAAATACAACCATATCTCTGGTTAAGAACTTATGAAAAGTTACTGGAGTAGGACTAGAGTCATACTTGACTCACCAAGATTTTTTTATTGTATTATTTAAAAATGATACAATAAAAACCATAATTGTGATATTGTCATAGAATAAAAAATAAAGATTTGGTCTTTGGTCCAGGTTCCTGGCACAGAGCTTCTAAAACTGGTGGAATTTCTGGAGTGACAGTCTTTTGTTATTTATAGTAAGCCTCTTCAACTGTATATGGGTTTATGCTGATGAGATAACTCCTGGTGGTTGCCAAGATAGCTTTAGGATGGGACCTGGTTGCCAGAGTGATTAGATGATTAGTCACCAATGGCTGATGATTTAATCAATCATGCCTATGTAATGGAAGCTCCATAAGACCCCAAAGCAATGGGGTTGAACAGCTTCCAGGTTAGTGGACGCATCCTCTTGCTGGGAGGATGCCACACCCCAGCTCCACTGGGACAGAAGCATCTGTGCTTGAGCATCTTCTGGACCTTGCTGTATATACCTTTGCACATGGCTGTTCATGTGTATCCTTTGTAATGGACTGGTAAATGTAAGTAAAATGCTGAGTTCTGTGAGCTCTTCTAGCAAATATCCAACCTAAAAAGAGGGTTGTGGAAACCCCCAATTTATAGCCAGTTGATGAGAAGGATGGATGGCCCCGAATTGCAATTGGCATGTGAAGTGGGGATGGTCTTGTGGGACTGAGCCTTTAACCTGTGAGTTTCAAGCTAACTCTGGGTAGATAGTGCCAGAGTTCAACTGTAGAACACTTAGCTGGTATCGGAGAAATGGTCGGTGAGGGCAAACCACCACACACATTTGGCATCAGAAGTGTTCTGTGGATGGAAACAGATCATAGTAGCAATAACACAGTGCTAAGATGTCATTGGTTGTGAGACACATCCTGATTTCACAGGCACTAAATTATAAAAAGAGCTTTGTCTTAGAATCGATAAAGTACACCATCTCGACAGCTGTGTCTGGCTGCTCACCCAGCCCTGCTACCACCTGCAGGCCTCTAGGTTGCTCATTTCTGATCTAACTTTGACCTCCCTGCTGTCCTTTCAGGCCTACCTGGAAGCCTTGAGCCAGCAGACTAGCTGCCTGTTCCGGCATAGTGTTACTTTTCTCCTCTTCTGATTTTCTGTCCTATCGCAGACATGACAAGGTTGGGGAACCCCAGGAACCCAGGCCAGCTGCAGAATCAGGCAAGTCAGGGACAGTTGGTGGCCTGAATGAAAAGGGGCAGGATGGGCCTTGATGGTGTCTGAGATCCCTCGATGTAGGAAGTGGGTGTCCCTGGAGGGCACTAAGCAGGGCAATGCCATGTTTGTGTGAAACTAGACAGCAGGGATTGGACAGGCAACAGGTGTTTTCTCTAGGCTTGTAAAAAACAGGAGTTAGGTAGTACACTGGACTTGAACTTCTACAAGGAACACCACAAGAACCCAGTCCCCCAACCCCTGGCTGTTCCTGCTAGCAGGGTCCTAGGGCTGCTGAAACATTTGCAGTGTGATTCTTACTGGTGGTTTCATCACAGGAGTTGGACAAGCAGCTTCCTCCCTCCACTTGTCATCACTTCTCAGCTTCCTCCAGGCCTCAGGCATTGCCTGGGTGATGCCGAGCCTGGGCCAGCAACACAGTCTTGGTGGTTCATGTTTCTTGCATTACAGCCTCTGTGCTTTTTTGGATGGAATGTTTAACTTGGAAAATAAAAGCTCTCACCTCCAAATTTTTTCTTGTGAGAGCCAGCACAGCTAAACCTAAGAATGTTCTTTCTGCAGGCTATAACTGAAGGACTGAGGTAATCCATGAGCTTTTATTAAGCCATGTCTCTGGTTAAGAACTTATGAAATGTTATTGGAATAGAACTAAAAGGCTTTAACTTGCTTGAGTAAAATTTTAACTTACATGTAGTCTCCTAATTCTTAGACTTATGGTGTGTCATGTCTACCTTACAGGTACTTTTTCTGAACCTGATAATAATGGCATGACTGTTCAGTATGGAGAAGAGTATAATTTCCTGAAAATTAATGGCATTTTAGCTACTTCATTGTGAAGCGCATTTCTGCCCAGAATTCTCTCAAAGTCATAGTGATGCTTCAAGGATGCAGTTTGCTCTTTGGTACACTTCAAACTGAAAATCATAAGGGTGCTGAGATAGTGATTAAAGAATGACCACCAGAATATAAACATGAAGTTCAGGTAACTAGTTGCTTTTGAAAACCTCCAGGCTCATTCACAGTAGTCAGTCAAGTGGGTTAAACATCAAGCCCTTATGGTGGTTCTGGCCTTGCTCTTGGCAATGGGATAAATAAAATTGCTGCTACTAAGAATCTCATGCAGAATAATAAGTAGATAAGTTAATGGAAGTACTGGTAAGGGCAGTAAAGAGGATGAAATCGAATCTTGTGGGGCTGATTTAAACGGGGCTGGGGGTCAGGAAAGACCTCTCTGAAGAAGTGAGAACAGATTCATTTATTTTAACTTAAATGTCAGTTAAAACCTGAGAACAGATCCTTGTCAAAAACGTGGCCCAGCCTAGATAATCATTAACACCACCCCCTTTCCTCAGCAGAGCTAGATTAGGGGCCTCTCCACTAGCTGGGCAGTTGTCCAGAGCACTAATAATTAAGGAGAACAGAAACATCAACTGGAGAAATTCAGCAAAATGTAAATCAGTCCTTCCAACAAATGATGAGAATGTCTCAATGGAAAAGAAAACTGAAGAGTGAACACCATCTCTTACCTCTCAAGGTCTCTCCTTTAGGATGGGTCAAGTGTTAGGAAAAGCCAACCTAAGAAGGATAAGAAGAGTAGCCACTTAACAGACCAGTTCTACATTCTTCTGGAACATTCTATGATGACTTACTTGGATGAGATCCTCCTACTTCCTCATTCCCAGAATAGATGTTGATATTGTTTGGCTCTGTGTCCCCACTCAAGTCTCAGGTCGAGTTGTGATTCTCAGTGTTGGAGCAGAGGCCTGGTGGGAGGTGACTGGATCATGGGGGCGGACTTCTCCCTTGCCATTCTCATGATAGTGAGTGAGTTCTCACAAGCTCTGGTGGTTTAAAAAGTGTGTGGCACTGCCCCCTTTACTCTCTTTCTCTTGCTCCACCGTGGGAAGAAATGCTTGCTTCCTCTTCACCTTCTGCCGTGATTGTAAGTTTCCTGAGGCCTCCCTAGCCATGCCTCCTGTAGAGCCTACAGAACTGTGAGTTGATTAAACATCTTTTCTTCATAAATTACCCAGTCTCAAGTTGTTGTTGTTGTTTTTTCAGATGTAGTCTCACTGCTGTTGTGCAGGCTGGAGTGCAGTGGCGTGATCTTGGCTCGCTGCAACCTCTACCTCCCGGGTTCAAGTGATTCTCCTTCCTCAGCCTCTCGAGTAGCTGGGATTACAGGCATGCATCACTATGCCCAGCTAATTTTTGTATTTTTAGTAGAGATAGGTTTTCGCCATGTTGGCAAGGCTGGTCTCAAACTCCTGACCTCAGGTGATCCACTCGCCTTGACCTCCCAAAGTTCTAGGATTACAGGTGTGAGCCACCATGCCTAGCCTCAAGTAATTCTTTATAGCAGTGTGAAAACAGACTAATACAGATGTCTTACAGTCTATTTCTTAAGAAATAAGGTGGTAATTTTTATTATTTTTAAATATGGAAAATGTGAATTTAAAAATATGACAATCGGTTGGGGGCGGTGGGTCATGCCTGTAATCCAAGCACTTTGGGAGGCCGGGGCAAATGGATTACGTTAGGTCAAGAGTTTGAGATCAGCCTGGCCAATGTGGTGAAACCCCGTCTCTACTAAAAGTACAAACATTAGCCAGGCATGGTCATGGGTGCCTGAAATCCCAGCTACTTGGGAGGCTGAGGCAGGAGAATCACTTGAACCTAGGAGGTGGAGGTTGCAGTGAGCTGAGGGCCACTGCACTCCAGCCTGGGTGACAGAACAAGACTCCGTCTCAAAAAAAAAAGAGAACTAAGTGAAAAGGATTGATGGAAATATTTTCAACTTTAACACTGTGATTTCTGACCAGTGGACACTAAGTGGTCATCAAATCCATATTTGCACCAGGTGTAGTCTTAGTGACTTATATGAATTTATTGCCATTTTTCAAAATAATATATATCTTGTGATTATACATTTATCTAGTTATATAACTGAGTTCTGTCCTTGTACATTCTTTTGAATAAATGTATATGCCAAAGAGAAAACTATCATGTAGGAGCCATCCATGTTTATGTAAGTGTGCACACTTACATACACACAAATTAAAAGAGGTTCTGAAACTTAAGTGAATGGAAATGATTGTGCTTACATATATGCCAAACATTCTTCTAGAAAACAGAGCAAAAAATCTAGGGCCTTCATTTTGGTATAATTGCATTTTCATATATATACACACATACATGTTTTTGAGACAGAGTTTTGCTCTTGTTGCCCAGGCTGGAGTGCAGTGGTGCAACCTCAGCTCACTGCAACTTCTGCCTCCCGGGTTCAAGCAATTCTTCCACCTCTGGCGTAGCTGGGATTACAGGTGCCCGCCACCAGACATGGCTGATTTTTTGTATTTTTAGTAGAACAGTGGTTTCAACATGTTGGCCAGGCCGGTCTCGAACTTCTGACGTCAGATGGTCCACCCGCTTTGGCCTCCCAAAGTGCTGGGATTACAGGCATGAGCCACTGTGCCCAGCTGCATTTTCATATTTTAAAAGAAAATTTTAATAGCACAAAGTTAAACCTCTGTAACTTAAATTTGAAGTCAGAATTTAGGTGGGTCAGCTTGATCTTTCCAGTTAAGTCAAAAGCTACTGATAAAAATGTGAGAATGAGATGTATTCCCTCAAAGATGATGATGCACATGCCCAAGGTTAATACTGCAGTAGTGGGGAGTGGAGAAATTAGTTTAAATTACCTGGATACACTATTTTCATAAATCACCTTTGCCATCACCTCAGGAAGTTCGAGTTTTTGCCCCGGGGGTATGACCCAAACTTGCGTTGCCATAACATCCAAGCCTTTTTCAGTGGTTTTGTCTTACTGTGTTACTACAGTTTCCCACTGCTTAGTATTACCCAGCAAGAGAGTACTGAGACAAAATCAATGAATTGGCTGGGTTTCAGGAAGATTACTTCTTACCCTCTGTGGGTAGCAGCAGCCTGATTTCCACCTGTAATTGGGATGAACTGCGACAGCTTATTCTTTACTTTTTTTCTAGTGGCACAAGTAACCCTAAATGGCTAGTCTCAACTTCCAATTTTATTTTCACTTGATTAAAAAAATTCATATTGAAGTATACATGCCCCAAATGCAAACGTTTTAAGCATAGAACCTGGCAAACTGGCAAACATACACACTTGTACTCATCACTCAGATCAAGAAATAGAACATTCTTAGTATCCCAGAAGCCGCATCTGATCACTTTTCCTAATCTTTTCTCCACAGGACACCACTAATCTAACTCCTTAAACCACACATTAGTTTTGTTTGTTCTTGATCTTTGTAAAATGGAATCACAGCATGCATTCTTTGTGATGGTTTTCTTTAGCTCAACATAATTTTGGTGAGATTCATTCATGTTTTTGCAGTTATAAGTTGGTTTATTTTCATAGCTGCTTGAATATACCCCAATTAATTTATCCATCCACTATGAGGGACATTAGGGGTGTGATATGGTTTGAATTGGTGTCCCTGCTCAAATCTCATGTTAAATTGTAATCCCCAGTATTGGCGGAGGGGCTGGTGGGAAGTGATTGGCTCATGGGGACGGATTTCCTCCCTGCTGTTCTTGTGATCATGAGAGAGTTTTCAAGAGTGCTGGTTGTTTAAACGTGTGTAGCACCTTCCCCTTCACTCTCTTCCTCCTGCTCTGGGCGTGTAAGACGTGCCTCCTTCCTCTTCACCTTCCACCATAATGTAAGTTTCCTGAGGCCTCTTCAGCCATGCTTCCTGTATAGCATGCACAATTGTGAGCCAATTAGACTTACTATCTTTATAAATTACCTAGTCTCAGGTAGTTCTTTATAGAAGTGCAAGAACAGACTAATACAGGGTGTTCACAGCTTTAGGTTATTCTAAATAGCATGTGTCTTTTGGAGCACATATGAATACATTTCTATTGAGCATATCCAGTGCTACAGCTGCTGGGTCATAGGAAATGTGCATGCTCTACTTTAGTAGATACTTCCAAAGAATTTGTCAAAAGTGATTGTACCAATTTATGCTTCCCATCATGATAGTTTTAGTTTTTCCACATTCTTGCCAACACTGGCTTTTGCATTTTAGTTACTCTGGTGGAACTATAGTGGAAGTGTTGTGGTTTTAACTTGCATTAATTTGATAACAATTGATATTGAGCTCCTTTTCATGCATGCATTGGCCATTTGAATATCCTCTTTTGTGAAGTTATATATCTTGGCCATTTTTCTATTACTTTGTCTTTTCTTATTAAGTCTTCCTTTGTCAAATATATACTGCAAACACATTCTCTTGTCATTTAGTTCTCTTAATGCAACCATTTGAGGTTCCTGATTTTAATTTAGTCTAATATACACATCTTTTCCTTAGTGTTTAGTACCTTTTTTTTTTTTTGAGACAGAGTTTCGCTATTGTCACCCAGGCTGGAGTGCAGTGGTGCAATTTCAGCTCACTGCAACCTCTGCCTCCCAGGTTCAAGTGATTCTCCAGCCTCAGCCTCCCGAGTAGCTGGGATTACAGGTGCCTGCCACCACGCCCAGCTAATTTTTGTTTTTTAGTAGAAACGGGGTTTCACCATGTTGGCCAGGCTGGTCTCAAACTCCTGACCTCCAGTGATCCACTTCCCTCGGCCTCCCAAAGTGCTGGGATTACAGGCATGAGCCACCACACCCCGGCTGTTTAGCACCTTTTGTACCCTCTAATAAATGATTTCCTACCTCAAGGTCATGACTATATACTCCTATATATATATATATATTTTTTTTTTTTTTTTTTTTGAGACAAGAGTCTCACTCTGTCGCCCAGGCTGGAGTGCGGTGGTGCGATCTTGGCTCACTGCAAGCTCCGCCTCCTGGGTTCACGCCATTCTCCTGCCTCAGCCTCCTGAGAAGCTGGGACTACAGGCGCCTGCCACCACGCCTGGCTAATTTTTTGTATTTTTAGTAAAGACGGAGTTTCACCGTGTTAGCCAGAATGGTCTCAATCTCCTGACCTCGTGATCTGCCCGTCTTGGCCTCCCAAAGTGCTGGGATTACAGGCGTGAGCCACCGCGCCCGGCCTTTTATATTATATTCTAAGAACCTTTATTGTTTTACTTTTCAAACTTAGATCTGCAATTCACAAGGATTGATATGTTTGCATGTGATTTAAGTAGGGTTCAAGTTTCATTTTCCTCCTTATTGATATGAAATTGAAGCAGCACTGTTTCTTGAAAAGATCATTCTTCCTCAGGGTTCTGCATTGTCTCCTATCACAGATCAAGTGTGCATATGAGCATGGGTCTGTTTATGGAATCTCTATTTTTTCCCATCAGTTTATTTTATATCCTTGTATTTATACCAGATAAATTTTAGTAGTGTTAGTCCTCGAACTATCTCCTCCTTCCTCTACATTTTTGTAGCTACTTTTGTTTATTTCCACAAATTTTAGATTGACTTTTAAATTTCCACACACAGACACAAAAACTATTGGGATTTTGTTTGAGATTGCATTGAATCTATAGATAAATTCGTCTTTCCCACAGTGACTCTTTTTCAATCCTCAGGCAAAGTATATACCTCCCCATCTGTTGCATTTATTTATGTTTTCTTTAATTTGCCTCAGTAATGTTTAATACACTTTTGTGTAGAGGTATTCCACATTTTTATTACATCTATTCTTGAGAATTTGATGTTTTTGAAAGGCTATTACAACAGATTTTTCTGTAATTTAATCTGTAATGCTCACTGCTGCTATAATGGATTTCATATATGAAAACTAAACAAAACTATTGGATTTCATATTGGTATAATGATTTTATATTCAGCGATCTTACGGGAGTTTATATGGTTGACCTAAAAGGAAGAAGCAGAGGAAAAATTAATATGGAGATTTTATTTGGACTAGGGTTTAGGGCTGCAGCGCAGGATACACTTTCAGGTTACCTTGGAGAGTGATCCAGAGAACAGAGGAGAAGCTTAAATTTTCAGGAAAAAAAAGGAAAAATTAGGAGAAGAGGCCATTACAAAAGTTATTCATCAGGAATTTTCATTGGTTTAGAGACATAGCATATACGGCATGTTATGGCTACTTGGTTTCAGTTAGTCTAGAGCCCATATAACAAGTGGCTTCAAGAGGTAATTATTTAGTTCCAAGGGGAGTGAGCTATGACTGCTGTAACCCCTCCTTTTTTTTTTTTTTAAAGTGACAGGGTCTCCTTGTGTTGCACCAGGCTGCCCTTGAACTCTTGACCTCAAGCAATCCTTTCACCTTGACCTTCCAAAGCACTGAGATTACAGGTGTGAGCCACAGTGCCTGAACCTCACTCTTATATTTTAAATGCCTCTCTGGGCCTGATAATTTAAAGGGGTTCACATTCCTCAGATTAAAAAATGTTTTTTGTTTGTTTGTTTGTTTTTTGTTTTTGCCCAGGCATGGTGGCTCATACCTATAATCCCAGCACTTTGGGTTTTGGGAGGCTGAGATGGGAGGACTGCTTGAGGCCAGGAGTTTGAGACCAGCCTGGTCAATATGGTGAGTCTCCATCTCAAAAAAAAAGTGTTTTTTATTTTCTCAATATGTAGATTCTTTTGGACTCTATCTCTGTATATATATTGTCACACACGTCCATGTGAGGAGACCACCAAACAGGCTTTGTGTGAGCAGCAAGGCTGTTTATTTCACCTGGCTGCAGGCAGCCTGAGTCTGAAAATAGAGTCAGCAAAGGGTGGTGGGATTATCATTAGTTCTTACAGGTTTTGGGATAGGCGGTGGAATTAGGAGCAATGTTTTGCAGGCAGGGGGTGGATCTCACAAAGTACATTCTCAAGGGTGGGGAGAATTACAAAGAACCTTCTCAATGGTGGGGGAGATTACAAAGAACCTTCTTAAGGGTGGGGGAGATTACAAAGTACGTTGATCAGTTAGGGTGGGGCAGAAACAAATCACAATGGTGGAATGTCATCAGTTAAGGCTATTTTCACTTCTTTTGTGAATCCTCAGTTGCTTCAGGCCATCTGGATGTATACGTGCAGGCCACAGGGGTTATGATGGCTTAGCTTGGGCTCAGAGGCCTGACATTCCTGTCTTCTTATATTAATGAGAAAAATAAATGAAATAGTGGTAAAGTGTTGGGGCGGTGAAAATTTTTTGGGGGTGGTATGGAGAGCTAATGGGCAATTTCTCAGGGCTGCTTCAAGCAGGATTGGGGTGGTGTGGGAACCTACAGTGGGAGAGATTCAACTGAAGAAAGATTTTGGGGTAAGGGGTGATATTGTGGGGTTGTTAGAAGGAGCATTTGTTGGATAGAATTATTGGTGATGGCCTGAATGTGGTTTTGTATGAATTGAGAAACTAAATGAAAGACACAAGGTCCAAATAAGAGAAAGAGAAAAACAGGTATTAAAGGATTAAGAATTGGGAGCACCCAGGACATCCAATTACAGAGTGTCAAAGGGGGTTCAGCATAATTATTTGCTTGGTTGGTGAGTTTTTGGGCTCTATCCTTGAGTTTTTTTTTATGTTGCATATACCAGGCCAGATTGATTTAGGTAAAAACAACACTCTTCATTTAAAAATATACAGTCCCCCCCCTTTTTTTTTTTTTAGCAGTGAGTAAGTCAGGGCCTCAGCGATTTTGGAGGAAAGAGAAATGCAAAACCAGCAATTGTTTGTTAAAGAAGGATTAGAAATGGCTAGGACAGAGTGAATTTGATAGTGTGGTGGAGATAGCTGGGGAGAGGTAGAAGGTGGCATAAGAATGGGAACAGAATAAGAGTGAGTATAAAAGTAAAGAATAGGACTTCATCAGGGTGAAAGTATTGGAGGGTACCTTGCCACTGAAGATCTTCCATCCAATTCAAGAGAGACTTAAGGGTGGCTATTTGAGGTAAAACCAGAAGCCACTAAATACCAAGAGCCGGAGAAACTGCTTGGGTGATTTGACTAATAAAGGCCGGCCCATTATTGGACAGTATAGAGGTGGGAAGGCCAAACTGAGGAATTATGTCTGACAAAAGGGAAGAAATGACTGTGGTGGCCTTCTCAGACCCTGTGGGAAAGGCCTCTACCCAGCTAGTGAAAGTGTCTACCCAGATCAAGAGGTATTTTAGTTTTCTGATTTGGGGCATGTGAGTAAAGTCAATTTGCCAGTCCTGGGCAGGGGCAAATCCCCGAGCTTGATGTGTAGGGAAGAGAGGGGGCTTGAACAATCCCTGAGGAGTAGTAGAATAGGAGATGGAACACTGAGAAGTGATTTCCTTAAGGATAGATTTCCATGATGGAAAGGAAATGAGAGGTTCTAAGAGGCGGGCTAGTGGCTTGTAACCTACATGGAAGAAGTTATGAAATGCTGACAGATTAGAATCGGCCTGTGAGGCTGGAAGGAGATATTTTCCTTGGTCCAAGAACCATTTGCCTTGTGTGGGAAGAGATTGACAGGTAGAAGTTTCAGTTGGTGAGTAGGTGGGAGTGACCAATGAGAAGGAGAAAAACTGGCCATGAGGGACAGAAGTTGGAAGGCTAGCTGCTTCTTTAGCTACCTTATCAGCATAAGCATTGCCCTGAGTGATGGGATCTGATGCCTTTTAATGGCCTTTGCAGTGAATGACTCCAGCTTCCTTTGGAAGTAAAGAGGCATTAATGATGGAGGACCCTCGAGTAGTGAGGAAACCTCTTTCAGCCCATAAAACAGCATGGTGGTGTAGGATATGGAAGGCATATTTAGAGTCAGTATAAATATTGATGCGTAGTCCTTTGCAAGAGTGAGGGCTTGAGTTAAGACAATGAGTTTGGCTTGCTGAGAGGTAGTGGAGGAGGGCAGAAAGTATATGCATCAGGTGTGAGGAAGAAAATAGATTTTGGAAGTTATGAGAACTGTAGAGAGTGAATTGAGCATAGTTTGTGATTTTGAGGGTCTCTAAAAACATTAAGGCAGTGGCAGCCACTGCATGCAGACATGAGGGCTAGGCTAAAACAGTAAGGTGAAGTTATTTGGACAGAAAGGCTATAGGGCGTGGTCCTGGCTCTTGTGTAAGAATTGCAACCACATAGCCCTGCACTTCGGCTGTGTGTAATGAAAAAGGTTGGGATGAGTTAGGGAGAACCAGTGTGGGAGCAGATTTTAGGGCTGTTTTTTAAGGAATGGACAGGGGAGTGGGGAAAGGATTTAGGATTTATAGGGTCAGCTAGGTTTATCTAGAACAGAATAATGGGTTGTGGAGGGAGGTATTGAGGATAGGAGAGTATATGGGTTTGGTACCATGGGGTGGATAGGCAAGATAATTTTGTTGATAAGGCGCAGATCCTGAACCAAAGTGTAAGGCTTGTCTGGTTTTTGGACAGGTAAAATGGGGGAATTGTAAGGAGAGTTTATAGGCTTTAAAAGGCCACGCTATAACAGGTAAGTGATAACAGGCTTTAATCCTTTTAAAGCATGCTGTGGGATGGGATACTGGGGTTGATCGGGGTAAGGGTGATTAGGTTTTAATGGGATGGTAAGGGGTGCATCATCCATCCCCAAGGAGGGAGTGGAGGTGGATTAAGGTGGGAAGATACAAGGAGAGGATGTGAAGGAGGCTTTGAAGTGGGGGAAAAGGGCAGTAATGAGGTGTGGCTGTAGCCTAGGAATAGTCAGGGAAGCAGGTAATTTAGTTAAAATGTCTCAACCTAATAAGGGAGCTGGGAAGGTGGGGATAACTAAAAAGGAGTGCATAAAAGAATAGTGTCCAAGTTGGCACCAGATTTGGGGAGTTTTAAGAGGTTAAGAAGCCTGGCGCTCAATACCCACAACAGTTATGGAGGCAAGGGAAACACACCCTTGAAAAGAAGGTAATGTGGAGTAGGTAGCCTCCGTATTGATTAATAAGGGGATGGACTTACCCTCCACTGTGAGAGTTACCCAAAGTGTCTGTGATGGTCCAGGAGGCTTCCGAGGTGAGCCGGCAGTGTCAGATCTGGAAGGAGTTGGCCAAGGAACACTGGGTTTGGGCTCCAGGGGCTTCAGGAGCAGCAGCAATGTGAGTCGGACAGTCTGACCTCCAGTGGGGGCCTGCACAGACAGGGCACGGCTCAGGAGGAATCCCAGGCCGTGGGCATTCTGAGGCCCAGTGGCCAGGCTTTTGGCATTTGAAACAAGGTCCACAAGGATGTTTTTAAGGAGCCTCTGGGAGCTGTGGCCTGGATGTTCTGAAATTTTTTTGTATGCTGGCGACGTGGTTATGGGTTGTCTTACAGCGGAGGCAAGTAGCTGTAACTCAGAAATGCATTGCTATCTGGCCACCTCCTCTCTACTATTGTACACCTTGAAGGTGAGGTTGATTAATTCCTGTTGTGGGGTTTGAAGGCCGGATTCCAATTTTTGAAGCTTTTTGCTAATGTCAGGAGCTGACTGGGTGGTAAAATGCATATTAAGAATAAGGCGGCCTTCTGGCCCCTCTGGGTCTAGGGCGGTAAAGCATCTAAGGGTTTCTGCTAAGCAGGCCATGAACTGGGCTGGGTTTTCATCTTTACCTTGGGTAGTTTCTTTAAGTTTGTCATAATTAACAGCTTTGTAAACTGCCTTTTTAAGCCCTTCAACTAGGCAAGAAACCATGTAATCTCACCTAGCTATACCTGGGGAATCTGCTTGATAGTTCCATTGGGGATCTTCTCAGGGAACTGCTCTAATGCCTTCCGGGAGGTATGACTCATGAAGCTGGTGGTTATCAGTGCGAGATTGGGCTAGAGAGAAGACTCTTTCCCATTCACCTGGGGAGAGGGTAGAAGTTAGAATGACATTTAAGTCACTCCAGGTTAAACTGTAGGATAGAGTTAGATATCAGAATTCCTGTATATATTTAGTGGTGTCTGATGAGAAAGAGCCTAAATGCTCGCTGATTTGGGAAAGGTCTGGTAGAGAAAAAGGCACATGTACTCTGACTATGCCTTCAGCTCCAGCCACCTCTCTAAGAGGAAATTGTTGGGCAGGAGGGGGAGGGCTAGTCGCAGAATGAAACTGTAAACCAGACCGGGTGTGGGAAGGGGAGTTAATATAAGGGTTATAGGGATGGGGAGCAGAGGCTGAAGAAGACTTGGAGCCTGATTCAGCCTGGCGGGGAGCGACCTGAGGAGGAGCAGTCTGGGGAGGAGGTGAGAAGTCAGATGGGTCAGTAGAAAAGGAAGATTCACAAGACTCAGCGACACTTGGGGTTGAGACTGAAGGGACAGGCAGGAGGGAAAGAAGGAGGATTTGGGATGAGTCGCATTGGGAACAGAGACTAGGGAGGGAACAAAGTGTGAAAAATACCTGGACGTAAGGCACCTCAGACCATTTGCCCATTTTTTGACAAAAATTATCTAGGTCTCGTAGGATGGAGAAATCAAAAGTGCCATTTTCTGGCCATTTAGTACCATTGTTGAGTTTGTATTGGGGCCAAGCAGTGTTACAGAAGAAAACAAGATGCTTAGATTTTAGGTCAGGCAAGAGTTGAAGAGGTTTTAAGTTCTTGAGAACACAGGCTAAGGGAGAAGAAGGAGAAATGGAGGGTGGAAGATTGCCCATAGTGAAGGAGGCAAGTTTAAAGAGAAGGGTACAGACATGGAGAAGGGGGGTGGGGAGCAGCCCTGGGCTGAAATGTGGGTGAGGAGCCAAAGCAGGTGTCTCCACAGTTGACTTGCCACCAAAGAATGTGGGTGAATGACCAAGGCAGGTGTCCCCGTGGTGATCAGACACCAATGGAGTGTGGGCGAATAATCAGGCAGGCATCCCTGCAATGATTAAACACCAAGGGAAGGCTGTCTTCCTAAGTCTGTGACTGGCGCCGGAGTTTTGGGTCCACGGATCAAATGTGTCTCCTTTGTCTCTACTAGAGAGGAAAAATAACTGGACTTGGAAGGACAGGGAGATTGAAGGGCAGGGAGAGAGGCTGGAGAAGAGAGTGAAAAGACTCTCTGATTTACCTGATTTGAAATTGGTGAGATGTTCCTTGGGCTGGTTGGTCTGAGGACCCGAGGTCATAGGTGGATCTCTTCACAGAGTGAGGGTGAGGACAGGGGACTGGTCTCCCAAAGGAGTCCCTCTGACCCGGGTCTTCGGCACCAAATGTCTCATGCTTCCATGTGAAGAGACCACCAAACAGGCTTTGTGTGAGCAATAAGGCTGTTTATTTCACCTGGGTGCAGGCGGGCTGAGTCCGAAAAGAGAGTCAGCAAAGAGTGGTGGGATTATCATTAGTTCTTACAGGTTTTGAGATAGGCAGTGGAATTAGGAGCAATGTTTTGCAGGCAGGGGGTGGATCTCACAAAGTACATTCTCAAGGGTGGGGAGAATTACAAAGAACCTTCTCAATGGTGGGGGAGATTGCAAAGAAACTTCTTAAGGGTGGTGGAGATTACAAAGTACATTAATCAGTTAGGGTGGGGCAGAAACAAATCATAATGGTGGAATGTCATCAGTTAAGGCTATTTTCACTTCTTTTGTGGATCTTCAGTTGCTTCAGGCCATCTGGATGTATACGTGCAGGTCACAGGGGATATGATGGCTTATCTTGGGCTCAGAGGCCTGATTTTATATATATATATATATATATACACACACACACACATATATGTACACACACATATATAATTATTAATTGTTAGTTAATTTTCTTGACTTACTGAACTGGCTGGGACCTCCAGTATAATATCAAGTAGAATGATGAAAATAGACTTCCTTGAGTCACTTTCAATTTCAGAAGGTAACATTTCACCATTAAGTTTTATGTTTGATTTAAAATTTTGTTTTATTTGTTTTTGTCAGAATAGGGAATTTCCTTTTATGTCTCATTTGCTAAGAGTTTTTTTTGTAAACATTAGTAGATGTTGAATTTCATCAAATGTTTTTAGTGAGTCTATTGAGATGGTCATATGATTTTTCTCCTTTATTCTGCTAATCACATAAATTATACTAATTTCAAATATTAAGCTATCCATGCATTTCTGAACTAAACTCAATTAGACATGGTGTAGTCTCCTTTTTCATATGTCACTAGATTCATTTTATTTATACTTTATGAAGGATTTTTCCATGTTTATGAGTGGAATTGTTCTGTATAGCAAAGGCCTTTGGTGGCCACACCACATCTTCATGGCTGACATCAGATTTTAGGTGCCCTGTGATGAGCAGCTGTGGTGGCTGACAGCTCAAGTACATGCAGAATATCTTCCGGAATTTCCCCTAAAACCTTCTTTGACACCTCAAGAACATCCTTGGCTAACACACAGCCCTGAAGTGTGAGAGAATCAAGGCCATACTCATGGTATTGACCTGGACTGGGGTCTTCTCTGAAGACTTGCCTGGGGAGAAAGCCCCTCTTGAGTTCAATCAGTGGCTGTTGGCAGGATTCCTCATGGGCTGCTGGACCAAGGACCTCAGTTACCCACTGGCTGTTGACCTGAGACTTCTCTCATTTGTCATGTCGGCCTCCCCAAATGGTGGCTTGCTTAATTAATGCATGCTAGTTGTTGGCAGCAGAAGTCACAGCTTTTGCAACCAAATCATGAAAGTGACATCCCATCACCTTTGCCATATGCTATTATTCAGAAACAAATCACTTGGTCTAGCCCATACCTAAAGGGAAAGAATTCCACGAAGGCATTGTTATGGGCTGAATTGTGTTGCCCTAAAACTCATATGTTGAAATCTTCATCCCCAGTACCTCCGAATATTATTGTATTTGGAGATAGGGACTTAAAGAGGTGATTGAAAGAGGAAAAAAAGTACCAGAAATGTAGAAGACCTCTAAACAGAAAGACAGCAGCCAGAGACCAAAGAAGCAGGAACTTCAAACTTCACCAGGACAACAGACACAGCTGGTACCTCAGCAGCACCATAGTCTTTGCTCAATAAAAAGCAGACTATGAGACTTAGAACTGATGTGTGCTTTAAGGGATTTTCAGTTGCACACATTTCAGGGGCTTTATATCTGTTGGCTTTTATTACTCATAGCTGAAACTGTTACTGGAAAGAGTATGGAAAGGGGTCCCAATCCAGACTCCAAGAAGGGGTTCTTGGATCTCACACAAGAAAGAATTCGAGGGGAAACCATAAAGTGCAAGCAAGTTTACTAAGAAAGTCAAGAAACAAGGCCTGGTGGGCTTGTAATTCCAGCACTTTGGGAGGCTGAGATGGGTGGTTCCCTTGAGCCCAGGAGTTGGAAACCAGCATGGGCAACATGATGAAACCCCATCTCTATAAAACCAAAAATTAGTCAGGCATGGTGGCTGGCACCTGTAGTCCCAGCTACCTGGAAGGCTGAGGTGGGAGGATTGCTTGAGCCTGGGAGGTAGAGGGCTGCAGTGAGCCGTGATTGCACCACTGTACTCCAGCCTAGGTGACACAGTGAGACCCCATCTCAAAAAAAAAAAAAAAAAAATTGATCCTCCTTAGAAAAGAAGTGAGGGCTGCTGGTTGACTATTTTTATGGTTATTTCTTGATTATATGCTAAACAAGGGGTAGATTTTTCATTAGTTTTCCAGGAAAGAAGCAGGAATTTCTCAGAACTGAAGGTGCCTCCACACTTTAGACTATATAGTTTAGACTACATAGGGTAACTCCCCGATGTTGCCATGGCATTTGTAAACTGTGCTGGCACTGGTGCAAGTGTCTTTTAGCATGGTAATTTATTATAATTAACATGTAATAAGCAGTGAGGACAACGAGGTATAATGGCCTCATTGTCTGGGGTGACACCTGAAGTTCTTTGTCTCACAGCCAAAGAAATCAAGGATGCAGATGCTCCAAGGATGAGGCTAGAGTAGAAGCTTTAATAAGCATAAGAAAGAGAGAAAGCTCTCTGCCATATAGGGGGGTCCCAAAAAGAGTTGCCATTTCACAGTTGGATACAGAGGCTTTTATAAGAAACCAATGAGGGCTAGGCATCTTATTTGCTGGGTGTCTTATCTGAATTTCTGGTAGCTCTATCCCATCCTCCTAGTGCACATGCAGGCCCCTAGCTTGAGTTACTCCATATTGCTTTGTTTCCCCTACTGAGCATGTGTCAGGGGAGGGAATTTTCCATTGTGGGCATGTCTGGACAAGTCTCCTGTGTAGCCTTTCTTATCTATGCATCTGTGGGCATGTCTTAGTCAAGCTCCCCTGTGCAAGTTCCCTTATCTGTGCCTGCAGGCTATTTTTTTGTTTGAAAGAACTCAACTGAGAACCCACCCTAACTGCCTGCCTGACCAGTTTCTGCTTCCTCCTCTCTCATTCCCCACCTTGGGAGTGGGGACCCCAACTGCTGTTGGGGAAGGTGGAAGATGACCACTCCTGGCTGCTTCCTGCTGAAAGGGGGCATTGCTGAGGTTACAACAGCTAGGGCTCTTCCTGAGGTCAGTCTAAGGGTCCCCAGAAGAATGGTGTGTCCATGCATGGTTCCATCTGCAGCACCATTTGGAGTTTAATAGTCTCTAGGTGAGTGGAAACAATTCGAATTATGGTATTGAGTATACAAGGTCCAAACATTAGTACAAAACACACATGCAAAAGGGGGCCTAATAAAAGAACTAACCAATTCCATAAAGAAAACTGGAATCCATTAAGGAGGGATTTTAGCCACCAGGGACTAGAGCCTGCACTTTCTATTAATCTGCCAATGATTCTAATTTGATCTTTAAGCATCTGTAGGTTCTCTTCTACTTGACTGGAGGTGTTGATTTAGAAGCAACATGTTTCATTTAAAAGTGCACAGGTACCCTCTACTTTAGCCATAAGAACACCTAAGAGCCTGTCTATTTTGCTCTACTACTGAGGCTAAAGAGTCTATGGATTTTTGTTGTGTGTCTATGGCTCCTACTGTTGCCTTCCACCCTCATTGCATCATAATGGAAATATTAAGTATTGATCTTTCAAGGAGAGGAATACCAGCAAACCAGAATATGCCTCTGGCTACAGAATCCCCTATCCACGGTTTTTCTAAGATAAGATTGTTGTGTGCATTTCCTCCCCAATCCTCTTTCAGTTAAATCTCCATATGAGGTCATGGAAATGATAGGTCTCTTTGTTTGGTTTATCCAAGATAGTGCACTCTCTAGAAAAGAGACTAGGTGAGGGATGTCCCCAGATGATGCTGCCATGTCAGTGGAATTTAAAAATAATAGGTCAGGGGCCACTGCCACTATGGTGCATGTTCCCTTCCAGTGCCTGGGGAGGATGAAGTGTAGCCAGGAGCCACAAAGGGAATACAGCTCTGTCCCTTAAAGGGATAGTTCTTTTTTGTTTTTTTGAGATGGAGGTCCACTCTTGCCACCCAGGCTGGAGCACAATGGTGCAATCTCAGCTCACTGCAAACTCTTCTTCCTGGGTTCAAGTGATTCTCCTACTTCAGCCTCCTAAGTAGCTGGGGTTATAAGTGTGGGCTGCCACACCTGGCTGATTTTTGTATTTTTAGTAAAGACAGGGTTTCACCATGTTAGTCAGGCTGGTCTCAAACTCTGGACCTCAGGTGATCCCCCCATCTCGGCCTCCCAAAGTACTGGGATGACAGGCGTGAGCCACTGCACCTGGCCTGTGTTTCTAAGCTGTGGCTTGTGAGAGATACAAGCAGATCTTTCTCATATCTTAGGAGCTTTCCCTTCTTACATATAATAGAAGCATCTTTGGGATAGGATTATCCATACTCAGGATAGCCACCCACGATGCTGTTTGGAATTTTACATGCTAAATGAGAAGGGTCCACCTGACAAATGGGGTTTTGAAAGATCAGGGCCACATTATGTCCTGGCCAATATCTCAGATAACCCTTGGAGCAGAGGCTCTCAATCCACATGTCTCCTGTTCACCCACAGATTTGTAGGCCACTACTACTGGCAAGCATCATACAAGCATTTGGAATTCCATGAGGGGGAATGTTTGGGAAGGACCATGTGTTATTTTTTACATTACAGTACCATGTGTCAAGGTGGTTACATAGAGCCTGCCGTTCCCATCAGGACTTCCAATGAGGAGGAAAGGCTAGATTCTGAAAGCCCCCCACATAGGGCTTCCAGTTTTCTTAGATCATCCCTACTGTGTTTTCTTCTCCAAACCTCTGAGCTTTCAGCAATTACAAGTGTGGTGTTACAATATTTGAGATCTCCTGGGTATGGTCCTTTTCCCATGGGTCACTTTCATTGCCATCTTGATTTTGGTGGGTTTTGGCAGCTTCTTTACCACATCCTGTTTTATCAGCAGGGTATTTATGACCTGTATCTTGTGATACCAGTCCTGCCCACCTCCTGTCTCATCCTATGACTAAGAATGCCTAACCTGGGAATGCAGCCCAGCAGGTCTCATCCTCATTTTACCCAGCCCCTATTCAAGATGGAGTTACTCTGGTTCCAACACCTCTGACAAAACTGCCTTTGTGAAAATTATAACAGTGAGAAAATTATGGCAGTGAAAGAGATCTGATCTAACCAACCCTCATCTTGTCTTTAACCTCCAAACTGCCCTTAATCATCCTGGGCCTGGGCCAGATTAACTTTAGGAGACTTTTGGTTTATAGTTTAAATGATAATAGCCCTTCCCCCCAAATCACCTGCCTTTGTAAAGCCAATGAGAGGTCACCAGTCTAGGAGGATGAGAGGAGCCTGAATTCTGGTAAAGGGTAGACATAAACCCAGGTCATGAGATATGTAAATTCCCCAATTACTCCTGCAGATCACATCACTATTGTAGAACCTACCGTTGACCTTTTAAGGTGTCTTTTTGGTTTTCATGCAGGTCTGATGACCGACGGTTCCACCTGGACCCGCCAACTGCTCCTGTTAGCCCCATCCAGAAACAACTCAGCAGGCATGAGAACCATTTCCCACACACCTATTGATTGCATCCCCAGCCAATCAACAGCATCCATTGCCTAGCCACTACTCCTTTCCCCCAAACTATCTTTGAGAAACCCTAGCCTCCAAATTATCTGGGAGACTGATTTGAGTAATAGAAGTCTGGTCTCCCATTTAGCCAGCTCCACGTTGTGAAGTTCTTTCTCTTGGGATTCCCCCCATCCCCTGATAAATGAACTCTATCTGGGCAGCAAGCAAGATGAACCCACTGGGCAGTTACGTAGCTGCTTGGTATGCAGCAACTTGGGTGGAGGCAAAAACACATAAATAAAGGGACTAAAAGGAAAATGATGCTTTTCTTCTATATTCTCATAATGTAGAAAGTAAGAAGTTGCTTGTTGTTTCAGAAGTTTAACCCCATTGCTCTTCGTTTTCGGGCCCACTCTGTGCTTGGGCACCACAAGTTAGCAACGGTTGTGAGCTGTCTTCCTGTAGTTCTGGACAAATGGAGTTTTTTTGGGTAGATGGGGAGTCCACTTCCCATCACATAAACATGAAATCCATGTTTCAGAAATGTTGCAATTTTAATGAGGTGACTTTATCTCACAATTAAAATACCTAACTTTAGGTAGAATAAAATGTATAAGGAGCCCTAGGACTATCGGTGGGATCTAATTCAACTGGATTGGGGTCCTTGTAAGAGGAAATTTGGACATGCAGACACCTGGGATGTATGTGCACAGAGTAAAGATCATGTGACGACAAAGAGAGAAGGTGGCCATCTGCAAGCCAAGGACAGAGGCTGTGGAAGAAACCAACCCTGCCAACACCTTGATCTTGGATTTACCTAGCCACTGCCCCCTTGATCTAGCTTTCAAAACAGTGACAAAATGAATTTCTGCTGTTTAAGCCACCCAGCCTGTGGTATTTTGTTATGGTAACCCTAGCAAACCCATGCAGGTGTGAATATGTGGGATCACAAGGGCCGTCTTAGAAGGCTATCTATCAGAGTGTGACTATTGGCACAGGTCACCGGCTAAAATCAAATTGATAAAATCCACATGTTGAGAGAGCTTCATTACTAAAGGGGCTACCAGCCTGGAAAAAAGATACCCCCATATAATCCTCTGTGAATAGGTAATGGGCTGAGAAACCCTACCATGTGTCTGAAGGGAAACTCCATGAATGACCACTCTTCTAGGTCACTGTGTGCACTGACACTTCTGCATAGCAAGGCGAAGTTTGGAACACCACCACCAAAGAGAACACCTTAAAATATTCTGGAGAGAAACAACATGCTAACTACAAAGGCTGAAGAATAAGATGGAAATTAGACTTCTTAACAGCAACACTAGAAACCAGAAAATGGAATCAAATTTTTCAAAATTTTAACTGGAAGTAATCTGGACTTAGAATTCTATAATTTTTCAAATATCTAATGAAAGTGTTATTCAAGTGACAGAATGAAAACAAAAAGACATTTTCAAATGTTCAAGGACAGAGTATAATATCCACAGACTGCTCTCCCCCAAACCCCCAAATAATTTCTAGATGACATACTTTAGCAAGAAAAGTGAATCAAAGGGGAAAAGTTGAGTAAAGGGGAAAAGGCAGATCAACAGAAACACAAATAAAAACCTCACAACATAGAAACAGAAAACCAGACCCACCACCATCCATCGTCATTGCCACTTATATAAATATCAGTAAACTTACTTGTAATTCTAAAGGGAGTATGGGAAGGGAGTTGGATGTCACTCAAATCTGACACTGAAATCTCAGATAAGACAAAGAGAGGTTGAGTCAGAGCAATGGATATGTGCAGGTGAGTGGAGTGAAGTAGCCCTGTGGTGCTTTGACTTCTCTCAAAGGCAAAAGGCAGCCCCACGAGCCCCATACTGTACATTTTCTGATTAAGCTCATTAGGAGAGGATGCTAACTGTTTCTCAACCACTAATTTCAGTAAGTGAATCAATCCTTGTTGAGTTGAATGCCCAGAAGAAATTGCCACCCTTGGGATCTGGGCTGGAGTCAACTACACCTGATGGACCTTGTATCAGTTAAGATTTTAACTTGGTTCTGAGTCACCGAAAACCCCATAGGCAGCCACTGAACTAATCATGGTTTGAAGGAGGCATTCTCTGATAGCCACAGAGGCAACCGGTCCACCTGCCTTCCACCCTATTGTCTTCCGGTCACAAGACAGGCATTTCATCCCTAGCATCCTGTTTGCATTCTGGAAAGGGAGAAGGAGAAATATGAAGTATATTTGGTGGTACTATTGTAGGAATAGCCAAATACGTCGGTGGAACTTACGTAGGAGATAGGATCAGGTTGATATTGAAATTTTACATATGATATATGTGGGATAAATTATCCAATCAGTGATGTTGGAACAACAAATTTTCCATTTGGGAAATATACTAAAATGATAGAGGAAAATGTTTTTGAGTTTTTGATTTAATGAATGCCTACTTAACGAAAAAAACCCCACAAAATCCATAAAGGAAAAATAGACAAATTTGCTGACAGCATAATTTTAAAAATTTCTGTGACAAGGACACTCTTTAACAAATTGTAATTGATGATGGCAAAATCCAAATTTTTCCAAAATATTTTTAAAGAGGTTTATTCTGAGCCAATATGAGTGACGGCAGCCAGAGTTGCACGGTTTCAGGAGGTCCTAAGAAACTGGGCGGTGGGGTTGGGCAAGATGGATTTCCCCAGGTTGACATTTTGAAAAGATGCCTGTGTCTGGCTGCCTGTGCGGCATGGGAGGGAGAGGGGTCAGGGTAGGTGTGCCTCCATGAGAACCAGATCCTTAGAAGACAATTGGAATGATGGGCCAGAAACTATGGACATGGAGAAAACTGAGGATCTATGGACTTGGAGAACGTAGAATCCCAGCGTATGCCTGTGGTTGAAGACTGGTTTTTGTTTGTTTGTTTCTTTATTTTTGAGATGGAGTCTTGCTCTGTCACCCAAGCTGGAGTGCAGTGGCATGATCTTGGTTCACTGCAACCTCCACCTCCCAGGTTCAAGCAATTCTCCTGCCTCAGCCTCCTGATAGCTGGGATTACAGGTGTGTGCCACCATGATGGTCTAATTTTTGTATTTTTAGTAGAGATAGGGTTTCACCATGATGGCCAGACTGGTCTTGAACTGCTGACCTCAGGTGATCCTCCCGCCTCAGCCTCCCGATGTGCTGAGATTACCCATGTGAGCCACTGTGCCTGGCCAGTTTGTTTGTTTTTTGAGACTGGGTCTCATGTGTCATCCAGGCTGGAGTGCAGTGGCAAGATCTGGCACACTGCAACCTCCACCTCCTGGGCTCAAGTGATCATCCCACCGCAGCCCCCTGAGTAGCTGGGACTACAGGCGTGCACCACCATGCCCAGCTAATTTTTGTATTTTTTGTAGAAATGGTGTTTTGCCATGTTGGCCAGGCTAGTTTTGAACTCCTGGGCTCAAGTAATCCACGTGTCTCAGCCTAAGTATTGGGATTACAGGCGTGATCTACTGTACCTTGCTGACATAACTGTTAATATTAGTCCTTTTCACTCTCAGAATCATTCCTGTTTGGGTGCTAGATTTTGCAGCCACCCCCACAAGGCAGGAAAAAACATGCAGGCTCTGGTAATAGAGTAGTTGTGAGGGTGAGGGAGAAGGAGCTGCAAGGATGACTTCCAGTTTCTGGCTTGCAGACCAAAAGGGAACGTGGTGCTGTTACAGGAAAGGGTCCCGATAATAGCTCAGACCCTAAGAGAGGGTTCTTGATCTCGTGTAAGAAAGAATTCAGGACGACTTTGTAAAGTGAAAGCAAGTTTATTAGGAAAGTGGAGGAATAAAAGAATGGCTACTCCATAGACAGAGCAGACCAGCTACTCCATAGACAGAGCAGACCAGCTACCCCATAGACAGAGCAGACCAGCTACCCCATAGACAGAGCAGACCAGCTACTCCGAGAGCTGCTGGTTGCCTATTTCTGTGGTTATTTTTTGATGATATTCTAAACAAGGGGTGGATTATTTATGCCTCTCGTTTTTAGGCTATATAGGGTAACTTCGTGACATTGCCATGACATTTGTAAACTGCCATAGCACTGGTGGGAGTGTAGCAGTGAGGATGACCAGAGGTCACTCTCATTGCCATCTTGGTTTTGGTGGGTTTTGGCTGGCTTCTTTGCTGCAGTCTGTTCTATCAGCAAGGTCTTTATGACCTGTATCTTGTGCTGACTTCTTATGTCATCCTGTGACTTAGAATGCCTTAAGTGTCTGGGAATGCAGCCCAGTAGGCCTCAGCCTTATTTTACCCAGCCCCTATTAAGATGGAGTTGCTCTGGTTCCAATGCCTCTGACAGTAGGAATTTGAGAATGAGTTTTAACAAATACTTGGTAACTGAAACTCAGAGTGAGAGACTAGAAAGAGAGAAAATGCTGTAAAGAGAAATGACCACAAAGGGAAATTAAGAGAAACAAAACTGGAACCAAATGGAGCACCATTCTCTGGACGGTTGATTCTGTGAAAAATTAAAATGGGAATCTATTGAGTGTTTGGAGCTAAAGAATGATAGGATACTGCTCTGAGAATTTACTGGGGAATTTGAGAGTTTTAGAAGATAACTAAAGTATTCAGAGACTCATGAAATGACTGTATGTCAATATATATCTTCCTGTTAAAATTATATATAGGTTAAAAGTATTTCTGTTAATCAAAATTAATCTTCTTATTGACTTACATTCTAATTGAAAAACCACTTTGTTCTCCTTTTGTGAAACCCTTAATCAGTAGCATTTGACACTCAGAACTTTTTGTCTACCGACTCCTTTCTCTTCAAGAGTTAATCTAGTGCAACCCTTAATTATCCCCAGAGCTATTATTAAAAGAATCTGTAAATGGAAGCATTTTTAAAGCCAAGAATCTTAGTAATTTTATTCTGATCAGAGTTTGTAAGATCAGAGTTTTACACTTTGACATCTTATTATATGAAGATGAAATAAAACCATTAAGAGGAAACACAATGTAAGTTAGTGATCAGACTTTTGTATTAGTCTATTGACCCCAAAATCTCACTTGCTTATAGGGTTGTGTTATATTTGAGTTTTAGTTACAATTTTGCTACTTATTAGATTTAGATGAATTTGTTAAATCTCCCTTATCTTCAACTTCTTCATGAATAAAATAAAAATAACTAACTCATGAGGTTTCTATGATATTTAAATGAAACAATAGCTATATAGTGATTAGTACTTTGCAGTTACTCAATGTGTTTTATTAACTAATATTATTATAAAAAAGAGTTTCTGTTTGAGGAGGTGAAATATTTTGGAAATAGTGGTGATAGTTGTACAACATTATGAATATAATTAATGCCATTGAATTGTATGTGTAAAATTGCTAAAATGGCAATAAAAACAATAAAAATATATAAAATACAATGATTACATATTTGCAGTTTAAAACCTATTATATTTAACAATATATTTCTGAATTTCAGTTTCAGAAATCCAGAGGAATACTCTCCAACACCATGAGACAACTGATATTTAGTGCAGGCCATGGTGAGCACTTGCCCTCTTTTAGTATTGGGTTGGTGCAAAACTCATTGCGGTTTTTGCCATGAAAAGCAATGGCTTTTTAAAGGTCTGGTCTGGCAACACAGTCAGCTCTTAAAATGTTAAATTCCTAACTTTTAAAGCCTCGATAATCCCAACCAAAAAGCAAGGGAGAATTTTTTTTTGAGAGGGAGTCTTGCTCTGTCGCTCAGGCTGGAGTGCAGTGGCATGATCTTGGCTAACTGCAACCTCCGCTTCCAGGGTTCAAGCGATTCTCCTGCCTCAGCCTCCCAGTAGCTGGGATTACAGGTGTGTACCACCATATCTGGCTGATTTTTGTATTTTTAGTAGAGAGGGGATTTCACCATGTTGGCCAGGCTGGTCTTGAACTCCTGAACTCAGGTGATCCACCCTTCTCAGCCTCCCAAAGTGCTGGGATTACAGGCATGAGCCACCGTGCCTGGCCTGCAAGGGAGAAGTTAAGGAATTATAAAAAATTATAGTGAGCTGACTAGTAGGGGATAGCGTGCACAAAACTCATTTTCCACTATTTGAGTGAACCATTGTTTACTCCTCTGAAAGCACCTGTGGGCTTCACTGGCCTGCTCCACTCACCGGCACTGCCTCCACCCAGACTTGCAGGAGTGCTCACCCACCTCAGCGTGACTGTCCCTCCCCTCCGTACCCTTCTCTCTATTCCCCAGTTCCCAAGAGTTATCCCTTTCTTTTTTTTTTTTTGCAGGTTGGGGGGGGTACCAAATTTCTTTATTTGATGGAATGGTACAAATCAAAGAACTTAAGTGGATGTTTTGGTACAACTTATAGAAGAGGTAAAGGAAACCCCAACATGTATGCACTGCCTTGAAGAACTTTGCCAAATACTTTCTTCACCAATCTCATGAGGAGAGGGAACATGCTGAGAAACTGATGAAGCTTCAGAACCAACAAGGTGACCGAATCTTCCTTCAGGATATCAAGAAACCAGATTGTGATGACTGGGAGAGCGGGCTGAATGCGATGGAGTGTGCATTACATTTGGAAAAAAATGTGAATCAGTCACTACTGGAACTACACAAACTGGCCACTGACAAAAATGACCCCCATTTGTGTGACTTCATTGAGACACATTACCTGAATGAGCAGGTGAAAGCCATCAAAGAATTGGGTGACCACGTGACCAACTTGTGCAAGATGGGAGCACCTGAATCTGGCTTGGCAGAATATCTCTTTGACAAGCACACCCTGGGAGACAGTGATAATGAAAGCTAAGCCTCAGGCTAATTTCCCCATAGCCGTGGGGTGGCTTCCCTGGTCACCAAGAGTTATCCCTTTCTAACACATTGTTCTCCTCCTCTCCCTCCTCTGCTCCATCTCCCTCCCTCCGTCCCTTTCTTCCTCCCGTCCTTCCTTCCTCTCTCCCTTCCTTCCTTCCTTCCTTCCTTTCTTCCTTTCTTTCATTTGAGTATTGTTTCCACCCCACCCTCACCCCACAAAATGTGAGCTGTACAAGAGCAAGGATTTTGTTTGTTTGTTGTTCACGGATGGGTCGCAGATGTCTAGGACAGTGCCTGGTTAACAGTACATGCTCCATGGAGATGAGCTATTGTGACTTGGGGTTTTCTGGAACTGTAGCTGGAACCAAACCTAACCTGTTACAGCTCTCCACTCATGCCTCCTACTGCCTTTTGAAGAAGGCCATGTTGTTAAGCTGCTGTCTAAAGGACATGAACATGAATTTTTTCTCTGTAGCTGACACAGGTTTCCCCCGAATCCTTCCACTGCCTCTTTCACGTGTGAAGAACAGCGGACATTTGTGAGCTGGCAGCCTATGGACTGAGAAATGTGGACTGCAGCCATAGAACGGAGCAGATTTCCAGGCCATTTGGGTTGCAAATCTCCCATTTTGACCTCCTTAGCATTGTGCTCTATTATTTAACTCCTCCTTCCATTCCTCCCATGTCTGCCTGCTGTCACTTAAGCAAGGGAGTCCACCCAGTGTGGGGAATCCTGTCTTTCCTGCAAACCTTCCTGCTGATTTGTGTTCTGGCCCAGGCTCATGAATTAGTTCTGCTGAGCCTGGCCATGGCCAGTTGTAAAGTGCTGTGTGTGCTGATACCCAAAGTCATGTACAAAACACCAAGAAGTCCCAAGATTGATACTGCCTTTCAATATTTGTACAAAATGGTGATTTTCTCTGCTTCCCTGGTCAAGCAGAATGAACAGGTCACCAGCACAGGTAGAATTCTCTCAGTGTCACTGTGGTCCTTGCAGGTCAGCTGGATTTGTCAGTTTAGCTGAGTGTGTCCAAAGACCTCAGCCTCCCTTCTGATTTTCAGACAGAAAGAGAAACAACTATAAAGCTACATATGGGTGTGTGAGATGAGACTGGCAGCAGTAAAGGTGGCACTTTGAAGAGGCTCTAGGGAGACAGAGTAGATAGTAATTTTAAAGTGACTTTGGGAAGAGGCGCCATTGACCTCTCCTCCTTCTCCGCCTGATCAGGCCCTTCAGAAGCTGCTTTTCCCTCACTTCCACCTCCCTCATCCCTGAGTAACCCACACATTTGGAGCTTCTCTTCCCACTATCTTCTAGCTTTTGTAGGTTTTTTCCATCTTATTCCAACATGAGAGGCAAAGGACCCTGAGTTTCTCAGACCAAAACCCTCGCAGAAGCCGAAGAGTCAAACAAAAGAGGTCATATGTATCTGTAGTAGAAGCCAGACAATGTGAAAGGGTAAATCCAAAGGCCATTGGAACCTCTGGATCCAGATAGGGCCCAGCAAATGCTGTAATAAAGTCAGCAGTGAGAAACATGACTGGGACATGACACTTCCATGACATCAGTAGCTGTAATCAAGCTGAATCTGCCTGTTGGTCCCTATGGAAACTGTCTGCTGACTGTAGTGCTGCTCTATTTTGTTGTCGTTTCAGGGCTACAAATGACTATGCAATCACTTGACTACTTTGTTATAAGCCAGGGGTCCCCAACTCCTGGGCTGAAGACAGGTGCTGGTCTGTGGTCTCTTAGGAACCAGGCTGCATAGCTGGAGGTGAGCAGTGGGTAAGCATTACCACCTGAGCTCCGCCTCCTGTCAGATCAGCAGTGATATTAGTCTCATAGGAGCTCGAACCCTATTGTGAACTGTGCATGTGAGGGATCTAGGTTGCTGGCTCTTAATGATAATCTAACTAATGCCTGATGATCTGAGATGGAACAGTTTCATACCGAAACCATCCCTACCACCCCCAGTTCGTGGAAAAATTGTCTTCCACGAAACTGGTCCCTGGCACCAAAAATGTTGGGAACCGCTGTTATAAGCCATCTGTGAACTATGAAATATTTGGGTCAGTCTCCTGAAACTGAAAATTTAATCAAGATTTCAGTGAGAACTTTCTCTTCCCACCCTTTCCAGTGTGCATAAAACCAGAATTTAAAAAAAATGTAATTGGAGCATGCAGAATCAATTCTTAATGCTGTTTCAATGTGTCCTTTCCCCCAAACAATACGCTTAAGATGTTTACTAAGCATTAAAGAGCTACCTCTCTGTACTATTTGCTGTAATTTTCTTTGATCAGACTGATTTTTATTTAAAAGATTAGTTTTTGTTTGTTTGTTTGTTTTTGTTTTTTACAGCAGGAGTGAAAGTTTATTAAAAAGCTTTAGAGAAGTAAGGAAAGGAAGGAAAGGAAGAAAAGGAAGGAAGGTACGCTTGAAAGAGGGCCAAATGGGCAACTTGAGAGACCAAATGCTGAAGATTAGTTTGTTTCTTTGTTTTTGAGATGCAGTTTTGCTCTTTCACCCAGACTGGAGTGCAGTGGTGTGATCTCGGCTCACTGCAACCTCCGCCTTCTGATTTCAAGCGATTCTTCTGCCTCAGTCTCTCGAGTAGCTGGGATTATAGGTGCCCACCACATTGCCTGACTAATTTTTTTACTTTTAGTAGAGACGCGGTCTCACCATGTTGGCCAGGCTGGTCTCGAACTCTTGACCTCATGATCTGACCTCCTCGGCCTCCCAGAGTGCTGGGATTACAGGCGTGAGCCACCGTGCATGGCGGAAGATTAGTTTTGAAAGAGTGTATCACATAGTGCTTAAGTACTGTGTTTTGTGCTTTTATGTTGTCATTTAATAGTGCCTTCAAATTAGGGAGGAAACGACTTAACTCAGTTACTTGTAAAAGTTTGGTTGTGAAAGGAAGCTAAATTAACTGTGAGGATTCAGCTTATAATTTTTTTTTAAATAGACTTTATTTTTCAGAACCTCTTTAGGTTCCCAGAAAATTGAACAGAAAGTGCAGAGAGTTCCCATATCCTCTCTTTCCAGGCCTCCCTCACTATCAGCATTTCCTACAGAGTGGTACATTTGTTACAATCAATAAATCTATATTGACACATCATTATCACCAGTCTGTAGTTTACATTAAGGTTCACTCTTAGTGTTGTACATTTTATGGGTTTTGACAAATGTGTAAGGACATGTTTCCACCACTACAGTATCACACAGAGGAGTTTCACTGGCCTAAAAGTCCTCTGTGCTCCACTTATTCATCCCTGCCTCCCTCCCTCCCTCCAACTCCTGGCAACCACTGATCTTTTTATTGTTTCCATAGTTTTGTCTTTTTCAGAATAGCATATAATTGGAATCTTATAGTGTGTGGCGTTTTCAGATTGGCTTCTTTCATGCATTTAAGGTTCTTCATGTCTTTTAGAGGCTCGATAGCTTATTTCCTTTTAGTGATGAATGATATTCTGGATGTACCACAGTTTACTTATCCATTCACCTACTGAAGGACATCTTAGTAATTTCCAAGTTTTGGCAATTATGAATAAAGCTTCTATGAATATCTATGTACAGATTTTGTGTGGACGTAAGTTTTGCAGGCTATAATTTTTCATCCTTAATCCTCAGTATCTAAGAACAGTGGGTAAAATTTGACCCAAGCAGTACAGCTATAAATCTAGTTTCTGCTATCCCCTCTCACCAAGGCAACTGTTTCAAATGTTAGCAAAGTCAATATGAAGGTTGAAAGAATCATGGGAGAAGTATTTAATCATATTATCCAAAGTTTATTGTACTTGGGAATGATTAGACTAAGAGTATCCATTAAGTACAGACTAAATGCAACCATGAACTTCCTCTTCGACTGCATGAGACCTTCAAAAATGCAGTGGTTGCTTTTAACCATAAATACTTTAGGCTGTAATTATGTACGAAGTAATGAGTAAATAGCTTGCATAAGCACTTTTACAAAGGGTAAAACAATTGGACCACAAGGTGGTGCCCAAGATATTTTAAATTCAGATCCTGGTGACAGGTGAGCACTGAAAACCCAAGACTGGAAGATGAGTAGAATTAAAGCCAACAGATACTTGGAGCAGAAAATCCAATGTGTGTTTTAATGAAATGTATACATTCTTCTAAAATATCATCTTTCAATGATCATTATTACAGGTTAAACATTTTAAAACTGCCCAAAGACTTTATGAAATCTTTTATTTTCTAGTTTTCTTCATATTATTCTTATTTGCCACCATGCCCTGGCCCAACTGTATTGCCATCAAAATATCACAGAAGACCCTCTGCCTTGACACTTGCCACCCACCTGTCCCTGCTCTGTGCTGAGTGAAGAACTTACTTGGCCACAGAGATTAGAGATCGACGGACTTTACTTTCTTGTGTTTCAGATGCTACTTTTCTGTTTTTTGTCTTGTTTTTCTTTTCTGGCGATTCTAAAATTTTTAAAAAATATTTTAAAATTAAGACAGGATCTTGCTATGTTACCCAGGCTGGTCTTGAACTCCTGGGCTCAAGCCATCCTCCCACCTTGGCCTCCCAAAGTGTTGGGATTACAGACGTGAGCCACCAGGTCTAGTCCTGAAATCATTTTTTACAATGTTTATGGATGTGCCCTGATTTAAGAAAATCTAGTATCATTAAAAATCAAAACTTCAAATAAAGCAATTAGGAAATGGGGATTTACATAACAAAATAGTTGTTGATAAAGTTGTTACTAAAGACCTTCTTTAAACTATCAAGCTCCCCAATATATTATTATATATAATTGCATTTATGAAAATTAGATTTATATATTGCTTTGCAGGGACACCCACCATACACACTGAGCAGATGCCCAAAACTGTACTGTAAGTCTTGGTTTTCATTAAGAAGGGTACAACAAGGGCCTTTTCAAAGGGAAAGTTTAACAAGATAAACAAGTATTCTCTTCGGTAATAATCCTATGGGTTATTAACCTATAACTTAAAAAGAGAAAGAAAACAATAAATAAAGGCTTTTCAATAAGAATAAACATTGTGAAAATAGGTACAAGAAAAGGTGTTTTTTATTTGCAATTTGTGTTGCTGACACCTGATTCCAGCCACTTGAGGTGACATAGCAGAGTTACAGCATGAACTGACTGCTGCCTATATGTCCTCATAATGCGTTTCCAGGCTGATAAAGCACTTCAAAGTTTTATCTTTGATCCTCAGATAGGATGCAAACTATTTGAAGTGTGGTAAAGGAAGATATTAACATACATTCAAGGAAAAAGACATTGACACCCAGCTGAAATATAGAAGTCCCATCATGTTAATAATTTTTTTTTTTTTTTGGACACAGACTCTCCCTCTGTTGCCTAGGCTGGAGTGCAGTGGCGTGATCTCAGCTCACTGCAACCTCCACCTCCTGGGTTCAAGCAATTCTTCTGCCTCAGTCTCCTGAGTAGCTGGGACTACAGGCACGCGCCACCACGGCCAGCTAATTTTTTGTATTTTTAGTAGAGATGGGCTTTCACCATATTGGCCAGGCTGGTCTCCAACTCCTGACCTCGTGATCGGCCCACCTTGGCCTCCCAAAGTGCTGGGATTACAGGCATGAGCCACCTCCCCCAGCACCTCATGTTAATAATTTTAAGCTAACTGACAATTGTGAAGCTAAAAGAAGATGATTTTTAAAGTTAACATTAACTATTACCAAGGTAGTATTCTTTCTTACCCAATAACAGGTGATGAATGAAATTAAAGTATTAGAATAATATTTTAGAGCTAGAAGGAACAAACTTTTCTATCAAAGATTTGACTTTATTTATAGAGATTGTCCATGTTCTACAAATTGGCTTAAATAAGATCTTAATTCTAGACAGTGCCAGAACCAGATCTCAAAATTTGCAGTTCAGTGTTTTTTTTTTTTTTTTTTCATCACTCCATGCCCATTTGAGTTGTCCAGGACAGACATTTCTTTCCATAAAGTATTTAATCAGCTATTGTTACAGCTCGGAGCAATATTATTTCTTTGTCGCTAGGTGACTTGTACATATTGTTTTTCAGCAATTGGAGTGGATACGGTTACATTTAATAATGAAACTAAGATTTCCAGACATAATATGCAGATACAGAGATAATTTTATTTCTAATCTGTGTTATGGTTAGAATAGTGGCCTGTTATTTGTCTTGCTTATTTTTTTCTTCAACTTTTATTTTAATTCTGGGGTACATGTGCATGATATGCAGGTTTGTTACATAGGTAAACGTGTGCCATGGTGGTTTGCTGCACAGGTCATCCCATCACTTAGGTATTTTGCCCTGAATCCATTAGCTATTCTTCCTGATGCTCTCCCTCCCCTCCCCTCAATAGGCCCCAGCTTGTGTTGTTCCCCCACAGGAGTCCATGTGTTCTCATTCGGCTCCCACTTATAAGTGGGAACATGCAGTGATTGGTTTTCTGTTCCTGCATTAGTTTGCTGAGTATAATGGCTTCCAACTCCATTCATATCCCTGCAAAGGACATGATCTCATTCCTTTTTATGGCTGCATAGTATTCTATGGTATATATGTACCACATTTTCTGTATCCAGTCTATCATTGATGGGCAGTTAGGTTGAGTCCATGTCTTTGCTATTGTGAACAGTGCTGCAGTGAATATACGCATGCATTTATCTTTTGATTTATATTCTTTTGGGTACATACCTAGTAATGGGATTGCTGGGTCAAATGGTATTTCTGCCTCTAGGTGTCTTACTTATTAAGTACAACATTATGATAATTATTTTACGCCTCCAAGATCATGTATAGAAACAATAGGAGGAATATAAATGGTAATGAATAGGCTTTATTTATTTATTTATTTTGAGACAAGGTATCACTTTATCACCCAGGCTGGAGTGCAGTGGCGGGATCTCTGCTCTCTGCAACCTCCACCTCCCTGTAGCTGAAACCACAGGCATGCACTATCACACCTGACTAATTTTTGTATTTTTGGTAGAGATGGGGTTTTGCTATGTTGCCCAGGCTGGTCTCAAACTCTTGAGCTCAAGCAATCCACCCACCTTGGCTTCTCAAAGTGCTGGGATTACAGATGTGAGTCACTGTGCCCAGCTAAGAGTAAGCGTTTGTGCCTAGAAAAAACAAAAACTGTTTTTTTCTCTGCTCTCATCCCACAATAATCAACACAGAAGACTTCTGGGACCAATCTCTCACATACCAGCAAACAATCAGTTCTGCAGTGGATACCATCTGGGTATCCTCCAATTCAATTCTGGTACTACCTGGAGATAGCATCAAATCCCTCAACCTCAGATTGAGGGCTCAGTCACACAAGACTGCCGCCCACTTTCAATGTCAACCACAAGCCCCAGGTTGTTTCGCCTGTGTTTCTATGACTTGGGGTTTCACCACCTCCCCCTTGAGTTTGGTTACTTTGCTAGCGTGGCTCACAGAACTCAGTTTACAGGTTCATTATAAAGACTATTACAAAGGATACAAATGAAAGGGTGTGAAGGGGGCGCAGGTATGAGGGAAGGGGCAGAGCTTTTATGCACTTCCAGGGTGTGTCACCCTCCATGTATTTGTTCAGCTATCCAGGAACTCTCTGAACCCAGTCCTTTGGGTTTTTATGGAGGATTCATTATGTGGGCGTGATTGATTAAACCCTCGGCCAATGATGACCAACTCAACCTTCAGCCCCTCTTCCCTCCCTGGAGATTGGGGGATGGGGCTGAGAGTACCAGCCCTCTAATCCTGCCTTGATCTTTCAGGTGACCAGTCCTGAAGCTACCTAGGGGCTGCCAGCCATCAGTCAACTCATTAGCATAAAAAGACACATCACTTTGGAGATTCTAAGGATTTTAGGAATTATATGCCAAGAGATGGCATATAAACCAAATATATGTTAATATTTAACAGTATCACAATTTGAAATTTAGGAAAATAGAGAGTAAAGAAAGCCTGTTTTGAACAAACTAATAGTAGTTTTGTTAGAATTTGGATAAATGTTTTCCCTGCTTTTCTCTTTCCCCCCTATTTTTTCTGCATTATTTTATGTATATGAAAGGTATACAATTAAAAAAAAACCCACAAAAACGAAGTCCCTTAGAAACATTTACTCTGAGGCTGCTTTACATCCAAGGAGAAGTAGAAGAAATTTACTCACACTCAGTAGAGATTTCCAAATATTAAATCTTGAGGGTTTTTTTTCCATTTCTTATTCATTAGCAGAACAGCTGAATCATGATGGTTGAGATAACTGATAAAATTTCTATTACTTTTCTTGTCTCCTTGGAAGGAAGGTGCTTTGTAAGGTATTATTTGTTTATGTTTAAGAACTTATTTATTTCTCCTCTTAGTAGTTTATTGTCTAACCAAGTGCTTTTAGATATCTTTCTTTTTGTTTTTTTGAGACAGAGTCTTGCTCTGTCACCCAGGCTGGAGTGCAGTGGTGCTATCATGGCTCAGTGCAGCCTTGACCTCTCAGGGCTCAAGCGTTCCTCCCATCTCAGCCTCCCTAGTAGCTGGGACTACAGGCATGCACCACCATGTCTGGCTAATTTTTGTGTATTTTGTAGAGGTGGGGTTTCACTGTGTGCTCAGGCTGGTCTCGAACTCCTAGGCTTAAGTGATCCACCCGCCTCAACCTGCCAAAGTGCTGGGATTACAGGCATGAGCCACCATGCCAGGCCATAGGTATATCTTTGATCATTCCCACAGTATGCCAAAAGCAATGACTGACATTATTGATGAGATTAATAAGTAAAGAAAGTTGGCATATAAGAAATAATAAACCTTAAGACATGAGAGAGTAAAAGTCCCCCTGAAGTTTGAATTCAGAGGTCTACATATTCCTGGTGTCAGTGCTCCCACCAGATCTGGCTAGATGGTTTGATGATCCTAGTTGGCTCAGGATCACATTGCCAGGCCACCAGTATTACTGAAAACACAGGACAGTTAGATGTAATAAAAACAAACGTTTCGACAGCCTTCAGCATGCTGAATATGCTGTGTTCTTGTCTTTCAAGAGACATGGCAACTGCTTGAAACACAGAGATGTGTCAACACTTTCATATTTACTTTAGGATTCAGAGCTCCCCCAGGAATGGCAAGTTGCATATCCTGTAATGAAATTTTATCTGTGTAAGGCACAAACGCCCTTAATATTCATTCCTTTTGTTTTCTTTTCTGCAAAGAGACAGGCACAGAGACCCAGAGGAAAGCTTGGCCTGGAGCCAGCACAGGATTCAGATGTGATGTGTGGTTTGGATTTTTAGAGAGCATTTTCAGCATCTGCTTGCTTGGTTGACCAATAGTGTTGGCCAACAATCAGTAAGGCCAAGTTGCCAGGACTTCTCTAGGGCAGTGCAGAGGAAGGAATTTAAAGGACAGAGAGATTAAAATGCTGAAATAGGTTTATTGTGCTGACTGGCAACCTCCTTGTCCCCAAATCCAGAGGGCATCCCCTTCTCTAAGATGCTGAGAAATGCACCGATGAGGGAAGACCCATATCCTTGAAGAGCTCTGTAGTCACTGTTATCAGGCCTGGTATTGGTGGAAGATGTTGCCATTGAAATGTGATCCCTGATTTTAGAGGACAATGAAATCCCAGGGACAGTAAAACCACCAAAGGCCAGGTGGGAAAATGATTCTCATGGGTAGTTAGAACTAAGTAGTAATCTGAATATTTTGTACCACAAGATTTTTGGGGTGACTAGTTTGTCACTGTATCCTTAGGAATGAAATAGGTGGGCAGCCTATGCTTGATCTATTTAACAGCAATCATTTAAGTTTTGTTCCAGTTATCTGTCATCTCAAAACTTAGGAGGTTGAAACAATGATTAATTGTAGTCTCAGACATTCTGTGGGTGGTTTGTTTTCTTTTTTATTTGGTAAAACATGCATAACATAAACTGACTATTGTAACATTTTTAAGTGTACAGTTTTACAGATCATGCATTTCTTTGAGTTTTTGTCATTCTAGTCAAAGGGAGACCATTTGACATTTTATGAATGGTTATATGAAAACATTTAAAACTTTTGAGAGAATACAGTGTACCAGAGAGACTACTATTATGACTATTAGGAAGATAATATCAAGAGTTTGAAGTATGTTCCTTAGCCAAGAACCCCATGAACAAAACCAACTAAAATTAAATAGATCAAAGAATGAGCTAAATACAAAGTCTACTTGTTTTAACAAAGCAGTCTGCTTGTTAATACCTTAGAACTAAATCTCTATAATACCTGATGTATTTATCTATGTGTAACCAGAAGTGTCAGTAACTGTGCAGATACTTTTCTGTTTAGCCAGCAAGTAATCTAGAGCAATTCTATTATTTACCACCATTTTAGTATGAGCATTTAAAGAAGTCTGTTGTGTAACCATAGTCTTTGCAGAAGAATCTATTATACAGCCTTGTAGAAATTTATGAGGGATACATTTCTAACTTTTGTCTCATTTACTCTAAACCATGGAAGAAAAGACCTAACAAATCATGCCCATCCAGAAGAGTGAGGGCCTTCTGACAATGTTCTCGTAGACGAAGGTTAAGAGGAGTGGACCAATGTTTTGTTTTTGTCTGATCATGAAGTAATGAAAGTACCATTAAATTTTTCCCCCACATTGGCCCCTTATCTTTCCTTTATTAAGGCATAAAGTTGTCCATGTATAAAGTTGACTGTAAAATCTTTCACAAGTAAAAGTATACCACATGAGTGTATACAAGACCCCCTTTCTTGTTTTATTGTTTATAGAGGCATAAGTAAGGAAAAAATTAAGAGATAAGAGTGTCATGATAGTAGAAAAGTTTTGTTGTAGTGTGAGTGGCAAGAGTGGTCTTTCTCTGATTTTGTTTTCCAGAAGACCCAGTCTCAGGGTTGTAAATCTTGAAGAGTTTGGTTATCCTCAGTCGGTGGACTATGAAAAGTTTTTTGTTTTTTTTTTTAACCTGGTGAAAATATACTCTGGCATAATGTATTAAAGCCTTACCGGGCTGGGTGTGGTGGCTCACACCTGTAACCTCAGCACTTTGGGAAGCTGAGGCAGGAGGCTGAGGTGGGAGGATTGCTTGAGGCCAGGAGTTCAAGACCAACCTGGGCAACAAGGGTGAGACCCAATTTCTACAAAAAATAAAAAAAAAATTAGTCAGGGTTGACGGTGTGTGCCTGTGGTCTCAGCTTCTTGGGAGGCTGAGGTGGGAGGATCACTCAAGCCCAGGAGGTTGAGACTGCAGTGAGCCATGATTCCACCACTGCATTCCAGCCTGGGTGACCGAGAGAGACCCTGTCTCAAAAAAAAAAAAAAAAAAAAAAAAAAGCCTGTAGCATTTAGTCATATAGAGTTTAGGAGCAGAAGATACATGAGATTCTGTTATTAGAAGCACAGGCCTTCAAGTGATTATTTCATAAGAGGCCAACTTATATTTTCCATGAGAAGAGGATCTGATTGTCATTAATCTGTAAAACCTTTGATCAAGGCAATCCGGTCAATTAAGTTAGCTTTGGCTAATGCAATTGTATCTGTAGTGCCTTATTTAACTGTTTTATAACATATCTAGTGAAACAAGTACCTTTATTGGTGGAGATTTTTCTAGGAATGTCCCATGAAGAAAAAACATGTCCTAATAACCTTTTAGTTACTATTATAGCATCAGTTTTCTTGCATGGGAAAGCTTCCATACTACCAGAAAACAGGCATTGAAAATGACAGTTGAATGAAATATCTCTATAAATCTTTGGTTGGCCTATCAGATAGCAGAATATACCTAAAGTTTTTATTCTCTTTCTAGAATTATAGGTTTAACGAACCAAATATTGATCTTAAGACCGTTTTAGTAATCTACAACAGTCACTAAAGTTATGTATATAATTTGGATAGTTTTATCTTTTTTTATAATGAGTCATGGATATAGAGCTTTATATGATGGAAGTTTTAAGGACTCAGGAAGAACCAGGTAGCCATCCAGGTTCTCCATGAGTCTATGCTTAACATTTGATTTATATCCTCTTAACTACCAATTTTGTTTCTGTAATTTAGGTGCAAAGCACTGTTTATTAGATAAGTTATCATAGGTAATTTGACTTGAACAATGGAGTTCATTTAAATTGCATATCTAAACAATTTTAGTACTGGCTGATTTAGCATGAAAATCTGGCAAAGTATTTTCTTGGTATTAAATTAACTTTTGTCTTGCTTGTGTTAGACTGGTTTCATAAACCAGTCAACCCCTTTGTTAGAGTTCTGGGAATTTCTTACCCAGTCTAAATGATACGATTCTAGTCCCGACAACTCTGTATTTAAGAATTTTTGTCAGAGTCCTTTTTATCTTTTTCATGAACTTCCTTGAAGGCACAGTACTTTAGGAGTTTATTTGCTTGTAAAGAGCTTTTAGAAACTTTATCAGAATTAAGCCATTAACTGTGAACATGATTAAGGTTGCAATTGACAAGAAAATTTAGTTATTTCTAAGGACATAATAACCATAATTATGACTGATAAAATATACCAAGACATATCAGAATTTTAGGAATATTATACGATTTTCAAACATATATTAAAATAATATATTCATAAAAATATAACTCAAAGAAAGTTAACTGCAGATCATTTCTTATTTGACAATGCTTTTCATATACTCTAACATATTAGGCTTGGCATGATGGCTTATGCTTGTAATCCTAGCACTTTGGGAGACCGAGGCCGGTGGATTGCTTGAGCCCGGGAGTTCAAGATCAGCCTGGGCAACAGAGCAGGACCCCATCTTTACAAAAAACACAAAAAAATTAGCTAGGTAGGGTGGTGTGCACCTGTAATCCCAGCTACCTGGGAGGCTGAGGTAGGAGGTTTGCATGAGCCTGGGAAGTTGAGGCTGCAGTGAGCTGTGACTGTGCCACTGCACTCTAGCCTGGGCAACAGGCTATTTCAAAAACAATTAAATAGATTAAGTAAGCATATTTATTTGTCTTTTGGATGCTGTATGGGCCCACTGTAGCATCCCAAATTTAGTTTGAGGTTTAAAGAGAGTTAATTTTAAATTTTAAATTTGATTTCAGGAAGGCTGTCAAATATGTCAAAGGTTTAAAACATTTAATCAAAGTATGACCACAGGTCACTGTAAAATAATAGCCATTTGTTAGTGATAATTAAAAGATTTTAAAAAGCAAAAACTTTTACTCTTTGATAAAGAGGAGACCCAGTCTTTCAAAAGATTAAAATATCTAATAAAGACAGCATTAGACAGAATCTGTCTCTCGTTTTCTCTTCTTGCTGTTTCATTTTTTTTTGAGATGTTTCTAAAAGTGAACAAAAATTTTTTATTATCTCTTATTATTACTTTACAAAAATCTTGTTTAAAAGAGAAAACCAAAGTTTACTTTTGTATTAATGAATTACCAATATTAAAGCTGATTTTAATAAAACCTTATAAACAAACTAATCTCAGTCAGCTTTTGATCATGCAGAGATTTCATAAATGTTTTATAATCTCTTACGAAATTTTAAAAATTCTTTTTCTTCCTGACTTTTTACATTATTTAGTTTTATTTATATCTTTTAAAATTATTTTATTATAAAATAATATTTAAGTAACTTCTAAACTGGACAAAATAATTTTTTCTCAACAGCTATGTATTTGTATTCTTTTACAGCTTTTTTCATCAAAGCATATCTTTTTTGTTAGTACACTTTGTATATAGAATTCTCGTATATATGTAGTTTTAATTACATATGTTAACTATAATTTTAACTCTTAGTCACTCTAATTTTCAGTAAAAGTCTAAAAAGTAATTCTGAACTGTTTTATATCAGTATTTATAGATGAAAACCATTTTATAATTTTTACATAGATATGTTTGCTCAAATTTTTGTTCATTAACAGATCTATATATATTTAGCATTTTTATATCACAGAAAAATAAGATGCCAAAGTATATAAACTTAAATTTATGTTTAATAATTAATGTTTTAGTATTTTTACATACTTGTAAAAAACTCAGACATTTTATGATTATCTGGTACTTAATTTAAAATAATATGGCTTTAAGATTTTAAATTACTGAAAAGAATATTAATACTATGACACAGGTACCCCTTCTAATGTTTTTCCCAGTCATCCTGGATGTCAAGTAGCCACATGACACCTAGGATGGCTATAAGGGGAGGTCCCATCTGGGTCCTAAATTTACATACTAGGTACAGAATTCAGGACAGAAGAGAGCTACGAAGATGATGCCTGGAGCATTCAACCCTTCACAGAATGGCCAGGAGGCACAGCTGGGCCAGGTAGAAAGGGGTCATTTTGAGCTTGACTGTGCCCTGTAGGTGGTGATATAGATGCTGAGGACATGTCCCCATATGTTACCAAGGTCACCTGTCTGGACCCCAGAATCCAGAGGCTCAGAAAAAAAAACATAAGCTCACAGTCAAATCAAGCAAATATCAAAAATGTAACAGAAGCAGAAGTTTTATGACCTTAAAGCTTGAAGCAGAGATAGCATAAACCTGTCTGACCAGTAGACTCAGGCATAAATGTCTATATTATATTTAAGTGACAATTCTGAAGTCATTTTTTATTTTATTTTACTAACAATTTAAAAACTACCTTCTTCACCAAATAGTATCACATATACATATAGACATATAGACACAAGCAGGTCTTATAGCTTCCATGAAGAATTCTCATTTGTCAGCTTTCAAATAGTTTTTCTTTTCCCCATTCATGCTATCAGTCTTAGAACTATCTGTTTTATTGCTCTAAGTAGTTGTTAGCTACTCCACAATCTGCCTTCTAAAGGGATGACTTAGGTGAAACAAGGTAGAAAATTCTCAAAAGCACAGAGCTGAGATTTTAGGCCTAAATATTGTACTATCAGTTGCTCAAACCAAGGGAAAAGGTTGTACATAAAGATCTGGTTAAGGCAGGATGGCCTGGAAAAGTACCTTAAACAAGGGCAAGACAGTGTATGTACATTTAAAACAACAGTAAGAGTTTCTAGTGACCCAGTCCTCCCTCTCAGACACCCTTTCAAATGGAAATTTCTTTTAGAGATATAAATTTCTTCTATAAAAGTGTTTTGGGGCCGGGCGTGGTGGCTCACGCCTGTAATCCCAGCACTTTGGGAGGCCAAGGGGGGCGGATCATGAGATCAGGAGATCAAGACCATCCTGGCTAACACAGTGAAACCCTGTCTTTACTAAAAATACAAAAAATTAGCCAGGCGTGGTGGTGGGCACCTGTAGTCCCAGCTACTTGGGAGGCTGAGGCAGAAGAATGGCGTGAACCCAGGAGGTGATGGTTGTAGTGAGCTGAGATCAAGCCACTGCACTCCAGACTGGGCAACAGGGCGAGACTCTGTCTCAGAAAAAAAAAAAAAGTGTTTTAAGATAGCCAGCTAAATGCCAGAAAGGTGTATTTTAGAGACTGTTTTAGTTTAATAGGTGGTCTTCTTAACTTAGCTAATTTTTCTTAGCTAAAATTACTGAGTTCAGGACGGAGCTCATTAAGAAACAGGGCAATTAAAGCATTCTCTATACCTGGACTCAGCATGGATAGCTTTGAAAAAGAATCAAGGCCATTTAACCTGAGGGCCTACTTTTTATAAACACTCTATCCAGGATAGCTTTCTTTTTGCCTTTGGTTGGGATATGTGTAAGGAAAATAAATCTTAGGACCCCCAAATCACTGAGTCAAGGGAAAAGTCAAGCTGGGACCTATGTCAGGCACCCCTGCCTCCCATTTCATTCCTAAATAAGATAGCTACAAAGACAAAAAGTGACATACATCCCTCACAATTTGCCCACAGGAAATTCCTGGTGGACAAAGGAAAGATAGAACTCCAAGTCTCCTTCTGAGGCTCACCTCAGACAAATGCATATCTGATTGCTTCCTCTGCCCTATTGTTTATGTAAAAATGAAGATTCACTGAACCAGACTATATTATGTATTCAGTGGAAGGCTCATCAAGGACTCAAAATAATGCAACCTTTTGTTTTATGACCTGGAAGCCCCCACCTCAAGTTGTCCTGCCTTACCAGACCAAACCAATGTACATCTTACACATATAGATTGATGTCTCATGTCTCCCTAAAATGTATAAAAGCAAGCTGTACCCCAACCACCTTGGGCACATGTCAGGACCCCCTGAGGTTGTGTCATGGTCATGCCCTTAATCTTGGCAAAATAAACTCTCTAAATTGATTGAGACCTGTCTCAGATATTTGGGGTTCACAAATAGTAACTAAGCCAAAAAGTTGGTAAATTTTCTTACCAATTAGTCACTTAAGTTTTTTTTTTTTTTTTTTTTTTTAAATAGAGTCTTGCCCTGTCACCCAGGCTGGAGTGCAGTGGTGTGATCTTGGCTCACTGCAACCTCTGCCTCCTGGATTCAAGCGATCCTCCTGCCTCAGCCTCCCAAGTAGCTGGGATTATAGGTGCGCACCACCACACTCAGCTAATTTTTTTTTTTTTTTTTTTTTTTTTTTTTTAGTAGCGATGGGGTGTCCCCATATTGGCCAGGCTCGTGTTGAACTCGACCTCAAGTTACCACCTGCCTTGGCCTGAGAGTGCTAGCATAACAGGGGTCAGCCACCGTTTCTGGTCAGTCACTTAAGCTTTTTATTTGCCTTTTATAAATAATTTTTTGTTTGCTTGTTTGTTTGTTTTGAGATGGAGCCTCACTCTGTTCCCCAGACTGGAGTGCAGTGGAGCGATCTCAGTTCACTGCAACTTTCACCTCCCGGGTTCGTGATTCTCCTGCCTCAGCCTCCCAAGTAGCTGAGACTGCAGGCACATGCCACCATGACCGCCTAATTTTTGTATTTTTACTAGAGATGGGGTTTCACCATGTTGGCCAGGCTGGTCTTGAACTCCTGACCTCAAGTGATCTGCCCACCTTGGCCTCCCAAAATGCTGGCATTATAGGCATGAGCCACCACCTCTGGCCAAGAGTTTTTTTTTTTTTTAAATGAGGGAATAAAAGTATTGAAATCTTTTTAGAAGTTTCTGCACATCAGTAGACATCCCTGGAAGAGCCTTCTTTAGGAGCCCTCATTTAAAAATGAACTTTGTGTATGTGTGAAATCTGTTACAATAACACACTTTTAAAAGTACAGTATTATTTATTTGGAATGTTCCACTGTAATTTTAAATTACCTTTAGTAAGATTTTGCCATTTCTGTAAGCATTTGCTGCTTTGCGGGCTCTTGGGGGCCTAATTCCTACACATCTAAGTGTAGGTGTAGCCAAAAGGTGATGTATTCAATTCTTCAGAAATTAAGCAATTAAGCATCTCATTTTTACATTGAATGCCTTTGGCTCTCAGATCCCCTTGATTGACTTAGCTAATGATTTTTTTCCCCTGCCTAAGTATGTAAGAAAAAGAAACAAAGGGGCTAAAATGCAAAAGTCCCTGCAAATTTCTCAAAGCTGGAGTTCACACTCCCTGCAGTATTGCCATTTACTGACAGTTTCTGCCTGACCTAGTCAGACATCTGAGGCCTCTATCTGGATCCAAGTCAGTTAATTATTAGATCCAATCTGATCCTGGACCCAGTCCAGTTTCTGTCATGGCTTCCAAACCCAGTTTGGATCAAAAATTTGCTCAAAGGCCAGGCGCGGTGGGTCACACCTATAATCCCAGCACTTTGGGAGGCCGAGATGGGAGGATCACCTGAGGTCAGGAGTTCGAGACCAGCCTGGCCAACATGGTGAAACCCAGTCTCTACTAAAAATACAAAAAATTAGCCAGGCATGATGGCACATGCCTGTAATGCCAGCTACTCAGGAGGCTGAGGCAGGAGAATTGCTTGAACCCAGGAGGCGGAGGTTGCAGTGAGTCGAGATTGCATCATTGAAATTCAGCTTGGACGAGAAGAGCAAAACTCAGTCTTAAAAAAAAAAAAGAAAGAAAGAAATTTTTTGCTCAAACTCAGATAACTCAAAACACAAATCTGTGGAACTTCAGAATCTGAGAGAGAATTCACCCATGATCCCCAGCTGCTGTGAGAGAGCAATGGATTCAATGGCCAGGGCAGGTACTTGACTTGGTCACTTGACGCTCTTGTTGGTCACTGGAGCCTCTACTTCAGATTCCACTTCTGACACCGTCTGTTAAAGAAATACTTTAGAGATATTAAATTTAATAGAGTTTAACTGAGCAAAGAATGATTCATGAATTGGGTCGCCCCCTGAACCGGAAGAGCTTCAGAGGGACTCTGGCACTACTTTGTGGTCAGTGAGGATTTATGGACAGAAAAAGGAAAGTGATGTACAGAAAATGGGTGAGATGCAGAAACAGCTAGATTGATTACAGCTTGGTATCTGACTTATTTGAACAGTTACCTGCCTATGATTGGCTGGAACTCAGTGATTGGTACAAGGGTAGGTTATGGTCTGTTTACACAGCCACATCTCATTAGGTTACAGTTCATTATGTATGGAGAAACCTTTAGGCCAAACTTACAAGGAGGCAGCTTTAGGCTGAACTTAATTTTGCATTATTTTACGTGTTTTTTGGTTTAATTCCTTTCTAGGTATTTTATCCTTTTTGTTGCTATTGTAAACGGGTTTTCTCTATCATCTTATTAGCTAACTAGTTATCGTTTGTTTATATGAAAACTAATAATTTCTATATGTTAGCATTGTAGCCTATTACTTTACTGAATTATTTTATTGTTCAGGTTAGTTTTATCATTGACTATCAAGAATTTTACTGGTACATGATCAAATCATCTGCAAATAGAAATGGTTTAGCTTCTTTTCAATTCTTATCTGTACAATCTGTTATTTCTTCCTATTATGTCACTAATTAATATCTCCAGTATGCTGTTGAACATGGTGGTGATAATGGGCATCCTTGCCTTGTTTCTAATCCTATTAGAAATGCTTCTAGTGCTTTAGTGTTTTTCCATTAAGCAGGATGCTGGCTTTGGGACCTTTAGGACATATATATATGTCCTATAGTGTGTGTGTATATATATATATAGTGTGTATATATATATACACACACACATATATATTTACAAAGAATATATATTTACTATATATATATATGTAGTGTGTGTGTGTGTGTGTGTGTGTATGTGTGTGTGTATAAAATACCCAAAGCTGGAGTTTGCATCTCCTGCAATGTTGCCATTTACTGCCAGGGTCTGCCTGACCTAGTCAGATATCTGAGTCTGACTATATATATATAAAGGTATCGATTAATTTCTTTTTTCTTCCTTTTTTTTTTTAACCGGGAATGGATGATGAATGTTGTGATATTTTAAAGTATATATTTGGTGTTTGACCCATTTCCTGGCATACAACTTCTAAAATTCTTGGAATTTCCAAAGTGATGTGTCTTTTTTATGCTATTGGGTTGACTGATGGCAGGCAACTCCTAGGTAGCTTCAGGTGGGGGCTGGTCACCAAAAAGACCAATGCAGGATTAGAGAGTTGGGATTTTCAGCCCCACTGCCCAGTCTCCAGGGAGGGGAGTTGCTGAAGGTTGAGATGATCACCAATGGCCAATGGTTTAATCAATCATGCTTATGTAATAAAGCCTCCATAAAACTCCAAAGGGACCGGGTTCAGATAGCTTGTGGATAGATGAACATGTGGTGGTTTCAGTGCCCAGGGAAGGCATGGAAGCTCTGCTCCCCTTGCCATTCTGTAATTCTTTGTACTATCCTTTTTTTGTTTTTGGCATGCACCAACACGCTCAGCTAATTTTTTTATTTCTACTTTTTGTAGAGATCGGGGGTCTCACTATGTTGCCTAGGCTGATCTCAAACTGTTGGCCTCAAGCAATCCTCCCACCTTGGCCTCCCAAAGTGCTAGGATTTACAGGTGTGAGCCACCACGCCCAGCCTGTAATATCTTTATAATAAACTGGAAAAACATAAGTAAGTTGTATGAGCCACTCTAGCAAATTAATCAAACCCAAGGAGAGGTCATACGATGCCTGTTTTATAGTCAGTCAGTCAGAAGCACGGGCAAAACAACCTGGTGCTTGCTACTGGCATTGGAAGTGGGAGCAGTCTTATAGAACTGACCCAACTGTGGGATCGGACCCTATCTCCAGGTGGATGCTGTTAGAACTGAATTGAAGGATACTCAGCTTGTGTCTGCTGTAGATTTGATTGCTTGCTTGCTGTGTGGAGAAACCCCCACACATTTGGTCATGGAAGTCTTCTTTGTTGATTGTAGTATGAGAGTAGAGGAAGACCAGTTTGAGTTTTTTGTACTCTCAGAAGATGTTAAATATTATAAAAGGTTTTATAGCCTCTATGGAGACAATCACATGATTTTTCTCCTCAGATCTATTAATATGGTGTATTAATTACATTAATGGTTTCCTAATATTCCTAATTTGCTGGGTTTTCAGCAAATCAACTTTGAATTGCTGGACTAATTGCCACTTGGCCATGGTGTATTATTTTCTTAATGCGATGTTGAATTCTGTTTACAAACAGTTTATTTTAAAATTTTGCATCAATTTTCATACATAATATTGGTTTGTAATTTTATTTTTTTCTGCTCTGTAACAAGTTCAGGAATCAATATTATACTTGCTTCACAAAAATAATTAGGAAAATATCCTTCATTGTTCTCTGGAACAATGTAGAGATTACCTTATCTTTGAAGTTTTGGTAGAATTTCCCTCTGAAATGATCTAGGTCTCGTGCATTTTGGAGGATAGTTCCTTGATAACTTCCTCCACATATTCTATAGATACTAATCTGTTTAAGCTATGTAAATTTCAACAAGTCAATTTTGGCTAACTGTATTTCCTTAGGACGTTATCCATTTCACCTAATTTTTCAGATTTATTTGCACAGAGTTTTCAAAATAGCCTCTTGTGATTTATTTTCTCTTGTTTCAATAGTTATTTCTCCTTATTTCTTATTTTGTATTTTTGAATTCCTTCTTTTTTTCTTAAGTTAGCTAATGGCTTGTTTATTTTGTTAATTATCTTTTTTTTTTTTTTTTTTTGAGACGGAGTCTCACTCTGTCACCCAGGCTGGAGTGCAATGGCGTGGTCTCAGCTCACTGCAACCTCCGCCTCCCGGGTTCAAGCGATTCTTCTGCCTCAGCCTCCTGAGTAGCTGAGACTACAGGCACATGCTACTGCACCTGGCTAATTTTTGTATTTTTAGTAGAGACGGGATATCACTATGTTGGCCAAGCTGGTCTCAAACTCCTGACCTTGTGATCTGCCTGCCTCGGCCTCCCAAAGTGCTGGGATTACAGGCGTGAGCCACCGCACCTGGCCAATTAACTTTAAACACCAGGAATTTGATTTGAAATAGATCTAACTAGATCTGGTTTTTTTTTTCCCGTCACACTAATTTCTTTTAGCTTCAATTTTTCTTTTGTTGTGTTTTCTTTCTTTTTTTTTCTGGCTTTCTGAGCTGGGAATTTAATTCATTTATTTAAAATCTTTTACTTTTATTGGTAAATGTGATTAAGGCTATGAATTTCCCTATGGTTATTGCTTTAAATAATCATATTTCAAATGTCTCATATATTCTGATACATTGTGTTTTAATTATCAATATGTTTTAGAAACTTTGTAATTTCATTTTATATTTCTGTTTTCATCCAAGAGTCCTTAGAGAAAGCTTTTACATTTCTAGGTGAAATGGGCTTTTTTTGCTTGCTTTTGTTGTCAATAATTTCTAGTTTTATTATACTGTGAACAAAGATTTGTTTTGATGGAATATTTGGTAATATTGGTAGAATATTTGGTAATATTTCTACTTTATGGAACTTACTGATATTTTCTTTGTGACCTGATATATAATCAATTTTGGGAATGATCTTTGTACCTTGAGAAGAAATTGTATTTTCTATTGTCAGGCTGAAAACTTTCACACACATTCTTAAGATATAACTTATTGATTATATTGTTTAGTTCTTCTATATCTTCATTTTAGTTCACTAGCTCTGTCTTATTCCCAGTGGTGTGCTAAAATTTCCCATTAGTAATGTGTTTTTATCTGTTTCTTGGCATCTCTTGTGATTATTATTTTATAAGTGTGGTGGATTTTTTTTGCATTATTTGATGTGATTCATAATAGAAATAGCTTCACAGTGATTTGTGACTTTTAGTTTTAAAAAGTATGAACTTTTTTTTTTTTTTTTTGAGACAAGGTCTCACTCTGTCACTTAGCCTGGAGTGCAGTGGCATGATCATGATTCACTGCAGTCAACATCTTAGGCTCAAGCAATCTTCCCACAGAAGACTCCCAAGTAGCTGGGACTACAGGTGTGCACCACCACACTCAGCTCATTAACAAAAATCTTTTTTGTAAATATGGGGGCCTTGCTTTGTTGCCCAGGCTGGTCTTGAACTCCTAGGCTCAAGCAATTCTCCTGCATTGGTCTTCCAAAGCGTTGGGATTACAGGCGTCAGCCACCACTCCAGGTGGACATTTTTTTAAAACAGCCCGTTTTACTTTCTCTCTGGAATGCTTCCCCACAACTTGCCCCCTTCCTGTGGATAATTCCTGCTTCTCTTTCCCACTGGGGTCCACTGTGGCTTCCCACAACTCAAGTTGTCTCTGTCTTATCTTTCTTATAATTAATATATACCTTCATTAAATTATTCTATATACATTAAGTTCCTATGATGTACCAGGCATGATTCCAAGTACTGAGGAAGAAGTTGTGAAAATAAAGCAAGGGACTTCCCTCAGGCAGCTCACCATCACCATTTATTGTCCTTTCCTAACATTTTACACACATTATAGTTTAATATTGTCTGCTATCACCTATAAGCTTCATGAGAAGATGGACGGTGTTTGTTTTGTGTACTGTTCAAATCCCAGCACTTATTACAGTGGTCACAACATAGTTGACATTCAGTAAGTATATATTAAATGAATCTACATCTGTCTCTATTTATTATTTTATTTTATGTATTTTATGTGTGTGTGTGTATATATACATATACATATATATGTATGTATATATGTATATATATTCCAGATTATTGGAAACTGGTCACAATCACGCATCAAAAAATACGTTTTTTTCAGTTTGACTATGAATTTTTTCTCACCCAGGCACAGTCTGAAATCCATCGTGACGAACTGTCACTAAGAAATAGAGAGCTCTTCATTTTCTATTCAGGAAAAATTCCAGTTCTCATTTTCACCTTTGACAAAGAGAGTTCATTTTTATTTTCCTCTCCAGGGATTAGAAAGTTTGGAACCAGGTGGCATTCTTGTGGGCATCCTGAAATGACACTGGCTGCTGTCCATTAGGAAGGCTGTGGTGAGGCCTTGCTATCAGTGCGGATGATAGGGCTGGAAGGAACTGAAGTCAAGAGTTAGTCTTTTCGGGCCACTGAAACAAAAGCATTCCCTTTCACTGGGAGGATTTTTAGAAGAACAAAGAATTTGAGATCTTTTAAACTGTCCAAAATGCCTATTTGATATATCTACTTTGAATGGATGCCTGGAACTGCTCTGTTTGCTTCTGTAATAACATCATGCGTCAATCTCCTGGCTACCAAGAAGTACAAAGCATTTTACAAGGATAAAGCCAGAAAGTCTTAGAACACAAACTATTCATAAGCAACAGATTCTCTAGAACTGAAATGACCTCTCATCCTCTTGGGCCCTGTGGTATGTTAGTATCACTTTAGTGTAAACATTCTCAGATGTTAGGGAGAATATCTAAGTAATTTGTGATCTACATACACTTCCTTAGAATATGTTTAGTTCTACTCTGGAGAGGGATGGGTAGGATGGGGAGGAGAAAGCCATATTTATCACTTACCACTCCAACTTACCTCATCATTACAAAACATTAATGCCAAGGTGAGCTACTATTACTGAATTATGCTGGAGGCATGCTCTCTGACATCTTGATGTAGGAAAAAGTTGAGAGTCAGCTTTAGTGGAATGATCTTACCATAAACAGATACCTTATTGGTGGCCAGTCATTTCAGTTAATGAGAGTAGCGCCCTACTTCCTTCTCAACCTAATCCAGTTATGTGTTTCTGGACACAGGAACTGTTCCATGGACAGCTCCCATGAATCCAGCCAATCATTTAAAAAGTTCATTCAAGATCAGAAGAACTGGATACAATAAAAAATTGGGGTAATTCCATGCCCTCCATTAGCACATTGGACCAGCAGGGTAGTGTCATGTCTGAATATAAAGGATAGGACATATATATCAATCATTTCATCTGGGCTGACTTCCTTTGAGAACATTGTCTGTTCTTATTCTACATAGTAAAGATAGATAACTCAGTATTTAAAAATAGGATTCCAGAAGACCATTTCCTTGGGGACACTTAAATTAGAGATAATAATGAGAACCTGGGGAGGTGACAAGAAGTGGTGATACCCTGAGTTCCCCCACATCCTGCAAAAAAGATGCATCCATTGGTTTCCAGTGAATGGGCTTAGGAGAAAGAACAGCTTTGAAACAGGGAGAATCAAGAAGTTTGCTTGTAGCCATGCTGGGAAGATGGTAGGATGATGCAAATAAGTTTCAAGGACAGATAGAATCTACAATTAAGGTTTGGACAGCTTGGGAAGTATATTAGTTATCTATCGCCACCTAACAAATTAGCCCAGAATGTAATGGCTGAAAACAAGTTTATGTAAGTTAGGAATTAGGGAGCAGTTTAATTGGGTGGTTCTGACTCATGAGACTCATGAATTCCAGGAGGCAGGATTATTGGGGCTGTCTTAGATATGCCCATTGCCAGCCTAGAAGAGTGTAGAAAAAGCTGAGCTTCAATAAGCATCAAAACTGCCTTTATCAACTGGATAAAGAAATGGGTTGAAACAAGTATCAGACAAGTAGAGGCCCAGAGTCTTAGGGAACTTTCTGAAAGGAGGGAAGCATATGCAGAATAAGTGCAAGGTGGTTTAAAGCTCAGATGCAGACTATGTGAGAGAAGTTAGAAAACTGTCTTTCTCATCCAGAAGCCTAGAGTCTAAGGTGTGAACCAGGAGGACCAGGTTGGTTGCAGACTGCTATAAACACTTCCGCCAGAACATGAACTGGGAATGTCCATGCAGGTGACCCTGGATGCTCACTGCAGGAGGGAGTGCATCTCTTACTAGGCAGGGAAGCAGGTTTTGAGAGGGAGTGAACTAAATCTGGTGTCAGCACCAATCCAAATCAGCCAGTTGAGAGATCAAAAGGAAATATGGCTTTAAAACAGAATATATCATCTAAAAGGTTTGAGATTTAATTTTATAAAGCCCTTTAATGGCATCTATTCTACAGCACCTACGTTGGAGGGGGTATATGAGAGTAGAAGGAGGAGGAGTGGAGTATCCTGATGGCTTCACCAGCCATGTCGATATTTGGTTACAGTTCAGATCAAGTCAGACTTAGAAAAACATCCTTATATATTCCTGTATCATTTTGCTTTCCTATCTATCCATTGGTTGATCAATCCATGTATTCATCAATCCATGCATTCATCCAATGTTTATTGATCATTTGCTTTGTGCCTTGATTCTCTAAAGAAACAATAAAAACTGTTGGATTTTCAATTTATAAAATCGTGTGTTTTCCAAAAGTCATTAGCACAATATTCTGTTTCTGGAGTATATTATCACACTAATCAAGGAAAAGAGAACTAATATTTACTGAGGCTCAAAATCACACAATTAATAATTGGGCTGGGTGTGGTGGCTCACGCCTGTAGTCCCAGCACTTTGGAAAGCTGAGGTTGGTGAATCACTTGAGGTCTGGAGTTCGAGACCAGCCTGGCCAACATGGTGAAACCCCATCTCTACTAAAAATATAAAAATTAGCCAGGAGTGGTGGTGCACACTTGTAATCCCAGCTACTTGGGAGGCTGAGGAGGGAGGATCACTTGAACCCTGGGGGTGGAGTTTGCAGTGAGCTGAGATCACACCACTGCACTCCAGCCTGCACTCCAGAACATGACTCTGTCTTAAAACAAAACAAAAAACATACAAGCAAACAACAACAACAACAAAAATGATAAAACTGCAACTGAATTCAGGTTGGCCAGTCCTTTTGATTTACCTTTAAATAATTTATCTTTTCTTAATTCAGTAGCTTTCTCTCCTGACCTGCACTGGTTATTGCTTGTTTTGAGAATACTATCATTGTTCCCAAGCAGACCTAAAATAATCCAAGAAAATTACATTAAAATATCACCATATCTTTTTAAAAAGTTAGACATAAGCACCCTTTTATGAACATTTATATTTGGTCTCACAGTATAATCATAAGAATTCCTATTAGAAGCCAGGCAAGGTGGCTCATGTCCATAATCCCAGGAACTTTGGAGGCTAAAGCAGGAGGATCACTTGAGGCCAGGAGTTTGAGACCAGCCTGGGCATCATAGCGAGACCTCGTCTCTACAGAAAATTAAAAGAAAAAAAAGGACTCCTATTAGATTATGGGCACTTCAGCACAGTTTTTTGTGTGTGTACAAACAACAAACATTTTAAAACAACAGAAAATTGATTATCAGATGTAATTTTCAATACATAATACATACTATCATAGCATAAGCATAGAAGAAGTACAAGTAAGATTATCTACATGGTTATGAGCTGAATTTTGAATTCATATATCCAAAATATATAAATTTTGTCTCCCCAAAATTCATATGTTGAAGTCCTAACTCCCAGTACCTCAGAATGTGACTTTATTTGGAAACAGGGTTTTTAGAGGCAGTTAAAACGGTCATTAGGGTGGGCCCTGATCCAATGTGACTGCTGTCCTCATGAGAAGAGGAAACTAGCACACAGACACACACAAAAGAAGGACCCTGTGAAGACATGAGAAGAAGGTGGAGACAAGGACAGAGGCCTCAGGAGAAACCAGCCCTGCCGAAATACTGATCTCAGAATTCTGGAGTCCAAAACTGTGAGAAAATGAATTTCTGTGGTTTAAAAACCACCCAGTCTACAGTGCTTTGTTACAGTGGCCCCAGCAAACTAATTTTACAGATGAAGGGATTTGAGGTCAGATAAATAAAATGACTTGCACAGGCAGGTGGCACTATCACGATCACATGTAGGCTCCTCTGACCACGAAGTCATCTCCCACCCCTGGCCCCGCACCCCTACCAGATGTTCCAGGGAAATAATAAATATTAACCAGCGCTTTCCTCTAAAGAAATCTCCACAGCCTTCCAAGGTTTGCACAGCAGTTGCCTCCCTGGTCATTTCTGGCCTCTGAACTCCCATTGTTGGCTTAGAATTTATCGCCTTGGGAGCAGCACTGTGGCTCACGCCTGTAATCCCAGCACTTTGGGAGGTCGAGATGGGTGGACTTGAGGTCAGGAGTTTGAGGCCAGCCTGGCCAACATGGTGAAACCCCATCTCTACTAAAAATACAAAAATTAGCCCGGCATGGTAGCAGGTGCCTGTAATCCCAGCCACTCAGGAGGCTGAAGCAGGAGAATCACTTGAACCTGGGAGGCGAAGGTTGCAGTGAGCTGAGATGGTGCCACTGCACTCCAGCCTGGGCAACACAGACTCCATCGCAAAAAAAATAAAAAATAGAATTCGTCGCCTTGTCTTTTGAAACAGTGACTAAAGAGCTTCACTCATGATTTAGAGGACTCAAGAGAATATTTTTCTTTCTAAAGCAGAAACAAGATATTTTAATACTTTTTAAAAGGAAATAGATGACTACAGTTTCATTATTAGTCAAAGCCAAGCCCTTGTCCCTTTTGTTCTAGTAAGCTTGGAACACACGTGCGCCTTATCAGGTAAAACTAACTCCAAGCAGGTCTGTTTACCGACACAACCAGATCCAGTGGGTGTGCTGGACAAAGAAAACCGGACTGTTTGGTTCAGAGCTGTGTCCTGAGGACACAACCCCATGACTACCCAGACTTTTGTTTTGTTTTGTTTTGTTTTGAGACGGAGTTTCGCTCTGGTTGCCCAAGCTGGAGGGCAGTGGCGGGATCTCGGCTCACTGCAACCTCCGCCACCCGGGTTCGAGAGATTCTCCTCCCTCAGCCTCCTAAGTAGCTGGGATTACAGGCATGCACTAATTTTGTATTTTGTATTTTTAGTAAAGATGGGGCTTCACCATGTTGGCCAGGCTGGCCTCGAACTCCTGACCTCAGGTGTTCCACCTGCCTCAGCCTCCCAAAGTGCTGGGATTACAGGCGTGAGCCACCACACCCGGCCTTTGTTTTCCACTGTAGTTGCGACTTCTTTCACTGAAATCCAACCCAGCACCAGAAACTAACGAAACAATTATTTGGCAAATAGGCAGAGCCTGGTGCCCTTACAATAGGGTGGCTACAGTGCCATGTCAGATTTTTTACTGGCCACACTGTAAACAAAGGAAACAAGAATTATTTCAAGTTCAGATGGGGTAAATGGCTAACTGCGGTAAGGTGCTAGGTACCTGTATAGATAAGCTCTTATTCCTATAGGCAGAGTTTTTGGCAGATAGCTTTTCTATTTCTTCCTTCCCAGTGTCTGATATTCGGCTTTACTTAATACTTTCTAGCTCTTAAAATGTCTGTTCTTTTCCTTTAACAAGGGAGTCCTAGAGCTCAGTCCTTAGGCCTCTTCTTTCCTTGGTCTTCACCCCCTCCTAGGCCCTCTCATCCTTCGTCCATATGCTGATGAAACTCTGAACTTACAACTCTCACCAGCACCTCCCTTGGAACTCCAGAGTTGTACGATCAATTGCCGGCCCAATATTTCCTCTTGGACATCTCCTAGGCAGCTCAAACTTCGTACGTACAAACTGAATTCCTAATCTTTCTCCCCAAACCTGCCATTTGCTGGAATCTTCCTTTTCTGTCAATGATAAGTTCGGTTTGTCAGGCCATCCATGGAGTTATCCTGACCTCCTTTTTTTTTTTTTTTTTTGAGATGGAGTCTCGCTCTGTCAGCAGGCCAGAGTGCAGTGGCGTGATCTCAGCTCACTGCAACCTCTGCCTCCCAGGTTCAAGCGATTCTCCTGCCTCAGCCTCCCCAGTAGCTGAGACTACAGGCACGTGCCACCACACCTGGCTAATTTTTCTATTTTTAGTAGAGACGGGGTTTCACCATGTTGGCCAGGATGGTCTCGATCTCCTGACTTCGTGATCTGCCCGCCTCAGCCTCCGAAAGTGCAGGGATTACAGGCATGAGCCACCATGCCCGGCCCTTGGCCTTCTCTTATACGTGTAAACTCAAGACCCAATGCTCCAGGTAGATCATGCTGCGTCTACCTTCAAGGCATGTTCAAAACCCAACCTCTTTGCACCACCGCCTCTGCTACTCCTGGTCCCAGCCCCTCTCCCCATTCCCGTTTCCCTAGTTATCTCTTTCTATCTGGCAGCCTGAGTTAGATGATGCTACTACTCAGCTCTATTTGATACCACTCCGATGAGTGGAAGAACACCAGTGTTCTTGGTCCTCATGCCAGTTTCGATAAAATGACACGGACACTTGAGTGGTTTTAAGGAGTGGAGGGTTTAATAGGCAAGAAAGAAGGAAAACAGAAGGAAGAAGTACAGAGACAGAGGGAGGGGGCTACAAAGCCGGGACAGGGGACCCCAAGTGGGGTGGAAACCAGCCAGGTATATATAGAGGCTGGAGGAAGCAGTGTCTGATTTGTATAGGGCTCATGGTTGGTTTGTCCTGGCATGTCATTCACGTAGCCCCTGAAGAAACTGGCCCTCCTCCCCCAGTCTTTTAATATGCAAATACAGGGCACCATGATGTTCTACACATGTGAGGATATGTGGGGGTGGCCATGTTGCCAGGCACATGTGGGCCAAGGGCAAGGAGGCTGTGAGAATCACCATGTTTGGGTGGACCCAGTTTCTAATGGCCTGCATTTGCATATCAAAGGTTGCCGTCCGGCTCTAAGAGCTGGGACTTTATGAGTGGGGCCTTTACAAGAAAGGTCTTTGGAGCTGCTTTAAAAGAAATGAAAACTTTTCCTCTCTTTCTGCCTGAAATAATTTCTTAACAACTCCTACCACATACTCCAATGGCTCCCAGGCTTCTGCAGAATTTACACCCTCTTGACCTTGACCTACATGCATTTTTGCCTTTTTTCCTTTCTTCTATGGCCTCACCTCCTGCCTTGTTAGGTTCACTAGGCTCCTTGCTGCTTCTCCAACACGCAGACAGTCAATTGCTGTTTTTGCCCTTGATGTTCCATTTGCCTGGAATGCTCTTTCTTAGACATCCATGGGACTTGCTCTCTTACATCTTTCAAAGTCTTTGCTCAAATATGGCCTGCATGAGGCCTTCCATGAGCACCTTCCCGCCTGTTTTTTTTTTTGTCTCTGTGACAGTCATCCTGGAACATGTTACATCATTTATTTATTTTGAATGTTGCACTGAAACATCAGCTTCATGGAGTGTCTGTGTGCTCATTGATGTATCCCCAACTACTCTTGGCCTCACATGTAGTGGGTGCTTAATAAATATTTGCGGAATGAGCAAATTAATGCAATTCCCGCTACACAATCTATCTTATTTAGATGGAAAAGTCCTACTGTCTGAGAAGAAAGGGTAAACCCATAGTGGCTTGAAAAAGTTCTTGTGTTCCCCACCATGTTTATTAAGGTATAACTGATAAATAAAAAATCCTATCTATTTATAACATACAATGCAATGGTTTGATATATGTTTACAAATGACATGATTACCACAATAATTATTGTCAAGCTAATTAACGTATTCATCACCTCACATACTTATCTTTCTTTTTGGTTAGAATTTTTTTTTGTAGAGATGGAGTCTTGCTATGTTGCCTTGGCTAGTCCCCAACTCATGGGCTCAAGTGATCCTCCCACCTCAGCCTCCCAAAGTGCTGGAATTACAGGCCTGAGTCACCAGGCCCAGCAAGGTGAGAACATTTAAGAGCTACTCTTTTAGCCATTTTCAAGTATACAATACATGATGATTAACTATAGTCACCAAGCTGTATGATAGATCTCTAGAACTTATTCCTCCTGCCTAATTGAAATTTTGTACCCTGAAAACGTTCTATCCAGTAAGTGTTGCTTTTGAAGTTCTGGCCTAAAGTAAGGTGAAGGTTTTCCTTATGCTAAATAGGTGTGGCATGGGTGCTCTTTCATTATGCAGGTCTCCACACTTGTAGGTAGTAAAGACACCCGTTGATACACAGAAGGCCTTCAACACAAATTGATCTGCTTCATTTTCTTTCCCAGAACAGAACAAAGTCACTTATTTGTCCTTGACTTCTTTCTTGCCTGGCAGTCTTTCTCTGACATTTATTTATTTTATTTTATTTTTCTGTCAAGACTACAGTAATAGGAACAAAAGGAAAAGAAAATTGGTATTTTTTATTCAACAAAATCCTTCCTGTTATTCATACTCATCTTCTGAGTTATTTCAGATTAATTAATTTGAAGGTGTCTTCTTGGAATATGTGCAGGAATTCACTCTGCACCCTGGAGTCCCAAAGGGCAGAGTTTCAAAATTTACAGGAACTTGAGCCCAAGAACATTTGGGCTTCCTCTATATTCCTAGGAAGGAATAGCCCAGAGGAATTTTTTACTCAGCGGTTCCCAAAGCTCATTCCCTGCTGTCCTTTAGAGGTACAGAGGTCTGGGATTCAGTTCCAGAACACAGATGGCTGTGTGGATGCTGCAATCCTGGGGGCTGTGGCCACAGCACCCTCCCCCTGGGCTTCTGCAGCCTCTCAAAGGGACTAGTGATGAGCAACCCTGAGCATCTCCCTTGAGCCTCTGTGGCCCACAGAGCCCATTAGAGCAGCAACAAGGGACGCCATCCAAAGGCTGTGAGAGTGCCAAAGAACAGAGCACTTCCCCAGGGGCTGAGCACTGTGGGCAGAACGATGGCAGCATCTTCAGATCTAGACAGGCCTTTCCATGGTCTTTGCCTAATGAAATCCTAAGGATGCTGCCGTCCATGACTATAGACAGCCACAACTATAAAATATTTTTAATGCTTTCAATTTTAAGACTTTCAAATTTTGACCAGTTAGAAAGCCATCTGAATTAACAAAATTTTAGAATTAGAGAAAACAAATTTTAAACATAAAGTAGTTGATTGTTTAACAAGTCCTGGAGTTAATAAAGGGACTCAATCAATGTTCACAGAATTACTTTAGTGAGTAGATAAAAAAATGATTTCAAATCAGCAGGCACATGCATAAAAACGATGTTTCAATGGGGTATGATAAATGTTCTACTTCTTAACTACTTAAGGTCCCCTTTACAATCTTCTTACTATCTTAATAAATATAAATAATAGCTAATAGGAGGAGTTTTAAAAACTTTTAAAAACTTCCAAATTATCATGGGTTTCTTCTCTCTTTTTTTCTCCTTCCTCCTTATGTTTTATTATTTATGCACACTGTTATTTTTCTCCCCTCTCCTAATCTACACTGGAAAACCTTGGAGTGTTTCCTTTGTCTTTCACTACTGGTCCGTACGTACTCATGTGTACTGTGTACCTCAGACTGAATTAGTGATCATGGGTGCTACACTGTTGTTCTGTCCAGTGACCATGCTGCTAAAGGCTATCAGTACAAACTTATTAAAACAACATCATTGCTCTGTTGTCTTGTGTAAGTCTAATGGTTTGATGGAAAGGTTATAGGGTGTGGTAAAAATCTCTGCTCTAAGGCCAGGCACAGTGGCTCAAGCCCATAATCCCAGCACTTTGGGAGGCTGAGGCAAGTGGATCATGAGGTCAGGAGTTTGAGACAGCCTGATCAACATGGTGAAACCCCATCTGTACTAAAAATACAAAAATTAGCCAGGCGTGGTGGCATGTGCGTGTAATCGCAGCTACTTAGGAGGCTGAGGCAGGAGAATTGCCTGAACTTGGGAGCCAGAGTTTGCAGTGAGCTGAGATCGTGCCACTGCAATCCAGCCTGGCCAAGAGAGTGAGACTCCATCTCAAAAAAAAAAAAAAAACAAAAAAAACAAAACAAAACAAAACAAAACTCTGCTCTAGAGATTGAGTCCTGATTCTGTTAGGAAACTCAATTTCTCTGAGCTGCCATCTTCTAATCTATAAAATTGGGGAAATAATAGCACATGTTTAGATTTTGTGAGGATTAAATATGGCAATGCATGTACAATCAATGTGGTTATAATTTGTTGTAGATTTGTGATCACCTGGAAGATGAGGGTGAGGAGGGTCTTTTTGAACCCAAGATTGTGCTAGTCTTCTCACCTGGGTCAGAGTAGGGTTGATTGCGTCCCCATCCAGAAGTCTGTGCTAAGGCATCTTCTGACTTTCTATTGCACTTTGCACATCCCCTTGCCCTCATCATACACTGTCTTGCATTACAGATATTTTACAGGTATCTTCTTTTTTACTAGAATTGTCAACTCCTTGACACTCTAAGCATGTCTGTGTTGATCACTATTGTTCACACTAAGTTCATGAGTCAGATGGGTCCATTAAATAATGTGGCTAACGACTACACCTCTGCTCTTCTAAAATCAAATACCTTTAATGATTTCAATGGTAGAATAAGTATTTACCTTTCAATACATTCTTCTGGGATGCATATGATAGAGAAAACAGTCCTCTTGATACAGTAGACACTCATTTCTTCTCTCTCTCTCTCTCGCTCTCTTTTTTTTTCTGGGACAGTGTTTCACTCTGTTGCCAAGGCTGAAGTACAGTGGCACGATCTCAGCTCACTGCAACCTCTCTGTCTCCTGGGTTGAGGTAATCCTCCCACCTCAGCCTCCTGAGTAGCTGGGACCACAGGCACATGACCCCATGCCCAGCTAATTTTTGTATTTTTTTGTAGAGACGACGTTTTACCATGTTGCCCAGGCTCGTTTCTTCTCAGACTGACAAGCAGATTTATATGGCATTTGGAAGTCCACACATTCATTCTGAGTCTTATATTGTTATTGCAAACCCAGCGATGAATTTTGACAACTACTAGAATATATGAAAATACCTTTCTTCTTCCCATTGTAGGACTGGGGGAGTGCTCATGTGCTCAGCTTGGAGGAGCTAGAAAAGGGAGAAGGCTGAAGTTTCTGGAGGGAAGTAGGACAGTCTCATGATTCTAGAATTGCTGGCCAGGGTGATTATGGTGGTTGAGAAATGATTACGTGGCTAGTTCTTATCTTCAGGGTGACTGAAAAATTAGGGGAGATCAGAGTTTTGCAATAGCTAAGAGGGGTTTCTAATGAGTTCTTATCATCTTTGAGAATTTGGGCAGCTGGGGAACATTTGGAAAGTTTCTGTGATGTGTGTTTGGGGAGGGAAGTTGGAAACATATCAGTTTCTCTGAAGGTCTGGGAAGGAGGCTTTTCTGTCCAAAGGGAGGGTCAGACAGCTGGGAAGACCAATTGGGATTGCCATAGCAGCTCCAGGTCCCAGGGAATGGAGATGGCCTTTCTCATCAAGGAGGAATGGCAGGGTTGCAACAGCTGAGAAGACCCAGAGAAGGGGATTTAACAGAGGAAAATAAACCAAGACTAATGCGGGAAAGGTGCCACCAGTGTAGGTCAGCCTGCCTAGAACAGCATCTGTTTTCCACGTTAGCAGCGAGTCTAGCCTTTTTCCTCTAGGCAAATTTACCTGCCATCCCTCTAAGGGCCCTCCCTGGTGCTTTCATTTTTCTTCCAGAACTGATGCATATAAATTGCCATTTATCTCTTGTGATAATTCTGCAGAACCAGTTCAGTTAGTTAAAAATATTAAAACACTTATAAATAGCCCTGGTGGAAGATGATACCCCCATTAAAAATAAATATTAGAGATGTAAATGATGTGCAGTACTTCATGTTCCTGGAAAAGCTTTGTATAAATAGGATTTTGGTACTCAAATCACATTTAAATTTTATTAGAGTGTTACTTAATTCAAAAAGTGTACAATATGTGATTAGCACTGTGCTAAGCTAAAGCAAACAATTCTTTGGAATGCAAATAACCATGAGTTCTATTTAATATGATTTATATGTTTGAATTTGTTTAATCTTTAAAATTTAAAAATATAACATGATTCACAAAAGTGAATGAAACAAATATATGGCCAATAATTACTATACAGTGCACACCTATAAAATCACCACTCAGATCAAGAAATTGCCTGAACATCAGAAGCTTCCCATGACCCCTTTCCTTCCCGAATGTAACAATTGCCCCCAATTACTCTGACATCTAGCACTGATGAGTTTTGTCAATTTCTTGTCTTTTCTTTTTTTTTTGTTTGGAGACTGAGTCTCACTCTGTCTCCCAGACTGGAGTGCAGTGGCGCTATCTTGCCTCACTGCAAACTCTGCCTCCTGGGTTCAAGCAATTCTTCTGCCTTAGTCTCCGAAGTAGCTGGGGCTACAGGTATGTGCCACCACGCTGGGCTAATTTTTATATTTTCAGTAGAGTCGGGTTTTCACCATATTGGCCAGGCTGTGCTCGAACTCCTGACCTCATGATCCACCTGCCTGGGCCTCTCAAAGTGCTGGGATTACAGGCGTGAGCCACCGTGCCTGGCCAAGTTTTGTCCATTTCTAAACTTTATATAAATCAAATAAGATAGTTTATACTCCTCTGTGTCTGGCTTCTTTCACTTCTCATTTAGTTGATGAGATTCATTCTTGTATGTTCACTCATTTTCTTGACTGAATAGTCGTATATCATGAATTTCCAAACTAACTCATCCATTTTACTGTTTTAGGCATTTATATGGTTTTTAGTTTTGAGCTCTTATAAAATTGCCGTTATACGAATTTGTTCACCCACAGAAATCCATGTGTTCACTCATAGAAATGCATGGGTACATATACAGACAGGAATGCACATGTTCATGTATAGAAATGCAGGGTATGCACACACAGAAATAAGTGTCACAGGTGGCATAGTTACAAGATGCAAGAAGACTGCATCCCTGAGTCTCCACTTGAAAGGGAGCTGCCTTGGAGAGCTACTAAATCTGCTGTGAATTTTGCATGACCAAAAAATTAACTCCTATGTTTCTAGACATTGAAATTTTGAGTTCACTTATTATTGCAGCATAGTATAGCCTAATCTGACTAGTATAAAACAACATAAACAGTTTCAGAAATAATTTTTACAATCAAAATTAAGGATTGATTTTTACATCTTAAACTTTCACGATACCAGTGGGAGAGCTTAATTTATCCATTCTAGTTATCAACAAGGTGATGGCAGGTGATAAAAGGACTTCTGGAGGCAGGGAAACTAGTATCAGCACATCCAACCAACCATGTGGTCTGAGCCCTTACCATGACACTAGTTGATGTTTGTGATTCCTGAAAGGAGCCACTGGTGGCCCATTTGGTGGTTTGGTGACATTTATATGATTTCCCCATCTTCTCTAGTGAAACATGTCAAGACATTTTCCTTGTCGTTTTCTTTTTCCTAGGATGACATCCCCAGCGGTAAACAAGAAACTATTGGTCAGGGCCCAGTCAGGAAATCAAATCCACTCCAAGGTACAGGGTTAAGGAAGCAGAGCTTTCACAAGTTCGGGAATTGCTGGGGAAGTTCAGAGGGAAACAGTGCCTAACCTTGTCCAGCTGAAACCCTTGTGCAGGACACTGGTGGGAACTTGGAGAAAAGCCAATAGTAAGTGATGCAGATGTGGCCCTTGGAGGCTGTGGAAGGGAAGCTTGAGGCATGAGGTGTAGGGACTGCAGCCTCTTTGGGACCCAGGGGCTGGGTGAGGGCTGAAGGCTGCTCTGGGTCAGCAGAGCCAGCAGTGAGATGATATCACTGCAAAGCGGAGGCTAGTGAGGACGTGCTGGGCACCACTGTGTCCATCCACTGGCATGTTTGACCATATGACCCTCCTCCACTTCCCTTCAGTCTTCTCAATTCTGAGAATCATGTCTCTGGACAACTTTAGCCCAGAACCATACAAAGAAGGGAATTCTGGGAGCAGACAACCATGCTGGCAATAGACAACCCAGCTTAGAATCTCCAGTTTTAGAGAAGTATTCTTCTGATGTCCTCTTATAGGGTATTAAAAAACTAGGGCACTGCTGAAGGAAAGAAATCAGATTAATGTGTCCAAGGCAAAGGGTTACCGTTTAAAGAGTGAATGAACACATACAGTTATATGACCTGCTAAAATGAAAGATCCAAAAAAACCGTGCTGTTCTGATTTGGTACTCAGTAAATGGTGAAATGTTATCAATAGCAGGAAAAACAGCTTTATATTTAATATGATGATGACAATGACACCTGGCAAGGAATATGTTGAGCAGATAAAAATTTATTTATTTCTTAAATATATCAAAAGATACAAAAGTGACGTGTACACAGTGGAAAGTCTATTAGGACCTTTTTTTAATACCATTTTAGTAAAAAACTACAAATTCACTATTAATTATTTGCTAGTGGAACAGTTAAAATAACTTGATGGAAAAAATCCTAGAAAATGTATTAGTACTGTGCTAGGGGAAGAGTTTTGTGAACCGGGGATCCTCCCTTTTAAGGGATTATGAGCAAGGGTAGGTGCTGTATAATCAGTAGATGATTTCACTAGATAAGGGCTGTGATAGGGACAAGCACAAATATATCCACATAAGGGGTCAGGGAACATTTCTGGACTTGGATGAAACACCAATTTGTTTGGTGTGGAGGTCTGCTTTCCTACGTTGCCTGTAGAAGATTCTTATGAATAGGGCAAGCGTTAGTTCCGAGCATTTTAGATAAGGCTGTAGGGGGCTGATTAAGTTGAGCCCAGAAAGATGGGCCCAAATGAGTGGGTGTGGGACAGTTCAACATAAAAAGGGGTAAAGCAAGAGAGGGAGGCTATGGAACACAAAAACGGCCAGACGGCCAGATGGAGAAGCAAAGCCAAGTTTTGTCAGGCCTGAAGCTTATCACATTTTGAGGACTTCATTAAGAAAAAGAACACAAAATTAAGTACAGAAAATTAGGCACAAAAATAAACATTCCTGGAGGAGGTGACACCTAAGCAGAGAAAGAGCAAGTTCATGGAAGAAGGAGGAAGGGGTTACAGACCTGTAGTTCGAGGAGAAGACACCTTCTCTGACATGTTGTTGGGGACCCAGGGGTGGGTTGCTGGAAGTCCTGGAGGAGGTGTTGGGGGTAGGTAGGGGGGATGAATGCTCACAGCTGGGCTGGAGGGCCTCAGAGAGACAAGATCTTAAGAACAGAAATCCTGCACCCAGTTTTCAGAATTTTCTAGGCCCACTGCACAATGAAGGCATTGTACTGTCTTGGTGAAAAACAAATGGGAATACATGAGGTGTAATGCATTTTTTGTCTTAAAACTGAGCAAAGACATGGTTTTCTATTAATAGCTGCAAGAAGTGGTCAAATTTCCTTCATTCATTCTAAAAATATTTTATAAAAGCATAAAAATACAACTGTCCATGTTTTGAGAGTCCATGTTTTACATTCTTTTCCTTTTCTTTCTTTCTTTTTTTTTTGCAGAACCATCAAGTTCAAAATATGTTTTACTTTCACTTACACATTTACCACTGCTTAAGTATTTATTAATCACCTCCTACTTGCCCCACGTGCTTCTAAGTGTGGGCGATAGGAATGAGCAACATTAAGTTTCTGATTTCATGGAGCTTGTAAGAGGAGACAGACAATAAGCAAATAAACAAACAAATATATCATACAACTTGAATGCACACACCTTGGAGGGCTTCTTGTAGCATTAGTTCTGAGCATTTTAGATAAGGCTGTAGGGGGCTGATTAAGTCGAGCCCAGAAACATGGACCCAAATGAGTGGGTGTGGGACAGTTCAACATAAAAAGGGGTAAAGTAAAGGCATTCTGTAAAGGGGTAAAGTGGTAGGCATTCTGTCATCTCTCTGCTTTTGGACTTGGATGAAATACCGAACTATTTGGCGTGGGGCCTGATTTCCTATGTTGCCTACAGAAGAGTCTCATGAATAGGGCAAACATTAGTTCCCAGCATTTTAGATAAGGATGCAGGGAGCTGATTAAGTTGTGTCCAGAAAAACGGGCCCAAATGAGTGGGTGTGGGATGATATTCAGCATGAGAGGGGGAAAAGCAAGAGGGGGAGGCACAGGACACAAAAACTGACAGCTGGCCAGATGGAGGGGCAAAGCCAAGTTTTGTAGGGCCTGAGGCTTATCACATTTGTGAGACTTCATTAAGAAAAAAAAATACAAAATTAAGAATAGAAAATTAGATACAAAAACAAATGTTTAAAGTGAGAAATGCATCACAATAAGTTACAAATTTTAAAAGGCTAACAAACACCATAAACTTAAACAAAATACATAAGACATGACATTTTAATAAACTGCTTGACACACTTCTATGACACTATTTACATTTTTCAGTTGCATACCCTTTGATCACTTCTTCAGTTTTGTAAGATATTTTCTACAGGAACAATAGGAAGTTACTTCACACACAGGTGAACTTGCTTTTTGTTGTACTACTACAGCCTCATGTCCTTACAAACAAGGGAATTCAGATTATTCATTTCATGTGATTTTTCTCCAAAAATGTATGATGCATTTATAAGTGTATCTGCTGCATTTAGAGTACAGGTACATTTCTGACAAGAAAGAACTTCTGTTTTGATCAGGTATAGTAGAGAGAGCCAAACCTTCTCTAACAATGTTGTGTTTTTTTCTGTTTGTTTCTTTTTGAGACAGTGTCTCACTCTTGCCCAGGCTAGAGTACACTGGCTGATCAAGGGCTCACTGGAGCCTCGACTTCCCAGGCTCAAGTGATCCTCCTACCTCAGCCTCTGGAGTATCTGGATTACAGGTGTGAGCCACCACACCCGGCTAATTTTTTTTATTTTTGGTAGAGACAGGGTTTTGCCATGTTGGCCAGGCTGGTCTCGAACTTGTGGCCTTAACCGGTCTGACTGCTTCAGCCCCCCATAGTGTTGGGATTACAGGCGTGAGCCATTGCACCAACCGATATTAGGTGCTTTATGATGGAAAGAATTGCCAGACTAGCTCCCAGCTCTGGCCATCTCAAGCTCTGCTACTCTTTTGCTACTGGAACCCTTCGTGTTGGGGAAAGACAGTTAAGGACACCGATGTGACTCTCACAGAGGGTCATAGGTATGTCAGTGGTAGCCATTCCTATACCTGGATGGCTAGCAACAACACATCTACATAGGAGAACTGTAAACCACATAAATATATCCTGTCATCACAGCCAGGGCGAGGGAGAGGCAAGCCAGGTACCTGAAGCTCAAAACTTAACATTGGCACTTGCCTGACCCTGAGAGTAAGGGCCCTCTAAATTTGTTGTTTTTTGATATTGCCTCTGAATGCTCAATTTGTCATAAATTTTGCATCCTTGACATCCCCCTTATCTCACCTTCATCCTGATTCTGTATCCCATTACACCCAAACAACCTGTTTGGGTCTCCCCAACTTCACTTTCTTTGGCTGATCCCCAAAATCTTCATGGCCTCTTCAAAGTCACTCAATATGAGGATAAGTTAGAGTTAAAAAAGACAGTGAACACAACTGGTGGTGATTAAAATACTTTTTTTTTTCAAAATTTACAGAAACATATTACCACGTGTGCACATTGCACACATCTTCCAATGTGAAAGTGTCCTTTGCAAGTCAGGGGTCTTGGATTCAAGCTTCTAACTTCTTGATAAATCCATCTCTGCATTCTGACCATGGCCATACGTTCAAGATTACATTTATCATGCTGACTTATTTTTGCCTCCAGGATTTTGGTTAGAAGCTCAGGCTCTGGGGCTAGACTATTTGGGTTTGGATCCTGGCACTGCCACTTACTAGCTCGTGGAATCCCAAAACGTTACTTAATATCTCTGTGCCTCAGGTGTTCTCATCTGTAAGTAATGTTAAGATTAAAAGAATTAGTTCTTGAAGAGTGCTTACAACAGTATCTGACACATTATGAAAGCTCAGTATTTGCTATTGTTATTTTTACTACCACTAGTATCAATATGTGTATTAATAATATGTGGCCCTTCTCACACCACACTGTACACCCCCAGGACTGTTGGTATTCTGACTTGGCTCAGAAGAGGCGTCCTTTTTCTGAATGGACTGTTGACCACATGTAGAAGGAAGGCAGAGAGAGAAATGAATCAAAGGGAAACGGAATATTTTTTCAGACATATTAATGTCTCCGAATTACCTTTAAGTAAATGAAGGAATTGGTGCTATAAAAAATTTCTGGAGCATATATGTATAAAGGTTCACGGCATGCTGAAAGACAAAGTCAAAGGAGCATTCACAATGGAGCTGGCATCCTTTTGCTTTAAAATGAGAAAAATCACACGATCAGCTGCAGTTAGACTTAAGGAAAAAAGCTGTCTGTTAATTCAATCTCATTCGCAGGACAGGCCTCCAGGACACTTCATTTTTCACCCTGGGTGGAGCCGTGGCCAGCCGGGGGCTCCACGGAGGAATGGGAGGCGGCTCAAGCTTCCCGGCTCGCGTGGGCGCCAGAAAGCGGAACCTCCCGGGCCAGTGGCGCGGTGGTCACCCTCTCGGGAGCTGGGGAGGAGGCTGCCGAGGCTGGCCCGGCTCCTTCGGGCGCCGCTCCCCGGACCGGGTGTACGGGGTCCCCCGGAACGTGTGTTCCAGGTCCTCCCGCGCCAGTGTTCGCAGTCCCCGCCTGCCTGGTCGCGGCGCCGCCTCGGGCGCTGGTGCAGGCGCGCGGCGCGCAGGCGGGGGGCGCTGTGGCCTTGGCGCGGGGACCGAGCCGCTCGGCCAGACCCGCCTCTTTTCCCTCCCCGCCCGCCCGCCCCCCACGCGTAGTGTCGCCGGGAAGCCGGGCGGAGACAGAGCGCTTGGGATCCACGGCGCTCGGACCGCTGTCCTCCAATCGCGCAGGGCAGAGCGGCTGGCGCCGCCAGAGCGCGGAGCCACGACCCTCCCCGGCCGCCTTTGTCTACTAGCCGTGCGGCCCGGAACCGCCACTCTCCGGGGCCGGGGACGCGCCCGCAGCTGTCGGTGACAGCTCCTCCCTACCGCAACCCTCCGGGGCGGAGGGGCGGTCGGGCCGGGCCCTGCTAGCCCGCGACCGCAAGCCCGCGCTCGCGGATCGATGCCCCCGCAGCAGGGGGACCCCGCGTTCCCCGACCGCTGCGAGGCGCCTCCGGTGCCGCCGCGTCGGGAGCGCGGTGGACGCGGGGGACGCGGGCCTGGGGAGCCTGGGGGCCGGGGGCGCGCGGGGGGTGCAGAGGGGCGCGGCGTCAAGTGCGTGCTGGTCGGCGACGGCGCGGTGGGCAAGACGAGCCTGGTGGTGAGCTACACCACCAACGGCTACCCCACCGAGTACATCCCCACTGCCTTCGACAACTTCTCCGGTGAGCGGGCCGGGGGGCCGGGGCCGGGGGCGCGTGGCCGCGGGTCCGTCCAGGGGAAGGAGGGTGGCACGAGGGTCGCGGGGTTCCCAAGGGGGCTGCAGGGCCCCGGGCGCGGCTCCAGCTGGGAAGCCGGACAAATGAGGAGTGCAGGACGTTTCTTGAGTCTCAGGGACTGGGCAAGCACGGAGCTAACACGAAAGGACCACGGCGGAATGGGCTTGGAAAGAGGAGGGCGGAGCGGCAGTCAGAGCCGTTGCCAAAAAAAAAAAAAAAATCTCACAATTCACAATTTAAGCAACAGATAAGCAGGAGTGAAACAGGTTGAGTTCAGGGTGCCCGGTCAGTTTGCTGCGTAGAGCAAAGTTTCCTGAGGGCGACGTCGCTGGCGCCGCTGCAGAGTTTCAATCGGAAGGTGACGCGCAGGTGCCTTTACCTGAGCGTCGCTCCTTTCCTTTTAGGCGGCTCAGCTCACAAGGGGCGTTTCCACTTTAAAGAGCCGCGGAGACGCCGGTAAAACACTTGATTTAGTGAAAAAGCGGCCCTCGTGAAGGCTTAGGTTTGGATGAAACCTGGAGAGTAAACACCATTTCTTTCTTCTGAGCCCCGCCACCTTCCCTGCCCACATGGGCTCGGATTCTGATTGTTGGTATCTTTTCAGGATCCCTTTAAGCTACTTAAAACTCCTATGTACCGGGTGCGATGTCATTTCTCTTGGTAGATACAAAGAGAAAGGAATTCTCTATCTTGATATTCAGGTCTTTTTGAAATTTAAGAAAATGTTAAACTTCACAGAAGCTAGTATGAAACACTTAACTGTCTTGCTTCTTAAAAAAAAAGTTGCTTCTCTGACCTTCCTTTCATCCCAAAGGTACCCTAGAGAAATGGGTGCTGTACTGGTGGGTTCCCACTGCAGGGTGTTGTTTCTTCCCCTCCCCCCACCCCACCCCTGCAGCTGACTAGTATAAATATTTAGAAACAATTAGAAAGTTGTGTAGAAAGAGACGAAACTGACTGCTTAATTAAAATAGAAACCTCCACAACATGTCCTGCAGGCCTTTTCACACTCCCGGAGTCCCTGGATCCCAGTGGAAAAGTGGGCATGGCTTTCTTTTTTCTTTTTTAATCCTCCTTTTGACCTGACATAGAGATAAGGAGTGCCCTCATTTTTTAAACAGGACAATGCGGGCAGCCTGTGTTTGCACATGTTCTCAAAACACACTAGAATTTTATGATAAACCCTGAAATTGGGGAACCTTTCTGAAGGGAAAACAGAATTATTTGTGAGGTTTTCCACTGATTTAAAACTGCAGGGTTGCTTCCCATTTACCCCCAGTGTTGTTTTTAGGTCCTTTGAAACAAGTGTGACGGGAAAATAAATCTTCCAGGACTGGGAGAAAAGCATAGGTCTTTCTAGGGGCACCATCAAAGGGTTCAGGGATTTGCTGCCTGGTTCACGGCAATGGAGTGACTTGCCAGCCCTGGGTTTGTATACAAAAATGCCTCCATAGGGCCTCCTTGTTTTCGGCTAGTCTTTAATTCATTAGAGGACCTAGAATAGGAGCAGAGGGGTTTGGAGTGAGAATGATAGTGAAAGCTAAAACTATTAGTATTCCGAAAGGGGTTAAAAGACACCTCCTGATTGTCATTTTGGTTTTGTTTTTAAGCGGTGGTGTCTGTGGATGGACGGCCGGTGAGACTCCAACTCTGTGACACTGCCGGACAGGTCAGTATCATGTTACAGCTCAGTGCTGGGAAAGGAAACAGCCTTTTAAAGATTTCCAAATAATCTTTGATTCCCTCAGTCAGTAACTGGGTCATTCTAAAGCCTCATGAAGTAGACCCACCCGTGCTGTTGGCCCTTCTCTGAGGGTGGGTAGGGGCCAGGTGTTGGCGGGCAGGAAGCAGAGGAAGATACCTCCAAACTAATAAAGCAGGGTTTGGCCCAGCTCTGCGTAGCCAGGCAAGGGAGGAAGCAGTGTCAAGAACAGCTCTTGTGGGAGTTTCTATTACTTACTCCCTGATTTTTATGAAAAAATTTCAGTGATGCTTTGTCGTCATTTCCCAAACTAAGTTAGTGATATCTTATAATCGTTCTGTTAAAGGCCAGTGAGTCAGATATTAAAGAAATTTGCTCAAGAAAAAGATGGAATTTACATCAGTAAGGGTTAATATTTCCCTTCCTGAGCTATGGTTTGACTCGCTAGGACCAGCCCCATCCCTTGAAGCACAGATACATTTGTCAGAGCAGTCCTAAGCTGGAGGGATGAACTAACTGGGCTTATTCTATCCAAATTGTGAACGCTGGTTCTTGTCTCGAGGGCCGGGCACTTGGAGGAAATAGCCAGGGAGTGTAGGGTTTCCTCTTTGTGTTCCCCAGAAGAAACCCCCTTGGTGGGTACTCGAGTCATTGAAGTCAGGCTGTGCCTTGTGAACACCCGGGGTACTTGATTTTGGCAAAGTGATAGTTAATGAACTTGTCTCTCTAGTATGTTCTAGAGTTCAGCAAAGTTCCAGGGGTACTTTGTAGGCAGGTGAAAGTGCCCCCTTCACTTTCTGAGGTGCCATCGCATGACTATCTATGTTTATGAAGGCATTGGCTTTCCACTGCCCCCCAGAGCCTCATCTACGCCAGAGCTTCCAAGTTGCTCACCTATTCTGGGACAGCAGATTCAGAGCTAAGGAGAGATCTTATTTTTTAAACCTGAAGATGACATAAGACCGGGGAGCCTTGATCGCCAAGGAACACTGGGCTGGTGCAGGCCACAGCTTGGGAGCACTTCAGCTTGGAAAAACCAAGCACTGTCCATATTGTATTGTCTGTAGAAAACAAAAATCAGGCTGGGTGTGGTGGCTCATGCTCTTTGGGAGGCTGAGGTGGGAGGATTGCATGAGGCCAGGAATTTGAGACCAGCCTGGGTAGCATAGCAAGACATCATCTCTACAAAATAAAAAAATTAGCCTGGTGTGGTGGCACTGCCTGTAATCCCAGCCACCAGCCACTCAGGAGGCTGAGGTGAGAGGATCGTTTGAACCCAGGTGTTTGAGGCTGTAGTGAGCTATGATGGTGCCACTGCAAGCCAGCCTGGGCGACAGAGCAAGATCCCGTCTCTTGGGGGTAAAAAAAAGAAAAATCAATACAGTCACTTCTAGCACTGAATCTTTCTGAATGCCATGGTGGTATTTATAATTCAAGCTTCATTTCCTTGTATGAGGTGAGAATGCTTTGCCTACCAGGGGGTCAGGTTTTCTGAGTTTTAAAACATGGGTGGCTGGGCGCGGTGGCTCACGCCTGTAATCCCAGCACTTTGGGAGGCTGAGACGGGTGGATCACGAGGTCAGGAGTTCAAGACCAGCCTGGCCAAGATGGTGAAACCCCGTCTCTACTAAAAATACAAAAATTAGCTGGGTGTGGTGGCAGGCGCCTGTAATCCCAGCTACTCAGGAGTCTGAGGCAGAGAGTTGCTTGAACCCCGGAGGCGGAGGTTGCAGTGAGCCGTGATCGCGTCACTGCCATGCAGCCTGGGTGACAGAGAGAGATTCCATCTCAAAAAAAATAAAACATGGGCAGAGGAACATTTCAGTAAACATAGCCATCTGACCTGCTGAAGTCAGACCCTGAGGATAAGACAGAAGTCAGGAAAATACAGGAAGTCCAAAGGCACAGTTAGCAGGGAGCCTTATGGGGTGGAGCAGAAGCTCAGTGCACCTACCTGCCCCAGGATGTCACTCAAATATCACTGTCCACTGGGCTCCCCGTAAGTGTTGGCTCTTCAAGCAGGATGCAGCTTCTTGAGCTGGGGTTTTATGCCCAGTGCCCAGCATAGTGCCTGGTACATAGCAGGGCTTAATCTCGTGGTTTTAGAATGGATGAACCAGAGGAGGACCAGGTGGTGGGGGTACAAACATAAGTTATGGGCCTGCCCCTTAATAGACTTACAGTGTGGAGGGAAGACAAATGGAAGCTTGTGAAGGAGCAAGCAAAGGGAAGAAAAGAGGCTCAGGCTTAGAGGTGCAGGCTGGTTGGGCCTGGCAGGAAAACCTCTGAGCAGAGTTTTGAAAGACAAATAGGAATTTTACCAGAAAAACTTTGCAAAAATGACTCTGAATCATCAAGGAAGAGTTAAATTGTTCCTGTTTAACAATCAGGGAAGCACAAGCATCACTTTAGAAGTATTTTTGCACAAAAAAGTTTATAATTAGAGAAAAACGAAGGTTTTAGTGCTACATTTGTAAGTTTCAGTTTATTTGGAAATTATTCTTCTGGCCTCTCAGCAATATTTTCAATGAGATTTACTGTATTTCTTAACCTTTGTGTACTGGTTAGAAGAGTATACCCAATTAAATAATGAATAAGACCACTATCTAAAAATTTGTAGAAAACCAACTTCAAAAACTATGAAAAATACACTGCTGGTAAGATAAGTCAGTTGTTTTTGTTTTTGTTTTCCTGATCCCCCATTTGTGAATTAGTCTTTGTTTAGACTACTAGCCAAGCTGGTCAAAGTGGTAGTTCTTTTCTACTCTCCCTAGTCCTGATCTGATAAAATACATTTTAGGGGACTTGCTGTGATACCTGCCAAGTTTCCTTATGGAGGAAGGAACACATACCTCTTCTAGGCAGTTGACATAAGAGCCTTGAGGGTTAAGTGACTCCACTGACTTCCACTTAAGATGGCTGGAAAATCAATGTGAGCACAGATAGGCTGGAACTTGGGGATGTGGAGCTGGAGTGTGGGTTTCCCACAGAAGTTGATGGGAGCAGAGTATGGATGGCTCTACATGCTGAAGAAATCACTTCTTGTACTTTTGGCTTTTCTTGTTAGGGAGGGTAGGTGAGTCTATAAGATGTCAAAAGGAGTTTTTAACACTGGTCTTACATCACTCAAGGGCAGATTGATCAGAGACAGACTGGAGACTTGAAGAAACATACCTTTGGCATAAGAGAAAAAAATATTGCTGAAATAGGAGTAGTTCACTGGAGAATTGCCAGTAGAAGCTGAAAATTCTTCAGCCTTTTGACCCATAAAGTACTTGGAAAAATCTTACACTGAAAAAAAAAATCAAGTTGCAGCTAGACCAGAGGGATGTAGAATCCAGTCTCGTCTCTCTGCCCCGCCCACCCTGATCAGACTCCTGTGCAGTGTCTGTACCACAGACCTGGCAAGCACATGCAAATTGCTTGGCCTCAGAACACCTTTTCTTAAGGGTGCATTCCAGTTGTCCTCATTGCACGTGTGTATTGCATTATTTCTAAGGTTTCAGGTCAGGCACTGAGCAGGAGGGTCTAATTTCTGTTTTATTTCTCAAGCCCCTTAGCCAGAATCTCAAGAGATCTGGGGAGATAGCTTTCCAAAGCCCACTCAGAAGGCCCAGCCCTTGTGCTTGCCTTTATTTTTCTCAGTAATGCAACCCCAGATACCAGGGCATGGCCAGGGGTGCAGCTACCTGAGGGGGCTGCCTTAATACTGGTCTCAGTTTTATGCTTCTTTCTTTGAGGCCCTCTAAGAACAGAGGGAGCATTCCATTAAAAGATCTTCATGACTGAGCCATAGTCTACCTGGCTGTGTTTCTGTGTTTATTTATTCATCACAAAGTTGGCATGAAGAAACTTAGGTCATTATTTTTCTTTTTAAAAATTTTTTTTAGAGAGAGAGGACTTGCTGTGTCACCCAGGCTGGTCTCAAACTCCAGGGCTCAAGTGATCCCCCTGCCTCAGCTTCCCAAGTAACTGTGACTATAGGCACGTGCCACCACATTTGGCTAAGTCATACTTTTTCGACTTTCGCTTACAGAAGCCTCACAAGTGACATTCTGAAATACCATATTGATTGCTGAGCATTTTAGCTGGTTGACTTTAATGTGATTAGTTGGTTGGTTGTCGTCCCGTAATTGAAACATGGAGCCTCAAATGAATAAAGTACATTCAAATAAATTACAGGTTTCTTTTATACCAAGAGAAAAAAGCCACAGATGGAGTATAATGTAGATGTAAATAGTACTTGGTAAATAATCGGAGTGTGTCAATTGAGTAATGAAAAACATGAATGGCATTGAACTTTTTCTTGTCACTGGGAAATTATTTACACCTAAGGATGGTTGGCATCAACAGATATACATTTTAAATAGGAAAGAGTAAATATTTTTCTACAAAAGAGTTGAGCAAAAGTTTTCAGTTAGCCGAATATGGTGCTACAGGGAACTATAGGATGTTTTCTATAAAGAAATGGTAATTTGGAGACCAACATCTGTCTGTTCACAACCAAATCCCCTCGCCTGCCACTGTGCCTTGAGTGTAGGTGATGTTCAGTGTGTCTGTTAAATGGATGACCATGGGACAGCATTGGCAGCACAACCGTTGGTTTATTTGTAATCAACTCTAACTTATCCTATCCACTTCTCTATACTTTAAGGGTAGGGTGGGCGTGCCTACTCTCCAGTTCTTATCTGTCCAAAGCACTGTACATGGAGGCCATGGGTATTGGCAAGGATAAAGGAAGTAGGAGAAAATGAAGGAAGGAGGGAGGAAGAGAAGATACAGCCAGAATGAGGCTGTATTAACCAGTGTCTGTAAGTGGCATTGAGGAGCACAAGTTTTCTGAGTCACTGATGACAATGGACTGACAAAGGTCCTCAACTCCATTTCTGTTCTGGCCTTGAGTCTGATTAGCATTACTCTGCGTTGCTGTGCATAGTGTGGGCAGAGCGTGTGCACAGTGCAGATGGGATGAAATCGGCATCACTCAGAGCTGTTGTGGGGAAAGGCAGGGCTGGATTGGTAAAGCGAGGAGCTGTGTTCGTAGACTGGGGTTGAGTGGGAGTCTTGAGGATCAATATGGGTGTGGTCTGAATTTTAGAAGAGTAGCTAAGTACCAAGAGTTGAGAGTAAGTTTGGGTTACACTCAGCTGAAGGCTTAAGTCCATTTTATTTCTAGAACCCACCTACTTTGAGCACTTTTTCTATGTTAAGCTGTAAGTAGGTCTTGAGTGTCGATGAACACGTTGAACATGTTTGGCAGTGTTCCGACCATAGCTGGCCCTGAAAGCAGATGGCTGCCACACCTTCGCTGGTGCACTGGCCCCGTTTGGGTAAACAGTAGGATCGTTTCAAGGATGCTGGCTCTTCCTTCTAGAACCAGTGGGTCTTCTATCACCTGCCAGATCCTTTCATGAAAAATGTGAAAGTGATCCTTTTACTGATGAGAATTCATGAAAACATAACTTTTGGGTACTTTGCTTGGTTGCAGGATGAATTTGACAAGCTGAGGCCTCTCTGCTACACCAACACAGACATCTTCCTACTCTGCTTCAGTGTCGTGAGCCCCTCATCCTTCCAGAACGTCAGTGAGAAATGGGTGCCAGAGATTCGATGCCACTGTCCCAAAGCCCCAATCATCCTAGTTGGAACGCAGTCGGATCTCAGAGAAGACGTCAAAGTCCTCATTGAGTTGGACAAATGCAAAGAAAAGCCAGTGCCTGAAGAGGCGGCTAAGCTGTGCGCCGAGGAAATCAAAGCCGCCTCCTACATCGAGTGTTCAGCCTTGACTCAAAAAAACCTCAAAGAGGTCTTTGATGCAGCCATCGTCGCTGGCATTCAATACTCGGACACTCAACAACAGCCAAAGAAGTCTAAAAGCAGGACTCCAGATAAAATGAAAAATCTCTCCAAGTCCTGGTGGAAGAAGTACTGCTGTTTCGTATGATGCTGGCAAGACACCCAGAAAGGCTATTTTCAGATGAAATCGATATTAGAAGCTATATTAGCTGAAACAACTCCTTTTACTGCATAGAACCTATATCGAGAGTGTGTGTATATGTATTATAGGAGGGGCTCTCAATTTTATGTATTTTTCTTGCCTTTAATTTTCTTGTTGTTTGTTTGAGCTTAGGGATGAGATACTTATGCAAGATATTTTTGAAGTAAATTAAACATTTTTCACATCTCTGGAAATTTAGAGTTCTAGACCTCTGGTTAATTTATATCTAATATGAAGAAGACACCTCTAATCTGGATGTCAAGAATGAAGTTCTGCTACATTATAATGTACAGAAGAGCAAAAGGGAGGAATGCTATGGTTAACCCTCTCTTGATTAAGGGCTACTTAATGCACAGTGCGTTATGTACACAGGTCAACCATGGTAACAACAGTTCTTAGCTTTGAAACTCCATGCAAACCATGACTTTTTTTGTAAGGAGCAAAAATCTGAGAAAAAAATGAGAGATCTCTGCCTACAAAACCTCAAACCCGTCACTTTTGTCAATTGCTAATACCCAGTTGCTTATGATTTAAAAACAACCAACAAAAACATCCCACTGACTGTATGGCACTCTGTAGTCAAAAAAGGGAACTTGCTTATTGGGACTTTTCTTTCTTAGACCAGTTGTGTTGACACATATGAGCATAGACAAAGTGCTACGCGGAGGAAAGCAAGTGTTGGTCAGTAGTTCTCATGTTTTAGGGAGTGGTTCCTGTGGAGATCAGAAAGTGACGTTTGCCTTCGGTACTGTAATACGTGCACAAAGCTGCCTCAATCCTAGGTAACGAGGGCAACAGGGAGCACCTATCTGGATTGTTTTTAAACTTCCATACCCAAGCTGTCTCTTCGGCAGGGAGGTGAATACTCTTGAAAGGCCAACAGCAAGTGTTTGTGGGACACAACACAGATCATTTTTTCTTAAGTCGGCCAAGATGTACTTCTCTGTGTGCACACCCATGCACACTCATGCACACAGATACATAGGTCTGTATGGCTGTATTTGCTGTTGATTCAGACTTTCACACAGTTAATGGAGAAAAGCATGGCCACAAAAACAGATGCTAGGAAGCTTGGCTTCCTCTTCTTGTTGACCCTTTTTTGAACCAACATCTTTTTTATTATATTCAGAGTATGTTTTTAAGTGTATCTTAATATATACATTTTTGAAGACATCTTAAATCTAAACAAAAAATAAAATGAACATCTCTTGAAACCTGCTAAAACAACCAGTTAAAGCCACAGATGGCTTTCAGGGCAGTAGCAGCAGAGGCCAGTGGACTCTGAGGACTCCTGAGGGGCGGGGCGTGTAGCCAGCCAGGTGCATGCCAGGACCATGGCCCCCATGCTTGGCTGCTTCCTGTGACAGTGAAATACATCCTTCAAGGTGGCAGCTGTTAGGGCTGAATCTTCTGGAGAAAAAAGTGCCATCTCAGGAGAATAGTTTTTACTCTGGTAGGAATGCTTCCGAGACACCACAAGGCAGCCTAAACACTCAGTTGCAGTGTCGGGCTTGCGGTGGGTGACCCAGAGCCACCAAAGTCACATTCACAACTAACGAGGGAAATCTGTAAAGCCAGTTAGATAGAAGAGTTTTATTTTTCTGTGGGTTTTGTGTTGTCTTTTTTATATTAAAAAGAAATCCAGTTTGTGTTTTTCTATAGAAAAAGTAAAAGATCAGGTTATACTTTAGGTTAGGGGTTCTATTTATTCCTGTTAGTAAATAAAATTAACAAATTTCTTTGTTTAACAAAAGATTAATCTTTAAACCACTAAAATACATAGACTGTTAACTATTGATTATTCAACACATTGGAATTGATGTCGGTCATAGTTTCCTGAAGCATTTAGTTACAACCTGAAGGAATAAAATGATTTGTGGAAATGCTTAAAATAGACCTAATTGAATACAGTCTCATCTTGCCACGCCTGGCTTACCTATCTGTGGAAAGCTAGGCTTCCCAGGCTGGGCTCTGCCTGTCTGGTGTCTGGAGGTGTGGGAGGGAAGATGAGTTATTTAACTGGTAAGCGATTTGAAACACTATTTTTATATTAAAGTAAATGGCATGGAGTATAGTGCAAATTCATTTTTAAGATAGAACACAAAACTTGAAAGAAGTTTTATGCATGTGACAGTGTATGGGGCTGCAGTTGGTCTCCCTGGAGGGGACTTCCACACCTCCTGCCTTTAGGCCACGGGTGGAAAGTGCTTAGTGAAGTACACCTGTGTGGCCCAGTTCTGAAAGCTTTATACAGTTGAATTTTAACTGGGGTTGATAACACCTTGGACTGTTAGTGTTAAAAATCTAGTGGGTTGACCTTTAAATGCAACAGTTTTTAAAATATATTGCTGCATTTCATAGAATAGTAAAGGTACGATTATACTTGAGATTTTCCTCCATTTTTATTTCTTCGTGAACATAGAGTTTGGGGCCAAAAATGTTTTTAAAATATGTGTTTGAGTTAAATATAAAGTTGGTTCACTTCAAAGCTAAAAAATTGTTAAACTTGCAGCTTGGTATTGCAGAGAAGATTTTATAAGAATTTTGCTTTAGAGAATGCCACTTTGGCTGAACTACAAGTGTAGGCCACCATTATAATTTAAAAATACAGCATACTTCAAAACTGTTTGTTATCTCTTGTTACCATGTATGTATAAATGGACCTTTTATAACCTTGTTCTTTGCTTGACAGACTCAAGAGAAACTACCCAGGTATTACACAAGCCAAAATGGGAGCAAGGCCTTCTCTCCAGACTATCGTAACCTGGTGCCTTACCAAGTTGTGCTTTTCTGTTTTCAAGTGTAAATGATGTTGAGCAGAATGTTGTACTTGAAAATGCTATAAATGAGATGGTATGAAATAAATTCTGACCTATGGATATAATGGCTCTTGCCTTTTCTATCAAAGAATTTTGTTGGAGGTGTTTAGCCACGTCTTGAAGCAGCACTAGTTGGGAAGCATCGTGGCTTACCCTGAGAGGTGTTTTGGGAATACATCTCCAACCAATTTGAAGTGCTTATTCATTCAGCATGGGGTTTTCTGAATTCTGGAGCTACAGTCTGACAATAAGCACCCGCTGACTACATGTTCCTCACAGATTATGTGCTAATGTCCCAGTGTGTTGGAGGGAGCACTATTCTTGGAGCCAAAAGTCCGGGCTCAGAGAAGCACTAGTGTGAGATGAAGCTGAGACAGCCAGCGATCTGAGTCTCAGTTTCCTCATCTGGAAACAGTACTGCCTTTCTCATCAGGCTATCTGAGTCCTGAACATGCAGAGGAGACATTCAAGATCTGTAAATCACCATGAAAGAGGTTAGAGTCCAAGGCACTGTGAGCCCTTACCAGCTGTAGAGCTGAGGACCAGGGTTCCCAGGTCCTGAGGGTGCCGAGAGGTGCTGCTGTGTTCTGTGTGATTTCTTCAGGTTCTTGAAGTCAGTCAGTCTTCCCATCATGCCGTGAGGATGCAGCCCTTTTACTGAGGGCTCCAGGAAATGGGACCCTGGGGAGACGACTATTCTGAGGGGCTGGAAGTCTTCTTGCTTTCACCCTCCAGCCTCAAGGTCATCCCGTGAAGGATGGAGCCATCCACTTTGCTCCACATGGCACTGCATAGGCCATGATATAACTTTTATGAGTACCCACCAGATGTTCAGCCACAATGAATGGGAAGACTGCATGGCATGCAACTGAAACTACTGTACCACCTAATTCCACACATGTCTGGGGAGTGCCAAAAGCACCCCAGGTGCTGGTTTCCTGGCCTCCGTAGGGCAGCTGACCCCAGCCCAGAGGGACTCAGAGGTTTCTCCACACCCAGTCCCAGTCTGTCTCCCATGTCCTGGCCTGGCCTTCCTGGGACACATGGAAAGAGCATCCAGCCACTGTAGGGGAGGTGACCATGTGCTTCACCGAGGCATTTATGGATTCAAAGAGTGAAGGAATGAGAAGCATCTGGGAGAAAAGTGTTCTAAAACGAAAGAAGGTTCAAAGGCCCCAAGGCAGAAGGGCAGCTAGTATGTCCCAGAGGCCAGTCTGAACAAGATAAAAGGAGTGCAGAAAGAGATAGGGAGATGATGTCAGGATGGTGATAATGGGAGGTGATAGTGGCAACCAGGGACATGGGGAGGAGTCAGGCTGCTTGGGCTTGAATTCTGGCTCTGCCACTTACTGGTTCTGATTCCTTAAGCTACTTAACCTTTTAACCCTTCTGAGTCTAAACAACTTTCTAACCTCTCAAGTGGATAAGCATGGCACCTACCCAATCAGCTGATGCTTTCATCCTCTGATCAAATGAGGTTATGGATGTAAAGTGCTAGTACACAGTAAGCACTCAATAAATGCTCACTCTGCATGGTCTTCCTAGTAGACCCCTTTCAATGATTCCTTTAATTTCCTTCACAGCAGGACCCTCAGTCCATCAGCTCAGGTCCCTGTGGGCAGCCCACTGAAATGACAATTGACTCCTAAGGGTTTCCATCTTCATTTCTATTAAATTTTATGAGGCTTACAGTTTTAATGGATAACACCACATTCATTTTTTTCATTTCCACTGATTTTTATAAAATCAGAGCAACATTATATAGATCACACTCCTTGTTGCCCAGGCTGGCTCTGTGGAACAAAGCTGCCGCGGCTGCTGCTGCTGACCTGGTGGAACTGCCGGGGGTGGGCCACCTCTCTGAAAACTGACAAGTGAATCCTGCAGAAGGTGAAGCAGAGAAGTCTGAATTTGGTGTACAAAGGTAGTTTAGGGAGTCAGTAGGCAAGGTTGCGACCCAGGCATCATGTGGAAGTCACGGATCTGCTGTGTTCCCCAGCCCTATGCTGGGCTGTCCCTCGACTCTTGTCATGCAAGAAGCTTTTGCTGCAGACTGGCACATTCTTACAGTTTTACAGTCATCATTTAACAACCCGAGTCACCCAACCACAGTTTCCCCTGTTATCTGGTACAATGTGCAATACTAAGTAAAACCAAGTCTTGAAGAGGCATAGCTTGCACATGAAAGATACATGTGGTTGGGAACCCAATATTTAACTTTAAAAAGGGAACATTCTGGAGCAGAAGATCCCATTGCCCTTTGCTACTTTCCTCCTAAATGTCCCACAGGTACTTCAAACTTAACTAATTGTATTAGCTTCCTTCAGCTGCTGTAAGTGGCTTAAAGCAACACAGATTTATTACATTATGGTCTGGAGGTGAGAAATCTGACATGGGTCTCATTGGGCTAAAACCAAGGGGTTGGCAGGGCTGTGTTGCTTTCTGGAGGCTCTAGAGGGGAATTGGCTTTCTTCCCTTGAATTTGGGTACCAAAAATGTTGATGTGAATATTTTACATTTTTACCTGGCTTTGCACAAGATGGAGAAACATTCCCCATATAACAGCTTCTAGCATTTCCTCTCAATCCAACAGCAAGAGGTATAACATCAATGTGGCATATGCTGATTGTCACTTTGGAAAACATTCCCATGAGGGCATGTATTCTTACAGTCCAAGCATGCTGTTTTGGGTGTATTCTTATAGTCCAAACTTAAAGCACAAACAGAACTTAGACATTCTAGTATATCCCTTAGTACACAAGCTTTTGGAAATATCACTTGCATTGATCACTTTTTGACAGTTGCTGGATAATAGCTGGTTCAGGGTTTCACTTTAAGACAAGTACCAGTATTTTAAGTGGCTGTTGCAAAAACAATTCATGTGCTTCAGGAGTAAATATAAGAACTGATTTTACCATGAAAATCAGAAAGATTGACCACTCTTTGCACTCCAGTTTGTTATGGACTTAGACTATACCAGACCCAGCTGGCTGAGTCAGAATTCTATTTTGAATCTGCTCAAGTATATCTACTAAGAGATACTCAATTGGAACTTAGAACTGATATATCTAAAGTGTCACCAACCACAGCAATATCAATTGAAATAGTTAGATTGGCTTAACTCATGTATTTATCAAAGGTTTTATTGGTTAAAAAACATACAGAAAAGTCATCTAGAATTCCCTAACTTCTCCCTACTCTGACTGTCTTCCCCCTGTGTCCCGTCTCTCTCCTGGCTCTTCCTGGGTTCCTATGTTTACTCTGAGATAAAATCTCAGAACAGACCATGAAGCCAGGAGGGCTGCACATAGGCTATTATTGTGCATTAATGATCTAAAACCAGACACAGTAACTGATGAGTGGATTTGCAATGCATTTAATTTATCTGCACAATTTACCTCCTTTGTTATTTTATTTCAGCCTAAGGGATGAGAACGAGGCGGAGTCGTTATATGAGTAATTATTGCCTTTGTGACAACAAAGCCTAATTATATGAGTAATTATTGCCTTTGTGACAACCTTAAATGATTTTTATGGTTGGCCCTTGTGTGGCTGAGAGCCTACCCAAAGTTAGACAGTCCTCCATGTCACCAGCCACATGGTTAATTGGCCCAGTTGTCCTACTCAGTGCTGCTTTCTTTACACTGGCTCCTTTTCTAAATCACTTCACCGTCAGTACCCCAAATCTGATCAGGTACTGCTGAAAGCCAAGTGTTTCTATTTCAAAATGGAAACAGTAGAAGGGGATCAATTATTAATCAAGCTAATAATTATTTAGGTGAAGCAATGAACATTTTTTCTTATAAAAATGTGATAGAGGAGACCAGGAAACAGTGAGGGTTTATAAGTGAAGGAATGTTTCAATAAATATTATAATACCTGAAATGAACCACATTCATTTATGGGGCATGAAAATTATTTCACCAATTACCCTAGCCTGTCTAAATCTCCTCTTGACCAAGTTGTGATGTAAATGAATAAATAAATATATCATCTCTTCTAACCTCACACTATATGTGTGGACATACATAGGATTGGTTGCTATTATCCTTAATTATTAGAAAGAGAAACAAAAAGACTAATTTGCTGAGGGACTTTGCCTGAGGTAGGTAGAACTATTACTCCTGGAGGATATTTTAAACCTTAATTCCCCTTCTCTCTTTCTGCTCTTGTATAGAGAGGATATAGAAGGACTCTTTAAAACCTCCAGTAGAGATACACCAGTTTAGTTATCTATCGCTGTGTAACAAGCCACCCCAATACTTAGTGGCTTAGAGCAACAGCTACTTATTCTTTCTCATGATCCTGTGGGTGGACGGGGCTCAGCCAAGCACTTCTTTTGTCTCAGGTGTACCTGTGTGGGTGAGAGATAATGTGCAGCTCAACTGGGGTGGACCATCTAAAGGCTCCCACCTTCAGAGCTCCCTGCCTGTGCCCTCTCATCTTCAGTAGTCTACCTCAAGTTTCTTTATAGTGTGGAGACGAGACTGACTTCGCGACAGAGTGTACCACGAGAGGCAGTTCCAGTGCGCAAGGGTTTACCAAGCCTCTGTTTACATCCTGCTTGTTAATGTTCATGGGTCAAAGCAAGACCTAAAACCAAGCCCAGAGACAATGTGTGTGGAGGTGGGGGAAGAAGTTGCGCAGGTACATGAGCCCTAGGTGGTATGTTTGCTTTGGCCTGCCAAGTGGATTAATGTGGGAAAGGGAGGCAATGGCTGCTAGGGCTGGTGCACTCCATTGCTCATGTCTATCTTGGGTGAAGAGAGGTGGATCATATATATTATTATGCAGGTGGAGAATACAACTGGTTTAGAAGTCAGGGCTTTTGGTGGTAAAAGGTGTATTGGTGACCTTTATTCTTTTAGTCAGTGTCTGACTATTCAAAGGGTGAGAAAACATGTTGTCTAAACTGCTGAATGTTGCTCCTTTAGGGGGAGAGTGCATGCTTACAGTGAAGGAAAATTGGCACCCTGCTGAATGAGCAGAGGCAGCTGGATGAGATAGAGGTTGGATGTTTCTTTAGATGGCAGACCTACATTGTAGCATGGACAGAATTCAGCTTTCATTTGGACTACTGGAACAACATAGCACCCAGGATATAGGAAGCCCTTTTTAAAAATGTGTATTAAAATTACTATGATTATCAGCATGATTCTCAGTAGTTGTGTTCCATACAGAACTGAAACTACTCTCTACCATCCATTACATAGTCATCTCCCAAAGTAGTAGAATTGGTTTACAGAAGGTGGTTTTATTCTCCGCACTGCCCCTCTCCCTGACCAAGGCATTTTCATGGGTAGTTGTGCAACAGGTACTATATGACCTGTTGCCATATGACAGATGCTATATGACACCATCTGTTTTTGACTGATACCGCTCTTCTGACATGCCCTGTCTGTCCACATTTTTGAGACATCAGTTTGCTTTTGTCTTGCATTCAATTTGTAATATGCCCACATTTGGGATTTAAATGAGAGTGACTGCTATGGGGCAGCATGTGCGCAATGACACCAGGACAGGCTGCATGGCACAGAGCTGAGAGGACCGTCCAGTATCACCAGGACCCCAGGAAGCCAGGATCCTCATCCTGTCCTTGTCACTGGCCAGCTCTATACATTTACAGGATAAGTTTAATTTCTTTGGCCTTTAATTTTTTCAACCTCACCAGGAGCTAAAGTCATGAAATCTCTACTGTTCCTTTTCTCCATTATTTTAAGATAATTAAAATTCTTTTCACCCTTGACCTCCACAGGTTTAGGATTTTTCATTTTAAGCAGTCAATATGACGTTAAGAAATTCATAGTTCTCACCAAACTCCAAGTAGAGAAAATTATGTCCTGAGATCCTTGGGCTAGGCATGGATCTGGAGACCTGGCCACGTGCTCGTGGTCAGAGGTGTGTCAGGAGTGTCTGTGCCAAGACTGGGAAGGAAAAGGCAGCTTTGGAGCTTAAGAGGATGGCAGAGTCCTTGATAAATAAAGGATTTTCCAGGAAGACAGAAAATCTCTCACTTTCTGATACACAAGGAGTTCAGTGAGTGGCATCTTCACTAATCAAAACCTGGTTAATATGAAAAAGAGAAAAAGAAAGTAAAAATTAGAAAAAGGATTCACATAGTACAAAATAGAGAAAATAATGAAGGTGATTAAAGAGGGTATGGGCCATGTGAGATTGTTTGTTGTTATCTCTATCAAGAAAAGCATTTGTGATGCACCTATCTGTGCCTGCCAATGTGATAATCAGCGCACAGAATCCTTGCCCTTCAAGTACTTACTCTGTCGCATATGGAAAGTCATCTAGAGATAAATGTGCTTCCCCTTGGAGTTGGGGTTCTCACTGGGATTTCCCAAGTTAATTAGTCTCTCTTGGGGAGCCAGAGTGATCACTTATTGACTCAAAAACAATTAACTTTTTAACAATTAAGCATAGCCTCCAACCACAAATATTCCACAATTTAGACAACAACATGATTATGGCAAAGATGTGCCAGTCCTTAAGTATTTGTTAATTAGGGACTTTTATCTTGCCAAGCCTCTGAAGAACTTGACAATTCGATACTTAACAAATGTTGGAAAAATTATTACTGTACATATGGCTTTTGTGGATGGTGAATAAAGAATGAATCACAGGAATTTTAGGAAGAAGTTACATTTGGAAGCCACCATTAACTACTTATATTAATACTTTCTAATTATAAAATAAATATATTCTCATTTTAAGATTATTAGAAAAACAGAAAAACTTGAAAAAGAGAGAAAAGCAATCATAGTTTCATCACCTAATGGCAGATGCTATTATAGTTTGCATTTTTTTAAAAACTTGATTTCTTTTTAGAGACAGGTTCTCACTATGTTGCCCAGGCTGGAGTGCAGTGGTTATTCACAGGCATATGTCTAAAGTTCACTACAGCCTTGAGCTCCTGGCTTCAAGCAATCCTCCCACCTCAGCTTCCTGAGTAGCTGGGATTGCAGGCGCACACAACGACACTGGCACATTTTGGCATTTTTAGTCTAGTACTTTCTTTTGTGCAACTGTGCTTCCTCCTCACTGTTCCCCTTCCCCTTGCCTACTTATTGTTAGACAAATTTTGTAGGTGTTACCCAGATAAAGCTGGGTCAGTCTGTTCTGCCTTTATGACTTTGATAAAATCAGCTTCAACTCCCCTTCCTATATCCTATGGGAAGTTCAGAGACCTCCTCAGGGTTTCTGGTGTGGACTTCTCACTTCTGCTGTAATGTCCATTTTGACTTTTTTTGTCTTGTAAATGTTCTTCAGTCTTTCATTGTAATCCGATCCAAACGAAGGACTGAACCCCTCTCTTTAGCTCTCTCATGTGTGAACATCAGCTTCATCCTTCCTCTGCAGAGTAGGAACAATGTGGTTTTGGGCATTGACTCCAGATCCAGCCTGAGTCAGTTGTGATAATTCCATTCCTCTGCCAAGAATCATTTTAGGAAACAGGTTTAAGCCAATCAGTGCATGGCATTTCCCTGCTGACAGTTCTCGGTTCAGGAGAGAGTACATTCACTAAATTATTCCAATCAGACTGAAGGAGGGGGGAGTTTAATTCCACAGTTAGATAAGAGACTCTCTCTCCTACTTGTCAAGAATATTGTCCCAGTTGGCAGCCGCTTGCCTCTGTAAGAATAGAGCTCTCAAATGGAGGACAGAGTGAGGAAATAAAAAAGCCTGAACTTCTGAGTCTCCACTTACATGAGCCAACAAAAATCTTTTATAGTTTAAGCTCTCTTGAGACAAACATCCTATTACTCGCTGCCAAAAGCATATTAACTTCTAAATAATCTTTCCTCCCTGTGTCTCACCCCCAATAATATTCACACAAATTAGCTGTGTGCTAGAAATTTGCTTGAGATAGGGGTTTATATCTCAGAAGCATAAAACATATAATTTAACATTGACTATTGAATATAACTTTTTCTTTAGTCACTTCTGTCTACATTTTTATTTCCTAAGACACGGAGTAATTTGATTTTAAGCAGATTTTTGCTTCAAAGGATCCACTGACCACGGTGACAGAAGCAATAACAGGGGTGTTTCAGGAACACGATCAGGATGTGTAAAAGCTGCTTTTGGAAAAGCACTGTAAGGAAATTATCTTGGAGATGACATGCAAATGGAGCCATCAGCTTGTAGGTAAAGGTGCCTGGGCTCCGAGTCTTCAGAATCTGCAAACTCTGAGTGGGTGTGCCTGTCCTCGGGGAAAAGGGCTCAGGGAGGTGGCTTTATTTCATGCTGAGGCCTTACTATGTTCCAGATTCCACCGGGGGCTTGGAGATAAAGAATTAAATATTTATTATCGCCGCTGTTCACAGGAGGCTCAGAATGAACTGGGCAGATGTCAAGCAGAGCAAGGGCAGAGTGGAGAGAGTAAGGCTCCGTCTTTCTGGTTCAAATCTGTGCTTTGCGACCCCTCAGGCCCCTGATCCATCGCAGCCGGGGTTCAGGAGCCAGCGCGTGTGTTGAAGTTTCTTGGCCCGCTCACCCGGCCCGCGGGGAGTCCTTCGTGGCTATGGGCTTTTCCGAGGCCCGGTCGCCCCGCCTGGTCTGCGTTTATTTTGGGTTAAAATTGCTCTGAGCCAGTCTGCTCCCCCAGCCTGTCTGAGGGAGGTCCAGGTAGACACCGCCTGCCGCGTCGTTTTCCTTTTGGGTGACTCCCGTCCGCCTCCATCACCTCACATAACTGCGTGGGGTAAAGTCGGTGGTGGGTTCAAGTGTTTTGTGCTCCCTCCGCCTCCCCCAACCCAGTGCAGCCCCGGATGCTGCGTCTTCATCCTGACCCTGGAATTCTGGGGAGCGCGCCATCTCCTGAGACTCCCTGCTCCTCGTGACCTCCCAGGTCAACCCGTGCTCCTCCCCAGTTCTCCCCACAGCGCTCATTGCCTTGGGAGACCCCCCAACCCTCGTGCTGGAGGAGGTGACCTGCACCTGTTTCGTGACCTCGGTGTTTCTTTTGCACAGATCGCTTCCCCTGGCTGGGCTGGCTGCGGTGCGTTTGCCTTCCCAGCACCACTGGAACTGTTCTTCCAGGCAGGGGCCTCTTTTCCCCCATATCTGTGAATGTGCACGGGGCTGGGTTGGGGACAGAAACCGACAGACTGAGGGACAGCTAGAAAGTCTGGAGGGAGAAGAATGAGATACAAGATAGAGGACAGGTTGGACTCAGAGACTAACAGTAGAGAAAAAGGGTGAACTAGCAGGAGATGCGGCAGAAGAGGACATGGATTGAAAAGGGCTCTCCAGAGACGACCGGGAGCAAAGCAGGGAGGGGGTACCTTGACCAGGGGTAGCAGAAGTGGTGTGGAAAAGGGAGAAACATCAGATAGAGTGAGGGGAATAAAAGAACTGGGACCACGAAAGGCAGAAAGACCTGGTGCCAGGAGGGAAAAAGAGCAATGTGATAGGGAAGGGACTTAGTAAGTGGAAGGAGCCATAGTTCAGGAAGGGGGTTGTGACAGGGAGAGTCAGTGGTGGGGGATGGGGGGACAGAGATGGGGAGAAAGATGCAGGAATACATGCAGTTAGGGGACAGTCAAAATTTGGGGAGAAAGAATGACAGGAAGTGAAACAGAGAGGTTGCAAATAGAATAGGGCCAAACACCCTGTAGGTGGAGGAAAAGAGAGATGTGAGAAACAAAATAATGAGCAGACATGGAGAGTGAGAAAATGCAGAAATGGATAAAAAAGAAAGAGAGAAGGAAAGAGATATCTAAGGAGAGAGAGAGAGAGAAATGACTTGGGCACTGTACACATGGACTCCAGGAAGATTAGGAGTGGTCAAGCCTTTGAGTCCAGATCCTCAGGGATGGGAGTTTATATTTCTGAAGGGCACACAGTAAATGCTGTTGGACCTTGAAGCTCTGGGGGAGATGACTCTGGGGCTGACGTGTGTGTCATTCAGTCCGTGGTCATGGGGATGGGGAGGACCCTCCACTGAGCTCTCACTCATCCCAGCTATGGAGAGGGGCTTGGGCTTGTCTCCTTAGACTGGAGAGTGGCCGTCCTCAGCACTGGAACTGATTATCAATGATGCATGAAGATCACTCTAAGAATTCTTTGTGTAGGGAGGAGGAGGAGGGGAATAAACTGAGATTTGTTCAGTCCTGCTCTGTGTCCTGCTGGGGGCCCCCAGGACCTCTCACCTAAACTGCATCACACCTGACAAGAAAAATATTCCTGAACATGTTTAAGAGATCAGAAAACAGAGGCTGCATACTTTAAAAACTTTATCTGTAGTGACACAGATTATAAGTGAAAGAGCAGGACTTTAAAATGAGATCTATTTGACTCTAAAATGTATGCCTTTTCCTCTAGATTATTATGGCTGCAGTTATATGCTAAAGAGGGGTAAATAAAATGAGAAGCAGCATAAGAAGAGAACATCAAAAACAAGTCAAGAGGTAAAAATTAGAATGGGTGAGGAAAGATCAAATACATTATTAAACTCAGACTAGGCTGGGTACAGTGGTTCACACCTGTAATCCCAGCACTTTGGGAGGCTGAGATGGGCAGATCATCTGAGGTCAGGAGTTTGAGACCAGCCTGGCCAACATGGTGAAAACCCTATCTCTACTAAAAATACAAAAAACAAAAACAAACAAACAAAAAGAAACCTCAAACCAAATGGATCTCAGACAAAGGATTTATATCAGTCAGAGTTTGGTGCAGGGAAGGAAACCACTTTAGGTATCTTAAGCGGAAAGATATTTAATACAGGGAACTAGGTGCTCACACAATAATTAGGAGGGTTGGAGGAGTGAGTACTAGTCTGGACTTTCAGGACTTACTCTCAGAACTTTATAGAATGGGTTCTTCTTTAGGGAGCCATTGGAGCCAGAATCTTGAAACTGTTTCTGCTTCAACTGCCTTTCAAATCCCAAGATCTCCTTAGAGAATCCTGGCTGCAAGGGAAATGCATCTTTTAGTCTTCCAGACTCTCCTGTACTTGAAGACCCTTCAGAGGAATGGAGCAGACCAATCATCAGCACCACCACAGACCTGTTGTTCCAGATATTTACCTAAACAGATAAAGTCATTCATATTTATTCCAGAGGCAAAATGTACTCAATTTCTGCTATGTTATCTCTCAAATTCTCTGTGTTCTTGGCATTTAAAGTTATTCTGCTTATATACAGGGAAAACCTGTATAGAAGTGCTTTCTTTAGAAATTAAGAACTTTCTCTTAAAGAAAAACAGGCTTTGTCTCAGGCTTGGAGTCCTAAGTAGGTAGCAAGAGCAGCCTATGAGGTCTTGGGGAGCAGGGAATGATCAGGGTTGGCATTACCCTGGAGAGCCGGACCCTGCTAAGCCCAATGGCAAGTGGGCGGTGGTTATAGGAGACCCCATTAATCCAAGGGGATGCTCCAGAATCTGCATTTAGGTCTTGGAGGCATTCCTGGAAGACCTTCAAGCAGGTGGCCTCTTCTTTTCACCCCACATTTTGCCAGGATCCCTGGAGAAAAAGACAGAACAGCTAGAGGTGGCTTCCCTCTCCATGTTCTGTGAACTTATTTTGTCACAAACAGCTCCTGCTGACCCTCCTTCCCATCTCCAGTGCTCCCAGGGCCTGCAGGAAGTGGCTCCTCCACACAACTGAGGTCCCCACTGCCCTGTCCATCCATAGTAGGTGTCAACTATATTGTACAAACAATTCACAAACATCGGATATTTTATCAGACCCCATTTTCTTATTTCCAGTGTTATAAGAAATTCAAATAGAGGCTGGCTTCTGCATAGACATGGTGAACTTTGGGCGGGTGGATTTTGTGAGACTCTGTTTCATGAGGCTAAGCTTTCCCTGGGCACAGCTTCTCAGAAGCCCTGAGCAGGGGAGAAAGCACTCACTGGAGTGAAGGGAGCACAGATTTGCACACCCTTAAGGTTTGTGACCTGTTAAGCTGTGGTTAGCCTGAGAATAAAACACTGCTTCAATTCCATGTAGAGCTGGCAAAATATTCAGTAAACAATTTTCCAAGAGCTCAACTAATTATGCAAGAGCCACGTAGCTCTGCTGCCCAGATGGGAGCAGCAGTTCCAGCTCTCGGTCACTGTGGGGAAATGGACTGTCAGAAGCAGAAAATTCTGTGACAGTGTGGTGGTTGGCAGCAGAGTGGGCAGCTAGCAGGAGATGGGTCCTGACTCTTCAGCTTGATCTGCTGAGCAGCGGCAAAGAGCATCTCTGCTGGCCTGCCAAATCATGAGGTGATTCTGGCCGAACTTGTCTCTGCAGACAGTTTCAAGAGGGATATGAGAGTCAGGATACCTGTGACTCCACAAGTTCACCAGATCAAAAGGCCCTGTGCCTATATGATGCCTGTACAGAGCATGCTGGATGTAGCTGATGATGGGCAGAGCTGTTGAAGCGAGGGGCAAGTGCAGTCCCGGAATGATAGGCTACAGTTTGTGACTTTATCAACATCAAGATCAGTAAGATGCAGCAGTTTTGCATTGCAGTTGCTCACTTCCACATTGGTTTTGGTTTCTTCCTACTGTTTTGTGCATCAGAGATTTAATTAGGGTCTAAATGCCTGTATAGGGAGATGATGTATGAGTGGTTAGAGGTCAGACAGACAAATCTCAAACCCATGGCTCTACCACTTAATTGCTGTAGGACTTGGACAGGATACTCAGCTTTTCTATGCCTTAGCTTCCTCAATGAAAAAAAAAATCCTTTCTTAAAGGACAACTGTAAGAATAAAACAGAGTAAAGAATCAGGAAGGAGTTCTAGATTAAAAAACAAAAAAAAAACAAAAACAAACAAACAAAAAAAAAACCTCTCATGTTTGTGAATAGTTGACGTGATTACCAGGTTTCTGAAAGCTTGCCAGATACTGGAAATTCAGAGGCTTAAAGCTGGCTAGGGTGTGGAGTCATGGGCTTAGTTCAAATCAGTTTAGAATTCTAGCTAGGCATGGGGTGCGATCTACAGATGAAGCAATATTGCTTCAGCAGAGACTCTCTCAGGTTCTTTCACAGCCAGAGGACCTCCAGGGGCTGACCCTGGAGCAGGGCACCGCCTTTCTCCCATGTTATTGTCTTCTAAAATGTCTTTTCTTCTTTTCTCTCTCTTTCTTGGATAGGTAGGTAGGTCTTTCCTTTGTTAACAGTACAGTTGACCCTTGAACCATGCTGGGATTAGAGGCACTGCTTCCCCCGCAATAGTCACGTATAACTACTGACCCCTCAAAAAAGCTACTCATAGCCTACAGTTGACCAGAAGCCTTGCTGATAACATAAACAGTTGATTAACATATATTTGGTATGCTATATATATCAGATATTATATTCTTATAATAAAATAAGCTAGAGAAAAGAAAAAGTCATTGAGAAAATCATAAGGAAGAGAAAATATATTTACTATTCATTAAATGGAAGTGGATCACCATAAAGGTCTTCATCTCATTGTCTTCATAATGAGTAGGATGAAGCAAGGAAGAAGAGAAGAGATTGTTCTTGCTGTCTCAGGGATGGCAAAGGTGGAGGAAGATTCAAGTATAAGTGAATCCTCGAAATTGGAAACTGTGTTGTTCCAAGGCCAACTGTAATCCAATCCAATTGTCTTTATTCCCTTCCCAGAAGTGCTGAGCACCATCACCAAGTGAACCTGTATTTGAGAGTGATATATATTGGGGAAACTTCCTCACTGTGGAGTTCTCTAGGGAGTGGGCAAAGAGATGGGGTAAGGGGTGTAAAAGGTTTATAGAGGGATGTGATGTCTGGGGAAGATAAAGGGAAGGAAGTAGGCTGGACAGGGCAACCTCTGGTGGTAACGCATGTGGGAGTCTCTTATCAGTCCAAGGAGAAGTCCAGAGCCAGGCTGCCATTCAGAGAAGTCCCACATCGGGCAGGGGTAACCAAGCCCTAGTACTTTGCACTGCTAGGTGACTGGCTGGGGGCTGCCAGGCTGGGAAGAGCATGGCCTCAGCTCAAATGGCTGCCTGGCAGCCATCTGCTCCTCCCACCTGGGCTGCAAGCTCTTCCCTAGAGGGAGATGGGGCTGCCATCCCAACTGAGTGAGCTCACAGCTCAGTGGTGACAACCATGATTGGGTATTAGCCTCCAGTATGTGCTTGACAGTGCTTAAAATAATTTTATTTAAGCCTTAAGGCTACTCTAAGTTAATTTTTTTTCTACATTTGAAAATTGAGAAAACTCAAGAGGTTAAGTTACTTGTCCAAGTTCAACAAATGGCTAGAAAAATGGCAGAGCCAGGGGATTTGAATGGATGAAATGGATGAAATGAAATGATTGTCAATGATTAGAAACTTGTCTTATATTCTTTAAAAAATAGAGGGCATGGGCCTGGCACGGTGGCTTACTGCTGTAATCCCAGCACTTTGGGAGGCTGAGGTGGGTGGATCACCTGAGGTCAGGAGTTCGAGATCAGCCTGACTAACATGGAGACACCCTGTCTCTACTAAAAATACAAAATTCACCAGGCATGGTGGTGCATGCCTGTAATCCCAGCTACTCGGGAGGCTGAGGCAGGAGAATCACTTGAACCCAGGAGGTAGAGGTTGCAGTGAGCCGAGATCAAGCCATTGCACTCTAGTCTGGGCAACAAGAGCGAAACTCCGTCTAAAAAAGAAAAAAAAGAGGCATAGAGGGTGTGCATTCAGCTTATCCAAACAATGTAGGGATTTTGGCTCTGGTCACAGTGTTTGTGGGTAGGGCAGGGGGAGGGACGAGAGATGGACTTTTGAACTAATCACATTATTATGTGACAGAGGTCATAACAATGTCTGGTTGTAGAAGGACCAGTTATCTTCATGGCCACTGCAGTCGGAATATTGGCCTCAACAATCCAACTCCTATTAACATTCAGAAAGTAAACACAGAGGAAGAGTCTGAACTGAGAGGGTCGGGGAGGAGGGAGTAAGGGATTACCCTTAAAAAAAAAGAAAAGGATGGACTACATTTTGAAATAAGATTGGTAAAATTCTTCCTGCAGAGTTAACAGTGATACATAAGAATTAGAGCCCACAACTTCAAAAACAGCTTTGAGTGGCAGAAAGTATCTTCCCCAGATGCCTTATTGAATTTGAATTTGCTAACCAGCTCAATCGCCTTTATGCAGTCAATTAGGGCAGATTTCTATGGCTAATGAAGATGAAAACAGTGAGTTCCCATATGTCAGCCAGGAACCGTCCCACTGGATTTGTGGGGTGCACGGCAGCATCTACCTCCATTCTCCTCCAAGTGGACAGACCCATTCTCCCTCAAAGGCACTTAGGCTTGTACTTGGATTTTAGAAAGCAATAACAATTTATAGTTAGCTTTGAATTTGATAAGATTCTAGGTAGTGTCTTCAGAATTCCATCTGATTAACCTAGCCAAGGCCTTTCAGATTTCAACAGTCCTTATCAGACCCGGAACTGGAAGACTGTCCCTTTTTTCATACATTTACAAAGCAAACAGAGCCCATTTTTTTGACAAGAGATGGGAGAGGAAGCTTCTCTCTCAGGACATCGAAGATGGAATTCTGATAGATCCTCAGAGAGCAAAAGGTGACCATTGAACCTTAATCGCGCCACTGGTTTTCATACAGTTTATCCTGCTATTACTACACATCCAATATTGAGAACCAGGATATCTATGGTATTGTGATCATTTCCCCTCACTTGAGCCTTGGCATAGGTATCCTGGTGTTGTAGATCTATGCCAAGGCTCAAGTAAGGGGAAATGATCACTTACTTCCCAGGGGCAGTATTTACTTAAACATCCCTCCAAGAAGAGCTAAATTGTTGAATTTGTACTCAAGACCCAGGGCTGCTCTAGGGAAGCGTGAGAACGTGGCATGGGATGAGCTGAGAGGTGCTGAATCCTGAACTTAAGGGTGATTCGAGAGGTGCCCTCCAATCTAGGGTTGCCATGCAATATTTGGGATATAGGCATACTAAAAAATTATTGGTTGTCTCTCTGAAATTCAAAGTTTTTTACTTTGTATTTTATCTATGTATTACCTGTCTTTATTTATATTTTAAAGTTCTGTATTCTATCTGGCATCCCTATTTTAATCACAATCTCCAAAACTAAAGAACAGAGCCAAAGTGTCAGTTCATATAAGCTAGACAGAAATGTAGATTCTAGTAACCAGGCAAGGGGATCAATTAGAGAGAACCAACAATGACAGATTAAAACAAGATATTTTGAGTTGTTGGAAGCAATAGAAGTTATTGACTGATTGAAACATGCAGTGCGCTATATAATAACATTTGGTGAAGGCAGGACAGTTAATAGAAATGAATGTCTAAGAGACAGGTACTGTTATTACTCCTATCTTTGCTGAAGAAATGGAGGCATGCAGAGTATAGGTAACCTACTCCAGGGAGCACAAGCAGTAGAATCAGAACTAGAACTGGAATTGGCCTCCTGTGGCCAAGCCTTGCAAACTTGATACTCCATTTAGGAGGGCTTTGCTCTTTTATTTGCTTATACAAATCTTAGGTGCTTAACATCAGAAACTCCCTTCTGAAGACAGTTTTTCTGTGTGCAGCTTAAGGACAGGTTGATGGAAAGAAAAATCAGAGTTATCAGATTCTCCTTTAATATTAGCTGATTAATAAAAGAAAGACATTGTTTTAGAAGAGTAAGTTTTAAATAATAGTAATATGTGGTTGTTTAAAAAAGCCAGAGTTCATGTGTACTCTCTTGTCAGTTACGATGCCTTCTATTTCAGGAACAACTGACTTCTAATCTGTTCCTGGATTCAGTAAGACCCTTGTTGAGTATGTCATGGGTGTCAAGCCCCGCACTAGACACTAGATACGGTCATGAAAAGATGCAGAGTGCACAGTGCCCGCTCTCTGAGAAATTATGGTTCCCTCATTGCATTTTGTGCAGACCTGGATTTTCTCTTTGCCCCTCCAGACCCCTGCTGACTCTGCTGTGTGGCCTGGAAGACTAACTTCTTCCCCCTTCATCTTTTAGATTTCTGTTTTTCATAGGGTTTGGTCCGTAGCAGGAACTGGGGAGATGGAAAAGGGTGGAGAGAGGCTGGGGGCTTCTTGCCTGCTCCTTCCCTAAGAGAAATCTGTTTCTCTTCTATAGTCTCAGATCCTGTGAGAAGCCCCTCTTCATAGCCAGAGCTCTGAGTTCTCATATTTGTCCCCTGCCTGCCACTTCCCAACAGGCTGAGGGGTGATAAAGGCCTCCCTTGTTGCTGATTCCTGAAGCTTTACCGTAGCTTGTCGGTCTCCTCAATCCTGTTCTGGTTTCTCTAGATAGTCTGTCAATTTAAGTCCATTCAGTGACCCCTTTGAGTGCGTCATCTCTTTCCAGCTGGGATGCTGACCGATAGAAGCATTGTAATCCCTCCAAAGTTACTGCTTTGCAGATGGTCTATAAATTCTGATGAAAAAAGAAATTCAATCCAAAGACAAAAAACTGAAGCAATGAAATACACTTGGGAGAAAGTAAAACTATAAAGACATGCATGCCGACTGTACCCCAAGGAGAAAAGAGGCCAGCACTGCCAGTACAGTTGACCCCTAAACAATGTGGGGTTTGGAGACCAACGCCTCCACACAGTGGAAAATCCATGTATGACTGCCCCAAAACTTAACTACTAATAGCCTACTGTTGACCAGAAGCCTTACCAATTAACACATATTTTGTATGTTGTATGCATTATATATTGTATTCTTACAATAAAGTAAGCCAGAGAAAAGAAAATATTATTAAAAAAATCAAAAAGAAGAGAAAATATATTTATTATTTATTAAGTGGAAGTGGATCATCATAAAGGTCTTCCTTTTCTTCGCCTTGATGTTGAGTAGGCTGAGGAGGAGGAGGAAGAAGAGGGGTTGGTCTTGGTGTCTCAGGGGTGGCAGAAGCAGAAGAGGCGATGGAGGTGGAAGGGGAGTCAGGAGAGGCCAGTGCAGTCTGTGTAGTTCGTATCGAAAAAATCTGTGTGTAAGTGGACCTATGCAGTTCAAACCCCTGTTGTTCAAAGATCAGCTGCATAGTGTGTTCCCATTCCGCCTACCAGAGTCCATCCCAAAAGAACTTCTTGTGTATGAATTATCAATGCATCATGTACTTGTGTAACCATGCAAACAGTATCCACTGCTAAACTACACAGTACACATTTCTATAAATATATTTTATATAAACATATACTCTATATACATCTCACATAAATAAGAGTTAGAAGAATTGATTAGGTTTAGTAAAGAGGAAAGGCGCCACCCAGGGCAAATGACTGCTGCATTTGCTCAGAGATTTCTCAGAGGACCAAACATACTTTGAGCTGTCGAAAGAGATATAAAGAATAAAGAAGGATGTTATGGGAAGAAGCTTTTGTTTCTGTGTAAGGAAAAACTTTACAACAGTGTGAGGTCCCAAAAGAATTTTGTGGATTAACTATATGTTGTTTGCTCATAAGAATCACTTGACTTTGGCTTTTGGTTATATAACCTATTTGGTTCTTTAAAGAAAATTTTATGAGCTTAATTATGTGGCAAAAACAGCTTAAAAAAAAAAAGACTTTCTGGGCAATCCCTAATAGCCCTCTTAATATAAGGCATGCCCGTTTCAGTCCCCTCATCTGCTGAAGGCTGGATTTAAGGGAGCCTTTTCTTTCTCTCTCTCTCTCTCTCTCTTTTTTTTTTTTTTTTTTTGAAACACTATCTTGCTTAGTCACCCAGGCTGGAGTGCAGTGGCACCATCATAGCTCAGTGCAGCCTTGACTTCTCGGGCTCAAGTGATCCTCCCACCTCAGTCTTCAGAGTAGCTGGCACTACAGGAGCCACCATGACCTGCTAATTTTTTGATTTTTTTGTAGAGACAGGATCTTGCTATGTTGCCTAGGCTGGTCTCTAACTCCTGAGCTCAAGTGATCTTCCTGCCTTAGCCTCCCAAAGTGCTGGGATTACAGATGTGAGCCACCACACCCAGCCTTATAGAGTCTTAATGGAAAATGACATCTTGCCAGAAAAATGTAGGCATTAGTAGTCTTTTGCAACTGATAAGTGTGTGCTATTAAACAAAAACATAGTTCATAATGTATTCATATATAAGTAAAGCTGCCAGAACACCGGCTCATAGTGCTATGTAAGTGCCTGCTAGTATTTTTATTGTTGTTGTTATTTTGCTTTGACAACATCTCATCACATTACAGTTTTAGTTCCAATGGGTCCTGTGTCACTCTTCCAGAGTGCGAGGTGCTCCGCCTGGGGCCTCTTCACTTTCAGGGACAGTTTGTCTCAATTCTCACCACCCCCACCCCATGGGAAGTCATACCTGGTCTCTACCACAGAGAGGAGCAGAGTCTTCAGGGCGTGGCTGGCCCAGCTTCCTGGTTTCTGCCCCTCAGTGGGGCCTTGTTGCCTCTCCTGCAGCGCCCAGCTTCCGTTCCACCTCGCAGGCTACAGCAGGGCACAGACAGCCACAAGTGGTCACACGCAGACCTTCTAAAGAACCTCACTCCTAGACAGAAGATAGAGATGAGGCTGGGGGAAAATTACCATTAGTCTCCAAAGAAAAAGGAAAGTGGGACTTTCTGTCTGCCAGTTATGGTAGATCATTGACGTGACCCAACAGCCAGTTACAAGTACTGTCACCAGTAACCTTAAACTAGAACAGACCATTAACACTACTCATTAGTGGTTTAAACTTTATGTAATAATTAAGTTGAATGCTTCTAATTTTGCAGTTTTTATTTTCTCAAAATATTTTCAAGTCTTTGTAAGATTCTCCTTGCTTATCACCTTCACATAGTATGAGGCTTATTTTTATTTTTGGTTCACATCAAAATGCAACTAATATTAATTTGTTATTGCAGTTATAATTTTTAGATACACAACTTATTGCAGTGGGAAAGATCTGAGAGATTCCTAAATAGAAGGAAACTCAGAAATCATTTTCCCAAAAAAATTGTAGAAACATTACCTTTTCAAAGATATTAATTTATATTTTTATCAGTTTAAAAAGCGAATTATGGGTGGTTAATGCCTGTAATCTTAGCATTTTTGGAGGCTCAGGCAGGAGGATCACTTGAGCCCGGGAGTTCAAGACCAGCCCGGGGAACATAGCGAGACCCTGTCTCTATAAAAAAGAAAGAAAAAAAAAAACTAGCTGGGCATGGTGGCACACACCTGTAGTCCCAGCTATTTTGGGGGACTGAGGCAGAAGGATCACTGAGTCCAGGAGGTCAAGGCTGCAGTGAGCCATGCACTCTAGCCTGGGCAACAGAGTGAGACTCTGTTTCTAAGAAAAAGAAAAAGAATTGCAAAATAGCATTTAACTGATCACTTTCGAGCTGCTGACTTTAACAAAGAAACTTGTCCCTTGTTTAAGTCTGATGAAAAAGTTTATCCATCAGCAAAAAACCCTTCAGGAGTAAAAATATAATATCAATTTATTTGGGTTCAATTCAACCAATATTTGTTAATCATTTATTATGTACCAGGTACATTTCAAGGCACTCTAAATTCCGAGATGACTAAGGTGGCCCTGACCTCAGAAGCTCACAATTTCTCCCTGTGACAGGAAGCTATATAAGGCACTCTAGTACAATGTGAGGATCTGCACTGGAACCTGGGGTATGGGGCCCTGACAGAGTGCCACAGAGGCTGTTGGCTTCTTCTGAAGGGAGCTTGGGCTTATTCGGTCCCATGTCTGTCCCCTGTGAGAGACTAGATACTGCTTGAGGACAAGGGCCATGTCTTTACGGCTCTTTATTCCTGCTGAAAGTTCAGGGATCAATTTATCTTTTTTATATAAAAGAAAGAGAAAAAGAGGGAGAGAGAGAGAAGGAGAAAGAGAAGAAGGATAAGGAGGAGAAGGAGAAAAGGAAGGAAGGAAGATGTTTTGGGCTGAATTGTGCACCCTCAAAATTCACACATTGAAGTCCTAACCACCAGTACCTCAGAATATGACTTTATCTGGAAACAGGATTTTTAAAGAGGTAATTAAGGTAAAATGAGGTCATATGGCTAGCTCCTGATCTAGTAGGACTGGTAAGAAGGGGAGATTAGGACACAGACACACACGATGGGAAGACCATGTGAGGACACAGGAGAAGGTGACCATCTGCAAACCAAGGAGGGAGGTCTCAGAAAAAAACCAAACTTGCCAACACCTTGATCTCACACTTCTAGTCTTGAGGACTGTGAGGAATACATTTTTGTTGTTTAAGCCACCGAGTCATTGGTGTTTATTATGGCAGCCCTGGCAAACTAATACAGAAAGAAGGAACATAAGAGGTCTTTCACGAGTCAAACATTAAAGAATGAATGTGATTTTTCCTAAATTGAAAAAGGAAGAAGGAATGATTAATTCTGCCTGGAATAGGACAAGTCAGTAAAGATTTCATAGAGGAGATGACATTTGAGCCAGATCTTGAAGAGGTGCCAGAACTTGCCACTTGGAGAAGGAGACAAGAGGTTAAGGCAGAACAGGAAGAGTAACCCTCTTACAAAGAATCGCAAGTACGTGGAAAACAGATCTAACAGGGATATCTGACGTGTGGATTTGAGATGAAAGACTCATGGGAAATAAGACTGGACAGATAGATGGGGAAGGACCAGACTATGGAAGACAAGTGGTAGAACAAGAAGGTAGTTTACATAGAAAAAAGAACTGATCTGGTCTTTAGTTTAGAAACAGATACCTAGAGGAGAAGAGAAGGGTGAAGAAAGAGCAGGAGATTAGTCAGGATCTGTCACCGCGGTGTAGACAGAAGGGGAGGAGGCTCTGAGCTCCTGAGAGGGGGGCATGGGAATGAAAAGGTGAGTGCCAGTGTCACATTGTGGGTGGAATCTCTAGAAATGATTGACCACAGCAGAAGCTGTGCTCACAATCACACTACGATTTTAAGCCAGGAAAGGGAAGATAACTGCACCAGGGGTAGAAATACAAAGTCAGGAGGAGGCCCTGGCTATGATTGAGGGGAGATGATTTTATTTTAGATTTGAAGTGTGAGAAGACTAATGTGTGTTGCAGTGATTAGGAGAGATCTGGAAGGAGAAGCTGCACTCTGGAAGAGGGTTTAGTGCCATCTGGACCCCAGTCTGTGGAGGCCATGTCATGTCAGAGCAGACCTCCCATGTATGGCTGTGTTCCAGCATTAGTCGTAAACCATTAATAGACACACTGGCCCTTTCACGGCCCCCACCCTCCTGACTACTGCCCTTCAGAATATAAACTTGCTTTACCCTTCCTTGGGGAAGGTAAGTTATGGTGCCATAAAAAATATCCCAAAGTCTCAACGGCTCAAACAATAAAGATTTATTTCTTGTTCACATTATACATCATGGTGTCATTGTCCTCCCTCTGGATCCAGGCCACGGAGCTGCTGTTTATAGTCATCATGGCATCAGGAAGAGAGAGCTTGGCAAAGCCTTCGTGTGCACTTAAAACTTTCATCCCAGAGAGGCCCAAGCGCTGAGAGACACACCTCCTGTGTGGCAGGATTCCGGACAGATACAAAGGCAGCATGGGTTAACTGTCCAGCCCTCAGAATGCGCTGTGCCGTACCGTACTCCCCTCATAAAGTGTGGGGCCTTCGCAATGGAGAAGCCAGGCAAACACCACATCAGCCCAGTGACCAAGGTCTACACGCATCTGTGATGAGACATGTTGGTAGCATGATCCTAATGGGATGTGATGAGAAGGGCGTCTCACCTCTGTGGTCTTCCCACCCCAACCCCATACCCTCAGTCTAATAATCATGGTGAAAACATCAGACAAACGCAAATTGAAGTATATTCTACAAAATACCTGCCCTGGATTCCTCAAAACTGTCAAAGTCATCGAAAATGAGGAAAGTCTGAGAAACTGCCACAGCCCAGAGGAGGCTAAAAAAAAGATGACAAACAAATGCGATGTGATGTCCTGGATGGGACCCCGGACAGAAAACAGACCTTAGGGGAAACCTAGTGAAATCTGAGTAACATGTGGACTTTAGTTAATGCACCAAAGTTGGTTCCTTAACTATGACAAAGGTAGCCAGAAAATGTAAGGTGTTACTAGTAGGAGGAACTGGGGGAGGGGCATGTGGAAACTCTGTATGCTGTCCTCGCAACTTTTCTTCAAATCAAAGTATTCTTAAGAAAAGTGTTTATATAAATTAAACAAAAAGAGGCGCATGCCATTTCCACTCACAAATTAACCCAAGAACTTGGAGCTCCTTGCTCACACCAGATTCTTCCTCTCAAGTACTGTCACTCAGTATCATGAGATTATGAAAATAAAGGAAGTCTATAGCTTGTGGCCAGGAGTGACCAAATACTAAATAAATTTTTCAACTGTAGTTAGACAGAGAAAGGAAATCAAGTGAAATGGTATGCACCAATATTCTGTAAAACAAAGCAAAACAGCAAAGAGGAAGAATATTTATTCAGGATTACCACTTCCAATTTCATTGACCTGTGGCCACACCTAACCCATGTGGCAGATGGTGGCAGTGTGCAGTCCCACCACGCATCTAGGAGATTTGTGGCTGTGCCCTCTTCCACCCTTTGGACCTGAAGCTTAGTGCCACTTCCCAGACTCCTGTGCCCTCGTGCGACTCGTTGGCTAGGATTTAGATTTTTTTTCTTTACTCATCCTGGGTGACTGTCTCCCTTGGTCCAATCTGATCCCTGGAACACCCTTAAACACAAAGTCCTTTTTTGTGTATCATGCTTCTACACTGCCTGCCTGGCCCCAGGAGCACCGTGGTCAGAGAGAATAACATCTGCATTACAACACAAAAGGTTATCAGAATGCAGTAGAATTGAGGCTAGTGAGGAGAGTGGAACGGAACAGACCTAGAACCATGCATGATCTGCAGGGGACACAGCAAGGGGCCTGGCTGGCTGGGCTAGAGGGTTTATGTTAGGGTGTACTAAGGAAACCGGAGGGAGATGTGGTGTTGGGTTGCGAACGGTCCCATAGAAGCTTGCGTTTCTCCGAGTGGAGAGATTCCACTGTGTCAGTGTTGGGTGCAGGTTGCCTTGTTCTCCACAGAGGAATCTGGTGACAGTGCTCAGGAGGGATGGTGGCAGACATCAGAAATCAAAATCTGAAAGCCAGAACCCATGTTCATTCAAATTACCATGAACATTCTGGAATGGAAAACAATAATAAAAAGAGGTCCAAAGGTGTGAGATGGAAGCTGTCAGTTTTAACTCCAATATGTACTTATCTCTTGTACACTATCTGTGGTTGAGATCCACAAGAAAGGGAGCTCCCAGAGGCATATGTTTAGATGTTTTGTTTACAAATAAACTGTCACAGCATAGAAGTTTTCCATCTCTCTCATCTGATTTTTTTTTCTTGGAGCAGTTTATAGTCCATATTTCCACTTCTCCTCTCAAAGTAACATACACCTTTGAATGGCTCACAGGGTCACTTCTGCCTTTAACAAATTAGCAGCTGGGCCGGGAGCCAAGATCATGCAATTTTGTGTTTCCAAGTGGCCTTGTTGCATCTGCTGGGCTAAATTACCAGTTTGTGGGGCCAGCGGGCCCCAGTATGTGTTGCTATGCTCCTGGGAGAGAGTCTTGTGTTTCTCTAGTGTCAGGTCTGTAGTCAGTATCGTTACATTCTCATTTCTTCAAATATTGCCACTGATTGGAATTGGTTTTATAAAATAGTCACTGAGTTGGATTCATTGCCACAAGAGTGCATTGACTTCTAGAGCAAATATAATAAAAGGTGAGTAGAAATTAGGTAATAAAGTAACAAGTGTTTGGGGAAAGTGCTGGCTGCCGGTGTCCTGCTCCTGGGTACCCAACACAGCATCTGTGAATTGCACTTATCCAAGCTGTCATCAATCTGCCTTCTCTCTGCTGAAAACCTGTCTGCTATTCTTATGAATTGCCAGCTAGGTAATAACTATATCTGTCCTAGGCACTTTACTCCTTTACAGAATTTTTTATACTGTCTGTGGGGTTCCTTTGCTAACACAGAACATGACAAGGTACAACAGTTAGGCACAGTGCATGATGTGAGGGTAAAGAGAAAGGCAGGCCGGGTGCGGTGGCTCTTGCCTGTAATCCCAGCACTTTGGGAGGCCGAGTCGGGTGGATCACGAGGTCAGGAGATCGAGACCATCCTAGCTAACACGGTGAAACCCCGTCTCTACTAAAAATACAAAAAATTTGCCGGGCGTGGTGGCAGGCGCCTATAGTCCCAGCTACTCAGGAGGCTGAGGCAGAGAATGGCGTGAACCCGGGAGGCGGAGCTTGCAGTGAGCCAAGATTGTGCCACTGCACTCCAGCCTGGGCAACAGAACAAGACTCCGTCTCAAAAAAAAAAAAAAAAAGGGGGGAAAGGCAATGTTGGCAGCCTACTGATAAGCTTCCAAATGTCTCATTTCTTTTTGCCGAGGCTTTTGATTTTGCTTTGTTTCAGAAAACATTAGCATGTAAAATTTGATTTGGCTCTCCTGCTCCCTAGATTAGAAGTTAATGAATTTCATTGGTATTTGATCTGGCCACAGGCTATTTCATTAGCTAAAGAAAAGTTTCATTAATTTTAGTGACCTCATAACTATACTGGATGGTAGACTCTGATGTGAGCAGGTAGTTACACTGTTCCTATTCAGTTTAATCTTTATATCTCCCTTGGAGATGGATGGCATGGCCCTGCTAATTTTCGCAGCTATATAAATATAGATTAAAAACAGCATCTAAGATTGGGTACTGTTATTGTTCTCCTGTCTGTTCTTAGGGTAATCAGGGGATGCTTCTTTGTGGGAGGGACTGCCTGGAGCAAAGGGACCCTCCCCGGGACTTGTGGGAGGGAAGCAGGCAAGAGACATTCAGATAAAGGCCATTAGGCACCTGGAGAATTTGACAGGCTATGATGATACAGACAAATCATGGTTCCCTTGCCATTTCTTTTGCATAAAGGAAAGAATTTTAGATCTATTACATGAATATGTTTAAAACACAAACAATTCATTGACCCTGCTGGTAGCTTTTAAGATAAGTGGAAGAAATTATTATCCCAAATGACATTTGAACTGTATAGTGAAAACCCAATTTTATCTATTGTTTTGTATTTAAAACATTCAGAATAATGACAGATATGCACAACAACATGGATGTACCTCACATGAAGTAGAGCAAAAGAATCCAGGCCCAGAAGATTATATATTATTATTCTATTTATGTAATAGTTATCTAAACAAAACAAAACAAAAACAGACAAAACCAATCTGTGGCATTAGAAGACCAGAGTGGTTATAGTTGGGGGTAGTGATGGGGGTTGGTTATAGTGGTTATAATTGGAGGTAATGATGGGGGGTGGTTATAGCGGTTAGAGTTGGGGGTAGTGATGTGGGGGCAGGAAAGGGCCATCTGGGGTGCTGAAGATGTTTTATTTTTGTTACTGAGTTTATTCACTTTGAAATAGGTCATTGCAAGTTGTATACTTTTTTTGTAAATAGTTTGCATTTCATTAAAAAGTTAAACAAATAAAAAGAGAATTCACACACACACACACACACACACACAAGACAGAGAGGGGGAGAGAGAGCAAGAGAGTGAGAAAGCTAGAGAGAGAGAATGTTTACATAAATGATCTCATTTAATTTCCTGACAACAACCTGTGAAGGAGGCTTGGGGGATGTGAGGGCCCCACCCCCTGAGATGCTGTGGGTCTTGGAGAACTAAGTGCTTTTGACCCACCTGTCTTCTAAAGAGGGTCCAGTGTGCTCCCTTCCCCTCCCCTGCACCTCACTGCCTGCTGGCGGGGCTCACCCATTGTAATGTGTGGGTAAAATCAGGGGAGATGGACGGAGCCAGAGCCCTCTTGATTCTGAGTCTAATATAGAGGAGAAGCGAAAGGCACATAGAATCCTGTACTCTGATTAGTAAGGAGAAAACCCAGATCAGAGGTCTGCAGTTTTTAAAAGCCAGTTAAACCCAGGAGGGTCCTCATAAGCCCTCATGTGCAAAGGGCTTCCAAACACACTTGGTTTATAAATTAACGGCTAAACAGGAACATGGATCCCCACTGATGGCTCCATGTGGGAGTCTGAGACCAGCAAGTACTAAGCGACCATCACGGATGCCTTGTGTATTTGTCTCCTATCACTTCTGTAACAAAATACCACAAATTTGGTGGCTTAAAACAACACAAATATATTATCTTTTGTGTGTGTTTTTTTTTCTTATTTTAGGGACAGGGTCTTTCTATGTTGCACAAGCTGGACTTAAACTCCTGGGCTCAAGCGATCCTCCTGCCTGCCTCAGCCCCTCTTCCCTAACCCCTGCCTCAGGAGCTGGGACTACAGGTACGAGCCACTGCGCCCAGCTACAGATGTGTTATCTGAAATGTGTTCTCATGGGTCTCACTGGACTACACTGAAGGTGTCAGCAGGACTGCATTCCTTTCTGGAGGCTCAAGAGGGGAGAATCTGTTTCCTTGAACATTCAGATCGTTGGTGGAATTCAGTTCTCTGTGATTGTAGGACTGAGGTCCCTATTTCCTTGCTGGCATCAGCGGGGTCATTCCCAGCTTCTAGAGGCCACCCCCATATTCCCTGACTCTAGCCTCTTCCTCCATCTTCAAAGCCAGCGGCAGTGAGTGGAGTCCCTCTCATGCTTTGAATCTCTCCCGTCTTCTCATCTCTCTGACATCAGCCAGTTCTCTCGTTTTAAGAGCTCATAGATTGTGCCCTCCTAGTTAATTCTGGATAACTGCCCCAACTTGAGATCTATAACCTTAACCACATCTGCAAAGCCCCCTTTGTTGTATAAAGTAAAGAGTTCCAGGGACCAGGGCATGGACATCTCTGGGGGCTGTTATTTGGCCTACCACATCTCAGAACACTATACGAAAGAGACTTTACCCGAAACATGAGCACACGCACATCTTGGGCCGGCCCTCCTGATTGTAGCTGTGGCGTTGAAGAATTTGCAGCAGGTAATGCAAAGCATTAGCAGACCTAGAGTGTGCTCTTTGTCTTACACCTTGGGTGTGAAACAATTCATTGCTGGTGTTAGAATGCAGATTCCACTGAGCCAGGAGAAACATGAGGAAGCCACCAAAGCAGTCCCATGTGTGTTTTTAAAAAGTTGCCATAGGGCCGGGCATGATGGCTCACGCCTGTAATCCCAGCGCTTTGGGAGGCCAAAGCAGGTGGATCACTTGAGGCTAGGAGTTCGAGACCAGCCTGGTCAACATGATAAAACCCTGTCTCTACTAAAAATACAAAAATTTGCTGGCATGATGGCACGCACCTGTAATCCCAGCTACTCAGGAGGCTGAGGCAAGAGAATTGCTTGAATCCAGGAGGTGGAGGTTGCAGTGAGCGAGATTGTGCCACTGCACTCCAGCCTGGGCAACAGAGTGAGACTCTGCCTCAAAAAAAAAAAAAAAAAAAGTTACCATAACCCACACAGTAGCATTGGCATCACTTTCAGGTGACAAGATGCGGGAGCTGTGTGCTAACATCACCATGAGAATGCTGGTGCTGTGGGAGTGCACCACCGACTGCGTGAAACCGACAGGGCCTCTGTCCACTCCTCCAGGACAATTGGTGCTGTCCCCATGGGTCAAGTGGTGACTGGTACTCTAGGTGCAGATCTGGTGGTCACTTTTTCCAAGTCAAAACAACGACCGAGGCAACTTCTATTGAAATGCTTTGCTTATGGCAAAGTTCTGCCTCATGACAGCATAGGCTTCAGCATCAGAAACCTGTCCATCAGCGATGTTCATTGCAGAAGAAATGGCTTCTCCCTCCTGTGGAAGCTTCCAACTTTGCTGCATAGGTGAGAACCCTGGGCCATCCAGGCCTAATCAGAGTTGGCCAACCCCCAGGCTGAGTGGCCATACTGCTCTGTTGTTTGCAAGGAGAAGTTTGATGTGACAAGAAGCTGGAAAAGGCACAACATCTGGAAGTCTGGTGATGATATTGCAGTTGGTGTGGTTCCTGCCAGGGTCACATGTGTAAAGAGCTTCTCAGACCAGAGATAGTTTTGCTGTCCAAGATATGACAGAGTCTGCAGCTGTGGGTGTCATAAAGACAGTTAACAAGAAGGCTGATGGAGGCAGCAAGGCAAAATGTCCATCCAGAAATCTGAGGTTAAAAGAATATTCCATCCCACATCTGTGCCCTAGTCTCAATCTGACCCAGAATTGACTCGGCACCATTTGTCCTGATGGACAATTTGAGTCATTTGTGTTCAAGAATAAAACATCAGCTATTGGTACAATGGACCATAAAAGCTTCAAAAGGAAAAGAATGTTTTGTGGACTAGTTGTTTCACAGTAATATTAAATTTTTAGATTTTAAAATCGATGTTTTAAAATGGAAACAACGTGACCAAAAATTGGCCTCAGAATTTTCAGCCCATTAAAACAAAATTTAATGTGGAAAAAATTTAAAAAGAAATACCGTAGGATAAAGATGAGAAAATCTTCTAGGAACTGGAACAAAAATACAAAGGCATTTTAAAAATAGGAGAAAAAGACAAAATTAAATGGTCTATCCACAAGGCCCAACATCCTACTAAAAGGAATTCCAAGTGAGAATGAGGGAAATGGAGGGAAGAGTTTGTCAAAGATGTCATTTAAGTAAAAATTTCAGAAATGAAAGACACAAGGCCTCAGGGTCTATCTACCACATGCCAGCACACGATGAGTGCAAAACACCAGCGGCAAGGTATGTCAGCATGTGTTCTCAGAGGCTGAGATAAAAAGATTTAAAAATGCTCCACAGAGGAAAACATAGCTCATATACAGAGAATGAAAATTCAAATGCTGTTGGACTTTTCAACAGTCCTGTTGGAAGCTTGGAAACTGAGCAGCAGGCCTTCAAATTTCTGAGGGAAAATGACATCTATCCTAGGATTCTATATGCAGTTAACTGGGTATAGTCAGATGGTATGACAAAGACAATTTCAGATAGGCAAGGTCTAAAAAACATGTATTTTCCATGCACACTTCTTAATAAACTTAATCAAAGGAAGAAGTAAATTGAGAAAAATGATTTGGGATTCAGGTCCCACACAGGAGAGAGTCACATGAAGTTCCCAGGTTGTGCTGGGTGGAGCCCCAGGTGTGTGGGGCAGGCCTGGGGAACAGCCTGTGCAGGTGGGTCAAGAAGATAGGAGGCTTCAGGAGGGATGTTTCCAAGAAAAAAAAAAAAAGGTGTATTATCTGATATCTTTGTCTGTATTTTATTCAGAGGAATTTTGTAGCTTTGTTTGAAGAATTTGATTAGGAATAAGTGATAGGTACATAGAAAACTACACAAACAAAAAGAACATACTATCTCTAGAAAAACAATGTTGTGCCGGTAACTAAATGTATTTATAGTATATTATATGGCTCAGCCTTGAGCCATATTCACATGGTAGTAAATAATGTAAACATTACATATTGATTGGGCCAAAATTTGTGACATAACTACGTTAAGAGGATGGGAGTGAGGAAGTAAGGTGGTGGGTGGGAAGGGGGATATGTTGACGTAAGAGCTAGATTCCAGTCTTATGTAATAGGAAGTCAGTAGATGATGCTTAAAATGTTAAAATGAAGAAAAAAACCCACAACCATATAAGTGTATCATTTAAAAATACAAAGGAAAAGTCCTAAGAAAATTCCTAAAAATTCCAAAGAAAAGCTAAAAGAGGCCAGATGTGGTGGCTTACAACTATAATCTCAGCACTTCTGGAGGCTGAGATGGGAGGATCACTTGAGGCCAGGAGTTCAAGATAGCAAGGGCAACATGGTGAGACACTCCCTCCCCACCCCCCCCTTCCCTGGTCTCTAAAAAAAAAAAATTAGCTGAGCATGGTGGCACATGCCAATAGTCATAGAGGCTGAAGCAAGAGGATTGCTTGAACCCAGGAAGTGAGCCGTTTTCACACCACTGCACTCCAACCTGGGCAACAGACTGAGACTCTGTCTCCAAAACAAAACAAAACAAAAGAGTCACCTCTGGGGGTTGGAATTCAGGGTAGAGGAACCGGTGTCAGGAAACTCCTTTTTTTAATTTCCAGGACTTGTGATATATTTGAATGTAAAAACCTTTATGTAAAAGCTGGGCTTGGTGGAGTGTTCCTTTAGTCTCAGCTACTCAGGAGGCTGAGGCAAGAGGATTCCTTGATCCCAGGAGTTCCAGATCAATCTGGGCAACATAGCATGACCACTGCCCACCCCTGCCTTCTGGCCCCATCTCATTTTTTTTAAGAGAAAAAAATTTCAAAAAACCTTTATATATGTATTTCTCTGATAAAAATATAACTTAAAAAATTTCAAGGAACATTAAACTTTGCCTGCTATTATAGCAGTTATGTCTCAATACCATAATGTAAGTCAGACTTGCATAATGCATGGCTGGTGGTGGCATTACACAGCAGACGCATGACTCTCCCTGGGACAGCCAAGGGTAAGGCCAAACAGAGCTGGCTCATGCTTTCCTTCCAGGTTTCCCCATGGACTTCCTTGAGTCCACTTTTTTATTCTCTCAGAATCACAGGGTTACTGAGAAAGAGTTGCTTAGATATGTATTGAGAGCCAAAAGTGACATATACTGAGGTCATTAATAATGTAGGGTGATTATCTGGAAAATTCTGAATAATTCAGCTAAAAACATGCAATATTTTAATGGCAGGGGCAGTTATTTGAACTGAGTTTCCTGATTTTGGTCTCCACCCTAATCAAATTTACTGGACATCACTGGACATTGACTTCTCCCTGCCTGGTAGCCCAGTTTGAGAGCTTTGCGATAGAGTTAGCGCCCAGCCCAGCCGGAATCCCCACATAGATTGACTGGAGTCCCTTTTGCTGATCTTAGAACTCACACTATCCACATGAGCATCTTTCTGAGTCCATCCTTTCCCTCTCTGTCATTCCCTTGCTTTAAGCACTATGCTAAGGGGCTGTCTGTATGAAGTTAGGAATCAGAATTCTGTGTATTTGCAGACACTGGAGGCTGACCCAAGCCAGACTACCCACCTGATCCAGCTTTCCTACATTTGTATGTGGCAGAATCTAGTTGTGATTTTAACTCCGTGATGAACTGTGTGACCTTGGGCAAGCCATTCAACCTCTCTCAGCTTTAGTTTCTTATACTTATGTCATGGGGTTTTTGGAAAGATTAATTTGGGGTTTAACCTGGCATGTTAACTGCTCAAAATATATGAGCCATTTTTGAACAGAAATAACTAGAGAAAGCCCCTGCAGTGATGTTGAGGGGACAGTCTTATCTCAATCAAGGCTTTGCTGGGCTTCTGAAGCATTTAACACAAATCCTATCTGATATAAATTGGAGAAGTTGGTCCCTCTAAAATCTAGATTTTGTGGTTCTCAAACTTCAGGAGATGTAAGACACACTTGGGGAGGTTGTAAAAATGCAGATTCCTTGGCTCCACTCCTAAGGGATCCTAATTCTGGAAGTCTGGAGTGTGGCCCCAGAATCTGCATTTTCACAAGCACTCGAGAAAAACCTAGTGCTTCGTCCATCTTATGGTGTTTCAAAAGATCTCCCCCTCCAGCCCCATGGGTAGAGAATCAGGGTGGAGTCCAATTAGGGAGTGATTGGTGTCCAAGGAAATGCTGAGCCCCCAGGGGACTAAGGGCCAGGTTGGGTGGCCCACCTAAGGAATAAGACAAAAGTAGGAGCCAAAAGCACACAAAACCAAACAAACGGAATAATGAAGAATAGAAAATGAACAGAAACGAAGCAAGTCTTTAAAAAATAGAGACAGGATCTTGCTCTATCACTCGGACTGAAGTGCGATGGCATGATCATAGCTCACGGGTCTCAAACTCCTGGTCTCAAGCTATCCTCCTGAGTAGCTAAGACTACAGATGTGTGCCACCATGCCTGACTAATTTAAATTTTAAAAAATAAAAATGAGGTCTTGCTACGTTACCCAGGCTGGTCTCAAACTCCTGGCCTCAAGTGATCTTTGAGCCTCGGCCTCCCAAAGTGTTGGGTTTACAGGGATGAGCCACTGAGACTGGCCAGAAGCAAGTCTTTTTACATGGTTGCATGGGCATGTCAAATGCACATAAAGGAATCAAGACAGAGTAAGATAGTTAAAAAATGACATGGGAGACAGGACTGTGAATGTCTGGTGTCCATAGCTCAGAATGTCCTGGGAAGAGGAGGGAAGGTGGGAAGAAGGGGACAGTAGATGACCTGATTCTGGGCCTTGGTGTCCCTATCTCGTGATGCAGGACCCTGCCCTGAGGTGGGGGGTCTCATGACAAGTGCCTCCTTAATTGAGGAAGGTCTTGGGCAGCAGCCTGGCAGACATAAGCCCTGAATCTCATGCTGTATTTCAAAATGGGAGGATTCTCCCAGGCAAATAAATAAGGGAGTTGTTAACATTGACAAGATGGCCCCATGCAGAGTCAGTTCCTCTCACAGGCTGCTTGTAGAATTAAACAAAAATAATAACCAAATTACAGAGACAAATTATAAAGAACAAAAAGGCTCTTTGCCTACTGGCTTCTGAAGTCTCCTTTCTCTTCTGTGTAAACTAATCTGATGAAATGAGCTGCTTTACTCTTTAAGTATGTCAACTCCCTGGGGATGTATCCCGCCAGGGGCAGGCTGTGTAAGATCCAGCCTCTTCGTACCACCACTTCAGCTGCGATAAGAAGGTGCTTAACTTGACGGGTGAAATAGAGCGAGAACAATGGTGATAGTCACCGCTTAGTTCTAAGTGTGCTTCTGTGCAATGATTTAAGCAGCACAGAAGAGGGGGAAGGGAGATTTAGATACATTTTATCTCTATCTTTAGTTCTGATAGGATATGGCTCACACATCCCAAACCCTAACCCTGCTTAATCTCCTTACTTGTGGGGAATTCAGCTACATCTAAATGCTTATGTGCTGCTGATGGTGGCAGGGGACATCTGTTTCAGAGGTACGTGCAGATCATCAGAAAATTATCTAATGACTCAGTGTCTCCCGGTAGAGGAAAACATTGGTCTAATTAGAAATCCTGGGCCAGAGCTTAAGTTTCAGATAGAAGACAGCATCCAGGGACAAGGAGGCTTTGTAATTACTCCCAGAATTCTTTTACGTAGGGGTGTGTGTGTGTGTGTGTGTGTGCACATGTGTGGTACGATGTGTGTGTGGACTGTGTGTGTGTATGGTTTGTGTGTTTGTGTGGTCTGTGTGTGTTTGTGTGTGTGGTCTGTGTGTGTGGTCTGTGTGTGGTGTGTGTGTGTGTCTGTGCGTATGTGTGGTCTGTATGGTCTGTATGTCTGTGTGTGGTCTGTGTGTGTGTGTGTGATCTGTGTGTTGTGTGTCTGTGTGCATGTGTGTGTATGTGTGGTCTGTGTGGTCTGTATGGTCTGTGCGTATGGTTGTGTGTCTGGTCTGTGTGCATGGTCTGTGTGTGTGTAGTCGGTGTGTATGTGGTTTGTGTGTGATCTGTGTGGTGTGTGTAGTGTGTGTGTGTGTAGTCTGTGTGTATGGTCTGAGTGTGTGTAGTCTGTGTGTATGTGGTCTGTGTGGTCTGTGTATAGTATGTGTGTGTGTATGTGGTCTGTGTGTATGGTCTGCGTGTGTGTAGTCTGTGTATGTGGTCTGTGTGTGTAGTGTGTGTCTGTGTGTGTGTGCAGTGTGTGTGTGTCGTCTGTGTGTATGATCTGTGTGTGTACATGGTCTGTGTGTGTGTGGTCTGTGTGTAGTGTGTGTGTGTGGTCTGTGTGTATGGTCTGGGTGTGTGTGTGGTCTGTATGTATGGTCTTTGTGTGTGTGTGGTCTGTATGTATGGTCTTTGTGTGTGTGTGGTCTGTGTGTGTAGTGTAGTGTGTGTGGTCCGTGTGTGGTGTTTGTGGTGTGTGATGTGTGTGGGAGTATGTTTATGGAGTGTGGTATATGTTTGCATGATGTGACAATGTAGCATGTGGGGCATGTGTGTGGTGTGGTGTAGGTGTAGGTGTGTGTGATGCATGGTGTATGTGTGTTGTTTGGGATGTGTGTGTGGCATGTGTGTGTGGTGTGTAGAGTGTACTGTGTGGTGTGTGTGTGTGTGTGTGATGTGTATGTGTGGTGTGTGTGTGGGTGTGTGTGTGGGTGTGGTGTGTGGGAAGAGGAGAGGTGTTGGAAGGTCACCTCCATAGGGATGATGCTGTGTTGTGATTCCTTTCAGAGCTCAACACTGAGTTGGCATTCAGCACCCTGGACTTTTGACTGTTGTTAGAGTCCAGGTGAGTCATCCAGCTTCAGAACACGGTGACTGCTTCCAAGGTTCTGGGCCCCTTAAGGATCTATTTCCTAAGAGATGTGGTAGCTCAGTTCTGTCCTGCAGATAAAGGGTGGGAAGGAAGAAGGGAAAGGATTATACTTTTTCCCACTCCTTTTACCCCATAACAGGGAGGGGATGTGTGTGAGGGCCTCCTGCCTCTTGTTTTCCGCCTCTGTTGAGTGGGTGAGGTCTTGCCTCCCTTTCTCGTGCACTCTTTTAGTGGTTTACAACCTGCAGTCTCTCTGCTCCGTGTCCACAGAGCCCAGGAAGCCAACAGCCAGGAGCAGCCTCTGGCATCAGAGGGAGTGGGTTCAAAGTCCAATTCTGCTACTTTCTAGCTGATAAACTGCTTAGCTCCCCGTCCATAAGTGGGCTTGACAGTAAGTGCTTATTACTTCCCAATGAGGGGGAGATGCACACAAGCATCTAATGTGGTGGGTGGTACTAGATTGCCATGATTACCTCTGCAGCCGCTTTTGGACGCTCAATGCAGCCACATTAGACACTGACCGAGGCCACCGCACACAGACCAGGTGCCGGGTATTGCGGGAACCAAGGAGCAAGCCAGCCAGTCCTGGGGCTCTGTCAGCATCTGGTCCACTGGAGAAGCAGGTACATCTCTGGGCCTCATTATGGTCCATCTCTGCTTGGACTTTACATCCTCCACCACCTCACACTCAGCACATTCCAAGCTGAGGATGTTGTAACCTCCCCAAGCCCGCTTCGCCCAGGCTTCCTGCTGTGTCATCAATATCTTCACTTTCCTAGGAACCCAGGCTCCACATGTGGCCTCAGTAACCCCTCCTCTACTTAACACTTTCTGTACCATCGGGAGACCCCAGGGATTCAGCCTTTCATGGAGTGTCTCCCTGCTTGTTGCAGTCCTCTTGCAACCCATCCTGCTGCAGATGTGATTTGTTTTAGCCTGGGGAAGAGCAGAGCTGCCTCCTATGCCAAATAACCCTTGCTAACACATGGCTTTTAACATGCTCCTCACCTGCCCCAACCGAATGGTCCACAGAAAGTTGTGGTTATCTCTCCTCCCTCCAGTCCCAGCACACTTTCCCTGCCTCATCCCTACTATTCCATGAACGAACCCCACATTTAAGGTAGGATTTTCTCCCTTGCTGTATCCAAGTCAGTCTAGACCTAGTGGCCCAGTTCTATTCACGGGCTGTCCCTGAATTTCCAAGGCCAATTCTTGCACTCTGTGACGAAACTGGTTGTAATCTCTCATACCCCAGGACACCAGCCTCTACCTTTATGATCTTCTAGACTCTGGAATTCAGGAATGACTTAAGGCCACTTAAAACCACACCCTCCCTTGCCCTCACCTTCCATCTCCTCCCAGGGCACCATATGGCAATTGTTCTACATTCCCTCCAAGATTCCTCCTCCAAAGCCTAGGCCCATATGAATTTTCACTTAGCTCCAGAATCCCCCTTCAGCCATGCATCCCCCAACCAGGTAAGTGCTCAGTGGCTAACTTCTGCTGAGTCCTGTGGCGGTGGCATCAACCCTGTTCCCCAGGCCTTCCTTGGTCATGCACCAACCTCCCATCTGAGGCACTCTGGTGCACAGCTCATATTTTGCATTCCCTTCCCTGTGGGCTAGGGCAGTGTTTCTCCCAGTTTACAAACTCAGGCTCCCTTTTAATAAGCCTAAGGCCCTCCCCTGCCGCACCATGGAAATGAGCGACGTAGTCTGTACAGGACTGTGTTGTAACCTCCTCTGCCTCCCTTGCAGGCACTCCTGTTGCTCCTTCCCAAGCCCCTGCTTCCCACCACACCAGTCAAGTCTGCACTCCCCTGGGGCTCTGTAGTTTTTTTTGTAGCATGTACCATAGTCGTGCTTAAATAATTATTGAACTACTTGTGATGAGTTGTTTAATGTGTCTGCTGCATCATAACATCAGCTCTGTGAAGTCAGGGGTTCAGTTTTGTTTGCCTTTGTATCACTAGCACCTGGCCTACCTACTCCAAGGAAAATCCAGCTCCCTAAAAATACCCTCCTACAACCTGTCAATAAGCTGAAGTTATTCATTGCTTACTGTGGTCTGGGAGAGCCCTGCCCTGATAGTCTGAATAGCAGCATCTCAGATGGGGCATCCAAGTTGGGGTACTTATGAGGCTTTGGGGTTGGGTTTTAGAGGTTGTTCAGTGCAGCAGGGGAGGGGTTTGTAGTATGAGTATTGGTGGATGCAGTAATGTGAGGGTTTTGAGGCAAGGGATTCAAAGAACCTTGAGGTATAAATAGTCACTGATGCTATCTATTGAAAAGTCTCATCGTTTAATGATCACTTGAATGAATTCTTCCAGAAAGTTCCTGAAACAAACAAAGTTATTTGCAGCTTTTATTTTCCTGGGCAAGTGTTTCATGTAAGAGCAAAGTCATGTTAATGTAGACAGTAAGCTTCAAGGGTGCAGATGATTTGCGTTCTCAGAGTGAATAGTTCCAGATGTTGCCCAGTCTCCCAAACTCCTAGAACTGCATGTGAAGTTTCAGGACAGCCAACGCCTGCCAGGTCGTGCATTATTTCTGAGCAGCCCCAAGGAAGGCTTGCATTTGAGTGTGAACCTCTGCTTCTCGCGCCCCTCCTGTCCTGTCCTGTCCCATCCCATAAGAGGGCCCTTTCTCTCAGCTGCAGTGTAGACAGTACTCTGGTACTGACGTCCCTGAAATGCTACAAAGCCAGTAAGGAAAGCTGGGTGGGTGTGGAGATGGAGAGTGCAACTTGGAGCTGAGTGTGTGGGGGACGTGGCTGCTCTGAGGCTTCCCCGTCAAGAGCCTCTGCCATGATGTAGCCACACCACGCATCACTGTTCAGCCTCCTCCTTAGCACCAGGGCCTACACTTTCTCGCAGCCTAGGCTGATAAAATAATAACCTTAGACAAATTTAACAGAGTTTAACTGAGCAAAGAACGATTCACAAGTTGGGAAGCCCCTGAACCAGGAGGAGTTCAGAGAGGCCCTGACACTGCCCTGTGATCAAAGATTATTCATAGACAGAAAAAGGAAAGTGATGTACAGAAAACAGAAGTGACGTATAGGAACAGCCAGATTGGTTACAGCCTGGTGTTTGCCTTATTTGATCCTGGTTTGAACAGTTGGTTGCCTTTGATTGACCAACACTCAGTGATTGGCACAAGAGTAGGTTACAGTTCATTTACATATCCAGTTAGGTTGCAGTTCATATGTACGGAGAAACCTTTAGGCCAAACCTAAAATATGTTGGGAGGTAGATTTAGGTGAAGCTTAACAAGGCCTCCCTATCTCACTCTCCCCATCACAAAAGCAAAACAAGAACTCCTGAGATCTTCAGATAGAGCAGAGTGATTTTGCTCCCTTTAGTCTTCTCTCATCTGTAATCTTCTGCAAAAACGAAATACCCGTTGACGTATTTCCCCAAAGAAAAAATAGTTCCCTCTGTAAAAGGAATTTTATTGTTATCTTAGACAGCAAACAATTCATTTTCCCCACCCCGCCCGCATAAATAGAAATTCCATCAGTGGTTGAAAATATTAGGTTGAATCATATGAAATACTCATTTTGTCAGTCAGAAATAGTCAAATAGCAACAATCTCATATCCCCCAGAGTAAAAAATATGTAAAATACTAAGATAATGAATTAATTTGAATATTCTAGGGAATTGTATTTCTATGACTGAACCCAAAGAATTCTAGCAATAAGACTGAAAATAATTTTTTATTGCCGTCGGTAAAAACCATAAGGACAAGGAATAATTTCATTACCCAGAAAGATGGTGTAATAATTGAAACTAATTATGGAGGAACCTGGTTATATTTCACCCACGGGCATCTCAGTGGGGAACTGTCTGTACTGGGAAATCAAACTGGAGTTGAAAACTGGTATCTGATTTCTACTTTAACCAGGGTTCATGGTGTTGGTTTGGAAGGCAGGCAGGGACTGAATCAGATTTGCAGATCCCCCGGTCAGAGGCAGAATGACAGCCTAACACAGACAGAGGACTTCCTATGAGCCCCAGTCCTGGACAGTGTTCTAAGTGCCTTGCCGGTAGTATTTATACTCCCTGAGGACACAGGCACAGAGCAGTAAAATGATTTGCTTGGGGTCCCACAGCAATAGACAGTGGAGCCTTCTAGCTGCAGGTCCCAGGCTCTTAGACACCATGCTCAACTGCTCTGTTCTTTCAGGGCACCCCACAAAGACACTTGCCCTGAAGGCCAGGGGGAGAGGGGAATGGTAGTGAGAAAAAAAGGTATTCAGTATTAATAAAAGAAACCATTTTCACAGTTACCTTTGAAATGGTAATTGGAAAATTATTTGGTCAGGTCAACATCCTTGCAGATGGAGCAGGCAGGAGGTTGCATGCTAGCAAGCATGGGGTAGGGTCAGGGAGTTCTTGATCACGCCATGAGAAACTGGCATGGCACTCAGCCGCCGTCTGGGGTAGACATGCCCCACTCCTTGGGAACCCAGATCTAGACAACTGCCAACTTTTCCAGAGAATTATGCAGCCTCCTTTTTACGTAGGATGTGTTTTACTGTAATGTACAATCCTATTTCCTCTTTGAGATGATCTGCCTGCTTCAGTCCCATTCTCCTCCTAGTATTCTTTTTCATTCTGGAATATGAATAAGAAATTGGATTTAGGAGCCAAAGTTCTCACTTGTAGCCCTAACCCTACCACCTATTCCTTGCGCTAGCTTTGAAGCATTCTTTTGGAGCATCAACAGAGGCTCAAATTTCTCCAATCCTAAGTACAACAGCACAGAAATGTCCGCTGTTGCTACTGTTTTATTTGTGGTCTTACCTTCTCTACCAGCATTAAGAACAATGAATCTGTCCTTGCTCTCCCCTCTTCATCACCTCCAGCTCAAGACCATCTACCCACAGTGCACTCAGTCATGGCACTCAACCTTGCTTGTCCAACGTCACCAGTGAGCTCCCTTTGGCCAGTCCAGGGGACGCCTCTCAGTCCTCTCTTCCACATTTGGCCTTGTCATTCACTCCTCTCCCCTGGCTTCTGACATGGCTTCCATCTCTGCTTCTACATTTCTGGCCATTTCTCCCTGGCCTTGAGTGTGGCATGAGCTCTCCTCACTGTACTGTCTTGTAGGACAATGGTGCCCATTCTCAGTTTAAGTTTCCATCTCGGATGTATCTTCCCTGAGTTTCATACTCACATTTCTAGCTGTGTCCTGAACCTCTTAAATGTCTCGTAGACCTGTCAAATGCAACATGTTCAAAACCCAAGTCACCATTTTCCCAAGACCCGCTCCTCCTTCGACATTACCTGCCTCCGTCAAAAGTGGCCCCAGACCATAAACTCAGGTCATCTAGAACCATTTCTTTTTTTTTTTTTAATTCTCACATTCACTCTTTACCTCCTAAATATTTTTCAGTCCAATTCCATCCCTTTCTCCCACCCTCCTGCTCCTGCCATCTCTCTCCTGTCTAGGGTATTTAGCCTCTTGACTGGTCTATCTCTTGTTTTACTCTGTTCAACTCCATTTTCCCAATAGTTAATCTGAGTGATGATGGCTGTATCTTAAATAAAATCTGCCAAGTTACACCCTTGCTGAAGCCTTAATGTTGTTCCTGAGCAAACTTTTTACTGTGGCAGCCCTGCCTGGTGCCGACTTGCCTGCTCAGCTGCCTTCTGTCCTCTGTGCTCCGCTGTGCTGCAGGCTGTTACCGCCATTTCCACAGCGCTCCAATGGGGCCCGCTCTGATCCTTTTGCTCTGGACTTTGTGTCTTGGGCGCCACGTGTTCTCAGGCCATCCTTGTCAAGTCATCTCCCCGGTCTTTTAGGTTGTGTCCTGGAGCCTCCTTGTCCAGGGCAGATTCTCCACTGCTCCCCCATCCTCCATCCACTCTTCAGCCCCACTGCCCAGCACAGCCTTTCTCACAGCCCCTGTTGCTCAGTGGCCAAATGACCTATTTATGAGTGTGTCTTTTTCAGACTGGACTACAAATACCAGCCAGACAGGGGATCTTGTCCTATTTATCCTTGCATTCTCAGTACTTTGAGTACAGTTGACCCTTGAACAACATGCGGGTTATGGCGGCCGACCCTCAGCACAGTCCCAGTATAACTTTTGATTCCCCAGAATTTTCATGACTAATAGCCTACTGCTGACCAAAGCCCTACCAATAACATAAACAGTTGACCAATTCATATATTTATGCATTCATGACATGCCTAACTTTTTCTTACTTTTTGCAATGCTTCTCTTTTTTGTTTTTAAAAAAACTTCCTAAATTATTTTTTATTTTTAAATTTTTTTCCCCTTGTCTATTTTTGCAATGTTTCTTTCTTTCTTTTTTGAGATGGCGTCTCACTCTGTCATCCAGGCTGGAGTGCAGTGGTGCGATCTCAGCTCACAGCAACCTCTACCTCCTGAGTTCAAACAATTCTTGTGCCCCAGCCTCTCGAGTAGCTGGGATTACAGGCGCGTGCCACCACGCCCAGCTAGTTTTTGTATTTCTAGTAGAGACAGCGTTTCACCATGTTGGCTGTGCTGCTCTCGAACTCCTGACTTCAAGTGATTTGCCCGCCTCAACCTCCCAAAGTGCCAGGATTACAGGCCTGAGCCACCACAGCCAGCCATATTTTTGCAGTGTTTCTAGGCTGCATGTTTTGTCTGCAAGTTCTTCCAAATTGTCAAAAATCTCCAAATAATTTTCCAATTACTTATTGGAAAAAATCCTCATGTAAGTGAACCCACACAGTTCAAACCCGTGTTGTTCAAGGGTCACCTGTACTTAGTAGACCTTCACTGTACCTTTATCGAGCTGTTGCTGAAGTGGACGATGTCCTTGGCAAGTCACCTACTTCTGAGCTTTGGCATATTACATATCAGGTGGGGATAACAGGACCGGCCCAGCTTATTCACAGGTTAGTGGGAAGATCATGTTAAATGACATGTGCAAAAGCCCTCTGTAAGCTATTTAACTTTATGCAATTATAAGATGAAATCGCCACTTTTAGCCTCTGAGGCAGTGTTTCCCTCCTCAGTTCTTCAATTCTTTCAAAATACAGTAAGGTGAGGTTCCCCTCCTGCTGGGGCGAAGGTAGACTGGAATGGTAAAGGAGGGGCACACTCCATTTGGCCCCTGGGATTCTTCTTCAGCCCCACTAGGCAGGTATACATCTCACAGAGTGAGTACCTGTGAGTCTTGGTTGCTGACAAAGAAAATCTGCACAATCCAGGGAGAGGTCTTTGACTTTTTTCCCTCCAAAGGGAAGCTGAAGAGGCCTGCTGAGAGGAGCTGAGCAGCTCCAGCTGGGTGTCCACACAAAGTCCTTAGTGCTGGCCATGTGGTATCATTCTCACTCTGGAAACTTAACCTGCATGATGGAGATTCTGGACACATTCGCATAGTGTTGCATTGGCAGGGTGTGGTTTGCTGCTGTGGTCACACTCTGGGGAGGTTGTCGCTGTCTGTGTCTCTATGCTTTAGAGTTTGGGAGAGAAAGGACATCTGTGTCCATGTGGTCCAGAGGCCGGGGGCTGAATGGCTGGAGAAAGCTGGGGTGGTTTCTGAGGCTGTGCACTGGCCTGTGCCGTGCCTTTTATCCCATCAGTGAGCCATGAAATAGCTGATTATGGCTCTTGACATCTTCCAAGAAGGCTTAGTGCCCAAGTTATGCCAAGACCTCTGTGGGCAGAAAAACACACACAACTCTGGAGACCTGCTCAACTCCCTGCGAGACAGAGCTGGCAGGAGGAAGATGAGGGGTGGACCCGAAAGCAAAAGACAAATGACCACCCCAGGCACCGGGCCGTGCAGCCTGTTGGCCGCAGACCTTATCTGTTTTGGGGGAAGTTTCTGCAGTAGTGGGGATATGAAAACGTGTGAACGTAGGAATGGTTATCTAGGCCTAGGCAGTGGTGGAAAACTATCATTGTTCTAAGGCAACATTAGAGACTCAAGAGAAGACTTGGGCGGGGACGGGAGAAATTATGCTCAAAATGAAGCTAGGAAATGAGGGCGAGCCTGCAGAAAATTGATTAGGCTAATCAGATCAGTAGAACTAAAATTAGAAAAGGAACAGAAGAAAAGTCCTTTGACCAGACAGGATTAGATGGGCTATCTAAAGTGGCAATGACAGTCATCTGTAAGTCTACATCCTGTTCTTAGATGCCAAAGCAGACCCAATGTTAGGACCGTGTGTGAGTGTGAGTGTGTGTGTGTGTGAGTGTGAGTGTATGTGTGTGTGTGTGTGTGTAGTACAGGTCTGTAGAGTAGCGAGATGGGAACCCAAAGAAAAGAGAAGCCCCCTTCCTCTGGAGCTCCTAATCTGGTCAGAGAAACAGAGAAACACTTGTTTACTGAATAGATGTATGAAAAAAGCTCTTTTATTTATTTATTTATTTAGACGGAGTCTTGCACCTGTTGTCCAGGCTGGAGTGCAATGGCACGATCTCCGCTCACTGCAACCTCTGCCTCCCAGGTTCAAGCGATTCTCCTGCCTCAGCCTCCCAAGTAGCTGGGATTACAGGCGCCTGCCACCACGCCCGGCTAATTTTTTGTATTTTTAGTAGAGACAGCATTTCACTATGTTGGCCAGGCTGGCCTTGAACTCCTGACCTCATGATCTGCCTGCCTCGGCCTCCCAAAGTGCTGGGATTACAGGTGTGAGCTACCGTGCCTGGCTGAAGAAAGCTCTTTATAAAGTAGCACAAACACACAGTTTAATATTTGTGTGCATGAGGAATCTATAACTACCAAAGAGAGGAAAGATACTCAAGCAATTCAGGTTCACTTAAATCCACTTTGTTTTCCTTTTGGCTCCATCTCCATCCATTCCCCTCTCCGGTGGCTGTGTCCCCACCTCTGTCCCCCAGCCTTGTCACTTGCTAGGATAAGGCACAGGGCCTCACTGGACTTTGTCTGCTCAGCTGTAAGTTAAGGGTGGTGAGAGGTAAAAATCTTCCAGCTCTGATGATCTGAGACCAACACTCGCTTTCTTCATTGACCTTCTGTTGGTCTATTTGGCATCATCCCTGATGTTCAGCCCTGGACAAATTGCAGGAATAATTTACTCCCTGATCTCTTGTTTAGCTGCCAGTAAAAGCTATGGAAACCTTTCTACGTGAGAGTGAAAAGTTCGTGAATTGGAGCTCTTGGGGAAGCTTTGAGCCATTGAGGCCTGTCTAACAAATAACATGCTCTCTTTCTTTCTGTTCTTAGTTGTCATCTTTGCTTATATCATATTCATTCATTTGACAAATATTTATTGAAGTGTTCACAATAAGTATTGTGAAGTGTTTGCAATGTGCCAGGTTCCACACCAACTACTAGGAGTTTGAAAGTTTATAAGAAACTATTATTGTTGTCAAGAAGCCCATTGTTTAGTGGGGCATATGGATGTGGAAATAACTACCCCTGCAGAGTGTGATAAGTGATTGGGGGTGACTGCAAACACAGGAACTCAGAAATGGAGATGAACCAGAAGGCCTTCAGCAGGGATACAAGGAAGGAGTGGCATGTGAGTGGAGTTCTGAGAGATGAGCAAGAATGTGCAGGTGGGAAAGGTAAGGAGGTGGGTATATGCCACGGTATAAAAGTGCTTGCAAGTTGTTGGGCAGGGGTTCAAGGTAAGAGCAGGAACCAGCAATAGACCAGGTAGAAGAGAGGAGAGGGTTGGTGTGTTTCAAGGACTTTGAGTGCCCTGCTTAGGAGTTCAGATTTCATCCCAGAAGCAACAGGACACCACCAACAATTTTAATGCACTTGAATTTTGGCACCTGTGTTGGAAGTGACTGATGTGGGAAGAGGCTGTAAAGGAGGGTGAGGGGTGGCCTTTGGAGGTCTTTGAGTGCCCCAGGCAGGAGACAGGAAAAGACAACGGAAATGGGGTGGAAGAGGCCAAGGACAAACAATAGGAGCTCCCTTTAACCTAGAATCTGCTAAGCAGGGTGGGTTAAAGGAGAGGTAAGAGAAAGAATGACTTTGAGGTTTCTAATGTGAACGGCTGAGTAAAAGGAAAAAGGAATTGTAGAAGTGGATGTTACCCCAACTGACATCTTAGAGTGCCCCATAAGAAGACCCTGGAGGCTTTGTCTCTGCAGAACATTTTTGTGCACTGTTTCCTTCTTGCACAGCCCTCCCTGGTGGCCCGGTTTTGTGTCTTGGTTGTGGTCTCCTGTCTGGTTTCTGCATCTCTGCTGAGGCCTTTCAAAGAAAGTTTAATCTGAACAATCCCATGACATTGGCACTGGGTGCTCTTGACTCCAAAGCGTTCGGCTTCTGCTCTGCTTCATCCTACTCTTCTTATTTCCTACCTCAGCTTTCAGAATTCTAGCCCAGGGGCCCTTCTTGTCCAGATTAATAGGGAGGGAAGAAGAGGAGAAAACTGTTTTTGACATGGTAGGCTAAAAGTGTCTGTGGGACATCCGTGCAGAGATTTCCAGTGGGCAGGTAGGAAAGAGTTCAGAGGAGAGGAAGGAACCATGTTTAGAAGCCGATGACATAGAAGAATGACCAAAATTGCTCAAAAAGACCATACATGGGACAGCTAAAAGAGAAGCAAAACTGAAAATTGACCTATAGGTAATGCCATTTGAGGTGGATATGACATGAAATGCCAGAGAAGAACAATGAGGAAAGACAATCACAAAAGTCATAGTGGACCAAGCGGGGAATGTGTGCTAGAGTCAGAGGAGGATTTTTGAAGAAGAAGTAGGAGGAATGAACATCTGTATAAAATTGTTGCACAGAAGTGATTTTATTTAAACATTAAACATTAAAACATTTACTAGCCTTCTACTATATGACAATTGCTATACCACGAATAGGGGTTATCAGAAGTAAAGAAGGTTCAGTCCCTGCCTGTAAGGATCCTCTTTTACCTTCTCTAGTAGAAGATAAAAACATAAATAGACAAGTGGAATAAATTGTAGGATACACAGGGAACTAAAAATCAAACATATTGAACAGGTGGGAACAGACTGTCATGGCTTCAGAGAGGTGATGACTTTCAAGACCAGACAGGAGCTACGTGCAGGTGTCCACAAGGTGAACCATCGGAGAGTTTCAGAGAGAGGAAGGACTAGGAGCTCCCACAGAGCTCCTAGTAAAGTAAGTATGGCCAAGGATGAAGGATAACGTAAGGAGCAGAGAGAGACGTGAGTTTGAAGAATGCTTATGATTCAGACTACTGAGGGCTTTGTAGTTTGGAGCAACAGGATTTTTGTTCATTTGTGAGTTTCCTGTGCCAAACCACAAATGGGGTGACTCAAAACAAGAGAAATTTATTTTCTCACAATTCTGAAAGTCAAAAGTCTTAAATCCAGGTGTGAGCAGGGCTGCATAGCCTCTGGGGGCTCTAGGGAAGAATCTGTTTCTAGCCTTTTCCATCTTCTGGTGGTTGTTGGCTTGTGGCCACAACACTTCAAACTATCCCTCTGTGATGACATCGCCTCCTTCTTTCACTATGATCTCCCCCTTCCTCCCTCTTATAAAGATACTTGTGATGGCATTTAGGGCCATGGTTCAAGATTATCTCCACATCTCAAGATTCTTAACTTAATCTCATTTGCACAACCCCTTTTTCCATATAAGGTAACATTTATAGGCTTCAGGGATTAAGACCTGCATATCTTTGGGGGCTGTAATTCAGCTTGCTACAGTCAGGGTTGGCAATTAGTTATACCTTCCTGGAAGTAAAAGACAGAATGGATTGGAGAGACCCATAACAGAGTCAAGAACATCATCACTTTGGAGATTACAGAAGACATACAGGTTAAGAGGTGACTGAGACCTGAACTAAAAGAGCAGTGGAGGCGGGGATGGAAGTGAGATCTCAGTGGAAAAGTTCCAGTCGGGTTGGGTGGTTCTCAGTGTCTCAGCGGAGTCCTGGGGACAGAAGCCCAACCACACAGATCGAAAGCGACAGCAGATTTCACTTCTTTTCAGTCATCTACTGGGTACTGAGCTAGTTGTCAAAGGCAATGATAAGCCAGCATGTGTCTGATAGCGTGGGAAGGAGCTCTGAAAACAGGACCAGATAGGAAAAGGAGGTGGGGAAACAGATTCTCTAATTCCTGAGCATCTTTGAAGAAATCCACTGTGGGCTGTGTCATTCTGTCTCTCTCCCACTGCAACCAGAAACCATCTAGTAGGTGGTGGAAGATATTAATTGACTAAAAATCCTTTGAAATTTTGAGGCATAAAAAATTCCATCTAAGAAATTTGCTTATACATAGGCCCTGAAATAGGCAATCTAGATCTCAAAGTCACTTGCAAGGTAGGAATGGAGGAACAGCTTTCTGCAAGCTCTGCTTTTTCCGCAGTCAGGTGACTTGGACTCACCAAGACCTCCAGCCAGTGCCACAGGCCAGGACTGAGCTGCCAGCACCCCCACCCCTCAAGATACCCTAAGGGTCCAGGGATTCCTAGACAGTACGGGAGTGCAAATACCAGACTTCTAGCTTCAAGGGACTCAAGCAGTAACCTTGGGGCCTGATAAGGCCATGTCATTTGTACCTAAAATCGTATAGCATTGCATCTCCATCACATACAGGCACAGGATAGCTGAGTTTCTGCAGGTTCATTGGCTTTTGTGTACCAAAGGGGTCACATGAATGGCAATTTGGTCGTATCTAGTCCTCGTCTTCTGCTCCTGCCTCCCAAATGATGCTGCCTCCTAGGAATGCTGCCTCCCCTGTCCTGGCTGCCAACTGGCCGGTGCGCTGAGTGAAGCTGCTGTTTTCCCAAACAGGCTGGCTCCTCCTGGGCACTGTCTGCCTCAGGCCCTCAGAGTGCCAGGGTAGGCTCTGTTTTGTGCAGGAGCCTTCACTCTGTGTCTCCTGGCACCAAAGCCACATCTGGTGAAACTTGGTGGCTTCTCTCCCTGCCTGTAGCCCTTCTCCATGTGGGGCTGAGATCTAAGTCCAGGGCCCAGAGCTGGAGGACCAGTGTCTGAACAGACACCAGGGATCCTCCCCATCCCATCCCCCAACCTGTTGTTAGCGGGTGCAAATTCCTCTTCCCCCCATCCTCCATACTCTTCTTCACTAGAAAAATGCTCTAATGCAAACTGGTTTCTGTGAGGCCCCCCTTAGTTTTGACTGATTCCAAGGCCAGTGCTATCCACTATGCGTTCTAAAAATTTTTATGTGAGCTCTTCCTATTTGTCAGCCAGTGTACTAGCTAGCAAAACTAACAAGTAACAAAGTGTACTAACAAAACAGACTTGACGCATAAGAAATATGCCTTGGTGGCTGGGAGCAGTGGCTCACGCCTGTAATCCCAGCACTTTGGGAGGCCGAGGTAGGTGGATCACAAGGTCAGGAGTTCGAGACCAGCCTGGCCAATATGGAGAAACCCCCGTCTCTACTAAAAAATACAAAAAAATTAGCCGGGTATGGCAGTGCACGCCTGTAATCCCAGCTACTCGGGAGACTGAGGCAGGGGAATTGCTTGAGCCCAGGAGGCAGAGGTTGCAGTGAGCGGAGATTGCGTCACTGCACTCCAGCCTGGGTGACAGAGGGAGACTCCGTCTCAAAAAAAAAAAAAGAAAGAAAGAAAGATGCCTTGGGTGTTCCAATGCACATGCACTTTCACTGATGAACTTATGAACTTATTCATAACTGTGTGCACTACTATGCTAGCTACAGGAGATGTTCTTTGCATGTGGGCCTATATTTGTAAATGAGTTGTTATCTATTTTTTAAAAAATAGGTCTAGAAAGGAATAATTCTTATTTCTCCCTCTACTTACTTTCTTAGGAACTAAAGTGCTTGATTTCTCTTTTTTTAAAATTTTTTTGTGAGACAGAGTCTTCCTCTGTTGCCCAGGCTGGAGTGCACTGGCATGATCTCAGCTCACTGCAACCTTCGCCTCCTGGGTTCAAGTGATTCTCCTGCTTCAGCCCCCTGAGCAGCTGGGATTACAGACATGCATCACCACGCCCAGCTAATTTTTGTATTTTTAGTAGATACGGGGTTTCATCATATTGGCCAGGCTGGTCTTGAACTCCTGACCTCAGACCTCCCAAAGTGCTGGGATCACAGGAGTGAGCCACTGCGCCTGGCCTGTCTTGTTTTAAGTTACCCCATTTGTGGTTTGGCACAGGAAACTCATAAATGAACAAAAACCCAGTTGCTCCAAACTATAAAGCCCTCAGTAGTCTGAACCATGAACATTCTTCAAACTCACATCTCTCTCTGCCCCTTACTTCCTCCCTCACCCATGGCCCTACTTACGTTGCCAGCTCTCTGCTTTCTGTAACCCCTCTGTCCTTTTTGAAGATAGGGAAGGACACCAACCTTGCCAACCATTCAGAAAGGGAATTTGGTAAAATATCATTTTAAATATGTAATCTTTATTATAAAAATGTAAAAATTATAGGGTAATTTTTAAGGTCTCTTTTTGCTATAAATATGAATCAATCATAAACCTGTGTCATGGGCATTTGGAGCTGAGCCTGGGTGCTGAGACTGCATGATCCAATACACTGAGCTGACAGGTGAGCTAGCTGGGGCTGTGCACATACCTGCAGGCAGACCCACATATATCCATGTGAGTCTGTGTACGTGGACATGCATGTATGTGTACACCAACACACACAGACTCTTGGTTACACAGATATATATACCTGTATCTGTAGATAAAGTTTTCACTAACCTGGTAGTGTTTTAGTGTGGAGTGAGAGGCTCATTTTGTAAAATTATAACCTTTTGTAGGAACAGCTCCAAGAAGAGGGAGATCCACGTGTGAGCGTGTGGCTGCAGGGAGATGTGTGTGAGAGACAGAGAAGGCGTGGACAGGTGAGCCAGATAAAGTTAACCCTAGGCCAAGGAGGAGCAAGGTGGAAAATCAAAGGGGATTTTGCAGCCACCTCTGTGAGCAGAGACTGTCAGGACAGAGGACACTGTCTTGCAGGGGACACTGATGGGCTGTTTATTGCCGTAGCATGAATTATATGAGACTTAGACCTCAGCAGCAAGGAAACAAAAGGTCAAATAACAGAAAGCGGGTTATGGGAAAGAGTGGAGTGCAGGCCTGTGGGAGTGAGTCTGTCTGGTCCATAGGGCCAAGGGTCAATACAGGCCTACCTGACTTGGAGGAGCCCAAGCTAGTGAGTCGGCTGTGGCCAGGCAGAGCCAGCCTGCACTCCAAGGTAGGCAGGGAGAAGCATGACCTCCAGCTTTGACGTCAGGCAGGGGTCTCAGCCTTCCCAGCTGGGATGATGAAAGAATGACTAAGCTTTCTTTAAAAGAGAAATCAAGGAAGGACTTTTAGAGCTGGATATCATTCTACCATGTTGCACTGATTTCTGAGATTCTATTTTATTTTGTAGCTTTTTAAAAAATTAACATTTGATCATTAAAAAAAGGCAAAGATACCCACTCTTATAGTCCGTGTTGACTTTGTGGACCTTACCTAAGGAATTGTACCTACCATCCTCCTCAACCCCTCCAATGCACACCCCCTTACGCACACACTCCCTGCCTTTCAATTGTACACGCAGCACGCAGCTCCTGCCCTTGACTCCCCTTGCCTGTTCTCTCTTCTCCTGTGGCGTGGTATCCAAACATACACTTAGTGTACTGCTTAAAAGGCAAGCTCCCATTTAGGGGTCGGCAAACTTTTTCTGTAGAGGGCCAGATAGTAAATGCGTTAGGCTTTCTGGGCCATGTGGTTTCTGTCTCAACTTCCCAACTCTGCTGTTGCAGCTTGAAAGCAGCTGTAGACAATAGGCAAAGGAATGAGCTTGGTGGTGTTCCAATAAAACTTCACTTAAGGACACTTAAACTTACACTTCACATGATTTTCACGTCCTGAAATATTCTTCCTTTGACTTTTTTTCTTCAACTATTAAATATGTAACAAACATTCTCGGTTGATGGACCATACCAAAACAGGTGGTGGGCCAGATTCGCCCCATGGATTTGGTCCAACCCCTGCTCTATTTTATCATAGTATGAAAAATCCCAAGGTGGCTGGGCATGGTGGCTTACACCTGCAGTCCCAGCAGTTTGAAGTGAGACTCTCTCCACCAAAAAAAAAAAAAAAAAAAATATATATATATATATATATATATGTATATATATTAGCCAGGTGTGGTGGCACATGCTTGTATTCTCAAACACTCAGGAGACTGAGGCAGGAGGACCACTTGAGCCCAGGAGTTTGAGGCTGTAGTGAGCTGTGTTCGCACCACTGTACTCCAGCCTGGGTGACAAAGCAAGACCCTGTCTCTTAGAAAAAATAAAAATAAGAACATTAAAAAATAAAAATTCCAAGGTGATAAACCTCACAGTGGTCAGGAAAGTTTCAGGTAAATGACAAAACTATATCCCTTCAGCTTAGCAGGCAGGTTTGAATTCTCTTTATAAGTTCTTCTTATTCTTTCTTTTTATCCCTCTCCCTTGTTTCCTCCCTTTCTCTTCTCCTTAATATTTCAAATTTATGCTTCCTTCTCCTGGAATCCTTTCTCTTGGTCTGTCTTCCAGGCACTCAGCCTGTGTTAATTTCCACAAGATGGTGGCCTGGCTGAGGACAGTTTCATCTCTTTCATCTTACCCAGCAGTCTTCTACACATCTCTGTCACCCTCTCCTTCTGCTATCTAATTTGCTGTTAGTGAACTCTGGGATCATTACAAAATTATATGTACAAAGCTCCCATTTTGTTGAAGGCATCTCCCTATAGTTTCCATCCTCTTGAATTTGGAAGGTTAAATTGGGGAGCTCAATGAGATAGAGGCAGGTAGGATAATGATATTAGATGTTGGACTCAATGAAGTACAGTAGTCCCTTCTTATCCATAGTTTGCTTTCCCTGGGGATATGGTTTGGATTTGTGTCCCCACCCAAATCTCATGTCAAATTGTGACCCCGAATTTTGGAGGTGGGGTCTCGTGGGAGTTGACTGGATCATGGGGGTGAATTTCCTCCTTGCTGTTCTTATGATACTGAGGGAGTTCTCATGAGATCTGGTTGTTTAAAAGCGTGTGTGTTGTACTTCCCCTCTTTCTCTCTTCCTCCCACTTCAGCCATGTAAGACGTGCTGGCTTCCCCTTTGCCTTCTGCAGTGATTGTAAGTTTTCTGAGGCCTCCCCAGTCATGCTTCCTGTACAGCCTGTGGAACTGTGAGCCAATTAAACCTCTTTTCTTTATAAACTACCTTGTCTCAGGTATTTCCTTGTAGCAGTGTGAGAATGGACTAATACACATGGTTTCTGTAACCCATGGTCAACCTTGGTCCAAAAATAGATGAGAAAAATATGAGATATTTCAAGAGAGAGAGAGAACACATTCACACAACTTTTGTTACAGTATATCATCATAATTGTTCCTCTTCTTCTTGTTGCCAGTCTCTTACAGTGCCTAATTTATAAATTAAATTTTATCATATATATGTAGTATATAGGGTTTGGTACTATCTGAAGTTTTGGGCATTCACTTGGGGTCTTGGAATGTATTCTCCATAAATTAATTGAGGGGGGACAACTGTATCTTGAATGTATCTCTTGATTTACATCATTCAGGTAACATCACAGAAGAAGATGGGACTTTTCCAGCTACAAAGGTGTTTATGATACCAAAATAAAGTCCAGGAGTCCCAGGGAAAATTCCAGGATTTTATCATGTCTTCCTGCATAATAACTTTGTCCTCCCCTAGTGAGCCTTGGCTCAGCAAATGACGCCTGTATCCACCCAGTTGTTCAAGCCAGAACACTGGCTGGAAGTTATGTTGATTCACCTTATTCACAGTAGTTATGTTCTATAAAGTCACCATGAACACTGAGTTAGTGAATACCAAACCATCGCTCCTAGAGGAAATAAAGGGTTAAGTTCCTGTGCACAAACTAGTCACAATTTTATCAACTGATCAATACATAACCTTGCTGTGTATTTGTTTCTGTCTAAAGATACCTTATTCAATACACATTGTTGATTCATTAACACTGAACTCACTGCACTATAATTAACACCTGAAGAAAGCTTATCTAACACTGGTATTTTCTCCATAGAGAAATCATAGCCTTTCTGCACTTTAGAACAAAAGACAGCATTTCAGCTCTGTTCTGAGAGGCCATTTAAAACAGCAAAATCACCAATAAAAAGCACAAAAAGGCAAAAATATATTGTGTAACTAAACAGACCTTGAAAAGGATACTTGATGCAGTGTGACAGCTGAAACAAGCAGGCAGGGTGCCACCTTGTTCCACCTCAGCTAGGAATGTGTGCATTGAGCAACTCAAATTTTTCAGGGCTCTGTGCATTTCTGCAAATGACCATGAAAGCACCATGAGTATTAATTTTAGGGTTACAAACAAATTGTAGTGAGTAGGTAAATTTGCAAATATGGAATCCACAAATAAGGAAGATTGACTGTATATTTGACCCCATTCCCGGTCACCAGTTTAATCAGTTTTACATCCTTTATATCTTTAAAATCGGTCCACTTCTTTTTATCTATACCTTCCACACCTCAGTCCATCCAAACAAACCACTTCTTCTGGGTTAACAGGTTGCAGTCAGCCCACATCAACTCTTGTACCTCTTTAGTCTATTTTTCACTGGTGGCAAAAGGGGAGGTTGGCAAAGAGGGCTGTGGAAAGAGATGGGGCATTTGTTGAAGAGAGAGGAAATTTAGGTTAAAGAAGATTTTAAGGAAGTAGCCTCCTTTTCTCCTTTATCTTGTGTGTGTGAGTGTGTGTGTGTGTTCTTTGTGACAACCTGCTCAGACCGGTTGAAAGCAGAAGACTCAATGTCACTTGAGTTATGTGTACAATATTAATCTATTTAACTGTCTCCATAACTCTATATGTAGATACTATTATTATGTCTTGTCTTAGTCAGCTCAGGCTGCTATAACAAACTAACATAAAATGGGTGGCTTAAATAAGAAACATTTATTGCTCACTGTTCTGGAGGCTGGGAAGTGGGAAGATCCAGGCACTGGCAGTTAATAATGTCTGGTGGGGGACTGCATCCTGGTTCGTAAATAGCCACCTAGAGCTCCATTTGAGATTGTGTCAAATTCAGAGAAAAGCATTCAACCAGAACTCAGTGTAATGGACTGGGCTGGATGGAGTAAGCCAATGGCCCTCAGACATTAATGGAGTCTCGAACTCATTGTTTCATGTACAATAAAGGAAAACTTCAGATTTGATTCAACAAAGAACATTAGTTTCCTTATACCGACTTGGGAATCATTCTCAAAATGTGATATTTTGTTTAGTTATGTGAATAAACATTATGTCTTCTGATGAAGGATAAATCTTAATATTTGGAGGGGAAAAAAGCTATCACACACTCTCACAACCCCCTACCAGCCTTTGGGCCTTGGGCTGAGGCCAGGGCAGCTGCCCTCAGGGCACAGCAGTGAGCCACTTGATCAGTTTATTCCCCCAGATAGGATTTTGTGCCTCTGGCTTTGAAGTGGAATAAGCACTTCCCATCTGACATGGAACTAGCAAACCAAGGGTCAGGCTTCGCCTGCTCAGAGGAATTAAAGTCGATTGAGAAACACAGCTCTGTTTCTTGCCAAGAGAATCTTGTCAAGAAACAGCTTTGAAGCTTTTTTCCTCTATCAGAGCTGGAGACTTTGGTACATGGGGTTATCATCACTGCGGCAGCCAACGCAGCCTCGCTTTGTCCCTAACCCTCGCATCCACACAGCAAAGAACACTTTGAACTGTGTTTTTTGCACGTCCGTGTGTGCCAAGATCTTGTGGGATCCCCTGTTTTTGGTACTAGGCCACTCTCCGATAAGGATGGAGACCTTGCCTCCCTGCTCCCACCAAACAGAGCTTTCTATTGCTGAGTTAGAGTGAATACAAGGCGATTAAAACTACGAGCTAATTTATGCTCTCTTGGGAGGAATTAAAGAGATGAAGCAACTGCTTTCTGGGGAGGAGAAGTGATGCGTATTTTTATCTTGCATCTCCTTTCACTCTCTAGTTTTGCCTTGTTCTCCACAAATCTGTGTTAAGGCCTCAGCACGTGCCAGGCACAGCCTCGTGGAGACAAAAGCAGCTCCATCTTGGATGCTCATCAGCCATGTTGACTCCCGATTAACCCCAGTTCAAGGAAGGCCTCTGAGATTTTTACTTTCATGTACTTACCTTAACTCCTGCCCTTATGTCAAAACAACCTTGATGTTATTGTAAACACACATTTCCCATACATCCTGCCCTTAGACAAATTCTATATGGTACATAGCCCTGGGTCGTAGGGGTAACGGAGCAGGGATCCACCATCTTGTCTTCTGGCTGCCTGAGATGTGGCCTCTGTTCATAAAGTCCCTATTGTTTCTTTCTGAGAAACTGGATTTGTCAGCCTCTGTTTTCAACTTCTCAGCTTCTTTGGCCTTTGGGGATAGTTTTGCATAGACCTACTCAGCAGGGCACAGCGACCCAAAGTGTGGCCGTGGCAGCATGGGGGACCATCCAGGCCCTCACAGAGGACACCCTTCCTCCTGGTGGTCTGGCTGCGGCTGCTGGACCTGGTGTTAGGAGATGGAAATTTAACACACAGCACCTTAACCATCCATGGCTTGCCTTTTCTTTCACAACTTGTCCTCAGGTACAGAGGTCTTCAGAACTTGGTTCCTTTCCAAAAGCAGAGCAGTGTTTTGACACAGGAAAATGCAAGGTCCTTTATGCCTGGAAGAAAGCAGCTTTCTCCTGCCTCCTCCTTGATGCGGTTCCCAGCCGCTGCCCCCAGGATGCTCACTCCCTTTTATGAGCTGAGGGAGGCAGACCTTAGGGCCTCCTCCAATAGTTAATATACATTTTTTATATTTTTAAAAATTAACCTATCATAGTTGTACATATTTGAGGGGATACATGTGATATTTTGATACATGTATACAACGTGTAATGATGAAATCAGGGTGACTGAGATATCCATCACTTCAAACATTTATCTTTTCTTTGTGTTGGAAACATTATAATTCTTTTAACTATTTTGAAATATACCATAAATCATGGTAAACTATAATTTCCCTACTGTACTGTTGAATACCAGAACTTATTCCCTCTATTTAACTGTATGTTTTTACCTGTTAACCAAGTTCTCTTCATCCTCCCCTCCCTGCTTCCCTTCCCAGCTTCTGGTAACCACCATTCTACTGTTAATCTCCATGAAATTCACTTTTTTAGATTTCACATAAGAGAGAGAAACATGTGATATTTGTCTTTCTGTGCCTGGCTTATTTCACTTAAATAATGACCTTCAGTTCCATTCATGTTGCTGCAAATGACAGGATTCTGTTCTTTTCAATGGCTGAATAATATTCCATTGTGTATATCAAATATTTCATCTTAACATAAAGTAAGCTGAAGTAAAGATAACTACCCTCAATCAGAGTCTAGAAATATGGCGACTGAGATTTGGGGGTGAGGAGAGCAGTGGAGGGTGGAAAGGTGTTGAGGTACCCTGTGCTTCGCCCACAGCTGGAGCTACACAGGCTGCCTTCTCTCCTTCCTCCTTAGGGTCTAGCACAGTCCTACCTGGCCAGATGCAAGGTCACATTGCTAGCAGATGCCCCCCTTCCTCCCTCTTTTCTTCCTCTTCACCCCTCTCATTCTTCACCCTAGTAGCCACTGTGGGTGCCCAAGTCCTGCCCGGGTGCCTCGTCTCCACCTCAGGTGAGGTGGACCTGCTGTGGAGGTGAGCGGGACCTGCTGTGGAGGTGAGCTTTCCCGCTCTTTGGCAGGAAGGAGAAAGCACTGAGCAAGGAGCTGACTGATGGGCATAGTTGCGAACATGCGTGCTGGTCTCAGGCTACTCTTTCTTTGTCTTCTTTGCCTGTCCCTGTGAGCCAACAGCCTTCACCACAGGTACTTGGGGTCAGCTGCAGGAGATTTCCTGGAACTCTGAACTTCCGGGCTTCAGTTTCTCTACCTGTCAAATGAGAAGGAACCTGTTTGAGTCTGTCTCACAGCAGGCTGGTGTCTGCACGGAGGCTCTGAGGAGCTCATGGTCATGAAATCTGAGGGCCCCAAACCCACAGACGGAGACAGAGGCACCGCTTCCTGGAAGGCACAGTGAGAGCTGTTAAAATGCTAAACGACCAGGTCAAGCCTCCATATCCCTCGAGAGGCATTTATGCATTTTACTGGAACACTCTGGCATGAAGCGTTCCCTGAAACAATTAAAAAGATAATGTACTCAGCCTGTGTTCTGTCTGTCTTTACTCTTTGTGCTTTTTCATGACGTTATCCATTCCCAGAACTTGGAGAGCCCCCTCTCCTCTTTCAGTTGACATTTGCTTGGCTGACTGACTCTCTTACTCGCTGTTTCCTTTCCTTTGGATGATTGACTTTTAGCATCATTTCAATGTCTATAACTAAATCAGCAAGGCTTCTAGGTCCAGCACTATAATTCTAAATTTCACTGCTACTACAAACATATCATGTCTGCCGACTGGACTAAGTGATTATAAGGCCCAATTAAACCCTAGATTTTGCTTTTAAGCCAGTTTCAAGTCAGGCATTTATTCACAGTTGTCTGTAATATCAGGCACTGTGCTAGGCAAATGCGGCAGAAAGTGGCTGAGAAATGGTGCTCATTCTCCCAGAATTCAGAAGGTTTTGGTGAGACAGACAGATAATAGTTAATGAATTTAACGATGACAATGCAATGATGATCAGTGATGAGCCGATGACTTGATAATGACAATGCATGTGATAAATACAATAGCAACGGTATCATAACGTGACGGGACAGTGAAGAGGAGAGAGTAGCCTAGGATAGGGCTGCACAGATAAGGTGATGTTTGCACCAGGCCTTAGAGGCTGAGGAATCTCAGCAGGGCAAGAAGAACTTCCAGAAAGCGGAGCGTCCGTTCATTCATTGAACAAATATCTATGGGGAGTTTGCAGTGTTGCCTAAACAAAAATCAGGAAACCTGACATGCGTGTTTTTGAAAAAAAATATTTATTACAGAAGTTTGTTTTTTTTTTTTGAGACAGAGTTTTGCTCTTGTTGCCCAGGCTGGACTGCATTGGTGCAATCTCAGCTCACTGTAACCTCTGCCTCCTGGGTTCAAGCGATTCTCCTGCCTCAGCCTCCTGAGTAGCTGGGATTACAGGCACTCACCACCATGCCTGGCTAATTTTGTGTTTTAAGTAGAGACAGGATTTCTCCATGTAGGTCAGGCTGGTCTTGAATTCCTGACCTCAGGTGATCCGCCCGCCTCGGCCTCTCAAAGTGCTGGGATTACAGGCATAAGCCACCATGCCTGGCCAGAAAATTTTAAACATACAAAAGTAGAAAGGCTAGTAAGATAAAGCCCCATATATACATCATCCAGTTTTAATCATGGTTCTTGTGGTCTCCATGCACTCACCCACTACAACTAGCCTCTGCTGTTTATTTCAAAGCAAGCCTCTGGCATCATATAATTTCATTCTTAATGTTTCACTAAAAGGATGGTTTAAGTTGCGGAAATGTCAGTAACATTAGTTGAACCTGGAGGCAAGATTTGTTGGGACAGAAAGGAGGAAGAAAAGTAGTGCTAGGACTGCCAGTTTCTCCCCAACATCCATTCATGTCCACCTTCTTATGGTCACAACTCCTGTATCATTTGGGTGGAAATATACCTAGCCTGCCTTATAGCAACTTATGGTCATGTAACTGAGTTCTGGCTAACATGATATAAGTGAAAATTGTTGAGAAGGACTTCTAGGAAGGGCTTCCTAAAAGGGGTACCAAAAGTCTAGAGAAGACTTCTACTCTTGTTATTTTTTATTTTTGCAAAGGTGGATCTGATGGCTGGAGCCCCAGCAGCCACCGTGGACCTGGCAGTAACCATGAAAATGGAAACCAAGTACTGAGGATGATGGAAAAGAAAGTGCCTGATAACTTCATGGAAACACTGCATCATCTTTGGGCTGTCTCATCCAGAATTTTGTATGATGGAAGAGACCATTGTGTATTTAAGCCACTATTATTTCGGTTTTCTAATATATACAGCTAATGCTCACCCTAACAGAAGATAAAATGAGCCTTTTTAGATAAGGATGTGTCCTGCACTGGACAGAGAGTTTCTAAGAAACGGATAGAAGATTCTCAAAATTCCTAGCCAATTGTCAAGGAGAAAATGAAACAACCAGTTAATAGCTCTCTCATCTCAGTTATTTAGAACTGGCCAGGATCAAGGTGTCACAATTTAACTGGTAGCAGCTACCAGTGCTAGTACCAGCAAAGGTGATGTAGCATCCTAGAAGAATAAAAGCACTTTTTTTTTTTTTTGAGACAGAGTCTCGCTCTGTCACCCAGGCTGGAGTGCAGTGGCACGAACTTGGCTCACTGCAAGCTCCGCCTCCTGGGTTCACGCCATTCTCCTGCCTCAGCCTCCCAAGTAACTGGGACTACAGGCACCCACCACCACACCTGGCTAATTTTTTCTATTTTTAGTAGAGATGGGGTTTCACTGTGTTAGCCAGGATGGTCTCGATCTCCTGACCTTGTGATCCGCCCGCCTTGGCCTCCCAAAGTGCTGGGATTACAGGCGTGAGCCACCGCGCCCAGCCAAGAGTGAAAGCATTTTTAAATTTTGCCTCTCCAGCTTCTTCTACTAACCAAATTTCGCATGGTCATTTCCTAATTAGACTCAAAGGAAACCAGCAGCTGCCAGAGGCGGTTTCTGCCGCCTCAAATTGAAAAGTTATAGATCAACTTAATGAGAGCTCCTGTCTCCAGTTATAGGTGCTGGCTGGAGGAAACGAAAGCTTAATTTGTGAGGAGGGCAAACAGCCACCCAGTGAGCATATAGGTGGTGAGAAGTTGCCGGGGCTCAGCCCAACGGCGGGGGGGAACCTTGGCCTGAATGCAAGGTTTTCATGATGCAGGTCTTCACCAGAGTGCTGTCCTTCCACTTAGAGCTCTTCAGACAGCTGGTTTTATTTTGACTTAAGCCTTCTGCGGTGGGTGATTTTATGTGTCAACTTTGCTGGTCCGTGGTGCCCAGATATTTGGGCAAACATCCATCTGGATGTTGCTTGTGAGGGTATTTTTTTAGATGAGACTGACATTTCAATCAGCAGACTTTGAGAAAAGCAGACACCTGCCATAATGTGGGTGGGCCTCAACCAATCAGATGAAGGGCTTAAAGGGAAAGACTGGGGTCCTCTGAAGAGGTAGGAATTCTGCCTCCAGACTGCCTTTGGACTCAAGACTGCAACATCGACTCCTGCTGGAATTTCCAGTCTGCCACCCCTCCCTACAGTTTATGAACTTACCAGGCCCCACAAGCATATAAGCCAGTTCTTTAAAATAAATCTCTCTCTATACATGTACACTCTATCAGCTCCATTTCTCTGAAAAGCTGTGACTAACACACCTTTGCATAAGAAAGAAAACTAAAATAATATTTTATTGACCTGATTGGGCTCTAATAGGAACAGGAACAGACCTGAGAGGACAGGTGGCTGTCAGTGCCCACAGCCAGTGTACAGCTTCTGCATACAGAAACTCTTAAAAATGCATGAGTTTGGCACAGAACTGTGGGAGCAGCCAATAGCTCTGTGACCCTGAGCAAGTCACTTCCCTTATCTAAGCCTCAGTCTTCTCATCTATACGATGAAGATAATATCTGTTTTATAAAGAAATATGTTCTTGTGGGAATTGGAAGATATAAAGTTTTTGACACAGTGCTTGGCACATGGAAAGGCTTACTAATTCCTAATAATTGCTCTGCAGGGATTTATACTTAAATGAAGTTTGCTTGAATGATGAGTGAGAACTGATAGGGGCTCCTGTAAAAAGATCCAAGGAGGTTAAGTTTGGCCAAGAGTTCTGAGATAAGGAAAAGGTTGGTCGAAAATGAAGTGGAAGAGAATGAGAAAGAAAAGGAAGAAGAGGAGGAAGACAGAATGATGGAGTGAAAGATACAAACACAGACCCAGCCGGAGCAGGGCGTTCCACCTGCACCACCTGCAGTGCAGTGGGGGATGAAAATGTTTAGGTCATCGAATCATTGATTCTGACCTGGAAGAGATGTTAAGAAATTATGCAGTGTAGCCTCTTCATGCAAGTTAAGTATTATTTTATTATTTCCATTTCGTAGAAAAGACAAAAGATGCACAGGAAATTAAGTGTGTTCGGAGTTATCCTAAAAGCAATGGAAAACTATCGAGGAATTTTAAGTAGGGCTATAACATGATCCAAGTAACATTTTAGGAAGGTCTGCCTGCTTGCATTGGAAACAGCAAGACAGAAAATAGGAAAGCCAGTTAGGGGCCCATGGTAAATATTGGAATAGTGATGATCTGAGTTAGAGAAGTATAGTGAGGAGATCAGAGTCATTTTAGAGGCATAATAAGGAGATATTGTCCAATGATGACCCAGCTGAGAAAATGACAACTGTATTCATTATGGGGCCTTGCTGACCCTGGGAGACTTCCAGCTATCAACAGGAAGTAAAGGACTCACCCAGGAGCACACCTTTCAAATGCAAACCAATCAATTCAGAGCTCCCGCTCCCAACCGCCTCCTATATGGAGCTCTCACACTCTGGGACACTATCCCTTGCCTTAATCACCTCAGGGTTAGGTACCAGACAACCAGGGACAGCCCCTATGCCCCACAGCCCTGAAATTATTCAAACTAGCCAATTCTAAACCTGCCTGCCCTGCCCTGCCGCACCCATTCCTTCTCTGTGTTGTGCTGTTAACTCCTGTTTCTAGGGAACTGTGAATATAAACTTCTTTCTTCATGACAATCATTTCTGTGCCTGTGTCTCTCACCACAGCAGCTTAAAACAAAGCCCACATGCCCTCATGACACTAATGAATTTGTAGAGGCCCTGCATCAGTCAGGAGTGTATTCAACTTAAGAAAATGGAGCATGTGACCAGAAGCCTGAGGAGGTAGGCACTGTGTTTGGTTCAGAGGCGTGGTGAGGTCAGGGCTGGCCTCTGGGCATCCTCTTGGAGTTTTTCCAGTGGTCAAAGGTGGCTGCTGCAGATGCTGGCAGGCAGGGGTGAAGCAGGTGAGGAATTTAGAACAATGCTGGAGGGAGGCAGCACTTTTGAAGGCTGCGAGTTCCTCAGCAGTAGCTTAGCAGCTTCATGGGGAGCTTGGGCTTATGTGCCGAAGGTGGGGAAGAGCCATTTGACATGAGAAAGTCAAGACCAGGAGGCTGACCTCGTTTCGGGCATCGTTCTTACACATGGTCAAGTCACTTAGCATAATGGCAGGAATGGGGGCAGGTAGGGAAGAGGGTGGAGGGAGAGGATGACTGTGAGTCAGGTGCCTTTGAGAAGAAGGGTGGTGATCAGAAGATCCATAGTTGACAATGACAAAGAGGGCTTAGAGGGTGACAGTCCTCAAGAGCATGCACCACAGTGGTGCAAGGACAGGAGAGCAGTGAGGGGAGGCCCAGTGAGGTTCTGGGCACAGGTCACCAGGACAAAGTCATTAGTGTGCTATTGGATGGGAGGGTGGGGACAGACGGTCCATGCAGGAACTTGGAGAGGAAGCACAAGGCCTCTCAGAATGCAGCCGTGGATTTGAGTCTTAGGGTCCAGGTTGGGGTGTCATCTTACAATGATACATTTAGATATTCTGAAATTTTAGGGGTTCCTTTTCCCAGGGGCAGGCATGTGCTGATGTCTTAGTCCATTTGGGCTGCTATGACAAAATACTATAGACTGGGTGGCTTATAAACAACAGAAAAAAAATTATTCCTCACTGTTCTGGAGGCTGGGAAGCCCCCAAGATCAAGGCATCAGCAGATTTGGTGTCTGGGGAGGACAGGTTGCCTGGTTCATTGATGTCATTTCCTCACTGTGTCCTCGCATGATAGAAGGAGCTCTCTGGGGCCTCTTTTATAAGGGCACTAAACCCATTCACAAGGGCTCCACGCTGATGACCTCTTAATCATCTCTCCAAGGCCCCACCTCCTAATACTATCACCTTGGAGTTTGAATTTCAACGTAAGACTCTTGAGGGTACATAAGCATTCAGACCACAGCATCTGGTCTTCTCCTTGTCTGTGTATAAGGAAAGGATGGCTTCATCCCTTTTATCTCTGGCCTCCCAGCTCTCAGCAGTTGTGCCTGCTGAGGGTGAGCATGTGAGGAGGACTGCATTGCAGAGCCTTCACTTGTTTCGGTTTACCTTGCTGGGCTGCCTTCTGTCTCAGTGCCTGCTTGAAACAAAAAAAACGGTGGCTGGGCTTTTCGAGCTGCAAACTGAAAGTGAAAAAAACGAAACAAAACACTTCTTGTTTTTTCTGCTTTGCTAAGAGACTCTTGGCCAAAAAACCTCCCCGCTTTCTCTGGGCTCTCTGTAAATCACAACCAGTGGTTCTTATTTCTGAGCCTTGGAAATGCGTGTTGGAGATGAATGGAGCTGCTGTTATCCCTGCATGAAAGATGGCGGCCCATAACTCCGCTTCAAGGTGTGTCGGGCATTGCACTAGGCAGGAAAGTCATTGACCTGGACAAGCGTCAGGGCCCCCGCTGCCACCTTTGTCCTTTCCGGGCCCTCCTTTTCCCACTCAGCTGGCTGGGAAGCCACAGGGGGCCAAAGGGAGGCCAAGTGAAATCGGAAGGTCCCTGGGGGATTGCAGAGTGAGGTGGGAGATTGATAGCGGGCGTGCGGTTACAGCTGGTCCATGTGGGGCCTGAGACACAGCAGAGGGGGTGGAGGAACCTTTTCTCCAGGGCAGCTGGATCTTAGGGGCCAATGGATGCCTCAGTGCCCTGGCAGAGGAGGCGGAGTGGGCACCCATTTGGTCACTGTGGGAGTTTTCTTGTGAATGGCTTCTTAGGAGGTGGGGCGGAAGAAGTGTTTCGAGGCCTGGGGGCCACATGCAGAGGTGCGCCGTTTTCTGGGGTTTCGCCTTGTGCATCCAGGGAAAGCACATCATAGGACAGCTGACAGCCGAGTTCTAAGGATCCAGGGAAGCCAAATCAGGGACTGGGATTCTCCCATAGGCTTACAAGCCGAGTCACCACTTTTCTCATTAGCCTTTTGGGCCTCCCTTTCTCCATCAACAGCCTGAACTCATCCTGCTGGGGACTGATGGGCTGGATGGGCCTGATCATGGGCCTCACTGGCAGAGGTCACCGGGACCTGCTCAGAAGAGGGTCGGGTTCCTTCTGACACAGTGCAGGGCTGGGGCAGAATTCAGTGCATTATTTGGTGTTCTTGAAGAAGACAATGGCAGGAAATAACAAGTACTGGTGAGGCTGTGGAGAAACTGGAACCTTTGCACACTGCTGGTAGGAATGAAAAATGGTGCAGCCACTGTGGAAAACAGCATGGTGATCCTCAAAATAATTAGACATAGGGCCGGGCGTGCTGGCTCACACCTGGAATCCCAGCACTTTGGGAGGCCGAGGCGGATGGATCACGTGAGGTCAGAAGTTTGAGACCAGGCTGACCAACATGGTGAAACCCCGCCTCTACTAAAAATACGAAAATTAGCCAGGCATGGTGGTAGGCCTGTAATCCCAGCTACTCAGGAGGCTGAGGTAGGAGAATAGCTTGAACCCACGAGGCGGAGGTTGCAGTGAGCTGAGATCGCGCCATTACACTCCAGCCTGGGAGACAGAGCGAGACTCCGTCTCAAAAAAAAACAAAAAGCAGACATAGAACTGCCATATGATTCAGCTATTCCACATCAGGGTATATATGCAAAAAATTCAAAGCAGGGACACAGAGAGATATTTGTACACCCATCATAGCAGCATTATGTACAATAGCTATGCAGGGAAGCAACACAAGTATCTATTGATTAATGAATGGATAAACAACATGATATGTCCATACATCAAAATATTATTCAGCCCCAAAAGGAAGAAAATGCTGACACATGGCTACAACATGGATGCAACTTAAGGACATTGTTAAATAAGCTAGACACAAATATTGTATGATTCCACTTTTATGACATACTTAGAGCAGTCAAATTCATAGATACAGGAAGTGGAATGGTGTTTGCTGGTGACTGAGGAAGGGGAAAGGGGAGGTATTGTTTAGTGGGGACAAAGTTTCTGACTGGGAAGATGAAAAAGTTCTGGAAATAAATTATGGTGATGGTTGCATAACAATGTGAATGTACTTAATGCTACTGAACTGTACACTTAAAAATGGTTAAAATGTTAAGTTTTGTTATGTATATTTTACCAGAATGTAGAAAAAGATAAGGTCTTTAAATAATAATTATTTAGCCTCAGACTAAGACACATAAAAAAGTGGAGTTTTGAGAGCAATTACATATGCATGAATGATTGCATTTTAACAATTGTGCAACAATCAAGAATATTGATAATAATTATATGACATCTAATCACAAAATTTAAGGTATTAATACATTCTATTCAGTTTGCCTGAGGTTGGCACCTGACTGAGGAAGTTTGCAGAGCATCAAGAATTTTAATGTCGCTGTTATGCTATTTAAGGAAACACAGTGTATTTTTTCATCTTTTTATCTATATATGCCATTGTTTAAAAACATATGATAAGTGTTTATGTTAATTTGTTGTTAGGTGAATTTATCTCTTTCTTATTATTAGCAAAACCATAAAACAACATATCAGGAAGTTTGGAAAATAAAAAAAAGCCCTCACAATTTGCCACCCTATTACAACTGATAGATGATCGATTTATTTAGGATAGAGAAAATCTGGGGTTTTTCATGAATTTTTTATTTAGTATTCAAATGTCTGAGATGTGAACAGTGACACAGTTAGGTCTTTAAATATTCAAGTTCATCCAGTCCTCAGACTCTCTCGCATGTGGTCAGTGCTATTCTGTTATTTTATTATTCTCTTGTACGAAGTGCCACTTAAACTATTTTTGCCAGTTGAATATTCTGTTGCTAGTGAAGTCATAAAATTGTGATTGCTTTTGTAGTTTTCTCACCTCAGGCTCCATGTTTCTTTAGGTGTGCAGGCTCATTAGTACAGGAGCCTAGCCTGTATCAGAGCCCAAAGTTCACAAAGGAACAGTCATAATGCAGCAGATTCACACATAAGGGGGAGAGCTGCAAACGCCTTCTGCATCCTGTGTTCTGAGAACTTTCTGGATGAAGGACATTACTTACTCATTCCCACTCAACTATAAACAAAAACATGGAGTTAATGGTCCATCATATTGGCTTGAACTGTCTGGAACTTAACACACCCCATTTCTGGCAAAAGGCTCCTGGGAAATTTCACTCCTAATGATTGAGGCTGTTAAAACCTGATTGTAGGATGAGATACCAAGCACAAAACCCAGGCTCCTCATTTAGGCTGGGAGATACCTTTGTTCCCCTGCAGTCCCCTGCTAGGGCGTGGGGCCCCTTAAGGGCAGTACCCTCCTCAGTGTCTAAAGCTTTCCATTTGTGTCAAGGAGATTTTTAACAACCCTAGCCAAGGATGTTAAATCATTGGTCTTCTGGGTGAGAACTTGGATTGTTAGTGGTAATTTCCCCCTATTAATCATACCTTTACCTTTGTTTCTAGGTAGAGCCTTGCTTCCTGAAAAGGGGTTAAATTTCTCTCTTCTTTCTGCTTCCCTTCCTCCAGTACCTCTTCAATCATTTCTATTGTCTAAACGAAGTCCGAGCAGTTAATGAGCTACAAGGAGTAGCATTTTACCTTATTTTAAAAATTTCAATAGCTTTTGGGGTACAAGTGGTTTTTGTTTACATGGGTGAATTATATAGTGGTGAGTTCTGAGATCTTAGCGCACCACTCACCCGAGTAGTGTACATTGTACCTACTATGAAGTTTTTAATCTCACATTCTCCTCCCGCCCTCCCCTTTCTGAGTCTCTAAAGGCCATTATATCACATACCCCTCCATATGTCTTTGCTTATTCATTGCCTAGCCCCCACTTATAAGTGAGAACATGCGGTTTTTGGTTTTCCATTCCTGAGTTACTTCACTTAGAATAATGGCCCTCAGCTCCATTCAAGTTGCTGTAAGGGACATTGTTTTGTTTCTTTCTATGGCTGAGTAGTATTCCGTGGTGTATCCAAGGAATAGCATTTTATAACTGTCCTACTCAAACAGGTAGGTGGTGGCCCTCATTGTGTAAGCCCCACCCGTAACATAGGTCAGATCGAGATGCTTCAGGCTGTGAAAGTGCTGAAACATCCAATATCAACCAAATTCATCTGGGAGAAACACTATAGTTTTTTTTGTTGTTGTTTGTTTTTTTTTTGATAGACAGTCTCACTCTGTTGCCCAGGCTGGAGTGCAGTGGCTTGATCTCAGCTCACTGCAGCCTCCACCTCCTGGGTTCAAGTGATTCTCCTGCCTCAGCCTCCTGAGAGGCTGGGATTACAGGCGTGTGCCACCACGCCTGGCTATTTTTTTTTTTTTTATGAGACAGAGTCTCACTGTGTTGCCCAGGCTGAAGTGCATGGTGCAATCTCAGCTCACTGCAATCTTCGCCTCCTGGGTTCAAGCGATTCTCCTGTCTCAACCTCCCGAGTAGCTGGGATTACAGGCATGCCCCACCATGCCCAGCTAATTTTTCTATTTTTAGCAGAGATGGGATTTCGCAATGATGGCCAGGCTGGTCTTGGACTCCTGACCTCAAATGATCTGCCCATCTCGGCCTCCCAAAGTGCTGGGATTACAGGTGTGAGCCACCAAGCCCAGCCTGTATTTTTAGTAGAGACGGGGTTTCACCATATTAGCCAGGCGGATCTCAAACTCCTGACCTCAAGTGATCTGCCTGCCTCAGCCTCCCAAAGTGCTGGGATTACAGGCATGAACTACTGCATCTGGCCAGATTATCAAAGCTTTATCAACATATATGATTTTAACTGAAAAGACCCATTATATGTTTCACGCCATATAGGCATAAGAATCTTCCTCAGCTTTTAGAAAGCTATTCAAGTTTTGTGAGGATTATGAGGGATGGTAGGATTCAGTCCAGTCCTGGATCCAGCACTTCTTCAAAGCATGCACAGACTTGGTCAGACCCCTTCCCTGTGTGAATAGAGAGCAATTCAGAATGCCCAAGGTCATGGTAAGGTTGATGGGTGAAATGAAGACCACACAGGGTCTGGAATACGGACACTGAGCCCTGCATCAAAGCATTTATAACTTGCCCCATGCTTTATGATGTTTTTCTGGATGCTTTTGCTCAAAAAGGATCACTTTGGTTTTGTTTTTGATGACTGCTTAGGGAGGATGTCTGGCCCAGTCAGAAGTCGAAAGTGAAAAATTTTTGCTAACTGGTTTGACCTAGTGGCATTCATTGAACAAAAACTATTACATGCTTTCTCTTCACTGTGATAGATGCTAAGAACAAAAAAAGGTAGAGAAGATATGTTCCTGATGACTTATAATCTTGAGGAAGACAGAGTCATGCCATGAGAAAGTGCCACAGTGATAGCATGTCCTGCAGAGAGTGGGGAAGGGAATGACAAGCTCTGGACCCTGAAAGCAGGGAAGCCCTCGCAGATGTGTTGCCCTGAGAGTGTGCCCTAAAGAAGGAGAGAAAATATCAGGTGGAAAAGGTGGGAAAGGATATTCCAGGCAGAAGGACCAGCTTATATAAATGCACATAGTGATGTAAGGTCAGGGTACATGCAAAGAAGTGTGAGTAGAATTGGCTGGACATGGTGGCTTATACCTGTAACCTCAGCACTTTGGAAGAATGAGACGGGAACATTTCTTGAGGCCAGGCGTTCAAGACCAGCCTGGGCAACATCACAGGGCCCCGTCTCTATTTTTTTAAAAGTTGTGTTAGGAACAGGGGCTGGGAAAGTGGACCTTGGTGGAAGCAAGAAGAGCCTTGTTATTTAGGAAGGGTTTCATACTTGCTAATAAACACATTACTATGGCTTATAGACAACAGAAACAAATAAATGACTTCAGGGGCTTGGCAATAAAGGATTGGCCCACTCAGTGAGGTAACAAAACTTGGTAGCACTGGTGCAGAACATCCAGTTGAATTCTCCTAGGCTTCTCCTAGGCAGCAGTTTTCCTACCTTGAGTTCTGCTAAGCATTAACATTAAAAAGAAAGAGGAAGAAAAATAAGATGTTTGGTTGAGAAAGAAGACAAGTGCATTCATAGAGATCTTAACTAAACTGGAGAAGTGAGAAGGCCAGGAGGTAGAGGGAGCTTGTCCCAGATGGCAGAAATGGTGCCTATTAATTAATCATCACCAAGTTAATTAAACATTTGGATGAACACAATGCGGGAATATTTGAGAATCTCAGCTGAAAGGGTTAATTAAAGCTCACCTCAGCTGCAAGAGTTGGCTTTGTTCCAGGTGAAGAATTATGGTTAGAGAAAGTGATAGTATACTTTTCACCTTCCAGTGTGACTGATTTCTATTTGGGGAAGCCAACAAAGAGAAGTAACATCATCAGGCCAATCTACCACTTTGTTTCTCAAATATAAACCTCTCTGTTCATGAAATTCTTAAAAGAAGAATTACAATGAGCAAACAAACATATGAGCAGATGCTCAATCTCACTTTCAACCAAAGCCATGCAAATGGCAATATCAAGAAAGAATCACTTTATGCCCATTAACTTTGCTAAAAACATGGTAATAGTAAGAGTTGGCAAGATTGATGGTGGCCAGTATTAGAGAGTATTCATTCAACAAAGTCATGTTGACCAAATTCTGTGTATCAGACCCTTGAAAGGCACTGATATGCAGAATAATAGAAACCCTTATTCACCTTTACCCAGTAATACCCTAAAGAAACAATTCTAAAGAAATAATCTTCACTTCTGCTCTACTCCAATGAAAAACTTGCACTAAATGTATACATAGATGAAGAGAGTCATTGCAACATTGCTAATTATAAATAATTATGGAAAGCAAAGTTACATAATTGTCCAATGATATAGAAATGTTTATTAAATTATTACATGATAGTTTATCCATTATATTTGTCAGTGCAGAATAGGTTATGGTTGCAATAACAAATAATTCCAGAAATTGCAGTCATCTAACACACCATTGATGACAGTGGCTGCTACCATCATGCTGGCTGCAGCAGGGAGGTGTGGGTGGAGCTGCATACTCCATGGAGCTCCCCAGGTGCCGCTGCAGCTGCCCAAACCACGACTGCAGACCCAGGCCTCCCGCTCTGTGGGCAGGGCTATAACTGCCCAAACTGCAGCTGTGCATCGGAGACTCCCTGTGCTCTTGCGGGAGGGCTGGGAGCGGGCAGGATCTGCCTTCCCGGGTGCAGCTGCCCTCCCAGGTGCAGGACCCGGTTGTCTCTGCAGCCTGAACCCTTGGGTGCCCCAGGAAGGACCCCCACACTTCTCCTGTAGAGCAGAGAGAGGCCAAGCAGCAGGAGCAGACACCCTGGAGCCTGGTTGCGGTGGAGGGTGGACCCCCCGGCGGCCCCCAGGCTGCTTCCAGTGCCTGCTCTAATCTCAGAGCAGGGGTTAGGGCCAAGGCCCAGGGGCCACGAATGGTAGTGGAAGGCAGATTGATTACTGGGCAGGATGGGGCGGGTCCCCAGTAAGTTCTCACCTTCAGGCCAGGAAGGGTCTGAAGGCTGGGGACCTGGTTGCCAGTCCCGCTGAGCGGAATGGGAACTTGTGGTGCCTCTTCCGGTCTGCCCATGGCTGCCCATGGACCGACTGGCACCCACTTCCTCCCCTCTGAGGTCCATAAAAGCCCTGGACTCAGCCAGAGCAGGGCAGAGGACAGCCAGAGGATGAAGACATTGGAGAGAAGACTGGATGGCCAGCAGCAGAGAGGAGTACCCTCTCTGCTGATAGCTGGAGATGACAGAACAACCATTTGCAGAGAGGAGCTACCCTCTCTGCTGAGAGCTGAGGAGACGACCTGCTGGCAGAGAGGAGCCACCTTCTCCAAGGCCTCCTCTCTGCTGAGAACTGAACACTTGACAGATTACCTGCCTACCGAGAGGAGCTGCCCACTGAGGGTCTCCTCTGAGCTGTTTTAACATTCAGTAAAGCTCATCTTGGTCTTGTTCAATTGTTCAATTGTCTGTGTACCTCTTCCTGGACACAGGACTCAGACAAACCTGCCATGGCCACAGAGGTTTCCAGCCAGAAAATTGACACCCCCAAGATCCTGAAACACCATGACCTTATCTCTTACTCATGTAATGTCCAGTGTAAGTTGATCAGCTAACAAGACAATCTCTCCTTAATGAGGTGAATCAGGGATTCAGGACACTCCATTTTGTGATGCCAGAATTTCAATGTATGGTTTTTAGGAAGGGGAAGAGAGGAAGTATGAAATCTCACACCCACTCTTAACTACTCTGACTAGAAGGGACATATCACTTCTGCTCACAGCCCATCGGGCAAAACTAGTCATATGGTCTCAAATCTAGCTGTTCTTTATATCTTTTATTCATTTTCTGTCTGGATTATTTGCTTTTGTTGTTGAGTTTTGAGAGGTTTTTTTTTCTTTTATTCCAGATACTAATCCTTCGTTGTATGTATGATTTGCCAGTATTTTCTCCCACTCTGTAGCTTGTCTTTTTTTTATCAAAAAAGATCTTTTTCAGGGCAAAAGTTTTAAATTCTGACAAAGTCCAAATTATCAATTTTTCCTTTTATGAATTGTGCTTTCAGTATCAAGTATAAGAAGTCTTTGTGTAGCCCTAGATCTCAGAGTTTCTCTTAGTAGTTTTTCTAAAAGTTTTATAGTTTTAAGTTTGACATTTAACTCTATGACTATTTTGAGTTAATTTTTTATAAGGTATGAGATTTAGGTTGAAGTTCATTTGTTTGCCTATGGATGTCCAGTTGCTCCAGCATCATTTGTTGAGAAAGGTATCTTTCCTTCATTGAATTGCTTTTGCATCTTGTCAAAACTAGTTGAGCGTATTTCTGTGGTCCTATATCTGAGTTCTCTATTCCGTTCCACTGATGCTTGTGTCTACCCCTTTGACAATACCTCACAGTTGTAAAATAGAGTAAATAGATTTCTCGCACTTCATTCATTTTCAAAATTGTTTTAGCTATTGTAGTTCGTTTGCATTTCCATATACATTTTAGAATAATCTTGTCTATGCCTACAAAACATTATTCCTGGGATTTTGATAGAAAATCTGTATATAAACTTGGTGAGAATGGACATCTTTACTGTGTTGAGTCTTCTGATCCATTAACATGATATGTCTCCCCATTTATTAGATCATCTTTGATTACTTTCATCAGTATTGTGTAGTTTTCAGTAACAAGTTCTACACATGTTTTATTAGATTTACACCTAAATATTTCATTTTTGGAACGATTGAAAATGGTATTTATTTTTAATTTCAGTGTATGTGGGTTCATTGCTACAATATAGAATTATAATTAATATTTGTATGTTTATATCTTGTAACTTTGCTAACATCTCTTATTGTAAAAGTTCCTTGGAATTTTCTACAAAAACACTGATATCATCTACAAATAAGGAATGTTTTATTTCTTCCTTTTTTTTTTTTTTTTTAACAATATGGTGTTTGCTTGACTTACTGCACTAGCTAGAACTTCTAACAGTATATTGAATATGGGTGGTGGGAGTGTACATCCTTGCCTTATTCTCAACCTTAAAGGAAAAGCATTTAGTCTTTCATTGTTAGGCATAATGTTAGCTATAGGGTTTGTTGTTCGTTTGTTTGTACATTTTTTTTAATCAAGTTGAAATTCTATTTCTATTTTCCTGAGAGTATCATGAAAGGATATTGAATTTTGTCGAGTGCTTTTTCTGCATCAATTGATATAATAACATGCAGTATTTTAATGCTATTCTGACACTAATAACCCAGAATTAGTGTAAACTTCATAGATTTATGGCACAGTCCCAATAAGACTGCTCTCACTTTAGATGCCACCATGAGTTCTGGGTTTCTCAGGCCATCCACACATCTGACTAATTGGTAGTGGCTCCTCCCACCTCTTCCAGTTTAATAAGTCACTAGAACAACAACTTGCAGAACTCAAGAAAGTGCTACACTTATGAATAAAGTTTTGTTATAAAAGATACATATTGGGACCAGCAAGAAGACGACATCCAGAAGGCAAGGTCTTGGAGGGTTATTAATACAGAGTTTCTGTGTTCACTTCCTAGAAAATCAAGATGTCTTACCCTCTTGGCACATCAATATGGTCACTAACTAGGATGCTCAATCAAGTTTTAGTGTCCAGAGTTTTTATTGGAGTTTCATTATGTCAGCATGATTGATGGAATTATTTGCCACATGACTGAACTCAAATTCCAGCTTCTCTGTCCTCCTTGAACATTGGGAGGTTGGGATGATATCACATGGCTCAAAGTTCCAAACCTCTAATCACATGTTTGTCTTTCTGGCATGGCCAGCCCCCAACCTGAAACTTTCTAGTGAGCATTTTTTTTAATGCTCACCGTGAGTTACCTCATTTGGATAAACTTGGGTATGGTCCCGCAATGAATAATGAAGGCATTCTTATCATCAGGGAAATTTCTGGTGATAAGAAGGGTGTAGAAGATCCCTCCCAGGAACCAAGGACAAAGACCAGACAAATTATTTATGATACATTCTGGTATTTTCTTTTTTGCCAGATACTATGGTTATGTTAATATTGATTGATTTTCAATTATTGAAATATCTTTGCATTCCTAGAATAAAGCCTACTTGGTCCTGGTGTATAAATTAAAAAATACATATTACTGAATTCTATTTGCTAATATTTTGTTAAGGATTTTTGCTTCTATATTCATGAGAGATATTGTGTATATAATTTTCTTTTTTTGTACTGGCTTATATTGTGTATATAATTTTCTTTTTTTGAAACTAGAATATTGATTTTATAAAATTAATTAGGAAGTGTTCTCTCCTTTTCTATTTTCTGGAAAAATTGTGTAGAATTGGTATTAATTATCTACAATGTGTTTAATAGAATCTCTAGTGAAATAATCTGTGCCTGGAGATTTCTTCTTTGGAAGGTTTTAAATTATGAATTCAATTTTCATAATAGTTATAGATAATTCAAATTATCAATTTCATATTGAATAAGTTGTGGTAGTTTGTATTTTTTAAAGAATTGGTCAATTTCACTCAGTTGTGAAATTCATGTATGTAGAGTTAGTTGTTCATAGTATTTATTATCCTCTTGATGTCTGTAGGGTTTGCAGTGAAATCCCATTTCATTCCTGATATTGGCAATTTGTGTCATCTCTCTTCTTTCTTTGTCAGTCTTGGTAGAGTTCTGCCAATTTTATTGATCTTTTTAAAAAAAAGAACCATCTCTTTGTTTCATTTATTTTCCCATCATTGTTCAGTTTTTAATTTCTGTTCTTATCTCTATTATTTCTCATCTCCTACTGGCTTTGGGTTTATTTTGCTATTCTCTTTCTAGGTTTTTCAGATGGGAGCTTAGATTATTGATTTGAGACAGACTTTCTTTTCTAAAGTTTACATTTAACGCCATAAATTTCTCCCTCAGTGCAGCTGTAGCTGTGTCTCACAACTTCTGGTGTATGGTATTTTAATTTTTATTCAGTTCAACGCATTTTAAACAATTTTCCTGGAGACCTCCTTTTTGAACTGTGGATTGTTTAAAAGTATGTTGTTTCATTTCCAAGTGCTTGGAGATTTTCCTGTTATCTCTCCATTATTGATTTTTAGTTTGATTCCATTGTGGTAGGAAGACATGCTCTATATTATTTTAATTCTTTTAAATTCGTTGAAACTTGTTTTATGGCTCAGGATACAGTCCATTTTGGTATATGTTTCATGGGCATTTGAGAAGAATGTATAATCTGAAGTTGTTGGGTAGTGTATTAGTCAGAGTTCCCCAGAGGGACAGAACCAATAGGATATATATGAAAGGGAGTTTATTAGGGGAATTTGGCTCACATGATAACAAAGATGAAGTCCCAGAATAGGCCATCTTCAAGCTGGAGGAGTAGAGAAGCTGGTAAGTATGGCACCCTGGAAAGACAGCTAGTGTGGTTCAGTCCAAGTCCAAAAGCCTCAGAACTGGGGAAACCAACAGTTGCAGCTCCAGGCCAAAGGCCTGAGAGCCCCTGGGAGACTACTGGGAAGCTGCTGGTTCAGGCCCCAGAGTCCAAAAGCCAAAGATCCTGGAGTCTGATGTCCAAGGGCTATAGGAGAAAAAAAGAATCCTTCTCTGGAAGGGAGAGAGAGAAGAAGCAAGAGCAAGCTGAATATCTCCCTCCTTCTGCCTGGCATTTTTCTGGCTGCACCCGCAGTGGATTAGATGGTGTTTATCCACATAGAGGATGGGTTTTCCTCTCTCAGTCCAATGACTCACATGTCAGTCTCCTCTGGAAACACCCTCACAGTTACACCCAGAAACAAGGCTTCACTAGCCTTATAGGTATCCCTCAGTTCAGTCAACGTGACAGCTAGTATTAATCATCACAGATGGAGTGTTCTAGAAATGTCAGTTAGATCCTATTGATTGATGGTATGGTTGAGTTCTATATACTTGCTAATTTTCTGTCAAATTGTCCTATCAATTGTTGAAAGAGGGGTGTTGAAGTCTTTATAATTGTAGATTTGTCTTTTTCTCTTTTCAGTTCTATCATATTTTACAGCTTCATTGTTTGGTGCATTTACATTTAGGGTTGCCATATCTTCTTGGTGGACTGACCTTTTTATCATCATAGAATGTCCCTCTCTGTCTCTGGTAATTATCTTTGCTCTGTAGTCTGTTTTATCTGATATTAATGTTGTCAGTCCTGCTTTTTGTTTTTTTGGGTCAATGTTTGTGTAGTATATCTTTTTCTATTATTTTACTTTCAACCTGCTTATATTGTTGTATTAGAAGTGAATGTCTTTAGGCAACTGGTATTTAGGTCATGGTTTCTAATTTGCCAATCTCTGTCTTATAATTGGTGTATTTAGATCATTTGTGTTTAAAGTAATTATTGATGTGTTAGGACTTAAGTCTGTTGTTTTATTTTTTTGTTTTCTGTTTGTTCTCTCTGCTTTTCTTTTCCTTGTTTGCTCTTTCCTGCCTTATTGTGGGTAACAAACATTTTTAAAAATTTTATTTTGATTTATCTATAGTATTTTTGAATATATTTCTTTGTATAGCTTTTAATGGTTGCTCTAAGTATTACATTTTCTATATATGACTTATCGTAGTCTATATATAGTCTTATAGTCATATTTTGCTAATTTGTATGAAGCAAAAAAATCTTACCTGCCTTTACATTCCTTGCACCTGCCCTTTAGAACATAATTGTCTCAAGTATTCCTCTACATACATTAAGAGTCACGCCAAACAGTGTTATAGTTTTAGTTTCAACTGTCAAACATTATTTAGAAAACTCAAGAGGAGAAGAAAGTTTATTGTATTTACCCATTGTTTTTTTGCTTACTGTGTTCTTTCATCCTTCCTGATGTTTCAAACTTGCTTCTTTTATTGTTTTCTTTCTACGTAGAGAGCAACCTTTGGCCATTCTTTTAGGGTAGGTCTGCTGGTGACAAATCCTTAGTTTCCCTTCATCTGACAATGTCTTCATTTCCCTTTAATCCTGAAGACTTGTTTGTTTGCTTGCTTGTTTTTATGAGTATAAGATTCTGATTTGGCCAGGCGCAGTGGCTCATACCTGTAATCCCAGCACTTTGGGAGGCCAAGGTGGGTGGATCGCCTGAGGTCAGGAGTTTGAGACCAACCTGGTTGACAAGGTGAAACCCCATCTCTACTAAAAATAAAAAAATTAGCTGGGCACCTGTAATCCCAGCTACTTGGGAAGCTGAGACAGGAGAATCACCTGAACCCTGGAGGCGGAGGTTGCAGTTAGCTGAGACCACGCCATTGCACTCCAGCCTGGGTAACAGAACAAGACTCTGTCTCAAAAAAAAAAAAAAAAAAAGAAAAAAAAAAGATTCTGATTTGACAGTTCTTTTCTTTCAGCATTTGAAAAATATTGTGCCACTTCTTTTTGGCCTCCTTGTTTTCTGATTATAAATTTGTTGTCATTTGTTTTATAATCTTTGTTTTTTAATCTTTTGTTTTCAAAATATTTAGTTTTCAGAAGTTTAATTATGATGTGTTTTGGTGTAGATTTCATTATTTTTATCTCATTTGGAGTTTAATCAGCTTCTTGAGTCTGTATATTTTTGTCTCTTGCCAAATTTGGGAATTTTCAGCCATTATTTTTCTGAGTATGTTTTCAGTCCTGCTCTCTTTCTCTTTTCTTTCCAGAACTCTGATGACATAGATCTTAGATATTTTGTTATAATCCCACAAGTCTCTGATCCTCTATTCATTTTTTCTCAGTCAATTTTCTCTCTTGTAAAGATTAGGGGCTTTGTATTGTTCTAACATCCAGGTCACTGATTTTTCTCTGCTCTTTCCATTATTCTTTGAGCCCATTCACTGAGCTTTTCATTTCAGTTATTGTGTTTTTCAGTTTTAAATTTTCCGATTAATACTTCTTTATATCCTCTATGGCTGAGGCTTTCTATTTTTTATTTGTTTCAAGTATGTTCATAATTGCTTGCTGAAGCTCTTAGAAGTTTTTAAATTATGATAAAATATATTCTAACCATTTTAGAAGTGTGTTGTTTAGTTTCCAAGTATACTTTTTAAAGTGTACAGTTAGTGGCATTAAATACATTCTCATTTTCATGTACTATTGAAGCATTTTTATGATGACTACTTTAACATCTTTGTTGGGGAATTCTAACACATCTGTCATCCCAGTGTTGGCATCTACTGATTGTCTTTTTTTATTCAGTTTGAGACCTTCCTGGCTCTTGGTATGACAAGCGATTTTCAGTGAGAATCTATATAGCTTCATCTGATGTTGTGATACTCTGGATCTCATCTAAACCTCCTACATTACCTGGATTTCTCTGACACTCAATTCTGCCTCAGTGTTGCCAGCTGGAGTAGAGAAGTTCAGGTCCCCATTTGGCCTCTGTTGACACCCAAGAGGAGTTGTTCCAAGACTGCCATGTGGGGTGAACATTTAGTCTCCCCACGTGGTTACCACTGACACTGTGGGAGAAGAAGGGACTTCACACCAGCCAGTGGGGATTCAAGTCTTAGCTCCTTACTTGGCCTTCTCTGGTACTACCCCGTGGGAGTTTTGGGGCACCTTGTGATAGCCTGGCCGAGGTGAAGTCTAGACTCCCCACTCGGTCTTTGGTGGTGTGAGTGAGGGAGGGTAAGACCATGGGCGTTTTTTCTATAGTATTTGGCTGAGGTCGAGTGATTATTAATTAAGTGTTTCCTGTCTTGCGAGGCTGCTGTTTCCTGGCTCTTTGGCTAGAGAGAACAGGCTTTTGTTGGAACTTCTTTTTGTCCGGGCTCATTGGCATTTCTGAATTTCTGGCTTCTTCAGCACCAATTATGGAATACATGAGGCAAACTAACAGAAAACTAAAACAATCAAAACAAACCTAGGGATTTTATCACCATGTCATTTGTTAGGTCCTAAGGTCCCTAACTCATCTGCCTTCCTCTCTCCACCTTTTGAAGTCTTCTTAGGTTTGTCTTATTTGTGTATACTGTCTTGGGCTTTTAGTTGTACTTAGCAGAAAGAATAAGAATGATGGAGGTCTACTTCACCTTTCTGAGATATCTGCTTACTTTTAACTTTCTGCTCTGCCTAGCTTCAGATTTTGAGGAATTTTTTTAGAGGAAGCCAGGCAGTGGGATAAGCCCACTTCTCTGCCCTTTCATTCTCATCCAAATAATTGGTCCTTCAAGTGTAAATGAAAAATTCCCAAAACTCTGCCGACCCTCTGTCCCCTGAAGCAGCCTTTGCCTATGCAGAGCCCAGATTCTCAGTTCATAACTGGTTCCCAGAATCAGCAAATGCCACAAGGGTTAATGTAGCTGCACAAAGTCAGCTCACTTCTACATGGGTCCTCCCTCCTTAGAATCTCGGACCCTCTACTCCCCTTCACTTCAGTGACTCTCTGATGCATGGAAAATAATTTTTAAAATATTTTATCCAGCTTTCTAAGTTACTTTTGGCAAGAGCATTAATCAGCCCCAAGATACACATCCTTACTGAAACTGGAAGTCCGCTTCTCAGAATTCATGTGACAGTATTGTACGTGAGTGGCTTTATGTCACAAGACCCCTTTCCATTGGCTAACATATTCCAAGTAGCAAAGGGATAGTGTTACCGGGTGTGTTTAAAAGTATGGGCTCCAAAATCAAAGGGACTTAGTTTTGAATGCTGGCTCTGCTACCTAACAGCTGTGGGTCATTTTTTAGACTTCCTAAGCCTTGGTTTTCTCATCTTTTAAAGTGGGGATGTTAAAATACTCATCTGAAAAGGTTGCTGTAAGAATAAAATGAGATAATTCAGGTAAAGGACTTTTTTTTTTTTTTTTTAGAGTCTTGCTCTGTCACCAGGGTGGAGTGCGGTGGCACGATCTCGGCTCACTGCAACCTCCGCCTCCTGGGTTCAAGCAGTTCTCCTGCCTCAGCCTCCCTAGTAGCTGGGACTACAAGTGCATGCTGCCATGCCCAGCTAATTTTTTGTATTTTAGTAGAGACGGGCTTTCACCGTGTTGTCCAGGCTGTTCTCAAACTCCTGAACTCAGGCAGTCCGCCCGCCTCGGCCTCTCAAAGTGCTAGGATTATAGGCATGAGCCACCGTGTCCTGCAAAGGACTTATTTTGATAACTCATACATGGTACGTGAAGACAAGATGTTAGCTATTGTTTAATATTAATGTTCTAAATAATTGACATATCCAGTCAACATGATTTTATTTAACCCACAAATACATGAGTTAACTTTATTTACTAGTGACTCATATTTGTGATTTTATTTCAACAGAAAAAAATCTAGATATCAAGCCCTCCTCTCTTCTTTTCCTAGAACTGGGAGATAGTCTGCTTTACAGTCAGCATAAACAGATACAGAAGTTGATAATTTGAAGTAGAAAAAATATTACTTGCTATTATATGAAACAAATATATACTATGTGGAAAGGTATAGGTACTTCAAAAGAAATTAAGTAGAACTGAGAAGGGAGAAGGAACTCTATGGATTAGAGTAAATCCATGAAGCTGCTGGTGGAATTGCAGTGGAGAACTATTTGGGAGAAGAAGGGAATGTGTATCTTATCTGGAATTTCTTTTAGTTTTCTGGATTGTATTTGGGACATATATAGCTCTGTTCATAGAAAAAAAAGATGAATGAGAAAGGGGTAGGTTACCGATTGGGAAAGAAATGTAATGTTAACCAAAAAAAACCAGTCTCTCAGTTTCTGTTTTGCTTCTTTCTCTCCTATCAATGAGCATGATTTTGAAAATGGGGAAGAACAGAATGATGATTAAGAGTAAATGAAATCCCAGACTAGGCAATACTCCACAAAGGGGATATTAACTTAAGTATCTGGGTCTAGGATTAACCAAATGAACTGAAAGAATTTGTACTTTCAAATTCAATATTTGGAAACTTAAAGATAAAAAAAAAAAAGAAAGAAAAAAAGGCTATGAGGGAGCAGGAGAGTATAATGGTTAGGAAACTGGTCTTGGTGTTAGACCGGCCTGGGTTCTAGTCCTAGCTCTGCCACTTATTAGCTACATCACATTGAAAGAGGAAACTGGCCGGGTGCAGTGGCTCATGCCTGTAATCCCAGCACTTTGGGAGGCCAAGGCAGGCAAATTACTTGAGGTCGGGACTTTGAGACCAGCCTGGCCAACATGGCAAAACCCCTTCTATACAAAAAATAAAAAATAAAAATACCAAAAATTAGCTGGGCATGGTCATGTACACCTGTAATCCTAGCTATTCAGGAGGTTGAGGCATGAAAATTCCTTGAGCCTGAGAGGCAGAAGTTGTAGTGAGCTGAGTACTCCAGCCTGGGCAACAGAGAGAGACACCAACTCAAAGAAAAAAAAAAAAAAAAGGAAAAAGAAGAAAGACGAAAATCTCTCCTAGCTTTTTGACTTCTCCATTTCTAAAATGGAGAAAATCTATGAATCTATAACAATCATATACTAATCATTGAGAGAAGGAGAGAGAAGAAAGTCCTCCATTTGCACTATTTGTTGCAGCAAATAATCAATTTCTTATCTGAAGGTCGTGCAAGAATAATAATCGTTAATCTTGCCCTTCCAATGGGAAATATACTTTATGGTAGCCAAATAACATCAGTTGATAAAGGAAAGATCTGCTTGACAGAAGAATGCAGGTAATAAATGTAGAAGGAACGATAGAATTAGGAAGGTCATGGACTTGAAATTTCTCATTGTTAATTAGAAATTAAAATTCCTATTTGTTATCAAATAGTATTAAAAAAGGAAAAATCAGAACAAGTGTCTTAATTCATTTGTATTGATATAAAGGAATACCTGAGCCAGGATAATTTATATATATATATATAAAAAGAGGTTTATTTGGCCCTCAGTTCTGCAGACTGTACTAGAAGCATGACACCAGCATCTGCTTCTGGTGAAGACTCAGGGAGCTTCCACTCATGGCAGAAGGTGAAGAGGAGCCGGAGTGTGCAGAGATCACATGGCCAGACAGGAAGAAAGAGGGGAGGAAGGTGCCAGGCTCTTTCCAACAACCAGCTGTTGCAGAAACTAATGAGAACTCACTCACCTTGAAGGGAGGGCATTAATCTATTCCCAAGGGATCCGCCCCCATGACCCAAACACCTCCCATTAGGCCCCACCTCCAACATTAGGGATCAAATTTCAACATGAGATTTGGAGGGGACAAATACCCAAACCGTAGCAATGGGATAGATAAATTTCCTTGACATTGATCCCCTTCTAAACTCCAAACTGCGCTCTAAAAACAGTATATTTAGTTTTAAGGGATGTTGATAAATTAAGGCATCCAGAAGAGGTAAACAAAATGGTCACAGAAAGTGAAGCCAGGCTGGAGAAAAGAAGGCTCTGGAGAAAATCAATTAAACCCTACAAGGAGCCCTCATGCAGTGCACAGAATAAATTCACTATTTGGTAGCTTCAGAAGGTGGAATAAGGGTGGGATGAAAGACATTTCAGGGAGTCCAAAGTGAAATGCTTCAGTTAGCGTTGGAGAAGAGAGAACTGGAGTCGGAGGGAGGCAAGGTGCTGAAGTGAGTTGCCAACACCAATTCCTCTGGACTGTGTCCCTGAGATGATGATGCAGGACCCGTGGGAAGTGGGCCAGGGGCCTGTCGTGCTGGTTCTGTGGGTCTTGACCCTACAGCCCTAGAGTGCTGGAGCTCAGAACACCTCACCTGGCTGTTTGTGCCTTGCCCAGTAGGTTGCAGGCGGGCAGCCCACTGGGCTCTTTGCCGAGTTGGGTGGTTTATCTCCATCTGGCTGCTGTGAAATCACATGGGCCTGTTGGCTGCGATTGTTTGCGGGCTGCCTCCCTGGATGTTGGGGTTCTGTGCTCTGGCTCCTGGGCTCTGACTGCTTTCCAGGGAGCACTGTTTGGCATGGGGTACTCAGGAAACTTCCCAATCAAACGAAAAGAATAAACACAGACTTCAGCTGACTAGCTCTGCACTTTCTTTGGGGTTCTGAGAAACCAAAGGCAAACACACGTGGTGTGCAGTGGTGTGCCCTGGAGGGGAAGCCTGTGAGTGGTGCGCACAGCGCAGGTGCCCTCTGCGGGGTGGAGGAGCGGAGGACTGGGGCTGGTGGGCCTTTCTCTGCGTGGCCGGAACTGTCGGCTTGTGCACGCTGGGCCTGGAAATATGTGTGTGCATGAGTGTGGGCATGCATATGTGTGTGTGCACATCAACACACAGGTTGTGCTTTTAGTATGACATTCTGTGTTTTTATCTAAGTGCTTGAGGGCCCCTGCCTTGCCATGGTTTTCCAAATAAAGAAACTTAAATAAACACAGTGGGGCCCCAGAGGCTGCGATGGGACCATGCTTCTGTAGAATTTCTATGTGCCCTGAGCTATGCTGTTACTCTAATTACTCCTCATTTTAATTCCATTTTGAGGCTTATCAGCATTATGCTCTTCTACTTTGGGACTGGGCCAAGGAGGCAGGGGGTAAACTGAGTCCAGGTGATCCCAGAGCCTCCGGGGCCAGCCCTGGGAGCTCGCAGGCCTTTGCTGGGGCAGCAGGAACTCTGCTTTGCCTATGACATCCTGTGCTTTGGTCTGGGGGATTTCTGTATGAGTCATTTTCAGCTCAGAACACCCTAGCTGTGGTTAATTACCTGAGGTTTTACTGGACTCCTTCTCCAAACGTTCATTGTTGTCCGGGCCGCCTCATCATGCCCCCGCACGTGTCCTTCTCTGGGGCAGTTTGGAAAAGAGCCTTTAGCCCAAGTTACTGTGACCTTTGATACCTGCAGGACACATTTTTATCCCTCTTCCTGATTCTAATCTTACTGAGCCACTAAAACCTTTTTGTTTGTTTTAGTAAACTTCTTATTTTAGAATAGTTTTAGATTTACAGAAAAGTTACAGTCTCCATGTACCTCCTTACAGTTAACCCTATTAACATCCTTCATCAGTAGTGTACTAATGAGCTCAGATTGACACATTATTATTAACTAAAGTCTATATTCAGATTCCCTTAGTTTTTACCTTGGGTCCTTATGATGTTGCAGTCTTCATCTGGAATACCTCACTATGTGGAGTTGTCACATCTCCTGGGCTCCTTTAGCTGTAACTGTTTCTCAGACTTTTTTTTTTTTTTTTTGGTGACCAGAAAGATCCCTCTCATCCTCCTTATCTCCCTCTCCCTTTCTCTTATGATTGTGGTCAAACAAACAAACAAACAAACAAAAAAACAAACAACAACAACACACACACACACACACATAAAATCAAGATCCATTTTTAAGGTCTGTTGCTGAAATGGCCAAAATGGCCCCAAAAAAATATTGCCAGTTGCTGTGAGGTTTCATGAGCAACTGAGGGTATTTGAACCCTTCTTTCTAGAGCAAGAGCTCTGACCGCCATCTCTTTTGTGTACCCAGGGTTATTTAGAACTGAAATCTGCCCCAGAGCCGGAGGAAAGGAGGCACAAACCACCTCAGCCGTGCAATGTTCCTCTGTTGAAAATGTCTCTCCATTTTTTTGTGCTAATCCAAATGTGTATTTCATTTAACGTTCAATTTGATCAACCTGTTAGAGAGGAACTGTGGCTCCCAGAATTCTTCCTTCTCGTCTTGATTCCTACAAAAGTGTACAAGAATAGTTTGTACTGCACCATCTTGTGCAGCTCAGTGGCTTGAATAAGGTTGGCTTTTCAATCAAATTATAAGGTCCCAGACACCAAGGACCTGCTTTCTAATCTCTTTTATACTCTTTGCAATAGTTTTTTATTTTATAGATAGGGCAGATAGGGAGAAAAGATAGAGTGACTTGGCTGCCCAGAAGATGTACTGAAGTCAAACACAAGGATGATGAGTAACACGCACCTGCAGTTCATCAAGCCTGAAGCTGGGGGAGGCGAAGAGGTACTGGGGTTCCCGGGCAAAATTTAAGGGAGCACCAAAGAACTTAGTAATCGAGAAAAATAATATCTTAATTCAATATGTTTTAAAAATGAAATTATTTTTGTACAAATAATTTAGCTAATCCATGATGAGCCAGACATGGTAGCTCAGGCCTGTATTCCCAGAGCTTTGGGAGATGGAGGTGGGCAGATCACTTGAGCCCAGGAGTTTGAGACTAGCCTGGGCAACATGGAGAAACCCCGTCTCCACAAAAAATACAAAAACTAGCCAGGCGTGGTGGTGTGCGCCTGTAGTCCCAGCTACTTGGGGGGCTGAGGTGGGAGGATCGCTTGAGCCAGGGAGGTTAAGGCTGCAGTAAACCCTGATGACACCTCTGCACTCCAGCCTGGGTGACAGAGCACCAAGACCCTGTTTCAAAAAAAAAAAAAAAAAAAAAATCCATGATGAACAGAGCACCAAAATTTCAAATAAAGACTGCATGTTTTTGTATGTTTTATAACTCTGTGTTGTTATATAATGGACAGTCATTTCCAATCAGTTCAAGGTCTCACACCTGTGTAGGCACATCTTCCTTCACCAGGTGACGTACAAGGATTGACAATAGCATGCAAACAGATGGGGTGGTTCTGAGCTTTAGATAGAGCTATATCCTTTGATTGTAGGGCTTTCATTAACTTTTTATCCTTGGTTCAAAATCTGCAAGGATCTTCTGGTAGGGGTAAATAGGGATGCACGTCTTTCCTTTTCCTTGGCTCCTCTGTGATTTTCATGGCAATGCAATCTACAAAGAGCTCCAACATATATCATTTCATTTAATCCCCCAGGAAAAACAAAATCCTATGAGTAGATAGTGTCATTTTCACTTTAGCGAAAAAGAAACCGGACCTCAGATTAAGTTACTAACCCAACAATACTGAGCTGGCCCATAGTGGAGCTGGGATTCCATGAACATTACCTGACCTAGATCCTCGACTTGGGCCGCCTGTGCAGATTGCCTTTGTAGACACAACCAGACGCTCTGCCTCTCTCTGCTCAGCTCTGTGTACTCATGCCCATCTCTGCCATTTCCCCTACCAAGGGTATGTGTGTACTTATGTAAACATATATGTACACAGAAGTCTGTGTGCTGTGTGATCTTGTGTGTACGTGTGTCTGCATGCATGTATTCAGAGTATGAAAAGATGTAAAATATGAGAACACAGGTGCCTGTGGCATTAGAGTGCGTGTTTGCTTGCATGAGTGTGTATGTACGTGTGTTTTTGCACGCATGTGTGTACAACGGTGTGCCTATGTGAGCCCATGTGTAACACACGTTTGTGTGAGCATGTGCATACACATGTATGTGTTTGAGTACAAGAAGACATGATGCAGAGACACCAACAGCCCAAAGGAGGGCTGAGCCTGCTGTAGCCTGAGAGAGTTTACATCTGACTGCCTTCAGCTCCTGGATGGTGCTGTCCCACTCTCCATCGCGTTTGGAGAGTTTGGAGAGCCGGCATCAGTTCTGGGAGCTCACGGAGGATTTTACTCCCTCCTCCTTCACTGGGAGGAGCCACGGCCACTCCCCTCCCTGCCTTCCTTTTCAGGCTCAGGGAGAAGGCTCAGAATCTTGGCACATGACATAGAATTTGCTAACCCCAAGGCTGTAAGAACAAAATTAACGTGTCATTTGGGGAAACCTCAGTTTGCCCTCTCTGAAGAGAATGCCTGAAAGACCCCTGCAAATGTTCAGCCTGGCTCTGGGCTCGTGTCCGTACAGTAATGGGATTTTTCTTGGGATACATCAGGAATTGTTCCATGTAAGGTAAAACATTCTCTGAAATGCCCTCTCCTCCCCAAAACCCAGCCCAACATAATAACCTAAGGAGTCCTTAAATGGAGGACCACACACCGGCAGCTTTCAGCAATTTTCCTGGCTAAATATTGTTCTAGCCAGTGTTAGTTTTGACAGGATTAGTCATGGATCCTCATATAAGAGTCCCAGGATCCCTGTTGGTTGGAAAGCCTGTTAAAATATTGTTTTATTTTCCTGCAGCTCGTAAGCTCATGGAGCCCTGCGAGGCATTTTCACATATAGTGCTTCTTGGCCAATGTGTTTCAGAACATAGCAGCTGACGGGATGAGAGGCAGCTGCCTTTCGTGAGTGAATCTTTGCCAGAGAGTGTTTGAAGAAACATCTTTAGGTAGACAAAAGGCTGCCACATAACGTGAGCAGGCTCAGGGGACACTCCTTGGGTCAGAAGTTGGTGCTTGGTCAAGGTGTGGCAGCCACTCAGCCCTGACCGTGCTGTCTGTGCCTGTGGAGTCTTTGATAGACTGGAGCTGGGCAGCCCAGAAGGTAAGCACGGCCGCAGTGAAGGAAGGCTGTGAGAAGCCAGCTGGTGGGAACTTCTGGGAGTATGGTCATGTACTTTCAGACAGTGCCATGAAGTATGGGCCAGGTGGTTATTCTGAAGGCTTGATCCACACTTCAAACATGACAGTTGACTCTTCCTTCAGCCAGTAGCTATTGTCTCTGTTTCATTTCACTTTTAGCTTGTTATCTTAGTCCATTCTGCTTTGCTATAAAGGAATACCTGAGGCTGGGAAATTTATACAGAAAAGAGATTTCTTTGGCTCATGGTTCTGCAGGCTGTACAAGCATGGCACCAGCATCTGCTCAGCTTCTGGTGAGGTGTCAGGAAGCTTCCCATCATGGTGGAAGGCAAGGGGATGTCACATAGTGAGAGAAGGAGCAAGAAAGAGAGGGAGGAAGTGTCAGGATCTTTTAAACAACTAGATCTTGCGTGAGCCCATACGGTGATAACTCATTAAGTACTATGAGGACAGCACCAAGACAGTAATGAGGGGTCTACTTCCACGACCTAAACACGTCCCACTAGGCCCACCTTTAACATTAGAGGTCATATTTCAGCATGAGATTTGGAAAGGACAAAACATCCAAACCATATGACTTGTTATGAAGACTGTAGGGTGGAGTAGGTAGGTGGTTGGTCAGCATGTGGGATCTATGACCATTTTGGGTAATATCCCAGGTTATGGTCTCCAGGTTTTACTGAATTTGCTGGAAAAAATTATGCGTTTCATAAACTAATATTAGTGAATACCTACCTGACTCTCTGTTTTTTTCTTTTACGAGATGGGGTCTTACTATGTTGCCCAGGCTGAAGTATAGTGGCTGCTCAGAGGCATGATCATCTCACACTGCAGCATTGAACTCCTGGGCTCAAGTGATCCTTCCACCTCAGCCTCCCAAGTAGCTGGGACTACAGGCTCCTGCCACCAAGCCCGGGTCCTCTCTATTTTCTTGTAGCATGTTATGTGTCTATTTCTAACATGTTAAGCTGATTAAAAAGACCACAAAACAATGAGGCCAAAATTCTATAAGTTTTGTGTCATTAATTTTTTTTCTAAATAAAACCCACCCAAGTCTTGTTATTTTCTGAGTTTTCATTTCCAGCCTCTGTTATCCTCTAAGCCTTTCTTCATGTCATCTCAAAAATCTCTTCTTCCAATGCTACTCTGACTGTATCATTGCTTGGTTGCCGATTGCCTATCAGAATTAGCCAGACTTGTCAGCGTGAATGAATGCCCATGTCAGTGTCAGAACAGGCAATACACATTTGTTAAAGAGATAGATGTGTGAATGGGCGCTGATGTTCTGCATGGGTAAGTCCTTCCGCGTGGCTCACTCCGTTTCTTTCCCACACTGCTGAAACAAGCCTGCCTACAGTTTCCTACCCTGGGATGCCTGCACTAGCATACACACTGGAGGGCAAGCCTTTACTGACTGGAATGTCTGCACCTGACTATCTGTGCTAGTAGGATCAGTGATGGATTCACCACCCCGCTAAGCTTTCCCTGAGTTACCCGGTTGACGATGTTCACTAATCCCGTAGCCCCCAGGACTTGAGAGTATCGTTCACAGCAGAGGATTTTGCATTTCTTTATGTTTGTTGTAACATATTATCTTTTATATGCACTTTACCTGCTTCTTCCTTAGAAGGTAGACTCCTCAGGGCCAGAAATACAGTCCTCTGTTTCTTTTGTCCCTCCTCACAGCCTCTGCCAGTGCTCTGCAGCTCAAAGGTCCCTGATAAGCAGAGTGACTTCAGCATTGTAATGAACCAGAGCACAGAGAGAGGCTGTGCAAGCAAAGGGTAGGAGCGGCCCTAGAAGAAGGCACACATTCGTTCCTCGGGTTGCAGCCTGTTTACAGAGGGAGAGAATCTCTGCTGCAGTTACCCATCATCCAGGGGTCCATGCTCTGCCAGCATCGCTCAGCCACGTGAGATGGGATGATTGGACCAAAGGAGATACATGGTGTTTTATTTAGTGCTGGTGGGGCCATTTCTGTTTTTATTTGTTTTTAACTGGGGTATGTGTGTCAGGACCACACAGCAGCGAGAAGCTTCCACCTGCTTGGAACAAAAATGGAAAGGCTGCATTTCCAGGCTGCATTTATCTTATGTGTAGTGTAAGCAGCATCGCTGACTGGGAGAGAAAAAAGGGTAAAGAGCAGTATAGATGCCCGATAATTCAGTCCTTAAGAGATGGCTCACTCAATTGCTTGGTTTTGTATTTTCATTTGTTTTCCTGACTGAAAATGTATCTGGAGCCTGAGAGCACCTGATGTTGGGCGAGGCCTCTGGGTACGAGGTGGAAGTTCACATTTCTGGATTACGTGTAGTTTCAGAATGCCTTTCATCTCGGTGTCAGGATAGATGTTAAGATGCAGGAATTCTCATAAATCTCGTTAAAAAGAAGAAAACAACAAAACTTCTCATAGAACATAAGCACCACATCAGGTGGCCGGGCGTGGTGGCTCACACCTGTAAACTCAGCACTTTGGAAGTCCAAGGTGGGTGGATCATGAGGTCAGGTATTCGAGACCAGCCTGGGCAACATATGAAACCCCGTCTCTACTAAAAATACAAAAATTAGCCGGGAGTTGTGGCACACTCCTGTAATCCCAGCTACTCAGGAGGCTGAGGCAGGAGAATCGCTTGAACCCAGGAGGTGGAGGTTGCAGTGAGCCAAGATCGTGCCATTGCACTCCAGCCTGGGCGACAGAGCAAGACTGTCTCAAAAAAAACCCCCAAAAACAAAAAAAAAAACCATGTCAGATTGCTCCCCTGAGCAAGGCCAAGCTCAGTTTTCACTTGGTGGTCCCATGGGGAGCTTCCTGTGGCTTAGTGTTTGCATCTGCCATTTGCTATCCCTCCCCAGCACACCTTCCTGTGGATGGAACTTGCCAGAACTTCCTCAGCAACCCTGAAGAGGAAGGCTGGAGGCCCCGACAGACGGAGAAGTGGGCTGCACTGCTGTGCTTCCATGGGGCAGTCAGGGCTCAGGGCCCCAGCAGCAGGCCAAACCCCAGCCCAGCTCCCTTGCAAACCTCCTCTGTCATGTACCCTGGGAGTCAGGTCCAACCCCACTATGTCACAGCTGAGGAAACAGAGGCCCCGAGAAGTTCAGGGAGAGCTGGGGTCAAGATGCTAGATCCTGCCTCTGGGTGTGGTGGCTTTTGTTCTCGTCATCCGGTGGGCACTGGGCCTGCTCCGCACAGCTCCTTCACCCTGGAGAGGAGACAGCAGCCTACATTAGGCCCTGCCGGGCCCAAAGACTCCAGCCTGTTAATCTTTAACCAGAGCTCTGGACAAAGGGAGCCCTTCTGACCTCCTGAGAGTTTCTGAACAGCTCGGAGGCTTCTGTGACAGAGCCACAGGTTAGCAATGACAGATATTTAGTGCAGGGAGGCATGCTGGGTACAGTTCTAAATTCTGTTGTGAATTGTGCCCAGGGAACAAGCACAGAGAGCATTTTCACCATGGATATGTATGTACTTGTAAGAAGCAGCTGGGTGGTTCCTTCAGCAATCTGCTGAGCTGTGGCGATTACATCACACACTGGTGCAAAGGCCTTGAACCATTAATGTGCTGCCTCTGCGAGGGTCACCAGGAATCCAGCAATGAACAGAGAAGGTGCTTGTCTCCACTGCTCACTGGGTGCCTTCAGATTCTTAACTTTTGTCTTTTTCTTTTTTCTTTCACTTCTTACCTGTATCTGTAAAACAGGACTCTGTTTGCTTTGAAAAGAGCCAGAATGACCTCAGGGGTCAGTGACTCATGCTGTTGGCTGTGTGAACACTATTAAGTGCCCCTTACGTAAGAAGCTCCTGCTATCTGAGGGAAGGGAGGTCCGAGCCATTATTCCTTGGTTATAAACACTCCATGTGGTTTTGTTTGGCGGTTTTAAAAAAGGTGTGTCCACAGGGTCGGTGTTCTAGAATCGTGGGCAGAAAGAAATCTAGCTCCTTTCATCCAAGGATCTAAAGGGTTCTCTGAGCGGTAACTCAGCTCTAACTGGACAAAGAGGCAACAATTCCCCTCACTTCCTGTGTCCTATCACCACAGGAGGCTACACTTAAGGAGGTCAACTCAAGTTGTTTGGACCAAGGTTCCGCAGTTGTTCCCATTGTCTTGTTTGAATCCATTCACTCTTACACTGGCCATGCAAATAGACACTCCCCAAGGAAAGAAGGACCTTAGAAAATAAATGATCTCAGTTTTCATCTGACTTTCTTCTGGGGTGTGGGGCTGGTCATGGGTCTATATTCCCTGCCGTGGTCAGGGCCCTGTGGGGGATGTTGCTGTGTCCCAGCCCTCAAGCACAATCTGCCTTCACTCCTGGGCTTTTGTATGCCTGCTCCCATTTGCTCTTATCTCCTCAACAACCACGTCAGGTAGATAATACATACCATCAGTCCCAGTTTACAGATGAAAAAAGTGAGGCACGGGGAGCTTCAGTAACTTGATCAACACTAGAATTCAGAGAAATAGCCAAACCATGACTCATGATCCTCTTGCTCCAAAGTACGTTGTCTCCCCCACCAGCCCACTATCTTTGTTGTTTATTTTTGAAAATGGTCATGAACTCAGCTAAGACGCTGGGGCAGTGGAGCGGAGGGAGAGAGCCTGCTCTTCACAGAGGGCTTATGGGGTGAGAGGAAGGGAAGCTAAGCACAGGGCAGGCCGGGGCCATCTAAGGTGGCCTCTGACCATCCTGGAGAGGTATGGGGCTAGAGAATGAAGAATGAGGCAGAAATGAGCATTTTTGAACTGGTTTACCGAGCAATAACTAGAATGGAAGGGGACATATTACAAATGACAAATGCCTGATCCAAAGCCCATGAGATGCTATTGATGAGGGCCATGGACCCTTACTCTGTGCTGACACAGAGGCTTGGATGCACACACATACATACATATATACACACACACACACACACTGTTTTGTTTTGCTCTGTTTTATTTTTGCCACTGTGGAATAATAAGAAGTACAGTCACGCATTGCTTAATGATGGGGATGCAGTCTGAGAAATGCATCAGGAGGTGATTTCATTGTTGTTTGAACCTCATAGAGAGTACTTACACAAACATAGATGGTATAACCTACTACATACCTATACTATATGGGATAACCTATTGCTCCTATACCAAATACTGTAGGCAATTGTAACACAGTGGTTATTTGTGCATCTAAACATATCTAAACACAAAAAAGGTACAATAAAAATGTGATTAGAAAAGATGAAAAATGGGGCTAGGCATGGTGGCTCACGCCTGTTATCCCAGCACTTGGGAGGCCGAGGTGCGCGGATCACTTGTGGTCAGCAGTTTGAGACCAGCCTGGCCAACATGGTGCAACCCCATCTCTACTAAAAATAGAAAAATTAGCTGGGCGTGGTGGTGTGTGTCTAGTTATTGCTCGTTAAAATCCCAGCTACTCGGGAGGCTGAGGCAGGAGAATCATTTGAACCTGGGAGGTGGAGGTTGCAGTGAGCCGAGATTGCACCACTGCACCACTGCACTCCAGCCTGGGCCACAGAGCAAGACTCTGTCTCAAAAAAAAAAAAAAAAAAAAATTAAAAAAAAGATGAAAAAAGGTACACGGTCTAGGGTACTTACAGTGAATGGAGCCTGTGGGACTGGAAGTTGCTCTGAGTGAGCCAGTGAGTGAGCGGTGAATGAATGGAAAGGCCTGGGATGTTACATTACTGTACACTAAATTTATTTTAGCTACACTAAATTTATTAAAAAATAAAGTAATTGCACTATGACATTATGACAACCATGGCATGCATCGCTAAGGGATAGGTATTTTTCAGCTCCATTGTAATCTTTTGAGATCACCATCATATGTATGGCCCATCCTTGGCTGAAATGTCATTATTTGGCATATGACTGTACACATATTGGTCTCTGCCCTCAGTTCCTGACATAGAGCTCTTAAAATCCTTGGAGTTTCTTGAGAGACAGGAGTGCTAGTAGCATCTTTTGTTCTAATCGGGCAACTCTGGCTGGGCTCCTAGATAGGCTCGGGATGGGAGTTGGTGGCCAGGGGAACCAACTATGTGATTATAAGGTTGGAACTTTCACCCCACCCCTAACCTCGGGGGAGGGAAGAGGGGCTGAAGGTTGAGCTGATCATCAATGGCCAATGATTTAATCAATCATGCCTACATAATGAAGCCTCTATAAAACCCCAAAGTACAGGGTCCAGGGAACTTCCAGGCAGCTGAACTCATGGAGGTTTCTAGAGGCTCGCACACCAGGAGAGGACATGAAGCTCTGAGTGCCTTCCACATGCCTTGCCCTGTGCCTCTCTTCATCTGTATCCTACGTAATATCCTTTATAATACATCAGTAAACACAGCTATGTGACTCTCTGAGTTCTGTGAGCTGCTCTAGCAAATTAATCAAACCCAAGGTCAGGGTCATAGGAACCCAGATTTATAACCAGTCAGAAACCACAAGTAAAATAACCTGGGGCTTGTGATTGGCATCAGAAGTGGTGGAGGTCTTGTGGGACTGAGCCCTCAACCTGTGGGATCAGATGCTATCTTCAGGCAGGTAGTGACAGAAATGAATTGAATTCAAGGACGTCCAGCTGGTGTCTACTGGAAAATCTGTAGAATTGCTTGCTTGCATGGTGAGGAGAAATACCCATACATTGGTGACAGAGGTCACAGAAGTACCCTGTGTTATGAGAGGATAGTAGGAGAAACTGAGTTTATTTTTTCTTTCTCTCACAAAAACTGAAAGGCATTTATCCTCACATTAGAGTATAGCATGCTGAATTGTCTGTCTATAGCTGCAATTCCACCCAAGACTTATGCTAACTTTTAAGATTTTTTTCTCATATCAAAACTGAGAAAATTCTCAAAAGAAATGTCACTCAAGCAAAAAACTTTTAAAGCTTTTCAAAATAATCACAACTCATCCTGCACTTCATAATTCTATCGCCACTAGAGTGAATTAATTGTGTGATTACATGTTTGCCTTCCATAGACTGTGAGCTTCATAAAGGTTGGAACCAAGCCTGTCATTCATTTATTCAATAGAGACCTACCGAGTGCCTACATGTGTCAGATACCATTTCACGTGTAGGGCCGCAAGAGTGAATGAAACACGAGATTCCACAGCAGATGGTCTCAATTTCTCTGTGTCACTGACCCCCTGGAATCCCAGCCTATAGTAGGCACTCAATGAATACTTATTGGATAAGAGATGAACACACTTCCAGCTTATTCTTTCCACCCCAAATCTTTCCTTAATAAGAGGTCTGCATTTTCACACAGCCCTCCTGGAAAGCCCCCTTTGGCCAAAAACTGTAGTCTCTGCAGACAGCTCTCAGCCTGTGGCCTGTGGTCAGGACCACTCTGTCTGCCACTCTAAGCACTGGCTGAGGACAGTGATAGAGAAAGGAGAAACAATGCCCCATTCCAGCAGGAGGAGGGAGGAAGGATGAGCAGAGAGGGCTGACCAATTTTTCTTGGCTAACTGTGAAGCTCCCAACTGTGTCCTGGGGCTCTGGCAGGGACCCTGGAGGCAGCCCTGACCCCTGCTCTGTGCTGCATTATTCAGCAAGACTGTGACGTTATCACTGTGAGGTGGGTGAGTCATCAACAAAGCTGCTATCCAGAATCTCATGAGCTCAGCCTGAGGGGCTGATGCCAGCCTGTTCACCAACTCTGGAAGACAAAAGGCTATGTTCCTTGCTGGGCTCCCCTTCCCTGCTCCTGGGACCGTGGGCAGGTCCCTCTGTAAAGGGGTGATGGTAAAGGAACCTGAGCTTTAATAAGGGAGAAATGTGTGTCCAGCATGGGAGCTGCTGCTGTCTGAACAAATATGGAATCATAAGCAAGTCCAGTCTTGGTTTTTAAATTTGGAAATGGCTATAATAAGATTTACCCCAAGACGTTGTTGAAAGGTTATTTGTACTGCATCTGGCACTTGATACATGATTGGTGTTATTTCCCAGGCATTTCAATTGAGATCCTACAGAATTTCATGCTCATGATAACTGCAAATCATAAATCACAATCTTATTCCTATATCTTCCTGTACGTCATGGCTGGGGGACAGAGGACTAACCCACCCCAAACCCCTATATGCTTCCTCTTTGTGGAGAGGAAGACACAGTGTGTCCTATCTGGTCCTGTAGGTGTTGGGTTAGCTCCACTGCAAACCCCATATCTGAACACAGCCAGCCTGTCTGCAGCCTGGCAGAGTTTCCTGTCTTCCTCGCTGCCTATGCCACTTCTCACCCTTTCTACTCCTACTCTTTCTCCACATTCCTCACTCTTATCTGAACTCCATGAATTTCCTTTCCTGCACTTAGAAATTTCTCCTACTTGGCCGGGCACGGTGGCTCATGCCTGTAATCCCAGCACTTTGGGAGGCCGAGATGGGCGGATCACAAGGTCAGGAGATTGAGACCATCCCGGCTAACACAGTGAAACCTCGTCTCTACTAAAAATACAAAAAAATTAGCTGGGTATGGTGGCAGGTGCCTGTAGTCCCAGCTACTCAGGAGGCTGAGGCAGGAGAATGGGGTGAACCTGGGAGGCGGAGCTTGCAGTGAGCCAAGATCGCGCCACTGCACTCCAGCCTGGGCAACTGAGTGAGACTCCATCTCAAAAAGAAAAAAAGAAATTTCTCCTAGTCTGTGCATATTCCTCTTGGGCACCTGACTTCTTCCTTCTTGACTTAGAGGAAGAGATGCTCCTCTGTAAAATCTCACATGAACCTTGCTGCCCTTCCAGGTCCTCTCGTTTTCCCCTAAGAGACTTGTATTGACCACAGTGCTTCCAAAGGTGTAGGCCACAGCCACTGTATCAAGGACCATCTGGGTTTCTTGTCAGCAGGCAGATTCCCAGGCTTTGCTCTCATTTGCTCAAATAGAATGGGGGTCTGGGAATCTGGGTTACATTTGAAAAATTCTCTTTTTTAAAAAAGTGCAGTGTCTCATGCTTGTAATCCCAGCACTTTTGGAGGAGGACATGGTGATGTATGCCTGTAGTCCCAGCTGCTCAGAAGGCTAAGCGGGGAGAATTGCTTAAGCCCAGGAAGTCAAGGCTGCAGTGAGCCATGTTCACACCACTGCACTCCAGCTAGGGTGACAGAGTGAGACTCTGTCTAAAATATGTATGTGTGTGTATATATATATATGTGTGTGTGTGTGTGTGTGTGTATATATATATATATATTCTTAAAATAAATTTTTATGGAGTCTCACTCTGTCGCCCAGGCTGGAGTGCAGTGGCGCGATCTCGGCTCACTGCAGGCTCTGCCTCCCAGGTTCACACCATTCTCCTGCCTCAGCCTCCTGAGTAGCTGGGACTACAGGCACCTGCCACCATGCCCGGCTAATTTTTTTTTTGTAGTTTTAGTAGAGACGGGGTTTCACCATGTTAGCCAGGATGGTCTCGATCTCCTGACCTCATGATCCACCCACCTTGGCCTCCCTAAGTGCTGGGATTACAGGCATGAGCCACTGCACCCAGCCTTTAATATATTCTTAAAATAAATTTTCAAATTACCTAAGTGGCACAGCACTGCAACCAAAGCCTGTACACATTGTCACAAATCTCTCACCACCAGTCTCTATCCACTTCTCCCCAGGTATCTGAAGTCAACAGACATATTTATCTGTCCACATCCTTGTGACTCCTCAAACAAGTCTACATTCTCACAGCGAGTAAAAATCATATTGTGGATTTTTACAGAATTGGGATATGTTGTATTAATTAATCTGTCAGTTGCCTTTCTTTTCTACAAATACATCATGGACATCCCTCCAGGACAATAGATATGGAGCTACTTCATTCCCTTTAGTAGTCATATAATATTTCGTAGTATAGATGGACATAGTTGATCAAACCATCCCTTCAGTTATGAGTATTGAGGCTGTTTCTAATTTGCATCTGCTTGGTTATTTGTTATCATAAAAAATGCTGTTTGTGTATATACTTTATGGACTTTTATTTCTGTAGAATAGAGTCATAAAAACAGGATAGTTCTGTAAAAGGATATATGTCATTTTAAAACAGATACTGTTGTATTACTTTCCCAAATTGGGACAATTCCTATTTCCCCTAGCAATGCACACCATTGCCTATTTATTGCCTTTGTGAAAACATTCAGCATTTTATTCTTTTCTTTCTTTTTTAAGGTTTGTCAATCACATGCAAAGAAGATATTTTCACATATTGCTTTATTTTATATTTTCCTCATTCTCAGTGAAGGCATGTATTCCTATGTTTACTAACCTTTTGGATTTATTCTGTGAAAAGCCTATTCTATCTTTTTACTATTTTCTTATGGAGCTTATCTTTCTCTTGTGAATTTGTAGAAGTTCTTTGAATATTATGCATATGAATCCTTTTCCTATTATGAGTGCCTAAAATATTTTCTTTCTTTCTTTCTATTTTTTTTTTTTTTTTTTTTTTTTTGAGGCATGGTCTAACTCTGTCATCCAGGCTGGAGTGCAGTGGTGCAATCTCGGATCACTGCAACCTCCGCCTCCCAGGTTCAAACAATTCTCATGCCTGAGCCTCCCAAGTAGTTGGGATTACAGGTGTGCATCACCATGCCTGACTAACTTTTGTATTTTTTTTTTAATAGAGACGAGGTTTTGCCACGTTGGCCAGGCTGGTCTCAAACTCCCTACCTCAGGTGATCCACCCACCTCAGCCTCCCAAAATGCTGGGATTACAGGTGTAAGCCACTGTGCCGGGCCCAGATCCTCTTCTATTATCTTAATTTATATTTTTTAAAAAGTCATATAAAAACTTATTTTTATTTAGACAAATATGACTGGTCTTTTCTATCTGGCTTAGAAAGATCTTCCATACCATAAGATTTGACAGAAGTTCTCCTTAGTTAAAAACATGTATTACTTGTAGTTTATTTCTAGTATTTAAGTCTTGAATCCTTTGGAATTTATTTCTGTGTATGATGTGAGGTGGAAGTTTAGCTACTTTTTTCTTCCTGTTGAAGAGCTAATTATGCCAGCACCATTTATTATTAAAGCAATTCTTTTCTCTCTAAATCGAAATATCACCTTGGTTGTTGATATCTCTTAAATCTATTTCTAGTTTCCAGTATCTTTTGCCCGTGCATTGGACTATCCTTGTGCCTTTAGCAAACTTCCCTACATGATAGTAACTTTACCGTGATTTTATTGTCGGACAAACAAGGAGATAATCTGCGCCTCTGCAGGCTGCTCTGGTGAGTCTCACTTACGGAAGGTGTGATTTGGGGCAAGGTGGATTAATTTCTGCACTGAGAGATGCAGTTTCTTTATCTGGAAAATTTAAGACAAAAGCTCTGGCTCTCTCTCAGGGTGGCTGTAGGATGCCATGAGCATCCCTTTCCTTCTCTGGTGAGCACCAGTACTCACCCTGGGCTTGGCCTGCCCCATTGTCAGGAGCTGCTTTCCCCAGGTAGGAAAAAGCAGTGAGCCATGTTCACACCACTGCACTCCAGCTAGGGCGAAAGAGCGAGACCCTGTCTAAAATATGTATATAATTGGTTTCTATATATAGATATAGATATAGATATAGATATCCTTAAATATATATAGATACCTATATATATCCTTAATATATAAAAATATATAATATATATTCTTAAAATAAATTATATATATATTTATTTACTTTTGAGATGGAGTCTCACTATGTTGCCCAGGCTGGAGTGCAGTGGCACAATCTCAGCTCACTGCAACCTCTGCCTCCTGGGTTCAAGCAATTCTCCTGCTTCAGCCTCCTGAGTAGCTGAGGTTACAGGCATGGGCCACCACACCCCGCTAATTTTTGTATTTTGAGTAGAGACGGGGTTTTGCCATGTCGGCCAGGTTGGTCTTGAACCCCTCACCTCAGGTGATCGGCCCTCCTTGGCCTCCCAAAGTGCTGGGATTACAGGCATGAGCCACCAGGCCCGACCAAATTACATATATATATATATATATATATATATATTCTTAAAATAAATTTTAAAATTACACAAGTGGCACAGCACTGCAACCTAAGCCTGTGTACATTGTCACCAATCTTTCATCACCAGTCTCTATCCTCTCTCTCCAGGTATCCAAAGTCAACAGACTTCTATCTATCTATCCTCTTAAACAGGCCCCAGGAGGAGCCTACCTGTTTCTGTGCAGGCTCCTTCTCAGCCCTTCCCTCCCCTCTATGGGCCTCTTCTGCATCTTCAATGATCATCTCTAAGCTGATGACACCATGATCATCCCTGTTACCAGAAAAAGGTCCTGATCCAAACCCCAAGAGAGGGTTCCTGGACCTCACACAAGAAAGAATTCAGGGCAAGTCCACAGAGTAAAGTGAAAATGAGTTTATTAAGAAAGCAAAGAATGGCTACTCCATAGGCAGAGCAGCCCCAAGGGCTGCTGGTTGGCTATTTTGATGGTTATTTATTGATTATATGCTAAACAAGGAGTGGATTATTCATGAATTTTCTGGGAAAGGGGTGGGCAATTCCTGGAACTGAGGGTTCCTCCCCTTTTTAGACCATACAGGGTAACTTCTAGACATTGCCATGGCATTTGTAAACTGTCATGGCACTGGTGGGAGTGTCTTTTAGCATGCTAATGCATTATAATTAGCATATAATGAGCAGTGAGGTCACTTTCACCACCATCTTGGTTTTGGTGGGTTTTGCCCAGCTTCTTTACTGCAGCCTGTTTGATCAGCAAGGTCTTTCTGGCCTGTATCTTGTCCTAACTTCCTACGTCATCCTGTGACTTAGAACGCCTAACCGTCTGGGAATGCAACCCAGTAGGTCTCAGCTTCATTTTACCCATTCCCTATTCAAGATGGAGTTGCTTTGGTTCAAATGCCTGTAACATCCCTGACCCTGACTCCTCACATAAGTTCGTTCTTAACTTTTTTTTTCTCCCAGACAGTGCCTAGCTCTGTCACCCAGGCTGGTGTGCAGTGGTGCAATCATAGCTCACTGTAACCTCAACCTCCTGGGCTCAAGCAATCCTCTGGCCTCAGCCTCCCAAGTAGCTGGGACAATAGGCATGTACCACTATGCTCAGTTAATTGTTGTTTCGTTTTGTTTGTAGAGATAATGGTCTCACTCTGTTGCCCAGGGTGGTCCTGGACTCCTGGCTTCAAGTGATCCTCCCACTTCAGTCACCCAATTCTAACTTATTATTATTTTTTTAACTATTATTTTAGTTTACAGAGTTTTTCCTTAGTTATTTCTGTTCTTCTTTCTTCCAAATAGAATTTGAAGTGTCTCAGACTTGGCTTCCAGGCTGCCTGCTGAGTAGCCCCCGACCAGAGCCTCTTGCAGTCCAAGTTCACTTCATGAAAAGCTCACACTTCCCAGACACTCACCTCTTCCAGTATTATTCACCAGCCTTGTACAAGCAGCCTGCTGGTCACTCAGGGTAGATGCATCACACCCCTCCCAGCCAACTGGGCACAGTGTCCTGTTGAATCTCCATCCACAGCCTCTGTCTGTTAAGCATCTCTCTAAACCCACGGCTCTGCCTTCAGCTGGGGCCCTCAGCAACCTCCACCACATGACTGCAGCCAGCTTCTCACTGAGGACACCAACTATGCCACACCTCTTTGCTGGCAACCTACAGCTGCTTCCACACCCTCTTGCCGGAAACCTACAGCTGCTTTCATGGCCAATCCCACCATACCACATCCCTGAGCAATAATATTCTAGAGGTCCCTACTGCCTATAAACACTACTCAAACTTCTTAGAACAGCATAGGAACCTCTCCAGGTTCTGGCTGCACAACCATTTTTTGGTTTGTTTTCTATTTGTGAGACTATTTTGCTCAAATGTGTTTACAAGTGATTAAAAAAAAAAGGAGAGAAAGGCCATTGAAAGAAGTTGATAAACATAATGGGAAAATGCAAAGGTGATAAACATCTTCCTCTCCAGGTAGGCACTGCAGCTAATGAGCACCACTCCAGGGGTGTGGAGGCCTGAGGTGGGAGTCACAGTGATCTTGCTCAAGGCTAGTCTCAGCAAGGCCCTCCAGGAGAAGAGCTTGCCTGGAGCATAAGCTCTTCTCTTTCCTGTTACAAAGGTGCAGGTTCAAAGGGTTCTTTTGTTTGAACAATTAGGTGAGCAGGAAGGCAATTAACAGGCCACTCAAAGTAAGTGAAAGGCAAAGTAACTGAAGCTGCACTCGTATTAAAGAATAACAGATAACAGGTGAAGATTAGCAGGAGCAAGTTCCTATGAATAACACCATCTATTAATAGCAGCAGTCCCTGACCGAGTGTATTGTCCCCAGGTTCTGTGCTAAACATGCAAAAAGCATTGTCTCATTTAATCATCACCACAGGCCAAGCAGGTGGGACATGAAGGCTTCTATTCATCAGCCCGTGGAATTGCTGTGGGTGTGAAATCACTCACCCTGCTCTCACACTGGAGCTTGGGGCTCAGCCATTCCAGTGCCAGTGTGTGTCCCATGATTTCAGACTGCCTTTCTGCAAAAGCTGAGAAGACAGCTTCAGTCCGTATGTTGATAAAGCCTATGTGGAGAAGAGAATCTTTTTTCTAATTTGCAAGGTTGCTCCCAGCACACAGAGCTGGGACTTTCCACTGTTATACAATCAGCCCCTCCTTCTCATCTACTTTTCAAAATTGTACCTCCTGGGGTCTCCCAGGAATGAGAAACCAGCTTTTTATGGAGTCATGCAATTCTTCTAGACTTGTTCCTCAGCAATACAAAGACCAGGTAGCCAAAGCTTGGAAATGACCAAGTCACTGTTTGTATGAACTCGGTTACATTTTTAAATACTTTAATTGATGCATAGTGATTGTATATATTCATGGGGTACATAGTGAGGTTTCCATACATATAATGTATAGTGATCAGATCAGGGTAATCAGCATATCCATAATCTCAAACATTTACTTCTTTGTTCTGGAAACATTCAATATCCTAGCTATTAGAGACTATAGAATATATTACTGTTAACTACAGTCATTCTACAGTGGCATAGAACTCTAGAACTTATTCCTCTCATCTAGTTGTAATTTTGTATCTTTTAACAAATCTCTCCCTATCTCTCTCAGTTACATTTTTAAGACAAACCATTCATTCAGAGTATGTGTCTGAGAATGGCAGTAGAGTAGTTCTCTTTTCCTCTGTTATGTTTAGATTCTTGAGGTGTGCATTTACTTTAGAATGCATGACAACTCTTAGTCACTGCAAAGATAATAAACTGTAGTCAAGTAGCAGGACAAGCCGCAGACAAAACTCCTCAGACACTGGGTTAAAGAAGGAAGGAGCTTTATTTGGCCTGGAGCTTCGGCAGACTTGCATCTCAAAAGCCAAGCTGCCAGAGTTAGCAATTCCTGTCCAAGGGCTTACAACTCTAACGGGGCCTGCGTGAGAGGGTTGTGATCGATTGAGCAAGCAGGGGGTACGTAACTGGGGGCTGCATGCACCAGTAATTAGGATGGAACAGAACAGGACAGGGGTTTTCACAATACTTTTCCATACAATGTCTGGAATCTATAGATAACACAAGCAGTTAGGTCAGAGGTTGATTTTTAACTACCAGGGTGTGTGCCAAGCTATCTGCCTGTGGATTTCATTTCTGCCTTTTAGTTTTTACTTCTTCTTTCTTTGGAGACAGAAATTGGGCATAAGACAATATGAGGAGTGGTCTCCTCCCTTAGTCATATCTACATTCTTACTTTAATAAAACTGCACTTTCATGGGAAAAGCATTTTTTCTGGTTTTCATATTAACTGGCTCAGGCTCAAGTTATGCTTAGGAAAGCTTGGACAGTCGATTGTTGCAACCAGACCCAAGGAGGCCTTGTTTGCCTGGGCTGCATGAATGAGGAACTGGGGACAGGTATTGAGACTGGAGAGGTGGGAATCAGATCTTCCAAAGCCTAACCTCCTTAGTGAAGCCTACAGATCGCCTGTTCCTATAGGTTTCATAGCCACAATGCCTTTCTTGGCAGATCAATTGTCCTTCTTTGGAATCATTTTAAAAGCTCTCCAGCTACTTCATCCTCTCCAGTTATCATTGGGTCTTTTAAAGGACTCTGAAATGCACACTGAGTAGCAGTCAGCCTCATTTCACTTACAAAAATGTGTTCCTGAGATTTTGCTGTTTATGGATATTTTGTAAATAGAATCCATTTAAAGGCACTGGAGGAAATTTCTATTTAAATGAATCCTCCTGGGAATCCCTTTGCGAGGCAAAGAAACACTTTGCATTGAAAATGTGAATTGATCTGTTCCATAACATGAGTCTGTCAGATTTTCTCAGGGTGGCCTTGCAGTGCAGCACCCCAGGGAAGAATTACAGTAGAGTAATGGAGTGACTCCAGGCTGGCGGCCTCTGCCTGTGCTCCCGCCATCTGTAGCAAAGGATGACTCAACCTGGGTAGCAGGATTGGGATGTGAAAAATAAAATGTGCTGTGACATCAAATACACAATTCTGACAGCCTCCTACTCATTTAAAAGATTTCTTGTTAGGTTTTTAAGTCCTTTGGGAGGATCCTTCTATCCTCTTATACAAGGAATGCTACTCTTGATGCAATTAATCTGAAAGAGGATTTAAAGACACAATTTCCATGCCAGGGCTTCCGCTGTGTGAAGCCAACATTAGGTTCAAGTGTGCGATAACATTAGGTTCAAGTGTGCGATAACATTCGACATGGCTTACATGGTAAGTATATGTTTCCAAGAGGGACTATTAAACTGAAGTGGATTAAAGACAGCTCAATTTTTTATAACCATTTCCTCACTTGAGTATTTTTATACTTCCCTGCCTTCACCAGAAGGAAGCCACAAATCTCCTCAACAGTTGTTAAGCCATTGTGAACAAATTCTCAGGCTGCATTTTTATATCATCCCCCTCCCCAGGTTCAAACCTGACAGCTGGGGATGCTGCCATGGACTTGGGTATTAGCCTGGGCTCAGTCACGTGTGAGTGAGAGATGAGGCTCCTCCAGGAGGGGAAAGCAGGAGCAGGCCTTTCTGCTCCCCAAGCCCCACACCCCTAACCCCTATACCCCACACAGAATGACACACACAACAGGTGCATACATCCCAGCACACACAGACACACACACCCCACCACATGCACACCCCCCAACACACACAGCAACACACACACCACACCACACACAGACATGCACACTCACATGTACACACTCCCAACACACATACACTGATGAGACAGCCAGGTGGGAAGGGCTCCCTGGCAGGCCCTCTGACTGGCCTGTGCACTGGGAGGAGTGCATGCCGGGGTGGAGCATGGGGAAGTTCACGTCCCTTTGAGGGGGAGGAGCCCGGCCCCTCTTTTTCCTGGGTGGAAACTGGGATTCAATCTGCGGGGTGGGAAGCACACTAGCAGGGACTCTGGCTTTGCCCAGGGCCTCTGTTTCCCTTTTGCCCAATACATTTCATTTTTTCTCACCCTTCAAAGAGTCTGCAAGCCTAATCTCTCATGGCCATGTGACAAGAACCCGGCTCTTAGCTGAACTGAGGAAAAAGTCCTACAACACTGACACACACACCAACACAAACACACTCAGCACACAGACCAACACACACACACACAGGCATCCTGCCACACATACACTCACCCCAAAGCAAACACACACGCCCAACACATGCCTCCCATCACTCATACACACCGTCCCCAAGCACTGTCAGAAGGCCCACCCAGGATACCTGGAGAATTCCCTTGGCTTGGGGCCATGAGTAGAGATGGACTAAGTACAAGTCCCCATCCTGAGAGTGCAAGCCAACCCTGAGAGGTCATTTGCAGAGTCAAGAATGACTCCAGTTGGGTTTCATGATGCATGTGTATAATCTCAGCATTTCAAGAGGCTGAGGTGGGAGAACAGCTTGAGGCCAGGAGTTTGAGACCAGCCTGGTCAACATAGTGAGATCCTGTCTTTAACACTTTTTTTTTTTTTTTAATTTTAATATTCTGGTGAACTTAAAGCTTAATTACTAAATATCTTTTTCTTTTCTCGATTGCATTGTCATTACAATGTGTCAAAATAATAAATGATATAGTTCAAACTTTGACAGATTTAAATAAAAGACAAAATTAAAATTTAATTCAAAATATTTTCCTTAAGGAAAGATTCAATCTTCTAAAAAATCATTAATAAAGGTATTTATGAATAATCTTATGTTAGAATGAGACACATTTCAGCATTAGTTAGGTAAAGAGTACCAAACACCAGCCATACAAAGGGATGGAAACGAGTGAAAGGAGTTGCAAATTCCCTTCAATTCTTTCAACTCTCTCTGCGCTATATACAAAAACATTTCATGATTACATAACAATTTAACAGCAAACATTATTTGTAATGCTCTATTAGCATACAGGATAAGATCCAATTGTGTAAAGGAGAAAAAGAATCCCACCCTACCTCTTTCTGTCATTCCCTTAAATGACCTTTTAGGCATTTGGGAGGTTTATATTCCTAGGAAACAATGTATCAAGCAGGATGGTGGAAGCACAGCTCTGTGCCGGGTGGTAGCAAAAAAGAATCCCACCCTCTACAGGCACATCTCAGGCAGATCCATTTTAGGAAAGGTACTTCTGGAAATTGGGGATTTGGAAGTAGATTCCTTTAAAGTGCTTAGGTGCTCGTGTAGGCCTTGGGAAGTCTTCCAGTGTGCAGGAGTCTGCACACTGCTGTTCAAAGATTGCTCTAGGAAGTTTTCCATTTGAGATAGGTAAGGTTTAGTCAGAAAATAAGATACAAACTACAAGGTTGTTAATGTAGACGTTACTCCACCTTGACCTGATGTGCCGCTTAAAGCCATACAAATAATAGTTGTTATCTGTTTAGCACATACTGTACGTGGCTTTGCAGATTCTATCTGTGTCTGTCTGTGTATGTGCAAATCTCATATTGACATAGTCTAATGCTGAGTTCAAACTGAATTCAGAACCTGAGTTTGTGAGGAACTGATGGGGATCCTGAGCCAGTGAAATTTGCAGATTAAAACTAATGACCTCGTTAATATCCGCAGGCCAAGGAGGCCTGAGGACAATAGGTTCATATTTACAAAAGCTGTACAAAAAGTTGTTATTTCCATTTTATAGATAGAAAACAGAAGCACAGAGAAGTCAGGTCATTTGCCCAAGATCACAAAGTAAGTGAGTAGTAGAATAGACATTTAAACAAATTGGACTTTTAATGTTACGGAAGGCAACCTTAGAAGACCCTCTCAGTGGGTAAGTCTGAGACTTACCGTTGGGGGATTATTTTGCCCCGATTTCACTGCACCATCTGCTAGTGCAGCTACGCAAAGGAAGGTCACACACATCAGGGAGTTCTGAATTTCAATTTTATATCTGAGGAAAGATAGAGTTGCAAAGCAGCTGATTTAAGACCATCTGATGACAACCAAATCAAGAATAACTTAATAATTGGTAATTACAAAGTACTAATTGCTTACTCATTTTGGAAGTGATATAATGTAATGGCTAATGATAAGGAAGCTGGAATCATTGCTTGGGTTCAAATCTCAAATCTACTGTTAATAAGCTCTGTGACCTTTGATGAGTTACTCAACTTTTCTGTTTTTCAGTTTTCTTATTTTGAAAATAGGCAAAATGATAGCATCCAGCTCATGAAATTATTACAGAAATTATATAAAATAGCACAGATAAAGTGTTTGGAAAAGCATGTGGCTAACACATAGAAAGCACTCAATAAATGCAAGTTACTGTTAGGAAAATATTAGAAGAAACTTTAAAAAAGTATTTAGTTTTTAACAATTAGGGTAAAATATGTATAATGTAAAATATGTATAATGTAAAGTTTACCACATTAACCATTTTTAAGTCTGCAGTTCAGTGGCAGACTCCCTATTCCTAACATCACCCTGGCTCTTTTCTGTATCTATAAATTTGACTAAGTATCTCATAGAAATGGAATTATATATCATTTGTCCTTTTGTGACTAGCTTATTTCATTTAGCATAGTGTCTTCAAGGTTCATCCACGTTGTAGCACGTGTCAGAATTTCCTTCCTTTTTAAGGCTAAATAATAGTCTATCATATGGATATACCACATTTTGCTTATCCATTCATCTGTCAATGCACACTTGGGTTGCTTATAACTTCTGGTTATTGTGAAATAATGCTGCTATGAACATGAATCTACAAATATCTTCTTATGTCCCTGCTTTGAATTCTTCTGGGTGTACATCCAAGATGTGAAATTGCTGGATTACATGGTAGTTCTATTTTTAATTTCCTGAGGAACTGTCATAGTGTTTCCCATAATGACTATACTTCTTTACATTCCCACCAGCAGTACATAAGGATTCCAATTTCTTCACACCCTAGCCAATACTTGTTATTTATTTTTAAATGTTTTAAAAATAACCACGCATCTAATAGATGTGTGGTGATACATTGCTATGGTTTTTGATTTGCGTTTCCCTAATGATTAGTGATGTTGAACATCTTTTCCTGTGTTATTGTATTTCTTTTTTGTTGTTCGAATGTATTTAATTTCCACAAATTTGTGAATTTTCTGGTTTTTACTTCTGTTATTGATTTCTAACTTCATCTTGTTGTGATCAGAGAAGATTCTTTGTATGACATATTTTTAAATCTACTGAGACTTAATTTACGACCTTGCATATGGTATATTGTGGACAATTTCCACAATTGTAAGTAAATATGCACTTACTTGAAAAAAAGGTATATGCTGTTGTTGGGTAGAGTGTCCTGTAGATCAGGGGTCCCCAACCCCTGGGCCGTGGAGCCGTGTCATGGCCTATTAGGAACCAGGCTGCACAGTAGGAGGTGAGCAGAGGATGAGCGAACATTACTGCCTGAGCTCCACCTCCTGTCAGATCAGCGATTACAGCATTAGATGCTCATAGAAGCGCGAACCCTGTTGTAAACTGCACATGTGAGGGACCTAGGTTGAGTGCTCCTCATGGTAATCTAACTAACGCCTGATGTTGATCTGAGGTGGAACAGTTTTATCCCAAAACCATCCCCCACCCCTGGTCTGTGGAAAAATTGTCTTCCATGAAATTGGTCCCTGGTGCCAAAAAGGCTGGGGACCACTATTGTAGATGGCTGTTAGACCTAATTGGATTATTGTATTGTTCAAGACCTCTGTTTCCTTGCTTATCTTCTGTCTGGTTGTTCTATCCATTATTGAGGTGGGATATTAAAGTCTCCAACTATTATTGTAGAACTGTCTATCTCTCCCTTCAGTCTGTCAATTTTTGCTTTATAGGTTTTGAAGGTTTGTTATTAGGCACATAAATGTTGATAATTGTTATATATTCTTGCTGTATTGGAACTTTTATTAATATATAATGCCTGTATTGTCTCTTGTATCCTTTTGTGACATTAAGTTTGACTTAAGACTTTATTTGACTTAAATTCTATTTTAGTTACCCTATTCTCTTTGGTTACTATTTGCATGGAATATCTTTAACCTTAGACCTATTTATGTCTTTGGATCTAAAGTGGATCTCTTATAAACAGCATATAGTTGGATCCTGTGTTTTCTATTTATTCTGCCAATTTCTGTCTTTTGATTGGAGAATTTAATCCTTTACATTCGAAGTAATTACTGAAAAGGAAGGACATACTTCTGTCATTTTGCTATTTGCTTCATAGATTTTTTGTTCTGCATTTCCTTCATTACTGTCTTTTGTGTGTAGTTGACTTTTTGTAGTGAAAGATTTTAACTCCCTTCTCATTTCCATTTGTGTATATTCTATAGCTATTTTCTTTGTTACCATGGGGATTACATTTAACATCCTAAAGTTATAACACTCTAATGTGAATTTATACCAGCTTAATTTCAACATGTGAAAACTCAGTTCCTATACAGTTCTAGCCCCACTCTTGTTCAGTTATTGATATCATAAAATTATGTCTTTATGCATTGTATGCCCCAAAACAAGTTAATAATTATTTCTTATGCATTAGTCTCTTAAATCATGTAGAAAACAAAAAGTGGAGTTACAACCCAAAAGTTACAATGATACTAGCTTTTGCAATTTTCCATGTATTTACCTTTACCAGAGATCTTTACTTTTTCATGTGGTTTCAAGTTACTGTCTACCATCTTACCATTTCAACCTGAAGGATTGTCTTCACTGCAGAGCAGGTCTAGTGGCAGCAAACTAGCTCAGCTTTTGTTTTTCTGGGAATATCTTAATTTCTCCCTCATTTTTGACAGACAGTTTTGGCAGCTATAGGATACTTGGTTGACAGTTTTTTTCCCTAAACACTTTGAATATATCAATCCACTCACTGCCTTCTGGCCTCAAAGTTTTCTGATAAGAAATATACTGGTAATATTATTGGAGAAAATATGATGAAAGCTGTCTTTCTCTCAGCTTTATAGATACTAATAATGTATCTTATTGTTTGGTACATAACAGAACATTTTCTATAGTATTATGATATAAGTTGTAGCATAATTTTGAGACCAATTATTTAGAGTTTAAAGAAAAAGGAATTGAATATTTTAAGAGTAGACATTATGAGCTCTTTAAAATTCAAAAAATGTTACAGATTGACAAGCTCTCATTGAAATTAAAAGCATCATACTGGTTTTAATTTCTAAGGTAAATATCAATCACTATAACCCACATAAAAAAAAACCTCGAGTTTTCTTAAGAGCAAAGAGTTCTTCAGATTAAAAATTAAGAAAACTGCTATGAATTATGCCCAGCCAACATAGGTCTATGTCTTGCTTTGACCTCATAAGGAGCCATTTTTAGAGAATTCCAAACACTTATAAATTCTTGACTGGGCCTAGGTTTTTGATCCTTTTAGCTCAGCAAGCTGGAGTTTGATGACCTGAGGGACTTTGACCACAGTTAGCTTGTTTGCCCTTGATTTTTTTTTCTATTTTGTTATTTTTCCTTTTCTTCTCTCCATAGTTTTTCTTATTCTTTTAAAATTTTTCTTTATTTTTAGTTGTATTTTCTTACCTTTTTCTTTGTTCTTTCTTCCTTTTTCTCATATGATGGCCTTTCCATGGGTGTGTGGAGCCTGAGAGTCATTCTCTACCTGATGACCACTGGTCCCTGCCTTTTGTGGGAGAGGACTTTGAGGAGCCTCAGGAGCCTCTCTCCCTTCACTTTACATACAGTATGAAGATCCTGAGCTCCGTAGAGCCCTATGAGATGGTGCAGGAGATGAGCCAGGTGACTCAAGCAGCTGCACATGGGAGTAGTGCAACAAGCACAATTTGCTGTGTGTACAGGGCATGCCCTGCTGAGAGAGATTTTGTAGAGAAGGAAAACAGGTGTGCAAATAGTTGTGGCAGAGTTGTCTTCATGGGGTCCAATTTATGAGGGTATCTGGCACCTCCATGTCCTTCAAAAATCATGTGTCCAAAGTAAATGCTGAGCTTAAATTCTAAAGGACACCACTTGAGACTGGACTATTTCTCGAGGCACCTCTCCAACTCCTGTTCTTCTCTCTTTTTTCTTCTGTGTTTGTGGGGGAACAGAGATGATTTTCGTAAATTACTCGACTTCATTTCTTCCAAATCTTGTAATGAAATTGATGCTCCAGGAAGACGCACCATTATTCTGCTGTTTTGCATCCTTCCTGCCCAGAAATGGGGCTGTGGGTACTCCAGTTTGAAAAGCATGTAGTAGTGCAGCACTTGGAGTTAATCAGAAAAAGTAAAGAAAAAAATGACTTAAGAGAATTATCATGATCCCCATCAAGAGCAGCTAATTATTCAAAGTAGCAACTGAAGGATTTTTATAAAGGGATATTAAAAGTGGTTCTGAACAGATACGTCTGTATTTGTCAGGCTTCTCCAGAGAAACAGACCCAGTAGGCGATATGTATATATATGAAAGAACAGATTTACTATGGAAATTGGCTCACACAGTTATAGAGGCTGAGAAGTCCCACGGTATGCAAGCTGGAGAACCAGGAAAGCCAGTAGTGTAATTCAGTCCAAGTTCAAATGCCTAAGAACGAGGGGAGCTGATGGTGTAACTCTAACTGGAGGCTGAAGGCCTGAGGGGAGTTTGAGGGACAACCAGGGGCTCCAATGTCTGAATACCATAGAAGATGGACATCGCAGCTTCAGAAGAGAAAGAATTCACCCTTCCTCCCCCTTCTTGTTCCATATGGACCCTCGTTGGATTGGATGATGCCTTCCCACATGGAGAGAGAGATCTTCTTTGCTCTGGCTGATTCAAATTCTCTCTCTTCTGGAAACTCTTCACAGACACATCTAGAAATAATGTTTCACCAGCTCTTTGGACATCCCTTATCCCAGTCAAGTTGACACATACAATTAAACATCACAAGCTCTGAGCCTTACTGCAGGGCAGAAATGCAGAAATTGTGTGCATTACCTTTCTACACAAACTTTCTTAACACTTTCAGAAAAACCAAGGAGAACTTTAGGTCCCATTGGCCTGTGTCAGTTGTGGCTGAGAAGTCTGCAACAGGATAATGAAGTCTTGTGAACCAGGCTGTGTTGGAGTCAGAGAATTGGTATGGGCGTGGTCACCAAAATCAGCGAAGGAGGCCCCTAATCTGTGCTGTCGGCTCTCCTGACTACCTAAGTGCAGGAGTTGGGTCTGTAAACCACAGTGACTGAGACAGATCTCAGTTGATTTCGAGGCTTATTTTGCCAATGTTGAGGAGGCACCAGAGAAAAAGAAACATAAATCACAGTAGAATCTGTGTCCTATGCTTTTTCCAAAGAGAGTTTTGGGAACCTCTGTCTTTAAAGGGGAAAGAGCAATCAGGAGGGGAAGAAAAAGGAAAAATAAAAGGAGGGAGGGTAGGCAATGAGACAAGTGGTTACAATTCTTGTGAGGCTCTGTGAAACTACATTTTACACCTGAAAAGAAAGAAGTGGGGGAGTCAATTAAGCATCAGTCTGGCACTCAGCAAATCCACATTTTATGTAAGAGAAAGTCAGCCTGCAAAATTACAGCTGTCTTAGAACAAAAGGAAGGGAGTTTTTGCATGACTCAGTTTCCAAGCTTAACTTTTCTCTTTGGCATAGTGAGTTTGGGGTCCCGAGATTTTATTTTCCTTTCACAGGCCTTTCCACTGTGGTGTTTTCTTCTATTTTTTGTTTGTTTGTTTTTGCTTTTTGTTTGGTTGGTTTTTGGTTTTTTTGGGGGGGTGGGGTGGGGTGCGGGACAGATTCTCATTATGTCCCCCAGGCTAGAATACAATGGTACGATATCAGCTTACTGAAACCTCTGCCTCCCAGGTTCAAGCAATTCTCCTGCCTCAGCCTCCTGAGTAGCTGAGATTACAGGCACGTGCCACTACACCTGGCTGATTTTTGTATTTTTAGTAGAGATGAGGTTTCACCATGTTGGCCAATCTGGTCTTGAACTCCTGACCTCGTGATCCACCCACATCAGCCTCCCAAAGTGCTGGAATTACAGGTGTGAGCCACCACGCCCAACCTTTTCTTCTGTTTATGCAGTGGTATGGAGCAGTCCCTCTAAGAGGGCTGACCCAGGTATGAGTCATTCAGTCAGCCTGAGGGTCCAAGGGCTGCTCCATGGTGAGCCAGACATCCAGAAGGGTCCAGAGGGAGAATCTATGGCAAGAGACAGCAGTCTAGAAGGATGGAAGTGGTGGCAGAAAAGTTGGCTTTTAAAAGGCAAGTTTTAGGTGCCCAGGTACTAGGTATTTTTATTCTAGGCTGATTTTCTCTTATGTAAAATGTAGATTTGCTGAGTGCCAGTGAATTTATAATTTTAGAAACCCATCAGGGAGTTTCTAGATGAGTTTCTAAGAAGTCTAAGAAATGGCCAGGAAGGCCCTTAGCCACCTCGTGGAAATTGGGAGAGAAGAAATGTGTGCAGAGAGAAGAGGGATTTTTGATGCAGAGAAAAAGAACAGGTGTGTCCCGGCTGCTGGCTCTGAGTAACCCATCTAATCTCACTGTACAGAATGTACTTGCACTTTACACTAACAATGAGTGCCATTCAGCGTGCCATTTATGATGTTCACACTGGCCTTCCTTGGTGTGGTCCCTGAAGCCCTGCAGAGCAGGGACTGTGTGGTCTGAACCAAATAGGGGCCCCTGGGAATAGGGTAGCGTGTTCTAATACCTGAGCTGGTAGTAGAGTCAGAGCAAGAACAAAAGCCCCAGCGAGCAATTTGGGTTCAACCCCTGTCACCTTAGTTCACCTGCCTACATTGTGAAGGTCACGGTAATAGCTTGACTGCATTCTCGCCATGGTTCTGGGTCAATAAATCAGTCAGTAAGCACTGGGTGAGTAAGTAGTGCAGAGTGAAGTCTGAGCTTGGTGCCACAAGTGGATAAAAAAGAAATAGATGACTCAACCTCTGCTTATAGGGAGGCTCTGATCTAGCTGAGATAGCACAGAAATATTTGGAGAATGACTCTTGTGCAGAACTGAAGGTGCAGAGTGACTCTGACTCTGAAACGTTGCTGCACAGCAGGGTCCAAGAAAGGAGAGGGCAGTGCCAGCTGGGTCTGCCAGGAAGGCTTTCTGGAGAAAAATATTGGCCAGGGTCTGGGAGAATCAGCAAATATGCCTGAGGGTAGAAAATCAGTGTTCCAGGACAGGGACCCTGTGCAGCCCTGGGGTGGGCTGGGTGGGACCGAGCCAGCAGTGCCTGCAGGGACGATGGGCACCAGAGCACAGCTCTCAGCCTATGTGTCCCGGAGCTCTGGGCGCTCCCAGGTGTCCTCACTGCACCGTGGTAGCTCCCATCTCATGGAGCCATCTGTCCTAGCACAACAGCTCCAATCACCGCTATTAGGACAGATCCAAGGGGCAGGCTGGGAGGGTGTTAGGTTCAAGAAGGAGCACTATGTAGAAGCAAGAAAAGAGATGAAAGTTTTGCTCCTGTCTGCATCTGGCCAGAGAGCAGACTTTGATTTGCAACACCGTGTGGTTTCTTCAGGTTACGAAAGGAAAGAGGGGGTGGGCGGAAGGCTCTCCTCTCCAGTGCAGCATTTTCAGTTTTGTCTTTTACTTTCAAAGAAAGCTGTCTTTCTGACACTGCATTCTGCCCTTTCTGACCCAGGTCCTATATTTGAAGGCTTCACATAGACTATATAATCCAAGTTATCACTCTGTGGAGAAAGTGGCTCTGAGAATGAGAGAGACAAAGGGTGTGCTTGTGGGAATGGGATGTAACGTCAGAGCAGGTTCAACCTTACAGCTGTGCAGTCCAGTTAGTCAAATATTAATGAGTCAATTTAATTAAAGATTAGGTCCTCTGTTGCACTAGCCATCCTGCAAAGTCACATGTGGCGAGTGTTTTCATACTGGATAGCACCACAGAAAGTTCTGTTGGGCATCATTGCTACTTGGACCAAGGGGTCAGCTGCTTTCTGGGTGGGAGAACTGAGGCACAGTGAACTATGGCTTGGACTCCAAACTTAGTGCTCTGATCAGTGTGTTGTCCAAAGCTTCTAGCAGACAAGGATTCAGACCACGCAATTCAGGAGCAACAAGATGGCTGGAGTGAACAACAAGTTTCCCTTGACTTTAGAAGAAAAAGATCTCTAAATCCTGGAGATGATTACATGCTTTTCCTGAGGGCTGAGGAAAGAGGAGAAGCAGTTGGTTTGTTTTCAATTAGCCACCCTCCCCCTTTTTCTAAGAAGACGAGAGTCACTGCCAGGTCACAGGGCTCGGAGCCAGGGTCAGCAGAGGGGCTGGTCGGAGCACCTGAGCCAAGTGGGCTGAGACTCTGATCCTCATGAGTGTCACCTGCCACCAAATGCTCTCTCCTGGGCCCTGCCATTTGGTTTGTTATGTCTGCACTGAGCTGACCCTTCCATCTCCCAAAGCACCCAATGTTCACCGCCCCTCTTTGGTATGTGTGCTCCCTCCACCCAACACACACCCTCCAGCGCAGGGCGGGATGGGGGCCACCTGCAGCTGGGCCCTGAACTTCAAAGTTGGGAGAATCTGAGTCACTCATCCCAGCAAGGTGGGCTTCCAAGAAACCCCACTCCCACACTACCCCTGTCTTCCCATAGGTTGTCCCTGGGTCCTGTTAGAATCTCAGAGAGACACAGGACTACAAGTTATCCAAATTCTGGAATAGCCAGAACAAGTGAGTGAAACACACCTTTGCCTGCCTGTGAAGGGCCAGCTTCTGCCCGGGCACCAGAGACACAAACATAAATAGGATCCTTCCTGCTCCCAATGACCTCATTTACTAAGGAAGGAGAGAGACAGGAACTCACTGTTTAAGGGCTATGTTTATTCATTCCTCTATCCAGCAAATTCTTCAGGACTCCAGCTGTGTGCCCAGCATTATGCAAGAGCTGGGACTTTAATTTTCAGTAAGACCTGCTTTTTCCTTTAAAGAGTTTGCATCTAAGAAGGAAGCAGGCAGCACTGGAGCAATTACCCCACAGTGCCGCGATCCTGGCGAGCATAGGAGCTACAGGAAACTCGAGGAGAGCATCCAACCCAGTTTGGGAGGCTCAGGTGTGCAGGAGACACAATGGAGGCTCGAAGGGGGTCGAATCTGCCTGGGGAGGGTGCAAGGAAAACTTCTGAGAAAGGCGGTGTGGGGGCAGCTGGAGCTGAATCTTGGAGTATGAAGAGGGAACAGCACACCTAAGGCAAGGAACACAACCTGCAGGAACGGAGTTTGGGTGGATGCGGAGGTAGAGGGTTGGGCTTGGAGGGATGGGAAGGTGTGATTGTGATGGGCCTAGTGTGCTTTGCTGAGGATTTTAATTTGATTTGGGAGACACTGAGAGGTGGAAAGCATGAGAGTAACTCAATCAGATCATTCTGATTCTTCCATGTGGAAGGCAGCCCTGTAAGGCAGGGGAGGGTCTGGCTGAGAGAGACAGGCAGGAAACTGCGGCAGGAACCCAGGTGAGAGGGGCTGCGCGAGGATTTGAGGAGGCATGGACAGAACGTTCTCCAGGAGCCTGCCCTCTGCGCTGAGCGACTGACTGTATCCGGTGTGTGTATTGGGGGTGGGGTGTGTCTAAGGTGATGCTGGGATTCTTACCCTGCAGCTGTTGTATCACCAGCAGCAAGGATGATGGCGCGGGAGACCATCATGACTCAAGGTCATTGCGAGGAGGCACAAACACATGGAGAAAGTAGCTCATCTTTGAGAGCACCATGTGCTGCAGTATCATTCAGTAGGACCTTTTTTTTTTCCAAGACGGGATCTCTCTGTCACCCAGCCTGGAACACAGTGGTACCATCGTAGCTCACTGCAGCCTCAAACCCCTGGGCTCAAGCATTACTGCTACTTCCAGCCTCCTAAGTAGCTAGGACTGTGTCAGCCAGGCTGTGCTTGAACAGTGAGATTCAGGCATGGGCCACAACACCCAGCTAATTTTTAAATTGTTTTGTAAAGATAGGGCCTTGCTGTGTTGGCTTAGGCTCAATATAACCTTTCTATGGGACATTTATTTGTTTAGTAAACTTTCTCTGCCTCTCTCTCTCTGGTTTTGCTTTGAACCCCAGAGGCCTAAGATTGAGTTGCTGATCTTTCTGTTTTTGGCCCGATCACACTCCTGAAAAGACTCTTTTAACTCTCATTTCCTGCTCCAGCCCCCTCCTCCCATAGGCAGCTTGCTGCAACCTGCTGTGGCTGATCCACTGGGTGGGCCCAAGCAATGGCTGCATTTCTAGTAGGGGGAGTTCTCCTTGCCACAGGAGATCACATACACGCTCCCCAGGCTGAGCTCAGGAATGCAAACTCAGGTCAGCCTAACAGGGTGAGGCTGTCCCACAGGAAGCAACATTTAGAAAAGAGTCAGGCCAGACTGGATTCCAACCCTGCCGGGTGCAGATGGCTGGTCAGCAATGCCCCACAGCTGTCTTGGCCTCCCATGTGGACTGCTGAGGCTTCACATTTCCCCTTAGTAACACAGCTGGGGCATTGCAAGGGGGTGGGGTGGGGGAGCTGAACTGCAGAGGACTCACCTTCTGTGGGAGAATATGGAAGGGAGGGAAGATAAAACCGCAGCTGACTATATTCTAACCACAGTCCAGATGTTTAAATCCTTATTGACAACTTAAAAACAAACCAGGGGTGGGCCAGGCACGGTGGCTCACGCCTGTAATCCCAGCACTTTGGGAGGCCGCGGCAGGCAGATCACGAGGTCAGGAGATCGAGACTATCCTGGCTAACACGGTGAAACCTCTTCTCTACTAAAAATACAAAAAATTAGCCAGGCGTGGTGGTGGGCACCTGTAGTCCCAGCTACTCGGGAGGCTGAGGCAGGAGAATGGTGTGAACCCGGGAGGCGGAGCTTGCAGTGAGCCGAGATAGCGCCACTGCACTCCAGCCTGGGCAACAGAACGAGACAATGTCTCAAAAACAAAACAAAACAAAACAAAACAAAACAAAAACAAAAACAAAAAAAAAACGGGGTTTAGATTTTGGGATAAAATTAACCAAACTCCTAAATGTTCCGTAGAGGTGGTAAAGTGGTAAGAGGATAGTTTTGAAACCTACAATTGCTTTTTGGTTTATGTGTCTGATTGAATGTTTTTTCTTGATAAAACTTAACTGAGTACTTAGTATATGCCAGGCACTGTGTTAAGAATGTGACCTCACTTTGGGAGGCTGAGGTGGGAGGATCGCTTGAGCCCAGGAGTTCAAGACTAGCCTGGGCTACATAGCGAGACCCCATTACTACAAAAAAATTTAAAAAATTAGCCAGGCATGGTGGCACATGCCTGTAGTCATAGCTACTTGGGAGGCTGAGGAGAGAGGATTGCTTGAGCTTGGGAAGTCGAGGTTGAAGTGAGCCGTGATTGCACCACTGCACTCCAGCCTGGGTTTAGGTTTTTATCAGATTGAGAGACTGAGCTAAGAGAGTAATGATACTTATTTCCTGCCTGCTTTACTGGGTTGTAGGGGGAGGTGATGATAGTAGGAAACAGTGCCTGGGCCTTCTCAAATATTTCCTAGAGATGGGATAAGAGCCACGTATCCTGAGCAAATCCAGGCAGGCTCTGTGTTGGTGCTACAGATGCAGGGACAGGTCAAGTATTGCAGGGATGGCAGGGGCAGAGGGTGGTGGCCCCTGAGGTGGCCTGTAGGGGTGACATCCCTGAGTGGAGCAGGCTGATGTGCCAGCACCCCCATTAAAAGGCCACTTTTAGGGCAGGTGCTAGGGAGGCTGCTGGAGGAAGAAATGGCTGGGGGCTAAGGAAGGAGGGCACAGAGTGGAGTTGCTGGCAGAAGCCCACAAAGGGTTTTGCTCAGCTTCTCCGCCAGATGCATTTATTTTCAGAGATGGCCTACTAGAGGCTTCTCTTTTCTATACGCATCCTCTCGAGACACAGACTAAAGCCACAATGCTCACCTCTGCTGTAGGGGAGTTTGCAGGGAAGGCCTAGAAAGGGTCAGCTAGAGGCAACCTCTTTTCATTCTATCCTGATAATCACTTGCAAATTCCAACAGGCAATTAGAAAAAGCACCAAGATTGCAAGAGTGCTAATTTTCCAGCATTTCCTTGGTAAAAGCTCCCTGTGATTTTATGGGGAAGGGGCGGGACAAGCAGTGGCTGCACGGATCCCACCCAGCCGCTGCACCAGGCTGTGCCAGGAGCCAGAGGGAAGCACTGTATGCAAGTAAAACGCACTCCTGTTTCAAAATGTTTTCCAGTGAGCTGTCCTGGGATCTCTGGTGTGAATGCACCCTAAGCACAGACTGACGCGAGCTCCCTTACCCTTCTGACCCTGCTTCCTGCCTCTGCTTATCACCTGCCCTGGGTTCAGAGTTTGAGATGCCCAGGCTCTGTGACTCTTCACTTCCAACGGCTCCCTGCAGCCCGTGCCGGCCACCACTTTAGCCCTGGTGAATGCTAAAGTGAATGAAAAGGAGATGGGACTCCAATTTTGTAGTAAAAACCACTTACTCTCTTATTCATGTGCACCCTCTCTAACCCAAACTATTTTCGATGACGTACTTCACCAAGATGTGTGTGTTGGGGGGGGTGGGTAGAACAGGAGAGGATGAAGAGTAGAGGAGAGCAGGACTCTTCCTCCTCCACAGAAGGAAACCTGTGAAAACATGTGGGACCCCAGGCTACCGCTCAGTAGAGTCCTCAAGGTGTTTATATTTGTCCAGCGCTGGACTCATGACAGATTATTTTGCCGGCAGGGTCTTAACAACATTTTGTAGGTGGTCTTGTAAAGGAAAGCAAATATTTAAGGCTTTTCTCCTTCCCTCTCCCTAATTGTTTATGTGGGGAGAGAGGTACCAGTTGCTCCTGATAAGAGCAGGCCACAGCCCCATGCAGCTGTGCAGCGCACGCCTCCGAGTGAGCAGCTCTGGCCTGCTGTGGTGAGCACTGCGTTGACTTCACTGCCCCCTGGGAGGAGGCCCCCAGTTAAGTGGGGAAAATACATCTGAAAATGTTGAAGTGGATTGCTTCCACTGTTGGGGCATTTGGGGGAAACATCTTTGAAATCGGTATAGCCCGGATGTCTTTATATGCACATGCTTAGCAAATCAGGATTTAACAGATGGCATGAATATATATACTTTGCATATCTAAAGATGCTTATATGATTAAATGTAAGTGATTTTGAATACGTGTACCATACGCGTCTTGCAAAAGAAAAGCTGACCAATTATATGGTCCACGTTATGTTTTACATATGTGGCCATCGTTATAAATTATGTCTATCAAGCACTTACAGGGAGTTGAATTAGTTACTGTACAAAGCACACAGCCCTCTTTAGGAATTTATGATCCCGGGAAAACAGTGTTGCCTGCAAGGGAATTAAAGACTGTATCATCTGTAATAACATTGGAGATTCATATATGGTTTTACAAGGTACAAAGTACTCTCAAAACATATCGTATGATCTTCACAAAGGCCTGAGAAGGTTAAGTGTCTAGGGAAAGGTCATGCAGTTATTCAGAGCTAGGCGGGTTCATTACCAAGTTTTGGTCAGTTCTCTCCTGCCCCCAGTGCTGATATCTGCAGGCCCAGTCCAGCCCTGGGACTGGGCGGGTGTGAGGGGCCTTGACTGGGAATCTGGATGCAGAGGCCATGCTGTGTTTATGTGATAGGCTCACTGTGATTTCTGTGGTGTGGAGAGTGGTGAGCGTGGGGTCGGGTGTTCAAGAGAGCTGCAGCGCGGATGGGCAAGGCTATGCGGCAGCCATAGGGGGCTACCTTGAAGCCAAGTCTCCTTGGGGGCTGGGGCCAGGGATTTGCAATAGCCAGAGTCCCCCCAAGGATGTGATTTCTGCAGGGAAATCACTGCTTGGATGACTCGTTGTCCGGACTTGTGCCCACCAGGTGGTGGAGAACATGCCAGAGGGCTGGGTGGACAGTGTCAGCAGAGAGACTAGAGAAAGCAGCTGGTGCTGAGCAGGTGCAATGGGCCGGGCTCAATGCCAGGAAGCTGACACCACTTCACCTCCCCTTCTTTCATCAAACCTTTTAGCACCCTCTTCCACAGGTGAGGACAGAGAGCTCAGACAGGCTGAAAATGTGTTCGAGCTTACATGATCTGGTAAGTCAGAGCCAGACTCCGAGCCACCGGCTTCCTCTGAAGCCTGAGTTCCTACCCATTCTGCTGGCTGTCTCCCAAGTACTGTGGGCACATGAGGCCAGAGATCTCAGAATTCAGTTGCACTGGAATCCCCTGGAGGGCTGGCTGAAATGCAGGTTGCCTGCTCCCACTGAGTTGCTTACTCCCTAGGGTCCAGTGGGCCTGAGAATCTGCATTTCTAACTAGTGTTCAGGTGCTGCTGCTGCTGCTGCTGGTGGTGGATATCCACTTTAGGGACCACTGCTTGAGGCTGGGAGACTAGCTTGGGCAGGGGACACTGAGGTCTCATTCTGATTCCCCTGGAACCTGATTGAGCTCCCTTGAGCCTGCTGGTTAATTCCCATTCTGGCTGTTCATGTCTCGAGGTGCATGGGGTGGGGAGAGGCCTCTTTTCAGAAGTGCATGTTGCCCAGCCACAGGAGCTATGTCTTTTTGTTTATTTGTTTGTTTTTGAGACAGGGTCTCACTCCGTCTCCCAGACTGGAATGCAGTGGCACAATTACGTCTCATTGGATCCTCAACTTCCAGAGCTCAAGCCATCCCCCCACCTCATCCTCTCAAGTAGCTGGGACTATAGGCGCAAGCCACCATGCCCAGCTAATTTTTAAATTTTTTATAGAGAGGAGGACTCACTTTGTTGCTCAGGCTGGTCTAGAACTCCTGGGCTCAAGTGATCCTCCCACCTCGGCCTCCTGAAGTAATGGGACTACAGGTGTGAGCCACTCTGCCCGGCCAGGAACTATGACCTAAGGTTCCCCTTGTTAACCTGTGCCAGGCACACAGTGACTGCTCAGTGAATAGTTAGCATCTCGCTGGCTTGCCTAACACCCTCGGAGGCCTCAGACCCCTCAGTCATGAACCCCTGCTGCCGTCCTGTATGGATGCTGCCCTTGTTGTGGGGCCAGGATGTCTCCATTCTTGTCTACAGAACTCCACTGTTTAGGACACAAGTCTCTTTCTGGGGTTTTAGAACTCCATCTATATTCAATAAAATTCACATGATCATTCAGCTAGGACTGCCCCCCGGGCCTGCCTCCTTGCTGAGTTCTGGGCCTCATTTCTCCCAGTGGGAGCAGGGCTCGGTCAGCATCAGCAGCAGTTCCTGAGTGAGGGAATCACAAGCTTTGCTGCTCTGCAGGGTGTAGCCTCACTCCATGGGTCTGGAGCAGGGCACAAGTGCCAGTCCCAGGTTTCCGTGCCCAGGAAGACACTTTCTACTACATAACTCTGTGGGTGAATTTGGAGGAGAAAAGCATGTTTTTAAAATTCCTGCCAAAGCAGATAGACATCTTATAGATTAGAAGTAAAATTTGCATGATTTTTTTAAGATAGGAATTTAGATGTGAAGGAAATGTGCTTTTGAATGGGGCCAGTCTCCTTGGGGTAACACCATCGCTCTTCTGAGCCTGTAGGGTCATTTCTGTGGAAAAGTTTGAAAGTCAATGACGAAGAATAAGCAAAGCAATGAAGCTGCAAGCAGTGACCATCTTACTATCTTGATATTGAGACTTTATGTAAATATCAGCTGCAGATTTTATGGAAGAGAAAGAAGTTGACAGGGAGCAAAAGCTGTGTGTGATGGATAGTGGTCCTGGAGCTACTGTGTGGGAAGGCAATGGATCTGTCCTGGACAATTGCTGTCACTAGCCTGCAGCCATCAACATCAAGAAGTCAACACTTGTTCACAGAATCAGTATTCGTGAGGGTCTGCGTTGCCAAAGGAGGTCACAATGATCACTCTATCCCAACTGCCCTTTTTGTGGCATCACTTTTCCAGTTGGTCTGTGACTTGCTTTGGCCAATAAGTTACAGCAGAAATTCTCCCTTAAGTTATAGCTTCTATTCTCTCTCTGTCTTGGGAGCCAGCTGCCTTGTTTAGAAGCTCAGACCAAGCTGCTTGTTGGTGAGGTCGCGCAGACAAAGGTCAGAGTGCAGGAGGCTTAAGGCACTGGGCGAGAGCCAGCATCATGCCTAGACGACCGCCTGTGGCCAGCTCAGGGCCAGCTCAGTCACCCAATGATCCCTGTGGAGCAGAGATGGATCATTCTGCAGAGCTTTGCCCAAATTCCTGAGCCTCAGAATCAACAGAAAGAACACAGTGGTGTTTTAAACCACTACGCTTTGGGATGGTTTGTTACGCAGCAATAGACAGCTGGCACAGGCCATTGGCACAACCACTTTGTTGTGTATTGTATAGGCACAGTGGTACATTTTGTTGGGTATTGTATAGGCCCAGTGGTACATTTAAAAATGCTTATTATCTTCCTTAAGGTAATAGGTGAAGAGTCTTTAATGAGAATAATCTAGTAAATAAGTTGATTAAAAATAATAATGTCAAAACTGGGTGTGGTGGTTCATGCCTGTAATTCCAGCACTTTGGGAGGCCTAGGAAAGAGGTTTTCTTGAGCCCAGGAGTTTGAGACCAGTCTGGACAACTGAAACCCCATCTCTACCAAAAAAAAATTAAAAGATTAGCTGGTCATCGTGGCATGCACATGTAGTCCCAGCGACACGGGAGGCTGAGGTGGAAGGATTTCTTGAACCCAGGAGTTTGAGGTTGCAAGTGAGCTATGATCCTGTCACTGCATTCCAGTCTGGGTGACAGAGCAAGACTTTGTCTCTAAAATAATAATAATAATAATAATGCCACTATTAGCCAGAATATTAGCCTTATTATTATTGGCCTTATTGGTCAATTAAGGCTACTTTGAAGATAATTCCGCTTAATAAAAGATACCACACAATAACCATAAGACAACGGCAGATGGGTGAGTCTTGAAGCCTGGGTGCTTTAGGAGCAACTGGAGGAAAATGCTACATGAGAAGACACTGCAGGAGAAACTCTGACAGTTCTTGCATCCTGGGATAAAGGAGGGAGGCTTTTGTTAGAGCTGACCACACATGGGATACATTTGAACATTTTCTCTTTCCCTTTCAGTGAAGCAGAGCCTGCAGCACCTGGCCAGTGCATGTGGATCATTTCTGTTTAATGTTTTGTTTACCTCACTGCTGGTTTTCCTGGGAACACTAGCGTGTGTTTTAAATTACCTCTCTTTCCCCTTTAGACCAGAATTAGCCTCTTTTCCCTCCAAGTGCAAGATTCTGTGTGCCAGTGTCTCAGGGAAAAACTCTCAAACTGTTTTTCCTCTGCTCTCACACCACAACCATCAACACAGAAGTCTTCTGTGCCCAAATGCAGGGGGCTTGTTTTCCACCAACAAGCAGTGGACAGACACCAGCTGGGTGTCCTCCAATTCAATTCTGACACTATCTGGAGATAGCATCAAGTTCCCCAGGTTGAGGGCTGAGTCCCCAAGACTGCCCCTGACACTGCCAGGCACCAGTCATGAGATTCTGGAATTTTTGACAGAGCAGCTTCAAGTTGGGGCTCCCACAGCCGCCTCTTTCGGTTCAGTTAATTTGCTGGAGCAGCTCACAGGACTCAGGGAAAATGCTGACAGGTTTATTACAAGGGATATTATGTAGGACACAGATGATGAGATGCATAGGCTAAGATATGGGGAAAGGGACACACAGCTTCCATGCCCTCTCTGGGAACCTCTGGAAGCTTGTCTGAACCCCATCCTCTTAGATTTTTTATGGAGGCTTCGTTACACAGGCATGATTAAACCGTGTAGAAACGTGGCTGGACCAAAAGCACATGATCGAAATCCAGCGAAGCCTGTCTGTTCAGACTTTTCTTATCTCTCTGTGCAGGATTCCTTCCTTCCTCTAAGGTATGGGGCAGGACCCTCTCTGCAATAAGGGTTTTTGACCCACCGTCAGATTCGAGCCTTGCCTTGGGCAGGTGAAAGGACAGGAGGAGGTCAGAGAGAGAGAGATTCTGTTTCGTGAGGCCTGCACCTGAGGGCTAAAGCACCCCAACACTATAACGAAAGACTGTGACAAGGGCTATGGGGGTTATGGCCAGGAACTGTTGATAAGATATATATAATCATAATCATAATATCACACCCGGGGTGCATCTCATGTTCCCATTTAGCAGCTTCTTTCTTTTTCCTTTCTTTTTTATCCCCTTTTCTTTTCTTTCTTTCTTTTTTTTTTTTTTTGAAACAGGGTCTCACTCTGTTGCCCAGGCTGGAGTGCAGTGGCACAGTCTCAGCTCACTGCAACCTCCGCCTCCCAGGTTCAAGCAATTCTCAGGCCTCAGCTACCTGAGTAGCTGGGATTACAGACATGATCCACCACACCCAGCAGCGGCTTCTTTCTTGACGAACTGTTTCTACTATTTTTCTTTCTTTCTTTCTTTCTTTTTTTTTGAAGCGGAGTCTCACTCTGTCACCCAGGCTGGAGTACAGTGGCACGTAGGCTCACTGAAGCCTCTGCCTCCCGGGTTCAAGTGATTCTCCTGCCTCAGTCTCCCAAGTAGCTGGGATTATAAGCAGGCACCATCAAACTCAGCTCTAATTTTTTGTATTTTTAATAGAGATGGGGTTTCGCCATGTTGGCCAGGTTGGTTTTGAACTACTGACCTCAAGTGATCCACCCACCATGGCCTCCCAAAGTTCTGGGATTACAGGTATGAACCACCACAGCTGGCCTGTTTCTACTATTTTTCTTTTTCTTTTTGTATATAACTCACTATTATTTTTAAAATGGTATCAATATAAGTAACCCTTGGGAAAGGAGCAGGGTACGATTCCTCCCTCTAACTGAGCAGCAGTTGCTGGAAGAGTTTATGCTCACACCTCCTCTTGTCTTGCTCGGCTCTCTGCTCTGCAGAGCAATGCAGACTCTGACTGGACTCTTAGAAACAGCGAGTTTAGTCTGACTGCTCACGTCCCACCTTGCAGAGCTCCAGCTGCCGGGGTGTCCTGGCTGTGTTCCTCCTATTTAACCAAGCTTAGCCTGATAGTGGCATCCCAGCGAGGCAGGGTGGCTGTTCCTTCACTCCTCCTGCTCCTAGTGACATTATGGCTCAAATGAATCTTTAATTTGCTTTTCATTCTCCATTCCCCTCCATCTTTCTCTCCTGCTCTTTCCTCTGACCTCCCAAGATAGCCATTTTTTCCTAATTCTTCACACTTCTTTTAACCTATAGGTATTTGTGGAGCACCTGCAATGGGTGAGGTGCTATGTTTGGCCTTGGGGACACAGAGGTGACCTAGATCTGCTTCCAGCCCCAGGGAATGTGCCATCTAGTGAGGGCAAATAAACCAACAGAAAAGAAATATTCAAATGAATAAAATAATTGCAAAAGGTGGTAAGTGTCATGAAGGAAATAAATAAGGAGCAAGCTGTGTCATTTTAACCGAGGCCTAAGGTAGCTAATGAACTGGTCACTGAAGGAGGGCTGGGATGGGTCAGAGGAAGCCACGAGGCATAGTCTGGATGTTTTTGGCTTTCATCCTTTGTCTGTGCACATTGCTGACTGTCTTCTGCTCCCTAATTCAGGCTTGGCCAGACTTGTCCATATCGTAAATCTTAGACCCTCATAGCAAACTGGTGGGCCACAAGGCTGTCCTGTAAAATCTGATCACTTGAAGCTGGTCCCAGGAGACTCCCATGGAGAATAAGATTGATTAAAATTTATTTGCTTGAAATATTTTTTATTGCTATACTTTTTTTAACAAAAGAAATACATTTGTGTAGCAGGCTGGGCACGATGGCTCATGCCTGTAATCCCAGCACTTTGGGAAGCCAAGGTGGGTGGATCACTTGAGGTCAAGAGTTTGAGACCAGCCTGGCCAACATGGCGAGATCCCCTCTCTATTAAAAATACAAAAATTAGCCAGGCATGGTGGCGCATGCCTGTAATCCCAGCTACTCAGGAGGCTGAGGCAGGAGAATCGCTTGGACCCAGCACATGGAGGTTGCAGTGAGCCAAGATCGCATAATTGCACTCCAGCCTGGGTGATGGAGTGAGACTCTGTCTAACAAAAAACAAACAAACAAACAAACAACAACAAAAAAAATTTGTGTAGAAAAAAATATAGCAAAAGGAAGACATCAAAATATCTATAATCCTACCACTCTGATATAATTATTTTTACACCTCTGGTTATCTTCTTCCAGAACTTTTCTTATGCATGCATATGTGTGCATAAATAAAATGGACAAAACTGTGTGTCTATTCACTTAATAATGTATCTTCGTCATCTTTCCATTACCTGCCACATCATTTGTTCACAGCAATATCACTTTTTGTACCCTAGTTTTAATTGATCTTACTGCTAGACATTTGGGTTATTTGCTATTCAAAACAACATTTTAATTAAATGTCTCTGTAGCTGAATCTTTGTGCACACTTCTAATATTGATTATTGAGTCAAAGCAGTTGCCCACAGTTATGAATTTGAACATGGTTCTTGGCTAATTCTTTAAAAACACATGAGCTCTCCACAACTTCCACTGCTATCTGGGGCAGACAGGGACACTTGCAGGGACACGGGCTGTGTCCTCCCTGCATGTGTGAGATGGCTATGTGTCCACTCATCATTTCTGCAGTTGGATTGCAGACAACAATGAGTTTTTTTTCCTAGATCAAGGCATCTGGACCAAAAGAGAAGAAAATATTTCAGGGACTAAGCATTAACGGCCATAGCGCATTAACTGAGCATAACGGTTCATTTGGAGAGAAAAAAACTGAAGGAAACCTGGGTGGTCAGAAAACTCTAAAGCCACCATATTTGTGGTTTTATTTTTTAAACTCTCCCTCTCCAAAATCCCAAAGCATTTTACCTCTGCTGAGTCTATTTTAATGGAGAGGAAAAGTGAGAAGTCTAAACTTTCTCCTAATTGATTTTTGGCTGCTGTGTCTATGAGAGACATGAAAACACTTTCTTTGCAGATTTATTTCTTTTTATATTAGGGCAAAGTTGGGTCTATTTATTTCTGTTTCCTTGGTGGTTTGATAATTATGATCAGTGGGAGTATTGTGAGTGGAGGGTAGGTGAGTATGTTACAGAAATCATTAGCCATCGTTAGCTACATAACCATCCCCAATAATCTGGTATATTGTGGCCCAAAGAGAAAGACGAACTCCAAACACCAAAGAAAAGAATGCCACTCGAAGGTCAAATGGCCCAGGTGAGCCTGGAATGGAAAGAGCCGTCGTTTATGTCACTAGTCTACTAAAGCTCCCCAGGATTGGGAATTCATGTAATGAACGGAGGAATGAAACAGTCCAACATAAAAACAACATTGCTGGGAAGTCCTTTTAATTCAAGCTAGGCCATTGTAGCAGGTTGTCAGAGACCCTCAAGGTCACACAACTGTACTTGAACTGAGAACTTGTTTTCACTAACTGGGGGGTGCACGTGAGCGACTCAGCTTGCTCCGACTCTCTCTTGGGCCAGGTCTGCACTGGAGCTGGTAGGCGGATCAGGAGAAAGACATTTCTCAACAGCTGCCTCTCTCAGCCTCCCTCCTCCTCCTTGTTATTCCTAGAAATGACAACAAATGTTGCCTGTTTTGCAAAAGGGCTGCCCAGCTGCTTAATTTGCAAATAAGAAAGGACAAGTGGATTCTTTCTCATTTTGGAACTGGAAAAGGGGAAAGCAGGAGTTTAGTATTTTCAACAGGAGACCAGACCCTGTGGAGGCCACCCTAGGAATGGCCAGGCTCCACGGTGCCTGATGGGCCTTCTGATTCTTTATTGCTCAGTAACAAACCATCTAAAACGTAGTGGCTTAAGAACACAACATTCGCGTGAACCCAGGAGGTGGAGCTTGCAGTGAGCCGAGATCGTGCCACTGCACTCCAGCCTGGGAGACAGAGCAAGACTCCGTCTCAAAAAAAAAAAAAAAAAAAAAAAAAAGAAAAAAGAAAAAGAACATAACATTCAGTTTGCTTGCAAATCTACAATTTGGGCAGAGTTCAGCGAGGACAGCTTGTCTCTGCTCCATGGATAGAGGCTGAGGGTGACTAGTCCTGGGCTGCAGTCATCTCTGGGATCACCCGTTCAATATGACTGGGTTGTTGCTGGGGGATCCCACTTGGGCCATTAACTAGAACAATTATAGGGGCCCCTCCCTGTGGCTGCTGGGCTACTTCACATCATGATGGCTGGATTCCAGGACAGAGGAAACAGCAGCCACCAGCTTCTTCAGGAAGCATCCCCTTCTGCTGTACTCAAGTGGCCAAGGAGCCTCAGAGAGCTAGGACTCAGGAGGGTCACACATAGACGCCCCCCCACTCTCAGTGGAAGGGCTGTAAGAGATACCACGCCTTGTTTTATGGTAGTCACAGTGGTTTATCTTTCAGTTGTAGAATCACAGCATTTACTTCTTAGAAGTCATTGAGGCCATTTACAATGAACCTCCACACTTTGCAGGAACCTTGTCTGCAGCACGCTAGCATAAGTGAGTTGTGGTCTGCCCTGGACTGGGAGATTGTGTGATCATCACAGAGCCATCCTACAGCAAGGAGGACCCGGAGGCATCAGGTGCATAACAAGAACATGAAGAACATGAGAAAGGCCCTTCCTTTAAGCCCTTGAGCCCCTGGCTAGGTCCCTGGCAGGACTACTGGGATCAGCCTCCACCTTTTCTGTGTCTTTCAGAATGGTTCAGATGCAGAGGAGGAGCTGTTAGAAGTGTAGTCCCCCAGAACCCGTGGACCATGAGAGCCAGAAGAGCTGGTCTTTGCACATGAGCCAGTAGTCCATCTAAGTGGTGCTGACTTAGGAGTTTACTCAACTCTTTCAACTTACGCCGTCATTATCAATAAAACCATCATCTTCATCTTCATTACACTTGACAGTGTCTCTGCACTTCTTAGCACCTACCACTTGACACTTTTGTTTCCTGTGTATGCCCACATAGGTGCGTATGTGACTCTGAAATCTGCCCTCCTAGAGGAAGCTTCATGAAAGTAAGTAAGTTTCATGAGGACCAAGTCTTTGAATGCTTTCCTCATTACTGTTACCCTGGTGCCTGGAACAGTGACTGCACTCTGTAGGTATCTAATAAAAATAAATAGTTTTAAGGGAATAAATGAATGATCACCATCACCATTGTCATACTCACCTTGTAGCGACTTTTTATTTATCCCAACCAAATGTCTGTCTCTTGAATCTTATACTTTCTCTTAATCCTTGTTTTTCTGCGAAAAAGACAGAAATTGCTAAAATGCTTGATAAGCAGTTGGGGGGTCTGCTTTCTTTTTTATTTGCTAATCAAACAAGTTATGGGACCTTTCCTTGGTTTTGGCTTTGATTGGAAGAATTGTTGAATTAGCTGTTCCCTCTAAGTTTACTTTTAGTTCCAAAATATTAACATATAAACCATAGATAAATGCAGCTTCAGCTACCTATGCCAAAAATTTCCTGCACAAATTCTGATGACTTCATGAGTTTGTGTTAGTTATAAGAGGTCTAAGAATGAGGAAAACAGTGTCATTTGGTGGGCCTTCAGTTTAGAATCACAACATAGCAGGGATGTGACTTTCTTAAAACCAATATCCTAGCATTGTGCTTCACCTTCAAATGTATCCATCACTAAGCTTAAATGATGAGGAAAATGGAAGAAAAGAGAAATTCTATTTCTTATGAATTTATTTTTATTTTTATTTTGTGAGACAGAGTTTTGCTCTGTCCCCCAGGCTGGAGTGCAGTGACACGATCTCAGTTCACTGCAACCTCCACCTTCTGAGTTCAAGCAATTCTCCTGCCTCAGTCTCCCGAGTAGCTGGGATTGCAGGCACCTGCCTAATTTTTGTGTTTTTAGTAGAGACAGGGTTTCACCATGTAGGCCAGGCTGGTCTTGACCTCCTGACTCAAGTGATCCACCTGCCTTGGCCTTCCAATGTGCTGGGATTACAGGTGTGAGCCACCGCACCCAGCCTTATTTCGTATGAATGTAGCACTTAGGAAAGGAAGAAATCCAGCCTGGGACTCTTACCTCTTTGGCTTCTCTGGGTTCTCATCAATCACCAAAAATGGTCAACTCTGTCTCAGAAGCCTCCTGCCTTCCCTTTCTTGTCCAAGCATCCATCACACAGCACCACACCTGAAAGGTGATACAGTCTCTAGTCCCTTTGCTGCTGGAGGAAAACTGAAGACCTACCAAATAATATAGGCTCTTAGGAGGCCTGGAAGCTGTGGCTGGTCAGTCTTATGCTCCTCTCAAGGCCCTGTTCAGTTTGCCTGCTTCCTGAAGCTGACCCTTATTCCCAGGCATGGTGACATCACATCCACCCAGTCCCTTTAGCTCTGATTTTCCACAGTGGTTTTTTTTTTTTTGCATCTAAGTCCATTATCTTTTATTCTTAGTCATTTTCTTATACTCTTGACTAGTATCTCTCCATCTAGGATTCAAGCTGCAGGTTTAAGAGGAATAAAAAAAATAGCAAAAGGAATTATCAACAGAGTAAACAGACAACCTACAGAATAAGACAAAATATTTGCGAACCATTCATCTGGCAAAGGCCTAATTTCCAGAACCTATAAGGAACTCAAACAAATTTACAAAAAAAAAAAAAGACAAATAACCTCATGAAAAAGTAGGCAAAGGACATGAACGGAACTTTTCAAAAGAAGACATACATATGGAAAAAAACTCAATACCACTGGTCACTAGAAAAATGCAAATCAAAACCACAATGAGATACCATCTCACACCAGTCAGAATGGCTATTATTAAAACATCAAAAAATAAAAGATGCTGGCAAGGTTGCGGAGAAAAGGGAACACTTATACACTGTTGGTGGGAGTGTAAATTAGTTCAACCACGGTGAAAACCAGCGTGGGAATTCCTCAAAGAGCTAAGAACAGAACTACCATTTAACCCAGCAATCCCATTCCTGGGCATATACCCAAAGGAAGAGAAATGATTCTACCATGAAGACACATGGATGTGAATGTTCATTGCAGCACTTTTCAAAATAGCAAAGACATGGAATCAACCTAAATGCCCATCAATGACAGACTGGATAAAGAAAATGTGGTACACATACACATGGAAAACTATGCAGCCATAAAAAACAATGAGATCATGTCTCTTGTGGGAACATGGATGGAGCTGGAGGCCATTATCCTTAGCAAAGCAATACAGGAACAGAAAACCAAAGACCTCATGTTCTCCCTTATAAGTGGAATCTACCTGAGGGTGGAGAGTGGGAGGAGGGAGAGGATCAGAAAAAAAGACTATTGGGTACTAGTCTTAGTGCCTGGGTGATGAAATAATCTGTACAACAAACCTCTGTGACATGAGTTGACCTTTATAACAAACCTGCACATGTACTCATGAACCTAAAATATAAGTTTAAAAATTGTTTTTAATAAAGCCTCTTTAATACCCACAATATTCAACACTTGCTTCTGGTCACCAAATGTGCATGGTTTTTCCCACACCAAGCAAGTCTCCAATTCTCTGTGGCCTCCAGCTGGGTATCCTACCATTCAATTCAATGCTGACGCTGTCTGTACGTAGAATTAATGCAGACCCCACAGGTTATGGGCTCAGTTCCACAAGGCTGCCCACCCCCATTAATCCAGACACCAGCCACAAGTCCAGTTGACAGCTGGGCTTCTGACCAACCAGCTATAATTTGAAAGTTCCCCTCACCTCCTTCCCAGGTTCAATAATTTGCTAGCACAGCTCATAGAAAACAATTTACTTACTAAATCACAAGTTTATTATAAGACTACAACTCAGGAATGGCTAGATAGATGAGCTGCATAGGGCAAGGTATGGGGGAGGGGTGTGGTGCTTTCATGCCTCCTCCCGGGTGTGCTACCTTCCCGGTGTGTGGATGTGTTTACCACCTGGAAGCTCTGTGAACCTCATTCTTTTGGGTCTTTAGGGAAATTTTACTATGCAGGCATAATTGATTGCATCATTGGCCATGGTGATTAGCTCAATCTCCAGCCCTTCTCTCCTCCCCAAAAGGTAGGGGTGGGGATGAAATTCCATCCCTCTAAGTACATGGCTGGGTCTTCTGGCAACTGATTCCCCATCCTTTGGGCTTTTCAAAAATCATCTCATGAACAGAAACAGTGTGATTGGAAGGGACTTGTTATGAATAACAAAAGGTGTTCCTTTCACCTTTATTGCTCTTACCTCGTAGGAAATTCCAAAAGTTTTAGAAGCTCTACACCAGGAACTGGGATGAAGACCAAATATATTTCTCATTATAAGTCACAATATCACCAGGCATTTTAAAATGTATTGTATTAGTAGGGAATATGAGGTAGAGTAAGTCCAGTAGGTTATGAGATGATCACCATTGGATGGAGAGTTTACTACTCACAGTTTCAAGAGGAAGGATCATGCCATGAATGGGGTAGGGGCACTGAGCAGGATTGGTCAGGAGGCAGAAGGAGCGAGGGATAAACAAGGGCAAGAATCTTTAGTGTGGTTTCCATGGGAAGTAATGGGTGATGCAGTGTAACTAGGCTTAAGAATGACTAGTTTGAATAATTTCAGTGGACTCTGGGGCATAGGGGCTGTCCCTAATTGTCTGATACCTGGCTCCCAGGTGATTAAGACAGGTGGATATGATCCAGTGTCCCCAATAAAGAAGGCAGTGTGGGTGTGCGCTCTGGATTGGTTGGTTTGTTATGAAAGGTGTGCTCACAGACAAGTTGTTTATTATCCCTAAGAACTGAGTAATCTGACAGGGGCAGTCCCTCCATGGTCAGCAAGACCTCAGGTATCACAGCATCAGAATACAGAAAATAAGACATGGGTAATACAGCTGGTGACTAGGAAACACATTTTATGTTTTTATCTCTAGTGTTTGGTCTTAGCAGTCTACATAAATATTATGGAATAATTCAAAGTCAGTGTTTCTCAAAATGGGGCCTACAGAGCATTTATATCAAACTCATTTGATGAGCTTGTTAAACACGTATATCCCTGGGCCCCTGCCATAGACATGACATCTCAGCATCTCTGGAGATGCTGGGTCCTGGAAATCGGTATATTGGCAAGTTCCCTGTGTGAAACCTGTGTCCACTCTGCCTTGAGAACTACTGTAGTGTCTTACCGATCTCTTCTCCATGCTGGCCCATCAGTCGGCTCTGAGTTCAGAGGAAAGCTTAGTTAAACTCCCAAGAACTTGAGCAACTTTCCCAAAGGGAAAGCACCAGTCTCTCATCTCCACACCCCAGCTCAGTTGGAGAGAATTACTTCTGGAACTGTCAGGGGCTTCATAGAGCACTGAGACAGAAACAACTTTCCTGTCCCAATTAAGTCAGGTGGAGGAGTGGGTGATGGGGAAAGAGAACTCTACTCTGGGCTGCACTTGGAGCTGTAGAAAACCAAGATATGAAAATAACTTAATGATAAGTTATGCCCTAACAGCTACTCATTGGGCTCCAAAAGGCCAATAAGCTTTTTTATTTTTATTTTTTTGTTCAATTATGTTTGGAGAAATGTTATTTGAGAGAAATATCAGTTAGAACCTATAGTCCCAAAAGCAGAGCTCTGGTGACCCACTTGGGCTTTGTCAAAAGCTGGGGGCAAGGTAAGCAGCCAGTCAGGGAAGTTAGGGCTGAAGGGCAGCAGGGGTCATAGGGGGTCCACACAAACTGCTATGACCTGGGTATATATCTGAGGCCAATAAGCAGTCCAGATAGGAGCACTGGAGTAAGGAATTGGGTACCTGGAGTAATTTCCTTGGAAGAGTTTGTTCTATTTGTTTTGGCAATCTTTTCAAGGCTGAATTGCCTACCTCCAAGGTTGAACTTACTATTATCTCCTTTAAAGGTTCAGAAGGGACTTCGATGGAGGAATTCTGTGGTTTGAGCTCTGTTCTTTTCTGCACAATTCTCTGGCCCTCCTGAAGCTTCTGTGAGTTACCCACTAACCTTTGATAAGTCCTTGTAACTTGATTAGCTCCAGTGGGTTCTGCTGTCTGCGACAAAGAACCCAGCCTGCTACCCATCCAATGAGCTGGCTACTGGGATTATTAAGCAGACTCCAAACTGTGTGAGACCCATCCACGTGCCTCTTTCATCATGACTTTGAACACAGCTCCTGCTGTCTCCATGCCTTGATTTTTCCCCTTCACTGCCCTCAAGGAGGGACCTACTCTAGTTTTAAAGAGTCCTACCCAATGCTCTGGACTGGAAGTTGCTAAGAAAGTTCAAAGTTTTGAATGTTGAGTAGCGAAGACAACAGGGCTCAGACCTTTATGTTCCTTGTAATCTTCCCCTCAAAGCAATCTTCCTAATTGCTTTGAATTCCTGTCCTTTGTTGTGCTTGCCTGGCTGTATCTAATTTTCTAGAGGCCTAGGTCACTCTGCTGCCCAGACCCACCATTCAAGTGCAAATGATGGACTGGAGGTGTCAAAGACATCTGGGTCTACAAGAATAAAGTTAGAAAACAATGGGGAAAAAAACTCTCCATCACCACAAGCCCAAAGCAGTCCCACTGGGGACGCTCAGTAACACACCATATGCCAGCCCTACCAGCTCTCTGTAGTCTTAACCTCAAATTTTAATATTAAAATCAGCAGCTCAACTTATTTAAAACTTGAGAAGTCTGTGCTTTTTCTAGTTCTGTTAAAAGCAAATGAGCATTTTCCTTTTAGTCTTGTTTAGACAGTGGTATAAATGGATCTGTCAGTTGGATGACAGAAAACATGCAGCCTGTTTCTAGATGATGATAATGATGGTGAGAATGATAATGAGGATTGATGGCCGTGGAGCTGTCTTATCTTGGCTCCTCCTCCCTATGGTTGTAGGGGTTTGCAGAGGAACATTTCTTCTCCTTAGTGAGGGAGGAGCTTGGTAGGGTAGGTATTAGGGACACAGGATTTGAGCTCTTCAAGGAGGGCTGCTTGTTCTCTTTGGAAGACTAGGAAAAGCTGGTATTGGTGATGCCGGCACAGAAATCTCTACTGCATTTACATTCTCAGGGATTCGGGTGAACCCACCACTTGCATCAAGGCTGCCAAGGAGGATCCAGGGCTGGTGACACAGAAAACTAGGTTCTGATTTGGGCACCATGTCCAGGCCTAGGAGTCCTGAACTGCACATCACCCTAGTTGCAGTTTTCTTCCATTGTAAGGTGTTTCTTCTCCATCCTGCCCCATGATGGCACTTGTCAAAATCACAGGAAAAGATGATATCGAAATGCTAACCAATAATAGGAATGTTACATATTTTAAGCCTTTTTAGGAATGTGGTTTAATGTTGTCCTGTTAAAAACTGAAACTAAGAGGTGATGGATGACTCAAGGTGATGGGGGTGGCCAGGCAGGAGACCCCTATCGGTGTTAGGAAGTGCTCCCAGCACCTTGGTGCTAACCCTGATGGCTGACCAAGTCGCCTTCTCCCTGAATCTGCCCTGCCTGCCTGTGTCCTTGAACTTCTCTCCCCTCAGAACTTCCCCAGCTAGCATAGCCTGTAACTCGTCCCTGGTCTTTGGCCAGCACTGCCTTGCATGATGGCTCCCTTTTACCTGGGACCCTCAGAAAGGCCTCTGAGGGACATCTGACTGCTGTTTTGCCAAAACAGTGCCCCCTGTCAGCAGGAAGCAGTTAAGACTGGTCTTCATCTCCATTTTAATGGCAGTTAGATGTACCTCTTCAGAGTGGGGAATTGATAGCTACAGGAGGCAGCCAAATGCCTAGGCAGATGGGGCAGGTCCCCAGTGAAACTTCACCTTCAAGCCAGAAAAACAGCCTGAAGGCTGAAATACTGGACTGCTGGTCCCAGATGAAACCAGTAACCCAGAGTGAGAACTTCTGTTCCTGTTTCCCCAGCCTTTTCTGATAGATTATTTCTGAATAATACCTTTTAACCAATCAAATGTTTCCTTTTCCAATACTACCTATGGCCTGCCTCTCCCCTATTCTAGGCCCATAAAAGCCCCGAACTCAGTCACATTAGGGGGTACTTTCCCATCTTCAGGTTGGGGGACCACCCCCATGTCCCCTCTCCACTGAAAGCTGTTTCATCACTCAATAAAACTCCCTTCCTTGCTCACTCTTTGGGTGTCAGCATATCCTCATTCTTCTTGGGCATGGGACAAGAACTCAGGAACTGGTGCACAAGCCAGACTTGGCCAAGGCAGGTTGAGTGGGAGGGCTGTCTCTTGCAGCAGGTAGTGTGGCCAAGCAAGGCCTGGACAGACAGTCACTGGCCAGAGGTCCCCAGCTTGCAAAATGACTGAGAAGAAAATCCTGCATCAATACTTCATGTGAGTATTCTCTCTGTCCTTCAATTAAACCATCAACCATGCAAAGGACGTGGAATACTTTGTCCCTCAGGAAATGCTTGCTGTTGCTGGTGATCAGGCTCTCAGAGTGATCTTGAAGGTCACATAGTGCCTACCTTAAGAGGTTGTCGTACTTCCCAAAATAATGTTCTCTATCACAATGCCTGGTCCTGACCCGGAGTGCCCATCAGGTGAGAGAGGTAAGGGAGGGGAGAGTCATCTCAACACAGCTCCAACCCTATGGCCAGGATGTTCTGCAGAGTTCTCTGGGACCCTTCACATTGTTATCTGCAGGGCCACAGTAACTATGAGAGGCAGGTCCTGGCTATTTACTTTTTTTCTGGGCTCTAAGGAAAACTCCCAGAGATTTGCTTTCTTGGAGTTAAGGGCTGTGACTCTACTGGATCTCTTTCCTGTTGCCAGTGCATGCCCGCAGGGCCTGCCTTAATCTGTGCCCCAGGAAAAAGCATTGTTCTGGCTCTTTTCCCCTTTTTTGACAAACTGTTATCTCTAAAGCTGAAGGAAAAAGTTGAAGAAAAGCAGTTTGCAGTATTGTATTTACAAAGGATAGACAAAGTGACCACAAAACAGAATAAGCCTACCTCATCTGTCAGGCATTGAAAGTGCAATTTCAAAGAGGGAGAAGGAAATGAGTACTCTGAACCCAATTTGACCTACCCTTCCCTAAGAATCAGAGAATGCCATCCATGCTCATTTAATTGATTGTGGTTTCATAAGAATGTGTGAGTATTGAGGGTACATTTTATCCCATTTGGAAAAAAAAATTTGCCGTTCTTAAGAAAATTTTTTAGACCCTGGATACAGTCTTTGTTTGCTCACTTGTTTGTTTTTGTAGAAATGGTGTCTCACTACATTGCCCAGTCTGGTCTCGAACTCCTGGCCTCAAGCATAGTCTTTGAATGCGGAAATTGTCTTAATTAGAAAACATCATTTGTTCATTTATTTATTTATTATTATGTAACTACTTTATTCAGAAAACAGAACTAGTTCTGTGAATGACATAAAACTGAATAGGAATTTCTCCCTTTAAAACAGTAAATTTGATTGGGGGAAACAGACCACATGCATCAATGTCAACATTAGAAATTATAAATAAAATGCTGGTTGGGTGCAGTGTCTCACAGCTGTAATCCCAGCACTTTGGGAGGCTGAGGCAGGTGGATCAACTGAGGTTAGGAGTTTGAGACTAGCCTGGCCAACATGGTGAAACCCCATCTCTACTAAAAATACAAAAATTAGCCGGGCATGGTGGTGGGCACCGGTAATCCCAGCTACTCTGGAGGTTGAAGCAGGAGAATTGCTTGAACCCAGGAGGTGGAGGTTGCAGTGAGCCGATACCACGTCATTGCACTCCAGCCTGGGTGATAAGAGCGAAACTCCGTCTTAAAAAATATTATAAATAAAATACCGTGCAAGTTCTGTGGAAAAGTGCCTTGGAGCTGGGCACGAGAGGAAAGGTAAGGTGTCAGCAGACAGAGCTTGGTGTCCCAGCAAGGCTGTGAGCAAAGGCACAAGGGTGGGAAAACTACGGTCTGGGTGGTGAAAAGGCTGAGTGGAGTGCAGGATGTGGGGAGGACTGGGAGACGAGCTCAGAGATGTGGGTCAGGAATGGATCCCTAGATGACTGAGAATAGGCTGAGAAGTTATGATTTTACAGTATAGGCAGGAACCACTGAAACACGCTGATCAGAAGTCATCCAATCAATCAGCAATTCTCTTCCAGGAAGATTAATCTGATAGTGGTATGTAGGGTGGATTGGAGTGGGTCACAGTTAAGGATGAGATCTACTGCAATATTTTAGGCAAGGTGGCATGAGGGCCTGAAGTAGGGACTAAAAGGATGCAGAAGCATGGTCAAAATAAAACACATTTTTGAAAAAATGACTTTTTATTATTATAGAGGTAGTATGTGTGTATGGGTGCGTGTGTGTGTGTGTGTGTGTATGTGTGTGTCTTGTAAGAAGTGTTTTTGGTCCGGTGCAGTGGTGTGTGCCTATAATCCCAGGACTTTGAGAGGCTAGGGCAGGAGGATCACTTGAGGCCAGGAGTTTGAGACCAGCGTGGACAACACAGCGAGACTGAGTCTCTAAAATAAAAAACTTTAAAGTAAGAAATGTTTTTTAAAAGTTACAATATAAAAAAATGACAAAAATAATATATTCCCACCACCCACATATCACACTTTTCATACATTAGGTGCATATCACCCTGGCTCTTTTTCTATGTGTGTGTGCATGTGCACACACACATAATGTATACACTTATTTATTTGTTAACCAAAATAAGATAATATTGTATACATTATATATGTGTGTATATATGTACATATACACATTACCTATCTGTATTTTTTAACCAAAATGAGATATTATTGTACATACTGGATGGTAATTTTTTTCACCAATAATCTCTACTCCTCTATTTTAGTAAACTTTGAATTTATATAGTAACCAGGCCATATTCAATTTTTTTCAGTTAACCAAAAAATCTCACTAGTATGTGATATCTAACTAGCATTCAATCCAGGACTATGGATGCCAACAGGTTTTTATGTCCCTTAAGATTATTTTATTTTAGAAAAGTCGCTTTTTAAACTACAATGATTTGTTGAAGGGACTAAGCCAGCTACCTGCAGGATATCCCATTTTCTGGATATTTCTGGTGACTTTCTCTTGTATTTCATGAAACTTGTATCTAGTTAGAACAAATTGGATCTGGTCATAAAACACATTAGACCCATATGACCCATGCCTGGATTAGACTGATGAGAAAGCCTGATCTATTTTTTAGTTCTATTTTCCCTTTGTGACTACAATGTTTTGTGTGATAGTCCTAGAACGTACAGTGCAAATACTCACATGATGGTTTTAATATCAACTGATAAAATCTAGAGCTTATGAAATGATCTTTAAAAATAATTCTGGCATTTATACTACATTTATTAGTTGGCATTTTTAAGTAAAGTAAAATTTTATCGCATCAACTGGGACCACTTAAATATCCTCAAACACAATTCCTACCAGGAGACAGGATAAATGCTTAATTAGAGTAAAGAGTTATTTTAATCGCTACTTCAAATGGTGATAAATGGGTTCCCTGACTTTCCATTTTTTCTAAATATCATTATGAATTTAACAGATTTTTATTGATTCAATGTGTTTTAATTCATCATAATCATTATACTTTTGATATTTAAGTTGTCATGACTTTGAAAAGTTGCTGTTGCTGGTGATTAGGCTCTCAGAGTGATCTTGAAGGTCATATAGTGGCCCTTTTGAAAAGTGGGCCCTTTTCTAAGCTATCTCTTAGGTTCTTTTCACATGACCCTATTCATATTTGAAAGTTTCCTTGCTTTCTAATACAATGAGGCATCTCATGCTCAGTTTAGACCTGTCTCAGAGAGAAATGAACCATTTCTTTAAGGACCTCTGATTCCTTCAGGGGAAATGATGTTAAAGACCATGTTCTGGGGAAGAAGAGAGGCATTTTCCTTTCAAGTCAACTTTATAATAATATAATTTTCATACTGTGAAATACATCTATTTAAAAAAACATGTTACCACCACCAGAATAAAGACACAGAACATTTCTGTCACCCCTAAAACATCCCTCCTGCCACTTCACAGTCAATCTTCTCCCCACCCTCACCCTCAAGCAACCACTGATCTGTTTTCTGTCACTGTAGATCAGTTTTGAATGTTCCAGAATTTAATATAAATGGAATGATATCATAGCTACTCTTGTGTGTGTAGCTTTTATTCTCTTAGCAAAATTTTTCTCTTTGTTGGGGTTCAGGGAATAATTTTTTCAGAAAAAAAAACCTCAGAAAAAGAACTTACAGAAAAGTTGCAAATATAATCCAAAAAACATTTTAATTCTGAACCATTTTACATGAGTTTGTCAACATAATGCCCAACGACACTGAATACTGTCATGTGCATTTCCTATAATACAACCAGGAAAATAAATTAACCCTATAATCCTGAGATCCCATTTAAATTTCAGCAATGTCTTAGTAGCAAAATCATACAAATTCAGAATTATGTGTTCCATTGAACACATCTCTGTAGTCTCCTTAATTCTGGAAGAGTTCCTCAGTCTTTGATTATAATGTTTTAAGATTATAGGTTATTTATGTATACAGTAGCCCTTAATATGGATTTGTCTGGCATTTCCTCATGTTTGGATTCAGATTGTGCAACTCTGGCAGAATATCACAGAAGAAATGCTGTGCTCTTCTTGTTGCATCATATCAGGTAGCACAGGATTTCTATTTGTCTAATTACTAATGAAATTTATGTTGGTCATTTGATTAATTATCTGTTAAGTTTCTCCACTATGAAATTATTTTTAACAAAATGACAATTAAAATACAACATATCAAAATTTGTGGGAAGCAGTTAGAGCTTATAGCTTTAGATGCTTGTATTTGAAAATAAGAAGTTCTAAGCTGGGCGTGGTGGCTCATACCTGTAATTCCAGCATTTTGGGAGGCCAGGATAAATCACTTAAGCTTGGGAGTCTGAGATCACTTCGGGCAGCAAAGTGATACCCTGTCTCTACAAAAAATAACAATAATAAAAATTAAAATTAAAAAATAAAAAGCAAAGAGTTCTAAATCAATAAGTTTAAGAAGCAAGAAAGGGGCTCCAATCATAACCAAAGTAAGTAGAAGAAAGTAATAAGAAATCAATAAAATAGAAAAAAGACAAAATAATCAATGAAACCAAATCTTGGTTATTGGAAATGATTTAAAACTGATAAACTTGGCCAGGTGTGGTGGGTCAAATCTGTAATCTCAGTACTTTGGGAAACTGAGGCAGGAAGATTACTTGACCCAAGAGTTCAAGACCAGGATGGGCAACACAGTGAGACCCCATCTCTACAAAAAACAAAACAAAACAAAACAAAACAAAAAAACAAAATTACCCAGGCATGGTGGCACACACCTATAGTTCTAGCTACTCAGGAGGCTAAAGTGGGAGGATTGCTTGAGACCAGGAAGTTAAGACTGTAGAGCTGAGCTCATAACCACACACTTCAGCCTGTGTGCAGAATGAGGCCCTATCTCAAAAAATAAAAATAAAAAATTGATAAACTTCCAGTTAGACTGATTAAGGGAAAAAAGAGAAGACATTAAAAGTATCAAGAATGAAAAAGGGAACATCATAACTGATCCAACAGATAGATGTTAAAAGGATAGTAAGAATATTATGTACAACTTCATGCCAATAAATTTAAAAACTTAGGTAAAATAAATTCCTTGAAAGACACATATTATCAAAATTGACAAAAGAAGAAATAGAGATTCTTAATAACCATATGTAAATTAAAGACATTTAATTGAGAATTAAATTCCCATAAGGAAAACTCCAGACCCAGATGGTTTAGTGTTGAATTTTATCAAACATTTAAGAAAGAAGGAATACCAAGCCTACACAAATTTTTTTCTAGAAACAGAGAAGGAAAGAACATTGCCAGCTCAGCATCATCTTGATATCAAAACTTGACAAGGGCATTACAAGAATAGAATAAGCCATTTCCTCTCACGAGGAAAGGTAAAAATCCTTACCAACATATTCATACCACATTATACGAAAAACCACTTCAATAGATACAGAAACTGCATCTGAAAAGACTGAAGCTTTTGGAAGTTTCTTCTGAATGCCTAACAAGTCTCTCCTCCTTCTCTGGTAGGAGCTTAAGTGTGTGAGCCTGGTGTGAGTGCTTGAAGTTCTCTGCCCTGCTCATGGATTTCTTTCATACTTGCTCTGATGAGTATTCACTAACAAGCTCAAGGAGACCCATACGCAGATTGGCAGGCTCTTTCTGCCATAGTTCCCCCTATCTTCTTAGTCTGCCCCCTCAACTAAGAACCGGCCCAATGTCTTCATATTCTGATCTCTTAATTCAGCAGAGCTGTCATCTCTGCTTGGATCACTCCCATAAGCTGTGGGTAGAAAGTGCCCTCAGGCAGAAGGCTGGGGAGACTCTGGATCCTGCCTCTCTCAGGGACCCACGGTCTTCTTGCCTACTGTCCAATGTCTGAAAATAGTTGCTTCATATATTTTGCTCAGATTCCTATTTGTTTACTCCAACATGGATTTCAGAATTGAGATGCTTGGCAAGGAATTTTGAAGGTAGAATCACAGTAACAGCTGAGTAGGGAGTACTTGGTAATTGGTTCTCTGAGAATACATAAAGGAGAGAGATATCAAAGAGAGTGCCAGGCATTTGAGTTGGATGCCTGATACAGAATGCTGGGCGGTGGCTGGGGGACACACAGGAAATGCTCAAAGAGTTGAAGATGCAGAGCTAACTTGAGGGGAATATGGTGGCCAGAAGAGGTCTACTTGATTGGAGTCCACAGCTGTGGGAGGAGAAGCCATTGTAGTGGATGAAATTTGCAAGGAGACAGGAGTGAGAGAGGAAAAGGAAAAAGAGAGCTAAGGACAGGATCTTGTAAAGAACTGAGGTGTATTATGAGTAATAGCCACCAAAGAAGGCAGACAACAGAATATAATCAGGGAAGTTATTTCAAAACAGCTAGAAGAGAAGATGTGAAATGTTCCCAACACAAAGAAATGATAGATGTTTGAGGTGATGGATTTCCTAAATACTCTGACTTAATTATTACACATTCTATGCATGTACCAAAGTATCGCATGTACCCCCAAAACACATACATATATTATGTATTAGTAGAAAAAAAATTTTTTAATTGCATCTGGCAATGAAAAGGTCATTGGTGACCACCAAAGAAGACTGCCAGTAAAACAATGGGGGTGTGACCTTGACTGCAACGGTTAATGGGGAGTGGGTGTTGAGGAAGTGGAGGCAGGGAAAGAGCAGGTGAAAGGAAGAAGAGAGATCTCAGGGCAGCTGGAGGGTGGTGAGTAGGTGTGCTTGGTTTAGGGCAGACTGAAACGTGGCTGTTAGCAGAGGGAGTCATCTTCCCTGAAGCTCTGCTATAAATCTAACTTGCTGATGGTGTGGGTGTTTGGGTCGTAGAAATTCCATTTCCATCTATTCATGTCTGTATTTATTTACTGCTTGCCTGGTTCCAAAAGGGATTTCAATAGGCTCGGCCTCCAGTCTGTCAGGGACTCACTCGACTCAGCCGCTCTCTTGTCATCCACGCTGCAGAGGATAATGCAGGTCAGTTCATAAATCGCCAGCACCTAAGTATGATGTAGGCTGTTGAAGCACAGAGCAAGGGGAATTGTGAAAAGAACACTCAGACTCTGGGATCCATTAGGTTCCACTGCTCCTGCAGAACGGTGGCCCACCAGCTTCACATCAGGTCCACCCTTTGGTCCCCAAGGGGGCTGCTGTGTCCTGGCTGCCCACTGCCCCTCCTGCTGCTTTGGCTCAGACAGGAGTCCCCAACACACTGAGGTACCCCTTCTCCCAGCTGGGTTTCACTTTGTTTCTGGGCTTCAGAGCAGTGTGGCCTGGCTCTCCTGTGGGGTTCTATTTTACGTCGTTGCTGTCCTGACAGTGTCCATGGGCCAGCGGGGCACAGGGCTGTGTGAAGAGCCAGCTGTTTCACCTCTGTGCAACTCCAGGCCTCATGAGGGTAAAAGAGCCCTACGGGGCGAACGTTTTTAAAGGCTGAGCTAACACTATCTCAGCAGGCCCAGGAAGGAAGGGCACGTTGCGTGGGGATCTGGAAGTCTCTGGGATAAAAGAACCCTATGGCTTGAGGTGATGGATTTTACCCCATGAGAGGGGTAACGCAATGAACTCCACCCCGGGGGGTTCTTTTACCCCAGAGACTTCCAGATCCCCAAGCAAAGTGCCTTTCCTTCCTGGGCCTGCTGAGACAGTGTTAGTTCAGCTTTTAAAACTTTTCTCAGGCCGGGCGTGGTGGCTCACACCTGTAATCCCAGCATTTTGGGAGGCCAAGGCTGGCGGATCACAAGGTCAGGAGATAGAGACCATCCTGGCTAACACGGTGAAACCCCATCTCTACTAAAATTACAAAAATTTAGCCGGGTGTGGTGGCGGGTGCCTGTGGTCCCAGCTACTTGGGAGGCTGAGGCAGGAGAATGGCGTCAACCCAGGAGGCGGAGCTTGCAGTGAGCCGAGATCGTGCAGAGCGAGACTCCATTTCAAAAAAAAAAACCAAACAAAAAAAACTTTTCTCTGAAAAACGCAAGCAGTTGTTAACAGCTCATTCACTTTTGTCGAGTCAAATGCCCCTCCCAACCTGTTCCCAGTTTTCAGGTGTGTCCACAGAAGCCCAGAGAGGTCAGACGATGCATTCAAAACCACATGGCTGAGCCAAGCTGGATGAAGGACTGGCATCAAGGCCTCCAGCTTCCTCCTGAATTTTAAGGTCTTGTAAAGGGTCTGTAACTTGCAGGGAGACAGGTTTCTTGTACGTCACCCAGTACTCCAAATATCCAGTATAACCCAGATTAATCCCTACAGCCTTATGAGGCACGTAGAAAGATTCTGTACATTTGAGGAGCTCAAATGGTTGATTTTCAAGTCCAAGGACACCACAGGGCTGGGAACTCTGACCTTGCTCCTGGTGCCATAGGACGTTTCAGTTTGCAGAGATGACACCAGGGCAGCACCCCAGGGCTGTCCCCGAGTGTCGCAGAATGAATACGTCTGTATTTCAGAAATATTCCTTGCACTCCTCGTGTATTTCAGAGTTCTCAGTCAGCACCAGTTAATTATTTCCCATAGCTTTTTGTTAGTGGGTTAAGATTGGTGCCCCTCATCCCACACACTGGGAACAGCAACAGTTCACACCAGGGGAGTGTCTGTTCCAGACAGAAGAGAAAACCAGGAGTACAGCTTGTCACGGGGCTCTAGCTGCAGATCCTGGGCCATTCAACTGACACAGCAGGGCCAGCTTTTCTCCATGTCGGGAATTCTTTCAAGGCCCATCTCAGAATGATGTTTCGGCCAAAAAAATTGTCTGGAAGAGGACAGCCACTTTTGTTTTTACAGTGTGATCCTATTTATGTAAAACTTAATAAATTCAAATAGTATTATATATTGCAGACTTCATACTATACAAAAAAAATCTCACAGGAGATTGAATTTCTAAATGTTGAAACGAAAACCTTAACTTTAGGGGAAAGTATAGGAGAATATCATCACCTTGAAACTGATAAATACTAAAATGTAAAACTTCAGCAGAAGAAAATAAATAAAAAAGAACCAACCACAGTCCAGAAGAAGATATTCACAACACACATGACTGAAAAAATGATTTTTATATTCTCATATATTAAAAAAAACAGTCACTTTTTAGAAGTACCATTTGATCCAGCAGTCTCACTACTGAGTGTCTACCTAGAAGAAAAGAAGTCATTATACAAAAAAGATACTTGCACACACATGTTTATAGCAACACAATTCACAATTGCAAAAATATGGAACCATCTCAAATGTCCTTTAGTCAACGAGTGGATAAAGAAACTGTGGTGTGTATATATATATGAGGGAATACCACTCAGCCATAAATAGGAATGAATTAATGGCATTTGCAGCAACCTGGATGTAACTGGAGACTATTATTCTAAGTGAAGTAACTCAGGAATGGAAAACCAAACATCGTATGTTCTCACTCATAAGTGGGAACTAAGCTATGAGGATGCAAAGGCATAAGAATGATACAATGGACTTTGGGGACTTGGGGGAAAGGGCGGGAGGGGGTGAGGGATCAAAGACTACAAATTGGGTTCAGTGTATACTGCTCAGGTGATGGGTGCACCAAAATCTCACAAATCACCATTAAAGAACTTACTCATGTAACCAAATACCACCTGTTCCCCAAAAGCCTATGGAAATAAAAAATTAAAAAATAATCACTTTTAAAAAAATAAAAATAAACAAATTTTATCCTGTCAAAATAAAATAAAATTAAATTTTAAAACAGCCACTTTTAATTAAAGTGAGGTCCCTCAGCGGGTCAGCCCAACCACTCCCCCTGCCTGCCCCACGCTGTGGAAAGTATATAAATGTGATCTATTTCCTTCTTTGAACAGTCTGGAAATAATAGAATCTGTTATGGGCTGAAAGGTGTTCCCCCAAAATGCTGATGTTGAAGCCCACACACTCAATGTGACTCTATTTGGAGGCGGGGCCTGTGAGGAAGAGATAAAGTTTAAATGAGGTCAGGAGGCACCTTAACCTTGGACTTCCAGCCTTTAGAACTTCAAGAAAATGAATGTCTGTGGTTTAAGCCACCCAGCCCATGGTATTTCTTTATGATAGCCCAAGCTAATATGGAGAGTGTTTATTTAAAATCCCTTATTTTGAAAACGAGGACATTAAGGCCCTCAGATGTGATTTGGTGGAAGTCAACATTGCTTCTGAGTGACAAAGCCAAAACCAGAACTGGATTTAGAAGCCAGGCCATTCCTCACCACACCACAATGCCTGTTTTGTTTTTGTTTTTTTTGAGACAGAGTCTCTCTCTGTTGCCCAGGCTGGAGTGCAATAGCGTGATCTTGGCTCACTGCAACCTCCACCTCCTGGGTTTAGATTCTCCTGCCTCAGCCTCTTGAGCAGCTGGGATTACAGGTGCCTGCTACTATACCTGGCTAAATTTTTGTATTTTTAGTAGAGATGGGGTTTCACCATGTTAGTCAGGCTGGTCTTGAACTCCTGACCTCAGGTGATCTGCCCACCTGGGCTTCCCAAAGTGTGGGGATTACAGGCGTAAGTCACCATGCCCAGCCCACAATGCATGTTTTAAACCTAAGCTATCTGCACCCAACCTCAATAGACAATGCTACTCAATTTACTTGCTTGAGTTTCTGCTATCTTCCTGAGCATGTCACAGGATGAGACAACACAGAGTCGAAGCATTAATCAAAAAGCGACTTTGATCCAGAGCTTTTCAGGCTTGCAAACTCAAATGTTTCATGGACTTAGGCAGGTAAATGTGTGAAGTGGATGGGTAAAAATCAATAAGGAGTGGTGAGGGTTGTGGCAAACTGGAGCAAGCATGCTCTGTAGGGCACTTACATTCCAATTTTTTAATCATTAAAGCCAAACATCTGGCTTGTAGGTCATCCATCTGGCACCTCTATCTGGGTAGGCAAGGCTAGGCTGCAAATATAAAGAAATCCTGAAGTCTCAGTGGCTTATCACAATAAAAGTGTATTGCTCACTTATGTCACATACTTATGTGGTTGGAGATTGGGGCAGGCTCTGCTACACACAGTTGTTCAAAGATCTGGCTCCTTCCATCTTGGGGAACCACCAGTCCCAACACATGGCCTTCAAGGCTGTAGCATAAGGAGGTGAGACAGAGAATGGGAGGAAGCTGGTTGATGTGCCAGGCTTGGAAGCGGCATCTGTCGTTTTGGCCCTCATGCCACCGTCCAAAACCAGGCCCACGGCCCCACCTAGAAGGAGGGGAGCTGGAAGGATCCCTTGGTTTGCAAGCCCATGAAGAGCCTGAAACAGTTTGTGGGCAGACAGCATCATCTTGGCCTCACCTGTTCACAGGTGCTGTGCCATGCCCCAATGCACCTGAGTCTCACAGCTCACTCTTGGAGGCAGGCTGCATTCATAACCTCACTTTACTGATGACAGGAACCGAGGACCACAGGTGTCAGGCCACCTCCCCGGATCACAGAGCCACTAAGAGGAAGAGCCAGGACTCCTTCCCTGTAACCTCCCACCCAACCCTCTCTTCAGCCCAGTTCCCAGAGCCACTCACCATGTGGGAAGGGACAGAGGGAGGTTTCTGGCTGTGGCTATTCCATCAAGAAGGGGTGTGGTGTGGTGGCAATGCCGTTCCTCCAGCTCCTAGTACAAAGCACATTTTCTGGCTGAAAGTCTTCAAATGGGTCAAAGCCATCTTTCCTCATGGCTCCTTCTCTGTAAACAGAAGGCGCCTAGATGTGGAGGAAAGAGATGGGAGCTGGGGCTGAAGACTGCCCTATGGTTTCCAGGAAAGTCTGTGGATTCTACTGAGGTCTGTGATTAAGAAAAACCAGATCCGCGTCTACCAGTGTCGCCGGCTGTTCTGGGCAGTCCGGGTCAGGGGGCTCAGGGTTGCCCCTCCAGATGTGGCTCCACCAGGCCGGCAAAAGACACGGCGAAGGGAAGGGCTGGAGAAGCAGGAATACCTGAGATGAGGGGTGCAGCCAAGATTACAGCATTGGGTTGTAGGACTTTGGAAATGGGGAAGCTACTCTCAGTTGTATCAGGCTGGAGAAAGGCAAAAAGGCAAACAAATAACTTATTTTGCTTTATATTTTTATTTATTTATTTTTGCTTTGTTCCTTTCATCTGGGAATCTCAAGAACTCACCTGGAATGAACTTCTCGTCAAACACGACATTTGAAAGCCACAAGGAGCTCAGAGCTCAGCCAGCCCAGCAGCTCAGCTGGGAGGGGAACGAGTAGTGAGAAGGGTGGGCCAGCGCCTGATGCAGCTTTGCCACCGGACCCTCTCTTTTCCAAAGTGACCCTCCTGGTCAGCAGCCTCGGCTCCCAGGGATGGACTCCCAACATTGTGCCATCTGGACTCTTTTTGTTGAGAGGAACCAAGTCTCATTCAGGCCATCTCAGCTCATGGGTTGAGACTGGTATTTTAAGAACACATATGACTCAAAGAGCCCCAGAAAAGAGGAACAACCAGGCCTTTTATAAACACCGGGGCTGTGGTAACAGGTGGGCCTCACAGGCTGGCCTGGACAGTTCTTTGAGCTGCTCCTGCAGGCCCTGCTGTCTGTGCTGCCTCTAACCACCTCCTTATCTCCACTTCCCATGGCTGGGGCCCTGCACAGCTGACCCTGGCCTCCCCATTCGGCAGGAGCAGGTGGGAAGTTTGCCTTAGTGAGGAACGGAGGCTGTGGCATGAGCCGTGGTTGCTGGGTCCAACACGTGGAGAGAAGCACTATTTTATTGGAATCCCTAACAACCCTGAAGTATCTTTGTGCAGGAAGGATGTGGTGAGGTGAGAGGGGTCACTCATCTCAACCCAGGGTTCTTAATTTGTGAGGCATGAGGGAACCTGGGACTTCCTTCAAGTTGTGTAAAAATGTTCTCTGTATGGGCATGAGCACACGTTTTCTGGGAAGAATCTTTGTAATAATATGTTATCACATTCTCGAAGGGCTCTTGACCTATATGTGGCTCTGCTCTCTCAAAGCATGAGAGGCGGCTCTGCGATCCACCTGCCTCGGCCTCCCAAAATGCTGAGATTACAGGCATAAGCCACTGACCCTGGCCTGCCTCCTGAGATTTTAAAATGCATGTTTATGGGTTTGCTTGTTTGTTTTCTGATTTGTAAAGCGGTCCATGCTTATGTGATAACAGAAGAAATAATGTAATAGAAGGTGACATGAAAAAGCAGAATACACAATTGTTATTTCTACTCTGCAAAAGTGGGTATTCACCAAGTGTCTGCTATGCTTCCTGGTGGCTGAGGATACAGCAGAAGAAAAGAACAGACCTGAATCTCTTTCCTTGTGGAGACTGCTGTCTTGGGTGGGGAGCCTGGGTTTCTGTAACACAAAAACAGATAACAGCCTCAAAGATGAATGACCCTTGGAGGCTGTTCGGCGGTGGTAAGTGGTAGGGAGGGGCAGGGTGGCGGGCGGCCTCACCACCAGGCCGCATCAGCAGGCACAGGCCTCACAGATCTCTGGGAGAGGCTGGCTGGGCAGAGGAGGAGAGGAAGGGCAAGTGCCAAGGCCCTGAGACAGGAGTTTGGGGGCGAGTGCGAGTGGCTTGCAGAGGTGAAGAAGAAGCTTCCAGATATTCACCGATGGAGCCCGACGAATGAGGGTGAGAAGGCACAGCCCCCACAAGCCCATCAACTTAGTGAGCTCTGAAGTCATTTTGTGGTCCATCTGTCCTCATAGGGTGAACCAGTCTGGGATCCTCCATCATCCAGAACACAGGCAGATTCAGGGGTGAGAGGGAAAGAACGTGCTTTTTGTGGAAGATTTGGAAGATATGGAAGAGAGAAAACAAGGAACTGAGGATCTTCAGGTGCACAGGCTCACTCTCCTCAGCTTCAGCCAGAGGGACAGGCAGAGGAGTCATTATCCAGCACCGCTGGCCACGAGCCCTACCGACCGAGAGCCCATCTTCTTTCTGCTTTCAAAGCAGCTGCGTCATGTGGCTTCTCCCCGACCTCCCGAGCTGTTGTTAAGTACAACTCTTCATGTGATTTCAAAGAGATGCAGTCATTGCTCCACGGTGTCATCAAAAATACTCCAGGGCAGCATAGGTGGGTGGGGCGGACTCATTTACACAAAGACCCGAGGCCTCTGGGGGGCCATCCTCTGGCCAGCTCTCCTGTGTCTGATGGGGCTGAGTCTGGGCGTGGGGTGGGGATTTGCCTTGGCCTAGGGCTTTTCCAGGGTGAAAAACCCTCTGCTTTTACTTAGGGTTGGTGAGATCATTATCTAACAGCATGGCCACAGGAGAGAGTCTTTTCCAGGTTCCTGAAGTGATAAAAGACCACTCTCCTGATGAGAAACGAGCTGGAATGAGAGTGCTGCTTGGCTCTCACTACAAACTACAGTTCCAGTCATCATATAATGAGCTACACAAATGTATTTGGGACTAGAAGTGAGCGTAGAAAGCAAGCATTCTGGCAGCCTAGGATGTGAGTTGTTTTGACTTTAAAAAATCATCTTTGAGGTTGAAAATACGAGGGTTTTTTTTCCTCCTTAACATAAATATGTGCTCACTCTAAAGAACCCCAGGCATCCAGGCAGCACATACCGTTTCCCGAAATGCACCAAGAGGCTGCTGCAAGTGGATATGAACATTTTGCTCATAATACAGTCCTCCCTCACATTTCTCTCTGGAAAAAAACAAAAAACCAAAACCAGCTGCTGGTAGAAGCTACTTCTTAAAAGGACACAAGGCAGGTTCAAAAAGAATCATGGATTTTTTTTTCTACCCCAGTCTCCCACCCAGCCACAAAGAACAAACAATAAAACCCAATCAAAAAGAGGGTTGAGAGACTTTTGCTTTGACTTTCTGTATGCTTTCTGGCATTAAGCACTTACTTGTGGGCTGACAGCTTGCAGCATTTATAAAGCATCTTAGCTTTCTCATGGGACTGGTGTGAGGTCTTGCCACCCACCCATGGAAGCTGTAGCCCTCTTCACTGCTGCAGCCACCAGGGTGTGGGTGGAGGGTCGGCCCCACCACACAACTGTAACCAGGCCCACAGGTTGGATGTGGAGAGCTGTGCATTAGAACGGGTTGGTCCATCTGGGGCCTCTGCAAGTGGTATGTATGTATGTGTGTGTGTATGTATGTATGTATGTATGTATCTATCTATCGATCATCTATCTTTTATCTTGATTACACCAGATAAGCACGTGGAACCTAAAGGCCGGCAAGACTTGGTTAGGAATATTAATGCGTCCTCTCTCACGGCTACCAACCAGCCAGTGAGGGATTTGCAGTGTGATAAAACAGGCCTAAGCCCTGACTGGCTGAGGGAGCCAGTGCCTTACAGGTTAGTCAACCAAATGGGGATAGTGGAAAAAACAATGCACAAAAGTTTTCTGGAAAGCAGAAATCAGTGTGCCCTTGAGTAGTCATGACAGTAAATTAGCAGCAGTCAGTGGCAAGGTGCCCACAGCTGGGCTGTTCCCGGCCTCTTTTCACGTGCCACAGGGGACTGTTTGCTACAAGGGAGCCTCAGTTGGCACAACTCCACTGTTTATATTTGGTCATTTATTCCCAATCCTCATGAGTCAACCAGAGAGCTCTGCCAGTGGTGATGATTCTGCCGCGCTGTTTTATCTGGAGCAGTGCCATGGACTCTGTACTGATGTATAATCCCTGAAGGAAAACAGGAAAAGATAGCCGTACACAGGCAAAATATGTACATATTTCACTGGAGCAGCCACAAAGCCAGAATAAGTGAACTAGTTCAGCTGAAACAAAAGCCAACCCAAACACTGAACCACACAAGCCCAGGAAATTTTGTTTAAAAAAAGAAAGATATGAAGAAGGAGGAGGAAGATGCAACATGCACTGGGGAACCCTGTTTCAGACTCTGTTCTGGTGATCCTCACGCAGGTGAAATCACTTTCCACAGTGGGCCTGGGGGCTTCGGGTGCTAACTGTTCCCCACCGTCTCACTGATAATGGTGGGCACCCTGGGCTGATTCCTTACTATCTATCCCAACACTCTCCTTTCCTTCACCCAGAGCCTGGGGAGCTAAACCCTATGTTTCCCAGGCCCAAGGCTCCAGATGTGATTAGTTCTCTGCCAAGCAAATTCCCTCCTGGAAGGGTTGATTTCAGAACAGAGTTAAGGGGAACAAGAGGCGGGACACAAGACTTCCAGTTTTGCAGGTGTGGGACTGTTGCAGAAAGATCACTGTTCCATGCAGTGAGCAGCTGCAGGAACAGTGCTTCGATTTCTTCGAGGCAGCTTTCCCTGCGCAGCTCTGCAGTGCTAGTCACAGCTTCCCGATTCAGCAGGCAGCCTCCTCAGAGCAGCAGGAGCTGTGGGGACTGTGGGGACTATGGTGACTTTGGCCACCAGTCCTGCAATGTGGCTTTGGATGTAACTCCCAGAAGCTTAGCCTCAAATCTGTTTCCTCTGCTCTCCCAGTGATTCTGTAAACCATTTCACACCCTGAATAATTCTTCTCCGCTTAAACTAGCGAGAGTGTATTGTATTCTGTGCAACTCAATGCTGATGAATCAGAGTATAAAATGGTTTAGAGCAGGGCTTGGTGGCTCACACCTGTAATTTCAGCACTTTGGGAGGCCGAGGTGGGAGGATCACTTGAGCCCAGGAGTTTGAGAACAGCCTGGTCAGCACAGTGAAAACCCCATCTCTACAAAAAATTTAAAAATTACCCAGGTGTGGTGGTGCATGACTGTAGTCCCAACTACCAGGGAGGCTGAGGTGGGAGGATCACTTGAGCCCAGGAGGTTAAGGCTGCAGCAACTATGAATGGGCCACTGCACTCCAACCTCACGACAGAATGAGACCCTGCCTGCCTCTAAAAAATAAATAAACCAGATTGGCCATGCTCACTTCACAGTGACTAGGATGGCATGGAGGCCCAAGGCAATCTTGGTAAGTTGCTAAGTTTAAACCTAGTGTGAATGATAAAGGAATTTGCCAACTTTTAACTTTCCCAATTTCAGAAATTCTCACTAATCCCCCAACATTTATCCCCTTTGAGATCCAGGAGGAATTCTTCCCCACATTTTAAACTATGCTGAAAGTATGAAACACACTGAGCTGGATATGCCTGTTTGAGATGAAATATCCTGGGGGACTGATAGAGTCTGGACGTTGTATACATGGAGACAGATAACCACTGTCGCTTATATAGGTTCTCTATGGTCAGCAAATATCCCTAGCGGGAATTGTCTCACAGCCATTCCCCTATGTGTTGTACTTGGGTCAGAAAGCAGTTCTGAGGTTGCTGTTCTCTCCATGATCTGGCCAGTTCTCACCTTATCCAGACTGTGGTAGGCAGAATAATGCTCCCCAAAGATATCTGTGCCCGAATCTCTAGAACCTGTGACTATGTTATGTTACATGGCAAAGGGGAATTAAGGTTGCAGATGGAATTAAGGTTGCTAATAAACTGACCTTAAGGTAGGGAGATTACCTTAGACTATCCAGGTAGGACTAATGTCCTTGTTCAAGAACAAGGGTTCTTAAAAGTAGATGAGGAAGGCAGAAGGGGATCAGAGGGAGATGTGATACAGAAGAATGATCAGAGAGATGCAGCGTTGCTGGCTTTGAAGATGGAGGAATGTGTTCAGAACTAAGGAAGGGGACAGCCTTTAAAAACTGGAAGAGGGCAGCCAGGCACAGTGGCTCACGCCTGTAATCCCAGCACTTTGGGAGGCCGAGGCAGGTGGATCACCTGAGGTCAGGAGTTCAAGACCAGCTTGGCCAACATGGCGAAACCCCATCTCTACTAAAAGTATAAAAATTAGCGGGGCATGGTGGCAGGCACCTGTAGTCCCTGCTACTCAGGAGGCTGAGGCAGAAGAATAGCTTGAACCCAGGAGGCAGAGGTTGCAGCAAGACAGAGATCACAGCACTGCACCCCAGCCTGGACGACAGAGCAAGAGTCTGTCTCAAAAAAAAAAGAAGAAAAAAAAGAAACTGGAAGAGAAAAAGAAGAATTCTCCCCTAGAGCTTCCAAAAGGAACGCAGGCTTGTCAAAACTTTGACTATTACCCAATGAGAACTGTGTCAGACTTCTGACCTCCAGAGCTGTAAGATAAAAAATTTGTATTGTTGAGGCCACCAGGTTTGGGGAATGTGTTGCAGCAGCAGTAGACAACTAATACACAAACCTTACGCCTTTCATTCATGTCACTCCATCAAACTCCAAGGGCGTTCATGGCTAAGGAAGCTGCTTTGGGGTTGTGGCTGCTGGAGAGGAAGAGTTTGCAAATAACTTTTCATTCTCTAGGAAGACTGGCCAATGGAAAAACCATGCTTCCCTTCCCTAAGGATGAACAGAAATCTTTAGTAACTTCAGTTGGATAGAAACATTGTGTAAATGATATGTAAAAGCAAATTTCTCAAAATTTATGAGGGCTGTATTGCATAATTCTATACAAACAGTCTGGTGTGTGGGATCCTATTTCCCTGAAAAGATGAAAAGATAAACTATCCTATGGTGAAAAATTGAAGGCTGTATCAATTGCAAGGGGGAAAAAATTACAGTTGAAATGCTATTATGAATCTTTTTGACCAGACCTACCGAATATAATATTAAAATTTAAACGTACTGTCTCAAACATTGCTCAAGAACTTCACAAAACCCTTTCATGTGGTCATTCCCTGTTCTCATGGCTGAGTGCGTGCTCTGATGAATGTTCCCAGAGGACGGGGACAAAGTAAGTGTCTCAGCTCTCTCTGCATGATCCGTTTAGGAACTCTTCTCACAGACTCCAAGAGCAGAAGTGTAACAAACATTTATTGGCCAAAAGGCACTCAGTTTGTGACTATCACTTGATAAAATTTTCGTCTGTGCATTAAACCTTGCCTTCAGTACCAAAGAGCTAATGAAGCTCCACAAGGTGTTCATCTAATAAGCACCCCAGGAAGACCTGGCCTCAGGAGAGTCTGACTGCATGGAGTAAGAGGGCTATGCCCAGGCAGTGCCAACAGCAGAGGGCTAGGAGCCGGTGGCAAGAGGAGCAACGGAGGAGGTCAGGGTGGAGTGAGGACGGCTACCAAGAACTCTGAGCACCTGGGGGCAGCCCAGAACTGGAAGAGCAGGGGAAATGAGGCTGGGGAGGTGGAATCATAAAATAGAAAGTGTTGAAAGCCCCTTAGACTGGCAGCAGTAGAAATAAGGAGACACCAAATGTTTGGGAGCAGGTCTTCATCTACCATTCTTTACCCATTTGAGATCTCTACAGTTAGTCCTCCATATCAATGGGTTCAGCCTCTGCGGGTTCAACCAACCACAGATTGAAAATGTTCTAAGTAAATAAATAAATAAAATAACAACACAACAATTAAAAATAATACAAATAAAATACTACCATATACCAGCTATTTACATAGCATTTACATTGTATTAGGTATGAGAAGTAACCTAAGATAATTTAAAGCATATGGGAGGATGTGTGTAGGTTATATGCAAATACTATGCCATTTTATATAAGGGACGTAAGCATCTGCAGAGTCTGTATCTGAGAGGGTCCTGGAACCAATCCTCTGTGGATACCGAGGGCCAACTGTATATATTTTTCACACTTTAACATACTGAAATAGCGCTGTGTCTTACAACTGATGTTGTTTTAAAATCACAGTCATCGTCTGCCCAGAGATGAACATGGTTGTTACTTGTGGCAGCAGGATTGGACCACTGCAGTTCTTTGATATTTCAGTCAACAGACATGGACAGTTTGGGGAAGGATAGAAGTGAGCCCTAGTTAATATCCAAAACCTTTTCATGGAATTGCATTTCAGCAGAAAACCTTTTATAAATTGGCCATGTCTGGCAGGGCCACAAAAGCACCAGAATCAAACCTCACAGAATGGGGATAAGGGCCCTGGAAGAAGATCCTGGAAACAGTCAGGGGCACTGTGAGAAGTGCTGCATCTCAACAGCAAGGGAAAAAACACAAATGAAACTTTGAGTTAAAAATGACTTGGAAGAATCAGACTCTGCCTGTGAAGAAGTTTTAGGAACATTTTAAACCAGCCCATTTCAATCATATTTTCCCTTTTATGTCTGCATAAGGGTTCTATTTAGGCACAGAGTTTAAAAATATAAGTCTAAAAGAGCTCTTTCAGTAATTGCAAACTAAAATTTCTAATAAAAAAGCATTGTGCCACAGTTTAATTGACAACACTGTTTTCTTTCTTAGTGTTCATAAAATAACGGTGCATCTTATAATCAATAGAGTCTCGGATCTTATGAAATATGATAATTTTCTCTTTAGTTGTGTTAATTTGCTATTAAACCCACCAAAGGAATTTTAACTTTTAGATACTGTATTTTTATTTCTAGAAGTTCTATTTGTTTTTGTAAAAATATACTAGGTCACTTTTTATAGATTCCTGTTATCTGCCACTATTTTTAAGCCTGTTTTATTTCTTTAAACATGGTAAGCATCAGTTTGACTTTGTCTGATAATTCCAATATCTAAGTATTAGAGGAATATTTGTTCTGTTTATTCTTTCAGTTGCTTTTGTCTATGATGCATTGTTTCCTTGTGTGCTTGGTTATTTTTGACTGTGTACTGCTCATTGTCCTTGTAAAAGTACTTATAGGCCTATGTTGAGAAACTATTTATCCATAATAGAATTTGGGGTTAATTCCCCAGACACCTGAAGGCACTACCAGCCTGGGACTACTTTAAAATAAATTCATAATTAAAGATTTCCTGTACCACCCAGGTGACGTGAGGCTACGATGCACATCCTTATGAGAGTCACCTTGTGGTCACAACTCCTTAGGGGCTGTTATTGTTTTTCTGATATTTTTCCTCTGCTCTGATGATCACCAAGGGAACCTTACCTGCAGCCTCGTACAGGTGGAAAGTGAGGTGGTTTTATTTCTAGTTCACCATTGTCCTTAGGCTGTAGACCTCTGGAATCCCAGCTTACGTGGAGAAGGTATCCTGTTAGACTTCCCTCCTTTGGTCAGCACTGGGCCTTAACTTCCGGCCTCTCAAAGCTGCTAAAACTGAAGGCTTGGCAAAGGACCTTGGGCAGAAGCAGCTTTTCCTCTCCTCTTGTTTCTCTGTTTCTCCTCACCATAGGCTTTGGCCTGGGAGTTTCTTACAATTTTGTCAGCTATTTGACACTGTTAAGGAGACATTTTGAATATTTAAATTAGAGCTTTGGTTGTTTTCATGGGGAGAATTGGTTTCAAATAACTTGGCTGAAATTTCTACAAGAAAAAAATCTCTGTTGTTATCTTATTATTGTTCTATCTGTCAGTACCTGGTTCATAGACTCTGAGGCCTTCTACATATGTGGTGGGAATCAAAAGCAGAGAGACGAAGCTGCTGCAGAGAAGGAGCAGAGTGAAAGAGCAAGCCCCTTATGGGGTGGATATTGCAGAAGAGATGAATCCCATGAGCCTGGGGACTGGCATGTCCCTGTAAAGGCAGTTTCCCCACTGTTGTCGGGGAAAGGGCCTGGCATTCTCCCCTACCTGAGACTTTGATCTTATGACACTTGGTATCAATTACCTCAATTTGGTGCCCAATCAAATAAGTTGTAATATCTCTTCACTCTTTCACAAGTGGATCCCTTGACCACACGGGAACTCTGGAAGAGTGGGACTATACATTGTCTTTCCTTTTGTACTTCACTCAATTTCAAAAAGCACAGAGGATACTAGAGTCTGGGAAGGGCAGGGGTACTGGATGGATAGGGAGAGATTTTAAAGGATGCAAAATTACAGCTAGATAGAAGTAAGTTCTAGCATTCTATAGCACTGTAGGATGACTATAGTTAACAATAATACACTATAGTTTCAAATAGCTAGAAGGAGGATATTAAATGTTCCCAGCCTGAGGAATGATAATTGTTTGAGATGGTAGATATGCCAATTACTCTGATCTGATCATTTTATGTATCAAAACACCACTATGTACCCCATGAATATGTACAATTATTATGTCAACTAAACAAATACAATAAAAATAGGAAAATGTTAAAAAGAGTACTATACCCTTAATTGAATACTAAATTGGTTTGGTTGGTTTGCAGTATCTACTAAAGCTGAGCTTACAAATACCGTATGATCCAGGAATCCCATTCCTAGAAATATTCCTCCAAAATACTTATTTATGTTTCAAATGACATGGATAAGAATGTTTGTAGCAAGACTGGAAACAATTCCAATTTCCATCAACAGTAGAATGGATAAATAAACTGCGGTACATTCATCCAAGGGAATATACCACACATCCATGTAAATGGACAAATGACTGCTAAGCAAAATAGGGAGGAAGCTCAAATACAATGTGAGCATGATACGTCAGAAATAAAAGAGAACCTACTGTTGACTCCGTTTAGGTAAAGTTCAGAAAGAGGAAAAAGTACTCTGTGGTATTAGAGGCTAAGATCATGGTTACCTTAATTAAACGAGGCAGTGAGGAGGGAGGCAGTGAGTGGAAGAGGGTACGGGGAAGGCCCTGTGTTCTCTTTCTCGGTTGCATTTCTTTTCTTTTTTTCTTTTTTTTTTTTTTTTTTTGAGATGGAGTCTTTCTCTGTCACCCAGGCTGGAGTACAGTGGCACAATCTTGGCTCACTGCAGCCTCTGTCTCCCAGGTTCAAGCAATTCTCCTGCCTTAGCCTCCTGAGTAGCTGGGATAACAGGTGCCCACCAACACGCCCAGCTAATTTTTTTGTATTTTTAGTAGAGATGGCATTTCACCATGTTGGCTAGGCTGGTCTCGAACTCCTGACCTCGTGATCCGCCCACATTGGCCCCCCAAAGTGCTGGGATTACAGGCGTGAGCCACCGCGCCCGGCCCTCTCGGTTGCATTTCTATATTGTGTTTTTGGTTTCTTCAGTGTGTTGACTTTGTGTGTACCTATTGAGCTGTGTATTTATTTATTTGTTTGTTTATTTTTAATTTTACTTTTAGAGACAAAGTCTCACTCTGTCACCCAGGCTGGAATGCAGTGGTGCGATTACAGCTCACTGCAGCCTCGACTTCCCAGGCTCAAGTGATCCTCCTGCCTCAGCCTCCCGAGTAGTTGGGACCACAGACACATACCACCACAGATAACTTTTTATTTTTTATAGAGACAGGGTCTCATTATGTTTCCCAGGCTGGTCTCGAATTCCTGGGCTCAAGTGATCTGCCTGCCTTGACATTCCAAAGTGCTGGGATTACAGGTGTGAGCCACCGTGCCCAGCCTTGAACTGTATATTTATGATGTGTGTACTTTTCTCTATTTATATCTTACATTTTAATTTAAAATGCTGATGCTATAAAACATTGTTAAATTTTTGTTTTTCTCTAAGAAAGGTCATTTCTGTTCAATTTTTGGATACAGAAAAGTGCAAAGTCCTTCTCCAGATGGCTTTGGGGCTCTCCCTCTCTGGGAGTTAACACTGGGGTAACACGAACCTGATTGTGAAAATCAGCACCAGGGCCTCCTATCACTGGGGCAACTCAGCAATTCCAGAGCCGTGGGATAGAAACACATCAGTTTACAAACCTGCCAAGGCCTCTCTCATTATTTCACCTTCCCAACGTGAATCCAGTCGTGTTTTATTCATCAGAAACATAGATTTTTATTGTTTACTCTTCCCTCTCTCTAAAGGCGGTGATTGTGGTGATCTGTCACCGAAGTCCAGCCCCCATCCCTTAGAGGGCTTTCTCCCCCTCCCCCTTTCCAGCACTTGATCCTCTGCCAGCTGCTCTCCTGTGGGTCTGCAAGAGCCCAACTGCTGGGAGGTAACTCATGGGGCCAAGGGGAAGGGGCTTTTGTTTCCCGTTGTCCAAGGGGGTGGGTCTGGGTAGAAGGATGATGTTAAATGTGAGGAAAAGTACATTAAAAATGCACATGGATTATCCATTGATTTGCTGCTCAAGACCCAATTTCTCTCTGCACACAACAATTTGATTTATCCTCTGGTCTCCACGGGTTGTGAGCAGCACACGTGTTCCCTGCCAGAGTGATCGTGCACGTGTGTGAAGGACAAAGATGGGTAGGCTGGCTCTCTACCCTGGAGAGCCAAGGTAGGGAGGCCCTATCTCCCAGGCCAAGGTAGGGAGGATCACTAAAATTATGGGTGATTTTAGAAAAATCGAAGCTACTCTTTAACAGCCCAACAACAGTCTCATCTCAACTGAGGCAATTGTCTCAATTTTCTTTGTTTCATTTTGCTGAACAAGCCTGTTTTTATAAACATCAGGAAGATTTAGAAAAGAAAATGAGGGTGGGGAGGGAGAAGAGATGAAACCATTGATTTGAGGGCAAAAGCTCCCCCATTTGTCAGATGAAAAGGCCTTCAGAAATCCCTCTGTGAAAAGGCAGCTCAGCCTCCCGGCTTTCCAGCTCAATCCTGACTCATAAGCAGGGCAAATCCAGGTTTTGAAGAGACTGATGCTTATAAAATCTGGGGGACATTCGTTAAGAAAAAATAATACAAAATTGCAATTACAAAATTTTGGGGCCTGTTTCAGGGCCTTGGAAAGGGCTCGAATAAGGGAGGGACCCTGAAGGCTTAGCTTTGTTAACTTCATAGTATCATCTTTGCTCACAGAATACTAGTTTATAAAAGCAGAAAGGTCTATCCTGTATTGTAAGATATGCAGATGTATATAAAGTAAATGAGTATACTAGGATGAATTTGAAGATGGAAAACTATGTGCAATGGCAGAAGCCGTGATATACAGAAAGCGAGACAGAGCATAAGTAAGGTAACAAATTGACACTCAAGCCCACTCGTTTAGAAAACAGTAGAATGCACAAAGAAGTATCAGGGAAAAAAGAAAAAAGACTTTTAGTAGTCAAAATTGATGCACAAAATTCAGTTACTTGATTTTAGCCCAAAGCCTTGGGCCCAGCGTGCTCTGGGAAGCATGCACTGAGTTTTGGGGTCTATGGGAGCCCTGAGTCTCATGTTGGTTCACTTCTCACCAGTAGTCTGGTCCCTGGTGTTGTGGATTGCAGCCTCTCCCCTCACCCCCTGTCAGTTAACACCCCTAAGTACATCCCAGGAGTACATCCCACTCCTGAACACTTCGCACACCTGGCTCTGCTCTCTCCTTTCTCAGGCCATTTACCTCCTTCATTCAGGCCCTTCTCACATCTTGTCTCAATTATTTAAAGAACTTCCCAGCTGGTGTCCAGGTTTTTATCTTGCTCCTACCTCCACGTGGCTGCTGCTGCTGGGAATAAAGGGAGGGTTTCTAGGGTGGTTGGACATAATATTCAAACACTTTCTCGAGTCATTTTAAAGTGTTAACTTCAACTCTTACACAGTTTGAGTTTTGCCTTTTTTAAAAAAAATCAAAATAAAAAAACACATTTTCCTGATGCAAATTTTCTGAAATTTTTATTTGAAAGGAAATAAGGCTAATGGGAAATAGCTGATTTAAAAGTGCAAGAGGATAATTCATATCCATCAACAAATGAATGGCTAAAAGAATGTGGTATATCCATACAGTGGAATATTATTTAACCTTTTAAAGGAAAGAAGTTTGGAAACATTCCACAACATGGATATTCCACAACCTTGAAAATATTATGCCAAGTGAAATGAGTCAGTCATATAAGGACAAATGCTGTATGATTCTGCTTATAGGAGGTACCTAGAAGAGTCAAATTCATAGAGACAGAAAGTAGAATGGTTTCCAGGGGCTGAGGGGAGGGAGGAATGGGGAGTTAGTGTTGAACGGGTACAGTTTCTGTTTGAGAAGATAAAAGGAGTACTAGAGCTGAGTACTGGTGATGTTAGAACAACCATGTGAATGCACTGAATGCCACAGAGTACACATTTAAAAATGGTTAAATGGTGAATTTTGCTACATATGTTTATCATAATTTAAAAAATTACAAGACAGATTTGTAGCTATAACTCCTACTGCCTCCAAGCTGAGAGAGACTTTCTCCAAAAGCAATTCCTTGCAGGCTCAGACCTTTCCAAATACAACATCCTCAAACATGGAAAATTCACAGACATGCACTTTTGTCTGGTTTAGGGATATCAAAATATGGTAAACCTGCTTTAAATTGAAAAAAAAATCATAAGACTTTTTCTTCCAAATGATTAAGAAGTCACACAACATCAGAATTAGAGTTAGCCGCCAAGGCACACACATAATCCTGAGTAAGGAGCTCCATTTCTGCATGAATAATCCAAGCAGGCCAGCAGAAAAGCCATGTGGCTCCTGGGATGCAGCTGTGTGCTCTGAGATTTGAAAGGCCGGCAGAATAGGCCTTTTTTTTGCTGTTAGTGGTGGCAATGTGACCCAGGTCAAGCCATTTAACCTGCCAGGATGGTCACTTCCTTCTCCCCAACCCTAGCTATAAATCTGGGTCAGGGGTAATTGCACCCCATCCTCCAGCTACCCTGGAGAGGGGGCCTTGGGGAGGGCTAATGAGAAATGGAGTGGGGAAGGCAGGGAGCTCATTTGTGGGAGGCGTGATACAACACAAGGCATTTTGCAGCACCCAGCAACCTGCGTCTGTTGTGCTCACATCCCATCCTGCTGAATCTGGCCTTTAATAAATAACCACACAAAGACAGGGCAGCTCTAGACTGGAAAGCGTGCGAATGGAAAACCCGCCATCAAGGAACTGGCCACTCTCTGTGCTAGTAATATTCCCCCAGTGAGGCAGCCCAGCTTCAGCGAAGTCAACTCTTACAGCATCAGCAATTCTAAATTCTAAACTCCCTCCTGGGAAACGGCAGTTTTCATATTGCTCAAAGTTATAATTTCCATTTAAAATGATGTATTGGTGAGAGACCATTATGAAAACCATCATATATACCTATTTATGACACAATAGCCATTCATATATATTTACATATATGATACATAATATACTTTTTAAATGTTAAAAATGAATAGCTTTATAAGTAATGTAAAAATATTTACTACTGTTGATTTTGGATTTCAACAATCCAAAATCACAGTTGATTTTTTGATTGTTTTTTATTTTCCTCTCTTTCTTAAAAAAAGCATACAAACATACACATACACACACTGGCTTTTGTTTGTTACTAGCTTGTTCACCTCCAAGGCTGGTGGTAAAAATAAATAAAACCTTCGTTATTTCTCCAGCGTAGAATAACTGCATGTGGAGAATTACATTTAGAATGAGAATCATAAGATTTATTTCAGGATTTATGAGATGATAGAAGCCATTGTGGCCTCCTCATCCCCATGTCACAGATTAGTACATTGAAGTTAAAAGGAAGGAAGTGACTTGTCTAAGTCACAGTGCACATTTGTGTAGAGCTGGGGTGTAAAGGGGCCCTCTAACCTGTGCCTCAAGCACCTTGTTCTGTGTCCTGTGCACTCTCTACAACTTAGGGGCTGACCAGGCCATTTTTACACTATTCCAAATCTCATTTTTACCTGTACCCTCACCCCCAGCCCCCTCTATACCACTTTTGATCATTTCACCATTGGAGGAAAGGAAAGTGGGAAGTGAGGGCACGGGATAGCTTTGGAAAAACAAATATTTGAAATGACTGGTTCGTGGGCCTTAGATTTTAAAGATAACCATCTTACTGTATGCCTCATTATTTTAAGTAATCAAAGTTGGCTCATTTAAGTACCTTATCTATATCTCTAAGATAATGGGAATTATTGCTCACTGAGCACTGATTAGGTGCCAATTCCAGGCACCAATTTAAGTGTTTTATTACTTATCTAATTCTCACAACCACTACCAGGACACGGGTATTACCACTGTCATACCTATTTCACAGATAAGAAAACTGAGGCACAGAGGGGTTAAGTTACTCTTTCTTACTCCACCACACTGCACTGCCCACCCCACTGGCAATGGCTATTGCTTTCTCTGTCCCCTTTCACCCGCATGATAAACAATCATTGAGGCCTAAGGTATTCGGTGCACTGGGCCAGGCTCTGTGGATCCAGAGGTGATTGAGGCAGCACTCCCAGTCTTAAAGCTTGGATATTTGTCCCCCACAAATCTCATGTTCAAATGTCATCCCCAGTGTTGGAGGTGGGGCCTGGCAGGAGGTGATTAGATCATGGGGGCAGATTCCTGATGAATGGCTGGGGCCATCCTCTTGGTGATAAGTGGGCTCTTGCTCTGAGTTCACACAAGATCTGGTCATTTAAAAGTGTGTGACACCTGGCTGGGCGCAGTGGCTCACGCCTGTAATCCCAGCACTTTGGGAGGCTGAGGTGGGCAGATCACGAGATCAGGAGACTGAGACCATCCTGGCTAACATGGTGAAACTCCGTCTCTACTAAAAAATACAAAAAATTAGCCAGGCGTGGTGGCGGGTGCCTGTAGTCCCAGCTACTCAGGAGGCTGAGGCAGGAGAACGGCGTGAACCTGGGAGGCGGGGCTTGCAGTGAGACGAGATCGGGCCACTGCACTCCAGCCTGGGCGAAAGAGCGAGACTCCGTCTCAAAAAAAGAAATAAAAAGGTGTGTGACACCTCCCCCCACCCCTGACTCTCTCTCACTTGCTCCTGCTGTTGCCATGTGCCGTGCCTGCTCCCTCTTCACATTCCACCATGACTGTAAGCTTCCTGAGGCCTCCCTAGAAGCCAAGCAGATGCCAGCACCATGCTTCCTGTAAAGCTTGCAGAATCATGAGCCAACTAAACCTCTTTTCTTTATAAAGTACCCAGTCTCAGATATTTCTTTATAGCAGTGAAAGAACGGCCTAACAGAGGGGCACAGGCACAACCACAGTGGAGATGGCCTGAGAAAGCCTCGCAGCACAGATGCTGAGGGGGATGCAGCGACCTCTTGAAGGGAGGCTGGAGGCAATTTCCACACAGAAGGTAAGATTTTAACTGGTTATTTAAATGAACTAGAACTTAAATAAACAAGACCACCCCCAGTCAAGAGGTAAAAAGGGCATTTCCAGCACAGGACACAGCAAATGCAAAGGTTCAGAAGTCTGAAGGAATATATTTTTCATTTACATCCCCCAACACACTTTTAAAAAGCCTCACTCTATTGCTCAGACTGGTCTTGAATTCCTGGGCTCCAGTGGGGATTACAGTGTGAGCCACTGTGCTGGTCCCCAGTACACGTTTATTCTTATGACAGTGACTGTTGCTTTAACAGTGACACGCAGGGAAGACAGAAGAGGAATGTGTGGTCGTTCTCTCTAAATGCAATCTTCTCGTAGCTGTCCCGGCCTCCTTTGGCTAGGGAGGTGGAGGGGGCCAGGTAGGGAATATGAAGCAAAGGATGACCTTAGAATGGTTTGCTATCTAGCTGCCAACCCAGAAAGCTTAGCATGAGAGAGAGCATGGGCTGCACCAAGTCAGACTGGTCAAAACTGGATTGAGTTATGTTCATGTTTCTTCCCAGTAGTGGGAATGGACCAAGTTAGAATTTAGGATAGGAAAGTAAGTGGTTATCAGGGAAGACATTGAAAATTTGGAAAGTGAGTCTGGCACAGTGGCTCACACCTATAATCCCAGAACTTTTGGAGGCCAAGGCGGGAGGATTGCTTGAACCCAGGAGTTTGAGACCAACCTGGGCAATGTGGCGAAACCCCATCTCTACAGATTTTATTTTCTTTAAGTTAGTTGGGAGTGGTGACATGCACCTGTGGTCCCAGCTACTCAGGAGGCTGAGGTGGGAGGATCGCTTGAGCCCAGGAGGTCGAGGCTGCAGTGAACCATGATTGCACCACTGCACTCCAGCCTGAGTGACAGACTGAGACCCTGACTCAAAAATTTGAAAAGCAATAATGGAAGGGGCCTTCAGCACAGGGACAGTGAGGGAAATGCTCCTTGTGCAGAAAATAAAGTGACCAGTAAGGGGGCTTGTGGCAGAGGAAGTGACTGACAGTGAGGGGCACGCTGGATCTGGACTGTGCTGACACGGCCACGGACACCAGGGCCTACGAGTGCTGACCTTGCGCTGGGTCTGAAACAGGGACAGCACCTTGAAGTGACCACATGCCATCGAACGTAAGGTAAGGGCAGGCAGGGAGCTGGCCCTGGGACATGTCTGACAACTCTCCCAGGGGAGTCCTAGAGGACTGCACAGCAGACACAGGTGTGGGTGCCTGAGATGGCCCCACTTCAGGCCAGAACTCTAACCCAGTGGGGGAGCATCTGTGCTTGTTGCCTCTGACATCTTTTCTCTTCATCTTTGCCATGTCTGCATTTCCATGTATAGGGGATGTATGCCATGTGTCTGTGTCTATCCACAGATGTTTCTAATGGATTCACTCAAATTCTTACATTCCAGTGAACTCATTTGTTAGTGGAGGCAGTTTAATCATTACACCTATTAAAACATGGATTAACCACAGAATAAATGGGTTGGGGTTTGTTCACAGTGTGGGGATTGTTGATCATGGGATGACACTCATCAGGACGCATCTGGCATTCATCTGGGAGGGATCAGGGTTGGGTGGGGCTGGACAGAGCAGGGAGAGGTGAAACAAGGGCTTGTTTTTTTTGGAGCAGATGAGAGCCTCTATATGCTACCTTCTAGCAGCTCAGTGGGGAAGGCGATGCTTTCAGTAACCATCCCAGATCCTCCAACGAGACCTATTCTGTGCTTGTGTGTGTTTTTCTTCACGGTTCTCCATAAGTGTGGGATGGGTGGTGCAGTGCTGTGTATAATTCAAGCTGAAATTATGAATTTTGGTTGGGCCTCTGCCTGTGATGTGAGGCTGACCAAAGAACAAGTCTGTCATTTGTTTTCGGTATGTATGTGTTTAGAAAATAAGCTAGGCTACAAAATCATAGGATTAGCTGAGCTCTTCCTTCCTGGGAGAAAAGTACAGGATAGAGGCTGTGAAGGAAACACAAGGGCAGCCACCCTGGACTCGATACAGGGGGCTGTCACATTGGACTGTTCTGCAAACACCACCAGTGACATTTGACCCAGAGCTGTCAATGCCTGTTGGCTGCTGGCCCCTGCTGATGGGCCGGCTCACTCTTTCAGAAAGGTGTGAAGTGGTGTGGCTGATACAGGCTGGAACACTGACCTGATAAATCTGTCACTGAAGAATCCCAGGGAACCTTAGGAGAAGCAGGGTTGGGGCAATAGTTATGCATCTGGTGGAGATGCTCTCCCACCGAATGTTTCTGCTCTATGTGCCCATTAGGAACTGCTCTATGTGCCCATTAGGAACTTAGAAATCTTCAGGTTGACTTTAGCCTGGCTGGATGCAGAAATATCCTCAACAGAGATCCCAGAGTATTCATCCAAGAGCCTGCCTCTCTGTATTACCCATGCCTTTTGTTTTTTGTATTCTGAAGCTTTGACATCAGGGGTCTTGCTGACCCTGGAGGGGCTGACCCTCCCAGGGCCAACCAATCCCTGGAGAGAGCAAAGGGCTCACCTGCAAGCTGTAAGCATGCCTTTCCTATGCAAACCAACCAAAGCAGGGCCCAGCTTCTCAGCAACTCCTCTATGGGGCTTTTACATTCTAGGCCACTGTCCCCTGCCTTCATCGCCCCAGGACCAAGTACAGATTAGGAACAGCCCTATGCCCCAGAGCCTGCTGAAATTCATTCAGACTAGCCAATCCTAAGCCTTTTTACCCTGCCTCACCCACTTCTCACAAAAACCACAATGAAGGCTCTGGCCCATAGCCCCCTTTCTTCTGCCTTCTGGCCCACCGTGGTGCTTCCCTATATGGCCCCCTTGGTGTGATGTGGCCCCTCCTCATGGGAACTGTGAGTAACAAGCTGTCTTTTTCATGGCAGTTGTCTCCTGATCTGTTGGCCCCATCACACCTGAATCATAATAAAACCTGTATTATATTTTAATTTGTATTTTTTTAATCCTAGACATTTAATCGTACATTTTGCATCTATTTCCTAAATGACAATACTACACTGCAGAGAATAGTAATTATATGTGGGCAGAATGCCTCTTGTTCCATAACGCTAAGCTAATATTGGTACAATTATTTACTTGAACTCAGGTCTTCAGCACCATGCTACTAAATTAGAACTTCCTTGACTCATTAAAAATAACCTCAGTTTAGATTTTCCATTTAATGCAGAAGTTAATTTAGAAGGTCTTAAATGAAATTTGTTTGTGGCTTGAAATTACTGGTTGTTTACATTTTAATTGATATTTTACTGCCATTTACGGTGTTCAGAAAATATGACCTGTTGAATTTCTGTCTCTAATTCAGTAACAGTTTTTAGTCCTAAAAACTTTCCATTTAACATATTAATATTTTTGTCTGGTATTTGAAAAGAATTCACATCTTCTAATTATTTGTTAAAAATGCTGCTCATTTATTTCTATGATTAATTAGTCAAACTTTCTAATAAAATTATATAACATTCTATATGTTCATTTATTTGCTGTATACCAAAACACATTAAAATGGTTTTTTACTTTGTAATAAAAAATAATTTCAACTTTTATTTTAGATTCAGGGGGTATATGTGCAGGTTTGTTACATGGATATATTTTGCAATGCTGGGGTTTGGGGTGTGGATGATCTCATTGTCTAGGAAGTGAGCAATTAGCATCCAGTAGGTGGGGTTTCAGCCTTTGCCCGCCTTCCTCTCTCCCCCATCTTGTAGTCCTCAGGGTCTAGTGTTCCCATTTTTTATGTCCATGTGCACCCAATATTTAGCTCCCACTTATAAGTGAGAACATGAGTATTTAAAACCCCCATTTAAAAACTCTCCCTTCCAGTGCTGCTGGACAAGTGAGCGGGCACAGGTGAGTAGCTCCCACGCGGAGCCAGCCTTCCCTGCTCCACCCCTTACCCAGTCTCCCAGCCATGGCTTCTCCCATCAGCCATTTGAGAATGATAACAAAGGGCACTTCCACATCCGCTGAGAAAATCAGGTGAAAACCCGGGGGAAGCAGTGCCCTCCTCTCTCTCTCCCACTGGGAAGGGGATGGCTTCATCTGGGTCACTCACACTTGGAGCAGCCTCATGGGTCAGTCTCATTTCAAAGCAGTGGGAAGGGCAGGGGGAGACCCTGGGGATGGGACGCAAACAGAGATGGGCAGGGAGAGGGAACCCACTGCAATCTTCCTCCAAAAGCCTCCCTCTTCTGCTAACCCAGGCAATGCTTAGACTGCTGACTTCGGAAGCTCTTCCACCAAGTCATAAGTTAAAATGAACGATGTGATTGCATTAAGAAAAATCTGTACTAAGTATTTTTAAAATCTCTCTGTTAATTCCCTATTTTCTCCCATCCATCCTGAAACTCTTTCTTCACACTCACGACCACCCTCTTGGAGGTGAGATATGCACTCTTCTCCAATGTGTGGAGGCCAGGTAAGCTGGAGGGCATAACTTACAGCTTAAAAGAATAGAAAGAACACCGACGACTCTGGAAGTTTTTAGAGCAGATGTGTTGGTCACATTCCTGTGAGCTGGGGACTGGACATGAGCCGTTTGACCACAACTCCAGGAGGATGCCTTGCTAAACGGCCTCATGCACTTGCTTCAGGAGCAGGGAGAGGCGTAGGGACCCCTGATGCTGTGGGATTGTTTGGCCCTGGGAGGCGGACATGGCCTTCCTTTGGGTCCACTGGGTGGTTAATGAGATGGAAACTTCTCAATACTTATCCCTTGGGGAGACTGAAAGGCGTTTTCATTGCAGAGGCAGCCAGGGACAGATGAAAAGTGATGTTTGCTGTGACCCTCTCTATCCTTGCTGCCCTGTGTTCCCCTCCCCCCTTAGGAGCCCCCTCCCTGCTCTCCCCCACTTCCATCTCCATCATATTTTGCCTTCAGGTGAGGATGCTGTTGAACCATGAGAAGCCAGTGTAAAAAAGTCATAACTCTTGGCCTCAGTTACAGAGATAGCCTAATGACAGCCCCCATTGCCCCCTTCCCCAAATGCAGGGTAACCATGAATACTTCAGGAGCCCGCTAGATGCAAACCTGCACTCAGTACTGGAGAGATGGGGAGGAGCAACTCCGGAGTCACGCAGCAAAGACTGGCCCATGGCGAGACAAACAGCCCAGTGCCCAGGGTGTCGTCAGAGCGGCAGGCGCCCCAGGACTAGGCCTTCTGAGAAAGGAAGTGGACTGTGTTCCCACGGAGGTGCCATGTGACCACATCCTCAAACATTTGAGGTCCAAGGAGGGTAAGAGGGACTTAATTTCTCCTGAGTGTTCTCAAGGTTGAGGCTAAGACCCAGGCCTCAAGTAGGCTTTCTGGTTCAGCAGGAGTGTCTGGAAGAGATTTAGTTCAAACACTGACTCTTCAGACTGATGAGCTCTGCTTCATCCCTGACAACTCAGCGGTGAAAATAGTCAGTAGAAGATATGAAAGCTTCATGAATCTAGACTGAAAGGGAGCTTAAAAGTACATTTCCATATTTTTAAATTACTAGGTTTTTTTGTGTGTGATTACACAACTTATTAAGTGGGTTCACTGAAGGACCTATAAACCCAGCTACCAATGAGCAGGGTTTCAGTGATGATCTCTGTGATTTTATTCTTTGACACAGTCTTGAGAAGTAAACTAATATAAGGCTTTTAATATAGTAAATGCTCAGTAAATTCTTGAAACGGAAGCTATGGACTTATCCCCATCTCACAAGCCAGAAAACCAAAGAAGAAGCATCCTAAACTACAGCTGAAAAAGAACCAGCTGGAATCTCGAACATGGCTGGCCAGCTTTTGACCCTGGGGTAAGGATTGAGATTCTCTGCAATTTGAGATTCTTTGCAAAAAAAGTTAGTTTAAAAATTCAAAATGCAGCCGGGCACGGTGGCTCAAGCCTGCAATCCCAACACTTTGGGAGGCCAAGGCAGGTGGATCACGAGGTCAGGAGATCAAGACCATCCTGGCCAACATAGTGAAACTCTGTCTCTACTAAAATATAAAAATTAGCCGGGCATGGGGGCGCATACCTGTAATCCCAACTCTGTAATCCCAGCTACTCAGGAGGCTGAGGCAGGAGAATCCCTTGAACCAGGGAGTCGGAGGTTGCAGTGAGCTGATATCACGCCACAGCACTCCAGCCTGGCAACAGAGTGAGACTCCACCTCAAAAAAAAAAAAAAAAAAAAAAATTCAAAATGCTATTGTTGCTGTTTTGCTATTGTTGTTGTTGCTGCTACATTTTAAATATTGTAAGGATAGAAGATTTTAATCATAAAGACAATGTGCTTAAAACGAAGGGAGGAAAAGCCAGGCAGGACCCCAGAAAGACTTTTGCATTAGTCAGAAGTGGCTTTGAATTCTGGCTTTTTAAAATCTGTGTGACCCTGGGTGAGCTATTGAAACTCTTTGTGGTAGATTGTGTGATTGTTAAAATATTTGCTGCCCTTTCCCATGGAGTCATCTCTGGGTAAAGATTATACTCCTTGTGCTGTTGACATGAGGCTTGTCAGGTGACTGTGTTTCTAGAGAGATGACAGTGGAACTGACATGTGTCCCTTTGGAGTAGAAACTCGGTTCCTCCATCTCTATCATCAGCTGTGAGAAAGGCAGGATATCACAGAGAAGGGCTGTTCCTTCATCCTGGGTTCTGGGTGGAAGAGGACATGGAGCCAATATGTAGCATGAGTAAGAATAAGTGTCTCTGGCTGTCCATTACCTGAAGCTGGGGGTTATTTGTTAGTGCAACATAGCAGAACCCATGCTGACTGACGTGCGCTTAACCTCGGTCTCCTTATCTGCAAAAATGAATATAAAAGAATCTGTCTGTGGTGGGAGATGGTGGTGATGATGATGATGGTGATAGTCCTCTTAATGAAAGCTAACATGTTGCAAGCCCTTCTGATGTGCCAGTGGTGATTCTAAGTGCTTTCCATGTAGTAGCTCATTTGCTTCTCAAACAACAAACCCACTACATGGATACTGTTATTATGTGTATTTTGCAGACAGGTAAACAGGAAAACAGAGGACAACATATGTGAAGTAAATGGATGGTGGCAGGAAATTAATATGTGTGGGCATCCTTAACCTTTCTTTACCTGTGACAGTGGTTTTGGTGTTTTTTTTTTTCCACCACCTGCAATCCCCCATTCCCTGTTCTCTGCTCAGGAAAAACTGCATGAGGGTGACTCGCAAAATTGCTGGATGATACACTTCTTCTGGAAGTCCACTGGCTGTGGGCCATGGGGAGATGTCACCTTTTGTGGGTCGGCCCCCACAGCACCCCAGGCCACACTGGACCTTGCCTGGGGCTGCTGGGCTGAGGCCAGGCATGATGTCTTCTACCCTGGGACTTAACTTCTGTGAGGAGTTAAAATCTATGAACTTATGCTTAGCACTGTCCCATAGTCCTATAACTTCTCTATTTTTTTTTTTTTTTTGAGACAGTCTTACTCTGTCACCCAGACTAGAGTGCAGTGGTGCTAATATAGCCCTTCAAACTCCTGGGGTCAAGAGATCCCCTCAGTTTAGCTTCCTGAGTGGCTGGGACTACAGGCTCACACCATCACAACTGGCTAAATATATATATATATATATATATATATATATATATATATATATATATATATATTTAGTTCTGTGAGATGGGGTCTTGCTATGTTGCCCAGGCCTTGTCTCAAACTCCTGGCCTCCAGCAATCCTTCCAACTTGGCCTCCCAAAGTATTGAGATTACAGGCATGAGTCATCACACCCAGCCTCCATAACTTCATAGAGGCCCTATTATTTCCTGTGGTTCATTTTAATCAAATGAAATTTTCTTATCATAGAGGCAAACTCAAACCATTTGCAAAAAACATAACTTGGGAATTTTGAGTGAGACCTGGGTTAGAAAGAGATTGCCTGTGACTTTTCCTTTGTCACAGCCTAGGGCAGTAGTTAGTTAGCACAAGGATCTTTACATAGAACAGCTGCTTCGTGTAAACATCACCGAAGCCTGGGGTGAGTTAGAAAGTCATAATTTAAAATGCAGTGATTTTGAGGTTAGATTTTTCCTCCCTGAAAAATAATGATAATCATCTGTCACTTCACAGTGCTTTGAAGGCTAAACATTTATAGTCCAATATGACTCACTCATTCTTACAAGGTCCTTTAACGGTGCACGCTACATGGTGCTGCTGGACAGCGTGAGGCACACTCACATGTGTGTGCTGGCAGATGAAGCCCCTGCTCCTTTAATCATTTTATCTTGTTTGGAAGAAAACACATGCACATTCTGGAAGGTGAAGCAATTTCACTGCCATCTGAGTGACAGAAACTGTAAACATGGGAATAATAATCTCAGGAGGAAAGATGGAACTCCCAGTACCCTAAGGTTTACCTGCGTGAGACTAATCTGGGTCATTCTCCACAAACATACTCCTCTTTTGTCTTCCGTGTCTTGGAAAATGACACCTCCATTCAGCAGTCTGAAATTTGGGAGCCCTTCTTGACATTGTTTTCCAACCCTTCTACACCCAATCTACCACCATGTCCTATTTATCCCATTCATTCCACCTTTAAGACATTTCATCCATCTCCTGCTATCCATTGGGTCCAACCCACCACCTGCTCTCGTTTCACTTATGCAATAGCCTCTTAAAATCTCCTGGCTTCCAAGTCATCCTCTCTTCAGCAGCAAGCAGATCTATAACCCCTATCCAGTCTGGAAGGCCCTGTGTGGTTACAGCAGATGGTTAGTCAGACATGAGCAGAGCAGGAGAGGACCCCCCACAGGAATGTCAGGCAGCCATCAGGTGATGGTCAGGCGGTTGTTAAGCTGTCGCTCTAAAATAGACACACCTGAAGCTGGTGATCGGCAGCTTCCTGATAAGATTGCAGGAGTTGGGCGAGTAGGCTCAAGCACATGCACTAAGAGGCAAAGTGGTGGAGTTTAACTAGTCTACGACCTTCCTCTAGGAACACTCAACTGGTAAGGGGAAAATGTCTCAAGGGAGCATGTGCACAGCTTCAGTGAACACACTGTGCATGGGGCCCCTCCCAAGTGCTGGCAGGCCACACTCACGTGGATAGCCCGCCCCAAGGGAAGAATCCAGGGAGAAGGAAGCAACCCCCCAGAAGCAGGCCAATGTATAAAACTCCAAGTCAAAGGTCAAACAGCGCACTTGAATCTCTCAAGTCACCCACTTGGCCCTCTTCCAAGTGTATTTTACTTCCTTTCGTTCCTGCTCTGAAATTTTTTGATAAACTTTCACTCCTGCTCTAAAACTTGCCTCAGACTCTCCCTCTGCCTTAGATCCCTCAGTCGAATTCTTTCTTCTGAGGAGGCAAGAATTTAGGTTGCTGAAGACTTGTATGGATTCGCTGCTGCTTAACACAACCCTGCTTCTTTCTCCAGTGTCACCTTTTTTTTTTTATGTCCTTCTTTCCTTAACAGATGACACTCCAGCCCCTCGGGTTTGCATCAGTTCCTCCCATAGGCCAAGGGATTCCCCACCGTGGTGCCCTGCACATCCCTTCTGTTAGTCCTTCCCTGGCCAACTTCTGCTCATCCTCCATGTGTCAGCCCAAAAGTCACTTCCTCAAAAAAGTTTTCCCTAATCATAACCCCCCATCAAAATCTGATTCTCCTAACATAATATTTTACTTTCATAATTCGTGATTATTTCTTTATGGAATGCTTAGTATTTGCTCAGTATCACCCTACCACCCTAGACTCTATGTCACAGGACCAAAGCCATAGCTCATTGTTCATCACTGTATTCACAGTGAAAGCATAGTTTTTAAGAAGGAGCTGTGTGTGAGTGAGAAGGTAGGTGTTTTCCTACCCTGTAGGTAAGGGAGCAGTCCTGAGGCTTGTGAGGAGGGAAAAGGCATGGTGAAAGGACACCGTAAAAACACTATTTAGAGCCAGGGGAAGTGGCCTGCACTGGTAGTTCCAGCTATTTGAGAGGCTGAGGCAGGATTGCTTAGACTCAGGTGTTCAAGATCAGCCTGGGCAGCATAGTGAGACTCCATCTCAAAAACAAAAAACAAACCCAAGAACAAAATAGACTATTTAGGTGAGCTGTGTGGACATGATAGAGATTTAGGCCAGTTGGGAAGCTGTTGTAGTTTTGACAAGTGAGAAGGAAGATGGGGCATGTTTCATGTGTGTTGACTGAAGACAACAGTGAGTTATTCAAGGGTAGATGTCCCAGACACAAGAGAAATGGGAATTTAAGCATGCAAAAGAAAACAAAGTGGAAGATACAGGATTTAAAAAGTCACTCTAAGGTTAAATGTTCTCACGAGTTTAGAATCTTTCCTAATACCATTAAAGGTAACCTTCCTGTTACTTCGGTTTTCCTTTAAAATTTCACTTCATAACTCCTCAAATGGTGGTTGCCTCTGCGTGACACCAGTGAAAACACATGGCCAAGAGAAAGAACCATGGTAATTCCACTTGGTAAGCTGTCTGGCAGTGCAGCAAGATATCAGGTGGATCTAGGAAGCAGCAGCGCTCTTCCAATGGGCAGACATTTCTTACTTCTCATTTGGTGTGCTTCGTGAATTCCTGCTTCTCTAAGCATCCCCTTTTCTGTGACGTCTCCCTGACCCCTGTGGACATGGTGGATGTCCCTTCTTCAGTGCCCAGGCATGGAGGCAGTGTCCCCAGCGGTGACATCTCCCTGTCCCCTGTGGACATGGTGGATGTCCCTTCCTCAGTGCCCAGGCATGGAGGCAGTGTCCCCAGCGGTGACATCTCCCTGACCCCTGTGCACATAGTGGATGTCCCTTCCTCGGTGCCCAGGCATGGAGGCAGTGTCCCCAGTGGAGCAGCCACCTCACTCCATTGTAACATCCCCTCATCTGGCAGCTATACCTGGGTTCTGCAGGTACTGCCCATATTGATTATGGTCTTAGTGATAACCCTCTTGTTCTCAGTCTTGTGTCCACCTACTTGGCCTAAGTGACTCCTTTCCTGTGGTCCTAGAGAAGTAAAATCCTTTCCGTTTGGGCCCCAGCACTGACTATTTGGCTTACAGTCAAAAAGACTCTCCACAAACTTCCCACCCCACCCCCACCCCACCTCCTGGTCTGCTGGGAATTTGTGTTCTCAGCATCCGGGATGATCAGTGTCTCCCTCCCCTGCCGCTTTCCCATCTTTTCCCCTTGCCCTTGTTTTGGTTACAGGCCCTCGTTTTCTCAGCCACTCCTTTTCCTGGCTGCCCAGTTGCTCACGCTTATTGTCCCTTCCTTCCCAGATACTATTCACAATGCACTTCCCAACTTCTGTCATGTTTGGTGGAGTGCATTTGCACATGTAAAGAGCCCTTATGTTTTCCAGAGACATTCATGCGAATTTCCAATGATATTTTAAAACACTTGTGAACACTCTTTGCATTTTATCCCGGAAATTTCCCACATTGTTTTATCTTCCATTCTACAGAAATCACTTTCAAAGAGAAGGAAGAAATGGAAAGAAAGCAAACATTTTATATGGTCACTGTACTAGATACATTTATTTATTCATTCAACAAATATGTATTGAGCTCCTAGTGTGTGCCAGGCTCTATTCTAAAGGCCGAAAACATAACTGTACACAAAATAGGCAAAGTGCCTGGTGCTACAGTGTTTGTGCTTTATTGGGAAGAGGCAGACACTAGGGACATTTATAAATATATAATACATCATGCAGTGGCAAGTGCCATGAGTAATATAAAGCAAAGAGGTAGGGAAAGGGAGGATAAGAAGGCAGCCCTACGAAGGCCACACTTGAGCAGAAAGCTGGGGGAAGAGAGGGAGCCCGGTGGACATGTGAGGGGAGACGCTGCGGAGAGAGCAGTCAATGCTAAGGGCCCTCATGAGGCAGAATGGACAGACCACACGGAGGGAGGCCATGGCCAAGGGAAGGAGAGAGGTGGAAGGCTTAAGAGGTAAGAGGCTGCAAACATCTAATCCTGCGGGGCTTTGCAGGTCATGGTGTCGACCTTAGCTTTTACTCTGAGTCAGACTGAAAACCATTTGAGGGTTTTTGACAAGTTGGTGACACAATCCTGGTTTTAAAGAGCCTCCTGGCTATAGCATGAAGAGAGACTGCAGATGTGGGAGTGGGGCCTTTGAGGAGGTGATTGCAACAACCCAGCAAAGAGATGACAGCGACTTGGGGAGGCCTAGTGTATGAGATGGCCAGATTTCTCCTATTGTCCTGTGACTATTGTCACAGTCTCCTGTGATGTAATACAGCTTTGTAGTGAGGATTATTATCATTATCATGAAGAAAGAGAGGCTGACAGAGGTAAAGTGCCTTGTGCAAAGTCACCCCACTGCCGTGAGAATCCCACTTATGAGGACATGCTTTCACTCTGACATGTGCTTTCAGGAAGCACGCTGCCCAGGGACTCTCCCTCCTCGTCTCCCTCAGGCTTGTCTCTGGGGTTCTAGAATCATTTCTGAGGAAAGCTCCGGAGCCTGAGCACAGACTAGGGTTGTGGGCTCTCAGCTGAGGGTCTCCAGGACAGAAGTAAGCTAGGGGGTGATTCTGTGCTGCTCAGAAGTTGCTGCTCATCCTTAAGCAGCAACCACCCAGCTGGTGCCCCCAGGAAGGGAGGTTTGGTAGCAACGAGGGAGTTAATTTTTAATCAGCGGAAAAAAATCACTGAGGTAACACAACCAAAACATTGGTAATTTTCTGCATAAAGTCAGGAGAATCTAGAAAGAGCCCCAGCCTCTAGCAGGGGGGAGAAAACAGGGTTCCAGGCAGCTGCCCCTCCTTAACATGAGTCAGTGCAGGATGGGTGGCATTACTGCCTCCAAAGTTGTCCATCTGTCGGTGTGGATCAGAATGGGGTGTGGAATTAGGAAAGGACCCCAGGGACAAGAGGCTAGAAATAAAGAATACTTGGAAAGGTAGGGACAGGGAGCTTTCTTTCAGCCCATCTGGCTAAGAGCCACCAGTGCCATTAGGGAGAAATGAAAAGTAATTCATCTGTGGGATATATGTAGCTTTTGTATGTATAATTTATACTTAATGTTGAACAAATGGTACCTATTTCATCTCTTAGCATGGTTCAGGGACTCACAATAAGCCTTTCTTGTTTATATATCTTACTGAATTAAATGCAAAACACCTATCTCACAAAGAACTTAGATCTAGGATGTGTGAAGAATTCTTAAGACTCAATTACAAGAAGACAAATAAACCAACTTTAAAAAATGGGCCAAAGATTTGAACAAATTCTCTTCACCAAAGAAGATAGATGAAAGGCAAAATAAACACATTAAAAGATGCTCAACATCATTAGTCATTAGAGAAATGCAAATGAAAATCACATTGAGATTACCACTACACACCTAGTAGTGGTAACACTTTAGAACCATACCATGTGTTTAGGACCATACCATGTGTTGACAAGTGGGTGGAGGAACTGGAACTCTTCTACGCTGCTGCTAACAACGTAAAATAGTACAACTACTTTGGAAAATAGTCTGACAGTTTCTACAAAGCTAAATATACAGCCATTCCACTTCTAGGTATTTACTCAAGAGAAATAAAAGCATCTGTCCACACGTATACAAATGTTCATAGCAGCTTTATGGTAATGGCCCAAAACGGAAAACAATCCAAATGTCCCTCAACAGGCAAATGAATAAGCAAATTACGGCATTTCCACAAAATGGAATGACACTCAGAGATCAAAGAAATAAACTATTGATACAGACAACAGTATGGGCAGATTTCAAAGTAATTATGCTGAGTGAAAAAAAAAAGCCAGACAAAAATAACACATACTGTATGATTTCATTTATATAAAATTCTAGAAAATGCAAACTAAGCCATAGAGGCAGAAAACATATCAATGATTGCTGGGAAGGGATGGGAGGCTGGGCTTGTGCGGGGGAAGGGGGAGCAAGGTGGGCTTACAAAGGACATGCGGAAACTTGGAAATGATGGAGGCGTTTGTTATTTTGATTGTGATGACAGTTTCACACATGTACACCAATATCAAAATTCATCAAATTGGGCACTTTAAATATGTGCTGTTTATTTTATCCTAGTTATACATGAATAAAGTTGTTTTTTAAAAAGCATGTATAAAATCTGGGGCGAATGAAGTAAACAGGTATTTGTCTTCAAAGTTTCACATCCCAGATGAGTGAGTGGCCCCATTAAGCCGCACCCCACAGGATGGCATCTGAGCAGGGCCATTTCTTCTGGGGCTGCCCATACCATATTCCTCAAATGCTCTGGCATTTTAACACTTCCATCAATCATCTCAAGCTCGGGTTTCCAAATACCGTGGGGCTGTGGTGTCCCTGTCTGCCGCAGTGCAAACAGGGCTGGAGACTTCCACACCTGGTCTTTATGAATGTGTGTTTTCTGTGTTCAGTTCCTTCACCATGAGGATTTCCAGCTGAGTCACAGGTTTATCAGTAGTGAGAAGTACACATTCAGGCAAAAGTGTCTGGAGTTAGAGGCAGCAGGAATTCAGCTCTTACAGGCTATCTCTATAAATGTTCCATGTTCATATAGTGAAGTGTGCAGAAAAGAACAGGTGCCCAGGAGGTTTACACTGTGTAGGTTTGCTCATAAAAGAAAATTGCTAGGAGAGCAGAGGGCAAGGGCGGCTCCAGTCCCCCAGCTCTGCCCATTATTGCTGCACAAGAAGTAAATTCCTGTACTTTCTTAAGCCTCAGTTCCTCCATTTGCAAAATAGCCATTGTGATATCTTGCAGAGTTGTTGGAAGGATTCAAAAGAAAATGGCTACAAAAGCTTTTTTTTTTTGAATTAACCATTCTTTACAAATGTTAGGTATATCCAAGTTTGACTTAAGGGGAGTATATTAGTTTGCCAGGACTGCCCTAACAAAGTGCCACAGACTGGGTGGTTTGAACAACAGAAATCTATTTTCTCACAGTGCTGGAGGCTGGAAATCGATGTCTTGCAGACAGCTGTCTTCTCCCTGTGTCCTCACGTGGTCTTCCCTCTGTGTGTGTCTGTGTCCTCATCTCCTCTTCTTTTAAGGGCACCAGTCATATGGGATTAGGGGTAACCCAAATGACTTCATTTTAGCTCAATCACTTCTATAAAGGTGATTGAACTTTATCTCCAAATACATTCACATTCTGAGGTCCCAGGGGTTAGATCAATGTGTGAATGTTGGGGAGACACAACTCAGCCCACAGCAGGGAGATTGGTGTGGGTGATGGGCATCTGATCACCATATTTTTTCCCCAATTATATTGGAAAATGGACAGTATCAAGTATAGCAGAGCCAGTATGGTGTGCCAAAGGTGATGAGGCCCTCATCATCACATTTCCCTCACTGGATTTCGATGTCTATTTTGTCCCTTTGCCCTTTTCTGTGAATGGCAACCAAATCAATGGTGGAGGTCAGATGTAAGTCTGGGAAACCACCTATAAGGACACTTTCTACTAAGTAGTCCCTGAGTCCCTGGAGACTTGTCCCCCTTTCCTGTCACTCTGTTCTTCACACAGACCACTCCTCCTGAAGAGGATCAGGGAGTGATGCTGTGGCTGCTGTGGGCAGAAGTTGGGGTGAGATCCAGGGGCTGCTGTGGGCAAAAGTTGGGGTGAGATGCAGGTGCAGAGCTGTTAACATTATCTTGGAAAAATTAGTGTTATGCAAACCAAAAAGTGACTTTATTTGTTGGACTGTTTTTAGCTTCAAGGGGCAATGAATGATTTAGAATGGGGCTATTCCCATGTGGTCGTTGCCCATGAAAAGAATGCTGTGGAATATTTGTTTGTCCACTGGCATTTGCTGCAACTTAGCATGGCATCTCCAGATGAGATAGGCGGAGAAAAGCTGGACAAAGGCCAGCCTAGTGACCCTCTTGGGTAAGTGCTCCTGATCATGTGTGCAAAATAATGTTTGGGGTGTATTGGAGAGTTGAAAACCAGTGAGCTTTTTCCTGGACTTGTCTGCTAAGAGCTTTTCATTTTATCTTGTAGCAAACTAAATTGAAGCCCTGGAGGAAGATCCTGAGCCATGGAAGGGCAGCTCCACACGCCACAGAGCCAATGAGGCAGCTTCACCTCTGCCCTGCTCATACTGTGCTGGTGCTCACCCCTTCCGATGGGAAGGGTGACAACAAAGTCAGTGGGCACCTATGGATCAGTTCAGACACAGCCCCCTGCTTGCCTGGCAGGGGCCAGGTGCACATAAGATACATGTATCGCTTATGTCAGAATGGACACCAATTTCCTCTGGGCACATCCCTAATCAGCAGCAATAACCCTGAATCATTTATCACAAAGGCCTGCTGCCAAAGCCCTTCGAGATCCCAGTGAACTGCTGTTGGCTTTCCCTTCTGAGATTTTGCTGGTACATCACAGTGAGCCATCACTACTATTTGTTTTCTCAACTTATTACACTAGTGTGCCAGCACATGAGATGCCAGAAATTTAGTGCAGAAGTCTGTGCCTTTTTCGAGTGTATGTGTGGGCATTTTTCTAGGGAGGGATTTATCAGATTATGCTTGGCCAAAAGTGCCAAGTATGAGATGCCAATTACTCATTCCACTGTCCCATATAGAACAGAACTAACACAAATTGATAGTGGGAGATGTGGGGGATCTCGGTGGTTATGTCAAGAATCAACCACAGCATCTAGTTCTGAGCCTTCATAATTATACTTATCATCAACCTGAAGATTTTTTAATAATAAGCTAATACACCCCTGTATTTGTTTCCCAAGGCTGCTACTAACAACGTACCCCAAACAGAGTGGCTTAAACAGAAATGTATGGTCTCAGAGCTCTGGAGGCTGGAAGTTCAAGGTCAAAGTCTTGGCAGGGTTGGTGTCTTCTGAGGACCGTGAACAAGAATCTGTTCTAGGCCATTCTCCTGGCTTATAGTAGCCTCAGGCATTCACTCCTTGGCTTATATATGGCATTTGCCCCGTGTCTTCACAAGCCTTCCCTCTGTACATGTTGGCTTTCAGATTTCCCTGTTACATAAGAACACCAGTCATATCAGATTAGGGTCTACCCTAATGACCGAATCTTAACTTGATCATCTGCAAAGACCCTATTCCTGAAGAAGGTCATATCTACAGGTGCTTGGGGTTAGGACATCTTTTGGGCAGACACAGTTCAATCCATAACAGCCCCTCTGAATCACCACCATCAACTCAGTGCTTATTCATGAGCCAGGGGTGCGACATTGAATGCTGTTGGGCTGAACTATCTGCCCCAGAGACCCCAGGTCATGCAGGGCAGTCTCTACTACATATTCCAAAGGTGTTCCTGGCCAGCCTGTTGCTGCTGATTCAATCACATGATTTACCATTTAAACCTCAGACTGGCCTGATTTTGAAGATGCGTGGAGAATTCAGTGGAGGGATCTCCTAAAGAAGTCAGGCTGCCAGGGAGTTCCTAGCCCTTATGAGAAAGATACTTGGCAATTCCAGGAGGTTGAAAAGCCCTCCCTCTATCCTTGTTTATGAACTTTCACTCACACCATTCCCTCACTCCACCTGGAGCACCCCTCTCCACCCCCTTTCTCCCTGTGGCCCACTCCAATCTCTTTCAACACCCAGAGCTCACCCTGCCTTCGCTTTTCTTTCCACGTTTACAAACCGGAAGTGCCTTTGAGTCTTCACTGGACTCTGGACCTCTTGCATGGAATGCTTACTTTCACTCCTGTCTTCCAGCCCTTCCTGAATCCCAACCTACTGGAGAATGGGGTTGGAGTCTTCTTCAAGGACCTTTTCTCCCCAGATGCCCTGCAATGCCTGGCAGGGTGCTTTACATGCAGAAGGGCTACATATCCTGGAAAGCGGGCTTGAAGCTTCAGGTGGAGCCCTGGAATTGATTGTGCCATTCCAGGAAACTTCCCACAAGCAGCCCAAGACCCTGATTGTCTACAGGAAATCATACAGACACCTTAATCAAGAGTTCTTTTTACCTTCAGGACTACCGCCAAAGTGGGCCTCCTGTGGGAGAAAAGACTTCTGTCAAAATAGCTCCAAGTGTCCTGGTTCCACCTGAAACCTCCATTGCCACATTGCAGTGATGGGCCTGTCATTTGCAAAGTGCAGGCAGCCAAAACTAGTTTCTGGCAGCAAATTGGCATGTACATATAACAGTTAGGTCTAAGGGCTCTGCAGATAGGATATTTATGAGTGGCGCCTTCACCACACTTTAAAGAAAATGGTCTAGTTGAAAAAATGATATAGACACATTCTCCCAAAGTTACTGACATTGACAGTCTTTCATGCCACTACTAGCTCTTCCTCCTCTGCTGGGTGTCCCTTCCACTTAGCCTGGCAGACTCCTCAGCCTTTAAGAACCATTGCAACCATAAAAATAATGAAATCATGTCCTTTGCAGCAACAGGGATGCAGCTGCCGGCCGTTATCCTGCACAAATTAACGTAGGAACAGAAAATCAAATACCGCCATTCCCACTTACAAATGGGAACTAAACATTGCGTACTCAGGGATATAAAGATGGGAATAGACACTAGGGACTATTAGAGGGGGCAGAAAGGGAAGGAGGAGAGAAGGGCTGAAAAACAAACTACTGGGTACTGTTGTCACTACCTGGCTGACAGGATCATTCATATCCCAAACCTCAGCATCATGCAATATGCTCACCATGTAAACAAGCCCGCACATGCACCCCCCGAATCTAAAATAAAGTTGTAATTACAAAATAAATCAATAAATAAGTTAATAAATGAAAGGACCATCACATTGTTTTTCCTACAAGCAGCCTTTCCTGGTCCCCTCACAAGCATATCCTCTCCCTCAACGCTGGTCAAGGAACTCTTTCCACCAATGGGTTCCCGCAGCACTTTGTGAGGACTCAGTTAACACACTGTGGGGCTGCTTTTTCTGGCTTTCTTTCTGTGTCGCCACCAGCTTGAGGACAGAACACTGCTTTACTTCTGTCCCTGCCTCCCTGGGCAGGTTCTGGTGGTAAGGGCTGTTTTGTTTACTTTAAATCACCCCAGGCGTCTGTTGCCAAAGGTCAAGATTCAGTAGTCATATTCTATTAAAGTACAGACAGGACTTTGGACCAAAGACAGAGATGTCACAGTGATCAGTGCCCACCAAGGGGACAACACTCCAGGCTCAGATGAGTCACAGCCAGCCACGCCTGAGGGCTGTCAGGAGGCAGACCTGGACCACCATGGACCGAAGGTCAGCCTAAAGCCGAACTCACTTGCAAGGACAGGCAGATGACAAAGTCAAGCAAATGACCTGAAGTGGCTCTAGAGTAGTGGTCCCCAAGGGCCAAGCCATTTTACTATTGCTAAAATGCCCTTTATTTGAATAACTGAAGGTGATTGCAGTAGGGACAGTTGTCTATTTTAATACCAGTCTTTGGAAAAATAGAAAACCGGCCACCCGGTGAAGTGTACAAGACTGAAAGCCCTGCTGCAGAGGAGGCACTTCTCATCGACTTACCGGCTGCCTCTTCCCACTGCCGTACTGATGCGGGAGGTAGCTAGCCAGGCATGAGTAGGGCAGGAGAGGCTCTCCCAACACACACACCGGGAATGTCAGACAACCATCAGGTGATGGTCAGGCTGTTGTTAACTGTCTCTCTAAAATAATAATTGGGCACAGCCAGCACCAGGGAAAGGCAGTCTCCCAATAAATAGAAAACACGTGAAGCTGGTGATCAGCTGCTTCCCGATAAGTCTGCAGGAGATCGGGTGAGTGGGCTCAAGCATGCGCACTAAGAGGCAAAATGGAGGCGTTTAACTGGTATATGACCTTCCTCTAGGAATGCCAGATTGGTAAGGGAAGAACGCCTCAAGTGAGCACGTGTACATCTCCAGTAAACACACTGTGCATGCCCCCCTCTCAAGCACTAGGAGGTTACTGCACATGCTAACAGCCCACGCGAACAGCCCACCCCAAGGGAAGAATCAGGAGAAGTAATGCAAGACCCTGGAAGGGTGCCAACATATAAACCCCAAATCAAAGGTCAAACCCTGCACTCGACCTCGCAAGTTGCTTGCTTGGCTGTCTTCCAAGTGTACTTTACTTTGTTTCACTTCTGCTCTAAAATTTGCCTTGGTCTTTTCTTCTGCTTTATGCCCCTCAGTCGAATTTTTTCTTCTGAGGAGGCAAGAATGGAGGTTGCTGCAGACCTGCACAATTTGCCTCTACTAATGACATGTCACCAGAGCATGTGAGCAGGGTGCTGGGCTGGGCTCTGGGCACCCCAAGTGCTCTAGGACAGCCCCTGCCTGCAAGGACTTACAGCTAAATTGGGACATGGGAACAGATGTAGACCTGTGGGCCCAATATAGGGTGCTGGGTGCCCCTGTGAAAGCGCAGCCCCAACAACACATCCTCAGGGGTCAAGGGACACAAGACCTCTGGGTCCCCACTCCCACTCCACCAGGTAGGTGCTACTTTTTTTTTTTTTTTTTTTTTTTAAATGTACTGGGGCTCTGCTCATGGTTTATTTTAAAGAAAAGGTTCTGCTGCTTAAAAAAAAAAAATTCAAAACCCTGAAAACTGTCCCTCTGGCCTGAGCTCATTTCCTGGGTGAGGAAACAGAGGCCCCGAGAGGCCTGAGGAGTGTCCAGCATCCCATGGCTGGGTGGCTGGTAGGTGGCCAGTCCGGGCAGAGCCTGGTCTCTCGGTGATTTTCACTGTCTCTCTCCATTTGTGTCATATCTGTGTCCTCCCCGTTTGCAGCAGGGACTTATACCTCCTTTTCACCTGCGCCAATGCCAGGATGGAGATTTGCTTATGCCCCTTGGCACTGCAGGCAGCCCAGCGACTCACAAAGTCTCAGGACCCTACTGCAGGGGTCCCCAACCCCCAGGGCCACAGACCTGTACAAGTCCCCAACCACCCCGGGCATGCCCTGCAGAGGTACCAAGCCCGGGGCTGGAAGGGTGGGGATGAAGATTATGGATGCCATCTGAATCTTTTCAAATTCAACACATATTTTTGGACACCAAAGCACTTTTTGTACATTTTAAAAAAATTACTCTAAACACTAAACCTGGAAGTTGTTTTCTGAAAAGGTGAGGGGACAGCACCTCCCCCAGGCAACCTAGATCCCTCGCATGCACAGTTCCCAACACAGAGCCTTGCGGAAGGGAGCGCTCAGTAAGATGTCATTTAGCTTAAAGACTGTGGATGTCTGAGCGTGCCGTGTTTCCCGCAGCTGTGCTTCTTGCTAGGTGCTCAGTCTGGGAAAGTCACCTCCGGCCCTGCGTTCTCAGGTGTGAAGGGTGGAGAGTCAGGGGTGCTGAGGGTCATACTCACCCACCATCTACCCTGCACCAGCACCCTCCCCCCCGCACTGGTTTTCTGTGCTCTCGTTTGGTGCCCCCAAAATCTTGAGGCCTGTAGGATTATCACTATTATACAGAAGAGGAAACCGAGGGTTAGAGAGGTGGTCTGAATGTCTAAGAAGGGAGATCCAGGATTGGAACCCAGATTTGTACAACTCCAAAGCTCTCTTCTGACCTGTGCCACCTCCCAAGGGATGAGCAATCGAGCCTCCCTTTCCTCTGCACAGCCACCCTGCAGCTCACACAGCTGCAGTAATGACCGCTCTCGAGAGAGCTGCCCCACCCAGATGGGTTTAAGGCAGAGAAGAGCGGCCTGCAGCCTAGTTTCTCTCAGTGTGTCTTACAGCCAAAGCCAAAGACTGAGGCCAACTCCCAGGACAGGGCCGCTACCCTGGCGTCAACACCACAAATGACTGGACGCAGCTGCTGGTAGAAAAAGCCGCACTCCAGGCATTTAGTACCTAACCAAAGAAATCCAAAGATTCTTATCTTTGCCTTGCTTCTCAACTGCAGAGGTTCTTCCCTTTTGTCCTAATACACTAGGAGGGAATTCTGCACTGATGACAAGGAACCATGAACGTGATTCCTTTCCCTCCTGCAGTGGCCATCTTCAGCAATTCTAGCCGTGAAGCCAGCCTGCCTGTCTCTTTCTTTGCTTGTGTTGGGTCATATTACTGAAGAAAGAATAATAGCAACACTGTTACCCGCCTGTGTATCAGTTTTTGTTCATGGGAGGTTTTAGGATCTCTGTGACACACGCTGGCAGAGCATGCCACCCTCACTTAGGAGGGGAAGCCGGAGGTCTTGGAAGTCACACCCTAGCAGGGAAGAGACCTAGGTTTTCCCATGGCTCGCTGCGGCCTCCCTGAACTCTTGTTCCACAGATGCTAGGCTGACACTCCCTTGTCCCCCTCTAGAGCTCTGTGAACAGGAAGAGGTTGTCTTCCAGCTGTGTAGAGGCTGGGGGAACAGCCCACAGTGCAAGCCACGACTACCTGCTCTGAAGTGGAGGGGCTGTGGAGCAGACAGCAGACTTCTCCCAGCTGAGCAGAGCTGGGCAAAATAGATCGATCTAAACCGCCCTTAGCGGATGTTCTCATTTCCCTGCTGCCCTAAAAGTGGTGTCAGCCTGAGGTGAACACTATAAATAACTGTTCACAGGCAGGTTGTTACAGGACTCTATAGCCTGTGTTGGCAGAGACAGATTCCGGGAAGTCAGTGACTTGGTCACTTCCTACTCAAAACTCAGGGCACCAAGGAGCATATATTGGGCTAAATGCAAAAGGCTGGGAATCAAAGAAGAAACATTAGAGGAGAGACCGGCCTCCCAAATGGACTGATACTATTTGTTCCTTCCCACAGGGCTTTTTTCAGCAGCCATGGTGAAAAGCTGGGGCTGTGAGGCCCCAACACCCAGCTGCCTCCCTCCACCTTTGGGGGTTTTAGAAATGTGAGGAGGGGCCAGGCACAGTGGCTCACACCTGTAATCCCAGCACTTTGGGAGGCTGAGGCGGGCAGATCACCTGAGGCCAGGAGTTCAAGACTAGCCTAGCCAACGTGTTGAAACCCCATCTCTACTAAAAATACAAAAATTAGCCAGGCGTGGTGGTGCATGCCTATAATCCCAGCTACTTGGGAGGCTGAGGCAGGAGAATCGCTTGAACCCGGGAGGCAGATGTTGCAATGAGCCGAGATCGTGCCACTGCACTCCAGCCTGGATGACAGAGCGAGACTCAGTCTCAAAAAACAAACAAACACACAAAAAAACAAAACAACAACAACAAAAACACACACACAAAAAAGAAATGTCAGGAGGGTGGTTACAGACCTGACCTTACATTCCTAAGTGCACGTGCTAAGATTCCACTCCTTGCTTTTAGCCACAGTTTGGAAAAGTTTTTTCTTGTTCTCAATAGTTCGATGGAAAGTGGTAAAAATGATTTAATTAATTATTAACCTTGGTATTTTTCTTCGTAGTTCTCAACATGCTTCACACACCTTTCCTTCTTTGAGCCACAAAGCAACACTGTGAGTAAGCTTATTGTTGCGAACCCATTTTACAGGTGAGAAGACTGAGGCCCAAGGATGCATGAGGAGACAGAGGCAATAAACATAAGGGCTGGGCCTCACATCTGGATCTGCTGCTCCCTAGCCCCTAGTTATGCCTTCGCTCACACCCAAGGCCATGATCTCACTAAAAAGAAATACCTTTAAGAGCAGGCACCCCTGCCTGATTCAGTCAGCAGTAAGCCATCAGCAGATCTTGCCCAATTACAGCCTGGTCCACCTGTTTGTAATAAGCATAGTGAGAAGGACAGAATCATAGCCGGGTGATTGGCAGGTTGAGTTGAGACTGACCACAGGGTGTGTTTGGTTTCTGGATGGGGCTGGGGTCCTTCTGAGCATGAGACAATAAATGACACTCAGCCACAGGAGGTGGGGCCCAGCAGGGCCACCGGCCTCAAAGCAGCAGGGTAGCAGGTCTGAAGTCAGAAGTTGAGGCTGCAGTCTTGAGGCAGAATTTCTTCTGTGGGACACCTCAGTTTTTGCTCTTAGGGGGATCAACGGAATGAGGCCCATCCACATGATCAAGGGCAATCTCTTGAAAATCAGCTTATTGTAGATGTGACCCACACCACAAATACCTCCACAGCAACGTCTACATTAGTGTTTATTAAATAACCGGGTCCTATAGCCTGGCCAAGCTGATGCATGAAACTCACCATCACATCCTGTATCCATCTACAGCTTTCTAGGGCACTGTGGTAGCCCAGGTGAGGTGTTGTGCTCTAAACTCAATTCTCTGGAACAAAACCGCTGGGCCACTTTTTTTTAGTTCCTGTATCTCTCCTCTGATGTGCACAATTGTGGCTTAGGATTATGAAGTTCTAGGGCAGAGGACAGGGAAGGAAAGAGGGAGCAAGTGTCTGGGAGGAGCAGTAGCTGGCTCTGCCACTCAAGTGTGTGCTTCTCCCCCAACCCACACCCATCATTGAGGCAGCCGTCCCTGCAAATGGATGTAACTATGAAAAGTATGGCATCCCAGTTCATCCAGAGACCAGACAGTGCCACGTAAAAGAGCCACAGTTTTGCCTAAGTGAGATTGCAGCAGACACGAAGGAGAGCGAAGGCACTGGACGAGGACACAGGTCAGGCAAAAGCATAGGAACAAAAGTGTTGGTCCCTGGTCAGTGTCCCCCAACTTCTCTTGCAAGCAAACCTACGTATAAATCCACGTTTTCTCATGACTATATTTCAGTTGATGGTCAGCTTACAACACCAGGACATGCAGTTTAGGGAGAGAAGGTTGGGAGGCCTAATCCTGTGATTTCTGGAGAAAAATATTCTGTTGGGGGGGAACCCAATGTGCAGCCTCATGATAGAGACGTGGGGAGACTGTTGACCTATTAGATTCAGCCCCCAAGGGCTTGCCTTGGTGTCTCTCGGGGCTGACAGGACTAAGGGGGTCGTTAGTCAAGACAGGCCAGGGCACAGGCTCCTGGTGATGCATCTGTGCTGGGTCTGCATTCTGAAAACAGCCTTGCTGGCCACTGGGCCATATGGACCTTGAAAGGGTCCCAAAGTCCATCAAATGGGGGGGGCGTGGTGGAGATGGGAAGGCTGCATCCCTCATCCCACTGGGTCCCCTGAGCCTCAGTGCCCTCCCTCCCTTGCTGGGGACAGCACTCTGTGGCTGCTGCTGGGCAGTGTTGGGCTTTGTCACCTGCTGAGTCCCCTCCATTGTCTCAGCAGACTCTGAGACTTTTCTTCAGGCTGGGCTTTTTCTGACTACTGGGGTGGTGGGGAGCAAGGTTGCTGTGCTACCTCATCCTATTGCCGACCCCCATCTGGCCTCCCCTCTTTACACAAGAGATAGCTTTTCCCTCATATCCCCACAAAATGCACACCTCTGCACTTCGAGGAGAATTCCAAGGTGAACTATGAGCTACAGGGTTGGAGGGTGTAATCTCAACTCCATTACTGCAACTGTGCCCATAGGGTTGACAAATTGCATGCCGGGTTCTAGACAGAAATATCATTGTAATGAAGCATTACTCAGGCTGCACTTCTGCCCACTTTCTTGTTGCTGAAAGCCATGCAGCACTAGATTCTGACCACTTACATCCCTGTTGTTCCTGTAGACAGGATTTCTGACATTAGGGTCCTAAGGCTGCTTAAGAATTAATTAGCATCTGCATTGTTCCCATAGACAGGATCTCTGACATAAAGATCACTTAATATGTTTTTCAGAACAGTGGATCAGAATAAGAATACAGCTTCTTCATCTCGCCCTGCCCCAGGACTTCACCCTGCACTCATCAACCAATCAAGGATCTCCACACCTTGGCCCACTTCAAAACCTTTAAAAACTCTTACTCTAAACTCCTCAGGAAAATGGATTTGGGGTTCCTTCCCATCTCCTCATTTGATGACCCTACCTCTTTCTCTGCTGCAACCCGGTGTCTGGGCATATTGACTGGCTGTGTGCATCGGGCAATGAACCTATTTGTTAGGATGATGACAATGAATTCCTTCCCCATCTTGCTTGGGAAATATTCACACTTGTTTGGGGTGCACTTGAACCCTTGCCCACCAGTATGGATGAGACAATAAATTGTGCAGAAAAATGGCAACCAATATGGGAAAACCTAATTAGAATTAATGACAACATTCTTGGGTAATAACAATTGTGTTCATTAGGTTTGGTGCTGTTTTACATGCATTATTTCTTTTACTTCTCTCAGTACCCCTTATGAGATAAGAACTATCACCGTCCTCATTCTTCCAAAAGAGGAAGCTGAGGCTTAGTGGTATAAATACTTTGCCTGCCAGTGACAGAGCCAAATGCCAGGGCAGACTTCAGAGCTTCGAGTACCTGTTTGTTTTTTTTTTAACTGCAGGTCAAGTTTCTTTCTAGGTAATCTTATTTCCTTATTTTAGGTCAGAGAATCAGAGATTTGTTCTTATGTGTGGATGTCTTTATACATGCTCCTGATCCGAGGGAGAGGAGGTGTTGAGCCCTGTGGCTGTAGTTGAGAAGGGCAATTCTGAGAGACAGGACTAGCTGGATTTCCTAGGCCAACTAAGAATCCCTAAGCCTAGCTGGGAAGGTGACCACTTCCACCTTTTAAACAGGGGGCTTGCAACTTAGCTCACATCCAACCAATTAGATAGTAAAGAGAGCTCACTAAAACGCTAATTAGGCAAAAACAGAAGGTAAAGAAATAGACAATCATCTATTGCCTGAGAGCACAGCAGGGGGGACAAGGATCAGGATATAAACCCAGGCATTCGAGCCAGCAATGGCTACCCTCTTTGGGTCCCCTCCCTTTGTATGGAAGCTCTCTTTTCACTCTATTTCACTCTATTAAATCTTGCAACTGCACTCTTCTGGTTCATGTTTGCTATGGCTTGAGCTGAGCTTTCGCTCGCCATCCACCACTGCTGTTTGCCCCAGTGGCAGACCCGCCGCTGACTTCCATGCCTCCAGATCTGGCAGGGTGTCTGCTGTGCTCCTGATCAAGTGAGGTGCCCATTGCTGCTCCCAACTGGGCTAGAAGCTTGCATTGTTCCTGCATGGCTAAGTGGCCGGGTTCATCCTAATCAAGCTGAACACTTGTCACTGGGTTCCACGGTTCTCTTCCATGACCCACGGCTTCTAATAGAGCTATACCACTCACCACATGGCCCAAGCTTCCATTCCTTGGAATCTGAGAGGCCAAGGACCCCAGGTCAGAGAACACAAGGCTTGCCACCATCTTGGAAGTGGCCTGCTGCCATTTTGGAAGTGGCCTGCCACCATGTTGCGAGCTCTGGTAGCAAGGACCCCCCAGTAACAATTCCATCCTGCATCTCTTTTCTCTCTGTACCTGTGGGTGCCGGGGAAATGCCAAAACATGGTCAATGAGACCTTAAGGAATTAAGGATGCAAAATAGAACTGCAAGAGCCTTTGTGGTCACTGGGGACAGTCCCATTGATAGGGACAGGAGGCAGGGAAATTCTGGGCAGATGAGAGTGGGTCCCCAGCGAGGGCTCCACCCTGAAGCCAAAAAGCCTAATACCACAGCCCAAAGTGAGAACATACATCCCTGATTTCCTGTTCCAATGTTGCCTTTTCCAAAACCACCCATGGCCCACCCTACGCCCTATCCTGTACCTATAAAAGCCCCAGAACTCAGCTGACAGAGAGGAGAAGCAGCTGGATATCAGAGACTATGGTCAGACATTGGAGAGAAGTGGCTTGGTTTCAGAGGGACAGCTTGACAGCGTAGCTTAGGAGTGGAGTCTGGCCAGGGATAGCTGGACTCCAGAGGAAGATCACCTTCCTGCCCCATCCCCTTTCTAGCTCCCCTTCCTGCTGAGAGCCACTTTCATTGACAATAAAATCCCCTGCATTTACCATCTTCAAGTTGTTCATGTGACCTCATTCCTCCTGAATGCCAGACAAGGACTCGGGTGTCATGAGTGGGGGTGCAAAAGGCTGTCACACTGACCTTCCACTGAGCTGTTAACACTTATGCTGTCCATGGATGGCAAAGCTAAAAGGGCACTGTAACCCCTCTACTGGGGCTTCAGGGTTGCAGTCACCCCTTAGATGCTGCTGTGGGGTTGCACAAAGTTTTGCTCCTGCCGGTGCCCAAAAGCGCTCACCCTGGCTCCTGTACCCACTCATCTGCACTCCCCCTCCCAAAAGGGGTGGAAGGCAGCAGGACCGAGCCAGTACAGTCTGCCCCTGCTGGCACCAAATTGGCTGGCTAGTTCTAGTGCCTATGCACTCTAGTTCCTGTCTGTGAAAGAGTCAGGAAAATATCCTGCTTCACCATCAAGGCAGATGTGATGTAAGCAGTTAAGTGACTAAGTAAGGCTGTGCTAAATACCAATCAGGCTAGAAAAATAAAGTCCTGTTGCAGGCAGGGGTCCCCTGATGCTTTGTCTGTGTGGCAGAAGGGAAGTCAGGGGTTTAGGTAATTGATGAGACCCTGTGACATCTTAACTGGACCACTAGGAAAGAAACCCCAATGTCAGTGGCTGACACTGTGTTCAAAACACACAGACAAGGTTTGGGAAGCAGAATTAGAGTGTCCCCAGTCAGGAGTGATTTTCTTAGAAAGCAATTGCTTATGTAGATTGATGTGAGAGCCTGGGCTCATGATACTTGTCCAGGAAGTGGAATTCACCATGTTAGTGGTTCTTTTCCTGCAAGATTGATGCCAAGGCATACATACATGGCTGCCCTCATAGGGAATTTAGAGTAGGAGCTTGGTTTTGAAGGATGGCCCACTTCTCCTACTTGAGCAACTCATATTTTAGAATATAGTGAAAATTCATAATTTGAAAAAAATGTTAGACTCTTCCCTAAATTCACTGTGTCTCTGGAGTGTAGGCCTAGTTGAATGCAAACAGGGCTGCTGTAATTTCCCAGCTGCAGTTCCCAAAACTAGACTGTGGCTGCTTTGCAAGAATGACACCAATATGATTGGGGAGGAAGAGCACCCTGAGCCTCTGCTCCCTAGAGCCAAGTGACTGACTGCTTTCCAGCAGGAACAGTGCTGCCACTTCTCCCAGGACAGGCCCATTATTTTTAATGCTGGATTAATACATAATGATGAGTGATACTTAACATGTTAATGGGTCATTAATTATTGCTGAAACTCTAATGAATTCTAGAGGTGGGGGGCAAATAGCAAAGCACACAGATTTGGAGTGAATACCTTCCCAATCACCAAGATCATAGTGAATATGACATAAGTAGAAAATGATAGGATACTTAAAATTATATATCACCGACTGCATTTGTAAGGCTTATGTCCTGCTTTTCCTACCATTCTCTGAGAGGAGACTTGAGGGCTAAACAGGGACAACATAGCTATGCAACTGGAAGAAAAACCTCATTCTCCTGTATTATCTGCTCTAGACCCTGCAAATAGGCCAATCTGAATGTAAAAGAGATTAAAGTATTTCTACAAAGCAGCATTCCCTCAGGGAACCCAGTGAAAGTGCATAAAGGATGTTTTGACTTTGCTCTTGCATTTTGATTCTTTTTTCCCCTAAGTGCAATATGACTAAGCAGGGTCAAATAGAGGTGACAATAGACATTACTGTATGTTAGCAAGCACTCTGGTTCCCCTCACTTCAGACACTTACCACTGCACTCCCTAGTCACCCCTTTGAAGCCAGACGGTGCGACTTGCTTTGGCCAATACATTGTGTGATGTGTGTCACTTCTAGGCTGAAGCTTTATGAACAGTGTGAGATTCGTGGCATCCCTTTTCTGCCTTGGCAATCATGGATGTGTGTGTTGAGATGGAGCCTTCATCATCTTCAGTCCCTGAGTTGTGATAATGAACAGAGACCCTCTCCCAACCCATATTGGAGCAAGAGTGAGAAAATTTTATAGTGTTAAGCCACTGAGATTTTAGGGGCATTTTTGTTCCAACGGCCCATTTTGACCAATACAACTTCAGAAACAATGGCCCTGGGTAAGTCAGAGGCATGGAACCCTCCCCAATCCTTGGTGATTTTGCTAACAATGGGTTGGTGGTTTTAATATATGTCCCAAATTCTTTGACATCATGCCTTCTTTCAAGGGAGAGCTTAATTTTTCTCCCCTTGAGTACAAGCTGAACTCAGTGACTTGCTTCTAATGAATAGAACAAGGCTAATGCTATGTGTCTTAGTCCATTTTGTGTTGCTATAAAGGAATACCTGATGCTGGGTAATTTATAAACAAAAGAGATTTATTTGGCTCACAGTTCTGCAGATTGTACAAGAAGCAGGGCACCAGCATCTGCTTCTGGTGAAGGCCTCAGGCTGCTGCCACACATGGTGGAAAGCAAAGGGGAGCTGTTGTATGCAGATATCATATGGTGAGATAAGAAGCAAGAGAGCAAGGTGGGAGATGCCAGGCTCTTCTTAACAACCAGCTCTGGGGGAGAGGGGAGACTAACAAAAGCCAGAATTCACTCACCTCTGCCTCCCCTCCAGCCAGGGAGGACATTAATTTATTCATGGGAGATTCACCCCTGGGACCCAAACACCTCCCATTAGGCCTCGCCTCCAACATTGGGAATTAAATTTCAACATGAGGTTTGGGGAACAAATATCCAAACTATAGCAGCATGGCATTAGATGACTGAGGCTACCTGATAAACACGCTTTGGGATTCCTCCTCACCCTCTCTCTGGAGAAAGCCTCTGACATACCATGGAGACACTCAAACAAATTGGAGAGCTCAAGGGGTGAGGAAGCGAGGCCTCCTGTGAACTTCGTGGTGACGCATCATCTTGGAAATGGATCCTCCAACTCTGGCCTACATCTTGTCTACAACCTCATGAGAGACCCTGAGCTAAGTCATTTTTGAACTCCTGACCCAAAGACATTGTGAGATAATAAACTGTTGTTGTTTATGTCACCAAGTATTGGGATAATTTGTCTTATAGCAATATATAACTAACACAATGGAAAAGGAATTAGATCCAGAAGTTTCTAAATTAAAAAGGTTACTTCTAGTGGTGCTGCCATTGCATTTTACCTTGCTAGTGGAAGTCTTTAGATCTCTTTCCCTATAACCTCCAATGCTTCCCAAAGCTAACCCAAATAAACATGAGATATCAGTTTTAAAAAATCAGTGGACTCACTATGAAACAATAAATTCAAGATAAATTCCTGAATACCCTTTCCCAACCAAAGTTATTACCCTAAATCTCTCCTTGACAGAAATTCCAAAATTATTACCAATAACTTCAAAAATTAGAGTTCCCAAATAGTGAGGAGACTGTTGCTATCCCTTTCTCTTTATCTCAATAGGAGAAAGATTTTTAAATGCAGTGGATGTTGTGGACCATGAGAAGATTATCCTGTATAACAAAAATATATATGTATAATGTCTATATTTATCATTTGTTAAGCTCCAGTGAAATGCAAAATACTTTTTCAAGCAAATAGCAAGTCTCAGTAAATACCTGCTGTAAGCTCAAGATCAGAGCTGGAGGAGACCCAAATGTGATATAAACTCATTTCTCACTTTCTAGGAGCTTAACATTTAGCTGGAGAGATCAGACATGCATGAAACAAATTGGAAAAATACAAAATGAAATTTAAGTGGTAATGGAATGTAGGGAAGAAAAAATAATTTCCTCTCTACTCTTTATAGTTCTTAGTTGGGATGGACCCCTGTAACAACAGATAGACTAACAAGGGAAAAACAAATACAAGTTTATTAACACGTATAGCTCATATATGTGTGGGAGCTACCCAGAGAAAAAGAGTAAATCACAAAGAGGTGGCTGTGATTTCAGGTTTAAATACGATTTTCAACTGAAACGAAGAAAGAAGGTGCCATGGTTTGAATGGCCACTCTGTCAAGGCCTCTGAGCCCAAGCCAAGCCATCGCATCCCCTGTGACTTGCACGTATACGCCCAGATGGCCTGAAGTAACTGAAGAATCACAAAAGAAGTGAAAAGGCCCTGCCCCACCTTAACTGATGACATTCCACCATTGTGATTTGTTCCTGCCCCACCTTAACTGAGTGATTAACCCTGTGAATTTCCTTCTCCTGGCTCAGATGCTCCCCCACTGAGCACCTTGTGACCCCCCCACCCACCAGAGAACAACCCCCTTTGACTGTAATTTTCCATTACCTTCCCAAATCCTATAAAACAGCCCCACCCCTATCTCCCTTCGCCGACTCTCTTTTCGGACTCAGGCTGCCTGCACCCAGGTGAAATAAACAGCCATGTTGCTCACACAAAGCCTGTTTGGTGGTCTCTTCACACAGACATGCATGAAATTTGGTGCCATGACTTGGATTGGGGGACCTCCCTTGGGAGATCAATCCCCTGTCCTCTTGTTCTTTTCTCCATGAGAAAGATCCACCTATGACCTCAGGTCCTCAGACCGACCAGCCCAAGAAACATCTCACTAATCTCAAATCCGATAAGCGGCCTCTTTTTACTCTCTTCTCCAACTTCCCTCACTATCCCTCAACCTCTTTCTCCTTTCAATCTTGGTGCCACACTTCAATCTCTCCCTTCTCTTAATTTCAATTCCTTTCATTTTCTGGTAGAGACAAAAGAGACACGTTTTATCCATGGACCCAAAACTCCGGCGCCGGTCACAGACTGGGAAAGCAGCCTTCCCTTGGGGTTTAATCATTGCAGGGACACCTCTCTGATTATTCACCCACGTTTCAGAGGTGTCAGACCATGCAGGGACGCCTGCATTGGTCCTTCACCCTTAGCGGCAAGTCCCGCTTTTCTGGGGGAGGGGCAAGTACCCCAACCCCTTCTCTCCATGTCTCTACTCCTTCTCTGCTTTTCTAGGGGAGGGGCAAGTACCTCTCAACCCCTTCTCCTTACCCTTAGCGGCAAGTCCTGCTTTTCTAGGGGGCAAGAACCCCCAATCCCTTATTTCCATGCCCCGACCTCTTTCCCGCTTTTCTGGAGGGTAAGAACCCCCGAACCCCTTCCCTCCATGTCTCTATGCTCTCTTTTCTCTGGGCTTGCCTCCTTCACTATGGGCAAACTTCCATCCTTCATTCCTCCATCTCCCTTAGCCTGTGCTCTCAAGAACTTAAAACCTCTTCAACTCACACCTGACCTAAAACCTAAATGCCTTATTTTCTTCTGCAATGCCGCTTGACCCCAATACAAACTCGACAGTAGTTCCAAATAGCCAGAAAATGGCACTTTCAATTTTTCCATCCTACAAGATCTAAATAATTCTTGTTGTAAAATGGGCAAATGGTCTGAGGTGCCTGACGTCCAGACATTCTTTTACACATCAGTTCCTTCCTAGTCTCTGTGCCCAGTGCAACTCGTCCCAAATCTTTCTTCTTTCCCTCCCACCTGTCCCCTCAGTCCCAACCCCAAGTGTCGCTGAATCTTTCTAATCTTCCTTTTCTATAGACCTCTCCCCTCCTCGCCAGGCTGAGCTAGGTCCCAATTCTTCCTCAGCCTCCACTCCTCCACCCTATAATCCTTTTATCACCTCCCCTCCTCACACCTGGTCCGGCTCACAGTTCCATTCCATGACTAGCCCTCCCCCACCTGCCCAGCAATTTATTCTTAAAAAGGTGGCTGGAGCTAAATGCATAGTCAAGGTTAATGCTCCTTTTTCTTTATCCCAAATCAGATAGCATTTAGACTCTTTTTCATCAAATATAAAAATCCAGCCCAGTTCATGGCTCGTTTGGCAGCAACCCTGAGATGCTTTACAGCCCTAGACCCTAAAAGGTCAAAAGCTGTCTTATTCTCAATATACATTTTATTACCCAATCTGCTCCCGACATTAAATAAAACTCCAAAAATTAAAATCTGGCCCGCAAACCCCACAACAGGACTTAATTAACCTCACCTTCAAGGTGTACAATAATAGAAAAAAATTGCAATTCCTTGCCTCCACTGTGAGACAAACCCCAGCCACATCTCCAGCACACAAGAACTTCCAAACGCCTGAACCGCAGCAGCCAGGTGTTCCTCCAGAACCTCCTCCCCCAGGAGCTTGCTACAAGTGCTAAAAATCTGGCCACTGAGCCAAGGGATGCCCATAGCCTAGGATTCCTCCTAAGCCGTGTCCCATCTGTGTGGGACCCCACTGAAAATCAGACTGTTCAACTCACCTGGTAGCAACTTCCAGAGCCCCTGGAACTCTGGCCTAAGGCTCTCTGACTCCTTCCCAGATCTTCTCAGCTTAGCAGCTGAAGACTGATGCTGCTCAATTGCCTCGGAAGTCCCCTAGACCATCACGGATGCTGAGCTTTGGGTAACTCTCACAGTGGAGGATAAGTCTGTCCACTTCTTAGTCAATACAGAGGCTACCCACTCCACATTACCTTCTTTTCAAGGGCCTGTTTCCCTTGCCTCCATAACTGCTGTGGGTATTGATGGCCAGGCTTCTAAACGTCTTAAAACTCCCCAACTCTGGTGCCAACTTAAACAATACTCTTTTAAGCAGTCCTTTTTAGTTATCCCCACCTGCCTAGCTCTCTTATTAGGATGAGACACTTTAACTAAATTTTCTGCTTCCCTGACTATTCCTGGACTACAGCTACATCTCATTGCCACCCTTCTTCCCAATCCAAAGCCTCCTTTGTATTCTCCTGTTGTATCTCCCCACCTTAACCCACAAGTATAAGATACCTCTACTCCCTCCTTGGCGACCGATGATGCACCCCTTACAATCTCATGAAAACCTAATCACCCTTACCCCACTCAATGCCAAGATCCCATCCCACAGCATGCTTTAGAAGAATTAAAGCCTGTTATCACTCGCCTGCTACAGCATGGCCTTTTAAAGCCTATGAACTCTGTTTACCATTCTCCCATTTTACCTGTCCTAAAACCAGACAAGGCTTTCTGAATAAGATTCAGAATCTGTGTCTTATCAACCAAATTGTTTTGCCTATCCACCCTGTGGTGCCAAACCCATATACTCTCCTATCCTCAATACCTCCCTCTACTACCCATTATTCTGTTCTGGATCTCAAACACGCTTTCTTTACTATTCCTTTGCACCCTTCATCCCAGCCTCTCTTTGCTTTCACTTAGACTGACCCTGACACCCATCAGGCTCAGCAAATTACCTGGGCTGTACTGCCACAAGGCTTCACAGACAGCCCCCATTACTTCAGTCAAGCCCAAATCTCATCCTCATCTGTTACCTATCTCAGCATAATTCTCATAAAAACACACATGCTCTCCCTGCTGATCGTGTCCAATTAGTCTTCCAAACCTCAATCCCTTACAAAACAACAACTCCTTTCCTTCCTAGGCATGGTTAGTGCGGTCAGAATTCTTACACAAGTGCCAGGACCGCACCTTGTAGCCTTTCTGTCCAAACAACTTGACCTTACTGTTTTAGCCTAGCCCTCATGTCTGTGTGCAGCGGCTGCCACTGCTTTAATACTTTTAGCGGCCCTCAAAATCACAAACTATGCTCAACTCACTCTACAGTTCTCATAACTTCCAAAATCTATTTTCTTCCTCATACCTGACACATATACTTTCTGCTCCCTGGCTCCTTCAGCTGTATTCACTCTTTGTTAAGTCCCACAATTACCATTGTTCCTGGCCCCGACTTCAATCCAGCCTCCCACATTATTCCAGATACCACATCTGACCCTCATGACTGCATCTCTCTGATCCACCTGATGTTCATCCCATTTCCCCACATTTCCTTCTTCCCTGTTTCTCACCCTGATCACGCTTGATTTATTGATGGCAGTTCCACCAGGCCTAATCACCACACACCAGCAAAGGCAGGCTATGCTATAGTACAAGCCACTAGCCCACCTCTTAGAACCTTTCATTTCCTTTCCATCGTAGAAATCTATCCTCAAGGAAATAACTTCTCAGTGTTCCATCTGCTATTCTATCTGCTATTCTACTACTCCTCAAGGATTATTCAGGCCCCCTCCCTTCCCTACACATCAAGCTCGAGGATTTGCCCCCACCCAGGACTGGCAAATTAGCTTTACTCAACATGCCCTGAGTCACAAAAACTAAAATACCTCTTAGTCTAGGTAAACACTTTCACTAGATAGGTAGAGGCCTTTCCTACAGGGTCTGAGAAGGCCACCGCAGTCATTTCTTCCCTTCTGTCAGACACAATTCCTCAGTTTAGCCTTCCCACCCCTATACAGTCTGATAACAAACCAGCCTTTATTAGTCAAATCAGCCAAGCATTTTTTCAGGCTCTTAGTATTCAGTGACAGACGAATGGTCTATTAAAAACACACCACACCAAGCTCAGCCACCAACTTAAAAAGGACTGGACAATACTTTTACCACTTTCCCTTCTCAGAAGTCAGACCTGTCCTCAAAATGCTACAAGGTACAGCCCATTTAAGCTCCTGTATAGACGTTACTTTTTATTAAGCCCCAGTCTCATTCCAGACACCAGACCAACTTAGACTGTGCCCCCAAATAATTTGTCATCCCTACTATCTTCTGTCTAGTCATACTCCTATTCACCGTTCTCAACTACTCATACATACCCTGCTCCTGTTTACACTGCCAGTTTACACTGTTTCTCCAAGCCATCACAGCTGATATCTCCTCGTGCTATCTCCAAACTGCCACTCTTAACTCTTGAAGTAAATAAGTAATCTTTGCTGGCAGGACTATGCTGAACCTCCTTAGGCACTCTCTAATTAGATGTCTTAGGTCCTCCCAATTCTTAGTCCTTTTATACCTGTTTTTCTCCTTCTCTTATTCCATTTAGTTTTTCAATTCATACAAAACCATATCCAGGCCATCACCAATCATTCTATACGACAAATGTTTCTTCTAACGACCCCACAATATCACCCCTTACCACAAGATCTCCCTTCAGCTTAATCTCTCCCACTCTAGGTTCCCACACCCCCCCAATCCCGCTTGAAGCAGCTCTGAGAAACATTGCCCGTTCTCTCTCCATACCACCCCCCAAAAAATTTCTGCCACCCCAACACTTCAACACTATTATTTTATTTTTCTTATTAATATAAGAAGGCAGGAATGTCAGGCCTCTGAGCCCAAGCCAAGCCATTGCATCCCCTGTGACTTGCACATATACGCCCAGATGGCCTGAAGTAACTGAAGAATCACAAAAGAAGTGAAAAGGCCCTGCTCAGCCTTAACTGATGACATTCCACCATTGTGATTTGTTCCCGCCTCACCTTAACTGAGTGATTAACCCTGTGAATTTCCTTCTCCTGGCTCAGAAGCTCCCCAGCTGAGCACCTTGTGAACCCTGCCCCTGCCCACCAGAGAACAACCCCCTTTGACTGTAATTTTCCATTACCTTCCCAAATCCTATAAAACAGCCCCACCCCTATCTCCCTTCGCTGACTCTCTTTTCGGACTCAGTCCGCCTGCACCCAGGTGAAATAAACAGCCACGTTGCTCACACAAAGCCTGTTTGGTGGTCTCTTCACATGGACGTGCATGAAACACTCCAAAACTCATGTTGACCCTTAGTCCTCAGTGTGGCAGTATGAGAGGTGGGGCCTTTAAGAAGTGATTGGATCATGAGGGTTCTGCCCTAATGAATGGGTTAGCCCATTCATGTATTAATAGATTAATGGGTTATTATGGTAGGGGAACTGGTAGCTTTACAAGAAGAGGAAGAGATACCTGGGCTAGTTAGCACATGAGCAAGCTCAGCCCCCTTGCCATGTGATGCTCTGTGCCTCCTTGGGATGCCTCAGAGACCTCTCCTATAAAGAAGGTCCTCACCAGATGCAGCCCTCTGACCTTGGGCTTTCTAGTCTCCATGACTGTAAAAAATAAATTTCATTCTTTTTTAACATTGATACATAAGAGATATATATATTTTGGGGTTACATGTGATATTTTGATACATATATATAATGTATAATAATCAGATTAGGGTAATTGGAACATCTACTACCTTAAACATTTATCTTTTCTGTACTCTGGGAACATTTGAATTATTCTCTACTAGCTATTTTGAAATATACAATGAATTGTTGTTTACTATAGTCACTGTACTGATTTATTGAACATTAGGTCTTATTTCTTCTAACTGTATTTTTTCTATCAATCATCTTTTATCCACTTCTCCCCTCTACTCTGGCCTCTAGTATCCACCAATCTACTCTCTATCTTCATGAGATCCACTTTGTTAGCTCCCACATATGAGTAGAACATGTGGTGTTTGACTTTCTGGGCTTGGGTTATTTTACTTGACATAAGTTCATCTCTGTCGCTGTAAATGATGAGATTTTATTCTATTTTATGACTGAATAATATCCTATTGTGTATATATACCAAATTGTCTTTAACCATTCATCCATTGATGTGCACTTGGGTTAAGTCCATATTTTGGCTATCATGAATAGTGCTGCAATAAACATGAGGGTGCAGATATCTCCTCAATACATTGATTTCCTTTCATTTGGATAAATAACCCAGCTGTGGGATTGCTGGGTCATATGGTAGTTCTATTTTTAGTTTTTTGAGGCACCTCCTTACACTTTTTCATAGTGATTGTGCTGATTTATATTCCTATCACCAGTGTACGAAGGGTTCCCTTTCTCCACAATATCACCAGCATTTGTTGTTTCTGTCTTTGATAAAAGCCATTTTAACTGAGATGAGATGATATCTCACTGTGGTTTTGGCATTCATTTCTCTGGTGGTTAAATTAACGATGCTGAGCATTTTACACATACCTATTGGCCATTTGCATGGCCTCTTTTGAGAAAAGTCTATTCAGATCTTTCACCTGGTTTGAAATTGGATTGTTTACTTATTTTGCTATTGAGTTGTTTGAGTTCCTTATATATTCTTGTTATTACTCCCTGGTCGCATAGCTAGTTTGCAAATATTTTCTCCCGTTCTGTGGTTTGTCTCTTTTTTACAGTAGGTAGCTAGTCATACATGAGCAGGGCAGGAGAAGGCCCCCCGCAACCAGGAATGTCAGGTGATCATCAGGTGATGGTCAGGCGGTTGTTAACTGTCTGTCTAAAATACTTGGTCACAGCCAGCTCCAGGGAAAGGCAGTCTCTCAATAGATAGAAAAAAACCTCAAATTAGTGATAGCAGCTTCCTGATAATGAGAGACAGGACTAGCTGGATTTCCTAGGCTGACTAAGAATTCCTAAGCCTAGCTGGGAAGATGACCACATCCACCTTTAAACACGGGGCTTGCAACTTAGATCACACCCGACCAGTCAGATAGTAAAAAGAGCTCACTAAAATGCTAATTAGGCAAAAACAGGAGATAAAGAAATAGCCAATCATCTATCACCTGAGAGCACAGAGGGAGAACAATGATCAGGATATAAACCCAGGCATTTGAGCCAGCAATGGCTAACCTCTTTGGGTCCCCTTCCTTTGTATGGGAGCTCTGTTTTCACTCTATTAAATCTTGCAACTGCACTCTCTTCTGGTCCGTGTTTGTTAGGGCTTGAGCTGAGCTTTTGCTCGCCATCCACCACTGCTGTTTGCCGCCATCGCAGACCCGCCACTAACTTCCATCCCTCTGGATCTGGCAGGGTGTCCACTGTGCTCCTGATCCAGTGAGGTGCCCATTGTTGCTCCTGATCGGGGTAAAGGCTTGCCATTGTTCCTGTACGGCTAAGTGCCCAGGTTCATCCTAATCGAGCTGAACACTAGTCACTGGGTTGCACGGTTCTCTTCTGTGACCCACAGCTTCTAATAGAGCTATAACACTCACTGCATGGCCCAATATTCCATTCCTTGGAATCCGTGAGGCAAAGAACCCCAGGTCAGAGAACACGAGGCTTGCCACCATCTTGGAAGTGGCCTGCCACCATCTTGGAAGTGTCCCGCCACCATGTTGGGAGCTCTGGGAGCAAGGACCCCCCAGTAACAATAAGATCTCAGGAGTTGGGTGAGTTGGCTCAAGCATGTGCACCAAGAGGCAAAATAGCAGAGTTTAATGGGTATATGACCTTCCTCTAGGAACATTCAATGGTTAAGGGAAAAACACCTCAAGTGAGCCTGTATACAACTTTAGTAAACGCACTGTGCATGCGGCCCCTCCCAGGTGCTGGCAGGCCACTGTGCATGCAGACAGCCCACTCCAAGGGAAGAATCAGGGGAGAAGTATCACAACACCCCTGAAGCATGCCAATGTATAAAACCCCAAGTGAAAAAGTCAAATGGTGCACTTGATCTCTCAAGTCACCTGCTTGGTCCTCTTCCAAGTATACTGTACTTCTTTTCATTCCTGCCCTAAAACTTCTCAATAAACTTCCACTCCTGCTCTAAAACATGCTTTAGTCTCTCCTGCCTATACCCCTCCACTGAATTCTTTCTTCTGAGGAGGTAAGAACTGAGGTTGCTGGAGACCTGCATGGATTTGCTGTTGGTAACATCTTCACTTTGTTGATTGTTTTCTTTGCTGTGCAAAAGCTTCTTAGCTTGATGAAATCCATCTGTCTGTTTTTGTTTTCATTGCCTGTGCTTTTGAGGTCTTACTCAAAAATTATTTGCCCATATCAGTGTCCTGGAGTGTTTCTCCAGTGTTTTCTTCTAGTAGATTTTTAGTTCCAGGTCTTAGATTTAAGTCTTTAATCCATTTTGTTTTTATTTCTGTGTATGGTGAGAGATAGCATACATTCCCCAATGTATGCTCTTGGCACCCTTGTCAAAAATGTTGGCTGTAAGTGCATAGATTTATTTTCGGGTTCTTTATTCTATTCCATTGGTCTATGTGTCTGTTTTAATGCCAATACCATGCTGTTTTGATTACTACAACTTTATAGTATATTTTGAAGTTAGATAATGTGATGCCTCCAGCATTTTTTTTTTTGCTCAGAACTTTTTTTTTTGCTATTCAGGGTCTTTTGTGGTTCCATGTAAGTTTTAGGATGGTTTTTTCTATGTCTGTGAAGAATGTCATTGATATCTTGATCAGAATTGCATTGAGTCTGATCACATTGAGTAGTATTGAAATTTTAGTAATATTAACTCTTTAAAGTACCTAGTTTCAGGCATTATGTTATAAGCAATAGAAAATGGACTAAGACAGAAAGGCATTGGGGGGCCAATAATGGGGAAGTTACAAGGAAAAACTCAGTAAACAAGGGTAAGGTTTGTTATGCAAATTTAAGTCAGTGCCTTCTCCATTGGTAAGAGTCAGTAACTTAGAGTCATTCTTTTCTTCCTGGTACAGACAGGGAGATACCCTTACAAATGGAGATTTTCTTTATACATGTAAATTCTCTTTACCAAAGGGTAACTGCTGCACTATTTTTACAGTTTCTCCTGTGTCTAAAGTTTCTGAAAATAATCAGCTCAAATAATCCTTATGCAAAAGAAGCACATTTTAGGGGATTCATAGTCTGAACTCCTGCAATGTGATAAAGACTGCACATGTAATAATTCTGGAGAAGGCAGAGTACATAAAGCCATGTGAGTCACACTCTCTGCTTGCAAAAGGGTTATCTCCTCAAGCTTGAGTAGGATGGTCCAAGCCTGTGGTTTTATCCCAGGCACGTGGAGGAGTTGGCAGATTAGAAAGAAAAAGGCCTGAGCAGTGCCGAGTGGGCAAGGGCAGCAACACTCTCCTAAAGGGCCAGGGAGTTTTGGACTGAGATGAACTAGATGACCATTAAGATTTATTCCAGTCTAAGATCCAATGCTTCTATGACTCTAACACAATTTTACAGTTTCTTGTTTTGATGCTGCAGTATTACTAATAGCTATTATTTACTAAGCCACTTACTGTCTCATGTGTCCATATGAAGAGACCACCAAATAGGCTTTGTGTGAGACACAAGGCTGTTTATTTCACCTGTGTGCAAGCGGGCTGAGTCCAAAAAGAGACTCAGCAAGCATGGTGGGATTATCATTAGTTCTTGTAGGTTTTGGGATAGGTGGTGGAGTTAGGAGCAATGTTTTGTGGGCAGCGGGTGGATCTCACAAAGTACATTCTCAAGGGTGGGGAGAATTACAAAGAACCTTCTTAAGGGTGGGGGAGATTACAAAGAATCTTTTTAAGAGTGGAGAAAATCACAAAGTACATTGATCAGTTAGAGTGGGGCAGAAACAAATCACAATGGTGGAATGTCATCAGTTAAGGCTATTTTCACTTATTTTGTGGATCTTCATTTGCTTCAGGCTATCTGGATGTATACGTGGCAGGTCACAGGGGATATGATGGCTTAGCTTGGGCTCAGAGGCCTGACACTTACTATTGAAACTGCCATTGCAAAATTATAACTGACACAGTGAAAGAGATCTGACCCAACTAAATCCATCTTGCTTCTAACCACCAAGCTATCCTTGCTCATTCCTGGGTGCAGGCTGAACTAACTTTGGGAGAAACTTAGTTTATAGTTTAGTGTTTAAAATGAAGATGATAATAGCTCTTTCACAAAAATCAACCTTCCTCTTGCCTGGGGACTAGATTCCCTTTGTAGGACTAACAAATTAACCACAAGATTAGAAATTATGGTTTAGGAGTCATGCCACCAGAAGATTCTGACCCTCCTTAAACTGTTCCTAAAATCGGTGCTTGAGCTGTTTTGCAGAGATATTTTGCAGATGCTTCACTTGATGGATTAGCTGGCACCACCCAGATCAATAAACTGGCTCATCTGATCTTGTGGCTCCAACCCAGGAACTGACGCAGGGCAAGAAGACAGCTTTGACTCCCTATGATTTCATCTCTGACCTGACCAATCAGCACTCCTGGCTCACTGGCCTCCCCACATCCACCAAGATGTCCTTAAGAATTCTGATTCTGGAATGCTCGGAAAGACTGATTTGAGTAATAATAAAACTCTGGTCTTCCACACAGCCAGTTTTGCATGAATTACTCTTCCTCTATTGCAATTCCCCTGTCTTGATAAATTGGCTCTATCTAAGCAGTGGGCAATGTGAACCCACTGGGCAGTTACACTATGGGCCAGGGTTTGCTGACTACTTCGTATGTATAAGCTTATTTATTCTTCATGATAACATAATTTTTAAAAAGGCATTGTCATCCCCACTTTACAAATGAGACAACTAAAGTGCAAAAAGTGTAAGTAACTTTCAAAGGTCACAGAATTTGAATGCGATGGCCAGGGCTGAGCCCATGCTCTAAACAATAGTGTTCAACCTCTTCCTTTGGTGCTACCAGCTGGGGCCTGTACTAGTTTTCTATCCTAACCCTTGCACCATGACTTGGAGTCTCTCTGTGGAAGCTGACAGGAGAATTTCAGAGAAGGCACGACGCATCAGTGCCACTTGGAGGAAAGATGCTTTTGTTTGATCCTTTAAGCCCCAGTTGGAACCAATCTTCGCAGTGGTGTTGGCAGCCTCAGGACTCTCTGGGGACTTTCCCATTCTGGAAACTGAAGATCTGCTTAAGCGCTGTACAGGTGACAGTTACCGGATCCTCGGCTAGCTCTTTGCTGTGGTGGCCAAGAAAATGCTCATTAAGTTTGGAGTTCTGTTTCCTTAGTTCCTTGTCCTGACAGCCTAAATGATTTCAGATTTTTCCAGTAGTGTGCTCTCCTCCCACCTACAAAACAAAATGTACATGTGCTTCCTAGGTTAAGGGATGGCTTTATTTAGGTCCAACTGGATGGTGGGAACTGAGAAATACTGTATTCAAGGACTGGGGCAAGTTCTGAAGCTCCTAAGCAGTGGGTGCCCATGGAGAATACATTTCAGGTCCGTTATCCATGACTTAAGTTGATGTTCTCAAGCATTAGGCCAAAGACCTGAAAAATACAATAATCCCCGAGAAATGTACTGCCCAGAATGTCATATTATCCCACAAGGAGGAATGCCTAACCAAGACTAGGAAAAGGACAAGGCCAAACCCCTTGCTGGGATGTACAAAGTGTAATTGCAAATTGTCAGTAATGAAGAATGCCACATGGTCAGTTGTGTTTACTGGAACTTGTCTAGTGATATCACTGACAGTCAGCAAGGGAGGTCAGGTTCCTGCTGCCTCACGGCCTCCCATAAAAGACAGGAGTAAACTTCTTTGAGTATAATGAGTCTCCCTTTTCCTGTTCCTCTCTCCTTCCATATATACCTGCTGCTTTCTTTTGAACTAGAAATCTGTTTCATTTTGTTTGGAGAATAAAGTCTTTGGTAGATGCTAGTTATTGAATTCATGTGCTGCTTAAGCTCAGAAGACACAAGTGGACAGAAATCCTCCTACAGGGAAGTCAAGACTTTCCCTCTGAAGGTTCAAGTCTAAATCTGTTGAAATGAATTTATGAGAAATATATTAACAGGAAATAAGATGCACAAATGTATTAATGTGCACATGGACACGAGAGTCACACAAGTATAAGACTCAAAGAAGGGCCAGATGGTTGAGGCTTATATACTCTCTTCATAGAAGAGAGGGAGATGGGGAAAATCAAGACAATTTAAGGGATTGCAAATAATTTTTAGGGGAATTGAGAGGACCTGGGAGGCAGATATTATCTTGTAAATATTCTTAGGAAACTGAATGGGACCTGCAAGTTACAGGAAAGTGAGGGGCAGAACTGCACTGTGAACAGAGGTGGTCTTATTATGTAGAAAGCCTCCCAGGCAATCTATTGGAGCTGCCCTCAGAAGAACAAATAAAATCTATCTGGGTGCAGTTGTGGCTTTTAATCACTTATCTTCTCAGATAAGAAAATTCCAGAGTCCCTTCTTGCACTTGGGGGAAGAGGGTGTGGGGTGAGAGAGGAACAAAAGATTAGAAAGGTTTTGGTTCTGAGGCACCTTCTAAGGCCTTCCAATTTCTTTTGTCAGCAACAACAAGAACAAAAAGCAAACCCTGTAAAATATTTAAAGAGGCTTATTCTGAGACAATATGAGTGACCATGGCCCAGAGAACAGTCTCACAAAGTCCTGAGAAAGTGTCCCCAAGGTGGGCAGGTTACAGTTTGGTTTTATGCATTTTAGGGAGACAGAAGTTACAGGCAGACATAAATCAATACATGTAAGGAATATATTTGTTTGGCCTGGAAAAGCAGGATATCTCAAAGTGGCAGATTATAGGTGCATATAGGAATACTATGAGTGGAAAGATGTTCCTGTGAGTGGAATCCACTCATAGGTGGATTCAAAGATTTTCTGATTGGCAAGTCATTGAAAGAGTTCAGCTAAAGACTTCAAGTCAGTAGAAAGACATGCTTAAGTTAGGATAAAGGGATTTGAGGAAGCCAAGGTTCTTGTTATATAGACAAAGCCTCCACGTAGCAGGCCTCAGAGAGAATAGATGGTAAATATCTTTTTTGAGACCTTAAAAGGTGTCAGACTCTTAGTTAAATTCTCCTACATCCGGGAAAGTTCTGGCTGCACTAAATGTGATTCTCTACAAGCACAAAATTTTCCCCACAAAAGAAAACTTTGCAGAACCATTCTGCAAAGATGCAAAATAGATGTCAAAGAAATCTATTTTAGGGTAAAATATTTTTATTTCTTTCAGGATCTGCTATCTGTCATGTGATGCTGTACCAGAGTCAGGTTGGAATTTGGTATCTCATTGCTGAAGAGTCCGTTCTGTTAGTCTTAGGATCTCTATTTTAATGTTAATGCTGGTCACTTGTGCCTAAATTCAAAAAGGCAGGGAGTATCAGGAGGCCTGTTCAACCTTCCTTCCCATCATGGCCAGGAATTCAGTTTTTCAAGTTTCTCATGGCCCAGAGGGGGACTGTACAATTGGTTGTGGTGGCTTAGAATTTTAGTTTTGGTTTATATATTTAATCTGAAGTGGCCAGTATGCCACAGCGCTATATATTGGGGTTATTCTCTTGCCCCAACATCCTAATCCCCAACTGTTGATATTTTAGTGTATGCAAACTTGCTTCTATTTTTCTTCTGAGAATTTTAGCTTTCCACTAAATCCATAAGTCATTCCTTTAAATCCACAAGTCCTTCCTTTTGGGGATTATTAAAAGTGCTGGGGACTTAGGAAAGAGACTAAGAAGAAGGCAGGGTAAGGAAATGAGTCCAATGTTGAAGTTTAGGAATGGAGATGGGAAACTGAGGATGGCAGGACCGGCTCAGAGCTGCCCCTCGGCCTCTGACCGGAGGGGAGAGGGCCCCTCCCAGAAGGCAGCCCTAAAGCAGAGCCCAATGGGCCATGCGTGCAGGAGGAAGGAAGCAGGCCCAGCAAAAAATTCTCTTTTAGTTCCCTCTTAGGGTGCAGATGAGGGTGGAGGGGAGTGAAGTCAACCTGTTCTTCTGAATGTGAGGCCTGTGTGCTTTCTGGGACACCAGGGATTTGGGACCCACTGGAGGTTCACAGAGATATTCTTAGGGAGCCTGACTGTTCTCAATGAGAATGTTTAAGTTTGTGTTTTAATTTGAAAACTCTATCTGTAAGCCATTCTGGATTATCCTGGTGACATTCTTAGCAGCATTTTCAGGTTCTCCATTGGGGTTTTGTGTTTCTAGGCCTGGCCTCATGTGGCGAGAGTTACTGATCACAGCTCATAACAAGTCAACAGACAGAGGCATAGGAAGGCCAGCTGATAGCTAGGTGACACTCCACATGCTCAGCAAATGGGAAGCTGGCAGCCCTGCACATAGGAAAAGTGGTGGGAGCAGGACGTCATCCCAGAATGTATGGTGGGATGGGAGTTACAAACTGAAAAGAACTGCAAATTCAAGGCTATAGGCACACTGAAAATACCTATTTAGTGTCTGCAAAACATCTGCCACATTAGTGTTGTCAGTTTCAGTTTTTATAGTTTTTTTGGTAGTTATATATATATATGTATTTTTTGGGTTTTATAGTTGTATAGATCTCTATACAGAATAGAAACCTAGATTTATGCTTTTTTTAATGAAGCACACACATACAAAAGTAAAGGCAAAAGAAGTCAACACCAGACAACTGTCAGGTTTTTGGGGATTTTTTTGTTTTTGTTTTCCTTAAGCGTAACAAAAAATCAGCATGTTCCTCATTTTGACACTAAGCTGATGAAAGCTCCTCCTTTATGTCAGTATGGGTCCCCTATGGGATTTGTGCAATCCTCTGCCAAATGGAAGGACCCTTACTGAAGGTGTAACAGACACATCCACAACTCTGTCCTGTAGTGTCACATGTAAATCGTGATGGCTGCAACAAAATCAAATCAACAGGACAAAAAAAACAGGTTAAGTAGAGAATAAACTCAGAACACCATAATCTTTGAAGCTAAGAAGCAGACTCATGTGGCAGACATTATATTTTTTACTGTGGTAATATATTCCTAACATAATGTTTATCATTTTAACCATTCGTGAGTGTGCACTTCAGTGGCGTTACACGCATTCATATTGTTGTGCAGCCATCAGCCCCATCTATATTCCAAAACCATTTCATTCTATCCAACAAAAATGTTGTACCCATTAAATAATAGCTCCCAACTCCTCTTTCCTCCTAGCTTGTGATAACCCCTCTTCTTCCTGTCTCTATGAAATTACCTACTCTAGGTACCTCATATAAGTGGAATCATACAGTATTTGTCTTTTTGTGACTGGCATATTTCACTTAGCATAATTCCTTAATGTTAATCAATGTTTTAGCATATATCAAAGTTTAATGCCTCTTTATGATTGAATAGTATTCCATTGTACAGACATACCACATTTTATTTATCCATTCATCCATCAGTGGCTTTACGGCTTTCGTGAATACTGTTGCTGGTGTACAAGCATCTGTCCCAGTCTCTAATTTTAATTCTTTTGCACATATTCCTAGGAGTGGAATTTGGGGGTCATATGGTAATTCTATGTTTAATCTTTTAAGAAATTGATAAATTGTTTTCCACAGTGGTTGGACCATTTTACATACCTACCAGCAAGAAAAAAAGATTCTAATTTCTCTACATCTTTGCCAATATTTGTTATTCCCCCCCACCCCCTACCTTTATTTTCTAAGAGATAGGGTCTCGCTATGTTGACTAAGCTGGTCTTGAACTCCTGGCCTCAAATGATCCTCCTGCCTCCCATCACCTCCCCTCTCAGTTTACTGGAGGGCTTCTGAGAAAGAGTTTTGCACAATTAAAAAATACACAAGAAAGAGGCAGTCCTTTTTCTTCTGGATATTTTTGTTTTATATGAGATATCTGGAATTGCACAGCCAACTTACCACCATGAGGGCAACTGTCCTGAAGACCAATCCAACCTGTGGAAGTCAGCAGAGTAGGAAGAGTGGATCTTTGGTCCCCAAAGATGTTGTTGAGTTATCAGGTGAGCCAAACTTGGAGCTGCACCACCTTGGGACATCTTGTCATATGTTATTATACATCTCTAACTGACAAGGACATTGGAGTCAGGGATTTCTGTTCCTCGAAGCCAAAGCCATTTTAATTAGGATTTTTAAAATTTCTTATTTGAAATGCACATAATTATACATATAAAATTAATATATATTCACCAAATATTTATGGCATCAAGCATCAGTTTGATTTTTTTTCTTTTTTTTTTTTTAAATTATACTTCAAGTTCTGGGATACATGTGCAGAACATGCAGGTTTGTTACATAGGTATACACGTGCCATGGTGGTTTGCTGCACCCATCAACCCGCCATCTACATTAGGTATTTCTCCTAATGCTATCCCTCCCCTAGCTCCTCACCCCCTGACAGGCCCCGACGTGTGACGATCCCTTCCCTGTGTCCATGTGTTCTCATTGTTCAACTCCTACTTATGAGTGAGAACATGCAGTGTTTGGTTTTCTGTTCCCGTGTTAGTTTGCTGAGAATGATGGTTTCCAGCTTCATCCATGTCCCTGCGAAGGACATGAACTCATCCTTTTTTACGGCTACATAGTATTCGTGATTTTTTTTTAAGAGACAAGGTCTCGCTCTGTTGCCCAGGCTGGAGTGTGGTAGCAAACATAGCTCACTGCAATCTCGAACTCCTGGGCCCAAGCAATCTTCCTGTCTCAGCTTCTGGAGTCTCCGAAACTACAGGCACAACCATCATGCCCAGCTAATTTTCTTTATTTTTAGTAGAGATGAGGTCTCACTCTGTTACCAGGCTTGTCTTGAACTGCTGGCTCAGGTGATCCTCCTACCTTGGCCTCCCAAAGCATTGGGATTACAGGCGTAGGCCACTGGACTCAGCCTTAATTTGATCTTTGTCAGCACTCTAATAGCTCACAATCTGCTTATTGGAAGATAAGCGATGCAATATAAAACGTTATGAGATTAAGTATCAAAGGAAATATCACAGCCAGTCAGTGGTTTCAGAGGAAGGAGTGAGGTTTGAGGCTGGAGTGGGATCCAGGCCAAAGTGGAGGTCATAGCTGAGCTGGACCTTGGAGATGGGCAGGATTACAAGAAGACAAATGGAGGGGGCATTTTCTCCACTCGTTAGTCAAATTCCTTTTTATAAGGAAAAAAAGTGCCCATATACCAAAGATTGTGCTCAGGAATTTCTGATAGTGATTGAAGCAATCCCTCTCTCTAATCTCACTCTCCCTGCATTCCTTCAAGTACAAGCTGTTTTCAAAATATTCTAGCACATTTCTTTGCAAACTGTTTCCATCATTTGGAACTTGCTATCTCACCTAAATGGAATGTGGGTTTACTCAGTTCAGAGTTTTTCAAATGTGATAGGAGGAGGCAAAGGAACTGAAGCAAACCACCCAGCGGCCCCTGGAAAGATCTTCAAGCTCCCAGTCGTGGGTGGGACCCTTCCGACCCTACAGTGTACTGATTAAAATACAAGAAAAACAGATGAACAAAACCCAAAGCAGCTGCCCTTGCTTGCTCAGTGTGTTTGGATCCTGGAGGGGCTAGAGAGAAAGGAGAGGAGGTGTCCCTTAGTGAGGAGTGACCAAATGTCCCCTCCCCTTGTTACACACTACAGGACAACATTCTGCTTCCGCAGAACAGCTCAGAGAGGCCACATCCTGCTGTCTGTAAACCCTGCTGCTGTGTGTAAATAAATCTCATTCCTGGGAGGGTCTTGGGCTGGAGTGAGCAGCTTGATCCATACCAGAGACAGTGAGCCTCCGAGACAAGGCACAGGGAAGAGGACAGACGGCCAGGCCTGGGTCTGCGGCAGGCCACTGTGAACCCCCAAGAAGTCACTTAACAGTCCTGGTTATTCACCATGGAAATGGGAACCAGCATGCTGGGCTCAGGTGGTTGCTGTGAGAAGTACATTAAAACATTTTCCGTATAGCTGTCATTGGCAATGGGGTAGTAATGAGTGGTGGAAAGATGCATTATTGGTCTTCGCCTCACCTTCAGAAAGGCATCAAATTTAGGGATTTAATTGTATCTTTAAATAAGATCATCCACACAGTCATTGTGTTTTATGAGTGTGTGTGGCGAACAGGGTGAGAGCGATGCTAAAACTATGAATTTGTTAAATGCGAAAAATTAAAATATACCATAATTTTTATTACCTTGTCTTGGAGGACTGTGTGTGTGTCTTATATACAGATTTTCTTCTGCCTCTGCCACCCCTGAGACAGCAAGACCAACCCATCCTCCTCCTCCTCAGCCTACTCAATGTGAAGAAAATGAGGATGCAGACCTTGATGATGATCCACTTCCACTTCATGAATAGGAAATAAATTTTCTTTTCCTTATGATTTTCTTAAAAACATTTTCTTTTCTTTAGCTTACTTTGTTATAAGAATACAGTATTTATTACATATAATGTACAAAATATGTGTTAACCAACTGTTTATGTTATCAGTAAGGCTTCCAGTCAACAAGAGGTTATTAGTAATTAAAGTTTTAAAGAGTCAAAAGTTTATAAGCAGATTTGTGACTGGATGGAGGGTCAGTGCCCCAATCCCTGCATTGTTCAGGAATCCTCCATATTGTATAAGTATGTGTGTGTATGTGTCTATATATATTTTAGACACATACACACACACACACACACACATCTCCATTCCTGGAAATACTCCAGGCTTGAGTGTATGTATTTCCAGGAGCCTTAAAAAATGGCAACTGCTCAGGAGTGTCTTGACTTCTGAGAGGCTTGCAAAAGATCTAGCAGACAGAGCCCTTCTCAAGTCTGCAGGACAAGGGAAAAAGCCATTAGAGAAGGGCAGGCTGGTTTTCAGAGATGTTTCAAGATCCATGGAGACAGGAGCCCCAGGGTGAAGTGTGTGCATTTTGGAAGAATTTGGTAAAGAGAGCCACCCATCTGTGCTGGCCCCTATTTTCTCTGCAAGAGAATCTGCTTCATAGGTGCTATGAAATTGCAATTGTGATTGAGCTATTAAATTGCTGCCTATGCCAAACCTGGCTCCATTGAGAGCTGAAGACGTTTCTGAGCTAAATGAACTGCCATCCACATAAATACAGTCACAAGCACGCCCAGGAGCTGGAGCCATCTACCAAGCCCAACGTTCACCTCTGCTTTATTTCTATTTAAAAAAAAAAACAACAAAAACTTTTGTTGACATATAACAAACACATCAAAAAATGCACTATCTGTAAGGGTATAACTCAGAGCATTTTACAGAGTGAACGCTCCCACGTCATTCCACCCAGATGAGTACAAAGAGCATTACCAGCATGCCAGAGCCCTCCTCACACCCTGCCAGGTGAGTGTGCCTCCCTCCCAAAGCACCCCCAGCCTCACTTCTAAGACCTTGGATTGCTTGTGCCTGTTTTTAACCTTTATGTAAATGAAATCACACAGTATGTGCATGCTCTTTAGTTTCTGGCCTATCTTGCCCAACCTTATGTCTGTGTGATTCCTTTCTGATCTTCCATGAAGCACCGTTTTCATTATTGTATAGGATTCCATTGCATAAATATACTACCATTTATTTATCTGTTCTACTATCAAGGGACATTTGGGCTGTCTCTGGATTTTAGCTGTTATAAATACGGCCAATAGAAAGCTTTTTTGTTTATGCATTTGGGGAGAGGGAGGATATACCTAAGAATGAAACTGCTGGCCCAGAGGGTCTGTGTATTCAGTTTCCAATGGTTATCCAGGGTGGCTGAGTCAGCTGATACTCCCACCAGCAGAGCCGAGAGTTTCTGTTGCTCCACATCTTATGGACTCTGGGTATTGTCAGTCCTTTTCATTTTCAGTCTTCTGGTGGTTGTGAGGAGGTATCTCATTATGGTTTTAATTTAAATCTCCGGGATGGTTGATAAGGTTTAGCACCTTTTCATATGTTTATTAGCTGTTTAGAGGTTCTCATGTGTTAAGTGCCTATTCAGGTCTTTGGCCAATTTTTCTATTGGGTTGTCTGTCGTTTTCATATTGATCAGTAGGAGTCTTTTATTTATTCTTCTTATGAACCTTTTTGTTACATGTTGCAGATATCTTCTTTTCATTCTTTTAATGGTATACTTTGATGAACAGAAGTTATAAATTTTAATATAGTCCAGTTTATCAATCTTTTCCTTTATGGCTACTGCTTTTTGTGTTCTCTACCTCAAAGTCACAAAGACAGTCTCCAATGTTATGCTCTATGAGCCTTATTATTTTATCTTTCACATTTTGATCTGTGGTCCACCTGAAATTGCTTTTGGTATATGATAGAGGTCAAGATTATTCGTTCTTTGGATATCTAATCAACTCAGCATCATTTATTTTTTAAAAAATCCTTTCTCCATTATTTTATGTGCTACCTTTGTCATAAATCACATATCCATATAATGTGGGTCTATTGCTGGACTCTATTCTGTACCATGGGTCTACCCATATATTCTTGCTGCAGTCCTGCACTGTCTTAACTACTATCCTGCAGTGTCTTTACTACTATGTCTAGTAGTGCATGTCCCACTACTATTTTCTTCTTCTTTAAGTTTGCCTTAGCAATTTTTAGCCTTTTACATTTCCATATAAATTATAGAATCAGCTTGTCGGTTTCCACCACAAATTCTGCTGGGATATTGATCAGAATTTCATTAAATCAATATAGACCATTTGGGAAACAATCAATACCTCCAAATATTTAGTTTTTTTGAATCCATGAATATGGTATATTATTTATTTAATTTTTAAATTTCTTTTAGGAATGTTTTATAGTTTTCTGTGTAGGTTTGCAAATCTTGTGTTGAATTTATTCCTAGCTATTTGATCTAAATGAATTTTTTTTTAAACTTTAACAATTGTTTACTGATACCATGAAGAAATATAATTGACTTTTACATATTAACCTTGCATCCAGAGAACTTGGTACATCAATTAATTAATTTTAATAGTTTATGTGTAGATTCATTTGGATTTCTACATATAATATGCCATTTGGGAATAATGACAGTTTTATTATTTCCATGCTAACTCTTATACATTTTGTTTCTGCATTTCTTTATATGTTTATTTTACTGTCTGAGACCTTTAGTACCATGTTTAATAAAATACAAATAGCAAACAGACTTGTCTCATTCTCAACCTTAGAGGAGAAAACTTAATTTTACTATTTAATATTATGTTAACTATATTTTTAATTAGATAAAGTTCTATTATATTACAAGCCTAAGAGTTCCTTTTTAAAAATTAAGAACAAACATTGAATTGTATAAAATACTTTTTTCTGCTTCTATTGAGATGATTGCATGATTTTTTTCCCATATCAAATTACTTTTTTTTTTTTTTTTTTTTGAGACGGAGTCTTGCTCTGTCGCCCAGGCTGGAGTGCAGTGGCGCAATCTCGGCTCACTGCAAGCTCTGCCTTACCGGTTCACGCCATTCTCCTGCCTCGGCCTCCTTAGTAGCTGGGACTACAGGCGCCCGCCACCACGCCCGGCTAATTTTTTGTATTTTTAGTAGAGACAGGGCTTCACCATGTTAGCCAGGATGGTCTCGATTTCCTGACCTCGTGATCTGCCCGCCTCGGCCTCCCAAAGTGCTGGGATTACAGGCGTGAGCCACTGCGCCCGGCCCCACATCAAATTACTTTTATTGATTTTCGGATGTGAAACTAACCTTGCAACTTGATCTTTATACATTGCCTTTTCTATCTAGTGCCGGGTCGCATTTGCTAAACATTTGTATAGAGTTTTTCTGTCTTTAAATGAGAGTGACCGTCATTTTTCTTTTCTGCAGTTAGACCAAGAAGATCACTTCCCGTCTCCTGGCGACGGCGCTAATTCAAAGCTGGCTGCCCGTGCCTGTGAGGGTCAGTGTCCAGTTCTGTCTTATTCCTACGCTGTGATCTCGGGCCCCAGCTGAAAGCTGGGAGCGTTCAGTAGGCACCTTCCTCCTTGACATGTTCTGAGCATAGGTTTTTGTGCCTCTGTCCCAGGAGAGTGCCAAAAGCTCTGCTGAGTTTCTCAGCTCAACAACCTCTTTTTTGTTCCGGAATTGGCTGCTGCCCTGCAGGGAAGTGTTGGTCTAAGTGCTGGATCCACCTCTCTCGGACTTTCTCTTTGTGGCCTTTCACATTCTCACCGCCTTGGCCATTATTCTCTGCCTTCAGACGTGTTTTTTTGTTTTTTTCTGTTTTGTCCAGCTCTTCTCATTTTCACTGAAAACTGTGGTCCAAGCAATGGTCAGCCCCTCCCCACTTTTCTTTCCATCCTCAGACTCCCTCCCTCCAGGCCTCTTCCCTTCACACCTACATAGTCCAAACACTGTGGATGGGTGGTGTCGCAGACCTCCTTGCTGCCAGCCTGTGCCCATCCTCCCCAACCATACACCACCGAGTAGCACTGCCTTGCACATGTCACCCTCCTACTTAAAAGCCTGCCATGGAGGCTGGACATGGCGGCTCACCCCTGTAATCTCAGTGCTTTGGGAGGCCGATGCAGGAGGATTGCTTGAGGCCAGGAGTTTGAGATCAGCCTGGGCAACATGGCAAGACAGATCCCGTCTCTATAAAAAATAAAACAACTAGCCAGGCAAAGTGGCATGTGCCTGTAGGTCTAACTATGAGAGTGGCTGAGGAGGGAGGATCACTGGAGCCCTGAAGTTTGAGGCTGCAGTGAGCTATGATTGCACCACTTTACTCAAGCCTGGGTGACAGAGCGAGACCCTGTCTAAATTATAAAAAAGAAAAAAAGCCTACAATAATTTTGAGCAGCCTACAGGGTAAAGCCTTCTTTTCCAAGCCTTGAACTCAAGCACTTCAAAAAGATGCTTCCCAGCCGGGCACAGTGGCTCATGCCTGTAATCCTGGCACTTTGGGAGGCCAAGGTGGGCGGATCACAAGGTCAGGAGTTCAAGACCAGCCTGACCAATATGGTAAAACCCCCATCTCTACTAAAAATACAAAAAAGAAAAAAGAAAAAAGAAAAAAATTTAGCCAGGCATCATGGTGTGCACCTGTAGTCTCAGCTACTCAGGAGGCCAAGGCAGGAGAATTACTTGAACCTGGGAGGTGGAGGTTGCAGTGAGCCGAGATTGCACCACTGCATTCCAGTCTGGGTGACAGAGTGAGACTCTATCTCAAAAACAAAACAAAACAAAACAAAAAGATGCTTCCCCTCTACCCCAATGCTGCCATTCCACTGCCCTCACTTTCCACCTCCTCCCTAAAGCAGCCCTCCTTCTAGCTCCATGGGTTTACGTGCAGTTCTCAGAATGCACTGGAGGCTCTTCTGTCTCTGAGCCTTTTCCCCTCTGCTCTTCTGCCTCTAATACTCCTCCCCATCTCTTAGTTGCTTTAGCCCTGCCTTTCTCTACCAACTGATTCAGATCCCTTTGTCCATGAAGTTGTGACTTCCACACCCTGTGACACTCCTAGGGTCCCTGGAGTGCCTTCCTGTTGCCTTTGAATTGTAAAACAGCAACCTTGAGCTCTTCACTGATTCATCTGTGAGTTGCCTTTTCATGCTCCACCAACCAGCTGGCTGCTCCTCACAGAAGTCATCCCTGAACCCCGTTTGCAGGCTTATCACTAGCAATGACAGATGCTCAGCTGGCGAAGTAAGTACTCTGTGGATGGTGGCGACTCTGGTGGTGGTTAGAGTTGTCTGTCAAGCGTGTCTCGCTCTCTGCTGTCGAAGCTCAGGGCGGCTACACTCCCCTTCCTTTCTGGGGTGAAGCAGGGCTGTGGTACCAACTTCGGCCAATGGAATGGGGGTAGCAGGGATGCGTATTCCTTCAAGGCAGAGGGTTTACAAGCCTGTGCACCGTTTGCTCCCCTCAACCCCCACCCCGGGTTCTCTCTTTATTTCCTGTTGGGAATCTTGGAAATACAGGTCAAGATGGAGCCTTCCTCACCCTGGCTCCATGAATATCTACACAAAACAGAAAGCCCACCAACCACACTGGTCACATGGCATGAGTGAAAAATCGACTTTTAATCTCATAAGCCACAGAGAGAGGGTTTGATCGTGTCTGTGACCGCAGCCTACCTCACCTCCCCCACCTTATGTGATGCTGCCAGAGATGGTGAGGAGGGGGCTGCTGCTGCTGCTGCTGGTGGAGATGATGAACAGGAGTCAATAAAGGCGTGGCTCTCACTTCCCATCGTATCACTTGGGCCCCTTTGCCCATAGCCAGAAGAAAAGATCTTGCCTCTAAATTGTCATAAAAGTCTGCCTAAATAAAGAGGGAACAAAATTTGAGGCAGTAGTTCCCAAACTTGTTCACATGGGAAACAACTTAAAATTGCAGAACCATTTTCCTTTGGATGATTCCCGAAGACAACAGTAATGAAAGCTACCTCGGGACACTTGCTCGCACCCCAGGGGCCTTCTTCATTATGGAACCTTTGCAGCAACTTGCAAGGTGGATGCCATAAGTTCCCATTTTCCAGGAAGGAGCAGAAAGTTTCCAGAGGCCAGGTGGCCTGCGTGGAGCCAGGGAGTTGGTGGTCTGTGGGGATGCTGGTCTCTGATGGGGAGCTGTTGGCTCCAAAGCCCAGCAGCAGTTCCCTCATTCTGAGTCCCAATTTCAGTATATGAACTGGAATGAAACAGCCAGCAGCAACCGTTTCTGTATTCTAAGGGTATCTCTTATCAAATTGAGAGTAGATGAGCACATTAAAAATAAACTATTGAACTCAACATAATTAGCTGCCCATAATTTTATAATATTAATTTACTCCTATTTCATTTATTTTGTTTTCTGCTACCTCTTCTTAGCAAACAATTAGTAGAAGCACAAAAGTTTCAAAAATAGCCAGGCGTGGTGGCTCACACCTATAATCCCAGCACTGTGGGAGGCTGAGGCGGGTGGATCACCTGAGCTCGGGAGTTCGAGACCAGGCTGACCAACATAGAGAAACCCCATTTCTACTAAAAATACAAAATTAGCCAGGTGTGGTGGCCCATGCCTGTAATCCTAGTTACTCAGGAGGCTGAGGCAGGAGAATTGCTTGAACTAGGGAGGCAGAGGTTGTGGTGAGCTGAGATCACGCCACTGCACTCCAGCCTGGGCAACAAGAGCAAAACTCTGTCTCAAAAAAGAAAAAAAAAAGTTTCAAAAGCGTTTTATAGGAGGAATTTAAACATAGAGAATGTTTTGTGTGTTAATTCAATTTTAGCTTGATTTGGAGTAAAATCCCTCTATTATTCCATTCTAGCCCAGGGACCTCCTTGGGTGAGGCCCAGGGACTATGGGAGCACCACTTAAGAACCGCTAGTAAGGCACCTCCATCACCCCCTCCGCCCCAACTCTGACCTCACTTCTTCAGAGCACCTCCTCTCAAGCTCCAGTGGAAGACAATTGGGCCATTTGGTGAAAGTCAGCCCTTGGCTTCTTGGACAAGGTCCACAGGGATGAGCAGCTTGAACTGAGACTTTTTTGTGATGTTAAACCCTGGGGATCCTCTAACTGGGCCATTAGCTCATTTCACAAGTACCGTAAGGGTCAGAGAACTTCTAAACCCCTGACCCAAGAGCAGAACTGATGGCCTGGCCTCCTTCCTGCCTTGCTTTTCACTCTCTGAGAATCTTATTTTAGGCACCTAGCCATTATGCCACACTCTTGTGGCAGTTTTCATATCATGTTCTATAGAGAGGCCATCGATACGGTGTCTTGAGTCTGCAGTCGGGCGAACAGGCATTCACGTAGTGACCCTACCTCTTATCTACCTGTGTGCCCTTGGACAAGTTACGGGGCCTATTTAAGCCTCAATAATCTTTTATTTAAAATGTGGGATAAGATTATTTGGAATATTTTGAATATTCAACTAAATAATACCTTTGTAATATTGAATACTCAATGAATGTTAACTATAATTTTAATATTGTTAAACTCTCAGAAAGTATCGAGTGACCAGTTTAAAATTCTTGCTTTCTGCTTATTATGTAACAGGCTTGATTTAAAAACTCATTCATCCATTCATTCAACAAATGCCTGGTGAGCACACAGCCAGGCACTGTGCAGCCCACACACCTGCATCCACACATCGAGGGCTCATAGTTTAATGCGCTCCTTCTGTGTGCATCCAACATGGGGGTGAGGTGCACACCGCCGGGCCGTATTGGTTCAGGCCCTAAAATTACTGGTTATCAAGTCATGGGCAACAATGGCAAGTTTTCACCAAATTCCACCTGTGGAATTTGACAGAATTAGATCCAAGGTGAGGGTCTTTAAGACCCGAAACCCATGACATGTGTGCTTGATGACATGTGACGTAAGTCCCATTCCTGTGGCATATGTGCTCGATGGAACGGCCTCTCAGGGACTATTCCCCACATGCTCTAGAGACTTCACTCTGGTTTCCCTTCATTTATTCCTGCCTAGAGGTCTTATTGCAATTCTGGCTTTTGTCTAAGGTCCAAGGGTATGACCTTGAATCTCTGTCTCCCTGTTCCTATAAATGAAGCTTCTGGGGCATTTACTTTGTGTCTCAGTCTGCTCTGTATTGAACTGAATTTATTTGCTCAGGAGAAATTGTTATGAGACCCATGGAAGAAACTAGTGGAGCTGATCATGAGCCCTGATTCTCAACATTATTCCTGGGACCTGTGTTCCCAGCTCCCCACCCCACCGCCTATCAGCCTTCATCCTGTCCTCCGTCTCAGTGACTCCCAGTGCAGCTCTCTCACACCCACCTGCGTGTGGACACCAGGAGAATCCAACTAAAGCACCCGTTTCCCCATCCCTCTCCCTGGGGGATTTTCATCAGTACTAATATTTCCATTAGGGAAATATTAATGAAGTAACATTAGGTCTCCAAGTGACCTCTGTGCCTCAGTTTTGTCTGAGGTTTTTTGGGTTTTCTTTTTCCTTTCTCCACAGAAGTCCAGCTCAGCTTGACACTAAGCTCATCATTCTCTGGGCTGATGCAGCATTTGTGTCTGATGTTGATCTCCCCCTTCTGTTTCCTAGGAGGAGCCTCAGGGTGGGGCGAGTGCTGGTGAGGCGCAGGGCAGGTGTGGATGCTTGAGCAGCCCCAGGTATCGGCTTAGCCCGAAGGAGCCTGAGTGATAAGAGAGATGCCTGGGGGTTCCCCCTACAGCCCCTCCTGCTCACCTGACAGGATGGCAGGAGAGACAGGGTTGGGGACATGGGAACACCTGCCACCCCAGGCTCAGCATCACAGAAGCTCAGCATGTCCACCAGAGGCTTGCTGGCTCTGAAGTCACTGTGGAAACCACTCTTCCAGCTTTCTCCCGAGGGGCCCTCTGGCTCCACCTCAACTGAGTCTCACCTAATAATCTCTCTTATTGAAAACACCTGGTTTCACTCTTGGTGCTGAAGACAAGCCCAGGGAGCCTCACACCCAGGACAGCCAGAGATGAGAGGAGGGAAATGCTCTTCAGGGAGCAGGAGCGTGGGAAGAGGTGTGGCCCAAGAGGGGAAGCGGCCCACTCTGGAAGGCATTGACTTTGGGGTTCAGCTTGCTCTCTCTGCTCCTGTGTGACTTTGGGCTGTCACTTCTCAGAATGTCAGTGTACCCATCTGTACAATGGGGGCACCTCATGCTGTGTTGTTAGAGTTAAATGAGATAGTGCAGACCCTCCTGAAGAATGAAAAGGAAAGAAAAGAAAGGAAGAAAAGAAAAAAAAAAAAAGAAAAAAGAAAAAAAAAGAAGAGAGGCTGCCCCATAAACCCCAGTGGCCTTGGCCAGCGACACATGGCCGTCACTGAGCAGAGAGAATCGACAAGAAGGAAAGAGACGCCAGGGAAAGAGCCCAGTGGGGAATGAAAGGTGTCCGTGAGGAGATGCTTTAGAAGACACAGAAAGGCAAGCCCAGGCCACTTGTGCCTAACAAAAGCTACGGCACACCATACCTTGGCCAGGGAGTTAGTTCTCCTGGCTTCCTGCCCTCCCTTGGGCCTGGGCTCTGCTCCCTGCCTTCCCTGGCCTCAGCTTCCAGCCCAGTCCGAGAGCACAGGACTGGAAGGGGCTGAACCACTGTCATCTGAGCCCCCATGTTCCTGAGGCCCCAGGGCGCTAGTTCTATAGTAGTCCAACATGTACATGGCTCCAAGCCCTGCCTAGGCTCGGAAGCCTCTGTCCTTTCTCAGAGCTCTGGGCTTCCTGCCTATGCTCCCTTCCTTATGCCCCATTCCAGCCAGGGGGAACCAAATGCTGGAGACAGAGCACAGGGCCAGGGATGGAGACAGCGTACCCCGCTGTGCTCTCAGAGGCCTGCATTCATCTGCACAGGGAGCACTGAGGGCCCTGCCTCCCACCTGCCTCTCCCTACCTCCTTGTCCCTGCTGCATCCCCTTCCCTCTTCTTGGCCTACTGCACACAGCACACACCAAACCTGATTTTCATGTCCAAAAGCCTCCTGTACTGCTCATGGCCTAGTTCCCTTTCTGGGTTTCATTAGTTCCCTGTCACCCATGTGGGGAAAGGAGAGTTGCAGACCATCATGCTGGTCATTTACTGGGCAGGCAGGAGATGCTTTGAGAAATGAATATATGTTCATCTAATGAAATTAAATACATTTTTTTGTGTGTGTGAGACAGAGTCTCGCTCTGTCGCCAGGCTAGAGTGCAGTGGCGTGATCTCAGCTCACTGTAAACTCTGCCTCCCAGGTTCAAGTGATTCTTCTGCCTCAGCCTCCCAAGTAGCTGGAACTACAAGCGCCCACACCATGCCCAGCTAATTTTTGTATTTTTAGTACAGACAGGGTTTCACCATGTTGGGCAGGATGGTCTCGATCTCTTGACCTCGTGATCTGCCCGCCTCGGCCTCCCAATAAATACATTATTATCTCATTCATTCATTCATTCACTCATTCACTCATTCGTTCCAAATGCCTTTTCGGTGCTTTGCCCAGTTCTGGGTGCCATGATAGAGACTTGTCCAGGATTCTTTAGGGCTGACAGCCCTAAGTTGCTGCCATGTTAAAGACGTAGACAGCACCCAAAACACGAAGTTCAGAGATGAGTGTTTAACCTGCCCAGGTTGAAGTGACACTCTGAAAGACGCCCTCATGGAATTTATTCAGGGCTCCAGACCTGGCTTCCCGGTAGCAGTTTGGTTCTCTGCAGTTGGCATGCAGCACTGGGCTTGTGGAGAGTTTCTCTGAAGCCCTTGGGGGACTCCTATCTATTCCCACAGACTCTCCTCTCCCAGCTGGGCAGCATCTGGGTGTCCCTGTGGTGTCTTGTGGTGTGGTCCTGAAGACATGGCCCCGATGGAGAGCTATTCATACCACAGTCCAAGCTCTACTAATAAAACACTGCTCAGATGTACTGTCATTGAAGACCATCAATAAGTGATTTCTCTAAACCTGCCACACAGTTACTGGCACCATCTTCCCAAACACAGGCCAGTCCTGTGACTGCCCCGACATTCCGAGATGGTTAGGATGAAGAAGACAGACATGCATGTGGCCTGCAAACTGAGGCTGGAGTGGAAGCCCGTGTGTGTGTATTATGATGTAAGGTGTGTGTGTGATGGCGTGCGGTATATGTGTAGTCTCAGAAGAGTCATCTCACCCCTTGGTCTCAGTGTCACCATCCATGTCTGTGATTCTTCAAACCCAGGTATTTTTATTTTTATGTTTAAATGCTAATCAGAAGCATAGGCCACATTTCACACAGAAGAATCTGAATCCCACTTCTGAGCCCCGCTGCTTATTCCTCTGTGATACCTGGCACCAAGAAATGGTGTTCCCTGTTTCCGACAGGCAGCTCTAACACCTACCTGCTGGCTTAGGTGCTTTTTGTTTCTAACTTAATTGCCACTGGAAAACCCATGCCCAAGCTTGTGATCTAAGTCTGTTTTGTTTTCTTCGTTTCTGTCCTTTTCTGAAAGGCTATGGATTTTTCGTGTAAATTACACCTTTTTCTTTTTTAAGCTGATTCCTTTTAGGGCTGTGATGACAGGATTGCCTCCTTACTCCTTAAGATCATTCCACTGTCCCCTGGATTTCTGCTCTGCAGGGCTGGGGGAGGAGAGGAGAAGGGAGAGGAAAGGGGGAGGGAGTGCTGGCTCCATCTGCTCCTGCCTGGTTCTTCACCCACTTCCACACCCACGTCTGCTCTCTTCCTGCCCTTCATCTAAAGGAGACCCCAAGGAAGAGTGTTGCGAACATTCATTCTTGACCGTAACGGATAAGGCGACTTTATGTGCAAATCCACAGAGGTTTTATATAAGGGTCAAAGCCTCAATTTAAAAGAAAGTATCTCTAGAGATTTTCAGGCCTTGAAAGCTTTGTATGTGGGGAAGGTATGTTTGTGTGTGTGTGCTATGGTGTGTTGTGTGTGTGTGTATGTTAGGGTATGGATGTATATGTGTATTATGATGTGGGATGTGTGTGTTATGGTGGGAGGTATGTGCATATGTGTGTTATGGGAAGGTGTGTGTGTGCTATGGTGTGGGGTGTGTGTGTATGTATGTGTTGTGGTATGGGAGTGTATGTTATGTGTGGGGCATGAGGTGTGTGTTAAGATGTGAAGTGTGTGTTATTATGTGGAGTGTGTGTCTTATAATGTGCATGTTATGGTGTGGGGTATGTACTGTGGTGTGGGGTGTGTATTTTGTTTGTGTGTGTGTGATGGTGTGTGTTTTTTGGTGTGGGGTGTGGGATGTGTGTTATGCCGTGGGGAGTGTGTGTGTTATGGTGTGCAGTGTGGTGTATGGGTATGGCGTAGGGTACATGTGTGTTGGTGGGGTGGGTTGGGGTGGGAGATGAAGGTAGTAGGAAGAAGGTTTTCTTTAGCCCTGGAAATCAAAGCATCTTCATTCATTAAACATTCATTGTGCACTTATGTGGCACGAGGGAAGTATAAACACTGGGGATTTAGGAATGAAACCCTACCCTCATTTTGTGCCCAATTAGTAAGACCATTAGAGCCTCTTGTGACATTTAGGTTTTTTGTTTGTTTGTTTTAAATTTACATGTTAATTGCTTTACTTGGAAACAATTCTGGAATTCTGCTTTCTGGCATCAAGAGAGCACTTAGAAGTTCTTCCTAAAGACACTTACAAGGTCCTTCATTCAATCAACAATCATGCACTACAAGCCACTGAATGCCCAAGTGTGCCCTAGACTGCACATAGCCTATATGCTACGTGCAGCAGGCAACAAGACAAATGGGAGGTAGCTGTGCTACCCTCAGAATTAACAGGAATGTGGATGGCCCCAGGGAAGCTCACTGGCCAGCCCTGCTCTCTGCTTCCTGTCCCCAGACAATCTGTGTTCCCAAAGCTTGCTTCCATCCCTTGCTAAGCAGCTAGCTGTCAAATGTCCATGTCCTCCACTCCTTCCCTGAGTGAGGGAAGCTCTTCCAGGGACCCTGGGAAAGCATGTCCCAGCCAGCAGCCTGCCTTCCCTCTGCTCAGTGTCTTCCAGGTTGTTTGGCCTCACTTGGGCCTCGGCCGCTTTTGCTCTGCCCTGGTTTGCTGACGCATTGTGTCAGGAGTGAGTCTGGCCCAATGCCTAATCTCAGCCAAATGTCTGACTCTGGCTCAGTTCCCACAGGTTCCCTGGAGGCAAAGCAGAGTAACAAGTGAGACCCATCAAGGCATTTTCTCTGGAGGGAAGCTTCTGGCGACCTTCAGGTGCGGTACAACACCACACAGCCTCTGGGTTCCACCCAGAGCTAGCTGAGATGTGACCATCTCGGGGACACCTTGCATTTCCAGATGGTGACTGTACTGGCCACCGTCCAAACTGACTGCTATGAAGCACCAGCTTGTCAGCCTCTGGACTCACCCCTAGCAGAGCTTCCGCCTTTCCCGAGCCCAGTGAGGTCAGACACCTGGCAAAGGAAAGCAGGGCGCAGGTGTGTGTCTGCCAGGGGGGCGGCACAGGATTCCGGGATGCTGTTCTGCTCCTTGTGCAGGAGTTGAGCGGGGGATGGGTAGGTAGAGGGCTGGGCAGAAGTGAGGGGTGCTGATGCTTAGTGGAGGGACCAGGTACCAGGCACCACTCTGTGCCACACCACAAAGTTTGGGTCTTCAGCTTTCTAAATACCCAAATGGGAGGGTTCTGCTTTTGCATCCTCCCTCGTGCAGCATCAGGTCAGTGCGCTGATGAGGCCAATCGGGGCTGGGGCCCCTTCCTGCAGGGGAAGTAGAGGAAGGGACAGTTAGTGTATGGGGAGATGGGTTGCAGGCCAGTGGGGGAAGGGACTGGAAGTTGTTGGAGCAGAAGAAGTTGAGAGGAATCAGCACTACTCTCCCTAGCTATCAATTTAACTCTTTCATTGATACGTTAACTCATGTACTTATCCAACAAGCATCTGCTGAAGCCAGACACGTTGTAGGCACTGAGGGAAAATGCCAGTCCTCTAGATCAAGGCTTTCAACTTTTAAAATCATAATCCACAATATACTGTAAAACATAGATTTTACGTGGTGATCCAGCGCACATACAACTATTCACACACAGAGACACATGCAGACACACACACAGCACACACATCCACACAGACACACACGCATTCACAGAGACACATTATACACAGACACACACATTCACACACACACTCACACAGACCCACACACAAACACACATTTGCACACACCCATTCACACAGAGACATATACAGACACACAGAAACACACATTTGCACAGACAGAAGAAACAAAAGTTCTACAAAACAAGCTCGTCCATACCATACGTGATGCATCTTGATATGTTCTCTTCTTTCATGCTGATCACCACGCGCTATGGGCCCTTCAGCATTCTGAAGAATGCTGCTCAAGCCAACAGTTTCATCAGGATGAGAACCACGTGCACAGATATTTACAGCTCTAGGTTCTGCAGTAGAGGTTTCTCCTGAGCTGGGAACTGGAGCAGGGAGGCTGGGAGGGGCCACCTGGCTCAGCTGGAGCAGGTGATGAAGGGCAGCCCAGGCCATCTGACAGATGAGGTAAGGCTGGGTGCTGCAAGCCAGCTGGAGGTCTCAGGGAAAAGCACCACACCAGGAGCCCAGTTATGCGCGGAGGGAAGACTTGGCCCAGAGGTTCCTTTGGATCTTTACTACTTAATTCTTAGAATGCCCAGTGCTTCTCAGGTCCCCAAGCCTTCAGCACGGGATTCCAGTCTCCCGTGGAATGTTCGTTATTTTGGCTGTGTTTAGATAGAATGAACTGTTCACATAAGTATCATTAAATTATGCATAATAGACATCACGTTATCAGCCCTGTAGCTGATATTGAGCTATACAGTCATGCACCGTATAACGATGTTTTGTCAATGACAGGCCACATGGATGACAGTGGTCTCATAAGATTATAATGAAGCTGAAAGATTCCTCTTGCCTAGTGACATCACAGCAGTCATAACATTGTAGTTCAGTGCATGACTCCCATGTTTGTGGTGATGTTGCTGTAAACAAACCTACTGTGCTGCCAGTTACATAAAAGCACAACACATGCAAGTGTGTACAGTACATAATACTTGATAATGATAATAAATGGCGACGTTCCTGCCTTGTGTATTTACTATATGCTATAATTTGGATGTTTGTCTCCCCAAACCTCATGTTGAAATTTGATCCCCAATGTTGAGGCCCAATAGGAGGTGTCTGGGTCGTGGGGGAGGATCCCTCATGAATGGCTTGGTGCCCTCCTTGCAGTAATGAGTGTTTCTCACTCTATTCCTTCCCTTGAGGGCTGGTTGTTAGAAAAAGCCCGGTACCTTCCCCATCTCTCTCTTGCTTCCTCTCTTACCAGGTAGTCTGCCCGTGCTGGTGCCCCTTCATCTTTCACCATGATTGGAAGCAGCCAGAAGCTGAGCCGATGCCAGCACTGCGCTTCTTATGCAGCCTGCAGAACAGAGAGCCAAATAAACCTCTTTAAAAAAGCAAATTACCCAGCCTCAGGTATTACCTTATAGCAACACAAATTAATGAAGACACTATCCCATTTTTTATGATTATTTTAAAGTGTACTCCTTCTTCTTACAAAAAAAATTAAGTATAAAACAGCCTCTGGCAGGTGCTTCAGGGGGTATCCAGAAGAAGGCATCTTCATCATGTGATATGACAGTTCCATGCATGTTATTACCCTGAAGACTTCCCAGTGGGATGAGATGTGGTGATGAAAGACAGTGATATTGATGGTTCTGACCCTGCGTAGGCCTAGGCTAATGTGTGTGTTTATGTTTTAGTTTTTAACAAAAAAAGTTTAAAAAGAAAGAAAAATAAAAAATTAAAATTTTTGACTGGGCACAGTTCTCACGCCCATAATCCCAGCACTTTGGGAGGCCAAGGCAGGAGGATAGCTTGAGGCCAGGAGTTTGAGACTAGCCTGGGCAATATAGGAAGACCTCGTTTCTACAAAAAAAAAAAAAAAAAAAAAAAAAAAAAGCTAGGTGTGGTGGCATGCAACTGTAGTCCCAGCTACTCGGGAAGCTGACATGAGAGGGTCACTTGAGCGCAGGAGTTTGAGGCTGCAGTGAGCTGTGGTCACGCCCCTGCATTCCAGCCTGGGTGACAGAACCAGACCCCATCTCTTTAAAAAAATGTAAATAAAAAAGCTTATAAAATATGAATATAAAGAAAGAAGATATTTTTGTACCACTGTACAATGTGTTAGTGTTTTCAGCTAAGTGCTATCAAAAAAGAGAAAAACAAATTTTAATTAAAAATTTTATAAAGGCTCAGCATGGTGGCTCATGCCTGTAATCCCAGCACTTTGGAAGGCCGAGGTGGGCAGATTACCTGAGGTTGGGAGTTCCAGACCAGCCTGGCCAACGTGCTGAAACCCCGTCTCTACTAAAAATACAAAAATTAGCCGGGCGTGGTGGCAGGCGCCTGTAATCCCAGCTGCTCAGGAAGCTGAGGCACGAGAGTCGCTTGAACCCGGGAGGTGGAGGTTGTAGTGAGCTGAGATCAGGCCACTGCACTCCAGCCTGGGCAACAGAGTGAGACTCTGTCTCAAAAAAGAAAAAGTTTATAAAGTGTGTAAGTCATAGTAAGCTAAGATTAAGTTATTATTCAAGAAAGAAAAACATTTTAAAGTAAATTTATAGTAGCCCTAGTGTCTAGAGTTTTTAAAGTCTACCGTAGGGTATAGTAGTGTCCTAGGCCGTCACATGCACTCACTGCTCACTCACTGACTCACCCAGAGCAACTTCCAGCCCTGCAAGCTCCATTCACAGTAAGTGCTGTCTACAGGTGACCATTTTTTATCTTTTGTATCGTATTTTTACTGTCCCTTTTCTATGTTGAGATATGTTTAGAAACACAAATACTTACCCTTGTGTTACAACCGCCTGCAGTATTCAGGTCAGTAACATGCTGCACAGGTTTGGAGCCTTGGAACAATAGGCTATACCATGCAGCCCAGGTGTGCAGAAGGCATCTAGGTTTGCATAAGTATACTCTGCGATGTTTGCAGCACCACAAAATTGCCTAATGACACATTTCTCAGACCATGTCCTCATTGTTAAGCCATGCCTGACTGCATTGAGCTATATTGTATGGTGTGGTTCATATTACATGTTGTACATTGCATTGTACATCATACTGTATACTGTGTGTTATATGAGGAGCACATTAATTCAGAAGTACTTTATCTGCTCAATTGCACCAGCATTCCATAATAATCATGCAGGATTGACTTTATTATTGCTGTTGTTATTAAAGAGGGCCTGAGGAAGAACTCCCACGCAAGCCACCTTGCCTGCATAAACCATCTGAATAAATCTGCGTCTTGGTGGACGGGGCTTTGGGGTGAGGCCCTGTGAGTGATGAGGCCCTTTCTGCCCTGGGATGGTGAAGTCCCATCTGCCGTGGGGTCAGGATTGGGTGGTATCTGAGTGCATCCCAAAGCTGCTCCATCCCTGGGAAAGGGGATTTTCTTGCTCTGCCGGGGGAGGGAGAACAGACAGAGCGGCCTCCATGGTAGGGGCCACCTCCTCACTCCTGGGTGGGGGCAAGCCAGCTCTTCTCTAGGGGGTTAGGCAGGGAGGAGCAGGTGAGCACCTGGAGAGAGCAGCCAGGTGACACCCCCCAGGATGACCCATCTGCCCCTGGAGTATACATCATCCTGCCTGTCTCCTGATGGATTTCCTGCCTTCTGGGGCCCACCTCCAACCCCAGGCTGTCTTTCCTTCCTCTGAACTCAGGAAGCACTGAAAGTCTCCAAACCATTCCGCTGGCACTGCTCATACTGAATATTCTTAAATTACAAAATTTAAAAAAAAAAAAAAATGTCTAAGACCTGAATTATCAACCTGACTGTCAGCTCCTTTAGGGCAAGGGAATGATTTTTATATGTCTCTTTATTCAGATTTGTCCCCCCAGCAGAAGACAGCTCCTCACATGCTCTCCTTTTGATTGTTAAATTCATAACTGTGCACAGGGTGGATTGCAGCAATGAGTTCAAGGCAGAACAACAAACAATAATGACATGTGTATTCCAGGAAAGAGGGAAGCACAAGGCCGACCGAGCATGGTGCCAGCTTGCCTTTAACAGGTACAGTGCTGCAGGGAGGCAGCTAGTGCTGGGACCCAGTAGGGATAATGGGATAACAAAGGTGCTCCTGCATTGTCAGATGCACAGAGAGACATAGCCATCAGTGGTATGCTTTCTCTCCCACTTATTTATCTCCTTTCTGATTTCCCAAAGCTATTTTTGTTTTATTCCCAAACATGACACTTTTCTCCCTTTCTTATTTAGTTAATGAAAACAGAAACAATAACTTAATTATGTGATAGACAGTAAAGAGAATACTAAAGAAGTAGATATTTGACACAAGCTTTGAAAATTAAGTTGAAAAGAAAGAGTACTGCTGTTAATAATCAGTAGCTGTCAGTGAGAGCTATCACTTGAACAACTATCACAAAATCTCCACTCCTCAAAACAGCCCTGCAGTGTAGACATTATCCCCATTTTAGAGGCGAAGGAGTGCCAGCTCAGGGAAGCTACCCTCACAGGCTGGTAGATGTCCACACCTGAATCATGGGTGAACCAGACCCCCATATGCCTACAAGCACACACAAGCTGCTGTGGACTCTGGGAATGAATGAAATTCACTGTAAAATTAGCATATGCAAAAAATTAGCAGCAAAATGCTACTGCTGCTGCAAAAAAGTGCATATAATATAATATACTTTCAATCCAAACATCTTCTGTTTTAATGATCTGTTTTAACCATGGTTTCACCTTGGAGGGATCTGCTCCATTCATAAAGCAGGGAATTGGGCTGCTGCAGAAGCAGGGTTGAACTGGTGGGAGGCAGTGGTGGGGTGGAGGCCTGGCTCCTTGCGTTAGTACACCTGCCACTCCAGATCCTTAGGACAAGTAAGCCCAGCCTCTGTGAGGTTCCACCGGCCTCCAAGATCCAGGAGCACTGAGGAGGGGCCAGGGGGCAAGAAGGCATCAAGGGACTCAAGGCAAAGAGAGGCTTGGCAATTGTGACGGGTCAGGGTGGGGCAGGCTCCCCTGGCGGCTACAGGCTCCTCATGCTCCGCAGAGGGGCAGAAGCACAAGCTGACTCAGGCCAAATGAAGAGGAAGAAAGGAGGAAATGTGGCCACCCATGGATCCTGCCAAGAGATGTGATGGGCTTCTGTTCATGAGCACAGAGAAACTTGGGTTCTAGCATATGCTCTGGTGAGGACCCAGCACTCAGCATATAGTGCCACTGATGTCAGTCTGGCATCATGCACCAGGGCCTGCACCAGCTGCTGGGCACACAGTGGTATATGACAGAGTCCCTGCTCTCCCAGAGCATGGGGTCCAGTTGGGGAGACAGACACACAACCAATCATGATTTGCTGTCTGCTAAGATACCGCCATGCACAGGGGGCTACAGGTGTTCAGAGAAGGAATCCCAAACCAGAGGATTGGAGGAGAATAGATCCCTCATGAATCTCAAAAGACTGGCAGAGGCTAACCAAGCAAAGACAGTGGAAAGAGCACCCAGGCATGGGGATGGCAGGTGTGGGCAAAGGTGCAGCACATGTGAGGAGGGGTGTCTCAGTCTGCTTTGGCTGCATAACAAAGCACTGCAGACTAGGGGGTGGTAAACCATAGAGATGTACCATCTTACAGTTCTAGAGGCTGGAAGTCCAAAATCAAGGTGTTCGCAGGCTTGGTTCCTCCTGAGGCCTCTCTCCTTGGCTTGTAGGAAGACCGTACTCTGCAATCTTGCTGAGTCCTCATATGGTCTTCCCTCTGTGCAAGTCCGTGTCCTCATCTCCTCTTCTTATAAGGACACTGGTCATATTAGACTAGGGCCCACCCTCATTACCTCATTTTAACTGAATTTCCTTAAAGACTCTGTCTCCAAGTACAGTCCAATTCTGAGGTATGTGGGGTTAGGACTCCAGCCTATAAATTAATGGGGGACATAATTCGGCTCATAACAGTGGGGAAGTGCAGGCGGCTGGTGCCCCCAGGGGGAGCTGAGTCTGGAGGCACAAGTCCCGCCAGACCCAGAGCCTGGAGAGACGTGCAGAGGACTCCCACTTTGCCCTGTGGAGGGCAGGGATCCGAGGGTCACAGCTTGAAACTCAGCTCTTGCACTTGGCAGCTGTTTGAACTTGGGCATACTGCTTTACCTCGGAGTCATAGTTCCCCCTTAGGGAAAATCAGGATAAAACTATCTATTTTGTGGGATATGTTGTGAAAATTAAAAGAAAATGTTTCTAAAGCAATGTCACGGGATCTGTCAAGCAGCAGGCATATCAGATGGGAAATGCGATGAGGAGGAGCATGAACATGGTGCGGGAGCTCGGAGGAGGCTTTACCAGGCCTGGCAGCCAGGTGGCCGTTGTGCCCTAGGACAGGCGGCACATGGGTGCATGGGGAGACCCCAGAGGGCTCTTAGGACTGTCTGTGCATCAGGCAGTGCCATCACAGTGTGATCTGTGGATCACCCGCTTGAGCATCGCCCTATGAAACTGCAGATCGCAGGCCCAGCTCAGCCATCCTGAGTCCGGATGGAACCTGCATCTAAACTGCTTCCTAGGAGCTCAATCTGAGAATCATCCTGGAGACCTGCAAATCTGAGGGGTGGAAAGAGGAAGAGGAACAGAAACAGAGTGAATGCAGATCTTATTGTTCGTGCTTCTTACCCAAGGCCAGGGGTAAGGCTTTTCCCAAAAGAGTGGAACGGGGAGGCCCATCTCATTGCACTGCCCGCTCCTGTGACACTCAGAGCGCGGTCAGCAGAGACCCCCAAGAGTCCTGCAGGGCAGACAAGCAGACGTCTGCTCTGTTACTAAGCCATGCTGTGCGCCTCCAGCCAGCAAAGTTGAGCTTTTGCCCAGAGTTGACAGCTCCCCAAGAATCAGACTTGTGGAGAACATGGTAAACGCTGGTCTGCTTATTTTGGGATTGAGGGATTGTGAGGGATCGTGCTTATGTCTCCTTCCAGAAGTTTAATGAACAAAATATTACCATTAGTCAAGCCTACGTGACCACCAGCTGACCCGGACGCCTGCAGTTCTTTAATTAAGCTCTAGAGATGAGACACCCCCTACCCTGTGTCCCCCACAGAGTAGTGACCAGACGAGTTAATTCGCCTTGAGTCGTTAACCTGAGAGGACCATTAGCTCTCTGGGAAATGATTTTAATGTGAACCTACTACCTTTTGCTGAGAAAAAGAAGGCTCTGTCCCTTTCACACCCAGCTCAAGAGGAACAGCAAGTCTTAAGTCGAATGGCCATTTCTCTAGCATGAAGAGTAAAGATGACAGATGTTCACAGGCAACCTCAGTTAGTTCCTTCCCTTCTCGAAAAATGCTGGACTCTCTCACTCCCCCTACCCCCCCCACACACATACACACACACACAGGCACAGGCACATGTGCACACACACACACACACGAACACAGACACATCATTCGTTTGCATGCGCACACACACACTTGTAGCTTCCTGAGGCTAGCTTTGACACACATCACCTTCTCATAGTAGATGAATTATTGGGTCTATTGCTTAATTCATATCCTCCCTAATTGAATTCTGCTAGCCTGGAATTGTGATCCTTTGGTTTATCAGGAAGCTATGCTCTGCTGTTATTTGCCCTTATGTTACATACAAAGGGAGTGTTAAAAGCTACTTCATGATATACACATCTGACAGGGGGCCAATTAAACACACTGGACCAGGCTGCCTGTTTTGTGCCATTGATGCTGGCTGCAAATTACAAATGAATTTATACTTTTCATTTCATGCTCAGCATGGTGCTTTCTCAGCAATGTTTCATAAGCATAAGTCCAGGTGCTTTTGTGTGAAAAGAACAAAATGAAATTTCTTTAAAAATGCAAATCCTAATCCAGCCTGCCCACCCCTATCCTGGCTTATCCTGACTGGTGGGTATTTACTGTCTCCTGTTCCTGGGGGGTGCTACCTGGCTCTGAAGAGGCCTTTCCAGGGCAGTCTTGAGCAGGGTCAGGGAGGGGTGCTGTGGAGGAGCAATCTCCAGCTGTCCCGTGTGGCCAAGAGCTTTCAGAGACAGGGTGCCCTGCCACCAGACAGTGAGGAGTTGCAAAAGAGGCAGCTATGGGGGTCTCTGTGCAGCACTCAGTGGGAGGATCCCCAACTCTGTGGCCACGCATGACTGTTGGAGAGTGGGACATCAGCTGAGACTTCCTTACTCAAGCAGAACAGAAATATTTTCATAATATGGACTCATTTAAGGTAAAAAATTTGCCAGCCCTTATAAAAATATAAAGATGAATCTAGTTTCTGACCTTCAGCAGAGAGACACACAGATACACCAAGCAGGGGCAGAGGACACAGCAGGAGCTGCAGGCTGCCTGTGCTGGCATTGTGGAGGGACCCCCCAGGAAATGCAGACAGCTGGGCACTCTCTTTCTAGGGCAGGAGCCAGCAAGCTTTTCCTGCAACGAGCCAGGTGGTCTGTATGTCAGGCTGTGCGGGCCTCAGGGTCTTTGTCTCAACAACTCAACTCTAACATGATAGAGTTAGAAGGCATCTATAGGATGAGCATGGCCGTGTTCCAATACAATTTTATTTACAAAACAGGTGGTGGGCTGTGGGCGGCCGACTCCTGAGCTAGAGGGTTGGATCGTTGCACATGGTTGCAGTCCATTTTCAAGATATTTTAAAGGTAAATTGTTATTTCTAGCTCTCTCTCCTGATACTATTAATCTACTAGAATAATTTTTTACAACGATTTTTTAATTATGAAAGACATACATGATCACTATATAATTATCAGAAAATAGAGGTAAACAAAAAGAAAACAGTCACATTTCTGAGCTAGTCTTCATCTTGCCTCTTCCTTTTCTCTACTCGAAAACATCCCTCATGGTCCCACCCGCATGCCGGGAGGCTCAGCTGGCGGGAGAGGAGGGAGGGCCTGGTGACCTTGGCTGGCCCCTCATGTGCTGCTGGTCCACAGTGAGGGCAGAGCTCCACCAGTGTGGCCACAGGCATGCTCACGGGGAGCTGTCAAGTTTCTGCTGAAGTCTAAGTGCCCCACTTCAACTCGCCATGGTCCCTGTGAACCTGGGGATGGAGTCATTACTCTCCACATGATAGGAATTCCTACTGGGGTGACTTATGAAAGTGGAACAGGCCCAGCTCCATTCAGTCAACACGTATTAAGCACTGACGGGTGCCAGGCATTGTTCTAGGCACTGTGGCTAACAAGACAACCTAGAAGCTTTCATTCTTGTAGGGGAGGTTAATTATAAACAAATCAACAACAAAAACTATAAAAATGGTTATCTAAATGTTGGATGGTAATGGCTGCAAATAGTAGAATGGGAAGTATTTGGCAGCACTGATGGGATGGAGGGATGCCCTCCCATTGGGTGGTAAGGGACTCCTCCGAGGAAGGGAGGAGGACAGGCGAGTCTTGAAAACATGGAGGGCAGAGCATTCCAGGCAGCCAAAGAGTACATGCAAAAGTCCTTCAGCAGGACCGTGTTCATGCCCTTGAGGACAGACAGCAGTCCCACAGGCTGGAACAAACAGACTCACGGCAAAAATGAAAGAAGTTAGGTGGAAGTCAGGGCCTTTAGACTGTGGTGAGGAGCTGAGATTTTATTCAAGAGCCATGGGAAGCCAGCCGAGGATTTTAGGCAGGAAAGCTGCATAACCTGACTCCCATTTGTGAAAGCTTGCTCCTGCTGTTTTTGGAGAACAGACTGCAGGGACGAAAGGGAAAATGAGGAGACTCATTGGAGGCTGCAGGAGGAGGTGCTGATAGCATGGACGCCACTGTTCTGATGTCCCCAGAGATGGGGAGCTGGTAGGATTTTCTCTCAGCTCTGGTAGGGGGTGGTGCCATTCACTGAAATGGAAAGATGGAGGAGGTTAGGGTGGGCTGGTGCAGAAAACAAGCGTGGGTTTTGGATGGGACAAGCCGGAGGTGCCTGTTAGCACCAAGAAGAGTCAGGAGCTCTAGCAAGAGGACTTTTTAACCAGTCTCAACTGAACACCTGCAGTGTGCCAGGCCCAAGCTGGCCCCACCTGCGGTTTCTGTCCATGCCCTCTCATCCTCCTGTCCATGTGCAGCCTGACCCCAGCACCACCTGCTGGCCTGGGATTCTCAGGCTGAGCCTGCCGCCATGAAGTCCTCCAGCCTCACTTGACCAGCCCCAGGCAGGATGTGACGCATTCACGGGTAAACAAGTGAGGGAGGGACACTGGGGCACCCCACAGAGCATCTGGGGCCCTGCAAGGCCATCACAGGCCCAGCTGTCTCTCTGGAAAAATGCCATGGACACTCTTGATCAGTCAGATGTTGGCACTGACACTGCTGTCTTGCTTCACTGCATTTGCAAAATAAGCAAAGTTTGTAGTGCTCCCTGTCTTCTACGTGTGAGCGCGTGTGTTTCTCATCAACTCACTGCAGTTATGAAACCAATTAGAGCTGTAAAATGTGGAATGGCCTCTGTGTGAACAGCCTGGGACATTCTCAGAGCTCCAGAGCCCACTGCTTTGATGTCAGAGCTGGGGGTGGGGTGGGGTGGCATGGAAAGGCCATGGGAAGGGAGCCGGCTCCGAAACACGTGCAGGCCAATGTGGTAAGGTGGTAGTGATGTGGAGGCCTTGCCAATCAGTGGCCCACACACCGCACCCTGGCAGGGGAGGGGAGGGGGCTTTCTGTGCCTCACCCACAGATAAGAAGGAAGTGGGAGCCAGTGCCAGTCCCTCAGCTTCCTCCTTGCAGGCCTTCTCTGCTTGCCCTTTCTCCACGTTTGGCCCAGACATTGAAGCTATAGGCCACATGGCAGGAAGTTCACAACTGCTGTGCTGACAGAAACCAGAAAGGAGGCTGTTTTCTGGAAGCCTGCCCTGTGCAGGCCTGACAAGAGCTGGGGGAAGTTAGGAGGCCCTTGATGGGACCATGGCCATGCGTGACACTGGGACCTCTTGCACTATGAAGACATCCTGTATCATAAAATTCAAGGAACTCCAGAGCTGGCAAGGACTGTGGCAGTCACAACAACGTTCAATGTCTTCATTTCCTGGGTCTATATGACGAAGACCCAGGAAAGTGAGGTGACTTTTCCAGAAGAGTGACAAAGGCAGAACAAGAACCAATTTCCTGACTCCCTATCCCAGAGCCCTTCACCAGTGATGGTGGGGATGCTCGCAAGCCTCCCAGGCCAGGGCTGCCCAGGCTTACTCAGGCCAAGGCCCTCAGAGGAAAGAATTATCTCTGCACCACCCTTGTGGTAAAGGGACAAGGCTGCTCTCAGATGGAGGCAACCTGCTGGGGACTCCTGCTACCCTAGCCCTGCTGGGCTCACCACACCCACTGGGTCTTGTATACATGCGTGTGTGCATGTGTGCGTGTGCATGCATATGACTGGGATCGCTGATTCTGTGGCGTTCCCTCTCTGCGTGGTTTCTTAGAATCCATTATTGATTGAGGGGCCTGAAGAAGATGAAACCCATACGTTGCACCACAAAGTTTTTTGCACTTCCTTATTCCAGGAGATGAGTTCGCAGATCCTTTCTTTGGCGAAAGGAAAGAAAACCACAATAGATAAAGCAACTTTCTTAGGTCACATAGGATATTCGCAATGGAGCTGAAACATGTAAATTAGCTGGACCCACATCTCCAAACCTGAAAAAAACATAGTCACCTCATTAGACATCAGATCAAGTATAAAGAAAATAGAAATAAAGGCAAAAGTACTACAGCTGGATTTCATGGGGACCCTGACACTTCTTATCAGATACCCAACTCCTGAGGCGTTAGTTCTGAAAAGTGGGCCAAACACTTGGCCTGGAGTTCACCTTTAAGGTTAGTTTAGTAGACTCTGAGAAGCACTAATTAAGACGTGTTAAGCAAATGAAACAAAGTAAAACAAGACAGTTATACAGGCAAATATGTTTAGGAAACCTTTGGTAAACAAAATTAAATGGATTCTTTACAGCAGGATCTCTCCCACTCTTGAATGCTAACATGCATTGGGACTCCCCAAGAATGAGGCAGAGCAAAGGATAGTTTCTGAATTTATTTGACCATGGAATATTCTTCACCCATATCTCTGGTTGGTCGGAGGTTTTGCCAAAATGACTTTGGAGAGACAATGTTATTTTGATATAGTTTTTCAGTGCAACCAAATAGGAATGGTCCTGTTTAAGAATGGAAGAGGGGCAGGACTTACAGAATGGCAGAGTGAGGCCCTCCATAAGCCTACTCTCCCGTTAAAATAACAGAAACACTAGGAAAATGGTCAAAATCAACTGTTTCAGAACTCTGGAAATTAACCAAAGGCTGGCAACAATCTGAGGATGTTTATTCAGGAAAAACTGTTGAACCTTGGTAAGAGCAGAAAGGTTTGTGACACTTGAACTTGGCCTATTCCCATCCCACTCTACCCAGCTCCCTGTTAGCCATGATAATTAGCAGCCTCATAACCTCAGGAGTGGTAAAAACCAGTAACCATGCAGCCACCAGAGGAAGTAGACCGGGTTTGAAGCTCCTCAAAATGTCCCATCTGCAAAACATTGTCATTATTTAGCTGTCCTTCTGACTTCTGGAGAAGTCCCATTTACCAGTCATTGTTGATATTTGGCCTAACAGAGTTCACTCTGAAGAAAAACTCTATACCCAGGGGATTGGTCAAAAACTATCAGCAGCAATTGTGTATCACTGCAGCTGCCTGAGGCTGCACTGTCAGGTGAGACAATCAAGAGTCTGGCCAAAAATATAACAGGAATAGCTGGGGAATGATGTGTCCCTATGGGGCTTTGAAAAGCTCTGACATATTCCCAGGGATCTAAAATGCTATCATGCATGTGTGCAGGGTTGTGCACATGCCCAGAAAAGACCCAAGAAGCTCCCAGTCTCTCAGCTCACCCAATCTCTGGCTAACCATAAGGCTCTGCACAAACAAGAAGTAAAGGTTAAAGCAGAGTTGTAAACTGAGCATTGAAGAGATGCCCCAACACACCCGGGGCCCCTTGGCAAAGGGTGGAAGATCTACTGGCTCAAAGCATTTAAAGAAATTTCTGGCAAATCATTAGCTGACCAATAAGGTAACTGAACAGAAACGTCAGCAGCGGCACAATATACTGTGATGGCCATTATAAAAAGACGAAAGATAAACTGTTAGTGAGAAAGTGGAAAAAAGGGATCCCTCGCACACTGTTGTTGGGAATGTAAATTAGTACAGCCATTATGGAAGACCATATGGAGATTTCTCAAAAAACTAAAAATAGAACTACCATATGATCCAGCAATCCCACTTCTGGGTATACATCCAAAGGAATTGAAATCAGCATATCAAAGAGTTATGTGCACCCCCATATTCACTGCAGCATTACTCACAACAGCCAAGATATGAAATCAACCTAAGTGTTCATCAACAAATGAATGGACAAAGAAAATGCAGCATACATACACAATGGAGCATTATTCATCCTTTAAAAAGAAGGAAATTCTGTCATTTGTGACCACATGGATGAATGTGGAGGACATTATGTTAAGTGAAATAAGCTAGGCGCAGAAGGATAAATACTGCATATTCTCACTTATATGTGGAATCTAAAAACAAAAAGTCAAACTTATAGAAATAGAGAGTAGAATGATGGTTACCAGAAGCTGGCTTCCTGGGGGAGACATTGGTTAAAAGGTAGAAAGTTTCACTTAAATAGGAGAAATAAGTTTTTAGATATGTTGCACAGCACGGTGACTATAGTTAATAATAATGTATATTTCAAATTGCTAAGAAAGTAAATTGTAAATGTTCTCATCACAAAAAATGGTAAGTATGTGAGATGCTAGGTATGTTAATTAGCTTGATTTAATCATTCCACAATGTACAAATATATCAAAATTTTACATCATACTCCATAAATATGTATAATTACTACTTATCAATTTAAAAAAATGAAATTAAAAACAATTTCATTTGTAGTAGTATCAAAAGGGACACATTTCTCAGAATAAATTTAACCAAAAAGTATAAGACTATACTGATGACTACAAAACATTGTTGAAATAAATGAAAGGCCTAAATAAATAGAAAGATTTCCCAAGGCCATGGATAGGAAGACTTAATATTATTGAGATGACAATTCTCTCCAAATTGGTCTATAGATCTAACACAATCTTTACCAAAATTCTAACCAGCTCTTTTTCAGAAATTAACAAGCTGATCCTAAAATTCATGTGAAAATGCTAGGGACCCAGAATAGCCAAAACAATCTAGAAAAAGAACAAACCTGAAGTTTTCACACTTCCTGATTTTCGAACTTACTATAAAGCTATAGTAATCAGACCATATGGTACTGACATAAGGAAAACATAGATCAATGAAATGTAATCGAGTGTCCAGAAATAAACCCTTTATTTATGGTCAATTGATTTTTCAGAAGGGTGCCAAAACAACTGAATAGGGGAAAAATAGACTCTTGAACAAACCATGGTGGACACAAATAAATGGTGATGTCCACAAATAAAAAAGTAAAGTTGGACCCCCTACCTCATGCCATACACAGAAATTAACTCAGAATAGTCATAAACATAAAGGTAAGAGCTAATGTCATGAAACCCTTTGGGAAAAAAAAACAGAATCTTTATGATCTTGATTTAGGCAGTGGTTTGTTACATATAGCACCAAAAGCACAAACAACAAAAGAAAAAAATAGATAAATTGAACTCTGTCAAAGTTAAAATTTTTGTGTTGCAAACAATACTATCAAGAAAGAGGAAAAAATAACCCACAGAATAAAGGGAAATATTAGCAAATTCCATATATAGCAAGGGATTTATATCCAGACTATATAAAAGAATTCTTACAACTCAATAATAAAAAGACAAGTAATCCAATTAAAAATGGGCAAAGGATTTGAGTAAACATGTCTCCAAAGAAGACATATGAATGACAAATAACAACTTGAAAAAAATGCTCAACATCATTAATTATCAGGGCAGTGCAAATCAAAACCACAATGAGATGCAACTTCATGCGCACTAGGGTAGCTATAATCAAAAAGACAGAAAATAATAAGTATTGGCAAGGAAGTGGAAAAGTTGGAACTCTCATACATTACTAATGAGAATGTAAAATGGTACAGCCCCTTTGGAAAACACTTTGGCAGATCCTCTAAATGTTAAACAGACATGACCCAGCGTTCCACTCCCAGGTACATATGCAAAAGAAATGAAAACATATGTCCACACAAAACTTGTACATGAACATTCGTAGCAATATAATTCATAGTAGCCAAAAAGTGAAAACAACTCAAATGTCCATGAACTGATAAATGGATAAACAAAATGTAATATATCCATAAATGGAACGTTGCTGTTTCTTGAAAAGAAATGAAGTGCTAATATGGATGAGCCTTAAAAACATTATGCTGAGTGAAAGAGCCAGACATAAAGAAGCACTTTACATCCATTTATGTGAAATGTCCAGAACTGGCAAACCTAAAGAGACAGATGTATATTAGAGGTTCCCTAGAGCTGGGGAGGAGGTTAGGAATGGGAATGACTATTCATGGGGTGGGGTTTCTTTTTGGGGTGATGACAACAATCTAAAATTACATTGTGCTAGTGGCTGCACAACTCCGTGAATACACCAACAACCACTGAATGATACACTTTAAATGGGTAGGTTTTATGATTTGTGAATTACGTCTTAATAAAGATGTTTTAAAAAGCAATGGAAGAGGTTCAAACTAACCCAGGTTTTTCTTTTACCAGGTGCGCACATGCATTCTAGCTTACCATGGGAGAAGAAAACCTATTCTTCTTTGTGAGATACTCTGCAATCATACTATGCTTTGCTGCCAGAGAGCTGACTAGAGAATAGTCCAGGAGCCTACCAGGAGAATCAACAGGGAAAAAATCACACATTTTCCGTGGTGTTTCTTAGACTGGCTCTTTGCTTTTTTCTCTTGCAGCAACCTAGCATTCTCTTTTTATTTTTATCTCAAGCACATAATAACTCTATTAATTCTCTCTAAGTATTTCCAAGTGTAAGCCCTGCTGGGCTGCTTTAATGAGAAGAGTAGATTCATTTATAATTAGCGTTCATTTGAAATCAATATTTTTCTTGCATCCTTTAAAACCTAACTAAAATGAACCTTTCAGAAAAACATCTGTATTAACACCCTCCTGACTAGGCAATCTTAACTGTAGTCATTCCTTCATTCTGCACACTGGCAATGCTACTATGAACACCTTATTCAGTATTAATTTATATTTACTCACAGGAGCACACCATTTAGGCAAAGGGGACGGTGGTTGCTCTTAATTGTGGCTGTAAAATTTTGATGTTCTTCTTATTGAAAGGCAGGATCTGTGGCCCCCTCTTTGAGTGTGGGTGACCTTACAATGATTTGCCTAATTGACCGTGGTGGAGGGGACACTGTGGGACTTCGAGAGTAAGTCAAAGTCATGTGGCTTCCACCTCGTTTTCTGGAACCTTCACTCTTGGAGCTCCGAGCTGCAAAGCAGAAGTATGACTTCCATGAGGCCATGATCCAGTGGGGAGCCCCAGCCCGTGGAGAAAGCACAAGGCAATGGGCTGGTCAGCAAGCCAAGCCCAGCTCAGCCTTGCGAGTATCAGACCAAGTGCCAGCCATATGGGGCATCAGGGGATTCCAGCTCCTGGCCATTAACGTGTTCTCAGCTGAGGCCCAAACATGGTGGATCAGAAACAAGCCAGCTCAGCTCAGCCCTGTCCAGATTCATGAGCCACAAAATTCATGAGGATCATAAAAATGGTTATTGGATTACTAAGTTTGAGAGTGTTTTGCTGTGCCACATTAGATAAGACAGGGCACTTGGAAAAGGACTTCTCCAGCCCAACATTACCCGGGTGCTGCTGCTGACCTTGTTAACAGGCCAGCAACTGCCCTTGAGGACCATGAAGGCCCATTTAAAGGAACTACCTTTGTTAATAGAGTTCAGGCCCATTGGACACAGGGAAAGAATCTGGGTTCTTCCCAAAGTTTTTTTTTTTTTGTAATTGGATATGGCTTTTAATTTGCAGAGCATTTGTAAATAATCTATAGAAGTCCTCCTGATTTTCCCAACTAGATTTTAAGTGTCTAGGGGCCAAGGAATGTCTTGTTTCCTTTGTTCTCTAACCCTCTGGCAGCAACTGAAGTAGAGCTTGGCATCTCACAGGGACTTGGTAAGTAGCTCGATTACTCCTGGAGCCCCTCAGGGCAGATGTCCTGTGTGACTTTGGATGCTTGATTACTTGGTTTGGCTTCTATGCCCATTGCTTCTAATCTGGGGAAGTGGTATGGGGTAGGGAAAGGGGAGTGGAAAGAACTGGAAGTTAGGAGTCAGGAGACCAGGAGTTAAACCAGGCTTCTGGCCCTGACCACTTCTGTGATCTTGTCAGGCATCCACTTCTCAGAGGCTCACTTCAGTCTAAGAAATGGGATCATAGTTTACCCCAGGGTTGTTCTGAAGTTTGAATGAAGTGCTATAGGTAAAAAGGCTTTTCAAATTAAAATCATTATTGCATTAAAATGCAAATAAAAGTAAAGCATTATTGTTATCTGTAGTATGCATTTGCATAAATTCCATCTTCTCTAGGCCTCCATGAAATGCGGATAATAATAGTTATTACCTCTTGCCAGGATTACTGCAATACCCTCCTAACTGGTCTTCGTATTTCTATTTTTGCACTTTTAAAAGACATTCTTTGCATAGCAGCTGGGCTATCTTTTTAATATGCAAATCATGCCACATCCTTCTCCTGTTTAAAAATCCTTCAATGGCTTCAGATTGTGCTTAAAATAAAATTGAAAGTCCATGTCAGAGTTCGCAGGGCCCCTGCACCATCTGGCCCCTGCCTACTGTTCGGCCCTCCACCCTGAACGTCTTGTACTCCAGCGGCACTGCCTTCTCTAGGTTTCTGGAACTTAGCAAGAGCTTGACAGCCCCAGGACATTTGCACTCACTATTCGTGGCTGGCTTCATCTCCTGGTGCTGGTCTCAGTGTGTACATCAGCCCTTTGAAGAAAGTGTCCTTGACCACTCTTCCCAAAGTTGCCCTCAACTCATTCTTAATCACGTCCTAAAATAATATTGTTCAATGTTTACTTACTTGTTCTCTGTTTCCCACCACTAAAATGCGAGTTCCATGAGAGCAGGGGCCTTGACCCTCCTGTCAAGCGTAGCACCCAGCACACAGGAGGCCTTCAATAAATATTTGTTGATGAATGAATGAGTAAATGATTGAAAATATCAGAGTCCCCTACCCCTGCCCGCCACCACAGTACAGAAGGTTCACATCTGCTCAGTGCTCCAGGGAGAAAAGCCTGTGGAGAAGAGGACGACAGTGGTGATTGTGCGAGGTATCATTATGTGAACCAGATGTGAGGGCTGCTGGCCCAGAGTCCCTCCTCCCCACGTGCTGGGCCGACCTGCGTTCATTGGCTGAAATTACACTTATGAGCAGGGCAGCATCAAGCGCAAGTTTTTCAGTAACCTGTGGACTTCTCGGGCCCTTGGTCACAACGGCTACTTTTTTTCCCAAGAGCTCACAAGTGCTGTCACCGAAGCTGACATCATGTTCTGGCCAAGGCTCAAGACCAGAACTTCCTGCTCTTATTTCTAGCCCAGTGCATTTTTTTTTTCCTGAGATAGAGTCTCGCTCTGTTGCCCAGGCTGTAGTGCAGTGGCGTGATCTCAGCTCACTGCAACCTCTGCCTCCCGGGTTCAAGCGATTCTCCTGCCTCAGCCTCCAAGCAGCTGGGATTACAGGCGTGTGCCACCATGCCCAGCTAATTTTTGTATTTTTAGTAGAGACGGGATTTCACCCTGTTGGCCAGGATGGTCTCAGTCTCTTGACCTCGTGATCCGACCGCCTCGGCCTCCCAAAGTGCTGGGATTACAGGAATGAGCCACTGCGCCCAGCTAGCCCAGTGCATTCTTCAGAGTCATTCCTCTCAAGATTTATCCATGACATCTTTATAATGAGGACAGAGCTCCTCTCCTCAGATAGGGCTGTGATAGGACAAGCAGAAAATGGGTCAGGAAGGGGAGTAAATGCATGCAGGGGAGTGGGAGACGGCAGGCTTCCTGCCATGCTTGCTTCTTGCAGCTGTCACACCCACACGTCATGTCCCAGGCTTGTTAGTAGATACAGGGAAGATGCTGTAACAAAGGGACCCCAAAACATGTGGCCCAGAGTGTGGGTAATGCTGCAGCAGGTCATCATCCAGAGGCCCAGTTCCCTTTCTCGAGTCCTGGGGAACCATCCTCAATCACATGAAGCACGGGTGAGTGAGGGGCAAGCGTGGTTCTCTTAAGAACATAACTCAGAAGTAGCCCACATCACTTCTGCTTGCATCCTTTTTGTGCAACCTTCACCTAAGGGCCATATCTTGTTCAAGGGAGGCTGAAGAACGTCATATCCCTGTGCGTAGCTGTGAGCCCTGCCTGTGCTCAGGGGCTTCTGTTATCAAGAGCAAGAGGGTGATGAATATCAAAGGACAATTTATAGTCATTATCTCACTTTCAGACAGTAGCTGAGCAAACTTTGAAGTCCCTGGAACTGCCCCCAAACATGTAGAGGTGACTTTCACAATGGAATCAAGAAGGCAGAGGAAAAGACAAGCATCGCTTTAAGAAAACTGAAAGAGATACTCAAAGTTTTTTGGCAAAACTCCTCCAAAATACTACTACTATAAACCTAATTTTTTTTCTGTCATGAAAACATCAATTTTCACTACAATCTAGTCTAAGTTACCAGGATCATGACCTTTAACAAATTTATCCTTTTCGGATTGAACTCTTGGATTTTGGATTTTAGTCTAGGGGGAACTTTTTTGAGATGAAAAGTTTGAAAATGCTCCATTTGGCAGATTCTAGAGCAGAGAAACAAAAATCTCTCTTATGTAACATATTTTGGGATTTCTTTACATTTGGTTAACTCAGGGGTCACTGCATTATTATGAACATTTGGGGCATAAGGATGGGCATTGGAATTTGTGCTTCATATTACAAACTATCGCTGCTAAGAATTCCCGAGCATAAACCTGGTCAGCCCAGGATACAACTAGGCAGCTTTCCAGACAGTACATCTCACTCTTCTGTTTACCATATGGGAGAGCAACATGAAATGCCTGGAACATGTATCTGTAAGGCATGCTAATTGCAGCGCTGCTGCTAGCCCAGGGGCTAGGATGGAAACAGCAGTCTGCTTGCCCTTGGGTTGTTGTTATTGTTCTTGTTTTTGTTTTTGTTTTTGCTGTTCTTTTCAGGGCCTCCGTTTCTGACTCTATGCAATGAGATTAGTCATAACTAGTGGGCATCTTGTAAAAATCATCTACTTTTGTGACCTGGCAGATCTTGTTTTTTTCTCTTCCATGGTGTGAGAGGGTCACACTGCATCAGAGTTTATCGGACTGTATTTTGGGGATCCCCAGAGTTCTGTGAAGGTTCTGTTATAGTAGGTAGCTAGTCAGGCATGAGCAGGACAGGAGAGTGCTCCCCCGCCAGCCCTGACACACACACCAGAAATGTCAGGCGACCATCAGGTGACAGGCAGCTGGTTGTTAACGATCTCTCTAAAATAGTAATTGGTCGCAGCCGGCGCCAGGGAAGGGCAGTCTCCCAATAGATAGAAAATACCTGAAACTGGTGATCAGCAGCTTCCAGATAAGATCTCAGGAGTTGGGTGAGTGGACCCAACACACGCACTAAAAGGCAAATGGCGGAGTTTAACTGATATATGACCTTCCTCTAGGAACGCTGGACTGGTAAGGGACAGATGCCTCAAGTGGGCATGTGCATGACTTCAGTAAACGCACTGCACACAAGGCCCCTGCAAGGTGCTGGCAGGCCACTGCACATGCAGACAGTGCACCCCAAGGGAAGAATCAGGGGAGATGTACCACACGACCCCAGAAACATGCCAACGTGTAAAACCCCAAATCAAAGGCCAAACCCTGCACTTGACCTCTCAAGTTGCCTGCTTGGCCCTCTTCCAAGTGTACTTACTTCCTTTCATTCCTGCCCTAAAGCTTTTTAATAAACTTTCACTCCTGCTCTAAAACCTTGCCTCATGGGCGGGTGCATTGGCTCACCCCGGTAATCCCAGTACTTTGGGTGGCCAAGGCAGGTGGATCACCTGAGGTCAGGAGTTCGAGACCAGCCTGGCCACCAACATGGTGAAACCCCATCTCTACTAAAAATAAAATAAAAATTTAGCTGGGTGCAGTGGCATGCACCTGCAGTCCCAGCTACTCGGGAGGCTGAGGCAGGAGAATTGCTTGAACCCAGGAAGCGGAGGTTGCAGTGAGCTGAGATCATGCCACTACACTCCAGCCTTGATGACAGAGTGAGACTCCATCTCAAAACAAACAAACAAACAAACAAACAAAACACCTTGCCTCAGTTTTCCCTTATGCCTTATGCCTTATGCCCCTCAGTTGAATTCTTTCTTCTGAGGAGGCAAGAATCAAGGTTGCTGCAGACTGCACAGATACAGATTTGCTGCAGTAACAGTACCTCAGATCTCTCTGGCTGGTTGGGCTAGGGAAGGATGCCAGGCTCACCTTGTACAGCTCACTTTGAAGCTCTGCTGTATTTGTTTGATAACCTGAGTTGTATGATTATGCTGGAAAAATAAAGGGCTTGATTCTTTAAAAACATCAGCAGGCTACCATGCTAGAATAATCTTTAAAATCATTTCTAGTTCCAAAACTATGAGTCAGAGAGGTCAGAGGAGTGAGCCTAGAAGATAATGTCTGTTGACAGCTGCCAGGCGTTCAAGGTGGAGCCAGGAGGTAGCAAGGTGTGGAGGAAGGATGTGGGTGATGTGTACATAGGAAGGCATCTGCAAGCAGCTGGTGGTGAATAAACCCTACAGGGCGGCCCTCTAGGCTCATGTGGAAGGAAATGGATCTTGGAGTTAGGAGACAGAAGTTAAGAGCCAAGCTGCTCTTCCATGAGTCAAATGATCTCCAATGAACTGCTTACCCTCTGAGTCTTGATTTCTTCATCTATGAAAGTCAGGAGGTGGGGGTGGGGGTATTAGGCAAATCCATAATACCCTACACATATTTCTAAAGTCCCCCAAACCAAACAAGTATTTATCCACTTAGTACTAACTGTCTTGGTGGCAAAATTTCATATGAACAAACAGGAGGTTATATATATTCTATGTGTATCCCTGTCTAAGTCCGTTTTGTGCTGCTGTAAAGAAATACCTGAGGCTGGGTAATTTATAAAGAAAAGAGGTTTCTTTGGCTCACAGTTCCACAGGCTATACAAGAAGCATGGCACTGACATCTGCTTTTGGTGAGGACCTCAGGAAACTCCCAATCATGGCAGAAAGTGAAGGGGGAGCAGGCATGCCACATGGCAAGAAAGAGGGAGCAAGAGAGCGGGGAGAAGGTGTCAGACTCCTTCGAACAACCAGCTCTCAGCTCTCACGTGAACTCATAGAATAAAACTCACTCATTATCTTGGGGAAGGGCATCAAGCCATTCAAGAGGTATCAGCCCCCACGACCAAACACCTCCCACTAGGCCCCACCTCCAACATTGGGGATCAAATTTCACATGAGGCTTGGGGAGGACAAATATCCAAACTATATAAATCCCTCAGTGCAAATACATATCTATATCTAGACATCTATCTCTACACACACGCATCCTGTTTCATTTCAGAAGTGTTCGTGTGTTTAATTATGGGTGCTATGTCAGACTCACTCAGTGTTCAATAATTTGTGGTATATGCATGCTTGATCTTTCTGAAATCTGAGGAATCCTGAAGTCCAAACACATTTGTTCCCAGTAGTTTTAGATAAGGGGCAGGAGTCCTGTAATACTTCTTGACCTGCCCTTCAGGCCTGTGGTGCGGACTGCACAAGCCACTAGCCATGGCACACATGGTAAGCTGTGAAGCCCCGGGTATAAAGGACGACATTCCCCAGGGCCACCGTATTAGTCTGCTAGGGCTGCCATATCAGAGCCGCTTAGACTGGGTGGCTTACACAACAGACATGTATTTTCTTGTGATTCTGCACAGCTGGAAGTCCAAGATCAAGGTGTTACCAGGGTAGTTTCTCCTTGGCTTGCAGTTGGTCATCTTCTCCCTGTGTCCTCACACAATTTCCCTGTTTGTGTTTGTGTCCAGTCTCCTCTTCTTACAAGGACACCAGTCAGATTGGATTAGCCCACCATAACTCAATTACCTCTTCAAGATCCTATTTCCAAATACAGTCACATTCTGAGGTCCTGAGGATTAGGAATTCAAGATGAATTTGGGGGGACACAGTTCAGTCCATGAAGTCAACATTTAGGCCATTCCAGCTGCCAGGTCTCCTGGCTTAGTGTTTAAACGTGTGACTTCGTACACTTTACACATAACAGCATACCTGAACTCAGGCAAAGGCTGGGTGGTGATGGAGACATGCCTTTCCTGCCTGCAAACCGTGGCTGTATGATTCCCCTATGGGCGAGCCTCTGGGAGTTTAGAGTGTCTCATTAGAAGAGCCACACTGACAGAAGTCCTAATAAATAATTAGAAGCACATCTGCTAACTCTGTGAAACTTCAGCCCACGCCCCCCACCAGGCCAGTGTGAACGGGAGGTTAATCAGCCGGCACCCAGGCAGGGTTTCCCTTTGTCCATCACACCTCAGGACAGGGGGAGGGGAGGGAGGAAGGAGGTGCCTCAGGTCCTGGTGCCCCCGAGGCCTGGTGAGGCCACTCGCTCTGTCCTGTAACTTCAATGAAGGGCACAGCTGGGAAGAGGATGACCAAATGGAAGACACTGTCTTTCCTGGCAGACCATCCGTCTCTGTTTATTGTCCTGTGTTTTCTGATGGGGCCACACTGGGGGTTGGCCAGCAGGGGCAGGCCCCCTTGTGTGTCTGTAATAAGACAAGCAGTGGAGTCTGTCGGTCAACAAATATTTATTGACCTCCTGAGGTCACAGAGCCTGGGGCCTGACTCTGAGGAGACACTCTGGCTACAGCCATTATTCACCAGGCAAACACCCAGGCAGCGGAAGGCCCAGATGTCCTCCTCAGCCTCGAGCAAGGGCTGCAGGCCAACACCACGTCAGATGGCAGCTCCTTTCATGGGCTTTCCTAGGGCTCTGGAGATGGTCCAGCCAAAAACCATTACTAAGGGGCTACTTTACCGAGTATCTTGGTGTCTGGGTTTGGTCAGGGTTGGGCTCACAGAGCTAATGCAGAAACGAACCCACCTTCGTTGGCCAACAACAGATACTCTTCCTGCCTCTAACAAAGCCCTCGCAGCCTTCATGCCTGCAGATATTTCACAGGCTGTACCCTTTCTCAGGGACGTTTTGCTTTTTAACAGCATCAAAACACCACACTGAAGGGACTAGACCAGAGCTGTGAGTGGACTCCTGGGCATTAGCACAAGGAATATTTTTTCTTTTTTTTCATTTTTTTTTTTTTTGAGACGGAGTCTCGCTCTGTCACCCAGGCTGGAGTGCAGTGGCACGATCTTGGCTCACTGCAACCTCTGCCTCCCAGGTTCAAGTGATTCTCCTGCCTCAGCCTTCCGAATAGCTGGGACTACAGGCAAGCGCCACCATGCCCAGCTAACTTTTGTATTTTTAGTAGAGACGGGGTTTCACCATGTTGGCCAGGATGGTCTCGATCTCATGACCTTGTGATCTGTCCGCCTTGGCCTCCCAAAGTGTTGGGATTACAGGCGTGAGCCACCGCGTCCAGCCTGGAATATTTTTTCCAGTCAGGGTTTTACAGGCCCCAAAACAATATTATGTAAGCATGCATAGATGGCTCTTGTGCTGTTACACTCACTTATGTATTTTTTTCTGCTGAAAGTGTGGACTTACGTGTGTGGCATTAAGGAAAGAGAGAGCATCAGTCACCCTGAGATAATCATGCGTCCTTGGGGGCTTCCAGTATGGCTGAGAGAGATAAGGAAGGATGGGGTAAAACAGCGCTTCTCTGCTTTTTACCTCTGCTTCTCCATGAGATAGAGGGTAATGGTGTTTTGTTCCTTCCACAAGTGATGCACTTTCAAGATGGAAGAAGATACGCTGTGAATAGACATCGGGACACCCTTGGCTGTTCTGTGCTTCCCTGGCCCACCTGGGGAAGCCAGAGGTCTCTGTCCCCTGGCTGCTCATGTAAAGATGTCCCTTGGCCTGGCTTGGGGCAGAGATTCTCTGCAGAAGTGGGCAGAACACAGACATGAGGGGTACACATAGGAGGATTCGTTCACACCCCTGTTACTGCTCGATTCAGCTGCTTTTGTCCATCGCATCAAGACCCTGTAGGAGCAAGTTCTAAAGACTTGAAAGCTACCACCAGTGTCTTTTCTTTCTTTCTTTCTCTCTTTTTTGAGACAAGGTCTCACTCTGTTGCTCAGGCTGGAGTGCAGTGGTATGATCACGGCTCACTGTAGCCTCAACTTCCTGGGCTCAAACAATCCTCCCACCTCAGCCTCCCAAGTAGCTGAGTGAAAACACACCACCAACCCTGGCTAATTTTTTATGCTTTTCTAGAGACAGGGTTTTGCCATGTTGCCCAGGCTGGCCTCCCAAAGTGCTGGGATTGCAGGTGTGAGCCACCACGCCCTTCTTGCCAGCGTTTTGTCAAATTCCTTCCATCTGTTTTGGCTTCAGAGTCCCTTCAGACCTTCTGCCAGGGAGTGGAAAGTGCCCCCCAACCCTCCCTTGCACTGGACATGGGTCCTGCTGTACTTTCAGAATGCTGCCCAAGCACAGTGCCTGCGCCTCAGGGACCTGCAGGATGTGCATGTGTGAGTGTGTATGGCCTGTGTGCCAGTGTGTTTGGTGTGTGTGTGAGTGTGGTGTGTGAGAGGATGTGTGGTGTGAAGGGTGTGATGGTGTGAGTGTGAGAGTGTGTGTGAGTGAGTGTGTACATGAGGCTAACAATGACTGCACACTTCCCCTGTATCTGACACATCCCTAGGGTTTTCGCACACATGACTTCATTTTGTCCTTACACAAGCCTGTCAAGCATGCATTATTCTCATGTCATACAGAAGGAAACCGAGAATTACAGGGACTTCTAACTTACCCAAGATCACACAGCTGTTAAATAGGCAATAGTACCCAGCTTTGTCTGTCCAATTCCTAAGCCAAGATTCTTTCCCCAGTGTGTGTCCTCCTACCAGTGAGCTCAGCTAACAATGTGTAGAAATGTGTGTCCCATTTCAATCAACAACTACAGCTGCCTCCGATGTGGGACACACACCACCACAGCCAGGAGTGGAGAGGGGAGTGAGACGTCCTGGGTCCCGGGTCCTGCCATTGGGAGGCGGAAACTGGAGGAAAGGCAAAGTGTGCCCCCCCTCACCCCCAACCCTCCTGCCTTGATGCCCTAGGGCAGGGTTGTCTGCACTATGTTTTTCCCACAGGCCTTAGTTCTGTAAGATGAAGAAGTTTTCAGTGAGAAAAAAGAAACCCTCGAACCAATAAAAAAAAACTTGAGGAAAATGCTAATTTAGACAAACAGGATTTTGTGTCCGAGTGTGTTTTATTTTGTTTTGATTTTATCACAGGGCTCTTCAAGTCTTTGTTACACTGGCATGCACTGTGATTTTCAGAGGAGCTTATAGAACGCAGTGCTTCCCAAACGCAGCATCACAGACAAGACTCTCAGATCAGGCATTGGAAAACTCACCCTACACTGCTTCTGTCTTAAGTCCCCTTTGCTAACTGTATTGCCTCATGTCAGCAACCCACATGGATGGCCAGGTGGCTCTGAGAGAGCTCAGTGCCTTCTAGGGTCAAACAGCTCATCTAGGCAGAAGGAAGTGAATGATGCTCACAGGCCCCTCTGGCAGGTTCCAGCCCTATGGCTGGCGAGCAGTGGAGGCATCGGCCAGGTAAGCGAGTTCTCCTCCTGGTCTACACCTCCTCTCCTGTGTGGGCATGAGTTAGAACTAGTCTGTGCTGGAGCGGGTGGAATAGGAGGCTGGCTCTGGGTCGCAAGAAAAGGATGACATTCCTTCACAATCCACATGAGATCCTTCCAGGGGATGAGGATGAGAAAAACATTCTTATCATTTTGATCAAGGTGACCCTATGTTTAGCCTCCTTGTGGTGTGGCTCGAAGAAACACAGACGATGAAAACGCGTTCTGCTCTGTGCGACACAATGGAGCTGATGCCTCCGTTGGCAACCTGCTGGAGCCATGACTCATGCAGAGGCATTTTGTAATTTGTCTTTGTATCCACAAGGCCTGTTATAGGCCTTGGTGTATAGGTGGTGCATAATAAATATTTGGTGAGCAAAGGGAGCCAGGCAGTGTGTACGGTGCTGTGGTCAATCCCATTGAGCAATCCCCTGAGTGGAGAGGCCTGTCCATCTCACATAGACCCACCTAGCTCTCCCAGGGAACCACTCACTCTGCCTTTAGCCAAAGGGAAGGGTCCATGGGGTTGGATATGTGTGATCCAGCATATTTCTTCAAAACTTACTCACTTCCATTGAAGCAGAAAAGTGTTCTCCTCTCTTGTTTTAGAATGAGCAGAGGAAAAGTTAGGATGAGCTTGGAAAGAAAGAGGAGCAGCAGTTGCCTACCAAGAGTTTGCAACCAGGAATGGGAAAATCATGGCAGGCTATTTATTCATTTGTTTCTTTATTTTCTTAGAGATGGGGTCTCACTATGTTGCTCAGGCTGGACTCGAACTCCTGGTCTCAAGCGATCCTCCAGCTTCAGCCTTCCAAGTAAACATGGCAGGTTTTGAACCATCTTCCACAGTCCCAGAGCAGAAGACAGTGGCACTGAGCATCCCCAAAGCAGGAGACAAGCAGCCCCATGTGGACATAGCTCCTTGGGTTTCCTAGGGTCTCCTCGGCACTGGGGCCCAGGGGGCACAGCCCCTGTCCCCACCTCATGTTGCTGTCTTGACTGGAAGCTGCCCCATCTCCTCTTTACCTGCCTGGACTTCCTTGTCCTGGGGAATGTCACCCATGTCAGATCCTCTGGGAGGGCACTGGCTCTTTGCTTGGTTTCAGATAAGCGGCCGTCAGCCCTGTGTATAAGAGGCACATGTGGCAGGATGAGAGAGAGACTGGTGGGAGGCAGCTGGAGGGACACAGACCCCACAAACAGACAATAGGCTCAAATCGGGACTCCACAGCGCCCCGGTGGTGTCACCTTGGGTAGATTACTGAACTCACAAACTTCTGTTTCCACATCTGTGAGATGGGGATTTAGAACCTATTTCATGGAGTTGTCTCAGGAATGAATGAGAACATGCATGAGAAGCACTCAGTAAAGGCTCGGTCCCTTTAACACCTGGACACTTTCGCAGCCGCCCAGCCTGTGTGTCTCTGCAGACCACAGACATGCGTCAGTCAGGTTGGGACATCTCTCATGGCCCATTTTCCTACCCTCAGCCCCAGTAGTCTTATCTTGCCTGAGGCGTCAATGATGGAGCTGAAAGGCCAGTGGTGAACACTAAACCCAGAGCCGCACATTCAGGCCCTGACTGCAGTGAGCATTCACCAGGTACCCAAGTCTTGGCCAAGCCACTGACCTCACTTACAGAATTATGGCCTGCTCTTCCAAAATCAGCTGAGATCGTACATGCAAAGGTGCTTCTTAACTGTAAATTTCTAGTCATTTGTAATATCCTAAGACTGACATTTGCTTAGGGTCTCTCCCTGGCTTAACCCGTAAGTTGGGGAAGGTGTAAATATAAAAATCAATTGTAGATCTTTCAAAGGGCATAGCTCAGTTAAGAAATAACAGCTTAGTAGGCTGGACGTGGTGGCTCACGCCTATAATCCCAGCACTTTGGGAGGCCGAGGCGGGTGGATCACGAGGTCACGAGCTGGAGACCGGCCTGGCCAAAATGGTGAAACCCCGTGTCTACTAAAAATACAAAAAATTAGCCAGGTGTGGCGGTGCACACCTGTAGTTCCAGCTACTCAGAAGGCTGAGGCAGAAGAATGGCTTGAATTTGGGATGTGGAGGTTGCAGTGAGCCGAGATTACACCACTGCACTCCAGCTTGGGCGACAGAGCGAGACTTTGTTTCAAAAAAAAAAAAAAAAAAAAATAGAGAAATAAGAGCTTAGCATTGGGAGTAGACATTTCAGCTGTCCTCAGGAACTGAAAACCTCAACAGAGAGATAAGACTCAAACAGAGAAACAGGTTTTTAAGAAGTGCCTAGGACAGAATAGCAAGACCAGCACTCCCAGAGAAGAGAACACGTGGAACTGACATGGTCAGTGCCCACCTGAAAAAAAAGGTGGCATTTGAAATGGACCTTGAAGAACAGACTTAAGTCTGGGCTCAGTGGCTCACACCTTTAATCCCAGCGGTTTGGGAGGCCAAAGTGGGAAGATTGCTTGAGCACAGTAGTTTGAGACCAGCTTGGGCAACATAGCCAGATTCCATCTCTATTAAAAAAACAAAGAAAGAAAGAAAACAAACAAACAAACAGATAAATTAGCAGGGCATAGTGGCATGCACCTGTGGTCCCAGCTACTCAGGAGGCTGAGGTGGGAGGATTTCTTGAGCCTGGGAGACTGAGGCTGCAGTGAGCTGTTATTGCACTACTACACTCCAGCCTGAGTGACACAGCATGACTCAAAAAAAAAAAATAGGACTTAAGTGCCCAGGGACCCTACTTTCTTTAACTTTTACTTTGTATGTTCTGATGAATTTCACATTTTTACAGGAGTGGGCTCCATTTTTTAATGAAATCTTGAGCCAAAGCCCCTAATATAAAACCACATGTTGATATTTCATTGGCACAAATTTATGCTACTTCAAATCTACAACAGTAGTTAAAAATTCAATTAAGAAATAAGACTGGGCCAGGTGTGGTGGCTCACACCTGTAATCCTAGCACTTTGGGAGGCCGAGGCGGGTGGATCACAAGGTCAGGAGTTCAAGACCATCCTGGCTAACGTGGTGAAACCCTGTCTCTACTAAAAATACAAAAAATTAGCCAGGCGTGGTGGCAGTTGCCTGTAGTCCCAGCTTCTCAGGAGGCTGAGGCAGAAGAATGGCATGAACCTGGGAGGTGGAGCTTGCAGTGAACCAAGATCACGCCACTGCACTCCAGCCTGGGTGACACAGCAAGACTCCGTCTCAAAAAAAAAAGAAGAAATGACGCTGGGAGCAGTGGCTAACGTTTGTAATCCCAGCACTTTAGAAGGCCGAGGTGGGTGGATCACCTGAGGTCAGGGGTTCGAGACCAGCATGGCCAATATGAAACCCTGTCTCTACTAAAAATATGAAAATTAGCTGGGCATGATGGCGCGTGCCTGTAATCCCAGATACTTGGGAGGCTGAGGCAGGAGAATTGCTTGAACCTAGGAGGCGGAGGTTGCAGTGAGCTGAGATTGTGCCATTGCACTCCGGCCTGGGTGACAGAGCAAGACTCCATCTCAAAAAAAAAAAAGAAAAAAGAAATGTCACAACTTTTTAAATCAAAATTTTATTTAGCAAGTTAAGAAGTGTTATTTATTTAATAAGAACTTGAAATACTAATAACAGCCCTACCAACCAGTTTATTTCTATGGATTGTTTTAGTTGCAGCACAGTGAGAAGGGTCTGGGGCACTCAGGTAAGCAACTGTGCATGCTAATGTTTTTTAAATAATTGATTTTGCAACCTCGAGATGCTTTTTCAGCAAATTGATCTAGGTTAAGCATTGGCAAAATTTTCTGTAAAGGGTCAAGTAGTACATATTTTAGGTTTTGTGGGTCTTATGGTCTCTGTTACAACTACTTAACTCTGCCTTTCTATCTCAAAAGCAGCCACAGACCACATGTAAACAAATAAGCGGGGCCATGTTCCAATAAAACTTTATTTACAGACACAGAAATTTTAATTTCATATAAATTTCACATTTCACAAAATATTATTTGTCTTTTTATCACTTTTCAGCCATTTAAAAACGTAAATACTACTCATAGCTGATGGACCATACAAAAACATGCAGTGAGATTGGCTTTGGCCTCCTGTTTGCTAATCCCCTATGGAAACGCTCAAGAGAGTAACAGAATATTTTTGTTCCAACATTAAATCACAAATCAAAAAAAGCTCTAAGTGAATGTTTCAAATCATTAATTAGTAAGTATTAAATCTGGAAGAAATCAAAGAATCTTTCTCCATTTCTGGCAAAAATATTCTTTTAATATATCTTTTGAAACATTTTGAATATTAAATAATGTCATTAAAATAAAAAATCTTAGATACCATAATGCTCATCTTTGCAACATATTTAAGCAAAGTTTTAAAAGTCAAATTTGTTTTATCTTTCAGGTTGAGTTTAAGTTTTTCTTTTTTTTTAACTGCCAACAATTTTTCTGCAGTTGTAATCACCATAATGTTGCAGCCTTCACAGCCTGATTTGAATTTGTTCCGTTCATTAAAAATATCAGCAAAACATGCAAATTGGAGCAAGCATGTTATATCTGGCGGTATTTAGCTGGGTAGAGTTCCTACATTTGCAAAAGGAAAAAATACATATATAGGTATGTACAGTCATGAGCCACATAACAATGATTTGGTCAATGATAAAGTGTGATGAGACAGTTGTCCTGTAAGATTATAGTATCTATTGTCCTGTAAGATGAAAAATGCCTATTGCCTAATATTGCAGCTGTCATAAAGTTGTAGAGCAATCACTTTAGAATAATTTTAGTGTGGTCTAAGTGTAGCATTTATAATGTTAGCAGTGGTATCATGTTCTAGGCCCTCACATTCACTCACCACTCACTGACACCCAGAGCAACTTCCAGTCCTGCAAGCTCCATTCATGGTAAGTGCCCTCTACAAGTGTACCACTTTTTATCTTTCATGCAATGTTTTTACTGTCCTTTTTCTATGTTTAGATACACAAATACTTACCATTGTGTTACAATTCAGTACAGTAAGGTTCAGTACAGCAACATGCTGTACAGGTTTGTAGCTTGACAGCAATAGTCTGTACCATATAGCCGAGGTGTGTACTAGGCTATACCATCTACCTTTGTATAACTGCACTCTGTGATGTTCACACAACGATGAAATCACCTAACAATACATTTCTCAGAACATAAACCAGTTGTTAAGCAATGCATGACTGTATATACATGTGTGTATGTAGGAATGTGTATAGTGATTTTGTGTCACTATATATACATAGTGTCATTTAAATATTCCCACCAGTATTACATCTTCTCTAGAGATAGACATCAAACTTTACTACGAAAAGGCAAATTTTTACATACCTTTACAAATCATTGTTAATAAAATTGACAATTTCCATAGCAATATCCAATGTCAACTTGAAAGATCCTAGCACAGTGCTTATCTGTGCAACTTACCATTGTAAGACAGCACCATTATCCTAAGCACCACTAAGACCAGACCAGTTTCTTACATCTTAGAATGCTAATTTTATAATTGTTGGAAGTACTCTTTAAACTTTTTAAAAACAATGTTAAATCACAGAGTGCTGTTTCATAAAGTGAGGAATATATGGAGAATAAAATTGGTTAAGATGTTCGCGACACGTCTTCACAAAGTCCCAGTCTTCTGAATCACTTGGCAATGTAGAACCATCATTGTGTTTTCCACAGAGCCGCTGCCTGTAAGGAAGAAGCAGCTGCTAGAATGGGCTTCTCTTGTTCTCAGGACTCTGCCCCCTGCCTTGGACACCCAGATTCAGTGTGTGAGGGCAGGCAGTGACAACTGTCACCTGTCCACAACCTGGCCATCCTCAGGTGTAAGCCCACTCAGAGACCTGACCATGTGGAAACCCACGCAGCCCAGGGCCAATCGAGTGTGAGAAACCCATGTGGTTCCGCCTCCTGGGGCTGCTGACTGGGGCTACAGACGCTGGGCATTTTTGCCAATTTACTTGATGGTGTGTTTAAAAACTAGCTGAATGGGGTGTTTGCTTTTTGGCCCTAGTGAATGTGTCAGGTTTTACATCCAACAAATCTTGCTCATCTTGGTGAACATATTTTGTGAAAATCATTACAATGAAGAAACCCAGCACATGGGCACTCTTACCCAGATGAACTGTAGAATGTCCCAATCTCAGCTTTTGGTCTCAGCCATCAAGTCAGGGCCAAGCTTCTCAGATCCTTCTCTGGGCTCTGTTATCAGATGGTGGCATATTTTGCTTCTCATTTTATCCACTTCATGGCAAGTTTACCTAAAAAGTTATGTTTTTTCTCATTGTATAACCTCAGTTGATGTGTGTAATAGAGGTCACTTCTGTTGCACAGACCCATGCATGTATTTTATGTTCTGGTATAATTTGTTTTTATATATTTTTCAGTAACATTCCATTTGCACTGAAATAAGATGAAAGGCCTATTTTTATGTTTTGTTTTATCTTCAAAAGATATCTTAGTTTGGCAGGAACAGCATAAGCATACTAAGGGAATGAGAAGATGTTTGTCATGATAAGTGATGAGGCCAGAGAGGCAAGTATGACATCACTCTCTGGACTTCAAGGGGCCATTTTCACTCCTTTGCTTTTCTGTCTTACAGTTTGTCATTGTGGGTGGCAACTGAGTGAGAATTGATTGGAATATTGGTATGATGTCATTTACAGTACACATGACTGGCAGAGAAGGGAAGATGAAGTCGCTATCTTGAACATGTCTACTCCTTAGTTCCTGCTGGCATTCACCCTTGCAAACTCCCAGCTTTCAGGCTGCTCTTTGTTAGAAAATGATTTGGGGCAGTTTTTCATTAAAAAGACCCATGCTACAAGTTAGGAAGACTGAGGAGTGGAGGCTCATAAACGCCAGAGCATCACAGATCTCTAATCCTATGTGAGTATCCAGGATTAATTAAACACACTGGAAGTTCCTTCTCAACAACTATGCCATTTCTTTTTCTTTCTTTCTTTCTTTTTTTTTTTTTTTTTAAGGCAGAGTCTTGCTCTGTCACCCAGGCTGGAGTGCAGTGGTGCGATCTCGGCTCACTGCAACCTCCGCCTCCTGGGTTCAAGTGATTCTCCTGCCTCAGCCTCCTGAGTAGCTGGGACTACAGGTGTGTGCCACTAGACCCAGCTAATTTTTTGTATTTTTACAAGATGGGATTTCACCCTGTTAGCCAGGGTGGTCTCGATCTCCTGACCTCGTGATCTGTCTACCTCGGCCTCCCAAAGTGCTGGGATTACAGGTGTGAGCCACCGCACCCAGCCGTCATTTCACTGAAGTCCATTTGATATCCCTACTCCTCATTCTTAATACCTATAACCCCCAACATTTGCCTTCTCAAATTTTAATCTGTAAAAATTGTAAAACTTTAAGCCTTTTTAAATTGTCTTCTTTTACACCATCTAATAGGAATAGCTTCCAACTTATCCATCCACAAAGGTGCTTCTGGTGGGGTCCATCTACTAATGCATTTGTATGATTTGCTTGCAAATATTTCCCAAATTCAATTATTAGAAATCTCTGCACTCTTTTTTTTTTTTTTTTTTTTTTTTGGCGTCTTACCTAACCCTCTTTTGTTTTCATACACTGAGTTGAAAATTTCAAGGACTTTTCCACACTAACTCCTAAATCCCATTTCCGTTTTCCTGTTTATCTTAAGTAGGATTTAGATAATGTGTGGCTAAGTAGACACAAATACTACCAGAAAAGAAAGGGGGAAGGGAGGAAGAGGGAGGAAGAAGGTAGGGAGTGAATCTGCTGGAGGTGACAGACAGCAAGCAGCATAAGGAAGAAGTATGCTCGCTAGACCAGCAGGCCGTCCTTCTGCTGACGATATGGACTGCAAGTGCCTATGTTTAATTTGACCAAGATGGCCTTTCTTTTCATGGAAAGTCGGAGTTCAGCCCTTGAATTTCATAAGACCTCTCTTTGCAGTGGGTTAGATGCTCTTTTATCTTTTTATACTCTGTCAGGAAAACATATTTTTTTCCATATAAAAATCAGTTTTTTAAAGTGATGGTGAGTCAATTACTGGGATTTCAGGACCTAACTTCTTCTCCTTATAAGCAGTGAATAAAACCAAGAGAAACAAGCCTTTCCTTTGCAGAAGCTGCCCCCCTTTGTCCTGGCTGTTCCCCTTTCTATTCTGGGCATTTCTGGCAGGGTCTCTAGGAGGTAACAGAGTGAGAAGGGTCCGATTTCAAACAGAGGTCATCAGAGAGCTGGTCATAATACAAGGTGTTGGAATTAGCACATCAATCGTAAGAAGATAGAATGCTTATAGAGTTTTAAAATATGATCTTAACATTTTATTTCTCCCAATCTTGTTTGTACTTTTCATGCACACTGTTGATAAACAATGACCATTTCTATTTGCATAGCTTTGCAGTTTACAAAGGTTGTTTACTTCTGTTATTTTGGTGAATCCTTACAACTTGGCACAGGGTGTATTTCTACTATTATCCTCACTTTATAGAGCATAAACTAAGGTTAAGAGATGAGTGGCCTCCCTGGGAAAACTTGGTATAGCTAGGGGTTGAACCCACATATTCCAAATATGGGATTGGAATTCCAAATTTGGGACCCTTTGTTGTGCCACAGGTATTTCCCAATGTATGGTTTGACAAGGACCAGTAACTTCAATCCAGGCCCTATGTGAATGTGATGGTTAATACTGATTGTCAATTTGATTGGATTGAAGGATACAAAGTATTGATCCTGGGTGCGTCTGTGGGGGTGTTGCCAAAGGAAGGTAACATTTCAGTCAGTGGGCTGGGAAAGGCAGACCCACCCTTAATCTGGGTGAGCACAATCTTATCAGCTGCCAGCATGGCTAGAATACAAGCAGGCAGAAAAATGTGACAAGAGAGACTGGCCTAGCCTCCCAGCCTACATCTTTTTCTGGTACTGGATGCTTCCTGCCTTTGAACATCAGACTCTAAGTTCTTCAGTTTTGGAACTCGGACTGGCTCTTCTTGCTACTCACCCTGCAGACGACCTACTGTGGGACCTTGTGATCATGTGAGTTAATACTTAATAAACTTAATACTTAATAATACTTAATAAACTCCCATATATATATATATATATGTATATATTCCATTAGTTCTGTCCCTCTAGAGAACTCTAATACAGTGAATTATATAATTTCAAATTATTTTAGTAAAAATTGATAAGATTTGACTATAATTTACCCTTGAGCAAAAGGGCAAACTCACTTAAGAATAATAAGTAATGGCTTCTATCTAAATCCTCCTGTGGAGAGGGGGTGCACAGAGAAAAAAGAGTTACTAGAAAATTCTCAGTTGCTCTGAATTACGCACCTCCTTCAGTAACTTTAGAAAAACTGAAAGAATAAACAAAGCCCCGAAACCAGCTTCAAATGATCTCAGGCTGTTTCACCAATGTGCTGACTGAGTTCATAAGCTAGCGCCTTCTTTACGAGATAACCTGGCCAGTGAATAAAGGAGGGCTTCAGCCAACGCTGGGGAGGAGCAAAGGGAAAGGACGGGATGGGTTGTTCCCAGCAGCACAGCCTGAACTTTCACACACCCCGCGCGCCCTGCTTTGTGAAAGACTGAAGGGCATTTAGAGACATGACCCAGTTCTAGCAGCCAGCTCAGGGAGAGTGTAAGAGGACACCGTGTCAGGGCCAAAAACCCCATCTCTGCCTGCGTGAAGGAGGTTCCAGCAGCAGCTGCAGATACCTGGGAGGACTGTGTGGGCCATCTAAGGACAAATCAGACCCTGGCAGTGGAAGTGAGGCAGGGTCTGAGGGGAGTCTGGGCTGGTCTGGGCAACAGAATGAGACCTACTCTCCTTAAAAAAAAAAAAAAAAAAAAGAAACAAATAATGTTAACTTTAGCAACATTTTATTTAACCCAATATAGCCAACATATTATCATTTCAACCCATAATCAATATAAAAATTGTTTTATTTTCAGTATGTATTTAAGGTGTATAACCTGATATTTTGATATACATATATGTAGTGAAGTGCTTACTACAGTCAAGCAAATTAACATGCCCATTACCCATATAGTTAGCTACTCTGTGTGTGTGTGTGTGTGTGTGTGCATGTGTGTGTGGTTAAGTGTATCTAAAATCTACTCTCTTAGCAAATTTCCAGTATACAACACAATACAATATTATTAACTATGGTCCTCATGTTGTACATTAAATCTCTTATACTTATTCATCTTACATAACTGCAATTCTGTACCCTTTGATGGACATCTTCCCATCCCCGCTGTCCTCTCCACCACCGCCCTCAAAATTGTTAATGTGCCGGGCACTGTGGCTCACGCCTGTGATCTTAGTTAGCACTTTGAGAGGCTGAGGTGGGAGGATCACTTGAGCTCAGGAGTTTGAGACCAGCCTGGGTGAACTGGCGAAACCCTGTCTCTACAAAAAATACAAAAATTAGCCAGGTGTGGTGGCATGTGCCTCTAGTCCCAGCTACTCAGGAGGCTGAGGTAGGAGGATCACCTGAGCCCGGGGAGGTCGAGGCTATGGTGAGTCGTGATCGCACCACTGCATCCCAGCCTGGGCAAGAGTGAGATCCTGTCTTAAAAAATTAATAAATAAAAATTGTTAATGTGAGGTTTTATGTTCTTCTTTTTTGCCCTATCTTCCTAACTTGACATGGATATTATCCTTACAGCATGTCTCAGTTTAGACCAGTCCCAGTTCAAGTGCTGGATTGCCACAGGGGTCTTGGGGCTCCACATTGGACTCTGAAGTTGTAAAGTATGCTTTTGCATAAATCCACCAGAATTTGTATCAAGGAAAAAAGATGATGAGCTAAAGTGGAAGAGATTGATTTTTTTACAGCAGAACTTCTCAGAACTCTCAGTAGCATAAAATACGTTGTGAAACTCTAGGATGACATAGCAGGCACTAGTATTTGTCAAATGAGAAATGATTAAATGAACCTTCCTTATGCAAATGGCTGAGAATTGGAAAAACATATGACAAAATAAAAGTTGGACTGAGCGATTTGATTTGAAAAATTTTCAGGTTATGCCACATAGATGTACAGTAAATGAAAACTATTTTTTGGCTGGGCACAGTGGCTCACACCTGTAACCCCAGTGTTTTGGGACGTCAAGGCAGAAGGATCCCTTTAGCCCAGGAGTGTGAGACCAGCCTGCACAACATAACAGACTTATTTTCTACAAAAAATTTAGCTGAGTGTGGTGGTGCACACCTATAGTCCTAGCTACCACAAGGCTGAGGTGGGAGAATCACTTGAGCCCAGGAGTTCAAGGTTTCAGTGATCTATGATCACCCCACAGCACTCCAGCTCCAGCCTGAGTGACAGAGCAAGACCCTGTCTCTATAAGAAGAAGGAGGAGGAGGAGGAAGAGGAGGAGGAGGAGGAGAAGGAGAAAGAGAAAGAGAAAGAGGAGAAGGAGAAGCAGCAGAAAACTCTTTTTTAAACTTGTTTGTCTCTGAGAAGGGAAACAAGCTAAATGCTATTGGTCAGTAATGACTTGGTAGAAATGCCATCGGCCGGAATTTTCAGTGCCACAGCAAGTGGAGAGCTAGCAGGACGGAGACTGGGCTGATGCAGGGGACTAGGGAGAGGCGGGACCACCCACTGTGCAGGTAGCTGGATGCGACAAGCATGGCCTCACAGTCCTCCTGCTTGCTCTGCGAGTGCCACTTGTGCTCGATTGAGCTGCCCTTCCCCAGGTCCCTCCATTTCTAGCTCCCATTTGCCACTTAGCCACTCCCTGGCATATTTCAGGCCCTGTCTCAGTCTGCCCACAGCAAGTTCCCCACTACTACTTTGTGGGGACATTGCTGTTGCCCCTCCGTGGACAGAAGGCAATTCAGACGCCATCTCTGTGGCTGAGTGAGAGCTGCATGCCTCAGATCCCTGGGGAAGCCTCTCAGTGAGGCTGCAATTCCAGGTCACCATTTAGGGCTCCCATCCACAACAGTAAGTGGCCACCTTCTGAAAGATACTGAGTTTGGTCATATTAGAGCAACTTTCGTTTGAGGACCTCCATCTCCCTGCAGCCGATAACCTTTCTGGTAAGGCTTCAGAGGACAGAGATGGGGGCCCATCGCAGAGACAGCCAGGCCTGTGGTGGTCCTGTCCTGGAGAAAAGGGTGCCCTCTGTCTCCCAGCTCTGCCTCCCCGGTGGTGGCTGTCCCTTGTCCCAGTGGGCTCTGGCTCCTGAATGCTGAGCTCTGATGCAGCAGATGTGAATAAAGCCACAGACTGAGGGTGAATCTCTAACCGACACCCGTGCATGATCACCGGAAGGAGGCTCAGAGGAGACAGCCTTTCCCAGCAGGCAAAAGGAGACAAAGAGATGACTTTTCCATATGAGAATTATTTTCTGTGATTTAATGTGACTCATTTATTGACTGCTTTCAAAACCCTGTGTTGCTGTGGTTGATACTGACACTTCAGCAAAGGGAGAATGGTCACTGTGTTAGTCCATTCCAGCTGCTATAACAAAATGCCTTGGGCTGGGCATCTTCCAAGACACAGAAACTCCTTCCTCACTGCTGTGGAGGCTGGAACTCCATGAAGAAGGTGCCGAAGGTTCCGTGTCTGGTGAGGGCTCATTTTCTGGTCCACAGATGGCACCTTCTTTCTGTGTCCTCACATGGCGGAAGGGATGAGGGAGCTCTCTGGGATCTCTTTTATAAGGCCACTCATCCAACTCATAAGGCCCCCACCCTCATGGGCTAATCACCTCCCAAAGGCCCCAACTCCAAATACCATCACATTGGAGGTTAAAATTTCAATAATATGAATGTTGGGGTGAGGGGGGGACAAACATTCAGACCATAGCAGTCCCCTTAACTTGTTTGTTTCTCTCACTTGCTTTCTTTGAAAGAAAGTTCCAATACACTGAGTGTTTCCCAAGAGCTCTCACACATAATCACACCACGCCTGACATCCACTCTCCCAAGCACTACTGGTTTTCTTTACAACCTTGATGGGGGAGAGAAGCTGGATTATGGAAGAATCTTTTACTTGTTTGTCCAGAAAATGCAAAAGAAAATAACAACAATTTTGAGCAGCAGGAAAATGTAAATTTCTAAAAACCTTATCCAAGTGCTGGCAAGAAGAGGAACAGGGATCTCTCCTCTCTGTCTGTCCCTGGAGCCCACGTTTTGTCCCTGCACCTCACCACCTCCTGCTCATTCTCCCTCTCAAACCCCTACCTGGAAACACGTGGCAATAATCTCCATTATGATAGCAGTGCAGAGGGAGATCCCTATTTTACTGATGAGGTAAATGAATAACCTGTCCAAGGACAGAAACAAATAGGAAGCAGGCTAGGATGCAAACCTGGTCCCTGAGTGCGTGACATCAGCCCAGCATGACCAGGGCAGTCCTAAGTCCTTCACCAGCCTGACTGAATGGACAAATAAGAAGTGTTCACCTCCCAGCTCCACCACTGGGGACCTGACCCCTTCCCCGTCCTGCCTTCTTGGGATATCTGAGGACCAGAGAGGTAGCTCTTGGGACAAGGGCCGGAGGCAGCAAGAGGAAAGGGCGACATGGCCCACCCCGACACTATCCACCCCGAACACACTGACTAAGAGCCGAACCCTCAGACTAAGGCACTCCCCCACTTTCACTTTGACAGGACTTCTCTGCTCCTCCTGACTCTTCTAGTTTTATTGGCATTCTAGTCTTGCCAGGTGGCAGCACTTTGCTGAAACACTTGTGCAATCTCTATTCTTGAGCCGGTTCCGTGAAGAGCTAGCCTTGCCAGGCAGGCTAGCCAGGCGGGAAGGAGGACAGCCCTACCCTGTGCATCCTGAACCCACCAGCCTGGGACCAGGGGTAGTCCAGGCATGCTTGAGGTCATTCCTCAGTTTCCTACCCATCAATCATGATCTCTCTCTGGCATTTCTACATCATTTATATCCTTGTGTTTCTGCACCATCCTCTAATTATTTTTTCTAAATTCCTTTGGAAGAGGATTTGTGAACATTGCTATATCCCTAGTTCTAAGAATACATGAATTGTAACTAAAAAGAATTTATTAATTCCCAATTTACAAAGTGCTTTTCATAGATTGCCATTGTGCTAGTAATTCCTTTCCATTACTCTCCTGATTGTCCTCTAAATGTGCTAGCTAGCTCTTTCTCCTTCAGGTTGTTCCTCAGTGAGCCATGGTTACATCAGGCCAGGGCTCCATCCAGTGGAGCTTCCAGCTGGGCAGTGGTGGGCGCAGCGAGCCCAACTAGTCTGGTTGAATCCAGAGTCGAAGTTCTCCACCCTCCACTTGGGCCACCCACTGGGGACGGAGCATAAAGGGGTATGCCCTTATTTTCTTTTGTTTTTTTTTTTTAACTCATTATTATGGAAACTTTCATATATGTATAAAATTACAGACAATATTTAATAATCCAACATACCCATTACCTGGTTTTAACAATTATCAACACATGGCAGATAGTATTTTGTCTATACACCCAGCAATTAACTGCTGCCTACCCTGGCTATGGTATAACAAATACTAGTATGAACAAATATCATGTCATTGCAATCTAAGTATTTCCATTGATAGCTCTACAAGATAAGGGCTGTTTTTTAAAATATGTGATTATGATAACATTATTCTTACTTTTTAAGAAATTAATGTTAGTCCTTAGTCTCATAATATACCCAGCCAGTGTTTGCATTTTCCCAATTGTCTTGCAATTTGTACTTCATTTGTTTGACTCTGGATTTAATAAGAGATTCATATACTGAGATTGGTTGATTTGTCTCTGAAGTTTCTTTCTACCTACATATTCTATAAATCCTTCTTCTTCTTCTCCTTCTCCTTCTTCTTCTTCTTTCTTCCTCTTCTTCTTTGAGACAGTTTCATTCTGTCCCCCAGGCTGGAGTGCAGTGGCACAACACGGCTCACTGCAGCCTCAACCTCCTGGGCTCAAGCAATCTTCCCACCTCAGGCTCCCAAACAGCCGGGACTACAGGTGGGTGCCAGTATGCCCAGTGAATTTTTTTAAAGTTTTTAGTAGAAATGAGGTCTCGTTATGTGGCCCAGGCTAAACTCCTGAGCTCAAGCGATCCTGCCAGCTCAGCTTCTCAAAGCGCTAGGATTACAGGCACGGGCACCTACACTTGGCCTTTTTTTCCCTTTACAAATTCTTATTGGAGAAGAAACCAGGTCATTTGTCCTGCAGTTTCCCCCAGTCTGGACTTGCTGCTATATTCTTATGGTGTCATTTAACATGTCCCTCTGACCCTTGGATTTTTTTAAAAAGTGGAAATTAGATCTAAACGACCTAGATCACATTGAGGGTTGATTTTCTTTTCCTGGGCATGTGTTTCCATCAGGAATGAACTTGACTCTTAGGACCCTTGAATGGAAGATACTTCAGAGAATATGACTCCATCCAGGGCAAGGGTATTTGGTTGGAATATCAAAGGGAAATTCCCAGTGAGAGAAGAAGGACACTGGGGGCAAGACTGAAAAGTCTAAACTCTGTCTACCTCTGAGGCTGGCCCCTGTGACAACCACAAGTTGGCCTGAAGCAGGCTGAAGTAGACTGTGTGATGTATTTTAACTTAAGTAATAGCAATTTTAGGATGCAAAGGCTTCTTGTGTTGAGGCAACAGGAGGCCAACTTTATACATATTTGTATTTTGCCACAAACCCAGCATTATGCCAGGTGAGAAGCAAGGAAGGTATCCCAATCTGATTTATTAGAGGCCTGTTTCACATCTCAATGTGACGTTTGTGGATGCTACCATTAATATTTTTGTCCACATGTGTTTGTAAATATACACTCACAGACAACTTGTGACTTAGAGGGACACTGTGGAGTCTCACAGGCTTTAGCATTAGAGGGATATGGGTTCAAATCTAGTTTCTGCCACCCTCTAGCTGAGTAACTGTAGACAAAAGCCTTGGTCTTCTTGTCAGAAAAATTGGGATATTGTATCATTATTTACCTTATGGGTTGTGAATTTTAGAGAAAATTAGTATAAAATGCCTAGTATAGTGCTCTCAATAAATGCACACATGCTATCACTGTCTCAGGCAGTAGGTTCTATTGAATCACATTCTTCTACAACTGGAAAACAGCAATGTAGATGATCTCCTAGGGGTTGGGAGGGGATGATCTGTGAAAGTGTTGGAGCCATCTAGACACACTGAGTGGAGATGTAATTTGAGCCTGGGAGAGAATTCTCAAGTCAGTTCAAAGGGCTATAATTTCATTAATTCAAAATCCCACTTAAGTTGGGGAAAGTGAGGTCCTAGGAGAGAAGCCAGATGTCAAGGACAAGCCCAGTTAGTGGATGAACTTTTTTGTAGCCAGCTGCCTCCCCAGGGCTTCCTGAACAAAGCATGCATTGTAGCTGCTGCCTGGGCCCCATGGCAGGAGGAGTACCCGAGAGCCAGAGCCTGGTGCATGGGGAGGAGGTGGGCCAGGGCCGCAGGGAGAGGCTTGGATACCCTGGAAACACAACTGGATCAATTCAGCCTGACAAAATCTTTCCTCCTGCTAAAATGTTCCTCAAACAGAACAAAAGGGAAAGTCAGAGCATTTTTGCCAAATCAACCAGAGAAAGGAAAGCTGGCGCAAAGTTAATCACTATTTTCTTCCTGGCTGTCCAGGCCAGAGATACCCATGATGGAAGCAAGAACACCTGTCATCACCCGCTTGGTCTCTATGGATGACATAGGAGCCCTTTCCTTGCAAACAAGCAATACAGAAAAGGAAGTGCCTGGGTCCCCACCCTGTAGGGTGCAGCCAGAGCCCACAATGCACTATTCTCTGCAGATCAAGAGGCTTTTAATCTTACGTTGACTCACCGCCTTATCCAAACAGCAGAGCCCCTGCAAAACCCCTCTTTTGGGGAAGGAAATCCTGGGTGGGATAACTTATTGCAAACATCATTGATTAGCCCAGGGAGAGGTCAGGAGCTCTCTGGGGCAGGCGCATCACTCTGGTCATGAAGGAAAAGACTCCACCATGGTGCCCTTTAGCATCACTAAGAAACGATTTCTAGATTGCTGGTCTGTCCTGCCAAAGCAAAATTACTCACAAGATATAACAGGCACTTGGTACAACAGTGTAGCATCAGCTTTTGCATAAAAAAGCTTTGAGTTTGGGATATGCCACTTCCAAGCAGTTGAACCTTGATCAATGCATTGACCCTCAGGGAGCCTCGGTTTTCTCATTTGTGAGGTGGACAGAATCAGAGGATGGTGAAGGCATGGAGCAGAGGCAAGGAGGGTCTCCTCGGCTTGTCTGCTGGGTCTGCTGCAGCCTACAGAGAAACCACAGGCTGTCGTAAGCACATAACTCAGCAGTCCACTTCCTCTCTAGGACACACAGCAGTCCACAGCCTTGCTCCCATGGAGACAGCCGGCACAGCCTGCAGGCCATTAGCCCAGGAAGGGAACTGGCAAATCTTAGAGCACTAAGATGGCAGCTGATACAGATACTCGGTCGGCCCAGGCCACACCAGCATCCAGGCATGGGACAACATAAAACTCCCAGCATCCACTTCTCTAAAGGGGAGAGTGTGCACACTAGGCCCACAGCCACCTTCACATCCAACATCGCTATCAATGCACCCAGGGCAGGGCAGTTCCTGGGATGTGGACCTGAGCCACAGCCTGGCCTTGTCAGTGCACCAGGTTCTGGGAGAGCAGCCAGACACAGAATGGTGGCAGATGCTCCACTCCTTAAAGAAACAGCAAATTGTGCAGTCCTTCCCTATTTCCCAGGCCTGGGGACTCCTCAGATGAGCATGGTAAAAAATTTCTATACTTATTCAGAGGTTTAAAAATCCACCAAATATATAAATACACCAGCAAATCAAATGGCCTTGCCATAAGGACAGCATCCTTGGAATTTATCTATCCATCTTTCAATTGGCCATTTAGCTCAGTTTGGGCCCTTAATAATACAGGCATGATAAGGTCTCATCACTGTGTCTCCAGGATCTGATCACTGCAGACCCTGGGAAGTGATTAAGGAGCATGGACTCTGGAGGACCAGCGCCTCCGACTCTCTGTGGCCCCGGGCAAGTCTCCAGGTCTCCATTGCCTCACCTCTAAAGTGAACGTAGAGTCTAGAACGTAAGCCAGTGCGTGCTGACGGTACCTACACCGCACTGCCAGGGGCCTCAGGCTCTGCTCTAGCAGCTTGGCCTGGACCATGGAGCTCTTTGACCAGGACCTGCTCCACCTGAGGCTGATGCCCTCATGGTGCTGCCCAGCCCAGCCATGACCATGATCCTTTTCCAGGGTCCCCGAGAAGGAGAAGAACTTCCTTTCTGGTCCTTCCCATTCTGCTCCTGGGTTCAACCAAGCAGCTTCTAGGCAGCTCTGATGATTCAGCAGCAGTGACCCGCAGGTCCCCAGGACAGCAGATGAGTCCTCTGCTTCTCTGGCTCCCTCTCCGTCCCCTGGCTCTTCCTGGCAACGTGCTTTCACTCAGCCTTGGGCCCACTTTCCCATCCCTCTGGGGACACACCCCCTCGCTTGCCCTGAGACCCATACTTGAGACCCACACCTGGCTCCAGCCTCTCTACTGCTCTTTTTACTTCCCAAGCTGGCCCATGGTCCCTTCGGGCTCAGCTCTCCAGGGATCTGCTACCCCGTTCCTGCCTCCAGGACCCACTCCACCCTCCTGGCACTGGCTGGGTCCTGGTGGAGGAGCTACCATAGGCAGCAGAGAAGCAGAATTCTGCTGGGAGCTGTGATCCGAGGACACTGGGCCCCACCAAGCCCACTGTGCAGACCCTGGACTGCTAGAGAGGGTGGCAGCACCATCTCCTCCAGGAAGAGCCACCAGGCCTGAAGGAAAACCTGTACCTCTGAGAGCCTCAAAGGAGCTGTGCCAGTCAGAAGGTGCTGCTCAATGGTCCTGGTCCTCTGGGGGTGACAGGGTCACACTGTGAGCCGGACCTTACACAGCACATCAGTGTGAAGGATGCCAGCATCCTTGTCTGTCATCTTCCTAATTGTGAGCCTGCTCAACCCCTCCCCAGCCACCTGGCTCATGCAGGGCCTTCGCTTCTCTGGGCCTTTCCCTCTTTCATGCCATGAGAGGTAAAGGCCAAGAAAGGTCGCAGGACATAGGCCCTGGGGCTAGGAGCAACCGCCAGTGTGGATGTGTGCATACTAAACCCAGGGCAGGGCAAAGAGAAACACCAGGACCCAGAAACATCTGTCTCAGACCTGCTTTCATCCTGCCGGGATACACTAAGGTACAGCAGGAAGAAAGCCCTACGCCTGAAGGGGAAGCCACTGAAGACACAGCAGGTGGCTGAGCAGCGCCGCAGGTGACAGCTCACTGCTGGGCTTGTTCCTGCACTACCTTCCCCGGTTCGTCCCCTGGGACGCTGGGGAAAGAAATTGTGTTGGGTTTTTTTCTATAAATAATTTCCTGTCATTGTGTGTAATGATTGGCAAATAATTTCACAACAACTGGCTGTTTCTTTGTTGCATTCTAAACTTGAGCAGCACTGTGGATCATCAGCATTTTCTATCTCCCTGCCATTTGAAAAGAACAGTTTCCCGGGACAATCCCTTGAGCACAGGTCAAAGTTGCAGTGAGCTATGATCATGCCACTGCTCTCCAGCCTGGGTGACGGAGTGAGATTCCATCTCTAAAATATAAATAAATAAATAAATAAATAGCAAAATGTTTCCCTTTCTCCATGAGAAAAATGCTTTTAAAAATTTCTCCTCAGATGCAAACATGCTAAACCCAAGTAAATGTCCCTTCACCTGGGTAGGCCTCAAAGGAAGAGGTTGCAGCCACCTGAAATGCCAGTTAGCTGGTCAACCAGTGAGATGCTTGTTTATTTGTAAAGAAATAGCCCATTCTGCGCAGTCTTAACAGCGGCCTGGGAAACAGCAGCCCTGCTTTTATTTTTAAACTTCAAAGTTCATCTTAAAGATAAAGCTCTCTTTTCTCATAAGATGCTGAGTGTGGTACATGGGTATGAAGGTGTAACATAGGCCTTAGACAATCATCTGTAACCTTAGAGGCAACAGGAACATTCGGAGCTGCCTGCCAGGCCCAGACACTCAAAGTGCTACAAAGTCGCCAATCTTTGTGCTTTGGGAGATCAAGTAGTTCCCTTCCCCAGGGCTATATTTCAACCAGGGTTGAGTTCATCTTTGTGCTTGTTTTTTCCCAAATAGCTCGCTTTCTGACTTTTTTGGTTTAATAGTGATATTATTTAAGAGGAACCAAAAGAAAAAGTTCAGTGAAAAAATTGTTTTAGCAATAGAATGAGTTAGTATGAATCCCAGTGCTCATCGTAATATTCTTTGACTATTATACACATAAAATATGAATGGCGAAAGAACAAGAGGGGTTCCTTTTTTCTTCTTCTTCTTCTTGAGATGGAGTCTTGCTCTGTTGCCCAGGCTGGAGTGCAATGGCATGATCTCAGCTCACTGCAACCTCCACCTCCTGGATTCAAGTGATTCTCCTGCCTCAGCCTCCCGAATAGCTGGGATTACAGGTGCATGCCACCACACCCGGCTAATTTTTTATATTTTTAGTAGAGACAGGGTTTCACCACATTGGCCAGGCTGGTCTCGAACTCCTGATCTCGTGATCCACCCACCTCGGCCTCCCAAAGTGCTGGGATTATAGGTGTGAGCCACTGCACCCGGCCAAGACGGTGTCTTTAACAATGGAAATAGAAACGTCATCTTCTGCAATGCTGAGCCTCTGCAAAGCCCCCACAGACAGTCTACTCAGGTGAGGACTGAATTTCCTCCCAGAACACTCTCTCCATTGTCATCCTTCCTCCCCCGATCCCAGGTGAATACATGCGGCACAGAGCCCCTCAAAGAGGCCTTCCATTCCCTCGTCCACTAATTTGATTTTCAGAATGTGGAGCCACGTGCCCCCTGGGACCTGGCCTCTGCTCCCTGCTGCATGTGCAGCAGCAAACAGACCATGGGGCCATGAAGTCTAACAGGCTGCCCAGGACTGGGCACTCAGGCCCTGCTGCTTCTCCCACCTCCCACCTCGCACCTCCCCACGGCCTTTTCTATCACACGGCCAAGGATTCCTTTCCCCGTCCTCTGTCGCTTATCATTTCTCCTGATCCATGCACAGAAGGGGCTCTATTTCTAGGAGCATCAGAGAGAAGCTTTCAAACTTTTTTGCTCATGACCCACAGCAAAAAGTGCATTTTCTGTTGCAATTAAGTATACACACCCATGCGTGCACACGCACACACACACTCACATCTAAGTCAAAAGTTTCAGGAAGCAATACTTCCTTTTATTACAGGCAAAGCCTTCTGTTACTTTCTGTTCTACTCTTCCCAGGCCGCACCACCCCCCACATTTCAACAATGCTCATTGAAATCCACTAAACTGATTTCCCAATCCCCTAACGGTTTATGGTCAGCAATTTGGAAAACACTGGCTGAAATACTAATGAAAGGGCATCGCGGGCCTTCCCTGATGTGAGGGGAGGAAGGAAGGCTTTGCTCAGCTCTACGTTCCCACAGACCCACTTTTCCTGCCCTTTGCCCCACATCCCACCTGCCACTTGTGATTAAATAACAGTTTAACATCACCAAAGCTCCCTTTCACTCAAGAACTAACTCAATTAGGCTTGAGCTGGTGGGAGCTTAAAGCAGATTAAGGGAAGACAAAGGAGGCTTTGGGGTTTATCTTCAGCTTTCATGTTCCTAGGAGCTCTCTCTTCCTGTGCTGAGTCTTAAGCATCAAAGGGAGGGAGGCAGGGAGGGAGGGAGGGAGAGACGGAAGGAAAGATGGAAGGAAGGAAGGAAGGAAGGAAGAAAGGAGAGGAGAGGAGGATGGAAGGAAGGAAGGGGAGGGAGGAAGGAAGGAATGAAGGAAAGGATGAAAGGAAGGAAGGAGAGGAGAATGGAAGGGAGGAAGGGGAGGGAGGAAGAGAAGAAAGAGAAGAAAACTCTCCCAAGCCCCCATCATGGGCTGAGGCCAACCAGCACTGCACTGGTCACCCCCACTTTTATTTTTAAACTTCAAAGTGCATCTTGGAGACAAGGCTCTCTTTTCCCATGAGATGCTGAGGGCTGTGCTTGGGTGTGCAGTAATAACGTAGGCCTTAGACAATTGCTTGTAACCTTAGAGGTATTGGGAGGGTTCCGGGCTGTGCTGGGCCCAGATACTCAAAGTGCTTCCTGAGGCAGATGTCCGTGGTTCAGCTCAGGGATGGGCACTGCTCCCCACGCTCCTCCAATGGGGCAGCTCCCTGCTCCGACCCCACCTCCCACCTCCCTCAGCAGCTCAGACAGCCATCTGTGCGGCAGATGAGCTGCACACAGAAGGTGCTCGGCAAACACTTGCCGAATCCCCTGAAATGGTCCATCTGGGCCCCTTTACAAATCGAATTCTTTCTAGATCAGTGGCGCCCAACAGAATTATAATGTGAGCCACACACGTCATCTTACATTTTCTAGTGGCTAACTAAAAAGTAATAATAATAAAAAGAAACAGGTGAAATTAACTTTAGCAATATACTTTATATATAAAAATCATTATCATTCCAACATGTAATTGTATAAAATTTGTAAGATTTTTATAATCTCTTTTTCTATACCAAGGGTTTGAAATTCAGTGTCAGTTTGGAATTGCCACATTTAGAGTGCTCAGTAGCCACATGGGGCTTGCAGCTACCACCTTGAGCTGCAGCTCTGAACTCTAACCAGGACTCGGGGCAACTGGGGCTCAAGCTGGAGCTCAGCTCAGAAGGAAGGTGCTAGGTGGAGTCCTCCAGCCACAAGTCACAAAGCAGACCGTATTGGGGGCCTTTGCCACTGCACCCCCCTCCCCACCATCCTCACTTGCCTTCCCCACCTGGCACTGTATCTGGTGGGAGGAGATGGGCAGGGCATGGGAACAGAAGGAATGGATGAGGACTTAGAGATATGTGAGCAGCTCTCACAGCCATACACTGCCCCTGCTGGGGAGTCCATGTGGACCCCTCAGCTGGGCCTGACCCCATCACCTGTAATGAGACACACCAAGAAACACGCCCCATCAACACAAAAATGTCTGCTAGGCCAAATCTGGCACAAGCTTAGTGACAGCTGAGTTAAATTACTGCATCCATGGTGCAGTCACCAAATACTTGCAGCCCTCAATCATTTTCAGCTGTCTTTTTGAGGACAACAGAGACATATACAGATTGTCAATTCAACATGAGCTCATTTTATTAGACGCAATCAGCCATATGGCACTTTGCGACCAATAGACGTGCTCCTTTGACAATCAGTGTTATTCAGCCTGCTCAGTAATGAGTTAGCTACTGGTGTTGTCTTCCCTTAGAAGAATCCATTTAACTCCTATGAGTGAGTCAGCTTTTTCCTAAGTGACATCTTTGAGGGGAATGCAATGCCAGCTTGTCACATGCCAGGCTGTGGTGCTCAGTTCCAGAATGTTAGAGCTGGAAAGGTCTTGGTTCTCTCCTAGTCCTGTGGCTTTTGAGCTTTACTTTCTAAGTGCAAAACTTTCTTTCAAATGAAAGCTTATGGGCAGGCCTGATTAAGACAGATTCTTCTGTCGGAGCTGGAAGGACGGCACAGAGCTCTCCCTCCCTTCCTCCTCCCCAGGCACCTCTGTGTGGTCAGGGTTTATTAGAAAACCAGCAACGCTAGGCAAGCCACTCATTGTACACATCTTAAAAGCAGGACCCAGAGCAGCTGCGTGTGATATAGTCACACTGTGCCATGACAGGGCCAGGGTCAGAATTCCACTCTCAGATTCTAAGACCTCTATTATTATTATTATTATTATTATTATTATTATTATTATTATTATTATTATTATTTGAGACGGGATCTTGCTATGTTGCCCAGACTAAAGTGCAATGGCCCTTACAAAGATCTCTATTTTAGTATTTCCAGAGAGTTCCATGGAAGATCTTTGAAAGATACGAATGTTCCCACATGTAGAAACAGGTTATCATGAGGTTTGTTAGGGTTTATTGAGTGCTGTGTGAGAGGCCCCATGCAATGGCTTTCTATGCCAGCCCACAAATTTCAAACAGTAGGAATGGCATTACATTCCCAGCCTAAATGCAGTTATCCCTAACTGCCCTCAGGACCTGGGATCTAGAGGCTAGGGCACCATGGGGTCCCAAATTCTCTGTGCCCTGGGACCCTGAGTCTATGGAACCAGCATGAATGATAGAGGCGTTATTAAGAAATTATTTTAGGTAGTTAGTGTGGGTAAAAGAGTTTTCGGTGGAATTTCCTTTTAATAAAAAGCAGCCCCCAAACCATTTCTTTTCTAACAGAAAGCAGCCCAAAAGCCAAGCTGTAAGCATAGATAAGCAAGCTGGAAGGTCACATGTGTAAGTGCCAGCAGCTGTACCTAGAAGCCAAGTACATTCCAACATGGTGACTTCCCCTCCCTCTCCTTGTTGTCACCTGTGCAGGTGTCATGGCACCACCAGGTTGAGGCCACATTTGCATAATAAAAGATTAGGGTGGGAGGGCCAGTTTCTTCGAGGGCTATGTAAATGACACACCTGGTCAAACCAATCCCCTGGGTCCTGTGTAAATCAAACACCACCTCCTCAAGCCCGTCTATATAATCAACTGCATCCCATCCCAAACTTAGAAACCCTCTTGGGCACCCCCTTCCTCTGCATGAGGAAGCTCTCTTCTCTCTCTCTTCTTTTTGTGTCTATTAAACTTTCCGCTCCTTAAACCTAAACCTACTCCGTGCGTGTGTGTCCGTGTCGTTAATCTTGTTGGCTCGAGACAACGAACCTCGGGTATTTCCCCAGACAACGAAGCCACTTCACTCTCAGATTGGCTAATGAGGCCCCTGCTACTGCGGAGCTGGCAGACGTTTTAGTGGGAAGAGGCAAGAAGGGCCTTCATGGGGCCCTGGGGGTTCCAACAGCAGCAGAGGGCTGTAGATAGGTGTATGGATGTCAGGGAAGACTCAAACTGGGGTGGCAAGGCAGATTCCACAGAAAAGGACAGCTAGCTAGCGATAGTCAGGTTCTATTATACATCTGGGAGACCTGTACTTGGCAGGCACTAAATGGGCTATGAGCTAAGGCCTGGGCTGGACCCTGGGGACGGCCACGACATCTGCCCACCAGAATGGACAGAAAGACCTCTGGAGATGCATCAGATTCTTCTTCTGCCTCCCCATCTGCTCAGACTGTCTCTAACCACCTATCACCATTGTCCTGGTTGAGCAGAAGAGGAATGTAAGCCAGGCCCATGTGCAAAGGTCCATGCGTGTAATCCCAGTGCTTTGGGGGGCTGAGGCAGAAGGATCACTCAAGGCCAGGAGTTCAAGACCTGCCTGGGCAACACAGTAAGACCCTGTTTCTACAAAAAATAATAATTATCCAGGCATAGTGGTGTGGGTCTGTAGTCCTAGCTACTTGGGAGGCTGAAGTAGGAGGGTTGGTTGGGCTCAGGAGTTCAAGGCCACAGTGAGCTATGATTGTGTCACTGCACTCCACCCTGGGTGACAATGAGACCTTGTCTCTAAAAAAGAAAAAAGAACATAAGCCAATATAAAAGACCACAGAGGTGCAAATCAGGGCCAAAAAGGGACCAACAAGGCGTTGCTGGGCTTCCCTGAAGGGGTTCCTGAAGCCCTAAGAGGCTGGCCAGCCTTGTGCTTAACAAGGGCTAGGACTGGGCTGTCGTTATGGCTCTAATCTATTGCCGTTACCCGCCCCCCCACAAATCCCCACTCCCCCACTCCCCTACATACACACCAAGTCCCTGCCTAGGTTAGGCGGGCTGAGCCAAGACAAACACAGCACATGAGCTCACTGTTCTGAGACTGCAGCTCAGATGTGCTATCTGAAATGTGGGGTTTGGACTGGGGTCTTAACCGGAAAAAATAAGCAAGAAATTTTGAAACAAAAGAAAATGTTAACTTGAACCATTTCAGGGATCACTTTACCTTAAAGCTGTTCAGATTCAAACATTGCTAATGGCAAAGCCAAGATTTAAATGGGCCTATTGGGAAAAGAAGTAAAATGGGGGGATTTCCAGGAATGGATAAGAAGGTTAGAATCTGCAGTACATTAAAATTTTTAAAGGATAAAAGGTAAAAAACCAGCCCCAGGAGATTGCCATGAACTCTGACATGAGGAGGTTGGAGCACAAGCCCCACCTTTCCTTCTGCTATTGCAGATTTCCAGGATTCAATTCCACTTCAATTGCTTCATTTCCTTTTTCTCTTTCTTTGTTGCACAGTGATAGTTTGGAAAGTGGGAGGGACAGGCTAGAGGAGAAAGGGCTGGGGATAATGGGAGACAGTGTGGTAAAGAGGAGCACCACAGTACTCTGTCCCTGAAGAAGGGACTCAGAATGGGCAGCTCCTCAGAGCCAGCAGGCGAGGCCAAATACACCAGCTTCTTGGTGCATTTTCAGTGATAGGTCATTTTCCTCCTACATGTGTGTTTCTCCCTATCCAGGGAAAGAGAAATAGTAGGGGAAGGGTGTTAGTTGCCTGAGCAGAGAAATGGAGACTTGATGTTAAGTTGAGACCAGATCTCAGTGAGCTTTGAAAGCTGTGAGAGTTTGGACCTTATTCCATAGGTGAGTGTCCACAATTACATACAGATCTGTGGATGCTCTGGAGGAGTTTACATTCTCACGAGGAAGACAAGCAATTAACTAACTAAGCTATTGCATTTAATTAATTAACCTTGGCAAGCCCTACCAAGGACAAGTATGAGTTACTCTGACAGTAGATAATGGGGACAGGACTTCCTCTGTGGTTACCGACAGGAGATGACCCAAATTAGGGGGAGGAAGAGCATGAGTTTAGTTTGGGAATTGTTGAGCTTGAAAGGGGCTGTAAGTGCCCAGTGGCAAAGGAAAGCAGACAGTTAAGATTGGATTAGCTATGCCAATCTAGAGCTCAGAAAGAAAGAGAGAGCTACAGATATGGTTGGAATTGAAGCCATGGACATAGATGGATGGGATTATTTGGGAAGAATATTGAGACATATGAGGGTCTAGAATGGAACCTTCACAATAACATTTGAAAGTCAGGTAGGGAAGGATAAATCAGCAAACGAGACTAAGGAAGCATGTGTCTGATCCATTGATTATTGTGTTCCCTAGAACCAAGCTCAGTACTTGGCACAGAGTAATCAATAAACATTTATTGAATTGATACGTATATCATCTTGATTGTCTTTTCCCAGTGAAAAAACAAGCTGTGTTAATCAGCTATTGCTGCAATGGTGTTGTGTAACAAATGACCTCCACAGCTCAGAGATTCTCCAGCTTCATAGCTAGCTCCAGTCTGTTCACATCTCCCAGCTGGGGCTAAGCCTGAAGGGCAGTGGTTACTCATGCTCTCATGGCAAGCACTTTTAGAGCCAGTGCCCACATCATGCCCACCCACATTCCATTGGCAATCCCAAAATCAAAAGGGACAAGTCGTAGATGAAAAATGAGCACTTACTTTAGACCCTGAGCAATTTGGGTTCAAATCCTGGATCTACCACTAATAAATGCATCAACTAAGTCAACTTACTTAACTTATCTGAGCCTCATTTTCCACACCTTTAAAACGGGTGTAATAATAGCTCCTTTAGGGGTCTTGAGGATTAAACATGATACACATGAAGAACTTATGACACCTGGTAAGTGAGAAATAACCAGTAGCTACTGTGATCTCTGACCTCCCCTTCTAACTATAGCCCTGAATCTCAAAAGCTTGGATGCTTTAACCAGAGCTCCATGCTCACATCTCAGGTGGGGTTGTGCCCACATCCCCCAGCAGCTCAGGAGAAAAGCTCACCCTGAATTCCGTCTCTGAGGCACACCCTGGGGCAGGAAAGGGAGCAGAAAAAATAATCAAGAAGTCTTGAGGCAGGGTCCAATTCAGCAATTTACCAAATGCCTCCCAGATTTGCTGGAGCTGATGTTTAGTTTTTATCCAGTCCAAAACCACACTTTTGACTGGAGGCATCCTTACGAGAAGTCCTCTTCCTTTCTAGGCCCAGCGTTTAGTTCTGCCTGTGTTCTGAGTGATACCAAAGTACTAATGGGGAATAAAATTCTGCAAGCAGACAGCTTTTCCAAATGGGACTTTTCCCAGACTGCATTTGAACTAGACCTTGGCCTGAAACGCAATATCCAGAGCTTTCTTTGTAGCTTTCTTTATGGCTTGAGAAGCCTTTTTCCATGCACGCTTATGTAAAGATGAAGAATTTATAAGATTCAATGAGATGTCTGGCATCAGTCCCGGTTGTATCTACTGAAGGCTGTTTTCTTTTCTCCGTATCCGCTGTTTAGTAAATTCCCAGAGCAGCCATCAGGAAATAGATGGTCAGTGATATTGCCATCATCTTTATTTCATAATGGCCATTCAATTTGAATGGCCATTCAAATTTTAAGCAGCAGGTTTTCTTTGACATTAATTCATTTATTCTACAAGTATTTATTGAGCACTTACCTGTGTCAGGCACATGGTAAGGGCTCAGAATTTAGTAGTAAATAACTACTGCAGCCACTGCCCTTGTGGCGAGTATGGATGAGGAAACAGAGTCTCAAAAAGAGTAAAGTTTGGCCAAAGTCACAACACAAGTTTGAGCCGAAATTGGAAGTCATATATGCCAACGGGTCCAGCTTCATAACTTGCAAAGCCCAGTGGTAGATGAAAATACAGGCACTTGTCCAAAAACTACTAAGAGTTTCAAGACAGCAACATCCAAGCATTAAACCAAGTGCAGGACCCTCTGTCTCACACCCAGGTGACTGGCCCCGTGCTCTGAGTCATAACTTTTAAACCAGTTTTGACTAATTCTGTACTTAAATGAGTATGAAAAAGTGATGGGAGGGGTGTACTGTGGACTAAGGATGAAACCACCAATAATCCTGAGCTAAGGAACAAATAGGAAATTCACATATGGTATTTCTGTTTGCTGGCCCGTTTTTCAGAGTTAAATGTTTAGACACAGTCCTACCTTGATAAATTTTTCACAGCAGAACACCCCAACTGGGATTCCAAATCCTTCCATCACACATGGAGGAGCTAGGATTTGCAAACCCACTTGTCTGTATATCAATCCTGTGGGGAAAGACCTTATACATGTAAATAGCCAAACCAGACCAGTGTATGAATCGGTTTGTCGGTCAAGCACTGACATACTAGCAGGAGTTCTGCCTGTGGTTTTTTTGATTTATTTCTTTGCAAAGACAACATCAGCTACCAAGAAAAGGAAACAACTCCACCCTTTACTTGAGATTGTGCACCAAAGTCAGCCTGATTAAACCAGGAGGTTTTGCCCTATTTTCTGATGGGGATGTGCCCCTACCTTGTTCACTCTGCAGGAAGGCAAAGCATGGGTTTGTTGACCTCATAGCTGATTCATTTGACTGGAGCTAGTGTGTGGGAAGATACAGGAGTAGAGGGGAAGATAGATGAACTAATCAGACAGCATACATGCCTGGCCTGCTATCAGCAGTCTGGCCTTCATCTCAACAGACGTTTACTCTATAAAACTGGAAAAACCACTTCACTCTCTGAGCCTGCTCTCCCACCTGTGAAATGGGAAAGTGGGACCAAGTCAAATAAAAATCTCCCAGTTGTCATTGCCATCTGATAATCATGCATATCCTCTGGGCTTGTAGCAGCTCCTCTTTCCCATAGTCCCAGGAAAGAGATCCTGGCTCTCAGAGAAAGTGAGGAGAGAACATTTTAAATGCCTTTGTTTCATAACTGAAAACCAGAAGGCCTTGCAGCCTTGACCAGACAGACATCTTAGGGAGGTTTCCTTCCCTCCTCTGATTCCCCTGGGGGGCTGGGACTGAAAGATGCAGACTGAGGTCCTGCAAGTAGTCATTGCGACCAGTCCTCATCTGCGAAGTGTGTTCCCACAGCACTGGGAGCTGTCCTTTGCGAGCTCAGGTTTTTTTCTCACTTGTTTTAATGGTTCACACACCCACTCCATGTCTGTCTGATTTTCAGGCCACAATGCCCAAGTGTGACCCCAGAAACTCCTTGGTCTCACTGTCTCACAAGGTCAGGTCAAGAGGAAAGAGGAGCTACCTGTTAGAAAGGGTATCCTCTTTCCTTTACCCCTTCTCCTTGTATACTTTTTCTTCCATTAGTTCTTCCATTTAAAACTCATTTTCAAAAGCTCCCAAATTGCTACTTGGCAGCAGATGGGGCACTGAAAAGAGGAATGACAGGGAAGGTGGAGCCCATCTGATTGACTTTTCCTCCCTCATTGCAACTTTCTCAGGGTTCTCTGCATTACACATTTCAAAAGGAAAGTTCTGGGCACCATCCTTGGTCATGGTGGGAATTTAATTGACTTGGACTCAGGTGGCACTGGAGCCAACTGGAAGCCACCAAGCTCTGTTCTCTCTCCAGTTCTTCAACTAACTAGAAGGCTGATCCTAAATGTAAAGCCCTTTAGATCTAAAACCAGCAGGAGAGGAAGGGTGGGTAGAAAGACCTGCCCCACAAGAGATTGTGAGGGTGTTGAAAGGAGTTCACCAAACTGTGAGCTCCTTAGAGGGAATAATGAGGCCAGGTGCTGAGTTTTTTAAAGTGGGAGGTAAAGAGGGGATTGATCAATGTGGGGGAGTGACAGAGTGAGGGGGGAACTTCTCTGCCCTTTTGGACAAGGAAAAATAATTAGTCATCCCCCCTCTGCCCACTTCATAACATACATACATGTGTGTTACACCACAAATGGGTAAAAAAATAATAACACTAAAGTTGAAGTTTCCACCAGATTGGTAAAGTAGCTGTGAAGAATTTTAAATGGTTTTGAGTAAAGTTTCCAAGGAAAGGAGAGACATACCCTCACAATAGTTTTTCTCCAGAAGGACTTTGGGCCCATTTACAATCTCCCTCTTTCAAGTTCTCAACAAAAATATCAGTTTGAAGTCTGATCAGGCACCTGCAGTCTTGGCACAGCAGCCTGTCCAAGGGTTTATGTGTTTATTCTCTACTTCATTCCACAAAGATCTGAGGAAGCATTCAGGCGAAATAGATATGACAATATCTGTGTGTTAATACACATGATTAAAGACTTTGTTGGCTTTGGAATATCAGCAAAATGATAGACTAGGAAGCTCCTAATTTGCATTTCCCCACAGAAACATTTTTTAAAACCTAGAAACTTTCTGAACCAATTTTGTCACAGCACTGGAAACAGTCAAAGGTTTACAGCAGTCAAGTGAAGGCCCAATCAAGAAAAAGTCATCTTCAAAATGGCAGGGAAGTTTTGTGTTTTAACTCACCCTGGCCCCATCCTCTCCCCGGTGTGGCAGCAGTCTTTGTCTTGAAACACAGCAACCAGCCTTGTTCCAATTTCCTCCTTGTAAACTGGAAGAATCAGAGCAGATATTACTTGCAAATTATTATATACATCTCTTTTAAACTGTCTGGGAGATAAGTGACGGACTGACTCACTAGTCTGTGTTACCTAACTCAGAACACAGCTGGAAAAATAAGTGGACACTGTTAATACAAGCTGCAAGATCACTATAGGCTCATGGCCTGGGCAAGAGATTTTGAGTGGAGCCACAGAGTAGACCATCTAAGGCCCAGATGAGAAGCTGGAGTAAGACTCTTTGGGAAATTAGGACACTCAAAAGCAGCTGTTATGAGAGAATTTAGAAAGCCATGTCCATGCCCAGGCAAGACACAGGCTCAAAAAGTCTGAAGAAAGCCTTAGGCTTTCACCTGAAGCTGATCCCTAGGGTCTGAATAAGCCTCGCTAGCCTTGAAAGAGTGCTGTAGCACAGAGGCAATCTGAAAAGACTGCAAGAGCCCTTAGCATTGAAGGAAATCTCGGTCAAAGCATTAGCTGAACACAAACTAAAGGAATACAGACTTCAGTGATTACATGTGACAAGGAATAGTCTTGGGAAAACAGTCTGAAAAACTCTCAGACATGAATGCCACAGGCTTCAACAATTTTTACAAAAAAAACCACAAACAAACAAACAAACAAACAAAAAAACAGTGACCTCTGGGGAAGGAAAAGATTCTGATTTTCAGACTTACCACATTGTAACAGTGAGATGTTCAATGTTTACAAAAAACACAAGGTATACAAAGAAACAGGAAAACATAGTTCACTCAAGTAAAAAATGAAAAAAAAAGATATTGACAGAAACCATCCCTGTGGAAACCCAGACATCAGACTTACTACACAAAAACCTTAAAACAACTGTTTTAAATATGCTCAAATAACTAAAGGAAAACATGGGCAAACCACTAAAGGAAATCAGAAAAATGATAGATGAGCAAAATGACAATATTACCAGAGACCAAAATTTTAAAAAATACCAAACAGAAATTTTGGAGCTGTAAGTACAATAATTGAATTGAAAATTTCACTACATGTATTTAACAGCAGATTCAATTTCAACAGGCACAAGAAAGATATATGAACTTGAAGACAAGACAATTTAAATTATCTTGTCTGAAGAATGGAAAGAAAAAAGAATGAAGAAAAGTGAACAGAGCCTAAGAGACTTGTGGGACACCATTAAGCAGACAAGCACACATTAGGGAAGTTCCAGAAGGAGAAGAGAGAAAGGAAGGGAAAGAAAGAAAATTGAAAAAAATAATGGCTAAAAACTCCCCAAATTTGATGCCAGACATGAATGCACAAATTCACAAAACTTGACGAGCTCTAAGTAGGATAAACTCAAAGAGAACCATACAAAGACACATTATAATCAACTGCCAAAAGACAAAGAAAGAATATTGAAAGTAGCAAGAGAGAAGCAACTCATAACATACAAAGAATGCTCCCTAAGATTATCAGCAGAATTATCATTAGAAACTTTGGATCTCAGGAAGCAATGGGCAGATAGCTTAAAGTGCTGAAAGGAAAGTGACCTGTCAACTGAGAATTTTATATGCATAAAAATTGTCTTCCAAAAATGAGAAATTAAGACATTCCCAGATAAACAAAAAATGAGGAGTTCATTACCTATCCTACAGGAAATGCTAAAGGGAGGCCTTGAAGTTGTAATTAAAGAAAACTATACAGTAACTCAAAGCCATATGAAGAAATAAAGATCTCTGTAAATGTAAATACATGGGCAAGTATAAAGCCAGTATTTCTATAATTTTGAGCTTATTTTCTACTGGGATTAAAAAAAGAAGGGATAAAATAATTATAAATCTATGTTATCGAGCACGCAATGTTTAAAGATGTCATTTATGATTTGTGACATTAATGACATGAAGGGGAGGATGAAGCTATGTAGGAGTAGTTTTTGTGTGTGATTGAAGTTGGTGGTAATTAAATCTAATTGTTATAACTTTAGGAGGTTATATATGGTAACCACAAAGAAAATATCTATAGAATATACATAAAAGTAAATGGGAAGGGAATCAAAATGTATCACTACAAAAAATCAACTAAATACAAAAGAAGGTAGTAATGAAAGAAATGAGATAAATGATAATGAAACACAACATATCAAAACTTATGGGATGCATAACTTCAAACTATATATGCTTACAGTAACCAAACCAGCATGGTACTGGCACAAAAACAGACACATAGACCAATAGAACAGAATAGAGAACACAGAAATAAAGCTACACAACTACAAACAACTGATCTTAAATAAAATCAACCAAAGTAAGCAATGGGGAAAAGTCGCTATTAAATAAATGGTGTTGGGAGAACTGGGAGAACTGGCTAACCATGTGCAGAAGAATTAAATTGAATACCTATTTATCACCATATACAAAAAATAACTCAATATGGATTAAAGACTTAAATGTAAAACCTTGAACTATATAAATCCTGGAAGAAAACCTAGGAAATACCCTTCCAGACATTGTCCTAGGCAAAGAGTTTATGACTAAGTCCTCAAAAGCAATTGCAACAAAAACAAAAATTGACAAGTGAGACCTCATTAAACTAAAGAGTCTGCACAGCAAAAGAAACCATCAACAAAGTAAACAGACAACCTATAGAATGGAAGAAAATATTTGCAAACAATGCATCTGGCAACGGACTCATATCCAGAATCTATAAGGAACTTAAACATATCAACAAGCAAAATACAAATAACCCTATTAAAAAGTGGGCAAATGACATGAACAGACACTTTTCAAAAGAAGACGTATGAGTGACCAACAAACATAGAAAAAATGCTCAACATTACTAGTCATCAGAGAAATGCAAATCAAAACCACAATGAGACACCATGTCACATCAGTCAGAATGGCTATTATTAAAACTTCAAAAAATGACAGATGTTGGTGAAGCTGCAGAGAAAAGGGACTGCAAATACACTGTTGGTAGGAATGCAAATTAGTTCAGCCACTGTGGGAAGCAGTTTGGAGATTTCTCAAATAACTAAAAATATAACTACCATTTGACACAGCAATCCTATTACTGGGTATATACCCAAAGGAAAATAAGTCATTCTACCAAAAAGACACCCGCACTTATACATTCATCACAGCACTATTCACAATAGCAAAGACAGAATCAACCTAGGTGCCTATCAATCATGGATCTGATAAAGAAAATGCAGCATATATACATTATGGAATACTATGCAGCCATTAAAAATAATAAAATCATATCCTTTGCAGCAACATGGATGCAGCTGAAGGCCATTATCCTAAGTGAATTAATGCGGAAACAGAAAACCTAATGTCTCATGTTCTCACTTAGGTGGAAAATAAACCTTGAGTACACATGGACATAAAGATGGAAAAAACAGACACTAGGGACTCCAAAAGGAGAGGAGGAGAGAGGGGGCAAGGGCTGAAAAGCTTCCTATTGGATGCTGTGTTTATTATCTGGATAACGGGATCAATAGAAGCCCAAACCTCAGCATCACACAAATATCCTGTAACAAACCTGCACACGTATCCCCTGAATCTAAAATTTAAAAAAATTATAATTAAAAATCCCTTATGGGATTCAGTAAAAGTGATGCCAGGAAAAAACGTGTAGATTTAAATGCTTACATTAAAAAAGAAGAAAAATCTCAAATTCACAAACTAACTTTATGCCTTAAGAAACTATAAAAAGAAGAATAAACTAAAACCAAAGCTGTCAAAAGAAACATAATTAATAAATAATAAAGATTAGAGCAGAAATTTAAAAAAAAGAGAGCAGAAAAATAGAGAAAATTAACAAAATTAAATGTTGATTATTCAAAAAAAAACAACATTGAGAAAACTTTAGCTACATTATCTAAGGAAAAAAGAGAGAAGATTCGAATAACTAAAGTCAGAAATAAAAGTGGGGACATTACCATCGGTTTTACAGAAATAAAAATTATTAAAAAAGAATATGATGAACAATTATACACCAACAAACTGGATAAAGTAGTGAAATTTAAAAATTCCTATAAAACATAAAATCTATCACAATTGACTCAAGGAGACATAGAAAATCTGATTAGATCTATAACTAGGAAGGAGATTGAATCACTTATCAAAAACCTCCAAGAAAGAAAAGCCAGGAATTCGCCCGCCGTGTTCATGGAGACAGGCTGAGGTGGCCGGGCTCCGAAGCACCAGGGCTCCAGGACAACGAAGATGTTGGCTTCCTTAGTCTGGGCAACTAAAAAAACTAAAAAACTAGAAAAACTAGGAAAACTAAAAAAACTAGAAAGAGGAAACTGCAGCCCACCGGGGCTGCCTTCACCCTGACACCCTCAGCAGTAAACAAGATAAAACAACTTCTTAAAGATAAGCCTGAGCATGTAGGTATAAATGCTGGTGTCTGAACCAGGGGCTATAATGGCCTTTCTTATACTATAGAATATACAAAGACAAAAGGAGATTCTGATGAAGAAGTTATTCAAGATGGAGTCAGAGTATTCATCGAAAAGAAAGCACAGCTAACACTTTTAGGAACAGAAATGGACTATGTTGAAGACAAATTATCCAGTGAGTTTGTGTTCAATAACCCAAACATCAAAGCAACTTGTGGCTGTGGAGAAACCTTTAATATTTGAAATCTCAGGACTCTTCTGACCATAGGCTCCAGGAAAGCTCATGGAAGCCTTGGGGCTCACTGAAGAAATCATGTGACTGTCACGTGCTTAATGTGTGGCTGCCTTATAAGGAAAATAAAGTGATGCATTTTGAAAATGAAACAAACAAAAAAATAAAAGCCTAGGAGCAGATGGCTTTACTGGCGAATTCTACTCATTTTTAAAGAAGAATTAACACCACTGCTTCTCAAATTCTTCCCAAAAGTTGAAGAGAAAACACTTCCTAACATTCAATAAAGCCAGCATTACTTTTGATACCAAAGCCAGAAAACAAAATTACAAGAAAACTACAGACCAATATTCCTTATGAATATTGATACAAAAGTGCCTAACAAAGTACTAGCAAACCAAATTTGGCAACATATTAAAAAAAATACGCTATGACCAATGGGGTTTATTCTTGGAATGTAAGAATTGTTCAACATATGACACTAAATCAATGTAATATACCACATTAAGAGCATGAAGAGAAAAAAAAATCCCACATGATCATCTGAATTGATGAAGAAAAACCATTTGACAAAATTCAGCACCCATTTATGATTTTTTTTTAATGCCCAAAAAATAAGGAGTAAGAGGAAATTTTCCCAACATAGTAGAGTCCATAGATGAAAATGCACCACCAGTATCATACTCTATGGTGAAAGACTGAAAGCTTTTAGCCTAAGATCAGGAACAAAACAAGGGTTCCCATTTTTGGCTGTATGTTCAACACAGTACTAGAAGTTCTAACTGAAGCAATTAGGCAAGAAAAAGAAGGAAGAAAGGAAAGGAATAATAAAACCACTTCTGTTCACAGTTGACATGATTTTATATGCAGAAGATCACACACACACGAAACCTGTTACAGCTATTAATAACAAGCAAATACAGCAAAGTTTAGGATGCAGAATCAACATGCAAAAAAATCGGTAACATTTCTGTACACTAACAATGAGCAATTCAAAAAAGAAAATGATTGCATTTACAATAACATCAAAAAATATAAAATACTTAGGAATAAATTTAACCAATGAAGCAAAAGACTTATACAGTGAAAATTACAGAACATTGCTAAAAGAAATTAAAGAAGACTAAATAAATGGGAAGACATCCTTTGTTCATAGATGATAAGTCTTGACGTTATTAAGATGACAATACTAACCAAAGCAATCTCCATTCATTGCAATTCCTATCAAAATCCTAATAGCGATTTTTGTAAAAATGGAAAAACTCATCCTAAAGTTCATATAAAATCTCAAGGGGCCCCACATAGCCAGAACTATCGAGAAAAAGAAAGAAAATTTGAACCCTCACATTTCCTGATTTCAAAATATACTACAAAGCTACCACAAAAGCAAAACAATGCAGCACTGGCATAAGGATACACAAAAATATCACTGGAACAGAATACAGAGCCCAGAAGTAAATCCTTGCATATTTAGTTGATTGACTTTTAACAAGGGTTTGCAGAGCACTCACTGGGAAAAGGACAGTGTTTTCAACAAATGGTGCTGGAAAAATTGGATATCTACATGTAAAAGAATCACGTTGAACCCTTACATTACACCATTTACAAAAATTAACTCAAACTTGATCAAAGACCTAAAGGTAGGTAAGAGCTAAGACTATAAAACTCTTAGAAAACATCAGGGAAAAGCTTTATGGCTTGGATTTGGCAATGATTTCTCAGATATTACACCAAAAGCACAGGCAACAAAAAGAGAAAACAGATAAATAGAATTTCATGAAAATTAAAAACTTTTGCACACGCCTGTAATCTCAGCACTTTGGGAGGCCAAGGCAGGTGGACCGTTTGAGCCCAGGAGTTCAAGACCAGCCTGGGCAACATTGTGAGACGTCATCTCTACAAAAACAAACAAACAAACAAACAACAACAACAAAAAAAACCTTTTGTGCCTCAAAGGGTACTGTCAAGACAGTGAAAAGGCAACCCACAGAATGGGATAAAATATTTGTAAATCTTGTATCGATAAACAATTAATATCCAGAGGCTGGATGAAGTAGCTCACGCTTGTAATCCCAACACTTTGGGAAGCCGAAGCAGGCAGATCACCTGAGGTCAGGAGTTCGGGGCCAGCCTGGCCAACATGGTGAAACCCCATCTCCACTGAAATTACAAAAATTACCCGGGCATGGCGGCACATACCTGTAATCCCAGCTACTCAGGAGGCTGAGGCAGGAGAATCACTTGAACTAGGAGGTGGAGGTTGCAGTGAGCCATGATCATGCCACTGGCACTCCCGCCTGGGAGACAGAGCAAGACTCCATCTCAAAAAAAAAAAAAAAAAGGAATTAATATCCAGAATATATTAACTCCTGTATTTCAACAACAAAAACCAAACAACTGGATTGATAAATGGGCGAACAAGCCAAACTGTGGTCCCAGCTACCCGGGAGGATGAGGTGGGAGGATCACTTGAGCCCAGGAGTTCAAGTCCAGCCGGGACAACATAAAAAGACCTCACTTCTTTAAAAAAAAATTAACTCATTATTTTTAAAATGGGCAAAAGACTTAGGTAGACATTTCTCTGAAGAATATATACAGATGTCCAGCAAGCACATAAAAAGATGCTGAACATCACTAATCATTAGGGAAATGCATATCAAAACCACAGTGAGACACCACTTCACACTTTTTAGGATGACATTCAAAAGAAAAACACAAAATAACAAGCGACAAGTGTTGGTGAGGATGTGGAGAAATTGGAATCTTAGTGGGAATGTAAAATGGTGCAACCCCTGTTCAAAACAGTTTGGTGGCTCCACAAAAAGTTGAACATAGAATTATCACACAGTTCACAATTCTTCTCCTAGGTATATGCCCAAAAGAATAGAAAGCAGGGACTGGAAGAGATATTTGTACGTTCTTGTTCATAACAGCCTCATTTATAATAGTCAAAAGGTGAAAGCAACCCAAGTCCATCAACAGATCAATAGATAAACAAAAATTATGGTGGATGCATACGATGGAATATTATTCAGTCTCCAAAAGGAAAGAAATTCTGACACATGCCACAACATAGATGAACTTTGAGAACATTATACTAATTGAAATGAGCCAGTCACAAAGGACAGAGACTGTATGATTCCATTTATATGAGGTACCTGGAGGAGTCAAATGCAAAGAGATGGAAAGTTGAAAGGGGGTTAAGAGGAGGCAGAATGGGGAGTTAGTGTTCAATGGGTACTGAAAGCTGCCTCAGGCTTACTTCACCAGATCGTAAAATTTTTAACTTAATTCTACTTGAGTCACCCTCTTCCCACTTGGACATCCCTGTTTGCAGGGCTGTTCACAGCTGTGGGTCATCGGACCAGGCAGGAGCCTCGTGGTCTGCATGTGTCATGGTGAAGCCCTCCTTCATCCTGCCCACAGGGCCCCTCATAGAGATTTTTCTCTTTCTGTTGCTGCTTGCTTTCCTCTTTCATCTTCCTCATGGAGAACATCTTTCTGGTGTATGAGAAAAGCTCCCCTCTCTCTCCCTGTTTCTAGCGAAGATGTCTTGTTTACATCCACAAATCCTCTCCCTTTCTGGGGCTTGGGTTTTGGAAAGTAGGGTTGGGAAGACTTTAAGCCCATCTCTTCTTCCTTCCTCACAGGGGCTACCCTAATGGCAAAGGGCTCTGAGCTCACTCCCTGCTGGAGTCAGGGGAAGTATGGGGGAAAGGAACTTCACGCAAGTCAGAGTCGGAAAATGTTACCAAGCCACAACCAGCCCATTTCACAGAAGAGTGGAGCACAGCCTACCTAGGGAAACGGCGTGCTCAAGGTTGTCAGCTGGCAGGTGTCACCATGCAAGGTTTTTGGTCTCCTGATGCCTAAGCAGGGATATTTCCACAGCAGCTCCCAGCCTGGGGCCCACCCTGGTTCCCGTTCCCCATGCTGGGAGCTTGGGAAAGTGCAGCAACCCCTCTTCCTTCCAGGCCCTGCGTCAGCCACTGTCTTACAGCTGTGTCAGCCTTCCCCAGCTAATTTGACACAGCTGCCCCACCGTACCTCCTGGAGTTGGCTGGACATCTCCTTCAGCAACACGAGGTTTCTCACTGACTTTACAGAGTGAAAGTCTCTCCAGCTGGGAGCCCCAGGTGTGAAGCTGATCAGCAAGTGACGCATGGGAGCTGAGTCCTGCCTCTGGCTGTGGAGGCTCCTCTTTTAGCTTCTCGTTATGGCCAGGATCAGAAGAGTCAGTCCTGGCCAGGCACACTATTCCATGGTTTCATTTCATCTTCCCTCTACAGACAGGCCCCCCTCCCCCCAAAAAAAAACCCCTTCCCCCATCATCAGATCCCCCAGCACACCACACACCACATCTCACATGTACCCTGCCAACTTCTCCTGTGTTTTATACATAGCCTGGCACCCATTCCACTGACTTTCCTCTTGCTCATGTTGGGCCTGAGCCTTCTGGGAAGTGGCCTGTCCTTGTTTTCTGGGGCTCTCCAGGGTGGGTTTCTCATGTGCTGGAGTTCAGATGTTACCACAGCCTGTCCTGGTTCATCTTCCACTTTCCTAGCTTCCCTGCCCCTCGTGACCTGAGCTGGACACTCCTGTTCCTACAGCAGCCTTGTCAGGGCAGCAATTACATCCTCTGGACACATGTTCTAAAATATATTAGTAGAAAATTTGAGGTGTAGTAAGGCAGATGAGGAGACAGCTGCCATTGAACTGAGAGTTTATTGCTCACAGTTCCAAGAGGAGGGGGCATGCCATGGCACCGGGGTCCACACGGCAGGCACCAGCGTTGGTCAGGAGGCAGAGGGAGCACAAGAAAACAAGGGCAAGAGCATTTAGCAGCTTTCTGCGGGAAGGACCAGGGAAGCTGGGCAGGCAGACTTAGGATTGGCTGGCTTGAATCATTTCAGTGTGTGCCAGGGCATAGAGGCTGTCCCTAGTTGTCTGGTACCTGGCCCTAGGTGTTGGATGAGGGCAGGTGGATGGTAGCCCTGAGTATGATAGCCAGATAGAGGAGGGGGTAGGGGGTGGGCTTTGAATTGGTTGGTTTGCATGTGAAAGTTGCACTCAGGGGCAAGTCCCTCCAGGGTAAGCAAGGCCCCATTTGTTAAAGCATCAGAAAACAAAAGACATGGTTACTACAGCACAGAAGCCACTTCTGTAGGGTGACACTAGTGCCAACGGCTGTGCCAGCTCCATTAGGTGCCCTGGTCCTTCCTCTTGAACAGGGACTCTGGAGCCTGGACTGCCTCCTGCACTCTTGCCTGCTCTCAGTTGGAGATGCACTAGCTCTTGGACCTTTCCTACCCAGCTCTTCCAAGTGAAAGATGGAACTCCTCCCTCCAGGCCCCAGTCACTGGCCACCACAGCTCTCTTCCTTCAGGCAGTTACCTCCCAGGGTGCTCCTCTGCCTGAGGTCACCAGACCCTCTAGGACACAGGTGATCAGCACTGGGTACCTCATAGGCTCACACCAGGGCCACCGCAGCCCAAGGAGTTCATGCTGCATAATATGCAATTTGGGAGTGTGCATTTAAAATGTGATCTCATACCATAAACATTTCCCATGTTACTAAGAACCCGTAAAAATAATGTACTTATTTGCATAATTGTCCACTGTGAGCATATCCTCATTCCCTGCTGCTGGCCATTGGAGGGGTAAGAGGCTGAGGGACCATCAAGGGGTCCTAATCCCTGCCTCCCCTCCCTGATGCTACACACACAGAGCGACAAGAGGAGAAATGAACACGGAGGTGCCTGGCAACCATACAAGTCTGATCCTATGAGCACAGCAAGCATGTCCTGGAGCTCAGCAGAATGGGCAAGAGCCCAAAGCTATCTTTTGTGACTAGTTTTCTTCCTTGGAAATGACGCTGAGTTCTCTGAATCAATCTCCCAGTGTCCCTTAGCAAGTATTATTACTCCCATGAGAAACAGGTATTTTGGTTTTTTGTGTGTGTCCTTTCATGTGCTGGGCACTGTGCTAGGCATGCATTAGCTGCATCCTGTTGAAGGGAGTCTGTATTTTACAGGTAGGTAAACTGAGGTACCAGAAATAAAACCAGCTTAGTGGGAGTCAAGTAGAACATCCACCAAGACCCATAACCTCATTGTCCTTGGTTCACTCAAGGGTGGGGAGACCACTGCTCTTGGAGGGTCTTGACCTACAGGCAAGGCCACCTGGAATTAATTTCACTGTGAGGAGGATTTGACAGAGCTGGAGAAGCTCACTGAATATTTGAATGAACAAGACATGCAAACTTTTGCTTGTTAAATCCTGCAAATGATTTCTATGTACATCAAATTCATATTGTGGGAGGTTAATGTGGAAAGGGGAATGCAGAAAGAAGGAAGAGAGATTCAGAGCCAGAAATGGATCTGAGTGAGACAGAGTGCAGAGTGGAGACAGCAGGAGAGCGTGGGCAGAGGCAGCCTTGAAAAGGAAAGCCCACTGGGTATGGTGGCTCACTTCTGCAATTCCAGCACTTTGAGAGGCTGAGGTGGGAGGATCACTCGAGCCTCGGAGTTTGAGACCAGGGTAAGCAACACAGGGAGATCCCACCTCTACAAAAAATGCAAAAATTAGCCAGTCTTGGTGGCACACACCGGAAGTCTCAGCTACTTGGTAGGCTAAGGTGGGAGAATCATTTGGGTCCAAGAGGTTGAGGCTGCAGTGAGCCATGGTTGTTCTAGTGCACTCCAGCCTGGGTGACACAGTGAGACCCTGTCTTAAAAAAAAAAAAGAAAAAGAAAAGGAAGGCCCTGTTCTGAGCCCCTCGCTGCTACTTGCTTTGTTGGCTTTGGGAACGTCTTTCTCAGCTCTATGAGATGCTAAGTGGACAATTAATAATTATTCAATTATATTCATCAGCACATGGAATATTCTCCAATATAGATCATATGATAAGCCACAAAACAAGTCTCAATAAATTTAAGAAAATCGAAATTATTTCAAGTACTCTGTCAGACCACAGTGGAATAAAATTGGAAATCAACTCCAAAAGGAAAACCCTCAAAACAACCCAAATACAAGAAAATTAAACAAGCTCTTCCTGAATGATCATTGAGTCAACAATGAAATCAAGATGGAAATTTAAAAACTCTTTGAACTGAACAATAACAGTGACAGAATCTATCAAAACCTCTGGGATACAGCAAAAGCGGTGCTAAGAGGAAAGCGCATAGCATTAAATGCCTACATCCAAAAGTCTGAAAGAACACAACAGACAATCTAAGCTCACACCTGCAGGAACTAGAGAAACAAGAATAAGCCAAACCCAAACCCAGCAGAAAAAAAAATAATAAAGATCAGTGCATAACTACATGAAATTGAAACAAAAAAATTCAAAAGATAAATAAAACAAAAAGCTGGTTCTTTGAAAAGTTAAACAAAATTGGCAGACCAACAGCAAGATTAACCAAGAAAAGAAGAGACAAGATCCAAATAAGCTCCATTAGAAATAAAATGGGAGATATTACAACGGATACCACAGAAATACAAAAGATCATTCAAGGCCACTATGAATACCTTCATGCACACAAACTAAAAAATCTAAAGGAGACGGATAAATCCTGGAAATATATAACCCTCCTAGATTAAACCAGGAAGAAACAGAAACTCTTAACAGACCAATAACAAGCAGTGAGATTGAAATGGTAATTAAAAAAAAAAAACTGCCAACAAAAAAAAGCCCAGGATGACATGGATTCACAACTGAATTCTATTAGACATTCAAAGAAGAATTGGTACCAATCCTGTTGACACTGTTCCAAAAGATAGAGAAAGAGGGAATCCTCCCTAAATCATTCTATGAAGCCAATATCACCCTAATATCAAAACCAGGAAAGGACATAACAGAAAAAGAAAGCTACAGACCAATATTCCTGATGAACATAGACGCAAAAATTCTCAACAAAATACTAGCTAACCAAAAAAGCCATCTATGACAAAAATCCTCAACAAAATACTAGCTAACCATAAAAGCCATCAACAAAATACTAGCTAACCATAAAAGCCATCTATGACAAACCCACAGCCAACATTATACTAAATGGGACAAAGTTGAAAGGATTCTCCCTGAGAACTGGAACAAGACAAGGATGCTCACTTTCACTACATCTATTCGACATAGTCCTATAGTCCTGGAAGTCCTAGCCAGAGCAATCAGACAAGAGAAAGAAATAAAGGGTATCCAAACTGGTAAAGAGAAAATCAAACTGTCACTGTTCGCTGATATGATTGTATACCTAGGAAACCCTAACGACTCATCCAAATAGCTCCTAGAACTGACAAATGCATTCATTAAAGTTTCAGGATACAAAACTAATGTACATAAATCAGTAGTACTGCTATACATCAACAGTGACTAAGCTGAGAATCAAATTAAGAACTCAACTCCTTTAACAATAGCTGCAAAAAAATAAAATAAAATATTTGAGAATATCCCTAACCAAAGAGGTAAAAGACCTCTACAGGGAAAACTACAAAATACTACTGAAGGAAATCATAAATGACACAAACAAATGGAAACACATCTCATACTCATGGATGGGTAAAATCAATATGGTGCAAATGACCATGTTGCCAAAAGCAATCTACAAATTCAATGCAACTCTCATCAAAATACCATCATTGTTCTTCACAGAACTAGAAAAAAAAATCCTAAAATTCATGTGAAACTGAAGAAAGAGTCCATATAGCCAAAACAAGACCAAACAAAAAGAATAAATCTGGAGGCATCACATTACCTGACTTCAAACTATACTACAAGACTATAGTCACCAAGACAGCATGGTACTGGCATTAAAATAGGCACATAGACCAATGAAACAGAACAGAGAACCCAGAAATAAAGCCAAATACTTACAAGCAGCTGATCTTTGACAAAGCAAACAAAAACGTAAAGTGGGGAAAGGACATCCTGTTCAACAAATGGTGCTGGGATAATTGGCAAGCCACTATAGGAGAATAAGGTGAGATCCTCGTCTCTCACCTTACACAAAAATCAACTCAAGATGGATCAAAGACTTAAATCTAAGAACTGAAACCAAAAATATTCTAGAAGATAACATCAGAAAACCCCTTCTAGACATTGGCTTAGGCAAAGATTTCATGACCAAGAACCCCAAAGGAAATGCAACAAAAACAAAGATAAACAGATGGGACTTAATTAAACTAAAAAGATTCTGCACAGCAAAAGAAATAACCAGCAGATTAAATAGACAACCCACAGAGTGGAAGAAAATCTTTGCAAACTATGTATCCAACAAAGAACGAATATCCAGAATCTATAAGAAATTCAAACAAACCAGCAAGAAAAAAAACAAACAATCCCATCAAAAAGTGGGCTAAGTGCATGAATGGACAATTCTCAAAAGACGATATACAAATGGCTGACAAACACATGAAAAAAGGTTTAACATCAATAATTATCAGGGAAATGTAAATCAAAACCACAGTGTGATACCACCTTACTCCTGCAAGAATGGCCATAATTTAAAAATAAAAAAAAAATAGATGTTGGCATGAATGTGGTGAAAAGGGAACATTTTTACACTGCTGATGGGAATGTAAACTGGTACAACCACTGTGGAAAACAGTGTGCAGATTCCTTAAAGAACTAAAAGTAGGTCTACCATTTGATCCAGCAATCCCACTACTGGGTTTACCCAGAGGAAAAGAAGTCATGATATGAAAAAACACTTGCACATGCATGTTTATAGCAGCAAAATTCACAATTGCAAAAATATGGAACCAGCCCAAGTGCCCATCAATCAACAAGTGAATAAAGAAAATGTGTATGTATGTATATCGATATATATATATATATATATATACACACACCATAGAATACTACTCAGCCATAAAAAGGAATGAAATAATGGCATTTGCAGCAACCTGGATGGAACTGGAGACCATTATTCTAAGTGAAGTAACTCAGGAATGGAAAATCAAATATCATATGTTCTTACTTATAAGTGGGAGCTAGGCTATGAGGATGAAAAGATACAAGAATGATACAATGGACTTTGGGGACTTGGTGGGGGAAGGGTGGGAGGGGGGCGAGGGATAAAAGACTACCCATTGGGTACAGTGTACACTGCTCAGGTGATGGGTGCACCGAAGTTGCAGAAATCACCACTAAATAATCTATCCATGTAACCAAACACCATCTGTTCCCCAAAAACCTACTGAAATAAAAATAAAAAATATTCAGAATTCTTCCAGTGCTCTCTGTTATTCGGGAAGTCAAAGGCTGTCAAAGTCAACTCAAAGGGGATGGCCTCAGCTGATCCCAGGGAAGAAGCTGACTTTTGGACAGGGGCTGACAGAGCAAGCCAAGGTCAGCTCTGAAGTACAAGCTGGATCAAGATCTTCAGCCTTGGAGGGTGTCAGAATCACCTTGAACCTTCTGAAAACTCAGATGCTTGGGTCTTCTACAGACCTGTTGAATCAAAAATTCTGGTGTCAAGGTCCAGACAGCTGCAGTTTTGTGAATTTCACTAGGGGGTTCTCCCCAGACCCCTAGAGACTGCCCATAGGGCTGGAGACTCACTACATTTTCCCCCAAAAAAATCTCTCCCACATTGCTTCTTCTTAGTCATTGAAGTTCACTCCATGTCATATAACCAGTGTGCTTTTTCTGAACAAATTTTCTCTTCAACAGAAGTACTCATCCAGCCCTCGGTCTTCCCCTCTGAGAAAGACCCTCAAAGGACCAGCTCTTTGTCATTCAGGGCTATCCGATCTCTCTCCTGCCTTCCTCCAAGTTCAAGGCCTATTCCTTTTTCAATGACTTTCTTGTCTCAGCTCAGCATATTCTTTCACCATGTTATTAGTAATTTTATAGCTAATTTTATAGCAGGTCTTGAGATCAAACCTGACTGGGTCCTTTCACCTATTACCCTGACTCCCGCTCCTGGACCCTGAGTCTCCTGCAAATTCTGCATCTCCACTACCCTTATCGAAGAAGTTGTATTGGAATCAATTAGTCTAAAAACCAGCAGAGTGTGTAATCATCACTTAGGGTGATTTGAGGCCTTGAAAAGTCTACCACTGATGTTGAGTTCAGGCTCTAAAAAGCCCTACACAAATATAAAGGTAGAAACTTAACAATATATGGAGTTTGACTAGTTTTCTCCAGGTGCAAGAGCCTACTCACATGAGCATCTCAACGATCCAGGGTGTTATGATGGAGAAGATGGAAACGTGAAGTCAGACATATGGATCTGATGCCTGCCTCAGCCCTTTATGAATTGTGTGGACCTGGGCAGGCCATTCAACCCCTCCCAGCTTCCATTTCCACATTTTTGAAATGCTACAAAAACAATGTCTAAATCAAATACTATTCTTAGGACTAAATCCTTTGATCTCTATAAACATACTCAGTTGCTACCTTGGCTGAGAGGGCACCTCTCACAGTGGATGGTCAGGGAGGATATTATTTCAGCCCAAGTCAGTGGTGATCCCTTAGGGCAATAGAATTGGAAGGACTGTTACCCTCTGACCCATGACCATGAGGAGTTGGGATTCAGAGAAGGGAGCTGGGAGGTCAGTCATGTCCTTATAGAAACAGAGACCACCAGTAGATCCCACAGGGTTCCGGGCCCAGTGAGGTAGCAGAGGAAGGTTGATACAGAGAGGAAGGAAAAGAGTGAAACTGCATCCAGGTCAAATTTCACCTTTCTCACAATGTGGTCTGGGGGAGGCTAGCATCTGTGATAACAGAAAAACTTTTCCAAATGCTGATGGCTTCTGGCTGGACATCAAACTTGACAAAGGCATAGATAGATGGTATTTTTATCATTTATCATCTTGCTGCTCACGTGGCACATAGTGGATTCATTGAGTAAATGAACGAATAAATAAATGGATCAATAAGAAAAGATCTCACCAAGGTTACTTTCCTTTTCTCTTTCCTTCCCAAATTAAAGAAAACGTGAAAGTAAATTTGATGTGGACCCAGAAGTAGAAGAGACAGTATATTCAGTATTTTTAATGTGTTGAAGGTGCTGAGGTTTCCCTGTGTAACCAAAACACAGGTTCAGTCGCTTGCCCCTTGCAGAGTCCAATCAACAAGAACGAGGTCTGGTACAAAGAAGGTGATTTTTTATTCCAAAGCTAGCTTAGGGGAAGAAGTACAGGCTTCCCTGCCTTAAGGATACCACTTCACATTTGGAACAGAAAGTGGGCACTTTTGGCCAGGTGTGGTGGCTCACTTCTATAATCCCAGCACTTTGGGAGGCCAAGGCAGGTGGATCACCTGAGGTCAGGAGTTCGAGACCAGTCTGGCCAAAATGGTGAAACCCTGTCTCTAATAAAAATACAAAAAATTAGCTGGGCGTGGTAGTGCATGCCTGTAATCCCAGCTACTCAGGAGGCTGAGGCAGGAGAATCACTTGAACCCAGGAGGCGGAGGCTGCAGTGAGCCGAGATCTGTTCTCCAGCTTGGGTAACAGAGTGAGACTCTGTCTCAAAAAAAGTAAATAAATAAAATAAAAAGAAAGTGGGCACTTTTAAAAGGGGACCTGGCATGAATGACATGCAGGGCTGGAAGTGAACAGGTAGGGGTCCACATACTACTTTCAGTGCCTTATCTACCAGGTGGACGAGTTGGTGCCTTGGTGGGTAGGACTAGGTTATAAAGGTGGCCGAAACTCTCCAGGTGGGAGAGAGTTTTGTAGCAGGCATACCTTGAGTTGTAAATTGACTGTTGTCCTCAAGGCAGTCTTCTGGTGGGAGACAGTCCCCCTCTAGACCTTCTAAGCACATAGATGAACTCACCTGTAGGCAGTGTCTGGTGAAGGCGTGGTAGAAGGTTATAATTGCATTTCTGAAGGGCTAAGTAGGAAGTGGGGAGCAGGGAGAAATAGAGAAAAGAGAAAAGAAGAGAAATAATAACAACTCATTCACTATCTCTTAGAAAAAGAGGGTTACTCAGTTACACCTACATATCTATTTCGAGATTTCTTCTTCAGTAAAGCAATCCTTGACCACACGCCAGGCTCTGCCTTAACTGAATGTTTCTCTGGCTGGTGGGACCCGAGGACCCCACCTCTTCCAAACACCCTACCTATGTGGAGATGCCTCCTGGGGACTCCAGCTTTGTCTTCACAGCGGGGCATCCTTTGGCTGGTGCTAGGGGAGTGTGGGCAGGTAGAGTAGGTGATTTTTACTGCAGAAGGGCAGGCAGGCACTGAAAATGAGCGAAGACTTTCCTAGCATGGTCCCTACAGCAGCGGAGGCCGTTTTTCTAGATAGCACAGTGATATTCTCATGTAATCTGAATATAACCGAAATGAGTGACTGAAGCAAAAGTCTCAGTCAATCAAGGTTTATTAAGCCAGCTTGAGGGAGGATCCAGGAAAAACACAGACACATCTGTGGCTGTTTTTTTCTAAAAAGGTTTTCAGAAGGTTTAGTATTTGTACATTTCCTTAAGAGGGGAAGGCAGGTAGGAAGACAGGCAGGTAGGCGGTAAGGTAAATGGTCACATTCTTGTAAGACTTTAGTTAGTGCTCACTATATCTACATTTTACATAAGATAAGGCGAATGTTTGAAGCAAAAAAAGGGAGTAAATGAAGAACTGATTATGCAGACTTCTCTGGGTAGGTGGAGGAATGACTAGTCTCATCTTGTCTATGTTCTGCACCTGGGAAGATAAGCGTGTAACTCACATTATCAATACAGAATGAACTGACTAGTTTTTGGCGCTAGCCTTAGACCGTAGATCCAAAGTTACAATTGACATGTGCTTGTTTATAGGAGGCTAGCAAAGAATTTACTTATGAATGATCTGTGGGGTAGTCCTTTGTAGATGCCTGAGGATTTTTACCTTCCAGAGGGGAACCACATAATGCTGGTAACAGCTCTTCATTTGGAAGGGAGTGTTATGTGACTCAGTCTCCAGGTTTAACCTTCCCTTTTGCATAAGGACTTCGGGGGTCCTGAGAGTTTTTTATTTTCCTTTACACCAAATTATACCAACAAGCACAAGGGCCGATGAAAGAGGATTCAGCTGCAGTGGGTCCCAGAGCCAACTATTAAGAGATAAAAGGACATTAGGGTAAACAAAAATTCAAATCAAAAAGTGAGGTCTCAAGGCTTTTGGTTTTGGGTTGTTTTTTCTTTTGTTTTGTTTTGTTTTGTTTAGGGGACGAAAGAACCTTGTGAAAGTGTTCTAAGCAAGGATTTAGGAGACCTCAAGTCTAAGATGAGCCAGGGGTGTCAAGTAAGCTGGTAACAGCACCTTGCCTTATAGGCCAGCAGGCCTTGGTCTTACGTTATGGGTCACACAGCCTTAGTGTCATGGGTCACAGAACGCCCTAAGAGTAACCTGATGAAAATGATGGGCCAGGCAACTGAGGAAGCTGCACATCAGCACCTGCTGAGTTGTTGCAAACTATTTTCTAATTGCATTGGAAATGTGTTCAATCATATAGGCAGAATGTAAAATCAACCTAGAGAACATAACAGGATATTACACGAGGACTTTTCCGGTTGTGTTAGGATCTTTGCTGAAAAGAACTCTCAACAAGCACCTGCACATTCTAAAGGAACATATTTGAAATAATTGCTAAAAGGTGCTAAAAGGTGGCCAAATACTAGTTCTTTGAATTTTAGCCAATCACACACCTCTAGGCTACATAATGGAAAAATGAACTCATTAAAGGGATGCGAAGATGCCTTTAAGGAGAGCTGGAGTGTCAGTTGGGTATATTACTACTGCCTCTGGGAGGAAGTCACCCTCCTCTCCACCCCTACCAAGCCTAATAACCAGTCCCAGAACAGGGGAATCAAGGCTGCCGTCTCACCTGAGGATGTAGTTCGGGGGTCAAACCAGGAGAGAAAATGGAAGCGAGAATCAAGGGCATCCAAGTGAAACAGAGAAAGGAAAAACCACTCGGTGGATCCCCGAGAATGCTGTTCCAGCCTCTGTCCTCACCTGCTGGAATCCCACCTGCCTTTTGAGGCCCAGCTCCATCTGCCATTCTGGAAGCCTCCTGCAGCTGCCAACTTCAACAGTGATCTCTTGACCCCCTTACAGCACACTTGGCCGTTATGGGCCCTCGGATGCTGCCCAGGTATCATGGCAGCAGCACTCCCTGGGTCATAAGCAGCCTCTGCCACATGCATCTTTCACCCCATCCCCAGCCCCAGAGAAGACAAGCATCTCACCTCTTCCCCCTCAGCACCTTGCCAGAGGTGCTCAGAAAACAATTCACGAGTGATTACGCGGCTAGTTAGGTACAATTCTGCAGGCCATTTGTCTAAACTCAGTCCCAGGCCATTGAAGTTACTCCAAGCTGGATACTGGATACCCCTAATTCTCCTTACGTTTCCAGCTGGATCCTGAAAGATACAAGATACCCATCTTTCTCAGACGTATTGTCCCCAGGCTGGGTCACCCAGTGGAAAGGCCAAGAACATGCTTAGGGCAATAGCAAGATAGGGAGCCCAACACTTTTTTTAATATGATAATTTACATAGGCATCATGAGAAAAACGCCTTCTTAAACATATGGCTTAGTGTCAGATCTGCTTTTAATCGCACATGGGTGACTGAGGTGGGATGTGCCAGGTCTTTTCATGCTTGGGGCTCCTACTCTGCTGGCACTGACCCACGCCATCTAAGACTGTGGCTTTTAAAGGCTCCTATAGCTTTTAAAGCACTTCCTGTGCAGGTCTGCTCCGCAGCTCCAGGCGCTACACCTTCTCAACCCCCAGGTCAGGGAATAAAGGCCCAGAGAGGGTCAGGGATCCGAGTCCAGCGGTGGCGAGCCCCCTGGGTGGGGGATTTATTTGAGGGCTGGGGCAGATGCTGTGGATGAGGCTTCCCCACTCCCTGCTGTTCAAGGAGATCCCGTTGTTGGCATTACCAGCACACCACCAGCACTTGATCCTCTGGCTCAGAGCCCATTTACCTGAGCAACTTGCTGCAGTGCTCTGAGGTTCCATTTCCTCCATTACAAAACATAGCTAATAGTATCATATCTCTCTGGCCTAATGCCAGAACTTTAATTAGGTTTAAATGAAACGTAGGAGAAAACAACTCAACCAGGACTTAGCATGCTCCTTCAGGTCTTTGTTACAGTTGGGGCCCTGGGGGACAGGAGGCCCCATCCTGGAGCAGGAACAGGAAAGTGTGACCGACTCTCCTTGACACCCTGAGTGGCAGATTCAGAGCGCTGTCACCAGGAACAAGGGGAAGCTCACCAGCGGGAGCCTCCCAGCCCTCCGCTGCAGTGTCTTCCGGGCCGCTAATGGGTTTCATGTGTGCAGAGGCCTATGCCTCAGTCCTGGGGATGGGGTCTGGGACAGCTCCTGTGGCTGTCTCCTCAGCCATGAGCAGCCACATCCTTTTACAAATAATGAATGCCGTTTTCCATAGCTGCCATGATGCAAGAAAAACTGAAAAAACAACCCGGGTGAGAGGACAGTCTGTGCTGCTGGGCAGAGGCCAAAACCTGAAAACAAAGCAGAAACTCAGACCACAGGTTGGCATTCTGTGAGATTCAGAGGACCTGGGTTGAGGAAGGAGCGTCTCCATGGTCACAGCAAAAACGTCACTTAGGAAAATTTACACTCCTCTCCCCACCCAGGGGCCTCATTATCCCACCCACCGAGACATCCCCAAAATATGATTTGAAATGAGCAAAGGATAGTTTCTCATTTTTACGCACATTGTTATAAATGTAGCATCTTTTTTTAAAATGTGCTGATTTACTGCTGTGTTACAGGGATTTGCAAACTTTTCCTGTAAAGGACCAGATTGTAAGTATTTTAGACCTTTGCAGATCACACATACAGCCTCTGTTTCAACTACTCCACTCTGCCACTACAATGCGAAAGAAGTCATAGGCAATAGAAAGGGCATAGAAGCATTCCAACAATACCTCATTTACAAAAACAGGTAGGGGGCCAGATTTGTCCCACTGGCCAGTTTGTCACCCTCATGCTCTATGATATGCCATCTAAATAAAACCATTGTGTTTGTGCTGCAAATACAATTATAGGACAATTTCTCTTCCAACCAAACTCCTGCCTTCAAGCCCCTTCTATGTAAAAACCCTGGAACCACCCTTGGTCCTGCAGAACATTCCCGATACCAGCTGAGGCTTCTGTGCACTAACTCAGGTGGCCTCCCTGGCCAGGGGCAGGAGGAGCCAAGAATTCTGAGTTAGTCCTGAAAACAGCCAGAGATCAGAGGGGTCAGTGCTCTTGGCTATTCACATAGGAAGCTGGTTTTCTGTTCTTTTCCAGAGAACTGCACAGATAATACACAGATAGGTGCCAAGTAAAACAAGAAGGAAAAGCTGGCTCTGTCCAGGAAAGAGCTGACAACAAGCGTGTCCTGACTGGGAAACGCTTTCTGCTGCTTCCTCCCTGCTGCCTGGCAGTGAGGGGAGAGGTGGGACTGGGGCCATCGGGCCCTCACGTGCTGGGCAGGGCTGCTGTGCTCAGCAGAGGATGTCTCTACAATCTCATTTCCATGGGATTTTCAAGCAAAGGTGAGGTTTTCATTGCTTAGAATAACGGATAGAGACAAGATTTCTTGAAGAACAGGAAGGGCGAGACTTCTTACAGTTTTTCCCAGTGCTACTGTGATAATCATCATGGCCTGATGAAGGTTAGAGTTCTAATTCATTAATAGTTTCCTACATGCCAGGCACTGGACTAAATGTATAATCTCCACTTTATAGAGACAGAAGCAAAGATTTGAGATAGCCTGTCTAAAGTCTCACTGTAAGTGGAAGAGCTGGAGTTTGAACCCAGATAAACAAAACGCACAGGATGTTTGTGTGTCTGTGTGTTTGTGTGTGTGTATATGTATATGTGTGCGTGTATGTTTGTGTGTTTCTGCGTATGTGTTTGTGTGTATGTGTGTGCATGTGTGTATGTGTGTGTGTTTGTGTGTGTTTGTGTGTGTATGTGTATGTGTGTTTGTGTGTATGTGTATGTGTGTGTTTGTGTGTGTTTGTGTGTGTGTTTCTGTGTGTGTGTGTGTGTGTGTGCATAAAGAGAGAGAGGGAGAGAAACTTTATTTTAAGGAATGGGTTTACATGACTGTAGAGGCTAGGGTAATCTAAAGTCTGTAGGGCATGTAGGACAGGCAGGAAACCCAGGGAAGAGTTTCAGCTCAAAACCAAAGACCGTTTGCTGGAGGAATTCAATATTCCTTGGGAAATTTCAGTCTTTTTCTCTTAAGGTGTTCAGCTGTTTGGATGATGCCCACCCATGTTATGGAGGCTAATCTGCTGTCCTTAAAGTCTACTGATTTAAATGTTAATCTCATTTAAAACACCTTCACAGAAAAATTTATAATATTTGACCTGTCCAGGCATGGCGGCTCATGTCTGTAATCCCAGCACATTGGGAGGCTGAGGTGGGAAAATCGCTGGAGCCCAGGAGGTTGAGACCAGCCTGGGTGACATAGTGAAACCTCATCTTTACCAAAAATACAAAAATTAGCTGGGTGTGGTGATACACATGCCTGTGGTCCCACTTACTTGGAAGGCTGAGGTGGGAGGATCCCTGGAGCCTGGGAGGTCCAGACTGCAGTGAGCCATGATCACACCACTGCACTCCAGCCTGGGCAACATAGCAAAGCCCTGTCTCAAAAAAAAAATTAAAATTAAAAATTAAAAAAAAATGCTGTATTAAAATAATAATAATAATAGTTGACAAACTATCTGGGTACCATGGCCCAGACAAGTTGATTTATAAAATTAACCATCACAGGTCCCATAGGCAGCATCTGCATCACCAATGGAGCCTGTTCAAAACACAGAAGCTGAGTGCAGTGGCAGGCACCTGTAATCCCAGCTACACAGGAAGCTGAGGCAGGATGATCACTTGAGGCCAGGAATCCAAGATCAGCCTGGGCAACATAGCAGAACCTCGTCTGGAAAAAAAAAATTTAAGTATATGGAAGGATGTTTGTGGGTTATATGAAAAAGAAAGAAGGAAGAGAGAAAGAGAAGGAAGGAAGGAAAGAAGGAAGGAAGGAAAAAAGGGAGGGAGGAAGAAAGGAAGGAAGGAAAGAAGGAAGGAAAAAAGGGAGGGAGGGAGGGAGGAAGGAAGGAAGGAGGGAGGGAAGGAAGGAAGGAGGGAGGGAAGGAAGGAAGGAAGGAAAAAAGGGAGGGAGGAAGGAAGGCAGGAAGGAAGGAAGGAAAAGAAAGGTGTAAAAGGAAGGCTTTGTCCTGGATCAGTGGCTTTCAAGTCCTCTTTCCCTCCCACCAGTGGGATCCTTTTTAGTAAGTGAAATATTGCACACAACCCCCAAACACATAACAGATAAGACAGAAACGCTCTGGCAGCAAGGTGGGGTGGACAACCTTGACCAGCCTTGTCCAGGGTGCCCCTTTCCTTCCCTTGCACCTGCAGGCGGCTCCTGAACACGAGGCTGGGTAGAGCACTTGAGCACTGCTGCACAGGGGAGGAGCTGAGGTCTCTTTCAACCACTACATTCTGAGCCTTCATCTAAGAGGCCTGGCTCTTCAGTGGCAGCCTGGGGGGTGGGCAAGCATGGTCTTCACAATCGCGGTCAGCCTTCGTATCCCTAGTTGTCCTTCTCACCCTCTGGTTTCCTGTGCAGACAAAGAATCGAAGGGGACAGAGGGTTTTGGGACTCTGGGCTCAACCTGGGCCCACTTTTCCTTCCATTACCCTTTCCTGTGCCCTTTGAAGTGCCCTCTCATCTGTGCCCACCTGAGTAGAGCCCAAGGGAGGAGAACTGAGCCTGACTCCCAGGGGCGGGGGGTTGCTACAACCGGATGGACAGTGAGAGGTGGGCAGCCTCCCTAATGTGGCCTGCTAGCGCAGGACGCCCCTGTCAACACATAGGCAGGGCCAGGCGCCAGGAGCTCAGCTGATGATCCCAAAGCTCGGGCCAGCAGCTGGCAGCCAAGAGGAGTGTCATAGCTCTACTAAGTAATCTGGAACAGAAGCCAAGGGAGCGGCCAGCTCCTCAAATCGGAACCTGCGGGGATGTGGGGCCCTCAGACGCAGACACTGGCATGCAGGAGCACTGGGAAGGGGCCCGAACCCAGAACTCCTGTGGAAAGCGGGGTCCGAGTCGAGCTGGGAGGGAGCGGGTGGCTAGCTGCGCTTGTCTCCATTCTCTCATTCTTTCCTTCAATAGGGGGTCAGCAGGGCACACAGCTTCCCAGCTGGAGACCAGCACTCCCAGTCTCCCTGGGGGCTGTGTGTGGCATCGTCTGAGTTCCAGCTGATGGGATCTGGGCAGAAGTAGACCAGGACAGCTTCTGAGTCACATCTCTTACAAAGGAAGGGGGCATCTTCTACTCCCCCTGTGCTTCCCATGGGCTACAGGTGCAGATGTGACCCACCTAGGGGATGACGGAGCATCAAGAGGGGAGGAGCTGGGGTCTCGGGATGGCCTCATGCATCCAGCCAACCTGCCAGGACTGCCCTGCCTCTGGACTGTTCTGTGAGAGAGAAATGAAAGTCTATCCTGCCTGGCTGCCGTGGTGCCCTCACTCATATGCAGGACAGGAGAAAAGAACAGGCTTGAGGCTGCTCCCACATTTTTTCCAGTCCCACTAGTCGGGAACAGAAGCTAGGACTGTGACAATGCAGGATGCTGGGGAGAAGAGGGAGGCCAGGAGAGCTGCTCCCACCGGCCAGCATCTCAGTGCCACCTTAACATTGTAGGGGCCAAGGGAAAACTTCCCCTTCGCTCTCTGAAGGTTTGCTGAAAAATCAACTGACAAAAGGCAGATCAGTAAGAGAAAAGGCATACAAAGTTACTAACATGCGCAGAGGAGAAAATCACAAAGTGATTACCCAGCCGCCCAGTGGGGTACATCTTGAGGTTACAGAGACAAGAGGACTCAGAATATGACAAAAACAGGTAATGGTGGTACATCAGGTTATGGTGGCAACACAGGTTATGGAAGGGGGAGAAGAGGAGGCCTGGCTAGCAAAGGTCACCTTGTTACATACATGAAACCGCACAGGTAGCAGCCCTCAGAAAGCATAGATGGTGAATGTTTCTTTCAGATCTTTAAAGGTGTCAGTTCTTTAAAAAAGAACCTCAGTTAATCTTTCCTAGATCCAGACAAGAGAGGGCCTCCGAGACGGCTGCGTCAATCAGATTCTCTGCAGGTGCAAATTTCCCCACGAATGACAGCCTTGCAGGGCTGCTTCTGTTTGCAGGCTCTGTGAACAGCAATCTCAAAATGTGTCAAAGAAATATATTTTGAGATGAAATATTTTGATTTTCTTCAATATGCCAGTGAGACCCCTGAGAGCCCGGAGGTAAGCATGGAATTTACAACTACCCTGGACGGCCTCTGCCGCCTCCTATTTTTGTCCACCTTCCCTCTCCACTGGCACTCACTTGACCTCAGACTTCCAAAATCTCCAAGGTGTCAGCTATTTGATTCAATGAATTAATCTGAGCCAAAGACAAAGGGCCCCAAAAAGGAAGCTCTGTCCTATTTCAAGTTTGCTACCAATGATTCAGAACTCATTGATGTTGAATATCGTCTCTTTCTTTCTTGTATATTAAGAAAAGAACATACTTTTCTACTTCACTCTATTAATATGATAAATTATAATATATGAAATCATTTTTATTAATTCTGAACTTGCTTTGTATCCCTTGGTCTCAAGGTACCAAAAAAAGGGTCCAAGGCCAGTACTCAGTGCTTGGACCCTGGGAGGTGAAGTTTATCTGCTCTGGCAGCACAAAAGGCCAAAAGGGAAGCATTTTACTGATTTTTTTTGTGGTTAGGACTAGTTGGTAATTTTCCAAGATAGATCAACCTGGATAAAATGATGATTTCCTAGAAGGCAAGAAATTCTTGCTTGATAGTATTTTTTGTATGAGAATTCACTGCTCATCACAGGAACTTTTGTGAACAAGAAAAATATTTACTTAGATGAGACCCAGGAGATTATTCATTTAAAACAAAAAAAGGTCAAAGTCTAAGGTCTTTTGTCTGGCCAACAGGGCACCATAAAATGCCCAGAGACCTGTCTGTGGGATATGCAGTTGAACAAGTTGCAAAGATTCCAATGAATAAGTCAGAGAAGAGAATCCTTCACTGCCAAGAGTGGACCATAAGAGTTGTGCCTACTTTGATCTGGGAATATTCACTCTCTAATCTGAGAGTTCTATAGAAGCCTTGACTTTGAGGTCAGTGTCATTTGCTTTTATGTTTAGGGTGAGGCAAGGCCTGGCAAGGCTCCCTGGAGAATAGCATGTGGCTAGATCAGAGGCACATTGCCCAATTCCCAGCCCTTCCTCCCCTAAGAACCAGCATGAAGGAGAGAGAGCCCAGGAGTGAGGAGTTGGGGGTCTCGGATTGCTGGCCTTCAAGTTACAATGCCACCGCATCAGCAACGGTGCATCAGCAAGGGAAGCAAGAGCAGAGGGGGAACTGAGCCAGATGCTGGGGGAAGAGACAGCGTGGGGATGAAGAGCAGGGAGCAGCCGTAGAAGCTGAAATTAGGCCACTGTGGAGGCTGCACGTCTGAGAACACACCTGCTTGGGCCGCGGGGCGGGGGCTATGAGAGACACATTCTGGGGCTCAGCTCTGCCTTTTTTTTGGTGCTACCCAAGCAAAGTAGCATATGGAAGAGATTTGATTTCTCCCCAAATGTTGATGCTAATTTTGAAATCTTTCTATTCTAACAAGACATCAAACTATATAATAGGAGGACACACAGACTGCTCCCCAAGTGACAGCTTTCGAAAGAAAAGCCCACATGTTCTGTGTGATGTTCCAAAACGGGTGCTAAGTGGGATGAGGTGCCACCTCAACGCGTCTACCACCTGAGACTCCAGAGCGGCAGGAGGCTGCAGCCAGGGCTCGCCCCAGAAGCTGCATGCTTCCTAGGGTTAAATGTCATTCTAGACTAGGAAAAAACACCTGATGGTAGCATCTTCTGCCAGCAGGACTTGAATATGATCTCTCCAGAGAAATCTACCCCTCCAGAGAAATCCCTGTAAGGGTGCATAGCAGCCAAACAGCAGTGCAAGAAATGTCCAGCACACTCATCTTCAGATTCCATGTGAATTGCACCGTGATCTATCTTAGGTGTCAACTTTAGTGCATGGGAAAGAGAGGAATGAAAATCAAGATGGAACTTGTCAAAAGTTTCATAGTTGAAGAGCCAATCCAGCCTCCTTTCCTCCCTCCCTCCTTCCCTCTCTTACTTCCTTTTTCCAAGTGCTGACCAGTAGGACACGGCCAACTTTACTGCCAACTTCCAAATTTTAATTCTCTAGAATGCATTTTCTCCTTCAGTTACGAAGGAGCCATCTCAAGGATCAGAAAAAGTCTCCCTGGACTTTGCTCCCATGTATGCAACCGAGTGGCCTCTGTTTGCAAAGTGTAAGATGCCACCTCAGGCAGCCCTGCCACCCTTCAGGGCCAGCCCTCTGGTCCCTGTGTCCAGGCTGAGAGCATGACCACAACGCATGCAAGTGCCTCTCCCTGCAGCCCAGCCTCCAGCCCATGTATACCTTTCTGATCAAACCTTCCCACTGGGGGTTTGTATAGAGAGAACTCTTTCTAACTATGTTTCCCCTCTACTCTCATACCACAACAATCATCAAACACAGAAGACTTCTGTGACCATATGTGAGTTTTTTTTACCACATACTCCAAGCAGAGGATACCAGCTGGGTGTCATCTATTTGAGTTCCAACACTATCTAAGTGGAGATAGTGTCAGATCCCACAGGTTGAGGGCTCAGTCCCCAAGACTGCCCCCCCAAACACACCAGTCGTAAGTCCAGATCTCCGGAACTTCTGACCAATCAGCTTCAAGAGGGGATCATGGGCCCCCTTCTTTGGGTTTGATTAATTTGCTGGATTGGCTCATAGATCTCAGGGAAACATTTATGTTTACCAGTTTATAATAAAGGATATTGCAAAGGATACAGACAAAGAGACAAGTAGGGCGAGGTATGGGGGAAGGGGTGCGGAGCTTCCATGCCCTCCCTAAGCGCCACCCTCCAAGAACCTCCATGTCTCCAGCTATGCGGAAGTTCCCCACACTCTGTCCTCTTGGGTTTTTATGGAAGCTTCATGACATCAGTATTCCTTTCCCTCGTTTACAGGGTGGGACCCTCATAGGAGGTCTCAAGATGCAGTCAGAAAGTCTGGGGAACATTTGAGTGGGAGGAAGGCAGGAGAAGGTCAGAAGCCTGCCCATGAGGCCTAACACACCCAACATTATAATAAAAGACTAACGAGGGCTATGGGAGTTATTAGCCAGGAACCATGGATGAAAACCAGTATCTGTCATAACACCACGGGGCTACACTTGCATTCACCACCCTCTGCAGCCAGCTCTGGCAACTTCTCCTTATTAGAAGTGAATCTCTTGACTGAGGTACATGTTTTTAAGATAAGCACCCTGGGAAGGATGGGAAACCTGAATGTCTGAACTCCAGAGGCTGCCCCAGAAAAGAAACCCTCTCCAGCCTCATCTGCTTTTTGGAGGCCACAGAGACATTCCCAGACCAAAGCAAGCAGCCCAGGAGCAACTTTTCCACTCCAGCCCAGAGGAAGCATCACTTGATGTTGAGAGTAAACATTTTCCTTACCCATATTCTGTACGGAGAAGACCCACATCTTTCCAGCTTCCATGCATTGCCTAAGCAGCCTTTATGAGCATAATAATGATGATTACAACCAAGATCACCTCCTCTGTGCCCAGCCCTGTCCTCAGCACTTTCTGTGCTGTATCTACTGAAATCTTATCACCACCCTGTGAAGTGGTCACTAGGATTCTTGTCATACAGAGGAGGAACGGGAGCTTCAAGAACTTCAATAACATTTGAGATGTCATCGTCCAGGGCACAGAAAGTATTTCAAAGCCAAGGCTCCACATGATTACACGATTCAGTCTCCTCAAATCCTACATGAACACACCACCCCCGGACAGAACAGAGGAGCTGCCAGCCTCCAGAGTCTCCAGGGCTCCTGACCTCCAGGATGCATTCTTGGGCTGTACTGGTGATGTTTTAAGCCACATAATTGGCCTTGGATGAAAAGTGTCCCAGAAGCTCTTCCCTAAGCCACACGGAGTGGCCTTCTCTGTATTCATCCCTCCTTCTTCCCCCTATCTGCTTTCTTGTCCCTGGCCCCTGTCCCTGTTCAGCTCTGCAGACCTGCTTCTGCACATCTCCTATCCAACACTCTGCCCCTCGCTCCTGACTTCATATATTTGAGTGCTGTTTTCTAGGTCCTCCTCCAGGCTGTGCACCAGGACAACAGTGATCCCCTTCTCTGGCCCTCGTGCCTGCTCTGTGCCTTGCCTGGCCACCAATGCATGAGCCAAGCCTGTCCAGTGGTGCTGAAGCCAGCTTCGGGCAGCTGAGCAGGACAGCTGCTGACCCCCGGGAAAGTGCCTTGTAATTTCCACACATTCATCTCCATGACCATTGTACTTTCCTCCTCCCAACAGTCCTGGGAAACAGGTACCATTATTCCCGTGTATATGGTAAAGAAACAAAAGCTCAGAGAAGCTGAGGAATTTGTCCCTCGTCTTACAACTCCTGAAGCGCTGCGTGTGTCCTTGCACCCAGGTCTGCTGAGTCCAGTGCTCTTGGTCTTTCTGCTTTCCTGCTTTGCATAAACACCAGCCCCTTCACTGAGGCAGGGCAGGGCAGGTAGGAGCACACTCTAAAACAAATTCAAGTAGAAGGAACCCTCGGTAATGACCCTGCAATATGCTCTGGCACTGACAAAGCTGAAGTCCTGGGAACCAGGCAGAGAAGCACTGGAAAGAGGCAAGTTGAAGCTGAGTGCTGAGGGCCCCGAGGGTCAAAGAGAGTTGGAAAACAGTTGTAGGGGTGGGCACGTGCACACTGGAAGGAGGGACACGTGCAGACAGACAAGGGGCTTGCACAGGGATCAGCATTCGGATTTGACCTTAAAGGCAGTAAGGGGGCAGGGAGGGTTCTTGAGGAAGGAGATAATGTAAGGAAATGTTGTGAGAGGAAGACTGTGTGGTCAGTTTTATAAACAAGTGCTGCAGAGGGGGAAAGCCTGCAGTCCGAGAGCAGCCGGGAAGGAGGAGGTCATTGCAATCATCCGGCCTTTGCCAGGAGGAAGCTTCTTGCCGGGTAGGTAAAACACCGACAAGTCTTCTCCCTAGTTTACCACGTGATCTATCTGATGCAAAAAACAGGAAGGCCATAGCTAGGAGCATGAGAAGCCAAAAAGTCTTGCATTGCCCCCCAGGCCAGGGTACACAGCCCATCTCAGTTGCTGGGGTGGGGTAGGGGAAAATGAGAATCCCATGGGAGGGGGACCTCACATTGTAGCTCTTTCTGTCTCTGCCAGTTACAGGGAGAAGCTCTGAGGTTTTGCTTCTCTGAGGGTGACCCACATGCCACTGGCATCAGAAAATAGAGGAAAATCTTCAAAATGTACATTCCCAGGCCCAGCTCCAGCACTGCTGAATTGAAATTTCTTGTGGGTGGTGAGAAGATCCCAGTCATATAAACTTTAAAAAAAAAAACATGATTTTTTTAGAGCAATGTTTTTAATCAAGGTTCACTAGAGAAACAGTCAATAGGATATATAGAGAGATAGAAGATAGATAGATACATACATACATACATACGTACGTACGTACATACATACATAGATACGTAGATGCATAGATACATAGATACATAGATGATAGATAGATAGATAGATAGATAGACAGATAATAGATAGCTAGATGATAGATAGGATGATAGATGATATATAGATAGTGACAGATAGAAAAATAGATACATTGACAGATGATAGATAGATAGATAGATAGATAGATAGGTAGATAATAGATGCTAGATAGGATGATAGATGGAATGATAGATGATATATACATAGATGATAGATACATAGATAGATGATAGATAGTTGATAGATGATACATAGATGATAGATACATAGATACATAGATGATAGTTGATAGATGATAGATACATGGATGATAGATACATAGATACATAGACAGATGATAGAATGATGATAGATAGATAGATAGATAGATAGATAGATAGATAGATAGATAGATGCTATAACATCTGTGTGAAGGCATTTGTGTGGTCAGAAGTTTTTAACTCATTTGGGTAAATACCAAAGAGCACAATTGCTGCATCATATGGGAGGAATATGTTTAGTTTTGTAAGAAATCACCAAACCGTCTTCCAAAGTGGTTGTACCATTTTGCATTCCCACCAGCAATGAATGAATTCTTGTTTCTCCACATCCTCACCAGCACTGGGTGTTGTCAGTGTTCTGAATTTTTGCCATTCTGTTAGGTGTGTAGAATTCGAACTTTTAACAAGTTTTCCAGGCATGTTTTACACTTTCTAAGACTGAGAGCCACTCTCCAGAGGTGTATCCACTATCTGAGAAATTGGGAGCAACTTTGCTGAAGAAACTGGAACTTCAGAAAAGCAGACCCAGGATCTCTGTAACTCTGGCTAAGATTCTAAGTCTCCCAAAGGACCTCAGGGTCTGCATTTCATTTTGCTCTGCACGAGGTTAATAACCACCAAGTATTGCCTCAGCCTGGGGGATCAGAAACTCCTGGAACCTACCAGAAAGCTTGTGAACAGTCCTCAGATAATGGCGAGGGGTTGCTTTATTTGATTAGTCTTGTTTTTGAAAAGGCTAGGTTGAAACCTCCAAATGTGTATTACAGCCACCCTCAGCCCATACACAGGATGCTTTCGGCTTTGGTCCCTGTTAGTTATTGCAAGAACATAAAGCAGCCACCATGCGTGGCAGCTTCAATCTCAGGAACTCTGTGAGCTTGCCAGAGTCATGATCCCTGGTCCACCCCCAAGGGCCGGGTGACGCACGAATCTTGAGTCAACAGTTTCCAGCACTGAAGAGGCACTGGCCTTGAGCCAGCTATCTCCAGCACATGCCCAGCTGCCCCAGGGCTCATGCTTTATCCTTGGAGGGCTTGGCGGCCTCACGGCCTGCTCTTATTCAGCTTACTGAGTGTGGTGAGCGCCCAGCTTCCCTTTCAAGGGCTAAGCAGAGGCTGGTCCGCCTACAAAGTTAAAGCAACTTTAACTGAACTGTCTTGCAAAGCAGTCCCAGGATCTGCGCATACTCTCTGGACATTAAGTGCTGTCTGTGGTGGGTGCCCCTTCTTTTTTTATTATTATTTTATAATTTTGTTTTATTTTAATTTTTTTTAGAGATGAGGTCTCACTCTGACACCCAGGCAAAGGGCAGTGGTGTGATCATAGCTCACTGAAGCCTCCAAACTCCTGAGCGATCAAGCGATCCTCACACCTTAGCCTCCCAAGTAGCTGGGACTACAGACCTGCGTCACCATGCCCAGATAATTTTTTAAAACATTTTTTTTTTTGTAGAAACAGGGTTTGCTTTGTTGTTCAGGCTGGTCTCAAACTCCTGGCTTCAAGCAGTCCTCCCACTTCAGCGCTAGTTGATGGGAAGTAGTGGGATTAGATCTCAGTTTTCTGTTCTTAGTTCGTTCAGTGTGTCTAGGAAATGGGGCTAATGCATCTAGGATAGATCAAAAAGAATGCACTCATTTCAATACAAATAAATTGCTGCAGCCTCATTCTGCTAGGGAGGTGGAGTCCTGATGCTTCCCCCCGGCTACTCTGGAGAACAAGACCAAACCAATCCCTCCCTCTCTGTTTGGGTCAGTTTTCACATTATTGAGGACACAGTACACCTCTAGGGGATTGTGGGGTCACTTCGGCAACAAGCCCAGCTCAGCAGATTTAATTTAAGACAAGCCTTAATAGGCACATCATAGAGGAGAATCTTCCAGACAGACTGAAATCTGGGAAAAAGATCTGTAGGTGAGGCCACTAAGACCCCACTGCAGCCTGGGGAAAGAAGAAACTCATTTTCCCCCACCAGGCCCTAAGACAGTCTTTTGGAGTAGAATAGACTCACCAGACATGGGATGCGGGGAGCAGAGTTGGAGCCTGGTCCCTGCTGACAGCAGCATGCTTTAATCCCTTCATTCCTTTGGACTTCTATTTTGTCCAAAGAATAGTCGGTGCAGCCAAAATCTAACCCAGGAAGTGTAAACTCCTCTGCCAAATGTGGGAGAGCCGCTTAGGATGACAGTGATGGGCTTGCTGCCTTCATGAAGGATGTCAGTAGGACCCTACAAGAGCAGAGCCCTTACTGGTGGCCATGAAGCAATCCCAGTGTTTGTCTGGACCCTCCTGCAAACCCAGCTGTGCGGCTCTTCCTGGGTCTGGGAAGCCAGGATGCAGCTTATGACAAAGAGAAGTTTCTGGTCATGGGAACTACGGTCATGACCATAGTTCAGTTATTCATATATCTTGTGTGATTTTCATTCAAAGTGAAAGCTCAGCCTGTTGTAAGCAAGAAGCAAGCAAAGAGAATGGCAGAGACCTGATAAGTTTGCCTGCTGGGGCTGCCCAACACAATGGCCCAGGCTGGGTGGGAGGCTGAAAGCCAGGCATTGGCAGGGCTGGTTTTCTCTGAGGCCTCTCTCTGGCTTGGAGATGGCCATCTCCCCACGTGGGCTGTCTTCCTCACGTGGTCTTCCGTGTGTGTGTGTGTGTCTGTGTGTGTGTGTGTGTGTGTGTGTGTGCCCTCATCTCTACTTATAAGGACAACAGTCGGATTGGATTAGGCCCACCCTAAAGACCTCATTTTATCTTAATCAGTTCTTTAAAGGCCTTGTCTCCAAACAGTCACAATCTGAGGTGCTGGGGGTTAGGACTTCACCATGTGAATTTGAGGGGACCCAATTCAGCCTGTAATACCTGATGAGCTTCTCTCTTTGCTGGCATTTCCACCTCCATCTCTCCCTCACTCTGACCTCTCCAGACTATAGCAGGGATGGCAGCACCGTACCAGGCAGGGAGGGATTGTTTGTCGGCCTGAGATCAAGCTTTGGAATGCTGGCCATGGCCTATGGGAAAACTGTCTTCCTCTCTGGAACATCTTCTTGGGTCCCTGGGGAGCCCTCTCCTGATTTCTGGGAACCTCTCACCTCCAGCTCTCTTGACGAGGGTGACACACCATCCATGCAGCCACCATCAACTCCCATTCAGCCCTGGATTCTCAGAGGCTCACCTCCACACAGGGCAGCCAGGGGACATTCTCTGAGGAGTGTAGAGGGCAAGGACATGGAGGAGAGCCTGGGCATGCTCTGTCACATCCTCTCTGCTGCAAACACAGGTGCATCCCTTCCCAGGGTGGACAACTTCCCACCAGCACCCTTGGTCTCACTCCCTCTCCTTCACCCCTGAGATTCCACAGGCCAGGGCAAACCAGTCCACTGTGTCCCCATCAGTGCCCCGCTGTGTCTGCCCAAGGCCCATCTCCCTAAGCTGGAGGAAAGAAGATGTTCTCCACCCTCCCCACAAGAGGGATGACTCACTGCACACACTCCAGAAAATTCTTGTCCAGGCGCGGTGGCTCATGCCTGTAATCCCGGCACTTTGGGAGGTCAAGGCAGGTGGATCACCTGAGGTCAGGGGTCCAAGACCAGCCTGGCCAATGTGGTGAAACCCTGTCTCTACTAAAACTACAAAAATTAGCCAGGTGTGGTGACACGCAACTGTAATCCCAGCTACTCGGGAGGCTGAGGCAGGAGAATCATTTGAACTCAGGATGCAGAGGCTGCAGTGAGTGGAGATTGCGCCATTGCCCTCCAGCCTGGGTGACAGAGTGAGACTCTGGGAAAAAAAAAAAAAATTCTTCAACTGCCCGAGGTTCTCCAGCCTCTTTTCTAGGATGGCACCACACTGGGTCCAGAGACCTCTGGAGCTGGCTCCCATCTTTGGAACATGGGGGTGCTGGCTACTTACTGACTTGTGCCTCGTGAGACTGAGGCAGAATCGCACAAGTGGACATACAGTGTGGAAGAATAGCCAGTGGAGGCTTGGGAGGGAAGGAGGGGAGGAGGGTGAGGGGTAAGGGGTTACTCAATGGATACAGTGCACATTTGAGTGACAGTTACACTAAAGCCCAGACTTCACCACTGCACAACATATTCATGTGACAAAACTGCACTGCAGCCCTTAAGTTTATACAAATAAAACTTATAAAAATAAAAGTAAGTAAATAAATGCACATTATCAGGGCGGAAGTGGGGTGGGCAGGGAAGCTTGGCTCGGCAGTCACTCTCTGTGGGAAGCGTAATGGGTGGCTGATAGGACAGAGGCAGCTTTTTCCTTCTAAACATGGGGCTCTGGGGCCAGGCAAGCCAGCACCGCGGGCTCAGGGCTCTGTGGTCTGAAGACCTTCACTCCCATGGGCATGGTGAACCGAACCACGCTTTTCTATGGCATTTGCTCAATCCTATTCAAGGACAGACCAGTTAAGGCAGCAAAACATCATCACATTATGGACTGGGCGTGGTGGCTCATGCCTGTAATCCCAGCCCTTTGGGAGGCCGAAGTGGGTGGATTACTTGAGGCCAGGAGTTCAAGACTAGCCTGGCCAACATGGTGAAACCCCATCCCTACTAAAAATACAAAAATTAGCTGGGCATGGTGGCGCATGCCTGTAATCCCAGCTACTCGGGAGGCTGAGGCAGGAGAATCGCTTGAACCCAGGATAAAGAGGTTGCAGTGAGCCGAGATCATGCCTCTGCAGTCCAGCCTGGGCAACAGAGCGAGACTCCATCTCAAAAAAAATAAAATAATCACATTATGTTTTAATATGATTAATAATAATCACATAAAATGTTTATAAATACATAAAGTTCAAAGGAAAAACACAGGCCTGCAGGCAGGAGAGAGCACGTGTGAAGGAGTAAGGAAGAGGAGTGGGCACCCCAGCCCACAGGAGGGCAGAGGGAGCTCGGAGGCGGCCGGGCAAGGCCACACTCAGGAGGCTGTGTTTTATCCGAGGGTGTCCTTCTTCCAAGGGTTGTGAATCTGTTCTGAAATTGCCTTAAACATACTAAATCTAACGCTCCCTATCTAAGTCATGGTGTTAAACCTTCCTCAGCTTACGTCATCATTCCTGATGTTTCCAGCTAACGATCCCTTTTAGGCTTGTCTGTTCTTTTACGGAGGACATGCTGTATGTCTTTTCTAATCCCAGAATACTTGGGTCCTTTTTCCTTTATTAGAGTCCCTGGCTTTCCTTTTCCTCTCCCTCTGTGGATGGATGCACCAAGCAGCAGAAGTCCCAGAGCCTCCACATTGCTCCCAACTCCCTGGATGCCTCTCACCAGACGGGCTTTCTCCAGTCGGTCTCACTTACCCTGACTGTGCTCTGGTGTGGAAGGCAAAGGAGTGAAGAGTGAAGAGAAGGCCAGTCTGAGAACCCTGGCCACGCCTTTAGTCACGGCTTTTGCTTTGGGGGGCTGGACTTGAATAAGCTTAAGTTACCATTTCCTCAGTTGGTGGCACAAGACCATCATCTGCCCAGATGAGGCTGGCTTTCTCGTGCAGACATTGACTCTCCTCTGTGCCCTTTATCCCTACCCCCTAGTCCCACCCTCCCATCATCACACTCTCTTACTATGGATCAGCACCCTCCCGCTCTCCCCCCATGCCTGTCTGTGTGTAAGTGTGCATGCATGTGTGGCTACCAAATGTGTAGCATTGCTTTGTATATATTTGATTTACATAAATAATTTACTGTCTGCCTCATTATTTAACTTTGTTCGTTCAGCATTATGTTTTTGAGTTCTGTCAATGTTGAAAACCTGAAATTTAGTTCCTTCCTTTTATCTCCCCCAAGGTCATTTAGATCCAAGAAGTCCCTTGTCCTCACTCTGAGGGGCTGGTGCTCAGGGAGGACAGCATCTAGGCAGAGTCATGACAGAAGGGAGGCCCCCGCTGGGAGAGAGGACAACACGAATGAGGGACTGGGTGTGTCACCAACAAGGTACAATCAGAAGAAAAATACTCAAATTACAGCAGGGAAGATTGAGATCATCTGTAACAGAAAACTTCCTGGCATCCAGGCTTACTGAATTCTGGACTTGCTGGAAGCTGTAACGGGGCTCTGTCTCACCGCCTTTAGACAAAGAGCAGTCTTTTTTTGCAAGCAGATTAACCAAATGGCTTTCCTATCCCATTGTTTTCTGATTATTGAATGTTCCATGGACAGCAAGAGAAAAATTCCAGCAGGTCTAGGGCAAAGGGATGGGAATGGTGGAGTACACCCAGGTTTCTCTGCTGTTTCTGAGAGCCCAGGAAGTCTCCCCTGGGAGCATCAGCCGGGGTGCCCTTCTGAGCTCACCAGGTGTTCACCACACTATTTAAGACAGTAATCTTGACAGACATTGTCTCTGACACACTGTCTGTACTTTCAGGATACAATGTATGTTCACTGAATAAACCTTGGATATACTCTACCTCCCATTCCATTTCTAAAACCTAGCAGTATTAGCCAATATTCACATTACCGTTGGTCTACTTATTTATTCATTCATTCAGCAAAGATTTACTGGGTCTGTGCCAAGCCAGGAACTGTGCCATAAGCTCAATGGATAGATAGAAGCTGTCCCTGCTCTCAGATGATTTACATACAATAAATAAATCAGGCAATTACTTGTGCCAATGAGATATGGTAAGCTAAGTCAAGGGAGAGAGGAAATTCTGTGGTGTGTAGAGGGCTGATGTTTTGGAGGGGGTCAAGGATGGCGTCTGATTCTGGCAGGGTGACATCCAAGCTGAAATGAGAAACAATAATCAGGTTAAACAAAAGGAGACAGAAGAGCAAGGATCCCAGGCAGCAGGAACAACTGATAGGAAGGCTTGGAAGCAAGGGAGGTGGCGAGGATGGGAACAAAGAAGAGAACAGCTCCCAGTGCCTAGGGATGCTGCTGGAGAGTGATGACAGGACAGACCAGATCCAGATCCTAAGATGTCTCAAGCGTTGAATTCTATCCAAGGGCAATGAGAAGCTGTTGAAATGTTTTCTGCAAGAAAATGACATCATGATCAGATATGTGTATTTGCTGCTGTGGGGAGAAGATATTGGAGAAGGGCAAAGACAGGAGAGCAGTTAGGGAGCTGTTTCAATAAACTAGACCTGGGTCTAGTATGTACCAGGCCCTGTACAGGTACCAGGCCCTGTACAGGTACCAGGCCCTGTACAGGTACCAGAAATAAAACAGTGAGAAAAAAGGGAAAGACTCCTTTTTTTCGTGGAGCTTATGATTCAAAGGGGGATCCAAAAATCAATTGACCACAACAATGAATGTGTAGTTATAAACAGAGGTCAGTTTTCTAATGGAAAAATAACAGGATGCTTTGACAGCATTTAGCAAAGGAACCTGCAATGAGAAGTAATAGTGGTATGGACTGGGGTCGTTCTAGAAGGGAGAAAGAAGTGAAGAATGTCCTAGATACTTGGGTGTAGAAGGGGAAGGAGGGAGGAGTGAAGGGAGAGGATATTTTCTGGCTGAAGTAGCTGGGAGGATAGTGGTTTTATTCCGAGCGAGAGAGATCTCAGATCACAGGAGGCAGAGCTGACTCCAGTGATGGGCACATGGGGTGTAAGCACCCACAGCCATCCAGAAGGAGCTGTCCAGCTGAGAGGTCAGTATAGTTCCAAAGGTCAGCAGCAGGGGATGAGGTATTGTCAGTTCACAGGTGGAAATAAAGCCTTGCGGCTTGATGAAGTTGCTCAGCAGAGGAGGAAAGAGCAGAGGAGAGACAAGAAGAGTTCCTACCGCTGAGCCCTGGGAACACAGCACTTAGGGGATAAATGGAGTACAAAGGAGGGCCTCTGAACAGGAGCCTAAGGAAAAGCATGAGAGCAGGGGAAGAAAACTCTGACAATTGGTTATCAAAAAAGGGTGGGCGTGGGAGTGTTTCAAGGAGTGACAGGAATACTGATTCAAATGTTGCCAAAAGAAAAGTCAGACTAGGACCATGAAGTAAGCCAGGTAAGCCAGGAAGGACAGAGGCCTTGTTTGAGCACCATTGAAACTCAGGGCCTCCAACAGGTCTGGCACATACCAGGCAATTAATCCAAGTTAGTCGCTGCCCAAATTTCTGAAAGAAAAATGCAGACCTGGGTGAGGGCAATTCCAACAGAGCGGTGGGGTGACTATCGAAGAGCAATGAGTTAAGAGGTGAAAAAGCAGAGATGCCTGGTGTAGACCCCGCTTTCAAGCAGTTTGGCTGTGAATCTGGAAAGAGACAACAGTAGGGAGGACTGATTTAAAGACCACCCAGAACCACGATGTGGAAGCACGTTCTGGGGATGAGGCCTGGAAGACAGCATAGTTGAGACCTATCTTTTAATCCAGCTGCCACTCACTTATTGGATAACCTAGGTTAAAACCTCTCTAAGCTTCTGTCTCCTCATATATGAAATGAAGATAATGCTAGAACATTTCTTATAGGTTGGAAGAACTAAATGTGTAAATAAGTAGAAAACACTTAGCTATTGATATTATTACTTTTTTTAACATTGTTCTGGTTATATGGTGATCAAATAGTTGTGAATGTGCTCTGAAGACTCTAAAATATTATCCAAATGTAATAATCCACATAGAAACTGAGTTGTATGACCTCAAACATTCATAGAACATTTGCACATTGATGAAAAGGTGTGTGTGCGGTAGGGGGTCAGTAACTGCTGTTTGGTACCTACTTAATCACTCTGCTGTACTTTCACAGTTTTTTTTTTTTTCTCTTTCTCTCTCTTTATTTTTATTTTTTGTAGAGATGGGGGTCTCACTCTGTTGTTCAGGCTGATCTCAAACTCCTGGCCTCAAGCAATCCTCCCACCTCAGCCTCCCAAAGTGCTGAGATTATGAATGTGAGCCACTGTGCCTGGGCACTTTCACTGTTTATGGGACCAGTGGTGGCAGATCCAGGGATGTTGAACAAAACATAAAACAAAACAATAGAGGTTTCCCTCATGGCTGGAAGAACCTGAAATTGTCAGAACCATGCAGTTCTGATTCTGTTCTTCAATTATAAGGAGTTGAATGATCAATAGCAGCGACCTTAACTTCCCAACTTTTCCTCCAAGCAAGCAGTAAGTATTCAAAAATTAGGGGAGTAAGGTAATCATCCTTTCTTACATTTATTAACAGACTTTTACTGAGCATCAAGAAGGTGCCAAATATCATACTCAAAACTCTTTTAACATAGTGATTTTAAAAGATTATAAAATGTATGAGCCCAAAATACCAATCAATACCAAAGACTTAGCTGGACAATCAAAGCTGGACAATCAAAGTACTCCAGAGCTGCTAGTGGATTCAAAGTACAAGAGCAAATGGCAAATAACCGCCTGCATGTCTGGAGGCACATATTCCAACCCTATTAATGGGCTCATACATCCATTCATTTGAGTGTTCATTCAATATATATTCACTAACCACCTATCCTGTGGAAGGTGCTAAGTGCTGGGTGTCCAAGAACAAAAAGGAATTAGGTCCTGCCCTCAACAGACCTATATCCTAACAAAGAAGTTTGCAATTATTAATCATTCTTCTCAGTATTAGCTGGGTGAGTCCTAGACAAGTCAAACTCTGAGATATCTACTTCTTTAAAATGAAGAGTTTAACTAGATAGAACATCTCCAAGGCCAATTCTAGTTCAAATCCATATGCATGTGCATTTTCTTTGTAACAGAAAAAATTAGTAAGTCTGTATTTTGAGCTCATTATCAGATATTGTTAAAAGAGACTTAAGCCCTATGGATGTAAGGTTTTGGCAGCAAACACTGAGGCTGATCACCGAGGCCCAGCATGTTGGGCTGAACAGTTTGCCTTCTTGTGTTCATCCAGTTGTGGCAGAGATTTGTCAGTGGTATTTCTTCTCAGTATTGCACAATGAGGCAAGAGGCAGGGTTTCAAGATCCCTGAAAAACAATTTCAACCTCTATAAAGCTCTACTGATGGCCAATGGCTGATCCCAGAGCTGAATTAGTGGAGCTTGTATTTATCTTTCTCCTATCCTCTACAATATTCAAAAACAGGAAACTGTGCCATCATTACAGAAAGGGACAATTCAGTATAGAATAGTAATTGATAAAACCTCACTTCTATGGGCCCCAGGAATCCCCAACAGGCTTGTTTTTAGTTTACTTTAGAATTACCTATGAAAGGAAAGTTTTGCTAAAAAAGCAGTAAGGCAAAAATGCTACAAGGTTAAGGTTTACTTAATTAAGAGACAGTATTTTGTAGGTTTACAGGTTCTTTTTAAAAAAAAAAAAAAATCCATTTTTAGAGACAGTGTCTTGCTCTGTAGCCCAGGCTGGAGTGCAGTGGCATGATCATGGCTCACTGCAGCCTTCAATTCCTGAGCTCAAGTGATTCTCCTGCCTCAGCCTCCCAAGGTGCTGGGATTACAGGCATAAGCCACCAAGCCCAGTCAGCTTTTTGATCTGTGTAGTTAATGATTTTGGAGTCCAGTGGTTGCCATTGAAATGCACTTCTCTGATCAGGCAAAGTTCAGGTGGAGAAATCCCTTCATGAGCAGTTTGTATTGTCAAGATGAGTTACAAGCTCCTGGCTGTCAGCATTTTTGTTCTTCAGGCTCAACTCTGTGTGTAACGTTTCAATACCTGCATCATTTCTGTCTTCCCATCTGCCTTGAGATTCTGATTTAGTCATCTGTTCAGTTACCTCTTGATTCCCAATACCACCTGCTTTTCTTACATTTTTTTAAACCAAGAGACTCTAATTTTGAAAGCAACTTCAGATTGACAGAAAAACTGAACAGAAAATACAAAGTCCCGTGTACTTTCTTCCCCCCCACCTTCCCCTGTTATTCATATTTTGCATTAGTGTGGTGCATTTGTTACAATTGGTGAGCCAATGTCGATACAATTTTAGGGCTCACTCTTTGTGTGGTACACTGTACAAATTGTGACAAATGTGTAATGACATGTATCTGCTATTATAGTGTCATGCAGAGTAGTTTCATCCCCTAAGAATCTTCCATGCTCTGCCTGTTCATCGCTCCCTCCTCTGCCTAAGCCTCTGGCAACCACTGATCTTTGTACTGTCTCCGTAGTTGTGCCTTTTCCAGAATGTCATACAGTTGGAATCATACAGAACGTAGCCTTTTCATATTGGCTTCTTTCACTGGTACTATGCGTTTGAGGTTCTTCTAAGTCTTTTCATGGCTTAATAGTTCATTTCTTTTTATCATAAATAGTATTTCATTGTGTGAATGTACCACAGTTTGTTTATCCTACAGGACATCTTGGTTGCTCCCAGGTGTGGCAATTGTGAAGAAAACCACCATAAACATTCCTGTGCAGTTTTCTGTGAGGACATAAGTTTTCAATTCATTTGGGTTTATTCCTAGGAGTGCAATTGCTGGATCATATGTAACTGCTTACTTTTATAAGAAACTGCCAAACTATCCTGTAAAGTGGCTGTTTCATTTTGTGTTCCCACCAGCAATGAATGAACGTTCCCGTTGCTCCACATTCTCATCAGCATTTGGTGTTGTCAGTGTTTTGGATTTGGGCCATTCCAATAGGTGTGTGGTACTCTCTTGTTGTTTTATTTGCAACTCCCTAATGACAGATGATGTGGAGCATCTTTTCATATGTTTATTTGCCATCCATACACCTTCTTTGGTGAGGTGTCTGAGTCTTTTCCCCATTCTTAAAAAGATATTCATTTTTTTATTGTTGAGTTTTAGGAGTTCTGTGTCTATTTTGGATACCAGACCATTATCAGCTTTGTGTTTTGCAAATATTTTTCCCCATCTTGTGAATTGTGTCTTATTTTTTTCGCAGTGTCTCTCACAGAGCTGAAATGTTTAATTTTAGTAAAATCCAACTTAACAATGTTCTGTGCTGTGAATGGTACTTTTGCTGTTGTGTCTAAAAAGTGATTGCCAAATCCAAAGTCACCTACATTTTCTCCTGTCATCTTATAGGAGTTTTATGGTTTTCTGATTTACATTTAGGTCTATGATTCATTTTGAGTTAATTTTTGTGAAAGGCGAAAGATCCGTGTCTAGATTCACTGATTTGCATGTGAATATCCAGTTGTTCCAGCACCATGTGTTGAAAAGACTATCCTTTCTCCGTTGAATTTCCTTTGCTCCTTTGTCAAAGGTCAGTTGATTATATTTGTGTGGGTCTATTTCTGGGCTCTTTTCTCTGTTCCATTGATCAGTTTATTTCTGTCCCAATGCCACACTGTTGTGATTATTGTGGACTTATAGTCGGTCCTCCAACTTCAGGTCTTCTGCCTCTTCATATAAACTTTGGAATCAGTTTTTCAATATCTACAAAATAACTTTCTGTAATTTGGGTTGAGATGACATTGAATACATAGACCTAACTGGAAAGAACTGACATCTTGATAATATTGAGTCACCCTGTTAGGGGCTGACTTATGTCCCCCTGCCTTCAAAATTCATATATTGAAACCCCAGTAGCTCAGAATGTAACTATATTTGGAGATAGGACAGTTAAAGATAAGACCTTAAAGTTAAAATGGAGCTATTTAAAGAGGTAGTTAAGTTGAAATGTACCCTAACCTAATCTGCTAGTGTTTTTATAAGAAGAGGAGATTAAGACGCAAGGAAAGAGACAGCAGAGATGCACATGCACAGAGAAGAAAACCATGTGAGGACACAGGGAGGAGATAGCCATGTGCAAGCCAAGGAAAGGGGCCTCAGGAGAAGCTAATCATGCCAACACGTTTTTTTCCTTTCTTGAAAGAGGGTCTCACTTTTTTCCCCCAGTTGGAGTGCAGTGGTGTGATCACGGCTCACTGGAGCCTCGAACTCCCAGGCTCAATCTATCCTCCCACCTCAGCCTCCTAATGAGCTGGTAATACAGGAGCACATCACCAGGCCCCGCTAATTTTTCCATTTGTTTTTGCAGAGACAGGTCTCACTTTGTTGCCCAGGCTGGCCTCAAACTCCCGTGATCCTCCCACCTTGGCCTCCCAAAGTGCTAGGATTACAGGCATAAGCCACAGTGCCTGACTTGTCATCACCTTGATCTTGGGCTTCTAGCCTCCAGAACTGTAAAAAGATAAATTTCTGTTATTTAAGCCACCCAATTTGTGGTATTTTGTTACAGCAGCTGTAGCAAACTAAAACACTCTCTATCCATGTATGTGCACTATCTCTCCACTTATTTAGATTTTCTTAGGTTTATTTCGTCAGTTTTCTTATTTTCCTCATACAGATCCTATACATAGTGTGTTAGATGTATACCTACATATTTCTTTTTCTTCTAGTTCTTATGTAAGTTGCATTTTGTTTTTAGTTTTAAATTTCAAGTGTTCATTGCTGGTATATTAAAAAAACCTGACTTTTGTATACTAACCTTGCATCCTGCAACCTTGCTATGATTGCTATTAACTCCAGGAGTTTTGGGTAATCATGTCATTTGTGAACAAAGAAAATTTTGTTTCTTCCTTACCCAACCACATACCTTTTATTTCCTTTTCTTGTCATATTGCATTAACTAGGACTTCTAGTACTACTTTAAATGGGAGTGATGAGAGGGGACGTCCTTGCTTGTTCTTGATCTTAGTGGGAAAGCATCTAGTTTCTCACCATTAAATTTGATGTTAGCTGTGTATTTTTTATAGATGTTCTCCATGAAGTTGAGTAAGTTCCCCTCTATTCCTAGTTTGCTGGGAGTTGTTTTTGTTTTGTTTTATCATGAATGGATATTGGATTTTGTCAAATATTGTTCTGCATCTGTTGATATTATCATAAGATTTTTCTTCTTTAGCCTATTGATGTATTGTATTATGTTATGAGCTAAATGTGTGTGTCCCCTCAAAATTCATAGATTGAAGCCTTAACCACTGGTGTGACTGTATTTGGAGATAGGTCCTCTAAGAAAGTAATTACTGTTAAATAAAATCAGAAGGGTCTCTGATCTGATAGGACTAGTGTTCCTGTAAGAAAAGACATCAGAGAGCATGCCCCCTCTTTCTCCATGCACACACACTGAGGAATGTGAGGACATAGCAAGAAAGTGGCCACCTACAAGCCAAGAAGAGAGCCCTCACCAAAAACCCGATCTGCCAGCACATGATCTTGGACTCCTCAGGCTTCAAAGCTGTGAGAAAATAAATCTCTGTTGTTTAGGCCACCTAGTTGTGGCACTTTAGCAGCTAGATCAGACAGATTACATTAATTGACTTTCAAATGTTGAACTAGCCTTGCATACCTGGAAATATATCCCACATGGTTGTGGTGTATAATTATCTTCATACATTGTTGAATTCAATTTGCTGATCTTTTGTTGAAGATTTCTAATTTTTACCTTTTATTCTTTTGTTTTTTGTTTGTTTGCTTGCTTTGTTTTGTCTTTGAAACAGGGTCTCACTCTGTCGCTCAGGCTGGAGTGCAGTGTTGTGAACATGGCTCACTGCAGCCTTGATTTCCTGGGCTCAAGTGATCCTCCCACCTCAGCCTCCCGAGTAGCTGGGACTATGGGCATGCACCACCATGCCCAGCTATTTTTTTTCTATTTTCTGTAGAGACAGGGTCTCATTGTGTTGCCCAGGCTGATGTCAAACTCCTTGACCTAAAGTTATCTTCCTGTCCCAACCTCCCAAAGTGCTGGGATTACCGGAGTGAGCCACCATGCTTAGCCTGTTGGGAATTTCTGCATCCAGGTTTGTGAGAGACATTGGTTGCTAATTTTCCTTTCTGGTAATGTCTGTGTCTGGTTTTGGTGTTAGGATAATCCTAGCTTCACAGAATAAGTTAGAAAGTATTCCTTTTGCTTCTGTTTTCTGGAAAAGATTGTAGAGAATTGGTAGAGTTTCTTTGTTTAATGTTTGGTAGAATTCACCAATAATCCATCTGGGCTGGGTGCTTTCTGTTATTACTGATTCAATTCCTTGAATAGATATGGACCTATTCAGATTATATATTTATTTCTGTGTAGGTTTTGTGTGCATTTTAGTAGATTGTGCCTTTCAAGGGATTGGTTCATTTCATCTAGCTTATCAAATTTGTGGGCATAGGCTTTTTCATAATATTCCTTTATTATTCTTTAAAAGTCCATGAGATCAGTAGTGGCAGTCCTCTTTTATTTCTGATATTAATAATTTGTGTCTTCTCTCTTTTTTCTTAATTAACCTGGCTAGATGTTTATCAGTTTTATTCATCTTTTCAATGGACCAGCTTTTGTGTTTATTGATTTTTCTCTAGGATGTCCTATTTTAAGTTGTTTCATTTCTACACTTATTTTTATTGTTTTCTTCTGCTTACTTTTATTTTAATTTGCTCTTCTTTTTTCTCATTTCTGAAGGTGGAAGCTTAGATTATTAATTTTAGATCTTTCTTCTTTCCAAATATATGCAGTTAATGCTATAAATTTCCCTCTAAGCACTGCTTTCACTGCATTCTACAAATTTTGATAGGTTGTATTTTCATTTTCACTTAGTTCAAAATATCTTTAAATTTCTCCTGAGACTTTTTCTTTGACTTGTGTGCCATTTAGAAGTGGATTGTTTTATCCAAGTAATTGGGGGTTTCTCCCACTGTCTTTGTATTACTGATTTCTAGTTTAATTCTACTGTCATCTGAGAGCAAATTTTATACAGTTTCTATTCTTTTAAACTTGTTAAGGTGTGCTTCATAAACCAGAATGCAGTCTCTCTTGGAGAATTCTGTGTGAGTTTAAGAAGGATGTGTATTCTGCTATTAATGGATGAAGTATTCTATAAATGTCAATTAGATGCAGTTGATTGATGATGTTGTTCAGTTCAACTATATCTTACTGATCTTCTGCCTACTGGATCTGTCAATTACTGATAGAGGGGGGTTGAAGCTTCCAACTATAAAAGTGAATTTATCTATTTCTCCTTGGATTTTTATCAGTTTTCTCTCATATATTTTGTCTCATGTCAGTTCTTTTAGGTACACGCACATTAAGAATTATTATGTCTTCTTGGAAAATTGACCCTATATCATTACATAATCTCTCTCTTTTTTTTGATAATTTTCCTTGCTCTGAAGCCTACTTTGTCTGAAATTAATTCGTGGGTTAGAATTGGGTATTTTCCTTCCTCCATGTTGGTTAGGCTCTGATAAACAGGTTAGGCTCTGGCTAAATAGTTTCTCCTGCGGGGAAGCCTTGTTAAAAAGAACAGAATGTTCTGGTGTATTTTTAAATGGTTACTTTTCTTCTCCCCTGCCAGAAGTACAAGGAGTTTTTCTTCAGTCTTTATAGAAGTGGGTATATATCCAGTGCGTACAACCCCTTTGCATAGCAATTGGGGATTATCTATTAATACGGAAGAAGTGCAACCTCAGGGCCAGTGATTCTGCTTGTCACATATGCGCACAGGAACCTTAGAGAACACTCATCACAGCACTGTGTGTAAAGAGTTTACAAATGAATGAACAACTTGTGGATAACTAACATTACCAGGGGTTTCTAGCAGCAGCAACGTGTGTTGAGCTGGAGCTACTTGTACTAACATGAGTAAATCTCAAAAACAAAATAAGTTTGAAAACCAAATCGCATATACTATACACAAAAATTAACTCAAAATGAGTTAAAAACCTGAATGTTAAGACCTGAAAGTATAATATGAAAGTCATAGAAGAAAACATAAGGGAAAAACTTCATGACATTGAATTTGGCAAGAATTTCTTGGAGGTAGCCCCAAAAGCAGAGGCAACAAAAGCAAAAATAGACTAATGGGATGACATCAAGCTTAAAAACTCTGCAGCAGAGGAAACAATCAACCGAGTGAAAAGACAACCTATGGAATGGGAGAAAATATTTTTAAATGATACATCTGATAAAAAGGTAATAGTCAGAATATATAAAGAATTTCTGCAACTCAATAACAACAACAAACCCAAATAACCCAATTAAAAAATGGGCAAAGGACTTAAATAGATATTTCTCCAAAGAAAATATACAAATGGCCAACAAACACATGAAAAGATGCCCAACATCACTAATCACTAAGGAATTCAGTCAAAACCACAATGAAATATCACTTCATACCCATTGGGATGGCTACTATAAAAACAAAAAACAAACAGAAAATAAATTTTGGCAAAGATGTGGAAAAATTAGAACCCTTGTTCAGTGTTGATTGGAATGCAAAATGTTGTAGTCACCGTGAAAAACCGTATGGAGATTCTTCAAAAAAATAAAAATAAAACTACCATTTGATTCAGCAATCCTGCTTCTGGGTATATATCCAAAAGAATTGAAAACAGGATATTTAAGAGATATTTGTACACCCATGTTTACAGCAGAATTATTCGCAAAAGCCTAGAGGTGAAAGCAACCTAAATATCCATCAATGGGTGAATGAATAAAGAAATGTGCTCTGTAAAGACAATGGAATATTATTCATCCTTAAAAAGGAAGGAAATTCAGTTGCATGCTACTCAATGGATGAAACTTGAGGATATTATGCTATGTGAAATAAGCCAATCACAAAATACAAAAAGTGTATGATTCCACTTGTAAAAGGTGTCTAGAGTAATCAAACTCACAGAAACACAATGGTGGCTGCTAGGGGCTAGGGAAGTAGGGGTGAGGAGTTGCTCTTCAGTCGGTGCAGAGTTTCAGTCATGCAGGAGGGGAAAGGGGGTTTAGGAATCTGTTGCACAACACTTTGAGTGTGGTTAACAATATTGTACTGTACAGGTAGAAATTGTTGGGAGGGTGAATTTTAGGCTATGTGGTATTTTGCCCCAATTTTCTAAAAAAACAAAAAGCAAGTTGCAGAATCATATGTACAGTAAAAAGTCAAGGGATTTTAAAACACAAAACAATGTCACATAGAGTTTATTTATAGATGCATACATATATAGTAGAAATATTAAAGCAAGCATGAGAAAAATAAACACAAATCGATGTTGGCAATGACCTCTGGGAAGAGAGTTGTATGGTATGGGTCAGGTTTCTAGAGGTATAGTCATGTTTTATTTTTATTTCTTAAGATCTGGAGTGAAGTGGGTAAATTTTTAAAAGATTTGTTTTCAAGATTTTTTTACTTTTCCATTTGTTTGAAAAACCTGATCATTTTAAATAAAATCCTGGAGGCTCCCTCCTGCTCCTGGCCCCCGACCATCCCGGTCACCTCCCTGCAGCCAGGACCAGCAGGGCAGGCAGTGCTGGAACCTTCTGCTGCTGTCAGAGTAGCCTCCACACGCTGGCATGTGCTTGTGATTATTGGAACTCATTCCTGGCTTTATTTACGCCACAGACAAAAATAATTCTCCCTTCCTGGGAGACATGTCATGGCTCCAGAATGTCTTGGGAGGAGAGAGCCAGAGGATGGGACTCTCGGGGCCACACGTGTGCCTCTGCTCATCCAGACCATACCCAGGGCCAAGGGGGTGATAGATGCCAGGCTCCTATTCCTTGAGAGTGAGGTCTGAGCTGGGATAATCCTTAGAGTCCAAATCAACCCGAAATATACGTCAACCCTGTCCATCTCTGTTTCCCCCAAGGACCCTAGGTTAGTTGAAGTAACTCCAGGGCAAGCCCAAATCATACCACGGTATAATTTAGGGGAGTGCAGGCTTCAGGCCAGACCAATCCCTGATGTTCCCTTTTTCCTCAGCGTTCCCTGCAACAGAGCCTCACCTGCCTTCGGGGCACTGCTGTGACATTCGGGGTTTCAAGAAAGGCTCAGAGTCAGCCTCACTTCAGGGAGAACCCAGGCCTGGCCTGAACCCCATGCTTCCCCTGACTCCAGGACCTAGCCTGACCCACCTTCGAGATTTCATCTCGGGCCAGCCCCTCCCACACCGGGGTCAGGAGTCAACGTGGGATGTAACCCCCCGGGTCAGGAGTCAGCGTGGGCTGTACCCTCCAGGGTCAGGAGTCAGCATGGGCTGTACCCCCCGGAGGCAGGAGTCAGCATGGGCTGTACCCCCTGGGGTCAGGAGTCAGTGTGGGCTGTACCCCAGTGGCATCCACCTGACTACTGTGCAGGCGGCTGGCGGCAGGTCCCGAACACATGGGGACATGGTGTGGTTTTCATGCTGTGGAAGGCACCCTCCTTTCCCTGGCAGAACCAAAGGCCTGGCCAAGCACCTGCGGGGCCGGTCTGCACTGCTGTACTCCTCCCCACTCCCCTTCCCACTGATACCGTGGGAGGGTCACCCCAATTCTCTTGGTCTTTCCTGATGAACTTTCTGATGGGCCTTAGGCACCTGCAGGTTGGAATGATAGGCTGTGGTCCACTTTCCAGCCCCAGGTGGAAAAGCTCAGGTCAACCTTTTCCCCTTCATTTTTCTTTCTCCCAGGGCTCTGCAGGGACCCCTTTACACACAGCTCTGCCGCACAGGCTGCTGCCAGGTATAGAATCACTGCCGGCTCAGATACCAGGATGTGAAAAAAATCAGGACGAGCCTTAGAAAAGTAAGAGGATGGTGATTAAACACATAAATAAATAAAGCAATTAGGAGGAGGATGCATAACCAAAAAGCAAGGTAAGGAGAAAGAGGAGGGGACATCGGGAAAGGCCTCTCCAGTTACTGTGATTAGAGCAGAAATCTGAGAGAGGTGAGGGGCCAGCCAGCGGGAAGAGCACGCCAGGTGGGGAACGACAGGTGTGAGGTTCTGAGGACGGGGTGGGGCTGGCCTGGTCAAGGCCCGGGAGGGAGAGAGAGGCCAGAGCTTTGAGCACAGAAGGAATGAGATCCTTGTCACTCATAGGACCAATGTTGGAAGCAGGATCCCACGTAGGAAGCCACTTCGAAAGTCCAGGGGCGGTGACCAGGTTTGGGCAGTTTTCTCTACTGTGATGGAAGAGAACTGAGGGAAAGGTGGACGGGGACAGAGACTGCTGGGGAAACTTAAATAATTTACTTTGATATTATTTATGCAAACTTTTAAAACAAACAGTATAATATATTTCTTATATATGATCATTCCCATAATATATTTAAAATATGAAAAGCACAGAATAAAGCGAACATATCAGTGGTTGCCGTTGGGGAGAGGGAGAGAGGAGGGGAATAGCATTGAGGAATGGTTAAAGGGGGACATAAACTTTATGTGTCATGGTTTTACGCCACAGAGATATGAAGCAAAAATCACAAGTTATTGTATTAGTATCTGTTTTCCTGGGTGCTGACTGCTGCAGTATTGGCTACAGTATTCTCTGTACTGTCTTTGTCTGGATTTTTTTTTTTTCCCAGTGGAGAAGTGGGAGAGCAATGCCTTGCACTGCTCTGTGGATTTGTTCCCCAGGCATTTCTTGACTCTCTTCATGCTTCTCAAAAGCTCCCTGCCATGCAGGCAGGGCCAGCTCTGCCTCACCCTTTGGGTTTTGTGAGTGACTTGGCCAAGTCTACGGCTGGTAAATCTGGGCTGAGAATGGAACCAGGTTTCCCGGCTCCACAGTTCAGAGCTCTTTGTCCTGTGTCCTGGAGTCTCTAAAGTCCAGGAGACACCTCGACCTCCTGGAGGAAGATGCTGCCACCTAAAGTAGGTTTCCAGGGCAACCAGCTTCCCCAGCTGCTTGGAAAGAGGAGGGATATCCAGGGCTCCCTGGTGGGCTTGTCATGCCCAGCAAGTTGGAACCCAGTGGAGCCAATGAGTACTGGATGACTTCACTCACTCATGTAACAAGTATCTAGTGACCTTGACTATGATCCAGGCCCCCTGTGAAACAGACAAACCAGAGATAAATGTTAGATGCCCTTGCATTTCCCCTGGGGGGTAGACAGAGATGTGAACAGAAGCCCTGGACTTTCCCGGGGAGGAGTCCTCACCCCCATCAGAGCACAATCGCCACCAGGGTGTGTCCACAAGCTGAGCCACAGAAGCTCTGGACCACTTGAGCCTGAGTCCCATCTGGGGGCAGAAGGAGGGGGACAGAGTGCTCCAGAGGCATCATTCTGTTCCTGCACCCTCTACCCTCTTTCCTCCTTGGTGTCTGGGCAGAACTTCCTTCCACTGTCCATCTCAGTTGTATTCCCTTTATTCACTGTCCTCCTTACTTTTTTAAAATTAATTTTTTTTAATTAGAGATGGATGTCACTATTTTGCCCAGGGTGGTCTTGAACTCCTGCCCTCCAGTGATCCTCCCACCTCAGCCTCCCAAAGTACTGGGATTACAGGCATAAGCCACCATGCCTGGCCTATCCTCCCCACTCATAATGTTTGTTTTTAAAGTTTGCATAAACAACATCCAAAATAAGTTATTTGTGCTCCCACAACAGCCCCTGCCCCAATCTAGCCTTTCCCTCAGTTCTCCATCTCAGTAAAGATATCTGAGTCCTGCTGGTTACTGGGCAGCCGCCCTTGGCTCCTTTCTTTTCCTCATGCCCACGGCTCTCCTTCCAAAACAGTTGTGAGCTTGCCTTAGATTGAAGGCTTACCCAGCACTTACCAAAAGGTTACCCAAGACTTACCAAAATGACCTCTTTTACACACTAATTCCTCCCTCTGCACTCCTTATCCTGCTGTTTTTATCCAAAACACATATCACCTGGCCAAGCACAGGGGCTCACACCTATAATCCCAGGACTCTGTGAAACCAAGGTGGAAGGATCACTTGAGCCCAAGAGTTCGAGGCCCCGTGGGCAACATGGCAAAAGCCCATCTCTACAAAAAATCCAAAAATTAGCCCAGCATGCTGGTGCGCACCTGTAGTCCCAGCTGCTTGGGAGGCTGAGGTGGGAGAATTGCTTGAGCCCAGGAGGTCAAAGCTCCAGTGAGCTGTGATTGCACCACTGCACTCCAGCCTGGGTGAAAGAGCAGCACCCTGTCTCAAAAAAAAAAAAAAAAAAAAGAGTATCACCTCTTAACATAATATTGACTTACAGGCCAGGAGTGGTGGCTCACACCGGTAATCCCAACACTTTGGGAGGCCGAGGCGGGCGGATTGCCTGAGGTCAGGAGTTTGAGACCGGTCTGGCTAACATAGTGAAACCCCGTCTCAACTAAAAATACAAAAATTAGCCACGCATGGTGGCACACGCCTGTAGTCCCTGCTATTCAGGAGGCAGGAGAATTGCTTGAACCCAGGAGGCGGAGGTTGCAGTGAGCCGAGATCGTGACACTGCACTCCAACCTGGGTGACAGAGCAAGGCCCCCTCTCACAAAAAAAAAAAAAAAAAAAAAAAATTGACTGACTTATTATGTTAGCTGTTCGTCTGCCCCATCCCCACCACTCCCATAAAGGCAGAAGGTTTTATCTATTTCGTACCTGCTGCATCCCCAGCGCCTAGAATAATGTTTGGCCCAGACCAGTCATTCAATAACTATATCTTGAGTAAACAGAGAGAATTTTATTTATCAGAAGCTACTAGAATTAGCCAGGCATGGTGTTGGGCTCAGCTACTCAAGAGCCTGAAGTGGGAGGATTGCTTGAGCCCAGGAGGTTGAGGCTGCGGTGAACTATGATCACACCACTACACTCCAGCCTAGATGACAGCATGAGACTCTGTCAATAAATAAAGAAATAAATAAAAGCAACCAGAATCCAAGCATGTGGACTTAGAAGCCTGGGCAGTGTGTAGGTGGTGGTACCTGGACACAGGTGCACGCAGGGGTGTAAGAATGAAGGCCACCCGGGAGCCTCATGCCTCCCTCCAGGGGATATACCCAGTATATGAGCAAGACAAAGCTGCCAAGCAGGGACCCTCCTTGCAGGGGCCACCCCTCAGAGTAAAGAGGCTCTACTGGAGGTAACAGTGCCCAGGGGAGCCAGCTGAGGGAGAGCCAGCCTTTTTGGCAAGCCACCACAACTAAAAACAAGGCTGCGCTGCCAAGCCACACAAGTCTGAAACTCACCGTGCTGTTTCCACAATGCTGTTTCCATAGCTCTTTAGGACCTGTTCATCCAAAGGCTGGTGGTGGTGAGAAATAAAATGGAAATTGTCGCAAATGAAGCTTTTAGAGTGGGTTTTCTCTCTCTTGCTAAAGCCTCTCACTGCAGCTTGAATTCAGGATATGCACAAAGAGATACTGGAGGACAGTCTTTGGGGGTGGGTAGGGGAAGGGGTCACTCAAGAAATCAGCTTTTAAAATGCAATTTAATACAAATATTGATTGAATACCTGCTGTGTACAAGGCTCTCTTTGGGGATGTAGGCTCTGAACCAGAGTAAGATGTGGGCAAGAGACCCTCTGAGGCTAGAGCTGCCTCTGAGAGCCCTCCAAGGGGAGCCAGGAGAGGCCTCAGTTCATTTAACATGCAAATGTGAGCAGCATCCTCTCCACGCAAAGCTTCATTGCTCCTGTTTGGTTATAGCTTCTTCCTTCCCAGGGAATGAAGCTTCCCAAGAGAAAACCCACATTTTCAAGCTGCACTGTTGATTGCTCACGATCTCCCCACCCCCACGTGCCCCTTCTTAGCTAGACTCAACTGTAATAGCTGGTGATTTCTCCCCGGTTCACAGGATTTCATGTGGTTCACCTACAAGCCTCGTTTCATTTTATAGTCACTATTTTCTCAGCCTTCCCTAACAGCAGATGTGGCTGAAGTAGCTATTTCTCAGATTGGGTTACCCAGAAAGTATCTTTGACGTACAAAAGGCTATTTATTCTCTTCCACCATGCATATCCCAGGCTCACGTTAAGCCTTTATATTTTATTCATTAAGTCAGTCCTCAAAATCCTGATGACAGCTCAGGCAGTAGATCAGAGAAGGAAACAACTTTTCCATTTTCCACCTGGGAGGTGGAGTTCCACATGCCATCACCAAGTAAGGGCGGGGTTGCCTCTGTGAGCAGCCGTTCCGCAGGCTGCTTTGCTGTCTTCATAGTTTGGGGATGGCAGGAAATAAGGATGGCTGAGCATCTGCAGCTGCTTCTTCTGGAGCAATCGTGAGGTAGTTTCTGGTGTCCTGTCCCAACTCATACATGCTGTGTTGCTTGTGGGTGGTGATGGCTGAGGTGTGGCCTTGTCCCTGGCTGGGTGGTCCCAACTTCTCTATTTCCGGCTGGGTGGCATCCAAGTCTACTCTCTGGCCCTCCTGGAGATTCTTCAAATTCCCTAGAACAATGCAAGGAATTCATCCCTCGCTTAAACTAGACAGACAGGGCTGTTGGGATGGGAGGGGAGATTCCACCAGTTCCAATTAGTCCAATGGTAAATTGTTCCTCCAAACAATGGACAATTAAAAAGAATGCTTGAGAGACGGACAGTGCCTGTGACCAGCTTGGGATCTGGGGTTTTAGCCTGGATGTCACGTGAACATTTTTGACAGTTTTGTCTATAAAGCCTCATTTACTAATAATAGACTTTTAGAACCCATTACATGCGAAAAAAACAAAAGGAAATCCAGATGGAAGAATGTGAAGTCAGCTATGGAGTAATTCACTTCTTAGCTGGACCCTTGTCTTTTAAAGGGCTTCAATCACCTACAAACTGTAAACCAAAAGTAAAATTCCAAGCCTCCCAAATGACTGAATGGACCCTCCTCTTGGCCACAGAGACCCAAAGAAACCAGAAAAACTAGTTTAGGCCATGACAGGAAGCAGGGAGGGTTGGACATACCTCATCACACCCTCCTCCCTTTGGAGTTCAGGCACTCCATTAACATTAAATTAGGGATCCTGAGACTGACAGAACAGACTCCTAGTAGCAATGAAAGACCAAGCTTCAACCTGACCCCAGCATAGCATCACATGACAGATAGCAGGCCCTAAAAGAAATCCAAGTATTTTACTCCAAAATAGATTCAGCTGTTTCGTGTGGGGGGAATTTGCATTCTGTAGAGAATCTCCTTCCCTGACTAGGTCTCTCCAGAGTCTGACACCTTTGATAAGAGACAAATTCACATACATTCTTTCTGCAGCCTGGAGGCTTCATCTACATGACAAGAACCTTGGCTTCCACAATCCTCTCCCCCAACCCACCTTCACAAGCTGCTTTCAGCTTTCAACTCTTCAGGCAGAGCTTAGCCCTTTCAACCAATTGCCAATCAGGAAATCTTTAAATCCACCTGTGACGTGGAAGCCTCCACTTCAAGACGTCCCACCTTTCCAGGCCAAACCAATGTATACTTTATACATACTGATTTTTGTCTTTGCCTGTTCTGTCTCCCTAAAATTTATAAAATCAAACTGTAACCCAACCACCTCGGGCACAGGTTCTCAAGATCTTCTGAGGCTATGTCATGGGCCATGATCTTTAACCTCAGCAAAATAAATCTCTAAGTTGATTGAGATCTCTCTCAGATACTTTTTGATTAACAAAGCAAAGCTAATGGAAATAACTGGATTTCAAGGATGTGGAATAGCCTGACTCCCAGTCCAGCATTACTTGCCCTCACCGCCATCCAAGCAGGAGACCAGGCAGTGCACTGCTCAGACCAGCCGTCACCTGAACCCAGACCCACAGGCCTGCCCACCCTGCCGGGCCTTCCTGCAGCTCTTCCCCAAGACCGCATGGATGCGCCTTGCCTCTTTGCAACACTGTGTCCATGAAGACAAGAACAGCTTCCAGAGGCTTCGCCTGCGTGAGGGTTGATTGTCACCTGTGGAGGTGTGTGTCCCACGTAGTGTCACAGGGCAGGGGGGAGCCTGGGCCCTCTGTGAATAGCTGCATTTAAGAGCTGAGTGCAGCTGACGAAGTGCACTGGAGGCCTCTCCTTTAAGGAAATCCAGTACAAGAACAGAGAAGGTTGAAGTAGGAGTGGGTGTAAGAGAGATAGTAATCTACTTCATAAAACTGTCCACCCGAAGCCACTTATCCACATTTTCAGGATGATTTAATTCATTAAAAATTTCACTTATCACAACCTTTCTGGGACACATCTACTTAATGTAAGGCGTGAATGTAAGCATATGTAAATAATTCCTAAATAGAAGCAATGAATCTGTGGACATTGTGACCCTAAAGAGGACTCTCCAGGCTTGATTTTGCAGAGAATGTGGGGATTCTGGTGATGACTCATGAAAGAGTGGGACTTTGTAGGAAGCCTGCTCCCTGGGGCACTGCAGGAAACCACCCAAGACGCAGCCCTATTACTATCGTCAGTGGTGAACAGGCCTGTCTGAGTCCACTGAACTTCTTTCTAACACATTCTAAAATATTAGTTATCAAAGTACATATTCATTGGTAATTCTGGAAAATTCAGGAAAACCCAAAGAAGAATATTAAGTATTTCCATTATTCACGAATACCCACTAGTAATGTATTTTTCCTTTTCTCTTTTTCTTTCTTTATTTTTCTTTCTCTTTCTTTCTTTCTTTACTCTCTTTCTTTCTATCTCTTTCTCTCTCTTTCTTTCTTCTTTCCTTTCTTTCTTCTCTTTCTTTCTTTTTTAGCATGCTCCTTTCAACTGATAATATATCATAATTCTTTTTGGATGTTATTCATTATTTTTCTATAATGACTTGCTGAAATTTGGTTATTGGCTGGGTGCAATGGCTCACGCCTGTAATCCCAATTCTTTGGGAGGCCGAGGCAGGTGGATTGCTTGAGCCCAGGGGTTCAAGACCAGTCTGGGCAATATGATGAAACCCCATCTCTACAAAAAATTAGCTTAGCTGGACATAGTGTCATGTGCCTGTAGTCCCAGCTACCCTGGAGGCAAGGTGGGAGAATCACCTGAGTCCAGGAGATTGAGGCTGCAGTGAGCCATGATCATGCAACTGCACTCCAGTCTGGATGACAGAGTGAGATCTTATCTCAAAAATAAAATGAAATAAATTTGGTTATTACAACAGCTTTAATATTGATAGCATCTTTGTTTCATCACTTAAGAGCCAGGTATTTGACTGAATTAGATTCTTAGGGCTGCTGTAACAAATTATTACAAACTGGGTAGCTTAAAACAACAGAAACTCATTCTTTCTCAGTTATAGAAACCATAAGTCCAAATTCCAGGTGTCAGCAGGGCCGTGTTCCCTCTGAAGACTCCAGGAGAGAACATTTTCCAGCCTCTCCCAGCTTCTGGTGGCTGTCCACATTCCTTGGCTCATGGCCACATCACTCTGGCCTCTAACCCTGTCTTCACGTGGCCTTCTCCTCTTGTCTCTTATAAGGAGACTTATCACTGGGTTTAGGGCCCATTCTTGTTTTCCAGGATATTTCATCCCAAGATTCTCAACTTAATTGTATCTACAAAGACTCTTTTCCCAACCAATGTCATATTCACAGATCTAACGGGTTTGGACACATCTTTTGGGGCCACCATTTAACCAACTACAATGACTGTGGGCAAATATTTTAACCTAAATCTCAGGCTCCTCACCTGTAAAATGGGGAGATTGTAGTTGCTATCTCAAAGAGCTGTGAGGATTGAATGGGTTATTCTGTGTGAAGTATCCGACACCTGCCTGGCACAGACTATCCACTCAATCATGGTAAACTATTTTAATAATTATTATTATTCACAAGTATCAGCTTTCTTTCTTCACAACAATTACTGTGAATAGGGAGAGGCAGAGGTCTTGAGGGAAAAGAATCGCTGGGCACTGGACATGAAAAGGCATTGAAAGATGGCCTGAGCCTTGGTCTCCAAATGTACTCACCTACCTGACAACTGAGAAAGAGCCATGTGCTAAAGGTTTCTAAAGGTTTTTCCACTCCATCCTGTAAGCCTAACTTGAAGAGCAAGAGTGGGACGGAAGGGAAGGGAAGAAGAGAGAAGGGGAGGGAAGGGGAGAGAAGAGAAGGGAAGGGGAAGGAAGGGGACTGAAAGAGAAAGAAAAGAGAGAAAGGGGGCAGAGGGCACCAGGCTGTTCCTGAGCCTATTTATTCCCATTTGTTTTCTGGATAGTTTTGAAAACCCACCCTGGGAAGCAATAGCTAGTGTACTGCACAGCTCATGAGTTTTGATCAAAAAAGTATAGCCTCTATTTGAGAAGAAGCCATGCTTGGGAAATGAGTCTCAGGGAGGGAGCCCAAAGGGAAGAGAATGCCCAACCCTACCAGAGAGGAGGGAGGAAGAAGAGCCAAAATCAGGAAGGGTCCTGAGCCTAGCTCCACCTCATCTGGCCAAGTGATCTGTAGGGGGCCTCTCAGCTTTGTGAATTTCTTCTTAAAAAGGATCCTTCACATTGATTGCCTTCAAAGGCCACCAAAATAGACTCACAAAAGATCTCACAAGGGACAAGATGAATAGGCCCTCTCTGGAAGAATCAGGCCCCTCTGGGAAAGTTTGGGGCTCTGAGCCTTGCTCACTGCTTCAGCGTCGTTTCTGTGGGTGTGTCTTCTTGGTGAAGTTCAAGCTGCCTTTCACATTTGCCCTGCTCTGAATTCCACCCCCTGCCACCACATGCATGGAGGCAAATGTAATGAGGGAAATGTGATTTGTGTCTGGGATGAATCTCCTCCTGACTCATCGCAGTGTGGTTTTGTCACGGTGGACAGAATTGGCTTGCCTGCACATCCCCTCTAACTCAGGAAATCCTTGGCTAGCGCCAGGGCTCAGAGGAGTTTGGAGGAGCCCGTGGATTCTGACCTTGCAGCAGTTCTAGCTCTGGGGCCACCAGGTTCTTGACTCCACTCTCCGGTTCTAACTTGAATCCCTGCCCCAGCCTCCCGCTCTCAGCACAGAGCACCTTCTCCATGTCATTCCCCTGCTTCAAAGCCTTCCTGGTCAATGTCTTCGATTCCAAACAACCTCTGCATACATGTCAAAACGACCCATGTGTTGCACACTGATCAGAAAACATCAGTGGTTGCTCCTATCCCCGCAACAGGAAATGTTACACTGAGCACCACACTCAGATCTGCCAAATGTAGAAACTTCGATATCAAACAGGCATAGAAACAGTCATACAATCTGCTCCTGTAACCTCAGTGAGGTCCTGTTCTCTGTCCTTTGTGGCTCCCTGCAAGCATCCTGCATGAAAGATCCACTCTAAAGCAGATGCTATAGGAGTTCTGTCAGCAAGCTGTCTACGGGGGTCGCTGAGTCCTCTGTGAAGGATGGAGTAGGGTGGGGCAGAGGACCAAGCAGAGTTCTCCACTGACAGCTGCACTCCAGGGGTGGGCAACTGAGCATGCTGTGTCTTTACAACACTGTGCAATGGGGCAAGCACTTATACAACCCACATGTCTTGAATCCCACTATATCACCAATGAAAAACTGACATTGGAAGTACTTGCTAGAGCCTCCTGTGAGTGTTAATTCTTGAATGCTTGCTAACTGATCCTAAGCTGTGAAGCTAACTTCACACATAAACATGTCACAGGGTTCACAGTGGTCTATTCTGAAATATATGGCAAGCAATGCCATGCAATGATCTGGCCCTAGCCAACTTCTTCCAATTTATCTCCAATTACTTCTTATATATACACCACCAAACTCAAGTGAAACTGTCCATGGTAGTCTCCAAAGAATCCAGAACTATTGAGGAGGAGAAGGCACTAACACATACAGAAAGTTTAATAATGAAACAAATACAGGTGAATCATACAAATAGGGGTCAGATGATGGTGGAAGCGGTATCAGTGCCCCATACAAGTAACTTGAGTCTATCCTAGTTGTCAGGCTGTCTGGGATCATCCTTTCCTTTCTATTAAAAAAAAATTTAAATCACCCCCACCCACATCCCCCACAGGACTGTGGGACATTCCGTGCCTTCCCCAGGACTTCCTGGTAATACCAAGTGACCCCCTCCCAACTCTTATTCCGAATTCCTGCTCTTATCACAACTCTCATCATCTGGAGCTTCTCTCTCTCCCTCTCTCTCTCTGTCTTTCTCCCTCTCATTTGCTTGCTCGCTTTTTCTTTCTTCTTTCTGCAGGGTGGACACAGCCTTCTCCCCTCTGTTCTCTAAGTACAACAAGAAGTGTGCTATTGGGCCCAAAGTCTGTCACTGACGGTTTAGGATTACGAAGATCTGAGACTGAACATTGGATTCAGTATTCCTGTGGTTCACAGGTTATGTCTGCTGCCAGGGACTCACACACTGGCCTCCTCTGTGTGGTGCCAGCCGGCCACCATATTGCTGGGACTCCTTATCTCCACAGGGAGCCTGCTGCCCTTCCACCTCACCAGGTCCCAAGGCCAGACCTTTGGTCTCTCCTGCCACCACAGAGAAAACAGAACATTATGCAAACAACTGTCTGTCTCAACCTCTCCTATACAGACAAGGCCCAGGTTAACCTTTGAATAACCAAAAAGCCATTAAGGGCTGGGCACAGTGCCTCCTGCCTGTAATCCCAGCACTTTGGGAATACGAGGCAGGAGGATTGCTTGAGCCCAGGAGTTTGAGACCAGCCAGGGCAACATAGTGAGACTTCATCTCTACTAGAAATTAAAAAAAAGTTAGCTGGGCATGGTGACATGCATCAGTAGTCCCAGCTGCTCAAGAGACTGGGGTGGGAGGATCACCACTTGAGACCAGGAGATTGAGGCTTCAGTGAGCAATGATGGTACCACTGCACTCCAGCCTGGTTGACAGAGCAAGACACTGTCTCAAAAAAAAAATGCCATTAAGATGTTTCACGAACCCAAGAAAACTTTCCTCCCTAAAAGGAACTTTGCAACTCTCCCAGACCAGAATTTCTTCATTTCCCAAAGTGGGTCCGGGGCCCTGCATATTCCTAAAAGTGTGCTAGCTAATCATAATTTTAAAATTATTTTGTTTTCATTGCAATACTCTAAAAATTCAAAATAAACTTATCCTGATCATCTGGGTGATCCAGGACACTTTAGTAGCCATGTTAATGTTTCTACTTATGACCAGGTTGGCACAAGTGCCTGCCTGAAGCCCTTAACTAATAATGCAGGGTGGCCTCCCTTGATCCGAAGAGCCCTGAAGGTCTGAAAGACTCGTCCCAGGATCTGAAATAATTCATTTTCTTTTCTTTTTTTTTCTTTTTCTTTTTTTATTTTTTTTGAGACAGAATTTCACTCTGTCACCCAGGCTGGAATGCAGTGGCGCAATGTCAGCTCACTGCAACCTCTGCTTCCTGGGTTCAAGCAATTCTCCTGCCTCAGCCTCCCGAGTAGCTGGGATTACAGGCGTGTGCCACCACAACTGGCTAATTTTTTGTATTTTTAGTAGATATGGGGTTTCACTGTGTTAGCCAGGATGGTCTCCATCTCCTGACCTCGTGATCCGCCCACCTTGGCCTCCCAAAGTGCTGAGATTACAGGCGTGGGCCACCGTGCTGGGCCAGAATTCATTTTCTTTACAAGAACTGTACAGAACTTTCAGCAGAGCATTCACTAGAGTGAATATATATAGAAAGTGACTAAATATATATGCTGTATATATATATATATTTTATATATATATACACACACACACATAGTGTAGATACTATAGTAATTATATTCCCAGATCCTAAAATGTGTGTGTGGATATATGTACACACACTGTATATATGCTACAGTGAATATATATAGTGACTATATGACTCACACACACACACACACACACAGACTATAGCTTTTTTTTTTTTTTTTTGAGACAGTCTCGCTCTATCACCGAGGCTAGAGTGAGTGCAGTGGCATAATCTCGGCTCACTGCAACCTCCGCCTGCTGGATTCAAGCAATTCTCTGCCTCAGCCTTCCCATAGCTGGGATTACAGGCACCCACTACCACGCCCAGCTGATTTTTGTATTTTTTTTTTTTTTTCCAGTAAGACAGGGTTTCACCATGTTGGCCAGGCTGGTCTTGAACTCCTGACCTCATGATCCACTGCCTCAGCCTCCCAAAGTGCTGGGATTACAGGCGTGAGCCACTGTACCCAGCCAAATACAGCTATTATAGTGAGTATATTCCCAGATTCAGAAGCGGGGCACTATGATGTGTTTGTGTGTGCTTATAGATATATAATATATCCAATATAGCACATATATTGTCACCATATATAAGTGGGCACCTTCAGGATGCAGGAATAGCCCCCTGCCAGATTCACTTTCCTCCCTCTACACCATTGCTATTGCCTTTCTCCCAAGTTATCCCTCTCCATTTTCATCTATCTGCTTATCTACAACTCAACTCATCTTCTACAAGCCATCTCAGCAAGCTTTTCCAGTGTGAAATCTCCCCCTCAGGCTGGGGTGGCCTGTTCATCTTCTGATCATAGGTTACTGTCATTCCCCAAGGCAAGGAAAGGCAATTATACTGCATGGAACACACCTGGGAAGAGAGAGCAAGCTCAGCTCTGGATGCCTTAAATTGCCCCAAATACTTTGGCCTCATTTTTTCCTAGAACTTCTTTTTCTGTATTATTTGCATGTCATTTGGCTTATGCATTCATTAAAGAAACCTTGGATTCCTCTTGCATTTCACAAAAAGCCCATAAAAGGCATATATTTGATTCTTTCTGGGCAGATTTTTTTTTAAATTCCATTTCTACTTACACATTGGGTATTTTTGCACACCCCCAAAGCACTGATGCTTATGCTGGTTTGTAAAGGATGAGTGGAAGTTAGATAGGTGGACAGCAGGCAGAAAGGGTTGGCACTCCAGGCGAAAGGAACCACATGTGGAGAGGCACAGAGGTGTGGAACAGTGCGTCTTCATTAGCTCCACGTGACTGGGCAAGAGGCAGCAAGCTGGATGGTCTGAAGAAACGAAGCTGGCGAGGAAAGCAGGGTGTAAATTACAAAAGGCATGTTCCCATGCAAAGGAGCAATTTTGTTATTGATGATGGGACCATCGGAAATATCTAAGCAAGGTAGTGACATGTTCATTATTTCCTTGGTATTAGTAAGAAAGAGGGCTTGGAATTGCACAAGAGTTATGGCATGGGGACATGGTCCAGAGACTCCCGTATTTCAATTTTTATATCACCCCAGAATGCCTGCTCTATTCCACCTTGGACTGGAGCTGGCTGGTTTAACACCTGTGTTGGGGGCTGCCTTTCACCTGGGTTTCTGGCTCATGTCCTCGAGGACAAGGATTGTTCCTCAGGCTTTTATGGATCTCCTCCCCTGCACCAGCTCAGCGCATCTCTGTGTCTCATTTTTTGGTTGGTTGGTTGGTTGGTTTTGTTTTTAATGAATCACTCAGTCTGCTGAAAGTACCTTTGATGACAGGTTTGGATGATTATATTAGATTTCTATTCTCACCCTGGTTATTTGTACCCAAACAGAGCCAAAGGTTAAAATCCCAGTACTACTATGGGTCTCTTAAGAGAGACCTTGGAAAATCATTGATTTCTCTAGACCATCATTTCCCCCCTAAAAGATAAGATGGTGTCCCCATCCCTTCAACGCTATTATGGAATCAGATAGACGGAGTACTGATTAGAAGGACATTACAGTCCAGTGTTGGAAATGGACCATTGATTTCTCACCCAAGAGATACTTTCTCTTCCCCTACTGCCACCCCAATTCCCCCAGGAAAATGCCAGTCTTTCCCCCAGAGCATTGCCTCTCTCCACCCCATCCCAAGCTTCATGATCTCCTTGACAGCCCAAAGAGACAGGTCAGAGGCTGCCATTTATCACCCAGGAATGTATGTCTGTGGTGTATCATATAGGGCCTTCTCCCCGCCCCGCTCACCTTCCTCCAACCCCAGTGCCCTGTATCATCCACCTGGGTCAGCAGCATCTTCGAATACCTGCTGTGTGATGTCAGTTCTTGCAAATTGACCTGAAGTGAGGCTGCAAGTCTTCTTTTCTGGGGTGTTGCCCGTCACAGTTCTCTTCTTACTGTGGGGACCCAGCTCAGGGGCTGACCTGGACTTTCAGAGACCCTCCAGGGACAAGTGCTGAGGGAGAGAGCACAGCACCACCTACAGGATCAGCTCTGGTCCAGCTGCATGTCCACATGAAGCCATAATTTGCACCCACTGCCCATGACCCCTGGATAAAATGGGGCTGGGGGGCGGGGCATTGTATATTCCTACCACACCACCTCCCAGCACCCAGCACACTGCCTGCTACCCAAAAACTGCTCAATTAATGTTTCTTAAACAAATAACTGCTGAACTATTTTTGACCTTGCCAATTTTTTGTGTTGTAATCACCCATTAGACTTGGCTTTGAAAAAAAATGAGTAATTAATAACAAATGTACTCCATGTAAGCAAAGGTACCAAACATGAGTTTCCATTAAAAAAGCTTACTTTCCATAACCACATTAGCATTTTATTAGCAAGAGAGTGTTTCACTTAAAACTGGAATAACTTTGAGATCATTCGTTGTCCAAGGATTTCTCAATTCCAGCTAGCAGGCCTCCTCTGTAAACCTCGGAATTGCTATCTAAGCCTACAGAACTTTATGTCCTGATATTCTTAAGTGAAGAGTCCTTTTAAATGGCCAACTGCTATTTAGAAAACTGTCTAAGCTGATTGGAGAGATAATTATCTATTTTCCCTCAGTTTCACTGGAAGAAATGTGAATTTGTTGACCAATTATTGTTTACTATGGTAATAGGTAGGTATTTTCTGTTATCTTCACTTGTTAAATATCACGTAAAACTTATAGTAAAGCATGGGCTTATGCCTTGAAAATGGAACAGAGAAAGACATTTAGATGGGTTTGTGGTCTAAATATAGTTAATTTGGGAGATCAGTTAATCAGCAAATACCTGTTAAGCATTTGTGCAGAATACAAAAAAGTACAAGGTGAGGGTCCTGCCCTCAAATTTCTTATGGTCTTAGAGATGACACAGGACAATGACACACTTTGCCATGAGCATGATTTCAAGAATCAAGACTAGGTCTTCTGATTCTCAAGCTTCATACACCAGGAGACACTTTTGTTTATTGTTTGTTTGTTTGTTTGTTTTTAAGATGGAGCCTCACCCTGTTGCCCAGGCTGGAGTGTAGTGGTGCGATCTCAGCTCACTGCAACCTCTGCCTCCTGGGTTCAAGTGATTCTCCTGCCTCAGCCTCCTGAATAGCTGGGATTACAGGCACCCACCACCACACCCAGCTAATATTTGTATTTTTAGTAGAGACGGGGTTTCACCATGTTGGCCAGGTTGGTCTTGAACTCCCGACCTCAAGTGATCCACTCGCCTAGGCCTCCCAAAGTGCTGGGATTACAGGTGTGAGCCACCACATCCAGGCCCCAGAAGACACTTTTGGATGATGCTGGTGCAGTGATCAGAGATCTAGTCAAGTAAATGGATAGATATCAATACTACAATAGTTGATGTCATGGACTGAATGTTTGTGTCCCTCTAAAATTCAAACCTTGAAATCTAAACCCCAATGTGATGGTACTAGGAAATGGGGCCTTGGGGAGATGATTAGGTCATGAGGGTGGAGCCTCATGATGGGATTTGTGCCCTTTTAAGAAAAGACATGAGGCTGGGCACAGTGGCTCACTCCTGCAATCCCAACACTTTGGGACACCAAGGCAGGCAGACAGCTTGAGCTCAGGAGTTCAAGATCAGCCTGGGCAACGTGGTGAAACCTCGCCACTACAAAAAGCAAAAATTAGCCAGTGTGGTGGCCCATGACTGTAGTCCCAGCCACTTAGGAGGCTGAGATGGGAAGATGACTTGAGCCAGGGAGGTTGAGACTGCAGTGAGCTGTGATCATGCCATTGTATTCCAGCATGGGTCACAGAGCTGGTATGCCCATGCCAGAGCAAGACCCTATCTCAAAAAAACAAATGAAAAGGCATGAGAGACATGACTTTCTCTTCACCATGTGAGGACACAGCAAGAAGGTGCTGTCTGTGAACTAGGAGGCCAGCCCTCACCAGACACCGGATTTGCCAGTGCCTTGATCTTGGATTTTGCAGCCTCCAGAACAGTGAGAGTAAACATTTGTTATTTAAGCCACCCAGTCTATGGTGTCTGCAGTCAGTTTCCTGACAATGAACACCTCTGCTGGAGAATATATGTAGAAAGAAAAGAGTGAAACTCAAATTCATCAGCTGAGCTGATGTTTTTATTTTTGGTTTTTCCAGTTTTCTTGCCACCATTAGCATCTCATCAGCTTGGAGTTGATCTCAAGGTTTTTTCCAGATGGCTGGGTCTACCTCAGTTTATTAATGCAAGTGGAAATGTGGCTGTTGATCGTCAACCCAAACCCACAGAAACAGAAATGTGCAGCCAAATTGAGAGACTCCTGGCCAATCACCATTCAAGGAAAACAAGGCTGACTGTTCGGCAGGACAAAAAAGCCTTGGCCTCACTTGCTAAGACTAAGGCTGTTAGGAGGGCCAAGTTCAACAGCCCAGCTGCAGCCTCCTTTGCTCTGCCTCCTCCCCACCCTCTGGCACAGCAAGAAACCTGGCCAACGGAGGGCGAGGGTCAGGGAGCTGTGAGCCATGTTTAATTTGGCTTTTTGAACACATAGCACCCTAGCATCCTGCCATCTCTGGCCAGATTTAATTTAAAGCAAATCATCTTTTCCATTTCTCCCATCATCTCTGCATATGTCTTCTTTCTAAACATGTGGATTGATTGATTATTTATAATAATGATCATAGTCAACATTTATGGAGCACTTAGCATACAACGGGCCCTACGACAAACGCTAGACTTAGATTATCGTGTTTGACCCTCACAACAGCTCTTAACAAGGAGGTACTGCTATTGTCCTTGTTTTTCACATGATGAAACTGGGGCTCAGAAAACACGTAACATGCTCAAGCTAGAAGTGGCAGATCAAGGAATTGCAGTCAGGTGGTCCAAGTTTAGAATCTGTGGCTTGCCCTCTGCAATTTTTAACACAATTGCTTGATTTGTTCATTTTCTTTTCCCACAAACTCTTATTGTGGAGTATTCAGTGCTGAACATTTTGACTGTCTCCTTGACTATGGAGCATGGTGGTCCCAGCTGAGCCTATGTGACCACCAAGTAGTGGACTGGGGAGCCCGGAAAGATTTATTTGCACAGCTGATTCACTTAGGCATTTCTAGATTTCACCTGAAAGAGAAGCAGGAACAGTTTAGGTGGCTCAGGCCAATGGGAAATGGAGGGGACTTTGTGCCTGTGTCCCAGTGCGGCTCAAGGACAGGAGGTGAAACAAGGAGTATGAAGCCTTCAGTCCAGCCTGTGGGGTTCTTGGGAGGGACTTTGTGAGGTTAGAATTCAAACAATGCTGTTTCTGGGCCCACAAGACCAAATGAACCCACAGTTGGTGGAGGGCCTCTCTCTCATCTTCTACCTCCAGCAGATTGTGGACAGGGGCAGGGTTATATTCAAAATATTTAATGCCCAGCATGACGTTAAAGCCAGCACTAAGCAGCTGTAACTAACGTATCCAGCTGTAAACAGCTGGTACGTCCACACCAGAGTGTGGCTGCCGATCGTCTGCCCTGGACATGGGCACCCAGCAGTTCCTGGGAGGAAAGCAGCAGTGTCTGGATGATGTGAATTTGGGTGAGCACACCTCAGGACAGCGATGGGAGGACACTGAGGAGGGGTCAGAACCCTCCAATTGAGTGTTGATGTGGATGGTTTTTCTGGACCTTCAGGCTGGTGACACCTGGGAATATTTGGATTATAATTAGAAAGCTGAATTAAACAACCATCTCCTGAGGTTATGGGAGAAAAACTGGTTTTCTAACTGGTCACTTTCCAAACTAGTTTTGTGTAGTCCCTCACCCCGAACCACCCCCACTTACACACTCACATCTCTTCCCAGCCCCCACACATGAGTCTATGTCTTACTTTCCCTAGATGTTCACGAATGATGGCAAGTGTAAATAGGCTGCAGTTTCAGCCTCGCTCAGTTTCCTCCATGTGATAAGATGCCTTTGCTTTGTCTACATTTCAGACACTGTTCAACAGCAGAGCACCCAGTGATCTGGAGGCAGTATGATGGCTGGGTGCCTGGGACCAAGCCAGTACCTGGGTGTTGGCTGTTCATCTCTTTCTCACTGTAAAATGAAATTCATTCCATTTTAAATTTGATCTCGGCAGGTTTTTTTTTTTCTTTTACCATCTGGTCTACCATCCAGGACACAGCTGTGAATTGGCTGTTTGATGATTTTTTTTTTAAACTATTCTTTTGAAACTCTTCTTCTTGGCCTCCCAAGGCCAATAGATCTATGCAGACGGGCAGAGATAATGAAATTGTATCATTTGATCACTCTCATTGCCCAATACCCCGAGGTTTTGCCCAAACCTCAGGGTGTTTGCTCTTGAAGAGAACCCTCCTCTCCTTTATCAACATTCTGAAGCCAAACTACAGCTTATCTCTCAGGGATCTGAAAGTCATCTGCTCAGAGGAGAGGGACTGGGGAGTTGGACAAAGCAGCTATTCTACCTTTAGAAAGGAGTCTCCACAGCTCTGGACATCTGAGTCTGTTGCATTGAAGGGAAGTGGCCAGGGCAATGGGTGAAGGTGGTTCCTTTGAGGAGTGCAATGGGATCTCTTATTCCCCACTGGGAACAAGCAAAGGGAATGTTGATTTTGGATTACGTGTCTGCAGGGTGTGGCGTCATTCGATCACCCTTCCTCCTCTCCCCTGCTACAGAATACAGCACAGCTGTGTCTGTTTCTAATCAGACAAGGGCACCCTTTCCCTCTGTGTTGCAGGAATTGACTTGGCAGGTGACCTTCCCAGGCCAGGGGAGATGCAGGACATTCACTGCGAATTTCTGAAGGGCAGCCTGAAAAAGAGGCCCGAACACCACCCAAACCTGGAGTGTCCTGCTTCCAGCGCTGCGACAAGGGACTAGAGGACTGCAAGACCCCCTTACTCAGTGGCCTCAAACCTGCTGAGTATGAAGACAACCCAGGAGACTATTAGAATGCAGATTCCTAGGTCCTGCCTCAGGGCTTTCAACTGAGTAGGTTTGAGAAGGAGCCCAGGAATCTGAATTCTTAACAAATCTTACCCAAAGAGTTCTCATAGACAATCAGAAGATTGGAAATAGTAATATAGTCCAATGTTTCTCAGCCATTGTGGCCCCTTTCAAATGCTCTCCAGAGAGAAGGACAACATGAGATTTTTGGAAAAGCTCCCAGTGATGCTGAAACCTTCCCTCACCCACTCCCTTCCTGCTACTGGACTCAAGGATCAAGAAAGAGAGTGTTGGTGGGGCATGGTGGCTCACTACTGTAACCCAGCACTTTGGGAGGCCAAGGGGAAGATGCTTGAGGCCAGAAGTTCAAGACCAGCCTGGGCAACATAGCAAGACCCCATCTCTACTAAAAAGGTAAAAAATTAAAAGAGTCCAGTGGTGCACACCTGTAGTCCCAGATACTAGTGAGGCTGGGGCAGGAGGACTGTGTGAGTCCCCACGTTTGAGGCTGTCCTGAGCTATGATGACACCACTGTACTCCACTCTCTGGGCACCAGAGTAAGACCCTGTCAAAGAAAAGAAAGAAAAGGAAGGAAGAGGAAGAAAGAAAAGAAAGAGACTGTTGGCAGATGTGGCCCTAAGGCCACACAGGCTGGAGACCCACACTCAGTGCTCCCCAAGCCAAAACTGGGACCAGCCTCCGGGGCTGTTCATGGCCTAGCAGTCCGCAGGGCAGACTGAGATTAGGGGCAGGCCCTGGGGCAAGGGGAGGCTGAGGGAAGCACCCAGCCCCACCCAGCACAGACCTGCAGTGGAGATGCACCCTGATCAAACTAGGGGGTGAAGGATGGCAGGCAGGGGGTTGTAAGGACAGTGATGACCAGTCCTGATGCCTGCACAGTGCACACCAGCACCAGCCCTCACCAATAGCAGGAAACAACACTGAGCTCCCCTCCAAACGTGTCCATGATGTGGCTGGTCTGGGAAGCGGAGGTTTCCCAGAGCAATGTCCAGAGCGTGGAGCAGAGACTCGCTCTGCAGGAAGCCAGGGGAGCAGCCTCTTCCCTAGAGCTTTGGAAGAGCCTAGGTTAAAGGTTAGCTGGGTGCTCAGAGGGCAAGGAAATGCAAAGAGAAGCCTAGCTACCTGGAAGGGTGGGTCTTGGGAGCTCAGCTGAGCTCATTAACTTTTAAAGCTGTTTTTGTCCCTCATCTGTCACAGCACCTTTCCCCAGGCAGCCTGAATTGCACAGCCCTGCCCGGAAGCTGCTGCTCCTGCTTCAGTGACTCTGGCACCCTGAGAAGCCTGTGTCACCCTTAACCCAGTAATAACTGGGCTATTAGACCTGTCAATCCTTCCCAGAACCCAGCGGTCCCCCAACGCCTGAAAAAGGAAATGCAGCCTCCAAAGGCACCAGGCCCACTACTGGGAAAATGCTTAAGACACTGACATTTTAAGTTAAACCCATGGAAGGGAAAAACTCAAGAGAGCTCATTAAACCTCCCAGGTAAAAATGCTGTGATGGAAAAGGCTGGGAAACTGACAAGCAAAAAAGTGTGACCCTTTCTCGGGTTTGACGCCCAGTCTCTGGCCAGCCTGGCCCTGACCCTCCCACCCGCTGGGGTCCTGTCCACCAAGGGGTCGGAGTCAGCACTGGCCTGGCTGGGCCTTCTAAATGCAAAGGACGCTGTTCCAGGCTCCCTTGGGGTATAAAACATTTACAAGTCGGCAAACTGTGGTTACACAGATTTGTTATTTAAGCCAGTTAGACATGGTTCGGCCCCATGATCAGCCTTTCCAGTTCCTCTTTGTTTCTTTGTTCTGTCAGCCCTTGGCAGTGCGGAGTGACAGAAATAACCCTGACCTCCCAGTTCAGCTGCTAGGAAGCTGTGTGGGACCAGGCACAGTGGCTCACACCTCTAATCCTGGCACTTTTGGGAGGCTGAGGCAGGAGGATCTCTTGAGCCCAGGAGTTGTAGTTTATAGCGAGCTATGATCACGCCACGCATGCCAGCCTGGGTGACAGAGCAAGACCCTGTCTCCAGAAAAAAAAAAAGAAGCCGTGCAATCTGGGCACCTCAGGCGCTCTCCATCAAATGCATACATTTCCACTCGGAAACCTGTTATCCCTTCCAGCTTCAAAATTCAGCAGCTGAACACAGGAGAGAAGCAGAGTTGAGGCTGCAGGTAGGTTTTCAGCATAGACAAGTTCTGCTCCTGGAAATCAGCTTTCAGCATCTCAACTGCTTCCCAAGCCACCTTTTCTAAACTTCCGTGGTTACTTCCACAAAACTAGGCATTACTATTGCTTTGAGATTTTTGTGAGAGTCAGACAAAGGTTTGTATTTACCAGAGTTCTTAGCTGCAGGCAATTGGAATCAATACTAGGTAGTTAAAGCAGGAAGAGTAATTTATTAAGAGGTCTAGACAACCCCGTAGAATTTTCAGGAAGGCTAAACACAAAACAGACCATAGGCGCAGCTTCTGGAAGATGGCTCCTCTTCCACGGGACAAGTTGCACAAGAACGAAAAACTAAGTTCTTTCCCAAGCCACCATTACTGGAGGCTTCATGTCAATCTAAGCTAAAAATATTCCTAATTAATTAACAGCATATTTGACTTCATCAAGTGTCCCAAACCCTCTAAGAATGCATTTCTTCTCATTTTCCATGGGAATTCAAACTCATCTCTTCATCCGTTTAGTATGTATTGATTGAATGTCTTCTGTGTGTTATGCTCTACAAATTTGATCAATAAGACTGAGCCACACTTTCATGCAGCTAAAAGACCCAGTGAAGAATCACAGCCCTCAGAGGTAAGTGCCTCATGGAGATTATCCCAATATGCCACAGGAGCACTTACACTAGAGCACCTTACCCAGCTGGGCAAGGGACGGGTAAGCTTCCCACAGAAGCCGCCTCCCAGCTGAGCCCTAAAGGAAAAAGGGAGTTGCCAACCGGCACACACAATATAAGCCCAGGAGCAGCACATGCAAAAGTTTGGGGATGCAGAGCTGATGCCTTCAGAGAGCTGTAAGAAGCGACTATTTGAGAAGAGATTGGAGATCAGGCCAAACAAAGGCCTGATCGCTGGAGGCCCTGTACAGCCATGTGAAGAAATTTGGATTTTATCTTCAGGATAGTGAGGAACCATTGTATGATTTATTTAAACAATTGATCAGATTTGCAATTTAGAAAGCCCCATCAGGGCCAGGTGAGGTGGCTCACCTGAGGCTGGGGTAGGAGAATCACTTGAGGCCAGGAGGCCAGGACCAGCCTGGGCAACATAGCATGACTGTCTCTACAAAGAAATTTTAAAAAATTAGCCAGGCATGAGGGTGCGTGCCTGTAGTCCCAGCGACTCAGGAGACTAAGGCAAGAGGATGGCTTGAGCCCAGGAGCTGGAGTCTGCAGTGAGTTATGATAGCACCACTGCACTCCAGCCTGGGTGACAGAGGGAGACCCTGTCTCAAAAACAAAAACAAAGAAAGAAAGCCCTATCAGGCTGCACAGTGCATGGTGGAGGGGAAAGTCACTGTCATGGTGACTTAGTGGAGAGAGGCGTGCTGTAGGGAGTAGACATGGGGCTGATTTCCATGTGAAGGCTGTAATCGACATGACATGGGGAAGGATGAAGGGTGGAGGTGTGGAGAGGATGTCAGTCTCTGAGAGAGGCAGGTCTGGGGAAGATGATTAGGTCAGTCACATGCATTTCTTGGGTTTAATTCCAACAACTCAGTGTGGGATTTTGTTTTTGTTTTTGTTTTGTTTTGTTTCGTTTTGTTTTTTGAGACAGAGTCTTACTCTGTTACCCAGGCTGTAGTACAGTGGTGCAATCTCAGCTCACAGCAGCCTCGACCTCCTGGGCTCAAGGGATCCTCCTACCTCAGCCTCCGCAGTAGCTGGGACTACAGGTGCATGCCACAACACCCAGCTATTTTTTTCTTTTACGGACGGGGTCTTGCTATGTTGCCCAGGCTGGTCTCAAACTCCTGGGCTCAGGTAATCCTCCTGAGATTGAGAGTTAGGCGTGAGCCACCTCACCCAGCTTCCAGTGTGGGATTTTCTGTGAGGAGTAAACACATTCATGAGTGTGGGCTTCATGGCCCCTCTGAGTGGGATGTCTTCATGTCACTGCCTAGAGATAATAATAATTGCTCTGGCTCCTGGAAGCCGTTTTGCTTACTTATTGGTGTCTTAGTTGGTTACCAGATCAGTAGTACCCTGTGGATAAGAGATATGCCACTGTGCAGTATTTTCATGGTTTAAAAAACATTTTGACACATTGTTTAAACAAAGATTACCACAGAAAACAGGGTGAGATTAAAATCCTGGCAACTGGAGTCAGACTCTGGAGTTAGATGGAAAAACCGTACTGCTCATTCCCCAAACATGGATGCAAGATGGGGCTGGCTGAGCAGGCACACCTGCAGCAGGTAGGAGCAGCTCCTGGTGACCCCCACCCCACCTCCCCCAACCACATCTGCAGGGACAGGCATTCTTTTCCAAGAATAATGCCATGCTATGCTACTAGAAGAATGAGTGAGTATTCAGGGGACCCCATCTCTACAAAAATACAGAAATTAGCCAGACATGGTGGTATATGACAGTAGTCCCAGCTACTTGGGAGGCTGAGGCAGGAGGATCACTTGAGCCCAGGAGTTTGAGGCTGCAATGAGTCATGATTGTACCACTGCACTCTAGCCTGGGCAACAGAGTGAGATCCTGTCTCTAAAAAAAAAATACAAAAAAGAATGAGTATTTAGTGGTAGAGTTTGGAAGGACAACAGCACAGTTAAAAAAAGACTTAAGTTCTCTGGGTCAAGAGAAAGTAGCAAATGATGGGCACCACTCTCTTTAAAGTACACTTTCCTGACTCAGCTGCCCTCTTTTCCTCCTCTATTCCCACCAATTCTGGGCTAAAGGCTTTTCCTCTACCCTCCCACAGCATCCTCCCTGAGCCCTCAATCAAAGCACCTACAATACTGCCCTCATAGGGAGGTGCTATCTTTCTGTCTTTCCCTGAGGGCTGGGACCCATTGCATTTCACCCATTTATCCCCAAGGCCTAGCACATGTCTAGCACAACACAGCAATTAAATAAACCCTGTGGAATAAATTAATTGTGTAATAGCCTGGTTTCCATGGATGGTTATACAGGTTGTGCACTGCACAACCATGTGCAACATTCCTGGAAAAAGACAGGAATTTATTGATTGGCTGGGGGTTTCGAATAGCCAAGGAAAAGTATTTGACCATTGCATGCCCTCTACCTGGGAAAATCACATATCCTAACAACTTCTTAGGCCTTACCGCCTGGTCACATGGGGTAACATTCATACAGTTTCTCCAGCTCTCCAGTCTGCCCACAAAGGTGATATTGTTTAAAGGGGCAATCTTTCCTTGCCTTCCACCAGTCTTTTCTTAACTTGACCCAGGTAATCTCTTTCACTGCTTACCAAAGATATTTCAGCTCCAGTTATCCTGTTTGCAGAATGGTGACGTGTTCCATTAGGCAGGCAGGACCTAACAAATATCCTCTCTGAAGCCATCAGAAATTGTGCCAGTTAAACCTGGGTCTGGCAAGAGCCCCAGGCCCCAGCATGTCTCAGAATGCCCAGCACTTGCTGTCTGCCATGTCTCAGAACACCCGCCATCAGGACCAGCCAGGGAGAAGGAAGAGCTTTCATCACAAGCACACTGCGACGGGGGGGCCTACATTGAGTTCCCCTCAAGAACCATCCAGTGGCACAAGCTTCATGGAGACTAAGGGATTTTTCTAGGGTAACTGGTTTTCCAACCTTATTATTCAGGTCATGAGAGAATCACAGGTGTTAGGTCTGGATGCACACTTAGAAACCATCTGGCATCCCCCTCGCTTTACAGATGAGGATGCAGAAGCTCAGGGACACAGCCAAAGCTCAACCATCCATGGAAGTGACGGGCACAGAGAGTCAGAAAGATGAAAGCTCATGAGGGCCTGTCACCACCAACTTTTCCCACCAGACCTGTGCAGAGGAACCTAACTTAGAAGTTAAACCTTTTGGAGAACCCCTCCAACTTACCTCACTCCAACATCACTCCCTACAGCCCCTCCACATCATGCAGGCAGGCTGTGTGCTGTTAGAACACGACATTCTTACTCAGAACTCCAGGCCTTTGCTTCTGCAGTTCCTCCCACCAGGAACGCCTTTTCCTTCCTCTCTAGCCATATCTTATGTTTCCTTCAGGGACCAGCTCTAGTGCCACCTTTGAGAGGGACCTCCCTTCTTTCTATTCTACAGAGTGAATGATTCCCTCCTTCACACTCCTCTGAAGGTGAGAAACTTCCTTTAGGAAGGTGATCGAGTTGTTTTTCTGCCTGGAACACTTTTGTGCTCATCACCCTCAGATTTCAAGCCATTTGTCTCCTCTTAGTCCTTCTGGGACTAACTCAGATGCCACCTCCTTCAAGTAGACTTCCCCGACTGGCTCCCCTCCCATTTTGCCTTCCAATGATCCTGCTTATTTCCTTCATTGTGTTCATCACCAGCTGTAATTATACATTTGCTCTTACTTATTTGCTTATTAAAAAGTATTTATTGCACTCTTGCTACATTTCAGTCACTTTCAGATGCAATGATAACAAGAAAGATGGGATGCATGCTCTCAGGACATTATATCCTGGTACAGTTGAGACGAAAAACCGGAAACACCACAGACACTATGATAGACAATTGCAGATGGTGCCGGGTGACAGATGAGGCAGTAAATCCAGGCGAGGGGTGAGGGCAGCTTGGCCAAGGTCCACACCACTACTTAGTACCTGGAAAGCATGCTCCATAAGGACGGGGACTCTATACCTGGGCTGCTAGGGCACCTGAGGGGCCACAGGCAGGCAGTGCACACTCACTGAAGATATCAGTGGGCATTCCTTTCTCATCCACCCAGCACCAGACCCTGAGCCCCTCAAGGGAAGAGATTACTTATGATTTATCTCTGTATGTCCTGTACCTGACCCATAGCAATATGAGTGTGTCCCCCCAAAAGACCCATTCTCCATCTCATCTTCAGGGAACATAAAGCAGATCAGAGAAGGTAAGCCGCCTTCCTCCTCTCATTCAATGCAAGAAATGATGCACAGCTGCTTTATCTATGGAATGTGACAAATGACCTTGTATTTATTCTACTTGGCTTAGCTCATCAGTGCTTTGCCAACTGTGTATTGTGGCTCATTTATCCATCTGATACACCTTTATTGGATGTGCACAGATGTCAGTGGCACTGTGGATCACCATAACTCCTCAAGTGGGAGCTGCCCCAACCTCCCTCCAAACCGAGCTCCCCCCCTCCCCCCTCCCCCCCCACCCCGTCCCGCTCCCTGAAATCTGATCCCTCCCTGGAAGCACACGGGAATCTTTTCTGTCTGGGAGACCACAGTATCTCCAGTCCCTAACACAGTGCCATGCTTACAGCAGGGGCTTAGTCAATGTTTTGCAAATAAATGGGGCCCTGCTGGGGACTTGGAGGTGGGGTGGGGAGATGCATCAGATTGGTGGTGCAACAGGATTTGTTTGAAAGGCAGGGATAGGCTGGGCTCGGTGGCTCACGCTTGTAATCTCAGCACTTTGGGAGGCCGAGGCGGGCGGATCACCTGAAGCCGGGAATTCGAGACCAGCCTGGCACAGTGAAACCTCGTCTCTACTAAAAATACAAAAATTAGCTGGGTGTGGTAGCGGGTGCCTGTAATCACAGCTACTCGGGAGGCTGAGGCAGGCGAATCGATTGAACCTGCGAGGCAGAGGTTGCAGTGAGCCAAGATCACACCACTGCACTCTAGCCTAGCCTGGGCAACAGAGCTAGACTCCGTCTCAAAACAAAAAAGGCAGGGATTTCTGAGTCTATTTAGACTGGAGCACCAACCACATGCTTTTGGGCAGTCACTTGGAGCCCTTGTCTATCACTATAACAGGATGCTCCTTTCCACGCAGGATCCATGCCCTTTAATCAGAACTGCATATGGGAAAGCTCAGCAAAGCCATATGGCCATGTACACAGAAATGACAGTGATAATATCCCCATGACTGAGAGCACGGCAAGAAGAAACTGGAGGAGTTTCCACGTTTCTCGGGGATGGGATTCCCACTCATGGTTTAAGGCACAGAATCAACGTTGTCTCTCTAGGAAGCCTCCCCATCTACTGGAGCCCCTGGGGTGCATCACCGACTCACAGCACCCGCTGCTTCACTGCTGTTATCTACTGCTTGTCTGACTCCCCCACTACCCCGAGGGGTCACTCAGGACCAGAATGGTGTCTTATTTATTTTGAAAGCTCAGCTCATAACAGAAGGCCCTGGCATACAGAAATTGTTGTATAAACTTTTGCTGAACTGAATTCTTATTCCAACCTTCTCTCAGATTTATTAAAGACACAAAAGGCATGTCTGTAGACTGAAGACACTTTTGGCTTCGCACTCAGCTCTTGGTCTATCTCAGTGTGCACGGGCCAGGATCCGTAATGATGTGTTATGGAGACGAGTAACGTTGTTGGATACTGAGCAGTGCGTTCAGGCTGCATTCCTGTGGGCACATGCTCAAGTCCATCATCCCTCAGGAGAGGCCGTGTATCACACTGGAACACACACAGCCTCTGGAACCAGACCCCGGGCCAACATGCGGCACCCAAGTGTGAACAGTGGGGTCCTTCAGAGAGGTACTTAAATTCTCTGTGCCTCAGTTTCTCTTCTGTGAAATGGAATGGTAATAATGCCTGGCATCTGGGGTCATTGGGGGGATTAAATGAGCTAATACATGCAAAGAACTGAGAAAGCATTGACACGTGACAAATGCCATGTGGATGTCAGCTATTGTTCCTACTGAGGCAGGACACACAGTGGCCTGGTGGGAGGGGCGGGGTTTGATGTTGCAGGTGTTACTGAAAGCCTTCTCCTTGCCCAACTTCCCCAGATACTTCTTCCACAGCCTCACCTTGGTGGCTTTTGTGATTAAAAAAAAAAAAAGATGGCAGTAGACATAATGCCTCCCAGGATTCTGTATCCCCATCCCCAACCATCCCCAGTCCTTATCTGGGTGGTCAGGACCACAGCTTCTGGGGTGCATCCCTGTCACTCAGCTGGACTCCAACTCCTTGGTGACCAGCACAGAGCCTAGTGCCAGGTCAATACTTAGAATACGGTATGTGGATGGGCTGCTCCTTGTTGCTAGACTGGCTGGGGCTGTAAGTTCTATATAAAAGAGTTCTCCATGAGGAAAAGAGTAAAATGCATAATTGTGGATCTGAATTCATCCAAGGCAATTATGGTGAAGCCACCCCTCTGGCCAGTGACCTGTATGTGCCCGCGGCTGGTTTAAGGGTAGAAATGTGGCCCAGCTCTGTTGGCTGTGACAGGAAAGGGAGAAGACTCCCAAGAGGCATCTGAGGAAGATCTCTTTGGTCTAAATTTAAAAAGAAAAAAAAATGCTTGGCAGGAAATGATTGTCTTCTTCCACTGAACGTTCTTGTAGAATAAGGGGTCCTGACACTGTGGCATTTACCCTACGACCATGCAGTGGGCCTATGACAAAGATGCAGGATGAAGATGGGGCTCAACAATGTGGTGGAGCCTCGAAGCCAACCAGCCCACAAGCTCTCTCACCACATGTTCCTGGAGATGATGCTTTCACCTCCTCGGCTGAGCTCTTGGGGGTTGCTTTTTCTGTTACAGGACCAGTTAGGATGCATTTGGCTGATAGTCACCAAAAAACCAACTAGCTGATGATTTAAATCAGGAGGCGGCAAGTTTTTTCTGCAAAGGGCTAGAACATAAATATTTGAGGCTTTGCGGGCCACACAGCCTCTGTCACAACAACTCATGCCTGTCCCTGAAGCTCAAAAACACCACTGATGAAATGTAAGCACAAGGGTAGCTGTGTGCCAATAAAACACAATTCGCAAAACCAGGCTGGGTTTGGCCCACATGGTTTAAGCCATGAAAACATTCATCGTTTACTTAACAAAAATCCCTGGCAAGATCCCAGGCCTGGCTGGGTAACTGTGACGTGGGCACCTCCGCAGTTTCCCGTCCTTCCTCCCCAGGCTCCAAGGTGGAAGGGACAGGAGGCTGAGAGGGACCATGTCCTCCTCACTGCCCGGCACACTGGCCTTGCATTCCATGTGCCATCCTCAGTGGCAAGGGGAGGTGCTGTCTCGGCCTCTGTCGTGAGAAATGAGCAAGTGGGGAAATGGGTGGGGACAGCTCTGGGGAGTTGACCAACAGCGTCAGCCACATGACTTGTCAACGAGACCCAGGGAGCAGTGACTGAGAGACGAGGCCAGCCTGGGAAAGGAGCCAGGTGCACTAGCCCCTGCCCTGGGGCCAGGACGGCAGCTTCCATGCACACACAAGAAGCAGAAAACTTTTTTTTTTTGAGACAGACTTTTGCTGTAGTCACCCAGGCTGGAGTACAGTGGTGCGATCTTGGCTCACTGCAACCTCCACCTCCCAGGTTCAAGCGATTCTCCTGCCTCAGCCTCCCGAGTAGCTGGGATTACCAGCAGCTGCCACCATGCCTGGCTAATTTTTTATATTTTTAGTAGAGACGGGGTTTCGCCATGTTGGGCAGGCTGGTCTTGAACTCCTGACCTCAGGTGATCTGCCTGCCTTGGCCTGCCAAAGTGCTGGGATTACAGGTATGAGCCACTGTGCCCAGCCAAACTTATTTTTAAATATTAAATATTAAGATTCAATTAAATTTCAATTAAATTAATATTAATTTTACAACTTAAAATCGCAGAGACAAAAGGAACACTCTGGAAGTAATTTGAAGCACACTGTCAGAAAGGAGTCTTATGATCTAATTGTAAAATAGTTAATCCTTCACAAACTGTATTCACATGCCTTTTAACTGTCCTCTTGAGAAGTTTGTGAGGAGATTTCAGTCCCCAGTTTGCAGGTGAAACTGGCAGAGTTGGGTGTTTAAACTCGGACCTTCTAAACTCCAAGCTCAGGTGTCTCTTCTGCTCAGTGCTGCTGGATTGCACAGTGCGGCCGACAGGTGGCTGAGCCTGTGGCATCAGGTGCCAGGTCTCGGGGAGAGGTTCAGGAGGGACTGGAGAGAGCCACAGGGCTGTCCTGAGAAGACCATCTTCCTGTTCTGCTCGGTGGCCTCAGATCAGAACCAGGAGGAGAGGTGGAGACTTCCTGGGGACCCAGAGCTCAGCTCAAGGCAGCCAGGCCCAACAGTCAAAACGGATGAGCTGTCACCCCAGATGTGCTCAGGCGCAGAAGGAACAGCCCTTGGAAGGGGCTTTGGCACAGGTTCAGTGTCAAGGGCTAAGTTCCTAAGGCCCCTTTCACCCCAGAAATTTCAGGCAAAGGAGAGTCAGGGGGGCTGAGTGGTCCAAGGAGCTGCCCAGGTGGCTGGCAGGACCTGTGAGTCAGAAGGGTCGGGGCTTGGAGGAAGGGCGTGGGTGGAATGAGGAGGAGAAGGCCACGTGGTCAGGGAAGCTGTGCCAGCCGCTCCTCAAGGCTGAGAGACCTGGGGCAGCCAGGACAGGTGGGCAGAGACACCACCTACATTCACACATTCTGGCTACCTCTGTTCTGGGAGAAGGAGGCAGATGCTCCACATCTGCCCTCAGGATGCCCCAGGAAAGGTAGAACAAGAAAGAGATGCAAAAATGATTCTCACCAGCCCTTGAGCCCCTATGCTCCAGCCCGCTCCCACACTGTGGAGTTACTTTCATTTTCAATAAATCTCTGCTTTTGCTGCTTAAAAAAAGAAAAATGATTCTCACCACACACTGATGCTCCCACAGCCACACACACACCCGCACTCATACACCCTCGTATACACTCTCACCCACACACATGTTGACGCTCTCACACTCACACAGTGCTATGGGGCTGAGTGTCCGCCCAGATTCGTGCATTGAAACTTAATAGCCAATGTGATAGAATGAAGAGATGAGTTCTTCAGGAGGTGATGAAGTTACCAGGACAGAGCCCTCCTGCATGGGGTTGGAGGCCTTATAAAAGGGCTGAAGGAAGTGGGTTCATTCCCCCACAAGAGGACACAGCACCCTCCCTTCCAGGGACTGCAACAACATGGCGCCATCTTGGAATCAGAGACCCCCGACCCTCCCCATACACCAACACTCCCAGCCTCCAGAACTGTGAGAAATAAACTTATGTTGTTTATGAATGACTCCGTTTCAGGCATTTTATTACAGCCGCCTGAATGGACTACGACACACAGCCATACATTCACATTCACACACATACACCCACATGCTCACACTCATGAACACGCTCATATACAGCCACATGTACCAGCAATTTTGAATATTTCACAGATGAAAAAAACAGGCTGAGAGATGAAGAGGAGCCTCTACAGCCACAAGGTACATAAGTCAGAGCTGCACCCAGATCTGGACAATTGACACCTGCCTGCTTCCCTCTCTTGCCCTCGGCTCCCAGTCACTGATAGTTGACCTGAGCAGTGAGTGAAGTGTAGGAGGAGAAGGGTCAGGGTGGCCACCATGGCCTACGACCTGCCACCGACAAGCCGCTGCCCTCACATGGGTCAGAGACACGCTTTCCATTGCTCACTACCTTGTGCTCCGGCGGCACCATGGGGGCATTCTGAGGGGTATAGATGTTGACGTCGACAGCAGTGGAGAAAAGAAGGATGCGGTGGGGGTTCAGGCCATGGGACAAACAGCTTGTGCTGCCTCCAGGGCAGTAGTAATGAGCTGGTCCATGTCCTGTCAATCACACCCTCTAGGAACAACTAATGAGGGCTCTTACAAATGAAACCCAGCAGATAAAACACTCTCCTGAGTGTGGGCCCAGACTCAGTCTGAGGCCTTATGCTAATGGCCGGCTACCTCAGTCAGGTGTCCCAGCTGCCTGGCTCCTCTCAAGAGACAGAGGGTGTGTAATGTGGGTCCTGTTTTTAAGCTCAGTCTCCCCTGCTGAGGACTGGGGCTCGCAGGCACAGTGCCTCTGGGCCCGGAGATTCGTGAATCAGCTGGGATCTGCATCAGGTTCCACTTCCTCCAACCCTTGCCTCTGTCCCTGGCCTTGTCTCCTGGCACAGAGCTTGTCCGGCCTGCCCATGACCCAGACCCTGGGCTGCGTTTCTGCCGGGGAGACAGAGGCCCCTGAGCCACCTACAGCTTCTGTGCCTCGTCTGGGCCAGTCAGACCACTCTGAGAGGAAGAAGGGAAATTGCCCAGATGAGAAAAGTGAAATGTTTCTGAAGTGAGGGCGGAGAAACTGGGGAATCCTAAACAGAAATAGCGGAGGCTTGTTTTCAGATTTGGAAAGAGACGGTCTCTCTGCCTGAGTGGGTTTTCCATTTGAGGTCGGTGTCAGCCAGCGTGTGCAGACCGGGCCGCCTCACAGCCATGCGAGTCTAATTGTAGCCCAAAAGGGTCAGGTGAGCCAATTAAGTCCCTACAAACCCACTCCCTTTTCTTGTACTTTGGAAGGCTGCTGAGGAAAATGGAACCCACTCTAGAGGCGGAGAAATGGCTTGTTTTTAATTCCCACCCACTCCAAGCCAAGCCAAACCTCACAGAAGTATTTAGAGAAAGGATTTATAAAGTTGGGCAAAGTCAGTTACAGGGACTTCAAGCACCCTGATAAAACCTTCCCAGTTAATAGAAATCACACGCCGAGCCTTCCCCGAGACCGATGCTGCGCCTCGGAGCCACAGGAGCCCCGCTGTGCTCGTTCTGGGTCGCCACGGAAGAGCCTCCCTGCTTTCTATACGTGTGCTTTTATAAACCCCTCAAATTCCCAAGACTTTGTTCCAAGACATGACGCCTCACCTGAAATGACTGTCCTGGGCCTGGCACCTCAGACCCCAGGGTATCCTCAGCACCTGAGAGAACATTCTGGATGAGCTGGTGAAACTGTGTACCTGGCCCTCGCTGTCAGGTGGCCCCTGCTCTCAGCTGAGCCAGTCCTAGACCATCCAGATCCAATAGGCAGACCCCACAGGTGAAGCTCCCAACGCCACACTTTCTCACTTCACCAATTCCATTCCCACCCCTCAGGCCCTGCTCCACATGAATCGGACCAGTTTATCCCTGGAAGGTACAGCAGCACCCCCCAGTCTGCAGTTGAATGAACCATGGTCCAAAGACAGGTGAGCATGGTGCAGTCAGATATGTCCAGAGAAAGAGAAACCACATTCACATAACTTTTGTTATACTGTCATAAATTGTTCTATTTTATTATTATTGTTAATCTCTTACTGTACCCAATTTATAAACTAAACTTCGTATTAGGTATGTATGTGCAAAGAAAACAGCAACATAGAGGCCTATAGGCGTTATCGTTAGGATGTTTGTCCTGCAAACCGCATGTTGAAATTTGATCCCCAATGTTGGAGGTGGAGCTTAATGGGAGGTGCTTGGGTCATGGAGGCGGATCCCTCGGGAATAGATTAATGCCCTCCCCTGAGAGAGTGGGGAGTTCTTGCTCTGTTAGTTCCCTTGAGAGCTGGCTGTTAAAAAGAGCCTGGCACCTCCCCTCTCTCCCTTGCCTCGTCTCTCGGGCATAACTTCTGCACTCACTGGCTCCCTTCACCTTCTACTGAGAGTGGAAGCAGCCCATGGTCCTTGCCAGATGCTAATACCCAATCTTGACATTTTCCAGCCATCAGAATCATGAGCCTAAGAAGCCACTTTCCTTTATAAATTGCCAGCCTTCTGTATTCCTTTAGAGCAACACAAACAGACTCAGACAATAGGGTTCGGTACTATCTGAGGTTCCATGCATCCACTGGGGAGTCTTGTAACATATCCCCTGGGAAAGGGAGCTCTACTATATTAAGCCTTCCTTTGTCACCTCCTCAGATAACTCCACGGGGACTTTCTCAATTTTTGCCTAATTTCCACATATATGAATTGAAGCCCACGCTGTGCGAGGCACTGAGAGGTTATCATGATGGATCAACAGAGCTTCTCTCCTGGAAGAGCAGCTGGGGAATTCTGCCTGGTCACATCAGGAAATGTCTGGGGACAGGGAGAGGACAGACAGCTATTAAAGCTCAGGAGAAGCCAGAAAGGAGATCATGTCTGAGCTGGGGACTGGAGGGAAGGTGTAATGAGAATTCAGACCGGAGCAAAGATGGAGGCATCATTGGAGAGGAGACGGAGCAAATCCTACAATCAAAGCAGGAGCCAGGCTGGGAGGAATCCAGAGGGGCTCGTGGGAAGGCAGCATTGGTGCTGGGAGGAGTCAGAGCTGTTCTCCAGCCTCTGCTCCCCAAAAGAGGTCACGGTCCTGCCTCCACAATGCGTTCCTGCCTTGGTGCTGAGTGGCCTGCAGGCTCCTTGACATTCGTCTTTCCACCAGGCACCTAGCGTCATCCCTGGAACTCTATCTGGTGAATAAACAGGAACCAACTTTCCTCTTATAAGCATCCATCAAAGGATCTGAGCAGAGAAATGATGTGGTCAGATGGGAGCTTTAGGGAAGCATCTTCACCATCCGATGAGAGAGAGGCTAGAAGGGACAAGGAAGGCAGGAGGTGAGTTAGGAGCTGATTGTGATAATCCCCTCGGCCTGGCTCCTCCAGCACTGAAGTGCTGCCCACCCCCAATCCCCTCCATCTGAAGACCTGACTGCAAGCCCAGTCTCAGTGGCCCAGCTCTGGCTACCTGCCCTGAGCTCCCCTGAGCTGGCCTGGACCTTCTCATCCTCTCAGCCAGTGATTTGAGTCTGATCCTCAAGCCCGGCCGTCACTGCATCCGTTCAGGTCACAGGTATTACTGCACACCTGCTCTGTGCCAGGCAGCTCCTCGCCCACTGAGCCCCAGAGGATGTTCCCTTTGTGCTTTTGTTGGCACTTTTGGGGACAGAGGTGGCTGGTCACTTGTCAGGTCCTGGCAGAGTCTCTATGCTCACTCGCTTCGCAACAGAAGTGCCACCTCCTCCTTAGGCAGGCAAACCTGCCCAGGGAAGGGGTACAGGAGCCCTGAGGCAATCTCTTTGGCTTGGTTGTAGAGGCCCATTCTTCCTATCTTGGGAGCTCATAGGTTATAAAAAGGTGAGGGAATGGGCTTGGACAGGACCTATTTGCAGCCCTCCTAAGAAGTGCCTGGGCTTTTCTGACTTGGAGTCCCTGGTCCTTATCAGGCCCACGCATGGTGGGTGGAGAGGTCTCCTGCCAAGGTACCCTGCTTTGTTCCCAGCTTCCCCTGCCTGGGTTTAAGTAGGGAAATACTTGGTTCCATGAAAAGCAGCTGTAATAAAGGTAGAGCTTCTCATACACATGACCCACCCAGCCTCCAGCCCCTCAGGAAATGCCATGTGTAAGGACACACAGGTGGACCAAGGCAGCCAGAATGGGTTCTTGCCCCTTTGTGTGGAGCTCTTTCAGGCACTGCCGTCTCCTGGGCATCCCCTTTGCTGCTAGAGTCAGACCTCTGTGCAGACCAGAAGCAGCTTCCGCAGGTGGCACTCTGCAAAAGGCTCACTTTCCATTCCTCAGCCCTCCTGTCATCTGGCTGCCGCCACTGCATTCCCTACCTTCTTGCTTGCCCCTTCCTTAATGCCCACCTGTTTGTCTCTGTTTTTCCTGCTCCACTGCTCATACCCCAAGCCCCCAGCATTGCTGGTTCATCCCCTGGTGGTCCGAGTCCAAAGAGATTGCCCACTTCCTAGAAAAGGGAAGCTCCTCTTTGCTTATCCAGACCTGCAGATGAGTGAAAAGCCACAGAGAAGATTATGTGGTTTGCAAACTAAGAAAAGAGGAGGTTGACCCCTGTATTAAATACACTGACTCTTAAAAACTACTCTAATTTGGAAGCAAAAAAGGAACTATTGAAGGATCCTTATTACTCCCTGAGAAATATTGCTGTCTCCCACTATTGCTCTGAAAGAAACAAATAATTGGTAAAGGGTTTCCAAGCAAATGTTATGCAGGACCTGTCAGGAGCTTGGACTTCACCTGTTAAAGAGTGGACCGCCATCAGGAAGCATGGCTTGCAAGCTGGGGAGGCAGGTGATGGCGCTGGAGCCCCACGGTGACATTCATGGGAGCAGCACCCTCCCCACCTGGGGACGGGTTCTCCTGAGCAGGTGGATACTCCACGGCAGGGACTTGCAGTCTGGTTTCCTAACCATGTTCTCAGTGGGACAGAGTCCAAGTTTCGGAGCACAGAATCCTGACTCTGCCAGTTAGGACAGCCTGGAAAGCCCTGAGAGAAGCCTCAGGAAAAGCTGATCTTCCTGGAATAAAATTGTTTTCCTGCACATGGCCCCTGAGTATCCAAGGGCCCCAATGCTCCTGGCAGCTTTCTGAGTGGGAGTGACTACTCTTTAGAAAGAATTGATGCCATGTAGTAACTGGCTCCCCAGCCTGAACACAAGAGTGGGAGGGAAAAGCTGAACAATTACTCCATTGAAATCATCTTCACGTGCACTGCAGTGTGGGAAGGTGGTTTGATAAAGCCTGGCTAATGTTAAATCTCTGTAAGGATTAAAGGGTTGATTCATTAATAATTACCTGCAGTATTATTTGTGATTCTGTTGCCCAAGACACATTTTTTAGGGCAGCTTTCTTTTCACAGTCATCAAGAAATTATTAATAATTGTGATTTAGTGAGAAATTATTAATGACTTCTTAATGGGAGCGGAGAGAAAGCTGACCTAACAAAACCGTCGTCCTGAGCAGCAGAATTGAAAATAGCCCTGTAGTTAATTATTCTTAAAATCAGTTATAGAGATAGAGTACTCATTTTTTCATTAAGTAAAATATGTATTGTAGAATAGATACCCAAGTAATATGATTTTGAATTATACAGCCAGGATTTTTAAATGCTTTATTGTTGCTCCCATAAATTCCTCAACTACCAAAATTTATGCTGGGAAAACTAATCCTTCCTATCTTGCTTTCTTGGGTCTCTAGAATTCTCTTCCTTTCTGCCCTCAAAAGGATGTGATCTGCCACATTTCCAAACACCCACTTCCCCTCTTGGAATCTCTGTCTTGATGGTTATATCCTTTCTGGAATATAATTGTGGGTGAACTTGCTTCATCATCTCACTAAATTATTATTCCCTGAGGGGCACTAGGCCTAGGACATCTATACTTTGTGTTAAACACTGTATGGTTTATCCACAACACACACCTGGTAAATGTGTCTGAAATGACTACTCAAGCCCCAAATCAAAATGTGGTTACTCCCATGGTGTGCAATGGAAAACTGGCCCTCAAAGAGGCCACACTGAGCATCCAAGACCTGGATACTACTGCCCCCAGTTGAAATCTTAATTTTGTTCTATCCAAACTATAAAGCTAGGAAGCTTTGGCTCCTTCCCTAAAGAAGCCGCATTTCCCACTCATTGCCATGCCCCCTAATTGGAAGGAGAACCCACATTTTTTTTCCTGAATCCAAAGTCTTAGTCTGGAAGTGGTGCTGTTCTCTACACCTTCATCTATGTTCTATCCTCTCAGCCAGCTTCTCCTCCCTAAACCAATGGACATCCTGAGAGCTCATGTTTTCATGTTCCTGTGGGAAGTTTTTAGACAAACAAAATTAGGAGATGTGGGATGTGGAGAACAGACAAAAGTTAGACGGAGGGTCAGTATGACTATAAGATCAAATAAAGAAAGATGCAGTTGGTGTTTTTATTTTTATTTTTTTTACACTGGGAATTGTTTGGTGTTTTTATTTTTGAGACAGGATCTCTGTTGCCCAAGCTGGAGTGCAGTAGTGTCACCATAGTTCACTGCAACCTCTGCCTCCCAGGCTCAAGTGATCCTCTTACCTCAGACTCCAGAGGATCTGGGACTACAAGGCTCTTGCCACCATGCCCGGCTAATTGTTGTAATTTTTGTAGAGAAGGGGTTTCACCATGTTGCCTAGGCTGGTCTCGAACTCCTGAGCTCAAGCAATCCACCTGCCTTGGCCTCCCCAAGTGCTGGGATTACAGGCATGAGCCACCTCGCCCAGCCGCGGTTAGTGTTTTTAAGCATGAAGAAAAGAAATGTATTTCATCTGCTATCTGGCTCCATGTGCTGTAACTAGAGCCAAAATAATCCTTAAAAGGACCTGAAAACTTACTTTCAAATGTTTTTCTGGGATACATCACTTCACTAGGTGGTAACTCAGGGAAGCATAGAGGGTGTGACCGTACTGGTTTGCTTTATAAATCAGACATAAGATGAGAAGCAAAATGCATAAGGATGCCTCCACTAAAAGAGGTCAGAAGAAAGATGGAGGTGGTGGCACACATAAGACAAGTTAGCAGAGGAGGGGAAGGTGATGTGGAAGGAAATGAGGTTAAAAAATTAACTGAAGAACATACGCGGGCAAAGAAATTTAAAGATAGGCTATATTTTGACTAAGCAGATTTAGTCAGACAACAGAGACAAAAACCCCCTCAAAATTAATTTCAATAAACATAATTTTTTAATTCTAGTTTTTAAATTTATATATAATAGTTGTGCATATTTTGGGGATACATGTGAGATTCTGATACCTGTATGCAGTGTGTGATGATCAAGTCAGGGTAATTGAGATATCCCTCAGCTCAGACATTTATCCTTTCTTTGTGATGGGAACATTAGAATTCTTCTCTTCTAGTCATTTTGAAATTTACAATAAACAACTGTTAACTGTAATTTTCCTATTGTACTATCAAATACAATGAACATAATTCTTAATGACAGACATCAGAGCTTGGAAGTTTTCAAAATGGGAGCAGAACAAGTTTTGATCAAATATACACATTCTTAACTTGTGAACTGACCACCCCAATCAAAACAGATTTGAGCAGCACTCTGAGAGAGGACGCATTGGAAACCACAAAGGAAGTGGCTGGTGGGAAGGTGCAGGGATGGGGAAGCCCCCGGGAGGCCTGGAGCCAGCCCTCAAACTCAGAGCCACAGCCAAGCGGACTACAGACAGCCATTCCGTTGCTGGAGGCATCAAAGCCTTGTATGGAAGAGGTCCAGTTCTGATGCCCACACTATCCACAGATGTTAATTCTTCTCAGTGAACCCCAAAGCAAACTTGTGAACAATGAAGGAAGCCTTCAATTAAACCTTTAAGCATTCTTGAACCTCCCCTCTGCAAATACTTATTTGTGTTATGGGTAAGTTTTGAGTTACAGATTGTCAACATGGGGGATGGATTCAAATGATTCAGCTAAATTTCAAAAATTCTCAACCTAGAGATCAAGTTTGAAATGAGTGTGGATCTAGAAGAAGCTAAGAAAACAATTCTAGGAGATTTAGAGAAACAAAAATGTATTTCTTCTCCCCAGCCCTAAACTACTCCATGTTTTTGTTCTAAGTGGCCTGCTATACTTTTGTAAAACAAAAAGACCACCCAAATCTCTAGTATTCTGGGGTCTATATAATCAGCGCGCAGAGTGAATTTTCCTTTCTTGCTATGGACCAAGAAGAGCCTCATACACCCAACTCTGGCCTCACCAGATTGTTTTTAGCCTGATGATGAGCCTCTATTAAACCCAGAATTTATTTGTCCCAAAGAAGGGTCATGTGTGTTTAACAGACATAAAATCTGCACTAAATGGGAGTCCTGGGCCAGCCTGCTGCGGTCTGTGCATTGTAAGAGGGAATCCTGCATAGCCCATCTGCTGCAGAAGAAGTTTCCAGAGAGGAAGAGAGGCCAGCCAGAGAAAGAAGCTCGTCCCCCCACATCTCTCTAAATGAACCTGGTTTCTGCTTTCCTGGGCTGCTCCCAGAACCATTCAGATCTCCTCTTACCCTCTATTTTGCTATTGACTTGTAGAGACAAGGCCCACGTGGGTCTGCCTAATATAGAATTCCCTGCACTAGAGCCAGTTCTGTATCAGTGAGTGTGAGTGTATGGTGATTTTCTTTGTCCTCTTTATAAATAAAAAAACTAAAAGTAATTACAATAAGAGCTTTGTTTTTCTAAAATTAAGCTCTTAATAAATATCATGAACTAGTCTCTCTCTCTCTTTTTTTTTTTTTTAGACAAAGTCTTGCTCTGTTGCCAGGCTGGAGTGCAGTGGCGTGATCTTGGCTCGCTGCAAACTCCACCTCCTGAGTTCAGCTGATTGTCCTGCCTCAGCCTCTCGAGTAGCTGGAACTACAGGTGCCCGCCACCACACCCAGCTAATTTTTGTATTTTTAGTAGAGACGGGGTTTCACCGTGTTAGCCAGATGGTCTTAATCTCTTGACCTCGTGACCCGCCCGCCTCAGCCTCCCAAAGTGCTGGGATTATAGGCGTGAGCCACCGCACCTGGCCTCTCAGTTTCATAAGCATTGCCTTATTTGAACTTCACAAACAACCTGAGTGGTTATGAGCTAAGTATTGTTGCTATTATTAATCTATAAATGAGGAAACTGAAACTAAGAGAGGCTTATTTACTCCCCCAACGTACTCCCCCAACGCCACACAGCTAGTAAGTGATGGAGCCCAGATTAAAGCTACTCAGTCTGACTCCAAAGTCTCTCCGTCTCCCTCATTCTCTACCCGTCCACCTTAACCACCATGGTAAGTTAGTTATCTAAAGGTACAAACAGGAGTTTTAACATTTGCTTTTGCTCATGTGAAAAATAAACCCCAAGAAATTTGAGCCATAAAAGCATCAGACCCACCCTTGGATTGTTCTGCAAAATCAATGCAGAGAAAGCAGAAAGGCTTTCATTGAACCATGTAGCTAAAAATAAAAGACCCAACGAGCAAAGATTCCCTAGTGCTGGGCAGGAGAGGGCATCAGGGAAGTAGAAGAGAGAGGCAGCCTCTGAAGGGGCTCCCACACAAGTGCAGGGCGGCAGCACCTTAGCCGCAGAGCCCCAGGTGCTCTTCTTCCTGCCGCGACACCTGAGCCCACGTTCTCCTCTGCTGCTTGCCTCTTAGCACTCAAGCTGAGGTGTCGCGACCGCATCCCAGAGGGCAAATGGCGGACAGTTAAGGAGCTGAGCAGCCAGCTGCGGTTGCTGCTTCGTCCCCAGAAGCCCCGCCAGCAACTTCTGTAGACCTGCCCTTGGCCAGGACCTCATCACAAAGCCTCCTCTGGATGGGGGGCCAGCCTCTTACAGCTGCCCACCCAACCAGGGTGCTCGTAGGTGTCAGGCAGGACTCAGCAGCAGAGAGACAAGTCTTTCTGAAAGCAGAAAGGGAGTGCTCATAGGGAATTACATGACTCCCGGAATCATTAGGAGGCAGGTTTCCTTCCCAAAGCCACGCCACAGGGCTGGATGCGGAAGGACCTGCCTTCTACTACAAATAGGGAGGCCCCAGTCACACCGGGAAGCCAGGACTAAAACTGTAGTGCTTTTTCTAGGAGCTCTGCCCCTACATGGGTGCGTCCCTCCCTGCCTCTGTCTCTCAGCTTAACCCAGCCTCAAATTTAGTCTCATGACAGAGAAATGGGGCTAATCTGATTGGCAGAACCCACATCACATCCAGAATCCTAGCACAAACGTGCCGGGAAGCGCAGGCTTGCTTTCCAGCTGTTGCAGAACCGAAGGCACAGAGGAGGAAGCTGGAGATGATGCCACATACACCCATCAGCCACAAGTTAGCAAAGGAAGCAGAGTCCTTTTTCCAGGGGACTTTGGCTTCTGAGCTGCTGGTGGTGGGGGAAGGGCAAGGGAAGGGCATTGGGGTAAAAACAACCCTTCTTGCTTTCCTGTGTAGAGGACTCAGGATGTGGTTGGTGAGCCCATCATCTGGGGAGACGCATGAAGGGGAAAGGAGGAAGAAAAGCTTCAAAAGAAACATGGCTGAAGGGTTTCTGTCCTGGAGAAGAAGGGGTGGTGCTGGCCGTGACACTTACCCTATTGCCTCACAGACCTGGAGCGATTGACCTCTCTTGTGCACACCAGGGAGTGGGAGGGACAAGGGGACGAGGACACAGGCCTGCCTTGAAGAGCTTGCACCCTAATGAGAAAGCTAGAGCTGAGGAGCACAAAGACAGGACGGAACAGGCAGGGTCCTTACAGTGCTACAGATGGGTAAGCTGAGGCCTGGGGGGTGACCACCTGCCTGGCATCCCCTGTGCCAACCTCCACCCCCCAGCAGGCTACTTCCACAGGGATCCAGGCTTCAGAGCATCTCAGGTTCCAGAGAGGCTCCAAAACGCACCAACTCAAAGGCTGTTTTACTGGAAATGTTCATGAAAATCTATTCCATTACTATTTAGATTATCAAGGCACACCACAGGGTGAAGTTTAACATGCAGCAAAACTTTTCTCAAGCCTCTTTTTCCAGCTCTCTCACTGATTCTCCAAAACTTCTCTCTTACTCTCTGCTCCCAGCAAAGCCTTGCCTCCTGGCAGCCCATGTGGGTGCCTGATTTTCTTCTCTGCTTCTTTTATTTAACCTCTACTCTTAATTCTTTCCTGCAAGGAAATCTCTGATTCTTCTTCTGTAATTCCCAGCTATCTCTCCACCACCTGCCTTCTTGAATCTCCGTTTCTCTTTCTCTGTCTCCCTTGCCCTGATTATAAATTATAAAAGCCCAGAAATGGAGCTGGCAAAGATAGAATCCACTTTGGTTGGTGAAGGGCAGAGATGTTATGAAGGCTCCTATTGCAAACAATCATGGTCTCTGTTCATTTCCATAGCAAAGAGAGGAAACGTGAATCTCCTTCTCTCGAGCAGGTAGCTTGGCGTTCATAACCCTTCTTAGGAGCTCTCCATAAATGTCTGAATCTCAGTAAATATGGTCCCCCACCTCCTCCCCATCTCTGCCCTTGAACACTTGGAAGATCTTTAGAACATGTCATCACTTGTCCAGGTTCATGGCAAAAGCAGAACTAAGTTAGAAACACCTGGCTCTCAGCCTCTCCACCTTCACCCCGGCTTCTTCTGCTGTCAAACTCCTCTGAGTTTTTAAGTACAAAATGTGACACTTTCTGGTGTTGATCAAGCTGGAAACCAGCAGGTGCCCACATCTTAGACTACCCCTGCCCTCAACAGCAGCTTAAATACTTAGAGTTTATTAAATCTGTTTACCACTACTCTGCATCTTAGCACAAGCATTAGTTAATCCCTTGTTTGGAGATCAAACCCAAGAAACTTTTAAATATGATCTCCTGCCCAGTGTGGCAAACAAATCATTTCCATCATGGAAAAAAACCAGGGAGGAAAACAATAGTGCATTGAAACCAATGCAACACAGTCCTCAGTGATCAAAGTCCTCTGGTTTTCAATTAGCACAGGACATTCAGAGGAAGAGGGCTGCCTGCTTATTGATTAGTTGATTGTTTATGAAATGAAGAAACCTCATCTTTTCTCTATATTCTACTACCGGCTAGGGGCCTGGGAAGTGAAAATTGCCACCAGCACCATCCTGCAAAGAAAAGAACATTCCATTTACTCCTCCTTGCTTCCTGGGTGCCAGCACCTCCATCTTACCCAAGCTAGACCCTAAGGAACCTCTAGTTTCTCCTTCCCCTCACCTCCTCGTGTAATTTCTCCCCAAATAACATCACATTTGCCTGACCGCTGCTTCTCACATCCCTGCTCTCCTTTACTCCTGTCTCTTCATTACTCCTTTCTCACCAAGACAGTAAGTGCAGCTTCCATCCTTGTCTCTTTCCTGTCAACCTATGTGACCGCTAATGCTATTCAACTCTCTACATCTTCGATTGGGTTCTAACTGTCCCTTGACACAAGCCTTCCTTTGAGATGTGATTGAAAGTGATGTCTGTTACTTCTGGCAGAGCCTCAAGGGCCTGTACCTGCTTTGCCATGATCCTTTTTCCCTCTGCCATTGTGACTGACCATGTTCCTGATGAGGCTGCCACATGAGCCTGAGGAACAGAGTGGTACCACTCCACAAGGTCCACATAGCACAAGTGAACTACAATGCTTTATTTCAGTAATGCCACCCATATCTTGGAGCTCTATGCCCTGAGTGATTCAGGAGGTGGAGAACAGCTCTGGTTGCTTCCTTCTTTAAAGAATATCATTACTTTCCCAAGCTAATGCATGAATTAGAATCTAAAATATAGGTCAGGCACAGTGGCTCATGCGTACAATACCAGCACTTTGGGAGGCCAAGGCGGGAGTATTGCTTGAGCCCAGGGGTTCAAGACCAGCCTGGACAACACAGAAAGACACCATTTCTATTACATAAATGAATAGATAATCTGAAAAATAAAACAGGAATGCTAAGAGGCAATGTTGTATAATAATAATTTTTGTTTAGTGACTGGCCTTTGTCCCAGGCTACTGGAAGGGCAACTCTAAATCCCTGGAATTTCCCACGTAGTAGGAGCGTCTTTGTTTTTCAAGAGGCCCTGGATTGGATCACACCTGACTTTATGCTAATGAAGTGGTCCATGGTGGTTCCTAGATAGCCTCAGGATGGGGCTGGTCATGCTAGAAAGACCAACCATGTGATAAGAGGGCTGGGACTTTGAGACATGGAATATCAGTCTGACTTCCCATCCTCCAGGGAGGAGAGTAGGGACTAGAGATTGAGTTCAATCACATGGCCAATCAATCGTGTCTATGTAATGAAACTCCAATAAAAACTCTAAACACAAAAGCTCAGTGGAGCTTTCTCATTGGTGAAGACATTTATGCACTGGGAAGATAAGAGTCCTGATTCCATGGGGAAAGGGCATCAAAGTTTTGCAGGTGGGGCCCTCCCATACCTCACCCTATGTACCCCTTCATTTGGCTGTTTCTGAATTTCAACCTTAATAATAAAGCTGTAATCAAAGGTATAACATTTGCCCAAGTTCTGTGAGTTGTTCTAGTGAGTTATTGAACCTGAGGAAGATCACGGGCACCCCTAGATTTTTGGCTGGTCAGTCAGAAGTAGGGGTATTGTTGTTGTGGATCATGTTCTTTAATCTTTGGGGTCTGTTCTAACTCCAGGAAGTTAGTGCCAAAATTGAATAGCAATATACCAATTGGGGTCAGAATCACTAGAAAAATAGGTTAAGTGGTGGACTGCACTGGGACATCCAGGCAGAGGTGGTGCCTTGGAATGAGGAAGTGGAGGCAGAATGACATGAATAGGTGAGACCACTTCCAATGGAGTCCAAGCTAAGTCAACTTCTTAAATCGCTCACATTCCCACCTCCCCACAGCCAAATGAGACCATTTCCTGCCCAGAGACTGGTTTCAGCTGGGCATCAATTTCCTGAACAGGGAAACTTACCAAACTTCTCACCTCCCAGAGAACATGGTACCCTCACATGGAAGATGAGGAGAGCTTGCTCCTCTCATTCCAGCTGCTCTCTTCTGCTGGCATTCTTATTCTTTGCACACGTTTTAAAATTCACAGTTACTAGAGGTGGCAGGTCCCTAGAGTCTCTTAATTTGTCTTCTAGAAACTTCTAAAAGCACACTCAAACATCAGGACAAAAGGGAAAAGTGTTCCCCTAGGATAGTTCACTGCTATTACATAAGTTTCAAAAATGGACTACCTAAAAGATGACTCAAACTGAAAATATAATTCACTGATATGGTCTGGCTCTGTGTCCCCCACCAAAATCTCATCTTGAATTGTAATCCCCATGTGTTAGGGGAGGGACCTCGTGGGAGGTGATTAGATCATGGGGGTGGTCCCCCCATGCTGTTCTTGCTATAGTGAGTGAGTTCTCATGAAATCTGGTGGTTTTACAAGGACTTTTCCCCCTTCACTCTGCACTTGTCTCTCCTGCCACCATGTGAAGAAGGACAAGTTTGCTTCCCCTTCTGCCATGATTGTAAGTTTCCTGAGGCTTCCCCAGCCATGAGGAACGTGAGTCAATTAAACATCTTTCCTTTATAAATTATCCAGTCTTGGGCAGTTCCTTATAGCAGCATGAGAATGGACTAATACAGTAAATTGGAACCAGGAGGTAGTGGGGTGCTTCTATAAGGATACCCAAAAATGTGGAAGCAACTTTGGAACTGGGCAATAGGCAGAGGTTGGAAGAGTTTGGAGGGCTTAGAAGAAGCCAGGAAAATGTGGGAAAGTTTGGAACTTCCTAGAGACTTGTTGAATGGCTTTGACCAAAATCCTTATAGTGATATGAACAATGAAGTCCAGGCTGAGGTGGTCTCAGATGGAGATGAGGAACTTGTTGGGAACTGGAATAAAGGTGACTCTTGCTATGCTTTATTTTGCCCCTGCCCTAGAGATCTGTGAAACTTTGAACTTGAGAGAGATGATTTAGGGTATCTAGTGGAAGAAATTTCTAAGCAGCAAAGCATTCAAGAGGAGGAAGAGCACAAAAGTTGGAAAATTTGCAGCCTGATGATGCAACAGAAAAGAAAAACCTGTTTTCTAGGGAAAAAGTCAAGACAGCTGCAGAAATTTGCATAAGTAACAAAGAGCCAAATGTTAATCACCAAGACAATGGGGAAAATGTCTCCAGGGCATGTCAGAGACCTTTGAGGCGGCCCCCTCAAATCACAGGACCAGAGGCCTAGGAGGAAAAAATGGTTTTGTGGGCTGGGCTCAGGGCCCCCCTGCTGTGTGCAGCCTAGGGACTTGGTGCCCTGCCTCCCAGTCAGCTCCAGCTGTGGCTAAAATGGGCCAAGGTACAGCTCAGGATGTGGCTTTAGAGGGTGCAAGCCCTAAGCCTTGGCAGCTTTCATGTGGTGTTGAGCCTGCAGGTGCACAGAAGTCCAGAATTGAGGTTTGGGAACCTCTGCCTAGATTTCAGAGGATGTATGGAAATGCTTGGATGTCCAGGCAGAAGTTTGCTGCAGGGGCAGAGCCCTCATGGAGAACCTCTGCTAGGGCAGTACAGAAGAGAAATGTGGGGTCAGAGCCCCCACACAGAGTCCCCACTGGGGCACTGCCTGGTGGAGCTGTGAGAAGAGGGCCACCATCTCACTTACTCTTTCTGACCCAAAATATATCCTCATCTGTAAAATGAGGATATTAAGAACCTATGTATATTTCCTGGTATATAATAAGTACTCAGTAAATGGAGCACTGACAATCTTAGCTTCTGATGGCTATTGAGAAGTGTTACAAAATGGTCTAGCCCACCTGATCTGCTTTACTCAAGAAAAGCCTCCCCTCTCACCATTGCAGCACTCCAGACTCCAGAATGGTAAATCCATTAGAGCATTCCAGACTCCAGAATGGTAGATCCACCTATTGCTTAGGCTGTGCACCTGGAAAAGCCACAGACACTCAACACCAGCCCATGAAAGCAGCAGGGATAGGGGCTGTAGCCTGCAAAACCACAGGGGTGGAGCTGCACAAGGCCATGGGATCCCACCTCTTGCATCAGCATGACCTGGATGTGAGACATGGAGTCAAAGGAGATTATTTCAGAGCTTTAAGATTTAATTACTGCCTCATTGAATTTCAAACTTGTGTAGGGCCTGTAGTCCCTTTGTTTTGGCCAATTTCTCCCATTTGGAATGGGTGTATTTACCCAATGCCTGTAACATCATTGTATCTAGGAAGTAACTAACTTGCTTTTGATTTTACAGGCTCCTAGGTGGGAGGGACTTGCCTTGCCTCAGATGAAAGACTTTGGATTTGGACTTTTGGGTTAATGCCAAAATGAGTTAAGACTTTGGGGATCTGGTGGGAAGGCATAATTGTGTTTTGAAAAGTGAGAAGGATGAGATTTGGGAGGGGCCAGGGGCAGAATGATATGGTCTGGCTCTGTGTCCCCACCCAAGTCTCATCTTGAATTGTAATCTGAATTGTAATCCCTGCATGTTGGGGGAGAAACCTTGTGGGAGGTAATTAGATCATGGGGGTGGTCCCCCACCATGCTGTTCTCTTGATAGTGAGTTCTCACAAGAGCTGATGGTTTTATAAGGGGCTTTTCCCCCTTCACTCTGCATTTCTCTCTCCTGCTGTCATGTGAAGAGGGATGTGTTTGCTTTCCCTTCCACCATGACTGCAAGTTTCCTGAGGCCTCCCCAGCCATGTGGAACTGTGAGTCAATTAAACCTCTTTATAAATTACTTAGTCTCAGGTACCCAATCTCAGACATGCCGCTTCATAGCAGCATGAGAACGGACTAATACACTCACTTTAAAAAAAAAAAAATTTAGATGAAAAAACAGTGACATCTATAATCCAGTGTCTAGTGAGCAAGGTTCAAATGAGCCGAGCAAAGTTCTAGGAAAGGATGGCTGGGGTGGGAAAAGCCTAATAAAAAGAAGCAGGACACAGCCCTCAAAGCCTCAATCATCTATTACAGAGACAAAGTTTATAAATGGAAAAAGTACTGCAAGGCAAGCCATGATTCAATTTCCAAGTAGGTCAAACAGATCAAGTCTCAGTTTGGTGAAGAATTAAAGTAATGAAAGAATAGAGCATTACACAGAAGTCACAATTGTCATGGGTCTTGAATGAGCTCTTATCAAAGAAAAAGATCCGTTTGTTTGATTTTTCAATTAGGTATTTTAATTCTGTACTCCTAACCTACTGAAATTGCACCAAAATCCACATCCCTTTGTTCTCAAAAAACATCTGGACCCCATAGTCAGGATGGCTGGGCCACCACACTTCCCCAGCAGGCAGGCTAAGAACTCTTAAGGACAGGTGTTTTCAAAGCCAGCCAAGGCTGTTCCTCTTTGCCTCCTGAGAATCTGTTTTTGTGGCACTTGGAAGCATATACGAGATACTCAAAAACTAGCCCACTGCAAGTCAAGAGTAGAACAATACCAATATGACATCATTGGTGCCAAACGGAGTGGCCAAAATAGTTAAGATATATTACAGAAATCTGTATTACCAGGAACAATGTAGAATTCTTTGAGTGTAGTGAGAATGGAGGTGAACCCACCATTTACAAAAGATCCTACCTTCATTTAAATGCACTTGGTTAGGATGATCCCAGCAAGGCTATTAGGGAAGGACCCAGAGCCACAAGCACCTGTGGGCCAGGCCCCCAACTGGCCCTGCTGGTGGCTGTGTCTGGGGTTGCAGCCTAGCCCCAGCAGTCCTAGGCAGGGCACATGCAATGGTGCATCTTAGGTCTATGTGGGCTGTTGATCAAGAGCAAGGCCCAGCCATCTGCAGCAGAAATGGAACAGGAAGCAGCCTCTGGGAAACAGTTATTTTTTTATGTTATTGTTTTAGAGACAGGGTCTCACTCTGTCACCCAGGCTGGAGTGCAGTGGTGTAATCATGGCTCACTGCAGCCTTGACCTCCTACACTCAAGTGATCCTCCCGCCTTAACCTTCGAAGAAGCTGGGACCACAGGTGCATGCCACCATGCCTGGCTAATTTTTAAAATTTTTTGTAGAGATGGAGTCTCACTATGTTGCCCAGGCTGATCTCAAACTCCTAGGCTCAATGATCCTTCCACTATCTCAGCCTCCCAAAGTGCTGGAATTATAGGCGTGAGCCGCTGTGCCCAGCTAATCTGGACAAGATTTAAATCAGGGCTTCTGTGGCAGGAACAGTGTGGGAGGGTTTCACTTCCTCTGGGAACTCCTCTCTGGATTACCGCCCTTCCCCCATATCTAGGTTAGGGTCACAGTGAAGGCTCCTGCAGTGTCCTGTTCTCACCTCTTCTTCTATTACCCTGCAATGGAATCATCCATGTACCCATCTATCTCCCCAGCAAGAACAGGTGCACCTTGGGGATAGCATCTCTGTCTGATTCATCTCTGTATGGAGCAAACAATGTCTGGCACACAATGGGTGCACGTGAAATGTTTGCTACTGTTATTGAATGTGGATTGCAAATCAGGGAATCAAGACCCCATCGGGAGCATGTAGGACCATTTGCATATAGGGGAGCCTGTGGTCCTGAGACCAAGTGTGAGACTGGAGTCTCAACAAGCAGATGAGACCTCAGCTGCTGCGGAGACGTAGCACAGAGCCCACCTGCTAATCAGGGTGTCTTAGAAACTCAGAGGGCTAAGTGCGTGGTTGGACGGTCAATATGGTCCCAGATATCAGAGCCAGTAGTTGGATGGGGGCCGGGAAATGTTACAAGCTGACAATTTTATAAGAATACTCATTTTCAGGTGTTCACTGTCCATTCAGTATGAAGACTTACTCTGAGAAGCAGAGTTGACACCGGCCACCCTCAAGAAATAAAATCCAGAATCTAAGGCTGCCAACATAGTGATAGTTCTGCCTTCCCCTATCCTCCAGAGGGACAGAGAAGATTTCAAAATGCCTCCCTAGTACTCTGTGTTCTGTGACTCAGAGATGGTGTTTATTGCCTGCACACTCTTCTAAGCCTTCTGAATATCCACACAGCCCTTCCTCCTAGCTCAACCAGAGCAATTGACTGATGCACTGGTATAACCATCTCCGGTTACATGTTTACTATGCCAGGGAGAAAAGGAATTCTTATCGTAAATCACTATTCCTTGCAAATGTATTTGCCAGAATCAAAATAAAGCTAAAGTTAGACACAAAATGGGATGGGACAGAAACTTGACCAAACAAAGTCAGAGAAATAGGGGGAAGAAGGGGTCTCAGCATCACTTTGTGACTCAGGACAAGACTTTTTTCATCCGCCTCTTGTAATTCTGGGTAGCAGTGAGCCCAGTTGGGAATAAACAGCCCCGAGGTCAGTAGTGGCCACTGGGTTTTTTCTTGTAGGCCTGGAGGCAGCGGGACTGCGACAAGGTTATCCAGGCTTGCCTGCTGCCTGCTACCAGCAGGGGTTGCAAAGCAAGTCCATCAGCCCAGGGCATGGCTTCCACGGTGAGAACCGGGAGGAGAGCCCATGCTTGCAGAGCAAGTTCTTGGTCGCAAGCACCAACCTCTTTCAGAGAACCTTGATTGATGGCAGCACCCTACTCATATCCAAGAGATGTTTCTGCCTGTCGGTGCTGATGACCCAAAGCGTGCCCTGCTCCTATGGGCAGGAGGTGGACCCCGGGTCTGCCACCCTCCCCTTCCCTCTCCTCTGGGCACAGGCTGCGCTTCCTTGCCCTTCCTGTTGTGGAGAGTCGGTGGAAAATGAGTCCTCTCCCATGTCAGAGCTGAGAAGAATAACAGATCACATAGTTTTCTTTTAGCTGCTCCTGTCTTCCAGGTCATGTTCTAAGTGACTTACGAATCTCATCTCAGTTCATGCCCAGAACCATCTTATGAGGTCCACTGTTGTCTCCATTTCACAGATGAGAAAACTGAGAAGCCCCCCACTCCCAAAAAAAAAAAAAAATCCCACAGTGGTGAGTGGTGGAACCAGGCTGGAACCCTGAAAGCTGACTCTGGGCTCACATCCTAAACCCGCTTTCCTCTCCTTGGGGAACCCACAGGGGCGGCGGCTCTGGAGCAGGCAGGATCACAGGCAGAGGCTCTCCATGTTTTTCTTCACCTTGCCTACTTCAGGAGGGAGCTGAAGGAGGGCACCGTGAGATGAACAGAGCCATGCTGCATTGTGAGTGGGCTCAAAGCATCTCACAAATAGTACAACTCCAAGTCAGACAGCATCTCCGAAAATCGAAAGGGCCGAGTTTATACAGGCTTTGATTCATTTTGTTTTACCCACACTTCAAAACATGTCCTGCCCCAGTGGTCGCGTTAGCATCTGTCATTGTTGTGTTTCTTTAAAGTCAGGCAATGTGTTAACTGAGCTGAAGGATTAGTCATCTGTCCCTAAAGTGAGATGGCTCCCTGGATCCTAAAAGCACTTGAAACAGACAATCCCACATGCAACCAAGAATGGGAAATTCTGCATGGCAAGGGTTAGTGGCGCAGAGAGATTGCAAGAGTCAGAGAGCACATGTGTAGAAAACAGGGAAAATGAAAATAAGAGAGAAAAGAGACTAAGAAAATAGGAAGACATAGATATTTACACAGATATGTAAATATCCACTTCCCCATGATATATAAATATCCACTTCTCATAGATATTTAAGATGTGTCTGTATGTGTATTTGTTTGCTCGGGCTGCTGTAACACAGTACCGTAGACCAGGAGGCTTAAACAACAGAAATTTATTGTCTCATACGTTTCATCTGGAGGCTAAAAGTCCAAAATCAAGTCGTCAGCAGAGCTGGTTCCTCCTGAGGCCTGTGAGGGAGAATCTGCTCCACGCCGCACCCCTTGCTCCTTGTGGTTTGCTGGCAGTCTTTGGTGTTCCTTAGCTTGACGATGTATCACTCAATCTCTGGCTTCGTCTTCATGTGGTGTACTCCCTGTGTGTGTGTCTCTGTGTCCAAATTTCCCCTTCTGATGTGGACATCTGTCATATTTGATTAGGGCCCGCTCTGATGACCTCATTTTAACTTGATTACCTCTGTTATGACCCTGCCTCCAAACAAGTTCACAATCTGAGGTTCATTAACATATAATTCTTGAGTAGACACAGTTCAATCCATAGCAGCTTGCATTTTTCTCACATGTGAGAGGGATCTTAGCCTGTGACTTTTAAAAGACATAAAACAAAGAAAAACCTTTGAATAATGCCGCAGTAAACATACGTGTGCATGTGTCTTTACAGCAGCATGATTTATAGTCCTTTGGGTATATACCCAGTAATGGGATGACTGGGTCAAATGGTATTTCTAGTTCTAGATCCCTGAGGAATCGCCACACTGACTTCCACAAGGGTTGAACTAGTTTACAGTCCCACCAACAGTGTAAAAGTGTTCCTATTTCTCCACATCCTCTCCAGCACCTGTTGTTTCCTGACTTTTTAATGATTGCCATTCTAACTGGTGTGAGATGGTATCTCATTGTGGTTTTTATTTGCATTTCTCTGATGGCCAGTGATGGTGAGCATTTTTTCATGTGTTTTTTGGCTGCATAAATGTCTTCTTTTTGCGGCATTATTCACAATAGCAAAGACTTGGAACCAACCCAAATGTCCAACAATGATAGACTGGATTAAGAAAATGTGGCACATATACACCATGGAATACTATGCAGCCATAAAAAATGATGAGTTCATGTCCTTTGTAGGGACATGGATGAAATTGGAAATCATCATTCTCAGTAAACTATCGCAAGAACAAAAAACCAAATACCGCATATTCTCACTCATAGGTGGGAATTGAACAATGAGAACACATGGACACAGGAAGGGGAACATCACACTCTGAGGACTGTTGTGGGGTGGGGGGAGGGGGGAGGGATAGCATTGGGAGATATACCTAATGCTAGATGACGAGTTAGTGGGTGCAGCGCACCAGCATGGCACATGTATACATATGTAACTAACCTGCACATTGCACACATGTACCCTAAAACCTAAAGTATAATAATAATAAATAAATAAAAGAAAAAAAAGGAAAACCTTTGAAATGCATCTATCAGGTGATTAAATGCATCTATCAACTGCTAGCTGTGGGACCTAGTGTTCAAGCGAAGAGAGGTGGAAATATTGATCCTTTCACATTAAACCCAATTTCCTGTGTGCTCCATTTCATGACAGACTTCCTCAGTGGGGCCAGATGCATTGTAGTATTGCCCCTATTTTCTAGGCAAAACCCACGTTATGAAACAACTCTTGTCTCTGTCTCTCTCTCTCTTACCTCTTCCATTAGAAGATGATGATGGCCCTCATTTGCTGAAGACTCGGGGCTAGCAACAACTGAAATAAAATAAAATAAAACTATTTTAATGGGTGACATAATAGGTGGCTGCTTTTGAAGGGGAAGATAGAGTATGGACCCTGGTGCTGAACTTCTTGGGTTCAAATCCCAGCTCTGCCATTGAGTAGCTGTGGAATGTGGAGGAAATTCTCAAACTCTCTGTAGCTCAGTTTCCTCATTTGTCGTAAGGGGTGAAAACAGCATCTCCCTGACGGAGTTGTGAGAAATAAATGATTTAATGTTTGTATATCCCATGAACCACAGCCTGAAGCCTAGTAAGTCCTATGTAAATATACTTAAATTAAAACCATAAGAATTGTAGAGGAAGCTGACTGCTTTTAACTGCATTGGAATCCTTTTAAAAGATAACAAACTCATGCTTACTGGAACACTATGAAAGTCAGAAGACCTCAATGGCAGCGTTTAAGGAGACATTTATCTCCTGCAGCCATGGGGCAGACTGGGGCAAACAGCAGGTCCAGGGTCAAAGGTTTAGCATGGCAGAGCTGTGAGAGCTATAGGGAAGACTAATCTGCATCTTCATAGGTTTTCTATGTCAAAGTCAGGGCCCTGATGAGGAAAAAAAAAGTGAAACCCTGAGACTGTAACAAGAATATTTGATTGGACAAGCCTAAGAATTTCAAGTCCCTATATTGTACAAAACCCAGTGCGCTGCCAGAAGCAGCCTCATCCTCCTTTGCAAATGAGAAGAGTGCCCCTGTGCCTGGAATTGAGCAGCGAGAGGCCTTGCCTGAGGCAGGTGGCTTGCATGATGATGCTGGCCCTCCTCAAGATTCCCTTCTGCCTCCTCTCATTGATTCCAGTACCAAAACTTGGGCAAGGTCTCAACACCACCTGAATGGAAAAATAGAGCCCTTGCTCCAGAGTAAAGTTTACATGCCAAGGGAATTGCAGTCCTAGCTGATAAATACTACCAAGACCTGGGGAAATATGTGAAAATAGATGTTGAGGGGTTTCAAATCAGAGCAAGGAGAACATCAGGCTGGATAGGGGAGGATTGATTGACATGGGAGACCTCCCATGTAACTTGGGATCCAATGTTCTGACAAAAACACCTGGAGCCAGTCCTACAAATCTGTTGAGACGCCTCCTTGAAGATCTGACATAAAGGGAATGTACATGAAATGAGGCAGAGCTACCACCATCCTTATCATACCATCAAGGAAAGTGCAATCAGCTCAGACAGATAAGTTTGTTAGAGTGGATTTACCAAGTTGGACGTGAGAAAGCACTCTTGTCTATTTCCCCAGGGGAGACTGGAAGACACGCCCTTCTCCAAGATTATAAGGAATGCACTGGTGATGGCTGTACTGATATCTCACAAGCCTGAAGATGGTTGTGCCTTTTTAAATATATGAAAAAACAAATTTATTTCTTAAGTTCTGGAGGCAGGGATGATTGTCCATTTTAGAGCAGAGTTGACAGTTAAAGATGATGTCATAGAAATGGACTCCCTAATATCAGTAAGCATAATGGGATCATAGAATTATGAGGCTAGGAGGCACTCAAATCTCAAATGAAAATTGAATGTGATTACCCTAAAGGACAGCAAGACTGGAATAGCCATCAGGGTGCCGTGACTTGCGGACATATATGGTAAAGGCTGTTGGCTCTGCTGGAGCTCAGAAAGCAATACCCCAAAATGAAGGCCTCAGAAGCAAAAGTTTTCCTCTGACATTTTCCTGCCCTCCTGCCTCTCAGTCTCATTCTCCCCCAAGGTTAGACAGAGAAACTGGAATCCTTCTTCCCCAAGGCAGGTCATAGAAACCACAACTCTTTTCCCCCACAGCCAAAGCCAGCCATAAAACCTAAAAATATGACTCTAACTGCCTCAGCCACTCTGCACCCACCTGCCAGTCTGTGTAAAACCTAGCCTTAAAGAAATTATCTGACCTACCTTGTTTGAATGTAGGTCACGAGACGCCCCCATTCCAGAGACAGCCCTGCCCCACCCCAAGAAGGAAGGAATGCTGCGCAGAGACAGCAGGAAGAATCTAGACAGACAGGCCTTGCTGGGTGTCCCACTGGGTCTGTTAGCATCGGATCATATCCTTTTTGTCCAATCATATTTCTACACAGCTGTCCGTAGTTTGCTAAACCTAAGCTTAAAGATGGATAATTTCCCCTGTGTCTTTGGGTCTTTATTCTGAAGGCTTCGTGTCATGTAAGACTATGATGAAATAAATTTGTATGCTTTTTGTCCTATTAACCTGCCCATTGCCAGTGCTTTTCAGTGGACCCTCAGTGGGCACAGGGGAAGTTTCCCCTTGGCCCCAACAGCTACCAGATAGTGGTGTTCTCCTAACATGGATAGTCGACTAAGGTGGTATTCAACTTCGCATAAAAAAGATTGAGCGTTGGTCCTTTATTCAATTTTCAGATTAAAATGCTTAACACACCTAGAGTCGACTGAATGAAGAAGAGTCTGGATTTCTTTGAGGAAAGACTTGGCAACACCAACACAAATAATCTATAGTAAACATTCCCCCAATTCTTTCCCATGTGATCCGAGAACATTTGCCAAAATCACAAGCCCTGGGAAGAGAGTCTGGCCAGATCCTTCCAGGACTATTAGACATGGGTCAGAGCTGATATTGATACCAGAACTGAAACACCATCATCATCCTCCAAGTAGAGTAAGGACTAATGAAGATCAGGTGACCAATATAATTTTCCCCAAGTTTACCTGTCTTCAGGAAATACTGCCCAAGGTAAAGGACAAGTTATTGCAACTTGTACTTCCCACCACTAAGAAATAAGCACAGTGCTTGGTAGGATTCTTCAGGGTTTATAGGCAGCATACACGGCACCTGAAAATACTTCTCTGACCCATTATTAGGTGACACAGAAGGCACTCAGTCTTGAGTGGGTCAGTGAGTAAGACAGAGCCCTGCAGCGGGTCCAGGCTGCTTGGGCCATATAACCCACCGAAACCTAGAAGATCCTATCGTACTGAAGGTATCTTTGATGGACAGTAATGCCATGTCGAGTCTCAGGAAATCTCCAATAGGACACTCACAGCACAGACCCCTAGAGTACTGGAATGGGGCCTCTGCCTGCTTTTTGTCAAAAATTAGGCCTTCGAGTTAGCTTCAATGGGCAGTCCCTGGACAGACTCAGAACAGCTCAAAGGCCATCAAAGGTTAGAAACTGGAAGAGCCTTGAGAAATAGGCCGAATATGTTCAAAGAATTATTCACCATTCAAAAGACTGTCCCTAGCATGCTATTGGACCTGGGTAGAGACAGAGCATCTAATCATGGGACATCAGGTGACTGTGTGAATGGAGTTGCCCATCATTAGCTGGGTACTGTGAGATCCACCAAGCCATAAGGTAGGGTGGAACAGCAGCCCATCATCCCGTGAGAGTGCTACATCTAAATACTGGCCCCAAGCAGGTGCAGAGGTATAAGTAAGCTTCACAGACAGGTGGTTCTGGCTCCCAGGTCATTGTCCCTGGTGCACCAATGCTTCCTCCTTAGCTTATACCTATGGACTTGAATAGCATGTCCTATGACCAGCTGGCAGAAGAGGGGGAAAAATTAGGCCTGGTTCAAAAACAGATTGACGTTACATGTCAGTGAGAGCCTAAAATGGATTATTGCTTTACCACAGCCACACTGAGGGATGATATCAAAAGCCTGCAGTGAGAGGAGATTCTCCCAATGGCCAGTGCCATGGGTCAGCCACTCTGGGTGGAAAAAGAGATGGCCTGGGACAAGGATATGCCTGAACTCCTGGCAAATGGTAAATGGTTTGGTTGGGTGGTCAGGGACCTGGAAGAAGCAATATTGGAAGACTGGCACAAGGGGATCTGGGTAAGGAGCTGTAGATGGACCTCTGGGACTGTGCACAAGGTGTAAGGATCTTGGTGTTTCATGTTAGCGTCCACTGAAAAGCATCCAGTATACAAGAGGCACTAGGCAACCAAATGGACCAGCACATTCAGCCCATGGGTATCAGACAAGTTTGGTCTTCAACCACCCTAGTGCTTATACAATGGGCCCATAAATGGAGTTGCTGTGGTGGCAAGGATGGAGGCTATGCAGGGCCCAACACCATGGGCTCTCCCACCTCACAAAGCTGATCTAATGACTGCCACTGAATGTTCAGTCTGTCAACATCAGCATCCAGCAGAGTCCTCCAGATGATACCATCTCTGAAGAGACCAACCAACCACTTGGTGGCAAATGGATTACATAAGACACCTTCTATCTGGGAAAGGGTGGTGATTCATTTTGTCCTAAATTGGCATGCATTCCAGGTGTGAATTCGCCTTTCCTGCCCTCAGTGCCTCGGTAGCACCACTATTCAGAGACCCACAGAGTGTCTGATTTACCAACTTGAGATCCCATATAACATCGTCTTAGGCCAAGAAATCCACTTTATGGCAAAGAAGGTATAGGAAAGGGCATAAAACCACAATATTCACTGATCCTGACACATCCTGCTTTCTCCAGAAGGTGCCAGCCTGAGAGGGCCTTGGATCAACCTCTTGCAGGAGCTGCTGAGGCACTAACATTGTGAAGCTGGTGTGTGGTCTTTCAGGATGTGGTATATATTTTAAGCCAATGGCCATTGTCCGATGCTGTTACTATTTTCCAATAAGTAAAGGGACAGGCATTATCATATTTACACTTTAGATAGATTATTTCAGCAGCACTGTGGAATATAGATTTGAAAGTGGGAAAAGAATGGAGGCTTCTTTAGCATCCAAGAACCAAGGGGTGGAGGGAGAAGTGGTCCCACTCATCATCATCCCCAGTAGTCCATTTGGGGAGTTGTGCTTCTCATCCGTGTAACTTAGGTTCTATGATTCTAGAGATCATGAGTCCCAGAGCAGGGACACAGTAAGAGTCCCACTAAACCTAAAGATATGGTGTCTACCTTAGATTGTACCTATGGACTTGATAGCATGTCCTATGATAAGCTGACAGAAGAGCATCTTTGTACAGAAGATCAGCAGGCAAATAAAACAGTTACCATCTCCTGGTAATCATTGGCCCACATTGTGGGACTGCAGCCACACTAAGAAGGAACTCACAGGATCCACTGGTGTTACTGTTGCTTGCTACACAGAAAGCTAATCACTGAGACAAGCCAGGGAAGAAGGCTTTATTATTTTACAGGTGACATCAGTTGGAGAGATGAGCGCCAAACCTCAAATCTATCCTGCCATGCCCCCTCCCCCCAACTAAAGTGAGGGATTTATATATCAGGAGCGGCAAGGAAGAAGAGTTGGTCAACCAGCAGCAGAAGCCTTTCATTGTACAAATGCAAGTTTCTCAAGCTTCAGTTCTGTGGGCAGCTGGCTTGTTGGAAAACTGGGCTGATTTCCGAGGGACGTGTCTAGGCGTTCTCTCACCTAGTTTTGACTGGGAATAGGCAAGCACAACACCACAGCCTGATGACAGCATGGCAAGTAGGGGCACAGACCCCTCAGGGTTAAAGGTCTGTCACCAGGCAAGCCACGGAGAGCAGCAGAAGTGCAGGACAAGGAGGCAGGGAATCTAGAGCGATGGCAGAGGCGGGGCACGATAAATATCAGTTACGGTGTCAGGAGCCATTTCAGCAGCAGAGGCCATAACTTGTCCTACTAATCTTCCTCCTTTAAGTATTTCCTTAGGATTTGTGACAAGCTGCCATCTTGAAGAAGCCCCGACCGGGAGGACTGAGCTTGGTGTGAGATGCAAGCATAGCTGAGCAGTTGCAGGGGGTGGCTTGTAGCTGACCCGACTGGTCCTCTGCCCAGGTCCCCTAGGACCCCTCTGACTGTTTGTGAGCCCATTGCACAGCTTTTGCATGCTCTTGCCTGCAGTGGCCCATACTTGCAGCTTGTGAGCTATTGGAGAGTTTACCTGCATCCCACCTACACCTGCCATGAGGCGACCCTTAGCCGATGCCTGACGGGTGCCAAAGTATACACCCAGCTCTCTTGCTTGAATGGAAACAAAACTGAGACATGGTTTGCACTCCAAAGTTGCTCTGTGGGCTCACTGCAGCTGGAACTTTGGATGCAAACCCTTGCTTGGCTTCCTCCTTCCCTTCCCACTTCCAACATCCGTTCCTGGTTCCTCTTGGGCCCTGCGCCTTCATCAATCACTCACCCCTGAGTCCTCCTCTCAGAGGCTGCTTCTGATCTCAGACAGCCTCTGCTGTGTGCTGGGCCATGCTCCTAAACATGGCTTTCCCCAGCCACACCAGCACCAGCTCCTGGGGTCAGCCCAGCATTGCTGCACACTCCTGGCCCAAACCCTCTTATTCTCACGCCCCAATCATAGGCCCCCTTGGGGCCCTTGCTCAAGATGACACCCCGCCAGGAAGGCTTGCTCTCTTCTCTCCTCAACTCAGTCCTCATCATCCTGCTCTCTAACGCCTCCTCCCACGCTTCTGATCCCAAGTGGCTTCCACGCCTCTGAATTCCTGTCACACTCACATCCAAGGCCACCCCCAAACAGTGTAACGTCAGCATCTGTGGCAGAGGGGATAGAAGCCCCAGGAGGTGTCGTCTGCCTGCCTTTTGGTGCAAGCTGGTGTATGAGTTGATCCGGCTGAACCGAGCACCACTGACTGGGCAGCTTAAGCACAGCTTATTTCCTCGCGGCTCTGGAGGCAGGAAGTCTGAGACGCAGGTGCCGGCAGGGTCAGTTCCTGCAGAGGCCTGTCCATGGCTTGCAGACGGCCATCTTCGGTGTCCTCACAGGGTCTTCCCCATGTGTATCTGTGTCCTCATTTCCTGGTCAGATTGGATGAGGGCCCACTTTAATTACCTCTTTGAAGACACTATCTCCAAATACATTCTGAGGTGCTTGGGGTTAGGACATGTAAATTCTGTGGGATACAACTGAGCCCGCACACCAGGCCCTGACTTGAGCCTCAGGGAGAGTCCCTGTGTGACTCAGAACTGCTCAAGAGCGTGGGGGTCAGGAACGGGGGGAGCGCTCAGGAGTGGACCTGATCACTCGCTCAGGGGTCCCTCTCCCCTGCTTGCCCACCTTCCTTCGCATAGGTGCTGACTTCAGACAGACAGGACTTGACTCCTTGCTCTGTCTCCCGGATTGGACGCGTGAGAGGCTACTTCATCTCCCTGGGCCTCGATTTCCTCGTCCATGAAATGAGGGTGATGCCATCTATTTTAGTGAGCCCCAAAGAAAGACACTGGTGTGAAGACGCCGGCCCAGGGCAAGTGTGCACCAGGGCCCCGCTGTTTCTTCCCTCAGGGCGACTTCCAAGCCTGCGAATGCCGGCTCTTGTTTGGGGACTCCCACAAATGTTTACACGGGATTTGGATAACTACAATTCTTGACTTAAGCTTCATTAGGATTTTAAACTCCGAGGGGAGAGCTCATGTCTGACCTTCTTTGTATTCCACCGAGCAGGGCCAGGGCAGAGAGGCCCCTCTGCTTGTGGACTCTGGTCCCTGCACTTCGGTCCCGTTGTCACCAGACATTATCTCAGCAACCACAGACACCTCAGGGAAATCCGCCCTTCACCCCGAGCCAGGAGTGTCCTGCCCCAGACTTTCTCACAGGGCCATGACCACCCTGGAAGCACAGCGCTGCTCAGTGGGCTGCGGTCCTGGGCCCTTATCTCATCAGCACACAAGCCCGTTATTCAGCCGTATTTACATAACCCTTGCCTCCCGCCTGCCTCCCACCTCCAGCTGCTTCCTGGGCACAAAGCTCCGGTTTCACTTAATCAACCATGCAGTCTGGTGTCCCAGGTAACAAGCCATCCATTTGTGTTGGCAGCATTTGAAGGTGAGGGGCAGATAACCCTGAGCCCTGCCAGTGGCTCCGCTGACAGCACTGGGAGTCCTGGGCCACTTCCTCAAGCAATACATCCAGAGCAAGGGCTCCTCTGGGAACACAAAATCACTCCCTCTGTGTCCAGACTCACATGATAAGACTTCTTGCAGCAGCTCACTTTCCTCTGAGGACAGAACGCAGGACAACCAGGGCACCTGTCCCTCTTGATGGCATCTTCCCCCACACGCTTTCCAGGGAGCAGCAGCAGATGACAGGCTTCACCATGCACAAACGCCATGCCGAGCCCTTCACACATGGTACACATTGGCTCACACACTGTGGTGCATCAAGGAGCATCTCACACAGGGTATTGCACAGAGTACCACAGAGTAGCTCACACACAGCATCACAGAGTATCACAAAGAGAGTATCACACACAGTATCACAGAGCATCTCACACAGGGTATCACACAGAGTATCACAGAATATCTCACACAGCATCACACAGAGTATCACCCAGAGAGTATCACACACAGCATCACACACAGTATCACGGAGCATCTCACACAGGGTATCACACAGAGTATCACAGAATATCTCACACACAGCATCACACAGAGTATCACAGAATATCTCACACATCATCACACACAGTATCACGGAGTATCTCACACACAGCATCACACACAGTGTCACAGAGTATCTCACACAGAATATCACACACAGTATCCCAGAGTATCTCACACACAGTATCACACAGAGTATCACAGAGTATCTCACACACAGTATCACGCAGAGTATCACAGAGTAACTCAAACACAGCATCACACACAGTATCCCAGAGTATCTCATACACCACATCACACACAGTATTACAGAGTATCTCACACACAGTATCACACAGAGTATCACAGGGTAACTCACACACAGCATCACACAGTATCCCAGAGTATCTCACACACAGCATCACACAGTATCACAGAGTATTTCACACACAGTATCACAGAGTAACTCACATACAGCATCACACAAAGTATCTCACACACAGCATCTCACAGAGTTATCACAGAGTCCCTTACATACAGCATCACACACAGCACCACACACAGTATTACACAGAGTATCTCATACACAGCATCACACATAATATCTCACACACTCTATCATACATATAGTATCACGCAGACTATTTCACATAGTATCTCACTTAGTATCTATCTCACATATGGTATCACACAGAGTATCTCACAGTGTTACACATATTCTCTCACACCTAATATCCCACACATAGTATCATGCATAGTATCTCAAGTAGTATCACACAAAGTATCATGCACACAGCATCTTCATAGCCCTGTGAAGTGTTAAGTGCTGTTCTCCCTATTTCACAGTTGAGGACATTGAGGCTAAGTGTCTTGTCTTAGGTTCTAGCTGGCAAGTGGTAAATCCACTCTGGCTGTAAAACTCGTGCCCTTGAGCACCTCACTCCCGTGGTGCCCAAGTGGCTCAGTTGGCCCAGGGCCACCCTGGCTCAGCCCTCATAACCAGGCTCTAATGCTGGAACTCTGCTTCCTCAGAAATCCCCCTTTGTAAATCCCACAGGTGATGATTCTGGCACATTACTAAGTTTTGGAGCCACTAGACTAGATAGTCCCTAAGGTTCCTGCCATCCTTAGAAGTTCTCTGGCTCTGAGAGATTTTAAGGAGAAAAGACAAGTCATATTAAGTGAAATAAGCAAGGCACAGAAAGACAAATTTTGTATTTTCTCACTTACACGGAGATAAAAATTTTAAAACGAACTCACAGAGATAGAGGAGAATGACGGTTACCAGGGGCTAGGAAGCATAGTAGTGGGGGCCAGGGTGAGTTAAGTGGGGATGGTTAACGAGTACAAAACTATAGTCAGATAGAATTCATAAGATCTAGTATTCAGTACCACAGTAGAGCGACTATAGGTAACAATAATTTATTGTATATTTTAAAATAACTAAAAGAGTGAAATTAGAATGTCCTAACACACAGAAATGATGAATGCTTCAGGTGATGGATACTCCAATTACCCTGGTTTGACCACTATACATTGCATGCCTGTATCAAAGCATCACAGGTACCCCATGAATACAAGCAACTGTTATGTACCCATAATAATTAAAAATAAAAAGTTAATTTGAAAAAGAAAGGACAAGTCAACACCCGCAGCCTTCCCCTTATGTTGAGACGGCAGGTGACCACCCCCCGTGCCGCTTGTATCCTCTCAGCCACTCTCCCCATCACGTGAACCATCTGGCTTCGCAGGAGGACAATGAGCCCCTCCGAGGAAGGCAGGCTCTGGATCCCTGGTGCTCAACTTCCTTCCAAAGCTCTCAGCCTTCAGAGCCAGAGATGGCCTGAGGGGAAGGGGCCTCAGCAGCCATGTCATTCCTCCCCAGAAAGACTGAGGAGCACAGAGGTGAAAGGCCTGGGTACGGCACCTCCGAATGGTTAGGGTATCGCTTCACTTAATAGCGCACATCCTCTGGGCCTAAAAGTGGGGAGGAGGCATTTCAGCTCAGGGTCAACAACACACCTGTCTTCATTCTGACAGGTCGAGTTGATCTCTGACACGTCTGAAGCATGATCCCAATATAAAAATAGGAGCTTTGGGAGATGCCTTTAAACAGGAGATCAGTCCTGTCTTGCAAGATATCCCCACCCAGGCCTACCTCGGAGATCATGCATGTTCAGTTCCAGACCACTGCAATAAAGAGAATATCACAATAAAGTGAGTCACCAATTGTTTTTTAGTTTCCCAGTGCATATAAAAGTTATGTTTACACTATGCTGTAGTCTCTTAAGTGTACAGTAGCACTGCATCTAAAAAAAATGTAAATATCTTAATTAGAAAATGCTTGCTGGGTGTGGTGGCTCACATCTGTAATCCTAGCAATTTGGAAGCTGAAGTGAGAGAATTGCTTGAGGCCAGGAGTCGGAGACAGACTGGGCAACACGGTGAGATGCTGTTTCTAAAAAAAAAAAAAAAAAAAAAAAAATCAGCCAGGCGTGGTGGTGCACATCTACAGTCCTAGCTTCTCAGGAAGCTGAGGCGGGAGCCCAGAAGTTCAAGGCTGCAGTGAGCTATGATCATGCCACTGCACTCCAGCCTGGGTGACAGAGCAAGACTTAGACTCTTAAGAAAACAAATAACAACAACAAAAAACTTTACTGCTAAAAAATGCTAATGATCACCCAGGTGCGGTTGCTCCCTCCTGTAATCCCAGCATTTTGGGAGGCTGAGGTGGGTGGATCACGAGGTCAGGAGCTCAAGACCAGCCTGGTCAAGATGGTGAAACTTTGTCTCTACTAAGAATACAAAAAAATTAGCCAGGTGTGATGGTAGGTGCCTGTAATCCCAGCTACTCGGGAGGCTGAGGCAGAGAATTGCTTAAACCCAGGAGGCAGAGGTTGCAGTGAGCCGAGATCATGCCACTGCACTCCAGCCTGGGTGACAGAGCGAGACTTTGTCTCAAAAAAAAAAAAAAGCTAATGGTCATCTGAGCCTTCAGCGAGTCATAATCTTTTTTTTGCTCGTGGGGGGTCTTGCCTGGATGTTGATGAAGTCATAATTATTTGCTGGTGGAGGGTCTTGCCTGGATGTTGATGGCTGCTGACTGATTAGAGTGGTGGTTAGTGAAGGCTGGGGTGGCTGTGGCAATTTCTCAAAATAAGACAAAAATGAAGGTTGCCAGTTTGATTGACTCTTCTTTTCGCCAAAGAGTTCTCTGTGGCATGTGATGCTGTTGGATACCATTTTACTCACAGTAGAACTTCTTCCAAAATTGTAGCCAATCCTTTCAAACCCTGCTGCTGCCTTATCAATTAAGTTTACATAATATTCTAATTCCTTTGTTGTAATTGCAACAATGTTCACAGAATCTTCACTGGGAGTAGATTTCATCTCAAGAAACCACTTTCTTTGCTCCTGCATAAGAAGCAACTCCTCACCCACTGAACGTTTATCATGAGATTGCAGGAATACAATCACATCTTTGGTCTCTACTTCTAACTCTAGTTCTCTTGCTATTTCCACATCTGCAGTTACTTCCTTCATGAAAGTCTTGAAGCCTCAAAGTCATCCATGAGGATTGGTATCAACTTCTTCCAAACTCCTGTTAATGCTGATATTTTAACTTCCTTCTATGAATTCACAAATGTTCTTTTTTTTCCTCTCTCATATGTCTTAACTGTGAAAACAAATGTTCATAATGGCATCTACAATGCTGAATCCCTTCCGGAAGGTTTTCAGTTTACTTTGCCTATATCAATCAATCAGTCATTATCTATGTCAGCTTTTGCCTTACAAAATATATTTCTTAAATAATAAGACTTGAAGTTCAAAATGACTCCTTGATCCATGGGCTGCAGAATGAATATTATGTTAGTTGGCATGAAAACAACATCTCCATCAGAGCTCTTGGGTGACTAGGCATATTGCCAATGAACAGTAATATTTTGAAAGGAATCTTTTTTTCTGAGCAGTAGGTCTCACCAGTAGACTTAAAATATTCAGTAAACCACGCTGTAAACAGATGTGCTATCATCCAGGCTTTGTTTTTCCATTGATAGAGCATAGGCAGAGTCAATTTTGCATAATGTTTAAGGGCCCTAGGATTTTCAGAATGGTAAATGAGCATTGGCTTCAACTTAAAGTCACAAGTTGCAATAGCCCCTAACAAGAGAATCAGCCAGTCCTTTGAAGCTCTGAAGCCAGACATTGACTTCTCTACAGCAATGAACACTTTAGATGGCATTTTATTCTAATACAATTAGGGTGCTTAATATATGTTGAAAATATGCTGTTTAGTGTAGCCACCTTCATCAAATATCAGCTAGTTCTTCTGAGTAACTGCTGCAGCTTCCACATCAGCACTTGCTGCTTCACCCTGTACTTTCATGTTATGAAGATGTCTTCTTTCCTTAAACCTCATGAGCCAACCTCTGCTAGCTTCCATCTTTTCTTCTTCAGCTTCCTCACCTCTTTCAGCTTCATAGATTTGAAGAGAGTTGGGACCTTGCTCTGGGTTAGGCTTTGGCTTAAGGGAATGTAGTGGCTGATTTGCTCTTCTATCAAACCACTCAAACTTCTCTGTATCAGCAAGAAAGCTGTTTTGCTTTCTTATCATTTGTATGTTCACTGGAGTAGCACTTTTAATTTCCTTGAAGAACTTTTTCTTTTCATTCACAGCCTTACTGTTTGGCACAAGAGGCCTAGCTTTTGGCCTCTCTAGGCTTTCAACATGCTAAGCTTCATTATTTCTAGCTTTTAATTTAAAGTCAGAGATGTGCAACTTCCATTCACTTGAACACTTGGAAGCCATTAATAGAATTATTAATTGCCCTAATTTCAATTGTGTTGTATCTCAGGGAATAGGGAAGCCCAAGGAAAGAAGAGAGATGATGGAATGGCCAGTGAGTGGAGCAGTCAGAACAAACATACATGTTGATTAAGTTCCCTGTCTTATATGGACATGGTTTGCGGTGCCATGAAACAATTACAATAGTAACATCAAAGACCACTGATCACAGAGCACCATAACAGACATAATAATAATGACAAAATTTGAAATATTGGTAGAGTCACCAAAATGTGACACGGAGACGTGAAGTGAGCACATGCTGTTAGAAAAAATAGCATCAATAGACTTGCTCAACTCAGGGTTGCCACAAACCTTCAGTTTGTAAAAAACACAGTATCTACCAACCACAATAAAGCAAAGCACAATAAAACAAGACGTGCCTGTAAATGGTGCCTTCTGCACTCACTCTGTTTGAGCAAGTGTACGAAAGCTCCAGGGCCGGCAGATCCTGTGGATTCTGCAGTTTCTAAGGAGAGCCTTTGGGAGCCCTTGGGCATTAGAAGAACCTATGAAGACAGCTACTAAGTCATTGAAATCCTTCTCTCCCATAGCCCTCTGTGGGCACAAATAGGTGTGGCATGTCCAAGCAGCAATAGTCCCCAGTTTGGGCCATTCCACAGGGACATGTTCAACCAAACCACACCACTGAGACAAAGATGAGAAATCTCAGGTGAGTCCACCCAGGCCAGGGACTTCCCCTCCATAACACAACATCAACCAAAAAAAGCACATGGTGCTCCCCTGGGACGAACCCTACCTCCAAGAAGGAACAGTGTTGCTGTAAAATGCTTGGCCTTAGAACCGTGCCCAGTGCTGCAGCGCCCACCACAGTAGACACAGAAGCTGGAACATCAGTCTCTGTGGACATCCTTTTACCCATGAGGAAGGAGAGTTGAAGGAAGCTGAGAAAGGGCAGCCTCTGGTACACACTGTCTCCTTATTCCCTCCCTTGGTGTTGGCCCCTCCTCCTGTCTCTAGTCTTTATAGGTTGGGGATCTAAGCCCCTTCCCCTCCACTCATTGTGGGAAGCCCAAAAGAAATCTGCCAGTGATGCAGGGAGAAGGAAGCTGTTGGGACTGGCAGAGCCTATGCTGAAGAAGGGCCTCCTGTTCCACGTGATTTAGCAAAGTTCCAGAGAATGGCACAAGAGACCAGCACCAAAGTCTTGCCATGTAATAAAGTCCTCTTGTCCTTGGAACTGCTCCCTGGGTTCATCTCTCCCAGGAGGCCCAAGGAGTTGTCCATTGAACACATGAGGTGGGGATCCATGCTCTTAGAAGTCAGTTGCTCTCATTTCCCAACGCACCTGAGGAATTTCTCTTAACTTATGACTTTGCAAAGTAACACTGTGATAAGATGAACAGAATTGAGTTCACATTATGGCATAAAATTTCAGCAAGTTATTGAACAACCAGGCAAAACATAAATATAGAGAACTATAGTTGCACTTCAATTTCAGCCCCTGCACATAGAAAACTGCATTGCGAGCCTATTACTGTTATCCCCCTTGGCCTTCAGCCACTGACCCAGCCCTGGTTTGTCCAGGCATGTCACTTTTTCATCTGGCTCTGTCCTCTATCTAGTCGGGATCATCTCCTATGTCCAGGGTCAAGCTGGCTGAAGAAACTGTTAAGTTCTCCATTGTTTTAGCTCAGAATTCAGCTGTGGAAGTACAGAACTTTCCTTCATAACCACACTACATCATCAAAGCAGGAGCATAGTCTGACTGCTGGTGGTCCTGCACCTGCGCAAATGATGACAGTCCTGGAAGCTAAATGCTCTGTGCTCCTCTGAGTATGCATTTCTGTGAATCCCCAATGACACAGTCACTGCTGGAGAAAAGGCTGTGGCTGACACACAGCATAGTAGAAAGAGATTTACAGACCTTGTTGGCGCCGAGAAGGGGGAAGTACATCCTACTGCCGATGGCTCCCTGAAGGACCCGCCTGCGCCAATCAGAAGTCTCCTATCCGCGATGGTTTCCTGTCTCCTCCTCAATATCAGTCTCTTCCTCTCCACCCTCCACCCCCCAGCTCTAAACACCAGAGCCAAATAGCAACTGCCCTGGAAAAAGTGCTGTCTTCCCAAGGTTGTAGGTTTACCATTTCATGCTCAGTTAAAAGTGCCTGAGAAGTACAGGAGGAAAAGTCTGTTAACCAGACTACATGAAGAAAAATACTGAGGAACCATAGGTACACATTAACTGGTTTAACAAGAAAAGCTTTCTGGCTGGGCACGATGGCTCATGCCTGTCATCCTAACACTTTGGAAGGCCGAGGTGGGAGGATTGCTTGAGGCCAGGAGTTTGAGACCAGTCTGGGCAACATAGCAAGAATCCATCTCTATAAAAATAAAAGAAAAGTTGGAGGGAGGGAGGCCAATGGGCAGGGTTGGGCATTGGGTCTCCAGCCGAGCTCCTGGGTCAGCTGCCTGCTAGAGGGGCTGGCGGTAAGGGAGAAGGACTGAGGCCAAGGATGGGTCTCTGGATCCTACCCTCGCTCCGCCAGAGCAACCCCACACACATTGTTTTCTATGTTAGGATACAATATCAGATCTCACTTAACCAAGAAGTTTCACTCCTAAAAACAGTATAGAATGGGCATTCGTGTTAGAGGTGATCTTGAATCAGCTGAGACCTGGAAGTCATCTTCCTTTCTTCGTTTGCTAAATGCCTAATATGAGCTGTTTTTCTTATCAGTTTCCCTTCTCTGCAAAAACAGTCTTGCATAGAAAAGATTTGAACCAATTGGGGGCATGTGCTCAGTAGCAATTCCAGCATCTATGGCCCTGACTATGCCGAGGAATGGTCTGACTGCTTCCCCCGTGGCCTCCCACTACCCCAGCAGCCACCTTCCTACTGTTGGTTTTATTGATAAACTGGGATAGACAGCCAGGAGGAAATAACTTCTGCTTCTGCGAGAAGCCCTGATAGGCCTTTACCCACCCTCAATAATCACTCACTTGCAACACTCCCCAGCATCTTATTACAACTGGAATTCCAGGGAAAACAAGAAATGTTCACTGAACTCATGGATAAAGATTTTCCTGATGAACTGAGGACTTCTCTGCTACCCCTGTTTATTTCTCTCCTTCTCCTCCTTCCAGCCTCCCACCAGCTCCTACTGACTTCATCCCATGCGGCACATGGACCTGCTACCGGGTCCCAGGTCTTTCTAAAATTCAGGAAGGGCTCTGGCTGAACCCTTCTGAGTTCATGGGGACAGTGACACCTGCTGCTTTTCTGCTGCAGGACAATGGTTTGTTCCCTCATTCTATCAGGGAACATATTTTGGCTCCCTACCAGATGCCAGGTTCTGTTTTAAACACCACGGACACAGAGATAAACACACACACACGTTTCCTGCACTAAAGCCAGTTATCACGTGGTAAGGGAGACAGACAACCATAACACAGAGTGACGGATGCAGAAGGCAGGCAGGGTGAGGGGTGGGGGCAGGACCCAGAGATGGGGCATGCCACCCAGATAAAGAGACAGGCATAACCTTCCCGACAAGCCATTCTGTAGCTGCATCCTGGATGCCCAGTGGCTCTGGCAAGGGATCACAGATGGTTTAAGACATTTCACTAACTTAGATTGGAGGTTAGTGGTCTGCAGACCTGTACACTTGGCCCAGGTAACTCAGGTAATGCAGGAGTCACTCTGCCCCACACCACCCCCTCCAACCATCTACCTGGGTTCTGGGTAGATGCTGTTCTGCAAATCTGGGAGCAAACCAGTTCCAACAACTGGTTTGGCATTGGAATAAAGAATGTTGCTTTTTTTTTTTTTTTTTAATACTCTTATATTCCAAAATTCGTATGGCTACCAGAAAGTCATGTGCCTCCTCCCATGCCCTGGAATCTATTTGCCCAGGCTAGCAGTGAGACCACTTCTTTTACGGCCCGAGCTCCAGAAGCAGAGTGGGCTGATGGCATTCTGGTTGTCTCCCATCCAACCATTCCTGAGTTTCATGGGAAGCTGCTTTCAGTGGTGAGGCATCAGTGGGCCACAGTAAGCCAGGGAAGAGTCTTTTAGAGTAATTTACTTAAACTCTTGCTTCCAGGCCTCAGGGGTTTCATCCTTTACTCAGGAAAAATATACTAAGTATCTCCAAGAGACAATCAAGGGGAAAATCATGGCACAGCACTTTAGGAAAATGTATCAACAAGTGAAAATATCAGCAGATTTACTAGAGGAGGGTGAGGGCAGCCCTCTAGTTGGGAAGTCAGATCTTTGACAAAAGAGTTTAAAACTCCCTGACAAGCATTTTGTTGACAAGGTCAGTCTTCATTCTTTCTGCCAAAATTAGAAACCACCCTTTTTTCCTTGTCATAACAACACTGGTGTTTATCACCAATTGTGTGGAGGGAGAAGACTGATGTCCTTTAGGTCTGAAGATTGACAATATAGAGGAGGGAGCTCTTAACTTCCAAAACCACCCAGTCCAGGAACTATTTTCCCTCTTCCCTCTTACCAGACACCCAGATGGAAATCTGCTCTTCAGAGAAGGAAGGAAATGACACAAGGAAAAAGACATCTGCAAATGAGTAAGCTTTGCCCAGGAGGCCACATTAAGTGAGGTGGATGGAAACGTAAATCATCTGAGAGAGAGAGAGAGAAAGAGACTCTAACCCTGCCTGCCTGGCTCTGCTTTGCAAAGATGCTCACTCACCACCACCTCACGTGTTCAGTGATGACCGCAATAATGTAGTTGTATTTCCTTCCCCATTCTAGCGTGGGGTAATTTGCAATACTAAGCAGTTTATGGGCCTTCCCCTATGCACTCTGCAAGTTCCTGGAAAAACAAGGAGTTGGCATGCCACGTTTCCAGCCCCTCGGCCCAACTGCTTCAGGACCCCTGCCTGCCAGCCTCCATACGTCAGCGCCACAGTTTCAGATGCTCATTCAATGACCTCACACTTGCTCTAGGACAGGGGCAGCAGGCACATGGCTGATCCAAGTTTAGAGCAGAAATATGCAAGACAATTGCAGTTATAAAGGGTGCATGTAGATGGTGGGAAGGTCACTGCTAAAGTGAAGCAGGAAAGACATGATTTCTTGGGATGAGGGTAAGAGCACTTCAGAGAAGTTTGATTACTCAGAAGGCTGCAGTTCTGCCCAAGGAGGGGATGCACACAGACAGGCCTGTGATCAAAGCAATGTTCCAGGGTAGAAGGGCAATACTCAACCTAACTCAATGTGAAAATGCCAGTCCTTTTTGTCTCATTTTTCCTGCCTTAGATTTAACCCATTCTGGGATGGACAGGGAGAAAGAAAGACCTTCCCCAAGAAGTGCTGACCAGGCAGTTGTGTTTGTGGGGAGAGCCTTCCTGACAGCGAAGAAGGAAGAACTAACTTCCTTTGCCATGAACGACTCAGAATCCTGCGGGGGTTTTGCTACTGTTTTCTGGCTGTTTTTTTAGAGACAGGGCCTTGCTCTGTTGTTCACTGCAACCTCGACTCCTGGGCTCAAGGAATTCTCCTGCCTCAGCCTCCCAAGCAGCTGGGACTACAGGTGTGCACATCACATCCAGCTAACTTTGAAGTATTTTGTAGCAATGGGGATCTCACTATGTTGCCCGGATAGTCTCAAACTCCTGGCCTCAATCAATCCTTCTGCCTCAATCTCCCAAAGTGCTGAGATTACAGGTATGTGCCACCACACCAGGCTTTAGAATCCTGTTCTAAAAGTTCTTTCTTATTTGACCACCATAGCTTCTTATGAAAAAACAAAAAAAAAAAAGCCAGGAAGACAGCTTTCATATGAAGGAGAAATGGTGGACCCAGGCGCAAAGTGGCTGAAGGCGAGAAAGAAACCAAGAAGTGGAGAGAAGCTCCAACTCTAGAGTACTCAGTGACCATGAGGGAGAGAGTGGTCCAGGGTGGACACTAACGCAGCCCTGCAGTGAGGAAAGAGCCCCCTGGAGGGTGCAGTTTAAGTGCTCAGGAGCTCCTTGCCCTCAGGCTGTGCCCCCAGAGCTCTCATCCCTCGCCAGCCTGCACCGTGCACTCCACACACCCCACACATGCACACACACACACCATGATACAAAGGAGTCTCCTGACACTATGCAGGGCAGTAGACAGTGGCTCACCCCAAACTACAGGTTGAATTGAGCAACCTGGGCTGGAACAGTGGAAGTCAACACATACCAGGAATATGCATTAATTGGAAAACAAAGGGATTTTGTGACAATCTAAGGTAAAGTGAGTTTGGGGAAAATTACATCATAACCTCTACTTAAGGTTGAACGATGTCATGATAGCCAGCCTCCAGGTGGCCCCCAAAGATCTTGCCTCTGTGTCTTCACACCCTTGTAGGGTCCCCTTCTCACATCAATTCAGGGCTGGTAAGTGTGACTAACAGATTAGGTGATACTGTTTGAATATCTGTCCCCTCCAAATCTCATGTTGAAATTTGACTCCCCAGTGTTGGAGGTGGGCCCTGGTGGGAGGTGTTTGGGTTACCGGGATGGATCCCTCATGGCTTGGTGCCATTTTCACAGAGTGAGTGAACTCTCACGCTTGTTCCCATGGAAACTGGTTCTTCCTCCTCTCTCTTGCTTCCTCTGTCACCATACGAAGCCTGTTCCCCTTCACCTTCTCCATGAATGGAAACATCTGAGGCCCTCACCAGAAGCAGATGCTGGCACCATCCTGTGGAGCCTGCAGAACCATGAGCCAAATAAACCTCCTTTTGTTATAAATTTCCCAGCCTCAGGTATTCCTTAATAGCAACACAAATGGACTAAGACCATATGGCCGGGCGATGATGTCTGACTTCCAAGTCTCCCTCCTGTGGGGCATTGCAGCTTCTGCCTTGTTCTCTGGGAGAGGCTGGCGTGCACACCATGAGGATCCTCAAGCAGCCCTGTCAAGAGAGGCCCATAGAGAAGAGCTGAGGGCTCCCACCAAAAACCTTGGCATCTTGAAAGTGGATCCTCCAGCCCCAGTCCAGCCTTCAGATAATACAGTGCTAGCCAACATCTCAACTGCAACCTCAGGAAAGACCATGAGCCTGAACAACCCAACCAAGCTGCTCACACACTCCTGACACACAGAAATTGTGAGTGGTATCAATATTTATTGTTGTTTTTAGCCACTGAGTTTTGGGATAATTTGTTACATAACAATAGATACCAAATACAAATATATATTAGCACATATGAATCTTAGAGGGAGCCCGGCAGTACAAAAAAAAAATTAAGTATTTAACTTTTTTTGACTCATTGTTTCACAAATGCTCTGGTTATATTACATTTTTTTTTAAGAATGCCTCAATAACATCTCAGGGTGCTGATACTGCACACAACATAGTTTAGAAAGATCTGGGCTGGCTATGCTGGTATTTATACAAGAGTTTGATGCCAGATAAAATACATCTAATAAAATGCATTTGAATAAAAACTTAATTCCACTTTTTTTTTTTTTTTTTTTTTGAGATCACCCAGGCTGGGGTGCAATGACATGATCTCGGCTCACTGCAACCTCCACCTCCCGGGTTCAAGCAATTCTCCCTGCCTCAGCCTCCCAAGTAGCTAGGATTATAGGCGCCCACCATTATGCCCAGCCAATTTTTGTATTTTTAGTAAGATGGAGTTTCGCCACCTTGGCCAGGCTGGTCTTGAACTCCTGACCTCAGGTGATCTGCCCACCTCAGCCTCCCAAAGTGCTGGGATTACAGATGTGAGCCACCACACCCGGCCTAATTCCAATACACTGCAAACATTTAGGTAGTTAAACAAATCTAAAGGAAATTTTTTGTTAAGTTAGTATTTTGAACATGGAACTATAACTCCCATCCCATCAGATTTACTATCTTGGTTTTTGTAAATTTGAAGCTTATTTTTTATGACTGTATTTAAAGCATTTGTAAAATGCGAGATATATATATATATATATTTCCTAGTCATTAAGAACTTTAACCCGAGCTGCTGCTTAAAATGGGTCAAGGTGACTTGCCACAGGCCCCAGGCATCAAAGAGGGCAGGAGAGAAACCCTGAGCCACAGTCCCGCATGCCACAGTGGAACTACCCCAGCACACTCATCCAGAGAAAACCCATCTCCTTTCTTTATCTTTCTTTTTTTTTTTTTTTTTTTTTTTTTGAGTTGAGTCTTACTCTGTCATCTAGGCAGGAGTGCAACAGTAGTGCAGTCACGGCTCATGGCAGCCTCGAACTCCTGGGTTCCAGGGATCCTCCTGCCTAAGCCTGCCAAATAGCTGGGACTATAGGCATGTGCCACCATGCCCAGCTACGTTTTTTAATTTTCTTAGAGATGACGTCTTGCTATGTTCCCAGGCTGGCCTCCAACTCCTGGGCTCAAGTGATCTTCCTGCCTCTGCCTCCCAAGTCACTGGGATGACAGGGCTGAGCTACTGTACCCAGCTCTATCTACCTGTTTTGAAGGATAAGAGGACTTAACGCTGAAAAGGGCTTCAAGGAGCTAAAAGTGAGTGTGGCCTAGAAATCGAGACACAAAGTTTTCCTTTAAGGTGGTTTCTCATGGAAAGACCTGGGCACCAGGAGAAGGGCTTTGAGCTCTTGGGGCCTCCTTCCAGTCTGCGTGGCACAGTGACCTCAGACTGACTCCTGGCACAGCCCTGACCTGCTGTGCGACCTCAGACACGTACTTAACCTCTTCTGAGCTGCACTTTTTTCACCTGCAAAATGGGGATAATAATACCTACTCCCCAGGACTCCCAAGCAGATTATGTGAGAGCAGGAAGAACTGGCACTTCCCCAGTGCCCTGCTTTGCCCGCAGGTGTCTGCCTCCTCAGGAACCAGGTAGACAAGGCATGAATTCCATGGCATTAAGGATTGCAGGTCGGGCACGGTGGCTCACACCTGTAATCCCAGCACTTTGGGAGGCCGAGGCAGGTGGATCAGGGGGTCAGGAGATCGAGACCATCCTGGCCAACATGATGAAACCCCGTCTCTACTAAAAATACAAAAATTAGCTGGGCATGGTGGCACGTGCCTGTAGTCCCAGTTACTCAGGAGGCTGAGGCAGAAGAACTGCTTGAACCCGGGAGACGGAGGTTGCAGTAGGTTCAGATGACGCCACTGCACTCCAGCCTGGCAACAGAGCGAGATTTTGTCCTAAGGAAAAAAAAAAAAAAAATTATAGACATCAAGGGAAACCCCATTTACCACAGGGATCAATTAGGGGAGATTTTCTTCACTACAAAAGGAGTTTTTGCTTTGCAAAAGGATTCACTTAAAATAGATTATTGCCTCAACTAGGAAGCCTTGTTCTTTTACAGTTTACAGACAATTAACTGCTTAGGAAATTAATATATGTGCTGCCAAAGCAAGCACAACTGCTTAGGAAATTAAAAGAGGCAGCACTCAGGGGCACTCTGAGATCAGTCAGAAATGCAGCGGTTCTGATAGGATAATGTCAACCAAATGTAAATATTTATAAAAACCAATTGTATGCCATTTCTGAGGAATATTCTTAATGCATGCAGGCTCTCCAACACCAGCGTGCCCCCCTGGTGCTCCAGCATCAAAGACAGCCTCATATCCACTGCTGGCAGGCAGAGGCAGGCTGCTGCTCCCCTACGCTCACCAAAACTGGGCCAGTGCCTGGCTAAGTGATTTCAATTTAGTAGTGAAAAATGAGTTATAATTACATTGTCAAGAAGTCAGTTCACGTACTCTCCCCAGCTTGAGTCTCAAATTCTCCTCATTAAACAGAACACATGCTTGTTTCATGAAAAAAAAATCCCTCTTTTCCTGTTCCAATTTGTTGCCTCTGAAGATTCCACAGGATGTGCAAAGCAGGAGGCTGTCTGGCCCCCGGGGACCACAGTTGTGTAGCCCCCGTCACCCAGCAAGCTGATATGATGCCAGGTGCCTACAGGTAAGTGGCTGGGTACCCAGGACACAGCGTCTCCTCCATTGGACACCAGTCTGCTCGGTGCTCTGGGTGTCTGCTCTCCAGGTGGGTGGCCCCAGTCCTAAATCTTATAGGAGCCACAGGGCTTTGAGGAGCCTAAATTCAGAGGACCTGAACTCACTGTGGATGAAGAAAATTCCCCATGTTCCCCTTACCTCCAACCACAAGAATTTGTAAGTGCTATAGGTGTACGAAAGGAACAAGAAGAAACCAGCCAGATGTGGTGGCTCATGCCTGTAATCCCAGCACGAGGCGGGTGGATCAAGACCAGCCTGGGGAACACAGAAAGACCCCATCTCTACAAAATAAATAAAAATAAATACAAAATAAAATAAATACAAAAAGTTAGCCAGTGTGGTGACATGTGCCTGTAGTCCCAGCAACTCAGGAGGCTGAGGTTAGAGGATCACTTGAACCCAGGAAGTGGAGGTTGCAGTGAGCTGAGATGGCACCACTGCACTCCAGCCTGGGTGACAGAGTAAGATTCTGTCTGAAAAAAATAAGAAAAAAGAAAAACCACAGTCTATGCCTGTAAGTGTACAATCTAGTTTGAGAGATATGTCTCATCCATTCACCACATGGAAAATAATTCAGGACCAAATTTAGTGTCCTCAATGCAGTTGAACGGGACTGCTGCTAGAAAAGTTGAAAAAGCCTCAGAAGAAGGCAGGTCTGGAGCTGGACCTTAAGGAACAGAGGATAACAATGACCCTGACTTGGGTCTTCCCAATGGCCAGCACCTGTGCTTGTGCTTTGCAGGGGACTCTTTATATGTCACTCCTCTGCCAACACTATGCAATTGCTATTACCATTTTCCTTTTACATGAGGAAACTCTGACTCCAAAGGTCATATACAGCCAGCCAAGTGATACTAACATATTTTAACACAGATCTCTTTAACCTCAAAGCCCATAGTCCTAACAACATTTAGATGCGTAGGAGGAGGAAGAGCAGTGCTTTTAAAAAAGATGAATGGAAAGGCAGGGGTTTGAATGAGCCTAGGATCTGTGTTGGAGAGAGGGAAGGGCATCCTTGTTAGCCAGCAGGGGTCAACTTGCAGAGGAAGGGAGATGAGGCCAAATGTGTTGGGAATGACAAGATCGTGGATGGTCTTGCAGCCCTACCAGGTGAGTCTAGACTTGGAAAATGTGGTCGGGAACTAAAGATAGGACCTAGGGCAGAGACTGGACTGGGGCCAGAGAGAATAGGGCCAGGGGCCAACCAAGAAGTCGTTGCAGAGGTCTGAACTCCAGATTGTTAACAGATAGAAAGGAAAAAGCAGAGACGCAAGGGCAAGAGAGGAGCAGAGGGAAAACGAAAGCATCAAGATAGAACTTCTGTGGACCCATCGAGCACCCAGGGCCCAGGGCCAGGGCCACCCAAGGGCCAGATCTGCCTTGTGGTGCCTGTCTCCGACCAGAGCGAAACTCCCATCAGAGCCGGTGTGTTTTGTTTACCAATATCCCCAAGGAGCATTCCGTTCCTCTCACACCCTTACTGCATTCCCTCTGTGTCTCTAGATCGAAGGAGGAAGAAAAAGGGACAGAGGGAAGGAAGTCCCCTTAGCTGCTGTAAGAGATTGGTATATTTTATGACTTCTCTGAGCCTGTTTTCACATCAGCAAATGCAAACAGTGACCTCCTGCAGTTGTTAGGGGAATTAAATTAGACAATGAAGGTGTCCAGAACACAGCACCTCAAAATACACCACGTTGGCATGTTGATGGTTTTAAGTCAAAGACACAAAAAATAACGACAGCAGCGGCAGGCACAGGAAGGGCAATCTGACCTTCTCTAAAGCAGGATGTGAAACTCCCATGTGGAAGGTGTCTCTGCTTACTCATAGCTCAAACAATGGGCCATTTTTCACAGTGCTAAGACCTGAAATGTAACTTGTTCTACATTAAGTTTGAGGTCTCTAGGCCCTTTATCTTCTGGCAATGTTTTGTGCCACTGTGACCTCATAATGTTAATGTTGGGAGAGACTGAGTGGCCCGTCAGTGCAGCCTGATGCTTGCCCATTCTCCATTCACTCAGCCCATGCTCGTGGAGCCTTTACTGCTTGCTAGGTGCTGTGGTCTCCACGGGAAACGCAAACGTGAAAATGACCAGATTCTGCCTGAAGTTGCTCGTAGACCAATAAATCTATGTCTACCATTCTGTTGGGTTAAAAAAGGGAAAAAGTCCACTCTTGTCTCCAAGCTCCTTCTTCAACTGTGAAACGAAGAGGAATAAGTCCTGTGCATGAATCTGTGGTTTGATCCAATGAGCCCTAGAAGCTCAAGTCTGCTTTGAGGAGGGCTAGGACATCAGATGAAATGCAGAAAGGAAGTCCTCAGAGAAAAGTAATTGTATGTGTGGATGGGGTGCATGGGCGTGTGAGTGTGCAAGAGAGAAAGTGCACACACTCAATCCTCCAACACCAACCACAGAACAAAATGGGCACACCTCTCTCTTGTCCCCTCTGCCTAGTGCAGGGCTTCTCACTGTCTGTGACCTAGTGTAAGTAGAAAGAGCATCAGGTGGGAGTCAGGCCACTACCACGCTGTTTTATGTTTTTTTTTTGTTTTTTTTTTTTTGGAAACAGAGTCTTACTCTGTTGCCCAGGCTGGGGTGCAATGGCGCAATCTCGGCTCACTGCAACCTCCGCCTCCTGGGTTCAAGAGATTCTCCTGCCTCAGCCTCTCAAGTAGCTGGGACTACAGACATGCACCACCATGCCAGGCTTATCTTTGTATTTTCAGTAGAGATGGGGTTTCACCATGTTGGCCAGGCTGGTCTTGAACTCCTGACCTCAGTTGAACTGCCTTCCTTGGCCTCCCAAAGTGCTGGGATTATAGGCGTGAGCCACTGAGCCCGGCCCAAGCTTTCGTTCTTGGACCAGCCACTTCAATTCTTTCAACCCCAGGGTCCTTGTCTAAAAGGTGAGATGTATATAGAGTTTATGGAAATGAGCAGAAACATTTTCACGGAAAGGAGCCCTCTAGCCTGTGGGGTCAATGGGTCCAGGATGCCAAGCGCCATGCCATGCGTATGTCAGCCCCACATACAAGGAATTATGGCAGGCAGTAGTGTCCATAGTAAAACACTAGGCAAGCAGGAGGCCTGTATGGCATTAGATGATTCTGGGAACATTTACATGGTGCATCTTAATAAAATTAACACACGATACTCACCACTCTAGACTTACAGATTAGTATTTTGAAACTGTGGTAGCTTTGGATGTATATAAACTGCCATCTGTAAAAGCAGTTTCCTTCTTCTCTACCCTAAACCATGTCCTTCAAGCCTCAAGGGTACCCACTGCCTCCACTGTGAAGAATCTGCACACTCAGTGCATAATGGGCAATGCTAGCCTCAGCCAGGCGTGGCACCACCAGCGACAATGTCCAAGGACAAGGAAGGGACTTCTCGCCCACAGATGACTAAAGCAGTTGCTTTATTTCAGAGTCAGCCCTGATATGCCTACCCAGAGGAAGAAAAGAAAATGAACAACCACTTTCAACAAAGAGCCAAGGACTTGCCCTATGGATGAAATGGCAGCTCATTTACTAATTAAGGAAGAAGCCCAGAAATCCAATTAGGAAGTAATTGGATTTGAAGGTTTAAAGCTTCGTATTGGACATGGGCAGAGAAAATCCCTCAAATGTTATAAATCAAGAAAAATACAGCCAGCAGCTGAAAAGAGAAAGATGCCTTAAAATAATATGATAACAAACAAGCAGAAATACCAAAGACAATTCACTTTGCTTTGCACTTAGTGGACTTTTTACTAGCCTGCTGCATTTAACTTGTTGGCTGGCTTAGCACTTAGGCAAAGTCAATGATCAAAACATCTGTTCACACATGAATCCAGCTGGCAAACCAAGAAATTAAGTACATCTGCAGGGTAGGAGGGATGGAGAAAGACAGGCAGAGAGAGGAAGAGGGAGGGAAAGAGAAGGAAGAAGGGGGAGGGAGAGGGGAGAGGGAAGGGCGGGTAATGGTAGCAAGCAATTCAGAGGATCAGGGTTTCATATACAGCTCACCCTCCGACAACAGCAGGGCTAGGGGTGCCAACCCCCCATGCAGCCAAAAATCCCCATATAACTTGTGACTCCCCCAAAGCTTAACTAACAATTAGCCTACTGTTGACTGGAAGCTTCACTGATAATATAAACAGTAGGTTAACATCTATTTTGTAGGTTATATGTATGAGTTTACTGGATTCTTACAATAAAGTAAGCTAGAGAAAGGAAAATGTTATTAAGAAAATTGTAAGGAAGAGAACATACATTCCCTGTTCATTAAGTGGAAGTGGATCATCATCAAGATCTTCATCATCGTCTTTGAGTTGAGTAGCTGGGAAGGAGGAAGAAGAGGAGGGGTTGGTCTTGCTGTCTCAGAGGTGGCAGAGGCAAAAGAAGTGGAGGAGGTGGAAGGGAAGGCAGAGAGGCAAGCACACTCAGTGTTACTTTTACTGAAAAAATCCATGTATAAGTGGACTTTTGCAGTTCAAACTGCAGTTCAAGGGTCAACTGTATTGTTAGGCCCCCACTTTCATGGAGAATGAAAACTGGAAAGCATCAAACTTTTGTGGGATAAAGACATAGGACCTTCAGTGACTGCTCCACACAGAGCTGTTCATGACTAATGCCTTCTGAGGAGGGATGGGGAGAGCCCAGGCTGGGCAGGTGCCACTCTCGGCAGGGCTGGGGAGTGGGGGGCGCACACTGTTCTGTGCACCCCTTGCCTCACCCCACACAGTGTTGTCATGGTACCCTCCCTCCCTGGGAGAACTGCTCTCCTTGCGTCAATGTGTTTCTGGTGGGGCTGTCCATCACAGACTCCTACGCTTGCCCCTAGCCTGGCTGATCCACACCCTCCATGTGACACAATGGGGGACTGGCTTGAGGCCTGCTGTTTACCTCATGTGCACAGTGAAAGCTTATTCCTTTGTCCTGGGGTTGCTACACTCAGGTGACATGTATGCCCTTCTGCTACACAAGGAAGAGGCCCCCCTTTAGGAGGAGCTTGAGTCCCCCCACCTGCACCCAGGACTGACGGAGGGTGAGAGATGGCCCTGACCACACTCACTGAGCCCTTCCATCCCGCCTGCCCAAGGAAGCTTCTCTTCTTTCTCAGTTAAGTGAGGTCATAAAGTCTCCCTTTTCTTCAAGCTAGTCTGAGGGGTTTAAGTTTTTCCTTGCAACAGGAAGCATCCTGATTAATAGGGAAGGCTTGTCGCAGCGCCACTCTTAGACCTCGGCCACCACAGGCTTCGGGGCCCACATTTTAAGGGTCCTGCCCAGGCTCCTGTCTGGCTGCTCCCCTCTCTGAGGGCTGAGGAGTCTGGGAGTCAAGGGACCTAGAGCATCTCCCCTTCTGGGCTGGACTCCAGAATCTCCTGCTGCAAACCCAGATCTGCTTCCAGGGCCACACAGCCCTCTCCCTGGGCCTGTCTTCCAAAGAACAGAACATGCTGCAGGCGTGTGGACTCCTAGGCTTGAACCAGGTCAGACTGGGAGGGAAGGAAGGGAGTCTTCCATCTGCACTCTTTCTTGGGCTCCCAAATATTGGGAGGGAGCTTCCATTCGATGCATTTAAACCTCCAAACAACCCATGAGGTCATGATTAAGACACCTTTTTGTAAATCAGCCAACAGAGGAGTCAAGCACCTGGGAGAGAACCTAGTTCAGCCAGAGATGAGACTCTCAAGAACTGGTGACAGTCTCTTGAATTTTGTATCTAACAAAATTAATATTAATAACAGGGAAGATATCCCAATGCCTGCAAGAAAGACACAGCCACAGCTGGTAGAAGTCATGGGCACAGGCAGCAAGGATACTCACAGGCAAGACGCCTCTCCCGTCAACTCTCAGAGCCAGCATGAGCCAGAGGGGCAGGGGTCAAGGTTTGCTCACAGACATCAATGACACATGGAGCTCTGTATTCTCCAGGGACCTTCCAACCGGCTGTCTGACTCTCTCCACATCTCCCTTGCCAGCCTGTCTGTCTACACTAAGGCTTTAATACTTTATGTTTCCCCTTTCCCTTGCCATGGAACAAAATGACCAATGAACCACTTTGTATGCATGTTTTGGGACAATTCCCCCCACACCCCTTCTATCAGACAGAGCTTTATCGTACAGCACAGCATCTACTCCAAAGAATTCAAGCCCAGGGAGATTTCTCCAGGGACAGTAATTGGTCAACAGAATTCACAGGAGAGCTGAAGAAGCAAACCCTAGGCTAGCTTTCCAAGAATGACAAGGAGCCGTTCCCGCTACAGCCAGTAAGCTCTTGATGGCACAGAGAAGCCACTGTTCAAGTGGCTGGCTGCAGAGCAACGAGGCTCATGCTTGAGCCACAGTGGCAAAACTGGCCACACTCTGCCTCTCTCCCTGTTTGACTCTGCTCAGAATGCAAGTCCCTCACAGGTCATCAAATTCATGTTCTTAAGTCACCTCTGGATCTTTGGTTGTAAAGGAGTCTGAGAGATGTTAGCCTTCACATCCTAGAAGAGAGGGCCAGCCTGCTATGTACCACCCTCCCCTGATACCCGCTCAGAACACTGAGAGCATTGCATCCACCACAGAAAGAAGGTGGCCTCGGCACAGGTGTCAGAAGTGCCTCCAGGTTGGAAATCCCCAGCCTTCACTGGGGCATTGGCAGCCACGGGACCTTGCACGAGACAGCAAGGACAAGCTGTCCCCTTAGTGCAAGCTGACAGCACCCAAGCAGATGGGAGTGAGGAGGGGGCTGGCAGGTGCCCGGGAACCTCGGGGACCCATCCTCCAGGCTGTCTGAGCTTCCCTGGGGCCTCCCAGACTTCCTTTGGAGGAGAGCTGAGTTCCAACAGAGAGAAGAAGACAGAACCAGAGGAACCGTCACTGAGTACTATGACAAGGCTCTAGTCCACCCTTGATCCTGTGTGGCCTGAGAGGCACAGGGTCTGTGGGCCACTGCCCTGTCTGTGGGCCTCACGGAGGCTGGCCCTGCCCCCTCCCTCTAAGGGCACTTCCTGCCTCCCTGGACTCTCCTTCCTTACCAAATCCATGCAGCATGAGAGCCCTCTCCCCAGAAAGTCACTTTGTGACTTAGGATCACTGTCACAACAATTCAGCTTCAATAAGACACTTAAGGAGGTTTAAAAGAACCAAGTGATTTAAGTCCATTTGCTTCAGGGACTTATGTCTTGGGAGGCCAAGACAGCCAGCCATGCATGCAGCTCCCGGGGTGAGTTCTCCCTTCGTGCTCTCATATCAAATGGCAGGAACAACAGGATCATAAATCAATGTTTTCAGAGAGGGCCAAGGTCTTTGTGTCCAAGTAATCTCCAGTGCCAGCACAGTCTGAGCAGCACACAGGTTCCATGATGCAAACAGGAATTCGAGAGATGAAACAAATTCCAGGAACCGCCAAGCAACCACCCTCTTCTCCAGGTGGTTAATATTAATAAAACACTAGAATTCTTATTGAACTTATTTTTAGAAATATCAAAGGACCCGTTTTCCTGTATTTTGCACTTGCACTGCTAAACGCACTCACTTACCTGTGCAAGGCCCACAAGTCCCAAACCTGCAGTTCAGAGCTCAGGCAGAATCTCTCTGAGGCCTGAACTGCTCCTCTCATTCTCATGGGACCTTGAGAAGGGCTAAGACACCAGACTCAGGGCCACCCCTTCCACTCCTGCGCTGGAAAACACATTCGGGAAATGGTCAAATGAGTCCCAACAGCCCCAACTTTTACCTCACGTCAAATTCATTAGAGATTCTATGAGGGCAAATAACCGGGAAGAGAGGGAAGAGTGGGGTCTTGTGATCACACTGCTAATGATTTATTATGAAACTTGAGGCTAGGTGCGGTGGCTCACACCTGTAATCCCAGCATTTTGGGAGGCCAAGGCGGGCAGATCACCTAAGGTCAGGAGTTCAAGAGCAGCCTGGCCAACATGGAGAAACCCCATCTCTACTAAAAATACAAAAATTAGCCGGGAGTGGTGGCGGGTGCCTATAATCCCAGCTACTCAGGAGGCTGAGGGAGGAGAATTGCTTGAACCCCAGAGGCAGAGGTTGCAGTGAGCCAAGATCATGCCACTGCAATCCAGCCTGGGCAACAGAGTGAGATTCCATCTCAAAAAAAGAAAAAAAAAAAACTTGAATCATCAGTCTGGATCAAAAGAGGTTTTAATAAATCAGCTTAAACCAGAGTCGATAGGCATGGGTAGAGGTCTAGATTTGTTTTTCATCTTTTAAACATAGAAAACATGTAAGGCTCAGAAAAGCTAAAGTTTAATCGAGGCCACACCCAAGACAGGTGAGCAGCATGCAGGTCTCTTGACTCCTCCGTGGCAGTTTGAGTCCCGAGCTGTGGGTTGTGGAATGGGTCCAACTGAAGTCCCTGCCAAGTGGGACAGGTGCACTGCCATTGTTCCCATGGTGACAGATGGAACAAACACAAAACACAGGAAAGTCAGCTTATCTGAACACAGCTTTGCCTGCTGCTTTCTCAGTGTCTTCTCCTTGGTTGAGTCTCGACTGTTAAAATCCCTGGCATCCTGAACTCTGTTCAGGAATTTCATTATCAGTCACTAAGAGGAAATGGTCCTCCAAACGTGCGTAGGGAGATGATTGAGGAAACAGACATAGCCCAGGTAGGGCAGAGAGGGGAGGGGAGGGAAAGACCCTGGGGAGGGGAACAGGTAACTCCCACATGCCCAGCCCACACACAGTGCAGATTCCAAAATGGTAGCAATTCATCCAACTCAAATGATAAGAGAGACCAGTATATTTCAGAGCATCAAGAACCAATTCTTTCCTCAAAGAAGCTTTTCAGAATGAGCAAGATTTGCCTGTGAGAAGACTATGAGAGCCAGATTTAACTGCTAGTACTTTTAGGTTTTTGCATAATAGATCAGTAGCCATTTGGGTCAGTACATTCAAGCATTTCTCTTCTGAGATCTGTATCAGCTTTGCAGGACTATGAAAGTTATGTTCAATAGCTTTGTGCATTGGGGGCGGGTTCATTCAACAATTTGTATGAAGGTTCCGGGTAATATGGTAGATAATAGTTTCCTTAGGCATGTAGATGACATGCCTAGGAAAAGGACAACCCAGGAAAGTGATGGATTAAATTGAAATTCATCTGTAATATGCTAGAGAAGCAGAAACCATTAAGAAAGAAATTTGACTGGGTGCAGTGGCTCCCAACACTTTTGGGAGGTCAAGATGGGAAGATCACTGGAGGCCAGGAGTTCAAGACCAACCTGAGCAACATAAGGAGATCCCATCTCTACAAAAATTTGTAAAATTTTAAAAATTAGCCAGGTATTGTGGCACACACCTGTGGTCCCAGTGACTCAGGAGGCTGAGGCAGGAGGATCCCTTGAGCCTGGGAGGTCAAGGCTGCAGCAAGCTGTGATTGAACCACTGCACTCCAGCCTGGGTGGCAGAGTGAGACCCTATCTCAAAAAAAAAAAAAAAAAAAATAGAATGAAATTTGATAGAGACAAGAACAGGATATTATGCTTGGAGACAGAAAACAAACTGTAAGACACAAATAAGGAAATCTCAGTTGCACTTTCAGACACTGCAGCAAGCTCAGCCCAGGCCATATCTGGGCCTGGTAACAAGTCTCTTATTTAAGGGGGCAGACATCTTTACGGCAGGTTTGCACAGCACATTTCCCATGCCTGACTTCATGCAGACCCCCTAATGTCCAGTGCAGAAGAGGAGGTGTCAGTACCTTCTCCATCCAGGGGTCAGAAAGTGTAAATGACCCACATGGACCACAAGGCTGCCGGGACTCAGCCCAAGGCCCAGGGCAGGGCACTCTGTGCTGGCACCCGAGATTACTTGGACACAAAGACCTTGGCCCTCTCTGAAAACATTGATTTATGATCCTTTTGTTCCTGCCGTTTGATATGAGAGCACGAAGGGAGAACCCACTGAGCTGGGCAGCTATCCCTTCAGAGCTATAAAGGGGTGACCCCATGGAGGGGTGTTCACTATATCAATTCAGCTGACATTTGCACAAACACACACCCAGAGTTTAAATGAGAAAGGTCTTATGACTTCAAAGTGAACTCCATCCTTGAGGCCCTCTAATGGGTTGGTCGGACTAATCCACTGTCCTTTCAAACAATCAGGAAATAGCTTTACAGTTCTGGGGGAGTGTGCTTCCAGGAAAGGAAGAAGGGAGTGCTGGTCAGTGAAGGGGGCTTCAGTGGGCTACAGGACAGACCCCACACTGGGAACAACAAGTGGGGGTGGTGGAAAGGACATGGATAATTCAAAAAACCAGCTTTGGCCGGGCACGATGGCTCACGCCTGTAATCTCAACATTTTGGGAAGCCAAGGTGGGTGGATTACCTGAGGTCAGGAGTTCATCACCAGCCTGGCCAACATGGCGAAACCCTGTCTCTACTAATAATACAAAAAAAATACCCGGGCATGGTGGCGGGCACCTGTAATCCCAGCTACTGGGGAGGCTGAGGCAAGAGAATCACTTGAACCCGGTAGGCAGAGGTTGCAGTGAGCTGAGATTGCACCATTTTACTCCAGCCTGGGCAACAAGAGCAAAACTCCGTCTCACAAAAAAAAAAAAAAAGAAAGAAAACCAACTTCCAGATTTGTCCATTGTACTCCACACAAGCCAGACTGAAGAGCAGCCACAGTCCCTTCTCCCTTCTTAGCCAGTGACACTGACCAGAGACAGAGGGGACTGCCAAGAGGACACTGCTGGTCAGAAATGCTCACACTCACTCACATGTTCTCACACACTCACACAATTCACACTCATACACACTCACATGCACTCACACAGTCACACTCACACTCATACACACACACACTCTCATACACACACACTCACACTCACATTTTCTCACAATCTCTCCAATTCTTTTTTATTGAAGAATGTGTTGTTTATTGAAAATATGTATAACTTTAACAAATTACAGTAACTCCATTATCCCGACAACCATTTTTATTTTTATTGGCCTTCAGTCCTTGTACACATTAAACAGACCACTCACAGGGTCCCACACTGCAGCTAGCAGCAGCTCAGTGCAATTCCTTAGGCCACCCTGTGCAATGCCACCCCAAGAGTGGCTCCAAATTTTAAGTCCAGAAGACCAACACAGAAACCCAAAAAGATATATATTTACAAATACAGTGTAGAGAACAGCAAAATATTTCAATAGTTTTGTCTAAAATGCTTTCTTTCATGCATCATGTAGAGGCTACAGAGAGGGGAACAGCTGACAGTCTCTGGATCACAGAAAGGGGAACTTAAGCAAAAAACAAACAAACAAAAACGGTGCTAGGCCTGGCGCAGTGGCTTAGGCCTGTAATCCCAGCACTTTGGGAGGCAGAGGCAGGTGGATCACTTGAGCCCAGGAGCTCCAGACCAGCCTGGGCAAAATGCTGAAACTCCATCTCTACCAAAAAAAAAAGAGAATACAAAAATTAACCAAGTGTGCTGGCATGCACTTGTAGTCCCAGCTACACAGGAGGCTGAGGTGGGAAGATCACCTGAGCCTGGGAGGTTGAGGCTACAGTGAGTCATGATCGTGCCACTGCACTCCAGTCTGGGCAACAGAGTGAGACTCTGTCTCAAAAACAAAAACAAGCAAATAAAAGTGTGCTTTCCGAAACCTTCCAGTAACCCCAACATGAGACACATAAGCAACCAGGTATACTTCAAAAGTCTCAGATTCTCATTTAAGTTTACTTTCAATCATCAGTGTTGGCACCATGCTGCTGGTTTGGGGGAATTGTGTGTGTCTGTGTGTGTGTGTGTGTTTAATCATCCTTATTATAGTTGAACATGCTGCTGTTTAAAATCGCCAATGCAAACATTGCTATTTTTGGTAATCCTGCTGTTTTCATTTATGAGAAAACCTGCAGAAAGTACTCTGCCTACACCAAAGTGAAGTAGCAAAGAAACACAGAATCATAAGGCCCTAAGACAGGCAGCAGAGCATACGGTTACCCCCAAGTGGGAAAAATGCCTGCCCTCAAACTATGCAACCTGTTGCCTCTTCCTAGGAACACTATTTTTTTCTCTTGCTGGTCTTCTGTTTGACAGATGCACTTCAAATTTACCTATTAAATTAGGCCATGTTCTTTTGAGTTTTGTTTCCAATTCACACCAACAAGAATTCTTCCACTGATGTTTTTGAAAAGTTATTGACATATGACCGTGACAAAAAAAAACTATAAATGGGGTGTGGTGGTTCACCCCAGTAATCCCATTGCTTTGGGAGGCTGAGGTGGGAGGATCTCTTGAGGCCAGGAGTTCGAGACCAGCCTGGGTAACATAATGAGACCCTGTCTCTACAAATAAAAATAAAAACCCCACAAATGTGAGGATGCAAACTAGTTGTTTAGTACTCAGCCCATCACATATTATTGGAGCCACTGACTTTTACTTGGAATATTTAATTCTCAAAATTTAAAATTCAAATTTCATAAAATCTCCAGAGTCTTGATAAACTGGAAAGTCAGGTGACACTGTCTATAAATCAGCCACAGCAAATAACTCACTGTTTGTCCCTTTCAGACACTGTGTATTTCCCTATTACAGCCAGTCCTTCCTGGGCCTCTGAAGGTATTTCAGTTTTTGACCCCTGAATTATAGCAAACAGAAGCAAATTCTGATAACAACGTTTGTCACCATTAAAAATAAGTTTTTAGAGACCGTCACACTGTCTATAAAGGAATTTTTTTATGTATTTTTACAAAATGTATGGATTCTCCACAGTTTGATGCACTTACTCTGCTTGGCTAACAGGGATGTGAAATGGGCCCTTATGTCAGTAGTAAAAGATATAAATTCATTCTTCTCCAGACTTTAGTTAGTAGTTGGTTAGATAAGGATAAGTTTCCAACTGCTGAGTGGTAATGATATGCATGCTGAAGGCACAAGTGTCAGAAAACCAAACAATTTCACAACTACTTGCACACTTTCAACTGGTAAGTTATGCATATTGTCAATTTAACCAAGACTAAGCCAAAGAGAATTTCTTGTACATTCTCACTTTTCTTTGGCACATCAAAAGGCAACAAATGCCATTTTCTCCAGTGTTTTTATGTCCAGTATAGAAAAAAAGACCAATTCTCCATCTATATGCCAAGCATGAAATAAAAAGCATAAATATGGTCCAGGCTAAGTCACCCGGGCGGGGCCCATCCAAGGAAGAGTTTGATGTTTCCTCGCATGGAAAGTTCCTGCCGCCAATGGCACTGCACTGTGATTATCTTAGCTACTAAGATTCAAGAAAAATGGAAATATCTGTGAAGAGGTGACCTCTCCCTCACCTCTACACTTGGCCTCTTTTCCCTTTTCTCCCAAAATAAGAGACTTTAAACAGCAAGCACTTAAAATAGCTTTTAGCCTTGCTTTAGTATAAGGTCCAAGGTACCATATGGTTTGGCCATTGGAAGAAAGCTGAAACACAGGCCTTTGTGGGTGTTAAAATTCAAGTAGCTGTTTCTAGCACTTTTCTCATACATTCTTTAAAACAACAAACTATGGACTTTCCCATGTGACAGTTTCAGCTGATCCCCCTTTGTGAATGAAGGACCACTTCAGAGTTTGGGGAAAACGCCAAGATCTTAGTGACTTACCAGGGAGCAGGGTAGAGCCCAGAGCCCCTCTCCCCTTTTCCAGCTGGACCCTGAAACTGAAGCCTGTAAAATGGACCCAGCAATGAGGCAGTGCTTACCAGGTTCTCCAAGGCCACTCCAGCCCACACTCAGAAAGAGCCCTGATCAGCCTGACTCCATTTCAGCTCAGACACTGCCCTCCCAGTCTCTACTTCCCTTAATCACCACATCCTCACGCTGGACACTGTATCGGGGTATGAGGCAGGGAACCTATTCACAGCTCCAAAGGGGCCTGGTCCCCTATTTGGATCTCCCAAAGGGTACTTACTTGTTTTCTCCACTCTTTGAGATTTTTGCTTAATTTCAAATTTCCAAAATATACCATACGTGAACACTAAAAATGTTAGAACACTGTGGCTACCCTACTATGCCTGGACAGGGAAAATTAACAGCTGATAAACTGTAAGTACAAAGGATGCCAAAGTTAATTCTTCTGAGTTTTAATATCATCTAGATAAAAAACAAGATATGCAGCAAGTCTACACCTCAGCGCTCTCCAAGTGACACACCCACTCACATCTGCACACACATTACTCACACTCATACACACTCTGTCACCCTCACATACACTCACATTTATTCACATGTCCTCTAGGCCACACACATGAACACCCACACACACAGATGCCCCAGTACGTTTGGACACACATAGCAGAGGCTCACCCCCAGAGCTTACATGAGAGCAAAAGAATATGCCTTTCTAGCCTCACACTACTCAGCACTAGAATCTACTGGTCCAACAAGACTAGTCTCATTACAATGCCGTAAACTTACCCTGCAAACCAGTGTTGGCCAGTCTCTGTGTTTTTTGTGGATGAATCCCCCAAATGATTTCATTCATCTTTCAAAGCTCAGCTCCAACCCAATCTCCCTCATAAAGTCTTCCTCAACTACTATTAATACCTCACGTCTATAAAAGGCAGAGTGGCCAGTGGAATGCAGCTCACAAGCAAAATTGGGGACCCACTGCTAGAGCCCAGTGCCTTCCTGTCTGTAGCCTGGAGGCGGCTTTGGCTGGCTCACTGAGTCTCCCAGCCCTTGGCATGGAACAGGCCCTTCATCAACAATGAGCCTTCTCATTGACTCTTAAGAAGCTGTGACTTTATTCTGTAGGTGATGGAAATTCAGTGGACACTTCTAAGAAGATTAACCCTGGGAGCTAAGTGATGAGAACTTATGAACACAGAGAAGGAAACAAAAGTCACTGGGGTCTACTTGAGTAGGGGAAGGATGGGGGGTGGAGGGTGGGAGGAAGGAGAGGAGAAGACAAGATAACTATTGGGTACTGGGCTTGATACCTGGGTGATGAAACAATATGTACAACAAACCCCTGTGACACGTCTCTACCTATGTGACACATCTCTACCTATGTGACATGTCTCTATGTGACGTCTTTACCCATGTAACACATCTTTACCTATGTGACATGTCTTTACCTATGTTACCTATTTAACAAATAAAAGTTAAAAAAAAAAAGAAAATTACAGAACACTGCTGGAAAAAATATTTAAAAATTTAAAAAGATTAACACAATCAAATCTGTGTCATAGAAAAAACAAGTTTGGCAGTGGGGGTGGGAGGGGCTAGATTCAAAGGGAGAAAAGCTAGAGGCAGGGAAACGGACAGTCATTACATTTCTGCATGGGTTCAGTTTGTCAGTAGGCTCATGAGCTGCTAGCTCCAGAGGATGCCTGAGACCCCATGTAGTCCAATCTTCTCCACTTACAGCTGAGAAAACTGAGGTGGGGAGAAGAGAAAACATAGCACGTTCTAGCAAAAAGTCAACAAAGGCATGTAGCAAAACCAGACCTTTGCTACCCAACCTCAAAGCACATACGCCACAGTGGAGGATCAAGGCAGAGATACAGGCAGGAGAAGAAAGATCCAGAACAGAACAGGACCTAATTACTTCCAACATGAGTGACAAAGACCATAAACCCCAAAGGAATTGCAGCGAGGGAAGCATCTGCATGAGCTGGGAGACACGGAGTGGAATTTGTACTGGAAAATGCTTGTCCAGGAATTGTGAGTAGGCATTGGGGGACCCCTCCGGAGTCCACTCAACTGACAGAAGAGAGCTAACATGGGATAATACATGTGGTTGGACACATGGGATGCAGGAGGGGAGCTCATGGAGGGCACTGAACCTCAAGCTAGTGAATCTGGATCAGATTTAATTGGCAAAATATAGTCAGTGCGACTGCACCGGACAAATCAATCTGGCTTAACTCTTTTTTTTTTTTTTTTTTTTTGAGACAGATTTTTGCTCTGTTGCCAGGCTGGAGTGCAATGGCACAATCTCAGCTCACTGCAACCTCCACCTCCTGGGTTCAAGCGATTCTCCTGCCTTGCCTTCCGAGTAGCTGGGATTACAGGCATGTGCCACCACGCCCAGCTAATTTTTGTATTTTTAGTAGAGACGGGGTTTCACCATGTTGGCCAGGCTGGTCTCGAACTCCTGACCTCAGGTAATCCACCTGCCTCGGCCTAGCCACCGCGCCCTGCCCAGCTCAACTTTTATGTAACAAAGTTGTGAGTTTTTCAGTCATCATGGACTCCCAGGTTGAAGGTCACATGACCTGAACCTGCGCAGGGGATCCAAGTGTGCAACCACAGTGGGGACCTACGTGCTGGGATGGAAGAGCAGGGACTGAGTTAAGAAGCAGACACTGGATGGCAGGATCCGGGATCCAATCAGATGGAGCTCCGGCATCATCCCATGGCAGGAAGCAGTCAAACCATGCCTCCAGGCATCACCTCATTGCAAGATCCATTCAGACCACACCTCATTACCCTGCGCTTATAAAACACAAACCAAACCCCAGCTTGGGGAGGCAGACTTGAGCATTTCCTACTGTCTCTTTGCCAGTTGAGTCGCAATAAATCTTTTTCTTTTCTCAAAAGCTGGCACAATGGTATTGGCCTCTATGCGCATTGGGCGGCAAGCCACTGATTGCTAGGTTAGAAGTGTTCTTGAAAGTAAGAACAGCTGGATTAAATTTGTATCTTAGGAAGATTTCATCAGTCAGCCTTCAGGATGATTTAGAGAGGACAGTGGAGTTGGAATGACAGTTTTGAAGCTCATGTAAAAAGTCAGTGTATCTATCATTGTGTATTGAATAATCCCATAACTTAGTGGCTTAAAACAATAATCAGTGACTTGTATCTCTCAAAGTTTCTGTGGATCAGGAAGTCAGGAGTGGCTTGGCAAGGGTAGTCCTGGCTCGGTCATGAGCTGGAGGCTTCAAGCAAATGTCAGCTCCTGACCGCAAGTAATGTACCTGCCTCGGCCTCCCAAAGTGCTGGGGTTACGGGCATGAGCCACTGCGCCCAGCCTCCCTGCTTTATTATCTCCATTTTGTAACTGACAGACACTAATCCAAAAATCTCAGAGCTGAGGAAGCACAACCTTCAGACCAACTCTCAGAAGCAGGGCAGAATGAGAAAGACACAGAACCGTACAACATTTGAATCACGATGAAGACTTTCAACAACATCATTCAGGCTCATCCTTCACTAAACCTCCCTACCTGCCTCCTGCCCCATCCCTTCATTTAGAGCTGGGCTCCTGCTGCGGGCAAACATCTACTAGGGCCTGTATGGGAGTAAAGCAGACCTCAGCTAGGGAGGCCAGCAGCAGAAAAACTCGACTTTCACTTTGGGTTTCTGTTTGACTCTTGAAAGCCACATCACCAGGCCTGTTATGCAGCTAGGAGCTATGAAGGTGCAGGGAAAGAGCAAGATCAGGGAGGGCAGCTCACAGAAAGCCTGTGTCTACCCACATAACTGAATTCTGCCACTTCATGGATACTGTGAAAGAACACTCCACTTAAAGAGAGTCACTACACAGATACCCTAACCTGTAAAACACAATAATTGGGAACCAATCAGCAAAAAGGTTTTTGTATTTTTTATTGACATATCACAGTTGTACATATTTATGGGGTGTATGTGATATTTTGATACCTGTATACAATGTGTAATGATCAAATCAGAGTAATTGGAATACCCCTCACCTCAAACATTTCTTTGTGTTGGGAACATTATATTTTTTTCTTCTAGTTTTTCTTTTGAAATATACAATAAGTTATATTGTTTTATTTTGTTTTTGTTTTTTGTTTTCGTTTTTGTTTTTTGAGACAAGGTATCACTCTGTCACCCACGCTAGAGTGCAGTGATACAATCACGGTTCACTGCATCCTCAACCTCCTGGACTCAAGTGATCCTCCCACTCCAGTCTCTCAAGTAGCTAAGACTATAGGCATGTGCCACCACATCCAGCTAGTTTTTCTAGAGACAAGGTTTCCCCATGTTGCCCAGGCTGGACTTGAATTCCTTGCCTCAAGTAATTCACCCACCTCAGCCTCCCCAAGTGCTGGGATTACAGGCATGAGCCACCATGCTTGGCTTACAATAAACTACTGTTAAGTATAACTTCTCTACTGTACTATTGAATACTAGAACTTATTTCTTCTATCCAACTGTATTTTTGTACCCCTTAACCTACTTCTCTTCATCCCTACAGCCCCCTTCTCTTCCCAGCCTCTGATAACCACCATTCCACTTCCAAAAAGTCTTTAAGGGGATGAAAATATAAGATGTGAAAAGATGAGCCCAAATTGGAAAACTGGGATAACAATCTCAACATTTAACAAAATAGAATTCAAGTTAAAAAGAATCATAGGTTACTGGCAAAAAGAATCATACAGCCAAAAGATATAATCACCTAAATTCAAAACCATATATCCTCAAAATACATGAAGCAAGGGTAAATCAACAGTTGTGGGTGAAGACTTAGCACACCTTTCTCAAACACTAATGGCTTGAGCAGATAAAAATTACAAGCAAAGATATAGAGTATGCTTGAACTATGAGTTATATACAGGACTCAATGTCTAACAAAGGGAAGATACACATTCTTTTCAGGCATACATAGGATGTTTCTAAAAATTGACTATGTACCTCAATGGTCAATTCTAAAGAATCAATATTATATATATATCTCCCATATATTCTGTGACCACATAAAAATAAAATTAGAAATCAATATCAAAAAAGTATCTTTTTGAAATACCATATCCAACTAACCCTTAAATAACATGGAAGTTAGGAACATTGACCCCCCGCTCAGTCAAAAATTCACATATAACTTTTGACTCCCTCCAAAAACTTTGCTAATAGCCTACTGTTGACAGGAACATCACCGATAACAAAAATAGTTGATTAACACATACTGTGTATGTTATATGTATTATATACTTTATTCTTACAATAAAGAAAGCTAAGCAAAGAAAATATTATTAAGAAAATTTTAAGAAAGAGAAAACACATTTTCTATTGATTAAGTGGAAGCAGATCATCATCAAAGTCTTCATCCTCATCGTCTTCACATTGAGTAACTGGGGAGGAGGAGGAAGAGGAAGAGTTGGTCTTGCTGTCTCAGGGGTGGCAGAGGCAGAAGAAACCTCCAGTATAAATGTGGACCCGTGCAATTCAAACCTTTGTTGTTTAAGGGTCAACTATGTCTGGAAACCAATTAACATACTAACAAATATATTTATATTAAAATAAACTAAAAGGAAAATTATAAAATAAATAACAATGAAAACACTGCCAAGCAAAACCTGGGGTGCCAGGCCCAGATGGTTACATAGGTAATCTCTACCAAAATTTCAAAGAATAAATAATATGTTACATAATCTAACTGACTCTAATAGCGTATTAAGAAAAATTACAACCAATTAGTATACAGCTCAGGAAGGCAAGAATGGTTCCGTGGAAAACATTTGTCAATGTAGTTAACATTACTAGAATAAGGGAGAACAATTCTATGATTATCTCAATTTCTACAAAAGAGACACTCGGTAAAGTTTAATAACTATGTATTAAGGTGGAGGAAATCTCTTAACAAATTGAAGAAACCAAAGATAGAAAGGGAATGCCTTAACTTAGAAAAGGTTCTACATCAGAAAACTTAGAGCAAATACTCTGCTAAGGGAAAAGCTTGACCCTCACTCCCTTTAATTGTGAAAGCAAGACCATGCTCTTCCGTCCAGGACTGCCCTTTAACATAATCCTGAAGGGCTCAGCCAACAGTGCAAGAAATAAAAAGGAAAGAGCAGAAGAGTGGGAGGGGAAAAGATAAAAATATCATAATTTGCAAACTATAGGATCATCTATAATAAAAAAACAAATGGAGTTTATAAAGATCATTGAAGACCAGAAAAACTTACAAAAATCATTTGTAGCATTTCCCTTTACCATCAAAAGTCAATAAGAGAATGATAATAAGATGATGATTCACAAGAGTGACAAAAATTATCTTGTATCTAGGAATTTAATTACAGAATACTTAAAACCTAGGCGGGGTTTGGTGGCTCATGCCTGTAATCCCAGCACTTTGGGAGGCTGAGGTGGGCAGATCATTTGTGGCCAGGATTTCAAAACCATCCTGGCCAACATGGTGAAACCCCATCTCTACTAAAAATACAAAATTAGCCAGGCATGGTGATGTATGCCTGTAGTCCCAGCTACTCAGGAGGCTGAGGCAGGAGAATCGCTTGAACCTAGGAGGCAGAGGTTGCAGTGAGCTGAGATTGTGCCACTGCATTGCAGCCTGGGTGACAGAGCGAAACTCCATCTCAAAAAAACAGAAAAAAGAATACTTAAGGCCTGTATGGAAAACAAATTTAAACTCTTTTAAAGGACTTTTTTCAAAGATCTGAATAGAGGAACATTTCACACTCTCAGCTGGGTTAGTGTAATAGTATAAAGATATCTATTCTTCCTCAAACTGATGTATAAATTTAATGCTGCACCAATCAAAATTAATGCCAAACTTCTTGAGGAATTTGATAAGCTCATTCTAAAATGTATATGGAAGAATAATGTCCATATATAGCTATTTATTTTGAAAAAGAAGAGCAGAGAGAGACTTGACCTACTAGATATTACCACTTTCCCTAAAGCCACACTAATTAACAGCATGACAATGGCGCTGCAGCAACAGCCACAGTAGTGAGCTCAGACACAGGCCCAGGTGTGTTTGGGGCTATGATAAAAGCAGTTCCACAATCACTGAGGGAAGAACAGACTATCTAGGATGGGGTTGGGAAAACTCACTTGCTATGTGGCAAAAAATAAAAGCAGATGTCTAAAGCCATGTATAACAGTGGAATCCAGATGGGATCCCACCCAAATGTGGAAGGCTGGATTACAAGTTTAATAGAAGATGATATAAGAGAATAACTTTGTGACTTAGGAGTGAAGACGAACAACTTAAAAAGAATCCCCAAAACAGAACGAAACAGAAATTAAATACTGATTAATAGCATTGGAATTTAGCAGTTCTTTTCAACCAAGAACCCCAGGACAGAGTTAATATTTTGTACTTATTTAACAAACATTCATATATACTACATGTCAAGCTTTACTATGTGTTCTGGGTGCTTTAAAATATTGACTGATTCAATATTCTTAGCAACCCCATGAGTTGGGTACCATAAGGTACTGAGATGCACAGAAGTTAATCTGCCTAGGGTCCCATAGGTAACAGGCACAGCTAGAATTCAAACTCAGGTCTTTAGAGCCAAGTTCTAAACCACTGACCTACAGGGCCATGCCACAGAGTGGTGACAGATTGGGACAATATATGTGCTATATCCAAAACAAAGAAGGACACAAATCTAGAACGTACAAAGAACTTCTGTAAATCAACAGCGTAAAACAGAGAAGCCCAATAGAAAAAAAAGGGTGCCAAGTGTATGAACAGGCAATTTACAGGAGAGGAGATACAAAGGACTGCTGACAAGCCTTCAGAAGAGATATTTAAACTCATTATTATCAGAAAAATAAAAATTAAACAACAAAACATCACATTACACCTATGAGATTGGCAACAAGTCAAAAGCTGGGCATGAGGCTCCAGGAGGCTAATTGCATTGCTGGGGCAGGGATGGGATGGACTGGTGCAGTCACTCTGGAGAGCAACTTGGTGGTTGTTATTCCATCTAGGTGTACGCATACTTTATGACTCGGCAAATCCAGCTCATTCATATGTATATTTATGTATGCAGGTATTCAGGAGCTGGATATATATGTAAATCTTCCAGGGAAGTTCTCACAGATGTCCTAGAGGGGAATGAATGTGTGAATGTTCATCCCAGTTTGGTCCTGGTACTGGGGAGTTGAGGGGGACCTGGAAACCTGTTTCTAGGTGAAGCAACGTATACCATGTGGTGGGTACTCACTGTGGAATCCTATGCAGTGGTGTGAAACCACACACTGGGTGTACACACAAAAACACAGACAGAGAAACATTGTGCTGAGTAAAAAAGGAAACAGAATTACAACTATAGCACATTACTATTTATGTAAATTGAAAAGCACACTTACACAAAATTACAGTATGTGTTTTATAAAATATATTTATTGTCTTTTTTTTTTTTTGAGCTAGGGTCTTGCTCTGTCTCCCAGGCTAAAGTGCAATCATGGTTCACTGCAGCCTTGACTTCCTGGGCTAAAGTGATCCTCCCACCTCAACCTCCACAAGTACTTGGAACTACAGGCACATGCCACCATGCCTGGCTAATTTTTAAAAGATTTTTTTAGAGATAGTATCTTGCTGTGTTGCCCAGGCTGGTCTCAAACTCCTGGCTTCAAGCGATCCTCCCTCCTCAGCTTCTCAAAGTACTGAGATTACAGGTGTGAGCCACCGATCCTGGCCTATAAACAAATATTTGTACTGATGTAAAGTTTATGCATAAACTATATTGTTTTTAAACTAAATGTTTGTTTACAAATGAAAAGATGGATACAGACATAGATTCAACATGAGGAATGGTTGCCCATGAAGGAAAGAAAATGAGAGTGGAAACGCCTCTAAAAAGGAATGAATAAATTAAAATTAGAAACCAGGGTGGAATCTTGTGCAGAACAATGATGATTAATGTGCCCTGAGCCAAGAAATATGATTAACTCAGCCCTCCATGTCATGTCTGAGTCAAAAAAAGTGTCCACAATTATGAAACACAATGATTAGGAACTGATCTTTTTTTTTTTTTTATACACAATGGTGTCATCTATCATAGCGTCTCTTTAAACCACAATGTTTCCATATCTCTTTAGACTATTTTGTTTTTTAAAAAGTAAGTTTCCAATTAAACTATTAAATAATGCATCTGTCATACAGGGCTACACCCATATGCCTTTAATATATATATAATATATACATATAAATCAGACATGTTTGCTATCTTTGTCCTAAACAGGTACTTTGGTCTAATTTTTAGAGGAATTGGTCTCCAAACAAGTCCTTCAGAACTAGTCATGACAATCTACTGGAGATGGAAAGAGATCTTAGAAATTCAATCCTACCTAGTGAAGAAATTAAGTTATAGCTGTTTCCTGTGTGACTGCTGCTGCTCTTCCTTTCTCTACACATCAGCTGTGCATGGCCCCTGGGTTGGGCGCCATGCACAGCTATCCTGGGGGCCTGGATGGTGGTGGCCTGTGGCTCTCAGTTTTTCACTCCCTCACTCCTTCCACGGCTGCTGTGTGATGCAGTTACCTGTGTCCATTTAGACTGTCTAGTTTTAACTAGATTCATGCTTACAAAACAGGCATAAAAGATTCCTGCAAAGAAACTGCAGAGGGAAAATAAAGTTAACGAAGCAAGCCAGCTGATCCAGCAGAAAAGAGCAATGGTGGCCTTCTCCCTACTCCTGACACTAGCTCTTCAACAACCATGATAACAGATAAAACAATGGCAATCGAATCAGACCAGGTGAACATTCAGCCACAAACACCGAAACCATCAAGAAGATGTAAAGCCTGGATTTACAGCCACTATTAATCTCTCTTATGTGTGTGTTGTGCCGTGACAGTGGCTAATGATAGCATAAACCATCAAGACATTGAGAAGCTAAACAAAAACAAGCATAAAAGGACAGACCCTTACAAGTTCTTCAGCAATGGTTAAAGTGAGGAAATATTTAATCCACCACTTTGAAAAGCTCACTGCACTTAACGACAAATTTAAAAACTTCTTTCACATCTTCTCACTTCATAACAGTAGACTAAAAACATCACTTAACATTTGGGAAATGCACAATTTTTTCCCTACTAGGGAATTAGATTTCCTTGCTAGAGAAAAAAAAAACGGCTGAAATAAAATATGAAAAACAACTTGGCAACAGACTAAAATGTAATCCTTTGTTAATAGATACTATTGAAAGACACATGTTCAAATGTTGGTGAGCATTTGAAGAAGCAAGCATTAGAATACGTTGTGTAGCCAGGGAGGTTTATTATACAAGAGGAAAGTACGGATGTCCCCAACAGGTCTAGGCTTATAGCATTTGTTAGGTTCTGTATGGATGGTGAAATATAGCTTTTTCGTTCTGCATTTTTAATAGAGATGGGGTTTCAGCATGTTGGCCAGGCTGGTCTTGAACTCCTGACCTCAAGTGATCCACCCCCTTCGGCCGCCCAAAGTGCTGGGATTATAGGCATGAGCCACCGCGCCCGGCCGATGGTGAAATCTGTCTTTTTTTTTTTTTTTTTTTTTTTTTTGAGACGGAGTCTGGCTTTGTTCCTCAGGCTGGAGTGCAGTGGCGCAATCTCGGCTCACTGCAAGCTCTGCCTCGCGGGTTCACGCCATGCTCCTGCCTCAGCCTCCCAAGTAGCTGGGATTACAGGTGCCCGCCACCACGCCCAGCTAATTTTTGGCATTTTTAGTAGAGATGGGGTTTCACCGTTTTAGCCAGGATGGTCTCGATCTCCTGACCTCGTGATCCGCCTGCCTTGGCCTTCCAAAGTGCTGGGATTACAGGCGTGAGCCACCGCGCCCCGCAGAAATATATCTTAAAATCTCTTTTTCTGTGAACCACTAAAGGATGCCCCGGAGAAGATGCACTCAACATTAAATAACAATTCGAATAAAAATAGTGCCCCACAAGAAGACTGCAAGGTGCAGCCAGAGAGGGATCTGCTGCTTTCACTCGAACTTTCTTCTTTAAGTACAAGAAATTATGGGATTAGGTTTACAAATAAATAATTAATTACAATAATTACAATAATTACAAATAAATAAATAATTACAAGCCTCCCTTGAAATTCATTTGCAGAAAAGTTACTGTGGCATACAAGTTGACCACAATGCTACAAGTGCTGCCGAATGTCACCATTGTGGTTAGTTTTATTAAAAAAAAAAAAAAAGAAAAAGAAAAAAAAAAAAGATCTCGGCCGGGCACGGGGACTCACGCCTGTAATCCTAACACGTTGGGAGGCCGAGGCGGGCGGATCACGAGGTCAGGAGATGGAGACCATCTGGCTAACGCGGTGAAACCCCGTCTCTACTTAAAAAAAAATACAAAATATTAGCTGGGCGTGGTGGCGGGCGCCTGTGGTCCCAGCTACTCAAGAGGCTGAGGCAGGAGAATGGCATGAACCCGGGAGGCGGAGCTTGCAGTGAGCCAAGATGGCGCCACTGCACTCCCGCCCGGGAGACAGAGCGAGACTCCGTCTCAATAAATAAATAAATAAATAAATAAATAAATAATCTCTAAACTTTCATTCCAGATAGTCATGAAATTTTTATAGCACAAGGGTTGCCTCGTGGCCAAATACTTAGAAACCTCATCAAAACCAATCATTTCTATTGTACAAGATGTTCCAAGTTGGCTGATAACGTTTCATGATTATATGTGGCATTAAACAGTCTGCTTCCCAGCAGATATTATTAAGACATCTAAATAAATTTTTACAACATTCAGAGTCTTCAAGGTAAAGGTAAAGTTTTAACAGGAGTGAGAGAATAAGTCTTTTAGAAAGAAAGGTGTGTACTGGAGAAGGCATTTTTAAAACATGTGTTTGAAAATGTTTCCATCATTATATAACTTCATTCCTAAAAACCATAAGTGTGACACCAACAATAACCCTCATTTCTACAGGCTTTAAAAACTTAGTAACACCAGGAAAATAAAAAGACAACCCAAAGAATGGGAAAAATATCTGTAAATCATTTATTTGATAAGGGACTTGTATCTAGAAAATACTAAGAACTCTTACAACTCAATAATTAAAAAGACAAACAACCCAATTAAATATGGGCAAAGGATTTAAACAGATATTTTTCCACAGAATATATAAATGACCAATAAGGTCATGAAAACATGTTCAACATCATTATTCATTAGGAAATGCAAATCAAAACCACGATGAGATTACACACACCTACTAGGATGACTACAATAAGAAAAATAAGTATTGAAGAAGAAGGGAAAAAATTGGAATGCTCACACATTGCTAGCAGGAATGTAAAATGATACAGCCACTTTGAAAAAGTTTGGTGGTTCCTCAAAAGAATAAACATAGAGTTTCCATACAACCCAGCAATTCCACTCCTAGGTATATGTACAAAGAAATGAAAACATACAACCATGTAAAAGATTGCACTTGAACGTTTATAGCAGCATTATTCATAATGGCCCAAAGTGGAAACAGCCCAAATGCCCATCAGCTGATAATGGATAAATAAAACATAGTATATCCATACAGTGAAATATGAATTGGCCCTACAGAAGAAGAGAGTACTCACATATAATACAACACGGATGAACCTTGAAAACATTATGCTAATGAAAGAAGCCAGTCACGAAAGACCACATGTTATTCCATTTATATGAAATATCTGGAATAGGTAAGTCCATAGAGACAGAAAGTGCATTAGTGGTTGTTTAGGGGGACTGGGGACAGGGGGAATATGAGGAGTAAATGCTAAGGGTGAGGGTTTCTTTCTGGGGTGATGAAATGTTTTAAAATTGATTATAGCGATGGTCGCACAACTCGGTGAATATACTAAAAGCCACTGAATTGTACATTTTAAATGGGTGAATTGTATCATTTGTGAACTATATCTCAAAAAGCTTCTACCAAAAAAATCCTTAAAAACAGAACTTTCCAACCTGTTTTTAAAATTTCCAAACAACGTATACATAAAGACAATTCAATTAATTTGTAAGAACTTCACTGATGAATGCAAAGAAGGTAGAGACTTAGTTACTGAGTCTCACCAAAGATCCTAGCACCATTAGTAGATACAACTGAAAAATGAGGCCGAGTGAGGTGGCTCACATCTGTAATTCCAGTGCTCTGAGAGGCGGAGGTGGGAGGATTGCTTGTCACCAGAAGTTTGAGACCAGCCTGGGCAACATAGTTACCCCATCTCTACAAAAAAAACAAAAACTAGCCAAGCATGGTGGCACACACCTGTAGTCCCAACTATTCCATAGGCTGAGCAGGAGGATCCCTTGAGCCCAGGAGATCGAAGCTGCAGTGAGACATGTGCTACTGCACTCCAGCCTGGGCGACTAAGGAGACCTTGACTTGAAAAAGACAAAACCGGCTGGGCACAGTGGCTCACACCTGTAATGTCAGCACTTTGAGAGGCTGAGGCAGGAGGATCGCTTGAGCCCAGGAGTTCGAGATCAGCCAGGGCAACATAGCAAGACCCCGTCTCCACAAAAACAATACAACAATTAGCCAGGTACAGTGATATGGGCGTGTAGTTCCAGCTACTCGGGAGGCTGAGGTGGGAGAATTGTGTGAGCCTGGGAGGTCGAGGCTGCAGTGAGCTGTGATTGTGCCACTGTGCTGTAGCAAGACTGTCTCAAATTAAAAAAAAAAAAAAAAGAAAAGGAAAAGAAAAAAGAAAAATTAGTGATAAGGCTTAGTACACATCCCATCAACCATGTATGGCTTCTACTTGGATCCAGTGTAACTTCTTTAGGGGTGGCAACAATTAAACCCAAATATTCAAATAACCAGACTTAATCCAGGCCTTTGAATCACCACATTACTCAGAGTTGAGTCAGGATTTTAGAAGAAAATAAAAGCTATCCAAACATACTTCTTCACTGAGAGGAAACAATTTCTGGACTCTTTCATAAATAAATTATATTTTAAAATATTTTTTATTGCATCATTTTAATCTCTATTTTTGTGTATATTTTAGTATAGAAAATATACTAACATGGTTGTATATAAATACAATAAATCATACATCTCCTTTGGGGATGCATGTCCCAAACCTTTTTGCTGATACAATCCGAGGCTGCGGAGACCTAGGTTTAGAGGAAGAAGCTGAAGTTGGGAAGTTGGGAACTTCCAGCTTTTCCCTTACTTCCTGTATGATTCAGAGTAATGGGTGCAAATGTGAGGGGGCTGAGCCACACTCAGGCCACCCTGAGAAGGAGTTTGCGGTAAGGATTGAGGGAGCCCGGGCCTGGAATACAGGCAGCGGCTGGGGCAGACTGGACTCAGGCCTCGCTCTTATGGCCCTCGCAGCTCCATCTCTGCTGTCTGTCACAGTCTGCTCAGTGATGCAGGGAGCTGGACGGCTGGTGTAGCTGATGGCTTGTCATCTCTTGAGCAGAACCTGTTAGGCCGTCCAGCCTGCAGTGGGGCACACCTCTGGTTCAGGTATAGCCACCCCTGTATGCACACACGTGCACACACACACACACACACACACACACACACACACACACACACACACACACACACACACACACACACACACTGCCTGGAGCTGCTTCCTTCACAGAGCGGGGAGTGAGCTGGAAGCTGGGGTCAGGCAGTGTCAGTTGGAGGAGGCGGCTCCTACAGCAGGCATTATGCTTGACAGGTTTCCTATAATAGACAAAAACCATCCGAGGGCTGGCAAGGACCCTGAAACAGGCCATCTTCCCCATCCAATTTGGGGATATCACTGCCCACCCTTTCTGGAGCCGTGTGGTCCCATGAGCTTGAGGCAGAAGGCCTGGATTCTCGTGTCAGCTCCACTCAAGGAGCTCAGACTCTCAGCACCTGCAGCTTCTCATGAGCAGAGCACATAGACACGTCACCAGTCATTACGAGGATTAAGGGAAAGAGTCATTAAGTGGATCTGAAGATTCCTGATACTGCAATACAGACCAGTAGAGCTGATAAACTCCACGGCCTGTGTTCTTCCTAACAAGCCCCTTTTGTTCAGAATTCAGGGCCTCAATGGAAAAGCATCCAGAAATATCCCATGCCTCCTCAGATTGGTGATACCTCAAATGTTACCTTAAAAACTACATGACAGGTATTCCTGACACCCGAAGGACAGGTATGGCATAGAACTTCAGATTCTCAGAGATCAAAGGAAACTCAGCCTAATCCTAACTCTCCATTTTATGTATAAGGAAATTGGGGTTCCTGGGGAGAAGTAACTTGCCCAAGGTCACTTGCAGCTGCATGGACAAGAAAGATAGTCCTCATGATACAAGCCGGTGTTCCCAAAGTGCCCTGCCATTAAACATTATTGGCAAATAACAAAAGAAAGAAAACAGCCCTTTCCACATGCCACACATTATCTAAAGCAATGTTTCCAAACTGCAAGTCATAACATTTTCTTGAGAAATCACTTTTGTAGATGGAAACTAGGATTTTATTAATAAAAATATAACATGGAATAGAAAACACCAAAGTACAGTCAGTCCTCCAAATCTGCAGGTCACACGTCCATGGATTCAACCAAACAGAGGTCAAAAATATTGGGAGAATAAACTGTGTCTGTACTGAACATGTACAGATGTGTTCTTTTTTGTCATTATTCCCTAAACAATACAGTATAACAATGATTTCCACAGCATTTACATTACATTAGGTATCATAAGTAATCTGGAGGCAATTCAAAGCATACAGGTGGATGCTCATAGGTTACATGCTTCTACTACACCATTTTATAACAGGGACTTGAGCATCCATGGATTTTGGTATCCTCAGGGGATCCTAGAACCAAATCCCCATGGATACCAAGAAACAACTATACATCATTGAGGATGAGTATTTTTTCCTGAAACTTTTTTGCTTTTACATGCACACATACATTCAAATGGCATGTACACACACAGAGACACACATAAAAAGGCACAGATGTGTCTATCAATACTGGGTATATATGTATTGATTTACATTGTAAGATCCATTTCTTACTATGGTAGTCTTCAAAAAAGCATGAAAGTCCCCACTGATCTGGGGACTAAATCTGCAGTAAGCATCATCAATGGAAAGAGAAGTTCTTTATGCATACACAGAAGGGGTGCTTTCCAGGTGCCAACCTGGGGATGGAAGCAGACACTGGAATTACCTGAACAATTTCTGCCACAGGTGAGTTTATCAGAAACTAACGTGGAAGACTACAGGTACCTGCAAAACCAGACAGTCCACTTTTTAGGCTCAGGCCACCATTGCTGCCTCAGCTGAGGACATAGCAGTAGTGCCAAGCAAGGACTGGCCCAGCCAGGACCATCCCAGCTCAGGTCTCCTTGGCCTGGCACCTTCTTCTGCGGACTCAGCCTCCCAAGGATCACGAGGATATTAAGACCTAGGTTCCCTCACCTGCCAATGGTAGGAAGATTCCTGGGCATTCGTCAGGGGGCCCACTTTCTACATGTGATAGAGGACAGGTGCATGGTGTTAGGTTTCAGTTCCTGGAAATAGGACATCCTCCCCTCCCTTCTCTGGCCTGTCTGGGTGCAGTGGGCTGTGGACAACAAGGATGGTCAGCAATTTTGTGGGTCTTACACATCTCAAGGGAGCTTCTGCAACGGGATTTGGTAGAAATATTTCTTGAAGTAAATCGGCCACTGGCAAGGGCTTGACAGTTAACCTGGGAATTTAAGCACTGATGTTACAATCCCAGAGTACAAACCTGGGAGAGCCTGGCTAGACCCTCTCAGCCACAAGTCAGCAAACGTGTCGGTAAAGGGTGAGAGAGGAAATGTGGAGACTTTGCAGGCTATATGATCCCTGTCACAACTATTCAACTCTGCCACTGTAAAGCGAAAACAACGTAAACAGGAAGTAAGCACACAGGCAGCAGTGTGCCGATCAAACCGCACCCACAGCCACAGGCAGTGGGCCAGAGGTGACCCACTAGCCACAGCCAGCCAACCCTGCTCCAGTACAATCCCTTCTTTTTATAGATTCAGAAGTTGAGACCAAGGAGAGGAAAAGGCAGTCAAGTCCCCCAAGTACTCACTGCTAGGTACCAGTTTCTTACACAGAGCCTCAGGCAACAGAACATTTTTGCTAAGTAATTTTGTGCTTCCTGAGTGTTAGGTCTCTGAGCCCAAGCCAAGCCATCGCATCCCCTGTGACTTACACGCCCAGATGGCCTGAAGTAACTGAAGAATCACAAAAGAAGTGAATATGCTTTGCCCCACCTTAACTGATGACATTCCACCACAAAAGAAGTGTAAATGGCCAGTCCTTGCCTTAAGTGATGACATTACCTTGTAAAAGTCCTTTTCCTGGCTCATCCTGGCTCAAAAACTCCCCCAGTGAGCACCTTGTGACCCCCACTCCTGCCCTCCAGGGAACAAACCCCCTTTGACTGTAATTTTCCTTTACCTACTGAAATCCTATAAAACGGCCCCACACTTATCTCCCTTTGCTGACTCTCTTTTTGGACTCAGCCCACCTGCACCCAGGTGAAATAAACAGCCATGTTGCTCAGACAAAGCCTGTTTGGTGGTCTCTTCACATGGATGCACATGAAATTTGGTGCCATGACTCGGATCTGGGGGGACCTCCCTTGGGAGATCAATCTCCTGTCCTCCTGTTCTTTGCTCCATGAGAAAGATCCACCTACGACCTCAGGTCCTCAGACTGACCAGCCCAAGGAACATCTCACCAATTTTAAATCAGGTAAGTGGCCTCTTCTTACTCTCTTCTCCAACCTCTCTCACTGTCCCTCAACCACTTTCTCCTTTTCACTCTTCAATCTCTCCCTTCTCTTAATTTCAATTCCTTTCATTTTCTAGTAGAGACAAAGGAGACATATTTTATTCGTGGACCCAAAACTCTGGCACGGGTCACAGACTGGGAAGGCAGCCTTCCCTTGGTATTTAATCATTGCAGGGACGCCTCTCTGGTTATTCACCCACGTTTCAAAGGTGTCAGACCACGCAGGGACACCTGCCTTGGTCCTTCACCCTTAGTGGCAAGTCCTGCTTTTCTGGGGAAGGGGCAAGTACCCCAACCCCTTCTCTCCTTGTCTCTACCCCTTCTCTGCTTTTATGGGGGAGAGGCAAGTACCCCTCAACCCCTTCTCCTTCACCCTTAGCGGCAAGTCCTGCTTTTCTGGGGGAGGGGCAAGTACCACAACCTCATATCTCTGCACCCCAATCCCTTATTTCCACACCCTAACCTCTTATGTCTCTGTGCCCCAATCCCTTATTTCCATGCCCCGACCCCTTATTTCTGTGCCCCATCCCTTATTTCCATGCCCTGACCTCTTATCTCTGTGCCCCAACCCCTTTTCCCACTTTTCTGGTAGGTAAGAACCCCCGAACCCCTTCCCTCCATTTCTCTACTCTCTCTTTTCTCTAGGCTTGCTTCCTTCACTATGGGCAACCTTCCACCCTCCATTCCTCCTTCTGCTCCCTTAGCCTGTGCTCTCAAGAACTTAAAACCTCTTCAACTCACACCTGACCTCAAACCTAAATGCCTTATTTTCTTCTGCAATGCCACTTGACCCCAATACAAACTCGACAGCAGTTCCAAATAGCCAGAAAATGGCACTTTGAATTTTTCCATCCTGCAAGATCTAAATAATTCTTGTCATAAAATAGGCAAATAGTCTGATGTTCCTGACATCCAGGCATTCTTTTACACATCAGTCCCTTCCTAGTCTCTGTGCCCAGTGCAACTCGTCCCAAATCTTCCTTCTTTCCCTCCCACCTGTCCCCTCAGTCCCAACCCCAAGCGTCACTGAGTCTTTCTAATCTTCCTTTTCTACAGACCCATCTGACCTCTCCCCTCCTCGCCAGGCCGAGCTAGGTCCCAATTATTCCTCAGCCTCTGCTCCTCCACCCTATAATCCTTTTATCACCTCCCCTCCTCACACCGGGTCCGGCTTACAGTTTCATTCCATGACTAGCCCTCCCCCTCCTGCCCAGCAATTTACTCTTGAAAAGGTGGCTGGAGCCAAAGGCATAGTCAAGGTTAATGCTCCTTTTTCTTTATCCCAGATCAGATAGCGTTTAGGCTCTTTTTCATCAAATATAAAAATCCAGCCCAGTTCATGATTTGATTGGCAGCAACCCTGAGACACTTTACAGCCCTAGACCCTAAAAGGTCAAAAGGCCATCTTATTCTCAAAATACATTTTATTACTCAGTCCACTCCCAAACATTATATAAAACTCCAAAAATTAAATTCCAGCCCTCAAACCCCACAACAGGATTTAATTAACCTCGCCTTCAAGGTGTACAATAATAGAAAAAAGTTGCAATTCCTTGCCTCCACTGTGAGACAAACCCCAGCCACATCTCCAGCACACAAGAACTTCCAAACGCCTGAACCACAGTGAACAGGTGTTCCTCCAGAACCTCCTCCCACAGGAGCTTGCTACATGTGCCAAAAATCTGGCCACTGGGCCAAGGAATGCCCGCAGCCTGGGATTCCTCCTAAGCTACGTCCCATCTGTGTAGGACTCCACTGAAAATCGGACTGTTCAACTCACCTGGCAGCCACTCCCAGAGCCCCTGGAACTCTGGCCTAAGGCTGTCTGACTGACTCCTTCCCAGATCTTCTCGGCTTAGTGGCTGAAGACTGACACTGCCGGATCGCCTCGGAAGCCCCCTAGACCATCACGGATGCTGAGCTTCGGGTAACTCTCACAGTGGAAGGTAAGCCCGTCCCCTTCTTAATCAATACGGAGGCTACCCACTCCACATTACCTTCTTTTCAAGGGCCTGTTTCCCTTGCCTCCATAACAGTTGTAGGTATTGACGGCCAGGCTTCTAAACCTCTTAAAACTCCCCAACTCTGGTGCCAACTTAGACAATACTCTTTTAAGCACTCCTTTTTAGTTATCCCCACCTGCCCAGTTCCCTTATTAGGCTGAGACACTTTAACTAAATTATCTGCTTCCCTGAGTATTCCTGGACTACAGCTGCATCTCATTGCTGCCCTTCTTCCCAAACCAAAGCCTCCTTTGCATCCTCCTTTAGTATCCCCTCATCTTAACCCACAAGTATAAGATACCTCTACTCCCTCCTTGGTGACCGATGATGCACCCCTTACCATCTCATTAAAACCTAATCACCCTTACCCCACTCAATGCCAATATCCCATCCCACAGCACGCTTTAAAAAGATTAAAGCCTGTTATCACTCGCCTGCTACAGCATGGCCTTTTAAAGCCTATAAACTCTCCTTACAATTCCCTCATTTTACCTGTCCTAAAACCAGACAAGGCTTACAGGTTAGTTCAGGATCTGTGTCTTATCAACCAAATTGTTTTGCCTATCCACCCCGTGGTGCCAAACCCATATACTCTCCTATCCTCAATACCTCCCTCTACTACCCATTATTCTGTTCTAGATCTCAAACATGCTTTCTTTACTATTCCTTTGCACCCTTAACCCCAGCCTCTCTTCGCTTTCACTTGGACTGACCCTGACACCCATCAAGCTCAGCAAATTACCTGGGCTGTACTGCCGCAAAGCTTCACAGACAGCCCCCATTACTTCAATCAAGCCCAAATTTCTTCCTCATCTGTTACCTATCTCGGCATAATGCTCATAAAAACACACGTGCTCTCCCTGCCAATCGTGTCCGATTGATCTCTCAAACCCCAGCACCTTCTACAAAACAACAACTCTTTTCCTTCCTAGGCATGGTTAGTGCGGTCAGAATTCTTACACAAGCGCCAGGACCGCACCCTGTAGCCTTTCTGTCCAAACAACTTGACCTTACTGTTTTAGCCTAGCCCTCATGTCTGCGTGCAGCGGCTACCGCTGCTTTAATACTTTTAGAGGCCCTCAAAATCACAAACTATGCTCAACTCACTCTCTACAGTTCTCATAACTTCCAAAATCTATTTTCTTCCTCATACCTGATGCATATACTTTCTGCTTCCCAGCTCCTTCAACTATACTCACTCTTTATTGAGTCTCCACAATTACCATTGTTCCTGGCCCGGACTTCAATCCAGCCTCCCACATTATTCCAGATACCATACCTGACCCTCATGACTGCATCTCTGTGATCCACCTGACATTCACCCCATTTCCCCAAATTTCCTTCTTTCCTGTTCCTCACTCTGATCACGCTTGATTTATTGATGGCGGTTCCACCAGGCCTAATCGCCACACGCCAGCAAAGGCAGGCTATGCTATAGTACAAGCCACTAGCCCGCCTCTCTCATTTCCTTTCCATCGTGGAAATCTATCCTCAAGGAAATAACTTCTCAGTGTTCCATCTGCTATTCTACTACTCCTCAGGGATTATTCAGGCCCCCTCCCTTCCCTACACATCAAGCTCGAGGATTTGCCCCACCCAGGACTGGCAATTTAGCTTTACTCAATATGCCCTGAGTCAGATAACTAAAATACCTCTTAGTCTAGGTGGACACTTTCACTGGATAAGTGGAAGCCTTTCCTACAGGGTCTGAGAAGGCCACCGCAGTCATTTCTTCCCTTCTGTCAGACATAATTCCTCAGTTTAGCCTTCCCACCTTATACAGTCTGATAACAGACGAGCCTTTATTAGTCAAATCAGCCAAGCAGTTTTTCAGGCTCTTAGTATTCAGTGAAACCTTTATATCCCTTACGGTCCTCCGTCTTCAAGAAAAGTAGAATGGACTAAAGGTCTTTTAAAAACACACCTCACCAAGCTCAGCCACCAACTTAAAAAGGACTGGACAATACTTTTACCACTTTCCCTTCTCAGAATTCAGGCCTGTCCTCAGAATGCTACAGGGTACAGCCCATTTAAGCTCCTGTATAGACGCTTCTTAGACCTTTTATACCTGTTTTTCTCCTTCTGTTATTCCACTTAGTTTCTCAATTAATCCAAAACCGTATCCAGGCCATCACCAATCATTCTATACGACAAATGTTTCTTCTAACATCCCCATAATATCACCTCTTACCACAAGACCTCCCTTCAGCTTAATCTCTCCCACTCTAGGTTCCCACGCCACCCCTAATCCCGCTTGAAGCAGCCCTGAGAAACATCGCCCATTCTCTCTCCATACCACCCCCCAAAAGTTTTCGCTGCCCCAACACTTCAACACTATTTTGTTTTATTTTTCTTATTAATATAAGAAGGCAGGAATGTCAGGCCTCTGAGCCCAAGCCAAGCCATTGCATCCCCTGTGACTTGCATGTATATGCCCAGATGGCCTGAAGTAACTGAAGAATCACAAAAGAAGTGAAAAGGCCCTGCCCCGCCTTAACTGATGACATTCCACCACAAAAGAAGGGTAAATGGCCAGTCCTTGCCTTAAGTGATGACATTACCTTGTGAAAGTCCTTTTCCTGGCTCATCCTGGCTCAAAAACTCCCCCACTGAACACCTTGCGACCCCCACTCCTGCCCGCCAGGGAACAAACCCCCTTTGACTGTAATTTTCCTTTATCTACCCAAATCCTATAAAACGGCCCCACCCTTATCTCCCTTCGCGGACTCTCTTTTTGGACTCAGCCCGCCTGCACCCAGGTGAAATAAACAGCCATGTTGCTCACACAAAGCCTGTTTGGTGGTCTCTTCACACGGACGCGCATGAAACTGAGAAATGGAATTCCTGGCCCCCTCTTGCCCGGGGCAGCAACTCAAAGTGAAGTTAAATTGCTGGGACCTGGAGTTAGTCACCCTGAGTTCAAATTCTGGCTTTGTCACAAGTCACCTAACATTTCTAAACTTCAGTTTCCTTTTCTGTAGAAAATGAACAATAAAAATGACTTCAGCCATGATTGTACTCAAGTACGGAGCAGTAAAGAAAAGCAAGGTCAAGTATGGAAAGCCAAGCATATAGTAAGTGAATGTCAGTCATTGTTTTCTTTCTTTCTTTGAAACGGAGTGTTGCTCTATTACCCAGGCTGGAGTGCAGTGGCGCGATCTCGGCTCACTGCAACCTCCATCTCCCAGGTTCAAGCAATTCTCCTGCCTCAGTCTCTGGAGTAGCTGGGATTACAGGTGCCTGCCACCACGCCCAGCTAATTTTTGTATTTTTAGTAGAGACGGGGTTTCACCATGTTGGCCAGGCTGGTCTTGAACTCCTGACCTCAAATGATCCACCCGTCTCAGCCTCCCAAAGTGCTGAGATTACAGGAGTGAGCCACCAAGCCCGGCCCAGTCATTGTTTTCAATACCCCAAAGTTAAATGCTCATGCCTGTTTTCACCCCAATAATCTACCCCACCCTACCAATACTTCAAAAGAGCCAAAGCTAATACTTTCATGCGCGTCCGTGTGAAGAGACCACCAAACAGGCTTTGTGTGAGCAATAAAGCTTTTAATCACCTGGGTGCAGGCGGGCTGAGTCCAAAAAGAGAGTCAGCGAAGGGAGATAAGGGTGAGGCCGTTTTATAGGATTTGGGTAGGTAAAGGAAAATTACAGTCAAAGCGGGTTTGTTCCCTGGCGGGCAGGAGTGGGGGTCACAAGGTGCTCAGTGGGGGAGCTTTTTGAGCCAGGATGAGCCAGGAAAAGGACTTTCACAAGGTAATGTCATCACTTAAGGCAAGGACCGGCCATTTACACTTCTTTTGTGGTGGAATGTCATCAGTTAAGGTGGGGCAAAGCATATTCACTTCTTTTGTGATTCTTTAGTTACTTCAGGCCATCTGGGTGTATACGTGCAAGTCACAGGGGATGCGATGGCTTGACTTGGGCTCAGAGGCCTGACAAATACATGTGAACTTACTTTGAAAACTGTAAAACACCATGTGAGGCAGCATCGTGTCCTAATCTTTAATATACTCTTCTCTTTCTGTTCAGAGGTCTCCTTCCATGAATATACCATACCCATTCCCTCCTACATTCATTCGTCATGCATTTAGTGAGCACTTTGGAGCCAGAAACCTCTAGGCAGGTTGGAGTGTGCAGGATCTAGTCATATTGCTCCGCTCACTTGCAAAGACATCATCAATTCCCTTACATACTCAAGTCCTATCTCTCCTCCAGATTCAAGCATTAGTTTTTCCAGGCTGCTGCCTTTTGCCTTCTACCGTCTATTGCTATTCTTACCCTTCTGATATTTTCTGTATTACGAGGGCTGGTACCCTGAAACTTGCATGTCTTATACTTTCTTTTTTTTTTTTTTTTTTTTCTTATTTTTAGTAGAGACTGGGTCTTGCCATGTTCCCCAGGCTGGTCTTGAACTCCTGGCCTTCAGCAATTGCATGTCTTATACTTTCTTTACAGGAAGGTTCTAGTCTATCTTCTGCCATTGAGAAGCACTGGCAGGTAGCTGATATTTGGAAGATGAAAGCAAAGGATAAAGCATTATTCTTCTCTAACAGCAGTGGGTAGGTGTGTGATCAGACAGCAGACACAGGGTTTGTAGTGTCTAGGAGAGCTCCTGTGAGTTACCTGCTTTAACTCAGCAGATAGCCGACTTCCTAGAGGTAGCATCCTACAACTCTAGCACTTTCTAATTTCCTCAAATCCAACAGCTATTCTTGAATTTTGTTCCCCCAACATTTCCAACAATTTTCTAAGTACATCATTCTTTATATTAAAACTTTTTTCTACTAAAATAAAGAGTGGTTATACTATTAATAATTATGAGTGCCTTTTTTTTCAGGAATAAAACTTGCTATAAGCAAACAACTGCCTTTATTATTCTATTCCATTAGTGTCAGGCTTCTTAGCTCCCAAATTATGTTGTAAAGTCACTGAGCCCAGGGACGGTGTCTTATATTCCACGTCCACAGCATCAAGTCTAGGGCTGGGCATGTAGCTGATTAAATAACATGAGGCATCCAGGTGCCCAAGTCTGTCATCTGTCATTCAAAAAATATTCAGTGATCTCTTTCTTAGGTCAGGCTCCCAGGAAACAGACACTCAGGATGGAGGTTTGCCTGCAGAAAGCTGACTGGGGATCAACACCAGCAGAGGACGAGAAGGAAGCAACGGTGGGCAGAGGAAGGAGCTCAGCTTTGATGCAGCCACAGCAAAAGCCACAAAGGTCCCCACAAGAAGCCCTGGAGCTAAGATGGCCATTTAGAGGTGTCCCTTCCCACCTATTGGCAAGGTGATATTTATCCCCCGTTGACCAGCCATTGAATGTGGGCTGCCCCCAGGAAGGAGAGAGGGCCTTAAGTGAGGCTCTTGACCACTAAGGGCAACTCCTAGAAAGAGCTTCAGTTGAAAGCCTTGAGCCAGAGCTGTCAGCTACACAGAGTTCCATTAGCTGTGGGAATCAATGTTCAGTCCTAAAGGAGGGTGCTGCATGGCATACCACAGAATCCACTAGAATCCCATCTAGGCATCAGGCACTACATAATAACTAGTAGGTTGAATCATACGAAATTGCTCGTGTTCAACTGGTTTTACCTCCAAAATAGGCAATCGTATATGATTTGATCTAATAACATTACTAAAGTCTACTATATCTTACAAAATACTTTCATACAAATGACTGTATTTGATCCTCATGTCAACCATGTAGGATGGGTGTTCTTATCAACAGTTTGTTATATCTGAGAAAGCTAAGGCCCAAAGAGACCTGGGGCCTTGCCCAGTCATACATCTGGTAACTTTGGAGCTTGTTTTAGACACAAATTCTGACTTCAAATCCAGTGGCTTTTTTCTCGCATAATACATGGAGAAAAAAAAGTCTGTGGCCTTGAATTTCTTTCTCTCATAAGTTTTACTGCCACTTGACCTCAAAATGTGAAAATAACGGACGAGCCAAGCATGCACCATATCACCCTTTTTCGTAGTTCTAACCAGACCCTCTCAGCCAAAGAAGATTCCATTTCCAGCTGGAAATGCTGTCCTGGAGCAGGAATGAAGAGCCTCTCTCACTGGAATTGCCCATGAGGACAAATGCACCCCCCACTTCCGCTATCTGTAGAATCTACAGTGCTCTTTCCACCTCTGTTATGCCCAGGGGAGGCACATTTCCCTGAGGAGAAGAGCCTTCAAACTGCAAAAGCCTGGATCACGGCTGCTTTGAGAGGTGAATATATACATAACTTCCGATCACTAAGCAAATGAGCAATCTGCTTCTGGTCCTGGTCTTTCTCAGCTCCTGCTCCAACAGACTACATCTGTCCTGCAGCGACACTAGAAAAACCACAACAGGTGGAGCAGGATTCTTGGGGAGACCCAACTGCAAAATGCATGAGCTGCATTGTTCATCTCAGGTGTTGTCAACTGCCCCAGGGTGGAATACACATAACAACCCCCCATCTGGGTAGAGCAGAAAGCACACAAGGGTCTTTGGAAGCAGTTGGTTGCTAGAGGCTGGATAAAGCATTGTTCTGGAGTGCACTGTCTCCTCCACGCCAACGAGAAGCAGTTTTTACACATGCCAGTAGCTTGGGGTTGGGTCTCAGAGGCCAACAACGAATAAGCCTTTGCCTCCATGATGTCATTACTTCCAATGTGGGATCTCATTGGCTGAAGGGCTTGTCACTCACTCACCAGTGCTTTACAGGGATGGAATTCTGTGGAGTCCAAGGTTTTCTCGTATAATGGGAGGCTCCCTTAATCCCTGGCTGAATTTGGCTGCTGTTTTTCTCTCCTACAGCTCAGTTCTGAATTATACACACAGCTTGTGGGTATCTTGGGTTTTTGTGCATTTTACTTTTATCAGCATATAAAAGCCCCTCAATTAGGAATCTTTCCAAAACAGTAAATATTTTCTGGACATTAATGCTGCATAACTTTCAGAGAGTCCTGCTGTTGTTTTTGTTACCCCCATTTTGTCCGTGAGAAAGGAGAGCCTAGAGCAGAAAAACTTCCCAGTCGCATTGATTCTAGGGTGAGAACTGTGAGCCTCAGGATACAGATTTTAAAAGCAGAAAGCAAAAAAAGGAGCCACACAGGTCTAAGCTGTATTTTCTGGGCTGCTGATCCAACGACTCCCACTTCACATTGTGCATTAACTCTGCGGCCTGCTGCCCCACCCAGGCCTGTGCCCCCGCCAGGGGCCTGTGTGCAGGACAGTATTGCAGGAGAAGCGTGTTTTAGGGCCACTTGCATGATCTGGAGCAAGTCAGCATGCCTGTGTGAACTCCAGCTTCCACACCATAAAATGAGCTTAACAGGGTCTCCCTGGCAAAGCGGTTGCCAGGACTAGAGGAGATCACTTGCCTGAGTCCCAAGCACAAAATTGGTGCTCACTAAACAGCAGCTGGCATCAGGGTGATGTCTATCCCAGACAAATGCACTTCAGGGGTGCTGAGGGTTACTCCAGTCCGTAACAGGACAGCAGAGAATGCCCACAGGAGACTGTGGCAAAGTGGCTTCCTGGTGCTGGCCTCAGGCAGAGCGGAGGACCACTTATCCAGGAACACAGGCTCAGAATTGCCCATGTGAACGTCATAAGTGTCCCCAGGACAGTGGGGCCCCACCAGCGTGGGGGTCACACTTCTTACAAAGGTTGTATGTGGAACACACTGTTTTCCATCCAAGCAATGTGCCAGCCAGAACTTCACTGAGCCAGCGGCCTGGGGAACTGGAGACATTTCTCTTCTCTGGCACATATGGGGGCTCCCTACACTTGAGAGAAGTGGGAAAGGAGTAAAGAAAAAAATTCCTGGACTTTTATAACCAAAAAATATACTTCTGTTTAGTGTGGCATTAGGTCTGGACACCAGAAAACCCACCAGGGATATGTGTGCTGGATGTGTACTTTTCATTTAACTTGAGGATAAAACGAGGCAACGTCATTCCGGAAAAGCAGTGCAGAGACAAGCCCCAGCCAGGGCCTTTTGGGAGACGAAGGAGTGGGTGGAGGGGGGCACTGCCTGGTGGTTGAGGAAGGGGCTCCAAGATCAAACACTGCAGTTCTCCCACTCTCTCTGCCTTTCCCCTCCCTCCAAGCCCCTTACTCAGTCACCAATACAACTCCCCTGCCAGCCCCCCACCAGCTCATGCCCCCCAAAGGAACAAACAATGCTCACAGAGTCAGCTCAGATCACACAGTCAGCTCGGAAACAGGAAAGCCTGCTAGCTTTTCGCCCAGGTTGAAGGAGAAATGAAGTAGAGAGTGCAGCCCAGGCCCCACTGCTCCATATTCACCACCCGTCAGTGCTCAGGGGGCTGAAATGTGCAAATACAGCACCTCTCAGGCTGGGCGGGTACAAACCATAAGGACAAAGTGACGGCATGTCGCACTCAGCCTCTGAAACTCAGCTGAAAATTCTAGAATGCTCTCTTTAACACAGTCATCTGAATGCTACGAAGGAGCTTTGATAAGGTTCCCAAGTCCTATAATTAGTCATGCTTTGCTGCAAGGCTGTTTTCAATTTACAGCGCTGCTCACACTCAAGCATGCCCTCACATTTGGCGCGTGTATATCTGAGTACCTTCTGCCTCTATACATGTGTCTCTTAGAGGCTTACTACTTGAGAAGCTTAACTCCTTGCTCAGTGGAGACACAGAAATGCTGGCAACCGGCTTAGGGGCTCTCCTCCACCGTAAGAGCCCTGTCCCCACTGTCCTGAGCACACAGGCTGTGTCATAGCTGTCACCAAGCAATGAAATAGTGCCTTTTTTTTTTTTTTTTTCCACAGATGAGGATTCTGATATTTGGAGAACTTTCTCAAGACAACACAAATGCTCAGTGCTGGAATTGCGATTTCAGATTGGGCCTGTCTGGCTTCTTTTCTGCTACATTACCTCAAATCCAGAGATGGAGCGACGGTTGCTCCTTGACACTGTATCAACCAGCCTCCCTGGGGAGCACAAATCCCATTTCCAAGCCAGGCTGGGACTGGATGGAGAGCCACTCAGGGCTCTCCCACTTTGCAGCAATTATGGGTAAACCACGACTTGCAAACAGCTCCCCTTCCACACTTCTGGCACTGTCGCTGACATGTGAGTGGCGGCCATGCACCAATCAGAGAGCCAGCTGGGTGAGCTGCAGTCGCTGGTGCATCCCCTGGCCTCTGCATCAGCAGCAGGAGAGAGCCCTTTAGATGGTCTGAATCAAGTGTCCCCTTCCCTCCTCCTTATCGTCTTTGGCTGAATTTGCCCAAGGTCTTCACTCACCTCAACCCCCAACCCTGAGCCTCCACTCCTGGCACACTCCTGCGGTGCCCAATATTCTCAGACCCTTCACCAAGTCTTGAGCCTAGCTCTGAATTCCATAACTCAAAAGGTAGGTGGACAGCCCTCCTCAGCACTCTGTGGTTAACATAAGTGCCCACCAGGCCCTCCACCTTGATGAGTTGAAGAAGGAAGCCAGTGAGATGCTTCCTGCACCAAGAGATGGGGCATGAGAGGCTCTCACAGGGCAGGCCTGGCAGCAGTGCAAATTTCTTACAGGGCATCTGCCCGCCTGCTCTCTAGACCCTGAGCAGCTCTCACTGGAACCATTGCCAGGAACAGCCAGGGTTTATCATTTCAAACAACCAACCTTCACCCCTTCACTGAGCATCAATCACATACTCAATGCTGCATAGGAGGTACACTGACCCTCAGCTGGCCTGTTAACCTGAATTTAAGAGAACATGTAGGCCAAGGCAGGAGAATTGCGTGAGGCCAGGAGTTCGAGACCAGCCTGGGCAACATAGCAAGACTCTCATCTCTACAAAAAAATCTAGAAAATTGGCCAGGCGTGGTGGCATGTGCCTATAGTGTCAGCTACTCAGGAGGCTGAGGCAGTAGAATCACTTGAGTCCAGGAGTTCAAGATGACAGAGAGTTATAATTGTACCACTACACTCCAGCCTGGGTGATGGAGCAAGACTCTGTCTCTAAAAGAGTGAGAGCGAGAGAAAGAGAGAGAGAGAGAGGGAGGATGCAAATCACTAAGCACATGTGGACAGGAGCTCTGCAGCCCACCAGGTAAACTTCCAAGGTAGACCAGCTAAGTGAGCAGCAAGTCTCCTCAGACACTTAGCTGTGGCCCTGCTCCTCCTTCTAGGCGGACATTAGTTTCTGCTGCAGAGAACAACACACAGTGTAAGATCACCACGTTACAGCTTTTCCCAGGGAAGAATGTTGCATGCTGGGTGCCACAGAAGAACAGCCTTTCCCTCCCATCTATCAGAGCATGAATATCAAACATTGATCTTGTCCCCTCCTTGACCAGGATAATTCAATTCTGTTCTCAATGTTGGCTCCACTTCAGCCTCTGGAAGGAACTTCATCATGGACTGTCGGATCCAGCCAGCAGGCACTGGAGGTGCCAAGGATCTAAGTCATGATGTTTTTCCTATGGAGATGCTGCAGCAATTAATTCCTGGTCAGACCCCTACTAAAACCACAAGAAATCACTGCCATCTTCAGCGTACTGGACTGTGAATGGCACTCTTGTAAAGGTATTTTGCTGAATTCTATATGGTTCTACACATAATAATTCTAATTTATTACACTCTCAATTCTTCAGCAGCAGAAGTGGCACACACTTGCCCTGTGTCAATGCAATGCTGATGGTTGCCCAGTAACAATGCAAATTAAGGATGAACCCCAACCTTCTAAAGATTCTGCCATGTCATCTACAAGTCCTTCCTAAAGAGTTTTCCTTAAATGAGCAAGACTCTTCAACCACTTTCCAAGTCTCTTGATTGTGGCCAAAAGACAAACTCCAGGAAGCCGAGGTGGGAAGACTGCTTGACATCAGGAGTTTGAGGCTGCCATGAGCTATAATTGTGCCACTGCACTCCAGCCTGGGTAACAGAGCAAGACCCCATCTCTAAAAAATAAAAAGAAAAGAAAAGAAAATTAAGTGAAGAAAGGAGCTCTGGCTTCCATTCTCACCTCTAATTGGAAACAACGAAGAGAGTTTCTATAACGAGTCTGGGTCATTTCCCCTCCTTGTGGTGCTTAGGTCTAGCAAGGAACCAGTTGGGCAGGATAGCTTATCAGACCTAACTCCCTTGTCCCCAGCTCTCTTACCTGACTGGAGCACCCTGCCTGAAGTTGGACATAGTGAAGTCACCAAGTCTAGGAATTATCTAGACACAGGGAGTTCTAAGTAATTTATTTATTTAACAAACATTTACCTAACACTTACTAAGTTCCAGGTCTCATCTAAGCACTTTACATGTGCTAGTTCCTTGAGCCTCAAAAGAGTCTTATTAGGTAGAGTCCATCATAGTCTTCATTTTAAAAATAATGGATCTCCTGTCACCACTCCTTTTCAATATCATACTGGAAGTCCTAGTTAATGCAACAAGAAAAGAAAAGGAAATAAAAGATATAAGAATAAGAAGAAAGAAATAAAACTGGTTTTGCTTGCAGATGACGTGATTGTCTGTGTAGAAAATCTGAAAGAACAGAAACAACAAAAATCTGAAACTAAAAACCAACTATAGCAAGGTTGCAAGATACAAGATTAATATACAAAAGTCAATTGCTTTCCTATGACTCAGCAATAAACAAGTGGAATTTGATATTAAAAACGTAATACTGTTTATAGTACTGTGAAGCAAGTTTACTGTGCGATGATTATTTGCACAAGTCCAGTGAGACAGAACACTCATGTATGCAAGTTACACAAAACAGGTCTGTTACTCACACATAGGCGGTAAGGGACAACAGAAGCCTAGGATTCATGACAAGCCAGTCCCCCAAAGCTCAGAAAAGCTGCCCAGGGTAGATGTAGACTCGATTGCACGTGACCCCACTTGCACCATAGCCAAGGAACCCCAGAAAGCAGCCTACCTTAGGTTTTATCCCCCCAGGGGAACACAACATGCTAGACTAAAGCACTGAAGGACATCCTGCTCTTAGGGGGAACAGGAACGAAGCCTGACTGTTCCAACCAGCTCCTCCTCATCTTGGCATGTTGTACTCCCAGCATGAGGACTCCCAGCATTGAGAACTCCAAACAAGAAAGGGGGAAGAACTGGGTCAGTCTGAAGCCATGTGAAAAACTTCCCAGCAATTAGCACCCTCCAAAATGTAACACTTAGGTACAAATCTAACAAAATATGTGCAAGATCTATCTGAGGAAAACTACAAAAAAAAAAATGGAAAAGTGAGGCCAAGCTCAGTGGCTCATGCCTATAATCCCAGCACTTTGGGAGACCAAGGCAGGCAGATCACGAGGTCAGAGGATCAAGACCATCCTGGCTAACATGGTGAAACCCCATCTCTACTAAAAATACAAAAAAATTAGCCAGGCGTGGTGGCAGGTGCCTGTAGTCCCAGCTACTCAGAAGGCTGAGGCAGGAGAATGGCGTGAACCCAGGAAGTGGAGCTTGCAGTGAGCCAAGATCGCGCCACTGCACTCCAGCCTGGGCAACACAGTGAGACTCCATCTCAAGAAAAAAAAAGGAAAAATAAGGCAACGAGAAGTTGAGTCACTTGCCTAAGTTCACACAGCTTCTATCAGGGAAGGGGTGGGTGGGTAGGATATGAAACTATGGAGCCTGACTCTGACATCCATGCTTGTAACCCCACACCATGTTGCCTTGCTGGTGAGGTTTATAGGCCTTTATGCTGTCGATGAAACAAAAAAGTCAAGCTTTTAAAGAATTAAAGTTAGTTTTATTATATTTAGAGGTATTGCTGAGAACAACAGACCAAGGCCTGTCAGACTGGCCCATCAGACTGCTCCGGTACAGTATTTCAGCCCACTGCTTATATACAGGTGCTGGGAGTTCAGGACATGCAAAATTGCATCAAATTTGCTCAGAAGTTACACTGAAGCAAAATCACATCAAAGTCTGGGTGTAAAAGTACATCTGGTTACAAATTACAGAAGCATAACCACTAGCCTCGTCACTCCTTATCTTATGTGGAGGAAAAAGCAAGGACTAGGGTGATTTATCATTTAAGGAATGTAGTGATTCAGGCAAGAGGGGTGGGGGACTGTGTGCTCTATCCTGTTTTGTCTTTAAAGAATCTTTCCAGAGAACTGAACCTCGTCACAGAGCCAGGAGCTTTGAGAAATTCTGCTGGCAAGCAGAAACGAGCAAACATGGCTTCTTACACTTGCTACTTTGTCTTGGCATGCCCAAGGCACCAGGGACTTAGACTCTACCCTGCTCTCCAGTGATTCTAAGCCATCAGGTATGAGAGCTGGGAAGGACGTCTGGATTAGTTCATCAAGCTCAGCATTCCCATTTAATTGATGAGGAAGCTGAGGCCTTCAGAAAGGAACTTCCCCGAGGTCACTACATAGCCACAGATCCAGTTGAGATCCTAGAAAGAGCACATATGCTTGCAGAACGCCTGCAATGCTGATGAAGCCCTTGTACCGGTGAGGTAGGCTTGGCTATAGTGCACTGACCACCAGCTCTGGAACCTCAATGGCTTAACACAACAAGAGTCTACTTCTTGGGTCCGGCACAGTGGCTCATGCCTGTAATCCCAGCACTTTGGGCAGCCAAGGTGGGCAGATCACCTGAGGTCAGGAGTTCAAGACTAGCCTGGTCAACATGGTGAAACCCCATCTCTACTAAAAATACAATCAATAATTAGCTGGGTGTGGTGGTGGGCACCTGTAATCCCAGCTACTTGGGAGGCTGAGGCAGGAGAATCACTTGAACCCAGGAGGCGGAGGTTGCAGTGAGCCGAGGTAGTGCCATTGCACTCCAGCCTGGGTGACAGAGCAAGACTCTGTCTCAAAAAATAAATAAATAAATACTTTTTGATCAAGTATAATCCAAGTCCAAATGTAGGCAGAGTGCAGAGAAGAGCTCCTCCACACAGGGCACAGCCTGGGTTCCTCTGCCTTCCACCATCTCAACACATGGTCCCTGTTGCTCCAGATGAAGGAATGGAGCCTGGGAATGGGTTCAACCCTGTGGATTCTCTGCCCACATCCAATTGGCCAGAGCCCAGTCAATGGTCTCACCTTACTGCAAGGGAGGCTGGGAAATGTGGTCTAGGAAGAGTAAACAGAAATGAGAATTGGCAAACACTTAACAGTCTGCCCTTTATATACATTATCTCATTAAAGCTTTGTAGCACTGTAGGGGAGCATTATCCCCACTTGTATAGTTGAGAAAACTGAAGCTCAGGGTGATTAAGTAAACTGCCCCATCTTCACCATATTAGTGGATAGTGGAGTCACAATTAAAATTGAAGTCTTGGGACTGGATGTGGTGGCTCATACCTGTAATTCCAGCACTTTGGGAGGCCGAGGCAAGTGGATCACTTGAGACCAGGAGTTCCAGTCCAGCCTGGCCAACATGGCGAAACCCTATCTCTACTGAAAATACAAAAATTAGCCAGGCATGGTGGCAGGCACCTATAATCTCAGCTAATCAGGAGGCTGAGGTAGGAGAATCACTTGAACCCAGGAGGCAGGGGTTGCAATGAGCCAAGATCACACCACTGCACTCCGGCCTGGGTGACAGAGCAAGACTCCATCTCAATAAATACATACATACATACATACATACATTTGAAGTATTTAGGTCTCCACAACTCTCTGTTCTTCGTACCACACCAAATGGGCGCTACATGAATTTCTTGACTCCTATCTTAGTGTTCTTTTCACTACTCCATTCTACTATGTGAGAGTAAAGATAGACAGCTGTATCCTCCCCAGCTTATAGCCAAGGATGTTGCTATTCTCTCAAATGCTATAAGTGAGAGCATAAATTAGCAAAATGTCTTTAGAGAGAAGCTTGTTAATATCTATGAAAATTATAAATGTGCATATTTTTGAACTAGCAATTATATTTCCAGGAAATTCTCCTACAGATAAATTTTCAAAAGTATAAAATGACATTTTGCATAAAAATATTGATTGAAGTATTGTCTGTAACAGCAAAAGAACTGAAAAAAAAGTCTGAAAAGAGGAGACTCCTAAAATAAATGCTGAAACATCCATTTAGTAAAATGCAACAAAAACAATGCCCCATTAAAAATAATGTGAGATGGCCGGGGACAGTGGCTCACGCCTGTAATCCCAGCACTTTGGGGGGCCGAGGCGGGCAAATCATGAGGTCAGGAGATCGAGACCATCCTGGCTGATATGGTGAAACCCCGTCTCTACTAAAAAATGTTTTAAAAATAGCGGGGCGTGGTGGCAGGCGCCTGTAGTCCCAGCTACTCGGGAGGCTGAGGCAGGAGAATGGCGTGAACCCAGGAGGCGGAGCTTGCAGTGAGCCAAGATCGGGCCACTGCACTCCAGCCTGGGTGCAGAGCAAGACTCCATCTCAAAAAATAATAATAATAATAATAATGTGAGCTATCTCTACATGCCAACAGGGAAAATGTATGATGCATGTGGATAAGTGGAAAAAAGCAATTATATATGAGAGATTATTTCATTTGTGCAAAAAAAAGGAAGTATATGCATATATATGCATACAAAGTATTTGAAAGCATTCCCAAGAAAGCATTAAAAAGTAGACAGTTCTGAAGAGTAGGATCAGGAGAAATTCTTACTTAATAACTTTTTGTTTTTTGAGACAGGGTCTCACTTTGTCACTCAGGCTGGAGTGCAGCGGCGTGATCATGGCTCACTGCAGCCTTGATCTCAGGGGCTCAAGTGATTCTCCTGCCTCAGCTTCCCAAGTAGCTAAGATCACAGGTGCATGTCACCATGCCCAGTTAATTTTTTTTTTTTTTTTTTTAGTAAAGATGAAGTCTCACTATGTTGCCCAGGCTGCTCTTGAACTCCTGAGCCCAAGCAGTCTTCCCACTTCGGCCTCCCAAAGTGCTGGGATTACGGGTGTGAGCCACTGCACCCAGCCGCTTAATAACTTTTGACTATTAATGTTTATAATAAGCACAAATTACTTCCATAAATGAAAGAACTATTTTAAAAATATGCTATTGTTGCCAGCTCTGTAACTGCATGCAATATTCTGATTCAACCTGATATCTGACAATGTCTTGCAGGTATAATCTGAATATATATAAATTAAATATATAATTTAAATACATATATTTAAATTCACTCTGCTGATTGCCAAATGCAGAAGTGCCTAAGTCTCCTCCTTTGGTGAGTCTGGAATGGCTGTAAAGGACAGGCTTTGGTGGAGGTGAATTAACACATTTCCACATCAGCTACGTAGGAGCTCACCCAACTGCTCTGTAGACTAGCTGCAGCCAGCTCACACTTTCTCCTTGGACATCTTCAGGACAGCCCCAAAGCTACCAGAAACACTCGGAACTTGACTTAAAAAGAGCCTTGAACGCCACGTCAGCTTCACAACAGCCCAAACCTATGCCAGGGCTTTCTGGAGCAATAACTACATTAAAGGGGATTGATGTATATACACTCACACACATATCTGCATGTATACATGTGCTATATGCTGGGCACTATACTAAGACATTTAACTACAGTATTGAGGAATTGTAGACAGGTTAGCATAGCCTAATTATAGAGAGATCTGGAAACTAGCTGGTGAGGCTGGTTTTGATGACAGTGGAAGCCTATGGCTAGGGAAGTGATATACTCTGATGAGAGTACCCTTTGGGGAAGCTTGATTCTGCAGTGAGCTATGGGCAAGGAGGAAAGAAGGAATCTATTGGTTCTGACAATGAGAAACTGATCCCATGGTTTAAGAAAGTCATCAAATGTGTTCTCCTCTGCCAAGGCCCCAACAAAGGCCCCAATTAGTCCTATCTCATTACTTGACATTCAGATACTTCTACCAGTTTCTCACTGGTTTCCCTTGATGTCAAAGTTCTTCCCCACCACATTGCAATACCACGATTAATCACCATTGAAGATGGCTTTCATCTTGGAAAGGACTTTCCATGTGAACTTTCCACTTTTCATAATCCCTGAATTAAATAGAATCTCCTTAGCCAAGTATAAACGGGGTCCCAGGTTAGGTGTTAGGCAGCGTCAACCAGCACTGCACATTTGGGCGTTTTAGAGTCTGGCCCACCTCAGAGGAAGGAGAAAGTGAGCAGTCTGAGTTGGAGCTGCTGATGAGTGGCTCCTGGGTCCCATCAGGGAATTGAGACTGCCTCTCAGTCCTGAATGTAGCATATGTCTACAGTGACAGGAGAGTTTAGTGAGCTGGAGATATGAGGCAGGAATCTGTGGAGAGGAATGATTTTTAAGTGGATGTCACAGGGAATGGTCGTTGCCTCCACACCTCCATCCTGAAGGACTTTGCCAGGTATGGGCTACAGGAGGGAAGCTGAGAAAAAGGACAGGAAGAGAAACCCTTTGGGACAAGCCTCCAAGAAAAGATAAAGGCAACTGCCTGGGCTGTGACTGGGGACCATAGAGTGAGTCTAGACCCCTGTCGTGCTGACTAGCCTGCAGCATGCAGGCCCTGGCTCTTCAGATCTCCTCAATCAGAAACTTTGGGAGTGGGAGACAAGCTTTGCATTTTAACAGGCACCCCAGATGAGGTGATGGCTCTGAAACATGCTTCAGCGGAACAGCAGGCAAGTAGTACCTTCAGAGAGTACCATCTGTGAGCTAATCATTGTAATATGGGCAGGACGAGGGCATTTCTAACCATGTCAGTGTGGCTCCTCCACAAATAGAGTGTCTTGTTTTGTCAGGGGCAGACCACCCACGAGTTAGATGAATTCACTAGGAGAACTCACAAGACCCAGTAGACAGCTGTGCTCACAGCTGAGATTTATTACAGCAAAAGGGTAGGAAGCACAATCAGCAAAAGGAAGAGGTCAGGGGGAGGCTTAAGAGGGAATCAGGAACAAGGTTCCAAGGGTCCTCACCCAGGGGAGTCATTCCCCTAGCAAGGAATTGTGACAACACATTCAAGATGCTGCCCACCAGGGAAGCCCATTAAAGACTCAGTACCCTGCTGCCAGGGTGGCTCACACCTGTAATCCCAGCACTTTGGGAGGCTAAGGCAGGAGGATCGTTTGAGCCCAGGAGTTCAAGATCAGCCTGGGCAACATGGCGAAATCCCATCTCCCATCTCTACAAAAAATATAAAAATTAGCCAAGGGTGGCGGCATGCAACTCTAGTCCAGCTACTCGGGAGGCTGAGCAGGGAGGATCCTTCGAGCCTAGGAGATCAAGGATGCAATAAGATAAGACTGGCCACCACACTCCAGCCTGGGCAAGAGAACAAGGTCCCATCTCAAAAAAAAAAAAAAAGAGAGACTCAGAACTCAGAGTTTTTACTGGGGTTTGGTGACACAGCACTTCCGCCTGGCAAATACCCAAATTCCAGAATCCCATAAGGAAAGAGATGCTGAGCATCAACTGTACTGTTTGTGCAATTTAGGAACAGCGAGTCACTCTTATCAGTCAGTTAATGGTGGGACCCCTCCCAAAATCTAAGTTTCCGGACACCAGCCAAGGGCCAGCCTTGCCAGGAGGCCTTTCTAAAGAGAGCAATTTCAGGTCACCTGTGTTAACGCTTTTCTTTCTGCACACTAGTCAAAACAATTAGACAAGATAAAGAAATGAGATCTATAAAAGCAACAAAGGATACACAAAATCACCATTACAGTGGAAATCTGAACAGCGTGGGGGTTAGGGGAACCCAGCCCAGGGCAGTTGAAAATCTGAGTATAACTTTTGACTCCCTCAAAACTTCACTTCTAACAGCTTACTGTTGACCAGAAGCCTTAGCAATAGCATAAACAGTCGATTAACACATACTTTGTATGTTACATGTATTAGATACTGTATTCTTGCAGTATAGTAAGCAAGAGACAAGAAAAATATTAAGAAAATCATAAGGAAGAGAAAATATGTTTACTATTCATTAAGTGGAAGCGGATCATCATCAAGGTCTTCATCCTCATGGTCTTCAAGTTGAGTAGGCTGAGGAGGAAGAGGAAGAGGAGGGGTTGGTCTTGCTGTCTCAGGGGTGGCAGAGACAGAAGAAAATCCAAGTATAGTGGACTCATGCAGTTCAAACTCATGTTGTTCAAGGGCCAACTGTATTTTCAGGCAATTTAGTTGTTTACCTGAAAAAAAGATAATCAACTAAAATTGATTAAGTGAAATTTACTATACATATCAAATAAATTTAAAATAAAAATTTTTTTAAAGGCCGGGTGCAGTGGCTCATGCCTGTAATCCCAGCACTTTGGGAGGCAGAGGCGGGCAGATCACTTGAGGTCAGGAGTTCGAGACCAGCCTGGCCAACATGGTGAAAACCTGTCTCTCCCAAAAATATAAAAAAAATAGCCAGTGTGGTGGCACACACCTGTAATTCCAGCTACTCAGAAGGGTGAGGCAGGAGAATCCCTTGAACCCAAGAGGCAGAGGTTGCAGTGAGCCGAGATCGTGCCACTGCACTTCAGGCTGGGTGACAGAGCAAGACTCCATATCAAAAAATATATATATATTCTTAGAACAGCTAGCTTAGAACTTCATCCCAGGTTCTGAATTGCAGAAGGCCCCAGCCGGTGTAACTTTGAATCAAGTTAGAAGCTTTCTTATTACGTGGACCTGGACATTCTGATGACCTAATTGAGATGGAGTTTCATGATTAAAAATCAACGAAGGACCTTTGATTCTCTAAGAGAAACTAAAGAAGCCGTGAGGCCCATGCAGGTACAATCAGCAGAGGCAGTTTTTAGAGCTAGAGAGGCCCATGCCTCAGCCCTTCACCCATGTCATCCTTCCTTCAGAGGCCTGTGAAGGGCTCCAGTGATGTGTTCATGTGTTCCCGTGTTATTGAAAATTTGCAAAAATTATAGATTTTAACTGCAACCAGTGAAGACTACTCCCTCTTATTTTGACTTTAACTTCCTCACACTTCCCATCTTGCCTAGTAGCACTGGAGCAGTGGCCACGGGACCAGTTTCTGCGCCCCTGTGGTCAGCAGTAGGGATAGGCAGTAAGACATTCTTGGGAGCCACCCCAGACCGGGACAGCCAGCAGCAACTGACTGTGCACCGAAGTGACCGCAAACCACTAAACTCAAATTGAATGAGTCCCTAGCTCTCAACAGAGTCCTAAAATGCACTATTCAAGTCCTGCAACATGACTAAACAACATTTTTTAATGTCTCTAAAATGTATTTTTAGAGACAGAAAAGAGAAACCTGAACACAAACAAAAAGCAAAATGTTCATTCAAAATCTTGTTATATCTTAAATATACCATTATGCCTGTAATTGAAAGATGTTTTGGAACATAATTACATATTCCCGATTTGGACATATATAAAAGGGATTTTCTTTGCTCATCTTTAAGCTTATTTGTTAAAAAAAAAAAAAAAAAAACTGAGAGAAAAACCCATATACAAAATTAATGGAATATGAAACAAGAGCAACAATTAGAAGCAAAGAAATTGATGAAAATTATTTTCTTATCAAGAAGGAAATTGTAACTAAAAGAAATTTCAGACTATACAAAATGCAATAATTCATTAAATAGGAAGAAATAGATCTCTAGTAGAAGTAATGGACTATAATGAATAGGCTCTTGTGTTATTTTATAATTCAACTGGTAAAAAAAGAATACATCACTGAATTCACTGGAAAAATATTTAAATTTTGTGCTGATTTGACACAAAATAATGGCATTGATGAAAATAACATAAAACTCCTAACACATCATACAACTAGAGAGACATCCATGACAAATTGGTTAATAAGTTCTGCCAAAATAAAAAGTACTCAACATTAGTCACTGCACAAGAAAACTCAAACTGACCAGTATAAAGAATTTACTGTTTGAATAAATATTAAAAGAGAAAAAAATAATTTCTAATGATTCAAATGCTCACTCAGTGTGCTTATTTCACAGATAAGAAATTCAGTAAAGTGACTGCTTTTAAAATTAATATGGAGAAATAATTCAATATCCTTCAATGAATACAAATCACAACCAGTTAGAAGATAGATTAAAGCGTAATTCACAATTAAAAAAAAAGGAAAGAAAAACTACTTAGAAATAAACTCAACAAGAAACTATTAAGATCTATATGAAATAAAAACTTTAAAATGTTACTACTGAGGCCGTGTGCAGTGGTTCACGCCTGTAATCCCAGCACATCAGGAGGCCGAGGCAGGCAGATCACCTGAGGTCAGGAGTTCAGGACCAGCCTGGCCAACATGGTGAAACCCCGTCTCTACTAAAAATACAAAAATTAGCTTGGCATGATTGTGGGTGCCTGTAATCCCAGCTACTTGGGAGGCTGAGGCAGAAGAATCGCTTGAACCCGGGAGGTGGAGTTCGTAGTGAGCCAAGATTGTGCCATTGCACTCCAGTCTGGGTCACAGAGAAAGACTCTGTCTCCAAATAAATAAATAAATAAATAAATATAAAAAGTTACTACTGGTCACATAAAAAAAATCCTGAGCAAATAATAAGACATATCATATTCATTGAGTGGGAAATACCATAAATGTCATTTCTCCCTAACTTACTCCATAAGTAAATAGCCCATAAATAAACTATCCCTATAAAATAATGAGATTTTTTAACTAGATAAGCTGATACTAAAAATCATATGTAGAAATAAACAAGCAAGGTAGTCAGGAAATTTCTGAAAAAGAAGACTAATAATGGGTCATCCCAGACAAACACTGACATTGTACAACTAATCACTGAAATGGTATTGATGAGAAACACACAGGCAGATAAATGGGACAGAATAAAAAGCCCATATATAAACACAAGTATAAGAGATAATTTAGTATATGTAAAGGGTAACACTTCAAATCAGTGCATAAAAGATGGTGTTAGAACAATTGGATAACCATCTGGGGGAAAAAATGAAGTTGAATTCACACCTCACATCTTACACCATGACAAATTTAACGTAGATTTAAAATTTTAATATAAAAAATTAAATCAAAAGTGTTAGGAGACTTGATGGGATATTTTTTAAATAATCTTGGTATAAAAGAAATCTAAGTGCAAAACACAACAGAAGCCACAAAAAAAGACTGATCCAATCAATCACATACATTTTTTTTTAAGTTTGTAGGGCAAACCAACATAAGTAAATCTAAAAGACAAATGACAAAATAGAAAACACATTTGCAATTCACGTCATTAACAGAGAGCTAATTTGGCCTAATATATAAAAAGTAAAGTAAACAAAAAGAAAAAAAACTATAACCCAATAGGACAAATAGGAATGGATATGGGGGAAAAACAGTTCCTTCAAAAGAAAATGAAAATAGATTTTAAACATAAGAAAGGATGTTGAAATCCACTTGTAATAAGAGGAATGAAAGTTAAAATTTCAGTGGGACTCCTCTTTTTTTACCTGCAAGATTGCAAACATAAAAAATGATTGTTATGGTGGCAAGGGTTTGTAAAATGTGAATATATAGATTGTTGATGGACATGTCAGTTAGTACCTCCATGGTGGACATCTGGCAATATTCATCAAAACTACCAAGCTCCCCCTGTAATCTCAGCACTTTGGGGGGCCGAGACAGGTGGATCACCTGAGGTCAGGGGTTCGAGACCAGCCTGACCAACGTGGTGAAACCCCGTCTCTACCAAATCTACAAAAATTAGCTGGGAGTGATGGTGAGCCCCTGTAATCTCAGCTACTCAGGAAGCTGAGGCAGGAGAACCACTTGAACCCAGGAAGCAGAGGTTACAGTGAGCTGAGAGAGTGCCACTGCATTCCAACCTGGGTGACAGAGCGAGACTCTGACTCAAAAAAAAAAAAAAAATGACCAAAGCTCATATCCTCCTGCACCCAATAGTTCTACTTCTAGGAATGTAACCTGCAGTTATACTTGTATGTACATTACAAAGGGAAAAGTTTGGAAATGACCTACATGACCATTAATCAATTAACTAAATTATAGCTGTATATACACCATGGATACCATGCAGTCACAGAAGAACAAGATCCCTCATGATAGGGAATGATCTCCAAGAGATATTTTTAAATTGATGAAAGAAGCAAAGTACTAAACCGTATCTAAAATACACTAGAATCTTTTTTTAAAAAATGAAGAAAAATATATCTCTGGAAAGACACAGAAGAAATGAGAAGCATTGGTTGCCTCTGGGAGAAGTCATGACTGGGAGGCAGGAATGGCAGGTGCACTATTCCTTGGGTCCTCTTGGATAACATTTATTTTCTTTTTTTTTTTTTTTTTTTTGAGACGGAGTATCACTCTGTCGCCCAGGCTGGAGTGCAGTGGCACGATCTTGGCTCACTGCAGCCTCCGCCTCCCAGGTTCAAGTGAATCTTCTGCCTAGCCTCCCGAGTAGGTGGGACTACAGGCATGTGCCACCACGCCTGGCTAATTTTTGTACTTTTAGAAGAGATGGGGTTTCACCATATTGGCCAGGCTGGTCTCGAACTCTTGACCTCAGGTGAGCCGCCCGCCTCGGCCTCCCAATGTGCTGGGATTACAGGAGTGAGCGACCGCCCCAGCCTGATTTTTCAACTATGCAAGTGCATTATCTACCCAACAAGTAAGTGTTAGAGAAAAATAAACAAATAAGAAAGAAGTAAATGCAGTCCCTTCTGGAGAGGAGAGGAGGAAGAATTGAGACTTTGTCTGCATGGAGCCAGAAGAAGAAGCCTGGAGGTGACAGTAAAGAGGTGTCTCCCACCCAGCCAAAGACAGTGACCACCAGGGAACAAAAAGAGGAAGGCTGTAGCTGTTCTGGAAACCTGATGATTCCAAAGGTGAGATGGGAGGGACCTGAGAGTGGATTTCCAACTACTTCTCTCGTGAGGCCTTGAGATAAAAGCTTTGAGTTATTTTATTAGTAGTACTATTATTACTATTATTATTGGGACCCACAGTCTGATTTTTATCTGCAGAAAAATAGGTTCTCTGATAGTCAGGAATTCCCTCCCCAACCTCGCCATCTGGAACCAAACTTTCTAAACGCTATTTCCCATTCACTTCTTCCCTTCAAGAAGGCTTTACGACAAGTCAAGGCTCTGCTTCCCATTCTCCTAGTCAACTGTGAGATCCAGACCTGGGCTGAGCTCCATAAAACAAGGGGGGATCTATCTGTTCTTGTACTTAATCTTATTCTCCATGCCCTGCAAAGTGCCTGGCACACACATGGCATTCATAAAATGCTGGTTGAACAAACAGAAGAATAACCTCAAACACCTTGCGTGCTTCTCTCTCCCACCTCATTCCCCTCTTTCCCTTTACTTAGTACTCTTTATGTGAATGCCCTGATTCCTGGGTCTTTCCTTGCCAAACACATCATTTAGAGATGGTTATACCAGGTCAGCAGCAGCAGTAGCATCACCATCATCACCTCCACCACCTCTGGATCACTCCCTTGGTGTCAGTAACATTACTTTGGATTCCTGGGAAGATCGAATGACTACGAGACCATCTCTGAGGGCACTATGCCTGCTGTGTCAGCGAAGAGACACAGGGAAGAGCAGGGGAGTTTAGCAAACATGGGACTGTCACTGGGTCTAACTAGGTGACTTAATCCTAAACCAGACTCAGTTCCTGCCTCATCAGGGTTGACTCAGCATCGAGTCTGCACGGGACAAGCATGACCAAGACCAGCCAGGAACAACTGTCATCCTACCACTCACTGAGACTGTGTACAAACAGTCCACTGCCTGGAGGAGGCAGAGGAGATGCTACTTCCTGAAGTCACATCTACCGACCATCTGACTCAGAATTCTCTGAGGCGCTTGTGGAAAATGCAGATCTTCAGGCTTCGCCCCAAACCTCCTGGAGCGGACTGCCACAGTGGAACCCCTGTATCTGTGTTTTAAACTCCCGGGAAATTCTAACACAGACAGCTGGGAAATACACCCCAAGAAACATGGTCCTAGGAAGTTCATATCCTTTGTCATTTTTTATTTTGATAATTTTAAACTTTAGAGAAGAGATTCAGGAATAGTACAAAGGACTCCCGTATCCCCTTCACTCACCAATTATTGACATTTTGCCAAATTCGCTTCCTCTCTCTCCAAATATATATATACACATATATATACACATATATATACACATATACACATATATATACACATACATACACACATATATACATATATATACATATATACACATATATATACACACACACATTTATATATTTAGTCAACATGAAATAATCAAAGGGATCAGAATCCAGTTTTAAAGAGTTTATTCAAGTGCAAAGCTGAGAATGGCCATTCAGGTAAATGAACAGAAATAGACCCCACAGAAATGGGGTAAGCTCTCTGAAGTTAAAAGCTGTCTTGCTTATATAGGCAAAACAAAGTTTAGTAGGACTATAACATTTTCCATACAAGGCTGGGTTTATGAGTTACAATTTAATTAGTTACAGTTTGTTTTCTTTTCTGTATAGCTTGTTTTCCTTTCCAATTTAAAAGAGCATATAGCATCCTGTCTTAGACAATGTAACAGCATAAAGTCTTTGTGTGAGAGAGGAAAGGGAGAAGTTAATCTATAATGAAGATTAACAGTTAAGTTACTTCTACAGAAAGAGAAGCAGCACCTGAAAGAGTAAGGTCAACTATCATTTACTGAGCCAGGCACTATGTTAAGTGTTTTCTTTCTTTCTCCTTCCTTCATTAGTTCCTTCCTTCCTTCCTTCCTTCTCTCTCTCTCTCTTTCTTTTTTTTTTTTTTTTTTTAACTTTTTTGAGACAAGGTCTTCCTCTGTTACCCAGTTTGGAGAGCAGGGGCTCCATCTGAGCTCGTTGCAACCTCTGCCTCCCAGGTTCAAGCGATCCTCCCACCTCAGCCTCACGAGTAGCTGGGACTACAGGCTAAGTGTTTTCTGTACATTCTGTCATCTAGGCTTCAAAACCAAAATCACAGAGGCTACTATAAATAAATTTTTTAAAGTCCCAGACAATAACAAGTGTTGGCAAAGGTGTGGAGAAAACTGGAACTCTTGTGTGTTGTTAGCGAAAATATAAAATAGTGCAGTCACTATAGAAAACAGTACGTTAGTTCTTTAAAAAATTAAACATAGAATTACCCCATCAAGTTTGGATATCCTGGGTAGACATCCAAAGGAACTGAAAACAGGGACTTGAACACATATTTGTACACTCATGTTTATAGCAGCATTATTCACAACAACCAAAAGGGGAAACAACCACATGTCCATCAGCAGATAAATGGATAAATAAAATTGTTGTGTCCATACAATGGAATATTATTCAGCCTTTAAAAAGGACATTCTGATACATGCTACAACCTGGGTGAGTGTTGAACACATTATGTTAAGTGAAATAAGCTAGTCACAAAATAACAAATACTGTAAGATTCCACTTACATTAGGTACCTAGAGTAGTCAAATTCATAGAGATTCAAAGTAGAATGGTGGTTGTCAGGGGCTCGGGAGAGTGGGAAATGAGGTGTTACCATTTAATGGGTACAGAGTTTCAGTTTTGGAAGACAAAGAGTTCTGTGGATGGATGATGATGATGGTTTACAATAATGTGAATGTACTTAATCCTACTGAACGGTGCACTTAGTGTGAAAATAGAAAATTTTGTGCTATAAAAATTTTGCCATAACAAAACAAATCCCACAAGTGAGGTGCTATTATTTTGCAGCTGTGTCAACCAAGGCACAAAGATTGTGGTGCAAGTGAGAAGCAGAACAAGCATTCTCACTGGGCAGCTGGACTTTAAAATCTGGGCCCTATCTATTATCATATACCTTATGCTATCAATCATCAGCCATCTACCATCCACCATCTACCATTCACCGTATTCCATATACCATTCATCATATACCATATATACCACCTGCCATCTGCCATATACCATCTGCCATCCATTATCTACCATTCACTATATACCATATATCATCTCCCATCTACCATCCACCATCCTTCATACACCACCCACCATATGCCATCTGTCATCTACCATCCACTATCTATTATCCACCATATTCCATATACCATTCATCATATATCATCTACCATCTACCATCCACCATCCACCATTCACCATGTACTATCTACCATCCACCATCTACCATATTCCATATACCATTCATCATATACCACTTATCATCCACCATCTACCATCTGCCATCTACTATCCACCATCCTCCACCATTTACCATGCACCATCTACCATATTCCATATACCATTTACCATATCCCATGTATCATCCATCATCTACCATCTACCATCTACCATCCACCATCATCCACCATTTACCATGCACCATCTACCGTCTACCACATACCACTGCCATCTGCCATCCACCATCCATCATATACCATCCACCATCTACCATTCACATGTACTATCTACCATCCACCACCTATCATATTCCATATACCATTCACCATATACTATCTATCATCCACCATCTGCCATCTACCATCTACCATCCCCCATCATGCACCATTTACCATGCACCACCTACCATCTACCACATACCACTGCCATCTGCCATCCACCATCCATCATATACCACCCACCATCTACCATCTACCATCTATTGTCTATCATCAACCATTTATCATGTATATCCACCATCCTTCATCTGCCATCTGTCATATGCCATTCACCATTCACCATCTACCCATATACCATGTACCATCCAGCATATACCATCTACTCTCTGTCATCCACCATCTACCATATACTATCAACCATCTAACATCTACCATCCACTATCTACCATATACCATCTACCATCTGCTACATACCATATGCCATCTGCTTGGTAGAAACTTCCCCTTTGGGCACTGATGAAAGCTTGGTGACCTAAAAGAGTTGGCATGGCCTTTCCAAGGTAGCTGGTTACCATCAGAGACTAACCCTCTACCCTAATCAGTTGTAATATGGCCACAAATTAGTAGTTGTCTAACTCTATTTACAATGTGAAAGGGAATTCGAACCCAGAACTTACAAAACCAGAGTAAAGTCTAAGAATTCTTCAATTGATTCCATTCCCTGATTTCCCAGATTTCAATGAGGAGGCAGCTGCCAGCTCTGTCATTTCCAACTTTGTTTTCCCATTGGGCACATCCACCCGAGGCCCATCTGGTAGTTACTGAAATGTGTCACAGGGGCAAACAACCAAAGGAAAATAGTCATCACAAAGCAACAGAAACACAAGTGTTTCAACCCTGATGAAATAGTCTTCCCAAGGCTATTTATACTGCGTCATCTTCAAAAGGTCACCAGGCACTGGATGACTTCATCTATTTACCCTGATTGAGCACAAAGTCCATGTCCTGCTTGTGGCAGTGGCTGCCGTCCCTGCCCCACACTCACCCCCACGACAGCCATGTTCCTGCTTATGCCCACCCTCCTCCACCCCACACTCACCTAGAGGAGGAAGGGGCCAGGGAAGCCTGCCACATCTGTCAAGACAACCTCCCACCCAGGGTCACAGCAGCAGGTAGCTAGTTTAAATTGTGGTATTTACAACCAAATGAAAGAGGGAAGGAGTCAAGTGGCGATCACTGGAAAGTAAACACTGCAAAACCTCCAAAACCAGAAGCCCAGAGGCACATTTTCTTTGGGAATAGGCCAACTATTTGTTCCTTTGGCAAGTGTGGGGTTTATTTAACTAGAAAAAGAGAGCCTGATTTAATTGTGTGCATGCACGTGTGTGTACATACACACACGGAAGGGGGGTGGTAACGGGGCTTCTCCAGCTAGTCAGAGTTTCTGCTCTCTTATGTCAGAAAACAGGCCAGCACTCTGAAGTCAAAGTCAATTACTGAACATGGGTGTGCTCTTCCTCTTTATTTGCATTTCTGGAAAGGAAGGGGAGAAGGGGTATAAATAACCATTGTTAAATGTCTGCTCTGACTGGGTAGACGCTAGGCCAGGGGATGTTTAAAGCAACAGCCCTCTGTAAGAAACACATTTTTGTTGCAGCCCCGTACACACATACACATCATACACACACATTTACACATATAGTTCATGAAAATGATATTAACTACATGTGAGGCACTCTGCTATTTTCTATTCTATTTCTTATGTCTTTTTTTTTTCTTTTCATTTTTCAGAGACAGGTTTTTGCTCCATCTCCCAGACTAGTGTGCAATGGTGTGATCATAGCTCACTGCAAACTCAAACTCCTGGGCTCAAGCAATCCTCCTGTCTCAGCCTCCCAAGTAGGTAAGACTACATGTGTACACTATGCACCACTACACTCAATTAATTTTTTTATTTTTTATCTTTTTTTTTTTGTAGCTACAGAGTCTCGCTATGTTATCCAGGCTGGTCTCAAACTCCTGGCCTCAAGAGATCTTCCCACCTCAGCCTCCCAAAGTGCTGGGGTTGCAGGTGTGCACCACTACATCCAGCCTGTATCTATTTTTTTTAATTGAGATGAAGTCTCACTCTGTCACATAGGCTGGAGTGCAGTGGCACAATCTCAGCTCACTGCAATCTCTGCCTCCCGGGTTCAAGTAATTCTCCCAGTCAGCCTCTCAAGTAGCTGGAATTACAGGCAAGCACCACCACACCTGGCTGATTTTTTGTGTTTTTAGTAGAGACAGGGTTTCACCATATTGGCCAGGCTACTCTCCCAACTCCTGACCTCAAAGGATCTGCCCCCTCGGCCTCCCAAAGTGCTGGGATTACAGGTGTGAGCCACCATGCCCAGCCAAATTTTTAAATTGAAGTCTAACATATATGCTAAAGTTCATGAATCCCAAGTGTAGAGCTTGATGGATTTTTAAGGGCATTTTATTGTATAACCAACTTTATTAAGATATGATTTATAGGCCAGGCACAGTGGCTCATGCCTGTAATCCCAGCACTTTGGGAGGCCAAGGTGGGCGGATCACAAGGTCAAGAGATCGAGATCATCCTGGCCTACATGGTGAAACCCCGTCTCTACTAAAAATACAAAAATTAGCTGGGCGTGGTGGCAGGCCCCTGTAATCCCAGCTACTTGGGAGACTGAGACAGGAGAATTGCTTGAACCCAGGAGGCAGAGGTTGCAGTAAGCACAGATAGCGCCACTGCACTACAGCCTGGCGACAGAGCGAGACTCTGTCTCAAAAATACGTATATGTGATTTATATACCACAAAATTCATCCACTTAAAGTGTACACAGCTCAGTAGATTTTTGTACATTTCCAGAGTTGTACAATTATTATCAAAATCTAATTTAGAACATTTTCATCACCCCATAAAGAAACTTTATACCCAATATCTGTTCTAATTTTTTTAATGTCAGTCATAATGAAATGAAATCTATTTCATTCATGGGTCAGAATTGAGAATTGTAAAATCAGTGTAGCTGTTTCAATAAAATGTCTCATTTATTCCTCACAAGACCTCAAAAGCAGGTGTTAACTATGCCCAGGTCACAGAACCGAGAGGCAGAGAGATGCACAACCTGTCCAAGGTCACACACTCGTAAGCGACAGAACTGAAAGTCCAAGCCGGTCCTCCAGGCACCCTTTGGAGTTCTTCCAGTGGCATTGAGACAGCAAGAGCCACTGTCTGTCCCCTGAAGGGTGAATGCTGCAGTCACAAAAGCAGGCCAGCCCCACACATATCTTTGCAGTGCTGGGAGCCACCGCTTGTGGTCAGCAAGGTGATCTCACTGCACAAAACTGATTACAATCAGAAATGCTGCCAGACAACATGGGCTCAGAGCTCAGCAATGAAATGCATAATTGGGCTGAGTTGGGGTGATGCTTAGCACAGCAGGATTCGGAAAATGACTTTGAGAAGCAAACTAATAACAAAAGGCCTTCAGGAAGCATGCCGCATCGAATTCTTTTAACCTGGAACAGATGACCACATTTCAGAAGCTGCAAACCATCACATGCATATATGGATATTTTTAAAGCATTAAACTATTGTTGTCAGGTGAAAATTAGAGCAATTTCAATGACATGCATCGAAAAATCCTACAGAACAATTGTACAGCATGTTATAATGAAGTGCAGATGAAAAGTTCATGTTTTCTCTCATATCCCAACCCCTCAACTGGTGGAAAGGGGTGTGTGTGTGTGTGTGTGTGCGCATGCACGCGCATGTCTGTGTGTGCTTGTGTGTAGTGTGTTTGCATATATGTATGTTTATGTATATATGGGCACGTTTGTGTGTGAGTGTGTGTAGTATGTTTATGTATATGTGTTTGGTTTGTAGGTATAAGTATGTATATGCATATATTTGTGTGTATGTATTTGTATGTTTTTGTGTATATGTTGTATGTGTGTTTGAGTGTGCATATGCATGTTTGTGTATATTTGTGTGCATGCTTGTATTGTGTTTGTGTATGTTTGTCTATGTAGTATGTGTTTGTGTTTGAGTATATGAGTGTGTTTATGTTTATATGTGTGTGTTTGAGTGTGTGTGAGATTCTGTGTGTGTGTGTGTGTGTGCTGCAAGAGCAGCCAGGGAAAGTGTTAGGATGCATGGAATGGCGAAGGTGCTGGCCAGCCTTCCACAGCATATGCTATTTAATAAGCATATCTGACTCATCCACCACTTGGCTTGTTGGATGGTAGAAGAGAGTGGAGGTCCTTAGGAGAGGAAAGTATACTAGAAATGAGTGTTTTCCTTTCCAATCTAGCCCTATCCTGTTTCTAGATACCCCTAAGTTATTAAACCAGGTTCCCCTTAGAGATCTGTTTCATATTCTATAAGTAGAATTTATGTATTTGTTCAACAAGCATTGCCCGAGCAACTTCAACTGGGACAGACAGCACAAAACTGTTTCATTTTCTCCCAGAAACTCCCTATTGGTTGGCATCTAGGATCCTGTCTGAGATGTTCATGAACATACATTACCACCTTGGATGCTGGGGAAGAACTGGAGTTTGGTCCATGCCCAAGAGCCATGCCAAAGAACCAGAAGCCCTACTCCCAATCTGAACACGCCTGTGCTTTGGGCTCAGATAAGCTGATATCGCTCTAACTCCCAATCAAAGCCAGGGTCGGGGCCCCGTGGAATAGCAGGAGAGGTGGGTGCAGAGCAGTGGAGTGAGCATCTGATGGGGCAGGGTGCGCACCTCGCCAAAGCGGGGAGTGGCTTTGTCACCCACCATTCTAGGATAGGCTTGACGTTTCATGGCCAATTCACAGCAATGGGGGTTCGCTCTGTAAGACGCAGTGCAGGGTTAAGGGGTGCGGATTGATCCCAAAAGTGAACAGAGCTGATCTTGATAGAGGTTGGACCTCCTTAGAGCACAGGATGCTGGCACTGAAAAGCAGTGACAGGGCTGGGGTGCAGTTCAGGGCAGCTGGGTCCGGCCAGCAGCAGCTCATGGCCGGCGTCCTCAGCAGCCTCTGATAACAGTGACAGCACGACCAGGTCTCCCCTAGGAAATGGGTTCCTTTGAACTTTTCAAAGGTATGAAGGAAAGCCTCCCTTTTTATGAGTTCTGCTGCAGGCAGAGGAAGTGGCTGTGTGTAGAGGAGAGCAATTAGAGGCAAAAGTTGGGAAACTGCTCTCCAGGCAGGGCATGCTGCAGCCTGTCGGGGATGGATGGAGTGTGGGCCAAGTTTCTAGTGCCCTCCTTCTGTGGGATCTGGGTGCGGGGAAGAGCTTCTGGACAAAGGCAGGAAGCCACTTCAAGGCATCCCCATTTGGGATGAATCCACTTTGACCCCGCTTGCCGCAGTACTCTGGAAGACAGTGGCTTGGTCCAGCTCCCCATTCATCCAGTGTTGTTAGAAATGTCTAAGTAGGCCGGGTGCGGTGGCTGACACCTATAATCCCAGCACTTTGGGGGGTTGAGGTGGGTGGATCACCTGAGGTCAGGAGTTTGAGACCAGCCTGACCAACATGGAGAAACCCCATCTCTACTGAAAATACAAAAATTTAGCCGAGCATGGCGGCACATGCCTGTAATCCCAGCTACTCGGGAGGCTGAGGCAGGAGAATTGCTTGAATCCGGAAGGTGGAGGTTGTGGTGAGCTGAGATGGCGCCATTGCACTCCAGTCTGGGCAATCAAAACTCTGCATCAAAAAAAAAAAAAAAAAAGAAAGAAAAGAAAAGAGATGTCTAAGTAGCACCGATATCAATTCTGGTGCTGGGAGATAGTTAGTTCTTTTTTTCCCCAGCAAGTCTGCGTCCGCAAGTGCCCTATCACATCCTAGAGCCACACAGCTCTCCTGCAGGGATCTAGACCAAGATTAACACATGATGTGCTGCATCCCACAAGGTGGACACCCCTTCCAGTGTGCCTAGGATTGAGTGGCTTCCTGGGATGCAGGACCTTCAGGGCTAAAGCCAGAACAAACTGGTCCCCTACCCACATGACATTTATCCCTCCACGAAGAGACCCAGGCCTTCAAAGGGAACAAACTAAGCTACCCCTGTGGACAGAAGGCATCTAGACCAGCCCTCCAGTTGGAAGACAGACCCAGCATCATTTGAAGATTAGAGGTGTGGAGCCTTCCAGATCAGTCCCCAACCAAACCACTGGTGCCAGTCCAGGCCTGAATGGTCCCCCAAGCCAGGCTGAACCGAGCCTGGGCACTGAGCTCCACCCTCCTCTGAGCCAGCTGAGGTTGTGTGCCCGTCCCACCCACCCGCCCTCTCTGGGATCCCAGGTCCCTAGAGCAACTCTTCTCACATCTGCCCAGGTAGGTGCCTGGGTATGGTGAGGATGCACGCCATCCAGGGTGATATCCACATGGCACTGCCAGTTCTGTGCATCGGGCTATAAAGAACACTCTCGTGGGGTTTATTTTTGCTGACATCTCTTAGCCTTGGTCGGGTGGAGTGGGGTTGGGGATAGGTGCAGTGTGAGCAAATTGTGGCTAATTTTGTTTCTGCTGACCAAGAGACTAGATGAGGTTTATAGAATGCATCTAAAAAGCTGAGGGAAGTGGAATGGGGTTTCTGCTGGCCTTCTTTTCACCCTACGGGTGGCTTAGCCTCTCCTCTGTATATCCCAGCCCTATGCCTACAGAGGCTCCCTTGTACCCACAGGCGTTGGTCTCAGGCCTGGATACAGGGAAATGAAGAGCATGGAGAAAAAGTGAGCAGGAAGGAGAGGAAAAGGAGGCGGATGGGTAAGGAGACAAAAGAGAGGGCCCCCAACTTGCCTCAGTGCCCTGAGTAAAGATGTTTACCAATTCCTAAATACCACAGTGGCTAAGAGCTCTACATCTATCAGCCACATGCGGACTCCTCCAACAACTCTAGAAGCCAGGCTGGGTTCTGTCCCATTTTTACATAAAAAGAAACTGCCTCAGAGAAGCTGAGCAACTTGCCCACAGTAACACAGCAGTTAGTCTCATCACAGGGAGGCGTGACTGCAAAGCTCTCAGCAGCGATAATATACAGCTTTCTGTCTTTTAAACTTCTATTTGCAGAAGTACACGGTGAATCTCCATGCCAAGGAAGCTTTCTATCATCCTAACTGAAAGATCTACAGGCACCGAACTCATTAACAGAAGCATCTGGTGAGTCAGAACCCCTCGCCTGAGAGCTGGGAATGGCTGATGCGCACCCCCTGCCGGCTGTTCCGAAAACAATCAAATAACGTGAGGCTGGCAGCCTGGACAGGGATGCTTCACAAAGAAACGAGAAAACGGCAGCCATGCTGAGACTGTTCTGGGTTTGGAATATGCAGTTCTGGAGACAAGAGAGAAAAGAGAGGAGTAATTCAAAACGGCTAGTTCCCTAGAGGAATGTTTGAGAGAGTGGTTGTAAAATGCAAATTGTCTTTCAGCTTGAAAATTTGCAGTGGCAGGTAGATTCACACAACCTGAATTCAGAATACAAAGAAAGGGCAAGAAATGAGATGTAATCCTTGACTAAAAATAAAAACAATCACAAAAGCCATACGTAGATATATAGAAAATGTTGACAAAAAACAATATTTGAGTGCTTACTATGAGCCAAGCACCATTCTAAGAGCTTTACCTTTATTATCTCATCTAATCTTCATAGCAATCCTATGAAATACTAATTTATCAGATGTGGAAAATAGGGCATACAGATGTAAAGCAACTTGCTTAAGGACAAACAGCTAGAAAGCAGCAGTACTTTACAGGGATAGATACAGTAAACAAAAGGCAGGTAGAAGAGGGACTACAGGTTGCTCTTATCCAGAGTGTTTGCAGCCAGGTGCAGTAGCATGTGCCTGTAACCCCAGCTACTTAAGAGGCTGAGACAGGAGGACCTTTTGAGCTCAGGAGTTTGAATCCAGCCTGGACAATATAGCTAGACGCCCTCCCCCTCCCGCCACCCGCCGCCGCAGCCGCCCCCCCTCACCGCCATCTCTAAAAAATAAAAAATTCCAGGCATGGTGGCTCGCACCTGTAATCCCAACATTTTGGAAGGCCGAGACTGGAGAATTACTTGAGCCCAGGAATTCAAGACCAGCCTGGGCAACATAGCAAGACCTCTCTCCACCCCCATAACTATAAAAAATTTTTTAAAAATTAGCCAGGCATGGTGGTGCTCCTGTAGCCCCAGCTTCAGGAGACTGAGGCAGGAGAATCACTTGAGCACAGGAGGTTGAGGCTGCAGTGATCACGCCACTGCATTCAGCCTTGGTGACAGAGTGAGACCCTGTCTCAAAATTAAATAAATAAATAAAAATGCTTGGGACCAGAAATATTTCCAATTCGGGAATTTTGTGGAATATATGAGATATATTCCAAAGTCAAAATTTTTAAAAAGATATATAATGAGGTATCTTGAAGATGGAACCCAAATCTAAAGACAAAATTCATTTATATTTTATATATAAACCCTTATAAACACAGCCTCCAGGTAATTTTATGCAATATTTTTAATAATGTTGTACATGACAAAGTCTTGAATGTGTTTTGACTGTGATCTGTCACATGAAGTTAAGTGTGGAATTTTCTACTTGTGGCATCATATTGCTGCTTAAAAAGCTTTGGATTTTAAAGCATTTTCGATTTTGAATTTTCAGATTAGGGATACTCCACCTGCTTATACTGCGGGAACAAATATGCCGGCTTCCCACACGTGGGAAGTGATAGTGTTTTCCAGGAGTGATGAGGTATTTGAGCTGCCTGTTGCTCCTTCCTTATTCCCATTCCCCTTGTAACCAAAACAAACAAACAAACCAGCCAGGCATGTGTAAGCCCGAGGGCTAAGGTTGTTCATGTCTGACCACAGTAAAGAAGCCCAACCAGCTCCCCCTCCCAGAATTGGAATTTCTGCCCCCTGCACCATGAAAACATCACCTCACCTCCTGAGCGGAGTAGCCACAGAGAAAAAGAGGGTAAGGAAGGGAAAGAACCTTAGGCTTGGGGCTGTTTCCTATACTTGTGGTTTTTAAAAGGAATCTGGCGTTCCTAGGCAGACAAGAATGCAAACTGTCCAAGGTACAGAGACACCTGAATCCTTTTCCTCAGACCCAGAGAGCCGCTGGGAGGTCATATTTCCTGCTTTGCTTTCTGCTGTAAGATTCTGTTGTAACTCCTTGCCTAAAGGAGTGGGTGAGTGAAGGGGGCAACGTTTCCTACAGCGGACCTCCGTGTGACTCCAGCTCCTCCCTAAAACATAAAGCCTGCTAGAGCATGGAGCTGAAGAGAGTGAAGAGAAATCACTGCGTGGCTTCGGGTGTCAATGGCAGGTGTTCTTGCTGTATAGAGGGGCGCTGAAGACTCCCTGGACGCAAGTCTCCACCCCAGTTAGAGGGAGGAGTTGACAAACTGGGGGTGGCTGCAGAGAATAAGTTTCAACCTCAACACTGAAAAACAGCCTGGGGATCTTGGCAGGGTTTTAGCCCTCACATCTGCCTTCGAATGAGGGACTTCCAGCTGACCTCTGACAGTGTCCTCCAGTATTATGCAAGGGCAGAGTTAAGCTTTTGGCAGCAGGCAGGAGCACAGAAGTGCCAGGGACATTTTGTTAACAAAGCACAAAGGGTAGAAGGAAGGAACAAGCCATTCTTGTCCACTGTGCAGACTGAGCTCCATTGTGTTGATCCAACATGACAGAATTTGTTTCATTAAAGACTCCCTCCTCACCACCACTGTCAAAGTCAAATCCCTCCAAAAGCCAGAACCCGAGCCCCACTGTGCTGCAAGGATTCTGCAGCTCTGCAGTCAGTGGGTGAAGCCTAAAGCTCCAGCAAAAATCCAACTGCCCAGATCTGCAAGCTGTGGGGAGGGCAGGCCATTTGGCCATAACCCACCCACTCAAGGAATTGCTCCTTTCCACTTGTCTGGGCAGAGTGGGAAGGAGAGCCTCCAGAAACCGGCGGGGAGGAAGTTTGCTGGGGCTCCACTGTGTCGCTGATTTATGGAAGCCTTTCAGGGCCAGAATGACACCATCCACCTACCTCCTGCTAATTCATATTCTCAGAGCTTTAAATCATGGTGACAGCCCCACCAGGCGCTCTGATCAGTTGAGGGCTTCCAGGGCCCTGCGGGCCAGAGCACCCCACAGCCGCACTGCAGGTTACACCCCCACCTGCCCCAAATACATCCCAGCTCCTGCTGCTTTCGGGCCCTCTGCTCAGATAATCCACGGAGAAATGACCTTCTTTTCACTGATGTAGAAGCTCTCTCAACTGAAAAAATTGCAGAAGTTAGAAAAAATAATTGACATTATGACTCACCCCTACCTCCTACTATTGCTAAGCTTCGAAGTAAACACCGGCTACTGTAAACTGAATAAATGCTAAATCACTAAGATCTTTTGTTAAACAAATTCTGCCACACCACTGCTGTCTTGCTTGGCTGGAGGAATTTTCTGATCTCCCAAAGCATCTTGAGTGCCGTTATTTCCACCCCACCTTTAAATGTGAGACCAAACCTTTGAAGTATACTGCCTCTTGCAAAAAAATAAAAATAAAAACCACACACACTAAAAAGCCTCATTATTTCTGAGGAACACCACAGTAGCTCACTCTCTGTATGGTAGCTATAGTCAAAAGCACAAAAAACAAAGCAGGTAGAAGCAGAAATTAGGCAGGAAATAAAGACCAAGCTGGCGAGAAATTGGAGAAAGGCTTTCCAAAGCAATGTGACAAGGAAAAGGGAAACTTGAGAAAGATATTTTTCTCCGAGATCAGAGCTGTGCTCCACAGCCAAAGTTAAGGTGAGCCCTGCAATTGTCAGCCAGTAAGCATTTATTATGCTCCCAGTACACACCTGGCCTTGTATTTGGAATAAGAGGTCACCTCCGAGTTTATCTAAGCTCTTCTAGAAAAACAGATCCATCTTTATACATTTAAATTATCCAGTCTGCTATGTGGCTTTTCCTGTCCTGCTTCTTGTGACGTAAGGGATTCTGTCTTTGAAACAAGGAGGCCAGAGATGTACTGTGATCCATAAATTCAACTCAGGATCAATCAAGCTACTCAGGATCCTGGGATCTTGGCCAGGACGTGCCCTAACTTGCTTTATGTACAATGGGCTGTCATGTCACTGTTCTCTCAAAAACTCCAGACAGGAAGTAAGGGTTATGACTAATTTCAAAGGGCACAGCGGGGAGCCACACTGCCTGGAAAGCAGGCTGCAGGCATTGCCTCCCGGGGAGTTTGATTCTGAGTTTTATTCTAACATGATCAAAGCAGTAGTTGGGGTGGGGAGCATTCTGAAAAGGAAGCATCAGATTAGGACTATCTGAATTTAAATTATACTTCTACTTGGGAAAATATGCATTTAAATCATCAACAACTTCAAAATTCTAATGATTCTGTGAACTATTGGAATTAGTAAGAGACTCATCAAACCAAGGGTAATTAAATGACCAGCTGTGGGCAGTGTGGGACTTCAGACAAAGCAGAGGCCTGTGTGAGGAGGCACGAGCTTGGCCCTCTGTGGGGCGGGGTGGGTGGTGATTTTGGTCAGGAAAATACACCAGCAGCAAAGGCACCACTGCCAGTCCACACATGGGCTCTTAGTCTTGAGCCACTCCACATCGATTTATTTCCCTTACTGCGCCTGTGTTAAGGAACGGAAGTTTTCTCCATGGGCATGTTTAGGTAAAGCCGGCTGTGCACAATGACCTGGGCAGGTGGGAGGCTCTCCAGGGACCCTTCTCTATTTGCCTAGGCATTTGGCTCTCTCCTGCCTCTATCACAGGTAGACTGGCCTCTTAGACTAAGCCACTGGACAGCTTGGGGGAAATGGGGCCTCTCTTTTTTCTTTAGGATAAGTTTCAGGTGCTCTAACAGAGACTCACAAGAATCGTGGCTTAAACAAGATAGATGTCTATTGCTCTGTCTCCCAGTCGTCCAGGCAAATAGTAAGTCAAGGCTGGAATGGCAGCTGCACAGGATCTAAGACCCTGGTTCCTCTTTTCTAGTTGCTCTGCCATCTCTACAGTGCTGCCCTTGTTGGCATTCTCCAAACTGGCTTCCCCGCCCCAGAATGTTCTAGGCAACAAGATGGAGGATGGGATAGAGAAAGATCACACCCCTTCCTGTTAAGGATATGATCTAGAAGTTACATCCAATAATTTCACTCACAGTCTTTTGGCCAGAACTGAGTGTGTTACCACACCCAGAGACAGGGGCATCTAGGAAATAAAGTCTTGATCCTAGGCCACCCAAATGCAAATCCTATCACTATGAAAGAAGGAATGGATGGATATTGGGGCTCCACCAGGCAGTAACTGCTACCCATAGCACCTCACTTAAAACAACACATCACATCATTTTCAAGCAGTGTGCAAAGAATGGCCCAAGATAATGATAGTACTGAAAAACCACCTTTGCAAATTTATAACAGTGAGAAAATTATGACAGTGAAAGAGATCTGATCTAACCAATCCCCATCTTGTCTTTAACCTCCAAACTGCCTTGGTCATTCTTGAGCTTGGGCCAAGCTAACTTGGGGAGTTACAAACTTTAGTTTACAGTTTAAATAATAATAGTCCTTCCCCAAAACTGAACTGCCTTTGTAAAATGAATAAAGGACCACCCAGTTAGGAGGATGAGAGAAGACTGAATTCTGCTAAGATGTAGGTGTAAACAATTACCAGCCATTATTCTGGAGGTCACAAGATTTGCAACTTCCCCAGTTACTCCTGCGGATAACATCCCTCTTAAAGAACCTAAAATTGGTCTTTGGAGATGTCCTTTCAGGATTTTGTATTTCTCATGACCAGATGACCGGACCTTGACTCTTGGCCCAACCAGTCCTGTGGACCCACCCAGAAGCAGACTCAGTGCACGAGGACCATTTTCCATACCACTATGATTGTATCCCCAACCAATCAGCCACATCTGTTCCCCTCGCTGCCTGCCAGCCAAACAACACTCGATAAACCCTAGCCTCTGAATTTTCCTGGAGGTTGACTTGAGTAACATCTTCATCTCCCACACGGTGTGGCCAGCCTCATGTCAATTAAACTCTTTCTTTATTGCAATGCCATGGTGTCAGTGAATTGGTTTTGTCTGTGCAGTGGGCAGGAAGAACCCATCAGGCGATTACAACATCATTATCAGAAGCAAGAGGAATGGGGAGGGGAGCCAGCAACTGAAATTGGATGATTCATTTCAGAATGCTAAATGGACCTCTGAAGGGACATTGGCTTGGAGATCTGGCACTTTAACTCAGGGGAGAAGTCAGATTTGGAAACCAAGGTGGCAGTCATGATGGGAAAGAGCAGGGATGCCATCCAATAGTGAGAAGATGTGCCTTATCTAGGACAGGCAGAGTACTGTGGCTATTATCTGAAACTGTCTCCCCAAAGACACTGTAAATCCTGCTCTCCAGTAGTATACCATGTTCTGAATGGCACTAGTGTTTAACCTTGGAGGAAAACGTGTTCCTTTTTCCTATCAAGTCCGTATTTGAAGACTTGATTGGCAATGACTCCTCCTAACTAGGCAAACTGGCACCTTCTTGATGTCAGTCCCTTTTAGCGAATGTGTACACACTGGTAGGGGGTAGAGGGGAAAAGACAGGAAGAAGAAAAGTGCTGAGAATTCCAGGTCACTCACTGCAGCACAAGCTGGCTACCTTTTCTCTGGCAGTTGTTGTTAAGGGCATTTTCCAGCACCCTGAAGTTTTCATCTCCCATTGTTCAGCCACCCATTTCTAAAGAGTTAGCATAATAAGTGGGATCAGGGGTTAGGTGGACTGGGCACCAGCATCTTAACCCTGGGGGTAGAGATAGATTTCTGGCTTTTAGAAGCAAAGTTGATTCTAGAGTATAAAATGCTGCCCCCACCCTGTTCCAGGGCTGCTGGGTGTGAAAGGAAAAGAAATCTTGGGACCCTAAAATCACTAAGCCAAAGGGAATAGTCAAGCCGGGAGCTGCTTAGGGCAAACCTGCCTCCCTTCTACTCCTGAAAATGATAGCTACTAAGATTTTTTTTAAAAGCTACAAACCTCCCTCACAAGGAATTTCCTTATGGACAAAGGACAGAGAGAACTCGAAGTCATCCCTCTGCTCACTGAGATGAATGCATATCTGATTGCCTCCTTTGGAAAGGCTAATCAGAAACTCAAAAGAATGCAACCATTTTGTCTCTTATCTACCTATAACCTGGAAGCCCCTCCTCACTTCAAGTTGTCCGGCCTTCCCGTACAGAACCAATGACGGAGTGGGAAGATGATCTTCCCCTGGAGTTTGGACATCCAGTGGCCAAACTCCTCTCCGACTGCCCCGCAGCCGAATACCTCTCAGTGCTCAGACATTCTCCTCTTTCTCTGCCGTGCCTTTCTGCCATTCGTCTGCTTGTCTCCTTGTCTCCTTGTCTGCTTCTGGAGCCTGGGGTTTAGGGTTTATACGGGTGCAGGATGGCCAAGAGGCAACCTTTTGGGTGTGAAAACAGGAATCCCTGTCCTCATTTAGGGTCACGGGTATCTGGGCTTCAGGGTGGGGGCCTTTGCCGGAGAACCGCCCTCTTCTACCCAGTGTTTCCCTGTCTCCTGTCCATATCACCAGCAGATGGTGCCTACTTTTTTAAAGGCATCATCTTATCTGCTAGCTGTACCTATTTTTTTTAATATATGTTTTATTTCAATAGCTTTTGGGATACAAGTAGTTTTTGGTTACATGGATGAATTGTCTAGTGGTGAAGTCTGAGATTTTACTGCACCCATCACCCGAGTAGTGGCCCCAGTAGTGTACATTGTATCTAATACGTAGCTTTTTTATCCTTTATCCCCTCCCACCCTGTATCTATTTTTAATTGCTTTGTGAACTAAGGCAAATGTGATAAAGAGGCATCTGATGTACCGGCTTCTAGCATACAAGAAAACATATTTCTTGAGTATGCTATTACATGCTTGACACTTTATATACACTATTTCATTTAACATCCCAACAATCCTAAAACCTGGGTTTTGTTATTGAAGAACCCAAGGCTCTGAGAGTTAACTAAACTTGCCCAAGGTCACACAGTTAGAAAGTTGTGTGGGCAGGATATAAGCCCAGTCTGGCTGCAAAGCTATGTTCTTTACACTGTAACTTACTTCTGAAGGAAGGAGGCTTAAAAATAATCCATGCAGAATTTGTATCAGCTTGATATGTGTGCCTTATTATTATTATTATTATTATTATCATTATTATTTTGAGACGGAGTCTTACTCTGTTGCCCAAGCTGGAGTGCAGTAGCGTGATCTGGGCTCACTGCAACCTCCACCTCCTGGGTTCAAGCCATTCTCCTGTCTCAGCCTCCCGAGTAGCTGGGATTATGGGCCCCCACCACCATGTCTGGCTAATTTTTGTATTTTTAGTAGAGACGAGGTTTCACCAGTTTGGCCAGGCTGGTCTTGAACTCCTGACCTCAGGCGATCTGCCCACCTTGGCCTCCCAAAGTGCTAGGATTACAGGCATAAGCCACCACACCTGGATTGCCATATTATTTTAATAGAATAGGATAGGACAAAACTTAGAAGGTATTGGATACCATTTTCCAGGCTGAAGGAGTATTGGTAAGACACTGTCAAAGAGAAATGCACCACATACACACGAAGAGGAACCATTTGTAGGTGGTACATAAAAGGGTAAAAAATAGGCCGGGCGCAGTGGCTCACGCCTGTAATCTCAGCACTTTGGGAGGCCGAGGTGGGCAAATCACAAGTTCAGGAGTTCGAGACCAGCCTGGCCAACATGGTAAAGCCCTGTCTCTACTAAAAATACAAAATTAGCTGGACATGGTGGTGCATGCCTGTAGTTCCAGCTACTAAGGAGGCTAAGGCAGGAGAATCGCTTGAACCTGGGAGGCGGAGGTTGCAGTGAGCTGAGATCGCAGCACTGCACTCCAGCTTGGAGGAGAGAGTGAGACTCCATCTCAAAAAAAAAAAAAAAAAAAAAGTTAAAAAATAATTATACAAGGAATATACCCAGAGTTTTTTATTAGAAAGTGTTGTATAAAATCTTGAAAGTAGAATAGTTCTATAAAATGTATTATCTATAGATCAGTACGAGAAGATATAAAAAGACATATTTTTAAAACTAAACAAAATGAAAATGGAAAAGCAACATTAATGTTATATGTGGTGTCAAATTAGCTTATTAAAAGAAATATAAAATCTAAAATCATATTAACTTAATAAAAGAAATGTAAAACCTAACAGAAAAACGAAAATTAGAGGATAGAAATACCAAATGTCAGCGGAGTTTAAAGCAACTGGGACTGTGATACACCGCTGATTGGAGTGTAAATTTTTTTGTTGTTTCCTTGAGAAACTATTTGATGTTACCTACTCAAACTAAACATACACCTATACTCTGACCCAATAATCTCACCCCTAGGTAAATACTCAAAACAAAATGAATGCATGTGTCCACGGAAAGACACATGCCTGCGCATTCACACCAAGTGTATTTACAATCGTCAAAAACCAAAATAATTCAAATATCTATTAACCGTAGGTAGATATTTTCAGTCTCTTGGCTTATAAAGCCTTCCATGATTTCCTATTGTTTTCTGATCAATTTTATTTCTTGTTCCTATTACCTAAAAGCTCACAGTTCCAAACAGGTGAGATTCCTTGGTCCCCACTGGATGTGACAAGGAAATATGTTAGGGACTCTGCACATTCCGGCAGCTGAGTCAAAGGATGGACAAACCTTGGGGGTTAGAGAATTAATTGCCCTGGGAAGGTCTCTGCAGGTTTATCTGCCTGGATCGAGGTGTTTACATTTCAAAGAGTAATAAAACCTGCATCCATTCACTTTGGTTTTGAGTGGCCAAAACAATCCAGGGACGCCAGTGCTGTGACTTAAAAGAGGAAGCAGCCAATTCACAAAAGAGTGAATAAACATATACAAATGTCCAAGCTCACCAATACAGAAAAAAAAAAATACAGCACAGCTCAATAACATTTTTCATTTATCAGTTTGGCAGAGTTTTAAAATTTTTTAGCAGCCAGTGGTGGAAAGATGCAGGTGAGCCTTCCCACACACTGGGGATGGAAGTTACTTTGGAAATAAGTTAAACGCCATAACTCACACACACCCATTGTTCGTTTTTGGAATTATCCAAAGGAAATATAGTGGATCCATGCAAAGACAGCAATTTCAAGAGGCTCATCATAGGGTTATTTTTGATAGAAAAACCTAACAGTCCAACAATAGGATGTTGGTTAAATAAGGTATGATATATCCATCCATTCTGAAATGCTGTAAAAAAAAAAGTATTTAATGACATGAAAAATGTTCACAACCCATTGTTTAATGAAGAACAAATTATAAACAATATGCAAAGTGTGTGAATATATAGGTACTGTACACGTGCACACATACGTGTAGTGTCAAAGACAGAATTACAACAAATTTTGTTACAGATCTCATTGACTTTTATTGGCGATGAATCAGGGCAGCCTCCATTCTACAAAATAGAATGAGAGCTTCCACCAGGCAATGGCAGAACCGTGGGTTTTGTAAGTTAGAAACAAGGAACAGAACAATAGGCAAAAGCTGATTAGTTAACATCAGGTTACTTCAGGTTGCTTTTGTAATAAGGGTTAAAGCAGAGGGGACTTCCTTATATACTGCTGACTCAGGAAGGCTGGAATCTCCTGTTTTCAGGAAAACCTGGTCTGTTTTGGAAATCTATCTGCTTCTTTAAAGTTTTAGTTTGATTATGTGGCATTTAGCATGAGCAACTTCATTTTGATTTGGTCTGGTCTACTGGGGCCTAGCGCAGGAGCTAGTCTAAGACAATGGCCTCTCATAATTTTTGTTTAACAATAGAAAAACACTGGAAGCCTATATTACCAAATTGGTGGGAATATGGGATATTTAAATTTTCTTCCTTCTGCTTATCTATGTTTTCTAAGTTTTCAAAAATGAATACTCATTACTGCTGGATTAAGAAAAATAATAAACATTATTATATTTAATAACACAAAGGAGCCAACTGAGAACTGGATGCAGCTTGGTAGTTGCCCGGGCAGGACATTGTCCCAAGCTGAGCTCCTCCCCAACATCCCTCAGGCCCAGAGCCAGCCCTTCCTCCTCCCGAGCCCCCTGCCCTGGGATTCTCAGACCTTGAAAGCCACAAGTCTTGAAAGTCTCTGAAGGAAGAGACAGGGAGCAAACGGAGTTTCTGATGCTTCTCCCAGGCAGGTGGGATCATGATGCAGGATTTTTCTTGGCCCCTTTGTGGGACTCACAATGGTGAATCCCCATCTACTTGGCCCGCTGTACTCAGCCCCTTGCAAGAGGGAGCACATGAGCAAGCAAGTGCAGGATCCAGCTGGCCGCTCCAGGCACTAGCAGGAGCAAGCTCCATGCAGGGCCCATGGCCAGACCAGGCATGAGTAAATGAGTGTGGGATCCAGCTGGCTGCTCTAGGTGCCAGCAGGAGCAAGCTCCATGTGGGGCCTGCGGCAGCGCCTAGGTGGGAGCACCCACAACCCCAAAATCCCAGAGGGAGTGTTACAGTGCTCTCTTAGTTCCCCCATCTGCAGACAGCTATGTGTTAGCAGCTCAGTTGGCCATTTATCTTGCCACACGGGGCAGCTGCTCTTCACCAGCAAGGGCAAAGGGCCAGTGTGATGGACTTTCTGGGTACCTGCACTTGGTGGGTCCCAAGCTCTTGTCCGGTGTCCAAGAAGAATGAGATCACATGCATGAACTGAAGGATGGTGAAAGCGAAGAATTTTATTAAGCAATGAAAACGGCTCTCAGTGGAGAGAGGAGCTGGAAAAGGGATGAGAAGGGCAGGTCACCTTCTCCAAAGTCAGGTTGTCTCTTCCCAGAATTCAAGCCATCTCTCTCCAAAGTCAAGCCACCTCTCTTGAAGTCTGGCCATCTCCCCCAAAGTTCAGCCGTCTGTCTCTACCAACTGAGTCTGGAGTCTTTATAGGCACAGGATGGGAGTGGGGTGGGCCATAGGTAGTTTTGGAAAAGGCAACATCCAATTGGTAAAAAGACATTATTCATAAAGAACCAATCAGGAGAGATTGGGCAAACAAGAATAGTTCTCACTTTGGGCCAGGCACAGTGGCTCATGCCGATAATCTCAGCACTTTGGGAAACCAAAGTGGGCAGATCACCTGAGGTCAGCTGTTTGAGATGAACCTGGCCAACATGGTGAAACCTCATCTCTACTAAAAATACAAAAATTAGCCAGGCTTGATGGGGCACACCTGTAGTCCCAGCTATTTAGGAGGCTGAGACAGGAGAATCACTTGAACCCAGGAGGCGGAGGTTGCAGTGAGCGGAGATGGTGCCATTGCACTCCAGCCTGGGAAACAGTACGAGACTGTCTCAAAGAAAAAAAAAGTTAGCACTTTGGGCTGTGGGTTTCAGGCTACTTTGGCTTGAAGGTGGGGTTTCACCTGGGACCCATCCCTGTCTGCTTAGAATTTCTCTGCTTCCTGCTTCTATCAATGAGATCTTACCAATATCTCTGAACCCATGGTGTTCCCTCCATATGCTTGTCAGGTGCTAACCTACAGTATTAATACTTCAGTCCACTGTGGGTTAAATAGGTATATGTGAGCTGGGTGAGACCTGACAGCAATTGTTTCTAGGAGAGTACATTCCAGGATCCAAACAGTTGGCTTAATTAGACACTTTCGGCACCTAACATACAGGTAATTGAGAATTGCCTTTACACAGCTTTCAGTACATTGAAATTGTTTAATCACAGCCAGCAATGAGGATTCCTCAAAGAAGAGCTGTTCTCAAAGGTTCCATTGTGAACAGCCCCTTTTTGCTATTGTCCTGCAGTAGCAATCCCATGATGGAAACAGAGAGCCAAAAAAAAAAGACTGTGGCTACATTATGATGGACTTGGTGAGCATGCACTGACCTTACTTGCTCTTTAGGGTGAGTGGACATAGGCGCCCATCAACCCTGCTCCAGTCAGCACCTGGTCAGAGTCACTAACTACAACAACGACACCATGGGGACCCCTGGGGCTGTTGTCTGTGGGGCTTTGTATCTTGGCCAGTAAAGCCATCCTAAAGTCAGTGCCAAAATCAGAAGCAGAGGGGGCCCGGCCTCAGCTAACAATACTGTGGGGAAGTTCAGCGAGGCTGTCAGCCCCCTCCAGCCCCCAGTCACTCTTGAAGGGTTGTGACAGTCACCCCCTGCTGCTGGCTCTGAAACTACCCTCCCACCCCTCCCCGGCCTCCAACTGACTCCTTTAGGGACTGCTTACCCACATAAAAACAAAGAAATTTTTCTTTTTTCCCCAAAGAAGGTAAATATGGATGTGAAAAGTGGGCAGTGGTCCAAAAGGAAAACTGATGAGAGACAAGAGGACTGTGCTTAGAGCTGTCCACCCACTGCAAGTGTTTGGCAGGGCCCTGGAGTCTAGGCACTTCCATTTTGTTTCCCAAGTGGCCATGACTGGTCAACACCTAGGATCTCTTTTTTTTAATGTTTGATAATGAACATGCCTGTACCTACCCATCATCATCCTTAGAAAACACCACTTTACCAAAAGAGAGAAGGGGGTGATTATTCATCCCCTAAGGAAGGAACTCCTGAGGCCCCCTTTAAGTATTAACTTGTCTCCTATACCTGGTTTTGAGTGGTTTATTGAGATAAGATCCCAGGCCAAATCAGGACCCTGAACAGTCCCCTAGACTAGGGGGCCCAACAAACTATGGCCCAAGGGCCTTTTCATAAATAAAGTTTTATTGAAACACAGACACTCCCATTTGTTAACTATTGTCTATGGCTGCTTTTGTGCCACAGTAGCAGATGCGAGGAGTTGTGACAAAGACCACATGACCTGCAAAGTTGATATGGTTTGTCTCCATGTCCCCACCCACATCCCATCTCAAGTTGTGATCCTTAGTGTTGAAGGAGGGAGGTGACTGGACAATGGGAGCAGACTTCCCCCTTGCTGTTCTCGTGATAGCATTCTCATTAGACCCGGTGGTTTGAAAGTGTGCAGCACCTCCCACCCCCATCTCCTGCTCTGTCATGTGAAGATGTGCCTGCCTCCCCTTCGCCTTCCGCCATGATTGTAAGGTTCCTGAGGCCTCCCTAGTCATGCCTCCTGTTCAGCCTGCAGAACTGTGACTCAAGTAAACCTCTTTCCTTCATTAATTACCCAGTCTCAGGTATGTCTTTATAACAGTGTGAGAACAGACTAATACAAAAGGTAAAAATATTTTCTATCTTGCTCTTTACAGACAAAGGTCACCAATCCTTGCTCTGGACAGCGGCAGGCTGCTGGAGCCTATCTGTTGCCCGGATGTAGGCCCCAGTAGTTTCCCTAACATTCACATCACCAAAGCTGTCTGCTGCTTTTTGAGGAGAGGTATGGAGAGGTTAGGAATGTGGGGGAGGGGGACTTATTGGAGGAACAAATGAGACAGAGATGAAGGCAATTTAAAGTCTTCAGAAAAAGAGAGGGGTAAGATGACAACAACAAGAATGAAAAGAAAAGAAAGAGAGAAAGCATCTCAAAAAATGCATAAATTTATAAGCATATATAATTAGATATAAAAAATTACTATTCTAACATAAAGTTTTAGCTAATGCTTAAATCAGAATACATCTGCTACAGGCCAACAGGCATATAAAAATTAGAATAACAATAGTAAGTCACCTTGGATTTCTATAGGTCTTTTCTTCTAGTAAGTTCAAAGCCTTTCCTTCTAATCTCTCATCTACTTTTATAAAATTTATGAGAACTGTTCTCATTTAACAGATGAGAAAACAGGTTAAACTACAACAAAATTGGATTTGAGGTTTCTTAACTTCAGATGACCATATGATTTTTCATCTAATAACCAGTGCTCCTTTTGTGAGCAAATAGGGGAGGGTGCAATTAATAATTACACTTGGACAACAGGTGTAAGCCAAAACTGTCCCAGGCACACATTAATTCTCACTTTAATAATCTGTGTTCCACAGAGAAAATAGAATTAGGAAAGTTCATTTATATGATTTTCAGCAAGTCAAATATCCACAAACTTACTTCTTGGGAGTTTAGAATGTAAAAAACAGAGAAATGAGGTTGTTGTATAGAAATTTCACAAGCCTAGCCAGGCATGGTGGCATGCACCTGTAGTCCCAGCTATTTGGTAGGCTGAGGCAAGAGAACTGCTTGAGTTAGGAGTCTTGAGGCTGCAGTGAGCTATGATTGTGCCACTGCACTCCAGCGTGGGCGACAGAGCAAGACCCCATCTCTAAAAAGAAAAAGAAAAAAAGAAACTTCACAAGCTCAGAATTCTAGGAAGCAGCTGAGCTGCCCACCTCTAGTCCTGGGGCCTCAAAGCTATTAGCTTATCAACTTGTCATTAGGACCAAAGCAGGAAGAGTTCTGAGGAGGAAAGGGAAGGGAGGTGGGAAGCAATACCTATAGCCAAAGGTGCTCTGAAAGCCACAGAGAATCTGGCCTAAACTGGGAACCCGGGCCCAGATCTCAAAGCCCGTGTTCTTCCATGAAAAGGTGGAATAGTGGAAATTGATTATTCAAATACTTCTCATGCTTTGGCAGAGAGAGGAAGGAGGGAGACAGGAGGGGAGGGTTGTCATTAGCCTTTGTTGGCTATTCAACTTTCTGTCATATAGGAGACAGCTCATAAATGTTGGATGAATGAATGATTGATTGAATGTATTTCCCTGAAGCAAACTTAAATGGACTTATTAGCTCAAATATTGGAATAGCATTTGTAGACACAAACCAAGATTTCAGAGGGCTCCAATACTTGTACTGGATTCCTCCACTTCAGTCCAGATCCCTCTCCCAAGTCCTGTAAAATTAGAATAACATAATATGTGTATAATTATATTACAGTGTTTATGCAATGATTTAAAGAGTTAGCATATATAGGGTGCGTAGAATAATACCCGCCCTGCTGTAACCATCGTATAAGTGGATATGATGATGATGGTGGTGGTAGTAAAGGTGGTGGTTAAGGCAGAGGGGAGGTGGTGATGGTGGTAATGAAAGTGGTGAAGGCAGTGGTCGTAATTGTATTGGCAGCAGTAGTGGTGATAAAATCCAAGCACCATAAAACAATTTCAAAAAGTCTAACATACATACAGTTGGAGTCCCAGGAAAAATAAAAAACGAAGAATAGGTTGAAGCTCAGTAATTCCAGGGGGAGAAAAAAGAAATAGGGCAGAAGAAATATCTGAGACATGGTACTCAAGAATTTTCTAAGATTAGACAAAAATGACAAAACCACAGGTCCTAGTTCAGAAAACCCTAAGTAGGATCAACACAAAGAAAAATACACCTGAACATTAGAGTCAAAGTGCTGAGAACTCAAAGATAAAGAGAAATCTTCCAGGAAGCCAGAAAAAAAATTACTTATGTAGGGTAAAAAGGGATAATAATTATAGTTGACTTATTGGCAGAAATCATGGAAACCAGTAGGCAATGGAGAGAGAGCTTTACAGGACTGTAAGAAAAAATCCTGTCAACCTAAAATTATATACCAAGCAAAAATGTCTTTCAAAAATGAAGGCAAAATAAAGAGTTTTTCTAACAATCAAAAGCTGAGATAATGTATTGCTGTCATGCTCTACAGAAATGTTCAATAAAGTTCTTCAGGGAGAAGAAAAATGATACCAAGTAGAATGTGGGATCTCAAAAAGAAGACAAAAGGAAGAAAAAGAATGCCCAATGTGATAAATACATAGGTAAATGTAAAAAAAATTAAAAAATAAAAATAAATAAAAGACAACATTGTGTTCTTTCAGATATAATTTTTTGTTACCTAAAGCAGGGATCATAAACTATAGCCCACAGGATAAATACTGCCTGCTGCCTATTTTTGTAAATAAAAATATTTTGGAACACAGCCATGCTCACTTATTTCCATCTTATCTATGGCTGCTTTTGTGCTATAAGAGCAAGATTAAGTAGTTGCAATAGAGACTGTATAGAGTGAAAAATATTCACTATCCAGCTCAGAAAGTTTGCCAATCTCTGGTCTAAATGTATTGTGGGGGCCGGGTGTGGTGGCTCATGCCTGTAATGCCAACACTCTGGGAGGCAGAGGTGTGTGGATTGCCTGAGGTTAGGAATTCGAGACCAGCCTGGCCAACATGGTGAAACCCCGTCTCTACTAAAAATACAAAAATTATCTGGGCGTGGTGGCGCATGCCTGTAGTCCCAGCACTTTCTCAGAGGCCGAGGTGGGTGGACCACCTGAGGTCAGGAATTCGAGACCAGCCTGGCCAACATGGTAAAACCCCGTCTCTACTAAAAATACAAAAATTAGCTGGGCATAGTGGCGCATGCCTGTAATCTCAGCTACTCAGGAGGCTGAGGCAGGAAAATTGCTTGAACCCGGGAGGCAGAGGTTGCAGTGAGCTGAGCTTGTACCACTGTACTCCAGCCTGTGCGACAGAGTGAGACTCCATGTCAAAAAAATAAAATAAAAAATTAATGTATTGTGGGATTTATAATGCATGTAGACGTATGACAACAGCACAAAGAAGAAAAGCAGAAATGGAGGTATACCACTGCACAGTTCTTATGCTATACAGGAAGGAAGACTGGGGTAAGTTAAAGATGTATATGTAGACCCTAGAGTAACCAGTAAAAAATAGTAATAGAACAAAGAGGCATAGCTAATAAGCTAAGAGCCAAGATAAAGTATAATTAGAAAAAATACTCAATTATTCCAAAAGAAGGCAGGAAAAAAGAAAGAAGAAACAAAGGACAGATGGGACAAACATGGGGGTGGGGGACAAATGCAGGAGAGTAGATGGAACCCAGTTGTATCAAGAATTACATCAAATAAATGGTCTAAACATTCCAACTAAAAAGCAACAATTAGCTGGGCACAGAGGCATGTACCTGTAGTCCCAAATACTCAGGAGGCTAAGGCAGGAGGAGCCACTGAGCCCAGGAGTTTGAGGCTGCAGTGAGCTATTACCACACCACTGCACTCCAGCCTAGGTGACAGAGTGAGACTCTGTCAAAAAAAAAAAAAAAAAAAAAATGAAAAATAAAAGTAAAAAGCAGAAATTGTCAGGTTAGCGTCAAAAAACAAAAAAGCAAGACTCAGTCTATGCTGTCTATAAGAAACCCACTTTAAATATAAAGACATAAATAGTTTAAAAGTGAAAGGCTGGGAAAAGATATGCCAAACACACACTAATCGAAAAAAGCTAAAGAAGCTATATTTATAGCAGACAGAGTAGTATTCAGGACAGAGAATATTACCAGGGATAAAGATGAAGATCCTATTATGACAAGCAGGTCAATTCTTCAAGAAGACATAGCACGATTAAATGTGTGTGCCCCTGATAACAGAGCATTAAAACACAGGAAGGAAAAACTAGTAGAAAGAGAAAATAGACAAATTCAAAATTATAATGGGAGATTCCAATATCTCTCTCTTATTAATTGATAGAATAAGTACACAGAAAATCAGACAGGATAGAGAAGATTTCAACAACATTCAACCAACTTAACCTAATTGACATATACAGAACACTTCATCCAACAAGGCAAAATGCAAATTATTTTCAAGTCCTCATGGAACATTCACCAAAATAGACTACATTCTGGCCTGTAAACTAGATCTCAATAAATTTAAAATGATTAAATTCATACAAAGTATATTTTCTCACCTCAATAGAATTAAATTAAAAATTAATAGGCCAGACGTGGTGGTTCACTCCTGTAATCTCAGCACTTTGGGAGCCTGAGGCGGGTGGATTGCATGAGGCCAAGAGTTTGACATGGCAAAACCCTGCCTCTCCTAAAAAAACAGAGAAATTAGCCAGGCATGATGGTACATGCCTGGCTAATTTTTGTATTTTTTTTTTTAGTAGAGATGTGCCTGGCTAATTTTTGTACTTTTTTTAGTAGTCCCAGCTATTCAGGAGGCTGAGGTATGAGAATCACTTGAACCCAGGAAGCAGAGGTTGCAGTGAGCTGAGATCGTGCCATTGCGCTCCAGCGTGGGCAACAGAGCAAGACTCTGTCTCAAAACCAAAGAAAATTAATAACAGGAAAAAAAATTGATACTAGCTAGGGTTATCTAGAATGCGGAGAAATAGCATTGCTGACAGGAAAATTAGCATAAGCTTTCTGAAGGCTAATTTGGCTCTATGTACCAGGAACTTAAGATGCACATCCCTCTAATCCAGCTATTCTATGTCTAGACATTTATGCTAACAAAATAGCCATGGATGTGGGTAAAGATTTCAGTACCAGATTGTTCAAGACAAAGCTAGTGGCCAGGCATGGTGGCTCGTGCCTGTAATCCCAGCACTTTGGAAGGCTGAGGTGGGTGGATTGCTTGAGCCCAGGAGTTTGAGACCAGCCTGGGCAACATGGTGAAACCCCGTCTCAACTAAAATAATAATAATACAAAACTTAGTTGAGTGTGGCGGTGTGTGCCTGTAGTCCCTGTTACTCATGAGGCTGAGGGGGGAGAATCACTTGAACCCCAGAAGTGGAGGTTGCAGTGAGCCAAAATCACACCACTGCACTCCAGCCTGGGTGACAGTGAGACCCTGTCTCAAGAAAAAAAAAAAAAAAAGACAAATCTATTGCTAGTAGCAAAAAGAAAATTTTTTTTGAAATATCTTAAATGTCCAATAATAGCAGATTAAATGTTTTGATATGTTCAAATAGAATACTATGTCATGATTTAAAATATCTTTATGGAAAAAGTATTGGCATGGAAAAATATTCACCATAAAATGTTCATGTGAAAGAAGTAGATTATGAAACAATACATACACTATATCCCAATAATGTGTGTGTGTGTGTGTGTGTGTGTGCATGTATGTGTGTAGAAGGCTAAAAAGCATATATTTCTGTTTTAGTCTGTGCTGCTGTAACACAATATCACAGACTGGGTAATTTATCAACAATAGAAATGTATTTGTCACAGTTGTGGAGACCGGGAAGCCCAAGATCAAGGCACCAGCATGTCTGATGTCTGCTGAGGGCTGCTCTCTGCTTCTGTAATGGCACCTTGTTGCTGAGGGAGAAGACAAACCCTGAGTCTTCACTTGGTGGAAGAGAAGAAGGGGCTGAACTGGCTCCCTCAAGTCCTTTTATGAGGCACTAATCCAATCATGCGAGCAGAGTCCTCACGGTCTAATCACCTCCTAAAGACCTCGCCTCTTTCTTAATACTGTTACATTGGGAATTATTTTTCAACTCGAATTTTGGTTTTGTTTGTTTGTTTGTGACAGAGTCTCGTTCTGTCACCCAGGCTGGAGTGCAGTGGTACAATCTCAGCTCACTGCAACCTCTGCCTCCCAGGTTCAAATGATTCTCGTGTCTCAGCCTCCTGAGTAGCTGGGATTACAGGCAACCACCACCACGCCTGGCTAATTTTTTGTATTTTTAGTAGAGTTGGGGTTTCACCATGTTGGCCAGGCTGGTCTAGAACTCCTGAGCTCAGGCAATCCACCTGCCTCGGACTCCCAAAGTGCTGGGAGTACAGGTGTGAGCCACTGCGCCCAGCCTCAGCATGAATTTTGGAAAAGACACAAACATTCAAGCCAAAGCAATATCCTTATGTTAATTCCAGTTATCTCTGACCATGGAATAATGGATAATTATAATTTTATTCTTTGTGCTTCTCTGTACAATCCAATTTCTCTCTACAATAAATATGTATTGCTTTCAGAATCAATGAAAATAAGTTGTATTTAAGAAAAAAATTTTCTCTTCCCAGTTTGAAATACATTTTCTTTAAATTCAAGTCTACTGCCACATTAGGCAGGTTTTGTTTCTTTTTTGTTGTTTAAATGAAACAAGTAACTGTTCAGCAAGTGGCAAAGAATAAACTCTCCAGGCAGTGGTAAGAAGTAGGAAGTAGGGAAAGAGAGAAAAGAGCTGCTCAGGGTCAAAAGAGGCACTGACAGGCTCGGGGGTGGAGTTCAGAATGCCAGGTTAGCTGCCAAGGTACAGAGAGAGAAAGAAACAGAGAGAAAAGGAGGGAGAGACAGACAGAGCGGAGAGGGAGGGAGAGAAGAGAGCACACGTGTGTGCTTTGACCAGCAGGCCAGGATGGGGCTGTTTTCCTCTCCTGTGTCTGCCTCCACCTTGCAGGATCATTTGGAGTCATTGCAGGGCTAGCTTAGCTCTGCCTGAGTCACCCCCAACAGGTAAACTTCTACCAGCAGTCTCTCCTTTCGGTTAAACAGTTGCTTTATCGATCTCGTGGTTTTTCAGTTAACATCCTCAGGATCCCCACTTCAGCTCCCACCTTCTCTCCCCAGGTCTGGCCTCCCTAGTCCCGGTTTTGGCTCCATCATCCTATTTCCTTCACTCCTTCCCTCCAGCTTCTCCCCAGCTTCTTCCCTGCGTGCATCTGCACCTCAGCTTCCCAGTGCTCTGTGTTCACTTTGCTCACCGCTCGGGCTTCAGCATCTCGCATTATGTTGGTTGATAATTCCCCACCAGAGAGCCACACACCCCTGAGGAAGAAGGGAGAATCCACAGGTTTCTGGAAAATCCAGGAGGCGGAGCAGGCTGGAATGGAAGGTAGAGACAACTATGAAGGTTGAACACGTCATCTGTGCAGGATCGTTCATACTGTCATGCGGCTTGACACCAGAAATCTGGGTATTGTAATGTCGTGTTGGAAAGGAGTTTGTGTGCCTCAAACAATTACTCTAGAGATGTTTTACATGACAATGACGGAGTAGAGGAATCTTCTAATTCCTACCAAATTAGAAGGGAATTCCTCCTTCCTGCCTGCCTGCCTTTCTCTACTTCCTTTTCTTTCTTTCTTTCCTTCCTCTCTCTTTCTCTTTCTTTCTTCCTTTCTTTCCTTCTTTCTTTCTCTCTCTCTCTCTCCTTCCTTCCTTCCTTCCTGAGACAAGGTCTTGCTCTGTCTCCCAGGCTAGAATGCGATGGTGCAATCATGATTCACTGCAGCCTCAACATCCCAGGCTCAAGTGATCCTCCCACCTCAGCCTCCTGAGTAGCTGGGACTACAGGGGCTTGCCACCACACCCAGCTAATTTGTGTGTGTGTGTGTGTGTGTGTGTGTGTGTGGTAGAGATGGGGTCTCACTATGTTGCCCAGCTGGTCTCAAACTCCTGGTCATAAGCAATCCTCCACCTCGGCCTCCCAAAGTGTTGACATTACACGTGTGAGCCACCACGCCCAGTCTCTATTTCTTAATAGTGTCAGCAACTGAAAGATACAGAAAAGGAAGTCTGTTTGGTGTGTCTGTTGCCTCCCCAAAATCTTCAGCCTTTGTAGGACAGTGCATCCCAATGGGCAAAACCAGAAAATATTTTTTTGTGAGCCCGTAAGTAATTGTCTGCAATAGACATGCAGGGGCCTCTACTGTCATCTCTTATGCAACTGAACTTCCTAAAAACTGTGGTGTTTATCTCTTCTGTTGCTCAGCACTGCTGGGACTGGGACTGCAAAAAACAAAAAAGCACCCAGGTTTACTGCCCTTAAAAAACTGACTGTCTGCTCGAGGAGATGAGCATATACATGACAGGATGTGACAAGATATTAAGCAGAATGTGATCAGAATCATAGGAAGTATATACAAAAGATGGGAACACTGATAGAGGTGACTACAACCACCTGCTTTGTAGAAGAGATGACATTCAAGCTGAGCTTTAAAGGATGAGTAGGAGTTGGCCAGAAATGGAGAGGGGGAATAAACCATGGGGAAGTAGTACACAGGCATGGCATGTTTAGAGCATTTTTGGAGCAGGGTAACCAGAATATACTGGAGGTTGCTAATAGAGGAGATTGGAAAGGAAAGGGTCAGATTATGAATGGATTTATGTATTATGCAAAGAAGTTTATATCTGACCCTTTTTTTGACAATCTGGCATTTAGCCTTATCATAAAATAAAGATCTCTCAATGCTTCACATAGAAACTTCATCTGATCTCTTGAGGATCAAAAAATGGCTTTCTGGGTTTTTTTTCTTTCTCTCTTTTGTTTTTAATATCTCACATATACTTTAACCACCATAAATTCAAGTTTTCTCTTACTCAGACATGAGTTGCTTAACAATGGAATAATTCATTTCTTTATTTCTCAACATTGCCCTTTTGAAGGTTTTAGGTTTTAGGTTTTCTAAAACTCTGAATACTTTTGGCTATCATTATCCAGGGAAAGCCTGAAGACACTCCAAAGCACAAGGACAAAAGAGACCTTGTTAGATCTAATTAAGTGCTCCAGCACCAGGGGCACAGGGAGCAAGAAAGAAATACAGAGTCAGAAACTGAGCTGAGTTCTATGGCAGTACAGAGTGAGGCCTGCTTCACTGTGGACTGGGGCAGGGAGGCCTTCATCTTGCTCTAAGCTGTGCAAAGTACCTCCCACAATGCTAAGTATAGAGCTACTCAATAAAAACTATGCAATGTGGCTGGGCACAGTGGCTCACAGCTGTAGTCCTAGCGCTTTGGGAGGCTGAGGCAGGTGGATTGCCTGAGCTCAGGAGTTCGAGACCAGCCTGGGCAACACGGTGAAACCTCGTCTCTACTAAAATACAAAAAATTAGCTGTGCATGGCAGCATGTGCTTATAATCCCAGCTACTGGGGAGGCTGAGGCAGGAGAATCACTTGAACCCGGGAGGCGGACATTGCAGTGAGCCAAGATGGCGCCATTGCACTCCATCCTGGGTGACAGCACGAGACTCCATCTCAAAAAAAAAAAAAATGCAATGTTTAATAAACTCTCTCTTATCCTGATCCTCCTTCCTCTCCTCCTCCTCCTCCCACCACCACGTCTCTCCTCATTCCAGGTGGCTTTAAATACCAACTGTATAATAAAGCCTCCAACATGTATTTCCCCAACCTTGACCTCTCTTGACTTATACATCCATCTGCCAACTCAACATCCCTGTGTGATAGTTAACAAGCAGCTTATGCTCTACAAATCTTGATTTCTGCATCCTTTATGTGGCAGACGATATTGACCAAAGATGGGCACAATACCTCCTATCCCACATTTTCTTCTACAATGTGACATCGACACCCTTCCATCCAGTGCCAGGGTCCGTGTCTCCTTCCTTTGAACTCAGACCAATCTTCGTGACTCCTTCAAGCAATAAAGGACAGCAGAAAAGAGACTATGGGACTTCTGAGGCAAAGGCATGAAAATATCACATGCTTCATATCTTGTTTTCTTGGGAGGCCACTTTTGGAGCCCAGCCGCCATGCCATGAGGGAGTGAACCCCAACATGAGGAGGTGCAGGAGTTCTGGCTGACATCGCAGCTGAGGGCCCAGCTGACAGCCAGCATCCACAGCCAGACGTGTAAGTAACAAGCCTCAGATGGCTCCAGCCAGCCTTTGAGCTGCCCTAACTAATCCCACCTGCAGCCATCCCCATCGAACCCTGCCCAGGCTGCAATTGGCGAGCAAATCAAATGATTGCTGATGTTTCATGCCACTAAGTGCAGGATGGTTTGTTTGTTTGTCACTCAGCAGAAGATAACTGAAACGCATCTGCCGAAACCTGCTCTGATAATAGAGCCATTATCTACTCCATTGCTCAGGAAAAACCCCACTCTTCATCTCCCAGCAAATCCAGTGGATTCTGCCTTCAATTATATCCAGAATCCAGCCATTTCCTGTCACCTCCCTCCCCATCCCCCCAAGCCTCTATCATCTTTCAGGATGGGCAACAGCCCCTAACAGCTCCCCATGTCTGGACTTTGTCCCTTACAGCCTAGTCTCCATGAGTCTTTAGCATCCTAGTGCCTCTTGTTAGTAATTGTCTTGTGCCCTGTCCCTTAATCGCATCAGGTCTCACTCAGAATTTAAAAATAGAAAAATGCTTTCAGTGGCCTACAAGACCCCATATTCTGCCCTACACAGCCTGGTTCACTCCCCATGCCATTGATCTCTCTGCCCGGGCTGCTGTCCCTGCAGGCCCCACCAGTATGCTCCCATCTCAGGGTCTTTGTCTTCTGGAGGTCTCTTTCCCCAGATACCACAGCCTTTGCTCCCTCCCCTCCCCTTCGGTCTGGGTACAAATGTCTCCTTATGGAAGAATCCTGCAGGCACCCTACTGAAAGCAGAACTATGGCTTCCCCCACCCTCTCACCCTCCAGGCAGGGCCGACCCCCTCACCATTCATTTTTTTCACTTACTTATCACCCCTGATGTGCTATATATTTACTTATTTGCCACATCTGTCTCCTCCCACGCGCAAGTATTGCTCCATGAGGTCAGGAACTCTGCTTTCTTTACTGCTGCATCCCCAGGAACCATAACAGCACCTGGAATTAATGAGCATGCAATGTGTACTTGCTGAGCAGATGTGAATGAATTACTTTGAAACTGACGCCAAAGGGCACCATCAACACAGAGGTGAGTGAGTCAGAATAGTCCCGCCTTTGTTCCCGCTCCCTTAGGATAGTTTCTCTTTACTTGACTTCTTTAAAAGAAAATCCATCAACAAGTTAATCACAAGGAAAATACTGAGGGGTTTTCCTCACTGCCAGACATTTAGAAAATACTCTGCATCTTTCTTCAGCCTCTAGGCTTCCTGACATTCCTTGAAGATGTTAGATCTAAACAAGCACCTGAGACAACTACTTCACTGAACTAAACACATGTAAATATAATCTTGATGACGCTGCCTTAGAGGTAGAATTGTGTACCTCCAAGTCACTGAGACTTTCTGCTACTCTAGAAACCACTTCCTGTGTTAAGTGCAAAATAGGCATGATTTTATCTGTGTTCAGAAAGAAAAGTCAGAAAATTAAATCACAGTGATAGCTTATCTTATGCACAGGGCATTTTTCTTTTAACAACTAGAAGACTTTAAAAATCAAATATGTAATTTATATACCTTACAGAAAGATTTTAAAACATATATTAAAAAGTGAATAAAAATAATTTAAAATCCCAGAGGCTCGGTGCAGTGGCTCACGCCTATAATCTCAGCACTTTGGGAGGCTGAGGCAGGCACTTGGGGCCAGGAGTTCGAGACCAGCCTGGCCAACATGGTGAAACCCCATCTCTACTAAAAATACAAAAATTAACCAGGCATGGTGCCACACGCCTGTCGTCCCAGCTACTTGGAAGGCTGAGGCACGAGAATCTCTTGAACTCCAGAGGCGGAGATTGCAGTGAGCCAAGAATGCGCCACTGCACTCTAGCTTGGGCGACAGAGCAAGACTCCATCTCGAAATAAATAAATAAATAAATAAATAAATAAATAAATAAATAAGTTTAATTTAATCTAATCCCAGAGATAACAATTATTACTTGATGCATATTCTTTTACCATTTTGTCAGTGTATCCATCTACACATTTATATTTTTTCTTATTAAAATGGAGCCATACCAAAACAACTGCTTGAAGTCTGTTTGAAGTCAGCTTTGCCCTTTAAGATTTCAAAGATAGGCCGGGCGTGGTGGCTCACACCTGTATTCCCAGCACTTTGGGAGGCTGAGATGGGCAGATCACCTGAGGTCAGGAGTTCAAGACCAGCCTAGCCAACATGGTGAAACCCTGTCTCTACTAAAAATACAAAAATTAGCCAGGCGTGGTGGCATATGCCTGTAATCCCAGCTATTTGGGAAACTGAGGCAGGAAAATGGCTTGAACCCAGGAGGTGGAAGTTGCAGTGAGCCAAGATAGCGCCACTGCACTCTAGCCTGGGCAACAGAGTGAGACTCCATCTTAAAAAAAAAAAAAAAAAGATTTCAAAGAGGTAGAACCTTTACAAGTCTTCAACATTGTCTGTAGGGAGAAGAACTCGACACGCAGCTCGGGACATCCAGCTCCTGGTCCCTATTCAGCACAACATTAAATGACAGGACCTTGGGTAGAAATACTTTCATTCTCAGCATGTCAATTTACCTGCCTGTTAAAATGAGCCAGGTAACTACAAAAGCTAGGCACAGATAAACTCTGTGGCTTCTCCCCTTGGGTGCCAAAATGTTAAAGCTTTGAAAACGGCAGAGGATTTTCAGGTGTGGCATCACACTGCCACCCCTAGGCTCCTTAGAGATGTCCTAGAAAGACTGAAGCCTCAAGAAGCCCTAGATCCTAGCTACATTTATTCAACAGCTGGATAATTTACATGCTAGGGGGAATTCTTACAGAAAATGCCATTCATTCATTCATTCATTCACTCACTCAACAAATATACAGTGAACACCCATCCTATGAAAAGCTAGATTTATAAAAAGGGTAGAAAGGCATGACTGATATTTGCCTTCAAGAAACAGTCTAGGGGTAGTAAGTATATAGGTGAGTACATGAGAAATTATGACACAGCCTGGCGGTTGCCATGGAATATGTAAAGGAGCACTGGAAAGTCATAGTTCAGGAAAAGATCATGGAAGAAATGACACCCTGAGTCTTGAAGAAGGAATAGGATATCAGAGTACAATGATTAGAGAAGGTTGGAGAAGGAGGACAAAATGGGAAGAAAGGACCTTTAAGGTAGAAAAAGCTTCCTGCACAAAACTCACAGCATGTCTGGAAATGATGAGTGGTTTTGAAGCGCCAGAGCAGGAGTGTGCCTGGCAGTAGACAAGAAGGAGCAGAGAGTGGGGTGGCCAGGCCTGGAGGGATGTCAGCTTCAGAGTCAGAAGAATTCGGGCTCCCCTAAACTCAACCATTCATTTGGGGGTGTGGGGGAGATGAGGCAGGTGCTGAATCAGCAAGATTTCAGCTCTGAGCTTCTCCTTATCTCTAAAATGGAATCATAAAATTCTTAGTTCTTCTAAGAATTAGAAAGAGAGTGTGAAAAGTGTCTGCCATGTAGAAGACATTCCATGTGATGATAAGGTTATTGTTATTAAAAGTAAGTTGGAGTCAGATCATGGTGTGCTAAAGAGGTTTTTTATCCTATGGGCAGTGGGGGTCACGGAAGGATTTAAACAGGGAATTACACAATTCGATTCACGTTTGACAGAGCTCTCTGTGGACCCAATTGGTACTTAACCTTGGAGCCCCTTGAAATTCTATCTAGAATATTCTGTGTAAATGCATATGTGTACTTTACTCAGGAAGAGTCCCTAGTTTTCATTAGGTCACAGTGAGCCTGTGACTCCATACAGGTTGAGAATCACTGACAAGAGAAAAAACACGTTGGGCATGGTGAGATAGGCAGGAAGGGGAGGTAGAAAGAATAAGGAGGTGCCATATTGTAAAAATACTCACCAGACCTGTGGAGACGACCACATGGAGAGGAACTGCAGCCTCCTGCCAACAGCCACGGTGGGTGAGCCATCTGGGAAGTGGGTCCTCCAGCCCCAGTCTAAACCTCAGGTGACTGTAGTCTCACAAGAGACTCCAAGTGAGAAGCACCCAATTAAGTTGCTCTCGATTCCTGATCCATGGAGACGGTGTGAAAGAATAAGGTCATCATTTGAAGCTACTAAGTTTTGGGGTTCATTATAGAGCAATAGACGACTGATATATTCCTTTAAGTGTTACCAGGACTCCATTCCTGGGCATCACTGCCTTTGGCTCATTTGAGAGTCAAGTTTTCATGAGAAGCTTCTTTGTAACATTTCCACTCACAGACCTGGCAAACTGACTTCAGAGTCTAGATTTTTTTTTTTTTTTTTTTTTTTTTGAGATGGAGTCTCGCTCTGTTGCCCAGGCTGGAGTGCAGTGGCGCGATCTTGGCTCACTGTAACCTCTGCCTCCCAGGTTCAAGTGATTCTTCTGCTTCAGCCACCCAAGAAGCTAGGATTACAGGCACCCACCACCACACCTGGCTAATTTTTTTTTTCTTTTTGTATTTCTAGTAGAGACAAGGTCTCACCATGTTGGCCAGGTCAAACTCCTGACCCCTGACCTCAGGTGATCCACCCACCTCGGCCTCCCAAAGTGCTGGGATTACAGGCATGAGCCACCGTGCCCATCCAGAGCCTAGCTCGTAATCACTCCGCTCTACTACCTCCCACCTTCCTTTCTTTATGTAATAAGATTGCAGTACACAGTGCTGTACAATAAACAAAATGTTTTTATACACATAGTCACACTTCATCCTCACAGGGATCGTGAGGCAGGAGAACAGTTACTTTTGTATTTCTCCATTTTGCAGTTTATAAAACTGAGGTTCAGAAAAATTGAACTTCTTTGCCCAAGGTCATTCAGGTACTAAGTGGTAGCTAGGACTCAAAGCAGGTTTTCCGACTCAAATCCCCAGTTCTTTCTGTATTCGTCTGCTTGGGCTGCCATCACAAAGCAGCATAAACCGGGAGACTTAAACAACAAACATATCTCATCTCACAGTTCTGGAAGCTGAAGTCCAAGATCAAGGCATCAGCAGGGTTAGAACCTTCCGAGGGGTTGAGAGAGACTCTATTCCATGCCCCGCTCCTGGCTTCTGGGGGATGCTGGCAATCCTTGTGCATTCCTCGGTCTGCAGGTGCATCAGTCCAGTGTCTGTCTCCATTGTCACATGGCATTCTCTCCTTGTGTGTCTCTCTCCTCCTCTTTTTTTGTTTTGTTTTGTTTTAGTCAGGGTCTCCCTTGTTACCCAGACTGGAGTGCATTGATATGATCATAGCTCACCGCAGCCTCGGACTCCTGGGCTCAAGCCATCCTCCCACCTAGCCTTCCAAGTAGCTGAGACTACAGCTGCGTGCCACCATGCCTGGCTAATTTTTAAATTTTTAGTAGAGATGGGGTCTCGATATGTTGCCCAGGGTAGTCTCAAACTCCTGGGCTCAAGCGATCCTCCCGCCTCAGCCTCCCAAATCGCTGGGATTACAGGTGTGAGCCACTGCACCCAGCCTCTCCTCCTCTTATAAGAACACAGTCATACTGGATTAAGGGCTTGCCCTAATGACCTCACCTTAACTTCATAGTTACATCTGCAAAGACCCTTTTTCCAAATAAGTTTGCATTCACAGGTACTGGGGCTTAGGACTTTAACATATCTTTTGGTGGGAGATACAATACAACCCACAGCATTTTCACAACTCATATTTTCCCTTAGCAGTCGTTGGACTGTGCCTAAACTGCAAATTCTTGAAATCACCCTGCTGGTGCTGGCCTTGTCACAAAGCACAGCCTGGGAAAGGAGCATTCTGGAAGAGTATGTCAGTGAACCCACCAGGGGGCACTACGTGACCAGAAAATAACCTCAAAACACCAGCGGTTCCATTAAATTCCATTCTGTTAATGAATATTCTTTCTTAACTTTACTTCTTAAATCAGCAACTTCACATTTGATAAAGAGTCAAGGATTTCCTGATACTCGAATCACAGATTTCCGAGCAGCTTTAAAACTCATTGTTCCCCTATATGTAGCAGTGGATTGCTAGTAGCCCTACCAGATCCTTGAATTGCTCTGGAATGCCAAGTGGAGCTAAATTGAGGGGTCAGGAACTCCTCATTGGATTTGAGATTCAAGTGAGATTATATATCTAAAAATAAGTTGAAGAGCAGGATAGCCAATCTCTGCAGGATTGGGGTCAATCTGTCTCTGGGAGGTGTTCAACTCTAAGCAAAGCTGCACGAGAAGAGAAATCTGCATTCTGCTGCTGCCTCCTGGCTGGCCCCACTACTCCTCCCTTCCTGTTTGGACACATGTCCCACAAACTTGCCCCGAAACCCCACTGCCTACCAGGTCTCAAAGAGGTCCCAAGTTCCAAAGCCACTTCCCCCACAAGCACAATTTCCAGTTTCCTTAAAGTCAGCAGTAAGGAAAGGCCTCTCCTTAACTGAAACAAAATGTGAAATTCTTTTGGGCAAATCAAGAAGGGATCTGGAAGGAAAACCCACAGGGCAGCCTCAGTATCAGCAGTCCCTGAGTCCCGCTCCTGTGTGTTCTTTGGGATTCTGGCATTTCGCCTTAACACAGACGGCGCTCTTCTGGGCTGATTAAAGGCTTGGCATATTCTCTCCAGGTCATCCCTACTGTGTGCTTATAGGTGGTGCCAGCACTCATTCATTAATTCCACAGATGTTTGTTGGGCACCTAAAATGTGCCTGACACTGGGGCAGATGCTACGGGAGAAAAAAAAAAGAAAGCTCAAGTCTCTCCCCTCAAAGATTTTACATTATCAGCTCAGAGGGCTCCAAACTCCTTACCCAGCCAATACCCAACAATTCCTACAGAATGGGGGCAGGGGGAGTAAATTTTTAAAAGCAACTGAACAGATAATGTTTTAAGGAGGAAATCAACCATCTCAACAGAGATGATCGAGGAAAAGTTCTGAGTCAAGATCCTCCCTAAGAAAGGAGGGAGAGGGCCGGGTGCAGTGGCTCACACCTGTAATCCCAGCACTTTGGGAGGCTGAGATGGGAGGATCGCCTGAGGTCAGGAGTTGGAGACCAGCCTGGTCAACGTGGTGAAACCCTGTCTCTACTAAACATGCAAAAATTAGCTGGGCGTGGTGGTGGGTGCCTATAATCCCAGCTACTCGGGAGGCTGAGGTAGGAGAATTGCTTGAAGCCAGGAGACTGAGGTTGCAGTGAGCCGAGATCGCACCACTGCACTCCAGCCTGGGCAACAGAGCAAGACTCCAACTCAAAAAAAAAAAAAAAGAAGGAAAGAAAGGAGGGAGAATGCAAGAAGGAGAGTGAGACTCAGGAAAGAGCAGGGGGAGTTGACAACCAACCTTTCTACCAGCTCTCATTTAGCCCATAGTATGTTTCTAACCCATAGATATTTCTAACTGAAAAATATCTCCGAGCAACATGTCCTCACTGCTCAGACATAAGGATTTTCTCACTCACTGCATTTAATGCTGTATTCAATCTCTGCTGTTCCCTGTTCCATTTTCCACAAGTGGCAGTGCCTTTAGGAACAAAACCATTCCTCAACCCCCAGCAGGATTTCTCCAAATGTGGGACCACCTGCATTAGAAATACCTGGGGTCGGCCGGGCACAGCACTCATGGCTGTAATCCCAGCACTTTGGGAGGCCGAGGTGGAGGGGGTGGATCACCTGAGGTCAGGAGTTCGAGACCAGCCTGGCCAACATGGTGAAACCCCACCTCTACTAAAAATACAAAAATTAGCCTGGCATGGTGGTACGCGCCTGTAATCCCAGCTACTCAGGAGGCTGAGGCGGGAGAATCACTTGAACCCAGGAGACAGAGATCGCAGTGAGCTGAGATCGTGCCACTGCACTTCAGCTTGGGTAACAGAGCAAGACTCCATTTCAAAAAAAGAAATAATTAAAAAAAAAAAATGAAGGCAGAGATAGGAGCAATGCTTGCTGGGAACACCAAAAATGGCCAGTAAGGCACCAGAAGCCAGGAGAGAGGCCTGGAGCAGATTTTCCCTCAGCTCTCGGAGGGAAGCAACCCGCTGACACCTTGACCTCGGACTTCTGGCCTCCAGAACTGTGAGACAATAAATTTCTGTTGTCCAAGCCACTCAGTCTGTGGTACTTTGTTACAGCGGCCCCAGTCATCTAATCCAGGAAGGTGCCATAGTGCAACACAACAGAGTCTGATTGCATGCCTGCTGGCCTGGCTGCTAGTCCACACAATTTCAGGGAAAGGAAGAGAAAGTTTAATGACTCTGACCTAAATCTCTCTCTCTCCTGTAAAGTCACAGGGAACATCAATAAACTCAGGAAGCTTTTTCTATTAGGTCTCATTAGTCTTCCATTAAAGGGCACATTTCACCAAGCTGATAGATGGAAATGGTATTGGCTACTGTCTGAGCCCTAATAAGAAGCTGGTGGAACACAAATGAAGATGTTTGAAAGGGCAAGAAAGACATGCTGCTGAGAGATCTAGAGGTGGAGCGTATGGTGGGTGGTCTGTGCAGTGGGGAAACCCCCACCCTAGTTTCCTGGTTACATTTTCCCATGTGAAAGCCAATAATCTGTTATCAAAACTTCTCAAAATCAGCCCAGAAAGGGCTGCAAAAAGGCATAAAAGAACTCTTGGGGGTGACAGAAAAGTTCCATACTGGGACGAGGTTGAAGTTGTCGCATGACCGTGTACATTTGTCAAAACTCATTGTACACTTAAAATTGGTGAATTTTGTTGTATGTAAATTATACCCCAGTAAAGCTGATTAAAATGTTAAAATTAACCATAAAAGAAAATTTCAGTTGGTGGTGTTCAGGGGCAATTTTATTTTATTTTGTTTTATTTTTGAGACGGTGTCTCACTCTGTTCCTTAGGCTGGAGTGCAGTGGCACGATCTTGGCTCATCGCAACCTCCGCCTCCTGGGTTCAAGTGATTCCCCTGCCTCAGCCTCCCGAGTAGCTGGGATCATAGGCATCTGCCACCATGCCCAGCTAATTTTTGTAGTTTTAGTTGAGACGGGGTTTCACTATGTTAGCCAGGCTGGTCTCGAACTCCTGACCTCGTGATCCGCCTGCCTCGGCCTCTCAAAGTGCTGGGATTACAGGCGTGAGCCACAGAGAATTTTTTTTTTAAGCAGTTGTTGTGAAAACTATCTTTTAAATAAGAAACCAGGCTGAAACAGGCCATTTAATTTGAAACACAGTATCAAAAATAAATAAGTAAATAAAAGATAATTCTATGGTACTTTTATCAGAATATGGAGGAAACACATAAATATAATTAAAAAGAAAAGAGGAACCAGAAAATTCTCTTTTTCTGAATACAAAACAAGAATTTAAATGACTCGAATGAATAATCCCTGGGTATCAATGCTGTTAAATGCAGAAATAAGCAGAGATGCATCACATTAGAACTGATGGAAGATTTGCTGGTAACTTTCAAATGAGAAGGTGAAGGTAAGAAATGATCGTATCACTGAACTCAAGAATTCTATCCACAACTCTAGCCTTGGCTTAATGTTGTAGACTGTTACATCAAGCATTTGTAGCACATTCCTGTGAGATAAACAAAATCTGTATGCTTTGGAGGATGACAAACTCAAAGATCTGAGTTTAATACTAGAGAACTGGATGTTAACTTCAGGACTATTTTCTATCTTAAAGCTAACGTGAGCTTATGCTGAATTTCTAGAAGTGCTCTGGGAATGTTTTCTACCACAAACCCTTTCTCATCTGTGTCTCCATACTTATTTGGCGTCACAGTGCAATAAAGAGCCCTGGTTTGGATGTTACCCTTGACTATAATATAAAGATAAGAAAAGCAACCTTGTCAAGTGGTGTAAGGATCAAGGAAAGTGACATAAAGCACCCAGAACAGGGCCTGGCTCAACAGAGCGCTGTTTTCCTTAGGCATTAAATAATTCAATGCCTTTTGAAATCATAGCTCTGTGTTTTGGGCTTTTTATACTGCATTTTTAAAAGGAGAGGTGTCAGTTTGTTTTGGTTTGAGATAGCAATTCCAACATTGATACATATTAGCTATGGAAACTGGACAAAATATGTAATCCATTTGGGCCTCTGTTTCTTCATCTGTAAAATGGGATAATACCTCCCTTATAAATCTGTTGTAAGAATTAGGTTTTATAATACATGTAAAGCACTTAGCACTATACCTAGTGTTTATCAAGTACTCAATAAATTATACTAGTATTAGATGATACTTTAGTTTTATTATAGCCTTCCCACAATCACTTGGTGGCATATAAGAGATCCACAATTTTTTTTTTTTTTTTTTTTTTTTTGAGATGGAATCTCTCTCTGTCACCCAGGCTGGAGTACAGTGGTGTGGTCTTGGCTCATTGCAGCCTCTACCTCCGGAGTCAAAAGATTCTCCTGCCTCAGCCTCCCAAGTAGCTGGGATTACAGGCGTGCACCACCACATCCAGCTAATTTTTGTAGTTTTAATAGAGACAGGGTTTTACTATGTTGACCAGGCTGGTCTCAAATTCCTGACCTCAAGTGATCCGCCTGCCTCGGCCTCCCAAAGTGCTGGGATTATAGGTATGAGCACAGAGCCCGGCCAGAGACCCCCACTTTTAAATTTCCCATAAATCAACATATTTACAGTTAAGTTCGTTACATTAAATCCATAGAGAGCTGCTGAGTTTTCTTTCATTAATTCACTTATTCAACATCTTCCGAGTGATTGAGGGTTTACTATGTGCCAAATACTATTTTAGGCATGGGGATGGAGCAGGGAACAAGGCCAAAGCATTTCCTGCCCTTATAGAGCTTATAATCTAGAGAGGGAGCACACAATAAACTAATAAAGGATATGTATTTTAAGTGATGTTAAATGCAATGGAGTGGGGCACAGAACGAAGTAGAGGGCAAATGAAGTGCTGGGGGGATGAAATGGAGAGGGGTCGCTATTTCATATAAGAAAAGAAAAGCACCCCTTCATGAGGTGCCCTGTGAGCAGAACACATGGGGGCTGTGAGGGCCATGTAGACATCTGGGACAAGAGCATTCCAGGAAGAGGGAAAAAGGACATGCAAAGGCCCTGAGGTCAAAGGCTGCTTGATGTGTACAAGAACCAGCAAGAAGGCCTGTAGGATCAGAGTCAAGAGAATGAGGGGTTTGGGGGAGTGGACCATGGATGACTTTATAGGCCATTGTGAGATGAGGCTTTGAGCAGAGGGTGGCCTGATGGGACCTATAGTACCCTCCTGCCCCTGACACTGGCTGTTTTTTTGTTGCTGTTTTGTTTTGTTTTGTTTTGTTTGAGAAAGAGTCTCGCTCTGTCGCCCAGGCTGGAGCGCAGTGACGTGATCTCGGGTCACTGCAACCTCCGTCTCCCGGGTTCAAGAGATTCTCCCGCCTTAGCCTCCCAGGTAGCTGGAACTACAGGCACCCACCACCACGCCCGGCTAATTTTTGTATTTTTAGTAGAGGTGGGGGTTACACCATATTGGCCAGACTGGTCTCGAACTCATGACCTCAAATGATCCACCCACCTTGGCCTCCCAAAGTCCTGGGATTACAGGCAACACTGGCTGTTTTAAAGGACAATTGTTACTTATTTTTGGTTTTGTTTATTTACATTTTAATAGGATTGCTCTAGCAGCTGTGTTGAGAAAAGACCACACAGGGAGAAGCATAGAAGCAGGAAGGGGAGGTAGCTGCAAAAGGCAGGAGAGAGGTGAGGCAGGCTGGTGCAGGAGGTGGTTGGGGTTGGGGGGTGGGGCAGTGTGAGTAGCAAAAGCAGATTCTGGATGCTCTGACAGTAGAGACTGTAGGCCTTGCTGATGGATCAAATATGGGTGTGAGAAGTCAGACAGGACTCCAAGGTTTGGCCCTGGTGTGATGTTTAATATTAAGTGTCAACTTGATTGAAGGATTCACAGTATTGTTCCTAGGTGTGTCCGTCAGGGTGTTCCCAAAGGAGATTAACATTTGAGTCAGTGGACTGGGAGAGGCTGACCCACATTCAATCTGGGTGGGTCCCACCTAATCGGCTACCAGAGCGGCTAGCATAAAGCAGACTTGCTGAGTCTTCTGGCCTTTATCTTTCTGCCGTGCTGGATGCTTTCTGCCCTCGAACATCAGCCTCCAAGTTCTTCAGCTTTCGGACTCTTAGACTTACACCCGTGGTTTGCCAGGGCCTCTTGGGCCTTTGCCCACAGATGGAAGGCAACACTGTCAGCTTCCCTATTTTTGAGGTTTTAGGACTTGGACTGATCCACCACTGGCTTCCTTGCTCCTCAGCTTGCAGATAGCCAATCACGGGACTTCACCTTGTGATCGTGTGAGTCAATTCTCCTCAATAAACTCCCTTTCATATATACATGTATCCTATTAGTTCTGTCTCTCTAGAGAACCCCGACCCTGACTAATACACCTGGCAAACGGCCATTTACTGAGATACAAAAGATTGCAGAAGGCACTGGTTTGGTCAAGAAATCTGGATGTTTGGTTTGTTTGTTTATTTATTTCGAGACGGAATCTCACTCTGTCGCCCAGGCTGGAGTGCAGTGGCATGATCTCGGCTCACTGCAACCTCTGCCTCCCAGGTTCCAGCGATTCTCCTGCCTCAGCCTCCTGAGTAGATGAGACTACATGTGCGCGCCACCACGCTTGGCTAATTTTTTGTTTTTTTTAGTAGAGACGGGGTTTCACCATATTGTCCAGCCTGGTCTTGAACTCCTGACCTTGTGATTCACCCACCTTGGCCTCCCAAAGTGCTGGGATTACAGCCGTGAGCCACCGTGCCCGGCCTTGGTTTTTATTTCGTTAGTATTAAGAAACCTAATAGGCATTCATTCAAGTGGACGTATCAAGTAAGCAATTGTACATAGAAGCCTAGGCAAGCTAGAAGTTAAGGAATCATCAGCTTTAGATCATATTGAAAGCCTTAAGACCGGATGAAATGAATGAGCAAGTAAGTGACTGCAGAGAAAGAGTGCCACAGACTGAGCTCTGGACTCAGACAGGAGGAAGAAGCAGCACTCCCTGAGCTGGGGGTTGTGCAGAGTTGTACAGAGAGAGAGAGAGAGCCAGAGGTTTGCAGAGGGTTCCCTTCAAGTCTTCTACTGAGCAGTGCAGGCAAGTGAAGAAATAACTGCATTTCAATTCCCTATTGTGGTAGGCACTCCTACCCCATGCTAGATAAAGCATCACCTGCAAATATTAGAGAAAACAATCCCCAGCACTCACACATGGCCCAGAGGAACTCCTAATTCCACCAACCATGGTGAAAACCTTCATAACTCAAGGACTTGTTGAGTAGAATGCTGCTCAGGGCCCACCCCCTAAAAAAAAGTGTAAAAACATGACCTGAAGCATCAAGCTCTTTCCAAGGAACTTACCTGCACCCCAGAACAAAGCTCAAAAATATTTATAAAAATAAACATTATATGTATCTCAAAGTAAACTTCTCAATGTCTGGCATTCAATAAAAAATTATCTGGCTTGTAAAGTAGGAAAATATTACCTACAATGAAGAGAAAAGCCAATCAATATAAACAATCTCAGAAATTACTTAGGTGATAAAGTTAGTAGAAATGACACATGTTCCATATGCTTGAGCACTAAACACGGAAACCAGAGGACCCAGATGCAGGTCCAGACACCGAGTGAAACTTCTGCAGGTGAAATGGCAATGCCTGAGAGGAAAAATACGCTGGATGGAATTGACAGCAGATTAGATACTATAGGAAAGATGAGTGAATTTAAAGACACAGCAATGGAAATTACACAAAAATGAAAAACAGAAAGAAAAAAGACTGACAAACAATGAACAAAGCCTGAGTTAGCTGTGAGACAAATTCAAGTGATCTAATATTTGTGTAGTAGAATCGCCAAAGGAAAGGAGAGGCATGGGCACAAAAAATATTTGAAGAAATAATGGCTGAAAAAATTCCAAATCTGATAGCAACTATAAACTCAAAGACTAGAGAAGTTCAGTGAAACTCAAGGACAAAAACTTTAAAGAAAATCAACACCAAGGCACATCATAATCAAATTGCTTCAGACCAGTGATACAGATGAAATCTTAAAACCAGAGATAAAAGACACGTTGCATAAAAGAAATAAAGATAAGAATGGCAGCTGACTCCTTATCAGAAACAAAATAAGCCAGAAAACACTGAAATGGTATCTTCATGTTAGGAAAAAAAAATTGAAAACCCTAAAAATCGAAATTGAGCAAAAATAGCTTCAAACACAGAAGTGAAATAAAGACTTTTTTGGATCTATAAAAGCTGAAAGAATTAGTCACCAGCAGATCTACACTTCAAGATCTGTCAAGGAAAGCCCTTCAGGCAAAAGGGAAATGAGACCATGGAAATCTAATCTACACAAGAGAATAAGGAGTCCTAGATATGGTAACTATGTGAGTAAATATAAAACACTTTTTTCTTATTGTTTAAATCTATTGAAAAGAATTCGCCGAAAATGCTGTATATATGTACAAAGTATTGAATATTATTCAGTCTTCAACAGGAAGGAAATTCTGACACATTCTACAATGTTACAGATGAATCTTGAGGACATTATGCTAAGTGAAATATGACAGTGAGGAAAAGACAAATACTGTATGACTCCATTTATATGAGGTACTGTACCTAGAGAAGCCAATTCCTAGACAGGAAGTAGAATGGTGGTTGCCAGGCACCGTGGGGAGAAGTGAATGGGGAGTTGTTGTTAAACAGGTAGAGTTTCAGGTTTGCAACATGAAGTGTTCTGGAGATGGATGGTGGTGATGGTTGCACAACAATGGGAATATATTTAATGCCACTGTACATTTCAAGATGGTTGAGATGGTACATTTTACGTCTATTTTACCACAATTAAAAGGAAAAGAGAGACACAGAATTAGTAGCTTATTAAGTAGAAACAATAACAATGTATGTGGGCGTACAACATATGTAGAAGTACAACATCCTCAGCACAGATGCTGAGGGAGGATGGAAGCAAATGGTTGTGAGTTTCCTATACTCTGTATAAAGTAGTGTATTATCACCTGGAGGTGGACTGTGATGAAGCCCTATACTATCAACCCCAAAACCACCACTAAACCTCACAAGAAGTTATTCTTCCTAAGCAACAAATGAGATAAAACAATCACAAAAATGCCTCCGTCCACTGAAAAGGCCTAGAAATAGCAGTCCCCTGGAGCAGCAAGCACAAGCGTACACATATATCAAAAATTATCAAAATGTACACTTTAAATACGTGCAGGCCGGGCGCGGTGGCTCACGCCTGTAATCCCAGCATTTTGGGAGGCTGAGGCAGGCGGATCACCTGAGGTCAGGAGTTTGAGACCAGTACGGCCAACATGGTGAAACCCCGTCTCTATTAAAAATACAAAAATTAGCCAGGTGTGGTGGCGCGTGGCTGTAATCCCAGCTACTCAGAAGTCTGAGGCAGGAGAATCACTTGAACCTGGGAGGCAGAGGTCATAATGAGCTGAGATCACACCACTGCATTCCAGCCTGTGCAACAAAGCAAGACTGCATCTCAAAAAATAAAAGGAAATAAAATAAATACATACATACATATGTGCAGTTATGCCTATCATACTTCAATAAAATTGTTTCAAATAAAAGCACAATGAGCTACCTGGACCGGTGAAAATTCCAGTGGTAGTCATAATGTCTTTCCACAGACTTTCTCTTCTGCATTCTTTCAGGGACATAATAATGTTGCATTTCCTGTCCTCTTTGAAATTAAGTGTTGCCACACGACTTGCTTTGGCCCATGAAATGTAAATACAAGTTCTTATAGCAATTCCTGGTAAGTGCTTCTCTAGCTAACGCACAATCCGTCCTAATGCATAGCCACTCCTACCTGAGTGATTGTGGAGATGCATTTAGATAAAACACACTCGGTCAGCCTGGGTCTAGGAGGGCCCATGAGCAAGTCTCTGCTAGTGGGAGTGGACAGGTAGTCTGAGTGAGGAACTTTGCTGTGTAAGTCATAAATGGGTTGAGAGATCTGCATTACTGCAGTTAATCTAGCCCATTCTGACTGAATATTCCCTAGCAACAGAGGTATCTGATCATGGACATAGTTTTGACAGTGGAAGGTAAAGTGGCCCAGTAACCTCTGAGGTCTCTACTTTCTTGAAGATGTGAGTTATATGTCATAGTCTCCACCAGTTTGGGTGTGGAATTGAGCTTCCATTTTCAAGTCTCCACTTGTATGTCCGGAATTTGGCTCCTTCTCAAGGTAACACCCAGGGATTGCTGAGTTCCCAAGCGCTCAGACACAAGTCCACTCATTTTCTTCAATTCCAGTTACCAAAGAAAGTCACCATTCCACCAAGGCTGTGACCAGTGCCCTCCACCAGGCCTAGCTCCAAGAATCTCATGCATCAAGCCCCAGGGCTCGTCATGTTGGGCATTAAATGTAAGGTCATGCCACATTCTTTAGCATTGTCAGGAAGCAGGAAGGAAAGTACCAGATACTTGAAGGACCCACTGACCTGGAAAAAAGTGGGATCTAGTTTCAGCTTGAAAAAATCCTTCTTCATAATTACATTTCCCGTAGGCAAATCTCCAACATGCCTAGGCTATTGTATATCTGTTTTTACTGTGTCATAAACCTCCCCCAAAGAGAAGGGAGACAATAACTGGAGAAAACCACAAATCAATTTTGCACTATTTTTTTCTTCCATATAATCAGCAGTGCCTCAGAATCAAAGCAGTCTCTAAAAATATTTTGAAGAAATGTATTTTCTTTCAAAGATCCAAAGTTACTGAGATGCAAAGAATCTTCCACAGTATCATCCAAGGATACTGAGTGGCTCCTTCAAACTTCGCCCTTGCATATTTCTTCTTCCAGTTGTGATACTGCAGTTACATTTGCAAACCAATGGATCCCTTTGGGTGGTTTTTCCAAAACAAATCATCTTTCCCAAAGGCCTACCTAAGTCTTCATTTTCCACAAAGTAGAAAACTGCCCACAGCTTTGGAATGGCAGCATAATTTGTATTTCTACCACCTTGTCCAGGTTTCAGGGATCTCTGGTCCAGTTTCAGTCAATAACGCTAACTATCACTGCAGCTCACTGACTTCTTTCTTGTACATAGCGGTTTTTCGCAGGAAGAAAACAAATCTAACGAATAGGAATAACTTCAGGTGATGCTGTTTTCTTCCCGCTTCCTGGGATCACTGTCTTTCCTCTGAAATGGTTTTAATCAGAACCAATCTGTTATACTCAGGAGCCTAAATCAAAAACGACATGCAGAGAGACAAACAAGAAAGCAACAAATGATCTGAGCCATTGAACGAGAAATATATACAAAACAATTTTAGGAATTACAGCTCTCACAACTTTTCACCATGGGGCCTTCTCTGTGATTTAGAATAAACTGCATTTATTTGTTATTAGGATCGGAGACAAGAGAAAAATACCGACCCAAATAGCCACTGGGGAGGAGGGAAGCTCTGAGGTCAATTTACGTGGAGGATGGAGCCAAATTGACTCACACACACACAAAAAAGTATGTACTGGCATTTTCCACACAGTCCAGGTCACTTGGGAGCTTAGCCAAGGATATTTTGAGCATTCGACTACCTATTGTGAACAAGGTTGGGAACTATGAGGCGCTATGTGGCCCTGATCAAGCTCAGATGTGCCAAATCCTCAACCAAAATTCTCTTTCCCATAAATGTTTATCTCTACATTTCCCACAGAAGGGGATTCTAACTCAGTTTTGCTTCTGAAACCAAACTATCCAAAGCCAGGTGAGATGACTCACGCCTGTAATCCCAGCAATTTGGGAGGCCAAGGAGGGAAGATGCTTGAACTCAGGAGTTCAAGACCAGCCTGGGCAACATAACGAGACCCCACCTCTACAAAAAATTTAAAAACTGGCGCGGTGTGGTGGTGTGTGCCCCTAGTCCCAGCTACTCAGGAGGCTGAGGCGGGAGAATCGGTTGGGCTGGGCTGACAGTGCCAGACCCTGTTAAAATATAAAAATAAAAAAAACTCCTAAATTTGGAAACACATCCCCAGCTGAGGGCCAGGAGATACTTCTCAACCGTAATCCAGAACCCTCTAAAACGGGATGTGGAGAGGCTGCTGTCTGTAGTCTTGCGATGACCCTTCAGCACCTGGGCATCTTGCGCTTCTGTCATTCCGCCCACACCCGCTCAGCTCCATCCAAGAGGGCCCGGCAGTTTGGAGTGAAAGCTTAGCTTCCCAACGGGTAAATGAACCTGCCTCCCATTCACAGGGCGGCCTCTGGCTGGACACCTGGGGCCTACTGCCTCCTTGTTACACATTAACCAAGTTCTGGCCTCGATCGTAACAGCGTCAGGGAAGTTTTTTCCTGGCTGACAGCCACAGATGATGACCGAAGACAACGTCTTAACTGAGACGGGCCAATTTGGCAAATGGACTGCTTTCCTCCCCAGTGCGGGCACCTTCCTCCTCTGTCCGGCAACTGGACCCCACTGTCCCCAGCCCTCTGTCACCCTCAAACCTGCCCACCGCCCGCCTCTACCCGACCCTCCCTCAGGGAAATCGGGACTCAGCCCCCAACGCCCCCACCTGCCGCTCTGCCCACCACGGCGCGCACCGCCAGAGGGCCCAGCCCGCGCACGTGCTTCCGGCGCGCGCCGAGGTCCCCATGCGCCCCGCCCTGGCCTCCCCGTGCGCACGCGCGAACGCGGCGTGGGCCGGGCCTCGCGTAGCCCATCTCCTCTTCCTCCTGGCGGTCGCGGCCGGACGGCGGGTGGAGGGCCCTGCGCCTGCGCGGAGCTGGAGTCCGGCTGGGCCGCAGCCGCTGGGAGACCGGCGGTTGCCGTGGGGACCGGTCGGGCCCCTCCCTCCTCTGGTCCCCCGCCCCAGGTCCTTCCCCACCGAGACGCGCCGGCGGACCGCGGGCGAGTGCAACCGGTGACCCGGCGAGAGGCGGCGCCGCTCCCAAGATGTCGCAGACGGCCATGTCCGAAACCTACGGTACGAGGCCCGGGCTGGCGGGACGCGCGGGTTGGGCCGCGGGGGGCGTCGGCGGCGCGGGGCCGGGCCTGGGCTGCGGGGGTCTTGAGGGTGGCGGTGGCGCCGGCCGGAGCCGGGGGACGGATCTTGGAGGTGTCTGGGCTTGGGACCGGGATGAGGGACGCGGGACGCTGGGGACTCGGGTGGGGTAGCGGGTGCGCGGGGCGCGGGGGTGCTGTGCACAGCGCATTGGCGTGATCCGCCTTTTCAAGTTTCCTCTTGCTCTTTCTCTGCTCTTACACTCTTAGCGCTTTTCCCCTCTCAGTCTAATGTAAATAACTGAAGGTTTGGAAAGCCAGCTTGATGTTCCGTTTCAGCTGCGATATTATCCCCAGCGAGCCTGTGAAGGGTTTAGGGCGACGCTTGTGTTCCTCAAATACTTCAGTTTGACCTTTCCTGGTTTGGAATTCCTTGCTTTACATTGGGATTACAGTGAGGAGTTATTGATAGACTAATTCATCTCTTCCTCCGGAGACCTCTTGTTTCGTTTATTTCTCCCTCCGTCTCAGTGTTTTTTAGCCTTTTCTGGGTTGCATTTTGGCTATTTATAAACATGTCTTGTCTCTTTCTTAAGTCCGTAAGCACCTTGAAAGCAAAGCCCTGGCTGTTTAATCTTTGTTTCCCCTGCAGCACCCAGACCTGCAGGTGCTTGACAAATACTGTTTTGAATAAGCGAAAGCTTTCCCAGTGCATATACTGTGTGCTTTTTTTTTCTCCCCTTTTTTGGCCTTGCGTGGTAAGAATAAACAACTTGTACTTTGTATCAGAGTTGAATATTAATAGATGTTTACCAGTCCCTAATCACTCTTTCAGATGTATGTATTCTCAGGTTAAGACTTTGATTTGGAGTTTTACAGTCCCAGAGAGAGGCTCAAGTTCAAAATTACGTACCTCAAGCCAAATTAGTCCTGTCTCCATCTGTCCTGGCATGCTGCTTCCTTCTCTGCAACAAATACTGTGGAATGACATTAGGGAAGCGGGCACCGTGCTGGGAGGGCTGTAAGTCCTGCAGAAACACAGCAGACACGGCTCTGGTCTCATGGAGCGTAGTCTATTGAGGGAATGCAGTATTAATCCAATTGTGATACTAATGAGTGAATAATTAAAAACCAGGCAAGAGTTCTGAAGGAGTGTGGTCCGTGAAAGTGTGTTAGAAAGAAAGATGACCCAGATAGGGGTGTCAGGGAGGCATTAACCAGGCAGCACGCAGAACATCTCAGGCCTGTGGGAAGGGTAACTTAAGAAGGGTGTGTTTTGAGCACCACACTGGAGAGATGGATGAGGAGACAGAGAGGAGAGGGTCTTGAGGAAGGCGTCAGTTTGTCTTGTAAGAAACAATGGGAACTTTTGGAAGGGCTTCCATGCTGGGGTCACAGTGCATTTGGTCCACCTTCAATGAGTGACTCCTGTGACTGGTACTGCCCTGTTCTTGGTGACAAAGGGGCATGACATCTGTTCCTAGAAGGCTTAGGAAATCCTCCAGTAAGTCGATGCCTTCATCAGGACAAGTGTTTGCAAATGCTTCTGAAAATGGCAGTGGTCTGGTTCTTCCTGTAGAGAACCACAGTCAGAAATGTTGTAAGGAAAACATGCTCTTTAGCAATTTTTGGTTACATCTTTACACCTCTTTATTTTCAAGGGCTCTTTAGCCCAGGCTTAGTTTCTTTAACCTGAGTAAGGAGCACGGAGCACTAGGGGAAGGGTGGAATGTCCGAATAAGAAAAGCAAGTGGGGGTCATGAATCTTAAGAAAGGATTGGAAGAGTTCAGGAGATAGAGCTTTTATGTTTCATTTTTCGTATACGCAATGATAACAACTGATAAAATAGAGCATATCTTTGGCATCTCCACTTCAGACACAGTTAACTGAACTTTTGAGCTTCACAGATTGATTACATTCTGATCATAAGGCTTTGACCATTAGTATTCTTATTTCATGGTAACTTCCAAGTATGTTTTTACTTTGCAACTCTGAATTGAATCTTTTCTTCTAATAGAGGAAATTAATCGAAAACTAGTAGAAACTGATAAATAGAAAATGAGGCCAGAGGTGATGGCTCACGCCTGTAATCCCAGCACTTTGGAAGGCCGAGGTGGGCGGATCACTTGAGCTCAGGAGTTCAATACCAGCCTGGCCAACATAGCGAAACCCCAACCCTATTAAAAATACAAAAAATTACCTGGGCATGGTGGTATGCTTGTAGTCCCAGCTACTTGGGAGGCTGAGGCATGAGAATTGCTTGAACCCAGGAGGTGAAGTTTGCAGTGAGCCAAGATTGTGCCACTGCACTCCATCCTGGGCAACAGAGTGAGACTCTGTCTCAAAAAAAGAAAATGAGTTTTAGAAAGAGCTAGCAGGACAGTTGAAGTTTGCCAAGCTGAAGTAAAAGTCACCTAGAACCAAGTCCTAGGCTGTCACTTTGACGTATCAGTGGCCATATTTATACAGCATTGTTCCTTAAAAGTGAAACAGGCTCTGTGCTGGACATTTGCCTCTGAGCTGGTGAAGGAATGTTTGCCTAACCTTTAAACTCCTTTGTACTCTGTGCTCATTTGCTCTTCTGTAAAAGGAGGCTCTGTGTAGCTTGACAGAGAGATGAGGAAAAATCAAGGGCCAGTGCATGAAATGTACTGGGTTTTTGTTTCCTTTTTTTTTTTTTTTTTTTGAGACAGGACCTCACTCTGTCACCCAGGCTGGAGTGCAGTGACACAATCACGGCTCACTGCCGCCTCCACCTCCCCATCTCAAGTGATCCTCCCACTTCAGCCTCCTGGGTAGCTGGGACCACAGGTGCATGCCACCACACCTGGCTAATTTTTTTTTTTTTTTAATTTTTTTTGTAGAGACGGGGTCTCTCTCTGTTGCTCAGCCTCATCTAGAACTCCTGGGCTCAAGTGATCCTCGTGCCTCCACCTCCCAAAGTGTTGAGATCACAGGCATGAGCCACTTGCCCTGCTGAAATGTACTGTTAATGAGCTACCTCTCATTAATGTGTTCATTTAATATGCTTTTTAACATATTAAAACAGTATTTCACCTTCCATAGACTAAGTAGTGTTGAACATTTTTGTTGCTTTGAAGTCACCACATGAATACTGTACTTTATGTAATATTGTGAAACAAATTGAAATCTTAGGTTTTGGATGAAACCCTTAATCTGAATATGAAACAAAATTCTACTAAATGCCATTAGATACACTACATTCTTAAAGCCCTGGCCAGTTAGTATGGCTTGGGACTTCCCAAGGAACTCTGCCTCAGCCATCTGAGACCTGGGAGATTACAAATTGGCTGAAAGTAATTTTGATGCTAAGCAGCGATGTTCAGAAAGGAGCTAAAAAGTGTATGTAGTGGGAAAATGCCAGGAATTTCTTTTAAAATTAAGTGCTGGGGCAGTTCGAGAGTGAGGAAAAATCTAATACAAAATCTCTACATATTTTGAGTTTATGCCGTCTACAATGGGAATAACATATGAAACAGAAGAATACAACTCAAATTGCTGGTTCTATGCTCATTTTTATTAAAATATACTCGTAATGTTTTTATTTTGTGCTTCATTTTGAAAACAGCACAGTATTACAGTATTTGCCATATAATTTTGAGAATTATCAGAATATTTTTCTTAAAAATGTATCATTGTAGGCTGTTTGGGTTGAATTGTGTTCCCCAAAATATCTGTTTAAGTCCTAACCCCTTGTACCTGTGAATGTGACCGCATTTGGAAATAAGGTCTTTGCAGATGTAATCAAGTTAAGATGAGGTCATCATACTGAATTATGGTGAGCCCTAATTCAGTGACTGGTGTCCTTATAAGATGAGGGAAACTTAGACACAAATGCATTCAGAGAGAAAGAGATGTGAGGATGGAGGCCAAGATTGGAGGGATGCATCTACCAGCCAAGGAGTGCCGAGGGATGGCTGGCAACCACCAGAAGCTAGAGAGAGGCAAGGAGGGATCCTTCCCTTGAGCCTTCAGAGAGAGCTTGACCCTGCCAGCACTCTGAATTTGAATGCCTGGCCTCCAGAACTGTGAGACAATAAACTTCTGCTGTTTTAAGCTTCTGAGTTTGTGGTTCTTTGTGATGACAGCCCTAAGAAACTAAAATATAGGCTTTGCTCATCAAAATACGATTCATGGAGAAATTTAGGATGACAAGGCAAGATGGAGTGAAGAAGATATCCTTGGTAAAGGAAATAGCATTTCTTTTCCTTTTTTTTTCTTTGAGATAGAGTCTCGCGCTGTTGCCCAGGCTGGAGTGCAGTGGCGCAATCTCGGCTCACTGCAACCTCCACCTCCCGGGTTCAAGCGATTCTCCTGCCTCAGCCTCCCAAGTAACTGGGACTACAGGCGCCCACCACCACACCTAGCTAATTTTTTTTTGTATTTTTAGTGGAGACGGGGTTTCACTATGTTGGTCAGGCTGGCCTCCAAACTCCTGACCTCATGATCCGCCCTTCTCAGCCTCCCAAAGTGCTGGGTTTATAGGCGTGAGCCACCCGTGCCCATCTGTAAATAGCATTTCAAAGTCACCTGGTTCCAATAAAGTATGAAATAACTTGCTGTTAGGGAAATCACCCCAATTGCTCTTTACCTTAATTTCATGAAAGATGGAACAGGTAAACATGTCAACAAAGGAATCCTGTAACACCAAAACAAAGGACATTTCTTCAAGTTGAATAAATATATGATTATACATGTTTGTCATTTTCTTTTTCTCATTCACTGAAAGCTGGTGAACATTTCAAGTACCAAAGTTTGGGAAACATTTCACCAGTGCTTATCAAACTAATGTGCACACAAGTCCCCTGGTGTATTAAAATGTAGATCCTGACTTGGGGGGTGAGGGAGATCTGCATCTGACCAGCTCCCAGGTCGCACAGGTGCTGTTGGTCCAGGGAGGCATGTAATGACTCCACTCTTGAGAACTTTGAAAACATGGTTTTTTGAAAAAACAAAATATTATTTTTTCTCATGGTCATTTGAACTGTAAAGTATTCCAATCCATGCCTGTGACTTTACTGCTGATGCTCTGATGACTGTAACATCTATATTTCTAGTCACATCCTTCACTCAAGCTACAGATCTTGTTTTCAGCTACCTAACTACACCTGGGTGGACTACAGGCATCTGAATGCAATACGTCCCAAACCCAACAAATTACTCACGCCTATACCCCATCTTCTATTTTTCCTGTGTTTGCCTAGAAGATAAAGTTAGAGTCCATTTTTAATTCTTCCCCCTCCTTACCTCCTGGATCTATTTGGTTTCAGTCTTTTGAGCTGACTTCTTAACATGGTTTAAGTTACTGTTTACCCTGAAAGATGCAAAGAAAAGTTAAATTAGGGCCAGTTTACACGATTAAAAGGTAAGAAAATTGGGTTTCATTCCAAAGTTCTTCGTCGCAGTGACTTGAGCAGCTGTGCTGACTATCTTACAGCTTGCCACACAGCATCTGCACCACTGTCCCTAGGCAGCTTCCACAGCACCTGGAACCTGGGTTCATGAGGATACGAGAGCCTCCTGGGCGAGGATGGGAGTAGTTTTCCACTTTAGAAGAACTATATATCTATATATAATATAGATATATTATATATATATAGTTTATATATAAATTATTTACAATTTATATATAATTATTATTTATATTTATATTATATAAATTATTATTATATCAGTGGAAAGTAACAAAGAGTTGGCCTGCTAAGTAACTGGCTTCCTCACGTCAGCCTCCTCAATGCGTGTGATCCCAACAAATGCGTCAGGAAAATCAAAGACCCAATCACGAACCTGGAGCAATTGTTGGGGAGTCTATGTTGCAAATGTTAAATTTACAAGGGTCAGGATTCCGCCGTGCCAACAACGTTTAATTCAGGCTTAGGTAGACCGCGGCTCCTACAGGCACACTGCAGAGTCCCATGATTAGCTTTTGCTGCCTGTTCCACCTCCTTTACTTCTTATTCTTCCTGTTCCTCTACAGGTCGTGTGCTCCTCTGCGCCCAAACGTTCCACCTCTCCTAATCAGCATTTCATCAAGGTTCCCACTGTTCAGTTCCTCCCTGACCATTGTACCAAAACTTTTTGTCCTTTAAAGTACATGTCATCTTATATTCTGTCCTCTGCCAGCTCCTGTTGCTGTTATCTGATGACCCTGGGGATAGTCCTTTTTCAACAAGGTCATCTATCCTATGGTCTTGCTTTTTGCTCCAACTCCTGACTGATCCTAGGTCACACTGCAGTGTCCTTGCAGAGGTCAGTCAACAACTCTGCTCCACAATTCCTTGAGTTTAGTCAAGATGAAGTCAGGTCTCTTCTACCACCTCTTCAGGTACTCACTTCCCTAACTGCTCCCTGGACTTTGTCACCTATCCCATTCTGACCACTCCAACTCCATCCAGTCTTCACTGTAAGAGCTTCAGGCTGCTGGTCCATCTCCTCCCTTTCTTCTTTTTTTTTCTGAGACAGTCTCATTCTGTTGCCCAGTCTGGAGTGCAGTGGCACTATCTCATCTCACTGCAACCTCCACCTGCTAGGTTCAAGTGATTCTCGTGCCTCAGCCTCCTGAGTTGCTGGGATTACAAGTGTGCGCCACCACGCCTGGCTCATTTTTGTATTTTTAGTAGAGATGGGGTTTCACCATGTTGGCCAGGCTGGTCTCAATCTCCTGACCTCAAGTGATCCACCCACCTTGGCCTCCCAAAGTGCTGGGATTACAGGCATGATCCACCGTGCCTGGCCCCTTTCTTCTTTTCAGGCAATGAGCTGCTCTCTCTTCAGATAAGACACTCATGGCTTTTCCTTCCACCTCGTCCTTCTTTTTCTTTCAACTACACACACTTTGCACAGCTCCAGCCCTGGCTACCCAGCCATCTGCCTTGCCTGCTGTGCAGACAGAGCTCCTTTTAGATTGAGATCATTGCAGATGTATGGTCTCTGCTTCCAGCTGGGTACTCAGTAATATTTAGCAATCATTTTTCTTATCCTGGCCACCTGTCTCTCCGCATCAGCTATTTTAAACCTTCACACATCTCCTCAAGCCCATTCTCTCACTCCTAGTAGATGACCACCAGTAGATGTAAGGAAAAGATGCCATGTATGCAAACTTGCTTACCTCATCCTTAACCCTTTCCATGTTGTCTCAGAAGAAGGTCTCTCTTGTCTAAAACTAACCCCAGCCTTCTACTTTGGACCCCATCTCTAAAGCTTCAGGTCCCCTTCACCCATCATATCTGTTCCCCTCCTTTCCCTTTCCACTGGTAGCTTCCTGACTTTGTGCCTTCCTCCTTTAACCACCTCTGTCTCCTTTCCCTCACAGCTAAGCTGCTTATAAGAGCTGTCAGTACTTTTTGTCAACAGTGTCTTACTTCCTTCATTCTTCAACTGACTGTAATTAGGATTTTGCCCCTACCTGAAGTGATGTTGGTTTCACCAGGGATGCTGATGATCAGTCAGTGGACACTTGGCAGCCTTTATCTTACTTAGCTTCTCTTTTCATATTCGGCCCTTATAAGAACTGCTTCCCCAAATCTCCACTGTGTTGGCTTACGGGTATTTTCAACTTAATCTCTGAATTGGCAACTTATTATTTTGCCTTAAAGCCTATTCCTTCTCAGAACCTTCAGCATCTCTTACTTCAGTTTTTGTAATCACAGACCCTAAGCCTTTAATTCCTAAAGAAGGAAACCTTCTTTAAATGACTCCATTCTACCCAAATTCTAGTGCTATATACCACAGCACTTAGCCTCTTCTGCCAGGAAGTAAGACACATGAAATGCATCATACAGTCAGAGGCCATACATCTGTGCTTCCTTTCTGACATTTGGAAATCTTGAAAGCAAGGCCATTGCTTGGGGAAAAAACTAGAAAGGCAGAGGTCATCGTGTCTGCTGAATATGGCTTAATTTTCTTGAACACTCAAGGTCATCACTGACTATCGACTGCTGCACAGAATGTGCTGTGCTATTACGGCCACTTTCTAGCTCATCCCCTGCTGTCCCCATCTGCCTTTGTGCCTGTAGTTCACAGTCCTACTTTAGTATATACCTTTGATCTGCTGCGGTTTGAGGCATTAGGTAATACAGCCTGCTTGAAGTGAATGTAAAACAAGTCAGTCAATTCCAAATGAGGTGTCTCCTGTAGAGTTAATCTTTTTTTGGCTTTATGTTTGCTATTTCAGTGGCTAGGAGGCCTTTTTTTTCCTGGTCTTTATTTTGTCTGTGTTCCTGAATGGCTGACATTTGTCCAAGATTGAATTCTAATTATTTGATACCTTTCCTATTATCTCATTTGACATTTCTCATACGAAAAGCTAAAAGTACATTAGAAGGATGTATCTGTTTTAGATTTTCTGTTTTGGGGTGTGGTCTTTCCCTTCAATCTTAATTCACTCTGGAGGAAACCCTTATCAGGTGAATGTAATTATCATCAACTGAATGAGAAAAATTTATTGTGAATTTGAGACAAGTTAACGTTCACTATAATAAACACCAAATCTAATTTAAGTGGGCACAATTATTTAACCAGTTCACAATTATTTAACCAGTTCACACTTAGTTATCTTATATAACCTACATAGGCATTTTACCTTCATTAATTACTCTGTAATATGGCTATTCACCTGTTCCTGTTAAGCCTTTCTGTAGTTGTTAAGCACTATACACTTAACATATAAAACATACACATGGTATGCTATATATATGTCATCCACTGTTAAGCAAGGAAAAAGAAAAAACCACAGATTAAAAATACAAAATAAACCCATAAAACTAGTACAGATTCTGCCATATTCTGATATGGAGTCATGATGAGTGAGATCATCATTGCTGCAAACCAGCAAACATTGAACACTCTGAGAGAACATGATGCATTCCTGCCAGAATGATTTCTGTGAGATCCAGGTAATTCAGCACTAACTGAAACTCCTCATGAAGTTGGATTCTCATCATCTACCAAGGAATAATTCATTGTCTCCTTATAGTTTTATCTATGTTATCTAAATACATGTATCACCACACAGAAAAAGAATTGATGGACAGCTCAGCTGCTTATCTGCTGCTCCTTCCTTCTAGTATTGTTTCCTTCTTGAATCCTTTGCTAGTTCTTCCAGTTTGGGGACTGTGCATAGTAAACTTACAGAGTCATTGTCTGATGATATCACGTATTTTTTTTTCCGTTAAGCTTTCTATTTTGAGATCATTGCAGATTCATATAGTTTTAAGAGAAAATACAGAGTTCTCATGCACCTTTTTCCTAGTTTTCTCCAATGGGAAAAACTTACAAAACTATTGCAGAATATCACAACTAGGATATTGATGTTGACACAGATACAGGACACTTCTGTCACCACAAAGATCTCTCCTGTTGCCCTTTTATAGGCACAGACTTCCTTCCTATCACCACATTATCCTTAGCCTTTGGCAACCACTATTCTCCATTTCTATGATTTTGTCATTTTAAGAATATTATATAAATGGAATCTTGCAGTTGCAATTTTTGGGGATTGACTTTTTCACTCAGTATAATTCTCTGGAGATGCATCCAGGTTATTGCATCTATTGACAGTTTAATCCTTGTTATTGCTGAGTAGCATTTCTTGTTATGAGTGTACCAAAGATTGTCTAACAGTTTACCTGTTAAAGAACATCTGGGTTGTTTCTAATTTTGGGCTATACCAATACAACTGCCATAAACATTCATGTACAGGGTTTTATATGACTCAAAGCCTTCATTTCTCCGAGATGAATGTCTAGGAGTGCAGTTTCTGAGTCATATGGTAGTTAAATGTTTAGTTTTATAAGAAACTGCCAACCATACTGTTAACATTTTACTTAATGTTAAAATCTCGAGCTATAATGGTGGGTTTGTCTGTTTGGCCTTTTAATTGTGTTAGTTTTTGCTTGACGTATTTTACAGCTGTTTGGCATATACACGTTCAAGATACCTATATCTTATTGGTGGGTTTACCCTTATGTATTAATAGTTATGTAATGGACCTTTCTGTCTCTGGTTATTTTCTTTGTTCTGAAGTCTATTTTATCTGATATTAATACAGCCAGCCCTGTATTTCTTTGATTAATGTTTGTATGATACATCCTTTTCCATTCTTTCAGCAGCCCATATCATTATAACTGAAGTGAGTTTCTTGTAGACGGCGTATGATTAGGTCATGCTTTTTAAGTCAATCTTCCAATCTTTGTCATTTAATTGATGTATTTATTCCATTTACATTATTGTAATTATGATATTGTATGACTCAGGTTTGCCATTTTATTTCTCAGTTTTCTTTTCCAGCCTGCCTTGACTGGCCATTTTAAAGAATTCTGTTTGATTTACCAAGAGTGCTTTGGAATATATCTCTGCTCATAGCTTTTTCAGTGGTCACTCTATGTCTTACTTTATATATACATAACTTATCATAGTTATATATATATATCATAGTTTACTATTGTCATCTTTTTATCCTGTCTTGTTTTAATTGCCTTAAGTATTACCTTTACATATTTTAGAATCATATAGATAATACTATTTTTCTTAAACAGTTAAACATAATGAAGAAAACTCAAGAAGGAAAGCCTATTGTATTTGCCCATGTTTTTGCTTTCCATGTTCTTTCTTCCACTCTGATGTTCCAAGATTCCTTCTTTTATCATTTTCTTCTTGTTTAGAGAAATTCCTGTAGCTATTCTTTTGCGGGTAGATTTCCTGGTGATAAATTCTGTTAATTTTTTTTTAAATCAGAGAATGTCTTCATTTACCCTTTATTCCAGAAAAATAGTTTCACAGGACATAAAGTTCTGGGTTGAAAGGTTTTCTTTCTTTGAGCACTTGAAAAGTACAGTCACTCTCTTATGGCCTCTCTGGCTTCAGATGAGAAATCTGCTGTTATTCGAATTGTATTTCCCTTGTAGATATGGTATCATTTTTCCCTGGCTACCTTTAAGACTTTTTATTGGTGTGCAGTTTACAGAAGTTTGATTATGATGTATCTTGTCATGGACTTCTTTGAGTTTATCCTGTTTGGGTTCATTCAGCTTTCCAAATCTGTAGATTTATGTCTCTCACCAAATTTGTTTTCAGTGCTATTTCTTAGAGTGCTTTTTTCAACCACTTTCTCTTTGTCCTCTCCTTCCAGGACTCCAGTGACATGAATGTTAGATCTTTTTCATTGTCCCCAGGTCCTTGAGGCTCTGTTTATTCATTTCAACCTTTTATTCTTTGTTGTTCAGATTGGATACTTTATCATTTTGTCATCTAGTTCACTGATTCTTTCCTGTCACTTCCATTCTGCTGTCAAGCCCATCCACTGAACTTTTATTTTGGTAGTTTTATTTTTCAGTTTTAAAATTTCTATTTGGTTCTTCTGTGTATCTTCTAGTTCTTTGCTGAGATTTCTAGTTCTTTGCTGACAATTTCTAATTTTTTCATTTGTTTCAAGCATGCTTGTGTTACTTGTTGGATATGATGACTGCTTTAAAATCTTCGTCAGATAATTCTAACATTTGTCCTCTTGACATAGGAATATGTCTATTATCTTTTTTCTTTCAGTTTGAGGTCTTCCTAGTTCTTGGTATGATGAGGAGTTTTCAACTGAAACCTGGATATTTTTATATTATGTTATAGGACCTTAGATCTTTACTTAAATCTTTTAATTGTCTTCCTCTCTTGGACACTACCTTATCACTGCCATCATGTCTAGATTCTGGAATCTAGAAGTTCAGATTCCCCACTTGCTTCCATTGACACATGAGAGGAATTCATCTTGTTACTGCTGGGTAAGGATTAGAATGTTCTCGTCCCTCTTTCCCTGGTGACCTCCACTGACACTGTGGCAGGGGCACAGAATAGCTCATTACCCAGCCAGCAGAGATGAAAGCCCTAGCTTCCTACTTGGTCTTCTCTGACACCATCTTTGTGGGGATATTGATATGCCTGGTTGTAGCCTTGCAAGGGTGGAAGTTTAGGGTCCCCATTCGGCCTTTGCTGGCATGGGTACAGGTTGGACTATAGTTTTTGCTGTGGTGCTTGGCTAGAATAGAGTCATTACTGTGTAAGAGTTTTCCTCTCTCTTGCTTGGCTGCCCCTTTTTTGGTCCCATGGCTACAGAGAGCAGGCTTTTGCTAGGACTTTTTTTGTCTGCATCCATTGGCATTTCTGGGTTGCCAGCTTGTTCTGCTCCAAGCCTAGGATATAAGAGGCAAAAAGAACCCCTTCCAAATCATTCCTTGGGCCCTGAAATCCCTGGTTCACTGAAATCTCTGGTACACTGGCCTTCTTTTGCTCCACTCTTTCAGAGTCCTTTTTTTTTTTTTTGAGACGGAGTTTCTTTCTTGCTGCCGAGGCTGGAGTGCAGTGACACAATCTTGCTTCACTGCAACCTCTTCCTCCCAGGTTCAAGCGATTCTCCTGCCTCAGCCTCCCGAGTAGCTGGAATTACAGGTGCTCGCCACCACGCCTGGCTAATTTTTTTAATTATTATTATTTTTAATAGAGACAGGTTTCATCATGTTGGCCAAGCTGGTCTCAAACTCCTGACCTCAAGATGATCCACCTACCTTGGCCTCCCAAAGTGCAGGGATTACAGGCGTGAGCCACTGTGCCTGGCCTCAGAGTCTTTGATATTTCTTTTCTAGGGTGGTTTTTTGTTGTTGTTATTGTTTTTGTTTTTTTGTTTTTTTGTTTTTTTGGACTGAGTTTTGTTCTGTCGCCCAGACTGGAGTGCGGTGGTGTGATCTTGGCCCATTGCAACCTCCACCTCCCAGGTTCCAGCAGTTCTCCTGCCTCAGCCTCCTGAGTAGCTGGGATTACAGGCACCCACCACCACGCCTGGCTCATTTTTGTATTTTTAGTAGAGACGGGGGTTCGCCGTTGGCTGGGCTGGTCTCGAACTCCTGACTGAGGTGATCCACCCGCCTCAGTCTCCCGAAGTGCTGGGATTACAGGCATGAGCCACCACGCCCATCCTTTTCTAGGGTTTTTCGTTGTTCTTAGTGAGAAAAATAGGAAAAAGTTCTTCTACTCCATTGTCCTGGAAGTGGAAGTCCACCTGGGCTTTAAGGGTAATTTTTTTGCACATCAAATGCAACAATGATGGGTTGTTGTTGCCCCTCTTCTCAGCCCTGTGAGGATAGTACCCCATTGCTTTCGGACCTTTGGAATCAAGACACCTAGTTTCTTTATAAGCCTTCTTTCCTTTCTTTCTTATTGCTTTTACAGTCTTCATGTGTATTCTGCAGTTTCACAATTGTGTATTTATGTGTAGATTTATCGTTATTTATTCATCTCATGGTTCAGAGTTATTTTTTATTTGAACAGTCCTTTAATTTTAATTCTATAAAATTCTCAGCCATTATTTCTTTTAATATGTGCTCTCTACCCTCATTCTCTTATTTTTTTAATTTCAAAATTCCTGTTAGACCCATGTTAGATCGTTTCCTTCAATCCTCCATGTCTCTTGAGTTCTTTTATATGTTCTGTCCTCAGCTCTCAGTACTGCCTACTGGTAATCTCCGGGTTTTATTGTGATTCACTAATTCTCTCCTCAGTTTTGTCCATTTTACTCTTTAACCTATCCATTGACTAATTAGTTTACAGACAGAGTGCGCTGTCACCCAAGCTGGGGTGTGGTGGCACCATTCTAACTCACTGCGGCCTTGAACCCCTGAACTCAGGTGATACACCCTCCTCAGCCTCGCGAGTAGCTGAGATTACAGCTGTGTGCCACCACACCCGGCTAAGTTTTTTAGTTTTATTTTTTTGAGGAACAGAATTTTCGTATGTTGCCCAGGCTGGTCTTGAACTCCTGAGCTCAAACAATCCTCCCTCCTTAACCTCCCAAAATGCTAGAATTACAGTTGTGAGCCAACACGCTCAGCCTGGAACTTTTTAATGCTAACAAAATTCTAATAGCATTATTTTTAGTTTGATTGCCTGTAACCGTGTGAATATTATGAGAGGTTGAATAGGCTTCATCTCTCAGTGGTGATTAACATAGTTCTTAAGAAACTGGTGACAGAGGTAGGCCATCAGTAAAGCAACACATCTTGGAGCTTAATTGAGGAGGGAGTGCTTGGTCTGATCTGGAAAAGAGTGTGGAGGTGACACTTTCAAAGGTACAAATAGAGGAGCCAGGAATACAGAGCAGAGCCTTTGAGGCCACAGAAGGAGTCAGGCAGCAGTGGGGATTAGCAGTGGTGGGTCAGGAGCAAGGGTAAGGAGTGGACTTAGCAGCTGAGTGAAACGGAGAGGAGGGAGTTGGTGTTCTGGTACTCCCGAGCTCCTAAGCTCCTAAGCTATGCAGAATTACAGTTCTTTGGTAACAGAAAAAACAAAGTGAATTAACATGGGTAATATGAAGTTACTGATACTACATCATGCTAATTAACAATTTCCATTTGGAAATCCTTTTTATTTCCATTTTGTAAAAAATAATATCCCAAATTAAATATATTACTATGTGTAAAGAAGAAATTATTCAGTTTGTCATTGAATCAGACAAATTTCACACTTGAAGTGCTGACCTAAACTTGGCTTATGCCGTTACAAATTACAGATGAGGGAAAAGAAGCAAGACCACGTAAATCTGCAAGCGCAGACAAAACTTATTTTTTTCCTTTTCCCTTTTCCCCTGCTTTTTAAAAAGAAGAAAGAAGTAGACTCTTCAAAGTCTACCAGATTTATTCTTTTGTACAGAAAACACTTGAAATTTCTAAACTAAGTTTGCTGCCAACTGAATATGCATATTTCTTTGAATAGTGGCTAGCAAAGGGACAAGTTTTATTCATTCCAAGAGTAGTTTTCAGACTTTCAGCTTGCAAAGTAATTATTCAAAGAGCACAGTTTGGAAAACCACTGAATTAACATGTCAGCCAAATATCTAAAATCCTTAAATGTGAAAAGGTAAGTCAACATGTATATTGTCATTTCACAAGATACTCAGTTACCTCTTTTTCCTGTTATATTAACAACTAAGATACTAAATTTTATGATCATGATCTAAGAAGAAATTCACAGCACCATTTTGAAGTTATTTTCACAGTCTCTTTTTATCTTTCAGATTTTTTGTTTAAGTTCTTGGTTATTGGAAATGCAGGAACTGGCAAATCTTGCTTACTTCATCAGTTTATTGAAAAAAAATGTAAGTGTCATCAAATAGTCATTCTTCCGTGCATGTCTCCTGAGAGCCCTCTCGCTCAGATTTGTTTACAGTAAAACTTAAACTTTTTTCAGAGGAAAATGTAATAGTTTGAAACTATTTTGAAGGGTTATGTTATTAAACTTTGGGTGATGTGATTTTTTATTAAGTTAGCATTTCTATTTAACAGTGGTTCAATGTACAGTTACTTATACTGTACATTTTCCAGATGCTGAGAGATCATATAGTGATGTTGAAGATAGCAGAGGGGTTCTCTGGCAGGAATCCCATTTCCTGACAGAGCAGCCAGAGAAGCTCTAGGCATGCATTTTGGATAAAATAACAACATTTGGTCCTCATAGTGGGCTTGTATTGTAGTTAAGGCAGTTGTTGTCATCAATTCTGTTTTACAGGCCAGAAACAGACCTCTTGACCACACAGCCCATCTTTTACCATCGATCTTCACTGTTTTGGTAAAGGAGGTTGAGTTTTTTATTTCAAATAATGTGAGATCTTGGAAGGCTGTAGAAGACTGTAGGTTTGAAAGGCCCTTAAAACAAAAAATGCTTTTATAATAATGGGAAGAATTGTGGAGAAAGACCTGTCTAGTTAGTGGCAGGTGGGTGAAGGCTCAAAAACAGAGTGTCTTATTAAGTTTATCTTAAGAAAGTATACGTGAGGCATGGTAGGTGGTGGGTAAAAAGGAGAAAGAGCCAGTTTGGGGTGTTTTGGCAGAAAGCTTTGAAGAATAATAAAATCCTAGAAATTTACTCTGCTACTTCCATTTTCATCACCCAAGAGCTTGTTGGAGCCTGTTTGTTTAGTGACATGGACCCAGTGTGGCTTAGTCACAGAACCGGTCCTTACTGAATTTAACAAGTATTCATTCACTGGATAGTTTATTTACAAGTTGCCAAGACTTTGTGTGGTACAGTCTTAGAAAAGAATACCCAGAGGGTTCTGGGCCAAGTACCCAGCTTATATAATCATTCTGTCCTCCTCAGAGAACTCCCCTGCATGGTCCTCTCCGCAACTTCTCACAACAGTGATGAACGGAAGGTCTCTCTTTGTAACCAGGATGCCCCTGGCCTTTAGTTACTGTTTTTTGAAGGATTTTACTCTGCATTTTTCCTGGTAGTTTACTCCTAATGGAATTTCCATACTAGTTCTATACTGTCTGGGCATGAAACAGACTAGCATAGTCACTGTAACCATTTATCTACCCTCTGCCCTGTAAATAATAAATCCAGTTGCCAGTGGCATCCCTGATCTCTGAAACAATTAAATTTTGTTCTGCAGTTACAAAATATAAACTAGCCAATGGACTGTATAGCCTAGCCATGATATTCAATTTTAGCTTATCTGTTTATCATCACAGAAATGTTCTTTCATAAGCAGTGTATTCCCACTGGGTTTAGCAAAATACTTATTTTGCCTGTCTCCTGCCCATTCAAATAGTACTAATTTCTCCAACAAATTCATCCCAAATCATTTCCATAGAACACTACGATTAATGAAATCTCAAACACCTGTAGCTTGCATAGGGTTTTGTTTTGGGGTTTGTTGGAGGGTGTATTGTTTTGGGGTTTGTTGGAGGCTATATTGTTTTGGGGTTTGTTGGAGGGTGTATTGTTTTGGGGTTTGTTGGAGGGTGTTTTGGGGTTTTTTGGAGGGTGCTTTGTTTTGGGGTTTTTGGAGGGTGTTTTTTCTTTGGTTCAATTTTTTTCCTCCTTTTCCCTTTTCCTCTGCTTTTCCTTCCACTCACTGTTATTTCTTTAGACTATTTAACCATTCAAATACAGTAGTTGAAACTGTCTCCACCTCATTACTTACTGAGTTCCACACCTGTCACTGGGCGTTATGCCCTTCAGAATGGTACCCTGGTATGTCAGCAGTCAACATCTGTGAGCATCTTAACAGTGCACAGTTGGATGTGGTTCGGATATGGCAGGGCTACCTTCAGGCATAGGTTTTTAAATGTATGATTTGTTTGGGGGTTTTGAGAAAAATCTTTATGTCTCTTTGAGAATAGGGGCTGTGTGTATTATCTTTAAAACTAAATGCATCTTCTCAGTGGAATGTTGGAGAATTGAATGGCTAGAGTAATGTCCATTCCCCATTGATGTAACTCTTGGTTTTAGTGTCACTTGTTTAAATCTATAAGCCTGTTAATGTTCTACAATTAAATATGCTGTTCTTGTTTTTCTTTTTTAGTCAAAGATGACTCAAATCATACAATAGGAGTGGAATTTGGTTCAAAGATAATAAATGTTGGTGGTAAATATGTAAAGTTACAAATATGGGATACAGCAGGACAAGAACGATTCAGGTAGCTTTTCTCTAACTTAATAAAAATATTTGAAAATTTGATTTAAAATAATTGATGATATTCTCTCAATATATAAGGTCTCACTCCCTCCCCAACACACCCCTTCCTTGTCCTAATCTCAGAAACTTCATTTTTGGAAACTTTGATTGACAAGACAGCTAAAATTCAGATTAGCTCTCTGCAGCATGGATTACTAAAGAATACAGGAGGATCTCTGGGCAACTGCATTATAACTCGGAGGCTGACCCATTCTCAGGAGGATGTGGCACTGTGTATTGTACAGTATGTTTCTAGATTTAAATCAAAGCACAAGCTTGTTTTTCTGTGTTCCTTTAAAGAAGAACTTTTTAAAACCTCTTGTGAGGGTTTGTTTTGTTTTACATTAACTAGAGCATGTTCTGATGTTTGATACACACTCCACAAAATATTCTCTCCACACTTTTTTTACAATAGGGTCATAACTGAGGCTCAGAATGACTTCAGTCATTGCAATGGGGTTACATGTTTAGTATTCTGTAACTACTAAAGCAAGAAAATAGATTAATATTTTAGTTGTGGTTTTTGCACAGATGCACAAAGTCAGAACTGATATTCATAGTTTTATAATTCAATGAAATAAAATCCACCCCATTTGTAAACATTTCACTTGAAGTTGAGTATATGTCGTATATTAAATAATTGAAGTTTGGCTTGGCACAGTGGCTCATGCCTGTAATCCCAGCACTTTGGGAGGCTGAGGCAGACCTCCTCACCTGAGGTCAGGAGTTCAAGACCAGCCTGGCCAACATGATGTAACCCCTTCTCTACTAAAAATAAAAAAATTAGCCAGGCGTGGTGGCAGGTGCCTGTAATCCCAGCTACTCTGGAGGCTGAGACAGGAAAATCACTTGAACCCGGGAGGTGGAGGTTGCAGTGAGCTGAGATCACGCCATTGTACTCCAGCCTGGGCAACAAGAGCAAAACTCATCTCAAAAATTAATTAAGTAATTGAAGTTCAATAATTGCTTCAAAAATACCATAACCACCTTTAATCACCATCATTTTTCTGGAAGCATTGATTAAACATGGTGGATTCAATTAGACATTTATGTCTTCCCTCTCAGAACCCCACTGAAATATCTATTAAGTAACTGAAATTGAATTAACTCAAAAAGGCCAAGATTGAGTGAGTGCACAATTATGATTGAGAGATTTCCAAAAAAATCTTAAAGATAGGAGGTAGATGGTGCTCTGACAGCAGAAGGAGCTCCACCTTAAGTGCTGTAATAGAAGCCATTTCTTCCTCCAGAGTCCCAGAAAAGGTCAGGATTTGGAAGCATCAGGTTCTACAGGAGGTAGAGGTTACAGAGGTTCATGTTTACACCCGAAATAAGAGGCTCAGTCTTTTACATTGAAATGGGGTCTAGACTAAAGGTCATAAGGCCCACCTGAGGGCGTGGGGTCAGGCCTGAAAAGAGGGAAATTAAGTGAAAATGAAAGCCTCTGGGCCCCAACCCACCTCCCCTACCTCTTCCCTGGTCGCTGGCAGCCAGGTGTGTATGTCCCACGTAGGAGAAAGGAGCCTTCTCTGCAGAAAAATGAATAGTCAGAAAGGAAAGGCTTGAAGGGACTGACATTTTGCTTTCCCAGTCAAACAGCCCAGTCTCTGTCCAGTCATCTGAAAGTAAAACCCTCCAAGCCCACCTGCTCCACCCACATATAAAGAGCTTCTTTTAGACTTTTTCATTACTTGCTCTTAATGATCAGGCAGAAGTTTGAAGAAAGTTTCTATAGCAAAAGAGAGAGCTCAAAGTAAAGAAGCTGGAACTTTGAGGGAATAAGAAAAACACACTAAAACCACAGTATCCTTAGGAAGAAGAGCAGAGATTGCATTGAAGTATGTAATAGAAACAAAGTCATACTTAAAAAGAGCAATCAGAATAATATGTTAAATAAACTTATGGTGAAAAATGGGAGAGATGACATAAAGAATCCTCCAGAATTAATCCAGAAGATGCAATGCCTATTAGGAGTTCCAGAAGAGAGAAGAGCAGAGGGAACAATAGAAGAAAATGTTTCACTGAAGGAATGAGATTCCAGATTAATTGGCCCACCTAAAATCAAACATAGTAAGGAAAAAGTCCAGACCAGAGCGTGTCATGTGAAATTTCAGAACACCACAGATGAAGTAAAGACGACCAGAAAGGTTCCAAGAGGGAAAAAGCAGCCACATATAAAGTGTGAAAAACGGAATTGCTTTGGACCCTTCCACAGCAACATTGGAAGCTAAAAGAAATGGAAGCATTGCCTTCAAAACTCAGGGTGAAATAATTCTCCAACCTAAAATTCTAAACTTAGCCAAACTGTAAGTGTGCAAGTAAAGGCTGAATAGTAACAGATGTGCAAGAATGAGGAGGAAGCCAAGATTATCTTTCTTAGAGACTTCTTAGAAATGTACTTTCTTAGAAAGTTTAGGAGGATATAATTCACCAGGACAAGGGCATGAACCCAGAAAGAGGAAAATGAAGCCAGCCGGAAGATCCAGCTCAGAATGGCACAGGTCTAGAGGGACGGTGAGGGAAGACGAAGACAGCAGTCAGTATGTGATGGCACTGCCCTTCCGGGAGGACCAGGGGAACAAGTGAGGGGCTCTGTAAGTGAGCTCACAGCTCTGTCAGAGCGGGGAAGAAACAGCTCTGAAATTCAGTTTCCTAAACCTTTTGTAGAAATGAGAAGAAAGAAACTGTAATATCCATGAGTGTAAGGGTTTTTGAGTTTTCTGTTTGTTTCCCCTGTGCCCAGAATAGTGTCTAGCACACAGGGGCGCAGTATGTGCTCTTTTAATGACTTAATTAAAGGAAACCCAGTTACCAGAAAGAGAGAACTCACCTCGCTTTCGAAGAGTAGGGCTCCCAGAGAGGAGTGAGGCAGGAGATGGCTGTGTTTAATTTAGAGACTTTTCGTAACATTTCACTTTAAAACTATCCACATGTATTATATTGGTTAAATTACTTTTGTAAGAAAATTTAACACCTCAAAGTAGTACTCTTAAATGTGTAAATTTGTATACTTGAGTAATTTGTATAAGAAACCATTTGTCAAAAGACAGTGTAGTAAAATAAATTTGAAAGTAAAATTTTAAGAAGTAGATGTGATACAGCTTGTCTTGAAGAGAACTCGTAGTTCCCTCTTCCTCTAGAAGCTAGGCGCCTGCTGAGCAAGAATAGAAAGGCGCTGTCTCTTAATAGATGTGAACAAGCGAGGCCTTTCCCCCTGCCCTAGGAGGGCAGAGGGTGAAGAGCAAACAGTCCACTCTGCACCTCTACCTGCCGCCAGTCCTTAAAGCGTGTACCTCTCTTGGTAACAGTCTCAAGGCAGAGAGGAAAAGCTTCAAGCTACATGAAGACCTTGAAGCTTCCTGACTAAGAGCTAAAAAGTACATTTAAAAGTAGCTCCTCTTTTCCAAGTAGCAAAGTAATAATTAGGAATTTTGTTTGTTTGTTTGTTGCAAGCTCCACGGGTTTCTTTGTTCTCCAAGGATAGTTCATTTCTGTGGTGTCTTTTTTTTTCTGACATCAAGTCTATGGGGTTTTTCTTCACACCAGCCAGTCGGATTCTCTGACACCAGCTGGGTGTCCAACACTTCAATTCACTTTTGACACTACCCAGAGTTAATGGAGACCCTCCAGGCTAAGGGCTTAGTCTCCTAGACTGCCACCCCTGCTTCAGACACCAGTCACAACTGGAGTGCCCAGGCTTCCTGCACTTCTTGGCCAGCTACAGATCTGGCAGTTCCCAGGCCCTCCATCCCTCACATCCCTGTCAGGTTGGAGAATTTGTTAGAATGATTCACACAACTCAGGAAAAACATTTTTCCTGGCATTTACTGGTTTGTTAGATAGGTGTCAATTCAGGCACAGCCCAGTGGAGGAGATGCTCAGGAGGACGAGGTATGGGGATGGGCCACCTCCCAGCACCTCCATGCCACCACCAGCCCAGGAGCTCTCTGAACCCCATCCTTTTGGTTTTTTTGTGGAAGTTTTATTACAAAGGCACGATTGATTAAAACATTATCCATTGATGATTGACAATCTCCAGCTCCTCTTTCCTCCCCAGAGGGCTGAGGTGAGGCTATAAGTTCCAGCACTCTCCTCACACGGCAAGGGCTCCCACGGCCATAGTCCCGATCCCAAGGCTCTCTAGCCTGCTACTCTTCCCACGATTATCTCCTTGGCTTACAAAAGACACCTTTATCACTAAAGACATCATAGAGTTTGGGCCTCTGTGCCAGGAACCTGGGACGAAGACCAAATATGTTTTTTTTTAATTTAATTAGGCCACAGTTAAGTTCTGGGAATGTCTAGCTAGCAGTGGTCCAGGCCCTGTGCTAGGCACTGGGATCCTCTGGTGAGTGAGACAGCAGAGCCCTGCCCCGTGGAGGGGAGGCAGGCAGCCAACACAGAGGCAGAGACAGAAAGAGCATCCCACCAAGTGGGATGGTGCCACCAAGTGGAGGAGACAGTGCGCTGAGATAGACAGAGGGGGTCCACTGGATGGCGGTGCTTGGGGAACGTTGCTGAGGAGACAGTGTTAATGAGACCCAAGGGACAAGGAAAGCCAGTGGTGTGATGAGCCCAGACGGGAGTGGCAGGGGCTGGCAGCAGGGAAGAGAATGGGGCCAAAGGGCCAGGTACAGTGACGGGGATGTCCTGACGTGGGCCTTGATGAGTTGGGCTGCTCTGAAGAATGGACTGTGGGCCACACATGGCAGCAGGGACAGCAGCGTGGGCAGACACAAGATTTGTGTAGTGTAGGAGACTGGACTAGGCTGGCGGAGTGAATGTGGAGGTGCACAGGAATTGAGAATGAATGTGGAGCTGATTTGCTTTAGAAACAGAGTGTGCGTGGTGTTGCCTCTTCCTAGGCCAGGATGGGCCTGGAGCGTGGGACCAAAAAGAGTTCTGCTCTGCAGATGTTAAGTTTGACATGTTTATCAGGCAGTCTCATGGAGATACAGAGGCAGCACTTGGATCTGAGCTGGAGACAAAATTCGAGTAGAATGTTAAGAGAGCCCAGGACCCAGCTCTGAGGAATCGCAATCCCAGCAGGGCAGATTCAGAAGAATGACCAGAGCCAGAGAAGTGGCTGGTGAGCGGGAGGAAGACTAGCAGAGTGCAGGGCGCAGAGGCTGCACGAGTGAGTGAGGACAGAAATGCCCGCGCCAGCTTCGGTTGCACAGAGGGTGGGGACCTTGACAGGCTTTTGGGGAGTAGCAGAGATGAACACCAGGTTGGGGGTAAAGAAGAGGAAGCTGCAGGTAAAGACAGCTCTTTCAGAAAGTTGGATGTGGGGCCAGGCATGGTGGCTCACGCCTGTAATCCCAGCACTTTGGGAGGCCAAGGCGGGTGGATCATCTGAGGTCAAGAGTTCGAGACCAGCCTGGCTAACATGGCGAAACCCCGTCTGTACTAAAAATACAAAAATTAGCCGGGCGTGGTGGCGGGTGCAGCTACTCAGGAGGCTGAGGCAGGAGAATTGCTTGAACCTGGGAGGCGGAGGTTGCAGAGCGCCAAGATCGCGCCATTGCACTCTAGCCTGGGTAACAAGAGCGAAACTCTGTCTCAAAAAAGAAAGTTGGATGTGGAGAAGAGCAGACAGTGGGGCAGTAGCTGAAAAGATTGTGCAGCATATTTCTGTTTTGTGTTTTAAGATGGGCGGTACCAGAGCCAATTTATTTTTATTTTGCTAATAGGAAAAATCCTGAACTCCTGGCTTTTTTTTTTTTTTTCTTTCTGTTGCCCGGGCTGGAGTGCAGTGGCATGATCATAGCTCACCGTCACCTCGAACTCCTGGGCTCAAGCAGTCCTTCTGTCTCAGCCTCCTGAGTAGCTGGGACTACAGGTGTGCACTGCCATGCCTGGCTAATTTTTTATAGAGACAGGGTCTCTCTCTGTTACCCAGGCTGGTCTCAAACTCCTGGCCTCAAGTAGTCCTCCCTCCTGGGCCTCCTAAAGTGCTGGGATTATAGGTATCCGGCCACTAATGGGAAAAATCTCACAAAAAAGGAGAGATTGACAATGTAGGGGAAAACATGTATGACTGAAAGACGCCTTCTTGAATGTGAGAGTGGGTATGACGTGGTGGGACACTCAGTTTTCCCGTAGTCATGGGACAGGGACGCAGGTGGGTGCAGGGCCGTGGTGACTGTGGATTCCTGTGGTGACTATGGATTCCACTGCCCCAAGAGGTGGCGAGAACTGGAAGAGATGGAGAAAGTTGTGCCGGGGAGTGGGGTAGATGAGGAGCCCACAGAGAAGTGAGTGGATTGCTGAGCCCCTTAGTGTCCATCTAAGGGGTGGTGCTGGCTTCCGCCTGCAGACAGCTCACCCTGCTAGGAGTTCTCGAGACATCCATCAGAGAACTGCATCCGCTGTGAAGGAATCTCCTACTTGCCACAGTGATGTGATTTCAGGCAGAATAACCCCTCACATGTATGTTCAGATATCTTTGAATCATTTCTCTTTTAAACCAGTGTCTGTCCCTGTGTTGTGGTTTACAAAGCAAGCATGGGTGTTTTTTCTTGGGAAGGTGGGATACAGTAAAGGGTCTCAATTGGTTGAAAGTAAAACCAGTATAATTCTTCCAGGTCCGTGACGAGAAGTTATTACCGAGGCGCGGCCGGGGCTCTCCTTGTCTATGATATCACCAGGTAATGCCAGCTCCTCGTGGTGAAGAAGGGTGCTCAGTGCCCTGCAGCCCAAAGGCTGGTCTTGGCGAGGTGCCCTCCGTGCAGTGTGTGCTTTGTGTGTCCAGGGATGGTGGTGTGGCTGGCATCCAGGAAGACCCTTAGCCCTTCCATCTGGGGTCTCAGAGGTCTTTGAATGAGCCCCTCCCACTGCTTTCCCCTGCAGAGAAATGTGTTTGTAAGGTTTTAGGTGGATAAAGCAATCCATGCTATTACATTACATTTCTTGACATGATGCTTGGACACTTTCCTTAAGGTTCACAAAGCTTTATGTATGGAAAGTTATTAGAAGTGAGTTGAGAGAGGGTGAGGACACAGACTCTGGGCTGAGACTGCTGGGTTCAAATCCCAGTTGCAGTCACTAGCTGGTTGACCCTCTCAGGCCAGGTGCTGCAGCTGCCTGGGCCTTAGTTTCCTTGTCTGTAAGATGGAGGTAGTAATAATCACATGATCCTCAGGAGGTTATTGGGAGGTTTAAATTAGTTAATGTGAAGCACTTAGATCTTCACAAGCTGTTTGTGACATATGGCAATTTAGCTGAAATAAAATAAAAAATTCTGTTCCTTGATTGCACTGGCCACATTTCAGGTCCTCAGAAGCTACATGTGGCTGGTGACTACCATATCAGAACAGATTATAGAACATTTCTATCCATGAGGAAATCACATTCAGCAGCGCTGATCTCAGTAGCACTGTCTTAGAAATGTGTCATCTAAATGCAACACCTGGGGGCCCTTTCTGGGTAGGAACCTGTCCAGTGAGAGGATGTCACTCAGCCGCTTCCCTCTTCCAATCTGTGTCTCGGGAGCCAGGCGTTCTGAGAGGAGGCAGGCAGTTTCTGGCCCAGCCCTTCCTGCACTTGCCCAGGCAGTGAAAGGCTCAGCCTGCTAAAGTGTGAAGTCATCAATCAGGCTAGCAAAGGGCCACGAGAAGAACTCAATCCTTAGACACATGAGGGCCAAAAATAGTAAGTCTGAGAGTTGGTCCTGGAGTCAGACAGAGCTGGTCAAGTCCTGACTTTGCCACTGGCTGCTGTGTGACCTAGGGCAACGTAATTAATCTCTCTGGGCCTTGGATTTCTCAGAGAAAAGGGGAATAATGGCAGTCTGTGTCATGGAATCCTTATAAACAATCAATGTGATAAAGTCCTGTAAAACAAAGTGCTGGCACATTGCAAGGATTCATTAAGTGGCAGCAATTAGCTATGAAATCTTGCCTGCCAGAGTCTAGTGCCTTGCACATGCTAAGAGCTCAATAGATATTTGTCAGATGAATGAAGGAACATCTCTTTCCTTTTGCCCTATGACTGGACAAACGAAAAATAACAAAATATCTGACTTACTGTCTCATTTTACCGGAAACAAAACGAAACAAACTCTGTGGGTATGGTATATACTTGGTGCATTCACGTTGTCTGAGTTATCTTAAAGGTGTTGGTGCCATTACCCTAAAATGTTGAAAAGCGGTATGAGTAGTGAGAATGACTGGAAAGAGTTGCTAGTTTTATAAAATACATGTATTATTTTCACAATCTTATATTACACAGCCGAGAAACCTACAATGCGCTTACTAATTGGTTAACAGATGCCCGAATGCTAGCGAGTCAGAACATTGTGATCATCCTTTGTGGAAACAAGAAGGACCTGGATGCAGATCGTGAAGTTACCTTCTTAGAAGCCTCCAGATTTGCTCAAGAAAATGGCAAGTGACCTTTTATTTCTTACTATTTTTCAAATGGCATATTTGAGGATAATAGCATTTCTTTGAATTTAAAAAATTGGAATTTCAAGATTAAATTAGATTTAGGAAATGTGGAATTTCCAATTGCTTTTTTCTATAAATTAGACCTATTTAGCATATTTTTAGTATATTGCATTCTGCCTGCAGAAGTTACTATAATGATAAAAGCAAATGTAGTAACATTATGTAATGACTTTTCAGTCTAAGGTCTTTGAATATTAGAGATCTTGGGCTAAAGTGAAATTTATAACAATAATATTTAAAGACTCTAACCAAATGATGTCATTATTTTTTAATGTATTTTGAAGGAAATTTGGTGAAATATTAGCCCAAATAGAAAGGGAAGCGGAAGAAGAAATACTTGGCTCATTGGCTTCATTTGCTAAATTTAAGTCATTTGGTTATAGGCGACTTTGAAACTTTTTTGAATTTCCATATCGAATACATGAAAATGCCACGTAAAATTAATGATTGCTTAATTAATGGATAAGAGAATGATTTTTTAAAAATTCAGACATTTTAAATAACTTTAATTTTTAGAACCAAAGACTAGAATATCCTAATATCAGTATTTGGACTCTAAGGTTCCAAATTGTATTGTAACTTGACTAGTTTCTTGCTAAGAAAATAAACATGAGAGAAATCCATATGCCATCATGACAGTTTTTAAAAAGCTGTTTAGAAATCAGAAGTTTAGAATGTTAACAAAGATGAAAAGGAATTTAGATGTCATCTAAACCCGTTTTTACAAGTGAGGATACAAGAGGCTAGAGAGGCCATGGTTTGCTGAGAGGGCAAGCAGAACAGGCCCTTCCGCTGAGATGAACAGCCACTCTGGTGGGTAGAAAGAGTATTATCCTATACTGTCTCTTCATGGGCTGTATGACAGATTGCAATATAGTCCCCTAAAAAGTGTAAACACTGGTAGGTCATATTTGTGGTGACACTCAGATTGTTTGAAGAAGGACATTGCAACTTTCCCTGAAATCAATGGCAGGGCCATTTTGGCAAGCCAGCTCCTTCCTGATGGGCTCTCATTTGGCTGGGGAAGCCTGGTTGCTTGCTCAGCCCCTTCACAAGGTTAAGTGCTAGCACAAGATAGCAGTTACTTTTCAGAAAAGGCTAAAATTCTTCTAACATTTAAAAAACACATAATGACATATATTGATTTTATATTTACAGAAATATATGGTTTTAGGTCATAAATTATATTTTGTCTGCTTTTCTAAGAGAATGCTACACAGGCTTTTGTAAGTGAAAATTATGATCATTTTCTAAATATGACTTTTGTTTGATGTCCATTTTAGAGCTGATGTTTTTGGAAACAAGTGCGCTAACAGGGGAGAATGTAGAAGAGGCTTTTGTACAGTGTGCAAGAAAAATACTTAACAAAATCGAATCAGGTAAAAGCCTTTCCATTAATCAACTTTTCTTCTGCATATTTTACACTGTAGCTCAGTAGATCACCTTTTAATTAATAGTTTCAGGAGTGATTTAGTAAAGAATATTCTCTCTGTACCTGCCAACCTAAAATCATCACATATGAGTTCAAAGGTCCTGTTCTTATCAGGATGGTTTCCATGGTGATGAAAGTGGATGGGCACACCAGCTCAGCTGTGGAAGGGTAGTCAAGGTTTCAGGAAGTGTTTGCATTTAGAACCATAGTCTTTCTTTGGTCCTTCACTAAACGGAGGAAGAATAGGCCTTTGTCCACTCTGTCAATGGCACGCTAATTCTGTTGGGCCAGTGGTCATGTGTAAGGGAGTTATAGGTACATGGTAGTGTCGATTGTTGCAGATTGGGCATCGTGGAGCTATGGAGTCCAGAGTAATTTTATTTCTGAAGCTTACTGAGCATGCCTCAATTATAAAATGCCTCGTTTTTGTATTTGTTGCTTATTAAAATAATTTAAAATAATCCTAATGTAGGCAGCTGACGAAATACTGTGCAGTTGTCATTTACTAAAGTAACTATATATGGGCATCACCTTTTAATTGATTCATTCAAACATCTGAGTGCCTATTTGTCAGATGCTGGGATACAAAAATGAATAAATCACACCCCTTGCCCCCAAGAAACTGTCTTTCATGGGAGACAGTCAGAGGATAATTATAATATCACAAGGCTGATGTAGTAATTGAGAGATGCACAGGCTCAGGGTAACATGAAGAAGGGCACCTGCTCCAGCCAGAGGATGGAGGAGGTGTCAGGGAGGGCTTTCAGGAGAAGGTGTTAGATGATCTCAATCTTTCAGAATATAAGGAAGAGTGAGCCAGCAAAGGGAATGAGGAAGAGGGAATAGCAGGAGAAAAGGTTGAAGAAAGGCAGGAGCCAGCCAGTCCTCATCAAGGATCTAGAACTTTATCTTGTGGATTACCAATTCTCAACCCTGGATGAGCACTAGAGTCACTGAGATGCATTAAAAGTTCTAATCCCAGGCTCTGCCTCTGGAGACGCTGAACTAATTGGGCTGAGGTATGGTCGAGGCACCAGTGTTTTTAAATGTTCACTCATGCGGTTCTAATGTTCATCCAAGATTGAGAACCAGTGCTGTAGGTGGTGGGTTGTCAGCAGGTGGGTGATGTGATGGGTTGTGACTTGAGATAAGTCATGTATGTAGGGGGTTATGTTGAAAACAAACTGAAGGGAGGACAGGCCTGGAGGCCAGGATACCAATTATAAGGCATTTTTGAGTAATCCTAGTAAGAGATGACTGATTAATGCTTTAACAAAGATATGGAAGCAGAGATGGAGAGAGAGAGATGGATCTAAGATATATTTAGGCAGTAGCATCTTACGACTCATATGCCCAATAGTGGGACAGGACAGCTGATTCTTAGGTGGGACAAGGTGAGGAGGAAGGGCAAGCAGGGGAGGAGGAACCAAGGATGACTCACAGCTATCACACTGGTGTCTCTAGACAGAGATAGGGTGGAGCCAGAGGAGAAGCAGGGAATGTGAGGGAATAAAGATGGCTCTGTTGCGAATGTGCGGCCTTTGCGGTAACACTGAGACATGCACATGGAGTTATCTAGTAAGCTTGGGGAAGAGTTCCTGGCTGGCAGTATAAGTTTGGGAACCATCAATATATAGGAACAGCTAAAACTGTGGAAGCAATGTGATCGTCCAGAGAACAATGTTGAAGGAGAGCAGTGATCAACAGAACCCTGGAGTTGGAGGATGAGCAGAGGAAGAGGAATCTACAAAAAAGATGAAAAAGGAAATGGTCGGAAATGTGTGAAGAAAATCAAGGGAATGTGGGTATCACTTAAGCCCTAATTATAAGCAAATCAAAGGAGTGTTCATTATGTAACGTAATAGTAACAGAGGGAAGCCTCATAAGCTAAGACTGAGCTGAAAAACACACATTTGGATGGGGAATAGAAAGTCAGTGATCATTTTGATCAAGAACAATTTCAGCAGAATTATGAAGGTAGAAGATGGCCGTCCGTCAGGAAGAAGTAGGAGGTGAGCAAGCAGAGTGTCCACTCCTCTCCTGAGGAAGCGCAGGCTGGCACTGTAGGGTGCAAAGGGTTAATTTAAAGCCAGGGTTGTGGGTGATGGGAGAAATTCCAGTTTAAATGCTGAGGGGGAAGGAAAGAAGAATGGGTGAGGAGAGAGCAGGGAAGAAGGAGGGTGCTAGGTGGAGTAGGAGGGAGGAGAGTCGGGCCCAGGTGGAAGGGCTGGGTTTCAACAGAAGTGGACATGTCATCTTTTTGTATTTTTTTTTTTTTATCAGAAAGAAAAAAAAATTACTAAGCTTGGTACAAAAACCAAGACTCTGTTACATAAATCATTACAGTTGGTTTGCTGTTGAGTATTATTAAGCTCAGCATGAGGTTGTATTTACATGACCTTGCTATTTTAATATTGTATCCCTGAATGCATCAGATAGAACAACTCATATACAGTCTTCCAAGATGTGTTTTTTTCTGAGATCATCAAAATCATAAGTACCTCTAGGTGAAAAAAATATAAGGGTATAAATCAGGATTCTTCAGCAGTACTTTTTATTTTTTTAATGGGTAATACATTCAAAAACCATTGTTTTCTTCCCTTTTTTTAATATAAAATGTATCATATGATAGACTACCACGCCTTGCTTTTTTACTTACTATTGTATAACCTACAAATCATTACAAATCAGCATATAGTTTCCGTATATACATAAATACATAAGGTACATATATATAACACCTAATGTCGTACATATATATAACACATAATGTCATACATAATGTGTGTGTGTGTAATGTGTAATATGGGTTGAGTATCCCTAATCCAAAATGTTCCAAAATCTGAAACTTTTTAATTGCCAACATTGCCACTCAAAGGAAATGCTCATTGGAGCGCTTCAAATTTCAGATTTTCAGATTAGGGATGCTGAACTGTTAAGTATAATGGAAATATTTCAAAATCTGAAAAAATCCAAAATATTTCTGGTTTCAAGTATTTTGGATAAGGACCGCTCAACCTATATTTGGATAAGGACAGCTCAACCTATATGTTACCATAATTCATGAGCCAGTCTACTTTGGACATTTGGGTAGTTGTCAGTATTTTGCTATTATAAGTAATGTTACAGTAAATAATTTTATATATATATATATATATATATGTTTTTTTTTTTTTTACATGTGCATGAGTCTGTGTGTCAGACGAATGCCCAGAAGTGGAATTGCTGGGTCAGAGAACATAAGCATTTGGGATCTTGGTGTAGAGGCTGTCACATTTTCTCCTAGTGATGGGCTTATTTCACTAAAGCCATGTCCACAGCGTGTAGTATCATCATACTTGGACTTTTGGCCCATCTAATAAGTGAAAAATTGTATCTTTGTAATTTAATTTTAAATTATTTTATATAAATAATATATTCACATAATTTGAAATTCAAGAAGTATAAAAGAGTATGCAATGAAAAGTCCCCCTGTTACCACCCCCTCCTGTCCCCAGCCATTCCTTATGTATCCTGCTAGAGATGTTTTGTGCCAGTGCAAGCAAACATATATATAGTTTTTTCCTCTTTATTCAGAATGGTGGGATATATACACAGTGTTCTGTACTTTGGTTTTTTTTTTTTTTTAATCTATTTTTGGAATTAAAGAAACATAAAGCCTTTTTTAAAAGAAGACTTGCTTGGTCCTTAGGTGAGCTGGACCCAGAAAGAATGGGCTCAGGTATTCAGTACGGAGATGCTGCCTTGAGACAGCTGAGGTCACCGCGGCGTGCACAGGCCCCGAACGCTCAGGAGTGTGGTTGTTAGGAGCCAAGGGAGAGCACACAGGTAGGTTTGGACACCTCCCCGCCCCGAGTTCCTGGCAAGCTGAAGTGCAGAGGCCTGTTAAAGCTTTGGGAAGCTGCAGTATGAAAAAGAGAGGATCCCAGCCGGGTGCAGTGGCTCTAATTCCAGCACTTTGGGAGGCTGAGGTGGGCCAGTTGCTTTAGTTCAGGAGTTCGAGACCAGCCTAGGCATCATGGTGAAACACCATCTCTACAAAATACAAAAAATTAGCCAGGTGTGGTGGCATGCACCTGTAGTCCCAGCTACTCATGAAACTTAGGAGAGTTGCTTGAGCCTGGGAGGCGGAGGTTGCAGTAAGCCAAGATCATACCACTGCACTCCAGCCTGGGCGATAAAGTGAGAACTGTCTCAGAAAAAAAAAAGAGAAGGAGAAGAACCCATAAGTTAAAGTTGGATGTTCTAACTGAAAGAATTGAAACTCTATAGGAAATTCTCATGCTCTTGTTCAGAAAGAAAGGAAGGGCAGTTGGTGGTTGACGGGAAGGGTGAGATATCCTGATTCCTTATGTCAGTGAGGAGCCCTTCCTGGATTGATTGAGGTCTAAATGAATGTGCCTTTTGCTAAAACAGGAGGCCCATTTATAAAATTGACAAATGTCTCCCTTTAACTTTTTAAAGCTTCTTCTTTTTTCCCATTTACCACAGTGGACGTTTTATTTATAGTCGACATCATGTAGTAGGCACAGACAAGTATTAAAAGACAAGATATTCACGAATTCTCTTTTAGGCTTTAAGCTGTATTTACTTTTGCATTTATACGCAGATTTTGAAATTGTTCTTAATATTTTTTAGGTGTTCATACAGTGGCATTTGGGACACAATCGTTGGAACCTGAAGAATCTGAAGTTTTTTTTACCACCATCCTTTTCTACTCTGTATGGAAGTAGATCTTTATGGGGAGAAGAGAATTTGGGGTGTTCTGCAAGCCAGTCAAAGTGGCACAGCAAATCATATAAATCGAATTAAATGGACAACACCGTTAGATGTGTATGTAAAAATTTTCTGTTTCATATTTTCCCTTTCACTTTCGGTTTAAAACATGCTATGTACTGTATGTCCTGTAGCCCAGTGTGTCTCCACAGCATGGAATCTGATGTATGATATGATAGAATGTGGCACTAAATGCAGTTTCAGATTTTATTTTTTTTAATCATATGAACTAAAATTGTCAATTGTGAGGTGTGCTTTTCTCATCATGTTGGTTATATTGCACAATTGGTTATATTTATGACCTGATATTCAAAGACTCTGGCATTGATAGCCAGTGTGTTTTCTTATTTAATTCCGTTTACTACGTTCTACATGGTGTTTACGTGATCCACACTTGAAATACTAGATCAGTAGACATTCACTAATATACCAAAATAAAATGAAAAATGGAGTTTTTCTGTGAACTTTATACTGTCCAGCTCTGTTGATTTTAAAGCCTCTTCATCCAGGTCAGTTCAGGAAGTATATCTGGAGTACCTGCTCTGTTTTAGGCTGTGAGACTAGCACTAAGGATTCTGGTACCTTTACCCAAACCTACTGGGCTACTAATACTTCTCTCAGCAGTTGATAAAATACAATAGACCATGTAAGCTGGGGCCACTCATCCATTTCCAGTTTGCTGCTCTCCCTGCTAGAAAACACATTGTTTGTACTGTGCTTTTTCTGGAATTCAGTATAATGGCATCACTGCCTGTTTTTCACATCTTTTGTTTCCTGTTCATTTTAAGGAAACCTACTAAATCCAGTTAATATTAAAAGGACACCACTCATTAAGAAATTTCTTTATGGCTTCTGCTGAATACTTAAATGCCTTACTACAGTTATCAAGTTGACATGTTTTTAATTCATATAAGGTATATTGGGTATATTGAAGTATATATTGTATTACAAAGACTTGTTCTTGTATTTTAAAATGTCAGTGCAAAAAATATATGGTAGAACCTTTCTTTAAAGTTGAAATGCAGTATTATTTAAATCTGAAAGGTTAAAAAGCTTTCTTCATCTTACATATGTTCTTCCACTGTGACTTTTTAGTTGAAGACTAGTAAATTAACTTTTAGTTAGAAGATGCCTACTGCTTTTGTTGTTTATTTTAATCAGCAGAGCACAGAGACACATAAAAACTCTGGGAAATGACTAGGATAAAAATATCAGTATGTATCTGTTTTAGATATTTTGAGTTTTGCTTTTTTTATGCCTCGAATATTTTATTTCAAAAAGTATCTGAAGCAAATTCTCAGACTGAACTACTTCTTAGACCTCACTGTAAGAATGTTTTATTCAATGTCTCATTTATGATAGATTTGCAAGCTGCTCATTTTTGAACAGCTTTTTGCATGGGATAGGAGCATGTCTATTCTAACACATCAGCTTATTCAAAAGCAAGAATTTTAAAAATAAGATAAATGTAAAGTTGTTTTATAGACGATCCTGTTAATTAAACCACAGACACCATATATCCTTCTGCATCCTTTGACCAATAAAAGTTGCTGGAGAACCAAACCATGGTGGTTCTTAATCAGGCTTTGCCTTTAGGGAGAATGAGGAGGGGAGATAAATTGGTATTGTTCAGGCTAGTAATAAATGTCATGTTTCTATTTCCCGCAACTCATTAAGTTTTCAGGAAGCTCTTAATTTAGATTTCTAGGAAAGTAATTATTCAGTCTTCCTAGAAAAAGATTATAAAGACCATTTAAACTGGAGATTGTAATTTATTCTTTTACAGTCCAGCATTTAGGTGAAAATGAGAACATCACAATTTGGGAAGCTGTAATGGTTTCGTTGAAAACATTACTTGTGGCTTGTATAAGAGTGGCTGAATTCAAGAACATTGATTCCTAGCAGATCAATAATAGTATTTAAAGAATCTGATGCTAAAATTAGAAACCTAAATGATTTGTAATTTGTACTGTGACACAGCAGATGATGTTTCCTTATTTTCTGTCATCTTTTTATGTTTTTGGAGAGGCACATTAGAGGTGCTTTAAAAAAAACCTGTGAATTTTTAATATTTTGTGGTGCCATTTGTGAAGCACCTCTTTCCTGATCCATCTAACTCCTCCTGTACATACAATCTGAGTTTGTCCCACTTGTTGACTTGGTTACTTCCCTATTGTATTTATTTCTTTAAAGAGTTGTTTTAGAATTTTAGAGGAATTTATCTGAGAACACAAGATTTACCACTTTCAGTAGGACAAGTGACCCAAGTTGTTGGTCACCAGCCTCAAAGGTTAGAAAACACTACCTACTACCTACTGATAGAAAATAATGTGGTTAGGGAATCTGTTTTTTTCTTTTAAAAGAGCATTTGTGTACTTTTTTCCTTCATATATCCCCTTCATTTTTTTTCTTTTTCTTTCTTTTTTTTTAATTTTATTTTTTGTAGAGACAGGGAGGGTCTCACTGTGTTGCCCAGGCTGGTCTCAAACTCCAGGCCTCAAGGGATCTTCCCACCTCAGCCTCCCAAAGTGCTGGGATTACAGGCATGAGCCACCATGCCTGGCCCCCCCAGATTCTCCCTTTATATACTTATAAATTTTTTATAACAGAGATTTTCAAATATAGAGAAAAATAGCCTGATGAACCACTATATCAGCCAGCTTTAACAATTGCCTACATTTTGCAATCTTGTTTTCTTTATCTTTACCCAGCATTTTCATGCTATAGTACTTGAAAACATCCAAGGCATCTGTCATTTCACCCAAAAATACTCAGGGCCGGGCGCAGTGGCTCACGCCTGTAATCCCAGCACTTTGGGAGGCTGAGGTGGGTGGATCACGAGGTCAGGAGTTGGAGACCAGCCTGGCCAACATGGTATAACCCCGTCTCTACTAAAAATACAAAAATTAGCCAGGCGTGGTGGTGGGCACCTGTAGTCCCAGCTACTTGGGAGGCTGAGGTGGGAGAATTGCTTGAACCCGGGAGGGAGAGGTTGTAGTGAGCCGAGATCATGCCACTGTTCTCCAGCCTGGGCAACAGAGAAAGACTCCATCTCAAAAAAAAAAAAAAAAAAAAAAAAAAGTAGGTCAGTATGCATCTTTGACGATAGCATTTTCTAAAAATTTTATGAAATTTCCATACCATTGGGAACTTACAAAGCCAAGGCTATTTATGTTTTTCATATCTTGCAATCATATAAAGTTGGTTTTCTGGTATGTGCTAAAACAGCAAAATGTGTCTTTCGTGAAGCATTGGAGGCAGTGACTTCCCAGCATGTGTCCAGTTGTACAGAAGTGCTGTTCCCTGGCCCAGGGGCAGTTGTACCTTTAGCAGGGACACCAGGACCATCAGCCTGCTATACGTAGCCAGCATGGCTTTGGAGGGCTGGTACCCCTTGTTGTACTGGTTTTAAAACACTCCTGCCAATGTAATAACATGAGGCATATTTACTTTAAATCATCTCTACAAATTTGAAGATCGCATCTTCAAACTACTCTATTTGAAGAATGTATTTTACTGTAAAGGCAACATTTAACTTTGATGCATGCTTGTCTGGACCATATGTAACTGTATAGAAGGGGGGTTGAGCCATTCCTTTTTTTGTTTGTTGTTGTTGTTGTTTGTTTTTTTTAATTTTCAGAGACACAGTCTTGCTGTCACCCAGGCTGGAGTGCAGTGGCACAATCATAGCTCACCACAGCCTCAACCTCCTAGGCTCAAGCAATTCTCCTGCCTCAGCCTCCTGAGTAGTTGGGACTACAGGCATGCACCACTGCACCAGGCTAATTTTTTTTTTTATGTTTTGCCTCTATGTTTCCTAGGCTGGTCTCAAACTTCTGGCCTAAAGCATTCCTCTCACCTTGGCCTCCCAAAGCCTTGGGATTATAGGCGTGAGCTACCACACCTGGCCCTCCATTTCTTAAACTTGCGGTAATCTCGGTGTGCTCCTTCATGCTGAAGGGCATTGTCATGAAACTTCTATGGAAAACTCCATGGAAACTGGATAAGCCTGTGCTCTCAAAACTCTCTAACTTCTTGATGCAATGTGTAAACTTCATTTTAAAGAAAACTAGAGTGAAGAAAACAAACTTGCTTAATTTCTGAGTATTTTACATTCTAAAATGTCATGAAAATAATTATGTTTACTAAATATTGAAGGACCGAGTAATGATGCATGATGGTAAAAATGCTAATTTCTGTATGTTTGGGTGTGAGCCCTCAAATAATTTTAAATTGAATAGGAAATTTTATAATATGATTGATTTTAGGCAAATCTACCACATTATTAGCTTTTACAGAAAAGTCATCATATTGGTTTGCGTGGCCATAAAGGTACCTACCATGCCCTTGTACTATTCTCACTTCCAGCAGAAAATGCTGCTTTTGTAGGACACTCGTGCACCTCTCTGAACGCCTCTGGCTTTCTCACAGTCTCTGTGGGGACTCGAGTTCCTCACCTGGAATGCTCCTCAGCCAGCCCTCTAAGTCAGTCGAGCAGAAGGCCTGCTGCTCTTTGGGGTGCAGTGTGCAAAACTTCTCTGCTGCGGCACTTTCTCTGACCTCAGCATATGCAGAGCTCCATATGCTCTCATATGACCTCAGCATATGCAGAGCACACCCAGCTCGCCTGATTCTCTGTCCGGACCTCATTTTTTGTTATTGATCTCATTGATTGTACCTTGTCCTTGTTTGTCTTCTCTCCTGGGCTAAGAGCTCCCTGGGACAGGGCTGCTTTGGTGTGCCTGATGCCTGGCACATAGGAGGGACCCCAGGGCTTGTGGGAAAAAATGATCACAGAGCCAACTGTGTCCCTAAGTCTTTCCAGGGTATCTGCATATCACTGGTGCAGCCTTTCCACTGCAAGATCCCACTTTGCAAAATTTCCAAACAGGCAGTTAAAACCCTTCCTTCCTGCAGTAGGTCACTTTGGTTTTGAATATTGATGACCTTCCGGGATTGATAGCTTACAATATTTAGGCCTCATGTTTTGTTGTCAGGTAAACAACAACATGTTGGGGATTCTGTCTGTGCACTCCTACTTGACTCTTGGCACATCTCACAGCACAGCCTGTGAACAAGCAGTTATGCCTGCTGTGTTCTCCATCTTAGCAGAATTCGATATTGTAAGAATGGGGAGCTTTAGCTCGAGGGTTGTCAGATGCAGTTGAGGATATAATTGTCCATAAACCTCTGATCTAAGGCCTAGCCATGATCAGCTGTTGTAGTATTTTATGATGCCTCATAAATGATTAGGGGTGAAATGTGTTGAATCTCTCACTTCTGTTAATTACACACTCTAAGTTACAGTTGACAAGTCCCCATGTTGAAGCAGAGGCCAGAACTATAATTAGATCTTGGAAACTTAGTAACTCTGCTGCCTTTTCAAAGGAATAGAGGAATGACAAATAGTTTTCCTACCCTAATTTTAAGACTCACTCTTTTCACCTGACACTTAAATTCTGAATTCTATTTAAGTTCTTTATGTGTGTTTCTATCTGATTTTCCAACTTCAGCCCTATCTGAGCTATGAGAACTTGACTCCTGCACTTGGAGAGAGCCCACTGTGAGGATCTGCGGTTGCCGAGGGCTCCTTTTGCTGTTCACTGCATCTCCCGTCCCTTGTCAAAATATAGGACTCAATGCCCACCTTTCTTTTCTTCTTTAAAAACCATAATGTGCCGGAGAAACGCTAGATAATATTTATTTTAACAAGAACCTATTTATAATACTGTCAATTGAAATGTCTATGATAGTAAAACCTTGAAGGGGCATAGCATATTTTACAACTAAAGAGTATTCTCACATTTAGAATTTAATTTAACCTTCAGAACAACCCATTGCAGTGGTCATAGCAGATATTAGGCCCATCTTACAAATGAGGGGCCTGAGCCGCCCAGGCAAGGGGCTGGCCCAAGGCCAAACCCAGGGAGCAGGCAGCAGCCTTGGTTGCAGGTCCCTCTGCACGGCACAGTGGACGAGGAACTGGGATTTCTGTTGACTGGAATCTTTTTTTCCCCAACATTGTATTATGAAAATTTGTTTTAAGAACTACAAGCAGTTCTGATTTTAATTGGTATAGGAGTATTTTCCATTTAAAAAAAATTTTTTTTGAGACAGGATCTCAGTGTGTCACCCAGGCAGGAGCCCAGTGGTGCAATCATAGCTCACTGCAACCTCGAATTCCTGACCTCAAGCTGTCCTCCCACCTCAGCCTCTCAACTAGCTGGGACTACAGGAGCACACCACCATGCCCAGTTAATTATTTTTATTTATTTATTTATTTATTTTGAGACAGAGTCTCACTCTGTAGCCCAGGCTGGAGTGCAGTGGCGTGATCTCGGCTCACTGCAACCTCTGCCTCTCAGGTCCAAGCGATTTTCCTGCCTTAGCCTCCTGAGTAGCTGGGATTACAGGCACGTGCCACCACGCCCGGCTAATTTTTGTATTTTTAGTAGAGATAGGGTTTCACCATATTGGTCAGGCTGGTCTCGAACTCTTGACCTCATGATCTGCCCGCCTCAGCCTCCCAAAGTGCTGGGATTACAGGCGTGAGCCACCACACCTGGCCGCTAATTATTTTTTTTTAGAGATGGGCTCTCACTATTTTGCCCAGGCTTGTCTCAAACTCCTGGGCTCAAGTGATCCTCCTGCCTCAGCCTCCCAAAGTGCTGGAATTACAGGCATGCTCCACAGCACCCAGCTAGTACTAAATTATCTGGAGTGAGGGGTAAGCTTCTATCATCATTGTGAAACCATGTTTTTTTTTTTTTAAATCTTGCAAGTTTGGTAGCTTGCTTTTTTTGACTCTGCCTCGAGCAAATTGAATTCAGTAAATTAAAAGTATTACGGGTTGGAAGTACATGAGTGAAAACGCATGTCAATTGGCTTTCAGAATGCCTGTCACCGTCTACTTCTCAGCGGTTAAGGCAGTCTGGTACTGACGTGTTGGTTAGATCTTCCTCTCGTTAAGGTGAGAAGGTGCCTGTGAGGCCTTCGTGGGGAGGCTGTTCTCCACACTTTGTGATTGGATCTGCCTTTCTAGCCGCAGCATTTAGTGTATTAATTCTGGCGGCATTCCTGTGCTGTCTGCCAATAAACTATTGACCCACGCTAGCCCTCACCTGTGCTACTCATCTCTACTTAGTCCTTGAGCAAGAGTAGAAGAAAAATTTCATTATTCACTCATGAATTTTTCTTTAATCTGTAACTATGCAATTATTCTACTACTGGCTATCCTCTTTTCCTCTTTTTATTTCCAGGAATAATTTTGGCTTTAAATGCTAGCCTGTTGCTCCAGACTTCTACCATATGTAGTTACATTTTAGGAAACGTCTAGTGGCCTGAAGTTTAGGCACAGGGTCTGGTGTTTGTTCACAGGGATCTTCTGTGGGGATGATACTTTACTCTGGTTTGTTCCATGGCTGGGTGACACTACACAGCAAAGGAATACTTGAGCTGGGCTTCAAGGAAACATTTAGCTATGTGGTCATTGTAGAAAGCACAGATGACAAACGGGGGCTGAGTGTAAGTATCCACAAGTGAGCACAGGTCAAGGCCTGAGGGCAACGCAGGGGCAGGCTGGGTTGCCATGCATTGTCCATGGGGCAGCACGAGAGGCTGTCCTAGGAGGCTGTTGCCAGGATGTATGTGCTTGGTCCAGACTTCCCAGGTTCTCGTCAAAGACCAGACAGCAACCTGGACACAGAGGAACTCCCCAGTTCTTCTGAAATCCTGAAGCTCTAAAACAATGAAACAGAAATGGATGCAGCAGCTGTCATAGGTATTAGTCAATACCTAAGTGTTAAGAACAGTAAAACGTTAACTAATAGCGATGTTAATTTTCACAAAATAGTCATCTTTCTTTTTTTTTTTTTTTTTTTGGAGATGGAGTTTTGCTCTTGTTGCATAGGCTGGAGTGCAGTGGTGTGATCTTGGCTCACTGCCACCTCCGCCTCCCGGGTTCAAGTGATTTTCCTGCCTCAGCCTCCTGAGTACAGGTGCCCGCCACTACACCCGGCCAATTTTTGTATTTTTAGTAGAGACAGGGTTTCACCATGTTGGCCAGGCTGGTCTTGAACTCCTGACCTCAAGTGATCCACCCACCTCAGCCTCTCAAAGTGCTGGGATTACAGGCGTGAGCCACCCCCACACGACCAAAATAATCATCCTTAACTGGTTTGGACCATCTTGCATTAGTAAAATCAAAAGCATGTGTGCACAGTACAATTCCTAGCTGCAGATGATGCAGGCTCACCTCCCACAGCCAACCCCTTAGCCCCTTGAACTGCTTGCGTGAGGACCTCAGACACACTTCTCTGAACACCCCTTTTCATATGAAAATACTGGAGGCAGAGTGTCCTTCCATTTGTGGGTTTCTGTTTTTATTTTTGAGACAGGATCTCAGTCTGTCACCCAGCCTGGAGTGCAGTAGTGCGATCACAGCTCACTGCAGCCTCAACCTCTGGGGCTCAAGCAGTCCTCTTACCTCAAGCCTCCCAAGTAGCTGGGACCACAGTTGCACACTGCCATGTCTGGCTAATGTTTTGTTTTGTAGAGGTGGAATTTCACTATGCTTCCCAGGCCAGTCTTGAATTCCTGGGCTCTAGCAATCCTCCCACCTCGGCCTCCCAAAGTATTGGGATTATAGGCGTGAACCACGACACCTGACCCATTTGTGTTCTTAGCATGCTTTAAGACTGTTCCACGCTTTCCTTTTTTTGCATTTCCCCGTCAAGGTCCAGCTTATGACTAGAGGCAGGCAGTGTGGATGTGACACAGTCTGATCCGTGTCCTGTACCATGTGAACACCTTTGTTCAGTGTATCTGCACATACGGATGTATCAGAAAACTTTTAGGAGCGAAATTGCTAAATCAAAGGCATACTCTTTAAATACCAATAAAGGTACATTGCCCTCTGAAGAACTTGACCAATTTACACTCCCACTTACAGAGCAGGAAGCCCAACCATTTAAAATGCACAACTTTTTAAAAGAGATTTATGATTTATATTTTGTCTTTATTGTAATATTGGCCATCAATTTTATGGTAGCCATGAAGACTGTGTCCTTTTATTCTACAAGTAACAGTCACACAGGCTTCTGGAGCATTGCATTATGACGTACACATTGTGGGAATCCCTGGCAACAGTCCCTGCTGTGGAAGAAAGTGGAGCAGAACCTGGGTCCAGAACAAGGGAGATGAAGTCAGACCGAGGGCTTTCGGAAATGCTGGATGAGCATCAGCAGCAGTCTGAAGATGCTGTACTGTGTATTTTGTTGTGGGTTAACAGAATCGTGTCAAAATTCTGTTCCTAGAAAAAGTTCATTGTTTTAGTGAAAATCCAGGATTTATACCTTATCATCCAAAAATTGCATGCAGAGTTTTAAATATTGTAATGTGCCAGAGCCCCATTCCAGACCAGCAGGCAGTGGAGGGGCCCCGCGCTGTTCTCCTCTCTGCTGCCAGACAGTGGCCTCCTGAGTGGGAAACTCCTAGCAGGAGCCCAAAGAACATTCACTTACAGGACCCCCCAGGTGGCTCAGTTATTAGTCTAGCTTAAGAATCACACAGCTGAGAATCTTCAGTGGGAGGGCATATCTTTGAAGAGTGAGTGAGTGTATTTGTTTCTCTTTTGTTTTCTCTAGGATTATTTTTTAATGGTTAATGCATTCTTAACAGTTTAAAAATCAAAGCCGCATGAAAAAGTGAACACTGAAGGCTCCCTCCCCATCCCATCACTCCATTTCTTCCTCTAGCCCTGCAGGTAACCTCTAGTTAGTTTGTGAATCCTCCCAGAGGTTCTTAACGTAGATACAGATATTTTTATTAGCCTTCCCTTTCTTAAAAGATAACATGTTACATACACCATCTTTTGTACACCTAAACTCTATCTTGGAGCTTTTCCACTTCTCAGTACATTGAGAGCTTTCTCATTAAAGGCTGCATAGGGTTCCATTTTGTGGAAATAATGTTTTCTTTAGCCAGTTTCTTATTGATGAACTGGGTCATTTCCAATTGGGTCATTTCCAGTTCTCTTTTGAGGTAGTTGCAAAATAATTTAGTTAATGACAGCATCCTTAATTTTTGTTTTCACTGATATGCTCCTCTCATTTATCAGAAAAGGTAATAATTTTCTTTCCAATTTAGTCCTTTCCCTATACATTGGCAGGAACCATTTAGAAAATTTGATGGAGGTGGGGAGCAAATCCAACAAGAGGTGTGCAAGACTTTTTATTCATGAAAACTTTAAATCCTGCTGAAATAAATATAGGAAGACCGACCTAAATGGAGACATACTATATTTGGGGATAAAAAGACTCAATATTAGAAAGCTGTTAATCTTCCAAAATTAGTAAATTCAGTGCAGTTTAATGAAACTGCCAAATGGAATTAAAAATAGAATTTGACGTGCTCATTTTAAAGTTCATATTTAGAAAATAACCAAGAAAAGAGAACAAGGTGGGCATGTGGAGACTTGGCCTCCCAGATATAAAATAAACTACAAAACTTGTTTTGCAGTTTAAAAGAATATAGTGAGCTCAGGTTTGTCCAAACTGATCCGTAGAAGAGCAGCATCTAGAAACCTTCCCATGTATCTAAGAAACCTTCCCATGAATTTTTTTTTTAAATGATGTAATACTTTATATCAGTAAGGACTGTTCACAGATGGTGTTAAACCCATCTGCTACCCATTTGATTAAAAAAGGAAGGTTGGGCCAGGCAGGGTGGCTCACGCCTGTAATCCCAGTAGTTTGGGAGGCTGAGGCCAGCAGATGGCTTGAGCCCAGGAATTCGAGACCAGCCTGGGCAACATGGCAAAACCCCATCTCTACAAAAAATGCAAAAATTAGCAAGGCATGGTAGTGCATGCTTGTAGTTCCAGTGACGGGGAGGCTGAGGTGGGAGGATCACATGAGCCCAGGGAGGTCGAGGCTGCAGTGAGCTGTGATCACACCACTCCACTCCGGCCTGGGCAACAGAGTGAGACTTAGTCTCAAAAAGAAAAGGAAGGTTGGATTTTTAATTCATATTCAAAAAAATTAACTTCAGTTGGATTAAAGAGCTAAAACTAGAAGCAAAGTTTTTCTTTTAAAACATTGGAAGACAATATTGCATTTTTTATAATCAAAGGGTCTTTCTGAAAGTGACACAAAGTCCCCCATCTGTAAGGGAAAAGTTTGAGATTTGAGTATGCAAATTGATATTTTCCATAAGACAAAAGAAAGCATAAAGGAAAGCAATGGGCTGTATAAAATATTCACAAAATATCTATCCGAAGATGGATGTCAGATATATAGAGAGACTCTAACAAGATCAGTAACACAGAAAGAAACTCACTTAAAAAAAGTCAGTGCGCTTTTCTACATTTTTTTCCAAAATAAAGGATTGGCAAAGCACATAAGCAGACCATTCATCAAAGAAGATGACTGATTAATAAGAAAAAGATGGTAACATCACTAATAATCAGTAAGGCCAGGCACAGTTCATGCCTGACTTTGGGATCCCTTGAACCCAGGAGTTCGAGACCAGCCTGGGGAAAATGGCGAAACCCCATCTCCACAAAAAATACAAAAATTAGCTGGGCGTGGTGGCACGTGCCTGTAGTCTCAGCTACTTGGGGGGCTGAGGTGGGAGGATCACTTGAGCCCAGGATTTCCAGGCTGCAGTGAGCCGTGTTTGCGCCACTGCCCTCTAGCCTGGGTGACAAAGTGAGACCCTATTTAAAAAAAAAGAATCAGTAAAATGTAAATCCTTGCATTCCTGATGTTGATAATGCATGGCTTCTTTTTAAAAAATGTTCAGTCTTACTAGAGGTTTCTCAATAATTTTTTCGAAGCAACAGCTCCCGGCCTCATTCATATTCCATTTTTGTTTTCAATTTCATTGATGTCTGCTTTTTGTCTTCCTTTGTTCTGCTAGATGTGGGTTCATTTTACTTATCGTTTTCTGTTACTGTGGAAGCTCAGATTATTGATCTGAAACCTTCTTTCATAATAAAAGCACTCAATGCAATAAATTTCCCTCTAAGCACTACATTATCTGTGCCCACATATTTTAATATGCTATAATTTCACTTTTCTCCCCTTTAAAATATTTTCTGATTTCTCTTGAGAATTTGTCTTTGGTGATTTATTTATGACTATGTTGTTTAACTTCCAGGCAATTTCAGATTCTCCTGTTATCCTTCTATTACTGAATTTTAGTTCAATTCCATTATGGTCAGAAACATACTTTGTATGATTTCAGTTATTTTACATTCGTTAAAGTTTATTTTATAAACCAGGATATGGTCTTAGAGATATGTTCCATGTGGCCTCGGAAGAATATATGTATTACGCTGTTGTTGGGTGGAGTGCTATAAATGTCAATTACAGCCACTTGATTAATGATACTCAGTTCTTCCATCTTGGCTAATTTTCTATTAGTTCTATTACTGTTAGGAGTATTGAAGTCTTCAACTGTAATGGTGAATTTGTCTAGTTCTCCTTTGAGTTGTCAGATTTCTTTCACATATTTTGCCTCAGCACAATCTTCTTTGTCATGTTAGCCTTTTTCCAGTAATTCACCTGTCCACCATAGCCATCTGCTTCCTGTCATAACCCTGCTTTCCCTGGGCGTACGCAGAATCCTATGTTCTATTGTTCTGCACTGTCTCATTTTTTAGGGATTATGCTTGCCTCACTTACAATAAGTCCAGCAGGTTTTAGAGAGTGTCGCTATGCTTGTGCGCTATGAACACAGAAGCTCATACACAGTGAAGTTCCGCTGCCAGGTGCGTATACCTTTAAACATGCTGTGTCTTCTTGGTGAATTGACCCTTTTATATAAAAACTCTCTTTATCTCTGGTAATTTCCTTTGCTCTGAAATCAACTTCGCTATTGCTTTCTTTTTTGGTTAGCGTTTTTATGGTCTTTTTTCATTATTTTTATTTTTTTAGAGACAGAGTCGCCCAGGCTGGAGTGCAACGGCGCGATCTCAGCTCACTGCACCCTCCACCTCCCAGGTTCAACCAATTCTCATGCCTCAGCCTCCTGAGTAGCTGGGATTACAGGCATGTGCCACCACACCAGGCTAATTTTTGTATTTGTTTTTGTTGTTGTAGAGACAGGGTTTCATCATATTGACCAGGCTGGTCTTGAACGCCTGGCCTCAAGTGATCGACCCTCCTCAGCCTCCCAAAGTGCTGGGATTATAGGTGTGAGCCACCACGCCCGGCCTGGTCCATCTTTTTCTGTCCTTTGCTATTAACTTACTCATATGGTTGCATTTAAAATGAATTTCTTATAGACATCATATAGCTGAATCATGTTACTTTTAATTGGTGTGTTTATACTATTTACATTTAATGTAGTTACTAATGTGTGTGGTTGCTTTTTGTTCTCTGTTTTTTGTTCTTTGGTTCCCCCTTCCGTTTTCTTTTGGGTTATTTGAACTTTTTGTTGTTGTGGTGGTGGTGGTTGTTGTTGTTGTTGTTGAGATGGAGTCTCGCCCTGTCGCCCAGGCCAGAGTGCAGTGGCGTGATCTTGGCTCACTGCAACTTCCGCCTTCTGGGTTCTGGGTTCAAGTGATTCTCCTGCCTCAGCCTCCTGAGTAGCTGAGACTACAGGCACCCGCCACCATACCTGGCTAGTTTTGTATTTTTAGTAGAGACAGGGTTTCGCCATGTTGGCCAGGCTGGTCTTGAACTCCTCACCTCAGATGATCCACCTGCCTGGGCCTCCCAAAGTCTTGGGATTAACAGGCGTGAGCCACTGCATCTGGCCTATTTGAACATGTTTAGTATTCCATTTTATCTATTATGATTTTGACTATATCTTTGTATAAAGTTTTGAAAGGAAAACAGCCTATTTAGAACCGTTTTTGTCACTTAAATGTACTTGGAATACAGAAACCTTCCCACCATGTGGGTCCCTTTACTTACCCCTCTGTTACAGTTGTCTTATATATTGCATCTACATAGGTTGAAAACCCTATCAGATGATGTTATATTTTTTGCTTTCAAAAATCAAACATGTTATAAAAACTCAAGAGGAGACTAGTCTATCCTATTTTACCCAGATAGTTATCATTTTGGTTGCTTTTCTTCATTCCTGATGTTGCAGGTTTCCTTTTGGTGCTGCTTTTCTCTGAAGGACCAGCTGCCTGTGCAGTTCCTTTGAGTGGGTCAGCTGCTGCCAGTCCTCTCTGTTTTCATGCATCTGACAATGTCTTTATTTCACTTTCATTCCTGAGGGATACCTCATTGGCTAGGAATTGCGAATTGACAGTTATTTTCTTTTAGCACTTTAAAAAATGGGCCACTTCCTTCTGACCTCCTCGGTTTCTGATGAAAATTCTGATGTCACACAAATTGTTGTTTCCCTATAGGTAATGTGTCATTTTTCTCTGGCTGTTTTCAAGATGTCTTTTAGTTTTCAGCAGTTTATGATGTGTCTGGGCATTGACTTCTTTGAATTTATCCTGTTTAGGATTTACTCAGCTTCTTGAATCTGTAAGATTTCACCCATCTTGGGGATTTTTCAGCCATTAATTATACAGATGTTTGTAAAGCTCTGCACTTTTTTTTTTTTTTTTTTTTTTTTTTTTTTTTTTTTTTTGAGACAGAGTCTCGCCCTGTCACCCAGGCTGGAGTGCAATGGCATGATCTTGGCTCACTGCAGTCTCCGCCTCCCGGGTTCAAACGATTCTTCTGTCTCAGCCTCCCGAGTAGCTGGGATTACAGGTGCCCACCACCACGCCCAGCTAATTTTTGTATTTTTAGTAGAGACGGGGTTTCGCCATGTTGGCCAGGCTAGTCTTGAACTCCTGCCCTCATGATCTGCCCGCCTCGGCCTCCCAAAGTGCTGAGATTACAGGCACGAGCCACTGCACCCAGCCAGCACTACACTCTTTTATCGATCTGTGACATGACTGTGAGACCTGTCAGTATCATCCCACAGGTCCCTGAAAGTCTGTTCATTTTTCAGTGACCTTTTTTCTGTTCATATTGGATGATTTTATCAATCTGTCTTTCTTTTGTCATCTCCATTCCATTGAGTCTATCCAGTGAATTTTTAAAATGTTATAGTATTTTTCAGTTCTAATATCTTCCTTTGGTTCTGCTTTATATCATCTATTTCTTTGCTGATAATTTCTATTTTAATATGTTTCAGGAGTGATTGCTTATTTGAGCTTTTTATTATTAACTAAAGTCTATAGTGGCTTCTGTTGTCTTTTCCCATTAGAATTATTTTCATGGTTCTTTATATGCTGAATAATTTGGGATTGTATTCTAGATATTTGAATGTTACATGACGAGACGCGGCTTTTAAGTCCTATAGAAAATGTTGATACTATTGTTTTATTATAGCAGGAAATTGATCTGGTGAGGCTCAGGCCGAAAACTCCAACCTTCTGTGAGTTTTGGTCCCAACGTCACTTCAGTTTTCAAAGCTTTTGCAGTGCTATTTGGATTCATCCCATATAGGCCCCATCTTGTGGTCAGTCTGAGGCCTGACAGGGCTCACCTGCAAGCTCGGTTCTCTGCTGTCTTTGATATGGACTTAGGATCAGCTCTACCCATAAGCACTGTGAACATGTGAGTAGGTGGGGAAGGGCTCAGGTGTTCATAAATAACTTTGTGGAGTCACTTTCTTAAGCTCTTCTCTCTCTGCTCTCTCCCTAGCACTTTCTAGTTCCCTGGGGCTCCCCTTTTTTGGTCCTGTGGCCCAAAATTGCCCACTTCTGCAATTAAGCCATATCCTTCAGAGAGAAAAAAAAAGCATTAGCTCAGCCCCACGCTCTTGGTGATGCAGCTGTACTCAGTGGAGATGTGCGAGGCTCTCCCTCAGGCTTCCGACTCCTGCAGGCTCCCACTGTCAGCCAGGGGGTTATCTGGGAGCTTCAGCACGAAAAAATGGGGAAAAGGAGAGGTAAGGGGGGCATTTCCCCCACTCTCTGAGCTTCAGCTCTTCCTTCCCCTCCTATCCCTCGAGCCAGGCTGCTTCTGGATCTCCGCATCACAGTGCTCACTTTTGTGTTTTGGCCTGTGTTAAGGCTGGATGATACATGAAGAAGAAAAAAAAGGAAGACTCACCACCACTTTAGTGGTCCTTAGAAGTCTAGTGTACCCAATCTGTGCGTTGCTATTTACTTTTCAGAGTCCTCAAATAGCTGTGTGACACAGTCCGTCCATATTTTATAGATGTGTTCAGTAAGAACAAAGTGGGGGAAATGGGTGCTTCCTCCATCTTCCTGGAACTAGAATCTTCCCTAAGATATTAAGGGAAAAAAAATTGGAGAATGTCTATTGCATTATCCGATATTTGTGCAAAAACAAATGTGTGCATGTATCTCCATAGATAAATTCTTAGAAAAAAGGTCTGCAAGTTTACACACAAAACTTAAAAATGGTTTATTCTAAGAAGAGGAGTAGAATTTCGATGAGCAGGGAACTTTCACTTTTAACTCTATACTCTTTTTTTTTTTTTGAGACGGAGTTTTGCTCTGTCACCCAGGCTGGAGTGCAATGGCATGATCTTGGCTCACTGCAACCTCTGCCTTCCGGGTTCAAGCGATTCTCCTGCCTCAGCCTCCCGAGTAGCTGGGATTACAGGCACGTGCCATCACACCCAGCTAATTTTTGTATTTTTAGTAAAGACGGGGTTTCACCATGTTGGCCAGGCTGGTCACAAACTCCTGACCTCAAGTGATCTGCCTGCCTCAGCTTCCCAAAGTGCTGGGATTACAGGCATGAGTCACCACGCCCAGCCAACTCTATACTTCTTGAGTTATTTTAACCATGCATTATTACTTTTGTAACTTTCAAAACAATAAGAAGATGTGATGGAAAAGACTGGGAAAAATTATAGCTCAACTCAAAGTGTATATACACTATTTATCTTTTCCTGGACATAACTAATGTGTCTTGTTAAACATTTATCTACTGAAAAATCCATTTAGGAGTCAATATGATCATACATTTTCTTCAAGTCATTTATGTACTAAGCAGAATTACTTCTCACAAAAGAGTCTCAGCTTGTAATGTTAATTAACTTTATTCACATTTTCCCAAGTAAATACAATATTAACTATAAGCTAAAAACAATACATAGTTCTTAGAAAATACAACCCCGAATTACTGTGTGGCCTGGGCTTTGTGATTATATGTGCCCAGCCTTTGTTCCTCCAGAATTTTAAAGTGAATGCAGTGCTCAAAACAAACTTACAATAGCACAGGGAAACCTTCCCTAAATAAAGTTTTGTTATTAGAAGAGAAATCCAAAAAGAGGCCTCTACTGCCTTCATTCAAGTGTCCAGAATTTCAAAATGGAAATAATATTAAAAGAACAATCGATTTTTTTCCACCTCACACTAGTAGGCTTGAAGGAGGCAAATTTGGACCAAAAATCTAGACATAGCTCCTTGCATAGGGTTTGATATTAAGCACACACTTGCACTGAATAACTCCATATCTACCCTATAGTACAAAAATTCATTTCAAATGCAAACATTGTGAAATGACCAGGTCATATTTTTAAGATCACTCTTTAAAATATCATTTTACTGATCACAAAATTATCTAATAAGGATCTTATATGGGTTAGGTATTAAGTTTGATACCAAAGCAACTATAGCGTCAAGCTACATAAATATTAGCACCATTTTTTATCTAGTCCAGTGAAATGTAAAACTATCCATCAAACTGTTTTTTACCAAAGCAGTCAACAAGAAAAATTGTTTTACTTCTGATATATGCTTTGCTCCTCCTCCTCTTTGCTAGTAATACTTTTGAACACTTTAAAGAAAGTACAGTCGGCCCTCTGTATCCGTGAGTTCTGCATCCATGGATTCAACCAAATACCAATTGAAAATATTTGGGGGAGAAAAGGATGGTTTCACTTGTGCTGAACATGTACAGGCTTTTTTTTCCTTGTCATTATTCCCTAAACAATATAGTATAACAACTATTTACATAGCATTTACATTGTATTAGGTATTTTAAGTAATCTAGAGATGATTTAAAGCATACAGGAGGATGTGTCTAGGATATATGCAAATACTACACCATTTTATAGAAGGGGTTTGAGTATCCATGGAGTTTGGCATCCTAAGGGAGGCCTGGAACCAATGCCCCATGGATACTGAGAGGCGACTGTACCATAACATTCCATTTACAAAGTCTGTGCCCAGAACAGCATTATCAACCTGAAAAAGGATAGTGGAAGACCCTACAGATTTTTTTTAACTTACAAATTGTGCAGAATTATCTTCTGGAAGTTATGGCTTCCAATAACAGCCATCTTGCTTGCTCTCGTTCTTACAATTTAGTCAGCTGAGTTCAAGTGACCCAAGTATAATACCCTTCAAGTTGCTAGCAATTGATCTTCGATGAAACACAATGACAAAGATATTATGTATGAAATGGTATAAATATATGCCTCCTACCTAATACGCAAGTAAGATCACCTATAGCCTATTATACATTTATTCATTTTTGAAATGAATCTTTTGAAGATTCATTTATTCATATTTTTCCAAGTAAATAGAATATTAACTATAACTACTAACTATAATCTTTTAAAGATTCATTTTAAAAGTGAATAAATGTGCTTAGGAATTTTAGGGGGGAGAACATACATATAACCAGAGGTGCCAAGTATTTTAACAGCTCCTAACTAAGGGCAGTTAAAAGACAAAGAATCGATTCCTATTCACTTCTCCTCCTGCGGACTTAATGTCCAGCAGAGTGCTAGACAATATTGCTTCAATATTCTATTACTTTTATATTAAAAGCAGTAACAAAATAAAAAAGCATATTTATGACATTGTTTTAATTAAGAAGTTAAAACCAAAATTTTAAAAAGAGTTTTATGTAGCATTTATTTTAAATATCATTGGGTTCTCCGTTTCAGACTTTTTCAACATGAAAGGTAATTTTTAAACTGTCTCACTGTCTTGCAGGTTGTCCCAAGAATTAGGAACATGATTACAACCACATTCATTTCTAGCATGAAAAGAAAGAATTAGGACCATCAGATTGTTAACAACTATAAAATTTTCACAGGTTCAAAAGGTAATTGGACACTCTTTAAAGAAGAAAGAAAAGAAACCCTAACCAACTAAGGACTTGGACATAAGATGAAGGCTTACAATTCATACTGATTTATTAACCATTCATACACTTTAAAAGTACTTTTAAAATCCCGTTCATTTGTCTTCCACTTAAAAAGAGGAAAAAATTGGCCAATATTTGCCTTCTACGTTTTATCTCTGTCTGGAGTTTTAAGTAGTAAGTACATTAAATATGTTTGTTTTCTAAAGAGAAAAGTCTGGCGGTTCAAAGTCTAGAGGAAGTCGGGTTTCTAAGGCAGTCCGTCAGTGTGGGGCCTGAACCACTCTCTAAGGCCGTCTTTCCTAGATTGTCAGCTGCAACACAAGCCTGAGCTGGATGGCTAACACCGAACATGCAAGAAGCAACTTTAAAGGAACAGTTTTCACAATCAGCTAGCTACACCATCACAAATTGCCACATTAAGGTGATCGTTAGGTACCTGTGTCGTTTAAAGACTTTAATAATAGTTAATACCAAAATTCACCAGTTACTAGCAAGGCTGTTTTGGACAACATGTAAAATTTCCTCTTTTGAAATATACATCTCAATGATTAGGAGAGATCTGTACGGAAACAAATTCACCTCAAAACTATGCAAATATTTAAAAAGTTTTTTAAGCTCACAATACTTCAGTATGTGTTTTCAAAGCTTAAACAGTTATCATGTGTGAAGATTTTATGGGGAATGAAAGCAATATGTTCTAAAAATTGACTATGGTTTTCCAAAGACCCAGAGAAAAATACTAAGGTAATACTCAGCCTCACGTCCACTCACACATCTTCGGGTGCCAAGCTGGCATAGGCAAAGCACCATTATCTCTTATAAGGAACTTAGCACATATCCTTCTAGCAGATTCTTGTCTCCACAGGATGGAGAAGACATCATTCATTTGATGGAAACCAGTGTTTGTTAAAACCATTTTTCTACCACCAAAGCAAACATACTAAAGAGAAGGAGCACTATTTACATAAATTTGTGCCTACCCACACACCGCCATTCTCTCCCATTAAAGTGTAGATAAGATCTACTGGCTAGGAATCAAAGAGTAATGTCTTTCAACCTAAAGTTTGAATACTGTACATCATCAAGACTTTGTTATTGTTAAGTGCTATAAAGAAAAAGAGAAAGTGGGGGTGGGCAGTCTGTCTAACAGGCATCTTCACACTGGTCCCCATCCCAGTGGAACAAGCAATGCCAATGTACCAAGTGCAATTCCAGATTATAAGTTTGAAATGTCATTGCCAGCCATTACAGAAGAGGCAAAAGTCCACAGTGGGTGTATGCCAAAAGGTCAAGTGTGACAAGGGACTGAATCCACAGTATGTATTCTTAAAAAAAAAAAAAAATTTGCAATAAAAAAAGTGAGTCTTTGACTATTCAAAAGAAACTTTACTACTACTCAACACACATATTGTGTTGTGTGCACTTCGTCTATTGGAATGTACTTGAGCTATTAAACTATTAAATAATAACTGCCTAGATGATCACTGAAAGAGAAAAAGAGACCCTCGCCCAGCCCAGATAATTCTTAAATATCACAATCTACATAAAGATGCTGCTGAACTGAAATACAAATAAGTTAAACATTTTCAGGAACTAGCAAAGTTCTAGTTTCATTATACATGGAATCAATAGTAGTGCTGACACTCATTTTTGACTTGATATTCTTTCACAAACAAAACGGCACATAAGGAAAACGAGTCTTACGCTGTAGGATGGAATGATCTTATAGCTATGGAATCTGGAAAGTTATTTAGAACAAGATGATAATAGGCTCTACCTAAGCTTATGAAAAGAATACTGAACTGTAAGCATCTGTTGCCATTTAAAGGCATTTGGTGTCAGTATCTTAAAAGATTAAGATGCTTTAAAACAAAAACCTTATAAGAATATCAAAGATTTAGGGAATTATCTTCATAAATAACCAAATGTCTATGGCTTCAACTGTCTGCCCTACTGCCGAGGTAGGTGACCAATATTCATCAAAATAAAACAATCTTTTACAAATTCCCTAAAAAAAACCTTGCATAATCAGTTGGTTTCTTAAACCTGTGTCCAGTTTCTTTTGATGATTTTTGTTTTGTTTTTCCTTTCAGTCATTTACACGTTTTAAAAGAGGCTGTCCACGCAAGTGTTTCTTTAAGCTCTTGCCGAATAGCACCTCATGTATTCTGTCATCCACGGGTTCTCTGAGGAGGAAGCCTTCATCTTTCTGTTCTTCTCCACATCCACAGAGTGAGCACGCTGCCTTTGAGCAACCAGTTTCCTTTTTTCCACCTGTCTTCTGTTCTTGGCTCGTAATGCTGATTCATGAATCTAAATAGAGTTCAAAATAAAAACACAGTAACTTAAGGGGCTATTATACTAATGTGCAACAAAGGTTGCAATGAAGCTGGCTACTGCCAGGTCAACTGCAGCAGGGCAGAGTCAAGCCCTGCCTCTCTATATAGTTCTTTACATAAAACCTTCCACAGAAGAGCCATTTTCACTTGATGCTGTTCTCACTTGATTCATATCAGGGATAATGAAACTAAGCAACAGCAAATTAAATGTTACACAGAAATGGTAAGCAACTAATTTGCATGTGCCTCTAGAGTTGGCTCTGGAAAACTGTCCGAACTGCTTAGCATTAAACATAAGTATTTAATTAAAGACTTATAAACAGCTCATAAACAGCAGGGAAAATAAAAGAACTTTAAATGTTTAACATCAGTATACCAAAGACATCTCAAGAGATTTTACCACCTAAGATGTCTTATACTACAGACAAATCCTGTTAAAATTAATCCCACGGACTTGTCAGAGATCTTTTGTTAAACGGCAGCTTTGTTGTCTCAAATATCACTCCAAATAACACCATCTGCTAGGGTTCAGATGTCTGTTCAGTGAAATTTTCATTATGCTATTTATCTAGAACTCAAGCAGTTTGCAGTTTCTCTTTCTGCTTCCTTAAACGCATCCTTTGCTTTAGGCTATCGTAACAGTATTAATGCTAACATACATGTTTTGTGACTACACACATGAAGGTCCTCTCATCTGAAATGTTTCCGGGTCTTGACACAGGAGAGACGAGCTAAGGCTAAGTCAGGGGAGGACTAAAGCTCCTGAGAGTAAAATGCATTCGTTATGGATGAACAGGGGAAATGCAGCCATTTGAATTTAATCAGAAGAACAAAAGGGAGTCTATGGCAGATGCCAAGCAATCAATCAATCAGACAAACCAAAGATAAAGAAGTGCCAGGTTATCGAAGCTGAAGGAAGCTGAAACAGCTCAAGAGACCAGTGGCAAATCCAGATGGGCCATCACCAGCCTTGGCTGTGCTGCTCCTCCTGAACTCCGGGCACCCCAGGAACTTGTGAACCCCAACTCTATCTACATCTTTACCTGGCTTGGTGTCACTAAACCCTTCTGGGTAACTCCGAGCCAAAACCCCTCGCTCTGCAGGCCACTAACATGCAGAATCCTCCTTTGGTTAATCAGAGGCTCCATTCTGGAGTTCCCCAGCCCACCATGCTATCCGCTAAGATCTCCCATGGGCCCAAAGCACCCAGTGGCCAAAGGACATGATGCCCGATGACAGGCGCATGGCCCAGCTCGCCACTCTCAAAGGGAACACAGAATCGCAAGGGCCCAGAGCGCACCTCGTGCACAGGAGCGGACGCACAGACGTTGTGAGTCTTCTGGCTTCCGGTATCCGTCTGTTTTTCTCCCCAACCATAAAGAGCAAATGGATGCTTGTTTTCTTTTATTTTACTCGATGATCTTTGGGGACTTTTGACCGCTTTCCTGTTTCCTCTAGCAAATAAGGCACTTGGTTGCTGTCGAGGCTCAGTACTGGTGGGTGATTTGTCAGTCTCTCTTGTTCTGGTTTGTTGTTCAGGTTTATCTTCTACATCTTTCACTGGCAGTGCTTTTGAAAAGAGATAAATGAGATGAAAATACTTTGAAATCAGATTTATATATAATTACTTAAAATATTTATGTTGAAAAATCATAATAATTAAGACAGTAACATTTTCACTTATGGCTCAACTCATACGATCCACTTAAAGTAGAAATACAGGAACAAGTTAGCATAATTTCCAAACCATTTATCTCATTTTAAAATCAACAACAAATATACCAAGATTGAACCAAGCTTATTCAAAAGCAACCACTGCCACTCCGATTCTGAGACTTAGCATCTGGAATGTTAAAAGATAGAGAGCACCACACCCTAAGGGCTTTCTCCACAATCCCCCAAGATAAATCCAATCATCTCAATTTTGCTTTCCTTCACGGAAAGATCTGGATTTGTGGTCATCCTCCAGCAGCTGGAGGTTGCTGTTTGAGTTACTCCACCCGAAAATGCTCCTTCGTCCTTCCGTGCTCCTCCTGAGAGCCGCTTCCTTCATTCAAAAGCCCCTCCGCACAACAGGGAGTGGTTTCCATCGTTACCGCCTAGGTGCGCAGCCAGGCATTCCCCGTGCGAAGAGTTAAAAATGAGGGCCCCGGCCGGGCGCGGTGGCTCACACCTGTACTCCCAGCACTTTGGGAGGCCCAGGAGAGCGGATCACGAGGTCAGGAGATCGAGACCATCCTGGCCAACATGGTGAAACCCCGTCTCTACTAAAATACAAAAAAAAAAAAAAAAAATTAGCCAGGCGTGGTGGTGCACGCCTGCAGTCCCAGCTACTCGGGAGGCTGAGGCAGGGGAATCGCTTGAACCTGGGAGGCGGAGGTTGCAGTGAGCCCAGATTGCGCCACTGCACTCCAGCCTGGTGACAGAGAAAGACTCCGTCTCAAAAAAAAAAAAAAAAGAAGGCCCCAGTTTTAAGGGACTTCCCCAACACTTGCAACGGAAATTATTCCATGAAATCAGGCCTGGGTCTGTACCACAGCCCTAAATTCTGGGGAACCCCCAGTGGTGAATGTGGCTGCCCCACCTAAGGGGAACCTCAGATAGCAAGGATGTACTCCAAAAAATACCTATTCCCCTGAATTACCTTTTATGATTTTCCTGTTTATTATTTTGTAAGCCTTTCTCTTTATGAAATCAGTACGATTCAGTATAAACACTTTGTGAGCCTGTGTTTCCTTCCACCTATGGTTCTGCTGAAGTAAGAGTTCGTGACGGGTCTAGGGCTCCATCTGAGGTGCCCCAGTTGTTTAGGCCACAGGAGACCCTTTGTTTCAGATGCTCCAGAGTTTTGCTCTCAGTCATGATTTTATTTTTTTTGTTTCATTTTTTAGAGACAGGGTCTTACTTGTCGCCCAGGCTGGAGTGCAGTGGTGCGATCATGGCTCACTGCCGCCTCAACCTCCTGGGCTCAGGTGATCCTCCCACCTCAGCCTCCTAGGGAGGCGGGACTACAGGAGTGCATCACCGTGCCCAGGCAATTTACAAAAAAAATTTTTTTTGTAGAGATGGGTTCTTGCTATGTTGACCAGGCTGGTCTTAAACTCTTGGCCTCAAACAATCCTCCTGCCTCGGCCTCCCAAAGTGCTGGGATTACAGGCCTGAGCCACCGCACCCAGCCATCAGTGATGATTTTATAGACTGCTATTACAATCTATATAAGGTCTTATCACCTCTGTAGGACAGAATTTTGCCATTACTTTCAGTTGTGACTCTTCTCTTGCCTATTTCTACTTCCCTTTAAAGTTGAGGGTACCTGCATGGGCAGTGCATGCAAACTGGCACATACTTATAAGAAACCTTTATAGGTCATCTGCCACATCTGCCTTCAGTGATGATCTTGACTCTAGCAAACCATTACATTTATTACTAAGCATTTGAAGGAACAGACACTTCATGTCTGAATCTGGGTGTAATATTCTGCATTGGAGTGCATCATCTCTTTAAACCCAGCACTGGAGTTGCTGGGGATGAGGCAGGACACCAGCCTTCCATTTCATCATGAGACAATATCAATTCACTGCTCAAACGTTTATCTGAGTGATGTGTCCACACGCTCTTTCCTCCTCTTCCCTGGTGTTTAAGAAGAGGAGGAAAGAAGAGATCATCAGGACCAAGACTAAAGGGAAAGAGAAGTGGGGAAGTGCAAGAACCGGTGCAGTGGCACAGTGATACTGAGAGAGAGAACAGAAGCCACCTCGGTCATCTGCACTGATTCACTTCCCCTCTCTTCCTCCTGTTCCAGGCGTGTCTAGCCCAGATCTCCCAGAGAAGCCTGCCCACAGAAGGCAATAAGGATTTCATTGATAGGACAATCTGGGGCTAGCCAGGCAGAGAACAGGAAAGAGAATTCCAGAAAGAGGGAGTGGCTTCTTCAACGGCATGGAGAGAAGAAGAAAGAGGGAATTATAAATAGTTCAAAATGGCAAGTACATAGAGTCTATGGATGAAGGCCTGGGGTAGATAGTGTGGGGGAAATAAAGGCTTTCTATGCCAAACTCAGGCATTTTTATTTTATCTTGGAGATGAAGAATCATCATGGGAGGACTTTAAGCTGAAAACTGACATGGTCCTATTTGTATTTTAGGAATGAGGCCCCTAGCTCCACACGTGGAGGATGGGTGAGATCAGAAAGAGGGGCAGAGAGGCCAGTTAGAAAAACACACTGATCAGACCAGCTGGGAGGTGGTGCCAGGATGTTTTTTTTAACAAGGCCCCTCCAGCCAGGTACGACGGCTCAACCCTGTAATCCCAGCACTTTGGGAGGCCAACGAGGGTGGATCACCTGAGGTCTGGAGTTCGAGACCAGCCTGACCAACATGGTAAAGCCCTGTCTCTACTAAGAGTACAAAAATTAGCCGGACGTGATGGTACACGCCTGTGATCTCACCTATTTGGTAGGCTGAGGCAGGAGAATCGCTTGAACCCAGGAGACGGAGGTTGCAGTGAGCCAAGATTGCACCACTGCACTCCACCCTGGGCAACAAGAGCAAAACTCCATCTCAAAAAAAATAATAATAAATAAATAAAAACAAGGACCCTCCAAAGCAGACAGCCCAGCAACACTGCATCAGACTGACAGGTAGACAGACAGACAGACACCAAGAGGACACCAGGAAGGACCATGTGGGCGCTCAGTTCTGTGGCTCCTGCAGGTGTTCTGAGTGGATGGTCATGCTGTCCTCTGACATAGGCCCCCTAAAGGATGAGGAAAGGGTGCTTGTCACCTTGGATGCAAGACACTCGTGGTCCCGGCGGCCAGACCTTCAACTGGACCTCAGGAGAGAAGATGGCATGGAGATGAAAGCCATGGCTCCCGGTGTGGACCAGGTCACCCAGAAGAAACACAGAGCCGGAAGACAGGAGGTGCAAAGAGGCCCGGAGACACCGTCATTTAATGCACAGGCAAAGAAAGGAGAACCCGAGACGGGAGCAGAGGAAGGGTAGCAAAAGAGTGAAAAAGAATAACCAGGAAAGAGGCTGAGCAAAGAGTTTCAGAAAAAGAAAGTGCAGGCCAGGTGTGGTGGCTCACACCTATAATCCCAGCACTTTGGGAGGCTGAGGTGGGCAGATCACGAGGTCAGGAGATCCAGACCATCCTGGCTAACACGGTGAAACCCCGTCTCTACTGAAAATACAAAAAAAAATTAGCCGGGCGTGGTGGCGGGCGCCTGTGGTCCCAGCTACTCAGGAGACTGAGGCAGGATAATGGTGTGAACCCGGGAGGCGGAGCTTGCAGTGAGCCGAGATCGCGCCACTGCACTCCAGCCTGGGTGACTCCGTCTCAAAAAGAAAAAAAAAAAAACAGAAAAAGAAAGTGCAATTAACAGTCCAAAAATTACAGAGAGATTGGTACAATAAAGATGAAGAGAATTTGCCTTGGCAGCTCGGTGGTCACTGGTGCCAGAGGGGAGGTGTGGGGTGGGGGAACCAGACCCCAGCTGGCTGAGGACTGAACAGAGTGGAGCCTACCCATCCTGGTTCTTGGGGGCTACTGGACTCACCCTCCCCACTAAGGATGACCTAGAAAAGCTAAATGAAATTCAAAAGTGACCCCAGGCTAACAAATGTCTATAGGTACCCAACACAAGAAACTAAAATCTTCTCAGGAAACCCTTAGACCTCAAATTATTCCTAGAAAAGCTTTTCCAACACAAAGACCAGTGTGTTGTAAAGATAACCAGGCACACAGGAGGGTAGGCAAAGAGGGGGACCTGGAGAAGCAAGAGGCCTGAAATCCAAGGAGTCTTATTCAGACTACAAAATAGCTGTGCTTATAGAAAAAGACAGAAGAATTATCTGCAACAGGAGGAGAGAAAAGATGGAAAATACAGAAGAGAAAAGGTAAAACTCATCACTGTAACATTAATATTTATAAAACTCTTTTGTAAAACTCTTGAAATAGTGGCTGGCACAAGAGAAGTGTATATAAGTGTGGTATTATTATATACGTGTGTGTCTGTGTGTGTTCATTTTTGTCCATAGTTCGTGGCTCCTAACTCCCATAGCCCTTGTTCCAGTCTTTTGTTATAATGTTGGGTGTGTTAAACCTCAGGGGCAGGCCCCCAGAAACCGAATCTCTCCTGCTCTCCTTTCCCCTGCCCCTAGGCAGGACTCTAATCTTCCACACCTTCCAATTGTAGCTGAGCTCGGGAGGTTCCTGGAGGCTGGCGAGAGAGCATGGAAGCTTCTCACCCCTTTCCCCATATCTCACCCTGTTCATCTCTTCATCTGTGTCCTTTCTAATATCGTTTTATTATTATTATTATTATTATTATTATTATTATTATTGAGACAGAATCTTGCTCTGCTGCCCAGGCTGGAGTGCAATGGCGCGATCTCAGTTCACTGCAACCTCTGCCTCGCGAATAGCTGGGATTACAGGTGTGTGCTGGGCTCAAGCAATTCTCTTGCCTCAGCCTCCCAAATAGCTGGGATTACAGGCGTGCGCCACAACGCCCTGCTAATTTTTGTGTTTTTAGTAGAGACGGGGTTTCATCATGTTGACCAGGCTGGTCTGGAACTCCTGACTTCAGGTGATCCACCCGCCTCAGACTCCCAAAGTGCTGGGATTACAGGCGTGAGCCACTGCGCCCAGCCTCTAATATCCTTTATAATAAACTGGCAAACATTAAGTGTTTCCCTGAGTTCTATGAGCCACTCCAGCAAATTAATCAAACCTAAACGGGAATCATGGGAACCCTAGTTTGAAGCTGGTCGGTCAGAATTTCCCAAGGCCTGGACTTCCAACTGCTGGGAAGGAGGGGGCAGTCTGTGAGACTGAGCCCTCAACCTGTGGGACCTGACACTATCTCCAGGCAGACAGTGTTGGGACTGATTGCTTGCTTGCTGGTGGGAAAATAGCCCCACATATTTTGGGGCTATTTCAGAAGTCTGTGTTGATTGTTGTTGTGTGACAACAGGAAAGAGTTTGAGAGATTTTTCCAAACAATAAGTATATGTTTCTAAAATCCTGTTTGAAAAAATAGTTTAAAATAAAGACTTCTTCAAGCAAAAACAGCATTATCCACCAGTTACAATGCCCCTTTCTCAGTAATTGGCAGAACATTCAAATAAAAATAAATTCAGTCTCAATTTAGAACTGGCCGGTCCAATACAATAGCCATGAACCACACGTGGTTACTAAATATAAATTTTAATTAATTAATTAAAAGTAAATAAAATTAAAGATTCAGTTCCTCAGTTACACTAGTTATCGTTCAAGTGCTCAATACCCACATGTGGCTAATGGCTACCCTGGTAGACAGCACAAATGGAGAACATGCCCATCATCACAGAGAGAGCTGTACTGAACATCTGATTTTTCAAATGTATTTAAACAGAATTAATAAACGACCTAATGGAGATATATAGAACACTGTACCTAACAACAGCAGAATATAAATTTTTATCAATCGTATATGGAAAATTTATAAGAATCTGCATATCCAAGACCATAAAGAAATCTTAAGATATTTACAAAATTGAAATTATATAGAATGTATTCTCTAACCACAATGTAATTAAACTAGATACAACAAAAAAACTTCAAAAAATCCCTCCCAGTTTTGAAACTTAAAAACATTTCTAGGTCAGGCGCGGTGGCTCACTCCTGTAATCCCAGCACTTTGGAAGGCCAAGGCGGGCGGATCACGAGGTCAGGAGATAGAGACCATCCTGGCTAACACGGTGAAACCCTGTCTCTACTAAAAATACAAAAAATTAGCCGGGCGTGGTGGCAGGCGCCTGTAGTCCCAGCTACTGGGGAGGCTGAGGCAGGAGAATGGCGTGAACCCGGGAGGTGGAGCTTGCAGTGAGCCGAGATCGCGCCACTGCACTTCAGCCTGGGCGACAGAGGGAGACTCCATCGCAAAAAAAAAAAATAAAATTTCTAAATAACCCATACGTCAAAGTGAAAACAGAGTTGCACAAAAATGTGAAGGTACTTAATGCCACTGAGCTGTACACTTCATTTATTTATTTATTTAGAAATGCACCCGGCCAAACTGGACACTTTAAATCAGTTAAAGAAGGTCAGGCGCAGTGGCTCACGCCTGTAATCCCAGCACTTTGGGAAGCTGAGGCGGGTGCATCACCTGAACTCAGGAGTTCAAGACCAGCCTGGGCAACATGAGGAAACCCCGTCTCTACTAAAAATACAAAAAATTAGCCAGGCATGGTGGCGCATGCCTGTGGGCCCAGCTACTCAGGAGGCTGAGGTAGGAGGATCACTTGAACCTGGGAGGCAGATGTTCCAGTGAGCCAAGATGGTGCCACTGCACTCCAGCCTGGGTGACAGAGTGAGATTCCATCTCAAACAATATTAATAATAATTAACAAATAAATAATAAAATGGTTAAAATTGTAACGTGTATTTTATATATTTCAGCACCATTTTCCAAAATTCCAAGTAGTGGTAATAGAAGGCATTCCTTTCTTAATTCTGATATTATTAGGAATGTTTCTAGTTTCCTCATTGAGCATAACGTTTGCATTAGGTTTTTTTGTTTGTTTGTTTGTTTTGAGACACAGTCTCACTCTGTCACCCAGGCTGGAGTGCAATGGCGCGATCTCAGCTCATTGCGACCTCCACCTCCTGGGTTCAGGCGGTTCTTCTGCCTCAGCCACCCAAATAGCTGGGATTACAGGTGCACGCCACCACACCCACCTGATTTTTGTATTTTCAGTAGAGATGGGGTTTTGCCATGTTGACCAGGCTGGAATATATGTTTTCTTTAAAAAATAAATGTTTCCTTATGTGGATACTATACATAAATGTTAAATTTTATGAATTTTTGTGACTATTTTTAAAGATCATAATGAAAATTTGAAAATGAGTTTGAATAAAAATGTTATATGGCAAAACATGCGTGATGCAGCTAAAGCAGTTATCACAGGGAAATTTATAGCCTGAAATGAACATATCAAAAAAGAAAGGCGAGGGCAAAAAAATCAATAAGCATCTATCTCAAAAAGTTAGAAAAAAGCTCTCCCTCTCCCTCTCCCTCCCCCCTCCCCCTCCCCCTCTCCCCTTTCTTCCGTCTCCCTCTCCTTCTTTTTTTGGTCTCCTTCTGTTGCCAAAGCTGGACTGTACTGCCGAAGCTGGACTGTACTGCCGTGATCTCGGCTCGTTGCAACCTCCCTGCCTCGGGCTCCTGTGATTTCCTGCCTCGGCCTGACGAGTGCCTGGGATTGCAGGCGCGCACAGCCACACCTGAATGGTTTTTGTATTTTTGGTGGAGACGGGGTTTCGCCCTGTTGACTGGGCTGGTCTCCAGCTCCTGGCCTTGAGTGATCTGCCCCGCCTCGGCCTCCCAAGGTGCTGGGATTGCAGATTGAGTCTCGCTCACTCAATGCTCAATGTTGCTCAGGCTGGAGTGCAGTGGCGTGATCTCAGCTCGCTACAACCTCCACCTCCCAGCCGCCTGCCTTGGCCTCCTAAAGTGCTAAGATTACAGCCTCTGCCCCGCCGCCACCCCGTATAGGAAGTGAGGAGCGTCTCTGCCCGGCCGCCCATCACCTGGGATGTGAGGAGCGCCTCTGCCGGGCCGCCCCGTCTGGGAAGTGAGGAGCGCCTCTGCCCGGCCGCCCCGTCTGGGAAGTGAGGAACACCTCTGCCCTGCCGCCACCCCGTCTGGGAGGAAGTGAGGAGCGCCTCTGCCCGGCCGCCCCGTCTGGGAAGTGAGGAGCGCCTCTGCCTGGCCGCCCGTCTGGGAGGAGAGGAGCACCTCTGCCCGGCCGCCCTGTCTGGGAGGTGAGGAGCACCTCTGCCTGGCTGCCACCCCGTCTGGGAGGAAGTGAGGAGAGCCTCTGCCCGGCCACCCATCGTCTGGGAGGTGAGGAGCGTCTCTGCCCGGCCGCCCCGTCTGGGAAGTGAGGAGTGCCTCTGCCCGGCCGCCACCCCATATGGGAAATGAGGAGCGCCTCTGCCTGGCCGCCCCGTCTGGGAGGTGAGGAGCGCCTCTGCCTGGCTGCCACCCCGTCTGGGAGGAAGCGAGGAGCGCCTCTGCCCGGCCGCCCCGTCTGGGAGGTGAGGAGCGCCTCTACCCGGCCGCCCATCGTCTGGGATGTGAGGAACGCCTCTGCCCAGCCGCCCCGTCTGGGAAGTGAGAAGCCTCTGCCAGGCCGCCCTGTCTGGGAGGTGTACCCAACAGCTCCGGAGAGACGGCAACCATCGGGAGCGTGCCATGAGGACGATGGCGGTTTTGTTGAGGGGAGTGGGGGGAAGTGTGGGGAAAGGAAGGAGAGATCAGATTGTTGCTGTGTCTGTGTAGAAAGAGGTGGGCATAGGAGACTCCATTTTGTTCTGTACTAGGAGAAATTCTTCTGCCTTGGGATGCTGTTGATCTATGGCCTTTCCCCCAGCCCCGTGCTCTCTGAAACATGTGCTGTGTCAACTCAGGGTTAAACGGATTAAGGGCGGTGCAAGATGTGTTTTGTTAAACAGATGCTTGAAGGCAGCATGCTCTTTAAGAGTCATCACCACTCCCTAATCTCAAGTACCCAGGGGCACAAACACTGCAGAAGGCCACAGGGACCTCTGCCTATGAAAACCAGAGACCTTTGTTCATGTGTTTATCTGCTGACCTTCTCTCCACTATTATCCTATGACCCTGCCATATCCCCCTCTCCGAGAAACACCCAAGAATGATCAATAAATACTTAATTAAAAAAAAAAAAAGTTTAGAAAAAAGCAAAATAAACCTGAAGAAAATTAAAGTAAGGAAAAAATAATAAATTAATGAAAATATACAATAAAGAGAAACCACAAATCTTTAGTGTGGGGAAAAACTAAACAAATTCACAAACCTCTGGTAAGTCTGATCAAGAAACAGAGAAGAAAGTAAAAATAAAAATCAGTTAAAAAAATATAGCAAATTGGAGGATTCAGGTTAAATATGCACTAAAAACCTGTGCCTTATTGTTCCTTAAAGCTTATAGTCTCTTCCTCTCCAAATCCTACTAAAGGAAGGAAAAAAAGGTATAAAGCCACAAGGACAGAGAGCAAGGGAGGTGATGACATCAGGCAAAAGGCATCAGTAAAATTTGGAGGAAAAGAAAAGCAACTGAAGAGGTAAAAATGGCCTCACAGAACTGAGTAGGATGAATCCTAACTGCCAGAGGGAAAGGCCTCCAGGACAGAAGCTGAGTCCTAGAAAGAATCACATGAGCCAGATGTGGTGGCTCACGTCTGTCATCCCAGCACTTTGGGAGGACAAGGCGGGAGGACTGCTTGAGCTCAGGAGTTTAAGACCAGCTAGGCAACATAGCAAGACCTCATCTCTACTAAAAAATAAAAATTAAAAAATAGCCAGGTATAATGACGCACACCTGTGGTCCCAGTTACACAGGAGACTGAGGCTGGAGGATTGCTTGAACCCAGGAGGTCAATGCTGCAGTGAGCTTAGATCATGCCATTGCACTCCAGCCTAGGCAACAGACTGAGACACTGTCTCAAAAGAAAGAAAAAAAAATGAAAGAGTTGTATGAGGTGCCAGCTTCCTCAGAAGGCTAGTGAAGTGGATTCTCTTTTCCAAAAGTTCAGCATCAATCAGCACCCCAGCCCTCATGCTCTTCTGACTAAAATATGGATGTGCTCTGTTGAGAGTTGGGATCCATGGGTCCTCCCCTTGAACCTGGGCAGACTTTTATATTAGGTTGGTGTCAGAATAATTGCACCAAGTAATAACTTCCCCAGCGAGGGTAAAATGGGGTGAGAAAGGGCCTGCAGAGCTCCTGAGGATAAAAGAGAAAAAGCAACACAGCATCCACCTGGGTCTGTCTCCAGACGCTGTCCTTACAGGCCAGCCAGTGTGTTCTGAAGAAGGCCAGGCACAGGAAGAGGTCATGCATGTGAGGGTCCCAGCAACTGGAGCCTTCCAGTACAGGCTGCAGACAAGGTATCTCACTGCCCAGGGCCAACTTCCAGCCCAGGAAACCAGAGCAACAGCAAAGGAGGACAGCAGGCCGGGGGCCTCCGTATCCAGGGGTTCTGCATCTGCAGGCTCACTCAACCATGAATTGAAAATATTCAGGAAAAATAAACAAAAAATAATACAACAATAAAAAGTAATACAAATTAAAAAGATAGTAGAAAAACTATTTACATAGTATTTAATTGTATTAGGTATTATAAGTAATCTAGAGATGATTTAAAGTATCCGAGGGATGTGCACAGGTTATATGCAAATACTACACCATTTTATATAGGGACTTGAATATCCACGGATTTTGGTATCCATGGGGGTATCTTGGATGCAATCTCTCACAGATACCAAGGGACAACTGTTTTTACTAGTTTTAAGCTACTAATTTTCAAGGTAATTTTGTTACACAGCAATTGACACTTCTATATTCTTTCCCCTAGCACATATGCCAGGTGGTCGCTCCTCTCCTACCCAGAAGGTCTGTGGATTTCAGTCTCGAGTAGCAGAAGCAGGGGAGGCTTGGACTTCAGATGACCCTAGGGACAGAAGAAACCAAGGGAAACAGCTTCCTGAAAACAGAATTAGGTGAAAGGCCTCATGGTAAAGGAGACCCCTCCTCAGCACCTTCATCCACCTCTGTTCCCGGGATGCTGGTGCCAGGCTTATTCCCCGTGAGACAGGAGACTGCAGATGCACTGTCTGGGCAGCTCACTCAAGAGACGCTGGCAGGTATACATGTTTGCAGTCCCCAGAGGAACAGCTGGGTCCTCAGCCAATTACAGAAAACAGGCATCCCCCGTGCACAGAGCTCCTAAAAAGCTCTTTCAGGCCTTACTCTTAAATATGAGCAGACAGGCTAAGAGCAAACATCTGAGTACATCCTCTATTAGTAAGGAAGAGACCAAAATTATGCAGAAAAAGGCAAGGCAGGGAATGGAGGACAGCTCTGAAAAGATATTTCTGGCCTTTTTCTTTTCTTTTCTTTTTTTCTTTGTAGGTTAAAAGAAATCTGAAAACAGAATGCTATTTTTTTTTTTAATGTAAAGAACATTATGGATCAAAAATAGATGATCTCTTCGGAATTTAAAGCTAAGGTGAGAATTAAAAATTTCAATAGAAATGTTGGGGAATAAAATTGAAGGGTTCTCCCAGAAAATAGAACCAAAAATTCCGAATTCCAATGTAGAAACATTTTTAAGTAAAAATGTTAGAGGACTGATCCAGGAGGCACACCATCCAACTAAGGATAATTATAGAAAGAGAAAATAAAGCATATGGAGCAGAGAAAATTATTTTTAAACAGGAAAATAGGAAATATCACTGAACTGAAAGAACCTTCCAGAATGAAAAGGGCCAGCCAAATGAATGAAAAAAGACACACACAGGCACATCACAAAATTTCAGAACATCTCCTAAAAAGACATAAAGAATCTCCTAAAAGTTTCCAACAAAACAACAAAAACATGGTGGGGGTCACACACACAAAGCTGGTGTCAGAATGGCATGGTCCTTCTCAACACTATGACCTGAAGCTAGGATTCAGTGTTATTGTAATGCCTCAAATGCTGAGGTTTCCAATCTAGAATTATCTACCTTGCCAAAATATCAATCCTGGATATAATAAAGGCATTTTCAGATATGCAAGGTTACAAAATTTCTAATTCCCACGCAATATTTTACAGGATCTACAGAGGATGTGTTCCATCAAAAGGAAAGAACAGGCCAAGCAAAAGGAAGACTTGAGATGTGCAAGGCAGGGAATCACACAAAGGAGGGAAATGGTAAAGAAAGCCCAGTTCAGCAGCTGTGCCAGGGCTGGACAGCATAAAATCTAGACTGGAACAAGATCAAGGGCTCAAAAAATATATATATATATATATGTGTGTGTGTGTGTGTGTGTATATATATATGTGTGTGTGTGTGTATATATATATGTATATACATATATGTGTGTGTGCGTGTCTCCAAGGGAAAAAAAAAATCAGATGAATAGAACACCTAATATGTCTGACAAATGGCAAGTTTCATAGTACTATCAGGCCATTTCAGGCATTAGTGATAGCTAAAATAAATAAGAAATAAGAAACAGTGATAGGTAGCTTATTTTTTAATAAACCTATTACTGGAGTAGGAGCAAAAAACAAAAACAAAATGAGCAAACAAAAAAGTGGAACAATTATTAATTTCAGGAAAACCATAAATTTTAACAAAAAATGTAATCAGAATATATTACATGGCTCACCTGCAAATATTTACACGGCCATAATTCAAACACAGAACACAGATTAAACAAAGCAATCATATAGTTAATATTGTGGGGATATGGGGAAGAGGAAATGGGTGTTGGTATGTGTCTGGGGGTAGAATAGGGAAGGCAGAGCTAAGATCCTGAGCTAAATCTTCATCTCCCATAATGGGAAGTCAGTAGATAATGTTCACAATCAAAAAGCCAACAGATAACTTTAAATAAAAAGAGGGTGGCCAATGCTGAAAGGAAAGCAAAACTGAGTGAAAGGAGCAAGGGGCATGGGTAGGAAATGGGGCAGGATCATGTTTTTTTTTCATTTTAAGCAAAATGTTTTAAATTACTGCACATGTAAACTTTGCTAAAAATAAAATCTAACCTAAAAAGAAAACGTGACTATGAAGCAAGGAATCAGAGACAGTCTAGAACACTCTTCATAGCATATTGGCTATGGGAGGAAAAGAATCCCATGCTTCACAAGCACTTCCACCCCCAAACCCCAACATACACACACATACACACACACACACACAGAATTTCCTAACAGCTTTTTAGTATCCATCCCTTAAACAAGAATGAGAAACGAAGGATCATTAGATATTTGAGTAAAGTGCCTAACATGAAAATAGAGAATTACCAGCAAAAAGAAACAAAGAGGCAGAAGTGAAAGATTGTGCTGAAGAAACACAGAAAGAGAAGAAAACAAACAAAAAATTCTAATATATATCCTCAGTAAGATAAAACCCTATATGCATGAATCAGGAACAAGATACTGTATTGTAAAAAGAAATAAAAAGAGAAGGAAAGGAGGGAGGGAAGGGAGAGAATAAATGGCAGCCCAGAAAACAATTCAAGAGCTCTTAAATTTAAAAGAAAAATAGGATCCCTCAAATGGAAAATGTAATAAGAGATTTAGAAGATACAGCTGAGAGTGTCACCCAGAAAACAAAACAATAAAAGATGAAAATCTGTCAAGAAAAAACTTAGAAAATTAGAGGATAAAATGATAAAGTCTAATATCCAACTAAGGACTTCAGAAAAAAAAGAAATGGGAAAAAAAACAGAAATAAGAAAATAATTCCAGAAAACTTCCGGGAATTAAAAACATGAGTTTGTCTATAAAGACCCGCCAAGTGCCCAGCAAAGCAAAGGAAAACAGATCTAGATCAAGGAAAAATGTCAGAACATAAAGGCCAAAGAGAAGACCCTGAAAGCTTCCTGAGGGGGACACGTTACCTACGAAAGATCAAGATCAAGAATCGTAACGAGGCAGGCTGTAACATCAGCAGTCATAACACATAAGGAGGAATGCCTCCAGAGTTTCTACGGACAACTGTTCCAACCTAGAATTCCATGCCCAGCCACACTCACTGAATTGTAAGGGCAGAATAAAGCTATCTCTTGGCATTCAAAGAAAACTAACCTCTGAACCATCCTTTCTCGGGAATCTACCAGAAGATGTGCTCCACCAAGAAGGGGTAAACCAAGAAAGAAAATGACATGAGAGCCACACAACAGACTCAAACCCAAGAGAGAAGCCAAGAAAGGTCCTAGGAGGATGGCCAAGGGCCCTCCCAAGATGCCAACCAGGCAGCAGGCCACAGGAGCAGCAGCCAGCCCGGACAGAAGTAGGTCAGGGGCCCTGGGAGGGGCGTCTTAAGATGACGAGAGTGATAGTGAACCTGATGTGTTGGTTGTATTGTGAAAGAAAAAAAGGGAATCATGGGAAATAGTATGGGTCAGCTTTGAGTAACTTTTTCCATGGGCACAATATGGTACATACTAATTATGAATCCAACAAACTCTATGAGGACTGTATTGAGCAGGTGTGGAGACGGGCCGTGTGTGTGTGGGTGAGGAGAGCAGTAAAAAAGAATTAAAGTCAATAGATAATGTTAAAAACTGAAAAAAAAAAAATCAAATGTCAATAAAAGCCATGTTACTTGAAGATACAGAAATAAATACCAAAGGAAAAACCAGGGTGTTATGTATGGCATGGGGCTGATGTGCTTTTGTAATAAGTCAGGTGGAACTATGTGATTCTATGTGCATATATGGCTTCAGGGAAAGTAAGAAATTTTATATTTTGTAGAAACTCAGAAGAGTGCTCATTGCACTAGTATTTAAAACCATCCACTTAAAAACCAGGATATTTAATCTTGTGCAAGCAACACAGGAGTCAAGAGGGCCTTATAGGTAGGAGCAAAACAAAAGATGCTGCGATTGAGTCTTGGAAGCAGAAAACATCCTTTCTTCTTCCTGATGCCTAAACCAGAAATGTTAGCAGGGAAGAAATAACTGAGAGGACGCTATATTTAAGGAAACCAAAATAATCATGAACTCAGAGCTTACCTGAGCTGGTAAATACAGGCACCATCCATATCACAACGCTGCCTAAAAATCGTATTTATATTGCATGCAAATATTTGACAGCTCCATCACAAACAATAAAAGATCGGGGAGAGAAAAGCCATTTAGCCTGATAAAGTACATCTCAATTTAGCTAGCAGATCAGTACCCACAGGAATAATCTGGAAGGCATGTTCCCTACCCCCTCCACCTTCTGTTATTTTCATTTCTAGCAGTGATCACTGAAGCATCAGGATTTGTGGGGATTCACAAGTAACATCATGATGGGAGGAGGCAGCCCTGCCTCCGATGATGAGCTGAAAATAGCTGAAGATGGTAAAACCAAGAGCAAAGCAACCCGGCTCATAGCCGAAATTTCATCTCCTCCTCAGCCTCTCACAGAGAAGCCAGGAAGAGTCTGATTGGCTTGCAATCGGGTAAACAAAAATAAACACATAAATGAATAAAGTCACTGATCCTGAGCTTCCGTTTCTTCATCTATAAAACTGAGATTAGGGCCGGGCATGGTGGCTCACTCCTGTAATCCCAACACTTTGGGAGGCCGAGGCGGGCGGATCACGAGGTGAGGAGTTTGAGACCAGCCTGACCAACACAGTGAAACCCCGTCTCCACTAAAAATACAAAAATTAGCCGGGCGTGGTGGCGTGTGCCTGTAACCCCAGCTACTCGAGAGGCTGAGGCAGGAGAATGTCGGCAGAGGTTGCAGTGAGCCGAGATCGCGCCACTGCACTCCAGCCTGGGCCACAGAGCGAGACTCCGTCTCAAAAAAAAAAAAAAACACACACACACACAGATTAAGGCATGGTCTCTTTTGGGATTGTTTTGAATATTAAATGACAACATACATATTCCCAGATCAGTGACTGAATGTCTAACAGGCTCCCAATACATTTTCCATGTTTTCCTCACTCGAGCCTTTTTAAAATCCAGTGATCTGGAAGGAACCATTGGTTACTCCAGGCTGTACTGAGGCGTTCAACTGGGTCCCCAGCCCTGCACGCCTCTGGGCAGGAAAGGTGAAGGGCCATGGCTGAAAACACGCGCAGCGCCACCGGCGCTTTCGGATCTGGAGAGGCGAGGGAGGATGGGGTGGGACGGAAGGGGAGAGGACCTAGCACTTATAAAGATGCTCTCACAGCCAAGTTATACAACACTCCACGTAAACAAATGCAAAACATTCTTTAGGGACAGCGTAGCGAGGTCGGGGAGTTAATACGGAAAACAACGGCCCCATTCATCAGACAGAAAGCTTAGCTTTGTGGTTCTTAACCTTTTGGGTTACCTTTGAGAATCTGATTAAAGCTGGGGCTCCTCTGATCAAAAATGGGCGCCTAGAAATAAGCAGATGGGACTCAGTGGTTCGCCAAGAAATAAGATGGGATTCAGTGGTTTGCCAAGCCGCAGAGGCCCGCGAGGAAAGACCCCGGACTCAGCCAGCGGCGCTTCAATTGAGTTCACCGCTGGCTCGACCGAAAGCCACCTAATTAAGGAAATAAAGAGTGGCAAAGGCTGCCACCTTCCCTATTTTGTCAAGAGAGACGGATTCTGTCAACCGAAAAAAAAAAGAAGAGCCAGCCCCGAGCGGCGCAAGAAATAAGAGATCAGCTGCTCAGAGCTTACAGCAAACCGTCCCTGCGTGCAGGCCCCTCGCGCTCCCGTGCAGGCCCCTCGCGCTCCCCTCCAGGCCCGGTACCTGGCAGAGCCGCGTCCTCCGCGTCCTCGGCCTCCGCGTCCCCGGCCTCCGCGTCCTGCTCCTCCGGGGCCCCGCGCGCCCGCCGTTCCGCCTCCTCCTGGGCCGCCGGCTCTACGGGCGGCGGGGGCGAGGGCGAGGGCGAGGGCGGGGCGCACCGGGGCGCGGGGCCCCCGGCGCCCGACGACTCTGACGACGCCGAGTCCTCCGAGGAGCCGGCCGGGCCCCAGTCGTCCCAGAGCCAGGGCGCGTGCGCCTGCTCCAGCAGCCGGCGGCCTAGGCGGTAGTGCAGCAGCTCGCGGTAGCACGGCCCGTACTCATCCCAGCGCGGCTCCTGGTAGCGCTTCATGTACTCGCTCTTCACCCCGCTCCCCGGGGACATGGTGCCGTCCGCCGCCTCGAGCCCCAGACGCTCCTCGCTGCCCGCAGCCTACGGGACCCGGTACACGACACAGAGGCCGCCCCGCCCCTCCGCCGGCCCTGCCCGCCGCGACGTTTAAACCCGGAGCCCCGCCCGGCCGGGAGCAGGGGGCGGGTCCCGGCGAGGGCGGGGAGGGGGCGGGGCGGGGGCGGCCTCACCCGGCGGCCGGGACCGAGAGCAGAGGCGGGGACCTGGGCTGCTGGGGTCGAGGGGCGCGCAGCCGAGGAGGGCTGCTCAGAGGGCGGAAGGCAGGGAGGCTGCGGGCTGGGGCGAGAGGACCGCGGGAGACTGGGGCTGAGCGGGAGGAGGAGCGAGGTAGGGGAGCGGCGGGGCCCGTGATCTGGCGGTCCTGGGGTCTCCGGAGGCGTCCCCTGAGCTAGGCGTGCGGTCCCGCGGGGCTGCCTTACCTCCTTCCCGCCGCGCCCGGCCGATCCTCTGTGCCCAGGCCCGAGGCGCGCGTGGCGCAGCAGCTAAAGCGCAGCTCGCTCTCCCGCGCGCTTTCCTCCTGAGCAAGATGTCGCCGAGGCGGCCCGCGCTCCAGCTGCAGGCGGGAGGCGGTGGCGCCGCCTCAGTCCCGGAGCCTCCCCGCGCGCTCCCGGCCCCCGGGCCTCCGCCCGCTCCGTGGGGGCGGCTGCTTCCGTGCAGAGCGCAAGGCGCGGGGGTGCGGGCGTGCCTGCCAGTCCGAGGGGCCCAGGCCCAGGTCCCTGGCCCACTTATTTGAGGTGCCCGTCCACCCTGGTCCCAGCAGACGCTGCCCCAGGCACGCGTCACTCTGCAGGAGTCGTCAGTTAGGGGCAAGAGATGATCCCTCCAGAAATGCAGCCCCCCCAGGCTGCGGCCGGGGGCGACACTCTCTGTCCTCACTCGAAACCTACCCGTTCTTCCTCTCTGTGTTCACAACACCTGTTATTCTGGCTTTAACGCCCTTTTATGTCTACACTCCCCAAATTCTTTTAGATTTTGATCAAAACCATTTCACTCGCTCAAAGACCCGTTTGCACATAAAACCTTGACAGATTCACTTACCTTGTGCAGAAGTATACAACGTTGTCCCATTTGTTACAGTTTCAAAAGTGGCCCCACACTGTTTTCCCTTTTTACACATAAAACCTTCACAGATCCAGTTACCTTGTGCAGAAGTATACAACGTTGCCCCATTTGTTACAGTTTCAAAAGTGGCCCCGCACTGTTTTCCCTTTTTGCTCATAAAACCTTCACAGATCCGGCCGAGCGCTGTGGCTCACGCCTATAATCCCAGCATTTTGGGAGGCCGAGGCGGGTGGCTCAGGAGGTCAGGAGATCGAGACCATCCTGGCTAACACAGTGAAACCCCATCTCTACTAAAAAAAAAAATTAAAACAATTAGCCCGGCGTGGTGGTGAACGGCTGTAGTCCCAGCTATTCGGGAGCCTGAGGCAGGAGAATGGCGTGAACCTGGGAGGCGGAGCTTGCAGTGAGCCGAGATCGTGCCACTGCACTCCAGCCTGGGCGACAGAGCAAGACTCCGTCTCCATTTGTTACACTTTCAAAAGTGGTTCTGCACTATTTTCCCTTTCTTAAAAAAAGAGCCTTGATACAGTAGCTGCAAAAAGATTTGAAAGGAAAAAACTTTTGGAAAATCAAAATATATATAGCAGTTAAAAAGCAGGCCCAGGCCGTGAGTAGCGCTCACGGCTTCCACGTCAGGATTCCCACGAATTCACCTACTTTCTACGTGTCCGCATCCTGCCTCCCACCACCACCCCCCACCTCATCATAGCTAAATGATTCAGAGGCGGCTACTGGCCCAAATGGGGCGAGTCAGACCGCCTGCTCTGAAAACTTGAAGTTACTAGTCCAGTCATTAGCACGGGATTGTGTTAATGGCAGTTTTCTGGACGGAAACTCCAGGATACCCTGCTGCTAATGAGTCTGCGGACGCCATGATTTCTCCCCTTCCCAACTTTATTGTCTATTCCTTGACTTACATTAGGGACATTCTAATGCACTTTCCTTTTGTTTAAACTGGCTGGGGTTGGTTTCTGATGTTTGCAACCAAAGTAGCCTTAGTAAAGATTGAATAAGGTGGGGAAATGGTTATATGTAGTTCTATGGGACATGCAGGACACCATCGGTTTCAGCTTTTGCTGCATAATTCACTCCAAAACTTAGTGGTTTAAAACAGCTGAGATTTATTACTTCTTATGATTCTGAGGGTTAGCTGGTCAGTTCCTCCGCAGTTGGATTCTGATGGAGAGACAGCAGGGCTGGAAGGTTCCAGATGACCTCCTGATATAGTTGGGATAATTCTCTCCTCCAAATCTGAAGTTGAAATTGATCCCCAGTGTTGGAGGTGGGGCCTAGTGGGAAGGGAAGTGTGTGGGTCATGGGGGCAGATCCCTCATGCATGGCTTGGTGCCATTCTTTGGTAACGAGTGAGTTCTCACTCTTTTAGTTTGCATGAGAGCTGGTTGTTCAAAAAGAGCCTGGCATGTCCTCCTCTCTCTCTCTCACTCCCTTTCTCTCTCCATGTAACATGATAGCTCCCCTTCCCCTTCCACCATGATTGGAAGCTCCCTGAGGCCTCACCAGAAGCAGATGCTGACACTGTGCTTCCTGTATAGCCTGCATGAGCTATACATGAGCCAAATAAACCTGTTTTATTTATAAATTACCCAGCCTCCGGTATTCCTTTATAACAGCACAAAACAAACTAGTACACCTCCCTCACATAACTGGCAGTGGGGTGGGCTGTGGGCTGGGCTGTCTTGGTCACATCCTCCAGAAGCCTGGACTGGCATCTCAAGGTCATATACATCTCCTGCTGCATTCTCACGTTCAAAGAAATCACAAGGCTAAGAGTCAAGGGTGAGAAATAAACTTCCCTTCTGCATAAGAGGAGCAGCAAATTCACATTCCAAAAGGGATTGCATACTGGATGAAGGAATTTGCGGGCATATTTTACAATCTTCAACACAACACACACACACACACACACACACACACACACACACAAATAAAAGGGCACTCTGGGAGGCTAAGGCAGGTGGATCACCTGAGGTCAGGAGTTCAAGACCAGCCTGGCCAACATGGCGAAACCTCATCTTTACCAAAAATACAAAAATTTGCTGGACTTGGTGGTGCATGCTTGTAGTCCCAGCTACTCCGGAGGCTGACAGGAGAATTACTTGAACCTGAGAGGCAGAGGTAAGCTGAGATCATACCACTGCGCTCTAACCTGAGCGACTGCACCCTATTTACAAGGGAGGCTTGCAAATATCTGGCTTTTCTAGGTTCTACACTGGCATGGGAATTCATAAAAAGTGTCAAGTAGGTAGGGGATGTCTCCTGAGTATGTTTGTAGTTGGAAGGGGCAGTCAGGGGCTGGGGACGGGGGGAGAGAGAGAGAGAGAGAGAACAGCACCATCCAGAGACGAATGGGAAGGAGAGGGCAGAGGAGGGAAGGAGCACTGTGTGGGAGGAGCGGGTACAGAGCACGTGAATTGGGGAGGAGTCAGGAGGAGTGGGTACAGAGCACGTGAGATGGAAGATTAGCTTTTTCTCAGAAGCAAGGAAGACGGAAGTTGAGGAAGCCCTCGGAGGATGGCCTCCCCTGGCTCAGAAGAAGAAAATTATTGAGATAGGATGGGCTGGCAAGCTGAGGGAGTGATACTGCCAGAGGCTTAGGGTGGAAGGGCTCCGAGAGGTTCAGCCACACCCCCTGAGAGGTGGACAGCCTTCATGTCCCTGTGAGGCTGCCTGTTCTGCTCCTGGCCAGTCTCGGTCGCCAGCAGATTTTCTCCTGTGGAATCTGTATGCCTGTGTGGCAAATATCTATTGTTTATCTTTCAGGAGTCCAGCTCCAGACCCTTTTTTTTTTTTTTTTGGAGATGGAGTCTTACTCTGTCGCCCAGGCTGGAGCGCAGTGGCGCGATCTTGGCTGACTGCAACTCCCCTTCCTGGGTTCAAGCGATTCCCCTGCCTCAGCCTCCTGAGCAGTTGGGACTACAGGCACCTGCCACCATGCCCGGCTCAATTTTGTATTTTTAGTAGAGAGAGCGTTTCACCATGTTGGCCAGGCTAGTCTTGAACTCCTGACCTCAGGTGATCCATCCGCCTCGGCCTCTCAAAGTGCTGGTATTACAGGCGTAAGCCACTGTGCCCGGCCAGATCTTCCTTTCTATTGGCTCCCCAATCTCCATCAGGGGAAGATGCCCCTCCTCGCCCAGGGCTGCCTCCCAGCCAGAGCTTCCTCTCAGCCAGGGCTTCGTCTGCCAAAATTGAGGGCACGAATCCTCCCTCTCCTGCCTATGCCTGGATCTTGCAGCCTGGTTTCTGGATTCTCCTTGGTTTCTCTTAAATTTCCACCCTTTCCATTTTTTCTGCGAGCCTCTTAGGCCAGAGGTCCTGGTACCATCCATGGCCTGTTAGGTTCTGGGTCGCATTGCAAGAGGTGAGTGGCGTGTGAACAATTACCACCTGAGCTCAGCCTCCTGTCAGATCAGCAGCAGGATTAGATTCTCATAGGATTGCGAACCCTTTTATGAACTGTGCATGTGAGGGATCTAAGTTGCGCACTCCTTATGAGAATCTGTCTAATGCCTGATGATCTAAGGTGGAACAGTTTCATCACTAAACCACCCTGCCTTGCTGCCCCACATCTGTGGAAAAATTGTCTTCCACGAAACTGGTCCTTGGTGCCAACAAGGTTGGGGACCACTGCCTTAGGTCATTCCTAAAAGTTCCCTCTTGCTTAAGAAACCAGTCCCAAGCCAGTAACATTTGCCACAGTTCTATCTTTTAATCTCTGCTCATCGGTCCTCATCTCATCTGCAGAACAAATTGACACCCTCGTCCATTGTGGCTGTTCTTCAGTACTGTACGAACAAGGGATTCTCTGGAGGGAGGCTTACCTCATCTGTTCTAGAAATACAATCTTATAGGTTATGCTTATGACTATAGTAGATTGTTTAACATCTAGACCTTACATATGGTCAATTATATCCCAGAGAGGAGTCCTTCCCACCCCATGAGTGCTGTCCAATTTGGTCTTTCTCATCATGTTCTTGTTATTTTAACACAAAGGCAAATGTATAAATGGACACGTATTGCTTCATCTGCTCACTGCTATTCCCTGTCCCCCCTGTGGTTCTTGTGGGGCTGTCAACCCCAGCTTCCCACTCTGTCCCCATCTATAGGGAAAGGGATGTGACCTGGGCTTGGCCAATCAGATCATCTCATGCCCCTGGCAACAGCTGCGCATATGATGGAAGAATCTTTGTCTATAATTGGAATACCAAGAAGTTCTCTTTTGCTGGTGGTCTTTGGCTCAGACAATATAAGCTTGAGGCTATTAAGTGGCACTTTCTCCAGCTATAGGGAGGAAGTCCTTTTCCAGTGGGAGAAGAAGAGGCCAGCCTTCAGCAGGAAAGCAGAGCTCAAAGACAAAGAGAAGGAAAGAGAGTCCCAGTGACATTGGTTGAACCCCTGGCTCTAGCTCTGCCTGAGCCCACAAATATCCTTTCTGTTTAAGCTAGTTTGAATTTTTTTTGGTCACTTCCAAGTGGATAAGTCCTGACATAATAATATGCTATTAGCTCATGTGGGAGCTGGCTGTTAAAAAGAGCTTGGCATCCCTCTTGCTCCCTCTCTTGCCATGTGACATACCTGTTGCCTTTTCCCCTTCTGCTATGGCTGTGAGCTTCCTGGGCTCCCCCACCCAGAAGCAGATGCCAGCACTGTGCTGCTTGTACAGCCTGCAGAACCATGATCCAAAAAAACCTCCTTTTTTTTTTAATAAGTTACCCAATATCTGGAATTCCTTTATATCAACGCAAAATGGACTAGTTCACAGAAGATAAGACATATTAAATATCTTAATTGGAATCAATATTTAAATGTGCTTAGATTCATTTTGAATTGAGGAGGAGTATAAAGAAAACATAAGAATGGATACAAATTAAAATAAAAGAGTTTTTGTTTCCATTCTTTCTGTGGTAGCTGCTATTATCTTAAGTCCTCAAGCGAAGGTAAGGCAAAGAATGCTAACACAGCCCTGCCACATCAACAGTTGCCCCCTGTGCCCTTCTGTGAAGTATAAGCCAGCAGTGACGGTCACAGTTGTGCAGTTTGAGGGATGTAATCAGCACCCTTTCCCAATGCAGCATGTGAAATACTCAGCTTTGAAATGTTGTTATTGGACTGAAGAAGTAATTTCAGAAAACTTTTCACAGTGGGCATCTTTGTGTGGAATGAAGACAGGTGACAATTTCAGGAACCCTACTGTCCACGGCCTTGACCCAGCTGCTACGTTCCAGTGAGGATTTGATTCCACGCACATTAGTGAAAGCTTGCTGTATCCCTGGCTGTGCTGAGGGCAGGAAATGTAAAAGACGCAGGTCTCAAACTTTAGGCTTATTTATTTATGTATTTATTTATTTATTTTTGAGACGGAGTCTTGCTCTGTCACCCAGGCTAGAGGGCAGTGGCATGATCTCGACTCACTGCAACCTCCGTCTCCCTGGTTCAAGCTATTCTCCTGCCTCAGCCTCCCAAGTAGCTGGGATTACAGGCTTATGCTGACATGCTGCGCGAATTTTTGTATTTTTAATAGAGACGAGATTTCGCCATGTTGGCCAGGCTGGTCTTGAACGCCCGCCTCAGCCTCTCGAAGTGCTGGGATTACAGACATGAGCCACCATGCTGGGGCCCTTTTAGATTCATTTAAAGCTCAGTGGTTCCCAACTTTTGGGGGTCATATACTCCTTTGAGAATATGATCAAACTTATGGACTTTCTCCCCAGAAAAAATAAATATACACACAAAACATTTGCCTGCCTGTAACCCTCCCCCATGCCGGCTTATGGATCCCAGGAAAAGAACCTACGTGCTCTATTCCACAGACAAACAACATATAATTAGATGACTAATAGTACTAGCATCCAATGCCTTCTCAATGTCAGGCATTTTACTCACATTAGCTCAATTAATTCTCATAGCAACTCTGTGAGAATTAGAAATAGAATCTATTATGTGCCCATTTTACAGATGATGAAATTGAGGACTAGACCTAATAATGAATAAAGAACTCGATTAAGATTACACAGCTAGCAGTGGTGGAATTGGAGCTCAGAGATGGCTGACTCTGGAGTTAATAGTCATGCGAGGTTGGCCGAGGGATAATTAGCCAGGCGCTCCGAGGCAAAAAATAGAGAAGGTGGAGACTGCAGTCTGCCTCAAGGCAGAGCCAGACTGCCTGAGTTTGAATCTTGGTTTTCCCACTAACTACGCGACTTTGCTCAGGTAACTTCTCTATGCTTCAGTGTCCCTAGGCATGAAACAGAGATAATAACAGTTCCTGTGAGGACTGGATAAAATTGCAGTTTATGAAGTAGTGAGAACTGTGTCTGCATCGAATAAGCAATCAATAAATGGTAGCTCTTTTTATTGTTAAGCAGGATGGCCCCAGTGCTTTGAGGATGGCTCCACATACGAAGGAAGAATGACAAAGAACAGATGTATCCAGAAACACAAGCAGAGAACTGGCTTAGGGTCTTCAAACTGCAGGTGAAGAGTTGTCACTAGTACTATGTAATTTAGGATAGTGAGGAACGAAGAAAACTTGAGTTCCACAGTAGAATAGTTTACTGGTGAGTTTCAAGAGTGAGGTTTTGCCAACCACGGTGGCTCATGCCTATAATCCCAGTACTTTAGGAGGCCAAGGCAGGAGGATCACTTGAGGCCAGGAGTTGAAGACCAGCCTGGGCAATGTAACAAGACCCTGTCTCTTAAAAAATAAAAAATATTACCCAGGGGTGGTGGAGCATGCCTGTAGTCCCAGCTACCCAGGAGGTTGATGTGGGAGGATTGTTTGACCCCAGGATGTCGAGGCTGCAGTGAGCTATGATCACACCACTGCACTCCAACCTGGGTGTCAGAGCAAGACCCATCTGTTTAAAAAATGAGGTTTTGGCTGGGCACAGTGGCTCAGGCCTGTAATCCCAGCACTTTGGGAGGCCCACGGGGGTGGATCACCTGAGGTCAGGAGTTCAAGACCAGCCTGGCCAACATGGTGAAACCCCATCTCTATCAAAAAATACAAAAATTATTCAATCATGACTGGCGCATGCCTGTAGTCCCAGCTTCTCTGGAGGCTGAGACATGAGAATGGCTTGAACCCAGGAGGCAGAGGTTGCAGTGAGCCGAGATCGTGCCACTGCACTCCAGCCTGGGTGACAGAGTAAGACCATGTCTCCAAATAAAATAAATAAAAATAAAAAATAAAAAAATGAGGTTTAATAAAGGGAGAGGGTAAACATGAAATCTGGGAAGCTAAGGAATGTGTGAATAGTGAGAAAATGAATGTAGCTGGTATAAGTCACTCATTTAAAAAGTCTAATACAAAACCAGGCTTGTTATCATGCTGATTTCGTCATTGATGGATTGAAATAAATCAGGCCAGGCAAGGTGGCTCACGCCTGTAATCCCAGCCCTTTGGGAGGCCGAGATGGGCGGATCACCTGAGGTCGGGAGTTCGAGACCAGCCTGACCAACATGGAGAAACCCCGTCTCTACTAAAATACAAAATTAGCCAGGCGTGGTGGCGCATACCTGTAATCCCAGCTACTCGGGAGACTGAGGCAGGAGAATCCCTTGAACCTGGTAGGCAGAGGTTATGGTGAGCTGAGATCACACCATTGCACTCCAGCCTGGGCAACAAGAGCAAAACTCCATCTCAAAAAATATATATATTTGTGTTTGTAAGGGAGTCATGTTGATAACTTTTTGGGGAATTATACTGCGTTAGTCTGCTAGAGCTGCCATAAAAAGGTACCATAGACTGGGTGGATTAAACAACAGAAATTTATTTCTCACAGTTCTGGCTGTGAAGTCCAAGAGCAAAGTGCCAGCATCGTTGGTTTCTGGCAAAGAGTTTTCTTCCTGGCTTGTAGATAGCCCCTATCTCCCTGTGTCCTCACATGGCTGAAAGAGAGTTCTGGGGTCTCTTCCTCTTCTTATGAGGGCATCAGCCCTATCAGATCAGGGCTTAAGTCTTATGACCCCATTCAACTTTAACACCTCCTCACAGGCCCCATCTCCAAATATAGTCACATCAGAGGTCAGGGTTTCAACATAAGAATTTTGGATTAGCGCTTCAACATATGCAATTCAGTTCATCGCACATACTTTGACAGTTTTGGATATCTCATTGAGATGTCCAAGTGGACTCAACTTCCGGAACCAATTAAACTTAATTAACCGAAAAAGTGCACTTCCTGGCCAGGTAAGCCCAGTAGCACCTTTTCTTGGCTCCTAAAGTGAGTCTCAAATGCCAATAGAATTTATCTTCCTTGACTCTGTTTCTCTGTGCATCTCACCACCCGCTCCCCGCTGCCCTATCTCATTACTTTTGCTTCTGTTTCTGGTCCTTAGACAAATTTGTTTCCAGTTCAGATTTGCACATGGCCAAGAATTTATTCCCCAATGGTGGCAGCAATGATTAGGAATGTAGTTTTATGGTCCAACCATTTTGTGATATAGCTAGGTTGATGTGAATCTATTCTCTGCCATGTGAGATACAACAAAGAATTGGGTAAAAACCTTGCTCATTTGTCTGTCTATGAGTTCAAGTGAATTGAGAAAGTATTTCATGGACACTGGAAAGGAAAATGATGCTTTGTAATATGGACTGGCTCTGCTCTAAGCTATAGATTCTAAAACTTAGATCTACAACAAAGAAGGACTGTCTCAGAGTGTTGGTAGAAAGGACTGTACCAGATACTTCTAACTGCTGATGTCTCAAGGAATGGATTTATGACTATAGACTTGCAAGCTGATGCTGCCTAGACAACTGTCAGGATTCAGGACTGAGTGGGGATTTCCAGAACTCTTATTAGTGGTTCTCAACTGGTGTTGATTTTGTGCCCCGGGCAGCATTTGGCAAAGTCCAGAGACATTTTTGGTTGTCACAGCAGGGGAGGGGATTGCTACTGACATTGAGTGGGAAGACAGCAGGGATGCTACCACATACCCTATAAGACACAGGACACTGCCCACAACAAAGAATTATCTGGTTCAAAATATCAGTAGTGCTGAGCCTGAGAAACCCTGTTCTAGAGGCATGTGCCTTTGTTTGGTTATTGCTTAGGAAATGTTAAATTCTGTAAGGATTGATTTAACTTGTGAAATGCAAATGATTTTTTGTTGTTGTAGTAGAATATATATAACATAAAATTTACCATTTTAAGAAAGAAAGAAAGAAAAAAATTACCATTTCAACCATTTGTAAGTGTACAATTCAGTAACACTAAGCGCATTTATGTTGTTGTGCAAATATCACCAATGTCCACCTCCAGAATTTTTCATCATCTCAAACTAAAACTGTACCTATTAAATGATATTTCTCCATTCTCCTCTGCCCCAAGTCCCTAATTATCGCTATTCCATTTTCTGCCTCTATGAATTTGCCTACTCTAGGTACCTCATGTAAGTGAAATTATACAGTATTTGTCCTTTGTGTCTGGCTTATGTCACTTAAAATAATGTCTTCTAAGTTTCATCCATGTTGTAGCAATGTGTCAGAATTTTCCTCTTTTTAGGCTGAATAATATTGTATTGTCTGGATAGACCACACTTTGCTTATCCATTCGTCTGTCAACAGATACTTTGGTTGCCTCCGTATTTTAGCTATTGTACATAATGCTGCTATGAACATGGATGTACAAATATCTCTTCCAGACCCTGCTTTCAATTCTTTGGTATATGCCCAGCAGTGGAATCACTGTATCATATGGTAATTCTATTTTTAATTTTTTTTGAGGAACTGCCATACTATTTTTGACAGAAACTGTACTTTTTTTTTTTTTTTTTTTTTTGAGACAGGTTCTCGCGTCCAGGCTGGAGTGCAGTGGTACAATCTCGGCTCACTGCAACTTTTCCCTCCTGGGCTCAAGTGATCCTCCTACCTCAGCCTCCCAAGCAGCTGGGACCACAGACACACACCACCATACCTGGCTAATTCTTGTATTTTTCGTAGAGATGAGGTTTCACCATGTTGCTCAGGCTGGTCTTGACATCCCAAGCTCAATCAATCTGCCCACCTCAGCCTCCTAAATTGCTGTGATTACAGGCATGAGCCACCACACCCAGCCACCATTTTTATCTCCACCAGCAATGCACAAGGATTCCAATTTCTCCACATCCTTGTCCACACTTGTTATACTCTGTTTGTTTTTTTAATAGTAGCCATCCTGATGTGTGTGAAGTGGTATCTCATTGTGGTTTTGATTTGCATTTTCCTAATGTTAGTGATGTTGAGCATCTTTTCATGGGCTTCTTGGTCTTTTGTATATCTTCTTTGCAAAATGTCTATTCATGTTATTTGCCTATTTTTGAATTCAATTGTTTGTCTTTCTGTTATTGAATTTTAAGAGTTCTTGGTGCGTTTGAATACTAATCCCTTATCAAGTATATGATTTGCAAATATTTTCTCCCATTCTGTAGATTTCCTGTTATTCTACTGATAGCTTCTTTTGATGAACAAATTTTAAAAATTTTTTGTAAGGCTCAATTTGTCTATTTCTTACGTTTTTGCCTGTGCCTTCAGTGTTACATCCAAGAAATCACTGCCAAACCCAGTGTTATGTAGCTTTTGCCCAACATTTTCTTCTAAGAGTTTTAAAGGTTTAGGTCCTACATTTAGGTCTTTGACCCATTTTGAGTTAACTTTTGTTTATGGTGTTAGGTAAGGGTCCAGTTTCATTCTTTTATGTGTGAATATCCAATTTTCCTAGCACTATTTGTTGCAAATACTTTACTTTTCCCATTGAATGGTCTTTGCACCCTTGTCAAAAATCATTTGACCATATATCTGAGGGCTGATTATTGGGCTCTCTATTCCATTGGTCTATATGTCTGGCTTTTTGCCCATACCATACTGTTTTGACTACTATAGCTTTGCAATATGTTTTGAAATCAGGAAGTGTGAGTCTTCCAACATTGTTCTTCTTTTCCAGATTGTTTTAGCTATTCAAGGTCCCTTAAAATTCCATATGCATTTTAAGATGAGTTTTTCCATTTCTGCAAAAAAAACTGCTAGGATTTTCATAGAGATCGTATTGAATCTGTAGGTCAGTTTGGGTAGTAATAGCATCTTATTATGTCTTATTAATAGCGTCTTATTAAGTCTTCCAATCCATTAACATGAGATGTCTTTCCATTTATTAGTATCTTCTTTAATTTCTCTCACCAATCTTTTATAATTTTACCTGTTTTTTTAAAAGACAGTCTCATTATGTTGCCCAGGCTGGTCTCAAACTCCTGGGCTCAAGAGATCCTCTCACCTCGGCCCCCTGAGTAGCTGGGACTGCAGGCACACACCACCATGCCTGGCAACAATTTGTAGTTTAAATGTGCAGGTCTTTTGTATCCTTGATTAAGTTTATTCCTAAGTATTTTATTCTATTTGTTGCTATTGTAAATATTATTTTTTAAAATTTCCCATTGGATTGTTGATTGTTAGATTATAGAAGTGCAACTGATTTTTCTATGTTAATTTTCTATTCTGCAACTTTGCAGAAGTCATTTATTAGTCCTGACAGTTCTTGTATGTGTTGTATGTCTTTAGGGTTTTCTATTTATAAGATCATTTATCTGCAAACAGGTAATTGTACTTCTTCCTTTCTAATTTGAATGGTTTTTATTTCTTTTTCTTACCTATCTGCTCTGGCTAGGACTTCCAATGCTATGTTGAATAGAAATAGTAAAAGAAGGCAACCTTGTCTTGTAACTGATCTTAGGGGGAAAGCTTTCAGTCATTCAACATTGACGGCAATGCTAGCTGCAGGGTTTCATATATGGCCTTTATTATGTTGAGGAAGTTTACTTCCAATCCTAGTTTTTTTCAGTGTTTCAGTTTGTTTTGTTCACAAACAAGTGTTGAATTTTGTCAAATGATATTTTTCTGAATCAATAAAAATGTTCATAGGATTTGTTTCCTTCATTCTGTTAACATGGAGTATTACACTGATTGATTGATTGATTTTTTTGGGGGGGGGATAGGGTCTCACTTCCATCACCCAGGTGAGAGTACAGTGGCACACTAACACAGCTCACTGCAGCCTCAACCTTCTGGGCTCAAGCAATACTCCTGCCTCATTTTTTTATTTTTTTTGTAGAGATGAGGTCTCACTATGTTGCCCAGGCTGGTCTTGAATTCCTGGGCTCCAGTGATCCTTCCACCTTGGCCTCCCAAAATTCTGGGACTATAAGCATGAGCCACTGCACCTGGTCAGATTTATTTTCATAGTTGAACTATCCTTGCATTCTGAGAGTAAATCCCACTTGGTCATGGGGTATACTCCTTTTATTATGCTGCTAATTTTGTTTCATAGTGTTCTGTTGAAGCTCTTTTTTTTGCATCAATATTTATAAGTACAGATTTGTAGTTTCTTGAGCTGTCTTTGGCTTTGGTGTTAGAGTAATACTGGCCTCAAAGATCAAGTTAACAAGTGTTCTCTCTAACATTTCAGCAGAATGTGAGAAGGATTTGGTGTTAAATCCTCTCTAAATGTTTGGTCAAATGCACCAGTGAAGCAATATTGTCCAGAGTTTTCTTTGTTGAGAGGTTTTTGATTACCAATACAATCTCCTTACTACTTAAAGGTCTATTCATATTTTCTGTTTCTTCATGATTCACTCTTGATATCTTGTGTGTTTCTATGAATTTGTGCATTTCATCTATGTGTATACAATTTGTTGGCATATAGTTGTTCCTCTACTCTCTTATAATTCTTTTCACTCCTGTAAAATCAATATGTCCCCACTTGTATTTCTCACTTTAGTAGTTTGAGTCTTCTCTTTTTCATGGTCAATATGCATAAAGATTTGTAAATTTTGTGGATCTTTTTCAAGAATCCCCTTTCATTGGCGTTCTCTGTTGTCTTTCTTTTTTATTTTATTTTTCCATAAGTTATTGGGGTACAGGTGGTATTTGGTTACATGAGTAAGATCTTTAGTGGTAATTTGTGAGATTTTGGTGTACCCATCACCCAAGCAGTATATGCTGAACCATATTTGTAGTTTTCTATCCCTTGCCCCCTTCCATTCTTCCCCCCAAGTCACCAAAGTCCATTGCATCATTCTTATGCCTTTGCATCCTCATAACTTAGCTCCCACCTATCAGTGAGAACATACAATGTTTTGATTTTTCATTCCTGAGTTACTTAGAATAATAGTCCCCAATCTCATCCAGGTCACTGCAAATGCTGTTAATTCATTCCTTTTTATGGCTGTGTAGTATTCAATCATATATGTATATACCACAGTTTCTTTATCCACTCACTGATTGATGGGCATTTGATTTGGTTCCACGATTTTGCAATTGTAAATTGTGCTGTTATAAACATGCGTGTGCAATTATCTTTTTTGAATAATGACTTTTTTCCTCTGGGTAGATACACAGTAGTGGGTTTGCAGGATCAAATGGTAGTTCTACTTTTAGTTCTTTAGGAATCTCCACACTGTTTTCCATAGTCACTGTACTAGTTTACATTCCCACCAGCAGTGTAGAAGTGTTCCCTGTTCACTGCATCCACTCCAACATCTACTTTTTTTTATTTTTTTATTATGGCCATTCTTGCAGGAGTGAGATGGTATTGCATTGTGGTTTTGATTTGCAATTCCTTGATCATTAGTGATGTTGAGCATTTTTTCATAAGTTGGTCGGCCATTTGTGTATCTTCTTTTGAGAATCATCTGTTCATGTCCTTAGCCCACTTTTTGATAGGATTGTTTGTTTTTTTCTCACTGATTTATTTGAGTTCGTTGTAGATTCTGGATGTTAGTCCTGTGTCAGATTATAGATTGTGAAGATTTTTCTCCTACTCTGTGGGTTGTCTGTTTACTCTGCTGACTGTTCCTTTTGCTGTGCAAAAGCTCTTTAGTTTAATTAGGTCCCAACTATTTAGCTTTGTTTTTATTGCATTCACTTTGAGGTTCTTGGTCATGAAACCCTTGCCTAAGCCAATGTTTAGAAGGGTTTTTCCAATGTTATCTTCTAGAATTTTTATAGTTTCAGGTCTTACGTTTAAGTCCTTAATCCATTTTGAGTTGATTTTTGCATAAGGTGAGAGATGAGGATCCAGTTTCATTCTCCTACATGTGGCTAACCAATTATCCCAGCACCATTTGTTGAAAAGGGTGTCCTTTTCCCACTTTATGTTTTTGTTTGCTTTGTTGAAAATCAGTTGGCTGTAAATATTTGGGATTATTTCCGGGTTCTCTATTCTGTTCCATTTGTCTATGGGCCTATGTTTATACCAGTACGACGCTGTTTTGGCGACTATGGCCTTATAGTATAGTTTGAAATCAAGTAGTGTAATGCATCCAGATTTGTTCTTTTTGCTTAGTCTTGCTTTGGCTATGCAGGCTCTTTTTTTGGTTCCGTACAAATTTTATAATTGTTTTTTCTAATTCTGTGAAGACTAATGGTGGTATTTTCATGGGAATTTCACTGAATTTGTAGATTGATTTTGGCAGTATGGTCATTTCCACAATATTGATTCTGCCCATCCATGAGCATGGGATGTGTTTCCATTTGTTTGTGTCATCTATGATTTCTTTCAGCAGTGTTTTGTAGTTTTCCTTGTAAAGGTCTTTCGACTTCTTGGTTAGGTATATTCCTAAGGTTTTTGTTTCTTTTTTTTTTTTTTTTTTTTTTTGCAGCTATTATAAAAGGGGTTGTGTTCTTGATTTGATTCTCCACTTGGTCACTGTTGGTGTATAGAAGAGCTACTGATTTGTGTACATTAGTCTTGTATGTGGAAACTTTGCTGAATTCTTTTATCAGTTCTAGGAACTTTCTGGAGGAGTTCTTAGGGTTTTCAAGGTAAACAATCATATTGTCAGCAAACAGTGATAGTTTGACTTCCTCTTTACCAATTTAGAGGCCCTTTATTTCTTTCTCTTATCTAATTGCTCTGGCTAAGACTTCCAGTACTATGTTGAAGAGGAGTGGTAAGAGTGGGCATCCTTGTCTTCTTCCAGTTCTCAGAGGGAATGCCTTCAACTTTTCCCCATTCAGTATCATGTTGGCTGTGGGTTTGACATAGATGGCTTTTATTACATTAAGGTATGTCCCTTGTATGCAGATTTTGCTGAGAGCGTTAATCAAAAAGTGATGCTGGATTTTGTCGAATGCTTTTTCTGCATCTATTGAAATGATCGTGTGATTTTTGTTTTTAATTCTGTTTATGTGTTGTATCACATGAATTGATTTGCATATGTTAAGCCATCCCTGCATCCCTAGTATGAAACCTACTTGATCATGGTGGATTATCTTTTTGATATGTTGTTGAATTCGGTTAGCTAGTATTTTGTTAAGGATTTTAGCATCTATATTCATCACGGATATCGGTCTGTAGTTTTCTTTTTTGGTTATGTCCTTTCCTGGTTTCGGTATTAGGGTGATGCTGGCTGGCTTCATAGAATGAATTAGGGAGGGTTCTTTCTTTATCTTGTGGAATAGTGTCAAAAGGATTAGTACCAATTCTTCTTTGAATGTCTGGTAGAATTCTGCTGTGAATCCGTCTGGCCCTAGACTTTTTTGTGTTTTTTTGGTAATTTTTAAATTACCATTTCAATCTCGCTGCTCGTTATTGGTCTGTTCAGGGTATCTAATTCTTCCTGATTTAATCTAGGAAGGTTGTATGTTTCCAGGAGTTTATCCATCTCTTGTAGGTTTTCTAGTTTATGTGCATAAAGGTGTTCATAGTAGCCTTGAATGATCTTTTGTATTTTGGTGGTGTCAGTTGCAACATCTCCTGTTTCATTTCTTAGTGAGGTTATTTGGATTTTCTCTCTTCTTTTCTTGGTTAATCTTGGTAATAGTCTATCAATTTTATTTATCTTTTCCAAGAATCAGCTTTTTGTTTCATTTGTCTTTGTATTTTTTTCTTGTTTGTTTCAATTTCATTTAGTTCTGCTCTGATCTCTGTTATTTCCTTTCTTCTGCTGGGTATGGGTTTGGGTTTGGTTTGTTCTTGTTTCTCTAGTTCCTTGAGGTGTGACCTTAGAGCGTCAGTTTGTGCTCTTTCAGTCTTTTTGATGTAGGCATTTAGAGCTATGAACTTTCCTCTTAGCACCATGTTTGCCATATCCCAGAGGTTTTGATAGGTTGTGTAATTATTGTCGTTCAGTTCGAAGAATTTTTAATTTCCATCTTGATTTCATTTTTGACCCAGTGCTCATTCAGGAGCAGGTTATTTAATTTCTGTATATTTGCATGGTTTTGAAGGTTCCTTCTGGAGTTGATTTCCAGTTTTATTCCACTGTGATCTGAGAGAATGCTTGATATAATCTCAATTTTCTTAAATGTATTGAGGCTCATTTTATGGCCTATTATTGGTCTATCTTGGAGAAAGTTCCATGCGCTGTTGAATAGAACAGGTATTCTGCGGTTGTTGGATAAAATGTTCTGTATATATCTGTTAAGTCTATTTGTTCCAAGCTACAGTTTAAATCCATTGTTTCTTTGTTGACTTTCTGTCTTGATTACCTGTCTAGTGCTGCCAGTGGGAGATTGAAGCCCCCACTATTATTGTGTTGCTGTCTATCTCACTTTTTAGGTCTGTTAGTAATTGTTTTATAAATTTGGAATCTCCAGTGTTAGGTGCATATATGTTTAGGATTGTTATATTTTCCTGTTGGACAAGGCCTTTTACCATATATAATGTCCCTCTTTGTCTCTTTTAACTAAGTTTGCTTTCTCTGATATAAGAATAGATACCCCTGCTCACTTTTGGTGTCCATTTGCATGAAATGCCTTTTTCTACCCCTTTACTTTAAGTTTATGTGAGTCCTTATGTGCTAGGTGAGTCTCCTGAAGGCAGCAGATAATTGGTTGGTGAGTTCTTATCCATTCTGCAGTTCTGTGTCTTTTAAATGGAGCCTTTAGGACATTGACATTCAATGTTAGTATTAAATTCAACATGCATTCATCATGCTCTTTGTTACCTGTGTGCTTTTGTTTTTGGTTTTTTGTTTTTACTTTTTAACTTCTATTTTTGCTTTATAGGTCCTGTGTGATTTATGCTTTAAAGAGGATCTGTTTTGATGTGTTTCCAGGATTTGTTTCAAAATTTAGAACTTCTTTTAGCAGTTCTTTTAGTGGTGGATTGGTAATGACAAATTCTCTCAGCATTTGTTTGTCTGAAAAAGACTGTATCTTTCCTTCATATATGATGCTCAGTTTCACTGGATACAAAATTCTTGGCTGATAACTGCTTTGTTTGAGGAAGCTGAAGATAGGACCCCAATCCCTTCTAGCTTGTAGGGTTTCTGCTGAGAAATCTGCTGTAAATCTGATAGGTTTTCCTTTATAGTTACCTGGTGCTTCTGTCTCACAGCTCGTAGAATTCTTTCCTTCATCTTAACTTTGGATAACCGGATGACAGTGTGCCTAGGTGAAGACCTTTTTGCAATGAATTTCCTGGTGTTCTTTGTGCTTCTTGTATTTGCATGTCTAGGTCTCTAGTGAGGCTGGGGAAGTTTTCCTTGATTATTCCCCCAAATATGTTTTCCAAGCTTTTAGAATTCTCTTCCTCCTCAGGAACACCGATTATTCTTAGTTTTGGTCATTTAACATAATCCCAGACTTCTTGGAGGCTTTGTTCATATTTTCTTATCCTTTTTTCTTTGTCTTTACTGGATTGGGTTAATTCGAAGACCTTGTCTTCAAGGTCTGAATTTCTTTCTTCTATTTGTTCATTTCTATTGCTGAGACTTTACAGAGCATTTCATGTTTCTAAATGTGTGTACAAAGTTTCCTGAATTTTGCATTGCTTTTTCTTTAAGCTATCTATTTCCTTGAATGTTTCTCCCTTCACTTCTTGTATCGTATTTTGGATTTCCTTGCATTCGGTTTTGCCTTTCTCTGCTCCATCCCTAATTAGCTTAATAACTAACCTCCTAAATTCTTTTTCAGGTAAATCAGGGATTTCTTCTTGGTTTGTTGGATCCATTGCTGGTGAATTAGTGTGATTTTTGGGGGGTATTGAAGAGCCTTGCTTTGTCATGTTATCAGGATTGCTTTTCTGGTTCCCTCTCATTTGGGTAGGCTCTGTCAGAAGGAAGGTCTGGGGCTGAAGGCCGTTGTTCAGATTCTTTTGTTCCAAGGGGTGTTCCTTTAAGGTGGTACTCTCCCCCTTTTCTTATGGATGTAGCTTCCTGCGAGCCGAACTGCAGTGATTGTTGTCTCTTTTCTGGGTCTAGCCACCCATTGAGTCTACCCGGCTCTGGGCTAATCCTGGGAGTTGTCTGCACAGAGTCCTGTGATGTGAATCGTCTATGGGTCTCTCACCTATGGATACCAGTGCCTGTTCTGGTGGAGGTGGCGGGAGCAGGGGTTGTAATAGGCCTGTTGTTTTTCTTCTCTTTTTATTTATCCCTCCTGTGATTTTTATTTTTCCTTCTGCTCGTTAGCTGTGGGTTAAGTTTTTTCTTCTTTTTCCTATTCCTTAAGACATAAACTTTCGAGATGGGTTCTCACTCTGTCGCCCAGGCTGGAGTGCAGTGGCACGATCTCGGCTCACTGCAGCCTCCACCACCTGGTTCAAGCGAGTCTCATGCCTCAGCCTCCTGGGTAGCTGGGACTATAGGTGCCCACCACCATGCTTGGCTAATTTTTTTGTATTTTTAGTAGAGATGGGGTTTCACCGTGTTGGCCAGGCTGGTCTCGAACTTGTGATCTCAGGTGATCTCCCTGCCTCCCAAAGTGCTGGGATTACAGGTGTGAGCCACAGCACCCAGCTTGGCTGACTTTAATCTGTATCCTTTCACTGTAGTAAACTATAATCAGCCAGGTGCAGTGGCTCACACCTCTAATCCTAACAGTTTGGGAGGCCAAAACAGGAGGATCACTTAAGCCCAGGAGTTTGAGACCAGTCTGGGCAACATAGCAAGACCCTGTCTCTGCTAAAAATAAAAATTAAAAAAAAAAAATTAGCTGGATGTGGTCGTATGTGCCTGTAGTCCCAGCACATTCCTGCCTTGGAGGTGAAGGCAGGAAGATCACTTGAGCCTGGGAGACTGAGGCTGTAGTGATCTATGAATGCACCACTGCACTCCACCCTGGGTGATAGAGCAAAATCTTGTCCAAAAAAAAAAAAAAAAAATTACAACAAAAACAAAAACAAAACAAAACAAAAAAAAACTGTAACCTGTAACTATGGGTATTTCAGCTTTCAGCGAGTTCTATGACTCTTTCTAGAGAATTATCAAACCTTGACAGTGGTCTTGGGAAGCCTCAAATTTGCAATCGGTGTTTGAAGTGAGAGTAGTCTTGTGAACCATGCCCCCTAACTTTATACTGCGACAGACTAAACAAAAGCACACGGTAGATGTAGGAATCAGAGGTTGAGAAAAAAGTATCTGAGGCTTCTGATCATATGACAAAGTTAGGTTAGAATTCCTGTCGAAGAGGTCGGATATAACAAATCCTTTTTCGTGGACCTTCTGAAATTCAGAAGCTGCTGAGATATTGGTTCCTCTACATCCCCTTAGTCTGGAAAGTTGAGAATGCATTTTTTTTTTTTTTTTTTTTTTTGAGACAGAGTCTCACTCTATCGCCCAGGCTGGAGTGCAGTGGCGCAATCCTGGCTCACTGCAATCTCTGCCTCCCAGGTTCAAGCAATTCTCCTGCCTCAGCCACCTGAGCAGCTGGGACTACAGGCTCATGCCACCATGCCGGGCTAATATTTTGTATTTTTAGTAGAGACGGAGTTTCTCCGTGTTAGCCAGGATGGTCTCGACCTCCTGACCTCATGATCTGCCCACCTCGGCCTCCCAAAGTGCTGGGATTACAGGCGTGAGCCACTGCACCCGGCCGAGAACGCATTTATAAGGTTCTAGTGAAGATGAGTTTTTGATCTTGGGAATCAGAGCTGAGACTAGAATTTGTCGTGAATGACGTCATGTTAGTCATTCACACAGGAAGAATATACATTGTATTTTGAGAGTGTGCACCTGATTTAAGCCCCTAGGATGATTCAGGGGGAATACTGCTGTCCATGATTCACAATAAAGGTGTTTCAAATACACGATTTAGATCTACAGGATGTTAAAAGACCAACAAGACTATAGCATCAGGGAGGCTATGGATCCTAGAACCGACGGCCAACGCCATAAGCTTTCCTTGCCAGGATGTGGAAATGCACTATTTTATAATAATTGTTGCTGTTACATAACTCCTCTCTCTGCAGTGGAAAAGTATAATATCTGGAAACAGTTTATTAGCTCTTTCCTTTTCCTAGACAAATCCTTTGTTTTCTTAAAATCGAAAGACACATACCTAACATAGTGGTCCCAGTATAGGAAGAAATAAATGACTCTAGTCATGAAGCATTTACGAGAGTCCTGGGAGGCAGATTTTCCCTTTGGGTAAAGAAGAACTTTCTTACAAATTAAAAAAGACCAGAGCTGTGATTGGCTGTTCTTCCAGGTAGGAAGTAAAAGATCCTTGTTGAAGATTCGAGCCTTCAGTGAATGACTGAATTAGACCAATGGAGTCACTCAGGAGTTAGGAGCAAGCGCTCTGCAGTCAGACAGAGCTGGGCTGAAACCCCGGCTTTCCCTAGCCACTCCCAGTGTCACTCAGATTAGCCATCCACCTCTGTAAGACTTAGTTTCCAAACCTGAAAAATGCGGATAGTGACAATATCTACATCACAGAGGTGTTATGAGGAGTAAGCCAGATAACACACACTGAGGGCTTTACTGTGAGCAGGTGGTTAACCAGCCTCCATTGACACCAGTTAATTTCATTTATTTTATGCCTTGCTTTTTTTTTTTTTTTTTTTGCAAATGAGTCTTTTATTAAAGAAAATCTGATTGGCCAGGTGCAGTGGGTCACGCCTGTAATCCCAGCACTTTGGGAGGTCGAGGCCAGTGGATCACGAGGTCAGGAGTTCAAGACCAGCCTGGCCAACATGGTGAAACCCCGTTTCTACTAAAAATACAAAAATTAGCAGGGCATAGTGGTGCGTGCCTGTAGTCCCAGCTACTCGGGAGGTTGAAGCAGGAGAATCGCTTGAACCCGGGAGGTGGAGGTTGCAGTGAGCCGAGATGACACCACTGCACTCCAGTATGAGCAACAGAGCGAGACTCCGTCTCAAAAAAAAAAAAAAAGAAAAAGAAAAAAGGAAAATCTGATCAATAAAGCTTAAACAAGTGTGCTACAGTTTGGATGTTTGTTCCCTCCAACTCTCATGTTGGAATATGGCCCCCAAAGTTGGAGGTGGGGCTGAATGGGAGGTGTTTGGGTCCTGGGGATGGATCCCTCATGAATGGCTTGGTGCTGTCCTTGAAGTAACGAGTTTTCACTCTATTAGTTGCTGTGAAAGCTGATTGGTAGAAAGACACAGGCACCTCCCCTCTCGCTCTCTCTCTGGCTTCTCTTGCTATGTGATCTCTGCGCATGCCAGCTCACCTTTGACTTCCGCATGAGTGGAAGCAGCGTGAGCCCTCACCGGATGCCCAGGATTCCGGCCAGCAGAATAATGAGCCAAATAACCCTTTTTTTCTTTACAGATTCTCCAGGCTCAGATATTTCTTTAGAGTAACACCAATGATCTAAGACAAAGTGAGATAGATAGAAAAAGTGTTGTTTTAGATGAAACTGAGGTGAGAATGCTCACTCTCTAGAAACGCAGAGAAATCTACATGAGGTTTTTACTTTTTGTTCATCTCATCTGGATAAGGACAATGCCTGTGAGCATTTTCTACTCGGTCAGTGTATCAGACAGGTGTATTCACCACCAGCATCTACAGAAGGCAATTCCAGATTTATTTCTCACCCAGACAAAGAGCAGGCTCTCCACCAGCCAGTAAGTCAGAGATCCAGGACCCCTTCTTGTCACACGGCCATCCCAACATGGCCATCCGTGGTCCCAGGGAGGAGACACACCAGCTCTTAATATCCTTGGCCAGGAAGTATCACGCATCATTTTTAGATCTGGTCACATGAACTCAACTGAAAAAATGGAAAGTGCAAGGGAGCCTGTGGATTTACTCACTGAGCTCTGTCTCTGCCAAGGGCAGCCATCTGGGCCTTCCAAAGCGGGATGGGCCGCCACACTTCTGAGATTCTGTCTGCATGCACTGTTCCCCCTGAAACCCCCTTGTCCTGGTGTCAGGTGGCCGGGCTGTGACTCGTCCTTAAACTCAACTCAAGAATTCAATCCTCAAGACCCTGACCAGCACCAACTCTCAGGAAACACGGAGCACTTCTTCCAGATGATTTTTGGCACACACTTGCATTTCAGGAATTACCCTGTGGAATCCATGTTGTTTGCCTCTCCCTACCAAACTGCAAGGTCTTTGAGGCAGGGACCTGACATCCACTCAACAGATACTGATGAGGCTCCTACTGGGTTCCTGGCACCCATGTAGGGACAGAAGGCACAGCATGAACAAGACCTACCCTCCAGGAGGACACAGAACAAACAAGTGAAAAAGCAAGTAGGATAATTTCTGGGATTGAAGGACATAAACTGGGGGAAGACTTCTCTGAAGAGGGGACATTTGAGCAGAAACTGAAGCTATGCAAACATGGCAAGGAAATGAGCCCCAGGCAGAGGTGACAAAAATGAAAGGCCTGAGAGAAGAAATGCCACAGCTGGCTGGGAGAGGAGGAAGGAGAGTGGTCAGACAGTTCGTGACGGGACCCCCGTGTCTTCCTGATTCCCACCAGCCTGTGACATGTGTGACATTTGTGAGAGAGCAGGATTCAAGAGCTGTCATCCATGCAGTTATCCTTCCTGAACTTTATCCAAGAGTTCTTAATTTCCAATCTTGCAGGAATACCAGCATTTTCAAAGCAAATCACCATCTTAAAATCATGGCTGATACTGAAATCTACTGAGAATTCCTTATCACTGAAAACTTAAAAGCAGAAAGGAAAAAGCAGGAAGAAGGCCAGTAGGCCTTCTTTTTTTGAATTATATTTTTTGAATTTTGAATTATAGTATTTTTAAAGGTTTATATTTTTCTGGATGTTAGTGCAATGTATAATGCAAATTAAAATGCATCTGGGTACAGCTAATTAATTTTTTCTCCTTAATATCCACCTTTTTTTTTATTATATATATTGATATGGTTTGGATTTGTGTCCCCATTCAAATCTCATGTTGAATTGTAATCCCCAACATTGGAGGAGGGACCTGGTGGGAGGTGAGGCGATTGGATGACGGGGGTGTACTTCCTCCTTGCTGTTCTCGTCATAGTGAGAGAGTTCTCATGAGATCTGGTTGTTTAAAAGTGTGTAGCACCTCCCCCTTTTCTCTCTTCCTCCTTCTCTAGCTATGTAAGACTTTCCTTTCTTCCCCTTCACCTTCCATTATGATTGTAAGTTTCCTGAGGCATTCCCAGCTGTGCTACCTGTACAGCCTGTGGAACTGTGAGTCAATTAAACCCTCTTTCTCTATAAATTACCCAGTCTTGAGTAGTTCTTTACAGCAATGCGATAAGGGACGAATACATATTTTTTTAATTTCAATAGCTTTTGGGATACCAGTGGTTTTTGGTTACATGGATGAAATGTATAGCAGTGAAGTCTGAGATTTTGGTGCACCCATCACCCGAATAGTGTACATTGTACCCAATATGTAGTTTTTTATCCCTCATTCCCCTCTCAACCTCCCCATTCTGAGTCTCCAAAGTCTATTATACCACCCCGTATGCTTTTGTGTACCCATAGCTTAGCTCCCCTCCCACTTACAAGTAAGAAAATATGGTATTTGATTTTCCATTCCCGAGTTACCTCACTTAGAACAGTGGCCTTCAGTTCCATCCAAGTTGCTGCAAAACACATTGTTTCATTCTTTTTTATGGCTGAGTAGTATTCCATGGTGTGTATATACACCATATTTTCTTTATCCACACATCAGTTGATGAGTATTTAGGTTGGTTACATGTTTTTGCAATGGTACAGCTAATTATAGGACTAATTAATGAGCATAACCAGGCTTTCATAGTTAGACATCATTATGTAGTGGCATGCTATGAAAACAGAAAACCTTTCATATGTATACATTTGTAGTTAGACCAGGAACATGAAAAGGTACAGCAATGGTCTTCAATTTATTGGGGTCTCTTTGAAAAATCTTGGTATTGTCAGGCACACAGTGGGTCATACCTGTCATCCCAGCAGTTTGGGAGGCCAAAGTGGGAGAATCACTTGAGGTCAGGAATTTGAGATCAGCTGGGCAACATAGTGAGACCCTCATCTCCACAAAAATAATTTAAAAAGTTAGCCAGGCATGGCAGTGCACACCTGTAGTCCCAACTATTCAGGAGGCTGAGGAGGATGGCTTGAGCCCAGGAATTTGAGGCTGCAGTGAGCTATGATCACACCACTGCACTCCAGGCTGGATGAGAGTGAGACTCTGTCTCAAAAGAAGAAAAAGTCTTGCTATTTAATAACTTTTTCCTTTTTTATGTTTAAAGTTTTGAAAATGCAGAGGAAGAATTATTTCAACACCTTTAGCACTGAGTAAGAATTTCTCTCCTTTTTTTTATGAGACAGGGTCTCACTTTTCACCCAGGTTGGAGTACAGTGACACAATCACAGCTCACTGCAGCTTCAGCCTCCCTGGGCTCAGCTGATTCTCTCACCTGAGCCTCCAGAGTAGCTGGGACCATGATGCACACCACCATACCTGGCTAATTTTTGTATTTTTTTTGTAGATACAGTGTTTCACCATGTTGCCCGGGCTGGTTTCAAACTCCTAGGCTCAAGCAATTCACCTGACTTGGCCTCTCAAAGTATTGGGATTACAGGCATGAGCCACGGCCTGGCAGGAATTTCCTTTCTCAACAAATGCAGTTTTTTAATAAATGGTGTCTGGATTAACGAGGCTTTTTTTTTTTTCGAGACAGAGTTTCACACTTATTGCCCAGGCTGCAGTGCAATGGCATGATCTTGGCTCACTGCAACCTCCGCCTCCCGAGTTCAAGCAGCTCTCCTGCCTCAGCCTCTCAAGTAGCTGGGATTACAGGCAAGCGCCACCAACCCTGGCTAATTTTTGTATTTTTGGTAGAGATAGGGTTTCACCATGTTGGTCAGGCTGGTCTTGAACCCCTGACCACAGGTAATCCACCCGCTTTGGCCTCCCAAAGTGCTGGGATTACAGGCATGAGCCACTTTGCCCTGACAAATGCGGCTTTTGTAGGGGTTGAGATTCAGGAATTTAGAGGAATTTTAGAAATCTTCTCTTAGCTGGCTGGACATGGTGGCTCGGCACTTTGGGATGCCGAGGTGGGCAGATCACCTGAGGTCGGGAGTTCGAGACCAGCCTGACCAACATGGAGAAACCCTGTCTCTACTAAAAATACAAAATTAGCCAGGCATGGCGGTACATGCCTATAATCCCAGCTACTAGGGAGGCTGAGGCAGGAGAATTGCTTGAACCTGGGAGGCGGAGGTTGCAGTGAGCCGAGATGGCGCCATTGCACTCCAGCCTGGACAACAAGAGTGAAACTCTGTCTAAAAAAAGAAATCTTCTCTTAGCCAAACTGAAAGTGACAGGTGATCATTGGTTTACCCCATATCAGTGTACTTGACACTTGACAAGTTGTCTTAGTCAGTTTGTGTTGTTATAAAGGAAGACCTGAGACTGGGTAATTTATAAAGAAAAGAGGTTTATTTGGCTCACAGTTCTGCATGCTGTACAATAAGCATGGTGCCAGGATCTGCTTCTGGGGAGGGCTTCAGGCTGCTTCCACTCGTGGTGAGAGGTAATGGGAAACAGGGGTCATAAGGTGAGAGAAGGGGAGCAAGAGATAGAGAAGGGAGGTGCCAGGCTCTTTTTAACAATTTGCTCTCAGGGAAAGTCTCGTGGGAACTGGTAGAGGGAAAGTTCACTCATTACTGTGAGGACAGATGCACCAACCTGATCATGAATACCTCCCACCAGGCCCCACCTCCAACACTGGGATTAAATTTCAACCTGAGCCTTGGCAAGGCCACACAAACCATATTCAAACCATAGCACAAGTAGCCCTCTCTAGTTTCGGAAATAGAGAGTAAAGTTTTCTTAGTTTACTTAAGTGTCACCTCACCCACTGATGGGGTTTCATCTTGTGGAATTCAGAACAGCATTGCTCAATCTGCTTCCTTTGATAGCCTCAGAGCATTTCAGCTGTTGGAGACAGCCATATCCTATCAGTAAGTCATTCATTTCTAACATGAGAAGGGTCCTAACAGACCATCAAGTCAAGCCCTTTGCATTAGCGATGAGGAAATGGAACCTCAGAAGCCAAATCCGTGCCCCTGAGCCCTGGCCAAGCTCACTCCTCGCCTCCCCAGCCTCATCTTTGCTCCTTTACAAATGGCTTCTCCTTGGTGGGAATATGGGCATTTTCTTCTCTACAGCTTCTTTATTTTTTCCTGATTTTTATAATATGCATTTTGTTGGTTTTCTTAAAGTAAAAAACTAAAAACATACATATATTTTAAACATTAAAAAGTTTCTGGCTTGGCGTGGTAGCTCATGCCTGTAATCTCAGCACTCCGAGAGGCCAAGGCAGGAGGATCACTTGAGCCCAGGAGTTTGAGACCAGCCTGGGCAACACCGCAAAACCTCATCTCTACCAAAAATATTTTGAAAGTTTACTAGGCGTGGTGGTGCATGCCTGTAGTCCCAGCTACTCAGGAGGCTGAGGTGGAAGGATCCCTTGAGCCCAGGAGGTCAAGGCTGCAGTGAGACATGATGGCACCACTGCACTCCAGCCTGGGTGACAGAGTGAAAACCTGTCTCAAAAAAAAAAAGTTTCTTTAATTTTGACTCCCCAGTTCTTTTTCACATGAATTGCCAAGATGTTTCCCCCATGGTTAAAAATCTGAATCCAAACTTGACATTTCTCTGGGCTGGCTTTTGACTCATTGGTCTGAGCCCATCATTCCAGGCCTGTCAAGCTTCTAAATTAAATTGGGTCACTGACATACTAGCTTTCCCTATAAGTTTTTTATTATTTACAGATTTAGCAGCAAGTTTAATATTTCTGAACATTGAAATTCAAGAATAGACTACTTCATTCTCCAGGATAATACTGGTCCAGTTTTTTTTCCTTGTATTATATAATTTATTATATATACATAATTACACTTGCCCCCATGCAAATTTAGTGAGAAATAAAAATACAGCAAATCTTCAAAAAGGAATGTGGAAATGACATATGGGGTAGACATATTTAAATCTTGAGAACTCTAGGATTCTAACCACTTTGCAGTATTTTTGAAAGTCCCAAGGTGGTTTTCTCCTTTTAAATTTACATTGTGAATAGATGTTCTGTGGTTGGAAGGGAATGTAGTGATTAAAATTTAACCTACCCCAAACTAAAATCTCTTATGCAACCACATCAAGAGATCCTTAAACATGACCCATGTTCTTGCCTTCAAGGGTTTTCTCCTCTCTTATTTTATTTTTTATTTTTAAAATTGATATATCATAGATGTATATATTTTGGGGATACATGTAATATTTCGATACATGTGTACAATGTGTAATGAGCAAATCAGAGTAATTGGGACAGTGCAGGTTTTTTACTGTAGTTGTTCTTTTACCTGTCCAATTGTGCTACCACCCAGACCATATTTCTTTATTTTATACATGGGATTTTATGTCAAATGCTGTATAAAATGTTAAAATACGCTTTCTATGGGATTCTTCTGAGGTATGAACCAAGTACCACCCTCTAAACAAGGAACAGTGTGAGTTTGGCATGGCCTGCTCTTCTGAACTAGGACAGATTCCTGGCAATCTCTGTATTTCTTCCTAATGTTCGTAAATCATATGCTCAGCAATCAACCCCAGGAGTTTTCAGGAAGCTACGTCAAGCAACCCGACAGTTTCTTACGATCTACTCTATTTTCCTTTTCAAAAAAATGAAGAGATGCCTACCTGATTCTAATCTTTTTGATACTTCTACCATTCTCTGTGATGCATTAAAAATCATTAAAAAAAAAAAGTTTCAAATTATATCCAGGAGCACGGAGCACCATCGGAAAGCAGAGTTCTAGATCATCTGGGCCTGGAGTCTGCAGCTTGGTTAAAACATCTCGCTCTGCCCTGCACTCTGCTGTTACCTCAGAGGACAGCTCAGGATGCTGGGGCTGTGGGAAACTCCGGTCTCCATCGTAACTCATGAAAACTTCTCTGGGGGTGTGAATTGACACAGAAAACTGAGTGCCAGTGAGTTCTCCATGCCCAGTGCAAGTTACTGCTGCAGACATTTTCAAACCAACCAGCTGGGGTCCTCAGGGACTGAACTTTCCCATGGGGCTCCCTCAAGGGCTCAGATGGCATTCCCTGGGCAGCAGGCCAGGGCCGATTAGAGGGTAAATGATACCATGTCCTCCTCCCTAAACATCCAGTTCTGGGTGATGCACTTGCCGAGCCCAGCATCATCGTGTGCCGCATTTATAAATAGCTCCCCACTTCTCTACAGTGGCTTAGGAGCCTTCCTGCACACACAAAAAAAGGGCACTCACTGGATAAGAAAGGAGAGAAATTTTACAGTTCTTTTTCAGCAGGCAGTTTGCATGAAATGAAAGTAGCAAACCAAGCCCTTTACAGAATCAAGGATTTTCAGATTAATTTCCTTTGGGATTCAGATCTGGGGTTTTATGACAACAATGGATTATTCAGCATGTGATGGAAAAATTCCTTAGAGGTTGGGGAACTAAGTTTGAGGGGGAGATGTAAAGAATTGAGATGCAAAATAGAATATTAATATATGACTTAGTTCCTAAAGACACTGATGACCTAATTTGTTTGAGAAGCTGGAAACCCTTTCTAAGCTTTCTTTCTTTTTTATTTTTCTTTTCTTTTTTTTTTTTGGATACAGAGCCTCATTCTGTCACCCAGGCTGGAGTGCAGTGGTGCGATCTGGGCTCACTGCAACCTCCACCTCCTGGGTTCAAGCGAGTCTCCTACCTCAGCCTCCCAAGTAGCTGGAATTACAGGTATGTGCCACCACACCTGGCTAATTTTTGTATTTTTTTTTTTTTTTTTAGTAAAGATGGGGTTTTGCCATGTTGGCCAGGCTGGTCTCGAACACCTGACCTCAAGTGATCCACCCACCTTGGCCTCCCAAAGTGCTGGGATTACAGGCATGAGCCACTGTGTCTGGCCCCTTTCTAAGCTTTCTGATTTGCCATTGCATTCAGCCCAGTCCTCTCACAACACCTCAGTGGAGAGCTCAACAGCATCTTCTCACAACCACTGACGGAGGACTAGATCCGGCTTCTCCTGAGAAACAGGAATGGAATCTACTTGAAGAGTGCCTGGCAGAAGTGATTCAGAGAGCAAACATCCTTACCTGGTGGTATTCCACCTAAACCCGGGCAGAGGGCTTCCATCCACAGCTCGTAGAACACCAAGGGCTGTGGTTTGAAACACGACACACATCACCTGACAGCCGAAATGAGGGACTGAGGCATAGGCTTATTCAGCCACTTTAGGGAACATCTGGAAAAACACAAGCCACAGACACATCTGTGGCTGTTTTTCCAAAGAGGTTTTCAGGAAGTTTTGTATTTATACATTTACTTAAAGGAGGGTGGGGGCAGGTATGTAGGAAGAGGGGCAGACAAGTGGGAACAGTCTTATAGTTAGGTTGGTACAAAATTACAAGTAATGGCAAAAACCACAATTAGTTTGCCCCAACTTAATACATTCTTGTGAGACTTTAGTTAGTGCCTAGAAAATCTATGTTTTTACATAAGAGAAAAAAGAGAGTAACGGAAGAGTCAATTGTGCAGGGAAGGTGGAGGAAGGGAAGGTGGAGGAAGGAGTCTTTGTTCTGCACCTGGGAAGATAAGCATGTAATCCACATTCTCAGTATGGAATGAACAGACTCATTTTAGGAGCTAGACTTGGCTTGTAGACCTCAAGTTACAATTGGCATGTCCTCTTTTATAGGAGGCCAGGAAATAACTCCTTTATGAATGATCTGTGGAGGTGGAGCCCTTCTGGTCCTTCGCAGATGCCTAAGGCCTTCCCTTTACCTTTCCATGGGGACCTGGCTGAACGCTAATGTCAGTAACTGCTGTTCATTTGGAAGAGGATGTTGCAATGACTCGGCCTCAGAGCTTAATCTTCACTTTTGCCTAAGTTTGGGAGGTCCTGAGATCTTCTTTTTTCCTTTACACATCTAAATTGCAGATCTAAGGCATCCAAGATGCTGACCCATCTACTTAGCACTCTGCATGATCAGGAGTGTGAGCTCAAGGCAATTCTGCTCTAAGGATTGATTTTCCCCTGTAGGACACCACCACACTGATGCCCTTATCAATACTTACTGCTTACCACATCCCCAGATGCATTGTATTCCTAGGCCACTGAGCAGTGTTCTCTGCCCAGGGAGCATGCACACCAGAGCTCAGGGCTTGAGGGCCAAGGCCCAGCAGCAAGGGGGTAGCAGAGCCAGGGTCCAGTTTGTGCTGCCCACCTGCAGGTCCACAAGAAGTGAGGGTGCAGCTGGGTCAGAGCAAGGTGGGGAGCCCCATAGAAGCCCCCAGGAAGGATGAGGTCACTCAGGGTTCTCTGATCCCTTGTCCCTCTCCCTGTCTGAGGAGTGCTGTGGGGTGGGGTTGGGGTAAGTCCAGGCTTACAGGAAGAGTAGTAAGTATACTAACACAGTCTGGGCTTCAGGTCCCCACAGAACAGTACAAAACCCAGGAGTCATCTCCCTCTTGGGAGGAAGAGTGTTGATTTCTAAAGAAGAGGCTGGAAATTCTCTCCTGCCTACAGTGGGACAACTGGATAATACACAGCAGAACCTCCTGCCAGAGACAGGGATTCACCACCTGGTGTCCACGGGGAACCCAGCTGCATGTGTGAGCCGGCTTGGTTTCTCAGGCTGACCCCGACCCCACCCACTTCCTCCCACTCTGCCCCAGCTACACTTTAAATCATGATTATCACCTACCTATGTAAGGATCTTGGTTTCCAAACTCACCTCAGGAATCCATGAAAATACCTTCCCTGTGTCTGCCCCTCACCCTCAACCCCAACCCCAAGAGTTGGGCTCTGAGCTAGGCATGGTGGGCATGAGCCAGTAGTTTCAGCTACTTAGGAGGCTGAGCCTGGAGGATTTCCTGAGGTCTGGAGTTCGAGTCTTGCCTGGGCAACACAGCAAGACCCTGAGTCTTTTTTTGTTGTTTTTGTTTTTGTTTTTGTAGAGATGGGGTTTCTCCATGTTGCCCAGGCTGATCTCGAACTCTGGAGCTCAAGTGATCCACCTGCCTTGGCCTCCTAAAGTGCTAGGATTACAGGTGTGAGCCACTGTGTCCAGCCAAGACCCTGACTCAAAAAAAGAAAAAAAAAAAGAAAAAGAGCTGGCCCTGTTTTAATCCAAGCTCAGGAATCTGGGCCCTCAGACTTTACCAAGTCCTCTGAACAAACCTGCTGGCCCCCTCTGTGGTCTGCTCCTTAAAACTGCCATGCTGTTTGGGAAACTGGGAAAAGTGGTCCTGTTATTCTGCACAGCAGCCCCCAGCTTCAAGACTTTGGGCCCTGATATCTGAGTGTGAAGAGACACTATGAAAGAAGGCTCTAAAAGAGTGAATAGTGTTTGACTCTCTAAGTGGTCAGGCCAAATCCAGGCCTTCTCTGGCTCTGCGGTCTGCTGCACAGGCCATGCTCAGGTAGGCTCAGAACCTAGCTTGGGACAAGATGTCCTGGGTTCTGCAAGTTTGGGTCTCTGCACTATGGTGTGAGCTTTTCAAAGCCTGGGCCCATGTCTTTTACTCAATTCAACAAATATTTGCAGCAAATATTCACCAATGTGGCTGCCCAGTAAAGCTAATTAAGCTTCAGTTTTAGGGACATTCATTTGCATAGGTCCCTATCAAGACTCTGGGAGGAACTTTTCAATGCTTATGTAAAAAGTCAGGTTTTGGTAAAATTTGCAAAAGTAAGATATCTTCCCTACCACTTTCCCTTGATTACACTTCCCTCTACATGGGATGGGGTAGCCACAGGGGATTCCGGATCTAGCTAGAGGGATGTTGGGATGGAGATCCTTTAACTTGGATTTGGCGGGCTGTTTGATGATGAGCAGGAAGTGATAGTCACTTCCACACGTAGCCACCTTGGGAAGAGCTCCCACGCCTCCTCCTGCCCACTGTGCTGACTCGCTGGGCGCCCGGAGGCCACGATGCAGCACAGGGGGTGTGCCATGGCCTGAATGTCCCCTACTGAGCCCAGCACTGGGCATGTGAGCAAAGGTGGCACAACAGAGTGGAAATCAATGGTGCCAGAAGCTAGTCTGCAGACAAGCGCTTCGGAGACAGGCAAGTGAGCTAATTCACAAAAAGATATGTGATCGTCCTACATCTTAGGATAACATGGCTTGCAAGGCTTTTTAAAACCTGCAATTGTTATGATTTTTCACTCTAAATGAATTATTTTGAACTTTTTTTTTTTTTTTGGTGTTCCTTTTTTTTTTTTTTTTTTTTTTTTTTTTTGAGATGGAGTCTTGCTCCTTCGCCCAGGCTGCAGTGCAGAGGCCCGATCTCTGCTCACTGCAACTTCCACCTCCCGGGTTCAAGCAATTCTCCTGCCCCAGCCTCCCAAGTAGCTGGGATTACAGGCACACACCACCTTGCCTGGCTAATTTTTGTATTGTTTAGTAGAGACGGGGTTTCATCATATTGGCCACACTGGTCTCGAACTCCTGACCTTGTGATCCGCCCACCTCGGCCTCCCAAAGTGCTGGGATTACAGGCATGAGCCACCGCGCCCAGTCTCCTTTTCTTAAAGAAGCCCTCCAGGCCAGGTGCGGTGGCTTACTCCTGTAATCCCAACACTTTGGGAGGGCCAAGGTGGGCGGATCACCTGAGGTCATGAGTTCAAGACCAACCTGGCCAACATGGTGAAATCCCATCTCCACAAAAATACAAAAATTGGGCTGGTGTGGTGTTGCATGCCTGTAATTCCAGCTACTCAGGAGGCTGAGGCAGGAGAATCGCTTGAACCCAGGAGGCAGAGGTTGCAGTGAGCCGAGATTGTGCCATTGCACTCCAGCCTGGGTGACAGAGCAAGACTCCGTATCAAAAAAAAAAAAGAAGAAGAAGAAGAAGAAGCCCTCTAATATTGTCTGTGCTGTGAGCCTATGGAAACTGGATATGTCTCTAACGGCATGTTCACTCTGCAGACATTCTTCCAGGCAGTGAGCAAAACAGATAAGACACCTGCCCATAGGTACTACCAATGCCTGCAACAATGCTGGCACTGGGCAGACACCTCGTGAATGTTGATGTAAACCCAATGGCACCCTACAAGAGTCAACTTCTCGGGGCGGTCCAGGCCTAGTCCCAACAGCATCCCAGGGTCACTGGGTGTCTTAGTCTGTTTGTGCTGCTGCTGTAAAGGAGTGCCTGATGCTGGGTAGTTTATAACGAAAAGAGGCTTATTTGGCTCACGGCTCTGCAAACTGCAAGAAGCATGGCGCCAGCATCTGCTTCTGGTGAGGGCTTCAGGGAGCCTCCACTCATGGTGGAAGGGGAAGGAGAGCCAGCTTGTGCAGAGATCACACGTCAAGAGAGAAAGGAAAAGATAGAGAAAGGCCGGGCACAGTGCCTCACGCCTGTAATCCCAGCACTTTGGGAGGCTGAGGCAGATGGGTCACTTGAGGTCAGGAGTTCGAGACCAGCCTGACCAACATAGTGAAACGCCGTCTCTACTAAAAATACAAAAATTAGCTGGGCGTGGTGGCGTACCCCTGTAATCCCAGCTACTTGGGAGGAGAATCGCTTGAACCTGGAAGGCGGAGGCTGCACTGAGCTGAGATCGTGCCACAGCACTCCAGCCTGTGTGACACAGTGAGACTCTGCCTCAAACAAAAAAAAAGAGAGAGAGAGAAAGAGGAGGTGGCAGGCTCTTTTACTGAGAGCAAGGACTTACTCACTACTGTGAGAACAGCAGCAAGCCACTCCTGAGGGATCCGTCCCCATGACCCAAACACCTCCCGCCAGGCCCATCTCCAACACTGGAAATCAAATTTCAACATGAGATTTGGAGGGTCAAATATTCAAACTGTAGCACTGGGTCAGGCTTTCAGAGCTGCTCTCTAACCTGTTCCAAGAGGTAGAGTCCACTCTTGACATCAGCCTCCCCCGCCTCTGCCGCAGGGCGGAAAGATAAAGAGGAACCTCCCTCCAGGCCTCTGCAGTGAGTGATGAGCTAGTGTCCCGCAGCCAAGCTCCAAAATAGCTTTCACTGGCCCGTCCCACGACCTAAAATACTTCCATAAAGATGATTTTCTCGTCTGAACGTTTGTGTCCCCGCAAAATTCATGTGTTGAAATCGAATCCCCAGTGTGGTGGATTGAGAGCTGGGGTTTTTGGGAAGTAGGCTCTGCCCTCATAAATGGGATCAGTGCCCTTATGAAGGAGGCCCGAGGGAGCTTGTCCACCCCTTCTGCTGTATGGGAACTCAACAAGGAGGCGCCATCTATAAAGCAGAGAAGCGCTCACCAGACACCTAATCTGCTGGTGCCTTCAGATTGGACTTCCCAGCTTCCAGAACTGTCAACAATAAACTTCCGTTGTTTATAAACAACCTAGTCTGTGGTGCTTTGTTATAGTCACCTACATGGACTAAGACAATGACCTTTTGTGTTTTTTGGGAAACACTCTAAAATACAAGGAATCCCCGGCTTAGTAAAGTCGGTCAATTTATCACTTATGTCTTATCCAGGATGAGAATAATCCGCTCCCTTTTCTCTGTGATTGGAAATTAAGACCGGCTCACTGGAGCAAATGCGTTACCACTTGGGAGAGTGCTTATCAGCCAGGTGGCATCATGAAGGCCCTGGAAGCCAGCCTGTAGGGTAGGAGAGGGTGCAGGGAGTAGGGGATGGGTACAGAAAAGGAAGCAAGAGGGCCCAGAGAACCTGCCCTATGCTGTATAATTGTGCCCAAGCCCCCGCCTCCCCTGCAGGGAGAAGGGCAGTCTCTCCCTCACCCATGGGGGAGCACTGAGTGGCCACCTCTGCGCAGGCCCTCCGCAGGGGCAGATGAGGCAGCCCGAATAGAACCCTCTGCCTGCCTGGCCAACCAGAGCCCACAACACTCCATCTGGCCCAACCGCAGCCGAAGGCGGCACCAACTCGCTGCGCCTTCAGGGACTTGCCAGGGCCACTTGAGTGTGGTAAACATGCATTTTAGGCTAAGTGTTTAAAAATAATTATTAGAAAGGTCATATTTATTGTAGAAAACTGGCAAAGGCTGGGCGTGGTGGCTCATGACTGTAATCCCAGCACTTTGGTAGGCCGAGGAGGGTGGATCACCTGAGGTCAGGAGTTTGAGACCAGCCTGACCAACATGGAGAAACCCCATCTCTACTAAAAATTCAAAATTAGCTGGGCGTGGTGGCACATGCCTGTAATCCTAGCTACTTAAGAGGCTGAGGCAAGAGAATGGCTTGAATCCGGGAAGCGGAGTTTGCGGTGAGCTGAGATCGCACCTTTGCACTCCAGCCTGGGCAACAAGAGCGAAACTCCATCTCAAAAAAAGAAAAAGAAAACTGGCAAAATATATAGAAATAGAAACATTCCTTTAAAAGAAAACACTCATAACCTCCCCATGTGGAGACATGTGCTTCTAGTATTTATTTATTTCATACACATTTTTATTTATTTATATTTATATTTATTTATTTGTTTATCTCTCTATTTATTTATTTTTGAGACAGAGTCCCATTGTCACCCAGGCTGGAGTGTAGCGGCAAGATCTCGGCTCACTGCAACCTCTGCTTCCTGCGTTCAAACGATTCTCCTGCCTCAGCCTTCTGAGTAACTGGGATTATAGGTGCCGGCCACCACGCTTGACTAATTTTTGTATTTTTATTACAGACGGAGTTTCACCATGTTGGCCAGGCTGGTTTTGAACTCCTGACCTCAGGTGATCAGCCCGCCTTGGCCTTCGAAAGTGCTGGGATTACAGGCATGAGCCACCGTGCCCAACTTATTTTTTGTTTTTAAATTTTAATTTATGTATTTTAAGAGACACGGGGGCCTTGCTCTATCCCCTAGGCTGGAGTGCAGTGGTGCCATCATAGCTCACTGCAGCCTCGAAACCTTGGGATCAAGTGATCCTCCTGCCTCAGCCTCTAGCTAGGATTATAGGCCTGTACCACCACACCTGGCTAATTTTTTAATATTTGATTTTTGTAGAGATGGGGTCTTGCTATGTTGCCCAGGCTGGTCTGAAAGTCTTGGGCTCAAGAGATCCTCTGGTCTCAGCCTCCTAAAGTGCTGGGATTACAGGCATGAGCTACTGCACCCAGGTTATACACATTTTAAAAAATAAAACTGGGAGCATGCTGACTTTATGATGTAATATGCTGCTTTTTTATAGAATCTGGCATCACAGTCATTTTCCCATATCACTTCAAAACCTATGAGTATATGCCTCTAGTGGCCACACACAGTACATCATAGAGCACAGGCAGTACATCTTAGACCCATCATGCTAGGCTGTATTGTTACATGACCCATCGCTTCCTACTCAGTTCAGGATTAGCATAAACAGCACAACACTCATTGTCTTCGTATTCACATCTCTGCTGCCTCATTTATTATTCCCTTCAGATAGATTTCTGAAAGTAAGATCACAGAATAAGACATTTTTATGGCTTTTGGTTTTCATTTTCCAAATTGCTTTCTAGAAACGTTTCCAATTTCCATACCTCCAACAGTGTGGGGGAGGGCCCATCTCACCGCAGTTCCCTAGCACATCTCAGAGGTCTGTGTTTGGTTCTTAGTCTGCCAATCTGATTTGTGAAAGGGCTGACTAAGCTGCTTAGATGATCACTACCTTGGTCACTCCTAGTGTTAAATATTCTTCATGTGTATTGATTTAGAGATTTCTTATTTTATATTCCCAGTGCTTCTATATATTATTTACCTTAAGCTCTTATTTGTTTACATATGTCCTTTGCTTGCTTTTCTATTTGGGTCTTTTTAAGGTTAATTTTATGTTTTCTTCAGGTAGGAATATATTAACTGTCTCTCAAATTGTGGCAAGTGTTTTCCCCATTGATTGTTTGAAGATGAATTTGGTGGTTGGTTCTGTCAGTCCCGCCACCTCTGTCTCAGGCATGAGGGATGTCTTCATTGAGCAAATCTATCCAGCACACTGATATCTTTCTTGAAACGCAGCCTGAAGGGTAGTGGGCAAACTGATCCATAATGGATGCTTAAGTCTGCAAACTTCCCTCTACTAAATCAAGCGCAGAACTGATTCATCTGCCAGGTCTTTCTTTCTGGCTGTCAGCTGTGCATGAGGCCTGCACACGCCTCCTCCAGCATCTTCCTCAGCAACCTTACTAAATGCCCCATTGCTTAAGGTCTTAGGCAGCTCCTGTGGAGGGAAAGCCAAACCCCTTGGCAGGATACAAAAAGCCTTTCCTGCTCTGGCCTCTGCCTGCCTTTCTATCCTCATCTCCTCCAGCCCACGCTTAGCCTAAGCTCCAGCAATGCCGGGTTGCTCATCCACAGATCTCTGGGTGAGAAACCTTCTATCCTCAGTATGTTTCCCTATGAAGCTACTGCTCCATGCCCAGGGCTCTCTCGAGGCGGTGCCCCTTTCCGGAAGTCTCCCTCTGTCCACATGCACCTCTCTCCTTGCCCTCATCAGAGTGGCGTGTGCTGTTTGTTTGCTTCTGTCCTGCCAACATGCTGTGGCTGGCTTGGTACTGGGAGCTGGATTTCTTCTCTCTGCAAAGCCCACTTCACATAGTAGGCACGCAATGCAAATTTGCAGAAGGAAAGAGGGGAGGGAGCAGAACAGGTTGTTCCCTGTCTCTATAGATTTTGCATTACAGAAGAGTGCTTTGCAAAGTGTGAGTCCTTCTACCCATGCAGGGCATCTTAGTGGCTGTTGGCGGCAGCGGTCATATTAGGGTTGTTACTATCATCTACTTTAAAATTAAAGTAGGAACCATCTGTAAAGTCTCACACTGAGCAGGCAGAAAAACACAACCTTCATGGAAGAAAAATCTTTCTTGAAGGGTGAAATTTCTCACTTGGCAAGAGAAATGAATATATGAAGCCAAGGTGATTTGTTTGCTAATTGCACTCTCTTTCTAGGGTTTCAGCAGCCACCAGGTGTGAATGTCAAGGGGACCACACCATCTGCTCGATAATTCTCTGGGGGGCCTGTGATTAGATCTGTATATGACATGTCACCCACATTTTACAAGCACAGAATAGAGTGTGTGTGTGCACCATAGGGGCGTCACAAGACAATGCCCTACCAGGGGCTAGGCAGGAGCAGAGCCTGCCGTGCTAAAAACACATTTCTTTGCAGTGTTGAAGGTGGATCTGTTGGGAGACTTTGCCACCCGCCACGTCAGAGGACATCAATGCTGCATCCTGGGTTGGCATCCAGGGTCCTGCCTGCCAGCTCTGCAGGGGCCGCCGCCTTGCCGCCCGCATCCTGCATGAGTGACTTCTCTTTGCCGAATGCTGGAGGTGCAAGGGATGTTCATGAAGGGCCCTCCCCATCTTGTCCCCGCATCAGGCCCTTCTGAGTTGTTTTTTTCCTTTAGGCAGCATTCCCTGTAGGCCTTCCTTATCCCAAGATCTGAAGTGCTAATTGTCAGAGCCATCCTGGGAAGCACATCTCCCAATTCCAGGAGTCAGGAGGCCAAGACCTGGGGCTACAGCAGCAGCACAAGCCCATGGACCGTAGCAACCTAGGCTCTGCCGGGGATGGACGGATACTTCTGTTCCCCGGAGCAAACATTCACCAACATTCATCCACTAGAGTCAGCCGGGACTTGGATAATCTGCAGGGTCCAGGTGTCCTGCCCTAGCTGCTGACTGGATGGGAGCCCCGGAATCTGCATGTTCCCATCCCCCGCAGGGGACTCCAATGAGGCAGCCTGAGGCCCAGTCATCAGGAAACAACACTCTCACTGGGCTGACACACACAGTAAGCAGCAGGAGGGGGAAAAGAGCTTCTAGCATATCAGGCAGCACTTTCGCCACCGCATTCTGGATCAAAATAGACACCATCTCTCCCCCGACATTTATCAGGTCCCTCCCTGCCCCATGCATTAAAGGATGGTTCAAACCAGAGTGGTTTTTTTTTCCAAAAAGGAATTAATGTTGATATTTTTAATTGGATTACATTAGAGTTATATTTTAACTCTAACTTTAAATATAGAGTTACATTTTAACTGGGAGCATGGGTAACTATAAAACTGTTGTTTTTCTAAGAACAGGTCATACATTTGCTTTTTAAAAATTTTTTTAGAAGAGGGTCTCACTCTGTCACCCAGGCTGGAGTGCCCCTCTGTGACAGCCTGCCCAAGGGTGCCAGTGCCAGGCTAACTCCAACCCTTCTGGCCCACCCAGAAAAGGTTACTAGAATGCGAGTCAGAATGGCATTAATAGAGGGACCACCTTAACCCATCAGACACAGGCTCAATCATTAGCAGATGGTTTATTATTACTATTAATCATTTTGGATTGTTTACTATTAGGGCAACAAACTACATGCAATCCAGCTATTCAGGGCACCTTGACCTGGCCAGAGGGCATGGAATTCCTCCCCACCCCCAGGGATGGGTACAATGACAGGTTGGCAAGTGTGGTGGGGCAGACAGTGGAGTGGGCGGCTGGAGGGAGGGGGAGGAGATGCTCAGAGAGCAAAAGGATACAAGTTCAAAGCAGAGTTTTGCCTCAAGCAGGGCTCAGAAATGTGTACCTGCGGAACTGGGACAGGTCACCGGGGGATTAAGAGAGAATCAAGCGTCAGTTACAACCTCCCTGAGCGCAGCCTGGTGCCTCATGACTGAGGCCTGCTGGCCTCGGCCTGAATGCTGACCCTTCCCCTGGTGTCGGGAGGCAGAGGAGTTTTGATGGGGCCACACACCCCCAGCACCAGCAAGGGGACCCCCAGGGAGCCACTGCCCATCTCAGCGTGTGAATAAGGAGGAGTCAGGGCTGAATGCTCTCGTAGGCCATTCCAGCTTTAAGGTTCTGTGATTCTGGGTCAGAGATATTATATATATATATATATATATATATATATATATATATATTTTTTTTTTTTTTTTTTTTTTTTTTTTTTGAGACAGGGTCTCACTCTCACCCAGGCTGGAGTGCAGGGGTGTGATCACAACTCACAGCAACCTCGACCTCCCAGGCTCAGGTGATCTTTCCCAGTCGGTTTCCCGAGTAGCTGGGACCACAGGCAGGCAGCACTACACCCAGAAAATTTTTGTATTTTTTGCAGAGATGGGCTTTTGCCATGTTGCCCAGGCTGGTCTTGAACTCCTGAGCTCAAGTGATCCACTCCCTTTGGCCTCTCAAAGTGCTGAGATTACAGGCATGAGCCACTGCATCCGGCTGAAATTTAATACTCGTCGATTATTTTCACTCAAGACCTAGGGGTAATTATAGGCTAAGGGTGACTCCCCCGCAAAAATCAAAGTATCAGGCAAGTAAAACGGAATGATTTACCCTCAGAGTTCAGCATCAGGCAACATCACTAGTGGAAAATTTTTTAAAGAAATCTGTCTTGGAGTGCTCACTTCGGCAGCACGTATACTGAAATTGGAATGATACAGAGAAGATTAGCATGACCTTCCAAAAAAGAATAAACAAATAAATCTGTCTGCAAAAGCAAATCAGATGGAAAATGTGGCCTCAATCATTCATGAGAGACTGAATGAAAGACTACCCAGGAGGGAACCTCTAGGACCCACCTTGCCAGTGCTTGACATAGTAGATGCTCAATAAGTTTGTTTTTTGAGACAGGGTCTTACTCTGTTGCCCCAGCTGGAGTGCAGTGGCACCATCACAGCTCACTGCAGCCTTGAACTCCTGGGCTCAAGTGATACTCCCACTTCTCAACCTCCTGAGTAGCTGGAACTACAAGCACATTCCACCACACCTGGCTAATTTTTTTTCTTTTTCTTTTTTAGACAGAGTTTCACTCTTCTTGCCCAGGCTAGAGTGCAATGGCACAATCTCAGCTCACTGCAACCTCCGCCTCCAGGGTACAAGCGATTCTCCTGCCTCAGCTTCCTGAGTAGCTGGGATTACAGGCACCTGCCACCATGCCCAGCTAATTTTTTTGTATTTTTAGTAGTGACGGGGTTTCCCCATGTTGGCCAGGCTGGTCTCAAACTCCTGACCTCAGGTGATCCGCCCGCTTTGGCCTCCCAAAGTGCTGGGATTATAGGCATGAGCCACCATGCCCAGCCTCTAATTTTTGTATTTTCTGTAGAGGTGGGATTTCACTATGTTGCCCAGGCTGGTCTCAATAAGTGTTTTGTTTTTTTTAAGTACATGGACATACATAAAATATACCTAAACTACTGTGTTCATCAGAGATTGCTAGTTGCCATCCAAAACCATTCTCCTTTCTTCCATCTTCATTGAACCCCCACTTTTTATTTGAGCATATGCACCCCCAGAATAAAAATTACTTTTCTTAGTCAGAAGTAACATATGATCATATGACCAAGTTCTGACTAATGAGATGTAAGTGGCAGTATCCCATGGCAGCTTCCAAAAGTTTTCCATAAAAGACAGCCGCTCATGTCCTTTCCCTTCCTCCTTCCTTCTGGCTGGAATGTTTGTGTGATGACTGGACCTGTGCAACCATATTGGACCAGGAGGCAACCATATGAATTGAGATCATGCACAGCAACATAGAAGAATCCGGGTGTCTGAGGACTCTATGGAGTAGACTCACAATTCTGGCCCTGGACTACCTACTGCCAGACTTTTATAGGAAAGAGAAATATATTTATATCTTGTCACTAACAATGTCTCTTACTCACAGCCGCATCTAATCCAAACTGATGTACCATGCCATTAGGGATTACAATATCCCTAATCATCTCACACTTTTCCAATAAAACACAAATAAATGTACCCCTGGCCATAAGATTATACATTATCATAGCTAGCATTCATTCCTCCTTACTACAGACCAGATACTGTTATGATAGTAACTCACTGGCTCTAAACAACAAATTATGATTATTATCATTTCCTACTTGGCAAATGACGAAACCAAGACACAAAGAGATTTGATAATTTGCCGAAGGTTCTATGGCTAGTAAATGGTTGAGCTGGGATTAAAACACCATTTCTCATGCGCATGTGAGGATTCAATGAGGGTGCACACTTTCTGCTTTATTCACTCACCTGTACCCACTGACTAGAACAGTGCCTCAGGAGTGTTTACTTACCAAATAAATGCCACGGCAATAATGCCCATTGTCAAAAAATGATAAAAATGAAGAAATACAGACAAACTATTTTCCTATAAGAACGAAAGAGAAAATTTGAGGCTCATCTTGAGTTCTGCCTACAGCTATAGAACTGGGTATTAGTGAGCACAAGACAATTGTTTGCACTCTAAATGCCAAAATACTGTACGCTGAGCTTCCCTGGAACCTGAGAGCTCAACCATGTGAAAATGAAGCCGGATTTTCCTATAATCAAGTTTTAGTTTTGTTTTGAGCCCCTATTTTCTCCCAAGAGCAAATAATCTTGTTATTTCCATACCAACTCCATTAAATGGTTAACGATGAAGTTGTTTCAGGATTTAAATTCAGATATTCCCCCACCCTCACCCTGCTGTGCCCTGAGGATGTGTGGAGACTCTGGGAGACTCAGGCAATGCTGCAAGTTTAGGGAGCGGGTAGGTGATGGCCTCAGTCCACCTCTGCCTGCATTGCCCTTCTGCAGGGGCTTCATCCCCTGCCTCCGAATCTTTCTACTCTGGAGGCTGAGGCAGGAGGATCACTTGAGCCCAGGGGTTCGACATTACAGTGAGCTATTATGGCGTCACTGCACTCCAGCCTGGGGAACAGAGGGAGTATTTTCCCACAACGTTAAGTTACACAGATCTATTAAGTCTCAGAAAGTGCTCAGAGGTGAAGCAAAAACAAACAAATAAAAAACCAAAAAAATCCTAAACAAGCCAAGCTCCGCTGGAGCTGTAAATTCCCTGGAACCACTCTACCTCTGAACTTTGATGTTTAGGCCCCTTTTAGTCAATTTCCTAGTCCTTGCTGAGGAAGCATTCTAATGGGTCCGGAGGGGCTCCGCTATGGATGTGGCTTTGAGGACTTTGCTTACTTCATGACACCTCTCTTTTAAGGGGGCTCACAGGAGGCAATGACGTCTGGCCTCATTTTTATGAATCATTCTGCTTCTGAGCAATTGGCTTCTTTTTCTCACTGGACACCATGAATTATTGTAAACTGTACCTGGATTGTTTTACTCAGGGATGGTAAGACAAACAGGCACAGAAATGACTGTCAGGAAGGAAGCAGTTCATACGCACAGGTCCCTAGAAACAGGAGGCATATCACAGCATGCAGGGCCACTGGTGAAGCACCAGCGCGGGTCAGGAGGCAGGAGGAGGGGAGAACTGTGGGCAAGAGCCTTGATTGTGGTATCTAGGGAAGGGAAGGCAACACATGCAGGCTTGGGCTTGGCTGGTGTCTATTATTTCAGCAGGCTCTGGGACATAGAAACTGTCCCCAGTTGTCTGGTAGCCGGCCCTGTGGTGATTGGGTAAGGGATAGTGGTCCAGATATGACAGCCCCATAGAGAAGGTGGCTGGGGCTGTGGGCTCTGGAGCGGTTGCTTTGCTTCTGAAGGGCGTGCTTAGAGTCCTAGTCCTTTACTATCTCTGGGAACTGGCCAACCCTGGGAGAGGCAGTCTTCCAGGGTCAGTAAGGCTCCCAAAATATCTAAGCATCAGAATAGAAAGACATGATTAGCTGGGTGCAGTGGCTCATGCCTGAAATCCTAGCACTTTGGGAGGCCAAGGCAGGTGGATCACCTGAAGTCAGGAGTTCAAGACCAGCCTGGTCGACATGGCGAAACTCTGTCTCTACTAAAAATACAAAAATTAGCCAGGTGCCTATAATCCCAGCTACTCGGGAGGCTGAGGCACGGGAGTCGCTTGAATCCGGGAGGCGGAGGTTGTGGTTAGCTGAGATCATGCCATTGCACTCCAGCCTGGGCAATAAGAGGGAAACTCCATCTCTCTCTCTCTCTTTCTCTCTCTCTCACAGACACACACACACACACACACACACACACACAAAGATTAATCAGTCATAAAACTACTTGTATGTCCCTCCCAGTATAGCTGTTAATAGTCTCTGACCAAATTTACGGTTCACTCTACACCTGCCTGTGTACTACTAATCCACTCCTACATGTATCTTAGCTTTCCAGTCTTAGGTCCCAGTTTATTCACTTACTTATTTTTTCTTCTATAATCTTGTATAAACTATTTTAAATCTTTCCTGGAATGAGACAATGTATAAAGAAATAAATAAAGAAAAAAAGCATTGCAGCCTCTTGCAAGGCTTTGCACCTTATGAATAAAGACATACGATAATTTTATAAGAAATAATCATGAACCCCACAGTACAACATCCTGCAGCTCATAAAAAAAGGTATTGCAGGCTGGGAGGGAGGCCAAGGCATGCGGATCATCTGAGGTCAGGAGTTCGAGACCAGCCTGGTCAACATGGTGAAACCCCATCTCTACTAATACAAAAATTAGCCAGGCATGGTGGTGCATGCCTGTAGTCCCAGCTACTGGGGAGGCTGAAGCAGGAGAATCACTTGAACCTGGGAAGCAGAGGTTGCGGCGAGCCGAGATGGCGTCATCGCACTCCAGCCTGGGCAACAAGAGTGAAACTCCGTCTCAAAAAAAAAAAAAAAAGAGGCATTGCAGCTAGGTCATGAATGTGACCTCCTATTGTACTGTCATAAATGGGTATTTGTTACACATTTAGTTGAAAATAGCTCTGTCCTGGAATGTAACAGCAAGTTTTAGGGGTAAGGAGGAATTCCGTCTTTAAAGAGCTCTCTGGAGAAATGGGAATGGTAGTTGTCTTCATCTATTCAGGCTTCCATAACAAAACACAACAAATTGGGCAGCTCCAAACAACAGACATTTATTTCTCACAGTTCTGGAGGCAAAGATCAAGGCACGGGCAGATCTGGTGTCTGGTGAAGGTCACTTCCTGGTTTGCAGATGGCCGTCTTCTCATTGTATCCTTACATGGTTGAGAGAGAGCAAGCTCTCTCATTTCTTCTTTGTTTATTTATTTCAATTTGGGGTCTCACTCTGTGGCCCAGGCTGAAGTGATCCAAACATAGCTCACTGCAGCCTCAAACACATGGGCTCCAGTGATCCTCCCACCTCAGCTTCCCAAGTAGCGGGAACTACAGGCACACACCACCACACCCAGCTATTTTTTAAAAACTATTTGGGGAGATAGGATCTCACTATGCTGCCAAGACTGGTCTTGAATTCTTGACCTCAAGTAATACTCCCGCCTCGGCCTCCCAAAGTGCTGGGATTACAGGCATGAGCCACCACACCCGGCCCTGGTTTATGTCCCCTGCTCAACCAGGACAGCGACAGTAGCTGGTTGGAGATGTCTGAGCAGATGGAGAGGCAGACCAAGAAGTTAAACCACTGCACCTGGCCTGCTTCTTCTTCTAGAAAGACACTAATCACAACATGAAGGCTCTACTTTCACGACCTAATTACCTCCCAAAGGTCTCACCTCCTAATACCATCCCCTTAGGGATTCAGGCTTCAGCATACGAATTTAGAAGGAATATGACTATTCAGTTCATAACATTTATTTTATCTGTCAAGGGAATATTCAGAGACAAGGTCTTTCAAAAGGAAAAAAGTTTGTGGGCATAAAAGGGGAAGGAAGCTAGGCTTCAGTAAGACTAGCTCATCCAACAAAAAGTCGAGCAAGTAGTTAACATTTTTTGGTTTTTGCTTTGTTTTGTTTTTTTGAGACGGAGTCTCACTCTCTTGCCCAGGCCGGAGTGCAGGGTCGTGATCTTGGCTCATTGCAGCCTTCGCCTCCTGGGTTCAGGCAATTCTCCTGCCTCAGCCTCCCAAGTAGCTGGGACTATGTGCCACCACTCCTGGCTAATTTTTGTATTTTTAGTAGAGATGGGATTTCACCATCCTGGCCAGGATGGTCTCGATCTCCTGACCTCGTGATCCACCTGCCTCAGCCTCCCAAAGTGCTGGGATTAAAGGCGTGGCCTTAACATTTTGTTTCTAAAGCCCACAAGATCACCATGTTATACCCATCTTTTCATGGTGGAAAAACACCAACTCCTCTCATAATTACCATGCACAATGCAGTGTTACTTCCTCCAACATCAACCCTGCAAAAGTCAGAGATGAGGTTGTTTCTGCTCAGGAGTCCGGGCTTACAGGAAATGCTCAAGATTTTCTTCTTTGGGAACCCAAGCTAGACAGAGTGGCGGTATTATTTTTGTTTTCTATAAAGGCACAAAGTGTTTTTTAATCCCTGTCTGTGGAAAATGATCTGCACACACATTGTAATAAGGGCTGAGCCATGTGCCGATTTCCAACATGATGAATCATTTGTTTACATTTTTATCCATTTCTTTTCTCATTGCAATATCATTTCAGCCCCTTCAAATACATAATCAAAATCAGTGCCACTCCTAAGAGGACACTTTTTCTTCTACTCATATCAGGAAGTTCATGGGACCATATGGAAAAGTGACTTAAATAAAAGTGACATCTGTCATTTTGTATTAGAGAAGTTGAGAACGTCATACCAAGGTTGCTAAATTCTGGTTCTTTCAGATTTTTTCTTATTCCCTGAACACAATCTGAGACATATGAGTCATTACATCTGTTGATCTTACTGAAGCAGAAGAATATCTGGAATTATCACTATTCTTGGGACTTCCTTTCCACCCTATGACTGTCATATTAAAGAGGCTGAACTCAGAGACAGCAGAGTGCGTGTATGCTCACTTTGGCTTCGAAACCAGGCTCCTAAAACCCATACAGTTTCAAAAATCAGCATCTTTACTTGCAAGCACCTGCCTTACCTGAGAATAATAAGCATATTGAAATCTCACAAAAAGACCCAAGGCAAAAGGATCACACACACACCTGCACACGCGTACATGAACATACACACAGAGTTTTGGAAGGGCTCATGCTTTAGCCTGTCTTCCCACCGCTTTCGGAGGAGAGAAAAATTTTCCAGGCAGGGACTCAGGGGCCTGTTCTGCCAAGAAGACCCAACTTTGATCCTAGTTTCTGCCCCGTGGCTCCTGGAGTCTTTGAGAAGTTGCTTGCCTTTTTCACTCATTCGCTGAACACATAGTTGTGGAGCATCTATTTCACCCATTCCAAAATACAGACATTGAACTAGGTTGACTTTAGCTCCCTGACACTCATGGAACATTCAGGAACAGATTTTGGGCTCACTCTGAGTGTGATGCCAATGGGGATACTACCCTTGCTTTGTGTTATCTAGTCTGCTTGCCTCCACTTATATTTGGAGGGGTTCTCAGAGGGGAACTGTTAAGGGTTGAATTGTGCTCCCTTGAAGTTCACATGTTGAAACCCCAATCCCCCGTATCTCAGAGTGTGACCTTATTAGGATTTAGGGTTTTTACAGAGGTAATGGAGTTAAAATGAGGTTGGTCTAATTTAGGGTGGGCTTGAATCCAATATGTCCTGTGTCCTTATAAAAAGGGGAAATTTGGAGACAGTCATCCATAGAAGGAGAATGTCCTGTGAAGATGAAAAGGGCCACCTGCAAGTCAAGGAGAGAGGCCTCAAAAGAAACCAACCCTGCTGACACCTCCATCTCGGACTTCCAGCCTCCGGAATTAAGACAACACATTTCTGTTGTTAAGAGCGCTCAGTCTGTGGTGCTTTGTTACGGCAGCCTCAACCATAGAATACAGGCACCAATTCGAGCCTTTCAAACCCTTTGTCTCATGACACACACAGATGCCCCTGAGCAGACTGAAGTCCATTCGTGTTTTAATGTCTATGCATCCACCAAAGACTTCACGGACTCCACTCATCCCAGTACAGGTGAAGAGGAATCCAGCAGTGGGTGGGGTGGGTAGGTTGTGGCGTCTCTTGGCTTTGGATTGCTGAACTTTCTGTTCCACCCATTCTTTTGAGGGTTATCTGTTGGAGTGCCTGCCCACCCACAGGCCAGTGACCCTCTTCTTTGGGAGCTTTTCTCTTCTCCTCCTTCTATCTGTGACAGCAAACTCCCGTAGGCCACATTATGCTGGGGAACCCCCTTCCCAGCCATTGCTTACTGGACCGGGGACAGAATCTTGATTCCAGCTAGATTTTCTTATTCCTGGAATCATCAACTAGAACTGAGAGACAGCTGAGCTCTGCATATATGACTGGACCTGGAAGTGAATTTGGAGCTGAAGGGTGCCCGTTCCCTAAGAGAGGCCGGAAGAGCCCAGGAAACCGCCGGCATGAAGGGAGGAACAGAGCAGATGGGCCAAGAGAAAGCAGCGGTGGGGAGCGGCGCCCAGGCCAGTCCTAGAGGCTGGCTGCCGGCACCCTCACCATGGCTCCCGCCCACCCCACTTTGCTTAAGCTAGCTGGGCTACTTTCTTTGTTCTCGCTATGGAATTTCTAACATACCTCCTTCTCTTCATGTAGCTAAATACCTCATAATACTAATTAAATAGCTGAAAGCCATCTGCGTAATCCAAAAACATGGATCCATTTCTCTTTTTCTTGTTTTGTGAGACAGGGTCTCATTCTGTCACCCAGGCTGGAGTGCAGTGGCACCATCATAGCTCACTGCAGCCTCAACCCCCTGGGCACAGGCAATCCTCCCACCTCAGCCTTCCAAGTACCTAGGACCACAGGTGCCTGCCACTATGCTCAGCTATTTTTTTTTTCTTTTGTAGAGAAGGGGTCTTACTTCCCAGGCCGGTCTTGGACTCCTGGGCTCAAGTGATCCTCTTGCCTTTGTACCCCAAAATGCTGGGATTACAGGTGTGAGCCACTGCGCCCAACCAGTTCTTAGTACAAGTACAGAAATGACAACTTCTTTTTGGTTGGAAATAAATATAACAGTTAAACGTATGTACTTTATATTAAGCCAGAGTTGAATTCAAGCCCCAGCTCTGCCACTTACTTGCTGGGTGATGTTGGACAAGTTTCTTAACCTCTCTTAGCCTCAGCCTCTTTGTGTATCACACAGGGATGATGATAAGAGTACTTAGCTGAATAGGTTGCCATAAGAAATCAGGTTCACTGCTGGGTGCGGTGGCTCATGCCTGTAATCCCAGCACTTTGGGAGGGCGAGGTGGGCGGATCACCTGAGGTCAGGAGTTGGAGACCAGCCTCAACATGGAGAAACCCCGTCTCTACTAAAAATACAAAATTAGTCAGGTGTGGTGGTGCATGCCTGTAATCCCAGCTACTCGGGAGGCTGAGGCAGGAGAATTGCTTGAACCTGGGAGGCGGAGGTTGCAGTGAGCCGAGATTGCACCATTGCACTCCAGCCTAGGCAACAAGAGCAAAACTCCATCTCAAAAAAAAAAAAAAAGAAAGAAATCAGGTTCACATACAGTGTGACAGGTATGTCTCTAGCCACATGGAAAGATATCCACCATCTCATCTTTATTTTGGATAAGGTTACAGAAGTATGATACCATTTGTTTAATTACTCATATTTACTTGCACTGGAAAAAATCTGCATTTAAACACAGCAAAATCAGATCTCTGAGTGATTTCCACTGTTTTTCTTTTTGCCTCTATTTTCTCATTTTTCAACAAAAACACACATTACTTATATCAAATAAATTAGGAGGACTTTGTGATTCTCTCTCTCTCCCTTCCTTCCCCCCACCTGTCTCTCTCTACCTCCTTCCTCCTTCCCTTTCCTGCTTACCTTATTTCTTTTTTTTTTTCTGCCATTTTTTTTTTTTGAGACGGAGCTTTGCTTTTGTCACCCAGGCTGGAGTGCAATGGTGCAATCTCGGCTCACTGCAACCTCTGTGTCCCAGGTTCAAGCAATTCTCCTGCCTCAGCCTCCTAAGTAGCTGGGATTACAGGTGTGCGCCACCACACCTGGCTAATTTTTGTATTTTTAGTAGAAATAGGGTTTCACCATGTTGGTCAGACTGGTGTTGAACTCCTGACCTCAGGTGATCTGCCCACTTTGGCCTCCCAAAGTACTGGGATTACAGGCGTGAGCCACCGCTCCCGGCCTTTTTCTGTCATTTTTTTAAAAATTATAAGTAATAAAAAAGAAATTAAGAAAAAATACCTTCCTTGGTTGGTGGGGGGTGAGGGAACCTGAAATCTTTTCCTTGGAAGAGTGCCATATTTGTCATCTTTGAAGTCAGACGTAACCTTAAGGATCATTTCATTGAAACACTTCTCTGTACGAACAGACTGAGGAATTAATTCCAAAAATATTTGGACAAGTTACATACCTGCAACTTACCTTAAAATGCATCTAAATATCGTGGGTAGAGGGCTGGCAGGTGGATAAATAGGTGATAAAGCAAGTGTGGCCAAATGTCAGCAGTCGACTATAGATGCTGAGCGCAGGATGTTTGTGTACAATCCTTGCAACATTTCTGTCTGCTTGAAATGTTTCATAATACAATATTAAGAAAACTCACAAATGCATGCCGGTGATAAAAACTCAACTGGGCCAGGTATGGTGGCTCACACTTATAATCCCAGCACTTTGGGAGGCCACGGCAGGAGAGCTTGAAGCCAGGAGTTCAAGACCACCAGCCTGAGTAACATAGCTAGACCTCATCTCTACAAGAATCAAGAATTTTAAAAATTAGCAGGTGCAGTGGCGCACACCTGTAGTCCCAGCTACTCAGGAAGCTGAAGTGGGAGAATTGCTTGAGCCCAGGAGTTTGAGGTTGCAGTGAGGTATGATCTTATCACTGCATTCCAGTCTGAGAGGCAGAGTGAGACACTGTCTCAAAAATAAATAAATAAATAAATAAATGAAAATAAACCTCAAGGGCCAGGTGCAGCAGCTCACATCTGTAATCCCAGTACTTTGGGAGGCTGAGAGAAGCGGATCACCTGAGGTCAGGAGTTCGAGACCAGCCTGGCCAACATGATGAAACCCCGTCAATACTAAAAATCCAAAAAAAAAAAAAAAAAATTAGCCAGGCGTGGTGATGCACGGCTGTAGTCCCAGCTACTTGGGAGGCTGAGGCAGGAGAATTGTTTGAACCCAGGAGGCGGAGGTTGCAGTGAGCGGCAACAAAGTGACACTCAATGTAAAGATAAAAATAAAAATAAAAAATAAAATAAAACCCAAGTGGAACAGAAGTATAGAAAGGAAACAGTACAAGTTCCCTTTCACATCTGCTCTCCACACTCACTGCCCTCCCCAAGGCAACCGCTGCAGACCCCCAGTCCAACCCCCTAAATGTCACCGCCTTACTTTTTAGATGAGCCCTGGAGAAATTCCATTTCTTGCCAGGATCTCATTACAAGTTAGGAGGCTTCTGCCTCCCAGTCTAAGCCCTCATCATCATTCTCCCTGTCACCCAGGGCTTTGAACTGCCCAATATTTCTCTTCACAACCAACAAGCAAGGGAGTCTTAAGAGCTGGTAAAACCCATAAAGTACTCTCAGCCCCATTCATTCAAAGACACTTGAGGGAAGCAAATTTATCATCTCTAGTGACAAGAGTTTTCCTTGCCAGCATGCAATCCAAAAATTGGCTCCAACCATAGAAATGCACACCTACGCTGACTGATAGTGTGTAAATAACTGCACATCCACCTCAACGTGGCCATTCAGAAAGAAGTTTCCTGGCACTGATGAACCAGAAAAAGTGATGTACAACATGCAGATCAGCCTGGAAATTAGAATGTAAATAGTCCTTACAAACTAATAAGGAAAATGGACACACCCTTCAACAAATTGGGAAAGGATACAAACAGGCAAGTCACCAGAGAAAAAATCTGGCCAACAAGCATCTTTCACACACACTCAACAAAAAATAAAGTTCTGACCCAGCAATCCTATTACTGGGTATATATCCAAAGGATTATAAATCATTCTACTATAAAGACACATGCACACGTATGTTTATTGCAGCACTATTTACAATAGCAAAGACTTGGAACCAACCCAAATGCCCATCAATGATAGACTGGATAAAGAAAATGTGGCACATATACACCACGGAATACTACGCAGCCATAAAAAAGAATGAGATCATGTCCTTCGCAGGGACATGGACGAAGCTGGAAACCATCATTCTCAGCAAACTAACATGGAACAGAAAGTCAAACACTTCATGTTCTCACTCATAAGTGGGAGTTGAACAATAAGAACACATGGACACAGGGAGGAAAACATCAGACACCAGGGCCTGTCCGGGGATGGCAGGCAAAGGGAGGGAGAGCATTAGGACAAAAACCTTATGCATGTGGGACTTAAAACCCAAACAACAGGTTGTTGGGTCCAGCAAACCACCATGGCACATGTATACCTATGTAACAAATCTGCACATTCTGCACATGTATCCCAGAACTTAAAAAATACAATAAAATAGGCTGGGCACAGTGGCTTACGCCTGTAATCCCAGCGCTTTGGGAGTCCAAGGCGGGTGAATCACCTGAGGCCAGGAGTTCAAGATCAGCCTGGCCAACAAGGCGAAACCCCGTCTCTACTAAAAAGTACAAAAATTAGCCAGGCCTGGTGGCGGGAGCTTGTAATCCCAGCTACTCAGGAGGCTGAGGCAGCAGAATCGCTTGAACCTGGGAGGCAGAGGTTGCAGAGAGCCAAGATCTCGCCATTGCACTCCAGCCTGGGCGACAAGAGGGAGACACCGTCTCAAAAAAATAAAATAAAGAAAAAAGAAAAAGTAAAGTTCAACTTCACTAGTAAACAAAGAAATACAAGTGAAGTCAACAATTACATTTTTTTCACACATCGGATTTCTAAAGGTCAAAACAATGATAATAACCAGTGTTGGGACAGGTTGGCCCCTTCACACCCCTCCCATGTCCGCCCCTCTTTTTGTTTTACTGATTGACTCTTTTCTACACTTTTTCTGCAGCTGGGGGCTGGCAGCCCACCTTCCCTGAGTCTTTGTTTTCTTCTGGTCCAGAAAGTCACTTGCTTCGGGGGCCTCCTGTTTCTAGGGACCTGCGCATATAAACTTCCTCCTTCATAACAGCCATTCCCGTGCTCCTGTGTCTCTCCAGACCTCAGGAAGCAAATCCTGGGTCCCCTTAAAACAGTTTCTCTGCCAGGAGATGCTTCAGCTGATCTCTGAAGGGTGGGAAGAATGCCCAGACAGGAGGAAGGTTGGGACTCACGGGCAGAGGGAGCAGCTGTGCAAAGGCCTCAGGGCAGAAAAGAGATTGCTTGTTTGAGGGTCTGAAAGAGACCCCAGTGGGCAGAATATGGTGAAGAGGGAGCTACCAGCAGGTGCATCCTCCACAGCTGTTTTATTTGTTTGTTTGTTTTAGAGATGAGGTCTCTGTCACCCAGGCTAGAATGCAGTGGTGTGACACTAGCTTACTGCAGCCTCTAACTCCAGCCTCAAGTGATCCTCCCTCCTCAGCCTCCCGAGTAGCTGAGAATACAGGCATGCACACTGCCCCAGGCCACACCTGAAGATCTGGAAGCCTGTGGTACTTGCAGCTCCTTCTTGGAGTCATTGATGAAAAGGGCAGTGATACAAATCCACACAGAGTGCCCTCGTAAGGCTCGGCTGTGAGCTCCTCACACCACCCACCACAGCCCGAGCAGAGCTCTCGGCCTTCCACCTCTGGAGAGGAATTGCATGAGCTCCTGCTCATAAACAACTTGATATAGGAGCAAATTCTTTTGAAACTTTCATGAAAATGATTTAAGAGAATATTTTTTACCAGTTAGCGTGGTGTTTAATAATTGAGGGCAGAAAGAACCTTTCAAATATTAAACGTTCATGCCCATTTTTCTTGCTATCTGGAGTCTTGTAAACTCTTCCCTCAGTAGATTACCTATTGCATTCTTCATTAGGATTCCACAGCCGAGTTGCCTTGGAGCATTTAGCTGTGATGTGTGAAGTCTCCACTGTGGGAATTGCAACTGTCTTGAGATTACATCAGCTATTGGTGAGGGGACTGAGATACGGCTTCTTTCCTCTCCAAACTGCACTTCTGAAAGAAAACAGGAAGAGAGATAGGTGAGGGAGGAGGACTGGCGAGGGAGCTGGGGGGCAGAGGTGGAGATGAAGAGTTGTGGAGCCCTCATATGCTCCAGGCACTGTCTTGGGCACTTTTTTTTTCCATTTTAACTTTTTTATAGATGTATAATATACATTCAGCAAAGCATCAGATCATGTGCATAGCTTGATGAATTTTCACACACGGTGAATGCACTGGTATATTCCACACCCTAATTAAGAAACAGAACATAACTGGCAACCCAGAAGTCCTTCACTGTCCTCTTTCCATCATCATATCCTCGCATGAGTAATCATTGTCTTATTTATTTATTTTTTTAAGATGGAGTCTCGCTCTGTTGCCCAGGCTGGAGTGCAATGGCACGATCTCTGCTCACTGCAACCTCTGCCTCCCAGATTCAAGCGATTCTCCCACCTTAATTTTTTATTGAGATGAAATTAAGATAAGATTTACCATTTTAGAGTGAACAATCTACTCAGTGGCATTTAGTACATTCACAGTGTTGTGCAGCCACCATCTCCCCCTGGTTCCAAAACATTTTCATCCACCCCAAATGAACCCTACCTCCACTAGACAGTTCTTCCCCATTCCTCTCCTCCCCTGGGCTCTGAGCAGCTGCCTATCTGCTCTCTGTCTATGGGGATGTACCTGTTCTGGACATCCCATACAAATGGACTCATACAATATGTGGCCTTTCATGTCTGGCTTTTCGCTTAGCCTGATGTTTTCGAGACTCATCCATGTTACAGCGTGTATCAGCGCTTCATTCCTTTTATGGCTAAATAATATTCCATTGTATGGATAGACCGCATTTTGTGCATCCATTCATCTGGTGGGGACAATTGGGTTGTTTCCACCTTCTGGCTGTTGTGGATAGTGCTGGTATGAACACGGGTGTACAAACATCTGTTCGAGTCCCTGTTTTCCGTTCTTTGGGGCATATACCTAAGAGTGGAATTTCTGGGTCCTATGATGAGTTTATATTTAATTTTGGGGGAACTGCAAACTCTTTTCCAAAGGAGCCGCACTATTCTTTTCTCCCATTGAATTGTCTTGGCGCCCTTGTTGAAAATCAACTGATCATCACAGATTATACAAGACTCAGACTAATCCAATTAGAGTTACTGCCTCACAGCCAAACAACCTAACATAGGAGAAAATTCTCTCTCTGATGGGGAGAAACAATTCTTTCTTGGAGAGGCCAGCAAGACTCAGACGTGAGTTCAGTCCAACTGGAACCTGAGCACCAGCTACAAATACCTGTCGTGAAAGGATGCAGTGTGCTCCTCTTACATGCCTGGCACCATTCTGAGCACCCTACAAATATTATCTCACATCATCCTCACAGGCATCTCCAGGATACCTAACAGAGGAGGGAACGAAGGCACTGAGAGGTGATGAAGTTTGAGCAAAGCCATGCAGCTGATAATAGGGGGAGCCAGGACTCAAACCCAGGCAGTTTGGCTCCCACCTTTGGGCTCCCAAACACTATACAGGTTGGGTATTCATCATCTGAAATACTTGGTACCAGAGGTGTTTTGGATTTGGGATTTTTTTTTTTTCTTTTGAAACAGGGTCTAGCTCTGTTGCCTAAGCTGGAGTACAGGGATGCCATCATAGATTACTGCAGCCTCGAACTCTTGGGCTCGAGCAATCTGCCCAGCTCAACCTCCCAAAGCACTGGGATTACAGGTGTGAGCCACTGTGCCCAGCCAGAATTTTTTGAACTTTGAAATATTTGCACATATTATATAATGAGATCTCTTGAGGATGGGACCCAACTCTAAACACGAAATTCATTTTTGTTTCATATACATCTTATACACATTGGCTCAAGGTAATTGCATACAATATTTTAGATAATTTTGTGCATGAACCAAAGTTTTTATTTCATTACTCTTTGTGGGCATGCTTGCATGGGGGGATCTGGACATGTGTGGAAAAGATATATTGCAGCTGAAGGGGGCTGGGAGGGCCTTTTCCCCCTCAGGGATGCTGAATAAACTGTGTGTAGTGCAACTGCATTTTGACTGTGACCCGTCATATGAGGTCAGAGGTCAGGTATGGAATTTTCTTTTTTTTTTTTTTTTTTTTTTTTGAGACGGAGTCTCATTGTCACTTAGGTTGGAATGCAGTGGCACAATCACTGCAACCTCCACCGCCCAGGTTCAAGGGATTTTCCTGCCTCAACTTCCCGAGTAGCTAGTATTACAAGTGTGTGCCACCAGACCCAGCTATTTTTTGATTTTTAGTAGAGATGGGATTTCGTCATGTTGGCCAGGCTGGTCTTGAACTCCTGACTTCAGGCGATCCGCCCGCCTCAGCCTCCCAAAGTGCTGGGATTATAGGCATGAACCACCGTGCCAGACCAGGCATGGAATTTTCTACTTGTGGCATTATGTCAGTGCTTAAAAAGTTTTGGATTTAGGAGCATTCGGATATTGGATTTTCAGATAAAGGATGCTCAACTTGTACTAAGTAAGTAAGGTACATATACTAAGTAACTAAGTAAGGAGCCTAACACAGGCCCTGCCAAATCTCAAGCTCTCGAAAAAGAAAAAGGAAAAAAGCCACACGGTGGCTCATGCCTGTAATCTCAGCACTTTGGGAGGCTGAGGTGGGAGGATCGCTTGAGCCGAGGAGTTCAAGACCAGCCTGGGCAACATAGCAAGATCTTGTGTCTACTAAAAATAATAATTTTTAAATTAGGTGGGAGTGGTAGTGTGTTCCTGTAGTCTTAGCTACTCAGGAGGCTGAGATGAGAGGATCACTCAAGCCCAGGGATTTGAGGCTGCAGTGAGCTATGATCGCACCACTGCACTCTAGCCTGGGAGACAGAGCGAGAACCTGTCTCAAAAAAACAAGGAAAAAAAGAGTAATTATTCCTTGTAAAAGGGAATAATAACATCTACCTCATAGGTTTGAGATTATACATGTGCAAGTACTGCTACATAAACTCCCGAGTCCCATTTCAATGTGGCTTCATGAGCTCCAGATGAAGGACCGAGGTTCTGCCAGTTTTTTCACTGGCCACGTCTGTGAGATAACCGAGGACTCCTATTTGTGGAGAGTCCTGCTGGCTGGCAGAGGAACCTTACATCAAGGGACATATTTCTGGTTTAATCTTAAACCAGCTACAATGCCAAAGAATAGAGCAGGGCTTTTTTTTTTTTTTTTTTTTTTTTTTCAAGGCATCCTCAAACTCACTGAAAGCTCAGCCCATCTATTTCTGGAGAGGCTGAGAACACATGGAGCCCCCACACTCACAGGCACGTGCACACACACACCAACTCCACCATCCCACATGCCCAGCTCCAGGAAGCTGCGTTTCCCTTGGAGACGCTTTGTTATTTGGAAAGAAAAAGCAACGTGTGAAAATAAATCTTCAGGTTGCAGAGGATATATCTATAGGATATTGTTGTCATCTTGATATTCAGGAAATGAAGATGCTCTAAATAGCAAAGGAAGATCATTACTGCCTTCCAAGGAGAGTTGGCAAGAACTCCAAAGAAGGGAAACCGAGTTTGCCTCCATCCAAGTAGGATTGATGCATATAACAAATTTGCTTTTGATGTGGAAGTGGTGGAAATGAAAGCGTCAACGTTAATTACCCCAGGGTAACAAGTTTGTAATATGGATCCCAAAGAAAAACATGCCCCTTTGCAACATGGTCTCTATTTAGCCTCTGTAGAAGGGTTGGCCCATCCCAAGAAGAGGCAAATCAGCCCAGGAAAGGATCATTTTTCATAACACACTTTTATCCGTTTTCTATTGCTGCAGTAACAAATTACCACAAACTTAGTGGCTTCCAAAATACAAATGTATTATACTTTAAGAGGTCACAAGTTTGAAACGGGTCTCAAATCAAGGTGTTGACAAGGCTGTGTTCTAGGGGAGAATCCATGAGCCCAGGAGTGAGGCCACCTGCAGTCCTGGGCTCATGGTCTCCTTTTGCCATTGCCCCTCCAGCGCTGTGTCTATTGTCCCACCTCCTTCTCTGACTGACCCTCCTGCCTCCCTCTCATAAGGACGCTTGTGATTAATTTGAGCCCATTCAGAAAATACAAGATGTTCTCCCAACTACAGAGGTCCTTACCAGTCCTTTTTGCCATATTAAGATAACAAGTTCACAGGTTCCAGGGATTAGGACACGGACATTTTTGGGGGCCATTATTGTGTCTACCATTCAACTGTAGCCTTTTCTGCTTCCAAGGGAACAGGTAAGGAGACCACTGTGCCTGCTGCAAACTGAGGCAAGCACAGAAGGGAACAGGGTTGTGGTCCTGTTCTTCCAGGAGCATCATGGAAGATGCAGCATTGAGATTGTAGGGGATGAGAGTAGCCAGAGCAGGTGGCCTTGGACTTGGCGTTCCTTTTTATTTATTTAGGGTTTTTTTTTTTTTTTTTGTACAGGGTTTCATTCTATTGCCCAGGCTGGAGTGCAGTGGTGCAATCATAGCTCACTGCAGCCTTGAACTCTTGGGCTCAATTGATCCTAGTGATCCTCCCACTTCAGCCTCCTGAGGAGCTGGCACTACAGGCACGTGCCACCATGCTCCACCAATTTTTTAATTTTTTGTAGAGATTGGGAGGTCTCACTATGTTGCCCAGGCTGGTCTCGAACTCCTGGGCTCAAGCAATCCTCTCACTTTGGCCTCCCAAAGTGCTAAGAATACAGGTGTGAGCCTCAACACCCTTTTAGAAAGGCCCTTCCTTTCTAAATAACAATGACGGCTACTACCAGTAACTGAACGGCTACTGTGCACCACACACTCAGCTGCGTGTTATGTAGACAACATCACCTTTATCCTCACAATAATCTTGCAAATATTTCTCTTGTTTTATACACAAAGAAGTGGAGGCTTGGGGGAGCAAGGTGGATCCCCCGAGATCACACATCTGGATAGTGATCACTGAGATTCAGTAACCATCAGACTCAGGGTCTGCTCCTAAACATCACACACTGCCTGCTCTCTCCACCCTCCCCATCCCCAGCCTATGGGAAGCCTTCGTCAAGAGGTGCCAGCCCACAGAGGTCACACGGGCCCTGAACATCTGAACTGCATGACCGGGACCCGTGCTCCCAGGGTGGTCCCTGCACATCCTACATTTTCCTGAAGACCGTGAGCTCTTCGGGACAAGAGCAAGGTCTCCCCTTGCCCTGTTATTTCCCCCAGTGGCCAGCAGAGTGCTGGGTACACAGCGGGTACACAATTAGAGCCTATCTCCTTGACTTACCTGCCTCAGATTTACATATCAGGATGGAGCACATATTAAGCACTGCACCCCACATGCCCTCAGCACGGCCCCACCTGGTAAGGTCTTGAGCAGAAGGAAGAGTGAGGACGCCTTCTCCACACAGCCTCTCCTCAATAAGACCCTTCATGCTTCATCCTCCAGGATGTTTTCAGCCAAGATTCTTTCTCCTTTAATCCAGAAGCATCTGGGATCTATGAGCCCTGTATGTCCCTTGGATGTGTCTTCTGTGTCCTCGACTTGCAGAGTGAGCGAGATCTAAAGCTCCAGTGACACAGCCCTTTTGCCCCGCTGCAGAGGAGAGACAAGTGGAAGGGAGCCGGAGCCTGCTCCCACCCTCACCACGAAGTCCTCTACTACAGGCTGTGGGGGATGGTGGCCAGTCACTACCATCGGCCCCAAGGATGGAGGCAGAGCTCAGACCATGACACTAAATTCAGGGCCACTTTTCGGACTGCAGGACCAGGAAGCCAATAGCACCTGGCAGTGGGAGGAGATTGTGCTGCGAAGGAGGAAGACTAGAATGACCTTTTCCTGCAGGAGCAAAGACCAGGTTTCTCATGGTCCTTGTGGCCAAAGCAGCACCTATGGGCACACCTGCCCCTCGGGAAAGGGGAACCTGTGGACGCTAATGATCCAGCCAGGGCACCTAGAGGTTTCCGAGCAAGGACACCCCATCCAGCAGGAGGTGCCTGCATCAGCTCTAAAGTGACCAAGGAGCTACCAGCATAGTAAGGGGGAAGGGTGGCACTCAGAGACCAGAGAAAGGATGCCCAGAAGACAAAGGCCAGACCATGAGGACAGGACTCCTTCCCATCCTTACGAGAGCTGGCTCTGGAATGAGGGGCCATTTTGTGGGGATGTTCCATTTGCATCTGACTCCATTGGTAGCTATATGATGGCAGGCAACTGGGTGAAAAGTAAAAATAGAGTCCTCTTGAGATAGATACAAAAGTAAAAATACATATGTCCTCTTGAGATAGAAATTAGATAAGCAGCCAGGTGTGGTGGCTCATGCCTGTAATCCCAGCACTGTGGGAAGCCGAGGTGGGATGACTGCTTGAGTCCAGGAGTTCAAGACCAGCCTGGGCAACATAAGGAGAGCTCATCTCTACAAATAATAATTTTTAAAAAGTTAGCTGGGTGTGGTGGTGCACGCCTATGGTCCCGGATACTCAGGAGGCTGGGGTGGGAGGATTGTTTGAGCTCCAACAGTTGAGGCTGCAGTGAGCCAAGATCACACCATGGCACCCCAGCCTGAGAGACGGAGCAACGCCTTTTTTTTTTTTTTTTTTTTTGAGACAGAGTCTCGCTCTGTCGCCCAGGCTGGAGTGCAGTGGCGCGATCTCGGCTCGCTGCAAGCTCCGCCTCCCGGGTTCACACCATTCTCCTGCCTCAGCCTCCCAAGTAGCTGGGACTACAAGCAGCCACCACCACGCCCGGCTAATTTTTTGTATTTTTTTAGTAGAGACGGGGTTTCACCGTGTTAGCCAGGATGGTCTCGATCTCCTGACCTCGTGATTCGCCCACCTTGGCCTCCCAAAGTGCTGGGATTACAGGCGTGAGCCACCGCGCCTGGCCTGAGCAACATCCTTAACAGAAAGTAAGGAAGTGCTGGATAAACAGAAGTATTATGGCATGTCAAAAGAACACAGGAGCCAACCCAAAAGAGCTTCAGATGGGCAAAGGTGGAACCATTTAAGCAACAAAATAAAGAACAAATAATCGGATTATAACCCAAGGTACAAAATAAATATATGTACATTCATATTGATGTAAATTATGATTGAATAGTGAGAAGGGGTGGCTCCTCCCTACAAAGGATTCCAAACAATATATTAGATGCATCCCCATCCAGGAGGTAGAGTTTAATCTCCCCACTCCCAACAAGCCTGGGCTCCAAAGAATGTTGTAGAAAAAGCAAAAAATAGTGACTTAAGAGTAGAGAGATCTGGCAGACACCACCTTAACCAAGTGATCAGTGTGAACATTACCAGGGATGGCATGCCATGTACCCGCTGCTAGGATGCCGTGAGAAGGGCATTCCAGCTTTTTTTTTTTTTTTTTTTTTTTTGAGATGGAGTTTTGCACTGTCGCCCAGGCTGGAGTGCAGTGGTGCAATCTCAGCTGACTGCAACCTCTGCCTCCCAGGTTCTAGCAATTCTCCTGCCTCAGCCTCCCAAGTAGCTGGGATTACACACAACCCACCACAACCACACCCAGCTAATTTTTTGTATTTTTAGTAGAGACGGGGTTTCACTATGTTGGCCAGGCTGGTCTCAAACTCCTGACCTGGTGATCCACCCGCCTCAGCCTCCGAAAGTGATGAGATTACAGGCGTGAGCCACCACACCTGGCTGGCACTCCACCTCTTTAGTGTTCTTTCCAAACACCCATAATCCCAGGCTAATCATGAGAGAAACATCAGAGAAAATCCACAGTGAGGACATTCTACAAATCTCCATCTACAAAGGAGTATTACCAGACTTCTCAAAACTGTCAAGGTCACGAAAAACAAGGAAAGACTGAGAATCTATTACAGGCCAGAGGAGAATAAGAAAACATGATGGCTATGTATAACGTGACATCCTCAATGGGATCCTGGAACAGAAAGAGGGCATTCTATGGGAAAACAGGTAAAATCCAAGTAAAACCTGGAGTTTAAGTAATGTGAATGTACCAGGGCATGGTGGCTCACACCTGTAATCCCAGCACTTTCAGAGGCCGAGGTGGGAAGAGCCCCTGAAGCCAGGAGTTCATAGACCAACCTGGACAACAAAGCAAGACCCCTCTCTCTACAAATAATTTTTTTTACAATTAAAAAATAGGCCGGGCGTGGTGGCTCATGCCTGTAATCTCACCACTTTGGGAGGCTGAGGCAGGTGGATCACTTGAGGTCCGGAGTTCGAGACCAGCCTGGCCAACATGGTGAAGCCCCGTCTCTACTAAAAAATACAAAAATTAGCCGGGCGTGGTGGTGCATGGCTGTAATCCCAGCTACCTGGGAGGCTGAGACAGGAGAATCTCTTGAATCCAGGAGGTGGAAGTTGCAGTGAGCCTAGATTGTGCCACTGCACTCCACTCTGGGCGACAGAGCAAGACTCCATCTCAAAAAAAAAAAAAAAAAAAAAATGGAATTTGCCACAACTGATTCTTTAGTGTGATAGTTGTACCAAGGTAATGTACAGTGTTAACAACAGGGGGAACTGGGTACAGGATATATGGAAACCTATGTCCCACCAGAGCAACTTCAAATTTTTCTGCAAATCTCAAATTTGCCCAAAATAAAAGTTTATTTGAATAAAAGCTTGAGTTCTAATTGAGGTTTTAAAAAAATGAATCCTTTTAAAAATGCATTCAATGAACACACATATAGAACTTCACCTGCTCAAGGCACTATTCTAAGTGCAGCACAAATGTTAACTCCTCATTGTGGTATTGTTATCACATGTAACCCCTCTGCTGCTGTCTGGCTCAGCGGGACATTCTCCTCTACTTACTATCCTACCTCTCAGCTCATGTTTGCAGCCTGTGGTCGGCACCATATCAACCAAGGTTGGTCTCAGCCCCTGCTCTGATTGCCATCAAAAAGTGTCGTGCTCTCCACACAGCTCCCAAAAAACAAACAAAGGCCATTCACAAAAGACCTCTGTGTGTATCAGATGTCTCTGCTGTTTCAGAAGCAGCGGTTGGGCAGTCTCCACCAGACACAGAGCCTGGCCTCTGACCCCTCTCCCCCTCTCTCCTCCGCTCCCGCCCTGGTCTCTAGGTTTAGTTCATGCTGAGGTTGGTCGCTTCTTTCATTCACTGTCTCCTACGCAGTCCATGCCACGGGGGATAAGTTTTTCACAAGTGGCTTTTTTTCCCCACAGTGAAGAGACGTGGCCTGGGTCTGGAGTTCCTCAACTGGCAAAATACGACGTGAACAGCTTCTGCACACAAAAAAGGCCCCGAGTTAACTCTGCTGCCTAGGCGAGGGAGGCACCGCGCCGCCAGTCGGGGACGCAGAGCGAGCGCGTCCTCTGGGATTTGAAGGCCGCCCCCGTCAAAATTGGTATTCGGAGGCCTGCGTGTCCCGGAGCTATGGAGCGGCAACCGAGGCAGGAGCTCAGGGCTGGGCGGGGGCGGGGAAAGAGAGACCCTGGAAGTGATTAACGTGTCCCTTGCTTTACAGATGTGGCAGATAAGACCCGAGAGGGAGCGCTGGTCCCCGACGGGCTGTCCCGGGAGGGAGCGAGGTGGGGAGAAGGAGCAGGCCCTGCCCCGAGCACCCCGCAGACTGAGCGTCTGGCGTGCACGGCGGAGGGGTCACCGCGGGGAGGTGACACCCCAGGGTGGTGAGGGCACGCAGATGAGGCTGGCCTGAGGGGTGCCTGCTTTGGCGAAAGCAGTCTGTGGAGGGAGGGTGGGAAGGAGGGCGATCGCGGCCCCAAGCGGGTTGTGCTGCTAAGTCTCCGAGCCGCAGGAAAGGCACCCTAGCCGGATTCGCCCTCGGAAGCCCCAGCTGGGCGCACTCACGCGGCTCACCCGCAGCGTCTCGGGAATTCGCCTCCAGGGCAATCAGCTCTTCGCACAAACCAAGGTGAGGAGCTATCAGATCCAGCCAGATCTGCTTCCTAAGCCTGGCCAGGGCCCTAAGCGCCCGCACCCACCCGCTTAGAGGCGGGCTAGGCTGAGGCATCGCGAACCCGCCCCACCTGGTCAGCTTCAAGGCGCCCTGTTTAGCGTTACTTCTGCGACCCTGGGATGGGCCTGGGCAGGAGCTTGCTTCCCCTGGCTAAACGCAGTCAATGAAGGGGGTTCACTTTCCTAAATACACCGGCCCCTGCCCATATCCCCCGTGCAAAAACGCAGGGCCCCTCTCCCTCCAGTCAATGGTCCTTAGGCGTCGGAAAGGGCAGGAGAGTTCGCTTTCCTCCCAGCCCGAAGCTTAGCCTAACAGGGCCCTGCCTGTGGGGCAAGGTGGGCCCTGCCCTGGATGGGACCCCACCCACCCCTCCAGGAGCAGCAGGTCCCGTTGAGTCACGATATTATCCACCTTGGTAAACTTGCTCGTATGTTACCAAGAGGAGAAGGCTGTTAGGCCCTTGTCAGCCGTGAGCTAGGATAATCTAGAGAACAAAAAGAAGCCATCAGGTGCAGGGTGCCAGAGGGACATCTGAGCAAGGCAGGCCGCATGTGGCCTCAGGGACAGTGGGGATGAGAAATGGCACCTTCTTCATTCTGCCTGGAAGCAGGCAGTGGGCCAGGTCTCTCTCAGCCGGGCTGAGGACCCTGGACAGAGCTCAGATCCGGCTACAGTTCCTCCAGAGTGGGGTGGGAATCCGGTGGGCCCCACCCACTGAGGCTCACCCAGGCTGCAGGAATCCCTGGGACCTAATAATACACACAAATCAGAAAGCGGGCTGCAGGCCCTGGCCATGCAAGGAGAGAAAGAAAGCTGACACCTGTCCTAGCCTGTCCCCACTGGCCTTGCCCTAAAAGCAGCAGGGCGTCTGGTCCCAGAGCCCAAGGCCTCACTGGCTGGGCAGCCAATAGCATCCCTATATCAAGAGGATGAGCACGCTGCAGGGAATGGCAGGCATGTGGCCCAGCTGTCGCAGTGAGCACAGCCCCGTGGGCCTGCCGGCGCTGCCTGCCTCAGGCTTCTCCCACTCCACAGCCTCTTTCCTGCCCCAGGCTCTGGAGCCAGCAGAGGAGCTGCAGTCAGACCAGCTTGGGCACTTTCAGCCTAGTTAGGAAGACCAGGCAATTGTAGGGAGGGGAAGGGGAATAAATACAGCCTGATAATGGGGAGCCTGTGAAATGGAACACAAGGAGGTCGCTTAGATGACAGCAAAGGTAAAAACCTGCTTAAGGAAGGCAGAGGGTACTGTTCTCAACACTGGCTCTGACTGGCGGGATCTAGAGGGAAATGCTCCCTTTTATCTCCCACCCAGGAAGGAGTCTGAGAGCTTCCATGCCCCAGACTTGCCCACCATCCCCACCACCACGTCCCCTCTGAACATTCCATGACACTGGAGACACAGGCTCCATGACTTTATGATCAACCATCAGCCTTGTTTTTCAAATCTACTCAATGGGAATACGTCTAGCTTTCCTCTCAAGCAGGCAGCTCATTAAGTTCTTGGCCCTGGAGGAAAGGTCCCTTCACCCAGCTCAGGGTGGACACAGCCACCGGGCCCTCCCTGAGCCGTCCCTGGGTGTAAGGACCTACGTGGGCTCCTAGGGAGCACGTTATAAAGGAAACTTGGTCACTGCTCTCAAGGAGTACCTGAGATTAAGAAGCCCCAAGTCAGAAAGCTGGTGCCGAGGGTGTCCAAGCAGTTCAAGGCTACCTTCTGCCCAGAGTCGTGGACCCCACGCACACAGCTCCGTGTGCATGTGCAGGAAAGGCAACGCAGTTTGAATTCCTGATCAGAAGGGTGGGAGCACGGTGGGGAGTGAGCTCCCAGGCCTCCCTGGAGCCAGGCACCTGAGGCACTGAGAGACAATGTCCCTGAGAAGGGGCCAAAGTGCAGAGAAGGAGGGGGTGGTGCAGGGGATGGGGGAGGGTGGTGCAGGAGAGCGCAGGGTGTGCACTGAGGCCGAGGGCCCGGGGAGCTCCCAGGCAGGGTCTGGATGCTGTTGTCTTTCCCCCAGAGCATGAGAACCCCGTGGAGATGCCCACCAGAGCCGCTCTTCTGGCTCTTAAGTTTGGATTTCAAGCTGTGCTTACTTATCCAAGGGGCTGGGGGAAAAAACAAGCCCTTTGTCAGCGGCCCTCTTCTTCCTTCTACATTCAGGCAGAGTGCGGGAAGGAAAGGACAGCTGATACCCAGGAGCCTCCAGAAAGGAGAAGGCTGTGCCATGGCCAGACACTCCACCACCACCACCCCAGGCATGGTCCTCGGGCCCTTGGAGCTATGCCGGGGCCAGGACTCCGCTTCAGCGTGCAGGCAGGCCCTGGGAACCTGGGTCTCTGGCATCTTGTTCTGAATGTGGGGATTCTTCCTGAGGACAGAGCAGACATGTACCCATGCCTCTTCTCCACCAAACCCAGGAGCTGGGAGTGAACAGCAGGGCCGGCATCCATCCCAGGCACACAGGGGCACACATCAGCTCTGGCTGCCCATCCCTCTCTGAGCATTGCAGAAAGGGGGGTGCCGCAGGGCTCCCAGCTCACCCCAAGTTCCTCTTAGCAATAGAAAACCTGAATTCCCCTCTTCTGAGTATTTTGAAGGCAACAGGATGTACATGTTCAACATTCATCTTCTGGTTTGAGCTCGTTCTGCGGTTCTAGCAGGGGAGTGGTATACACTTGACCACAGAACAGTTGTCCTCTATCAGAGAAGATCCTCCTCTTCCACCCAGCACGCAGCTTCAGGAGAGATCCACATGGAGCAGTGAGAGAGGAAAGGGATGCTGGCCTAAGCCAGCAGGTGTCAACCCATTCGAATCAACCCTCTGCAGAATGGTAGCCCCAGGTGGCATGCCTGCCATTTGCTCTAATCATCTATTATGTGCACCGCATGATAGCAGCAGCCCCCCACCATCTGTTTAGGATCCTTATTATGTGGGTGTCACATTTAAGTGTCTATTAGCACAGCTTCCCTGAGCCCCTCCTGCAGCTGCTACCACCCTTTGGTGCCAAAGCCCAGGCGGTTGTTCTGGTTGACTCTCTGTTCTCCTTCCCAGAACGCTGATTACTGCTGGGAGGGCTGGCAACTCCCCACAGCCCTCTAGAGCAGCAGCTGAAAGTGCCTGGTTATTAAAAAGGCGAAGAGCTCCTGATAAGAGAGAAGGATCGCTCTATAATTCCTATGTAGACTTCTAAATTATTCCCTCGGCCCTCATCCTCTGCCACCAGATTCCCCTCCACCAGTTGGAAGGCTTAGTTAACAAGTCAGATATGAGCAGGCGCTGATATAAAAATAGAGGCAGCAGTGGGAGCTGGCACTGTGACTCACCGTGTGGCAGGCGTGGGGCTCTGCAGACAGCTGCAGGCCTTATGCCCTCCCCCTCGGCCTCCTCCTCCACTCCCCTACCTCTCCCTGTCCCCTCCTCCCCCCGCTCGCCCTTCCCTGTCCTCCTCTCTCCTCTCCTAGTTCCCTCTCCCTTCCTTCCCTTTCCTCCCCTTTCCCTCTCCCTTCTCCCCTCCCTCTCCCCTCCCCCCTCCCCTTTCCAGCCCCAGAGCACAGGCCTTCAAGCAGACCCTGGGTCCAGCCAGGCTTTTTGAGCAGGTTTCTCATTTATCATTCCCTCGAGGCAGTGAGTGAAATGGGAGGGAATGCTGAAATAGCACAGACTCTCATTCTCCTGTGGGCTTTTTGAGTTTTCTGCAGAGAACATTCTAATAACCCTCCCTACCAGCCCCAAGGCTCCAACAGACTGCGAGGAAGTAAAAGGGCTGCTGGGACCCAGGTTGTACCACAATCTCAGGCCCAGCCTGCTCCCCTCTCCCAACTAGGCACGCCATCTCCAGGGCTCCCAACCTGCCTGGTTCCCCACACCAGCCAAAGCTCCCAAAGGAAGGTGCCCTCGTTGAGCATCCAAATCTGTGAATCAGAGACCTGAGAGCTGTCATTCAGTTCTCCCTCCTACACCCACCGAGGCCAGGTTCTGTGTATACGTGTGTGTATGTGTGTGTGTCTCTCTCTCTCCGTCTCCTTAAAACAGTTCAATGGATTTCCATTGCTCTTAAAACAAAAATTCTATATACATTTAGTAGTGGAGGTTCTGCACAGGCTAGACTGGCCGCCTGTGCCTCCTTGACAACCCCACGCCACCCCTACCTGCTCTCCCAGCTACACTGACCTCCCTTCAGGACCTAAAGGATCCCAGGACCTTGCTAGAGGCGTTCAACCTGCCTTTCAGAGCTGCACTTGCTCTGGAAGCCCTTCCTGACCCGAGGATTTGTCAATGCTGTCCCATGCCACACCCCTCCTTTATAGCATGTGTGAAATGTGCAGAGGCACATTGGTTCAAGTTGCTATTTGGTTGTTTGTTTGAGACGGAGTCTCACTCTATTGCCCACGCTGGAGGGCAATGGCACAATCGTGGCTCGCTGCAACCTCTGCCTCCCGGGTTTGAGGGATTCTCCTGTCAGGCCTCTGAGCCCAAGCTAAGCCATCGCTTCCCTGGTGACTTGCACATATACGCCCAGATGGCCTGAAGTAACTGAAGAATCACAAAAGAAGTGAAAAGGCCCTGCCCTACCTTAACTGATGACATTCCACCACAAAAAAAGTGAAAATGGCCCGTCCTTGCCTTAAGTGATGACATTACCTTGTAAAAGTCCTTTTCCTGGCTCATCCTGGCTCAAAAAGCTCCCCTACTGAGCACCTTACGACCCCCACTCCTGCCCGCCAGAGAACAACCCCCCTTTTGTCTATAATTTTCCTTTACCTACCCCAATCCTATAAAACGGCCCCACCCCTATCTCCCTTCACTGACTCTCTTTTCGGACTCAGCCCACCTACACCCAGGTGAAATAAACAGCTTTATTGCTCACACAAAACCTGTTTGGTGGTCTCTTCACATGGACACGCATGAAATTTGGTGCTGTGACTCAGATCGGGGGACCTCCCTTGGGAGATCAATCCCCTGTCCTCCTGTTCTTTGCTCCGTGAAAAAGATCCACCTATGACCTCAGGTCCTCAGACCCACCAGCCCAAGGAACATCTCACCAATTTTAAATAGGATAAGCGGCCTCTTCTTACTCTCTTCTCCAACCTCTCACTGTCCCCTCAACCATTTTCTCCTTTCCACTCTTCAATCTCTCCCTTTTCTTAATTTCAATTCCTTTCATTTTCTGGTAGAGACAAAGGAGACACGTTTTATCTGTGGACCCAAAACTCCAGCACCGGTCATGGACTGGGAAGGCAGCCTTCCCTTGGTGTATAATCATTGCAGGGATGCCTCTCTGATTATTCACCCACATTTCAGAGGTGTCAGACCACGCAGGGATGCCTGCCTTGGTCCTTCACCCTTAGCGGCAAGTCCCGCTTTTCTGGGGGAGGAGCAAGTACCCCAACCCCTTCTCTCCATGTCTCTACCCCTTCTCCACCTTTCTGGGGGACAAGAAACCCCCAACCCCTTCTCCTTCACTCTTAGCGGCAAGTCCCGCTTTTCTGGGGAAGGGGCAAGTACCCCAACCCCTTCTTTCCATGTCTCTACACCTTCTCTGCTTTTCTGGGGGAGGGGCAAGTACCCTTCAACTCCTTCTCCTTCACCCTTAGCAGCAAGTCCCACTTTTCTAGGGGGCAAGAACCCCCAATCCCTTATTTCTGTACCCCAACCCCTTTCCCGCTTTTCTGGAGGGTAAGAACCACCAAACCCCTTCCCTCCGTGTCTCTACGCTCTCTTTTCTCTGGGCTTGCCTCCTTCACTATGGGCAAACTTCCACCCTCCATTCCTCCTCCTCCTCCTGTGTTCTCAAGAACTTAAAAACCTCTTCAACTCACACCTGACCTCAAACCTAAAGGCCTTATTTTCTTCTGCAATGCCGCTTGACCCCAATACAAACTCGACAGTAGTTCCAAATAGCCAGAAAACCGCACTTTGAATTTTTCCATCCTGCAAGATCTAAATAATACTTGTCATAAAATAGGCAAACGTTCTGAGGTGCCTGACGTCCAGGCATTCTTTTACACATCAGTCCCTTCCTAGTCTCTGTGCCCAATGCAACTCGTCCCAAATCTTCCTCCTTTCCCTCCTGCCTGTCCCCTCAGTACCAACCCCAAGCGTCACTGTCTTTCTAATCTTCCTTTTCTACAGACCCATCTGACCTCTCCCCTCCTCGCCAGGCCGAGCTAGGTCCCAATTCTTCCTCAGCCTCCGCTCCTCCACCCTATAATCCTTTTATCACCTCCCCTCCTCACACCGGGTCCGGCTTACAGTTTCATTCCGTGACTAGCCCTCCCCCACCTGCCCAGCAACTTATTCTTAAAAAGGTGGCTGGAGCTAAAGGCATAGTCAAGGTTAATGCTCCCTTTTCTTTACCCCAAATCAGATAGCGTTTAGGCTCTTTTTCATCAAATATAAAAATCCAGCCCAGTTCATGGCTCATTTGGCAGCAACCCTGAGACGCTTTACAGCCCTAGACCTTAAAAGGTCAAAAGGCCGTCTTATTCTCAATACACATTTTATTACCCAATCCGCTCCTGACATTAAATAAAACTCCAAAAATTAAATTCCGGCCCTCAAGCCCCACAACAGGATTTAATTAACCTCACCTTCAAGGTGTACAATAATAGAAAAAAATTGCAATTCCTTGCCTCCACTGTGAGACAAACCCCAGCCACATCTCCAGCACACAAGAACTTCCAAACGCCTGAACCGCAGCGGCCAGGTGTTCCTCCAGAACCTCCTCCCCCAGGAGCTTGCTACAAGTGCCACAAATCTGGCCACTGGGCCAAGGAATGCCCACAGCCCAAGATTCCTCCTAAGCTGTGTCCCATCTGTGTGGGACCCCACTGAAAATCAGACTGTTCAACTAACCTGGCAGCCACTTCCAGAGCCCCTGGAACTCTGGCCCAAGGCTCTCTGACTGACTCCTTCCCAGATCTTCTTGGCTTAGCAGCTGAAGACTGACGCTGCCCGATCGCCTCAGAAGCCTACAGGACCATCACATACGCTCTAGATAACTCTCACAGTAGAGGGTAAGTCCATCCCCTTCTTAGTCAATACAGAGGCTACCCACTCCACATTACCTTCTTTTCAAGGGCCTGTTTCCCTTGCCTCCATAACTATTGTGGGTATTGACGACCAGGCTTCTAAACCTCTTAAAACTCCTCAACTCTGGTGCCAACTTAGACAACATTCTTTTATGCACTCTTTTTTAGTTATCCCCACCTGCCCAGCTCCCTTATTAGGCCAAGACATTTTAACTAAATTATCTGCTTCCCTGACTATTCCTGGACTACAGCCACATCTCATAGCCACCTTTCTCCCAAACCCAAAGCCTCCTTTGTGCCCTCCTCTTGTATCCCCCCACCTTAACCCACAAGTATGGGACACCTCTACTCCTTCCCTGGCAACTGATCACATGCCCATTACCATCCCATTAAAACCTAATCACCCTTACCCCACTCAATGCCCATATCCCATCCCACAGCACACTTTAAAAGGATTAAAGCCTGTTATCACTCGCCTGCTACAGCATAGGCTTCTAAAACCTATGAACTCCCCTTACAATTCCCCCATTTTACCTGTCCTAAAACCAGACAAGGCTTACAGGTTAGTTCAAGATCTGAGCCTTATCAACCAAATTATTTTGCCTATCCACCCCGTGGTGCCAAACCCATATACTCTCCTATCCTCAATACCTCCCTCTACAACCCATTATTGTGTTCTAGATCTCAAACATGTTTTCTTTACTATTCCTTTGCACCCTTCATCCCAGCCTCTCTTCGCTTTCACTTGGACTGACCCTGACACCCATTAGGCTCAGCAAATTACCTGGGCTGTACTGCCACAGGGCTTCACAGACTTCCCCCATTACTTCAATCAAGCCCAAATTTCTTCCTCATCTGTTACCTATCTCAGTGTAATTCTTATAAAAACACACATGCTCTCCTTGCTGATCGTGTCCGGCTAATCTCCCAAACCCCAATCCCTTCTACAAAACAACAACTCCTTTCCTTCCTAGGCATGGTTAGTGCAGTCAGAATTCTTACACAAGAACCAGGACCGCACCCTGTAGCCTTTCTGCCCAAACAACTTGACCTTACTGTTTTACCCTAGCCCTCATGTCTGCATGCAGCAGCTGCCACTGCTTTAATACTTTTAGAGGCCCTAAAAATCACAAACTATGCTCAACTCATTCTCTACAATTCTCATAACTTCCAAAATCTATTTTCTTTCTCACACCTGACGCATATACTTTCTGCTCCCCGGCTCCTTCAGCTATGCTCACTCTTTGTTAAGTCTCCACAATTACCATTGTTCCTGGCCCGGACTTCAATCTGGCCTCCCACATTATTCCGATACCACACCTGACCCTCATGACTGCATCTCTCTGATCCACCTGATGTTCACCCCATTTCCCCACATTTCCTTCTTCCCTGTTTCTCAACCTGATCACATTTGGTTTATTGATGACAGTTCCACCAGGCCTAATCGCCACTCACCAGCAAAGGCAGGCTATGCTATAGTATCTTCCACATCTATCATTGAGGCTACTGCTCTGCCCCCCTCCACTACCTCTCAGAAAGCCGAACTAGTTGCCTTAACTCAAGCCCTCACTCTTGCAAAAGGACTACGCGTCAATATCTATACTGATTCTAAACATGCCTTTCATATTCTGCACCACCATGCGGTCACATGGGCTGAAAGAGGTTTCCTCACTACACAAGGGTCCTCCATCATTAATGCCTCTAATAAAAACTCTACTCAAGGCCGCTTCACTTCCAAAGGAAGCTGGAGTCATTCACTGCAAAGGCCATCAAAACGCGTCAGACCCCATTGCTCTAGGCAACGCTTATGCTGATAAGGTGGCTAGACAAGCAGCTAGCTTTCCACCTTCTGTCCCTCACGGCCAGTTTTTCTCCTTCACATCAGTCACTCCCACCTACTCCCCTGCTGAAACTTCCACCTATCGATCTCTTCCCACACAAGGCAAATGGTTCTTAGACCAAGGAAAATATCTCCTTGCAGCCTCACAGTCCCATTCTATTCTGTTGTCATTTCATAACCTCTTCCACGTAGGTTACAAGCTGCTACCCTGTCTCTTAGAACCTTTCATTTCCTTTCCATCCTGGAAATCTATCCTCAAGAAAATCACTTCTCAGTGTTCCATCTGCTATTCTCCTATCCCTCAGGGATTGTCCGGCCTCCTCCCTTCCCTACACATCAAGCTCGAGGATTTGCCCCCGCCCAGGACTGGCAAATTGACTTTACTCACATGCCCCGAGTCAGAAAACTAAAATATCTCCTAGTCTAGGTAGACACATTCACTGGATAGGTAGAGGCCTTTCCTTCAGGGTCTGAGAAGTCCACCGCGGTCATTTCTTCCCTTCTGTCAGACATAACTCCTCCGTTTGGCCTTCCCACCTCTTTACAGTCCAATAGCAGACCAGCCTTTATTAGTCAAATCAGCCAAGCATTTTTTCAGGCTCTTAGTATTCAGTGAAACCTTTATATCCCTTGCGGTCCTCAGTCTTCAGGAAAAGTAGAACAGACTAATAGTCTTTTAAAAACACACCTCACCAAGCTCAGCCACCAACTTAAAAAGGACTAGACAATACTTTTACCACTTTCCCTTCTCAGAATTCAGGCCTGTCCTCAGAATGCTACAGGGTACAGCCCATTTGAGCTCCTGTATGGACACTCCTTTTTATTAGGCCTCAGTCTCATTCCAGACATCAGACCAACTTGGACTGTGCTCCAAAAAAGTTGTCATCCCTACTATCTTCTGTCTAGTCATACTCCTATTCACTGTTCTCAACTACTCACACGTGCCCTGCTTTTGTTTACACTGCTCGTTTACACTGTTTCTGCAAGCCATCACAGCTGATATTGGTGCTATCCCCAAACTGCCACTCTTAAGTCTTAAAGTGAATAATCTTTGCTGGCAGGACTTTGCTGAACCTCCTTAGGCACTCTCTAATTAGATGTCCTAGGTCCTCCTAATTCTTAGACTTTTAATACCTGTTTTTCTCCTTCTCTTATTCCGTTTAGTTTTTCAATTCATACAAAACTGTATCCAGGCCATCACCAATAATTCTAAATGACAAACGTTTCTTCTAACAACCGCACAATATCACCCCTTACCACAAAATCTTCCTTCAGCTTAATCTCTCCCACTCTAGGTTCCCACGCTGCCCCTAATCCCGCTTGAAGCAGCCCTGAGAAACATCGCCCATTCTCTCTCCATACTACCCCCAAAAATTTTCGCTGCCCCAACACTTCAACACTATTTTGCTTTATTTTTCTTATTAATATAAGAAGGCAGGAATGTTAGGCCTCTGAGCCCAAGCTAAGCCATCGCATCCCCTGTGACTTGCACATATATGCCCAGATGGCCTGAAGTAACTGAAGAATCACAAAAGAAGTGAATATGCCCTGCCCTGCCTTAACTGATGACATTCCACCACAAAAGAAGTGTAAATGGCCGGTTCTTGCCTTAAGTGATGACATTACCTTGTGAAAGTCCTTCTTCTGGCTCATCCTGGCTCAAAAAGCTCCCCCACTGAGCACCTTTCGACCCCCACTCCTGCCCACCAGGGAACAAACCCTCTTTTGACTGTAATTTTCCTTTACCTACCCACATCCTATAAAACAGCCCCACCCCTATCTCCCTTCACTGACTCTCTTTTCAGACTCAGCCCACCTGCACCCAGGTGAAATAAACAGCTTTATTGCTCACACAAAGCCTGTTTGGTGGTCTCTTCACATGGACACGCATGAAACTCCCACCTCAGCCTTCCTGAGTAGCTGGGATTACAGGCACCCACCACCACACCTGGCTAATTTTTGTATTTTTAAGAGAGATGGGCTGGGTGCAGTGGCTTACGCCTGTAATCCCTTCACTTTGGGAGGCCAAGGCGGGTGGATAACAAGGTCAGGTGGCCTGAAGCAACTGAAGATCCACAGAAGAAGTGAAAATAGCCTTAACTGATGACATTCCACCATTGTGATTTGTTTCTGCCCCACCCTAACTGATCAACATACTTTGTAATCTCCCCCACCCTTAAGAAGGTTCTTTGTAATTCTCCCCACCCTTGAGAATGTACTTTGTGAGATCCACCCGATGCCCACAAAACATTGCTCCTAATCCACCGCCTATCCCAAAACCTACAAGAACTAATGATAAAAAACCAAACACCGCATGTTCTCACTCATAGATGGGAACTGAACATGAGAACACATGGACACAGGAAGGGGAACATCACACTCTGGGGACTGTTGTGGGGTGGGGGGAGGGGGGAGGGATAGCATTAGGAGATATACCTAATGCTAAATGACGAGTTAATGGGTGCAGCACACCAACATGGCACATGTATACATATGTAACTAACCTGCACATTGTGCACATGTACCCTAAAACTTAAAGTATAATTAAAAAAAAAAAAGAACTAATGATAATCCACCACCCTTTGCTGACTGTCTTTTCGGACTCAGTCCCCTTGCACCTAAGTGAAATAAACAGCTTTGTTGCTCACACAAAGCCTGTTTGGTGATCTCTTCACATGGACACGTGAGACAGAGACCAGCCTGGCCAACATGGTGAAACTCCATCTCTACTAAAAATACAAAAATTGGCTGGGCGTGGTGGTGCATGCCTGTAATCCCAGCTACTCGGGAGGCTGAGGCAGGATAATTGCTTGAACCTGGGAGGTGGAGGTTGCCCTGAGCCGAGATGGTGCCACTGCACTCCAGCCTGGGTGACAAAGTGAGACTCTGTCTCAAAAAAAAAAAAAAAAAAAAACAGAGAGAGATGGGGTTTTACCATGTTGGCCAGGCTGGTCTCAAACTCCTGACCTCAGGTGATTCACCAGCCTTGGCCTCCCAAAGTGCTGGGATTACAGGCCTGAGCCAGTGCGCCCAGCCCATGTTGCTGTTTGATCAATATCTGCCTCTCAGCTAGACTGCCAGCTCCCTGAGGGCTGAGACACTGATTTGTAGGTGCTCAGCAAGTGTCGGTTGAATAAATTAGTGAATTAATTGAGGATTGGAGGGGGTGCCAATAAGCAGGGCAATAGCAAGGGAGGGGGTTCTGGATCCGTTTGGAAAATAAGCTGAAGAATAATATCAACTAGATTTTAGATGTCTTAATTTCTCAGACTAAGGAGCAGCACTGCTCCCTCCCATGTAGTCCCATAACCAAGAAAGTGCATGGAGGAAAAAGGACACAGACACTTCCCTGGCTGGGGGGCCACAGTGCCTGTGCTCTCCTGTAGCCTGGAACAATTCGCTTTGCCTCATGGTGCCCCGGGCTGCCCCTTGGAAAAAATACAGCCACCCAGTGCAGGGCTGGGACTGGGTGTGGGAAGTGAGGTGCATCCTCTGTGCTGGTGGTACAAGTGTAAGTGCGGATTCTGGAGCCTCTCACCTCATCCTCATCCTGGCCTGAACCAGTGCTTGCCTTGCCCATGTCAGAAAGAGATCCCATGATAATTTCAGAGATGCTGAGTTTCCTGGCTTAAAAATTCCTGGTCTCCAGTGCCAGCGTGGTGTGGGAAAACACATGCAGCTCCCCCATCCCCCAAACCTGGGAGAATGACCCTGGTAGGTTCCGCCCCAGGGCACCTGGAGATCTGAGCATGGTCTTCCTGGAGCCTCGCTGTACCTGCATGGTCCTGCTTCCACCTGCCTGCCTTGCACTGAGCACTAGAGGCTGAAACAAACATTAGCAGAAAATCCAGATTCTAGAAACAGATGACATGCGCCCTGAGATGATGCCCTAACATGCGCCCTGACATGCGCCCAGGGATGACAGGCATCCTTTTGAAGCATTTACTTGAGAAGTTCAGGTAGGATTAAGTTATTCCATATAACTATATTCCATATCATACGTCTCTGTGCCTGCAGTGGTAGAGATACTCCATGAGTATGTGTTGATGAATGGACAAAACGAAAGGGAGGGAAGAAAGTGGGGGAGAATCTTGAGCTCTGTAGCTTTGGAGGGAGAAAGAGTACAGTGGAGCCTTTTCTGAAGCTCTCAAGGAACATGCCCATGGAAAAATGTGACTCTCCCCCTTCTCCTAGCTTGCTCCCTCATCCTACAGAAAAGCTGCTCCTCCCTCTCCCATGGCAGAATGGTATTGGAGGGGGAAACCCAAAGTGCTAGGCAGAGCTGGGACTAGAACTCAGTCTCCTGAACTCCAAGTGTTCTCTTTCCACTGATGTCTTCTAAGTGCATCCCGAATTGCTCTGGTGCCCGGGGCAGGTCAACGAAAGCAGCAACTCGAGCTCCTTCCAGCAGGTGCCGCCTTGCATCGCCTATGATCCCGTGTGTCATACACGTGTATGATTGTGTATGATCCTCTGATCCCCTGCCCAGCCCAAGCCTCTAAGCTCCTCCATCTGTTGCAGGAGATTGGCCTCTGGTCATCAGCAGGATTGTGAACGGATCCGCCCAAACTTGTCCTACTGGAAAGAGAATTCTGGTCTGCCGGACTAGTAGAGCCTTTCTTTTCTGTTTAATTATTCATTTGTGCCTTTTGATTTAATATTTTTAATGTTAACATAACACGTATTTGTTGAAAAAATAATATTGGTGGAAACAATGAGGTACAAAAAGGTCAGGAAAAGAATCCCCCACTCTTCACCCACGGAAGCTGTCATGATGATTTATCACTTTGACCTACTTTCTTCGTCCCTTTCACCCTTCTTTTTTTTTTTTTTTTTTTTTTTAATGTTCATGGTTCAACTGATCCCTGTTGACACATGGCACATTAGCTTTGGGCTGCCAGGGCTGCAGGCATCTCGGCCTCCCAGCTGGTGTCCTGTCATCTGGGAAAATTTTCAGATTCAGTGCATTTTTAGGCCCAGGAAAAAGGCAACAGCTTTAAAATAAGGCATCAGAATTTGGGGCAAACTTTCGGAAGCCTACATGTGAGATTTGAGATGTTTTTCAGGGGTGGCTAAAGACAAACCTGGGAAGTAGGGTATGTTGAGGTCTATTTTTAGGGAATATGGTGGGCTAAATTCTTGGGATTAACACTCCTATGGAAACCAACTAAAAATGCTTGATAGAACGTTTTTTTTCTTGAGACAGGGTCTTTTTTTTTTTTTGAGACGGAGTCTCGCTCTGTCGCCCAGGCTAGAGTGCAGTGGCGCGATCTCAGCTCGCTGCAAGCCCCACCTCCCAGGTTCTCGCCATTCTCCTGCCTCAGCCTCCTGAGCAGCTGGGACTACAGGCGCCCACCACCACGCCCGGCTAATTTTTTTGTATTTTTTTAAGTAGAGACGGGGTTTCACCATGTTTGCCAGAATGGTCTCGATCTCCTGACCTCGTGATCCGCCCGCCTTGGCCTCCCAAAGTGCTGGGATTACAGGCGTGAGCCACCGCGTCCGGCCAAGACAGATCTTATTCTGCAGCCCACGCTGGAGTGAAATGGTGCAATCTCGGCTCACTGCAGCCTCCACCTCCCAGGCTCAAATGACTCTCCCTCCTTAGCTTCCTGAGTAGCTGGGACTTCAGGTGCATGCCATTACCCCTGCTAATCAAAAAAATTGTTTTTTTCGGGGTGGTTGGGAGCAAGGGAAGGGAGAGCATTAGGACAAATAGCTAATGCATGCGGTGCTTAAAACCTAGATGACGGGCGGGGCACGGTGGCTCACGCCTGTAATCCCAGCACTTTGGGAGCTGAGGCGGGCAGATCACGAGGTCACGAGATCGAGACCGTCCTGGCTAACACGGTGAAACCGCCCCCCCCCCCCCCCCCCGTCTCTACTAAAAATACAAAAAATTAGCCAGGCATGGTAGCGGGCGCCTGTAGTCCCAGCTGCTTGGGAGGCTGAGGTAGGAGAATGGCGTGAACCTGGGAGGCGGAGCTTGCAGTGAGCAGAGATCGTGCGCCACTGCACTCCAGCCTGGGCCAGAGGGAGACTCCGTCTCAAAAAATAAATAAATAAAAAATAAATAAAAACCCTAGATGACGGGTTGATAAGTGCAGCAAACCATCATGACACATGTATACCTATGTAACAAACCTGCATGTTCTGCACATGTAAAATGTGCAGAACTTAAAGTAAAATAAAAAATATATATATATTTTTTGTAGAGACAGGGTCTCACTAGTTGCCCAGGCTGGTCTTGAACTCCTGGGCTCAAGTGATCCTCCTGCCTCAGCCTCCCAAAGTGCTGGGATTACAAGCATAAGCCACCATGCCTGGCCTCAGATATTTTTTAAATCTTCTTATAAACACTGAAGAATTGACGGATGGTAAAGAATTACTAAGCCAGAGCGTGGCATGATGGCACATGCCTGTAGCAGCAGCTACTCAGGAGGCTGAGGCAGGAGGATCGTTTGAGCCCAGGAGTTCCAGATCAGCCTGGGCAACATAGTGAGACGTTGTCTCTAAAAAATAATAAATAAATAAATATTTTTTAAAAATTCAGACCAAAAAAAGAATTGGCCAAAATTTAAGAAAAGCCATAAGGGCAAGGATCCTAGAAATAGCTCTTGTCCAGAGAATGTTTGCTTATTCCAACTACATTGCACTTGGGGTTTAACAGCTTTGCAAAGCCTGGGGCCTCCTTACAGGAAACTAAGACCCTGACGGTCTATACCATTGGGTGAGCTTATAGGAGTGAAGTATAAGCTAACCCTATCCTACACCTGCACTCGGAATTTGCAACTTGTCTTGGCACTGAGCTCATGGTCATGGTATGGAATGCTGATGGTCATGGTATGGGATGGAATGCAAACTTCTAGGAAATGATAAATATAAACTCAGTTCTCATGCATAGTTAGGACAGATTCAAAATTCATATCACCTGGGGGACCAAGAGTCCTAAAGCTTTGAATTTACTTTAACACGGTCTTGGATTAGAAGCATTTTTCTGGAAGAAGCAAACATAAACCCTCTCTGGGGAGAGTCACGTTTATTTTAAGTGTCCTACAAGTAATTCAAGGACAATGAACGTGGCACATTTAAGTGCACATGGCAACAAGGCAGCAGGAGTAAGAACTAAAGCAAAAATAACAGAAACAAACACAATGATTTCAGCTGCTGAGATTATCATATCTGTATTATTATTATTATTATTATTATTATTATTATTATTATTTTGAGACAGAATCTCACTCTGTTGCCCAGGGTAAAGTGCAGTGGCGTGATGTTGGCTCACTGCAACCTCTGCCTCCTGGGTTCAAGTGATTCTCTTGCCTCAGCCCCCTGAGTAGCTGGGATTACAGGCATGTGACACCACACCCAGCTAATTTTTGTATTTTAGTACAGATGGGGTTTCACCACATCGACCAGGCTGGTCTCGAACTCCTGACCTCAGGTGATCCACCTGCCTTGGCCTCCCAAAGTGCTGGGATTACAGACATGAGCCACTGCACCTGGCCTCATATCTGTATTATTAAGAAACTATGCCTGCTCTGTTAAAGAAGTAAAAGATAAAATAACAAATTTTTTCAGGGAACAGAAAACTATAAGAATGTGACCTAGTTGATTTGGAAAATAACAAAACAATTTCTAAAACAAAAAAAATTTAATACTAGAATTTAAAACTCAATGATATTGGTTAACAGGATATTAAGCAAGTTAAAGGAAGAGTTAGTGAACTGAAAGATCAGCTGGAGGAAATTACCTACAATGCCATTCATACAAACCCCCCAATAAAAATACAAAAAAGAAGTTGTAAAGTTGTAAAATGTAAGCAGCCTGGGAAACATAGCAAGACTTTGTCTCTACATTTTTTTTTTTTTTTAGCTGGGTGTGGTGGCACATAGCTGTAGTCCCAGCTACTTGGAAGGCTGAAGTGGGAGGATCACTTGAGCCAAGTTTGAGGCTGCAGTGAGCTGTGATCGTGCTTCTGCACTCCAGTCTGGGTGACAGAGAAAGACCCTGTCTCAAAAAAAAAAAATTATAAAAAGTAAAAATTAAATAAAATGTAAAGAATATCAAGAAGTTTTGACATCCTAGTTTTTGCTTACAAAACAATTTTGCTTCTATTAAAAGGCATGTAAAGTAAAATGCACATCTTAAGGGTATAGTCCTGAATTTAACCTGTATATCCCAATCCTTTATCAAGATAGAGAACATTTTCATCACCACCAAAAGTTTCATAATGCCAGTTATTAATCTCCTTCTCCACTCTCCAGAGGCAACCACAGTTCTAATTTTTTTCCTAGTTTTGCCTATTCTCAAATTTCATATACATGGAATATTACAGTATATACTGCTCTGTGTAAATTTTCTTTTACTCAGCATGTTCTAGGGATCCATCGTGTTGTTTTGTGTATCCATGGTTTGTTCCTTTTTATTGCTGTGTAGTATTCGTTATAAGCCTACACACAGTTTGTTTATTCCTTTTCTTGTTGATGGATACCCAAGCTGTTACCAGTTTCTACTTTTATGAATAAAGCTGCTATTAGCATTCTTGCTCAAGTCTCTTTTTGAACATATGTTTTTATGCTTCATGGGTAAATTCCTAGGGGTGAAATTCTCAGGTATTAGAATAGTTGTATGTTTAGTTTTATAAGAAACTGCCAAATGCCTTTCCAAAGTTGTTGTACCATTTTATATTCCCACTTAACAGAGTATGAGAATTTCAGTTACTCCACATGCTTGCCAATATTTGGTGTTACCAGTCTTTTTAATTTTAGCCATAATCATGGATGTATAGGAGTATCTGATATATCTTTTATTTTGAATCTTTCTGATGACATCAAGGGAATGGGCACTGTACAAAAGGGAATGTCAGCTTGGTGCAGTGGCTCACGCCTGTAATCCCAGCACCTTGGGAGGCTGAGGTGGGTGGATCGCTTGAGGCCAGGAGTTTGAGACCAACCTGACCAACATGGCAAAACCCCATCTCTACTAAAAATACAAAAATTAGCTGGGCACGGTGACATGAACTTGTAATCCCAGCTACTCAGGAGGCTGAGACATGAGAATCACTTGAACCCAGGAGACAGAGGTTGCAGTGAGCCAAGATCATGCCACCACACTCCAGCCTAGGTGACAGAGTAAGTGAGACTCTGCCTCAAAAAAAAGGGGTGGGAGGAATGTCCCACAAATACAATGTTACCCAGCATGCTGTTGACATTGTTGCAAACAAACAAGGGCAAGATTCTTGCCAAGATAATAAATGCGGTTATTGAGAATATTAGGCACACAAGATAAATTCCTAAAACACATTGAAGGAAAAAAAAAGATCAGTAAAAGAAAGAAGCCAAAGAGAAAGGTACCTAGGTTCAACTGAAACACTAGCCTACCTCACCTGGAACAGCACACTTCATGAGAACCAAAGAAGCCTGAGCTGCTGGAACCTATTCCTTATGAAATTGTGCCATAATAGGTGTAAAAAAATTAAGATTTCTGGTTGAAGAAGAAGAGGAGGAGGAGGGAAGGAGGAGGAAGTGGAGGAGGAGGGAGGAGGATGAGGAGAAGAGGAAGAGGAGGAGGAGGGGGGGAGGATGAGGAGAAGATGAGGAGGAGGAAGAAGAGGAGACGAGAAGGAGGAGGAGGAAGAGGAGAAGAGAAGGAGGAGGAAGAAGAGAAGAGGAGGAGGAAGAGGAGGAGGGGAGGAGAGGAGGACAAGAAGTGGGGGGAGGAGGAAGGCGACAGTCAGGTGAACACACAGAGATACATTGAAACACACGGGGAGAAGAAGGCCATGTGGAGATGGAGGCAGAGGTTGGAGTGACGCATCTACAAGCCAAGGAATGCCAAGAATTGCTGGCAACCACCAGAAGCTGGGAGAGGCATGGAAATATTCTCCCTCAGAGCCTTCAGAAGGAACCTATCCTGCCAGCACTGGGATTCTAGGCTCCTGGCCCCCAGAACTGTGAGAATACATTCCTGTTGTTTGAAGCCACTCAGTTTGTGGTACTTTGTTACAGCAGCCAGAAGAACAGAACACAGGCACCATGTAGGAATTTGGACAAAATGGGGTGGTAAAGGCAACCCTGATTATATTCACACCCATGAGAACCACCAATGTCATCTTTGCACCCTTCAAAATTTCCCTTTCCCTCACTCACCATCCGCAGAAATGGTTCAATATCAGGATAAGCCATTAAGAAACTGACAAGGAAGGCAGGGCCAGTCAAGTGCTTGGGGATCCTTCACCCAGTGACAGGCCCTCCAGCTTCCTACGTGATATGGATGGCCTTGGGGGAGCCGCCCATGTTCCTGTCTCCCATAAGCTACCCTGCAGTTGCTTCTGCCACCTCACACCCCTTTTGGAAGTCGCAGCCCATGGCCTGCCCTAACAGTGCTCTGGCTGGGAGTGACAAGGATGCAGGTGGACATGGGACGCCCGTGTTCCCAGCGTGCCACCTGTCTAACCAAGAAAGCAGACTTCCTCAGCTTCTTTTTGAGAGCACATTGAAGCTCAAAAGCTTGTGGTAGCTCCTCAAAAGCCCAAAGACATAGCGACAGTGGTAAAACGAATGCTTTCCAGAGGACATAGCAGGGCAGAAAGAAAATGGAAGGGACAGAAAGGGAGACAAAGAGGAGAGGCAGGCAGGCAGGCTGACCCCATGGGCAGAGCCCATTTCCCTGCAGTCCTTCTGGCTGAGGCACTGCTGGGTGAGGCCATGCCACTTTCTGTGTCCCTGGAGCCCGGGAGAGAAGCAGGCCTTCTTGAGCACAATAAGGGATGTGTTTCCTCCATAAGAACGAGGATCTGGAACTCATCCCATCTTGTCAGAAAGCAATACTGTGCAATGGAGCAGCCTCACAGCCACAACTAACTGCACAGAGTGAGAAACAGCCCAGCACCCACAGAATCCAAACAGTTCACAGTCAGGGGGTGCCCCGGCCTCCTCTCCGCCAGCAGCCCCCAGTGTGCTCTGTGGCAAAAAGAGACTCAAGAAGAGCCTCGTACCACGGTCCATGCCTGTAATCCCAGCTACTACACCAGCCTGGGAAACCTAGTGAAACCCTGTCTTAAAAAAAAGGATGGGGGGCGGGGCAGGGGGCAAGAACAGTGGCTCACACCTGCAATCTCAGTGCTTTGGAAGCCTGAAGCAGGATTGCTTGAGCCCAGGAGATCAAGGCTGCAGTGAGCTATGACTGGACCACTGTACTCTAGCCTGGGTGAGAGAGTGAGACCCTGTCTCTAAAATATAAAAAATAAAAATAAATTTTAACAAAAAGAGCCAAGGCATGAGAGGCTAGTCGTGGTAAGGATCATGGCAGCAGACTCCTAAGGATGGGACATATCTTGGCCTTCTCTGTACCCTTTGCACATAGAAGCTGAGCAATATGGCCGGGCACGGTGGCTCACGCCTGCAATCCCAACACTTTGGGAGGCCAAAGTAGGAGGATCAGTTGAGCCCAGGAGTTCAAGATTGGCCTGGGCAACATAGCAAGACCCCATCTCTACATAAAATTTTTAAAAAATTAGCCGGTTTGGTGGTACATACTTGTAGTCCTAGCTACTTGGGAGGCTGAGGCAGGAGCATCATTTGAGCCCAGGAGTTCAAGGCTGCAGTGAGGTATGATCACGTTACTGCACTCCAGCCTGGGCAACAGAGCTCGACTCTGTCTCTAGAAAAATAAAACAAAAAACCAAGAAGTTGGGCAATACAATAATTCACTAACCCTTTGTACGTTCTGCCACATCTGAGGTGAATGCGATAGACCATGGGACAGATGCAGCAGGAAGGACCTTGATATCCCCAAATTCTAACCTCCAAAGGTTTAAATGAGAGAGCCCAAGGTGTGCCCGAGTCCTGAGACCTTTCATTCTTTTTTCTCAATCGTAGTCGCACGCTTTAATCTGGACACATTGTCTCTTTCCATTTTCTTCTTTCCCCTATCGTTCTCCTCCTGTACAATAGTAATATAGATTTAGTAGGGAAAAATTTCAGTGGCAATTTAATGAGCTTTTATGAGAAGGAAATAAGTCTAGTTAGATCCTTGATGAGTCCTGTTTCCACGTCTAAGGAAACACGATAAGAAATAGGTGGGGGGAATCTCTGTAGCCTTCACTTCTCTCACAGCTCTAAATGGATTCTCTGAGAAGGCTTTTCGGTGGGAAGTCTGCTATGGCATATCCCCTCTGCAAGGCCCAGCACAGTGTTGCCATGCAGGGTCTTGGTTCTTGTTACCACAAACACCTGTGTAGCTGCTGAAAATAGTTATTTCTGTCCTCATGTAGTACAAATATTTGTATATGTTCTAGATTGTTTTTAAAGATTCATTCCTGACCACACCGCACCACAGAAAAAATCCTCTTTCAGGCCTAATATTGGTAACACAATTTACAAAATACCTGTAGCCACAACCCAGTATGAGAGCAGAAAAGATACAGAATACTAATAAAATGCAAGATGCTTGTTTCCTTTTAGGGAAGTGTCAGAAAAGAAATGGCATTTTTGGCCGGGCGTGGTGGCTCACGCCTGTAATCCCAGCACTTTGGGAGGCCGAGGCAGGCAGATCACCTGAGGTCAGGAGTTCAAGACCAGCTGGCCAACATGGTGAAACCCTGTCTCTACTAAAAATACAAAAATTAACCGGGCTTGGTGCACACCTGTAATCCCAGCTACCCGGGAGGCTGAGGCAGGAGAATTGTTTGAGCCCAAGAGGCGGAAGTTGCAGTGAGCCGAGATTGAGCTACTGCACTCTAGTCTGGGTGACAATACGAGACTCCATCTCAAAATAAATAAATAATAAATGATATTTTTTAGATTTCATGCATTTCCAGTAAAAACATGTAATTCATAATTTTTGCGCTTATTTTTGGTAAAACAGTAATGCCAATGGTGGGTTTTAAAAATTGGCGCTTGACAAAATACTATCACAGTATATCGAAAACTTCTGTCAGTTCTAAACTATTATGAGTCATTTACAGATTATGATCATAGGAGAAATAGACCTTACATATCTTACTTAAATCCCAATCGATTTAGGGTTCTAGTTCAAAAATCGTTAGCATGACAGTCAGTTAACACATGCAATAGTGATATTTTACCAGGCTGCTGGCTACATGAATGAATTTATTTATTTATTTTTGAAACAGGGTCTCACTGCATCCAGGCTGGAGTATAGTGGCATAATCTTGGCTCACTGCAAGCTCTGCCTCTTGGGGCTCAAGTGATTCTCCCACTTCAGCATCCCAAGTAGCTGGGACTACAGGTGCACACCACCATGCCTAGCTAATTTTTGTATTTTTAGTAGAGACAGGGTTTCACCATGTTGGCCAGGCTGGTCTCGAACTCCTGGCCTCAAGTGATCCGCCTACCTTAGCCTCCCAAAGTGCTGAGATTACAGGTGTGAGCCACTGCACCCAGCCACGAATGAATTATTTAAGCTATGCGTGTGTAGGTTATGTTTGCTCAGATATGCCTTTGCATATTCAATATTACCAGTATGTTAGTGTATTATTATATCAGATATGTCTATATGTGGTTAGTATTATCAACAAAAGCTGTATACCTCTGATAGACTAGTATTTAGCCCATTTTTAACCTTCATCCACCCTGAGTGGGACAATACAAGGTTTTCAATGAACATGGTATTATATACTTGTTTTATTAAAATCTTAAATTTTAGCAATATTGTCAATTTTCTTGATATCTGGATTTGACAGTACCACACCTTTTGAGGCCTCAAAGATTTCTGAAGTTTTTCAATAAGCCAGAAAATGAGGGATTAAACATGTGACTATGTGGCATATGACATAGCTATTTTATCAATTGCAACTATAAACTTATTTACAAAAGAGTTTATTACTTTGAGTCTGAATACATTATATTTAGGGGCCACTGCTCTTGAGAAACTTGACTAGGAAACATTAAGCTCCTTTTAAGGAATAGGTATTGCACTCTCCCACAGAAATTCAAACTTGATAAATTTGATGCCTTTAAAACCTCTTTTGTGGGTGAGGGTGTTCCTCCTCCGCTTGCTTACCTCCGCGTCTTCCAGTGCGAGCCTCAGCTTCCCATCCCTCCGATGCTTCTTTGCTGCCCTTCTTTCTGGAGCTCTCACTTGGCCCTCCCTCACCTCCTTCCCAGGCCCTGCACGAGGGGTTGTTTCTTTCTACCAGCAGCACCCGGTGTGAAGCAAAGGACTTCCCCATTGGAGAGAGACAATGACAGTCTTCACTTGCAAATTAAAACTCATTTATTAAGCCTGGACATAGTGGCACAGACCTGTAATCCCAGAACTTTGGGGGGCTGAGGCAGAAGCATTGCTTGTGGCCAGGAGTTCGAGACCAGCCTGGGCAGCATAACAAGACCCTGAGACCCTGTCTCTACAATAAAAATAAAAAAGTAGCTGGATGCCGTGGCACATGCGAAAATATTAGCAACTGGGGAGGCTGAGGTGGGAGGACCCCTTGAGCTCAGTTAGAAGATACAGTTGGGCTCTGATCACACCACTGCTCTCCACCCTGGGCGACAGGGTGAGACTCTGTCTCTATTAATAACAAAAACAAAACCAAAATGACTTGTTAAATGCAGAACATAACCCCCTCTCAGATCTGGAGATTCAGTAGGGGAACACCATAGGCGGAGCTGAGATGCCCTCTGAGAAACAGCTCTCCGACCGCAGCACCATGGTCAGCGCCCGCTGCCTGACGGGACCCAGGGCCACCAGCCGAGGCCGCCCCGGCAGTGCCGGCAACTCTTGGGAGCGCTGCGCAGAGGAAGAAATCTGCCTCGCCACACCCCAGAGGGTCAGGTCAGGCCACCACTAGCTGCCAGTGATCTGGAATGGATCTGATCCACTGGGGAAACCGGCAGGGGAGCATGGGAAGATGTAACTTTTGTCTTCCAAGGAGCCCATTCATTTGGGGTATTGTGAAAAGTGACTTAAGAGGATGTGGGGGATGGGAATCCCTCTTCCTGCTCCGCTCCCGCCCCAAGCAAATAAACACGACCACTTTACGCAGCTTAACAGAATGACTTTAATGCTTCTTCAAGTTTTCCATTTTCTTCCACAGGGCTTTGTTTCGAAAAATAGCAAAATGAGGTAATAAGTTAATGTATGTACACGTTATAAACACTGTGTCAGTTTACGATGGCAGCAACGGAAGTTGTTACAAAGAAAGTGACTGCGGGGTGGCTGGATCTCAGCCGCCCCCCCATTGAGAAGATTCGTCGTCCTGAGAAGTCGCGCGCTGGAGGTGGAGTGTGTCTAGAAGCATTTGCGGTGGACGATGGAAGGGCCGGCCTCGTCGTACTCCTGCTTGGTGATCCACATCTGCTGGAAGGTGGACAGCGAGGCCAGGATGGAGCCGCCGATCCACACCGAGTATTTGCGCTCCGGCGGGGCGATGATCTGCAAGACAGCGCGTGAGGTGGAGAGACCTCACCCCGGAGCCCGCCCCGCCGACAGCCCGCGCAGGCCACCACCCACCTTGATCTTCATGGTGCTGGGGGCCAGCGCGGTGATCTCTTTCTGCATGCGGTCAGCGATCCCAGGGTACATCGTGGTGCCCCCCGACATGACGTTGTTGGCATACAGGTCCTTCCTGATGTCGATGTCACACTTCATGATGCTGTTGTAGGTGGTCTCGTGAATGCCCGCCGACTCCATACCTGGGGACCGCGGGGGGGAGCGTGAGCAGAAGCTCGGGGCGCCGGGGGCCGGCGGGGCCTGGGGGCCGGGGCGCGGGCGCGCGGGGCTCACCGATGAAGGAGGGCTGGAAGAGCGTCTCCGGGCAGCGGAAGCGCTCGTTGCCGATGGTGATGACCTGCCCGTCTGGCAGCTCGTAGCTCTTTTCCAGGGAGGAGGAAGAGGCGGCCGTCGCCATCTCGTTCTCGAAGTCCAGGGCCACGTAGCACAGCTTCTCCTTGATGTCGCGCACGATCTCGCGCTCAGCTGCGGAGGGCAGAAGCAGGAGAGGAGCCCTCACTCAGGGCCCGCCGCCGGCCCTCCCTCCCGGGGTGCCGGGGCGCCGCGCACCTGTGGTCACGAAGGAGTAGCCACGCTCAGTGAGGATCTTCATCAGGTAGTCGGTGAGATCGCGGCCCGCCAGGTCCAGGCGCATGATGGCGTGCGGCAGCGCGTAGCCCTCATAGATGGGCACGTTGTGGGTGACGCCGTCGCCGGAGTCCAGCACGATGCCTGTGCGCGCGCGGGAGAGAGTGAGTGGCTGGGGGCGAGGCCGAGGCTGGGCGCTCAGCGCTAGCGGCGGGGGCGGGGGAGGGAGAGGGGCCTGGGGGCAGCGGGCACTCACCGGTGGTCCTGCCGGAGGCGTAGAGGGACAGCACGGCCTGGATGGCCACGTACATGGCGGGCACGTTGAAGGTCTCAAACATGATCTGGGTCATCTTCTCGCGGTTGGCCTTGGGATTGAGGGGGGCCTCGGTGAGCAGGGTGGGGTGCTCCTCGGGAGCCACGCGGAGCTCGTTGTAGAAGGTGTGGTGCCAGATCTTCTCCATGTCATCCCAGTTGGTGATGATGCCGTGCTCGATAGGGTACTTCAGGGTCAGGATACCTCTCTTGCTCTGAGCCTCGTCGCCCACGTAGGAATCTTTCTGACCCATACCGACCATGACGCCCTGCGGAGCCGAGACAGCACGCACCCGTTAACGCCGCTCCGCGTGGCACCAGGCTGGGTTACGCGGGGACCCCGAGCCGGCTCCCTCTGCGGAGGGGCAGCCTGACCTGATGTCGGGGGCGGCCCACGATGGACGGGAACACGGCCCTAGGGGCGTCATCCCCGGCGAAGCCGGCTTTCACCAGGCCGGAGCCATTGTCGCACACGAGGGCGGTGGTCTCGTCTTCGTCGCACATTGTGTCTAATTTCTGCAAGGACAGGAGACCGCGAAGAGGCGCGGTGCATCAGCGCAGAAGTCTCAGCGGCAGGGGGGTAGGCCTGGCTGGCCCCGAAGTCCGCCCTCCCCAGGAACCTAGGGACATCCCCTGCCGGAGCCACTCAAATTCTGCCAGGGCGGCGACCAGGGGGTTCTCTTCCCGACCTTTGCCCCTGGCTAAGGGCTGTCCTGCACCAGGAAAAGGGGCACAGGGTCGTGAGACCACACTGAGAAGTCCTCTGTCCACATAGCGAGGGGAACATGTTCCTCAAGACCTGTCTGCCCTCCCTGCCTGACACCTGCTCCAGGAGCTGGACGCTAGTGCCCATCCTCTCTGCGCCTCCCTGACCACATCTGTCACCTAGGGAGATAAGGCCTGGGCACTGCCTGCTCGCTGGACCAGCGTGAGGGTGGAAGGAGATGCCCATGGGAAAGGCGTTGGCACCCCATCCAGGGAAGAGTGGCCTGTTAGGAACCCTATGACATTTCAAACTCAGAAAGGGCCTTTTCGCCTGTTGGAAACCCAGAGTGGGTGGTCCTGGCTGCTCTCTCATTCGCTCTAGCACTAGTTTGGAAGGGAACTGCCTTGGCGACAACTAAAGCAAAACCGTTTGTCTCCCTAGACACATCCTACATGCCAGGTAAAGCAGCCCAGAGGGGCTAGAGAAAAATTTGGAGACGTCTAATTTCCAGAGGCTGACGGTCTTGTCTCCTTTTTAAAGCGCGTGTGGCTCCGGAGATGAGGCATAGAGCTCAGGGCGCAGGCCTGGGGCTGACCAGGTGAACCGACTGGGTTCTGCCCCGGAGTCCTTCAGGTTCCCCTCGGTAGTGCCCTGTCCCCCTGTCCCCTCCCAACTCCCGCCCTACCTGGGCGGGTAGCTACAACTGCTACTCTCGGCTCGGGCCCTGGTCGCCGCGGGAGGGAAGCGAGGCTTCACTTGGCGCTGTCCGCTGCGGTGGCCGCTTGTCCCTCTGCTCAGGTTTTATATAGCCCGCGGGCATTCCCTCCGCGCCACCCCGCAGGAATGTCGCTGCCCTTCTCGAGCCATATTTGGGTGTTGGGCACTAAAGCCCCCTCCCTCGGCCGGTTCGCGGCCTGGGCCCCCGCCCGGGTCCCCTGCGTTGACCAAAGAAGGAGCGGGTTGGCCCGGTCCCAGGTAACGCGGGCCGGGCCGTATATGGAGTGTCTCCCTAGCGGGTTTGCCCCTCCTGACCCGACCCAGTTGCCCGCTGGAGGGGATGGGGTGGGGCGAGGGTCACCGCGTTCGCCGGTGGGTCCATGTGTGCGCCTGCGCTCCGGGAACCGCACCTGTCCCAAAGGCCTCCCCACCCATGTCCACTCTGAGCGCCCTGGGCGCTCGGGAAGGTGCCTGACTGCTGACTTCCAATATTTCAACTCCTCTTCGGGTTCTTTGCTCAGATCCCCAAACTCCCACTTGCGACTACCGGGAGGAGGGACACGTGTGGAGCGGTGGGCTTGGGAGGATTGGAGAAGCAATCACTCCTGAGTCTCGGCAAGGAAGGAAGGCGAACTCCCTCTCCTTTACGCCCCTGGAACTCCATTTCTCTTTTGCCACCCACGAGCTCCCTGAATCCAAAAAGCTGAGCCACTTCGACCCCTTCCCCCACCGCAGAGAGGGCCACCGGCGGCCGGAGGGCGCGCAGCTGTCGCAGGATAGACAACTGGCGGGGGGAGGCGAGGGCGGAGCGCCGGGGAGGAGGCGCGGGGGCTCCCGGGGATAGGCCTGTCAGACACAAAGCCTGGGCACACGGAGCTGTCCGCCTCAGGGACGCGCAGCGCGCTTGGGTCTCCTAAAGGGATTGAAGGGGTGAAGGTTCCCCTCCTCTAGGACGCACTGGCCCCAGGTTTTGGTGGGTTGAGGCCCCCCCCCCCCAGCCTCTTTGGTGGCACTGTATGTCCCTCTCCTGGGGCTGAAAGACAAGGGTCACAACCCAGGACTGGCTAGACCTGGAGTGGAGGTGGAGGTGGGTGAGGGGCTCTTCCTAGATGAGGCTTTGCTGGTCCTTCCTCCCAATAAATTGGAGGGGGGTGGGAACAAGGACGCGGCACTCTAGGTTGGGTGGCAGTTTTTCCTTCTGCAAAGGCTGAACAAACTCATCTTTATATTTAGAGGATGATGCCTGCCAAGGCCGGGCTGCCTCCCAGTCCACCTTGGAGTCATCATCTACCAGAGCCTGCTGCAGGTTCTATTTATATCACTGATATACGGGGCTATGCCTTTTAGATTTTCTAGAAGGATTTGGAGCTACTTATGGTAAAGTAGAGTGGGGGTCAGCAGAGGTTACCCAGTTGGTGCCTGTCTCTCTCTCTCTCACTCTCTCTCTCTTTTTTCCCTAAGACAAGGACAGTTCTAACCTTGTGGAGGGCACAGGAGCAGTCTTTTGTGATGAACTCAGTGACATGCTTTAAGGGGGTACATCAGTGACGTGGTGTGGGCCAGAACAGAATCACTCATTTTTTGGATGTGCTTAAGTGCGCCTAAAATAGTTGCAATTCACATTTGGTAGTGGAACTCAGCAACTGGGACAGGTGTGGATTCTCTAAAAGGGGGATAGAAGCATATGCGACCCTCCTCTGTAGCCGACATCATGGCAGCTCATCCTAAAAATAAACAAGTATTAACAAAAATGTTTTAGTGAATAAAATACTACCTTCCTAAAAACGATGAGTCAATTAAAAAATAAGGAGTTTGGCTAGTATAGGGACTATGTGGTGAGTATAAAGGCTCCTATGGTTTCATATTTAGTTCTTCCAAGTATTTTGGAGAATAAGAATAATTGACAGAACTGTATTTCCTTTTTAATATCCTGTGTCCTCCTGTGTCAGCGAGTAGTGGAGATACTAGAAAAAAACCACCTAGCAAATGAGCTGCATGTAACGTAAGGGGCTAGCTTACATTTGGGCCTTAAAGGTAGGAAATTTGCTGCCGTTCACTGGATACCTCAATATTTGCGCGCATTCCAAAGGAGAACGGGATTGTCACTATTTTTCAAAACTCTTGCTCAGTTCAACTCTTACCTTTCCTTACAGAAAGCTTTTCTAAGCTCAGTCTGTTACATTCAAAACCACACTAAAAGCTGACCATGATTAAAAACACTCACAAGCGAACAGAGATCTGCTAGTACAGCAAACTGTGGGAGATGGCCCCTGAGGTGGCCAGTCCAGGCATCTGTTCCCTGCCCACATGATTTGCAGCTGGTTTAAATAGTCCCTGACAGGTCACCACAGGCCACCCTCAGTCCCATTCTGGTCTTGTTGCATTCTCATTGGCTTAGAGAATAGACTGAACGGTGGGTGGCAAAGCCACGTCTCCATACATGTACGTTTTGGGGGAGCGCAGCGGCACCCTGCACAGCCTTTTGAGAACTGTCACTAAGTAAAGGTCAGCCATGTAGGGTATGCTTGACAGGGAGTTCCTGCTTCTAAGTTTTCAGGGGCAGCCTCAGCTCTTCATACCCTGACCGGGCCCTTCTGCTACCACTATGCCGGTGTGTTCACACTTCCCTTCTCTCCAGTTGTGCCCCTCAACACTCCACACACCCGTACCCCAGTCTTGCTCAGTTCCAGTCTTCCCTACTGTGTTTCCTATCAATTTAAATACGAATTGGTAAAACACTTTATAATATGCTTTCATGTTTCAATTAACCTTTTAACTCTCCTAAGGTAAATAAGATAGGTATTACTCATTCCAGTTTTTTTTTTCTTTTAAAGAAAACAGGCTTAATGAGCTAAAACACACCCCAGGTTCCACAGCAGCCAGTGGAGGAGACGGGCTTGGGCTGTCCTGCCTTCTACTGCCAGCGGCCAGGGAGGGCAAGGACTGCTGCTTCTCTCTAATCTTCACCAACACTGGGTACAGTTTGAAACAGAACAGGCCCTTGAGGGATCTTTCCCAATAATGAGCCAAAGACATCCTGACATGAAAAGCCGTGGCTTCCCCAGAAACTCAGCTTTGAGGGGCTGGCTGGGCACTCCAAGTTAGAGACATTCCAGGCACAGGGTAGACAAAGACAAACCCTTCTCCTCACAAGCTACTTAAAAAGGTCGGGTCGGCCAGGCGCCGTGGCCCATGCCTATAATCCCTGCACTTTGGGAGGCCGAGGCTGGTGGATCACTTGAGGTCAGGAGTTCAAGACCAGCCTGGCCAACATGGTGAAACCCCATCTCTACTAAAAACACAAAAATTAGCCAGGCATGGTGGTGCACACTTATAATCCCAGCTACTCGGGAGGCAGAGGCTGGGGCAGGTGCACACAGTGCAGTGGCAGGAAAGGTGAGAAAAGAACATTAGAAGTCATTGGCCTGCTCAGTATACACGTATCAATGTCACTGCAACTGAGCAGGGAGAGTCAATGTCATGTTCACCGTATTTGGAGGGCATAAAGATTTTTGTACAAAGATTTATTCTAGCATTATTTAAAACGGTCAAAAAAAAAAAAAAACCATGTGTCTTAATTTTTAAGAGAGCGAGCGAGCTACAGCAAGAGAATAAGGGCTGTTACATTAATTATGGTTCTGCCATATGGTAAAGTATCACGCATTTAAAACATTGTATTCTAAAGAATAATTAAGACAGGTATTCTCAAAGGGGGAAAACTTGGTTCTTAGGGAGTGAAAAAAATTCAGATAGTACAATGGTTTGTGGCTTCCAAAGGCCACAGTACATTTAAAAGATAGTGGGCCAAGTGTGGTGGCTCACGCCTGTAATTCCAGCACTTTAGGAGGCCGAGGCAGGCAGATCACCTGAGGTCAGGAGTTCTTAGACCAGCCTGGCCAACGTGGTGAAACCCTGTCTCTACTAAAAATACAAAAATTAGCCACAGGCATGGTGGCAGGTGCCTGTAATCCCAGCTACTCGGGAGGCTGAGGCAGGAGAATTGCTTGAACCCGGGAGGCAGAGGTTGCAGTGAGCCAAGATCGCGCCACTGCACTCCAGCCTGGGTGACAGAGCAAGACTCCATTTCCAAATAAATGAATAAATGAATGAATGAATGATATACAGTAGGTCTGTGGTATTACACTTTCTTTGGAGTGGGAGGTGATTAGGAAAAACTGTCTAAAAAGGCTCCTCAGGAGGGGTGATAAAAAAAAAAAAAAAGGTCAAGAAACACTGGATTAAGGATCCAGCGAAATGCTCACATCTCCCATGAGAAAAGTAGGTTACAAAATGGAAAAGCATATGCAGTCCAGAACATTCCATTTCATAATGGTGACTAACGTTATTTCCAGCTGGTGGGATTACAAAGGTGTATTTTCCTTTTCATTTTCTACAGTGTTTTTCTTAAAATTTAGAATTACATAATATTATTTGAGACAGGGTCTTAATCTGTCACCCAGGCTGGAGTGCAGTGGTGTGATCATGGCTCACTGTAGTCACAAACTCCTGGGTTCAAGAAATCCTCCCAACTCAGCCTCCCAAGTAGCTGGGGCTACAGGCACACATCACCACACCTGGCTAATTTTTGTGATTTTTTTTTTTTTTGTACAGACAGGGTCTTGCTATGTTGCCCAGGCTGGTTGTGAATTCCTGAGCTCAAGCGATTCTCCCATCTTGGTCTCCCAAAGTGCTGGGATTACAGGTGTGAGCCACCATGCCTGACCCAGTATTATTTTTTTAAAATGTATGTTGGCTTTTAATGAGTGGATTTGTTTACACGGGTATATATATATATATATATATATATATATATATATATATATATGTATATATTTTCAGGCATCCTCAGTATAAAATGTCAGGAACAGGCTACACTGCTTTTGTAGTTAGCCTCAAAATGTCCAGGTGTGTAGGATGTAGGTGGGTGATGTTAGGAAAACTACGATTCAGCCCCTAAAGTAAAAAAAGAAACACAGTTCAATCATTAAAAATGAAAGCCCTCAAAGAGAGGCGTCAGTAGCCTTTACCTCACTCAGGAGTTCGGCAAGTTTTTACTGTCTATCTCCAGGTCTGCTGCAATCCTTGACACCATTCTGTTCAAAAATCCTCAAGACATGCCAGTCCCCATGCCTGCGTACACTCCCCTCTGCTCATGATCACACACAACACTTTACTCTTGTATTCTGTCAAGGTCCCAAGCTGGGACTCTCAGGGCAGCACTTATAGACAGGCGTGATCACGAACCTTTTCCAAGTCAGTAAAGTATCTCTTTCCACAGAAATGTCACACAGCATCTGTATACTTATCAGCTACTTGATTTATATAAAAACCATTAATAACTCTTTGATGAAGACTATGTTGTGAAACCAATTTTTAAAATTCTAGAGAAAAAATTATTCAAAATCCTAGGTCTTAATTTCATTTTTACTGTTAAAATAATTTTTAAAAACTCAACGATTTGGGTGTAATAGCTACTGAGACAGAGAGAAACAGGTTTAAAAGAGTGAGCTTTTTCTTCCCTTGAACAGGATGACTCTACTTCACACCGTAAGAGCAGTCGTTTTACGTCCACGCGATCAGTGGGTTCTGGGGCATGATCAGATCGGCTTTCTTGTGGTACTGTCCCATATACCAGGGATCACTAGGTTTGCAGCAGCACAGGAGGGTGGTGGGAACCTGTGTGTCCCCCAGCACGTTATTACCTGACACGGTCCTACAGGTGAGAAGTGAACACTGACAGCTGACCTCCATGTAAAAGCAAAGCCTCATCTTACGATACAAGTACTCAGCGGTTTCTTACTGGCCATCTGACAAGCTGCTCTTCCTAACTTCTCTTAGTATCTTCCAACATGTTCCTAACCCAGACCCTAATGCTGTCCTAACACACAAGCTGCAAAGAGAACAATACCAGGCTGCTAATTTCTTCCCTTTGATTTACAAACAGCTCCATTAACCTGCTCTTCCAAATATACTCAAGGGCTGGCCTTGCAGCCTGCAGGGGAGAGGGCCTCATGCTGGGCTCTGTGAATCCAGGAACTGGACTCTTCACCATGTTTAACTTCTGACCTTTTCAGCTGCTGGAGCAAGATGGTTAGTGGGCATTCTACTAGGCCAAGGCGTGGACATGCCAGCAACTCCCTGTCCAACCTCTGGCCTTTATTTAAAACCCAGATAAACACTCAGTGAGTGATGACACTGGTCAGGACAAAGTTCTGAGAGAACAGTACTTTTAGTCACATCAATTGCCATATTAGGAAAACCTGTAATGGTTTCTAGTATCATTCATGCTTTTGACTAGCTAGGCAGACTGTGGTAAAGATTCATGAGTCATTCTGAAAATACATGAGGCTGACTGAATCCCCATACTGAAAGATTAGAACTAAACATCAACAGTAATTTCTAGATAGGTTAGAAAACCACATAAATGTTTCATTCACTAAAATACTTTCATTAGTGCTCATTTATTATTTATGTAGAAAAGTTTAAAACGCTCCCGATGAGTTCATCAGTTATCAAGCTCACATGAGTTAGGCCTACTCTCCTTTGGTTTTTCATCTCATAATAAGTCAGCAAAAGTTGACATTTATCTTACTGGACATTTCCCATTAGCCCTAACTGAAACAGATACCAAACACCCTAGATTCTCTTCGCTGCAAAGTATCTGGAGTCACAGCAATGTTAGAGATAAGCTAGTGCAATCTAGTAATTTTCATAGTCACAGAAACTGAGGCCTAGAAGTGATTTGTACATGTGAGTAGCTAGAACCAGGACAAGAACTCCAGAACCTGGGACCACGTCAGAGTAAAAAGAAAAGGCACCGAGTACAGGAACAACAACTGACACATTTCAGGTGGAAAAAACAAGTCACGTAACTGAAAACCAAAATCACAGTTACATAACTATTTTATATTAGCTTCCTACATATGAAGTATAAAAACTCAGCTATACATGTTACGAAACTGTACAAACTTATACTTGTTTATGGCCTAAAATTTTTATAAGGACACACTTATACAAATTTCATAAACAATGGCCATTTTTAGAAAAAGTTATATTTGTCCCTGAACATAATATTCATAATTTGCTTTCAAAACAAACTCGAAGTAAGGATTGGACTTCAAGTTTCCAAGCTGATCCGCTTGTAGCAGGTCTTTCACCTCTGGTAAGTACTCACTGAGCTGAATGCCTATAAACACAAACACAAGAAGTCATTTTTCAATTATTATAAAATGCTCAAATGAATTCAGATGATTGATGACAAAAGCACCTGTGCTTCTATTTAAATATAACGTCACTTTGCTGTTGGGAAATACTCTCTTCTAAATTCCTTCCATCTGTCAAACATACTTTCAAGTCTAACAGTGTGATATCCTTTACAGGGGCTGCCTGAGTGTTTTTCCCTCCAGTGGTCAAAATAGCCATTCTATTTAAAGTGTTTAATAAGATCTGAAACGTTTTCATGTATTCCCAAGCTTGAAAACAAGTATTTCAAACACTTATATGATCCCCTATTTAGGGAATAATTTAGTAGAAACTGTTATGAACACTAGCTACAGGATCTCAAAATGTATTTACAGTATAAATCTAAAATTAGATAGGCAAAAGAATCATTTCTTCACAAGTCATCCATAGAGCTGAAAAGCCAGTGAACATGAACTAAATGGATTGTTTGACATCTGTGTAGTTACAAACAAACATATACAATTTTCTTATTTGACAAATAGAGAAAACTGGATGAAAATTTTCAAATTAATAAGCCAATAATATTTTTATAATTTGTTACATTACCATAAGATTCTCAAAATCAAATACTGGTTTAAAAAAAAAAATACTCAAAGGGCCTTGCATCATTTTTTGGATCTTTTTTTTTTTTTTTTTTTCCCCCAGACGGAGTCTCACTCTGCTGGCCAGGCTGGAGTGCAATGGTGTGATCTTGGCTCACAGCAACCTCTGCCTTCTGGATTCAAGCAATTCTCCTGCCTCAGCCACCCCAGTAACTAGGATTACAGGTGCCCACCACTACACCTGGCTAATTTTTTGTATTTTTAGTACAAACGGTGTTTCACCATGTTGGCCAGGCTGGTCTTGAACTCCTGACTTCAAGTGATCCACCCACCTCAGTCTCCTAAAGTGTTGGGATTACAGGCATGAGCCACTGTGCCCAGCCTATTTTTTGGTTCTTAATTGTAGTTTTTATTTCTTATTGAGTCAGGGTCTCCACTCTGTCACCCAGGCTGGAGTGGAGTGGCACGATCGTAGCTCACTGTAGCTTTAATCCTTCGACCTTCCGAGCTCAAGTGATCCTCCCACCCCAGCTTCCTGAGTAGCAGGGACTATAGGCATGCACCACCAAGCCTGGCTAATTTTTTTTTTTTTTTCTGTAGAGGTGGGGTCTTGCTATGTGGCCCAGGCTAGTCTTGAACTCCTAAGCTCAAGGGATTCTCCTGCCTTGGCCTCCCAAAGTGCTCAGATTACAGGCGTGAGCCACCATGCCCGGCAAAATAAGACTTTTATAACACTATTCTCAACTATTAAATGCTGGTGACTAACTAGAAAAAAATTTAAACTCCATTTAATGAGACATGCATTTTGTTCTATATGTATAATGTATTTCAGGTAACATGTAAAAACAAACCTTGTGGGTAATTTAAATATGTCTGCAGGAAGAATGCACAGGCTGAAGTAGCTGTTGCGCTGTCAATGCCTATGAAATATAATGCAAGGTTATCTGTATCTCCCTACCTTCAGAATCTGTCCTTTAAAAACACTATTGTACATGAAAGCCGTATTAAGAAGGTTCCAAAAGTACATTTGTCCTGTTATTAAAAAACGGCACACCTTATATATGTAAAATATACATAGATAATACACACACACATATATTTTTTTTTTTTTTTTTTTGAGACAAGATCTCACTCTATCACCCAGGCTGAAGTGCAGTGGCACCATCAGAGCTCACTGCAGCCTCCACCTCCTGGGCTCAAGCAATCCTCCTACCTCAGCCTCCCCAGTAGCTGGAACCACAGGGATGCACCCCTGTGCCCAACTAATTCTTCTTTTTTTTTAAACAGGGACAGGATCTCCCTATGTTGCTCCAGCTGGTCTTGAACTACTGGGCTCAAGTGATTCTCCCACCTTGGCCTCCCAAAGTGTGAGCCACTGCACCTGCCTATATTTTTATTTAAATAAAAGTTTCAGCTGGGCGCAGTGGCTCATGCCTGTAATTCCAGCACTTTGGGAGGCCGAGGCAGGCAGATCACAAGGTTAGGAGTTCGAGGTCAGCCTGACCAAAATGGTGAAACCCTGTCTCTACTAAAAATACAAAAATTAGCCAGGCGTGGTGGTGCGTGCCTGTAATCCCAGCTACTCAGGAGACTGAGGCAGGAGAATCACTTGAGCCCAGGAGATGGAGGTTGTAGTAAGCTGAGATTGAGCCACTGCACTCCAGCCTGGGCAACAGAATGAGACTCCGTCTCAAAAAAAAAAAAAGTTTCTACTGTTCTTGTCCTTTATGAAATTATGACTTTCCATTCCTGTTTTTCACCTGTTTTATAATGCACTAAGAATGACAAAAACTACAAAGCTGCCCTTAAATATTAGTGCTAGATACTTAATTAGACACAATTCAGTCTGTGGCATTTTTACAGCTATGAAAGGAAGCTACAAATCTGAAAACTAATGCTTGGAGATCAGTATGGATAGACTCCAAATGAAAGTTTCTTGGTTCTTTTTTTCTTTAGACAGAGGCCAAGGCAGGTGGATCACAAGGTCAGGAGTTCAAGACCAGCCTGGCCAATATGGTGAAACCCTGGCTTTACTAAAAATACAAAAATTAGCCGGGCGTGGTAGCGTGGGTCTGTAGTCCCAGCTACTCCAGGGGCTGAGGCAGAAGAATCGCTTGAACCCGGGAGGTGGAGGTTGCACTGAGCCGAGATCATGCCACTGCACTCCAGCCTGGGTGACACAGCAAGACTCTGTCTCAAAAAAAAAAAAAAAACAACCAAAAAACTGAGCAGTGACACTGTAATTTCCAACAGTACAGTAACAAACCACTTACCATCTTTTAAAAGTTTCTGTAAGATCTTCACAAATATGCTGTCTTTAGATACTTCAATTGGATCATCTTTGCCATCAGAACTGGACCAGCTAGAAAACAAAATCATTATGAGGGAAAAATGAAATCACTGATATAGCTGAAATAAATGATTTGTTTGCTATCATGGTTTTATTTTGATGGCTGTGGGGGATGGAGAATCTGAGTTTTGTGATACTGTTTCAAATCATTTAAATAAAGGCACTTTACATGCTGAATACACTGACAGTTTCTACATTAGATATAAGACATTACACTCTAGGGAACATGCAAGAGAAGCCAAGGAAAATACATTTAAAAAAAGATGTTACACTCAAGGTAGCTACTGACTCAATATAACTCTTATGTATTTGATTTCAAAAACCAAGTAGTGAGGTATCTTTCTGAAGAAAATTCTATTAGTAAGTAACATATTCAGTATGGACCCCAAAGTATGACTCACTGCAGCTTTGAACTCCTCAGCTCAAGCGTTACTCCCACCTCAGCCTCCCAAGTAGCTAGGACCATAGGCATGCACCACTTTGTGCCTGGCTAATTTTTTACTTCTGTGTCAAGACAAAGTCTCGCTATGTTCCCAGGCTGGTCTTGAACTCCTGGGCTCCAGCAAATCCTCCTGTCTTGGCCTCCCAAAGTGCTGGGATTGCAGGCATGAGCCAATGGACCCAGCCAGAAGCTTTATGTAGTTGTGACTATCTACTACTAAAATAAAAATACCAAATCACTGCTCTGTAATCAATGGACATACCTTTAAAATTTTTAAGCAAGAAACTAAGACAAGGAATTCTAATCAAAATGATAGCATCCTTTTGTATGACTGGGATGCGACCAAACAATCAAGTAGGCATAAAGCTACAAGCTTCAGGGACTGACCTCTAAGACTAAACTTAACAGTAATTTTAACTATTTTGGAGTGATCAGAGGAGGGAAGAAATGCTTTAGTAAAAATAACTCTTCTATAATATTTTACCACAGGAAAAAGGAAAATTGTGAGTAGAAGGCTTTTAGCATTCAAGTCATGCTTTGTCTAAAATTCTTTTCCTGGAAAGAATTCGTTCCTTCAACTGATTATTCTTAGTCTTTGCCATTGAATCGTAACATAAACACCATTTCCATAGGTGGCAGTCCTCCTCTGCAGAAAGGATACTATTGTGAGAAAGTAGTACTTGCTGCGTGCAGTGGCTCACGCCTGTAATCCCAGCACTTTGGAAGGCCGAGGCAGACGGATCACCTGAGGTTGGGAATTTGAGACCAGCCTGACCAACATGGAGAAACCCAGTCTCTATTAAAAATACAAAAAATTAGCTGGGCGTGGTGGCGCATGCCTGTAATCCCAGCTACTCAGGAGGCTGAGGTGGGAGAATCGCTTGAACTTGGGAGGCGGAGGTTGCGGCCAGCCGAGATTGAGCCCCTGCACTCCAGCCTTAGGTGACAGAGCGAGACTCTGTCTCAAAAACAAAAAACAAAACAAACAAACAAAAAAAAAAGAGAGAAACTAGTACTTAATGCCTTAGAAAAGGGCACTGACCCTCAAATTGTAGTAACTTAAAAAAAAAAATAGGCCGGGCGTGGTGGCTCAGGCCTGTAATCCCAGCACTTTGGGAGGCTGAGGCGGGTGGATCATGAGGTCAGGAGATCGAGAACATCCTGGCTAACACAGTGAAACCCCATCTCTACTAAAAATACGTAAAAAAAAAATTAGCCACATGTGGTGGCGGGGGCCTGTAGTCCCAGCTACTCAGGAGGCTGAGGCGGGAGAATGGCATGAACCCGAGAGGTGGAGCTTGCAGTGAGCCAAGATTCTGCTACTGCACTCCAGCCTGGGCAACACAGCCAGACTCCGTCTCAAAAAAAAAAAAATTAAAAAAAAAAAAAAATAAAAATAAATAAATAAATAAATAAATAAATAAAACAAAATCATAGCTTCAAGTCTCGTCTGGCATGACAAGCCTTACTTCTGTGAAAATAAGGGATGTGGCCGGGCATGGTGGCTCACGTCTGTAATCCCAGCACTTTCGGAGGCCGAGGCAGACAGATCACAAGGCCAGGAGTTCGAGACCAGCCTGACCAACATGGAGAAATCCTGTCTCTACCAAAAATACAAAATTAGCCAGGCGTGGTGGTACATGCCTGTAATCCTAGCTACTCGGGAGGTTGAAGCAGGACAATCACTTGAACCCGGGAGACGGAGGTTGCAGTGAGCCGAGATTGTGCCGTTGCACTCCAGCTTGGGCAACAAGAGTGAAACTCCGTCACAAAAAAAGAAAGAAAATAAGGGATGCGTATTTCTATGCAAACTGACAATCTAAATTTTAAAATCAAAAGTAGTGATTTATTATATGAGTGGTCCTAAGTCTTTAGGCTATTCTTGCTATTCTTAATTATTAAAATAGAGAAGACCAAGACTAAATAAATATTACTAATGTAACCATTAAAATTTTCATAATACATATGTTACAATATGGTTAGAAGGTTATAAAACTGTTTTACATATAATATCATAATCTTCCTGTGATACTGTGAAGTATGTATTTAGTCTTCTTCCTCACCCCACTTTCTGCTTTGCAACTCCTACAATCCTTAGAATCTCCAGATATGTCTTTTTTTTTTTTTTTTTTTTTAATACTATTTGAGTTGGCTGACAGCTGGTAGCTCCCAGCTAGCTTCAAGATAGGGGCTGGTCACCAGAAAAAGCATAGAGTTGGGACTTTTCAGCCCTATTCCTCAATATCCAGGGAGGGAAGAGGTGCTGAAGGTTAAATTGGTCACCAACTTTAATCAATCATGTCTACATAACGAAGCTTCCATAAAAACACAAAACGACAGGGTTTGAAGAGCTTCCTGATAGCTGAACATGTGGAGGTTCCTGGAAGGTGGAAGGCCAGAGAGGCTTCGGAAGCTCTAAGCCCCTTCCCCCATACCTCACCCCATGATCTCTTCATCTGTATTCTACCTGATACTTTCAGATGCGTTAGAATCAGCATTCCCAGGAGGTTAGGAATTCTTAGTCACAGGATGAGACAGGAGGTCAGCAGGACTGGTATCACAAGACACAGGTCACAGTGACCCCACTGATAAGACAGGATGTGGTAAAGAAGCCAGCCAATACCCGCCAAAACCAAGAGAGTGGTCTCTAGTCGTCCTCGCTGCTCATTATACACTAATTATAATGCATTAGCATGCTAAAAGACACTCCCACCAGCGCCACAACAGTTTACAAATACCGTGGCAACGTTGGGAAGTTACCCTATATGGTTTAAAAAGGGGAGGAGCCGGGTGTGGTGGCTCACGCCTATAATCCCAGCATTTTGGGAGGCTGAGGTGGGCAGATCACCCGAGGTCTGGTGTTCCAGATCAGCCTGACCAACCTGGTGAAACCCCCTCTCTACTAAAAATACAAAATTAGCCAGGCATGGTGGTACATGCCTGTAATCGCATTTACTTGGGAGGCTGAGGCAGGAGAATTGCTTGAACCCGGGAGGCAGAGGTTGCAGTGAGCCAAGATCGCACCACTGCACTCCAGGCTGGGCAACAAGAGCTAAACTCTGTCTCAAAATAAATGAATAAATAAATAAAAATAAAAAGGGGAGGAACCCTCAGTTCTGGGAACTTCTCATGCCTTTCCAGAAAAACTCATGAATAATGCACCCCTTGTTTAGCACATAATCAACAAATAACCGTAAGTATACTCAAGTCAAGCAGCCCATGCCGCTGCTCTGTGTAAAAAGTAGCCATTCTTTTATTTTCTTCTCTAATAAATTTGCTTTCTCTTTACTCTGTGGACTCACCCCAAATTCTTTCTTGCACGAGATCCAAGAAGCCTCTCTTGGGGTCTGGATCAGGACCCCTTTCTGGTAACAATACCCTTTATAATAAATTGATAGGTGTGTGTTCCTGAGTTCTATGAGCTGCTCTAGCAAATTAATCAAACCCAAGGAGGGGGTTGTGGGAACCCCAATTTATAGCTGGTCGGTGAGGAGCACAGGCAAAACCACCTGGGGCTTAGATTGGCATCAAAGTCGGGGCAGTCTGAGCCCTCAATCTGTGGTTGTAGATAGTGTCAGGACTGAACTAAATTAAAGTACATTCAGCTGGTGTCCACCAACAGAACTCACTGGTTGCCTAGTGTGGGAGGTGGGAAATCCCAACACATCTGATCACAGAAGTCTTCTGTTATTGACTGTCGTGTGGTGAGAGCAGAGAAAAAGCAGTTTCTATACTTTCCAAAGAAGCGATACCATGAGTACTTACTTATCTCTCTGAAGAGCTTTGCAAAGGATTTCCAGTTTTAGATCATTTATATTTACATCTTCTTCCTTAACAGCAAAACAAAAAATCTTGATTAAATCCTGGCTTTGAAAGAAATATGTGCTTAAATTTTCATTATGTTAATACTACATACATAGAAGCCAATTAATATCTATGAATTACTTTCACGTTACTCTGTGATGATGATTTTATCAGCAACCTTGAGAGGGGTAAGAGTTTTTCTTTTTTTTTTTTGAGATGGAGTCTCACTCTGTCACCCAGGCTGGGAGTCTCACTCTGTCACCCAGGCTGGAGTGCAGTGACGCGATCTCAGCTCATGGCAACCTCCGCCTCCCTGGTTCAAGCAATTCCCCTACCTCAGCCTCCCAAGTAGCTGGGATTACAGGCGCACGCCACCACGCTCAGCTAATTTTTTTTGTATTTTTAGTAGAGACGGGGTTTCGCCATGTTGGCCAGACTGGTCTCGAACTCCTGACCTCAGGCAATCCGCCCGCCTTGGCCTCCCAAAGTGCTAGGATTACAGGTGTGAGCCACCTCGCCCGGCCTGAGAGGGGTAAGATTTTAAAATAAGGTAATGTAAAAGTCAACATGTTATGTTTTTAAAATCTACCAAATTACTTTCAATCGCATGGACAGGTAACAGAACTACTTATCCTACAGAATTTTCACTATAACCTGTTGAAACACAAGAAACAGCTACTCTTAGGATGAATACTATGAAGATTTTATATACATATATACTTTTTTTTTTTTTTTTTTTTTTTGGAGACAGTCTCACTCTGTCACCCAGGCTTGAGTTCAGTGGCGCGATCTTGGCTTACTGCAATCTCTGCCTCCTGGATTCAAGAGACTCATGCCTCAGCCTCCCAAGTAGCTGGGATTACAGGCGTGCACCACCACACCCACCTAATTTTTTTTTTTTTTTTTTGTATTTTTAGTAGAGGTGGAGTTTCACCATGTTTGCCAGGCTGGTCTCAAACCCCCAACCTCAGGTGATCTGTCTGCCTCGGCCTCCCAAAGTGCTGGGATTACAGGGGTGAGCCACTGCACCCAGCCAGAATAAACTGATACAGTCGTATATTACATTCAGAAACGAATGACTTAATACATGAAAGAGAAAAAAATATTTCAGGACTTTGGAAAGCAGTACTTATTTGTGCACAAAAAAAGATATCCAGGAATGTGTGAGAATTATCATGAAAGGGAGTCTCTTGACCTTGACAGCTTTTCTAAAGAGTTGTATACATTCTAATGATTAAAGGTAGTTGAACCACAGATACAGTTTTTGCTTAATTCATTTTCATGATTGACTAAAAGAGGCATCTCCCTCTTTTTATATATGTATTCAGCTGCCTGAGATCATCTCAAGCGATTTTACTTACCTCATCAATATATTCCAACAAGTCCAAAGCTTTCTTGAAATCATATTCATTAGCTCTTCTATTTTCTTCACAGATATATAGCTATGACAAGTTAAAATAAGGTAGAAGATTATACAATCATGTAACTAATACTAGAGAGATTTATGGAGAAAAGAAGTCATTACATCTTGTAAGGAAGTTGTAGTTTTTTTGTTTTTTTGGGTTTTTTTTTTGAGACAAAGTCTTGCTCTGTCACCCAGGCTGGATTGCAGTGGCACGATCTCAGCTCACTGAAACTTCTGCCTCCCAGGTTCAAGTGATTCTCCTGCCTCAGCCTCCTGAGTAGCTGGGATTACAGGAATCCTTCACCACACCTGGCTAATTTTTGTATTTTTAGTAGAGAAGGTTTCACCCTGTTGGCCAGGCTGGTCTCAAACTCCTGACTTCAAGTGATCTGCCTGCCTTGGCCTCCCAAAGAGCTGGGATTTTAGGCGTGAGCCACTGCGCCTGGCCAGTTGTATTTTTATAGTAAAAACAGCCTCATATTTGGAAACTGTATTGCATCTACCTTAAAATAAACTGTCTTTAAAAAAAAATGCGTATTTTAGGAATGGCACAGTGGCTCATGTCTATAATCCCAGCTCTTTGGGAGGCGGAGGCAGGCAGATTCCTTGAGAACAGGAGTTCGAGACCAGCCTGGGCAACATGGCGAAACCTCGTCTCTACAAAAAGTATAAAAATTAGCTGGGTATGGTGGTGCACACCAGTGGTCCCAGCTACTCCAGAGGCTGAGGTAGGAGGGTCACCTGAGCTTGGGAGGTCAAGGCTGCAGTGAGCTGTGAAAGGGCCACTGCACTCCAGCCTGACAGCCCGAGTGACACCAAGACCTTGTCTCTAAAAAAAAAAATTGAGACCTACAATAAAGTGTACAGTTGATCTATATTTACTTAAAAAATAAAAAAAACACATCAACATGTTACCAACACTTATCCCTGGTTAGATTACAGCTGACTGCATACTCACTTCTGTATTCTTCAAATTTCCTGTAATTTTTATGGTCAGAAAAATACTTACCTTATTAAAAATATCAATTTGAATTTTTCCCATCTTCCTTTCCCAAAAACTATAACTAATTTCATTTTTTAAAAATTGTATGTATAATCCTTTAATAGCAACAATACTCAGACCATTCCAGAAAAAAAGCTATCTGCTTGTGTTCATTGTCTTACAGCACTCAAAAGACAATACTTTTATTTCGTTGTTCTTGAACATTCTTTCTGATCCACCATCTCTGAAATTGGACTGCGGTATTAAAATTAATGATGCATTAGACTAAAATTGGCACTACTTTTTTCTTAGTGATACATAATAGTGAGTTACAATAGATAGTACCTTACATTTCTAAATTAAATATATATTCTATCAGGAGAGGATGTTGTAAATTCAGTTATAACAGGAAATCTGTTACTGATAATGGCTAAAATGCTAATTTTTTAAATTGTTTGCCTTTTCATACAGATAGAACACATTTAAGGTGATCCTACATCACTCTGGCAAAGAGATGCTTCTTCTCTAGACTGCAGCCCATGTTCCGGCTCTGCCCTCAGGGATGTGTTGGGTTGCAGAGGAAAGAGGTAAGGACAGTGCTGCTAGACCATGTAAACTGAGTTCCTTAATCCATTTTTTCTTATAGAAGAGCTTAAAAAGTAATTTTGTGGGGGAAATAAAGTTATTTCATGGTACTTATTTGTCCTATACTAGAAAAGCAAAATATAAGTAATTTCTCCTGGCCACCTAGATAAAGCACCTTTATGTGGAGGTGTATGGGGGAGGCAGATGCTGATTAATTTTTCTCTAATTAGCTTTCTGTTCCCAAGCAGCTTCCAACAACGTTTTTCTAGGGGAGTTTTCTGGAAGGTAGGCAATAGAATGATAACTCCTCTTACGAACTATACTACATGGCCCAACAAACACCAAGAAGGTTTTGAGTTTAAGAAATAGCGTTAAGGATTTGAAAAGCACATACACCAATGAGTTGTGGTGCAGTCAATACTGGCATCGCACTGAGATTTAGCTGTTTCTCCGCCAGCAGCTGTTCAGGTAGGGTCTCCTGATGCAGTAGAAAGCGCTCCTGCTCAGCCATTTCTAGTATTCAAGATGAGAGACGGGGAAAGAGAATATGATGAACTTTGACTTTTGCTGTCATAAAACAAATCTGAATTTTAAAAGAAAAAAATTGCTCCAGAGGTAAACCTATCGTTATTCAATGATCTTAGAATGCTTTTAATTCTTATTCTTGATTGCTGGTTATGTTTACAATATATCCATGGTTTGATCAAAGTCCTAAGAATTATCACAGCAACGAGAAATAGGAGGGGAGAGAATAGGCGAGGAAATACGTTCACTGCTTGAAGAAGTTGGAGAGCAGATAGGAAGCTTATACCTCATGAAATAGCTAAGTGTGGAGATCTCTCCATCATATTTCATAATTCAGTAAAATTTTTCCCACTAGAATTTATAGTATATAGTTGGCCCCTGAATAACAAGGGGGATGGGCCACTAAGCTCCCGTGCTGTCAAAAATCCCAGCATAACTTTTTAAAGAGATGAGGTCTTGCTATGCTGCCCAGGCTGGTCTCAAACTCTTGAGCTTGAGTGATCCTCCTGTTCTAGCCTCCCAAAGTGCTGGGAGGGTAACTTTCGACTCCCCAAAAGCTTAACTGCTGCTGCCAGCTTCACAAATTTCCATTTTTTTCTTAATAATGGTCATTAAGCTAGACTAATTTATATTGAAATGGGGGTAGCCAAAACTGCAGACCTCAATCTGTGGTGCATATCAAGCAATTCCACTTCTTGTAATGTCACGACTTTCCTATGCTTCTTGGGAGCATGTCTAGCTTCACTTAGTGGCACTTCATATGAGTCTCAAGGTGTTATTTAAGGTTTATGGTATTGCATTAAACATAGGAAAAAATACTCGAGAACTATGAGAAATCACTTCTTACTGCAATAGGAAATTTACTTTTTGCTGCAATAGGCAATTTACTGGAGTGTAGACAAACTTCTCACACAGAGATGATCAGAATCATTTTAACTGGATCATCACTTTAATTGGGGTTTTAACTGAATACTGTTTACACTTCAGCAAGCGGACACTCGCCCACAGTAGCAACAGGAGGTGGCTATGAAATTATTACAGTAAGTACAGTATGTATTACAGTTAATTTTGTGATTTAATGCTGCCTATTTACATGGTTTACATTGCCTTCACTGTGAATGGTGCTATGTGAGGTCTGTGTTTGTATGTTGATAAATTTTAACTTTTTATAACATCTGTGTATGTTCTATGGTAGTAAATGATAAAATAGACTACATATGTTTTATGTATTCATAACCTGTCTTTTTCTTAATTTTTTTTTTGGTATATCTAGGCTACACGGTTATACATGGTGTGTGTATATGAGTGTTTTCATGTTGTTGAAAATCTCCGAAATATATTGATTGAAAATAATCTGCATGTAAGTGGACCCATGCAGTTCAAACTCATGTTGTTCAAGGGTCAACTGAGTTTCATTCGCAAATGGAAATGATGTAAAAGCTACCATGAGTCTATCAAGGAAAACAAGACCTGGAAGAATATACAGCACATCTCCTAGGCAGCAAGGGTTATCTCCATTGGATGAGGTTAACAGGGGCTTCTGTTTGCCACAAACTCTCCAGGTTGCAGCCCATGACCTGACTCCGCCCCAGGGAATGTGCTGAGTTGCAGGAAAGGGTGAAAACTGCTAGGTAGCCTCATAAACACAGCATTCACAGCAAAACAGTGACCAAAGCACAGATACTTTCGTTCAAATACTGGCAGCACTCCCCATGATCCTGGTTTTGGAATAATTAAATGGAACATTTTTGTCCATTTCTATACCTAGAAAAACAGACTGGGAGGAAACCTACAAAACAGTACCAGTGGTTATCTCTGGGGAGGTGGGACTACAGACAACTTATTTTTCCTATTGTATTTTTTCTATAATTTACACATTTTCCATGAGGAATTATTTAACTACCGGAAGAGTTATTTTTAAAAAGCCTATCCCCTCCGATTAGATACATTGTGCTAACAGTCTGTAAAATCACTAAGATCTGCAAATGTTCCTTCCCATTGTGTTAAGAAATAAAAGCTAAGAAGTGATCAAATGCAAAGCAAGGAGAAAGAAGAAATAGGAAAGCCTTGTGTTAAAATACTTTGATTAACATGATCTATCTCTGGTGGCCAGGCTAAAATATGGCTTCCCCTCTTAGACTATCAGCCAGTCCCATAGAATATAAACACACGTTTTTTAGAACAGGCCCTACTAGTGCAAAAAATAAAAAGACTGAAGGAAGATTATCCCAAACAGTAAAAAATAATTTTAATAAAAGGGGCTAATACCTACAATTTATTGAGTACTTAATATATGCAAGCCATTTTTCTCAAGACAGTGCCCTCAATCCTTACAACTACCCTTGTTATAGATGAACAAACTGAGGCAAAGGAGCATAAATCAACTATCCAAGGTCACAAAGCTAGTAAGTTCTGGAGAAAATATTTGAAATCCCGATTCTTCCTACTATATCCACTCCCTCAAAAGGAAAAAAATGACAGCGGTATAATTTAAACCCAGATCTTAGGCTGGACTCTGTGGATAAGCCACATAACCAGATATCCATATCTGCATATACTTGATCCAAACCACATAGCTGAGATTCCCCTCTCCAATTTTTATTTTGAAAAATTCTAGGCTGGGTGTGGTGGCTCACGTCTATAATCCCAGCACCTTGGAGGCTGAGGTGGGCACGCTGCTTGAGCCCAGAAGTTTGAGACCAGCCTGGACACACATGGTGAAACCCCGTCTCTACAAAAAAATACAAAAATTAGCCAGGCATGGGAGCATGCACCTGTAGTCCCAGCTACTGGGGAGGCTAAAGCAAGAGCATCACCTGAGTCCAGGAGTTCGAGGCTGCAGTGAGCCATGATTGTGCCACTGTGCTCCAGCCTGGGCAACAGAGTGAGACCCTGTCTCAAAGAAAATAAATAAATAAATAAAAATAAAAAACAGAAAAAGTCCAAATCTACATAAAAAATTTTAAAACGCCAATGTGCACTTTATATCCTCCAGCTAGAGTCATCTGTTGCTGACACTCTGTCCCTTTTGCTTTCTCTATGTATATAGGTAATTTTTTTTCAGCATATGAAGGTTGTAGACATTATGACATTTCATTTCTAAATACTCAGCATGTATCTCCTAAAAACAAGGACATTCAACCACAATACGATTATCAGGCTTATATAATTTAACATCAATACAGTTATATCATCTAATATTAAGTATGTTCAAACTTTCCCACTTGTTTCCAAAACATTCACCATAACTGTTATGGTTATTTTGAGGGTGATTCAGGATCAAGAATCTTGCCCTGCATTTGCTGATGTGTCATGGCTCTTAGGTTCCTTTCATCTAAAACAGCCTGTCTTTGTCTTTCATGTTGGTAAAGTTTTTGAAGAGTCTAGGGCAACAGTATTATACAATGTCCCACCAGCAGGTTATGTCTGATTGGTCTTTTGTAATTAGAATCAGGGTGAACATTTTGGCAAGAACAGGACACACGTGACGGTAGTACATTGCTTCAGGAGTACACAATGTGGTTTGTTTTGTGGTTGATGACAGGGTCTATTAGATCTGTCTACTGATACTCCAAAAACACGGGAATATCCTGTTCCCCTAGTCCCTAAACTCAATGGTCTCAGCATCCTTTGGTGACCAGTTATTCACTGTGGTTGTAGTAGTGACTTCTGCCCTTCTTTCCACACGTATTAGTTGGCATTCTCCTGTAAAGAAGCATTTCACTTGACCCTCTCCCTTTTTGAAAATCACTGTAGACTCATGAATTTTTTTGTTTTATAAACTGTGGAATATATCCTTTACTACCAATCTTTTGATGTTCAAATAGTCCCCAAACTTGAACAGTGGGAGCTGTTCAAGGCTCTTGTATTATTTTAATATCTCTACATTAACCTTGCTTTCTGGCCCAATAAGACTCTCCAAGATTTCGTCAATAAGCCCTCACTTCTTTTACTGGAAAACGGTAGTCAGAAACCAACATATGGAACTAGGTATACTCACGCTACTGGGGTGTCACTGCAAAGAGACAAGAAATATGTATGTGTGTGTGTATAGATAAAATGTATATATATGCGTATGTATTGTGTGTGTGTATATATACACAATTTTATATATACACACACATTTTATTATCTATATCTATCTATCTACATATTTATAGAGAGGGACTTTTTTTTTTCTGAGGCAGGGTTTTGCTCTGTTGCCCCAGCTGGAGGGCAGTGGCACAATCACATCTCACTGCCACCTCGACCTCCTGGGCTCAAGTGATCCTCTCGCCTCAGCCTCCCCAGTAGCTGGGACTACAGGTGCACACCACCACACCTGGCTAAGTTTTAAATTTTTTGTAGAGACAGGTTCTCACTAAGTTGCCTAGGCTGGCTCAATGACCTCCTGGGCTCAAGCAATCCTCCCACGTCAGCCTCCCAAAGTGTTGGGATTACAGGCGTGAGCCACCACACCCAGCCGATGTATTTTTTTAATTGATGCATAATAATTATACATATTTATGGGGTACAATGTGACGCTTCAATACATGTATACATTGTGTAATGATCACAGGGTAATTAGCATATTCATCACCTCAAACAAGAAAATATATTGTTTTTAAAAATCAGATTCTATCTGGTATTTCCAATCCAAATTCAGTAATACAGAGTTTTTCTTCACTGTCTTTCTATATTTGTATCTCCTCTCTGCTTGGTTCTAAAAAATAATACCATCAGGCCTCAGTATCCGCTGACAACTGGTTCTAGGACCCATGGGAATACCAAAAAGCTCAACTCCCTTATATAAAAACGGTAGTTACTTGCACATAACCCATGTACATCCTCCCATATACTTTAAATCACCTCTAGATTATAATACCTAATACAATGTAAATGCTAAGTAAATAGCTGTTATACTGTATTGGTTTTTTTAAAATTTGCATTATTTTGTTTTAATTTTGCATTATTTTTGTTTTAATTTTTTGTTGTTTAATTCTGTTGTTATAATTTTAATTGTCATTGAATTATTTTTAATTCTTTTTCCCCAAATATTTTTGATGTTTGCTCGAATCTGCAGATGTGGAATCCAAAAATATGGAGGGTCAACTGTACTATATGTAATCGTTTTCATCTACAATATACACAAAACAGTTCAGAATTATTGCACCTATACCACACTACCTACAACAAACCCATGTGTAAAGGTCAAGATTGCTTTGTAGTTCTTTTCGCCCTTGGAATATGTATCACTAAGGGTACATAATCAGACCTCTCCATTCAAAATCATTTGAATCCATTCTTTAGGAATTCTTATTTAAAATACAAATTACTTTTCTCTAAAAAAATTCCAAGTATATAACTGAGTAACTACACATGGACATTAACTAAATGCATTCCTCTTAGAGACAGGTCCTGTTTCTAAGAGATAGATCCTGCTAACTGATGACAGGAACACATCATGAGTTAATTGGTGGCATGACCAATTTGTAAATCTTTTTGCTCAAATTCTTTCACCTTCAATTTTTTCTTGCAGTATATCCTCTGAAAAGTCTGAAGCTAATGCAGCCAATTTACTCAAGCCAAGAAGGGTTTTCTTCTTTGCAAAGTAACGAGTTTCCATATTTGCCAAACCCAGAAGTGTTGCATGAGCCTACAATAAAATATGCAAACCATCTTAAGATACTGAGTACCAATTCAAGCTGAAACAAAGGTAAGTAAACCCCAAACTTGTTTTTCTCCCCTAAGCCATATCAATGAATGAAAAGTCAACATTTAGCAAACCTAAAAACACATGTATACATATGTAACTTACCTGCACATTGTGCACATGTACCATAAAACCTAAAGTATAATAATAATAATAATAATAATAAAAGAAAAAAAAAATAAAAAATAAATAAAAAAAAAAAAAAAAAAAAAACTGAGCAGTACCGTAACATTGAGAGTAATTACACAGCAAAATATCAACCATCCTCACTAAATATTGGGAAAAGAGACATGCACAAAACATTTGCTCTAAAACAATTACATATTCACTTGAACATCCTGTCAAGAACAAATTTTAAAATTAATTTGTATGTTTTTACTCATAATTTGAATATTTATTACAACAATATATTCATTGCAAAAAGGCCAATGACTGTTACAGACACATTATTAAAATTTTTGTGATTTTAATGTGATGTCAAATCACGATGGACTACATTTTTTTTTTTTTAGAGAGAGCCTCACTTTGTCACCCAGGCTGGAGTGCAGTGATACAGTCTCAGCTCACTCAACCTCTGCCTCCTTGGTTCAAGTGATTCTCCTGCCTCAGGCTCCTGAGTAGCTGGGATTACAGGCATGAGCCACAGGCACCCAGCCTGGACTACATATTTTTATTGAGATATTAGAAGTAATGGCAATACCATCACAAATTAAGAATGTTTTATGCAAATTATGTGAGAAAATAGGAGTACACATTCTAAATAATCCATAAGAAATGCTTTTAAATTTAAAAAAATTATTATTGTATACTGACGAATTATAATTGTATATATTTATGGATACAGAGTAATGTTATAATATATGTATGTGATGTGGATTCAATCAAGCTAATTAACATGCCCATCACCTCAAATATCTATCATTGTGGTGAGAACATTTCAAATTTGTTCTCTTGGAAATTCTAAAATGTACAATACACTATTATTAACTTTAGTCACCATACTGTGCAATGTATATAAAAAATGTTCCTGGCGTGGTGCAGTGGCTCATGCCCATAATCCCAGCACGTTGGGAGGCTGAGGTGGGTGGATTGCTTGAGCCCAGGAATTCAAGACCAGCCTGGGGAACACAGTGAGACCCTGTCTCTAAAAAAACAAAAATAAAAATAAAAATAATCTTCTTCCTCCTAACTGAAACTTGTACCCTTTGACCAACTTCTCCGGCCCATTTCCCCATTTTTAAATTGGGTTATTTGTCTTCTTACAATTGAGCTGAGTTCCTTATATGTATGTATATATGTATATGTGTATGTGTGTACGTGTGTGTGCGCGCCTATAACATCCCCTCCTTCTGACAGCCACCACTCTTCTGCTTCCATGAGTTCAATTGTTTTGGATTCCATATATGAGTTACTTGTCTGTGTCTGGCTTATTTGGTTTAGTGTAATGTTCTCCAGCTTCATCAATGTTGTTGCAAATGAGAGAATTTCCTTCTTTCTTAAGGCTGACTACTACTGCATTGCGTATTCTATATACAACATCTTCTTTATCATTTACACTGATTGATGGACACTTAGGTGGATTCCATAACTTGGCTATTGTGAAAATGCTGCAATGAACATGGCAGTGCAGGTATCTTTTCAACATACTGACTTCAACTCCTCTGGATATATACTCACAAGCGGGATTGCCAGATCATATGGTATTTCTATTTTTAACTTTTTCGGAACCTCCATACAGTTTCCCATAATGGTTGTACTAACTTACATCCCCACCAAGAGTGCATCAAGGTTCCCTTTTCTCCATGTCTTCTCCAGCACTTGTTACCCTCACCTTTTTGATAACAGCCATTGAACAAATGTAAGGTGATGTCTCATTGTGGTATAAATTTGCATTTCCCTAATGATGAGTGATGCAGAACATTTTTTTCACACATCTATTGGTCATCTGCATGTCTTCTTTTGAGAAATGTCTATTCAGGTCTTTTGCCATTCATTCATTCATTCATTTATTTTGAGACAAGGCCTCACTCTGTTGCCTAGGCTGGAGTGCAATGGTGCAATCTCAGCTCACTGCAGCCTCGACCTCCAGAGCTCAAGTGATCCTCCTGCCTCAGCCTCCCAAGTAGCTGGGACTACAGGTGTGTGTCACCACACCTGGCTAATGTTTTTGTTATTTACGTTTCCTAGGCTGGTCTTGAACTCCCGCACTCAAGAGATCCACCTGCCTCGGCCTCCCAAAGTACTGGGATCACAGGTATAAGCCACCATGCCCAACTCCCTTATATATTTTGGATAGTAACCCCTTCTCAGGTGTATGACAGTAAACAGTATTTTAATTACTAAAATCAAAACTAATTAAAACTACCTAAATAAATTGCACACATCTGCTCCATAGAAAAATCCTTCTTACCTTTTCTAATTCTTGGCTATTAATTTCATGTAACCAGCTGAGATGTTCATGAGCTTGCAAAAAATTTGCCAACTGTCCATGCTGAGAAATGGGCTGAGATAATAATTTGCCTCGCTTTCCTTTCTCCAGATACCAACGGAAGAGAAAGTCTGAAAAATTCTATAAATAACAGAACATAGAATTCATTCATAATAGTTTAAAAAAAATACATTTCTGATAACAAAACATAACTTTGTTCTAAAGGCCTCCAAAACAGAAAACCTGTTCTAAACAATAATTTCCTATATTGTAGGATCTCTTAATTCAATCATCTCACTTGACAAATGCGTACATTCTGATTCAGAAAGGGCATCTTGCTCAAGATCACTGACAAGATTAATGGCAGAATCTAGATGTGCGCTGGCCAATATGGTAGCAACTGGCCATATGTAGCTGTTTAACTTAAATAAAAAATTAGATTGAAATTTAAAATTCAGTTCCTTAGGTATATTAGCCACATTTCAAGTGCTCAGTAGCCCCATGTGGCCAGCGGCTCCCATTTGGACAGCGCATTATCAACAGCTCCGTTATCACAGAAAGCTCTGTGGGACAGCACCAAGACTGTAACATTCCAGAATTCTGCGCTAGCTGGCCACACGGCCTGGCATGATACATCAAACTTTAGAGAGGCCCAAATGCCCAGCCAGTTTTCCCCACTGGCTGTTTGTGGAGTGTTGGGGTGGTGTGGAGGCTGAGCTGGAGAGGAAGACCAAGACGTCCCACAGTCTCACAGTGTTTAAGAGATACTTCCCCTAAAGCAGGGATCCTGCCATGAAAGACTTCTGATACCAGAAATGAAATGAATATTACAAAAGCTGAGACCGAGTCCTGGGCCACCTCTATTCCTAATGAACTGAGTCATCTTCCTCTCCTCTAAATTGCCTAACAGAGAAAAAGGAAAATCCACGAGGGGACAAATAACGTCGATTTCCATACTATGGAGTTTTAAAAATATACAATGTCTAAAATACAATTTAAAAATTACCAGATATAAGAAGCAGAAAACTATGATTCAAGCAACATAAAAGCAGGCAACATAAACAGACTCAAAGATGATCACAGTAAGCACAAAAGAACTTTAAAATAACATTTAAACATGTTAAAGAAAATATAAGAAAAAATGCAAAAATGCATGAAAAGAGAAAGAAAATCCATAAAAATAATTTTAAAATCATGATCAGTGCAAAAAATATTTATTTAGCAATGTTTTGAAATACTAAATAAGCCATGTCCAACAACTGACCTTTTATATGACTTTTTTTTTTTTTTGAGACAGAGTCTTGCTCTGTTGCCCAGCCTGGAGTGCAGTGGCACGATCTCGGCTCACTGCAACCTCCTCCTTCTGGGTTCAAGCGATTCTCCTGCCTCAACCTCCAGAACAGATGGAATCACAGGCACACGCCACCACGACTGGCTAATTTTTGTATTTTTAGAAAAGACGGGGTTTTGCCATGTTGGCCAGGCTGGTCTCGAACTCCTGACCTCAGGTGATCTGCCCACCTCGGCCTCCCAAAGTGCTGGGATTACAGGCATGAGCCACCTCGCCCAGCCCAACAACTGATCTTTGATCAAGTAAGTCATACCCAGTCAATGAAATACTATAATGCCATTAAAAATGCTGCTGTAGAATATTTAATGACATGAACAAATGTTTGCTATGTATCAAGTGAAAAAAGCAGTTGACAAAACATGTTTGTCTATAATACACAGACAGGAAAGACTGAAAATATAAACCAAATGTTTAAAAGGTTCTCTCTGGATAGTGGCATTTTGAGTGATTTTTATCTTTTGTGTTTATAGTGGTTTTCTAAATTTTATACAATATCACTTTTACAGGAATTAAAAAATAAGCTTTTCATAGTAATCAACTGACTGAATAGACTGGCTTTAAGAAACAACTTTAAATTCACTTAAGATAGTGTCACAATGGAAACTTTTTTTTTTTTTAAAGATAGGGTCTTCCTCTGTCACCTAGCTGTAGTGTAGTGGCACAATCTTGGCTCACTGGCCTTGACCTCCTGGGCTCAAATGATCCTGCCACCTTAGCCTCCTGAATAAGTGTGGCCATGGGCGTGTGGTGGCATGTTTTTAAAAAAATTTTTTTTTGTAGAGGCAGGGTCTCACTATGTTGCCCAGGCTGGCCTCAAACTCCTGGCCTCAAGTGATCCTACCGCCTTGGCCTCTCAAAGTGCTGGGATTACAGCATGAGCCACTGAGGCTGGCTGGGAACTTTGTTTTTTAAACAGGAAGCATAATATCCCTCAAGAAAAATGAGAATGTTAGGTGTATTTGTAAAGCTAAGCTCTCTTAAAGTAGTGTTCTATACTCCCGAGTATCTTCTATCCAATTTTTAAGAACTTTACCAATATTCATATACCTAAGTACTTTTATAATAACTAGAAAATATATAAACAGAAATGAAAGTTATATTTTCCAAAGGTCAAAGAATCTTTCAGTAATATTTATATATAAAGAATTGTGTGGTCAGGCGATGGCTCATGCCTGTTACCCCAGCACTTTGGGAGGCTGAAGCAGGAGGATCGCTTGAGCCCAGGAGTTTGAGACCAGCCTGGACAACATAGCGAGACTTTGTCTCTACTGAAAAATGAACAAAATTAGCCAGACATGGTGGCGAGCTCCTGTGGTCCCATCTACCGGAAGGCAGGAGGTGTGGGAGGGGGTGAGGTGGGAGAAGTGATCGGACCCAGGAGGTTGAGGCTGTCGTGAACTGTGATCTCGCTACTGGACAAAATTTACAAAGAAACGCAACATACAAATTACTATCTTCTCATCAAAGTTAACTACAAAAAGATCGTATCATATTCCAAAAGCCCTGATTACAGATTTGAAATGGCAAAGCCATTTCAAGAAAAGGCAACTAAAGGACTCAGTGGCCATATACCCAACACTCATCACCTGATCAGCAAACTGGGTCATGTAGCGCTGGAGTCGGCTCTGGTTGTCAGTCTGCTCACACATTTGTACCAATATATCAAAGTCACAGTATTTCTCTGCTAGAGAAGCAGCCCACAGGTACTGGCCTAGTGTAACTGTGGGAATGAGAACAGATGGGAAAAAATCCTGTTAGCAAAACTTAAAATCTGTAATAAAAAATGTTACTTGAAATTTTATCTTTATTCCTATTATAAACCAACAATCATTAATGGAATGGAAACCTTCCCACTTACTGGCACTTAGTTTCACAATTCACATCAATTCCTTAAAGATGCAAATTCAGGCCAGGTGCGGTGGCTCACACCTGCAATCCCAGCACTTTGGGAGGCTGAGGCGGGTGGATCACCTGAGGTCAGGAGTTCGAGTCCTGCCAGGCCAGTATGGTGAAACCCCATCCCTACCAAAAATACAAAATTAGCCAGTTGTGGTGGCACACGCCTGTAATCCCAGCTACTTGGGAGGCTGAGGCAGGAGAATTGTTTGAACCCGGGAGGTGGAGGTTGCAGTGAGCTGAGATTATACTACCGCGCTACAGCCTGGGCGAGAGAGTGACACTCTGTCTCGCCAAAAAAAAGATGCAAATTCAGACCCTTGTTTCATCACTGCCTCCCCAAAACGCTATTCTCTTCCTTCATGTAAGAGTAAAACAAACTCTTCCCAATCCTAGCCTGGAGTATAATGTGTCCTTGGCCGAACAGCCATACTATCTTATCTGTACCCCTCAAGCAGCCCTCACCAGGCTCTACTTTGCAATCCAGTTATTCATGTAAAGGTCTGTGATGCTAAGCTCTTTAAGGGTAGTCTCCACATGTTGTTTATTTATGTATTTATTAATTATCTTCAGTATCATCTATAGTACTTATACCTAGATAGTACTGGAAAAAAAGTTGAATAAATGAGCACAGAAAGCTGTGCATATTTGCTTTAAGTTCTTTATTACAGTTGGATTAACACTACTACACTGAATATACTGCATTAACTATTCAACCCTTTCATCCATTCAGCAAATTTAAAACTCTTGCCAAGTATCATGAACTTACGAAGAGGAGATAAGAGATCTGATCTTTTCTGTAGGTATTCCATCTCCAGATTGTCATATCTTTCCCGATTACTGGATTTATCCACAGACTTAAGCTGAGAAACATAACCATCTAGGAAGCAATCGATCAGGGCTACCAGTTGCTCGGTCACGATGTTTCGGAGGTTGCTGTCTGCCTGTGGATAAACCACCTTCAGGACAATCTCATGCTGGCGTATTATTACCGTTCGGATGCCACCAGGACCACTCGTTGCTGTGAAATTACACAAAATAACATGGTTAAAGTAAGGGCTCTAGTGATGGCTAAAGGAAAGACTAATGGGCATAAAAATTATGCCTCTTCATCACTGCTGGAAAATTAAATTGAACAGGGATTCAGGTGATACTTGTCAATGCCCTGCTTGAACCCCATCTTCTCCAAGGAGATTTCCTCAGCAAAGCCAGGTAAACATGATTCTTCTTCCTTCTAAATTCCTTTAATGCTACTCCACTTACTTTCTTGTATTAAATCAACACAAAATATAGTCCATACCTCCGGGGCCAGGACCTGCTTCTATGAATAACTATTTGAACTAAAACCTAGTAAATTTGTAAGTACCAGTTGAATACATAAACTATAGAGAGATCGATAAATAAGAGCAAGGGAAGAATAAAGTGATTTTGACAAGAGCTGCTCATTTTGGAGATGGCACTTTTTCATTTCACTTAGAAACCTACAATAGGGGAATAACACAACTTCTAAAAATGATGGGTCATTAGAAATATATTTTGAACAACTGTTAATAAATCAGTATATTACCCGTCCATGGAACATATTCAGGTTCTTTTTCTAGAGATTCTTCTCCTCTATACAAAGAGTTTCTATTTTGGCGATAATGACTAGCAGCCTGCAGCATATCCTGGAAAAAAAGTTAATGTGTTATCACATGCAAAAGGTGATGGATCACAGTATTTCTGAAGATAATTTAAGACAGCAAAGTAAATTAGTAAAAAAAAAAACTCAGGGGCCAGGAACGTTGGCTCACACCTGTAATCCCAGTGCTTTGGGAGGCTGAGGTAGGAGGATTGCTCCTAGCCTGACCACATAGTGAGACCCCATCTCTACAAAAATTTTAAAAATTACCTGGGCATTGTGGCATGCACCTGCAGTCCCAGCTACTTGGGAGACTGAGGCAGGAAGATTGCTTGAGCCCAGGAGGTGGAGGCTGCAGTGAGCTATCATCAAGCCACTGTAAACCCAGCCTGGGCAATGGAGTGAGACCATGTCTCACAAAAAAAAAAAAAAAAAGGGAAGAAAAAAGAAAGTAAGAGAAAAAAGTCAGCACAGATCTGCACGATTACTTTTTGGTTCTTTCTGCTTTTGAAATTTGTTTTACTCCATAATTTAACTTCAGTTTTGGCAAATAATAGTAACCAAAGTAGGAAAATCATTACTACAAGTCCACTAGCTAAAATTAAATGCAACATTTTAGTCAATAGTAAAAGTAGCAAAGTTTTGAGTAATTAAAAAAATAGAAATGAGAAATATTTAGACAGTTATATTAACAATACATTTGTAATCAGGCATGGTGTCTCAGGTCTGTAATCCCAACATTCTTGGAGGCTGAGGCAGGAGGAACTTGTGAGCCCAAGAGTTCAAGGTTACAGTGAGCTATGACGGTGCCACTGCACTCCAGCTTGGGTGACAGTGAGACCTTCTCTCCGAAAAAAACCAACTAAAAAAATTGCAAAGATACAAACACATCTTCCCAAATGAAAGGTTTATTATTCTACCAAATAGAAACTCAGGATTATAGAAATTAATAGGCACCAGGCTAACATTCAAAATACTCATTAGCTGATTAATGATAAAATGACTGACATTTTTCTAACTTTTTTGGGATTAACAAATGTCTACAACCTTATAAATTATCAGCAATACAGAGTAGGAATATGGAAACCACTTCCTTGTCTATCCATGCTCTGGGCTTTGATTTGCTGAAGCCTTTACTATATTTTTGTACCTTGAGAATACTGTTCACATTGATCACCACTTCAGCCCATTCAACGGAATCCATAGGTGTATCCCTCAAGACTTGCTCCTCATGCTCCAGTAAGCACTCACAGATGGTATCTACTTGGGATACCTGAGAGAATACACAGAACTACTTACAACAAAAATTATGGTGATGGGTAACAACTACCCAGTGAGTTTTACTCATTAAGCCATATCCTCAGACCTATAGATGGAGGAGAATTTATTGACAGTTGATGGTAAAAATAAATTCAAAAATCAAGAAAAGTCAGATCTCCTAACTTTTAAAAGTCAGAGTGCCCAAATAAGTCGTATAAACAGGCAAATTCTGGATTGTTACCGAGATTTTATTTAAATGATGATATTATTTATTATAGCTACTCTGCTCAGTGCACCTTTAAATAACACTAGGTTACAGATGACGTCACTTTACAATGTAATACCCCAAACTAATGAACTAATAGACTAAAATAATGACCTCAAAAAATGAACTTGCTAATTTCTTTCTTTGAGGAATTCCCCTTCTTCAGACATAACAGAAACATTTGTAGAATAGAAGCAACATGAGAATAATGAACTAAATACATAACTTCTAACTCTTCCTTTGTCATTAATTAATACATGGAGATAACAGTGCAAAAATACCATCAGGCACTGAAACTCCTGTTTCAAGTTCAAGTCTGCACTTAAGCTTTCCCCCGTTATTTAGAGTTTGCATAGCAATGGACACTCAGAGATAAGAGGAAAGAAAAATCAGATTAGCTGTCCTCAAGGACCTCACAAACTGGCTGAAGGAACAAGATATATAGGCACAAATAAAACATGACCCAAATCAAATCCCTCCCTTTTGCAAACCTTGTTCTTCCTTTTGCATTTCTGATGTTAGCCAAAGGCATCCTAACAGCCCAGGCAAGAAATCTTCAGCACATTTAATTTATAAGATTAAGCATAAGAATATTTTACATTGTTAACATGAAAAACACAATGAAAGCCTATATAATGGCCGGGTGCGGTGGCTCACGCCTGCAATCCCAGCACTTTGGAGGTAGGCGGATCACAAGGTCAAGAGATCAAGACCATCCTGGAAAACATGGTGAAACCCTGTCTCCACTAAAAATACAAAAATTAGCTGGGTGTAGTGGCGCACACCTGGAGTCCCAGCTACTTGGGAGGCTGAGGCAGGAGAATTGCTTGAACTGAGGAGGTGGAGGCTGCAGTGAGCACAGTGAGCAGAGATTGTGTCACTGCACTCCAGCCTGGTGACAGAGCAAGACTCCGTCTCAAAAAAAAAAAAAAAAAAGGAAGACAGAAAAAACATAAAAGCGCATAAAATGCCAAAACACTTGTTAAATTCTCTTATCATGTATATATTCAGTGATTTCAAATATTGCTCATATGCCGTGTCAACATAGTCTGTTCCTTAAGCAGTGAGCTCTGCTTTTCCAGAGCCCTGGGAGGTACAAGGCCTTCCCAAACTGGAGACAGAGGCAAAGTGGAGAGCACACCCTCAGGCAGGCTCTGTATTGTTTTACTTTCTATCAGGGCTGCCAAGTCAAAATATCTTTCTATATGGCCCACCAATCAGAGATTGATTTTGGTTAACCAGCTCGTCCCAAAACACAAATACTCCTTAGAAAGGTAATTTGTCACCCCCAAGTGGAAGGACAGGTAAAAAGAAAGAAAAACTACTATATGCATATAGCTATTGTATTCTCTTTTCATGATCGTTATGACATGGGAGAAAACCTTTAGAACTACACCCCAGAGAAGCTGAAGACCAATGAATGTCATGAGAAATGAAGATAAAATATTATTCTATATTATGTATCCAACTGGTAATTTCCAGACCATTCTCTAATAATTCAGCTAACTGAAACATGTACATACACTGAATCGACAATTATACTTTGCCCTTTGATCCAAATGCAGAATAATGAACCAGGCTCTTGCTCAGTTCTTACAAGTAGTCTGTCATTAATTTTTAAAAATTCATTGTCTTATCATATAAAATTATATATGAATAAAGACCAAAAAGGACACAAAAATGACAACAATTTGACTTGTTAGATCATGAAACTTGAGGTGATTTGTTTTTCTTTCAGATTTCTGGCATACTCTCTAGATTAAAAACAAAACATAACAAAGTGCTTTTCCTTCCATTCCCTAGGAACTAACCCAAATGCATAAAAGCAAAGAATTCACACTAAACACATTTATGGAATCAACAGGAAGACTGAACTTAGGTTATAGTACATCAAACTTAGGTTACAGTACATCAAACATTAAGAAAAAGAGACTTGTCGGCCCAGTGTGCTACATGTTAGAATACAGTTAGGCTATAGGAGGAAGGAAGCAAAATTTGAGACACCAAATGGAGTTTGAAGTTCCTCAAATGCATAAGGAATTCCAAATTTCACAGAGCTGAGGGAAGAGCTGGCACTGTTTCTAAAACCAGATAATTCTGCAGTCTCAGTTAAGACAACAGGTCTAAGTCCTAATGTCACACCTTTAAAGGGAGACAGCGAAGTCTACCTTGCTGCCTCATTAGGCTGTGAAGCTTCACAAAAGCACAAGGACTGCGTCACTATTTCCACAATGTCCAGCTGCCACTGGCTGCCCCGCATCTTAACCATTTCTGTCTTTGAAGTTTGTAGCAGACTTTACTTTTTCTCTGAAAATAAATCTGATTTTACAAGCAAGGTGTAGCAACAGGATCCTAGGAGGTAGCTGAGGAGTTCAGTGAAGGTACTGTTTGCAAAGGTGTGGGCAAGATTAAGGGGTCCAAAAAGGGATGGGGCAGCACCCTAGGATGAGGCATTATCAACCTCAGGCCTGAAGAGGCAAGAGGAAGAGGCAGCTACTGGAAACACAGAGAAAGCAGTTGGACAGGAGGCACCGTCCCTGACAGAGGGGCACAGCCAATGTAAAGTGGGCACAGGCAAGGAAGAAAGCTGGCAGAATAACTACTTCAACTTCTGGCCTTATGGCAGGGCCTCACATTCATCTGACCTGGCAGAAGCCGGAGGGCAAGGGAGCCCACTCAGGAAGGCCACTTTGCTGTGGCAGAGTCAAGAGTAGATCTGCCTGGCCAATAAGGGTGAAACCAGGTCTCTACTAAAAATACAAAAATTAGCTGGGCGTGGTGGCACACACCTGTAGTCCCAGCTACTTGGGAGGCTGAGGCAGGAGATTGCTTGAAGCCAGGAGGCAGAGGTTGCAGTGAGCCAACATTGCACGGTTGCACTCCAGCCTGGCGACAGAGCAAGACTCAGTCCCCCCCTCCCCGCCAAAAAAAAAAGAGTAGCTCGAGAGAGACAAAGGAGAAGATCAGGATGGATGCAGTGGCTCATGCCTGTAATCCCAGCACTTTGGGAGGCTGAGGCGAGTGAATCACCTGAGGTCAGGAGTTCGAGATCAGCCAGACCAACAAGGTGAAACCCCATCTCTACTAAAAATATGAAAATTAGCCAGGGTGGTGGCTGGCACCTGTAATCCCAGCTACTCGGGAGGCTGAGGTAGGAGAATCGCTGGAACCCGGGAGGCGGAGGTACCTGGGCAACAGAGTGAGACTCCATCTCAAAAAAAAAAAAAAAAAAAAAGATCAGCACGCAAAGCAAACAGGTACTTGGAGACAGTTATCGGGGAAAAAAAGTAAACAGGGAGCACTTCTTAGTCAACTTTGCAAGCTCTTCTTTACAGGTAACTGATAAATGATACTTCTGAGTGACACTGTAGCCAGAAAATCTGGAGTCCAATTTAAAATTTCAGTGAGATCTTTTGTGATTTAACTCATCCTCACCCTCTTTCCTGCCTAGGGCATGAACACTAAACGGCACAGTTCTACAAAGCCACATGAAAGAGGACTCATCTTACCTCCCTGAAAAAGACATCTGCAGGAGTCAGGTTGGATGGGATTTCATACTCCCTCTTGTTCAAAGCAATCAATATGGCTGTGTTGACGAGGTCAGAAAGCCGGGAGTGGTGGTTCTTGAGAACAATGGCGGCTGACAGCTTTTCGGCATGCTCACAGAGCAATAGTCGAGTGGCCATAGGTGTCCCTCTAACTGGAAAACTGCCTAGACGTCCAAATAAGCCAATCTTGCAAAAAGGCAAACATATATTCTTAGAAAGCAATTACGGTAACGTGCAAAATACCATAAATGTATTTTCCCCAGAAGCACCCTGGGCAGTCACTGGCCCCAGCTCTCCCCCAGCAAGTCCCTCCAGCTGTCTCTTGTTTTAACTGTTTCTAACACACAGACACTTCAGGCAGGCCATTAACACCCACAAGGAAATGCAGATATTCCTGTTCTAAGAACAGGGTCACTCCAGGGCTTCTGTCCACTACTACTGTCTCTGCATATCATGTTTCCCAAATTATTGTTTATGGTTATCAAAACAGTCACACTGCTCTTTTCGTCTTTTTTGAGACAGGGTTTTGCTCTGTCGCCCAGGCTGGAGTGCAGTGGTACAATCACAATCACAGGTCACCCTGACCTTAAACCCTCAACTCAAGCCATCTTCCACCTCAGCCTCCCAAGCAGCACACCACCACAACAGGATAATTTTTACACTTTATTTTTGTAGAGATGGGGTCTCACTATGTTGCCCAGGCTGATCTTGGCCACAAGATTTCCTGGCCACAAGCGAGCCTACTGACTCGGCCTCTCAAAGCACTGGAATTACAGGTGTGAACCACTGCACCTGGCCTCACACTGCCCTTTACTAGCTGTATCAATTAATTCCCCTAGATTCCAGACTTTCAGAAATCAGAAACTCAGCAACCTCCACCTTCAAGGACTGATTTCCATACCCCTAATGCTGCCGCGAGGGTGGGGGCGTCTCTAACCCTTTGCATCTCCTACTGAGTTGCTTGGTGCCCATCTGTGCTGTGTTATGATCTTCTAGGGGTCTTCCTAAGCTTTCTCATTGCATATGACATTACAATAACCTGAACTAGGAAGGAGCCAAAAGACAGGCATAAATAATGAATACTTTTTCACATTTTAAGTATAATTCTCTTTCGTTAATAAGTGACCTGATTTTCTTATCCTTCATTTTCTATATGCTTTTGTAGTATTTACATGCTAGGAGATACCTTTTTATAACACAAAAGGGGTCACACTGTATATATTGTTCTGTACTTTGTTTTGATAGTATCTTATTTTTTATAACATTGAGATATTCTTATTTTTAATGACTGTGGAATAATTCACTGAATCCTAATGTATTTAACCTGTTCACCTTATTATTTTAAAATAAGAGTTACATGGTCTTTCCTGACTTGAATTTATTTCCTAGTTCCCTCAAAAATATTTTAGGTGTAATTGGCCAGGCGTGATGGCTCATGCCTGTAATCCCAGCACTCTGGGAGGCCGAGGCTGGCGGATCACGAGCAGGAGATCGAGACCATCCTGGCTGACACAGTGAAACCCCGTCTCTGCTAAAAATACAAAAAATTAGCGGGGCGTGGTGGCAGGCGCCTGTAGTCCCAGCTACTCGGGAGGCTGAGGCAGGAGAATGGCATGAACCCGGGAAGCGGAGCTTGCAGTGAGCAGAGATCGCGCCACTGCACTCCAGCCTGGGAGACAGAGCAAGACTCCGTCTCAAAAAAAAAAAAAAAAAAAAAAAAAAATCTTAGGTGGAGTTTTCATGCAAGGTCATCCCAATTGCCTGCTTCACTTTGCTTTGATTGCGGCACTGACAGTGAAGCAATAGCTCTAGATTAAAACTATTCTAGGCCAGGCACAGTGGCTCACACCTGTAATCCCAGCACTTTGGGAGGCAGAAGCAGGCGATCACCTAGGTAATGTGTACAAAAAATACAAAAATTAGCTGACTTGGTGGCACATGCCTGTAGTCCCAGCTACTTGGGAGGCTGAGATGGGAAGATCAGCTGAGCCCGGGGGAGCTGTAGCTACAGTGAGCTATGATCATGCCACTGCACTCCAGCCTGGGTGACAGAGTGAGACCCTGTCTCAAAAAAATTAAAAAACTAAAAAAAAAAAAAAATATATATATATATATATACACACACACAATCATTCTAGTCACACAGTGAATATGATCAGATTACCTCCCTGCTTCTGTAAGGTATGGAAACACAATGTATGAACACAGAGGCTTCCCTCAACATCAGAAAACTAGAGGCAAGGGTACACTGTTCTGAAGTGTTGGTGTTACTTCCACCCCCTTCAGAATGAGAATATGGCCCTGCAGATGCCAAGTTTGGCTCAAGGAGAAAAGGAATATTTCTCTATATTCAGAAATATTCCCTAGGGCTGGGTGCAGTGGCTCAGGCTTGTAATCCCAGCACTTTGGGAAGCGAAGGCAGGAGGATCACTTGAGGCCAGGAATTTGAGACCAGCCTGGGCAACATTATGAGACCCTGTCTCTACAGAAAATAAAAAAAATTACAGGCGTGGTAGTGAGTGCCTGTGGTCCCAGCTACTGGGGAGGCAGAGGTGGGAAGATTGCTTGAGCCCAGGAGGTCAAGCCTGCAGTGAGCTGCGATCGTGCCACCACCTTGGGCAACAGAGACCCTGTATCCAAAAAAAAAAAAAAAAAACTTTCCTTAGTATCTAGTTATACACCTTTTTCCTAATCATCAACATAAATTCTTCCTGATTAGTAAAAGGAGCTCTAAATATTAAAGGAAATAGAAACATAAAAGGCATGGCTGGAATGTGGTTTTCGGAACTAGCTAGATATTGCCTTGGGACAGATACTGCTACCAGCAGCCATGGAACTTCATAAGGGTTCTCTGGAACCCAGGAAGGCTGAGACAAGAGTGCTCATGCTCTCATGGCTTTTGGGCCTCTGATAAATCCATGCTCTTAGTGTGGCAAATCATGTCAGGGCAAGTTCCTGCCGGCCCAGTATGCACATCCTCTTCCAATGAGAATGACTTTGCCCCTCTTCCTATCGAGAGGTACAATCACACTGGGCACAGTGGCTCACACCTGTAATCTCAGCACTTTGGGAGGCAGAGGCAGGCGATCACTTGAGCTTAGGAGTTCGAAACTAGCCTGGGCAACACGGCAAAACCCGTTCTCCACAAAAAATACACAAAATTAGCCAGGTTCAGCACCATGTGCCTGTAGTCCCAGCTACTGGGGAGGCTGAGGCAGGAGAATCGCTTGAGCCCAGGAGGCAAAGGTTGCAGTGAGCTGAGATTGCGCCACTGTACTCCAGCCTGGGCGACGGGAGTGAAACCCCGTCACACACATACAAAAAAAGAGGTATAATAAATTCTTTAATCTTTCATCCCAGCTGTCCTTGTGACTTGCTTTGACCAATGTCACTTTACTGGAAGTAACATTATGTGACATCTGAGATGAGCCCTTAAGAAGCCTACAGCTTCTATGTTCATCCGCTAAGACCACAGGAAGCCAGTCCAGCCCAGAGCAGGATGAGTGACTAAATGGAGGAGAACCACATAGCCTCTGTTGACAGTTGGAACCAACTGCCAGAAAGCGGGAAGAGGCTTGCAGACCCTCTAGCTCAGTGCATCCTAAATGCAGGTCGAGTGATTCCGGGTGAAACCAACAACTGCCTGATTAACCCACAGAATTGTTTTAAGCCACTGTGTTTTGGGGTGGTTTATACAGCAGTAATAGTTAACTGATACACTTGGCTAATTAAACGACCATATCGGGAGAAAGTGTTTTTTCCTCATTAATCCATATCCCACCTAAAATAACAACAAAAAAAGAGAGACTCAATGAATGATTGGAGTTTTCTTGCCAAGAAAATAAAAGAGTAGACAGGAGATAAACCATGCACAAAATTGAAAAAGAATGTGGGATTAAGAACAATCAAGTCATTTCTGAAATTATCTAGTGCTGCACTGTCCAATAAGGTAGCCATTGTCCATAGTGGCTATTTAAGTAAGTTAAAATTCAGTTCTTCAGTTGCTAGTCACATTTCAGCTGTTCAGGCCACATGTGGCCAGCAGCTATCCCACTAGACATCACACTAGGAGAACATTCCCACGATCACAGAAAAGCAATGGATTGGACAGCACTCACTAGAATCTCCTTAACATAAAAAATTAGCCAGGTGTGGTAGTGAGTAGGCACTACTGAGTTTGAAAAACAATCAGGGAAGAGACTGGGCCTGGTAGCTCATGCCTGTAACCTCAGCACCTTGGGAGGCTGAAGTGCAGGGATTTCTTGAGCCCAGGAGTTCGAGACCAGCCTGGGCAACGTAGTAAGGCTCTGTCTCTACAAAAACTAAAAAAAAATTACATGGGCATGGTGGCACAAACCTGTAGTCCCAGCTACCCAGGAGGCTGTGAGAGGACTGCTTGAGCCTAGGAGGTCAAGGCTGCAGTGAGTCAAGACTGTGTCACTACACTCCAGACTGGGTGACAGAGTGCCCTGTCTCAAAAAATAAATATATAAAACAAAACAAACAAACAAAACCCAAAACAGGTTGAAATTCGCTATGTAATGTCTGCAAGCCGCTTTTATTGACGAGGCAAGAATGGGTGAATTTATGTAACAATTCTGTCCAGTAGCAAAACATTTTCTAATTCAGGCACAATATATACGAGGATAACCATTACACAAAAAAAGAAAAGGAATACTTTAAATGAGGATTTGATTCTAATGGCACCTCAAAATTAAAAGTCATATATAAAAATCTGTCAAACACAAAATCAACTCATGAGGTGTTTTTTCACAAACGCACACAGGAAATCTGAATGAAGTCCTGCTTCTTATACCTGGATTAACAGGCTTGTACACAGCCCTGGAATTACGGACTTTTAAATCAGCACAGAAAATGGAAAACGCTAGTCATGCCCCACCCAATGAAACGCCTCAAAATAGAGAGAAGGGACATCCCACTGTGTTGGACAGACTGACAAAGGCAGAGCAGACAGACGTTCTGGCCCGCCCTGTGCCCAGCACCCCGCACTCTTACTTGATGAATGAAGTCCATAAGAAAAGAGTGAGCTTTCATCTTGTCTTCTAGCTGGTGAAGGATAATCAGTGATGTATTGCTGAACCCAGGTGCTTCTGTTAAAACACAGTGATAAAACTTAGAACATAGTAGTTTTACAACTATACTATTTTAATATTAGTGGCTAACTGCTATTAAAATAAAAAGCTAAGGCCAGGCACGGTGGCTCACGCCTGTAATCCCAGCACTTTGGGAGGTCGAGGTGGGCAGATCACGAGGTCAAGAGATCGAGACCATCCTGGCAAACATGGTGAAACACCATCTCTACTAAAAATACAAAAATTAGCTGAGTGTGGTGGCACGTGCCTGTAGTCCCAGCTACTCAAGAGGCTAAGGCAAGAGAATTGCTTGAACCCGGGGAGGTGGAAGTTGCAGTGAGCCGAGATTGCGCCACTGCATTCCAGCCTGGCGACAGAGTGAGACTCCGTCTCAAAAAAGAAAAGGAAAAAAAAAAAAGAAAGTCTATACAAAAGAAAAATATCAACCTTACAATATTATTTATAACATTACTCAGGAGTTTTAAAAATTTAGGAGAAAATTTTGGAGGTTTGATACAATTCATAATGTATTTATTCAAAATGCAAAATACATTTTAATCATTTATAACAATTTAAGCTTGATAGCGCCAACAAAAACAGTCAAAGAAAGGAGATGAGCTCTGATGTTTTCTTCCTAAATCTCTAATGGAGCTTAGTGAACTTGCTAAGAAGTAGGATAATTAGGGAGAGAAACATGTTTGAGACAGTTCCCTGGTATCTGGGGACCCCAGAGTTCCCCTCGAGTTTCTGAGGTGGAAGTAAGCGTAAGAGGGGCAGTCACCTGGGACAGGCAGCAAGACATGTCTTGTCCACTTCTACATATTGACATTTGATCACTGCTACTCTTAGGGGAATGGATCATTTCTATTAGTCAAATATACTGATTATGCCAAAATTATCATTTAATTTGGGGGTAAGTAGGCTGGGTGTGGTGGCTTACACCTGAAATCCCAGCACTTTGGGAGATCAAAGCGGGTGGACCACCTGAGGTCAAGAGTTCGAGACCAGCCTGGCAAACATGGTGAAACTACATCTCTACTAAAAATACAAAAATCAGCTGGGCGTGATGGTGCACACCTGTAATCTCAGCTACTCGGGAGGCTGAGGTAGGAGGATCACTTGAACCCAGGAGGTGGAGGTTGCAGTTAGCTGAGATTGTGCCACTGCATTCCAGTCTGGGTGACAGAGTAAGGGAGACCCTGTCTCCAAAAACAAAAAACAACAAAAAAATTGGGGGGCAGGTAAGTGCCAATTGTCTACCTATGCTACCAATTTTCTTTTAGAAATAAAAGCCAGGAAAGTTAAGTATGGCTAATTAATCTACCTTGGATAGAACAATTAGGATTTGCTCCAATGTTCCTTTAGTTTCTGTTCTGTTATCTAGACCTGTTCTGACCCTTTTTCAAAACATACTATAAGGAAGGTTACCTGGCTGGGCCTGGTGGCTCACGCCTGTAATCCCAGCACTTTGGGAGGCCGAGGCGGGTGGATCACGAGGTCAGGAGATCGAGACCATCCTGGCTAACATGGTGAAACCCCGTCTCTACTAAAAATACAAAAAAATTACCCAGGCGTGGTGGCGGGTGCCTGTAGTCCCAGCTAATTGGGAGGCTGAGGCAGGAGAATGGCGTGAACCTGGGAGGCGGAGCTTGCAGTGAGCCGAGATCGTGCCACTGCACTCCAGCCTGGGTGACAGACCAAGGCTCTGTCTCAAAAAAAAGGAAGGTCACAATATTTAAAAAAAACTGAATTAATATTAAACTGTTTGAGAAGCTAAAAAATATGCTTTAAGAGATGCTTCTAATAAAGAAACCAGAATATGTTCAAAACACACCATTCCGTAATTGAAACGTTCTTACCCTCAGGGACAGACTCAGCCCACCGTGGGTCAGATGCTGGGTAGTCATCCATCAGGTCTACACTGATTTGGGTAACTGCCCTGTCTAGTTCAGAATCAGAATCCAAATCAGAGTGAGAGGAAAAGAGCTCATCAACCACCATTTGAGCATGACCTAAATCTTTTCTGAAATAAAATTGGAAAACACAAGTATTAAGGGAGGCAAAATGTTTTCAAAACTCACTAAGAAAAAATTAATTGTGGAGTACTATTCAGCCAGAAAAAAGAATGAGATCCTGTCATTTGCAACAGTAAGGATGGAAGTGGAGGACATGTTAAGTGAAATAAGTCAGGCACAGAAAGACATGTAACAAACTTTACAAGTTCAATAATTTAACATACATTTTAAAGTAAGAGCATAATTAGAATGTTCACAACACACAAAAAAGATGAATGCTTGAAGTGATGGATATCTCATTTACCCTGATGTGATTATTATGCATTGTATGCCCGTATGAAAATATATCATGTACCCCACAAACGTATACACCTACTATGTACCCATAAAAATAAAAAAAAAAATGTTTAAGTTAATTGTGAAGTTAAATGTAACCTAAAAACCATTTACAGGTTTTGGCTCAAAGTTACTTTTAATAAAATTTATTTAATTAAAAGGGAGAAAACTATTATCCATTCATTAATTCAATAAATACACATTGAATACTTAGAACATGCTAGGCTCTGGACACAGAAAGATAAAAAGACTTAAAAAATAGTCCAGACAATTGAGCAAGCAATGACACAGGTGATAAACACCGACAGAGACAGGGAAAACTTCCTAACAGGTAAAGAGGAGGTCACAGAAGGCTGGGGAGAACTGGGGGAGGGGTATACAGCTGCACACAGAACATACATCCACATCCGTCAGCAAGTAAGCCTCTATCTCAGGAGAGAACTGAGGCTACGGGAGAGGCTGAGATCACCCAGGGAGCAAGAGTTTGGAAAAAAGCTTGCAGGATAACCAATTAAAGGAAGGGTGAGCCCATAAAAAGCAGCAGACTCTTCTAACTTAGAGAGATTAGGGGACAACTAGGGTGTCAATGAACCCACCAGGGGATTAACTATGGCACTTATGAAGAAATGAGGGATACTGAGAAGGGATCAATCACAAAATTAGAGGACACAGTCTTGTAAACCATGTTATGGGGTTTGAACCTAATACCAAGGACAATGGACAGGCACTGTAAAGGAGTGTCACAGTCTGTTCCAGTGTCCCAAAAGATTGCTCTATCATATGGAGAGGGGATCAGATGTCAGATCAGACAAGAGAAAAATCCAGTTAGAAGGTTACTGCAGAAAGGAAAAGACAGGAAAGAGAAAAATCCAGTTAGGTTACTGCTGGATCTGATGTACAGTAGTCCTCTTATCCATGGTTTCACTTCCCACAGTCACAGTTACCTGCAGTCAACTGCAGTCTGAAAACAGATGACAGAGACTGAGAGAGAGAGACCGACCACACTCACATATTTTTATTACAGTACAGTCATCTCTCAGTATACACAGGGGATTAGTTACAGGACCCCCAACATACACCAAAATCCACCCATATTCAAGTCCTGCAGCTGGCTCTGTGGAGCTCCAGTATACCAAAAGGCAACCCTCTGTATAGGCAAGTGAATTTCTGATCCGCATTTGGTTGAAAACACGCTGTGAATTTTTGATCCGCATTTGGTTGAAAACAGCCTGCATATTATGTAGACCCACATAGTTCAAAGCCGTGTTGTTCAAAGGTCAATTGTATATTGTTACGGTTGTTTTATTACTATTGTTCTTAATCTCCTAGGGTGCCTAATTTATAAATTAAACTTCATCATAGGTACATATAGGAAAAACGTATATATATGATTCAGTACTATATGCAATTTCAGGTATCCACTGGGGGTCTTAAGACATATCCCCCTGTGGGTAAGGGGGAACGACTGTATAAGGATGACTCCTCTGCTGTTGCTTTGAACTGAAGAGATGGTAGTGCTTGTCACTGGAGCAGGGGGTAGGGATGGAAGAATAAGCTTTGAAGAAGATAAGCTCAGTTTTGGATACATTGAAACTCAGGTGCCTAGGAAATATGTACTGCTGCTGGACACTCTCCATTTTCATCTAATGGCCTGGGTCATGGTACATCTGTTTCTTCAGAAAATGAAGCCAAGGAGGAGAAAAGATCACCGAGGGAGTAGAGAGAGAGGGAATGTGGTCGACAATAGCGAATGTAGACATCCTTTCAGGTGGTTTAGCCATCAACAGGAACAAACAGATAAGGTGGTAACTCAAAGGACACAAAGTCAAAGACTGGTCTTTTTACAAATGGCAGACTAAATATGATTAATTGCTGCTAAGAAGGAGCCAGCACGAGAAAGGTCAAAGGACAGAAGAAAGGGAGAACTGAAAGGATGTAGTCTTAAGTGAAGCAGGAGAGAGTGGCCTTCAAAACAAAGAGCAATCTCTGACAGGAAGAAGAGTACACTTCCTACTTTATTGGGAGGGAAAGAGGAACAGGATTTGGGATCCAGATACATTCATAGCTAGTAAGCTAGGAGGTACAGGGAGCTCTTATCAAGGACTTCTGTGATCTCTGTGGAGTAGGAAGTTAAGTCCTCTGCTAAGTCTGAGGGAAGTGGGAGGAGACTGGAAAAGGGCTGTCATGGTCCCTTGGTAGAACAGGACACACAGCTGACTGGAGAAATGCAGAAAAACTCTTGAAAACGTGAAAGGCCAGGGTGAAGCTGGTGACGCAGTCATGCTACTGGTTATGAAAATACAAAGGTGACTATGGCAAGATTTAATAAAAAATTACAGAAAAAGTTCCCCAAAACTCTCATGAACAAAAGATGTAGTGTTTTTCGGGCTAAATAAAATGAAAACCAAAATAACATAAAAATTAATTTCAAAGAAATAATGCTATAAAAACAGTAATATTACCTTAGCAAAAAATTAAAACAGATAATAACACTCAAAAGTGTTATCTACCAATTGTGACCCCAGGGGCCATCTGGCAATGTCTGACGATAACTTTGGTCATCACAAGTTGGGGGAAAGGTTGCTAATGGCATCTAGCAGGAAGCGGCTGGTGATGCTGTTAAACAGCGTACAATGCACCGCTGGAGTGCAGTGGTGGGATCTCGGCTCACTGCAACCTCCGCCACCTGGGTTCAAGCGATTCTCCTGCCTCAGCCTCCTGAGTAGCTGAGATTACAGGCATGTGCCACCACACCCGGCTAATTTTTTTTTTTTTTTCCCAATAGAGACAAAGTTTCACCAAGTTGGTCGGGCTGGTCTCGAAGTCCTGACCTCAAATGATCTGCCTGCCTCGGCCTCCCAAAGTACTGGGATTACAGGTGTGAACCACCACACCCGGCCTCAAATGTCAATGTTAATGGGGTTGAGAAATCCTGCTTTAAAGGCACCACAATTCTGTTTGTAAGGAGTCTACATCTTTAAGAGAGCTAGCTGACACTCTCCCAGAAATCATCCCTTATTAAGTCCATAGTACTTCACCCATGCTGGGCAGGATGAGTTCAGCACAGCTGTGCTACAGTGCCCATGACACTGTTCCTGAGGGTACTGCTTGCTCAGGACTTAGATCAGGGGTCCCTTCTTGTGCCTAATAATTTTCCCCTGTAAAACATCTTAAGATGACTACACCAGGTTGAATAGTGTCTCCCACAAATTCATATCTACCCAGTGCCTCAAAATGCAACCTTATTTGGAAATAAGGTTTTTGCAGATACAATTTGTTAAATTACGATGAGTCTAAATCCAATGACTGATGTCCTTTTAAGAAGGCCATGTGGGCTGGGCACAGTGTATCACGCCTGTAATCCCAGCACTCTGGGAGGCTGTGGTGGGCGGATCTTGAGTCCAGGAGTTTGAGAACAGCCTGGCCAACGTGGTGAAACCTCATCTCTACTAAAAATTCAAAAAATTAGCCGGGCATGGCAGTGTGCACCTGCTGCTTGGGAGCCTGAGGCAGAAGAATGGCCAGCTGCTCGGGAGGCTGAGGCAGAAGAATTGCTTGAACCAGGGAGGCAGAGGTTGCAGTGAGCCGAGATCACACCACCGCACTCTGGCCTGGGTGACAGAATGAGACTCTGTCTCAAAAAAAAAAAAAGGCCATGTGAATGTGAGGACAGCTATGTGACAATGGAGGCAGAAACTGGAGTGACACATCTACAAGCCAAGGATTGCCAACAGCCACCCGGAGCTGAGAGAGGTGAAGACAGATCCTTTCCCAGAGCCTTCAGAGGGAGGGCCCTGCTCATGCCTCGCTCTCAGACTTCTGGCCTCCAGAACTGTGAGAGAAGACACTTGTGCTGTTTGAAGCTCCTGGCTTGTGATGATTTGTTATGGTAGCCACAGGAAACAAATCTAATGACTGGTCACTTGCTGCATTATCATTTACATTTTGAGATGCCACAAATCTGACAGAATTTTAATTACAGGATAAACTTGTGAAAGATAAAAACACAGCATTTCAACTGAGATTTTTGAAGATTGAACCATGTAAAAGAACAAGATTAAAAGAATATAATTTTCAACGGAAACAAAAAACTTGCCTAATGGTGCCCCCTTCTGGCGACAAACTAAGCTCAGTAGATCACGAGGTACAGAATGTAAAAGCACTTAGGAATCTGTTGTCTCTGTGAGTGAGCCGCTATGCATCAGATACCAGTATGAGTGGAATTATGGAACCATGGGCTCAGAACTGGGGGAAATGAAGGTAGTACACTCAGCATATTCCTTCAAAACAAAGATCTGACAATAAACTAATGATCCTTTAGCCATTCTAACTCCCACCCCACTCAATACTTCAAAAAGGAAGAAATAGAAACAGAATGGCAGAAATGTTCAGCATCTGTCCAAAGTTTCCCACAGCTAACAAGGGGCAGAGCAGGGGGGCTGGATCACCATTTTCCTGAGTATTTATTCAAATGTGAATTTGCCATACCTTTTAAGGAAAGTACCAGAATACATGAGCAGAATACATGTCTAAGATAAACTGAAATCTGCATTCGCCTTAAACCCAGAAGAGTATTAGAGCAGCAAGTGTGACCAAGTGAGGACAATCACTCCCCACCCCATACGCGCATCTGCTTAGGCACGCTCTCACCACAGCTGGACTTGCTCTGGCCAACAGGACACTAGCAAACGCCATCCAAGCAAAGACTTAAAGAGTGTGCACTGACACTTGTTCTCTTGCCACTCTAGAACCCTGTGATACGTGAGTAAGCCCAGGGCAGCCTGCTAGCTGAGGAGACATCACAGGAAGTAGAGAGCGAGCTGGCCAGCCAATGGCCCAGAAATGTGAGTACAGTAAAGAGCAGCCGGCCCAGCAGCAGACCAAAATGAGTGAGCCTACTCCGAACAGTAAAACTGCCCCGAGTCCAGCCACAACAGTCAAACTGCAGAATTGTCAGCTATGTTAAATGAGTCACTAAGGTTTGTGGTGATTTTGCATAAAGCAAAACTCAACTAATAGGCCAGGTCTAATTCTTTTGCTTTCTTTGAGACAGGGTCTTGATCTGTCACTCAGGCTAGAGTGCAGTGGTGTGATTATGGCTCACAGTAGACTTGGCCTCCCGGGCTCCGATGATCCTCCCAACTCAGCCTCTGAGTAGCTGGGACTAGAGGTGTGCATCACCATGCCCGGCTAATTATTTTTAAAATTTTTCTTTGTAGAGATGAGGTCTTTCTATGTTGTCCAGACTGGTCTCGAACTTCCAGGCTCAAGAGATCCTTCTTTCTCAGCCTCCCAAAGTGCTGGAATTGCAGGTGTAAGCCACCACACCAGGCCATAATTCTTTTATATTACCAATAAAACTTTGTATGCGGCTGGAAGTGGTGGCTCACGCCTGTAATCCCAGCACTTTAGGAGTCAGCCTAAAATCAGGAGTTTGAGACCAGCCTGGCCAACGTGGTGAAACTCCATCTCTACTAAAAATAAAAAAATTAGCCAGGCGTAGTGGCACACGCCTGCAGTCCCAGCTATTTGGGAGGCTGAGGCAGGAGAATCGCTTGAACCCGGGAGGCAGAGGTTGCAGTGAGCCAAGATCGCACCACTGCACTCTAGCCTGGGCAACAAAGTGAAACTGTGACTCAAAAAAAACACAAAAAACAAAAAACTTTGTAAGCAACTTATTTGCACCTTAACATACATAAAAGACCCTTGCAAGATGTCTTATTAACATACATAAAAGACCCTTGCAAGATGTCTTAATGATCACCATTTTTAATGGTACATTGTTTTTCATGAAGTGGAGAGAGTATGTTAGATCCCATGTTTTTTTTCCCTAGCCTAGCTAGCTGGAACACTCCCATGGCTACTAAGTTCAGAAGAACAGTTTATTAAAGTGCTAAAGCTCAAAAAAACATTCTCCTCTTGATAGCATCATTCCTCCAACTTGCTCCCACCAGTCAATAAGTAAGTAGCACATGTCAGTAAAACATATCCTCACACATAAAATAATCCATAATTTAAAAAACATGTTATACCTGCAGTATTGCAGAAAGGCAGCTTTCAGCAACTTGATTTTATCTTCTTGGGCTATAGTTTCATTCTTTGTAGTGGTCTCAAAAATCATACTCTGCAAAATAACAGTATAGTTTAGAGGTAAAGGCATCTGAATATTTTTTTTTTTTGAGATGGAGTCTGGCTCTGTCGCCCAGGCTGGAGTGCAGTGGAGCAATCTCGGCTCATTGCAAGCTCCGCCTCCCGGGTTCACGCCATTCTCCTGCCTCAGCCTCCTGAGTAGCTGGGACTACAGGCGCCCGCCACTACGCCCCGCTGATTTTTGTATTTTTAGTAGAGACGGGGTTTCACCATGTTAGCCAGGATGGTCTCGATCTCCTGACTTTGTGATCCGCCTGCCTCGGCCTCCCAAAGTGCTGGGATTACAGGCTTGAGCCACCGCGTCCGGCCGAATATTCTTAATTATTGGACTAAAAGCTGCACCCATCCTATGATAGCAACTCCGCATATACACAAGCTGTTTGCCATATTGTCTGTACCAGGGGTGTCCAATCTTTTCCTTGGGCCACACTGGAAGAATTGTCTTGGCCCACACATAAACTACACTAACATTAATGATAGCTGATGAGTTAAAAAAAAAAAAAAATTATGTTTCAAGAAAGTTTACGAATTTGTGTTGGGCTGCATTCAAAGCCATCCTGGGCCGCATGCAGCCCATGGGTTGTGGGTGGGACAAGCTTGGTCCGTACCAATCATTCATATACTTATTGAAACACTATAAACAGCACCAAATGATCAACCAAAGTCATATAGAAAAGGTACAGGTAATTCAGGGATTATGTTGTAAGTAAAATAATTTAGAGATTTCATCATAATTAACAGAATCTTTTTATAGGTTTGCTCTTACACATCACAGTGTATACTACCTAAGTGTAATGGTTGATTACAAATTTAAACAAAGGTTTAGAAAAATTTTAAAGAAATGGAATACTATAAAATTGCTTCAGAATGTATAACAGTATTACAATAACCATATGATTACAAAATAACCAAGGTATTAATCCTTTTTGTGAAAAGAAAAAAAAAGTTAAAAATTGTTTCTTTCCTTTAAAACTATACTCAATCACTTTAATTTTGAATTACAGAGGTAGTCTATATATTTCATTCACTATTCAAATGGAAATTACCCCAAACAGTATTAATTATTTTTAGTCTTCTATAAAAGAATGATAAAAATCTTATGGATAGGATATTTCAGGTTTCAAGACAACAGAAAAAAATTGGTAATTTTTACCTGGCTGTTCCTCTCAAAAAATCATCCCAGAATAAAAAGAAACAGAAATACAAGCTCCATGGAAACATCTGTGATACTAACTACAACAAAGGAAGATAGAAAGCAGAAGGAATGGGAAATGGCCCGGCTGACAGGAGATGAGGCCACCTATGCATGGTGCAGGGGACAGGTCCTGAGGATTTGAGGACAATGGAAAAGGGAAGCTCTGGGATGACAGCTGTGCAGATGGAAGGTTTCTGGAGACTTGACTTTGGGAAAAACTACACTGAGGGGCACTCTACAGAACTCCTGGAGTGTGTAAAAAGATTAAGTCACGTATGAAAGGATGAGAAAATACAAAATGAGGTCATTATACACTCCAAGAGTCACACAAAGTTGTATAATAAAGGAAATGTAATCAGTATTTGGCTCAGCAAACCATAAACAATATTCACATTGTCATTACAATGAAAAAAATTTATGTTAGAATGATAAAGGCAGAGGAACAAGTATAAGGTAACCCAAAACCTCATTTTCTATAGTAGAAAATCAACAGATGAATCAGGAGACAGGAATATATGGACATTACTTAGATATATGGAGAAAAACACCAGAATAAATCACTAAAAGGCTTAAACATAGTTGCTTCAGGCAAAGAGGACAGAGGGGATGAGGAAGATAAAAAGAACTAATGTCTGCATCATTAAGTCTTTGAAAACTGTCTCAGTTTTGAGACCATTTGTATAAAATGATCTGACAAAACTAAAAATTAGGTTGGGCATGGTAGCTCCATGCCAGTAATCCCAGCACTTTGGGAGGCCGAGGCAGGAGGATGCTTGAGCCCAGGAGTTTGAGACCAGCCTAGGCAACATAAGGAGATCCTGTCTCTACAAACAGTAAAAAATTAGCCAGGTGAGATGGTGCATGTCTGTAGTCCCAGCTATTGAGGAGGTTAAGAGGGGAGGACTGCTTGATCCCAGGAGGTTGAGGTGAGGCTGCAGCGAGCTATGATTTTGCCACTGCACTCTAGCCTGGGCAACAGAGTGAGACTCTGTCTCAAAAACCAAACCAAACCAAAAAAAAAAAAAATTAGCCAGGCACCTACTGGGAAGTCTGAGGCAGGAGGATTGCTTGAGGCCAGGAGTTTGAGGCTGCAGTAAACTATGATTATGCCACTGCACTCTAGCCTGGGTGACAGCATGAGATCCTATCTCTAAAAAATAAATAACATAAAAACTTCAAATTCTTATACAATCACATTACCTCATTGTTTGGTCCAGCAACTGAAGATGCTAAGGACTCTTCCAGATCTTCTGCCAATATAGACACATTTTCCCTTGAAGTAATAGACACCAGTCCACTGTTTCTAGAAAAAATGATAGGAACACCACCACAGGCACCAGCACCTAAAACACTATCTCCTAAAAGAAAGAAAAACAGAGTCAAATACATCTAACAATAACAACAAAATGCTATGTAAAAGCTACCACCCTAAGCAGAAAATCATCTTGATGATATATTAAGCACATTTTTTCCTTTACAATATTATTCCTACTTCAAACTCATCCTTTACATCCCACAATCAAATGTTAAGAACCGGTTGCTATCTGAAGAAGCAGGCTCTGTGTCTTTCAGCTTTAAGGACAATAAAAACTAGCTTTGCCAGAGAGCAGTCAGTCTAGTAAGCCAAAAAAGAAAATTATTCCTTCTGCAAAACTCAGAAGAGCTTTTTCAATCCTGTGGAGTTCTCTTGCTTAATTCTGACTTCAACTTACCACATCAGTCAATGGGGACTGGAAAAAACAAAAAAGTCTAAGCCTACCTGGCACCTTAGTAACATCCTACCCACGCTCTGTCAAGGTTCTCGGGCTGGGACTAGAAAACCTGGGTTCCATGCTGTTGCCTACCTGGACTCTGTCCTCTGCCCAACCCCTTCAGCTAAGTATCTGCTTGGTTTCTCTTCAATCCTGACCAGCCCCCCTGCAGAAGTCCAGCACCTGAGGCTCTTCTTATCCGGGGGTGTGGAAAAGTTAAAGTACCAACTCAGAATAAGTCACTTTTACTAACTAGGAATAAGCAATTACTTCTCTTGGCATTTGTTTTTGCTTCTTGGCATCTTCTCTTGGAACAAATGTTACTATCTTTGCCTGTAAATATAATAGTTTGGAAATTCTAGTACCCTTTTGGTTTCTTAGTAGGGTTGTGGCTTCAGCTGCTGTAGTTGTGGTATGAAATGTCTCAGAAACATTTGAAAGCAGCATGCTTGAAGTGACACTCAGGGAAAGAGAAAAAAAGCACTCAGAATGACTAATGAGCTCACCAATCATGCTTTCTAAAACTGCTACTGTACCTTGTGCATTAAAGACAATTTTCTCCTGGGGAAGAGAAAATTTCCCAGTTCCCGTGGAGCACACATAGACAGCACTTTCGTTATACAGATAGGCAGTCTGGTTTGAAAAGTTTGGGACCGTCAACCGACACAAAATCAGGTCTTCAGACTGAAAGTTAAATTTAAGATTACATTTAACAAGAAGTAAAACAAAAATATTTGTTTGTATGATTTTTAAAATTCATTTTTGTACATTATTTCATAAAAATGATAAAATAATTCACCAATTCTTTGTAAAAATCTACTAAACACTACCCATGAGATGATTAACAAAACATGACAGAGTAAGTTTACAAACGTCAATTAGACATATATTTTGTTGACTTCCTTATAATTTGCTTATTTTTTTAAATTTTTTTTTTTTTTTTTTTTGAGACAGAGTCCCACTCTGTTGTCCAGGCTGGAGTGCAGTGGTGCAATCTCGGCTCACTGCAACCTCCGCCTCCCAGGCTCAAACGATTCTCCTGCCTCAGCCTCCTAAGTAGCTGGGATTACAGGTGCATGCTACCACGCCTGGCTAATTTTTTTGTATTTTTAGTAGAGACGGGGTTTCACCATGTTGGCCAGGCTGGTCTTGAACTCCTGACCTCAGGTGATCCACCCACCTCAGCCTCCCAAAGTGCTGGGATTACAGGTGTGAGCCACTGCACCTGGCCTAATTTGTTAATTTCCAAAATTAACAAATTTTGAAAACATTTCCATGATGATGACTATAACTAGAAGCCTATGACAAATTCAAGGGAGAAAATGAAAGCACCAAAATTCATTATATTAAGAATTGGCAATTTTTTATAAATGATCCCTGATAAACAAACATTTTGGTTCTTGCCTTACTGCCAAGATATTAATGACAAGAAAACTTAGTTGATTTGTTTACATATAAAATCAGAGGGAGAATAAAAATAAATCTCATTAAATAAAATTAGAATATGCTAAAAATGATAAGCTGTTATTAAAGAAGTAATTTTACAGAAACATTAAATGTGAGGTCCTAGAATTGTTTTTTAATCCTCAAATTCTCTTTATAGTCTTCTGCCCTGGCTGAAATTTTTTCTAACACTGAGAATGTTTTTCCACACTGCGTAATCAGAACACATGATAAAGTTTATTTCTGTTTGACATAAAAGAACAAATCAAAAGATTTTCTTACAGGATTCAATTAAACAAGTCATGTTAAGAGTAAGGATTAAAAAAAAAAAGTAAGAATTTAAGCCAGGAACAGTGATGCACACCTGTAATCCCAGCTACCTGAGAGGACTGCTTGAGCCCAGGAGTTGGAGGCTACCGTGCACTCTGATGGACCTGTGAATATCACTGCACTCCAGTCCAAGCAACACAGCAAGACTTTATCTCTTCAAAAAATAAACAAACAAGGATTTAACAGAATTAGATACTATTTAAGAGTAAATAAAATGAATTTATAGATGTTCAGGTTTTTCCTCATGAATATCGGCTATTAAACATGTTTAATTGCTATTAATGAACTTTAGAAAGCCTGTCTTTCAGTTGTTTACAAGAACTTTGATGAGTATATAACACTGCTGAATACAAATATAATCTTGCTTTGGGTAAAAAGGGGGACTTTTCTATAATATACAAGGCTCTAAACCAAACCCTAATTCCTACAATTCCTACCAGTTTTCTTCCTTCCTTTTTCTTTTTCTTCTTTTTTTAGGATAGGGTCTCATTATGTTGCCTAAGCTGGAATGCAGTGGTTATTCACAGGTGTGAATATGGCACACAACAGTCTCAAACTCCTGGGCTCAAGTGATCTTCCTGACTCAGCCTTTTGAGTAGCTGGGACTACAGGCATGTACTCATCATGCCCAGCTTGGTTTCTTCCTTACTTTCACCCTGGAATTAATCAATACCTTCTTTCTACTTAAATACAGGCATGACAATCCCTCCAAAGATCTAGAGCAGAAGAAACAAACTGCTTTCTGCTAGTTGCTTCCATTCTCATTTTTCTTTAGCCAAAACTAAGCAAAAGAACAAGCCTGAGATGGCAAAGAAAATGCAACAATGTCTAGAAACAAGCTATTTTAAAATATTTCCAAGCCCTGCAGATGAAATCTGTCAAGAAATTTGACCCTGAAATGGGCCATGTGTGGTGGCTCACACCTGTAATCCCAATACTTTGGGAGGCCAAGCTGGGGGAATCACTTGAGGTCAGGAGTTCGAGACCAGCCTGGCCAACATGGTGAAACCCCGTCTCTGCTAAAAATACAAAAATTAGCTGGGCATGGTGGCATGTGCCTACAGTCCCAGCTACTCGGGAGGCTGAGGCAGGAGAACCACTTGAACCCGGAAGGGGAGGCAGAGGTTGCAGTGAGCTGAGATCGAGCCACTGCACTCCAGCCTGGGTGACAGAGCAAAACTCTGTCAATAAATAAATAAGACCCTGAAATGGTTAGAAAAATACTCAACATATTATTGCTTTGTAATTTAACCAATATAAATCTTACCTGAAAAGGTGGATTATATTGAGTGACTTCTACAGTAACTGCATCTGACATTTGGCAACCATTATCTTCTATTGTTATCAGAGAGTAATAGATGAGACATGGATTGTCTGCTGAGTGCCATGCTGCTGCCAAAATCACCAGCCCATCACTAATCAATAAAAAAGGAAGATGTAAAGCCTCTCTAAAAAACAACTTAGGAGTTCCTATAAAATTAAACATATGCTTCCATATAACCTAGCAATCCCATTCGTGGATACCTATCCAAGAGAAAATTAAAAAACAAAAACAAAAAACCAATAACTGTTCACACAAAAACCTGTGTACAAATGACTTTAGTGGCTTTATTCATAATTGCCTAAAACTGAAAACAACCCAATGTCTTCCAACTGCTGAATAGATAAACTGTGGTATATCCATACAAAAGAATATTATTCAGTAGTAAAAAAAAAAAAAAAAAATTACTGAATGAATTTGAAATGTATTATGCTAAGTGACAGAAGCCAGACTCAAAAGGCTTTACACTGTATGCTCCATTTCTATGGCATTAAGCAAAAGGCAAAACTATAGGGACAGAAACCACATCAGTGGTCTCCAGGGGCTGGAGGTGGATGGAGGAGTCGATTACAGAAAGGCACAAGGGAATTTGGGGGGTTATAAAACTGTTCTGTGTTGATTGTTATGGTTAAATGACTGAACTGTGTATCTGTCAAAATTTGTAGAATTAGGGCCAGGTACAGTGGCTGACGTCTGTAATCCTAGCACTTTGGGAGGCCAAGGTGGGCAGATACCCTGAGATTAGGAGTTCAAGACCAGCTTGGCCAACGTGGCAAAACCATCTCTACAAAAATTAGTCAGGCATGGTGGCACATGCCTGTTGTCCCAGCTACTTGGGAGGCTGAGGCAGAAGAACTCTTGAACCCGGGAGGTGGAGGTTGCAGTGAGCTGAGATCGCACCACTGCACTCCAGCCTGGGCGACAGAGTGACACTCCATCTTAAAAAAAAAAAAAAGAAGACTTGTAGAGTTATAAACTAAAGAGGGTAAGTTTTACTCCATATAAATTATAGCTCAATAAATCTGACTTTAAAAAAAGATCAAAACAACCATCTGATCCAGGGATTGGCAAAGTACAGCCCTCCAGTGAAACTGATCTCAAACCAGTTTTTATAAATGAAGTTTTGTTGGAAGGCAACCATACGCATTTATTTATGTATTTTTTTTTTTTTTTTTTGAGACGGAGTCTTGCTCTGTCACCCAGGCTAGAGTGCCGTGGCGCCATCTCGGCTCACTGCAAGCTCCGCCTCCCAGGTTCACGCCATTCTCCTGCCTCAGCCTCCCGAGTAGCTGGGACTACAGGCACCCACCATCACGCCCGGCTAATTTTTTTTTGTATTTTTAGTAGAGATGGGGTTTCATTGTGTTAACCAGGATGGTCTCGATCTCCTGACCTCGTGATCTGCCCGCCTCGGCCTCCCAAAGTGCTGGGATTACAGGCATGAGCCACCGTGCCCAGCTATTTATGTATTTTCTAGGGATGTTTCATGATACCATTGGTGAAATAGAGTAGTTGCAGTAAAGACTACATGGCCGCCAAAGCCTAAAACAGTTACTTTTGGCCCTTTACAGAAAAGGTTTGCTAATCCCTGATGTACTCAGTTATTTAAAGCTTACTTGCTTCTGTCCAGAGAAAAAACATTTTAAAAAAAAATTTTACCTCCAGGCACAATGGCTCACACCTGTAATCCCAACACTTTGGGAGGCTGAGATAGGAGGATCATCTGAGCCCAAGAGTTCAATACCAGCCTGGGCAACACTGTGAGACCATATATCTCTAAAATAAATTTAAAAGGCCAGGTGTGGTGGTTCACACCTATAACCCCAGCACTTTGGGAGGCCGAGGTGGGCGTATCACTTGAGGACAGGAATTCAAGACCAGCCTGGCCAACATGGCAAAATCCCGTCTCTACTAAAACACAAAAGTTAGCCCAGCAGGGTGGCGTGTGCCTGTAATCTCAGCTACTCGGGAGGCTGAGGCATGAGAATCACTTGAACCTGGGATGCAGAGGCTGCAGTGAGCCAAGATCATACCACTGCACTCCAGCCTGGGCAACAGTGTAAGACTCTAACTCAAAAAAAAATAAAAATAATTTTAGGCCAGGTATAGTGGCTTATGTATTTAATCCAAGCACTTTGGGAGAGGCTGTAGCAGGAGGATCGCTTGAGCCCAGTAGTTCAAGACCAAACAGGGCAACCCTGTCTCTAATGCTTAAAAATATACATATATATTTAAAATGCTTTTTAACCATTGGTTATAGAAATTTCAAACTGCTGTATATGTAAAAACAAACCATTTCGCATCTTAAAGCTTATTTGTCCCTTAAGTCTAGCAAACTTGTTGCCCCCAATAAATTAAATGGTTCCTATTTTAGCTCTTCTAAAACATCTAATACTATTACTAGCAACTTTTTTTTTTTTTGAGGCGGAGTTTCGCTCTTGTTGCCCAGGCTGGAGTGCAGTGGCATGATCTCAGCTCACCATAACCTCCGCCTCCTGGGTTCAAGCAATTCTCCTGCCTCAGCCTCCCGAGTAGCTGGGATTACAGGCATGCGCCACCATGCCCTGCTAATTTTTGTATTTTTAGTAGAGATGGGGTTTCTCCATGTTGATCAAGCTGGTCTCAAAGTCCTGACCTCAGGTGATCCGCCCACCTCAGCCTCCCAAAGTGCTGGGATTACAGGCGTGAGCCACCGCGCCCGGTCCTATTACTAGCAACTTTCATTCAAGTCTCAAAAATACTAAAAGGGTGGCAAAGCACCCTCTACTGACAACTAAAAATAAGAAACCAAGCAAGTAACTAAATGACATGACACTTCAAAGCAAGGAATCCTAGCATGGCTCTCATTTTCCTTCTTCACGGTTCTCTTCCCCCAGCTCCCCAAACTTTATCACTTCTGCTTGGACTCTTGAAAGGAATTCAAGAATATTGGTCCATGTTATTCTAAGTGAAGTAACTCAGGAATGGAAAACCAAATATCATATGTTCTCACTTATAAGTGGGAGCTAAGCTATGAGGACACAAAGACATAAGAATGATAATGGACTCTGGGGACTTGAAGGGGACGGGTGGGAGGGGGTGAGGGATAAAAGACTACATACTGGGTACAGTGTACACTGCTCAGGTGAAAGGTGCACTAAAATTTCAGAAATCACCACTAAAGAACTTACCCATGTAACCAAAAACCACCTGTACCCCAAAAACCATTGAAATAAAAATTTTTAAAAATCAACTTTTAAAAAAAGAATATTGGCCCAAACTTGTAACATGTTGGCAGTGTCTCTCTCTCCACAATGTCTCTCTCTCTACAATGTCTCTCTCTTCAATGACCTAGAATTCTTGGCCTCAAGTGATCCTCCTGCTTTACCAGTTAAGTTTTTATGTGAGTATATCCAAAGTAATGAAGTTAAGGTTAAAAAAAAATTCCAAACTTTATATCTAAAATGAAGATATCTAAACTTTGTATTAGTAATCATCTAGTAAAATAATTTATTTATTTTTGTTTTATTTGTCTTAGAAAAAAGGTCTTTCTCTGTTGCTCAGGATAGAGCGCAGTGGTGGGATCATAGCTCACTGCAGCCCCAATCTCCTGGGCTCAAGTGATCCTCTCGCCTCAGCCTCCTGAATAGCTGGGACTATGGTGCACACCATCATGCCCAGCTAATTTTTTATTTTTGTTTGCATGGAGATAGGGTCTCATTTTGTTGCCCAGGTGATCTTGAACTGCTAACTTCAAGCAATCCTCCTGTCTTGGCTTCCCAAAGTGCTGGGATTATATGCGTGAGCCACCCAGCCCAGCTACTCACTGAAATTATAAGCCCAGATTGTAGCTCTGCCCAAATGGACAACAAATCAGTAGGTGGGAATGACTATAAGGAAGACAGACACTATTCTTAAAATAAATAAATGGACCCATATGAGAAATTCTCTGTACAGTTCTGATCATGAGGCCTCAAGAACATAATAGAGTACTAACTGGATCATTTTGAGTAAAGGTAGAGAGGAAGGTCAAGGAGGATAAGGGCTGCACCTCACAGGGACCCTGCTGGTCAGCATGACAAGACTGGGGGAGAGGAGCCCTGGGTGGACCCTGCATAGCAATTCCTAAGCATGCTTCTCATTCTCAACCTCATGCCTCCAATTCAGAAAATTATGTGAAAAATGTCTGCATGGCCAGGCGCAGTGGCTCACGCCTGTAATCCCAGTACTTTGGGAGGCTGAGGGGGACAGATCACGAGGTCAGGAGTTCAAGACCAGCCTGGCCAATATAGTGAAAACCCGTCTCTACTAAAAATACAAAAACTAGCCAGGAGTGGTGGCACCCACCTGTAGTCCCAGCTACTTGGGAGGTTGAGGTGGGAGAATCGCTTGAACCGGGAGGCAAAGGTTGCAGTGAGCCAAGACCATCCCATTGCACTCCAGCCTGGGTGACAGAGTGAGACTCAGTCTCAAAAAAAATAAAAAGAAAAAAGAAAAATGTCTGTATTATATGCCCATAGTGGGCTGTCCTAGCAGTAGTCCTACATTTCCAAAAGTCTGGTAAAGACAAAAACAGGTAAACTGTATTTAATTAAAACACTTACAGAAATTAAACAAATACTATTACTTTTACCTCTTTGATAGCTTTTATAAGGTTTTCAGAGACTGTAAAAGAGCCTACTAATAGTCTAAACAGCCCAAGACAGAGAAAAATTACACAAAGTGGTACAACTGCAATATCCCTCCAAGGAACAAGTAGAATTTGTTCTACTAACCCAAAACATGTAACAAGAACAGTAAAAATTACTCTAAAACTCATAAAAAATAGTCTTTAACTTCTGAGAAGTTGTTTTCTGAAGGATTACTAGTTATATATTTGGATTCACTACGAGCAATGTTACAAATGGTTTTTAGGTTCCATGTGACCTTGAGCATTAAAGTTAAATAGTAACATGGGATAATTAGCTTTATCAGACTAACCTAGGATCCTATGCACCACTCAGAGCACTGTTTCTAAGAGGAAATTTACTCTGAGTATGAACTATGATTAAGTTCTAATTTGTACTACCAAGACAAAGCCTTATCCCATCCTTAACTCAGCATAGCTACAAACGTAGGCCTAAAGCTCCTTGAGCATCAGAAAGAGAGTGGGAAACATGTGCCTGATACCTCCAATAAGAGAAAGATCACAGCACGGGGCAGCCACAGCAGTGGGCAATGACAGGGTCTCAGGCATCTCTTGGCAGTTAAGAAGAGAGGCTCTAGCTGTAAGAGCAGAAAAGCTTTGTCTCTAACGAATGAGACAGCAAGGTAAGAACATACTATTTAAGGCTGAAAAATGCCTCAATTTCACAAATGAACTAGCATCACTCAATAAACAACAGCAACACCATTCAGTAAGGCTTAATAGATAGTATGAGAAGATCAGCACTAAAAGAACAGGCTGGGCACAGTGGCTTATACCTGTAATCCCAATACCTTGGGATGCTGAGGCAGGAGGGTTGCTTGAGCCCAGGAGTTCAAGACCAACCTGGGCAACATGGTAAGACCCTATCTCTACAAAAAATTTTAAAAATAGCCAGGTGGCTGGGCGCGGTGGCTCACACCTGTAATCCCAGCACTTTGGGAGGCCAAGGCGGGCGGATCACGAGGTCAGGAGATCGAGACTATCCTGGCTAACATGGTGAAACCCCGTCTCTATTAAAAATACAAAAAAATTAGCTGGGTGTGGTGGCAGGCACCTGTAGTCCCAGCTACTCGGGAGGCTGAGGCAGGAGAATGGCATGAACCCGGGAGGCAGAGGTTGCAGTGAGCCGAGATCGCGCCACTGCACTCCAGCCTGGGGGACACAGCGAGACTCCATCTCAAAAAAAAAAAAAAAAAAAAAAATCAGCCAGGTGTGGTGGCGCATGCTTGCAGTACCAGCTACTTGGGAGGCTGAGGCAGAAGGATCACTTCAGCCCACAAGATCATGGCTGCAGTGAGCTATCATGGCGCACTGTACTCCAGCCTGGGTGACAGAGTGAGACCCTGTCTCCAAAGAAAGAGCAGACAGTGAGATTGCTCATCATTTTATAATAAACATCAACTTTTTTTTTCCAAACTTTTCTCTATGTTCTTTATGACAAATTAATTCCTTACCAGTTTTGCTTCAAGTCCAAATATCGAATGTTGACTCCTTCTTTAATAGCTTCATAGTTACTTTCAGATCCCTACATGAAAATACCAATAACGTAAGCTTCTCGAGGGCAGGAATGATTTATTTTCACCTTTATATCCCTAGCACCTAGTGAAATGCTTCACCCATGATAACTCAGTTGCTGAATGAATAATGTATACATTAAAAAAAAATTGCTAAGCAAGTAAACCAATGCATTCTAATATTTCTAGAGATTGACTACCCCATTACCACTTAATCTGATAACTATACACTATGTTGTTTATTACGCTGAGATGTGCTGAAATAGAACAAGGGAACCAGCATTATCATACAACCATAAACATGAATTACAGAGATGAATATTATTGTTTCTTACCCAAATAGCATCGGTAATGTTTTCCTTCAGGGCTCTATTTATATCCCAACTATATGCATGTTTTTCTGAAGAATCATCTAATTCCCATTTACTGATGTTTGAACTTGTCAGGCTATAAAAGCTTGATCTCTCTCTATCCCAAAGAACACTTGAAAGCTATTCAGAAAAGAAAAAGAAGTCAAATTCATAGATTAACTTCTAATGTTAAGGAACTATTGTTTTAAAACTCAAATTTCACATATGTGATTAATAATCCTAGCAGAATTCTTCATTTGGGATTTAAAGAAAGAAGTGATTTTGGGCCAGGTGTGGTGTCCTACCCCTGCAATCCTAGCACTTTGGGGGCCGATGCAGGTGGATTGCCTCAGCTCAGGGGTCCAAGACCACCCTGGGCAACACGGTGAAACCCCATCTCCACTAAAATACAAAAAAGTAGCCAGGTGTGGTGGCACATGCCTGTAGTCCCAGCTACTCGAGAGACTGAGGCAGGAGAATCACTTGAACCCGGGAGGCAGAGGTTGCAGTGAGCCGAGATCCCACCATTGCACTCCAGCCTGGCGACAGAGTGAGACTCCATCTCCAAAACAAAGAAAAAAAAAAAGAAAGGAGTGATTCTGAAAAAGCTTGAGGGCAAGGTTGGACTCTATAGGAAGAAGAATACAGGTGGAAGGCCCAGGAGGAGCAGAGCTGAAAGGTGGGAAAGTTACAGCATCTTTGGAGAACAAGTCATCCTGTTACATTGGAATGTAGATGACAAGTCGAAAAGAAGCAAAAATGAGGATTTTCTGAAAAATAATGAGGCCAGGCGTGGTGGCTCATGCTTGTAATTCCAACACTTTGGGATACCAAGGAGGGAGGCTCACTTGAGCTCAGGAGCTTGAGACCAGCCTGGGCAACATAGTGAGACCCTGTCTCTATTTTTTAAAAATAAATAAAAATAAAAAATAATGAAAAATCAGGGACATATAGCAGAGAGTGTTGAATGTGAATCTGTAAGTGTAGCAAGCAAGGGAGATATTATCAATAGCTTCTGAACACAGAATTGTGTTTGAATGCATTTGGCAGAATGTACGTAGTTAGTCATACACGGGAGTGTTATTTTGCCTTTTCAGTATATACTTAATCATGAAGTATAGATATTTGGCTTTTTAAAGCTGGATATACATGATTGTTTTGTGTTAAAAACTCATCACTGATGGGGCAGAAAGGCCAACAGTAAGTAAACTAAGCAGGTACCAGGAGCTTAGGTGAAATTTATCAAGAGTATAGGTTAGGGCATAACATCAAAAGCAGAAAGATGGGGATGGAAATGAGATTGGATAGAAGTTAAATCTACAGCACCTGGTAAATAACTAGTTCACTATAGAAGGAGAGGGAGACACAAAAAATAACAAGGTTTTATACCTGGGTCACTGAGAAAAAGTGATGGTGCTCTTAACAAAAACAGGTCAAAAGAGAAATGAGTTTTATAGGGTTAAGTGAGTGTCAATAGGAGAGATGAAAGAATACAATAAATCTGTTTTTAAACATGTTAAGTTTAGGTTTAAAGAACATTCAAGGAAGCAGGTGATAATTATCTGAAACAAGAGGGAAACAGCACAGTAAAAAGAGCATGTTCTTTAAATTCAGACAGGCCTGGGTATGATCCCCAGCTCTGCCACTCAGCAGTTACACACTTTTAGCCTTGCTGAGGGTGCTTCCTCACTTGTAACCTGGAGGGAAAGGGCGCTACCTTACAGGTTGTCACAATGATTACACGGTATGAATATAACAACTACAGAGCACCGAGCAGCGAGTAGATGGTCCATAAATATTGGTTCCCATCATCCTCCCTTCACTATGCTAGAGTATGGGGCAGAGAAGTCCAGCCAACAGATCTAGATTTCAGTCATCCACACAGCGGGAGGCACGGGAGTAGAGACACGCTTCCGGTTAAATCTAAAAAGTCAAATTAATCTTTAAGAAACACATTTTATATTTTACATAATAGTTTTAGTTCAAAAATGTACTTGTGAGATAATCTGTCTGATTTAAAGATATTAGTGTTACAAGTTATGGGAGAAGGTTAGTATGAACTCATTTCATCATAATAAAAATAGTTCACTAAAAAGACCAAAGGTTTTATTTCGCATACGCTGTTGTCCATATGGAGGCAATACTAACTTCAGAGGATACTTTCAACTTATTGATTTAACTAAGAAATAAGCTTGTAAAATAGTTATTTTATAAACTTACTGTGAGATCACTACTAGGAGATAAAATTCCAAAAAGAGAAGAAACCTTTCGACCAATTCCCGAAAGCATGCCTTGTCCCTGAGGCAGGATATGCTGATGAATCTTTCCTGAGCTCTCAGGTCTCAACCGAATTAGTTGGCTTCCTGATGAAGACAAAATAAAACTTCCACCCTGTGAAAAAAATATTATGAGGTTAGTTCAGTTTAGCATCAAATGCTAAGATAAACAAAACGAAAAATTCTTTGATAGAGAAAAATCATCGTAATTGAAATAAATCTAAAAGAATACAAAACAGAACACTGTTATTTTATTAAAGTAATACATTTCAGAATCCATTCAGTTAATATTATTAATCCTACATAGAAAAACTCTCGTAAGAAAAAAGAAAAACTGGCCGGGCATGGTGGCTCACACCTGTAATCCAGGACTTTGGGAGCCCAAGGCGGGTGGATCACTTGAGGTCAGGAGATTGTGGCCAACAGGGTGAAACCCCGTCTCTATTAAAAATACAAAAATTAGCTGGGCGTGGCGGTGCGCACCTGTAATCCCAGCCACTTGGGAGGCTGAGGCACAAGAATTGTTTGAACCCAGGAGGCAGAGGTTGCAGTGAGCTGAGATTGCGCCACTGCACTCCAGCCTGGGTGACAGAGTAAAACTGTGTCTCGAAAAAAGAAAAAAAAGAAAAAAAAAAAAAACTTTTGTAGCAGAAAAAAATTTCATATTTTTTAAATTCTGATTTTTTAAACTACAAGTTCATCATATTTCAGATTCAACAAATTAGATTATCAGATTTTATTTATTTATATTTTTTGTTTGCTATTTTTTTTTTTTTAGAGACAGGGTCTCGCTCTGTCACCCAGGCTGAAGTGCAGTGGTGAGATCATAGTTCACTGCACCCTCAGTCTCCTGGGCTCAAGAGATCCTCTTGCCTCAGCCTCCTGAGCAGCTGGGACTACAGACACACACCACTACGCCCGGATAATTTTTAAATTTTTTTGTAGAGACAAAGTTTTGCTATGTGGCACAGGCTGGTCTTGAACTCCTGGCCTCAAGCAATCCTTCCGCTTCAGCCACTCAAAGTGGTGAGATTACAGGCATGAGCCACCATGCTCAGCCAAATTTTGTTTCTTTGTGAACCTACAAAGAAAATGCAAGCCATTCTTTATAATGTCCGACAGTTTTTAAGCCACTCTTATGTTTCTAAAAGAAATTCATATCACAAGCTACTATCTGAAATTGATATTTTGGAGTCCTGTGAGAAGAGCCTCCCTTGTTTAACTGTTCAAATCACAGATCCTTACATTCTTCTCTTCCTTGTCTCTTTTTGATTCCTCCCTGGCCTCTATAGTCTCTTCAAAACTCCACATTTTTAGTCATCAAATCTCATTTCTACGGCTGGGTGCAGTGGCTCATGCTTGTAATCCCAGTACTTTGGGAAGCCAAAGCAGGAGTTATTGCTTGAGCCCAGGAGTTTGAGAATTGCCTGGGCAACATTAGGAGATCCCGCCTCTATTTAAAAAAATAAATAAAAATTTATTTCCAAGCCAAATCACAGCTTTCCAATAAATATAAAGGAATATCCGTGGTATACCTGCACTGCTGTTAGGAAACTGTAAGTCTTATCACCTCCCGAATCTACAAAAGTCTCTGTGTAGGTATCTTCACCAGCAAGGCTTGGCCAATAGCGGATGGATCCTTCTCTGGTGGCAACCATGACAGCAACAGCCTCAAAACAAGATCACAACAATCAGCAATCACAATAAAAGAGGAACCCAAAAACCAGGAGTCTGATGGCACTGATATAAAGAAACAGGACAATTTACTATCTGATCAAGAAAAATCAGAAATACGAACTCACCAGTGTTTTGGTTTGCATTTTTCTAACAGCTAATGATGCTGAACATCTCCTTCATGTGCTTATTTGCCATCCCTATATCCTCACAAAGTGTCTGTTCAAGTCCTAGCCCCTATTTTTAAACTGCATTGTTTTCTTATCAAGTTTAGAATTTTAAAAAATATTCCGGATACAAGTCCTTTGCTGGATACATGATTTGCAAATGTCTTCTCTCACTCTGTAACTTGTCTCTTCATTTTCTTGTCTTTGGCAAAGCAACGCTTTAAATTTTTATTTTACTTTAATTTTATTATTAATTTTATCAAACTTTTCTTTTATGGATCATGCTTTTGGTGATTTCCAAGAACTCTGTCTAATCTCAGGTCATGATGATTTTCTCCTGTTTTCTTCTAAAAGGTTTACTGTTTTACATTTAGATCTATGACCCATTTCAAATTAATCTTTGTAACAAGGTATGAGGTTTAAGGGAAAATTCAACACAATACAATACAAATTGGTCATTTGTAATTTTAAAATTACAAATGTTCCTACACTATGCATTGATACAGAGAAAAATCATCGTAAAAAACCATCCTTTCTGAATTGCTTTTGCACCTTTGTCAAAGATCAAATGGGTGCTTTTATGTGGATCTATAACTGTACTCTCTATTCTGTTACACTGAGCTATGTGTGTAGCTCTCTTTACCAATACCACAATGTCTTGATTTCTATAGCTTTATAGTTATGTCTCAATATCAAAGAGGACGATTCCTCTAACTTTAGGATGTCCTTATTGTAAAAAGTTTATTTAAATAAGCTTTTAAGTCACCTACCTGAGTAGAATGTGCTTCACCTGAGGGAGCAGAGTAAGAAAGAGCCACTAAGTCGGCACTCCAGTGGAAATCACTAGGTGGCAGCTGAAGTTCTTTGCAAACTGATAACTGTAGAACAAACCCAAACAGAAAATCTTTCACATCAAATCCAGTATTTTGAAGATGCATCTGATTTCCCTTCTCTGCATATTTTAGATTCTGACTCACTGCTGGAAACACCATTCTACAAATATTCTTTCTTCTCACATCTCCTTTTAATCAGGCTTTCAGTAATTTTAAAACGAAGTATCTTAAGAGATATTGAATCATGAAAACTTAAAGCTAGACCAAACTCTGAACAACAACTATCCTAACCTCTTCCCGGGCTAGAAAAGTCCAGTTAAGAGAAGGTTAAGTAAGGTTAAGATGAGTGCTTAGGCTTCCTATGGAACTTTCCCAATCTACTCTTGATTTGTTCATCTGACATTTAAAATTAGCATGACCAAAGAGTAATTATACCAAATTACCTAGGAAACATTTCTTAGATTCTCAGCCAAATATCAGGATCCCTCAGCTAACTCAGTAAGTCCCCCAGGAATTCTCCCTCACCTATTACTCCTAACCACATACACCCTTTTCTAGGCAGCAGTAACACAGAGTTCAGCAGAAGTGAAGAGTTGAGGTAAGCAGGAGCCCTGAGTTCCAACAGAACATGGCCAAGGAAGTAATGACTGGTAGAAGAGAGTAGTGTATCTAAGCTGTAACAAACAGAAAAAGGTTGCTGAGGATAAGTTACTAGACTTGCAAATGATAACCCACTGTTGGAAGTGGACGAGTAAAAAGTTTAACTAGCAACTGGTATCATATTTTCTTATTTTATTAAGCATCATTCAGTAGGTTCAACAAAACATAGTTCTATCTTCTCAGAAATATGCAAACTCAAAGTTCATTTGCTTATGTGGATAGCATTTAGTCTGATACTTCATTAGGCAGACGGATTAGCATTATATTCATTGGAAATTTCAATGACTCTAATTTTATTAAATGTAAACAACACAGATCTTCAAAAGGGGGAAACTTTTTTCCCAATACACAAATGTGTATGCATGCTCATTATTTCACATCACTATGAAAATGCAAACTCTTAATGCCTAAGTAGTTTCATATTGACTATCCTCCAACTGTAAAAAAATTAGGGTAAAAATTAAAAGTCAATGGCATTGCTCTCCTCTATCCCGTCCCAGCTCTCTAAAGAGCCGTAAATACCTTAGTAATAGGTGACAGAGCAATCTTCCAAATAATGAGCTTCTCTTTGCACACCAGACAAGCCCATCCACCTTCATTTATGTTAATGGTCAGCTGGTCATCGACTAAAGGAAAAAATGAGGTGGGTGATTAATCTTGTAGTATAAATCTTTATTACCACATGCTTTATCAAAAAAAAGTAATTGGCACACTCAGAAAGGACTAATTCACAACAAATACTTTTGAATATTCCAAAATTATCAACACCAAAAACAACAGATCTATTAACTCTGATAACCAACTTTAGAAATATATCTAACGCCTGTAATCCCAGCACTTTGGGAGGCCGAGGTGGGTGGATCACGAGGTCAGGAGATCGAGACCATCCTGCCTAACGTGGTGAAACTCCATCTCTACTAAAACTACAAAAAATTAGCTGGGTGTGGTGGCACATGCCTGTAGTCCTAGCTACTTGGGAGGCTGAGGCAGAAGAATCGCTTGAACCTGGGAGGTGGAGGTTCCAGTGAGCAGAGATTGTGCCACTGCACTCCAGCCCGGGCAACAGAGCCAGACTCCATCTCAAAAAAAAAAAAAAGAAAGAAAAAAGAAATATATCTAAAGGCAAAAAGTGTATTTAGGACATTTAATATTCCTTAATTTTTTGTTACAAACAGACCAGATAGCTTATTTCCTATAAGACATATTTAGGCCAGGCACGGTGGCTCATGCTTATAAATCCCAATATTTTGGGAGGCCACCCTGGGAGGACTGCTTGAGGCCAGCCTGGGCAAAATAGTAAGACCCTCTCTCTTAAAAAAAAAAAAAAAAAAAAAAAAATAGCCAGGCTTGGCAATGTACTTCCCAGCTACTAGGGTGACTGAAGCACAGGAGAACCACTTGAGCCCAGGAGATTGAAGCTGCAGTAAACCATGATCACATCACTTCCACCTGGTCAAGAGAGCAAGACTCCATATCAAAAAATAAGTAAGCAGAAACAACAAAAAAGAGGCCAGGCAGGGTGGCTCACGCCTGTAATCCCAGCACTTTGGGAGGCCGAGGTGGGCGGATCATGAGGTCAGGAGTTTGAGACCAGCCTGGCCAACATGATGAAACCCCGTCTCTACCAAAAATAGAAAAAAAAATTAGCTGGGCATGCGGGCATCGTGGCGTGCACCTGTAATCCTAGCTACTCGGGAAGCTGAGGCAGGAGAATTACTTGAACGTGGGAGGCAGAGGTTGCATTGAGCCGAGATCGTGCCACTGCACTCCAGCCTGGGCAACAGAGCGAGACTCTGTCTCAAAACAAACAAACAAAAAAGAAATATTTAGCAACATTTATAATTTTATCGATAAAGTAACACAAATAACAAACTCATTAACTATATAAAACATTTCAAGGAAAACAATGTTCCTCCAAAAGCACATAATTTTCAAATAAGAGCTCCTTAAAGGAATGATAATTTATTAATTATATGGAGACAAAGAGTTACATTCTCTATTAAGTGACAAAACTAAATTAGCATATGTCTTAAGTACTGGTGGTAAACCTCCACAAATGTGTTAACAGCCCTGGAAATTTTAAGTTGAGCTTTGCTCTTTACTTAAAGAAAGGTAGAAGGGTGAAGTAAAAGGCATAGATAATGTACAAGCAAAAATATCAAACCAAGCCCAGGCTAAGTGAGGCTTTTTGCTCAACTGAACTATCTGCTCAGTAATTTTCTTTTTCTTGAAAGCACAACTCCAGATCCTCGACTGGTGTGCCTTTAAGGGCTGACTTAACAGTAGTTGGCAGGTTTCTAAGTGGGGAAGAATTCTTCAAGTTGACATACCTCTTTGTTTTATATATCCTAATTTCTAAGGACTCTCTGAATTTCTAGATTTGGGGCTGTGTTATTTAATCTAGTCTGTTAAAATATGAGTAGTACATTAAAAGGTTTAAATGTAATTTAAACTGAAATTTTTAGAGGGGAAAAATATACATATATATACAATATATATACACATTTATTTATTTAAAACAGAACAATGTATATGAAGGTTAGTAGTTGTCTGAAAACAACTATCCCTAAAGCTCCCAAGGACCTACAGGCAAGATGTGCAAGTTCCAGTTGATGAGATATATTCCTTCTTCTAAAACAGAGTAATTTCAGCATTTTTTTTTACTGTTATTAACAGTAATATATACAGTAAATAGAGTTATTCACAGTATAATACATTTTACATCACGATACAACCATATACAATTTAAGTAAAACAAACAAAATTTACTAAACGTACGAGATGCATTCTATTTCTTCTTTTTTTAAATGCTGGTCAAGAACCGCTAAATTTTGGTCAACCCTACAATTTGAAAAATACTGTTCCAGAAAAATCACAAAGATCTAGAATTCAAGCCTTAATAAAAATGACTTCAGCAGATATTAAGGATGCTCTGAACTTTGCTCTTCCAGTGTCATCCAACTGCTCATCTTTAAAGTTGCCTTTCTAAGCTTGTGTTGATTGTATCTGTCAAAATTCCACACTAATTCTCCACCAACAGACTCTTCTAAAGGTACACCATGACAACGGTAACGTCATAAATTTCTGCACACAGCCTCTGGGATGCTACAGAGGATCCAGAAATGGAGGTAGGACTTGATTTTACTGCATTATTAAACCCAATAACACGAGGTGCCAGTTTTGGGGTTTAACGGTAAACTTCATAAACCTGCTCAACTCTGTAAACAGGACTGAATTTTGCATATTCCCCCTTTTATCGCAGTTTCGAATACCTGTGGTCAATCGTAGTCTGAAAATATTAAATGGAAAATTCAAATGAACAATTCCTAAGTTGTAAATTGCATGCTGTTCTGGGTAAAGTGATAAAATCTCATACCGTCCTGCCTAAAGGTTGTGAATCAACCCTTTGTGCAGCATATCCATACTGTATACCCCAAGCTTGTCCAACCCACGGCCCAGGGACACGTGTGGCCCAGGACAGCTTTGAATGCGGTCCAACACAAGTTTGTAAACTTTCTTAAAACATTATGAGATTTACACACAGACCTTTTTATTATTTATTTTTAGCTCATCAGCTATTGTTAGTGTAAGTGTATTTTATGTGTGGCCCAAGACAATTCTTCTTCCAAGTGGCCCAGGGAAGCCAAAAGATTGGACACCCCCGAGACTATCCAGCTGTTTGTCACTTAGTAGCTGTCTCAGTTACCCTATCAACTGTCGCAGTAATGCAATGCTTGTATTCTCATTTTAGTTAATGACCCCAAACGAAGTACAAGAGTAGTGTTGCTGGTATATTGTTATAATTGTTCTACTTTATTATTATTGTTGTTCATCTTTACTGTGCCTAATTTATAAATTAAAGTTTATCATAGGTGTGTACATATAAAAAAACACAGTATATATAAGGTTTACTACTATACAAGGTTTCAGGCATCCACTGGGGATCCTGGAAGATATCCCCCAAAGATAATGGGGGACTACTGTACAGTACCTAAAACCATTAAAGACTTAATTTGTGTTCAAATGAACTCATTCTCCTTCTCGAATGTATTATATATCTCAATTACAGTTAAAAAAAAAAAAAAAAAATAGGTGGCCGGATGTGGTGGCTCACGCTTGTAATCCCAGCACTTTGGGAGGCCAAGGAGGGCAGATCACCTGAGGTCAGGAGTTCAAGACCAGCCTGGCCAACATGGTGAAACCCTGTCTCGACTAAAAATACAAAAAATTAGCTGGGCATGGTGGCTCACACCTATAATCCCAGCTACTTGGGAGGCTGAGGCAGGAAACTCGCTTGAACCCGGGAGGTGGTGGTTGCAGTGAGCTAAGATCACACCACTGCACTCCAGCCTGGGTGACAGAGTGAGACTCCGTCTCAGAAAAAACAAAAACAAAAACAAAAAAACAACAACTAGACAGGCCACCCATCTCTCACCATTTACATAAAGGTATACTAGAGAAAACATAAATTTAATCTCTATGCCACATCTAGGCTCCATTTTAAACTGCTAATACAGGTAAATGGAAACATGACACCTACCTTCAGCCAATGTTAGGGCTTCCATGACTTTAACAGGAAGAGAAGATCCAAACGTTTTCACATCATAGTTCACAGACTCAGTTATGGAGTGGTGTGGGAACATTCGTGTTGGTGTTCCTCTAAAGAAAAGAGTCTATATTACCTTACTTGTAACTTAAAATTTTCCATTATCCTAATTTTTTATGTATATATTTTCACAATAAGGAGTTCTTTGAAATAAATTAACACTGGCTCATACTTACCATGTAATTAAATGTAATATTTTTCATGTAAAAAAAAAAAAGAAGACAGGATTTAGGAAAATTTGGCTTCAATCCCATAGACTCTAGTATTGAAATGCATGCCTGTATTCACTTAAACTCCTTATAATTCTGCCTCCTTAGCTGTGAAATAAGGCTTAACTAGACCAGCGTTTTTTTCAAACAGCGGGTCATTTAGCAGATCTCAACATTTTTCAAAGGCAGAAAATAAAACATCAGCTTTTACCATATGTTGTGGTCAAATACATTTTACAAATATTGGCTTAGATGAGATTTAAGCTCATCTGGCTTTCGGGGTTTAAGAATCTACCAGATCTGGCCGGGGCAATGGCTCATGTCTATAATCTCAGCACTTTGGGAGGCCGAAGCGGGAAGATTGCTTGGGACCAGGAGTTCAAGACCAGCCTGGGGAATGTGGCAAGACCTTGTCTCTACAAAAAAAATTTTAAATTAGCCGGGCATTGTGGCACCAGCCTGTAGCCTGGGCGACAGAGAGTGAGACCCTATCTCTTAAAAAAAAAAAAAAAAAAAAAAAAAAAAAAAATCTATCAGATCTGTACAACCAAGCAAGAAATCAAACAGGTTACGAGCATCAGCTGTTACATGGTCTTCAACAGCAGATATCACAGTAAAAACTTTATTTCTTGCTCACCCTCTTAACATTTAGAATATTGTAAAGTCACCGAATAAAAGTTATTCTATGTCTTATCATGAGAATTAAATTAGAAGATGCACATACAGAATGGCTAAGGGCTTTGTTTCCTGACAGAGGATAACAAAGGTTTTTCTTCAAATGATCACAAGAAGAGATTTAAATAAAACAACACACACAGTAAATAAAGCATGCTTTTATTCTCCAACTTTTCGCAACAGGAATAGGAAACACTGACAAGATCAGCACTTTGAAAAGTACTTTTCAAAATATGCCAAAAAAAAAGTCAAAGATACGGCGTATTCTTTCAAAACCACTTCTCAAGTACTGAAAAATTTTACAGATAAATTTTAACCATAATTTCAAGACACAATACTTTGTGTTTCCTGCAGGGAAAAATTAATTTTTTATAGATGAATTCAGAGAAAACTATGCAGAAACACTAAAGTTTTAGGTTAATTATGAACATGGTGTGTGTGGGGGGGAGGGGTGTGTGTGTGATGATTTTACTGGTGCTCCAAACCAGCAGTTTTAGTAACTAAACTACCACAGTACTCTTATCTCACTTATGTAAAGCCTTTTCCTTATAATTTACCTAGAAAGTTAAATTCCGTAGCTAGAAACACTTTAATTACCAATCATCAGATATTAATGTCAGTTGGTATGTTAGGCATTAAACAATGATCTTTCAGGGTTGTAGGTCCTCATTATCACCATCACCTTACATCTGCATCGTGGCAATTCATAATAACTCCTCTGGCTCAGGTGAGATATACTATCGCCATTTCACAGATGAAGAAAATCACGAGTGACTTAAACCAGATCACAGGGGTAGCAGGTGGGAAGTGGATAGCCACTGATGCGAATCCAGTTTGTACTTCACTTCTGCACAAAGGTAGCCATGAAAAATGCAAAGTGGGGAATCAACTGATCAACTGATAATCAAAATGAAGCAGATACGACCTGCAAGAGTGGAAAAGGTCTATTTTCCAATACTGTGGCATTCTCTTCCGCCGCCCCGGTTCCAACGGCTTCTAAAGGCACTAACCTATCCGGCCCACTGCGGCCCGCGAGCCTGTTGGTTGCCAGACCCAACCAGGGAGATCACTTACCGCGAGCTTAGCGAGCTACGCCGGCCGACCGGCGAGAAGAGCACTGGGGAGCTGACTGCAGACCCAAGGGGCAGACCCTTCCTGCTAGCCGTCCGGGGCGTGGAGCCGGGCCCGAGTCCAGCCAGCGGGCCCCTTCGGGACCCGGGACCCGGGGTCCGCGGTGAAGTTGCGGCTGGGAACATGATTCGAAGGAGCAACGACTGGGACAGCGAGGGATCTGGCCGTCAGGTTGCAGCGCGGCCTGCGCGCGGAACTTAAACACTTAAGCGAAGAGATGGCGCGCGATGATGACGTCAGACGCAATGACTCCCGCGGGTTGCGGTCGGAACGCTGGCGGGGGCGTGATCGTGACGTTAAGGGCTGCGCCCAGTCCGCCAGGTGGTCGGGAAGGCAGCCGGCGCCCCCAGATTTAGAACTGTTGCAGTGCCGAGCTTCCAGGGACGTGAAGCCGGAAAGCCAGGCGCCCTTCTTGACTGCGCCTAGGTGGAACTGGCCCTCCAGCAGCTTGAACGTAGCGTCTTTTCACACTGGTAGTTCCTGAGCCTCTTGTGAAATGAAAGATGTTCCTCAGTCCAAACTGAGGACGGAGAAAAGCTGTAAAGCTGACACTGGTATCGCACTGTGATATTTGTTTTCTAGGTTTGCCATTTTCCCATTCAACTTTGAGCAGTCTCATCCACGCTGATGACGCCACAAATCCGTGTCTCTAACCTGGATCCAGCTCAAAACCCCCAGACCCCTATCATTCAGCTCCCTAGGGGACAATTTCACCTGGAAGTCCTGCGAACTCCTCACAATCCACTTATGAAAAGCGCATTCATGTTTTCCTTTAGGACCCCTCTCCTACCACCATCTCTGTTCCAGCCTTGGTAAAACTGGCCAGTTGTCCAAGGCAAAGAGAAGAGCTCTGTATGCAGTCATCCCTCACACCTACCTCCACCCTCAGATCATGGTATACGTTGTAAGGTCCTACGTATCTGTACTAGATCACACATTTGCACTGCCTCTGCCCTGGTTACCTTTCCCTCAACCACTGCGTAGCCTCTTTTCTGCCAGCGGGAGTGAGTGGGGGAGATGGGGAGAGGGTTCCTTACCTGTGTCTAGTCTTCCTCCACTCTATCTTCTCACTGCCAACACAATGAATTAAGGCAAACCTAATGCTGCTCTTGGGCCTGTAAATGCTTCAGTGGCTGACCATTGCCAGTAGGTTATTTGCTAAGCTCCTTTGCAAGGTCCTATGTGATCTAAGTCAGGTTGGCTTTTCTGTCCGTGTTGTACTTCCACCACTTCCCACTTGCACTCCACATTCCAAGAACTTAAAAACCCAAATCTCCCTCCGATGCCCATGTACATGTTTCTTTCACCTGGAATGCACTCCCTGCCTTGTTAGTCCAGAAGGCGCCTGCCTACTTTCCACATCAAGTCAGTTCTGTGCTGCCTTCTCAGTGAAACCTTCCACAGGATTAGGTACGCCTCATCCTTTGTCCTCTCTGCTCCTGTGTGTAGACTGTATTTTTATCCTGCATAATAGTTCGTTTTCATAATTGTTTCTCAAGTACTTCCTTTAAATGTCTTGACAGCAGGAGCAGTGACTTTGTTACCTTTGTGGCACACAGTAACAGACACATAGTAGACTTTCATTCAGCATGTGCTGAAATAAGGGAATAGTTAAGTAAACATTGACGTATCCACATGTGGGAGACCACAGTGTGGGTGTCAGTTGTTGACATTCCCCTGGGAAGCCAGTCATCTATCTGTGCACCAGTGGCATCTGAGCAGTCATCTTGCCAAGGTTACATAGGCTAGCTGCTTTACTCCTTCTCCCATCTGGGTGTCTAACTCAACTTGGCAGCTTGTTGAGTCTTACAGCTCTGAGAGCCCAGTGCATTTCCTCCCTGTTTCATTCTTACAAGGAGGGGTGTGAAATAGGCAATAGAGAGTATTAATAGTTGTGTCTGAGAGGATTGGTGGGATCAGTGTTATTCTTGTGCTTTGTTGGACTGGTTAGTGGTTTCCCCAGCATCCTAATGTAAAAGCTGTTGTTTGCAGAAGCTAGAATGACTTGTCAGCCACCTTTGAGCAAGAACTTGCCTGGAGTCCAAATGTATGGCTATTGAAGGATAGTAAGCAGACAGCACTAAAAGTCATCCATTTGTTATGGATTTAGTGAGTACCTAGCATGCGCCAGGCTATGTGATAATTGCTAAGGCTTATAACTAAACAAAGCCCAGTGGGTCCTACCCTCATGGAGATTACAGACCAATGAGAAAGACAGACGCTGAAAAAATGAACACAAATATCCAGCTACAAGCTGAGATGTGTACTATGAAATAAAAGAGCAAACTGTATGAGAGAGAATCACTGGGGCTACTTATTTTTGGATGGAGGTCTATAAAGGCCTCTGGGAGAAAAGGACATTTAACCTGAGACATGAAGCATAAGAGAATAGGAGGAAGAATGTTTCAGGCAGAGGATCCTTGGCCAAAGGTCCTGAAGCAGCAAAGGACTTGGTGCATTCTAGGGACTTTATTTATTTTTATTTTTCTTTATGATTTTTCTAGAGATTGGGTCTTACTCTGTTGCCCAGGCTGGAGTGCAGTCGCGTGATCAAAGCTCACCACATCCTCGACCTTCTGGGCTTCAGTGATCCTCCTGCCTCAGCCTCTGAGTTGGGACCATGGGCGTGTACCACCACACCTGCCTATTTTTTATTTATATATATATTTTTAGAAATGGGGTCTCACGGCCAGGCACAGTGGCTCACGTCTGTAATCCTGGCACCTTGCAAGGCTAAGGTGTGGGAGGATGGCTTGAGGCCAGTAGTTCAAGACCAGCCCCTGGGCAACGTAGCGAGACCCTGTCTCCCCAAGAAATTTTATTTTAAATTCTAAAAAAATACAATTAAAAAAATGGGGTCTTGCTATATTTCCCAGGCTGGTCTCAAACTCCTGGCCTTAAGTGATCCTCCAGACTCAGCCTCCTGAGTAGCTGGGATTAGAGCCAGGGACTTTAAACAAACAAATCAACCCGAAAGACTAAAAGTAAAGGGAATTGGAGAAATAAGGAGAGACCATGAAGGGCCTTGTAGGCTCTGTCAAATAAGATCCTAGAGAACGCCAGGCATGGTGGCTTACGCCTGTAATTCCAGCACTTTGGGAGGCCCAGGCAGGTGGATTGCCTGAGGTCAGGAGTTCAAGACCAGTCTGGCCAACATGATGAAACCCCGTCTCTACTAAAAATACAAAAAAATTAGTTGGGCATGGTGGTGTGTGCCTGTAATCCTAGCTACATGGGAGGCTGAGGCTGGGGAATTGCTTGAGCCAGGAAGGTGGAGGTTGCAGTGAGCTGTGATGGCACCACTGCCCTCCAGCCTGGGCGACAGAGCAAGAAATGCAAATCAAAATCACAGTGAGATATCATCTCACACCAGTTAGAATGGTGATCATTAAAAAGTCAGGAAACAATAGGTGCTGGAGAGGATGTGGAGAAATAGGAACACTTTTACACTGTTGGTGGGACTGTAAACTAGTTCAACCATTGTGGAAGACAGTGTGGTGATTCCTCAGGGATCTAGAACTAGAAATACCATTTGACCTAGCCATCCCATTACTGGGTATATACCCAAAGGAATATAAATCATGCTGCTATAAAGACACATGCATACGTATGTTTATTGCGGCACTACTCACAATAGCAAAGACTTGGAACCAACCCAAATGTCCAACAATGATAGACTGGATTAAGAAAATGTGGCACATATACACCATGGAATACTATGCAGCCATAAAAAAGGATGAGTTCATGTCCTTTGTAGGGACATGGATGAAACTGGAAACCATCATTCTCAGCAAACTATCGCAAGGACAAAAAACCAAACACCGCATGTTCTCACTCATAGGTGGGAATTGAACAATGAGAACACTTGGACACAGGAAGGGGAACATCACACACCAGGGCCTGTTATGGGGCGGGGGGACGGGGGAGGGATAGCATCAGGAGATATACCTAACGTAAATGACGAGTTAATGGGTGCAGCACACCAACATGGCACATGTATACATATGTAACAAACCTGCACGTTGTGCACCTGTACCCTAGAACTTAAAGTATAATAATAATTATATATATATAAAGACTGTCTCAAAAAAAAATCATAGAGAAAACAGACGGTACCCTCAAGGCTAGGTAGTTAAAAGAATTTAATAAAGGAATGTTAGAGGCTGGGGGTGGTGGCTCATGCCTGTAATCCCAGCACTTTGGGAGGCCAATGAGGGCAGATCACCTGAGGTCAGGAGTTTGAGACCAGCCTGGCCAACATGGCGAAATCCTGTCTCTACTAAAAATACAAAAATTAGCCAGGTGTGGTGGTGCGCATCTGTAGTCCCAGCTACTTGGGAGGCTGAGGCAGGAGAATCACTTGAGCCTGGGAGGTGGAGGTTGCAGTGAGCTGATATTGTGCCACTGTACTCCAGCCTGAGCGACAGAGTGAGACTCCATCTCAGAAAGTAAATAGGCTGGGCACAGTGGCTAACGCCCATAATCCCAGCACTTTGGGAGACTGAGACGGGCGGATCACAAGGTCAGGAGTTCAAGACCAGCCTGACCAACATGGTGAAACCCCGTCTCTACATCACCTAGGTATTAAGCCCCACATGCATTAGCTATTTTTCCTGATGCTTTTCCTCCCCCCACCCTCTCAAAGATGTTTTTTAAAATGGTAACAGTGGCAGGGTGTGTAGTTCACACCTGTAATCCCAACACTTTGGGAGGCCAAGGCAGGTGGATCACGAGGTCAGGAGTTCATGACCAGCCTGACCAACATGGTGAAACTCTGTCTCTACTAAAAATACAAAAATTAGCCAGGCACAGTGGCTCATGCCTGTAATCCCAGCACTTTGGGAGGCCAAGGCGGGCAGATCATGAGGTCAGGAGTTCGAGACCAGCCTGGCCAATATGGTGAAACCCCATCTCTACTAAAAATACAAAAATGAGCCGGGCGTGGTGGCACGTGCCTGTAGTCCCAGCTACTTGGGAGGCTGAGGCAGAAGAATCGCTGGAATCCAGGAGGCGGAGGTTGCAGTGAGCTGAGATTGCGCCACTGCACTCCAGCCTGGGTGACAGAGCGATACTCCATCTCCAAAAAAAAAAAAAAGAAAAAAAAATACAAAAATTAGCTGGGCATGGTGGGTGCATGCCTGTAATCCCAGCTACTCAGGAGGCTGAGGCAGGAGAATCGCTTGAACCCAGGAGGCAGAGGTTGCAGTGAGCCGAGATTGGCCACTGCACTCCAGCCTGGGCAACAGGGCAGGAAAAAAAAAACGGTAGCAGTTCATGTTGAAAAGGCTATGGGGAAACAAGCACTGCTTACTTATCTGTCTGGTGGAATTGTAAAAGTACAATCTTTTAAGAGGACAATTTCTATCAAAAAGCCTTATAATTACTTGGCAATTTCACCTTAGAAATTTATGTGAAAAAGTCAAATAACAAAGACAGTATTGTTTATAATAGTGAAGGAAGTGGAAAGTAACATAAATGGCCAACTATAGATTTATAGTGCATCCACATTATGGAAAACTTAAAAAAAAAATACAAAGATCCTGAGTCTGAAAAAAAAAAGCATTATGAAAAGCTATATTTAAAAGAATACATATGGATGTGAGTAATGAACACTTGACAATGTAGGAAAATATTCATGCATATTTTCTAAAAAGCAGTTTGGTTAAAAATAGTATGTGCAGAGAATTAGGTCAAAGTTGCAGTTACGTAAGATGCATAAGTCTAGAGATCTAATGTACGGCATAAGGATTATAGTTAACAACATTGTATTACATCCTGAAAATTTGCTGAGAGATTTTATAGACTCTTTCCTCAAAAAAACCCAAAAAAGGTAACTATGGAAGATGAAGGATAGGATAATTTGCTTGACTGTAGTTTACTGTGCATATACATATCAACATCCTGTACACCTTAAGTATATAGAATAAAAAATAGTGTGTGCAGTGATATGGTTCAGGACCTACCACCCCAAAATGTGGCACCTTGGCATTTGAGAACACAGTAGAAGCAGGAAGATCATTCTCTGACCTTTTTCCACCCTTCTTCCCTAAAACAGGTCTTAAGACCCTCATTTGAGAGATGCCTTCCCCATACCTGAGGAAAGAAACATCCTTATCTCTGAAGACACAGGGCCACAGAGAAGAGTCTGAACAAACAGGCTTTACCAATTTCCCCCAGTTATTACCATTAGATCAGACCTTTGTCCAGTCATACCTTTCCACAAGTTGTCCACTCATCAACCCTAAGCATAAAAATGCACAAGTTTCCCTGTTTGTTTGGGTCTTCATTTCCAAAGGCTCCTATGTCACGTTAAACTTTTAAATAAATTTGCCTGCTTTTCTCTTGTGAATCTGGTTTCTGTTATAAGGGCCTTAGCCATGAACCTAAGATGGGAAGAAAAGTTATTTCTTTTCCCCTACATGCAATATGAGCACATTTAAATTTTATTAAAATAAATAGAAAAATACCTCCCCAGTGTAGACATGTGTGTATGTGTGAGGCGCCCAGCCAACTTGTGGGTCCACTTGGAGTCGAGCCTCTCCTCTGTACGTCCTTCCCAAAATATCACCTTTGCAGTTAAGATGAAACTTTGATTTATGTGGGACTAACTAACAACTGCAGTCGACAATAGGAAAGCAGCCAGAATGATTCCCTGCCAATGTGGTGGAATTATTAGACTCCCATTCTCACAGCATGGTAATTAATGTGTTAAAATGGAGAGGCACAGGAACAAGGAAGAACGCATCCAGAAATTACCCGCACCCAATCATTTTCAGGGCACTCATCTAATCCTGTCAGTGGAACTTTTTAAGATGGCTCTAAATTTCAGTGTGGTTTAGAAGTCCTTCAAGTAGTGCGGAATTTTTTCACTGTCTCTGGCATCAGTGAGATTTCTGTCAGGCATTTCAGCTTGTTGGCCATGTAGTCTCTGTCACAACTCCTCCCCCTTGTGGCTGTAGGGTGAAAGCAGCCGCAGACAATTCCTAGAAGGAGTAGGCTGTTTATGGACACTGAAATTTGAATTTCATGTATTTTTAATGCGTCATGAGATATTCTCTCGATTTTTTCCAACAATTTAAAACTGTAAAAACTATCCTTAGCCTGCAGTCTATACAAAAACAGCTGTTTGCCAACCCTTGCACTAGCTCTGTGAGGCACAGCTGGCACCCAGCACAGGACCTAGCAAAATCGAAGATGCTCAGTAAATGTTTATTGAATGAATTCAGTGGACAGAGATGACCAGGAAAACCCCATGATGCCTCAGAAATACACTGCAAAGGAACTTTTACAATGTAGTTTTCACATAATTATTTCATTTATATTTGTTTTGTAACATTTGTACTGGTTTTCGCTTATTTATTTACTTTTGAGACAAGGTCTCACTCTGTCTCCCAGGCTGGAGTGCAGTGGTGTGATCTCAGCTCACTGCAACCTCTGCTTCCCAGGTTGAAGCGATTCTCCTGCCTCAGCCTCCTGAGTAGCTGGGATTACAGGCATGAGCCACCACGCCTGGCTGGGAATTCATCTTATTTTATAAAACTGCCAAAGTTATCAAAAATAAACTAAAACCTGGCAGGCGCGGTGGCTCACGCCTGTAATCCCAGCACTTTGGGAGGCTGAGGCAGGCGGATCGCTTGAGCTCAGGAGTTCGAGATGAGCCTGGCCAACATGGTGAAACTCTGTCTCAACTAAAAATACAAAAAGCAGCTGGGCATGGTGGCGCACGCCTGTAGTCCCAGCTACTCCGGAGGCTGAGGCAGGAGAATCACTTGAATCTGGGAGGCAGAGGTTGCAGTGGCCAAGATCACGCCACTGCACTCCAGCCTGGGCAACAGAGTGAGACTCCGTCTCAAAGGAAAAAAAAAAAAAAGATGGATCCCCAAAATGGAGCCCTACTTTTACAAGAATGCACTTACATGGGTTTGACCTACAATGGTTTAACTTGTGATTATTCTTTGGGAACCTGTCAGGCCCAGGGTCAGGGGAGACCTTGAACATAGAGACAAGCCTGGGAGGGTATATAACAAAATGCTGAGCTCAACATGTGAAAATTTTCTTTTGAGTTTCTTCTTGCCTGAAACTGTGTATGTCATTAATGCTGAATTAATTTACAACTTGCCTACGCTTATTTCCTCCTCTGTGAAATGGGGAAGATAAATATTTGTCTAAATTACAGGCTTGTCAAAGTATCAAATGTAACATGCAAACACTCTGGAAACAAAAATGTGATACCAGAACACAGTGTTACAACTACACCTCTTTATGATCCCTAGCTGCATTCTTGTTATTAATTTTCCCCTGCCTTCCCACTCCTTCAAAACTAGAAGCTCCTTGAGGGCAGAAACTGTGCCTTACTCATCTATCATCAACTTCACAGCACAGTTCCTTGTCCCTGATGTGGGTAGAAGATACTTATTTACTGCAGTGAAACAAACAATATTTGTAAGTAGGAAACAAGTGATGACATCAACAAACTTGATAAGGAGGAATGAATGGAACTTTTAATTACATGTTTTTGGATATGTGTAATGTTAGTCTTTTCTTTATTCCTGAATCTACACAGCCAAATTCTACTAAGAAACAATGTAGTGAGAAGTTTTATAAGAAATGACAGACTGCGTCTTTGGTTCCTGGGTCATTAAAAAAAAAAAAAGTGACAGACACAGATAAAGTTCACTATAAATTTTAATCTATGATATAAAATATTACCTAAAGATAAAATTGAACATCATGTATCAGAAAATAAAACATAACAATGAAATGCAATTTTGTAAATACTTCTATGGCACAAGGATTATTTTCCTCAGATTCAACCTTGTAATTGTGTTTTGTTTGCTTTCTGAAAATCACACTTTATAAAGAACACAAGTAGAGCTTGTTAAAAATGATTGTCACAGATGGACTGTTTACTAATTCAAAGAACACTACATTCATTCATATCAATTTTATTAATTATGAAGAATAAAATATCATATTCCATGCTTTTCATGAAATAGTGGTTTCTTCTTCCAGTCTAATCAGGGAACTAATAAATGCTTAGTTCATGGGAAAACTTCCATCTGATTTACATTGACTTAATTACTTCTTAGGGTCTAGCCTCATCCATGGAGAAAAAGCACTTTTTCTTGAGGCAACAGCAAATTAACAGCACTGATACAAAATATGGCAAATTCAATGGTTGTAGCACTGCTTTAGGAATTTTGAGACTATAAATAAAACTATAACCATAAATAAAAGGGCTTATTAATATCTTCTTTTCAGGAGTGATACATTCTGAAGTTTTCTTGTTATTCTGTTGAATAGCAAGGACTTCCAAACTTAAATGTCTTAGGGCTGAAAATTAATTATATTCCTCAAATTTTAGCCTTATTAATGAAATTCCAGAAGTATTATAAAATAAGATTCAATTTGTCTTGAAATTATAAATTTGTAACAGATATTTTTCAAAATACCTGCCTTCAAACAACTTAAATGCAAAAATCATTCATTCTTAATAATACCTAGCAGTTCATGCCTTGCTTCGCAAAAGTACTCATACAAACACGTGAATTTAAAAAACACGTTTTTCTGTTCAAAAAATAAAGCTTCTGCCCTTTTAAAAACTTGTCAGGCTTTCATGTGCCAAAATGTTGAAAACTGCACATATTCAAACACAGTTCCCATAGGAACACATATTCCTCAGCTCTCACACCTTTGAAGACACAGGAGACGGGCAATATAAATGTTCCCTTCTTTCCAGCTGATGTTAAATAGTTAGGTTTGCTTCATGGGATTATTGGAATAAAGGGTTAAATTTTCAATTTCCATTATTCTATCTGTAAAATTAGACTTAAAAGTAGGTAGAATACTACCAGAAGAATTACACAGTGATTGGTAAACTGGCCTAAAATAATCAGGCTTTTTATTTATAATTGCCTTTTTAAGTTGTCATTTGACAACAGCTTCAATCTTTGACAGCAGGCAAAAGAAAATGAGGTGCCATGCTATATTAATTAAAATATTCCACAATAAAAGAAAATACAAAACCTGAAAATAACTTCAGTGCTATAGACATTTAAAAAGTTATAATTATTAAAACTGAATAAAAAGATCTTGAGAACAGGTACATTTCAAAACAATCTTTTACACACTTTGGAAAAAAATAGGTATTTTTCAAATAACTTGATATATGGTTTACGTATTTCATAGTCTCTGAGTTTTGTTTTTTTTTTCTGCAACACTGTTTTGCATTAAAGTCTCATATTGTTTACCAGTAATTGCTTCCTTATGCTGAAATAAAACTTTGTTTGTTCATTAGTTTTCTGTATATCCCATTTGGTTTTGAAAGCAGCTCTTCATTTTTTCCATATTCAGTAATTTTTCCTTGGTCAAGAACAGCAACCATATTAGCATTCTTAATGGTGGACAGACGATGGGCAATAACCAACACTGTTCTTCCATCCATCAGTCGATCTAGAGCTTCTTGAACAAGGTACTCATTTTCGGCATCCAGCGCACTGACACAGGAGCACACACACAAGAAAGCAAAGACGTCAGTGACACCCAGGTGCTTCCTGATACACACATAGCAGCCCTTCCTGAGTAACCAATTTTTACTATGATCAAAATTTCAACTGTTTGGGACTTTCTGATTTCCATAACACTATACTGTGATGTAAGGAGAAAAGCACTCTGCACGGTTACGGCTTACAGAGTGATTAGGATTGATGGCAACCATGTCTGAAGTGGACCCAGAACTCTCAACTAGGACTCAGTCTGCCCACTGCTTTTCAACTGTCATTATTAATTCAGCTTCCCTCACTTTAAAGTAAAGGGGGGAGAAAGCATTTTCAATTGTATCACTTTGAGGTACAGAATTAAAAGTCTTTTGGTGAAGGAAGAATTTGGTTTAATACATATAATTGTATATATTATTAAGATATCCTCACCTGGTTGCTTCATCTAGGAGAAGAATTTTGGGATTCTGAAGAAGGAAAAAAAAGGAAAAGATAAAATAATTTTATTGGAAAAACACAAACTCTCAGCAATAAAAAAGGAATAAAATTCCGACACATGCTACAATGTGGATGAGCCTTGGAAACTTATGCTAAGTGAAAGAACCCAGACACAAAGAATCACATACTGTATGAGTTCACTTATATGAAATGTCCACAACAGGCACTTCTACAGATTGGTGGATATCTGGGGCTGGGTTCAATGCAGGAAATAAGGAAGGGGAGCTGCATGGCTGCTAAAGAGTAGAGGGTCCCTGGGGGGGTGATGAAAATGTTCTAAAATTGTGATGATGGATGCACAACACTGAATACACTAAAAACCAATGAATTTATTTTTTAAATGGGCAAATTATGTAGTATGTGAATTATATCTCAAAGCTGTTACAAAAAACCCCACAAATTACTGTCTGGGATAAGTACATAAATGAAAGAATTAGAGACTATTCTAAATGATCATCAGAGTAATCACTAGACCAGGTATCGTTTATAGCACAGTTTTATCCTGCTGGTCAGTGAGATGGGAATCTAAAATGAGTAAGGTGGCCGGACGTGGTGGCTCACGACTGTAATCCCAGCAATTTGGGAGGCCAAGGCAGGTGGATCACCTGAGGTCAGGAGTTTGGGACTAGCCTGGCCAACATGACAAAACCCCGTCTCTATTAAAAATATAAAAAAATTAGCTGGCCTGGTGGCGCATGCCTGTAATCCCAGCTACTCTGGATGCTGAGGCAGGAGAATCGCTTGAACTCGGGAAGTGGAGGCTGCAGTGAGCCAAGATCACACCACTGCACTCCAGCCTGGGTGACAGAGTAAGACTCTGTCTCAGAAAATAAATAAAGTAAATAAATAAATAAAATGAGTAAGGCTGAGTATGGTGGCTCACACCTGTAATCCCAACACTCTGGCAGGCTGAGTGGGGAGGACCGCTTGAGCCCAGGAGTTCAAGACCAGCTTGGGCAAAATAGCAAGACCCCATCTCTACCAAAAAAATTTTTTTTAACATTAGCTGGGTTTGGTATGGTATGCGCCTATAGTCCTAGCTCCCTGGGAGGCTGAGACAGGTAAATTACTGAAGCCCAGGAAGTCAAGGCTACAGTGAGCTTGCACTGCACTCCAGCCTGGGTGACAGAATGAGACCCTGTCACATTTAAAAATAAAATAAAATTAAAATTAAAAAGATATAGTCTATAACTTTCAAGGTATTGCTTATAGTTAATTTAGAAATAATAAACTAACTTTGGGAGGCCAAGGTGGGTGGATCACTTGAGGTCAGGAGTTCAAGACCAGCCTGGCCAACATGGTGAAACCCCACCTCTACTAAAAATACAAAAATCAGCTGGGTGTGGTGGCGTGCATCTGTGATCCCAGCTACGTGGGAGGCTGAGGCATGAGTATCACTTGCAACCTGGGAGGCAGAGGTTGCAATGTGCTGAGATCGGACCACTGCACTCCAGCCTAGGTGACAGAGCGATACTCTGTCTCAAAAAAAAAAAAAAAAAAGAAAAAAAGAAAAAATGAAAAAAGAAAAGCTAACATGTAAGACCAAAAAAAAAAAAAGACTAATCTGATGTAGATAAAATGTTACAAGTCTAGCTTTGCAAATGAAAACACACACCCTCACAAAAAGGTAGCTACTATTCTTCATATATTATTCACAATAGCCCCAAATTGGAAATGACCCAAGTGTTCATCAGCTGGTGAACAGATCAACAAATAGGGATCCATCCATACTACTCAACAGTAGACGGGAATAAAGTACTGATACAAGCTACAAATTGGAGAAATCTCAAAAACACTCCACCTGTACTAAGTGAAAGAAGCTAGATGCCAAAAACCATATATTGTCTGATTCCATTTATCTGAAATGTCTGGAAAAGCAAATCTAGACAGACAGAAAGTAGATTCGTGGCGTCCTGGGGCTGGAAACAAGGAACGACTGCAAGTGGGCACGAGAGATCTTTTTAGGGTGACAGAAATGTTCTGAAACTGGACTTTGTGTGCAACCAACTCCGCAAATTTACTAAAAGTCACTGGAAAGTACATTTAAAATAAATGAATTTTATATATGTAAATTCTGCTTCAGTAAAGCTGCTTTTTTTTTTTTTTTTTAAATCACCTATAAGCCTGAGAAGAACACTTGTATAACAAAGGGAAGGCTATTGCTTCCTTAAAAAGAGAATGCCTGCCTTTCAGCTAAAATAGCTCTTCCCTTTCCTTCTAGGAATCTTGTCTAAGTACGTCAAGTCTGTACTATTCACTTTAGCAGCTGATTACAGATTGTACAAATATGCATACTTATGCTGTTTTATATTTTGCATTAATAATCACTGTTTCACTGGCTAGACTGTATGCTTCTTGATGGAGGGTCCATGTGTTAAATTCTTCTACCTCCAACAACCTTAGCACAGTACTGGGCTCATGATACCTAAGAATTACTTATTAAATTTGGACAATATACTACACTAACTTACCTTTCACCAGAACTGTCACCTTCCCCCTCCAAGAAAAAAAAAAAACAAACAAAAAACAAGAAAAGGAAGACGACAAATAGTAAATTACAAATTACAAGGTCCCTAATAAAAATAATCCCTAATTTAAAAAACATCCAAGTCGCTTCAGGCTTACCTTTAGCAGAGCACGGGCAATCGCAATCCGCTGTTTCTGCCCACCTGACAAAGACAATATTTAAAAAAAGAAAGCCTCAACAAAAAATCTTAGTAACAGGCTTTTATGGTAAACCATATAGCAATTTGAAGGTAAGCTTCTTCTAGTTAGTCACAGCTGACACAAATAGACCAGAAACCTATTTTAAAATATAGGTTTAAAATATATCAATCCCCAAATTAATAATTATTATCATAGCCAAAATGTATTGAGGACTTCCTATATACCAAGTATTTTCTTTTCTTTCTATTTTTGAGACAGGGTCTCGCTCTGTCACCCATGCTGGAGTGCAGTGGCATCATCACGGCTCATTGCAGCCTCAATCTCCTGGGCTCAAGTGATCCTCCCACCTCAGCCTCCCAAGTAGCTGAGACTACAGGTGTGCACCAACACACCTGGCTAATTTTTGGTAAAGACGGGGTTTTGCCATGTTGCCCAGCCTGGTCTCAAGCTCCGGGGCTCAAGCAATCCGCCCACCTCAGCCTCCCAAAGTGCTGGGATTATAGGCAGGAGCCACAGTGCCCAGCCAATACCAGGCATTTTCTATATGCACTGCATGTATTATTTCATTTAATGTTTTAATTTTAAATAATTTCAAACAAGGTCTTGCTCTGTCACCCAACTGGAGTGCAATGGCATGAACATGGCTCATTGCAGCTTCAACCTCCTGGACTCAAGTGATCCTCCTGTCTCAGCCTCCTGAGTAGCTGGGACCACAGGCCCATACCACCAAACCTGGCTAATTTTTAAAATTTTTTGTAGAGATGGTCTTGCTCTGTTGCCCAGGCTGGTGTCAAACTCCTGGACCCAAGAGATCCTCCTGCCTTGGTCTCCCAAAGTGCTGAGATTGTGAGCCACTGTGTGAGCCACGGTGCCTGGCTAATCTTTTTAAAAATCCTATGAGATAGACCCTATAATTATTCCCATTTTACAGATGATAGACTGAGATACAAAGCGACATGTCCAAGATCTCACAGTTGGTAAGTAGTGGAACTGAGATCTGAACCTACACAGTGCAAGGGGTATGCTCTTAAAAGCATGTAAAGATCTATGCTGTTCATCACTACACATACTTCCTCCCTAGCAGAATATCCAATGTAGCAAGGAAACCAGAAACTCAAGATATTTGCAGGTTTCCAAAGAACACTTGAAATGTCTGGGAGCAAAGGACATCAATGGTGCTGAGACTGATAATTCTAATATTCCCACATTATAGCAATTCTTCTTTTTTTATTTTTTTTTGAGACAAGAGTCTTGCTCTGTCTTCCAGGTGGAGTGCAATCATGGCTCACTGCAACCTCTCGCTCCTGGGCTCAAGTGATTCTCCTGCCTCAGCCTCCCCAGTACCTGGGACTACAGGCAGTGCCACCATACCTGGCTAACACAGCACTTATTCTTTAAGATGTTCTTTTCCCCTCCTCTAGAGGAAAAAATAGTACTATGTGTACATGTACGACACTGAAAGTTACAGTAAGCCACTCTAATCCTGTCTTTTTAAGTTCAAATTCTACTAAAAGTGAGGGAACAAACTGGAAGTAGGTGTGGGAGAAGGTGGGATGGAGTGGAGTCAGCAGAATCTGTGTTGATTCCCTCCCTATCTTTGTCTCACCCCATCCTCCCTCTTTTCCTCCAGGGATGCTACTCCTAAGTCATACTTGGAAAGTCTCAGAGTGCTCACTCCTCCCAACTTAAATTATATATAAAACCCAATTCCATTTTTGGGGATAAAAAACATTCCTTTTTGATTTTATTGGCTGAACATACTTATCAACAGTAGTTGCTGGACATCATTTTATTTCATATAAGAGAGGTTCATCCTCTAGATCTGAGGTGTGTGGTACTGCTAAATGCTGCTCTCAAACAGGAAACCAGTGCACACAAGGAGGGCAGTGAGGAAAACCCTCTCCTGAGCCTCTGATTGGTGAGGGTGTCTGAGTGCCCTGAGGTAGGTCCTTAGAGCAGCCTGCTGATGACTTAGGTCCCCTCTGAGTCATTTGTGGTGCCAGTCAGTACACTGGGAATCTATTACTAGGTGCTCTCTCTTCCTCCCAGAAAGCAAGAGCAGACTGGAACCTCTGGTTACTTCGCTGAGAAACGGAACTGGAGGATCTTACCAGAGGGAAGGACATGCAGAATCTGTGTCAAGGAAGGTGATGTGCTCTTAGGACAAGCCTCACACTTCAATGTTCAATAATTTCACCACGAGCAGTTTACACTGGTTTTCTGCCCCGTTTCTCAGATACGTTTCAGAGATGAAGTAGCAGTTCACTTTTACACAGCAGTCAGGAATTCTACTCCTGGAACATCTCAGATCTATCAAAGACGCCTTTTCATTTACTGCTTATATATATATATTTTTAATCATATACAATAAGCTTAAAACCCTTTTGTTATATATTTTCTGTGGTCTAACTTCAAATGAAAAGTTTAGCATAGGAAAAGACTATTGTTTTAGTCTAATCTGCCAGCCTTCACTGTGACAAAAAGGCACCCACCCTCTGCTCAAACAGAGACAAGTTTTTTTTGTTTGTTTTTGTTTTTTTTAAGACAGAGTCTCACTCACTCTGTCACTAAGAGTGGAGGGCAGTGGTGCGATCTCAGCTCACTGCAACCTCTGCCTCGCTGGGCTCAAGCAGTACTCCTATCTCAGCCTCCCGAGTAGCTGGGACCATAGGTGCTCACCACCACACCTGGCTATTGTTTTGTATTTTTGGTAGAAAGGGCGTCTCACCATGTTGCCCAGGCTGGTCTCGAACTACTGAGCTCAAGCAATCAGCCTGTCTTGGCCTCCCGGAGTGCTAGGACTACAGGCATGAGCCACCATGCCCGGCCAGGAACTTGTTATCTTGCAAGGAAACATTTCAATATTTGTATTGAAAAAAAAAGTGTTTAGCTGAACACTTATTTCTCTTTAAGTTCTACTCATTGGTTCATTTCTGCACTTTAAAGAAATACAAAGTGAGTCTTCTCTCTCCTCAAATTATGGCAACCATAATGTGATCCAGAATGATAGGTGTGGTCTGACATCACAGGGAATCGCTCACTTTGCCTCACAGCCGTGAGTCCATTCAGCAAATTACGGCCCACAGGCCAGACTTGAACCGTGGCTTGTTTATGCACAGCCCTCAAGCTAAGAATGTGTTTTACATTTTTAAAGTTGCTTAAAAACACACACACAAAGAAGGATGTGTGACAGCAATCATATGTGACCCATAAAACCCACAATTTTTTTTTTTTTGAGACAGAGTCTCACTCTGTCTCCCAGGCTGGAGCGCAATGGCACAATCTTGGCTCACTGCAACCTCTGCCTCCTGGGTTCAAGCAATTCTCAAGCCTCAGCCTCCAGAGTAGCTGGGATTACAGGTGCCCACCACCACGCCCGGCTAACTTTTTGTATTTTTAGTAGAGACGGGGTTTCACCATGTTCACCAGGCTAGTCTTGAACTCCTGATCTCAAGTGATCCACCCGCCTCGGCCTCCCAAAGTGCTGGGATTATAGGTGTGAGCCACCGTGCCTGGCCAAAATCCACAATATTTACTCTCTGGCTCTTTAAAGTAAAGTTTGTCAAACCCTGGTCTAGTATGTAGGGAGTAAATAATTCTTCCAATTTCAGCTTTGTTCCTGATGCACATTCCCTGACTCCATGGACAAATCATCCTGCCACTTATTATTTTCTTTAATTTTTGAGGGTCTCAGGTTGCAAAGCACAGTTGTTGTTTTGTTTTTTTTTTCAGATGAAAAAAAGCTTGCTGTGGCTGAGTACTACTCAGAATTTTTGGAACACACATGGGGTAGAAAGTGAAAGAAAACACTGTGGAGTTTTCCACATATAAGAGAGCAAGTGGTAAGGCTAATTTCAAAAACTCTAAAGATGAAAACCTAATTAGAAAAGAATACTGCAATATAGAAACATGTGGGCAGGGCACGGTGGCTCATGCCTGTAATCCCAGCACTTTGTGAGGGCAAGGTTGGCGGATCACGAGGTCAGGAGATCAAGACCACCCTGGCTAACACAGTGAAACCCTGTCTCTACTAAAAATACAAAAAATTAGATGGACGTGGTGGTGGGTGCCTGTGGTCCCAGCTACTCGGGAGGCTGAGGCAGGAGAATGGCATGAACCTGGGAGGCGGAGCTTGCAGAGAGCAGAGATCGCGCCACTGCACTCCAGCCTGGGTGACAGAGCAAGACTCTGTCTCAAAAAAAAAAAAAAAACAAAAAAACAAGAAACATGTGAAAAGTTCTTTGGATATAGAGACTTTGCTACAAAGCAGTAAAGAAATGCACCTGAGAGGAGAACACCCTTTTCTCCAACCACAGTGTTGAACCCTTGGGGGAAATTCCGGATGAAGGCCACTGCATTGGCCACTTCAGCCACTCTCTGGATTTCCTCAGCGGTCACAGAGGAAGGGTCATCAGCACCATAAGCAATGTTCTCAGCAATAGAGCAAGAAAACAAAATGGGTTCCTACAAATTAGAAATAAAACATATTATGAATTTCAAACAGACTTAAAACATGTCTAATAAATTTAGACCTAGAAGTCTTTTTTAAAATTTATGTTTTGCCACGAACAGGATTTTATCATCTGTAGTTCTCACCATGTTGCAGGCAATGAGACCTCACAGCAGGTGCCTGCAAGGCGCCTGGCACAAGGTAGGAACTTCGTAAATGTCAGTCCCCTGCCTTAGGAATCAGGAGGCACCGGGAGACCCCAAGTCCATCTGCATTTTCCAGCTGCCTGCCTTCCACTCAGGACAAAGCGGGGAATCCATCTCCATCCATTACTTTTTGAAATACACACAAATCAGATGGGAACAAACAATTCTGACAGAACCCTATGGAGTAGTCCTAAAAAATAAGCAAACTTCCAGGCTCTTTTCTCCATCCTTAATCATATACACCACTGATGTCCCTACACTCCTGAGCACCCATCACTGTCCACCTGCCCTCACCCAAGTGGAGTGGGGAGAGGATGAGCTAATCACAAAGAGAGGTTCAGAAATGGGGGGAGGCTCAGGTTTGTATGCTGTGTGCACAGCCTGTTAATAAAAATTAAAACAGCTGCAGCAACATTTCCCTGCCCCAAAGGGTCTTGTGAAAATGGCCTTATCAAAGTGACCACATTACATTAACACTCTGCTTTGAAATCTGCAACTTCTTTGCAAGGAGGACTCTGACTCTTGCCATAGTCTTTGCTCACTTCTCCCTGAAACCCATTATGCAGAATAGTAGACTGTGGCTGGTAATGAAAATGGGAAGAATCAGTAAAAGCTAAAAAAGAGTCAATAAAATCTTCTATCATTTCCTCCCCATCCTGTAGACTATCTAGTAATGGTAGTCTCCAGCTTTCAATAAAAAGTCAATGCTTCACCCTTGCTCAGTCATTTAGGGTTTTCAGGAAACAGCGCTACTTGCAAACCTAAACAACCTGCCATGTGAGATGAGCTTAATACATCCCAAAGACTTCCATTCCTTCTCTCTTGAGAAGTTCAAGACAAAAAAAAAAAAAAGCAAAGCAAAAGACAAAAGTAATTTTAAAAGAAAGTGAAATAGAAATGGAAGCCTCTCTTCTTACCTGACTCACTGTCCCAATCTTGGATCTCAGCCACACTGGGTTTAGCCGACGGATGTCATGGCCATCAAGACTAATAGTTCCTTGTTGAGAGGAAAGGAAAGAGTCACTGAGTGTGATGAGGCTGATGACCAACACGGAAGGGATCCGGTGGGAAAATTCCAGACTCATTTTTTAAAGATCAAAATGTACTGAAAATCTCCAGATGGACTCTAAAACTAACATATTTCATGAAATTTCAGAGCTAAAAGGGACTTTCTGGATTGTCCAAGTTATTGTTTCCCTACAGTAGCTGGATGACTATCTCACCGAGTCCATCTGTCCAGCTTGCCTTCCTGTACTCCGGAGGTTCTAGGGAGTTTTCCCAAAACTCCCTAGTGACTTAGGATTCCACCGATAAGATGCACTTGTGCAAAGCTTTAATTCAGAAGGGAGGGGCAAGCCATGAGGCGTCCACTTGTGGCACGAATATTGGCAGAGGTGGCACAGCTCTGAAGCTGGCACCCATGATGGCAACTGCCTAAATTTGTAGCTTCCTGACCATGCCAGTGTCAGCAGCTACCTTGAAGGCCTGGTTCTGGGGTGGAGTTCTGGGAACTGTCCTGGAAGTACAACCTAGAATCTATTTTGTCATTCCTGCCAGTGATTTTTGAGCTCTTGTATTACTCCTTAAAATATCCCTTTCTGTAATAAGCTTAGTTGGTGAGGAATCTGTTGTCTGCAACTAAGAATCTGGTCGATACAATGGCAGAGCTTTTAAATAATCAGACGCTATCTCTATGACTTTTGCTAACAGAATTCTTCACATTGAGGGTGCTCAACAAAACTTGGTGATGATGACAACAGTGACAGCATAAGAAATGCCATTTCTTCTCAGTTAATGTTGTGGAATTATAGAAGCCAGCTGGAAACATTCACAAACTGGCAAAAACTTGAGGTCTTTGACAAAAAAGCACAAAGCTCTTTATAGACTACACATGGCAGACATTTAACTGCAGTTTGCTTTGTCCTGGATTTATTCATTGTGATGAAGAAACTAGAGACTCAGTATTTTTACTTGAATTACAGCAACCTAAATAGGATTCTTTCTTGTCTTTTTTTTTCCTTTTTATGGAGAACAAGGTCTCACTATATTGCCCAAGCAGGTCTCAAACGCCCGCGCTCAAGCTATCCTCCCACCTCTGCCTCCCTAAGAGCTGAGATTACAGGCGTGAACTACTGTGTCCGGCTAACTAGGATTTTCTTAAACTCCAAATTTTATAGCAAGTCAATGGTGAATCAAGAAAGCGATTCCAGAGACAAACAATGTAGTAAGCCCCATTTTAACACAGGTGGTGATTCCGTGGGTCAGGATTTGCAAGTCACATATTTATCTGACATGTAACCAGCTCTCACATTGTTTTAACCAAAAAGCGTAAGCACAAAGACACAAAACGTTCATTTTTTAAATTAAAGAATTTTTTTTTTTTTTTAATAAATAGAGACAGGGTCTCACTATGTTACCCGGGCTGGTGTCCAACTTGTGGCCTCAAGTGATCCTCCCACCTCAGCCTCCCAAAGTGTTGGAATTACAGGTGTGGGGCTCCACATCTGGCCAAAATATTCTTTCTAAATTCATGATTTGATTTTTACTCAGAGTTGTTTGCTTGCTGACATTTTACTCAGAGTTGTTTGCTTGTTTGTAGTAGACATTGTTGTCTACTACAGGGAAGATAGAAAGAAGTAAAATCATGTGCTCTTTGCTCTTAAAGATGTTATAATCCAGTTAAAAATAAAATAAAAACTAGAATGAGAAAAATCATCCATTAAGAAAATCCCGGCTGGGCGCGGTGGCTCACGCCTGTAATCCGAGCACTTTGGGGGGCCGAGGCGGATGGATCATGAGGTCAGGAGATCGAGACCATCCTGGCTAACACGGTGAAACCCCGTCTCTACTAAAAATACAAAAAAAATTAGCCGGGCGTGGTGACAGGTACCTGTGGTCCCAGCTACTCGGGAGGCTGAGGCAGGAGAATGGCATGAACCCGGGAGGCAGAGCTTGCAGTGAGCTGAGATTGCGCCACTGCACTCCAGCCTGGGCGACAGAGCAAGACTCCATCTCAAAAAAAAAAAAAAGAAAATCCCTACTAGCTCAAAATAGCTTCAATGGAACAGTCACATAGAAGTGAATCACTGGCCAGGCGCGGTGGCTCACGCCTGTAATCCCAGCACTTTGGGAGGCCAAGGCGGGCGGATCACGAGGTCAGGAGATTGAGACCATCCTGGCTAACACGGTGAAACCCCGACTCTACTAAAAATATAAAAAATTAGCCGGGCGTGGTGGCAGGCAGGCGCCTGTAGTCCCAGCTACTCGGGAGGCTGAGGCAGGAGAATGGCGGGAACCCGGGAGGCAGAGCTTGCAGTGAGCTGAGATTGCGCCACTCCACTCCAGCCTGGGCGACAGAGCAAGACTCTGTCTCAAAAAAAAAGAAGTGAATCACTGATTGCCAAGTTAACTGTGTGCACAATAAGCACTCAATGGGTCACAGGCAGAGGCAGAGGTTCTCTAGGAGCTCCCTATCGCTCCTGCGCCCAGCATGCGCGCTGGCACACGGTGGTTCTCCAGGGTGCTGCTGGTGTGTAGGGATGTCCAGCGGCACCCCAGGCACCTTCTCCTGGCTGCTGAGCACAGCCTCATCCACCTGCTCCCAGTAGAGGGCATATCCAGAGGAGATACCCGCATGGGAGATGAGGAGGTAGAACTGGGGAAGTCACTCTGGGCTTGAAGAGGTAGGACACATTACATACAAAAAGCTCTAAAGGCCTCTGTATGAGCTGTCATGCCCCTGCAAATGACACCTTCTGTTTGAGGGATTTCTTTCCACCGGCACTTAGAAAAGAAGGTACTCTCACAAAATAAGGTATCTGCATGGTTTGAGCATCTCCCAGGGCGCAAAAGTGGGAGCAGAGCTCGGGAGAGTCCCCCGGTGCTATAGTGTGGTGAACCACTTACCAGAAGCAGGGTCATACAACCTCAGCAGGAGCGAAAGCACTGTTGATTTGCCAGAACCACTTGGGCCAACCAGTGCCGTGACAGATCCTGACGGAATGGAAAGGCTGAAATCCTGAAATATGGGCACCTCTGGGCGAGCTGGATAGGCAAAATGCACGTTCTTAAACTCCAAAGCACCCTGGAAGCTTTTCTCATTTAAGATGACCCCCTCTGAAACATAAAATGGAATATTAATTACTAACAGCAAAAAATTAAACTCAAAAGCTGAACTCGGTTCTCCTACTCATCTGGCTATGGATGGGTGACTCCACCACAGCTAATCCTGGTATATGAGCTCTTAAAGGGCAAGTCAGAAGCAGACCTAGGCTAAATGCTTACCACGTGCCAACTCTGCACCTACTATGTCCAAGGTATTATATACGTAGATGGTCTTACTTGATCCTTACAACCCTGAGAGGTAGAAATTATAATTCCAATTTTGCTGATGAGGACATTGAAGACCACAGACAACAACCTGCTTAAGCTAACAAGTAGTGGAGTTAAGATCCACCCTTGTTAGTCTGGTTTCAAACCCGATGGCCTTCTCTCTACGCCACTGCCTCTGTGTAGCTCCAGAGTTTATCTTACCTACCTGGAATAAATATTTTGAAAGAGTTATGATGAAACGGGGAGCGCTGCACAGCAGCCGCAGAACTGGAGGGGTCAGAGGTCTGTTCTGCCCTGGTGTTCACCTGCTGTGCTTTGGGAGACACCACTGAAACTCTCTCAGCTGGGCCTATTTCCTAGGCCTATCACATTGGAGAATATTGGGCTTTCACTTATGGACCTGGGGCTACCTAACAATGTCCTAGGAAGTTAATAAGCAGTTGGGAGTGGTTACTACTCATAGCCATTTCTCCCGATTCCTGGCTAGTTGGTTTAGGCCCTACAGCTCCAGAGAAGTCACTGATAAGGAAGGAGATGGCTCCAGCCAATGAGTACCAGCCTCCCCTACCCCACACCAAAATGCCAAGAAACTTAGATATTTTCTTATGTCTGATTCCTCCTCCCTTCTTCCCACCATAGCCCTCCACAGAGATGTCAGAATCACTAGGGAAGATCAATTTGGCGGACTAGCTGGGACCCTTCCTAGTCACAGCCCTGGGCCACACTGACTTCCATCCTGCCCTTTGCGGTAACACCCAGATGCAGGGAGGGGAACAGAGGGCAGCACACTATGTGGCCAGCCCATGCATCCAGGGACACCCTGGCCCACAACAGTGCCCCAGCAGCTGTCCCACCCCCTCTCATAGAAAACCTGACCGCCCCCCCGCCCGACCCACCATGCAGCAGGAGCCACATCCTTACTGTGGCTCATCCCTCACGCCCTTGCAGGCAGGGGAAAAGCTGGTCTCATTGTTCAAAGCCACATTTGTTAATCCTAGCAAAGAAACAATCAATTTTCAGACCCACCGTTAAAAGGCAGCTTGGGCTCTCTCTCCAGGAGCTCCCAGAGGCGTCCCCCTGCACCCAGTCCTTTCATCAGCTCCGAGTAGAAAGAGCTCAGACCTGAGGACGAGAAGCAGAATCCACACACATGTCCACCACTGGCACTGGCACTGGCACTGGCCACCACTCCTCCGAAAGGAGTGACAATGATTGCTTTTAATATAAAATCTGTTATCAATATTTTCAAAAAACAACTTGAGGCAGCTTCCTGGGAACTGATACTCAGAATTGCTTGTCTCATACTCTAGTTTTCCTTTGGCTTCTCCTCCAGTTTCATTGATTTTTTTTTTTTTTTTTGATACAGATTATCACTCTGACACTCAGGCTGGAGTGCAGTGGCACGATCTCAGCTCACTGCAATCTCCATCTCCCCAATTCAAGTGATTCTCCTGCCTTAGCCTCCCGAGTAGCTGGGATTACAGGTGCTCGCTACCAGGCCTGGATAATTTTTTTATTTTTAGTAGAGATGGGGTTTCGCCATGTTGGCAAGGCTGCTCTCAAACTCCTGACCTTAGGTGATCCACCCGCCTCGGCCTCCCAAAGTGTGGGATTATAGGCATGAGCCACTGCACCTGGCCACATTTCACTGATTTCTAATAAGGATTTAATGTTTGATCAGGGATTGAAAAACATATATAGTCATACTCATCAACCACTGGATTAAAATCATAATGCCGCAGAGGAAATCTACCTAGTTAAAAGCATAGCAATTTAACTGAAATGTAATGCTATCTCATAATTTAAAAAAATATAAAATACTTCAATGTTGATTTTAAAGACAAATCCACAAAATAATACCTCACCTTCAGGCACTCAATAAATACAACTTTGATAAGCTACTCACATTCTCCCATATACTTCAAGTAATCCCTAGATTACTTACAATACCTCATACAATGTAATGCTATGTTAAAAAAAAAAAAAAAAAAAAAGGGCCAGGCAAAGTGGCTCATGGCTGTAATCTCAACACTTTGGGAGGCCAAGGTGGGAGGACTGTAGAGCCCAGGAGTTCAACACCAGCCTGGGCAACACAGAGAGAACCCTATTTCTACAAAAAATAACTGTAAGGCCAGGCCTGGTAGCATGTGCCTATATTCCTAATTACTTGGGAGGCTGAGGCAGGAGGATCACTTGAGTCCAAGAGGTTAAGGCTGCAATGAGGTATTACTGCCCCACTGCACTCTGGCAGCACTCAGGGCAACAGAGCAAGACCCTGTCTCAAAACAAAAAACAACAACAACAAAAAAACTTTCACAGTAGCAAAAACAAATAAATTTGGTTAATGTTAAACATTCCAGCAATCTCTTTATTTTTATTTTTTTGTGGAGACAGGGTCTTACTATGTTCCCTAGACTGGTCTTAAACTCCTGGGCTCAAGCAATCCTCCTGCCTTGGCCTCCTGAAGTGCTGGAATTACAAGTGTGCGTCACCATCCCTGGTCTCTAGCGATCACTTTTTAAAGTCAGCTTTGAACCATTATTTATTTTTTTTTTTTGAGACGAAGTCTTGCTCTGCTGTGGTGTAGTATTTATCACTGAACCTCTGCCTCCCAGGTTCAAGCAATTCTCCCTGCCTCAGCCTCCCGAGTAGCTGGGATTACAGGCGCCCCCCACCATGCCTGGCTAATCTTTGTATTTTTAGTAGAGATGGGGTTTCACCATGTTGGCCAGGCTGGTCTCCAACTCCCAACCTCAAGTGATGTACCCACCTCAGCCTCCCAAAGTGCAGGGATTATAGGTGTGAGCCACCATGCCTGGCCTGAACCATTTAACAACTTAAACCCCAAATGCAATGGTCTACATCAAATGTGAGGACATTTATTTGTAACATTTTCCCTCAGTGAGGATGCTGAAAAAATACAATTAAAATATTCTATGGTATGAATATTTACGCAAGATACAATGGACTAAGATTTTTAGGCTGAATTAAAAATGCATTTGGCAAAAATAGACCCCCATGAACAGTCAACTGATTTTTGACAAAGAAGCAAAGGCAATACAATGGAGATGCAATGGCAATATACACATTATCTTTTTAACAAATGGTTCTAGAACAACTGAACATCCACATGCAAAGAAGAAATCTAGACACAGACCTTACACCTTTCCCAAAAACTAATATAGAGTTAATTACAGACCTAATGTAAAACACAAAACAATAAACTCCTAGAAGGCAATATAGGAGCAAGTGTAGATGACCTTGAATTTGGTGATGACTGTCTAGATACAATACCAAAGGTACAATCCATGAAAGAAAGAAGCTGGACTTCATTAAAATAAAAAATGTACGCTTTGCAAAAGACAATGTGAAAAGAAGAGGACCAGCCACAAACCGGAAGAAAATATCTGTAAAAGACCTATCCAATAAAGGATTGCTACCCAAAATATACGAAGAACTCTTAAAACTCAACAATACGGAAACATGAAGACTTACTTAAAAATGGTCAAAAGTCCTGAACAGACAACTCACCAGAGAAGATATACAGAGAGTAAATAAGCATATGAACAGATGCCCAACATCATATGTCATCAGGGAAATGCAAACTGAAACAACAATGAAATACCATGCATCTATCAGAATGGCTAAAAGCTAGAACGCCGACGCCACCAAATGCTGGGGTGGATGTGGAGCAACAAGAACTCTCATTCCTTGCTGGTAGGGATGCAAATGGGACACACACTTTGGAAGGCAGTTTGGGAGTTTCTTACAAAACTAAAATTTTTTTTTGTAAGAAAAAAAATTCATTCAGTCACCATAGAGATGTCAAAAATTGCCAATGCTGGCCAGGTGCGGTGGCTCACACCTGTAATCTCAGCACTTTGGGAGGCCAAGGTGGGCAGATCACTTGAGACCAGGAGTTCAAGACCAGCCTGGCCAACATGGTGAAACCCTGTCTCTACTAAAAAAAAAAATACAAAAATTAGGCCAGGCGCAGATGGCTCATGCCTGTAATCCCAGGACTTTGGGAGGCCGAGGCAGGTGGATCACCTGAGGTCAGGAGTTCAAGATCAGCCTGGACAACATGGTGAAACCCCTTCTCTACTAAAAATACAAAAAAAATAGCTGGACGCAGTGGCATGCACCTGTAGTCCCAGCTACTTGGGAGGCTGAGGCTGGAGAATCGGTTGAACCTAGGGGGTGGAGGTTGCAGTGAGCCAAGACTGCGCCACTGCACTCCAGCCTGGGTGACAGAGCAAGACTCCATCTCAAAAAAAAAAAAAAAAAAAAAGGGCCGGGCATGGTGGCAGATACCTGTAATCTCAGCTCTTTGGGAGGCTGAGGCACAAGAATTGCTTGAGCCCGGGAGGTGGAGGTTGCAGTGAGCTGAGATGATGCTACTGCACTCCAGCCTGGGCAACAGAATGAGACTCCCTTTAAAAAAAAAAAAACCTTGCCAATGCTGACTACATTGCAACATCACAGAAGGGTATTGAGAAAAGTTTTCAATTAGCAATAATTACACCTCGGATAAACCTCATTGCCTACGATACTGCCACTGTGCTAAGCTAAACATATTCTTACCATCCAATCAAGCAGTTGTACTCCTTGGTATTTACCTAAATGAGCTGAAAACTTCTATCTACACAAAAACCTACACATGGATGTTTATAGCAGCTTTATTCATCATTGCCAAAACTTAGAAGCAGCCAAGTGTCCTTTACTAGGTGAATGAATAAACTGTTGTACATCCACGCAATGGAATATTATTCAGTGCTAAAAATAAATGAGCTATCAAGCCATAAAAAGACATGGAGAAATCTTAAATGCATATTTCTATGAAAAGAGCCAATCAAATGCTACATATTGCATGATTACAAATATATGACATTCTAGAAAAGGCATAACCATGGAAACAGTAGGTTGCAGAAGGGTGATGAATAAGCAGAGCTCAGAGGATCTTTGAGGCAGTGAAACTACTCTGTATGATACAGTAATGTTGGATACATGTCATTTTGCATTTGTCCAAACCCACAGAATGTACAACACCAAGAGTGAACCCTAATGTAAAGTGTGGACTTTGGGTGTAATGCTGTGTCAATGTACGCTCTTTTTTTTTTTTCTTTTTTGAGACAGAGTCTCACTCTGTCACCCAGGCTGGAGTGCAGTGGCGCAATCCCAGCTCACTGCAACCTCCGCCTCCCAGGTTCAAGCAACTCTCCTGCCTCAGCCTCCCGAGTAGCTGGGATTACAGGCATGAACCAGCACACCCAGCTAATTTTTGTATTTTTAGTAGAGACAGGGTTTTGCCATGTTGGCCAGGCTGGTCTCGAACTCCTGGTCTCAAGTGATCTGCCCGCCTCAGCCTCGCAAAGTGCTGGGATTACAGGAGTGAGCCACTGCGCCCAGCTGTAGGTTCATTAATTGTATCAAATGTGCCACTCTGCAGAGGATGTTAATAGGGAGGCTGTGCATGTATGGGGGCAGGGGTATACACCCCTATCTCCACACAATTTTGCTATGAACATAAAACTACTTTGAAAATGGTATTAATTTTTAAAAAGAAGGGAGGGAGGGAAGAAAGAAAGAAGAGAAAAAAAGTAAGGCTGGGCATGGTGGTGCACACCTATAATCCCAGCACTTTGGGAGGCCGAGGCAGGAGGATCACTTGAGCCCAGGAGTTTGAGACCAGCCTGGGCAACACAACATAGCAAGACCCTGTCTCTACAAAAAATAAAAATAATTAGCTGAATATGGTTGTGTATGCCTGCAGTCCTAGCTACTCAGGAGGCTGAGGCAGAAGGATCACTTGAGCCCAGGAGGTCGAGGCTGCAGTGAGCTAGGATTGTGCCACTGCACTCCTGCCTGGAGACATAGTAAGACCCAGTCTCTAAAACAAAACAAAACAAAAAAGAAGTAAAGGGAAAGAGTCAGAAGTAGTTTAACATAGTAAAGAGCTTTGATTCTGAAGAACAAAAGCACAATGGCCTTGGATAAACAAAATGCAATCTCTCGCTATAATGAAATATTATTCAACCATAAAAAGGAACGACGTACTAGCCCAGTTGCGGTGGCTCATACCTGTCATCCCAACACTCTAGGAAGCAAAGGTGGGCAGATTGCTTGAGCCCAGAAGTTCAAGACCAGCCTGGGAAACATGTTGAAACTCTGTCTCTACAAAAACTAGCCAGGCATGGTGGCGCATGCCTGTAAGTCCCAGCTACTCAGGGGGCTGAGGTGAGAGGACTACTTGAGCCCAGGAGGTCAAGGCTGCCCTACTGCACTCCAGCCTGGGTGACAGAGCAAGCCCCTGTCTCAGGAAAAAAGAAAAGAAAAAAAAAAAAAAAAAGGGAATGAAGTACTGATACGTGCTACCATGTAGATGAACTTTGAAAATGTTATGCTAAGTGTAAGAAGCCAGGCACAGGAGGACATGTATCGTATGATTCCTTTTATATGAAATATCTACAATAGGTAAATACATAGAGACAGAAAGCAAACTGTGGTTGCCAGGAGCCGGCAGGAGGAAGTAAAGTAGACAGACTGCTTAATGAGTACTGGTTTTCTTTTCGGTGATGAAACGGTTTGGGAGCTAGATGGAGATAGTGGTTGCACAGCATTATGAATGTACTAAACACCACTGAATTGTAAACTTGAAAATGGTTAGGTTTTGCTTTTCTTCATACAGTACTTCTGACTTCATCTTAGCAGAGAATGTACTTAGAATCATTGGGGTTTTTACCCCTAGTATGCCTTTCTAAGCAGAAACCAAAATAAAAATTCTTATTGAATAAATAAAATAGAATTTCTTGCTTTGCAGATTATAGAATCACTTTAGACAGTGATTCTATAAAAGTATAAAATTACTTTAAAAACATAAAAGCATGGCTGGGTGTGGTGGCTCACACCTGTAATCCTAGTAATTTGGGAGGCTGAGGCGGGCAGATTGACTGAGCTCAGGAGTTCAAGACCAGCCTGGGCAACATGGTGAAACCCCATCTCTATTAAAAAAAAAATCCAAAAAATTAGCCAGGTGTGGCGGCACGTGCCTGTAGTCCCAGCTACTCAGAAGGCTGAGGCAGGAGAATTGCTTCAACCCCAGAGGCGGAGGTTGCAGTGAGCCGAGATCATGCCACTGCACTCCAGCTTGGGCGAAAGAGTGAGACTCCATCTCCAAACAAACAAACAAACAAACAAACATAAAAGCACTTAAAATCTAATTTAAGTTGTTGGGCATTGGTGGTTCAGTGGTAGAATTCTCACCTGCTAATTCAAGTTGTTGGATTAAATTCCTATCACCTTAGGCATCTATGTTATAAATGTGGAAGAACTGGTGGCAACAGATGTACACTGACCTACCCATATTTTCTCTCATCCCTCCTTGCACCAGATGGCAGATCCTGAACAAGACAGTTGACCAGAGTTGTGGGCTAGCCTGTGGTTAAGAAAGCCAAATTACCCAATCTCTGCATGCAGACAAAGCCTTAGCAGCACCTCCCATAACCAGTGGTGGTAACTGACCATAGCAATGGATTAGAACTGTGTTTTCCAACCCATTCTGTGCAAGGCACAGTTGTGAACTTGTCCATTGTGAACAGAGAGGGCAACAGAACAACCACAAACAGAAATAACTTCTATCATGCCAAATGGTTCAGAGCAGGGAAGAGGAGGGGCTGAGAAAGATCATGTCTAACGTGGCAGAAAACATTAAGATGACGGGAGGCCAGGGAGGAAACCTGGAATGTGAACAGAAAGGCCAGGGAGAGGGGAAGTGGGGTAGGTAGTCCAACTTGAAGGAGGATGGAAGACCTAAGGGAACAGGACCACAAGAGGGTGTGAAACCTCCAGCCCAGCAGGCTCGATCCAGGAAATGGAGAGGGAAGAGCTACATGCTGTCTGTGGGTCCTCCTGAACTGGTCCACCTTCTCGTTTCCCAAACCATCCAGCACCCCATAACATCTTAAAATCAGTTTTTATTTAAGACCAGCCAGCAGAACTAAAATGCTTTTTTCAGGGGTCTCTGAAAATCTCATTCCAGAAAAAAATCCTCACTTGCCTGCAGATGTCTACGGAAATGCCTCTACCTTCAACAATTAGACAGATACAAAACCCTGAAAATAAAACTCTCTGGTTGAGGCAACACCATAGGATACCTGATAATGTTCCATTAATCAGACCTTAAGCTACTTACCTGACCTTTCCATCTTGATTTTCAAAGACAAGAAGGGAAACAAAAACCAGGAAATCATTTGTCCCAAGTTGACTGGGGATGCATTCCTGCTTTCCTTCATCCGGGAATGAAAAATAAAAGCTGAACTCTTACAGATTCTTAATAAAAGCAGGCAACTCTGTTTCATGCACTTGATAATTTACAAATATTTTCTGATTGCTCATTAGTTTTGAATATGGTCGACTTTGTGCAAAAGGAATTTTATTCTCCACTGATTTGCCAATCACGAAACCATGACTAACACAGGACTATGGGTTTCCGTGTCCACACCTGCTCAGCGCCACCCTCCTTCTGCCTGCACCTGTGAGCAAGTGAACAAATGGTCTGAAGACACAAGCTGGGAAATACCACTCCAGAGTGATGCTGAGCTATAAGAGGCCTCCAAAGATCCCCAAACTTCCCAACCAAGGAGCTGTTTGCTCACCTGCTGGGGAGGGTCACACTCATTTTACTTCTTTAAAAGCCCAGTTGGAATAATAACATTCTAGGAAATGCTTTTTCAGTTGAAGTTAATTGAAGTAATGTGAAAGTTCAGTTTCTCTTTCAGAAATGATGCTCTGATTTTTAATTTGTAACACCCCAAGCCTATTTAAATTATTTACCTCCAATGCTTATTCCAACCCAGAAAGCATACATTAGGAAGGAAGAGAGTTCACCCACGGTCATGTGGGCACTGCCCATCAGCAGCCCTCCTTTGTACAGGACAGAAAGCACGATCAGGTTTCCGGAGAGCCCAGTCTGTCGAATGAAGAAAACACCGAAGTCAGGTGGGAATCAAGGACCCAGAATGCGAAAAGCATGAACACGGCCTGTCATGTCCCTTTTTCATTCAACTGTCACAGCAAGATTTTTCCACAATATTAATTTCACCTGAGTTTCAAATTATAAATGGTTTTGTAATATTGCAATAATGAAGAAAACAATCTCATCACCATGAAAACCTACAAGCTAAGTCTCCCATCAGATCCCGATTTTATCCCATCTACTCAGTTTGCAAAGGATAAAAGTAATATTAAAGGTTCCTTCCCTAACTAGAGGAAACAAGTAAATATCTACTGTATGGGTTTATATAATATGATGAGATGTTCTGGGCAAGGACACCAGCCTGAGGAGCTGGACTCCTGTATCTATGGCCTGCTTTTACCTTGGTTACATGTGTGGTTTTCTTAGGTATAGGGGAGGCCTTCTCCAGGCCACTGCTCCTTATCTGTTAATCATAGCAATGATGGAATTGCCTCTGAAGTTCTTTTCAGTTTATACATATCTTGAATTTTCCCTCATGGTGATTTTCTATTTCAGTGTCCTATTTGAGTGCATTGTGATTGATTTTTTATACTTGTTTCTTGAAACACATTGAGGTGATTTTGGTTAATCCTCAGACTTTGCTGGCATCAGAATGACCTGGAAGGCCTGTTAAACAGATTGCTGGCCCCAGTTTCCTACCCAGCAGATCGGGGGTGGAGCTGAGTCTTGGTGAGGCAGACCAGTGCTCAGGCAAAGCTGATGCCGCTGGCCTGCACCGCACAAAGAATCAGTGCCCGATCACACCATGCACTGACTTTTCTCTAAGGACATTTACTTGTTTCTTCCTTTTTCACAAAAATATTTTAAAGAAAGTCAGTCTCGGCCTTGAAATTAAGACTAAAATTTAAAAAATTAAAATTATTTTCTACTTATGCTGAGCACCACAGAATAAAACTCTCACCATTCTAACATTTGCCACTTTCACTTTTTCCAAAATGATCTACTTACCGCTCCAAAGAAGCCAGCCCGAGCGAATGCCTCTTTCCTTGCTAACTGCATTACATGGTCCACTTTGATGGCATATTTCTCTATTTCAGTCATTTCTTTCCCAAAAGCTCGAACAGTTCTTACATTTCCAATACGTTCCTCAGCTAGCTGGGAGAATAATAAATACATTTCAGGAGGAGAAGGGTCATATTTCAAGAGCTTCTAGAAGCAACAATAAAATGTGGTTCTCATTTTGTTATTAAAAAGAAAAGAAATAGTGATAGTAAGAAGTGAGAACTCCATAAAAGACACTATCAATGGAAAGCCACTCTCGATACGTGACTAAGTCAAAAAAGAGTGACAAAGCAGAGTATACAAAACAATCCTAGTTTTGGGGAAACAAAATCTATACCTAAACATATCAGAAAAACATATAGGCAGAAAAATACGAGTATATGTAGATGCAGAAATGCATTTTTATGCAGAGAAAAAGACAGACTCCAAAATGTTAATAATGTTAATTCTAAAAGACAGGATTATGCGTGTTTTTGTTTTCTCTCTTTATATTTTCAAATTTTTCAACAATAAACATGCATGGTTTTTGTAACATGAAAGTATAATGATTATTTTTAATTTTTCTTTTTTTTTTGGAACGGAGTTTCACTCGTCACCCACGCTGGAGTGCAATGGCGCAATCTCAGCTCACTGCAACCTTCACCTCCCGGGTTCAAGCGATTCTCCTGTCTTGGCCTCCCAAGTAGCTGGGATTATAGGCACAAGCCAGCACGCCCAGCTAATTTTTCTATTTTTAGCAGAAACAAGGTTTCACCATGTTGGCCAGGCTGGTCTCAAACTCCTGACCTCAGGTGATCCACCTGCCTTGGCCTCCCAATGTGCTGGGATTATAGGCATGGGCCACTGCGCCTGGCCATTTTTAATTTTTGAAAAGATAACGTTGCACAGCACTGCAAAGCTAGATTTATTAAATTAATGAAACACTTATCTAGTAACTACTTTCAAAACCTGATTAACTGTTTTGTCCTATAACAAATAGTGATAGTGGCTAGGTATGGTGGTTCATGCCTGTAATCCCAGCACTCTGGGAGGCCAAGGTGGGAGGATCACTTGAGCCCAGGAATTTGAAACCAGCCTGGGCAACACAGTAAGATCATGTCTCTACAAAAAATTTTAAAAATTAGTGGGCATGGTGGCATGTGGCTATAGTCCCAGCTACTGAGGAGGCTGAGGTGGGAGGATCACTCGAGCCTGGGAGGTTAAAGCTTCACTGAGCTGTGATTGTACCACTGCACTCCAGCCTAGAGTGCATGAAAAAACTTTTCTCATGTACCCTGTCTCCAAAAAAAAAAAAAAAAAAAAAGAAAGAAAAGAAATAGTGATAGTAACAAGTGAGGACTCCACAAAATGTTTAGTGAAGTTGGATCTACTTTGAGATATGGGTAGAAATCTAGTCTAGAAAACAGAGTAGTTTAAGTTTCTGGGATCTTGGGGTAATTTCTAATGAAAGGAAAGGCAGTCACTTTATTGAAAAACCTAAGTACATCCCTTAGGATCTGCCCTCTAGGATCCTGGCTGTGACCCCATTCTGCTGGAAACCACACGGACGGGAAGGGGCCTTTACCTGAGTGGCTTGTGCCAGGGAATCCTGAGTGACTTTGGTCAGTTTCCGTAGATATCGCCCATAAATTACAGCAATGATTGACACTGGAGGCACCACGCTCAAAACAAAGGTGGCCAGATTAGGTGAGACAAAAAACTGTCAAAAACAAAAAAAATTCAGAGGTGTTTGTTACATTGGGTGGCAAGGCATTCTCATTACCTACGATAGGGGAGTGTGTGTGTGGGTGTGTCTGTGTGTGTGTGAGTGTGTTTAAATTAACAGCAGGCTTGAAGGTACTGTCCCCAAGTTGTTACATCCTGTTTTGGTGGAATTTTTCAGACATCTTTATTCTTCACAAAACTCCATAAATATTCAGCATGCCACATAGAAGAAATGTGACAAGCAATTGCTGAAGAAAGAATCCTCAGGCCAATACTAGATCAGACCATGCTGTTTAACAACAGAGTGGGAAGAGACAGGATGGGAGTTTGGCAGAGGCCCATTCTGCTCCACGCTTCAGTCCACCTCAGGAGTTGTGTATTCAGGACTGAACCACCTGCAGGCACTGAACAACCACAACAACATGTCCCATCAAAATGACCAAGATGGTGAAGTCACCAAAAAATCCCACATCGGGTGGGGTGTGGTGGCTCACGCCTGTAATCTCAGTACTTTGGGAGGCCGAGGCAGGCGGATCACCTGAGGTCAGGAGTTTGAGACCAGCCTGACCAACGTGATGAAACCCCATCTCTACTAAAAATATAAAAATTAGCTGGGTGTTGGGGCACACGCCTGTAACGCCAGCTACTCGGGAGGCTGAGGCAGAATTGCTTGAACCCGGGAGGTGGAGGTTGCAGTGAGCCAAGACTGAGCCACTGCACTCTAGCCTGGGCAACAAGAGCAAAACTCCGTCTCAAAAACAAACAAACAAACAAAAAAAACCGCATATTGCACGACAAACAGTCAACAGAGGACTTGGAGAACACAACAAGTCGAAGAAGAATTAGAGCTGCTTTCACGGCTCAGTGGACTGAAGTCAGCAGGATGGATCTGTTCTCAACATACTGAGAAGCTTCTAGCAATCGGAATTGCTGAAAGAATAACCTAACTTCTAGATGTAAGTAACAGAGGGTTTTCCTGTCAACCTTGCAATTTGGTGATTGTACTTTCAATAGTACTAGCATCTCTTCGACAAATTACTAAAATCTACCATATCTCATCTGCACAGAAAATAGTATAATCAGTACAAGGCTAAATAATACCAAGGAAAAACTGCAAACTGAAACATAAGTGGATTGATCAACCAATCATTCACTCATTCATTTACTCATTCAACAAGTTGTTACTGAGAGCCCACGTTACTGAGTGCAAGTACTATTCCAGGCACCTGGGAGATAACCAACCCTCAGAGTTTTCATGCAAGAAAGAAGAGGTGAGACTTACACAATAAACAAGTAAAAGAAAGAGAAAGTATCACTGCAGATGTAACACGATCTTGGAAGACCTCTCCACCAAGAGGGAAGAGCCATTGCATAAAGGCCCTGAGGCAGAAAGGAGGTTGGCACCTTCACAGAGGAGCAAGCAGATGTGCATAGGAATGTCCCACCCTGAGAAGACAAGTCCATCAGGACACCTGGGGTGAGCCTTGGGGAACATAATCATATCTCTGATGGTCACCATCAGGACATGAGACCAAGAGGGCAGGTCTAACACTTCTGGGGCCTGAACACAACTGATGTCAAATGAACCAACTGGACAGGTGTCCTCTGTGTGGGGCAGGCACAGTCCATCAAGATTGTCCTAGAACTGTCCCAGAACCACCCCCCTCCCTTCACTCTGGTTCCATACTTAATGAAAAGACTTCTGATGACTAATACAGCTGTTGGGAGGTGTACCCAACAGCTCCGAAGAGACAGCGACCATCGGGAGCGGGCCATGAGGACGATGGCGGTTTTGTTGAAGAGAAGGGGGGGAAGTGTGGGGAAAGGAAGGAGAGATCAGATTGTTGCTGTGTCTGTGTAGAAAGAGGTGGGCATAGGAGACTCCATTTTGTTCTGACTAGGAGAAATTCTTCTGCCTTGGGATGCTGTTGATCTATGGCCTTTCCCCCAGCCCCATGCTCTCTGAAACATATGCTGTGTCAACTCAGGGTTAAATGGATTAAGGGCGGTGCAAGATGTGCTTTGTTAAACAGATGCTTGAAGGCAGCATGCTCTTTAAGAGTCATCACCACTCCCTAATCTCAAGTACCCAGGGGCAGAAACACTGCAGAAGGCCGCAGGGTCCTCTGCCTAGGAAAACCAGAGACCTTTATTCATGTGTTTATCTCCTGACCTTCTCTCCACTATTATCCTATGACCCTCCCATATCCCCCTCTCCGAGAAACACCCAAGAATGATCAATAAATACTTCATAAATTAAAAAAAAAAAAAAAAAAAAAGAAAAGACTTCTGATGACTAATACAGGGCGCTGGCATCATAATGAAGTGTTTTGAATAGCAGAAATGGGCTAGGCATGGTGGCTCGCACCTATAATCCTAGCATTTCAGGAGGCTGAGGCGGGCGGATCACTTGAGCCCAGGAGTTCAAAACCAGTGGGCTGGGCAACATGGTGAGACACTGTCTCTATAAAAAATACAAAAATTAGCCGGGCATGGTGGTGCACGCCTGTAGTTCCAGCTACTCAGGAGGCTGATGCGGGAGGATCACTCGAGCTCGGGAGGCAGAGGTTGCAGTGAGCCAAGATGACACCACTGCACTACAGCCTAGGCAACAGAATGAGACCCTGTCCCAAAAAAAAAAAAAAAAATTGAAATAGCAGAAACACAACTTAATGGTGGGAAGGCCCACTATGTAAATTAATAAATTGGCAGCATGCCATACACAATATCAGGTTCTCATAATTGGACTTCCCCTATGTCAGGTCCCTGAGTTTGTGCAGGAGAAACAAGGTCACATTTCTGATCCTCTAGATCCAAAGATCAGATCCTAGGTGAAGCCACTTCCTGAGGCCCTTTTACAGACTGAATGGAAATTCCCCCTGAAATTCACATGTTGAAGCCTTAACCCCCAGTATGGCTGTATTTGAAGATGGGGCCTCTAAGAAAGTAACTAAGGTTAAATGAGGTCGTTAAGTATGGGGCCATGATCCAATAGGATTAGTGTCCTTATAAGAGACACTCTAGAGCACACTCCCTCTCCACTGTGTGAGCACATCACGGCAAGATGGCAGCTGCCTACAAGCCAAGAGAAAAGGCCTCAGAATTAAGCTATTTTGCTAGCACCTTGACCTTGGACTTCTAACCTCCAGAATTGTGAGAAATACATTTCTGTTGTTTCAGCCACCCAGTCTGTGGTATTATTATGGCATCCCAAACAGACCCCTTTGACTTGCTCATCTGACCTACATTGAATTCCCTTTCCTTGTTACAAAAGGTACCCCAAGTGATTTTTCCCAGCTTGAACTCTTCCTGATCCCCAAAACTATTCATATTTGGAAAATGGCATGTTAGTGCAGGAAGGGTCCTCTTCCAGAGGTTTGCTTCTCTCTTAGCTGGAAAATCATGAGATTTCAAAGCTGTTTTTCATTCCGTAAGTCAGATCTAATAGGCAACACACCGTTCCTCTCTGAGTGCTTCATGGGACACAAAGGACAAAATCCAAGCTTTTCCACTTGCGAGAAAGGATTATTTACAGTTCTTATTCCACGAGTCTAGAACTGCACTGCCCAAAACGATAGCCTTACATGGCTACTGGAAACTTGAAATGTGGCAGGTATGACTGAGACACTGACTTTTTAATTGTATTTAGGTTTAATTAAAATTTAAAAGCCTATACTCCATTCAGTTATTGGAAAACTATTAAGTATGTCTGGAAAACTTGAGTATGTCAAACTACTTTTTCAATTGTATATTTTATAAAATCTAAATATAGATCAAGTACTTTCAATGAAAATTTAGCATCCGAATTAAGATGCTCCATAAGTAGAGAATACACACCAGATTTGGAAATTCAGTTGACCTTTGAACAACACTGGTTTGAAATGCATGGGTCAACTTATACACAGATTTTCTTCCATCTCTGCCACCCCTGAGACAGCAAGAACAACCTTTCTTCCTCCTCTCAGTCTACTCAGTGTGAAGACAATGAGAATAAATACTTTTATGATGAGCCAGGCGCAGTGGCTCACGCCAGCAATCCCAGCACTTTGGGAGGCTGAGGCAGGCAGATCACGAGGTCAGGAGTTCAAGACCAGCCTGGTCAACATAGTGAAATCCCATCTCTACTAAAAATACAAAAAAATTAGTGAGGCGTGGTGGCTGGCGCCTATAATCCCAGCTACTCGGGAGGCTGAGGCAGAAGAATCACTTGAACCCAGGAGGCGGAGGTTGCAGTGAGCCAAGATCGCGCCATTGCACTCCAGCCCGATGACAGTGCAAGACTCCATCTCGAAAAAAAAAAACAAAACAAAACTTCTCATGATAATCCACTTCCACTTAATAAATAATAAATATACCGTACCTTCCTTATGATTTTCTAAATAACACTTTCTTTTCTCTAGCTTACTCTGTTATAAGAACATAGTATATAATACATATAACATACCAAATACATGGTAATTGACTGTGTTATCAGTAAGGTTTCTGGTCAACAGTAGGCTATTACTAGTTAAGTTTTTGGGGAGTCAAAAGTTATACTTTCATTTTTGACTGTGTGGGGTTCAATGTCCCAACTCCTGCATTGTTCAAGGGTCAACTATAATATGAAAGAAATAATATAAAATATCTCATTAATAATTTTGATATTAATTACATATTGAGATGACAATATTTTGTTTATACTGGCTTAAACAAAACATTATTAAAATTAATCTCAGCCAGGTATGGTGGCTCAAGCCTGTAATCCCAGCACTTCAGGAGGCCGAGGCAGGAGGATCACTTGAGGCCAAGAGTTTGAGACCAGCCTGGGCAATATAGAGAGACCCTGCCTCTACAAAAAAAATATATATATTCTTTAAATTAGCCAGACTTGGTGGTGTGTGCCTGTAGTCCCAGATACTTGGGAGATTGAGGTGGGAGAATCACTTTAACCCAGGAGTTTAAGACTGCAGTGAGCTATGATCTTGCCACTGTACTCCAGCCTGGGTAACAGAGTGAGACAGTCTCTAAAAAAATTAAAATTAAAAAAAAAAATTAATCTCATTGGCTTCTTTTTGCTTTTTTAAATGTGGCTACTAAAACATTAAAATCACATATGTGGCTTGCATTGCCTCTCTAATGACCTGCAGCACTGGGCTGAATAGAAATACTGGTTGAAGAGGTAAGGCAAGCAGACAGGACAGGCACAAGCCACCCAGTTAAGGAAAGGAAAAAAGGCCATGGGAGTGAAGAGCTCTCCCCTTAAAAGGGCACAGTTTGACTTACACACAGAGGAATGGAATTTAGTCACCGCTTGGTGCCACCCACAGGGTAGTACCCAGTGCTCCTTCTACCTGATGCTCTTTTCTGCCTTAATACCCCAGGTACACACATCTCAGAATATCCAGCAGTAACACAACAGTTCATTTTCCAGATAATTACTCATTCTGGAGAAATGAAGGTATAAGAGGCCATGCAGGCAGAGGCAATCCCCACGTTCCAGCAGCCTCTGCAACAGCACTTTTGGCCCTAGGCACTTACAGAATGATGCAAACCGCTCAGCTTGAGCTCATCTCACACTTGAGAGGCCTGGTGCAAGCCAAGCCCCGGCAGGAAGGTACCAAGGGGAACCAGGCCCACATACCATCATACTGATGCCTACAGAAGCCTGGGCCCCGGCCCTGAGCCCATCTGAGAGGTTTTCAGTCACTGAGCGCCCCAGGAGTGCAGTGTCTGATGAGAGGCGGTTAATCAATTCTCCTGTGCGAGTCTTGTCAAAGAAAGCAACCTCCTGCCTCAGAATGGAGGAGAATAATGAAGTTCTCAGCCTATTCACAATGCGCTGACCTGCAAAAGCAAACACGAACAAGCTCACCAAGGGTAAAGACATCCATTACCGTTATGGGGCAGCCACCTACTGTGCAGCAGCTTGGCCTGGAGTTGTAACCCTTCTGAGCAATGCAGCCTCTGAGCATGTCTGCTGCACTGTATCCCAGGGGTGGAAAGAGACTTTCCCAAACCAGGCACATTAACTGTCATGCACTACTAACACTACTTTTCTCTTATTAACTACAGACTGTGGGCGCTAGTGAGAGGATACAGGAATAAAATAAATATAACATGACTCAGAAGCTTTTTTTATTTTTACTTTTTTTTTTTTTTAAGAGACTGGGTCTTGCTCTATCACCCAGGCTTGAATGAAGTGGCACGATCACAGTTCACTGTAACCTCAACCTTGTGGGCTCAAGCCATCCTCCCACCTCAGCCTCCTGGGTAGCTGAAACTACAGATGTCCGCCACTACACCCAGTTAAATTATTTTTATTTTTTGTACAGACGGAGTCTTGCTATGTAGCTCAGGCTGGTCTCAAACTCATGGGCTCAAGCAATCCTCCTGTCACAGCCTCCCAAAGTGCTAGGATTACAGGCATGAGCTACCACACTTGGCCGAGATTTTTTTAAGGTATTATTTACAAAGAAGTTTTATTACATTAACTTCCAAAAGCTCATTTTGTTCCTCCCTGGAAACCCTTTCCTGTATTGAACCTTCAAATGGCAAGAACTGGTTAATTATCCACAGAGATAAATGGAGAGCAACAGACTCCGAGTTGGTGTCCCAGGTTCTCTCATTATTGTGGCAGTGACCTGCCTGTAACAACGAGACCTCTTCAGAGAAATACTAACAAAGTTATCATCCCAGCTGCTACTTAAGGAGAAACACAAGCATGGGGCATGTAAATGGGTTTCTGAAGCCTTCAGGAAGCCTCAGAAGTCCAGCTTCATGGCCAGGGGCCTCATTTTCTTTTTTTTTTTGAGATGGAGTCTCGCTCTGTCCCCCATGCTGGAGTGCAGTGGTGTTATCTGGGCTCACTGCAACCTCTGCCTCCTGGGTTCAAGTGATTCTCCTGCCTCAGCCTCCTGAGTAGCTGAGATTACAGGCACACACCACCACGCCCGGCTAATTTTTGTATTTTTAGTAGAGACAGGGTTTCACCATGTTGGCCAGGCTGGTCTCGAACTCCTGACCTCATGATCCACTTGCCTCGGCCTCCCAAAGTGCTGGGATTACAGGCATGAGCCACGGCACCCAGCCCAAGGGGCTTATTTTCAAACCTCCCATAAGACCAACATGATTGCCCTTACAGCTCAACTTCAACTATAAAAGAAGAGTTGAGAAGAGAGTGCTTGATCTAAAATAAACTGTAACTCCAACATCTGGGCAGTCATTGGACTCTATCCCCACTTAATGGGATGCCAGGAAGAGAGGAAGAGAATGGAGCCTGCAGCACATGAGATTTGAGCCCGAACAAACCCACAGGACTCTACATCTTCTTCAGGATGACTCACATCCCTGAGAGGAGAGACTGTTACCTGAAGTTTGCATGAGGTAGACACGAATGGCATTGGCGGCAGCACCACACAGAAACACGGCACTGAGCCCAAGGCAGAGGCGGGTCAGGTTGTCGCTGTAGTCCACAGTGGGGCTGGTATAGATGACATCGATGATCTTCCCCAGGAAGAAAGGGGCAGACATGGAGATAACACTGGACATCGTGAGAAATCCAACCGCAGCTAGAAAACACAAGCACTCTCAATGTTCAGGGTGCTTCAGCAAAGGGGCTGCGGTGCTGAGTCCAGGAGGCTTCCTTGCCAAATAAGCTGTTTTCAGAGTATGCATTGATCTCAGTCTCTAGCAGTTTCCTCCCTTTTGTTCCTCAACCTCTGACTCAAGGGAAGAACCAAATAGTTCCAGGTGAGAACAAGCAGGTTGACTAAGGAAGTTAGTGATCATATCTGAGCCAGAGAAGATGACTTCTTAGTCTGATCAACTCTTCCTCACCAAGAAAAACTGGGAGCCAACTATGGAACCCGTTCTGGCCAGCCCCTCCCTCCCCATCTCTTGATTTTGGTGTTCATCTCAGATCGTATTTTTCCTCCATTCATGCTATAGATGCTACACTCCTTGGCATCTAAATATACTGTAACTTGAAGATCAAGCTGTCTAGTTAAAGCCCTTGATTACATCTAGTATCTCAAAACACTCTGTCTACGGTCATACACTCTGAACGCACCCAATCTTGTCTGACCTCAGAAGCTACGCAGGGTGAGGCCTCATTAGTACTTGGATGGGAGACTGCCTGGGAATACAAGGTGCCATAGGCTTTAAACAAACAAACAACCCATTCTAGATAACTTTTGGAAAAGTTTCAGAGATCATTACACAGAAGCAAATGTCAATAAAACATGTAATATATTGCTTCTTAATATTATATTATTGCTTTGCGAAATATCAACATGATATGAAAATAAATATGAACAGAATTGTTCATGCACCTAAAAAACAGGCAAACAAGATAGAGTCTTATCTGAAGAGAAAATATTGGCTTGGCACAGTGGCTCACGCCTGTAATCCCAGCACTTCAGGAGGCTGAGGCGGGTGGATTGTTTGAGCCCAGGAGTTTGAGACCAGCCTAGACAACATGGCGAAACCCTGTCTCTACACAAAATACAGACATTAGCCAGGATGGTAGCATGCACCTGTAGTCCCAGCTACTCAGAAGCCTGAGGTGGGAGGATTACTTGAGCCCAGGAGGTCGAGATTGTAGTGAGCCATGATTATGCCACTGCAGTCCAGCCTGGGTGACACAGCAATACGCTGTCTCCAAAAAAAAAAAAAGGTTTAGAAAATCCACATGAATAGGCCAGGTATGGTGGCTCATGCCTGTAATCCCAGCACTTTGGGAGCCAAGGCGGGTAGGTCACTTCAGCTCAGGAGTTAAAGACTACCATGGCCAACATGGTGAAACCCTGTCTCTGCTAAAAAAAAAAAAAAAATACAAAAAATTAGCCAGGTGTGGTGGTGCGCATCTGTAGTCCTAGCTACTTGGGAGGCTGAGGCAGGAGAATCGCTTGAACCCGGGAGGTGGAGGTTGCAGTGAGCCAAGATTGTGCTGCTACACTCCAGCCTGGGTGACAGAGCAAGACTCTGTCTCAAAAAAAAAGAAAAGAAAATCCAATTAGTAACAACACATATCACAGATAACTGCATCCATAATAAGAGAAATGCATTTTTTTAAAAGATAGTGATGGGGGTCTCACTATGTTGCCCAGGCTGGTATCAAACTCCTGGCCTCAAGCAGTCCTCCCATCTCAGCCTTGCAAAGTGCTGGGATTGCGGGCATGAGCCACTGCACCCAGCCAAAAGTATTACTTTTATATAACCTTAATGAAGAGTCCAGAGCAAACTCAGTGCACACTGGACATTTAGTCGACAAACAGAGTTCTAGGAAAAACATGGGCCTTTTTAAGTGGAGAACATTTAGAACAATTGCTCTCGCCCCTCCTTAAGGTCTTTATTCTAAAGTCCCCTCCCCAAAAAGGCCTGCTCTGACAGCCTCACTTAAAATACAGACACCCTACACTACCCACCTCACTCCCTCTCCATTTGTGTTCTCGAAGCTCCTACCTTTCAGCATTCTAAATGTTTCACTTGTTTTAGTTTCTCTCCCCATTAGGACATAAAAGATTTTGGTCTGGATTGTCACCGATTGCCTACAGTGCCAGGCACATAGGAGAATCTCAATCACTATTTTGTTGGATGAACAAACAAATAAATTGAACTTTGGCAATGGAAGCAATAACATCTATCAGATCAAAATTCTTCAATAGCCTAAGCAGAAATGTGAGTTCTGGCAGCTCATAAAGTCCATATGCCTGGCTTAAAAACCCATAATCACAATCTAACTGAATAATAGGAAGCTGGGCAAGGGTCACTTCATTTTGACGTAAAGCCCGGGGTCTTGTTTCAAAGCACCATGCTTCTTACAACAGTGCCCAAAGGGGCTTGAAGGCCCAAAGGACGGGGAGTGTGTCTAACTTGAGGTTCCGAGTACCTCAGCCTCGATGAACTGGCAGCTCCAGAAGGAGTCATCCTGGCGAATTCAGGATTCAGCAGAAAATTCTTTTTGTCCTTCATCAGTAGCTAATCTCTATTCTTTCGCCTCAGTGAATAATTCCGAAAGCACAGTGTATGTGACCTGCTATATAAAGGTCCACCTCTTCCCTCCTCGTCTAGTTTTCTAAATCAGTTACGATTCTACAATAATCCATATGACATGAATGAAATGCCCCCTAATTATGATTCTGAGTCTTGTTCTCACATAGTAATAATGCTGATTACAAAGAGGAAGTAATTTACCTGAACCCAAATTAATTTCAGGGTATCCCCCCAACACTTTTACTTTTTAATAATCATTTAAAAATTATCAGCTTGTTTTACTGTCATTTGCTTCTTTGTCCAATTTGAATGTAAGAAAAGTAAAAGATATTTTTCAGCTTTTAGTTAACTGGATTCTTGTTAATCAAGATCTGACTACATATCACTGTCTTCTGATATTAATGAATACTATAGACTTGCTCCATAAACATCATTTCAAATTCCACCACAAGCCCTGGACACAACTGAGCATACTGCAATTCTGAAATTCTCCCACACCTTTTCTCCATAGTTAAGTCTCTTGATTGCCCCCACTCTTGCCTGATGCGGCCCCAGCAACTTCTCCCATTATCTATTTCTTGACAGATATCTTCAAGTATCTTTCTGTTACCTCATTCTACTGAATTGCAGCAAAGATGGAAACAAATACCCTTCAAAGGAAAGGGGAAGGAAAATCTGAACTGCAGATTGCTGGACAACAGGGCTGGATAGAAGGACAGAGGCTGGGGGTGGTTGGAGGAAGCTGTACACTGTGCCTACCACCTGCCCACTGCTGAACACGGCACCCATCTGGTTGTATCAGGCAGGTACAGCAATCCCCACTGTCATTCAAGGACTCAAAGACAGCACTTCAGAGTCCTCACCATTATCTGAAGGATCTGGCATCCATCATCTTAAATCCTCCCTTTCACCCTCATCCTCGTTTTTCAGACGGGAATCTCGAACACAGAGAGGGAGCCTACGCAAGGTCTCCCAGTTTACACAACGCAGAATCACATTCTGCGACAAAGCCTGTCTTTGGCATCTTCCCATGTCCCAGGCAGAGGAAGCAGCACAGGCCTCACCTTCAAGTCAGGGAAGGGAGCAGAAAGCCTGGCAGGATGGAGCAGGGGCAGAGACCTCATGGGTGCACAGGAAGGAGAACTGAGAAATGAAATGAAGCCTCTAGATTATAGGAAGGATTTTGTGGCAAGGTCGGCTTAACAGGGCTTTACACTGGGGAATGATACAGCCAGATTTGCTTTTTTTTCTTTTGAGATAGAGTTTCCCTCTTGTTGCCCAGTGCAATGGCGCAATCTCGGCTCACTGCAACCTCTGCCTCCCAGGTTCAAGCAATTCTCCCGCCTCAGCCTCCCGAGTAGCTGGGATTACAGGCATGTGCCACTATGTCTGGCTAATTTTGTATTTTTAGTAGAGATGAGGTTTCTCCATGTTGGTCAGGCTGGTCTTGAACTCTCCACCTCCGGTGATCCGCCCGCCTCAGCCTCCCAAAGTACTGGGATTACAGGCGTGAGCCACTGCACCCAGCCAGATTTGCATTTTTAAATGATCCACTCTGGCTACAGAGCGAAAGGAGTGGCCAACAGGGCGTTGTTCTAGTGCCCTAGGTGAGAAGCAAACTTAGGGTGAAGTAGGTTGGGGACAGAGGGATAAAGGGCAGAGTAGAGGACTGCAGATATTTTTAAGAACTAGGACGTGATGACTGGTTAGATGTGAGCATTTTTCCTCTCTGAAAAATGGGAGGATTTAGGATGATGAATGCCTAACCTAGGAGGGCCATTCTGAGGTTGAGTTGGTCGGGATTGCGTCGGAACCCTGACCAACTCAACCTCAGAACTGGCCCTCTTAGGTTAGGCGTTCATTATCTTAAATTCTCCTTTTAAGCTCTGCCATCTAGCTGCTTGACCTTGCATAAGTCACTCCATCTCTCTGTGCCCAGTTTCCTCATTTGTAAAATGGCAATAGAAACAATCCCTCCCTCACAGAATTATGAGTAAACTAGACACATATTCAAAGCATCTGGTACAATGCCCAGGGCTGAGTACACAAGAAGTATTAACTATTATCTTTATTACTATCGTTATAAGAATGACCTACGTCTCTGGCCAAGGCCAAGAGGTTCACACTGCAGTCTCTCTCACTCAACCAAGAGACAGAAGAGGAAAGATGCTTTGCAGAGAAAGGTAACTTTGGTTTTTAGACATGTTGGGACACATTTCCACGGATGCGGGTGGGTGTGATGGAGAACACAGGAGTCGAGGGTATAGGGGAGATGGAGGCTGAGTGAAGGGTAGAGAATAAGTGAGGACATGAGCGGCTGACAGATGAGAACGGAAGAGAGGAAGAAGCCAGAGACTCCAGGTTCTGGAAATCTGGAGAAGAAATCCGGAGAAGAAAGATCCGAGGCCCCCATGTGTCTGGTGCGAGATCAGACTGTCTCTGTCCATGCTATTAGCATGCTCTAGAGTTAGGAGTACCCCAAAGACAAAATTAAAATAAAACAGTTAGGGGTACCTGTCCCATGAACCACAGGAGGGCTCGCCATGGACTCTTAACAGACATACGATGGGAGCCACCTAGGTAATTTAAACTTCTCTAGTTGCCACACTATAAAAAGGGATACATAAAATTAATTTTAGTAACATTTTACTTGACCCAATATATCCAAAATATTATCTACACATGATCAACATAAAAAATTAGTAAGATATTTTACATTTTTTCTCTACTGTCCTTCTAGAATCTGATGTGACAGCACAGCTACAGAATGCTCAGTTTCTCTGAAACAATGTATTTCCGTAGCACACGCACATCCCTGGCTTTTGGGGGCAGTTCCGATTTCAAAGGTTCATCCTCCCCAGCCCCCACAGGGCACTGTCCCTGCAGGATCTCCACCCTCACTGGGCTTCAGGAAGTAGCTACTCTGGCCTCCTTGCCCATCATACCCACTGCTTTTGTCACTATATTCACTGTGGTCACTCACGGTCCATCTTCATAAAATACAACTACAAACTCAGCAAAAGCTGCCAGCAAGCTTCAGGTTCTCAGAGCAGTCCTGCCCTCAAAACACACACCAACCCCTTATCAGTAACTGCAGTGAGAGGAGCCCTCCCGAGTCCTCCACACAGGCACCAACTGAACACACCCCAGCGGAGGGGATATATGTGTACAGTCCACCGTTGGGAGGTGTGGGGGAGGCATGCTGCCCACCCCCGCCGCCGAAGCCCCCCACCCAAAGAACCTCCAGGAGGCAGCTTTGCCCTAATCTCACAGTACTGTAGGGGCCCACATTTGCTCCTAAAACCCTGCCCCTAACTCACTCAGGTCAGAGCCTCCTCTATCTGCCAGGCACAGCCAGATGGTTCTGATGAAGTGTCGCTTATCCCATCAGTCCACACCCTGCTCCTCCTCAAGCACCAGCATCTTTTAAGAGTCCTTCTGCCAAAGTGATAAGATGGAGAATTATCAGTGAAAAGGGACCTTACATCTGTATGAAGATAGCAGCGAATTCCTCCCCAAAGGGGCGGCTTAGGCCTTCCTTTAGGAGAGGAATGTAACACAGTTATGATAAAACTGCTTTCGGCACACGTCTGTATATATTTCATGGTAGACTGTGTTTTTAAAGTTTCTGATGCAAACTACTTATCAAAGTTTTCTGTTCACACAGTTTAGGAGGCATACCCAGCAAAATGCTGAGACAGATGGAGGTATTATTATTAAAATATAAAGCTGCATTTTTGAAAAAAGATTTTTGTATTTGTTTTTCTAAAAATTAACAAATTAAAATTGGAATTCCTTTTCAGCTCAGCTTTTTTAGTGTTTTGATTAGAAAATACACACACACAATTGCTCTTTACCTCCAGCATTTCAAAGAGATATGCCAACACCTCAGGATGCTCTTAGAATGATAAATTACACATTTTTTTTAAAATTACAAATTAACCATGACTCCCACTTCCTCTTAATCCTAACTGGCTTTAATACATAATGACTTCTCAGGAAATCATACGTCTAAATAAGGGCTTTTTATCAGATATCCTCATAACATACAATATGTATTTATCTGTTTGAAAAGCAAAAAAAAAAAAAAATAGTGTGCCAACCCTAGGCTTGTTTCTTCAAATTATATATTCATAATTTCTCAATGTGGTGGAACAAAATATATTCTGTTCTTAAAATAAAAAGAAGGCCGGGTGCGGTGGCTCACACCTGTAATCCCAGCACCTTTGGGAGGCCAAGGAGGGCAGATCACCTGAGGTCGGGAGTTCGAGACCACCCTGACCAACATGGAGAAACACTGTCTCCAAAAATACAAAATTAGCCGGTTATGATGGCACATGTCTGTAATCCCAGCTACTTGGAAGGCTGAGGCAGGAAAATCGCTTGAACCCGGGAGGCGGAGGTTGTGGTGAGCTGAGATCACGCCATTGCACTCCAGCCTGGGCAACAAGAGCAAAACTCCATCTCAAAAAAAAAAAAAAAAAGGTACAAGCTGGGTGTGGTGGCACATGCCTGTGGTCCCAACTACTCAGGAGAAAGAGGCAGGGCTGCTTGAGCTGAAGAGTTCGACACAAGTCTCAGCAACACAGTGAGACCCCTATCCCAGAAAAACAAAAGAAATAAAAAAGGAGGCAGTCTTGTCTTGTTTAAGGCTGTCACCAAAACATGCTAGCATGGCAGGATATCTGGGGACAGAGTGAGGGCTCACAGGAACAATGGTCGTGGGATAAGCAGGACTGGGCACGTGTAGGCCACCAAAGCCTGACACCTAAACACCCTTCCTGACATCTAGTATTTCAGAAACAAAACAGAACTGGATTTCCTTACACTTACTTTGAGTCACATACAGAAGTGGTGGGCGCACCCTATGATGCTTAGGGTTTCTAAAGGCCTCACTCTGTGCCTGGTGGTATGGTCATTTATTCCTTCACTGAAGGCACTCTGAGCGCCTGCTCTGTGCTGTGCACATGCTAACAACTAGAGGAAGATAAATTAGTCCCCGTCTCAAGCAGCTCAAAGTCCAGTGAGAGCTCCTAGTCTCCAATGTTTTTAAAAACAGGAAAGAGAAAAAGATATTTTACATCAAAATCTACACTCAACCAACTGAACAATGAAATAATTCTCTTTATACCCGAGTGATACCAAGAGCCCCCTAAGCTTTCATAGCAACTGGCAGATGAAAAGTCGCCACCCTAACTGCTCTCCTCCACTGTGCAAACCTACTCTAAATCCCAAATCACTACTCAGGAGGGTCCTTTCTAAAGCAATGGATTTGCAGCAAAGAATGCTTTTCTGGTGTTGCACCTGACAACCTCACAGGCCCCCTTCCACAGCCCACAGGTGCAGGTTTACCTCTATACATACGAATATTTCACAGATGCTTCTCCCCGCTAAGCTAGAAGCCCCAGCAGAAGTGGGGACCATGTTTCCTTGTGCATGCCACTGTAACCCCAGGGCCCAGTCCAGAATGAGGGCTCAACAAATGTTTATAGAAGGAATGAAGATTTAGAGAAATCGAAAAAATTTTAGATCTTACAAGGCCCTTGCATCTAAACACTCCTCCAATTATGGCTAAAAAATGAGGAGCTATAGAAAACTGTTCTATTTAAATTTTGTTTCTAAAAACATTCATTGTGGCTTCTTTAAAAAAGTTAATTACTGAACAGATCACTGGTTGGTGTGGACTGTTGAACACTGCTGTAACTTCCTGCTTACCACTTAGCACAAGAGACAAGTCTGAAAGTTTTGCTTTCCCCTGTGAAAGCATTGGCGACTGCTTGACAGACTCGCTTAAAGCAAATAATGTTTTTTTTGGTTTAAAAAAAAGTATAAATGCCTAATAACAAAATAGGCATATTTTTGGCTAGAATTTTTTTTTCCAAAGAAAAACCTCCAGCTCATTTTGCTGCCTAAGCCAAAACAGACGCTCCCACTAAGTTGGTGGCGGAACAGACCCAAAGATTCCAATAATGACATACATAACGTGTGTCAACAAGAAAACAAGTGTAAAATCTGCAAACGAGTCCCCAGCTAAGGCGAAATCTTGACAACGCTACTCTGAGGTGAGCTATCCCCTCCCTCCTCCGGGGTTAGGAGTGGCCCAGGAGAGGCGGCGGTGACAGGCGCTCTGCGGCCCGGCCGTGTCCCTCTCGGCGCCCCGGGACCCCGCGCGTGGAGAAGGAGCGGCCCGGGGGAGGGAAGTGGCCGGGGAGGGCCCTACCTGCCAGCCTCCGGCGCTCAGGGTACGCCAGCCCCAGGAGCTTCCGGGCCTCCGGGAGTCCGGCCGCCGCGGGGCGCAGCCGACCCTTGTCCCCTGGAGGCGCCGCCTGCCCGCGCCGCCAGGCCTCGTCCCCTGCCCAGGCGGCGGCTACGGGACCGCCCGGGAACCGGGCGCGCGGGAGCCGAGGAGCGCCTGGCCCGGCAAAAGCCCCGCACCTGCAGCTGCCGGGTCCCCGAGCCCACAGCCCCAGGAGCCGCGCGAGGCCCAGGCCGCCCCCCGAGGCGCCCGGACCCCCGCCCCGGCAGCCGCTCCTCCAGCGGCGCGCGGCTCCAACGCCCCAGAGCAGCGCGGGCCCCGCGCCCCATAGCCGCGCCGGCCTCAGGCCAGTGAACGGCGATAGGGACCCGGGGACGCGGCTGGACGCGGCCCAAACGCAGGCTACCGGCAGGAGCCGACCTGACTCGGCTGGGCTCGGTGGCGCGAGCAGCCCCAACGGCCAGGCAGGGGGGCCGCGCATGGCGCTGCGTGCGACCCGTACGCCTCAGCTCCCCGGCCAGGCGCGCGCAAGTCCGAGGACCCTCCTGGTCCGGCCCCGAGCAAAGGGCGTGGACGCGGTGGCGCCCGCTCCTCCCCGCTGGCTGTCACCCGCCTTATCGTGCCTGCACCCCCCGGGCTGCGCCCGCCCCCGCCCCATCCTCGTCCGCGCGGTGCCGCGCCCCTCCGCCCCACTCCGGGGACTGCAGCTACCCGGACCTTGCAAGCCACCCTTCCGAGCGCCCCCAAGCCGCTCGGGTGCCCTCCCTGCAGCGCCCCCAACTGTCCGCTGGCGGAGGAGCGCCGGGCGCGCCAGCTGGGACGAGGCCCGGGAAGCCCAGGAGCACGGCTGCGCCTGCGTACTGGGCGCGGGGAACTTTTTCGCGCTTCGCCGTCCCCTCTGGTCTGAACTTGGGAGCGACACGAGCTCTTTCTCACGCCGGCAGACCGGGCGCGCAGACGCGACCACACGATGGCCGGCACAAGGATGGGGCGGGAGGACAGAGTGCTGGAGACGGCGTGGGGCGGGTCCGCGGCCCGGGAGACCCATGCTGGGGCGGCCCTGTCACCCGTCTCGCTGCCAAGCACAGGGCTGAGGTGCGGAGGGACCACTGAGAGGACTTCGCTGCGTGTCAGCTCAGCTCTGGACGGCGTGGAGGAGGTGGTTGGCGAATAGTGAAATGTATATAACTTTGAGAAGGGAAGAGATAGTTTCTTTTTTTTTCCTTTTTTTTTTTTTTTTTCTTGAAACGATCTCGGCTCACTGCAACCTCCGCCTCCCAGGTTCAAGTGATTCTCCCGCCTCAGCCTCCCAAGTAGCTGGGATTACAGGCATACGCCACCATGCCCGGCTGATTTTGTATTTTTAGTAGAGACGGGGTTTTACCATGTTGGTCAGGCTCTTTTCGAACCCCTGACCTCAGGTGATCCGCCCGCCTCAGCCTTCCAAAGTGCTGGGATTACAGGCGTGAGCCACCGCGCCCGGCCCGAGATCGTTTCTTAACTAGAGCAGAAATTTGAAGACAGGCGTGGTCGAGGCATTCCCGCTGCTCGAAGTGGAAAACACCAATCAGAAGGCAATGCATCTTAATACACGTGCATGGAAAGACAGGAGAGAACATTAAAACTCACTGGGACACTTTATGGAGACTTCATGGGGGGGATATGTACCTGGGGTACAGTGAGTCGTGGGTAGATTTTTGTAGACTCCTAGGTATTTTTACTGGACTTGGACAGGGTGACAGTTGCAAATTTTATGGGTTCACAAAACAAAAAAACCTCAACAATCAACATAAACATTTTAGTGCAATATTTTTAAAAATCAAAATTAATTAAAAAAATCCATAATGAACAAAATATAAAAAATTTTAATTGAGTATCCACTCCTGACCTTTCACAATCCTGCCTCTCTTCTCTCGCTCTAATCCCAGCCCTGGAAACTTTATTTACAAAAACTGACAGCAGCTGCCCTTAGTTTGGCAGCTGGAAAATGGGAAAGAGAAATTAAGAGGAAGGTGAGATTTGGGTTAAAGTTGTCACTTTCTCTTCAACTGGGAGGGTATCAATCCTTGATGTTTCTTTAGTTGGGCTCAAAAAGGAGGTAGTGGCCGGGCACGGTGGCTCACACCTGTAATCTCAACATTTTGGGAGGCTGAGGCAGGCGGATCACGAAGTCAGGAGTTCGAGACCAGCCTGACCAACATGGTGAAACCCTGTCTCTACTAAAAATACAAAAATTAGCCAAGTGTGGTGGAGGGTGCCTGTAATCCCAGCTACGCAGGAGGCTGAGGCAGGAGAATTGCTTGAACCCGGGAGGCGGAGGTTGCAGTGAGCTGAGATGGTGCCACACTGCACTCCAGCCTGGGAGACAGAGCAAGACTCCGTCTCAAAAAAAAAAAAAAAAAGAGGAGGTAGCGGCCGGGCAGTGGCCCACACCTGTAATCCCAACATTCTAGGAGGCCAAGGCAGGCGGATCACTCGAGGTCTGGAGTTCGAGACCAGCCTGGCCAACGTGGTGAAACTCCATCCCTACTGAAAATACAAAAATTAGCCAGGCTTGGTGGTGCATGCCTGTAGTCTCTGCTACTTGGGACGCCGAGGGAGCATAATCGGTTGAATCCAGGAGGTGGAGGTTGCAGTGAGCTGAGATCACATCACTGCACCCCATGCACTCTAGCCTGTGTGACACACCAAGACTGCATCTTTTCAAAACAAAATAAAAACAAACAAACAAAAAACACAAAGAGGAGGTAGCAAGATGCATGATGAAACAATCCCATTTCTTTTCAGAAGTCTCCTCATAAAACCTGACTTAAAAATTTTTCAATTAAAATAAATTTTGCATTATTTGATTACTGAGACTTTTTAGCACATCTTTAAATTTTGTCCCTGGTAGAGTGCCTTAAGTATATGGTTCTGGTAGGTAAGGCGTGAGGTGGAGGAAGGATGGATAATAGAAAGTGTGGGGTTAAGTCGGGCCTTAAATGTGCCTGTAAAATGAGCAGTAAGCATGTAATCCTCTAAAGTCCAACCTCTTAAACCCAGGGGACATGGAGTCTCGCCTCCCTACCGCCCCCCCCACAACTTTCCTGCCCCCAGGGTGACTACAATTCAAGCTAGTCTCTCATCAGTGCAGAAGTTCTAGAATTGGAGGTATAGTGTGAAATCAGCTCCACTGATATTTATGAGTAAGCATATTCCTTTTAGCAAATATGTTATGCAGTGACTTCTGAAAAGAAGTGGGATCATTCCTCATCATGCATCCTGCTACGTCTTCTTTGAGCCCAACTGAAGAAACATCAATGAACGACACTCTCCCAGTTGGAGAGAAAGTGACAATTTTAACCCAGACCTAAGCATCATCTTTCTCTTACCCACTTTCCAGAAAACCCCTGCTGCTGCAAGGGCCAGGAAATGTCAGACTGGCCTTCCCTTCCTGCCTTCCCTGGCATGGCATCCCACTGCCTTTTTCTGCCATTGCTCTCTAGGGCCTTCGGTCAATAGAAAAATAACTCAACTGTAGCTGATTAAAAAACAAAACTTGGCCAGGTGTGGTGGCTCATGCCTGTAATGCCAACACTTTGGGAAGCCAAGGTGGGAAGATCATTTGAGGCCAGGAGTTTGAGACCAGCCTGTGCAACATTGGGAGACTCCATCTGTACAAAAACTAAAAACGTAAAAATTAGCTGGGTGTGGTGGCGTGTGCCTATAGTCCCAGATACTTGGGAGGCTAAAGTGGAAGGATTCCCTGAGCCCAGGAGGTCAAAGCTTCAGTGAGCTGTGATTGGGCCACTGCACTCAAGCCTGGGCAACAGAGTGAGACCCTGTCTCAAGAAAAAAAAAAGAGAAAGCCTATAATCCCAGCACTTTGGGAGCCCAAGGTGGGTGGATCACCTGAGGTCAGGAGTTCGAGACCAGCCTGGCCAACATGGTGACACCTCATCTCTACTAAAAACACAAAAATTAGCTGGGTGTGGTGGTGGGTGCCTGGAATCCCAGCTACTGGGGAGGCTGAGGGAGGAGAATGGCTTGAACCGAGGAGGCGGAGGTTGCAGTGAGCAGAGATCACACCACTGCACTCCAGCCTGGGCAACGGAGCAAGACTCTGTCTCAAAAAAAAAAAAGAAAAGAAAAAAAAGTCTATGGCTCTTAAAAGTACAATGGGGAATGAATATTAGCAGAAGGATCACCTGGACCTATATAGCCATCACACCAAAAAAAAAAAAAAAAAAGAAAAGAAAAGAAAGATGACCTACTCTAAATATACATACATATGTTTATATAACATATATATTCATATATATATGAATTATTGCTTTGCATTTCTATGACCTTCTCTTCTCACTTGAAAACAAGAATAACTTCACTGCCTCTATTTTTTTTTTTGACACGGAGTCTCACTCTGTCGCCCAGACTGGAGTGGGCTCACTGCAACCTCCACCTCCCAGGTTCAAGCAATTCTCCTGCCTCAGCCCCCTGAGTAGCTGAGATTACAGGCGCGCACCACCACGCCTGGCTAATTTTGTATTTTTAGTAGAAAAGGGGTTTCACCACATTGGCCAGGCTGGTCTCAAACTCCCGACCTCCAGTAATCCGCCTGCCTCGGCCTCCTAAAGTGCTGGGATTACAGGCATGAGTCACTACGCCCGGCCCTTCACTGCCTCTTTAGAAATTAGGATCAAGTTCCTAGGCCTCTGAAACAAGCAAAAAAAAAAAAAAAAGACACAAAACAAAACAAAAAGTGCTCTAAGGTGTGTTTGGAAAAGAATAAAACAAGCCAGTTAGATGTGATTGGATTAATAAAATACCAGAGCAAAGCAAGAAAGGGCTGTGTATTAATGCCAAGAGAATAACAAAAGTTTAAGTCCTGCCCACAAGAAAGACACAGAATGCTGTTGGTGGAGGTGTGACTGAACCAAGAGGTAAAATCTGGCCCTCTGAAGAGACTCTTAATAGGTTTCGTGGCTAACAGGTATTGAATTCAAAAGGGACTTCTTTTGATGCAACTTGAGAGCTGTTGGGATTACTTCAAGAGCATTCCACCTGTGGGTGCTTGTCCCTCTCTAAGGGTGGCGAAGGAGGGAGCCCACATGGACAGCAGGAACGGGTACACCATAGCGCAAGAAGCAAAACAAAGGCTCTCTGGTCGGAGTTTGTAAGCTGATTGGGGGTGTCATTTGACCCTTATTGGTACATTCTTTTTCTTTCAGCTCAAGCCTGCAGCTCATCATGTCAAGGGTAGGGTGTCAGGACTGTGGCTGAAGATAAAGGAAGCAGCTCAGTGAAGCATGCACAGCAAAGGCGTGGAATCCACATGGGGCAGGAGTGCTTTGTAAATTCCTCTGAAGAGGTTAGGATCGAAGCTTTTGGCAACTCACCTGTACTGTGTGATTACAGTGAATGCTGAGGGTGTAACTTTAACCTCTTAGCACTATGCCTTAGGCAGGTGAGTGCACTGTAGGTAGAAGGCTTTACCATCTTTAGCTTTTACATTTCTTTCTCTCACCTTCTCACAAAAGAGCCCAAAGAAAGGTTGATGTGGTTTGAATTGTGTCCCTCCAAATAAGATATGTTGAAGTTCCTAACTCCCCAGGACCTCAGAATGTGACCTTATTTGGAAATCGGGTCATTGCAGATATAATGAGTTCATGTAAGATGAGGTCATATTGGAGCAGAGTGTCCTTATAAGACAGCTATGCAAAGACAGACGCACATAGGGAAAACGCCATGTGATGAGAAAGGCAGAGGTGGAAGCTACGCAGCTGCAAGCCAAGGAGAATGCCAGAGATTGCAAATCACCAGAGGCTACGAAGAGACATAGAAGGACTCCCCTGCAGCCCTCCTGCTAATACCTTAATTTCACACTTCTAGCCTCCAGAACTGTGAGATATTTTATTTTATTTTATTTTATTTTTTTGAGACAGAGTCTCACTTTGTCACCCAGGCTGGAGTGCAGTGGTGCCATCTCGGCTCACTGCAACCTCTGCCTCCCAGGTTCAAGCGATTCTCCTGCCTCAGCCTTCTGAGTAGCTGCGATTACAGGCCTGTACCACCACGCCCAGCTAATTTTTGTATTTTTAGTATTTTGTAATTCTGTATTTTTAGTGGAGACCAAGTTTCACCATGTTGGCCAGGCTGGTCTTGAACTCCTGACCTCAGGGGATCCACCTCAACCTCCCAAAGTGCTGGGATTATAGGCCTGAGCTACCCGCTTGTTCGTTTAAGCCATCCAGTTCCTGGCACTTTGTTATGGCTTACGGCAACCCTAGCAAACGGATACAAAGTCCTGACATCAGTATCTTGAATAATACTGCAGTAGATGTTCAGTATTTGTCTATTTACTCATGTTTGGCCAAAAAAGCAACTGAGTTACTGAGGCTGCTTTAGATAGTCAGTTTGCTGATCTTATCTGTTACAATACTTACCTTCATTTTACCGCAAGTATGTTCAACAGCCATCTAGATTTCAGACTACACAAAGAACCTTGCAGGATGTAATGAAATGTAGCTCAGGACTCTTCTACTACAAACAAGACAGTGAGCCTGATTCTACATGTTTTACAATATTTAGATACATAGGGGAGCGGGTGAAAAAAATTAGATACAGTATTTTTTCATATGTTAAGAGTCTGAGGTTGGACTCAGACAAATAGAAAAAGCATCCATACCCTATCACTTGTTTATGTTTTAAAATTAATATTATTTTTAATTGACAAGTCATAATTGTATACATTTATGGGGTACAATGTGATGTTTTGATAAATGAATACAATGTGGAATGATTAAAAGCAAGCTAATTAACATTTCCTTCACCCCACTTATTTTTGTAGTGAGAAATTTGAAACTTACTCTCTTAGCTATTTGAAATATACATTATTATTAACTATAGTCATCCTGCTGTGCAATAGAGCTCAAAAATTTATTCCTTTCTAAGGGAAACAAATGTATCCATCTTTAGAGTATCACACAGAGTAGTTGCACTGCCCTAAACATTCTCCCTGCTCTGCCTATTCACCCTTCCCTTCTTTTTTTTTTTGTGTGTGTATATATGTGTACATATATATATATATATATATGATGGGGTCTTATATATAAACCCCCATCTATGTTGCCCAAGCCGGTCATGAAATACTGGGCTCAAGTGATCCTCTCATCTCAGCCTCCCGAAGTGTTGGGATTACAGGCATGAGGCACCACACCCAGCCCTTCCCTTCTTCTTAACCTCTGGCAACCACTAATCTTTCTATTGTCACTATGGTTTTTTCTTTTCCAGAATGTCATACAACCAGAGTCATATAGCTTTATGAGAGTTGCTTCTTTCACTTAGTAATATGCACTTAAGTTACTGCCATGTCTTTGTGTAGTTTGATAACTGATTTTCTTTTTAGCACTGAATAATATTTCATTGTCTGGATGTACCAGTTTGTTTATCCATTCACCGACTGAAGGACATCTTGGTGGCTTTCAAGTTCTGGCAATTATGAATAAAGCTGCTATAAACATCTTTGTGCAGGTTTTTGTGTGGGCATGAGTTTTCAGCTCATTTGGGTAGATAACATGGAGTGCAGTTACTGGATTGTATGGTTAGTGTGTGTTTAATTTTATAAGACACTACCAAACTGTCTTTCAAAGTGTCTGTACCATTTTGGGTTTTCACCAGTAATGAATGAGAGTTCCTGTTGCTCCATATACTCACCGGCATTTGGTGTTGTCAGAGTTTTGGATTTGAGTCATCCTAAGAGATGTGCCGGCTGGGTACAGTGGCTCATGCACCCTCCCAAAGTGCTGGGAGGCCAAGACAGGTGGATCATCTAATGTCGGGAGTTCGAGACCAGCTTGGCCAACATGGTGAAATCCCGTCTCTACTAAAAATACAAAAAATTAGCTGGGCGTTATGGCAGGCACCTGTAATCCCAGCTACACGGGAGGCTGAGGCAGGAGAATTGCTTGAACCCAGGAGGCAGAGGTTGCAGTGAGCCGAGATAGTGCCATTGCACTCCAGCCTGGGCAACAAGAGTGAAACTCCATCTCAAAATTAAAAAAAAAAACAAAAAAAAACAGTGTGCCACTTCTAGGAATTTAAGGTACATTTAAACTCCCACATGTGTAGAATGATAAATATATACAAAGAAACTTTCTGTAATATTGTTGGTAATAGCAAAAGACTGGAAACTACTTTCCAGCATTAGTGCATTAGTTACATAACTTGTAGTATACCCAGGCAATGGAAGACTATGCAATCCTCAGAAAGAACGAGGCAGCTCTACACGTGCTCACTTGGTACCATACCCTAACATGTATAATGAAAAAGCAAGGTGCAGGATTGTGTGTACAGCATGCTGTATTGCACACACAGGATGAACAGGCAAAGCACATATTACACAAATATGGCTATATTTGTGTAAAAAATTAAAAATGTATCAATGTACACATACATGCACTTATATTCATGTGTTCATTGAATATCTTTGGGAGGATACACCAAGACCTCTGGGGAGAAGTAAATAACTGAAGTATAAGGGTATGTGTTCCTTTGTAGCTTTCAAATTGTATACTATTTATTCAAAAATAAATAAATTTATTGAATAAAAAAATCAAAAATAATAAAAGATAACCTATGTATTATAGAAAAAAAGGGAAGAAAAGTGCAAAAATACCAAAGAATTGCTTGAAAAATACAAAGATTTCTAAATGCCAAGAGAAAATTTAAAAATAGAGCAAAGAAAACACATCACATGGGCAAAAACAAAGCAAATAATCATGTACACAGTAAAATTTTAACAAAAAATGAACAAATGGGAATGGGTTTAATCTATGAAATGAAAATGTTTCCAATTTGGCTACAAAACAAGATCAACTATATTCTGTATGTAAGAAAAAGGCTAAAAATAAAGGAATGGGGAAATGAAAACAAGTGCTGTGGTATTTTTTTTTGGGGGGGGGGATGTGGGGAACAGGGTCTCACTTTGTTACCTGGGCTGGAGTGCAATGGTGCGATGATGTCTCACTGCAGCCTCAACCTCCCAGGCTCACGTGATCCTCCTGCCTCAGCCTCCCAAGTAGCTGGGACTATAGACACGCACAACTATGCCTGGCTATGGTTAGTTTTTGTATTTTTTTGTAGAGACAGGGTTTCACCATGTTGCCCAGGCTGGTCTCGAACTCCTGGGCTCAAGTGATCCACCTGCCTCGGCCTCTCAAAGTGCTGGGATTACAGGCATGAGCCATCATGCCCGGACTCTGCTGTGGTCTTGATATTAAAGTAGAACTTAAGCCAAAATGCATCAAATACGAAGAAGTACATGTTTTAAAGTGAAAGCAACAATTACCAACAACGAGTACCTTTGGAAGGAAAAATAACAGAAAATGCAAGGAGAAACGGAAGCACGCCAACAGCATGCTTTAACACGTCACTCTTAGAAGTCAGACCAAGGTCAACTAAATGTGAGTGAGGACATAGAAAATCTAAACAACAAAATCAATAAGGTAGAGTTTATGGATATATATATTTAACTTTATACCCCAATAATAGAGATTCAAGTGCTAATAGAATGATCACAAAAAATGATCATATATTATGTCACTAAAAAGCATAAGTTTCATAACAACACACTCTGATTACAATGCAATATAATTCAGAATTAATAACAAATCAGAAAAGCACACTTAACAGCAGAATTTTTTTAAAAAAACACGTTTCTATTAAACAACTCTTGAAAGGGAAATTACGAATAAAAATTATAGAATTTAAATAAATAAATTATAATTTAAATACAAGTTGAGCATCCCTAATCCAAAAATTTTAAATCTGGGCTAGGCATGGTGGCTTGCGCCTGTAATCCTAGCACCTTGGGAGGCTGAGGTGGGAGGATCATCTGAGGTCAGGAGTTCGAGTCCAGCCTGGCTAACATGGTGAAACCTCGTTTCTACTAAAAATACAAAAATTAGCTGGGCGTGGTGGCAGATGCCTGTAATCCCAGCTACTTGGGAGGCTGAGGCAGGAGAATCGCTTGAACCCGGGAGACGAAACGCATGAACCCGAGAGGCAGAGGTTGCAGTGAGCCAAGATTGGGGTCACTGCACTCCGGCCGGGGTGACAGAGCAAGACTCCATCGCAAAATAATAATAATAATAATAAATAAATAAAATAAAAGTTGAAATGCTCCCATATTCAAAACTTTTTGAGCACCAACATGAAGCCACAAGTTACCCTGAACATATGTTTTTTTACTTTTTTTTTTTTTTTTTTTGAGACAGAGTCTTGCTCTGTTGCCCAGGCTGGAGTGCAGTGGTGCAATCTCAGCTCACTGCAACCTCTGCCTCCAGGGTCGAGCAATTATCGTGCCTCAGCCTCCTGAGTAGCTGGGATTACAGCCACATGCCACCACACCAGACTAATTTTTTGTTGTTGTTGTTTGTTTCCAGACAGGGTCTAGCTCTGTTGCCCAGGCTAGAGTGCAGTGGCACAATCTTGGCTCACTGCAACCTCTGCCTCCTGGGTTGAAACAATTCTCCTGCCACAGCCTCCCAAGTAGCTGGGACTACAGGCATCTGCTACCATGCCCGGCTGACTTTTGTGAGGTTTTTTTTTTCAGTAGAGATGGGGTTTCACCATGTTGGCCAGGCTGGTCTCGAACTCATGACCTCAAGTGATCCGCCCACCTCAGCCTCTCAAAGTGCTGGGATTATAGGTGTGAGCCACCGCACCTGGCCCAGACTAATTTTTTTCTGTAATTTTAGTAGAGACAGGGTTTTACCATGTTGGGCAGGCTGGTCTCGAACTCCGACCTCAGGTGATGTGCCTGCCTCGGCCCCTCAAAATGCTGGGGTTATAGGCATGAGCCACCGCACCCGGCCTCTTTTACTGTATTAATAGTATCTTACTTTTTTTTTTAACTGTTTTTAGCTACTTACGTGTGAATAAGTATAAGAAAATGATTGCTATCGGTAGCATATATATTCAGTGTCATTTACATTCAGAATGATGGTAATGCTGAACAATCACAGGTGGTCCAATAAATGAATTTCATATTTAGACCTGGGTCCCATCCCCATGATATCTCATTATTTATATGCAAATATTCCAAAATCCAAAAATATCCAAAATTTGAAACACTTCAGGTTCCAAGCATTTTGGTTAAGGGCTACTCAACCTGTACTACATATATGAATCTGTAGGATGCATTTAAAGTAGTCATCAGAAGAACAGCAATAGCCTTAAACATTTATGTAAATAGAAGTAAAACAGGCCGGGCACTGTGGCTCACATCTGTAATCCCAGCACTTTGGGAGGCCAATGCAGGCCGATTGCTTGAGCCCAGGAGTTCGAGACCAGCCTGGGCAACATAGTTAGACACCCAGCTCTTTAATTAAATTAAATTTATTTATTTATTTATTTATTTATTTATTTTTGAGACGGAGTCTCGCTCTGTCGCCCAGGCTGGAGTGCAGTGGCGCAATCTCGGCTCACTGCAAGCTCCGCCTCCCGGGTTCACGCCCTTCTCCTGCCTCAGCCTCCTGAGTAGCTGGGACTACAGGCGCCCGCCACCACGCCCGGCTAATTTTTTGTATTTTTAGTAGAGACGGGGTTTCACCTTGTTAGCCAGGATGGTTTCCATCTCCTGACCTCGTGGTCCACCCGCCTCGGCCTCGAGAGGGGTCTTGCTCTATCACCCAGGCTGGAGTGCAGTGGCACGATCTCAGCTCACTGCAGCCTCCGCCTCCCAGGTTCAAGCAATTCTCCCTCCTCAGCCTGCCGATTAGCTGGGATTACAGGGGCATGCCACCACGGGGTTACAGGGGCAGGCTACCACGCCCGGCTAATTTCTGTATTTTTAGTAGAGATGAGGTTTCACCGTGTTGGCCAGGCTGGTCTCAAACTCCTTACCTCAGGTGATCCACTGGCGTCGGCCTCCCAAAGTGTTGGGATTACAGGCGTAAACCACCGCACCCAGCCGTCTTTTTTAAAATTTTAAATTAAAAAAACATATAAAAAATTTTAAAAAGAAAGAAAACAATAAAAATTAATGAATTGTATTCTCAACCCAAATAGCTAGAAAAAGAACCAAAAAGTTAACCGAAAGAAAGCACAACGTGAAGAAAAAGAGGCGAGAACGACCCCTGGACCACCCAAAGCCCGCGCGCCGCTGCATCCCGCGCCCACGCCCACGTCCACGTCCCGCTGCTATCGCAGCCGCCGCAGCCATCATTTTCAAGAGAAAGACTGAAGGGGATACTAAAGGAGGAGATAAAGGCAAGGTGAAGGACCAACCACAGAGAAGATCCGCGACGTTGTCTGCTAAACCTGCTCCTCCAAACCCAGAGCCCAAGCCTAAAAAGGCCCCTGCGTGGAATGGAGAGACAGTACCCAAAGGCAAAAAGGGAAAAGCTGTTGCTGGCAAGGAGGGGAATAACCCTGCAGAAAATGGAGATGCCAAAACAGACCAGGCACAGAAAGCTGAAGGTTCTGGAGATGCCAAGTAAAGTGTGTGCATTTTTGATAATCGTGTACTTCTGGTGACTGTACAGTTTGAAATACTATTTCTATCAAGTTTTATAAAAATGCAGAATTTTGTTTTAATTTTTTATTATTATTATTTTTAAAGCTATGTTGTTAGCACACAGAACACTTCATTGTTGTTTTGAGGGGAGGGGCATATGTCACTAATAGAATGTCTCCTAAGCTGGATTGATGTGGGGAAAACACCTTTCCCTTCTAGTTTTGAGAGACTTCCTCTTGGCTCCCAGGAGGAGGGATTCCTGGACTTTGACACACGTGGCCACCTTGGCACAAAAGCCTTGTGGTATGGAAAAACAAATACGTTCTTATGTCCTCTTCTCCCTTTCCATCTTTCAGCATACACTTAACTCCCTTAAGCCCAGACATCTGTTAGGACCTACCCCAGTCATTAGTTACCAGTGTGTCAGGCAACCTGGACTTTCCAGTGATGCCACTGAGGTGGCACCTGTCAAAAGAGCAGTGGTTCCAGTTTCTAGACTGTGGGTCTTCAGAAAAAATCTGCCATTGTCATTTCACTTCCTGAAAGTCAGGGTTGGCTTGTGAAAAGTTGTTAAACAACATGCTAAACGTGAAATGTCAACCCTCACTCTAAACTTTCCCTGTTCAGAACATCAGATGAAGACTTCATTGGGTTTTATAGTGGCTTTCTGATTTTTGGTAGGCCATTGAAGAAGGGAGTTTGAAAGTTGTTGTATACTGTTAACGATTGTCTGCCCATGTCCTGCCTGAAATACCATGATTGCTTATGGAAAGTATCTTTAATAAAGCTGGATACAGTCTGGCTTGGAAGAAAAAAAAAAAAAGAAAGCACAAGGAAGGGAATAATGAAATAAAAGCAGAAATTAATGAGATGGAGAATAGAGAAATAACAGACAAAATACTGTTTAAACAAAATACTGTTTTTTGGGAAATAAACACAACAAAGCATTCAAACCACTGACTTAATTAATAAAAAAAGGAAGAAAGACCGAATGAAATCATGTGCTACAAAACAACAACATTCTGGTTAACAATGGACGACATATAGAACAGTGGTCCCATAAGACTGTAACACCATAATTTTTTTTTTTTTTTTTTTTTTTTTGAGACGGAGTATATCTGTCGCCCAGGCTGGAGTGCAGTGGTATGATCTCGGCTCACTGCAACCTCTGCCTTCCGGATTCAAGCAATTCTCCTGCCTCAGCCTCCCGTGTAGCTGAGATTACAGGCACCTATCACACCCGGCTAATTTTTGTGTTTTTAGTAGAGACAGAGTTTCGCCATGTTGGCCAGGCTGGTCTCGTACTCCTGACCTCAGGTGATCCAGCTGCCTCAGCCTCCCAAAGTGCTGGAATTACAGGCATGAGCCACCGTGCCCGGCCATGTAACACAGTGTTTTTACTATACCTTTTCTATCTTTAGATATCTATCTTTAGATATACAAATACCATTGTGTTAAAATTGCCTACAGTATCCAGTACAATCACGTGCTGTACAGGTTTATAGCCTAGGAGCAATAGGCTATACCATATAGCCTAGGTATGTAGTAGGTTATATCATCTAGGTTTGGGTAAGTGCACTCTATGTTTGCACAGTGAAATTGTTTAATGATGCATTTCTCAGAATGTATCCTTGTTGTTAAGTGACACGTGACTTCTTTTTTTGTAGAGTAGGAGTCTCATTATGTTGCCCAGGCTGGTCTCAAACTCCTGGGCTCATGTGATCCTCCCACCTGGAGCTCCCAAAGTGCTGAGATTACAGGCATGAGGCACTGCGCTCATATCTGTATGATGAGCATATCTTATGAAACCTCATAGAGATTTGCATATCTGCAAAACAAGATATGATGAGGGAGAAATACTTGTTGATAAGAAATTTATAAAACCGTAAGAGGGCTGGGCCAAGTGGCTCATGCCTATAGTCCTAGAACTTTGGGAGGAGGGCAGATTGCTTGAGCTCAGGAGTTCGAGACCAGCCTGGGCAACATGGGAAAGCCCTATCTCTACAAAAAATACAGTAAAAATTAGCTGGACGTGGTGGTGTGCACCTGTAGCCCAGGAGGTTGAGGCTGCAGTGAGCCAAGATTGTGCCTCTGCACTCCAGCCTGGGTGACAAAGTGGGACCATATCCCCCCCCAAAAAAGAAAATCAGAGACATTTTGTAAATCACAATGTACATACATTTGAAAATGTTCATGAACTAGATAGTTATATAGGAAATCACAGTTCACCAGAATTTTCTAGTGATAGAAAACTTAAGCAGACCAATTTCTTTTTTTCTTTTTTTTTTTTTGAGATGGAGTTTCACTCTTGTTGCCCAGGCTGGAGTGCAGTAGCGTGATCTTGGCTCACTGCAACCTCTGCCTCCCAGGTTCATGCAATTCTCTTGCCTCAGCCTCCCGAATAGCTGGAATTACAGGCACCCGCCCCCATGCCTGGCTAATTTTTGTACTTTTAGTAGAGATGGGGTTTCTCCATGTTGGCCAGGCTGGTCTCAAGCTCCTGACCTCAGGTGATCCGCCCGCCTTGGCCTCCCAAAGTGCTGGCATTAAAGGAGTGAGCCACTGAACCCAGCCTATATGCCTTAGTTCTAAACCAGCATTTTAGAGAAAAATACTAGAGGCATGTTTATTAAAATCAGGAACAGGAAAGGGCACTGAGTGTCCATGAAGATGAGCGCATGTGTGGCATCCATCTCTGGCAATATGGCCAGTCCATTTAGGTGCCTATGTTTCTACTCCCAGGGTGGCTGATGACAAAGGCTGGCTAATGTCAACAGGGGGATTCACTTTGTCTGTGCAGTTATCGGTGCGTCTTCAGAGGTGGATGCTTTCTGCTGAGCACAGCATGTACTTCAGAGATCATCCCTCTTTTTACCCATTCCCATATGCCCACCCAAATGCCTTTTCCCCGGACCTCCATGTCCCTGGCCTTCCAGGTTCCTGACACAGGTCACTTGCTGCTTCCCGTGAGTCCAGATGTATTTTTTTTATCTTGGGCTGCTTTTCTTTCTACACAACACACATACCCAGGTGCATGCTCAATGTTTTGCCCCTTGGGAAGGGTTCCTCTCTCCACTGTCTTTCAAGGTCACCCGAGTGTGGCTACAGTGGCGCTGCCATCCATCTGTGGCTTGAACTTACTCACTGAGCCAACCCAAGATAAGTCAATTTTGCGCATTTTCTTCCTGCTTCAACTGGTTGTATGAGACCCTCCCCTCTTTGCATATGGCCATTAGTGTAAGTTGAGGGAGGGGTACTGGTGTGACCATGGTGGATGAACAAGGTTTGGCTACCTGCTCATGTGGCTTACCTGTACCCTGTTGTCCTGCTTGGGCTCGATCCAGATGTATGATTTCCATTTTATGATAGATTGTCTCTGGGCTTGCCTGATCTTATGATTTGATGAGTTTGTCAGAAGCCAGAAGTCATGACTAGCAGTTCTGGATTCACAGGCACTTGCTGTTCCATGGTCAAACGTTCAGTCTCTTCCAGGGCCCAGTAACAGACAGGATATCCTTGTTCCAGGTCCCCCGAGCCTGCACTGACTCTCCCTCTAGAGTCTGGCATCAACTCCTTACTGAATCTCCTCCACCGTTGATTAAACTCCTTACTGAATCTCCTCCACCATTGATATCTCCAGCATCTTTGGGCCTGCTGAACCATATGGTCCAAAGCAAGGCTTCTTTGCTTGCAGCCTGGGCCTGCTGCAGAGCTCCTTCCTGCTCTAGGCCGCATTCAAAGTGAGGAGTGTTCTGTGTCACTTGGCATGTGGACTGGAAAAGTAGTCCTGAGTGTGGAACTGTTGCCTCCAGGATCCAGTGAGGTTTCATTCTTTGCGGTGAAGGATGCAAGAAGTAGCAATTTGTCTTTTACGTTGCAGGAGTATCCCAGTATGCCCCTGACCGCCATACCCCTAAATATCATATTGATAAGGCAAGCCCCTAAATCTTTTTATGGTTTATCTCTCACCTTCCAAAGTGGGTCTTACAGAGGGCTTACGGCACGCCTCCAGCATGTTTGCCACTTCCTGCTTATACTGCTGGGATCAGCATGATGTCATCATTTTTTTTTTTTAATTTTATTTATTAAATTTATTTTCTCAATTTGCATGCCATTGTTGTCATGTATATTCTTTTTTCCTTTTAAACCCTATAAAACAAGTTATTGTTATTTTTGGTTTATTTGGTTTTTTAATTATTATTTTGACAGTAAATATTTGTTCAAACGCACCTATATTTTTTGAGGCAGAGTCTCACTCTGTCACCCAGGCTGGAGTGCAGTGGTGCAGTGTTGGTTCACTGCAACCTCTGCCTCAGGGGTTCAAGCAGTTCTTGTGCCTTAGCCTCCTGAGTAGCTGGGATTACAAGGGCATGACCACACCCAGCTTTTGCTTTTTTTTTTTTTTTTTTGTATTTTTAGTAGAGATGGAGTTCACCTTGTTGGCCAGGTTGGCCTCGAACTCCTGACTTCAAGTGATCTCCCCACCTCAGCCTCCCAAAGTGCTGGGATTACAGGTGTGAGCCACTGCTCCTGGCCTAAACTCACCTACATATTTACTGTTACATTCACTTTTGCATTTCAGACCCTCTATCTGGGATCATTTTCTTTCTGCCTGAAGTATATTATTTAGAATGTATTTAGTGAAGTTCTTTTGATGGCAAATATTCTTCTTTTTTTTATTTGTCTGAAAATGCTTTATTTTACCCTTATTCCAGTAATAGAATTCTAGCCTAACAGTTACTTTTGCTCAGCCCATTGAAGATAGGTTACTACTGTCTTCGGGCTTTCACTGTTGTGTGTTGCTTTTTTTTTTTATGAAGTATTTATTGATTCTTGGGTGTTTCTCGGAGAGCGGGATATGGCAGGGTCATAGGATAATAGTGGAGAGAAGGTCAGGAGATAAACACATGAATAAAGGTCTCTGGTTTTCCTAGGCAGAGGTCCCTGCGGCCTTCTGCAGTGTTTGTGCCCCTGGGTACTTGAGATTAGGGAGTGGTGATGACTCTTAAAGAGCATGCTGCCTTCAAGCATCTGTTTAACAAAGCACATCTTGCACCGCCCTTAATCCATTTAACCCTGAGTTGACACAGCACATGTTTCAGAGAGCAGGGGGCTGGGGGAAAGGCCATAGATCAACAGCATCCCAAGGCAGAAGAATTTCTCCTAGTACAGAACAAAATGGAGTCTCCTATGCCCACCTCTTTCTACACAGACACAGCAACAATCTGATCTCTCCTTCCTTTCCCCACACTTCCCCCCCTTCTCTTCAACAAAACCACCATCGACCTCATGGCCCGCTCCCGATGGTCGCTGTCTCTTCGGAGCTGTTGGGTATACCTCCCAGACAGGGCGGCCGGGCAGAGGTGCTCCTCACCTCCCAGACGGGGCGGCCGGGCAGAGGCGCTCCTCACCTCCCAGACGGGGCGGCCGGGCAGAGGCGCTCCTCACTTCCTCCCAGCCGGGGTGGCAGCCAGGCAGAGGCGCTCCTCACCTCCCAGACGGGGTGGCCGGGCAGAGATGCTCCTCACCTCCCAGACAGGACGGCCGGGCAGAGGCGCTCCTCACTTCCTCCCAGCCGGGGTGGCAGCCAGGCAGAGGCTCTCCTCACCTCCCAGACTGGGCGGCTGGGCAGAGGCGCTCCTCACTTCCCAGACGGTGTGGCGGCTGGGCAGAGGCGCTCCTCACTTCCCAGATGGGGCAGCCAGGCAGAGGCGCTCCTCACTTCCTCCCAGACAAGGTGGCGGCCAGGCAGAGGCGCTCCTCACCTCCAAGACAGGGCGGCCAGGCCGAGGCGCTCCTCACTTCCCAGACGGGGTGGCCGGGCAGAGGCGCTCCTTACTTCCCAGATGGGGCGGCCGGGCAGAGGTGCTCCTCACTTCCTCCCAGACAGGGTGGCAGCCGGGCAGAGGCACTCCTCACCTCCCAGACGGGGCGGCCGGGCAGAGGCGCTCCTCACTTCCCAGACGGAGCGGCCGGGCAGAGGCGCTCCTCACCTCCCAGACGATGGGCGGCCGGGCAGAGGCGCTCCTCACTTCCTCCCAGACGGGGTGGCCAGGCAGAGGCGCTCCTCACCTCCCAGACGGGGCGGCTGGGCAGAGGCGCTCCTCACTTCCCAGACGTTGGGCGACTGGGCAGAGGCGCTCCTCACTTCCCAGATGGGGCGGCCGGGCAGAGGGGCGCCTCACATCCCAGACGATGGGCGGCCAGGCAGAAACGCTCCTCACTTCCTAGAAGGGGTGGCGGCGGGGCAGAGGCTGTAATCTTAGCACTTTAAGAGGCCAAGGCAGGAGGCTGGGAGGTGGAGGTTGTAGCGAGCCGAGATCACGCCACTGCACTCCAGCCTGAGCACCATTGAGCATTGAGTGAGCGAGACTCCGTCTGCAATCCCAGCACCTCGGGAGGCCGAGGCAGGCAGATCACTCCAGGCCAGGAGCTGGAGACCAGCCCGGTCAACACGGCGAAACCCCGTCTCCACGAAAAACACAAAAACCATTCAGGCGTGGCGGCGCGCGCCTGCAATCCCAGGCACCCGGCAGGCCGAGGCAGGAGAGTCACAGGAGCCCGAGGCAGGGAGGTTGCAGCGAGCCGAGATCACGGCAGCACAGTCCAGCTTCAGCAACAGAGGGAGACCGAAAAAAGAAGGAGAGGGAGACCGAAGAAAGGGCAGAGGGAGAGGGAGAGGGAGAGGGAGAGGGAGAGGGAGAGGAGAGGGAGAGGGAGAGGAGAGGGAGAGGAGGGAGAGGGAGAGGAGGGAGAGGAGGGAGAGGGAGAGGAGGGAGAGGAGGGAGAGGGAGAGGAGGGAGAGGAGGGAGAGGGAGAGGAGGGAGAGGAGGGAGAGGGAGAGGAGGGAGAGGAGGGAGAGGGAGAGGAGGGAGAGGGAGAGGAGGGAGAGGGAGAGGGAGAGGAGGGAGAGGAGGGAGAGGGAGAGGAGGGAGAGGGAGAGGGCATCATTTTAATATACCAGTGTTTTGAGGGATATAAAGAACTCTGCTGCAATCTCTTTTAAGCATAGACACTCTTGTTAGAGAGCACTTGTTGGAGGATGAATTATGTTCCCTGCGAAAGTTCATATGTTGAAGTCTTAATTCCCAGTACTTCAGAATGTGACTGTATTTGTAAAGGGCCTTTAATGAGGTAATTCATGTTAAATGAGGCCATTAGGGTAGGCCCTAATCCAATATAACTGGTGTTCTTATAAAAAGAAATTAGGACACAGATGCACACAGAAGGAAGCCCATGTGAAGATACAGGGAGAAGACAGCCATCTGAAAGCCCAGGAGAGAGGCCTCAGGAGAAACCACCCCTGCTGACACCTGGATCTCGGACTTCCAGCCTCCAGAACTGCGAGAGAATGAATTTCTGTTGATTAACCCACCCAGTCTGTAGTACTTTGTTATGGCAGCCCTAGACTAACATAGCACTGATTACAATCATCAGGCAGCAGAAAAAACATCTTTCAGTGGATTACTTAAGAGAGAGCATTTAAAATCACAAACTTAAGAAAGTACTGATACTATGTATTGTTTTTTATGTATTTTTTGTTTATTTTTTGACATAGGGTCTCACTCTTTCACCCAGGCTGTAGTGCAGTGGTGCTATCATAGTTCACTGCAGGCTTGACCTCCTGGGCCCAAGTGATTCTCCTGCCTATAGGTGCATGCCACCATGCCTGGCTAACTTTTAAAGAAATTTTAGCAGAGATGAAGTCCCCCTTTGTTGTCTAGGCTCTGATACTGTGTATTGGAATAGAGAAAAAGCAACATCTATCAGCTCTTTGCTTGTAGTGGTGTTATTTATAACAAGAGACTTTGATTATAGCTGAAATAGGCTTTAGACATGATTGCCTAAACTTTCCAATTCACATGTGAGGAAATGGAAGCCCAGAGAAGTGACTTTTGCTGGAGTAATGCTATCAATGGTAATTTACGGAATTCTTTTCATAAGTTAACCTATTATATATCTAATATAATTTATTTATTATTCTTTTCTTTTTTGAGACAGTATCTCGCTCTGTCACCCATGCTGGAGAGTCTTGCTCTTTCACCCAGGCTGGAGTGCAGTGGTGTGATAATAGCTCACTGTAGCCTTGAGCTCCTGGGTTCAAGCAATCTTCTGCCTCAGCCTCCTAGGTAGCTGGGACTACAGGTGTGCACTACCACACCCTATTATGACCCAGGCGTGACCCCCATCATCCAGGCATGACCCTGTCATTTTTTTTTTAAGAGACAAGATCTTGCTATGTTGCCCAGGCTGGTCTTGAACTCCTGGCCTCAAGTGATCCTCCCACCTTGGCCTCCCAAAGTGCTGGTATTATAGGTGTGAGCCACTGAGCCTGGCACTAATATAATTTTTATCATATCATCAGCCTGATAATCTGCATTTTACAGACGAGGAAACAGAGGCACAGAAATCATACATGGTTTGCTCAAGTAGGTCGTGGCCCTGGGATGTAGATGGGTCTGACTCCAGACATGTGCTGTCAGTCACAGTGCTGCCCCAAGCTGCCCTGCAGTGAGGACCTTGCTCTTCCCACCCACCCTCTCGCCTTTTCAGGAGCTGTAGCTTGAGTTAGGGGGTTTATAATTTAGTAAATGGATTCCTTGAGGCCTTAGAACATTCAGATACCTGGAAAGGTTGGCTACCTCCTCACTGATTGTGTCAGGCTCATAAAGAGGCAGAAAAACATAGCAAATATCTCCACTATAAGATGTGTGTTTTTCTTTTTTCTTCTTCTTTTTTTTTTTTTTTTTGAGGTGGAGTTTCGCTGTTGTTGCCCAGGCTGGAGTGCAATAGCACGATCTTGGCTCGTCACAACCTCCGCCTCCTGGGTTCAAGTGATTCTTCTGTCTCAGCCTCCCGAGTAACTGGGATTATAGGCAAGCGCCACCACGCCAGGCTAATTTTGTGTTTTTAGTAGAGACGAGGTTTCTCCATGTTGGTCAGGCTGGTCTTGAACTCCTGACCTCAGGTGATCTGCCTGCCTCAGCCTCCCAAAGTACTGGGATTACAGGTGTGAGCCACCGCGCACAGCCAACGATGTGGTCTTAAAGCACTACAAGAGTGATTAAGGAAAATAGTTGGTCAAGCTGATGTTATGGCTTTGTTTGGGGCCATATCATCTGATCAGATCATATAAAACATGACAAAAATAAGATTTAAGTTTCAGACTAAGTGATGAAATTTGCCATAAAACTTGATTTTCAGCAATGTTTTAAAGAAATTCAGTTTAAGAGAGAGAGGAAATTTGTTTATTCTTATTAGTCTAGATCCAGGGCATTAATGTTAATGAGGATTTCTTAAACTGTTGGGCATATTTATAAAGAAATAGCAAAACCCAAATCAAAACAATTTATCAGGCAGGCTTAGCAAACATTTCAATTTAACAGATGTCTGAGTAGCTATCACGTGCAAGGTCAGCCTCTCTGTTAACTGAAAAATGGAGGTACCAATTGAACAAATCTGGATGTATGATAGTCACTCTCCATCAAATAGACCTCATAACTTCTTCCTGAAGTGGGTGCCATCTAGGAGCAATTAGAGGGCTTAGTTGAAGTAGTGCTAAATGTAACAGCATTTTGTATTCGCTCATAGTTTCTGAACCGCACTTAAACACTCTCCTCTTGCCGGGCGCAGTGGCTCACGCCTGTAATCCCAGCAGTCTGGGAGGCTGAGGCGGCCGGATCACCTGAGGTCAGGAGCTCGAGACCAACCTGGCCAACATGGTGAAACCCCGTCTCTACTAAAAATACAAAAATTAGCCAGGTGTAGTGGTGGGTGCCTGTAATTCCAGCTACTAGGGAGGCTGAGGCAGGAGAATCGCTTGAACTCGGGAGAGGCAGAGGTTGCAGTGAGCCAAGATCGCACCACTGAACTCCAGCCTGGGCAACAGAGACTCCATCTCAAACAAAACAAAACAAAACAAACAAAAAAACACTCTCCTCTTTGAATTTGCAGAACACTGAATCTAGAGGTAGGAGGCTATGCTCCACCACCCAAAGTGATTGCCAATTTCTCTGCCAGGAGTACTTCGGGTATTCTTCATTAAGAGGCTAGATCCATGGTATTACTGTCCAGAGGAATTTCTTAAACTATTGCACACACAAGCAGGAGAATCTAGAGCAAACATTGCTGAAGTTCAACCTACTAGCAAACATTTCAATTCAATGATGTTGAATCCCCACTATGAGCAGGGCATCTATTAACTGAAAAATGGCGTTATCAGGTGAACACCACCTCTACCTAACTTATCAATGAATCTCTGGTATCTAGCATAATGCCTGGCACACAATATGTATTTTTACAAGTGGTAGCTTTTATTATTCTCTGATTTCTTCTTTTCTTTTCTCTTTCTTTCCTTCCTTCCCTCCCTCCCTTCCTTCCTTCCTCTCTCATTTCCCTTTCTTTCTTTTTCTTTCTTTTCTTTTTTCTTTTTCTTTCTCTTTCTTTCTTTCTTTTTCTCTCTTTCTTTCTCTCTTTCTTTCTCTTTCTTTCTTTCTTTCTTTTTCTTTCTTTCTGTTTCTTTCTTTCTTTCTCTCTTTTGACACAGTCTCACTGTCACCCAGGCTGGAGTGCAGTGGCACAATCTCAGCTCACTGCAACCTTCGCCTCCTGGGTTCCAGCGATTCTCCTGTCTCAGCCTCCCAAGTAGCTGGGATTACAGGCATGCGCCACCATGCCTGGCTAATTTTTGTACTTTTTTAGTGCAGGTGGGGTTTCGCCATATTGGCCAGGCTGGTCCCAAACCCCTGACCTCAGGTGATCCGCCCGCCTCGGCCTCCCAAATTCCTAGGATTACAGGCGTGAGCCACCATGCCCAGACCCTGATTTCTTCTTGTGTCTACTCCCACCCTCCCTCTGAAAATGTCCCAGAGCCCAAGAATCTATTAGCATTTTACTATAGCTTTGTTTTGGCTTAACGCTGATTGTAACCTAAGGGCAAATCTGCTGCCACACTGTGGCAGCAAAGAAATGAAAAGAAGTGTCTGGCAGAGCAGGGGAGAAATTGTGTTTCCTCCTTCTCAAAAGGTTCACCTTTGCTATTCACCTTCATCATTCACAAGAAGGTGAAAGGTTGCCAGGAGCGAGGAGGATCTACAGGACTTTTGAAAAGAAATGTACTGACCTTTGGCTGTAAAAACTGTGTCATGAGAACAGAAAGCCCTGGGAGAGTAAGTCAGAAAATAGAGAAAAGGGGAAGGGAAAATAACTCCTGGCCTGCCTCCAATTCATTTAAATATTGCTCAGAGCTCAGCAGAGTGGGATGAGAGACACTGGCAAGAGGCTGTGCTGCAGTTAATGAGAGAATCTCAGGTGTCCTTATAATGGCACTGTTCTGGATCGCAGCTTGGATGAGCGCTTCACATAAATGCAAGGCCATTTCAGGACTTCCCAGCTGCAGTCTGCAGGCCCTCTGTGTGCTTTGGCGTCTGCAGCTGGAAGGAAGCCCGCACAGCTCCCTTCTGTCCTCTCATTGTTCACAGGACAGCCATTCATGGGATCTATGGCGCACTCTGTGCTAGGGCAGAATGCCAGGGAAGAGCTGCCTGTCTTCAGCGCCCTTGCTGGGAACCACACGCCAGAACCCGACCCTGCTATGCTTTGTGCTTCAGGCAGCAGGACCCCACCCCTAACAGAGTCTCAAGTCAGACACTAAGCGATGATCGCGATTTGGGAACTCAGCCAAGAAAGAAAAGACATACAGCTTGAAAACAATGTGGGAAATGGCCGAGAAAGAGAGGAAGATAAGAAATAAAGAGGGGTCTCCGAAGAGTGAGTTGAACTTTGGTTGTGACAGGTTCTCAATAGTACCAAAATCCATGAACTTTTTTTTGAGGATTCAAAAAAGTTTATAACTAAAGAGAAATGTTTCTAATTAAGGAGACAGTTTTCCGTCTTTTGGGAGATGGGGTTGGTTTGTTTGTTTGTTTTTGATTTCTCTGTTATGCCTTTATATAACGAGACCTCAACAAAGGTAATGATCATGAAGTAGATTACTACATGTACAGCACACTATGTTTCTGGGCATTTACTTATGGCTTGATATCTCCCCAAATTACCTTTTTCTTCTTAGCTTGAGCAGAAATTACAGTATCTTGTCCCTCATTATACTTACCTATGGTTTTATTTATTAATTTTTTTTTTGATGGAGTTGTACTCTTGTTGCCCAGGCTGGAGAGCAATGGCGTGATCTCGGCTCACTGCAACCTTTGCCTCCCAGGTTCAAGTGATGATCCTCCTGCCTTAGCCTCCTGAGTAGCTGAGATCATAGGCGCCTGCCACCATGCCCAGCTAATTTTTGTATTTTTAGTAGAGACAGGGTTTCGCCATGATGGCCAGGCTGGTCTCGAACTCCTGACCTCAGGCGATCCACCTGCCTCAGCCTCCCAAAGTGCTGGGATTACAGGCATGAGCCACCACGCCCGGCCTATTCTTCTTTTTTTAAATCTAAATTTTATTTTTAGAGACAAGGTCTCCCTCTGTTGCACAAGCTGGAATGCAGTGGCACAATCATGGCTCACTGCAGCCTTGAACTTCTGGGCTCAAATGCTACTCCCACTTCTAACTCCTGAGTAGCTGGGAATATAGGCACATGCCACCACGTCTGGCTAGTTTTTAATTTTTTTTTTTTTTTGTAGAGACAGGGTTTCACTATTTTGCCCAGGCTGGTCTCAAAACTCATGGCCTCAAGCAATCCCCCCAAAGTTCTGGGATTACAGGCATCAGCAACCGCACCTGGCCTGGTTTTATTCTGGGAGGCAAAAGTATTTTACCAACATAAATTTATGAGCCATCAGAACAACTTGTGAGTTAATTCAGATTTGAACTTTGTTTTGTAGAAAGTCACACACTTTGAAACATTGATAAATCCAGTAATATTGGCTTAATCAAGAAAGAGCATTTTATGGCACGGAGTATGCAGGCATTAAAAATTGTCTTTCAAAAAAATTTTGGACACACTTTTATAAGCATAAGTCTCATTTTAAAAAACATCAAAAGAAACAAGAATAATTCAAAACACAAAAGTTGGTGCATTGAGTTAATATTTGCGACCCTCTTCCAATAAATTCACCCTTAAAAGTCCTACAGACAGTTGAGTTGAAGTCTCCTCAAAGTCAAAAGGAATCCAGACTGCAGTTTTGTTTCATGAATGAATAGCTATCTTTTGCCATACATTCATTTACTCAATCATTCAATAAGCATTATTGAATTACTGCCAATTATAGGCCGTTGCATCTTACTTTTTCAATTTTGGGGAGTAACGACTTTATTGAATTCACATACCATACAATTCCTCTTCTTAAAATGAACAACTCGGCCAGGCACAGTGGTTCACGCCTATAATCCCAGCACTTTGGGAGGCTGAGGCGGGCGGATTACCTGAGGTCAGGAGTTCAAGACCAGCCTGATCAACATGGCAAAATCCTGTCTCTACTAAAAATACAAAAATTAGCTGGGCATGGGGGTGCATGCCTGTAATCCCAGCTACTAGGGTGGCTGAGGCGGGAGAATTGCTTGAACCTGGGAGCCAGAGGTTGCAGTGAGCTGAGATGGCGCCATTGCACTCCAGCCTGGGCAACAAGAGCGAAACTCGTCTCAAAAAAACAACAATAAAAGTACAACTCAATGGTTTTAAATATATTCAGTATTGTGCAAATATCACCAAAATCAATTTTCATTACCTCAAATGACCTTCCAATTTAACATTTTCTCAAGGCAAAATTGCTGACTTTCCCATATTTTTAGTAAGAGATGAGACTTTTCACTTACTATTTCTAAGTTACATTATGGTGTCATTTGACTATTAAAGTTTAACCCTCTTAAATGCTACTTCAATTATTTTCTTCCCTCAGACTTGAATTTAATTTTTTGTATGATCTAAGGAAGCAGAGGGTTTTACATAATAACTACATGCATACCTATGAAGGGTGCTTTATCTTTTCTTTAATTTTTTATCCTGGGAAAATATAATCACATACAAATTACCATTTTAACCATTTTCGTTCATTTTTTCACTTGATTCCTCAAAATATCACAACTCTCCCCACCTCCCAAACCCACTGTCAATTTAGACTGAGCATCTTCTTGCACAGCCAAAAGCAGAACAAAGCGTCAAGGAAAGGAGGGAGCTGGACTGCAGCTTAGCGGAACCAGAGGCCAGGTGTGGTTGTGCTCTTGAATCCCTGCTGCCCAGCAGAGCGCCTGACGTGGCTGGTGACTAGAGGGGTGAATACGGTGGTGGATCTCAGCCAGGAAGGTCGGGAAGGACAGCAAAATCCCAGAGAGGACCGAGTCAAGCCCGGCAGCCTCTCCTTCCTCCAGCACTGTTCTGGCACAGTTCCACCTCTATATTTTGAAGAAGTTACTCCAGATGATTGAGTTATTCTGAAGCAGGAAAACATTAATATTGAGTATGTGCTATGGGTGGGGCCTATATTCTTTATGTCATTTAATCTTGCCAACACACCTGGTAGGTATAAATACGTCCACATTCACAGGTGAGCCAACAGGCTCAGGGAGGCCAAGGACTTACCCAATGCCACGGCACACCTCACTCGAGCTGGAATTCAACAGCACATGTCACCTCTCAGGCCTTAGCATTCCATACTCTGCAAATAAACACTGGATCCCTCTCCCTGCACCAGCCCAAACACAGCAAGCCAACTAAAACACCCTCCCTTCCTCCCTAAAAAGCCCAGCTTTCTTTCTATAGATGTGCACATTTCATAATATTTGAATTCAGTGTCTGCAATGCTGCAGAGAGTAAATTGTGCATACTATGGTTTTTTTCCTAGACCAGATTGACAGCAGAGGCTGCTGAGCTATGAGAAAATCAAGTCCAGGCAAAAGGAGTTAGAATTACTGTGATTTTTACCAGACAATAGCCAGCATCAGTTGAACTCTCTAGAGTCCATCACCTTCTTGTTTTATTTATTTATTTATTTATTTATTTATTTATTTAGAGACACAGTCTCGCTGTGTCACCCAGGCTGGAATGCAAAGGCGCAATATCGGCTCTCTGCATCCTCCACCTCCCAGATTCAAGCGATTTTCTTGCCTCAGCCTCCTGAGTAGCTGGGATTATAGGCACGCACTACCACACCTAATTTTTGTAGAGACGGGGTTTCACCATGTTGGCCAGGCTGGTCTCGAACTCCTGGCCTCAAGTGATCCACTCACCTTGCCCTCCCAAAGTGCTGGGATTTCAGGTGTGAGCCACAACGCCTGACTCACCCTGTTGTTTTAAAAAAGACTGTTATCAAAGCTGAGTGTTGTGAACAAAGCCTGATGCATAAATATTAACCTGAGTGAACCAAAATAAACCACATTGGCTAAAGTGAGTGTAGACTGAATGGGCTCATAAGCTTGTTCTTTTATTTACAACCTACCTCCCTGTCTCTTTTCTTTCCTTCCCCACATGGAACACTGAGGAAGAGCCTTGGTAATTCAAGGCCAGGCCTGCCCCCAGGACTTCTGACCCCAGCCTACTCCACTGCCAGCCTCTTGTCCCCACTTTGCACACTGCTTATCAGCATTCAGACGATCCCTACTGCCCTTTCCAGCTTGCACATAATGGCCTCACTAGTGGGCCATGGAATTAATTAGTGGGTAGTGACCAATATTAAAAATTTCACCTCACAGTACATCTCGCATAGAAATGGTTTATTTATTTATTGATATATTTTTTGAGACAGAGTCTCACTCTGTCGCCCAGGCTGGAGTGCAGTGGCACAATCTCAGCTCACTACAACCTCCGTCTTCTGGGTTCAAGTGATTCTCGTGCCTCAGCCTCCCAAGTAGCTGGTATTACAGGCGCGTACCACTGTGCCTGGCTAATTTTTGTATTTTTAGTAGAGACGGGGTTTCACCATGTTGGCCAGGCTGGTCTAGAACTCCTGGCTTCAAGTGATCCACCCGCCCCGGCCTCCCAAAGTGCTGGGATTACGGGCGTGAGCCACTGCACTTGGCCAGAAATGGTTCTCTTATATACTACCCTTTGTTGAGCCTCATATGTAATTTAAAAATTTGGGGGAACATTTCTGAAATCAGGAGAGAATAGGACTGATAACGGGATGGCATCTTGCCAGAGGGTGGTTGTGACATTTGAAGTGGGTTGTTAGTCCAGGTGGCGGGACTGCATCACTGCTGTCTTCATCAGCTTGGTCAGAAAAATTTTGAATGACAATTTAAGGAAGGAATATAAAGCGTGAAAGTCTGTTAACACCTTCTGCTAAGATCAAGGTTTCGGGGAGCACAGAGGGGAATAGTTAGACACTGACGACCAACTCAAAAAGTTGGACTTGGTGTGAGGAAGTTTTAGGAACACCAATACTAGTGGATTTCACTTATATTATAAAAACAATGTACAGTCTAAAGGTAAGGGCTTTAAATAAGCATAAAATAAGCTGGGTGTGCTGGAGTGCATCTGTAGTCCCAGCTACTCAGGAGGCTGAGGCAGGAGGAGTGCTTGAGCCTAGGAGTTTGAGACCAGCCTAGACAATCTAGTGAGGCCTTGTCTCTTAAAAAAAAAAAAAAAAAAAGCAAACACAGACATAAAATAAAATTAACTTCTAAGTGAAGAGAAAGCATTCTTCATCTAATTGACAGTTTTAAAAAATGGTATATAAGATAACGGTGCATCTTCTAATCAAAGGAGTCTCAGATTCGGTAAACATAGCATATGTGTATGTCAGGACACAGTGTGAAATACATTTATTACTGTGGGTTGAAGTCTACAAATGTGGGTTGAAGTGGGTTGAAGTCTACAAGTGTTAAAGTCCCTGCTCTGGGAACCTTCATTAAAACAAATACATAAAACCAAACAAAACCAACGAGCAGACAGAACAATTATTTCTTGCTTCCATACCACCTTCAGTAATGTCTTCATCTCGGCTCCCCTCAGCTGCCTGAAATTGTCGGCAACCCCAAATCCTCTCTCCACTCCTCATCTCCTTCTCACTCTTTTCTTTTTTTTTTTTTTGAGACGGAGTCCTGTTCTGTTGCCCATGCTGGGGTGCAGTGGTGCGATCTCAGCTCACTGCAGCTCACTGCCTCTTGGGTTCAAGTGATCCTCCTGCCTCGGCCTCCCGAGTAGCTGGGACTACAGCCATGTGCCACCATACCTGGCTAATTTTTGTATTTTTTGGTGGAGTTGGGGTTTCACCATGTTGGCCAGGCTGGTCTCGAATTCCTAACCTCAGGTGATTCACCCACCTCGGCCTCCCAAAGTGCTGAAATTACAGGTGTGCGCCACTGTGACCAGCCTAATGTGGTTAAATTTAAATGAATAAAATAAGAAAATCAGTTGCTCAGTTGTACGAGCAATATTTCAAGTGCTCAGTAGCTACACATGGCTAGTGGCTGTTTTGCTGGACAGCAGAAATTACAGAACATTCCCATCCTCATGGCACATTCTGAAGGACAGGACAGAACTCCAGAACATTCCCATCCTCACATCACATTCTACAGGACAGGACAGGGCTGTAGAACATTCCTTTACTGCAGTCACATTCTACAGGAAGGCACACAACAACATAACAGTCCCCTCCTCACATCACATTCTACAGGAGGGAGCAGACCTGCCCCACATTCCACAACCACAGCACATCCTACTGGGCTTGCTCTCTCTAGACACTAGTTTGCTGTTGCTCGTGTTTTACAAGCATCTTTTCACATTCTGTAGCATGCCTTTTCATTCCTTTTGTGGTGTCTTTGAGTAAGAGATGGTTTACAATTGAATCCATCTTTCCCTTTTGGTTAGTGCCTTTTCATTTCTTTAGAAACTTCCGGCCAGGCGCGGTGGCTCACACCTGTAATCCCAACACTTTGGGAGGGAGAGGTGAACGGATCACCTGAGGTCGGGAGTTCAAGACCAGCCTGACCAACATGGAAAAACCCTGTCTCTACTGAAAATACAAAATTAGCCGAGCATGGTGGCGCATGCCTGTAATCCCAGCTACTCGAGAGGCTGAGGCAGGAGAATTGCTTGAATCTCGGAGGTGGAGGTTGTGGTGAGCCGAGATCGCGCCATTGCACTCCAGCCTGGGCAACAAGAGCAAAACTCCGTCTCAAAAAAAAAAAAAAAAAAAGAAAAAAAAGCTGGGTCCTGTGGCTCACACCTGTAAGCCCAGCACTTTGGGAGGCTGAGGCAGGTGGATTGCCTGAGGTCAGGAGTTGGAGACCAGCTTGGCCATCTCTAATAAAAATAAAAAAAATTAGCTGGGTGTGGTGGTGGGCGCCTGTAATCCCAGCTACTAGGGAGGCCGAGGCAGGAGAATTGCTTGAACCCAGGGAGGCGGAGGTTGGAGTGAGTTGAGATCGTGCAATTGCACTCCAGCGTGGGCAACAAGAGCAAAACTCCGTCTCAAGAAAAAAAAAAAAAAGAAATTTCCTCCTGTTTCAAGGTCACAGGGATACTCTTTTAAGTGCCTCAGTTTCATATAACCTTCTTCTGTTTTTCTTCCTTTGTTGGCTACTCCTTTCTGACCTCTGAGTTTTAGTGGACTCCACAGCATACGTCTAAGTTCTCATCCCTTCTCACTCTATCCTGTTATCCTTGGTCAGCACATTTATTTGCAAGGCTTCAAATTCCAATTACATGCCAGTGACTCTTGGGGAAGATATTGTGCTTGACTCCAATGTTCACTTTCCCCCTATTATGTCAGGATTGGAGGACTGCCCTCAACTTATTACAAGCCAATATGGCTATACCTCGTCAGGGACTGGTTCAATGACTGAAGGCCTAATCCAAACTGGAGAGGTTTAAGGGGCTGCTCTTAAGAGTGAAGAATAGGAAGTGAGCTCACACTCCCCCTAGACATGAATGAGGACTGTCTGGCCCTAGTCACAGTTGGTAGCCCTCTCACAACCTTGGGAAAAGCCAGCCACAGAAGAGGGCAAAGGTGAGGTATAGAACAGAGGTGGGCTCATAGTGAGTTGCGCATGAAATGCACCTGAGCCCTCAGACTTTCCATTATAGTGAACCAGTAAAATCCTTACTTAAAAAGGCCACCTGGAGTCAGATTTCGGTCCCTTGTAGCAGAAAGCACTCAAATGGAAACAATTCCCAAATGAGCACAAGCCCAGACCTCTCCTGAGCTCCAAGTATGTCTACCCAAGTGCCTATCTGCTATCTTCATGTGGTTCTCTGATAAGCGTCTCAAACTTACGAAGTTCAAAACTGAACTCCTGATCCTTTCCCCTGAACCTCCTCTTCATCCTTTCCCCTGAACCTCCTCTTCATCCTTTCCCCGGAACCTCCTCTTCATCCTTTCCCCGGAACCTCCTCTTCATCCTTTTCCCGGAACCTCCTCTTCATCCTTTCCCTGGAACCTCCTCTTTCTGTAGTTTTGCACCACAATAAATGGCAACCCAGTCCAAGTTGTTCATAACAGAAAGAGGCGGGTCATCCATAATTCTTTTTTCTCCTCCCTTCCCCCATTCAACCCTGATACAAGGTCCAGCTAATTCTATCTCTAAAGTGCTCATTGGACCTGTCCATGCTCTCCACTTCCACTGTGGTCCACATCACCCTTGAGGGACCCTTGGCCCTCCCTTTTATGACTACTGTAACCGGTCTCCTTGCTCTCACTCTTACGTCCTCCAATTTACGTTCCTCACAGTTGCCAGTGATTTAAAAAAATTGATAATTATTTTATTTTCTATAGCGTGGCAGTAAAAAGAATGGGCTGTGCAGCCAGACAGATGGGATAGTTATCTATTGCTCTATCTCATCACTTGTTTGCCTGCCTGCCTGCCTTTCCTTCCTTCCTTCCTTCCTTCCCTCCCTCCCTTCCTTTTCTTTTTTTCTTTTTGACAGTCTCACTCTGTTACCCAGACTGAAGTGCAGTGGTGCAATCTTGGCTCACTGTAGCCTCAACCTCCCAGGCTCAGGTGATCCTCCCACCCCAGCCTCCCAAGTAGCTGGGACTACAGGTGCCTGTCACTACACCCAGCTAGTGTGTGTGTGTGTGTGTGTGTGTGTGTAAATAGAAACAGGGTTTCGCCGTGTTGTCCAGGCTGATCTCAAACTCATGGGCTCAAGGGATCTGCCTGCCTCAGCCTCCCAAAGCGCTGGGATTACAGGTGTGAGTCGCCTGGCCACCTCATGGCTTCTGTGGTCAGGAATCTGGGCATGCCTGAGCTGGGAGCCTCTGCCTCAAGGCCAGCCACAAGTCTGCAATCAAGGTGTCAGCCAGGGCCTTTGGTCTCATCTGAAAGCTGAACTCGGGCAGGATCTGCATCCAAACTCATTCAAGTGGTTGGTGACAGGATTCACGTCCTTATGAGTTACTGGTTGGAGGCCTCATTGAGTCGATTGCCCCGCGGGCAGCTGGTATCCATCATCAGCTGTGCCCTGACATGTTTGGCACAGATCAGGCTCAGTAAATGTTGAGTTATCCTCATGTTAAAGTGGAATTGCGGTGGTAAATGTGCTGTCTCTGTCTTCCTGTCACTGGTGATACCCAGGTTGAGGCTGGATCACATCACTGTCCTCTTCTACATCCTTCAGTGGCTTCCATCCCATTGAAGATAAAACCAAATTCCCGCTGGTGCCCAAGGCCCTGCCAACTGTCCAACCTTTTCTTACACTGCCTCAGTCCCACTGAGCTTCTTTGAGTGCACCAGTCTGTTTCTCATTTTGGGGTCTGCACATCATTCAACTCTGCCTGGCTAACTCCCACTTATCCTCTAGGTATAAGCTTAATTACTACTTCCTCAGAAAAGCCTTCTTTGAATGCTTAATCTAAATTAGATCCCCTGGTATATATTTCCATAATGCACTGGATTGTACTTACTACAGCTTGAAATTATATCTTTATGGTGTTTTTGATTAATACCTGTCTCTCGGCCAGGCTCAGTGGCTGACGCCTATAATCCCAGCACTTTGGGAGGCCGAGGCAGGTGGATCACTTGCGGTCAGGAGTTCAAGACCAGCCTGACCAAAATGGTGAAACCCCGTCTCTACTAAAAACACAAAAATTAGCCGGGCGTGGTGGTGCACACCTGTAATCCCAGCTACTAGGGAGGCTGAGGCAGGAGAATAGCTTGAACCTGGGAGGCGGAAGTTGCAGTGAACCAAGGTCACACCATTGCACTCCAGCCTGGGCGACAAGAGCAAAACTCCATCTCAAAATAAACAAACAAACAAACAAAAGCAAAAACAAAAACCTGTCTCCCTCTCTAAACTATAAACTCAAGCCAGGGACTATATCAGTTTTGCTTTCCACTGTATTTCTACCCACAGATACAATGTCCACTCATAGTAGAAACTCATATTTTTATATACAAATTTCTTTTAGGCTAGGTGCGGTGGCTCATGCCTATAATCCTAGCACTTTGGGAGACTGGGGTGGGAGGATTGCTCGAGCCCAAGAGTTTGAGACCAGCCTGGGCAATATAGTGAGAAAGCTCACTTTTACAAAAATTTAAAAAATTAGCCTAGCATGGTGTGCAAATCTGTGGTCCCAGCTACTTGGGAGACTGAGGTGGGAGGATCACTTGAGCCTAGGAGGTGGAGGTTGCAATGAGCCATGTTCACACCATGGTACTCGTCTGGGCAGGCAGAGTGAGATTCTGTCTCAAAAACAGATGAAATAAATAAAAATTTCTTTTAGAGATTTCAGTCGATCATAGGTAAGTTAATAAGTTGTCCTTCAATTAGTCAAATTGACAAGAAACATTTGTGTTCCTGGCCGGGCATGGTGGCTCATGCCTGTAATCCCAGCACTTTGGGGGGCCAAGGCAAGTGAATCACCTGAGGTCAGGAGTTTGAGACCAGCCTGGCCAACATGGTGAAACCTCATCTCTACTAAAAATACAAAAATTAGCTAGGTGTAATTGTACATGCCTGTAATCCCAGCTACTTGGGAGGCTGAGGCAGGAGAATTGCTTGAATGCGGGAGGCAGAGGTTGCAGTAAGCCAAGATCATGCCACTGCACTCCAGCCTGGGTGACAGAGTGAGACTTCGTCTCCAAAAAAAAAAAAAAAAAAAAAGTGTGTTCCCTAAATTCTATAATAGAGACTTTCTGTTTAGCCCAATGCAGTTTCAGACTCACTTTGCTGCTATGTGAGGTGTCAATATGAACTTTTGGCCAGGTGCGGTGGCTCATTCCTGTAATACTAGCACTTTGGGAGGCTGAGGCAGGTGGATTGCCTGAGGTTAAGAGTTCAAGACTGGTCTGGCCAACATGGTGAAATCCCATCTCTATTAAAAATACAAAAAATTAGCCGGGCATGGTGGTGTGCACCTGTAATCCCAGCTACTCGGGAAGCTGATGCAGGGGAATTGCTTGAGCCAGGTGGAGGTTGCGTGAGCTGAGATCGCGCCACTAGACTCCAGCCTGGGTGACAGAGCAAGACTCCGTCTCAAAAAAAAAGAATTTTTGGTCTGGACTGGGCTGGGTAGATAATGAACACCTTTCTAAAATATGCGACTGAGAGCCAAGTTGAAGCACAGACTAATCTTTTAATCCGTACACTTAAACACCAATCTTGGCAATAGCAAAATCAGAAGCCTGCCATGCTCAATACATTTTCTTATGCCACCAAGATATTTTAAACATGTAAATAAAACAAACAGAAAGGTGGTAATCATATCCTTAGAAGCTGAATCTTGAATACAAAAACTTTAAATTGTTCCCTATTTCATCTTTATTCATTGCTTTAATTTTCTTCCATTTGGCCAGTCTCTTGCCAAATTAACATTACAGTCTGATTTTCTGAGTCTGTCATTCTAAGAAATTTCAGCTGGTTATTTTTACATTTTATTAAAAAACTTTTTTTTGAGACACGGTCTTGTGCTGTCTCTCAAGCTGGAGTGCAGTGGTGTCATCATGGCTCACTGCAGGCTCAACCTCTCAGGCTTAAGTGATCCTCCCAGCTCAGCCTCCCAAGTAGCTGGGACCACAGTAGTGAGCCACCACGCCCTGCTATTTTAAAAAAAATTTTTGTAGAGATAGGGTCTCACTGTGTTGCCCAGGCTGGTCTTGAACTCCTGGGCTCAAGTAATTCTGCCTTGGCTTCCCAAAGTGCTGGGATTACAGGTGTGAGCCACCATGCCTGGCCTCAGCTGGTTAAATACTTCTGCACCTTATACACATTTTAGAGATTTATCATTGTGGTTCAGAGTAACAAAATATTCTGAAGTTTCTTTCTTTTTTTTTTTTTGAGACGGAATCTCGCTCTGTTGCCCATGCTGGAGTGCAGTGGCACAATCTCGGCTCACTGCAACCTCCGCCTCCCGGGTTCCAGTGATTCTCCTGCCTCACCCTCCCAAGTAGGTGAGATTACAGGCATGTGCCACCAAGTGGGTCCAGCTAATTTTTTAATATTAGTAGCCACAGGGTTTCACCATGTTGGCCAGGCTGGTCTCGAACTCCTGACCTCAGGTGATCCACCTGCCTCGGCCTCCAAAGTGCTGGGATTACAGGCATGAGCCACCGCACATGGCCTGAAGTTTCTTTTAGCCATATATTGTTTAGGTCTGTTCTTACTGCCAGGTCCTGATCCTGTTTGTTGCTGCTAGTTTTGGGCAGAGAGAAGCAAGAGTCTCGTAACTTTGGCTGGGAACATTTAGTTACTCCTAACCACAGTTCCATCTTTACCTGGTACTGCAGGAATGAAAGGAGACAACAGAGTAGGGATAAAAGCAGGAGCTCTGCAGCCAGAATGCCCAGGTTAAAATCTGGCTTCCTCGACGACCAGCTGTGACCCTTGGCAAGTGACTTAATCCTTCAGCGCCTCGGAATCCTCATCTGTGAAATGGGGTTAAAAATACACTCCCCTCAGAGGGTTTTTGAGATAAAATAAGTTAATTTTCGTAAACCTCTTGGAGCAGTTTCTGGCCCATGGTAAGTACTACCTTATTAAATGGTAAGTACATGCTTATTAAATATCCTTATTTCTTTTTAGGAGGTTTTTAAAAAATATTTTTCTATCTCCATGGCTACACCCTCCTGCTAGAACCTAAGGATACTGAATCTATGGAGCATATTCAAGACCTGTGACTATTCCATATCAGATGTGGACGAGTAACAGAGCGTTGCTGCCATTAAGTATGTCATCTACAAAATGATGCATGTCCTGCGCGCCTACCCTTCGGAGAAAAGAGCGCAGTCTCTCTGCACTAACCCACAAACACACACAAAACCTTTCCAAATCATCCTGTCAGAGATGTACTTTCACTTCAGAGAATAATTCTGTCCAACGTAGAGATTTTGTTGTTTCTGGTAATATACCACAGCATCTCACCTAAGGGTTTGCTTATTACGGATCAGAACACATTTGAATTCTAGGCTTTACGTGCAGAACACACGGAAGGTGATGCCATCAGGCTACTACCAAAGGATCCTTCTTCCAGTGTCTCAAATATATGGATTTTATAAATAAGAAACATTTCTGATTAATCAGCATTGTAGGTTCAAGTAAAAAAAAAAACTGGCATAGAATTCCAGTCTTCCTACTTAATTTCCTAATGATTCTTGGTGTCCTTGTCAGAAAATTATTATTTTTTTCTTTTTTTTGAGACAGTCTCGCTCTGTCTCCCAGGCTGGAGTGCAGTGATTCGATCTCGGCTCACTGCAACCTCCACCTCCCAGGTTCAAGTGATTCTTCTTGCCTCAGCCTTCTGAGTAGCTGGGATTACAGGCGCCCGCCACCATGCCCGGCTAATTTTTGTATTTTTAGTAGAGACGAGGTTTTGCCATGTTGGCCAGGCTGGTCTCAAACTCCTGACCTTGGGTGATCTGCCTGCCTTGGCCTCCCAAAGTGCTGGGATTACAAGTGTGAGCCACTACACTCGGCCGAGAAAATTATGTTTTGAAGTTCACTTTACTTTGAACGAGTCCTTTATCTGGAATTGTTCGATACATAGTTTGAGTTTATTAAACAGCCCAGTTCTTATGCCCCTTGGAGATTTTATAGTGGGGTCTTTGAAAGAAGTGCGAAGTAGGATCTCATCAAATGACTCTAGATGGTGAAATATATGTGGTCTCCAGTCAGCAACTATCAATCTCGGATGTACAAACAGCATTAAATGCCATCAATAATCCAAGTGAATACTAAGGGAATCATGATTCAAAGTAAGCTAAACAGAACTCAAGAACGGATAAAAATGCACCTTCGTTGGGGACAGTGTGGCCTAGGTAACCGACGGGTTACTGCCCTGATGAGAGGTGAGAGGCACACCATCCCAGGACAGAACACTCACCCGCCTGTCCTCAGAGTTGAAATGAGATGCCAACACTTTTTTTTTTTTGAAACTAAATACATTTTAATAGAAAACAAAATACAAAATAACTCTTTTCAGAAAACAGAAATATTTAATCCTTTTTCCACAAATTAGAACTTGCTTTATCCTCAGAGCATAGTTTGATATGCGTGCGTACATACTTACGATTCGTTTCACAAAGTGTTCATTAGACTGGTATTGCAGTGCAGGATGTGGGAGCAGTTCATTGCAGGAGAAAAAGACGTGGAAAAAGCCACACCTCTGAATGGTCATTCAGAAATTCCACATTTTTCTAATTCTATCTTGTTACTTATTACTCCAAATTATTCTTTATCATAATCTTTCTTTTGAGGGGAGAGAATTATTAAGAGAAGTGCAGCTATGGAAAGAATTTCTTTCCCACCATCACTGCAGGAGCCCAAAATGTTCTCAATCAAACCCACCCACCCACTTCCAGAAACATGTCAGCCAGGGTGACCAATCTGTCACCTGAAATTTCCCTTTCTCCCAATACACTGTGCTACCAAATTCTCTGAATTCCCTGAACCTCAAAATTCCAAGTATCAAAGCCAGTGCCAGGAGTCAAACCTGAAAGATTAAAAGCAGAGAAGGTGCCCTCTGCCAGTGCTAGGTTTCCTCATCTCAATAATAATAATAATTATAATTATAATAACAATAATTAAAAAAAATCCTGGTTCTCTGTAATTACGGAAAAGGAAAGACTATTTGCCAGGATCATCCCCTCCCCTTTCCTTGTTCCCACCCCGCATCCCTCTGCCAACAAGGACTTCCCTCCCACCAGGGGGCTGCACTGTGCGTGACCCCTGCGGTGCCACTTCTCCTGAGGGTGCTCTACAGCCGCCCTCTAACCAAACCCAGCCCCGGTCAGATGGGGAAAATGAGACAGAGACAGGAAGGTGCTCGCATGCGCGAGGTCACGGCAGGGTCTCCATGAGGACTTGTGAGTGACCTCCAGGGCATCCTAATTCTTGATCACTCATCATTGCCTCTCTTCTGTTCCCCTCCCCAACCTTGGACTTCGACACTGGGGGGCTGAGTGAAGGGGGACCTGCCCGGAATGAGGGCCCAGGAGAGAGGGGAGGAGGGGGCTCTTTCACAGTCAATGATTCAATCTCAGCTCACTGAAGGATTGCAACTGGAGGCTTTCCACTGTTACCCCAGTCCGTTCCAACAAAGTTAAAAAATTAATGTTCCTGATTTTCTTGTGTAATTCCAGTCACCAGAAGAAGGTTACAGGCCATGAACTGCACGCTCAGGACGTTGCTCATTTGCCCGGTGTACACGCCCACGAGCTCGCTGGAGGAGCCGTCGGCAGGTGCACTGCAGTAAGTGTTCCTGATGTCCCAGACGCGCACCGAGTTGTCCATGGAGGCAGAGGCAATCAAGCCGCTGTCTGGACTGAAGGTGAGGCTGGTGATATTGTCTGTGTGGCCTCTCAGCTCTTTATAAAGGGTCCCAGAGGCCAAGTCCCACAGCTTCAACCGCTGGTCCTCGCCAGCAGACGCCAAGTACTTACCGTTAGGAGAAAAGGCGAGAGAAAGCACGGGGCCGCGGTGGCCTGTGAAAAGCCTCACCGAGTTCCCCTGCTGAGCGCTCCACAGCCGAACGGTCTTGTCGGTTGAGCCTGTGGCCAAGTAGTTTGAATTAGGGTGGAATTTGACACAGTCCACATCTGCCAGGTGCCCTGCATATATCCTCAGCGGGTACGTCCGATCAAATGACCACAGCCTGGCGGTGCGGTCGTGGGACCCGCTGGCGAAGTACAGGCTATATGGACTGATGTCCAGATCCCACACAGGATAGGCATGTCCTTGGTACAACACAGTGTTGGTGAAACTCCCCAGATCCCAGTATCTGATGGACATGTCTTCAGAACAAGAGAGCAACCCTGAGCTGTCCGCAAGGAACCTCGTGCTGTACACTGGTCCACAGTGTCCCCGCAGTATCTTCATCTCCGTGCCTGCATTATCATCCTCATCATCCTGGGAACATTGGGGTGGGGTGGGAAAAGAAACACAAAAAAATGTTCAGTGGTCTGACAAGGAAAACAAGTCCAGGAGAAAAAAAAGTAGAGAACTGAGACTGCTTGGGAAATAGCATCTATCCAGCAAATGACAGTGGCCTTGCCCTTGAACGCTACCCCAGGAAGATAACTCATAACTGAATAAAAGTCTCTTACGACTTACAAATTGTTCCCCTTAAATTCACCTTGCAGCTCAGACTGTATCAGATTAAAAGATGCAGAAATGCAAGGCCATTACAGAGTAATGACTGTGGACCTTACCCTTCAATTGAGGATAGCGTGTATGGTTAATTCTGATGCGTGCCATTTGAAAATATTTACTTTCGAATTTATGTGAGGCTCTTAGATTGTTCTATTCTACGGGCATTGCCTTCATCCATCAGTTTTAGCTGCTTTATAAGCCATACTGCTGTTTTTACTCCATTTAACTGACAACAATATTTTGTCAAGTCCTGACATGTTCCTTACTCCCATGATGGGGGTTAATGATGGACGCAGCAACACATGAAGGCAGATATGGTATCACTTCAAGATTTTTTTTTTTTTTCAGATGGAGTTTCGCTCTTGTTGCCCAGGCTGGAGTGCAATGGTGTGATCTCGGCTCACCACAACCTCCGCCTTCTGGGTTCAAGCGATTCTCCTGCCTCAGCATCCCAAGTAGCTGGGATTACAGGCATGTGCCACCACGCCTGGCTAATTTTGTATTTTTAGTAGAGATGGGGTTTCTCCATGTTGGTCAGGCTGGTCTTGAACTCCCAACCTCAGGTGATCCACCCGCCTTGGCCTCCCAAAGTGCTGGAATTACAGGCGTGAGCCACCACACCCGGCCTCACTTCAAGAGTAACACACAACTATTGGTTCAGGCATGGTGGCTCGCACTGTAATCCCAACAGTTTGGGAGGCCAAGGCAGGAGGATCGCTGCAGCTCAGGAGTTGGGAGACCAGCCTGGGCAACATAGGGAGACTCTTTACCAAAAAAATTTAAAAAATTAGCTGGGCATGGTGGCGCATGCCTGTGGTCCCAGACACTTGGGAGGCTAAGGTAGGAGGCTCACTTGAGCCTGGGAAGTTGAGGTTGCAGTGAACTGTGATGGCACCACTGCACTCCAGCCTGGGGGACGGAGCAAGACCCTATGCCAAAAAAACCCCAAAACAAAAACAAACACAAACAAACAAAACCCAGAACTATCAGAGGAGTTTAGCCAAAATAAAACCTGGATGTTTAAGAATTAACAGTAAGCTAGAAAGGTACAGTTACTAGTAAATCACAGCTCCCCCTGCCTAGTGACCAGCCACAAACTGCTTGGTGTTTCAAAATAAGAATGAAGTTTTTAAAGTGACTTTCTGGAGGGTCTCAAAAAACATCTCCCCCAAACTAACAAAACAAGGTGTGGATTCAGAAGTGCTTTAAGCAAAGCCAAGCGATTCTTGTGATTCTTCGAAATAATTTCCTGTGTGTGACGACAGAAAAGACAGCAACTAATGGTACTCAAAGAGTCCCCTTTCCTGGTCCTCTCCCCACAAGTATACCATCTGTTTTCAAAATTCATTTCCCTTTATTCCCACACAAACTCCTCAAAACTACAGCTGTCTCTTCTGTCCCAGAATTCATCAATTAAAATGGGTTTTAATTGAACACCAGAAGAAAAGAGTATGATGAAGATCCCCGAACCTGTCAGCTTTGTTGGTTCATTGTGGCAGCCTTAGGTTCTTGTATAAGAAAAGGGCACCCTTTTTTTTTCTACTTGAAAATGGTTAAATTCAAAATAAAATGAATGCCTCCCATGTGTACATATTTAAGAAAAAGTTGAGAGAAAATAAACACTGATGTCCATGAATATTCACAATGGCTATTCCAAACACCCAACATTAAAAATACATTAAGTATTTGAGAGCCTAAGGGTCTACTGAGTGCTACCAAGAATATTAGTAATTTTCCTTTCCAAAGAAGTTACAACAACACTTTAAAATTTCAAGAATGACTCACTCCTTTACACCAGAAAGTTTATATAAAGACTGTGGGAACAAAAATGACACCAGATGAATTAAACAAAGATCCTGTGAAAGTTAACTGTGAATTAAAGGACATGTTACTGCCTTTGAGGTGTAAGTGGTCTTCATTTGGAACAAGAAGCTATGGAAGTGGCCTTCACCTCCTCAGTGGTGAAGGCATCACAATTGGAGATGAAGGTGCATGGGCTAGGAGCATGGGCTGGGAGTACAGCTGGCGCTCCCCAGGGATCTTGATGATTGTCCCAGGCTGGTGGAAACGTGTCCAGCTGACTCTGTAGACCAAGGAATGGAGAAACCAGAATGTTCCTGCTGGCTATCACTGTCAGCCCTCTGCCAGGACCACAGCTTAAAATAACCCAGCCACATTTTCTGTGTGGCTCAACCAGTCCCACACGGGCCTCAGCATGGTGGAGCAGCTGATTCACAAGGGTCCAACTCCATGGGTTTTCACTTCTCTCTCCTGCCGACAGGATAATACCATACCCTACGATTCAGCCTGAATACTCTACAGTAATTGTGTATGCATCCCAAATAGAAATGTTTAATTTGTAAAGCATATTCATGTAATAATAAATCTTATTATATACATTGTAAAACACATGAAATAGAAATTTAACAAGAAAAATAAACATAAAGAGATCAAGTATCATCTCATGTACCCTTGTGCTGTAGTTTGCTGCCCCTGCTCTGGACTATGGAGTCCCTAAAACCTCAGATTTGTTATGGCTGTCTGCTCCTGGACTCTGAGGCTCCAACTACCTCAGAGCTTACACTCACGTTTCCCCCAGACCAGAGGTCCTTTCTTGGGGTCTGGAATTTAGCCTCCATCTATTCTCTAATTAGCCGTCAGTGGAAAAGGAAGACATTAAATTTGGCTGGACTTGTGAGTGTATTAGACTTGGAAGCAAGTGAATCACTGCTATCTACATGGGAGATGACAGCAGCCTGAACTAGAACAGAAAAGTTGGATACTGGCTAGCATGAATTGACATGTGCTGTTCATGTAAAATACATATCAGATTTCTAAAACTTAGGACCGAAAGAGATGTATGTAACAGGTTTCATGAATCATTTTTTATATTGCTTACATGCTGAAATAATTTGTTCATATTAGTTTGAATGAAATACATCATTAAAATTAATTTTAACAAATTTTTAACCTTTTTAGATGTGGCTACTAGAAAAATTTAAATTACTATATGGCTCACATCATATTCCCACTGGATAGCATTAATCTAAATGACAATTTGATACACAGATTACAGAATCGAGTATTGCTGCTAATATTGCCTTCTTTACTTTTCAAACCTAAAGAAGACCAGATTGGGGGCAAAACAACCAGACATATAAATGAATTGCACACAGCTGTTTTATTGCTGAGTTAAGGAGGCGGGTGCTGGTAGTGATGAGGGTAGCTGCATACACACGGCTTAAAAGAAAGAAGAGCAAATCCTTGGTTTGGTATCTCTGTGGTTTTGCCATGTTGCTCAAATATTAAAAATACATAGGTATCAATCAACAGGGGTAAGGGTTGGGTTGGATATCTCATTTTTTTTTTTTTTTTTTTTGAGACAGAGTCTCACTCTGTCACCCAGGCTGGAGTGCAGTGGCGCGGTCTCAGCTCACTGCAACCCCTGCCGCCTGGGTTCAAGCGATTCTCCTGCCTCAGCCTCCTGAGTTGCTGGGATTACAGGTGTCTGCCACCACGCCCAGCTAATTTTTGTATTTTTCATAGAGATGGGGTTTCACCATCTTGGCCAGGCTGGTCTTGAACTCCTGACCTTGTGATCCACCTGCCTCGGCCTCCCAAAGTGCTGGGATTACAGGCGTGAGCCACCGCACCCAGCCGGATATCGTTTCTATCTCCATTTCATATAGAACAAAAGATGGAGAATGAAGTTTCACTCTTCATCTCAGTGTCTGAAACAGGAGGAGGGCTGCTCATACCAAGGTAAAAAGCAATGGACTGCTATGTCACTTAACACCTTTCCAAAGGTTAACCTAGATGATCTTCAAGTGGGAGACAACAGATGCTACAGGACAGTGCTGTGAATTCAGTTTTATTTGGCATAATTAACAGAGAAAATTTTATGCTTACACAGAAGATTTTGGTTACTGTTTTCCTGTTTTGTTTTTTTTTAAACTGAGCTATAATTACATACTATATAATTCTTTCAAAGTGTACAATTCAATGATTTTTAGTACATTCACAGAGTTGTGCAATGATCACCACTATCTAACACAGAACATTTTCATTACCTCACAAAGAAATGCCACACCCATTAGCAGTCACTCTCATTCTCCTTGCCCAGCCCCTGGCAACCACTCCTCTCCTCTCTGTCTCTATGGACGTGCCTATCTGGATATTTCCTATGAAAGGAATAACAATAGGTGACCTTTTATGACTGGCTTCTTTCACGTAGCATAAAGTTTTCAAGTTCATCCATGTTGCAGCCTGCATCAGTGCTTCATTTCTTTTTATGGGCAAATAATATTCCACTGCATGCACACACTACATTTTATTTATTCATTCATCTTGATGGCCATTTGGACTATTTCCACTTTTTGGCTATTGTGAATAACACTTCCATAAATATTCATGTACAAGTGCCTGTGTGCACATGTTTTCCATTCTCTTGGATATATGTCTAGAAGTGGAATGGCTGGGTGTGAACACCGTTTCAAATACTGTAGAAATACTGTATTCACTGATTTATATAATAGTTATTGCTTCAAAAAGATGAAAGCAGAGAGTGCAAGCTGGCTTTTTAGTCTGACTTACATAGTGATTTTGCACTTTCTATCATCTCATTAATCCATGTGGCTTCGCCACTTGCTTTTACCTGTTTGGTTTCTCTAGGTATGTGAGTTTGGTTTCTCTAGGTATGTGAGTTTGTGGCTCCTGTATTAAGAGTCTCTATTTTATTTTTTTTTAATATTCAATATTTCATTTCAAAATAATAGTCTGTTTTAATTATGCATTCTACAAGGGAAAAAGAAAAGTCCAAATTTTCAATGGAGAAACATTAAACACCAACTATCGTAACTAATTTATGCCTGGCTTTTCCCCCAAATGCTTGTTGTCAGAAACCAAAAAGAAAACTTCTCAAATTGCTGTGATAAAATGGGCGGGCATGCAGAAATCCCACAACAGGAGAATCTCAGCTTTAGTTCTTAAGTTTAAAAAAAAGGTTTATTCTTAAAAAGGGCAGAGGTTAGCTAGCATCTACAGTACTTTCAGTATGAACAATGATGGAAAGCCAGAAATGCTTAAACAAAACCACCATTCCAATGACGTCTTTTGCTCCCTTCTTGATGGACATCCAACTGTTTAAGCCTGAAACACAAACGTCACCCTTGATGCTTGCTCTCCCCTATCCCCTACAGTAATTGAATAACCGAGCTCTTCTCTAGTCCATCCATGTCTCCTTTGCCACTGCCACTACCCTAGTTTGGCCGCCATAATTGCTCATATAAGACAGTGTCACTATATCACTTCCTGTCTTGGCCCCTCTCCTAACTCCAGCCATACTTAATTTCTTTCAGTTCCTGGAATTCTGCATGCGGTTCCTCACTTCTGAGTCTTCAGATACACTTCTGATACCCGGAAATAAACACAGGACAAGTCACAGAGCTAGTTATCAGTAGTGGCCAGAGTCTTAAAATGTTTTACTTTGGTCTACTGTTATCAGATGTCATAATGCTATCTTAATATTAATTTTTAATGCACAGAATAATCTCCAAACTCTGTATCATCAAAGCTAATAAGGTCAGTGTAGTTTTTTTTTGTATTTACAGAAAACTGAAAGCAAATGCAGGAAGTATTCCTCAGTTTTACCAGAAGAACTCCCAAAAAGGGAACTGCCTCCAAGGAAAAGAGATGTTTGAAAATTCAAATACAAATGTAATAAAAAATATTTTGGAGAGTACCATAAAATTCTAGAAATTAAAGCTTCTACACGGGAATCTAGACTCTTTACTCATCATAAGGAAATCCTTCAATTATACTGTCTCGTTGCAAGAATCAAAAATTCAAAGGCCAACCTAACTGGAAGCAGACTCAGAAAACAGGAACAGGAAAACAATGGTTTAATTTAGGGCACCCAATATTCTTGACATCCTTATCATTAACTGTAATTTAATTAGAGTGATTTTTTTGCTCCTTAATTATTCAACATTGTGTAAAGAATTTTCCATCCAAAGTAATGTGAGGCAGAGCTACCTGAATTTCAGTGGTGATAAGACAAAAATACTTTGGCCCACAACTTTTTCAGGACCACTCTAAAGAAAAGTTAATTCTGTGAAGTTTAATTTCTATCTTCCTTGGCCCACATTTTTTCTAAGGTAGTGATTTTTGGTGACCTGAAACCCAAGCTGCGCCTGCCCTTTTCAATGACTGTCCTAAATGGTTACAAGCCAAACAAGATTGAACACTGACTGACGGAGGGGGAGCTGGCAACTCTACTTCCTGTGTTACTTCTCTAAGTGGGGTCTGGGAACACCCTGGGGTACGCCCAGTCACAGGATATGCACTGGCCTCAGAAAGCCAATACCATCCAGTGTGGTGAGGGTGCAGGGATGCCAGTGTTCTTACTACTGTTGCTAAGACTGTGAAATGACACAACCTTCTGTGGGGAAAATAATATTCATTACAGTTTACAATGGAGCCCCTTCGACTCAGTTATCCTACTACCGATTATTTGTACCTGAGCAAATGTGCAAACACGTAAGTGTATATTTACTGCAAATCTCAGCTAAAGTCAATATTAGCTAAAGGTCTTTCATTAGGCTTAGTGTTGCTATTCACATTTCACATAGTATAAATACTGACCATTCATTAATAATAAGCTAATGCTGCTAAAAATTGTTTTTGCATCTTAGGTTAGGCATGTGCAGGAATTCAATGGCTACAGGTTACATGGCATTAGTCTGGCTTTAGCTGTACGATGAGGAAAACTAGGAAGTCCATTCTAAGATATGTCGTGTTTGGTAAGGACATTCTAAGGAAATTAGGAAGGCGGGTGCAGGGAAGAAAAAAATGGTATTCATACCTCCTCCTCCAGAATATCACAAGCCAAATGGATGCGGGACACGTCTACTTGATGGGGCTCTGATTTTAACTTCTTGGATCGTAAACTCCAAAGTTTTATACAGGAGTTGTCAAACCCAGCAGCAAGCAGCTTGCTATCGGGGGAGATTTCTGCAGTGTTCAACAGCTGCTCTGTGTTATAGAAGGCATAGAAGCAGATGGTAGTGAGGGAGGGAGGCCCATCCTTGACGCGCTTAATGCTCTCCTGTAAGACCTCTAGGGCAGCCTCGTTCTGCAGAATCGGGCTGGGCATGTCAGGGGGCTCCAAACCGTTGTTCTCACTGCGGGAGGAGCTGCCACTGGCATACAGCTGATAGTCTGTTCTCTTGGCAGGCTGCACGTCAAGATGAATATGTAAGGTGAGGACTTTGCACAGGGCAGTATTGTTGTCACTTTGGAGGTAGCGGATAAGGTAGTTATAGCTGTCTTCTTGGAGACGGACCACGTACTTGTTATCTAGGAATGCTCGAAGCTTGAAGTTAGATAGGATGTCCTGGATGGTTTGAGTGGTCTGTAGCTGCTCAATGACATCCTTCTGGCTAGCATTCTGCAGAAACATTCCATGGAAGCGGCTGTAAAAACTTTCCACTGTGCTCTTCGGACTGTTTTGGACCAGGTTGAGATGGAGGTAGACAAAGAGAGGATAGAGGAGAGGCATCACTTCGTGGCTATGCTGGGAATCAGAATCTATAATGAAAGAAAATGAAGGCTTTATAATCAGCATAATCTTACAGAATAATGTGATCCCTCCTGGGGATCACCACCATCATAAAATGCTTTCTTGCCAGGACCCCATTTTTTAAGAGTACTGATTGAACTATAAGCCCAGCACAGGATTCTGGAATTTCAAAGGCCTTCTGATTGAAGAAAGAGCATGAACTCTCAAGTCCAGCAAATCAGGGCTTGAAGTTGGGCACAACTCAGGAACTTAATGCCCAGAGTGGTTAAGTGACTTGCCAGAGTTCACAACAATACAGTGGCTTGTACCCAGGTCTTCAAGATTTAATATTTTTTCCCAATACGTTAGTGTTTCTTCAAATTGGGGACCTCAGATATCTGAGGGTACTTAGACATATTCTTGGAAGATTGAGTTCTTCACAATTTTTTAACTTGATGATAATGTAAAAAATAATCAACACACAGTATATTTAGAATTATCTGGATGTCCGCTTAACAAGTAAGTACTGACAAGTGATTTTAGTGCTCTAGTTTGTGTTTTGTGATTACTTTTGGCATCCATTGTCTCAAGTAAAATCAAAGCATTTATTTTAGTGGGCTCATTAACATGTCTGGTTATACAGGCTGGCACGTCCTATGTTAACATGACAGCCTTCATTAACAATTGTCTCGTCAGCATATTCATTCTGTTTTGTTGGTTAACAAGTTAAATTCTCTTTTGCAGTGATAATTTACAAATAAGACCATTTTACGTCATTAAGACTCAACTACTTACTAATTTGGGAGTTTAGCGCCATGAAACTATAACACAGAAAATGTTATTTAAAAGGTGTACAGCTTGAATTCATGGGCGAATGAGAAAAGAACAGAGGTATATCTGACACCTAAATAAGTGCTCAAGGTATGCTGTGAGGGAGCAAAGGTTTCAATGTGATTCATACACAGTGGGGAGAGAGCAGGGCCACTGCAGGCCAGAAGCCCCCCAACGAGCTGAGACCAGCCCGTGTCACAGTCACCAGTGCTGTCCAGATGCCTGCTTGCAGTAGCAAGTTAGTTCTGGCAAAATCCATCTGTTACATTCACTCAGTGTTATTTTCAACTTGACTGCTTTTGGGGTTTTGCTTGTCCCTTATCTGTAATGAGTCTGGGTTTAATAAAGAAATATAATAAGCATAAAGGTTTTAGATCTAGTGTAATGTTTGTACATATTTAAATAAATTAAAATAAAAATGTTTTAAGTCAGCACTTATGTTCTGGTAGCATTTTTTTTTTTTTCATGAAAAGGCATCAATACAGGGTTTAAGACTGAGGAATACTGCATCAGAGAATCTTGCTTCCTAATTTGATGATAAAAGATATCTGCATGTTATTTCTGCTTAACACTCTATTTCACTTTATCACAAGGTGAATGAATCTGCTGCATAATATTCATAATATGCATTTTAGAATAAATGTATCCCTACTCAAATACATTATTTAGAGGATGAAAAATTACAATCATTCCACTGCACTGGAAGTTAAGACAGCCACCCAGCCACTTTGGGCTCCTCACACCTCTGAATCAATAGGCAAGGAAGGGAGTTACAGTGTTGGCTGGGGTAATTGATCCTGCCCAAGAGGAAATGGAACTGCTACACAATGGAGGTAAGGAGGAGTATGTCTGGCTTAAGGAGATCCCTTAGGACATCTCTGTACCCTGCCCTGTGATTACAGTTGATAAAAATAACAACAATCCATACAGGACTATGAATGGCCCACAGCCCTGAAGAATGAAGGTTTGGGTCACCCCACCAGGTGAACCACGATCAGCCTGCGAGATGAGCGCAAAGGGAATACAGAATGGGTAGTGGAAAGAGGCAACCATGAATACCAGCAATCACCATGTGACCAGCTACAGAAACGAGGACTAATTGTTGTATTTCTTATTTTGTTACGAATGTTTGGGTGTGAATATCTATATGTAGATATATAAAAAGAAAATATCTTTGTATTCTTTCCTTTCTTGTTCCCTTATCATGTAACATCGGATTACTGACTTTATTTTTTTGAGATGGAGTCTCGCTCTGTCACCCAGGCTGGAGCGCAGTGGTGTGATCTCGGCTCATTGCATCCTCTGCCTCCTGGGTTCAAGTGATTGTCCTGCCTCAGCCTACCGAGTAGCTACAGGCGTGTGACACCATGCTCAGCTAATTTTTGTATTTTTTTTTTTTTTTTTAGTAGAGATGACGTTTCACCATGGTGGCCAGGTTGGTCTTGAGCTCCTGACCTTAAGTGATATACCCATCTCAGCCTTCCGAAGTGCTGGGATTAAGGGTGTGAGCCACTGTGCCCGGCCAGATTACTCACTCCATATCATAGTATTTAAGTATTGTTAACTTTACCTCACCGTATCAAAATTATGGAATATCACGGAGAGGAGTAAACATCATCCAAGGACTTTGCATTCTCCTCTGGGGAAAAGGTTAGTGTGTTTTTTGATTGCACACAGGATAATTTTATTAGGTTAGGTGGAAGTATGAACTTGTTATTCTCTTTATTTGGAGATTAAGTATGGAATAAGGAGATGCATATGGGTGCCAAGTTAATAAGGAGTGGACTTGCGAGGTTACTTTTACATGTCAAACTGGGGGGGGGGCCACGGTACACAGATATTCAGTCAAACATTATTTTAAATGTTTCTGTGAAGGTATTTTTTTCTTTTTTTTTAGATGAGATTGACACGTTTAAGTCAGTAGACTTTGAGTAAAGCAGATTACCTTCCATAAAGTGGGTGGGCCTCATCCAATCAATCAATCCGTTTAGGCTTTAATAGAAAAAGACTTATCTTCCCCTAATAGAAGGAATTCTGCCAGCAGACAGCCTTTGGATTTGAACTGCAACACTAACTCTTTCCTGGGTCTCCAGCCTGCTGGCCCACCCTGATTTTGAATGTGCCAAGCCTCCATAATTGCATGAAACAATTCCTTAAAGTAAACCTCTACATATCCATCCTGTTGGCTCTTGGCTCTGTTTCTTTGGAGAACTGTACTAGATTTTGATTTTTCTTTTTCCTTTGTATTTTATTGGGATGAAGGATTGTTTTCAACTCCTTAGAAACAAAATTTCAGGCTCATTTTCTAAAATGAGAGGCATTTTAATTGAGTAAGTTTAGAAAAAAACCTAGCTATCAAGAAATAGTGATGTACTACTTTAAAACTTACTGAAATTCACTGTTGCTTCAGCTCATAGGTTCAAAATTGCTTAATTGCTCTCTCTTGTCTGAAGAGAACAGTGTGCTGGGTATAAAACAAAAAAATTGATCAATTTGGAAGAAGGTGAGATTCAGAATTCTAACTCCCATTTTTAATTATTCCCTTGCAATCATAACATACTCTGTATTTTACTGAAAGTGTACTCACTTAAAATATATTTTTTTCTAACTGCAAAAAGTAACAAACATCCTCTGAAAGTACACTTTTTCTTCCTTCTATCTACCCACTGAAATGTAATGAATGCCTACCTGGTGCCCAACTCTACTGGCGGTAAATGAGAGAACAATGGAGTTCTTCATGAGTTCACGGAAATTAGTAGTAAAAAGGATACTAAATTAAACAAAACTAATCCTGTCGGTCCTCATTCTCCTCTACCTTTCTTCACGGTTTGGCTCTATTGACTAGCACTCCTCTGTCCTTTATTCTGAAACCCCACACTACTTGGTCCTGTCGTCACTCCCTTTTTGGTTCCTCTTCCTCCTGTCAATCCTCAAATGCTCATTTCACTTTAAAGAATTAACACTGGGTGTGTGCCTCTTAGGAGCCAGGTACTTTGCATCCATGATCATGTTTAAGAGTCACAGCTGGCCCTGGTTCAAATCCAGAGGTTGCTTGACTCCAAAGGCTGTGTTCTTCCCACTACACCTCCTGAAGAATAGGACCTACGGCAATAGGTGAGCTCACAGAATCTCTCATCTACAGACAACCTGTGGAGGAAAAATACATTCAGGTGGATACAGACATAGATACTCTTATATCTTTCCTTAGTATCTTCCTTTGAGATTTTATCATTTCTTAAGACTTTAATTTGCATCTCCATGTAGCTCATGCTACATGTTCTTTACCACAAGTCTTTATCTTTCTCCTAAATCCTAGCCTCAAATTTCCCACTGCAAGCTATGCAGTAGGATGCCACTGTCATAACAATTTAAAAAACATAAACCCTTCTGACTTATTTATTTTCAATAAACCTTCATCTCCACTCCAGTCTTAAAGCCTGAGCCATCGTCACCTCTTCTTCCTCCTTTACTCCTGAGCCTTGGAGATTCCACCTTGGTAATTTAACTATGAAATAAAGCTCCTGCCTTCCAATTCCACAATGCTGTCAAATTCTGGTCCTTTCTCACCTCATTTCTCAAGATTGCCAAGCACTTTAATTAACAGTCAGTCTCCCTGCCATTCCTCTTACAAATAATTTTACAAACTGCTTTCAGACTAATATTCATTGATCTCCAGCCTGAAAGCCCCATTCTCAACAAAGCCTTAGTTGTTCCTGTACAGTCGTCAAGCCTGCCTTTTTGCTCACGTTATTTCTTACCCAAATCACTCCTCTTCCTCCTCTCCTCTTCCAGTCTACTGAAACTCAATCCATCCTTCAAGTGCTGACTCAAAGTCTACCTCCTGCTCAGTAAAGCCTTCTCTGACTACCCCCAACCAAATCACTTTCTCCTTTCATTCTGAATGCAATTCTTATATAATTCAGCAATTGATCTCATGCTGGTCTGTGAAAGTGCTTCTGTGATATTCAAATTTTATGTAAAAACTTTTACCTATAGTGTTTTTATGCTAGGACTGCTTCTAAAATAGATTAATGAGTGTATCTTATACTTTATCTTGGTGATCAGGAAATAACTATTCATTTGATTTGGTTAACTGCTCTTCAGAGACCTGAGGGTAGAGAAAAATATTCCAGGAGCAGCAGTCCAAAGTGATCAATATATATTAACCCCTTTAAAATAATGATCCTTTAAACCAAAGGATTAAAGAATCTAATTACAGACAAAATAACAGACAACTTCTCAGTTCAGAAACAAAGTAAGAACTTAAAGGAAATGGTTGATAGACTATAATCTTTTCAAATGTAAAGTTCTGGCTAAACGATCCTTGTGGTAATAATTTTTAATGGTAAACGATGAGTATAAAGTAATCGATATATAAACCAAAATAATACACCTGGCCTTACACACACATAGAATTATCCTAGTTTTACCTGGCCCCCATAAGGGTATTTTAAAGCAAAGAATCTATAGTTACTACAGTCTACAGTTGGAGAAAATGGTCAAAATATTACAGGAAATAAGGGTTACAAAATAAAACCCTCTTGTGGGGTTATCTTATCAGTTTCATGGTTGTTGGGTGATAGAATTCATAAGTAGAGAATAGTCTGTTTAATAGTTAACAAAAACGAAAAATCATGAAGATTAAGGCTTTAGTAAAATGAGTCTATTATGTTTGAAAAAAAGGAAGTTCCATTAATTCTGCATATCATATAAATGTTAAATATTTCAGTGCAGTGATCAATTTCCACTAAGGATAAAAAAAGAAAAACTGAATTTATAATAAGGGTTTCTTTAATTGAGAGGTAAGAACTTAGAGATATTTTTTATCATTGGCATTGGTTTCTGAGGCTTTAAGCAACTTTCAGAAAAATTTAAGTCAGTTTTTAGAAAGTTATTTTACTCAGTTAAAAAAATATGATATTAATCTCTCCATGACAGATTTATTTTCACCATACTAGTGGTGCGGAAGCTGGTTTAGAAAGAAATGTCTTGGCTGGGTGTGGTGGCTTGTGCCTACAATCTCAGCACTTTGGGAGGCCAAGATGGGAGGACTGCTTGAGGCCTGGAGTTTGAAACCAGCCTGGGCAACACAGTGAGACCCTGTCTCTACAAAAAAATTTAAAAAAATTAGCCAAGTGTGGTGGCACATGCTTGTGGTCCCAGCTACTCAGGAGGCCGAGATGGGAGGATCACTTGATCTCAGAAGGTCAAGGCTGCAGTGAGCCGTGATCATGCCACTGTACTCCTCCCTGGGCAACAGAACAAGACCCTGTCTCAAAAAAAAAAGAAAAACAAGCAAATTATCTGGCTTCTTTGAGCCTGTCTCCTTCATTTGTTCAGCCTGTATTTACGTTAAGTGCTGACTACATGCCAGGGTAGCTATTGTCCTAAGACATATTGATATGGTCCCTGCCCTCATGGAGCATATAGTCTAATGAGGAAAACAGACACAAAAGTAAATCGCCAAATGTATAATTTTAATAGTGGTATATTCTGACTCATGACAGTGAGATGGCTCTTGTCATGGACATGACTTATTTCCATTATGAGTGACACTCAGATGACCCTAATGACATTACATACATTTTTGTATTTAATCACTGAAGCATAGGTGTATAATAAAATAAACTCAATGGCATAATTTTATTGTTACAGAATTGCAATGATTTTTGCAGTCAAGTATTAATACACTCGGTTGATTGCTAAAGTGAGTTATCCTGATGTAAAATTTTATGTTCACATCCCTTTCCGATTTATCTTCTGGGGCTCTTAATGTTTTTCTTTCTAATATGTGCTACAGTATCTTTTTTATTCTTATCTCAAGTGGTCATTCTGCCACCCAAAAACTGGTCTAAATGACAACTTCTAGTATTTTTGCCTGTTCATTCATAAGGACTATTTACTTGCACTTTTGGAAATAAGGGGCAAAGACCATTGTGAAATGTACTATATTATTAGTAGAGATGTAATGTACATTTCAAATGTGCTGTATTTAAGGATGTTTCTCTGCATAGCTGACAGTTTTTACTTATTCAATACAAGTCACAAGTCACTGTGCTGAAGGCCATGAATAAAACACCCAGAGCTCTGCCCTTGTAAACTTAAACCTCATGATTGAACTCTTCAGGAATTCCAATAGACCGTAAGTTTGAATGCAAGAACTGTGTTAAGAGTACCTTCGAATCCCTAGTACCTCACACCAATTGTGGAATATAGTTGGTTCTGAGGGAAATCTGCATTACTCTATTTTTTTATTTTTCTTTTTACCTCTCCTTGTGGAGCAGGGCTAACTCACAAGCAGTGTGCCCAGAGTTGGTCTGTATTACTCTGTTTTCTTAATAAGAAAAGGTTCTAGAGCTGAGTACTTACCAGTGAGAAAATTCCGCAGTCGTCCAAACTGTACTTCATATTGCTGGGGTTCTGCCTGGCAAGGGGCTGCAGACACTATGTTGGCACAACCAGATTCTGATTGCACTAAAGAGGAGAAGATACACAAGTCAGGGCGGGAAACAGAGAGACGATTATTAACCCAGTATGTGGCAGGATGGGTGGAGGAGGGTGTTGTGCGCACATGCACAGCAACTGACATTTCAGCAGGTTTCCAAAGCATGCTGGGTCCTGGTTAAACATGACAGACTGATGACACTTGTTTCTCTCCCCTCCCTCCTGAAGCCCAATAAAATGAAGGCCAGGGAAGGAAAGGCATAAAGCACAGGACAAGGTGAATGAGACAGGACAGGTACATAAATTCATGAGATTCATCAGGAAATGTTTGACCCTATGTTCTGACATTTCACAGGTGCCTTGGTGTGGGTTCATTGTCAACCACTGTGCTGGGCACTTAGTGGGCCCTTTCAATCTGGAAATTCACGTCGCCTAGTTCTGTGAAGTTTTCTGGAATCATTTTGATAATTCCCTATCTTCCGAGACTCCTACAATTTCAAGGTCGGATATCCTGAACCAATCCTTTAATTTTTTTTCTCCTATTATTCCATTTCTTTGTCTTTTTGCTCTACTTTCTGAAAGCCTTCCTCACCTTTCAGCCCTTCTACTGATTATTTCCCCCAGATTACTTATAATACCTAATGAGTTTTTTTTACTATCGTGTATTTAATTGATAACTTTTTTCGTTCTCAACATTCTCTTTTTTTCCCCAAACATGCTATGCTTTTTGAATCTTAAGTATTTAAAACAAGGTATTTTTGAAGTTTTCTTCTGTTTCTTTCCATCTGCCCTTCTTATATGTTTCTTCTAGGGTTCAATGGCCCCTGGCTGTCTTACAGTGAGGCACTCTGGGTGGCTCATCCTCCAGGGTGACCAGGGTGAGCAATGTCCCAATATCACTGTCTTTTCGTCTTTCTTCTTGGGCAAGTTGGACTCACCAGGGAAGGATCGTTTACTTGCCTTCCTGGAGCATGTGTGCCTGGCTGCAGTATTCCAGGCATATGAATTGGTGCAGGGGAAACAAGGCTGGAGTCTCAATATTCAGTATGTAAACACACACTTAATCTCCAATCTGTGAGTTTATGCTTTCTAAAAACAAAAAACAAAAACCATTCTTCTCCTGTTTACAAGAGGAGTGGGGAACACTGGGGAAAGAAGGTGGCTAAAACCAAGGGAAGCCACCTTTAACCGTGTCCCGAATGAAACATGAATGCATTTTGGACAATGGAATATGGATGGAGAAACGGTGATGAATGTGGCAGGACTGAGGGAGCCATAACAGGAAATATGTAGAAAGGGAAACACAGGTGAGAGGAAAGCCAACCTACTCCAGGAGAAGGAAGAGACAGCCAGAAGAGAGGATCTGCTGCAAGCCTGCATGCAAGGGAGGGACTCCTCCTCCTTCTTCTTGCCCCCCTCTTAGTTACTCTGTCACGAAGTCCTACAGATTCCTAAAATTTATCCTCTCCTCTCCACTCCCATTACCACTTCCTCAACTGAGGCTGTCCTCACTTCTCACTGGACTGCATCTTTTAACTAGTTTCCTCGATTCTAATCTGGGCTGCCTTATCAATACTGCCACCAGACTGAGTTTTCTAAAATCCACATTTGAAAACTTGGATACCCTCCTCCAATTTGTTCCCCGGTAAACATCTAATGGTTCCTTTGCAACTCAGCTCACTCTTTCAACTATTTAGTGACCCCCAACTATATGTCAGGAATCACAAGGCCTTTTGGGGAGCCTTCCTTGGCTTGCCAACCTAATTTGGATGATCTTTTCTGCTACCACTGAACGTCCCCCCCTCACAGAACTTACTACCTCATGCTCTTCTACAATCACTGACTTACCTGCCTCACATCCCAATTAGAACACTTAGCTTCTCAGACCTAGGGTCAAATCGCAGCTATCTCTAGAACTTTTCAGCACTTGGCCTATAGCAGATGTTCACTAAATGTCTGCTGAAAAGACAGAATTCTTCAGATTACTCAATTAATGGAAAAATCTAGGATAAAATCTTCTGATAATCATATTTCATGTTTCTCACTTTTCCTGGTGGTTTTCCAGCAATAACACTTTCTCCTAATTAGCTATTCTATTGAAACTAAGACAACTTGACGAGCAAAGTTCTGGAAGTTTGTTTAATATTGTTCGTTCCTACTTTCTATCAACAGCAGCAACAATTACTGCTCTCTGGTTCCAAAGGATGCAGGGCAGCAGATTTTTTAAACAGCTAGGATGGCATGTTCAGAAGGAATTACTCTACAATGGGACAGAGACCTTGTAAATGGACTCCCCTATTCAAACAATAAGGCACTTAGTATTCTACACCAAGGCCATCATCTGGCCCTGTTTTGGTCAAGGGTATCTCTGAGGAGTTTGAAGGGAAGGAAGAATGGGTGGATCTGACCCTGAAATACTTGATGGCAGGCTGCTGACTGGGCTTCTGTTAGTGTTTCAGAGGAAGTCAGGAACCACCCCTTTGAGAGCATCCTCAGGTTGTTACTGTCCTAGCACTCTCTTCCCATGGCAATGAACCCTGGGTCCTTGACTTTGAAGGTATATGAAAAGAGGGAGCTGAGGTAACTGCTGCTACTAGGATGGAGGATGAAACCATTAAGAAATGGAGCACGTGGTGAAAGATATTTGGAAGAGCACAGAAAGCCCAGGAACAAAGAAGAGAGAAGAATGTAGCCTGAGCATATAAGAAAGGGAACTAGGGCTGAGCTGCAGAAATCACTGCTAACTCCACCTCCACACACAGCCATTGAAGTAGTTTATAATCACCCTAAAGCATCCCAGCAATTTTTTTCCCCCAGAATCACTAGTAAATAAGTTCAGTAAAGAAAGTCCTGTTATACAGTGGCTCACACCTGTAATCCCAGCACTTTGGGAGGCCAAAGTGGGAGGATCACTTGAGGCCAGGAGGTCATGACTAGCCTGGACAACATGGTAAGACCCCACCTCTAACAAGAATAACAAGCAAAAAAAAAAAAAAAAAAAAATTAGCCAGGTGGTTGTGCATGACTGTGGTCCAAGCTACTTGGTAGGCTGAGATGGAGGATCACTTGAGCCTGGGAGGTTGAGGCTGCAGTGAGCTGTGACTGCATCACTGCACTCCAGTCTGGGTGATGGAGAGAGACCCTGTCTCAAAAAAAAAAAAAAAAAAAAAAAGAAAAAGAAAGAAGAAGAAGAAAGTCATAAAGTCATATTACATAAAAACATGAACTCACAAAATAGTTAACAATTACAGTCGGCCCTCTGTATCTGTGGGTTTCACATCCATGGATTCAAACAACTGCAAATCAAAAATATTTGGGGAAAAAAAACACCAAAGTCCCAAGAAGCAAATTTTGAATTTACCAGGTGCTGAATACTATGATGAATCCATGTGAATGAGGTGATATGTAGGCTGTATTAGGAATTATAAGTAATCTAGAGATGATTTAAAGAATACAGGAGGATGTCTGTAGATGTAACCTGCTATGCCAAATATTATACCACGTCTTATCAGGCAGGGACTTGAGTATCCGTGGATTTTGGTATTCATGGAGGGGTCCTGGAACCAATCCTTTATGGATACTGAGGGATGACTATACTTATCAATCCAGATTGAGTCAACTCAAGTTTTTCTAAAACAGAATTGGATTTCAAAACATTAAAAAACAAAAACAAATTTAAAAAACTTCAGGAATGTGTCTATAATAATAATAATATTTCCAACTACAGATCCTGAAGTACTAATTTATTCAACAAACCTGACTTCTACATGTGAGGCTCCATGCTGGAGGACAGAGGGAGACCCTGTCCCTAAGGGTCTTGTAGGTTGTCTACAGAAGGAAAAAGTTGCACATACTTTCAGGTACAGATAAAGTAACTGAGAAGTCCTGAGGAAGGAAATGACTTTAGCCAGGGGAATCACAGAGGTTATTAGAAGTGACATGTGAGCATGGCTCTGAATGACAGACAGGGTCTCTGAGGCCAACATCATTCACTTAACGTAGCTCACTGAGGTTTTTGGTCAGTCTGCTCTCTCTGGCACTGTCTTGAGAAGAGGAGAAGTAATTCCACATGGATATTGACGTGAGTTCTCCTGCTCCAGGCTCACCCCACCAGACAAGCCCCCACCATTACCTGTTAGATTGGCCGCCATCTCTTCAGCAGTCTGTGACAGCCGCAGTCCTTGCTTCAGGGGACCATCTGAGTCCACGTACTGCCGGCGTTTGAGGTAGCAGGACACTGCCATCTGAATCTGCTCGGTACGCACTCGTTTCATGACCTTCAAGGGAGGCAACGACAGGATACAGAGACATCAGGGGCCTGGGAGAGCAACCTATCCAACCACACCATCGCAGATGGGTAGGATACGTGGGAGAGAAAGACCAGCCACGTGGCTAAGTGGCCTAGTTAAGACGCAAATCTAAGTTCTCTAATACCAACGTGGTATACTCTTCCATTTTGTCTGTTCCTCCAATGACAATACAGCCAACTTCAATTACAGAAAATAGGAAAAGCATCGATAATAAAGTCCTTAGATCACCCCCAAACTCTGTTTAATACCAAGATTCCAATCAGCCCCATGAAACTTTTCATTAGAGAAGCTAACAAAGAGCAAACAGGGCCAGTCTGAAATTTAGGGCCTTTGATTTCTCCTGCCTACTCTGTGAGAGAGGTGTTAATTAGCAGTGAACTAGCCAAAAAAGCAGGCAGGAGGCAGTGCCAAATCAAAGACCACAGAAACTGGATAAATAGATGTTAACAAAGTATGAAGTTAACAATGGTGAAGGGGATTGTGATATTTTTGCTTAACAGCCAGGAAAAGACTGCCAGCTCTAAGTTAGGGATTTGCAAAATGTGTTTTTATTTTATTTTATTTTATTTTATTTATTTATTTATTTATTTATTTAGAGACAGAGTCTCGCTCTGTCGCCCAGGCTGGAGTGCAGTGGTGCGATCTCAGCTCACTGCAAGCTCTGCCTCCTGGGTTCACGCCATTCTCCTGCCTCAGCCTCCCAAGTAGCTGGGACTACAGGCACCCACCACCACACCCAGCTAATTTTTTGTATTTTTAGTAGAGACGGGGTTTCACCGTGTTAGCCAGGATGGTCTCAATCTCCTGACATTGTGATCTGCCCGGCTTGGCCTCCCAAAATGCTGGGATTACAGGTATGAGCCATCGCGCCTGGCCGTGTTTTCCTTTTAATTGTATAATATTATTTACCTTTTTTGCTCTTTATTTAAACCACAGGTATAGAAAGGCAGCACAACACTAAGAGGGTATGTATATGTGTTAGCATATGTCTCATAAATTCCTGTAAGAAAGGAAAGGAAAATGGTAGGAAGTGAACTGAATAGAATTAAATTATTTTTGACTAATTCAAGCTAATTTGTAGGTTCACAAAAATAAAAAGAAAAGGGAAAAAGAAAAAAAAAAAAGAAGAGGCACTGTTTCCTTTGACTATTGAGTTTATTATCAAGAATGACAGGAACCCCTAGTATTGCCATGGCCTCAAACACTACTTTGCAAGAAATAAATACTGCAGTCCAGATGACCAATGACAGCTGGATGAATTTTGGGGTTCACTTCTGTCACGTAAAACATACTTTCCCCTCCAGGACCAAAATATCGTGTCCATTTTGGAATGCATTTCATTACGCATACAAACACGATCATCCCAACCAAAGTAACATTCTCTAAATCAAGGTTTCCCAGTTGTTTTGTGTGGGAGATCTGTTTTTGGTCATTTATTTGGATGTGTTTCAAGTTTTCAGTTTCAGTTACATGCATTAGTATTTTCCTTTGAGAGTTCTACCATTCTTTCATTTTATTTTATTTTTTTGAGACAGTGTCTCGCTCTGTCACCCAGACTGGAGTGCAATGGCATGATCTCAGCTCACTGCAACCTCCACCTCCTGGGTTCAAGTGATTCCCTGCCTTAGCCTCCCGAGTAGCTGGGATTACAGGACCACGCTACCACACCTGGCTAATTATTATATTTTTAGTAGAGATGGGGTTTCACCATGTTGGCCAGGCTGGTCTCAAACTCCTGACCTCAAGTGACTCGCCTGCCTTGGCCTCTCAAAGTGCTGGGATTACAGGTGTGAGCCACTGTGCCTGCCCTTCCATTCTTTTTTAAGATGTAAAATTCCACCTTTTCCAGAAGTCTATTTATTTACTTTTATTTTTATTTTTTAGTAGAGAAGGGGTTTTGCTATGTTGCCCAGGGTGGTCTCAAACTTCTGGGCTCAAGCAATTCTCCTTAGTCTTCCAAATTGTTGGGATTACAGGCATGAGCTACCATGCCTGGTCTTATTTTTCTTTAAACATAAAAAAATTATTTGTATCTAATTTTCGTCCATCTGCAGTTTCTTGTAGCGTATGTGTGGTGAATAACCAAACAAATGTTTTGCCCAGTGACTGTAGCTAACACACTGTCCCAATACCATTTGCAAGTAATTATTTCCTTCTAAACTGATGTGTGGGAGCCCTTTAAAAATATACTCTGAAGACCTACTTTTCAATTCCCTACAAGTCATACAACAGAGCAAACTGTGAAGGCTAGAGACATACCCACAAGTATATATACATATAAATATAAAATGTTAGGACATTATATATCTATTAAACTATATGCACAGAAAGATTACATTATCTGTGCATTTTATTTCTAGATTGCCAAAGAGTTCAAAATATTTGTTACAAAGAAGGGGTACTAGGTCTGTGATTGTTAAAAAGAAGGGACACTATGGTTGTGAATCAGTGACATAATGAAACACAATAATAAATTTCCAAATACTGAACTCTCTTCTCACTATGAAATTTACCTTGCTTGGGTATGGTGTATTATTCTCTCACTGTATTGATGACTTAGGTTACTTTTTAATTAAGCTGCTTTTTTAAATTGCTAATACAGGGATTCTGATACTCTGAGAGTAGGGTCCCTGCTCCCATTCTCTGTGGCCACTGATCAGCACTGCTCTATCAGTGATCCTCCAACCTGGCTATACATAAGAATCCCGTGAGTGTGTGGATATATACATAAATAATTTCAGCCCTGCAGATTCTGGTTCAGTGTTATATTTAGAGGAAAAAAAGTTAAATGCACACAGAGGCTGTGACAGTACTGTCCTTTCCCGTGTGGCCCAAAGTCAAGACGAGTCAATCCAACCAGTGCCTCTTCCTATCACTTGCTAAAGCTGCTTTTCACCTAACTTCAAGATCTCCTAGTCTGCGGGCTTTCCCAAACCAGCCCAATTCCCTACTCTAGCTGAGACTGAAATCTTTCCAGCTTCCACACTGCCGATCTTTTGCTGACTTGGGAATGCATGCACATATCGATGCACATCTGTGAGCATTCCGGGAACACGGGCCTGGATCTCTCAGATCACCTCTGACAGGAAAAAACCCTGCATGAGAAAGACAAGTGAATGACTGATCTGGAGAACAGACTCTGCAATGACACAGTGTCCTCAAGGTGTGACAATATATTTATGTGTCTGAGAAGGAAGGGAAAAGATGTGAAGTTAGGAAAGAGTAAACAGAACGGAGTAAGAATGAATGATAGTCAACACTGACCATATTTAAGATTGCTAGAAACTAGTCTGTAATACTGATTCTAACAAATGTGCTTAAATTAGCTGCCCCAAATAGCAATTTCTCTGAGTCCAAACTACCATTTATGATAAGGGCGCTTCCCTGAGCGTGGGTAGTGAGCCAACTGTACGTCCATGGATCTTAAGGACAGGAATTCTGGCAGTGACTCTCTTGCATAACCACGCTAAACTCAAATACTAGAGACACGACCCAATCAACTTAGCTGGGTTTTATTCCAATGTACATATATTTCAAGTGACATGGATAATTAATTAATCTGAGATAAATCGGTCCCCTCCACCCAGATTGATTTCCAGAGTACTAATATCCAAAAAGGGACAAGTGAAGAAAAAAACTCTCCTTAAACTAGACCTAAGTCTCTGGAGAGACTCATACATGAGACAAACAGTGCAGTTTCGTTACCTGCCTAGCTTTTCCTATAATTATAAAATCTTTCAAACTGAAATTGGATTTAGATATAATTATACTCTTTGTTAACTTTTCAGAATTTCTCATAATTTTCAATTTATATAAAATACTTAACTTTCAGAGGTAAAAACAGATGTCAAATACTCTGCTCTTCATATCGCATTATTAGTATTTCTGGAAATCAAAATGAGGATTTTGACACAATGTATATCTATTCTCATGTATCAACAGTTGCCAGATACTTCAACCAAGTTGCTATATAAAATCCCACACGATCATTTCAATGTAACAGCTCTGCAGGGAAAACCACAGCCACACTTAACATTCAACTACAGAAACATGGGGAGGTGGAGATACATGGAACCCAGGCATCCTCTTAAGATGCTGTCAGTGTGGAACTCAAGTCTGGTCAATCCCTTCAGTGGTTACACGCTGCATCCTATCCCTCCACCCCCACCCGTTAGGCTCTAATGTACACGGTCGGTAGAGGAGTGCTGGGAGGCACCCTCACCCACCATGTCACCCATGTCACAGGTTAAAGTACTACGCAGTTCCACGAAATGCCAAAAGAGTACTACCTGGCTCCCCCATCCCTCCCCCTGCCCCAATAAGTTGGCAGTTTTGAGTAGGGGTGAGTTCAAGATAAATTCAGGCACTCACTACACAATCCTCAAATCAGCTCTTCAACTGAGACTTCTGACTGTTGGCTTTCGAGTAATTGTATTTTTTTTCCAATGGTAAATTTATGCTTATAACAGATGAAAAAAATTATTTTTTGCATTTTTTTGTAAAGTGTCTACTAGGTAACTCAAGTTATTAGTTCTTTTCACTCACAGCAACTAAATGGTTGTAATATCAAAAGATCAGTCTAAGTAGGACCTAAAACCCTAGCTTTGCATTAATCATCATGATAAAGTGTATTCAATTAGCTTTGTGAAAATATAAATCACAACTGAAAAATAAATCAGCCATACTACTTTCAGTTTCAGTCATACCTCATGTAATTTAAAAATTATGATAGCCTTTCATATTCAATCTTTGCTCAGACTGACATAAATACACTTGAACTAGAAGCTGTGTTTTTTCCCATGGTGTCCTAAGAAATAAAATGGCACATGGATAAGGCCGTAGCTGGGCTCAGGACGCAGTGAAGAATGTGGCGTTTTGGTGGGGATGGCAGCAGTGGTAGAAAGTAGGTGGAAATCATGAAATCCAGCAAACAGATGTCATGAGAAGTAGATTTTCTCCAACATCAGCTGGGACCTCCATGATGTTCCAGAAGTCTTGTTTCATCAACTACTTACCCTACAGCCTTCCACCTACGCTATTCTAAACCTTCACCAGTCTCCTCCCCCAGGCAGCTGACCCTGCTTCTGACCTCAGCGGGCTACTGAGACTTGGGATTCCTTAACTTTTTGATCTAACTGGTCACTTTCCAGCACCAGCCTTCATGATCTCTCAGCTGGATGTGATGCTGCTGAACTCACCTCCTACTTGAAACTCTCTTGGTCCCTCCCACTGCAAGCCTCTTTTGTGGCTCTGCCCTCCCATTCCCGTCCGCCACTGCTTCACCACACCACTACGCAAGACTTACCGTCAGACCACCTTCCTGAACTCGGTCGATTAACAGACATTTCCATCTGCAATACCTCTTCCTTCTCCCGGTTTTCTTAGCCAGCTTAATGGTGCCATTATCCACCATTAAAGCGAAAACAAAACCCCCAAAAAGCCAGTCATGATAAGATTCTGTTCTCTCTCTCCCTTACTTCAAAAAGGCCACCAACTCCTAAATGGGAATTCTCTCTCAACTTAAAAAAAAAAAATGCGGCTAGTGCAACTCAACCATTTCTGCTGCCCCATCTTGACTGTTTGCTATTTGACAGCACAAATTGCTTTTCGCTCTCTTTAGAGAAGTGGTCTGGCTATATTGCGCAGGCTGGTCTCCATCCTCTGGGCTCATGATCCTCCCAGCTCAGCCTCCCAAGTAGCTAGGATTACAGGTGTATGCCACTATGCCCGACTCTACAAATCACTTCTTAACTGGACTATTCCAATATTCTTCCACCTTTAGGCCCTCCTCATATGGCCCTTTGAAAAGCAGCCAAAGTACATGACAAATCTAATGATGTTACAACCAACCCTAAATCACCCCAACCCTCAAGCAGGTTGTCCCCTCTTGACATCACTCTTCCTCAGTTCCCCTAAATAGATGGAGAGTTCCCTGAGGACAGGGCTTATCTTTGAAACTCATCATAAAAATAAAGTGAGTGCTATCTAGCTTCTTGGAATTCTTGAGAGTTTATTTTAAGCTCATGATCTTTTTAAATTTCTACTTTAATACTGTTTTACAGCACAGAAAAACTGCTTCTACACAAAATCTTATTAACATGGAAGAGTGTGGCACAATCTACAGAATGGCTCTCTACATTACTTACTATGCTTGACTACATAAAGAAAACTTTCACAAATGCTCTATTTGCAAACACCACTGCAGACAGAAATAGGATGTCCTGTTCTCAAAATAAGGGATAAGATGTTTTCCTATGCTTATCACTGTTCCTGAAACTGAATTCAAATGCAGTACATGAGGATTTGGAGACGCTTCATTAAAACATTTATATGTGTGTGTGTGTGTATCTCAAAGTGGATGGAATGATCTTCAATTTTTCATTCTAGAGCAGTACTGTCCAAGAGGAATTTTGGCAAATGACGGAGGTGTTCTAAGTCTGCACTGTTCACAACAGTAGTCACTGGCCACACAGGGCAATTGGGCAATGAAAATATGACTAGTACAACTAAGGAACTGAATTGTTTTAACTAATTTTAATTTAAGTAGTCATATGTGGCCAATGATTACTGTATTGGACAACAGAGTTCTACAGAATCACATTACCTGGTGAAACTAATGCATCAGCATCTTAGCTTAAAAAAGTTAATTCACAAAGTTTTGCATAACACTTCTGCTTACTAATGACAAAGTCTCCAAAAGTTAGTATTTTGTTTTAAAAACACAGCTACCTTTTATTATTGCCAAACGTTGTAAAGTTATTAACATACCCTTCCACCTTGATACACCTTACTGGGAGGATATCTTCTTCGACTACTAAACAATTATAAATGGAAGTATTTTATAGTGTTTTCTAAACACTAACAATATACAACACTCTTCAAATCATCTTTAAATTAAAAAATAGGAAGGAAAAAGACAATTTGCTTCAGCAGAGAAACAGCAGCAGCTAATTTCTTTCTGTAAAATGTCCAACTAAAAGGTAAGCCCAAACCTATGACTACCTTACCTTAGCAATAAGAAAATTAAAAAGAAAACATTTTAGTCAACTTTAATTTAAAAAAAGGGAAACTCTGAGGGTTACAGATGAAAATCAAATGTCTAACTATAATCTCTATTAATTTACACATATCTAAAATATATAAGGCAATATATTAATTCACTAAACAAATTCACTCCAACTGTTCATGAATATCTTAAACACCAGTGTCTGTGATGAATTAAGCCACTATGAATCATCAAATTCCATTTCCACAGCATTTTACCTTTCCCATCTACTAAATCAGTTACAATAAAGCACGTCTTAAATCCATATACTCTTGCTGGTAATCGCAACCCAAGCCATCAATGCCTGTTCGGGTGAGCAGAACTTCTTTTCATTCCTCATCATCATATATATATATACACACACACAGATATATATGTGTATATATATTATACATACATTATGTTTTGCATTTAACACTTGCACTTTGTGATACCCCCCAACCCCATCAGGAATAATAACTTAATGTCTGAATCTTTCCTATTTTTTTGTTTCACTTATTTGGTAAGATTGAATAAATATCCCAAACTAGCACCAGCTGAGGTTGCTTCAGTTCCAGCCCATTATGTCCTTCCCAAACAGCACCTTGTTGTTCAAAACAGACTGAGAAAGAGTGTCCTGTAACAGGGGAGCCCCAAACATGAGACTTTTGGGGGGAAAACCTTGCTTGTGATCAAGCACATACAATATATACTTGAAGATAATTTTTAAGAGGGAAGGCTGCCTGGTTTCTTCATGCCTTCTGTAAGTGCTGTCTAAGCTTTGAGATTTGGAATAAAATGCCCAACTCTACTACCATTTTCCTTTTGAAATCATGGGCAGATAGGGAACTGCCAGACTTTTTTTATTTTAATAAAAAATAAAAGTAAAATAAAATAAAAATAAAAGTCTTTCTTTTCAATTTTGAAACAAGGTCTTGCTCTGTCACCCAGGCTGGAATGCAGTGGCACAATCACAGCTCATTGCAGCCTTGACTGAGCTCAAAGATCTTCCTGAGTCAGCCTCCTCAGCAGCTGGGGCCACAGACAGGCACACCATCATACCTGGTTAGTTAAAAAAAAAATTTTTTTTTGTAGAGACGGGGTCTCACTACGTTGCCCAGGCTGGTCTCAAACTCCTGTGCTCAAGTGATCCTCCCACAGTGCTGGGATTATAGGCATGAGCCACCACACCTGGCCCTACTTTCAACATAATACTATACTACCATAGGCACAATCTTCCCGAGGAGCTAATCTGATGTTATCTCTGCTAAGCTTAAAAACATTTACTGCCGCCGGGCGCGGTGGCTCAGGCCTGTAATCTCAGCACTTTGGGAGGCCGAGGTGGGTGGATCACCTGAGGTCAGGAGTTCAAGACCAGCCTGGTCAACATGGTGAAATCCCGTCTCTACTAATACAAAAATTAGCCAGGCATGGTGGTGCATGCCTGTAGTCCCAGCTACCGGGGAGGCTGAGGCAGGAGAATCGCTTGAACCCGGAAGGCGGAGGTTGCAGTGAGCCAAGATCACGCCATTGCACTCCAGCCTGGGCAACAAGAGTGAAACTCCGTCTCAAAAAACAAAACAAAACAAAATACTTTCTACTGCCTCCACCAGTGTGAAGGATAGAAAAATTGAGTGTCTACTGTGTCACTTCCAGGTTACTCTAATCTGCCTCTGTTTACCTCACTGGACCAATCCTTGGTTCTTCTTACCCTACTGGTGGGTCCCACTCCACCCTCTCCCCTCAGGGGCCCTCCAGTAGTTGGAGGCACTGCCACACTGGCACTACAACCTGGTTTGGCTTAATCCCACCCGCACTTCGCAGCTCAGCTTAGTCATCTCTTCCTCCCAAAAGCTTCCTTGATCACAATCCCTTCCACACACGGACCCAGGAACAAATCTGTCACAGAACTCACCCTATTCTTGTCTATTTCATACACTACCACTACGAATACTTAACACTGAGCATACTCGACGCTAAGACACTTCGAGCACTTAAAATTAAGTGCTTTACATAGACTGCCTTCTTTAAGCTCACAACAAACCTATGAGGTAGGTAACATTCTTCAGATGGGAAAGCTGAGGCACAAAGAAGTTACACAGTGCCAGGATGAGAACTCAGGACATCTGGCTGAAGGGTCTGAGCTCTCACCTTCTATAGCATCTTGCTGCTCAAAGGATTCTACATATGACCAGGGGCTTCCTGAGGGAGCACAACAATGAATGCTTACTAGAAGCTTGCTGAGAGAATGATCAGAACACTTACTATCTGAGAAGCTACCAGTTACATACAAGACAGGCTGGAAACTTGACTTCTAGTACTGTCCATTGAGTAATGCTGGTTTAACAAATGACCCCTAGAGCTCCCTTCCAGCAAAACAAATTAGAAAAAACAAAACCCCCTTTCTTTCCCCAGGGATGTCCTTCACAGGTGCTAATAATATTGCTTGCAAAACCAAAAACCAGTTACTGAGTAGTTAAGTGAGGCCTTTACCTAGTTTCACAGTGACAGAAGCTCACATAAGCCTCACATTTAGAGGCAGGAGCAACAAAACTATTCCAAGATACACTAATCTAATTTGTTGTTGATGACAAAGAAAAACACTCAAAACAAGCCCATCTTTTAATTTTCTAGCTTAGCACTGATTTTTAAGGCAGGAAGGATTTACGATTCATTAAAAAATTAGCATATATTCCATTTAACGCAAAAACTTAGGACTACAGGGAACCTAGAAGGTATTTTGCCAAAAAGGAAACGATAATAGCTAACATTTAGCTATTTTCATATACATCATTCTTTTTCTGGGTACCTTTAAAAAGGTCGTTTTTTGGGAGGCTGAGGCGGGAGGATTGCTTGAGCCCAGGCCTGGGCAACACAGAGGCACCCTGTCTCTTAAAGATAAAAAAAATCCACGTTTAAGTTATTCCTCATCATCGCATTTTATAGATGAGGAAACTACAGTTCAGAGAGGTTACGCAGATGGCTACATGGTTTCCATCCTAGGTCTACTGTCACCAAGCTCTATCCACTACATTATGCTGTTCCAAAGTTTAAAGATGTGGCCAGATGCATTTAACCTATTTAGCACAAAACTCCCTTTCCTACTCCCACTTCCAAGTAGAGCTGTGACCAGGAACTGGGGAACAGCCTCCGTGTCCTCCACTACATCCCCAACTCAGGTGTTGGCACACTTGAATCGCCTGATATAAGACATGCTCCGCCCTTACTGTTCCTCTCAGCACAGCTCCCAACTGCTTGTTAGCAGGAGTCACCATTCCGAGATTCCAATCTGCAAGGTCAGTTTAGGTACAGTAATTTAAGACAGACACCGCATGGGACTGGCACTTACCTTCTGATCCCAGAACCACAAAGACTGCGAGATCCGCATTACAACGACTTTCACAACTGATGGGAGAACTGCATGTAGCGTTCCTGCACTCTCCACTTCCGCTAAGTCTAAAATGACACCACTGTTTCTAACCATCCACTCACTTCGGACCAACGACTTATCGAATACATTTTCAAAAGCCTGGCAGCTTCGCGAGCTGGAGGTGGTGAACCCGTCCCACACCATGGGCGCACCAACCTTACCTTGCTGTCATGAGGCAACGAACCCCGAGAGACACCCTTGCACGTCGGCACTCTCCTGCAGTAGCTAGTCTAACTCTGGCTCCCCCGTGTCACACGCGGAGATCGACTCCACACCCACCCACGCACGATCACCATGTGCAAAGTTGAATCCCGACTTCGCCGCAAAGACATTTCCTTTTCCCCTACATGCAAAGGAGCTGTGGAGCCGTGCTCCCTGCTTGGCTGTCGGGCACTGGGATACATGCCCCGCGGGCGCCCGCCACCTCCTCCCCGAGCCCGGCATCCAACCCGCAGAACCCACCCCTGCGCAGGAACGCGACGCCAGTCCAGGTGTAGCCGCCGACTGCAGGCCACGCCGCCGGCCGCAGCCCGGGACTCGGGAGGCCGAGGGCGGAGGCGCGGCCGTCGCGCCCGCGCAGAGCCGCCCGCCGCCCCCCCGCCCCGCCTCCCGCGCCCCACCCCCACCGCCCGCCGGCGGGAGCCAAGGCGCGCCCCGCCGAGGCCCCACCGCCCCGGCCCCCGCCCGCCCGCGCGCGCGCGCCTCGCGACCCTCCCGGCCCTCCCCGCGGGTGCGCCCGGCACTCACTGAACATCCCAGGCGGCTCCGGCTCCCCCCGCCGCCGCCGCCTCCGGGATCGGGTTGCTTCCGCCTCCGTCGTCTCTGCCGCAGGGTCTCGCTCCGACGGCCGGCTCAGCTGGGCCCCCGCGCCCCGCGCCCCGCCGCCCCCGCCGCAGCTCTGGGCGGCCGCTCCATGACTGACTGACACGGAGCGGGCCGCGGGCTGGGCCGCTCGGGCCTCCAACGCGCAACCGTCTCCGCCAATGGGCGAGGCGCCTCGGCGCTCGGCTGGCGACGCCTGGCGTGCGTGCCTCCCCTCCCCGCTGCGCCGCCAGCGTCGGGCGGAAGGAGCGCGGGTACCGGTCCCACGTGGTGGGGCCGCGGGACCCGGACAGCGGCGGCCGCACCAGGACGGCAGCCGCCGCCGTTGCCGGCGTCCTCCGCTGTCTACCCGGAGCCGTCTCGAGCTGAGCCCCCTACCGGGCCCGGGTGCCGAGGTGAGTCCCCCACCCGCGGTGAGCCCCTACCTGCAGCCAGGTCCCGAGGTGAGTCCCCCACCCGGGGCTGGTCCAGAGGAGATTCTCCTACCTGAGGCCGGGCCCAGATGGGGGGCCCCCCAACCCTGCCCAGTTCCGGTGCCGCCAGCAGACTCTGGGCGAGAGCAGCTTGGGCACGTTCCATTCGCGAAGGCGAACTCCCTGCTGGCTCCTAGCTGGTCTCCCCTGGTTCTTGTTGCTTGGTCTCTTTCTGCTGGGCAGGGAGTGCTGGCAGGGCTGTGCTGTCCGCCCTGGACTTCGCATTGCCCGGTAAGGGCGGTTGGAGGCCCGGAGAGCCGAACTCTGGCGGAGACGGGGAGAGCATCTCGGTTGTCTTTGTAGCCAGTTCAGCAAACACCTGTTATGCACTTTGTAGCTGTCGCGATGGCGGTTCTATGGTAGTGAACTTAGAATCTGTCAGGCATCGTTGAATTCGTTTTGGACATTTTGACAAAATAGGAAAACTGACAGCACTTGATGGTTCTTGTTCTCTGCAGTAGAGTGAAGGCTAACTTAATTTCTAAAATGAAAACGTCTTAACGTTCCTTTTTACTATAACTTTTAGGAAACTCATAGCCAAGTTTACCCAGTTTTATAGTAACTGTAGGTGTTTGGTATGTTTGCTACCCCCGAGATTTCATGGTTTTTTGTTTTCTATTTTTAGTCTTTTCCTTGTGCAAGTATCTCTTGTAGAGTCTTTTTTGAAGTGTGTATGTGCGTTGTAAATTTATACATGACTGAATAAAAGTCTTAGTGGAAGGTTACTGTTGCAGCTGAAATAACAGTATTCCTTTGGGGATTTCTTTTTCACTTGGAGACATATTACTTTTTCCAGATATTGCTTATGTATCTTTTCCTCTTTCAATTTGAAACCATGTATGAATGACTCTTTCCACAAGTAATGTAATCACTGATTTTGGCCTTGTTGAATTCCTGAACACTCACCTTTGGAAGTGATGTTTGATCACAGCTGGAATACATATAGTCCATCTTCTGTGTGTGCAGTCCATCTTTTGCTTGCTTTTGTCTGAATTTCCCCCAGAAAATTCATGGAGTCAAGCATCTTGTGTGTAGATTTACCCCGACAAATCTGTTGACTCATTAAAAACTTTTAAAAGAATACATATTAGGTAAACAATAAGATACAGTACTGCAATACTGTTGGTTTTCTGGTGCCTGCTCAGTCTGACCTTGTTATAGTATATTTTTTTTCCCATTGTTTTTAAATTGTAGATAAAGCCTAGCCATGGCTGCTGTTTATTCTGGCATTTCCCTTAAGCTTAAAAGCAAGACAACTTCCTGGGAAGATAAACTAAAACTGGCTCACTTTGCTTGGATTTCTCACCAGTGCTTTCTTCCAAATAAAGAACAAGTAAGTTTAATGTGAAACTCCTATTTTTACAGTCTGTCAAGATAATTATCACTTGTATAATTTGGATATTGACGATTGGTTAAAAAAATAGAGAAAAAGTTGGGGAGGGAACTTTGTTGGAAGTTAAATGTAATGTCAATGAAAAAAGTAATGACTCAGGTACTTCATTAATACATTTTTTTTTTTTTTCTGTTAAAAAACCTCATTTAGGTCGGGGGCAGTGGCTCATACCTGTAATCTCTATTTTGGGAGGCCAAAGCAGGGGATCGCTTGAGGCCAGGAGTTCTAGACCAGACTGGACAACATAATGAGATCCCATCTCTTAAAAAAATTATATATGTATATATATGTATATAAATTAGTCAGACATGGTGGCATGTGCCTGTAGTCCTCATTACTTGGGAGGCTGAGGTGGGAGGATCCCTTGAGCCCAGGAGTTTGAGGCTGCAATGATCTATGATTGTGCCACTTTCACTCCCAGCCGGGGCGATAGAGCAAGACCTTGTCTCTTTAAAATAAATGAACCCACCGAATTTAGCATTTCTTTTTTTGGAGACATTATATTACAAATTAAGTATATCCATTAATGAACACATTGGGAATTAAGTTACAGAAGTTAGATTCTGAAAGTCCATTGATAGCTGCATTTGCTTATAAATCCAAAGTGATGTTTCGTAAACTGTTGGTGCTTTGTTAAAAGTCTTCCGAATTGGATAAACTGAAGGTTGGGAAGTAGAGAAATGTTAATATTTGTATAAAGCCATTTTAGACATGGGCTGGGTACCAAGAAAGACATTGCATTTTGTTAGAATTTCTCAGGCTTTTTAGGCTAAAAAATAGCTGGCATGATAAACACCAGGATGACAAGCTCATGAAACTGGATTAATACACATCCGGTTGCTGTTGTCAAAGAAGACAGCACAAAATGCTTCTAAGATGGATGACATATGTAAAGCGATGACGAGGTGTGGTGTGGAGAGCAGCGGTCATATCCAGTGCTTTCTACACCTGGCCGCACTTGGGAGTCATCTTGGCAGCCTGGCCATCACCTGGCAGGTGCTGCCCAGGGTGAAACAAAGGGGAGGCTCTAGCAGCCAATTGGATCAAGGTTTCTGCTGTTGTTATACTGAGAGATTTTATTCCTTCTGGCATCTGTCATTATTCATACTGTTATTGACAGTTCTGGGATTGTGAGCTGAGGCCTCATCACCTTTCTTCAATGTTTTGTGAAGAGGAAACATGACACGTAATGGAACCTGTATAGATAGGCACAGTCCTCCTTTTCATATAAAGCACTTGTGTAATTTCATATCGACTGTCTGTCTCCCAGATGATGTATAAATGTTAGTAGTATTAGAGGTTAAGCTGTAGGTAATGTGGGGGAAGCCAGGACACAAATCCCAGACTTTCAACTCTTACTTACTTTTTTGCTTTGTGTGTCTGATACATTCTGTGGTCATTCTGAGCAGTCTTTGTGTTTCTAACTTTTAAAACTTCGTACATGCATATCTCAGAGATACTGCAGGTTTGGTTCCATGTCAGCGAAATAGATCACAATATTTTGAGTCACACAAATTGTTTGGTTTCCTAGTGCATATAAAATTTATGTTTATACGATACTGTAGTTTGTTAAGAATGCAATAACATTATGCCTAAAAAAAGTACATACCTTAATTTAAAAAAATTGCCCAAAAATGCTAGTGGTTATGGGTTATCTGAGCCTTCAGGGAGTCATCATCCTGGAGGGTCTTGCCTTCATGTTGATGATCTGGGTGGTGATTGCTGAAGGTTAGTGTGACTGGCAACTTCTTAAAACAAGACAACAGTGAAGTTTGCTGCATTGATGGAGCTTTTCCTTTCATGAAAGACACAGCATTTTACCCACAGTAGAACTTCTTTCTAAATTGGACTTCTTCTCAAAACCTGCCACTGCTTTATCAACTAAGTTTAAGTTCTATTCTCAATCCTTTGTTGTCATTTCAGCAGTGTTCACAGCATCTTCACCAAGAGTAGATTCTATCTCAAGAAACCACTTTCTTTGCTCATCTCTAAGAAACAACTTATCCATTCAAGTTTTATTAGTCCCATCTTCAGGCTTCACTTCTAATTCTAGTTCGCTGGCTATTTCCATTATATATGCAGTTGCTTCCTCCACTTCAGTCTTGAGCCCTTCAAAGTCATCCATGAGGATTGGAATCAGCTTCTTTCAAACTCCTGTTAATGTTGATATTTTGACCTCTTCCCATGATTCATGAATATTTTTACTGGCATCTAGAGTGGTGATTCTTTCCAGAAGATCTTCAGTTTGACTTTCTCCACATCCGTCAGAGAAATCACTATGGCACCTATGCATTAGGAAATGTGTTTCTTAAATAATAAGACTTGAAAGTCAAAAGTACTCCTTGATCCATGGGTTGCAGAATGGAGGTTGTGTTAACAGTCATGAAAACAACATTCATCTCCTTGTACATCTCCATCAGAGCTCTTGGTCATGCAAGAGCGGTAATCTTCTGATAGGAGTCTTTTTGTTCCGATCAGTCTCGACATGGGCTTAAAATCTTCAGTAAACCATGCTGTAAACGGATATGCTGTCATTCAGGCTTTGTTTTTCCATTGACAGAGCACAAGCAGAGTAGATTTAGCATAATTCTTAAGAGCCCTACGATTTTGGGGATGGTAAATGAGCACTGGCGTCAAAGTTACCAGCTGCATTAGACCTTAATAAGAGAGTCAGCCTGTCCTTTGAAGCTTTGAAGCCAGGCATGGACTTCTCTAGCTATGAACATCCTAGATGGTGGCCGGGGCACAGTGGCTCACGCCTGTAATCCCAGCACTTTGGGAGGCCAAGGCGGGTGGATCACCTGAGGCCAGGAGTCCGAGACCAGTCTAGCCAACATGGCGAAACCCCATCTCTACTAAAAATACAAAAAAAATTAGCTGGGCATGGCGGCAGGCACCTGTAATCCCAGCTACTCAGGAGGCTGAGGCAGGAGAATCGCTTAAACCTGGGAGGCGGAGGTTGCAGTGAGCCGAGATCGCGCCATTCCACTCCAGCCTGGGCGACAAGAGCGAAACTCCGTCTCAAAAAAAAAAAAAAAAGCAAGATAAAAAGAAAGTCCTGAATGGCATCTTCCAATAGAAGGCTGTTTCTTCTACTCTGAAAATCTGTTGTTTAGTTTAGCCAACTTCATCAGTGATTTTAGCTAGACCTTCTAGATAACTTCACCTGGAACTTTTATGTTATGAAGATGGCTTCTTTCCCTAAACTTCATGAACCAACCTCTGCTAGCTTCTAGCTTTTCTTCCGCAGCTTCCTTACTTCTCTCGGCCTTCATAGAATTGAAGAGAGTTAGGGCCTTGCTCTGGATTAAGCTTTGGCTTACGGGAATGTTGTGGTTGGTTTGATCTTCTATCCAGACCACTAAAACTTTCTCCATATCAGCAATAGGCGGTTTCACTCTCTATCATTTGGTGTTCACTGGAGTAACACTTTTAATTTCCTTCAAGAACTTTTCCTTTGCATTCATAATTTGGCTAATTGGCTCAAGAGGCTTGGTTTTGGTCTATCTCACCTTTCAGCCTGCCTTCCTTGCTAAGCTTAATTATTTTTAGCTTTGGATTTAAAGACGCATGCAGCTATTCCTGCCACTTGAACACCTGGAGGCCATTGTAGGGTTAACTGGCCTAATTGCAATATTATTGTGTCTCAAGGAATAGGAAAGCCAGAGGAGAAGGAGAGAGGGGAAAATAGCCCATCAGGGTAATAGCATTTTGGTGGAGCAGTCAGGATGCATAGAACATTTATTGATTAGGCTTGTTGACTTAGAAGGACACAGTTCATGGCGCCCCAAAACAATTAGAATAGTAACATCAATGATCACTGGTCACAGAGCACCATAACAAATATAAGAATGAAAAAGTTGGAAATACTGGGAGAATTACCAAAATGTGGCAGAGACATGAAGCAAACACTTGCTGTTGGAATAAAGGATCTGATAGACTTGCTTGGCTCAGGGTTGCCATAAACCTCCAATTTGTAAATGCAATATCTGTATCTGCAAGGCACAATAAAATGAGGTATGCCTGTATAACCTCAGAAAACGGGGTAAGACGTGTTGGTTTCACCTGAAACTTTTAATTTGCCCTAGCTGAAGACAAATTTGTTGTTTTCCCGTTCTTATCCTTTAATAAACGTTTTAAAATACCAGAACACCTACGTAATATTACCAAAGGTAAGTTTTGAAAGAGAGGTTCTCCCCCGCTGCCCCTGTGGCAATTGGATTTGGTTATACTTGTAATGTCCCTATAATGTCTAACATCTTTCAGCAAATACATTTATTTTCAGTGTATGTTTCCTTCAAATTCAGGTGTTACTTGATTGGGCAAGACAATCATTGGTTGCATTTTATAAGAAAAAACTTGAACTGAAGGAAGATATTGTTGAAAGGCTTTGGATCTATATAGATAACATTTTACATAGCAGAAAATTGCAGAATCTCCTCAAGAATGGAAAGACCATTAATCTTCAGATTTCCCTAGTCAAGGTAATTCACTCTTCTGTATGTGTTGCATGCATCTCCACTGATTTCTTGTTAATGCTGGAAACTTGTTTTAGTGTCAATTGTATGAAGATATAGGAAATATTAAGGTAGGAGAGAAGGGTGTAATATTATTGGAATTATAATAGTAACTATTGAATGTGTATCATATGATCTAAGCATTTTGTTATTTAATATTCAAAAAAAGCTTGGAACGATTTCATAAACAGGTCATTGGTTACCTTTAATTGGAAAAGGTAGCTAGCAAATTATGCTTCTCTGATTTGTTTTTCTTCTTCTTCACCTTTCTTTTGGTCTGGAGGGAGATCAAAGGCCAAAATCCGGACAGGAATTTCCTCAAAGGTTTTTTTTTTTCTTTTCAACTACGGCCTTCGAGCCACAGGTGCCACTAGTGGCTTGGCCGGCAACCCGGGGCCTCCTCAGTTTTTGACTGAAAGTGATTTTGAAGTCTCAGATCAGAAGTGGGAACTTCATTGTCAAAACTGAGTGTGTTTAAATACCATGAGAATAGCTAGGTACAATAAAAACTACTACTAGTGAGCACTTAATGTGTGCCAGGCTCAAAGAAGTTTAACTTTCCTGAAGTCACATGACCAGTTAGTGGCACAGCTGGGATTTGAACCTCACCCTGCCTGAGTGTCAAGCCTGGGCTGTGAAGCCATAACACTGCCTCACCCTCATGAGTGTGCAGGCTGAGAGAAAACCATGGGAGGCTAGTAACGGAGAGGAACGAAGGTTGAGCTTCCTGATGGCACATAGGGCTTAACGGTTCTTGAGATTACGTTCCAAACTGGGTCACTTTACAATAATAAACCAGTGGTCACCAAAGTGGCTTATTTCAAATGATCTTTTGGAATATGGGAAGCAAATCTTGGAATGTCTCCTTGTTTAAAAATTATTATTTTTACTTAATTTTTATTTTTATGTATGCTTCATAATTATATAAAATGTTATTGCTGTGGCATATGTGCATAATTTATAAATTACACTTATTGAGTATAAATGCAGGAAAAATTGATGAGTTGTATAATCAAAAATTTGGAGATCACCGTAATAGTGCATTGACATTTAAGGATTTGTCATCTTTGTTACAGCTTTTCCAGAGTAACTTTAAAAGTCCATGGCCAGCAATTACTTGAATAGAAATAATAATACCTATCTCATTAGGGCACTGATAACTTAGCACCTGGGATAGGTTTGGTTCTCAGATTCCCTAAGGCTGGGAGCAAGTCACTTAACCTGTGACTGAATTATAGAATCTGCCTGGTTCTCATAATTTCTGGTGTTTGTGAATTTTGGAATTTTGAGAGCAGTAGACAATAGATTTGCTATATAATAAGCAGTAGCAACATAACATTTGCTTTTCTTTTTAAAAAATTTTTTTGAGATAGAGTCTCCGTCACCCAGGTTGGCGTGCAGTGGTGTGATCTTGGCTCCCTGGAACCTCTGCCTCCTGGGTTCAAGTGATTCTTGTGCCTCAGCCTCCTGAGTAGCTGGGACTACAGGTGTGCACCACCATGCTCGGCTAATTTTTATATTTTTAGTAGAGATGGTGTTTCACCATGTTGACCAGGCTGGTCTCGAACGCCTGGCCTCAAGTGATCTGCCCCCAACTCAGCCTCCCAAAGTGTTGGGATTACAGGCATGAGCCACCATGCCCAGCTGCTTTCCTTTTTAAAAGAGTGCCTTTTGCTTTGGCTGTTTTTAATAGAAAAAGTATAATTGACTATAAACATGCATTTTTTTTTTCTTTTTTCAGACAGAGTCTTGCTCTGTCACCCAGGCTGGAGTGCAGTGGCTCGATCCCAGCTCACTGCAACCTCTGCCTCCCAGGTTCAAGCAGTTCTCCTGCCTCAGCCTCCCAAGTAGCTGGGATTACAGCTGCCCGCCACCACGCCCGGTTAATTTTTTCATTTTTAGTGGAGTCGGGTTTCACCATGTTGGCCAGGCTGTTCTCAAACTCCTGACCTCAAGTGATCTGCCTACCTCGGCTTCTCAAAGTGCTGGGATTACAGGTGTGAGCCACTGTGCCTGGCCTAGAAACATGTATTTTGGACCACAAGATCATAATTTAAGTGCTACTTTCCCTCTGCCTGGTAACATCTAAGCTCAATTGCAGGTTTACGATCTAAGGGAAAGTGACATTTGGCATTTAAGCCCTTTAAAACCCAGCTTTAAAAAAAGGGACAGCAAATTTACAAAGGCACGGATCCTTTTCTAGATTGGCATTGGTAGAAGATGGACATGTGGAGGAATTGAAACAGGTGCTTTGCCTTATTTTGATGCACTAAGCTTATGTCAGGTTCATTGAAATATGGTAATCTGGGCATTTCTTTCTTACCAAGATGAGGGAAAGGGGTGAGTTTGTTGTTGCTTTTTTAATACTTTCTAGTGTATGTGTGGGTTTAAGGTCAGTAATGAATTTTCTTTCTTTCTTAATGTTCAGATCATAAATGAGAGAGTAGCTGAGTTCTCTGTTTCGGGATCCCAAAGAAACATCTGTGCTGTCCTTCGATGCTGCCAGGGCATCCTGTCGACACCTGCCCTGGCTGTCATCTACACGGCCAAACAGGAACTGATGGTGGCCTTGCTGAGCCAGCTTTGCTGGTTGGCCTGCAGGCAGCCCGAAGGAGCCATGGTAGCCCAGTTGTTTGAGGTCATTCACCTGGCCCTTGGCCATTATCTCTTGATCCTGCAGCAGCAGGTCAACCCAAGACGTGCCTTTGGGGATGTGACTGCTCACCTGCTCCAGCCGTGCCTGGTCCTGAGGCACTTACTCTCCGGGGGCACATGGACACAGGGTGGACAGGGCCAGCTGAGGCAGGTGCTGAGCCGGGACATCAGGAGTCAGATTGAGGCTGTGTTCCGAGGAGGGATTTTTCAGCCTGAGCTGCTGTCATCCTACAAGGAGGAACTCTTGGACCAGCAGCAAGGGGATGTGAAGACGGGAGCCATGAAGAACCTTCTGGCTCCCATGGACACCGTGCTCACCAGGCTGGTCGATGCTGGCTACTGTGCAGCATCCCTTCATACCTCTGTTGTGGCCAACTCAGTGGCCTTGCTGTATAAGCTCTTTCTAGATTCTTACTTCAAGGAGGGAAACCAGCTTCTCTGCTTCCAGGTTCTCCCCAGGCTGTTTGGCTGCTTGAAGATTTCACACCTGCAGGAGGAGCAAAGCAAAGCCCTGTCCACATCAGATTGGACCACAGAGCTTTTGGTTGTGGAACAGCTACTAAACTCAGTGGCCAACAACAATATCTACAACATCGCTGCCGACAGAATTCGGCATGAAGAGGCTCAGTTCCGCTTTTACCGCCATGTGGCTGAGCTGCTGATAAACCATACACAAGCACCGATACCAGCCTGGTTCCGCTGTCTGAAGACTTTGATATCTCTGAATCATTTGATTTTGGAGCCAGACCTGGATGACCTGCTGGCTTCAGCGTGGATCGATGCAGAAGTGACAGAGTTTCGAACCAAAAAAGCCCAGGAGGCGCTTATTCATACTGTCTTCCAGACTTATGCCAAACTCCGACAAGTGCCACGGTTGTTTGAAGAGGTTTTGGGGGTGATCTGTCGTCCAGCTGCTGAGGCACTGAGGCAGCCTGTGCTGGCCTCGGGCCTCTCGACGATACTCTCTGCATGCTTCCTGGAGCTGCCTCCGAGTCAGATCCTGGACACGTGGTCCCTTGTGCTGGAGAAGTTCCAGTCTTTAGTCTTGCCCTATTTGCAGAGTGATGCCGACATGGCCCTGAAGTCACTGTCACTGAGCTCGCTGCTGCACTGCATCATGTTCAACATGAGGAGCCTGGACAGCAGCACGCCCCTGCCCATTGTCAGACGGACACAGTGCATGATGGAGAGGATGCTGAGGGAGCTCGTGCAGCCCCTGCTGGCCCTTCTCCTGGACCCCCCAGGCCCAGAGCCAGAGCTGTGGCTGCAGAAGGTCAGTGACTCTGCACTCCTGCTCTCTTACACTTGGGCCCAGGTGGATGCTATGTTCAGTTTGAACTGTAGCCAGTATCACTCTATGTCTGGGCCCCTTATAGGTGTTGCTCTGGAGATCTCGAACCTCCCTTCGTTGCTCCCAGGTGTAAAAACACAGCATTGGAAGAAGATAGAGAAGTTTACAGCTCAGTTCAGCTCTCTTGGTAGATACTGCTTAGAACAGCTGTACCTGCAGAAAATGAAAAGGACTTTAATGCAAACTAGTTTCCGGTCTGAAGGAGCCATCCAAAGTTTGAGGTGCGATGCTGCCTTTATTATTGGTTCTGGCAGAAAAAGCTTGAATCAGAGAACGACGGCTTCCTGGGATGGCCAAGTCGGGACAGTGAGTGGACTCACATACCCTGTAGCACACTGGCACTTGATTGTGTCAAATCTCACAATTTTAGTATCCTATCTGTGTCCAGATGATGTGGGATACCTGGCCAGTGTCCTGCTGAGAACTTTACCAATGGGCAAAGCCCAGGAAGGCTCAATAGATGAAGAGGCATACATCACACTGGAAAAAATATCCAAAGCCTTTCTTCATAGCCCTCTCTTTCCAGAGATGCAGTCCCTTCATTCTGCTTTCTTAATGTGCGTAACCACAAGTTGCTCCAGCATTCTGTGTTCTGGTGCCCAGCGTGACTCAGGTCTTGTCAGTCAGCAGCTTCCTTGGCTTTTTGAAAAGGACCACATGGTTGTGGGTCATTGGGAAAACAGATTTGCAAAAGCTGGACCCGAAGGTATAGAACCTAGAGGAGAAATTGCCAAGAACTTACTGTCCCTGGTCAAGAGTGACTTCCCTATCCAGCTGGAGGGAGAGCAGTTGGAAAGCATCCTGGGACTTTTGGAAGTGATTTCTGCCTTACAGCTGGACAGCCTCTTGCCACCCTATCATGTGCATTATTTTCTTCTGTTACTGTCCATGGCCGTCAGCAAACTAGGATGCTCTTGTTCCTCCTCACTGGCTCTCAAGTTCTTGACGACTTGCTACCAGCTTCTTGGTTACTTGCAAAGGGGGAAAAGTGCTCGCTCTGTGTTCAAGATCATGTATGGTAGTGATATTTTTGAGATTGTACTGACCTCATTGTTCAGAGCTAGTAGTAGGTTCCTTATTGAGATGGATGATCCCGCTTGGCTGGAATTCCTCCAAGTGATAGGGACATTCTTAGAGGAGCTAATGCAGATGCTCATCCAAATGAAGCTGAGCTTGGTGCTCAATTTTAGAAAAATCACCGCCTTCCTCTCTAGTTCCAAACCATACATGGAGGTAGCTTCAAGCAAACAATTAGAAAATCAGAACCCCCAGGGCAGGCATTTCCTTCTGGTGTCTTTAACCAGGTTGTGCCATGTCCTGGGACCTTTCCTCAAAGAGCAGAAGCTGGGCCAAGAGGCCCCAGCAGCACTGTCTGAGCTGCTGCAGCAGGTTGTGCTGCAGACAGGAGCTGTGCTGCAGCTCTGCTCAGTGCCGGGGGCCCAGGGCTGGCGCCTTCCCTCGGTCCTCATCTCATCCATCAGCACACTCTTGGAAGCCGACCTGGGTCAGCACTGCGGGGATGGAGGGGCCGACATTTCCCAAGGAAGCGACAGGACGCTACTCTCCCACGCTGCCCTCTACCAGGGTGTTTACTCTCAGATACTGTTGGAGTTGCCAGCTCTCGTGGGACATGATCAGTCTTTTCGGGCAGCCTTGCAGTTTTTGACTCTGTTATTTTTGGCCCCAGAACTGCATCCCAAAAAGGACTCCATGTTTACCTCCATGTTTCATTCTGTGAGAAGAGTTCTTGCAGGTAAGATATTTTCTCTTGAGCTAATTCTGTGTTATAGAGGTCTAGTTTCCACTGCTCCCCTTTTTGGAACTGGGAATAAGTGAACACGTGATGTGTTTAAAAGGTACCACATGTGAGGCGGGGTGCGGTGGCTCACGCCTGTAATCCCAGCACTTTGGGAGGCCAAGGTGGGTGGATCACGAGGCCAGGAGATCAAGACCATCCTGGCTAACACGGAGAAACCCCATTTCTAGTAAAAATGCAAAAAATTAGCTGGGCGTGGTGGCAGGCGCCTGTAGTCCCAGCTACTCGGGAGGCTGAGGCAGGAGAATGGCGTGAACCCGGGAGGCAGAGCTTGCGGTGAGCCGAGATTGCGTCACTGCACTCTAGCCTGGGCGAGAGAGTGAGAGTCTGTCTCAAAAAAAAAAAAAAAAAAGTACCACATGTGGACAGTGGGAAGACCTCCCTTCTAGGCCCAGCACCCACGACTTCATGCCCTCTATTTACATTCTAGGCATACATAAGCAATTACCGCTACAACTGTTTCTTTACTTTCTGTGCAAACAGCAGCCTCCTCTGTATGTTACTCTGCACCTCAGTTGCTCAGTTATTTTGGAGGTTGTTCTGTGTACGTTTATAGTTTTGAAATCTGCTCCTCTTCAGCTTTTTAGCCTTTAACTTGTCCTGTCTGCAATGAGATACACAGATACCTGCATCCTTAGTAGGCTCTTACGTATCAGACTTTCAGTGCCATAAATTGACTTCAAAAAGATACGAAAATCTGCCAACTGTAAAAAAGTACTAATCAGAGCCAGGCGTGGCAGCTCACACCAGTAATCCCAGCACTTTGGGAGGCTGAGGGGGCAGATTGCTTGAGTCCAGGCAACATGGCAAAACCCCATCTCTACAAAAAATACAAAAATTGGCCAGGCATGGTGGCATGCGTCTGTAGTCCCAGCTACTCAGGAGGTTGAAGTGGGAGGATCACCTGAGCCCAGGGAGGTTGGTGCTGCAGTGAATCTTGATCCTGCCATTGCACTCCAGGCTGGGTGACACAGTGAGATCCTGTCTCATAAAAAAAATAAATAAATAAAATTAAAAAGTACAAATCAATTTCTTTTTTTTTTTTGAGATGGAGTCTCACTCTGTCTCCCAGGATGGAGTGCAGTGGTACAATCTCAGCTCACTGCAAGCTCCGCTTCCCAGGTTCACACCATTCTCCTGCCTCAGCCTCCCAAGTAACTGGGACTACTGTCACCCACCACCACGCCCGGCTAATTTTTTTGTATTTTTTAGTAAAGACAGGGTTTCACCGTGTTAGCCAGGATGGTCTCGATATCCTGACCTCGTTATCCGCCCACCTCAGCCTCCCAAAGTACTGGGATTACAGGCGTGAGCCACCACGTCCAGCCAAATCACTTAATTTCCAAAGAGCCTCTTACAGTTTCTTGAGGATAGGACTGTGCCTTCCTTAGTTCACCCCTGTCCCCCCACCGTATTAGGGTGCTGCCAGGTGCAGGTGCTCACTGGACCAAGGCTAACCTTCAATGTCATCAAAGTGTTTTAGTCTGAAGGCAGCCTTCCAGGCAGCAAACTAGGACCTCATACACAGCCTCAAAGCAAGAGAGCTCATGTCTTCCTGCACAGAGTCAACCTTTACAGCCCCCTTGATAAAAGGTTAATGGGTTACTATGCAGCCATTAAAAATATAATTATGAAAACTATTATGAAGACAAGGGCTAGAAATATATAGAAAATATTATTAAGCAAAAAAAGTACAGTATGAAATGTTAAATATGCCACAATTACAACGATATAAGATATGCGTGCAGACAAAGGCTAGAAACGCATCCAAAAATTAAAATAATTATTGTATTAACATGCATGTATTAACATGCATTGTATTATTGCATTAACATGTTGTGATTGTTGCTATTTTCTTATTTTGTACCACTTTCATGTTGCATTTTAATAAGAATAAGTCAAAATACTTTTCTATGATTTAATTAAATATGCCATAAGCAGGGGATAGATTATAATGTTTTTGGAGGCCCATTTAGAGTTTGTTGAGGTTTTCCTCTATAGTGAAGGATTAGTAAGATTTGTTACCTTTATTAGGGTATACAAATAAAATACACTTTTACTCCTCCCAAACAAACAGTTAATGGAAGAGATTTCTTCTGTTTCAAGACGGCACACACCACAATTGTGAGGGGTCTTTTCTTTTTTGTTTTGGTGGTAATGAAAGGGCTGGGGTCAGGTCAGTCTTTTGAGGTGATGTTTGGAAGTCAGCCAAATCTGACCCTCGTTAACGTCACGCACACGTTAACTCTGTGTTTCTGGGTGGAGAAGCTGTGACGGGTGGGGCCACGGGCGTGCCTTTCAGTACGTGAGGGTTAAATGGGTTCTCGCAGAAAGTAAAGCCATCTGGTCTGCCTGTGCCAGTGCCAGAACTGAAGTGCCATGGGCCAAATCACGCTGCTGTTGTCTCCCTTTCAGTAACCTGTCTCTGGCTGGATTGTAGATTAACTGAAAGGCTTTGATATTACATTGTTCTGCCTTATTGTGTCAGGGTCTCTTTTAGCGAATGGTGTTCACCTTCTTAGTGGGGGCTAAAATCGAGTCTTTTATTAATCCTAATTACAGTGCTCTAAGTGACTGGCCCAAGAAACAGCAGCTGGTGGTCTGAAGCTCTGCCCTGTGCCCCTTAGTTAAACAGAATATTGTGTCCTCCTTTTCCTCTTCAACCCTGCTGAGTTGAGGCAATCTCTCTTTTTTTTTTGAGACAGAGTCTCATTCTGTCACCTAGGCTGGAGTACAGTGGCGCGGTGTCGGCTCACTGCAACCTCCGCCTCCCGGCTTTGAGCGATTCTCTTGCCTCGGCCTCCTGAGTAGCTGGGATTACAGGCATGCACCACCATGCCCGGCTAATTCCTGTATTTTTAGTAGAGATGGGGTTTTACAGTGTTGGCTAGGCTGGTCTCGAACTCCTGACCTTAAGTGGTCCACCTGCCTCGGCCTCCCAAAGTGCTGGGATTACAGGCATGAGCCACCGTGCCTGGCCAAGTTGAGGCAGTCTTTAAGTCTTAACTATATGTCCCTGGACTTCTGGTACCTTATTTCCCCAGGGACAGAGCCCCTCGGTCACAGCATGGTCAGGGTTGGGCAAGGCCAGCCTGCCACACTGTGCCCTCAGCTCATGGGCCTGGGGTGTTGCTGTGTCCAGGCCTCTTCCACCTGAGCTGTTAGACACTGTTCAGGGAAGTGCCAGAGTTGTGAGTGCTCTGGAAGAAATGCCAAGTGAGGAGTGGCCCAAGGCTTTGGGCAGGGAGAAGGAGTGTGAAGAGGGGCCGTACAGGTGCCCCAGCCATGGAGTTCTCCCTGTGTCCTTAAGGGTGGCTCAGAGGTGGGCTTTTGTAAAGAATGCCTTCTGATAGAACAGAGGACCTGAATTCAGTTACAGAAACCAACACTTCTAAAAATGCTTCTTGGCTGGGAGTAGTGGCTGGCATCTGTAATCCTGCACTTAGGGAGGCTGAGCCAAGAGATCACTTGAGGCCAGGAGTTTGAGACCAACCTGGGCGAAAAAGCAAAACCCCATCTCTACAAAAAGCCGGTGTGGGTAGCATGCACCTGTGGTCCCAGCTACTCTGAAGGCTGAGGCGAGACGACCCCTTGAGCCCAAGAGGTCGAGGCTGCAGTGAGCCATGATTGTGCCACTGCACTCCAGCCTGGGTGATGGAGTGAGACCCTGTCTCCAGAAACATAAAAAAAACAATTAAAATGCTTGTATGTTTGAGGCTGTATCCTGCTCTGGAGATGAGTGAGGTGTTGATTTTGGCCTATGTAATTAAATAAACAGACATTCGCACAAATCACAGGGTAAAGGTGGGGGAGACGCCATAAGGCGAACCAGAGCGATGGGACTCGGTGGAGAGGCCACATACAGGCCACGTGTGAGTGGCCCTTGAAGGGTGGCTAGGGCAGGTGGAAATGGGAGCCTTTCGTGTGAGGGCACTGTGTTGTGAGCTCTGTGGCCTTTTTTATTTGCCAGCCACAGGAGTTGGTGCTGTGATGCCCACTTCACTGATGAGGGAGTTGAGGCTCAGAGAGATCATGGGTCCAGGGTTTTACAGCTTGTGGGAGACTTGGACCTAGGTCTTTACCTCTCTAAAGTCCCCTTTCCCCCAGTGCTGTAAATAGTAAGCAAAGACAGGAAAGCAGGAAGGTATTCTGGCAATGTGGAATAGGCAGATGGGGCTGAAGCGCTGGCTGGAAAGATGACCTGGGGCCAGATGATAAAGGGCCTTGAGTGCCCTGGCTTTGGGCGTTATTGTGAAACCGTGGGCCCAAGGACACTGGGGATGATGGGAAACAGCTGGGTGACTTCCTGACAGTCATCCAGGCCTGAAAAGTGGAGCTCTCTTAGTCTTTCTGACTTTCCCGTCTGTTTAAAATACCACTCTTGCAGCCCTACCTATTTTATAAAGAAACACAAAGAAAATAGAGAAATAAAATACAGTTGACCCTTGAACAACATAGGGGTTAAGGCACCAACCCCCAGCACAGTAAAAAATTCCGTGTATATCCTTCTGATACAATTCTATTAAAAAAATCTTGTGTTACTTTTGACTCTCTAGAAACTAAACTACTGATAGCCTACTGTTGACCAAAGCCTTACTGATAACATAAACAGTCGATTACCATGTATTTTGTGTATGTATTTATGTATTATATTCTTACAATCAAGTAAGCTAGAGAAAAGAAGATGTTATTAAGAAAATAACAAGGAAGGGAAAATGTATTTGCCATTCATTAAGTGAAGTAGATTATCATCAAGGTCTTCACCCTCTTCATCTTCACACTGAGTAGGTTGAGGAGGGGGAAGAGGAGGGATTGGTCTTGCTGTCTCAGGGGTGCCAGAGGCAGAAGAAAACCCATGTATAAGTGGATCCATGCAGTTCAAACATTGTTCAAGGGTCAACGGCACAAAGCAATAATCACTGTCTTCTGTGGTTCGGAGTTTACCTCCTAAGCATGGCTGTCGTCTTCTTTGTTTGTGTGTGTACACACATTGCACAGGTGCAGCTGTGTATATGAGAGCGTGGCATCACAGTAAATACGTGTACCTGCTTTTTCCACCAGTGCTTGTATCACCATGCCCCTAACTTGGTGATTTTTTATGGCGGCCACAGCTGTGCGCAGTTTCATCCTGTGGCTATTTGGTAGTTTATTTCACCTGTCTGTCACATCTTAATAGTTTTGGTTTCTTTCCCACACAGATCCTGAAATTCCTGTTCAGGTCACTCAGGATATTGAGCCTCAGTTGGGAGCCCTGTTCACCCAAATGTTAGAGGTTGGGACGACAGAGGACTTGAGGCTGGTGATGCAGTGTATTCTCCAGGGACTGGATGTCAGTAACATGTGGAAAGCAGATGTGCAGGTGGGTGGCCTCTCCCTCCTTGTGTGGCAGGCTCAGAAACCACATCGGCTCAAAAGGGAAAACTGATTTGAGATGTGGTGTCACCCTTAAAACTAAACAAATTCTAACTGGTAGAGACTCTAGGCAAAGGGGGAGGCTGTGAGAGGGAGCCCTGGCCTGTGGGACAGCCCAGGCTGCGGCGTAGGGAGGCCTTAGTTTTCAAATGGGAAGTTTTTCAAATTACAAGTGTGTTGTCTTATTACGTCAAATACTAAGTGTTACACATTCACAAAACTGATACATAAAAAAGTTAAATTCTGCTCATTCTTTGCTGAAGACCTCTCACACCATACTTCTTGCAACATGTGGCCTGATTGGGCCATACTGCCCTCATGCCAGCATTTGAGAAGCACCTAGGTTAGCCTGCCCCCTTCAGTTCTGACAGAAGTCACTAATACAGCCTGCATGGTGTTGCATTTGCTGAGTGCCTTTGCACAGAGCTCACATGCTGGGATTTGTTTCTCTGAATGCCTGTGGGCACTGGACTGGTCAGACGTCTCTTACGCAAGGAAGAAGGCCACAGGCCACAGAGCCAATGGTTGGTGGGGCGGAGAGTCCAGCCAAGGTCTCTGGTCTAGGCATATTCTGCCTCATGAATGGCTTATTGACTCCTGGTCATATACAGCACACTGATATTGGGTACTGATTTGGGCAGGAGAGGAAACAAACCCAAATTTCTGTTTGGACCAGTTGGTTAGGAGACTTCCCGGAGGAAGTGAGACTCCAGCCGTGCACTGAAGAATGCGGGGGACTTGGTTAGGGAGCAGAGGTGAGGGGAAGGGAGGCGTGCACCGTGCAGGCAGCGTGTTGGGCTGCCAGGAGCAGGGGATGTGCAAGAGTGAGAAGATGGACAGGGAGAAGTGGTGCCAGGGGGCAGGCCCTGGTGGGGAGATAGCCTGTAGGTGGGCAGCAGAGTGGGAGTAGAGATGGGGCTTTGGGGTGTGCCTAGTCAGAGGGAGCAGGGAAGGGAAGAGAGTGAAAGGCAGAAGCCAGGACTTTGGCTAGGGTTATGGGGGGGGCTGCACAGCATTCGGGGAGAAAAGGATGGTGTGAGGCTGAAGTAGAAACTCACTGACAGTGTGAAATGCCTGGCACTGGGTCTGTTTGTTCATATAGGCACCCCGTAAAGGTAGGGCTCTGCCCATGTCTCATGGTTTAAAACCTTATTTTTCAAAGGGGAAGTTTTTCAAATTACAAATGTGTGGTCTTATTATGTAAAATACTAAGTATTACATATTCACAATACTGATATGTATAAAAGTTAAATTCTGGCCGGGTGCGGTGGCTCACGCCTGTAATCCCAGCACTTTGGGAGGCCGAGGTGGGTGGATTATATGAGGTCAGGAGTTCGAAGCCACCTGGCCAACATAGTGAAACCCCGTCCCTGCTAAAAATACAAAAATTAGCTGGGCGTGGTGGTGGGTGCCTGTAATCCCAGCCACTTGGGAGGCTGAGGCAGGAGAATCGCTTGAGCCCAGGAGGTGGAGGTTGCAGTGAGCAGAGATCATGCCATTGCACTCCAAGCCTGGGTGACAGAGCGAGACTCAGTCTAAAAAAAAAAAAAAGTTAAATTCTGCTCATTCTTTGCTTAAGACCTCTCCCACCATATATTTTGAAACATGTGACCCGATTGGGCCATACTGCCCTCATGTCAGCATGTAGCACCCGTGACCACAGCACCTTATCCGATTGTTTTCACATTTTCCTCCAGCCGCTCCTATCTGTAAGCATGCATCGTTGCTCAGTGAAGTAACAGCCAGTGTCCTCTGCGTGGACGGAGCCTTGACAACACAGGCTCTCCATAATTAGGTCACAGTGTGTGACCCTTGTGCAGTTCACTGTCCTGGCCCCTTTACGTGCTTGATTTAGTGAAATGCTGCTGAAAGACCCTGACTTTGCCCCAGCTCTGCTCATCTTCTTTACTTCCTTCCTGTCTGCATGCTGACGTGAAGGGTGTCCCTCCCAGGACTTAACCCCCAGCAGGCCTTGTCCACCTCCCCTGACACCAGGGGTCTCAATCCACTCCAACGCCGAAGCCCCAGGGAGCAGGCTTCTTCCCCAGGCAGAGTTCTTAAGAAAGAACACGCTCTCTCTGCTGCTAAGTTTTTTCTCTTTTGCCCCAGGCTGTTGTGTCAGCTGTTACATTGCTGAGGCTGCTACTGAACTGCCCACTCAGTGGAGAGAAAGCAAGTCTGTTGTGGCGTGCGTGTCCCCAGATAGTCACGGCTTTAACAGTGAGTACCCTCTGGAGATGTGTCCTCCAGCTCCTCCCCTCCCTCTTCCTGTAAAGACAGAAGTCAGCCTTTTGGGGTCTGCTGTCCTGTTGCTTTATGCAGAACGTGTGTGTGGGCTGCTTCCTAAGGGCGGCGGTGAGCAGGATGCTGAGCTTGTGTGTCCTGCCTGAACACATTGGTATCAACGGTTGGAGCAGTGGAAGGGAGGTGGTATCAAGGAACATTTAGTAGCATTGGGAAGCATCAGACAGGCAGAAAAAAGAGGGATGTAGTGATAAAGGGAGGCTATCGTGGAGGCCTGCTTAATTTTTAAAATTTTATGTTTTATTATTTTTTTAGAAATGGAGTCTCACTGTGTGGTCCAGGCTAAGGTGAAGTGGCTATTTGCAGTTGCAAACATAGTGTTCTGCAGCCTCAAACTCCTGGCCTCAAGTGATCTTTCTGCCTCAGCCTCTCAAGTCACCAGGATTATAGGTGCATGCCACTGCAGCCAGCTTGTAGATGCCTATTTAATCAGATGATAAAAGAAGGAATTCTGGGGCTTTCTTTGTCTCCACAAGATGTTGTGGTTAGTTTAATGCACTCATTTATTTGTAGGAGTTGTGTGTGTGTGTGTGTGTGTGTGTCTGTGTGTTTAAGGCCTATGATACAGTGAGAATAAAATGCTTTATAGGATGGGATAATAATGTTGCAGATAGGAGTTTATTTTGTTAACAATCTTACTCAAGTGTTAAAATTTGTGTCCAGTTGTTGCTAGGCTGTTTGTTTCACTAGAACAGTCTGGTTCAGATTGGGACTGCCTCCTGCCCTCTAAAAACCCCGACCTGGGTATTCTTACACTTAGGTGCGAAGGAGCAGTATCTATTTTACCATCATCCTCTGCCCTAATTCTAGCTGTTGCTACCTGAGACAATTGCCCTGGGTTAGCACGTTCCTGGGGCAAAAGGGTCTAAAAAACAGACTTAATATTCTCTCTTGTTTCCAATTTGGCTGCTTTGTCATTTTCCTGAGCATTCGTGTTGGTGGATGGCAGGGGTCATCGTCACCGAGTATGTGGGGTGAGCATCAGGAAAGGCACGTGGGCTGTATAGGGAGGCGACCCACGCTGACGGGCGGGGACAGTGTTGATGATGTGTGTAGTAGGCCCTCACTGATAAGAACACCAGGCTAGAATCCACTTATGTCCACCCAAAGGGTGTAGCAGGGGTCCGCACAGCCAGAATACCCAGCAGAACAGTGAGCATTGTGAGAGACAGTACCCAGAAGGCCTCACCAGGGCTGCTGTGTATCTGAGAAGGAGGGTCACAGGTGAGCTGTCCCAGGTTAGTTAGGTAAGACTTTGAGCTATCCTTCCTCTTGGGTCTGTTCTCTTTATTTTCTATATCATTAATTGAATATCTTTCACTAGAGTTGATTTGTAAGAAGTTTAGCAAATAGTATTTAACTGCCCACTGACCACATCAATTCATTTTGGAGCACAGACATTTCTACCTCAGTCACTCAGTGCTGCAGTGTTTGTGTTATTTCCTTGGGGAATTACTTTCATTTTTCCTCTATCTCATCTTGCCCTTTAGCTCCTAAACCAAGAAGCTTGTCAGGAGCAGCCTGTGTCCCTCACGGTGGTCGGGCCTGTCTTAGACGTCCTGGCTGCACTGCTGCGGCAGGGGGAGGAGGCCATTAGCAACCCCCACCACGTCAGCCTGGCCTTCAGCATCCTTCTCACTGTCCCTTTGGACCATCTGAAGCCACCGGAGTATGGAAGCATCTTCCCGAGGCTGCACAACGTGCTCTTCTCAATCCTGCAGTGTCACCCTAAGGTGAGAAGGAGGGTGGGAGCGGCAGGCAGCTTTTCCTCTGCGAGCAGGGTACTTGAAGTCTATAGAAAAGTGGCAGCAAAACTTTACTGTTGCAGGATAATAATACAAATAATGATTGGCTAGGCAAACTTTCTCTTCCAATAAATTTCAGAGCCAAGTGGTTTCTCAAGCATAAAAATGCTAGACCTTCATACTGGGCTTTGCGAGCGAGTTTTTCTTCATTGGATCTGGTGTTATGAATAGTGTTTGTATACTACAAGTTGAACACTTCTAATCCAAAATGCTCCAAAACTCGAAACTTCTAGAGTGCTGACATCATGCTACAAGTGGAAAATCCCACTCCTGACCTCATGTGACTGGTCGCAGTCAAAACACAGTCAAAACTTTGTTTCATGCACAAAATTATTTAAAATTATTGTATAAAATTACCTTCAGCTGTGTGTATAAACATATAAAGTGAAACATGAATGAACTTTTAAATTATATTTAGATGGGTCCCATCTCCAGGATATCTCATTATATATATGCAAATATTCCAAAATCTGAAATCTGAAACACTTCTGGTCCCAAAGCTTTAGGATAAGGCATACGTAATCTATACTATTTAAGGAAGCTCATTAGAAATTACTCTGTTTTGCTCACCATGTATTTAAATAAGCCACCCACTTGCATAGATCTCTTGCTGGGCTTATAATTCAAATGGATATAGGGAGTGAGGCATTCTGAGTTCCAGTTTTATAGTATGCTCTTTTTTAAGTTAAACTGAAACTAGGGATAAATGTCCCACAGGAGAAATACAATCCAGCTAACATTTATTGAACATTTGATATGTTCCACCCCTATAGCAAGCCTGCAAAGGGGACAGTAATCCCATTTTATTGATGAATAAACTGAGGCTCAGTGCCACCAAATAATTTGACCAATGTCACTTAGCTGAGTCTAAACCTTAGACTCAAGACTTGTTATCTTTGACGAGTGTTCTTTTCATGGTGCCACCACTGTGTGTGTGGCTGACTGTATGTGTAGGAACTCACAGATATGACAGTTAATACATCGCTTAATGACAGATACATGTTCTGAGAAATGTGTCGTTAGGCATTTTTGTTGTGCAAACACCATAGATCGTATAATACTTTCACAAACCCAGATGGTACAGCGTACTGCACACCTAGGCTATGGGGTATATCTAGGCTAGAAACCTACAAACCTATACAGCACGTGACTCTACTGAATCCTGTAGACAGTTGTAACACAATGGTAAGTATTTGTGCATTTAAACAGAGAAAAGTTCCATTAAAAATACAATTTTATAATCTTATAGGACCACTGTTGTTTATACAGTATGCCTTTGACCAGAGTACTGTTTTGTAGTGCATGGCTGTGTATCATGTATTCATGCACATTCAGATATTTTTAAGTGTTTTGATATCCTAAGGATAGAGATCTGCCAGCAATGCAGTTTTTAAGAAAAGTATTCTCTGGTAAGCTAAACACTCATGACATTGGTTCTAACTCTAAAGCCTTCCCCCATTAACAATTGCCTTTGGCCCTATTTATCTTGTCAGCATCTTTGTTTTAAAATCTCTCTGCTGGTGTTAGATTTGTATGTGACTGTACAATATAAATGCAATGCAGATAAATTACAAACTGAAATTACAGGTGCAGGATTTCATGAAGTTGATGAAAGTAATACTAGAAAGCAGCTTGATTCTTCTGCAAAACCATTAGCAAATGACCATTTAGTGGAATTAGATCATTTAACGAATGGAGAAAATTGACAAGGATAATGACATGGTATTATAGTAAAGAATGATGTGAATTAATCATAGCTCACTCTCATCTGTTGGGGTTGTGTAGGGAATCTGATGGATGATCACAGCATCAACAGTGTGCATGGTAGGCCCACATTGATGTAAACACGCAGCCAGAATCCTCTTAGGTGCATCTAAAGGGTATAGTAAGAAGTCAGCACAGCCAGCATACCCAGCAGAATGATCAGCAGCTAGTGCTGTTCCAAGCACTTTACATGGCTTAGCTTGTTCAATCCTCATCATAACCTGTCATCCTCATTTTGCAGATGAGGAAACTGAGGTGCACACATACAAAGAAAAGCTAGATGATTTGTTCAAGATCATAAGGAGCCAGAGTGTGAACCCAGATAGTTCCAAAAGGATTTGTGTGCTTTTCATCAGTATGATAGCAAAGGATTAAGAGAGGGTCCTTGGGGAACGGATGAAATGCAGGAATACTTTTGCAAAAATGACTTCTTTCTGAATATGCTGCAAAAAGTCAGTAATTTGACATGAAGAATGTGGTATTATGCTATCAAAAATTTTGTTGGACAGATTATGCCAAAGAGAATAATCCCAACACTTGACTTACTCTTGTTCACTCTCACACGTGGTGCAGCACTGTCCAGCAGTGGTCAGCAGTGGTGAGTGTGTGCTGTGTCTCCATCGTCCAGCATGGTAACCACTGGCCACAGCTGTCTTGACCACTTGAAATGTGGTCAGTATGACTAGGAACTGAATATTTAATTTTATTTAATTCTAATTAATTTAAATATAAGTAGTCATATGTGGCTGGTGGTGCTCTGCTGGACAGTGTGTGGTTGTGATTCAGACCTAAAGATGATTGAGTATAAAAGAGGCATGTTTTGTCATCAAAATCTCATTTTCTTTCTTTTCTTTTTTTTTTTGAGATGGAGTCTCACTCTGTCGCCCAGGCTGGAGTGCAGTGGTGCGATCTCAGCTCACTGTAACCTCTGTCTCCTGGGTTCAAGCAATTTTTGTGCCTTGGCCTCCCGAGTAGGTGGAATTACAGGCACCCGGCACCATGCCTGGCTAAGTTTTGTATTTTTAGTAGAAACAGGGTTTTACCATGTTGGCCAGGCTGGTCTCCAACTCCTGACCTCAGATGATCCGCCTGCCTAGGCCTCCCAAAGTGCTGGGATTATAGGTGGGAGCTGCTGTGCCCGGCTGAAATCTCATTTTTCGAGATGAAGTTTTCAAGCAGACCTTTTCACCACTATTAATTGAGAGGTTTTGGTCCCCATTTTAAGTGCATTTGCTTTAACGTAATCTTTTTTTTTTGTACCAATGATACTTGAATATATTAATTAGTATTGTTCCTATTATTGTTTATTTCTACCCATTTCCAGAATGGATTAGCACCAGCTTAGAGTAAAAGGTACAGACTCAGCAAATTCCAAACCAGGATTGCCTCATAGACCTCCTGAAGTTACGCAGTGTGGGTTCTCTACCCTAGATAGTTAAAACAAGGGTCAAAGAGTCTAATACAAGATGGGTGAGCAGTGACACCAGCATGTCCAGGCGAAAGGATGTGGCTACCCCTGGGCACACACAGCTGGTTTGAGTGTCCCGATAGACAAGGCTAATGAAATAAGTATGAGCTCCTTTAAAGTAGAAAAACGTAAATAATCATGTATGTACTTTTACATTCTGTTATCTGTCATTACAGGTAATGGTGAAAGCCATCCCTTCTTTCTTGAACTCTTTCAATAGATTGGTGTTTTCAGTTATGCGTGAAGGGCGGCAGAAGGACAAAGGTAATTTGGAGTAACATCAGATACAGTTTCAAATGTATTTATCATGAGGTGTGGCTGCTGGCCACATATGTTACTGAAAATAAAACTACTCAGTTGTGTTTAAATAAGAGAAATGATATCAAATGGATACTCAAAATGTATATATTTTTAAATTTCAAATGGTCACATTTTATCTTATCCAAAACAGTGGATGAATCAGGCATCTCCTTATTGAAATAGTTCCTTTTCTGGGAAAAAAAAAAAATCAGATTTAGGAAATGTTTACTGAGCATGTATATCATATAAAGGGGATATAAAAATGACTTACAACCCCATTCCTGCCCTTAAGGAGCTTATAGTTCAGTAGGGAGATGAAAAGGAACAGGCAGGTATAGAGCAATCTCATTTTATAAAAGGGATAAGGTCCTGTCACTCACTGTTCCAGCCTCACCTTGGCAAGGGTGTGTTTGTTTACTAGGGAAACACTTAACTGCCATATGGCAATAGCATATATTATGTGTACAATTCATTTTTCAGCTTTGAAGTTGATTCTTGTTGAATTTCTAATTTGAGGGAGACTTTCATTATTTTAAAAATTGCTGGCCGGGTGCGGTGGCTCATGGCTGTAATCCCAGCACTTTGGGAGGCTGAGGCGGATGGATTACCTGAGGTCAGGAGTTCAAGCCCAGCCTGGCCAACATGGTGCCCTGTCTCTAATAAAAATACAAAAATTAGCCGGGCGTGATGGTGGACTCCTGTAATCCAAGCTACTCGGGAGGCTGAGGCAGGAGAATTGCTTGAGCCCGGGAGGCGGAGGTTGCAGTGAGCTGAGATCGCGCCATTGCACTCCAGCCTGGGCGATAGAGCAAGACTCTGTCTCCAAAAAAAAATAAAAAACAAAAAAAAATTGCATGAATTTCGATTTTATATTGCAGTATTTTGAAATTGCATAGCGTGTATCAGCCCTGTACTGTCTGATGTGCTAAGCGGTAGGTCAGGGTGTCAGCTCAGATGCTCTGGGACCATAACTCAACTCAGGGTGTCAGAGAAGACCCTGTGACCGTAGTTCTGGGCCGACTGGAAATACAGGAGTGGTGCTCAGCTTCTCTCCCACCATTGTGGTTCAGTTTTGTAGACCTAAGCAATAGCCCTTTAACCAGACATCTTTTGAGGAAAGGAAAAGGGCATTGTTAACACTAGGCTTCAATTCCTCTGCCTGGTTTTGGGATCAGTCAGTGGCACAGTTAGATATTTCGCTTCTTCCTGTATCTGGTGCAGAGCATGTCAGCTTAATATTGTGAATCAATTTAGGAGCAGCCTTAGTAAACAAGTTTCCCCTCCCATGCCAGCCTCAGCCAGTTGGTGGTGGCTGCCTACAGTTCTGTGTCAAGGCCTCTCCCATCATGTCTGAGCTCAGCAGGGAGGAATCCCTGTTCTTGTAGTCATGTCTGCCTGGACGGAAGGCCGGGGCCTTGCTCAGCAGTGGTGGAGCACAGCCTGGTCACACTGCCACAGGCACGTCCTTTGTCATGTATTTGAGGAAGCACAGGAGCACATCACACTTCTGGGGCTCTGTGCTGTGTTCATGTAAATGTAGCTTCATCATCTTATCTGCTAAGACCTGGTTCTCAGACATATTCATGGCTTAACTGAGTAGAGTTTTAACTACTGTCTCTTTTATTGGTATCTAATATGCACTTTCTAATGAGCATGCATTAAATTGGTGGCCGAAATAACAAATGCTATGTATTCATGTTGTAAATAGCATGTATATGGTGAACAGTCTGAAAAGAGAAGAAACAGTCGATGTTAGATATTAAAGCATATTACTAAAGTATATTGTCTGTTGAAATGCTACATGAATGTTAACAGTTGACATAATTTCATACAATTACATTGATCCAGAAAAATTACATCTATAAAAGATGTCTGTATGCTTATTCATGGTCTTCAAAAAACGTATGCCTTCTAAAAATCAAATTTATTGAGTTATATACAATGTATGCATAACAAATTGCTTCTGTTTAAAGTATGCAATTTAATGGGTTTTATGTATATATGAAGCCATCCCCACAATCAAAATATAGAATATTTTCTATCATCCTTAAAAGATTCCTCTTGCTTCTTTGCAGTTTTTTCTCCACTCTGGTCCCAGTCCCAGTAACCCATCTGCTTTTTGTCCTTATGGATTTGTTTGTGTTTTCTGGAGTTTTATAAAAACATGCCTACCATTGTGCTGAATGACAGCAGGGAAGGTGCTCTGGTGTGTGCTGGAACTTCCCCATGGGCTGTAACTCAAGCTGTGGGGACACTCATGCAATTAGGATTCTTGGGAGGAGTTTGTTAAGAGGCCCTGGACGGTCCTGACACCATATGGTAGGAAAAGAACTAGGAATCAGAAGTAAATCTAAGAAGACAGTAGAATGTCTGCTAATGATAATTGAGTCCTATGTCTGTCCACCTATAAAAGGCACATACACAATTTCTGAAATGTAAGGAGGCAAAGACGTAATTTAGGGTATCTCATTTTTTAAATCATATGTTGTTGGTAAATGATTTTCTCCACTTAAGATAATTTTCAATTTGTTTTCCATTTTATGCCTTTCTTACAGAACTCCATCTTGTTTGTTTTTTTTTTTTTTTTTTTTTTTTTTTTTTTTTTTTTTAGTAATCCCAGATTTCATCCTAAAAATCTTGATTACTTTTCTGGTTAGACTCTTAAAAACACCCGAGCACTCTTGAGTTTTTAAAGTGTCCTTCCCTTTGTTGTGTAGATAACTGTTTGGACATATCTGTTCTCCCTTATTCTGTCTGCAAAATAAGCCAATTAAAGAGTCTGGGAAAACATGTAACACTTGAGATAATTTTCACCCGTATTAAAAGTCTAACATAGAAGAGTTAAAATGTGCTGTTTTTAAACTAATTGGTTGGGAAACACTTTGCTGTCTGTAGGAAGCACAGATGACCTGCCAACGGTCCTAAAGTGTGCACGCCTGGTTGAAAGGATGTACAGCCATATCGCCGCACGAGCTGAGGAGTTCACTGTGTTTTCCCCATTTATGGTGGCCCAGTACGTGTTGGAGGTACAGAAGGTAAAATTGGGTTCAATGTCTTTCACCACGTGCTGTGTTTATGGTCCTTAAGCAGGGTTTCTCAACCAAAATGGCAAGTGGTGTTGTGGATCTGACAGTTCTCTGTTGCTGTGTGCAAGTTTTAGACAGGGTTTTGCTCTCTCACTCAGGCTGGAGTGCATTAGTGCGATGATAACACACTATAGCCTCAAACTCCTGGGCTCAAATGATCTTCCTGCCTCAGCCTCCCAAGTAGCTAGGACTACAGGCATGTACTACTCCATCCAGCTAATTTTTAAATTTTTGTAGAGATGGGGGTCTCCCTGTGTTGTGCAGGCTGGTCTCAAACTCCTGGCCTCAGGCCTTCCTTTCTCCTCAGCCTCCCCAGTCTCTGGAATCCTGTTTATTTCAAGGTGTTTAGCAGCATTCCTACAGGTTTATTGTAAGGACCAAATGAAATGACATACAGAGGGCTCAGTGGTGCCTTCTACACAGAAAATGCTCAATTATCTGTCTTGCTGCAGCACAAACTTTGGGGTTTATTTTGGTTAGTTTTTGAGTAATATGAAAGGAGAGGAAATGTTACTCAGGTCCAAGAACAGGAGCTCTCATAGGACCAGGCTTAATGGAGACTAGAAAGAGGAGTTCTAGACTTCAGGGTTCTGGGATCCCCTCAGCTGCAAGAATTCATGTATCTTTACTCTGGGAGTGTGTCATTCATGTGACTCAGCTGCTGTCAGACACTCAAAGTAGATGACAAGGTGGAGATACAGGTAGTTGTTCAGATAGACAGATAGATTAAGAAAAAACATGTTTGTCCAAATTAATCTGACTTTTTGATTCAGTGTTCTGGATAATTCATTATTCAACAGTTATCTTTTTTTTTTTTTGAGATGGAGTTTTGCTCTTTCTCCCAGGCCGGAGTGAAGTGGCGTGATCTCAGCTCGCTGCAACCTCTGCCCCCTGGGTTCAAGCGATTCTTCTGCCTCAGCCTCCTGAGTAGCTAGGATTATAGGTGCCCGCCACCACACCCAGCTAATTTTTGTATTTTTAGTAGAGACAGGGTCTTGCCATGTTGGCCAGGCTGGTCTCGAACTCCTGACCTCAGGTGATCCACCTGCCTTGGCCTCCCAAAGTGCCAGGATTACAGGTGTGAGCCACTGCGCCCAGCCATTCAACAGTTATCTTACTTTGGAATGTCATTGTGCTATTTTCAAAATTCCACAGATTCCTGTGTGACCCATAGTAAGTTTACTACAGAACTTTGTAAATCTAGGCTGTATAAATCTTGGTTTAAATTGACTGTCATAGGCTTGAGCAAAGTGCGGTGTATTCTTCTGACTGTCTTCTTCTGTATGTATAGATATACATTTATATTGTGTTCAATCTCTCTGTAAAATACCCATTTCCCCTTTGTAAATCTTGTAAGAACAATAGTAAAATCACAAGTAAGCTTGTTAGGGTAGAGGTGTCAGCATTTGTCCAAGGAGGCTGGGTTGAATGGGCTTCCTTAGAAAACCTGGAGCTGCATCACTTTTCATCCCTGCTCCTGTTTTAGATACATCTAGAACTACTAATACATCTAGAACACCTGGTAAGAGCTGCGGATCTTGAGAACACCCCTTCACGTTGTCCTTTGACCAAGATGTGGGCTTGTAGTTTGGTTTCATTGCAGTTATTTGGCCTTTTTATGGAATCTTAATATTTCCCAAGCACACCAGTCATTAACATGTAAGCTTTTGACGAAAGAAAAGCTGGCATTATTTTCTGTCTTACTGAATAATAAAATGAGACATAGTAATATCACTTCACTAAGGGCCAAGAAGAGAAGCAGTAATTTGAACCTTCAGTCGCTAATTATTATTCTGAAATTTACTTTATGAAAAGTCTCTGGCTTCCTGGCCTCATTATTCATGTCTAATTTATGCTCATTAGTTATATTTTATTTTTAATGTTGAAAGCCAAAGGCTTTGGGAATTAGCTAGGGCCATAGCCTCCCAGAATCCACTGGCACCACAGTCCATGTTTTATCTTTCATTTTGTTTTTAAATTCAGTAATGAAGAAAATATTCCATATGCATTAGCGGCTTCTGCTGAGAGAGCCATAAATCTTTCTAGACCAGCATGTTTAAGTTTAATTAAATACCAGATCTAATGCTAAATAGATCTCCTTTGCATTTTCCTTGTACTTCTGCAGAGTTGAGTATTGCTGGTGGAACCTGTCAGTAGTCAGGGAAGACGACCTGGTGAGATGTGTCAGTCAGGAGAAGGGGCAGCTCCAGAGGCCTGCTTGTCTTCTTTCCTCCAAGCAGTAATGAGTCCCCATGGAAACATGCAGGGAAATTATGGTTACTTTCATCTCTTTTTTTACCTGTAGACCAAATTTACAATGTCCCTCTACAGATGCTCCTGGACTTAGGATGGGGCTGTGTCCCGATAAAGCCATAGTATATTCAAAATATCATTAGTTGAAATGCATTCAGTACTTGATAAACCTGTTGTAAAAGTGAAAAAATCGTAAGTTGAACCATCGTTAAGTCCACATGTTCCTTGACTTAATAATGCAGTTATATCTGGATAAATCCGTTGTTAATTCAAAAAATGTTAAGTCGAAAAGTGTTAAGTTGAACCATCTTAAGTCAGGAACCATCTGTATGGTGATAGCTTAGAATAAATAGTTTGTGCTGCTCATCTTATCTAAGGTTTTTAAAAGCTACTTAGTGATGTTTTCATTTGTTGGCCAGTAATCTTAGTGTTGTAGAAATTGACTTTTTTCTTGTTTTATAAATAAGTTATCTGAAACCTAAAGATTTAAAGTGGTTGTGTTGTCTAAAACCTACTGGCCTTCCTTAGTACCCCCAGAGCTCTTTGCTAGAGGCTGTCTAGCTGTGTTTTCACTACTGAGAAACTGCGTAAACAGTTCAGAGCATGGGCTCTGGGCTCAGACTGCCTAGGTTCAAGTCTCAGTGCTGCCAGTTATTAGCTATGTGACTTTGGGGAGGTCACTGAACCTCATTTTTTGCCTTTGGAAGTGGAATTATTTATTTAGTAAGTGATAATTAAATGAATGAACAAGTATGAATAAGTAGTCCACTTACAAAGCCCTCACCCTGCCAGTATGATCAAGGACTTTGTTTGTGTTTTTGTCTGTTTTTTGTTTTGTTTTGTTTTTTCTTTCCCTCCCAATTACCTTGCTGTAAAATTCACAGACAAGCCATTCTATCTTCGGTCCTTGAGTGTTGCTATCATCTATAAAATGGTAAAATTTAAGATGATCACTTGTCAGAAATTTCTGAACTATCACATGAAAAGGATCATAACTTTGAAGAATAGCATCATCTTAGAGACAGAAACAAATTGCCTCTTTAGGAATGTACTTCCCAGTGGTTGCCTTTGTGAATCAGTTCTTCTGGTTAATAAAATATGTCCTCATTAGAAACTGTGTTTGCAGAGACACATTAACTCTTTCAGGTTATCAGGGTAGCAATAAATGATCAGCCAAATTTCAGGCCTGTCTGCTGATGCTCTACCACTGCTTTGGTTTTTTTCTACTTTTTAAAAGTAATGGTAAAATACATCTAGTATAAGGTGAATTTTACAAGCTTAACTGTTTTATGTGTGCACTTCAGTAGTAGTACATACATTCTTATATTGTGCAGCCATCACCGCCATCTGTTCCCAGAACTCTTCATTACTACTGCTTTTTAGTTTCAGTTACTAGGATTTCAAACTCTGCTCAGCCCACATTTAGTTGAAACCTGAATGGATGTGGTAAGTGTGAAGAGAACCTGCTCCCCCAGCCTTTTAGGTTGGTTTGATATTAGTCTGAGTCTCTTCTCTGGAAGTTTGGGTGGAGCATCAGATAAAGCCAGGTTGGAGCTGGCTGCCACCCCCACTCCTGTGCTCCAGATTTTAGTTAACCCTGAACTTCAGGGGAGAAGTGCATCTTTAGGTATGAGGACCAGTTCAGCCATTCCAGGCCTGTTAGGAATTAAGTGCATATTGTGCTGTTCTTGACATAAATAAAAAAGGAATCTATTAAATGGCAATCATGAAATCACTTCTGCTCTTGGGTGATATGATGGGATCTAATTACTAGTGTAGGCTTATCAGTGGTCTGTTTTGGTAGTTTCAGAGCCTGCCTGCTGCCTTGCTCTGGGGTGAGATGGGGTCATAGTGTTATAGTGAACGTAGTTGTCATTGTCCCACAGGGTTGGCATAGCTTCCAAGGTGACTGATGGCGTAGAAGAGTTTGACACAATGGGCAGGCAGCTTATCTTCTTCTAAGGTTTTTAAATTTAAAGACTCCAGTTTTTTAAAATGCCCCTGGTAAACATGTAAGCATCATTTACTGAACAGCAAAGCCAGCCTTGTGCTTTCATGGAGTTTTATTCCAGGTTTGTGTTTGCTTGAGTTAGCTTCTATTTCCCCAAAATACAAACTTTAAAAATATGAGTATTTAAATATTTGACTTAGTAACAAAATTATAGTTTACAAGTGAATGTCAATTTTTTCTCAATATGGAGATCAGTTTGAAATTGTCAGTGCGTCCCAAGACGTTGTCGGCAGGTGGTGCGGCTTGATCTCTGCCCCCAATTGTTCTCACAGAGGTTTGCCTTTTTCCACAGGTGACCTTATATCCAGCTGTGAAAAGTCTGCTGCAGGAGGGCATTTACCTCATCCTGGACCTCTGCATCGAGGCTGACGTCCAGTTCCTGCGGGCCTCGCTGCAGCCGGGAATGAGAGACATCTTTAAGGAGCTCTATAATGACTATCTCAAGTACCACAAGGCCAAACATGAAGGAGAGAAAAGATATACGGCCTAAGGCCGTGGGACAGAAGAGCTGCCAGGGACGCTGTCCAGAGGCTTTGGCTGCATGGTCTGAAAGAGCTGGAGAATGAAAGACTTAAGATGTTCTAATTCATAGTATTGGTATAGATAGAAAATCCTTTGGGGTTTATGGAGTATATTTTGATGTATTTTACATCGTGTTTTTCTTACTATTTTTTAATACATAGTTTTATGCAGTAAGTATCGCAATAGAATCCTGAAAATTGACCCTGGGATGAGATTAATTCAATAGAAAAATTGCTGACTCTCGGGACGTTTCTGTGTTTGGTTCTTGTTTTGGCTCAGTGGTTTGGTGCTCCCTCGTCTGCACTAGGAACTGCATAAAACTTGGCTTTTTACTTTGGGTACATGGGCATATAATTCAGCCCTGTTTAAATATATTTGCCTTTCACATTCTTCGAGTAACATGGGAAGTATTCTTGAAATGTCACTTTTTCTGCCTTCCTTCTAAGTATGCTTTCTGAAGAAGTCAGGGCAAGTTAAAGTCTGTGGCCTGAGGTGTCTGCTCTGGGTAGCGATAGCGGGCACCTCAGGCAGGTGGGTGATCTTTAGCACAGGTGCCAGGGCTCCTGCCTGCTCCTCCTGCATTAGCTCTGTGAAGTTCATTTAGGAATTTTTTTTCCTATTCCGTTTAAGAAATAATCCTAATTGTTTTTTCTTATTATCTAAGCAATATATTTTTATTATAGCAACCTCAGGAAAGAAAAATAAAAGGATAATTAAAAAAAACTCATTCATAGTCTCAGTTACCTAGATAACCTCTGTTGTCACCTCGGAGTATCTTGTTTTAGTCCCTTTACTATGTGTATGTATATAGATGTGTATATAAATATATATAGTAGCTAAATTGGATCATAAATGCATTTTTTTAAAGTTACCTTTTTACCCGTGTAATATTTAAGTAACTATGGGTCAGTGAAAACATTTGAGATATATTTTTTATTGGCTGCGTAGTAGTCCATTGAGTAGATATTGTTGTTTTATTTAATAAGTACCTCATGGTTAGACTTAGGTATCTTTCCAAATTCCCTTTTGTAGATGGTGCTTGCAGCCGAACTGTTTTCAGAAGATGAATTCTCATGAGTTGTGTTATTTGTCAGAAAACCACATCATTTTTAAAGGATTTATATAAATATTGCCAAGTTGCCCCCTAGAATATGTACTAATTTATTTTCCTGCTAGTGAGTCAACTTTAATATTATTGATTTTTGTTTCTTTGTGCTTCCTTGATAGGAGAGAGATGTTATTCTGTTTTGAATTTCTTTAATTACTAAGAGATTATACATTTTTCATATTTACCATTTTTATTTCTTATGTAAATTATGTGTATATAATTATCTTCTGTAATAGCACATTTCTCAATTGGGATATTTACTATTTTTCTTATTCATTGTCTTTGTGGGATTCATGTTGGAATTCCCTTTTCAGTTAGTTCAAAATGCAGACTTTTAAAGTTATTTGAAGGATCATCCTTAAGCAAAGGCTTTTTTTTTTTACACTATATTTTCAAGCAGATGTGATTGGAGCAGACAATATAAAATGAATGTCTTTGATACCTAAGAGAAATGGCCCGTGTTTTATGCTCCACATTTGATTTTATTTCCTGTGCTATCTTGTGGGGGCTGGGGGGCAGTCCTGCCTTACGCACTGCGCATGTCATCTGTTCCCTTCCCTTCCTCATCTAGACTGTGTGTGTGCAGAGAGGCTTTCAAAGCTTTGGCCACCAGAAATGTCTTTGGCTGGTCTGGCATCCTTTCGCTTAATGCTTTGTGTTGACAGAATTTTGTTTCTGTGGTAAACTCCCAGAAGGAGCCTCGAAGAGAGTCTGGTGGCGCCATTTCTTGTTCACAATTGGAGATGGGTGTTGGCGTGAGCGGGTGACCTTTCAAGGACACGAGCTGTAAACAAGCGGGAGCTAAAACACGGTCTTAGGTTTGCCCCTGGTTCAAGTGCCCAGACCGGAAGCTCACTGTCTCTGAGGCCTTCATGGAGCCATGGCTAGTTTTTCCTGTGCTGGAAGTTCCTGAAGGCCAGAGGTGAGGGGACCATCCTTTCCCCCTACCTTGGGAATGTTGGGGGAGCTGACGAACGTGGAGCAGTTTGTCAGGTGTCCTGGCGGTGGCACTGCAGGGCCTTTAGAAGGGAGTGCAATGGCTGCCAGGTAGTCAGCCTTGAAGGAAGGGAAGGAAGAAGAGAAGGCTGGGACTCCACCTCCTCCCTGCACAGCTCTGAAGGGCTCTCTGCTGTGTTCCCATTTCTGGGGAAGCAGTCACAGGTTCCTCACAGTCATTTCTATTTGAACTCTAAACGCTTCTCAGCAAAGAATTTGTTTTAACTCTGTTTTGCTGATTCATAGGGTAGAAGAAACGTGTTTCCGGCTGGCAAATATGGAGGCTCTGTTGTTCATTTTTATCCTGTTAGAATAGACCTCACAAGCAAAGAGAGTTGGCCTAGCCAGCTCTCCACATGGCAGAGTCGGGGACTCAGCTGGGGAAACGGCAAAATGCTAGGCTTCAGAGAAACTGTCCCCACCGGACTTGCTATGACTCCAGACCCCCATCACCTGACAGATGTGTGTGAATGACCTGTCTGTACCAGGCACGGAGACATGGCCCTGGTCCTCAGGGAGCTTTCTAGTAGGGGACATTGACAACGAGCCAGGAAACAAATGGGCCAGGGGGCGATCGTGGGGTTGGCAGCAAAGCAGACAAGTTCAGTGGCTGGAGAAAGAAGTGATATTTGAACTGAGACCTGCCTGGGTGGTGAGAGGCGCCCCTGGAAGGGCCTGGGGTGCTGATCTTTAATGACTGCACTGAATCCATGTGGCAGCCTGGTTTTGGCTGAGAGCAGACACCTGAAGGGAGGGGTGGGCGTAAGGGGAGTTGGGCAAGAGAAGGCTCAGTGGGGTGACTCTGCCTGGGATGTTGCCTTGGGGGTCCTGGACAGTATACATCAGGGGGCCCCCAATGGCACAGACAACACACAGCCCCGTTCTCGACGTTGCCCTTGACCGCTGCTTGTGGACCACCGTGGGTGGGTCTCCTTCACAGCCTGTCTTCTGCAGCTTCCCAGACTCAAGCCTCCTACAGTAGCTGTGGAAACTGCCCAATGTTAAGGAGTGATGTGAAGTCTCCAGAAAAAAAGACAGCAAGGAGGGGGTTTGTACTTAAAGGGATTTGGGGGGAATTTTTTTTTTCTCGGTTTCTCTTTTTCATTTTTCTTTGGAGACAGGGTCTGGCTCTATTGCCTAGGCTGGAGTGCAGTGGTGCAATCCTAGCTCACTGCACCTTCCAACTCCTGGGCTCAAACGATCCTCTTGTCTCAGCTTCCTGAGTAGTTGGGACTACAGGTGCACACCACCACAACCAGCTAATTTTTAAGTTTTTAGTAGAGATAGTCTCACTATGTTGCCCAGGCTGGTCTGGGACTCCTGGCCTCAAGCAGTCCCCCCTTCCTTGGCTTCCCAAAGTGCTGGGATTACAGGTGTTAGCCCCTGCACCCGGCCCTGGTTTCTCATAACTCATAGAGGTTACTTTGATTTATTGCCAGCGTGCCAGGCTATAGCCTGAATTCTTTTGTCTAATAAGCTCACACATTTATTCTTTATGTCTCATAAAAGCCACTGTAGAGGGAGCAGCAGTGTCGTTTTTGATTCCTCATCCCCTTGTGCAACTTCTGAACACTCTCTTTTTTTTTTTTATTTTACTTTGTCGTTTACCTTTTCCAGCTTTTCCAGCAGACAAGTTCAGTGGCTGGAGGGAGAGGTGATATTCACCCTTTCCCCCTCAGCCTGTATGTCTCTCATGTCTCTTTAATGGATGTTACTTCTGTTGCCCTGTACCTTCTTGTCGCCCTGTACCTTCTTGTAGCCACGTCCTTCCAACACCATTCTGCCATCCCCACTCACTGACTTCTCTGCCCTCCCTCCCTGGTGTGTCTGGGCCACCTCTCCCAATCACTCCTGCTTGCTGGTGACCTCTCTTCTTTCCCAGTGTTCCCTCTTGTTTCCTGCTGATATTTTTTGTAGCCTCATGTCCACACTGGGGACCCTTCTGAAATGTCCTGACCCCACGTTCCCAGGACTGCCATCCCTGCCCATCTGCCATCGCTGATGTGAGAACTCACACTTGAGCCTCCTTGTTGGACTCTTCCTGGCTTCCCTTGCTCCTTTTTTTTTTAAGAGGCTGGAGTACAGTGGTGTGATCCTAGCTCACTGCAGCCTCCAACTCCTGGGCTGAAGTGCACCTCCCACGTCAGACTCCCAAGTAGCTAGGACTACAGGTGCATGCCACCACGCCTGGCTAATCTGTTTTAAGTAGAGATGGGATCTCGCTCTGTTGCCCTGGCTGGAATTGAACTCCTGGGCTCAGGTGATCCTCTTGCCTCGGCCTCCAAAGTGCTGGGATTACAGGTGTAATCCACCGTGCCTGGCCCAATGAGCCTGTTTGTAATGTCCTTTCTTTGGCCTGCCCTGTTGTCCCTCTACCCAGCTTGTTCCCCGTTGCCACCGTGACCACTGTGCCTCACTGGCATCCCTAGGTCTGGTGCCTCCTTCCTCGGCTTTGGAGTCCCCTGATTGTCCTGCCCTCCCCTCAACTCCAGAGCCAGCTCTGTTGAGGGAGAAAGGAATGGAGTCATGGGGATTGATTCTCTACAAAATCCTGTTCTCTCTCTTCTGCTGGGGCCACCTATTGGGAGGAAGATCTCTTTTTTTCATCAGAGGGAGAAACATCCATGAGGCAGCATAGCTTTGGGATGTTAGGAGCTTGTGGAGACTGGATTGTTTTAATGGTTTTAATGTGAAGTTCTGGTTGATGGTAGAACATAAATGTTTGGATGAGAGGAAGGAAGAGGTTTGTGAAATGCTCCAGAAAGAACACAACTAGTAGTAGTGGGAGTGGTTTTTCATTACAAAGGAGGATTGAGGGGATGTGACTCAGCAGACCAGGCTCAACGGAGGTGAAAGTGTGCTGGGGCCTGGGGTGAGAAACACACTCAGAAAAATGAGGCCATGGGAAATCCCAGCAGTAACGCCTGGCCGGCTGCCAAAGTGGTGATAAACAAGCACCCACGGAAACACAAATCAGTGCACAGCCCTGCATCTTCCTGTACCTTAATGTCATGCTGGAGGGCATGGCCAACTGTTTCCCAACTATGTCCATTTCAAAGGCCGAGAATGGCTGTTCTTGTGGGGACAAATGTGGGTGCCGGTGACATTCAGTGTCTGGTATTCTCTGACTTGGCATGCAGCCTGCACTGGTATTTTCTCTAAGCCCTCTTTGAGCTTTATAACAGATTAAATCAGGCACACAATCTCTTCCCATCTAACCATAGCCCTCTGTCTCTCGAGTCTCTGCTATCACTTTCCCTGCTGTTTATAGACACACACAGAATACTCTTAATTTATCTTGAGTATCGATCCTGTTATCCTCCCACATTTCCATCAGCCTTTTCTCTGGACTACAATTGTAAGGAGTCTACCTTTAAAAAGAAATTATAAAACATTTCTTTTTTCCAACTATTTTCTAAATAGTCCTAGTGGTTGTCCCTCCATCTTCCTTCAAAACCTCCGAAGAGTCTCCTTTCAAAAAACAAATTTCTGTTTTTGAAAAGAATTTCCAACAATTATAAGGAGTCTACCTTTGCTCCTTGGTCATCCTTCCCATCGAAACTGCCCTCTGAAAGACAACTGGGTCAGCTTCAGCCACCTGGCTTCACGAATGTATGGTAGGTCCTTGACCGTCACTGGACACCCTTAGCTGGTTGGACCCCCCCGCTGGCTCTCTGCATCCTCTAGGGCCTCGACTATCTGATGCTCTTGCTTACCTTTTTCTCTCCCTTCCCCTAAAATACTGGTGTCCTCAAGGATTAGTCCTTGACAATTCTCTCTAGACCTTCTAACTTTCCTGACCTTCCACTCCCCATGTCACCATTGCCTCCGGGCAAGTCCTTCTCAAACTTGCCAATTTCTGCTCATTGGATTGAGTTGAAAATCTGGAAGACATAACTGATTCCTCACTCTCCTTCAGTCCAGCTCTCACTAGCGTCTTCCCTCTTTTCTTTTACTGTCTGCGGTCCCTCATCCTAGAGATTGGTTCTAAATAGTCCTAGTGGTTGTCCCTCCATCTTCCTTCAAAACCTCCAAAGAATCTCCTTTCTTTTTTCTTTTTCTTTTTTTTTTTTTGAAACAGGGTCTTGCTCTGTTGCCCAGGGTGGGTTACAGTGGCATGATCTTGGCTCACTGCAGCCTCCGACTCCCAGGTTCAAGCGATTCTCCCACCTCAGCCTCCTGAGTAGCTGGAACTACAGGTGCGTGCCACCATGCTTGGCTAATTTTTATATTTTTTGTGGTAGAGACGGGGTTTCACCACAGTGGCCAGGCAGGTCTTGAACTCCTGACCTCAGGTGATCCACCATCCTTGGACTCCCAAAGTGTTGGGATTACAGGCATGAGCCACCACACCTGGCCTTATGATGACTTTTGGAAACTCCATCTAAAATCCCACCCACCTGCCTTGACCATACTGTCCCCTTTTCCCTGCTTCATTACTTTTTCCTCAGTATGTGTTGCTCTCCAATTTACTAGGTGTTTTGCTTATTCATGTTGTGTGGTGTCCTTTTTCCCAGTAGAAGTTAAACTCCGCATATGCAGGGATCCTGTTTGTGCTACTCACAGCTATGAGTATGGACCCGGAATGGGCACCTGGCACATAGTAGGTGCTCAATTAATACTTGTTGGATGAAGAATGCCCTGGGAATACTGGGCTTCCAGCAGAGTAGAACAATTTGAAAACTGTGCTCCACCCGCCTGCCTCCATAAATGTCAATAAATGCGTCTTCGTAGAATAAATATTTGAAAAACAAGTGACTGTGTGAATTAAATTTTCCATGCACTATGTGTGGCTGTGTGGCCTGACTGTACAGAGGCTGCAGTTTACAACAGCAAAGTGTTGCTGATGCTCCCTATTACAATGCGTCATTGTTTCACTAAATACCCACAGCTTAGGTTTTCAGAAAATCTGGAAATGTGACATTAGCTTCCTGATTGTCTCAATTTCCAGATGCATTCATCCCTAATCCAGCAAATGTCAGGAGGGCTGCTTTATGCCCTGGGGGCTGAGGTTTCAGCACCTGTTTGCCAGACACTTAGTTCTGATCATCATTGGGATTGGAGATACAGGCAGAAGACAGCTCTGCCAGATTCGACTTTCTGATGAGGCTCCTGTGATATGCACTGCTGCTGGCGCTGGCTTGTGGTGCTGGAAATGCAGGGTCTGGTGGCTCCCTTTGCAATGGGAAGTTTCAGAGGAGCTGGGCTAGTGAAAAGCAGCTGTTTGGAGCAAGGGCACTGGGGAGACTTAAATGTCCACTTTCTTCTGGGATTCTCTGGGTGGCATTTGTATGCCACTTTTGATTGACAGGTTGTCAGAATGATAGCATGAACGTCCACGGCTGGTGCCTTACGCGTGCATGCAGCAATTGCTAATGGTTTCCTCCAGCTTCTTGAACGCATATTCATCACAGATGGGGCATCAGTCTGAGGGATTCTTCTTCCCTCCTTAGAAGACAATGGGGAGAACTGCCAAGGTTCCTTTCAAGGTCTCCAAAAGGGCAAACGTTTCTGTCTTTGGAATGCTCACTTTGGAATGCTTTATGGAAAACTGTCCAAATCCCAGGTGGTATTTCCTTTTGCTGTGTGGTGGGAGCAGGTGCAGTGATTCAGATGGCTGCATGCATTGGACAGACACCTGCAGCAGGGCAGACAGAGCTGTGAGCTGGGGAAATAAATAGCTGTTCTTGCCTGTGGGCTTCTGGAGTACGCAGGGTTTTGTAATTAACCTTTTGTTTATCTTATTGAGCAATTTTGTTGCTGTGAAAAGACTATATAAGCAGAGATTAGGAGATGGCTGCTCAAAACCCAGAGAGTGGTGGGGGCAAAATACCCTCTCTCATCTCAGAATCCGTTTTAAATCTTCATCTAGTTCTTCAGTAATCTGACAGCTGCCTCACTCTGGCTAGTCTTGGGCTTCTGGTGTGTTTGAAGGCTGCGCTGTGCTGTGTTGAGCTCCCTTCTCAATGCTCAATTCTTGAGTACCCTCAGAATCAGAGACCTGGGGTGTGTCCAGGAATAAGAAAAAGCTAACATGCTTCTACTCAGGAACTGTAACTTCTACCTTTCTCCTCAAGGCTGAGGTTTTTAAACTGGCCTTCAGGGGAGCCACAAACCCGCTGAGACCCCATACCAGTTTCTGCTTGTATGTACACTTTTCTGGGTGGGCCTGTGGCTTCCATTGATTCTGCCTTAGTGCAGGCTTCCAGAAAGCAAAGTAAGAGATGGAGGACACAGGTGCTATTACTTTATTATGGAGTTCAATCTCAGAGAGCAGGAGTGAGGGACGTGGGGCACCAAGTGTAGAAAGAGCTAATAGGAGGGCATGTTCTACCCCTGCCCTGCGGGCTGCACCTGCATTGTCTGGGCATCTGGTGGGGGAGTGGGGAGGAGGCCTCTGTCAATAGAAGAACTGGGGCCGGTGGTTTGGTGCTGTCAGGTTGTCTGTAGGAGGTCAAAATCCACACAGCTGGAATGAGAGACAGGTGAGGTCCAGAGGCTCTGCAGTGGGGCAAAGAGGTATCTGATGCAGATTCTCCAATTACCTGCTTAACTTCAAGTCTGCTTCATACAGTTGTATGGTTTGTGCACTGCCCAAAGGTTCCTGGCTGAGGGAACAAGTTGGGACCAGAATCTGACCTGAGCTCTCTTTACAGAGTCTTGTACCTTTGTCCACCCAGAGCAGGTGCCTTTTCCAAATTAGCTCAGGGGGAGCTCTCTTCACCTGGTTTTCCAAAGTGACCAGTCAGGGGTAGGTTGCCCCCTGTATTAGTCCATTTTCATGCTGCTGATAAAGACATACCCGAGACTGGGTAATTTATAAAGAAAAAGAGGTTTAATGGACTCACAGTTCCATGTGGCTGGGGAGGCCTCACAATCATGGCAAAAAGCAAAAGGCACGTCTTACATGGTGGCAGACAAGAGAGAAAATGAATACCAAGCAAAAGTGTGTTCCTCTTATAAAACCATCAGATCTCGTGAGGCTTATTCACTACCACAAGAACAGATGGGGGAAGCCGCCTCCATGATTCAATTATCTCCCACTGGCTCCCGCCCACAACACATGGAAATTATGGGAGCTACAATTCAAGAGGAGATTTGAGTGGGGACACAGCCAAACCATATCACCCCGTCCAGCCTCCTTTTCCTTAGCTCCCTTCACATTCTAGTTTCTGCCCGTGCCATCAGGCCCTGTGGCCCAGACCAGGCATCTTGAACTATATCCCAGACCCTTCTCATGAACAGAATCACTGCTCATAGGTCTTCCTTTTTTCACCTGCCCTGCGCTCTAGTCTAGATTCTGATTTCTTGTTGTGAGTTGGTGTTGCCTTGGATTTCTTGTGCCTGCTCAGATCTGTGGATTTGGCCCTAGGTCCTTTTTCTTTCTTCCTGTTGGCCTCCTCAGCTCCCTCCCTCCTTTCTGCCAGGTGCTCCCTGCAGGCCTCAGCATCAGGGCTACCTCTATTGACGGGGGATCCTTGGGCGTTAGGGCCATAGTTTTTCTTTGGTGAATAAATATGTATGGCTTATAAAACATATGTGTTTCTAAATTTATGAAATTATATGTATGTTTATACATTCATTCGTGCTTTCATTTAACCAACATTTATTAAGTTTTTTACATAGCAGAAACCACTTCATAACTGTGAAACTCTGGATAAATCACTTAAGTTTCCTGAGTGTCATTTTCTTCTCTGTGAAATGGAGGTAATAATAATTAGCTCCGGTGTGGTCCTGCACCTTGAACAAGATAGTGGACTTTAAAGGGCTTCATCAGATGCCAGCCCAGAAGGTGTCCAGTGGGTAAGAATGTCCCCCTGATGCCATCTCTTCACCTGGTTCCCAGTGGGGAATATGATGTAGTGGCTGCTACCCAGGAGCTCATGGCCATTCTGCCCAGTTCCAGTATACACGAGCTCTCTGGGGATGGCACCTCTCACTCTGCCATGCAGTGGTGAGAAGTAACTATTCTGAAATTGTCTTATCTCAGCCCTACATACTATCTTCAGTGTCTGTGTTTTATTTTTCTTCTAGAACATGCCTCCCAGAGTTGTTGAAAGAATTAAGCTAGGTGCTATATGAAGAGAACTTAGAACAGTGTGTGGCACATAAACAATAAGGGTTCAATAAATAGTGGCTGTCATCATCCTCGTCATTCTATAGCCAATGAGAGAAGTGAGTTGAAATAAAACCTGGCTTAAGAGCCAGGTGTATTGGAAATTATTTGCGTTGGCCCGTTGCCTGTGGGTGTCTGGAGAAAACCATCGGTTCCAGTTCCTGGAAACAGACCAAGCCAGTGCAAAGGTTTCTTGATGTAAGAACACAGTGAATCTGGTCCTGCAAGTAGGCAGATGCCCTGGACTGCCATCATGGTATGTGGCCTTGTCATCTGGGGTCTTGAATTAGGGTTTTCATCTCTCTGGGTTCACCTCGCACTGCTGCTTGGTCTTTAGAATAAAGATTGAGGTTATCAAGACCTAGAAAAATGACTTTTCTGAACTTGAAATATTTCTTTTGAATGCTCAGGAGGCAATATACTTTTGTTATTCAGAACATGGATTCCAAGTTAGATATACTCAATTTGAATCTCACCTGTCATTGATAAAATTATCCGTGTAACTTTGTGAAAACCACCTAACTTCTCTGTACCTTAGTTTCATTGTCAGGAAAAACTGGGGTAATAATTATAACTACCTTATATTGTTGTTTCAAGGATTAAATTTGAAATGCACAAAGATCCTTTAGTACAGTCCCAGGTAGAGAATAAGTGCTGTTATTATTATTTTAAAAATTTTGTCCCCAACTTTTTATTGTGAAAATTTCAAAATTATAGAGGTTGAAAAAATAGTGCAATAAACATCCATATACTCTACCTATATTAAAAAATTGTTACTATTTGACATATTTGCTTAATTTCTCTCTCTACACACACACACACACACACGTTTTGCTAATGCAGTGTGAAAAGAAGTTGCCAACATTATATTTCACTCCTAAAAACTTCATCCTGCTCCTAGTAAAAAGGACATTCTCCTACATCCCATAATGCCCATCTCTTATATAAAAAAAAATCAAATTCCATAAAACCCTCTATTGTCCGGTCTATAGTCAATTTTTTTCACTTGTTCCAAAAATATTTGCACAATGCCAAAGAATTACCTCAAGGATTACTTGCTGAGTACGATTAGGGAGGAAAGTATCTTTATTATAGAAATATCGGTCCATGTTAACAATAATAAGTAGTGGTCTGCGGCAGTGTAATATGAAGTGCATACCACCACCTAAGATGTATCACTGCCAAAAATTTTACCTGTCATCTAATCAAGCCTGTAGACCTGCACTGTTCAATATGGTAGCCACTAGCCATGTGTGGCCATTCAGTGTTGAAATGTAGCTAGTCCAAATTGAGATGTGGTGCAGGCATGTATTATCTACGTTGTAAAGACTCAGGATGAAGAAATAATGTAAAATCTCTCATTGATTATTTATTTATTTTGAGATGGACTTTCACTCTTTTGCCCAGGCTGGAATGAAGTGGTGCCATCTTGGCTCACTTCAACCTCCACCCCCCTGGATTCAAGTGATTCTCCTGCCTCAGCCTCCCAAGTAGCTGGGATTGCAGGAGCACACCACCATGCCCAGCTAATTTTTGTATTTTTAGTAGAGATGGGGTTTCACCATGTTGGCCAGGCTGGTTTCAAACTCCTGACCCCAGGTGATGCACCTGCCTCGGCCTCCCAAAGTGCTAGGGTTACAGGTGTGAGCCACCGCACCCAGCCTCTCACTGATAATTTGAAAATATTGTGTTGAAATCAGCATTTTGTGAGTTAATAATTATTAAAATTAGCTTTACCTATTTTACATTTTTTAAAACGTGGCTACTGGATAATTTAAAATTATGTATGTGGTTCACAGATTTTTTTTTTTTTTTTTTTTTTTTGACACAAGGTCTGGCTCTGTCACCTGGGCTGGAGTGCATTGATGTGATCCTGGATCAAGGGATCCTCCCATCTCAGCCTCCTGAGTATCTGGGACTACAGGCGCATGCCACCACACCTGGCTAATAATTTTTTTTTTTTTACTTGGTAGAGATATGGTTTTGCCATATTGCTTAGGCTGGTCTTGAACTCCTGGGCTTAAGCAGTCCACCCACCTCAGCCTCCCTAAGTGCTGGGATTACAGGTGTGAGCCACTGCGCTGGGCCGGTTTACAGATTTCTACTGCACAGCACTGCTGTAGACCTAACTTTGAGAAAGTCAGGTGGTGGAGGAACAAGGCAAATGATATCACAAGGAAACAATCAGATAAAACCAGAATGTGGGGCATGTTTTAAACTCTTCAAAACGTCAGTGTCATGAAAGAAAGGAAAAGGTGAAAGGGTTATTTTAGATTAAGAGATTATGAGATAAAATCAACAATATTTAAACCTTAATGGGAATGTTCCCCTCTCCACCATCACTAAATAAAAAGCCATAAGAAATGTTCTTAGAAGCTGTTATTATTAAAGATAAGCACGAACTAGATGGTGAAGGTTAGGTTGTGCACTTCAATGAGGACATTCCAGGCAGCTCAAGAGAGGGTTGTTAGTAGGTTCTTCTGGAGGTTTTGATTGGAAAGTATGTTGTTGATGTCTTAGAATGTCAAGGTTGGAGTGATTCTAGGTAGTCAGACAAGATCTATTCTGCCCACTTGGGACAGAGTGGTGCAGGAGAAGGACATTTATGTTGAGACATCACAGAGCTTGGAGACAGGGTTTGGTGGGTTGTCTCTGTGGACACTGAAGTTGGTCTCAAAGGTCAGAAGTTGGGGTTTATAACAGAATCAGTGATGGTAAGATACATAATGGAATTTAGGAAAAACCCCGACCTTAGCTACTATTCTCTTTGTGGTCTTTGCCATTGGTTCATTAAGCTTGAGTTGCTCTCCGTAGCTGTAGGCAATAAAGAATGTTTTGGCACAGAAAAAGAAAAGAAGAGAAGAGAAAAGAAGAAAAGAAAAGAGAAAAGAAAAGAAAAGCTTGCCTTTTGGAGTTTCTAATGTGGACACAATCCTACTGGAATCAAAATCTCCAGCACTGAGCCTGGAAGCCGGAGGCTGGTGATGCTGTACTTGTCTCTGCAGGATTTGCAGGTGTTTCATTTTTATTTGCTACCTCTTTGAAACAGCTCACTTTCTCAGAGCTTTGAAATTGTTTCTGCTCTATTTCATTTTAGAAACATCTGAAAACCTACCGACAGAGATGAGTTTTATGCCAGCTCTGGGCTTTTCTCCATCCAAATTACACATTTATTGAGAATAGCTATGTTTATAATTTCCACAGAACATGAAAAGATCATTTAAGAAAATTGATAAGCAGGGTGCTGTACACCTTTTATTATATTTGCAATGTATTTCTGACTTGGGTTTTTGGTAAAGTTTCAATATTTTATTTTCAAGGTATCGTGTTGGCATGAGATCTGTTTCTTTTTTCTCCCCTGGTCAATGAATCTCAAATCAGATGTTAAATCAGAAATACTGGAATGGTCCTATTTTTCAGTGCTGGGGAAAAGGCATTTGGGAATTCCTGTGTGTATTTGCCCTAAGAGTTTCTGTGATTCTTGGTGACGTCAGTAGTGTTTCCTATCCCAAAGGGATGCTGCTGTATGAACGTGTTCTGACTCTACAGTGCAGCTTCTGGTCGGAAGTCATGCTGGTGTAAACATGTGTTTTCAGGCTATGAGGTTGCACAGTATCAGAATAACCTTCTGTTGCTCTAAGACATGCCTGCAATAGAAACCACTTAGAGGGAAGCTAGCTGGCTGCATGCACAGGCAGGGCTCACAGTGTGGCAGGCCCCTGATTCAGAGTCCCTATGTCCTAGGGACTCGATTAAGCTTGTTAGCAGCTTTAGAAACTTCACTATATCAGTAAATCAGCATCAACTAGATACTTAGAGCTAACTTACAATATCATGATAACCAAACAAAAAGAGTTTTCACCATGGACAAGATTCATCAACAGTGACTGCGCTATTTAAGCTCTTAACTAAGGCACGAGCTCTACCTGGTTTCAGAATCCTCAGGAAGCTGGATTCGTCATCTGGAGGGTTGCTTGCAGAGGACGACATTATGTGAAAGGAGCTGCATTGTTCTAAAGGGTATTTCATGTTGGCCTTTCCACCAAGATTAGGTTGATTTTCTCAAATGTGCTACCTGCAGCTCTCTTCTTCCTTCAAAACCATGTCAACATGAAACACAATGAAAGATATATAAATCGCAAATGGCAAAAAACCATTCACAAGCTTCAATATTTTAACTTTTATTGGTGCCAGATTACCTAGAAAACACCCTACAAATGATCCCAACATACCTGTGACCAATTCTACACACTGTCCCTGGATCTGTCCTCCTCTTCTTCCAGTATGATGAAGTTTAAGCCAGGCACATGGCTACCAAACATAAAGACTAGATTTCCTAGTCTACCTTGCAGCTACATAGTCATGTGGCCAGTGGGATGTGAGGTGAAGTAATGCACACACCTTCGGGGTCATTCCTTCAAAAGTAAGGGAAATACATTGTCCTTCCTGCTTTGTGGAGTTCAGCCACCTTGGATCATACAGAGGAGGCAAATGCTTGGGGGACGGTCGATGACCAGGGAGAAGGAGCCTGGGTCCCATGCCTTGAGTGCCGTGCCTGCTGAGGCAGAGACATTGATTACAGTTTGCTAAACACCCTCGAGTTCCCTGACTCCCCTCCAGGAGTCAGGAAGAACTATGTTCAATTGTGACATATGATCGCTTCTGGGCTGGAGCACACACAACTCTCCAGCCTGATCCTCTCCTCTGAGACAGGTGGGGATGACGGAGATGCAGATGTAGGTAACAGCTCCACATGGCACCCTGGTGATCTCGCAGCATCTACATTGACCACCTAGGCACTGGCTTGCCCTGCAGTGAATGTGAGTCTTGCCAGAATGCCTCACGGCCCTCTCAGAACACAAGAAGTTGACAGGCATGATGAAATTGGAAATCATCATTCTCAGTAAACTATCGCAAGAACAGAAAACCAAACACCGCATATTCTCACTCATAGGTGGGAATTGAACAATGAGAACACATGGACACAGGAAGGGGAACATCACACTTTGGGGACTGTTGTGGGGTGGGGGGAGGGGGGAGGGATAGCATTGGGAGATATACCTAATGCTAGATGACGAGTTAGTGGGTGCAGCACACCAGCATGGCACATGTATACATATGTAACTTACCTGCTCATTGCGCACATGTACCATAAAACCTAAAGTATAATAATAGTAATAAAATAAAATAAAATAAAATAAAATAAAAAAGAAGTTGACAGGCTTGTGTGAGCTGCTCTGAGCCCCCGCCCACAGCCTCCCTCTCCCCCTGCTCAGCTGTTACACCGTTTCTCATTGCCTCCTGGTTCTGAGGAGGTGTGGGGCTTTGCGCACCATCTCTCTCAGAATAAAGCTGCAGACTATAAAACCACATGGTTAGAGGTGGGAATTAGCTCCTCTGCAACGGGGTGTCCTACAACTCATGTTGTATTCACTGGGCCTCTTGTTTCAGAGTCATCCTTTTAGTGTGTGGGACAAGGACTTCTGGAGTGGGCACCTTTGTCTGTGTTTCCTTTCACGGCGTATGTACATAGTAAACTGTCACAATCAAAAAGGGGCTTCTTGTCGCTTTCCTGGCTGAATTTGCTAGGGGTTGGGCTGTGCCTCTAAGTCTTGTGCTTGTTAAAAAGGGAGAATCAATGTGGATCCTTGCACCACTATTGAATGAGCTTCCCAGAGGATCAGTCAGATCCACAGCAGCCATTGGCATGAGCAGGGGAAGAACCAAAAAGTATTTCATTGTTAAGCCACTGAGATTTCAGGGTTGTTTTTCAGGCAACGTAGCTTAACTTAACCTGAAGAGCACATTGACTCTTTGTGGAGTAACTTCATGCAGCAGAGTCACCATGTTATTCTAGACATGCACACCAGAGAGAAATACAATTCTACCTGTTTAGGCCACTGTTAGTATTATTTTTTTAATCACAACCAACTGGGTCTGTATCCTAATGACCTCCCATGAGTCTTGATATCTCATTTGAGAACTATTCAATAGCAAGTGCTCAATAACTGTTTGTTAATGGAACCAAGGCACGGTAAAGTCTAATGACCTATCTCTCTTTTAAAATAGAGTATATCATTCTGGTGGCCACAGCCCTCTGCCAGATTTCATAATTTTCTCCTGAATCATGTTGGATTAGCATGGGCAAGTTCTTTGATACATGAATAAATGATCAAATAAATCTCTGTTCATCCACTTCTCCCTCCATCCCTCTTTCCCTTCACCCTTCTCTCCATCCACCCACCCAACCATCCATGCATCCATCCACCCACCCACCCAGCCAACCATCCATCCACCCACCCATCCATCCATCCATCCATCCATCCATCCATCCATCCATCCATCTATCCATCCAAACAGGAAAAAAAATATATCTGCCTTCATGGAGCTTATCTTTTTACTAGTAAAAGAGCCAGGGGAATAAAACATTTTAATTTCTTATTCCCTATTCCCCAGGACTCTATTCCATTAGATATAGTTTTCTAACAACATGTAAAAAATTAGGCTTTTATTTTCTTGGTTGCAATCATGTTTATATCATGACTCACTGATACTATACCCCATATCTGATTATACTCAGGAGCCCTAAGTTTCCTCATTTTCATATACATAGATAATGTTTTAATTTTTTTTTTACTGATAGCTATCATCTTTTTGTATGTCCTACTGGCTGAGTTTTATTTCCAGGGGTTAACCTTATTTCCCAGTTTTGGGGACATTTTACTTCTGTGTCTAAATGACATATCTTACAGAAAATTCACTCATTTATTTAACAAATACTTCGGGAGCAGCAATTATGCACCATACTGTTATAGGTGCAAGGGGTATAGTAGTGAAGCAAATAAACAAGTCTGCCCTCATGGAGCTTGTATTCTAGTGATGCCATGAAGATTAATGTGCCATCTAGCTGTAATTACAAAGGTATTATGTGAATGAGGCTATAAGGAAAGTATTTTGATCAAATTATTTTAATGCTAGTTAAAAGTGAATTTAAGGAATTTGCCTAAAATCAGTATCATAATTTTTTTTTTTTTTTTTTGATGGGGTCTCACTCTGTCACCCAGGCTGGAGTGCAGTGGTGCAATCTCGGTTCACTGCAACCTCCGCCTTCCAGGTTCAAGTGATTCTCCTGTTTCAGCTTCCCGAGTAGCTGGGATTACAGGCGCCTGCCACTGCGCCTGGTTAATTTTTGTGTTTTTAGTAGAGATGGGGTTTCACCATCTTGGTCCGGCTGGTCTTGAACTCCTGACCTCGTGATCCACCCACCTCGGCCTCCCAAAGTGCTGGGATTACAGGCGGGAGCCATCACACCTGGCCAAATCAGCATCATAATTTAAACATAAATGTATAATTTCTTTACCATATGAAACAGCAGTAAAAATGTTGCTTAAAAAGTTGATACAGGTTCACATTTTTCTTCAATGAACTTTTTCTGGTTTCTGTAATTAGTCCTATCAAGACGTCAGCCCATTCTCCCTAATTATCATTTCATTTTCTTTCTCATTAAGATTTGCACTCAATATATTTCACTTTTGCGGAGCCCTTGGATCTTAGCTACCATTAATTTCAATCTATATTATGCAAACCATTTCATGAACAAAAATGATCGTAGATGATTCTCAAATGAATGTAATAGTTTTGCTTTTATGTTGAAACCCAGGAATATCTTTTGATGAGCCAAATTGTGACTTTTTAACTTTATGGTGGTAGGCATATTAGTTATTTCTGACTTAAATAGAAACATCTGAATATTTTGTTCTATATTTCAAGCTGCATGATGAATATTACCTGGCTGACATTTCAAGTAATATTTTATTTGACAACTTCATGTATTTTGATGTAGGTTCTACTAATACTTCTTTCCCACCAATCCCACTTTATTCCAAATTCTTTTTATTCTTACTGCTTTCTTTCAATACCTAATAAAAATCTTCATTTATAAGGCACTTTATTTCCATTATAAAGAGAAGAACATCTTTCAAACCACAATGCTGTATTGCATAATCAAAGCTATAGTTTAAAGGGAGCTGTCTCATTTGCTTTTATTTATAATATGATTACAAGTCCTGTCATTATTTACGAGATTAAAATTTCTATTTACAAGTAAACAGTAAGAATCACTCCTCTTTATATTTTGAAAACAACAGAAGGAACACAAAATAGCATTGGCATATGGATTCGCATGTTACACATTTCTCTTAAAATTGGTTAGAATAGGTTAGAATTTTGCTTATTGACATTTAAAAATAATATTTATGAGATAATGTTGATTCATGTTGATCAAAACCAAATTATAACATTTAGGTAGGGTGAACCCATCCAAGTAAATCTTTATTAGTTCCTTAAGTTTAACCTCTATCTCTCTCTGGGGTTTGTTTTTGTTTTAGTGTTTTTTTAGGCTGGGTCTGGCTCTGTCATACAGGCTGGAGTACAGTGTGCAACCTCTGCACTCCCAGCCTCAATCCATCCTCCTGCCTCAGTCTCCCGAGTAGCTGGGACTACAGGTGGGCACCACCATGCCCTGCTCATTTTAGCATTTTTCATAGAGACAAGGTTTCACCATGTTGCCCAGGCTGGTCTCGAACTCCTGAGCTCAAGCAATCCACCTGCCCCAACCTCCCAAAGTGCTGGGATTACAGGCGTAAGCCACTGCACCTGGCCTGGGGCTCTGTTTTTAATCAGCAACGTAGACTACCTGCACTCCAGGTTTTATCTCAGAAATCATAACCGTGGCTCTCTGTATAATTCTTATTAAAATATGTATGGTAAGTTCCCTGAAGAAAATACAATCCATTTTTTCTTACACAGACACACACACACACAGAGACACACATACACACACATACATACAACCTTGGTTCAAACCAGTTCTCCAGAGAGCTGTGAATGAGACGATGTTGGTTTGGCCACATACAGAACTTCCTAAACCCACATTATTTGACTTTATACTGACTGTGATTAAGTGGGTGAATTGCAAATGCATGAGTATAAAACTCGTCATGGTATTTTTTTGTAAAGATGTTGTCAAGGACATTATCTATGACATCACATACTATTCTCTTTATAAAGACTCATGGGGTACTGAGAGGTATCAAAAAAATTGGGGCCATCCTAAACTTTTATTAATCTTAATGATATCACAACTTTTATAATTCATTTTCTTCCTTTTTTTGCATTGGCCACTAGGAATCTTCAATTTTTTTGGTATATTCTTGGCTTCCAATCAAGACAATATGAGATATGATTCTAGAGGATAATCAGACTATAACTTCTTTTTTGGGGGGTGGGGTTGGGGGGCAGGGACGGAGTCTTGCTCTGTCGCCCAGGCTGGAGTGCAGTGGCGCGATCTCAGCTCACCGCCTCTACCTCCTGGGTTCAAGCGATTCTCCTGTCTCAGCCTCCCAAGTAGCTGGGATTATAGGCATGCGCCACCACGCCTGGCTAATGTTTGTATTTTTAGTAGAGCTGGGGTTTCTCCATGTTGGCCAGGCTGGTCTTGAACTCCTGACCTCAGGTGATCCACCTGCCTTGCTTTCCAAAGTGCTGGGATTACAAGGCGTGAGCCACCACGCCTGACCCAGACTGTAATTTCTTAACCATGTTTTTTCTTCATCTTGACTTCTCAACTATTTAGCTTAAGAGCTTAAGGCTGTGGGCTCAGACCTAACTACTCTAGCTTTGTCATTTACTAGATATATCACTTTGTGAAAATTACTAAAAGCTTACCTGCCTTCCTTCTTTCCTTCCTTCCTTCCTTCCCTCCTCCCTCTCTCCCTCCCTCCCTTCTTTTTTTCCTTCCTCCCTCACTCTCTCCCTCCTTTCTTTCTTCTTTCTTTTTTTTTTCTCTCTCTCTCTCTTTTGCTCTTTCTTTCTTTGACAAAGTCTCGCTTTGTTGCACAGGCTGGAGTACAGTGGCGTGATCTTGGCTCACTGCAACCTCTGCCTTCTGGGTTCAAATGATTCTCCTGCCTCAGCCTCCAGAGTAGCTGGGATTACAGGTGTGTGCCACCACACCCAGCTCATTTTTATATTTTTTAGTAGAGACGGGGTTTCACCATATTGGCAAGGCTGGTCTTGAACTCCTGGCCTTAAGTGATCTGCCTGCCTCAGACTCCCAAAGTACTGGGATTACAGGTGTGAGCCACCACTCCCAGACAGCCTTTCTAAATTCTAGTTTTTTCATCCAGAAAATGGAAATAATAATATTAGCTATTATAAAGAATTATTGATGATTAAATACAATAATGTAGGTAAAAACTTTAATATATGCCTACCACATGATAAATAAGTAATTTTTGAAAATTATGTGTTTGTATGCTTCTCAGAAACCTTATAAAAACAAGGCATTCTATCAGCAAACAAATGAAGACCTTTATGACCTTTTCTCTTTTCATGCTTGCTCAGACTAGCAAAATATTTTTCTGCCCAAAGAGTGGCAACGATGAGTAGAAGAAAGAGCACAGGCTTTGGAATTGGACAGAGGTGGTGTCACAGCTCAATCTATAAATTATTAGCCGTGTGAATTTCAACTGTGCATCCTTCTGGCTCCATCTGACCAGTCCCGGGTCCTGGGTTTCCCATTTCTACCTTGCTAGAACTCTATGATGTCTGTCTCTTTCTGCTCCTACCATGTAGGTTCCAGGGCTATAATCCCAAAAGCGGAACAATAACAAGTGTTGGTAAGGATGTGGAGAACTTGGAACCTGGGTGTGTGGCTAGTGGGAAGGTAAAATGGTACCTTTAGTATGTTGTGCTACTGATTATATTCTGACGTTTCGCACCACCCTATAATAAACAACCTCTTGACTTTTCTGCTATTTCTCCTCTCAAGTCCTCATGATAGCCATGGTGGGCTCTTTGTGGCTACCTGTGCCATGTGACCCTGTCTCCTGGTCACAGCTGGATTGGACCAGAAGGCAGCTAATATACGTCAATTGTTGTTCTTTACTTTAGGCCACAATTGAGGAATTTAAGGGTTGATACCTGCCTTAAAATGTTCCTTCCTAGGAATTTGGAATTAAGGCAGAGAGAGAGAGTGGAGTCTAGACCAGTAATTTGCAAATCACTGGCCATGTTTTCTACCATATAGGTGGGAAGAGCAGTGAAATCCAACCTGCCAAGGAGAAGGAAGCAGATGTTTTCCACAGTGACTGCACCATTTTACCTTCCCACTAGCCACACACCCAGGTTCCACGTTCTCCACACTCTTACCAACACTTGTTATTGTTCCGCTTTTGGGATTATAGCCAGCCTAATGGGAGTGAGGTGGTATCTCATTGTGGTTTTGTTTGATTTGCATTTCCTTAATGATTAGTGACACTGAGCCTCTTTTCATGTTCTTGTTGGCCATTTGTCTATCTTTTTTGAATACATGTCTATTCAAGTCCTTTGCCCATTTTTAAATTTGTTTATTTTATTGTTATTGTCAGAGTTCTTTATATATCCTGGACATTAACCTCTTATTAGATAAATGATTTCTAAATACTTTCTCCCATTCTATGTGTTGATGGTATATTTTGATGCACAAAAGTTAAGTGCATCAAAATATATTACTAATAATATATAATTAGTAATATATTATTAGTATAAGTAATATAAGATATATTACTTCTCTTTTGATGGTATAAATTATCTTTTGATGGTATATTTTGATGCGCAAAAGTTCTTAATTTTGATGAAGCTCAATTTACCTATTTTTTTTTTATTACCTGTGCTTTTGGTATCAAGTCCAAGAAGTCATTGCCAAATCCAATGTCATGGGCTGGTGCCCTGTTTTCTTCAAAGAGTTTTATAGTTTTAGGTCTAAATTTAGGTCTTTGATCCATTTTGAGTTAATTTTTTAATATGCTGTGAGATGGGTACAATTTATTCTTTTGCATGTGGATGTGTGGTTTTCCCAACATCATTTGTTGAAGAGACTATCCCTTCCCTATTGTGTATGTTTGACACCCTTGTCAAAGACCATTTGACCACAAACATGAGGGCTTATTTCTGGGCTCTCTATTCTATTGTAGTGTGTATACATCTGTCTTTTTGCCAGTACGATACTGTTTTGATTACTATAGCTTTGTAATATATATTGAAATCAAGAAGTATGAGATCTTTAGCTCTGTTTTTCTTTCTCAAGATTGGCTGTTTAGGGTACTTTGACATTCTATATGGTTTTTCTATTTCTGAAAAAAAAAACCACTGTTAGGACTTTATAGGGGTTTCATTGAATCTGTAGATAGCTTTGAGTGTTACTGTAACCTAAACAATACAATGTCTTCCAATCCATGAGTATGGATGTCACTGTATTTATTATTTTTAAAAAGATGCCTTCAGCAATATTTTGCAGTTTTCAGTGTACAAGTCTTTACCTCCTTGGTTAAATTTATTCCCACGTATTTTATTATTTTTGATTACATTGCAAATGAAATTGTTTTCTTAATTTCCTTCTTGGTTTGTTAAATGTAAATGTATAGAAATACAATTGATTTTTGAGTGCTGATTTTGTATCCCGCAACTTTCCTGAATTCATTTATTAGGTCTAACAGTTTTTCTTTTGAGTATCTACATATGAGATCATGTCATCTGCAAATAGGGATAATGATACTCTTCCTTTCCATTTAATGACTTTTTCTTCCCTCCCTCCCTCCCACCCTTCCATCCTTCCTTTCTCTCTCCTTTCTTCTCTTCTCTTTCTTTTTTTTCTTTCCTTCTTTACCCTTCCTTCCTTTCTTTTTCTTTCCTTCTTTCCTGTCCCCTTTCTCTTTCTTTTCTTTCTTTCCCTTTCTTTCTTTCTTTCTTTCTTTCTTTCTTTCTTTCTTTCTCTCTTTTTCTTTTTCTTTCTTTCTTCCCTTTCTTCCCTTTCTTTTTCTGTCTCTTTTTCTTTTTTCATTCTTTCTTTCCCTAGTTTCTCTGGCTAAAATGTCCACTACTGTGTTGAACAGAAGTAGCAAAAGTGGATGTCCTTGTCTTGTTCCTGATCTGAGAGAAAAACCTTTCAGTTTTTGACCATTGAGTATGATGTTAGTTGTAGGTTTTTCATATGTGCCTTTTGTTTTGTTGAAGGAGTTTCCTTTTACCCTAGTGTATTGACTGTTTTTATCATGAACAAGTGTTAAAATTTTCAACCTTTTTTCTATATCAATTGAGATAATCATGAAGTTTCCCCCATTCGTTCTTGGAATGTGGTGTGTTATATTGATTAATTTTCATATATGGAACCAACCTTGCATTCTAGGAATAAATTCCAGTTGGTGGTGATGTATAGTCCTTTTTGTTTGTTTGTTTGTTTTTTGTTTTGTTTTGTTTGTTTTTTTTTTTGAGACAGAGTCTTGCTCTGTTGCCAGGCTGGAGTGCAGTGGCATGATCTTGGCTCACTGCAACCTCCACCACCTGGGTTCAAGTAATCCTCTTGCCTCAGCCTCCTGAGTAGCTGGGACTACAGACGTGCGCCACCACACCCAGCTAATTTTTTTGTATTTTTAGTAGAGACAGGGTTTCACCATGTTGGCCAGGATGGTCTTGATCTCTTGACCTTGTGATCTGCCCACCTCAGACTCCCAAAGTGCTGGGATTACAGGCCTGAGCCACCATGCCTGGCAATGTATAGTCCTTTTAATATGATACTGAATTTAGTTTGCTAGCATTTTGATGATAATTTTGCATCATATTCAAAAGGTTATTAGTCTGTAGTTTTATATCTTGTGATGTTTTTATCAGGGTAATGCTGGCCTCATAGAATGAGTTAGGAAATATTAACTCCTCATCTATTTTTAAAAGTTTTTGAGAAGACTTGGTGTTAATTCTTCTTTAAATGATTGGTAGAATTCACCAGTGAAGCCATTTGATTCTAGACTTTTTAAAAAATTTGAGTTACTAATTCTATCTTCATACTTGTTATAGGTTTATTCAGAATTTGGATTTCATTTTGAGTCAGTATAGGTAATTTGCATGTTTCTAGGAATTTGTTTATTTTACCTTAGTTATCCAATTTGTTTGTGTACAATATGTTCATAGTATTTTTTATAATCCTTTTTATTAAGTATTTCAGCAAAACCAATAGTAACACCCACTTTCATCTCTGGTTTTTATTTCTTTGTGTCATCTCCCATTTTTTTTGTTAGTCTAGGTTATGGTTTGTCAATTTTGCGAGTATTTTAAAATCAGCAACTTTTGGGTTTATTGATTCTATTGTTTTTCTATTCTCTATTTCATTTATCTACACTCTCATCTTTATTGTTTCCTCCCTTCAGCTAGCTGTCATTTTGTTTTGCTTTTCTTTTTCTTATTCCTCAAGATGTAGGTTTAGACTATTGATTTTAGATCTTTCTTCTTTTTTAATGTAAGCATTTTCAGGTGTAAAATTTCCCCTTAGTAGTGTTTTTGATGCATTGAATCAGTTTTAGTGTGTTGTGGTTTATTGTCATGTCTCAAGGTATTTTCTAATTTCCTTGTGAGTTCATGTTTTTGTTTAAGAGTATGTTGTTTAGGCCAGGTGTGGTGGCTCACGCCTATAATCCCAGCACTTTGGGGCCCAAGGTGGTTGGATCACGAGGTCAGGAGATCAAGAACATCCTGGTTAACACAGTGAAACCCCGTCTCTACTAAAAATACAAAAAATTAGCTGGGCCTGGTGGCGGCTGCCTATAGTCCCAGCTACTCAGGAGGCTGAGGCAGGAGAATGGCATGAACCGGGGAGGTGGAAGTTGCAGTGAGCTGAGATTGCGCCACTGCACTCTCAGCCTGGGCAACAGAGCAAGACTCCATCTCAAAAAAAAAAAAAGAGTATGTTGTTTAATTTTCACATATCTGTGAATTTTCTAGTTTTCTTTCTATTATTGATTTCTAGTTTCATTCCATTGTGGCTGGAAAATATATCTTGTGTAATTTTAATCTTTTAACACATTTGTTGCAGGACAGGTCTACTGGTAGCAAACACCCTCGGCTTTTGTTTATTGGGAAACATGTTGATTTCTCCATAGTTTTGAAGGACAGTATAGAGTTCTTCATTGACTGTTTTTATGTATTTGTTTATTTTCATGGATCATACGTAAGACTTCAGGTGATTTTTTCTTTTCTTTTCGTTTCTTTTTTTCTTTTTTTTTTTTGAGACAGGGTCTCGCCCTGTTGCCTAGGCTGGAGTGCAGTGGCATGACCTTGGCTCACTGCAACTTTTGCCTCCCAGGTTGAAGCAATTCTCATGCCTCAGCCTCTGGGATTATAGGCATGCACCAACATGCCTGGCTAATTTGTGTTTTTAGTAGAGATAGGTTTTCCCCATGTTGATCAGGCTGGTGTTGAACTCCTAGCCTCATGTGATCCACCCATTTTGGCCTTCTAAAGTGTTGCGGTTACAGGCATGAGCCACTGCGCCTGGCCATATTTTTTCTTTCAGCAGTTTAAATATGTCCTCCTACTTTCTTCTGTTGGTCATGGTTTCTCATGAGAAATTGGCTGTTAATCTTATTGAGGATCCCTTGTATGTGACTAGTCACTTCTCTTTTGTTGCTTTTTTTTTTTTTTTTTTTTTTGAGATAGAGTCTCACTCTGTCACCAGGCTGCAGTGCAGTGGCATGATCTTGGCTCACTGCAACCTCTGCCTCCCAGGTTCAAGTGATTCTCCTGCCCCAGCCTCCCAAGTAGCTGGGACTACAGGCATGCACCACCATGCCTGGCTAATTTTTGTGTTTAGTAGAGATGGGGTTTCACCATGTTGGCCAGAATAGTCTTGATCCCTTGACCTTGTGATCTGCCTGCCTTGGCCTCCCAAAGTGCTGAGATTACAGGTGTAAGCCACCACACCTGGCCTCTTTTGTTGCTTTTAAGATTCTCTTTTTGTCTTTGGCTTTTGACAGTTTGCTTATAATGTGTCTAGGTGTGGGTATTTTGGTGTTTGTCCTAACAGTGTTCATTGAGTTTCTTGGATTTGTATATTTATATCTTCTATGAAAGTCAGGAAGTTTTTTACCATTATTTCTTCAAATATTCTTTTGCTCCTTTTTCCTTTTCCTTCTGGAACTCTCATAATGTGTATGTTTGTCTACTTGACAGTGTTCCACAGGTCCCTTAGACTCTACACTTTTTGCATCCTTTTTTTTCTTTCTTTTTCTCACACTTGATGACTTCAGTGATTCTATCTTTAAGTTTGCTGATTCATTTTTCCGCCTGCTCAAATCTGCTGTTGGACCCTATAGTTAATTTTTTCATTTCAATTATTTTATTTCTTTTCAGTTCCAAAATTTGTCTTGTTCTTTTTAGATAATTTTTCTTTATTGATATTCTCTCTCTCTCTCTCTCGCTCTCTCTCTGTTTTATAGAGATGGGGTCTCACTCTGTCACCCAGGGTGGAGTGTAGTGGCACAATCATAGCTCAGTGCAGCCTCAACTTCTGGGCTCAAGTGATCTTCCCACCTCAGCCTCCCAAGTAGCTGAGATTGCAGGCATGTACCCCTGTACCTGACTTCTCATTTTGTTCATCCATTGTTATACTGATTTCCTTTAGTTTTTTTGTGTCTTCTTTTAATGATTTGATCATATTTTAAACAGTTTTTTTAAAACCTTTGTCTAGTAACTCCAATTTCTGTCCTTCCTCCGGGATGGTTTCTGTCAATTAACCTTGGTCCTTTGAATTAGTCATATTTTTGTATTTTTTTGTATGCCTTGTGATTTTTCATTGAAAACTAGACATTTGATTACTACAATGTGGTAACTCTGAAAATCAGATTCTCCCCTTCCCCGGGATTTTCTGGCTCCTTTTCTTTTTTTTCTTTCTGTTATTGAAGGCTATAGTAGCCTGTTTGTTTAGTGACGTTCCCAAACTATATTTCAAGTACTGTATTTTTTGTTGACATGGTCACTGAAGTCTCCGTTCCTTAGCTTGAGTCCAGCTAGTGTTTTGACAGAGAATTCCTTGAATGCTAGGAGCTCTCCTACTCTGTGCTTGGGATTTCCTTCAACTCCAAGCTAGGCTTGCACTGTGTCTAGGGATCAGTCTAAGGTGAACACTTAGGTCTTCTCAGGTCTTTTCTGAGCATGCACATGTCTGTCAAAATTCCCCATTTACTTTTGAGTGTCCTAATTTCCCAGAGAAACTCTACACAGATTTTGCCTCAGGTAGTCTGTTGTATGTTGACCTGTAATCTTTTCTCCCAGGCATCTTAGGGTTGTTATTTTGGTTTGCAATATTTTTTAGCTATTTTTGGCCTCGGTGCTGAGTTAGGCAAAACAGAGAGAAAATCAACTTGCATCAATTTTTCTGTGTTAGCCCCTATACAGGTTAGAATAGAAATGTGGCTCAGACAAATGTGACATATACAATAACTTGCAAATAAGGTCTGCTGTGATCCCTCCAGAACTGGAGGAAATGGTCTTGCACTGGGAACTTGGGCTGTTGCCTCATCAACATCGCTACTGCTTTCAGATGGCTGCCGCATAGGAGAGGGGTGGGGCAAAGACATCTAGAATCACCTCAAAACCTTCTACAGGGGTGTGTGTGTGTGTGTGTGTGTGTGTGTTTGTGTGTGTGTTTTTGAGACAGGGTCTCGCCCTGTTGCCCAGGCTGGAGTGCAGCAGCACGATCTCAGCTCACTGCAGCCTCTGCCTCCCAGGTTCTAGTGATTCTGTTTCAGCCTCCTGAGTAGTTGGGACCACAGGCACGTGACATCACGCCCTACTAATTTTTGTATTTTTAGTAGAGATGGGGTTTTGCCATGTTGGCCAGGCTGGTCTCGAGCTTCTGACCTCAAATGATCTGCCTGCCTCAGCCTCCCAAAGTATTGGGATTACAAGCGTGAGCCACCATGCCTGGCCCTTCTACAATTTTTTTTTTTGGAAGTACTAAGGATTTTTATTGTCAAACAAGATATCATAATAGAAGACACAAATAAATTAATTGTTCTGATAATTTTAGACTCCGGGGCCTCTCTATGAAAGGTCAGCTTCTTATGCAGACAAGATACTATCCAAAACCAAAAATGGGTATTTGAGACAGTGTTCAAGACAATGACTGAACTTGTCCACAGTGAGGAGAAATAAGAAGGCAGTTTCCCTATTTCCTTTCCTCAGTGAGGTTATGTGTTGTATAAAGGGATGAGGCTCATTTTGGTGAAAAATGCTTTCATACAGAAAAGTTTGAATTCTTTTACCTCCCCTTGCAGATGTTTCAGGCTCTGAACAAGGAAATCAAAATATGGTAACACTGGCTTCACATGAGCCTCAAGACTGTAATCTAACTGTACCTACCATCTTCTTTACTTTAGAAAAGTTTAGGCTGGCTGTGGTGGCTCATGCCTGTAATCCCAGTACTTTGGGAGGCCGAGGTGGGTGGCCTCATCAAGAGATCGAGACCATCCTGGCCAACATGGTGAAACCCCGTGTCTACTAAAAACACACAAAAATTAGCTGGGTGTGGTAGGGCTGCTTGTAATCCCAGCTACTCAGGAGGCTGAGGCAGGAGAATCACTTGATCCCGGGAGGCAGAGGTTGTAGTGAGCCGAGATCACACCACTGCACTCCAGCCTGGTGACAGAGCGAGACTCCGTCTAAAAAAAAAAAAAAAAAAAACTTTAACTTCTATTTACCTATACCAAATCAGTAGACTGAATTTTCTCTCTTAGTAAGTTTTTAACCAAATTGGAGTTAAATTAATCTCATTTTAAAGGGCAAGGAAAGCTTTGCAAGACTGGTGTTTGTTCTGTGGCTTATACAGAAGAGCATGCCTCCCCTGGCACTGACTTAAGAGGCCCCACATGAAGAACTGGCTGCAGGACAGTGATCCATTAGGTCTACCAAAAAGTGGGGTGACTCAAGGTTCAGCCTAGAAAGAGGGTTCCCTGCCAAGTCTGGCTTTTACCTGTACCCAGGTCCCAAACAGATCTTGGGTTCCCTAAGTGACAAGGCTGGAGAACAGTGCCAGTTGTCAAGAGGGCCAGATAATCTCAGCGAGTCAGTGAGCATCTCTTAAAGTTCTTGTCTAGAGTAAATGATGAAAAACTAGGTAATGAGGTCCCCCATACATCACTGCCGAAATGATATAGTCTAGCTTTAAAGCAGTACAAAATGGCTTCTTCCACACAACAAGGGCAAGCTTTGTACTAATGTTTCTCAAAAACCAATAATGTCTCCAGCTCTGGCCTCTAATTAACAGGTTTTTAAAAATATACCTTTCCGGCCAGGCATGGTGGCTCATTCCTGTAATCCCAGCACTTTCAGAGGCTGAGGGGGCGGATCACCTGAGGTCAGGAGTTCAAGACCAGCCTGGCCAACATGGTGAAACCCTGTCTCTACTAAAAATACAAAAATTAGCCAGGCGTGGTGGTGGGCACCTGTAATCCCAGCTACTCAGGAGGCTGAGGCAGGAGAATCACTTGAATCTGGGAGGCAAAGGTTGCAGTGAGCCAAGATCGTGCCATTGCACTCCAGCCTGGGCGACAGCGCGAGACTCCGTCTCAAAACAAAACAAAACAAATATATATATAGAGAGAGCGCCAAGTTAAAAGGGGAGTGGGGCAAGAAACCCTCTTTACCAGAGGACTGGAAGAGAAAGCACTCTAGAAGCCAGTGGGTGTTAGCATATTCAAGTCACCAGGTTTGAGATGATGGGTCCATGGCAGTTGTTTATTCCCTTCCATCACTGGGATGTCTATCTTGGGCGGCCTCAAGGTTGCCGGATCTCTAGTCATGTGGTTGGCCTGGGCACGGATCAGTTCCATCGGAGAGGGCTTCTGGGCTCCTTGGTAGGCCTGGGTGGCAAAACTTCCAGAATCACCCTTCTGAAGGGATCTCGGTCCAAAGAGGCTCCACTTATCTGACAAGTTTTTGTCCTTATTTCCACTTCCAGAATCCATGGTGCTGGGATTTGGGCCAGGTAAAGCTGTGGAAGAACCAGAAGTGAACTAGCCTCTGGGCCTCTGCTCAGGGGAAGAGTGAGGAGTGCAGCTTGGGGCTGACTGGGCTGAGGCAGGCTGCCTCTCTTCTCTTGTTCTCTCTCCACTCTGTAGCTTTAGTTGGTGGAGCACTTCCGCCACTCAAAAGTACTTGGTCTCCTCCGTGGTGAGGCCCTTGTGCGGTGTGTAGCCAGCACCTCTCAGCCCTGTCTGTCACCCAAAATGCTGAGTACTTTCCTGTCTGTTTTGTGAACAGAGAATTCATGATGATATGGTTAGCTTTAGACTTCACCACTGGGACCGTGTCACACTGTCAATGACAGGGTCATGGCAGGGGCGGGTACGCTGGCCTCTTCTTCCTCCTCCTTGGCGAGGCACTGATACTTGCACTCTGGAATCACTGGCTTCCAGCGGACGCTGCCCGTGTCCGATGGAGGAGGCATGGGCACAGGGTCCTCGAGGGCATCATCATAGCTAGATGCCCAGCAGTTTATCCCGATGGGCAGGGACATCTTGCCTAGAAGCCCACCAGCCTCAAGAGCAGGCACTTCTGTTTGTGTTGAAGCCAATGAAAGACTGGGACCCAGGTGCTTTTTCCATATATATAGAATTCCGAGCTGAGTCCCAGCCACCACAGTGAAATGATGTAACGACTAAGCTGACAGATGCTAATGAGGAACACGGTGCAGCAGCTGCAAATCAGCAAAGATTCCCAGGAAGAGTGCATCCAGAGGTTCTGTTATCCTGCTGCTGCTGCTGGGCTGCCTGCGGCCTGGAGTCTGGCGCTAAGGAGGTTCTGAGGGCCCCCGTCTCCCGAGAGGCTGTGACGCGGTCTGGACCGAAGGCATGATGAGAGCAGCGGCGACACCGAAGGTCTCCAGGACCCAGCAGACAACACTGCCCTGCTGCTATGGTTTTGAAGTGTCTTTTTCTGGACTCAGCCCTTATGTGGTTGCTATAAACATTAGACTATTTTTTAAAGTAGTTACAAATGGTTATTTTGTTTGTTTGTTTGTTCGTTTGTTTGTTTTGAGATGGAGTCTCGCTCTGTCGCCCAGGCTGGAGTGCAATGGTACGATCTCAGCTCACTGTAACCTCTGCCTCCTGGGTTCAAGTGATTTTCCTGCCTCAGCCTCCCAAGTAGCTGGAATTACAAGCGCCCCTGCCACCGCACCCAGCTAATTTTTGTATTTTTAGTAGAGACAGGGTTTCATCACGTTGGCCAGGCTGGTCTCAAACTCCTGGCCTCAAGTGATCCACCCACCTCGGCCTCCCAAAGGGATTACAGGCATGAGCCACTGCAACCTCTGCCTCCTGGGCTCAATAGAAACATTTTTTTTTTTGAAAGTTTCTGCTTTAAAAAAATATATTTCTGTTGAGCCCGGGAGGCGGAGGTTGCAGTGAGCCAAGATTACACCACTGCTCTCCAGCCTGGGTGACAGAGTGAGACCCTGTCTCCAAAAAAAGAAAATTTCTGTTGGGGGAGAAGAGCTTGGAGCATCATACTCTGCCACTGTGCTGACGTTGCTGTATTTGTTTTTACATTCAAACTTTCTTTTGTAATAAAATGTATCTCGAAAAGCATCAGTGGTGGTGTGGCTTTATTCACTTTTAGTTTGAGAATGTGCACATTTTCTTCCTAATATTTGGCAACTTAAAATAATCAAAAGGCTCAGGACCCAGTTAAGAGAGTTTATTCAAGTGCACTGTGAGGGTGGCCATCTCAGGACACATGGACACCAAAGAATGGTGATCAGTGCTCCTGGTGTCCTGGTGTGGGGAAAAGCGAGGGTCGCTTATGAGGTCAAAAATGGAGGTGTTGAACAGAATCACAACATTTTCCATACAGAGGCTAACATGCAGATATAAGATTTGATTGACTACTATTGATTCCACGCTAAGGGGGTGGCTTAACATCCTATTGTAAGGAGGTAACAACCACAAGGTCTCCAGCATCATTTTGTGTAGGTTTAAATGAAGAATGGGAAGTCTGGTTGACATGTAACATCTCAACACAAAAGTCAGGAAACAATGGTCATGCACCAGAGGAAAAGAATGGTCATGTTATATGACTCAGTTTGCAGGGCTTAACTTTTATTCTTAGCACAGTACATTTGGAAGGTCCTAAAATTTTATCTCTTTTCACATATGGCAGGTGGATACATCAGTGTCCCAGGTGGGGCTGGCTATGCTTTAGAGTACTGGCTGTCCCCGTGGTCTTTACTGTCTATCAAGTGGTACCCAATCTCCTACCACAAAGGGCTCAATGTTTTCAGCCAGACAACAGTGTGTTTGCCTTTATTTGCAGCTCAGATAAATATCTTCTCACAGTCAGTTCAGCTGAAAAACACTTATTGAGTACTATATGTCAAGTATGGCAGAAAGCATGGGGGTATAACTGAGAACCTAGAGGCTCCATGCTAGAGGAATGTACTTCCAGTGAGAGAGACAGACGGTAGGCAAACAATTTTAGGACAATGGGGAGCTGCCATGATGGAGGCATGTAGATGGTCCTGTGGGAGCGCAGAGCAGGAACTTCCTGGAACTGAGCATTTTTTGTTTGTTTGTTTGTTTTTAGACAAGGTCTTACTCTGTTGCCCAGGCTAGATGCAGTGGTGCCATCATAGCTCACTGTAACCTCCAACTCCTGGGCTCAAGCGATCCTTCTGCCTTAGTGTCCTGAGTAGCTAGGAATACAGGCATGCACCACCACACCTGGATAATTTTTAAAATTTTCTGCAGACAGAGGGTCTCACTGTATTGCCCAGGCTGGTCTCAAACTCCTGGCCTCAAGAAATCCTTTTATCTTGACCTCCCAAAGCGCTGGAATGACAGGAGTAAGTCACTGGCCTCAGCCCTGGGAGCTGAGTCTTGATTAGAAGTCAGCTAAATGAAGAAGGAAGGGCCACCAGATGAAAAATTCATAGCAAAGCCTGAATGAAAACTTGGGATTTCGGAGTCCTGGTCCAGTGTTTTTCTTACTTATCCGGGTTTTCAGAATCTCATCTAGAAGAGACTCATATTCTTGTTTAATCTGGCAGGGCTTCTTTCCTTGTAAGGTTTGTTGGGAAATGAGGTATTTTGACCTGCTTGACTGATTCACCTACTAAAAGGATTATATAGTCACTGCTCTAGAAAACCACTTCCTCAGTGAGAATGTGGTCCAGTAGATTGTGCATCCTGGTTTTTCACACATTATTATTTATCATTCTTTTTTTTTTTTTTTTTTTCAGACGGAGCCTCGCTCTGTCACCCAGGCTGGAGTGCAGTGATGCGATCTTGGCTCACTGCAACCTCCGCCTCCCAGGTTCAAGCAATTCTCATGTCTCAGCCTCCCAAGTAACTGGGACTACAGGCATGCACCACCATGCCCAGCTAATTTTTAAATTTTTAGTAGAGACAGGGTTTCGCCATGTTGGCCAGGCTGGTCTTGAACTCCTGACCTCAGGTGATCCACCCACTTTGGCCTCCCAAATTGCTGGGATTACAGGTGTTAGCCACCACACCCGGCCTATTATTTATTATTCTAACCTGTGTTCCAACACACTTTGATGACCTGCTTGTTGAATGGCTTTCAGAAGGGAGGCTTTGCCTTTCTTCCTGGGATAGAGTCATCTGAGTGCTTATCTTGGCTCAGTTCTAAGTGAGTGGTCTCTTTACCTGTCATCCCCATTGTCAGGTTAGAGCTAGGCAGCATCCCATAAGACTCAATCCTTCCTGGAATCAGATGAGTGGACAGCAGGGTGGGCCCTGCCAGCCCAGCCAAACAGTCAGATCCTTTCCCTGAGAATCTGGAATACGGATGCTTCCAATTCTGGGGACTGACTTGGTTAGCTATAGGTTCCACGTACAGTTATGGAGAGTCAAGTTTCATGGTGAGGCTTACTGAGACAAAGCAATAAGCAAACTGAAGTTGTGAAGGAGCAGAAACCCTGAACAGCAAGGGGAAGCCAGTCCATGGGGAGGATATGGGAGCAGGTGTACAGAGAGAAGCCAAGATGAGGGATGATGTGGCTTGAGAAACGGTTGCCATTCATTCTCTGGTTCCCTGGAGACCCAGCTGCACTTCCTACAGCTGGGTTCTGTTACATCGCTCTGTGTCTTGTACAATAAACCTTTTGCTTGAGTTGGCTTGCGTGGGTTTCTGATCCTTCAACAAAAACTTCCTGTGATTCTAGCAGTCCCAAATCGATTTCTCCCCAGATCTTTCAGCTGACATGATTTCTTCCCCTTTTGTTACCTAGTCTATGAGAATGAAGGAGATTCTGTCGGCATCAGTGATTTTCTTTTTCCAGCTATTGCAAAGGTATTTTACATTTGCTAGGGGTTAGAGGCAATGACTCGGTAGTTTCTCCAACAGAGGGGGAGCAGATTCATCGGTGAAGTCAACGATGGCCACTTACAAGCAGTTCCACATAAGCAGCGCATTGCAACACAGAAGTATTGAATAATTGAAAGCATAACCATACTAATAGGATCTTTGCCTGGCTACATGATAGCCATGAGAAATATCAGACCACGAGCCAGGGAGATAAGGTGCATAGTTCCAACCTTGCCTCTAATTGGCTGCGTGATTAAAGGCATCAGGGGTGTTCAGTGCACCTTGGGGTTTCAGTGGCCTCCTCCCCTTGCTCACAGGCTCAAATGAGACAAGGTATATGAAAGCACTTTGAAAAAGTACAGAGTGTCTTACCCTGAGATATGTGAAGGACTATATTTAGTTACTGGGAGCTGGAAGGGCCTAATGTCTTTCCCACATGTCCTATCAAAGACACATGTGCAGGACAGCTGGTGAATACAGATCGGTGAAGCGTTGACCCTGGCTGTGCTTTGGAATCACAGTGGTGCTTTACAGACCCAGAGGGGCTGCCTTACCCAGTCTCTCTGAATCCGAAACTTCTTGAGCAATGCTTGGCAGCCAGGGCTGAGAATCTCTTCTGCTGCCCTGTCTCCAGGTTAGGCGCAGAACTCTGGGAGTCAGCAGGCCTATGTTGGCTTCTGGCACTTGGATGTCCCGCCCAGCCCCTGGAGGTCAGAGTCCAATGAAGAGACAGCAGGAGCCAGAGCACCCAGCTGAACACAGACGCTTACTCATCCTCCCCTTTGCTGGTCACACTAATGGGAATAGTTAGGAGAGAAACTCTTCAGTGCTAACAGGCTGCAGCTGCTGTTGTGGCAGCAGCCAGGTGGTGAGTCGGCACAGTCGATGCCTGGCTTAATTTGCAGCAGGAAGTGGGGCTGGGGACGGTCTGCTTCCTCTGCCTCTCTTTGTCCCCAGCAGAGCCCTGCCTCCTGGTGAGCGGTGCAGCTGGGAGAGGTAATTGGATTTGATGAACATCTAGTTCTATGGAGACAGAACACTTCAGGTTTTCCCATGAAGGTCAAAAGCAGGTCAGATAGTTTTAAGATTTGACCTCTGGCATCTGAAAAGACAAATAATGGATTTTTTTTTTTTAATGAGTTTGTGGTTGAAATTTTGGCTATTTCAAATGGGTAGGAGGGTACACAAAATGACTGAATTTAACCCCTGAGAATAAATTCTGGACTGCTCTAGAATCTTCTGGAGAATGGCCTGGCCCTTCCCACCTCTCTAGCCTCATGTCTTACACCTCACAGATTTACTGGCATCTTCCAGGCACGGGCCCACCCCACACTTCCACTTCTGGAAACATGTTTTTTTCTCTGCATAGGTTGACTCTACCCTAACTACCCATTTTGCTGGGCCAACCCCTGTATATCCTCCCAAACTCAGTTTGAGAAACTTTTCCAGGCAGGTGCTCTGCCTCCTCCCTTTGTGAATTTCCATCATAGAAGATCCTGTGTGCAGCTTGCTTGGATCCCTTCTGCCATGCACTGCTGCAGAGGGGGCAAATACTGAGCCTCTCCAAGCCACATTCTCTTTGCATGTAAGATGGAACTAGTAATACCCATCCCTTAATGATGTGGCAAGGATGAAGTTGACTCATTTGTACCAAGTGTTTAAAATGCCATCTGATAGTTAGTCAATGTTCAACAAATGATTGCTACTGTTCCTCTTCTGGGATGACAGGTTTCCACATCTGCCTCCGGGGACTAGCTCAGGTCCTGCACTTAGTGTGGGTCCAGTAAGGGTTTGACAAGGACTACTTGAGGGAGAAAGAGGAATAACTAAGAACCTGATAAGCTTGTTAAAATCATCAGTAATTATAACCATTTTTTTTGAGCTGATTGTCATTTCTGCCCAATTATTAGGCAGCGCTATAATGTATGCAAACATAACATTTACATAATACTTTCTGTGTAAGTGGCCTGTTCTAAGTAGAGTAACTTAATATAGTAACCCTATGAGCAAGTCTTATTAGCTTTAATTTCATCATTTGCAGTTTGCAAATGAGGAGCAGCCTGGTTCCGGAATTGGTGGCTCTAATCGCTATACCACAGTGTAGTTGCTAGAAACACAATGAAAGCTCATCCGAGTGAAAAAGGCCCAGCCAAGCTCAGGCCCCTGGAGGCCCGAATGGAGTGGGCTTTGGTCTTGGATGGGAAGCACGCCTGTCAGAGAAGGCAGCACAGTTCAGGAAAATACCCCCGGCCAACATTCTCAGATGAAGCCCCTCAAAACAAGCAGCTTAGGAAGGTCACAGGGCAGAGGAACAAGTGTGCGCAGGTGGACAGGGCTGGGCAGGGAGAACAGAGCCTTAGTGCCCTCCCCTGGAGGAGGAACAGAACCTCCCGACACAGTCCTCCCTTAGCCTCAGTCACCAGCTGAGAGCACAGCCTCTTAAAATTGCACCCTCTGCCTGCCTTTGTCTCCCATTTTGGGATCCTGAGAAGTCAAGCATCTCTCTTACAATGTCAGTGTGGCTTTAGAAATGCTGTTTTGTGTACTTGTTGTTGTGTGCACTTTTTGTGGACACATATGCCCTGGAAGGTGCCCCAGTCGCATGTTGTATTAACTGCGTCTTTTTATTTTGTGTATTCTGATGCTTTGCTGTTTTAGGGCCTTGCTATCTTGGCGGGAGTCCCCCTCCCAGGGCTAATTACTAGAGAAAGTCAAGGGCTGGCCTGTGAGCGCACCTTTCATATGCAAACCAACCAATCTAGAATGCCTACCAGTGACACTTCCTCTATTGCACTTACACTCCCGACCAGGCCATGATTCCCTGCCCTCATCACCACAGGGCCAGGTAGCAAACAACTAGGCACAGTCCCTATACCCCAGAGCTTGCTGAAATTACTCAGCCAAGCCAATCCTCAACCCGCTTGCCCTGTTTTGCGTGCTCTTTCCCTTGGAAACCACAATAGAGAGCCTTGCCCACGGTTTTCCCCGCTCCCTCTGTCTTCAACCAACTCTAGTGCTTGTCTGTGTGCCCCTTGTGGAGGAGTGAGTGCCTCCTTCTCTTGGTAATTGCAACAAGCTACCTTATCAATGGCAGTCTTCTGATCTGTTGGCTTCATCAGACCTGAATAATGATAAAAATCTACATTTCAAAACATATGTGTATTGCCTTAGAAAGGCATTTGGGAAAAACTCAAACTGTTTCTTCTTTCCTACATCACAACAATCTAATGTGACCCAATGTGGAGAGGATTTCTTCCTACCACCAAGCAAGCCATCGGTTCTGTAGTGGACACCAACTGGGTGTCCTCCAATTCAATTCCCACACTGTCTACCTGGAGAGCACATCAGACCCCACAGGTTGAGGGCTCAGTCCCCAAGACTGCCCCTCACCCCAGACACCAGTCTCAAGTCTGGGCTTCTAGAACTCTGACCCACCAGCTTAAAGTTGGGGTTCCCATGACACCTCTTTGAGTTCAACTAATTTGCTGGAGCGGCTCATAGAATTCAGGGAAACACTAACTTATGTTTAGCGGTTTATTATAAAGGATATTACAAAGGATACTGACAGAGAGATGCATAGGGTGAGGTATGGGGGAAGGGGCACAGAGCTTCCATGCCCTCTCTGGGCATGCAACCCTCCAGGAACCTTCATGTGTTCAGCTATCTGGAAGCTCCTAGAACCCTGCCCTTTTTGGGTTTATGAAAACTTCATTAGGTAGGCATGACTTATTAAGTCATCGGTCATTGGCCATCAGCTTGACATTCAGCTCCTCTCCCCTCTCCAGAGGTTAGGGGGTGGGGCTGAAAGTCCCAGCCCTCTAATTACACCTTGTTCTTTCTGGTGACCTGACTGGGCCCCATCCTAAAGCTGTCAGTCAACATAAGCATACAAAAATACATCACTTTGGAGATTCCAAGGATTTTAAGAGTTAAATGCCAGGAAACGGGATAAAGATCAAATACGTATTTTACAATGTCACAAGTTGTAACCAGCACCAAGGTCAAAAAACATTACCAGCCATTTCCAGAGCATTTTGTTCTTTTACAATCCAACAAACATGTATTAAGTGCCTTCTATTCCTCCTACCTTTACTGATTCACTACACATTTGACAATCATCTACTGGGTGTCAGACTGTGCTTGGGAGTCACTGAAGATACACCGGTGAGCAAAACAGACACAGTCCCTGGCTTCACCAAGCACGTCTTTTAGTGAAAAAGACAGTTATCAGTCAAATAATCACACAAATGAATTTGCAATTGCAAATGATGGTAAATGTAAGGAAGAAAAATCAAGATAGCTAACATTTATCATGCATTGCTCTGTGCAGGCGGCTCTGCGGATTATCTCCTTTAGCCCACTCACTCCCTTAGGACTATTAGGTGAATCTTGTTAATATCTACTGTCTACACTGGAGGAAACTCAAGTGAGGCCTTGCCCAAAGGTCCCCAGCTGGAGAGGCAGAGCTGGAATTGAACTTGACTGGCTGATGTATGTCTCTGCATATCTTCACCACGCTGCAAAACTGCCAAGCCCTATTGAGCCACCAGCTCTGAGGGTATAACACACACCAGGGCCAGGCATGGTGGCCTGTGCCTGTAGTCTCAGCTACTTGGGAGGCTGAAGCAGGAGGATCACTTGAGCCCGGGAAGTTGAGGCTACAGTGAGCTATGATCACATCACTGCATTCCTGCCTGGGTGACAGAGTGAGACTCGGTCTCAAAAAAACCAAAAAACAGGCCAGGAGTGGTGGCTCACGCCTATAATCCCAGTACTTTGGGTGGCCGAGGCCAGTGGATCAAGAGTTCAAGACCAGCCTGGCCAACATGGTGAAACCCCGTCTCTACTAACAATACAAAAATTAGCCAGGCATGGTGGCAGGTGCCTGTAATCCCAGCTACCCAGGAGGCTGAGGCACGCGAATGGCTTGAACCTGGGAGGCAGAGGTTATAGTGAGCCAAGATTGAGCCACTGCACTTCAGCCCGGGCAACAAAGAAAGACTCCATCTCAGAAAAAAAGAAAAGAAAAGAAAATCATAAGGAAGAGAAAATATATTTACTATTCATTAAGTGAAAGTGGATCATCATCATCAAGGCCTTCATCCTCAGGTTGCACAGGCTGAGGAGGAGGAGGAAAAGGAGGAGTTGGTCTTGCTGTCTCAGGGGTATTGGAGGGGAAGAGGTGAGGAGGTGGAAAGGGAGGCAGGAGAGGCAGGTGAGCTTGGTGTAACTTTTATTGAAAAAAAATTCACATATAAGTGGACTCACACAGTTTAAACTAACCCTGTTGTTCAAGAGTCAATTGTATTCCACTTTTCTATCTATCAGGTAGAGCTGCTTCCCAGGGTGAGGGTGGACACATCCTAATTCAGGATGTGTCTCTCTGAGGGCAGTGTGGTGCCCTCAAAGGAGGGAAGGCTTTGATGGGGTCGAATCCTTGCTTTGCTACTTAGTGGCTGTGTGACTTTAAACAAGTTACTTAACCTTTATGAGCTGGTTTTGGTGTTGGCCCAGTGGGATACAATATTAATCTTGCTGGGTTGTGTTAGGATTCAGGTTCATGTGCAGCTAGACCTTGGCAGACAGCAGGCCCTCTCTTCCTCATTTACAGGGCATGTGTTCTTCCTACAGGCACTGGACCAGAACTTGAACAGTGAAGCCAACTTACTCTGGGCAGCAGCAAACAGACCCTTCATGACGTCACAGGGATGCCAGGGTCTTTTCTGTATCTTCTTTGTCCTGCTTTTCTTGCTCCTCTGGGACTCCCATGCAAAGCCAGACTTAAACAGGCACAAATAAGGAACCAAAGACACAGCCTCCAAATGATTGCTGTGCACAGATCCAAGTGACCTCAAATACCGTCATACTTTGTTGGCCTCAATTTTGTAAACATATGTACAAGATCGCGTATCCCTCAGGACTTCTGTGAGAAGACGGTCTTCCTAGTGCGAGGTATTTTCAGCAGATTTGTTAATGCTAAGAAAACAAAAAAATTTCCACACCAATGGGAGAGAAGTACGTATTGGTTTTATGCCAGCTCCCCACCCTCCAACTGTGACTTGTAGGAGAGGAGTGAGCTTGGCAGAGACTAAACTTGCTCTTTCATTTTTGATGCCGTTTCTGTGATTTTTTGGCTTGACCCAACAGCATCTCAGGAGTTCTAACAAAATAAACAAACAAAAAACCCCACCATGTAGAAATTACTTGAGATCATGTAATAACTAAAATCTTTTACATAACTTTTAGTTCATTTTATTAACTATGTTGAAAAAATAACAGGAACAGATACCATATAAATGAATAAATAGTTCTTACACATAGGGTCAGCCCAGACTCAAGGGACAAACACATCTTCTCTCTCTATATATAGGGCACAGTTCCTGGTCTTGACAGATGCTCCACAAACCACTCTATGCTGGTTTTGCCCAGGGTGAGGAGTTACATTTGGAGTTTCTTCCAAGTCTCCAGTTCTGTGACAGAGACAAATCCTTGCCCTTTCAAGTATTGAACTAGAAACATGTTTTCTCTCCGTTTAGGGCAAGAGACAGGACCCAAGGAAGATACCTTCTTTTTCTCCCTAGACCTTTAGATTGATTTTGCTAGCTCCAAATACATATTGCCCTTTATTGTAAATGCTGGAGTTGCCCTGGCCTCGGCCTTCGGGTGGTGGTGGTGTCCATGGCGGTGGGAAGGAGAAAAATGTGCTGAGTTAATCTCTGACGACATTGTGCTAATGACTGGTAATGGAGGTCAGCTGAGCTGAGGAGACCATTTATCTTGCTTATCAGATGGTATCAAATATGCCAATTTTTTGTGAGGGCCTGGGGATGCTTTAAGCAGGAATCATATCTTTGGACATTGGCTTTTTCTGTTTTTAATCGAAAAGTAAAAAAACTAAGTCCATCACAGGTCTTATCTTTCCCTCTATGTATTTGGATGTCTTGAACCAACTTCTCAGTTATATGACTAGCAATTACCCTCACTCGCCTCACAATCAATAATGTTCTCTCCTTTTTTTTCTTGTTTCTTAAAAAATGCTTTTAGGAAATAGTAAGTAGAGTTTCCACAGTTGCTTAGGATACTGCAAGAACATGTCACTCTTACCTGACAAGAAAAATCCAGGTAATCTACAAAATAATAATTTTTTCAAGGTTGTAAGTTATAAAGCAACCAGGGGACTGAATTTCAAATGTGCTAAATCAAAGGTGTGGCTGCACAGCCTTGTGCTAAGACCTCAGAAAGAGAGAAAGGTTAGAGTACTCAGTCATGCATAAAGCTCTTTGAAGAGGTTGAGGTCCTCCAGGTTAAGGGTCTTGTGCTGGGAAGAGTAGCCTGGATTATCCAGGTGGACCCAATCTAATCACATGAGTGCTTAAGAGTGGAGAACATTTCCTGGCTGCTGAGAACCAGAGAAATGGCTCCATAAAAAAGACTTTGCCCACTGTTGCCGGCTTTGAAAATGGTGGAAGGGAGTCACAAGCCAAGGAATGTGGATGATCCCACTTTAAATGTAAAGACATATAGAGGATAAAAGTAAATGGATGAGAACAGTAAACAAAGCAGGAGTGCTTATATTAACATCAAAGTCAAATCCCAAACTAGGAATTTTACCAGGGATAAGAAGAGCCTTTCTATAATGATGGAGGGGCCAATTCCTTAAGGAGCTATAACAACCCCAAGTGTGTAGATATGGAAAAACACAGCTCCAAAATACATAAAGCAAAACATGATGGAACTAAAGAAGAAATAGATACATTCACAACCACAGCTGCAAATGTCAACATTCCATTCTAAATGACTGATAGAACAAGTAGGTAAAAAGAATCAATAAGAATATAGAAGACTTGAATGACACAATTGTGGGAGCTGGCCTCCAAGATGGCCTTCAGTGGTATTCGTACGTATGTGTAGTACCCTTCACATCATATTTGAAATTCTTGCAAAATTTCTTTTATTTTTTAAATTAAAACATTTATTCTATTTTTTAACATTTATTTATTTGTGTTTATTAATTGTTTTAGAGACAGGACCTCGCTATGTTGCCCAGGTTGGTCTGGAACTCTTGAGCTCAAGGGATCCTCCCATCTCAGCCTCTGAGTAGCTGGGACTATAGGTATGCACCACCATGCCTGATTCAAAATTTTGTCTCTTGTTCTTTACACCTCATTCTATGTAATTTCTTCATATTTATTCTTCATTCCGTGAATTCTCTCTTCATCTGTGTCTCATCTGCTGTTAAACCAACATTGAGTTTTTAATTTCAATTATCATGTTTTGGCTGGGTGCAGTGGCTCACGCCTATAATCCCAGCACTTTGGGAGGCTGAGGCAGACAGATCACTTGAGGATAGGAGTTCGAAACCATATTAACCAATATGGCAAAGCCCCATCTCTACTAAAAATACAAAAAGTAGCTGGGCATGGTGGCACATGCCTGTAGTCTCAGCTACTTGAGAGGCTGAGGCATGAGAATTGCTTGTACCAGAAGTTGCAGTGAGTCAAGATCGCGCCACTACACTCCAGCTTGGGCTCCAGCCTGGGTGACAGAGACAGACAGACTCCATCTCAAAAAACAACAACAAATTATTATGTTTTTCATTTTCCAAATCTTGGCCATATAACGTTTTTATTCTTTAAAAATATTTCATTTATTCTTTTATGTTCTATGTCTAATTTAAATTTCAGAAGTCCTTGTGGATTTGATTTTGTTGTTTTTCCTGGGTCCATCTCATGGAGATTTGTTTTCTTGGTATTAAGTGATATTTTTTGTGACTTCATATTTGTTGGAATTTTATGGGAATTCTTTGTGTCCCCTGCTGAAAGTAGTTTTCTTCAGGAAGGATTTGTATCTGCTAGATGGGCACTATTTTTTTTTTCCAGATAGAGTCTTGCTCTTGTTGCCCAGGCTGGAGTGCAATGGCGCGATCTCAGCTCACTGCAAACTCCGCCTCCCAGGCTCAAGCAATTCTCCTGCCTCAGCCTCCCAAGTAGCTAGGATTCCAGGCACCAGCTACCATGCCCGGCTAATTTTTGTATTTTTAATAGAGATGGGGTTTCACCATGTTGGCCAGGCTGGTCTCGAACTCCTGACCTCAGGCAATCCACCTGCCTTGGCCCACCAAAGTGCTGGGATTACAGGTGTGAGCCTCTGTGCCTGGCCTAGATGGGCACTATTAACTCAGAACCTGGTTTTAAAAAAGACTTAGTTTGAAGTTTTTCTAGCCATAAAAATAGTATGGATTTGGGCTACAAAACTATCTGAGAACTACCATGAGGTTATGAATACCTGAGTTTTTTCCCCCATCCATATGATGCCAGTTTATGAGACAGCAACTTTCTTCATAGTCTACTCTGGGTGAGGACAGGCTTACTTCTGATTTGCCCTTGCACTGAGAGTATACCCCTTTGGGATCCTAGCATTATGACGGTATCTCTCTCTCTTTTTTTTTGTTTTGCTGTTTAATAACAATAATAATAATAGTCATTTGAGAGTAGTTCGAGGTTTACAGAAAAGTTGCAAAGAGTACAGAGAGTTCCTGCATACTCAGTTTCCCCATTAAGATCCTTCCATTACCTTGCACAAGTGCTTTTAAGCCATCTCTCTCTCATTTCTTTCTTTTTTTTTTTTTTTTGAGATGGAGTTTCGCTCTTGTTGCCCAGGCTGAAGAGCAATGGCGCAATCTTGGCTCACTGCGACCTCCGCCTCCTGGGTTCAAGCAATTCTCCTGCCTCAGCCTCCTAAGTAGATGGGATTACCGGCACATGCCACCACACCCGGCTAATTTTTGTATTTTTAGTAGAGACAGGGTTTCACTATGTTGGTCAGGCTGGTCTCAAACTCCTGACCTCAGGTGATCCACCCGCCTTGGCCTCCCAAAGTGCTGGGATTACAGGCGTGAGCCACCGTGCCCGGCCATAGCCATCTCTTTTCTTTTCTTTTTCCTTTCTTTTCCTTTTTCCTTTCCTTTCCTTTCCTTTCCTCTTTCTTTTTCTTTCTTTCTTTCTCTTTCTTTCTTTCTTTCTTTCTTTCTTTCTTTCTTTTTCTTTCTTTCTTTCTTTCTTTCTTCTTTCTTTCTCTTTCTTTCTTTCTGAACAGTAAGCCTTTTATTTATTTATTTAGGTTACATGAATAAGTTCTTTAATGGCAGTTTCTAAGATTTTGGTGCACCCGTCACCTGAGCAGTGTACACTGTATCCAACATGCAGTTCTCTATCCCTTACCCCCTCCCACCCTTCCCTGAGGCTCCACAGTCCATTGTATCATTCTTATGCCTTTGCATCCTCATAGCTTAGCTCCCAAAGGTATCTGTTAGTACATTTCCCACCCTAGGCAGCCCCTGGTCTTTGTCTCCTGTGTCTTATGTCCCTTGGGGTGTAAAAACAGGAACTTTGGTAAGTTTCTATCTTATTATGATGGTTTCTTATTTTTTCTGTATTTTAAAACTTTTCATTTAAGCTAATTTCTCACTTACAAAAAAATTAGAGAAAATTACCATATACCTTTTCCCAAATTCCATAAACATTAATATCTTACATAATTACATTATGATGATCAAAATCAAGGCATTGATTTTGATAATACGATTTTCTGATTTATATACCATATTCACATTTTGCCAGTTGTCCTACTCGTGTTCTTTTTCTTCTCCAGTATCCAGTCCAGGATCCCGTGTTGTACTAAATTATTGTCTCCTTGGTATCCTTTAATTTGGAATATTTCCTCACTCTGTGCCTTTCACTTTTCGGTTAAGATGTTGAGTATTTTGTTATTTTTAATGACTGATTTGTATTTTATTATTAGAAGTTTACTTAAGTGGTTCCGTATGTACGGACTCCTCCTAGATTCTTTTCTTGTCTTTCTTCTTTTGTTTTACTATTACCAACAATGATGAAATGAATGAATACACAGCTAAATGAATCTTATTTTGTTAATAAAGAAAATTGCATTTACTTAGAAGCATTTAGAATGTCAACAAAACCACTGCAACTTTTTTTTTTTTGACTACAGAATGGTATTCAGTTAACAAAACAACAATTATTTCATATAAGCTGCATCAGAACAACCGAAGATGAAAAAACTGCCATCCCCATATGTTACTAATTTGTGCTGTGCACCAACAACAACCTGCTTTAAATATCCATGCCAATTTACAACCCCGTACTGTACCAGGCAAGGTTAGTGGCTATTGAACATACCACCAGGACAGGGCTATCTAAAGACACATTCAGTAATGTGTTAACTATACAAAGAAGACACTGTACAGTTAAGAATAAATCTTACACAGCCTCCCATTTCAATGTCTTTCTTTAAAAGGAGTGAGTTGTGTACAGGGGGGTTAAATGCTTTAAAGACAAGAAAAAAAAACTGTGCTAGAACCAACTTATTCACCATCATCATCTTCTTCATATTTATCTTCATCTTCTTCCTCCTTGTCCTTTTCATCTTCCTTCTTTTTCTCACTTTTTCAGCTTGACGACTCCCTTTTTTGCTGCATCAGGCTTTCCTTTAGCTCAGTATGCAGCAATATCCTTTCTGTATTCTTCCTTCAGCTTTGCAGCCTTTTTTTCATAAGCCTGCTTGTCATCTGCAGCAGTGTTATTCCACATCTCTCCCAGTTTCTTTGCAACATCACCAATGGACAGGCCGGATGTTCTCCTGTGATTCTGGGGTGATACTCAGAACAGAACAGGAAAAATGCTGATGGAGGCCTCTTGGGTGCATTGGGATTCTTGAACTTATTTTTTCACTCCCCTTTGGAAGTTATATGGCTTTTCATTTCTCTTTCATAACAGGTCTTGTCTGTCTTTGCCATGTCTTCAAATTTTCCTTTCTTGTTAGCATGTATGGTCTTCCACTTCTCTGAGCACTTCTGAGCAAACTCTGAGGAGTTGACTGGAGCAGCTGGGTACTTCTTCCTGTGCTCCTCCTGACAAGCTTGCACAAAGAATGCAGATGATGACATTTTGCCTCTTGGCTTCTTAGGATCTCCTTTAACCATATTTAGTTATCTTTCCTCAGCGAGGCACAGAGTTGCCGAGTGCCTGTCTGGCAAGTCCAGCTCTCCCTTGCCCCAGTACTGTCTCCATGGAGCTCAATGTACTGCAATGGCTGTGAGAGTGGGAGCCAGACGCAGCCTCTGTACTTTCTCTGCTTTGTAACCAGGTACATGAATCTTTAGGTACTTGTAGAAACTTACCCATAGGGTAAATTCATAGAATGGTATTACTGGGTTAAAATGCTCTTAGACAGATAAATATTGCCAACTGCATCATCTTTTGATTTTAATTTTAAAACTTACGTAGAGTAAAATCTACTTTTTTGGTATAAAGTTTTATGAGTTTTACATGTGCATAGAGTCTTGAAACTAACAGCATAGGCAGGATACAGAACAATTTCAACACCTTAAAGAATTCCTGGCCATGCTCAGTGGCTCACGCCTGTAATCCCAGCACTTCTAGAGACCGAGACAGGTGGATCGCCTGAGGTCAGGAGCTCGAGACCAGCCTGGCCAACATAGTGAAACCCTGTCTCTACTAAAAACACAAAAAATTAGATGGGCATGGTGGCAGGCACCTGTAATCCCAGCTACTCAGGAGGCTGAGACAGGAGAATCGCTTGAACCCGGGAGGCGGATGTTGCAGTGAGCCAAGATCATGCCATTGCACTCCAGCTGGGGCAACAAGAGTGAAGCTCTGCCTCACAAAAAAAAAAAAAAGAATTCTCTTCTGCTTTCCCTGTGTAATCAGACCCTCTTTTCCCTGGCAACCACCCATCTGTTCTCTGTTCCTATATTTTTGCCTTTTCCCAGAATGCCATGTTGCAGGAAGTCAGGGACCCCGAATGGAGGGACTGGCTGAAGCCATGGCAGAAGAACATAAATTGTGAAGATTTCATGGACATTTATTAGTTCTCCAAATTAATACTTTTATAATTTCTTACGCCTGTGTTTACTGCAGTCTCTGAACATAAATTGTGAAGATTTCATGGACATTTATCACTTCTCCAATCAATACTCTTGTAATTTCCTATGCCTGTCTTTACTTTAATCTCTTAACCCCGTTATCGTCATAACCTGAGGATGTATGTTGCCTCAGGGCCCTGTGATGATTGTGTTGACTGCACAAATTGTTCGTAAAGCATGTGTGTTTGAACAATATGAAATCTGGGCACCTTGGAAAAAGAACAGGATAACAGCAGTGTTCAGGGAACAAGGGAGATAACCATTAGGTCTGACTGCCTGGGAGCCGGGCAGGATATATTTCTCTTATTACCGAAAACAGGTAAGAGAAATATCACTGAATTCTTTCCCCAGTAAGGAATATTAATAATTAACAGCCCTGGGAAAAGAATGCATTGCTGGTGGTGGGGGGGGGGGTTCTCTAAAATGGCCACTCTGGGAGTGTCTGCCTTATGCAGTTGTAGATAGGGTTGAAACACACCCAGGTCTCCTGCAGCGCCCCCAGACTTGCTAAGATTAGGAAATTACAGCCTGGCAAATTCTAGTCAGACCGGTTCTCAGCTCTTGAACCCTGTTTCCTGTTAAGATGTTTATCAATGACAATGCGTGCACAGTGGGACATGAAACTTCATCAGCAATTCTAGTTTCACCCTGGCCTTGTGATCTTGCCCTGCCCATTTGCCTTGTGATATTTTATTGCCTTTGAAGCAGGTGATCTCTGTGATCCACACCCTATTCATACACTCCCTCCCCTTTGAAAATCGCTAATAAAAACTTGCTGGTTTTGCGGCTCAGGGGCTTCACAGAACCTGCCGACATGTGATGTCTCCCTCCAGACACCCAGCTTTAAAATTTCTCTCTTTTGTACTCTTTCCCTTTATTTCTCAGACTGGCCGAAACTTAGAGAAAATAGAAAAGAATCTACATTGAAATATTGGGGGCTGGTTCCCCCGATAATGTCACATAAGTAGAATCATACCATATGTAACTTTTTGGTTTAGATTTTTTCACCTAGCACAATATATTTGAGATTCATCCATGTTGTGTGTATGAATAGTTTGCTCTCTTTTATTAATTAGTAGCATTCCATTGTATGCATGTACAACAGTGTGTTTACTCATACACCCATTGAATAACATTTGGATTGTTTGAAGCTCTTGGTGATTATAAGTAAAACTGCTATGAACATTCATAGATGAGTTTTTGTGTGAATGTAAGTTTTCGTTGTTGTACCTTAAATAGTATTTTAAGTACCCTGATTTGATCATTACACATTCTATGCATGTACCCCATAAATATGTCATAAATCATATGTAGCCCATAAATATGTACTATTACATGTTTGTAATAGTACTCCATAAATGTACCCCAAAATATGTACTATTATATATATATACACTACTATGTATCAAAATAAAAAAATTAAAAAAAATTTTGAAGTAGATTTGTTGGGTGATACAACACACACACACACACACACACACACACACACACATATATGTAATGTTTTAAGAAACCACCAAACTGTCTTCCAGAGTGGCCGGACCATTTTGCATTCTCGTCAGCAATTGGTGAGAGTTTGTATTGCTCTGCATGTATTCCAACACTTGGCATTATCAGTAATTTTTTTTTTATGTTGGCCATCTTAATAGGTGTGTAAGTCAACCTTTGATGATATTTTGACCAAGCATGTGAAAGAGTCCAATTCATTTTCTGTTGGTGGTATTTATGAACACTTCTGAGGGTGCTTCAGAGCTCAGTAGAGCTTCGGGATGTTATCAGGGATCATCTAAAAAAGGATTCCATTATCAATTAAGAGTTTAGGACTCAAGAAGTTTTTGTTTTTAATTAAATAAGTTTCCATGCTGCAGGACTACCCAGTATCTTTAATATACCTGTGTGCATAATGACTGTCCACAGGAAGAGACAGTAGGCAGTGTTCCCCTAAAATTTGAAGATGGAACTCTTTGGACTGTGGAGCATCCCAAAGGTTGAATATTGGGCAAAACTCATTTGGGAAATGCTGCTGTCATTCACAGAGAGAAGAAAAATAATCTGTGGATACTCAGTAACCATGCATTAACTGAAAACAGTTTTCTTCTCTACAAAGTGAACTTTTTCATTTAAGAACATCTCTTTCTTAATTTATTGATCCTCTTAAGAATAAGGTTTCTGTGACTCTTCTGAGATATCCCACCACAGAACTGTGATTAACTTAAAAAGACCCAAGACATTGAGATTTCTTGACTTCTTGCACAGAAGGCTGGTTCTTCATTGAAATGATATTTTCTTTCTTCCATGGCTGTCCCTCTGAGCAGAGCCATATTTTGGCATTGTGAGCTGTTCTCAATCACCAAAGACCAGAAACTAAGCCAGGAAGACTTTGCCCCATTGTTTTACCTCTGTTCTCGTCCTCTTTACTGTCGTTAATTCACATGAAAGTTCCATGTTTTCTCCTTCCCCACTGGTCCAAGTGCACGTCCTGCCCTGAGGGACGGTGCAGTGAGCCTGCTTGTCAGAGTACACATTCCCTGTCTCCAAGGATGCCTCTGGTATATTTCCTTTATCTGGAGTTGAAAGTCTTCTGTTTGGGCTTTAAGCCCTAGTGGCAGTTAGCGGGCTTGGTCAGAGGTAGGAAGATTTTACTCTTGCTGGTGATACATCAAGAGGAAATTAATAAAGGATTCTGAACAGTGCTCAGTCGACCTTAATCTAGAATTCTTGCTGAGATTGGGCTTTTAGGAACCCTGATGAAGAGATAAACTCAGCTCTCTCTGTTTCAACTGAGCTCGTCAATACAGCACTAAGGCAATTTGGCCAATGTAACAACCCACTGTGAATCACTACAAAGCTGAAATCGTGTCCCTAGAGAGCTCACTGAAATGGACATGAGTATTTCATGAGAAAGGCTAGATCACTGCAGAGGCAAAAGGTTCATCTAAATCAGTGTTTGTCGTTGCTGTTATGAATCCAGCAAACTGAGGTTTTCATTCTGTTTTGACTCCAGCTGTTTTCCTTCAGAGCTGCTCTTGCTCATGTGTCTGAGGCGTTCCCTGTTGGAGGCCTTCGGCTACCTCATCCCAAGGTGCACCTTCCATAGATGGTCTATGCAGCTGGCCAAGGGAAAGAAATTCTTGTACCCAAGACCCTGTCACCTCTTGCTGCAACTCTCCTTATCCCTTGCACTTCTACCTGGTCCTGAAGGCCAACTGCCTCCTCTCTGACATCTCTTTCTTCACTCCATAATGATTCCTCTTCTAGCCTTTTATCCACATAGAGGGCCCTACCTGTGTGTCTGAGATGGAGTTGTCTGGGTTCATATGAGGATTCCCTACCTAGGATCCTCAGCTGGTATTTCTTCAAGAATGGCCAACAGATCAACTGCATCAGTACCACCTTAGGGTGCCTGTTAAAAATACAAATTAGGGGGGCCCATGGGATCACTTGCAGGAAGCATAGAGTCTGCCTTTTAACAAACACCCAAATGTTTCTCTTTGCATTCGAGTTTTAGAACAGTTGGCCCAGCACTTCCCACCTATAGATCTGCCTGCTGGGCATCACCTCAGCTCATTTCTGCTTCTCTTTATAAGAAAGTCTTTTATATATTTGCAGATTAGCCACATCTGTCTCAAGCCTACAAACTCATACTAATAAACAGCTTGTTGTAATTTTCTTTACCACACTCCCATCCCCAAATAAATTCCCATCAACTTATTATATCTCTATTTTTTTTTTCTAGTTCTCATCAAAAGGGACTTACACTTATAGGCATGAGAAAAATAAAAGAGTACAAAATTACCTAGAACACTAGAAAACTGAACAAAACACGTGAAACAACAGCATTCAGACACTGGACTACGGACAGCCCAGGACTGTGACCCCTGAGAGAAGGGAAGCAGGGAGGGCAAGTTGTACAATCCTTCAGTCTTGCTGCCTGGAAGCAGTTTCTGAACTGCAGTTCAGGGGAGGGGAATTCAAACAGATTCTGGAAATCTCACCAAATTGAGACAAAATAAATCAGAGTTCAGAGAGGTCAAACAGCCAGAATGTGGGGCAGAGAACAGACAGGAGAGGATTCTACAGAGAAGGAATTCCAGAAATCTGAACAGGGGCCCCTTGAGTCTGAAAAACCAGTCAGTATATGGTTAGGATAAAACTCCACAAGGTGGGGCAAAGAACAATTTCCAGGAAAAGAACAATCACCAGAGAGCTGTAAGTCAAAGAGTTTCCAGAGCTTACACAGAAGTGGGAATCATTCGAATGTTCACCAGCCATAGGGTAGGGAGACTTCATTGAATTACAGAGATCCCACTCAGCAGAGACCCCAGAAGGGTCATGTGTTAGGAATGTGACTAAATTAGTCCTAGAGTAAAGGCTACTCTAGATCTGCTTTATAAGAGCTTAAAAACAAGTTTTGAGTGGGCCAAACTGATCCACAAGTAATTTAACTGCCTGTCAGAACAAACTCCAACTTGTAAAGGAATAAACTAATATCTAGCACTCAACAATGAAAGAAATGCCTACATCAATAAAAAGTTACTAGATTTATAAGAAATAAAAAAAGTGCCACATAACCAGTAAAAAATTCAGTCAATAAAAAACCTTGAAATAATAAAGAAGATGAAATTATCAGATGAAAACATTAAAACAGGTATTATGAATGGGATTGATATGCTAAAATATTTAAATAAAAACATAAATATAATTATGAGAGAAATGGAAACTATAAAAGAGAAGCCAATGAAAAGAATAACATCTGAAAACAAAATTTTACTGAGTGGAATTTACAGATCAGACACTCTAGAAGAAAAGAGCAATGAACTTGAATCCAGAGAGACAGAGAAAGAGAGAGAGAGAGAGAGATATGACAAAAACAAAAAACAAAAATACTTGAAGAAATAGTCCCTGAAAATTTTCCAAAAATTGATGAAAACTATAAACCCACAGATCTAGGAACAAACCCCAATTAGCAGAATAAGCACAATTAAAACAACACCAAGGCACATTATAATCAAATTGCTGAAAATCTGTGATAAAAATCCTAAAAGTATTAAATAGCTGGAGAAAAAAGAGGCACATTATATCAGAGATAAATAAAGATTAGAATTATTGCAAACTTCTTGTCAGAAATTATGTAAACCTTAAGACAATGAAGTAATATCTTTTAAGTACTTACTGAAAGAAAAAAAAAGAAAAAATTATCAACCTAGAATTCTATACCTAGTGCAAAAATAAAGGTGAAATAAAGACTTTCAGGTAAGTAAAAGCTGAAAGAATTTCTCAACAGTAGGCCTTCACTATAGGAATTATAATTCTTCATGAAGTTTTTCAGACAGAAGGAAACCAGATATAACTTGGATCTACACAAAGAAATGAAAAGTGCCTTATATAGTTGGTATGTAGGTAAATGAGACATTTTTTCTTATTTTTAATTTTCTTAAAAGATAAATTGACTATTTAAAGCAAAATATAGTCATGCATTGCTTTGCAATGTGGATATGTTCTGAGAAATGCATCATTAGGCAAATTCATCATTGTGTGAACATTACAGAGTGTACTTACACAAACCTCAATGGTATAGCCTACTACGTACATAGGCTGTATGGTATAGCCTATGTTCCTAGGCTACAAACCTCTACAGAGTGATACTGTACTCAATACTGTAGGTAATTATAACACAATGGTAAGTATTTGTGTATCTAAACATAGCTAAACATAGAACAGATATAGTAAAAATAAAGTATAAAAGATAAAAAATGGTACATGTGGATAGGGCACTTACCCTATATGGAGCTTGTAGGGCTGGAAGTTGCTCTGGATGAGACAGCGAGTAAGTGGTGAATGAATGTGAAGGCTGAGGACATTACTGTACACTACTGTAGACTTTACAGACACTATATACTTAGGGTACATTAAGTTTATATAAATATTTTTTCTTCAATAATAAATTAACCCTAGCTTACTGTAATCTTTTTACTTTATAAACTTAAAAAAATTTTAAACTCTTTGACTCTTTTGTAATAACGTTTAGCTTAAAACACAAACAATCATATAGCTGTAAAAAAATTCTTTCTTTATATCCTTATTTTATAACCATTTTTCTATTTTTAAAGATTTTTAGATACATTTTAAATGTTTTTGTTAAAAACAGAGACACAAACACACATATTAGCCGAGGCCTACACCAGGTCAGGTTCATCACTGTCTTCCACCTCCACACCTTGTCTCACTGGAAAGTCTTCAAGGCAAAAACACGAATGGAGCCGTCATCTCCTATGATAACAATACCTTCTTCTGATACCTCCCAAAGGACCTGGCCAAGGCTATCTTACCATTAACTTATTTTTATAACGTAAGTAGAAGGAATACATTCTAAAATAACAATAAAAAGTATAGTATAGTAAATACATAAACCAGCAACACAGTCATTTATTATCACTATCAAGTATTACATATAGTGTGTAATCGTATGTGTTATACTTTTATATAACTGACAACACAGTTCATTTGTTTATACCAGCATCACCAAAACATGTAAATAATGTATTGTGCTGCAATGTTACCATGTGATAGGAATTTTTCAGCTCACTTATAGTCTTATGGGATCACTGTTTTGAATGGGGTCCATCACTGACCAAAACATTGTTATGTAATGTATGACCGTAGTAACAATCTCTTATGGGGTTTATAACATATATAAAAGTAAAAATCTATTAAAACAATAGCATAAAGATAGAAAGTATACTTTGGAACTATAGTGTTACAGGTTTCTTTTCTTTTTTTTTTTAGACGGAGTCTTGCTCTGTCGTCCAGGCTGTAGCGCAGTGGTGCAATCTCGCCTCACTGCAACCTCCGTCTCCCAGGTTCAAGCGATTCTTGTGCCTCAGCCTCCCGAGTAGCTGGGATTACAGGCACGTGCCACCTTGTTGGCTAATTTTTGTATTTTTAGTAGAGATGGGGTTTCACCATGTTGGCCAGGCTGGTCTCAAACTCCTGACCTCAGGTGATCCGCCTGCCTCGGCCTCCCAAAGTGCTGGGATTACAGGTGTGAGCCACCACACCCGGCCTACAGGTTTCTTAGTTGTACTTGAAGAAGTATAATTTTTTTTTTCATTTTGTCGTTTTTAGAGACACGTTCTCAGCTATGTTTTCCATGCTTGGAGTGCAGTGGCTATTGATGGGTGTGATCATTGCACACTAATGCCTTGAGCTCCTGGGCTCGATCTGAGATCTTCCCACCTCCGCCTCTGAAGTAGCTGGAACTACAGCTTGCCTGGCTAAAAATTCATATATTAAGTCTCAGAACAACACTTAAAAATAAAGAAAACAGAGAAATAGCTAATAAGCCAATATTAGAGATAAAATGGAATCCTAAAAATATAATCAGTTATCCAAAGAAGGCAGGTGAAGTGAAATAGCAACAAAGAAAATACAAGGATAAATAAAATACAAATAGCAACATGGTAGACTCAATTCCAACCATATTTGTAATTATAATAAAGAATCTAAACACTACTATCAAAAGTCAGATATTGCCAGAGTAGATATAAAAATCGAGACCCAATTATATGAAGTCTACAGATATGCTCATTAAATATGAAAACACAGGTGGATTAGAAGTGAAAGAATGAGAAAAAATATACTATGCAAACACTACCCATTAAAAAAAGCTGATGTGGCTATATTAATATCAGGAAACTAGATCTCAGAACAGGAAATAGTACCAGAAATAAAGAGGAATATTTTACATTGATAAAGGGGTCAGGAAGACGTCATAATTTGAAATATGTAAGCACCTAAAAACAAAGCCTAAAAAAAATCAAAACTGAAGGAACTGAAAGGAGAAATACACAAATGCACAATTACAGTTGAAGATTCTGTTACTCTTCTCTCAGTACTTGATAGAACAAATAGAAAATCAGTCATGGAGATATATGAGACTTAAACAATACATGATATTGGATGTTTAGTAGGACTGTTGTCCTGGAATTAGTGCTGGGGGCTACAGATAAAATAACAGGCTTTAAGTACCCTATATTCTGGAGAAAGTTGCCAAACACTGGGGCCAGCACCTCCCTAGTAGAAGACCGTCAAATTAGCCCTGCTCCTCCCTACCATCATGCCAACAACTACCTGCCTTACTGCCAACCCATATGAGGAGACAAATGGGAGAATGAAAGTTGGAAGTCTTTGGGCCTTGGGAAGTGTCCAAAGCTCATAGCAACAAGCCTTTGAGGTTGGAGATCAGAAAGACTTGTTTTCTGGTCACAACCCTGCTGACCCAAACAGGATCTGGTTCAGACAGGACGAAGTAAAAAAACCATCAGGAACCGTCAGGTGGTGACAAAAGTTATCCCTAGCTGCCCTCATTGCTCATTAGCATGAGACACTCCCACCAGCACCATGATCATTTACAAATGCCATGGCAATGACCTGGAAGTTACCATTCCTTTCCTGGAAAGTTCTAAATAACCCACCCCTCAATTTGCATTAACCTGCCCCTTAATTTGCATATAATTGAAATTGAGTATCAACACAGTCGCCAAGAGCCCATGCATTGCTGACTCTGGGCTGCCTATGAGGTCATGCTGCTTTACAAGGAGTAGTACTGTTCAGTAAAGGATTGCTGTCTAACACCACTGGTTTGCCTTTGACTTCTTCCCTGGGTGAAGCCAAGAACCCTTCTGGGCCAAGCTCCAATTTGGAGGCTTGCCTGTCCTGCGTCACTTTCCCAAAACATAAACTTTGGAAGGGGCCCATAAGAAAATTCACTGTAGAGCTTGAGGGCACCTGCCTAAAGCTAAGACTACTACCTCTCTCCAGGCAGGATCCTTGCTGGATTACTATAAACCAGCAGTCCCATCATGACACTGTCAGCAGGAGAGACAGCAATTGGAGAATTGTTGGAAAAGATTGGTCTGTAGTTCTTGGAGTTGTGCAGCACTTGTGAATTTACAAAAAGGCACTTTATTTTCTGGAAATTTCTGGAAGTAAAAAGCTTATAGGAGCAGCTAAAGGTGGAGGGGGAAGCAAGGCCTTGGGTAGTGGTTATTAGTATCCCCTCCCAGCTCTGGAGGCAACTCACAGAGTTCGGAGGGGATAACATAGTTCCTGTGGCCCCACATACAAGGAGCCAGAAGATGGAGGAGACAGGAGACACAGGTCGCAGTGAGGCCTGGGGGCAAGAGAGGCCACTCTCAACGCAGGATCCTGAACTCTGCCTCTCTTCTTCTTCTGGTCTTGAACACCACAGGAATTAGGCCTTGAGAATAAGTGAGATTCAAGAGAATACTAATCCTCAAGTCAGACCCCTGCTCCCCCCTACACCTTCCTTCCACAATGCAGCAGTGAGGGGCTGGTGAGAGCAGCCCACATCCTCCTTCCTAACAGGCCCCTGAGCTCTGCGGAGCTGTGGGGAAGGGATGAGCTCAGGTTGAAATCCGACCTGAGCCTGGAATGTGAATAATTCAAAGTGACTGGAAACCCACAGCTCTGCCAAAAATGTTGCTAAGGTAAAGAAAGCGGGGAATTGACAGAGCACAGTGATTGGAAAAACATTACACTATTTCAAGCTAATATCCCACTGAGCTGAGAATGCTTAACAAAACCAGACTATTACTACGTATCCAAATTGTGCACATATTTGTCATGGCTGTCACCATATTGGTATGTATTACATTATATTTATATGCAATAGTGTGCTTAATAATGCACCTATTGTTGAGCATTTGGGTTATTTCCAATATATTCTATTTAGAAACAAGCTTGCTATAATTGGTATAAATTGCTCTATTTTTCTTCTTAGCTATTTCCTTAGTTATATGCCTCAGCTCTCAACTAAAATGGCATTTACTAATGGAAAGTCTTTGCTCCCCTGCTAAAGTCTGGGTTAGACTTCTCTCCTATACCATCCTTTGGCTCACCACTTCAATGCCTGTCACTCTATTGTGATATCCCTTCTGGACACCAAATGTGTATAAGTTGGTTTTCCTTCCGTTGTAGGTGACAGTGTGCCATTCATACTGGCTTATACACAAAAGGGGCCGTATTGGCTCACACACTGAAAGTCCAAGGGTGGAGCTGACTACAGGCCTTTCAGTCCTGAGACTCAGAGGACACCATCTCGCCATTTCTCTAATGTCTTTGCCCTGCTGTCTTTGCCCGGCCTTTCTCCAGGGGTTATTTCATTTTTAGGCTGACACAGCCCAGGGAATGGAAATACCTACAGCAGCGCCAAGCCTCATACCTTTATACAATACGGCAGAAGAAAATGTATCTTTGCCACAAGCCCGAGCAAACATCTTTATTCATCTCATTAGCTCCACATGAGTTATGTGCCATCTCTGAACAAATCACAGTGGCCAGGGGGTGAAATACAATAATTGACTTAAAATAGGTGTAGCTGGATGAGTGGACCATCCATTCACAGGGTGGAAAATGAGGAAGGGGTGTTTCTTTTTCTTTTCTTTTCTTTTTTTTTATTATTATTATACTTTAAGTTTTAGGGTACATGTGCACAATGTGCAGGTTAGTTACATATGTATACATGTGCCATGCTGGTGTGCTGCACCCATTAACTTGCCATTTAGCATTAGGTATATCTCCTAATGCTATCCCTCCTCACTCCCCCCACCCCACAACAGTCCCCAGAGTGTGATGTTCCCCTTCCTGTGTCCATGTGTTCTCATTGTTCAATTCCCATCTTCAAAGTTATGCTTCTATGGAAACAAAGACTTGGCCTGCAACCAGTCTGATAGGTTGTGGAAAGCCAATTTCCTATCTGCTGTGCAGAAAAGGTAGGGAGTTTGTAAAGGGAGTAGCCTCTGGTCTTTTTGTCACTTAGGCGTGGAAAGTTAGGGTTTTCCTTTCAATTTAGTTCTAGAAAGTTGGCGTGAAACAGCCTTAGGTTCCCTGCCTCCAGACCCTATTCTCCTGCCTCACCTGGATTGTGAGCCCGGAAAATATACATTCACTACATCAATAAATGTGTTTCTTTCCCTCTGTAGGATTGTAAGCTCTCAGGGCGGGGATTATATGGACTTCACCACTGTATTCACAGTACTCACAACGGTGCCTAATGCATAGAAGGAAAATGCTTAGTGACTATTCATTGAATGAATAAATTCCCCAAAGTGGAATAACCAGGTTGGAAGAGCTAAACATTTTTTAAGACCTTATTACATGTTGCCAAATTGTTCTCTAGAAAAAAAAGTACCAATTTATAGTAGAATTGTGGTTAAAAAAAAACAACAGTATAATAGTAGTGTGTGCTAGGATAGCTATTTATACAAAATATTGCCAACAAGTAATTTTATTGTTTTAATTAATTTTTGGTAGTACAATATGTTTTTAAAGTAGATTTTTATTTTTATTTTATTTATTTATTTATTTTTATAAAGATGGAATCTTACTATGTTGCCCAGGCTGGTCTCCAACTCGTGGGCTCAAGCCTCCCAAAGTAGCATGATACAGGTGTGAGCCACTGTGTCTGCCCTTAGCAGATTTTTAAAGCTGCTATCTTCTACAAACATTTTTCCATTAACAAAGTCGATCATCTGCCCAGTGCTGATATTAATTATAAATTTGCCTATATATTTTTATTTTTATTTTTTTGAGACAGGGTCTTGCTTTGCCATCCAGGCTAGAGTGTGGTGGTGAGATCTTGGCTCAAGTTATCCTCCTTCCTCAGCCTCCTAAGTAGCTGGGACTACAGGTGTGCACCTCTAAGCTCAGATAATTTTTTTAAAAAATAAATTGAGATGGGGTCTCACTATGTTGCCTGGACTGGTCTTGAACTCCTGGGCTCAAGTGATCCTCCCACCTCAGCCTCCCAAAGTGCTGGGATTACAGATGTGAGCCACCGTGCCTGGCCTACTTTTTTAGTTTCTTGTAGAGACTGGACCTCATTATATTGCTGAGGCTGATCTTGAAATCCTGGGCTCAAGTGATCCTCCTGCCTCAGTCTCCCAAAGTGCTGGGATTACAGGAGTGAGCCACCATGCCCACCCTGCCTATATATTTTTTAAAAGACATTCAGTAATATTTTATGAACTTTTTTCCTCTAAATTACATCTTCCAGTACATTTCCACAGTGATTGGTCTCTTAGGACTTTTTTTTTTTTTCCTTTGTTGAGACAGGATCTCACTCTGTCACCTAGGCTGGAGTGCAGTGGCACCATCATGGCTCAGTGCAGCCTTGATCTCCTGGACTCAAGTGATCCTCCCACTTCAGCCTTCATGAGTAGCAGGAACTATAGGCATGAGCCACCATGCTGGCCTAATTTTTAAAAAGTTTTTTTGTAGAGATGGGGTCTCACTATGTTGCCCACTATTTCTGAGGATTTTAAAAACTGTGATAAAATATATAACATAAGACATAGCATCTTAACTATTTGAACTGTGCAGTTCAGTAGTGTTAAGTACATTCACATTGTTGTGCAACCAATCTCCAGAACTCTTTTATCTTGCCAAACTGAAATTTTATAGCCATTAAACAATAACTCCTAACTTCTTCCTCCTCCTCCTATCCCCTGTCAACCATCATTCTACTTTTTGTCTACTGTTTGAATAATCTGGGTACCTCATATAAGTGGAATCATAAAGTATTCGTCCTTTTGTGGTTGGCTTATTGTGACTTAGCATAATGTTCTCAAGGTTCAACCAGGTTGAAGCATGTGTCAGAATTTCCTTCCTTTGTAGGGCTAAATAATATTCCATTGTATGGATATACCACATTTTGATTTTCCATTCATCTGTTGATGGACATTTGAGTTGTTTCCACCTTTGGGCTACTGCGACTATTGTTGCTATGAACGTAGGTTTCAAATATCTGTTCAAGGCCCTGTTTTCCACAGCAACTATCATTTTACATTCCTAGCAACAGTGGACAAGTGTTTCAACTTCTCCATATTTTGGCCAGTGCTGCTTCTCCTTCTCCTTCTCCTTCTCCTTCTTCTTCCTCTTTTGAGATAGGGTCTCACTCTGTCACCCAGGCTGAGGTGTAATGGCACAATCTTGGCTCACAGCAACTTCTGCCTCCTGGGTTCAAGCGATTCTCCTGCCTCAGCCTCCCAACTAGCTGGGACTACAGGTATGAGGCACCATACCTGGCTAATTTGTGTATTTTTAGTAGAGACAGGGTTTCCCCATGTTGTCCAGGCTGGTCTTGAACTCCTGACCTCAGGTGATTCACTGCCTTGGCCTCCCAAAGTGCTGGGTTTCCAGGTGTGAGCAACCATGCCTGGCCAAATATGCAAAAATTTTAAATGCATTTATGCATTATAAGAGGGGAGGGTTATATTCTCAAGGGGGGAGGGTTATATTCTCAAGGAGCTAGAAAAAATTGTAAAATTGCTCTTTATGCCTTTTGACTTGAAATTTGATGACATGCTTTTCAAAATCTTTAATTTTGTTCCTTTCTTTCACAGTTGAACCAACTCTCGACCAGCTTAATTCCAAAGAACACCCAACCATGGTTAAAATTTTCCACTTTCAGCATACCTAATGTTTTGCATCATGATTTCAACCATGTTAAGTTTATAAGACCTATTCTTTTTTTATCACAATTATTGGTACTTTCATTTTTCTTTCTATTTTATAAGACAATAAGGGACAAATGCAATAAGATGCCTAAATGCCTACATTATTGTACAGATGAAAATGATGCCACTGCCCAAACATTGCTGTTGGCCAGGCAAGGCCACAAGCCCTTGAAACTGTAGATCAAAATGCTCACCTGTTAGTGGAGTATGACCATCTGAACTTACCAAAAGTAGTTTCAAGTTGTATACTTTAAGAAAGTGCAAGCTATTTGGAAGTCGGATACATGAAAGCCAAAGATTTCCAAAAGTGGGTTTCCAAAGATCAGACACTTTAATACTAATTTCATTACTTTTACATTTATTGAGAACCTACTGTGTGAAAAGCACAAAGTTTGGTTCTTGAGGTGGGGTGGATTGTAAGAAGAAAAGAGAAAATAAGGATACTTACTTAAAATCTGGTGGTGGAAGAAGAAGCATACAAAATAATTTTAAAACAAGGAAGACTCCAATAAACCCTTCTCAAATTCTTCTAATAAACTGAAGAATGGAATACTTTCTTTTTTTTAATTATATATCATCCTTTTAATACAAGCTTAAAAAATCTGGAACAATAGAAACTGTACAGATTTGATCAATCTTTTTGTTTTGTTTTTAAACTAAAATCTCTAAACACACCAGTGTCCCATTCCAAAATATTGCACAACATTCTGAATACAAAACTCTTGCTTGTATTCCTCCTTCACTAAAGAAAAAAGTTCACGACCCCGCTCCCCAGGCTCCTCTCCAGGCTTGCCTCAATGCCCCCTTTCCATCCCTAGGGAGCAAACTAGAGAATCTATAGCTCACTGCATTGAGAAAAAGACATCACTCTGGACTAACACTTTGAAGAGTGGAACACTTTCTAACTCATTCTGTGGCCAGAATTGCCCTGATACCAAAGCCAGACAAAGATACTATAAGAAAAGACAGCTACAGACCAATATATTTTGTGAATATTGATACAAAAATTCTCAACAAAATACTAGCAAACTGAATTCGGCAGCAAATATTAAGAGAATTATTCACTATGACCAAGTGAGATTTATTCCTGGAATCCATGTATGGTTTAACACATAAAAATCAATCAATGTAATATACCACATTAACAAAATGAAGGAAAAGAACATATAATCATCTTGATGCAGAAAAAGCATTTGACAAAGTTCAGAACCTTTTTGTGCTAAAAACACTCAACAAACTAGGAACAGAAAGAAACTTTCTCAATATAATAAAGGCCATATATGAAAAAAACCACAGCTAACATTATACCCAATGGTGAAAGACTGAAAGCTTTTCCCCTAAGATCAGGAATACTTTCACCACTGCTCTTGAATATGTACCAGAAGTTCTAAGCCAGAGGAAGAGGCAAGAAAAAGAAATCAAAGGCCTCCAAATTGCAAATAAAAAAGTAAAATCATCTTTGTTTGCAGATAACTTGACTTCAAATGTAGAAAACCCTAAAGAGTCCTCAAAAAGAAAAAAACAAAAAACAAAAAACAAAAACCTGTTAGAACTAATGAATGAATTCAGCAAAATTGCAGGATACAAAATCAACACTGAAAAATAACTTTCATTCCTGTAAACAGCAGTTACCAACCTGAAAAGGAAATTTAAAAATCAATTCAATTTATGATAACATCAAAAGAATAAAAACTTAAGAATACAAGTAGCCAGGCAGTTGAAAGATTGCTACAGAACATTACTGAAATAAATTCTAAAAGATTTAAATTAATGAAAAGACATCTCTTATGATCTGAATGTTTATGTGCCCCCCAAATTCCTACATTGAATCCTAACCCACAAGGGGATGGTATTAGGAGGTGGGCCTTTGGGAGGTGATGAGGTCATGTGGATGGAGCCCTCATAACTGGGATTAGTGTCCTTACCAAGAAAGTTAAAGGGAGCTCATTTGCCTTTCCACTATGTGAGGACACAGGGAGAAAATATCATCTATGAGGAAGCAGGCCCTCACCAGACACTAAATAAGATCTTGGCAGCCTCCAGAAGTGTGAGAAATAAATTTCTGTTGTTTGTAAGCTACCCAGTGTATGGTATTTTGTTATAGCAAAATGAAATAAGACAACATCCTATGTTCATGGATTAGAAAACTTAATATTGTCAATATGACAATACAAACCAAAAGGATCTACAGACTCAATGTAATTCCTATCAAAGTTCCAGTGGCATTCTTTGGAGAAATAGAAAAAGCCATCCTAAAATTTATATAGAATCTCAAAGGACTTCCAATAACCAAACAATATTGAAAAAGAAGAATGAAGTTTCAGGTCTCACACTTTCTGATTTTAAAACTTGCTACAAAGCTATGGTAATCAAAACAGGGTGGTACTAGCTTAAGGACAGATATATAGATAAATAGAATAGAATAGAGATACTAGAAATAAACTCTCATGTTTATAGTCAATTGTTTTTGACATGATTTTCAAGATCATTCAATGGGGAAAGGACAGTCTTTTCAACAAATGATGCTGGGAAAACCAGATACCCACATGCAAAAGGATGACTTGGACTTACATCTTATACCACATAAGAAAATTAACTCAAAATTGATCGAAAGTCTAAACTTGACAGCTAAAACTCCAAAATTCTTAGAAGAAAACATAAAGGAAAAATCTCATGACTTTGTGTTTGACAATGATTTCTTGGATATAACACTAAAAACACAGGCAACAAAATAAAAAATAGATAAGTTGTATTCATCAAAATTTAAAAGTTCTGTGCATCAAAGAATACTATCAAGAGAGTGACAAGACAACCTACAGAATGGGGGAAAATATTTGCAAGTCCTATATCTGATAAGGGAATAATATTTAGAATATATAAAGAACAAATAAAACTCAACAACAACCCAAAAATAAAACAATTCAGTTTAAAAATGGACATCAATAGTTATAGCAGCAATATTCACAATAGTTAAGGATGGTAATAACCCAAGTGTTCACCAACAGATAAACAAGTGTAGTATATATATACAATGGAATATTATTCAGCTATAGAAATAAAGAAAATTCTGATACATATGACAACATGGATAAACCTCAAAAACATTATGCTAAGTGAAATAAGCCAGTAACAAAAGAACAAATATTGTATGATTCCACTTATTCAGGTACCTACAATAGGCAAATTCATAGAGACAGAAAGTAGAAGGGCGATTGCCACGGTGTGGGGGGAGGAGGGAGTGGGAGTTATTATTTATTATTTATTTTTTAAATTAAATTTAATTTTTTTCAGATTGAGTCTCACTCTGTTGCCCAGGCTGGACTGCAGTGGCATTATCTCAGCTCACTGCAACCTCCACCTCCCAGGTTCAAGTGATCCTCCTGCCTCAGCCTCCTGAGTAGCTGGGACTACAGGCATACGCCACCACACCCAGCTAATTTTTGTATGTTTAGTAGAGATGAGGTTTCACTATGTTGGCCAGGCTGGTCTCAAACTCCTGACCTCAAGTGATCTGCCCACCTCAGCTTCCCAAAGTGCTGGCATTACAGGTGTGAGCCACCACAGCTAACCCTGGAGTTATTACTTAATGAGTATGGAGTTCCTATTTGTTATGATGAAAATTTCTGGATAGTGGTGATAATTACATAACATTGTGAATGCGTTAATGCCACTGAAGAGTTCAATTAAAAAATGGTTAAAATGGTAAATTTTGCTAGGCATACTTTATCACAATATAAATAAAAATAAAGGGAACAATCCAAGCAAAGGAGTGGAAGCTGATGCTCCTTACCAGGACTGTAAAGAATACAGTTTTTTTGGATGACTCCACGAGCAGGAGATGCAGTTCTTTGCTTGGCAGTGGGAGAAGAGCTTCAGTGGTCTGTGGAGCAGGCCGCTGGCTGGGCCTGCCTGGAGCATCAGGACCTGGGCAGTGGTAGAGAATCAGGTACATCGTACAATGTAAGCTCCAGGAAGTCAGGTGCCCTCTCTGCATTCATCGTTTTGTCACCAGCCCCTGTCACACAGCAGAAAATAGGCATTTTTCCAATGAATGAATGAATGAATGAATGAACAAAACATACAGAGCAGTGGGTCTCAATATGTATCATAATATATAGTATCAGAATGTATCTGCACATATTGGAATCTCTGGAGGGCTTTCAAAACACAGCTTGCTGGAGTCAGAGCTCTGATTCAATAGATCAGGGATGGGGCCTGAGAAGTCGCATTTCCAACAAGTTCCCAGATGCTGCTGCTGCTGCTGGTCGGGGGCTACACGTTGAGAACCACTGATTTAGAAGAAGGAACAATCATCATGCTGAAGGACCAGGTTCCTGCTCACATTTCGAAGTCAATATGTAAACCTCTATATTCTTTCAAAAATCTGAGACTGCAAGTGAAGAGATCACTCCCTAAAAGAACCTTAGTCCTCAGTGAGCCTGCATATGGGCCCAAACAGACCTGGATTGATATTCCAAGTCCACTGCTCTCTACCTGTGTGACTTTGGGTGCGATATCCAGCTTCTCTGGACTTCAAATACTGTACCTGTAAAATAGAGATGATAGTAGCAAACTCATCATCAGGATTAGATGCGGTAGAGTAAGTAACAAATAGAAGCCCTCTTTACCCAATTTCTACCTAACCCACTTGCCATTTTAACCATCTCTGTCTTCCTGAGTGAGGCCAGATAGGGGCCCATGGACCCCGTGGCCTTCCTACATGCCCTCCCTCACCTGCTAAGACAAAGGCATTCCAAAATTAGGTGCATCTGTTACCAAACCTGTTTTGCTAATTGTAACTACAATATGTAATATGTAACTTAATTAAACATTACCTAAATCCGTGAAATACGAGTGCAAAAGAAAGAGCGTTGTTGTTCCTATGACACAGTAACTTAAATGCTTTGGAGAGTCTCCATAAAGGCAAGCGGTTAAAATAAATTACTATCAGATTACGTGTATGTGAGACAACTGTAAAAGAGTGGGGGAAACAGCAAACATTGAGAAAGACTCTCCATTGCTCACACATATCTATAAGTTCCGGCTCCACTTTAAAGAGTCTTAAACTGGAGATCTTAGATGATGGATTGCAGATGTGGTTTATGCAGTAATAATGATTTGGGACACTGGTCAGGGACCAGTACTTAAAGGCAGGGTTTTGAGCTTTAATCAATAGATTGGCAAAGAAATGTACAGATCCATGTCTTAAGTTAAAGTAAAATGCTTAAGGTATGAGTATATCACTTGGTGAGGTTCCCTGCTTCGACTGACTTTTTAGCAGACCAAAATGCCAGTTCTATTCACACTGGATAAGGAGTTTTCACAGTACTTGGCACTGGCTAAATGTTATCTCCTTCTCCCATCACCACCGTACCACCACCTTGAAAGTTCGATTTCACACCCAAATGCCATTCCTGTTCTTTAACATTTTCTCAGTAAATACACGCTGTTGAAGTGCCTCCACGTTGCACTAAACCAGTGCTATTTGCAGAGAACATTCACTTAACCTTAGAGCACGGAGGCCCAGGACATTTCCATTTTACACCTTCCAGAAACAGCTTCACCCCCTCACTCAGCAGAATCCAGAGAGGCCTGGGGAAGGTGGCAGACAGAGCTCAGGAGTAGTCATCCAGCTTTTAATAAAAATAACAATATCCACCCTTTACGCAGCAGTCTAATGATCACGAGCCCTTTGAAGACGTAGGTTAATCTCCTGACGCCCCTCTGAGCTGGGTCCATGTTGTTCTTTTCTGCTTAGGTTAGGGAGTGGAAGGAAGGAAGGTTAATTGACTTGTTGAAGGCAGCACTACAACTTAATAGAAATGACAGAGTGAGACTCCAGGGCTGCAGGCGTTGCCAGCTGTGTGCCCTGGTCTCAGGTCTTTTGGTCTAGCTTTTTCCCCAGGAAATCGTGTGTGTTTTCGGATCACAATACTTTTACATAAAGTATGTGTGTGTGCATATGTGAATGCGTGTATGTGTATATACGTACATGCATGGGAATATGTATCTTTCCTCTTTCATGAGAAAACCTGCAAAAGAAATATTGTGGGTAATGATTCATCACACTTCACTTCTCCAGTCCCTCAATTGGTTTAAAAAAAAACTCAGCCCACAGGAGAATCGCTTGAACCCAGGAGGCAGAGGTTGCAGTGAGCTGAGATCGCGCCATTGCACTCCAGCCTGGGTGACAAGAGTGAAACTCCATTGCAAAAAAAAAAAAGAAAAAAAAAGATCGGCCATCCCCATTCTTGTTACATTGACTGATAACTTGTTTTGCAAAGAAAAAAGCCAATGCCAAAGCCACCTGCATACACCTTCCCTGCCACCCCAGCAATGGGAAAATCCTAGAGAAACAGCCTGATCTAGGCAAAGGATTGAGGCCGAGAGATGAACTCCTCAGAAGACCCTGCTCTTCTTGCCCTCAGCAAGTCCTGGATATGGGACAGGCAGCCTACCCATATTTGGAGCATCCCATCATATTAGAAAAATAGGATTCCTTGGTCCTGAGGAAACTTTTCCATTTGCTTCCTTCCCACCCATCCTTTCCCATGTTCCTGAGATGTGGCCACAACTTAGGTTGGTTATAAATCATGACGGTGGTGTGTAAGTCATTTGCACAGTATGGGGGTTGTTGTTTTGTGTTTTGGAGGAAAAGTTATGTAAACATCAGCTCCATCTGAGGAACAAATACAGGTTAGCCACAGACAATATAAACAGGGAAGATGATGAGATCCTGTGGTCTCTTCTGGGGCCAACCTGGAGAGCCTGTGGGACCAAAATACCATCTACCGATGTCTATCAGGTGGCTACTGTGTACTCAGTGCCCTTGGAGGGGTCTGGGCGATGGCGCTCAGGATGAAACCCCAGGTGACCAGAGGGAGGAGGGGAAAGGGGTTGGGAACAGAGGCATCGATGGGATAGAACTGTGTAAATGAATGAGGAGATTGAAGGTGACACGCAGACTCTGTCCGGCAAAGTTTCTGCTGCTGCCTAACTCCGTGGACACTGTAAGTGGATAAATTCACTGTGTGCTGTAGCAGGAACTTTACCCAAACTCCTGCGGCACTTTTTCCTCCTCCTTTGCTTCCTGCTTCCCTCCCTAAACCACAGGGGTCCACCCAGGGCAGCCTGCCTTGCCCTACAAGGACAGCAGGGATCTGTGTCATCCAAAACCAGCAGACACATCATAAAACCCTTCCTTCTGATCCTAGCAGGGCAGCAAATTGGGAATGAACTTCAACTGCTTTGTTTTCAATTAACTTGGACTTTCTAGGCCAAACGTGGGCCTAGAAACCCCTCGGGTGGTCCTTCTCTACTGGCAGCTTGAGATGGATTTAAAGTAAGCCACAGCACAGGAAAACTCACATTTGCAAATGAGTCCTTCCCAATTCTTTACAAAATAACTTTTTTTTTTTTTTTTTTTAATACATGGTTTTATTCTCTCAGGCTGGAGTGCAGTGTTGCTATCATGACTCACTGCAGCCTTGAACTCCTGGGCTCAAGTGATCCTCTTGAGCAGCTAGGACCACAGGTGCACACGGTGTACTTTAAAAGTATTATTATTTTGTAGAGATAGGGTCTCACTATGTTGCTGGTCTTAAACTCCTGACCTTAAGCAATTCTTCCACCTTGGCCTCCCAAAGTGCTGAGAGTATAGGCGTGAGCCACTGTGCCTGCCCAAATAACGTTTTTTGTTTGTTTGTTTTTTGAGACAGAGTCTCGCTCTTCACCCAGGGTGGAGCGCAGTGGTGCAATCTTGGCTCACTGCAACCTCCACCTACTGGTTCAAGGGATTCTCGTGTCTCAGCCTCCCAAGTAGCTGGAATCACAGACATGCGCCACCTAGATGCTTGTAAGCACACACCATGCTCTCTTATCTGGTCATCTATTTCCTTAGAAGCCTCAGGAGTCGGATCCTGATAGGGACCAGACACCTCCAGAATCCTCTCTCCAGCAAAAGATTACTTCAAGGCCAGAACCCGCTCCCAGCTGAAGACTGACTACAAGATTGACTGTGATTAATTTGTAACCTGGCAGGATCTACAGTGGCACCCCTTCACCAAATGGAACAGTAACTCAAGATGAGCCACTGGAGCAAGTCATGCCACTTGGCACCTCCTTATACCCCTCTTCCCTCTTCTACATTCCAAACCCCATCTTTAACAACCCCTGTGTTCCCTCCACAAATGGATGAGTGAAATTGCTTTCTACTCTTCCCCTTCTTAGCATGGATAATAGAAAAATCTCACTCCCTTTGATCATAACCCATTATTCTTTTGACTTCTTTCCGCAAGTGGCAAGCAGCCAGACCCTTTTGCCGGTTATAGGAACACTTTCTAAACTCTGCTCTGGTCAGAAATCTGGCAGGTGGTAAGGTGGTGAGGTAATTATCCACCTGCACTCCAGGCTACTTAAAGGGCCAGCAGCTATAGGGCAGAAGCCACAGCGCCCTCCAGTTCTGCCTTTAGGTCAAGGCCAGCAGGCTGCTGAGAGACCCCACCTGAATCCCTCTCTGAGAATTTGGTTGAAGGAAATGCCGAGGTACCTGGTTATGCCCCTTCCTTGGGGACAGCCTTATTCAATGGCTGGCCTGTGCTGGGTACAAAGGCCCAGCCCCAGCCTCATTCTAGGACAGCTTTGTGGGCTATCCCAGTTGCAGAGCCACTGTGAGGTTGAATGAGGCATTTGTTGCAACTGCCTCACAGCTCAGTTTCCCCTTCTGTTCCCTCCCTTTCTCCCTTCTAGGTGCTGTTCTTCAGAACACCCTCCTGCACACAACCTCCATTGCAAAGGCTGTCTCAGCAAAAAAACCTAAGGGGCTACCCACCAGCACCCACATACAGGCCTGCCTCAAGCAAGGCTCGGTTCAGATGCACAACACTGACACTTCCTCCCACACCCTTCCATGAGGGGATAACTATCCACTTTCCTGAGTTCAGTGTGTGTGTGTGTGTGTGTGTGTGTGTGTGTGTGTGTGTTTTAGTTCATTCTGGAAGAACTCAGAACAAACTGGGTGATGTCCTATATGTAGCTGACTATGAGATTAGGTCAGGTTGGCTAATTAAGGCTAATTCACTTCCATCTCCTGAGATGAAAGCTATTGTGGGGCTGGCATATAAACAATTAACCCTACTAGAGTTCAAAAGCTTATGTGAGCTGAGAGCCCATTCCCCACTCTGGAGCCATTCATTAATGATTCTATCCTTTTTCCCCATCCTTTACTCCCATCCTAACTTCCTTTACTGGTGACATCAATTGTCGTTCTGTGCAATTCCCTGACTGACAGCACAAATGCAAATTTAGAGAGCATATCACAGGGAGAGGGCACACTGTGCCTGGGGAGGTTAACATCTGTTTCTGCAGAGATGGTCCTTTTGCTTGGAAGCATATCACAGCCTAGCTAATGTGAGGAGCAGTCTTGAGAGACCCCAGCAAGAAACCCAGAGGCATGGAAAATCTTCACTAATATAAATGAGTGTGGTTTACATTTGGCAGGGTGAGGGGATGCATTTTTAAATGAGAAAAACTGCAGCACTGTAGGTGAAATGAGAGGCTTCCTCTTGCAGAAGTGCATGTGTATCTCAGATCCAGGTGATGGATGGTCGAGGCTTGTAATTACGTGCATCAACAGCCCTTTTGAATTGACCTGGTTATTTGCAAATAAGGTTGCTGACATTTTTAATTGCACTGTTTCCAAAATAGCTGCACTACTTTCTCATAGTGCATTTTTTTCCCTTAATCTTTGTGGTTGTGATCTTGGATTTCTCTAATGTTATAACTGAAAGCAAAGAAAATAAGTTGGTAGGCTAGTTCAACTGAGGCATCCTAGGGATGATGTGGGTCCAGGACCAGCCTCTAGAGAGAGTAAATCACACCAACCAAGGCCCCGGAGACTGGAGTAGAACCCAGACCACTGATTCACACTAGGGAGTGAGGGGATGAGATGGGAGACAGAGAGCTAGGCATTTATATGGACAAAAACATTCTGATGCACTGTGCAAAACTTCCTAGCAAGTTATCTGAAAGAGTAATTGAGAGATTGAGCAGAGAATCAAAGCCAAGGGAGTTTTTTTGGGTAATTTTATCCAGTCTAGGGAAGACCATGGAAAGCTCTCTCAATGCCACTATAGATTTTACTGTTGAAGTAACTATAATTTCTTAACACTTTTGAATTCAGAGTCTTTTTCCCTACACTTTGGGAAGTGCTAGATAAACTGGGCAATCTGTTTGCTTCTGAACTCTCCCTTTTCCAGGTTCCATGCAACAGTTGGCAGTTACCATAAAAATGTTGCAATTACCAAGATTACTACTTATCTGATAATAGTTAAAAAGCTGACTTTGAATGGTGACATTATCTGTCCTTGATCTCTGATTGTAGGGATGTACTTATGTGGTGTCGCTCCATGCACTTGCTATACTCACGTTCTTTCCCTTCACTGTAACTCTGAGACCCATATGGTAGCCTTTAGGATTAGAAAGTACTATTAAGACTTGAGTTGAGGCGGTAAGACACAGAAAAGGATGGCATAGTTAACAATGAGACAGAATGGGTGGAGGAAAGATGAATGAACAGATCAGTGGATTTGTTGTTGGGAAAATAAGCTAAGATTTAATCGCATATAAAAAGAATTTGAAAGACAGAATGTTCCATGAGTGACAAAATCCTTGGTGTAGGGCAAAAGTATCCAAACTGCTAGTTGTGGTTAGTAAGCCCAGGGTCCCAAACCCCAGAATGCTACCCATTATCTCAATAGATTCCTAAGGCTTTCTTTAGAGAACAGTTCAGATCAGATCTACCTTTTAGTCCCAAATACCTGTCTTGTTTCCTGACTTAGAGAACTGAGTTGTGAAAACTCCTTCAACCACTCTAGATTAAGAACTAGATTTCTGGCTGTAAGCTTTTTCTTTTGTTTTCACACGGCTTTCTAAAGATGATGGGAAGAGAGGAAGCACTTCTGAAAGAGACCTCCCAAATTCTCCTTCTCCATAAAAGTAACTAGAATACTGACAAAATTTATGAAAATTGGTGTTTCAGAACTCTGGAAATTAAAAGCTTTCAGAAATCCAATAAATATTTATTCAAGAAAAACAGCTGAAATCAGCAAGAACAATATGTATTATGGCATTTTAACTTGTCCTAATTTTATTCCCCTCCCTCCAGCTTCACAATAATCTTAAAAACGAGTAGCCTGCAACTACAGTAGTAGCCCAACAGCCGCTGGAGGGGGAAGAATGAGTTTGAAGCTCCCCAGAAGCCTCGTCCCAAGATAATTGCCACTGTTTAAGTAGTCTGGAAGCTTATTAAGAAGCTCCATTCTCAGGACTTGTCTTTATTTAATCGGATTCAGAACTCAGTGCAAGCAGCCCTATCCCCAAGACATTTGCCAAACACTATGAGCAGTAATAGTTTAACATTCCAGCTGCCTGAAGTAGCATTTCCAGTTGGGGATAATAAGAGACTGATCAAAAAACTTAAAAGGGAAAACTTGGGAATGAGATATCTATAAGGGGATTTGAAAATCTCCAACACAATCCTGGGAATCTAGAAGTCCACACATATGTGCAGGACAATGTGCATTCCTAGGAAAGAACCAAGAAGGCCCTAATTTCTCCCATCTTGCTGGCCTTCAGGCTCTACCCAAGAAGTAATTAAAGACAAAGGGAGGTTGTAAACTGCCTGCCAGTACCATTGATGGCATACCTCAACACTCACACAGAGTCACTTGACAAAGATTAGGAGATGCATGGGTTCAAGACATTTGAACAAATCTCTGTCCAGTCATTAGCTGAGCACAAAGTTAATCAAGCAGAGACTTCAATGACTGCACATAACAAAGAACACAGATCTTACAGGTTGAGTCCAGGCAGATCACTAAACAAACAGCAGGAACAACAACAGCAAAGATAAAACAACAAACTCCAGGGAGTTGGGGGAATTTGATTTCCACAGATTCTGCCAAAAAGGGTTGCCATATTATATTATTTTAAATGCCTAGTTTTCAATAAAAAATTACAAGACATGCAAAGAAACAAGAAAGTATAGCCATGCATAAGAAAAACAAGCAGTCAATATAAACTGTCCCTGGGGAAGTCCAAATATTTGATTTACTAGGAAAAAGATCTTAAATGAGCTATTATGAATAAATATATTCAAAGAACTAAAGAAAATTATGTCTAAAAATTAAAGGAAATAATGAGAATGATGTTCCACCAGATACAGAATATCTATAAAAACCTAGAATTATTTTTTAAAAGAATCAAACAGAAATTCTTGAATTGAAAGGTAAAAAGGTTGAGGTCGGGCATGGTGGCTCATGCCTGTAATCCCAGCACTTTGGGAGGCTGAGGTGGGTGGATCACCTGAGGTCAGGAGTTCGAGACCAGGCTGGCCAACATGACAAAACCCCATTTCTACTAAAAAATATAAAAATTAGCCAGGCGTGGTGGTGCGTACCTATAATCCTTGCTACTCATCAGGCTGAGGCAGAGAATCACTTGAACCCAGGAGGTGGAGGTTGCAGTGAGCCAAGATTGTGCCACTGCACTCCAGCCTGGGTGACAGAGGGAGACTCTGTCTCAAAAATAAATAAATAAATAAATAAATAAATAAATAGAATAAAAAAATAAAAAGGTTGAAATGAAAAACTCACTAAAGGGGCTCAACAGAAGATCTTAATTGGAAGAAGAACTAGCAAACTTGAAGACAGACCAATGGAAATAATCCAGTCTAAGGAACATAAAGAATCAAGGATGAAAAAAAATGAATAAGTACCTATGAGATACCGTTAAACATACTAACATATACATAATGAGAGAAAGAGGAAAAAGAATATTTGAAGAAATAATGGCCAAAGCCATCTCAAATTCAATGAAAAAAATTAATTGATCTGTACATCTAAGAAGTTCAACGAACTCCAAGTAGAAAAACTTAAGAGAGTCACATCTAGACACATCATCGTCAAACTGTTGAAAGACAAGACAAACAGAGAATTTTGAAAGGAGTAAAAGAGAAGCAATTCATTCCATACAAGGCATCCCCAGTAAGATTAACAGATGAATTCTTATTAGAAAACATGAGGCCAGAAGGTGGTAGTATGACATACTCAAAGTGCCTAAAGAAAAGGACTATCTCCCACCAAACTATCTACCAAGAATTCTATCTCCAAGAAAACTATCCTTCAAAAACAGAGGAGAAATTAAGACATTTAAGTAAGACATTTAGAAACACTAAATGGAGTCCTTCAGGCTGAAATGAAAGGACGCTTGACAGTAACTTGAATACACATGAAGAAATAAAGAAATAATAGTAACTACATAGGTAAATATAATGATTTGAATATATTTTATTTGTAACTCTTTTCTCCTATCTGATTTAAAAGACAACAGCATAAAATAATGGTTATAAAACTGTGTTGACAGGCTTATAATCTGTAAGGGTGTAATTTGTATTACAATAATAGTACAAAGGATGGGGCACAAAGCTATATTGGAGCAAAATTCTTATCTAATTAAGCTAATTTTAAATTTGTATTAAAATTAATCTGTTTTTAATCTGAATTCTATTGTTTTGAGTTAAAGTGTTAATTGTAATTCCCAGGAAAACCACTAAGAAAGTAACTTAAAATATGGTTAAAGACACGACAAAGGAATTAGAATGGTATGTTAGAAAATATCTAACTCAAAATAAGGTAGTAATGGAGAAATAGAAGAACAAAGAAGACATAAAATATAGCGAAAACAAATAGCAAAATTGTGGATGTAAGTTCTGCCTTATTGGTACAAGTTGAGTATTTCTTATCTAAAATGCTTGGGACCAGAAATGTTTTGGATTTGGGATTTTTTCAGATTTTGGAATATTTGCATTATAGTTACTGGTCAAGCATCCCAAATCTGAAAATCTGGAAGCTGAAATGCTCCAATAGGCATTTGCATTGAAGAGCATCATGTTAGCAGTCAAAATGTTTTGGATTTTGGAGCATTTCAGACTTGAATTTTTGTGTTTGGGATGCTCAACCTGTAACTACATTAACTGTAAATGGACGAAATATTCCAATCAAAAGACAGAGATTGCCAACATGGATTAAAAAACCAAAAGTGACCAGGCATGGTGGCTCATGCCTGTAATCCCAGCACTTTGGGAGGCCAAGATGGGATGATTGCTTGAGCCCAGGGGTTTGAGACCAACCTGAGCAACATAGTGAGACCCCATCTCTACAAAAAATTAGCTGAGCATGGTGCCTTAGCTTAGGAGGTCAAAGCTGCAGTGAACCATAATTATGCCACTGCACTGGATCCAGCTTGAGTGACAGAGTGAGATCCTGTCTTAATAAATAAAAATTTTAAAAGTGATCCTACTATAAGCTGTCTATAAGAGATATATTTTAGAATCAATGACACAAATAATAGATTGAAATAAAAGGATGAAAAAAGATATAACATACAAATAATACCCAAAAGAGAGGTGGAACAGCCATACTAATATCAGAGAAAATAGACTAGGTCAAAAATTTTTACTAAAGGCAAAGAAGGACATTTCATAATGATAAGAGGATCAATCCATAAGGAAGTTATGATAATTATAGATATGTATGCACCTAATAAGAGAGCCTTGAAATAAATGAAGAAAAATTGATCAAAATCAAAGGAGAAATAGACAATTTGACAATAATAGATGGAGACTTCAATATTCTACTTTCAATAATGGATAGAAGAACCAGGCGGAAGATCAACAAAGAAAAAGAAAGTGAGGAGACACTTCTTCCCTGGCAGGAAGACATTCTGGGCCTACTTTATGACCTATGTCCCATTAATGGGAAGAGAAAGAAGATGCCTAAAGCAGAAAAGGCATCTAGGATCACCAAAAAAATGGTATTCCCAAAAGAGTGCTCTTTTTTGAAGAAGAAAAATATTTACCCTTTTGTTTCTCCGGAGAAAGTCTGTCCACCCTCAGCAATTTATCCCACTGCTGGCCCTTGCTCCATGTCAGCACTTCTTATGAGGAGGAGAGGTGAAATTAGGTGGAAGTAGAGTCTCTGACCTTCCCTTAGAAATTAAAGTATGTTCCTGTCCTGACCTTTCTAAGCAAGATTGATTGCCTGTTCTTTGGGAGAAATGGAGGCACAAGGGAGTGACATCAGCCTCCCAACATTCCTGAAAATGTCATGGCAGGATCAGTTATTCACCTGAGGAGGCAGGAAATATCAGGAAGTGGTCATCTGGACACTTTTAGTTTAGAGCTTGTGACTCACAGTTCCACATGGCTTGGGAGGCCTCACAATCATGTCAGAAGGCGAAGGCGGAGCAAAGTCATTTCTTACATGGCAGCAGGCAAAAAGAGTGTGTGCAGAGGAACATCCCCCTTTATAAAACCATCAGATCTCGTGAGACTTACTCACTATCATGAGAACAGCACGGGAAAAAGCTGCCTCCCTGATTCAGTTATCTTGAATACACATGAAGAAATAAAGAAATAATAGTAACTACATAGGTAAATATGATGATTTGAATATATCAGGTCCCTCCCACTATGCATGAGAATTTTGGGAGCTACAGTTCAAGATGAGATTTGGGTACGGACACAGCCAAACCATATCAGAGCTCTTGATATGATATATATGTTCAAAAAAATGTGAAAAAGGGAGAGTATACAAAATTTAATCAAACATAAATAGAAGAAAAACACTAAGGAATTTCTGCCTCACTTGAAGAGGTCTATATTGTTTCTATACATAATTACCTGAGGAAAGTCTAGTGTTTTTTCTCCCTCAAAAGATTGCCAAACTTTTTGCTGTGTCACTGGGCAAGCAATGATGAATCGATTTATGTTCAACACTCCATGGGGAATGCATTGCTCCATACATTAAAGCTGAGTTTCTGCTTCCTTATTATTTATTGACTAATTTCTTCGATCAAGTCCATTTAAGAGGTTTAGTAAGTTTCTAGTGTACTTTAATGACATTTTACTGATACCCCCCTAGAATCGTACTTGTTAGCATTCTTTAAACAACTTTATAAACTTTAATCAGTTAATTTTCACAATACTCCAGTGAGGTTAGATGAGAATTAATTCCATTTTTATGGAAGGCTATCTGGAGTCATTCTCATACATGAGTGGGCATCAAAACAGTCTAGGTTACTTGTTAAAAGGGAAGATTCTTAGGCTCCATCCTCTACGAAGCTTTGATTCAATAGGTGTAAATGAGGGTTAAAACCCTGTACTTATTTATTTATTTTTATCTTTAGAAACAAGGTCTCATTCTGTCACCCAGACTGGAGTGTAGTGGTATGATCATAGTTCACTGCATCCTTGAACTCCTGGACTCAAGCTATCCTACAAGTAGCTGGGACTACATGTGTGTGCCACCATGCCCAGCTAATTAAAAAAATTTTTTTCTTTAGAGGTGAGATCTTGCTATGTTGCCTAGGCTAGTCTCAAACTCCTGTCCTCAAGCAATCCTCTCACTTCAGCCTCTCAAAAGCCCTGTACTTCAATAATCACTCCTAGGGATACTGATACAGATAGTAGAGAACCACATTTTAAAAAACACTATAGTAATCCACGAATCTGTAGACAGAGAAATCTTTTGTTTTTAAAATATGGCAGACTATCTACCTTGACTTCAACTCTAAAACATTACTTTTATGTTACATTGTAAAATATCTTCAGTGATGGATAAAACACAGCTTTTAAAACGTACAATCAACCTGGGGAGAAGGTAAGGGTGAGGGATGCCTAATAAAGAAAGTGAGAGCTAAAAAGGTAGATGAGGTGCTGAGGCCAGCTTTCACCTTGAAAGCATTTGCTAGACAAGTGAATTTGAAAACCCTACTAAGGTATCATTTCTCACCTATCAGATTTGAAAAAAAAATCCTAAAAGCTTGAAAACATCCTATGTTTGGAAGTAGGCTTTCTCATGTGTTACTGGCAGGAATGCAAAAAAGCACAATCCTTATAAGAGAAGCTGGCAACACTTAGCAAACGTTACATAGACATTTTCCCTTTAATTCATTAATCCCAATTTTAGGAATTGATTTCAAATATACAGTGACAAAAATACAAGAAGATACGTGCAGAAGGTTATTCAACCAAGAAAAGGAGAATAAGAAAATACACATTTTCTTATATTTAAAAAAAGATGGAAGAATGGTTATCTATAAAAGAGGGGGACTATGGGGTAGAGGAAACAAATAGAAATTTGTCTATTTCGAATATATGTTATTTTGTATATTTAATTTTGTTATCATGTAAATATTATGAAAAATTCTAAAATGAAGTTAAATAAATGAAAAAAGCAACTACAGAAATGGAAAAGAAAGTGAAACAAATGAACCTGTTTTTAGATAAGACATAGGTTCCAAAAGCAAGTATTTCAAGTGACTTTAAAACAATAATTTGACAGTGTATCCCTCATGGGGATAGATGCAGAAGACACAAACAAAACAAAAACAGAAACAAATACAAAGAACCCACACACAATTATAAAATGTGAAACCATCTTAGTAATCATATTGTTGATGATAGCATTGATATTGTTATTTGGAGACTGTTGTGTGTGTTATAGTAAGAAAAGTAGTTACATGGTGTTGATGAGAAATCAGATTTTTTGTATCCTTCAAAGGAAGGAAAAAATTTAGTGAGGTTCTATAAAAACTCTGTATTCCGAAATTTAAATGAGAGATATCAATATGAACTCACGATACATTTTTTTTTCAACAAAGCATATGTCTTAGCTTTGTCCACCAAAAATGCCCAGAAACAGTGACCAACCCAATAGCAGTGAACAATCCTTTACCTTCTAGATTTTGTTCTCTAAATACTACTTACCACTAAAAGGGATCAGAGCGCTTTAGGGAAATGGTCAGTTCCAGGTTTGGGGCACAAATGAGCATGGAACTTTTGTCAAACCAAAAAGGAAAGAAGCTATTAAATATTACTAGAATTATGTAAAAAGAACTGAAGAGCTAATCTGAATAAATTCTCATTGACAAAAGATGAGACAATTTCAGCATCAATAACGATAATAACGTTTAAATCTGTAGGTTCATAATGATACAAAAAAACCCCACCCACCTTGTTTAGTCATCTTGGAGGGTTTCAGAGAACCATCTCATTATTTTGAAAACAAGTAAAGGAAAAAGTCAGAAATCTATTTCGGTTTTTCCGTATGATCTGTACTTCAGAGTAACCAAATTGTAGAAAAAAGAACATTTTTCTTTAAATAAATTTAACTGGTAATGAAGACAAAATAGCAAACTTAGGATATCATTAAGCAATGACCCTCAGTGACTGAGAATATCACAGGGAGAGGGACCATAAGTCATCATGTACCACCTGATAAAGTCATCCTGCCAAAAAAGAAAACAACGAATCCAAATTTGATCAGATCTCTAGACATTATTGCTGATTTACAAGAAATACGAGGGACAGAGAAACATTTTAAATAATACCACAGAGATATAACCAACAAAACCCAGACTGTGGAAAGCTTCAGTTTCCACAAATGTTTCAAACTTCACACTTTCAAAGTTTCAAACTTCACAGTTTTAAAGTTTCAGACTTTACAGTTTCAAACAAATGAGATGTTTCTTCCACAACAACAACAAAAAATTTAAAGGAAAAAAGAGAGATGGAGCATAAACTGTAAGTTAAAAGCGATTTAGGAGATATAATAAATAATTGAAATATGTGGATCTTATTTTGATTCTGATTTAAATAAGCTTTAAACAAAATTATGATACAACCAGGGAAAAGTAAACACTAACTAAATTTGATAATATTAGGGAATTATTAGCATTTTTAGATGTGATCATATTGTGATTGTGTATTTTTTAAAAATTCTCACCTTTTAGAGCAGAGGTTGGCAAACTATGGCCTGTGAGCCAAATCCAGCCCACAGCCTGTTATACAAAGTTTGATTGGAACAGCCCTCCCCATTTGTTGACATGTTGTCTATAGCTGCTTTTGCACTACAGTGGTAGATTTGAGTAGTTGCAACAGAGACTTTATCTGACTCTTTGCCAACCCCTTTTTTAGAGATACCTACTTATATGTTTGCAGATGAAATGAGGTGATGCCTGGGTTTGCTTCCAAATATTCCAGAGGAGGAAGAATGAGTGACAACACAGATGAACCAGGATTGACTATGTATATATTCATAGTTATCAAATTTGAGTTCACAATTTTGGTTCATTATACTATAATTCCTCTACTTCCATGTATTTTTGTAAATTTTCATGATACAATATTTATAAATAAGGTAAATACACATTTACTAACATAAAATATTTTCATAATATAATTATTGTTAAATGGATAAAGCAAGTTGTAAAGTGATATGGCCCAATCCCATTTGAGTAAAAAAGTATATTATATATTTATGTGCATGCATAAAATGTGTGAAATAACACAGACAAAGCTGTTAAGAGTAAGAGTGGCAATGGATGGGATGGAAATAGTGACTGTTTTTTTCTTTTTTCTTTGTACAATTCTGTTCTGTTGATATTTTTCTTAAAAATTAATGTTTTCTTTTTTTTTCAGAAAGCCTAAGTGGTCCTTCATTTTAACTTTGATTTTAGTTTCATGGTTACATGTGCAAGTTTGTTATATAGGTAAATTGCATGTCATAGGGGTTTGGTGTACAGATTATTTTGTTGCTCAGGTAATAAGCATAGTACCTGATAGGTAGTTTTTAGATTCTCATCCTTCTCCCACCCTCCGCCTTCAAGTAGGCCACAGTATCTGTTGTTTCTTTTTGTGTGTCTGTATATAGTCAATGTTTAGCTCCCAGCTAAGTGTGAACCTGCTGTATTTGATTTTCTTTTCCTGCATTAGTTCACTTAGGACCTCCAGCTCTATCCATGTTGCTACAAAGGACATAATCTCATTCTTTTTCATGTCTGTGTAGTATTCCATGTTGTATATGTGCCACATTTCTTTATCCAGTCTGCCATTGGTGGGCATTCAGATTGATTCCATGTCTTTGCTATTGTGAATAGTGCTGTGGTGAACATAGATGTGCATGGGTCTTTCTAGTAGAATGATTTACATTCTTTTGGGTATATACCCCAAAATGAGATTGCTGGGTCAAATGGTATTTTCTGTTTTAAGTTCTTTGAGAAATCACCAAACTGCTTTCCAAAATGGCTGACCTAATTTACATTCCCACCAGCAGTGTATAAGCATTCTTTTTTTCCTGCAATCTTGCCAGCATCTTTTATTTTTTGACTTTTTAAAGTAGCTCATCTGACTGGTGTGAGATGGTATCTTGTTGTGGCTTTGATTTTCATTTCCCTAATGATTAGTGATATTGAACATTTTTCATATGCTTGTTGGCTGTGCGCATGTTTCTTTAGAAAAGTGCCAGTTCATATCTTTTGCCCACTTTTTAATGGGGTTGTTCGTTTTTTACTTGTTAGTTTAAGTTCCTTGTAGATTCTGGATATTAGACCTTGTCAGATGCATAGTTTGCAAATATTTTCTGCCATTCTGTAGGTTTTCTGTTTACTCTGTTGATGGTTTCTTTTGCTGTGCAGAAGCTCTTTAGTTTAATTAGGTCCCATCTGTCAATTTTTATTTTTGTTGCAATTGTGTTTGGTGTCTTCGTCCTGAAATCTTTCCCAGGGCCTATGGCCAGATGGTATTTCCTAGGTTATCTTCCAGGGTTTCTATAGTTTTAGGTTTTACATTTAAGTCTTTAATCTATCTTGAGTTGACTTTTGTATATGGTGTAAATAAGGTGCCCAGTTTCAATCTTCTGAATATGGCTAGCCAGTTATTCCAGCATCATTTATTGAACAGGAAGTCCTTTCCCCATTGCTTGTTTTCATTGACTTATTAAAGATCCGGTGGTTGTAGGTGTGCAGTTTATTTCTGAGCTCTCCATTCTGTTCGGTTGGTCTGTGTCTATTTTTGTACCAGTATCATCTGTTTTTGTTGCTGTAGCCTTTGTAGTATAGTTTGAAGTCAGGTAATGTGATGCCCCAGCTTTGTTCTTTTTGCTTAGGATTGCTTTGTCTATTTGGGCTCTTTTATGGTTTCATAGGAATGTTAAATAATTTTTCTAATTCTGTGAAGAATGTCACTTGGTAGTTTGATAGGAATAGCTTGAATCTGTGAATTGCTTTGGTCAGTATGGCCATTTTAACAATATTGATTCTTGGTATCCATGAGCATAGAACGTTTTTCCATTTGCTTGTGTCATCTGTAATTTCTTTGAGCAGTGTTTTGTCATTTTCATTGTAGAGATCTTTTACCTCCCTGGTTAGCTGTATTCCTAGGTATTTTATTGTTTTTGTGGCTATTGTGAATGGGATGGCATTCTTTATTTGGCTCTCAGCTTGGATGTTGATGTACAGGAATGCTACTGATTTTTCTACATTGATTTTGTATCCTGAAACATTGCTGAATTTGTTTATCTGATTTAGGAGCTTTTGGGCAGAGACTATGGGGTTTTCTAGGTATAGAATCATATCATCTACAAACAGAGATAGTTTGACTTCCTCTATTCCTAGTTGGATGCATTTTATTTCTTTCTCTTGCCTCATCACTCTGGCTAGGATTTCCAGCACTATGTTGAATAGGAATGGTAAGAGTGGACATCCTTGTCTTATTTCAGTTCTCAAGGGGAATGTTTCCAGCCTTTGCCCACTTAGTAAGGTGTTGGCTATGGGTTTGTCCTAGATGGCTCTTATTATTTTGAGGTATGTTTTTTCAATGTCTAGTTTATTGAGGGCTTTTTACATGAAGGGATGTTGAATTTTATTGAAATTTTTTCTGCGTCTATTGAGATGATCATATGGTTTTTGTTTTTTGTTCTGTTAATGGGATGAATTACATGCATTGATTTGTGTACGTTGAACTAATCTTGCATCCCAGGAGTAAAGACTACTTAATCATGGTTGATTAGCTTTTTGATGTGCTGCTAGGTTTGGTTTGCTAGTATTTTGTTGGGGATTTTTGGATCTATGCTTATCAAGGACATTGGCCTGAAGTTTTCTTTTTTTGTGTGTGTGTGTGTCCCTGCCAGGTTTTGCTATCAGAATGATGATGGCTTCATAGAATAAGTTATGGGGGAGTCTGTCCCTCTTCAATTTTTTGAAATAGTTTCTATAGAAATTGTACCAGCTCTTCTTTATATACCTGGAAGAATTTTGTTGTGAATCCATCTGGTCCTGGGCTTTTCATAGTTAGTAGGCTTTTTATTACTGATTCAATTTCAGAATTTGTTATTGGTCTGTTTAGAGTTTTAATTTCTTCCTGGTTCAATCTGGGAAGGTTGTATGTTTCTAGGAATTTATCCATTTCTTCTAGTTTTTCTAGTTTGTGTGCATAGAGGTGTTCGTAATAGTCTCTGAAGGTTTTTGTATTCTTGTGTTTCATTTGTAATTTATGATTGTGTTTATTTGAATCTTTTCCTTTCTTTTCATTAGACTAGCTAGCAGTCTATCAATCTTATTTATTTTTCCAAAGAGCCAATTCCTGGATTTGTTGATCTTTTGTATGGTTTTTCATGTCTCAACTTCATTCAGTTCAGCTCTGATTTTGGTTATTTCTTGTCTTTTGCTAGCTTTGGGGTTAGTTTGTTCTTGTTTTTCATTTTCTAATTCCTGGAGGTATAATGTTAGGTTGTTAATTTAAGATCTTTCTAAATTTTTGATGTGGACTTTTGCACTATAAACATTTCTCTTAACACTACTTTAGCCATGTCCCAGAGATTCTGGTATGTTGTATCTTTGTTCTTACTAGTTTCAAATAATTTCTTGATTTCTGCCTTAATTTCATCATTCACTCAAAAGCCATTTAGGAGGAGGTTGTTTAATTTCCATGTGCTGTGGTCCAAGAGTGTGGTTGGTATGATTTTGGTTTTTTTGAATTTGCGGAGAATTGTCTTATGGCTGATTTTGTGGTCAGTTTTAGAGTATGTGATGTGCCATGTGCAGGTAAGAAGAATTTATATTCTGTTGTTTTGAGGTGGAGAGTTCTGTAGAAGTCTGCTAGGTCCATTTGCTCAAGTGTTCAGTTCAGGTCCTGACTACCTTTGTTAGTTTTCTGCCTCAGTGATCTGTCTAATATTGCCAGTGGGGTGCTGAATTCTTCCACTATTATTGTGGGGTTATCTAAGTCTCTTTGTAGGTCTCTAAGAAATTATTTTATGAATCTGGGTGCTCCTGTGTTGGGTGTATATATATTTAAAAATAATTAGGTTTTCTTATTGAATTGAACCCTTTACTATTGTGTAATGCCCTTCTTTGTCTTTTTAAATCATTGTTGGCTTAAAATCTGTTTTTTCTGAAATTAGAATAGCAACCCCTGCTATTTTCTGTTTTTTATTTTCTTAGTAGATTTTTTTCCATCTATTTACTTTGAGCCTATGGGTATCATTGCATGTGAGATGAGTCTCTTGAAGACAGCATAAAATCGTGTCTTGCTTCTTTACCCAACTTGCCACTCTGTGCCTTTTAATTGGGGCATTTAGCCCATTAGCATTCAAGGTTAATATTGACACGTGCAGACTTGACCCTGCCATTGTGAGTTAGCTGATTATTATGCTGACTTGATAGTGCTGCTTTATAGTTTCAATGGTCATTGCATGTAAGTGTGTTTTTGTGGTGGCTAGTAATGGTCTTTTCTTTCCATATTTAGCACTCCCTTAAGGACCTCTTGTAAGGCAAGTCTGGTGGCAACAAATTCCCTTAGCATCTGCTTTTCTGAAAAGGATCTGATGTCTCCTTTGTTTATGAACATTAGTTTAGCTGGATATGAAATTGTTGGTTGGAATTTCTTTTCTTTAAGAATGTTGAATATAGGCCCTCAGTCTTTTCTGGCTTGCAGGATTTTTCCAAAAGGTTCACTGTTAGCCTGATGGGCTTCCCTTTGGAGGTGACCTACTCCTTCTCCCTAGCTGCCTTTAATATTTTTTTTCCCTTCCATCTTGACCTTGGAGAATCTGATAACTACGTGTCTTGGGGATGGTCATCTTGTGTAGTATCCCACAGGGTTTCTCTGCATTTCTTGCTTGAATTTGAATGTCGGACTCTCTAAAGTTTGGAGAAATTTTCATGGATGATATCCTTAAATATGTTTCCCAAGTTGCTTGATTTCTCTCTCTCTCTTTCAAAGACACCAATGTATCATAGATTTGGTCTCTTTACATAAACCCATATTTATCAGAGGTTTTGTTCATTCTTTTTTTGTTCTTTTTTCTTTACTTTTGTCTGACTGAGTTATTTTGGAGAACTGGTCTTCGAGCTCTGAGATTCTTTCCTCAGCTTGGTCTATTCTGCTGTACATACTTGTGATAGTATCACAAAATTCTTAAAGTGAGTTTTTGAGCTCTATCAGATCAGTTTGGTTCTTTCTTAAAATGGCCATTTCATCTTTCAGCTCTTGAATCATTTTATGGCATTCCTTAGAGTCCTTGTATTGGGTTTTGACTTTCTCTTGAATCTTGATGATCTTTGTTCCTATCCATATTCTGAATTCTGTGTCTGTTATTTCAACCATTTTCCATTCTGCATGGTTAAGAACCATTGCTGGCCAGGTGTGGTGGCTCATGCCTGTAATCCCAGCACTTTGGGAGGCCGAGGTGGGCAGATCATGAGGTCAGTAGATCGAGACCATCCTGGCTGACATGGTGAAACCCCATCTCTACTAAAAATACAAAATATTAGCCAGGTGTGGTGGCGGGCGCCTGTAGTCCCAGCTGCTTGGGAGGCTGAGGCAGGAGAATGGCATGAACCCAGGAGGTGGAGCTTACAGTGAGCCGAGATCAGGCCACTGCACTCCAGCCTGGGTGACAAAGCGAGACTCCGTCTCAAAAAAAAAAAAAAAGGACCATTGCTGAGGAACTAGTGAAATCATTTAAAGGTAAGAAGACAGTCTGGCTTTATAAGTTGCCAGCATTCTTGCACTGATTCTTTCTCATCTGTGTGGGTTGATATTCCTTCATTCTTTGAGGTTACTATTTTTTTGTTTTTGTTTTGTTTTTTGCTTTTATTTTCTATGATTCCCTTAGGGATTTGATTGTGGATTCAGTGGACTGTCTTCATTTCTGAAAGATTTCAGGGGGTCAAGGCTCAGTTCAGCACTCATGGGTTGTATGCTCTAACTCTTGGGGGCCAGTGCTGGGCCCCTGGCTTTGTTCTCTGGCCCCTTGACATGAGGAACCTGCTGCACTGGAGGACAGAGGTGTTCTCAGTCCACTGGCCATAACCCTCCAATAGCGGGTGTCTGCCAAAGCACTTTGTTGGGGTGGTAGCAGCAGGATCCATGCTCACTTGCACATTCCAGCAGCTCCAGCAGCGAGGTGGGGTGCATGCATGTTGGCTGGGGAGGGGCACTGGCTGGAGCGGGGTGGCGGTGTTCCTTCATGTGCTTGCGTGGAGGCAGTGCCCTCTTTTCTTTTTATAGTAATTACTTTTTAAAAAAGTTAAAGTTTGAAATTACACCTTTATCTCATACCCTATATAAAAATCAACTCAAAATTAAAGGCTTAAATGTAAGACTTGAACTTATAAAACCACTAGAAGAAAACTTTAGGGAAAAACTTTACAACATTGGTCTGAGCAATGATTTTTTTGGATATAAACCCCCCAAAATAGACAAATGAGATTACATACAACTAAAAAGCTTTTGCGCAGCCAAAGAAACAACCAACAGAGTGAAGAAACAACCTACACAATGAAAGAAATTTTCAAACTGTGCATCTGGTAAGGGGTTAACATCCAAAATATGTAAGAAACTCATGCAGCTCAATAGTAAGAAAACAAATAACCCTATGGAAAAAGAAGCAAAGGATTGGAATAAACATTTCTCAAAAGAAGGCATGGTAATGACCACTAGACAGATAATGAAAAAATGCTCAACATTGCTAATCTTTAGAGAAATGCAAATTAAAACCACAGTGAGATATCATTTTGTACCTGTTAGAATGGCTATTATCAAAAAGATGAAAGATAGCAAGAATTGGTGATGACGTGAGAAAAGGGAACCCTTTCACACTGTTTCTGGGAATTAGTATAGCCATTATGGAAAACAGTATGGAGACACCTCAAAAACTTAAAAATGAGCCAGGCACGGTGGCTCACGCCTGTAATCCCAGCAGTTTGGGAGGCCAAGGCGGGCCTGAGGACAGGAGTTTGAGACCAGCCTGGCCAACACAGCAAAACCCTGTTTCTACTAAAAATACAAAAATTATCCAGTGTGACTGCAGGCACCTGTAATCCCAGCTACTCAGGAGGCTAAGGCAAGAGAATCGCTTGAACCCAGGAGGCAGAGGTTGCAGTGAGCCAAGACCACGCCATTGCACTCCAGCCCGGGCAACAAGAGTGAAACTCTGTCTCAAAAAAAAAAAAAAAACACTTAAAAATGGGAGTACCATATGATCCAGAAATCTCACTACTTGGTATATATCCAAAGGAAATGAATCAGTATGTCAAAGAGATGTCTGTACTCCTATGTTCATTGCAGCATTATCCACAATAGCCAAGATATGGAATCAACCTCAGTGTCTGTCAATGAATGGATACAGAAAATGTGACATATACACACAATGGAATACTATTAAGCCCTAAAAAGAAGGAAATCCTGCCATTTGCAACAACATGGATGAACCTGGAGGATGTTATGCTAAGTGTAATAAGTCAGGCACAGAAAGACAAATGCTGCACTTATATGTGGAATTCAAAAAGTCAAACTCACAGAAGTAGAGAGTAGAATGGTGGTTACCAGAAACTGGAGGCTTGGGGAGATGATGGTGAAAAGATACAAAATTTCGGGCCAGGCTTGGTGGCTCATGCCTGTAATTCCAGCACTTTGGGAGGCCAAGGTGGGCAGATCACGAGTTCAAGAGATCAAGACCTTCCTGGCCAACACGGTGAAACTCCGTTTCTGCTAAAAATACAAAAATTAGCTGAGTGTGGTGGTGGGCACCTGTAGTCCCAGCTACTTGGGAGGCTGAGGCAGGAGAATCACTTGAACCTAGGAGGCGGAGCTTGCAGTGAGCTGAGATTGTGCCACTGCACTCCAGCCTGGTGACAGAGCGAGACTCCGTCTCAAAAAAAAAAAGATACAAAATTTCAGTTAGGTAGGAGAAATAAGTTCAAGACTTGTACTGTATAATATGATGACTATAGTTAGTGTATAGTATTCTTGAAAATCGCTAGGAGAGTATATTTTAAGTGTTTTCACTGTAAAAAATGATAAGTATGTGAGATAGTTCTTATTTTGAGCTGTATTTAGCCATTCCACGATTTATACATATTTCAAAACATGTTGCACATAATAAATATATAATTTTTAATTTTATAAATTTTATAAATTTTAATTGTCAATTAAAAATAATGAATGAATAATTTAAAAATTGTGACTGTGTCACAAATTTCTAACAGAAGTTGACTTTCAAATAAATTGATGAGCAGCTCTTAATAAAAGATTTTCCAGGACAATTCCACACACATTTGTCTGATTGATTTATTGATTTGTTTTGTTTGTTTTTTAGGTTACTGGTCAGCCTCTCTTGAATATCTTTTCTATTTTAGGGAAAATCCCACATTATGAGTCCCAGTTCTGCAAAGGCAAAGTCAGGACTTAACATCCTGGCCTCCTTTGCAGCTGGTGAGCAGGCCTGGGGCCTATGACAGGCAGGGACAGAAGTGTCGGGAAAGAGGACTGGGTAGCTGCTGGCACCAGGAGCAAGCTCCAGCAGCCCAGGCTGTGGCATTGGAGCCAGTTGAGGAGTGGGAGCTTCCAGAGGATGGGGGGAGTTTCCGCTGGAGCAGCCCTTCCGGGTGGTCAGGCCCATTCCTGGCTGCAGAGTGCCCGTAAGCCCCTTACATCTATTGATACATCCCTTTGTTTTCATTAAGACTTAGTGAATATTGCAGCTACAAATTCTGACATATGGTGGCAGATGATCTTTGAATGATGGTAATAGCTGCTGCCTTCCTTTTCCTTTTATTCCAATTGAAAAGATTTTAATATGTGCTTTAAAAACACTTGTTGAATGAAAGAATAGATGAATGAATGAATGAATGAATGAATGAATGAGTTTGTGTTCACCTCATCAGCATATATACTAAAAGTGGAATGGGTAGGCCTATGAGACAGGGCTCAAGACAACAGTAGGTTTGACAATTATGTATGAGGAAGACACATCCTCACAGAACTTATCCCTGAGCTGCAGATTGAAAAATTTCTACCACTAGGCTCAGGGCTTTTGGATGACTTGGCCAGGACCTGGAAGCCGATGATGAGTGCAATTGGAACTAGGTCCCCAGCCTCCAGCTTCCTAAACCCAGTCTCTTTCCACCCATTTCCTCTGTGTAATGTCATCAAATAATTCTTCCAGGCTTTAGCCCCAGGGCCAGGAGCTAGATAAAGAGGAGTGGAAAGTGAGGGGTGGCGGTGAACTGCAAAACTGAGTATTTTCGTGCTTATTTTCCAGCTTGTTAAACAGTAGAATTTTCTCTAAAATTTTTTTCTGAGAGGTTGATTAATGGTTACAAATATACACTTTGATGGAAGAACTAAGACACTGTTTGATAGATCAGTAGGGTGATTACAGTTTATAATAATCTATTGTATTTATATTTATATATTGCATTTATATGTATATGTTGTATATGTTTTTTATATTTAGAAATATAAATAGAAGAGAATAATTTGAGTGTTTGTGGTATAAAGCAAAGACAAATATTTAAGGTGATAGATATCCTAATTATACTGATTTGATCTTTACGAATTATGTGAATGTGTTAAATGATCACATGTAGTCTGAAAATATGTACATCTATGATGTATCAATAAGTAAAAAATAAATAACAATATGCTTCAGTGCAAAAAAAAATATTTTTCTATACAAAAAGCAGTGACAACATTGTCATTTTTGATCCAATAACACCAAGTACAATGTCCTGCCCCCTAAAACAATTTCTCTGAAAATCACTGTTAGGTCACCTGAAAAGAACCTTTCCCCCGAGCTCTGTAATTCAGACAACTTCCATAGAAGGAGGAAGCGTTGACATCTAGAGCCTATGTTTCCTCTTTAGCGTTCTGCTTTTATTCTTCTGACCTGGAATTCACCGTAGATGTTCTACAAGACAGAGTGGAGAAGACACTCGGTGTCTTGGACATCCACTCCAGGAGAGGCAGAATTGTAATGAGAAATGCAGTGGGGACTGTGTCTCCCAAGGCAGCACAGACTTTTTCAGAGACAGGAAGAAATGGGCTAGAATCTAGCCCAGGCCAGGGAAAGAAGACCCCTCCCTCTGCCTTCTCCAGGCTTTGAGGCACAGGCTGTGGTTGCTAAGGGTAACATGGCTCACTCAGGAAAATTTATCTAGCTTGGCAGGTTTTTTTAAGATCCTGGTTTAACAGCATGATGATGGTATTGTTTAAATTCCAAAGTACCTGGAATACTCTAGAAAAATATTCTAGAACAACCTAGAAAAAAGTATCTGAAATAATCTAGAGATGTGAAGTACCTGGAACATCTTGGGTGAAAGGTCTAACAAAAGTTACTGTTTTGGCAGGCTTACTTCATGCTTTAGTTCTGTAAGTTTTAAAATTTCATCTTGGCCCATTGGGAAGTTCATTAAAATGCCTTTGCACCAGTTTTTTTGGAGGTAAATGCTTTGTGGGTTTCTTAAAACATTCCTTTTCAAATCCCTTCATGGTCTCAGGAAAAGTATGTGTGTGGAGCCTCCCCCTCCTCTTCCCTAGAAAAGACCCTGGCCACCTTTGACAGATGGAGGCCTGTCGATTGAATCTAAAGCTACTGAATAATAAAAACTCATGAAAAATAAATGTGCTCAGAGAAATAAGCTTTTCCATAGCAGCCCCTTCCATCATATTTTCCTGATGGCCTATCTAATTTATGATGGCAACTCCATAGCAATTCCTCTTAATTTCCTATTATGAGTAACTTATTTTTTCCCCTTCTGAAAGTGCAGTGTGAAAGATTTTATTGCACGCATGCGGGTAAGAAGACAGCCTCAGACACTGAGTCGATGCCAACACAGCATCTTGAATTGCCCCTTGGAGCCAAGCTTTTGTAAAAGTTAATCCGTTGGAAGGCTGACAGTATGGCAGGAACAGTTTTGATTAGAGCTCCTATTTAAACTTCAAGTGCAAAGAAAGGTTTTAGCTGTCATAAGGTGAAACATACTGGGATAAAACAGGGCACCCTCCACCGTAGGTTTGGAAAATGGGTTCGTGCTATTTTCAGCCAGACCCAAATGAATCAGCCAGCTTCCCCACCTATGCCCATTCCACTGCTGAGCATGCAACACTTGCCATTTGTAATCTAAACATCATTTGGTAGATGAGAACAAAACATCAATCAGAACTGAGAGAGAGACCAGAAATATGGTCATCGGCTCAGTGGGACACACAAGATGGAGCCCGGACCACTTGACTCATGGAAGTTTCCTCTGGGGAGAAGAGAATTTCAGAAGAGGCTAAAATGGCAGAGGGGCTTCCTCTTCAGGACAGACCCCAAGGCTGAAGGTGAGTGAAATGATGCTTCAGGGTCTGTGCGGTTTGCACAGTGGACAAAGACCTTGACTCAAAGAAGGTGACAAATCCAGTTTTGCCCACTCTTTGTGGTCAATAAGTGTGAATTCTGTAAACTATCCTGTTAAGAAAGCCTGACACTTTTTTTTTCCCCAAACAGAATGAGGAGCAATGGTTTAAATTCATAAATCATAAAGCATAGTAGAAAGCCCAGAGATCTTAGAGCTGGCAGACCTGAATTTGAATCCTGGCTGTGTGGTCTTTTGTTCAGTACTGGACTTCAATTTCTCCATTTGCCAAAGAGATGTTAGTTGGAATTATATCTTTCCCACTAAGAATGGGGAAAGGGGGGGCTTGCCTTCCATATCTTTCCATGAAGCACTGTTTTTCATCTGTCTCATCTTTGAGTACGTTTATTGTCATTATTACGTATTTCAGTACTGATATCGTTGCATGTGTATTTGTCTCTTGAGGTAGTCTACATGCTCCTTTAGAGAAAGGCCCACTTCTTAGGATTCCCTATTCTGCACTGTGCTGGATACATACATAGTAGGTGAGGAGACATTTGGTGATTAGGGAAAAGACCTTTATTTTCCTCAAATGCAACTACTCAATACTGACCTAAAACTACTGGTAACTACTAATATGGACCCTGGCACGGCAGACTCTTGGGTTGTCCACAGGCATTGCTGAGAAAGCATGAATTTGGGCCCCCTGCACAAAAGTTAACCACGTGGCATGACTCCTCAGCTCACCAGATTGTCTTTTTAATTAGTTGAAGTTGTAGGCTTTAAGTCATTACAAGATGATGCAAGTAAGTTATAGCACGGTAATTTAAATGTAGGCACAACTGTGATGTTTGAATTACAAAAAGTATGATTGCTTTATAGCAGGCCCTGCAGTTTCCCAGCGGATGGGAGAGGCCTAGCTTGAGGCTGCCTGGCTGCCATTGATAAGAGCCAGCCATACCCAGATAGCAGGGAGAGAAGGCCTCTCTCCAGACAAGATGTAGACGCGCTACTGTGCCCACAGAAGCTAGATCCACTATTGGATATGCTGACCCTCTCCTGACAAGATGGGGAGACCCTGCCGACTGCCAGATCCCCACCAACCCCAAATGCCACCTGCAGGGGCTGTGCCCTACCTGGAGTGGACCAGTCTGTAACCTTTCATCTCCTCTGGCTAGAAATTGACTCTTTCCTCCCCACTGTGTCTGAGATGGCAGCAAAGGACACTAAATTTGCTTTTATTTACTAGTGGGTCCACGTTCTCTCTACAAGAGCTCTCTCAACTAGAGGAAAATAACTCACTCTTAGTTTCACTTTCAGAACACAGAAATTTGTCTTTCTCCTGACTGAGATGCTCATTATGCCTTCTGCACAAAGTGGAAGAGGAGCAGATATGATACAGAAAGAGGGCCACCCTAAAGCTGGGCATTTATTGAATGGCAACATAGTGCCAATCACTGCGGTCAACATGCAAATTCAGAAAGGAATGAGACAGCTTCCTGAAGATTCTGATCATCTCGTGATTTAGGTCAGTTGAGAGATTAGGTGGATGTTTGTTCATGTCACACACACACACAGATACACACATACACACACACACCCCAATCAATCATCACAGTAGAAGATACATAATAGTAGCACTGACCCTCGAGGTTGGAAAGGGGAGATGCCAAGAGTTTCAGGAACAGTAGGATCCACAGAGGCTCTGCTCTCACCTCACCAATTCTGCCATGGGCCGACAAACAGCAAAGATCTACCTCGAAGGGGGACAGAGACCTTGTGACCAGTGGGGAGGCAGCACTCTGCATTTTGCCAAAGCAAATCATCAGTGACCCTTTGGCTTCTATTAGTTGCATGATCTAGATTGGCTTTGTGGAGACCTGCACCCCACCCTGCTAGGCAGGAGTTCTAAGGCCAGAATCTCAGGGCTAAGGGGTCATTAAGTTCATCTACTTCTGAACCGGCATCATTGTCACATCTTGGCTAAATTGTTGGCCTGGTTCTGGTCACTCAGGGCACAATGACAAAGCTTTGATTGTCAACCACTGTAGCTGGCTCCAGCTTTGCTTGGCTTTGACAGATGAAAAGCCATTTTCCACATTGTAGGCCTGCTTCCTGTGGTTTCATCCAGTCCAGTGAGTATTCGGCCCTGTGACTGACACAACCTCAGAATGTGTATGCACCCCCGGAAGACTGTCGTCTGAAAGGAGGGGAATGTGGAAATATCCACAGTTATAGAAACCAACAGGATGTAGACAGGCGTCTAAATAATTCTAATTTCTCATTTTTTGGAAGAGGTATTTCCCAGTGAGCAAACATCAGTAGGGAAAGGCGAACTCTCAGGGGCCTGAGAGGTAAGTTTCCCTCATACCAGGACTTATGAGGACCTTGGAGGAAGTGTCCATATTTAGATTCAAGCAAAGAAAGTGATATTAAAGGTGGTCTTAGGAGCCAAAAGGTCATTACTAGTTAGTGAGTGATAGGAAAATAGAGTCATGGGGCTAGGAAAAATTTAGCAGCTGTGTAACCCCGGGATCCTGACATTTCTGAACATCAGGACTGCTACACATGATCCAGAGGCGTTGCTGACTGCTCAGGACAGTAGGAGTGGTCCCGCCAACGCAAATTCTGGGTAGATAAGACCCCAGTCTGATTTGTTCTCCACTGTATTTCCAGAGCCAGACCCGGTGACTAGCTCAGTGCCTAGCTGTCTTAGTTAAGGCTGCTATAACAAAATACCACAGGCTGAGTGGCTTATCAACAACAGAAATTTATTCCTCACAATTCTGGAGGCTGGAAGTTCAAGGTCAAGGTGCCAGCATGGTCATGTTCTTGTGAGAGCCCTCTTCCAGGTGCAGACTGCCAACTTCTCATTCTATCCTTGAATGGCAGAAACAGAGCCAGTTATAAGGGCACTCATCCCATTCATGAGGGCTCCACCCTCATGACCTAACCACCTCCCAAAGGTTCCACCTCCTAATACATCACATTGGGGATTAGATTTTACATGTGAATTTGAGAGGAACATAGATATCCAATCCATAACACTGGCATAGAATGAATCCCTAGCAAATACCTGTTGCATTGGTGAATGAATATTGATTGAGGAAATAGTATAATGCCAAGTGATCATAAATTCACTTAAAATTTTTAAAGGACTTGCATTTAGTATATTACAATAGCATACATATTTATCTGAAATATTATTACATATATGTGCTAAATAGATTACAGAGACTACTCTGTTTACAAAAGGTTGGGTTCAGAAAAGCTATTTGCAGGACACTTGACCAAAAGGAGATTGTATAAACAATGTTAATGCCATCTAGTAGTGGCAGTGGAGGTGATGTGTTTTCTGCTGGCCTTAAAGTGTATAAAGTCCTTAAACCAACAACCTTCTCAGTAAGATACTAACATGACTTTCATTTTATAGATGAGGAAACTGAAGGTCAGAGAGAAGTTAAGTTATGGTCCCTAGGTTGCTCAGCTGCTGGTAAGTTGCTGGGTCAGAATTTGAATGGAGGCACGTTTACATCAGTGTTTGGAGACACAACCACTACGTTATGCTTTGATTGGAGGTATAAAAGTTTCTAAATTAAAGCTGTAAGTAGAGTTTCTGTATTTATTTGGCTTATTAACCATGTTGGTGCTCATGTGATTAGCTTATCCCAGTAGTAACTTGAGGGCGCTGCCTGTAGGTATAGGTTAATTCTAGCTTAACCCCCAAATAAACTTGAATTTCCGGTCCTGAGCTCCCTGAGGCTCTCTCAGCTTTCAATACTGGGCTCTGCCAAGTCCCTTGGTCACTGCTGACCAAGCAGCACCCACATCAGAGGGCTCAGACCCATCAGCAAATGTGGTCTGGAGTTAATTTTGCTGTTCAGTGAACATGGAGTGACTCATTGGACTGTAATCCCCCCAGCCCGGGTGATTGTCATGTCTGCATGACAGGTTTTTGGGTCAAATTTCCTGATTAGTGCTTCCCCTGCTGGGACTAGAACTCAGAACTGAAGTTATCATGACTGAGACCCAACATACCCTATCTTGTGCTTCTTAGTTTTTTCCCTTTAGATCTATGACAGTCAGGGTAGACTAGACTCTTTCATAAGTAGACTCCAAATGTGTAATTGTTCAAGCATATTAGAAGTTTACTTCTCCTTCATGTAAGTATAGACCAGTGGCTGTCTCTGGTTGATAGGGAATTCTGCTCCATGCAGTGATTCAGGGATTCTGGCTCCTTTTAGCTTGTGGTTACCTTGTCACCTAGGGCATTATTGGTTTTTCTATCCAGCTGGAGGAAGGAGACAAAGAGGATGGAGGAGTCATTGTCACACCCTAAAAGCCACTCACATTCCATGGCTAGAATTTCGTCACCCATGGCCATCTCAACTGCAAGGAAGGTAGGAAATGTAGGCTGGCTATGTGTTCAGATAAACAGGAAAAGGTTGGATTCTGGTGAACAGCTAGAATTCCAGGCAACTGGGACTGTATGAGCTAGGATTAGGCCAGGCTTCTTGTGGAAGGAGACCCCAGCTAATAATAACTTGAGTAAGCTGGAGCTTCACTTTTCTTTCATATAAAAGAGGTCTGGATTTCAGCAGTCCAGGTCTGGTAAAGTGGCTCCACAGCCTCCAGGGACCCAGACCCCTACTGTATGTGTCCTCTACTGTCTTTCCATCAATCTAGCATCTGTCCTCATGAACCAAAGTGTCTGCTTGAACATCAGATGCCACCTTCCTATTCCAGTAGCTGGAAGAAGGAAAAGAGGAATATGAAGGGCACATCTCCTGTACCTTTTCTGGAGATTTTCTTGAAGCCCCTCACAACTCTTCCATTTACATATCATTGGCAAAGCTTAGTCATAGGGCCACACTCCTTTATTCTGGGGCCAGTATGCTATACCAGCACTGGGATTTTACTATGAAAATGGCATGGAAGATTGGGTGTAGGAGGGCACCTGGTGCCTTTGGCTAACTGACTGCCTGCGGGCCCTCCTTCCTCTGTGCTGAGTGCATGGGTTTCCTGGAGGAGCACTGTCCGATGGATGCATCCAGTACCTCACTCTGAGGCTCGAAGTGCTGTTCAGTCGAGATATTGCCCACAAAAAAGAGATGAGTGTATGCCTTTGTCAAACCAGTAATGGTGGTTTGACTGTTTCGCTGATGGTTTCCTGTTGCCTAACAGGAGAAACAAAAATCAAATGTGTAGTCAGCAGCGGGGAGAGTGGGAAACACACAGTGGTCTCAGCAGCTATCTTGCACTTGAGGTTCGTTGGCACTGTGCAGCCCTGCTGGAGAGGATCCAGGACCTCCTTTGTCGGCCTCTCCCACAGCCCACCTTCTGTTCTTAGGCACCGAGTTTTGCCTTTTTGGGAGGTCTTCCTAGTCCTCTCTCTTCTGTGGCCCAAGGCTCTGCTTTGAGGTTTTAAACTGCCCAGGCTGTTTCCAGTCAGGTTGGAATTTTTTTAGAATGACATTTCTCTGAAAAATCTCATAGCCTTTTAGCTTATCTTCTTCCAGTCAGTTTCACATGCGAGTAAGCAACCAAAGATCTTGTCTACATAGTTTTCAGCTTTGCCTTTTACTTTTTGCTCTGCCCTCCAACTTAATGCCTCTGTTTTGAGGCTGCCTGAAACAGGGCTTTGGCATGATGGTTAATGTCCTTGCCAGCCAGCTACCTTTAAGTGGAGTACACCATCACATCTCCTTGAAAGGGCAGTTTCCCAGCTACCACCTGTCATGCTTCTGTTGGGGGCACAGAAGCAGGGCTGCAGACAGACATCCCTTCCTCAGCATCGCTGTCTTCTTCCTCTCTCTGCTCCAGGCAGGATGGCTGTGGTCTGAGCTCAATCTCTCTCTCTCTTTCCCCATAGGATTTTGTTAAAAAGTTAAAAGGGAAAGAAGAAAACCATATCAGAGTTTAGTCAGAGACACAGAAGAACTGGGCAGAACCAGCTACATAATATGCTGGACCCGGTGCAGAGTGAAAATGCAGGGCTCCCTGTTCCTATGCAACTGCATGGGTGGCATGCCTGGCAGAAGGAGGATCCAGTGGCAAGTGGAGCCATTTCCGACCCAGCTGCTGCTTCACTCCAAGGAGATGAGTCAGCTGATCCGTGATGATGATAGTGATGATGTTGATGATGATGATGATGACGTGTGTGTGTGTGTGAGACTGCTGCTGCTCTTGCTTCCCTGCAAATCTCCCGAGAATCTCTCCTGTGGCCCACCCCAGTGGAAGCCTATTGGAAAGGACAATCTGGGGATAGAGCTCAGGGTGGGCCAGTTGGTACATTATGAAGCCACCACAGTCACGACCTGCCAACATTCTGACTTCTTCCCACCAATCCTTCTATGCCCAGATCTCACCTTATGGTCTCTCTCCCAAGGAACAACAGGCAACAGTGTTGTCAACATGTAATGCAGTTTGCTGCTGCATTACGAGGCCCTTATCCCCTTATCACCTGCCATCTGACCTCCTCCAATAATAGGCTCTGTCTCTTGCAGCATGACACTTCTGGGTATAAATTATTTATTTCCTGGGTTGGATAAAACTGCATGTGACCTTGAACTCCAAATAACAATGGTTTAAACAAGACTCAGGTTTTCTCTCACACTGAGAATCTGGAAGTGTGCAGTCCGGGGCTGAGAGGGGGGCTCAAAGGTCTTCAGGGGACCCAGGCTCACGTTACACTGCTGTCTCCTGCTATCTTGGGTCTTCCTAGTTAAGAATGACGGAAGAGCATTAGACATTGTCCCTGTTATGAAAGAAGTTTCCCAGAATCCCAGACAGCACCTCGGCTCACATCTCATTATCTAGAATTTGGTCACTTGGCGACACTTGGCTGCAAGGGGGCTGTGATAGATATTCTATCCTGTGCTGAGCTACATATGGGATTCTATTACTGAAGAAGAGACTAGATATTTTTTTTTTTTTTTTCAGAATTAGGAGTATTTTATTAATGTTTAAAATCTCAGTTCAATGTATTCATCTTTCCTTTGACTAACAGAGGACACTAAGAAACAAAGACATCGATGGCATTTATCTATTGTGAGTCGGAATGAAGGTTAAGTTTTTAAAACAAAGAACTCCCAAAATACAGAGGTTTAAATAAGATACATATTTCTTCCACTCCTAAATAATAGAGAAGAGACTAGATATTGAGAGGCAACTAGTGCTTAGTCTAGGGAGTAAGACCAGCCCCATATTCGATTCAACCCCTCTTCTCACAAGCATAGGCTGGGCCTCACCCTCAGCAGAAGGACCATGTAGGGCACAGGCTGCTATGGACCTGGACCTGCGTCTTGCCTGGGTCTGAAAACCCCTTCCACAGCTCTCCACTCCCTGGATCAAATCCCCCTGGAAATCAATTTTGACTAAAGTCATATGAGGCTGCTAACTGTTTGAAACAGTTGCTCTTAGCATAAAAAATGGTTTGCTGTAGCTGATGTGGACTGCAGTGAAAAGGTAGGCCAATGGTTTTCAAGCATTTTTAGCAGTGGGAGCATTTCCTTAATTGCATTCTGAACATGAAGCCCAGTACAACAAAGGGTCAACATCGAACTGCCTCCGAAACATGGGGGTCAGATGGGCCTGGGGCTCGGTCCTGCTCCCTCTCGTCTTCTGTGCGGGCTTCCAGCTACCTCTGCAGAACTCTTTGGACTCTCTGGTGTCTCTTTTGAATGAGCGATTCTAGCCCAATTCCCTTGTTTTGCGGATAAGAATATCGAGGCCCAGGGAGGCATGACCTGGGCAGAGGCTGGAGGTGGGCCTGTTTCGTCCTTGGCGGTGTGTGTGGTGTTGAAGTTAATGGGACTCACAGGGGCAGAGATCTGAGACGAGTGAGGCTCTAATAATGTGCTGACACAGCCTGTCAGTACATGGCCACACATGATGGAGATCTTTCTGTGTATCACAGAAGGCCATCATTCTTTATTGACGGGGGCTGGGAGAGCTGCGATCATGCTGAATTGACCCTGACTGTTTATTTAATTTTTTTTTAAGTGAGAGGAGCAGATTTCTACTCTCTTTGAGAGTCTTGGAGATATAGGCAAGGCTGTGCTTTAATTTGTAATAGGGTAGGAAAGAGGCATGTTAGCAGCAGGCATCAGAATCTGTCTTAAGGAGAGAACTATGTTTAGGAAAAGGTGGTGATAAGCCACTAGGGTGGAAGGTGAACCAGAAGCTGGGGGTTAGCAACTGGGCTGCCCCCGGCTGCCCCAGAGCTTACCTGTGTCCCCTCTTCTTGGGGATACAGGCACCCTCTTGGTGCCTCTGCCTCTCTCTGCTATCTGCTCCACTCTCCCCTCTCTGCATCCCCGCTTCCTCTGCTCAGTCTGAGTTTTATTCTGTAACTCTGGCTCACTCGTGGCCCACTGTGACGGCCCACCCAGGCCTCTTCTGTGATTGTGACCTTCCGGTTTCTGTTCCCTCTGCCCTTTACTTCTCATCCTAAGCATTTCTTAATTCAGATTCCTTAATTCAGCTTCGATGGAATGAGTTTATCTTTTTTTTTTTTTCTCGTAGGATCTGGCTCTGTTACCCAGGCTGGAGTAGAGTGATGTCATCATGGCCCACTGTAGCCTTGAACTCCTGGGCTCAAGCGATTATCCCATCTTAGCCCCCGGAGTAGCTGGGACTATAGGCACACACCACCATGCCTGGCTCACTTAAAACAAACAAACAAGAAAACCAAAAAACCTTTCTTTTGTAGAAATAAGTTCTCCCTATGTTGCCCAGGCTGGTCTTGAACTCTTGGCCCCAAGCAGTCTTCCTGCCTCAGCCACCTGAACTGCTGGGATTGTGGGCATGAGCCTTCATGCATGGCCCCAGCTTATTTTAAAAATCAGATCATGAGTAGATGGTCAGCCTAAAGAACTGCTGTCATTGGGTGGGTGCCCACTTGGTCTTTTCAGCAAAGGTCCACAGAAAGAGAGGGAGCCGTGTAGAAAAACATAGTGACAGGCAGGACAAACATCCTGAAAGAGGATGAATGGTCCCCATGACTACTGTTTTTAGTATACGGCCAAGCTGAAACTAGTCTTCTATGGTCTTGGATTCAATTGTTTAAGAAATTGCTAGTTTGGCTGGGTGCAGTGGCTCATGCCTATAAATCCCAGCACTTTGGGAGGCCGAGGTGGGAGGATCACTTGAGCTCAGCAGTTCAAGACCAGCCTGGGCAACGTGGCAAAACCCTGTCTCTACAAAAAATGCAAAAATTAGCCAGGCATGGTGGTGTGTGCCTGTGGTCCCAGCTACTCGGGAGGCTCAGGAGGATCACCTGGGCCCAGGGAGGTGGAGGCTGCAGTGAGCAGAGATCGCGCCACTGCATTTCAGCCTCGGCAACAGAGTGAGTCTCTATCAAAAAAAAAAAAAAAAAAGTGAGAGAAAGGAGGAAATTGCTAGTTTTCTTGTGTATAGCCATATAGCAAGATCCTCCACGGCATTTTTTTCTGATCACTGACTTCATCAGAAAATGCTTTCCAAGCACCTGCAAGTGGTGCTGGATAGTTGTTTTACAGAAAGAATTGAGGTCTTTCACTAGTTTGAGAGCAGGCTGTTCTAAAAAGTGCTGATCAGAAGAGACTCCCTTCTCTTTGCCAGGCCCTAACTAATTTATTAGTCATTTTATAAAGCAGGGAGCCCAAAATTTAGAAATATACGAGAAGCGTTAGGCAAACAAATTTTCCCAAGGTTCCTTTTATTTTCTTCTCAAGACGAGCTTGAGTAATAATCATATATTAGCTATACTAGCTCCTTAGCTCTTTGCAGGTAAGCGTTCTTTCTTTTTGACTGAAATGGCCAAATGGTGGAGAGACTCTCTTGTATGAAGGTGAGCTTTCAATGACTTGGTGGTCCAGGTTTCAGCTGTGTGTGCCTGCCATGATGGCTGCTTCGAGACCTGCTTCCTCCTTTATAACTGGGGTGGTTGTGCACCATGGCACATGGTGAACTGTATTTCTGATCCCAACATTTCTGTGCCCCTTCCTGCGAGAGGTGCCTACATCCCTGTTTAGCCAATGAATTGTGAGCAGAAGCAACGTATGCCACTTTTGGGCAGAAACTTTCCACAGCGTTTGCCAAATTCTTATTGTCCTGCCATGGGGACTAGAAAGCACGTGTTGACACAGAACCTCCATCAGCCTCTGTTGCTGGGTTACTTCTAACAACATGAGCTATTCTGTTGTTTAAGCCACTTGACATTTTTGTGTGGTTTGTTACTGCAGCCTAACCCAGCCTACCTTGACTAACACAATATCCAATGAGCATTTATCCTTTCTTATTGGGACGTTGAGAAGTGTCCCAGCTATTTTCCCCTAGGTGCCCCATTTTGCATTCCCGCTAGCAATGCATGAGTGATCCCAGCTTCTCCACATCCTCACCAGCATTTGGTGTTATCACCATTTTAAAAAGCCATTCTGACAGGTACGGAGTGATAGTACACTGTGATTTAATTTGCATTTGCCATAGATGCTTATTTGCCATCTATCTGTCCTCTTTGGTGAAATATTTCTAGCTTTTTTTTTTTTTTGGCCCATTTTCTTATTGATTTGTTTTTTCACTATTGAGTTTGAGAGTTTAAAAAAATATGTTCTAGACTCTAGTTATTCATCAGATGTGTGGTTTGCACATTTTTCTTCCCCAGCCTATGGCTTGTCTTTTCATCCTCTTGACAGGGTCTTTGATGGAGCAAAAGTTTTTTATTTTGATCAAGCCCTGTTGATCAATTTTTTCTTTTATGGATCATGCTTTTGGTGTCAAATGTAAGAACACTTTGCCTAGCCCTAGATCCTAAAAGTTTTCTCCTATTTTTCTAAAAGTTTTATGTATTGAAGTCTGTGATTTATTTTGAGTTAACTTTGTATAAGATATGAGATTGAGATGGAGGTTCATGTTTTTAATTATGGATGCCCATATGCTCCAGCACCATTTGCTGAAAAGGCTATCTTTCCTCGCTGAATTGCGTTTGCACCTTTGTCAAAATCATTGGGCATATTTGTACAGGTCTATTTCTGGGTTCTCTGTTCTGCTCTATTGATCTATAAGTCTACCCTTCTGCCAATACCACACAGTCTTGGTTACTGTAACTAGAGGTGTGGAAATTGGGTAGGCTGATTCCTTCGCCTCTATTCTTCTTTTGCAAAATTGGGTTAGCTCTCCATGTTTGTTTGCCTTTCTTATAAAGTTTAGAATACAGTTATCTATATTTACAAAAAATCTTGCAGAAATTTTAAAAGGAATTTTGACAAATCTATGTATCTGAGAAGAACTGATGTCTTTACTACCTTGATTCCTCCAATCTATGAACACAAGAAATCTCTCCATTTTCTTAGATTTTAAAAATTTCTTTCCTCAGGCTTTTGTAGTTTTTAGCATATAAGTCCTATAATATTTTGTTAGATATAGACCTATTTCATTTAAAAAAATTTTCTGAAATTGTGATAAAATATACATAACATAAAATATATCATTTTAAGTATACAATTCATCGGCATAAAGTGTATTCACAATGTTGTATAACTATTATCTTTACAAATTGCAGGAAATTTTTCATCTTCCCAAACTGAAAATCTGTGCCAATTAAACGATAGTGCCCCATTTCCTCCTCTCTCCAGCCCTGGCAACCACCATGGAACTTTCTGTCTCTTTCTGTCTTTATGAATTCTGTCTCTAGGTACTTCATATAAGTGGAATCATACAATACTTGTCTTTTTGTGACTGGCTTATTTAACTTAGCATAATGTCCTCCAAGTTTATCCATGTTGTGGTATGTGTCAAAATTTCTTTCCTTCCTGGGCTGAATAATATTCCATTGTATGTATATGTCACATTTCATTTACCTGTTTATACATTGACGGACACCTGGATTGCTTCCACCCTTTGGCTCTTTTGTATAATGCTGTTATGAACAAAGGTGTGCAAATATCTGTTTGAGTCCCTGCTTTTACTTCTTTCGGGTATACACCCAGAGTGGAATTGCTGAATCAAATGGTAATTCTATGTTTAACTTTTTGAGAATCACCAGACTGTTTTCCATGGTGGTTGGACCATTTTACATTCGTATCAGCAGTGCACAAAGGTTCCAATTTCTCCAGATCCTTGTCAATGCTTGTTACTTTATGATTTTTTTCTTAAATATTAGTAATTCTAATGGGAATGAAGTAGTATCTAATTGTGGTTTTGATTTGCATTTCCTTAATGATTAGCGGCATTGGGCATCTTCATGTGCTTATTGGTTATTTGCATATTTTCTTTGAGGAAATGTCTGTTCAAGTCCTTTGCCCATTTAAAAATCAGGTTGCTTGTTCTTTTGTTGTTGCATTGTAAGAGTTCTTTATATATTCTGGATATTTACTCCTTATGAAATATATAATTTGAAAATATTTTGTCTCATTTATTGGATTGCTTTTTCACTCTGTGTCTTTTGATGCACAAAAAAATTTGATTTTGATGTAGTGCAATTTGTCTACTTTTTCTTTTGTTGACTCTGCTTTTCGTATCATAACCAAAAAAATCATTGCCAAAGCCAATGTCATAAAGCTTTCCCCCTATGTTTTCCTCTAAGAGTTTTATGGTTTTAGTCCTTGAGTTTAGACCTTTGGTTCATTTCATGTTAATTTTTGTATATAGTGTAAGTATGAGTATGACTTCATTCATTTGCACATGAATATTCAGTTTTCCCAATACCACTTGTTGAAAAGGCTGCCCTTTCACCATTAAGTGGTCATAGATTATTTGAGTATGTATGCAAGGATTTATTTCTGGGATCTCTGTTTCATTCCATTGTTCTATAAGTCAGTCTTTATGACATTACCACATTATTTTGATTACTGTAACTTTGCTATAAGTCTTGAAATTAGGAAGTGTGAAACTTCCAACTCTGCTCTTCTTTTTCAACCTACTTTGGCTATTTGGGGTCCCTTAGGATTCCATATGACTTTTAGGATGGATTTTTCTGTTTCTGCCAAAAAAGCTATTGAAATTTTGATAGGGATTGCATTTAATCTGTACATTGCTTTGGGTAATATTGTTGTTCAATCCATGAACATTGAATATTTCCATTTATTTGTATTTTCTTTAATTTATTATAGCAACATTTTGTAGTTTTTAGTATACAAATCTTTTGCCTCCTTGGTTAAATTTATATCTAAGTATTTTATTCTTTTTGATGCTATTGTAAATGGAATTGTTTTTTTGCTACCCTGCTCAAATTGTTCATTGTTAGTGTATAGAAACAACTAATTTTGAATACTGATTTTGTATCTTGCTACTTTGTTTATTAGTTCTAACAGTTTTTTTTTTCTTTTGGAATCTTTAGGCTTTGCTACACATAAGATTATATCATCTGCGAACAGAGATAATTTTACTTCTTTGTTGAAAATTTAGATGCTTTTTATTTTTTCTTGTCTAATTGCTCTGGAAGAAAATGATTTCCAGCATATATAATATGTGGAACATCTTTCATGCTCTGCAGAAGATGCAACCTGCTGGGTTTTTACTGCCTCCCTCTTTCATGCCCAAGTACGGGCTACATGGACTCCTGACAAATAGTGCTGTTGCTTTCAGAGTGATTCTCCTGACACTTCCATCTCAGCTAGACGTTAGGACAAGAGCATGGGATTGAGCCATTGGACAGTACACAGCAAACTTCGCCTATCAAAGGCATTCATGTTTTAAAGAGGCATTCTGGTTGCATAATAGAAGTTTCTCTAACAGTTTTCCCTCACACGTGAGAACAGTGTGTTACATCTCAGGCAGCATGGAAGCTTCCTGGTTCTCTTCCAGGTTGTTTGGTTTTAGTGTTCTCAGAAAATTATTTTTCCTCAGCTTCTTGTCTGCTTAATCAGTTGGTTCCCATGAATATTTCCTCAGGTGTACCTTCTGCAGATCCCTGAGGCTGAAACTCCCTTTACTCTTGCTTTGTTCTTTAATCTGGTCTTGGGATTGGGTGGAGAAATTCTCCCAGGGACCATCTTTCTCCATATTTGCTTCCTATCCCAAGGTCCCATCTGGGGAAAGCCTTCTTCAGCTCTGGCCCCAGGTTCATCATGCATGAGTCTTACTGAGGCTGGAGTTTGGGGAGAGGGGTCCCCTTGAATGAAAACTTGGGACTCCAGTAGGAGGATGGACCTTACTAGGCAGTCTCAACTGACCCCTTCCCCATCTTTAACTAAACTCCATGCATATGTTTGGCCTCTAGAATTTCTTGCTTAATTAACTTGGCCATTTGTTTATAATTTCAAAAAACTGAAGGAACCATTCATTATTATTAACTAATATAAATACTAATATTGACCATTTATTAAATAGCTATTTGGACCAGATCCCATGCTAAACACCTGATTTCTTTTTCATATTCACATGCGTAGTTCAGTTATTATTTCTACTATACTAATGAGAAAACAGGCTTATTCAAAGTTAAGTTTCTTACCAAAGATGACAGTGCTGAGTGTAGATAAGAATATCGTTTGGCTGACTCCAAATTCACATGGATTCCCTTCAATGCCTCTCCTCTATCTATTGCTCTGGTTTAACTTGGGGAGCAGGAAGCAAGAGATACAACCAAGAGCATCCTGACTTGAGTAAGTCACTCTTCCTCGGAACTCTAACAAAGTTCCCAATATTCCATTTTGGGGTGTGATGCAAAACATGCCTTTTTCATCCAGTCTGGCTGGCTGATTATGATATAAGTTACCCAAATATATTTTAAAACTTTTCCTCATTATTGAAATAAATACTTTTATCTCTTACTTCACAGCATCGTTGTAATGATGAATTAAATTATGCTTGCTAAGAGCTTTGGATTTTTCAGTAGGAAAATCACTTTACATATGCAAATTATTATGATTGTCATTCCCTCCTCTGCTCCTGACTATGACCTTGGGCAAGTCAGGTCTTATCTATTTGCTTCCAGTTCTTTATCTGTGAAGTGGAGATAATAGAGACTGTTCATTCAGGTTGGGACTTCAAAATGAGAAGTAATAAATGGTTGTATGCCCCTCAGAAGACCTAAATATTGTGATTTGACTATATCAGGATTAATATCAGTTATACACAATTGTAAGTTCCCTGGACACAAACCATGAACTTTATATCTTGGACAACTCTGGGTGTATTATTAGTACTTAGAAATATTGATAAGGCTAAAAAAATACAGTTAAAACATTGTATACAGAGATCAAGAAAAATATATTTATTTGTTTATTCATTTTATTTTATTCTTTTTTAAACATTTTACTTTAAGTTCTGGGATATATGTGCAGAAGGTGCAGGTTTGTTACTTAGGTATACATGTGCCATGGTGATTTGCTGCACCTATCAACTCATCATCTAGGTTTTAAGCCCTGCATGCATTAGGTATTTGTCCTAATGCTCTCCCTCCCCTTGCCCCTCACCACCCCCACCCTGACGGGCCCCAGTGTGGGATAGAACAATATATTTAAAAGGTTAAGTTTAATTGTTTGAACTTTAGTGAAGGCAAATACGAACAACAGATAGTATCTCTTATAATTATAGTCCTCAGGGAAACACAGTAACCGTGCCCATTTGATAGAAGAAAACTCAGCCCCAGGGGACAGCAGCTACAGGAATCTTCCTAAGGCCATGAAACCTCTTTGGAAACATCTGCTGTTAATACTGCACAAGTGCTAGGAATATCATGTAAGGCAGAAAAAAAGAGGATGTGATTTCTGTCTTCACAGAGTTCACGGTCTAGTGGGAAGAGGGGCATTCATTAAAAATGTAGAGCTACAACCAAGAATGGTTAACAATGGCAATTTAAGAAACTGGGAGAGCATAAAATGGGATAGTTGACCTTGAGCAAGAGATGAAGAGTTGCCTTTCCCGAGGCAGTGGGGATTGACCTGAGCTCAGAGAAGAGTCACCTGGGCCAAGGGAAGGCAGGTGGGGAGAGCCCTGTACTAGGCAAGTGGGAAGGGCTGGGCCTGGTTAGAGACCAAAAGAAGCCCAGTTTACTTGGAATGCAGAGTGAGGGAGCATTGTGTGAAATGAGGACAGGTGGCAGGGCTGGGAGGTGGGGTGCTGTTCCCCTTGAGGTCTCGGATCCCCAGGCCCAGTTAGGAATTTTCATCTTTATCCTGGGAGTATTAGGAAGCTATTGTTACTAGAATAAAGAAGGCTCTTAAGGGTGTGTGTGTGTATGTATGTGTGTAAAATGTGATCAGATTTATGTTTTGAAAAGATTACTCTGGCTATGTCATCCACTGCAGAGAAGAGGGAAGCCCTGCTGGATGCAGAAAGGCAAGTGAAGGAGACATTTATAACAGTCCAGGCAAGAAACCATTGCCACTTGGACCAGGGCGGGTGACTGTGTGAGTAGAGAGAAGAGGATTAAGTCAAGAGCTATTTATGTAACAAACTCAACAGGACTTGGTTATGGATTGAGCATGCTTTGCATGGAAAGAAAGGAAGGAGTTCAGGCCGGGTGTGGTGGCTCACGCCTGTAATCCCAGTACTTTGGAAAGCCGAGGCGGGCAGATCACCTGATGTCGGGAGTTCGAGACCAGCCTGGCCAACATGGCGAAACCCTGTCTCTACCAAAAATACAAAAATTAGCCGGGTGTGGTGGTGGGTGCCTGTAATCCCAGCTGCTTGGGAAGCTGAGGCAGGAGAATCACTTGAACCCGGGAGGTGGAGGTTGCGGTGAGCCGAGACTGAGCCACTGTACTCCAGCCTGGGTGACAGAGCGAGACTTCATCTCAGAAAAAAAAAAAGAAGAGGAAAGAAAATAAGGAGTCCAAAAGTACTTTCAGATCCCTGGCCTGTACAGCAGGATGAATTGGGAATGGACACTGAGAAGGAGGATTGTGTTTTGGGTGAAAGAACATAATCGTAACTCGAAGCACATTGACTTAGAGATCATGGCAGTGCCAAGCAGCAGCTGGGGAGACAGCTGTGCACTTAGAGGAGGGACCCGAGAGATAAACTTGTAGAGCTCCTGGTCAGTGGTGGTAACTGAAGCCCATAGGAGTGATATGGCTTTCAGCTAATTCTAGTCCTAGCTCCTGACTTCTGTGCATCCTTTTTGTTTATTTTTATTTTTAAAATAAATAAATTAGTTGCTTATTTAAAAATTTTTGTTCGGGGGTACATGTGCAGTTTTGTTACATGGATGAATTGCATAATCCTGGGGTTTGGGCTTTTATTGAACCCATCACCGAAACAATGAATACAGTACCCAATAGGTAGTTTCTCAGCCCTTGCCTCCCTCCCTCCATCTCCCCTTCGGAGACCCCAGTGCCTATTGTTTCCATCTTTACGTCCATGTGTACCCATTATTTAGCTCTCACTTATAAGTGAGAACATGCAGCATTTGATTTTCTGTTTCTGTGTTAATTGGCTTAGGATGATGGCCTCCAGCTGCACCCATGTAGTTACAAAGGACACAATTTCACTCTTTTTTATGGATGCATAGTATTTCATGGTGTATATGTATTCTGTGGATTTATTTATTTTTTTTGAAGCAGGGTCTCACTGTGTCACCCAGGCTGGAGTGCAGTGGTACAATCACGGCTCACTGAAGACTTGAACTCCTGGGCTCAAGTGATGCTCCCACCTCAGCCTCCTGAGTAGCTGGGACTACAGGTGCATGCCACCATGCCCAGCTAATTTTTGTATTTTTTGTAGAGATGGGGTTTCACCATGTTGCCTAGACTGCTGCTGAACTCCTGAGCTTAAGTGACCTGCCTGCTTTGGTTGCCCAAAGTGCTGAGATTACAGGCATGAGCCACTGCACATAGCTGGATGATTATTTTTTTAAGAGACAGAGTCTCCCTCTGTCCCTCAGGCTAAAGTGCAGTGGAGCGATCATAGCTCACTGCAGCCTCAAACTCCTAGGCTCAAACAGTCTTCCCACCTCAGCCTCCCTAGTAGCTAGAACTACCAGTGTGAGCCACCATGCCTGCTGTTCTGTGTCAGCCACCATGCCTGCTGTTCTGTCTTATCACTTCTGCTCTGTGTGTGTGTCTGTGTGTGCCTGTGCGTGTGTGAGCACATGCAGGACAGTCTCCAAAACTTCCATTCAGACTTGCAGATGGTTTGCAGTGAATTAATTACTCTTGCCATTGCTTAGACTTTGGAGGGGAAAAGGCAGGATAGGTTAAAGAGAGGGAGGGAAAGGAACAGGTAGGAGAAAACGATTGACGGAGGACCAAAGAAAGGGAATCTGATTCTCTTAAGGAAGGGACTGCATCATGCTTGTTCTTTAACTCTAGTCATGCATAAAATTGCCTCTGCATCTTCTAACTTCCTTCCAAATGAAATGCTCAATACTCCTTAATGTGTTTTCTGACAGTCCTAAGAAAGTTCTGCTCTCTGATCAGGTCTACAGGTGTTTTGAGTGCCTGGCATGGCTTGGCCCATGTTGGGGTCGGGATATGCCCGGTGGGGCTGGTCCAGGTCCCAGGCTGTCTGACAGGCAGGCATCTGGAGGGTCAGTGTGGCCCAAGGACTAATCTGGGGTTTAGTATGGAAGGCAGGAGAAGGCTGGAGGGCAGGGGAACTTCACTGGAGCAGGACAAATGAAGTAAAACACAGACAAGGAGGAGAAATGGCCTGCAGAGTGGGGCAGGAAGAGAATATCATCAGAGGGAGGCAGGCCCCAGTGGGGGCAAGGCTGTGGGCGGGGACCAGGACCCACTGGAAAAGGACTGGTCTCGAGTGATACTTTCTGTTGAGCCCACCTGTTTAACATGCACTTCTTGATCTTAGATGGGCAGGGTTGTTCTTGAGACTTGGGGAGGGGTGGAGCCTGGTTCCATGAGACAGTGGTGGGTTCTCTTTTGGTTCATGGTTAAAGGGAAATACATCAAAATGCTAACCTTGTTTATCTCTGAAACTGTGTAGTTTTTTTTTAAGTCTATCATTCAACAAATCTATAAGGTAGTATTAAAATCAGAAGCCAAGATAGTCTGAAAGATTAGGAGGCTGTTGGTAACTTTATTGCATTTTAATGTTTTAGCACAAGTTCATGCATTATCAACCTCCTTTCCTAGCTGTATTCCTCACATAGGCGATTTTAAAGAATTGGCTGCTTGCTATGTTTTCTATTCTAAAATATTTATGTTTAAAACCAGAAAAAGCATTGAGATGATTATAGTCGTTAGCAGCAGAATGAAGTTGCTGACAGTAGTTCGAAATGATCTAAAACAGTCCTCTTGGTAGATTATCATGTTTTAAATTTCATTTTAAGTTTTTCACGTCAATCTGGCTGAGGAGCAGCCACAGGTGTGTAAGATGACAAAAGCTCTCTGACCCCACTTAGAGCCTGGAGCAGGGATGGTAAGTTTGCCTGTGTGTGTGATCTCCAGGGCTACTCACCAGGCTGTGAGAGACACGTCATTACCCTCATTTTATAGATGAGAAAATCAAAGCTCTGAGAAGCTCAGTGATCCAAGGCATGTAAAGATTTAGCTACCAGGATTTGAACTTGAACACAGATCATCTGACTTGGTATCCTGTGCCTTTTTCTTTCGATTTATTTTCTCTTTTTTTTTTTTCCGTAGAGATGGGGTCTCAATCTGTTGTCCAGGCTGGTCTCGAACTCCTGAGCTCAAACAATCCTCCCACCTAGGTCTTCCAAAGTGCTGGGATTACAGGTGTGAGCCACTGTGCCCTGACTGTGCCCTTTTCATTTTCTCCTTTTTTTTCTTGTTTATTAATATTTATCACTGACCTTTTTTCTTTTAAAAGGATTTTAAATGGCTCAGAGGTAAATATGGCTATCATAAATTCAATGAGATAGAGCTTATTATTTTCTTCCCTTCAAATCAGGAAAAAGAAGAATGGGGTTCCTGTGAGCAGTGCCCCCCCAGCAGCACGGTCCTTCTCTCCTCTGTCTGCCTACGAATTCTCCATGCACTTGTACCTCCCAATGGCTTCCTGCTTCTCCCCACCCCAGATTCAGATGCATGATGCATTTGTTAGTAACCCACCGCCAGGCACTGGTGAGTGCTTTTACAATATCCTTCATCCAGTCTGATGAAACTGGATTATGTGGGGGGAGATGTTTACTGAGATAATAGGAGTAGCATCCAGCATTAACTTCAGTCTCTCTCTCTCTTTTCAAACGCATTACAACCCATACACATTTAACTTGAATTGTAGGGCAGGAGCAAATGGGCAATACAGTGGATACCTTGCTGTCCACCGTACAGCGTGGTTTACACACATTATACAATGTGGAAGCAGTGCATCCGCATTGGCTGAAGCCTTTGACCAGTATTGTTCCAGCTCTCCCTTCCATCCTCTGCTTGATCACTTCTTTTTAAATTTCAATCCTTTTAGTTTCCTTTTTCTTTCCCTTTACTCTCATCACACATTTAATTTCCATAGTTACATAATTTACATAACTTAAGATAAAATCTTTACAGGTTTTAACATTCTACATTTCAATGCAAGCCCAAGCCAGAATACAGAATTAAGTGGAATAAGACCCATCCCTACCAAGGTGCTACATGTCCTTTTGATTAATGACCAGCATTTTCTTCTTAAAATACAGGTAATTTTCACATGTTCTTATAAGTATTGCTGTCCTCACTTTGCAGATGGGGAAAAATAAGAGATAGCTGATCCGTCCAAGGAAAAAGTGACCAGAATATCATTTCTTAAATTGTAGAGAAGGCTAGGCTTTGTGGAAGCACACATAATGTGTACACTACAGTTTAATGTCCACTAACATCCAGCCAGTTGCTGTTCTAGCTCCCAAAGTGTTGCTCTCCTAAAATGACGGGGCGAAACCCATTCCTTCTGTGGTTAACAGGTGAGCAACGCAAAGAAGATTTCTGAGACTTTTTCCAGAGAAGACATTCACGTGGCCAACAAACATGAAAAAATGCTCTACATCACTAATCCTCAGAGAAATGCAAATTAAAACCACAGTGAAATACCATCTCACGTTAATTAGAATGGCTATTATTAAAAAGTCTAAAAAACAACAGATGTTGGTGAGGATGTGGAGAAAAGAGAAGGCTTATAACACTGTTGGTGGGAATGTAAATTAATACGACCTTCATGCAAAACAGTACAGAGATTTATCAAAGAACTGAAAACCAGAACTACCATTAGATCCAGAAATTTCACTACTGGGTGTCTCCCCAAAGGGAAAAAATCATAACATCAAAAGGACACCTGCACTCGTATGTTTATCACAGCACTATTCACAATAGCAAAGATACGGAATCAATCTAAGTGTCCATCAATGGAGAACTGGATAACAAAATGCGGTACATATACACCATGGAATATGACTCAGCCATAAAAAAAGGAAATAATTTTTTTTTTCAGTGACATGGATGGAACCGAAGGCCATTATCTTAACTGAAATAACTCAGAAAGTCAAACATTGCATGTGCTCACTTATGAGCAGGACTAAACAATGAGCACACAAGGGCATAGAGAGTGGAATAGTAGACATGAGAGATGATAAAAGTTGGGAGGGTGGAAGGGGGTGAGGGTTGAAAAATTACCTATTGGGTACAACATACACTATCTGGGTGATGGGTGCACTAAAAGCCCAGACTTCACCACTACACAATATGTGCGTGTAAGAAATCTGCACTTGTATCCTCTAAATTTATAAAAAATATTAAAAAGTGGGCCGGGCACAGTGGCTCATGCCTGTAATCCCAGCACTTTGGGAGGCCGAGGCAGGCAGAACATGAGGTCAGGAGATCGAGACCATCCTGGCTAACACAGTGAAACCCTGTCTCTACTAAAAATACAAAAAATTAGCCGGGCGTGGTGGCAGGCACCTGTAGTCCCAGCTACTCTGGAGGCTGAGGCAAGAGAACGGCGTGAACCCAGGAGGCGGAGCTTGCAGTGAGCTGAGATCGTGCCACCACACTCCAGCCTGGGCAACAGAGCGAGACTCTTGTCTCAAAAAAAAAAAAAAAAAAAAAAAAAAATTTAAAAAGTGAACAAAAGGAAAAAAGAGTTTTGCATTTACATGCATTTAGGAAATTCTGCATTTAGGAAATTCTGGACTTCATGGAGCTAAATATCATCTCCTTGCTGCAGGACTTCTCAGAGCTTAACATGCACAAATGCACTGCGAATCTGCATGGGGAGTTCCACCAATGCTGTATCTCTCCGTGAGCTACCTCTCACCCCACCCCACCCCACTGACCTTTTCTGTTATCTGCAGAGTGTTCTGCGTAACACATTTCAACACGCTTGGAGCATGTGCATCTATTGACACATCTCTAAATCAAAGGTTTCTTATCATCATTAGTGCACAAAAAGAGGATTTTGAAAATTCTTAGCCTTGAGGAGAGATGGTTCCTGATCCCAGGGATAAGGTTTGATGTAGCCATGCCCTGTGAGCCCTGCCTGATGTGTCATCAGGTAAGGGAGGAACGCAGTAGGGAGGGGCACTCCCCTGTCCTGAGTTAGCTCTCAGCCCTTGCCTGCCAGCACTCTTTTTCCTAGATACGTGGAGAAAAACAAAGGAACTAAGGACAGTGAGACAAGGAGGAGCTGCTGCTTCAGGCTTATCTGATGCTGGTCAAGGACACCGAGAAAGTCTCTTTCTCAGGTATTGCCTGTGGAGCTTGGGAAGGAACCTGTGACCCTGGGCTCTCCTACATCGTCCTGTGAACAGGGCCACCAGTGTTTGCAATGTTAAATCATGAAGTCCCCAGCCTACAGAGCAATCGCCAGAATGATGAGTGGTTATAAGGCAGAAATCTGAGTTCTAGGATGCAGGAGACAGCTGCAGTATATCTGGCATGTCCACAGACACCAACTGGTCTAGTTTTGAAAAGGAAGCCCTAGTCTAGCCCTCAGCAGGACCAGCCAATGGTCTTCTCCCATCTCCCACTGACCTCCCAAGTGACCTCAAGGCAAGTTCTTCCTCATGGAGACTGGAAAATCCTGTCGCGCCCTAGCATTGCTTTAAAAATTTAAGAATTTCTCAGATTGAAGTGCACGTGCTCTGAGGAGGGTGTGCGTGCAAAGTTATATGACAAACGTTGCAATTTTAACTTGCAGATTAAAATATACATATTTTTATATGAAACCAAACATACTACGACCTAGAATGAAAAATGAATGAGTTTTCAAGATTAAATATGAGACTTTCATGAAATTTTGTGGGGCTCTGTTGGTTTTATCTTAGAATAAGGAAAGGAGTTGGCTTATTGTCTACTATTAGGACTCTTGGATGAAAAATCTTAGAATTTGTATGTCTAATCCATACTTATTTTATAACTGAAGAAACTGAGGCTCAAACAGTTGAAATATCTTGTCCTAATCACCCAGACTGGTAGATATGTTAGTGCCTACCCAATAGCCATTCCCATTCTGACACCATTCCCTTTATTAAGCTACAGAACCCTATTTATGTTCAGAGCCCCAATGTCTCAAGCTGAAAATATTGGCTTCCTCAGAATCCCTTGTAGTTAGGATGAGCCATGCAGTACAGTTCCGTCCAATAGCACATAAATGGAGGTTGCTGGGAAAATTTTGCTTCCCTGACTCAGATGTCCTCTCCTTTTTTTTCTCACCTTCCTTCATATTTATGTCTGAAACATGGAAGTGAGACCTGGACAGCCAGCAGCCATTTTGTGCTAGAAGGCAACAAATGTTCAGGCTGAATGCCATCATGCTGGGAATGGTGAGGCAGGAATGACTTTTGGTCCCCAACAGCATGATTGAGCAGCTCTCCAACTCTGGACTGCCTAGACTCAGACTCCGTGATACATGAGAACAATCAACACCTGTTTTTGAAGCCCCTTTGTTTCCGTTATAAGAAAATTATTTCCTGATTGACATGCCCAGTCATCTCATTTAGGCAGACAGGATTTTGGTGTCTTATAAAGAATGTATAGGTATATAAATATACCTACAGAGAAATTGTTTATGGACCTGTCTCATTTATAAAAGCATTCCAGTGATTAATAATATTGATGATAAGATTTCTAATTAATATATCCTTTTATTTCTATGTGTTATAGTTGCAATTCAATATTATTTCAAAGAAAACTAATAATAATTGTATAGAGTACAATATTTTCAAAATGCTTTGTGATGTGTACATGGTTTCCTTCACCGTACTCATTCTATCATCTAGACTAAACTATAAGGAATTCTCTAAGGAATGAGGGGGTTGGTACCACTTGCACCACTGAAGTTCCTAAGGTGGAGAAGAAGGAAGCCATGATGGAGAGTAAATCCCCAGTCCCACCAGAGAGTAAGGGGTAGGGGAAGTCCTTTCGGTTTGGAAAGAAGGGATAGTAATCAGTCAAGTATGAGGATCCTGACTCTTTTTATTGAGGTAAGCAGCCAAGGGAGCCTATGGTATGGTATAGTTTGGATATTCGTTCCCTCCAAATCTCATGTCAAAATGTAATCCCCAATGCTGGGGATGGAGCCTAGAGGGAGGTATTTGGGTCATGGGGCAGATCCCTGGATAAATGGGTTGGTGCTGTCCCTGCGGTAATGAGTGAGTTCTTGCTCTATCAGTTCACACAAGACCTGGTTGTTAAAAAGAGCCTGGCAACTCCTCCTTTTTTTCCTTCTCTCTCGCCACGTGATGCCTACTCCTCTTCCTCTTCTGTCATGATTGGAAGCTCCTTGAAGCCCTCCCCAGAAGCAGATGCCAGCACCGTGCTTCTTGTACAGCCTGCAGAATCAGAAACCAAATAAACCTCTTTTCTTTATAAATTACTCAGTCTCAGGTATTCCTTCATAGCAGTGCAAAATAAACTAATGCAAGGTTTAAGGTAGCTATCCTAGACAGGCCCAAAGGGGAAGCAACAGGAAGAGGGCCTTCTCCTCTGTCCTTTCTATGGGACGCTGGGCAGACTCCATTTCAGAGAATGTGCCCTGAGGCAACATGGGGCAGTCTTGGCAGCAAAGAAATTGTTCATGTGTTAAGGCAGTGTGAGCTGAGGGGCCTGCCCAAGAGCGCCACAGCAAGGCATGGGGGACCCCATAGCAGAGATTGTGGGGTGATGGCCTAAGCCAGGGCTAGCTAGACTATACAGCTGATATTTAGGAGTGGCAGAAATGGGGCTAGGTCAGCGAGAAGGGCCCACCAGGTGCAGACTCTGAGAGGGACTGACCACTGCCTCCCCATGGGAGACCAAGTAGCAGGTACCAGGGGAGTGTCTGGTGGTAGAACCCAAGAAGGCTCCTGAGGAGGCCTGGAGGGCCCGGGAAACACACACGGCAGGCCTGTGGGCCCAGGTGTCCTCAGCACCCTGCAGATGCATCCACTGACTCCAACAGACTCCCAGATGTCACTGGGCCAGCAGGAGGAAGAAACTCTAAAGATGGGGTATTTACCTCAAAGAAATGGGGTTACCCTAAGAAAGATGGCTTGAAACAACACGAGGTTGAGCTTCCTTTATTTGGTGGATTTATGTCCTCTTCTCTTTATCTTTGCCCCTCAGCCATCCCAATCCTGAACAGGAATATGGGTGTCAGAGCAAATTCAAAGCAGTTAGAGAAAATTAAGAGTGCCAGTTTTTTTCTTGCATATCTGAGTTTGATGTGATACGTTCTCACTACTGTCACATAATCTTCCGTAATTTGGGGCTCTAGCACAAAATAAAAATGGAAAGATAACAAGGAAGAAAGGGAGCTGGGTGTGGTGTGTGCCTGTTAATCCCAGCTACTTGGGAGGCCGAGGCGGGAGGACTGCTTGAGCCCAGGAGTTTGAGGCCAGCCTGGGCAACATAATGAGACCTTGTCTCAAACTTAAAAATTAATAATAATAAAAAGAAGTAAAAAAGAAGGAAGGAAGAAGGTAATTTCTCTTCTCAATGCTACAGCAGAGGAGGGAAACACGATTCCAAATGGTGGGCTCGGAAGAAGCTGAGTCCCAGAGGCAGGCGGGAGAGCACCATTTTCCTTTCCAGACAAACGAAAGCCAGGGCTGTACTTGCTGAAAGGGCTGGGGAGGCCAGGTCAGGGCTGTTCTGTGCTCTGCCGTGGCTTTGAGAGTTGCATTCTATCTTTGGAAGTCGGAGGGGCTGGAGCGGCCGGCAAGCCGGGGATGAGGAGAGAGAGTTGGTGCCCACCCTGCTCCGGCAGAGCTCCAGATTGGGCATCTCCTCCCTTTGTGTTTCGTTTTCATCACTGGCTCTCAGCAGCCCCTCTGCTGCCCCAGTCCCAAGCCCTGCATTGCCATAGTAACACTCTCCCACCTCTTGGTGTTCGAAGTGTGTTTTCCTTCCAGGGCCTCTGTTCTTCCCTGATCCATTTCATCTGTTGTTTGCCACCCCTCTGACTGTTGGGCCCCAGTGTCTGCAGCTTTTATATCTGGCTCCAACTCCCAAACCATTTTTTTGTTGCCTCCACTGCTGGGGCTGACAGAGCTGCCCTCATCCCTCTTGGTGAAAACAAAACAAAACAGAACAAAAAAAACCCCAGAAGCCTGACACCCATCTAGCTCAGTGTCTGCTCAACTGTGAACGAGGAGGAGGGGATGGAGTCGAACTGTGTGAGGCAGGCTCTGCTTCAGATGCACTGATGGACACCCCAGGGGCGGAGCTGCATGCCAGGTGGGACGTGTTAGGGCCCCACTGCCATTTGGTCAGTGAGAGCGGCAGATCGACTCACATTCACATCTCCAAAACGGTGATTATTGCATGGGATTGCATATCAGTTAGGACCCAATTTGGCTATAGTTAAGTGAAAACTAAATGAACAGTGAATTTATACAAATAGGGCAGTTTCTTTTTCAGGGGGTAGACAGAGCCAGGCTAGCGTGGCAGATCTTACCTGGACATCAGGTGCCTTCCACCTTTGGCCCCACCATCTCAGTGTGGGGCATCCCTTCTGAAGGTAACATGATGTCCCAGGTTGCCTGCTGGACTTCCAGCCATTTCATCTGCATTCCAAGGAGAAGGTGAGGTGGTGGGGCAAAATAGCTCTTCTCATCAGTCTGTCCCCCCTTCTAAGGAGCCCCCTCCAGAAGTCCTTCCCAACACACTTCCATGTCTAATGTCCTAAAACTTAGTCCCATGGCCACACCTGGTATGAAGGAGTCCTGGCAAAGACATGCTTTATAGCAGGCACCTTGCCAGCTCCGATGATGCAAGGATTTTGTAGGGGAGAAGGGATGTTGACTAGGAACTGTCACACACTTCCCCATCAGCAGATGGGAAAGATGTGTGTGGGTGCTGTGGTCTGAATGTTTGTAACTGCCCCCAAACTCATATGTTGAAATCCTTATCCCCACAGTGATGGTATTAGGAGGTGGGGCCTCTGGGAGGTGATCAGGTCATCAAGATAGAGCCTAATGAGTAGGATTAGTGCCTTCATAAAAGAGACCAGGGAAGGTGCTATCAATACACCAGGAAGAAAGCCCTCACCAGACACTGAATCTGCAGGTGCCTTGATCTTGGACTTCCCAGCCTCCAGAACTGTGAGAAATAAATTTCTGTCGTTTACAAGCCACCCAGTCCACAGTATTTTGTTATAGCAGCCCAAGGGAACTAAGGCAGTCGTGGACTTCAGACTTCTCCCAACAGGCTGGAGATCCTGGGAGTATTCGCACATATTGCTTAAGCTTTTCCTGCTGGAGAGGGACCATTCAATGTTTCCATCCAAAAACTGGGGAGTGATGGAAGCCTCCAGGCTGTGAGTGCAGAGCGCTGGGTGGCAGGCAGGCACTCCAGATGATCCCTCTGCAAAGAACTTAATGCCATTCAGGCAAACCTCTTACAGTAGCCTCCAGCAGTGAATGTGCTGTCTGTGCACGGCAGCAGCAGGAGCTGTGTCAGATAGCAGTGACCCGGATGAAGGATTAACAGAATCTTCTGGGAGCAGTGGTGTATGCCTGGAATCCAAGCTACTCAGGAGGCTGAGGTCGGAGAATCTCTTGAGTCCAGGAATTGGAGGCTGTAGTGTGCCATGCTTGCACCTGTGAAAAGCCACTGGACTCCAGGCTGGGTAGCACAGTTAGACCTCAGCTCTAAAATAAATTAAAATGAGGAAATGAATTTTAAAAACTAGAATTTCACCCACTAGACCAGCATCCAAAGGCTTTTGTTTCACTTTTGTTTATTACCAAGATTTGTAAGTTTACAGCACATTAAAGGATGCAGAACCACCTGTCTGTAAGAGAATTCTGCATGCCCCTTCTCCAGGGCCCTGCTTGCCTAGAGATGGTACACATGTCCCATGAAGGAAGTGACGGTCCCACTGTAGAGGTTTGTCATCAAGAGAGGAGGTAGGAATGGAAAACAGCCCCTTAAGACTCTGCCTGAATCGTCCATGAGCCTGTGATGCAGGATGTTCAACCTGAAAGGAAACTGGAGATTACATGGCCCGCTCCCTTCATCTTCAGATGAGAAGCCGAGGCCTTGCTAGGCTACATGAATAGTCCACAAATGCTGGATTCTGGGCACTGGGACTGGGACTGCTAGGCCTTCCCGTCCTCCCCTGCACGTCGATGGTCACCATGTTTGTGTATCTTTGGAGGCTAAACTCTGGAGTCCTGCTCTGCCCTTAACTTGAGGTGAATTCCACCTTGCCAGTTCTCATCAGCGCTGGCTTTATTATCAGCAACAAGGCAATAATCTCTCTGGGAAGCAATCCCTGGCAGAAATAGAAAATGCATGTACTAATGACTTGGCCAGCATGGCAGTGGTACCTAAATGCTAAGTATGAATTATTAATTTGATGTCTTTGGTGGCAGGCCATGCACTCTGTGAGGTGCCAGAATCATTGCTTCAAGAGGAGCTCTTAAACCGAGCTTGCAGCTGCGTGGAATCCGGTAGGCTCCATCTGGCAGCCCCCGGGGCCTCAGCCTTGCTGCCAGGCGGGATTTGTGTGTGCTGCGTGTTGCCTTGGCTCCCTTTCCTCCAGCAGGCACACTGGCATGTGGTTTGCACAGCCGGACAAGCCACCAGGTGGCTCCTGCTGTCCTACCTGGGCGGTCACAGCAACAGGTGGCTGCACACAGAGGAAGTTGAATTGCTCCACTGGGACCTTGACTTGGCTGCTCATGAGAATGTTTAGCTGCCTGTTGTCCAGGCTTTTCTTTGTCTTGCCACATGGGTTTTTACTCATTCATGAAGAAAGAAATCCTAGTTTGCCCCCCATATTTAATGACTCAGTGCTAAAGAAAAAGCCATCAGAAACTTTTGGACCCTTTATTTGTTCTTATGACTAAATCCCTCTATGCACATGAGCCTGTCTCGCTCTGAATTTCTTTTACAAAATGGAGACTTGGCAGCTGATCTAGTTGGTGGGTATTCTGGGAAGGTACATTTCGGAGCTACTCTTGCTGTGAGGATTCCCTGAGTGTCTTTAGATATTTATTGGGTGCCTGACTCTAGGTCAGGAGTCTGCCCTGACAGGCTTATGCTCTAAGGATGTGTGCTAAGTCAGGAGCCAGTAACTCCACACAGGCAAGGTATGAGCACTGCTCAGAGACGGGAAGGGGGCAGATCCCACTCCAGATTGCAAGCAATGAGGAGGTGCCCCCACAGAGAGATGACTGGGCTGTCCCTTATGGCATGGATCAGAGTTTGACAAACAGGAGTGGCGGGAAGAGGGCATCCGAGAAAGAAGGAACCTGGAGAGTAAATCAGTTGGGGTTCCCTGAAGAAATAGCAACAACAATAGGTAGTGTGCATGCCAGGGTGGGTGGGTGAGATTGGTTTTAAGGAATTGGAACATGAGATATTGGAGGCTGGCAAATTCCAAATTTCCAGAGCAGGCCAGAGGCTAGAGACCAAAGGAAGAGTTTTTGCTTGAGTCTGAAGGTCATCAGCTGGCAGAATTCCCTCCCCTTGGGAGAGGTCTGTGGTTTTCTTAAGGCCTTCAACTGACTGGGTGAGGCCCACCCACATTATGGAGGATAATCTGCTTTACTCAAAATCCACTGATTTAAATGTTATCTCTTCTGAAAGATACTTTCACAGCAAGATCTAGAATAATGTTTGTCCAAACAACTGGGCACCACAGCCTAGCCAAGTCGACATATGAAATTAGCCATCACAGCTAGGTGCAGTGGCTCATGCCTGTAATCCCAGAGACTCAAGAGGCTAAGGCAGGAGGATTGCTTGAGGCCAGGAGTTCAAGAGCAATCTGGGCGGCATAGGGAGACCCTATGACATTCAGCTTGGTCCCTGGCTGAAAGATGAGCTGGGAGCTTGCCTTTGGAAGAAGGCAGCAAGGACCCTTCTGCACCAACCATGGAATGAAGGCTGGGAAAACTGACTAGGCCAGCATGGGCAGGTCCTCCTCCTCAGAGAGGAGCAGGTAATCCAAACCAAGTCAAAGCTGGCATAGAAAATTCAAGTTTGATCCACTGTTCAAGACTAACCTGAGCAACATAGAGAGATCCCTCAAAAAAGGTGAAAAAAAATTAGCCAGGTGCAGTTATGCATGCCCGTTGTCTTAGCTACTTGAGAGGCTGAGGTGAGAGGATTGCTTGAGCACAGGAGTTTGAAGCTGCAATGAGCTATGATCGCACCACTGCAATCATAGCTGTAGCAGCAGGTTGGGTGACAGAGTGAGGCCCTGTCTCTTAAAAAATAAGATAAAATGAAATTAGCCATCGCAAAGAGTATGTGATGTTTTGGGGGAAGAGACATGAGAGATCCACGTAGCGGGGTAGAGACGGGACAGGTGGGGGCGCTGGGCCCCCTAGAGGGATGAGGGTGGAGGGCGTGCCTCCCGGGCAAGGTTTCTGAAGACAGAGGATGAGTGGTGTGCTGTGAGTCAGGGGCTGATCCGGTGCTGGTGTGGGACAGAGTAAGGGAGGCCGTGGGATAGTCTAGGGAAGAAAGTCAGGAGCAGCAGCCATGGAAAGTAGTGATGAAGGTGAGTGACTACTTCAAGAACAAATCTACAGGAGGACTTTTACCAAACACTCCTCTGTCTTAGGTCACTCACCTACTCTGAGGGCATTGTGAGAAGCAGCCACATGATACTTTGGATTTTCCCCATGTCATCGCAAGCTCTGTCTGAAACTTCACATGCATATGTTCATTTCAGTTTTGGCCGCGGGAATAACTGTGCTTCTCTTTGAGCAGCGATTCGTATCTTCGAAACATTGTGACCAGTTCCACTGAGCATGCCTCCCTCTTTGTGTTGGCTGCTCAGCATCTCAAAACCAAGCTTGGAGCTTCTCCTTAACAAGGGGCATTGTGACGTGGATTTGTTTGTGTCATATCCCTGGCTTTATCTTATTTTTCTTGTTGTTTTCTCTCCCCTTGTCCTCACCTAAGTGTTTTTAAGTCTTGTTTTAATGTATGCATCTTTGCAAGTTACTTCAAGTCCTCTTTGAAAGCAAGTGGAGTAGACAGATTAGCAACCAACTGGACTTGACAACTGATGGCAGGGCAGGTATGACTTTGGAGACAAAGCTGATTCCAAGTCTTCACTGGAGAAAAGAAAATCTGGAAGCAAGCTGATCTAGGGATGATTCTCAAAACGAGTTCCATTTTAGGAGGGAAAGTTCTGCCAGAGTTCGCCAATCCCAGCTGCCCAAACAATGTCTGCTCTCTGAAGCTTAATTCTTCCCGGGCTCTGGAGAAATGAGAGTCAGACCTGGTGTCTTAGTCTGTTTTCTGTTGCTTATAACAGAATCCATGAAGCTAGGTAATCTATAAAGAAAAGGAATTTATACCTTATATTTAGGGAGGTTGAGAAGTAGAAAGTTGAGGAACTACATCTGGTGGGGGCTTTCTTGCTGGTGAGGACTCTCTGCAGAGTCCCAAGGCAGTATAGAGGGTCACATGGTGAGGAGGCTGAGCATAGTAGCTCATATCTTTTTTCTTCTTCTGATAAAGCCACTAGTCACACTCCTGTGATAACCCATAAATCCATTAACCCATTAATCTATTAATCTGTGGATAGATGCATCCATTTATTTGGGGAGGACCTCACGACCCAATAACTTCTTAAAAGTCCCACCTCTCAGTACTGTCATATTGAGGATTAAATTTCAACATGAGTTTTGGAGGGAGGGAACATTCAAAAGACAGCACCTGGAGTGGTGTCCATTTGAAGCCCACTCCTTTCTAGTGGCATCCAGGATTGAGCTGCAGTCCTTCCAGGGTCTGTGTGCCAGGCCCTTGGGCAAATGCAGACCTTCAGCCTCTTTAAACGTACCCGCTGCATACCTAAGAGCCTGGCTCTTCTGCCCTGGCTGTCTGTTGTGCCCTCTTGTGGAGTTCCTGCCAGTCCCTTTGCCTTCTGACCTGGACTTTGCTCCTGGCACTCTTCACCTCATCTCAAATGATTCTGCCTGGTTTATGAAGTGGATGAACCAAATATTGATCTGCTATATCAGAGCTTCCTGGACTGTGAATCCCAGTGTGGATCAGACTTGAATTTTCTATGCCAGCTTTGACTTGTTTGGGATTACCTGCCTTTCCCCGAGGAGGAGGACCTGCCCATGCTGGCCTGGTCAGTTTTCCCAGCCTTCATTCCATGGTTGCTACAGAACGGTCCTTGCTGCCTTCTTCCGAAGGCAAGCTCCCAGCACATCTTTCAGCCAGGATCAAGCTGAATGTCATAAGTTTGAGGTTCCAAAGACAATCTAGCTTGAGACATGTGCCAGGCAGTTAGGAAATAGGAAGCTACAGAGAATGAGGACACTGAATTATATTGATTTGGGAGATATCCTCATGGAAGGAAGTAACTGTAGGCAGGGACCCACATTAAATCACCCAAAGACTTACATTGGGACACTAAGGAAAGGAGGACAACGAGATAACCTTGGGGCAACAACTTTGTTATGGGGACAGGAGAAGAAACGAGGTCAGTGAAGTATCATAGATAGTGGGCTCTAGAAGATCAAGGAGAGCCTTTGGGGACAGGAGCCGCAGGGAGCTAAGAGAGGAGAGAGCTTCAGGAAGGAGAAGGCCGTGAGCAGTAGTCAATGCTGATGGAGGTCAGGGAGGAGGCTGTGGCACACCCCACTGGACTTGGTGAGTACAGGTCACAGTGAGTTTCATAGGAGGAGACTCAGTTGAGTCCTGGGCAAAAAGCTGATTGAATAGAATTAATACAAAGGGACGTGGTGAGAAAATGGGGGATTTGTGAAAAGCCTACTGTTTAAGAAATGCTTTGGAAGATAAAACAGAACTTGATCTAGGGAGAAAGTCGCTCAAGAAAAGCAGTGCCACAAAGCCTTTTGTTATTGGTTTGTTTAATAGCAAGCTGAGCCTGCTCTAATCATGAAGCCTAAACTTTCATAGTTCTCTTTTTGGGGAAAAACAAGCAAAGAAATATTTCTCTTCTGAGTAAGCCTACAGAGGTAGTTTTCAAAGAGTGCACGCATTTCCAAAATCTCCCCATCAAAGGCATGACTGTCAATACCATTGAATACCCCACAAGGACATCCAGGATAGATTTTTGACTCACCATAAAAAAGATAGCCTTGAATTCTCAGCAACATCAGTTGATTGGGCCAGAGATGTAGTTCCTGTTTTTCAAGAATTTGTACCCCAGGACCTGGATAGAGTATCATTTAAGTATTTTCTATAACCCGGTGTTGAGTATATTTATGTGGACAATGGGGCAGGATGTTGAGGAAAACTGTGAAATATAATCATTAAAGTAGGGACCACATCCTGGAATTAGAGATGAGCAGTGTTTGAATGATTACACAAGAGAATTTGACAGTTTAAATTCTTATCCAAAAACATATGTAATTTTATCCACTTGAGAGTAAATTACTTTTAGAGTGACAGGAGATTAGCTGCGGAAGTCTCATCTGAATACAAAACCTCATCTACCTGTGTTTAATACCCGGAGGTGCAAGTCATGGGGAAACTAGGTTTTGATGCCCAGAAATGGTCTCTTTCGCATTCAGTGATTGAATTGCAAAGCTAACTTAATTCTGGAAGTACTAGCAATGCTTTCACATTCAGGGGTTATGTCTTAAAAATATAGGTCCAGGATGAATTATTTAAAGCTGAGAATTCAAAAACATATTTCTCTTTGCTGGCTTCCTATAGCTGTGTGCTTTGAATCCAAATTCTTGGCATTCAAGTCTCCTTCTCATCTGGCCTTGCCTTCAACTTTTTATTCCCCATGATCTGTGGCCATGCATCTTACCTCAGTTGGGCCATTCTGTCCACTGTCAGGCCCAGCTTGGCTTCCATGTCTTTGTTCCTGTTGGGTCCACTCCAGCTATCTACCTTCAAGTCCAAGACAAGCAGACTACACCCCCAGTGATCAATCCTGGTAAACAACTGTCCCTTTTAGGCTTATTTGAAGAGCATCACCACAATTTTATTCTTGTTTCACTCTGGTTTTCTCTGGCCCCACTTTGGCTTATTTACATTTTCTGTCCTATAAGAGCTAAAGAAAGAAGAAAGAAACACAAAAAGCAGCTCAACAGTCAAAGACAGGTTTATTCTGGAGAATAAACCTGAGAGGGGCTTCTGGCCGATTTCGGTCAGATGCATTCTCCCTTACGGACTAAGGGTATTTAAGGACTTAGGGAGAGAGAGCTTATCCCGGGCTTGGAACGGTTCTGTGTGGAGGAGAGTTTTATTGTGGGGTTGGGATGTCTCTGGTTGGAGGGAAGGTAATCTTGGGGCTGGCGAGTTTCTAATCAGAGGGGAGATTATCTCAGAGTTGGAATGTTTCTGGTCAGAGATATCACTTGTGGGTATGGTCATGCTGACGTTAGCCATAAGGCTGACATTTTTGGGCTGGATTTAGGTGGTTTTTAATCAACAGGAACTTAAAATGCAGTGTTTGTCCAAGATGGCGATGCTCCTGCTCTGTCATGTCCCCCTTCCTGTTTTTCGCACATTGTCCTTATTAACTGACCCTGATCTTCAACTGTATACCTTGGCATTCCCAGGTGGCTTAACTCTCTGGAGATTAACTCTGGCTTCTTTTCTCTGATTCTTTCCAACAAAATATAACATTCTAACTAAGTCCTACTGAGATCCAAACCATGTCCGAGTTTGCTGGGCTAGTTACCTGCATTTCTGAGTAGAGGTGTGGTGTGTGCATGTAAGTGTTGATGTGTCATGTGTGTGTGATGTGTGTGGGGTGTATATGTATGTTTGTGGTGTGCATGTACGTGTGTGTGTGCATGTGTATGTGTGTAGTTGTGTGTGTGCATATGTATGCATGTGTAGTTGTGTGTGTGTGTCTGTGTGTGCGTGCCTGTGTATGTGTGTGTAGCTGTGTGTCTGTGTGTGCGTGCCTGTGTATGCATGTGTAGTTGTGTGCGTGCGTGCATGTGTATGCGTGTGTAGTTGCAGTGTTCAGTTTTCCCCATTAGGAATGATTACCTTTTTCTCTCTTACCCGGCCAAAATTTGTCATGGGAAAGTTGATTAACCTCTAGGAGCCTCAATATTCATTTATCTACTCACTTCAAAATGCTGTTGCGAGGCCAGGTGTTGTGGCTCATGCCTGTAGTTTCAGTTACTCAGGAGGCTGAGGTGGGAGGGTCACTTGAACCCAAGAGTTAGAGGCTGCAGTGAACTAAGATCGAGCCACTGCACTCCAGCCTGGGCAACAGAGTGAGGCCTCGTCTCTGAATAAAACTGTGGTTGTATGAAATGGAATAGAGAGCTCAGAAATAAGACCACATGCCTACAACCATCTGATCTCTGACAAACCTGACAAAATAAGCAATGGGGAAAGGGTTATTTATTTAATAAATGGTGCTGGGAGAACTGGCTAGCCATATGCAGAAAATTGAAACTGGACCCCTTCCTTACACCTTATACGAAAATTGACTCAAGATGGATTAAAGACTTAAATGTAAAACCCAAAACTATAAAAACCCTAGAAGAAAATCTAGGCAATACCATTCAAGACATAGGCATAGGCAAAGATTTCATGATGAAAACACCAAAAGCAATAGCAACAAAAGCAAAAATTGCGGGATCCAATTAAACTAAAGAGCTTTTGCACAGCAGAAGAAACTATCATCAGAGTAAACAGACAACCTACACAATGGGAGAAAATTCTTGCAATCTATTCATCTGACAAAGGTCTAATATCCAGAGTCTACAAGGAACTTAAACAAATTTACAAGAAAAAAGCAAACAACCCCATTAAAAAGGGGGCAAAGGACATGAACAGACACTTCTTGAAAGAAGATATTCATGTGGCCAACAAACATATGAAGAAAAGCTCAACATCACTGATCATTAGAGAAATGCAAATCAAAACCACGAGTTACCATCTCACACCAGTCAGAATGGCAATTATTAAAAAGTGAAGAGACAACAGATGCTGGCAAGGTTGCGGAGAAAAAGGAACACTTTTACACTGTTGGTGGGAGTGTAAATTAGTTCAACCATTGTGGAAGACAGTGTGGTGATTCCTCAAATACCTAAAGGCAGAAATATCATCTGACCCAGCAATCCCATTACTGGGTATATACTCAAAGAAATATAAACCATTCTATCTTAAAGATATATGCATGCTTATGTTCATTGCAGCACTGTTCACAATAGCAAAGACATGGAATCAACCCAAATGCCCATCAATGACAGACTGGATAAAGAAAATGTGGTACATATACATCATGGAATACTATGTAGCCATAAAAAGGAATGAGATCATGTCCTTTGCAGGGACATGGATGGAGCTAGAAGCCATTATCCTCAGCAAACTAACACAGGAACAGAAAACAAACATCACATGTTCTCACTTAAAAGTGAGAGCTGAATGATGAGAACACATGGACACATGGAGGGAAATAACACACGCTGGGGCCTGTTTGTGGGGCAGGAGGAGGGAGAGCATCAGGAAGATTAGCTAATAGATTCAGGGCTTAATACCTGGGTGATGGGTTGATCTGTGCAGCAAACCACCATGGCACATGTTTACCTGTGTAACAAACATGCACATCCTGTTCTTGTACCCCAGAAATTAAAACAAAGTTGAAGAAAAAAGTGCTGTTGTGTGCATTTAAATAAATAACAATGATCTGGCACCTGGCAGAGTCCCCCTTCCATGGCACATGCGAAGTGCTGAAGAAGCAGGTACCCATCTCCAGTCTTCACACTGTCATGTGATCAGATTTCTCTAGCCAGATTTCTGGTGCTATTTTCCTTTTCTGGTATTCCATAGCACTTAAATTTGTACCCCAAAATTGACAATTCACTTTCATATTAACTTGTATTATCCTCTTAATTTTGGTATCTTACACGAAACTGAGCAAGCAGTAGGCCCTCAATACATATCTCACGACTGGAGATGTAGAGATGTATAGGAAACAAGAAAAACCAAGAGAGGCCTAGGAGAATGCACTCTTTAATGATGCCTGCGTCTGAGCATACCAGATAGATTTCCAAGGTGGAGCTCACTTTTAAAAAGTAAAGTAGAGGTTCCTCTTCAAAGACGTTCCTCCCCATCTAATTAGGAATAAATAGTAACTTCTCTTAGAAAGCAAAATTTATTCAAAGACCTGTGCTAACATTCTTAAATATCTGCTAGCTGTAATAAAGAAATCAATGTATTTTATGTTCTTAGCTCCCACAATTTAGCCTAAATATTTGCCCTGGCATGCTTATACTGGTTCAAGCAAGCATTAGGTCATAGCCTGTTCCTCATCCTTATTTGAAGATGTTTTTACCTTTCTCAGCATTCCACAAGTTACTTCCTCCTTCTTTTGTTCTCCTCTGCCTTTGCCTCTTTTAAAAAGTTCTAAGTTGCTAGCCAATCAGGACAAATACAGAATGTGAGGAACCGTTCTAGCCAATGGAAACTGGACACAGCAGTAGGGTGGACACATCAGGTTATAAATGACCCTGTCTCCTTTGTTTGGTGTACTCTCATGGCAAAACTGCTGGCGAGTGTACCCTTTCTGCAGAAAGTGAAAAAATGGCCTTGCTGGGGAAATGAAATTTATGTTCAAGTGCTATTTCTTTACGGCACCAGGGAACAAGCATTCATAACACACTGAAGCTCACTCTTCCACCCTAAAGCACATAAAAAGAGCCACAAATTCCCTCTGAAGATCGGATATTTATCCTTCCACTCTAAACATATCAACTCCTTACATCTCTCCCCTTCTTCCCACCATAGGCACCAGATCTCAAGGTGCCATAAAACAGAACGCAGTATAACCTCACAAATAGGTGGGGGACCCACACTCCAAAATGTTGTTAGTGCCTCATAGATTGTTGTTGTAGTCATAGGGCTGAGGAAATGTGGCCACTCCTCTAGTCTTTCTATTAAGTGTATTCCAGGAAGCCTGTTCTTTTTCTTTACAAGAACACCCCTTCCCCTATTACTTGAATTAGTCAGAGGGTTTCTGCTCAATGACGGGGACTCCTAGGAAGGTGAGTTGAGAAGCCCGAAGCACTCTCTCAGGTGTTGAGAAGCTGTGTAAAAGCCTTGGGACAGTGCTGAGCTCCCCAAAACACATGTCCCTTCAGAGAAGAAATTCATGCATTTTCCTTCCACCCATATAGCATCATACGTAGTATTTGCAAGCAGTTACCCAAGGAAACGATAGCAGGAAGCCACTTGCAGAAAGCTTCAGTTCGTGGGCTCCCCTGAGTGGGGGCTCATTTTGTCACAGAAGGAGCTTCACATTAATGGGGTTCTATGGCATTTGAAAGGCTCTTGATTGGCTTTGAAAGGAAGCCAAGTGAACTCTAACTGCTGACTGGTCCTAATTCTACTCATGTGCCTAAGTTTCTTTCTTTTGGTCAATCTGACAATCAACATTAGCAGATGAGTTAGGATGGCTTTTCCAAATACTTCCAGGATGGCTGCCATTTTTTTTAAAGGAAAGCCAGAGGAATTGGGCTGAAGTCATTATTCCTGTAAGAGAAAAGCAGCATTTGCTCTCCCATCTCTTCTCTGCAGGAATAGCGATTAGTTGCACCATTGAATTCTAAGCCTCCTCTTTCAGCAATTACAGAACCTTCTATTATGAGCTTGTTGAGAGTTGGTTAGAGTAAAATTTTGCCTATTTTCTTGCTCCACAGGAAAATCAAATTCTGTTCCTTTGCCCAAGGCAACTGTGCCTCTAAACTTGTTCAGGGCATCTGGCTATTGAGATCAATGGCAACACAAACACAATTGGGCCATGTTTCTCTTACGAGCCAATCACTCCTTCTCACAAATCTCAGCAGTGTCAGATTAAGTGAGCCACAACTGCGCAGAGCCATCCATCAAAACAAATCAGCCAACCCATAAACAAACTGCTGGGATGCCTCAAGGGATTTAGAAGAATTTATCCTTGTCTCATTCTTTCGTTCAATACGCAACTCCTGTAGCATGTAGAGCCGTTATGTACTGCCCTAGCCGACCCCACTGGAACTGCAAGTGGTGACTTCCAGAGGAGCACACTGCTGGGAATAGTTTCTGAGGACAGTGCAGATGAACGGGCTTGGGAAAAAATGATACTTAGCAGAGAAGCAATCTCTCAGAAGATTCTGTGTATGACAGATATGGGAACCATATTTCCTGTTCCAGTGATAAGGAAACATTGTTGTACAAAATTCAAGAGCACTGATGGGGACCCAATTTGAAATTAGGCCTGTGCCTGGATGCATGGTTGATGAAGACAGTGTATAAGCTGGCCTAGCATCTGGCCCCGGTCCCAGCTACAATCCAGGTCTTGCCTCTGATGTCTTGCCCCGTGAGGTTTGTGAGCTTGTGGATATTCTTTTGTGAAGATGTCACATTTTCCTGGTAATTTGTTTTATTCACCTGTCAACACTTTCAGAAAGGGAAAGAATCATCTCCATATTTCTGCATTGTATTTATTCACTGATGTTTGCCTTCCTCACCTAGAGCAGGTCTTATCCAGGTTTGGATGCTCAGTGCCTGACATTATGCCTTCCAGGAAGTTGTCCAAGGAAAATTATATACATATAGATAGATAGATAGATAGATAGATAACTGAGTTTCGTTCTTTCCCCCAGGCTGGAGTGCAATGGTACAATCTCGGCCCACTGCAACCTCTGCCTTCCCAGGTTCAAGCAATTCTCCTGCCTCAGCCTCCCCAGTAGCTGGGATTACAGGCACGTGCCACCATGCCCAGCTAATTTTTTATATTTTTAGTAGAGATTAGGGTTTCACCATGTTGGCCAGGCTGGTCTCGAACTCCTGACCTTAGGTGATCCACCCACCTTGGCCTCTCAAAGTGCTGGGATTACAGGTGTGAGCCACTGCCCCCAGCCCAAGGAAAATAATTGAGGCGACTCAAATAGAGGTCAAAGGCTTCATTTAGCTGATGTGATTAAGGAGCCTCTGAAGACCAGGTAATTTCCCAATCAAAGCAAGGCTGTAGTTGTATAGGGTGAGGAGGAGGCAGGCAGATGTGCCCTAGTGATTTGAGCCAGGAAAAACTTTTGTTTTTAACTGCTGTGAAACTTGCAGTGGAGGCTGTCCTGGTTTTCACACTTCTTGCTCAGGATTGTGGTGTGGTCTCATCCTGATAACGGTTAGAATAGTATTTCCACAAATGACTTTTGCAAGCTTTGCAGTTTGTTGGTTAGTCAAGGTTCACAGGCTGGGGAAGGCAAGGGGGAAAAGGGAAAGGAGGTAAGAGTTGAAGGCAATAGAGAAACAGAGTACCCTCTATCATGCCTGCTTGAGTGTTTTTTATAGAGTAAATGTTTATGAAATGTGTAAACATAAGACTGAAAGGTCTAGGGTCCATATCGGAAATGCCTAGCACTATCCTCATTTAAATGTTACACTTATTAAAAGTATAAAGTGAAATGGTCAGAGTGCCAGAGCTCATAAATTTCCCACAGATCTGGGCTGAGTAGGAGGAATGAACAGGAGCTCATAAAAATGAGAAATCTCAGCCAGGCGTGGTAGCTCATGCCTGTCATCCCAGCACTTTGGGAGGCTGAGGTGGGTAGATCCCTTAAACTTGGGAGTTTGAGACCAGCCTGGACAACATGATGACACCCCGTCTCTGCAAAAAATATAAAAGTCAGCCAGGTGTGGTGGCTCATGTCTGTGGTCCCAGCTACTCGGGAGGTGAGATGGAAGGACAGCTTGAGCCTGGGAGGCAGAGGTTGCAGTGAGCTGTGATTGTGCCACTGCACTCCAGCCTGGGCAACAGAGTGAGACTCTGGCCTCGAAAGAAAGAAAGAAAGGAAGGAAGGAAACATCTCTCCAGCTGGATGAAGTGGGCATTTAATACAGGGCATTTCATGAGATCTCAGAAGAGAGAAAGCAGAGTCTAGTTTCCCCAACGGCAACCTCTCCCCCTCTCCAGCTCCCATACTCTCAGACTTCAGAAAAGTGGGTAGAAAGCAATACCCATAATGGTAATTCTTGGGGGTGAAGTGGGGGTAGGGAGAAGGAACCAACTGGTTCAAGGTAAGGTGAGGTGTATACCAAGGAAAAGTCACTCTTAATGTATCAAAAGATTAGAAGCTTTGGACAGAACTGTCCATGTTAAGGATGAACAAGATGTAAAGAAATGGCCTGGCAACTCTGCAAACTTCCCCCACCACCTCAACACGCATGTGAGTAAAAGAAAGGAACATTACATTGCATTCAAGATACAGAAGAGGAATCCAGTCTGGAAGAAAATATGATCCTTAGACCAGAATCATATTCCCCATGAGTGTTTCGCATTATAGGCAAACTTAGGAATATAAACTCATTTTTAAAAAGAGCAGAAAGAGGAAGTGGAGCAATACCCATTCAATTCTAAAAGAAAGAGTTACTCAAGAATAGTATTCCCAGCTGTCAGTGAAGTATAGCGACAACAGGTGGCCATTCACAAACATAAAAAAGTCTAAGTATATAAGCCTCATAAGCTTCTTGATTAAAAACTTCCCAGTGATAAAATTCAACTACTTGAGAGGTGAATCAACATTAAGAATTTCAGAATGGGGCCAGGCAAGGTGGCTCACTCCTGCAATCCCAGCACTTTGGGAGGCCGAGGCAGGTGGATCACCTGAGGTCGGGAGTTCAAGACCAGCCTGGCCGACATGGTAAAACCTAGTCTCTACTAAAAATGAAAAAATTAGCCAACCAGGTGTAGTGGCATGCCCCTCTAACCCCAGCTATTCAGGAGGCTGAGGTGGGAGAATTGCTTGAACCCAGGAGGCAGAGGCTGCAGTGAGCTGAGATCATGCCACTGCCCTGCACTCCAGCCTGGACAACAGAGTGAGACCTTGTCTAAAAAAAAAAAATTTAGGAATGGAAAAGTTGAGTTGTGGTTATGAAACCAGCCCTGATACTGAATATTGACTTCATTTAACTGCAGAATTAAGATTAAGCAACTGGGGAGTCAGAATCACACAATAGGACATGAATATCTTGAACCTTTTGAATGTAATAATAATACACAGAACAAAATATTGGGAAATCAGGACAAGAGGGTATTGAAGGAAGTCTCAAGAATACTAGATATCTCATCTTTCAGAGCAGGTAATCAATATTGTCAGAATAATGAAGCTGAAACATGTAGTTAAAAATGACTTCAACTTTTCAATGACTTTTGTAGTTCGTTTTTTCTTTCTCTCTTTCTCTCTTCCTTTCTTTCTCTTTCTTTCTTTCTTTCTTTCTTTCTTTCTTTCTTTCTTTCTTTCTTTCTTTCTTTCTTCTTTCTTTCTTTCTTTCTCTCTTCTTCCTCCTCTCCCCTCCTCTCCCCTCCCCTCCCCTCCCCTCCCCTCCCCTCCCCTCCCCTCCCCTCTCCTCTCCTCTCCTCTCCTCTCCTCTCCTCTCCTATCCTCTCCTCTCCTCTCCTCTCCTCTCCTCTCCCTCTCCTCTCCTCTCCTCTCCCTTCCCTTCCTTTCCTTTCTTTTTCTGAGACAGAGTCTCACTCTCACCTAGGCTGGAGTGCAGTGGTGCAATCTCGGCTCACTGCAATCTCACCTCTCAGGTTCAAGTGATTCTCCTGCCTCGGCCTCCCAAGTAGTTGGGATTACAGGTACCCACCACCATGCCCAGCTAATTTTTTGTAGTTTTAGTAGAGACAGGGTTTCACCATGTTAGCCAGGCTGGTCTTGAACTCCTGACCTCAGGTGATCCTCCTGCCTCGGCCTCCCAAAATGCTGGGATTACAGGCGTGAGCCACCACCCCTGGATTTGTAGTCTTATTTCTTAAATATGATGGGATATTTCAAGAACTAGCATCCTGGAAGCAGCATTTTCTAACCATTTTAAAATCCATCCATCTAAATTTTTTATATACGTAGGCAAAGAAAGATGTTTGGAGTGATGTCATCAAGTGTTAACGCTGAAAGGATTTTGAGTAATTTGTTATTCTCTTCTTTATTGTTTGGATTTTTAATAGTGATTCAATGTTTATTTTATAAAAACAATAAAGACACTATTTTGACCAAAAATGCCTGTCACTTCCACTTCATCAATCCATTTTTTTTTCTGTTGGCCAAATTTTGGCCTCTGATAGCAGTTTTTCTAAGTACATCTTCAATTTCCTGAGACACTAAATCACAAGCAAGATTAGCCAAGGGATTTCAAATGTCCTTCTTTTAAGCTGATGCAGTTTAATGATATTACCATTCAGGATAGGAAGTAGGGAAGAGTAGAGAAAGAGATGGACGGAAACAAAGAGATAAGCTGGAAACCTTGTTTTTCCCAGAGTCTGACATGAGTGTAAGAATGCAGAAATGTTAAAAAGGCTCAGTTCTGCTTATGAGGAGCAGGAAGAGCAAGACATAAGGCATACCTTGGAGTCATAGTCCCAGAGCTAGACGGCTTCGTAGAGTCAGGTGTGACTCCACGCATGCCTGCACGCCTGTAGTCTTAGCTACTTAGGATGCTGAGGTGGGAGGATTGCTAGAGTCGGGAGTTCAAGGCTGCAGTGAGCTATGATCATGCTACTACACTCCAGCCTGGGCAACACAGCAAGACCCTGTCTCTAAAACAACAACAACAGCAACAAAACACAACCACATGGGAATAAGAGGAAGGGTGCAGAGAATGAGATGTAGGATGGAGTATTGCTAAAGGTAGAAATGGAAATGAAGGTGGGGGAGATGTGTTAGGAGGATTAGAGGTTAGAGGATTTGATTCAGACACCTGTCATGCTCTGTCTGTGGCCACAGAAAGATGAAAAGTGTGTGGGAGTGCTTGGCAAGACATCAAGATGGCTAACAAAATATAAATCCCTCCACGTCAAATGCATGCCCACAACCATCTCTAAATACACAGAATTACAATACATACACAGTAAAACCTGAGGCAACTCTGGGAAAATGAAACTCTTACATTTAATCAAAATAAGATCACTGGAAACCTGATTGAAACCGTTCATGTCCCTCAGATTATGAGAGGCAACTTGAGTGGGTGAGAAATGTGTTTTATTCACCTTAGTTCAAATAATGTATGTAAAATCCAACCCTGGTCTATTCACCTGGGGAGGGGAATATCTGTTCCAACAGCACCAGCAACCACAGCAACAAAAGCAACCTGGTGTCTAATCTTAGATTCACTGCTATAAAGAGGACCCAGAAGAGGAAAAAGCCAGAGAGAGACCTTAATCAATTGGAGTTTAACCTTTGGTTCGATACGTTTCATCTTGTGGTCAGAACTGAAAGGGCTGAGACGGCTTTATTTTAAAAGTTGTGTTGATGACTGATCAAAAGCAGTTATATCTGGGAGATCATTCAGGTGCGAGAACACTCCAAAGTAATTTCTGTTCTACTTAGCATTTATATAGCACCAGAGAGCTCTGCAGGGTTATTAATACACACCTCGCACTTTCAGAGCAATTTACAGCCATTCTGGACGGTGCCCTTATCCGTGGGGCTGGAGGGGTGGGCAGGGGCCAAGAACTCAGACTGCTCGAGCTGCTGCTTTGAAACCATCCATTTGCCTTTCCTGTTGAGGGCGGGTTCCTGGGCTCAGAAATCGGCTTCCTCAGCAGCCCTGTCCTGATCCGTGGAGGACAACCCTCCCCTCGCTCCACGGAGCCTCTGTGGATGGGCCACTTTCTGTAGGCGAGACACACAGAGAGGATGAGGGACACAGAGAGACACCCACAGTGTGACCCTAGACAAAACGTGGCTTTGGGCCAGGCGCGGTGGGCCACGTCTGTAATCCTAGCAATTTGGGAGGCCTAGGCAGGTGGATCACCTGAGGTCAGGAGCTCGAGACCAGCCTGGCCAACCCCGTCTCTACTAAAAATACAAAAGTTAGCCAGGTGTGGTGGTGGGCACCTGTAATCCCAGCTACTCGGGAGGCTGAGGCAGGAGACTCGCCGGAACCCTGGAGGTGGAGGTTGCAGTGAGCCTAGATTGCACCACTGCATTCCAACCTGGACAACAGAGCGAGACTCCATCTCAAAATAAACAAACAAACAGAAAAACCACAGCATTGTGCTCACTTCCCTCTGACACCAACTTTCCTGTGGAGACGGCTGCCTGCACTAGCCCTGGGTGGGAACTCAGGGACTTCCTGCTCCCCGTTGTCTTCCCACAGTCCCTCCCTGGCCTTTCCTGCCAGAGGCAGCACTCCATCTCCCCAAGACTGTGGGCTGGGCCGTGTCCTCTTGTCCTGGAGCTAGGGGCCAAATCTTGAGAGTGCCTCATATTCCCAAGGGAGCTGCCAGGGACTGCCAACAACCTGGGAGGGCACCTCTCTCGGGGCTTAATAGGGGCAGTAGCACTGGCTCTCCCTCATGCCAACTTCTCCCCCTGTCTTTCTACAGGAAGAGACCAATATGGGGCATTGACTTACAAACCCATCAAAGGTGGGCTGGATAAAGGAAATGTGCTGCATATACACCATGGAATACTATGCAGCCATGAAAAAGAATGAGATCATGTCCTTTGCAGCACATGGATGCAGCTGGAGGCTGTTTTTCCAAGTAAATTAATGCAGGAACAGAAAACCAAAGACTGCATGTTCTCACTCATAAGGGAGCTGAACACTGGGTAGTGACAAAGACGGGAACAGCAGACACCAGGGACTACTAGAAAGGGGAGAGTGGGAGGGAGGCAAGGGCAACAAAACTACCTATTGGGAACTATGCTAACTACCTGGGTGACCGGATCAGTCATACTCCAAACTTTAGCATAACACAATATACCCATGTAACTCCCAATCTAAAATAAAAGTTGAAATTATTTTTTTAAAAAATAGAGTATGGACCCTCCACCTCAAAGAAAAAGACCGAGAGGAGAGCAGACACAAGAGGATCTCTGGGGCTGTGCGCCTGTGTAAAGTGCAGTGCTCAGTTTAAGAGGCGATTCTCTTCTTCCCATGAAACCAAATGAGGGGGCTTTAACAGAGTTACTTCTCAAGGCTGGAGGTTCCTGCCAGAAGAGGACAGCGTGATCCCTAAAGAGTGTGCAAGCCCAGGGCAACTAAGTCTGAAGGGATCCTGATAAAAGAAATGAGCATGCCCCAAAGGGCAGTGCTTTGCACCATCTCCTGTCCCTAAGTGCAGGGCTAAAGGCCACCTCCCAGGAGGCCTTGGAGTGGCCAGCTGGACATTTGTGTAGGCAGTGAGCTTGTTGTTCGGCTTGAGTGGAGGAGAAGAGAGCTGGAAAAGAAAGATGGCAGGAGAGAGGGCATGGCTGTGGGGCAGCTGGCTTGCTGAGTCTGGTGCGGCCAGGATCTGTCACCCCCAGGTTGAGTGGAAACTGTAGAATATGGCAGAACCCAGGCTCTTTTGCTATACTCTCAGCCAGAGGGCTGTTGGCTGGGGCAGACGTCCTCACCCCAAGAGGCTGGAGGATAGAAGGCCAGGAGTAGGCTCTTGGAAGGGTTGGAAAACTGAGGCCAGTGCAGCTCTCTTTCCTGTGGAAGAAGGCCCAATGTTACTTCAAGGATCCCACATAGCTGGACATTGGAGCCCATAAAGAGGCTCCCAGGGCCGGTGTGAGCCCCAGCTGCAGGGGCCACCCCAGATGGTCTATCACAGCACCTGCCCAGACACTTACCTCGCCTTTACTCTTCTCCATTATGCAACTAGTGAAATATCAGAAAGCGGATGAAGAACAATGCAAATCTTGTCAACTTTTAACTTCTTTCACCTCCTCCTTCTAGATCTAAAGTCGAGTCATAGGAATATTGAGTTTGGACAGATTGTTTAGATTCTAATATGACACGAAGTTTCTCATGTAAGTAAATTTTAGTATCTGTAAAATGCATACATTAAGATAATCTTATCTGGGGATTTAAAAAGTAAGTTTGTTTTACAACTCAATGCAAAATAATACCAATCTTCTGTAGGACATGTAGAAATCACAGATAAGTTTTTAAAAAGCTAAATCTGAACGGAAATCCCACACTGAGAATTAATGGTGATTAGACTTTGGAGTAGTTGCTTTCCCATCATTGTATGCATGTGTGTGCTGGCATGCACACGTGTGTGTGTGTCTGTATGGAGATGGGATCATATTGCATATGCTTCATTGTAACCCACTTTTTAATCACAACATTATATTATAAACACTTTCTGTGGAATTCTTATGCAGCATCACGTGTTGGATGTGGGGTATTTTTCTGTTGGACATCTCAGATGGGGAAGCCCACTTGGAAAGTCCTCACTGTTTCTCTAATAGAGTGGCTGTTGGAGCTTAGCTTGTGGAAGGAGGTTTACTTTGGAGGCCTCAAATCATGACATCTTTCTAAATCTGAAACAACAGTTTCTCCCAGCCCTCCAATGAGTTCTGGACTGATGGAGTTGGAGGGGCAGCAGGAACAGGGTGAAAGTGGGAAGCGGGGCTGTGAAATCAAGGCAAGCCTGATGATGTGGTTTGGATGTGTGTCCCCTCCAAATCTCATGGTGAAATGCAATCCCCACTGCTGGAGGTGGGACCTGCTGGGAGGTGCTTGGGCTGTGGCAGTGGATCCCTCTTGGCTTGGTGCTGTCCTTGCCATAGTGAGTGAGTTCTTGTGAGATCTGGTTGTTTAAGACGGTGTGGCACCTCCCCACCCCCTCTCTCTTGCTCCTGTTCTCACCATGTGATGTGTCTGCTCCCACTTTGCCTTCTGCCATGAGTAAAAGCTCCCTGAAGTCTCCCCAGAAGCTGGGCAGATGCCAGCACCAGGCTTGTGCAGCCTGCAGAGCCATGAGCCAATTACACCTGTTTTCTTTATAAATTACCCAGTCTCAGTTATTCCTTTATAGCAACACAAGAATGGCTTAACATGTCTGGGATAGAAGGTAGATGGCAGGTCTGGGGCTGTGGGCTGGGCATGGAGCTGTGAGAGAATTGCTTGGAATTCTACAAGACCATATAGGAGGCCAGATGACATGAAAGGTTATGGGTCAAACCAGGCAGGGGGTCCACAATTGGGAAGGCATGCAGCCTATGTGCAAACATTCACTCCAGAAGCTCCGTGAACACAGACCATGTGCTGGATGCTAGAGAGCTGATACTCTGATGGTTGAGAGGGAGCCAAACTCCATGCCAGCCTAAGGAACAACAGTCTAGTAGCGAGGACGTCGTAAGCAAAAGGTTTCATTAAAATGTGATAAATGCCATCAAAGAAGCTGGAACAGGTGCTACGGGACAAGAGGGGAAACCCCTCAGAGTATGGGAAACCTCACAAGGGAGCTGATGCCTGAGTTGAGTTGGGGGGGTGGGGCACAGTAGATGGAGGGACAGTGGGCATGGGGTGGAGGGGGCGACGTCAAGTGCAGGATGGCAGGCAAGGTGAGAGAAGCTCAGGGGGCAGGAGTGGATCTTGGTATTTGGGGAAGAGAAGGGGGAAATTCTAAAAGTCAGATTCGATAAAATCTTTTGAGGAATTGCTTTAAGTAGCTGTAATAGAATGACATTTTAGTTTGCATGCAAAATACCATAGACTGGGTAGCTTATAAACAACAAACATTTATTTCTTACAGTTCTAGAGTATGGAAGTCTAAAATTAAGTTACAGGAGGATTTGGTGTCTGGTGAGGTCCTGCTTCCTCGTTCATATGTGGCACCTTCTGGCTGAGTCTCCACATGGTGGAAGGGGGAGGAGCTCTCTGAGGCTTCTTCATGAGGGCACTAGTCCCATTCATGAAGGCTCTACCCTCATGACCTAATCACCCTCAGAGGCCCCAGCTCCTAACACCATCACACTTGGGGTTAGGATTCAGCATGGGAATTTGGGTAGACAAAAACATTCACTCCAAGGCAAATGGGCACACATGGGGTTGTAGTCGGGCTAATGAAAGTGTACACTGCTCTGGTGATGGGTGCACCAAAATCTCACAGATCACCACTAAAGAACTTACTCAGGTAACCAAACACCAACTGTTCCCCCAATAACCTATGGAAATAATTTTTTTTTTTAAAAGAGAGAAAGCAGAACTGTTCAGCTCTGTTACGTGCAAGCTCTGTGACATTAATTTTCCTCACTGAGATTTCTTTGCCCATCTGTAAAAACAGGAGCAAGACTCCATCTCAAAAAAGCAAAAACAAAAGCAAACAACAAAACAAAACAAAAACAAAAACAAAAAAAACGGGTCATCTCTAACTTTAGGCTGTGCTTGGGGTCAAATGAGAAAACTGGAGGGAAAACACATACTACGCTGGAGGCCCGGGAAGCCTGGACTTCTTCCTACCTCCTTGAAAACCAGCTCTCATGGAAGACAGTATCTGCTGTGTGTCCAGCTGGAAGTGCCCATGCTCCATGTACTGAGGTCAAGGTTACTTCTCTGCCACCAACCGAGCCTGTGAAGGCTGAGTCGGGATGAGTGTGGAAGGGCTGGCACATGAAACCTCACTGTTGTTTACGTCCAGGGCCAGGCTTGTTCTGCAAAGCTGTGCAACACAGTCCCATGAGGTCAGGACACAAGGTACAGCTTCAAATGCCTCCTAGCCTGGCAGGAAAGGATTAGGAGATGAGCTCCAGCCCTTGAAACCACCACAATGGTGGCCACCATAATTGTGCATAATTGTGCACTTGGCAGCCATTATCAGAACTCACTTGTCCCCTGTCAGAGTGTTTTGGGCTGAAGTGTGTCCCCCTTGCTCCCTTCCCTAAATTCACATGTTGAAATCCTAACCCCCAGGACCTCAGAATGTGGTTGTATTTGAAGACAGGCCTTCAGAGAGGTGACTGAGTTAAAATGGGGTCGTAAGGGTGAGGCCTAATCCAAAGGACTGCTCTCCTTATAAGAAGAGGAGATGAGGGCACAGACACACACAGAAGGAAGACCACTTGGGGACACAGGGAGAAGACGGCCATCTGCCAGCCAAGGAGAGAGGCCTCGGGAGAAACCAACCCTGCCAACATTTTGATCTCAGACATCCAGCCTTCAGAACCATGAGGAAATAAATTTCTGTTTAAGTCTCTCGGTCTGTGGTGCTTTGTCATGGCAGCCTGAGCAGACTCAGACACAGAGGCTGACAATCTTCTCCCTTTCTGTCCATTATTCTTGCCACCAAACATCAAACCAAGCATATTCTGCCAGTGACCTTGCAGCTGTGGTGCATCTGTGGCATTGTTTTTCCTGCTCACTCAAACTCTCGTGGATGGAACTTTCCATGGCTGCTCCAGCCCCAGCTCTCCCTTCCCCTAGCCCCATCATTTGTGGACCTCAGTGTTCTCTCATTACTTCAAGAAAATTTACCTTGTGGCCTCAATTATAGTAGAAGCCCTTAGGCTGCCAACTTCTTGGCTGTGTCACCTGGAGCAAGTTCTGGAAACTTCAGTTTCCTCATGTGGAAGAATAGCTGTAAGCCGACCACACCGGATAAACAACCAGCTCTGCCTGACCCTGGAATCCCAGATGCCTGTCTTGGCCCATGGTGGGATACCCTGCTCTGCCACCTCTCAGTACCACCATCGCTACCACGCACAGCCTGCCTGACCCTATGGCCCTGCCTCTGCTGGCCACAGCAGGTGCACAACCTATTGTAGACTGTGGCTCAGCTCCAAGGCCCTGACATTCCCAGGCTGTGCCTTCATGCAGCGCATAGTTATCTGGCTTATGTTCAGCCACCACGTCCCATGAGAGGACAAGGATGGATGAGGCCTTCATTTTGTCTGCCTGGACTCCAAGATATTATCCTTGTGCTGCAATAGGTAATAGCTCCCAGCAGCTGATGACTCAGAATTCCTCCTTTCACAAACAACTTTTTTTTTTTTTTCTGGCAGGGCCACTTTGCCTCTGTGACATTCAAGAAGTGCTTACCACTGAGACCTGCCTGCAAGCTGCAAAAACCGTAAGGGGAAAAACTTTGCTTGGAGAGTGCTCTTGAACACTAAACCATATTGCTTTGCCAAACAGGAATATGGGGGTGAAATAGGGGTCATTGTCAGAGGTAGGTGCAATTTTACAATTGAAGCCAATATAGTGAAATATAGTGAAAGCACTTTTGGTTAAAAAATAAACTCTCCAAGCTTGCAAAAGGGTCAATTGTCATTACTTTTATTTGGGCTCAGAAATCTTTCCCAACCACAGCTTAATCTTTTCTCAGAAAATCTATGACAACCTCCAGCTACAGGAAGCTAAAAGAGCCACTGTGTCATGTCCGATTAAGGAATATTATCAAGATGTTTGTGTCTCTAGGAAGAATACCCACCCCCTCAAGGGAAAGTCACCCGAATTGACTTTACCTGCGAGCACCCATCAGCTAGGAGGTTGGACTTTTGGTGACACAACTTCTTTTTCTGTCTCAACCTTTTTCTCTGTCATAACTTGTTATTGAACTCAGAAGCAGGAACAATGACCCAATCCCTCTGGGAGATATGATGTGGTGGCAGTTTGGGTCTTTTTAAATGCATGTGTCATTTGTCCTTACATCTGGTTCTGAATCACAAAGAGAATCTATAAAAAGCCAGAACCTAAATAAATGTTAGCAGCATTGTTTGGTGAAAGTCCTGTAACCATCCAACGGGTTCATCTTGCCAGCTGCCCAGATAAAGCTGATTTATCAAGACAGGGGAGTTGCAATAGAGAAAGAGTTTAATATAAAAAGAGCTGGCTAAATGGGAGACCAGAGTTTTATTATTACTCAGATCATCCTCCCAGAATGTTTGGAGGCAAGGGTTTTCAAAGATAGTTTGGCCTGCAGGGGGCTAGGGAATGGGTACTGCTGATTGGCTGGGGAGGCAACCACAGGGGTGTGGAAACCGGTTCTTGTGTGTCGAATCCACTTCTGGGTAGGGACCACAGGACTGGTTGAGTCAAGAGTTGCGGGTCCAGGTAGAGCCATTGGTCATCAGAAATGCAAAAGCCTGAAAACACACCTCAAAAGGCTAAACTTAGGTTCCATAATAGTGGTGTTATTTACAGAAGTAAGAAGGTTGCAAATCTTGTGACCTCCAAAATTGTGGCTTGTTAACATTTAATTACATCTACATCTTAGCAGAATTCAGGTCCCTCTCATTCTCCTAACCTGGTGGACTTTCATTAGTTTTACTAATGTGGTTTAGTTTTGGGGAAGGGCTATTATCATTTAAAATATGAACTAAGTTTCTCCCTAAGTTAGTTTGGTCCACTCAGGAGTGACCAGGGCAGTTTGGAGATTATAGGCAAGATGGAGGTGGTTAGATCAGATCTCTTCCACTGTCATAATTTTCTCATTGCTATAATTTTTGCAAAGGTGTTTTTAGCCCTTTGTTAAAGTACAAAGATTGCCACGTGGATGAGCAGGGTTTGAACACCTTGCCTCTTTGAGAGGAACTCCTCATGCCCTGCCAGCTCCTTTGGGCCTCATGGCCCCTCACTATTGGGTAAAGAATATGACTCCAGTTCCTCTATGAAGTGTCATCTGCCACCTCAGTTTATCTGGTTTTCTGCACATTCACTCCCTCACTTAGCAAGCTTGGGAATCTTTTTTGTATGTCTCCAATTAAGTGCTTGGAGGGAGGAGGGGAAAAGTTGCATTTTCTCTGTCTCAGGCCTCTGGCATCATCAGTCCCTGGTTTGTGGGGCATGAAGCAGATGCAATTATGGGACCATCCTTAAGAAAAAGAACAAAAGTGATTTTACTTCGGCAAATTTTACCAACGCATATAACCATGTAAACACATTGCAGGAGCCTATCCCGTAGCCTTGTGTCAACTGAAAAAATTGTGAGATTTGGCCGGGGGTGGTGGCTCATGCCTGTAATCTCAGCACTTTGGGAGGCCCAGGAGGGTGGATCACTTGAGGTCAGGAGTTTGAGACCAGCCTGGCCAACATGGTGAAGCCTCGTCTCCACTGAAAATACAAAAATTAGTGGGGCATGGTGGTGCATGCCTGTAATCCCAGCGACTCAGGAGGTTGAGGCAGGAGAATCGCTTGAACCCAGGAGGTGGAGGTTGCAGTGAGCCAAGATCACATCACTGCACTCCAGCCTGGGTTACAGAACGAGACTCCATGTCAAAAAAATTGTGAGATTCATACATTTAGAGAGGAGAGCAGGACTGTGGCCTGCAGGCTGGCCACTCTGCACGCTAAGAAGTGGAACCTCCAACAGAGACTGAAAGCAGGCACTTTAAGGGAGGGAAGAATGGAACAGGAATTTATGCCAAATGGGTTGGCTAAACAAATATATTTAATAGGTTTTAAGAGGAGTTATGCATATTCATGAGGGGAAGTTGCACACACGCATGGTAAGCAAACATGTATATTACATATACCCCATGATCACTCTGTGGTGGAAACTTAACATTTAAATGCATTAAAGTTAGGCTCTATACATCAAAGGGGCAGCAAAGCACACAGAAGCATCTTGTGTGCAGCCTCTGTAAACCAGCCAGAACCAGCCCACGGTCGCTGGTTATTTATCAGGGAGAATGTGTTGTGAAACTGATGAGCTGCCATGTCGAGGCTGCAAGAAGGGAGGGGAGTCTGGTTGGGGCATCTGGTGATTGGCTAAAGTCAGTGATGGAGCAAACCTTCTGTTTTTGTTTTTCCAGGGCTAGCTTCTGTTTAACTCTTAGGAAATAATCCAGTAAAAGTTAACAAGGAAGGAAGTATACTGAGGTGTCACTGACCTCCCTTCTTGTCATGGAATTTAGTTTTTCAAGTTTTTTTCTGGGGCATCCTTGGCCAAGCAGGGTTCATTTGCTCTGTTGGCAGGGCTCAATATTTTTTTTTTATTTCACACTCAGAAGGGGCCTGAGGCTTAGGATTCATCACCTCCTCAGGAAATCTGCCTGTGCATTGTGGGATATGGTGGCATTTCTATGGGGATGCTTCTCAGCCACTTGTGGCCCTTAGTTCTTGGGTCTTGAGTCCCCTCAACCATCCCCACCTGCCCAAGTCTCTCACAACTTCATTCTTCCTCTTTTTATGAGGTAGCAAGGTAAGTTCTGCTCTGTACTCTTGGCCTCAGTGTCCTCTTCTGTAAAGTGGGAATTTAAGATGTTATCTCCTAGAAAATATCTAAAACATACTTGGCTCTCAAAGAATGCTATCCGGTGCCTATTTCTCAAACCACGTGCCCAGATTCCTGACCAATCAGCTGCTCATATTTCTATGTCTGGTTCCAGAACAAAATTTTACCACAGCTAAGAATTCTAAAATTTGTACCCCTCAGCCTATAGTGTAAAAATATCTGCCAGAAGAGGCCATAGATACATCCAGAACAGAGATTAGAATGCTTTACTGAAGACTTGTTTATTGTAGTAAATGACCCAAACTTAAATCTTAAATGTCCAGCCAGAAGAGATGAGTAAACCTAAGGTAACATTATACAATGGAATACATGACAACTACCAAACTCATTTTAAATATTAATAGATTGCATAATATATTGCCAAGTGAATAATACAGGTGACAGAACTGTATTTACAGTCTTATTTCATTTTTGTAAAATAAATACTTTACACACACACACACACACACACACACCACACAGTGTTGCAGGAAGCATATGCATCAGATGTTACCTGTGGTTATCAGAAGGATGAGGCAAGGGGCCATTTTCTTGTCTTGCTGACCTGCATTTCCTATAAGGTTGCAGTGGAGGAGGCCCCTCAGGGCACCACACCCGGGCCCTCTCCTTTCCTCTGCCCAACCCCACTTCAAGCTTATAATCAAATTCTAATCAGCAAGTGGGTACCCAATTGCCGAATGTTTTTGGGCTTATGTTTGTCAATTTAAAAACAGCAGACGTTTCTAGTCAATTATTTCAGTGACTCTAGAAGAATGATTACTTTCTCTGTCTTGTGGCTCTGATGATTCTTCAGGAAATTGAGCTGAGAGTTTAATGTCAAGTGGCTTTGTGAACAGCATTTTTATTGGAAGTTGAGCCTTTGATTTCTGAGTTGTGAAGCAACTCTGTTCTATTCGAGAGAATGTTTTCTTTGACCATGGAAGACATCAAATTTTGTTCAAACAAGAGGACCTTGTGTGAGGACTACATACACAGGTGATCCTAAAGTATCAGCTTGACCCCAATCACAGTGTTTACGTGTTTAGGTAGTTCCAAAATGTTTGAAGCAGCTTCCTAATGAGCAGCTGGTTTTGTTGTGAAATTGTATTTCTAAACAGCAATCTCTCAGAGCCGCTGAGAAATAATTGTAAAATAATAATTATTAATAATTACATGTTAATAATGATTAATCATTAATAATTACATGTTAATAATGATTAATCATTAGTAATTATTGATAAATAATTATTAAGAATAATTGAAATGATTCCTAATGTTTTTATTCTGTTTTACTAATAATAAGTAAAGATTTGACTTTTGTGTTTTGTTTTATAGTTTGCAAACTACTTTTTATAAACAGCTTTTTTGAGATATAGTTTTCATACCACACAATTCACTCCCTTTTTTTTGAGACGGGTTTTTGCTCTGTCACTCGGGCTTCTGGTAGCATGATCATGTCTCACTGCAGCTTCAACCTCCTGAGCCCAAATGATCCTCCCATCTCAGCCTTCCCTGAAGCTGGGACTACAGGTGTGTTCCACCACGCCTGGCTAATTTTAAAATTTTTGTAGAGATGGAATCTCCCTAGGTTTCCCAGGCTGGCCTCCAACTGCTGGGCTGAAGTGATCCTCCTTCCTCAACCTTCCAAAGTACTGGGATTACAGGCATGAGCCACTGCACCCAGCCAATTTGCCCATTTAAAGTGTACAATTTAATGGTTTTGAGTATATTTGCAGAGTCGTGCAACTGTCACCACAATCTAACTTTAGAACAATTTTTTCACCTCAAGAAGAAATTCTGCCTATTTGCAGTCACTTCGTGTTCTCCATCTCAACCCTCATTCCTAGTCTTATGAAATGTAGGGGATAAGAGAAAACTTCCCCTTCACCCTTTGAAGGTTCTCTAACAAATGGCAGAATAATAGGAGAAAAGGTACACACATTTATTAACGTGTATGGTGGGGTTGGGATGTGGGCGGGGGAGTAGTGGCTCACAGGGGGATTGCCCACCAACCCAGTGTGGCACAGAAGCTTTACGGGGAAGGGAGGAGATGGAGAATGTAGGCAATGCTTTCATTAGGGAGAATTGAATGGACCCACGATGTGGGAGGTGGGCATTATAGAAAGAAAAGATGTGGAGCTGCACAGGAACAAAGGTTGTCTTTTATGCAAAAAATGTCCCCCAGGTAATCTCCTGGGGTTACCCTCAGAAGAATAGATGAAAAGTTTGTCTGGGTATGGGGTAACTCCCAGTCTCTTCTCTTCTCCAATGGTTGATAGTTCCTGGTTATTTGATGAGATCCCTAGGGAGGGGGTTTAAGACAATTATGTTTCTTTTGGAAAGAAGCTTTCTTGGTCAGAGAAGGAAATTCCAAAGACAGTCCCTCCCTGCACTTGGTGGGTGGAGGTAGAACAAAACAGGGTTAGAGGCAGCTTGATTATGAGGCAGCCTCTAAGATCTCTCAGCATGTCAAAGCATCAGCTTTTGGGGTGTCATTTTCTAAGCCCCAAAGGCAACCACTAATCTACTTCCTGTCTCTATAGATTTATAGATTTGTCTCTTCTGGACGTTTCATATAAATGGAATCATACAATATGTGGATTTTTGAACTGACTTCTTTCACTTACTTACATAATGTTTTTGAGGTTCACGTATGTTGTAGCATGTATCAGTACTTCATTCCTTTTTATTGTCAAGTAAAATTCCACTGAATAAATATACCACATTTTATGTATTCATTCATCAATGGAGTATTTGAGTTGTTTCCACCATTTTTTGGCTTGTTAAAGTATGCTCCTGGCTGACAGACAAAATGGACTTCCTATGACTAACTGAGGTGCTCAAAGTTAACACAGAACCAGGTGTCCACGACTGGTGAAGGAGTGGTCACATATTCTGTGTTCTCAGAAAGATGTAAAAATGTCACAGGACCCACCCTTCTACAAGCCAAACTAGTTCCCATTGTCAGTGCCCAGACAGACTGCAGCTGGAAACTCCTCAACTTGTAACTGCCCAACGAGTACTTCTTGCCCACTGCCCAAATAGTGCCAATTCATCAAGACAGAGGAATTGCAAGAGAGAAAGAGTTTAATGCACATAGAACCTGCTAAACAGGAGACCAGAATTTTATTATTACTCGAATCAGCCTCCCTGAAAATTCAGAGGCTAGGCTTTTTAAAAGATATTTGGTGGGCAGGGGGTTGAGGGGAAGGAATGCTGATTGGTGGGGTTGGGGATGAAATCATAGGGACTTGAAGCTGTCCTCTTGCACTGAGTCAGTTCAATGTCTGATGAAGAAAAATTACAGCAAGAGAGCACAGAAAAGTTGGTGGAGAGAAATTATCAAAGTCAGAATATGAAAGAAATGTTGAGTGGAGGATCACAAGCCTTCAAATTGAAAGGGGCACAGAGTGGCCGCAATAGTGAATTTTTAAAAAAGTGTCACATTATTATTATTTCATCTCACCAGTAGTAAAGACTCTCTCTCTTTCTCTCTCTCTCTCTCTTTCTTTTTCTTACTTGAGATAGGGTCTCACTATGTTGGCCAGGATGGTCTCAAACTCTTAGGCTCAAGCAATCTCCAGCCTCAGCCTCCTGAATAGCTGAGATTACAGGCACATGTCACTATGCCCAGCTAGTGAAAATTTCTACAAGCTTCTGGGCGTGACAGGTGTGTGTGTGTGTGTGTGTGTGAGAGAGAGAGAGAGAGAGACAGAGAGAGAGAGAGAGAGAGAAAAAGGATTTGAATTCGGAATAGCGTTGAACTTTTTGATAGCAAAACTGAAAGAAGATAATGATACAATGCCTTCAATATTCTGAGGGACAATGACTTTCAACCAGAATTCTACCCTTAGGCAAACTATTAATCAAGAGTAAGGATAAGAGAAAGACGTTTTCAGAAAACCAAAGACTCTTTTTTTTCACCTCTTATGCACTTTCCTTAGGCAGATATGCCTCAGCAAAAAAGAAAATTAATCAAGGAAGGGGAAGATGAAATGGCACCCAAGTAACAGATGATTCAACACAGGGAATGGCTGAGGGACAGCTCAGGCTTTAATATTCAGCCTCTAGACTGGGGTTGGAGGTCTTTGGGAAGTAATTTGCCAGCAGAAATAAAAAATGGAACTGCTGTATTTGATTACATAAAAAATGTGATTTGGGGTGGGGGGAAGTAAGCATTGTAACATATAAAATCTAATAAATAAAAAAACAAAGCAAATATTAACTCTAGGAAGAAAAGAAACTGTTGTAGAAGACAGATGTCATCATAATGGACATTTTGGCTCATGAGTGAATCATATTTCACAGTCATAGTAATGTAAAAGCTGCTTATTGAGAATAAAAATTGTTATATAAATATGTAGGGAGAGCTGTAGGGAATGCTGGTAGAAGAATGGAGCAGGATTGCTAAATTCTCAGCTCTCATGGTAGGTGTCAATAGACAATGTCTAAAATGGACAAATTAGAATTTAGCCATGTAAGCCTATTATTTAGAAACAAAGAGGTTAAAGACAAGGGAAAAAGCTATATGATCTCAAGAATGGCTTGCTGGAGTGATGCAGGGAAGGGAGAGACAGAGGTTTTTATTATTAGCTTTTTGGTATTATTTGACTTTAAAACCATGGCACAGTGGCTCACACCTGTAATCCCAACACTTTGGGAGGCTAAGGCAGGAGGATCACTTGAGGCCAGGAGTTTGAGAACAGCCTGGGGAACATAGAGAGAACTTGTCTCTACAAAAACAAAAAATTAGCAAAATGTGGTGGTGCTTGTCTCTAGTACCAGCTACTTGGGAGGTTGAGGTGGGAGGATTGCTTGAGCCCAGGAGTTCGAGGCTGCAGTGAGCATGATCATGTCATTGCTCTCCAGCCTGGGTGACAGAGTGAGACTGTCTGAAAAAGAAAGAAAAAGAAAGAAAGAAAGAAAGAAAGAAAGAGAAAGAAAAAGAAAGAAAGAAAGGAAGGAAGGAAGGAGAAGGGAAGGGAAGGGAGGGCAGGGGAGGGGAGGGAAGGGAAGGGGGAAGGAGAGAGAAGGAAAAAGAAGAAGAAAGAAATAAGGAAAGAAAGAAAAAGAAAGAGAAAGAAAGAAAGAAAAAGAGAAAGAAAAAAGAGAGAAGGAAGGAAGAAAGGAAGGAAGGAGGGAGGGAGGGAGGAAGGAAGGAAAGAAAGAAAGGGGAGGGAAGGAAGGAAGAGAGAGAAAGGAAGGAATTGATTCTTGATCCTACCTCTTTCCATAAATTACAAGACTAAACTGCAGCAGCCTCTGATGAGCAAGTTTGTAAATTCTCTGTTTCAAGGTTTCCAGAGAATTGTTACTTCCCGTCCAACCAGCCACCCTTTCTGCAAGCCACAGAAAACTCTAGAAATCTCTACTCTTCTTCCCTCAAATCCCCAGTTGCTGCAGGGAGCCTAGTTCTAGTTCAGGATTTCATAGTCCTCAGGGGCAAACCCAACGGCAGCATTGAGCCTGACTTGGGCTTGGTGCTTTCTTAGAAGGAGTTTAGTTTCCAGCTGGGCACAGGCACACCTATAGTCCCAGCTAATAAAGGATCTTTTGAGGCCAAGAGTTTGAGTCCAGCCTGGGCAACATAGCGATACCCAGTCTCAAATAAATAAATAAATAAATAAATAAATAAATAAATAAATACTTTCTTATTTAAAAATAAGGAGTTTAGCTTCCTAATAATGAGGTATTTCTAGCTTCCACTTTGGCGGTATTTGGAGAGCAGAGCTGTGGACTGGAAGTCTGAAATCAATGTTCTACCCTCTGTCCCTCCCTATTCTTTGTTTTTGTGTTTACACAGCCATGGACAGAGGAGAGCTTTGCGGAAAGTTGCTCTGTTGAGAGGGACATGCTCACTGCCCTGAACTGATCATTATATAATGTAGACATGAATTGGAACATCATGCTGTACCTCATAAGCATGTACAATTAACATGTGTCAATTATAAACAAAACAAAAAATTAAATTAAGAAATAAAAATAAAATGCTGCTCTGCTGAGCTGAAGAGCTGGACACCTGGGCTCAGGATCTGGTGAGCCGGCCACACCTCGGAGTCTGCTCTGACCTCCATGTAGTGGCACAGGCTGGCTGGAGGAACTATGGATGGCCTTAGTGGCCCATGAAGTGTTTAGTTTACTGACCCGTGGGAAATCTGGGCTGGACTCAAGGATCAGTCTGATGAGTTGGGTTGGCCCAGCTTGCTTTCCTCTATAACCAGAGGAGCAGGCTGACCCACAGTGCTCACAGAACCCACCGATTCTCAGAGAGCTGCTCTGTATTGGGTCAAGCCATCCCTCCCTACCCTGGTTAGTGCTGCATTTGATGGCTGCCACCTGGGCCTTGTGGAAAAGCAAATTGCTTTTAGTTGCCCTCTCCACAGTTGCTTCCTGAAGATGTGACTGACTTCTTTGGATGGTCACCTGTGGGGTCTCAGCTTCCCTCTCTGTTGTATGGGAATAACCTAGCACCTTCCTCTCAGAGAGTCTGAATAAGAGATAGTTTCCCCATGTGTTAGATGGGGTTTCACCATGTTGGCCAGGCTGGTCTCAAACTCCTGACCTCAGGTGATTCACCCGCCTCGGCCTCCCAAAGTGCTGGGATTACAGGCGTGAGCTACTGCGCCCGGCCAGGAGACATCTTTACCTTTGTATGCCACTGTCTTTTTAAATGCATTCAGAGGTGGAAGTTCTTCTCCTGGATAAAAACTTGGAGTGTCCCATAAATTTTCTGCAAATTATTGGATTAAAAAAAGTCTTGTTGTCTCATTTTTAGCTACAGACACAATCTCAATTCAGAAATTGTAATAATGAAAGGTTCCACATTCAGTCAAAGTTGTAGCTCCTCCCTCTCTCCTCCACCTGGGTCCTGCAACAGCCTGGCAGCTTAGAGTGAGAAAGGGGCTGTGAGGGCTTTTTCTGCACTGCCCCAGGGTTGCATGGCAGGGTGGGGAGGGGGCCAAGAGGTCTCACCTGCCTGAGCGACAGTGACTGTCGTAGGATATCCTCACACCCAGGCAGGCAAGAGGTCTCACCTGCCTGAGCGACAGTGACTGTCATAGGGTATCCTCCCACCCAGGCAGGCACGAGTTTCAGTGGACATTTTCTCTCTTGGTGTTTTCTGGTTTCTTCAGAGGCCCTGACGGGGAATGTTTGACTTTTTCCTGTGAAGGAAGAAACAGATGGTTTTGTTTTGTTTTGTTTTGTTTTTCCTGTCTGGCACTTCCCTTGTCAAACTCAGTTTTTCTCCGGCCCTCTCCTCTGTGGGAGACCTCTTTTGTGGGGGCCAAGCAGTCCTCTTGGGCCAGCAGTGACTTGCTCCCTCCGTCCTGGTCCGTGTCTGCAGTGCTTGACACCCCTCAAACTTTCATGGCACCAGCTGTCCCCAGCTGAGGAGCAAACGCCCTTTATTTTTCTGCAGCTGGCCAACCTGGTTCCACCCTCAGCACCTCCCAGGTGGAGGTGGACTCCAGGCCCCATTATCTCACTAACCGTAGATGAGACATTTCAGTCTCCCTGTTGTTCCTTTGAAATTCCTACCACGCTTTGGAACTTGAGAAAAATCACCCAAATCCATTGTCCTTAGGAGAGAGAGGATCTCTAAAAATGCCATTTTCTACCTTTTTATAATGATAAAATGTGGTTATGAATGTGGACCACAGTCCTCTAACAGATTTTCACTATCTTACTTTTCAAATTTGCAGTTTCTACTGGGACTCAGAATTCACCTTATCATCTGATATCTATTGTATCTAGGTGCCTCAATTGAAACTTGCCACTTAACGATGGTCCAATCAGCCTTTTATTTCTAGGGTTTTTAAAAATTAGCCATTCCTGTGCTATTTCCTCATCTAAAGAGGGGGAAGAAAGTTGGGCTAGATTCTCTGACTATCTTTGGGTCTAGGCTATTCAACACAAAGTGGGTAAATAGAGAAGTAGAAGGTACCTGCCTGCGAGGCGGACACTTCCAGCAAGCTCGCCCTCCCTCAGAACAGGGCTGGTTCCTCTCCCATGCAATCCTTCCCCAATGGCTGTCCTTAAAGACGCTTGTTTTCTTTCTAAAGGCCTGAATCCAGTATCCAGCTGTGCAGGTCATTAAGAGTGATCTGCTAAGCCATGGAATCAGTGTGTGGAAAGAGACTGCAGAACTGGATTGAAGATCCCACGAACATGAGCTTGTCAAACCCAAAATAATTGAGAGGATCAGAATTTAGTTCTAAAGAGTATTCAAATGCAAGCCATCGGGTAACACAGACTAGCCACCAGGTAACATAGACTCCAAAGGAATGGGTCAGAGCTCTGAAGTTGAAAGGCTAAGGTCTTGCTTATATAGGCAGAAAAAAAAATAAATTTAACAGGATTGAAACATTTTCTGTAGAAGGTTGGTTTATGAGTTACAGCAATCTAATTAGTTACAGCTTGCTTTATTTTCCTTTCTCACTTATATATATATAATTGATCTATGATGAGAATCAAACAGTGAAGAGGAAAGGGGTCTTCTCTGGAGCCTTTTTGGTCTATTACAATATTTTACAAAACAATGTAGACAAATAAAGGGCTAATCTATGACAGAGGAACAAAAGCTACAGCTGCCTGGGTTATAGCTGCCTGTCATGTGACTCAGGTTCCATCACCGCATTCCTTTAAGACTCAAAATAATTTAAAATTCCAACAGCTTTGATTTTGTATTACTTATTTTTACAGGTTTGAATTCTGTATCTGCTCTCACCAGGGTGTAACTTTCAAGGAATGCCTGCCTGTTCTCTCTCAGCCTGGTTTTCACTTTTGTATAATAAGGTCATTAATAGCACCAGTTTCGGGATTCTAGTGAGGATGGCACAAGGCCTGATACATACTGAGAGCCCAGTAAGTGATGGTCACTTTCGTAACTTACATATGACTCCCACGTTCCACCCTCCCCCACCACCTTGTGATTCTCAAAGAAATAGTGCTTTTTAAGTGGCCATGTCCCAATTATAGTAATGGCTTATGTGCATGATGACATGATAATTCCAGCTCTCTTGAAATTTGCTCCCTTTTCTCATGGGTTGGTTCCAGGGTCCTGGGGTATTCTGAAAGGCTCAGCTGACAAGGTTCTGGCTGGGCTCTGCCTCATTAAGTTAGCTGCCTGAAGACATTAGCAAAGTGTTTCCAGGATGTTCATTACAGCCCCCTCTCCCTCCATATGCTTGACACCCCTCTATTTTCTTAGCGTCTTTCAGCAGCAACAATAGCACCTGCTGGTGACCTTGCTGGGGGCCTCTGAGCCATTTCTGGATCCCTCTCTTTCTAAATGCTCCAGGCTTTGCACATGTGCACGTTGTGTTTCTGCCTCTGTGGGGCCAATCTCTGAGCATGCTGTCCCCTTCCTTCACATACCGTTTCTTCAGAACATTTCAATAGTGTCTTGGGAAGAGGTAACAAACACCATTGCAGAGAAGGATCCTAGTTAGGTGTACTGTCAGGGTGGTGGGTTTTTAGGGGTGGGGCAGGAATTGGAAGGAGCAAAATGGAAAGACAATCAGTGGACAAAGAAGATGCAGGTGGTGAGGAAGATCCCTCTCCACTCCCTCCATCCTCACTTCCACCCAAGACTCCTCCTAAAAAAAGGAGTTTAGCTTCCTAATAATAAGCCGTTGCACAGGCAGAGGTGGTGGCTGGAAGAGGTTCCTTCTCTCCTCTTCCCACTCTGGGAAAACATACACTTTCCAAACACTTTCACCCAGAGCACTTTTGATACCAGATGTGTGGGTTTTTTCTGAACCCTGACCAATTCTCCAACAACCAGCTGGGTGTCCCGACAAATGCATATTAAACAAACAGGTATGTAACATAAAACCCATGTTCACTTTGGGGTGGAGACTTAACATTGTAAACTAAAAATAAAATTCTAAGGCCCCCTAACCATCTAAATGGACTTCCTCCTCAGCCAGGGCACTCTTAAATGTTAACCTGAAAGACTGGTTCAGGCCATGATGGGAAGTGGGGATCGGACCTGCCTCATTATACCTCTCCAACATTAAAATCAACACAGACTTTAAGTCTGATAAGAAATATTTTACAACCTATTTTCTCTAAAGCCTACCACCTGAAGGCTTCCTCTGCAAATAAGGACCACCTTCATGAATATTCATAGTTTCTCCTGTAACCTGCTGAACATGTATGTTTGACTAATCTGTTCCGCTTAAATTCCTGTTTTACCTCTCCCTCCTTTGAAGTCCCTGTCTCTGGTCTTTGCTGCAGGCTACATTTCCCAGCCTGCAAGATGGTCACCTTGCAGGGTGTACCCTTTATAAGAAATAAAGTCTCCTTTCCAAAATTACAATTCTGTGATTTTTCAGTTAACACAGTTTCCTTACATTTACAGATTTATTGTAAAAGATATTGTTGGAGCTCAGAAATTGATACCCTCAAAAACTGGCACTTTGACATGCTGAGCAGTTTTAAAAGCTGCCCTAGAATCAAAGTTCCTCTAACCATGTCTTGTTTCCTATCTCCACCTCCAGGCGTAAGCAAGGGACTCTCTTTTGAATTTCCTTATCTGACCAAGAGAGCTTCTTTCTAAAAGAAACAGTGTCTTAAACTCCCTTCCTAGGAATCTCTTTTTTAACTTAACTTTTATTTTAAGTTCAGGGATACCTGTGCAAGTATGTTATAGAGATAAACTTGTGTCATGGGGGTTTGTTGTACAGATTATTTTGTCAACCTGGTATTCCATTAAATAACTAGGAACTATCAACCACTGGAGAAGAGAAGACTGGGAGTCATCACCATGCCCAGACAAATTTTTATCAATTCTTCTGAGTGCAACTTGAAGAAATTACCTGGGAACTTTATCTGCAAAATCAGACAACCTTTGTCTCTGTGCAGCTCCACCCCCACCTTCCTCTGGGGTTTGCCTGCTGCCAGCCCTAATGATTTACTGCGCTGCAAACGAATTGTCTACCTATCCTACCTCCTCCTCCCTATGAAAACAGGTATACGAGCTTCTGTACCACGCCAGGTTCTTGGGCAATACTTCTCATGTGCTATGCACATTAAAATAAAATTGTGTATGCCTTTTCTCTTGTTCATCTACTTTTTCCCAGTTGATTTTTCAGTGAAACTTTAGAAGGCAAAGGAGAGGTTTTCCTCTGGCTTCTACAACATTACATCATAAGAGAGGTTCAGAAAGGTCCCAAACACAGGAGCGTCTGTTGTTGCAGAGTTGGGGTGCACCACCCTCCTGGCACATGGATGCTTCACCAGCCAGGAAGCTCATCAAACCTCGGTGTTCAAGAGTTTTTGTAGAGCTCAACTTCCCCCCAATTCCCCACTCTATCACCAGCCTTCCCAGAGGTCAGAAGGTAGGGTTGAAAGTTCCAACTCTCTAATCACCTGGTCTTTCTGGTGACTAGCCCCATCCTGAGGCTTTCTAGGGACCCCTTCCTAAGTCCCCTCACCAGCATAAACTCAGATGTGATATGAAAGGGCTCCTATCCTCAGGAAATTCCAAGGGTTTTAGGCGCTCTGTGCCAGGAGCCAGGGACAAAACCCAAATATGCTTCTTATTGTACCACACCTCCATCAGCCAGGCTTGCTTTTTCTGGTGACAAAAGCAACTTCTAGCTGCCCTCATTGCTCGCTGTATACTAATTATAATACATTTACATAAAGTACTCCCACCAGCACCATGACAGTTAACAAATGCTGTCACAATGATCTGAAAGTTACCTTACACGGTTTTGGGAGCTCCCCGCCCATTTTCCAGAAAGTCTGTGAATAATGCACCCCTTATTTAGCATACAAATAAGAGCGGGTATAAATATAGCTAGCCAGCAATCCATGAGTGCCACTCTGGGCCACTGTGCCTGTGGGATAGCCCTAGGGAGCTGTCATTTTGCTGTATATTATTTCTCTAATAAATTCATTTTCTTCACTGTCAGCTCACTCTTGAATTCTTTTCTGAGTGAAGCCAAGAACCCTCCTGGGCTAAGCCCCAATTTGGGAGTTTGTTTGCATCAATTCCCACCCGTGAAATTTTCCTCACTAGTTCAGCTACAATGCTACTGACTTTACGAACAGTGTGGTTGTTGCTGTTATTGCTTGTGAGTCGTCATGAACGCACTAATAATTGCTTCCCCCCTCCAGGCAGCCAAAAGAGAAACCCAGAAAACAGATTTAATGAGATAATGGATGTAAAAGTGTTTTGTAAGTTGTAAATCAGTATATATATTTATTGTATACATATATAAACTATATATATAATCTATATCTTTATATATCTCAAGGGTTATTATAGTGTGAAAGTTGTCAGAATCAAAATGGGGTCACTAATATTGAAAAAAATACTGACTAATAGAGCCAGGGAAGGCTACGAAGAGAGGATTCTCACACTTGTATACCTAACAACAAAAACTATCACAAACATTTTGCTAAAACCATACTTTGTACAAAGGTCATCACAACCTTACACAAAAGAATACTTCCTCAAGGACATCTGCCAAGCAACTGCTTGTCCAACCTCAATTGGTATCACACTTCTTGATAATCTTTGTAGCCAAGGATAATTATTTCAGAATAATTATGTAATCTCATTTTTTTCCTTTGAAAGCCTTTATCTCCCTTTACCTCCCTGACTACATACATAGTTTACTCTAGCACACGTATTCCCATTGCAATGCCCTATTCCTGAATAAACATCCTTTTCTTTGGGAGAGCCTCTCTCTGTTATTTAGGTAGCAAAGGATATGCTTTATCTTTTCTTGTTTACCTCTTCTCTCTGGGCTTGTTTATCTCTTCTCTCTGGGCTTCTCTCTGAATAGAAATGAGTTTCTATTCAGTAGTGCTGTGGATGGTCTAAAAGCTTTACGGATGCAACTCACCTCATTGAGCAGACGGCAGGGTAGGAAATGAAGCTGTGATATAGACCATCCATGGTGCACAATAGATACTCAATGAATATTTGTTGCATGAATAAGTAGAGAAGAACAGAAATGTGTTTCATGAGAGGCACAGATATGGGCTTGAAAGCTTTAACATTCCAGTGCTTGCCAGGCAGATGCCTCCAAGACAAACCTGGCTGAGCAGAAGATGCTGCAGACAAAGCTCTCCACTCGGCAGCACTGGTGTCAGAGCAGTACTTCAATTTGAGGTGTGGACATGGGGCCCAAACTGACTAGGCAAAAAGCACTCTAACTATAAGCGAGTTACTCCATACAAAAATTTGATTGAAATTCCAGCTTAAATTTAAAACTACAACAAAAGAGAGAATTCCATTAGTGTTGTGTGTATGTGTATGTTTTTAACAAATACCCATATTTGGTACTTACTATATTCACTAGCACTGATGCATGCTCCCCCTCTTCCCCTGGATTTATGGGTAAGGACTAAGTTTCTCAGGTAAAAGATTTCAGTGTAGATCTTCAAAATCTGATTGAGATAGCTGGCTTTAGAAACAACTAACCCCTAAAAGAAAATTTTAAAATCTTAAAGAAAATTATAGCATTATTATTACAGGCTAACATGTACTGAGCTCTTGCAATGAGCATGCACTTGGATTAAGTGCATTACATTGATTGTTTCATCAATCTTCCAAACACCTTCAAAGATGTCAGTATTATTTATACTTTTATCACTATGTATAACTATTTTAAAGATAAGAAAACTGAGGCTTGGAAAGATGAAGTATCTGGCCCTAGGCCCCACAGCTTCTGACGGACAGAGCCCAGGATGAACTTGGGCCTGACTCTACTGCCCAAGCCATTGGCCTTATGCACAATGCTTGTTACATTGTCCCTGGGACAATATCAGCTCTGGGCTTCTTATTTTAAGAAAATTTTAAGTAAGTAGAGTGAATTCACAGGCTATGGCAAGGGAGAACCAAACAATGTCATCCATGTAACTGTAAAGCATCTCGGGATGTTTCACCTAGAACAGGGTCTCTCGAAACTGGCATGTTGACATTTGGGGCTGGGTTGTTTTTTGTCAGTGAAAGCCCTGTCTTGTGCATGGCTCTAACCACTCGATGCCAGCAGCATACTCTCCCACAGTTGTGACAACCCCAAATATCCCCTACATCACTGAATGCCCTCTGCGTGGGCAAAGGACCCACCCAACCTTCATTTGAGAACTACTGACTTAGACCAGTGAAGGCTCAGGAGAACATACTGTCATCAGATATTGAAAAGGCTGTCTCAAGATGTATGATCTTGATGAGGACCCTGAGAAGTCACTTTGATTTAGAAGCACTGGGTCTTCCTCTGAAATTTGGTGCATGGGTAAGAGTTAGCTAGAAGAGGGAAGCCTGGAAAGAAAAATGCCCCAAACAGAAGTGGGCCTGGCCAGAGAGCCAGAGTGGAGTCATCAGACCACAGCAGCAGGAGCCATGGGATCCCATTCATTGAACATTTTGTGTAAGGTTTAGGTTATCTGATAATGAGGAGGTGCAACGTTTAGTCTTTTTCCCCCTCTGGATAGTTGGATGGGTTTGGGTAAATTTATTTTTTTACTTCTTGTATTTATTCAATGCATATTTATTTGGTGCTTACTATGTATATCATTATATTGAACGGAATTATCTCTTTCCACCCCCAGGGCCCGGCACATGATAGATGTTCAGTAAGTGCTTGTCGAACATGCTCTTGAATTGATTAAGAAGGAAAATTGCTTGTGAAAATAAAGCCTTCTTGGAAATGTTTTTTTTTTTTTATTGCTTTTCATCCTACTAAGATGTTACTTATCAGTGGGTGGGCTGCCTTCTGATGATGTTTGATGGTCTAGTCATATAAGTACTCTGGATCTATGATGAAAATGCAATGAATTTCTGTTGACCAACATTTTTAACTCCCTAAATGTCTAACATCCTCCTGTGTTCCTTGGTGTGGCAGAATTTTGTGGAAATAGAATCTGAGGAAGTTTTGCCAATTGGTAGTATGGATGGGGTTGGGGATGGGGATGGGAATGAGTATAGTACAATGTCATGCTCCCTCTGAGGTTGGAGGCAGTTCTGTAGGTGGAGCATGACTCAGAAATGGGCATTCACTTGAGACAGCGGAGATAGGGGCTCAGGAAAGAAGCCAGAAGCTCATACACTAGAGAGAAAATCATGTCGGCAGGCCTATGCAAGGAACAAATAAGAAACATTTCTATTTGTATTGGCTTTTCATAAGAAAATAATGTTACATTTTGTTCTGGCTATAAAAAGTGTTGAATGATTATTGTAGGAAAAAGGTAGAGCATAAAGTAGAAAAAAAGAATCAACTCTTACTCCATTGCCCCAGAGATAACAGCTGTTAACATCCTAATGCATTTCTTTGCAACATTTTTTGTACACATATGACCTCTTAGTGTATTATGAACACTTTCCCATGTCATTAAAAGTGAAACTGAGTGGCTGAAAAATATTTTATTTGGTATTTCACCATTGCTTCTTTAACCTTGTGCTTGTTTCCCAATTTTCAGTTATAAATAATGTTGCAATATGGAAAATTTTTGTCTTCAGAAAGTCAACATGGGGTTAGGGAGATGCTGGCTCTAAACAGCATACACTCCTAGGATTTGAGGGGAAGGGGGATATGAAGGGCATCGTCCAGCCGCAGAAAATTACTCTATTCTAAGAGTGTTGTTGCTGAGGCTAAGGTGTCCCCCATTTGGAAGGTCTCCGTGTGCCACAGGGAGTAGTCTTTGTGTTTATTGCATGCTATAGGCTCTTGGGAGATGTGCAACATTAGCCTTGTTTCCAAGCTTCCATTGTGGAGATTTACTAAATCTCATCAAGATTAGGATGTGCAATATGGTAACCGAGTAAGAGAAGAGTCAAAGAGCAAGAAATGTGAATGCTCTTTCAGTGCTATGCTAGCAGAGGATGACCTTAGCAGATCTCTCCCCATAGTGTTGCAGGTGTGTAGTATAATAAAAAATATGTTTGGTCTTTGTCCATAGTTCTTGACACAAACCCTTAGAATTTCCCTAATGATAGGAGTATCTTTTGTTATTCATAATGAGTCCCTTTGACCATGCCTGAGTTTATGCTAATAAAGTGACTCTTGGTGGGCTTCTTGACCGCTTCAGGGTGAGGACAGGTGGCCAGGGGAACTCATCATGTGATTTGAGGGTGGGAACTTTCAGCTCCACTCCCTGACCTCCTGGGAGGAAGTGATGGGTTATGTTCAGTCCCGTGGCCTGTGATTTAGTTGATGTAATAAAATTTTGATAGAAACAGTGAAACAACGAGGCTAAGAGAGCTCTGTGTTGGTGAACACATAGATGTGCTAGGAGGTGGTATATGCCCAGATTCCACAAGGAGAGGGTATGGAAACTCTGCACCCTTACCCTCATCCACCATACCTGCCTTGTGCATCTCTTCCATTTGGCTGTTTCTGAGATGTATTCTTTTAAACAAAATCCTGAGTTCAGCGTTCATTCTAACAAATTATCAAATGTGATGTGGGGGTGTAGGAACTTCCAGTTTTATAACCTACTGGGCAGAAGTGTGGGTGGTCCATGGGATTTTCTATAGGCATAAAAAGTGAAAGCTTGGTGGGACTGAGACCTTCACCTGTGGGGTCTGCACTAACTTCAGGGAGTTAGTGCCAGAACTGAACTGAAATGTAGGGCAGCCAGTTGGTGTTGGAGAACTGGTTGTTGTCAGAGCTACACAGGGTGCATCAGGCCACTTAGCTTCTCACTTGCAATCAGGCTGCTTCCTCTGCTTTCTTCTGATTCTACTCTTTCCAACCTGTGAACCCTGAAAGAGCCAATCCTTCAAGAAGGATCATGACTGGCTAACTAGGCCTAAATTCAAAATGAGGCCAAGGTGACATTCACTGTCTAGAGGTCACACACATACCCTGTGTTCTGGAAAAAACACCTGCTCACATAACTTTGAGACTCTCATATCTGTCTGTTACTGTTTATGCTGCCTGAATCAATGACTGCCAGCACTTGGACCTAACCAATAGACTGTGACCTATGGCCAATCTTATTTATTTATTTAAACAAATTGAGACAGGGTTTCACTATGTTATGCAGGCTGGATTTGAACTCCTGGACTCAAGCAATTCTCTTGCCTCAGTTGCCAAAGTAGCTGGAACTACAGGCATATGCCAATGTGCCTGGCTATCTAGTGATGATTTTAACATCAACCAATGAGAATTAGGCAAGCTTGCATCCTTCATTTGCATAGAAGACTAGAGTAGAAATCTGGAAAGAAACGTTTTTTTTTTTTAATAAAGGACAACCCCTCTCTTTGTTCTGACAGAGTATGCCTTTGTTTTGTTATAGAAGGTTACATCTCCCCAATTTGCAAGCTGCTCATGGAAATAAAGTCTTTCTTAACCTAATATTTCTTTCTCAGTAGTTTTGTTAACATTTCTTGGTGTCAGAAGAGGGATATGAAGCAATCCTTGATCCTCCTATCAATGCCATTCTGAACCCATGCACTGGTACCTGTAAGAGCCCCTTGAACTCAGTTGTCTTTCTGGTGGCACCAGGAGGTCTCAGGTAAGTCCTCTTGGATTCAGACCTCCCATGCCTTCTGATTGAGGTCTTGGGGACTTTATCTCACTTTAGGGAGGGAACTCTTTTATTTGGTTTATAGACCCAATCCATAATGTTTTGTGAGGACACTCACACTTAAGTTGCACCAGAAGAGATGCCTTCAATAGGTATGTGCAATGAGTAACTCATGTTCTGTCTTCCTCTGATGATCAGTCACCTCTGGCACTCCAGCTCGTTTCATAAGCAAAAATTATGGTCCAGAAAGTTGAACCAAATTGGTTGAGCCTCTGGACAAAAATCATCCAGGATAGTCTTAAACTTTGCTGGCCAAAGTGGGGCTCCTTCTAAATTTTGAAATGTACTTATCTGCACACACAATTGGAACAAAGAAAATGCATAACCTCCCAGAGACAATAGGAGGCTTTCTTTAATTGGTACTTTGAAAGTTCTACATGAAACTGAGAGGCTACTATTGCCTCTCTTACAGAAGACAATTCCAAATTAAGATCCATTTAATAAATTAGAAAAGTTAGAATAAATTTAATAAATTAGAAAAAGACTAATAAATAGAAATTAAATAAAAATTAATATTTAAATAAAATTAATAAATCAGAAAAAGAGACTAGTGTACTCAAAACTGAAACTAAACTTGGTAAAACACACTGTAAGATTCTTTTTCCTCTCACCCTTGTGTCTATGAGATCAAAACCAAAGCCATTAAAACACCTCTGGAAGACCCTTCTTCCACTAGCATCCTCTTACGTGCCACCCTGCCTGCCTTCCACACTTTCCACCACCTCCACTTTGTTCTTCACTCCTCCTTTCTTCTTGTACTCTTTCTGAACTCCCCTTTTTCTCCTTCCTTGATATTCCCACTTCCTCCAATACAGCTGACTTTTCCAGCCCTTCTTTGATAGCCTCCTTTAAGGTCCAAACAATGGGAAATGGAAATCAACAAAATGCGTGCATACGCCAATTGGGCTAAGTCAGAATTTTTGGCCCTGCTAAGAGACTTCCCTAATCCTAAAACCAACTCTTTTGAATTCAAACATTTTAGTCTAATCATCAGAACTTATTAACCTGGATTTTCCAACTCATCTGTTGGAAACCTGGATTTTATCAACTCATCCATGTACTTGTGGGCAATGTTTTGGGTAGAGAATGAGTGCTAGCTGCTGAAAGGGATAGCCCCCTAGAGGACTTTAAACTGGCTTGTGTTCAAGGATTTTAAAAGGCACAGAAACAGCCTGCCAAATTACTAAAAGCCATTCTCCTAATTTTTTTCCCACCATGTAAACTGGAAAGCCATATAGTACTGTACATAGAAAAAGGACAAACCTGTCTTTGATTATTTGTTAAATTTGAACAAACTTTCCAACAAAATTTAGAGATCACAGGCTTAAATAATGAAATGCTCAATTCATTTAATTCCATTTTTTTTGTGGCCAACCTTTCTGAAGTCCTCAATACCCTGGTAAAACAGCATGACTTTAATTGAGGTGCAAAACAACCCCATGAAATAGCCTGTTCAGCCAATCAAGTATCCAAAACTTTAGAAAACAACAAAGAATCTACAGTCACTTGAGCCTTAGATTGTCAAGAAAAGACTACCAAGTTAATGGCCCTTCAGCTACAACAATTAGGGATTCCCCCAAAATGTCCTCTCCTCAAAATCAAAATTAAAAAACCCTGCTTTTTCTACAAACGCACTAAACATTTTAAGAAGGATTGCCCCAGATGTAAATAATGGCTATAGATAAATGCCGATAAAGCTACTTGGGCCTGCTTTGGGAACATTCAGGGGATATTTCCCATACTTAAAACTAACCAACAAGAAGGACTAGATATTAAAATTGATGATAAAGTAGTCAGAGTTCTGGCTGACACTGGGGATACTCTGTTCTACTCTGTTTGTCCTTAACCCCGACATGCTTTCGATGACCTCTCCCTAGAGTTCTGAATTCATCCAAATGGTCAAGGTAGCCAACCAGCCTATGACAGCTCCTAAATCTCTACCAATTTTCCATTTCAACTAGTATCCCTCACTATCAGTCATTGCTTTTTGCTTGTCCCATCAGCTCCCATACACCTCCTGGGAAGGGATTTCTCAGAAGCCTACCAGGCCCATATTTTATTCTCCCAAAAGGAGGAAATAATGCTTAAACTATCTTCACCAGGAGATTTTGCCACAGAAGCAGCTCTTACCCAAATACTCATCTATTCAGTTAGCCTCGCCATTACCCATCTTGCCTTCCAAGAGCTACCTGATAGCCTTTGGCACAATCCGACACTGATGTTGGTCACACCCATTCAGCACCTCCAATTAAAATCCACATTAACCATAATAAACCCCTCCCCAGTGTCAAACGATATCCCCTAGATCCTGAGGCCCTGGCTGGCAGACAACCCATAATGGATGACTTTATACAAAAAAAAAAAAAAATTTGTCCCTGCACCAGTCCTTGCAGTACCCCCATCCTACTCATCCACAAGCCCAACAGTACAGGATGGCAATGTGTTCAGGATCTCTGTGCTATCAATAACACAGTCAATCCCCAACACCTGTGAATCTCAATCCCTATGCCCTATTTTCTAATGCTTCCCCTGAAATTTCCAGCTATCAATCTTTGTAGTGCCCTTTCCAGTATACCTGTAGCTCCTGATAGCCAATATCTTTTTGCCTTAACTCGAGAAGGCCAACAATACACCTTGGTTGTCCTTCTCCAAGGGTATGCAGCAAGCCCAACCTACTTCTCCCAGATCCATAGGGCCAATTTAGCCACCATTTCTTTTTGGTGAGAGTCCACTTTACTCCAATATGTCAGTGATTCATTCTTTTTTTCAATATGTTGATGATTTGTTCTTATGTTCCCCTTCCTAAGAGGTTTGCCTCCTTGGCAGCCTCCACCTACTTACTACACAATCTATCCTCTAAGGGACACAAAGTCTCCAAAGGAAACTAATTTTGTCAGACCTCTGTCAAATTCCTGGGATATCTCCTAAGCCCCTCTTAGAGGTTAGGGGGTATCCTAGGAATTCAATAGAGGTAGACCCCCTGTGCCTACAATGTATATTGGCCTTTCCCCTTTGCCAAAGAGACAATTTTCTGGATTCTTGGGACTTGCAGGCCATTGCTGAAATTGGCTTCTCAATTTTTCCTTAATGTCTCAGTTTCTCTGTAATCTCCTTAAAAATTTCTCTCCCAATTCCATCCAACGGACCTTTGATGCCCAGGAGTCCTTTGAGAATATAAAAACTCAACTTACCTTGGCCCCAACCTTAGGACACTCTAATTATAAACTCTCTTTTAATTTGTTCACTCATGAATGCAAAGGGAATGCTCTGGGGGTTTTTACTCAACCTCCTGAAGGACAAAATAGACACACAGGATGCTATACTCAACAGATTATGTTCCTCAAGGACTTCCTTCTCACCTCAAAATGGCTTCTGCTATTTTTATCCTTGTAAAAGCCACAGGAAAGATAGTGATGGGGTTTCCTCTCATTGTCTATGTTCCTTACTCTCTCGAGGCTCTTCTCAATTCTCATCACACTCATCATCTCCCTGCTAGCCTTCCCAGTTTACCTGATGTAATTTTCTGGATCCTTCCACTTTATTTCCCCTTCTAAAAGATGACATTCCCTATGACTGTGCTACCTGAACAGATCAACTTCTCACCCCTTGGCTAGATCTCTGGGAGGCTCCCTTACCCAATACAGACTATAACTGGTTTACTGATGGGTCATAACTGAGGGGACCCAGTGGCCAATACCAAACTAGAAACTTGTTGTCTCTCTTAACCAGATTATTGAGTCTGATCCCTTTCCTGATGCCATGTCTGTCCAACAAGCAGAACTACATGTTTTTACTAGGGCATGTCTTTTAGCTAAAGATAAAACAGCCAATATTTATGTGAACAGTAGTCATGCCTTTAGAGAGTAGCTCGTGATTTTGGCGTGCTTTGGAAATAAAGAGGCTTCCTTACCTCATTTGGAAAGAAAATATAAAACAAAGACCGTGTCTTGGCACTCCTCAATGCCATTCAAGCTCCAAGAGCTTTAGCTATTATTAAAGTTCAGGGACATTCCTCTGCCCAAAATAAAGAAACATTTGGAAACAAAATGGTTGATACTGCTGCCAAGTCATCCATGTCCCAAAATATAACATAAATTCTATTAATCAAAACCTCGTCTATTTCTTTTTCTTTTTTTCTTTTTTTTTAAATTTTACTTTGAGTTCCAGGATACAAGTACAGAACGTGTAGGTTTGTTACCTAGGTACACATGTGCCACGGTATACCTATACATACAAAACCTATATGACGGGTTTGCTGCACCTATTAACCCGTCATATAGGTTTTAAGCCCTGCATGCATTAGGTATTTGTCCTAATGCTCTCCCTCCCCTCGTCCCCCACCCCTCGACAGGCCCCGGTGTGTGTTGTTCCCCTTCCTGTGTCCATGTGTTCTCATTGTTCAACTCCCACTTATGATGAGAACATGAAGCTTGCCCATTTCTGCCCTACTTCCAGTTCCCCATTTATACCAAATGCTGGCTAAATCTCAGGCTATCTCAATGAAGTATAAAAGTGGGAAATTGCTTCAAGAAGGTTGTTCTTTTGACTTTTTGCAGCCCTCTGGGTGGGTTCCAATTGCCACCCTGTTCTCCCTAATGGCCTCTAAAAGGATATTTTAACTTTCATTCATGACCTAACCCATTGGAACATGGAAAAAATGGTCTAATGAGGGAAATAATAGTGTTGGGGTCCCTCTCCCACTATTGCCCACCTTGCCTTTCTGGAAGGGACCAGATACTCTTTTTGTTTTTTGAGACCTAAATGGGCTGGGCTTTTTTTTTTTTTAATTGAGACCTAAATGGGCTGGGCTTTTTTTAAAATCAGATACTCTTTTTTTTTCTTTTTCTTTTTTTTTTGTTTTTTGTTTTTTTGAGGGTCTTGCTCTGTCATCCAGGCTGGAGTGCAGTGGCGCCATCTCGCCTCACTGCAACCTCCATCTCCCAAGTTCAAGTGACTTTACTGCCTCAGCCTCCCGAGTAACTGGAATTACAGGCGCCTGCCATCATGCCTAGCTAATTTTTGTATTTTTAGTAAAGACGAGGTTTTAGCATTTTGGCCAGGCTTGTCTGGAACTCCTGACCTCAAGTGATCTGCCCACCTCAGCCTCCCAACGTGCTGGGATTACCAGTGTGAGCCACCGCGCCTGGTCTCTATCAGATACTCTTAACTGACTCATGTGCTGCTAAATTACAAATCACTGACTCATGGATTATTATTTATCATTTTAAAAAGTCTTCTGATCCTCCTCCTAAGTGAACCTCCCAACCTGTCACTGATAGCAAACTTAAGTTGATCAAAGTAGAGCCAGCAGGACAAGAAGACAACATCTGATGGAGTCTACTTTCTCCCAAGATACCAGACCTAGCCCATAAGCTTCTGCAAACTGTGGGATTTCTTGCCTGATGAACTTCTCATAAACCCTTCTTTTACATAAGGTTGTTCTTTCTCCTTCTCCTTCCTTTACTACCCTTGCCATTTCTTCCTACTCATGGAAAGATAATTCCTTAATACAACTATCCCAATCCTTTGCCTCTGCAGGCAACCTAACTGAATGTTGGTTATGCCACCTTTCCCCAGCCAGACCATTTGGAAAAACCAATGACCCTCTAGTCATCTCAGTTACCAACCTCACTCACAGGCCCAACTTCTCAGCACCTTTATTTGACCCACTGGCTGTAGCCTATTGGATGCTCACCTGTGCTCCTGAAGTTCTCCCTGCTTTTTCCTTACTGGGATATCCCATAAAAATCTTTGTTTCTCTGCCTGGCATTTCCTCCACTTGCAATGAATACTCACTGCCCTTCTGTTCTGCACACCTCGCAGAATCCTGTAAAAATGAAATGTTTAGTGGAACCCCCCCTCTGAAGATTATATGAAAGAAACCATGGAGTTTCCACCACGACTTCCCAGGTCTTCCAGTTAAATCGTACCTCTCTGTCTTTACCTAAGACCAGCTCTTGGTTTGGCCGAACACCCTCTTTTTTGTCTGTAAGTGGCTCCTTGGATTTTTATAACCTCTTGGGACAATTATGTTTCCCTCCAGGCCGTGTTTTTGGCTGCAGGTATCTTGGCTGAGATTTTGCCTACCATTGTCTCAGGTCCTGGGAAAACGCAGGCATTTGCTTTCTGGGTTGTGTTTTTCTCCTATCACCATTATCTCCCTAACTCTGAGACTATAAAGTCTGTATTCCAGGATCAGGGTCAAAAGAGTCCTATAAATAATTGATGAGTACCCTGGTGACAACCCCTCAGACTATGAAGATGAAGTCGTGAACACTGCCAAGGATGCAGTTTACCCGGAGGTGTGAACCCAAGTAGAGGGGCTGTAGATTAGGAAGGATTCCGGGGTAATGGTTTTGACTGAGCCATGCTTGGGAGAAATATATGTTGAGACACCTTTCCCACACTGTTAAGAGAATGCCCAGCCCACCACTCAAGCCATCATGGCACAACAGACGTCCCTGCTTTCCCTTGCTTATGTGGTCCTGGACAACTGCATTGCATTAGACTATCTCCTTGGGTGGTGTTTGGGTGGTCACTAACACTTCTCATTGCACCTGGGCAAATACTGCCAGTCAGGTTGAATTAGAAACATCCAAGATCCTAAAGCTAGCCAAATCTCTGAAAGGGACACCTTCAGAAAGCCCTTGACTGGATCTACTACAACTTCTCTCTGGTATAGAATCCCTTTTGTGTTCCCCTCTACAATGCTTACTTAATGATCCTCCTCAAACTTGGACTAAGCATTTGGGCTCCTCTTTAAAATCATTCTTGCCTGTTTTAACAGATGTCTGCAAGAGACTCCCACCAGAATCATGCTGACCCAATACCCTAAGATTTTAAACTCACTCCATCCAGAAACACCAGAAATGAAACAACTTAACCCAAGATACTTTAATTCAAATTTAACAGGTACCTGAGTGCCTCTTGTAGGTAAATGGCTCTAGTTGCTCAATTAACCACTGCCCTGCCATGAGGATCCCAGTGTGGGACTAGACGGGCCCAGAGAAGGAAGCCGACCACTCTGGCACCATGATGGGACATAATCCACCACCAATCACCAGAGCTGTCTGCTGACAGGTTTTGATCAAAAGCGGGAACTGTGTACTCTGAAAAAGCCAATTCTTCAAGATTGATCCTGAATGATTAACTGAGCCTAAATTCAAATGGAGCCAAGCGGCCATTTACCGACTAAAGGTTAAACACGTACTCTGTACTCCTGGAAAAACCACACACTTCATAACTTTGGGACACTCATATCTGTCCCTTTCTATGCTGCCTGAATCAATGGCTGCCAACACCTGGACCCAACCAATAAGCTATAACCTCTGGTCAATCTTAACATCAACCAGTAAGAACTAAGCAAGTTTGCATCCCTCATTTGCATGGCATACTGGAGTGCAAGCCTGGGAAAAAGCTTTTTCTATAAAGGACAACCCCTTTCTTTGTTCCAGTGGAGTGTACCTTTGTTGTATTGGAGGCTGCATCTCCCTGGTTTGCAAACTGCTCACAGAAATAAAGTGTCTCTTAATCTAACGCTTCTTTCTCAATAGTTTTGTTAGCAAATCAAACTTGATGGTAATTTGGTTTCTCAGACTTTTCTATGGTAGAAAGACTGAGTTGACTAATCAACACATTTTAGGAATTATATTTCTCAGCACAGAATAAATAGAATGAGGCAATGGGTTCCTAGTCTCTTTTGCTAGGGTATAGTATTACCACCATGTGGGATTCCCAGTCCCTGGTTTGCTGAAGAAGACCTTTCTGATTTTAAACCCAAAAATCCTATGCCTTGGGAAGTGCCTCATTCCTGGGAAGACTGAGACTGCTTGTCACCCTACCACCAGGACAAGAGCCTCCTGAGAATCAAAGTTGAGCACCAGAGTCTTGATCTTTGGGGACAATTGTCCAGTCCCACTGGCACATGTTTATTCTGTCCCCATGAGAAGCCACAGCCTGCCAGGCATTCAGTGAGGCTCACCATCTTAACTGAAGCACATTTAATCTGTAAATATCTAGAAAGCAGATCCAAGACCCAAAGGCTGTCATTATAACTCCCTGTAAAGAAAGCCATTACTAAAAGCAGAGAAGTCCAGTAATGGAACAGGTCCAGGGCCAAGGAGTAGGTTTCCTGACAGTATTCCTAGACAGGCCAATTGCTCCTCTCTCACAGATAATCCCTAGACCAGCATGGAAAAACTTAGTGAGTGAGTTGTTAAAAATTGCAGATTCCTGAGTGATTTTCCCCCATATTCTGCTTTGGTATATCCAAGAGTAAAGCCAAGGATTCTGCATTTTTAAGTTTCACCATCCATGCTGGTGATCTATAGACCACACTTTGAGAACCACAGCCTTAAATAAATGGGAACACTAAATGTTTTCATACTCTTGTAGTTTCCAAATATATGTATTACTCATATATATCATCTTCTAGAATCTAATCAATTTTATTTCATCTAATTTAAATATAGTTGTAGCCATTAAACTTTTAAGTGTGTAGCCAGGCACGGTGGCTCACCTCTGTAATCCCAGCACTTTGGGAGGCTGAGGCGGGCAGATCACTTGAACCCAGAAGTTCGAGATCAGCCTGGGAAACATGGTGAAACCCCATCTCTACGAAAATACAAAAAATTAGCTGGGCATGGTGGCATGTGCCTGTAGTCCCAGCTACTCAAGAGGCTGAGGTGGGAGAATCACTTGAGCCCAGGGGGTTGAGGCTGCAGTGAGCTGGGATCATGCCACTGCACTGAGTGACAGAGCAAGACCTTGTCTCAAAAAACAAAAACAAAACACAAAAACCAAAACACTTTTAAGTGTGCTTTAATCTCTGTTCCTTGGCATTTTTTTCATATAAACAAATTTATTTATTTTTATTTATTTATTTTTTTGAGACAGAGTTTCACTGTTGTCGCCCAGGCTGGAGTGCAGTGGCGCGATCTTGGCTCACTGCATTCTGCCTCCCAGGTTCAAGTGATTCTCCTGCCTCAGCCTCTTGAGTAGCTGAGACTACAGGCACACGCCACCATGCGCAGCTAATTTTTTGTATTTTTAGTAGAGACAGGTTTCATCATGTTGGCCAAGCTGATCTCGAACTCCTGACCTCAGGTGATCCACCTGCCTTGGCCTCCCAAAGTGTTGAGATTACATGGGTGAGCCACCGCCCTAGCCCATATAAACAAATTTATAAATTGAGTAACATTCTTTATCAGACTGTTTGTTCTTTTTATTTTAATTGGAGGAAAAAATGAGTGAACTCATAGAAGACAGAAGAAGGCTTCAGGGGCTGTCTATGTTGCAAACACAGTTTTCTGCTAGCTGCCCCAGATCTCAGGAACTAAAAAAATCACTTTATTGGAACCACCTTGCTGGGCCTCTCCCTGCCTGTTCAGAGCAGCTAATGAGGGGTCTGGAGAGTAGCTCTATTAAACAAAACACAAAGAGTGCATTGGGTGGCAGTATCTCATGTTAATGGTACAAAGCCTTCTATCTGTTTGTTTTGCACATAGAATTCATTACATGGCATCAGCTGTCTCTGATTTCTTTTTTCCCCAAGAGGGAGACCATTAGAAGCAGGTGAAGACAGAATTATAACGAGCCCAAATCAGATTGCTGTTGGGATTTTATGCAGAGGAGCTTTTGTTTTCCTCTTTAAGTCTCCCTGAATTTCTCCCAGCTACTTCAGGCTTCTGCCTCTGCTCCACTGACTCCCTGAAGCAGGCACCAAATGCTGGGGTTACCTGTTATCAGAGCAAAACAAACACCTTCTGCCTCCAGCCCCATTTTTCCAGTGAATATGGAAAGTTTGTGAGGCTGACTGGGTTTCGGGGAGATGCATTTGGCTGCCTCTCCTCACCTATTTCGTTTGTGCTCTATTAATCAAATGACTTGTTTTTTTTCCCAAGGGCCCTTAAGATTGCTAATTGGTTACTTTAGGTCAGTTGGGGGCAATTTTCTCCATTTTATAGAAAATGACAGAGCATCATCCCTCCTCTGAAGAAATAAGAGTAACCCAGGCTTCCATCACCGGTGAAGGTCAAATGAGGAGCCTTTTCTCTGTGGAACAAATACTGGAGGAATAGCCACTCCATGCAAGAGACTAGGTGCTCCAGTGATTACAAAATGAGTTTGCAGCACACAGAGAGTTCCTGGTCCTCAAGAATCCCATCCATCTCCTTACCTCCTCCTTTCCCCTAGAGAGGAACTCAGGGTTCGACTTTTCTCTCTTTCTCCCTTTGCTGTGTTACCATTTCCATGAGCTCTCCTGAGTTGTCTCTCCTTGATGGTCCTCTGGGTGCCATCTTTATACTCACCCCCAGACAGAGTGATGAATGGCGTCTTCTCAAGGTGTTCTTTTACAAGTAGAATCGCAGCGATGATACCTGGAAAAAAATCTATCAACACTCCATGGTGTCTTGGTTTTGGGATTGGGCAATGATTTATGCCTTTAATTTAGGGAGCTGGTTTCCCTTGTTTTATCTTTCAGGGGACAAGCCCAGCCCATTTAGGCTGTCAGTGAGCGGCAGTACCATCGACAATCTAAAGATTCTCTAGAACTTAATATCATTCTCATGTTAAATTCAGTTTAGCCTAAAGCTGCCTCCTTACCTATTTAAAGTTCAGCCTAAAGGTTTCTCCATACATAGTGAACCCAATTGGATGTGTAAAGAGACCGTAACCTACTCTTGGAACAAGTAGCCGAGTCTCAGCCAATCACAAAAGCTGAGCTTCAACCAATCACAGGCAGCCAACTGTTCAAACTGTATTCAAATAAGGCAAACACCGAGCTGCAGCCAATCGGGCTGTTTCTGTGCCTCACTTCTGTTTTCTGTATGTCGCTTTCCCCTTTCTGTCCATAGATCCTCTCCCACCACGTGGCAGAGCCGGAGTCTCTCTGAATCTGCTCTGGCTCAGGGGCTGCCTAATTTGTGAAACGTTCTTGGCTCAATTAAACTCTGTTAAATTTATCCAAAGCTTTTCTTTTAATATTCAGGTGGCCCAAACAGAGCCAAGAAGAAAAGAAACTTAGGGAAGTGGGAATTGGGGGTGAAGAGACTAGGGGATCTCAAATAAGAGAGAAGATGGCAAGGATAGGGAGGAAAAAATAGAAACTAACTCCAGAAAAGAGAGACCTGAGTGAGAACCTGAACTAAGAATTCCAAATTAAGTTTTATTTCTTATACCCTAAGTATAGAAAATACATTTTACAGACAGTCCTTGTTTTGCATGCAAGAATTTCAGTTTTTACAGTTGAGTTAAAACTGTACTAGTGATCCAAGTATGTACCGGCAGTCTTCCTGTTTATACCAGTCCCTCAGAAACATCGTTCAGCTTTCAGTTACCACAATACATTAATTGTGGATAATTGTAGCTCTTTCCAACTAATTCCTAAGTAAATAACAGATGCATATTATTATCAGTGGCCAACTATGCCACTTCTTTCAAAGTCTGTTGCATCTGTTATCCAGGACTCCAGTTTTTACATAGGTGACAAAGTGTGTGATCATGTCACCTCCTTGTCTCCCAGTGATAACCCTTGTGTCATTTTACAAAAATGGATAATCGGCCAGGCATGGTGGCTCACACCTGTAATCCCAGCACTTTGGGAGGCCGAGGCAGGTGGATCACCTGAGGTCAGGAGTTTGAGACCAGCCTGGCCAACGTGGTGAAACCCCATCTCTACTAAAAATACAAAAATTAGCTGGGCGTGGTGGTGGCGGGCACCTGTAATCCCAGCTATTCAGGAGGCTGAGGCAGGAGAATCACTTGAACCCGGGAGGTGGAGGTTGCAGTGAGCCGAGATCACACCATTGCACTCCAGCCTGGGTGACAAGAGTGAAACTTCATCTTAAAAAAAAAAAAAAGATAATCAAAAGAAGGAATTGGACAACAAAGATGAAAGTGAATTTCACCTGCTGGAAGTGAAATTGAACATGATTAGATGATTTGAAAATGACAACAAGAAAGCAAAGTTAGGAGAGACCAAGGTCTGCATGAAACTACCCTATATAAACTATATAAAACTATATTAAAAGTCCAGAGAATAGAAAAACCAAGAAAGTGGCGTCAGCAAAAAATTTGATGTTAATGGAACTCTCCGAGATATTCCATGACATTGAAAGCACTGGGGATAAAATATTGGAAACAGATCCAGACTTATAAAGGAGTAGGATGCTTTGCCAAGGCATAAAAAAGAGGCTCACTCAGTATTGTAAGTTTTATGATAAGAAGAAGGCAGCCACTGTTCAAACACCTCTTAGTATTTTTTTTTTACAAAGAAATAAAACACTTTAATTTTGAATGTTTCTAATGTTTAAATTACAGTGTACTAAATAACTATTCGTTTTACTAGCTTTTAATTTCCCTGTCTATTTATAACCGACAGCAGGGGAGTTTTTAAAAGCTGTAAGACAGTAATAATTATTCCCATTGATTATTGAGATGATGGCTTTGCATGGTTTCAGCGACTTGCATGGTCATTTTTCTGGTTTGGCACTACCAAGCAAAGTATATACTTGGATCACAGGGTATTTGTGCATAGGTGAAGCAAGACTAATCATCACGATTTGTAAATTATATCAATTATAAGTAATATGGTCCTTTTTTTTTAAAAAAAATGGGAGGTTTCTGGCTCTGCGTGCATGTGTGTATGCATGTGTGAGCATGTGCATATGTGTATAATTCGAAGTTGGCAATTGGCCTTTCTGTCTGCTGAATGCTGAATGAAATTCCCATGAGGCCCTAATCTCTTCTTGAGATTTCCTCTAATTTCTAGGGTGGAGGCTGGTGCAGAGTCTTACATCTTTCTGATCTCCTTTGCTTCTGCGGTTCCATCTTCCTCAAGGGCTGCCTCAACCACTGCTTATGATATGGACTCAGCCCCTTCTTTTATTTCCACAACATGGAAGTCACTTACACCAGGCTTATCCTGAGCTCAGCAAACTTCATTGAGGATTGCGGGGGTGTGGGGGGTGGGGGCATGAAGAAGTCACATAATGAAGTGCACAGCTTTGTGCCATTCCACTCCTCCCCCTCTCTGTTTTCCCTTCCCTCTCCCTCCCCCCTCTGGAAACAATGAATTCCTTTCCCTGGGATATTTACAGGAGCTTCCACCATTGGCTCTCAGATGTGGGGGTAATTTGGGACTCTCTCAACTTTAATCTACGGCAAGTATTTATCTAAGCATCTTTCCAACCAAAGTCAGGTATCTTCTGAAGAGCAATTCTGGTGCCAGCTATTATGTTAATAAAGTTTTATATGTAGACATATACGTATACACATAGAGAGAGTACACATAAGAAAGAAGAAATTACATACATGAAAATGTTAACGCTCAGTGAGTATCTCTGGGTGGTCAGGATTATAGATGATTGTTATTTTCTTCTTTTTACTTTTCTACAATAAACATATTTTATAAAATGTGCACAATGCACATATATTAAATTCTAAAAAGAAAAAATTATTAAAATAGCTTGTGAGCCATCCCTGACAAAGGCAAGGGCACGAGGGTCACGGAGGAGAAGGTCTGAGTCGGCCGGGGAGCGGGAGGGAGCACCAGAATAGGGGACTTGGGGAGGAAACAATGAAACAAAGAAATGGGAAAGGAGCCAGATCATCACTTTAAGGTAACATAATTTGGCTCCATTGTGTTCCTGCTTTAGGAGGTTGACTAACAATTACCATGATAATTATAACAATTTCAGGTTCCTCTTCTGCGCACTGTACTTTCATTATCCTCCAAGGCATTGTGCTTGTTCCTAACATCCTGCTACTACAAAAGAAGAAGTCTAATACGTGCATCCTTAATTTTAGCGAGAGCCCATGCTTGGCTCCGATACAATACCATTTTCAAGTTGCCTGCATATGTTAAAATGAGAATTTTATTGTCCCATTCCACCGCAACCCATTCAATCCCGCAGTAGTTTTTAGAAAGACTAATCATTTGGGACCAGAAAGAGCAATGCGTTTTCCCAAGGATACGATGCACCCACCTTCCTTCTGTCTGGTACCCCACCACACCCTGTCTTACTCTCGGGCTTTTCTTTTCCTTGCAACTGAGAACTACAGTTCTCTCAATTTTTACTAAACTTGGGAGTTGTTGTCACCGGTGTTGGCATGACTCCAGCATTGGGATTTAGAAAGGGCACGGAGCTGTTGAAGGGGAAGGGGCTGGTAATGGGGTTTGGGGATGGTAGAGGACAGGAATAGGCTCAGCAGCATCTCTCCAGTCCCACAACCCCACAAGAATTAAAGGGCAGTGAGCAGGGTGGCATGCAGTCATGATGGAGGGCAGCTGTTGGAGGGGATCACTGAAGCCCCTAGTGGCTGTGTTCATAGTTATTTTACTTTTGACTCTCTCAAGTCTTCCCATTTAACACAAACAGAGGCAATTATGACAAAGTCAAAAAATAACATGCTGGTGAGGAAACAGAAAAGAGAATGCTTGTACACTACTGGTGGGAAGGTAAATCAGTACAACCTCTATGGAAAATAGTATGGAGATGTTTCAAAGCACTAAAAATAGAACTACCATTTAATCCAGGAATCCCACTACTGGGTATCTGCCCAAAGGGAAATAAATCATTATATCAAAAAGATACCTGCACTCATATGTTTATTGCAGCATTAATCACAATAGCAAAAATATGGAATCAACCTAAGTGTCCATCAACGGATGACTGGATAAAGAAAATGTGTGTGTGTGTGTGTGTCTGCGTGTGTCATGGAATAGTATTCAGCCACAAAAAGAATGATAACATATCTTTTGTAGCAACATAAATCGAACTGGAGGCCATCATATTAAGTGAAATAACTCAGAAACAGAGTCAAATACTGCATGTTCTCACTTGTAAGTGGGAGCTAAATGTGTATCCAAATGTGTACATGTGGATATAGTGTATGGAATAATAGACATTGGAGACTCGGAAGTGTGGGAGGGTGGTGGAGGTGAGGGATGAAAAAGGACCTAATGAGTACAGTGTACACTGTTGGGCGAGGGTTACAGTGAAAGCCCAGACTTCACCACTACAAAATATATCTATGTAACAAAGCTGCACTTGTACCCTCGAATCTATTTTCTAAATATTAATTAGAAAACACAATAAATCCTTCCCTCTTTAGCGTTCTGACTCTTCCCATATCCTTCTTTCCTTATTACATTTCTTATATAATTCCTGGCTGGGTGTGGTGGCTTATGCTTATAATACCAGCACTTTGGGAGGCCAAGGTGGGCAGATCACTTGAGCTCAGGAGTTTGAGACCAGCCTGGGTAACACGGTGAAACCCCGTCTCTACTAAAAAAAAAAAATATATATATACATAAATTAGCCGGGCATGGTGGCACATGCCTGTAACCCCAGCTACTCAGGAGGCTGAGGCAGGAGAATCACTTGAGCCTGGGAGGCGGAGGTTTCAGTGAGCCGAGATTGTGCCACTGCACTCCAGCCCGGGCCACAGAGTGAGACTCTGTCTCAAAAAAAAAAAAAAAAAGAAAGAAAAGAAAGAAATTCTTATCAATTCCTTATTAAATTATTTCCTTGTTAATTTTCTTAAAAGGGAGATCCACACTTACTGACTCATTCCTTGCCTCTGGTTCACTTCTCAAACAAGTCCCGTCTGGATTTGGCACCCACGGCTTTATGCACTGATGAAATTAATTTCACTGAAGGCAGGGCTAATGTCCTGTTTTCTAGCCCTCATCCTGTTTCAGCTCCTTGCAGTAGCTGACATCACTTTCACTTCTCCCCTCACACATTCTTCTTTCCCAAATTTCCCCACTTCTTGATTAGTGGGTCTGCTGCCAACCTCCAGTTGTCTGAGCTGTAATCCTTGGCAATCTCCTTAACTCCTTCTTTGCCAATATTAGAGATATATATAGAATCCATCCTCTTTTTTTTTTTTTTTCTATTCCTAGTGCTACTTTCTTAGTTTAACTTGGCACATTCTTCATCTGAATTGTCCACCCTCTGGTCAAGCCACTATTTTTAGCTGTGTATTATTATTATTGATTTCTAGGGTAGTTGCATTGTGGTCAGAAACCATGGTTTGCATAATGCTTTGAAATTTGTTCTTTTTGTTTTATTGTTCTAGTATGTGATTAATTTTTACGAATGTTCCATATATACATGGAAAAGCATTTGTATTCTTGAGTTGTTGGGTGCTATGTTTCATATGTCTCCAACAGATCAAGCTTGTTCAAATGTTCTATACCCTTATTGATTTTCTGTCTACTGAGAGAGGTATGTTAAAGAATCTCACTATGATAGTGTATTTGTTAACCTCTCTTTGTAGTTTTGTCCATTTTTACTCTATGCACTTTTCTTTCCCTTAGATCCAGGGACAGACTGGATAATCTATGTATTCTCAAGTTATGTTATAAAGGGCATAGAAGTTTGGAATTATTATTATTATTATTTTTGAGACGCAGTCTGACTATCGCCCAGGCTGGAGTGCAATGGCGCAATCTCAGCTCACTGCAGTCTCTGCCTCCCAGGTTCAAGTGATTCTCCTGCCTCAAGCCTTCCGAGTAGCTGGGATTACAGGCACCCGCCATGTCGCCTGGCTAATTTCTGAATTTTTAGTAGAGATGGGGTTTCGCCATTTCAGCCAGGCTGCTCTTGAACTCCTGATCTCAAGTGATCTGCCCACCTCGGCCTCCCAAAGTGCTGGGATTATAGGCGTGAGCCACTGTGCCTGGCCCAGATGTTTGGAATTATTAAATCTTCTTGTGATCTTTATTTTTTACTCTTTATTGCTGATAATGCTTTTCTCCTTAAAGTCTGATATAAACGTCATGATGCCAGCTTTCTTTTGGTTAATATTACCTGGTATATCTTTCAGTGTTATTTTGTTTTCATCCTTTCTAGGGTTAAGAGGTGCTGTAATACAAAGGCTAAATATATGGGTTCTAGGAGGGGCCTTCCAGGGTTCAAATCACACTCTCATTAGTTATTTAATCTCAGCCAAATTATTTCACTTCCTTATGATTAACTTTTTTTTTTTTTTGAGACAGGGTCTCATTCTGTTGCCCAGGCTGTGTGGTCACAGCTCTCTGCAGCCTCAACTTCCCAAGCTCAGGGGATTCTGTCAACTCAGCCTCCCAAGTAGCTGGGACTATAGGAACATGCCACCACACCTGGCTAATTTTTGTATTTTTTTGTAGAGATGGGGTTTTGGCATGTTGCCCAGACTGGTCTTGAACTTCTGGGCTCAAGCAATCAGCCTGCCGTGGCCTTCCAAAGTGTCCTTTTGATTAACTTTTCTTATCAAGATAGTCTCTGTCTCACTGGGCTGTTGGGAAGATTAAATACATTGATAAATACGGTGCAGTCAGAACAGTGCTTGGCACATGGTGAGGACCACGTAAGTGTTTACTCATTATGATTAGATACAGCTCTTATAGATAGTGTATTGCTAGACTTAGGAAAACAAGAATGATAATCTTAGTTTAAGAGTTTGGCCCATTTACATTTGTTTCAATTATTGATATAATTTTATTCGTTTATATAAGAAAAATAAAAAAAACATAATTTTAAAATTATTTTATTTATTTATATGATTTTATTTTGTACTGCTGTCCTATCTTGTCTCTCCATTCCCCCTGCCCGCATCCTTCCTTGCCTTTTATTGGACTGATTGAATTATTCTTCTCTCATTTCACTTTTTCCTCCTCTAAAAGTTTGAAAATTATGCATTTTAGTTCTGTTATTTTGGTGATTACCCTAGATATTTTAATATTTAACTTTACAGAGTCCTCTAGAACAGTAAAAGGACTATAAAACACTGTACCGTTAGTCATATCCCTCCAGGATTGTGCTGCTTTTGTCTAGAATTTTGTTTCCAGCTTGAGATTTTTCCTAATCCTACAAATTGAGTATCATTGCTATTGTTTGATACAGTCAGTAATTACTTAGTTTTCATATGGCTGCCATTTCTTTTTCCACCATCTTTTTTTTGCACCTCAGACCCTTTGGTGGGAGGGATCATTTTCCCTATTCCTAAATGCTGTCTTATTAAAGAAGTTCCTTTAATGAGAATCAGTTGGTAACAGATTCTAACAGTTTTGGTTTATCAGTACACGTTTTTACTTTGCCTTTGTCCTTGGAAGAGTGGCAGGAGTTTCAGTGCTTCCTGAACATTCACATGCTCTTCCCCTCCCCTGCAACATCTTCCCTTGCAGCTGGGTGGAGCCATGTGAGTAACTCTGGCTGATGGACTGGGAGCCTGAGCCACAGGTGTCATTTCTGGGCTGAGGCAGTGAGCATCTCCAGCATGACCCTTTAGCTCTTCTTCTCTGGTGATTCTGCAGGGCATGTGTTGAGATGGTGGAGCCTCAAGATGTAGGCAGCCTGGATTGATGAGTCACTCACTGTATGGTACACAATGTCCTGGAGAGTCACCTGGTTAGTAGGAGATTTTGGACAAACATAAAATAAATCTTTGTGTAACAAGTCGGTGATATCTTGGCTCAGTTGTTATTAGCCTATGCAGTCTCGTAAAACCAGAACTTTCCGTAGGGTATTGAAAATATTGTTGTATTGTTTTCTGGATACCATTACTGCTGTTGATTTTATGAAATTCCTTTTATTGATAATCTGCTTTTCTTTCCATCGACTTTTAGTGTCTTTGGTGTGGAGGGAACGCATTGCAGGAGGCAAGTCTCCAAATGTTTCTTGGCCAACCCAGCTCTCTCCCCTCTTGCCTGCAATTCTCAGAGAGAAGGTACTGAGAATGCAACACCCTGAGATAAGGAGGAACCGTCTGAAACAGGCTGGGATTTATCCGTCCAGGACATCCTCCTAGAACAGGATATCCTGCAAAGCTTGGGCTCAGCAAACCATATTGCCCCTGGGGTATAAAAACCAAAGCACAGCGCTTTCAGGGTCTCTCAGCTGGGATGCAAAGTGAGGCACTTGTAGACAAGACTCCATCTGCCCTGGGCAGCTTTCCTGAACCCGAGCGACTGGTTTGCCATGGATCCTCGGCTTCTGTTTATCTTTGCTGCTCACCTGTGAGTTGTAAATCTGCTTTGCCTGACTTGTGTGACAGTTCCATCTCACCAGACTCACTCTGGCAGCCGGGCTAGTGCAAAACCTCCTGCTAGACCTGGAAGCCTGCCATATCTAGGAATCTTAGCAGAAAATGCAAGGACTTTTGAGTGTTCGTCTAGGATTAGCAACAGGTACACAGTGTTCCCCTCACAGGGATTGATACCGATGTATGTTATTCTGCTTCACAGGCATTGTTTAGAGTTTTGCAGTCTGAGTGTTCATTTCTTATTGTTTATTGTTCTTGAAATTCCTTGGTGTTGCTGAATCTAAGGATTGGTGTCTTTCATCAGTTCTAGAAATTTCTTGGTCATTATTTCTACAAAGTGTGGCTTTTCTCTGCTGTTTCTATTATGTTCTTCTGATATTCTAAAAACTTATATTTTGGGTCTTCTTTCTTGGTGATTTATTTCTGTTGATACCTCTTTTTCATGTTCTCTGTCTATCTCATTTTGTGTGCTATTTCTTAATATTTACTTTCCAGTTCACCAATTTTCTCTTTGCATCTGATATGTTATTTAAGTCATTCATTGAGTTTCTAATATCAATTATATTTTTCCTTTTTAGAAGTTTTGTTTGGTACTTTTAGGATCTACCTAGTGATTTTATAGTCTTTTGTTCTTCACTTAGATATTTTTCTGAAATTCCCTGGTATTTCTTTAAATGTAATAATATATTATTTTTTCTGTATCTGATGATTGCCATACCTGTTGTTTTTGCAGTACTTATTTTGTAGTTTGTAGCTTCTGCTGACTTTCTCATGGTGACTTACTTCCTCATGTATTTAGTGACTTTTGACTGTGAGCTCAAGTCCCTTGGACTTCTTAGAGGTGTGTTTTGCAGACAGAATTAGGAACTGACACTTTCCTTTGCCAAGATCTGGGGAAGCGCCAACTTGGGATTACTTTATGTAGATATTTGTCTTGGAAGTTTTGAGGCCATTCATAGAGTGGGAATTCAGACTCCAGATCTGAATGAGTGTGGGTGAGTGGCTAGGAATTTTCAGAAGGTATGTGATTGATTGATTGATTGATTGCTATTTCAGAACCAAGGCAAAAACAGGAGTTATTCCCTCTGCCTCCCTCTGCAGGATGGGCTGTGCCCCAGTTCACCCATGGGGATGTGTTACCTTACAAGAATGATGACTTTCTCGAAGGGTCTCTGACGTGATCTCCCACCCTGACCAGACACCTGGCTACTTCTAAACCCGCATCACCCCGTCATCTACTGAACCTGATCTCAGCCCCCAGGGATCAGCATGGAGTCTCAGAAAACAACACTCTCAGGATTGTGCTTATTGCTGTCATCTCAGTCAGGTGTTCAAAAGAATGTTTGAGATGTCTCCCCCATCAGCTTTAGGTGTTTGTACTGAAAGGCACTATCAGAAATGAAAGTTTTCAAATAGAGCCTATGTGGCAGGCTCTGTTCTAGGCATTGGAAATCCAGTAAACAAAAGAGACCACAATCTCTGCTCTCACGGAGGCTTAATGGGGGAAGACAAGACTTTAAAAATATAAATGACTAAATATATAGTAATAGACAATGATTAGTGTTCGAGAGAAAAATAAGGCAGGTGAGTGGGTAGAAGAATGCCAGGGGCCAGGAATGGGGATTGATTTTAAAGAAGTTGATGACCGGAGGCCTTGCTGAGCAAACACCTGAGAAGGTGGGGGCCAGGTGTGTTTATGGCAGTGAAGGCTGCCCCAGGCAGAGGGAACATAACAATCCCCTTGTCTCCAAGAGGAAGTTAAAACTGCATAGCTCGTCATTTACAACATGTACCCTAAAACTTAAAGTATAATTAAAAAACAAACAAAAAACGGCATAGCATGTGCCTCCACTTGAAGACAGAGGAAGGCTTTTCTAAGGAAAGATGTTCTAGATGCTGTGGAAATACCGAGCAGCCATATTCTAAGCACTGTGGCTGCCTCTGCTTCGGGAACTTTCCCTGGGGCACCAGGCTCCCTGCACAGTGCATTCTCTCTGTGCCAGTCACCAAATGCCAATGAATGCTTAACGGCCCGGTGTCACCCCTCCTTTTTCTGCCCTGTTATTTTTGTCCTCCTCACAGGTATATTCTCTTTCCTCATACAGTTTTTTTCCAATGTGTTATTCAGAGCCTTGTGGTGTTTGTTTAAATAAACGAACTCATCGTGAATATGACATAAAGGAAGCTTTGGACCCTCATGCTGGCTGATGACAAATGTGCAGAGTTTCCCAAGATGCTTAATTTTTTTTTTTTTTTTTTTGAGACAGAGTCTTGCTCTGTCACTCAGGCTGGAGTGCAGTGGCATAATCTCGGTTCACTGCAACCTCTGCCTCACGGGCTCAAGCAATTCTCCTGCTTCAGCCTGCTGAGTAGCTGAGATTACAGGCGTCCGCCACCACGCCCAGCTAATTTTTGTATTTTTAGTAGAGATGGGGTTTCATCACATTGGTGAAGCTGGTCTCGAACGCCTGACCTCAGGCGATCTGCCCTCCTGGGCCTCTGAAAGTGCTGGGATTACATGTGTGAGCCACTTTGCCTGGTCCCAAGGTGCTTAATTTAAAACATACAACCTTGCTGACTTGCACTGAACATGCCAGTTTCCCCGAAAAGTTTTTTCAGAGTAAGCTAAATTATTTGGTCATCCTCTCATTTCACCCCTAGTACCCCTCAGGAATTCTATGTGGGGATGGAGAAAAGGGTTTCTGTTACAGGTCCCAGGGTTTAGGAGCAGCAGAATGACCAAGGCAAATCTGTTGGGGAACATCCTTGGCCTCCTACAGGGATGGGACCAGGATGTGCGGGTTTTGGTAGGGTCACTGCTCTGTTTCTTTCTGGCAGCCCCATGGCAGGAGTATCCTTCGAGAGCATCCCTTTGCCCTGTTGAGTGCTGCTTTGACAGTGCAAAGCGGCATCAAATCTGTTGCAGGAATGTTTTAGAAAAGGTATAGGAAAGACTTTTTTCACCCACCTTTCTAGTCTTCTTGAACAAAAAGGAAGGTTCAATGAGGCATGGCCTTCCATTTCTTAGAGTGGCAGTGGTGGTGTTCTGATGTTGAATGGTAAAGTGCAGTGCCTCTCCAAGTTCTCCATCTAAGTTGTCCTAACCAAACATCTCCTTTCCAGCCTGGCACCTGGGGGTTCAGCATACAGTGACCTACCATGTGACCAAAATGCATTTGTAGAAATTTGTGTCACTTGAAAATTTATGGGAGTTTTTCATTCTACTCAATGAGAGATTGCTGTATGTTTTGCGCAGTGTTTGTCCTAAAACACATCAAGTAGAATTGTTGATCCAGAAGTTACGGCACGTGCGGCCCATGGCCCTGCGTGGGCTGGGTTCACCACCTGGTGCCTCCTGGGAGTGGGTGTCCCATCTGAGAAGCGCAGGTGCTGAAAAGAACCCAGGCCTGGGAGTCAGGAGGTCTGCATTCTAGCCCTGGCTTTGTCACACTTGCCGGAGGACCTCAGACAGTGATTTCTGGGCTTTAGTTTGCTCATCTGTAAAATGGGAGCGTCGGCCAAGGTGATCTCCTTGATTCTTCCCAACTTGATCATCGTGGAATGCACCACTCCAGGTACACCCCTTGGCTGCATTTTATTAATTTAGAAAGGATTTTCCATCAGAATCAAACACTTTCTGCTTGTTTTTAGCCCAGTAGTGGCATTTTTAGTGAAGTCAGTGGAAAACAGCTTCAGTTACTTCTAAATGGTAATAGGGAAAAGTAATATTCTTTTCCTATTTTAAAAGTCTCAGGTTCTGAAACCCCACCATAAGTCTGAGTAACACAACTGTAGGCCTACTAGCATGCTTGGGATCTAAGGTAATGAGGCCACAACGTAGATCCTAATTCCCTTCTTCCAAAGAGTATCCAGTAAATTCCTCATGCTTCACTAGCCTCTTGCCCCATGGGAAATGGGGAGTGAGATTCAACTATTTGTTTTTGGAGGCGGAAAGTGGAAAAGACTTGCCAAGGTTTGAATCAAGCTTATCTTAGAGCCAAAGGTAGAAGCAAGAGGGTCTCTTGACTTTGTTTGAAACTCTTTGACTTGGCACAGGAATGAAAGTCGTATCATTGAAGTACTCTTGATGTAATGAGGTCATGTATGTGGAAGCTCTTGTACATGGTTATGTATTGTATAAACATTAAGTACAAATATCAGTAGACTTTCATGTGCACAATGAGGAGTCTGCATTGCTGTCTTGATAAACGATAAAATACTTCCCTCCTTCTCCCAGAATCTATTCATGTTCATTCTATTTGCATTGGTGTACGAATTAGTCTCTTCCCCTTCAAACAAGTCAGTTTAACTAGAAGCATTAAACATAATTAAGTAGACAGGCATGAGCATCTTGCTGGCAGAAAACCAAAAAAAAAATCAAGGCAATTTGTTGGAAATACTGCCCCTAGAGGACACAGGGCCACTTATGGCTGCAGTGGAATGGTGGTATGGTACAGCTTCTAGGGACCTTGGGGATCGTTTAGCTCTTGAGCACCTGGTGAAATGTGGCTTCCTTGGCCTGAGGTGTTGGCCTGTCTAAGATATTTCATTAAAAAAAACATTTTGCGTCTTTGATAGACGATGTGAACAAATGGGATGAATTGGCCTTCCCACTTAGCCCCCACCAGCTTACTGCAAATGACTGCTGCCAGGTGTCACCTTAGCAGGACTGAACCATCAATCATGGCAAATGGAGCTGTAGGTAATTAAGTACATAATTTTAAGCCATTCAAGTGAAATTCCATAGAAAGTACATCATGAAACTGGGAATTATGTAGAATTACTGGCAAAAGGAAACCGAGTATGAATACAGTCCTTCCCTAACACCTGATTCACGTCCAACATCGCCATACAGAGTAAGTTTCTTTCTTTGTTTTTTATTTTTTGAGACAGGTCTTGCTCTGTCACCCAGGCTGAAGTGCAGTGGCGCAATCATAGTTCACCACAGCATTAAGCTCTTGGGCTCAAGTGATACTCCCAGCTCAGCCTCTGGGGTAGATGGGACTACAAGTGCATGCCAGCATGCCTGGCTACATTTAAAAAATTTTTTTGTAGAGATAGAGTCTTGCTTTACTGCCCAGGCTGGTCTCAAACTCTTGCCTTCAAGTGACCTTCCCAAAGTGCTGGGATTACAGGTACCCATCACCATGACCAGCTAATTTTAAAAAATATTTTTTGTAGAGATGGGGTCTCACTGTGTTGCCCAGGCTGGTCTCAAACTCCTGGCCTCAAGTGATCCTCCTGCTTTGGCCTCCCAAAATGCTGGGATCACAGCAGCAAGCCACTGCACCTGGCTGGAGAGTGTTAAGTTTCTATGTGACCCAGGACTCGTTATCTTCACAGGTATGGCTGTCTGATGGAGTATGCTTTTGGTTAGAACTGGAATCTGGTATCCTCCAGAAGGAAGAACAGTAGGGCTCAGCAGAGGAGCAGGAGGTCAGGAAGCAGTGACCAACGGGCTAGAGGCACACGGGGACTACAAAGGATGTCCTTGTCCTCTGTCCCAGGGCAGTAAGACAGAGCAGGGCCAGGCATCAGGGTGAGGCAGACCCATTAACAATGGTTCAGGTAAGCCTGGTGCCAAGCCACCTTACAGAGGGTGAAGCAGGTGGCAATGAGAGATCCCTGTCCTCCCTCCCCTTCAGGCCCCATGAGGCTGTAGATGTTCTGGGGCTTAGAGAAAGGCCAGCAGTGAGTGGGATACTGGGTGTGGAACCAAAACATCACAAAGGCTGTGCCCAGTGGTGCAGCATGAGGATGGGCCCACAGGCAAGCATCAGCAGAGGGGAGTGGTCTGGCTGGAGCAACAGAACAGGAGTAAGAGAACAGAGGGGCTTTAACAAATGTTAAGGGCAGGAAGAGACTCCTGTGACCAAGAGAAAGGCCACCTGATTGAAGCTTCTCCAAGGGGCCTGCAGCCTTGGACCCGGGTGGAGGGGAAGCCCTTAGGGACACTGAGCCTCTTTGGACACCTTCACAGGGAGGCCAGAGCCTCAGAGGAGTCCAGAGCCCCATGGATTCCCAGAAAGACTCACACTGGTGCCCAGGGGCCTGGGATGCAGCAGGTGATCTTCAGGAGAGTTGCAGAGGTGGGCAGGACACCCAGTTCCCACCCCAGACCCAGCTGGGGGTTTGGGATCGGAGCAGGGCTTCCAGACACAGCAACTGTCTTTCACTAGGAAGGCCGCATCCAGCAAGTGGAACTCAGGGAGTGCCGTCAGACAGTCCTCCTCCCAGCACCCAGGTCTCTCTCCTATGCCTGGCTATGGGACCCCAGGGCCCTAAACCGAAGTACATTTTATGTCCCCAGTAGCCTGCTGTCCCCTAATCTTTGCCTTAGGTCCTCAGGGTGATTCGTGCCACCTGTGGCTCTGACCTGGATTGTGGCAAAGCTCCTCGTCCATCTCCCACATTCACCATTGGCTCTGAGGTCCATTCTTCAAACCAAGGCCAGGGGCCTCGGTAAACAGCTAACCTAATCACACCACTCATCTGCTGGAAACTCTTCTGTTGCTGGGATAATTCCAGACACCTGATCAAGCCGAACCATCCAGCCCCTGTCTCCCTCCCAGGATCCCCTCCTGGCCTCGGAGCCTTCACCAGGGCACCTCTCCACACCAGGGGCTTTTCTGGCATCTTCGTCAAAGAAACACCTCTTTTCTACCTTGGCACAAATGTTCCTCCCTCAAGGCTACCCTCCCTGGCCCTCAGGCGCCCATTCCCTCTGGGCCTGCATTTCTGCGGTATCACTGACTGTGGCTGTCATGGAACAAGGAGCTGGGCGCAGAGCTGCTTCACGTCTGACTTCCCCGGAGGGTGTCAGGCAGCCGGACGAAGCAGGGCTGCTGTGTTGGTCTTCTGCCTGGTGCTGACCTCACCACTTACGTGAAGAGCATTCACCAGCCAGGACTGGTGGGCCAATGAGGGGTCAGCGGTACAGGCAACACTACTCTGTTGAAGAAAGGGGAAGCAACTTCTGATACACAGCAACAGGGGTGAATCTCAAAATGATCAGCCTGAGTGAAAGCCAGACACAGGAATACTTCTGATGTGGTTCCCTTTGTAGAACATTCTAGAAATTTCAAATGAAATTGTTGTGACGGAAAGCAGGTTGGTGGTTGCTTGAGCCAGGGGGTGGAGAGGGAGGTAAAGTGTGTGGGTCAGGAGGGAACTTTTTGGGGTGATTCTGCACAGTCTATGTCTTTGCCAGGACAGTGATATCAAAGCTCATCAAACTGTATACTTTATTATTATTTTTTTCAAATTTTGTTTACATTTTTTTTTAGCGATAGGATCTTGTAATGTTGTCCAGGCTGGTCTTGAACAAACTCATGGCCTTAAGGATCCTCCCACATGATACCCTAAAGTGCTGGGATTATTGGCCTGAGCCACTGTGCCCAGCCCAAATCGTATACTTAAAGTGAACGCAGCTTACTGTACATAAATTATACGTAAATAAAGTTGACTTTTTTTTTCAATTTAAAAATGTCACCAAATGGCATAATGCATGCTGATGACACTCTCACTGCCTCTGTCATGACTAGACTCGAGCTGTACTAAGTCTGGTCCAGTGATAATTCCCCCTCCCCACCCCATTGAGTGCCATGCACCCTGCATGGTGCTTTACATGATTTCAATCAATGCATTTGACAGTCCTCTGAAGTGATGTTTCAGATGCTCTGAGCACTGCCCCTGCCAGCCCTCATCCACCCTTCCTGTTTGTAGGTCATGCTTAGCTTGTGGCCAGAGCCCACTGGACCAGGGTATGCCCAAGTGGGGCCAACCAGACTCTTTTCTTTGGTCATTTGCCCCAAGAGACTCAGAGCTCAGGTCCTATCATGTGTGCCTCAGAGCATCGTAGCAGGGTAAATGGAGGCCTCTGGAAGCTGGAACACAGAGAAGGGCTTGGGGAGGTGTTGAGAGTTATAGGCACTGGGTCTGGGGGCCGTCTGTCTCCCCCACGGCCCCCACTAGCTCTGCCTTGGGCCCCAGGAACTTCCCATGTAACCCACATTCGTCTCCAAGTCAGTGTCTGTTTCTGAGAACCAAATTAGTCCTCATAAAGTAGATATTCCTATCTGCATTTCACAGGGGAGAAATGGAGGTTTGGGGAGGTTAAAAGACTTGTTCAAGGTCATGTAGCTAATTCATATTTGATGTTTGTCAAGCTCCAGGGCTGTGTTCTTTACAGATGGGCTCTGGTGCCACCATAGTCCAAAGGAATAAAGTCAGTGTGGACTATGTGGTTCCCAGGCACCCTTCTGTGAGGTGGTAGCTGCCTCAGCAAGAGGAGGCCTAGGAAGTTGCAAAAACTGGCAAAGTGCTGACCTCACAAGTTCTCACTTCCTAGGCTGCTCTTCTGGTCCAGTTTAGATGAAATAATGTATGTAAAGGGCCCGGAATCCCATAAATGCCCATTAAATACATATGTAGGAAAAATACAAAAAGACAGAGATCATGAACCATGCAGCCGAGGTTTAGATGCAGAGCATAAGAGGAAAATGATGCTCTGCAGGGCCAGGGCTAGCAGGAATTGATGTAATTTAGTAGTAAAAGTAGCTCTGCCTTGATGTGAAAGCAAAAATGGTTCTAATTGTTTGTCGAAAGGATACTCCATTTATTTAAAGAAACACTCTCCTGTCATTAACTGTAATAGGGATGTGTTGTTAAGTCCCCTTTATAGTGACTCTGAACAACATAATGGACAGTGTATTCAAAAGCAGTGTCAAAAAATTCAGAAGCTGTCATATGTCCATTTCTTATAGCAAATTTGGATAAAAGTTTAAGCTCCACGGGGAGCTATTCTTTTCTTAGAAGGATATAAGTACAAATTAATAAGAACCATTCAGCAATATTCTATGTAGAGCAGGTGCACTGCCCACCGCCTCCCTTCACAACACTGAAGGTCTCCTCAGGGGCCGCCAGCAGGATGCCCATTGCTCTGGCCGTAGGAGGCAATGCCAGTTGCTACCGTCTGGGAAACTGACTTCTAGCAAAGGCCATTGAATAGTCTGCTACTCACTGCCCTGGAGAGGAGAGGTCTGGCTTTCTCCACTCACCCAAGGGGGCCTGATGAAAGGCGTTTTAGCTGATGGGTTAGTTCTGAGCCCCAGAGAGTAGAACCCGGCTGTGAAGTCTCAGTGGCTCCCTTCAAGGTGTCTCTTCCTATTCAGAGGAAGACCTGGGGCTGCACCCCTCACACTGGCTTCTCATACTCCCACTGCAGTTGTCAGGGAGTATTACCCCAAGGAGCTGGGAAACAACTGTGATCCAGGGCCCAGTTCCTAGGGGTTCTGATGGGATTGGTCTGAGGAGGAAATCTGGGATCAGGAAATTTCAGTGTGTAGCCTCGGGAGAGAACCACTGCCAAAAATGAAGTTCTCACCATCACCCCCATCCCCTGAGGAGCTGACTGTCCCTAACAAAAACGCAGAAGCAGTACTAGGGATTTTTGTAAATAAGTAGATTTTAGCTGGTCTTATCAGAAAAAAAAAAGGAACTATGTGAGATGATAGATGTGATCATCTGTTTCACCATAGTAACCATTGTTCAGTCTGCTTGTTTCTATATGTTTCTGTGTGTCTATATCATCCTGTAATATCATGTTATAAACCTCAAATATGCACAATAAAATTCATTTTAAAAATAAAAATTGAACATGCATTACTTTTAAAATAAAAGAAAAAATGCAGGCCTGGGACAGTGGGGAGGAGATTTTGCAAAGTTAGAATTGATTTTTCATCTCCCATGAGCAAAGTGAATAATTGTGCCAGTGGTCACAAGTTCTTTTCTTCATCAAAAAGAAAAAGGATAATCTATTCTCAGCATCCACCCACACATCCATCCATCTGCTCACTTTTCCCTCCCTCCCTCCTTCCCTCCCTCTCTTCCTTTTTTCCATCCTTCTGTCAATCCTTTACATCCATCCATCCATCCATCCATGCATCCATCCATCCGTCCTTCCATCTATCAATCCTTCTACCCATTTATTTATCTATCCATCCTTCCTGCCATCCTTTCTCTCCCCCTTCCTTTCTTTTTTCTTTCTTCCTTCTATCCTTCCATTTGTCTATCCATTCTTCCATCCTTCTATCTCACCCATATATACTGTGTTCACAGCTGTGCTGGGGGTACAGAAAGAAGGCTGGGCAGAACATGGGGCAGGGATCTGAAAGTCTGTGTTTCTCCTGGTTCTGCACCTCCTAGTCAGTTGGCTTTGGGCAGGTCCTTTAATAAAGGTGGGTCACAGGCTACCTGAGAAATGGGGGCATTGAACTAAAAATCTCAAAGGATCTATACTTCTAGATGTCTATGGATTTAGAAGATATGGACACTGCCATCAAAAAGTTTGCAACATAGTTAGAGATACAAGACACATAAATGTAGCAAAAATATTTTGAGAGCATAAGTATCTCACTTAGGACAGATTCAGGGAAGAATCCACACTGGCATGGCAACTGTTTTCCTCCAAGTTCTAGGGATATTTTATGTGCAAAGATGCCTGTCCCTGTGGAGCAGCCACAGCCGAGTGTGTGACTTGGGTGGCTTTTGCAGGGGTGTTATAAGCTTTTGCTGTTGACCAGAAGAATCCAAAATCTGGAAATAAAGCCAAGGGGATGAAAGAATGTGTTTCCAGAGTCATACAGGAGCTTTGCTTCACAGGCTTGCCCAAGGATGATCTACTTTTCAGGAGGATGTGCCGTTGTTTGACTGCCGTTTACTATCGAGGACTCAGATTCTATGGCATTCCATGTTATATTGTAGATGTTGTCCAGTAGAGATGCAAATGATTCCCATCTAGTGCAAAGATAATCCACCGATTTATTGCCCTGTAGGACATGAACCGGCTTTGTCACAAACATTGAAAAATCAATTTCAGTGTGCCTTTCCCAATGGGCTACATAAATCCCAGTGCATCAAATGCCATTTGACTAGCATTATTGAATTTCTGGCTCTTTCCTTAAGTGATGAGCTGAATAAAATCAAGAGCTTGCATTTGAAGGAAATCGAAATATTCCTCTCTAAAATACTGGGGATTTTAGTTAAAGTTAAAACACTGGAATGTTCTCTGCCCTCCTGTCTTTATCTGCTCAGAAACAGAGCTCAGAGACAGCAGTGCCAGAGGACCCAGGAGTGGACTTCACTCTTCCCATTAGTTTACCTTCCCACATTTTCCCACCTTTTGGAAGCCTGAAGATACTCTCTTTCTTGTCTTGTCACTACATAGGATTTTTGGTTCTTTAATGCTATTTAAGCAAGACCCCTAAGCCACTGCCTTGAGAGGGAAATCCTTTTGAACTAAGGCCTCTCCCGTGTGATGGGTACAGCAAGGTTAGTAAATTGCTTTTCTCTTTTGTCAATCTGACTTTCGTTTTCAAGAGAGTGTCTCCACTAAGAATCTAAAAATGCAAAGAAATTATGTTTTTCCCCTGCATGTTCATTCTATTTTGCTTGCAAGCCATGATTTTAATTTCCTTCAAAATTTCTGTTGGACATCGCTGGTCCACTGGTCCTGCCAGTCCCGTCTGGACATAAGTGTGCAGGAGAAGGCACAGCTCTGGGGAGGGAGGGGCCTTGCAAGGCCTACAGCTGCTCAGCAGCCCAGGCTCTCACAGAGGAGCCACCAGCCCCTCCCCTTAGCCCAGCTTCAGTGCTCAAAAGGGCCCTGCTGGTGCATGAAACTGGGAGGGAAGGTGCCTCCGACTCAGAAGCTCGGTTTAGCACTGAAAATCAAGCAGACATCTGGGACCTGGAAGAGCCAGGTGTATCAGACTGTCTGGCATGAGCTAGGCTTTTTCCTTGTTCCCCAACCCGAGCAGCCCCATGGTGGTTTTGTGGTAGAATAAGAAATATAGGCCGGGTGTGGTGGCTCACACCTGTAATCCCCGCACTTTGGTAGGCTGAGGTGGGTGAATCACCTGAAGTCAGGAGTTTTAGACCAGTCTGACTAACACAGTGAAACCCTGTCTCTACTAAAAATACAAAAATTAACCAGGCGTGGTGGTGGGCGCCTGTAATCTCAGCTACTCAGGAGGCTGAGGCAGGAGAATTGCTTGAACCTGGGAGGTGGAGGTTGCAGTGAGCCAAGATCATGCCACTGCACTCCAGCCTGGGTGACAGAGTAAGACTCCGTCTCAGAAAAAGAAAAAAAAAGAAAAAATTATATATACAGGTTGAGTATCCCTTATCCAAAATGCTTGGGACCAGCACTGTTTCAGATTTCAGATTTCAGATTTTTTTTTCTTCAGATTTCGAAATGTCTGTATTATACTTACCAGTTAAAGATGTCTAATCTGAAAATCCAAAATCTGAAATTTTCCAATAAGCATTTCCTTTGAGTGTCATGTTGACACTCAAAAAGTTCAGAATTTTGGAACATTTGGATTTCAGACTTTTGGATTAGGGATACTCAGCCTGTATTTACTCTGCTGGCTACCATGATAACCTCCATTAAAAACCCCAACGGACATTGTGCTGACAGCTTCTGGGTTGGTGAGCACAGGGGGGTGCAGGGAGGGTGGTGCACCCTGGGGAGACATGGGGGCTCCGAGCAGCTTCCTCCAGACCTTGCTGTGGGCATCCCTTCCATCTGGCTGTTTCTGAGTTGTATCCTTTGTAATAAACAGGTAATCTACAAGATAAACTGTTTTCTTGAGTTCTGTGAGCCCCTCTAGGAAAGGATCAAACCCGAGAAAAGGTTGTGAGAACCTCCATTTGTAGTCAAGTTAGACAAATGTCGCGGGTAGCCTGGAGACCTTCTCCTTGCGGTTGGAGTCTGAAGTTAGGGCAGTCTTGTGGGACTGAGTCCTGAACCTGTGGGGTCTGTGCTGACTTCAGGTGGAGTCAGAATTAAATTGAATTGTAAGACACTCTGCTGGAGAACTGGTCAGTGGGGGCAAAAATCAAAACCCACACATCCGAGTCACTGAAGTGTTCTGTGTTGACTGTGGTGTCAGAATTGAAGGGCTCTGGAAGTGTGGAGAGTGGAGAAAATGGTTTGTGCTTTCCTATTACACACCCACTCTGGAGGTTCTTAGGGTTTGCAGACCAGGAAGCAGGGAAAACCCTTCACAGGGAAACCATTCCTGTCCATCCCCGACTCCTGGGTGGTGGGAAGGCCCATTGCTAATGGGTCCAGGGTGGGCATTTTGAGTTCATTTAGCTTAGCCCTTAATGGAGTCTTACTCAGACAGTCCTAAGCCCAGGGGCAAGGCAATAAAAGTTGTCCCCACCCCTATCAAATAACTCATAGCATATTAATTTTGACACAAGGTAACTTGAGTGATAGCAGAGATGGTGGGCATAAAATTGATGAAGTCCCCCCTGGGACAGCAGTCTGATAGTATGAGGCAGGAGGCTTTACCGTATTTATGTACCTGTCCCAGCAATTCTACTTCGAGGAAGCTATTCTAAGGGAACTACCAGAGATGAAGGTAAAGAATTTAGTAGTCATTGGAGTGTTAATTATTACAAAAATTGGAAAAAGCCAAAATGGTCCACAATAGGGGATTAATTTAAAAATGGATGCTGAGCCATAGAGCAGAATGACATATAGCCATTAAAACTTAAAAAAAAAGAGTTTTTAGTAAAAAGAGAGATATTCACTCTTAAAAAGCCCATCAGATGGACGTGGTGGCTCACACCTATAATTCCAGCACTTTGGGAGGCTGAGGTAGGAGGATCGCTTGAGCCCAAGAGTTTGAGATGAGCTGGGGCAACATAGTTAGACCCTGTCTCTAAAAAAAAAAAATTAGAAAAATTAGCCGGTGCGCACCTGTAGTCCCACCTACTTGGGAGGCTGAGGTGAGAGGATTGCTTGTGCCCAGGAATTCAAGATTACAGGGAGCTATGATCACGCCCCTGCTCTCCAGCCTGGGCAACAGGGCAAAAACCGTCTTTAAATAAAAGCCATTATAGGGTGCAGCAAACCACCACGGCACATTCTGCACATGTATCTCAGAACTTAAAGCATAATAATAATAAATAAAAAAGCCCATCATAAAAATCTATTTATATAAAACGATCCCAATCTCCTCAAAAAGAGTTTCAATGTGCATGAAGGAGATGAATGGGAAGGAGCTATGAAGAAGTCATATCTGGAAGGCAAGAGAGCAGGGGGTCTTTCTGTCCTCAGATACTTTTCTCATCTCTAACGTAAGCACACATTCGATTTATAACAAAAATAAACACCGTAGAAAGGTCTTTGTTTTAAAGTCTGAAATATCAAAAGTATCCTTGTTTTTGAAATATCACCCGCAGCAGGCCCTTCCTCCGCATCTGGTGCCTCTTTCATCTGCGTGTGGCTGGCAGAAGCAGGCCTTGTTTGAGGAATTCTTACATAGCCAGCCTGGGGGTGTCCAGCCACCCAGGCCCTTTGCTGCATTGGCCACTGATGGTGAATTAAATCCTCAGACTTGTGTTGCTGGTGACAAATGATGATGTCACGTGTACATGGACACAATTTTAAGACAGATCAGGCCTAGCACTCTCTTTCACCTTCCTCCTGCCCTTAGTGCCTCATGGGTGTCCTCAGTGGCAGTGGTACAGTCCCCAAGCTCCAGGCCATCTCCTGTTGCCTTTTCTGTTTGCTGTGCTTCTTGCTCTTTCCGCCGGCACCTTCTCGTCCACATATCTCCCCTGTGCTGTCCTCCCCTGACCACACAGGCCCAAGACAGAACTATACAGAAAAGAGCTCTGACTTCACCAAGCCCAACCATTTGTATTGCAAAGATAAAAGCAAAACAACTTACTTGGTTTCTGAGTCTAAAATATCTATATTTAGATCAATGGTTACTTTACAGCTTTCTCCAAGAACAATGGTGTTGCAGCCTTACTTGTTCAGGTTATTTTCTAGAATAAAGGAAGCATCAACATCTAATACTCACTCACTAAGTCTCTGTAACACAGACAAGCCAAGATCAAAGAGAATGTCATAACAATAACTACTTCTTAAGCAGTTCCTCGGTATCAGGCTAGATATTTCATAAAATTATCTCATTTAATCTTGTAATAAAGGAACATCACCTCCGTTTTCCAGATGAGCCAACCAAGCTTCTGGTGGTTAAGAAATTTGCCCCAGGTTATAAACTAGCCAATGGTAGAGGCAGGATTTTAACCCAGGGTCGTCTGCCCTCAACCTCAATCTTCCGGTGATGCCCCCTTACAATACTTAGCAGGATATTAGGAGATGAATGAAGAGCTTCTAGGCATGGCAACCACCAGAGACTTCTCTTCCCTGCCCTGCCAAGCTCTGAGGGCCTCCAAGGGTTAAGGAGCGGCCTCCCTTCATCACCTAGAGGGTCCCAGCACGTTGGAGCCCTTCCAAGTCTAGTAGCAGCCATGGAACTCCAAAAGAAGGGGAATGTTTCCCCTTGCCCCACTCATCCCATGTCTCAGCCTGGCACCTGGAAAGCAGAACCTGGGACTAAATCTTATCACAGTACAAGCTGTGGTCCCAGGAAGCAGAGCCAGAGAGGGGGCCTGGCCGGGAAGAAGAGGAGAGAAAGCTACACAGGGACACAGTCTCCCTATGCCACAGCTATGGGCAGCGAAGGCTGCATTCCCACGGGAGGCTGACACTGACCAGGGGTTGCAACGCCCTGTGCTTCTCTGTGTGTGTGCGTGCGTGTGTGTGTGTGTGCGCACGCACGCGCATAGAAGAGGTTCCGTGGGTCACTCCACTTCTCACCTGAAAGCAGCCCTGGGCAAGATAGGCCATGTGGGCTACCTATTTACACCTGCTGGAAGCTGGATGAAGCTTGCACAGTAGCGGCTGGGGGAAGAGTGCGTCGCAAAGATTTGGAATGGTGCACAGAGCTGCTGGCCACAGCCTCCCTGGTCCTGCCATAGAATACTTTCTCCAGGACAGATTCAGCCTGGGTATCGGGCTAGATACTTCATAAAATTATCTCATTTTATCATGTAAGAAAGAGATATCATCTCCATTTTCCAGATGAGCCAACTGAGGTTCCAGGGTTAAGAAATTTGCCCAAGGTTATAAACTAGCCAATGGTAGAGGCAGGAGTTTAACCTAGAGGCCTCTGCCTTCAACTCCAATCTTATGCTGATGTCTCCTTACAGTATTTACCAGGAGATTAAGGGATGCGCTCTTGCTTTAGAGAAAGCGTTGACTCTGTCTCCAGTGGGCTGGTCACTTCTTCATTAGCCAAAGCCCCAGCTGTTTTGTCTTAGATAACTGCACATATAGACCATCAGGGCAGTCAAGGATAAATCAGCTCAGCTGGGGTCACTCCAGGCCCCCAGCTTTGGTTTCTGATTTGTTGAGCAGCTGTTTGTGAAGGAACATTTTCATCTCCACCCAAACATACAGTTGAAACTCTTTTTTTTTTTTTTTTTTTTTTTTTACCAAATCAGCAAGGGCTGCAGAGTGACAACCCCACTTCGTCACCCCTCCACACCTGCTTCCCCAGACCCAACTCTCAGATTCTGACTTCTGGTTAATGGTCACTTGTTCATGTAGGGTGGGTTTCTTAGAACAAAGGCACTATCAGCTCCTAAAGGGTGATTTGAGTCTCTGCCTCTCAACCGCGTGCAGCATTAAGAAGCTTCTGCCAGCTTCATCTCAGTTTAAATGATCTTTGGTGTTTCACCACGGCTTCCTACATGGTTTTAGTGTAGCACACTTTCTTCTGGATTTAGTGATGGAACACAGCAACGAGGTCATGGTTTGTCCAAATCTCAAGATTCATATTTACGTGATTAGATCTGAGGCTGTCATTATGCTGGTACCATGAATATGGCCCCAGTAATACTTTAGGCTTTGTGCCATGAACAGTCATTTTGGAGTTCAGTTCATCCTCCCCCGTGGCAGGCGAGGAGGAGTGGGAGGTGGAAGGGGAGCAGGTTGTCACAAGCCTGTGAAGTTTCCCGAGACTAACGGGGCACGGAGAAGAGATAATTCTTCCTCTGTCTTTCCCTCCCAGGTAAGGCAGGCTCCAGAGGCTCCCCTTGGGAAAGGGGTATCTGGGGTGCAGTGGACCATCCTGTGCATATAAAGGTCCCACCAGCTACACAGAGAGTGCCCCAGCAGACTCTCTGGGCTGACTTTGGAAGGGCAAACCAAATTTTGCCAGCAGCTGCATTAAGCTGCTTGCACACCCCACTTTATTTTCCATGTAAGCTGGAATAATAGAAGTGGTTCCTTCCTTCTTTCTTTTTACATGTAAAATACTAATAGCTAAGACTTATTGAGTTGCTTATGCATGCCACAGGCTGTGAGATGTTCTGTGTGTTCGCTCATTCAAACCTCACCACCTCTGAGATGTGTCATTATCATCACCCCCAGTGTAACAGGGAGAAAGCTGAGGCCTGCTGAGGAAGGGCAGGGCAGGGACTCCAGCTCAGGCAAGCCCGTCTTGAGCTCATTTCCCTCCCACCGCCGTAAACTGCTCGGACAAAGCCTGCTTATTCTCTGAGTCTTCTTGTCTAAAACAAGACAGTCGATATTGAAGGGGTCAGCTTCTCATGGCTAAGCTGGCCCTTCCTGAGAGAAGCAGGCAAAGGCAGAGTGGGAAAGGAACCATTTTAAAGCCCCCCCCCTTTTTCTTTAACCATTTTACCAATTTACCATTGTAACCATTTTTTTAACAGTCCAGTGACATTAAGTACTTTCTCGTTACACAGCCTTCACCACATCCATCTTCCAGAACTCTGTCATCGTCCCAAACTGAAAGTCTGTACTCCTTAAACACGAACTCCACATTCTCCCTCCCACAACCCTGGCAGCCACGATTCCACTTTCTGTCTCTATGAATTTGACTCTCTGGGTTCCTCATATAAGTGAAATCGTACTGTTACTTGTTCTTATGTGACTGGCTGATTTCACTGAGCATGATGTCCTGAGGTTTCATCCATGTTGCAGGATGTGTCAGAATCTCCTTCTTTTCTTTTTCTTTTTTTTATAGACAGAGTCTCACTCTGTCGCCCAGGCTGGAGTGCAATGGCGTGATCTCTGCTCACTGCAACCTCTGCCTCCCGGGTTGAAGTGATTCTCCTGCCTCAGCCTCCCGAGTAGCTGGGACTACAAGTGTGTGCCACCACGCCCAGCTAATTTTTGTATTTTTAGTAGAGACGGCGTTTTGCCATGTTGTCCAGGCTGATTTGGAACTCCTGACCTCAGGGGATCTGCCTGCCACGGCTTCCCAAAGTGCTGGGATTACAGGCGTGAGCCACCGCGCCCAGCCAGAATCTCCTTTTTAAGGCTGAATAATATTCCATTGTATGTGGAGCGCATATTGTTTGTTCCTGCTTTCATTAGTGGACATGTAGGTTACTCCTTCCTTTCACTATTGTGAATAGTGCTGCTGTGAATATGGGTGCACAAGTATCTCTTTGACATCCTGCTTTCAATTCTTTCAGGCGTATCCTCCGAAGTGGAACATACTCACATGGCAATTCTATTCTTAACTTTTTGAGAAACCACCATGTGATTTTCCACAACAGCTGCACCATTTTGCATTCCCACCAATAGGGTACAAAGGTTCCAGTTTCTCCACATCCTTGCCAACACTTGTTGCTTTCTATTTTGTTTTGTTTATTATAATAGCCATCCTAATGGGTGTAAGGGTGGGTCCCATCACTTTTGAGTCCCATGTGGCCCACTAGCGCAGTATGGGGCTTGCATTTGTAAAAATTTCTGTTTTTCAAATTAAAAATTAATAACCTACCATTTTCACTGATTTATGCGTAAAGTCATGGGAGGATGTGATTGTCACATCACAGATGAGGAAACCAAGGCTCAGAGAAATGAGGCGATTTCACTGCCTCTCAGACGTCCAAGATGAAAGAACGTCTAAGAGGCAGTGGTGGGGCCAGTACCAGGACACTCGGGCCACCCTGGCAGGGCGAGTTACTTCCTATGTGCCAGGCAGGGGTCAGCCATTTACTGAATTGTCCCGTCGATTCCTCACACCAACCTGGGAAACTAGGCATTCACGCCCTCACTTTACAGGCTAGAAACAGAAAGGGAGGTTACGAGGAGGTCAGCCTCTCCCACAGGGAGAGCAGGGCTGGCTGGCTCATCCAGCCCTGGTCCTGGGAGCACTTCCAAGGTTTCCTTCCCAGCTGGGATCCAGCTGCTCACTGAAAGTCAAGCAGGATGAAGAAAATCAAGTGTTACTCACTGAACAGCAGTGAGAAGCGTAAGGGACAAAGGAAGGCCACCGAGTCGGGAATATCCCACTGCTATTAGCCAGGTCTCAGTGGTCTGTCCCAGAGGGAAGAAATGTAACCTCTGAGTCTTGTTTTCTTTGTTTTCAAGCCAAGGAAGCCAATTGCCCACCTCCCAGGTGGTCCAGAGGATTTAATGTAAGTCGCCTAGTACAGGGCCTGGCTCAGGCAAACATTTCTTTCCTTCTCCTTCCGCTTAACAGGGGCTGAGGGGATCCCGGCGGTGTCTGTTCAACCCCAGAGAGAAGCAGCATCCCAGCCTGGGAAGGGAGGAGAAGGGCCACAAAGTGTGGACTCATGAGAGGATGATTTAGGGGCAGCAGCAGTGTTCTCGGTGTCACTTGGCATGCCATCATTAGTCAGCTTCCACCAAGTGCCAGGGCCCTATAAATAGCTGCAAGGGTGACATTGCTAAGGCTTCTGCCTTAGAAACTCTCTGCAAAGGACGCTGGATCACCCAGGAAAGTGTATTTGTATTCTAGGCAGATATAGAAGTTATGCCACTGAAAATAAAGATTTTATGTATTTGTACATATCCATCCTATAAATAAAATTTATATCCACCTTCCAGGGGTCCAGTCCCACCAGCTCAGTCCTCATTTAATCTGGATGGTGGTTATTAACAGTGTCTGGGAATGAACTGTAGGCCTCTCTGAAATATCATCCTTGTCAGTCCCAGGCCTTTCGAGCAGAGCGAGATCTCCTTACTGCGGAATTATGGCGTTCATATTAGCACGCCTGCTAAGAAGTTCTTATGCTGCGATACACACTTCCCTGAAGTGTTTCATGGAAATTAGATTTCGGGAGAACAAAATCACAGAGGGCTCCAAGGCTGCAGAAGGCGGGGATCCCTCTTTGTTACTGGTTTGCCCAGTAATTAATTTCTTCCCCAGCTCAATTTGAAGGAAAAGATTGTGCTCATTAATTTATCGTCCACCTGTTCCTGAGGATTATTTTGATTGCTTTTTAACAGGAGACTTTGTAGTCAGTAGGGAGATTTAATATCATCCCAAGAGCTGGCATCTGAGTGCAGCGAGCCATGTTATTCTGAGTGATTTCCACCCAAACAAAAACAAGCGCACTCGGTGACTTTCACAGCAAGGCCCTGAGTCATTTGAACCCTCTGTGCAGAATCTCACGGGGCACCTCCCTTGGTGCACTCTGCCCTGCCTCGCTCCCTTCTGTGGAGTTTAGGAAGATATTTTGGGGTATCTGGCTCATCCCAGATCCCCTGTTTCCCCCACCCCTCTTTTGTACCAAAGACACGTGAGTCATAAACATCTAGAATATTTTGTAAAAGAACCAGGCCAGGCTGGGCATGGTGGCTCATGCCTATAATCTCAGCATTTTAAGAGGCTGAGGTGGGAGGATCACTTGAGGCTAGGAGTTTGAGGCCAGCCTGGGCAACACGGTGAGACCCGTCCCTATTAAAAAAAAAAAAAAGCCACTTGTGGTGGATGTGGTGGTGCATTCCTGTAGTCCCAGCTACTTGGGAGGCTGAGGCAGAAGGATCACTTGCCCCAGATTCAAGGCTGCAGTGAGCTTTAATTGTGCCACTGCACTCCAGCCTGGGCAAGACCCTGTCTCAAAAAAAAAAAAAACAAAAAACAAAAAAAAAGTGGGCCAATATCAAGCACAAGTAAAGAAAGCACACAAATACTTTCTGTGGCAAATCCAATTATCTGTATCAAATTCAGAGGGCTTCAACCACCAAATGAAATCTCACCCATCACCTCATTTTAAACTGTTGGTTATTTTTATTTAGACACAGGAATTATAGCTTGATAGCTTTCAGAAAATTATATTTAACCCTCATTTAGATTCAATCTGAATCAATTTAATGAAACGTGAATACTTTTCTAGATTTACAGAGAGAATAAAAAGAAATTTAGACCAGAAAGAAAAACATTTGATGTCTTTTCTATACCCAGGAGATATAATACCAGGCTCTTTTGCTGGTTACTAAGGCTATTTTCCTCAATGGTAATGGAAGAGAAAAGCCTAGAATCCCAGGAAAACATAGGTTGGGATTCAGGAGAGGCATGGGTCCTGCCATCCAATTATTTCCCCCACAGATACCAATGGCCCAGGCGCTGTGCCAGCCCAGAAGAGCCAGCAGCAAGCAGACCTTATTCCTTCCTCCTGCAGCTTCTAGTCTAGTGAGAGGCTGATGTTAGCTGAATTATCACAACAGATATGAAACTACAAGGTACTACAGGGTGTAAGACAGAATTTTGCCCTAACCTAAGAAAGTAGGGAAAGCTTCAGCAGCAGAAACCAGAAGGACGAATGGTGTGGACTAGAAGAAAGTGGGTGGGGATGACTGCCTCAAGCAGAGAACAACATGTGCAAAGGCACTGTGGCCAGTACAAAGGTGAATGTGGCTAAGATGGAAGGGGGTTTGGGCTCAGTCTGTCAAATTCCTGGAGAGGTGAGTGGGGTTGGACTGTGCGGGATTTTGATTTGGCCAAGTGGTTAATTTGATTTTAACCTTGAACATCTTGTAATCTGGAGCCAGGCTGCCTGGGCGTGAACCCTGGCTCTGCCACACACTCTCTAAGAGAACTTGAGCATGCCCTTTCAACCCCCCTGGGCCTCCGGGCCCTCAAATGTGAAGCAGGGGTAATAATACCACCTCTTCTGATGGTTGGTGTGAGGATTAAATTAGTTAATATATGGAAAGGGCTTACAACAGTCCATGGAACATACTATACATTATTATTTTCTTTCATTATTATCTTTAACTCAGCAGTTCTCACCAAGTCACCTCTAAGTGCTTTTTGGCTCTGATGTTTCAGATTTCTAAGAACCTTTTTTGAAATATTCATAGTACAGTTGACCTTTGAGCAACATGGGTTTGAACTGCCCAGGTCCACTTATATAGGGATTATTTTTCCACCTCTGCTACCCCTGAGACAGCAAGACCAGCTTTTCCTCTCCTTCCTCCTCCTCAGCCTACTCAACATGAACACAATGAGGATGAAGACCTTTACAATGCTCCACTTCCACTTAATAAAAAATGTATTTTCTCTTCCTTATGATTTTCTTAATAGTATTTTCTTTTCTCTAGATTACTTTATTATAAGAACACAGTATATAATACACAAAACATACAAAATATGTGTTAATTTACTGTTTATGTTATCAGTAAGGCTTCTGGTCAACAGTACCCCATTAGTAGTTAAGCTTTTGGGGAGTTAAAATTTATACGTGGATTTTTTACTGCACGGGGTCGGCATCCCCGAGCTCCCGCATTGTATGAGGGTCAACAGTAACTCTCATCCTGGAGAAATGCAAAGGAGACAATGTCACTCATTATGTACAGTGCAGAGTGAAGCCACGGGCTGGGATGAAGGGGCCCAGGAGAAGTGCGTGCAGTAGGAGGAGAGGGAGGTGGAGGGAGCCTCTCAGAATGACCCAAAGTGAGGGAGCAGAAAGGAGAGAAACCAGTAGCAGAGATGGGGAAGAATCAGCCCAACATTACTGGATACTTGTAACTCTTAAACTCAGGAGGATGTAGTGTTGAGGGGGGCAGATGCTGGTGACAACTCCATTGGATGAGGACAGAGGGTTGGGCCATGGCTCTGGGGATCTGGAGTTCACTGTGCTCGGGCCCTTCCAGCAGCTTCATACAAACTAGAAAGAGACACTCTCCTCAGAAGCCTCATGTTCCACTGGTGCGGAATCATTATAATCCAGTGAGGTAATTGGAACTGGACCCCCTACAGCCATCTGTCTGGCCACTGGTGTGGGAAATATACACATGTGCACAGCTCTGCTGTGACCATCATCCCTTAGCCTTGGTGCTGCCAGCTGGGGGCAACCAACCCACAGACGAACTCTGAGAAAACAGTTTTGGAACCAATTTGACTCAGGGAGATCACGATGGGAGGCGAGGAAGCAGAGGAGAGGTGAATTCAGATCACTCTGTCAAAAACTCAGGCAGGGAAGAAAGAAAGCAGCCGAGTGCTAGTTTGAGGCTGAAGCTGGACTGAGGCTGTAGAAATCGTATGCATATTTGTAGACTGAACAACAGGAGCCTGTGGAGAGGTGGAGAAAGAGAATTGAGAGCCAGAGAAGAATGTTCAGTGGTAAGGACTGCAGCCCACAGAGAGGTTCTCAGTTATGGGGCCTCTGCCACCAAGAGAGCTGCAAGACAGCTGTGCAGAGGGGAGGGGTCTCTGCAGAACACGCTCTCATTATTTGCTTTTAGTATGTCTGCCTTGAAATGAAACTCCAAGGATCTGACTGAGACATGGAGAAAGGGCTCTGGGCAAGTAAGTTGAAAAGGAAATCAGAGAGGGTGTGGTCCTCATAAATCTGTCCATCAGCAAACACTTATTCAGTACTTGGGATGCTGTTTTCAAAGTGAGATCCTGAACCATTTGCATGAAAGTCTCTTGGACTCCCAGGGCAGATTCACATTTCTGGACCTCACCTGGAACTTGGTGAAGGCAGAATTTCCCCCATCTCCCTGGATGATTCTCAATCAGCCTGCAATTTGGGATTCACTGATTAGGTAAGGCAGGACACTGCATGGCAGAGGCACAAAGGACCTGGCCTCTGACGGAGAAAACAGTGATTGATACGAAAAGGGAACTTGTGACTCTGTATACTAGAAAATTCAGGAGGGATTCTCAGAGATGGCACTGTTTTCACTGGGTGCCAAGTCTAGTCAACAGAGGGTATCTGGAGGTTAAGGAGACAGCAGTCAGCCAGGAGACCCGGAGGGCCCATGGATGGGGAGCACACAAGCTTGACTTTGAGACCTGGGAGGAATTCAGGGAACAGAAAGGGAGGGAGAACAAAGGGCAGAGGTGGAAATTAGAGGGTTCATCTCAAGGAATACTAAAGAGTTTCGCTTGGCATGACAGTTTGTAATGAAAATGGGAGACAAAGTGAAAAAGTGAGTTCATGCTAAATCATGACAGGCTTTGAAGGCCAATTGAAGGAGTGGCTTGATGTATCTTGGCAGGCCTTTTTGAGTGCGCTCTCTGGGCTGCCACAGGGCTGCTGTTGTCCAGTAGTGGAGACAGATGTATACACAGGTAATTGTTATTCTAAGCATGAGCAAAGGAATTACAGGCCAAGGTGGAGGAAGGAGTTGTGGACCCTCTGTGGGCTTGGGGCAGCTTCCCAGGCAGGGCACAATTCCTATCCCTGAGTTTCCAAATGGAAACAAACACCACACATATAACACTACATGCATGCGCAAAACACACATATACACATACACACAACACACACAACATATACAACGTACACATAAACACAAGTGCCACACATGACACATACAACACACACTACCTACATGCAACGCAACATACATATACATACAACACACACACCACACAACACATACACATAACACAACACACATATATACACAACACACAGAACACAGAACACATACACATAACACAACATACATACGCATACAATACACGTAACACAATATACATAAACATAACACAGAACACATACACATAACACAACACATGTATACATACAATACACGTGACATGCAACACACAACATACACAACACACACAGCACACACAACACAATACATGTGCCTACCACACACACCTGCACACATAACGCAGGTGAAACACATGCAAACACATGTACACTCAACACACATAACACAAACACACACAACACACATGAACACATAACACATACCACACATACACGCACACATATACACAAACACACATATACATAATACACATACACATGACACACACATGCACACACATATATAACACATAGCGTACACAGCACTCCCAAACACACACACACACACATCCCACACACACATTTTCCCTGTAGGGCCATGCATGGAGTTTGTAGAGAGGAAGGATGCCAACCGAGTGAGTGACGGTGGGTTTCCCATCGCAGCTCTTCCACTATCTTGTGCCCTTCTTGGGCACTCTGGACAGCCCTGGCCCTCCCCTCCTGGGAGAAGAGGATAGAGCTTGCCCCAGTGGTGTAGATGGCACAGCCCTTGCCAGTTCTAGGCTTCTGAGTCAGTGTGTCTATGAGAAGAGTGAAACACGATCCACTGCCAGCCATCTAAGGAGGCTTTGCCTAAAAGTTTGCTCAAACCTGGCTTCCTGGTTTCACGCCTCTGGAGCACCTGTTCCCAGTGCTCTGATGGACAAGGGCTGGCCTCTCCCTGCACAGATATGGGAGGCACGTGACTTCTTTAAAGGGCAGGTTTTCTCTAGGGCACAACACCTTAGTTGGACCTCAGAGTCAGCTGGAAGCCACAGGTAACTTCTTGGCAGGAAGAGATAGTGGCGGAGTGGGAATTCTTCCTGGGCTGGAGCAGGGCCATTCCTCACTGGGTACCATGAAACAGGAAGAGGGGGCACTCATGTGCCGGCGTCACATAGGAAACTTCCCCGGGGAGTTGGAGGGGAGCTCTGGCTTGACAGTCAGCATCCTCTCCACCCAATGCTATCTGGAGGTTCCAGCTCTCCATATGAATTCAGCCAACAATTGTGCTATGCTAGCTGCTCCCTTCTATAAATATTTACCAGCAGCCCCTGGGAGCTGTCCCCATCCATATATTTCCCGCCCATTACTGTGGCAACTATTCTCTGTGTGGCGTCATAGAATGCTGTGGTAGGATGCCTTCTTGTAGGATAAATGTACGATGCTAAATGGTTTCAGTGAAGAGGACTTTATGGGAAAGCATGGGAGGCAGAGTGTTGTCTGAGCAAATTCATTTGTCACTTTACCTGGAGGAGGAATGCTTTGCTCAAAGGAGCCTATGAGACAGCTCTGCAGTCCTTCATCTTTGTCCCTCACCACCTTAGCAGATATGACACAAATGCTCTTGTTGCTTTGAAAGAACCAATTTCATTTACTCCTTTCGCTCATTCTTTAAGCAAAGCATGCAAGATGTGGAGCATGCATCAGCCTGGTCTCTGCTCGTGGAGCTCAGCCTAGTGAGGGAAGCAGGTCGGTGTCATAAGGGCATGAGCAAGTTGCTTTATGAGTAAATATGTAGAGGTAGTCATCCCTGGAGAAGGTGGGCTTGGATCCAGGCATAGAAGTGGGGAGACATTCTGCCTGAGACTCTCCAAGGAAGGTGGAACACAGCCTCCCTGTGGGACAGGTCAAGGTGAGCTGATGTTGATGTTCTGGTGGTAGGAGAGATACCATGTCTCACCTTTAGAGGATGGGGACTGCGCAGAAGCTCTTCCTCGTGGGAGAGTAGAGCAGGCTGAGCACAAGCAAGAAGTGACCTGTGCAGAGTTATTGCCTGGGCCCCACCACCTGCGTTCTACCCATGGCATGGTCTCACCTGCCTCAAGCATCCTGAGAACCTGTGCCATCTGTCTCAGCTCTTCTCACCATCCAAATCCATGACCACTATGGAGCCGAGAAACGTGCACTCACTAAGGTGTGGGTGAGCAATCGCCCCTTCACCGATCACCGTGAGAGAGTTTGCTCTTCTCTGGTTGCAGGGAGCCCATGAGAATACCTAGGCAGCAGGGAAGGGGCTGTAGGGCACTCCTAGAGCCTAGAGTGGCTGTCTGTGAACTGTCCTGATCCAAATCACAGTGACAACTCAGCCACATAAAGCTCCAGGTCTCTTCCCAAGTGACCAAGGGAAAGAGTAGGAGAAACTAATAGTTTTTGAGGATTTACTCTGAATTTGGCTCCTTAATAAACATCTCCTCATCACCATTCATTCTTCGATTTATTCTTTTACTTGTTCATTTATTTATTCACTCATTCATTTGACACATTTTTTACTGAGCAGTTACTTTGTGTGCTGGGCACTGATCTAGGCAGTCACCTTCCCTTGAGGTTCCCCCATGGAAGGTTGATATTGTTTGGATCTGGGTCCCTGCCCAAATCTCAAGTTGAATTGTAATCCCCAATGCTGAAGGTGGGGTCTCGTGGCAGGTGTTTGGGTCATGGGGGCAGATCCCGGGCTTGGTGCTGTGTTTGTGATAGTGAATTCTCACGAAATCTGGTCATTTAAAAGTGTGTGGCACCTCCCCCACCCCCATTCTCTCAATTGGTCCGGTTTTCACCGTGTGACTTGCAAGCTCCTGCTTTGCCTTCCACCAAGAGTAAAAACTTCCTGAGGCCTCCCCAGAAGCCATGTTTCCCGTACAGCCTGCAGAACCGTAAGCCAATTAAACCTCTTTTCTTTATAAATTAGTCTCAGGTATTTCTGCATAGCAATGCAAGAACGGGCCAATACAAAGGTCATTCCCATTCTGTGCCTGCCATATTTGCTCAGCATCCAAAGGCCCCCTGGCTTTAGGTGGTCACCACTTACAGACAGTGTTGAATAACCAGACAAAACTTCCTGCCCTCCCCAAACTTATTCTCCAGAGGAGAGAGACAGACAGTAAATCTGTCTACCACTACAGAAGGTCAGTAGTGGTAAGTGTTAGCAGGAAAATAAGCAAGGAATGAAACAGTGAGATGTGGGTGTGATGGGGAATTTTAGATTGGGTAGCCAAAAGGTGAATTTTGGGAAAAGATGGGAAGTGATGAGGGAGAAAGCCACAGGACCAGCTGGTGGGAGAGCAACTGGGGCGGAGCTAACAGCAGGTGCACAGGCCTGAGGCAGAGAGCACCTGGCATGTGCCTGGAGGAAGCCAGGGTGCCTGGAGTGGAATGAAAGTGCTGGGGATGTGAATGAGTTCAAGGAAGCAATGGGGGTGAGGGGCGCAGACTCAAAGGGGATCAATTTCATAGGAATTTAGGCCATTATAAGTGCAGGCATTTTCTCTCTAAGTGAGATGGAGACCCAGTGCAGTGACTACACCCCGGCAGAATCCCTCTCCTGCGGGTTGTGATAGGCTGGGTGTTGCGAGGGCGGCCTGATGGGAAGGGCAGAAGTGGGGAGACCACTTAGGGAGTTCTTGCAATGATCCAAGAGGCTTGCTTCCAGATGGTGGTAGTGGTCGAATTTTGGATATATTCTAAAGGTGGAGTTCTCTGGCCATACAGATGGACCAGATGTGAGGAATGACTCAAAGAGAAGTATCAAGAATGGCTCCACAGGTTTTGCTGAGTCACTGGAAGAGCTGAGTTAACAGAGAAAAGAAAGGCTGCCCAAGTGCTCATTTGAGAAGGGAATATCAGGATCTTAGTTTGGATCTTGTGAAGTTTGAGGTGACCGATTGCCATCCAAGGGGAACGGGGAAGCAGGCAGTTTGGGCAATGGGTCAAGAGGTCAGGGAAAGGTCTGTGCAGGAGATGCACATTTGGAAGTCATGAGCATAGAGATCGTTTTGGAAATCATGATTTGGCAAGAGATCATTTAGTGAGTGAGGCTGGACCAAAAGGAGGAAAGGCCCAAGGTCTGAGTCGAGGGCTTGGCAACACCTGGGGTTTGGGGAGACAAGACTGAACCAGCAAAACAGTCTGAGAAGGAATGGCCAGAGAAATGGGAGGGGAGCCCAGCCAGGTGACATCCCTGAGGCCCAGCAAGGGGCCCCACATGCTGATGAGCGTGCAGGGGAAGGTGTTCTGAGGAGCAGCAGAGGGTGTGAGTTACCAGTGACCTTGGGGTGGTAAGGACAAAGGCCTGATGGAGTGAGTTCACTAGAAAGTAGGAGGAGATAAGCAGAGACAGCAGTCATTGCCTCCTCCTTTCAGTAGTTCTGCTGTAAAGGGAGAGGAAAAATGGGGGCAGGAGCTGGAGAGGAAGTGGGGTCAGGAATATGTCCTTAAGACCGAGAGAAATCACATCAGGTTGGCGTCACAGCCACATGGCAGAGATGCAAAGGTGCACGTGCTTGCAACAAGGAAGGGCTCAGAGGATGTACATCTGGATCAGGGTCTCATGTCTACAAGTGGGGAGCTGGGGCCTGAACCAGCACTGCACTGCATTTTTAAAGAATCTTGCTACAACCAGGAAGCCATGGAGTTTTGTTGAAAGAGAGCCTGACCTTCCGCCCTAAGTGACCCCTCTCTTCTAAATCTGTTGGAAGTTCTCCTCCTCTAGGAAGTCCCTCCTGACCATTGCGGCTTGGTGCCAGGCACTCACATATGGAAGCCCTGCAGAGCTGCCACGGGTACCAGCCCATTGGTGTGTATGTGACTTGCACTGAAGTCATCTCTGCAGCTAAGTCTTGATGCGGAGCACCTGGAAGGCAGGGAATATGCTGGCTACTTTGCTGTTTTCTTTATATCTCCTGGAGCTATTTACCCCAGTCTCCTTCCCTTTCCCCTACACACACACACACACACACACACACACACACACACATATACACACACAAGATGTTTAAAGAGTTATTGGGCTTTAAAACAGAAATCAGCATTCAGAACCTCTGCTTTTATGAGGAAAGGCCTTGAGGGCAGTGGAGAAGGAGGCTGGACTTTAAATCCTTACTTGGGGTTGGCAGAGTAGGTTCCTGGTTATATCGGCTCTTCTTTTCATCATCCAGTTCCTGCAACACAAAGCCTGGAGAGGCATGAGGAAGCCCTTTGCTAGCACATGCTTTATGTGTTTTCTAGTTCAAGAGCAGATTGGTCATCAATCTTGCCTTTTGTTTTATTCCTTTTACTTATCTTCTTTAAGTAATCACTTATGAGTTGTTTGCCCTGAAAGCAATTTCTTATGTGTTTGTTTATCAAAATAACAATAACAAGTTATTCAAGGTCAGAACAACATAAACCACAAACTGCAAATGAGGGCATATTCCCATTTCACAGGTGGCAGAACTGAGGACTGTGAAAGGTGACATGCTCTTGTTGGGTGGTGGACCCCAATGTCAAACAATCAACTAGATCTGAGATGGAAAGCTGGATGTATTCAAAAGCTCCAGGCCAGCCTATATTAAGCGAGGAAAGTTGAGATCCACAGAGATCTATTCCTGCTCTTTTTCCCCAAGTTCCAATTTCTTCTCCAGGGCCTCTAGTTCCCTTTTGTAATTCTTCCTACATACCTGTGATTAACTTTTTTTCTCAATTGAATATTTCAGCTGAAAGGAGGAGGAACACCGTTTGGCTTGATTTTAAAAGGCTCCATGTAGGTGTGCCCCTGTCTAGAAAGTACTTGTAATGTGGAATTATGGACAAGACTCCAGCTTTAAGGCAACTGTTAAACGAACAAGTAATGGAAAGTTGCCTTTCACATCTCACTCATTTTAGACACATTCTAGTTAACTCTGCCAGAAAAATAATTGGCTTAGATTGGGTCGATCCAATTGAGGATCTAAATAACCTTGCTTGAGTGGTATTTATATTTCAGCTTCTGGCGTTGGGTGAAGTTATTATGTGGCTTGAATGCTAATTGTACACTAAGTGAGGACAAAAATAATACCAAGGCCCATCAAATGATATCGCTTCTTCTTAATCTCCTTGTAAATAAGTGCATGGAGAGTTTCTCAAATGTTCATTTTGCACAGGTGGCTCCTCAAAAGTTCATTTCCAGTTGTTTGTTGGGAACTTGCATTATTTCCCTAAAGAAATAGTGTTCTGCTTAGTGGTAAACGCCACTGGTCAGAGTAATAATAATAGTCCAATTCACCTAAGCTCTAATGTAGCTGGGCAAAAGTATTTACAGAACCAGCCAGAGTCCTGGGTCCTGGGTGGCAGATGCTATTTAGGTTAAGAAAAAGAAAGATGAGGAGGAAGAGGATGCCATACTCCCACGCCTTTCCTGGGACACAGACCCCTCCGCGTCAGTGTCCAGACAGAGGTCAGGCTGAGAGTGGGGCCCAGGACAGGGCATTAGCTGGACAGGCTGGTTGGGGCAGAAGCAGAATGGCCCTTAGCACCACGAAGATGGCTTGGCAGGTGCAGTTGACTCCCAGAGTTGCTGGGAGTTGAGAGGAGTAAACAGAATGACAGAGCAGAAGTCCCATTATGAAGACTGGTAGTAGAGGCTGGGCACGGTGGCTCATGCCTGTAATCCCAGCACTTTGGGAGGCTGAGGCAGCCTGATCACCTGAGGTCAAGAGTTCAAGACCAGCCTGACCAATATGGTGAAACCCCTTCTTTCCTAAAAAAAAGAAAATACAAAAATTAGCCGGGCTGTGGTGTCGTGCACCTGTAATCCCAGCTAGTCAGGAGGCTGAGGCGGGAGAATCACTTGAACCTGGGAGGCAGTGGTTGCAGTGAGCTGAGACTGCACCACTGCAGTCCAGCCTGGGCAACAGAGGGAGACCCTGTCTCCAAAAAAAAAAAAAAAAAAAAAAAAAAAAAAAAACTGGTAGTAGAATTAGCATCTGAGAGTTGGCGTAGAAACCGGGGCAAATTCTGAAGCTGATTCTAGTGACTAAAAGAGAGTGAAAAACACATGGGGGGCAGGAGGCAGCCACACAGAAAGTGGGTTTCAAACTGGGAGGGTCAGAGTGGGAGAGGATAGGGCTGAGGGAAGTGGTTGGCGTGCACAAGGGAGAGGGAACCCAGTCTGGAGTCTGTGGGTCAAGACAGTTTAGTTACAACTCTTCCTTCCATGTGAAGTCTTTTCCTTTCCTGTTCCTTAAGGCAACCACATTTTCAGCAGCATTTTGACATCAGTGAGTTTGTCTCTGGCCTCTGCACCCTCTCCCACTTCCTGGTGTCCATCCTCCACTCCTCCGTGACCCTCATCTGAGCCACCCTTAGGCTTTTGCTGCAACTTCTCTCCCATGTCTGTCTGCGCTCCTGCTGAGACTCACTCCCCTTCTCTCTCTGCCCTGCTTGTCAAGCTCCAGGCAGTCCTGCAGATGAGCTGAACATTCTTGAGAAGGAAAGGACTTCTATTGTGTAGAAATGATCAGTCAGCCTGGTTCTTCTTCCAGAAGGGTTTGCATTCTGAGAGGACACTTGTCAGCCAAGAGAAATCTATAACTGGTGAATCTGAAGTCATACAACATGAAAGCAGTGAAGTGGAGTGGGAGGGAGGGAGGAGAGAAGAGGGAGATTTTTAGGCAGTCAGGTGAGCATTAGGCAGATTGATTCTGCCCAAGAATCTTCCCTGAGATGCACCCCTCAGATTTGGGGCTGCTTGCCCAAGCTACAGGTTTTCTAAAAGCTCTAGATTTTCACTGCACTTCCCACTGCTATGGTAGGAACTAGCATACTGGACACTGGGGGACAGGAAAAATGCTAGTAAGATCAGCTAAAATCTACTGAGTACTCCCTGGGTGCCAAGGAGTGCTCTAAGTATTTTAATGCACACTATCTTTTAAGCTTCACAGCAATCTTATGAAGAAGATGCTGTCACTCATCTTTCCTTGTATTACAGATGAGGAAACTGAGGCATGGAGAGGCTGGGTAACTAGAACCAAGCCCTGTTGCTAAATGTGGCAGAGCCAGGATTTGAAGCGTGCCTAGCTGACCCAGCACCTCCATCTTTGACCTTGACTTTCTGCTGCCTATGAAGGCAGAGAAAGAAAGGGCAGCTTACAGGCACATAGCTTTGTAGCCTGGTAGCTTTGCATCTGTGTCTTCCAGTTAAGGGGATCTGAGTTGAGCTAAGGAAGTGAGGATGAGGAAGAAGAAGAACTCGGTAAAGACAAAAGCCAGAAGGGATGCAGCTGGCAGAAGGGAGCAGGCTCAGATGTTAAGCTAGCCAGAGGGGCAAAAAGGGCTGGTCAGGGAGTGGCTAAGAAGACATTTCTACAGGAGAAAGACCAAGGATTCTTCACTGACAGAGCCTGGAAGAAGATGAAGTGGGGAAAGACTTTGCACATGGATGGGATTGAGGTGATGACTTTAACAGGAATGAGGTAGCAGCCAAGGCATGGCGATGTGAGGGAAGGAGGGAGAATGGAGAGGTGGATAGGGCTGACTGCCATACACTTCTCTAGAAAGGTGAGCTTTCTGCAAAGAGGAGAATCGGATGGTCATAGAAGCTGAGCAGGCAAAAGATTCTCTGGTTATGATTATCTGAGAAATCATTCTTAAAATATAAGGCTGTGGGCCATGCACCATGAGCCTGGCTCTGTACGAGGTATTTTACGTGCATCATTCTAATTCTCTCAACCCTTCAAGTTAGATAGTGATGCTTCCATTTTACCAAAGGAGGAAATTAAGCCCGGAATGGTTAAGTGACCTGCCCCAGATCATGCCATTAGTAAATTACAGAGTGGGAATGTAAAACCAAGATGAGTTTGCTGCATTACTTAAGCACAGGCTAAGCTGCTGTGACACAGACATCCAAAGACCAGTGAGTTAGATAAGATGGAAGCTTATTTCTCTTTCGTGTAATAGACTAGAGATCAGAGGCCCATGAAAGTGGAGTGGCTCTGCTCCACAATGTCATGTCGTTTCAGACATCTGAATTTCTTCTGTTGTATGGCTTTGTGACATCTTAAGGTATTGTCCTCATCTGCACAGGTGAAGCTGGGTCCTTAGAATTCCGGTGTTCTTGTGGGAAAAACTCCAAGCAAATGGCCCTATTGTGAATAATATGAGCTTTAATGAGATTGCTGTTGCTGCCATTGGATTGTCTGAGCTTGGTCATCATCTCATATCCAGCTGCAAGGGTGACCAGAGAACCTGCAGTCAGGTGGCTGTGTGCCCCAGTGACACCAGGGCTCACATAGTAAAGGAAGAAGACTGTCAAAGCTTTTGATATTTTGGCCACATAATGTTGTCTCTGCTTTTGCAGATGAGATGCTGTGCTGGACAACGCTGCATTTGGGCTTGGGCTTGGGCTTATGAGAGGACCGTGGGGAGGCAGAGCAATGATGTTGTTAGGATTAAATGGCAACCAGGCTTCTGTTATTTCTGGAAGGTATTTTTCCATGACTCAAAGAGTGGGAGGAGGGGAAAAGTTCCTTGCTGTTGAGATATTTGACTCTTGGAGAAGGTTCAGAAGAGCTACCTTGGGAGTCAGAGGAAGGCTCACATTTTCTAAATATTAACATAACTCAGAATCAACATGGAAAAAATTTAAGTATGCAAAGTACAAGGAAGAAAATCAAAATTACCTGCTGTTTCTCCACCCAGAGAGACCCCTGATTAGTGACCTTTCTCCTAAACAGACAGGCGCGTATACCTTTTATTTTTTGCAACATTTGAATGATGCGAACATACAGTTTTGTGTCTGCTCTTTTTCCTGTCTGGGACCATGAGCAGCTGCCTTTGGCTATGGGGAGAAGAAAAGCTTACTTTCCTCTAATGCTCTGTGTGGCAGCTGTGCATTGACTACTGACTGCAGTGTGAACAGATGAATAGGTGTACAGCACCGGGGGCTCCACCCAGGGCCCTGGGGTGGCCCCACATGGGAGGCCTAAGCAGGCAGAGGTGGGGTGGAGAGTGGTGGGCCGATGGGGGCTCTCCAAGGTCCTCCTCCTCCCCAGGGCCTCCCACACTGCACAGCTCCAACTCCTTGGAACTGTCACTTCCAACATGTTATTTTCCCATTTCTCTAGATCCTAAGAACCACTGCCTGTTTAAGCCAGCAAAGGAGATGTCTCCTGCGATGCCAGGGCTGGGAAGGGAAGGGACTGAAGATTGCCTGATCTGACTCTTACTCCCCAGCCAGTGGAGGCACAGCGGGTCTGCCGTGGGCTCAGGTGATGTGTAATTGGCAGATGGTCTCTCCGCATTCATGCTCTCCCCACCTGGTACTAGGAATAGGAAAGGCCAACAGCCTGCCTCACCTCAGAGCTGAGGCAGCCTCCATCCCATCGGGTCACCCCTGGTTTCTGCAGTCTTCTCCTGCCACCCATGCAGTCAAGAGGTGCAGAGGCCCCAGGCGTGACGAGCCTGTCTTCATTCTTAGGTGGACAGGTGGCACGTTTCTTTCTCTCCAGAGCCTCAGAACATCTCACAGAGGCATGGCATCATCTCTGTCTTAAAACTTCCCAGACAAGGGGATCAGCCTCTCTTCTAGGGGGAAGCCAGGTTGTCCTCACAGGTGAAAGGCCTTGTCCTTGAGCTGCTGATGAGCAGAGCCTGGGGCGTGTCTGTCCTCCCCTCCCAGCCCAATGAGCCCATGCTGAAGCAAAGGGTGGAAGGAAGCTTGTTCCCAGCTTTAGGCTTAGCGATGTGCTCAGCCTCCTCTTTGGTCTTTGTGTACCTTTGGCATAGATATTGGAACTTCCCGAGAAGACAGGAGTGAGCTGTGGGGGAAGGAACGACGTCTCCTTCAGGAATCGTTGCCAGCACTTGGGTCATGAAGCCCTTCTCTGTGTCTCCTCCGGCTGGAATACTCATCACGTCCTCTTAGCTGATAACAATAGCTGACTTTAATATGTATAGTGCTTCCTATATATGTGTATGTGTGTATATATATTACTTTTAAAAATGATTTGTTGTATATTTCATAAATGAAGTAAAAATTCATAACAATCCTGAAATAAAGGTCAGTTGGATACATCAAATGAAGTTATTTAATCTATTTACATGGTTTGACATATATGTAAATTAATAGAGCTAAAGAAAAGAATGGCAGGCATGGACCTCTTCAATAACTGCAGGAATCGTTCAGCACCATGCCAAAATATTGAACCAAAAGCTTTCAGTCCTGAAGTTTGTTGTATGAGCTAGAACGTTATCATGATGATCATTCTGAGGCTTGCACAAGGAGAACACAGGTGTGCTGTTGTCGTGTTATCAACAGGAAAAAAATCACTTTGTGTGTGTGTGTGTGTGTGTGTGTGTGTATGTGATAGAGTCTTGCTCTGTCGCTCAGGCTGGAGTGCAGTGTTGTGATCTTGGCTCACTGCAACCTCTGCCTTCCGGCTTCAAATGATTCTCATGCCTCAGCCTCCTAAGTAGCTAGGATTACAGGTGTGCACCACCACGCTGGCTAATTTTTTTTGTATTTTCAGTAGAGACAGGGTTTCGCCATGTTGGTCAGGCTGATCTTGAACTCCTGACCTCAAGAGATCCGCCTGCCTCCATCTCCCAAAGTGCTGGGATTACAGGCATGAGCCATGGTGCCCGGCCCCAAGTTGTTTAATCATTTTTAGCTCAGGGGCAGACAAATATTTACTTTCCTACTCAAAATGCATAATAAGGTAAACTGAGTTCATAAATATTAGTGACGGGGTAATAGAGTTTACCAGATGCTCAACTCAGACCATAGAGGGGTCTTCCATATGTAGTGCAAGTGCCAAAAAAGGCAAATGGGGAAAGTTTACAATATCATAATACATTAAACTATTATATATGTATATGCTTGCTGTGTCTATTATGTATGTAGTAATATAGTGCTTGCTATATGATTACTATACTCTTTTATATATCTGCATACTGTGTATATGCTTACTATATATTGCATATCTATGATAAGCACTATGGTAGTTATGTAGTAAGCACTATAATAATGTGTATATGTATGATAAACACTATATATATTATAATATATAGCACTATTCTAAGCACTTTGCAGCTATTCATCTATTCAGTTATCAATCTTCACAACAAACTATGAGTGGGTTCCATTACGATTCCATTTTAAGATGAGGAAATTGAGGCCCTGTGCCAGCTAGTTATATTTGCTCCCACAGATCCATTTGCCCCCCCTCCTCTGGCATGCTCTCCACCCCAGGAGCCAGGTCTAGCTAGACCACACAGACAAGCTTCTGTGTTCTGTACTTTTGGTTGGGTTTAGCCAGTGAGGAGCCTCATCAGGAGAATGGAGGGAGAGAAGGGAGAGTGAGGACGTGTACCCGTTACCCTGGTTTCCTCCCTACAAGATGACGGTAACTGTCTGGGTTCCCCCACCTGAGGACATGGCTGCTTTCAGAACAAGGCTCTGCAGCCTCTCTCTCCCTTTGTTCCTTCTGGCCCAGTGCTGGGGACAGCACTAACACTGCTCGCCCTGTGTCCCTGTACTGGCGCCTGTGTTTTCCCCATGCTCCAACCACATCTTTAAAATGATCGTTTATAAATACCCCCTCCAATGACCCTAATTTGGTGTTCCATCTGTTTCCTACTGAAACTCTGGCTGATACGGCCCCTATGGGATTTAACTCTTGCACAAGATCTTCCAGCCAGGAAGGGACAGAGCTGAGGTCTGAACCCAGGCAGTCTGTCCTGGTGTCTGTGCTTCTAACCACCACCTAAACCTCTCCATGGAAAGAGCACTGGTCAGGAACCCAGGGTGCTGGTTTGTGCTCTTCTGCCAACTGGCTGTGCAGCTTTGAGCAAATAATGAGATCTCAGCTTCTGTTTCTCAGGCATACAATGAGGTGGTTGCAGTTCCTTTTTGTTCTAACACATGGCTTCCCAAATTCCCACTGTAAGTCAGTCTCTTGCAGCCGTGCGTTTCCTAGGGCCTTTCGTTGCTATTAGTTGTCGCTGTGAAAGCACAAGTTACATTCAACTCCCCAAAACAACTGAGGACACAATTTGCAGGGGCAGTGTTGTACTAAATAAAGCTGTACTCCATTGTGAAGGTGTTCCGCCTCAGGAAACCGCTCTTTTCTCATTCTAGTTCAAATGTGCGTCCCAATTTGCTTGTCTTGTTTATTTATGTTCCTTCCCTCTGAACTCCATTTAATTAAATAACCAAAAAAAAAAAAAAGCTGTATTCACTGTGAGTTGCCGTCTTCATTCAGAAAAATGCTGAGCACACCAAAAGCCAGCAAAGTTCTTGTTTTTGCAACTCAGTGAAGCCTGCTTTCTTTTTCATAAGCACCAAATGACTGCATGCATGCCAACCACAGAAATTAGGATTTGGTTTTGGTTGGGAAAAACGATCATTGACCTGAATCAAATGTCAGTTTTACTCTAGGTGCAAGAATTTTGTGATTGAAGAATACTGTTCAGGGATAGGTTCTGCCCATCAGTTTCCCAGGGAGCTGGGCACAGTGGGTTTGAGCAAATAGCATGAGGGAGGCTTGAATGGGACTAAAGGGGGCACAGTGTTGGGACACACCACATGGGAGACAGGGAACACAGCTTGGAGAGATCTTGTGGATGCAAACACCACAAAGGAGGATAACTCACATGTAATCCTGCTGCCGCCATCCCCAGCCTAACACCAAGGCAGGGGAAGGCTGAGAGATACAAGATTGATAGCATGTATTTAATGTGAAAAATGTTGGAGGGTCTTAGTGGACCACAAGTTCACAGAGTAGGTGATCCTCGAAGACAAAGAGGTCAAGGTCCAAAAACTTGAAGTTTTCGTCCAAAGTTATAAGGCTTGGGCAAAGCCAAGACTCAAACTCAGACTTTTTTACTGTAAAGTCCATGCTCATTCCTTTACACTGTAGCTTCCCAGACCTGGAGAATCGAAAATATGTGTAGATTCTCAGGCCCCATTCCTGACCTCCTGAATCAGAAAATTCACAAGGATAGCTTAGGAATCAATATTTTTGCTTTGGAATGCATCAAAAGGATACAATGTTGAGATCAGCACCTAAATAATCAGGGAACAGGCAGAGTATATGGGACCCCAGTAGAAACTAGAGTGGCCATTAGTTGATAACGGCCAAAACTGAGTGATGAGCAAATCGGGTTAATTTTGCTATTTTCTCTACTTAATAGGCATTGCGAGAGGGACTCAGTAAAGTGTCTCTAAAAGCGACATAAGTATTATCTTTTTCCCAAACAGCAGAGCTGTCACCATCAAGCGTTATGAAATGTGGGAAGCAAAGGGCTGGAAGAATCTCGAAAAGTCCAATCTCCCCACTGCATGCTGGCATCATCGCCGTAACCACTCTCCTCAAGAAGATCATCTGTTTGGGGCAGGATTTGTTCTTTTCCTGGGCTTACTAAATAACCAGCAGAAGGAAAGTTTGGCACATTGGATGTTTTCTCGGGCTTAGCACAACCAGCTCCACCTGCCCAACAGCACACGAAGAGAGTCAACACTGCAACACCTGACATAGGCAGGGGCCAGCCACCCCGGTGTTGGCAAGCAGCCCACCCAGGAGACAGAACTCCAGGTCTGCGTGACGGTTCACATCATGTGCTGGGCCAGCGGGTGGCAGTGGCAGCAGAGCGCACAAACATGCTGGCTTTGGGGAGGTGCAGACCTAGCACCAAGTCTGATTTGGTCATTGCTGTGGGCACGTTGTCAAATCTCTGGGAGCCTCCGTTTTCTTATCTGTAAAATGAAAATAATAATACAGTTGAGCATCTCTACTCTAGAAATCTGAAATTGAAAATGCTCCAAAATCCAAAACTTTTTGAGCATCAACATGACACCACCAGTGGAAAATTCCAACCTGGCTTCATGTGACAGGTTACAGTCACAACTTTGTTTCATGCAGTAAAGTATTTAAAATATCACATAAAATCACTTTTGGGCTATGTGCTGCATATAAGGTATATCTGAAACATAAATGAATTTCATGTTTGGACTTCAGTCCCATCCCCAAGATATCTCATTATACATATGCAAATATTCCAAAACCTGAAAAAATCCAAAACACTTGTGGACCCAACCATGTCAGATAAGGGATATTCCACCTGTGATACTGCTGGTGTCCTGGCTTGGGAGGATTTCTGGAGGTGGTGCACAGGAAGCATTTAGCAGAGGGTCTCATGCATGAGGAATGGGAGTTATTCTTCTTATGGAATCTGCTCTCTGGCTCTCCGGCCTCCCTGGAGCAGAGGCTGCCCAGTCTCTGTCTGCAGCCCCATCTTCCACTTCAGTGTGCTCCAGTTTCAGTGTGCTCCAGCGGACTCTGGGACCCAGAGCTGCATCTCTTTGCCTAAAGCCTTTCTCTGTAGCCATAGAAGGTCATTCTGCCTCCAGGCAAGGAAGTCCAGGAGGAAAATTAATGACAGAAACAGTCTTTGAATCCTGCATGGAAATACTGAATCCTCTCCCACCCACAAGGTGTGTGTGTTCTGCTGGCTCCCAGCTCCCTGTGGCATTAGGCTGCTATTACCCACAGCCATGGCTGCTGTGATAACACACCCTGTACCGGCCGCATCCCCTCTCCTGTCTCATTTCACTACTCCCCTAATGATGTTTTCCTTCACCTCCCGAAGAAGCAACATGTGCTTGAGTCCTTTCCCAGGGATTGCTTCTGGGGGTAACTCAAACTAAGGCACTGCCCACTACCCGCCACATTCTCCCAATTTCTTCAGCATCTCAGGCTCCTTACTCAAGCTGACTTCAGATCTCATGTCTCCCGCCTCCGGCCCTTTTGGTGGTGGCCGCTGTGTGCCATGGCCAGATATCCAGATATCCAGTGGAGGCCCCTCATCACAGCTGTGGCAGATGTGAACTGCGTGCCCCTGCCTTAGGTGCAGCCTGCGTGGGGTTCCTCCCCACGGTCTAAAGCCTCTGAGGTGCTCCCTGCATTCCTGCAGGTAGGCTGAGTTTCTTGAAGAAATGGGGAATGTGCTTCTTTCCCCCAGCTCTGTCATCTGGATTCTAAAGCAGCCCACTTGGACCCAGCCCAGATGAACCCTACAGTCTCCTGTGGTGCTAGCTGGCTCAATAACATATCTTTAGTTGCCCAATCCACCTCCCAAATAAATCACTGTGCTCAAATCTTTGCCTTGGGATCTGCTTTGGGGGCTCCCCAAACTAAGACAGCTGGTGTTTGAAGCGGTCTTGGTAGCAGAGTTTTGTGGGATTCTGCTCTTGGATCCTTTGCTGCTCAGAGGGCAACAAGGCCCCGGTTTTCGGTGGTAAGTGGGTGGTGATGACCCCTTGGCATGCCTTGTAATTGTTAAGAATGTCTTCACTTGGTGAATAAGCTACTGCAGCTCCACCCAGTAAGCAGCCGGCATGCCAGGGTGGACGCAGGTCTTTGGTACACTGCTCTCTGATGCTGCGGCTAGGAATTCCCACCTACCACATTTCTGCCCTGCCAGTGGCTCCCAGTTAGGCTCTGGGGTGGGGGGCAATGGGAAGCTGGAGGAAAACTGGAGGCTAGACAAGAAATAAGGGACATGCTCCTTCTCGCCTCCTCCCTTCCTCTGGTGTCAGGCTCATCCCAGCAATGATGCATCACCTTTGCACTCACAACACTTGGTTTCAATAGCAACAATTGGTTCCAGTTAATGGCTTTGCCCAAACCGGCTTCATGGCACACCTCAGGGATACAAGCACCAGTTAGCTGGTGCCCTCTACTTAGACAAAACTCTTTCCTGTGTGCCCCCCCAGTACTGGGATGAGAGCTGCTTCCTGCCATTACCATCTCTGTGATACCTCAGTGAGGGTGGCCAGCAGTCCTGGTCTGCCTGAGACTAAAGTTTTTCCCAGAGCACAGTGCTTTAAGTGCTAAAACTAGAACAGTCCTGGGCAAACTGGGATGGTTGTTCACCCTATCTCAATGTGCCCATTTAGACCTGTCTGGTTCCTCAATTCTTGTTACTAAATTTTCTCTGTAAAAATAACTAATGTGGTTTAAAACTCCTGGCTGGGCTGGAGCCTGGTTGATACAGGAAGAAGTGCAGGTGCTAGAGGATGCACCAGCTTGTGCAATAATATCACTAGCATTTGAGAGCTATGGTGGTGACAGCACATACAAGTGCAGTGGAGATGATTGTTAGGTGCATCAATGCCCTGAAGGGAGAAAATAGCCCAGCCTGAGTCAGCTAACAATCAAAACAAGCACAGAATTAGAAGCCAGAAAATCTCTATGACAGCAGGTAACACCTAAAGCCAGTCCTGATGCACTGCCAAGATAGCGCCTTACAGCTTGCAAACAATAATGACCTCCTGTTAATGCCAGAACTGCCTTGGCAGCAAAAAGGGTAGAACGTCTAGCAAGGTAGGCATACAAAAATAGATTTATTATGTAAGACCAGAGAATCTACCAATTAACCAGTCTCTGTAACTGGATGGCACAACCTGCTGAAAACTAAGCTTATGATCTGATAAAAGAATAGCAAAGTCTGAATTTATGGCTCCAGCAAATGTTCTGTGTCAAAGCCAAGGGGCTGATAAGGAGGAAGAGACCTGAGGACCTGAAATGAGGACTTCCAGGTAGATGTGCTTGAGAACCTTCAATCCTCAGATTCCCTGGAACTTTCTCGGCTTGCAGAAGTGGCCCACTTCCCTTGCAGAGAGAAAAAGCCTTCCCTTACCCCAAGACCATACATAGCCCTCACTTGAGGCAGAGGCTTTCTGAGATGATGAGTGCCCTTCTCAAGATTTCCTCCACCAGCCCTCACAGCTTCTAGACCAGGGGTCAGCAGACTTATTTTGTAAAGAGACAGCAAAAAATTTAGGCTTTGTGGTTTGTACAGTATTTGCCATAATGATTCAACTCTTCCATTGTATCACAAAGGCAGCATAGACAATATGTAAACGAATGGGTATTTCAGTAAAACTTTATTTACAAAAACACACAATATTTGACACATGGGCCATAGTTTGCCAATCCCTGTTTAGGCCAATAATTGGTATATACCTTGGAATGTTAGATGAGAGAAGTACTGCCATTGTTTCAGAAAGGGATGTAACATCTAGCTAATGTGTACCAACATGACCCAGGAAGACATGTTTGGGGCTGAATTTTGAGAATGTTGGACTGAAGGAGAGTTTATGGATATGAGGGCTGTCTCCTGTGGCTCAGGATGTAGTGTCCTGGCAAGAATACCTAAAGCCAGTCCTGATGCACTGCCAAGATAGTGCCTTACAGCTTGGAAGCAATAATGACCTCTTGTTAATGCCAGAACTGCCTTGGCAGCAGAAAGGGCAGAATGTCTAGCGAGGTAGGCATACAAAAATAGATTTATTATGTAAGACCAGAGAATCTACCAATTAACCAGGCTCTGGGAGAGCCCAGAGGGTTTGCTCTCCATTAGCAATATAAGGAATATGTCGGTTAGGTGGCAAATCAACATTGTTGAGAAACTTCCACTGATTGACCTTTCTAGGCTGCTATAGGTCTGGGCTCCCTCTTAGTGTCATTGGGTATGATGGGTGTCAAGAAGGGCACAGCACAGTTGGCAGCACTCACCCATCAAAGGCAAAGTAGACAAATGATTGTAACAGCAGCAAAGTTAGAAGGACAATCTGGGTTCTTATCTGCAGGAATCAGGGAGTAGTAACTAATAGACTGTGGTGTTCCTAGCAGTGAGACTGGAACATATTGTTTGAACTATGTAACTAAAGATCAAAAGCTGATGAGCAGAAGGCTGATGTCAGCTGCTGCAATGAAAAATCTTGATACTTTGCCCAGTTTCCAGACCTGAGCCACTTATCAGACTCAGAGCCTGTATTGAAAGGGAGGCTGGGTACCCCTGAGAAATGACCTTGTATTGCCACATTAAGCATACACAGTAGTGATACCCCCTATCTATTACCAAAAAGATCTATGGGCATTTCTCCTGAGGACTCAGATATTTGAAGAGCTGTGGACACAAGATCTGAGCTAAAGCTGATACGATGGGACCACTGCCATCATAACACCCTCTGTTGATGTGAGGAAAGTCCTGGCTTCAAATCTGTCTCATAGTGAGGCCAATGGATCTATGCCCTAGCTGCTGTTCATTTTCCTGGTCTCTGAGTTCATAATCAAAATAGACATACTTAACAATGGGAGAACCTGTTATAAAATAAGAGCCATGATGCTACGAAATGCCTAGTGGAAGTTCTCAAAAATTCCTCACCCCAGCTAAGATAGAAAATCAGAAATACTGCCTCTTTCTGGATTAGAATGCCACCCTCCAAGGCTCAAGGAAGGCAGACTTTATAATGGTCCCCATCAAATCCCTAAATAATTTACTAGTCCCACCACACAAAAATGAGATGGCGCATTGCAGATGAAGATGGACTACTGACAAATTAACCAAGTGGTAGCCACAGTTACGAGTGCTGGAATAGATCAACACAACATCTATCACCAAGTATAATAATCTGCCAGAAGCATTCTCTCTCTCTCTCTCTCTCTCTCCTTGAGACAAGAGTCTTGCTCTGTATCTCAGGCTGGAGAGTACACTAGCATGATCTTGGCTCACTGCAACCTCCGCCTCCTGGGTTCAAGCAATTCTCATGCCTCAGCCACCAGAGTAGCTGGGATTACAGGCATGTGCCACCATGCCTGGCTAATTTTTTGTATTTTTAGTAGAGACGAGGTTTCAACACATTGGCCAGATTGGTCTCGAACTCCTGACATCAGATGATCTGCCCACCTTGGCCTCCCAAAGTGCTGGGATTACAGGCATGAGCCACCACACCTGGCCATGGCAGATGCATTTTCTTAAATTTCTATTAGGAGAGAGGATCAGAAGCAACTTGCCTTTACTAGTAATAGAAAACAAAATACATTCACAGCATTGGCCTAGAGCTCTGTGAATTTCCTATTGTTTGTCAAAATACAATTCAAAGGACTTTGGTTGTCTAGATATTCTGCAGAACATTCTGTTAGTCCACCATATTGAGGACATCATGGTAAGCAAACCCAGTTAACAGGAAACGGTAAGTATTCTGAATACCCTGGTAGGATTTATATGCATCAGAACATAGGGGATACACTCTAAAATCTTCAGGGACCTGCTACTTTGGCAAAGTTTTTAGAGGTCCAATGATTAGGGGCATTTCAGGATAGCCCCTCCAAGTTGTAAGACAAAGGCATAACACTTTTTAGAACACTTCAGATTTTGAAGATAGCATATACCACACTTAGAAATATTATTCCAACTCATTTACTGGATTTCAGTTTTGAACGGGACCCAGAGAATCTAAAAGCTTTCCTTCCTCAGTGAATTGACACCTTTATCATCATGTAATGTTACTTTTGATCCCTGGTATTAATTCTTTGTTCCAGAGTCTACTTTGTCTGATACTAACAATGTTACTCCAACATTCTTTTGATTGGTGATTTCATAATATATCGTTTTCCATGTTTTTACTTTTAAATTTTTTCTTTATATTAAAAGTATATTTCTTGTAAACAGCATACAGTTTTTTAAAAAAATTCAATATGACAATCTCTGCCTTTTAATTTGGGTGTTTAGACCATTTACATGTGATATATGTATTGATATGGTTTGTATCAGTACAAATATTTCTAATTATAGATTTAAATCTACCATTTTGCTGGTTGTTTTCTATTAGACTCACATGTTTCTCATTGCCTTTTTCTTCTTTTTTTACCTGCTTTTCAGATTGAGCATTCTATGTTTTCATTTTAGCTCTATACTCAGTTTATTAGTTATACTATTCTTTTTATTTTTAGTTGCTTTAGAGTTTACTGTGTACATATTTGATTTATCACAGTCTAACTTCAAATATTATGCCATTTCATTTAAAGTGCAAGAACTTTACAAAGCATACTCCTATATGTTTTATTATTGTTGTCAGAAACCCTAGAGTAGAGTACTTTGTGAGCATTTTTGCTTTAGGCCAGTGATAGGCACACTGATTTGTGATTGTGCCAATTCCAGCCTGCCACTGGTTATTGTAAATAAAGTTTTATTGGAATATAGCCATTTGTTTGCATGGCTGCCTTCAGGCTACAATGGCAGAGTTGAATGGTTGCAATAGAGACCACGGGCCCACAAAGCCTAAGATATCTACTATGTGGTCCTCTATAGAAAGTTTATCAATCCCTGCAAATAGTCAAGTATTTTTTAAGGCAATTAATAATAGGCAAAAATGACTTTTATAGTCACCATTTCTGAAATTCATTTCTTTTATAGATCTAAGTTTCTGACTGGCATCATACTCCTTCTGTCTGAAATACTTCCTTTAATATTTCTTACAGATGAGGGCTGCTAACAATGAGTTCTCTCAGCATTTATTTGCCTGAAAAAAGTCTTTATTTCACCTCCATTTAAAAATGTATATTTGTTAGGTGTGGAAATCTCTACTAACAGAAAATGTCTATCAGGACTTTAAAAGCCTTCCATTGCCTTCTGGCTTCCACTGTTTCTGGCCTCTTCCAACCAACTGGCATTTTAGCTGACTTTGCCTTACCTGCTTGTAAGGTGTCTGTGCTGGTCTCGCCTGCTCTGACACTGATGAGCCTGCCCTCATGCTTCCTGTCTTTGGAGGGGTTTGTCCTTCTTTGGAATTCTAGTTGCTTAGTTGCCCTGTGATGTCAGTCCTCTGATGAATTCAAGGAATGTTATCATTTTGTATTTCATTTGTCATATTCTTGTTGTTAGGGTAGAGGTGAAAAACTTTCTAACTCTCTACACAGAAGTGGAAATCAATCTAAGATTTTTAACAAAATGATTTAAGGCAGTCTTAAAGAGTTTGGTCCCAATACAAACTGAGTTATTTAACTCATTCAAACATTTAAAGTAAGATTTATAAATTTAATATATTTTATTTCCTTGTTTAGGTACTTCAATTACCTGATGGCTAAACCAATCCTTTCCAGATTTCTTAGGTAATTTTCATAAATTTAATGGATTACAATTATAAACAGAATGAATTCAGGTCTTTCTAAATGTTCCCATACCGTTTATAAACTTAAATAATTTCAAATTAAAAATCATGAGTTTAAATCACTTAATTTTAATATGAACCACAAAGTTGGTCTATTACTTGCATAGCCCCAAATCTCTTAAGTACTTCAAGAACATAGATACCAAAAATGAATAAAATACTTACGTCAAGAATTGTAGAGCCTGAGATTTCACTCTGCTTTCCAACTAACAAGTTTCATCGAAGCTGGCAAAAGACATGAGATCCTGGATCAGAGACAAAGAACTTTGTTACGTCAATAGCAGTAGACAGAGTATCAGCATTTACACCAGTTCCCCAAGTCCCAGTTCTCACAGGGTGATGTGAAGAGCCCAGAGACATCTTTACATGCAATGGGTTACAGGAGAGGAACCCCGAGCTTAGAGATCTGGAATCTTTTATAACAGGCAGTAAGTCCACTTGACCTTTGCATTGGAGGGAGACGTTATCTTTATTATATCAGAGAGCAAACCAACCTGCCCTTTGTTCTTGAAGGGCACCATCTCTGTCTTCCAAAGCTGTTCAGAAAAACACCCTCTGCTCACAAGACATGCAGAAATATGAGAGACCATGGAAAATTGTATCTCAACACCTTAACCACGAAATAATGTTACTATGAGTTGATTCCTCTGAAGTATTCTAAATTCAAATCTGGTGTTTGAAGGGTGTTCTCCTACTAAGGAAACAGTTGTCATTTCAAATAACTTTTGGATTATCTTCTCACACAACTTTTGTGGTTGTCTGTCCCAGCTGAGGAGTTTTAAGACCAGTGGATTTCTGGCTGGAATGTTGTCTTGCTTCTTGTTGGTAACCTTGACTGCCAGGCTGATCCAGTTTTATAGTCACTCTGCTAACATTCTCCCAACAGGGTATTCTCCCTGCCTGTGTCACCTACTCTTAATGTTATACAGGATCTCACTCCACTGATCTTCAACTCGGATGCCACACTCTTTGATTGGGTTCGGCACAACTATTTACTTCTTTGTTCTATTTCAAGTTCTTTTCACATCATCCCTATCTTTTAGACCACAAACCTCGGAGATATGTTTAACTTTACAGTCTCAATTGTTAAGAATATTTGATTCGATTCTTTCATGGGATAAAAGAGGGTAACTTCTCACTTAATTCTCTCTTTCAGTTCTAGAAAGTGCTAAGAGTACCAACTTGGCTGAGGGAAAGAGGAAATTCTTCCTGTGAAGGTCTCTGTCTCAGAGACATAACCGTTATGGCAGCAGCCCAGGTGCTGTGGCTGGGAGTTGGGTGCTTCTGTCCACTCCAGAAGAACTATGGGCCCCTGGAAGGTGCTTCTCCTCAATCTGCTGTGCACATCAGCGGCAGCCCCACCCCTACCCCAAGAGGACCACCTGCCATGGAGGCTGAGTCCAGCCAGGAGTCCAACCAGCACCTGGATGTTTACCTTTACAGCACCAAGGCAGCTCCTAGGGAGAGGCGAGCTCTGACTACACCCAGATCCATTCCCCAAGTTCCTCTTTCTTCCCTCCAGCGGATCATTAATCTCCCAGGACACATGCTGCATGCTAATTGTGCTCATAATGGGAAATGAGTCACAGAGAAGGGTTACCACTGTGGTGACATGGAGCTACCTTTTTATAGGTACATGGTTTTAATGGGAATGTGAGAAGGAATCACTGCCCTAAGGCAGCCTCTGGTTTGACTAGCTTGAAACAACCAAGGTTTCTCCCCATTTCAAATTCTAAATTAATTATAGCCTAAGCTTAGCATCTTAGTCAGCCTTCATTATCCATTCAGTTTGAAGGCCATTACCGACCACAGAGCATCCGGCTCCACCACACAGCGGCACGTCTGTACTCTCAACTCATGGTGTAAAACTTGAGCTGCTATCTCATTTCCCTCAGTTAATAGCAAAATGAAGAGTACCCTGGGGGAAGGAGACCTGTCAATGGCAAGATAGTCTCACATCCGGGCTGGCAGGGTTTTACTCTTCTCACAGAACTGCAGGAGGAAGGGGCGCCCTCACTGGGAGCTTTATCGGGGACTCCAGCTGAGCCTGAGCTCCAGGGCAATGTGGAGCAGTCCTGAGAAGATGTCTCAGTTTCACAATTACTTCGTTGCCAGAATGCACAGAAAACTGGGGTGCTCTTATTTCTGCTTTATGAGACTCCTTGTTGTGAAAAGGGTCTGGGATTCTAGGGACTGGAAAGCAGGTATTGTTGATGGGAACCAGCAGATTTGAGCTGTAGTCCTGTCCCCACTGCTCACTGACATCATCCTTGGATGAGTCACTCAATCTATTAGTTTACTAATTCCTGAGAGGATGTAATTCTTCCTGCCTTCCCTATATCTCAGGGTTGTTGTTGGAGTCTAACTAAATAATAGGTTAGTAAATAAGAATGCACTCTGTGAAGTATTGTCTTCCTTATTCTAAGCTGGAGTCCAGAGAGTTGGTTCTGTTTTTAGGACAGGACAGAGCTGGCTTGCTCAGGGGTTGAGAACAAAGCTACCCGGGTTCTTGGTCTGAAACTGTATTCAAGAGCTAGAAAGACTGGTCATGGCATTCTACCTATGGAACCTATGTTGTCTTAGAAGTGGAAGAAAAGGGGAGTCTTCCCTGCCTAGCTGTGAGAGCATAGGTAAGCCACCTAAGTAAGCGAGTTTACCAAGGAAGAGAGTGCAGTGAGAAAGAGAAGACAGCAGGCTTGGGAGCAGGAAAGAAGAGAGATGGAAGCAAAGGACTGAAAGATAAGGGGCATCCAAGACTACATGGGGTTGGCTCTGTCCTCAAGCTGTATCTGGAATCCCAATGCTTCTCACCTCTGCTGCCACCTTGCATAGCCATCGTCTGCAGAGGTTCCTGAGGGTTGTCCTGGCTCTCATCCTCAACATGTCCTACCATTTGTTTTTGACACAGAAGTCAGAGCAAGCAGCATTTAGACAGCCCAGTTCCTCACAGAGCCCTCAGTAGCTCCTTAGTCTACTCAGGGTAAAAGCCAAAGTCTTGACAGAAGCCTGTGAGGCCATCCTCTCAGGACTTACCTTTTGCCACTCTCTCCCCTGTCACCCACCCAGTCATATGAGCTTCCAGGTTGATGCAGGCTGTTCTAGGCTGTTCCAGGCTGCTCCAGTTTGCTGCAGACCATTCCAGGCTGCTTCAGGCTAGTCTAGGCTGTTCCAGGTTGTTCTAGACTGTTCCAGGCTTTTCTAGGCTGTACCAGACTGCTCCAGGCTGTTCTAGGTTGTTCTAGGCTGCTCCAGGCTGTTCTAGGCTTCTCCAGGTTGTTATAAGCTCTTCCAGGCTGCTTCAGGCGCTCCTAGGCTGCTCCAGGCTCTTCTAGGCTGTTCCAGATTGTTATAGGCTGTTCCATGCTGTTTTTACGCTGCTCCTCAGTCAGTGCCTTAGTCAGCAAACCAACTTTGCTTTTCCCCCCAAACCTCTGGTGATTCCCCAGGAATCATTCACATCTTTGTTCTGATGTCATTTTCATAATAAGGCTTCTCAGGAAGACCACTGCAAACTCCCCAGCTCTCTATGTACCTATCATTTCCTCTTACTTGTCTTTCCCATAGCACTTAACACCTTCTACAATGCCATAACTTTTATTCATTTATTACATTTATTGTTTATTTTCTGTCAGATTCCTCCTCTTCTCACCCCTCCCAGCCCCTCACTCCGCCACCCTCACCCCTAGAATGGAAATTTTGTGAGGGCGGTGGTTTTTTTCTGTCTGTTTCTTTTCACTGATGTATCCCAGGGACCCAGAACACTGCCGGGCACATGTGAAGTATTTAATAAATATTTGTGGAGAGTGAATAATTTTGTGGAAGGTAAGAGTGGAGACTGTCTCAGGAAAGAGATGGAATTTCACGGTGTCCACACTTCCAAATGCTTCAGAGAGATCAAGGTGAGAACTGAGATTAGATGGTCAACATGCACCTTAAATATAGCAGTATCAGTAGTATATTCGGACTGAACAGATTGTGGGGATGATGAGATGAATAAATGGTATACAAGTGCAGGCAAGATAAATGTTCACAACTCATCTAGGAAATGCAAGAGTGAAGGACTGTGAGTAATTTGAATGCTAACGTCTCCAAGGAGGGAGATGTTACTTATCCAGCGTTGATCTAGCAATGATTTAGTGAGCACTGTCTTACAGGCCACAGCCCAGGGATGTCATCTAAGGTTTTTTTAGGTTAGCAAGGAGCACAGGCTTGGAACTGTTCATCACAACACACACTGTACTATAAACAGTATACTGTAGTAGAGCCATATTCATATTTATATTAAATGTTTTTGGGACATAGACCTCTTTAAGAACCTGATAAAGCTATCCGTTGTTTTCTCCTTAGATAAAAACATACAGATGCTCATATACGAAAATCCACACAACATTAGGAATTCACAGGTCCTTGAGGCCAGCAGGTGGATCCCTGGGGCTCTCTGTGGAAGAGATTTTCAAAAAAGTATTGTGGGAAGAGGCAAATAAGTAGCAGGCCTGTCCTGGGGGAAGGAGGAAGCCTCTGGAGAAGGGGGTGGCTGAGCTGGGCCTTGGAGGACGAGCAGAACTTGCTTTCTTGACTCCAGCGTGGGCAGGGTAGGACATAGCATGCTGAGCCTGTGGACAGGACCTGGGGGATGACAGCTGTTGAGTCTAACTGACTGCAGTCCCTGAGTCTGCACTTTCACTGATGGCTTTAGGCTGAGGGTGGGCTGGGCTCCCCAAGATGGTGTAGATAAGTGACGTGAGGAGGGCTGTGCTCCAGCCAGCATTGCTGAAGAGGAGTCACCATGGAAGTAAATGGTTTTCATAACCTGGCCAGATCTCTCAACGAGAAAGGCCCCTGGGTAGGACCGAGGTAGAGGTGTCTCTCCATGGGAGGAGGTCCCTGCTGTGGGACCACATCTGTTTTGATTTGACTCTCAGGCCATGGATTTATTTAACAGATGTGGCCTTTCGGTGGGTTCAGCATTTTACTCCCCTGGCAGTCACTGATTTAGACAGGCTCAGCCAACTCTCTGTGTTTGTTTGGCTTTGAGGAATAGAAAACGTGGTTCTTTTTAACATCTCTCCCTTCAGCAGGTGGTTCGGGGGTGGAGGCAGGAATGGCCACAGCCTCACAAATAGCTGCTGGTCTTTTCCCATCTTTGTTCCTCTTTCTCGTTACTCCACTGACAGCCACAGTCCCCTGAGGAGGAGTGAGAAACGTTAGAACAATTGAGTTTCTCTGCTCCAGGCCTGTCAGCATCCAATAAGCCAACAACTCGACAACTCCGCCTGGTTCTACTTCAGCTGCTGCAAAAAGAGCTGCTGGCAGCGAGGACTACTGGGGCAGAGCTATTCAAGTGAAAGATTTAAATCAGCTGGCAGATACCACTTTCTCCTTTCAGCAAGCAAATTCTGTGTGTGCACAAGTGCCTATACACTCCTTATAATTTGACTTCTGATCTTCCTATTTTAAATAAGAAGATTCAGGAATTTTCTGATATGTGACATTAATAAATGATCACAGAAATCATACTCACATTCCCATTGCACTTTACAATTTTTAAAGTACTTTTATAGCTGTGACTTCATAATGGCCCTGTAAAACAAGCAAAGCCGGCATTATAATAACCCAATTTTAGAGATAAGCAAACTGAGATTCCTGGATGTAATTTGTCACTATACTATAACTCATAAAAGCCCAACATATACTATTCTAAAGCTATTTTCATGTCATCTAAGTCATGCAGTTTGAGGAAAGAGTTCATCTTTGCCTATCCAAGTTGAGGTGCTTCATCTTCAAAATCAGAAAGTCCCTTACTATAGAAACTGTCATTGATTTTCAACTGTTCTGAAATAGAAGCTGAGGTCAAACTGCATCCCCAGATTAATCAAGTAAAGAATATTAGTAGCTAATATTTATTTTGAGCTTTTACTATATGCTAGATACTAGTTAATTAACATACTCATTTGATCCTCATAGCAACCCTGTTATATATGTTTTACTAACGAAAGAAAGCTACAAAAAGTTTAAGTAATTTGCCCAAGGACACACAGAATCCATACTTAAACCCAAGGAGTTGAGTTCAGAGTCCAAGAGAGCTCAGTAGTTGGGTTGATCAGACAAACCAATAATTCAGAATAGTGTGACTAAGAATGATCTATCCTGTACTTAGGGGCCAGGCATGGTGGCTATCATCTGTAATTTGAGGCTGAGGCTTGAGGATGACTTGAAGCCAGGAGTTTGCCATCAGCTTAGGCAAAGACAGTGAGACTCCATTTCAGCAAAAAATTTAAAAAATTAGCCAGGCATAGTGGCATGTGCCTGTAGTCTCAGCTACTTAGGCGGCTGAGGCAGGTGGATTGCTTGAGCCCAAGAGTTCAAGGCTGCAGTAAGCTATGATTGTGCCACTGCACTCCAGCCTGGGTGACAGTGCAAGACCCTCTCTTTAAAAAAAAAATCTGTTCTACTCAAGTCTTGTAGACTAATAAAAGGTTTGATTCCCACAAAGTTAAAACAATTTTAAATCTGGACATACCAAATAGCTTCAAAGTGTACAAAGTAAAATTTGACTGAACTAACCACAAGACAATAGACAAATTCACAATTATAATGGAAGATTTTAATTTTCAGCTCTCTCAGTGATTGGCAGAAAAAAAAATTAGTAAAGAGATAGAAGTGGCCAAAACAAGGAATAAACTTAACCAAATTAATATGTGTATATGTGTACACACATAAAGCAGTTTACTCAATAGCAACTATGTATAACAATATTCTTCAAAATACAAAAATTTACCATGTGCTAGATTTTTCATACTTTAAGTGTGAACAAATTTTAAAGGACTGAAATAATACAGGGTATGTTTTTTGATGACAAGCTAATTAAGCTATAAATAAATAACAGAAAAGTTAAATAGAAAATTCTCATTAGTTTGGAAATAAATAAATATACTTCTAAATATTCTATGGGTCAAAGAAGAAATCACAATGGAAATATGTGAATTGGATGACATTACATATAGAAGCTAATGAAATGTACTTAAACCATACATGGAAGGAAACAGTAGCTATAAATGCATATATTATAAAAGATAATGTTGAAAATTAATAAGCTGATATCACCAGAAGTTATAACATAAACAGCAAATTAAATCCAAGGAAATTAGAAAAATTGAATATTTAGATAAGAAAAAAATTAAAAATACAAAAAATATGTATAAAATAGAGAAGGTCACCAAAGCCGAGTTGGTTCTTTGAAAAGTCTAATAAAATTGAACAAGTTAAAAAAGAAAACCAATATCAAAAATAAAAAGTCATACCTACCTTGAGAGAGGAGCCAAGGTGGCCGAATAGGAACAGCTCCGGTCTACAGCTCCCAGTGTGAGCGACGCAGAAGACGGGTGATTTCTGCATTTCCATCTGAGCAGGGGCAGACTGACACCTCACATGGCCGGGTACTCCAACAGACCTGCAGCTGTGGGTCCTGTCTGTTAGAAGGAAAACTAACAAACAGAAAGGACATCCACACCAAAAACCCATCTGTACATTACCATCATCAAAGACCAAAAGTAGATGAAACCACAACGATGGGGAAAAAACAGAGCAGAAAAACTGGAAACTCTAAAAAGCAGAGCGCCTCTCCTCCTCCAAAGGAATGTAGTTCCTCACCAGCAATGGAACAAAGCTGGATGGAGAATGACTTTGACAAGTTGAGAGAAGAAGGCTTCAGATGATCAAATTGCTCCGAGCTATGGGAGGATATTCAAACCAAAGGCAAAGAAGTTGAAAACTTTGAAAAAAATTTAGAAGAATGTATAACTAGAATAACCAATACAGAGAAGTGCTTAAAGGAGCTGATGGAGCTGAAAACCAAGGCTCGAGAACTACATGAAGAATGCAGAAGCCTCAGGAGCCAATGCGATCAAATGGAAGAAAGGGTATCAGCGATGGAAGATGAAATGAATGAAATGAAGCGAGAAGGGAAGTTTAGAGAAAAAAGAATAAAAAGAAACGAGCAAAGCCTCCAAGAAATATGGGACTATGTGAAAAGACCAAATCTACGTCTGATTGGTGTACCTGAAAGTGACGGGGAGAATGGAACCAAGTTGGAAAACACTCTGCAGGATATTATCCAGGAGAACTTCCCCAATCTAGCAAGGCAGGCCAACATTCAGATTCAGGAAATACAGAAAACGCCACAAAGATACTCCTCGAGAAGAGCAACTCCAAGACACATAATTGTCAGATTCACCAAAGTTGAAATGAAGGAAAAAATGTTAAGGGCAGCCAGAGAGAAAGGTCGGGTTACCCTCAAAGGGAGGCCCATCAGACTAACAGCGGATCTCTCGGCAGGAACTCTACAAGCCAGAAGAGAGTGGGGGCCAATATTCAACATTCTTAAAGAAAAGAATTTTCAACCCAGAATTTCATATCCTGCCAAACTAAGCTTCATAAGTGAAGGAGAAATAAAATACTTTACAGACAAGCAAATGCTGAGAGATTTTGTCACCACCAGGCCTGCCCTAAAAGAGCTCCTGAAGGAATCGCTAAACATGGAAAGGCACAACTGGTACCAGCCACTGCAAAATCATGCCAAAATGTAAAGACCATCGAGACTAGGAAGAGACTGCATCAACTAACGAGCAAAATAACCAGCTAACATCATAATGACAGGATCAAATTCACACATAACAATATTAACTTTAAATTTAAATGGACTTAATGCTCCAATTAAAAGACACAGACCGGCAAATTGGATAAAGAGTCAAGACTCATCAGTGTGCTGTATTCAGGAAACCCATCTCACATGCAGAGACACACATAGGCTCAAAATAAAAGGATGGAGGAAGATCTACCAAGCAAATGGAAAACAAAAAAAGGCAGGAGTTGCAATCCTAGTCTCTGATAAAACAGACTTTAAACCAACAAAGATCAAAAGAGACAAAGAAGGCCATTACATAATGGTAAAGGGATTAATTCAACAAGAAGTGCTAACTATCCTAAATATTTATGCACCCAATACAGGAGCACCCAGATTCATAAAGCAAGTCCTGAGTGACCTACAAAGAGACTTAGACTCCCACGCAATAATAATGGGAGACTTTAACACCCCACTGTCAACATTAGACAGATCAACGAGACAGAAAGTCAACAAGGATACCCAGGAATTGAACTCAGCTCTGCACCAACCAGACCTAATAGACATCTACAGAACTCGCCACCCCAAATCAACAGAACATACATTTTTTTCAACACCACACCACACCTATTCCAAAATTGACCACATACTTGGAAGTAAAGCTCTCCTCAGTAAATGTAAAAGAACAGAAATTATAACAAACTACCTCTCAGATCACAGTGCAATCAAGCTAGAACTCAGGATTAAGAATCTCACTCAAAACTGCTCAACTACATGGAAACTGAACAACCTGCTCCTGAATGACTATTGGGTACATAACGAAATGAAGGCAGAAATAAAGATGTTCTTTGAAACCAACGAGAACCAAGACACAACATACCAGAATCTCTGGGATGCATTCAAAGCAGTGTGTAGAGGGAAATTTATAGCACTAAATGCCCACAAGAGAAAGCAGGAAAGATCTAAAATTGACACCCTAACATCACAATTAAAAGAACTAGAAAAGCAAGAGCAAACACATTCAAAAGGTAGCAGAAGGCAAGAAATAACTAAAATCAGAGCAGAACTGAAGGAAATAGAGACACAAAAAACCCTTCAAAAAATTAATGAATCCAGGAGCTGGTTTTTTGAAAGGATCAACAAAATTGATAGACCGCTAGCAAGATTAATAAAGAAAAAAAGAGAGAAGAATCAAATAGACGCAATAAAAAATGATAAAGGGGATATCACCACTGATCCCACAGAAATACAAACTACCATCAGAGAATACTACAAACACCTCTACGCAAATAAACTAGAAAATCTAGAAGAAATGGATAAATTCCTTGACACATACACTCTCCTAAGACTAAACCAGGAAGAAGTTGAATCTCTGAATAGACCAATAACAGGAGCTGAAATTGTGGCAATAATCAATAGCTTACCAACCAAAAAGAGTCCAGGACCAGATGGATTCATAGCCAAATTCTACCAGAGGTAAAAGGAGGAACTGGTACCATTCCTTCTGAAACTATTCCAATCAATAGAAAAAGAGGGAATCCTCCCTAACTCATTTTATGAGGCCAGCATCATCCTGATACCAAAGCTGGGCAGAGACACAACCAAAAAAGAGAATTTTAGACCAATATCCTTGAAGAACTTTGATGCAAAAATCCTCAATAAAATACTGGCAAACCGAATCCAGCAGCACATCAAAAAGCTTATCCACCATGATCAAGTGGGCTTCATCCCTGGGATGCAAGGCTGGTTCAATATACGCAAATCAATAAATGTAATCCAGCATATAAACAGAACCAAAGACAAAAACCACATGATTATCTCAATAGATGCAGAAAAGGCCTTTGACAAAATTCAACAACCCTTCATGCTAAAAACTCTCAATAAATTAGGTATTGATGGGATGTATCTCAAAATAATAAGAGCTATCTATGACAAACCCACAGCCAATATCATACTGAATGGGCAAAAACTGGAAGCATTCCCTTTGAAAACTGGCACAAGACAGGGATGCCCTCTCTCACCACTCCTATTCAACATAGTGTTGGAAGTTCTGGCCAGGGCAATTAGGCAGGAGAAGGAAATCAAGGGTATTCAATTAGGAAAAGAGGAAGTCAAATTGTCCCTGTTTGCAGACGACATGATTGTATATCTAGAAAACCCCATTGTCTCAGCCCAAAATCTCCTTAAGCTGATAAGCAACTTCAGCAAAGTCTCAGGATACAAAATCAATGTACAAAAATCACAAGCATTCTTATACACCAACAACAGACAAACAGAGAGCCAAATCATGAGTGAACTCCCATTCACAATTGCTTCAAAGAGAATAAAATACCTAGGAATCCAACTTACAAGGGACGTGAAGGATCTCTTCAAGGAGAACTACAAACCACTGCTCCAGGAAATAAAAGAGGATACAAACAAATGGAAGAACATTCCATGCTCATGGGTAGGAAGAATCAATATCGTGAAAATGGCCATACTGCCCAAGGCGATTTATAGATTCAATGCCATCCCCATCAAGCTACCAATGACTTTCCTCACAGAATTGGAAAAAACTACTTTAAAGTTCATATGGAACCAAAAAAGAGCCCGCATCGCCAAGTCAATCCTAAGGCAAAAGAACAAAGCTGGAGGCATCACACTACCTGACTTCAAACTATACTACAAGGCTACAGTAACCAAAACAGCATGGTACTGGTAACAAAACAGAGATATAGATCAATGGAACAGAACAGAGCCGTCAGAAATAACGCCGCATATCTACAACTATCTGATCTTTGACAAACCTGAGAAAAACAAGCAATGGGGAAAGGATTCCCAATTTAATAAATGGTGCTGGGAAAACTGGCTAGCCATATGTAGAAAGCTGAAACTAGATCCCTTCCTTACACCTTATACAAAAATCAGTTCAAGATGGATTAAAGACTTAAACATTAGACCTAAAACCATAAAAACCCTAGAAGAAAACCTAGGCATTACCATTCAGGACATAGGCATGGGCAAGGACTTCATGTCTAAAACCCCAAAAGCAATGGCAACAAAAGCCAAAATTGACAAATGGGATCTAATTAAACTAAAGAGCTTCGGCACAGCAAAAGAAACTACCATCAGAGTGAACAGGCAACCTACAAAATGGGAGAAAATTTTTGCAACCTCCTCATCTGACAAAGGCCTAATATCCAGAATCTACAATGAACTCAAACAAATTTACAAGAAAAAAACAAACAACCCCATCAAAAAGTGGGCGAAGGACATGAACAGACACTTCTCAAAAGAAGACATTTATGCAGCCAAAAAACACATGAAAAAATGCTCACCATCACTGGCCATCAGAGAAATGCAAATCAAAACCACAATGAGATACCATCTCACACCAGTTAGAATGGCAATCATTAAAAAGTCAGAAAACAACAGGTGCTGGAGAGGATGTGGAGAAATAGGAACACTTTTACACTGTTGGTGGGACTGTAAACTAGTTCAACCCTTGTGGAAGTCAGTGTGGTGATTCCTCAGGGATCTAGAACTAGAAATTCCATTTGACCCAGCCATGCCATTACTGGGTATATACCCAAAGGACTATAAATCATGCTGCTATAAAGACACATGCACACGTATGTTTATTGGCATTATTCACAATAGCAAAGACTTGGAACCAACCCAAATGTCCAACAATGATAGACTGGATTAAGAAAATGTGGCACATATACACCATGGAATACTATGCAGCCATAAAAAATGATGAGTTCATGTCCTTTGTAGGGACATGGATGAAATTGGAAATCATTATTCTAAGTAAACTATTGCAAGAACAAAAAACCAAACACTGCATATTCTCACTCATAGGTGGGAATTGAACAATGAGAACACATGGACACAGGAAGGGGAACATCATACTCTGGGGACTGTTGTGGGGTGTGGGGAGGGGGGAGGGATAGCATTGGGAGATATACCTAATGCTAGATGACGAGTTAGTGGGTGCAGCGCACCAGCATGGCACATGTATACATATGTAACTAACCTGCGCATTGCTCACATGTACCCTAAAACCTAAAGTATAATAATAATAAATAAATAAATAAATAAATAAAAAGGCAACATTACTGCTGATTCTAAGTTATTAAAAATTAAAAGATAACATTAGAATATTATGAACAGCTTTATGCCAAAAGTTTAAAATTTAGAGGAAATGAACAAATTAATGAAAAATAAAACTTACCAAAGATGAAGAAGACAATTTTAATGTTCCTGTATCTACTAGAGAAATTGATTTTTTGAATGAAAAACCTTCCATCTTCCCTAGGAGATCTATTTCTATTCAGTTTGTAGAAAGCCACAAGAGAATGTCACTCCTACCATGACAATGGAAAAAAGGCAGGTAAATCTGCAAAATAATAACTTTTTTGAGCCCATCAAAGAGCTGAGTTTTCCAGGAAAAGAGGTAGAATGGATTCCGAAGAGTGATGAGCCCCTTTAAGGAGAGATAGTTTGAACAAACGGTTTCACCTTCAGCAGAATCCAAAAGCTGCCATCATAAAAGTGGATAAGAAGACAGCAGGAACTTTTAACAAATTCATAAAGGCCAAGTGTAGACTATCATGACAGTTCAGAATAGTCTGGAGTTCCATACTCAATGGGAAGTCTGTACTCAAGCTCTTATCCATGAGTCTCCACTGGATACACACAAGAAATATAGGGGGCAGGGCAGAAAACTAGAGACAGCCACATTTAGTGGTGCAGGCATGCCAGAAGTAATCAGCTGCTACTGGGGGGCAGAAACAAAACCCTGTCCATTTCCCAGATCCTTGTCTCATAAGAGGTATAAGCCTTAAGTTGCTAGAAGAGGAAACCCTCCCATTTCTGGAGAACAGGCAGAGATTCACCACTTCTCGGGGAGGGGTAGAAGCACACCTATCTGCCTCTGGAGGAAGAGTAGAAAACTCTCATAGCACTTGGTCCAAAAGACCCAACCAGATGCAAGGCACGGTTTGGCTGTCCTGAGGTGGGGAAGATAGAATGGTAACAATGAGACACTTCCATTCCCAAGGTTGTCCAAATGCACAGGGCCTGCTAAAGACAGAAGCTGGATGAGGAGAATCAAGAACACCCCCTGCCTCCACCATGAGCCTCGTACCAAGTTACACACAAGGTCAGTCTACTACTGGGGAAGAAGCAAGAAAAAGACCCTTCTGTGGTCACTGAAAGCTAAGAGAGAAACAGGAACATTTGGAAAAATCCACTAGCACCATAGATACCACAATATGAAGAAAACCACCAGCTCTCCACTGGAGGAGATAGAAGTCTGGGTGCCCCTAAGGTGACTATAGCAACAACCTAGCTGAACAACTGACTAGATTAACTGACACACACACACACACACACACATACACACACACACACACTGATGGACTGACAGGAAAAGAAGTGATCCATTTTCAGGCATAAACATTATTTATCTTTGTTTCTACTGTTTTTCTTAATAAAATATTCTTCATTTGATGAAAAGTTATAAAACATACAAAAGCTAAACAAATGAACAAATAGAAAGACTTTATTGTTAAGAGATAAATCAATCAACAGAAACAGACTAAGAAATGACCCAGATGTTAAAGAATTATCAGATAGAACTTTGTCATAGCTATAACTGATAAATTAAAAGATCTGTTGGGAAAGGTGGACAACTTGCATGAACAGATGGGGAACTTTAGCAGAGAGGTGGAAATGATTTTTAAAAAATCAAATGCAAATGCTAGAAATGTTTAAAAGAAACCCATGATATCAAAGATGAATTCCTTTTGCAGACTTAAAGGGAAGCTGGACATCATTGTTGAGGAAAGAACCGTGAACTTGAAGATAGGTCAATGATTAAAACAGGACAAAAAGAAAAAAAAAAGAGTTAAAAAACCCAGAACAGTAAGAGCTGTGAGACAGTTATAAAATGGAATAAAAATACATCATTAGAATTCTAGAAGGAGAGGAGATAGAGAAACAGATATAAGAAGTAGTTGAAGAGATAATGACTGAGAGTTTTTAAAAACTAATAAAAAATGACAAAGCAAAGGTATACAAAATTCAAAGCATCTCAAGGAGGATGTCACACATGCACACACATACACACAGTATAGTCAAACTTCTGAAAACCAAAGATATAGGGAAAATCTTGAAAGCAGTCAAAGGAAAAAGCAACATTAAATACAGTGGAACAAAGATGTGAATATCAAGCAGACTTTGGTCAGAAAGTAGACAAACCAGAAGACAATGCAGCTACTTCTTTAAGGTACTGAAAGAAAAAAGTCAACTTAGAACTCTATATCCAGTGAATATGTCTTTGAAAAATGAAGGCAGAATAAAAATTTTTTTCAGACAAAAAAGCTAATAGAACTCATTGCCTGGAGACTTGGACAATAAGAAATATTGAGAGAAGTCCTTGAGGCAGCAGAAAGATACCAGACGGAAATGAAGAGCTCTAGCAATACACAAAGAAATGTCGAGCTTTAGAAATAGTAAAAATAAAGGTAAATATGAAACAGTTTTTCTTACTTTGTATTATTTTATAAGAAATATATTTTGAAAATAAAATATTCTGTCTGAAGCAAAATAGTAACAGTGAATTCTGGAGTTTATAACATATGCAATAGTATGGCAAAAACAGCTTAAAGTATGGGAGGGAGAAAATAGAACTATAATGTTACCAGGTTCTTATGCTATATCCAAAGTGTCCTAATATTATTTGAAGTAGGCTTTGATAAGTTAATGTAAATATGGCAACCCCTAGAGTAAGAACTAAATAAATTAGAAAAGAGGTATAACTAATAAGCCAATGGTAAATATAAAGTGGAATTATGCAATATAATTTAAAGACAAAATAGCAGGAAAACAGAAAAAAAAGAATTAAAACAGGACAGTATAAACAAGACAGTTGATTTAAATCCAATCATATCAATAATTACATTAAATATAGATAGACTTAATGCCCCAAATTAAAAGGCAGAGATTGTCCAACTGAATATGGAAAAACAAAATCCAATGATATACTGTCTACAAGAAACCAATTAAATAGAAAGAAATATGTAGTCTAAAAGCAAAAGGATGGGAAAAGATATGCCATGCAAACTCTGATCAAAAAAAGTAGAAGTGGCTATATTAGTATTAGAAAAATTAGATTTTAGAACAATGAATATTACCATGGCTAGAAAGAGACATTACATAATAATATTATATGTTTATCAAAAAGACATAATCCTGGATATGCACACAAAAACGGAACTTGAGAAACCTGACAGAAGTGAAAATCATATTTGGAGACTTTAATACTACTCTCTACCTAATTAAAAGAACGAGTAAACATAAAGTTAATAAGGATATAGCAAAGCTGAACAAGACTATCAACAGTTTTGAGCTAAGTGACATTTACTGAATGCTCCTTCTGACAATAGCAGAATACACATTCTTTTCAAGTATACGTGGAACACTCACCAAGATGAATTATATTCTGTGTCACAGAACAAATCTTATACATTTAAAATTATAGAAATCTAATGAATTATCTTCTTTGACAAGAACACAATTAAATGAGAAATCGTAATAAAAATCCTGAAAATATATCTGAAAATCCCTAAATATTTGGCAATTAAACAACACAGTTCAGAATAACACACGAGTCAAAGGGGCACTCAAATGGGGAAATAAGAAAAAAATTTGAGTTGAACAAAAATGAAGACAAAACATATCAAAACTTGCGGGACACAGATAAAGCCACACTAAGAGGGAAATCTATAGCATTAAATAGTTACATTTGAACAAAGGTTTCAAATCAATGATCTAATCGTCTACCTTAAGAAACTTGAAAATGAAGAGTAAATTATCCAAGCAAACAGAAGGAAGGAAATAAGAAAAGAAGAAATAAATGAATTTTCGAAACAGACAAATAATAGTGAAAATCAGTGAAACCAAACTTGATTATTTAAAAAAATAATAATATTGCTAAATCTCTAGACAGACTTATCAAGAACAAAAAATGTATATATAGAGAGAGGACACAAATTACCAATATCAAAGCAAATCCAATGAAAATCCTAGCAGAAGTTTTTTCTTTGGTAGAAATTAACAAGGTGATTATAAAATATATTTGGAATACAGAAGTTTTGAAAAAGAACAACAAAGTTAGGGGACCCTCATATCTGATTTCAATTTTTACTGTGAAGCTATAGTAATCAAGAGAGTGTGATTTTGGAATAAAGATAGACATATCGGTCAATATAAATGAACAGGGTGTCTAGAAATAGATCCATACATATATAGTCCATTGAATTTTGACAACGCATCAGGGTAATTAAATGGAGAAACATGTCTTTTTGACATACTTAAAAAAATGAACATTTACCTCACAACATATACAAAAATTAATTCAAAATCATAGACTTAAATGGAAAAGCTAAAGCTATAAAATTTCTAGAAGAAAATATAGGAAAACAATTATGACATTGGGTTAGGCAACATATTTTTAGATAAAACACTAAGAGCATGAACCATAAAAAAGAAAATTGGTAAATTAGACTTCAAAATGTTAAAATGTTTGCTCTTTAAAAGGCATGGTTAAGAAAATGAAAAGATAAGCCATAGACTGGGAGGAAATATTTGCATAACGCATATCTGATAAAGAACTATATTCAAAATAAATAAACAACTCAATTCAATTATAAGAAAGCAATTCCATTTAAAAAAAACAACAGGCAAAAGATGTGAATAGATATTTTACCAGAGAAGAAATATGTGTAGCCAATTTGCATATGAAAAGATACTCATCATTATACCTTGCTAGAAAAATGCATATTAAAATCCCCAAACTAAAATGAAAAAAAAACAAACACAATACCAAGTGTTGGTACCGGATGCAGAGCACCAGGAACTTTCATACATTGCTGGTGAGAATGCAAAATAGCATAGCCACTTTGGAGAAACGTTTGGCTGTGTTTTATAAAATTAAACATACCCTGCCCAAATAATGCAGCAATCCCATTCCTAGGTATTTGCTACTGCTAGCTGCTTGCTCCTGGGCATGTCCACATAAGGATCTGCACATGAATGTTTGTAGTCACCTTTTTATAGTAGCCCAATCCAGGAGCAGCCCAAAAGTCCATGTCCTGCTGAATGGACAAACAAATTGTATACATTCATTTACCCGACTATTACTCAGCAATAAAATAAACTACTGACACATGCAACAGCTAGACGAATCCCATAAGTATTATACTCAGTGAAAGAAGCCAAACTCAAAAGGCTACAGACTATGGTTCTATGGATATGACACTCTAGAAAAGGCAAAATGACAAGGACAGAAAACAGCAGCAATTGCCAGAGACTGCTATTAAAGGAAGAGAACTGACTAAATAAAAACATAGGGGACTTTCTGGGCAGGTGGAAATGTTTTAGATACTGATTCACAACTGTATACATTTGTCAAAACTCATTGAATTGTATACTTAAAAAGAGCGTGTTTTACCTTTTGTAAATTATACCTCAAAAATATTACTTTAAAAAATACTTTAAAATATCATTTCCACAAAGAAAACTAGAGTCCCAGATGACTTCACTACCAAATTGTACCACATATTTAAAGAAAAATAATGCTTACCTACAGAGGATAAAAACTCCCAAAGAATAGAAAAAGAGTGAACTTCTATTAACTTATTTCTTCAGACCAATGTAACCCTGATTCCAAAGTCCACAATGACAGTATTAAAAAAGGAAATTTGTAGACCAATCTCACTCATGAATTGTGCAACAATCCCAAATAAAATATTAGCAAACCCAAACCAGCAACACATTAAAAAAGATAACATATCATAATCAAGTTGGGTTTATTCCAAGAATGCAAAACTAGCTTAATATTTGAAAATCAATCACTGTGAATCACAATTTGACAGAATAAAGAAGTAAAATCATACAATTATTTTATATCCATTTATAATTTTTAGAAACTCTAAGCAAAACCAACAAATGAAGGCAAATTTCTTAACCAGTTAAGATTATCTCTTAAGAACTTACAAAAGCATATAATTCTTAATGGTGACATACTGAAAGCTTTCCCTCTGAGGTCAGGATAAGGATGCCTGGTATACCACTTATATTTAAAATTTTATTGGTGGTTCAAACCAGTACAATAAAGCAATGAAAATAAATACAAAGTATAAGGATTGGAAGGCAAAAATTACAACTGTATTTCTTGCAATAATACAATTGTGTATGCAGACGAATTATTTAAATCTATAGATTATTGCAATAAATTCTGATTTATATTTATCTGATACAAGATAAATATAAAATATTTTAAAAATAATTATACTCCTATAGCAGCAACAAACATAAAATAAACTTAAAAATAGATATTGTATGCAACAGCATATAAAATCGAATGAGACTAAATCTAATGACGACGTTCAAGGCAATGAAATAATATTGAGAGAAACTAAAGAAGACCTAAATAAATGGAGGAATTGAAATATATCAAGAATTAAAAAGAGGCAAAAGGTATGGAGAAAGTTTGATAAAGATATTATCTTCAACTTAATTGATAGAGTCAGTAAAATTCAAATTAAAATCCACTCAGATTTCTATGGGTGTGTGTTTATATGGAAATTGACAAACTTATTTTAAAATTCATAGGGAAATGCAATTGCCAAGACATCTAAAGATGTACAATGTGGAGGACTTACTTATTCTATAAAATACCAAGACTTATTCATAAAACTAGAATGTGTGGTATTAGTGTAAGGATAGAGAAACCAATGGAAAGTATCGATCCGTGCATTTATTCAGGAATAGCACTGCAGACCAATTGGGAAATGGTGATCTTCAATAAATGATGCTACATCATTTATTTTTCAAGTGAGGAAAAAATGCAACTTGATCCCCCCTCCTACCTTACACCACATACAAGAATAAATTCCAAGTGGATTATAGATTTAAGTGTGGAAGGTAAAACAATAAAGCTCCGTGAATATACATAGGAGGATTTCTTGGTGACCTTGAAGCAGATAAGGAATTTTGAAAACAGAACAGAGACACCACTAATCATAAAGGAAAGGACTGATGAATGGTACTACGTTAAAATTAAGCATGTGCTGGTCATCAACTTCAGTGTGAGCATAGTGGGAGGAATCGTTAATACAACCTGTGTCATCCTGATATAAGCAGTGTCCTTTGTTTGCAGTGTCTGTAATTCGGAGCCCACAAGGAAACTCAAAGTAAGAAAAATTTCTCAGACCTCAAAGACAAAGAAACGAAAGGAGGTCAAATTTTTAAGACATTTATGCCATGTGCAAAACTCCACTTTACATGGTCTCCTTTCTGGGCACTCTTTTATAGACCCCTCCTCATCAAACTTGCTCAAGTTCTTCTGCACTGTAGCAGTAGACCATGGGTCTCCCAAGGTAGCAAAATATTTTATAGCAGCCTTAAAAGTTTGAGACACAGAGGGCGAAAGTCATTTACAACTGAAGAAACCATGACAAGTGCTCAGTGTCACAATTCGGTAACACTCCACAAAGCTTAAGTGCTCAATCATTGAAGTTGTGAGGTACAAAATGGAGTGTCAAATTGAGCCAGGGTTTAGATCAATGAAGTTATTACCTAAGCAACATTTTGAACATAAGAGAGGATGTACAGACTTCATCAGTGAAGTCCTGGAATTTTCTCTAAGGGCTAACTTCAGAAAGAGCAAATGGAATATTGATGCTACCTTGCCAAACACAATTTCCAGGTAACTTTATTCTCTGCTCCTCCTTTTTTCTCTTTTTCCTTCCTACTAACTTCCTTTTCTCTCTCTTTTACATTCGATTTCTAATTTTCTCCCTACTTTGTCTCTTTCTGTCTCTTGATTCCTACTTCTTTTTATCTCTATATTTCCAGCTCTTTCTCTTTATAGTACCCAATTTCTCATTTTCTAACTCTTTTTATAGCCATTCTCTGTCTTTCCTTTTGTCTTGATAATCTTTCTCCTTTTGCCTTTCATTCATTTCCTCTCTCTTACTAGCACTGTTGTTGTGGATCTCCTCCGGTGCCTCTCTCACCCTCTCTCTCCCAATTCCTGTTTTATTAGATTCCTGGGTAAAAGAGAGGTAGCATCAGAGCTGCCATCCACCTCATTCTCATTTTTCTCACCTTTGCAGACACATTAGCCCATAAAATCTCGTAATTCCCTCCAGATCCTTTCTCACAGATGCATGCCTGCCAGGATAAAGGGAGGGTTTGGGGATGGGTGTGGAGGACGACATCTTATCAACACCCAGGGGAACTAGCATCAGCAGCAACAAGAGAGATGTTATTGTCAGGCTGTGAACACTCCCATGGTACTTCAGGGCTGTTAGATTTTGTACATAATAACAGCTATGAGCTCACTGAGGTTTATTGACTTCTGAACTGCTGCATCCCTACGACACACGCTCCAAGCAGAATTCTGAGATGAGGCAAGGGGGAAGGAATAAGAAGGGGATGAAATCAAGCTTTCACTGTGTCTTAAATCCCTGGGCCAGGGCAAACTTGCTGCTGCGTGCATCTGTTTCCTTCTTACAAATTCCATATCATAACCTATGTTATTTTTTTCTTACACATTCATGTACCTTTCTCTTATTAATAGAAAAAAAATAGCACAGAATCCAATTGCAGTGTGGTTCATTAAAACAATTTTAAAAATCACTTAAGCAATTAGCCAACAAGAGATCTTTTGAGTGAACGGTGTGCCTGAACGATTTATGAGTTAGCAAAGTCTTGATTGAATTAATTAATCAGGAGTTAATATTTTAGCTGCCAGCCCCAGCCTGGATGATTGCTGCTGTCATTTGAAATCACTGATGGTTTGCTCGGATAGTCAGACATGATGTATCGTCTTGGTCAGAGACCCATCCTGCTCATTAGAGTGAGATGCTCCTAAAAACAGGCTCAGAATCCATCTGTGTTAGAGCAGAGTAATCCATGAGGATAGCAAGCTAAAACCCAGGATAGGAAAGAGTTTAGGGCAGACCATTAGGGACCACAGAACAGAAAAGGGATGGAGGAAAGGCAGCGTAAGTGAGGGAGGAAGGAAAGACCGACAAGCAACAATGGTTGCCATCTTGATGAACGCTGTCTGCCAGGCACTTCCATGTGCTATCTCAATCACAGATCTCAAAGCTCCTGAAGAGTGACTATTGATATTCCCATCCTATAGATGAAGAAATGTATTTTCCCAGGAGCTAAGAGAGGATGTTCCTCATGCCAGCTACTTTATGTGTCTTATCTCTGTTAATTATCACTCCCCTCCTTGAAGGGTTTTACAAATGGGAAAATGGAATAACTTGGGAGTTGAAAAACTTGATTAGGGTCAAAAAACTGGACAATGGCAGCGCTTGGCTGCACACATCTGCACTTCACCACAGCATGGTCCTCTTCACATCCTTAGGAATGCAAGACAGAGGCCAGTGGAGGGAAAACCTGGCCTATCTCATGGTCTACCAAGTATCAGCCATGACTTGCAGCCACAAGGCGATTGCTCAAATCCAGCCTTCTATCATTGGCTTCCCAGAGGCTTAGCTGCAGGGAGGAAGCTAAATTTAAATTTTGCTTCTAGAATTTTCTGTCTCTGAGGCTTTCAGCAAGTCTCTTAAGCTCCTTGAGCTTTAGTCTTCTCAAGGGAGTAGCTTGCAGACTGTAGTAGGAGTTAAGAGGAAGGATAGGTAAAGTATGCCCTGAACCAGGAGTTCATTTTATTCTTATAGCTATTACGTGCTGAATTTCATTGCCCCCAATTCATATGATGAAGTCCTAAACCCCAGTATCTGGGAATGTGACTGTATTTGGGGACAGGGTCTTTGAAGAGGTAATTAAGCTAAAATGAGGTTATTTAGGGTGGGCCTGTTATGTTCTGGATGTTTCTGTCCCCCCAAAATTTACATGTTGAAACTGAATTCCTGATGTGGATAGTATTAAAAGGTGGGAACTTTAGAAGGTGATTAGGTATGAGGGCTCTGCTCTCATGAATTGGATTAGTGCCCTTTAAAAGAGGTTCCAGGGACCTGTTTTCCCCTTCCACCATGTGTGGAAGCAGCAAGAAGAAGGTGCTATCTGTAAAGCAGAGAGTGAGCCTGCACCAAACACCACACCTGCTGGTGCCTTGAACTTGGACTTCCCAGCCTCTAAAACTGTAAGAAATAAATTCCTGTTGTTTATAAGCTGGCCAGTTTACGGTTTTTGTTGTTGTTGTTGTTGTTGTTGTTGTTGTTATAGCAGCTCTATAAGGGCTTAACCCAATATGATTGGTATCCTTATATGAAGAGAGATTAGGACACAGACACACACAGAAAGAATTCCAGGTGAGGACACATGGAGAAGGAGTCATCAGCAAGTCAAAGGAAAAGGCCTCAGGAGAAACCAACACTGCTGACACCTTGCTCTCACAATTCTAGCCTCCAGAATTGTGAGAAAATAAATTTGCTTTTAAAGCCATTCTGTCACTAGTACTTTATTATGGCAACCTGACCAAACTAATACAAGTAGCAAAACAGAGCTGGAGAAGTCACCCAGTTTCCCCAATATCTTTTCAGTTTTCACTTTTGTATGTAGACAGCCTGCAGAAAGCTTATATCTCATGGCCATGTCTATAGTGGTCCCAGTTACTTTCCAGTATGCCCCCCTTTTTGGTTGACTGTCTTTTCCACTAGAATATAGGTTCCATAAAGATGGGTTTTGTTGGTATCTCCAGAGCTACTCAAGTGCCTGACCATGGCAAGCATTTACCAAATGGATGGACAAGTTAATTAGTTGGTAATTCACCTCTTCAAAGTATTCAGAGAAAGAAGTGGAAAACACAGTCGCACCTCTCAGAGATGGTTTTGAGAATTAGGCTTCTACTAGTAAGTCACTTTCTGATTTCTAGAAGTGAAGTACCCATCTCCCCAATATTTTGTGGAAAGTCTCTGATAAAAAGAGCTGTCCTCTCTGCAAAGCATGTCATCTTTTCACACACATCTGTGTGCTCTGGACTTTTTGTTTCAATTTTTCTCCCTCTAAAAGTGATCCATGTAAGTCCATGGTGTTACTGTGCATGTCATTTTCACACCATCTTCCCCATGTGAGAGTCCAAAGCTGCCTTAGTTGTCTTCTGAAGATTGATGATCAACATTCATTGAGAATGAAAATCGAGGAAGAACAATGCCCACGCAATCCTCTTTTACTTATCAATTTCTCTTTCTTTGAATAAATATATAGGAGGTTGTCCATAAGAGTGTGAGAAATTTATATTTCAAAATAGATTATAAGGTCATATAAGTAGAACTTTCTCCTTTTTTTTTTTTCTTTTTGAGATGGAGTCTCGCTCTGTCACCAGGCTGGAGTACAGAGGTGTGATCTCGGCTCACTGCAACCTCTGCCTCCCGGGTTCAAATGATTCTCCTGCCTCAACTGGGACTACATGCGCATGCCACCACGCCCAGCTAATTTTTGTGTTTTTAGCAGAGATGGGGTTTCACCGTTTTGGCCAGGATGGTCTTGATCTCTTGACCTCATGATCTGGTTACCTTGGCCTCCCAAAGTGTTGGGATTACAGGTGTGAGCCACCGTGCCTGGCTGACATTTCTCCCTCTTTTAAGAAAAATATAGAAAATTGTCCATAAGAATACAAGAAATATGTTAAAATGTATTATGAGGTCATATAAGTAGTGGCAGAGAGGAGATTGGTCTTCTTAATTATAGGATGATATATATTTCTGAGCTCTTAGGAGTCTCAATTTTAGGGTTATAGCAGTTTCTGGGATACATGATTAAACAGAGAAAAAAACGCTCCCTTCTCACTCTGTTGGCATAATCCTTCACCACTGATGGTGGTCTGCATTGGCCATGGAGAATTATGCCCCCACCTGTCTCCTGCCTAGATTCTGAGACTCTTCAGAGAAGGAGCCAGGTTTATTCACCTTTAGACACCTACTACCTACCTTAGCACTCAGCACTTGGGAGGGTTCATACATTGATTGCTGAATTGAAATGAGACAAAAGTGAAAGGTGCCCAGATAGAGGAAATTTTCTGGGGCTCTTTCTAAGGGAAGGAGTGAAGGGGAGACCTAAACATACTGCCAAGTGGAAAGTGGACAAAAGGGGCCCTGTCCAGGTTCCAGTCAGTGGTCAGCGATTGAATTGGCTCACGTGGTGTAATCTGAGGACTCCTTTACCTTATACTTTATTTTGCTTTAGTGCAATTTCACAGCTCATACTTAAGGTACGTGTGTGGAAAGCTTCATAGATGTCAGACTTCCTCTGCTGTGTGCTTTGGCTCCCAGATAAAAAGAAAAATATGAAGAGAACTAAGAGAACGACAACTTTATTAGCCACAGTGATAAATGAATCTTTCCTTATAGTGCCATATCCCCTCCCCCAAGGTGCCATGGATATAGTATAATAAAAATACATGATACGAATGCCAAAATAAAAATTTAATAAGGCCACAGTAATAAAATGGCAAAGATGCATGAAATGGTGCAGGAGTGGACAGGATTGTTTATAAATATGGGTAAAAATGGTTGTGGTGAATAGTTTCTTCCCTGTGTGTGTGTACATGCGTGAACATGCGTGAGTATGGATGTGTGTGGAATGGGAGAGCATGGAGTGGGGAGGGTGTTGGGAGGGTCTTACGAGTGCTCAGATTTTCAGGTCTTTTAAAGATGGTAATTGGGGAACTAAAGGAGAATACTAACAGGTCACAGAGATAAGATGCCTCACCCCTGTTAGAGGCTAAGCCATAGCTACCTGAGTCTAGTTGCACCTGGGGCCACATAACCTATTTGAAAGGCTCTTACTTCCTTTCCTGACAAGAGCCATTTCTGACCTTTCTTCCGTTAAAAACTCTTCTCTGTTCACCACTGTGGTTTCCAGATGGAAGTGGGTAGAAATGGTAGCGGGAGTCCATGGGGAATATAAGCTGTTGTTCCAACCTTTCAGAAAAGGTGAAAATATTTATTAAGAGTCTCAAAAATGTACACATTGTTCATTTCAGCCATTTTCCTACTAACCTAGGAAAACAATCCAAATATAAACCAATAATTTTGTACAAGATTTTCACCCAAAAAATCACTTATTAAATAGGAAAATTATCAGCAACCTAAAGTTCAAACAAGGGAATAATAATTACAGTCAACCACTGTATAAAATACTGTGGGTCCTCCAAAAGGATACTCACAAAAATTTCACACTAAAAAAATGTGAACTTCCTAGGAGATAGTGTGATTTAAGAAGGATGATTTTTTTTAAACTCCTTATTATACAATGACAAGTATGGAAAAAAGCAAAGAAAAAAATCAAAAAGGAAATAATCAAAATGTGAGCAGCAGTGGCCTCTGGTTGATGAGGGTGCTAGGATTTTTTTCTGCTTTTTCAAATTTTATTGGACAGTTCTATTTTTCTACAATAGGCTTTTGTTATTTTGTAATCTGACAAAAAAAATACAGATAAAATGGAGTAAGTACTCATGGGCAGCTGGTTGTTAGAAGGGGCTTCTCTTAGGCTTCATTCAGGGCCCAGGAATTGTGTGGTTCTGGTTGGAGCCCTGCCGATGGTGGGGCTATCCAGGCCATGGCAGACATTGTTTCTGCCCTTGTCTCCAGTGCCTTTAAAAAATCTGAAGGGTACACACAACAGAAATTGTACAGCTCAATAAACTCACACAAAGCAAGCAGCAATGTAGCCTGATTCAGGTCAAAAAAAAGAACACTCTAGCAGCCCAGCACCCTCATGCCCTTTCTGAATCACACTGCATCCCCCTCCGGAGCTAACCACTCTCATGATTTTCAGCACTATTTTAAAATTTCCTATTTGTTAAACTGTGTGATAGAATCATCCATTTTTACTCTTCTGTGTTTGACTTCTTTTGCTCAACATTATGATTATGAGATTTCTTCGTGTCGTTGCATGTAGCTGCAGTTTTCTCTGTTTCACTGCTGGAGTATGAATGCAGATTGTGGTATGACTACTCATCGATTCTATTGTTATTCACCTAGCCTACTGTTGATGGACATTTTGGTTATTTCCTGTTTGGGGCTATGATAAATAGTATGCTATTATGAACATTTTTGTGCAGTCTCTTGCTGTACCTATGCATGCATTTCTGTTGAGTTTATAACTAGGGAGTGGAAATGCCAGGTCAGAGGCTACGCATGAATTCAACTACTACAGGAATGACAATTTGTTTTCCAAAGTTGTAACAACTTACACTCCCACACACAGTAGATAGGGATGCCTAATGTTCCACATCCTCATGAACATTTAGTATTATCTCTCTTTAATTTTAGTCATTCTGGAGGGTGATTAGTAGTATAATATTGTACATTTCAGTTGCATTTCATTGATTGCCAGTGAGGTTGAAGCTGATAAGCTCCTGGAAAAACTAATGAAGGCAAAAAAAGAGAAAAAGCACAAATAACCAATATCAGGAATGAAAAAGAGCCCTCACTACAGATACCTAAGAAAGCAAACAGACTGCGTCTGCTCAATACCAAGAGATTCAGGAAAATTCTCTCTCTGCTTTTCAGGAATATTTGATCTAGTTCTTTTAGCCTCTTCCTTCATGATAGATTCAGAATTTGGCAAATTTTTGGATGGAAAAACTAAGTGTGTCTAATGTTTACACTCCAGGATCACAGGATTTCCAAAAGCTCTTACAGTTTCTCTTCTCCTCCCTGCTCCCACCCTTTGCCCACCCTCAGTGGCCTTGTCAAGGGAAAGCACTGATTCGCAGCCTCTAGCTTAGGCACAGAATCAACCAGTGCCCCAAAGAGAAAAGCTAGTGGCTTATCTTTAGCTCACTTCTGAAAGTTTCTCCTCTTTCTGGAATTTCAGCGGCTTTGGACTTCCCTGCTTCCAAAGCTCTCTTAAAAATATGATTTATTCTCAGCAAGAATATTGGCCTGCCACTAATTGCTCTGTCTACCTAGAGGTGGTCTGATTGAGTACTTCTCTTTTTTGTTATTTCAGTTTTCCCCTCCATTAGTATTCTTTCTGTGATTATGTACAGATTATAGCAGGCATCCTTGACTTATGAAAATCTAAAGTTAAATGACATGTATACCCTATTTGTGGACATTGCAAAAATACCCATGAATATTTGACTTTATTAAATGAACAATTTTAATTTAAAACAATTTAATTTCTCTTCTCCTTTCCTGACTTCTTTGCTACTCTTTCCATGTTCTTTGCTACTCTTTCCATATTTTATTTTCCTATGTATTTGAAACGTCAATAATATCTTTATTATCATTACTATTTTATGCAATTAATATTCATTTAGATTTGTCTACACGCTTATGATTTTCACTATTCTCCTTCTTTTTTCCATTATCTCTGGCCTTCTGCCTAGGATCACTTTCTTTTGTCTTACAGAATGCCACTGAACACTTCCTTTGGTGCAGGGCTGGTGATGAATTCAGGGATGTTGTTTGTCTGAAAATGTTTTTAATTTGGCTTCATTCTTGAAGGATACTTTCTCTGGGTACAGAATTCTAAATAGTCAATTTATTTTTTCTGCATTTTAAAAGATATCACAATGTCTTCTGGACCTCATTGTTTCATTGGGAAATCAGCTGTAAGCATTATTGGTGCCCTTCTGAAGGCAATATATATATTTTTCTGCTTCTGGCTGCTTTTAACATGTAGTTTTTTCCTTCTGATTTTCAATTCTCTTTTCAATTTCTATTTGTAGGTTTTTTTTTCATTTATCCTGTTTGGTGTTCTATAGGGTTCTTAAAACAGTGACTTTATGTCTTTAATCAGTTTTGAAAAATAATGTCATTAATTTTTTCAAATACTGCTTTTGTACTATTTCCTGTCTATTCTACTTTTGAAAATCTATTATGATTTTCTCTGTCCTCTATGTTTTCTGTGACTCTTATGTCCTGGTTTTCCCAGAATAGCCATGGTTTATGCCTATTGACATTGTGTATCACTCTATTTAGCGTATGTTTATATTCAATAAAGTATTTTTATAAATAATTACATTAAAATGAGCCAGGATGTATTTAGAAGGTCTCTATATGTCAGCCGCCATGAACATTGATAATATGAGAGATTTATGTGAAATTATCAGAATTTTCACTCTACTAGGTCAAATCTGAAATAAGAATAGCTACAAGCCATCTATTTTTTGAACCTTTCCAGATATGATTCAATAAACTCTTTCCTTTTAAAGACAATATGCAAGGAGTTTTGGTGGGGAAAAAATGTGCTCTATACCAGTGAGGTAGAGACAGGTAACTTCTTTTGGTCTCTAACAGTGATGGCAGAAGTATTTGATATTGCAATCCTAGTTGATTACTGGTCATCAACCAAGTGGGCTTTTCCCCATGCTGTGGCCTGTGCAGGGTGTACAGCTGCCAGGTCCCAGCCAACGGAGTCAATGGGAATGTGGAAAATTATAGATTAAACACATATGATCTATATGTAGGAAACAGAGACTGAACAGGTCTTCTGTAAAGCAAAACATCATAGTCTGAATGCTCTTGCCACTGTGGTTTTGTTGTTATTGCATGGAGTAAGTTTAGAACTCTTCATTTTATTATTTGGTAGTGCTTTTTAATGTTACAATAACCCTTTAATCAGAAATGAGCTAAAACAATAGGAAGTATATGTTTAATCAAAAAATTAAGTAACAAATTTCCATTTCTCAAGACAGTCGATGATCAGTATGTAAGTTATACAAAATGCTTGTCAACATTTAACATCAACCATAAGGGCTGTATCACTGACCGCATGGAACCAAGAAGATCTATGTCAGGTGAAAAGGCATCAGCATCTATTTCAAAAGTTAGGCCGGGCGCGGTGGCTCACTCCTGTAATCCCAGCACTTTGGGAGGCCAAGGCAGGTGGATCGCCTGAGGTCAGGAGTTTGAGACCAGCCTGTCCAACATGGTGAAACCTTGTCTCTACTGAAAATACAAAAAAATTAGCCGGGCATGGTGGTGCAGGCCTGTAGTCCCAGTTACTTGGGAGGCTGAGGCAGGAGAATCACTTGAACCCAGGAAGGGAAGGTTGCAGTGAGCCAAGATTGCACCACTGCACTCCAGCCTGGGTGACAGAACGGGACTCTGTCTCAAAAAAAAAAAAAAAAAAAAAAGAGTTAATAGTTATTTTAGTTCCTTTAAGGTTACTTTAAGAAAATTGTGTTTCAAAATGACAATTTAATAAAGGCAGAAGCAAAAGGTTTGGTTACATATTACTTTATGAAGAAGACTTTTATTTAGATCAAATAACGGGTGTTCTAAATTAATTTTACTTACAATCCAAGTTTTCTTGATCATATTTGAAAGTAAAATGATAGTGATTTGTGATGTTTTGGAAGAAGAGAAATTTTGCAAACCGATAATAATACCAGCGTTATAATGGTGTCATCAGATTCTTCAAACAGAAAATAATTACAACAATGATGTAATTTTTCTTTTTTTCTGAGACAGAGTCTCGCTCTGTCACCCAGGCTGGAGTACAGTAGTACAAACTTGGCTCACTGCAACCTCTGCCTCCCAGGTTCAAGTGATTCTCCTGCCTCAGCCTCCCGAGTAGCTGGGACTACAGACGCCCGCCACCACGCCCAGAAAATTTTTGTGTTTTTTGGTAGAGATGGGGTTTCACCATATTGGTCAGGCTAGTCTCAAACTGCCGACCTCAGGTGATCCACCCACCTCGGCCTCTTAAAGTGCTGGGATTACAGGCGTGAGCCACGGCGCCCAGCGGCAATGATGTAATTTTTCATATACTTTCAAAGTAAAGCTTCTGGAAGTTCACTCTGTCAATGATGAAACACTTGACATTATTGCAAATGCTATTGTAAATTCAGTATAAAGCCTCAATATTAAAAATAAAGGGATTTGGCCAGGCGCGGTGGCTCAGGCCTGTAATCCCAGCACTTTGGGAGGCCGAGGCGGGCGGATCAAGAGGTCGGGAGATCGAGACCATCCTGGCTAACACGGTGAAACCCCATCTCTACTAAAAATACAAAAAATTAGTCGGGCGTAGTGGCGGGCGCCTGTAGACCCAGCTCCTCGGGAGGCTGAGGCAGGAGAATGGCGTGAACCCGGGAGGCGGAGCTTTCAGCGAGCCGAGATCGCGCCACTGCAGTCCCTCCTGGGCGATAGAGTGAGACTCCGTCTCAAAAAATAAAATAAAATAAAATAAAATAAATAAATAAATAAATGGATTTGTTTTTGAAGTGATAAGAGAGATACATGTTTTTATGAAGCACAGCATTGTTTTAGAGACAATTATGTTGCCAATAAAGAAACTGGTAGAAATCATATTTGGCACTTGTTTTGGTTCACACATATTTTTTGATTCTATGTATCCAAAAAGGCTATGATGTCTTGTCAATGAAATAGAAGTGATAGTCATAAAAATTTTTTTAAAAAGAGTATACGGTATAGTTAGAGTAATTGAACCACAAAATTTAATGTAGAAAGCTGATATGGATAACAAAATTCCTTCATCAGGGAAGTCTGAACATTATTGGCCAATATTAATCAGATATTTGAAATACATAAACCTTTGATAAATTAATTTGTAAATTAACCTAAGTGTTTAAAAATGGTAGTGGGTGAAGTCATTTGTAAATAAGTCCTCTAAATTTGGGGTGCTTTCTTCCCCCAAATCAATTGGAAATCTTTACTCCCAGGAATCAATGCATAGAGCATCAAAAAATGTCTTAGAACTTTTTACACGTCCAGAGAATCGTATTCATTCAAAATAAGACTTGCAAATAAGCGGATAATAAATTTACCTATGAAAATGAGGGAAGCCATAAATGAATTAGAAGAACAGTGTACAAGATTTACTTTTTAAATTCTATAATTAAGCTTTGGAATATTTTAAGTAGTTTGATGAAGTTCTTATTTTCAACTCGATAAATTTTATTTTACTGGAATGAAATGAAATTGAGAAAGGCTATAATTTTTATAGCACCTAAATTTTCACTGAACATTTAAAAATTATGACAGGGTAACATACTTGACAAATTTGGTCTTGTAAAAATTTTGTCAAAGAAAGGCACTCTGAATAGAGGTAGAAAGACAGCACCTGTGTGAATGTTGAGTCTGAAACACTTACATATTCAAGGAAAAAATGATTGCTAGTGAGGATATCCTTTCTTTAGCAGAATGTGATCTGAGCTTACCAGGTACCTCAGCACCTGTAGGGAGAGTACTTTCTTAATTAAAAACTTCATGGTCTACAGCAAAGTGTCAAAGATGTCAATAACTTCAAATTAATTAACCTTCATATGCAACTTTGAAAATCACGGACAATTTTGTGAAAGAAGTTTAAAATAGTAAGAGAACACAGAAGAAAACTCAAAAAAATCTTTCAGAAAAGTAACCGTGACAAAGTATTAGATGCAGATATGGTTAATAATCATAACCAACAATACCGATTAAAGTGTGTGAATATGTGTCAAGAATAATTCTTTTGCTTGTATTATCTTTAGCGTTCAAATCGGTATAAAGAAGTTATTCTTGAATTTGCTTCAATGTACATGAATATATGCTATTTTTATATTTATTTATTTATTTATTTTTGAGACGGAGTCTCGCTCTGTCACCAGGCTGGAGTGCTGTGGCACGATCTCGGCTCACTGCAACCTCCGACTCCCTGGTTCAAGCGGTTCTCCTGCCTCAGCCTCCTGAGTAGTTGGGATTACAGGCACGTGCCACCACGCCCAGCTAATTTTTGTATTTTTTTTTTTTAGTAGAGACAGAGTTTCACCATATTGGCCAGGATGATCTCGATCTCCTGACCTCATGATCCACCCACCTCAGCCTCCCAAAGTGCTGGGATTACAGGTGTAAGCCACCGCTCCTGGCTGCTATTTTTAATTTTTAGGAAGATTTTCTTGTAAAATAGTTTTTAATATAGAACTACCCTGTAGATCCAACAATATAAGAAACTAATTTTCAGTCAGTAAATCAATAATTTTAATCATTTTAATTTACTCTCAAAATTGTATTGATTTAACTGTAAATTATATAAATTACATGGTCACGTATCCATATGTCTCTTCTGCATTTTAAAATTTCTTTTCTGAGGAAGGGTCTTGCTATGTTGCCCAGGCTGGTCTTGAACTTCTAGGCTCAAGCAAGCCTCCCCATGTAGTTGGGATCATAGGGACATACCACCATGGCTTCTTCTGCATTTTCTATCCTCGGTCTCTGGTGTCCTGAGCTCTATACCAATTCTTACCCTCTCTCCCCATGAACAAATTGCTTTACAGACTGTTTCAGGTATCAACTCATTCAGACAATTTTGTATTATAGAATATACAGCTTTATGCAATTTTTTCAACTTTCTGAGTGTGTGAATTCAATATATTCCTCATTCATTCACTCATTCATCACTTTCCCACATTCCAGGTGCTGAGGGCGCTGAGAAACATGAGACAAGGCTTCCGCCTTTGAGAAACTCACTCAGTAGGCATGTTTGGGGGAGACGAAGGCACCCTTCCATTGTTCTCAAATCTGAGGTCCTCTTTCTACAGGTCAGGTGGCCCTGCAGACTGCAAGACAAGTGAAGCCCGATGACGACAACGTGCATTCCCTGGATCACCTGTCTGTCAAAAAGAAAAGAAAAATAAAACAATTACAGGCAGACCCTCATCCACACGTTTAGTTCTCCAGGATCACTGAGGTGGTGGAGCTGCAAAATCTCACAGGCCCAGGGCCCACAGGCCTGGGATGGGTGTTGCTCCATGGGTAGGTGCTTCCTGCTCTGCCCACCTCACCTCAGCCAGCTGCTACTGCTGCCTCTCCACCCACCCCTGGGTGCTGCAGCCAGCAAGGTCCTTGTCTCTTACTGCCTAAATGCTGTGCTTACCCTTTTGGATAGCAGCACAGCGTCATCTCTGGATACCAAGAAGCCAAAGTCAAGGTCATTCTATCTACCTGTGCTCTGGGCTCGGGTTATTTCTTGCAAGTCTGGAGTTATAATTCCCACAGTACAGGGTTCATGCAGCAGACAAAGAGTACACACTCCATTCCCAGAAAATGCCCTTCCTCACCCTTACCATCGTAACCACACAGCTTCTGTGCCCTCCAACCCAGCCCATCCCACCAGACTGATACTCCTCAGACTGCCTCTCTCTGCTACACTCAGCTTCTTCCTAGGACAGGTCTCTTTTCTTCCTTTACCAACAGCCTGGGTTGTTTCACAAACCCTCTTTGGTTCCTGTGTCTCCCCTGCCCCCACACCCTGCTCTCCTTTTTTAAAGTCTGCTGTTCTGCATTGTTTAATAAAGATGCCAGTCAATATCACAATGGGAAGCATATTAAAAAAAACCCACAGTGCTAGCTACTAAAAAATGTAAATTAAATGCATAAAAGTCTGTGTTAGGAATTTTTAAAGAAAACAGAAGAAAGAAAAGGAAATAGTAGAGAATCAAGGCCAAACAGACCTAATGCTGACAATGAAGAACATTCTATACAAAAATGTAGTAGAAAGGTGGGACTGACGGAAGAGGAGAATGTGCCTGTCATTTCTCAGCTGGGGAAACGATGTTTTGCGGCACCTCTCCTGGTCTCTGCCTACCCTCCCCTGGGAGAAAAGACTGTTAGAGAACACGTTTGAGATACACATTTTCCAAAGGTTGGTGAGGCCTGGCGTGAGTTGTATAACTCCCTGGGCATCAAAGTAACCTCAGCCCCAGGGCAGAAGCCACTGTCCTAATGTGCTAATTCTTCCATCAGCGCAGTTCACAGGATGCTGTGCCAAGTGCACTGGATCAGCAATGCCAAGTTGAAGCCCCAAGTCAGCTCCAAGGCTCCTCAGGGACCTTGGAATTGTGTCCTGTTTTTAATCCTTTTTGCTTATTCATGTTTTGTGACTTCTGCACCATGGACATAACTTACCTGTAAAAATTTTTGAAGTTATTTTTGAAGGAGAGACGTTCTTTGATTTTATTTATCATGTACTTAAATATTACTAACCCTATGTCTGGCCATAGTCTAAGCACATTTCACACACGAACTCAACCTTCACATTTCACACGCAAAGTCAATCTTCACTCTTAAGGAGCCATTATTTTTGCCCCCATTTTACAGAAGAGGAAAATGAGGCACAGGGAGATGAAATGATTTGCCCATGGTCACTCAGCTAGTAAGTCAGACTATGAATAGAGCTGTCCGGCTTCAGAGTCTTTGCTTCTAAACTCTAAGTCACGCTGCCTTCCGTGTGAAAAGACTGATAACACTGGCTAAAAAGTTAATGGAGTAAAAAGATTTTCAAGAGATTGTAACAAATGAGTGAATTAGAGCCAAAGCAGAAAGAGCACGTGGAGCATTTTATATCACAGCACGCTGGTGAAAAGCAGTCTGGAATGGCACGGGGCATCTCCCGCTATCAGGTGTGGTCAGGAGAAGACACAGCAGCCCACAGGCTGTTGGGCACCAAGAGAGAAAACATTTGGTGCAAATTGGCAAAAGTGATGAACAGTAGAGAACACGGCTGAGTGAAATACTGTTTCTCAAAGAAAAGGACAATAGAAGGACCCCATCAGGATATGGGCCTCAAAACAGTTGTGGATGTGTCCTGTGAAGAGCTGGGAGGGCCGGTAATGAGAAAACAGGATGGAGAAGAGGATAGAAAAGAAGAGAATATAATGAAGATTTAATTTTGGCGTTCATGAGGAATAAATGCAACCAAGTCTGAAAATGTGTGCTTTGATCTGGAAGTTGTTTATAATCTCATTCAACTTCTGAGTATCGTCAGGATTCGACTCTGTAAGAATGATTGAGTTTGCAGCAGCAAAGCCCCTCCAGCTACCGAAGTGACGAAACAGGAGAATATGTCCTTCATTAACTCTTCCCAGGGAGAATGGTACCTGGGCACTGTTAATAGCACCAGGAAGGCCCGCCTAGTAAATGAATCAGACACCACTGAGCATTCGCTAGAACAAATTTCTTTTTTTTCTTTTCTTTTTTTTTTTTTTGAGATGGAGTCTTGCTCTGTCACCCAGGCTGGAGTACAGTGGTGTGATCTCAGCTCACTGCAACCTCCACCTCCTGGGTTCAAGCAATTCTCCTGCCTCAGCCTCCCAAGCGCACGCCCCCATGCCCGGATGATTTTTGTATTTTTAGTAGAGACGGGGTTTCACCATGTTGGCCAGGCTGGTCTTGAACTCCTGACCTCGTGATCCATCCACCTCGGCCTCCCAAAGTGCTGGGATTACAGGCGTGAGCCACCACACCCGGACCAGAACAAATTTCTTTTGCCATGGCTGCCACCAAACGTTTTTCATGGCCCCTGTATCCCTCCCTTTCCTCCCTAGTCTTAGGGTCACTACAGAACATGAGTCATTAAATCTTTTCCAGTAGGAAGTTAAGGGAATAATCGATTCTTCATTTCCACTCATTGAGGCAATACTATGTTATATTATAAGGACTAAATGCGGACATTTGCAAGCCTTTTGGAATGCCTTCATCTCATGCTCCCTTTTTGGTTGTTAGCAGTTTTTCCTGGAATTTTTGCTTCCCTTGTCCTTGCCAACTTCCATTTATTCCTTTTTGTTCTTTGTCATGTTATAGCTGAGTTTGGGGACTTAGGTTATTCACATATATTTTTAAATCAATATGTGGTTTTCTGTTCTAAACAATATCAAAAAATAGATTTTTCTTTTGGCAAGAGAACAAAATGTGATTTAGTACTGGTGCTTGATAAACTACATACGTTTGGCCATAAAGGATAACATCTATGATGTTCTTGACTAATAATTTGTCTCAAGTGGAATTCACAGCTTTTGATAAATTAATAATCTTGTTTGACAGATTAATTATATTGCCACCCCTGAGCTCACAGAAAAACAGATTTATCCAAATGCTTCCAGTATCCTTTGTGGTTCTTACAAACCAACAATTTCCTTCTTTCCTTTTTCTGGAAGAAAAAGCAAACTCTTGGGGCAGGCAATATATATCTCTGACTTTTGGATCCTAGCAGCCCTTACACTTAGGAGGAGCTGAGTGGCAATGCAGGTGACAGACACAAGGCTGGGTTATAAGGATTAGCATCTCAGATTGTTGGGGAAATATCTGTGAATCTAATCCTTGGTTAGGAGACCACAGGTGCTCCCATGCCAAACCCCCAGAAGAAGAGGCAAAAAAATAAAGAGCAGAAGAAAACAGAGACAAGACCATCATAACTTTCAGACAAATGCTCTGTGGCTTTCTGGGTTAGTTCAACATCGAAATATGGTACTGGGAGGATGTCTGAACCTTCACCATATTGGATAGCAAGAAAGCAAATGCATACCCAACCAGACAGTCCAGAGGCCTTCCACACTCCTCTATTGTCACAGAACTGCGGTAAGTGCCACTACCATCCCCAAACCACTCACCGCCAAGTACCACCACAGTCTAGAAACCCAGAGGAATAAAACACATGAAAAGAGCTGCCAGCTTTGCTGGAAGACATGCTTAACCTAGCTACGGGGGTTACGATGAGTATTCAAGAAATCCAGCATAGTTGGATTTAATTAATACCTTCATTTAACTCAATTTGAAAACATCTTACTGGGCTCCAACTATGTGCCAGGCACTGAAGGTCTAGGGGAAGGAGATGGACTACGCAGGTTGTTGCCTCACATCCTCCACAAGTGTAGCGTCACTGCGGGGGTTTATACTCGCATGCTGTTTGTCTGCCCCCTCCCTTCCCCTTGAGGGAAGGCCACAGGAACCGGGCAGCAGCCTTCAGAGTCTTCCCTGAGATTTCAGAAGGGCAAGGTCTCACATCCTTTTGAGTCCCAAGCAGTAATAATGTCTACCTGGAGCTGCCGGGAGACAACTTTCAAGAGCAAGAGCGTGAGAGAATGAGACAGCGAGGAAGAGAGAAAGAGTAGAACCACACACACGTACACAGAGAGAGAGAGAGAGAGAGACTAGGAATAGAGACACACACACACAGAGGGTTGGTGGGGGCTGTGGAGAGAGGGAAAGAGAGAGGAGAAAGAAGGACTATTTGGGCCTCTGGATTAAGCTTTTCCAAGCCAGATACACACTCTGGATTTGCCAGTAACTTGAGCTGGTGTAACATAAGTTTGTGAAAAAGCCACACACATAGTCCTGACTGCTGTAGTTATTGAATTTCGAGAGACAGACAAGACCACTGTGAACTCATGAGTGGAGCTCATGAGAAGTACTCTGGGTTTTCCAGGGAAGAAAGGAGGAACGTGAAGATCTCATCTGCAGGGAAAAGCAAAGGAAAATGTAAAGAACAGCAAGCTAAGAAAGGAAGGATGGGCACCAGGAGCTCTGGATGTATGCTGACTGCAACGCTTTTATTTTATTTTATTTTTTTTTACAGAGTCTCACTCTGTTGCCCAGGCTGGAGTGCAATGGCATGATCTCAGCTCACTGCAACCTCTGCCTCCCTGGTTCAAGCAATTCTCCTGCCTCAGCCTTTTGAGTAGCTGGGATTACAGGCATCCACCACCAGGCTCAGCTAATTTTTGTATTTTTAGTAGAGACGGGATTTCATCATGTTGTCCAGGCTGGTCTCGAACTCCCGAACTCGTGATCCACCCACCGCAGACTCCCAAAGTGCTGGGATTATAGGCGTGAGCTACCATGCCCGGCTGACTGTGGTGCTTTCTTTTTCTTTTTTAGGAGAAAAGGCATATAAAGTTATTAACATGCACAGGGGTAGGGTGTGAATCACAAAGTGATGACTTCACTTATGCAGTGGGGTACAGATGCTTATATACCCTTCTTCTTAAAGGAAAGAGAGATGGGGAAGTGTGGATGATTTTAGGCAGCTAGTAAATGACTTTTAGGGGAATTCAATGGGCTTTAAAATCATACAGTGGCCTGGGACACAGTCTGCTGGGCCCACAGAGCAGATGATAATTTGTGACAAGTCTGTGCTGGTATGTTGACAGACTGCAGTCTTTCTTCCTGCAATGTGAGTCCAGCTTATGAAAACTCAGAGAAGGAACCAGAGCTTATGAAAACTCAGAGGAGGGACAGGTCTGGACTTTAGGCACAAAGAGACTTTCAGAGAACATCTTCATCTTATGCTTTGAGAGAGACAGACGATTGAGAAGCAGGAGGTGGTACATGCCAGGGAGACCTTGTGGCTGCTTCTTCATGTCGGCCATACATGGGGGTAATAGTTTCTGAGCCCCATTTCAATCTTAGTATTCTGCTTCAATGAATTATCTTGCATGTGAATCACTGCACACATATTCAACTCTGTTCGTAAAGTAAATGTTTTGTTTAGAAATAAAAATTGAATGAGTTAGCAAAACTATGATCCTTTAGACCCAGTGAAATATTTGGAGCTGTTTTCCTGTTCAATTTTGATTTTTCATCAATCTAGAGCTAGACTCATCTATGTTTAACACCAGTTTTTCAGTGATATATGTGTTTGTGTTTATTTGTCATTTAACTTCCAGGATACTAGGGTAGAAATAAAGATACAGCAAAAGGAACATGCCTGTAGTCCTTCCCTGAGAGGCAGGAGTACAGTGAAAAGGAGGAGTACAGTGAAAAGACTTGGCCGTGGCACACAACATGCCCCAACTCTTGGGGTCACCCACGTGGTGTTGAGGCTCGGTAACTCCAAATTTGGGATATCTTTACTATCCTTCTAATAGTCTACTCTTCTTCTATTAGCCTCTCATCCTATTATTCTATTATTGTGTTTTGTCCAGACCCCAGACACTGAAGATATCCTTCTTTTAAAATTTTTGATACATTGTATTTGTACATATTTATGGGTGCATGTGTAATGTGAAATTACATGCATAGAATGTGTAACGGTCCAGTCAGAGCATTTAGGGTATCTATCACCTGAGTATTTATCATTTCTCTGTGTTGGGTTATATTTCAAGCCTTCTCTTCCAGCTATTTTGAAAACTGCAATATGTTGTTGTTAACTCTAGTCACCCCACTCTGCTATCAAACATTAGAACATTCCTCCCAACTCTGTAATCATATCTATTAATCAACCTCTCTTCATCCTCTCTCTCTCACCCCTACACCCTTCCCAGCCTCTGGTATCTATCATGTCACTTTCTACCTCCACGTGACCAACATTTTTAGCTCCTAAATATGGGCGAGAATGCACAATATTTGTCTTTCTTTGTCTCGCTTATTTCACTTCACATAATGATGAAGATGCTTTGGCGCCTTATGCCAAGATCCCCAAATCCCACCCTGAGATGTCAGTGTGTTGATGCCGACCCCCAAGTGAGGCTTTCCAGCCCATCCTTTTACCTCAGAATACATCTGACATTACAGAAATTCAGATGTAAGTTCTGACTCAGACCCCCAAGTTCTGGTGACATTGAAAAACCAGATGAGGACTTTGTATACACGTGGCCATGCCTTACTATCCATTTAGTCAAAAACGCACACTGGTGGTTTAATTGAATTGACCTTTTGGTTATATGACAAAGTTAATTGGGGTTGCAGACAATCCAATTATACATATTGACACAGCCTATAATGAACTCTATTGTCTGTGGTGGTAAGGAGAATTTCAAATAAGTTACCTAACTTTTCTTGGCTCCATTTTTTTTTCTAGATCTGGAGAGGCAAACAAAAAATATCCGGCACAATCAGAAGAGTATACAAGGATGTTCCAAGTAGCATTTTGTATAATGGCAAAACATTGTTAATAACCTAAATCTGTATCAAAATGATTGAATGAAATATAGTACATTCAGATGCAGCATTAAAAAAGATACACTTTATACACTGTCCACCATTCATATCTATGGGTTCCAAATTTGTGGATTCAATTAACATAGCTCAAAAATATTTTTAAAAAACAATGCAACAATAAAATAATAAAAGTATAAAAACAATACAGTATAATGACTATTTACATACCATTTAGATTGTATTAGGTATTATAAGTCATCTAGATACGATTTAAAGTAGATGGGAGGGTATGCGTAGGTTGTATGCAAATACTATGCCATTTTATATAAGGGACTTAATCCGTGGATTTTGGTATGTATGGGGAGTCCTGGAACCAATTCCCCACAGATACCGAGAGATGATTGTATTGGCATGGAAAGCTGTCCATGATATACCTGTGAAGTGGGAAGAGAACTAGGTTGTATGACAAGTACATCAGAATTTCATTTTCTATGTATATGTGTACATATACATTACAAACGCATAGAAGGATGCACCCAGTGGTTAATGAGGCTATCTATGGTTACGTGTGAGGATGGAGAGAGGAGACTAATTACAAGAGCATTTTAACCCTGTATTTACATGTATTTCTGTATTGCTTTATTTTTGTTCTATAGCCAGCATGTGTTATTTTTATAATTAAGAAATCCAATAAATATATTTCCATTTTAGAAAAAAACATAACTTTATTTGGTTTTTGTGAAAATAATATACATAAAGCCCTTATCAAAGGTCTGGACCATAGAAAGTGTTCATTCATGGTACTATATTACTGTTTCTACTATAAAACACTTGACAACTCTTTCCTGCAGGTTTCATTTCCTAAGCTTCATCATGTCTTCATATAAATGCTACCTTTTTAGTGAAGCATTCCCTGAGCTTCCCATCTCAATTGTCATCCTGTTCCACTACAAACACACATACACACTCATTCTCTACCCTATTTGCCTTTTGCCTTTACACCACTGCTGTCTTATATGCTATATTATTTACTTGTTTGCAGTGTACGCTCTTTCCTCCCACTATAATGTCAGCTGTAAGAAGGCAGCGGACATTAGTCAACTTTGCTGTAGTCAACTTTGTTTACAGATGTATTCCTAGCACCAAAGATAGGTTGGCATACAGGAGGCCGTCAACAAATATTTGTGAAATGAACAAATGAATAACGATGCCAATCTTAAAGTGTTATTGCAACTTTGGGATAGGCTTATGTATGCAGATTTCATGGACCACAGAAGCAGCAGAACTTAGTGATTCTTAAATGTATGGCTCTGACACCAAACTGCCCACATGGGTTCATGAGTCTGCTTATTACAAGTTGAATTATCCTGCGGAAGTTACTTAATCTCTCTAAGTTTTGGATTCCTTATCTATAAAGTGAAGATAAAAAGTAAAACAGTGATTTCTGTTTCTCACTAAGATGGATTAACAGAGACCAGGTTTACCCTTCCAAAAAAGGAATATATATACCAATCGCCATCAGGCACCAGAGGGCAGTCATCCCTGAGAGACAGGAAACAAATGAGGGAAACCCTAAAATTGCCCCAGTTTACAGCCTGGAGAGGTTGATAGGGTGTGGCACATGAAGGTAGAACCCAAGCAGAGCTTGGTGGATTTCCTGAATCAAGGAGCAGAAGTTGAGAGTAGGAGCCCACAGTGGCCAGAGTTACAGGACAGAGTACCAAAGAGGAGAGAGAGCCACACGGAGCGAGAGCTCTGGAGTTCTGCAGAGGCTGCCCCACAAGTATTCAGCAGAGCACTGATCATGCAAGGGAAAAACACCTGAGAAGACTAGGGATAGCAGTGCCCATGCTCACGTGGGGTAGGGAACAGTGTTTATTCCCACCCATCAAACTGGAAACCTTATGATTCACAGGGCATCAGATAGAGAATGCAGTCTGGCCCTTTTTGTGGAGAAAATAGGCCTAGACTGAGCACCACTCCAGTCCTGCCTAACAAATATTAAAAGCAAGACCCGAAAGGATTCTACTATTTCCAAGTAACTTACCTGTATTCCAGAACACATCTTAGAAATATTTCTAGAAATCCAAATTTATCCAGCACCCAACAAGGTCAAATTTATGATGTCTATCATCCAGTAAAAGATTACCAGATATGCACAAAAGCAAGAAAATATGATCCACAGTAAAGAGAAAAATCAATCAAAACTAATCCAGAACTGACAGATTTTAGAAACAGCAGGCAAGGACATTAAAACAGTTATTATAATTCTATTCCACATGTTCAAAGTTAAGTAGAGACATAAAAGATATTAAAAATAATCAAATCAAATTTTATTGTGTTTTTCAACAAACTACATCTCAGAGTTTAAAAAACATAAGCAAAATGACACCAAGATGTGTCTTAATCAAACTGCAAGAAACTAGTAATGAAAGGAAAGTTCTAAAAGTAGTCAGAGGAAAGAGAGATGGTATATACAGAAGAACAAAGATAAGGATAACAGCAGTTTTCTCATCAGAAAAAGCACAAACAAAAAGCCAATGAAACAACGTGTTAAGAGAAAAACTTTCAAACTAGAATTCTATGCCCAGCAAAAGTATCTTTCAAAAATGAAGACAAAATAAGGACTTTTTCAGAAATACAAAAAGTGAAAGATTTCATCACCAGCAGACCTGCACTATAAAAAATATTAAAGGAAGAACTCTCGGAGGGAGGAGCCAAGATGGCCGAATAGGAACAGCTCCGGTCTACAGCTCCCAGCGCGAGCGACGCAGAAGACGGGTGATTTCTGCATTTCCATCTGAGGTACCATGTTCATCTCACTAGGGAGTGCCAGACAGTGGGCGCAGGTCAGTGGGTGAGCGCACCGTGCGCCAGCCGAAGCAGGGGCGAGGCATTGCCTCACTCGGGAAGCGCGAGGGGTCAGGGAGTTCCCCTTCCAGGGGTGACAGACGGCACCTGGAAAATCGGGCCACTCCCACCCAAATACTGTGCTTTTCCGACGGGCTTAGGAAACGGTGCCCCAGGAGAGTATAGCCCGCACCTGGCTCAGAGGGTCCTACGCCCACGGAGTCTCCCTGATTGCTAGCACAGCAGTCTGAGATCAAACAGCAAGTCGGCAGCAAGGCTGGGGGAGGGGCGCCCGCCATTGCCCAGGCTCGCTTAGGTAAACAAAGCAGCCTGGAAGCTTGAACTGGGTGGAGCCCACCACAGCTCAAGGAGGCCTGCCTGCCTCTGTAGGCTCCACCTCTGGGGGCAGGACACAGACAAACAAAAAGACAGCAGTAACCTCTGCAGACTTAAATGTCCCTGTCTGACAGCTGTGAGGAGAGCAGTGGTTCTCCCAGCATGCAGCTGGAGATCTGAGAACGGGCTGACTGCCTCCTCAAGTGGGTCCCTGACCCCTGACCCCCGAGCAGCCTAACTGGGAGGCACCCCCCAGCAGGGGCAGACTGACACCTCACACGGCCGGCCAGGTACTCCAACAGACCTGCAGCTGAGGGTTCTGTCTGTTAGAAGGAAAACTAACAGAAAGGACATCCACACCAAAAACCCATCAGTACAACACCATCATCAAAGACCAAAAGTAGATAAAACCACAAAGATGGGGAAAAAACAGAGCAGAAAAACTGGAAACTCTAAAAACCAGAGTACCTCTCCTCCTCCAAAGGAACGCAGTTCCTCACCAGCAACGGAACAAAGCTGGACGGAGAATGACTTTGACGAGCTGAGAGAAGAAGGCTTCAGACGATCAAATTACTCCGAGCTACGGGAGGATATTCAAACCAAAGGCAAAGAAGTTGAAAACTTTGAAAAAAATTTAGAAGAATGTATAACTAGAATAACCAATACAGAGAAGTGCTTAAAGGAGCTGATGGAGCTGAAAACCAAGGCTCGAGAACTACGTGAAGAATGCAGAAGCCTCAGGAGCCGATGCGATCAAATGGAAGAAAGGGTATCAGCCCTGGAAGATGAAATGAATGAAATGAAGCGAGAAGGGAAGTTTAGAGAAAAAAGAATAAAAAGAAACGAGCAAAGCCTCCAAGAAATGTGGGACTATGTGAAAAGACCAAATCTACGTCTGATTGGTGTACCTGAAAGTGACGGGGAGAATGGAAACAAGTTGGAAAACACTCTGCAGGATATTATACAGGAGAACTTCCCCAATCTAGCAAGGCAGGCCAACATTCAGATTCAGGAAATACAGAGAACGCCACAAAGATACTCCTCGAGAAGAGCAACTCCAAGACACATAATTGTCAGATTCACCAAAGTTGAAATGAAGGAAAAAATGTTAAGGGCAGCCAGAGAGAAAGGTCGGGTTACCATCAAAGGGAAGCCCATCAGACTAACAGCGGATCTCTCGGCAGAAACCCTACAAGCCAGAAGAGAGTGGGGGCCAATATTCAACATTCTTAAAGAAAAGAATTTTCAACCCAGAATTTCATATCCTGCCAAACTAAGCTTCATAAATGAAGGAGAAATAAAATACTTTACAGACAAGCAAATGCTGAGAGATTTTGTCACCACCAGGCCTGCCCTAAAAGAGCTCCTGAAGGAAGCGCTAAACATGGAAAGGCACAACCGGTACCAGCCACTGCAAAATCATACCGAAATGTAAAGAACATCGAGACTAGGAAGAGACTGCATCAACTAACGAGCAAAATATCCAGCTAACATCATAATGACAGGATCAAATTCACACATAACAATATTAACTTTAAATGTAAATGGACTAAATGCTCCAATTAAAAGACACAGACTGGCAAACTGGATAAAGACTCAAGACCCATCAGTGTGCTGTATTCAGGAAACCCATCTCACATGCAGAGACACACATAGGCTCAAAATAAAAGGATGGAGGAAGATCTACCAAGCAAATGGAAAACAAAAAAAGGCAGGGGTTGCAATCCTAGTCTCTGATAAAACAGACTTTAAACCAACAAAGATCAAAAGAGACAAAGAAGGCCATTACATAATGGTAAAGGGATTAATTCAACAAGAAGAGCTAACTATCCTAAATATATATGCACCCAATACAGGAGCACCCAGATTCATAAAGCAAGTCCTGAGTGACCTACAAAGAGACTTAGACTCCCACACATTAATAATGGGAGACTTTAACACCCCACTATCAACATTAGACAGATCAACGAGACAGAAAGTCAACAAGGATACCCAGGAATTGAACTCAGCTCTGCACCAAGTGGACCTAATAGACATCTACAGAACTCTCCACCCCAAATCAACGGAATATACATTTTTTTCAGCACCACACCACACCTATTCCAAAATTGACCATATACTTGGAAGTAAAGCTCTCCTCAATAAATGTAAAAGAACAGAAATTGTAACAAACTGTCTCTCAGATCACAGTGCAATCAAGCTAGAACTCAGGATTAAGAATCTCACTCAAAACCGCTCAACTACGTGGAAACTGAACAACCTGCTCCTGAATGACTACTGGGTACATAACGAAATGAAGGCAGAAATAAAGATGTTCTTTGAAACCAACGAGAACCAAGACACAACATACCAGAATCTCTGGGATGCATTCAAAGCAGTGTGTAGAGGGAAATTTATAGCACTAAATGCCCACAAGAGAAAGCAGGAAAGATCCAAAATTGACACCCTAACATCACAATTAAAAGAACTAGAAAAGCAAGAGCAAACACATTCAAAAGCTAGCAGAAGGCAAGAAATAACTAAAATCAGAGCAGAACTGAAGGAAATAGAGACACAAAAAACCCTTCAAAAAATTAATGAATCCAGGAGCTGGTTTTTTGAAAGGATCAACAAAATTGATAGACCGCTAGCAAGATTAATAAAGAAAAAAAGAGAGAAGAATCAAATAGATGCAATCAAAAATGATAAAGGGGATATCACCACCGATCCCACAGAAATACAAACTACCATCAGAGAATATTACAAACACCTCTATGCAAATAAACTAGAAAATCTAGAAGAAATGGATAAATTCCTCAACACATACACCCTCCCAAGACTAAACCAGGAAGAAGTTGAATCTCTGAATAGACCAATAACAGGAGCTGAAATTGTGGCAATAATCAATAGCTTACCAACCAAAAAAAGTCCAGGTCCAGATGGATTCACAGCCGAATTCTACCAGAGGTACAAGGAGGAGCTGGTACCATTCCTTCTGAAACTATTCCAATCAATAGAAAAAGAGGGAATCCTCCCTAACTCATTTTATGAGGCCAGCATCATCCTGATACCAAAGCCTGGCAGAGACACAACCAAAAAAGAGAATTTTAGACCAATATCCTTGATGAACATTGATGCAAAAATCCTCAATAAAATACTGGCAAACAGAATCCAGCAGCACATCAAAAAGCTTATCCACCATGATCAAGTGGGCTTCATCCCTGGGATGCAAGGCTGGTTCAATATACGCAAATCAATAAATGTAATCCAGCATATAAACAGAACAAAAGACAAAAACCACATGATTATCTCAATAGATGCAGAAAAGGCCTTTGACAAAATTCAACAACCCTTCATGCTAAAAACTCTCAATAAATTAGGAATTGATGGGACATATCTCAAAATAATAAGAGCTATTTATGACAAACCCACAGCCAATATCATACTGAATGGGCAAAAACTGGAAGCATTCCCTTTGAAAACTGGCACAAGACAGGGATGCCCTCTCTCACCACTCCTATTCAACATAGTGTTGGAAGTTCTGGCCAGGGCAATTAGGCAGGAGAAGGAAATAAAGGGTATTCAATTAGGAAAAGAGGAAGTCAAATTGTCCCTGTTTGCAGATGACATGATAGTATATCTAGAAAACCCCATTGTCTCAGCCCAAAATCTCCTTAAGCTGATAAGCAACTTCAGCAAAGTCTCAGGATACAAAATCAATGTGCAAAAATCACAAGCATTCTTATACATCAATAACAGACAAACAGAGAGCCAAATCATGAGTGAACTCCCATTCACAATTGCTTCAAAGAGAATAAAATACCTAGGAATCCAACTTACAAGGGATGTGAAAGACCTCTTCAAGGAGAACTACAAACCACTGCTCAAGGAAATAAAAGAGGATACAAACAAATGGAAGAACATTCCATGCTCATGGGTAGGAAGAATCAATATCATGAAAATGGCCATCCTTCCCAAGGTAATTTACAGATTCAATGCCATCCCCATCAAGCTACCAATGACTTTCTTCACAGAATTGGAAAAAACTACTGTAAAGTTCATATGGAACCAAAAAAGAGCCCGCATCGCCAAGTCAATCCTAAGCCAAAAGAACAAAGCTGGAGGCATCACACTACCTGACTTCAAACTATACTACAAGGCTACAGTAACCAAAACAGCATGGTACTGGTACCAAAACAGAGATATAGATCAATGGAACAGAACAGAGCCGTCAGAAATAATGCCACATATCTACAACTATCTGATCTTTGACAGACCTGACAAAAACAAGCAATGGGGAAAGGATTCCCTATTTAATAAATGGTGCTGGGAAAACTGGCTAGCCATATGTAGAAAGCTGAAACTGGATCCCTTCCTTACACCTTATACAAAAATCAATTCAAGATGGATTAAAGACTTAAATGTTAGACCTAAAACCATAAAAACCCTAGAAGAAAACCTAGGTACTACCATTCAGGACATAGGCATGGGCAAGGACTTCATGTCTAAAACACCAAAAGCAATGGCAACAAAAGCCAAAATTGACAAATGGGATCTAATTAAACTCAAGAGCTTCTGCACAGCAAAAGAAACTACCATCAGAGTGAACAGGCAACCTACAAAATGGGAGAAAATTTTCGCAACCTACTCGTCTGACAAAGGGCTAATATCCAGAATCTACAATGAACTCCAACAAATTTACAAGAAAAAAACAAACAACCCCATCAAAAAGTGGGCGAAGGACATGAACAGACACTTCTCAAAAGAAGACATTTATGCAGCCAAAAAACACATGAAAAAATGCTCACCATCACTGGCCATCAGAGAAATGCAAATCAAAACCACAATGAGATACCATCTCACACCAGTTAGAATGGCAATCATTAAAAAGTCAGGAAACAACAGGTGCTGGAGAGGATGTGGAGAAATAGGAACACTTTTACACTGTTGGTGGGACTGTAAACTAGTTCAACCCTTGTGGAAGTCAGTGTGGCGATTCCTCAGGGATCTAGAACTAGAAATTCCATTCGACCCAGCCATCCCATTACTGGGTATATACCCAAAGGACTATAAATCATGCTGCTATAAAGACACATGCACACGTATGTTTATTGCGGCATTATTCACAATAGCAAAGACTTGGAACCAACCCAAATGTCCAACAATGATAGACTGGATTAAGAAAATGTGGCACATATACACCATGGAATACTATGCAGCCATAAAAAATGATGAGTTCACGTCCTTTGTAGGGACATGGATGAAATTGGAAATCATCATTCTCAGTAAACTATCGCAAGAACAAAAAACCAAACACCGCATATTCTCACTCATAGGTGGGAATTGAACAATGAGAACACATGGACACAGGAAGGGGAACATCACTCTTTGGGGACTGTTGTGGGGTGGGGGGAGGGGGGAGGGATAGCATTGGGAGATATACCTAATGCTAGATGACGAGTTGGTGGGTGCAGCGCACCAGCATGGCACATGTATACATATGTAACTTACCTGCACATTGCGCACATGTACCATAAAACCTAAAGTATAATAATAATAATAATAATAATAAAAAAAAGAAAAAAAAAATATTAAAGGAGTCATTCAGGTAGAAAGAAGTAATGCCAGATGGAAATACGGATCTACACAAAGGAAGAATAGTAGAAGTGGTAATTGTATGGATAATTATGTAACAACTTCTAAAATTTTTATTTAGAATTTCTGTTTGTTTTTGTTTTTTGAGACAGAGTCTCGGTCTGTCGCTCAGGCTGGAGTGCAGTGCAGTGGCAGGATCTTGGCTCACTGCAAGCTCCGCTTCCCGGGTTCACGCCATTCTCCTGCCTCAGCCTCCCAAGTAGCTCAGACTACAGGCACCCACCACCTCGCCTGGCTAATTTATTGTATTTTTAGTAGAGACGGGGTTTCACCATGTTAGCCAGAATGGTCTCCATCTCCTGACCTCATGATCTGCCCGCCTTGGCCTCCCAAAGTGCTGGGATTACAGGCGTGAGCCACCGTGCATGGCCAGAAATTTTTAAAAGATAATTGATTGTTTGAACAAAACTAACCACAATGTAGCATAGAGTTAAAAACATCTGACAAAATAAAAAGCATGACAACAATGGCATAGAGATTGGGAGGGGAAAAATAGAAGTACACTCGTTCTTATACTACAGGTAAAGTGAATAAGGTCATTTCAAGTTAGGCCGTAATAAGTTACAGATGTATACCTTGAGCTCTAAATCTACCACGAAAGTGACCAAAGAGTAATTGTTAATAAGCCAAAACGGAACTTAAAATAAATAACAAAATTATTCAATTAATCCCAAAGAAGGCAGGAAAAGAATGAGGAGGAACAAAGGACAGATAGGACAAATAAATAAAAGGTAAGATGATATATTTAAAGTTAACCATATAAATAATTGCATTAACTGTAGTGTAAATGGTTTAAACACCCCAATTAAAAGGTAGAGATTGTCATATTGGCCCAACTATATGCTGCATACATGAAATACAATTAAATAATAATACACAAATAGGTTAACTGAATGAGAAGAGATAAACTGTGGCAACACTGATTAAAGGAAAGATGTAGTACCTATATCAATATCATTAATATAACACAAAGTATATTTCAGAGGAAATAATATTATCAGGGGTAGAAAAATTGTTTCATAGTGATAAAGGAATAAATTCGTCAAGAGAATATAACAATACTAAATGTATATGCACCTAATAAAAGATTTTCAAAGCATACAAATCAAAGATTGATAGAACAACAAGAAGAAATAGAGAAATTCACAATGATAGTTTACTATCCCATTTTTGATAATTGACACAACAATAGAAAGAAAATCAGTTAGGATATAGAATAGATTATGCAAACACTATCAACCAACTTGACCTAATTGACATCTAACACTCCATCCAAGAATAACAGAATATACATTCTTTTCAATGCACACAAAACATTTACCAAGATAAGTCATATTCTGGGCCATAAAATAAGTCTCAATAAATGTAAAAGGATTTGTTATACAAAATGTATTCTCTGGTCACAGTGGAATTAAAATGTAAATCAATTACTGAAAGATCACTGGCAAATCTCCAAATATTTGAAAACTAACATATTTCTAAATAACCCTGGGGGTCAAAGAAAAAATCATAAGGGAAATTAGAAAAGTATTTGAACTGAATAAAAGTGGAAATATAACATCAAAATTTGTGAGATGCTGGTAAATAATACTTCAAAGGAATTTTATTGCCCTAAACTAAAACATTAGAAAAGAACGAAGGTCTCCAGTCAGTAACCTCCACTCTTACATTAAGAAACGAGAAAAAAAGAGAAAATTAAGCATACAATAGTAGAAGAGAGAAAATAATGCACATTAGAGTGGAAATCAATGAAATAGAAAAGAGAAAAGCAAAAGAGGCAAATCAATGAAACCAAAAGCTGTTTCTTTGAGAAGATCAATAAAGTTGATCAATCTCAAGCCAGACTGATCAGGAAAATAGAAACAGAAGACACAAATTACTAATATCAGGAGTAAGAGAGGTGACATCCCTGCAGATTCTACTACTATTAAAAGGATAATAAGGGACTAGTACTGTATTAATTTCCTAGGACTGCTGTAACTAAGTACCATAAACGTATAGCTTAAACAACAGAAATTTATTCTCTCACACATCTGGAGCTAGAAGTCCAAGATCAAGGTGTCAGCGAGTCATTTTTCCTCTGAGACTCTGGGTAGAATCCTTCCTTGCCTTTTTCTGTCTTCTGGTAGGGGCCAGAAATTCATGACATTATTTGGCCTGCAGCTGCTTCACTCCAATCTCTGCCTCTGTTGTCTGTGGGTTTATGTCTCTGTGTCCATATTTCTCTCTTCCTATAAGGCACCAGCTATATTAGATGTAGGGCCCACCCTAATACAGTATTACCTCTTCTTGATTAATTATATCTGCAAAGACCCTATTTCTAAATAAGGTCACATTCTGAGGTTCTGGTGGACATGAATTGTTGGGAGACACTATTCAACCCAGTACAATTATGAACAACCTATATCAATAGATTCAACAATTTAGAAGAGCTGATCAAATTTCTTAAAAGATGCAAACTAGTGAATTTCACACAAGAAGAAATACATAACCTGTGTCACGAAGAAATAAATACCTGAGTAGTCTTGTATCTATTAGAGAAATTAAAGTCATAGTTTAAAATCTTTCCACCAGGAAAAAAACAAAAACAAACAAAAAAAACCACTCAGGACCAGATGGCTTCACTGATGAATTCTCCCTTGAGGAAGAAATAATATCGATTCTACAAATTCTTCCAGAATGCCAATTGTACCAATTCTGCAAATTGAAGACAAATGAATACTTCCCTCTACTCGTTCTATGAAGCCAGTCCTGATACTAAGCCCTAATACCAAAACCAGGTAAAGAAAAGAAAGCTACAGAAAAGTATCTCTCATGACTATGATGCAAATTTCTTAACAAAATTTTAGTTAATCGAATCCAAAATATCTAGAAAAGATCATTCATCACGACCTAGAGAGGGTTCTGGGAATGCATGATTGGTTTAACATTTGGAAAATGAATTGATGTGATTTACCATACTAACAAACTAAAAAAAGGGAAAATAGTCATATCATCTCAAGAGACATAAAAAGCATTTTCCAATATTTGACATCCATTCCCAATAAAAACTGTCAGCAAATTTGAAATAGAAGGGAACTTTTTCAATCTGATAAAGGGCACTTATGAAAAAATCTACAGCTAACTTCATACTTAAAAGTGAAAGACCAGCCTGACCAACATGGAGAAACCTCATCTCTACTAAAAGTACAAAATTAGCTAGGCGTGGTGGTGCAGGCCTGTAATCTCAACTACTCTGAAGGCTGAGGCAGGAGAATCGTTTGAACCCGGGAGGTGGAGTCTGCGGTGAGCCAAGATTGCGCCACTGCTCTCCAGCCTGGGCAACAAGAGCAAAACTTCGTCTCAAAAAAAAAAAAAAAAAAAGACTGTTTTCTCCCTAAGATCTGGAACAAGATAAGTAAGACTTTCTGCTCTTACTACTTTTTTATTCAACATGGTGCTGGAAGTTCTAACCAATGTAATTGATCAATAAAAAGAAACAAAAAACATCCACATTGATAAAGAAGAAACAAAATTGGTTTTATTCACAGATGATATCATCTATGCAAATATGATGCTATATGTAAAAACAAGGAAACAGAAACACAACTACTACAACTAATAAGTCAGTTTATCAAGGACACGAAACACAAGGTCAATTTAAAAATCAATTGTATTTCTAAATCCTAGGAACAAACCTCAGAAATATTAAAATAACATTGACAATAGCATAAAAATATGAAATTCTTAAAAATAAGTCTGACTAAGGAAATGCAAAATACACACACTAAAAACTACAAAATATTGCTGAAGTAAATTAAAGAAGAAATAGAGAGACATACTTTGTGGGTTGGAAGAATTAATTTTAAGATGTCAATTTTCCTCAAATAGATGTATGTACTTAATACAATCCCTATAAAAATAGAAATTGACAAGCTGATTCTAAAATTCATATGGAAATGCCAAGTACCTGAAGTAGCAAAAATAATTTTGAAAAAGAACAAAGTTGGTATTGGTGTAAAAATAGATAGATCAATGGAATAGAATAGTCAGAAAAATTCACACATGTGAAAAACTGATTTTTAATCAAAATAAAATCGTAATTCAGTAGAGAAAGTATAGTCTTAGGAACTAAATAGTGTCAGAACAGTTACTGTGCAAAAAAACCCTCAATTCAATATTTCATACTATATATAAAAATTAATTAAATGGTTCATAAATCTAAATGAAAAACCTACAACTATAACAATTCTGGAAGACAATAGAGAAGAAAATTTTTGTTACCTTAGGTTAGGTAAAGATGTTTTAGATATGACATAAAAAACATAGTGTATATGAGAACAAATTGATAAACTAAACCATCAAAATTAAAAACATTTTCTTTTCCAAAGACATTGTTAAGAGAAGGAGAAGATAAGTCACAGATTGGAAGAAAATATTTGCCAATCATATATGTGATAAAGGACTAGTATCCAGAATATATTGAGAACTCTCTAAACTCAATAGTAAGAAAACAAACAACTTAAGTCTTAAAAGTGGGCGAAAGATTTGAATAGAAACTTCACCGAAGAAGACACATGTGTAGCAAAATGCAAAGATGCTCAACATCATTAGTTATAAGGGAAATGCAAAGTAGAACCACAATAAAATATCACTGTGTAGGCTCCTTGATTTGCAATGGGGTCACAACCTAATAAGCCCATCCGAAGTTATTTATTTATGTATTTATTTATTTATTGAGACGGAGTCTCACTCTGTTGCCCAGGCTGGAGTGCAGTGGTGTAATCTTGGCTCACTGCAACTTCCACCTCCTGGGTTCAAGCAGTTCTCCTGCCTCAGCCTCCTGAGTACCTGGGATTACAGGCACCTGCTGCCACACCTGGCTAATTTTTGTATTTTTAGTAGAGACGGGGTTTCGCCATGTTGGCCAGGCTGGTCTTGAACTCCTGACTTCAGGTAATCTGCCCACCTTGGCCTCTCAAAGTGCTGGGATTAAAGGCATGAGCCACCTCACCCGTCCATAAGTTTAAAATATTGTAATTCAAAAATGCATTTAATACCCTGATAGATATATCATAAAGTTGAAAATTTGTAAGTTGAATGGTCTTAAGTCCAGATGTCACTCAATTTACAATGGGGTTGCATCCTGATAAATCCATTGTAAAGTTGAAAAGTTCTAAATTGAACCATTGTAAACCAGGGACTGTCTGTACGTACCTGTTAGGATGGTTAAAATTCAAAAGACTGACTATACCAAATGTTGGCAAAGATGTGCAGAAACTGGATCTCTCATATACCACAGTTGGAAATGCGAAATGGTACATCCAATTTGGAAAAAAATTGTGCAGTTTCTTCAGCATACATCTATCCTATGATCCAGCCATCCTACTTCTAGGTATTCACTCAAGAGAAATGTATATATTTATATAGAGATGTGTATAAAGATGTTCTAAGCTACTTTATTTGTAATAGCCTGAAGCTGGAAACCACTGAAATGTCCATCAACAGTTGAATGGATAAATGATGGCATATCCATATAATTGAATACTCTTCAGCAATTGAAAGGAATGACCATTTATATAAAACTTGAGAAGCTGGGTACAGCGGCACATGCCTATAGCGACAGCTACTTGGGAGGCTGAGGGAGTAGGGTTGCTTGAAGCCAGGAGTTTGAGGCTGCAGAGCACTATGATCACATCTATGGGTACTGCACTTCAGCCTGGGCAACATTTTGAGACCCCTTTTCTAAAAAAATAAATAAATAAATAAATTAGAAAATGCAAATTAATGTATAGTGCCAAAAAGCAGATCAGTGGTTGCCCGGGGATGGAGAAGTAAGCAGGGAGGGACAGAAGTAAGACGTGGGTTACAAAAGTGGCATGAGGAAACTTCTGGGGTGACAGAAATCTTCATTATCTTCATGGCCATGATGGTTTTATAGGTGTTTACACAGGTCAACTTATTAACTTATATTCATTAAATATATGCAGTTTATTTTGTCAGTTATACTTCAATTTAGCTATTTTTTAAAAAAAATCAGAATCTTAGGATTATTATTAATAAGTGAGATTTTATATATATATATAAAGTTCTAGAGCATAAGTGTTTTTAAAATGCTAGTTATTATGTCAATAGATAGTGCATTTGGATTTTTTAACCTTCATCTTTCTTTTCTCTTAACCTATTTGCAGAGGAGGGAATGTAACTTACATACAGTAAATTGTACAGATACTAAGTATATAACCTGGTACATTTTTGCATAGATTTCCAGAACCCCAAGAAGTACCCCATGTCCCCTGCCAGTTAATAATCTCCACAACACAACCATTCTCCTGATAGCCACCACCGTAGATTTGTTTTGCTTGTTTCTTTGCTTGAAATAAGTGGAATCATAGTGTGTGCTCTTGTGCCTGCTTTCCTTCACAAAACATTATGGCTGTGAGACTCATCCTTGTTGCATGTGATCATTGTTAAATCTTGTTCCTTACTGTGTCATATTCCACTGTGTGAATATACTATGGTTCATTTATCTATTGTACTGCTGCTGGTGGACGTGTAGGTTGTTTCCAGTTCATGGCTACTAAGCTGCTATGAATGATCTCATATATGTCTTTTGGGGAGACAGAGGCACCTGCATCTGATTGACAAGAGTGGTCCCTAGTTGCAAAAGAAGTTGGGAAAGCGAGGAGCTCACACTTTCTGAGGGGGAAGTTTGGCTTAGTTTGCTGCCAAGACTCCTTAAATGGGGATTTCCCCAAGACCAGGAAAGGGGTTCAGCTGCTGTGCAGCCAAAAAGAATGACAAATGTCCTCCATCTGTTTCTTGGTGGCTTATTCCAGCAGAGTTCATAAGAAGCAGTGATTAGAAGGGCCACACCTCCTAACAATCTCCCTACCCACCTCAGCTCCATTAAGTCGGCAAAGTCCAACTCCTAACTCCATCAAACCTACCTGTTGTAGCAGTGCCTACACTTGCATTATATGGAGGATCGTCTGAACCACCACTCCCTGAAAAAGAAAGGAGCCTGAGGTTCAATAATTTGGGGATTGCTGCATCCTTTCCCCCCACTGAAGATGTACAACCTACATTAGTATGTTAGAGATTATGCAAAGTCCCATAGGAATAAAACTGTTTTATTCTAGCATTTCGTTATTCTTTTTTTTTTTTTTTTTTTTTGAGACGGAGACTCGCTCTGTCGCCCAGGCTGGAGTGCAGTGGTCCGATCTTGGCTCACTGCAAGCTCCGCCTCCCAGGTTCACGCCATTCTCCTGCCTCAGCCTCCCCAGTAGCTGGGACTACAGGCGCCCACCACCACACCCGGCTAATTTTTTTGTGTTTTTTTAGTAGAGACAGGGTTTCACCGTGTTAGCCAGGGTGGTCTCCATCTCCTGACCTTGTGATCCACCCTCCTCTGCCTCCCAAAGTGCTGGGATTACAGGTGTGAGCCACCGCGCCCGGCCTTATTCTAGTATTTCTAAAACTCATTTTCAGGTTCCAGCCACAGCTTTCTGCGGAGCCAGCGTCTCTGGGAGTGTGGCATAGGAAACAGTCCTTCTTGAGATTGTGGAAACCCTTTCCCGTGTTCTTCAGGTTTTCCTTCTTACTATGTAACAGCCAGACCATCCCACCGGCCAGCACATGTGGGATCTGAGTAATCTGGGAATACTTTTGCCCCAGATGCTTGCTCAGGGATATCTGAAAATCTGCTTTTAGAGATTGGTCTGCTTTTAAAAGCACAGCTTTCACGCTGAGGTCTTTTCATAAAAATCAATGTTTTTTGACTGGGTAACAAAATCCCAGCTCCTCAGCTTTGAGATACTGTAGCAGGTAGATAGAGGGTAAAGAACTGAGAGAGGGAATCCTTCAAGAAGGGGGAATCTGGCACTGAAGGCAAACCCCTTGTGCCAGGTAGCTGCCGGAGACCATGAAGCGGAGCAGAGCCTGTGGCAGTTCTTGAACAAAGGTACTGGGACATGAGGCGATCTTTTAGGAGTGGTATTAAGACCTGGGGAGGCTCAAGGGGAGGTGGGGGGAAAATAAAATCCACATAGAAATTCATTTGTTGTGAGGCTGAAAACAAAATCTGGTTTGTACCATATTTACTCTTAAACTCGTGATGCTAAAGCTTCATGACCCACACTTGCAGGACTTCTCCCAAGACACTGGACATGACGTTATCATCTTCAGGACTGTATTTTTCTTATAGAGAATCCATAATTTTGTTGTTGTTGTTGTTGTTTTGTAGAGACAGGGTTTCACCATGTTTCCCAGGTTGGTCTCAAACCCCTGGTTTCAAGTGATCCACCCGCCTCAGCCTCCCAAAGTGCTAGGATTACAGGCATGAGCCACGGCACCCAGCCTGAGAGCCCATAACATTTGGATCTGCCCAGTCTAGGTATTTGTACTAAAGACATTGTTTCCTTGATATACCTTTTCCTCCTTTTTCTATCCTTTTCTGACCTTTGTGTCCCCATCCACTTGGGCAAAGTACTGTGTATGCGTGTGCACGTGTGCACATGTGTATTGTGTGTGCAGGTGGTCTGTGTGCACATGTGTATGTTTGTGAGTGCATGCTTGTGTGTGTGGGTGCATGTGTGTGTATGTGCCAGAGGGTCTCTGTTTTCATTGAAATTGCGCGCATTTTCAGGGCCTCACGTTGTTCTAAATGCTTTTTCTTCCAACTCAAGAAAGTCCAACCATATAGCACAAAGCTCTCAGCCCATTTTCCCAGAATGGCTGAAACTTATTGCAGTCATGCTGAAAATGGCTCTAAACATAATTAAGGGGCTTTTTTTTTTCAGCGCCCTGAAGATTTTTCTCTCTCCAGATAATGTCTTGGAAATGGCCCAGAACCCTATGGAGTTGTAAAGGCAACAGGATCTTTGGTATGGTTACATTCCAAAGATGCCTACACAGGTTTATCACATCAAGGGGGGAAAAATAAAACCTCATTTCTGCAGCCCCTTCCCTATCACAAGCTCCTCCATGGAAGGTGTCATGCAAAGCTGGAATGACGCCTGAAGTAACTACAGCAACACAAATGCCCTCTCTCCAGGCAGGCTCAGGGTCTATCCGCATATTTATTTGGGGGCAACATTTTAAATAACTTTCCCTACAGCAAAATCATTCCAGAATTCCTGGTTTGGTAAAATACATTTCATCCCAGGTTACCTTTTACCAAATGAGAGCTGATGAAGGGTGTTTCAAAATGGTCAATTCAAGTGTATTTCTGCTGTGGCAGGCCCCTCTCTGGCCGCCATTGTTGGGGTAATGGAAGCGTGAGCCTGTAAATCCAGGATTAGCCCTGCTTGTGCTCACCTTGACGCAGTCTTTGAGTCTAATTCTGCTGGGCTGGGAGCTGATAAGAGGAAAAAAGCTTTGCTCACGGGTTTAGCTCCTGACTCTGAAGGACTGGAAAATATGACAGGTATGAAAGTAAAAGTGTCCCTGAAAATGTCTCAAGGATGGGGCACAGCCTCATAGGTAGGGACTGATGGAGAGGGGTTGAATGGGCAAGCTCAGGGCCTTGGTGCAGGGCACAGGTGGGGACGGAGAGGTTAGACACGACCACTGGGAAGAGGGGGGTCAAGAGGAGAGCAAGGGGTGCTCCATGGCTCACCCATTTTCTGTAACTACCACCCACAAGGATTTGAAGTAGCTTCCAGTAAAAGTTGGTAGACAAACCTGCAAAACTAAAGAAGTAAAAACGTTGCTTGTGTGACAAAAGGGGTCGGGGATCATTACATCCAAAAATCAACCATAGGGGAAGCTACTAAAAATAAAAACAAACTTCAGCTCTGAGCTTCCAGAAATGCTAGGGGGGAAGGGATGCGTCAAGTGTCACGTAATTTTTTTGCTTAGCAGGACACCGTGGGAGCAAGCAGCATACCTGAACCCCCGGTGGCTAGCACAGTGCCCAGCACATAGTACGCTCCTGGGAAGTATTTGTTAATTGAATAAATGGGCCAAGAAGCCTGCAGTTTTCGCCTACGGGGAGCCTGCCAAAATTGTCATTGATGGCTGGCAAACAAAGCAGTGTTGGGGAAAGCGAAAAACAAGAGAGTCCTTAAAGGGACTGGCTGCAGAATTGCAACTAGCACGACTTCTTTCCACTTAAAAACACATCATGAAATTTAATATAGAAAAAGAAAAGTGCACAAAACACATGCGGTCAATTATAACCAGCAGGCAGATTAAAAAGTAGAATAGAGACAGCCTCTGACTCACGATGGCTTGACTTACGATTTTTTGATGGTGTGATCAATGGGGTTACAATACTTACAATGGGGTTACAACACAATCAGGGAACGTCTGTGTTACCACGATAGCAAAAGCCCCCAAGACATCCTTCCCATCCAGAGTGATTCATTGTCTTGTTATTCAGCCCAATAATTTCCTTGCTTTTCTTTGTATGTTTGCCACCTATGTATTTCAAACTTAAAAAATATGGCTCTGTGTTTCCTGTTTTAGGATGAATGGAATTACACCAATGTATTCTTTTGTCCTGATTCTCTCACTCAGGATAATGTTTGTGAGTCTCTCATGTTTGCTCAGCTGCAGTTTGGCCATTATTGTTGGATTGTGTGAATTACACTTTATCCACACATGCTCCTGTCAGTGGACATTTGGGTTTTATTCCAGTCTTTGGCAGCCTGCATGGGCTTTCAGGCCAAATCTGAGGTACATACCCATGAGCTCTCACTTCTGGTTGACATGTGCTCAAGCTGTCTTGGCCAGCAGGCCATAGCTGCCCCATGAAATACACCTTGGTTGCTGCCCAGCAACTCCAGGGCTCTTGTGAGGCTCTAAGTCCCTGCCTGTCCCAGAAATCTGTGTTCTGGGAACCAGTGACTGTCCTATGGCCTCGCACCTGCAGCTGTCTTTCTGGCTCAGACACTGAATTCTCTTTCACTCAAGTTTTACTCTATTTTCTTGTGTCTGGATTTCACCTCTGCTGTATTTTCTAACTCATGGGCTAATGCTATCCAGCCCACCTGACAGCAGTGGCTGGGTTGCCTTCCCCTAAATTTGAAAGGGAATTCCAACTGTTTCCCCAGTGCCCACTATCTGCCTGGGCTCTCTGAATCTGATCAAACATGTTTATCGGTTTTGAGGACATGAACAGTGTCTACTGCATCTTTACAGCCAACTGAGGAATGACCAATCGGCCAGCTTCAATGAATCCAAAGTCAGGGGATACAAATGTAAAACTCTCCCACTATTTGATGCAGCCACTGTCTCTCAATTATTTCATTAAACGAGCTACGAATACTGTTTTATCTCAACCCAAATTGAATAATGAAGGAAATCAGGTTCATCAATTCAATTAACCAACATTATTGTGTACTTAGCATGGCCCAGACACCCTTGTTAAGTGCTTTGAATTTAATAGTAAGACAAAAAAAGACAAAATGTTGGGGAAAGTGTCGTTTTTAAAGTTCAGCCTGTCCCTGTACTGTAATGGTGGCACTACAGCTCATATTTAGAACGTCCAGTAAGGGCTTTTTGCTTGTGCAAATGTATGGCAGGGAGTGGTGGGGGGCAGCGATCATCACAAAGGGTGGGGAGCACCATTACCGGGAGAGTGGCGGTCTGCATCGCCAGGGGAGGGAGGGCTTATAGGGCAGACTTGTTTGGCTGGAGCAGATCTGCCAGCCAGAATCAAGAAGATTGATGGGCAAAGGAAGACCCCGGACAGAGAGAAGGTGGCAGGACATGGGGAGTGGCTTTTCTGAAGCTTTCTCTTTCTAAGTTATTCACCCCATGTTACCCTCAACCTTTCGTAAAACCTTGTTGGACAGTGTGGTTTACTGTTGGTGGGGCTGGGTAGCAACAAAGATTGTGCCTGATGGGGACAAGGGACAGGAGAGTCCCACTGGCGTGAAGTCGCCCAGAGCAGCTGTGGGAGGAGGAGGGAAGGGGCCTGTGAGAGAGGAAGAGCAATGGGGCCCTGCCTTTCTCCGTCACACCAGCAGGGACTTGGGTCAGGCGAGTTGACGTTCCCGAAGCGGTTAACCCAGGAGTGCGGAGAGCTTGGGACCTCTGGGTTAAACATAATGAATATGGTGGAGTCCCTACTCTCAAGGCATTCTGATCCAGATAGAGGAACCAGTCTGCGCACCGATGTGTAAAGCACCATGTTGAGCCCCTGGAGGAAGAGGAAGTTGCACCTGGGGAAGGCTTCCTGGAGGAGGCTGTCTAGAGGCCTTGAAGAACAAGGCATCTGGAGGCCAGGCCGTGTGCAGGTCGTAGTGACGGGTGGCACCTAGGGCGTATGGGAACAGCAGCAGTGGGAGACAGGTGAGCATGTCAGTGCCAGGCCACTGGTTCTCTGATTGCCTGGATTCTGTGTTTCTCCCTCTCTCACTGTTCCTTGCTTCACGGCTTCTCACGGTGCTGCCCCAGAGGATTCGCACAGGGAGCAAAACTAGAATCCCTGGGCCCAGCGCCAAATCTGCAGCCCCAGGGAACTGCTGAGCAGTGCCAGGGGCCCACCTTGGCCCAGGAACGTCTCTGAACCATGTGAGGCCATGTGTGTGTCTGGCGTCCCGCTCACCTGCAGTAGCCATGTAGACTCTGTGTCCTCCCCCAAGCTGGATCCTCTCCAGGCTGCAGTGGGCTTGTTCTGGCAGTGCTGTCCCATAGGCTGCCCTTAAAGAGGAGGCCTCTGAGCCGGCCCTGACCAAGTCACCATCCCCAGCTGGAAGCCCTGCAGGGTTCGGTCGGCTGGTGCCCACCCTGTTGCTCATGGAGGCAGCAGCTTCCTCACTGCTCTTCTTCTAATCGGTCAGTGATTTCCAGAGGCAACAATAACTCATGTTTTTACTGCTTGCTTGAAAGCCTGAGCCTCCCCTTCCCCATGAGCAAGACTATGACGTAACGGAGGCACGATTGAAAGGAAAGTTTGGTGAAATACAGCCTTCCCAGTGTCCTCATATTTTCAAAGAGAATAGAAATGGAAGTTTTTAAAGTTGGCCATTCATTTCACACTGCAATGGGGAGTCACGAGTCCTTAATTTTTGCATAAACTCTGTTAGAATTTAGTGTTTTCAATTTAGACAGGTCAACTCATCTTTTTTTTTAAACTTAATTTTCCCTTTTATAAAATATAGTATTGTAGTTCCCAACCTCTTTCCCTAAAAGGATGTTAAAATCCAAACGTTTGGTCAGCTTCACCCCTCCTCACCCCAATTCCCCATTTCTTGACATACATGTTTCAGACAATGATGTTAAGGCTCCCCTGGGCACCGGCCTGGGGGCCATCTTTGACTCTTTCCCATCTCTTGTCATCTGCATTCCATCAACCCCAAGTCCCATCCACTCCTTCTGCCTCCCACTGCCCAACCACCCATGCCCTCTCCCAGGGCAGCTAGCTTCTATTCCTCGTCTGCTTCCTCCCGGGCTATCGAATTCACTTCCCGAGCAGTCACCTCCTCAGCATGTGTTTCCTCCAGCCACCTACATACTGCTGCCAGGTCAGCTTCCCAAAATGTCCTTCTCCACAGATGGTCCTCTATATCAGTGGTTCCTCACCAGCGCGATTCTGCCTCCAGAGATGTGATGGTGTCAGGAGATGCTTATGGTTGTCACACGGGCTTGTGTGCTGCTCCTGGCACGTGGAGGGTAAGAGGCCAGGGATGCTGCTGGACACCCTGGAATGCATGTTGTACACAGCCCCTTCCACAAAGAATGAGCTGTCCCAGAATGTCAGTAGTGCCACGGCTGAAAACCCTGCTCTAAGCGAAACACTTTCATTGGCTTCCTAGAACTGATTAAACAAAAAAAAAACTTACCCTGGAATCAAGGCCCTGCACAATCAGCCTTCCAACCTCTCTCCAACTTTATCTTCTTTTAGCTCCCAACATCCATGTCCTGCAAGACAAATACTCAGGTTGAGACTAATGGGTTCTTGAAGACTCCCCATGTCCCCACTATCACCCCCACCCTCAGCTCACAGAGAATGTGAAATGCTTTGTGTCTGTCTCTGCCACCTGAGCAAACTATGCATTCCCTTGGATTGCTGGTTGCCTTTCCACCTGTAATGGAGACACTATGAATGGCCTCCTTGGAGTCAGAAACACTCTCACTACCCCAGAGACTCAGTGACTGCTGAGGAAGAAATTCCTAGAAAGAGGAAGGAGGCCGGGTGCAGTGACTCACGCCTATAATCCCAGCACTTTGGGAGGCCGAGGCAGGTGGATGGCTTGAGGTCAGGAGTTTGAGACCAGCCTGGCCAACATGGTGAAACCTCATCTCTACTAAAAATACAAAAATTAGCCGGGTGTGGTGGTGGGTGCCTGTAATCCCAGCTACTCTGGAGGCCGAGGCAGGAGAATTGCTTGAACCAGGGAGGCAGAAGTTGCAGTGAGCCGAGATCACACCATTACACTCCAGCCTGGGCAACAGAGCGAGACTCTGTCTCAAAAAGAAAAAAAGAAAAAGGAATGAGCCCTCTGGAAGAACATGCTATTTGAGTCCAAGACACTGTGCTCAAAAGAGCTCTTGAGCTCCTAGCAGCACTTGGTATATATTAACAATGAGACCACCCAGCTCCGCAGACTCCAGACACACTTTGGGATACACCACAGTGTCCTGTATTTCTCATCCAAAACCACCCTGGCGCCTGTACAGAGCCCTGGGTCTGAGTGTATGTTCCCAGCACTCTGGGCAGACAGGCACTTGAGATAGATCCCTCCCGGGGGCAGGAGCCCACCAGTCAGATGTCCACACATTCCTTTGCATGCTTCCTTGCTGCACACTTCATGGAATGATAGACTGTAGACATGATTCAAGTCCAACCTTGTTTTACATATCAGGAATTTCTTTGAACTAGAGAGAAGTGGGGTCATTTAACCCAATATCCTGCCCTCGGACATCAACATCATTGTCATCATCATCATTACCATCATCGTTGTCTTTACAAAAATCATTAATACAATCTTTCGTGGTGCACAACGGAACTAGGACTGATACAACTAAACAACCCTTGTTTCCTTGGAGCTTATAATCTAGGGCACACATGGATACTTAGGACTTCCAGAAGGCAGAAAAAGCTTAGTATATGGCTAAAATAAGCCTAGGACAAGGCATTTATGTGTGTAGTCAATCAACAAGAATTTATTGAGCTTAGAAGAATACAGGGTCATGTTGGAGCATAAAAAGAGAAATGAGATATGACAATAAAAAAGCCACTGATTTTAAAAAATAAATATCAAAATGTGTCATCAAATTGACTGTTACCTTTCAAAATAGTCACCTTAAAGTGGATTCCAACATTACTGATATTTTTTAAATGCTTGCAGGTTGCCTGCTTTAGGACTTTGTTTAATGCAAATTTTTAATAATCTGTATGATTCTAAAACCCTGCTAAAATTAGCATCATCTAACTTAATCACTTACGTTAGGCACCTCAGATCTCCAGATAACTTAGCAGTTCCCCAGAATCAAAGCCATTCCTCAAGGAAGATTTGTCACTGTATGATTTTAGAATATTTTCGGATGCAAGTGACAGAAAATCTCACCTATAGCGGCTTTAAAAAATACAGGTTTCTTTTTCTTAATAGCAAGTCTGGAGCTAGGTTGTTGCTGGTATTCATGCCATATTCACTCCCTAAGTGAGGCCAGAACCAGAATCTCCGTGATTATCTTAGCCCTTTTCTCATGTTGGCAAGAGGGTTGGTCTGTGCCCCGGGCATCAAATCTATGTTCGAGGAAGGAAGAAGGAGGGACATGAGAAGCTGCAAATAGCCGCTTTGAGCAGGAACATAATGATTTTCCCAGAGTATCCCTCAGAATAATCCTACATATATTTCACTGGTCAGAACTATACCCCATGGCATTTATAGCCTCTTTAATAGAGATTGTCAAGAAAGAAAAGATTAGGAAGCAGTGCTGGGTAGCAATTTACAGGATTACAGTGCCAGAGCGCTTCTGAAAATAGGTAAGACCTTGCCAGAAGCTCCCGAATGAGGTCTTACGGTAATTTAAAATGTAGGATTCAGATCTGTAGTTTGTTTTAGAAGCTGGTTTGCCTAAAGACTGTTTGGTAAATCAGAATGACATACACATACACACATCCATACAGCACTGCATATGTTTTATTAATAATAATATGTCAAGGGTTCTTTTCATCAGGCAGTGGGAACATGAGTCACTCTTGTCCTCTAAAGAAGACTGGACTTGCTTGCTAAGCAAACCGGAATGTCTGTAGGCAATGCTAGAGACAGAAAGAGAGATGAGGAGTGCAGCAGGGCTGTCTGCTTGTCCCTTTACTGGATTTTCTCTGTGTCGTTGTTTCTTGGATTACCTTATAAAAATAGTACAGCACAGATATATGTGACCAACAGCATATAGCAGAAGTAATGGTAAGTCACTTCTGGTACTGGATTCTTAAAATCTGTCACTACCAACTAGGGTGCTCCCCCATCCCACTCTCCCTCCTGTCTCACTCCAGGGAAAACCTGCTACCACACGTGAGCAGCCCTGGAGAGGCCCGCATGCCACCGAAGCCTCCAGCCAGCAGCAATAAGCTAAGACTTGCAACAGCAATGTGAGTGAGCGTGGAAGCCGACTCTTCCACCCCAGCTGAGTCTTGCGATGACTGATGACTGCAGGCCTGGCCACCAGCTTGACTGCACCCTCCTGAGAAGCCATGAGCCAAAGCTATCCAGCCAAGCCACTCGCAGACCCCCCACCCTTAGACACTATGAAAGATAATAAATGTTTCTCGTTTTAAGAGGCTGAGTTATGAGGGTCATTTGTTACACAGCAATAAATAACTAAAATACAACTCTAAAGAAGAAAAATCATGTAATCATCATGGTAGAGGCAGAAAAAGCATGTGATAATATTTAGCACATACTTATAATTTTTTAGAAAAAGCCTCCCAGTCAGCTAGAAGACAATGTCCTTATCTATGAGAGCCTCCTCACCATAGAAAACCAAAAAGCTATACTTAGCAGTGAAATGTTAAAACCTTTTCCTCTCAAATTAGAAACAACACAAGGAAGCTTGCTATTGCCATTTTAATTCAACATTTTATCAGAGGACCTATTCAGTGAAGTAAGGAAAGGAAAAGAAATAAAAGAAGGATTGAATGGAAAGAATTAAGCTGTCATTATTTGCAGATGCCATGCTTGTGTTCACAGAAAATCCAAGAGTCTACACAAATAAACTATTAGAATGAATATTTAGCAATGTCTGGATAAAATGTTAATAAAAATCATTGTATTCCTATATACCAATAACAAAAAGTAGAAAAAGAAATTTAAAATTTATACCATCTATAATAGCATTTAAAAATCAAACACCTGACAATAAATCTAACAAAAGATTTGCAAGACCTTTCCACACAATGAATTATAAAACATTATTGAAAGAATTTAAAGAAGACATACATACATATATGGGTCATGTTTATGTATTAGAAGGTGCATGTTAGTTTTCTACAAATGGATCTATAAATTCAACACATGCCGGTTAAGATCCCAGCAGGAATTTTTGAGAGACTTGATAAGTCAATGATAAAATGTACCTGGAAACACAAATGGCTATGAGCAAGGCAATTTTGGAGAAAGAGAAAAGTGGGAGAACTTAACAACCCAAAATAAAGACTTCTTATAAAACTGCAGTAATTAAGATGACTCATGGTGAAAGGATAGACATATGAATGATGGAACAGAAGAGAGAGCCTAGAAAGAGACCCGCATATTTAACACTTGATGTAACAAAGATAACAGTACACACCAGTGTAGAAACGACAGCCTTTTCAACAAATTATACTAGATCAATTGGTCACTCATATGGAAATACACAAAATTGACCCCTTCCTCAAGTTACACATACAATTCAATTCTAGATGGGTTTTAGATGTGCATGTGAATGGTAAAATAATAAGTCTAGAACAGCACTGTCCAATAGAAACACAATGCAAGCACAGATTTGAGCCACATATCATTTTAAGTACTCTTGTCACACTTTAAGAATAAGAAACAGACTAAATTTTAATTACATTTTGTATTTAACTCAATATATCCAAAATATTATCATTTCAACATGTAGCCAATATAAACATTACTGAGATATTTTATTTACATTGTCTCTGAATTCTAGTGTATATTTTACAATTACAACCCATCTCAATTTGTATATTTATTTCAATAGCCTTTGGGTACAAGTGGTTTTTGGTTACATGGATGAATTACATAGTGGTGAATTCTGAGATTTTAGTGCAGCCCTCACCCAAGTAGTGTACATTGTACCTAACGTGTAGTTTTTTTATCCCTGGCCCCCTCTCACCCTCCCGCTTCTGAGTCTCTACAGTCCATTATATCACTCTGTATGCTTTTGTATACTCATAGCTTAGTTGTCACTTATAAGTGAGAAGATACGATTTTTGGTTTTCCACTCCTGTGTTACTTCACTCAGAATACTGGTCTCCAGTTCCATCCAACTTGCTGCAAAAGACATTATTTCATTCCCTTTAATGGCCAAGTAGTATTCCGTGATGTGTATACACCACATTTTCTTTATCCACTCATTAGTTGATGAGCACTTAGGTTGGCTTCACATGTTTGCAGTTGTGAATTGTGCTGCTATAAACGTATGTGTGCAAGTGTCTTTTTCATGTAATGACTTCTCTTCCTTTGGGTAGATACCCAGTAGTGAGATTGCTGGATAGACTGGTAGCTCTATTTTTACCTCTTTAAGGAAACTCCACACTGTTTTCCATGGAGGTTGTACTAATTCACATTCCCACCAGCAGTGTATAAGCATTCCCTTTTCCCCATATCCACGCCAACATCTATTATTTTTTGACTTTTGAATAATGGCCATTCTTGTAGGAGAAAGATGGTATCTCATTTTGGTTTTAATTTGCATTTCCCTGGTGATTAGTGATGTTGAACATTTTTTTCATGTTCATTTCTTTTGATAAACGTCTATTCATTTCCTTTGCCCAGTTTTTAATAGGATTATTTGTTTTTTTCTTGGTGATTTGTTTGTGTTCCTTAAAGATTCTGGATACTAGTCCTTTGTTGGATGCATAGTTTGCAAATATTTTGTCCCATTCTGTGGGTTGTCTGTTTACTCTGTTGATTATTTATTTCGCTGTGCAGAAGCTTTTTAGTTTAATTAGTTCCCATTTGTTTATTTTTATTTTCATTGTGTTTGCTTTTGGGGTCTTAGTCATGAATTCTTTGCCTAGGCCTATGTCTAGAAGAATTTTTCCAACACAACCCATCTCAATTTGGACCTGATATATTTCAAGTGATCAACAGACACATGTGGCTAGTGGCTTCTGTAATAGTGCAGTTCTAGAATACAATTAGGATAATATCTTCATAACATTTGAGTAGGCAGAGGCTTCTTAAACAGGACACACACACAGAGTTTAAATATTAGTGGATCTAGATTAAAAGGAAGGTTAGTTTATCAACTTCTGTGGCTTAAACAACATTTATATCTCACAGTTCTGGAAGGTGGGAAGTCTAAGATCAAGGTGCCAGCAAATTTCATGTCTGGTGAGGTGTCTCATAGTGGCTTGTAGGTGATGTCTTCTTACTGTGTCCTCATATGATAAAGAGAGAAGAAGGGAGGAAGGGAGGAAAAGAGGGAGGGAAGAAGGAAAAGGGATATCTTGTCTCTTCTTACAAGGGTGTTAATCCCATTATGGGGGTTCCATAGTGACCTCTTCTATACCTAAATATCTCTCAAAGGCTCCAACTCCAAATACTATCACATTGGGAGTTAGGGTTTCAACATATGAATTTGGGGGGTGGGAGGAGCTATGGTTTGTATGTGTCCCCCAGATTTCATGTGTTGGAAACTTAATCCTCAAATTCATATGTTGTTTGGGTGTGGGCCCTTTGGGAGGTAACTGGGATTAGATGACATCCTCAAAGTAGGGCCCCCATGATGGAGCTGGAGGATTTATGAGGAGAGAAAGAGAAGACCTGAGCTCACACTCCTGCCCCTGCTCTCTTTGTCTTGTGATGTTGTCTGCCATGTAATGATACAGCAAGAAGACACTCACCAGATGTTGGTGCCATGCTCTTGGACTACTCAGTTTCCAAAACCACAAGTCAGATAAACTTCTGTTCTTGATAAATTACATAGTCTGTAGTATTGTCTGTTTTGTTTTTGAGACAGGGCCTCGCTCTGTTGCCCAGACTGGAGTGCAGTAGCATAATCATAGCTTACTGCAGCCTCAGTCTCCTGGGCTCAAGCAATCTTCTCACCTCAGCCTCCCAAGTAGCTAAGACTACACATGTACACTACCATCCCTGGCTAATTTTTTTATTTTTTTCTTTTTCAGACACAGGGTTTTGCTTTGTCCTGACTAGTCTCAAGCTCCTGGCCTCAAGTGATCTGCCTACTTTGGCCTCATGAAGTACTGGCATTACAGGCATGAGTCACTGCACCTGGCCTAGTCTGAAGCATTCTGTTATAGCAATAGAAGATGGACTAAAAATGAGGAGAACACAAACATTCAGTCCATAACAAGGATCTGCAGAATTTGAAGCATGTGAGTGAGAAATGAGTGCTATACCTTTATTTCAATTTTGGTAATTGAGATCTTAGGTGAAATATAAAGTTAAGTGAGAAAATTTACTAGAATGTCTATAGCACTGTTCATTATCCATAATAGTAAAAACCAAAAATAATTCAATGTCCGTTGACAATAGAGTAGATGAATTAATTGTTGTACATCCATGCAGTAAGAATGAACACTCCACTACAAGGACAAAATAGATAAATCTCTCAAGCATCTTGTTGAGCAAGAGGAGCTAGACACAAAGAGTACATTCTGTATGATTCTTTTTATACAAGGTTCCAAACAGGCAGAACAAACCTGTTGTGTAAGAGGAAGGGGACAGTGATTACCTCCAGAGAGAAGGGAGGGAACAGTGATTGGAAAGGGGCATGAGGGGAGTCAGGGGGTACTAGTAGAGTCCATTTCTTGTCGTGACCAGTGGTGGCATCGTGTGTGTAATTTATGATAATCTATCGAGCTGTATATTTATGATTTGTACATTTTTCTAAATGTTTATTTAAAATAACTCATATTTAGACTTCTCCTCTGAGAATCTCCTTAAAAGCATAACCTAATTTAGCTAAAGTCAGGAACTGGCAGTCTCCCTCTGAGTAATCAGAGGAAACTCTAGCATTTGGCATTTGCTTAACCACAGTAATGCCCATTCATGATTGCTGTAGGTCCTGCAGCCTTACAGTGAGTTCATCTGTCAATAGGAGTCTGTTAAACACCATCCTATACCCCATTCTCATAGCCTTCAGGTCCAGTCAGCAGTTAGACAGCAACCTGGTCAAACAGCAGTGTGTACAGCTTTCAGCTGCTAAAGCCAGGGAAGACCTTCTACGGCTGTCCCAGATACCCCTTCAGAGATCTTTCTCATCATGGACCTCTACCCTGAAATGGACTCTAGAGTAATGAAGTCCATTCCCCCTCTGGGAAGGGGAATGAAGCAAAATATCCAGAGGAAAGGCAGAGGCTAGAGAAGGAATCTTACAGGATTCCAGAGGAGAAAGACAAGTTACGTTAAGAAAAGAGATTCAGATTGGCCTCAGATTTCCTATCTTGCCTAGAGACTAGAATATTGTAATTTAACAACTGTAGACTGTGAAGAGAAAAACCCTTTGACCCAGGAATGCTCTTGTCAACCAAGATATTATTCTCTGATTAATACAAAAGAAATATCCTTGAGAATTTGGAATATAATCACCCATACACCGAGAGCTGCCATATTGTACACACTCCAATAGTCAAACCCACGTTTACCCTGTATAACCAGAAACAGCTGAGAGTCCACGAACCAAAAAAAAAAAACAGAATCAAAACAAACACCTCAATTTTGGGAACAGAAAAACAAAAGTAAGCAAGATTTGCCAAGGCTTATGTCTTTTCTCATTGGTCATGATAGAGATCTTAAAAAAGAAAAAGTAGAATTTTTACAAGCCATTTAATCTAGTCACAAGTCAATAAAACTAGAAAAAAATGAAGAGTAAGAAGGAAGCAAAAAAAAAAACACCCTTACCTATTATAAAAAATTAAGAAGCACACTCATGGATCAAAGAGAAAACCAAAAGTGAGACTACAAATTGTCTAGAAAGCAATAGAGAAGAGTATATCTTCTGTCAATTCTATGTGCATAGCAAAAGCTATTTATGATTTCCAATGCCCTCTTTTAAAAGAAAAAAGAAATCTAAAATGGGATGTTGTATTTATCTATTTAAAAGATGGAAAAGTATAGAAAAATAATCTAAAACAGAAAGAAGGAATTAAAAACAGTACAAACAAAAATTTTGAATGGATAAATAATTCCCAGTGTTAGTCTTTGAAAAGACCAACAAATGGCTCTTATTAACCTGGTTTAAGAGGAAGCAAGGAAGAAAGGAAGGAAGGAAGGAAGGAAGCAATTAAAGAATTATAATACTTTGACAACAAATTTGAATCCCTAGGGGAAATGGGTGATTTTCAGTGAAATATGTATTAACAAAATTAACCAAGAAGCAGAAAAGTTGAATGGATGAATTACTGTAGTAGAGATAGGAAAGGCAAGTAAAAATCTACCACTAAAACATCACTGAAAACAAATTTTTTAAATTTATTTTATTTTTATTTTTATTTTTCCATAGGTTATTGGGGTACAGGAGGTATTTGGTTACATAAGTTCTTTAGTGGTGATTTGTGAGATTTTGTTACACTCATCACCCAAGCAGTATACACTGCACCATATTTGTGGTCTTTTATCCCTCACCCCCCTCCCGCCCTTCCCCCCAAGTCTCCAAAGTCCATTGTAACATTCTTATGCCTTTGTGTCCTCATAGCTTAGCTCCCACATACCAGTGAAAACATATGATGTTTGGTTTTCCATTCCTGAGTTACTTCACTTAGAATAATAGTCCTCAATCTCATCCAGGTCACTGCAAATGCCATTAATTCATTTCTTTTTATGGCTGAGTAGTATTCCATCACATAAATACACCACAATTTCTTTATCCACTTGCTGATTGATGGGCATTTGATTTGGTTCCACAATTTTGCAATTGTGAATTGTGCTGCTGTAAACATGTGTGTGCAAGTATCTTTTTTGAATAATGACTTCTTTTTTTCTGGGTAGATACCCAGTAGTGGGATTGCTGAATCAAATGGTAGTTCTACTTTTAGTTCTTTAAGGAATCTCCACACTGTTTTCCACAGTGGTTGTACTGGTTTACATTCCCACCAGCAGTGTAGAAGTGTTCCCTGTTCACTGCATCCACGTCAACATCTACTGTTTCTTTATTTTTGATTATGGCCATTCTTGCAGGGTGAGGTGGTATTGCATTGGGATTTTGATTTGCATTTCCCTGATCATTAGTGATGTTGAGCGTTTTTTCATATGTTTGTTGGCCATTCATATATCTTCTTTTGAGAATTGTCTTTTCATGTCCTTAGCCTACTTTTTGATGCTTTTTTCTTACTGATTTGTTTGGGTCTGTTGTAGATTCTGGATATTAGTCCTTTGTCAGAGGTATAGATTGTGAAGATTTTCTCCCACTCTGTGGGTTGTCTGTTTACTCTGCTGACTGTTCCTTTTGCCATGCAAAAGCTCTTTAGTTTAATTAAGTCCAACTATTTATCTTCTTTTTTAGCTTTGCATTTGCTTTTGGGTTCTTGGTCATGAAATCCTTGCCTAAGCCAATGTCTAGAAGGGTTTTTCCAATGTTATTTTCTAGAATTTTTATAGTTTCGGGTCTTAGATTTAAGTCCTTAATCCATCTTGAGTTGATTTTTGTATAAGGTGAGAGATGAGGATACAGTTTCATTCTCCTACATGTGGCTAGCCAATTATCCCAGCACCATTTGTTGAAAAGGGTGTCCTTTCCCCACTTTTTGTTTGTGTTTGCTTTGTCAAAGATCAGTTGGCTATAAGTATTTGGGCTTATTTCCGGGTTCTCTATTCTGTTCAATTGGTCTATGTGCCTATTTTTTTATACTGGTACCAAGCTGTTTTGGTGACTATGGCCTTATAGTACATTTTGAAATCAGGTAGTGTGATGCCTCCAGATTTGTTCTTTTTGCTTAGCCTTGCTTTGGCTATGTGGGCGCTTTTTTGGTTGCATATGAATTTTAGAATTGTTTTTTCTAATTCTGTGAAGAATGATGGTGGTATTTTGATGGGGATTGCATTGAATTTGTAGATTGCTTTGGCAGCATGGTAATTTTCACAATATTGATTCTACCCATCCATGAGTATGGGATGTGTTTCCATTTGTGTCATCTATGATTTCTTTCAGCACTTTTTTGTAGTTTTCCTTGTAGAAGTCTTTTGACTCCTTGGTTAGGTATATTCCTAAGTATTTTAGTTTTAATCCAGCTATTGTAAAAGTGGTTGAGTTATTGATTTGATTCTCCGCTTGGTCGCTGTTGGTGTATGGAAGACCTACTGATTTGTGTACAATAATCTTGTATCCAGAAATTTTGCTGAATTCTATCAGTTCTAGGAGTTTTAGGAGTTTTCTATCAGTTTTAGGAGTTTTAGGAGTTTTAGGAGTTTTCTATCAGTTTCTTCTATCAGTTCTAGGAGTTTTCTAGAGGAGTCTTTAGGGTTTTCAAGGTAAACAGTCATATCATCAGCAAACAGTGACAGTTTGACTTCCTCTTTACCGATTTGGATGCCTTCTCTTTCTTTCTCCTGTCTGATTGCTCTGACTAGGATTTCCAGTACTATGTCGAAAAGGAGTGGTGACAGTGGGATCCTTGTCTTGTTCCAGTTCTCGGAGGGAATGCTTTCAACTTTTCCCCATTCAGTATTATGTTGACTGTGGGTTTGTCATAGATGGTTTTTGTTACATTGAGGTATGTCCCTTGTATGCCAATTTTGTTGAGAGTTTTACTGAAAAAAGGAATGCTGGATATTATTGTATGCTTTTTGTGCATCTGTTGAGATAATCATGTGATTTTTGTTTTTAATTCTGTTTAGGCGGTGTATTACATTTATTGACTTGCGTATGTTAAACCATCCCTGCATCCCTGGTATGTAACCCACTTGATCATGGGGGATTATCTTTTTGATACGTTGTTGGATTCAGTTAGCTAGTATTTTGTTAAGGATTTTAGCATCCAGGTTTATCAAGGATATTGGTCTGTAGTTTTCTTTTTTGGTTATGTCCTTTCCTGCTTTTGGTATTAGGGTGATGGTGGCTTCATAGAATGAATTATGGAGGGTTCCCTCTTTCTCTATCTTGCGGCATAGTGTCAAAAGGATTGGTACCAATTCTTCTTTGAATGTCTGGTAGAATTCTGCTGTGAATCCATTTGGTCCTGGACTTCTTTTGTTGGTAATTTTTAAATTACCATTTCAATCTCACTGCTTGTTATTTGTCTGTTCAGGGTATCTAGTTCTTCCTGATTTAAGCTAGGAGAGTTGTATTTTTCCAGGAATTTACCCATCTCTTCTAGGTTTTCTAGTTTATGCATGTAAAGGTGTTCGTAGTAGCCTTGAATGATCTTTTGTATTTCAGTGGTGTCAGTTGTAATATTTCCCCTTTCATTTCTTAGGTTATTTGGATTTTCTCTCTTCTTTTCTTGGTTAATCTTGCTAATAGTCTATCAATTTTATTTATCTTTTCAAAGAACTAGCTTTTTGTTTCATTTATCTTTTGTATTTTTTTTGTTTCAATGTTTCAATTTCATTTAGTTCTGCGCTGATCTCTGTTATTTCCTTTCTTCTGCGGGGTTTGGGTTTGGTTTGTTCTTGTTTCTCTAGTTCCTTGAGGTGTGACCTCAGAATGTCAGTTTGTGCTCTTTCAGTCTTTTTGATGTAGGCATTTAGAGCTATGAATTTTCCTCTTAGTGCTGCCTTGCTGTATCCCAGAAGTTTTGATAAGTTGTGTCATTATTGTCGTTCAGTTCAAAGAATTTTTTAATTTCCATCTTGATTTTGTTTTTGATCCAATGTTCATTCAGGAGCAGGTTATTTAATTTCCATGTATTTGCATGGTTTTGAAGATTCCTTTTGGAGTTGATTTCCAGTTTTATTCCACTGTGGTCTGAGAGAGAGTGCTTGATATAATTTCAATTTTCTTAAATTTATTGGGGCTTGTTTTATGGCCTATCACATGGTCTATCTTGGAGAAAGTGCCACACGTTGTTGAATAGAATGTGTATTCTGTGGTTGTTGGATGAAATGTTCTATGTATATCTGTTAAGTCCATTTGTTCCAAGGTATAGTTTAAATCTATTGTTACTTTGTTGACTTTCTGTCTTGATGACCTGTCTGGTGCTGTGGGTGGAGTATTGAAGTCCCCCACTATTATTGTGCTGCTGTCTACCTCATTTCTTAGGTCTATTAGTAATTGTTTTATAAATTTGGGAGCTCCGGTGTTAGGCGCATATATATTTAGGATTGTGATATTTTCCTGTTGGGTAAGGCCTTTTACCATATATAATGTCCCTCTTTGTCTGTTTTAACTGCTGTTGCTTTAAAGTTTGTTTTGTCTGATATAAGAATAGCTACTCCTGCTTGCTTTTGGTGTCCATTTGCATGAAATGCCTTTTTCTGTCCTTTTACTTTAAGTTTACATGAGTCCTTATGTGTTAGGTAAGTCTTCTGAAGGCAGCAGACAGTTGGTTGGTGAGTTCTTATCCATTCTGCAGTTCTATATCTTTTAAGTGAAGCATTTAGGCCATTTACATTCAATGTTAGTATTGAGATGTGAGGTACCATTGCATTCATTGTGCTATTTGTTTCCTGTGTACCTTGGATTTTGTTTTTGCTTTTTAACTAGTATTTTTGTTTTATAGGTCCTGTGTGATTTATGCTTTAAAGGGGTTTGAGAACAAATGGTTTTAGTATTTGGTTTTATCCACACTTTAAAGAACAAATAATTCCAAACTATAGAAAAAGTTTTCCTAATTTATTTTATACAACTAAGACAGAAACTTGATATAGTATAAAAGGAAAAATATAGCCTAATTGCATTTATGAATATGAAAATAAAAATTCTGATAGAATATCAGCAAATAAAATACAGTAATGCATCAAAAGAAATATACTATGACCAAGGAACTTTTATTCTAGAAATGCCAGGGTGGTCCGAGTATAAGGAAATCTATGTAAAATTGATTATGACAACAGATTAAAATAGAAAATCCATGTGGTCACATTTATAGATATTGAAAAAGCACTTAATAATGTTCAGTAGCCAGTTTTCAAAAGAATTCTAAATAAGATAAGAATAAGAATCAACTGAAATATGTTACAAGCTGATTACAAAGTTTTATTGGCCAATATCATTCTAAATAGCAAATAGCTAAACCATTTCAATTATTCTCAGAAACTAAGTAAGAATGTTAGCTCTGCCATTTTTCTTGAACAGTATCTTTCTTGGAAGTATTAGCAAATGCAATTAGACAAAAAAGTAAAACAATTGGCATAACTATTAATAAAAAATTCTCTTGCTAATGCTATAATTTTATGTCAAGAAAAACAATTTAGCAAAATGACTAGATGTAAGATAAATATGCAAAAATCAATAGTTTTTCTTTATGCTGTTTTTCACGTAGAGGAAAAAGTGACTTAAAAATACTTTCATAATAGTGACAAAAAACTATTGGTGTAAAATTTATGTGAAGAAATATAATAGTGAAAGCATGCTATGTATACAAAGAAAACTTTTTAAATGTACTTAAAAGATGCAAAATGAGTTTTGAATAAAAGAAAACATACAGGCAGGCATAGTGGCTCATGCCTATAATCTAGCACTTTGAGAGGCCATAGTGGGGCGATTTCTTGAGTTCAGGAGTTCAAGACCAGCCTGGGCATCAGAGCAAGAGCCCATCTCTACCAAAAAAAAAAAAAAAAAAAAAATGAGCCAGGTATGGTGGTTCACGCCTGTAGTCCCAGCTACTTGGGAGGCTGAGACAGGAGGATTGCTTAAGCCTGGGAGATTGAGGCTACAGTGAGCTATGATTATGCCACTGCACTCCAGCCTGGGTAACAAAGTAAGACCCTGTCTCAAAAAAATAAATAAATAATAAAATAATAAAAGAAAAGTATGTCTTTTTATGGATGAAAAGACAATATTATAAAAATTAATTCTCTTCAAATTATTATGCATTGTGTAAAGTTAATGGAATTTCTATTAGAATGTTGGCAGAATTTTCTTCACCTTAAATATGGCTAAAATTATCTTAAAGTTCATTTGGAAGAATAACAAAGAGGAAGTTGTAAACACAAAGGACTTGTTTATACCAACTATTCAAACATACTTAAAAGCTACTGTAATGAAATCAATTGTATTGGCATAAGAATAAGCAAATACAGTTGTCCCTCGATATCCACTAAGGATTAGTTCCAGGAACTCTGAGGCTACCAAAACTCATGGATAATCAAGTCCTTGACATACAATGGTAAGGCATTTACATATAACCTACACACATCCTCCCTTATAATTTAAATAATCTTTAGATTACTTATAATACCTAATACAATATAAACAATACGTAAATAGTTGTTATATTATATTGGTTTTTTAATTTGTATTATTTTTTCTTGTTATAGTGTTATTTTTTTCAAATATTTTCAGTCCGTGATTGGTTGAATGGAAGGCTGAGTGCAGATCTATTAAACAGAACACATGGTCTAGAAATAGACTTTAATTTGAAGTAAGAATTTAATGTATGACAAAGTTAGTATGTCAATGATCATGAATTTTTTTAAAAAAAGAAGATTCTCAAGTTGTTAACATGAGTTATCATTGGAAGATTGGGTGGGAAAAATAGGACACACAGTCGAAATGGGAAAAAAGACAGGGAGGGATAAGAAAAAGCAAATATAACAATAATAGTAACAACTAACATTTACTTAGCTCATACTAGGTCTCAGATGCTGTTTATATACGTATATACCAAAGATACCAAAATCTGAGGATGCTCAAGTCTCTTACATAAAATGATGAAGTGTTTGCATATAATTTACACACATCCTTCAGTATACTTTACACAATCTCTAGATTACTTATAATACCTAATATAATGCATACATATAACTTCCTGTGAATTCAACATAGTACTCTCTATGTGGTAAATTCAAGTTTTGTTTTTCCCCAAATATTTTCAGTCTGAGGTTCGCTGAATTCACAGATGTGGAGCTCACAGATACAGAGGGTTGACTGGATTCTCTCTACATGTACTCTGTATATTATGTACATATATATGGGCACACACACACACACACATATATGTATTTTGTCTACACACACACACATAGTATGTGAATATTCCCCCCTTCTCTCTGTAGGCATACATAAAAATTGATTTAATTCCTGTAGCAAACCAATAGGATAGATACTGTTACTAACCCAATTTTGCCAGATGCTGTAACAGGAGCACAGAGAGCAAAGTTGCCTGGATTTGCACAGCTAATGAGTGACAGACTAAGGATTCCAAACTAGACTGTCTCATTCCAGAGTCTGTGCTCTTAACTACTATAACACACTGCCTCCTAAAAAAGCAGGGGCTTGGGGAGGGTTTGCCTAAAAGACAGAAAGTATGATAAGGTCTTGTTCACTGGGGCATGACCCTGACAGTGAGTGCCTCCTTAAATTTTGTGCCTAGGCACCTTGCTTGCCCAACCCAGACTCAGTTATTACATTTACATAAACACTTATATATGCATATGTGCAAAAGGAATTACCAAAAAAGATAGAATTAGATCTATATCCATGCTCCTGTAGAAATATACGTGATGTTGACAAATGAAAAGGGCAAGTTATAGAATAATAATTCTATTTCAGTGAGAACAGATACATGAAACAAAATGTTAAATGAGGTGCTTTGTCACATACTTTCAAATGATAGATATCAGAGGACAAGAACCAGTTAGATGACAAATTCACAAGGAAGATATTTTTAAAGTTATAGAACTCGTAGAAGGGGAATATTTAAGTTATTTCTTTGGAGAAGGCTGCTGTCTCTGTGAGTCCCACCTCCCCATTTCAAGGGGAGGACATGAAAGTGTCACTTTGTCTTCATCACTCCTAAAGAAAGGCAGCTTCAACAGCCCTCAGGGAGCCAGAATATCTGCCCGTGGAGATAGAGAGGCACATTGGACTGGCCCAACAGACACCTGAGCAGATTGGCTGCATCGCACAGGGACAGGGAACACCATTCCCATAATATATTATGTGAGTAGTGCCTCTCTACTTGAGACCTTGACCATCAGCCTGAAGGAGATAGGAGAGAAAAAGAGACACACACAGAAAGAGAGAGAGAGAGAGAGAAAGAGACTGAGAAGTGAGATCCTGAGTTGGGAAGAATCTGCATTCCGCTAGAACAAAGACAAGGGTACTACAAGAAACCCAGGGATTTCTTGGGTTTGAAGCCTGCAAGGAGAATATCAGCCTGGAATTTTTAAAACAGGAATCCTATCCAAGAGCGTATTTCTGAACTGAGCGGCCCTTGTTGCAAACAATCTGTGTGATGGATGGCTAGCAAACCTACCTGCGGGGGAATTGGGAACAGCCAGCCCAGGACAGAGGCCATGGGGGTCACAGTCCAAGGCAGCAGGGAGGCCTCGGATGAACCTACAGACATGCACAGGAAAGAAGAAGCCACTTTCAACACCCGCCAGAGCAAGGGAACACATAGCTGTCTCACAACAGCACCAGCCAAGTTAAGAACTTTGCCCTCCTGACTCCCACCCTAGAAGGGTCAGTAGCAGCAGCTAGGAGTGGAGGGAGGAATGGAGAAGGAATGAGAAGAGGTGCCATCGCCCCCTCCTCCTGAGGACAGACATCCCACCCACAGGCTGGAGGGAAGGCGGAGGTGGTAAGTGGAATGAGTAGAAATCTGAATGTTGAATGAAAATGTATTAAATAGGATATTCTAATTCTTGAATAGAAGCTGAGTTTTTCTACGAAAAATGACTAAGACTTTCTATTTCTATGTGAGACAAGCACAGCCCTGCGGCCTGCTGGAGTCTGCATCCAGACAGTGTTAGGGGACAAAATTCCCTCACTGAATACATTGGGAAGGGACAGTGGGATACTAAAATGAATACACTTGGACTATATCCCACAGGTCATGCTTGCACAGCATATCAGTTGCACAAGCAGGACCCTGCCCTGTCCATCTCCCTAAAGATGTGCCTATGTTCATGTGTTGCGTAAACAAGGAGAGAGGTGGGCGGATATTGGAGAAGCTGGTAAAATTCGGTTACCTTAGTGGGTGGTGGGGCAGGAGCACCTGAGAGCAGGGTGCTGGGTGTGGGTGGAGAGCTCCAAGCAGAGAGCAAAAGGTGGGTGAGCTCTTCAGAAGACACACCAAAACCGTGTCACAGTTTTGCCCAGGTTCCTGTCAGTATTTCTGGAACTGCTGATAACCCTAAAGGCTTGCAGGAGATCCGGGGTCCTGACATTTGCCCAATAGCTCCCCAGTCTCTGTTGTCAGCCTCAGCCCAATACAAAGACTACTGGGTACACAGGGCCTCAGCCCTTGTCGGGTAAACTGAGATGATACCGGGTCATGGCCATATTGCACATCCAGGCTTCCTGTCTGTAATCCTGGTAAGGGCAGAGCAAAAAAGTCTCTAAATGTCCTCTTGTGCCCCTCAGCACTTTGATTGCTAACATAGACAGCACTTTCCATACTTTATTAAAATGTTGTGTTTTTATGTCTGTTTCTTAGAAATGGAAAGCAAGTCCCTTAAGGTAAGGACCAATTCATATGCATCTTTGCATATTCAGTAGTTAGCTTGTAGGTACTAATAAATGTTATTTGTACTGGACTATACACATACAGGTTCTTTGTTGAAAGATTCTTAACTCACTCAGTGATAGACAACAGTGACGATCATTGTTTGTGGCTGAACTTTCTGGAACAAGTAACAAGAACATAGTGCTTTGCTCTTCCATGAAGTCAGAATATCCCAGGGCCATGTGGGCATTTGCCTAGTGCCTGTGCTGTTTATTTTGGGTTGTCTCTCCTTTCCACTGGAATATAAGTCTGAGAACATTGCCTGATTTGTCTACCACTATCCCCAGTACTCAGAATAGTGTATAATGGAGTTGAATGAATGGACAAAAGAAAGGATCCATTTTTTCAGGTGATTGGTTTGTTCATTGCTAGCCCTGGTTACCAGGGTCTGTGTAAGGTGTTGGGGATTCAGGAAGAGACAAGATGTAATCCAATCCACAGCCTCAAAAATCTTACCTTCTGGGGTAGGAAAAAAAGATGGAGACAGACAGCTAAACAAATAATTCAAATAATTGTGGAGCTGCGTAGAGTCTTCTGACAGTAGAGGCTTCAAGAAAGAGAGATGTAAGCATCTTTGTCTCCAGGGCGGCAGGGTGCACAGGGCAGGAGAGGTTTCAGGTAGGCTGCAGCATGGTGGCTGACTGATAAATCCTGCCTCATTTCCTCCAGTTCTATGCCCAGGGCCATGCAGATTTGAGGGCCTGCCCTAGACAGAGGTGGCAGCTCTGTGCTGTGATTTGAGCATGCTACCAGAATCCAAAGCATCTCACTTCTGGACTGCCACACAGCCACAGATTCCTGTCATCCTTGCTCATTTCTGTGGTCAAGACAAGAAAACTCTGTTGCAATAGTCATTCCGTCTGAGAAGGCAAATAGAACAGAGGCAAATTCTGCAGAATTGGAAGCCGAAACCAATCAACATGTTGGTAGTTTCTGAGGAAAGTGCAATGCTAAAACTCTTAAATCCATAGCTGCACTATTCTCCTTATTCTTCTTTAGTCAAACAATAAAAGAATATATATTTATTTGTATATGTAATACATATATTTTAATCTTCATGCTTGGTTGATAGTTTGGCTAATATACGTGGAAATGATTTTCCTCCAAATTTTGAAAGCACTGCTTTACTGTCTTATAGCTCCTGGTGTTGTCATTGAGATTTCCAATTTCCAGTGTTTTGAATGTGGACAAGTTGTCTCCTCCCGTCCTGGAAATGTGTAAGTTCTTCTGTCTCCACTGTTTTGAAATGTGACACAAATACCCCTTGATGAGAGTTCACTTTCATTCATTTTGCCGGGCACTTGGTGGCTCCTTTGAATCCAATATTTATATTTCCATCTCTCTTTTTCTCCATCTTCCATGATATTTCCACAAGTAGATCTTCCAGTCTTTTTATTGAGTTTTTAATTTCTGCTACCATTTACTTTGATTTGTTGTTTCAATTTTCAGAGCTTTTTATTTCCTGAGTGCTCTTTCTTTTACTTTATTTATATTTTCTTAATTTTTTGAGAATCTTGTTTTTGCTTCAGTTTCAATATATTCTCTACTATCTCCCGGGATACTAAAGATAATTTTTTGAAGATTTTTCCCACCCTGAAGTCTGTCTCTTTCAAGTTATATGGTATGTGTTTCCTTGGTTTCACACTTATTCATGGCTTGTAATGCAAGTTTTCCTTGGGCATCTGGTACTTGTTGGCTGTGTGCTTGCATTTAAGAACAAGGACTACAAGTCTGATTGGAAACTTTGGGCACATAGTGGGCATACCCTTAGTGGGTTCACTCCTTCCCTCCAGGGTGTTCTGGCAGAGTCATTTCATTAGGAAAGACACTTCCTTAGGGGAAAAAAACCTTTAGCGTTCTGCTAGCATTGAAGAGGGCAGGTATGTGACTGAACAAAAGGTTGCAAAAGGTTTGTAAGACTAATTGCTTCTTAATTGGTACTTAACCAATATACCTTACATTAGCATCTCATGTTAACCACACTACCAGGAGTGCTTGGAATCAATTCTCCAACTTTAATCTATGCTGGGTTATTTTCTCAACTTTTCCCATTATTGGTTTAAGAATTAGCCTTTTCTAGATCAGTAAACTCTTTACCCATCATCCTTCCGGCTTCTAAAATTTTGTTGCCATTGCCTTCTCTACAGTACTCTCTCTCCTTTCAGAGAATTATGCTTATTTATAATTCCAGACTCTTCCTTTCCAACTATAATTGGCATAAGAATGACCCCCTAAAGATGTGCATATCCCAGTCCCTAGAACCTGTGAATACACAAGTTACATGGTAAAGGGAACTATGGTTGCAGATGGAATTAACTTTGCTACTCAGCTCCCCTTAAAATAGGGAGATTATCCTGGGTTGTCCAAATGGCCCCAGTGTAATTGCAAGGGGCCCAAAAAGTGGAAGAGAGAGGCAGAAGAGGGGTCCAGTGTAGTGCAATGTCAGAAGGATTCAACCTGCTATCACTGGCTTTGAAGGTGGAGGAAGGGAGTCCACAAAGGGTGGGAGCAGCCTCTAAAAGCTGGAAAATACAAGAAAAGGGATCTACTCAGAGCCTCCAGAAACAAATGCAGCCCAGCTGACACCTTTAGGTCAATCCAGTAAGACCCACGTTGAACTTCTAACCCACAGAACTGTAAGAATAAATTTGGGTTGTTGGTGTTTGCACCAGTGTTTGTGGTAATTTGTACAAAAGCAATAGCAAACTAATACACAAACCATGAAAAATTAACTTACCCTCCATCTGTAAATAGCTAGAAACTGAAAACAATATATGAAACAACTGTTTTTAGATGTTGGCAATGGCAGCACAGGGCTGTGATCCTCAAAACATGGTCACAAACAAAGTGAGCCCTGTGAGTGTCCCCACTTTTTGTCTGGAGACAATTTGTAGGCTTCGGTGCACAGAAGGAAACTCAACAGAGCCCAGTAGTTTCACAAAGGTGAAAAGTCAGAGATCTTAGTTTAGGGAGGCCAAGGAGACTAGAATTTCTAGGACTGAGTACTAGAGAGTTTAGGAGCTACACAGAGAAAGAGTCTAGGAATCAGCATGGGGATCCCTTTTAGTGTTTTTAAGAATATCAATCTGCACATAAATAGGGTTAAGTCTCGTTACACCCTGCCAAATCAACTTTTGGAGAAAAATAATCTCTGGGAAGCTGTAACTGAACAATTCCCAGAGCTCATACAGGAATCACACAGGCAATAATCATCATTAAGTTCCCATAAGGAGGGAGACCTAAGAAGACACAAGACCCTGAAAATAAATTCTTTAGTAGTGGGACTAAACTAGCTCTGGAGTAAAAAATTCTCTAGACCTACTCAAAAACAAAAACTTAAAAATAAGACTCAAAATGATCCAATACTTTCTTACCTACAGGGTAGAACTAAGTCCAAAACCTTTAAAAGAATATTATACACAACAGCATAAAACTCATAGGCACAGCATTCAATAACAATAATTAGACACGTGAGGAAGCAGGAATGTGCAATCCAAAACCAGGGGAAATGATCAGTCAATAGAGATAGATCCAGAAATAAAAGATAAGATGGAAATAGCAAGACTAAACTTTGTTATTTATATGTTTTACATACATAAAAGGAGGTTTAAAAAAGCCATAAGCATATTGAAGACAGAAATTAAAGAAGTTAAAAAGTAAAACCCAGATTGAATTTTTAGAGTTGAAAAATAGAGTGTCTGAAATAAAAAAATTCACTGCCAAAATTAACAGAAGATTAGATACTGTAGAAGAAAAGATTAGTGGACTTGAAGTAATAACAATAGAAAATCACCCAATGAAACATGCAGAGAAAAAAAAAACTGAAAGCAATGAACAAAGCATCAGTGACGTAGGAAAATTAGTATAACATACAAGTAATTCAAGTCCCATTCAGAGAGGAGTAGGAAGGAATGGAAAAAAATGCCAAAAAATTTTCAAATTGATGAGTTATAAGCCCACAGATTCAAGAAGAGCAAGAAAACTCAAGCAAGATAAACACAAAACCACACGGAGACACACCATAATCAAGTGGCTGAAAACCTGTGATAAAGGGAAAACGCTAAAACCAACCAGAGAAAAAAGACACATTATGTACTAAGCAATAAAGGTAAGAATAATTACAGACATTTTTGTCAAAAATTGTGCAAATCAGAAGACAATGAGAAAACATGTTTAGAGTGATTAAAGAAAATATTGTCAAATAGAATTCTCTTCTCAGAAAAAATTTGTAAAAGTGCAGGTGAAATCAAAATTTTTCAGATGATAAACAAAATCTGCACTATTTCTTTGCCAACAGACTCACTACAAGAAATGTAAAAGGGTCTGTTCAAATGTCAAAGGAAGTTCTTCAAGTTGAAAAAAATATTTATCAGCTTGAAGAAAATATTTATCACAAATATTATTGTGTTGGGATCAACACAAAAGAGAGTAGGAAGGATGCCTTAAAATGTGGACTGAGAAAACATTGGAGGGTGGTAAATATGTTCATTACTTTGATTATGATGATGGATATAATCATACTATGATTTTAGTTTAAAAAGTAAAAACCAGAATACAAAATACAAAATTAGCAAGGTGTGGTGGCACATGCCTGTAGTCCCAGTTACTCGGGAGACTAAGGAAGGAGAATCACTTGAACCTGGGATGTGGAGGTTGCAGTGAGCCAATATTGTGCCACTGCACTCCAGCCTGGGTGACAGAGTGAGACTCTGTCTCAAAAAAAAAAAAAAAAAAAAAAAAAAAAGAAGAAGAAGAAGAAAAAGAAGAAGAAGAAGAAGACAAAACAACAAAGCAACCAATTTAACAATGGGCAAAAGTTAAATAGACATTTTACAAAAGAGGATGTACAGGTGGCAAATAAGCACATGAAAAATGTTCAACATCATCAATCATCAGAGAAATGATAATTAAAACCACAATAACATGTCACTACACACCCACTAAAATGGCTGAAATTTAAGAGACTAGACTTACCAAGTGCAGTGATGATGTGAAGCAATTGGAATTCTTGTTCACTGCTGGTACAACTGTTTGGGAAAGAATTGTGCTGTTTCTTTAAAAGTTACACATACACTTACCATATGACCCAGCAATTCCAATTAGGTGAAGGAAAACTTATATTCACATAAATACTTGCACATAAATGCTTATAGTAGTCTTATTCTTAGAGCCAAAAAATTGGAGACAATGTAAGTGTCTAGCAACAGGTAAATGGATTAAACAAATTGTCATCTATCCATAGTATGATATACTATTCAGCATCAAAAAAGAAGAAACTGTTGATATATGCAACAACTTATGTGAATCTCAAAATATTATACTGAGCAAAAGTTAGAGCCAAAAGACTTTATACTGTATGTTTCCTTTTTTATGAAATTATTGAAAGCACAAAACTAATCTATAATGACAGAACACAGATTAGTGGCTTCCTGGGAACAGAGTTATTGGTGGATTTCCTGTCAAGAGACATCTTGGGTAATGGAATTATGTAATATCTTGATTGTGATGGTGGTTACATCAATATACAAATTTATGTAAACTCATCAAACTTTGTCTCTAAAATTGGTGCATTTGATTGAATTTAAATTATACCTTAGCGAGGTTACAAAGAGATAAACTTGTTGTTGTTGTTGTTGCTGTTGTTGTTTTAAACTCTCTATTGTCTGTTTAGTCAGATTTATGGAGGAAATGAAATTATATGTGTGTCAATCTATCATCTTGACGAACAAGTTTTTGGTAATTTTTGAAGCATCCCTACAGGGCTTGGCTGCATGTCAGGTACTCAAGAGCGGCTTGGCTGCATGTCAGGTACTCAAGAGCTTACATAACAGCTAATATTTTTATACTACTTCATAATTTACGAGGAATTTCACACATATCGTATCTCATTTTATCTTAAAAAAAATACCTTGAGAGATCTGGCCATGATTTCTTGGATATGACACCAAACCAAAGGAAACAAAAGTAAAAATAGATAAATTGGACTATATCAAATTAAAAACTTCTGTGCATCAAAGCACACAATCAATAGAGTAAAAAGACAATCTATGCAATAGGAGAAAATATTTGCAAATCATATATCTGATGAGGGGTTAACATCCAGAATATACAAAACACTCCCGCAACACAACAACAACAGAAAAATAATCCAACTAAAAAACGAGCAAAGGACTTGAATTGACTTTTCTCCAAATAAGTTACACAAATGGTTAATAAGCACACAAAAAGATGTTCAATATCACTAATAATTAGGACAATGTAAATCAAAGCCATAATGTTATCTCATACTCATTAGAATAGGTACTATTTTAAAAAATAATAAAAAAATAACAAAAATTAGTGTTGGTAAGGATGTAGAGAAATTGGAACCCTTGTATGCTGTTGGTGGGAATATAGATGGTGCATCCTCTTAAAACAATGTGGCAGTTTCTTAAAAAATTAAAAATAGAATCACCCCATGATCTAGACATTCTACTTCTGGGTATGTACGCAAAAGAATTGAAAGCAGGGACTCAAAGAGATATTTGCACACTCCTGCTCATAAACAGCATCATTCCCAATAACCCAAAGGCAAAAGCAACTCAAGTGTACATGGACAAATGAGTGGACAAACAAAAGGTGGATCATCCATACAATCGAATATTATCTAACTTTCAAAAAGGAGGAACTTCTCTCACAGGCCAACATGGATGAAACTTCACTTACGTTAAGTGAAATAAGCCAGTCACAAAAGGGCAAATACTGTAAGATTCCACTTAGGTGAGGTTCCTAGAGGAGTCCGATTTCTAGAGACGGAAAGAAGTGGTTGCCAGGGGCTGGGGCGGGGGAGAGACCGGGAGATGTTGCTGAATGGGTACAGGGTTTCAGTTTGGGAAGATAAAAAGAATTTTGTGGATGGATGGTAATGACGGTCGCACAACATTGAGAATGTCCTTAACACTACTGAATTGTGCACTTAAAAATGGTTAGGATGGTAAATTCTATGTTATGTGTATTTTACCACAATTTTAAAAGCACCACGAGAGGCAGATTTGTATCTCCACTGTACAGATGAAAAAAACGGTGGTTCGGAGAGGTTAAACAACTTGCTGAACGTCCCATACCAAACTGGTAGTGGGGCCTGAATATGAACCGAGATCTTCTTACCATAGACTCTGTGTCATTTCCACTTCCTATCAAGTTGGCTTTTTAAAAAAAATGATTGATTGATTGCAGAATGGCTGAGCTCTGATACACCTTTCCCAGGCGTGCTAATCACTGGCTTTGCCTTTCTTTCTCTTCCTCCCACACTCTTCAAAATAGCCCTGAGTGAGCTCTCCGCACCCACTTGAAGAACATTCACGCGGTGATTCACTCTTCATCAACTACAAAGTGTCCTTCCAGGGGCCACAGACCACACTCAAAGCGTCTGGATTAGAGGTCTCCAAACCAGGAGGCTGAATCTAACGGTAGGTCTGGCCAGGCTAGTGGAGGAGAGGAGGCTCCTAGCCAGGACAATTGCCCGTTTTCTCTGTCCCCTGGGTGCTGCGTCTCGGTGGTTCTCTCTCCTTCCACGGATGTGTTGCAGGTGCCTTAGTAAAAGCCCTAAGGACTCGCCTCCTTGCCAGCGGGACTGTTCAGGTCCTGATTCAGAGCACCTCACCCTGTACCCCAGTGTCTACATCCCACACTGACCTCCCGCCCTTCTGAGCAGTCCCGCCTGCTTCCCGGCGTCACCCTGGATCTTCCTGATTCTGTCCTGCAGCTCCCACATTGTGCAAGCGGAGGCCAATCCCAGGTGCCCAGGCCTCTCACCCACACCCAAATGCTGACTAGGTCTGGCCTGCGCCAGTTCTTTCTTGTCTAGAGGGAAGAAGCCATCCCCTGGCTCCCGGCTGGCGTTCCAGGAAGAGCACCGGCTTTCCCCGTCCTCCTCTCCTGTGTCTTCCTGCCAGCATTTCCCACCTTGAGGATGTGGGAAAAGGACAAGACACTTCTGCTCATAAAATGCTGAGGCCCTTTCTCCAGAACCCAGACTCCCTTCCTGTGTCTTCAGTGACATCCACAAAATGCCCCTCCCTGCTCTGTGTCGGCCTAGGACACACACACACCAGACACACATATGTACATGCACAGCCCCCTACATTACATCCATACCACACACAACACACGCATAACCCCCACACAAATATACGAACCCCACACACACATACATACACACACACCTCACACACATACAGCCACACCCCCTCCACACATAACTCATACATGCTAACTCCCCCCACACTGCACACATATACCACACACACATGCATACACACACTTCACAACCCCACATATGCACACATGCACACACCCCACCATGTACATACACACAGCTCACAAACATACACCCCATCCACGTACATACATCCCACTCACGTGTACATACACATACACTCCACACACATATACACACCTCACACACATACATCCACACACCATCTGCACATAAATACATCCACACCACACCCTCATACATGCTAACGTCCTCCATACTGCACACATATACCACACACACATGCATACACACACCTCACAACTCCACACACATGCATATATGCACACACTCCACACACAGCCCACATACATACACAAACACTCCATTCACATACATACGTCCCACACACATGTACATACACTCCACCCACATACACACAGGCACCTCACACACATACATACATATACTCCCCGTGAGTACAGACATGTACCCCATGCATATACACACACATGCATGGACCCCCACACTACATATATACATGCATACACACGCCCCACACATATACACACGTATGCACAACCCACATACCTGCATATACATACACCCCACCCACATACATACACACCTCATACACATACATACATGCACACACTCTATGCACATATTATATATACAGGTACCCTATGCATGCACCCCACATACTACCTGTGTGCATGCATGCACACACCGCACATATCTACACACACCTACACACCCATACATATGCAACTCACACACATATATACATACATACCACATACACATATGTAATGCATACAACCCACACCCATACACATATACCACACATGTGAGTACACACATACCATGCATGCATGCATACATGCACACACCATGCTACACACACACACACACACACACATCCTCCTCTCACTTCATCACCTGCCTGCTAGTTCCAGAACTTGCCACAGCCTGGAAGGGCTGACAAGCACTTGTACGTCAGACTTCTCTCCCCTTCTATCAGTCCCTTTGAGACTTTCTAGCATGAGGGCTCAGGCCTAACAACTAGCTTGTATTTCAAAAACACGCCAGTCTCCACAGGAGAAAGAACATGAGACATTTTTATCACCACAGCACCTATTTGGTAGGAGCGTGACACAACTTACAGCCAGCACCCAGCATGGGCCCTTATCACACAGGCCTCAGAGGCCATTGCTGAGACAGCGCTGCTTTTTCCGGGCCACATCCTCCACTCAGAATTTGAGTGATCATGCAAAGCTCCTTGAAGGAAATCTGTTCCCTACCCAGAGGCCAGGGCCTGCAAACCTACTGTGTCCTCAGACAGGAAATTGTTTTTCTGTCCCAATGAATAAATAACAAACTCAACCTTCCTCTGAGCAATCAAAATTGATTAACTTTGGAATTGCAGAGGGGGCTAGGATGGCAAGCCCTGAAATCGCCCAGTCCTCCTACTCCAGGGCCAGCACCAAGAACTAGGAGCTTCCAGGGGCTGCTGCTGCTGCTGCGGTCTCCTGGGAAAGGCTCTCAGCCCCCACTTCCAGCAGGGGGCAGCTGTCCTGGCCCCGCAAATCCTCCAGGTGACAATGCTACAAACTCCCCAAACTGCCCGCAGGGCCCCTCTGAGACTTCAAGCCTTGCCACGGTGCCCTGGGCCTGTAGTCTTCCTCTCCTGTGCTCATGCAGCCCTCACACCTCTTAAGCTGTGTGTTTGTCACATTCCTAGTAGGCACCAACTCCTTCCTGGCAGTTCACACTAAGGAAGAAATCGCCATCCCACTGCATAAAGATTGGCTGGCCACCTCCTCAGTGCTCCCTCACTCCACGCTGCAGGAGGACACAGGTGCTTGGAAGCCTCTGTGTTTACTGAGTTTTGCCTTCCGGAGACCCCAGGAAGGCTGCACAGTCACAAATTCCTCCTCACGTCTTGTCTCTGTCTTCCTAATTTCCCACCAAGGGCACAAGAATGTGTGCCCAATCAGGACCTAGCTGGCGCTGGCTATTCCAGAACTCCCCGGGCTGAACGCTACTAGTGCCCAGCACGCTACGAATCTCCCAGGGGCTGCAGGAAAGTCACCAGCTCCAAGCACAGAAATCTTTCCCGATGCTGTAGGCTTTCATAGTTTTTCTTCCTTTTCTTTTCAACAAGCAACATTAAGATCATTTAAAACACACATTTTTAATATTCCAGTGCCTTGCTACAACACACAGAGCAACAGTTCCAAAATAACTCAGCATCTGTAATCCATAATTTATCATCCAAATTTGTTGTGTTCAATTATTCATATCCTGCAACAGTGTGTCCCCAAAGAAGCAAACAAATTCGAAAGAAATCTCAAAAAATGTAGAAGATGAAAAAATAAACCAGTGTTGCAAGGAAAGTATCAGGATGGGGTGGGGAAGGGCTGAGGGAAATGTAGGCGTGATTGGAAGGAATTTCATAGAAGACTTTTCTCCAAGACATGACAACACTGGTGTTTGTTGTCATTTCTCTTTATCGGGAGAGGAGTAGTAGTGGTCATACACCACTTTTTATTCCTAGCACTGATATCACCAATGTTTCTTCTAACCATTTTGGGGGAACGGAATTCAGTCCACATTTCTACAAACATATATTTGTTTGTTTGTTTGTTTGTTTTAGAGATGGGGGTCTTACTACATTCTCCATGCTGGTCTTGAACGCCTGGCCTCAAGCGATTCTCCTACCTTGGCCTCCCAAAGAGCTGGGATTACAGGTGTGAGTCACCACACCCAGACTCTACAAATATCTATTAATCATCTATGATGTGCTAGGCACTGTGCTTGGCACACACACACACAAAAGGTGAATAAGATACAGCTTTTGACCCTGAAGAACCTTCATTCTCACCAGGAAGGCAGAAAGGAAAGAAGTTCCACCCACAGGAGTCTGGTAAATGCTAGAAGAGAGTGACCTGGACTCAAGATGAGGGATCCATTGGTCCTGCCAGCAGGAGGGTGTCAGACAGCTTCACACAGAGACAGAGAACTTTTCATCAAGGCTTGGAGGTGAGAGTTTTTGGTTGGATAAAGTCAGGATGGATCATTGGGTAAGGGAGAAGGATAACCTAACAGAAACCCAGGGCAAAGAAATACAGAATTTCTGTTGGTTTTCACTTTAGATTACATAATCCATGTACTTGAATTGAACTAATTTCTTTTGCCAAGCTGTTATAGCCTAAGAACTAGACTGAACTACTTGAGTATTGGCTGTGCTCATTAAAGTGTTTTTATATTAAAAATATAGAGGCAACTTAATGTTAAACAACAGGGAAGAAATTAGTGAAGCAATCCACGCATTTAATGGAAAATAAAATAGCATCAAAACTAACAGCATCTAAATTATTCATTTCATTCATTCAGCAAATCTTTGTTGACCCCAAGGAGCATAGCAGTGAGCAAACCAGCCAGTTGGGAGCTTGTATTCTACCGAAATAGAGAGCCAATAAACCACTAAGTACACTGTACATTATCAGACAGTGCTGGACAGATATGGTGGTCAGGGAAGTCTTTGGAGAGGCAACATTTCCGCATAGACCTGAACGCAGCATATTCAGTGCAGACAGCACAGTAGGCGCAAAGGCCCTGTGGCTGGAATGTGCCTAAAAGGACCATAGCAAAGCAAGGGGGGCTGGGAAGAAGTAAGTTCGGGCTGATAGGCAGGGACCAGAGGACCTTGAAAGGAATTTGATTCATTCTGAGTGCCAAAAGAAACTTGAGTTTAAAGAAACTCAAGAATATGACATTCTCTTAGGTTTTTAAAAGATTATTCTAGATACCATGAGGAGACTTTATTGTAGGGGACAAGAGTAGAAAACGGGGGACTAGTGAAGAGGCTGACTCTGTGGTCTAGATGAGAGCCAATGGTGACTGGACCGGGAAGGAGATGTGAAGGTGGTAAGACATGATAAGATTCAATATGTAATTTAAAGGTACAGCCTGTAATTTTTGCTGCTGGTGTGAATGTGGGCTGTCAGGGAAAGAGAGGGGTCAAAGTGACTCACGGGATCTGGGCCTGAACATTTGGGTGAACGATGGTGCCATTTACTAAAAAGGAAACAACGGGGGCAGATCCGATTCTGGCATGAAATTAAGAACTCTGTTTTAAACGTGTAAAGTTTGAGCCATTTATTAGTCATCCACGTGGAGATGTTGAGATGGCCTTTGTGTATAGGAATCAGAGTCTGGAGAGAAGTCAGGGCTGGAGATAGAAATTTCTAAGTGGCCAATTTATAGATGGTATTTAAAGCCCTGTGAATAATTGAGATGACCTAGGAACTGAAAGTATTTGAGGACTGAGACTTGGACACGTCCTATATGTGCAGGAAACAAAGAACGGGAATATTCCACCAGTTGTCTGTCCTCTTTCAAGATTTCCTAAAAGTGTCATCCAACAACTCAGTAAGTTCCACTTTCAGCTCATATGGGGCCACATTTAGCTGCAAGGGAGGCTGGGCAATGAAGTCTTGTACCTGATGAAATCAAGAAAGACAGAGGCTAGCTATTGTGCAGGTACCTAACAGTGTCTCTCCTTCACCAACAGGACTCTGCCCACCCCCTGTTCAGACCCATTCTCCAGCCCCAAGCAAGGATTCCACACTGTGGGAGGAGAGACTGATGACCCAGAGGGCAAGAAAAGAAAGTGTTTCAGAAGACTCTCAAAATGCTCTGCCCTGAAAATGAAGGGTTATGATGGAATAGATTCAGTGCCTGGCTCATTGTGGGATATCAACAAAGAGCTGAGGAAGGAAGAAAAGAAGAAAGAAAGGGGAACAGAAAAGAGATAGGGAGGCAGGGAAAGAGGAACTCAGCAACAATATAATTTTCCCAAATTTATCAGCAAAAGAACACCTGGAGTTTGGAGTCTGGAGATTAGCGTTCACCTACCAGACATAGGTTGCCCACTTAATCCACCTGAGCCTCTTTTTACGAATCCAAAGGCAGAATATTTCCAACACAGATTTGGTAATAAACTGGGTGCTCTGACATATGGTTAGCGGTATTGTGAATTGGTACATCTCACTGGAAAAGCAATTTATCAGTACAAATCAAGAGTATACAAAAATATGCACACTTTTGACCGAGTTCTGAGTTTCTGTTCTTCAAAATAATTCCCATATATTTAAAAAAAAAACACTTGTACCAATATTAAAATAGCCTGAGTCCCTGATGACATTGTGGTCTCTGGACTGTTTTATATGGGAGAATAAAGCATTACTTGTTTAACTACTGTAGTCTGGTCTCTATTACTAGTGTCTGGACACAAATCCTAACTGATACCAAGCAGGGGAGAGTCTGATTGTTTAGGGCTGACCTGGAAGTCAGGTTACTTCTGGTGGTGACAGAGGGAAGTAGGAAAATAGCATGCAATAAACACTGAAATTAGTCCTGCTGATCTTTTAGGGGGAAGTGGATGATCCATTCTAATTTTGGTTTCAAGTGTGTGATTGATATAGATGCAGTGTATATAGATACATATAGATTCCAGAGAATGACTATCTTTCCTGGAATATAACGTGCTTTTAATTGCTACAGCAGACACTAGTAAGAACTCTTTGGTGTAATACTGTAAACAAAAAAAGCAGGCCAATGTATATAGTATTCATTCTGATTATAGCTCTGCAAAGACGTGATTTTTTAACTTTTGAGAATTTTACTATGTTTTTATTAAGCTATAATTTATGTGAGGAGAAATTCGCTTGTTTTAGAGTACAGTTCTGTAAGTTTTGCAACAAATGCCTGTAGTCATGTAACCATTACATGCATAATCAAGACACAGCATTGTTCCTTCACGCTATAAGATACCGTCATACCCCGCTGTGATCAGTTCTCTGCCCCATCCCAACCCCAGGCAACCAATGATCTGTTTCTTCCCCTGTAGTTTTTCTTTTTCCGGAACATCAGAACATCCTGTAAATGGAATCATACAGTATATAGTCTTTTGAGTCCGGCTTTCCTCATTTAGCATAATGTATTGAGATTCACCCACGTTCTCCAATGTATTAATAGTTTGTTCTTTTTATTGCTGTGTGGTATTCCATTGTATAAATGGACTGCAGTTTGTTCATCCATTGAGGAACATTTCCATTGTTTCTAGTTTTGAAAATGAATGAACAATAAACATTTAGTGTAGGTTTTTACATTTGGTAAATGTAGGTTTAATTTTAAAAGAAACTGCCAAAAAGTTTTCCAAAGTGGCTATATCATTATCCACTCCCACCAGCAGTGAATGGGAGTTCCAGTTGCTCCAAATCCTCTCCAACACTTAATATTGTCTTGTTGTTGGTTGTGTTAACCATTCTAAAAGCTGTGTGGTGGTATCTCAATCAGTTTTAATTTGCATTTCCTTAATGACTAACAATGTTGAGCATCTTGTCATGCTGGTACCAGCTTTACTCAAATACAAAACCAGACAAAGACATTATAACAATGGAAAACTGGAAACCAATATCTCTCATGAAAATAGATGCAAAAGTCTTCAACAAAAAATTAGCAAATCAAATCCAACAATACATGAAAAGAATTATACACCACAACCAAATGGGATTTATTCCAGGCCTGGTTAAACATTTGAAAATCAATGTAATCTATCCAATGCAGTATAATTCATATAACAACAGGCTAAAGAAAAAAATCGTATGATCATGTCAATAGTTGCAGAAAAAGCATTTGACAAAATTTAACACCTATTCATGATTTTTAAAAAAACCAAAAACCTCTCAGCAAACTAAGATTAAAGAGGAAACTTCCTCAACTTGATAAATAACATTTACAAAAAATCCATAGCTGACATCATAATTAATGGTGGGAAACTAAATACTCTCCCACTAACATTAGGAAATAGACAAGAATGTTCATTCACTCTTCCCACTCCTATTCAACAATATACTGGAAGTCTTAGCTAATGCAATAAAACAAGAAAATAAAATAAAATGTATACTGATTGTGAAAAAAGAAAATTACTTATGTTTATAAATAACATAATTGTCTATGTAGAAAATCACAAAGAACCAACAAGAAAATCTCCTGAAACTAGTAAGTAGTTATAACAATGTTCCAGACACAAGATTAATATACAAAAGTCTATTGCTTTCTTATGTACCAGCAATGAACAATTAAAAGCACAATGCCATTTACATTAGCATAAAAAATGAAATAGGTATAAATGTAACAAAATATTACAAATCTATATGAGGAAAAGCATAAAACACCAATGAAAGAAACCCAAGAAGATGTAACTAAATGGAGCGATATTCTATGTGTGTGGATAAGAAGACTCAATATTATCAAGATATCAGTTCTTCTCAATTTGATCTATAGATTCAATGCAATCTTAGTCAAAAATCTAAGGAAATTGCTTTGTGAGTATGAACAACGTGATTCTAAAGTTTATATGGAGAGGCAAAAGACCAGGAAAAGCCAACACAATATTGAAGGAGAAGAATAAAATCAGGAAACTGACACAGCCTGACTTTTATTACTACTACTACTTCTACTAATTCTAATTCTACTATAATCAAGACAATGTGTTATTGGCAAAAGAATTGACCCAAAAAACATCAGTGGGATGAAATACAGACGCCAAAACTAAACTCATACCAATCTAGTCAACTGATTTTTGACAAACAAGCAAAGGCAATACAATGGAGACAGGCCAGTTTTTTCATCAAATATTCCTGGAACAATTTGACATCCATATGCAAAAAAAAAAAAAAAAAAAAAAAAAAGAAACTAGACACAGATCTTTTGCCCTTCACAAAAATTAACCCAAAATGGATCATAGACCTAAATGTGAAATGTAAAATTATAAAAATCCTAGAAGATAACACAGAAGACAATCTAGGGGACCTTAGTTTTGGTGAAGACTTTCTAGATACAACATCAAAAGTTCAATCCATGACAAAAATAATTGAAGTTAGATTTCATTAAAATTAAAAACTACTGCTCAACGAAAGACACTGTTAAAAACAAATAAGACAAACCAGACAGGGAGAAAATTCTTGCAAAACACACATGTAATAAAGGACTAGTATGCAAAATATACAAAAAATTTTTTAAACTCATCAATAAGAAAACAAACAACCCAATTTTTTAAATGGGCAAAAAATCAGAACACACACCTCACTGAAGAAGATGTATGCATGTCCAGGGCAAATAAGCATATGAAAAAATACTCATGATATGTTGTCAGAAAATTGCAAATTAAAACAACAATGAGATACCACTACGCACCTATTAGAATGGTTAAAGACCAAAACACTGACAACACCAAACACCAGTCAGGATCTGGAACAACATTGCTGGTGGGAATGGGAATGTAAAATGGTATAGCCACTTTGGAAGACAGTTTCTTACAAAACTAAACATAATCTTTATACAGTCTAGCAATCGCACTCCTTGGTATTTACCCAAGGAGTTGAAAACTTATGTCCACACAAAAACCTGCACACAGATGTTTATAGCAGCTTTAGTCATAATTGCCAAACCTCAGAAGCAACCAAGATGTCCTTTAGAAGGTGAATGAGTAAACAGACTGTGGTACATCCAGACAATAGAATTATTCAGCAATGAGTAAACAGACTGTGGTATATCCAGACAATAGAATTATTCAGCAATAAAAATAGTTCAGCTATTATGCCTCAAAATAACATGGAGGGGGCTTAAATGCATATTGCTAAGTGAGAGAAGCCAACTTGAAAAAGCTACATACTGTGAAATTCCAACTATAGGACATTCTGGAAAAGGCAAAACTGTGGAGACAGTAAGAAGAGCAGTGGTTGCCCAGGGTTAAGGCGAGGGAGGGATGAGTGCATGAAGCACAGTGGATTTTTGTGGCAGTGAAACTACTCTGTAGGATACTGGAGTAGTAGACACAAGTAAACCTAAAACTAAACTGCTCTAAAAAATAATGTCAATGAATTTTTTTAACAAGATGGAATGACCACTTCAAACAAATTTCTTTAAAAGAGAGACCCCATCCTAGAATGACTTAGTCACAAAGACCTAAAAGAGGATCTAATTCACCATCTTCATTTTATCTATGAAAAACTGATATTCTTATGAACATAGGAATTGTTTGTCCCGGATTACATACATCTGGGTCTGCCAAGATGAATTCAGATAAGTGGTAGACAAGGGTCTGGACTGGGCAGAGGACATTCCATTTCTAATTAGGGCTCAGCCACTGTCTAGCTGTGCACTTCTGGTTTTGGCATCAGAATCTGATTGCAGGATTCCATATATGTGCTAACTGAAGAGGCACATTCCTTTCTCTGGGAGGGTCATCTTCAACTGACGTGTATGGATGCATGCGTATGATGCATGAAACGGAGAGGGTATCAGTGGGGAGCGCTGGATTCAAGATCATTGCCTTCAAACCCAGTTTGCAGTTTCATGCTATTATCCATTTTCTGGTTTACTAAATATTTATAGAGATCTGTGAATACACTGTATCTGATTGTATGGAAAGTTCTAAATAGTTCTCAAACATTTATAATCTGGATTAAAAACCCTTAGTAATCACCCACAGTGCTATTCACAAAGCAGGTTGCTGAAGGTTGGATTCCTCAGGCAGCAGCTGCTGAGTGGGAGTTTCGCATGTGGGATGTTTTTAAAGAAGTGCCCTGGGTATCATGCAATTAGATGATGGATGAGAGGGGAAGGAAACAGCATAGGGCAGAGGAAAAAATCAGGCAGTTATTCAGGCCCAATGACAAACTCAACCAATCCTACAGAGAGTTCTGGAACTAAAATGACCCTTCAGATTCGTCCCACATTGGGGCAAAATGGCCAGGCCTTCATACACCCAAACTCCATCCATCACCATATGTGGCTGCCCTGGGAAGGAGCATGATTTTGGGAGAGGTGTTTCTCTGCAGCTGAGGGGATGCTGAAGGGGCTGACAGCTGCAGGTATCTGTTGATGACCCACCCCCAGCCCCAGACTCATCCACAGACCTTTCATGGAATGAGGGATCTGGGCATGCATCCCAGTGCCTGCCACACAGGCACCCAGTGGGTACATATGGAAGAGATGATGGATACTTTTCCACTTTCCAGAGTAATTCACAACTCTGCCACTCTGCCAGTCAGTCACCACTCTCTAAAACAGAGATCCTTTTCTAACCCCAAAATATGTTTCTGTCCTTCCTTTGGAGGGCCTGTGTGTTAGTCCATTTTGTGTTCCTGGAATACCTGAGACTGGTATAAAGTAAAGAGGTTTATTTGGGTCACGGTTCTGCAGGTTTTACAAGAAGCATGGCACCAGCGTCCGTTTCTGGTAAGGGCCTCAGGGAGCTTCCAATCATGGCAGAAAGTGAAGGGGGAGCAGGCATGTCACATAGTGAGAGAGGGGTCAGGAGACAGTGGAGGAGGTGCTGGGCTCTTTATAACAATCAGATATCATGTGAACTAATAGAGTGAGAGCTCACTCATTACCATGGGGAGGGCAACAAGCCATTCATGAAGGATCTGCCCCCATGACCAAAACACCTCCCCATCTCCAATGTTGGAGGCCCCACCTCCAACACTGGCAATCAAATTTCAACATGAGATTTAGAGGGGACAAATATCCAAATTACATCAGCCTATTCGGGGATTCTAAAATCTCTCAACTAAATACACAGCTCTCAATGTGCCTTTGGCCTGGAGACCAACAAGTCAATCCATCACGCTAATTTTATCATGCAACCTGCCCTAAAGCTAAATGCTCTCTCTGGTTTTGATTTATTAACCAAGAAGACTGTCCTCTAGTGATTAACTGAGAGCATGTTGTTGAGCTCTAGGCCTTATTTGTTTGATCTCCAAGACCAAAACCACGGTCAAATAAATCCCCTGAGTCCCCTGGGGATTACCAAAGGGAAGGAGGTGGGAACCCTTGGACTATAATTAGAACCTTGTTGTTCCCATGACCTCACCACCCCATTCCACTCCTGGTTGTCTAAGAAAGACTGCAGGGAATCAGGAGAACATTCTGAAAGACTCCGAACACTTGCATGAATGCAATGGCTCTTGGAGAAATAGTGGAATTTATAAACCTAATGATGGGGATGGACTCTTCCAAGCAGAGGCAGAGCTTGAGCAAAGTTGGGAGGACAGAAAACATAGGGCAGGCCAGGCAAGGTCATTAGTTCAGCTCGGTCAAGGCATTTATAGCATAGATAATGTTTATGGCAAGAGACTTTGAATGCTATGCTAAAAACATTTATTCTGGAAGCAGTAGGAATACGTATACCAGATAGATGATAAGGGTAAGAGATATTTTCTACAGTCGTGAACACCAGGAATGACTGGCTGCCCCTTGAGCACTGGATGACAGGCTTTGCAATGAACCCCAAGGGCAACAAAAGTGGAAGCTCCCTTTAGTTAAAAACGAAAAAAATCAAAGGGTTGACAAGAGAAAAGCAAGGGTACAGTTGGGCCTCCTGTATCCATAGGTTTTGAGTCCATGGATTCAACCAACCTTGGAAGATACATCAAAAAAATGGATATTTCCATCTGTACTGGAAGTGTACAGACTTTTTTCCTTCTAATTATTCCCTAAACAATACAATATAACAACTATTTACATAGCCTCTACATTGTATTAGGTATTATAAGTAATCTAGAGATGATTTAAAGTATACAGGTGTGTGTGCATATGGTATATGCAAATACTACACCATTTTATATCAGGGACTTGAGCATCCATGGGCTTTGGTATCCAAGGGGATTGTGGGGTCCTGGAACTGATCCCTCACAGATACCAAGTGATGACTGTATTTTCTAGGCAGAAGAATTATTAGTACCAGAACTGATAAATACCAAGCCACAAAAGCCAGCCAGCTTTGAAGTCTAGACAAGCTATTTCCTTCTTCTACTGGTTTCTATTTATAATACTTCTCCTGCAGGAGGGTTTTCTGCTCTCTGATATCTATATGATGGCACCAACATGTCCGCGTGCGTGCACACACACACACGCACACACGCACGTCCCACCTTGGAACTCCATCCAAAAAGCCTGTGGCAGTAGTGGTTCCACCTCAGCAGGCTAGAGCTGCCATCACCAAGACCTCTTCCCCTAGGGCTGATCCTTCCCGCTGTCAGCCCCGCATAGCAGCATTTCCCTAACAGCCTATCATCATCCCTTTGGTGGCTGAAAGCAAGTCACCAAGCCACTGTGTAAGCTGCACAGGGAGTGCTACTTGTCCCTGTGGATTCAGTTTCTGTTTCTTCAGTCTGTGGTTGCTCCTTAGGATGCTTTGCTCTCATGTCTAGCCTGAGATATGAAGAACAAATGTGGGGCTCATTCTCCACTCCCCTCCTGCACAGCCCCTTAGCCCGGCCAGAGGAGCCCATCACCACCCCCAAGACTCACGCTTGCTCTGTGCCTCCTGCCTTCACTTGCTGTCTTGTCTCCACACTGGCCCATTCTTCAGGGTCCTTCCCTGCTCCCCCAGGGCTACCTCGAGTAGGGCCAGCAATTCAGAGCACATGTCTAGTCTTTACAGGGGCCTAGAGCAACAATGATCAACACAATCCACTGGACTTTGGGCAGGACCAGGGCAGAAGCTCAGTCTTCAAGCCGATCAGCAAGAGGGGCAGGAGCACCGTGAATTCAGGCAACTCAGACTCACGGGGTTGATGAAGATCCAACCCTGCTCATAGACAAGGGCGGATCCCAGTGTTTGTGGTGCAGTTTTGAAAGCCTAAGAAAAAGAACACGGAAATATCTGTGTTTGCAATTTTACAAAAACACGTGATCATATGAACACACTGCTGTGACCCCTCTCAAAGCCAGAGAAGGGTCTGAAGCTCAGTCTTCACTCCTTCCCAGAAAATGCACCTCTCTTCATAGCACTAGCCCCGCCACAGCACCTGTGCTTGGCAGGAACAGAAGTATTAGGTAGGGAGAGGGCAGAGTCCTTGGGTCTTCACTGGACTGAGAGTGGCCATTCACTCATTCATTCACTCATTCATTCACCACCGTGTCACTCACAGCCAGCCTGTGTTACCCACTCCTGCTCCTGCTCCTTGCCTAGGCATGGTGTGCACACAGTGCCTACAGTGAAGGATACCTCCATGTGTCCCTTCAGGCAGCACATACAACTTGGCACGTGAAGCCTGACCTGGATGTCAGCCCCAATTCGCCACCTCCCCCTCCACCATGTTCAAGCTCAACCCTACTCATAGCCTCCTAATGCACACCTGCTGCCATCCCCCGGGTCTGGAATGCCTCCCACGACCACATGGCAAACTCTTTTGAGACCGGTGCCAGAACTTTTTTCTCCCAGGAGGCTTTCTCTGACCTACCTAAGCAGTTAAAACATGACTTCCATGTGTCCTTGTATGTGCCTATCATCCTACCTCCTGTGCGACATCACTATGATTTGTACTGCTTTCTGCCTCTCGTTCACTCTTGGACACCTGAACATACCATGGACTCATGCAAACGTCCCTTGTTGAACATGCATTCTGCGTCAGACAGTTCTAAGGCTTTGCACAACATCCCACACGCATTGGAAGTGAACAGGGCTAGGGTTATTTATACATTTCCTGCCTGTCAGAATTGACTCCAGGCCTGGAGTGGGACTGAAACTGCAGTCAGAGGAATCAGAGAGCTAGGGAAGGCAGAGACAGGGCGGTGGGTGGGAACCAACGTATCTTTGGCATTTACCACTTACTGCTTCATATGATCTGTCCATATGATGTGTTCCTTTGGATGCACAAGCTACATACAGGCAGTGGCTGTGTCACACAATTCATTATGTAAATATTCTTTCATAAACAGCATGGGTCTTGCACGTGATGGTTGGTAAATAAATATTGTGGCATGCTTGGTTGTCATGATTCAAAAGTGGACAGTATCTACTGAATCACATAGCTGAGAATTTGCTTCATCCATCTTACCACCTTCAAGCAACTGTGCAAAGGTGGCTCAGTTTGGCCTTCAGGTCTCCAATGAGACTCCCCAGCATTCATCAGAACTCCGTCCCACCAAGAGACACTCACCTACAGAGCTTCTGAATGAAATGACTGATGCAGCACAACTTCCTACAATCTTCTATGCAAAACCAAGTGTCTGGCCTCATGTTCGAAGTCACCCTTAGATTTGACACAAGTAACATTTGATTCTAGTAAACATATGCCTCTCTACAACTTCATGTAATCTAGAATCTGCAAGCATAAAATGAAAAGTACTTGGAATTGAGTATTAAAGAAAATGTACATGCATATTCTAAATTGTGCCTTCAGAGAGATTATGCTTTAATAAAAAGAATTCTGGGGTGAGTTCAGGACTGGTTCCATGGACAATTGGAAACTCCACACTTGGTAGAATTGATGAAGTGCTGCAGGCTTTACGTGCATTGTTAACTAACGAGTGGTAACTTCAGTTAACTTGATAAAACAATTGGAACACTAACTGTACCTTCTTTGTAAATAATGTCTTTATCCTTCCAATGGTAGTTAAGCTCACCCTCCTGCTAAATTCCACAATACTGTGTATCTTTCTTGTGTCTCCCTGTCTTTTCCTTTAGATTCATTCAACAAATCAAGCTGAACACCTGTTACTGCTTGCCACTGCTCTGAATGCTAGCAATACTGCAGGGAACAAGCCAGGTCAGTCCTGCCCTCTTGGAACTTATGTTGTAGTGATGAAGACACACAAGACACAGATACAAGAGTGTGTTTCCTCTGCCCCAGGACTGAAAGCTCCTTAAAGATAGAAACCACGTCTGAAAAAGAAAAAAAAAAAGTAATAGAAAAGTCTTTGAAATCTTGGTTCCTGCTATACAGTTTGCTTATCTGGTGGAATTTGCAAGTTCTAGCAGCTAAGATGTTGTGCCCACACCCTGTAACATCTGTCTGGTGTCTCCATCACACACCCCAGATGTCACACCCAGCCGTCTCATGCACCAGGTAGCCCAAGCTGTTCCCAGCACTTACGCTCCTCCCCTGCCCTAAGATGAGAACATCCAAGGCTGAATTAACAGGGCAGAAAGAAAGGAGCTGGGGGACATAAAAGTAACTTGGTTCACTGGCCTATTAATATCTAAAATCTTCCTGTCATTTACGTGAAAATAGTTAAGGTTTGGGGAAAATATAAACAAGCTTAAATGTCATCACATGGGCTGTTACCTCTTCTAATAGGCACCAAAAATAAGAATAACTCTCCCCTTGCTCCCATCTTTTTCAACTTCCACTCTTTAAGGAATCCACCAATAACGTCGCTGGCCCCAGCTAGTGAGTTTGGGACCCCAGGGTGAATGGCAACTCACAGTGTCATGATTAAGGTGGGGCAGCCAGAAACCAGAGTGGGCAGGGCTTTGCCTCCTAAATGCCCCCTTGTGCTTTGTTGGGAGTTCTTTCAGCTCTAGAGAAGAAAAAAGGAAGACGATGGGCTCTAGGACATTCCCGCTGGCGCAGAACCTGGGCCCACTCCCAGGGCTCCCAAGGGTGGGTCCCAGAAAGCTTTCTATGAATCCCCTCTTCTTAGAAGTCTTCCTCCATAAGACAAGGCAGCTCTGTTTAGGATCTGACTAGCCCTTTCTTCTATGGGAATCATAGAGCACCTGCTAGCAGCACAAATCCTTCCAGACTAATCCTCCTCATGCATTGTACAAAAGCCTCTCAGAACAGATTTTATATAGCGCTCCTCTAGGGAAACTCCTGGTTCTGAGCTCATCTAGAACCATTCTTCCCAAATATCCACCAACGTGGGGGGAGCTTCTTGTTTTGCAAAATTTGAGTGTGAAGTTTTTCATCCCTTGAGCATCGTGAAGATGTGGAGGATGAGCCTGTTTAAGGATTCTGCCATGGAAAAGAGTTTCATAAATGTTCCACCTTGTGAGCACCTAGGGGTATGGTAATTAAGAGTTATTTAACCTTCTGACTCTCTCAGTACCGTCTTTCATTTCCTCCAAGCGTCAGCGTCTACTGCTGAAGACACTGGGGACCCCTCTACAGTTATACTAGTTTTCCAAATGTCCTCCTTTTTAGCTGGTTGAAACCCCTGAGGCTCCAGAAAACCATGATTTGTTGTTGTTGTTGTTGTTTTTTCATTTGTGAATTCTTTTCTCCTTCTTGCCTGGATCCCTGATCCCAGCCTCTGCTGGCAATGAACGTTGGGGTCTCAAGCGGATTGTCCTCCCTTTTGGACAGCAAAACAGGGCTGCTCAGGGCTTCCTCTAGAACCCATTAGAGCCCAATTCCTCCACAGACTGCAAAACTCCACCCATGAAACTTTGGTTCCCTGGCCTCTTCCTACCTTCCCAGTGCCCTCAAGAAACCCTCTGTTACCTCAGTTGGCATATCTGTATAATCGGGATAAAAACCTAGCTTCTGGATAATTGTGGGATTACATGAGATAATGCATATGAAGCACTTTACACAGAGCCTAGGATGTAGCTCTCAATAAATGTTAGCTATTACTTTTATGGCCGATTGGTATTGATTCATGTTGGCTCAGGGCGTGCCTCTCAAATAGGTTTGTTCCTGTTCAGCGAGAAGTCAGTACGCATTCCTAAGGTGCCCAGTGCTCCCTGAAGAGGGGTATTCTTGATTGTAACTTGAGATTGTGCGAGACATGAATAAAACACGGAGCTCCTCATACCTTATAAATAGACAGTGTCTATTTCCCTGGCAGTTTTTCCGTATGTTCTTTTTTGAGTTTGTTTTATTTCCCCCTTTTAAAGTCTAGAAGAGCTGGATGCACAAAATACATTTTGGAACTCACATATCAGAAGAAAGCCCATCAGAAAAACAGCATTTGCTTTCCTATTATTGATACTGATATTAATAAATAGTGAAATAGCACTTGGCACTTAGGAAACAATGCTTTCCACCTCCAATAGGATTTGCAAGCATTAAGGAGTTCTTCTAAGTATTGCTTCTATTAGGTAGGAAAGCACTCGCTCTCTTCCATTCATCAAAAGATCACAAACATCTACTATGAGAACCTATGTTCTATTGTTCTTTTTTGTTGTTGTTTGATTTTAACACATAAGAGTTACTTCTTGGCCATTGTATATAGTCAACATTAAAAATTTGATTTTTTTTTTTTTTTTTGGAGTCTCACTCTGTCACCTAGGCTGGAGTGCGGTGGCGCAACCTCCACTTCCCGGATTCAAGCAATTCTCCTGCCTCAGCCTCCTGAGTAGCTGAAGTTACAGGCGCACACCACCACGCCCGGCTAATTTTTGTATTTTTAGTAGACATGGGGTTTCACTATGTTGGTCAGGCTAGTCTCGAACTCCTGACCTCGTGATCTGCCTGCCTCGGCCTCCCAAACTGCTGCGATTACCAGCGTGAGCCACTGCGCCTGGCCAAAATTTGATTATTTTTAACCATTGAGTCTCCCTACTTAGGAGAGAGACTTCCTATTTCCCTATTTAGGAAATATTAGTTAAATCTGAGACAGAGAAGTCTGACTCTAGCACTCTCGGCCCTTTGATGGGAAGGGGAAATGTTTTTTCTGTTTTGTTTCCACACAAAGCACCAAGCAAAACCCCAATGCTGAGCTGCCCGATGGAACTTTCCACAGTGATAGAACTGTTGTTCTACAAGGTGCATTCTTGAGCATAGCAGCCACCAGCCACATGTGGCAAATGAGCACTGGAAATATAGCTAGTGTTATTGAGACACTGGATTTTTAATTTAGTTTAATATTAATGATTTTGAATATACAGTTTTGGTTTTTAAGAGACAGAGTCCCTCTTTGTCAACCAGGCTGGAATGCAGTGGCATGATCAAAGTTCGTTGCAGCCTCAAATTTCTGGGCTCAAACAATCCTCCCACCTCAGCATCCCAAGTAGCTGAGACTATACCATCACACCTGGCTGATTTAAAAAAAAATTTTTTTTTTTTAAAGACCAGCTATGTTGCCCAGGCTTGTCTCAAACTCTTAGCCTTGTGCAGTCCTCCTGCCTCAGGCTTCCGAGTACCTGGGAGTAGCTGGGACTACAGGCTGAGCTATGGCATCTAGTTATTTATTTGTTTGTTCATTTATTTTGAGACAGAGTCTCTCTCTGTTGCTTAGGCTGGAGTGCAGTGGTGCCATCTCAACTCACTGCAGCCGCGGCATCCCCAACTCAAGTAATCCTCTCACCTCAGCCTCCTAAGTAGCTGGGACTACGGTTATATGCTACCACGCCCAGCTAATTTTGTTTATTTTTTGTAGAGACGAGGTTGCATTATGTTCGCCAGGCTGGCCTTGAACTCCTGTCCTCAAGCGATCCCCTGCCTTGGCCTCCCAAAGTGCTGGGTTTGCAGGTGTTCCAGCTCCTGAATTTAGATTGGAATCGACACACGTGGCTGGTGGCTACCATATCAGACAGCACAGCTCTCACACCCCAGGAAAATGTTGTCTCTGCATGCAAGAGGGATTGCGGCCATGAGGAAAACATTCATATGGCCCTATTTTAAAACTTGGCCTTTGAAATGAGTTTTTAGATTTTTAAAATAGAGATATCTGGCTACTCTGACAAGTCTCTAGAAAAGTCAGGCTTGAAAACTGCCAGCACCCTGGTAGTGTGGTTCATCGCTCATCAATCTTTAATGCTCTATTCAAAGTAACCTCTGTATCAACGTTGCTTGAGTGAAGGGAGTGTGTGGATATTGACAAGCAGGCTGCCACGGGCTCCTGAGAAAACTTCTGTGCACATTCCTCTTTTGCATGAGGCTCTTCTATAACTGAGATTTTTTTTTTTTAACTGCAGAATGTGGCTGTAAATTAATAGCTTTCTTGACAAAAGAGCCTCCCAATGCCAACTACTGATTTTCTGTTCTCTATCCATTTTTTGTTAAGCTAGACACATTCACCTAGAACACCAAGGACAGCTCAATGCAGAGGAGACCAGAAAGGGCAGGTCTTGGGCCAGAGAAGTGGATCAGGTAGGAACAAAACAGAACAAAATCTTTGTCCCATTTGCAAAGGAAACAATCAAAAGCAATTTGTGCCACTGCCAGAACGCGAGTCCAGAAATGCTTGTACCCAAAATACAAGTTCCACTGAATATAGCCCTTAGAATAAGGATGGAAGCTCCTCTTGGCCCCCAGCACTTACATCCAAGGAGGCAAACTGACGCCTGCTGTCAGATCAGGGGAAATCAGGAGGTTAATAGTCTTGATCCCGAACCTCCTGGGAAAGCTGCAAAGTCGAATCCAGCTGCAACAGACATCTTGGGACTCAGGAGTGATATATGGCTTTCTGTCACTCACAGACTGTACGCAGGCATGCCAGTAATGTCTCCTTAAAGCAGAAGAGGGAAAACGGGAACCACAGCAAACAATTACCAATAACAGTGAAAACTGAGATAGAAAGCATCATTACTTTTGTAATTCCTTTCGTATCAAGGTGTGTGTATTTATAGCTCGCTCTCTATTAAACCATCTAAGAGTTAGCAGTTATGCTTTGCACATTGACGAATATAGTAATTATCTGTCACTGCATAACAAATCACCCCAAAACTTAGTGGCTTAAAACAACAATCACCATTTTTTTACCTCTCGCTGTTTCTGAAAGCTGCGATTCAGGAATAGCTCAGCCAGGTGCTTCGGGCATAGGGCTTCTCCTGAGGTTGCAGGCAATGGCAGCTGGGGCCACAGTCATCGGAACGCTTGACGGAGTTGAAGAATCCACTTTGGAAGTGGCTCACTCACACAGCTGGTGAGCCGGTGTTGCCTAGTTGGTTTTTGGTACCTGGGTCTCTGGACAGAGAGTCTTCATGATACAGCAGCTGGCTCCCCCTAAAGCAATTGGTCCAAGCACAGGTGGTGCCTGGCCCTGGAAGTCATACACACGCTCCTGCTGAGCTCTGTTGGGTACACAGGCCAGCCCCGATTCACTGTGGGAGAAGAACATACAAGGGAGGCCTGGGGCCTCACGAGCCATCTTGGAGGCCGACCACCACTGTGGAAAGTGTATTTTTAGAATAGAAGTATAATGACCCTAAATTGAAACAACAATGATATGTCACTTTTTATTCTTCACATAAGTAAAAAACTTTAAAAATATATATCCTGCCCCGGAGGGGAACTGGGGAGAAGGGTCCTATCCATTGTGGCTTGTGATAAAATAAATTAGCACTGTCTACCTGGGAAACAAAGTAACTATCAACATTTTCAGTGTGGGTGACATTCAATCCTTCTGCTCTTTTATCTCCATCCTAGAGAAGGACCAAGTATGTGTACAAAGAGGCAAAAACCAGAATGTTTGCTGCAGCTCTCAGGGGTGGGGGTAACAGTAACAGATGAGAAGTAACCCAAGTTGTTTCTTTGAGGTAACTGGTTAGAAAGCTATGGTCCTGTGTGATGGTTGTGCATCTCTGAATATACTAAAAAAAAAAAAAACCCTCTGAATTATATACTTTAAGTGCATGAAGTTTATGGTATGTGAATTATATCCTAATCAAGCTGTTAAAACAAACAAAAAAACAACTATGGTACATTCACAGAAGGGACTACATATAATGCAGTTGTAAAAAAGGTAATAATAAAGAATAAGCTTTCTAGGATTTCATTAGTGAAAAAACAGAGAATAGTGTATTCAATGTGATACCTTTGAGAAGGGTGCAAAATAATGATATGCATTTATATTTGCTTATATCTGCATGAAGACAGGCTGGAAGGATACCCAAGAAACAAAGCTGAGGGTGGGGCAGATGGGGAGGAAGGAGGTAGACGGGACAGGGGCATAGGCAGGCTTCTCAGTATATATCTTTGTTATATCGTTCTGATGTTTGAACCATATGTATTACCCAACAAGAAATACGATGAAGTAATAAAATGCTGTAAAAAATTCTACACGTTCTAGTTCTAACTCAATTACTACAATTAACTCTGTAGTTATAGAGATGTAATTTTACTTTTTTTTTTTGAGGTGAGGTTTTGCTGTGTTACCCAAATTGGTCTTGAACTTCAGTGCTCAAGTGATCCTCCCACTCCAGCCCCCCAAGTAGGTGGGATTATAGGTGTACACCACTGTGCCTGACTTTCATTTTCCTTTTCTGAGTTTCAGTTCTTTCTTCTCTCAAGTGGATTCATGGTTCTTTGATCTCTTGGTGTCTCTGAAAGTCATTATATATGACTTTGTACAAATTCATTATATATGAATATATGTCTATATTCATTGTTGTTTGAATATATGTCTATATTCATATATAATGTGTATGTATATGTGTATGTCTATATATGTATGTATGTCTATATACATACACATATACATTCATACATGTTTTAAAAGAGGGAAGGAAAAGCTTAATTGATTAGATGATATTCCAGCCTGTGTTTCCTTAGTTATATGTGTGTAAAAAATTTCTTGCCTGGCTGTGCCCCACAGCCACACTTCACCTATTACCTGAAATATGGGTCCAAGAGATGACGGAAGTTCTTGGAGAACTTAATTCATAACCCACATCTCCATGGAATGTTCCCACCATGTGACCACACAGTGGAGAGAGACATCGATAACTAAGAACAAGCAATGTCTCATCCTATAGATAAAATGAACAAGAACGGATACCGGGGCAGGAAACCCAAGTTTTCAACAGAGAAGTGGTTAGAACAGGGGTAGAACCAAGACAACTGGACTATTAGAATGACAAGACAGTGATATGCAGGCATTTTGTTTCATCTTCTCAAATTCAGAATTTATTGTAGATATGGACACTATAATAGAACTGCAGGCACCCTCCCAGGCTCTTCCACAGCCCAGTGTCCCCTCCAGTTGCATGCCACCAGTAGATGACATTCTCACTATCACAGCAACCATTGGATTTACTACCAGAAGACTCCAGTTAACAACATATGTAGAAATGCAGTGATACATCAATCCACTAGCACTCCTGAACACATCAGCCTGGCAGGAGCAGAGCCCTGTAGAGCCCTGACATGGAAGAAAACAGGGCCCTGAATGAAATGAACAAAAAGATGTGGAAGCGAAGAGAGGAATCCTAGGTAGGCACTGCCATAAGGGCAGCTGGGAGGTAGAAGAAGGCTCTGGCCTCCCAGGAGGAGTCTGGGGAGCCTGTCTGACACTGTGAATATACTTGCCTTCAAGTGCTTGCAAAGCTGTCACATTGATGAAAGCATTGAGTTTTATTTTTCAAGACGGCATTGTGAACTGGTGGCAATTCAAGTGAGAAGGACCGTGGCTCCAAGGAAAGAGCTTTCTACTAGGGGCTTCCTGTCACTCAGCTCATGCAGCCTGGACCACTGTCTTCTGTCCAAGATGCTGGAACATTAGCGTCCACACCCAGATACAAATAGAATCATGCAAAGGAGCTTGTTCCAAATCAGCTGCTCAGGCCTCATCCCAGACACTCAGAGTTAGCAAGTCAAAGGAGGACCCCAACTTTGGGTTCCTAACAAGCACCCCAGGTGACTCTGGTACAGCAGCATGTGAACTGAAATTTGGGAGCCACTTAGATAAATAATCTAAAAATGGTTCAACTCAAGTTTCATGTTATCCAGAGTCTGGCCTGCCCCCAAGGAGAGGTAAATTATAATAATCCTTTCTATTTCTTTCCAAGAAAGAAAAAGTCTTGGTTCTGCAACCTTGTTGTCTTGGCAACATTTCTTGTTGAATTCTGTACTTCATCACTCAAATCCTCGCACCACAAGAAAATACAAGACACCCTTAGAATTCTGCAGCAGGGAGAACATTTTAATCCCCCCAGGGACAAGCTGTGACACTATGTTAATGGGCTGTGTGGAACAGTGCTCTACCTGGAAAGGACACCTGTTCCCTGAAAGGGGGCCTGTCACTGTTCCCAGGCATCTGGAGACAAGGTCAGCAGGGTAAAAACACACCCTGCTGGGGTTGAGGGGATAATGGTTCACATCTTTTGTGGCCTGACCCTGGGCATATCACCAGACGATCTTGAGCCTAGTTTTCCATCTGTAAACTGATGGCTACAATGTTCAGATACATTTTAATTAATTCTGAAACTATATAGTAACTGTCACTTATGGAAGACCTACTGATATGGTTTGGATATTTGTCCCCTCCAAATCTCATGTTGAAAAGTGACTCCCAGTGTTGGAGGTGGGAGGTGTTTGGATCACGGAGGTGGCTCCCTCATGAATGGCTTAGCACCATCCTCTTGGTGATAAGTGAGTTCTTGCTCATTTAGTTCACACAGTGTCTGATTGTTTTAAAAAGGCTGGGCCCTCCTCCTTGCTCTCTTGTTCCTGCTCCCACTATGTGATGTGCCTGCTCCTGCTTCACCTTCTACCATGATTATAAGCTTCCTGGGGTCCTCAGCAGAAGCCAAGCTGATGGTGGTGCCATGTTTGTACAGCTTGCAGAAACATGAGCCAAATAAACCTTTTTTCTTTGTAAATCATCCGGCCTCAGGTATTTCTTTATGGAAATGCAAAAACAACCTAACACACCTACCACAAGCAAAGTGTGGAAGTGTTCTCTCTAATATATGTGTGTGTGCACATGGTAGAAGGACCACTACTTATACCTATGAGTAAAAGCTTCTGAGTCCTCCATGAAGCTGAGCAGGTGCTGGTACCATGCTTGTGCAGCCTGCAGAACTGTGAGCCAAACAAACCTCTTTCTTTATAAATAACTCAGTCCCAGGTATTCCTTTACAGCAATGCAAAATGAACTAATACAATGCTCATACATGTAAGTATGCATACATGTGTGTGTATACACATATGAAGGTGTGTTTGTGTTTTTCTCATCCTTACAATAGCCTCAAGGTTTTTGTTATTCCCATTTTTCTGGTATAGAAAGTGAGGCTCCAAGAAAGTAGGTATCTTCAGGCAGGTCTCAGTTCAAGAGGAGCTATTTGCCAGTATCTGTCCATGCATGTACTCTTTGACTGAGCTATTGTACTTGTAAGTAATCAGCAATGCTCTAGTTTTCTATTGCTTCTGTAACAGATTGCCACAAATTTCATGTTTAAAAAACCACAAAGTTATTATCTCACATTTCTATGGCTCAGAAAGCCAAATGGCTCAGCTGGTTTCTCTGCTTTGGATCCCACAAGGCTGAAGTCAAGGTGTTGGCTGACCGGGGCTCCTATCTAGAGGCCCTGTGAGGAATCCAGTTGCAGACTCATTCAGGTTATTGATAAAACTTGGTTCCACGCAATCATAGCACTGAGGTCTCTGTTCCCTTGCTGCTGCCAGCCGGGACTGTTTCGCAGCATCTGGAGGCTTCCCACACTCCTGGCTCAAGGATCCTTCTTCTTCAAAGCCAGCCATGGTGAGTTGTCTTTCTCATGAGTCAAATCTCTCTGGCATTCCCTCATCCCTCCTGCCTCTAGCTGGAGAAAGCTCTGTGCTTTGAAGGGCTGTCTTAGTCTGTCTGGGCTGATATAACAAAATACCTGAGACTTGGTAAAATAATTTCTAAACAACAGAAATTTATTGCTCACAGTTCTGGAGGCTGGGCAGTCCAAGGTCTTCCTTACCAGCAGATTCAGTGACTGGCCAGGGCCTGTTCCTCAGAGGTGGTATCTTCTGTGTGTCCTCACATGGTGGGAGGGGCAACCAATTTCCCTCAGGCCTTTTTTTTTTTTTTGAGACAGAGTCTCGCTCTGTCACCCAGGCTGGAGTGCAGTGGCGTGATCTCGGCTCACTGCAACCTCCACCTCCCAGGTTCAAGAGATTCTTCTGCCTCAGCCAGCTGGGGCTACAGGCACACGCCACCACGCCCAGCTGATTTTTTGTATTTTTACTAGAGAGGGGGTTTCACCACGTTGGTCAGGATGGTCTTCATCTCCTGACCTGGTGATCCACCCGCCTCGGCCTCTCAAAGTGCTGGGATTACAGGCGTGAGCCACCACGCCCAGCCATCTCAGGCCTCTTTTACGAGGGCACTAACCCCAAGAGGGCTCTACCCTCATGACATCATCATATCCCAAAGGCTCCGCCTCTTAATACCATCACCTTGGGGAGTAGGTTTCAACATACGATTTGGGGGCCACACATATATTTAGACCATAACAAAGGCTCATGTTATGAGGCTGTTCATCCAGATAATCCCGGGTAACCTTGTTTTCTTAAGGTCTATAACCTTGATTCCATCTACAAAATCCTTTTTGTCATATAACATAACATACTCAAAAGTTCCAGGGATTAGAACGTGAATATCTTTGGGGGCAGTCATTTTGTACAAAACGTACTTATGCAAAATGATATATCTACAAGAATAGTCATTGCAGTATTCTTTGTAATAGTAAAATAATGAAAATAACCTAAATATGCATCAGGAAGTGAGTTTATACATTATGGTTTATATGATGGAATATACTATGCAGTTGTTGAAAAGAATGTGGCAGCTCTATATGAGTTTATATAAAAGGATCATGTTATTGGCTGGGTGTGGTGGCTCACGTCTGTAATCCCAGCACTTTGGGAGGCCAAGGCAGGTGGATCACTTGAGGTAAAGAGTTCGAGACTAGCCTGACCAACATGGTGAAACCCCATCTCTACTAAACACACACACACACACACACACACACACGCATGCACAAAAACTAGCCAGGCATGGTTGTGGGTGCCTGTAATCCCAGCTACTTGGGAGGCTGAGGCAGGAGAATTGCATGAACTTGGAAGGTGCAGGTTGCAGTAAGCCAAGATTGTGCCACTGCACTCCAGCTCAGGTGATGGAGTGAGACTTTGTTTCAAAAAAAAAAAAAAAAAAGAAAAATTATGTCATTGTATTTGGTGCAAAAAGGAAGAGTATAAATGCTACAATTTGTATTCGTGTCTATTTATATGCATCAGTGCCATGCAACATTTTTGGAAAAGATGCACAAAAGACTCTTGACCCCAGTAGCCTCCCAGGAGGGCAGTTGGGAGACAGAGCTATCAAGCTAGAGGACAGAGCTATCAGGGCAAGGCACTGACGCTGGAGCCAGGCTGCCTTGCTCAGCTCCGCACTGTAGTGTGAGCTTGGGAAGGTTATCTCTTTGTGCATTAAACTCTTAATCTGTTAGTTTCACAATGTCTTTGTGCCTCAGTGTCCTCTGCAAATGGGAAAGATAATACCGCTCCTTGTTGTAAGGTTAAAAAAAAATTCATGCATATATGCAAAGGTTTAGTGTAGAGTCTGGCACAGAGTAAATGCCATAAAAGTATTTGCTATCATGATCTGTCCAAGAACACATAAGTGAATTATGGAGGGCTGAGGGGAGATGGTGCCACATTGCTATGCCCAGCAACTATTATGCAGAACTTTTGAGCCCTCCCTGCTGTAAGGGTCCAGAGAGAAGGGGCAGTTACTCGCTCGAGTCACTCTGAGAAGTAGAGGTTAGGCCGCGGAAGCCAGGCCAGGCTGAGCAGGGTCTCCTGGCTTTAGGTCTAGTGGTTCCTTTTTGAGACAGGGTCTCACTCTCTCACCCAGGCTGGAGGACAATGGTGCAATCATAGCTTACTTCAGCCTTGAACTCCTGGGCTCAAGTGATCCTCCTGCCTCAGCCTCCCAAAACACTGGGATTAAAGGACCGAGCTACTGTGCCCAGCTGGGTCTAGTGGCTCTTCCATGGCCCCATCAGTGGCAAGAGTAGTCACCAGGGAAGCAGCACATCTCTGCCCTGTTGCTTGCTCACCAGTGAGGTGAGAAATAAGGGCTTTAATAGCTGTGATAACAATTTTTAGGAGATGCCACCTCAACCCAGGGTCTGTTTTCTGTTCCTTCCCTGTGTACGACCCTTAAATCTCCAGACCCCATGATATGTGACCTAGAGCTATTTGAATTGGGCCTTTAACCTCAGTTCGTCTCTTGTTTTGCAGCTGTGAAATAGGAGGATTAATATTACCCAGTTTCCCTGAAAGAGGCCTGAGTCACTTTGGTTATGCACCATTTTCCAACGCTCTGAGAAGCAGCCTCAAATAACTACAAGAACCTTTTTAGAAGCAGTTGCAACTGACTGCCAAGGAAAGTTCTGGGCCATAATTCTTTAACGAAAACATTCAGACCTTTCCATGATTAATCAAAAGGGAAATAAGGAAAAGGGAAATCATGAATTCGTACTAAATCGCTACACTTGGAGCAGACGCTGCCTCTTGGCAATTCTTTCTCAGCACTTGTTCTGCCAAAGGGAGAAAAGGAAATAATGCATTGAGAATTTCTTCCCCTCTCTTCTGTCTCCTGATCTCTTATTTTTTCTTCTAAAGGTCAAATGTATTTGCTGAGCTGCCTCGACAAATACCTGCCCTCCACTCAGAGGCTGAAATGTCATTGCTGAAAATGAGGAAATGGAGTGACAATGGAAGAGCTGTGGAGTGTGGGCTCCTGGTGACTGGCCCCTGCTGGGACACCCACCCCATGCAGACTTTACTACAGCCTTCGCAGAAGCTAACACTGTAATCAAGGTTGCAGGATTTCTGCTCCTTTGCTTTCCCTCTCTTTTGACTACATATTTTATTCCAGCCCCGTGGTGAATTATTTATTGGGAGGGGAGGTGGGAGAAAGTGAGGAGAACTCAGCCCTTTGGGAATAATAAGAATGTAAGAAGACACAGTGGCCTTTCACAGCTGGGAAGCAGGAAGCACAGGTCTCCTTTTTAAATCTAACTAAGGTACTGGTAGAGTCGGCGGATGCTTGTTGAGTGTGGCTTTTGTGATGCTTCCAGTATGTAGCAGCAATCTTTCCAGATGTAGCCAAGGCCCAAACCTGGGGGGAACTGCATGCCAGTCAAACAGAGGGGAAGCTCAACCTCCCTCACTGGACAGGAATGCCTCCTTTGTGAAACCCTCTTGGTAGGGCTAAGGAAAGGCTTGGACTTTGCTGATGTGGTCACTTCTCAGCTCCTAAACAGACTGGGATGTAGCATCTGAGTAAAGGCTTACCCTGGCTTCAGAGGAGCTAGATAGAGATTCAACCCAGGGCCAGGCTTGTTTCTAATTAAAGTGGGCTTACCTGTCCCCAGCACACCTGCACAGGTAACGAGACTCACCCAACATGCCCACCACTGCTATATCAGGTACCTCTGTAATGCTCCATCAGAATAGTCTACAAGAGTTCACAGGTTGGGCGCAGTGGCTCACACCTGTAATCCCAGCACTTTGGGAGGCCAAAGTGGGACAATAGCTTGAGGCCACATGTCCAAGACCAACCTGAGGAACATAGCAAGACCCTGTCTCCGTAAAAACTTGAAAATTAACCGGCATTATGGCATACACCTATAATCTCAGCTACTTGGGAAACTGAGGTGGAAAGGATCACTTGAGCCCAGAAGTTCAAAGTTAAAATGAGCTATGATTGCGTCACTACACTCCAGCCAGAGCAACAGAGTGAGAATGTCAAAAAACAAAAAAAAAGAGTAACACAACTTCCAGAAACTCATATGCCTTAGGAGCCATGACAGAAACTGCTTCCATTTGACACATGAGCAATGGCCAATGCTACTTTGGGTCCCATTGCCAATGTTTGCCTAACATTAGTAAATCATTCCTGTTTATACCGGGGTTTTGCAGTTATTTTCTCTGCAAGTTCTGTGTTGTGGATTAGCTGGAAGGCAGCAGAGGATTGAGTCTGGGGAGCTCCTTATGAGATGCAAATAGCTGAAAGGAGTAGGCAGACAGCCACAAAGCCCTTCTGCTCCTCCAGGGCTCGTTGGCCAAAGAAAAGTCATGTTCTGGCTATGAGTGACATTCAGAGAGCAATTTTACTTTTATTTCTATATTTTACAATGTTCATTTTTTATTGACCAGGGAGATACAGTTTATGATTAAAAAATATTGACTTGCCATAGAGTCATTCTGGTTGTATTCATTTTGGCATTGGATTACCTGGGATCAAATTCCCACTCAGACATTTGCTAACTCTGCCATCTTCAGCACTTAATGTATATGAGCTCTCTAAACGTCATAGCAACCCGGCAAGGCAGGCACAATGAGTATCCCCATTGCACAGACTGGACAACTAAAGCTTAAAAAGGTTAAGAATGTGCTCAGAATGACAGAATAAGTAAATGCATGAGCAGGCATTTGATCCCAGGCAGTCTGGTTCCAAAATGAACATAACCAGAATGGGTACTGAAATAGTTATGATTCTAAACACCCCCTGTGTTAGCCAGCTCCAGTTGCCATAACAAAGTGCCACAGACTGGGTGGCTTAAACAACAGACATTTATTTTTTCACAGTTCTGGAGGCTGGAAGTCTGAGATCAAGGTGTTGGCAGGACTGGTTTCTCCTGAGGTCTCTCTCCTTGACTCGCAGATGGCCATCTTCTCCCTGTGTCCCCACATGGTCTTCCCTCTGAGTGTGTGAGCATCCCTGGGGGCTCTTTGTGTGTCTCCATCTTCTTACAAGAACACCATGCATACTGGACTAGGGCCCACTCCAATGATCTCATTTTAACTTGGTTACCTTTTTAAAGATCTGATCTCCAAATATGGTGACATTTTGAGGTGCTATATGTTGGGGCTTCAACACATGAATTTTGGAGGGACATGATTCAGCCCCTCACCCCATTTCTCAGATGAGGAAACTGAGGCACAGAGCAGTTAGAGCACGTAGAATGTCAAAGGTAGAGCTAGCATTTAGACCTTGGGCAGACCAGTCCGAGGATCCTGCTGCCAACCTCTACACCACAGTTTCCCAGGTTCGAGTACGGAGGTCAGACCATTGCTTTACCTCTTGAGACCATGATGCTGGCTGTTAGGAAATAAAGGTGCTGGGATTCAGGAGAGCTGGTAGAGTGCTAGCATCAACGCCCTATGTCCAAGGCAAGAAAATAAAGGTAAATTGGAGATTGAGTGTCTGATCTCAGGTCTTACAATACATCTGCAGAGAGAAGAGAAGTTTCTAGAAGGCAAGCCCTCTGAGTCTGATCCCTCCAAGGGAGCCTCTGCACCCTGGCCCTAAAACCTGGTCCCATTAAGTGCTCAGGCCTGGAGTCAGACAGAATGGGCTTCTATGCGCCTTGAGTAAACCGCTTAACAATTTGAACCTCTGTTTCCTCAGTGAGAAACATACACAAGGCTGATGGTGAGTTTTCTGCAACAAGGCATGTTTCCAGCACTCCCCACAACACCTGGCACATAGCAGGCTGTCCGTAACTGCAAGCGATCATGATTGGGGTCCCACCTCCCAGGCCCCCCCGCAGGTACAGCAGGAGGAACAAGGACATCGGTCATGCCCAGTCTGTGAGGAGGTGAGTCTTAAGCTGAGCTACAATCTCCCTAGGAACGAGGAGATTGGAGCTCGATTCTACTCCTCCAGGTTGCAGGCAGAGCCAAATACACTGAGAGGCTTAACATTCCAGATTAATTCTTCCCTCCAGTGGTTTGCAAAAGCTGTGAGTTTGAAAAGAAACAAACTCAGACTTTGAGAGTGAGAGTAGGGAAGTGGGAGATGGTACCGTTTCAGACAAGGGTGGGGTTGGTGGACATTTCGCAACAAAGCCCCAGTGGCACAGGCTGTATTTGAGCTTTCCTGCTGCATTGAGGGGTCAGCAAGATTGCCTTGGCTGGGAACCAAACTCATCTTGGTTTCCTGTCTTGGGATCTCAAGGAGATAGAATGAGCTGCTATTCCACAGGAGAGAAGAAAGCAGCCCCAGGAAGCCTGGCCTCGAGGACTGTGAGGTATGGTGGGGACTTGTTGTGCCTTGGACTGGACAAGAGGCACCCTGGGCTCTGGACACAGCCGGATCTTCAGACCATTGCATCTCTAGCCCAGGGCAGGCCCTTTATCTTATAGCCCAGCGGTGCCTCTCTCCTCACCTAGGAAACAAAGCCAACAGGATCTGCACCACCTCCGCCTCCGGGACATTGGAAGGACTAAATAAGATCACGTACGTTCAAAGAGTTGCAAAAATAACCAAAAGGTAGGTGCTGCGTGGAATCCAAGCTGCTCATGTTATTGTCTGTTTGGCACCCTCCAGGAAAGCAGCCAGGCAGCGGGGCCATCTCGTGCGCCCCAGTGCAGGTGACAGAGCTCTAAACAATTCACACCATCTGAAATATGCAGAAAACATAACTGCAGTAAGCTCACGACAATAGATTTCCCCTCATTCTTTTTTGTAGAAGGTGTAAAAATAATGATATGTGATTATTATAATCACAAACTCCATGAAATTAACAATTTAGCCAACATTTATTGAGAAGCGACGAGGTGGAAGACCATGCTGGCTACTGTGGAGGTGTTCAGGGTAACCAAGCATATTTCTTATTTCCAAGATGTTTATAGACTAGAGGCGGAAGAGCTGTTTTCACTGTATCTGTGTGTTCACTCTTCCTTTTATTCAATCGGTAAGCATCTATTTAATGCGTATCGTCAAGCACTATGCTAAGTTCTAGGGGTTCACACAATATAAAAATACATGAACATCATAAATGGTTTGATAGAACAAAGTATACAGGGAGCCTAGAGAAGGGAAGGTTAATCCTGACTTAAGAAATCAGAGAAAGCTTCCTGGAGGAGGCAACATATGAGCTGTCTTTAACTGATGGCTGAACTTCTAGTGCTTAGAGATAGGAGAAGAGCCCCGAAGAGAAAAGGAGGTAAGAACGCAGGCAACAACTCAGGGGGGCCCCTGCTGGCCTCAGTGTGGGTGGGTGCTTGTCTCGGTGTAGCTGGAGTGAACGCAAGAGTGGTCCCAGCTCAGAGCCGTTGGAGGGCCTAAGCTCCCCACCCAAGCCCCAGAGCTGGCCCCCCGTCTCTCTTTCCCATGATTCAGCTTTGCCCCATTTCCCACAGCAAACCAGAGGTGAAGATGGGAATTCTTAACCACAGTCACTCTCCAGCTTGCCACCACTGTTCTCAAGTGGGGACCGTGGGGCCCTCTTGCTGGGCTTTCACTGCAGATCCTGACTTGCCTTTGCATCAACACCGACCAGGCACTGCACCCCTCACTTCCCTGAGCTCCTCCCCCAGCTAGCTCTCCCATTCTCCCTTGGGTGTTTCTGAGTGGAACAGGGGCAAGACAACATATGTTTCTACTAGAGCATAATCCCAGGGCAGTATCGTGCAAAGGGCTAGGACTTTCTTTCCTTCCTCTTGCCAAACCTTCCGACAGGGGTGGTGCGGAAGGTGCTGGAGATGTGGGGATCACTGCTCAATTCCAAATCCTCGACTGCAGAGCCGTTGAAGGGGTTGGAGCTGGGCAGCTGTACTGTCTTTTTTTTTTTTTTTTTTTTTTTTTTGAGATGGAGTCTCTCTCTGTCACCAGGCTGAAGGGCAGTGGCACAATCTCGGCTCACTGCAACCTCTGCCTCCCAGGTTCAAGTGATTCTCCTGCCTCAGACAAGTGATTCTCCTGCCTCAGACTCCCAAGCAGCTGGGACTACAGGCGTGCGCCACCATGCCCAGCTAATCTTTTTGTATTTTTAGTAGAGATGGGGTTTCACCATATTGGCCGGGATGGTCTGGATCTCTTGACCTCGTGATCCACCCGCCTCAGCCTCCCAAAGTGCTGGGATTACAGGTGTGAGCCACTGCGCCCGGCCTGGGCAGTTGTACTTTCTGAAAGAGACTCTTGGGTCAAGAGCACAGGGATGCGGGAGAAGGACCAGGCAGCAGCCAAGTCTGGAGGCAGCGGGGCAATGCAAGAGAGATTCAGGGAAGACCTGGACTCTGGATGAGCCAAATGGAATGGAAGTGAAGACATGTGAGAGAAGTTGTCAAAGAGACCCATCAGAATTTGCCAGTGGCCTGCAATTGGCAGGTTTGAGTGAGGCAAGAGGGACAGACTGTGTGGAGGTCTTGAGGCGGGTGACCAGGAAGATGACTGTCCAGTACTCCCAGCTGAAGAAGGAAGGAAAGAGAAGCCATTCTGCAGGCTGTGGGGTTGGGGGTGTGATGGGGGCAAGCTCAGCTGGGAGCCTCTGAGTGGAGCAGCGCTGAGTACCTCTGTGTGGCCCGAGGAGACACTGACAGGCTGGACACCCACCTCAGGCCACCTGGAGGGCATCAGCCCCCAACACTCAGCACAGGGCCCAGCCACGGACCAGGGAGGGAGGAGGACATGAGGCCCACCTCACAGGGCTTCAGCAATGGCAGCCGAGTGTCCTGTCCGCGCTGCCTGCAGGCCTCCCTCTGCCCTCCCATCACAAGGAAAGCCCCTAGGAAAGGCCTGAGAGCAGTAAAGAGCACTTCGATGTGCTGTGTTCTCAGACTAGAACCCTTTCTGCCCATTGTAGATACTTGTCCTGTAGGTAATCCTATTAAACATTCTGGGATTTTCCCACATGCTCTAGCATGAAACCACAATCTCAGAGGCAGTGAAATTTAGCTCAGGGAGATTCTTTGGAAAAATAATGAATTATCACAAGAGTTTTTCACATGATGTGGGGACCAAAACTCACCCCAAATCCTACAAGAAGGCAGACTGCAGGCAGATAAAATACTAACTTAACAAAATTGTATTGCCATAGGTTTTTGGGGAACAGGTGGTGTTTGGTTACATGAATAAGTTCTTTAGTGGTGATTTGTGAGATGCTGGCGTACCCATCACCTAAGCAGTAAACGCTGTACCCAAAGTGTAGTCTTTTATCCCTCCCCACCTTCCCACCCTTTCCCCCAGAGTCCCCAAAGTCCATTGTATCATTTTCATGCTTTTGTATCTTCATACTTTAGCTCCCACTTAGAAGTTAGAATATCCGATGTTTGGTTTTCCGTTCCTGAGTTACTTCACCTAGAATCATGGTCTCCAATCCCATCCAGGTTGCTGCAAATGCCATTAATTCATTTCTTTTTATGGCTGAGTAGTATTCCACTGAAAATACTGACTTATGCCAAAAGTAAGGCTAGGCATGAGAGGAGTTCATATTTCCTTCCAGTGGCTGGTTATCCACAATGGTGTCTGTCTCCATCCTGCCTGAAAATCGCCTTAACTTCCTACATCCTGGTATGAGCAGATGGCCTGCAGGAGACTTGAAGGAGCTTAGCTCTCTTTTCTATATTGAACACACATGCAGATAGGTGAATCGAAGTGAGAGGAGGCAAAAATGTCTCCCCCAACTCCCGTGGAGAAGCGGAGCTGTCCTGGTTGGACTAGGCATTGTTATCATCGGTTGCCAGTCCCTGAGCATCTTCCTGAAGGCCCCAGGCTTCCTGGAGGAGTCTTTTTCCTCCCTATGTGTCCCCACCATAATCCATATCCCTTGTATTAGTTTGCTAGGACTGCTGTGTAACAAAGCACCACAGCCTCGCTGGCTTAACCCACATAAACTTATCATCTCTCAGTTCTGGAGGCTGGAAGTCTGAGATCAAGGTGTTGGCAGGGTTGGTTCCTTCTCAAGGGAGTGAGAAGACATCTGCTCCACACCTCTCCCCTGGTGTGTGATGGTTTGCTGGCCATCTTTGTCATTCTGTGACTCATAGAGGCATCACCCTCATCTCTGCCTTCATCTTCACATGGCGCTCCCCCTACATGTGTGTCTGCCTCCAAATTTCCCCTTTTTATAAGGTCTCCCTTTATAAGGACTCCAGAATGACAGTATCTTAGCTAATTATATCTTCAACAACCCTCTTTCCAAATAGAAGTCTCATTAACAGGTGCTGGGAATTAGGACTTGAACATGTTGATAGGAGGGTGGTACACAATTCAGCCCATCCCATTCCTCCTCTCTCTCTCTCTCTCTCTTCAGAAACCTTTCACAGAGCCCTCATTCCTAGATAGAATGAGAAATGGTAACAACCACGATTCTCCCAAGATCTGCACCACAAGGGAAAATCAGAACCTTCAGCTGCCGGAAGCACTGCGGCAGAAACATACGTCCCCATCCAGGCTGATCTGAGCTTGGCTTTCTGGAGCACACAAACCTCAATGCACCAAACTGCTGCTGGATCTCACCTTGCCAGGCCCACTGTGCTCAGACTCACACATCGCTCCATCCTCTGGAGGCTGCAGAGGCAAGATCCACCAAGAAGGTGGTCTTCCTGTCCAGGATGCTCTTCCCTGAGAGAAGTGTATTTAATCTTAAGTTCGGATGTTTGTTTGTCTACCCACTTAAAACACCCTGTTGAATAAAAATTACTCAAGGAACACATGGAGCCTTTGTCTAAGTAAAAGAACAAATATCATTCTCTTCCTGGAGCTGTCTCCTCATAAAATTGTTTTCCCTTGCTCTTCTAAATTGCCTTCCCCACTTGGCACCCTTCTCTGACCCCTTACCCATGAGACTTTGGAAGGACCCCGTGGTTCAAGGCCAGGAGCTTGTGTCTGGCTGCAGCAGTCATCTTAGATTCCCAGAGGCTACCTGCAGAAAAGTGGAATGTGCGATGCCTACGGCCCGAGGGGGCATCCCCAGGGGGAGTCACAACCAAGAGTGTTTGATGCCTGCCACTGAACCCACAGTTCCTTTAAAGGGAGCTTCAGATTATCTATGGGGAAGGGGAATCTTTGAGTGGCATTAGGGCCAGAAGGGGAGAGCTGGGAATTCATCTGGAAGCCACATTTGCATAGCAAACACAATGGCTTTGCAGGAAGCATATCCTCATTTAGATGACAGTTGATTACAAAAGGTGTTCAATGCTTATACACCGTTGGTGGGAATGAAAATTAGTTCAGCTACTGTGGAAAGCAGTTTGGAGATTTCTAAAAGAACTAAAAATAGACCTACCATTTGAGCCAGCAATCCCATTACTAGGTATATACCCAAAGGAAAATAAGTCATTCTACGAAAAAGACACCTACACTCATATGTTTATTGCAGCACGATACACAATAGCAAAGACATGGAAGCAACATAGGTGCCATCAACGGAGGATTGGATAAACAATAGGCAGTACATATACAACATGGAAAACTACGTAGCCATCAAAAAGAAGGAAGTCATGTCCTCTGCAGCAACATGGATGCAGCTGGAGGCCATTATCCTAAGCAAATTAATGCAGAAACAGAAAAATGAATGATCACATATTCTCACTTATGAGTGGGAGCTAACCCCTGGGTACACATGGATGTAAAGGTGGGAACAACAGACACTGGGGACTCCAAACAGAGGTGGGAGAAGGAGGGGCAAGGGCTGGAAACCTTCCTATGGGTGCCCTGTTCACAATCCAGGTGATGGGATCAATGGAAGTGCTGCACCAAACCTCAGCACTATGAAACATACCCTTGTAACAAACCTGTGCATGCACCTCTTGAATCTAAAATTTAAATTTAAAATTTTTTTAAGATTTTTTTTCATTTGTAAGTTACTAACTAACTTGAGAAGGGGTCTGTAGCCCACATCAGCTCCAGTGGGCTCCCGACCCCTCCTCAAGTTAGTACCCCAGTCCTGGGTTCCAGCTCTTCCCTGAGCCATCCCCTTCTCCCTTCTTTGTCTTGGTCTGTTTGGGCTGCTGTAACAAATTACCATAGATTCGGTGGCTCAAACAACAGAAATTTATTCCTCTGGGTTCTGGAGGCTGAAAATCCCACATCAAGGCATCGGCAGATTTGGTGCTTCGTGAGAGCTGCTTCCTGATGGCCATCTTCTCGTTGTATCCTCCCAAAGGGGGAAGAGAGATGGAGAGCCATCCCGTTTCTCTTTTTTTAAAGGCACTAATCCCATTCACAAGGACCCTGCCCTCATGACCCAATCACTGTCTAAAGGCCCCACCTCCTAACACCATCCCCTTGGAGATTAGAATTTGAACATGTGAAATCCTGGGTGGACACAAACATTCCGTGTAATGCCTGTCTCCACGGCCAGGCTGGTCAACTGTATCTCCTCCTGCTTCCTGATAAGAAATACTTTCTAGCCAGGTGCCGTGGCTCACACCCGTAATCCCAGCAATTTGGGAAGCCAAGGAAGGAGGATCGGTTGAGCCCAGGTGTTTGAGACCAGTCTGGGCAACATAGTAAGACCCTGTCTCTACAAAAAAGAATTTTTTAAATTAGCCAGGTATGCTGATGCATGCCTGTAGCCTCAGCTACTCAGGAGGATGAGGTGGGAGGATCTCTTGATCCCTGAAGGTCAAAGCTACAGTGAGCCATGATCGCGAGTGACAATGCAAGACCCTGCCAAAAAAAAAAAAAAGGAAGTATCTTCTTCTACCTCTTTACCCCTTGATTCCCAAACTGCTTGACTCTTGCATCTTGATATCTTGGTCTTGTTTTGCCCAGTTTAGATTTGTTCATCTGGCTCTGTACAAGTCACCTGATTTCTGCTGCTCTGGAAAGCCTGCAGGACTGTGAACACCATACCCTATAATCAAGGGCCCAAGGAGTATGAGCTGGCCCTGTCAGAAACAAGGACCTTGCCTATTTGTCAACCCAGCTCCCTGAGACCTGGACTTAGGGACCCCCAGATATCTCTGCTCTCTCAAGTGTAAAATGAGGGTCCAAATGATCCACTTTGCAGGTTGCTGGGCTGATGACACAAGGCAGCCATGCAAATCCCCCAGCACAATGCCTGACATCTCCCCCAATCTCTTAACCATTACTGCTGCCATCAGTGAGGCTCCTACCCTCAATGCAGCCTCGCCTGAGCCTTAGGGAAGGGTGGCTTTCAGGAACCTGCGGTTCTGAAGGAGTGGCTGAGTTTGGGTTCCCTGCAAGGTAGGCATCTGAGTGAAGTAGTTTATGTGGGTGCTGATCCTGGAAGCATGAGGAGGGGAGAGGGGCAAGGAGAAGGAGAAGACTGTGCTGTCAAGATCATCACTGCAGAAAAGGAGGGCGGGACCTCACCAGGTCCTCTGAGAAGGGTGCAGGATGCCTTGCAGTGCTGCTTTGAAGGGTGGGGCTGAGGCATTTATCCCTACACTCCGTCACCATTAATGGTTGCTCCTGAGAGGCTGCATCTCCTGTCCTTCTCAGGTGTCAGACTCAAGCGACATCAGTAAAGGCCCTGGGGTAGACAGTGAAAGGACACAGGCTTGTGGCAAGTGCTAGTTGCTGGAAGGGAGTTAAGTTCACATGGACTGGCCCATGAAGCTGCAGGGAAATTCAGAGGTGGGCGCAGGAGGTGTGGCCCCCACCCTAGGGGCATCTGCTCCAGGGAGTGAGACCAGAGAGTGAGGAAGTCATCGTACTCATAGCGGCTGTGTATATGTATGTTTTAACTTCTTTATTTTAGTGCATTTGCTTTATTTTGTTTTACAAAAGTAATATATGTCCATGGTAAAATTCAAATAATTCATAATGTTGACAAGTGAAAAGTGAATAAAAGATACCTTTCTCCCCTAAATCTTTATTCCCACTCTCCAGAAGTAACTTCATTTTATAGTTTCCCGAACTTCTTTCTCAATATTCTATCCACATATAAGCACAAATACCTATTTCTACCTTTGTTTTGTTTTACCCAAAATGGATTCCAGCTATACATAACAGCTTTTTTTTTTTTTCACAAAATAACATTCCCCAGAGATATGTAGATGTAAATCTAGCCTGTTCTTCTTAACAGATGAATAATAATCATTGTGTGGTTGTACCATAATGTACAATTGTCTGCTATTAGTGACAATTTAAGTTGTTTCCAGTCCTTGCTATCACAAGCAATGCTGCAAGGACCATGTGTGTACATGTATCTTTTGCATGCTGCTTCAAATATATCTGCAGAGTAAAATCCTGGAAGTGCTTCATCAAAGCTACATTCATGTAAAATTTTGACAGAGATTGCTAAATTGCTCTCCAAACACATTACATCAGTTCACACTCCCACCAACAGACAAGAGTGTGAGTTTCCTCTCATCCTGCCACGCTCAGAATTATCCAGTATTTAAATCTTTGCTAATTGTTGTGCAAAAATAATTACATCTGGTTGCTTCAATTCTTTATTAGTGAGGATAAACATCTTTCCATGCAGCTACTGACCATTGCATTTCTTTTAAGGAAATCACTTTTGTCTATGTTTCTGTGGGGTGCTTCATATTTTTCTTATTGATTTGGAAGAGTTCTTCATGTGCCGATAGGGTTTTAATGATTGAATCGCCAGAGTGAGAATTCTTTTCGGGCTCCTTATATCAGATTTCCCTGACCTGGTTTATCATCTGAATCATCTGGGAAGGTTCATAAAGTACACATTCCTGGACCCCATCCCAGAATTCCTGACTCAGTTTGTCTGCATCCCAAATATCCGCATCCCTGTTTTTTTAAAGCTCCCTAGGTGATTCTGGTGACCAGAATCCTCAGTGGCTGGCTGAAGAACAGCCAAATTTACCACTTTCAGGCTGCCCTTTGTGTAAGACAGGTTCCCATCTTCTTAGGGCAAGTGAGAAGAGCCTGCAATATCAGGTGTCTGCTACTTTCTCACAAGGTTTCGGAGGACAAAGAGAGCAGAGACTGAAATCAGGGCCAGGTTGAGCATGGTTGACTCTGACTCACTAGGCCTTAAACCCTTCTCCCCCAGAGGGAAGCATTGCCCAAAACCAAGAGAGGCAGCTAGCCTCCTGCTTCAGACCTCCCAAAAGAGAAATAACAGGTTGCTTGCTTAGGGTCGTTCAGGATGTGGCTCACCTTTTTTGTTTGGGTAGGTTGTTTCCTTAGGGCACCGGTTGCTGGCCCTGGTCCTCCATTAGTGTATTGGTCACTTTCAGGGCGAGTGCTGTGAGCTTCTTCCCATCCCCCACCAAGAGCCAAGTTCAGCCTCCAAGATGAGGCTGAGTATTCTAGGGGTTGAGAGCAGAGCTTCTTTCCTTGAACAAAGCAGGGAATCTTCTCTCTGGTCCTATGTCATCGTCATTCTCTTTGGCATCCCTCCCACGTGGATGTGACTTGCAAAATTTGATTAAAGTCGGCTCTTTGTAACTCAGAATTCACTTTTCCATGGAGACTCTGTTTGGACCGACAACTGCCAGCGTGGTCGGTGAAAGTCCACTTCACCAGTGAGGTGGGTGGGTGGGTGTGAATCCCAAGGGTGCCCTCCCTCTCCCTGGCTCTGTCCTCAGCCAAGCATGGGGGTGCCCCTCACCTTCCTCAACCACAGTAGTGGCCTGGAAGGCAGGGCAGGGGAGCCCCCATTGTAGAAAATTCTTTATAAATATTCTTTATAAATCAGACAACTTTCAGTTATACAAGTTAGGGACCTCTGATATTGCACAATTGTTCTGCTTTACTGTCCAAAGAACACCAGGCAAGCTTGGCCCATTTTATAAAAAAGAAAAGAAGATTAGATCAAGTTTAAGTTCATAAATAAAACTGATTTATAGATTGTAAAATCCACTTCTTAAAAACTCTGGCATTAAAACAAATTTACAGCTGGCTGCAGCCTGTAAAATTTGTTTCTTACTTTCCCGCAAAAGAGCTTGATTTAAAATCATTTCTTCCCAAACCCTTCCAAACACTCAATTCTGATAACACTCCGAATTACCGAGACTCTCTCAGTGTAATGGTGCTAGGTTCATTGCCTGATGCACAGTGAGTCAATTTACTGAGACACCGAAGTTTGCAGCAGAGAAAGAGTTGAATAATTGTAAGGTAGCTGAACAAGGAGATGGGAGGAAACCTCAATTCCAACTCCCCGACGGGTTTGGGGATGGATTTTTTCAGGGGTCTGGAGGGTTGAAGGAGTAAGATGTGGAGGTGGTTGATTGGTTGATAAGTGAAGGGGGACATTGATGATGAAACCACATTTCTGTGCTGAGTCACTTCTTTGGTGGGGGTCCTCAGACCGATTGGCATCAATCGTTCTGCCGGAATTCAGAATCTGAAGAACACCTTAAGCAATTCTCCGGTATAAAAGTCCAGTGTCAGAAATTCTATCTATAGGAATGGCAGGGAGCAGGTGGCCAGCATGCTACATAGCTCTTGGTTAGTTAGCAGCTACGGGGAAGGAGGTTGAAGGGCACCAGTGCTCCCTGGTCAATGCTTAACTGTAATTCTGCCTAAAGCCTGGCTTGTAATTCTTGTTAACCCTGTGAGGGCAGTTTCCTCAGTCCCAAGGACCCCTGCTCAGTTAGATTGTCACATTTTCCCTAAAGCTGTGAGTTACAAGATTGGCTACAAGCAACCCTCTACCCCAAATTGCCCAATGGTGATTTCTTTTTCTTCCCATGACTTTGCCACTTGCACTGACCTTCACAGATTGTCCCTCTTGGAGGAGGTCAGGGATGGTCACTCATAGGATCATGCCTTTCTCATTTATCAGATATATATATATGATATATATATTTCTCATTTATTTTTTATATATATATATATATATCAGCATGACTTTATATATATAAAGTTACTTTGGATTAGAAAGAAAAGGGGAAGAAAAGGCAGCCCTTCCTCCAAGATGGTGAAGGCAGAGATGAGAACAGAGAGTCTCTACACCCAAACCTCAGGGTACCTGCATTGCAGCTATGAAAGTTCAATTATCCATTTAGTTGTCTAGACTCACACTGTTAAGGGCAGAGCTTTATTTATTCCTGTCCTCCCTTCCAACCCTCCTTATCCCCCTCCCCGGCTTCATTTTTCTCCACTGCATGTGTCATTATATGGCATACTAAATATTTTACTTATTTATTTATAAACTTCATAAAAGCAGGCATTTAAAACATCTTTTTAAATTTACCACTATATTACCAGCATGTAAAACCATTGCTGGCACATTTTGAATGCTTAATAGATATTTGTTGAATGGATGAAGGTTGAGAATATTGCTCAAACCCTATCTAGGTTTGTTTTATACAGTGAACGTCTCTGTAGATTTACTCCTGTGTTTATGAATTTCCTTCTTCACCCTCCTTCCTTGCACTCTTGCCTTCTGGGTTCAGTCTCCTTACCCCTGAAATACACACTTAGTAGTTCTTTCAGTGTGGTTCTGCTAGCCAAAAATTATTGTAATCCTTGTTTGAAAATACATTCGTTTTCCTCTGATTCTTGGATAATGTTTATATTGCCATAGAATTCTAGGATATCATTTATTTTGAAATGAAATTCCAGTGTATCTAATAGCATTTACTTTTTATGCCATCTTTTTCTCCATGGTTGTTTTTAAGATCTTTCTTTTGAGTATTCTGTAGGTTCACTGATGAATCTACATGTGGGTTTACTTTTATTCATGTTTCTTGGGATGCATTGCACTTCATGAATCTGAAGATTTGTGTCTGAAATCCATTCTAGAAAGTTCTTAGCCATTTTCCTTCAAATATTAATCTTCTCCCATTCTCTCTATTCTGTACTGGAACTTCCATTAATAGATAAGATGGATTCTCATCATTTTCGGTAGTTATGTTCCATAAAGCCACCTCAAATATTGAATCAAAGAATACAGAAACATGCTCCTGGTGGAAATACGGGGTTAGATTTCTACAAATCTTCAGTGACAACATTTTCACCAACCAATCAATACATAACCTTGTTCTGTGTGTGTGACTGCACAGTCATGAGCTACATAATGACATTTCAGCCAATGATGGACCATATATATGACAGTGTCCCATAACATTATAATAGAGCTGAGAAATTCCTATTGCCCCATGACATCACCCTGAGCAATTGACTACTGAGGAGTTGTTGGAGCTGGAACAGGACACATATCTGAAGAAGAGTCAAGTAAAAGGAATCAGTAGAAGAACAAGAAGGAAAACACCCACAAAAATTCAGTGCAGGGTTTAGCAGAAGCATTTGCAGATCCCAACAAGCTCCTTAAAAAGTTGAAAACATTAACCCCAACACTGGAAAGTTTTCATTAGTAGACAGGAATGTTCATGGTGCATTATCTCCTTACAAGCAAATCTATGATTAAGAAAGAAAGCAAGAAACCAGGCAAATCAATATATGTCTGAAAAGAGTGACATCCCAATAAAAGCCTCAGGCAGGTCCTCCAGGAAATATTCCAAAAGAAGGCCTTGTTACCATAGGAGATAGTATTATGTTATTGCCCCTGAAGTGCTTCCAGCGGGACAAGATGTAGAGGTAGAAGGCAGGGATATTGATGATCCTCACCTTGTGTGGGCCTAGGCTAATGTGTGTGTCTGTGTCTTAGTTTTTTTGTTTGTTTGTTTGTTTTTGTTTCTTTGAGACCGAGTCTCGTCCTGTTGCCCAGGCTGGAGTACAGTGGCATGATCTCAGCTCACTGCAACCTCTACTTCCTGAGTTCAAGCGATTCTCATGCCTCACCCTTCCAAGTAGCTGGGACTACAGGTGCCTGCCACCATGCCTGGCTAATTTTTGTATTTTTAGTAGAGATGTGGTTTCACCATGTTGGCCAGGCTTGTCTCGAACTCCTGACCTCAGGTGATTCGCCTGCCTTGGCCTCCTAAAGTGCTGAGATTACAGTCATGAGCCACCACGTCCGGCCCAGTTTTTAACATAATTTTTTTTAAGTTTTTAAAAATTTTAAATAGAAATAATCTTATAGAATAAGTATATAAAAGATTTTGTACAACTGTACAATGTGTTTGTGTTTTAGGTTCTGTTATTACAAAAGATTCAAAAAGTTTAAAAATTTTGAAAGTTTCCAAAGTAAAAATGTTACAGTAAGCTAAGGTTAATTTATTATTGAAGAAAGAAAAGTTTTTAAAATATAAATTTAGTGTAGCCTAAATATACAGTGTTTATAAAGTCTACGGTAGTGTGTGGTAGTGTCCTGGGCCTTCCCATTCACTCACGGACTCACTCACTCACAGACTCACCCAGGGCAACTTCCAGTCCCACAAGCTCCATTCATGGTAAGTGCCCTAGACAATGTAGTATTTTTCATCTTTTATAGCCATATTTTTACTGTACCTTTCCCATGTTTAGATACACAAATATTTACCATGGTGTTACAGTTGCCTACAGTGTTCAGTACAGTCACACTACACAGATTTGGAGGCTGGGAGTGATAGGCTATACCATGTAGCCTAGGTATGTAGTAGGCTGCACTGTCTAGCTTGGTGTAAGTACACTCTGTGCTGTTCATACAACAAAATCATCTAAAAGCACATTTCTCAGAACGTATCTTCATCATTAAGCGATGCACATTATTAAGCGATGTATTTTTGATGTTATTTTTGATTTTTAACCACTGAATTCAGAGCCAATGGCACTACACCTTACGCATAAAAGAAGCTTCTCTAACATGTGTTTTCTCTGCAAGGCACATCACAGCCTTGCAGTGCATAGGAATGCTGGACAGCACTTCAACACTATCCCTGGAGGCCATTTCAACAGCAAAGTCACAAACAAAATGCACAGAAATGTGGAAAGCATGGCATTAAACACACCACCACAAGAACACTTGTTTGCAGCCTGAGAGCTGAAACAAGAAGGCAGATCGTTGCCTCATTCCACCTCAGCTAGAAGCTTCTCATCTGGCCACTGAGATTTTTCACCACTCTGTGCATGGCTGTTAATGACTGTGAAAGTACCCCAAGTAATTAATCTTGGGGTTACAAATCAATTTTAGCAAGTAGGCAAATGAGCAATATGGAATCTGTGAGTAACGAGGGATAACTATCACTATTTGTTTTTGCCGCTAAGGAGTGTCCTTACTTTCTTAAAAGCTTAACTGTGCATTTCAAAAAATCAATTGTTACATGTTGATCATTACTTCTAGGTATTCTACAAACAAGAAAGTTTTCAGGTTATCTAATCCAGAATAGTGCCGGAAAAGAAAGTCCTTGTCACAAGTGAGAAATGAATAAATGAGTTGGTAGTTTGTGGGTTGAGGGTATCTTGATTTTGCTGTACGTATTTTTTTCTTTTTTTCCTTATTTATTTATTTATTCATTTATTATTTGAGACAGGGTCACACTCTGTTGCCCAGGCTGGAGTGGAGTGGCATGATCTTGGCTCACTGCAGCCTTGAACTCCTGGGCTCAAGCAATCTTCCCACCTCAGCCTCCTGAGTGGCTGGGACCACAGGCATCACCACACCTGGCTAATTTTTGTACTTTTTGTAGAAATTGGGTTTTGCCATGTTGCCTAGGCTGGTCTCGAATTCCTGGGCTCATTCCTGCTTTGGCCTCCAAAAGTGCTGGGATTATGCATGAGCCACCAAATCCAGCCTGGTTTTTTAAAAAATATTAAAAACTTTTTTAAATTGACAAATAATTTTTTTAACTTTTATTTTAGGTTTGGGGGTACATGAGAAGGTTCGTTACACAGGTAAACTCATTTCACAGGGATTTGTTGTACAGATTGTTTCATCACCCAGGTATTAAGCCCAGTACCCAATAGTTATTTTTTTCTGCTCCTCTCTGTCCTCCCACCCTCCACTCTCAAGTAGACTCCAGTGTCTGCTGTTTCCTTTTTTGTGTTCATAAGTTCTCATCATTTAGCTCCCATTTGTAAGGGAGAACATGAGGTATTTGGTTTTCTGTTCCTCTATTAGTTTGCCAAGGATAATGGCCTCCAGCTCCATCCGTGTTCCTGCAAATGTTAGGATCTTATTCTCTTTTATGTCTGCATAGTACTCCATGGTGTATATATACCACATTTTATTTATCCAATATGTCATTAATGGACATTTAGGTAGATTGCATGTCTTTGCTTTCATGAATAGTGCTGCAGTGAACATAAACGTGAATGGGTCTTTATGGAAGAATGATTTTTATTCCTCTGGGTATATACCCAGTAATGAAATTGCTGGGTTGAATGGTATTTCCGCCTCTAGGTCTTTGAGGAATTGCCATATTGTCTTCCACAATAGCTGAACGAATTTCCCTCCCAGCAACAGTGTAAAAGCGTCCAATTTTCTCCACAACCTCACCAGCATATGTTGTTTTTTGACTTTTTAATAATAGCAATTCTGACTGGTTTACGGTATCTCATTGTGGTTTCAATTTGCATTGCTCTAATGATCAGTGATATTGAGCTTTTCTTCATATGCTTGTGGTCTGCGTGTATGTCTTCTTTTGAGAAGTATCTGTTCATGCATTTTGCCTACTTTTTAATAGGGTTTTTCTCTTATAAATTTGTTTAAGTTCCTTATAGATGCTGGATACTAGACCTTTGTCAGATACATAGTTTGCCAATATTTTCCCCCATTCTGTAGGTTATCTGTTTACTTTGATAGTTTCCTTTGCTGTGCAGAAACTCCTAAATTTAATTAGATCCCACTTGTCAATTTTGGCTTTTGTTGTGATTGCTTTTGTTGTGTCTTTGTCATGAAATCCTTGCCCACTCCTATGTCCAGAATGGTATTGTCAGGCCTCTGAGCCCAAGCTAAGCCATCATATCCCCTGTGACCTGCACATACACATCCAGACGGCCAGTTCCTGCCTTAACTGATGACATTCCACCACAAAAGAAGTGAAAATGGCCTGTTCCTGCCTTAACTGATGACATTGTCTTGTGAAATTCTTTCTCCTGGCTCATCCTGGCTCAAAAGCTCCCCCACTGAGTACCTTGTGACCCCACTCCTGCCCGCCAGAGAAGCCCCGTTTTTCCTTTACCTACCCAAATCCTGTAAAATGGCCCCACCCCATCTCCCTTTGCTGATTCTCTTCGGATTCAGCCCACCTGTACCCAGGTGAAATAAACAGCCATGTTGCTCACACAAAGCCTGTTTGGTGGTCTCTTCACATGGAAGCGCATGAAATTTGGTGCCATGACTTGGATTGGGGGACCTCCCTTGGGAGATCAATCCCCTGTCCTCCTGCTTTTTGCTCCATGAAAAAGATCCACCTATGACCTCAGGTCCTCAGACCCACCAGCCCAAGGAACATCTCACCAATTTTAAATCGGGTAAGCAGCCTCTTCTTACTCTCTTCTCCAACCTCTCTCACTGTCCCTCAACCACTTTCTCCTTTCCACTCTTCAATCTCTCCCTTCTCTTAATTTCAATTCCTTTCATTTTCTGGTAGAGACAAAGGAGACACGTTCTATCGGTGGACCCAAAACTCCGGCGCCAGTCACAGACTAGGGAAGGCAGCCTTCCCTTAGTGTTTAATCATTGCAGGGACGCCTCTCTGATTATTCACCCAGGTTTCAGGGGTGTCAGACCACGCAGGGATGCCTGCCTTGGTCCTTCACCCTTAGCAGCAAGTCCCACTTTTCTGGGGAAGGGGCAAGTACCCCAAACCCTTCTCTCCATGTCTCTACCCCTTCTGCGCCTTTCTGGGGGGCAAGAAACCCCCAATGCTTCTCCTTCACTCTTAGTGGCAAGTCCCACTTTTCTAGAGGAGGGGCAAGTACCCCAATCCCTTACTTCCGTGCCCTGACCTCTTATCTCTGTGCCCCGATCCCTTATTTCCACACCCCAACCTCTTATCTCTGCACCCCATCCTTATTGCCACACCCCAACCTCTTATCTCTGCACCCCATCCCTTATTTCCATGCCCTGGCCTCTTATCTCTGCACCCCAACCCCTTATTTCTGCACCCCAACCCCTTTCCCACTTTTCTGGAAGGTAAGAACCCCCGAACCCCTTCCCTCCGTGTCTCTATGCTCTCTTTTCTCTAGACTTGCCTCCTTCACTATGGGCAAACTTCCACCCTCCATTCCTCCTTCTCCCTTGGCCTGTGTTCTCAAAAACTTAAAACCTCTTCAACTCACACCTGACCTCAAACCTAAATGCCTTATTTTCTTCTGCAGTCCCGCTTGACCCCAATACAAACTCAACAGTAGTTCCAAATAGCCAGAAAACAGCACTTTCAATTTTTCCATCCTGCAAGATCTAAATAATTCTTGTCGTAAAATAGGCAAACGGTCTGAGATGCCTGACACCCAGGCATTTTTTTACACATCAGTCCCTTCTTAGTCTCCGTGCCCAATGCAACTTGTCCCAAATCTTCCTCCTTTCCCTCCCGCCTGTCCCCTCAGTCCCAACCCCAAGCATCGCTAAGTCTTTCTAATCTCCTTTTCTACAGACCCATCTGACCTCTCCCTTCCTCGCCAGGCCAAGCTAGGTCTCAATTCTTCTGCAGCCTCCGCTCCTCCACCCTATAATCCTTTTATCACCTCCCCTCCTCACACCCGGGTCCGGCTTACGGTTTCATTCCACGACTAGCCCTCCCCCTCCTGCCCAGCAATTTCCTCTTAAAAAGGTGGCTGGAGCTAAAGGCATAGTCAAGGTTAATACTCCTTTTTCTTTATCCAACCTCTCCCAAATCAGTTAGTGTTTATGCTCTTTTTCATCAAATATAAAAAACCCAGACCAGTTCATGGCTTGTTCAGCAGCAACCCTGAGATGCTTTACAGCCCTAGACCCTAAAAAGTCAAAAGGCCATCTTATTCTCAATATACATTTTATTACCCAATCTGCTCCCGACATTAAATAAAACTCCAAAAATTAAATTCTGGCCCTCAAACCCCACAACAGGATTTAATTAACCTAGCCTTCAAGGTGTACAATAATAGAAAAAAGTTGCAATTCCTTGCCTCCACTGTGAGACAAACCCCAGCCACATCTCCAGCACACAAGAACTTCCAAATGCCTAAACTGCAGTGGTCAGACATTCCTCCAGAACCTCCTCCCCCAGGAGCTTGCTACAAGTGCCGGAAATCTGGCCACTGGGCCAAGGAATGCCCACAGCCCAGGATTCCTCCTAAGCCACATCCCATCTGTGCGGGCCCCCACTAGAAATTGGACTGTTCAACTCACTTGGCAACCACTACCAGAGCCCCTGGAACTCTGGCCCAAGGCTCTCTGACTCCTTCCCAGATCTTCTCGGCTTAGCAGCTGAAGACTGACACTGCCCAATCACCTCAGAAGCCTACAGGACCATCACATACGCTGTAGGTAACTCTCACAGTGGAGGGTAAGTCTTTCCCCTTCTTAATCAATATGGAGGCTACCCACTCCACATTACCTTATTTTCAAGGGCCAGTTTCCCTTGCCTCCATAACTGTTGTAGGTATTGACGGCCAGGCTTCTAAACCTCTAGTGCCAACTTAGACAATACTCTTTTAAGCACCCTTTTTGGTTATCCCCACTTGCCCAGTTCCCTTATTAGGCCAAGACACTTTAACTAAATTATCTGCTTCCCTGACTATTCCTGGACTACAGCTGCATCTCATTGCCGCACTTCTTCCCAATCCAAAGCCTCCTTTGCGTCCTCCTCTTGTATCCCCCCACCTTAACCCACAAGTATAAGATATCTCTACTCCCTCCTTGGATACTGATCACACACCCCTTACCGTCTCATTAAAACCTAATTACCCTTACCCCGCTCAATGCCAAGATCCCATCCCACAGCATGCTTTGAATGGATTAAAGCCTGTTATCACTCACCTGCTACAGCATGGCCTTTTAAAGCCTATAAACTCTCCTTAGAATTCCCCCATTTCACCTGTCCTAGAATCAGATAAGCCTTACAGGTTAGTTCAGGATCTGCGCCTTATCAACCAAATTGTTTTGCCTATCCACCCCGTGGTGCCGAACCCATATACTCTCCTATCCTCAATACCTCCCTCTACAACTCATTATTCTGTTCTAGATCTCAAACATGCTTTCTTTACTATTCCTTTGCACCCTTCATCCCAGCCTCTGTTCGCTTTCACTTGGACTGACCCTGACACCCATCAGGCTCAGCAAATTACCTGGGCTGTACTGCCGCAAGGCTTCACAGATAGCCCCCATTACTTCAGTCAAGCCCAAATTTCATCCTCATCTGTTACCTATCTTGGCATAATTATCATAAAAGCACACGTGCTCTCCCTGCTGATCATGTCCGATTAATCTCCCAAACCTCAATCCCTTACAAAACAACAACTCCTTTCCTTCCTAGGCATAGTTAGTGCAGTCAGAATTCTTACACAGGAGCCAGGACCGCACCCTGTAGCCTTTCTGTCCAAACAACTTGACCTTACTGTTTTAGTCTAGCCCTCATGTCTGCATGCAGTGGCTGCTGCTGCTTTAATACTTTTAGAGGCCCTCAAAATCACAAACTATGCTCAACTCACTCTCTACAGCTCTCGTAATTTCCAAAATCTATTTTCTTCCTCACACCTGACGCATATACTTTCTGCTCCCCGGCTCCTTCAGCTATGCTCACTCTTTGTTAAGTCTCCACAATTACCATTGTTCCTGGCCTGGACTTCAATCTGGCCTCCCACATTATTCCAGATACCACACCTGACCCTCATGACTGCATCTCTCTGATTCACCTGATATTCATCCCATTTCCCCACATTTCCTTCTTCCCTGTTTCTCACCCTGATCACACTGTTTATTGATGGCAGTTCCACCAGGCCTAATCACCACACACCAGCAAAGGCAGGCTATGCTATAGTACAAGCCACTAGCCCGCCTCTTAGAACCTCTCATTTCCTTTCCATCATGCAAATCTATCCTCAAAGAAATAACTTCTCAGTGTTCCATCTGCTATTCTACTACTCCTCAGGGATTATTCAGGCCCCCTCCCTTCCCTACACATCAAGCTCGAGGATTTGCCCCCACCCAGGACTGGCAAATTAGCTTTACTCAACATGCCCCAAGTAAGATAACTAAAATAACTCTTAGTCTAGGTAGACACTTTCACTGGATAGGTAGAGTCCTTTCCTACAGGATCTGAGAAGTCCACCGCAGTCATTTCTTCCCTTCTGTCAGACATAATTCTTCAGTTTAGCCTTGTCATTTCTTCCCTTCTGTCAGACATAATTCCTCAGTTTAGCCTTCCCACCTCTATACAGTCTGATAACAGACCAGCCTTTATTAGTCAAATCAGCCAAGCAGTTTTTCAGGCTCTTAGTATTCAGTGAAACTTTTATATCCCTTACAGTCCTCTGTCTTCAGGAAAAGCAGAACGGACTAAAGGTCTTTTAAAAACACACCTCACCAAGCTCAGCCACCAACTTAAAAAGGACTGGACAATACTTTTACCACTTTCCCTCCTCAGAAGTCAGACCTGTCCTCAGAATGCTACAAAATACAGCCCATTTGAACTCCTGTATGGATGCTCCTTTTTATTAGGCCCCAGTCTCATTCCAGACACCAGACCAACTTAGACTGTGCCCCCAAAACACTTGTCATCCCTGCTATCTTCTGACTAGTCATACTCCTATTCACCTTATCAACTACTCATATATGCCCTGCTCTTGTTTAGACTGCCGGTTTACACTGTTTCTCCAGGCCATCACAGCTGATATCTCCTGGTGCTATCCCCAAACTGCCACTCTTAACTCTTGAAGTAAATAAAAAATCTTTGCTGGCAGGACTATGCTGAATCTCCTTAGGCACTCTCTAATTAGATGTCCTGGGTCCTCCCAATTCTTAGACCTTTAATACCTGTTTTTCTCCTTCTCTTATTCCATTTAGTTTTTCAATTCATACAAAACTGTATCCAGGCCATCACCAATAATTCTAAATGACAAATGTTTCTTCTAACAACCCCACAATATCACCCCTTACCACAAAATCTTCCTTCAGCTTAATCTCTCCCACTCTAGGTTCCCATGTGCCACTAATCCCGCTCGAAGCAGCCCTGAGAAACATCGCCCATTCTCTCTCCATACCATCCCCCAAAATTTTCGATGTCCCAACACTTTACCACCATTTCATTTTATTTTTCTTATTAATATAAGAAGACAGGAATGTCAGGCCTCTGAGCCCAAGCTAAGCCATCATATCCCCTGTGACCTGCACATACACATCCAGATCGCTGGTTCCTGCCTTAACTGATGACATTCCACCACAAAAGAAGTGAAATGGCCAGTTCCTGCCTTAACTGATGACATTATATGGTGAAATTCCTTCTCCTGGCTCATCCTGGCTCAAAAGCTCCCCCACTGAGCACCTTGTGACCCCCACTCTGCCCGCCAGAGAACAACCCCCCTTTTTCCTTTACCTACCCAAATCCTATAAAACGGCCCCACCCCGTCTCCCTTCACTGACTCTCTTTTCAGACTCAGCCCTCCTGCACCCAGGTGAAATAAACAGCCATGTTGCTCACACAAATCCTGTTTGGTGGTCTTTTCACACGGACGTGCATGAAAGGTATTGCCTAGGTTGTCTTTCAGGGTTTTTATAGTTTTGGATTTTACATTTAAATCTTTAATCCATCTTGAGTTGATTTTCTTATATGGTGTAAGGAAGGGTCCAGCTCCAATCTTCCGCATATGGCTAGCCAGTTATCCCAGCACCATTTATTGAATAGGGAGTCTTTTCTCCATTGCTTGTCTTTGTCAGCTTTATCAAAGATCAGATGGTTGTAGGTGTGTGGCCTTATTTCTGGGCTCTCTATTCTATTCCATTGGTCTGTGTGCCTGTTTTTGTACCAGTACCATGCTGTTTTGGTTTAACTGACAAATAATAATTGTACATATTCATGAAGTACATAGTGATGTTTCAATACATTCAATGTATAGTGATAGATCAGGATAATTAGCATATCCATCACCTAAAACAGTTATCATTTCTTTGCTTGGGGAACATACAAAATTATAGCTAGATAGGAGAAATAAGTTCTGGTGTCCTATACCACCGTCAGATGACTATAGTTAATAAATGGTTTCAAATAGCTAGGAGCACGACATTGTACGTTGTACATATTTCTTAACAAGCAGCACAGGAAAGTGTCTTGCAAGTCATGTGAGCCCAGCAAAAAGATAATTGCAGTCCAGTCCCCCACTTCTTCGGGTTGCATCCATACCTCAATCCTGCATGAATTTCAACAAATATTTGTGGAGTATCTACTATATGCCAGGTGCTGAACTAGGAACTAAGAAAACAAAGGTGGAAAGAAATGCTCTGCACCCTCGGGGTCTTCACAGCCCAGCTGCCAACTTGTTGTGCAGAAAAAGGTGAACCAAATCACTTGGGGAACACGAGGCATGAGCAATTTACTCAGTGACACTGGGGGAAGCTTAGCAGCATTTTTCACATATGAGCTTGGTGCATCAAGGCAAGTGTTCAACACCTACTTTGTGCCAGATGCTCTCCTGGGCCTGCGGGCACATTATTAAATCAGGCAGGCAAGGTCTCTACCTCCAGGATGCTTCTGGTCCAATGGGTGACCAGTAGACATGATCCATGTAGGAACTGCCGTGTCAGAAGTATCTTCACAACTCTTGGCACCAGCATCTCCTGGGCCTTCTGCAGCTTGCTTCACCTCTGCCACCGCCATGGCCAGCTGGACCCTCTTAGGCCCATGCAGTTCTGCTCCTGGGGCTGACCTTTCACCTGTCCTGAGAATGTGGGTCTCTGTCCTCTGGCTGCCAGCCAGCCATGTGCTCTGAGTGGATGTCTCCTGTAGACATTTCCAGACTTTAGTTAAAATGCCACCATGTTGATCTTGACATCTGACTTCCAAGGGGTGAGATAACAAAACCCAGGGAGTGAAGGAGAGCAGGAGAGGAGACACATGCCCTCTGCTTCCCTGTGATTGTTCTCTGCAGTCATCTCAGGGAATCCTGTCCAAGCTGTGCCAGGTGGCAAGTGGACGCTCCTGCCCGGTGACCAGCTGTGTCCCTCGAAGCACATGAGGAAGCAGGAGCCAGCAGAGCAGCCCATCACCGTGCACAGCGACTCCTCCCTCCCTACCACACAGGTCAGACCTCCCGAATAAAGCACTGGCACTAGATCCTTGCATCACTTTGTTTTGTAGGGAGCCACAGCTGACATGACAATTATAACGTATGAGTCGTTCTTTGAAAGAAACCAATGGAAAACCCTTCCCTGACCATTGCCTTCCCCAAGGAGATGCTCTCTAGGCTGAGTCTTCAAGGAGGAGAGGATGTCACCAAGAGTCCTAGCAAGGTTGAAGAGCTCTCCTAACGCTGGAGGTGCCATGTTCAAAGATCCAGAGGATCGAGCAGCCTGGTAGGCTCCTGGAACCATCAAGCCAGTGTGACTGGAGCAGGGAGAAGATGCCCCATGGTCTTGCTGTCCTTGGTGTGCTGGTGAGCGTAGGGTGAAATGAGACCAGGCAAGGCCTCCAGTACTAAACTTGTTCCCTAGAATCCCACCTTGTTGTGGATCTTCCTACTCTTTACCCCAACCCACCCCTGCCCCCATAAAAGTTCTATGATCTTCGTCCTACTGCTTGCTTGCTCTCTGATTTCTAGTGTAAATTCATCCAGGTTAGTTTCTTGTTGGATACAATTATGTTACTATAACATCTAATTCCAGGAGACACAACCATCATTTCATTCAAAGAGTACATATTTATTAAACACACAGTGCAAGAGGGCTGTGTTACACAGATACAAGGCAATAGAAGACATTCCAGGAAAAAGCCATTGAATTCAAAGGAGCAACCCCAATGGGAGAATATGAGCCATTGGAGCAGATACTTTGGAGGAAAACAGCCACATACTCACATACGCTGAGTCTGCCCCAATAACCTCTGTGCCCCACTCATTCCTGCATTCTTCCAAGGCCCAGGCTTGTCCCCTGGTTGTTATGGATTTTCTATATCTTACTTATCTCCTTTATTTAAAAAACAAAACCAAACTCTGTAGACTCTTGATTTTGTTTCTAGACAACTTGGACCAAAAGTTGACTGCCTGGTTTGGGTATCATGGGGTCTCCTGTCTTTTCTTCTTGTTCAGGTCATGAATAGCCTCTTGGTCCTGCAGAGAGACTTGGATTTTATATTGACCCAAGTTAGAATAGAATATGTTGCAGGAGAGAGTGATGAGGCCTCAAAGGAGGCAGGTGCGGTGTAGATAAAAGGAAGTTGACTTTGTAATCACATGTATGATGGAAGCATTCATTAAAAGATAAAAACATTGGCTGGGTGCAGTAGCTCACACCTGTAATCCCAGCAATTTGGGAGGCTGAGGCAGGTGAATCATGAGGTCAAGAGTTCAAGACCAGCCTGGCCAACACGGCAAAACCCTGTCTTTACTAAAAATACAAAAATTAGCCGGGTGTGGTAGTACATGTCTGTACTATTCCAGCTACTCGGGAGGCTGAAGTCAAGAATCACTTGAACCTGGAAGGCAGAGGTTGCAGTGAGCTAAGCACTCCAGCTTGGGCGACAGAGACCACCTTAAAAACAAAAGAAAAGAAAAAAAAGAAACCACTTTAAAATAAATTACCTGGCCTCAAGCATTCTGTTACAGCAATACAAAATGGGCTAAGACAGAAAATACTTAAAGAAGAGGGTACTGATTGAGGTTGAAGTGCTTGAGAGACATTTGATTGAAGATTTAGTAAGCAGTGAGCAATTTGGGCCTTGCGTTCTATAAGAAGGTTCCAGGTAATACACTGAGGTTCGGAAAATTGTAAGAAAATAGATGGTAGCTGGGGTCATGAAAGTAGACAAGAAATATTCACTTCTAAGAGGTAGAAGGATAAAGAAGATTGTGCAGAGAATTCCAGGAAGGAACAGCTCATAAATGAGAGGAAAAGGAGGATGGCTGTGGCCTGGGAGCTGGAAGAGAAGATGTTCTCTGGAATAGTAAACAAAAAAAAAAAAAAGAAAAGAAAGAAAGAAAATCAAAACTGCATTGGATTTAACAACTGGAGGACACCAAGAACCTTGGGTAGGACCATTTTAGAGGACTGTCCAAAGGCAGAGTACTATGGGCTGGTGAGGAGCAGATGTGGACCGAGCAAGAGCAAAGGACAGCAGATGTGGTCACTTTTCCATCTGGAAGGCGGAGAGGAAGGGAAGGAAGGGGAGAGTGCATGCTATGGGCAGACTAACAGGATTAGAGGGTTATTTTCCAATGATACTGGAGAGATTTCTCTAGCATAGGGCAGAGTTTTCTTCCTTTCTACTATGCCCTGGGGATGTACTGAACCCATCCTCATGCCAGCAAGGATAATAAAAAAGGAGTCTTTGATAAAATAGAGAGAAATACAGGCTCAATGAATAAAATTACACTATGAATATGAAGGAAAGAAAACTTGGTTTCTCTTGCAGCTGTTTTCTTTTGGGGCTGGACCATGAGGGGCCATTTTCCTCTGTTGTCTCCCTCCCTCCTGCTTATCAACTGGCAGGAAGGGGAGGAGGTGGCCAAACCAGGGCAGGGCCACCTGATAATCTATAGCTCAGGCTCCCAAGGCAGCAAGAGAGAGAGGGGTCAGAGCTAGACCGGAGGACACCATGCCCTGAGGCAGGAAAGAAGGAGACCAAGTGGGGGGCTGGTTTCTTTGGGGAGCCAAGGGAAGGAGGATGCTGCTTGCAAACAGGCTCTGCTTTCTTTATGGAGTAAGAGGCAAGGCTGCTCTGTTAAGGTAGCAGAAGGAGGTTTGAGAAACATGATGAAGTCTGGAAATACTGATGGGAAGGTGCTAGAGGAATGATTGGAAACAGGAAGAGCAGGCCCCTAAAAATCTGATGAGGCACTGTTTCATTTTAGCTTGAGTTCTTTTCCCCAGCAGTGCACAGTGGCACTGGGATGAAGCCTTTGGTCCCCCAAGCAGGGCAGGTGCAGAGCAGATAGGAAGGGAGGTGAGGGCAAAAAGGACAGGGTAGAGAAGCGTGGCTTCAATAATGGATCACGTGGGGAGAAGGAAGAGGCTGGTGGAGGAAGGGGAGAGACTGTGCAAGCATGGACCACACATGGGTGAGAGCTTGAAAAGGGAAAACTGGAATCAAAGCCTGAGAGGAGGCCAGAGTCTAAAACTTCCCTTCTCACTCTCATTTCCATAAAATATTCTTATGGTAGAAGTTTCTGGAATTTTCGGTTTAGTGTCTGGGCAATCCATGTAATTGCTTCATTTACAAGTTTATGGAGACATGCTGAAATTAATGGCTTGTGTTTCAGCATCCTCATAGACTAAAGATTTAGCTATTTCCTGTAAAATTTCCCTCCTTTGTTGATTTCCTCCATGGAGACAGGAGATCAATTCTGCTTCACTTGCCTTAGGGATGATAACGATCAGGTATGAACCAGGCCTGGCATTTAAAAAGTCAGTGATGGATTTCAGGACATCAGGGTGAGGGGGCCAGGCTCCTGAGGGCCCTAACTTTCCAACTTTCATCCAGCCAACAGCCATTTCTAGCAACATCCCCATTCAACCTTGGGTGGGAGGAGTTAGTGAGTTGAGTAGGGGGTTGCCAGGGAGGTGAAGCCAATACCATCAAAATTCCAGAGTGGGATTTTAAATTTACATACTCCTACTACCTTGGTCTATTCAGGCTGTTATAACAAAGTATCATAGACTGGCAACTTATCAACAGCAGATATTACTTACTGGAGGCTGAGAAGCCCTAGATCAAAGTGCCAGCAGATTCAGGGTCTGGTGGGGACCACTTCCCAATTCATGGATGGTACCTTCTTGCTGTATCTTCACATGGTGGAAGAGATAAAAGAGCTCTCTGAGGTCCCTTTTATAAGGGCACTAATCCCACTCATGAGGGCTCCACCCTCATGTCCTAGTAAACTCCCAAAGACTTCACCTCCTAATACCAGCACTGATATGGTTTAGATGTTTTGCCCCCTCCAAATCTCATGTTGAAATGTGACCTCCAATGTGGCAGGTGGGCCTAATGGGAGATGTCTGGGTCATAAGGGTGGATCCCTCACAAAAGGCTGGGTGCTGTCCCCACAGTAATGAGTGAGTTCTCATTCTATGAGTTTATGTGAAATCTGGTTGCTTAAAAGAGCCTGACACCTCCCTTCTCTCTCTTTCCCTTCCCTCTTTCTCTCTGTCTCTCTCTCTCGCCATGTGATATATTAGCTCGTCTTCCCCTTCCACTATGATTATAAGCTTCCTGAAGCCTCACCAGCAGCAGATGCTGCACTATGCTTTCTATACAGCCTACAGAACTGTGAGCTAAATAAGCCCCTTTGCTTTATAAATTACCTAGGTATTCTTTATAACAATGCAAATGGACTAATACAATGACCTTGGGGCGTAGGATTTCAACATGTGACTTTTGGGGGCACATGATCATTCAGTCCATATACTTACCTTTCCATTTCCCCTAGGAGGCTGATGTACCTATCTGCTAACACCCACCTTCCAGGTGAGGACCACAGCTCTAATCCCAAAACATTCAGTTTATAAGTGAGTGAACCGAGATTCAGACAGACCAAGTGACTTCTCAAAGTCCTATGACCAGCCAGTAAGAGAGCAGCAATAGAAACCAGGTCACAAGATTCCCTGCCAACCTCAGGCCATCTCTACCATCACACAGTTCATACAGCCAACCTTCTACCCAGCAGTATGTAGGGAGGATGAAGAAATAATAAAGGCTTGGGTTTGTACTCATCTTCCTTGCACACTCAGAACACATTGGAAGCAAGTGTGACGAAAGCCCCTCCTCCACATCACTGGCTCCTTGGCTGCAGGTGACACTCACTGGCCCAGCCATTCATCAGGGCCTTGTGTTTTGCCTCACAACAAAGTGGCTCCCCTATGGACCTCTCCCAGGATGGATGCATTTTATTCCCAGGAATCTTCTCCATCCTAAGGGGCTTTGAACAGTCAAAGGCTTCAGGGAGCTCGGAACAGGACTTCCCTGCATGTAAAGGAACTGCGGGTCATAGAGGCAGGGACAAGGTTTGAGCCAGCCATGTCCTTTTGTAATTCAGATGCCTGGAACTGGCACAGCTCTGGAAGCTCACAGGCTCCTAGAACTTAAAAAGCATCTCTGATCTGGGCAGTCTGCTGTTCAATGCCTCCTAATCTGCTCCTTAAATATGGCTCCATTCATAAGGTGAGCATCCACTGAAAACAGAGGGAGAGACTTATTCATTCTCCTTGGTCTGTCTTCAAGGGCAGTGACTCTGCACCTACAGACTAAACCCATGCTTTCATGCAGAGCATGCCACAATCTGGCCACAACATGCCTTTAGCTCACTCTCTCACTTTCTGTCTCCTCTCCTCCCCTTTGCCTTTCTCACTCTCTCTCTCTTTTTCTTTCCTTTCCAAGCTCTATTCAGAGGCTTCAAGTATGCACTGCACATTCTTGCCTTGAGGCATTTGCTTCTATGCCTGGTACAGATCAAACACACAATAGGCATGTGTTGGGCAAATAATTTTGAAAATGAATGAATGAATGGTATGATTCTGTCTGCCTAGAAGATTTCCCTCCTTGTCCTCACGGATTTCATATCCTTACTCTCCTCTAACTTCACCGAGCTCTTCTCAGAACTCACACAACACCCATTGCCCAAACCTCTCCTTTGACCTCTTTCCTGTGTTACTACACACACCACCAAGTGTGTCCTCATATGTCCTTGTGTTCCCTGTGCTTTGCTGGCATGATATAAGTTGTTGATTAGTTTATTCCACTATTTTCTACAACTGTTTACTATGTAATTCGTCTCACTTAATAAATATAACATCTATACCTTGCTTTACAGCTTATATTGTTCTTGGCCATGTGTTACCCCAAGTGGTACCTGTAACAACGATGATGAGTTAGAGATCAGGACCCCATTGACCCAACAAGACAACCAAGGCTCCCACAAGGAGCTGTAGATGATGAAACAGACCTCCAGAGGCAAAATGCACTGCCCCTTCCACTGGCCAGAGCTGCCAGATCAAGCCTGTTAAGGACAGACGGTCACTGTGATGATTAATTCTGCATCAACTTGACTGGGCCAAAGGGTGCCCAGATAGCTGGTAAAACATTATTTCTGGGTGTGTCTGTGAGGGTATTTCTGGAAGAAGTTAGCATTTCAATTGGTGGACTTGTTACAATAGGTATTTAGGCAGACATAAGCAGGGCAGGAGAGTCTCCCCCAACAACCAGGAATGTTAGGCAACCATCAGGTGACGGCCAGACAGTTGTTAACTGTCTCTCTAAAATAACTTTTGGGCGCAGCTGGCACCAGGGAAAAGCAGTCTCCCAATAAGTAGAAACACCTGAAGCTGGTGATCAGCCACTTTCTGACAAGATCTCAGGAGTTGGGTGAGTAGGCTAAGCATGCACACCAAGAGGGAAAATGGTGGAGTTTAACTGCTATGTGACCTTCCTCTAGGAACACTCAACTGGTAAGGGAAGAATGCCTCAAGTGAGCACGTGTACAACTTCGGTAAACACACTTCACATGAGGCCCCTCCCAGTGCTGGCAGGCCATTGCTCATGCGGGATAGCTCACCCCAAGGGAAGAATCCCAGGAGAAGCGACACAGACCACAGAAGCGTACCAACATACCAAACCCCAAGCCAAAGGTCAAACCAGGCACTTGAATCTCTCAAGTCACCAGTTTAGCCCTCTTCCAAGTGTTCTTTACATCCTTTTGTTCCTGCTCTAAAACTTGCCTCAGTCTCTCACTCTGCCTTATGCCCCTTGGTCAAAGTCTTTCTTCTGAGGAGGCAAGAACTGAGGTTGCTGCAGACCGTATGGATTCACTGCCACTAACAGACTGAATGAAAAAGATCGCCCTCACCCATGTGGGCAGGCATCCTCCAATCCTTGAGGTCCCAGATCCAACAAAAAGGCAGGGGAAGGGTGAATTTGCTCTCTCTGCTTGAGCTGGGACATCCTTCCTTTTCTGCCTTCAGACATCAGCACTCCTGGTATAAGACACCAGGACTTCACCATCAGCCCCCTGGCTCTTAGGCTCTCAGACTCGGGCTGCAACTACACACCACCAGCTTTCCTGGTCCTCCAGCTTGCAGATGGCAGATCAAGCGACTTCTCACCTTCCATAGTCACATGAATCAGTCCCTCATCATACATCTCTTTTTATATATCTGTATGTCTATCCTATTGGTTCTGTTTCTCTGGAGAACCCTGATTATCTCAGTCCCCGTAGACCCAGGCTTAGTGACCTTGCCAGAGTTTTGCCTTCCCTCCAGGCCTGCCTGAGCCAGGGGTTCTCAGCAGTGAGTAGATGCCTCATGGTTCCCAGACAACTGGGTCATCGATAGCACATTCTTGATCTGTCCCCTGAGTTAATTCCACCTTCCCTTCTCTCCAAGGGTTTGCTCCCAGCTGGGAGTAATTATTAGACACTTTGAAACTAGTAATTATTCTAGTAAATATATTTTATTCTTATTTGTACACGAAGCAGAGGGTGGAAATCCTGGATTCCTATATTGTATTAATTGCTTCACCTGATTAAGTTTTAAATTAGATGACGTTTTGCACTAGTTGGATAGAAGGCAGAAATAAATGTGCCTCAGATGTTCAGGTTTGATTACAGCTGGTTGGAGAGAAGGAAAAAGAAAAGGACATAAAAAATGACATTCATTTATATTGGCTTTAGTGAGCCTCTCAGAAAAGGGGCTCCCAGTCATTTTTATCTAGAGTCATCCTAGGCCACAAAGGAGTTGGAGCAGCAGCTCAGGAAGCCTGGTCTTTCCTCAGTTTGGTTCATGAGAGTACTGGGTGCCTTGGGGGTTTGGGTGATAAGGGGAGTCTGAACCATAGAACGATTAAGAACCAGACCCCAATTAAGCTTCACATTTTTTTAGGTCTGGCTTCTTCTTCAGTGTTTTCATTTTGTGCCTAGAGAGGTGAGGGGAAATGTCACTTTGAGCTCATGTCTCTTCCAGAAGCAATCTGAAACAGTGCCTGGCTTGCTCAGTTTGTATCCACCTGTGTCTTACTGGAGCTCAACATGCAGGCCCTTGCCTCTAAAGAAAGCCTACTTCTCTAGAAGGTTCCATGTGGATTCAACCCATTCTATTTACCTGTCTCTCCCTCTAGCTTTCAAGGCCTCCAGAGTAGAAGGGGAGGAAATCAGACTTTCTTCCCTGCCCTGGGTGTCCCAGAGGGCTGATGATTTTGTCAGCAAATGAACAGAATGGAGGTATCAATCCCTGGGAACTTCCAGTGGCTCCCAGGTGCTGGATCTGGAAACAAGGGTCACCAATTTGATCTTTATTTACATATTTAATTATTTTGAGACAGGGTCTTGTTCTGTTGCCCAGGGTGGATTGCAATGGTGTGATTATAGCTCAGTGCAACCTCCAACTCCTGGGCTCAAGTGATCCTCTTGCCTCAGCCTTCCTTCCAACTAGCTGAGACTACAGGCACACGCCACCATGTCTGGCTATTCTTTTTTTTTTTTGGTAGAGATGAGGTCTCACTGTGTTGCCAGGCTGGTCTCAAACTCCTGGGCTCAAGAGATCCTCCTGCTGAATGGCGGGAACCCGGGAGGAGGAGCTAGCAGTGAGCCCAGATCGCGTCACTGCAGTGCAGCCTGGGCGACAGAGCTAGACTCTGTCTCAAAAAAACAAAAACAAAAAACAGAGATCCTCCTGCCTTAGCCTCCCAGAGTGCTGGGATTATAGGCATGAGCCACTTCACCTGACCACAGGTTTCCAGTTTTAAAAGCCTATGCCCAGCAGGTCTTCTTTTTCACCTGTCACTCAACATGCAACTAGCCTTGTTTTCTCTGAGTCAACTTCACACCACAGTAATTTAAGGAAATCTGACAGTGACATATTGATCATCAGAAGAAACAGGACCCAGGCCTTCTAAGGCCACTTCAGGACTGGGCCCCATCCCTGCATCTCCCACCCTTGTCAGTGGGACAAGTGCCCTACATTGTATTCATAGCAGTGTTGCGAGATTTTTCCTTAGTTTAGCTAAAGACGGGGTCCTTGTACCACGGCCACAAAAGATTAGGCTCGCAGACAATTTTAAGGGTGAGTAAGGCAGGGTTTTATTGGATGAAAAATGAAATAAAGGGGAAACAGAGACTCTTAGTGAAGTCCCTGCTAGTGTGCTTCCCCACCTCGCAAACTGAATCGCAGGTGCCACACAGGAAGGGGAGGGGCCGGGCTCCTCCCCCTCAAACGGCACAAAGTTCCGTGGCTCCACTCCAGCGTGCACTCCTTCCAGTGTGCAGGCTGGTTAGAGTTTCTCTGGGGACCCCTTCCCACCTGGCTGTCTCCGCAGTGAGCATTTCTTTTTGCTTGGGTGTTTTCACTCACCTTTCTGTTTGGTTTTCTCCTGTTCTGATAAATCTTTCCATTTCCCTATTGAGATGGTGACTAGCCTGGTATAAGCACACGTATCACATCACTCACAGATCTCCATTTGTGGGGTGTGCCTTCTCACCAGGAATGGACCTCTGGACGTGGATTGGCCCTCCTGCTTGGAGATCATGTGCGTTTATATTGCAATGCACTACCAGTAATCCAGGAAACTCCAAGCCCCTGGGGAGCCTTTGGGTTGCTAAAGTCTTTCATTGGCCAGGCCTGATTAATCTCAGATCCAATCCCTGATTTCTGCTGGGCTCATCCTTTGCTTGCAGAAGACCTTATGGCTTTTTTTTTTTTAAACCCCCTTCTGAACCTGAACATTGCCTTAGAATCCTTCCCAGAACTCTGACTATTACAAATTGATTGATGTTGGCCTGGAAATTGAAGCCTGTTCACCTCCCTTAATGTAGCCCGTTTAATAGTGGAAGGGCTCAATCACCATGGCAGGAAAAATTGATTTTAGCACTATGTGGTATAAAACAGTAATTTTTGCAGTGAGGCAATATGTTATCCAGAAGGAAGGTAAAGGCAGATTAACGTTAGCTTTTGATACATTAGAAGCATATGTTGTGATTCCTAGGGTATTCACTAAAAGGACCAAAACAGATTGCTGCCAAAAACAAAATTTCAACAAACTGAGTTTAAACATCTATTTGGCTTTTATTAGTGATTCATGAATTGGGCAGCATCCTGTCTAAAAAAACAGAAGGAGCTCCACCAGGCCTAGCAGAACAGTCAGTTTTTGTAAGGTAACTTGAACAGAAACAAGGAAACAGCTTAATACAGAAAAAGCGGATTGGTTAACATCAGGTTACTTCAGGTTACTTTAGGTTACTTTCTTTGAAAGGGCTAAAGCAGAGGAGACTTCCTTATCATGTCAGCTCAGATTGACTGGGCCCTTATAGATTAGTTGTTCTAAATCTCCTGTTTTTTGGAAAAAACTGGCCTGCTTGGGGATTTTTTCTTTTTTTTTAAGTTTCAGTTTGATTATGTGGCACTTAACACAAGTGACTTCATTTTGGTTGGTCTGTAGGGGCTTGGCACAAGAGCTTAGTTCAAAATAATGGCCTCCCATACATTTTGTTTAACACTGTATATACACAACTAAAAGAGGGAAATTGTGAAAGCCTGAGCATGGGAGAGTAAGCTCAGGTAGAACCAGAGGTCAGAATGTGAGTAGGCAAACAGGACCATGGGTGGCCCTGTTGTTCTTTGGGACTGAGTGAAGAGTTCTAGGGAACCAGAAAATGTCATTGGACAACCACAGCTTCCCTCATGCCTGTGTATGCTTGATCTCCTCTTTGGATGCTGCCTTCAGAGCCCAAGCTCCTATTCCTGTAGCCCAAGGTACCTTCAGCAGGGCAGGTGGGTTGAAGTTGGCATCAGAGGGAGTGTGTGTTCCCAGAACAGTCTGACACCTGGAGAAATTTCAAAGAATTGTCTGCCAGAGGGCTTTTCCCCTGTATTTCCCCCAAGATTTACCAATATCTTCATTTTTTGACCCAGAGATTAGAGCTGAACCATTACCTCTACCACTCTCACTCCCATCACCATCTCAAACAAGACTAGTCTTAGGCAATAATCCCTAATCATACCAGTTAATAACCAGAGAGAGTCTACATAGCTTTATGAGCAGATACAAAAGAGGAGACCATTCAACAAATGTCTAGTGACCAAGCATGAGTCATGAGTGCCTGCATTTCACTCAGCTAACATTTCCTCAGTGCCTACTATGTCACCTTTGATTACTAGAATTTATTGAGCACTTACTGTGGTTCAGACATATTATTCATGGTTTGTTTTTGTTGTTGTTGTTGTTTTTTTTTTTTTTTTTTTTGAGACAGGGTCTTGCTGTTGCCCCAGCTGAAGTACAGTGGTGCTATCATAGCTCACTGCTGCCTTGAACTCCTGGGCTTGCGGAGTAGCTGAGCCTCCCTCAGCCTCCCAAGTAGCTGAGATTACAGCTGCATGCCACCACACTCGGCTAATATTTGTAGGCTTTTTTTGTTTTGTGTTTTTGTTTGCTTGCTTGTTTGTTTGTTTGTAAAGACTGGGTCCTACAAAATGCTGGACCTGTTAGTCTTGAACCAACCAATGTTGCCCTGACTGGTCTTGAACTCCTGAGCTCAAGCAATCTTTCCACCTTGGCCTCCCAAAATATAGGGCTTATAGGCATCAGCCACTACGCCTGGCCTATATATGTCTTTGATCCTTCCAATAATCCCACAGAGTACTTCCCATTATAATGTCCACTTTACAGGTGAAAGAAACATGACACAGAGGAGTGAAACAACTTTCAGGAGCTAGAAATGGGGCCAGTAAAGGAACAGACCTGGATATTACACATGCTCTATCTGGCTTCACCTCACAACAATACGTGACAGTTCTCAGGACAGCCTCAGCCCTCAGTGGGCTTTTGGTTTAGTAAGGAAGTAAACAGGTACACTCAAGACTCCAAAACAGGACAGATAGGATGAACAACATAAAAGAATGACAAGTGGTGGAAGAGAAGACAGAGAGACCAGGCAATGATGAGGCAGGGAGTGGTTGTGGAAGGATAGGGAGAATTTGTTTCATCCGTTTCATCAAGAAAGAGAGCCACAAAGTTAGTTATGTGAAAAGATGGGACAAGTATGCCAAGAGTAGAAAATAGTGTGAGCAAAGACATAGATTTAGAAATGAAGTTAAGCTTGGGAAATGGATAGAAAGGCTGGTTTGCCTGGAGTGTAATAGTAACACTAATAGTAACAACAACAGTCATGATGATGATGTGTTTTCATACATTGGTGCTAGGAGAATTAAGTGCTGTCTGTACCACTGCACCAGTGAAGAATAACTAGGAGCTCCTGCTGGTTTCTCCTGGACTCTGCCATATGTCTCTTTTGCTTTACTGATTTTAATCTGTATCTTTTCACTGCAATAAACTACAACCATGACTATAACAACAACAACAAAAAGGTGATGATGACGGTGAAAGTAATTAATACTTCCAGTGTACCAGGCACAAATCTGAGCACTTTCTGTATATTAAGCAATTTAATCCTCACCGCAGCCCTATGAGGTTAGTACTATTATTATGCACATTTTACGGATAAGGAAATGAATGCAGACAAGGACAATTACTTGCACGAAGTCACAGGCTAGATTCAAATCACTGGGATTCAAATCCAGGCAGACTGTCTTGAGCCTGTGTGATCTAAACCACGATGCTTCTGTTGCAGTTAGACAGAACATTAGTGAAACCCACTAAGGAAAAGAATACAGGCTTTGCACACCAGGATTAAAATAACCATTTATTAGTGATGTGACCTTGGGCAAGTTTTTGAACCTCTCTCAATATCAGCTTCCATATTTATCAAATGAAGACACTACCTACATCACGGCACTGTGAGGAGTAGAGATATATATTATCTCTACCAGCGTATACCAGATATACACTTATATATCTATATACCAGATACATAAGTATATCTGGTATATACTTATATACCAGATAGCACCTGGTATATAAGTGGAAAAAGGATGTAGGAATGACAGGTGAAGAAATAAATATCTGATTCAGGAGATGCTGTTAAAGGCCTTCAGCAAGTAACAGGATTTTAGCTGAACTATAAGAACTATCTGAAAAGAGTTTATTGGAAGAACAGGTTCTTGACTGGAATGCCCAAGACATTCTAGGGAATGTCAAAGTCCTAGGTTTATCTCCTCAGAAATTATAGGTATATCATCTAGGAATTCATCCTATGAAAACAGAGATGTACTAAAGATAAATATATAAGTATATGTTATTTAAATACAAACAAATAGAAACAACTGAGATTTTTATTAGATTTTTATTATTTATTTTTTGAGATGGAGTCTTGCTCTGTCACCCAGGCTGGAGTGCAGTGGCATGATCTCAGCTCACTGTAACCTCCACCTCCTGGGTTGAAGCAATTCTCCTGCCTCAGCCTCCCGAGTAGCTGGGGTTACAAGTGTGCACCACCACGCCTGGCTAATTTTTGTATTTTTAGTAGAGACAGCGTTTCACCATGTTGGCCAGGCTGGTCTCGAACTCCTGACCTCGTGATCCACCCGCCTCGGCCTCCCAAAGTGCTGGAATTACAGGCGTGAGCCACCACACCTGGCTAATTAGATCTGGGTTATATCAATGATGCAACGCATATGATAGAATGCTACAAAAAGCATTGAAAATGCTATTTTGGAGGACAATCTGATGACTAAATACTCATAGTAAATTATTAAAAGTAGAAAAAGAAGCAGCCTATAAAAGAGTGTATACAGTATGTCCTTATAAATATACCTAATCTGTGTCCATATGCATTTAAAAAAAAGCTATTGAAAAACTGCTAACAGTAATTATTGGCCAGTGGAATTATGGGTAATATTAGTTACCTTCTTCATCTATTCTCTATTTTCCAAATTTTTAGAGTGGCTTTATAGGTATTACTTTCTATATACAAATTTTTAATTTTAAAATATATTGTAAAATATTGGATATATAGCTTTAAGTGGAAAATTTTAGTAACAATAATAAGTCCACCAGAGAAATAGTGATTGTGAAACATATTATATCTGGTCAATATGGCAGGTTACTAGATGTTTGGTTTGGTTTGGTTTGGTTTCCATGTGATTACATGTTAGTTGATTTTGCTTTTAAAGTATGGATCCAGAATTTAAAATAAATTAGACCAATCGGAAATACTGAAATCCTTTTTCTTTGCTAAACATTTTAAGAACTGGGGCCTTTATCCTGCCTAGCAAGAGGAGACAGGCATCCCCAGTCGGCGCTGGTGTAAAGAGACATTTATAGCCAGGCATCGTTAAGAATGACAGGAGAATTGCTTGAACCCGGGAGGTGGAGGTTTCAGTGAGCCGAGATTACGCCACTGCGCTCCAGCCTGGGCAACAGAGCGAGACTCCATCTCAACAACAACAGCAAAAAGAATGGCAGGAGAGACATTAGTTCTGCTGCCATGAAAATGGAGGAAGATGTAGGCTTTATCTTACTGCTGGCTTTCTCTCTCTCAGAAAATCTTAGTGTCACAGCAGAAAAAAAATATTAAATTATTAAAGTCTGTGCTTAAGAAGCTGAGGTGTTTTATGAACACCACTGTGACCATTAAATCCATTTTACTGTGGTGTGCGATTTTGTTTTCTTAAATTAATGGTGACATGCTACTCTGAATCATGGAGGATGGCAGGCACATTGCTTTAAAAGGTAGTTTCCTGGGTTTGAAAAGTAGTCTAGAGCCTTCAGGAGAATGAACAGCAAAGGGAGGATCACCTATCTGGAAAATTACCCCAAAAGGTGGATTTTGGATTTTGTCTCAGTGCCATAGACCTGCACACTTAAACATAGTTAACGTGGTAAATTTCATGTTTATGTATATTTTAGCACATGCAAAAGTGTTTTTCATGGAGTTTGGATTAAAATGTTTTATCAGATACATGTTTCACAAGTATTCTTTCCCAGGCTGTGGCTTGCCTTGCCTTATCAGTGTTTTTTAAAGAGAAATATCTTACATTTTGACGATGTCCAATTTATCAACTTATCATTTTATAGTTTATAGGACAGCGCTTTGTGTCCTATTAAAAAAAATTTTGCTCAACATGAGTCACAATATATTCCTACTTTTTCTTCTAAAAGTTTCTTCTATGGCTTCAGGTCTTAAGTTTAGGTCTATGGTCCAATTTGAGTTAATTTTTATATATGGTCTAAGGTTCATTTTTAGAATGAACTTAGTTCTAGTCCATTTATTAAACAGGCAATCCATTCCCCATTGAATTATCTCAGTATCTTTGCCAAAAATCAATTGACCATATATGTTATGGTCTCTTTCTGGACTTTCCATTTTGTACCTTAGGCCTAATTATTGATTTATGTAATTGTCTTTTAAATCAGTTAAGAAGAAAAGAGGCTAAAAACAAAAAATACATTTATACTTTATTTTATATTTACCTATGGAGTTAACTTAATTGGTGTTCTTTATTTATCACATGGATTCAAGTCACTGTCTAGTGGTCTTGCATTTTATTTTAGCCTTAAGTACTCCCTTCAGTATTTATTGTAGGACAAGTATGCTAGAAAGAAATTCTCTCAGTTTTTGTTTGTCTGGGAATGTCTTAATTTCTCTTTCATTGAAGGAATGTTTTTGCTGGATATAGAATTCTTGATTGACAGTCATTTTTATTTCAGTACTTTGAATACATCACCCCACTGCTTCTGGCCTTTCTGGTTTACAATGAGAAGTCAGCTGCTACTCTTATTGAGGTATTCTTGTACCTGATGCGTTGCTTGTTTCTTACTGCTGTCAAAATTCTGTCTTTTTGTTTGACTTTCAACAGTTTGATTATGATGTGTCTAGATGTGGCTCTCTGTGCATTTATCCTACTTAGAGTTTGTTAAACTCTTTGGATGTGTAGATTAATGTTTTTCATCAAATTTGGGGAGGTTTTGTTTTTTTGTTTGTTTTGTTTTTTTTTTTTGAGACAGAGTCTTGCACTGTTGCCCAGGCTGGAGTGCAGTGGTGCGATCTTGCCTCCCAAGTTTGAGCAATTCTCCTTCCTTAGCCTCCCTAGTAGCTGGGACCACAGGCGTGTGCCACCACACCCAACTAAATTTTTTTTTTTTTTTTGTATTTTTAGTAGAGATGGGTTTCACCATGTTGGCCAAGCTGGTCTGGAACTCCTAACCTCAGGTGTTCCACCCACCTCGGCCTCCCAAAGTATTGGAATTACAGGCATGAGCTACCACACCTGGCCCAAATTTGGGGAGTTTTCAGCCATTATTTCTTCAAATATTCTTTCTGCCCATTTCTCTCTATCTTCTCCTTATCTGACTCTCATTATGAGTATCTTGGTAATTTTGATTGTATTCCGCAGGTCTCTAAGGCCTACTATTATTGTGGGCTGTTTTGTTGTTGTTGTTGTTGTTGTTTTCAAGGTTATTGCAGACCTGGCTAGATAGGATGGGAATAGGGAAAGTTAAAACATCACAAAGCTCAATGACCTTACTGAGATTCAGATGTTTCTCTTGATTGCTACTGAGAGGAAGCAAGGACCCCCTCTTAGGGTCCTGAGAGCCCCCTCACCTCCACCCCCCTCAAGCATGGAAATTAAGGAAAATCTTGAGTTCCTTTAAGGGAAATTCCAGGTACCTAGCTAGCCTTGAAAAGTAAATAATAACTTGATAAGCAAGAAAATGATAAGCAAGAAAAGTAGCTTGAAAACAATAGCCAAAGAAGTTAGAATCCAGAGATGTTTGGTTCCCTGTGGAAACTAAAGCTAACATCTTAACATGTGTCTCTGAGTTGCTTTTCAGAAACCTAGACCCCCACCAAACAGTTCCACTGGCACATGGACCTCAGATGAGAGGAAACCAAGGACTGAACTCTGACCTCTGCTCTTTGTTCTAAATTTCTTCGGGAGGGGCCTGGAGGGAGTCACACCTGCAAGCCAGTTAACATTCTTTACTGCTGATTCCAAATTTTTGGACAAAGCTTTGCTTCCTTAACCAATTGCAAATCAGAAAACCTTTGAATCTGTCTATGACCTATAAGTCCCCACTTCAAGATATCCTGCCTTTTTTGGCCAAAACCAATGTATAACCTCTATGTATTGATTTACAATTTTGCCTGTGACTTTGCTATCCTGAAATTTACCCCTGCCTTTAAAAACCCTCACCTGCAAGCCATAGAGGAGGTCCTGGTTCTCCTTGCTTGGCACCGTGCAAATAAATGCCTTCCTTTCTACCACTGCAAAACCTCAGTGTGCATATCTGGTTTTGCTGCACTGAGGAAGTGGATCCCAGTTTGGTTCTATAACACTACAAGCTTTTGGTTAACTTCCAGAACTGAAAAAGTTGTTCTGACAAATTTTGTCAGCACGGACAACCCCTGATATATAATGGTTCAACTTAAGATTTTTCAGTTTTACAGTGGTGTGAAAGCAATACGCATTCAGTAGAAACCATACATGGAGTACCCAAGTAACCATTCTGTTTTTCATTTTCAGTACAGTCTTCCAACAAATTACATGAAATAGTCAACACTTCATTATAAAATAGGCTTTGTCTTAGAGGATTTTGCCCAACTGTAGGCTACTATAAGTGTTCTGAGCATGTTTAAGGTAGGTTAGGCTAAGCTATGATGTTTGGTAGGTTAGGTGTGTTAAATGCATTTTTGACTTATATTTTCAACTTACAATGGATTTATCGGACATAACCCCATCATAAGTCAAGCAGTCATCTCATTGTCCTGGAGGAAAGAATTTTCAGAGGTGCTTACTCTGCCATTCTGGCTGACATCCTGTCCCTTTGATCTATATGTCTATCTACACACAAATACCTTTCCTGAATATTGCATAGCAAATCTTAAATTAGATAGTGTAAGTATTCCAACTTGGTTCTTATTTTTCAAAATTGTTTTGCCTATTCTAGGTTATTTGCATTTCCATGAAAATTTTAGGAATGGCTCGCTATTCTAGGCCAGGTGCAGTGGCTCATGCCTATAATCCCAGCTCCAGACCAGAACAATATAGTGAGACCTCATCTCCACAAACAAACAAAAAGATAGAAAAGAAAGAAGAAAGAAGGAAAGAAAGAAAGACAGTAAGAGAGAGAGAGAGAGAAGGAAAGAAAGAAAGAAAGAAAGAAAGAAAGAAAGAAAGAAAGAAAGAAAGAAAGAAAGAAAGAAAGAAAGAAAGAAAGGAAGGAAGGAAGGAAGGAAAGAAAGAAAGAAAGAAGGAAAGAAAGAAAAAGAAAGAAAGAAAAAGAAAGAAAGAAAGAAGGAAAGAAAGAAGGAAAGAAAGAAAGAAAGAAAGAGAAAGAAAAGAGAAAGAGCAAGCAAGGGCTTGCTATTCTAAATGTCTACCCAGGGAATCTGCTGGGATTGTGATTCTTGTGATTCGGATTCTACAAATAAATTTGGCAAGAAATGACATCAAAAACTACTGAGTCTTCCAACCTATGAAATATCTCTTCATTTGTTGATGTCTTCTCTATTTATTCTCAGCACTGTTTTGTATGAAATAGTTTTCAGTGTACACGTCATATACATATTTTGTGAAATATATCACTATATTTTGTTCTTTTGATGCAATTGTAAATATATTGTATATATTTTATATGTATATATTTCTATGTATATATTTTAATCTAATTTTTGAATTATTCATTGCTAGTAGATAAAAATGCAACTCATTTTTATATATTGGCATTGCTAAGCTCACCTATTCTGCCACCATTTTTGTAAATTCATTACTACTTTATACATATACAATCATGTCACATCATTTGTGAATATAATCAGTTTTATTTTTCACTTTTACATCTATGCATTTGACTTCTTTTTCTGGTCTTATTTCACTGATGAAGACCTCCAGTACAAAATGAAGTAGAAAGGGCAAAAGCAAATATCCTTCCCTTGCTCCAGATCTTAGAGGTGGAGCATTCTGTCTTTCATCACTAAGCTTGTATCTATCGGGCTGAGAAAAAATTACCTTCTATTTTTATTCCATTTCCCTTCTATTTGTTGAGTGTTTTTAATCATAAATGGGTATTAAATTTCATTAAATGCTCTTTCTATTGAGATGACTATATTTCCTTTCTTCCTTCCTTCCTTTCTTTCTTTCTTTCTTTCCTTTCTTTTCTTTCTTTCTTTCTGACAGGGTCTCACTTTGTCACCTAGGCTGGAGTGCAGTAGCATGATCATTGCTCATTGCAACCTCAAACTGCTGGGCTTAAGCAATCCTCTGGCCTCAGCCTGCTGAGTTGCTGGGACTGAAGGTGTATACCACTGCACCCAGTTGATTTTTTAATTTTTATAGAGACAGGGTCTCACTATGTTGCCCAGGCTGGCCTCAAATTCCTGGCCTCAAGAGATCCTCCTGCCTCAGCCTCCCAAAGTGCTGGGATTACAAGCATAAACCACCATACTCAGCCTGGTTTTTCTTTTTAAATCTGTTAATGTGATGAATTACATTAATTTTGCACATGTTAAACCAACTTCACATTCCTGGTATAAATCCTACTTCATAATCATGTATTCTGGATTATATTACTAAATTTGATTTGCTAAACTTTTTGTCAAGAATTTTCATTAACTATGTTCTTGAAAGATGTTGGTATGTAATTTTCTTTTCTTCTACTGTCTTTGTATAGTTTTGGTATCAGAACAATATTGGCCTCATAGAATGAGTTGAAAAAGTTCCCTCCTCTTCTATTTCTGGAAGAGTTTGTGTAGAATTGACATTATTTATATTTTAAATATTTGATAGAATTTAGCTGTGAAGCCATCTGGGCCTGGAGTTTTCTCTCTCTCTCTCTCTCTCTGTGTATGTGTGTGTGTGTGTGTGTGTGTGTGTGTGTGTGTGTGTGTGTGTTTCAGTAAACTTCTTATCATAGGATAGTTTTTGATTTACAGGAAAGATGTGAAGATAGTATCAAGAGTTTCCATATACTTCATACTTGGTTTCCCCTACCATTGATATTTTGCATTGTACATTTGTCACAACTATGACCTGATATTGATGAATTATTATTATTATTATGTTTTTAATTGAGATGGAGTCTCGCTCTGTCCCCCAGGCTGGAGTACAGTGGTGCAATCTCGGCTCACTGCAACCTCCGCTGCCCAGGTTCAAGTGATTCTTCTGCCTCAGCCTACTGAGTAGCTGGGACTACAGGCGCACACCACCACACCTGGCTAATTTTTTTGCATTTTTAGTAGAAATGGTGTTTTGTCATGTTGGCCAGACTGGTCTCGAACTCCTGACCTCAAGTGATCCACCTGCCTTGGCCTCCCAAAGTGCTGGGATTACAAGCATGAGCCACGGCGCCAGGCCTTATGCATTATTATTGATGAAAATCCATATTTCATTCACCTTTTCTTTTTACTGAATGTCTTTTTTCTGTTTTGGGATCGTATCCTGGGTAGCATATTACCTCTGGTCATCATGTCTCTTTTGATTCCCCTTGGTCGTGACAGTTTCCTCACACTTTCCTTGTTTTCGATGACCTTGACAGTTTTGAGGAATATGGGTTAGGAATTTTGTAGAATGTCCATCAGTTGGGCTTTGTTTGATGTTTTCTGAAACTATACTGGGACGATGGGTTTTTGAGAGGAAGACTACAGAGGTAAAGCACCATTGCCATCACATCACACCACGGTATGCACTATCAACTGGAATCACTGTTGATACTAACTCTCCTGCTGAGGTCAGGCTTGCCAGGTTCCTCCACTGTAAATTTACTCTCTTTATTCTGAGGAGGTTTTAAACTACATATTTAATTTCTCTAATAAATACAGGGCTATTGATAACATTTCTTCCCAAGTGAGGTTTGTGTCTTTCAAGACATTTTTTCATTTTATTCCATTTGTTGAATTTATTGACATAAATTGTCCACACCTTTCCCTTATATCTTCTTAATATTTATCAAAGGTGAAGTGGTGGCCCTTCTCTTATTCCTAATATTAGTAACTTGTGTCTTCTCTCTTTTTAAATTTTTTTCTTTATCTTTTCATCTCTTATCTTTTTTATGTCTTATTAGTTTCACAGGGGAGGGGTCTTATAAATTTTATTTATCTTCTAACAAAATTAGCTTTTAGGTTTTTGTGGGGTTTTTTTGTTTGTTTGTTTTGAGATGGAGTCTCACTCTGCCACACAGGGTGGAGTGCCGTGGCATGATCTCGACTCACTGCAACCGCCTCCCATGTTCAAGCAATTCTCCTGTCTCAGCCTCCAAAGTAGCTAGGCATGCACCAGCATACCTGCCTAATTTTTTGTATTTTTAGTATAGACAGGGTTTCCCATGTTGACCAGGCTGGTTTTGAACTCCTGACCTCAGGTGATCCACCCGCCTTGGCCTCCCAAAGTGCTGGGATTACAGGCGTGAGACATCAGGTCCAGCCAGCTTTTACTATCATTGATTGTTCTTTATTGTTGTTATGTTTCCTATTTCGTTAGTTTCTTTTTAACTATTTACTATTTTATTTCTTCTGATTAACTTAGCCTTAATTTGCTAAGAGTAAGTTTTAAACTATAAATTTAGTTTCCCTAATACATATAGGGCTATGTGGAAAGCTAGTTCATTCATTTTCAAGCTGTCTACCTAAATTAGCATGACATGCTACAGATTTCTAAGTACTGTTTTAGCTGCAGCCAACAACTGTTTACATGTTATGTTTTCATTTTTTTCACCCTCAGAGATTCTTGTTTATTGTATATATTTAAGGTGTAAATAATTTCATTTTTATTTAGTTCAAATATTTTCTAATTTCTCTTGCCATTTCTTGTTTGACTCATGGGGTTATTTAGAAGCATGTAGTCTAATTTCCAAACATTTGGAAGGATTTTTAAGGTATCTTTCTGTAAGTGATTTCTAGTTTAATTCCTTTGTGGTCAGAAAACATACTTCGCATGACTTAAATCCTTTTAAATTCATTGAGACTTACACTATGATCCAAAACATGGTCTATTTTGGTAAATGATTCATATGCACTTAAAAATACTGTATATTGTGCTATTCTGAGATGGAGTGTTACATAAATGACAAGTTGGTTGATAGTGTTGTTCAAATATTCTATATTTTTACTAATTTTATTTTTTCCTGTTCCATCAGTCATTGAGAGAGAGAGATGTTGAAATCTCCAACTATAACTGTGAACTTGATTACTTCTTCTTTCAGTTCTATCAGTTTTAATTTCTTTTGAAGCTGGGATATCAGGTTAACACATATTTAGCATTCTGATGTCCTCTTGATTATTTGATCTCTTTATTATTATGAAATGATCCCTTTTATCCCACATAATGTTTTACTGTATTTGTATTTTAGATATTGTATTCCTCGTCTTTATAAGCTTCACTCAGGTCTTTTTATTCTTTCATTTATTGCTTCGTCATATTTGTCCTTTTCTTCTACTTTCTTGTAAAATGGAACTTATTTATAACCGTTTTAATATTCTTATCTGCTAATTCTGTCATCTCTATCATCTCTTTCATTCCTGGGTATTTCTATTGGTTACTTTTTCTCCTGATAATGGTTCAAATTTTCTTGCTTTTTGCATTTCTAGTAATTTTTTATTGGATCATGAATATTTTGGGATTTACATTTTGGGGATGCTGAATTTTTTGGTGTTCCTTTAAAAAGTGTTGGACTTAGTTCTGGTAGACAATTAAGTTATTTGGAATCAGTTTGCTCCTTTCAAGGCTGCTATCAAGCATTTCGGGGGCATGTCTGAGGCAGCCTTCAGTCTAAGGCTAATAATTTATCCCAACTAGTAAGATGGTATTTTCCTGTCCTGTGTATTTATTGCAAGGTCTGTCCATTTGGCTAGTGGGAACACGAATTATTCCTGCTTATGTGCGAGCACCAGGAATGTTTAGCCTACTGCTTTGCAGAGCAGTTACCCAGGTCCGGGTAGTTCCCTTTCACACATGGGCAGGTCAGTGTTCATCTAAAGGTGTGCCTGGTTTCCTCCTCAGGTTTCTTGAGCTATTTCTTGGTGCAGCTCCTTCTTTTTTTCTTCAGTATTCTGTTCCACAAATTCTAACCTCTTTGGCTTCCTCCCTCCCACTTCTGATCTCTTTCTCCTGAGCTCAGTGTAATCCTCAGACAGTGTGGGAACCGCTTCCTGCACTACAGCCTGGAAATTGCCTCCTGGCACTTAGCTGGGGCAACTGTAGAGCTATCTTGTTTGTCGCCCTCGGTCAGCAGTCTCAATCTTGTACTGCCTATTGTCCAATTTCTGAAGAAAAAAAACATGATTTCTTATCATTTTGTCCAGTTTTCAAGTTGTGTAAAGTGGGAGGGTAATTCCAGCCCCAGTAGTCCTTCATGGGCAAAAGTGGAAGTCTCGGATGCTCTTTTAACAAGTTTTGTGATAGAGAGCAAGAGAGAAGTAGCTTGAAGGTCAGACAGAATCAAGCGAATCTTTTTCTTTAAGTTGGAAAAGAGACTTTCTTCTGCAGACAAGAGAGAACGAGCAAAGAATAAATGCCATTAGAACTAAAGTTTGTGATACTTGGTAGAAAGCTTCAAGAAGCTCATTTCTGGTGACATTTATGTTTTCTATATTGTGGGAGGCACAGTCATCCAGTAAAAATGGCATGTGACAGAAGAAAATGGTGAAAGTTTAAAGATCAGCTGGAGGAGGCAGGGAGGGTAAAGTAGAGCCGATTAGGGAAGAAAAAAAAACACTGGTGACCAGCTGAGAGGGGACATATTGTAAGCCGTGGGTTAGTCATGATGTCCCTCAAAGAAATACGTAACTTGAATGGCAGCACTAAACATGTCTGAAATGATGCCCTTGACCATGAGACCTATAAGACCATGTTCTATAAAACCCAAGGTTCACAGACATTGAGCACTGTTGAAAAGTCACTCCTCTGGGCAGTCTGTAAATATCATTAGAGCAAGGTGCTGCGTTTCCAGTCCTGTTCCCAGGTCTGGCTGTAAAGGCTTCCTTAGATCCTTGGCTCTTGTTACTCTTAAAAACAGAGAAGAGGCTGGGTGTGGTGGCTCACGCCTGTAATCCCAGCACTTTGGGAGGCTGAGGTGGGTGGATCACCTGAGGTCAGGAGTTCGAGACCAGCCTGGCCAACATGGTGAAACCCTGTCTCTACTAAAAATACAAAAATTAGGGTGGGCTCTGTGGCTCATGCCTGTAATCCCAGCACTTTGGGAGGCCGAGGCGAGCGGATCACCTGAAGTCAGGAGTTCGAGACCAACCTGACCAACATGGAGAAACCCAGTCTCTACTAAAAAATACAAAATTACCCAGGCGTGGTGGCACATGACTGTAATCCCAGCTCCTTGGGAGGCTGAGGCAGGAGAATCACTTGAACTTGGGAGGCGGAGGTTGCAGTGAGCAGAGCTCGTGCCATTGCACTCTAGCCTGGGAGACAATAGCGGAACTCCATCTCAAAAAACAAAAAACAAAAAACAAAAACAGAGAAGAGGTCACACATGGTCAGACGCATAGGTCAAAACCACGCCGTCAACTCTTATGAAAGAGTACCCAAGGGTGGAGACTTGGAGCTTTCAAAGAGGCACTGTTAGGACAGTTGACTTCACCTGGGCTGACTGGACCTGAGCCCTTTTCTCTGTGTCTTGTTTGGCTGCCAGCCCTTGCCAGCTTGGGATTTTTGGATTTGCCTACAGTGTCAGTTTCTTACCCACGTTTTACCCAAATTTTGCATGGTGAGTGTGCTGAAAGACCCCAGCCAGATCCCCCTGTTCCTTTCACTTCACAAGCTAGTGTTCGGCATCCAGCCCATCTGGGTCCCTGTCAGACTTTGTGTGAATTAGTAAAAGTTTCCTTTTATGCGTAGCCCCATGTGAGGGCTTCTAGCCTGGCAGATGGAACCTAGGTTAGATTTTAGCCCTTGCTCACCCCCTTGACTCACTCCCCGTATAGTGTACAACCCAAACGACTGTACACAGCTGGCACAGTGCCCTTCATTTCCTTGCCTTGACTCCCTACCTCCTCTCTTGGAATTAGCAATTAATAGTGACTTTGTCTGCCAGGCAGGCTCCTGGCCTCTTAATTCACTGCTTTTTATGTCAGTACAGGTGTCCCTCCAGGTGGTCTCAGTCCCACCCAGGTGTCTGCAATGGTGCCTGACAGCTATCTGCTTTGCACTGTTAAGCCCTGAGCCAAGGATGATGATGACACACTGTGTATTAGGAGAAACATCCTCTCTACTGGGGGCATAGAATCTACTGCCACTGTCTTCTATCCAGATTTGCCTGAGGTGACTTGAGTTTCCGGAGCTCCTCATGGGAACAGAGTTGTGGCTTTCCCACACACCCCATCAAGGGCTGTCAGTCTACACAACCAGTCAGGCCTTCTCTCCTGCCATGTCCCTGCGAATCACTCTCATTTCCACCAGAGCCTGGGCCATGATGCCCTGGGAACCCCACACTGATCAGCCTTGCTCTGACCCCTTGTCTAGACAGTGCTGGACTTTTCCCTTAATGCGAGGCCTGACTTGCAGGGTCTTTTCAAACTTTACAGTGGTTCCCTTAGAAAGTCTTGGGAGGAGGCCGGGCAAGGTGGCTCACGCCTGTAATCCCAGCACTTTGGGAGGCCGAGGTGGGCAGGTCATGAGGTCAGGAGATTGAGACCATCCTGGCTAACACGGTGAAACCCCGTCTCTACTAAAAATACAAAAATTAGCCGGGCGTGTTGGCAAGCGCCTGTAGTCCTAGCTACTCAGGAGGCTGAGGCAGGAGAATGGCATGAACCCGGGAGGCGGAGCTTGCAGTGAGCTGAGATTGCGCCACTGCACTCCAGCCTGGGCGACAGAGTGAGATTCCGTCTCAAAAAAAAAGTCTTGGGAGGAGAAGAGTCTGAAAATGGTGGCCAAATTGAAGCCTGAAAATGAGGCAGGGCAGTATTTCTTAAATTGTGTGCTAGGAAATGCTAGCTCCACAGGATGTTTTCTGGAGTAAAAAAAAAATTGTCTGGCCAAATATGTTTGAGAAGTCCGGGCTTAGCAGCAGTTAAACAGGTTCTTCTATTGCAGGACTTCTCAGGGCTTTTGACACGCCAAAATCTGTAATGTATCTGTAAGAGGATTTAGAGTATATAAAGTTTCCCAAACGTATTTGATTACAGAGCATCTCTTGATCCAGGTGCTCCATAGACTACTCTTGGGAAAAGTCGGGGTGTGGACCTTTCTCTTCCCTGTTTCCCGGTGCGGTGCTGCTTTCTCAGATTATTGGGAGGACTGCGGGAGCTCCTCCCTCCTGGGCATCCACTTGCATTCCTCAGGTGAGGAGTTGCTACCTGGGCCCCTCTGCAATCATGTCAGCTGCAAAGGAAGCTGAGAAACAATCAAGGAAACTGCCTGCTGCGGATGTCTCTGAGTTCCAAGCCCCCTGCACTAGGATCTGATTGATCTCCTCTGTTTAATTTGCAGCGTTTGATTCTCGCGCTTTTGAGCTCTCGAGTCTGCTTTAACAATGCTGTTCTTGAAATATGCTAATAATTTCCTTTGAGACAACTGGCCTGCTCATTTCAAAATGACAAGGTTTCTCTTTCAGTACTTTAGCTGTGAGCTCTCTTTGATTAAAGAAGAAAAGTTATCTTCTCAATTCTCATCCCCACGTGAAAGAACATGATGGGAAGAAGCCTTTGAATAATGAGCCATGACTTCTACTTCAAACTGCTTGCTCTGTTGATCCAAGTGGAGAACCTCTTTCCATATCAGAAGCCAGTCTTGACCACCCCACTACTCAACCTTGCTCAGTCTTTAATAAGCAGGTAAGGGCATCTGCTTCCGGGGAGGAAGATGCTCCGTGATGACTGGTCTTTAAGGACAGAAGAGTGGGCAGATATGTTGATGTTTTAGACCATTTGTGTTACTATCAAGGCATACCTGAGGCTGGGTAATTTATAAAGAAAATAGGTTCATTTGGCTCGTGATTCTGCCGGCTGGAAGATTAGACATGTGTTGAAAGCCTCTGGCTGCTTCCACTCGTGATGGAAGCTGAGGGGCAGCCAGCCTGTGCAGAGATCATAAGGCAAGAGAGAAAGCAAGAGGTGTGGGGGGAGATGCCAGGCTCTTTTTAACAACCAGCTTTGTGGGAACTCATACAGCAAGGACTTATTCATTACCTTGAGGATGGCACCAAGACATTCCTGAGGGATCCGACCCCAAGACCCAAACACCTCCCATTGGGCTCCACCTCCAACACGGAGATCAAATTTCAATAGAAGGTTTGAGGGGACAGACATACAACAATAAGGTGAAGATTACTTGGAGAAAGCTGGAGGCCTGAGTCCTCAGCACTGTGCAACTGACAAAGAAGGAGGGGGAGAAGGAGAAAGAGGAAGACGAAGAAGAAAAGAAAAAGAGACGGAGATGTTTGTATTTTTGTAGTCCAAGTTCTCACAGAACAGAGTTCCTGGTTAGGCCAGGCTTTAAACACCCTGAAATCAGGGACTTTGAGGGACTGGTCATTCAGTAACACTGTCTGCAATGCCCATGCTGCTGGGTATGAGGTCGCATGCAACCATGGTTTGCTGGGGAACAATAGTGAGATGTATGAGGCAGGGCTTTAGCCCTTCATGACCTTACAGGATAGTAGGAGAGATGGATGGGTACAAGAGTCATTACCATGTAATAAGATATGGGATCTGTGTGTGCATGGTGTACTCAGTAGTAGAGCAACACTTAGTGGAGAGAGTTTCTGTAGGCTGGGTCTGCAAAAGGCTTTATGCTAGTGGTCACCTTTGAGCGAAACCTTAAGGTTTTACAGGTAGCAAAAGCAAGATGTATGTTGTGACTTTCACTGTGATCTCACAAGTGTCTGTTTCCTCCCACCTCTCCATTGCCTAACAGAAAACCAATTTTAATTCCAGCATCTACGTCTTGCCAACACAGGCTAAGCACTTTGGGAAATGCTTGACTGACCTTAAGCCAGTCAGCACTGTCCATTCCTCTGGCCATTTCATTATTTTGGTGAGAGTATTGTATTAATTATATTTTCTTATTTTCTGTATCCTTGATGCTCTGACATCTGGGTCCTCACTGACTGGAGAGAGACTGCCTCTTCCAGGGCTCAGAGATAGAGTAGCAAAAGGTCCACCCGGGTCTTTCACAGGCAAACTAACAAATCCAGAGCTCATACTCTGAGCCACCTCTCCTATCTGGCTCTTGCACTCCAGGAAGCAATATTCCTGTGCCTTAAATCATCCCAGGGCCTGGTACAGCCACCTTGGGCCAGCCCCTACACTCCAAAGCCCATTGAAATTATTCAAACTAGCCAGTCCTAAGCCTGCTTACTGTGCCTTGCCTAACCTTTCCTGTGGAAACCACAGTAAAGGGTCCTGGTCATGCTTTTCCCTCTCTCCCTCTGCCCTGAGATCCAATTTGGTGTTTCCGCCTGCACCAGCAGGGATTGCTTCATCTCAGGAACTGTGAGTAACAAACTATCTTTTCAGTGGTAGTCGTTGCATGACCCGTTGGCCTCATCATACCTGAATAATAATAAAGCCTACACTTTGAAACAAGTATGACTTAAGTCCATGCAATCAGGGTAAATTTCTGGGGTCTGCTTGGAATTATGGCCCGGAAGCACTCTCTCTCTTCCACTGGATATCAGTGAGGAAAGGTTATGGCCCTTGTTGCACATGGCAGGCATCCAAAAACCACAAGAGGAGCCACCTGAGCTGGACAGAAGATTGGAGAGGTGGACACAGCCTTCGAGGACATCACTAAACCTCCAAGCCACTGACCAACTACACCCAAAATCCGCCTGTCTTGTCAGTCAACAGAGCTCCCTTTAGGTAGTTTAAAGGCAGTAATATAATAAAGACTATTCAGAGGCTCAGAGAATGGTGGGAAGTAGTCTCTGGGCTGCATTTACAGGGACAGCTTCCAGCTCTCCTTTGCAGAACTGATGTCAAATGGAAACTGTTGCTGCCATCAACCTGAGCAGCCTCTGCTTGGGCCAACACAATGGATGCCCCGGCCCTTGTCTTTTATAGCTGGCTTCAAATAGAGTGATCAACTCAGCTCAGGTAACCCAGGACCTTGCCAGTTTGGGCACGGAAAGTCTCACATTCAAGACTGCCTCAGTGCCAGGCAAACCAGAATGGTTGGTCACCCTACTTCCCAATAGAAGTTACAGGAGAGTACAACTGAGTGATAGAATCTATTTCCCTAGCAGCAAGAAGGACTGGGTCTCTTCATTGGAAAGGAGGGATTTACAATGTGGGGCATGACCAGAAATGTGGAGAGGATGTTTAAGCAATTTTGAGCAGTCAAGAATGACAAATGTATTTAATATAATAAAGCATCATACCCAGACTTTCCAGGTCCATGAGCAAGATGAGGCACTTGTAATTGGGTTTGCAACCAGAGCTCCGTACTTGATACAGAAGCTTTCAGCAGCTTCTAATCGAGAGCCGCTGTGCTGAACTGAGAGCGAGTACCCTGGTGTTATCGACAAGAGGATGAGGTCCGATGTCTAGGGCTTTTCTCATAGGATTGCAGATTTACCATATTTTACCTTGTGGTGCCAGGGACAAAGACATGAAAAATAAGCAAATAGACAGAAAGGAGGTCAATACAATCTATTAAATGAAAGAATGAATTTAATTTTTTAACCCTTGATGACGATGAGCTGTGCCACCTTCTTGCGAATATGGCACCAAAGTCCAGAGGACAAAGTAATAAGCCTAGAAGTCCCTGAATACATATCTGAATGAAGTAATGAGGGAGAGGCATAGAAGGTGGTGTTTCACGAGTCATTTATCAAACTGTCTGCACTGCAGCATTCAGCATCTGGACCAGCTCTGTCAACATCACTTGCAGTTGCTGTTGAATCACATGTGACATGACAAGTCCCCAACAGGTCTGGGCTGGCAGCCAGCCTGCCTCCACTGCAGTGACACCTAGTGCAAAGCCTGTATTTGGGGCTCAGCCTATAAAAGAGGACCACCCACCCCTGTCCACCACCACAGTTGCCTGCCACTGTTGTTGAACAAACTACAGGAGAATGTCACACATACCCTAGGGGATACATTCACTCTGCTCTTTGAAAAGTCCTTGCATACACTATGTCTCAGGTGAGCCCCTCTTATGTCGCCTGGAGAGACAGGCAGGATAGGTGTTGTGATGTCCATGTTAAAGAAAAGTAAGCTCTGATCCCAAGAGAGTACGACACGCCTGCTGTGATACCGTTTGTCACAGGTAGCTCTTTGCCTTTGATGGGTGAGAGAGGCAAAGAAGGTGGCAAGACTAGTCTCATCTGTTAAATGTCAGTCATCAAAACCAAAGTTGAGGCCGGGCGCTGTCACTCACACCCATAATCCCAGCATTTTGGGAAGCCAAGGTGGAAGGATTGCTTAAGCCCAGGAATTCCAGACCAGCCTGGGCAACATGGTGAGACCCTTGTCTCTACAAAAAAAAAAAAAAAAAAAATTAGCCAGGTGCAGTGGTGTGTGTCTGTGGTCCCAGCTACTTAGGAGGCTGAGATGAGAGGATGGCTTGAGCCTAGGAGGTTGAAGCTGCAGTGAACCCTGATTATGCTATTGTACTCCAGCCTGGGTAATAGAGCCAGACTCTGTCTCAAAAAAAAAAAAAAGACAACAACAACAAAAAACCAAAGTTGATACTTTTAAAATATCAACTTTGATATCAACTTTTAAATATTTTAAATATTTTTAAAATATCGACTTTTAAATATTTTTAAAATATTTCTAAATATTCCCCAACTTTGGGCAGATTCATTTCATTCTGCAGCAAATTGGTTTCTGCATTTGGGCTGAACCACTTGATAGACAAATACTCTGCAGTTATATACATAATATATATTTTATACTCTATAGTAAGTTGCCTGAAGTGCCCAATATATTCTAAGAACATGAAAGAAACGATTCCAAAGTAAATGATTTCCATCAGCCCCTTGAAAGTGTCTGAGACCTCACTTATTTCTCTATTGTTCTGCCTCATTCTGTGTAATTGCACTGGATAAAACATTACGTGGTCTAAATTGTCTTGTCAATAGAACTTTCACTTTCTCCTTTTTGTGCCTCTGCTTCTCATACTCCTATAGCCATTCAGACCCCGGCTTTGCTTCCTCTCATCTCTCCTGAGCCCTCGGCTTATGTCCACAGGGACTGGCTCTCTGTGGAGGAGAAAGGACTGGCTCTTTGTATGGAGATTTCTGGCTCTCTCTTCAAGCTCCCAGCTCTGCTCTGTTCTCCTCGCCCTCACCTTCCAGCAGTGCATCTAGAATGGGCCCTTCCGCCATATTTGCATTCCACGGCCCTCCCATTCAGTCCCGCACTGACCTCCCCCAGCCTTCACTGTTTGAAGCCGGGTAGGCACTTTCCTTGATTCCGCCAAGCAGATTTTCAATTCCTAGGATTCTGGAGTTGAGCCACGGGGATCGTCCGTAAAATCTTTTAGGTGGTGAGAGTGAGAAGCCACCTGAGACCAGGCCTGGGAGGGCCAAGGTTGACCTTGTCAGGCCTGCAGTGGAGAAAGCCAGATGTTTTAGACGGCCACGAAGCCAAGGGAAAGAGATCAGGAGGCTCTGAGAGGCCGCGTGGGAACCTGGTGCTTGTGGAGATCCCAGTCCTGGGAACCAGCCCTTTGGAACCTGACCACTTTTCCTGTACTTGCCCTATTTTGCTTAAGCTGGGGGATTCTGTTTCTTGTACCCCTAATCATGGCTGCCTCCGATCTCACCTTTAACTTGCTGGGAAGCTTTAGCTAACAGCACCTGCCCCACCTTCACTGCAGCTTTATTCTGCCTCTAGCTTTACCATGTCAGGAGGAAATCTAATCTAATCTCATCTCTCTAGATTATGGGCTGAACTGTATCCCTCCAAAAATTCACATGTTGAAGTCCTAACCTCCAGGACCTCAGAATGCAGCTATATTTGAAGATAGGACCTTTAAAGAGGTAAGCAAGTTAGAATAGTATGAGGTCATTAGGGCGGGCCCTACTGCAATAAGAATGCTGTCCCTACAAGAAGAGAAGCCAAGGACAAAGATGCACTCCAGGGGAGGACCATGTGAGGACACAGGGAGAAGACGGCCATCTGCAAGCCAAGGAGAGAGACCTCAGGAGAAACCAACCCTACTGACACCTCAATCTTGAACTTCCAATCTCCAGAATTGTGAACAAGTAACATAGCTGAGAGCAGCCACCAACTTTCATTGCTCAGGGAAAAATCTTAGAACCAAACTTACCTCCTTCTTTCTCCCAAACCCTGCCTCCCACCCATCAGGAAACACTGCTGGTTCCACCCTCATTGCTGGCTCTTCTCTTCTGCTTGCTCCCACACTGGTCTCAGCACCAGCCAGCGAGAGAGTTTCCCAAAAGGTCGGAAAGACTGCTTCTGCCCCTGCCTTGTGTAATCAAACTCAACATAGCAGCCAGCATCAGATACGTTTGCTCTTCTGCCCAAAACCCTCCACTCAGAGTAGAAGCTAATCCTGAAAGCAGCCTGCAGGATCCTACATTCTCCAACTTGCTGTGACCTTCTGACCCAGCTCTGACTTCTTCCTTCTTATTCTCAATTCACCATGCAGGCTGGACAAGCTCTGCCTCAGAGACTTCGCCTGGCTGCTTTAGCTCCTGCGTGGAAGGCCCTTCTCCCAGGTGCCTGCTTGGCTGATTCTCTCACCTCCCTCTAGTCTGGGCTCAGATAACCCCTGCTCACCATATCCAGGGTGGCCACTGAGTCTGCACTCACTGTCACTCTCCCCTTCCCTGCTCCACCTGTCCTTGTGTGCAGTGTACATGTGACCTTCTAACACACTACAGGGGACACTTGAACAACATGGGGGTTAGGGCACTGACCCCCTTCGCAGTCAAAAATCCACGTATAACTTTTGACTCCCCCAAGACTTACCTACTAATAGCCTACTGTTGACTAGAAGATTTACTGATAACATAAACAAACAATTACCACATACTGTGTATATGTCTTATATACTGTGTCCATACAATACAGTAAGCCAGAGAAAAGAAATTATTAAGCAAATCATAAGGAAGAGAAAATAGATTTCTTATTCATTAATTGGAAATGGATCATCATAAAGGTCTTCATTCTCATTGTCTTCATGTTGAGTAGGCTGAAGTAAAGGAGGAAAAGAGGAGTTCTTCCTGCTGTCTCCAGGGTGGCAGAGGTGGCAGAAGATCCACATATGAGCAGACCTCATGTGGTTCAAGGGCCAATTTGTATTTACTCTACTACTCATTGTGTTAAATGCTTACTGCCAGTCCCTCCCTTCCCCATCCACCACTGCACTACAGTAGGAACCCCAGGAGGGCAGGGACCTAAGTCTGTTTTTGTTTGTTTGTTTTGTTTTGTTTTGTTTTTGGAGAGAGAGTTTTGCTCTTGTTGCCCAGGCTGGAGTGCAATGGTGTGATATCGGCTCACTGCAACCTCCACCTCACGGGTTCAAGCGATTCTCCTGCCTCAGCCTCCTGAGTAGCTGGGATCACAGGCATGTGCCACCATGCCCGGCTAATTTTGTATTTTTAGTAGAGACGGGGTTTCTCCATGTTGGTCAGGCTGGTCTCGAACTCCCAACCTCAGGTGATCCACCCACCTCGGCCTCCCAAAGTGCTGGGAATTACAGGCATGAGCCACTGTGCCCAGCCTGGTTTTTTTTTGAGACAGAGTCCACTCTTTCACGCAGGCTGTAGTAAAATGGCACAATCTCAGCTCACTGCAACCTCCACCTCCCAGGTTCAAGTGATTCTCATGTCTCAGCCTCCCGAGTACCTGGGATTACAGGGGTGCACCACAACACCCGGCTATTTTTTTTTTTTTTGTATTTTTAGTAGAGATGGGGGTTTTACCATGTTGGCCAGGCTGGCCTTGAACTCCTGACCTCAGGTGATCCACCTGCCTTGGCCTCCCAAAGTGTTGGGATTACAGGCGTGAGCCACTGCACCCAGCTCTAAGTCTGTTTTGTTCCCTGATGTAACCCAAGTTTCTAGAACAGTGCCTGGCACAAAGCAAGCGCCTAATAGAGAATGGCTGATGGAATAAATAGAACTTCTCACTAAAGTCCACCCATTTCCTTAAGTCTGGGGCTATGGGGGCGTCTTTAACCACGAGTCGCCTTTCCTGCCTAAACCTTCCCACTCAAGTCCAGCTGCTGCTGCTTTCCAGCCAGCTCTTGTTCAACTCCTCCCTGCTCCCTCAGAGACCTGACTGGAGCTCAGATCCGCCCCACCCCCATCCAGCTGCAGAGCATCGACTCATCCCCTTACCCAAACAGGTCCTGAAATCACCTATTAATCTTTTAAAATGTTGCTTTTATCCTACTACTCCCTTGCTCTAAAAAACCCACCACCCCTCTGTTAGCTGTTGGATCAAGTTCAGGTATAGCAGCCTGACAGCCAAGCTCCATTTGCATCAGCCCAGGATCCAGGGCCTGTCCTCCTCCGCCACAGCTGTCTGTGGTCGAGAATGACTCCCAGAACACTCACCCTCATGTCCTAACTGTACCCATCCTCCAAAGCCCAACTCAAACCCTCCCCTCTACCCTTCCTTGGAACTCCAGCCCACACCGATGTGTCCGTTCTCTGACTTCTCCGAACAACAGTTGAGGGCAGCTCCTGATTTAAAAGTAGGATCAATGCAGCAGGAGATTAAGGACAATAAACCTTTTATCACTTGGAAATCCCCAAGAGATTTTGATAGCAACTAGGCTTGCTCTCCACCATATATATTACATTTTAAATTTTCTGTTAACCTCTTAAGTGTCCATATCCAGCATTTGCCACTTTATTTATTGCCTTACTATCTATTTCACATGTGCGTGCTCTGTTTGTCAAACAACGGAATAAGTTCCTTGAGGGTAAAGGCTGGTTTATACAGTGATAACGCTGATTAGAAATTCCTCAGGAACAAGGCTCATTTATTCAAAATTGACTATGCTCAAAAATAAAAACAAAATATCTTCATAAATCATTCTAAGCAGAGCTGCCAGCTTACAGCTGCATGTCAGAAATATTTCAGTGCGCAGTTTCTGTTTGTCTCTACCGATTCTGAAGTTAACGAGACACGTCTTAGGGAGAATCTGCAGTCTGGGAAGTTTGCTCTTGGCATGCAGAGCCTCCTCATTTCCAACTTCAGCTTCAGCAGCACCATTGTCCGGCCCCTGAAAGGCGCACATCTCCACCTCCCCACCTCCCCAACCTCCTGCAGAGTGGCTAGACCTAGGAGACTGCCCTTTATCTTCATGGATGCATTGAAACTGACTCCCTCTGGACTGCGTGCACTACACTCACTCTCAGAAGGTATGAGATTTTTCTGAAGGCAGAGATGTTCTTCGCCTTCTTCATCCGCGCACTCCAGTAATCTAGAATAGAGCTTGGCAGAATGTAAATACTCAATAAATATTTATGAAATTGGTGATTGTTATCTCAATGGGCGTTTATACTTTCAACCTTTTATCTCCAGTTGTTTCATAAATTGTTGAGGACTTGTCAATTACTTACATGGGAGAAATGTTCTCCCTCCCCACACCTTCTTAAGCAAAAATGCCTCTGATGTTTCAATTAGGCTGGTCAATCTGACCTGTAGCTGGCCTGGCCTCCCTCCGGAGGAGGTGATTCATGGAGACTTTCCCATTGTCTTTCCCACTCACTGCCTGGTTCTTGAAGAGGACAAGCTCTGGTGGGATCCCTTTCTCATGGCCCATCCTCATCACGTCTACAGACTCATCCAGCCCCTCTTTTGAGCCCCCTTCTCTCCAGGGCTCTCCTCTATCACTTACCTCTGCAAAGGTCAAGCATTCATCCTTAACAATGCTAATTCTGCCCTCCCTTTCCCTCCCTAGGACTTCCAAATGCACCATTTTATGTTGCTCTATTTGGGATCTGATTTAAGGACTTTTCTTAGTAAAAACCTCTCTTTCTGACATCCTGGAGAATCCTATATCATTTCTCTTCCTGGTTCAGAAGTTTCTGACAAAGATAATCTGCCTGGTAAAGAAACCTGCTTGCTAACGGAGCTATAATTTCGGGTGCTTTAAAAAAACCTCCCAAGGAATTATATCCAGGACAAAAAATCTTCATGGAGCTGAATTTAATCATTAGCAGCTCAAGGACAGGAACCCCTAGTGTACATTTTCTTTTCTTTTTTTTTTTCTCACTGTTTGTAGAAGTCCTAGGCCCAGCACAGACCTGTAATAAACACCTGTTGAATAATTGTTGAATAACTGATTGACAGCCTGCTGAGCATGCCGGATGTTTCTGTCTGGCTACAATGTCTGGGTTTTTCTTTTCTTCAGTAAAAATTGTTATGATTTTCACTGCAATTATTTACCAGATTTTCCTCATGTGCCCTTTATTTTTCTTTTTCTCCCAGCTTTTCATTTTGAAAAGTTTAAGTTATAGATAAAAGTTGAAAGAACAGGATAATAACCCCATTATGCTCTCTACCTGGATCCAACAATGAGTGTTTTCCCACATTTGTTTTTATCTCTTGCTATATCTATGCCTATATTTTTATAACTCTCTACAATATAAATACTTCCGTTGCTAGGTCATTTGAAAGTAAGTTGCAGACATCAAGAACTTTACCCATAAATACTCCAGCACACAGCTCCTAAGAATGAGGACATTTTTCTAAGTAACCACAATAGCAATATCACAGCTAAAAAATTGATAATAACTCCAAAATATAATCTAATACCCCTTCATTTATTCTCAAATTGGAAAAGCTTGCCTTTTGATCAGACAATGACTTTGCTTTCCAAAGTGGAGTTCTAGTCTTAGTTCCCTACAGATCCGTTAGGATTTATAGGTATAGTCAAGATGTATAATTCACATAAGATAGTTGCATTCTCTGGTTCTGGGATGACAAAGGGATGTTCAGGCCCCCAGAATGGGCTGTTTCTAGGGTGGACCAGGTCCATCATCAAGTGGGACCAGGGAGATGTTGCTTTGGGACTCTGAGAGTTGCCATGAGCCCCACATACCTGTTAGAGTTTCTAACCCTACAGCTCCACAATGTGTGCTTGCTCTGTCTCTTTCTAAAATCCCTGTTTCTACTCTCCTTTGTCTACTTGCATTGGCAAATGAAAACACTATACACTAGTCAGCTCCACTCTTGGCAATTCTGATTCAGTAGGTCTGGGATGGGAATCTCGAGAAATTTTATTTTTAAAAAGCTCTCCAAGATCTGCAATCTGGCAGGGGGAGGGGGAATGGAAAATCCCTCACAAGTTACGTGGTCTGCCTACACAGCTCTGCACATCTTATGTATATGTGTTTGTGGGTTTCTGTAAAATGTCTCCAATTATCTTTGGAAGTGAGTGGAGTATAAACTATAAATAAACGAGAGACTTTCTCAGAACATCTATGTGCGGTGGGACCAGTCTTGGGGACTCTGCAGCTGAAGGTGGGGGACAGTGGAGAGAGACTGTAAACTTGAAGGGAGATGACCGGCTGGGTCTGTGTTTGGTGCTGCCATTGGCTAATTACATGGATGGTTTTGGACAAGTTGCCTGACTTTCCTGAGACTCAGTTTGTCATCCTCTAAGATGAGCAGAGTAATATGCACCTCATGAGACCTTGAGGTCGTGCATGTGAAAGTGCTTTGTAAACTACCTGCAGGAGTCTAAGTTGAGCCAGAGATAAGTTCACCCAAGAGCCCGGATCTGCCTGGGGGCAGGGGCAGGCACACCAGGAACTGGCTACCGGAGGAGCTGCGGGGCCTCTTGGGAAGAAGCTTACCCTAAAGGAAGGTAGCAACCACAGGCAGGAGGGGTAGGAAATGGGAAGGGGCATTGCTGGGGTCAGAGAAGTATTGTCCGGGGCCAGGAGGGTTCTGCTGGCTCCTTTCCCCAGGACATAGGGAGGAAAGGGCTCTGATACAAGAGTGTACACGAACGAAAAGCACTGGCTGGAGATCATCTATGTGGAATGTGGACAGGGCAAGGTGCCCATAGCCCCTATGGCTGACAGAGTAAGTAGAACTTCTCACTAAAGTACACGTATGTCCTTAAGTCTGGGGCTATGGGGGCGTCTTTAACCACGAGTCTCCTTTCCTAGCACTCCTGACACTGGCCTCCTCCTTCCTAGGCCCAACTCTCAGGCTCACTCAGGGGCAGCCTGGGCTGGTGAGGCATCGGCAGAAGCCATAGTGCTATGAGTGCTGGCTGGCAGCACAGCAACATATTCCCTGGGAGCCTGAGATGAGCGGGTTACACAGTGGGGAAGGTGGAAACAAGAAGACTGCCTTTCAGCAGAATGTCCCCAGGATTCCCTAAGCCCCTGTGATGCTGTGCTTGGTCGCTTTCCTGCCCCACCCTCTCCAGGTAGCTGCTGTCCTGCCTAATGGGAAGATTCCTTTCCCCCACCGGCGTGTGTGCCAAGTGCCTCCTAGTGACTCACTCTCCCTGACTCTGCTACTCGCTGAGCTGCCTTGGGCAAGGCACTTAACAGCACCCTGCTATAAAACTGAAATAGTGAGAGCATTTACTCGATAGGACTGTTGGGAAGATTTAATAAAATAATACACAAACAGTGCCTGGCATATGGTAAGCACATCGTTAATGTTTATATGTTCAGGGCAATCAATTCCTTTAACCTAAATCACATTTGATAAACTATTTCTCAGTCACAATTCAAGTTAAGCAATTTCTGGGAAGACAGCAGCAGGTGGTTAACACTGTCCCTGGGGTGTGGGGATTTTGAGCTTAGTGTCACTAAGAGCTGCTCACTGAGGATAGAACTGTAGTACTTCAAAGTGTCCCCTCTCATTAAAGACAGCCCACTGTGGGTCCTGGGAGTACGACAGGGCCTGGGCAAGCTCTTTAATATCTTCTTTTTATAATAACCTCCATAGAAAAGTGCTTTCAGTTTGGTGGGAGGGGCGTGTGAACAAGTTCCAATTATCCAATTTCAGTGTTTAATATTTTGTTCCTTTTAAGCAGTCATAATTTTGTTTCTCCTTTTCTCCTGATTGGGTATTGTCCCCCTTTAAAGCATTTTAGAAAAAAGAAAATTGGACAATCAGATTATAAGAAAGGTTCTATTGTGCAAAGTCACAATGTATCATTAAGTTGTACAGGGCTTCCGACATCTCTGACAACAGTAACTGGTACAGTGAATTGGCAGCAGAAATGTTGAAGCTGTATTTATGTGCTGCTACAAATATGTAGCTATTCTTATTGTACTATACAGTCAGGAAAAAGCCCTAAGGGCTTCTGGCATGAAAATGTTACATTGATAAATGACAGCCACGGTGCTGAACAGTACTAGGGTCTGACAAAAGGGCAAGTCAATGTATATAGAGTTTCCTACTCAGTACCTTACCTGTAAACACTAGAAATCACGCACAAGTGTTTGAAAGTGTCTGTGGAGATGTGTTAGGAAAGTAAATGAAGGTAGAAGAAAGACAAGGAGCGGGTGTTTATATGCCAGCTGTCTAGGGAAGCAAGTTGTAGTATCGTTTAGACGCTTGGGCTGTGGGGTTGTTGCAGTGGAATGTTTTTAGGTTTCTGCCTTTTATCTAATCAGCAGAATGAAACTTCAGGGTCACCACATTGCATGTAAAACCACTTTTAAAGAAAACGATTTCAAACTTACCAAAAAAGTTGCAAAAATAGTGCAGAGAATTCACGTATGTCCTTTACCCAGACTCGCCATTTTAAAATATTTTGCCACATTTTTTTATCATCCTCTCTCTATATTTTTCTTGAATCTTTTGAAAGCAGCTCGTGTATGTCATGCCCCCTTAACCCCTGACACTTTAGTTTATATTTCCTAATAAACATCATATTTCCTAACATTCTTCTAAGCAACTATAGTACAGTTAGCAAAATCAGAAAATTGGACATTATACTATTTACCATAGTGTACCATGGTATATCAGACTATGCTATTATACTATTTACCATAGTTTACCATGGTATATCAGACTATGCTATAGTCCATAGTCCTGTTTTGTTCATTGTCCTACTCATGTTCTCCATAGTATTTTTACTCTCTACTACAGGGGCTTTATTGCATTTAGTAATCATGTCTCTTTAGGTCCATTAATCTGGGACATCTCCTTACTCTGTCTTTCACAATAGACAAAGTGACATTTCTGAAGAATACAAACCACTTATTTTACAGAATGTTCCCCATTTTTTTTCCTGATATTTATTCACATCCTTGGCCAGAATACATATTTTCATTTGAATATATTCTCCCTTGGACACCTTGTAATTATTCTTTGTTTCTGGGATAGTTTTTGTCATTATTTTCAATTTCCTTCTTGAATTTGCTCAACCCTTGTTTATATACATCCTTGGCCACAATACAAAAACCATGATGCTGTCACCTTCTCAGAGTCTCTCTGCAGACTCAGGATATCCATCTGACCCTCATAAGTGATGCTGGTTTTGGTCACCTGGCCAAGGTGCTGCCTGTTTCTCCACCAGCTACTAATTCCCCCATCCCCCTCACCACCACCACCCACACCCAGCAGTGAATAATATGTCTATTATCCAACTAACGAATGTCTGTTGAAAGACATCTGAAGACCTTGTAAATCTCCTCCTTTTCATCAAACTCCTCCTCCCCTAACCACTTCAGCATCCATTCAGGTGTCTTCTCCAAACACACCTTTACCGCGATGGTTGTAAGATGGCGATCCACTCTTCCCTGAATGTCTATCAGTTGGCATTCTACTCAAAGAGTTCTCCTTTTGTCCATTTATTTATTATCACTGTGTATACCTAGATTTCTACTTTATTCAGTGTTTATTTTGATGCATATATTGTCTTAGATTTAGCCAGTGGGGCCCCTTCAAGGCTCCTATGTCCTTTTAACATTGTGCTCTCTCTCTCCTCTGCTTCTCTCTTTCTCTTTCTCTCTCGCTCTTTCTGCCCTTCCTTACTTTCTAGTACAACAAGATGTTCCAGGATCATTTAATACCCTCTCAACCCCAGTCCTGGAATCAATAATTTCTCCAGTGAACTCTTACAGTGGAGAATGGTATTTAGAAACCAAGATCTGGGTGCAAGGGGTGCTCATTGCTACTGGGATATTATGAATCGGGGCCCTTTAAGTGGACAGATCTAGGAAATATGTATGTATATTTGCTTAAATATGCATACATATGAGCATAGATATGTGTGTGTGTGTGTGTGTGTGTGTGTGTGTGTGTGTGTGTGTGTGTGTGTGTCTATGAAATAATGAGTTCATACTGCTATCTCTAATTCCAAATCTACTCCACAGGAATCTTTCTTGCCTTCTTCCATCCCATACTGTATCTCCCTTCTTCCATAGTAAAAATCCTAGCTCCCCAAAACAACGCATTTCCTGATTTGCTCAATTGCATACTATGCATAAAATAATTTAATTGCTATACCCATAACACTATAAAAAAAAGGGCTTTAAAATTCTTTCCAGTTCTAGGCTGAGAGCACATAGCTGGCATACTTTGTTTAAAGTTATGAATATTGGTTTTTTTAAGCTTTATATTATTCATATATAACATAATTGGATTCAGATATTTCTGTTTGGATTCAGTTTTTACTCCTCTCCCCTCAGCTTTCTTGATTTTATTTTATTTTTTAATATAGAGAACACTATCATGTTTCCAAAATTTAAGCCTGGAAAAACAGTATACTCAGAGAAGCATCAATTCTCCTATCCCTTCTATCTTTCCCTCCCACCCCTTCTAGGTAACTAATTCAATTGTTTTCTGGTTTACCACTATTGTGTATGTGAGTGTGTATGTGTGTTTTGCCAAAATATGCAGATACATGTATCTTTTCTTTTCTTCATGGAGTGTTTTCCAGTGAAAACCAGCAAACCTTCTAGACAAGTTCTAAAAGAGCTATAACACTTACATGTATATTTTCTTCTAGTCCCTTCTTTGTTACAGAAAAAGTGGCAGATGATATATACCGTATTGCAACTTCCTTTTTTCATGTAACAAAATATCCTGGATATTACCCTATATGTATTCACAGATGTCTTCTTTACTTATTATCATTATTTTTTTTGTGGTTTGCCAACAGAATGTTTCGTCGAGCTTTTGATTTTTTACCGGTTTGATGGGAGGATAAATAGTATGTTTGTAGTTTTAATTTACAACTCTATTAAGAGCAAAGTTTAATGTCTTTTCATATGTTTATGGACTCTCTGTAGATCTTTACTATGAATTGTTTGTTTATGCTTTTCCCCATTTTTTATAGGAGATTTGGGGTTTTTCTTTAATGTTTAAGTACTTTATATGTCAGAGATATTACCCTTTTATCTATAATGTTGTGGAAATAATTTCTCCCAACTTGTCATTTGTAGTTTTTTCAAATTGTGATGAAATATACATCACATAAAATTTACCATCATAACCATTTTAAGTGTATAATTCTGTGCCATTAAGTACATTTACCATCCATCTCCAGAATGTTATCATCTCAAACTGAAACTCCGAACTCATAAATAATAATGGGAACTCCTCATTCCTCTCTTCCTCAAGCCCCTGGTGACTGCCATTTTACTTTTTGCCTCTATAATTTTTGTTACTATAGGAAACTCATATAAGTGAAATCATTTGGTATTTGTCTTTTTGTGTCTCAGTCATTTCATCTAGCATATTGTCCTCAAGGTTCATCCATGTTCTGGTATGTGTTAGAATTTTCTTCTTTTTTAGGGCTGAATAATATTCCATTGTATGAATATACCACATTTTGTTTGTCCATTTATCCGTTGATGGACATTTGTGTTGTCTCACCCTTTGGCCACTGTAAATAACACTGCTATGAACATGGATGTACAAATATCCGTTTGAGTCCCTGCTTTCAATTCCTTTATGTATACAACCAGAAATGGAATTGCTGGATCATATAGTAGTTCTAAATTTAATTTTTTGAGGAACCACTATACCATTTTCAGCAGCAGTGCATAAGGTTTCCAATTTCTCTACATCCTCATCAACACTTGTTATTTATTTATTTATTTATTTATTTTTCATACATTTTATAGGCTGGGTGCGGTGGCTCACACCTGTAATCCCAGCACTTTGGGAGGCCGAGGCAGGTGGATCATGAGGTCAGGAGTTCGAGACCAGCCTGGCCAATATGGTGAAACCCTGTCTCTACTAAAAATACAAAAATTAGCTGGGCATGTTGGTACACACCTGTAGGCCCAGCTGCTCAGGAGGCTGAGACAGGAGAATTGCTTGACCCCAGGAGATGGAGGTTGCAGTGAGCCGAGATTGTGCCACTGCACTTTAGCCTCGGCGACAGAGCAAGACTCCATCAAAAAAAAAAAAAAGTTTTATATAATAGCTATCCTAATGGATATGAAGTGATATCTCACTGTGGGTTTTTGTTGTGTGTGTGTTTTTTTTTCCATTATCAACACTGGAGGTACATTACAGTTTGTCCTCATGAATTCTAGTTGTTCTCATGAGATACATTTTGTCCTCATAGTTTTGACTTTGTCTTTGAAATGCCCCATGTCACATCTAGCTATTCTTCTGATTCCCAGGTCTAGAAACTACAGTGACTTCAGACCTGCCCCATGTACAATGGAAAGACTTCCATAACCTGTTTTCTTCTACCTCTAACATTGTCTAAAGTTTAGTCCCTATCATACATCACTTATTCCATCAAACTAATAATGATTTTACTTTGCAGATCAAATCCTAATGATATACAATTGATAAGTGTTTAGGAAGGGAGGTTTTGGGCTATAAATTGTCCCTCTTCATATCATTTAATGCTTTTTGGCCTACTCTACTTTGATATCAGAATCACAGCACCTGCTTTTTCAGAGTTGGGGTTTCCGTTATGCCTACATTTGAAACTCTTTTATTTTAAAGGGTGAACTGAGCCCACTTATAAATTGTTATGACTGATGTGGGTTGGTCTCAGCTGTGTCATATTGTTTCCTATTATAACTAGTGCATCATTGTGCCACACTTACTGTGTTTCCTTCATTATTTGGTATGTATTCTTTGCTATTTTTAGAACTTTTGGGGTTTTGGAATAGGGTTTCCAATATTTGGGAATACATATATTTTGTTTTAGTGATTTTTATTTATATTTTTAATATATTACCCTTAATTCCTATTTTTTGTTTCTAACCTTTTAACATCTGGTCTGTCTGTTTTATATGGTATCCTTTCACTCCTACCTGCTACTGATATTGCAGACAATGATATTATTCTATTTTCCCTTCGCTCTTCCCCTTCTCCTCCAGTTGTCTTTAGTTGCACCTGTTCTAAGTTTATCAGAAAGTATAATGTGTATACACTAGTCTTTCACCTTCTGAATATACAAAATGCTCTCCATTAGTCACTCTGCTGGCTTCCTCAGCTGTCTCTTGGTTGGAGGAAGCTCATTCTCTAAGATTCCTCATGAAAGGCCCATGTGAGTGATGTTCTCTGAATTTTTGTATTCACAAATCACAAGGTCACATCTGTTTGCCTACAACCTTGACACTTGAGGGCTGGGTATAAAAATCACTGCTTGGTACTTTTTTGTGTGTGTGTCATGGAGTCTCACTCTGTCACCCAGGCTGGAGTGCAACGGCATGATCTCAGCTCACTGCAACCTCTGCCTCCCGGGTTCAAACGATTCTTCCACCTCAGCCTCTCGAGTAGCTGCGATTACAGGCACCTGCCGGCTAATTTTCATTTTTTTTTTTAGCGATGGGGTTTCACCACTTTGGCCAGGCTGGTCTTGAACTCCTGACCTCAGGTGATCCACCCACCCCGGCCTCCCAAAGTGCTGGGATTACAGGCATGAGCCACTATGCCCAGCCTGCCTGGCACTTTTGTTCCTTGTTAATGCTCCTCCACTGTTGCCTGGCTTTGCATGTTGCTGTTCAGAAGTCTGATGCCAGCATAAATTTTTCTCTCTATAAGCAATTTGATCTTTTTTGCCTTTAAAATCTAATCGTTTTACTAAAATATATTTAGGAGTTGATAATTCCAGATCATTTCCCAAGGTACATGGAAGTCACTTTTGACATGTACATTTAAATTTTCCCTTATTCCTGGATTATTTTCTGGGGTTATAGTTTTAATATTAATTAGGTTTTATTGTTTAATGTTTGTACTTTAGGGACTCCAGTTAACATGTATTTTGGTCTTTCTTTCCTGGCTTTTATTTTAACCTCTTCTCTCTGAACCTTTTTACTTCTATCTTTATATTATTTTCAATTTCCTGATTGTTTTCTTGCCATTCTTCAGTGTCCTTTAACATATTTTCATTTGAATATATTCTCCCTTGGACACCTTGTAATTATTCTTTGTTTCTGGGATAGTTTTTGTCATTATTTTCAATTTCCTTCTTGAATTTGCTCAACCTTTGTTGCATTTCTTCCTAATTTTTGTCTAGTATGTCTTTAGTTTTTGAAATTTCTTATCCTAGATATATGTGTGTGTGTGTGTATGTGTATACAAATACATGACACTTTGTTCAGTTCGATATGTGGTATTACAATTTTCTTATGCTTCATGGTTTTTATTGTGGGGGTTTTCATCAGCGAAAATGTTATGATTTATTTTTTTATCATCAGAAATGTGATTTCTGTTTTCTTTTTGCAGAATCTTTATATGCAGTTGATTTGATGTTTTTCTGTTACTAGGCATTTTGAGGCAGGGTTCCCAGTTCAAGAGTGTTCTCTTTTATCTGTGTACTGAAATGCAGTTTTTAATAGATAATGTTGGTGTTTGGGGAGGGGACTGGCTGTCTTCTCTTTCATTTCTGCAGGATTTGTAATTTTCCCTTCTGACTTCTTTCTTTCCCTTCATTGTCAGGCCTCTGAAGGACATTATCTTCTTTTCGTATTTATCTGACTTTTTCCCAGAAGCAAGGCTCCTTCAAGGCTCTCACCTCTTGTCCCATTTTCTTTCAAATCTCTTCCCTTGATCAATAAGGCATCTGACCTCTGTTCAGTTTTTAGTTCTTGGTGTTGGACTTTCTATTTATAAAGAGGTGACAACCTTGGACTTCACTTAAGTCCTTGGCAATAGTGGAGGGAGCTCAGTTGGAATTTGATGTCTTTTCTTTCTTCTACTTAAGTAATTTAATGTTCAGTTCATGGCATTCTCTCTAAGTAATGCTGAAGGCTTGTTTGTTTTTGTTTCGTTGAGGATATGGGTAGGGATTTATATCAGGCAGCTGCCATTATCCTCTGACCAAGAAGCTCCTGAAAACATTTAATATATCAAGTTCTAAGTAAAATTTCTGTCTTTCTTAGGAACACTGGAAGCTTTGCGTGTTACAAGGGCATCACCAAGGTTACATAGATTATGTTACAAGACAGATCGTTTTCTTGTATCGTTAAAGATGCTTAATGTGCTTTTTAAAGAAAGCAACGAATGAGAAAGAAAAGATTTTAAACAATATATTATTGCTTTCCTTCTTCCTCATTTTGTTTTTATTGAAAAGAACAACTCTACCATTGATAGCTCTGTCACCCACAGAAAAATGATCTTTTGAAAATTACCTTCTCAGTTCCTACCACCTCAAAACCTCCACATCTGCCTATATAGATAAATAAAATCGATACCAGGGGGTCAGGAATGTTTTGCTGCAAGATTAGTGAGAAAACTGCAGCAAGCAGCAGCAAAGTCGGGTTCAAGCGGGCGGTTTGCACCAAAAACTCAGGTCAGTTGGCCAATAAGAGCAAGCCCGTTAAGGGTCTGAGGTGGCCCCAAAGACCAAGGCTGAAGGGGTGACAGTCTAGGCAGGAAGCGCCGAGGCCACTACCGCCCCCGTAATCGAGAGGCCCCGTGTGCGTGAGCAAGGCTCTGTGCCCACGTGTGCGCGCGCTCCAGTCGGGTCCCGGGGCAGCCACCTGTCACTCACGGGGGAGGGGGCGGCCGGCGGGGGGAGCACGCTGAGGGGCGGGCGGCCGGGGGCGGGGCGGCGCCCAGGCCCTCACGGCGGAGCCCGGCGTGCTGCAGCCATGGAGACGCGGCAGTCCCCTCCCGCGGCCCGCGGCCCGGCCCCCGCAGCCGCCGCCGATTGGTCGCCCTTTGCTCCCTGACCCCCCTCGCCGCCTCCGAGGCCACTGCTTCCTGCTTGGGCGCCGCGCCGCGCCGCCGGCCCGGAGCGGAGCTCGGGCGCCGAGTGCGCGCCGCCGCCGAGCAGTAGCACCGCGCGGGAGGAGGAGCCACCGCCGCGCCCTTCCCCTTCCTCCGCTCCTCCCCCGGCCCCCACCGCGCCCGCGCCCGGCCCAGGCAGCACTCGCGAGCAGCGGCGGCCCCGCCGGCGGCCGAGTTGGGAGAATGCGGCGGCGCTCGCGGATGCTGCTCTGCTTCGCCTTCCTGTGGGTGCTGGGCATCGCCTACTACATGTACTCGGGGGGCGGCTCTGCGCTGGCCGGGGGCGCGGGCGGCGGCGCCGGCAGGAAGGTGAGTGGAGCGCCCTGCCGCGGCCGGGCCCCTGCGCCCACCCCCGACCCTACGCCCCTGTCCCCTGCCCGCTCCGCGCCGCCCCTGCGCTCCTCCGCCCGGACCTCCGCTCGCGCCGCCCGCCCCCGTCCCGGGCCTCCGCGCCGAGTGCCCAGGGCAGAGGTGCACCCGGCCCCTCTGCGCACGCCGGGCTCCGAGAGGGCGGCCCCCGCAGCCTTTCTCACCCCTCTGCCCCCTCTCGTGGACGTTGCCCCTCTCTCTGCTCGTCGTAATTCGAGTCTTGTCCGGCCGCCGGGACCCCCATCGCCTGCGGTTGGAAGTTTAGGGATGGGGGTGTTGGGAAACACAAAGGGGGTGGGGAGGAGAGGAGAGAGAGGCGACCGCCTTTCCAACGCGTCATGTACAGCAGGAGAGAGGAGTCCAAGTTTCTTTTCAGCCCTTTGATACCAGCAGCTGCAAATCCTCGTCCCTTTCCCCCTGTCACTCCGCGGGGCGTGGGTTCCGTGTTTCTGCCACCTTCTTTGCCCTTTACCTTTGGGGAGCAGGGGCGGCCGCTCCCGTGGCAAGTAAAGCCCCAGGGCCCGTGCGAGTCAGGGGCCAGTGCGCCCCTTCCCCCCAAGCGGGGCCAGTCCCGGCCGTCCCCTTGCGGCCCCAGCGTTACCCTCTGCCCAACCCGGCCCCCGGCCCTCCCGCGCGAGCCGGACGTGGCCTCCTGCGCTTGAATTTTCCATCCCCACTCCCCGCTTCAGGGAGAATCCCTCTTCTGTGGATGTGTTTTTAGCATGCTCCAGGGGCCGAGTGATCCGGCTGTGGGGACCGTGTGAGCCGCTCTGCGGTTCTGCGTCCTCGTCCCGCCGCTCCGGACGGCCGGGCCCTGGGCATTCGAGAGGATGGTGAGCGCCGAGAGGAGCCGGGACAGCGCGGTCCTGCGACCGAGCGCCGGCCGGGAGAGTAGGGCGTCGCGCTGTGGGCTGGAACATGCCGGCAGGGGACGTTTGTAGTGTTTTACTGGCTCCTCGGCTTTGAAAGCAGCGTTATCTTTTGCGAATTTCTGTAACTCTCCTTACTGTGACATTTAGTGTCACCGCAAACCCAGAAAATTCTGAGTTAATGGAGGTGGACTACGGGTGGTTGGGTTGGAACAAGAGAGTGGTATCCTGAAACAAGCCAGAGGGAATTAACTAGATGAACAGACTTCAGTTCTGAAGTCAGACCCCTAAATGTCCACGCCGGGGTTTGGTTGCTTCAGAGGTTTTTTTCTTTGCTTCATTCATTCATTCATAGCCGAAGATGTTAGGTGGAATGGGTGCCTTATTTGGTTTCTGGTAAATTACATGGATTTGTTTTATCTAGAAGGGCAGAAATAAAGCCCTCTTTCCACGTGCTGAATCGGCCTAGCTTCTGAGCTGACATTGTACCCTTAGCGCTGTTTTTGTAAAAAATGGTATAGGTAGTATATGTACGCGAAGACTTGGTTTATTCTTGAACAGCAAAGAGCATACAGGCAGCAAAAGCCGTGCAGTCCATTCAGAGATATAATCGTGTAAAACTGGAATGATTTTTAAAACTTTGCTTCCCGGTAAACTGTGCCTTGGCCACTCTGCATAGCCTGGTGTGCTGGTGAGACCTGGCAAAGCTTTCTGCCTTTCATGCAAAGAAAACCAAACACATAAGCCACCCTTGGCGTTTCTCTTTCCTTAGTCTGCCACTTTCATTAGTACACGTGATTAGAAAGAGCAAGCGTGCTTGTTCGCCTCCCGGAGGCTGATTCCTCACTCTGGTGGGCTTCAGTTCCTGGATGGTGTGAGGGGTCTTCCATGCAGAAGTCTTCAGACACTCCTGAAGTGTGTGATTCTTGGTTTGTTTGTTTTTTTAAAGAATTCCTGGTGGCAATATAGAAAGGTACGGAGACCAGGTAGAAAAAGTGGGGGAAATGAACAATTACACATGGATTGGTGATTTGGGATTCTATTCTTTCTGTCAACGAACCATAAAATTTAATCCTAGCCCTTAGAATGCTTTAGTGATTTGTCGGTTGAGGAAGAGGTGTGTAAATGCAATAGCTTTTGAAATTGCAGTGGAAGACTCATTAACTTCGTGTGGTGGACCCTGGGTTAAAGAGAAGCCTTAAGATGGTTTCTGAAGGGGGTAAATAGAGCCCTGCTGTCACGAATGCCTGATCTATAGGAAAATCGTGTAGTCTTCTTTCTTCCCCAATTGTTTCCGTGGATTTAGACACTAGAAGTGTCTCTAAATTTAGTTCATTCTCATATCAAAAAAAAAAAAAAGTGGTTTGTTTGGCTTGTAAAGTATGGACATAAAAAAAGATAGCGGGCCATGCACAGAAAGGCAGAATTTAAAAGCTAGCTATAGTTTTTTAGAGATAAGTGGACCTATATTTTTTCTCTTGCCTCATACTGTTCAAGTCAGGGCTTTCATTCCATATTTAGCCAGTTTCCGCACATCCTGACGTTTTTCATAGGGTACTAGGCTGCAGTATTGGGCTTTAGGGATCGTCTGAGGGGAGTCCAACTAGGATTTCTGCTGCTTCAGCAGCCCAGCCCAGGCTTGTCATTGTGTGCCCTGCCTGTTAAGTAACTCATCACAGAACTGTTATTCTCCACTTGGAAAAACCCAGAGAGCCAGCTCACCTCAGATTGCAGGTTTAGTAAACTAAGTAGGAGGGAGTGCTGAAGACCAGTCTCAGGCACTGCCGCACAACTCAGGACTCAACACCCCGGCTCAGGACATGTATGTTAAAGCAGTTTATGCAAAATATTGTTTAAAATTACATTTCATTTACATTTGTGTCCATACCCCTTCCGCCCATATTTTGCTCTTTCCCCCTAAATTGATGATTTGCACTTCAAGGGTGCTTTTCCTTTGAGCTTCTTAAATGCTTTAAAATTTTAATCACGTTAAGTCTCCCCTGGGCTTTGGTACATTGGCAGTGGATGGAGCCGCAGAAGAGAAGAAGGGATTTCTCTGGAAATGAAGCTGCCTGTGGGTGAAATGTGGCTGTTTAGGGTGGAAAGGGAAGGGTTTTCTCTCTGCTGTAAGAGTGTGTGGAGCCTGAGACCCCTTGCCTGTGTGCCTGCATGCTGGGAGGTAAGGGATAGTGTTAGCTGAGGGACATGATCCGGAGCCCTGGGAGCCTGTCCACTTTGCACAGTAGCATCACCCTTATTCCCTGAGCTGGCACGAGTCCTGTAGCCCTTGCCCGAGAGTCCAAGGGTGGGGGACTTTGGGTGGGATCTTCTAGGAATCATGGGGGGAGGCGGGCAGGTTATTTCTTGGAACAGTGAAGGACCTTGCCGGGCTAGACCATGGTACACATGGAGGGGAACGTTAGGGTGTAAAGTTGGAGAAATTCAGAACTAAATTGTAACGGGCTTCAAATGCCAAGCTGAACCATTTGGGAACTAGTAATGTTTTTGAGCTAGTAGTAGACATTAAAGGGAAATGGCACAAATCCACTTATTGGCATTGAGTGAGACCTAGCTGTTTACCTCTTTGTGCTTAGTGACTTTCACTGATGCATTGAACCTCTCTGACCCTCAGTTTCCTCATCTTTGCAGTGGGAATAATCATTCTTACCTCATGGCCTTGTTTGGAGAGTTAAATACTGCTAGTGGGTGCTGAATAACTGCTATCTCTAAAAGAGGAAAATGAAAAACTAAAAGCCTAAATATCCCCTTGAAAGTGTAGTGAGCCAGGAATCTTAAGTTCACGATAATCCTGATATAATTCTTGATTTCTGGAAAATAGTCGTCTTTCTTTTTTTTTATCCCTCACCCCCACCTCTGAGATTGATCTGACTGATTCGTTTGGGGTTTGGGCTATGAATCTTAAATGCTGTTAGAGACGGACTTTTTGGGAAGTTGTCCAGACACCATGCCAGCTCTCTTGTACCCAATTGTGGTGTCAGAGTGGGGATCTCAGTAGTGGGCAGCCATCAGGAATGTGGGTGGAGGGCGCAGCTTGTCTTGGTGGTTAGGCAGTTGTAGTGTCCACCAGTGGGCCGACGTGTCCCTGAGCGAGGGGTTCCTGTGGTGGGATCCCAGGTTCTGAGCTCCACTGCTCTCCCTCTATAGCCCTGCCCCTCTTGTTAGAAGGGCAGGTCGCTGTGATCCCTGGAAGCATGCGTGACTTGAGGTCGAGCATGGGGCCCTCACGTGGTTTAATGGGTGCCAAAAATCTGTGAGCATCTTGGTGGTTGCGGAGGGGAACACCCATACCACTCCTTGCCACCTATCATCAGTTTGGAGTTTAAAGAAAGTCCACTTGAAATGAGAGTTTGAAGTTGACATAGGGAGGACAGTAGCAGGGAAAACCACTGTATAGCCAGATAATCCGGCAGTGGCACTGTAACATAAACTTCTCTCTTTAAAGAAAATAAAGTTTCCCAATTCTGGAGTGAAGTTGTGGCTGCCTCTGGGTCTGCAAACATAATGGAAACAGATTGTGTGACTGCTGAACAGTGCAAAAGTAATGAGCTCTTCCCTAGACCCTTGAGCAAAAATGAAAAAGCAGCTGCTTTACCCTGCACTGAGTGGGGTCAGCTTGCCCAGGCTCTGTTGGACCTTGGGGTGGCAGACACCTGGGAGGCTGGTGAATTTTTTATGAGTCTTCAGGCCCGCTGTCAGTTTCCCCACCCTAGCTCCTGTTTGGATGAATGATGGGTGAGTGGTTGGTCTCCTGTTTGGAACAGAGGAAGAGGTGGTCAGAAAAATGATGGGAGAGGGGGTGGGGGAGATTGGGTCAGGGAAGACATAATTTCTTCTTGCTACTGCTCATGTTTCTCAGGACTTTGGGGAGAGGGAAGTCAGTTTGGGAAGATACTGATTTTAGTGTCAAAGCAGGCAAGGCCTCTGTCCTGCCTAACTTCTAGCAAGTCCAGAGGCAGTGGGCTTAGTGAAAGGAGGTGTGGTGGGGTGGGGGTGGGGGGGGGGGCGGTGAGGCTGCCTCGGACAGAGACACAGGTGTAAGCAGGAGTCGACTGTGAGGCTCTGGCTGAGATCCCAGGAAGGGAAGCTAGGTATTCCTGGGAAAAGCCTGTGAAGTCTCCTGGAGTGCCCAGCAGAATTCACGTGATGAGAAAACATACAAACCTGGCCAAGTCTACGCTCCCTGTTGGTTTTTGTGCTTTTGTCGTTGTGAAGCCTCTTCTGGAAGCTCTGCATGGGTGATGCTGAGCCATACAAGTCAGTGGATGTCCAGATGGAAACACACTGGCTTAGTCATGCCACTCACATGTAACAGTGAGGCACTTCCATGCTGGTTGTTAAATATGCTCTGCCTTGAGACCCCCTGAGTGCCCTCCAGTTCCTAGCTGCCCTGGTCTTTCCTTGGGATCTCTTTCCCATGTTCGGCAATCAAAGGGTTGAATCCTGCCACTTGAGGGGCCTCTTGGACCCACTTCTGTGCCTGTGCCATAGTGAACATGCTGATTTTCACCCCTGCAAATGTGCCACTTGGATAGAAGGAGGCCTAGCCCCACTTCCATGATGGGAGCAATCCCTTTTCCTTCTGAGTAAGTCTTTGATTCACTGTTACTGTTGAGAGTCCTGGTTCCACCATTGTAATCTTGTGACCTTGCCTCTAGACTGCCTTATGGGTGAGGTGTTTTTAAGGAGGAGGGATGTCTTGGTACTTCCATATGCAAACCCTCCTGAATGGGTCTGGGATAGGCTGGGCCTGGCGGGGAACTCTCCTCTCTGGAGAATTACATTGAATTCATTGATGTGTGCTCACCAGTGATCACTCCTCTCCTTAGAGTGGAACTTGACCTTGTTCTCTTAACAGTGTGAAGATTCCTTCACCTTGGCCCTGTGCTTGATCTTCATCATGAACCCAGTATGGAGTTGGCAGGAAAGCTGTCTTCAGATTACCTGCCCAGTCCAGAAAGCCTCTCCCACCTTTCTCTATTGTAAACCATGGAAATCAAAGGGGCTTAAGACACTAATCCATCTTCCCTGATGGGCCCCCACTTTCTAGGGTTCCCTGCTCTAAGCAGGTGGCTCTTGCCTCCTGCAGCACAGGGTGAAACACTGGCATTTTTGCACTTAGTCGTGTCTACTAGTATGGGCCCCAGAAGCATGGGGTGTTTTATATGGATTAAGTTTCTTAGCATGCTGAAATGTAGATGACAGTGATTCATCAGGGCTGGATTTGGAGATAAACAAAAACTGTCACATAGAGTCTCACTCATAGGCTTACATTTAAAAAGCTTTCCCAGGCTATGAGAATTATATGAGCCCTTTGTCTCACTGAGGCCAGCTGTCACAAAGAAGCAGTTAAGGGCTGGCTGCCTGGGGGCTGGGAAATGGGCCGATCACTCATGGCTCAGCCTGCCCTTGCTGGCTGCTTGCCCTGGTCAACTGTCCCTTCTGCCCCAGCCTTCCAGGAGCTCCCCATGGAACAGAGAGTCTCTCCTAGGCCACTCTGCTGACCACCTGGTCCTGCCCATGGCTGGCAGTTTTCTGTCCCTAACTCTTAGGGAAGAGGAATGGCCAGGAGGGTTGCGGGTAGAGTTACTGAATTTCCAGAGTTCAGGTCAGGACATGGATTTGGGCAGGGACAAGGGTACTTTCGGGACCGTGGTTGCTCTGGTTCAGTTTCTCAACTCTGGCACCATTGGCATTTTTGGCTGGATTTTTTTTTTTTTTTTTTTAAGACAGTTGTGCTCTGTCACCCAGGTTAGAGCTCAGTGGTACAACCAGAGCTAACTGTAGCCTCAAACTCCTGGGCTCAGGTGATCCTTTCACCTCACCCTACCGAGTAGCTAGGACTATAGGCATGTGTCACCACACCAGGCTAATTTTTAAATTTTTTGTAGGGACGTGGTTTCACTATGTTGCCCAGGCTGGGCTCAAGCGGTCCTCCTGCCTTGGCCTCCCAAAGCATTGGGATTCCAGGTGTGAGCGACTGCACTGGGCTGGATCATTCCTTGTTGTGCAAGGCTGTCCTCTGCATTGTATGATGTGTAGCAGCTTCCCCAGCCTCTCCCCACTAGATGCCAGTAGTTCTCCCACCCCTGATCCTGCCAAGTTGTAACAACCAAAAATGTGCAGACATTGCCAAGTGTCCTGGTGAGGGTAGGAGGTGGGCAGAATTGCCCTTGGTAGAGAACCACTGCCTTAGTCTGTTAATTTTGCTTTCATTCCTTCTGTCTGAGCCTTTATGGTTAGACCTTCTTGGAATGGGACTGCCCCTCTGTGTGGTCTGGGGTGGACCCCTGTGGGGAGGGCTAATATATTAATACGTTTTAATTTTCAAAATTTAATAAACACTTTTGTGGCACCCACTGTGCATAGAAATAAAAGGGCTGCCTTTCATCTCAGCCCTTTTATTTCTTCTAGTGTAGTGATGAAACTGAAGCACAGAAAGGTTAAATGACTGTCCCAAGGTCACAGAGCTCACAGGTGGCAGACCCATGGTTGTCTGGTGGAAGAGATCTCCTCAGGGCCTCTGGAGGCAGTGGGGTTTTTCTGCAACTCCTGGCCGAGGGTTTCTGCCAGTCAGCAGTGAACCTGGCTTGCTCCTGCTCCCTGGGCCTCCCATGCCCCTTCCTTGCATTGGCAGTGCCCTCATACTGCGGCCTCATTTGGAACGTTCCTGGAAGGCATCTTGGAGCAGATGCACACTTGGTAATGCTTTGATAGTAGTGCTGGTCTGTTTTGCTTTTTTTTTTTTTGGAGACAAAGTCTCACTCTGTCGCCCAGGCTGGAGTGCAGTGGCACGATCTCGGCTCACTGCAACCTCCGCCTCCCGGGTTCAAGCGATTCTTGTGCCTCAGCCTCCTGAGTAGCTAGGATTACAGGCACCTACCCTATGCCTGGCTAATTTTTGTATTTTTAATAGAGACAGGGTTTCACCATGTTGGCCAGGCTGGTCTCAAACTCCTGACCTCAGGTGATCCACCCACCTCGGCCTCCCAAAGTGCTGGGATTTAAGGTGTGAGCCACCGTGCCCAGCTGCTGTTTTCTTCATTTTTACCTTTTGCCCCATGGAATTTGTGTTCTTACCCTCCAGGCCTCTCTGCCTGTCCTGAAGGCTGCAATCCTCAGCTGCCCCTCCGGAAGGAGCAGAGATGAAAACTGGCTCTGGTTCTTTTCATTCATTCTTTCAATGAGTATCTCTTGAGACCCTCCTATGTGCCAGGCACTGCTTGAGTGTTTGGGAGTGCACCAGTGGTTGTAACAGACACGAAATCCTTGTGGTCTTGGAGCTTTCATTCTAGTGGGGGGCTGCGGGGAGCCGGACAGTAGACATGAAGTCAGTTATGTAGTGTGCAGAAAGGTGCTATGTGCTGCGGAAAAAATAGAGCAGTATATGGGGATTAGGGATCAGGGCGGAAGGATAGTTGCAGTATTAAAGTGGTGATCACGTAGGCTCATGGGGAAGGCAGGATCGGAGCTGAGACTAAGAGGGAGCCATTGTGGTTCCCTCTGCTTCAGAGGCAACCCCTGGTTTCAGCTTTGTCCAGCCTCTTTTTCAGTGATCTCTCTACTCCTTGGTTTCTTTTGCTAAACAAGTGAGGCCGTTTTCTTTCCTGAGGGATGTTGCCTTTGGTTGGCTAGTGGTGGAGTTTCCCTCCATGCTGTGGACATCTTGGTCACCTGTTCTTGTTCTGGTCTCCTCGATGAGGCATGAATACATCCTGGTTAAAAGGTTGTGTGTACTCTCATAATCGCTTCCCTTACTACAGACCTGCAGCTGCTCGAGGCAGTTTAATTTAAACTGCTCGAGCAGTTTAATTTGCTGATCAGCTTCGTAGGATATGCTTGTGGAACAATCTCATGTCTTGATTCCTAAGCTGACTTCTGTGAAGCGCCAAGTTGGATCGGGTAAATTCATTGTTAGGTGCACCATTGAAGAACACTACACATTCTTAAAGTGCTTTCTGCACGTATTGCTGTTTAACGAGAAATCCCCCTGGGTCCCTGTGCACTTTTCCCAGCACAGGATTTCCACTGTGATGTGATCTTTGTTAGTTGCTGGGGGTGGGAGTGGGGGTTGTTGATTCATATTTGCAGGAAACCAGAGATCAGATGCCTGCCTGATACCCAGGCTTTGGAGAGGGGGGATATTCTTGGCAACGTGGGTAACACTGAGCTTCTGTGATTGATAGTATTGTACTTGGGGACAGTAAAATGGAGATGTGACTTCATGGCCAATCTCAGGGAGGTGGAACTGTGGGAAATTGTAGCTGGTCCTGGTTCTCAAGGTGAGGGCATACAGGTGCTTTTCGTAGAGGCCATTCTCATATATGAAGGGTCATTAGATATTTTATCGGATTGGTAGGTACCAATCCCATAAAACCATTGGGATGGTTAGGCACCGTGCGTCCAGTGTACTTTGGGATAAAACAACTGGAGCATTTACAAGGCGGCAAAAAGAACAGGCAATTTGAGAGGCCTTCACATTCAAGAGTGGCCATCAAGGTTTCTTCCTCTCTGCGTCAGAGACCAGCCCAGGGAGTGAACTCTTTTCTTCCTGACAGGGTGCTGCCCTAGAAAAATGACGCACTTCAAATGAAGGGTCTTTCTTAGCTAAATTGCCCTGTGAGAGCTTGAGGAGCTGGTGCAAATTAAAGGCCTGTGTTTTGGAGATGCCCATAAATTAAGTACTCTGTTATCAGGATTTGGGTAAGTGTAGATGACTGTTGGGTAGGGGCATTTGTATGGCTGTCCTGGATGATGAGAGGGTTGGCCCAGTGTGGGATGCCTCTGAGTCTCATTGTTTCCTCCTTGCTGCCTCTAGGGCTTTCCCCTTGACCTAGATGTTGAGCTTTTGCTCTGTGACCTTCAAAAGGCGTGACCTTCAAAAGGCCTGCCCTGCCGCACTCTCCTTCCCCTCCTGCCCTTGTCCTGCCCTATCCCCTACGCCAGGGAGCTCACTTAGTTGTCTTCTTGTCTCACTTTTGATCATCACTAATTTCCCCTGTGTCTGGAATACACCTTTTTTATCAATTCCAAGAGGCCATTATTTGTCAAACATGCCATTATTTTGTGGACCACTAGGAAAGAAAAAACACTGTCTATTGACCTGTGACACAACGGGTTCTTATCAGTTGGCGTTCTTATTTTCTACTTATTGAAAGAGCTCTTTCAGACTGAGACATCGGTTTTTCCATATATCACTCTCGGGCATAGATAGATACAAAGGAAAATACAAGTGAAATACATTGAGCAAAGTGTTCTAAAACTTTTTCAGAGTCCAAGCACTCTGAGTCACTTTTTGACTCAGATGTTAGTGCCTATTTTCTTCAAACAGAGTCATCCACTATGCCACCAAGAGCGTTGGTGATGTAGCATTTCCTAAGGAAAAAAATCCATAAAAACACTAAGAGCCATTGGTTCTGGACTTTGAAGACAGCTTGGCAATAAAGTCGAGGTAGCCAGCCTTTGACTCTTCTGGGAATTTTGCCTAACTCCGCAATTCATCCATTCCGATCCCACCATGATTTGGTTTTTAGGGATTAAGAGTGCTTGCTTCATTGTTGTTTCTTGGATTTTCTTCTAAGCCATTGACATATATGTCCTGCAGATTTGCATGATTGAGCATGGGCTGGTAATAATGCATCATGGGCCTTGCCCAGCCCATAGCATTGATGACGTCATTGATCATGAGCTGCATTCCAATTGGGGGTGGCGGAGAAAAGGGCATCTTAGAATTGACCAATTACAGCCTTTCCTTTTCTCATGTGTCACATTGCAGTTGGGCCTTCATATCTGCGGGTTGCACATCTGCAGTTAAGGCAATTCCTACTTTATTAGTGGTTATATTATTCAAAAATCCTTATTTTTTGAAGAACAATACAAACTGTGGATACAATGTATCGTATTTGGTGGGGGGAATCATGGAAGAAGCCAGATGTGCTGTTGAAGTTGACCAGTGGGTTCATGGAGTTCGTTCTACTGTTTTATTTTTGTGTACTTTTGAAAAGTTCATTTAACAAATTTAAAAAGATATTTACTCATGTATACAGCATAAATTAAAGAAGTAGCTGAAAACTAGTATTTTTGTAAAAAGCAACTCAAAGGGTTTCTGATCGCGTTAGTCCGGAGGTGCTTCAGCCTCACACCTCTTCTGTAGTTTGGGATATTCCACAGTGATTCTTTTCATAGGGAGCTTCAGAGGTCACGTTAGATCCCAACTTAGTACCTGTATCACCAGGGAAGCGTTCTTACGTTGGTTGCTGTTTCTTCTGTGAGGAGTATCTACATTCTTTGGAAATTGCTAATCCTGGTGCAGTTTCTGGTGGTAGAGGATGAGCTCAGGGGGTCTGTGAGGTCATTTCTGCTTAAGCAGACTGCCCGGTGGACCAAAGACCCTGTTACCCACCAGAGTTCACTGTAGATGTTTTATTTTATTTTATTTATTTATTTTTAGAGTCAGGGTCTCACCCTGTCGCCCAGGCTGGAGTATAGCGGCATGATCGTGACCATAGCTCACTGCAGCCTCAAACTCCTGGGCTCAAGTGATTCTCCACTTCAGCCTCCCAAGTAGCTGGGACAACAGGCGTGAGCCACTGCGCCCAGCCAGATGTTTTATTATCTTGACTACACCCTTCTCATTTGCCAGGCACTTCTTTATGTTCGGTGTTTCTGCCAGACTTTTCACTCATGCTAGGCAGCTTTGCTTGTGGTTATAAGCTATCCATCAGGAGCTGTGGATGACTTGGGAAGCTGAGTGGGAGACCGTTAATAAATATGCGTTAGTCCTTTTGGTTCTCCCAACAAGATATTAATGCTAAAGGCTATTTTACGTGGTATTTGTCAGTGAGAGATTTTGGCAAATTATGATACTGCGTATCTTCTATAAGGTATAATTCGTGGTACTTCAAATTTATATCAGCTTTGTCTCTGAGATGTCTGAAATGCTTTAGAGCCGTTGCTCATTTATCTTGCTTTTCAGCATGCCTGGGAGAATGAACAGCTGGGGGGAAAGAACAGCTTTTCTTCCCACATTCACACACAGTTTCTGATGGACCCGAAGGTTATTAGCCTGCCCCACAGGTCATGCACTAGCAAAGTTAGGACTAGAATTTCAATGTTCCTCCACCTGCCTAAAATACGGCTCTGGAGAAAGTCAGCCCTGGCTGTCCTGGTCTTAGTAAAGCTGTAGTTCCTGAAACATCAAGTTACAAATAACAGGTTTCCCTCTTGCTGATGCAGAGCTGCAGCTTCAGGCTTGGAAGGTGCTGATTACTGGGGCTGGTGATCTACTAACCCTTTATTGAAACTGCTGATGTGGATGATCGAGAAGCAGAGAGCTGGGAGGAGAATGTAATTCAAGTCTGGGTTCTTGGATGGTCTAAGCTCCAGGCCTGAGGCTGGCCGTCATGAAAGGAACATAACTGTGGCTGTCCAGGCCTCATAATTGGGCTCATGGAGGCAGACAGGGGCTCATGAGGAATGTCCCTACGCAGAGGGTTGCTGAGGCTTGGCCTCCATCTGCACTTCAGTAACTTAGGAGCTCACACATTCTTATGGATCAAGAAGTAATCTGGGTCACTAAGCATTTGCCTAGGAAGATGTGAATTGGGTGTCCTTTGTTTTAGAAAGAAAAGGAATGGAAGTAAAGTTTCCCCTCTTCCTGGTAATAAATGTGACTTGGCATATGTCATAATTGCAGTAGTGTTTGTACCTCAGACATACGTTTTAGTTGAGAGTATTTTTCTTGCTGTCTGGCGGTGGAGAGTGTGTGGAGTCATTTTCCTTGTACTGGCCCCGGAAGGGTATTTTTGGTGATCTAATAAGGATCTAATTTTTTTATTCCAGTGTTGCAAAGTGCCGACATCATTATCAAATGTGCCATAGTTGTTTGGAAGCAAAGCTCTCATCAACTGTGTAAGTTTTTATTTTAGGTTACTGTGGAGAAGGGGAGGCCTTGGTGGAGGACTGATGTGTGTTCAGAGTCGGAGCTTTCTGCAGAAATTCGAGTCCTGTGGACCTAGGGAGCAGGCCTTGACATCAGGCCCCGTGCATGAAGCAGTGTGATGTCCCAAGCAGTGGTTGCTCTGACCACTTGCCATTTAGTTCCTGGTGCCAGCGGGAAGGTCTAGCATCAGCAGGTTGCCAGGGTGACTCTGTAAATCCATACTGGGGGCTTTGGAAACAGTTTTGCCTGTTTCTGGCCCTAGCCTCGTTTGACAGCAGAAGCCCAGGAGGCTTGTGCATGGGAGCTTTTGGTGGACAGCTAGCTCTGGGTGTCTTTCTGGGGCTGCTGTGACATGGCAGAGAGGATGCATAGCACAGTGGCCACTGGCTTGGGCTCCAGAGCAGACTCTGGGTGTGCATTCTGGCTTATCCAGTTAGCTCTGTGGCCTCAGGCAAGTCACTTAACCCTTCAGTGCCTCAGTTTCCCCATTCACCTATCATCAGGTTGTTCAATGATGAATAAATTAGTTTATGTAAAATGCTCAGAATGGTGCCTGGTACATACATAGTAAGTGCTTAAAAGTGTTAACTGCTGTTGCTAATGTTAACTGTCGCTTTAAAGGCGGGGAGGTGTTGACACGGGTTCTTGGGGAAGCTGCACCAGTGTGCTCTCACATCACATGTGACACGTCACAGGCGTTCACAAGCCCAGAGGCTCTTGTTCCCCAGCCAGAGCCAGCCTCCTCTGCCAGGTTTGAAGTGAACCAACCTACTTTCCTCGAAAGCGCCTCCAGCCTCCGCAGACCATGCCTGAAACTGTCATTCCTAGGTAGGTGGGTTGTCTTGGAAGGAGTGTGAGGATGAAGGGGCTCCTGCAGCCATTTGCTTCTTCCTCAGATGGGGAATCTGAGCCCCAGACAGCATGAGGAAGCTGGTCAGGGTCCCCCCCAGCTGGTGTGAGGACCGAGTGGCCCCGGGGTTCTGCAGGTAGCTTCGGGCCAGAACCCTTTCCCCATCCAGTGTTCAGTGGCCAGGAGATTATTTCCCAATTCCACCCTTAATCTTTTTCAGCTTGTCTTTGAAAAATAATACTGAGATATGGTTTTTAAGTGCGTGCTGTTTAATTTTTTAATACTCTTATTGGCAATTGGATTTTTCAACATCTTGAGCTGTTACTATCTGAATATAGCATGTTATTTGAAAACTTTTCTGCATGGTTTTAATTAGTAAATGTTCTTTCATTAGTTCAGTTTCTGGCTTGCTTTTGAAACTGTAGATGAGTGACAAGTGGAAGACAAATTAATAATTGTGGCAACGCAACAAAGCCCCCCTGTGAGGGCTGAGGACTAGTTCTGTCAATTAGCAAAGTGTTCATGTGGCTTTGCTGATGGCTCTAATTAAGACAACTCAAAACTGGATTGCAGATCAATAGATACACTGTGATGATTTTAAGGAGGAATAACCTGTGTAAAAACCCGGATGTTTGGTCATGCTAACTGTGACGAGGAAGGATGGCACAGTGGTTGGGAGCCTGGCCTGTCTTGTTAGACCTGGTTCAGATCCTGCTGTTACTACAGAGTAGCTATGGGACATTGGCTTGCGTTTCCTCGTCTGGAAAAGGGAGTTAGTGAGTTGATGAAGATGATGCTGACGAGCTTAGTGAGGACGTTTATTTGTGCTTGCTCTCCCTTCCTGCAGGTATTTCTGGGGCCGGTCTGGCTTGACTTCTCTGACCCAGGAGGGGTCTTGCTTGGAGCAGACCTGCAGGTCAGTGGTGACATCAGGTGTGAATTTTTTGACTAGGAGTGTCAGTCATGGTGCAGAGGTACCTGGTGAGGCAGGCTTTTCCATCCTTCTTCTCTGGTCCGTGTCCCTCCTTTGGGCAATGTGGAGTTGCCTTCGGTCTGGGAAGGTCTCTGTTTCTTTGTGTAAGGTAGAAGCTGTGGTGCTGAATGAAGCAGGTGTCACATTTGAGTTACATTTTTAAGGTTCTCTAATCGGTTAAAGTGCTGTGTAAGTTCCCAGGGGCACCGTAGAACAAAGCAGGCCTAATGGATTAATGAACGTGATTGAGTGAGCTGATGGGTTGGTGATTTCATGGGTGTCTGGCTTTAAGCTCTGCCTTGCCTTTGCAGTTCCACAGCCATTCAGGCCAGTCATCTCTTCCTAGGGCCTCTGGAGCTGGCCCACCTTGGAGAGATCTCCAGTGTGCCATTCCTCATGCAGCAGACTCTCCTTATCCCTACTTCCTCAGTGCTGAGCCAGAGGAGAGTACCTTTTGTCACTTCTGTATTATTTATTTATTTCAGGAAGGGAGTGTAGTGGCTGCCAGGAGAGGGAGGCACACATATAAATTGTGGACAAAGCCTAGAAACCTAGCCATTGCCCCTGCTCATAGGAAGTCATATGCATGGAACATACACACTGGAGTGCTAGTTAGACAGCTGGGATGATAGAGCAGGGGATCCAGGCTGATACATCAGGGGAACTTGCAGAGAGAATAGGGGAACCAGGATGATAGAGCAGGACAAGGACAGCTGTGGATGGAGCGGGACAAGGGAGCAGGGAACCAGGATGATGGAACAAGCAGCCAGGATGATGGACAGGGAGCTGGGATGATGGAGCAGGGAGCTGGGATGAAAGAGCAGGGAGCTGGGATGAAAGAGCAGGGAGCTGAATGATAGAGCACGGCAGTTGAGATGATGGAGGAGGGAAGCTGGGATGATGGAGGAGGGAAGCTGGGATGATGGAGGAGGGAAGCTGGGATGATGGAGGAGGGAAGATGGGATGATGGAGGAGGGAAGCTGGGATGATGGAGCAGGGAGCCTGGGATGATGGAGCAGGGAAGCTGGGATGATGGAGCAGGGAGCCAGGATGATGGAGCGGGGAGCCTAGATGATGGAGCAGGGAGCCAGGAAGATGGAGCTGGCAGCTGGGATGACAGAGTGGGGAGCGGGATGATGGAGCAGGGAGCCAAGATGATGGACCGGGGGGGTCAGGATGATGGAGCAGGGAGCTGGGATGATGGAGCAGGGAGCCAAGATGATGGACCGGGGGGGTCAGGATGATGGAGCAGGGAGCTGGGATGATGGAGCAGGCAGCCGGGATGATGGAGTGGGGAGCCCAGATGATGGAGCAGGCAGCCAGGATGATGGAGCAGGGAGCGAGGATGATGGAGCAGGGAGCGAGGATGATGGAGCAGGGAGCGAGGATGATGGAGTGGGGAGCTGGGATGATGGAGCGGGCAGCTGGGATGATGGAGCAGGGAGCTGGATGATGGAGCGGGGAGCCAAGATGATGGAGCAGGGGAGCTGGGATGTTGGAGCAGGCAGTTGGGATGATGGAGCAGGGGGCTGGGATGATGGAGCTGGGGGCCCAATGATGGAACAAGAAGCCAGACTGATAGAACAGAGGAGATGATCTGAGAAACAACTTTGAAAGGTCACCTGCAGCCCCCTGATGCTTGCAGTATGTTAAAATGTTTGAAGATTTAGTATCCTAATTTTAAGGCATTGATCTTTCCTTCAGAAAGCCGTCCTTGCTGTTAAACGGTGCCCAGAGAGTAAGGAGATGGTCAGCACTGAGCATTTAGTTTCTTCAGAGGAATGACAGTGGGGGTTACTCTGTTTTTACTTGGAGTATCTGGATTGTTCAGGACCAGCTAAAACTCTGTAAGAAAGGGTTGGAAATCCTGGTGGGCCTCTGTTAGCCCTTCCAATGGGAGGGGCCTGGAGGGGGCCCACTGTCTGTGTCCTTGGACCTGCATGCAAGCTGAAGGAAATGGTGCCTGCTGCACATGGAGGAGCTGGAGCCATGGGCAGGCCTGAGCTCATCTCCACCAGCACCCCGATGTTGGCGCACATGCCTGTGAAGGTGAGGGTCTGCACTTCCAGCAGCCCTCCCGCTTTGCGTGTCACTTTGGACACCCAAGATTTCCCTGATCTGCCTGGAGTCTCTGTGTAATTTTTAATTTGATCCCCTGCTTCCCACTGGACTGTGAGTGTCTTGAGGCCAGCAAAGGCTTGGCCCCTCCCACAGCAGGGAGGCAGTGGGGAGCCAGGCTAACATGGGCCCAGGGATGTATATTCTGGAAGGAGGGCAGGGTGGGGGACGGTCACGCCAATATCAGAGTGTGAAGTGGGGCTCCATGAGGGGTGAGTCCTCATCAGGAAGGGCCGAGGAGGGGACCTGTGGGTGAGGCCTGTGGAACAGAATGATCCAGTGTGGCAGAAGGCTGTCTGGGCCTGGAGAAGATCCTGTGCAGAGATCCTGGGGCCAGAATGAACTTGGCATGTCTGGGCAACCAAAGGAGGAGGGCAGGCTGGTGAATGGGACGTGAGGTCAGAGAGGCATCTGGGGGATGGTGAGCATTTAGGATCTGATTTTGTCTGCCCTGGCACTTCCTGTGTCTGGCTCAGCACTGAGACATTGCTAGATGAGGGAGATGAGGCTGAGACTGGTGGCTGAGAGCCGGGGCTGTGGAGGGTCTGCCACATGGGGGACCATGCCGCACAGGTTCAAGGCATCCCTGGCCCCTGGCTCCCTCCTACTCTCCTTCAGCTCTTCGCCTGCTGGGTGACTCAGCTATGGGCTACCAAGTCATTTTGCCCTTTTCTGCTGGGATCTGCATGCTGAGTCTCTGACTGGTAACACGCTGTGGTTTGGCAGCATGCTTGGAAGTTGACATCATTTCTGGGTGCAAGTCTGGCTTTTTCTCCCTGGTGCAGGGTGAACATGGGATTAGAGGAGACAAGAATGTCTGCTTTTTCGTCCAGACATGCTGCATTGCTCTTGCAGCTGAACAGACCCCAGCTGTATTTGTAAGTTAAGCCCTTAAATCCTTGTGCCCTAAAGGTGGAGGTGCCATTTCATCTCCGAGGAGTGGAGAAAGATTGTGCAGGGTTGCTGAGGTACAGGAGAGAGCTGATGAGGAATAGAATGATCAGTTGTTTGTAAGCAGTCTCGTCTCTTCTGGCTCTCTGTAGCAAAGGTTTTTATTATTAACTCTCCTTTCACCACTGTGGATGGCAGACATACCTGATGGCAGTAACTGAAGCATACCCTCATAGTGACCCTGTGTGGCAGACGCACCTGAATGTGTGTTTGGAGTTTTGAGCTAAGGAATCCAGGAGTGCCCAACCTGGAGATTCATTCCTTGTTTATGAGGAATGTCTGAGCCCCTATCCTGTCCCGTGGAACACAGGGCATACAGATGAGCGAGGCCTTTTGTTTTGGGTTAAATGAAGGTTGCCCGGTGGAGGCTGTTAGAGGATGCTAGGTGGAAACGCTGTTTATAAACCACAGGCTTCAAGCGGTTGCAGTTTTCCTGCCCAGTCCGCTGTCACTGGGCCATCCCTGTGTACAGGTTTCCCACTCGTAAGACCCCTGGGTCTCCTTCAGCTTCTTGGACCTGGTGCCATCGCCGTAGAAGTTCATTAGGGGTCTGCCATGATCCAGTTCATCACTGGAAAATGGTTCTGAATGTAGGTGGTAATGTTTGCGATTGTCTAGGTTGAAGTCCGGGGCAGTCTACCTGTTTAGGCAAGATGCAGGATTAGGCACCTGAGGTTCCCTTATTCATTGCATTTTGGATCTTCTGGAGCTCCTCCTGGCTGGTTATTTTTATGTTCTATACCTTAGCCAACCACTTACAGAACTGTTTTGATACACCACTGACTTCTGGTGTAGACGTTGGGGGTGAAGGATGTTTGACAGATGGGACGGAGATGGATTTATGTTTGTGAAATGTCGGGGAAACCCAAGGCAATACCTGGAGCCCAAAAGAGTGGGCTCACCGTATGTTCACAGCTCTATCAGTGCCCCTAAGGTGATTGGAAACTGCTTGCTGACCTGCCTGGTTAAGGAAGGAACTCGGGTTCCACCAGAGACGTGCTGAGAGATTTCCGTCCACCTTCGTGGAATTCACAGAACAAATGACAAGGTTTTAATCCAGGGCTTGGTATTCCTAGGGTGCCAGAGGTGAAACTGAGAAAATTTTGCTCTCAATTATTTGGCGAGTTTGTAGGTAGAGACTAATACGAGCTCCTGGAAGGCTGGAATCTGGAGGCATTTCAGCAAGGGTTTAGAAAGGGTGGGTGATGGTGACTAGGGATACAGCATGTTGCTCAGCTCTGGGCTGAGAGGTGGTTAGTTCAGCCTGACCACCCAGCAGAGCACCTCCTGGTCATTCTGCCAGCCCTTTATCTGTTGAGTAGGGCAAGGAGGGAGTTGGAATGAGGAAAAATGCCTAAGTCAAAGGAATAGAGGGAGGGCAAGATAAGAGATGGTCCTTGTGCGAGAACTGTCTGCATTGCTCACTCTTTGGAGATTGGTGCTTTCTCCATTTTACAGTTTTTAGGGGGATGTTCTTGCTGGCAAAGGAGGAAAACAGCTGTAAAATGAGCAGTTTTTTTTTTCCCTCATGTGTTAAGGGAATTAATTTTCCTTTTCATTCTTTAGTCCTCCTCCTTGGCTCACCCCTGCTCAGGACCTAACTTTTGCAGAAATGAGGATTTTGCTGCAGCCTAAATCTCCTGGGTTGGATCTCTTGGAGCAATTAATAACTTGTTATTCATGTGTTCGGAGCGCAGCCCTTTGTACTCAGTGGTGTGTCCGCCATGCTGTTTGTGCTATTGGGGACCATTAAGAGTGCTCTAGAAAGTTGGTGTGGGCAGTGCTGAGCTTTGGAGTCATTGAGTGGCTCAGGTGTCAGCCCTGCCACTTACCTGTGTGCCCTTAGACAAGTACCTTTCTATGTCTCTGTTACTCCTCTATGAGATGGAGTTTATCACAGGGTTTACTGCATGAAGCTGTCACAAGGGTTAAACAAGATGTTGCCTAGTGAGCACTTAACCCACACCAGGCACGTAGGGAGAAAGAGCTCTGTAGAGTGGGTGTGGGAGGGGTCTTCTTCCATCCCAGGGAGGGAGGTATTTCACCTGGGAAGGTCCTGGCTGGGAGCTGTCTTCTACCCCTTCTTCGTGCAGCAGGCTCCAAGCCAGCATCTGGCACTGCCCCTTCCAAACCAGTGCACACTCTCCCCATAGGGAAGGGGCCTGGCCTGCTGGGGCATGCTTAGTTTCTGTATTTTGAGAGCGCCCTCATCTGATGACCAGTACTAATTACTGAATTTCACAAATGAAATATTTGCAGGGTGAAGGAATGTGCCTGTTGATTGCACTTGAATTACTGCATTAAAATTAAATTTCAAGGACTGCAGGAGCCTAAAGCCTTCTGCTGTCCTCCCCTCCCCGCATCTTAATTGGTTTTCCTTGCCACCTGTCTTTCTTCCCTTTACTCCCCCATAACTGCCAGCCTGCACTGTTCTTAATCTGGCTGTACGTTAGGAACACCTGGGGAAAACTTTGAGCTATAGATGCCTGTCACTCACCCTAGACTGATTCAGTCAGAACATCTGGCTGTGGGGCCCAAGTGTGTTTTAGAAAAAGCTCCCCATGTGTGAATGACTCTCACGCAGTCAGGTCTGGGAACAGTTGGTTAGGAAGGTGTCTCTGAGAGTCTCCATCTTTTGGGAGTAACTGCTGATGGTCATGGAGCCCTTGAATATCTGTTTGGACTTTTTGAGGGCTTTGAGCTTGAGCTTGGTCTTCTCCTTTGGAATACTTGGGTGTTTGCTTTAATATTCAGAGTTAAATATTGATGGGCATATAATGAAATGCCTACTGGATTACTGGACGATGCTTTTAGCTATGAGTACTTATTCTGGAAGCTCTGAGAATAATAAAAACAATGAACAGCAGATATTAAGTGACAGTTTAGAAAGAAGAAAAATACAAGTTTTCTTACAGGCTAAATGAATATGGGGGTGGACTGGGGTATTCAGTAGTTGAGCAATCCTGGATTCTATTTTTCCATATTTGCATCTCCCCCCACCCCCAATGTTTTTGCTTTATTTAACAATTTTTGGGGTAAAAAACACGTAACATGAAGTTAACTGTCTTAACCATTTTTAAGTGTACAGTTTTGTAGTGTTAAGTGTAGTCCCGTTGTTGTGAAACTTTTTCATCTTGCAGATCTGGAACTCTGTATCCATTAAACAGTAACTCCCATTCTCCCCAGCCCCTGGCACCCACCATTCTGCTTTCTGCCTCTATGCACTTGACACCTCTAGGTGCTTCATGTAAATGGAATCTTGTAATATTTGTCCTTTTCTGATTGGCTTGTTTTCACTAGCATGATGTCTTCAAGATTCATCTCTGTTGTTCTGTGTGACAGGGTTTTCTTTTTTTAAATTCATTTTTATTGAGGTGAAATTCATGTAACATAAAATTAGCCATTGTAAAGTATACAGTTCAGTGACATTTAGTACAGTTGTGCAGCTACCACTTCTGTCTAGTTTTTTTTTTTTTTTTTTTGCTTTGAGACAGAGTCTCGCTCTGTCACCCAGGCTGGAGTGCAGTGGTGTGATCTCCACTCACTGCAAGCTCCGCCTCCCAGGTTCATGCCATTCTCCTGCCTCAGCCTCCCAAGTGGCTGGGACTACAGGGGCCTGCCACCATGCCTGGCTAATTTTTCATATTTTTAGTACAGATGGGTTTCACTGTGTTAGCCAGGCTGGTCTCGATCTCTTGACCTTGTGATCCACCTGCCTCGGCCTCCCAAAGTGCTGGGATCACAGGTGTGAGCCACGGCGCCCAGCCACTTCTGTCTAGTTTTAAAACATTTTCATGCAAATAGAAACCCTATGCTCATTAAGCAGTTGTTCCCCATTTCCTCATCTCCCCAGTCCCTGGCAACCACTAGTGTACTTTCTGCCTCTATGGATTTATCTATTCTAGATATTTCATATAAATTGACTCAAGCAGTGTGTGTCCTTTAGTGTCTGACTTCTTCCACTTGCCATAGTTTTTGAGGTTCATTCAGGTAGTAGCATGTATCAACTCTCCCCCCCCCGACATTTTTTTATTATGGTAAAATACATATAACAAAACTTACCATTTTAACCATTTCTTTCTTTTTTTTTTTTCCTTTTTGAGATGGAGTCTTGCTCTGTGGCCCAGGCTGGAGTGCAATGGCGTGATCTCGCCTCATTGCAGCCTCCACCTCCCGGGTTCAAGGGATTCTTCTGCCTCAGCCTCCTGAGTAACTGGGACTACAGGTGCACACTACCATGCCCGGCTGCTTTTTTTTTTTTTTTTTTTTTTTTGTATTTTTAATGGAGATGGGGTTTCGCCATGTTGGCCAGGCTGGTCTTGACCTCAAGTGATCTGCCCACCTCGGCCTCCCAAAGTGCTGGGATTACAGGTGTGAGCCACAGTGCCCATAACCATTTCTCAGTGAACAGTTCAGTGACATTGTGTTCACATTGTTGCCACCATCCGTCTTTAGAACTCTTTTCATCTAGCAAAACTGGTACTCTGTACCCAAAAAACAGTAACTCTCCATGCGCCCTCCCTGCAGCCTCTGGCGGCCAGGGTTCTACCTTCTGTCTCTGTGAATTTGACTCTTCTAGGTAGCTCAAGTAAGTGGAGTCATTCAGTATTTATCCTTGCGAATTGGCTTATTTCACTTAGCATAATATCCACAAGGTTTATCCATGTAGCATGTGACAGGATTTCCTTTCTTTTTAAAGCTGGGTAATAGTTCATTCTATGGACGTACAACGTTGTGTTTATGCATTACGCTGCTAACACATGCAACACATTTGCCCTTCATGCTACTGTGAACACAGGTGTGCACGTTTCCCTTCGAGACCCTGCTTTTCATTCTGTTGGGAGTATACCCGGTGGAACTGCTGGGTCATATGGGAGTTCTGTTTTTTAATATACTGAGGAACCTCCATACTGTTTCCCACGGTGACTACACCAATTTTACGTTCCCACCAACTGCACACAAGGGTTCCAGTTTCTCCGCATCCTCACCAATACTTGTTATTTTCTGTTGTTTGATAGTAGCCATCCCAATGGATATGAAGTGGTATCTTGTGATTTTGATTATCATCATTTTTTTGGATGAGGGAAGGTTTGACCCCATATGTGAGTGTCTGTCACCAAAGAATGAATGTAATTTCCGAGGAAAAGTAATCCCAGGCAACCTCTTCTGGATTATGTCCCAACTGATTGGAAATGCTGGGAACTTTCTATGGTTGAAGGACCTTGACATTTGTTGTCAAACTGCCTGTGAGTCACTTATCTTCTGGGGGAAAATAAACATCACCGTGTCTTCCAGTCTGAACTGGGGTGAGTGGGTGATATGAAGCATTGCACACAGCAGAGCCTGCTGCCCCTTCACAGCCTCTGCAAATGCGGTGTGAAGGTGGTGGACCTGCTAGCAGAGCTGGTGTCCTGCTGTCTCTGTAGTTAACTCTTAGGACAAATAACGGTTGTGTGTGTGGAGGTGAAGAATAGGAAGGGAAGGAGGGGTGGGGAGGGCTGGTGCTTCGGAGGTTCCCAAAGTTCCTGGACTCGAATTTTCTGTTGGCAAATAAGCTGGTCAGAACTTAGGAATGTGGTAAGTTGATCCAGGAAGAAGTTGAAGGTTTCTATCTGTGTTTTTCTGTGCGGTTGTGAATGTGTAACACGTTTGCAGAAATAGTTGAAGCTTATTGATTATTTTCTTCAAAAGATCTTATTTTCCAGTGTGTAAATCACAGGTAATCAAATATGAGTTAAAGTAAGAGAGAGACCCTTGGGCTATTTCAGACTGAGCTTTGAGAGAGAGAATGATCATGGGTCTAAGGCGTCACTCTTGGTTTTATAGGTTTGGAAACTCAATGTTATTAGTTCCATCTAGGAGTTATCAATGGGGGATTGGGGTTTACATGCATCAGAATTGTAAGATACTGCTAACTAAGAATGACAGTTCATTAATTGATGAGAACTATGCCTCGCTGAGAAAGCCCTCACTCCTGGGGTGGGTGTACTCTGCAGACCTTTTCTTTTCTTTCTTTCTTTTTTTTTTTTTTGAGACGGAATCTCTCACTGTTGCCCAGGCTGGAGTACAGTGGCACGATCTCAGCTCACTGCAGCCTCCACCTCCTGGGTTCAAGCAATTCTCCTGCCTCAGCCTCCCGAGTAGCTGGGACTACAGGTGCGTGCCACCATGCCCGGCTAATTTTTTGTATTTTTTTTTTTTTTAGTAGAGACGGGGTTTCACCATGTTGGCCAGGATGGTCTTGATCTCCTGACCTTGTGATCCGGCCACCTTGGGCTCCCAAAGTGCTGGGATTACAGGCGTGAGCCATTGTGCCCGGCCCTCAGCAAACCTTTTCTGTCGGCCTATTTCTTTCTATTTTCTGTCGGCCGCCTTTTCTGTTGGCCTATTTCTATCCGTCTGAGGAATCTTGATGCATCGGCCTTCCTCGTTCTGGGGATCTTTCTGTGTATAGAATCAATACCCTCTCCTTAGGGTAGTGATGGAGATTCATTTTTCAAAAATCCCAACGTGTAATTTATGAAATTATTGTTTCAGCTCTAGACTCTGTGCTCTGTTCTGCAGTGTTGGAGTTAGGACCGCACATCCCAGCTGCTTTGCCAGTGGCTTCCGGGCAGCCTCCATCAGGAGGAGGCGGTAGAAGCACCAGCGAGATGGGGCTTTGGTCCTTCCTGTTGGCTTCCTGTTGCCCCAGCTGTAGCCGTTGAATTCAGTCTTCAGTTATCCCAGCACTGGCCAGCCAGCCTCATTGTCTGCACTCCCTGCAGATCCCACCACTCCTCCAAGGAAGTCTCTACCTCAGGGCTCTTTGGCTATGCTTCTAAGGTTAAGTCTAACCGGTTCCCTCAGGCCTAGGTGTGGTGGCTGCTTCCTGTCCTTGCTACTTCCCTGATATCTAGAATTTTCCTTTTTCTACCCAGTTACCTGGTTGCTGACTTTCTACCCAGTTAACAATTTATATTAAAGCCCTTCTGTTCAAAAAGCTTATGTAGTTTCTGCGTTCTAATTGGATCCTGACTAATACATCTGACTTTCAACATTCTTTAGTAATCAGTCAGCAAAATGATTTCATGAGATAGACATATTATATTTAATTGGATTACAGTTCACCTTATATTCCTTTAGGTTTTTTGTCTGTTTTTGTTTGTTTTTTTTGCACTGATCTTTCTGATTTTAGTTAGGCTCTTCTATGTGATTCGAGACATAACTCATTAACTACTTTCTAAATCATCAGACTGAGTTCTTTCCTGGAAAGATCACCACAGATGGCTAATGTCATTCATTTTGTTGGCTCTTTTGGCTTTATAGTAGAGGGTGACAATTCTTTTGTTTTTGGTTTTTTTTTTGAGCTGGGGTCTTGCATGACCTCACTGCAACCTCTGCCTCCCGGGTTCAAATGATTCTTCCGCCTCAGTCTCCCAAGTAGCTGGGATTACAGGCACGCACCACCAAGCCTGGCTAGTTTTTGTATTTTTAGTAGAGATGGGGTTTCACCGTGTTGGCCAGGCTGATCTCAAACTCCTGACCTCAGGTGATCCGCCCGCCTCAGCCTCCCAAAGTGCTGGGATTACAGGTTTGAGCCACCACGCCTGGCCAAGGGTGACATTTCTAAACCTTATCTATAAATTCTGTGTCCATTATTCAGTATTCCTTCAACTTGTAGATCATGGCTATTACGTGTTTAAGCAACATATATCTCTAAAAGGATTTGAGGCCGCTTATAAGAAAAAATATATTATGTGTAAGCACAGATTCACTAAAATAAGAGTTTAAAAATCTAGGGTCAAATTTAGGGGGTAGAGGGGATGAGGGATAAAAAGGTGAAGGAAAAAAGAAGTGGATGGAGAATTAAAGAATGAAGGAGAATTAACACTAAACACCCACCCCCCTGGAGCCGGATCCTGGCTAGGTGTTTGCCATCTATGTTTAGTTTAATGCTCAGCATAATCCTGCATGGCAGGTATGTTACCCCCATCTATAGGTCAGGCACCTGAAACCCAAAGAGCTGGCTGATTGTGCTCTAGTCCCCCTATACATTTCAGCTTACGTGTACTGACACTAAGCCAAGGGGAGCTCCTTCAGTTGAATGTGCAATTGTATCTTGGTAGCCAAAGCAAGAAAGGAAGCATGTTGGGTTGCATAGTTCTCATTTGATAATACAATGAAACATTTTCTTGAGAGAGATAAACATTTTCTTAGCCTTCAAGCTTGATAAGAATCTAGTGGATATTAACTTAAAGTTCATTGAACATGATAATAGTGTCCATCGGGGGGAGAAATAACAGAAACCAAATGCAGAGATGCACATGTGGCCATTTATTTAAATCAAACCTGAAGCAGAAGCAGGAACATTAAATCACAGTTGTGTAAAGGCAATTCTAGGAGAAAAGGATTGACTGTAGCTAGCTTTCTGCAGCCCTGACCTGGCCAAGGGTAAAACTAGATAGGCTGCGGTCTGTGTTCCCTGGGCTCCCTGCTGCTTCACTCCTGGGAGGCAGCACAGAGTGGTTGCTAAGGGGCAGGTTTTCATAAGTGCTGTGAATCCACCCTGGGCCGTTTACTGGCCTTGCAAATGTGGGCAAGGTACGGTCAAGCTCAGCATGATGTCATTTTAGTCAATGACAGATCGCATACCCAATGGTGGTCTCATAAGATTATATACTGTATTTTTACTGTACCTCTGTGTTTAGATACCCAAATACTATTATGTTACAGTTGCATACAGTATTCAGTACAGTAACAAGCAGTACAGGTTTGCAGCCTAGGTGTGTAGTAGGCTATACCACCTAGTTTTGTGTAAGTGCATGCTATGATGTTTCCACAATAATGAAATCACCTAAGGGCACATTTCTCAGAAGGTATCCCTGTCATTAAGCAACACGTGACAGTACTTAATCTCTCTAAGCCTTAGCTTCATCCCTTCTTAAATGAGGGTAATAATACTGTTTCGTCCACCTATGTGTGTGTTTGAGATAGGGTCTTGCTCTGTCACCCAGGCTGGAATGCAGTGGCACAAACATTGCTGCAACCTCGATCTCCTGGGCTCAAGCAATCCTCCTGCCTCAGCATTCTGAGAAGCTAAGAATACAGGTGTGTGCCACCATGCTGGCTAATTTTTTTTTTTTTTTTTGGTAGAGATTGGGTTTTGCTGTGTTGCTCAGGGTGGTGTCAAATGCCTGGCTTCAAGTGATCCTCCCACCTCAGCCTCTTAAAATGCTGGGATTACAGGCATGAGCCACCATGCCTGGCCTTTTTTTTTTTTTTTAAATATATTTAAGAACATATGCTTTTGGCCGGTCGTGGCGGCTCATGCCTGTAATCCCAGCACTTTGGGAGGTGGAGGCGGGTGGATTACCTGAGGTTGGGAGTTTGAGACCAGCCTGGCCAACATAGTGAAACCCCCTCTCTACTAAAAATACAAAAAAATTAGCCAGGCTTGGTAGCAGGCACCTGTAATCCCAGCTATTTGGGAGGCTGAGGCAGGAGAATCACTTGAACCCGGGAGGCGGAGGTTGCAGTGAGCCGAGACCGTATCACTGCACTCCAGCCTGGGCAACAAGAATAAAACTCGGTCTCAAACAAAAACACCATATGCTTTCCCAACACATCTGGACAGCTGATATTAAAAAAGGGTATATGTAGTAGAATTAAAACTATTACAAGAGAAACAGAGCCAGACAGTTTGGGGAAGGGAGAAAACAGAGAGGTTGTGGGGGCACTTATCTTGAATCTTCTTACGTCCCTTGTGTGTTATTTTGCCTAATCCTCCCCACGCATCTGCAAAGAGGATGATCTCCCCATGTAGAGACAGGAAGCAGATTCTGATACCTCGCCTTACCTGTGTTAGATGTGCCCATAGCTCCTAATGAGAGTGAGGATTAATTGGAGATGATGCAGGTGGAGCTCTAAGCACGGGCCATGATGATGTCCTAGTTCACGGTCACAGGAGTGTCACTGCTGTTACAAACTGGCCCTTCTGCTCAGAGTCTGCTGGTCCTCAGATGTGGTTCCTTTCTGTCTCTGGTTGTGTTGGTTAAGACAGAGTAGCTGCAATCAGGGAGAGTGTCGACCCTGAGCCCGACAAGCAGGGAGAGCTAGTGCAGAATGTGGGCAGTGGCAGCAGACCCGTGGGGCTGTGACGCTGTCCTTTCTGTGGCTTGGGTGGACTTCAGGGTGACTCATCTAGCAGAGAGTAAAAATAGTAACCCCAAGTGCTGACCGTGTGCCACCCGCTTTCATGCACTTTTATGGGTGAATTCACGTAATCCTTACAGAAACTTCATGAGGTGTTTTTATTATCCCCATTTTACAGATGAAGCTGTCAGGGAGAGAGGTTGAGTTGCCGGCAGTCTCACATGTTGAAGTGGTGAAGTGGGAATTCAGACCCACCCCTGTGGGCTCCTCAGCCAGGCCTGCTCTTAGCATCCCAGTGTGCTGCTCTGTGACGAGCCCCAGTATTGGGATCCACTCCCCAGATGAGGTTTGAAGAGTTCTGAAGTGGAACGTCTTTCTGGGTTGGCTGGCTGCAGAGGGGTTGGTGACTCCAGTGTCCTGTGGTGGCAGACGGTCTCCAGTCATGGGCATGTACTTCTCACCTCCCTGCCTCGTGAATCTGGTCAGTCTGGTGTCAAACTTGCACCAGTAGACTGCTGTGGATGTGACACTGGGAACTTGAACCAGTAGACTGCTGTGGATGTGACACTGGGCGTGGTGCAGGCTCTGTCCTTGAGGGGCCTGGTAGCCCCACCTGGGTCCCCTGGGGCCCAAATGCCATGCTAGAAGACGTCCAGGCTGCTCTGCTGGAGAAAGAAACCGTGTGGGGTTGCCTGGAGGGTGAGACATGTTGGAGGGGAGGGAGGGAGAGGCCAAGGCCTCAGACAGGTGAGAGAGCCCCAGCCGCGAGGCACCTGTGGTCTCACCATGGGACATAAGAACTTGTTTAAGCCATGACGTTTTGGGAGGGCTTTTGTGCAGGAATGGGACCCGGAACTCCTGCTTCCCATGAACCCAGGGCCGTGGGCCTGGCTGCTGGGAGTGAGTCATTTGCTGGGCCAGGGATTTGCCCTGCTGCAGGGACTTTTCTAACCCAGCCAGGCCGGGCTCGCTTGGGAGCCCTTTTGATTTTGAGAGGACCCATACCTCAGCCTGCATTTTTGTGTCTTCTTGCTAGCACCTGCCAGCTGAGGTTGAGCCATGGTGGAAAATTTTTCCTTTTAAGACGATTCTAGTTACCGAACCAAAGATATTAAGTATGTGCTTATCTGTGGTAATTACAACTAAAGCATTCTTTATCACTGCAGCTTAGTCATTTGCTTAAGTGATTTAAATGTGATATTTGTTAATATGCATATCTCGTCAAAAGGAGTCATGGGGGCGGCGTGGTTAGAGCATGCTGGCTGAGGGCAGGAGGCCAGAGGTGTCTGCGTCTCCCTCGTCCATCTTGTTCTCCCCTCCCGCCTTCCTTCCCCTTTCCCCTCTCTCCCTTCTTTCCGTCCCACGAGGATTTCTTTAAGGTTTGCGTTTCATCACCATCATCCTGTTTGAAAGTTTTTTTTTTTTTTTTTTGTTAATCCATCAGTCTTTCTTAATTCATAATTAATTTCTTCCAACCTCCCTCCCTGCTGCCATCCTTGGCAGCCTGGGGGCAGCAGATTGGGAACTACCACCAATGTTGCATCTTCTTAATATTCTTTTATGTATCTCTTCTCAAAGATAGAATTAGTTTGGTCTGAATTATACATACAATCATAGAATCAAAGTGAGTTGAAACTTAGAAGGCGCATTTTCTTTTAGGGTTTAATTCACTCAGAGGTCCTCCAACCCAGCCTCTCATTCAGTAAAGACTTCCCTTCAGCAACAGATGGTAAATAGATTCTGCAGAATGAGTAATTCCTTCATTTCTGTCTGAATGGTTTGTTTAGAAGCAAACAAAATGATTCCCTCTCCTTATTAAATTTGTTGGGAGAACATCAGGATCATACTAAGTTACCGTCCAAAGCTACAACTGTGAAGAGGGGGTGCACAGTGACAAAAAAGAGAAATGTCGCTTGACATTTCAGAATTCAGGCCGAGGATCATCGGTGCCCTCATAACATTACACGCCAAACTCTTTAATAAAACTGTCAATCCAGATTGTTAAAACACTGGGCAGTTTGCTCAGGAGATAGAATATTTATCATACTGAGGTTCCCAGTTTTTAATGAGCCAAATTTATTTCCTTATTTTTTCATTATCTTTAATTTATCATCTTAACCATTTTTAAGTGTACAGTTAAGTGGTATTAAGTACATTCACATTATTGTGCAGCCATGTCCACCATCCATCCACGGAGCTCTTTCAGCTTGCAGAACTGAGACTCTGTGCCCATTAAACAAAACTCTTACTCCCCACTCTCCCAGCTCCTGGCAACCACCGTTCTACTTTGTGTCTCTGAATCTGACTACTCTAGATACTTCTATTAGTGGAATCATACAGTATTTGTCCTTTTGTGACTGGCTTATTTCACTTAACATAATGTCCTCAAGATTCATCCCTGTTAGAGCGTGTGTCAGAATTTCCTTTTGAAGGCTGAGTAATATTCCATTTTGGAGGCTGAGTAATATGTACATGTGCACATTTTGTGTATCCATTTATCTGTCAGCTGACTTTTGGGTTGTTTCCGCTTTCTAGATATTGTGACTAGTAATGCTGTTCCTCACATTTTAACATTCAAATGACACATCATAATTTCATTTATTCTTGATATCTCAGGAGAATTTTAAATACCTTTTAATAGTGGAGAATTATGGTAACATGCACCAAATATACATTATATTTTTAATTGCTTGGCAATTTGGGACAACTTATAAATGCTGAGTCTTTAGGTTTGGTCGCTGTACAACAGATAATGCTGCTATTTCTGCTTTAGTTTCAGGGATCAAAATGAGTTAATACGTATGAATGTCCTTTGTAAAGAGAGAATGTAAATGTTTGTCGATAGAACCAGAATACATTCTGAACTTTCTTGTTTGTATTCTGGGTAGGTAGACATTTAAAGTAGAGATCTGGCATAACTTAGTTCTTCCAGAAACTTCAAGCACTTTACACTCACACTTTTTAGCCCAGGTTTGAATTATGTGGGGTCATTCATGGGGTTTATGAGGTTTGAAGACATACTTAAATAACATGTGGGTTCTCTAGAATGAATGTGGAAGGAAACATTGTACTCCTGTGGAATGCTGGCACCCTAACAGGAGTCACTTTCTCTTTTCTCTCTCTTTTCTGCTTTTGGTCAACTCTGTTTGTATGTAGTGTGAGGTCTATACTGTGGGATAGCATTCTTTTTAGAATGCATGCATGTGAATTGTGTAGTGCAGAGATTTGCTATATCCTTTTCCAGAATGTACATATTGAACACTGTTTTGTAAAAGGCAGGTCTATGCAAACTACCCCAACGTCCGAGGAAGCTGAGAGGCTGAAGGAAGAGCCTGACAGATCCTGTTTCTTAGAAAGAAACATTTAATAGAGACTTACAAACAGAAGCCACGTCTGTGTCTAGGGTAGCGGTAAGACAAGATGGTGGAGCCCCACGCCATTACCTCCCAGACCCAGGGCTTCTATGCCATAGGGGAGGGAGGGGTGGTTCCAAAGGGATACGTAGGACAATTGAAGTAAGATAACATCAAGGTTGTTTGATCTGAGGGCAGGATTTACTGTAAGTACCTGCTCTTACACAGGAATAATAGATAAATGGGAAGTCTTAGAGGCCTTCTTGGACCAGGGGTTAATCAGAAACCAACGTGGCAGATTAGCATCCAAGATGGGGTTGCTTTAGCCTCCACAAGCACTGACTGTATGCCAGGAGTTGACCAAGATGTGGTATGAGGCACTGGGGAATTCATTCCTATATGAATCTGGGTGATTGACAAGAAATTCTAGCGGAAGTGACGTATAGGTTGAGCTGTGCATTGAGCGGGCTGGTCACGTGCCCCCCTTTAGATGTTCCCGATCGCACGGAATCATGACATGAGAGGATGAGATGAGATCAGAGTTCTCTCAGCTTCATGTAGCCAAGGACTTTCAAGTTCTTCCACGAGGAGTTGGCCCTCCCTAGTCTCCTCTGTTACACCAGTCATCGCTACGTTAGCAGCTTTACAAAGTAGGTATCACGCTCCATGTGCTCTGTGCCTGCTGTTGGCCTGAAGCATTGTCATGGCCCTGCCCAGGTTTGCTTTCCTTAAGGGCACTATTTGGTCCATTTTGTCAAGCCCATTTGCTTACACAGGCTGCTACGCTATTTCCATGATTGCAATTCCAGGGTTTCCGAGTCCCGGGATGGGGGTGTCTGATGTTAGTAGCATGCCGTGGTCAGATGTCTTGGGGAATCTGGGGGTAAGCATAGTTGAATACACTCTCTGCTGCAAGTTTCTCAAAAATGTGAATACACTAATGGTGTTTCATGAATCCACCAAGACCATACAGCACTATAGCTTTGCCGAGGAGAGTTTTCTCTCCTCGGCAAAGCTCTCCACCTGTCCCAAGCTGTGATTCCCAAGAAATGCCAGCTGGGAAGCCTGGTTTGAGGGTAGCATATGCTCCATTGCCATGGCCAAGTCAGTACAAGCCTTTTAGCAATGGTGCGTTCCCTCAGAAGGTTTGCTGTGGCCCATTTAGCCATATTTTGGCTTTGGTTCCTGGAAGGGAGATGTCTGCCTTCTTCCTGGTGGTGTGCCGCCCACCAGGCATGCCCAGTGGCTCATCTGTCTCTGCAGATAGCTTGGCTGAACCCAAAAGGGCTCAGTCCTTCCTGTGGGCTTGATGCCTGTAGGAAGGGCCAGTCTTGTCCCCATGTCTGCAGTGTGCCACAGCCTCTTTTCCAATTTCTTTCCATTATAGGCTTATGAGACCTCCTGACTCTAGGGAACTGTTTTTTCTGGGGCTTGGTGTTGCGGGCACAGCACCTGTGAATAGTTAATGACATTTTTTATTCCCAACCAAGACCTAGGCTCCTTTAGGGCAAGGGCCGATGTTGATCTGAGGATATATTCCCAGCTTCTCACACAGTCTGTGGTGCAGACTAGGAGTTCCATAGATCATTGAATGAATGGTTTAAAAAATGAAGGGATCAAGTCCTGGAAGTGGTTTTAATTTGCTATGACTCCAGGTGGCTTGCTTAAACACTCTGTGTTTTCTAAATTTTAAAATAGAGCTAGTATTTCTCAAATGGCTCCATAGGACATTGGTGAAACTCAGTTCTGCACCAGCTCTTTGCCTGGTACTGTGCAGGATGGGGGGTGCCCAGGGTATCTTTTTATTCTTAAAATAATTTCTGTGAGGTGTACGTAGTGTTCACCTGATTTTGTAAATGTGTAGGCACAGGGAGCCGAATAACTTGCTCAAGATCACAAAGGCTTTAAGTTTGAGAAGTGCAGTGAAAATGCAGGGCTGCCTCACTCCAAAATCGATGTGTGTATATGTACATATAAGTATATATGCATGTGTACATGTACATATAAACAAAAGTACACATTTAGGAAGTGTATGGGAAATACACATGTACACATTCATATATGGTCATAAGGACGTTTCAGTTAACAGTAGACTGCATATATCACAGTGGTCCCGTAAGATTGTAATCTTGTATTTTTACTGTATCTTTTCTATTTTAGATAACAAATACCATTGTGTTACCTACAGTATTCAGGACAGTCACATGCTATACAGGTTTGTAGCCTAGGAGCAGTAGGCTGTACCATCTAGCCTAGGTGTGGAGAAGGCTGTACCATTTAGGTTTGTGTAAGTACACTCTGATCACACAAGCAAGAAATAGCATAATGATGCATTTCTTAGAGCAGATCTCCATTGTTAAGTGACGCATGACTGGATATACATATACACATATGTGTATGCCTGTATAGATGCGTGTATTCTACATACTCCTAAATGTGTCATATGGCAAGGGTGCCTCATTGTAATTCTGGCTTTTGCCATAAATGTTAAACAAGCGTCTTCTCCCACCGCCAGTCCTTTTCTTCCTTCGAGGGGTCAGGGCCTCTGGAGCTTGTGCTCAGCTCCTGTCGGATGCCCCTGTGTTCTGGTCACTTGTGTGCCCGTCTTTTCACACTCAGTTTTCCCATCCCTGAGCACCTCAGGTGCCAAGGTGTGTTTGTTGAACTGAAATTCTTAAGCCTGCTGAGGATATTCTCAGTTTGTCAAGATAGATAAACAAATACCTTTTTAAGATGATTTTAAAGATTCTTGACACAATCCCAGTGGTGTTTTAACAACTTTTCAGGTCCTAATAAGCCAAACTCTGGGCCAAAAGTAAATGTTTAATAAACAATATAAGAGTGATGGAGGAAAAATGTATCTTAAGTGGAACTGTGTGTTCTGTAAATCTATGACAGATTACTGTTCCTGCTTTTGTTGTGTATAATTATTCTTGTTCCTCCTGAGAATTGCCCTCTACTTCATCATGAAACATATAAGATGGCCTCCTCCTCTGGTAATTTGGAGCAGCTGGCCTGGGAGAGGATTGATGTGTAGTAAGGACAGTCGGTAGGAGAGATTTAATGGGGGCAGTTTCCTTATCTTCTATTCTGTCCCTTTGCCAGACAGAAGCACACAAAGTAGTTGGAGTGAAAATGCTGCCTCCTAAAATTAGCTCTCCTCTTTGTTTTCCGAATGGTTTTACTGGTTGATGCGGGCACATTTTGCCCTTCTTGGGGAGCCTTCTGCATTGTGTAAAGTGCAAAGACAGATCTATCAGAAGCTTATTTTAGGTGCTAGTGAGTTTTAAGGGTATGCAAAGCTCAAAACTTTGCCTGTTCTCTTGGAAGAAGCTTTTTCTCTCCTGAAAAACAAGCTTCCTTTCAAAGTCAGAAAAGGGGAGCTTAGACGAAGCCCCAGGGAGGGCAGGTATGTCTTGTTCACTGCAGTCTCCAGTGCCTTGCGAGGGCCCGACATGCTGAGCGCTCAGTAACCCTTGGCCTAATGTAGAGTTTTTCATGCTGTGAATCAGGAATAGAGCAACATAAGGGGAACTTCTGCTTGAGACAGCAATTGCAGCATCAAAATAAACGTGGCAATTTTGGTCTTAAGAGTGAAGTTGTGTCTCTGAAATTATAAGCCCAAATGGATCATTTCCTTTTTTAGGTTTTAGAATTCCAGGTTTATTTTCTGGAAGAGCTTGCAGCAGATGGGCTTCTGTAGGGGAACGTTTATACCTTGGGGGTTCCGTTTCGGGAGTCCTTGATTTATTATTGTTTACAAATGGTGGTTGGAAATTGTTCATTGATTTGACATAAAGCTGCCCAGGCTTATTGTAAAAACACCTCTGCATCCAATTAGAATGACAGACACTTAGTGTGATAACTCAGGACAGTTGATGGCCTTAAAAAAAAAAGCGAACAGATTAAATCACTCTCAGTTTTTTCATAGCCATTGATGGAAACAGATTCTGTGGGGTAAATAACAGAGTCTTGGGTGGTGGAAAGGTTGAAGACATCCAGTAGTCGTGGCAGGGCAAGGATGGAGGACTTTTTCTTTGCAGGGGCAGTGGAGAGGCGGGGCCATGGGAGAAGACTGGAGAATACTCAGAAGGTAGCATGGACAAGAGTGTTGTTTGATGACTCTGCATGTGACCAGTAGTGACATTTTACTCACCGTGGCTCATATTGAGGTTAAGCTCGAGGTCCATTGGCCTTCCTGAGATCGTGTTTGGAACACAGCACTGTGCAGTAAGAGACTCCTATAACTCTATCAAATTTGCATTTGGAGGAATTGTAAAGAGCCTCTGTTACCTCCTAGGTGAGGCAGTCCAGGAAAACAGTCGCTAGAAGGAGCTATCTGCAGAAATAGACAGTTGTGGTCCTTTCATGTTTTAATAATTGTTCCCTGTATTTCAAGGAGTCCAAAATCCCCATAATAGATTTTAGTACGTTCATGGAATCTCAGTTTGGACATCATGAGACCTTTAGTGTGGTGTTTACTGTCTTCACCTTAATATACTTTGTATCCATGAGCAACCTTGCTACAGTTGTGCAAAGATGATTATTTTTTATTCAGCAATAATTAGCCACAGTGTTGAGCACCCAGATGCCTTCCTGCAGCAGCCACCTTTTCTCCCCAGCCAACATCTGCAACTGTGAACAGATTTCCATCTTCAGCCTTGGTGGTTGGAAAGAAATGTAAGTCACCTTTTTTTCTGGTTGGTTCTGGGGCAGATGCCACCAGGCTGCAGAGGCTGTCTGTGTCTGTGGTGCTTACCAGAGCATGAGTTCTCCCAGGAAAGAGATTCTTGCGGGATTTTGTCTGTGGTTCTAAGGAGACAAGTAGGTGGCACACAAAAACAGAAGATGAAAGAACCCATCCCTCCAAAACCACACACACAAAGCCAAAAGGAAAAAAAAAAGCACATAATTATCATGTAGGCACTGTTGCAGCTAACCCTGATTTTGGCCTCAATTCTGGAACAAGTTAGCTGGTTTACACAAACCCCTTATTAGGTAATGGATTGTTATTCATTCCTTCCCTTCTCCTAGTCATTTACTCTGTGAGAGCTGCTCCTACCTGACCTTCCACTGATTTTGGCAGCAGCATCTCCCAGAGCGACTGTTTCCTTCTTCAGCAGTGTTCCTTACTCAGGATGTAAGATCTTAACCCCACAGAGCCCCGTATCAGGTTTAATTAACTAATTGATTCAGCTTGTGCTTACTGAGTGTGAGGCAGTCATGTGCTTCTGTTTGGTAAATGGCTTCATTTTCCCTCTAACTCCTGAGCGTCGTGAAGCTTCTCTTATGGTTCTCTCCAAAGGAGTCAGCGTGCTGGCTCTGCAAGGGTCAGTAGGTTCTGGGGTGGTGGGGGGCCGAGGGAGGCAGGGAGGTTGGCTCTGTCTTTATTTGGCATAGAGCTCCCCGAACGGGGTCTCTCCTCCTTTCTCGAAAGGTTAATGGAACCACTATCTTAAAAAGCTGAAATCTTATCTTCTGGGGTATTTGGGTAGAGAAGGCTAGAGAATCCCTTTTCCATGGTGGTGCAGTAAGTTCTCAGAACCAGCTGGTGGGCTTCAGAGGGAGGCGACTGTCATTTTAGCCTGATGATCTTGATTCCTGGTTTCCTGGCTCTGTAGCATCAGAAATGGGAAGCTTTAAAAGCCGTGCCTTGTTGGATGCACCCGGTCATAAAATAAATGTGATGTGCTGGGTGGGGGAAATGCGGGAGGAGGGAAACAGGTGGTTGGAGCTGCTTCGTGATGGCCGCCCACCCCGGCTCTCCTTTCTTAATAGGCTTCAGAAATCCTGGAATGCATAATTCACCAGCTCACGGAGTTCCACCCGTGTCCCCAGTGGCTTCAAAATGTAAATGACATTTGCAGTGCTGGGAGGAAAGAGGGCGATCCCGTTCCTTCCCTGGATCTCAGTCGCAGAGGTGCTGGCTCATGTGCCTGAGCGCAGCGGCTGGCCCGTCATTACTGGTCTTTGCAGGAAGCCACTCTGAAGGCACCTGGGCCCTTGCCAGGCTGAGTCACAGCTGACTTAGGGAAATGCCACACAGGACGCTTGCAGTCCCCCCGTTCTAAGCGTAGGTTTTGCAACTGCATACTCGGAAAATGAATCAGAGTGGGGGAAAGTGTGAGAGAAACAGCAGAAATGGAAGTGTAGGCAGGAGGGCCACAGTGGCGCTGTGGATTCACACCGCACCTTCAGCTCTGTTTGGGGCCCTTCCCGTAAGGTGCGTCCTGATGCCAGAGGCTGGGGGTGTGGAAGGGAAGCTGCTGTGCTGTTAGATCCATTCTGCTATTTAGCCAGCCTTTCTTTTCCCAGCTGGCACAGACAGGATGTGTTAGAGAGGTGCTCAGACCTCCTTTCAGAGCAACTGAATCATTCTCCAGGAGGGACAGGGAGTCTGAAATGCAAACAGGTTCCCAGGGTTATTGAAGAGCAGCCAAACTGAACACCCACTGCTCTGTGGGCTCAAGCTGGTCTTGAATATTGTCCGGTCAGGACCAGAGCCTGAGCGCTGGGGCCCACTGGGGGCTCTTGTCGCACCATCTCATTGATTCTACAATGCACATTTCCACCCCCCTCATGTTTTAACATGTCTGAAATCAGGATGCATCTTCCATGGATGGTGTTTCAGGGTTTCATTGGTCGTGTTTTTCTTCCTGAGTGGCACATAAAATTAATGGTGCTCCCTAGAGGTGATGGTCCCTGCAGTTCAGTGAACCGTGTTCCTCTTGTGTAAGCTCCTGTGGGAACACATAGTCTCTCTGTCCCACCTTCTTCCTCGCAGTGGTCAGCACGGATGAGGTGGGAGTTGCATAAACGTCAGCATCCGAAAGTGAGGGCGTCTGTCGGTGCTGTCTCACTGTGGGGCTACAGAGAACGTGAGCACCTGTGTTTGCATTCTCCATCAAGGTTCATGTCCTGTTGGCTCATAAGCATGATTATATCCATGATACAAACTGGGGCACTGGGGCGCTGGCACCCAGAGAGAAGTCAAAAGACTTGTTCAAGATGGACAACTACGAAGTGGTGGGGACAGACCAGTCCTGTCTGATGCCAGATCCAGCGCTGTATCTGCCAGTCAGCATGCACACTTTCATCTCTCCAGCCTCTTCCCACTCACTTTTACTCAACATTTCTGGGCCTCCGTAGTGATCGTAGTAATTCGGTAAAGATGATTGATTTCTTTAGTCTGGTCTTCGGACTTGACTTCTTAGAAGCAGGTCTTGTGCAATAGTTGCATATTAACCACTTGGTGACACAGTGCATGAGGGCATGCCAACTCTTTTTGCTCATGGCCATGAAGTGCAGAATTTCCAGGCATTGTCCGCTGTGTTTCCTGGACTTCGGAGTGATAGCAGAGTTTTGTATTCCCTGCATGCATGGATCGGCTGTGTATCTCTGAGCAGCAAGTTGATTTCTCTGTATAAGGGTGACTGTGCCCATGGAGGATGGCATGCAATTGCCTAAAGATTTCAGTCTGAGAATCTGAGAAACGATACTGAATGGAGATGACAGGCTGAGTGCCTGCTTCCAGGAGCCATGCCTTCTCCGGGCCTGGAATGAATACCTAAACACCTGAGGCTCTGAGTTCCGGCAATGTGCTGAAACTGCTGTTGGTCTGGCCCACTGCCCCGGAAACCCAGCCACCTGAGGTTGTGACTTTAGGGCTTCTAGTTTTGTATTTAGCTTTAATTCCGTCTATGAGGCAGTGGAGACTGTTCATTTTATTTTACATCAAAGGCTTTTGGAGATTGAGATGGGAACAGGATGATAGAACAGTAATGCATAATTATGGAGCATTTGCTGTAAGGCAGGCATTTGTAAGAGTGCATTTGTTGATATTCTTATTATTGTTTGGCCTCTCCTGTCGTTAGCCCTGAGCAGCTACACCTGCTAAGCTCTGTGCTAAGGCTGCAGTAAGCAGGCAGGAAGTGCGTGCTGGTGAGCTTGGGCAGTGCTGGAGTGTGTCTGTTGCCCAGTGTGGGGATGAACATGCACCCTTTCATGCTCACAGGTGCCTTAGCCTGGATGATAATGTTTAAGTTCATTCTGTTTATATGCACCATGTCATTAAACAATGCTGTGAAAAGGGAACTATTATTTCCCCCATATTTTCAGTGATAAGGCAGAGGCCCATGGGCTCCTTGTAGCAATGGAGGCATTCCTTGAGGATCCAGGCAGTCTGACTCCCGAGCCCCGGGGCTGGACAGAAAGAAGCTGGCTCTGAGAGCTAGACTGCAGTGCAGAGGAATTCCAGGCTCCGTAGGTGCTGTCTTCAGAAGGTGCGTCTTGTCAGCAGGATGAGTGCTTTTGGAATAGGCAATCTTAAATGTCATAGTGAGGTGACTTGCAGAGGTAAGGAAGGACGCCAGCCTCAGGCACTGACTGATGAATCCAGATGGTGACTTCCTCCTTGCAGGAGAATCAGCCACTTACACAGATTGGGAGGGATTCTACTGAGGGAAAAAATGAATTCTCAGCCAGGGACAGTGGCTCACGCCTGTAATTCCAGCACTTTGGGAGGCTGAGGAGGCAGGAGGATCACTTGAGCCCAGGAGTTTGAGACCAGCCTGGGCAACAGAGCAAGATCCTGTCTCTACAAAAACAAAACAAACCAACAATTAGCCAAGTGTGGTGGCACACACCTGTAGTCACACCTACTCGGGAGGCTGAGACGGGAGCATTGCTTAGGCCTAGGAGTTTGAGGCTGCAGTGAGCTATGATTGTGCCACTCTACTCCAACCTGGGTGACAGAGCAAGAATGTTAAAAAAATTCTCATTTCTTCTCATGGACTTTGTGTGTATCTGCGTGTGTGTGTGTGTGGTTGGTTGGTTTAAGCCATGGATTAAAGAAAGGAGAACTATTTCCTGTGACTAAAAGTGGTTTACATATTGGTGCTTTAGCAGGAATTTTGGAGGGTGGCTTAAGTGAATAATTAAAACAGAAATCTTCCTAGACGATGTTTATTACACTCAAGACATTAAAAATTAGAATCAAGGGTCTGCTAAGACTTGAGGTGCTGGTGGGTGAGGCTTCCTTTCAGGGAGGGCATGCTGTGAGTTGAGAATCCTAGGCCACCTTGTCTGCCCTGCCAGCTTTGCAGCTGTGGGCACGTCTGGATCCCCATTTCTGTGCGGGTGCAGACAGGTAAACGTTACCTGCGTGCATCATAAAATGCCATGAAAGGGGTCACAGGTATTGCCCAGGCTTGGGCAGACTCATTCATAGGGCTCACTGGCTTGCATGAGGAAGGAATGCTGGGCACAATAAACACAGAAGGAGAAGGCAGGCTCTGCTGCCAGGAGTTTGCACCCTGAGCCACGTGGAACTGGTTTGCCTGTGAAGCAATAGGCACAGTCCTGAAAGGGCACAGTCCTGAAAGAGCACTTCTAATTGGTCATACAAGCAAGCTCAAAATAAAGATCTCCTAGGAAGTTTTCCTCATGTTTTGAAGATGATACACTTAGTCCCTGACTGGGGATGGTTTGGCTTACACTTTTTCAACTTTACGATGGTGTGAAAGTGATACACATTCAGTATATTCCTCAATTAACAATGAAGCTATGTCCCGATAAACCCGTCATAAGTTGTTTCAACTTACAAAGGCTTTACCAAGATGTGGCCCCATTGTAAGTCGAGGAGCATCCATCCCTGATGGGATATATAAGGATGAGATTTATGCACCGATGTTCCTCAGCTTATGATGGGATCATGTCCCAGTAAACACACTGTAAGTTGGAAACATCTGAAGTCGAAAATGCGTTTGATATACCTAAGCTATCAAGCATCATAGCTTAGCCTCACCTGCCTTCATTGTGCTCAGAACACTTAAACGTTAGCCTGCAGTTGGGCGAGTCATATCCAAACAATGCTGACAGCACCGCACACTGTAGGGTATGAGTTGTTTACCCTCATGACCGTGTGGCTGACTGAGAGCTGTGAATCACTGACATTGCCCGGCATCATCAGAGAGTATCTGACCGCATATCGCTAGCCCAGGATAAGAGCAGAATTCCAGATTTGAAGTACAGTTTCTACGGAAGGCACATTGCTTTCACACCATCGTGCAGTCAGAATTGTAAGTCCAGCCATGGTAAGTTGGAGACCATCTGAATAACAGGATGAGATGTAGAGCAGGATATATATGTTAGAAACAAAGTTTCGCGAACAGTGCAAACGTTTTCTAGATGGACTATCCTACTCTTCTCTATCTCATTAAACACTTTGCTGGCAGCAACCCACTGAGTTGAATTCCCACTCCACCAGTAGCCTCACCTGGGCGTTGGAAGGCTCTGCCCTCTGATTGGGGTCTTCCTAGGAGCTGTGGCTGCGGATCCCCGTAGATGGGATGCAGCTGCCCAGTGTGCTCCCTGCCTTTGCAGGTGAGCGGGTGCAAGGAGGCACGGGGTAGGGTGGCGGCTGCAGCAGCGGTGCTTGGGGGCCCTGCAGGCTCCCTCAGGGGTGTAGAAGGGACATGGTGTGGTGGTTAACAGGAGTAGGCCACTCACGTGGGAAGTCAGGACTAGTGCCACAAAGGCAGCCCCGTCACATGAACAGGTTCTTAGGGGACAGAGGTCTGTCTGCGACCGGCTAATGACCTGGAAAGACTGGACCGTTGTTCACCACCAGATGTATGGCTGCAGGAGAGGAGCAGACTTAAGAAGGAACACTGTTGGCTGGGCACAGTGGTTCACGCACGTAATCCCAGCACTTTGGGAGGCCGAGGCAGGTGGATCACCTGAGGTCAGAAGTTCAAGAACAGCCTGGTCAACATGGTGAAACCCCATCTCTACTAAATATACAAAAATTAGCTGGGCATGGTGGCAGGCGCCTGTAATCCCAGCTACTCTGGAGGCTGAGGCAGGAGAATCACTTGAATCTGGGAGGCAGAGGTTGCAGTGAGTTGAAGATCATGCCATTGCCCTCCAGCCTGGGCAACAAGTGTGAAACTTCGTCTCCAGGAAAAAAAAAAAAGAAAGAACACTGTTAGGGAGGCAGTCAGTGAGCCTCAAGTCAGAAAGACAAACAAGCTCATTTCATGCATTTGCTAACATTTGACCTCTTCTGGGACGTGTGGGTCTCTCAAGTTCTGTTTCTGTTTCTTGTCACGCAGATCAGAGATGTGAAACAGACCTGGTGTACACCCGTCTGGGGTAGCACTGGGAGCCGCGGTGTTCTGGCAGAGCAGGTGTGCCTCCCACAGGCTGATGCAGCCGTTCTCTGTGCAGAGGCTGAGCCATCCTAGGAGCAGCTGTGGGGTGAAAGTGTCCTTCCTTAAAGTCAGTGCTCCTGCTCATTCTCTCAGTATAGCTAATAGCTCATTTAAATATACGATGGTGGTTTTTAATTTTTGTGACTCATTCCCTCCCCTCCTCACCTGTGTTTTTCGTGTGTGTCAGGGACATTTTAGGGGGACCAAAAGGATCTCTGTCTCTGCTCTGTGCTTGCCCTGTGCTTGCTCTGAGGTTGAATAGAGAATGTTCAGGGCTGTTCTTATTTGAGTCACTGGAGCTGTCGTGAGCTCTGACGGCCTGGGAGCTCCACTACTGTCACATGAGGACAGGGCGTGGGGTGGCTCAAGCATGGCTCCTTGGGGTTGGGTCCTAGTGCTGTCATGTTGGAGGTGTCTGACCTTTGCACTAAGTTTCCCCACTTACACTAAATGGGGATCATCAAAGCCTTGTGTGGGGATTAAGTGAGTTAATGTAACCAGAACACTTAGAATGGTGTGTTGCACGCAGTGATAATGCAGAACTACTCACTGCTGCTGGAGTGCGCTGTTATATTCTTTATTTGGTCCTCAGACTTTTTCTATGCCTAAGCCTTGAAGGTCTCTCTCAGCTGTGCTTTTCTGTTTTTTTTTTTTTTGTCTTCAATAGATTTTTCTAGGGTCTTTTCTGGTAAAAAGAGACTGGGAATGCAAATACATTGAGCATGAGTTGAGAGGAGTTTGGACATCAGCCTGACTGTGGAAAACTGGGGTGGCGTGGAGTATATAGTTTCCTCTGAGTGGGTTACTGACAGACCATGGGAGCGTTGGGGGAAAATGTATGCTCTTTTCTTTAAGTACAAGACACCATTACCAGGCAGAAGCTGATAAAGTAATTAGAATTGTTGTTTATACCTGACTTGCAGGAATGTGTGTGCGTGTGTGTGCATGCGTGTGTACATATATATATACTGTGCATGCATATTTGTGTGCATGTACATATGTACACACTGCATGTGTCTGCATTTATGTACATATAGGCATGTGGCATGGGCATATGGCACATGTATATCTGTGCATGCACACATGTACATAGCACACATGCACACATATGCACGTGCATAGTATGCCTGCATGTACATGTGTACACCATGCATGCATGTACATACATGTGTGCATACTAATTTGTGCACGCGTGCACACTGCAATGTGTACTTACATGCACGCTTACAATATGTGTTTGCAGGCACATACATGTTCACACACTGCCCATACACATCTGCATGCACACGTTTTCATGGCACATATGTTTGCATGCACATATGCAGTACAGCACAAGTGTGTTTGCATACATGTGCAAACATACATGTGTATTTACCTACATTTCAAGGTGAACCCTCCCCAGAAGGCTCTGTTCAATGGAACTCTGAAAGTGTTCAAAAGCATGGTCTGAGAAAGCATCCCTCCTTCAGGGCATGTACCCAAGTAGTCTTTCTCTTGCTGGCTGAAATCATCAGGGATTGTTTCAAAGTTTTAACTTCTGATTTTCACTCTTTTAAATCCCAGAGCCAATACTTGAACAGAAGTAGGTTTGCTGTTACACCTCTCACTTTGATTAGCTTGTTGCGTTAAATTAATTGTCAGATTGCCTGAAACCAAAGCTTCTTAAAATGAACACTGGTTCACTCGGGAAATTTTTGCAAGATCAAAAATGGAAGATTGTGTCACTGACGAAAGGGAGAGATAGCCAGAATACAAAATCTAGAGCTTTGGACCTGAAATCTGGCTGCAAGATGGTTTTTTCCTGTTTTACCTAAGAAGTGGCCCCCAGGCTTCACATACCAGTAGCCTCTTTTTGTTATTCTTTTTTTTTTTAAAACATGTCCCCTTGTTAAAGATCCTCTTGATTGCAAGCAAAAGCAGCCTACTGTGCAGGCTGGCTTAAGCAGAAAAGGGAGTTTATTGTGGGGACATGGTGGGGAGGTGTCTCATGTTACTGAGAGGAAGAAGGCTGGCTGGCCTCAGAAGGCATGAGAACTGGGACCTGGGTCCAGTCCAGTCCACGGTGGCCACAGCTGGATCTCAGCTCTGCTCCTCCAGGCCAGGTGGCTGCTTTCTCCTCTCTCTGCAGTGGGATTTTCTCTGCCCAGGACTCCTGTGTCTACCTGTGGGTCTAATCTAGCATAGGCTGAGCCTGCACCTCCTTGAGAAAACTGATCAGCTTAGCTTAGTTTGAATGTTCACTCCAGGCGCACCCTGAAAGGGAGTGCAGCCTGCACATGGGGTGGGTAGTTCTTAAAGGGAGCCTGCCTCCGGAGGCGCCAGGGAGGCCTGCATTTAGAGTGTGTGCGTGGAGCATGTAGCTTGTTCCTGTTTTCATGGAGTCGTAGAGACCAGAAAGCATTTATGCCTGTTTCTGACAGAGATGCTCACACCTGGTCTGAATGGGCAGGGTTGGGATGAGGGCGGTGGAGGAGGGATCTGGCCGCACAGGCACTCTGCTGTGAGGGCCACTTCAAGCCACTCTTCCCTTGCTGGGCTGTGATTCGTTCTTTTCCAAGTGACTTAAACAGAGACCTTTTCTCTTGTTTGTGGGGATGAGGATGGTGAAGGGAGGAGGAGGGAGAGGGTGGCTGAGTGGAGGAAGCGCAGTTTTGCTGCAGAGATTCCTGCTCTGCAGCTTTTCTGCTGTGGACTGGCCCGGGGGTAGGTGGCCCAGTGTGTGTGGCAGGGGGGTGGGGGGGATGAGGTCTGGCTCTGCTGGTCCACTCTTGGGCTGTGAGCCAGGACAAAATCTTACACCAAGCAAGCATCTTTTCCGTAAAAAAGAGTGTCTCCATGCCCTTAGGAACTGCCTGGGATAGCCTCATTTTGTCCTGGATTTTGTTCTGGGCTCTGCTGCCTGTTTAGCATAGACCAGTGACCTCGTAACTGTGGCAGAGTTGAAGGTCTCAGCACATTCTGTGTGCCCTCTTGCATGTGTGTTTGCCAGCATGCCTGGGGCTTTCTTCAGGTGTTTCTGGCCTGAGGAAGTGTCTTACCCCCATGTTATTTGTCTGGCTACACGGTGTCTGGAGGGAGGGATAGAGCCCCAGCACTGGGCCCATTGGATCTGTGCTTTGAACAGCTCTGCTGATGCCAGAGCTGCCTGCCTTGCTCTGTGTGGTGCTGTGAAGGTCAGGCTTGGAAAGCTAGGAGCTGCTGAAAAAGGGTGAGTTTTGTTCTCTTCTTCCAGGGCTTAGTCTTCCTTGTACCAGTTTCTTTCTCTGTTCTTCTCTCCTTGACTCAGGAATCCAGTGTGCACAGCACTTATGTGGCGGGCAAACTCCAGTTTATACCTGGAGCTACAGGGTGGAGCTGCTGTCCGCTGGGAGCTGTTATTGAGAACCAGCTGTGGTGGGGGTGGATAAGAAGACCTGACCCCACCTGCAGGGGCAAGAAGCCTGCATAGCACAGCTAAAGAGCCATGTGAGACAACGGCTGAGCAATGAGAGTGGAGCCCAGTGTCCCATGCAAAGTGCTCAAGAAGTGGACGGGATGGATCGCTGCTGAGTGGCTCTTGAGGAGCTCAAAGTATCTTGCGGCTGATGTTGCCTGTTGGGACTTTCCCCAGCACAGACAGCATGCGGGATTTCAGATGCTCTTCTGCTCACCTTCAGAAGCCCAGGGAGTGTTGGCAGCTTATTTGCACCTGATTAGATAAAAGAGGTCATGATCTCTGTGAAGGTCTTTTCGGGGAAGTGGTCACTGGCCTTGCCAAATGTGGGAAGCGAGGCCTCTTCCCAGTTCTGCCTGTGACTCAATGGCTGTGGCTCAGGGCAAGTCATTGGATTTGTTTTTTGTTTTTTGTTTTTTTTCAGAATAATGTCAGCATGTGCTGAGCATCTGACTCACAGGGTGAGGCAGTGAATGAAGGACTTCATCTCCGTGCAGTGCTTGACGTGATAGAATGAAAACCCTTGCTTCCCAGCCTTGGCTGTCAGATTCTCATTTTAAGGAAAGCCGTTTTTGATGTGTGTTTCCTTTCAGTTCGGAGCTGGCTTCTGTTAGGACAGGGGGTTTCTACCCACTTAGCTGTGTCTCTGGTAATCTGAGATTCTTGGAAACGGGCCACAGTGATTCCTCTGGCCACATTCAGGGTCAGGTTTTCAGTTCATCTTCCTGGTGTTTCCACGCCTCATTCTAGGGGGAGGTTTAGTCGTTCCTTTCTCTGCTGTCACCCAGTAGCTTCCGGCCATTCCTTGTGAAGGAATCTTCCTAAGTGAATTTTCTCTGGTGAAGACTGAGCCCTGGAGGAAGAGAACAAATCTCACCCTTTGTCATTTGGGAATTTCACTGGCGAAATTCAGTGAGGCATTTGAGGTTTGTAAATGGGCAGACGTTTCCCACACGATTACGTCTGTATGTTGGAAAGATATATCTAAGTTGTAGTGAGGTCGGAGGGATTCTCAGCGAGAGGAGGGGCTTGGGCTGAACCCGGCACTGCTGTGACATGAACAGGGGAAACAGTGTTGGCGGTGGAGCAGGTAGACATTCCCTTGACCTCGTAAGTACGGATGCCACCAGGCGAACTGGCCTGGGGGCTGGAAATGATGCAGCTGTCCCAGGAAACGCACTCAGCTCACCTTTTAGTCTGGTCCAGAACGCTGAATTGAGCTCTTGGATCTTGGTGCTAAATACGTGGTGTGGCATTAATGGCAGTAAAGATGGATGGTTATGTAGCATGTAGAACATGCAAATCTGTTTTCAATAGGCTTTATTTTTTAGAGCAGTTTTGGGTTCACAGCAGAATTGAACAGAAGGTACAGAGAGTGCCTGTATACCCGCTACCCCAACATCTAGCGTCCCCTATTAGTTTCCTTCTGCAATAGTTATAGTCCACAAACCTACACTGACACATCCTTAAGTCTCCCAAGTCCACAGCTTACATTAGGGTTTACTCTTTTTTTTTTTTTTTTTTTTGTTTTAAGATGGAGTCTCACTCTGTCACCCAGGCTGGAGTGCAGTGGCATGATCTCGGCTCACTGCAGCCTCTGCCGCCCGGGTTCAAGCGATTCTCCTGCCTCAGCTTCCTGAGTAGGTGGGATTACAAGCTCCTGCCACCGCGCCCAGCTAATTTTTGTATTTTTAGTAGAGACAGGGTTTCACCATCTTGGCCATGCCGGTCTTGAACTCCTGACCTTGTGATCCACCTGCCTCAGCCTCCCAAAGTGCTGGGATTACAGGACGGTTCACTCTTGCTTTTGTACATTCTATGGGTTTGGCCAATGTACAAACACACCTCTGAGAAAATTGTGGGTTTGATTTCAGGCCATCACATAAAGCAAATACGGCAGTAAAGCAAGTCACACACTGTTTTTGGTTTCCTAGTGCATGCAAAGTTATGTTTACACTGTATTGCCGTCTGTGAATAGGGCAGTAGCCTTATGCCTAAACAATGTACGGATCTTAATTTAAAAATATTTTATTACTGAAAAATGCTAAGGATCATCTGAGTTTTTAGCAAGTCGAGTCATAGTGTTTTTACCCAGATGTTGATGGCTGCTGACTGATGACAGTGGTGGTGGTTGAAGGTTGAGGTGGTGGCTGTGACAGTTTCTTAAAAGAAGACAACAATGAAATTTGACACATTGATGGACTCTTCCTTTCACAAAAGATTTCTTTGTAGCATGCGTTGCTGTTTAGCATTTTGCCCACAGTAGAACTTCTTTCAGAATAGGAGTCAGTTCCCTCAAACCCTGCCACATCTTTGTCAACTAAGTTTATTCTAAATCCTTCGTTGTAATTTTGACATGCTCACAGCGTCTTCCCTAGGAATAGATTCCATCTTAGGAAACCACTTTCTTTGCTCTTCCATGTCTTTTTCCAGTTTCTGTCATGAGTTTGCAGCAATTCAGTCACATCTGTCGTCTCCACTTCTAGTTCTCTTGGTGTTTCCACCATAACTGCAGTTCCTTCCTCCACTCTAGTCTTGAACCCCTCAAAGTCATCCATGAAGTTTGGAATCAACTTCTTCCACACTCTGGTTAGTGTTGATATTTTGATCTTTTCTGTGAATCACGAATGTTCTTAATGGCAAGTGTAAGGGTGGATTCTTTCCAGAAGGATTTCACTTGACTTTGCCCAGATCTATAAGAGGAGTCACTGTCTATGGCAGTTATAGTTTTACAAAACATCTTTCTTTCTTCCTTTTTTTTTTGAGACAGTCTCGCTATGTCGCCAGGCTGGAGTGCAGTGGCGCGATCTCGGCTCACTGCAACCTCTGCCTCCCAGGTTCAAGCAATTCTCCCGCCTCAGCCTCCTGAGTAGCTGGGATTACAGGCACGCACCACCACGTCCAACTAATTTTTGTATTATTAGTAGAGACGGGGTTTCACCATGTTGGGCAAGATGGTCTCGATCTCCTGACCTCGTGATCTACCTGCCTTGGCCTCCCAAAGTGCTGGGATTACAGGCGTGAGCCACTGGGCCTGGCCACAAAATGTACTTCTTAAACAAGACTTAAAGGTTGAAATTACTGCTTGATCCATGGGCTGCAGAATGGCTGTTGTGTTACCAGGCATGGAAACAGTATTCACCTCCTTGTGCATCTCCATCAGAGCTCTTGGGTGACCAGGTGTGTCATCAGTGATCAGTAGTCTTTTGACAGGAGTATATATTTTTTTCTGAGCAGTCTCAACACGGACTTAAAATCTTCAGTAAACCGTGCTGTCAACAGATGTGCTGTCATCCATGTTCTGTTGTTCCATTTATAGAACACAGGCAGAGTGGATTTAACATCATTCTTAAGGGTGCTAGGAGTTTCAGAATGGTAAATGAGCATTGGCATCAGTGTAAAGTCACCAGCTATATTAGCCTCTAACAGGAGAATCAGACTGTCCTTTGAGGCTTTGAAGCCAAGCATTGGCGTCTCCCCCCTAGCAGTGATAGTCCTAGATGGCATCTTCTTCCAATAGAAGGCTGCTGTAGGGTAGCCACCTTCATCAGGGATCTTAGTTAGATCTTCTGGGTAACTTGCTGCAGCTTCTCCATCAGCACTTGCTGCTTCACCTTGCACGTTTATGGTATGGAGGTGGCTTCTTCCCTTAAACCTCATGAATCAACCTCTCCTAGCTTTCAGCTCCTCTTCTGCAGCTTCCTCACACATGGTTAGCTTTCATAGAATTGAGGAGAGTAAGGGCCTTGCTCTGAATCAGGCTTTGGCTTAAGGGAATGCTGCAGCTCATTGATCTTCTATCCAGACTGCTCACACCTTCTCCATATCAGCAATAAGGCTGTTTGGCTTTCTTATCCTTCATGTGTTCACTGGAGTAGCATTTTTAATTTCCTTCAAGAACTTTTCCTTTGCATTCACACTCAGCTAACTGGCCTTCCTCACTAAGCTTAATCGTTACCAGCTTTTGATTTAAGGTGAGAGATGTGCCGCTCCTCCTTTCACTTGAACACTCAGAGGCCATTGTAAGGTTACCAATTGGCCTAATTTCAGTATTGTGGTATCGCAGGGAATAGGGAGGCTTGAGGAGAGGGAGGGAGATGGGGGAACAGCCAGTGAGTGGGGGAGTCAGAACACACACAATGTTTATCCATTAAGTTTGCCATTTTGTATGGTTCATGGTGCTCCAAAATGATTAGTATCATCAAAGACCACTGATCACAGATCACCATAAGATATAATAGTGACAAAGTTTGAAATATTGTGAGAATGGCCAAAATGTGACATACAGACATGAAGTGAACACACGCTGTTAGAAAAAATGGCAGTGATAGACTTGCTCGATATAGGGTTGCCACAGACCTTCAGTTTGTAAAAAACACAGTATCTGAAGCATATCAGTGTGAAGTGCAGTAAAGCAAGATATACATGTCTGATGAAAGCATCCGCCTCACTCTGTTCTGGGCAGTGTCATATGGAATAGCTTCGCTGCCCTTGGAATTGTCTGTGCGCTCCCTGTTCATCCCTCCCAACCCATGATAACCACTGATCTTTTTACTGTCTCCATCACTTTGCCTTTCCCAGAATGTTGGAATCATTCAGTATGTAGCCTTTTCAAATTGGCTTCTTTCACTTAGTCCTATGTATTTAAGGTTCTTCCATGTCTTTTCATGACTTGATAGCTCATTTCTTTTTAGCACTGAATACTATTCTGTTGTCTGGCTATACCACAATCCATTTGCCTAGATGTGTCCATCATGACAAAGGACATCTTGGTTGTTTCACATTGTAGCAATTATGAATAAAGCTGTTATGAACATTTGTGTGCAGGTTTTTGTGTGGACATAAGTTTTCAACTCCTTTGGATAAATTCTAAGGAGTGCGCTCGCTGGACTGTATAGAAAGTGTATGTTTAGTTTTGTAAGATCCTGCCAAACTGTCTTCCAAAGTGTGCAAGCCTATTTTTTGACCAGGGCGGTTAGTCACACATAGCAGCCACATCTGTTGTGGTGCCTTCCTGGGAGGCCCCTCTCTTTTATAGTCCCATCAGTGCCACCATCTGCAGGGTCACCAGAGTCCCTGTAGGGCCAGAAGCACAAGTATGGCTGGGTTCCTTATCTCCCTGGAGCCTTGGCTTCTTCCCACCTCTCTCCAGCCTCAACTGTTTTTTGCCTTTGCCCTACAGGGGCTGGCTGGCGGTTTTCTCCTCACGTGGCCCCTCCCCTCGCTGTCTTGGTGGGAGCACCGTCCGGCCTTCGCACCTTGTAAGATGAGGTTCAGCTGGCACCTCCTCTGTGACACCCTTCCTCTCACCTTAGCCCAGTTAAAAAAAATTATTATAGTAAAGTTCCAATATATGTAAGTAGACTCAAAAGTATAATGAACTCTGCCTGCCCCTCACCCTGCCTTTATCCGATCAGCCTATGGTCAGCCTTGTCCTGTCTATGACCGCCCCGGAAATGGGCCCCAGAAATCATCTTATTTTACCTATAAATATTTTAGTGTGTGTCTCTAAAAGATAGTTTGAACTCACAGTACCATAAATCATACTTAAAAACAATTAACAAGTTCCTTAAGAGCATCCATATTTAATTATCGCTCAAATCTCCATTTGGTTCATAAATGTTATACCTGTATTTATAATTTTTCTTAATTTAGGATTTATATAAAGTTACCGACTGTGGTTGATTCATACAACCTCTGGATCTTGGAAAATCAGAGTTTTCTTTTTTCCCTCTGCTTTTGGTCATTTCGTTGGCTTGTGCGTGCAGGTTTTTGTGAAGGGAGCTGGGAATCGCCTTACTGTTTTCCAGCCTGGATTTTGTGGCTTGCGTCTCCATGGGGTAGTTTTGCATGTTCCTCTGTGCTCTGTTTCCTGCAAATGTGAAGTCGGGTGTAGAGCCTTGATGAGACTCCCATTTGATTTGTTTCTTCCTCTTTGAGGGATGGGCGAGGCTGCTCGCCACCTGGGATCTGTGCTGCACTCTTTGACCTGGAGGCGCACTGCACTGGGTTTTTGTGGTGGAGGCAACCATTGATACTCAGTGTCTGTATCTCCTAGTTCTTTAGGCTTTCAACATTGTAACATTTTAATTCTATGTGGGTTTGTAATTTCTTTGCTAGGCTGTTTGTATAAAGAGAACTCCCCCCGCCCCCACTATATGTTTACCTGGTGGTACTGTCCATGGGGGGAAAGATAACACCCATGTCAGTTTCTTCCTTTTATTTGTCAGTTTCCAGTCAGTGGTAACCAGATAGGGCTTTTTGCTTGTTTGGTTTTGTGGCATTAGGTGGACTTACACATTTGCATTTCAGCTTATTCCAGTTATTATTATTAGGGTTCACATTTTGGTCAGTGAAAGCTGCTTGAGGTGGGCCCTACATCCTCTTGGTGTGATTGTCATGGCCTTTGAAGCCCATGTTGCTGTATACTGTGATAAGATTCCTGGGGTCACATTGTCTGTTCCTGCCCCAGACCTGGAGTCAGCCTTTCCCAGAGAGCCCTGGTTCTCTGTGCTGGGAAGCGTTTGCAGTTCGCTATTGGGCTCAGGGCAGCCTGCTTTTCTGTTCCTCCCCTGTGCCCTCTGCACCTGGCCAGAGCATCTCCAAATGTCTGCCACCACACACTGCAGTCCTCACTAGCCACTTGCATGCGTGGCAGGGGGGTGGGGGGGGGTGGGGGGGGGTGGGTGGTGTTAAAGGCTACACCTGGGTTTCTCCAGGCCTCAGCAGCTGGTGTTGTAAGGTTATACAGTAACAGTGTTAACCAGCTTGCCCTGTCTCTTCTCAAAGTTCCACCCATTCAGTTCCAGGGGTCCAGGAGGTGCCCATCAGGAACAGTCCTTGGATGCCCTTGGGTCCTGGCCTGCCTCGTGGATGTCATTTGCTCCCATGTCAGCCATCTCCAGGGCTCTTCCCGAGAAGAGGGCAGTCCCCGCCAAGGGTGTTGCCTCCCAAACCTGCCAAACCACAAACCCTCTTGGTACCTCCACGCATCCTCGGAGTCGGCTTCGGGGAACACTGTGTTCCATGTCTTAGTGGAGTCCTGGGCCTCTCCCCTCCAGTATCGCCTGTGCCAGCTGGACACCAAGCAACAGATCAGTCATGAAAATGGCTGCTCAGCTCTGATCTGCCCTTCCCTCCGCAGGACTCAGGGATGCACAGCTCCCCAGGGCTGGTCACCCAAACAACAGCATTCCTTTCTCCTCAGCCTCTCCCCAGGCTGCTTGGGAGAGACAACTTCCCTCATCCTCCTCCAAACACACTAAATGCCCTGCAGGTATCTTCTTTCCAGTGACTGTGGCCCCAGGTCGTCACACATGGCCAGACACAGCTGAATCTCAGGCTAGATCATGTTGGCACTGCTTCCACCCCTTGGATAAAATAAAATTCCCAGTGACTTCCTTAATATTTTGATAGGCTGAGTGGCTTATATGCAAACTTTGATGTAAACACTAGGCCAGAAATTGGTTAACTGTGGTTTAGGACTCCTAATCTTCCTCCGGATTTATTGAAAACATGTCTTAGAATGGTACACACCAAGTGGTTCTCCCTGGCACTGCATCCTGCTGGCCACGTACCCTTTCCTGATGCTCCTCTGAAGGGAGGATGTTTAAAGCAATGATTAGCCAGTGTCCAAATGGCATGGAGCCACTTCCTTGTTGACACTCCCTGGGATCTGGAGGTCACTTCCAGCTCTTTCCTCTTTTCCACAAGAGCCGTGGTGCTGCACATGCCTGCTGTGTGCTGGCACATGCCTATGGGGTTGTGAAGGCTTTGTATGGGTCCCTGGACCACACCTGAGGAGGCGCTGTCTTAGCACCGTGGCGGGTGGTGGGGCAGGCTCCCTGCACTGGAGGAAGCACCAGCAGGCTTTTGTGCATGAACAGACAACTCTGTTGGCTTTCCTGCCCTTCCCTGTTTGCCTTCTTGATTTTTCCCTTCTCTTTTTGTTTCTGTCTGTTTTTGTTTGCACTCCCTCACTGCCCTCTTCTTTGTCCCTGCCAGGTTTCTGATGGGTTACTTCTTTGAGGAGGAGAACCCTACCACTGTTCCAGAATACTCAAGGCAAGGTTTGAGGGGAGAATTAGGTGGGTGTGCATTTCACAAGGCTTTGTTTTTGCCTAGGAGAACATCAGTGTCTGCCTTTAGTAGGTTGCCGTCATCATAGGCAATAATAGCTGACTGTAACTCAGGGACTGTGCTGAGAACTTTCCATGCCCATGGAGTCAGTCCCTTCAGCAGCCCCAGGAGGGTGAGTGCTATTGCAAACCCCACTTTGCATAGATCCCAAAAAGGGGACATTGGGAGCATCAGTAACTTGCTCGAGGTCACACAGCTAAAAGAGGGGAGGAGGGATTTAGAATTTATTTATCTTATAACGTTTATTTTTTGATATATAAATTTATATTTCCCTTTGTAGTTTATTTAAATGCTGTTATGCTTTTTGTTGTTGTTTTTGTTTTTGTTTTTTTTAAGAGACAGGGTCTTACTATGTTGCCCAGGCTGGCCTTGAACTCTTGGGCTCAACCATTCAAGCCTCAGCCTCCAGACTAGCTGGGGCTGTGGGTTTAGAATTTGAATCCAGTGTTCACCCTTCCTCCTGAGCGGTGCTGTACGTTATGAACAGGTTGTTTGCCAGGAACTGGGAGAATGCCATTTGCCTCATAAACCTTTGCCCCACAGACAGCTGGTGCTTTCCTTGGTTATATTTGGCAAACTATAGGGGCTAGTGGACCAGTTCTTTTGTAGTTGGTTAGAAAAGAAAAGATAGCGCTTTCCCTTGAAATAATTCATTCTCCATGAGATTGAGGTTCAGAAAATCTGTTAAATAAATCCCAAGCCCTGAGGCCTCCAAATCAGTGGCTGCTCCACTGCTCCTCTCTCTCCCCCGACCTGGTCTGTCAGTGACCCCCGCATCTTTTCAAATCATAGCATGTTGGAACAAGTGTTCCAGGGAAGGCCTCTGTCAGTGTTTAGCTTACATTTCTTGGGTGTACCTTTTTGACACAATTTTCCCCCCAGGGATAAGGAAACCAGAAAACCACAGTGGATCAGCGTGCAGGAATGCATAAGGGTGGCTCTGTGTGTGTGTGTGCGTGTACGTACGTGCGTGTGTGTGTTCATCCGTGTGTGTGTGTTTTCCTCCAGAGCATTTTAAAGGTCTCAGCTATTATTAACATGAATTTATTATCTATATTTAGGATAAGCCCACTAAGGATGATTTGGGATGAGCTGTGAATCTGTGGTGTATATATAGATCTCTGCACACGCGTATAGTGCATATTTATGTCTGCACGTACTCCTGGGCATTGACATCTGCCTGTGGAATGCAGACATCTCTGTGCAGGGTTGTGGCCTGTCATCTCTTGATTGGCAGTTGAAGTGTCCCGTGTCCCCTTGTTATTAATAACTTACTTGGGGCTACATTGAGTTGGGGATGTGCAGTAGTGATTTATCAAGACATCGTTATAAAGACACAAGGCTGGTTGTAATAGGCTAATCAGAACAAGTGTATTCAAAGTGGCGAGTTTCAAACATGCTGTTTAGGAGGCTGCACACTTATTTTCAGCGTTCAGAACATTGTTGAACCTCTGCTTTGGGCATCGTGGTCACAGCTAGTCTATGAGCCTTATGAGAAAGTTATACTTGCCATTTGGTGCCCACTGTGAGTTTCTGACCAAGAACAAAATTTCCAAGCTCGATCACCTGCCTTATTTGTGATGCTTGGCTCCAAGTGGTTGTTAGCTGTTTCCAAAAAACAAATGTGCTTTAGAGGATGAACATTATGCTGTTGTCTCTGGGGGCCAACCCATTAGGGGAGTTCCAGAAATATTTTGAATGATGACAGCATCATGAGAATACCGAGGGTCTCCCCAGGGGACTACTTTGAAGAGGGGCACATGCAGGTTGGTCATGTCTTTGTGTGAGTTCCAGGGTTTGAAAATAACTGACGTATACCGGTTGTGTGTGTCTGTGTGTGCGTTGCCTGCACAGCTAAGTTTAGACACCGAGCTTTGCAGACCTCTGAGAGCCGACTCCAAATTTGATTTTAAGTTGTCTTTTATTTTGTACCCATTTGGTATTGTCTTGCTTGAGCCTTTGTGGAAATATACCTTGACTTCATTTCGTAAGTCTTTTTTACTTTCTACGATTATGGAAAGGAAAAATATATATTTTATTTAGAAGACAACAGGTGTACTTATGCTCTTCTCCTATATGATGGGTAGTGGAAATGTTTTAATTGCCTTCTTTTGTCTGTTCTAACCTCATGATCATTGCATTTGTTTGCTAGTCTCTCAGCATGCATGGTTTTGAAAATGACCTGCACACTTTAGCGGATGTGATACAGAAACCAAACCCCCAAACCACACTGTCAGGGGACTCTAAAAATGTGAAAACACCTGGTTTTGGTTTCTTAGTCATTCTGTTTATTTGGTGAACTCTGTAGCTTCAAACGTACAGCTTTGGCCACTTAATGAAAGCATGTGGATAGTGACGTGAGGATGACCTGAAGATATGACTCCCTGTCCTTTGGACTAAGTGGCCCTTAAACCAGTCACACGCCTGGCTCAACTTTAAAAAGCAGTAAAGACATTGTCATCAGATCTATACAATGTCAAGAATATTACCCGGCCTGGATTTAGATGGAAATGAATTACGTGCAAGTACTGATAGGTACTTTCTGGGGGTTAATTTTATTATTTTCTTCTCTTTAATTTTGATGTAGACATGAAGACAGCAGAGGGAGAGACACCAGTTCTTAAGCATGTTGTGTGCTGGTGTGTTGCAAAACATTGCTGCAAGAGCTGTCTATCACCCACAAGAGCCCTTCTGACCTGATCTGTGGTCGTACTGGACTTGTGACAAGCTGGAATGTCCCCTTGTCACCAGTGGCACGTTAATGTTACTAAAAGGCAAGGAAAATATAATTGAGTTCTCCCTAAATCTCCCTGTGGCATGAACAGATCTCTCAGGTTGCATCATGTCCAGAAATAACTATGGTGGGGCCTAATGGGAGTAATTCCCTGGCTACAGGTATTTGGAGGAGGCAGCAGCACTTCTCATTGGAGCAATTTGGAACCAAGGCAGTACATTTTCCTGCTGTTCCTGAACAATCTGAAGTTTTGCAGATCCTTGGAGAAATAAAAGCCACAGTCTTGGAACCTCCCACCTTCTTTTGGCCTGAGTCCTTCTCATGAATTCAGCAACCAAAATGGAGTCATGGGGACGGGTGGGACCTGCCGTGATGGTCCCACCTGCATTACCCCCATGGCAGACTAGGGTCTGGTCTGTCTGGGAATGTGGTCTTTCTCTCTGAGAACCCAGCTGTGTGGTTAGTAACTCAGGATTGTGGCCCTGTGGTTACTGTGCACTAATCAGCCCTCCAAACACTAGAAGAGCACACCCTGGTGTCTGCACCGCTGGCTGTTTTCAAGAGTGTTGTTCTCTTCCACCAAACAGCCTGCACTCAGCCCTGCACTCAGATTTTGCTTTATTTGTTGATGAAGCTGGAAAGAGACCATGTGACCTGTAACCTGGTCTCTGCTAAGCGGTTGTTCTCTATTCTTGTCAAATGTGAAGGCTTCCCAAGCCTGGTTATGCGTTGTTGGCTGCCAGAGGGCCAAGTGTTTGAAAGTGAATACCAGATTAGAGAATTCATAAATGAAGATGCAATAACCCATCACACAGTTAGAGTGCAGGATCCCTTTCCCAAAATCAAAGTAACAGAGATGGGACTAAGGAAGTTGTACAGGCCAGAGAAGGGAGGGGGCTGTGGGGAGAAAGAAGGAATAGCTGGTTAGAATGTCCCTGTGTTTCTCAAATTCCGCAGTTTCCTAGCGACCCTTCCCTCAGAAGTGTAGCAAGGCCTGGCTGGTGTTTGACAGCGTCACATATTTTAAATTAAAGGCAGAGTGAATAAGGAGAGGTGAAAGGTTTACTGCGTTTGGATCGTGAGTCTTTCAGCCAAGATCGTGTCTTAAATTTTGTATCTTGTAATATCGTATCTGTGGGATTTCGTCAATAATGCTGACAAAATCTGAAGTGGTACAAAGGGATAGTGGGTGTTTCTCATCGGAGGTCGTAGATTTTGGTGGGTAAGAGTGCTGCTTGCTTAGAGGGGTTTTGGCAGCTGCCTTCAGGCAGTGAGAAACTATGTTAAGGTAGGAAGGAGAACAGACAACTTCGGCTTAGATGAAAAATTGTGAGCACTTTCCAACAGTGACATCCCAGGATTCTGTCTAAGTGAAAAGCTGAACTCTCTTAAAACTCTCTTGCCATGGCTCATGTCATCATTTCTTCAGGATTGGAATGTGTGCCACTCCTAGAAAGGATTATTGGCAGAGTTTTAATGTCTCTCTCCTGTTTTTCTTTTCCTCTCTTCATTCCATGTGAATATACAAAGGAAGGTGGCTCCCCCCACCCCAGTGCTCAGGGGTTGGGTGAGGCAGCACACAGACAGGTAGTGACCCTTCAAGCATGGAGAGGCCAGAGTGCAGAGGACGGGTGCGTGGGCTACAGCCAAAGAGGAGCGAGGGACAGGGAGGCCTTTTGGAACAGAGACCCTGAGCCACACTTAAAGAATGATGAGGTTCCCTAGATGAGTGTGTGGGGGCTGGGGGTGTGGGAGCAACCCCAGCAGAGCTGCGGAGATGGCGATGGGAACTTCCCAGAGCAGGGGTGTGGGGGTGCTGTGCTAGGAGAGGGCTGTAGGAACACCCAGAGTGGAGACACAGGCAGGGCCAGATCGTGGGGGGGCAGGCACCCCTCTGCAGAATGTGGAAAGGGCCTGGTGATGAGTATAGTTGAGGAGAGAGGACAGCCCGCTGGGGTGCTCTGAGAGGGAGGGATGGAAGGTTGCAAGCCTGGATTCTTGAGACCTGGAGACCAGGGAACAGAGTGACCTTTGTCTTATATCATAAGGGGGTTGCAGTTGAGGACTAAGGGATGCCGATGCCTCCAGAGGGCTTGGGGTGTGGGAAGAGAGGCCCCCACCTCCATCCTGCCTCGTGGGTAGAAACATGAGCGGGAATGAGAGTGGTTCAGAAGGCCATCCTCCCGCAGGCAGCCTCACTCACATACCTCAGTCTCTCCTCGGAAAAGTGTGTGCATGGGATTGTAATATTGCATCTATGGGAAATGTCAATGTTGACAAAATCTAAAGTTGTACAAAGGGATGGTGGGAGTTTCTCATCGGCGGTCATAGATTTTGGTGGGTAAGAGTGTTCCAGCCCGTATAACCCCACGTGCATACTTTCCTGAGGAGAGACTGAGGAACGCCAAGGAGTGACTGCACCCAGCGCAGGTTCAGCAGTGGCCAGGACGATAGTCTCCTTCAGGATTTGGAGTGAGGAGAAAAGGATTTATGGGGCTGACGTTTGTTTTCAGACCTAAACCATTCCTGTAAAATTGCAACCTAATTGCTCAGTCTGGCGGTTTCCTCTTTCTGGTAGTGGGTGAATGGAGGTGGGGGGAGCGTCTCCCCTCTTTTTTGGATAGTTGTTAATATTTTGCACTGCTTTTAGCACCTGGGGAAAACCCATTAAACAAATGTCCCCCCTCACATTGCTGCCTGAGGCAGGGGCATGTGACCAACACACCTCTACTTTATTCGGAAACAGTGACTTTGCAGCGACCCTAAATCCTGCTGTGAGCCCTGCCTGAGCTGGTGCTACGTGATAAACTGACACCTCCTCCTTCATCTCTGCGGAAGACTCTCTTAATAGTGTAGTTTGATTTCAAATTCATTATGAAGAGATTTTTTTTTTTGAGATGGAGTATTGCACTCTCACCAGGCAGGAGTGCAGTGGCGCAATCTTGCCTTACTGCAACCTCCGCCATCTGGGTTCAGGTGATTCTCCTGCCTCAGCCTCCCGAGCAGCTGGGACTACAGGCATTCAGCACCATGCCCAGCTAATTTTTGTATTTTTAGTAGAGACAGGGTTTCACCATGTTAGCCAGGATGGTTTCGATCTCTTGACCTCGTGATCCACCCGCCTCGGCCTCCCAAAATGCTGGGATTACAGACGTGAGCCTCTGTGCCCAGCCGAGGGTTTTTTTTTAATTTTAAAGAACTGGATCTATGTGAGCCCCTTGCAGTGGTGCTTGCTGTAATCCTCCTCAGTGATATGCTCCCATGGTCAGTTCATCAGAACATTCCTGGGTGCGTGAACTCTTCTGAGGTGTGAATTGTTGCGCTGTAACTCATTCCTCATTACCACGGTATTGCTGACATGGCATGTAAGATGGGATGTCTTACAGGCCAAGATGGAACCTCCCCTCAGTCCTCCCTGTGAAGCCAGCCGCTGTGGCCCTTGGTGCTCTCTGAGGAGCCATCTATCCCAGTGGCCCCCAAGGGCTGTGCGGGGGATGCAGGCACAGACTGAATGGGATGATTTATCCCAAATGCAGCTTTTCTTTCCTTCTCTAGAGTTTCTCATCACCAGCTGGGTGGCTGCAGGAAGGGTGTCCGAATCCTTACCAATACCCATGAGGCCAGGGATGGTCAGGCCCCCAGAAGGCCTCTTAGTACCCTTCTGGCCATCTGGGGCCATCTGTCCTATAGCATAGCCTCTCTGTCACACCCCACTCACCATGTGCAGGTACTTCTAAATGCAAGTGCGCTGGAGAATGTGTGTGTGTGTGGGGTTATGTAGGAAAACAGGACCTTCGTTTGTCATGGTGTGTACAAGGGCAGGCGTGTGTTCTCTGATGTTATATGGATTTTGTGGCCCTGAAGCCGTCAGCCACTTGCAGTTTTTTGGGGGCTCTGCCTCTTCCCTTGAAGCTCTGTTCTGTGGAGGCCACAGAGCCCAGCATCTGCATGGCTGCTTATTAAATACAGTGGGCCACTTGGGTCTTGTGCACCAGGGATGGAGCCACTGGCTTCTGGGTTGCCTCTGGAGTTGCTGGTTTTTTGATAGGGAGGTAAGGAAGAAAGTGAAACAGGAATGATCTTAGAGAAGGGACTTTCATAAGGGTGTGTGTGTGGCGGGGGGGAGGGGGCGGGGTGGTTGCGGGGAGGTGGGCTTTCCTTTTTTCCCCCAAGCTAGTCTCTCCTGAGTGTCACAGGAGCCTGAGTGTTGGCTGGGAGGTATCTGTCTTCAGGTCCTTCCTTGCTCCAGTCTCCTCTTCTCTTGGAAGTTCTCTTTCTGCCAGAGCATCAGCTCAGGACAGCCTTCCTGAGCCCCCATCTTCCTATATGTGGGGTGCCCCGAGCCCCATCCAGGGCACCTGCACTTCTGGTTCAGGGACATCTCATGCCTCAGCACTGTTGAAAGCAGCTCAGCCTGGCACTTTGTGGATGTTTGAGTCAGTGGAGAGGATTTTCTGGATTATCAGCAATACTTCCGCCAGCTCCTTCTTCCTGAAGCCCCCGCGACACTTGTGAAGCACACACCCTGCTTTTACTCAGTGGCCAAATGCCGCTGCTAGCGATGCATCAGTCATTTGGTGTATTTTGGGCTCTCTCATAATTTTATGATGAGTTTGCTGTTCGTTTGTAGTCTGTTTCTAATCTGGCTCATTAGGAATTAGCAAAACTTGTCTCTTGCTGAAAATAGATTGTGTTGCCAGGATTCAAAGCCAAATTCTGACTGCAGATATGCTGTGAATTTTTCTGTTTCTTTAGACTTTTTTCTTTCCTGTCCTATAACCTGTTTGTTACTGGGGTAGAAAATCCACAAATTTAACTCTTACTGTTTTATTTTTTAGAGATGAGATCTTGCTCTGTCACCCAGGCTAGAGTGCAGAGGCGTGATCGTAGCTCCCTGAGGCTTCAAACTCCTGGGCTCAAGCGATCCTCCCTCCTCAGCCTCCTAAGTAGCTGGGACTATAGGTGTTTGCCACCATGCCTGGCTAACTTTTTAATTTTTTGTAAAGATGGGGTCTTGCTGTATTGCCCAGGCTGGTCTTGAGCTTCTGATGTCAAGTGATCTTCCCCCCTTGGCCTACCAAAGTCCTGGTATTATAGAAGTGAACCACTGCTTCTGGCTCACAAATTTAAGTCTTTCAAGAGGAAACAGTACACCCAAGGGTCCTTACTTTTTTTCCCCCCAAAATTCTGTCACTTAAAAAAATAAGTTCAGCTTTTGTTTTAGACTCAGGGTGCATGTGCAGGTTTGTTCATGGGTATTTTGCATGCTGCTGCGGGTTGGCCGAGTGTCCTTCTGCTGTGACTGGTTGACCTGACACTGAAAAGGCTGCTGAGTTCTGTTAGTCACTCAGCATCAGTGCATTGGATCTGAAAGGACCACAGGTTGTCCCCAGGCCAAGCTCCTGGCTCTGCAGAGCAGGCATTGCTTCTGCAGCTTCCTGTGGACAGGCATCACCCGTCTGCTGAAGTACGCTGAATGGGCACACTTGCAGGATTACTGCCTTGAGATCTTCATGACCTCCATGTTCTTACTTGTGGAACGTGGAGTCCAAGTCTACCATCCCTGCAGTCCTCTCTTGTCTCTGAAGCTTTGAGTGAGCTGATGCCCATCACTGTGGAACTTTCGAGTCCTAATACCTCTTGCACATGAAAATCTCTCCGTTATTTGAAGACCTTTCTCATGCCGCTTTCTACTACCATCCATATCTTTCTTCTGTAAGCTAAACCTCTCTAATTGCCTCACATGATAAGATTTTGAGGGATTTCTTCACCTACCCACTCCACTGCCCCAGCCAGGCCTCATGATAGTTTGGCTCATAATAGCCACCGAGTGGCTTAGGAGAAGCACTTACATGGGGTCTGGCACTTAGAAAGCACTCACTAGATGCTCGTTTCTGGACGCTGCTGGGCACTGGCTGATGTTAAGGACTCCCTGTGCTGAGCTGGTTGTGAAGGGTTTGGGAGCCTGGTGTTTACCCCCACTGTTGGATGAGGTGCTTCAAGGAACAGCAGTTTGATACAGAGGCAGTTTGGGGTTTACTAGGGAGTCAGCCAGCGTGAGTCACATGGTATCAGGAACACCAGGCCCCGGGGACCGACACCTGTGTCTCCCCTGAGTAGGACGCTCCCATGCAGGAGCAGAAGGACAAGCAGCCCGGAGCTGCTGCCCGGCTGTGCCCACAGTGGGATTTTTGCCGATCAAGAGTCTGGAATTTACACTCCAGCAGGTTTGGAAGTCTCAGCAACAGCTCCTGTATGTTCAGTCAAGCTTGGCTGACCGTGGCTAAACCACTTTAATGAGTTTGTGGGACACCAGCGAAGCTGCAAACTGGGTCGGGATGGAAGCTGAGTGGGCGGCTGGGGGCTCAAATGGGAAAGCACTGGGAGGGCTGACCCACACCTGCGACTGCCCTGCGTCTCATTGGAGCAGAAAGGTGGAGGCTAAGCCTGAGACGGGGTAGGAACCCCTCTTAGGAGCCTGTTGGGCACCCTCCAACATAAAAAATTTTAAAAATTTAAGTATTAAAAAAATTGGCGTCTCGCTAGCCTTGAGAAAGAAATCAACAACCTAATAAACAAGATAGCTTAAAACAGTACCTAAAAAGCTAGTCACAAAATGTTTGGTTTTTTATAAAAATTAAATACCTTAACATATGTCCCTGAGTCGTTTTTTAGAAACCTGGACCCCCACCAAATAATAAATGCTGTCTGCAGCACATACACCCCAGGTAACGGAAAACTGAGGACAAAACTCTGACCGCCAGTTTTAATTTCTTTCTGAGAGGCCTGGAGGAAGACACTTCCACAGGCCAGATGCTAACATTAATTTTGCTGATCCCAAATTTCTAGACAAAGCTTTGCCTTCTTAACCAATAGCAAATCAAAAAACCTTTGAATCCACCTTTGACCTGCGGGCCCTGCTTTGAGACATCCCACCTTTCTAGGTCAATCCCATGTAGAGCTTTCATGTATTGATTTATGACTTTGCCTGTAACCTCTGCCTCCCCGCCTTTAAAAACCCTTACCTGTAAGCCATCTAGGAGTTAGGTCTTAAGCGCTAGCCGCCCAATTCTCCTTGCTTGGCACCCTACAATTAAAACCTAGCACTGTCTCGCTGCTATCCTGATGTCAGCGTTTAGCTCCACTACACCGGCCAAGTAGACCGAAGTTCGGTTTGGTAACAAGCCCTGGAGAGATAAGGCAGGGGCTTGGCTGGTCCAGGTGTGGGGTCCTGTTGGAGGCTGAAGAGTGAGGGTCGTGATCAACTCAGGATACCACTGGAGGCTATATAAGTAAGCAGCGAACTGTTTCTCATAAATGCAGAATGTTGGCAAACTGACAGACTGCGTCTGCCACCCAGAAGTGATGCTGAGGGCAGTTACGACCCAGACGCAAGTGTTTCTTATGGTTAGGCATAATTGAAGCCTGTTAGTAACAATATGAACCTGTGATCAATTAAGCAGCTGACCAATCGTTACCTCTTCCTGCTCTTGTTACCCAAAAAATATGAAGGGCTATAGAAGCTTAGGGGGCTGCCTTTGCTCACTGGAAGCAGGGAGGCTTTTTCCTCTTCTTCTTCTCTCTTCCTCCCCATGCTAGCCTTACCTTAAAATAGTTACTTTTGTTTTTTGTTATTTCTACATTCATCCCTTCAATCAGTCTCGTAATGACGGTCTCAAGTAGCAGTAACAGTAGTAACTGCTGTAATGACGGTCTCAAGTAGTAACTGTGGCAGTCAGCAACAGGGTCCTGGGGGTAACTCTCTTCTGATCTGGCTTTCACTGCCCCGAAATTAGATAGGGGTAGGGGAGACCAGGACGTCCAGCCTGAGAACTGTTAAATCACCCAGATTTCCTAAGGGAAGAACACACCAGACTCCTTTCCCGTCCAGGGGCTTGGTGGCCATCTTTCCAGCTGATACTGGGAGCCTCACAGTGGGATGAGGCTGCCTTCCATCACAGCTCCTTGAACCCTGGGAAAGCCCACGGAGGCTGAGGCCTGCACCCCCTCTGGTTGGGTCTGTCTCTTCCTCTGGTTTTCCTACAGGGCCAGGCCTTGCTGAGAATGTGAGATTGGGAGCCATGAGGAAGGGACTGTACTAGAGAGGTGACATGCAGACTGTCTTGGAACTTGCTTGGGAAGAGGTGGAATATAGTGGTACATAAATGGAAAAGGCGATCTGCATTTCTTGAAGCAGGTACAAACCAGTGGTTGAAAGAATTAAACCAGCCATTTAAAAAAAGTGACCATTTTGTTGCAAAATAAAGGACTGCTATATTAGTTGTTTCTCTTCTTTCTGAATTCCTCTAAGAATACCCGAGTGTCTATTGTGCTGTATTCCTTTTGCCCTGGAATTGTGTTTCTTGAGCGTAGGATGAGAGGGTAACATTCTTCCTCTGTCATCCTCCACCCTATTATAGAACTGATGCATATTAATTATAAAAATACAGCCGAGCATAAGGAAGCAGGAGGAAGGAACACATAATTCATGCCATGTAAGCATCCCCACCACGGTGCCTTCTAGGCTTTATTCTGTTTGGTTTTTTAATATACTCGTGGTAACAATGTGTTGCAGTTTGGTTTTTTTCCCTGCCTTGAAAGTTTTAACACTATATTGTATTTTTACATGATCTAAAAAGCTTTTTATTAACATTGTATGGATATGTCCAATCTACCTAGCTAATTTGGTCTTTTAACTTATGACGAACCTTTTTACGTAAACCTTTGCAATACATTCTTCACTATGTCCTTAGAATAGATTTCTAAAAGTGGAATTACAGGGTCAGAGAGTTTGAACGTTTTTAAGGCTTTTGATAGATGTTCTCAACTCTTTTCCAGAAAGGTTGTACAAGTTTACACTCAGACCAGAAGACTCTTTTGTACCTTTGCCACATTGTTAACATTTGCAAATAAAATCTTTGTTTATTGCCTAGGTGGTAGTTGACATTTCTGTTTTGATTTCTTTTTTCTTTTTCTTTTTCTTTTTTTTTTTTTTTTTGAGACAGAGTCTCACTCTGTTGCCCAGGCTGGAGGCTGGAGTGCAGTGGCATGATCTCAGCTCGCTGTAACCTCCACCTCCCGCGTTCAAGCAATTCTCCTGCCTCAGCCTCCCGATTAGCTGGGATTATAGGTGCCCGCCACTGCGCCCGGCTAATTTTTTGTGTTTTTGGTAGAGATGAGGTTTCTCCATGTTGGTCAGGCTGGTCTCGAACTCCTGACCTCAGGTGATCCGCCTGCCTTGGCCTCCTAAAGTGCTGGGATTACAGGCATGAGCACCACACCCGGCCTTAATTTTGATTTCTTTAGTTCTCTTGAATTGAAAAGTGTCTCATATGTGTTATCTGATCCCATAGCCTGCTTTTCTCATACTTTGTGTTAGCTGTTTAATAAATATTACAAATTGCGACCCTTTGTCTATTTTTAGGTAATATTTTCCCCACACTTTTCCTTTTTTTTAAATAGAGAGGAGATTTAACTTTATGTAGTTAAATTCTCATTCTTTTGCTTTCTGGTTTCCTCCATTTCTTTTAAGCTTAGAAATGCTTGTCTCATCCAGAAATCAGAAAAGTAATACTTAATTACATATTACTCTGATACTTGGTTGGTTTGCTTGATTTTGATATTTAACTCTTCATCCACCTGAATCTGGGTTTTTTTTTTTTTTTTTTTTTTTTTTGGCGGAGTCTCGCTCTGTCACTGGGCTGGAGTGCAGTGGCGCAATCTTGGCTCACTGCAAGCTCCGCCTCCCGGGTTCACGCCATTCTCCTGCATCAGCCTCCTGAATAGCTGGGACTACAGGCGCGTGCCACCATGCCCAGCTAATTTTTGTATTTTTAGTAGAGATGGGATTTCACCACGTTAGCCAGGATGGTCTCAATCTCCTGACCTCGTGATCCGCCTGCCTCGGCCTCCCAAAGTGCTGGGATTACAGGCGTGAGCCCCCGCACCTGGCCTATGTGGTATTTTTGAGAAGTGCGGCTCTAAGTTGGTTTTATTCCCTTCTCCAAGTTCCTAACCAGTTGTTCAGTGAGACAGCCATTTGTTATTTCTTTGTTTTCAGAGAAGCTGTATCTATCTGTGGTGTATCCCTCTCAATCCTCCCCTCATTCTGGGTTGGGCCCAGGAGGAGGGCATCCAACCCGGACCTGGTGGAGAGGAGCAGCTTTTTTTAAGGCCAGTAGTGCTCAATATTTATAAACTCCTTCTGTATCAGCTCATGAGACATTTCACAGTTGTACTCTTCACCTGCTTGGCTGTGTGACTGAGAGGAGCTGGGCATGGGGTGGGACAGCAGCGAGCAGGTGAGGTATCGGGGCAAGCCCACCAGCTTCTCTCCCGTGTCGTCTGCACTTCAGTATTGGATTCCTCCCCGTGGACCCAGCGCTGAGAAAATCCAAGGCCAGTCTTGGTGCTACCACTTGCTTAGACAAATCACTGAGTTGTCTGTGTCAGCCAGTTTCTCCGCTGTATTTAAGTATGATCAGTGTGAACTAAAAACCTATTTGGCCTGCCTGTTGTGAAGCTTAAATGAGAGAAAGTATCTGAGAGTGTTTCCAATCATCTAAAGCATTGTGCTCACGTAATTTCAAAGAATTATTAATGTATTAATTTGAGCCTTTAGGTGCTAAGGGTTGTAAGATGCACCATCATTTTGTCAATTTTAAGATGCATTCCCCATTTCAGAGATGTAGGAACAGGAAAAACCATGCATCCTGGAATTGGTGTTTGGTCCTGACTCTCATGGGGGGTGAGAAATGGTAGAGACAGTGTCCTAGACTCGGGGGTGGGGTTGCAAGGGGTGTAGAGGAAGACAGTCATGGATACCCATATTTTATTCTCTAATGATACAGAATCTTCATTTTGGGCTGATTCCTATGGCTCTATTTTCTCTTTGTAATTCTACTTTGTGATGCATGTTTCAGAAGAGAAGCCATTTTCCAGCTTTCTTCATCTCATTTCCATTGTGCTAACAGAGAAACTCTGAATTCAGCTGAGGTGCTTTTTACTTTTCTTTCGGTGAATTGTCAGGCATGAGCCACAGAAGCCATCAGAATCAGGTTTCTGTGTGGAAATCACACGGCGGGGAGGTGGAGGCACAAAATGATGACATGCACATCTTCCTGCTCCCTTGTGGAGCTGAATGTGGGGGGCCCTTTGCAGTCTGGCAGGCTCGGCTCTGGATTTGAATTCAGTCTCTGCCATTTATCACTTGAGGGATCTCAGATGAATGCTCTTTCCCTTTGCCTTTCCTTGAGACACAGTCTCCCTGTGTCACCCAGGCTGGAGTGCAGTGGTGTGGCAGCCTCGATCTCCTGGGTTCAAGCAATCCTCTTGCCTCAGCCTCCTAAGTAGCTGGGACTACAGGTGTGCACCACCATGCCTGGCTAATTTTTTCTTTTTTTTTTTTTTTTTATAGATGGGGGTGTCACTGTGTTGCCCAGGCTGGTCTTGAACTCCTGGTCTCAGGCGAGCTCCCCACCTCCACCTCCCAAAGTGTTAGGATTACAGGCGTGAGCTGCTGTACCTGGCCAAGTGCTCTCTTTCTGATCCTTAGTTTTCTCTTCTGTAAAGTGAGGATAAAAGGATATATTCTGGAGCGTTGTCAGGAGAATTGAATGAGCTGCATGTGTAAAGCCCTAGCAGAGTTTCCTGGGTATACAGGAGGCACTCAGTCAACATCACCTCCTTCCCATCTCTCTCAGGAGTTGGAGGGTGACAGAGCAGAGGAAATTTAGGTTTTCACTCTTCTGGGGGTGGGTCAGGTAACTGCGATCGAACCTGCACACATTGTTTTATTGCCACGTCGGTTGGGTCGTGCCTGATCATTTGCTTCTGGTCTGACTGTCCGAGATCCCTGTCAGCACATGTCTGGCACCAGCCGTCCTCTGATAACCCTGCCATAGAGCTCCAGGAGAGAGTGGGGCCTGTTCCTGGTGGCCTGAGTTGTTGAATTGTACTCTTTAGACATTGAACCTAGTGTTTCAAAACACACATTCATACGTGAGGCCTGTCTGCTGCGCTTTCTCTCCCGGATGTGAGTTCCAGCACGTGCATGCACCCCCTCACTGCCCCCTATCCAGAGCCACAGCCTGCCCTGTCGGAATATGTCCAGCCCTAATGAGAGAGGCGTTGTCTTCAGATCACACACTCTGCGGCGGCTGTGCTCTGCCCCTTCTGGAGCGCTGGGTGTGAGAGAGGACTTCAGAAATAACGGGGGCAACGTTCCGCTTTGATGCTATTATTAGAATTTTCCAAACACCGCTTGTTTGTAGCTTCACAGGGACTTGGAGAGAGGCGAGTGGGAAGAGGTTGCTGCTAGTGCCATTGTACGGGAAGCTCAATGGCATTTATCTGGTCCAAGGTCATTCAACAAGAACAGGTTGAAATCACCCTCAGACCGAAGAGCCGGCCGTCTGTGCATTTTGCTTTTCCCGCAGTTCAGCCGGGACTCTGCTTCACGGATGCTTTCACCGGCACGCACAGTGAAGCCAGACACACAGGCCCTGCCTGGTTGGGGGCGAGAGCATTTTTCCGTAGTCAGTGGGCTATTCCGAAGCTAAGAGACCATTTCCTTGAACCAAAAGGCTGATTCTTTCCTGCTGGAGCTCCTGTTTTCACACTCATTTCCCTGGGGAGTGGAGCTGAGGTGTGCGGACTGTTCCCACCCCCGCCTCCACCCAATAAGCTTTGGGGGAGCCAAATAGTGCTTCTCATTGGAGCCTGAGTGGATGCAAGGAGGCACACTTGCTTCATGAAAGGGAATCAGTGATCTGTCCTGCTGCTCTGGGGCTCCAGCATGGAGCTTCCTGTAGGCTGGGGTGGGGTTGCTTCTGTGTGACAGCCTGCACAGAGGTGGTAGATACGGCCGAAGCCACTTCTACTTTATGCTGTGTTTGGGCCAGATGTCCTTGGTGGCTGGGAGGGTCTGCTGTGGAGGTGCCCATGGTCAGAGAGCCTGCAGGCTGCAGTGGCTGACCTCTCCCCTCCTCACCTGGCATTGCTGAGAGGGTGCTTGCTGGGTGTTCTCAGCTGGGCAGCCAGCCGAGGCTGTCACAAGTGACAAGGGAGGAATTATTTTCTCTTCAAGGGGTGGATGTGAATTACTTAATTATTTGCAGAAGGGTCATTGCTTTTTTACTTACATTCTCCTGGTTCTTCCCCAGTGGAAGCATCAAGACCCTACTGCGACAGGCTCATCAGCATCTTGTCACAGCTGTAGATGTTTGCCAGGCTTTCTGGACGAGTCCAGCTCTAGATTGCAACCTGGTTTAGGTACACACATTGAAAAGGAGAAGAAAAAAGTAAAGATAAGATAGGATTTGGCTCAGGATTGATGTTGTATAGGGTTTGACTTTTATTATCTTTCACTCTTGAAAATTGAAATGTATTCTCCTTTGATTTCTGTTGACGTTGTTGGTAATAGAGATTTCCTTCAAGTCTTTAAACAGCATTATTATCGTTTCCTAGGTTCTTAGTTTTGATTTGTTTTACAAGCAGTTGTGCTTCATTCTAATCCTCCTGCATCCATTTTACCTTTTTCTCCTTGGGTTTTGTTCAGTGATGACTTAATAGAAAAAACACCTGCATGTCGTTGCGTGCATCTTTTCCAGACCTCTGTCTGTAGCTTCTCCTTTCATCTGCCATTGCCCAAGCGTTACTGGAAAGGGGTCCTCATCCAGACCCCAAAGGAGGGTTTTTGGATCTTGCGCAAGAAAGAATTCAGGGTGAGTCCATGGAGTAAAGTGAAAGTGAGTTTATTAAGAAAATAAACAGGGCCAGGCGTGGTGGCTCAGAGCGCCTGTATTCCCAGCACCTTGGGAGGCCAAGGCGAGCGGATCACCTGAGGTCAGGAGTAAGAGACCAGCCTGGTCAACATGGTGAAACCTCGTCTCTACTAAAAATACAAAAATTAGCCAGGCGGGGTGGCGTGTGCCTGTAATCCCAGCTACTTGGGAGGCTGAGGCAGGAGAATCGCTTTGACCCAGGAGGTGGAGGTTGTAGTGAGCTGAGATCATGCCTCTGCACCCCAACCTGGGTGACACAGCGAGACTCTTGTCTCAAAAAAAAAAGAAACAAAAGAATGGCCACTCCATAGGCAGAGCAGTGGCATGGGCAGCTTGACTGAGTATACTTATGGTTATTTCTTGATCATATGCTAAATAAGAGGTAGGCTTTTTATGAGTTTCCTGGGAAAGGGGCAGGGATTTTCCTGGAACTGAAGGTTCCTCTCTCTTTTAGACCATCTATGGTAACTTCCTGACATTGCTATGGCATTTGTAAACTGTCATGGCACTGATGGGAATGTCTTTTAGCTATTGTGTTATAATTAGCATATAATGAGCAGTGAGGATGACCAGGAGTGGCTTTCTTCGCCATTTGGTTTTGGTGGGTTTTGGCAGCTTCTTTACTACATCCTGTTTTATTTATCAGCAGGTTCTTTGTGACCTGTATCTCATGCTGACCTCCTGTCTTATCCTGTGACTGAGAACACCTAATCTCCTGGGAATGCAGCCAGTAGGTCTCAGCCTCATTTTACCCTATTCAAGATGGAGTCACTCTGGTTCTAACACATCTGACACGAGCACTCAGTGTCTACCCTCACGGGGGTTATGGTGTGAGGAGACCAACGAGAGCTTCTGGCTTTTTCTAGCTGCTACTTCCTGTTGACCATTGACAGCCACTTTACCTGGCTAAGGTCCCCTCACCTTACTGTTTGAAAGGTATCTAATAATCCCCATTTCAGAGATTTATATTTAAATGAAGACATTTAGGTGAGAACATCAGGGTCCTCTTGCTAAATCTGAAGAATCCTGATGTTATCGTTGAAGCCAAGTGCTCCTTCCTGGCCACATGTGTCCCTTCTGATGAGAAGTTTATCCCTCTCTGTTCCCTGCCACAACTTCCAAGCTGCATGGGACACACCAAGACCCCTCTTGTAGGCTAAGACAGCACAGTGCAGCCTGGAGTTCAGGGTCTCAGCCTCTGCCTTCAGCAACGCCTCGCTCCTCCTGCCCCATGAAGGAAAGAACGGTTATTCTGCAGCGGGGCTGCTGGCGCTGGGCCTGGAGGAGAGCCGCTCATACCCCACACACGGGAAGCGTGGAAGCAGGTGTGAGAAAGAGCCATCCGAATCAAGGAAAACTGGGACAAACACATCTTTGTTTGTTTGTTGTTGTTTTATTTTTTAATTTTAATTTAATTTTATTCTTTTTTTTATTTTTTTGTTTTATTGACACGGAGTCTCCCTCTGTTGCCCAACCTGGAGTGCAGTGGCGCGATCTTGGCTCACTGCAGCTTCTGCCTCCTGGGTTCAAGCGATTCTCCTGCCTCAGCCTCCTGAGTAGTGCACCACCACGCCCAGCTAATTTTTGTATTTTTGTTAGAGACAAGGTTTCATCATGTTGGTCAGGCTGGTCTCGAACTCCTGACCTCATGATCTACCTGCCTTGGCCTCCCCAAGTGCTGGAATTACAGGCATGAGTGACCGCACCCAGCCTTTATTTTTATTTTTAACTTTACTTTTAGGTTTGGGGATCCGTGTGAAAGTTTGTTATATAGGTAAACTGGGACAAACACATCTTGAAATTAAAACAGAGCCAGAAAAACCATGCACATGCTGAGGTTCCCTTTGGGTCCGAGCCTAGTGGCCTGAGTGAGTGGATTTGCAAGACTGTGTGCTTTTCAGGGCTATGGGCACTTCGTGTGGAGTGTTTAGAATGGGTGATTAATTGCTAATAGTTCTGAATTGCGAATAGTCGCAGTATCAGAGAACACTGTGTGGTTTTTACCCCATCCTCTCGTGCTTCTAAAGGAAAAACAGGGTGAAAGCCTTGGTTCTTGGGTGCATCTGCCGAGGTGAGGCTGTTTTCCAGCTTTCCTTAGAATCCAGTCATTGTTGGTGCTTTGGCCTGAGTGTGCAGAACACCTGACCGGGGCAGAGGTTCCTGGCAGCGGAGGGAGTTGCTGAGTCTGGTTGAACACCTTCTGTTTGTATTTGCGCTGGGCTGGAAACTCTAAGCCTATCAGGTAGTCCAGAACCAGTACCTGTTCCACTGACAACAGCTAGAATTGTGAGAAAATGGCCACCAATGGAAAGAGCAGTAGAATAGTAAGGGATTTTTTGTTTTTTGGTAAAATTCCAAGGAAAATACAAGCAAAGCACTGCGAGCCTAATAATTTGCCATTGCATGGACTAAGGGGTAAGGAAGGATGAACTGGTGTATTAAAGGAAATCCAGTTTAGTTCCCACCTATGAAGATTACTGAGGTTTATGGAGAGTTGTTTTGCTTTGGGCCGTTGCGGAAATAATCTACTTGGAATGAAGTTCTTTCAGCTCCTGGGAACCTTTAATTGTCCTGTGGGCTGGTCATTCAGGTTGTGCATCCACAGACTCGCAGAATTGTGTAGCCCTGGAAGGAAGGGACCATAAAGATGAATCAGCCCAGCCTTCCTCAGACATCCTGCGACCACCCCAGGCCCAGAGAGGCTGTGCCTGGTCCAGGCTGCCGAGTCCCTGCGGCAGCTGTACTGGAACTGTCTGCTGAGTGTGCCCTCCCCCACGGGGCTTTTGTCTGCTTCTTGGACACCCTTTTCTTCCCCTTGGGGGTCAGCTTTTTAATGGCCAGCTCATCTCTGCCTGAGAGGAGGAATGAATCCCAAGGCAGGGCAGGCAGGGTGAAGGGGGCCGGGCTTGGGTTTAGGGGATGGCTCACCTCTGCCAGCCTGTGCTTCATGTTTGAAGACAGGTGATGGTTAACCAGGCAACAGTCCCTGCCAGTAGTGTGTACAGACAGTAGTGTGGCTGGTAGGTTTGGCCAAGGCCTGGAGTTGGATTCCTACCCCTGCCACTGCCTGGCTCCACTGCCCGGGGCCAAGTCCCTGTCCTTCCCAGTGCCCCAACCCCTGGACAGCAATGCCCAGGTGACGGAGAGTAGTCTCTGTCCTGCTGAGAGGATGGGAGCACAGTGGCGCATGACTTCCCGTGAAGCTGCTGTCCGTTGCTATAGAAATCCAGCCTCGGAACTGGGAGTACTGTCAGTGGTACTCGGGAAACTTCCCCCTTCCTCCAGCCTGCGCTTCCTGGAGTGACGCGCTGCCACAGCTGGAGGCTTTTCTGCAAACGTGTATTATGGTTTTATCTTCTCCCCTCCCACAATGAGTTCTGTCTGTGTCAAGTGTTTAGAGATCATTCGAACCTTTCTCCTCACCCCTCCCTTCCCCTTTTCCTCAGAGAAAAGCTTGTGCATAACTCAGTAGTCAATGAATTGTCTAAATCATGTAGCAAAACACAAAATAATGTGACTCCCAGTAGTATATGCCATTATACAACCCAGCTGTACAGTATTTCAGTGTATTCAGAGGACCTCTTTTCCATTACCGAGTGATAGTGTGGAAGGGAAGATACGTATCCTTTCTAGTTCTGAAATAGCTATATTCTTATTTTCTCTGCTTTTGTGTCATCACTGAAAAATTCCAGCATTCGTTGCAAATGTGTGTCTATTTTGAAACAAACCACAAACGAAACAAGAATGCATAGATCCGTAGATAACCACGCTTAAAGACATTCTGTTGCTTCAAGGGGGGTGTGAGTGAACGTGAATTAGATCACCCCACAGGAGACTAGTAGGAACTGATTTATTTTGTTGGCAACATTTGTTGACAGTGTGTCTTGGAGTCTTAATATTACAGCTGGAAGGAGAGATCTTGCCCATGTTAACACTGCGCAGAAGGGAGTCTTACAGGCTCTGGCTCCAGACCCGGGCTGGGTTCCTTACTTTGTTTTTAATCTTTAAAAGTTGGTAAAATACATACATCATAAAATTTGCTACCTTAATCATCCTTAAATTTACAGCTCAGTGTCCTCACCCATCCACAGAACTCTTTCATCTTGCAAAGCTGAAACTCTGTCTCATTAAACACTAACTCCCTTCTCCCCTCCCCTCCCCCTGGCAACCATCATTCTACTTTCTGTCTTCATGAATTTGACTCCTCTAGGTCCCTCATGTTAGTGGAATCATCCAGTGTTTATTCTTTTGTGACTGGCTTATTTCACTTAGCATAATGTCCTCACCAGCACGCATCAGAATTTTCTCCCTATTTAAGGCCGAATATTCCATTTTATGGTTAGGCCACATTTTGTTGATCTAGTCACCCATTGATGGACACGTGGGTCCTTATGGCTATTGTGAATAGTGCTGCTATGAAATATGGGTGTACAGATATCTCTTCAAGAGCCTGCTTTCTTTTGTTTTCCTTTTTTTCTTTTTGAGACAGGATCTTGCTCTGTTGTCCAGGCCGAAGTGCAGTGCCACAATCATATCTCACTGCAGCATCAAACTCCTGGGCTTATTTTCCTGCCTCTGCCTCCCAAGTAGCTAGGACGACAGATGCTCACCACCATGCCAGGCAAATTTTTTGTTTGTTTTTTTGTTAGAGATGAGAGCTTCACTGTGTTGCCCAGGCTGGCCACTCCTGGCCTCAAGTGGTCTTCCTGCCTCGGCCTCCCGAAGTGCTGGGATTACAGGTTTGAGCTACCACCCCTGGCGGAGACCTTGCCACCACACTGCTTAATAAAAGGCTGGGCTGCATTTTGGGATTAGGCCCTCCTGTGGAGGTGGGGGGAGGGTGGGGAAGGAGAACGGTGGCATCCCAGCCAGGAAGCATGAGGTATGGCCTCCGTCCACCAGGCCACTTCCTTCCACATCAGCATTCTTCCACACTTGGGCCACACAGGGTCTGCGAGAACTCCAGGTGGGTCTTAGAGTGGCACTGACCAAGCAGTCTGTGTAGCGGAACTCACTGTGTCCCCCATCCGCAGAAGCTGTGTGGTGAAATCGTTAAGGGCCCGGGCTTATATCCAGCCCTGCCAGTTGATCACTCTTGATCTGGGGCAAGTAACTTAACCTCTGTGTGCCTCTGTTTTCTCCTTTGTAAAGTGGGGAAAAAAGTAGTACCTACCTCCTAGGGCTCTTCTGGGTTAATATAATTAAATATACCTAGTACGTGCATAGTAAGCACCATTTAAGTGTCTAGAACATTATGGGTAAAAATACGCCTGCACTTTGGTGAGTCTGGAAGTCTAAAGTGTAACTTTCCTAAGCCGGTCGTTGCCTGTTCTGTTCACCTCCCTAAGTTCGCATGCTCATTTGCTGAATGCCCTCTGCGTACTTGCTGGTCAGCTACTTTTTGTCCTCTGTCTTATTGTGGGGCCTGCGTGGGAAGGCTGGGTTTTTCTGAACACTCGCTTATAAATTATCCTCTTTCTGTTCATTTAAAGCCAGATGCTGTCTGTGTGGGAATTGGCCTGTACCCTGGGAGAAGGTGTGAGCTCCCCTGGGTCCTGGGGGCCAGCAGTTCCAGGAGAGCCGTTTCCTTCTTGTGGCTGCTCTTCAGAGCAGCAGCCTGCAGGCTGGGCCCCCCCCCCCCGGTTCAAACTTTTTAGGGGAGTGGGCTGGAGAGCTGCCCAAGTCCGTGTCTGAGCAGCTGATGGAGAGAATGGTGCTGGCCCCTCTAGGTTTCTGGTACTCCTGGAGCCTGAGTCCAGAAACTGAACCTTCTAGTCCTTCCCTTGCAGTGGATTCTGGGAATTGGGGTACTGGGCACTGTCAGCCCCATTTCCTGTGAGCATCTGGGCTTTGGGCAGGGTCCTCACTCTCTCTGGCTTTCAGTTTCTGCGTGTGAAAAATCAGGGGAATCCGTAGCCTGAGAGCTTCTCTGGAAGGTGTAGTTATTTTTTGGTAAGAGATGTCCAGTCGTTTGCAGCAGCTGCTAGGAATGAAATGCAGAACCGGCGCCATTCGAGAGCAGAAGCAGCAACAAGGCGCGGTGTGTGCAGGTTCCACACTGTCACACAGCACCGCTGCCCATCCTTTGGGGGGCCCTGAAGTCCCACGCAGAACTGCGGGGCGGCCCTGCTGAAGTTCTTGTGGATGCTGCTGTTGCCCTGTAAAGAGGCATGGCAGGTGCAGTAGAGGCCAAGGAGAAAGAGTTCGTCTGTCGGCCTGAACACTCCCTTGGTTTTTTCTTGGCTTTACGCAGCATATTGCTTTTCACATGGGAAAGTGTCAGCCCCACGCTCTTATTAAAGCATTGAGTTCTTCCAGGCCTCTGTTGCTGCTCTGATAACCGAAAGGGTATTGTGCTTGTCTTTATCTGCCACACGCATGTGGGTGACATTGATGCTCCAACCAGATGCCCCCAGCTGTGACAGGCAGAATTTAACTGTCACCCTGCTCAGCGGTCACCAGCTCATCTTATTTGTCCTGATGATGGTCCCTCCTGTTATTTGGCTGTTTGTCAGATATCAAGAATTTTCTTTGTAATTAGGCTTTAATTGCTAACTTTTAAATTCTAATCACTTTCAAAATAGCACCCTTTTAAATGGAGGTGACACATCTTAGGACGTTCAGAACGATACCTCCTATATTTGCCAGAACATATTCCGCTTACAAAAGCAGCATCTGCGAGTGCTTGACAGCTGTGTCGCGAGGAGGTGGCTTGATGCAGATCCTCCTGGCCACACCTGGATCGGGAAGCAGAGCAGGTTGGGGTTGGAGATGTTTCGGTGCTGCCTTCTGGGCCACATGTCAAAGAGTTGACCCTGTTATTTCACAACCCTCTCCCTGTATCTAGAGTGACCATGCTATTTAGTGTCCAGACCTGAGTGCTTTTTGAGAACGAAAGGGGAAATGTTAATAATTACACGGAGACAGTAGTTAGTATCCAGAACATTTGTCCTGTTTTGTGCCTGAAACGAAGAAAGACTACTGCACTCGGCTTCTCTATAACCAGAGGATCACAGAGCCAGCATCACCCGCAGCATCAAATGATAAAAGCTTAGAGTAGCTGGTGCCTGCATGTGAAGGGTGGTTTGTGTTCCTCGCTACTGGAAGTAGGATTATGGTTGTAATAATTATGTCGACTTCAGTATTTTTTTCCTTAAGAAAGTTTTATTGTGCCAACATCTGCAAAAATAGACGCTGTGTACTCTTAGGTACCAAGCACCCACCAGGATTTTGCCATGCTTGTTTTGTCTTTTCCTGTTTATGCCTGTGTGTGTGTGGTGGGGAGTTAGGGGTGGTAGTGGTGTGTTTTAAAGCAAATCTCAGATGTTATTTTTCTTTCTGTGATGCTTACTTCAAAGTAAGTACCACTAACCTTGTGCCGGTGTTCTCATGTGGGGCAAGGATTAGTTAGAGTCTAAGGGATTTGAAGAGCAACTATAAAGTATTAAAAAGCCTGGGAGTAGATTGTTGATTTGGGGCAGAGGTTATGGTGTTGCTGATACAGTGGCTTCTAAGCTTCTTGTGGGAAGGATGAGTTTATCTTTGGCAGCCTTCAGTGATCTCCCCGCAGGGCTTGAGGTGAGATGTGTAGTGACGTCAGGCTCCTCTTTTGCTTGGTAACCTACAAACCAAGGTGAGAGGCCCGGCGGAGCATCCCAGGGGTCTCCCGACGGCCCCTCCAGAGCTGCGTCGTCTGCTTTCCGCTGCAGCATCTGCAGGCTCTCACTCATTCCGCTACATTTAGAGTGCCCCATGTGCCTGTGGGCCCCTCCTGCCTCAGTACCAAGACTGTCCTTGGCACCCCCTCCCCAACCCCATTCTCAAATCGCCCCCTGTGTTGCTTGTTAGCAGGCAGGTTCCAGTGAAGACCGGCAGAATCTGAATTTCTCAGGGAGCGTCTCAGAAATCTGCACTGTCAGCTCCCCTGACCCCTAAGTTTGTGGGGTCTCCTGGCCAGGCCTCAGGCTCCTGGCAGTCGGGCCTGGGCCTTCCGAGGGGGTTTGTCCTGGAAATCCTGTCTTCCCCCAAGGGAAGCTCCCCCAAGGGAACCCTTTTAGGTATCTGGTATTTGAAGCCAGTCCCCCGTTTCCCTCTGTTTTTGTTGTTGTCACACTGTAGGGATGGTTGTAATAAATACAGACTTTTAGAGAATGCAGCCAACTCAGTGGTTCTCTGGGGATTCCTCCGCTGAGGTCGGGGCTTAGACATTTACATGATTTTCTTTTGCCTTTTGAGATTCTTATCCATAGCTAGTTTGTTGATTGAAAGCCACCCACCTTGGCAGTGCCTGTGGGGGCCTTGCCCCGTGTGGTGTTTGATGCAGCACAGCAGGACATCAGGCAAGCCCAGATGTCAGGCAGGCCCAGAACGTCAGCTGTCTTCTTGGTGGCAGTGGTTCCATCTGGACTTGGAAATACCGTGTTTGAAACGAGGTCCCTGTAATTACTTAATTATAAAGAAATGAGAGGTAGCACTTCCAGCTTGCTTGCCTACCTGCCCAGCCCCTCTGGGAAGTGTGTCTTTTAAAGATGCTCGCCGCTTGCATTTTTATTATCCTGTGATTAAGAGAGAGGACGTTGGTCCACTCCTCGTCCAGGCTGCTTTGGGCAGTAGTGGACCTGCTTCTGGTGTTCCTTGAGGTTCTACTTTCTTGTGAGGGTTCTTTTTTCTTTCTGCTCCTTATTGATCTGTAGCTGCTTATGTTTTTTGGCTTGGCTAAAAATAAGCACTTTTCCCTCTTCCTCCTGGGTTAGGAGTGAAAAAGACAGTCTTTGTACTTCTGCTCTTTGGAGTTGGATGTGAGAAATTGATAAGCTAAAAGACTGTGGTTATTTTTCCCCTCCCTTTTCATGTATCTCGTTAGGGAGCCCTGGAGGAGGAAGCTTTGGGAGGAGTCCTGAGCCTTCTCTCCAGCACCAGGTCTGAGAACTTGTTCGCGGCTGTTCATGTCTTATGTGTGCCTGGTCACCCCTCTTCCTCTTTCAGTTTTGTTTTTTTGTTAATAGCTAAATCACATTTCTGGTTATTTCCTTAATATGGACAGTATTTTCATTTCCTCTGGAGGTGTTGATCGGAGGCCACTGCCTGTCTCCCTTCCTGACCCGGTTGGAGTGAAGCAGGTGTGGGCTCAGAAAAGCCTGCTTGGGAGGCACTCCTGTGTTCATTTACAACTCAGCCACCTTCTACCAACCACACACTACACACTCGGTATTAGATGAGAAAGGAGCAAACTCGGCTCTCAGGGAGCTGGGGCATTTAGGAAAAGGAAACAAATTAGTATAGTAAGATGCATAATGAAATGGCATTGGGACTAACCTGGAGGGATGGCCCAGGTTGCAGGGGGAGGGGTGGGAAGGAGAGAGGGCATGGGGTGGGTGTCGTGCATGTAAGTGAAGTGGCATGCCAGGAGCTGCACGCGCTTCAGAGTGGCCCCACGTGTTGGTGGGGAGGTGTTATGCTGGAAATGTGACCGGTGAGGAGGTTAGGTAAGAACCACGCAGGGTCCTATATGCTGCAGTCCAGAGCTGGCTACCTCCTGCACTGTCAGATCTCAGTGTCTGTCCCGCTGGCCGCACTGTGCAGGAGTCGTGGCAGGGGACAGACGGGAGGCAGGTGGGCCACTAGAGCCCAGGTGAGAGGGGAAGTGGGCCTTCAGCTGTGGCAGGGTGAATTGGGAAGGAGGGGCCAGAGTTAGAGAAACAGGAGGCAGTGTCTGCAGATCTGGCCAGCTGGTGAGATGTTGGAGATGAGGGGTGGGCAGTGTCAAGCTGGGGGAGATTTCAGACGATGATTCTCAAAAGGATGCTCTCTGATGTGACAGCATCCTCAATTTGGAGGAATTACCTTTGTGTTCCTTCCAAGATGTTGTCACTGGACTGATGAACTGAACTGAAACCCTTTCCTCTGGCATTTTCTAGTTTCCAAGATCGACCGTGAATTATAAAGACTTCATTTTATTCAACATTCATTGTGTTCAAACCTTCTAGCTGAAAGCTGCCTACTTTGGGAGTAAGGTGTGGCTTTGCCTGCATGCACTTTGCTGTCCTTGACTCTTGGCCAACATTCCTAGAGCCCCTGCCACAGGACTGCTGTGGGCTGAGACTGGTGTCGCCTCTCCCTTGAGAGCATGGCCTGCTCTGCCGTGTGCCTGGCTTGGCCACTGGTTCTCCTTTCCTGGTCCTGCGGGGGCTTTTCTTTTCTTCTCTGTTTTAAAATAATCTCAGGCCAGGGCCACTCCTGGCCTATTTGATTCTGCGAACAGTGGCTGGCTAGTGGTATGGCCACATTCCCCTGCAGTGGTTGAGGCTAAAGGGTCACAGTTGAGAGAAGCTGCCTCCTTCCTCCTCCAAGAACCCCTCCGTCCTGCCCTGTTGCCCTCTTCCCGTTGAAGGAGAGCTTCTGTCTCCAGAGTGAGGGCCTCAGCTCTGCCTGTGGGTCAGCTCTGGCTCCCAGCCTGGAAGGCATTGCAGGCTTCATGAAGAGAGCTTGTCTTTAGCTGCTGTTTCTAAGCATGATTGCTTGTTGGAGGTTGGCAGTGGTAGATGCTCCTAACACACATCCACACCTTCAGGGCAAACGCTCTGTCCCCAGACATTGTCCCTGTTTAGTTAGTTTCCTAAACTATTATCACTCAGCAACCTCTAGGATAGTCACTGTATTATTACATACAGGTGCAGCCCTCTTACATACCTGTGTGTGTGTCCAGCCGCACTGGACACATGCCTCCCACTTGCCCACACTTTTCCCCATCCCCCTTTAAAGCTTCAAATCTGAAAAGACAGTGGTGCTGCATGGCTGAGAGCTGCGAGGTGGACTTTGGGTGAAGGGCTGCCCACCAGAACAACCAGATCAGTGGCCACCTCGGGGCGTGCACAGTGCACTCAGAGGGAGAGAGCCCTGTGGCACTGCGTTATTTTCCTCCCAGAGCTGAAGCCAGAAACCTGATAGGGAAAGAGGGCGTTTTCAGGGCTGGAATAGTTCAGCACAGTCCCTTCCTCACTGTGGACTCCTTTTCTAAATCTGCAAGTCACAGGTAACCTGGATGCCTCCCACAGGTCCCATAGCCCTGGAAAGCCCTCGTTTAACACAGGCGCTCTCTTTCCTTTCTGCAGAGGCAGCTCCACGCCTTGCTTCTAGAGGTCCCTCACTCGCCTTCCCAAGTTAACTCCAGAGTGTGGGTCAGCTTTTTCAAGGGGTTTTGTTTTCTTTTTCTTTCTTTCTTTCTTTTTTTGTTTTTGAGACAAGGTTTGTCTCCCAGGCTGGAGTGCAGTGGTGTGATCACAGCTCACTGCAGCCTTGACCTCCCTGAGCTCAGGTGATCCTCCCACCTCAGCCTTCCGAGTAGCGGGGACTACAGGTGTGCACCACTGCGCCCAGCTAATTTCTGTATTTTTAGTAGAGACAGGGTTTCGCCCCATTGCCCAGGCTGGTCTCAAACTCTTGGGCTCAAGAGATCCACCCACCTCAGCCTCCCAAAGTGTTGGGATTACAGGCATGAGCTACCATACCCAGCCCCACTCCTCCCCACCTTTTTTTTAAACAGGGCCTCGCCCTGTCACCCAGGCTGGAGTGGTCACGGCTCACTGCAGCCTTGACCTCCTGGGCTCAAGTGATTCTCCTGCCTCAGCCACCTGACTAGCTGGAACCACAGGCACATGCCACCACACCCAGCTAATTTTTGCATTTTTTGTAGAGACGGGGTTTCTCCATATTGCCCAGGCTGGTCTCGAACTCCTGGGCTCAGGCAATCCACCTGCCTCAGCCTCCCAAAGTGCTGAGATTTCAGGCGTGAGCCAGTGAGCCTGGCCTACTTGTTTAATTCTTGATCGCTTGATTTCAGAAGGTGCTGCTTCTGCTTTTATGGCTCCTGAAGTCATTTTATGGTCTTGACCTTGTCTTTCCTGAAGCGGGTGGGAGGACATTGCAAGGCCACCTAGATTGGACTTGTGTGGTTGAGCTGGGTTCAGGAGCATCCCTGGAGGGTGGATGATGGTTGCTGCCTGCTTGCTGTTTTATAGGGTGTTTCTCTTACAGGCTGCCAATAGCTTGGTGGTTTGAGCATCGTATTATTGCAGTGATGCTTAGGTCTGGTGTTGAGGGCAGCAAGATTTCTGCCTAAACATATTACTTCTCCATAGTAGTGACTCTAGGATGAGCCACTAGAGACGGGGGCATGTATTGAGTGCAACAAGCGGTTGAGGGACCTTGGATTTTGAGGGTTTTTAAAAACCACCTGATCGGTTTTTGTGCGTCCTGCCACAGTGTTGCCTAGGTGGGCTTAATGAGGTGGGAGTGGGCTTTTTGTTTTTTTGTTTTATGCCTCAGCCATGTAAATATAAACAGATACATTGAATCATTCAATGTCCAGAGTGGGAAATTGCAGCAAGCCCTCTTCACTTTTAGAATAGCATGGCGTGAATAGCTGCAAAACCTCCCGCTGGTCTTTCCTGCCTCTTTAAGAGTTCTGTCTCCAGAGACTGGCAGAGCTGTCTCTCGGCAGATTTGCCGAATTGTTTCAGCAGGGCTTCTCCAGTGGCCATCAGATCAATTGATCTTGACACATAGGGGTGCCTCTGAGGGCTTCTCACTCTTGATTTAATTTTCAGAAACGCTTCTCAACACGGTTGGTGTCTTCCTTAATTATACCATAATAGAGGTTGACAGCCACACAGTGTGGTGGACCCCAGGGTGAGGATGGCTGGATGGGCTTGTGGGGCTATTGAGGCAGAGACCCAGGAGGGTGCTCTCCATTCCTGGAGGCGGAGCCCATGAGTGGCTTAAAAGACATGCACTGGCTCCACGCTGGGGCCAGGAGAGCGATCGCCTGCTTGGTGACTGCAAAGCTGCCCACCTCCGTGTGCTGCCGTTTCTCTGTACCGAAGCTTCCCTCTTTACCTCATCATAGGAAGCCTGAGATGTAACACCCAGAAGAGGCTTGACAGGCTTGGAATCAAAGGCATGACTTCATACATCACCCAAGGTGTCATATTTCTTCCCAGAAACTTATATTTGGATAAAACAAAAATCCCTTTTCAACCTTTGAAACGGTTTCCAACAGCTGCTTTAAAAAGACATAGTACAACAACTCCTTCCAGTTCCTCTTTCTGCCCGCTTTGTTTTTGTCTGCAACCTTTGCAGAGAAGTGAATGTCTCTGTTAGAGTTGGAGTTGGAAATTGAGGAGGGATGTGTGACTTGATTCTGAAAGGAAAGTCTCATCTCTTCGGTAGAGCATTTTTGTTTTGTTTGTTTCTTTTTAGACCTTAAGCTCTACTTATAGTTCTGTCTAAGACACCTTTGTGGAGCAGTTGGAGTGCCTGGCTCCTCGTTAGAGAATGCGCTGTAACATTCAGCCTCTCCTCGGCCTTCTAGGATGGTGGGAGGCACAGACACACACTCCTTTTCCTACCCAGGGATTTGGCGTTCAGAATGGGGGCTTTGACTGCTGGGCTCTGACTGTGCAGTTTTCTGGATGGAAGCCTGCTGTCTTCTGAGCACAAAGGAATCCATCTTTTTCTTTGCTTTCCTAAGGAATCTATTTTCACAGTCCCAGAGCAACTTAGAGAATTCCCAGCCAGGGCCACCATTCACAACTCCTCAGGACGAGGCTGGTGCACCCGGCATGCAGGTGTCTGTACCTTTGTGTGACTTGTTGAACTCTTTTCTACTTAAGGTGCACTACCTGGGTTGCTTTCTGGAGCATAATATTCTTCCTCTTGTGGAAATATGTTCAGGATCTTGTGTGGTGTCCTGGGTTGGATTTTATAGCTTTGCCAACATAATGATTACAGTTGACGATCACCGTGGCCGCTGTTGTCTTTTCCCTCCATTCCCCTGCAACTTTCTGGACCTCCGGGATGTCTTCCTGGAGGGAAGGCCCCTGGAGAAGTGTCCCAGTAGAACGCGCTGTTGTGTCACTTGCTCTGACCGCCGTTGACTTCGCAGCACAGTGCTGCACATCCGTGACAGGGTGATGGTAGAAGATGAGGGTCGGATTGTCCAGGTAGTGCCTCCAGGAAGCTCAGGATGATGGCCAAGCCAGAAATGTAAGGTGGCTTTGGGGCACAGGATGATGCCCTCGAGGTAATGCATGGTCTAGTTGTTTTGTAAACAGTGCTGTTTCCTGAAGAAGCAATGATTTTCTGACTACCCGGCCTCCCCAAGATAGCCCTGGGAGGAGAATTTCTGATTGTCTCTACAGCAGTGCCTTCTTCTGGAGGATCTCCCCACATGTCCCTGTGCCCACCACGTAAGCTAAGGAAGGAAAGCAGAGCTCCTCAGTTCATTGATGGCTTCAGCTACACATGAACCAGTGTTACAGGAAAGGGGTCCTGATCCAGACCCCAAGAGAGGGTTCTTGGATCTCGCTCAAGAAAGAATTCAGAGCAAGTCCGTAGTGCAAAGTGAAAAGAAGTTTATTACAAAAGTAAAGGAATGAAAGAACAGCTGTTCCATAGAGCAGCCTCGAGAACTTCTGGTTGCCCACTTCTATGGCTATTTCTTGATGATATGCTAAACAAGGGGTGGATTATTCATGCCTCTCCTTTTGAGACCATATAGGGTAACTTCCTGACATTGCCATGGCATTTGTAAATTATCATGGTGCTGGTGGGAGTGTAGCAGTGAGGACGACCAGAGGTCACTCTTGTGGCCATCTTGGTTTTGGTGGGTTTTGGCCAGCTCCTTTACTGTAGCCTGTTTTATCAGCAAGGTCTTTATGACCTGTGTCTTGTGCTGACCTCCTATTTCATCCTGTGACTTAGAACACCTTCACTGTCTGGGAACGCAGCCCAGTAGGTCTCAGCCTCATTTTACCCAGCTCCTATTCAAGATGGAGTTGTTTTGTTTTGGCTCACATGCCTCTGACAAAAAAGTAAGCCCTCGGGGGGGCTCAGGCTGATGGGCTCCCTTTTACTTCTTTGAATCCCCAATTGGGCTTGGAACCATGGCCTGTAAGCGCATCCGACATTTGGCTAGAATCTCGAACCTGACTCAAAGATGAGGACGAGGTTTTTCAAATTGTAAGTTGTGACTCAGTAGATCATGAAACTAATAGAGGAGAATAACATCAGTATTCATGATGAATAATTAAATAGAAATACTGGAGCACATCATACATGTAAGAGTAGGTAGTCTTTTATGACACCGTATGTGGATGGATGGGTGTGCATGTATTTATATAATGTATATATTTAAATACATGCATTGGGGGCTGGATGTCTACATCAAGTTTATTTGTTACTATAGGTTTTGGCGAAAAAGTTTGAAAGCTGCTAGGATAGTGCATAGCCAGGAGGGAAATAAAAAGAAGCTATGAGAGAACTAGATAATCCCGCTCCTACACTGACTCATGTTTTGTGTGAGTGGGACACCCCTCAGCCTGCGCCCACTCTCAGGAAGCTTCCTCTTTGAACCGCTTATCATTGTGGGGCAGCGACCATCTGCGCCAGCCCTGTCCTTGGCTCTAACATGAGGTTCATTGGCTCATCTTCCTTGGACTTCCTTTTCTTCCTCGGGCTTTAGCTTCTTGCCCTGCTGCCTGTTATCTGCGGCCTTCTCTCTGGCCATGGTTTGGGGAAAATCACTCCATCTTTCTGTGCCTTCAGTGTGTTTGTCCACTGTGAGTGAAGCACAATCAATACTTGGTGACTTGGCTAAACTGCATTCAGTCCTTCTGAATACTTATTTACATTTTATTTATTATTTTTATTTTTAGAGATGAGGTCTTACCGTGTTGCCCAGGCTGGAGTGCAGTGGCGTGATCATGGCTCACTGTAATCTCAAACTCATGTGCTCAAACGATCTTTTCATCTCAGTCTGTGGAGTAGCTGGGACTATAGGCCTGAGCCACTGCCCCTGGCCTGAATACATTTAAATGAGATAAAATTAAATGAGAGAATGAAAATGAATAGGCCCATTGCCATGCCTGAGACAAACTCAGATGTCTGCTAATGATCAGTTCTCTTCCCCTTACATGCAGGAGTGTTTCTGTAGTCAGACTGGACACCTACACACTTAAACAGTCATTGATGGGGAGTCAGCCTTCAACATTTTAAGGGTCTCTTTGCGTTTTTAGTTTTATTTTTAATCACAGTAAGCACATTTTCATGTATTAGAGAAAAAGAGGAAAAAACACCCGTAATGCTTTCTGTGTAGAAACAAGCATTACAGTGGCCTTGGTGGTGTTTTTTGAAAGGACTGGGGAATTAATTCATCGAGAACATCTGAGGACGCCTTCCAGATTCACCAATCATCAGGCCCCTAAGTACCCTCCCAGACCCACGCCCCTGAGTTCTTTTCACGATTCCAACCCAGAGGTCTCGGTTGTGAAAAGTTTCTTTTGTCAGACACAGTGAGCTCAGTCTGTCTGGCCGAGGCCACTCTGCTCTTGGAGATGGATTACAGCCTTTGTTCCCACTCCCGGGCCTCCTGGCGTGGCCTCGGGGGCCCCTGGTTGGTGGCACTCACCATTCACTCTGTGGAGGGGTCCGGTGGAACTGATATGTTCATAAAAGCTACTGGTAAAAACAAAACAACAACAAAAAGCTACTGGTGCCCAGTGCCTCTTACGAACTCTCATGCAGATTTATCGTGTGGGTCTGTCTGCGTGGGTGTCTACCTTTTTATAAAGACTCAGAAATGGTTTCTCTTTTCACCCATTGTTTGGAGAATAATAAGTCTCTGTCAGATTAGCTTCTTGGGGCCTCAGTGCTTTTTGAAAAGAGCTTGCATAATCAGTGTCTGGTGAGCTGTGAGGCCAAGAGCATATTCCCATTGTGCAACGGGGATGTGGATTTTGCACATTTTCAATATTTCACCATTCAGTCTTGTCAGAAGTCAAGCTGCCGTCCACCCTGCACTTGCAGTTGAGACATAGGCCCTTCGTCCACAGTGGATAAGTTTTTCTCCACGTGGGCCACATTCTTACTAGAAAAGAAACCTGGGCCCTTTAGCTCATCACCCTGTTCTCTGGCTTTCCTAGAGTTGGTACAGAGCCGATGCCATTGGTGTTTTTAAGAAATAATCTTGAGTCAGAAGGAATGTGACCAAACCCGCACAGGTGAGAGATCTCTGGACCCCCTTATATTTGCCTATTCTGCCCCTTCAGAGAAATTTCTGGGAGAGAAGATAGTATTATGGGACAATGAAGCCCTAACCCCCCAGGACCTCAGAATGTCACTTTATTTGGAGATAAGATCTTTATAGATATAATCAAATTAAAATGTGATCGTCAGCATGGGCTCTAGTAGACTGGTGTCCTTATGAAATGGGGGATTCAGACAGAGCCAGACACACGTGGAGGGAAGACAGTGACAAGAGAATAGACAGCAGGCACCACCTCTAAGCCAAGGAGAGAGGCCTGGAACAGCTCCTTTCCCCACAGCCCTCGGAAGGAACAAACCCTGCCGCCCCTTGAGTTCAGACTTCCAGAACTGTGAGACAGTGTGTTTCTGTTATTGAAGCCTCCCAGTTTGTAGTACTTTATTATGGCAGCCCTGGCATACTTACTCAGGTAGTCTCTGTCAGGTTATTTATAACTCACCTTATCACATTGGTAACATGTGGTTTTATCATTTGGCATGACTGTCCAAGGCCCCTTGCAGTTCTAATATTTACGTACTAGCACTTAAAAAGACTTTCTGTGACCACAGGGTCTTTGCTGGATGGGGTCTTGGTCTGAGGCTTTGGTTTCCAAACATCAGGGTCCTCCCAGATGAGGCTGCCCCGCGCCCCATGCACCCCCAACCCCATGCACCCCCCACCCCGTTTCCGCGTGCAGTTTTCTATGGACGTATTTCTCAGGTCCTTGGGTTCCCTTCTGTGTGAGAGTGTCACTTTCTCTCACGTCTGTGGAGCGGAAGTCCTGAGGCAGTCGCCGTTTGGGGCCTGCCTGGGGTTGTGAGAGCCTCTTGTGCTGGCTCCTGCCCGCCCTCTTCTTTGCTGGCTGCCTGGGGCTCCCTGCAGGTTTTCGCTCGGGGGTGGGCCCTGCCTGCTGCTGCTGACCTCCCGGAGAGACCCGCCTCTCCCTAATTATAGCTCATCTCTTAATCCCAGTCGTCATTTCAGCTGGCTGTCCTTGAACTGAAAATTGGAATACAATTCAACCTGTAGCTGTTTTAAAAACTGCCATATTCAGAGAGGGTCAAGATAAAGAAATTTTAGCTTCTTTCAGGATCTTCCAAAACAGATCAGGAATGATTGAATCAGGACAGGGTTGCCTCCTTTGGGGCTGGGAGGGACAGGGCAGGACTCTCCCAGGACAGTCCCATGGGCAGAGCTAGGTTTTGTGAGGACTGGAGCTTTTGTCATTTGAAGACCATTTCTAAGAGAAAGAGTGATTATAAACCCAAAACTGGGCTCCCAAGTGCATAGCACAAGGGACCCCACAGAAGATCACAAATAGCCCATCCTGACTGGAAGAGAGAGTTTAGATTGAGGGCCAGGTCGTGAGGGCACTCTGAGGGTTGCTGAGACATTCGGCGTCAACCTCCAGTTCACTCAGGAGTTCTGAGTGGAGGACAAAAGTCTTGCTTTAAAAGGACTAATTCTGTAGTGATTTTGCCACATGGAGAGGGGAGGGAACTATTGTGTCAGATCAGAAAAACCATGGGATCAGTGCTAAGGGCCTGTGCGGTGGGCTCTGTCTGGGTGGGAGAGGCTGTGGCCTGGTCGTGGGGCTCAGTCGGTGGGTGGGTGATAGAAGAGTAAAGCTTTTGTGTTTTTAGGGTGGGGAAGAGGAGAGTCATTGATTTGAGATGCAAGTGGAACACCACGTAGACCTAGCCTCTGGGTGGTGATGACCTTCTAGGGTTGGCGTCTGGAGACGGTGCGGTTTTGGGATGGGGGAGCAGAGGAGGGAGAGAGAGAGAGAGAGAGAGAGAGAGTGTGTGTGTGTGTGTGTGTTTTATGGCAAAGACCTGGATCCTGAATCTTGGGGAGAAAACTGTCCTTGCATTGTACAGATTGGGCTGGTTACATGGCTGAAGTCCACCGTGTCATTTTAGGCCTGTTTCTGGCTTCCACACTGGTTTGCAATGTCATCCTAGGGAAGTCAGCTTGTCCTTGGTAGGATATATTCATTGGTGAGTTAACTCAAGAGATTCCTTTTTGCGTTTCTTTGCCTTCAACGTTCGTTTCCTAAAATTGATTATGCCTTCATAAAGTTGCCAGCGTTTTCAACATGCTTCCTAGATGCTGGATATTTTATCGTTTGTCATGGATCAATTTATTTTTTTGGCCCTTAACCTATCACATTTTCTACAGTTAAATTGGCTTAACTTTCTAATGCAGGGGCAGAATGTAACCTGCAGGTTGTGGCTTTAGAAAGCAATGTGGAACTCGGGGCCATGGTAAGCAAGCTGGTGGTGGTTTGTTTTAATAGCGCACCTCATCCTTTGATGTCAGAACACTGTCTACACACTCTGATTCGTTTCAGTCAGTCCCTAAAATTTGAAGATGAAATGCTGGGGAGACAGATCCTCTGGCCTGAGGAAGCTAGCCGTCTTGTTTGGGAGATAAGAAAAACCAACTGTTTTGAAAATACCTTGGTTCTGTCATTAGAGAGCTGATCAAGTGCAGTAAGAGGCAAGGTCAGACTGGGCTGTATTATGTTTTGATTCAGAGAAACTATCACGAAAGAGGTAACATTGAGTCGGAGCCTGAGAGAATTGTGGAGAATCCCTGCAGGAGTAAATAAGACCATCCCAGGAGGGCTCTCATTTAAGGCCATGTGTATTGTGGTCATTTGACCTTGGTTCAGATGCCACTTCAGTTTAGATGCATTTAAAAGCAGAGAAAACATTGGAACCTACTGTGTAGTATTGAGTGAGCATTAATTGAGATGTGTGTGAACCATTGAGCATGATACCTGGCGTGTCATAAGCACCATTATAGCAAACTTACAGAAAGCTGCATTATGTCACTATACACCTAGAGAATGGCTTTGGGGGGAAAAAAAAAAAGCAAAAACACCACCAAGTACTAGCAAGGACATAGAGCAGCTGGAACTCTTATCCCTTTCCAGTGGGAATGCAAAATGGTACAACCACTTTGGAAAATAGTTTGGCAGTTTCTTACAAAGCTAAACACATGTTCTCATACGACGCAGTAATCCCACCCTTAGATATTATCCAACGAAAATGGAAGTTTATGTGCTCTTGGGATTCATAATGGCATTATTCATATTTGCCAAAACTGGAAACTACGTAACTGTCCCACGACTGGGGAATGGATGAACAAGCTGTGGTTTGCTTACCCGGTGGAATGCAGCATGCGGCGGGATACCCCCCTGCAGTGGAAAGGAGACAAGCACGGTTCACACAATGTGGATGGATCTCTGTACATTATGTGCATTAAGAAGCCAGGCCCAAAGGCCACATACTGTATACTTCTATTCATATGACATTCTGGAAAAGGCAAAATGACAGAGAAAGCAGATCAAGGATTGCCAGGGGCTGGAGGAGAGGGTTAACTACAAAGGTACTCAGGGGAGTTTTGGAGGGTGGTGGCACTGTTCTGTATCTTGATTGTGGTGGTGGTTGCATGACTATATGCAGATGTCAAAGCTCCCAGATCTGGATACTAAGAAGAGTGAATTTTACTGTATGTAAATTATACTTTTAATTTAAAAGCAGAGAAAAAAAATCATGAGCCAAGTCAGGGAAGTGAGAAGGGTCTTGTTGTATGTGGAGAACCATCATGGAACAGGCCAGAACTGAGCACAGATCACGTTGAATGGGCAGGATGAACTGTGACTCCAGAGGCATTGAGGGAAATGATTGCATGGGGCGTGGTGGAACACAGAGAGCCCTCGGGAGGCCCGGGCAGTAGAGGGGCAGGATGAAGGGGGCATTTCGTGTTGTGTGAGGGATGGGTAGCATGGGGAGATGAGGCCAGAGGTTCCAGCCAGGAACTAGTGCAGTTCTCTAGTCTGTAGATAAGGCCTGAACACAGCAGTTGGTTGTAGGATTCTGGAGAGACTGGAGCTTAGACCTGATTATATTATATATGCACTGTCTTTTCTCAGAGATGGGGAAACTAAGGATGAAAACATTAACTTTTATTTCGGAAAAATGCTAATCATAGAAGTAAGAGCTAGGCCTCCTGAGGCACTTTGCCGAACTTTATGCACAGCAACTATGACCTGCAAAATCTTTTTAGCCTGGGCTCCCTCTTGACCTGAGACTCTTCCAGGGAGCCTGGTATCCACAAGAGTGGAAGCAACTGGTCAGGGCCACGGAGCTGGAGATGCCCCATGGGACAGAAGGCCTGGGGCTCTAGCAAAGTGTCCTGTAAGTGTTCCTGTCATTTCCCTCCACGTAAACCAAGTCAGGCTTGCAAATCAGCAGCCTTTCAGGTCATTTCTCTCCTTCTGGGAGCTCTTGCATGTTGCAACCCCCTACCCACCCCGCCACCTCCCATCACAGATAAAGATTTTGTACCATCAGCCTGCAAGTGAGTTGGATGAATGCCATCTGAAAGGCTTTGTTCGTTTGCACACGAGGTCGTGAATAGCTGGCAACAAAGAGGATTGAGCCTTGGACCTAGTGTGTCTGAGCAGTGCCCCAGCCCCCATGCCGCTTTGGATTTCAGTGGCCTCTATGGCAATTTATTATTCTTACATCAGATGTTTGAAGTAGGTGAAGGGGCAGGTGGCATGTGTCTGGTGAGGTTGCTGACACTGCTTTTGGATGAGAGAGAGAGTAGTGGTTGAAACAGAGCATTCAAAAAAGCGTACACTTTAACTTGTAATCCACAAACATTCCTTTGAGTTTACCCAGCCCTGGGAAAGGACGCTGTACCCCTGCCCTATTGGCTGCAGCCCTTTGCTGTTGATGTGAGGCTTTATTTACCTGGGAATTGACAGGGTTTTGGTCAACGATTGCTCCTTTCTCCGCAATCACATTTAATGCCCATCATATCTCATCTCTGCACACGAAGGCAAAGCCTTCTACTGCTTTTTCTCTTAAAGTGTTCAGCACTCCCCCGAGTTTATTAGAAGGATCAGAAGAAAGAGACCCTGAGTGTGAGGCTAGGTCAACCGGAGAAATTCACCCAATTATTTCGTTTCTTTGTTTGGATCCCTGCTTTTCATTTCTACCTATTCTGAAAGAGAGACTTAAAACTAAAGTCTGGTTAGTTGAGGATCAGATGTGTCATACTTTTCTCAGAGGGGAGGGGACGGTCACTTTGCTCTAAGTTTGGGCCATGAGGTCCACACTGAGCCTACATGGGGTGAGGGGAAACCATGAAGTGTGCAGTGACCTCAGGGTGCCAGATCACCCCGAGCCATTGTGGTTCCTTCCCACTGGGCAGGCTGTACGTGGTGAAGGTGATGGACTGCATGTCTCATGTGGTGTAAGGCCAAATGCCTGTCGGTCAGCTTGAGGAAGAAGATACTGAGTCTACCTCCCCCCAACTGCAGGCTGGCTGGCTTTGGGTGCAGTGACCCTCCTCTTCCTTGAATCGCTGTTTCATTGTGGACCTGTTGGAAGTGCCAGCTTGGCTGGCCTTTGGCTGGATCGCTGTTTGCTGGAGCTTTGCTCCCACTCTGGAGGAGTCAGTTGCTCTGCCTTCTGGGACTGCCAAGAGTTGCCAAGGGGAGTGGGGAGTCCTCTCTGTGGGGTGTCATCTGAATCCAGCAGCCACACCACCCAGGTGCTTCCCTCCTCCCCAGCTCCTAGGCCAGTGTCCTTAGTTTCTGCTCACTGATCAGACCATTATCCCTTCTCCAGGTGACCACCATCATCTGCTCATAGTCCTTCCTCACTCCCTTCCACGAAGTGCTTCTCCAACCTATTGTCTCTGTCATAGTGAAATGATTCTACTGTTAGTTATCAAGATTTTCCACTAGTGCTAATAACAATCCCTGATGTTATCAAACATGTAGGATGGGCCAGGCACTGTACCAGGTTTCTACAGAAATCCTCTGCGGTGACTATTGACCACTATCCCCATTCTGTAGGCGAGAGTGAGCCTTAGGAAGGGCGTTGGATGTGGCCAGCATCACACACCATGCCTTGCACCCACCTCTGATCTCTGAGGGCCAGGGCCCCCCTGTATACCATGATCTCTGCATATCTTCTTCCTAGCAAAAGACTCAAAAGAACTTTCAGATGTGGGAGGCTGAGGCGGGTGGATCACCTGAGGTCAGGAGTTCGAGACCAGCCTGGCCAACATGGTGAAACCCTGTCTCTACTAAAAATATAAAAAAATTAGCCGGGCGTGGTAGTGGGCGCCTGTAATCCCAGCTACTCAGGAAGCTGAGGCAGGAGAATTGCTTAAACCCAGGAGATGGAGGTTGCAGTGAGCCAACATGGTCCCACTGCACTCCAGCCTGGGTGACTGAGTGAGACTCCATCTCAAAAAAAAAAAAACAAAAAACTTTCAGATGAATAAATTGGTTCTATCAGAGATGGCTCTTAAAGCTCAAAAGCTGTTTTAGCCCTGTGGATGTGCAGGCTCTCTCAGACCCTTTTTCTGTGTTACAGAAGGGGATATAATACCCCAAATAGGGGTTTTTTGGTACAGACTGTGGATAGTACTAGATTTTTCTCCATACAGAGTCCTTTTGACTGAACTGCCCTTTCATGTTGTGTCTCCAGTGTTTTTTATGGGCAACAGCCGTATACCGTCTACTTCCTATCTATTATGAAGTTGTTGTTGAGGATTTCCTGTATTATTTCACTCTGCATTCATGTCTCAGTTAACTTTGGTCCCTAACAAACTGTCCCAAATGGAATGGCCTAACCCAGGAATGACGCATTACTTCTTACAATCCTGTGACTGTCTGGGTGGTCCTTGTGCTAACTTCCCCAGGGCTCACATGTGCCTTGTGGTCAAGTGATAGCAGGGTTGGCTGGCTGGTCCAAGGTGGCCTCACGTGTCCTATAGTATTTGCTAGCTGTTGTCTGGAGCTCCTCAACTCTCCACATGCCCCAGTAGCATAGACCAGCTTCCTTACACCATGATGGTCTCAGGGCAGCATTCTAAGAGGGCACGTCCAACGTGCAAGTGTGTATTAAGCCCCTCCTTGCTTCTTGGTTGCTGGCATCCAATTGGCCAAAGCAAATCACATGGCCTAGTCCAGAGTCCGACTCCCGCTGTCTCTGCAGAGGTGGCAAAGAAATATGGCCACTTCCAATCCACTGCAGTCCAGTACCCAAAATCCATTCCTTTCATGGCACATTTTGGAATCTAGCAGCGGAATTTCAGTCTCTCTTAAGATACTCATGACTTCATTTGGATGGTGAGCATATGGTTAGTTGGAGCACAGGCTTCAAAGTCCAGCCTGAATTGAGATTCTGACTTGCTCTCTGACATTGTGCCTTTGGCGGGTGACTCACATCCATTTCTTCATCTATGAAATGGATATGGTGATACTTGCCTTCCTGAGATTGTCGTGAAGTTAAATTGAAACTATACATGAAGTCTCTGGGCCATGACTGATCTCATTACACCTTAATTCTTGTTTCTATTACTTATTTTACTTCTGTCTCTGGGAAGTTCAGAGTTTAAAAATTCAGCTTGACCACAGCATCTTTACTTGGTCATTTCCACAATCACCATCTTCCATTTCTTTTGTATTTCTATTTAGATCTTTTGTTTTAAGCCACCCAATCCTTTTTGGAAGAATATGGGGTATTATTAAAGTAAGACTGACTAGCAAAATTCTGTAGAAATTAAAAAAAAATCTTGGCACTTTCAGTTCATTGGTTTTGCTGGTAAGATTCAGGGTTATAGTGCTGTTGAACAAACTTGTATAGACATGAATGAGTTTCCACATTACTATAGATTTGACTCAAGTGATCTTTGCAGATTTTCACAAGCACTGAAGACTAACCAGCCTTCCTTTAAGTCTCCCAGCACTTAATTCATCTGGTCCAACACACGCTGGGTTCTTCAGGGTGTTAGGATGAAGCTCCTGTATCTGATCACCCACCATATTCCACACATTTTCCATACACTCTTTCTCATCCTCTGAGAATTTAGCATTCTGGCTGATGCTACTAAGATGGATGAATAATTTATAAAGTTTTAGAATTCTAAATCTAATTCTTTCTAGTTTCTCTTGGGGCTCAGAAAACAATATCCCAAAATGAAGGCCTCAGAAGCAAAAGTTTTTCACTTTCTCCTGCCCTCCAGCTACCAGTCTCCTTCTCCCCAAGACTGCCCATAGAAGCTAGAATCCCTTCATAGAAGCTAGAATCCCTCTTCCCTAAAACAGGTCCTAGGAACCAGAACTTGCTTTCCCCAAAGCCAGCCATCAACCCTGAAAATGCAGCTCTAACTTTCCCTCTGCCTTGCTATGTAAACACTGTTTATAAAAACAGTATGTGACTTACCTGTTTGACTCTAGGTCATAAGACCCCCCGCTCCATTCCAGAGAGGGTCTTGCCCCAACCCCGAATGAAGGAGTGCTGCTCAGAGAGGCTGAGAAAAATCTAGACGGACAGGCCTTGCTGGCCTTCCCCACTCGGTCTGTTAGCATTGGAACCTACCCTTTTTGTCCGGTCATATTTCCACATGACTGTCCCTACTGTGTTGAGCTTAAGCGTAAAAATGGACAATTTCCCTTGTAACTTTGGGTCTTCATTCTGATGGCTCCTGTGTGTACACATTAAATCAATGTATATGCCTTTTCTCTAATTAATCTGACTTTTTCGAGTTGAGTTTTCAGTGAACCTTCAGAGGGTGATGGGGAAAGTTCTCCTTGACCCCTGCATTTCTAAGTCAGTGGACACGTAAATCTTTGGCTTACAGAAAGATAAGAATCAGGTAAACATGTTCTTTGAAACTGTGCATTAAAACAACAACAACAACAACAAACTTTTGTCAAAAGGAATTGTTAAATTCCCCAACCTTCATGTGCAGTGAGGTGAGATCCAGGCCCCACTTGGAACAAGTTCCATGGAGTGGGCACATCTTGTGGGCCACTGGCCACTCCTGAATTCCATGGGCTCCGTGGGGCTGAGGTGCAGTGGCAAGATGAGCAGTGACTGTTTGCAGCGCTGTTGCTCATCAGAGAGCGTGGGATGAGGTCACTCCGGCGGTCTCTCCTGCTTTAGCGTTTCCAGCTGTATGAGGGAGTGCGGTGTAAATTCTCAGGCGGTTGTGTGGCTCTGGGCTCAGTTTTTGTTGAGAGCCTTCTGTGTGTCAGCCACTGCTAGCATCATCCTATATGTTCTTTTATTTAATTCCTCCACATCAGGTTCCTATTGCTACAAGCTCCAGAGCAGGAATTTGAATTTGCCTTCGAAGCCTGAGCTGCTCACAGCAGCTCACTCTCTTTCCGCTTTCCCATCAGGATCAAGTGAGATGAAGTGTGTGGAAAGGAGAAGCAACCTTTAAAAGTAGATCTTGGTAAAATTACTGTTTTCCAAAGTTGGACCAGGGAAGCTAAGAGGAAAGAGGGACAGTCCCCACTGACTGTCTTGGCCGCTGTGGGCCAGGCCTGTGCCAATCACTTGGTGTCAACGAGCTTACTGGATTTAGCCTTCCCAACCACATGGACACGGGGTCAGTCTGTCTGTCCCAGAACTGGCCGGGGGTGGTGGATGGAGCCTGGACTCTGGGCCAGTCACGGCCTGATGTGACACTGGATACACTGCCTATTATCTGTGTGCCCTGCCCTTGACTTTGTTTTTTCTTTTTGGGGGAGGGATGTCTCAGTTTTGTCATCTTTTTTTTAATAAAAGGGGTATTAATACCATACCTCAAAGATACTGTGAAGAACACATACGTAACTGCAACTGCACACGTGTAGCTCCTCTACAATGCCTGGCACGTGGAAAATCCCTGGTAAATGCCAGTTCTGTGAAGGTGGCATCACTGTCGCTGTTATTTCCATGTTCTGGGTTGGGGGCAGAAGGGCCGTCGGGCCCATGGGGAAGTACCCAGTAGAGGCCAGTGCTTTGCTTTCTCTCCTTGTGTGTGTGATTGCCCATAGATGCACTGTCAGCACCCGGGTTCCCTGTACACATTTACTGCTAACAGGGGTCATAAGCGCACAAGATCACTTTGGTGTTTGACCCGTTTCTTGGAGAAAGCAAAGATTCAGTAGAGAAAGTGATGTACAGAGAGGAGATGAGCCCCTCAGCAGGCTTGGCGGACTGCATCCGATCATGCGCTCTCTTTCCTGCCCGGGACAGCACGGTGCTCTCTGGGCCCTTTGTCTTTTTTTTTTAGACGGAGTCACTCTGTCGCCCAGGCTGGAGTCCAGTGGTGCGATCTTGGCTCAGTGTAACCTCCGCCTCCCAGGTTCAAGCGATTCTTCTCCCTCAGCCTCCCGAGTAGCTGGGACTACAGGCGTCCGCCACCAGGCCTGGCTAATTTTTTGTAGTTTTAGTAGAGACGGTTTCACCATGTTAGCCAGGATGGTCTCGATCTCCTGACCTCATGATCCGCCCACCTAGGCCTACCAAAGTGCTGGGATTACAGGTGTGAGCCAGCACGCCCGGCCTCTGGGCCCTTTTTCTAATTCCAAGGGAGAAGGGAGGCCACCTCAGATTCTACAGTAGTGCCTGGACCCCAAACCTTAAAAGCAGAGGCCAGCTCACATCTGTTTCTAGAAACAGCTTTTGTGTCTCCTGCCCCGTACGTTCCTGTAGTGGCTTTGGGCAGCATTTGGAATCTCTGGCCAGGTAAGATCCCTTAATGATGTGAAATACTGCGTAAGGTCGAAGTTCCAACTTTAACATGTCTGTGCTAAATTTTTTAAACTATTCAACAATTCATGAAGATAATTAAAAAACATGAAATTTTGAGAAGGAGAGCCAACACTCATCATTCTCCACTCTTAACACAATCATTTTTATTCCAGTGCCTTTCATTCCAGGCTAATCCATATGGATACAGATTTTTATATAGTTGTTTCATTGTGTACATGAAACTTTGTCTCCTGCTTTTTCATTTAACGTAAGCATTTTGCATGTGGCTATGTGATCTTTATAATTTTAATGGGCACATAGTATTCTTTGAAGGGGCTGTTAACAGAAACTAACCTTGTATTGGTGAATGTTCTAAGTTCTGTTTTTTCTCTTATAAATAATGCTGCAGTATTTGTGCATAAGATTTATTCCTTATTTTAGGTTGGTTCACTGGGATAAATTCACAGAAGTGAGATTTCTTGGCTTAAAGATTTTCAGTCGCTTTCTAGTTCTTGATGTTGGGTGCCAAGCCAAGTTGCTTTCCGATAAGGTTTAATTTACACTGTGTCCTTTTGCTTTTAAAATAAGGTAGTGAGACATCTGCAGCCTGTGTTGTGATGCCAAGTATTGAGATAGTACGGAGAATGTCCCAGCTGTTGAAGGGAGAGAATGGACGTACAAATGAGTGGCGCCAGAGGTAGGGGATCTCACAGCTTGTCCCTGGGTGGCACTGGTCAACCTGTCCCAGGGCAGCACTCGAGACGGAGGGAGGCCCTCGGAGTAGCCACAGCCCCTGGAGAGGGCTGGTAGATGCCCCACAGGGCTGGAGGTTTCTGTGTGGAGTCCTGCTGTAGGTCACTCATATTAGGCATGATGTGAACGTGCTCCACTCAGCTACTGTGATCTGATTGAAATAACCTTCTAAGAGCTTGCAGCTGTGGAAAGACCACTGTTTTGGATCAGGTTGACATGGAGTCTGGGCTTCGATGGGACTGTATGAACCACCTTAACCCCTGTGTTTAACTGTCTTTAAAGTGGGCTAATAAGGCTAAACAGTGTCCTCTACACAAATCCTTTGTGAAAGAAGAATTTGTAATTAATTAAAAAAAAGACCTTTTGAAAAAATAGATTAAGACAATCCTTATAGGGTTTTGAGGTAATAGTCACACAGCTAATAGCTGCTGAACCCTGAGCAAAGAAAATGTTAATGAGAAAATCTACATTTTAAATGAATAAAAAGAAACATACAGTCCTTATGTATTGCTCATTTGTTAGAAACTTTTTCAGGCACTCCTCCCCACAGAGTCACTCGTGAGTATCTTTTTCTTGGGTGCAGATAGCACACATTTTGCATGGTGTGCCTCACATGGTGTTTCTCATCTCTGGCTACTTTCATCATCTTTCTAAATATCCCATGTGGGTCATATCATTTTACTAACTTTGAAAGGATTTATCAGGCCTTTTTCAAACACCTGCTTTATCAGTCCAGAGGCTGCACAGCCTTGGCCTTGCCATGGAGAGATGGTGGCAGGACAGTAGACTCCAGGGATTCAGTGAGCACGCGGACATGTCTTGTCTCTCCCTTCTTGCTCTGACCAGTGGGTGTGATGTGCTGGTCTCTGCCATCTGCTGTCCCCCAGGGCAGCTTGGGAAAGCCTCTCCTCTCCCCCAACTTCCCTGCTTTCTTCCCTTTTCCCAAAATCCAGATCCAATTCTAATGGTCCCCAAAGAGAAGTCAACTGAAGTGTGAGGTTTCTCCCTTTGAAGAGAAGGGGTAATTGCTGTACACAGAACCTCAGACTGGGGGAGAATTGCTGTAGTGGGGGAGTCGTGAGGAGTAAAAGAGAGAACATACTAGTGCTAGGCCTGGGGTGGGTGTTGAATAAGCGTTAGTCCCTCTCACTCACACTTGGGTTGGCTGTACCTGGGCTGTACTGCCAGGAATTTCCAACTCTGTAATGATTTGTGATGAGATAAGTCAGGGAGAAGCTTAATTACAAATTTTCCATTTTGTTTGTAACCCTCAGCCCTCTTGGGGCTCTTTGCATATCATTCTGAGACTCATATTTTTTTTCCTGGGGATGCTCTTCAAAACAGAGTCAAGCATTTTATTTTTTTGGTGGTGGGGGGTGACAGAGGGTCTCTTACTCTGTTGCCCAGGCTGGAGTGCGATTATGCGATCCTGGCTCACTGCAACCTCAAACTCCTGGGCTCAGGTGATTCTCCTGCCTCAGCCTCCCAAGTAGCTGGGACTACAGCTGTGCATCATCACACCTGGCTAATTTTTAAATTTTTTTCTAGAAGCAGGGTCTCACCATGTTGCCCAGGCTGGTCTTGAGCTCCTGGGCTCAAGCTGTCCTCCCACCTTGGCCTCCCAAAGTGCTAGGATTACAGTCGTGAGCCATCACTCCCAGCCCGGAGCCAGTTCTGACTCAGTGGTTACAGAGCAGGTCTAGGAAGGAACCAGTTGTATGGAAGTTAGGCCCTCATGGGAAGGATTTAACCAGATGGTCATGGGAGATGGTGGCACCTACTGGTGACAAGGAGCATTGCACTTTAGTTCTGTGAGACCTGCTCATGAGCTGAGGTGAAGTGGGGAGGAAAGCAGCCTTGCAGGGGTATTGACATGGAGGTCAGGGAGCTGCTGAGCGTGGAGGAGCGCGGTGGTGATGGGAGGAAGGGGCGGTGGAGCAGCAGGGGTGTGAAATCTGCAGGGCTGCAGCCTGGCCGGCTGATGAGGCTGCCTCCTGCTGGCCTCCCTGCGGCTGCTCCACTGTGGCCCTTGGGCCCCACTCATCACCAAGTGCTGCCTGAGGGTTTCACCTCTCTCTTCCCACCTTTTTTTTTTTTTTTTTAACCTATTGGCAATGATTATTTTTAAATTTTTAAAATACAGTGGATTTTTACATAAATCACATGAGAAGTAATTTTCTGAAATACCTCCCCCCCTTTTTTTGTAAAGAGACATTTTCTAGTCCAGTGTGCAGAAATTCATCATTTTTCTAAAGTAAAAGAACCTGCTTCAGCTGTGGTTGAGAAACCCAGAACAAGAAGTGAGCTGCAGTTGAGAGAGGGCTTTGTGTGCCACCCCCTGACTGGGGAGGCGGTGGACTCGGAGCAAGTGTTAGAAAATGGAGCCATAAAAGACTCCTTAAAGTGTCGGGCGCTCAGCTAACTTAGGGCTAGAATTATATATCATCTCTTAAAGGACCTGCTGTTCTTGCCTTCAGGAATGGGAAGTTATCCCCAGGAGCTAAGAGCTGACCTGCTTCATAAACTCTTATTTAGACCTAGGAATGAGGAAAAGCTGCATGCGAGTGGCATCCCTTGTGCTCGCTTTCTCTGAGCTGCCTTCTGCTTAGGTCTTCTCTGCTGAGCATAAACGTTTAGGATGATGGTCTGGCAGCTCTTGAAGAGAGGATGGTGGTGTGGAATAGATTCCTCTGAGGCCTTGCCCCTCATGTTCCCGGAGCTGAGCTGATTATTCTTATTGGAAGATTGGCTTTCGAGTGAGCATTTATCAAGAGATTTGTACCTGAGTTTTCTTGAACAAAGAGGGAGGCGAGAGGGCTTAAAATTTCCATTAAAAATGAACAGGCACCCTAGAAATACATGACTGACAGATGTTGGCGCAGGAGTTTTCAGTGTAATTGCTTTCCCTTTAGGTAAATAGGATTATGCACACATTTTTGTAATTTTTTACAATTTTATTTTTTTCTGGAACAGTTTTAGATTTACAGAAACATTGGGAACATTGTGCAGAGTTCCTATATATCTCATACCCAGTTTCCCTGTTATTAAAATCTTAACATCAGTATGATTCATTTATTGTAAAGAACCAGTATTGATATGTTATTAACTAAAGTTCTCACTTTATTCAGATTTTTTACAACATCCCCTAGTGTTCTTTTTCTGTTTTAATATGTTATCCAGAATACCACATTCCAGTTAGTGATTATGTCTTCTTACTGTGACACTTTTTTAGACTTTCCTTTTTTTTTGATGACCTTGACTGTTTTGAGGAGGCTTGGTCAGGGATTTTTTAGAATATTCCTCGTCTGGGGTTTGTTTGATGTTTTTTCTCATGATTAGATGAGAGTTATGGGTTTGGGAGAGGAAGACCACAGAAGTAAAATATGCATAAATTTGTAAACAAGTTGTTGAATGAGTTAATTATGGAGAGGAAGGGAAGTTTAGTAGCCCTGAATAGTAACTGGAAGAGGAGTAAAGGCTGGACCCGCAGATTGGAAGAAGGCAAGTTTAATGTTCTTAATGATGGGACTTAATGCCTAACTTGTGTCATGCCTTATAGTTCATAGGGGATGGGATAGAGTGGTTCTTACATTTTCATGTTATATCTTGGGAAACTGAGGCTCAGAGAAGCAGCCTGAGTTGCCTAAGGTCATAGAGAAAGACCAGGATTTACTGGATATGCCAATGCATTTGCAAACCATTCCTAGTTGCATTTTCTATGCCCAGAGGTTCTAGACTCAACTGGCTGGGTCACTGATGGCCATTTCATCTGTGCGTGCTATAGGGATTTAAATAGGAAGATTTTTGTTAAATGAAGGCAATTGACCGACTGTGCATGGAATGAATGTGCAGGATGATTCACCAGGCCTTCTGCCTGTTAGAGAAGTTAAATGGTTGAGAATTAATAATTATGTGATTGTAGTTCATGACTTCAGCACAAGTCATTGTTACAGTTCTCAAATGTTGAGCAGCCCCACGTTATTCCCCACCAGCCTGTTTTTCTCTGAGTTTACACAGTAAAATAAGTGAAGTGGTGACCTTTATCATAACATATTTATTATTTGTGAGCAAGTGGAGTATGTATAAAGCAGTTTGTGACTTTGAATCCAAAATAGAAATTTGCCCTCCTCTCATTTTCACAGCATTGAGTTTCATGAACTAAGTTGGAGTAGTGAAAGTGAAACTGGAAATGCATGGATGAAGCCAGTGGTTCTGAACACTGAGAACTGCCTGGGAGCTTCTAGAAAAACCCCCAAGGCTGGGTCCCATTCCCTAAAGTTGTAATTATATTGGCCGGGACAGGAACAGGCCTTGGGAAATCCAAAACTTGGCCTTTCTGTCTTGTTCCTCACTCTGTACTCTACCCAGGTCCTCATTCTTAAACCTTTCATATCTTTCGATTCTTGCCTAAGTAAAGGTTTTGGGAGCTGTTGGGCTGGAGCTTTCAAAGCTTCCAGTAGGCTGATCTTACTCCTCTACCTGTATTTTACCTGTTCTCCCTAGGTGATGAAACTAGGAGGGCCCATGGCTACTTCTGCTACATGGGGCACAAAACATGCTTCAGAAATATTTGAGAGACTGAATGAAGCCTGTCTTTGGTCTCTAGGGTATATATTACGTTCCCTTTCTATTCTAATGATGAGTAAGAGGAAAGATACCACTCTTTCTTGTAAACCAAACTGTTGTTGCTTTCAATGGGAATTTTTATTAAGAAGCAAAAACTGATCTCTTTTATAAATGCATAGATACCAGTGTTTTACACAGTACAGGCTTCTGGTTTTGAGAGAACTTTTGCCATGGTTCAGAGTGATCTTACTAGCCTAGTATATTAGTTTGTTTTGCATTGCTATAAAGGAATACCTGAGACTGGGTAATTTAGAAAGAAAAGACGTTTATTTGGCTCACGATTCTGTAGGCTGTACAAGAAACATGGCAACAGAATCTGCTTCTGGTGAGGACTTCAGGAAGCTTTTAATCATGGTAGAAGGTGAAGGGGAGCAGGTGTGTCACATGGCAAGAGAGGGAGCAAGAGAGAGAGGGGAAGAGGTGCCAGGTTCTTTTAAACAATCGAAACTGTGTGAACTCTTTCCTTTACCATGGGGAGAGCACAAAGCCGTGCATGAGGGATCTGCCCCCATGACGCAAACACCCCCACCAGGCCTCACCTCCAACATTGGGGATCACATTTCAACATGAGATTTGGAGGAGACAGATATCCAGATGAAATCACCTAGTTAACTCTGGGGTTCTTTTTTCAGGACCCTTTCCCAGTGAGTTAAAATTAAATTTGTGAGTTTATTAATAGGTCACACCAGCCTATTTGGAAAGTAAAAGTTTTTTTGCCTTCTTGTGAGAAGACCTGAAGATTATTTCTCTACACTACCCTGGTGGAACACCAACCTTGAAGAATTAGAAATAAGTCCTTCTGCTTCTCCCATGGGTCACTTTATAGGGAAAATGCTTGATCAGGGGAGGTCTTGGTCTTTAGCGGGAAACAAGTCTACTCTGTAAAAATTTGCTTTCGAGTAAACAGTATTTTAATTAGTTTGTAATGTCTTAGCTTGGCAGCTTAGCTTAGTCTTACCTTTTGAGAAATGTGCTGTGAAATATAAATTATTACATCATTTAAAAATTTCTGGCAACCTGTTTTTTTCCCCAAAACTTGAGGGTTGCTGTGTGGATTGGCTGTAGTGGTAATTACTGAAAAGTCATCAAATAACAGTGAAAACTAGACAACTAATGAGAAGGGAATCAAGTAGTCATTCAGATAGTATTTTTGGTAATTTAATCTGCCTCTGACCATATGGTCTAGTCAGCTGAAATAATTTAACAGTGACAACATATATTTCAGTAAGCAGAGATTAAAAACAGCCCATTTATTTTCTGTTTTCTCCCGCAGTAATATTTTTATATCTCTGTTAACAAATATGATGTTTGCCATTTAAATTATATGGAAGCAGCTTTGGATGATTTAGCAATATACATAACATTTATTCTTTGTTATTATCTAGTTTTATGTATGTAAGCATGTTTATTTTAGTGGTGTTTCATAATTCAAAAATGTTACCAGAGGTGGTAATTGTATTTATATTGGACATGGGTAAGACATCAGCGTGAGATGAAGCTACATTTTTGCTGCACAGACTTTTGCTGCTTGTGACTCAATTCTTGAGCTTCCATCACCTCACAGCCCCTGCCCCCACTCCTGCCCCACACAAATGACTGGCTAGGTGCAGCAGTCTCTGCCACTAGCAAGCCTTATGGCATTGACAAATGTAGTGGTTTTAGGATATTCTAAATATTAACCAATTTTTTATTATCCTCCTCTCAAAACTGGAGGCTAGTCTCAGCTCCACCAAACCCAATTTCACGTGAGCTGGACATGGTGACATGGTTCATTGTTTCTAAAGAACAGACAGGGCGACAGTGAGTGATTTCCAAGACTAGGCCATAAAAGGCATCATGGTATTTCCCTTGCTCTTGTACGTGCCCTCTTCCTCATATTCACTGGGGAAGCCAGCCGCCTCTTGGGAGGACACTTAAGCAGCCCTATTGGATGGGCCCCATTGAGGAACTGGGGCCTCCTGGCCATGTGAGTTACACATCTTAGAAGCAGACCCTAGCCCTAGGCTAACCTTCAGAGAACAGCAGCCCTGGCCAAAATCTTTGCAGCCTCATTAGAAATTGTGGGCCAGATCCATTCAGATTCCTGACCCTCAGACACTGTGTGAGGTAATAAACATTTATTGTTTTAAGCTACTGAGTTTTGCAGCAGTTGATAAGTCATGTAGCCCTTCTGGATCCTTTTTTCCAATCCTCTGGGAAATGAATGGTTGGACTGCACAGTGCCCTGCACACATAGATTTGATCAATAGTGCCTAAGGGGCTTGCTCATCTTCCAGCGACTGTACCTCCTCATCCCCATGGCGCCTTTCCTCCTCCACTCCCCTGAACACTTGCCTTTGGCAACTGAGCCAAGAACACTTCTTATTTTTTTCTTATTTGGGTCAGAGACAGAGTATACTGGGAATATTCTATTAACAACGAAACCGATATTTACACTTAATTAGTTTCCATAACTATTTAATAAACTCACCTGTTGGGTTTACTGCTTCTGAAAATAGTGTCATAGTATTTAGATGTCATTGCTACTTTATGTACTTAGAAATAGGATGAATTTGAGCTGCTGTGCTCTCTGATTATGGCAGGTAAGTAGATGTTGCTCAGCCATGGATTCCCATCTGATTGCACTCATGGCCTGGTTTAATTCCATTTGTGCCTCTGTTGTGTGCATCTGTAAGAACAATTTGGGAGATACATATTTTGAGGTTTTAGGATACAGAATTTTGAACCAGATTAAAATGTCTAATAACAATAATCACTACCAGCTGGGGTAAGTTAGTAAGTAGGAGAAGAATTAGAGTTCTCATTATCTGGCCCAGATTCCATTTACAAAGGGAGAGAAGACCGCAGCGCCATACTTTAGGGCATCTAGGTCTTTCCAGAGGCTGCGTGTGGATGCATCCAACACTCTAGACTAAGGGGTGATGCCAGGCAGGGCAGCGGCATTCTCCTGTCCCGTGTTTCTCATTTGGTTGACAGGGCATCCTAGACCTCTGGTTAAACTTCCCTGATGGAATGCAGTATTTGGTCAGAGCTGCTGAGCCCTCCATTGTCCACACTTTCCTGAAGCACCGTCTGTCTGTGGGGTAATCATTCTGCATTCACTGTCAACATCCCTCCTTTGAGGGTGGTGGAAACAAAGCAGAGATGGGTCTGCATCCTGGGAAATCAAAGCGGGCTTACAAGATCACAGGCTTTGAATTCTCTGCAACTTTTGACCCAGCATAAACCACATCATTACTTGTCTAATCTCAGCAGTTTATACTTGTCACTAAAAAGAGGACCTGTCTGTCACTGCATCATTTTCCCCTTAAAAGGGAGAAAACACACAGATCTGTTGGTAGCACAGCCAGAATACCAGTGGCTACTGGGTGCAAGAGCCTTCTTCATACATTTGCATTCAGTACATTTCCATTTTTGAGCGGCACTGACGCTAGTGTAAATAAGTCTTATAATGTATGTAAATGTATGGGAGGGGGATTGTAACGAAAAGCTTCCACTGCAGAGTAGGCGAAGCCGATACAATCAATCTGAGTAAGTAGGGCGAAGATTCCTTTTTTTCAGCTGCATTTATTATTGAGCAACTATTGTAAGGCCACCAGCGCACTTGGTACCATAAGGATACAGAAGGAATATGACAGCTTTCCTTACCCTCAAAGAACCTGAAATCTTTTTGGATATCAAACATGGGCGAAGCAGGTAGCAAATGTAAAAGACCCCCAAGTGCTAACTGAATGTATCACCTACACAAGAACACCAGGCAGGCAGGGACCTGCTGTGCAGGAGGCATTGAGCCCAGCCTCCTAATCTTAGAGAAGTTGGACTCCGACACCCACTGCCGTTGGCAGAGGCACGGCTGGAACCGAGGGCTCTGGCTCTGAGGCCAGTGCTACTCCCCACGTGTCATGCGGGGTCTCCTCCTTTCCTACTTGTCCCTGCAGCATTGGCCTCTCCTCTCCCCTGCACTGGCACCTCACCCTCCCTGGGTGGTCTCCCTCCTGCTCACCAGTAGCTTTAATTACCCGGGGCCTTTTCGCAACCCCAGATTTGTGCCTCCATCTGTTTGCAGATGCCTCCTCTTGGTATCTCACAGTAGCTTCATCATTTCCAAACCAAACTCCTCTTTATTTCCTAGCATTGCTTCTTACCCTCCCCAGCAACTTTCTTGTATTTCTTCTCGGTGGACATCACACCTGTGTAGGAAGTGCTGCAGTCAGAAACCTGGGCTATCTTTGATTCTTCTTCCCCCTTGCACTCCTCCTGCTGCATTGCCAGCCCCTCCTAGTTGCACCTGTCTCCGCTCTGTCCCTCTGGGACCTGGACTGGCTCCAGCATGCCATCTTCCCGTTGCTGCATTACTGAAATGGCCTCCTGGGCTCTCTTGTGCCCTCTAGTCTGCCCCCACCTTATAGCCACAGTGATGTTTCTAGAATACAGGTGTCAGACTATCCAGCCACTTCCATGCCTTCCTGTTTTTGATCTTTCCCTTGTTCCATCTGTCTGGTACACCCACCACCGCTAGTCCCCATTGTTCCTTCTTGCCTCCCTTAGGTCTCCACCGAGGTACCACTTCCATGTACAGCCTTCCTGGGGGCCCTGTTCTACACGTGGCGTGTGTCTCTGGGCCGTTGTTCCCCACACTTGTCTGTGGTGTCTTTGCATAGCACAGGCCAAGATGCCTGGCCCCTGCTGTGTCTCTAGGAGCTGACTTTCTTAATACCAGGCCAAGGCCCTCGGTAGGGGTGGGGAGAAGAGAGTGGGCCAAGACAAGCGTCTACAGACCAGTGGTGGGTTGAGTGTGGGTGCTCCATCAGACAGTGAACCTAGTCAGCCATCTTTGCAGGAATTTATTACTAGTGACCAGACATATTCTGAGATGAACGGTTAGTACAATGTCTTAATTGAACTTTGGCTATTTAGTTGGGGGAGGGAGGAAGCTATCTTATCTAGAGGCAGTACAGCTAAATGACTGAGACCATGAACTCCAGCCCTGAGCTCCCCAGGGTGTGGATCCAGCCTCATACGAACACTAAACGTTCAGTGCCTTGGCTTCGTCACCTGTAAAATTGGAATAGTAATAGCATTGCAGGGAGATGAGCGTATGTGCAGTGTCCAGACTGCGGCTTGGCACCTCATAAATACTGTGTTAGGCAGCAGCCACCATGGTGGTTCCTCCTTTTCATTGTCCTCCCCTCCCCCTCCTTCCCCTCCTTCTCCTTCCCCTCCTCCTCGGCCTCCTCCCCCTCCTTGTCCCCCTCCTCCTCCCCCCCTTCCCCTCTTTCTCCTCGCCCTCTCCCCCTCCTCCTCCTCACTGTCCTCCCCCTCCTCCTCCTCCCTGTCCTCCCCCTCCTCCTCCTCACTGTCCTCCCCCTCCTCCTCCTTGGGGGCTCCTCTTCCCCTTCCCCATTTTTACTGTAGGAGCAGGTAGTTAAGATGATAATCTGCAGTTTTTGACCTGGAAGTCCAGAACAAAACAGTCCTATGTGAGTGACCTCCTAGAAATGTGTTCTTGGGTTTTTATGACATTTTGAGAATCAGGCTCTTTTAATTTAGTTTAAATTGAGCCCTAGCCTGTCATTCCCACTCTGACTTACATAAAGGGCCAGATTTAGCTTTTTACCAGCTGCATAACCTGGACAAATTGCTTAGCCTATCTTATTTTATGTGTCCTCATTGTAAGACAGGAATTATAAAATGCAGGAATGAGAGAGGGTCTATGCTCAATGTTTGGTGCATAGTAGGTATTCGTAAATGGCAGGGCTTGTTCCATCTGCTTGGTACCTTGTCATGCCCTAATTATATGGGCATGAACTCACCCTGCACTAGTTTTATAGTAGGCATCGTTGATAGGAAGGAAGAACGGAGGTTGAGGAGTGCTCACCCTGCACTAGTTTTATAGTAGGCATCATTGATTGGAAGGAAGAAGGGAGGGTGAGGAGTGTTACCTGTGGGCAAATCAGTCTTATTTGTGGGCACAAAAAAAGTTTATTTTCTGGGAAAACACTGATGGTTGACCTGCATGAATGTCAGATAATGACTACAGATAATGACTTTATTTTTACATGTAGAAAATATGCTAGAGTCACCAGCCCCACTGGCTTGTTCACTTTTGATTTTATTCAGCTACAAGTTTAAATGATTTGATCCATTAGCTGGTGTACCTAGGAGGCCAGATGCTGGGGTGGGGGGTTGAGAGGTGGGAATTATCAGCCACAGTGCTACAATCAAGCCTCAAAATAAAGATTAATACTTCATTAAAAGTCTGCAGAGTGTGACTGTGGTAATTTCATTACTTGCTGATTTAGTATTCACACGTATCTCCTTACTTTGTAAAGCCAGTTGGTGGGTTAAATTCTCTCACTGTTGCCTGTCTGCCATGGTTCCCACAGAATCAGTGCCAGTAGTAAATTGAAAGTTTCTTTATAGCCAAGTAATCTCAAAAGCCAAGTTATAAATACATCTTTTCAAAACTTTTTTGCAGTAAGAATTATTTAAATTGGGATACAGCTGCATTTTAATACATTTGTTGCAGCGTGGGGTGAGACTTGCAAAAGTACATGGGACACTTAAAGGCCAGGAAGGCGTTCTGCTGGGTGGGTGGGGCTTGGACCCCCCGGCTGCAGAATGGTTTCTCTCACCAGCCTGCCAAGGCTACAGTTCTTCCCCTCCTGCCATTTTCATGGCAGCCCTGATGTGATAAACCCAGCTGTATCGCCTCATTAGAGAAGCAACGGAAGCAAAAGCTGGCCAAGAGATGGGGGAGTCTTAGGCACAGTTTCTGTCTAATTACCGCACCTCTTGAGTAAAAATGCAGACTATTGGCAAAGCAAGTTGCATTTGGAAAAAATGTGTCATTTGGCCCAGGCCCTGAGGTTTACCCTTCTGCAGCTCTCACTTTACATTTTAAGTAAAGAACCAAAACGTCTCCAGTGGTGAACGTGCATGCAGCACGCAGTCTGCGCTGGTCCAGAGGAGTGCTGGTGGAATAAACCCCGGGGAGAGCTGGGTTCCCCGCCCCGCAGGGAGGGATTACTGTTGCGCATCAGCCTAATCGCATCTGCTCAGGAAAATGGCCAACTGACAATGCTTGGCTCACAGGAGTCTGGTGGGAAAATTACTAGCCATGGGTTATTTCTGATTTGGGTTATATACAGAAACCTTTCTTATTTTAGTCACAGAAATCAGATTCCCAGTGGTGGAAAATATATTTAGCTCTGTGGTCGTGCAGTTGTTATTTAGTCTGATTTAATGTTGATAAATTAGAGTAAATTGTTTGCCCAGATGAGTTGAATAAATTCTGCCAGAGCTTATATCTTATTCTGTTTTCACATTGAGTCCTTAATATGTATCTCTGTTTCATTGGCAGTCCTATTAGAGTAAGCCCTAGAAAAAGCTTGGTGGCCCTACCCCCTGCTCCTGTGTTAGTCAGTGGAATTAAATCATTTAACACTCTCTGAGGGGAGCTCAAAGGAGCCCATAGGGAGAGTCTGGTCCTAAGATGTCCATAAACCACCTAAGATGTCTGGAGAGCTACCTGCATTTTAATAGTTTTAATTTAACCACTCTAGAATTATTTCATTTAATCCACTTTCCCTATCTCGCTTCCCCACCCTCACAAATCCCCAAAGCCCTGGGAGTTTTCGGAGTATTTCCTTCCCACAGATAAGCAATACAAATATAAAATGAAGAGAGAAATGCAAACCCTTGGGAAAGGTCATGTCTATACTTTTCTCCCCTTGCATCTTGACTCCCTAACAATTTCTGGTGTGTGGGGTCTTTAAGATGTGCCCTCCCTCCTGCTCATCAGTGCATCCCCAGGGCCAAGTGTTACTCTCCTAAGACTCGGTATGTATTGAACTGATGAATGAAGGTGTGCTTGAAGAACCAGTCAACTCATTCAGTGTCTTTGTTCCCCTAGGAGGACTGGAATGAAATTGACCCCATTAAAAAGAAAGACCTTCATCACAGCAATGGAGAAGAGAAAGCACAAAGCATGGAGACCCTCCCTCCAGGTACTGCCAGGGGCCAGGAAGCCATCTTGCTTTGAGCAAGTGATTGGGAGTGGACTGAGCGTGGCTCTTGGAGCAGGTGGTCTGTGGGGAGAAGCTAGATTCCATAGGTCAGCAGGAGACACCGCCCTAGAGCACTGCTTTGACAACTTCCATCGGACCCATTAATGGGTGGTCAAGTTAAAACTTTAATAGGAGGTGGCCAAAATGTGTTGAAAGAGAAAATAAAAATAGACTGAAGTAGAAAGTATATATTAGTATATATTAGTTCATGAAATATTTTTAATAGACTTTATTTTTTAGGGCGGTTTTAGCTTCAGAACAAAACTGAGGGGAAGGTACAGAGAATTCCTGTATACCTCCTGCACCCCCACCCCCAACACACATACAACCTCCTCCATTGTCAGTATCCCCCGACAGAGTGGTACATTTGTTATAATCCATGAACCTGCATTGACACGTCATCATCACCCAAAGTCTGTAGTTGTCATTAGGGTTCACTCTCGATGTTATACATTCTGTGGGTTTGGACAAATGCATAATGGCATTTAGCCACCATTGTAGTATCATACAGAGTCATTTCACTGCCTTAAGAGTCCTCCGTGCTCTGCCTGTTCATCCTTTCCTCCCCCAGCCCCTGGCAACCAGCAATCCTTTTGTTGCCTCTGAAGTTTTGCTTTTCTAGAATGTCAGGCAGTTGGAATCATAGGGTATGTCAGCTTTTCAGATTAGCTTCTTTCACTGAGTAATATATATTCAATATATATTTATTTTAATATATTAATATAATTAATATAATATATTAATATTTAATATATAAGGTTCCTCCATGTCTTTTCATGGCTGGATAGCTCATTTCTTAATGAATTAATAGTCCATTGTCTGGGTGTATTAGTTTGTTTATTCACCTAGTGAAGGACATCTTGGTTGCTTCCAAGTTTTGGCAATTATGATTAAAGCTACTATAAATATCTATGTACCAATTTTCGTGTAGACGTAAGTTTTCAGCTCATTTGAGTAAATACCAAAGGGTATGATTGCTGGATCATATGGTAAGAGTATGCTGAGTTTTGTAAGAAACTGCTAAGTTGTTTTCCAAAGTGGCTGTTCCGTTTTCCATTCCCACCACAGTGAGTGAGAGTTCCTGTTTCTCTACATCCTCACCAGCATTTGGTGTTGCCAGTGTTCTGGATTTAGGCCACTCTAATAGGTGTGGAGTAGTATTTCACTTTTGTTTTTATTTTCAATTCTCTAATGACATACGATGTTGAGCATCTTTTCATAGGCTTATTTGCCATCTGTATATTTTCTGAGGTGTTCACGCCTTTTGCGCATTTTTAATCCAGCATTTCATTTTCTTATTGTTGAGTTTTAAGAGTCTTTATACATTTAGGATAATCATCCTTTATCAGATATGGGTTTTGTAAATGTTTCTCCTAGTCTGTGGCCTGTCTTCTCATTGTCTTGATAGTGTCCTAGAAGATTTTAATTGATTCAAATCTGGCTTATCAATTATTTCCTTCATTGTCATGCCTTTGGTGTTTTCTCTAAAAAGTCTTCACCATGACAAAAAGGTCACCTAGATTTTCTTCTATGTTATCTTCTATGAGTTTTATACTTTGGTGTATTTACTTATTTATTTGAGACAGAGTCTCACTCTGTTACCCAGGCTGGAGTACAGTGGTGAAATCTCAGCTTATTGCAACCTCTGCCTCCCAGGTTCAAGTGATTCTCCTATTTAAGCTTCCCAGTTGCTGGGATTACAGGCACCTGCCACCAAGCCCAGCTAATTTTTGTATTTTTAGTAGAGACAGGGTTTTGCCACGTTGGCCAGGCTGGTCTCAAACTCCTGACCTCAGGTGATCTGCCCGCCTCGGCCTCCCAAAGTGCTGGAATTACAGCGGGAGCCACCACGCCTGGCCTACTTTGGTGTTTTACATTTAGGTCTGTGATTCATTTGGAGTTAATTTTGTGAAAAGTGTAAGAGCTGTGTCTAGGTTCTTTTTTTTTTTGGCATGTGAGTGTCCAGGTCTTCCAGAAACATTTGCTGAAGAGACTCCTCTCCGCTTTATTGCCTTTGCTCCTTTGTCAGAGATCGGTTGGCAATATTCGTATGGTTCTATATTGGGGCTCTTTATTTGCTTCCATTGATCTATTTGTCTGTTATTCTGCCACTACCACACTGTCTTGATGACCATGACTTCATGTAAAGTCTTGAAGCCGAGTAGTGTTAGTCACCTTTGTTTTCTTTCAAGGTAGTTTTAGCTATTCCACATCTTTTGCTGTTCCATATAAATTTGTAAATTTTAGAATGAGTTTGTTAATATCCACAAAACAACTTGCTGGGATTTTGGCTCGAATTGCATTGAATCTATAGATCAAGTTGAGACTAACTGACATTTTGACCATATTGTCTTACTCCCCGTGAATGTCAAATAATTTTTCTGATACCTTTTATCAGAGTTTTGTAGTTTTCCTCATACAGAATTTATACATATTTTGTCAGATTTGTACCTAAGTTTTTCATTTTGGGAGTTTCTAATGTAAATGGTCTTGTGATTTTCACTTCACACTCCACTCCTTTGTTACTGGTATATAGGAAAGCAGTTGACTTTTGTATATTGACCTCACATCTTATAACCTTGCTGTAATTGTTTATTAGTCCCAGGAAATTTTTGTTCATTGTTTCAGGTTTTCTGCATAGATAATCATGTGATCTATGAACAAATAGAATTTTATTTATTTTCTTCCAATCTTTATACTTTTTTTTTGTCTTATTTCATTAGCTAGGACTTCCAGTACAATGTTGAAGAAGAGTGGTGAGGGGTCATCTTTACCTTGTTCCTGATCTTAGTGGGAAAGTTTCCAGTTTTTCACCATTAAGTATGATGTTAGCTGCAAGATTTTTGTAGGTATTCTTTATCAAGTTGAGGAAGTTCTCATATATTCCTAGTTCGAGAATTTGTAACATGAATGGGTGTTGGATTTTGTCAAGTGCTTTTTTTGCATCTATTGATATGATCATGTGATTTTTCTTGCTTAGCTAATGGATATGATGGATTACGTTAATGGGTTTTCATTTGTTGAGCCACTCTTTCATAACTGGCGTAAATCCTACTTGATGACGGTGTATAATTCTTTTTATACATTGTTGAATTTGATTTGCTTTATTTTGTTGAGAATTCCTGCATATGGTCATATGAGAGCTATTAATCAGTACCTTTTGTTTCTTTTTTTTTTTTTTTTTTTTTTTTTTAGAGAGAGAGTTTCACCATGTTGGCCAGGCTGATCTTGAACTCCTGACCCCAGGTGATCCACCTGCCTCAGCCCTGCCAAAGTGCTGGGATTACAGGCATGAGCCAGCACACCCAGCCATACCTTTTTTTCTTAAATGTCTTTGTCTGGTTTTTGGTATTAGGGTAATGCTGGCCTCATAGAATGAGTAAGGAAGTATTTCTTCTGCTTCTATCTTCTGGAAGAGATTGTAGAGAATTGGTATAATTTCTTTCTTTAAATGTGGGTCAGAATTCATCAGTGAACACACCTAGGCCTGGTGCTTTCTGTTTGGGAAGATTATTAATTATTGATTCAATTTCTTTAATAGATATGACCTGTTCAAATTGTTTATTTCTTCTTATGTGAATTTTGGCAGAGTATGTCTTTGGAGGAATTGGTCCATTTCATCCAGCTTATTGAATTTATGAGCATAGAATTGTTCATACTATTCCTTATTGTCCTTTTCATATCCATAGGATCTATAGTTATATCCCCACTTTCATTTCTGATATTGGTAAAGTGTGCCTTTTTTCTTTTTCACTTAGCCTGGTTAAAGGTTCATTGATTTTATTGATATTTTGAGAGAACCAGCTTTTGGTTTTATTTATTTTTTCTCTATTGATTTTCTGTTTTCAATTGTATTGATTTCTGTAATAATTTTTATTATGTCTTCTACTTACTGTGGATTTAACTTTCTCCTTTTTCTAGTTTTTTAAAGTAGAATCTTAGATGATTGCTTTTAGATCTTTCTTATTTTCTAATATATGCACTCAGTACTATAAATTTCTTTGGAAGCACTGCTTTTGCTGCATCTCACAAATTTTGATAAGTTCTGTTTTCATTTTTATTTACTTTGGGAATTTAAAAACATTTTTTCTTAAGATTTCTTCTTTGACCTCTGTGTCATTTAGAAGTGCGTTGTTTAGTCTCCACGTACTTTGGGATTTCCCAGCTAGCTATCTTTCTGTTATTGAATCTAGTTTAATTGTATTGTGTTCTGAGAGCACACAGTCTGATTTCTGTTCTTTTCAATTTGTTAAGGTATGCTTTATGGCCCAGAATGTGGTCTCTTTTGGTGAATGTTCCATGTGAGTTTGAGAAGAATGTGTACTCTGCTGTTTTTGACTGAATTAGGCTATAGATGTCAATTATGTCTAGTTGATTGATGGTGTTGTTGAGTTCAACTCTGTCCTTACTGAGCTTCCTCTTGCAGGATCTGCCCATTTTTGATAGAGGACTATTGAGGACTCAAACTATAACAGTGAGTTCATTTATTTCTCCTTGCAGTTCTATCAGTTTTTGCCTCATGCATTTTTATGCTTTTTTTAGGCACATACACATTAAGGATTGTTGTATCTTTTTGGAAAATAGACTTTTAAAAAATCATTATGTAATGCTCTCTTGATCCCTTAAAAATTCCCATGATCTAAAGTCTACATTGTCAGAAATTAATATAGTTATTCTTACTTTCTTTTGATTAGTGTTAGCATGATAGATCTAACTTTTCTTGGTAAAGGCCATTCTTTATCATTTTACTTTTAATCTATGTGTGTTGTTTTATTTATAGTAGATTTGTTGTAGGCAACATACAATTGGGACTTATTTTTTGATTCTCACAATCTTGGTATTTTCTTTGGTGTATTTACTATATTTGTTATTGTTTTTTATTTATTGCCCTTATTCTATGTTTGTACTTTTACCTTTCACACTTTTTCTGCCTTTTGTCATTTTAATTGAGCTTTCTGTATGATCCCATTTTCTCTCTCTTCTCAGCATATGCATTATGTGTCTTTAAAAAAAATTAGTTGGTCTTCTTTCAGATAACACTATACTTTTTCACAGGTAGTGCAAGTATCTTATAATAACAAAGTATTCTTGATTCCTCCCTCCCATCCCTTATATCATTGCTGTCATTTTACATCCACATAAGCATATGTATATAATATATAAAAGAATACATGATAGAATATATTGTTGCTATTATTATTTCAAACAACCCATTATATGTTAGTTCAATTAAGAATAAGAAAAATAGGCGAGGAGCAGTGGCTCACGCCTGTAATCCCAGCACTTTGGGAGGCTGAGGCAGGCAGATCACTGAAGTCAGGAGTTCGAGACCAGCGTGGCCAACGTGGTGAAACACTGTCTCTACAAAAAATACAAAAATTAGCCAGGTGTGGTGGTGCGTGCCTGTAATTCCAGCTACCTGGGAGGCTGAGGCAGGAAAATCGCTGGAACCTGGGAGGCGGAGGCTGCAGTGAGCCGAGATCGTACCACTGCTCTGTAGCCTGGGTGACAGAGCAAGACTCCAACTCAAAAAAAAAAAAGGAAAAGTTTTTATTTTACCTTCACTTATTCCTTCTTTGATGCATCCTTTCTTCATGTAGATCCAGGTTTCTGATCGATGTTATTTTCCTATGTTAAAAGAGCTACTTTTAACATTTTTTGCAAGGCAGGTCTACTGGCAACAAATTCCCTCAACTTGTGTTTGAGGAAGTTTCTATCCCTCCTTCATCTTTGAAGATCAATCTTTCTTTTTTTTTTTTTTTTTTTTTTTGAGACAGAGTCCCGCTCTATTACCCAGGCTAGAGTGCAGTGGTGCTATCTCAGCTCACTGCAAGCTCTGCCTCCTGGGTTCATGCCATTCTCCTGCCTCAGCCTCCCGAGTAGCTGGGACTACAGGCGCCCGCCACCACATCCAGCTAATTTTTTTGTATTTTTTTAGTAGAGACGGGGTTTCACCATGTTAGGCAGGATGGTCTCGATCTCCTGACCTCGTGATCCACCCACCTTGGCCTCCCAAAGTGCTGGGATTACAGGCGTGAGCCACTGCGCCTGGCCTGAAGATCTAACTTAAATGGTACAGAATTCTAGGTGGTCATTTTTTTTCTCTGAGCCCTTTAAATATTTCCCTCTCCTCTCCTCTTCCCTGCATGGTTTCTGAGAAGACATTAGTTATAATCCTTCTCTTTGCTCCTCTATTGATAGGTAAGGTGTTTCTTTCAATTTTTTTTATCTTTGATTTTCTGCAATTTGAATATGATATTCCTCAGTGTAGTTTTTGGAGCCTTTATACTATTCTGTGTGTTCTCTAAGTTTCCTTAATTTGCATTTTGGTGTTCAACATTAATTTGGGGAAATTCTTAGTCGTGATTTCTTCCAGTATTTCTCCTGTTCTTTTCTCTCTTTCTTCTCCTTCTGGTATTCCCATCATGCATATTTACACCACTGTAATTGTTCCACAGTTCTTGGATATTATTTCAATTTTTTTCATCTTTTTTGTCTTTGCATTTGAGTTTTAGAAGTTTGTAGTGTCATATCCTCAAGTTTAGAGATTTTTTTCTCAGCATGTCCTGTCTGCTAATGAGCCCATTAAAGACTTTCCTCATTCTCTACAGTGTTTTTGATCTCTAGCATTTCCTTTTGATTCTTTCTCATAATTTCCATTTCTCTGCTTACATTATCTGTCTGTTCTTGTGTGTTACCTACTTTTTCCATTAGAGTCCCTAGCATATTAATTATAGTTGTTTTAAATTCCTGATCTGATCATTCCAACATTGTTCTATATCTGAGTCTGGTTCTGTTACTTGCTCGTCTCTTTAAACTCTGTGTGTGTGTGTGTGTGTGTGTGTAACCTCTTAGTGTGCCTTGTAATTTTATGTTGAAAGCTGGATGTGATGGACTGGGTGCACGGAACCCTGGTAAATAGGCCTTTACTTGTGTGGTGTTAAGGTGTAGTGGGAGGGGAAGCTTGCTATAGTCCTATGATTTGGTCTCATTCTTTTAGGGAACCTTTGTGCCTGGGCTGTGAGCCTCACATTTGCTTCTCAGCGTCCCCCTCTCCACATCCTTAGGTGATTAATTAAAGTCTAGCAGAGGCTGATTATTTCCTGTCCCTCAGATTGGACAGGCTCTGATAAATGCCAGCAGTTTAGTCCCTGTTTAAATAGTTTCTCCTGAGGGCAGGCCTTATTAATAAGAACACAGTGCCCTGGCTTCTTTCAAAATGGTTATTTTCCCCTCTCCCTGTTGTAAGCATGAGGGGGTATTTCTTCAGTATTCACTGTGAGGGTCTGGTAGAGCTCCAGGAGGTAAAACACACACAAATATAGCTGCCCCCCCCCGCCCCCCGCCGCACCGCCACACCCCCATGACTGGGTCCCCCTGGAGTTTTTAATCTCTTAGGCTTGTCCACAGTGAGCCTCCAGGAATTTTCCACTACAGTTTAGGTTTTCCTACCCCCGTAGTGGATCTTCAGGGGTTTCTACTTACAGGCTTCTGCTCCAGTGAATTGTGATTCCTTGTATTCACCTGTCCAATTTGGGGGGCTGTGGCTTGTGACATTTCTCCAACAGATCCAAGGCAGATTTCTAAGAAGTGCTGATTTTTCATTTTATTCAGCTTTTTACTGTTAGGACAGAATAACGACTTTCAAGCTCCTTACATGCCTATTGGGAACTGGAAGTCCGTTTATGAAGTGTTTGCTTTGCTGGCGAGGGTGTTTGCTGGTGAGAGTGTTTGCACGTTGTGTTCTTGACTGTGGATGGACAAGCATCACCCCAGGGAGTCCAAGCCCCTCCTTTGTGCCCTCCCCAGGCGTTGTCCCAGCTACACCAGATGCAGGTATGTCACTGTCTCCTCCGGGAGCTCTGACTGAAGGCACACATGCAGTCAATTCGTGGGTTAAGTCGGCCTCCCTGTCATCTTTCCAGCTCCTGGATGAGGCATGAAGCCCTGAGCCACAGTTCTTTCATATGTAAAGTAAACATTACCCACACAATGGGGAGTATCTGAATAGAATAGTTAACTAATATTCCTATTATTATAATAATGGGAAGCTAGGATACACACTTTTGTTGTGTGGATTAATGAGAGACTTCCTATGGATTATCTTCTATTAAAAACATACAGATGTTCTGATGGTTTTCAGCAAATAGAGAGAGGGAGGGAAAAGCCATCTTCAGGTCATAGGCTGGATTTGACCATTGAGAGTCATACCTCAATCATTTGAGTGCTCACATTGACTCTGCCTTTCATATCCTTAACTATTGCATACAGTTGGTTTTCTTATCTTCAAAGAGATCGGAATGTACTGATTTGCCTCTCTTTTGAGTTATTAGTAGTAATTTTTGATAAATGCACAATGTCTTTTTATTTTGCCAAAGGGCTTTCTTTCCTTTTTATGTTGAAACCATTTTTCCTACTAAACCAGCATACACATAATTTTTTCGCTGTTAGAAATTATTTTCTTGTGATTGAAAAATCTATTTTCCCTAAGCATGAGGAACACAGCTAAAGTTTTATGGCTTGCAAGAAACTACTGGCCATGGCACTTTCCAGTGTGTCAGTGGTTTGTTCAGGAAGCTCAGTGGCTTCCTGTGTTCTATGTGTTGGGCATGTAGCAGCTGTAGACAGATGGGTGGGAAGACATGACACCAAGCTGGATGCTTTTATGGCCACAGAACCCACTGACAGATGAAGGAGCCAGATCTAATAGGGCAGAGCAGTGATGTTCCAGGCCAACAGTCTCCAATTTTCTGATCGCACACTCTATGAACAAACATATATTTAGACCACCTCCCACACACATGTGTATTAAAATGCTTACTTAGGAATTCCATGCATATTGCCATACGGATTTATTGATACATTCTAAATGAAATGGGATAGTTCCCTTGACCCCTTCACAGGAGTCAGCCCACAGCTCTCGGCCCCTCATGGGAGGGGCAGCATGCAGGTGAGTGGGTGCAGGGGCTGGGGTGAGTGCTTTTGGGCATTGGCAGGAGTAGAACTCTGTGCAGCCCCCCGGCAGCATCTGGGTGGGGCTGCCTGTGATCCCTGGAGCCCCAGAGGGCATATGTTACAGTGTGCTCTTAGATTTGCTGTCCACAGATGACTTAAGTGTTAGCTCATTGCAAGGTCAGGGTGACAGCCTTTTGCATCCACCCTCTTGATACCCGAATTCTTGTCCGGTGTCCAGGAAGAATCAAGTTGTGCAAACAAATTGAAGGATGGTGAATGTGGAGGACTTTATTGAGCGCTGGAAGTGGCTCTCAGTGGGATGGGAAGCTAGAAAGGGGGTGAAGTGGGAAGATGGTCTTCCCCTGGAGTCCTGCTGTCCCCGGCCAAACTCTTCTCCAAAGTTCCGCTGTCAAGCTGTCCCTCTGAAATCAAGCTGATTCTCTCCAACATCCGGCTGTTTCTTCTGTCCTTCTCTATTGCTCTGCCAGTAGGGCCTGGGGTTTTTCTGGGTACAGGATGGAGGGTGGGGCGGGCTGGGGTGGTTTTGGAAAAGGCAACATTCGGGCAGGAAAACAGAAATGTTTGTTCTCACTTTGGGCCCCACAGTTCCAGGCTTGAGGGTGTGGCCCTCACCAGGGACCACCCTCTCCTACCCAGTATTTCCCTGCCTCCTGTTTGTATCATAAAGTGTATTTAAAATAAGCTATTATAAAGGATGAGAAAAATACTTGACAATGTCTGTCATTTTCTTTCTTTGCCCCAGAAGATTGTCTTGTGTGGCTGCACTTTGGAGACTACCACTCTTGGGGCTGCCATGGTCACAAAAACCCAGATTATTGTTTTAACTCTATTTCTTGCCTCAGTTCATCGTACTTTGGGGAAGAATCTGGAATTTGGATAAAGTATACCACCCAAGTGACAGTCCCAGCTGGAAGTCATGGAATGGAGACAAGAACAATAACCTGGGAGCACAGGATCAGGGTTCGGAACAAGGATGATGGCCAGGAGCTCTAGGCTCAGCTGTGCCGCTAGTCCTGTGGCCTTAGAAAAATTAAGGAGTATTTGGGTTTTGTTTTCCTTATCTTTAAAATTTAGATACATTCTTGCTGTAAAACTCTTCGATTCTGTTAACTCTGTCTTCCCATTTCCCTTTAATCTCTATTCTCAGATTAGAATCACCAATTTTATTTTATTTTACATGCTGTAAAAATATATCTCTGTAGTTCCCCCCACCCTCATACCACATTTCAGGTCCACTGTGGATGAGTTTTTGCCCATAAACTCTGTGACCTTTGCTTCTATTTCAGTATCATGCTTTCTACTTGGAACCACTGAATTTTTTTTTTCCAGTGTTGGTTTTTAAAATATTGTCTTCAAATAGAGGCGTATATTAGTCAATATTTTGTATTTTGGAAATTTGTCTGATAAGAATGTCATTTTTTCCCCTTGGCGTGGAAAAACCTCTGGATTGAAAAATAAGTTTCTCCCTATAATTGTCTCTGAGTCTGACCAGCCAGCCAGCTGGCAGAAGGACCGGCAAAGGAGCGGGGGCCAGAAGAGGAGCAGGGGCCGGTAGAGTGGGGCCGGAAGAGGAGCAGGGGCAGCTGTAGGGGCTGGAAGGCCGAGGTCTGCCTCTGAGGACAGCTGTTGATGAGGTTCTTGTTGGAGATCTCTCACCCTTTGGTCAATGTGGTGGCCTTTTGGAGCAGATTTTCTCTTTGCCTTTATGAGACCTTAGTGTCATTCTTGTATTCCTTAGTAACCTTGTGTAAAGGGCTGAGGCTTAGGAGAGATGCGGGTAGGGAGAGAGTTCAGAAAGGATAGTCCTAAGGCCGTCTGGATTCTCCTTGAGGTCTCTCCTCGTCCTGGTCCTGGGCTGTGTCTTCATCACAGCCACCCCTCCCCAATGTGCTGCTGGTTCAATTACCCCAGACAGTGGATTTCTCAGAACAGAAATTGCTAATGTTCACGTAAAGATGAATGAAACGGGAATGATGAAATATGTTAAGAGAACTTAAATCCAGGGTGTGAATTGCCACTGATCCTAACGGAGACGTTTTAGCTTTTCTACTTCCCACCTGCCGGAAGAAAGATGAGATGAACCACTCCTGTTATTTGTTCAGCATTGCTGCAGCATCAGAGAGAAGTGTTCCCCGACCCTTTGTTTTTCTAGGTGACTTAATGGGTTCTGGCATTGTGCATTTATCTTTTTAATTGTGGTAAAAGATGCCTAACACTAAAGTTGCCATTTTAAGCGTTTTTAAGTGTACAGGTCCGTGGCATTAAGCGCATTCACAGTGTTGTGCAGTCATCACCACCATCCATCTTTAGAGTTGTTTTCATCTTGCAAAATGGAAACTGTACCCATGTAATACCAATGTCCCATTCCTGCCTCTCCCAGGCCCTGCTATTCCTGTTTCTATGAATTTGGTTCCTCTGGGTCCCTCATATGAGTGCAGCCTTACAGTACTTGTCCTTTATTTCTGGCTTGTTCACTTAGCATAACTCCTCCAGGTTCACCCATGTTGTGGGTCAGAATTCCCTTCTTGTGTCTCGGTGAACCGTGTGCCCTGTGATATGTGTTGTGTGGGGTGGAACCATGTGACACTTGTGGGGAGCGAAGCCTACGTAGCTCTTCATGAGCCAGGCCTGAGGCCAGGGATCTGCACAGTGTTGTCATAAGGAAAATAAGTGGCTGTCATTGTCTTTAGGGAAGCATCTTTTAAAAAGCAAGCGATGTGTGTATTGTACGTTTTAGAAATTCAGATAAGCAAAAATAAGAAAATTATATTCATACATAATTCTATCATCCAGAAATAACCACCATTCCTCTCCCACCGCGTGTTCCTCCGTACTTGCTCTGGGCGTATACCCAGGTGGGTGTGCTGCCCCCATAGCTGAGACGAAGGGGTCTCCTCTGCATGGGACGCGCCGAGACCCACGCACTTGAAGCCTCAGGCCTTGCACACAGTTTCTTAGAGTTGGCTCCTAGGACCAAATGCTCCTGAAGCATTTGGCCTCTCTGACAACAGGTCCTGAGTTTTATCCCACATTCAAAGTTCAGTCTTTTCATGAATTTCTATGAAAATTCAGGTCATCCACAAGGTGACTAACATTTCAGTATATTTGGGGAATTTGCTGAGACGCCTCTCCACACATGCCCATCTCTCTTTCAGAGCCCCTCCTGGGCTCTGGCTCCCTGATTGGGGGCCACCTTCCTCTCTCTTCTCTCCTGAAACGGGGCCTTTTTCTATGGGCAGTCCCCTACCATCTGCTTACAGCTACATTTTTACAAATACAGCACTGTGGTGTACCATCTCTGCTTGGGCGATATATCGGGAACTCCTTTTCACATCCATAAACATCTCCTATAGCATTTTAATGGCAGCAACATCTCCACGGCCATCGGCTCATTGAACTTATTTTTTGTTGTGGGACTTAAAGAGGGGTTCCAGCCAGTATCCTGAGAGGTAAATCTTTGTGAGTCCATGATTATTTTCTTGAAATGAATACCTAAAAGTGAAATTGCAGGGTCAATGGCAATGCATGCATTTTTTAATATTAGTTGCCATTTTGTCTTCCACAGGGGGCCTATTTTCTTGCTCTAGCCAACATTAAAAAATCTTCCATTGTCCTTTTCCTGTTGCAACAAGCAAGAAAGTGGAGACCAAGGGCTGAGATCAGTAGCCAGAAATGTAATGGAGCTGTTTAAAAATAGTTATCTTAGGCTTTATTAGTCGAAATACAATGTCCAGAAGCAGTCACGTGACATCCAGTGTTCTCTGGGCTCCCACCCCATAGCTGAAGTGTTTTGTTCTCTTCAGAGCACAGTGTTCAGGAATGCTGATAAACTAGAGTTAGTCTGGCTGACAGTGACTCAGATTTTGAGGAAGCAGAAGCAGTGTCCGATGAGGAACACGTGCAGTAACTGTGGATGTTTTTACAGAAGGGCTTCCAAGGGGAAGTGGGATCGTGATGTCTGAATATTTGAAAGGCTACCATATAAAAGAGGCCAAAGACTTTTTTTCTCTTTTTATTTGAGACTTCTGTTTCTTGTATTTGAGCAGAAGTTAGAGGGAAGCATTTTTTTGTTTCTGTTGTTGTTTTGAGACAGGGTCTCACCAACCCAGGCTGGAGTGCAGTACTGCCATCACAGCTCACTACAGCCTCGAACTCCTGGGCTTAAGCAGTCCTCCTGCTTCAGCCTCCCACATAGCTAGGACTACAGGTACGTGCCACCATGCCAGACGCATTTTTAAAATTTTTTGCAGAGACAGCATCTTGCTGTGTTCACCAGGCTGATCTCAAACTCCCGAGCCCAAGTGATCCCTATTCCTCGGCCTCCCAAAGTGCTGGATCATAGGCATGAGCCACCGTGCCTGTCCAGGAAGCAGCGTTTGTTTTTATCTGAGGAAGCCCCCACCAACAGTTCTCACTGTCCAGTGAAACAGCTGCCTTTTGAAACGGGGGGCTTCCCATGCTCAGCACCTCTTAAGCTGTGGCTGGACATTGGGGACTGTAATGGAGAGATTTTTACACCTGGAGAGATGATGTCCACAGTTCCTTCTGAGTCCAACAACAGGAGATGCCAGCGTTTCAGAGACAGGAACACCTGCTCTCAGAGATTCAGTCACTCTCCAGGGTGGAGACAGGACTGGCACTGCCACCTGAAAGGGGGCTGGGCAGCTGAGAACTGCACAGGTGCAGGGTTGCTTTTTGGTGTTTCACTTCAGTTTTCCCCACTTAAAAGTGAGTTGTTGGGTGCAGTGGAGGGAACACAGACTGGGCATAATTAGGACCTGGGTTTGAGTTGTGGTTCCATCATCTTACAGCTGTGATATGTTGGATAAGTTTAACTTCTGTGCCTTAGTTTCCTAACTTGTAAAGCAGAAACCATCATATTTGACATGATTATGGTATGGTGTGGACAAGGTCTTGTATGAAGTAGCGGACAAAGTAGTCACTGGTTAACAGATGCTGTCTTTATCTCCTTCTGTCTTTTTCATCTCTTAGCTGGGATTCCGGGCAGTAGATTCACTTTGATATTGTTACTGATATTTAGGATGAAAAAGAAGATTGGTCAAGACCATGTACAATAGGCTAAATTTATTATGGTTAGATACTACAACATATAAGGGAAAATGAAGAATTTTCATTTCAAATTTGAAGAAGAGATATATGATGATTCATACATGAAGATTTATTGCACTTTATCAATTTGATACTGTTTTGTGGTATATTTTTAGTTGTTTTGATAGCACAGATAATTTTAAACAAATGAAAACTATTTCCTCTATAACATCTGATATTTTCTTAGGTTTTCTTTTAAATAGCTTTTTATCACTTCTTTGGATTTCCTGGTTTTTTGTCCTTAATCATGGATGTGTGGGATTCCTTATTTCAAGAGACGGTTTCTCACAGGTGAAGAAAATTTCCTGTGATACCAGATATCCAGTGACAAATAATAAAGCATAATTTATGGGCCTTTGTAATTGAAATGGATCTATTTGTTTGTAATCCTGGCCTTGCCCTTGTCTTTTCTTTCATGGTGTAGCATTATGACCTTCTAGAGGAAGAATATTAGGATTTTTTTTTTTAAGCACAGTAGAATTACGTTCAATTTGAGATCAACTAAGAGGTTAAAATAAATCTGAGAGCCTTGTCCTTTGATATTAAATACATTCTGTTTTCCTTCCTTGGCTGCTTTCCCAGCGGTTGCTCTGTTTTACGTGGGGTAGCTTTACATTTGTTTAAGCTGTCTTTTCTGGGGAGGATTTGAATGAAGAGTTGCAGTACAGCAGTGAATACCTGTGTAGAATCCTGAAGCCTCCTGCAGCCTGAATCCACTGAGACTCTCAGTTTCCTGCACGATGGGACCTGCGCCCAGGAAGATACCTCCCCTCCCCTTGTACACCTGCGGGTGGTAGATGACAGCTCTTTGCCCAGGAGCGTATGTCCTGATCTGCTACTGAAGGACAGTCGCAACTGAGAGTCCTCTAAAGACCGCATTTGTGCATGTGCCTGTGTGTGAGCCTCTGTGTGCTGGGGTGTGCCTGCACCTCTCTGCTGGGGTTTGCATGCGCCTCTGTGTGCTGGGGTCTTCATGTGCTTTGTGATGTGAATTCTTTGAAGGGTCAGTCTTACAGGTTTCTATCATCATTTTTTTTCACAGGTTTCTATCATCATTTTTTTTCAAATGTAAGGTTTAGTAAAAACAAAAATTTTAAGAAAGAAGTGGCATTGTTTGGAAAGGTAGCATTATTTTAAACCAACATTTATTTGAACAAGTCATCCAAATGCAAGTAGTCCCCTGATGACAAAAGCGTCTTTTTCAAAAAGTTCACTTGAGGATTGGTTATTAGGATCCCAGAATGAACTGTCCCATGGAAATGGGGTCCTGAGTGGCACTTAGGACCCCTGTCTGGCTGTGTCTCTGGCTGCAGCCAGGTCCTAGAGTGTCAGCCACAGAGCTGATGCTGGCGGGGCCCCGAGCAGCCTTCCCAGGGCCTCAGTGCCTGTGCTCAGCATCCACTCCCAGGCACCATGGACCGTTACAGTCGCCAGCCACTGTCTGCTCGAGGGCCTCGACAAGATGGGGAGAAAAGTTCCCAAAACTAAACCGGGAAAAAACAGATTCTGAAAAAGTAGCTGTAACTCAGAGCCTGGTGGATGGGTTACGGGAGGGAGAAGAAATTCTGTACCCAAGGACGTAGCAAAGCACAAAACCTTGTGCCGTGAACGATAGCGGGTGTGATGAAGAGTATCAGTGGGGAGGCATGCCGACTAAGTCAAAGATGGGGAAGAGAAAAAAGAAAAAGTTGCTGGGCCTGAAGTCTGTGTAACCCAGGGAGCAGTGGCTGGGTAGTGGCTAGTCAGGACAGTGGGCAGGGATGTGTCCTGCAGAATGGACCGGCAGACAGAAGTGGCAGGAAGTTCTCCTCCAACACCAGCCTTAGGACCCCCTTCTCCTGCGGGGGTCCAGAGCCAGGACTTGTCAGGCCACTGTAGGTCTGCTGTGTCTCTCCGGGTCCTGGCCCTTCTCTCCCAGAGGCAGAAGAATTAACCTGGGCCCATCCCCTCTCTGACTGTACACATTGTTTTTCATGGCTACAGGGATAAGAAGGGAAGGCCTTAGGGCCATCAGTCCAAAGGTAATGGGCAAGGAATCTCGCTTCCTCTTGCGGTTAGCCCAGCCCTTCAAATAGACTGGCCTCCATTTGCCATCAGATATCAGATGCAGCTGTGAGGTGGCCAGGAGGGGAGGGACAGTCTCCCCACAGTGCCACAGGCCTCTGGGAACAGTGTCAGAACAAGTTGCAGGAACACCTATAGGGCTTAGCAGGATGTTCATTTTCATTACTGAAGTGCGCTGCCTAGCAGCTTCTGGGCTGGGCCCCCATCCACCACGCAGGGGAGCGGAGAGAGCTGTGGCAGCCTATTCCAGTGCGTGCAGAGGGGTCAGTGCTGAAGATGATGAGCAGAGTCCTGTGGACACGAGGGGAGGAGAGAGAGCAAGAGCATCCCAGCTCCGCGGGGAGAGGAAGTGGAGCGTGCCCGTTCCCATTGGGCCTCCATCTTCTCTGTCCAGACTTGATCTCCAAACTGAAAAGGGTACAGCAAACAAGGTTACAAGGGTATTGAAGCCTGAGCCAGTTGGAGAGAGACAGGACCCATTCTAAATGGCTTTCAGTGAATGTGTCTCCAAGTCTGGACCAAGGTCAAGACAGGGAGGGCACAGCCAGAACCCGAGAGGTGTGTATAATTTCTGGGGAGTGACTTGGGAGTCATTGAGGTGCCGGCAGAGCAGGAACAAACACCATTGTCTCTGTGTTTGTTCCTGTGTTCAGCGGCAATTAGATGTGGTTAAACTTGAGCTCTAGCCTCGGTGGAATTTCGCGTTATTAGACAGAAGAGTGGAAGCACTTATAAGGCCCCCTGGCAAGAGGGTTTTAGAAGAGCTGTGGTTGGGATGGAGCTCTGTGTGAGGAGGCAGGAAGACGCTTGCAGAGAGAGGAGAAAGAAAAGAAAGAGGGTGCAGAGAGGCAGCAGCTGGGGACCCCATGGAGGGCTCCTGGAGGAGGTAGCCACATTGAGAGGCAGTTCAGCTGGCAGGAGGGGTAGACACATACATCGCAGTGGCCCTGCCTTATCTGTAAGTATGCAGAGCATCAGCAGTGCGGGCATGGCTGGGAAGACCAGGTTTAGTAAGGGTTCCCAGGTACACCTTCTGGGGTTGCGGACTGGACTGACAAAACAGTAATGAAGTATTAGCAAGGTTAGTGGAAGCATGGCAGCCTTCCTGAGAGGTGCTATGCCCGCCCCGCCACAGATTCCACCATGGCTCCTCCTGGAGGAGGAGGGAGTGCTGGAGAGGCACCGCTGGCCACGCAAGCTGGAGGTGAGCAGAGACCTGGACTTGAGTTTGGGGCTTGCAGGGGCTGGGCTGGCTTGGAGGTGACATGGCATTTGGCTGGGGACACATCCTCAGATAGGGGCAGGGCCTTCCTGAGCAGGGGGCAGATGTGCACTAGACCGTACACGCTTGCACCAGGGTCGTCAGCCTCCTCACTTTCGTCTCCTGTCTGAGCATCCTTCGTTCCACAGCCAGAGGCACATTCCTGGAGTGCAAAGTGGATCAGCACTCATTTGCTCCAAATATCCTGTGCACTCTAGAATGTGGGGAGTAAAGTTCAAGTACTTCAGCCCGGGCTAGAGGATTTGCAGCCACTGGGCACAGGGCCCCCTCACCTCCTGCCTGCCGTCCCTCCCTACTGGGTCTCTTCTGTCTCCGGGTGTCTTTTGTTACATCCCTCCTGCATCTGGCAGGCTCCTGCTCACGCTTCAAGACCCAGCCCAAGTGCCCTTTCTCTGGGGCTTTCTTGGAACCTTGGCTTTGGTTATGGAGGTATCCCATCTCCTCCTCACTTTTGGATGGCGGGTCTTTCCAGTGAGGCGTTTGTTAATTTCCGTACTTTTGCTTGGGCTTGGCATTTTCACTGTACTGGGCTGTTCTGTTCAACTTAGGGAAAATAAGGGTGGTGGATTGTTTTTCTCCAAAATTAAGACCCAAAATAAAATGTCTGTCTTATGAGATCACCCATATACATTCCTCAGGACAGCAAGTGCGAGACGTCCCTTTAGTATTCTTCCAACCCTAGGATTGAGAGAGGGTTGGTCTGGGTCTCGACAGGAGATGGGAAGGTACAGCTCCACCTGGGGACACAGGCTCCTGCGTTCTTGCCCCGTCCAGCACACAAGCTGCTGTCAGCAGGCAGGCCCCACTTCTCCTCACCCCATCCCCGCTGAGCAGGAGAAGTTCCGCATCTGAGTGGGAGCCCCCAGAGGCTTTGTGGCCCTCAATAGCCCTCCAGGTGATGCAGAGAGCAGGAGAAAATGGCAAAGGAAGGTGCCCATGGCATGCACAGGTGAGGGGCAGAGGGCTGGTGCTTCCCATCTCTGCACAGTCCTGGGGTTTCTCAGACCCAGTACTGCCAAGGAATGTGAAAAACAGCTTAAGTGGAAAACCTAAGGACCTAGCTGATCATGATATGGCTGATAGTAAAACTAATTTTCTCTTAGAGTAGGCCCCTGGCACTTCCATTTTGTAAAGTGGGCTATGTCTGGACTATTCTTCTTTTGAGCGCTAACACCCCTGGCTTCAGAGCAAGCCTCTCTTCCTCCCCACTCCACCTGACATGGGACCTGTCTCAAATTTCCCCCTGCCTGAAACAAGCAGAGAATGACATTAAGTTATTATTTCCAGGTGTTTCTTGGGAGCAGCAGATGGAAATGGAAGGGTACAAGTGTAGACGTAGGTGAAATCATCCACTGGCCCCGCCTTCTCTCTTCTCACAGCACTGTGGGGAGGGCGGGAGGTACTCGTGGGTGACAGCAGGGCATGAATTCAGTGCATCCGCAGGTCCGCACCCCTGCTCGCCTGGGCAGTGCCCACAGGAACCCCAAGAAGAAAGCAGGGATTCCCTCTATGCTTCCTGCTCTCCCCCCAGGGTCAGTTGCAGAGTGGGACACCCCTCATGGGTGTCACAGAGGGCCGGGTGGCTGGGTGGTTCCCAGCAGCCCTTTCTGGGTAAGGGCATAGGGGGTTACATCAGAGAGGCAGGGGCATTCTGTTTGTGTTCGGTCATTTCTGCCTGTAAATATCAGTTAATTTGATAGTAGTGTAGGACTTTTGCTGTGGTCATCTCATTTAGTTGTTATAACAACCCCAGAAGTGGAATATTATTTCCATTTTATACAAACCAGAGTGTCAGAGGGAGTCAGTGAGCCAGGCTCACCCTCATGCTTGGATTTTGTGCTCTGTATGTGTGTGTGTGTGTGTGTGCATGCGCACATACGTGCGTGCGTGTGTGTGTTCGGCTCCTCCTCTGCTCAAGTCCTTGAATCCTTATTGGTGACACAGCATTGGCCTGGACCCCTGTTGGCCAGCTCTGCACCCTCTGTTCCCCCGTGCTCCAGCCAGCGATCTGACTGATAGGGTAGGCAGGCTCGGGAGGGCTGACAGGCTTTGCAGTGGAACACATTTAAAAAATGCCTGCAAATGAGCGAAAGAGGCGTAGGAGTAAGCGTCCGGCGCAAGACCACAGCATGTCTCAGATGCGGCTGGATCGGCGCGCAGTGATGAGGTGTGTAAGAACTAACACGAAGCTACGTTCCTCCCAGTCACGCGCAGGATTGGATTCCTTTTCATGGTCAGCCTCCGGTACCTTCAACCCAGGACGAGACCCTCAGTAGTAAAGCCGTTGACAGGTGCTTGTGGACTGTGCATGTGGGATGCTGGGGTGCTGCGGGTGAGGCTGTCTGTGAGGTGAGGAGCTCCGTCTTCACCTGGGTGAGAAGGGGAGCCTGTAGCAATACGAGGAGTGGTGTGTGCAGGACAGCAGCCCTGGAGAATACAAGGAGTGGCAGGGGCAGGACCAGCAGCCCAGGAGAATACGAGGAGTGGTGTGTGCAGGACAGCAGCCCAGGAGAATATGAGGAGTGGCACGGGCAGGACAGCAGTCCAGGAGAATACGAGGACTGGCAGGGGCAGGACAGCAGCCCAGGAAAATACGAGGAGTGGCGCAGGCAGGACAGCAGCCCAGGAGAGTACGAGGAGTGGTGTGTGCAGGACAGCAGCCCAGGAGAATACAAGGAGTGGCAGGGACAGGACCAGCAGCCCAGGAGAATACAAGGAGTGGCAGGGACAGGACCAGCAGCCCAGGAGAATACGAGGAGTGGCAGGGACAGGACCAGCAGCCCAGGAGAGTACGAGGAGTGGTGTGTGCAGGACAGCAGCCCAGGAGAATACAAGGAGTGGCAAGGACAGGACCAGCAGCCCAGGAGAATACGAGGAGTGGCAGGGACAGGACCAGCAGCCCAGGAGAATACGAGGAGTGGCAGGGACAGGACCAGCAACCCAGGAGAATATGAGGAGTGGTGTGTGCAGGACCAGCAGCCCAGGAGAATATATGAGGAGTGGCAGGGGCAGGACAGCAGCCCAGGAGAATACGAGGAGTGGTGTGTGCAGGACAGCAGCCCAGGAGAATACAAGGAGTGGCGCGGGCAGGACAGCAGCCCAGGAGAATACGAGGAGTGGCAGGGGCAGGACAGCAGCCCAGGAGAATACAAGGAGTGGTGTGTGCAGGACAGCAGCCCAGGAGAATACAAGGAGTGGTGTGTGCAGGACAGCAGCCCAGGAGAATACAAGGAGTGGCGCGGGCAGGACAGCAGCCCAGGAGAATACGAGGAGTGGCAGGGGCAGGACAGCAGCCCAGGAGAATATGAGGAGTGGTGTGTGCAGGACCAGCAGCCCACGAGAATACGAGGAGTGGTGTGTGCAGGACCAGCAGCCCAGGAGAATACGAGGAGTGGCGTGGACAGGACAGCAGCCCAGGAGAATATGAGGAGTGGCAGGGGCAGGACCAACAGCCCAGGAGAATACGAGGAGTGGTGTGTGCAGGACAGCAGCCCAGGAGAATACAAGGAGTGGCGCGGGCAGGACAGCAACCTGGGAGAATACGAGGAGTGGCAGGGGCAGGACCAGCAGCCCAGGAGAGCGAGACCCTTGTGGGCCGAGTGCTTCTCAGAGGACATGGCCATGCATGTGTGGAGCAGGGCAGTCTGTGGGACCACCTGAGGGTTTGACTGGGACTAGCGCAGACCTCATTCCAGCCCAGGTAGGTCGGCATGGGGTCGCAGACAGGTGACTTGTTCTGTCTTCAGAATAATCAGCTGTAAGCTTCTCATTTTTACTGAATCAGGGGTTTCAAGGCTGGTAAGGTCAAACAATTCCTTCTTTGGTTTCAAAGACCACATCTAAGAGAAGTCTATTGTCTAGAAAGAAATTTCCTCAAAAATATTTTCATAACCTTATTTAATAAGCAAACTGTTTTCGCAGCCCTTCTTAGGGTAATGCTGTCTTTCTTTGCTCATGTTATTTAAATACCTTTCTCATGTTATTTAAATGTATGTTTTATTTTCCTGTCATCTTTGGTGATGAAGCTAGTTTCTGCCGCCTCATGTAAAATGTTATATCTTTGAAGTATTTTCCATCAGCTGCTTCTGCTTAGCCAAGTCCACTTTCCCGAGATTCTCATATATTTTTATTTTCTAAAGCTCTTTAATTTCCAGAACTATTTTTAAAGAGTTTTAAAGAGATGATAAAAGCACAAGATGATGTGTGGATGTCATGTCATATTTTTAGGAAGGCAATATATTCTGACGTTTTGTTGGTTGTTTTGTGGCTGTTTCTCTCTAACCTCTGTCTCATACCCTACTCTGTGTACCTCTCGCCATGTCCCTGTTTGCGTGGGGTTGGGCTGGGACACATGTGCACTCTGCAAACCTTGTTTTTCATGGATTTTCCTGCCTTTGCCTCCGGGGGTGGCTTCAACCCTAGCAATTCTATATAGTACAGAAATAACCAATTTTAGTAATGGTTCTTTAGCTTAGCATTTTCCAGATTATGGGTTGTGACCCATCATTAGGTGGTGAAGCCAGTTTCGAGAGATACCTAAAACAAAAATAGAATAGATCTGTTCATCGCATGTAGTGAGGGTAAGTTTGGTATTTTGAGACTTCTGTATTAGTTGGGTATGTATGTTTGCATTGTGACACCTGGGTCACAGTGTTAAATGTGTGTCATTGTCAAGCAAACTTGAAAGCCCCTGTAGTATTCCAGTACTGCTAAGCTTTTATGAAAGAAATACTGTTGATAGTCTGTTTCTAGTAAAACAGCTGTGTGTCTCGGGGAGATTGCCACAGGACAAGGCAGGGCCCACGGCAGGGTCCTGTTGAAGATGCTCCTGTGTCAAAGGAAGGGGGCAGGGCAGGGTACCGCCCAGTAGGCTCATGTAGTCTTTGGGTGCTGAAGAAAGATGCTATTTTTGTGAAGTTTCAAGGGCTTCTCCTAGTTCATTTTTACTCATGATTCAAATCTCAGTTCAAATATTCTTTCTGCAGGGAAGCCGCCCCTGATTTCCCAGTCTAGATAGGATTCCTCTGTTAGATGCTTCATTTTTCACCCTCAGAGCACTTAGCTCAGTTTTTATTGATACATTTATTAGTATGGTCATTTAATTCTTTTTTTTCTTTTTTTTTTGAGATGGAGTCTTGCACTGTCGCCCAGGCTGTAGTGCAGTGGTGCAATCTCAGCTCACTGCAACCTCCACCTCCCGGGTTCAAGCGATTCTCCTGCCTCAGCCTCCCAAGTAGCTGGGATTATAGGTGCCTGCCACCATATCTGGCTAATTTTTTTGTATTTTTAGTAGAGATGGGGTTTCACCATGTTGGCCAGGCTGGCCTTGAATGCCTGACCTCGTGATCCACCCACCTCGGCCTCCCAAAGTGCTGGGATTACAGGCGTGAGCCAGTGTGCCCGGCCTAGTACAGTCATTTGATTCTTGTCTGTCTCCCTCCACCTCCTAGAACATGAAGTCCGCAGCATGGGTCACAGGCCTGTGTGTGCTGATTCTCCCTGCAGGATCTAGCATGACACCTCACGTGGAGTCACCTAGCATGCACCGCAGGCCAGGGTCTGAGCTGCCCTGTGACTGATTGGCATTAGACTTCTTGCAAACCCTGTGCTGTGATGGTCTTATTCCAGAAGGGTGGTGAGGGTGTGAGAGCACAAAGAGATGTATGGGTGGAAATGGGATTGAAGCTTCTAGAGCTGTGCAGAGGCCTTATCCCATGGCCACTGCTCTCCTTGCACACAGGCCCACACCAACCAGAGTCCTCAGACCTTGCTGTCCCCAGCATGCCGGTGAGAAGCAAGTAGGCTGTAAGCAGAGTTACATGGTAGGATGAAACCTCTCTCGGGTGGTGGTCTCTTCTCTGGCTGTGCATGGGACTCCGTCATGGTTCTTTATATTCCATAGTTCAGAGTTGCATGGTGCACGGTATTCAGGACATTAAATACGTTTGTTAGAACCAGCTCATTGGAATTCTGCCGTAGGTGCTGCTGGTTTAGATTTTAACAGAAGCTTCAAAGCCTCTTTTGTATTAGTCCGTGAAAGGATAAACTCACTGGTAAGGAGTAGAGGCTGCTCGCTCTTGAGCGCAGGTAGGTGTTATTTTTCTTCTCATCCTTGAAAATATATGAGGGTGAAGGCAGGAAGATGAGGAGAGAGTGGAGGATAAGTATTTTTAGGATGGTCTTTGCACGGAAAACATGTTTCCAGTAAAATGTTTTGGAAACATTTTATTTGAGGCATAAGAAAATGCTGACACCTTGGCCGGCTCCCACAGGCAGCTGTTTATTGGGGCCGTGGTATCATCGCTGTAGCCAGGCTCGTGGGTTTTGTAACTGATTTTCTATTCGAGAGGCCAGGCTTCTGTGACCTCCCCCCCAAGCATCATTTCCATGGCAACCAGCTGTGATGAGATGGGGGTTCTGACCTCGCAGGACCATTGCAACAAGAAGCAGATGAGCTTTTAGATAGAAAATTTACTCTTCTGTCTTGAACAAATTACATGTAACTGATTCTCAGTTTCCTCATCTCTGAAATAGAGAAAGGAACACAATGGTCCTTCAATTGTGTAATGAGGGATTTCTGTTGGGAAAGTAGATACGGAGGTACACATGCTGTTATCATACCGTGTTTTCAAGGTCAACTGCACGACCCAAGGGTTGACATGCTGCAAAAGAGCTGTCTCCCCCTTGCTTCCCTGTTTCGTGTAGCTGCCGGCAGCCCTGCTTTCCCCTCTCCAACCTTGACTCTGACAGCCAGGCTCTTGCATGCTCCTTAGTCACTGGGCTCCTGGCTGGTTCCTGAATGGGCATGCTCATGTCGACACTAGGACCTTTGCACTGCGGTGCCCTATTCTCCCAGAGAGTTGCATGCCCACACCCTGCCTTTGTTCAGTTATCTGCTCAAAATCATCTTGTTAGGCCTTACCAGACCACCCCATAAAGAACAGGAACCCTGTACTCCCTGCCCCCATAACAGCCTTATGTTTCTTCATGGCAGTTCCAACCACTGGAAATTGTATGAGTTTCATGTGAGCAGGGTTGTTGGTGGTGTTTATTATTATTTTTTAGTGTGTCATAACTATGAAGTGGAACGTTGTAGGCCATTAAGTCCTCATGAAGAACCTTTTGTTAGTCTATTTACTTATTTTGTAGGAAACTTAATTTCAAACAATGAATAGCATATCCAAGATCATATAGGTGGCAAATGGTGAATGGTGCATGATTGAAACCCAGGTTGACACATAATCATAAATGTTCTCCTTGCCTCAAGTCTGCCTCTCCTTCCACCTTTCTTCTGCTGTTTGAGCATCCTGCCTTCCTGCATTTCTCTGGCTCTGCCTTTATTATACCTGGGCGCATCCTGACTTCACTCGCCTAGCAGTGCTCTCGTCTCAGTGCTCCTTAGTTGCCAACACTGCCTCTACCCTAGGGTAGAGCTCCTCAGTGCAGTGGTGTGTTCTTGGAGAACCTTGTGCCTGGCATTCTAGGGTTCAGGCCAATGCCAGGGGACAGGCAGGCTGCCTTGGCTTCCTTCCTTCCAGGAAGAGAACAGGTATGATGTGTGTGTTAGGAATGGCCAGGCCCCTGCTGTGCATATGAGGACACCTCTGGGAGCCACATCCTTCACTTTCTCCCCATGGGGTCAGGCATACTAACAGCTGCAAAAAGGACCCCTTGACAAGGTCTCACCAAAAGGTATTTTGATATCCTATTCTTTAGGGGTTATTTTTTGTATAAACATTTATTTTTGTGTTAGCTGATGTTACATGATGGAATACCTTATGTGCAGTTTATACATGATCTTCTTCACCCTGCCTGAGATAATGTCAACATTATAATCCCTGGAAAGGTGGGACAAGCTGAGAACAGCTCCTTTTATAGAAAACACGAATGATGCCACAGTTATGGGTACTTTGATTTTACTTTGTTCACTGGACAGATGCCTGTACACCAGGCTTTTAACTTTCATGCTGTAAATGGCAAATCTGCAGTTTCCTGTTCTCTAGCTTGTAGACAGGATGATGCTTGCTTGTGCTGTTTTCAGCTAGTTTGTTGTTTAAAATGGCCACTATATAAAGAAGCCATGGAAGTGATTTCTTGAGTTAACACTTACTGCAGTCTCTGTGATGAGCACTTGGTCACATTTTCCCTCATCCCTACCCTCTGCTGTGCTCTTTTTAGGGAAAGTACGGTGGCCAGACTTTAACCAGGAAGCTTATGTTGGAGGGACGATGGTCCGCTCCGGGCAGGACCCTTACGCCCGCAACAAGTTCAACCAAGTGGAGAGTGATAAGCTGCGAATGGACAGAGCCATCCCTGACACCCGGCATGACCAGTAAGTACCCCACTAAGCACCTGCTGCAGCTTCATTTGCTTTCACGCAAACCAGTATGTCGCTTTCACCTGTGACGCTAGAACTTCCCCATTACTCTGGGAAATTGAATGTGTGTTGTAAAACTAGGAAAAATCCTGAGGTATGTGGCAATGGAACTTCACCCGTAGGCAGTGGAAGGATGGTTCTAGATTCAGCTCTAGTCTTTAGGTGCCCTGTGGCAGTGTGTAGAGGCTGTGGGTTTCTGGCTAGAGCATGGAAGTCAGAAAGAGAGTTGTGTGACTGGCTTTATATTTAGTGATCACTTGTTATTTTTATGATCCATTCACAAAAGTGCAAAATTTGTCATTGTTCCCAACCGTGGAGAAAGAAAATCTAAATTCCTGCTTATTGGGACAGCTTATATTGGAAATGTTCTAAAGATTAGAAAGGAAAAATGAACTACCCAGCACAATAGATGTTAAATTGAGCAGAAACACAGTAGGGACAGGTGCCACATCTCCACACCCTGCACTAAAGGAAAGGCTCTTGTCCACATCTTTCTTTTTATTTTTAAAGATAGGGTCTCACTCTATCACCCAGGGTGGAATGCAGTGGTGCAGTCATAGCTCACTGTAACCTCAAACTCTTGGGCTCAGGCAATCCTCCCATCTCAGCCTCCTGAGTAGCTAGGACTACAGGAATTCACCACTACACCCAGATAATATTTATTTAAAATTTTTTATTTTTATTTTTTGGTAGAGGTGAAGTCTCTCCATTTGCTCAGGCTGGTTTTGAACTCCTGGCATTAAGTGATCCTCCCGCCTTAGCCTCCCAAAGTGCTGGAATCACAAACATGAACCACTGCTCTCCTGACCTCCTTCTTTTTCTTTCTTTTTTTTTTTTTTGGAGACTGAGTCTTGCTTGTTGCCTAGGCTGGAATATAGTGGTGTGATCTCGGCTCACTGTAACCTCTACGCCTCTGCTTCCCAGGTTCAAGCAATTTGTGGCTCAGCCTCCCGAGTATCTGGAATTACAGCTGCCTGCTACCACACCTGACTAATTTTTGTATTTTTAGTAGAGACGGGATTTCACCATGTTGGCCAGGCTGGTCTCGAACACCAGACCTCAAGTGATCCGCCCGCCTCGGCCTCCCAAAGTGCTGGGATTGCAGGCATGCTCCACCGTGCCCACCCCTTTTTATTCTTCAAAGATCTTGAGAGCGGAGGATACTTTGGGGTCTATGAAGCTCAGCTCAGGAGTTTGCTAGGCATTTTAAAAAGAGTATTTGTCACCACTTATCAGGAAAGTGATATGCATAACCCTCATTATTATCCCATACCTGTAAGCTTTGCTGATAAGAACCTTGATTGGGAGGTCTTTCACATTGGAATTCTCAGTGAATTAGTCTTGTTTCAGATTATTAAAAAATAAGGAGCTGCATTTTGAAGGCAGCTGTTTTCCTGGGTGCTTGGTATATCTTCCTGCTAAGTTAGAGTCATTCATTCATCAGTGAATGGAATATGGATTACACATCTACCATATGTCAGACTGTGTGCTCGGATCCTAGCATTTCAGCCAGAAAAATCTGGTCCCATTCCAGCTGCTAGGGATGGCAGGTGCACCAGGAAGTGAGGTCGTGTAGCTCCATGGGTTGGGCGGTCTACTTTGCGTGAATACTTTTGAGGCACTCAGAAGGGTGGGAGGGTCAGGACAGGTCCCAAGAGGGGTGAATTGGGTGGGGACACCCAGGAAGAAGGAAGTGCAGAAGCCCTGCCAGGAAAGCGTGGGGCTCCCAGAGAGCCAGCAAGGGTCTAATTTCACGGACAGGAGTTTCAGGGATTGATGGGGGTGGGAGAGGTGGAGAGAAACAAATGGCCAGTGAAACTACATTCACACACACTGCATACAGTGAAAGAAGATTTTTCTCTTCTACTCTCAAGGAACTTTATGGACAGTGTAGGTGCCAGTTAACTGCCAGGAGCTTCCTTTCTTAACAGCTTTCTTTGGGTTCTAGTCAGCTCTGTTCACCTATTCCAGCTCATATTTAAGAAATATGTAGCTTTACAGTTTTTTTAGGGCCAGGGAAAAGTGTGTGTGTGTGTTTGTGTGTTAATATCTGATACATATAAGTATATGTAAACATACATATCTTATATAATAGTAAGAATCTCATCATTTTCCTAACTCCACTCCAAAAGATTGTCTTTGATTAATGTTTCCTGTCATCCATTAATTTCTTTTCTAAAGCCAGCTCTACTCAGTCCTTATGCTGTCCTGGTTAAAGTCAGCTTGACTAACTGTTTAGTATTGTGTCTAAAATAAGGGGTGGCAACCTGGGGTCCAAGGACCTCCAGGGAGCCATGCATGGGCTTTGGGATGTTGTCAAAGTGTTGAGGCCAAAGCTGTGTACAAGATCGCAAGTGTATATGTAGGTGCGTTTCTGGGAACAGGGTCCTTCACTTTTTTCAGAGGGTCCCAGGTGTGTACTTCCCCACCGCCAGCCCATCCCAAGGCTAACCAGGCCAAGCAGCCCGTGCCAGGTGCTTCTCCGGCCCCCTCACATGATCCACACAACCCTTTAAGATAGGCTTGAAGCTTATCTTCATACACAGAGAGGAAACGGAGGCGCCCGGAATGTTGATAACTTGCCCAGTGATTAAGAGCTACTGACTTAAGACCAGAAAGGGTCCGTGTAGCTTTTAAGAAGGGCTTGGCCTAAACTCAGGGGAATAAAGTCTAGCAGAATCTAGTGCAGAAATCTTCCCTGATGACTTCAGTCGACTGCTTGGCATGACATCTCCATGAGATGGTCTGAATTTCTTTTCACCATGTGGGTTAAGAGCTAGTTTTCCCACAAGATTTTATCTTTACATACTTACTTATCCTGTGAGCTGAGAGAAGAATGGTGTTCTTTCTCATGGCTCATCAGCATGTGGGCTGGCTTTCTCATCTGCCTCCCTTGCAAGTCCCTACAAAGTCCCCAAAACTATATGTACATATATTTTTTTTTCAAAGTTTTTGAAATATGAGTTTGTCCAAACAGATGTTTGAATATTCATCCCACAGTGTGGGATGCATTTTAGGTGGGTTTAATTTTAGTTCCAGCCAGTGTGTCATGTTCATTTGCATGTGTTAAAGGGGCAGCTGGGATGCCTTCCACATTTGTTGGATTTGGGCTAAATTAAAGTCTATCCATAGTCAATTGGATGCCTAGAGCTGAGCCGATTTAACGTCTCAAAGTGTAAGCTCTAGAATTACCATTCTTGTTGAATGTCAGGTTAAGAAGATTGGGTTACCTCTTTGAATTTCTCTCCCAATATATCTAATGGAGAGCTATTACAGAATTTGACCTTTCTGTATAAAATGTTTTTCGTCTCTGCAGTATCTACCTTCATGTTGATCTATAGAAATTCTTGCACAGTAGAATTCAGTCTTTAGTTTCAATAAATCTGAAAGCAGTACAGGTGGAGGGTAATTAAGAATGAGGTGTTTGGAGTCCTACAGACCTGGGTTGAAAATCTCAGACCCTCCAGTTCTTAATTCTGTGACCTGTATCATCTATAAGATGATATAACATTGCTCCATCTGTAACCTATGAAGATTAAGCAACACGTTTACATGGGCTGGTTGCCCCTCCCCTGAGCCACCTCAGTGAGGTATCCCTTGACCATCTTCCCTAGGAGTTCAGCCCCCTGACCCCCACTCCAAAACTTCCCGTCCCCCTTTCCTGCTTGATTTTTCTCCACAGTTCCTCTCACCACCCACACACTGTGTATTTTACTTATTTTTTTCTTCCAAATAGTGAGTTATTATATCCAGGGTTGTTATTCAGACACCTCCGGGTACTCAGTAAATTCAGTAAGTATTTGCTGAGTGAGTGAATTGTTTAGCAGAGTGCCTGGCATATATTGAGTACCCAATAAATCATGCAAGATATGAAGAATCATAAAAGAATACAGGAGAAGGAAAGGGGGAATTTTAAGTATAAAGGTCATGTGAACTCAAGATGGGCCACAAATAATCTCATTGTGTTTGTGTTCTCCCAGGGCTGGAAAACTGCGATTATAATCCACCCCTTATTACCCTCAAGGATAGATACAAGGAATAAGGCTTCAGAGCCTCCCAAACAAACAGACAAACAAAAGATTCTGGGCTATGCTTTATTTACCTTTCTAGATATATAAAATATATTGTACCAAGAAGAAATATTTACATGGAATCAGGAAGCATACAAAATCCAGCTGTGAGTGAAATACTAAATACTATGTATAGGATATATTAGGTCCTCTTAGATATTAGAAAGATGATAGCCCATCTTGTTTTTTTTTTCTTTTCTTTCTTCAAGGTCTCACTCTGTCACCCAGGCTGCAGTGGTACAATTTTGGCTCACCGTAGCCTTACCCTCTTGGGCTCAAGTGATTCTCCTGCCCCAGCCTCCTGAGTAGCTGGGACCGTGGGTGCACATCACAATGCTAGGCTAAGTTTTTGTAGAGATGGGGTCTTACTGTGTTGCCCAGGCTGGTCTCAAACTCCTGGCCTCAAGCCATTCTCCCGCCTTGGCCTCCCAAAATGCTGAGATAGTAAGTGTGAGCCATGGCATTCAGCCCCATCCTAGTTTTGAAAGCACCATTTCTTTTCTTTTTATTTTTTTGTATTTTTAAATTGATATATCATAGTTGTTATCTATCTTGGGGGTACATGTGAGATTTTGATACCTGTCTACAATGTGTAATGATCAAGTCAGGGTAATTGGAACATCCCTCACCTCTAACAGTGATCTCTGCATGGTTTCTCAATTTAAAAAAATAATCTTCTTGCTTGGAAATTTCAAATAAATTATCAAGACTTAAAAGCAAATTAAACCAATGGGAATTCTGAAGTTTCTTTTTTGTAATAAGTGTTTGTTTTCTCTCTCTCTCTTTGCATTGGGAAGCTGTTCTTACTGTCCAAGCAGAAGGTAATGGAAAGTACTATTGGTGGTGGTGAGAAGTGGTCTGGTGGGCGATATTCTGAAGGTGGGGCCAACAGGATGTGCTAATGGACTGCAGGGGGGTATGGCTTGGAAGAGGGTGCCAAGGATTGTGGCTGGCACAAGGGAAGACCTGCAGTCTCCTCAGCTGAGATACAGGGAGGCTGTGAGTGGAGCAGGTGTGGGGAAATGTGGACATGTTAATGCTGCTCAGTGTAGGTGGACCTGTTTTGTAGGTGGTGGGATATGTGTCTGGTGTTCAGGAGGAAGGTCTTAGCGGGAATGTAAATTTGGAAATGTTCAGCGTATGGATGGTATTTAAAACCATGAGGCTGGGTGTTAAGCCCAAGGGAATGGATGCAGACAGAAGAGGCCCAAGGCCTGAGCCCTGGACGATTCCAGCATTGAGATCTTTAGCTGTGAATCTGGAGCCAACGGCTGACACTTGAGGACAGTCTAACACTGTAGATTGCATACTATTTTAGGCTGTGTTCCCGTGATCAGGAGATATAATTTCATGAAGCTATACGACTGTGAAGCTAAAAGGAGCCTCAGGGGAGTGTCTAATTCAGTGGTTCTCAGCTTCGAGCTGTGCCACCCACCCAGAGCGAAGATGGAAATGTGGGGGTGGAGGATCGGGGGTTGTTAGAATACCCGTGGGGTGCTCCTGGCATTTACCACCAGGGCCCAATGAAGCCACATATTTCGTATAGCCCAGGTTGGTCTGGCACATGGAAGAAACTGTCCTACCCAAATGGCCACAGGGCTTCCTGTCAAGCCCTCATTTACTTATTTACCCCCATTAGTTAAAAAAAAAAAAAAGCATGTTGAAGTTGTTTTTTTGTTTTTTTCTGTTATTGCTCTGAGTCATACCTGCCTTCTCCATCAGCCAGCCCTCAAAGGCAGGTTGAAAGCCATCACCTCCTGAGCTTTGTAGCCCATACAGGCCCCACCGGAAGTCTCTGTTCCTCTGACTAGCAGCCGCATGGAAGTATGAGTGTGTTGTGGACTGAATTGTGCCCCCTCAAGTTTCATACATTGAAGTCCCAAACCCCAGAGTGACTGTATTTGGAGACAGGTCCTTTGTGGAGGTGATTAACGTTAGAGGAAGTCCTGAAGGGTGGCGCCGTGATCCACCTCATCCTGATCCACCTGTCCTACAGGGCAGGTGTCCTTATAGAAAGAGGAAGATGGAAAGAGAGATCTTTTTCCCTACCATGTGAGCACACAGCAGAACAGGGCCACCTGCAAGCCAGGAAGAGGCCTCACCAGGAACCAGATCTGCTAGTACCTTGATCTGAGCTTCCAGCCTCCAGAACTGTGAGAAATACAAATCTATTGTTGGGCCAGGTGCAGTGGCTCACACCTATAATCCCAGCACTTTGGGAGGCCAAGGCGGGTGAATTGCTTGAGTCCAGGAGTTTGAGACCAGCCTGGGCAACATAGCGAAACCCCATCTCTACAAAAAAATACAAAAATTAGCTGGGCATAGTGGCTCACGCTTGTGGTCCCAGCTACTAGGAAGGCTGAAGTGGGTGGATGGCTTGCGCCTAGGAAGCTGAGCCTGCACTGCACTTCAGCCTGGGTGGCAGAGCAAGACCTTGTCTCAAAAAAAAAAAAAAGTCTATTGTTTAAGGTCCCATCTGTGGTATTGTCAGCCCAAGCTGACTAATACAGAGTGGAAATGATACAACATGACCGACAGGCCAGTGGGAGGACCGGCCAGCCAGATCCTGAAATGACTTGGGTAACACTTGCTTCCGTTTTCTCTTAAGCTCTTCTGAAGCCCCTCCCCAGTGTTGTCTGGTTCGGAGGTTCCTGGGGTACCAACCCCTTGATGCCTTCTTTAGAGTATGCTATGCTTAGGAAGTGAGCGTCGTCAGGCTGGAGCGTTTCCAGGATCCAAACTCCTTTCCAGGAGTGTTTTGATTTTTTGCCTGGAAATGCATCTGATAAGAAAATAAAGCAGAGGAACCCAGGAAGTTTATGAAATCTCTTTCTCTCTACTAGGGAAAACTTGGGACAGTTTACTTTGAAATTGTTTACATATGTAAAATGAAATCAACCTTTAGAGGGGAAACCATTTTCTTTTGTTTTCTTTTTTCCCTTGTCAACTAGACACCATTCCATTTCACTTATTTCATTAAATCCTTTAAAAACGAGAACTGTTTGGTAAAGAAACAGGTTTCCTTCAGGTTTCAAACGTTTAGTTACTAGAAAGCTTTTCTCTGCCTTGCCACCACTACATTTAAAATGTGGGGTTTTGAAACATTTTTGTGTCTCACGCTGAAATACCACCGCCTGAACCATATCCCTACAAAGGAACCTTCTTTGAGAGGAGTGTGTCCAAGTTGTACATCAAATCGATTTGTCTTTAAGTCAAGAATATGTTGTTTTTACTCCGGTTACAGATTATAGTGGCTCAGCCTTTGTTTAGAAGAATTACTAAAGAACTCTATTTTGACCACTTTTGAAATGTCTGCCTTTAACACAGCCAAAACATAGGTCAAAGCTCTTAAGGGTGTGTTCTTTTATTTATTTTTTAGGGGCATTTTAAGAGGGCAGACATTGAAGGCCTGGGTTGTGCTGTTTACTCTCACTGGAATGTCAGCATTGATATCAGTTGTTTTAAGAGTGGCTAATCAGGATTAAGGATTGTGGGGAAAGGTAAATCCAAACTTCCCATTCTTATTCTGAAAGAACAAACATTGCTGAAGCCAAGAAAAGGTTTTCAGCATGAAGTCAGCCAGCTTGGAGGGAGGCTTTGGCTAAGGCAACTATTAGGGGACTCGGAGTTTTCTTTTTAGGGGGGCAGAAGATCTAGGGAAATCCACACAGCTCCCCAGTGGGAGGGTGATTGGAGATCCAGGCAGTGCTGGAGCTTTGTCCTTATGTTGTACTTCTCGGCAGCTCACGGCATCTCATAAACATGCGCCACTGGCCTCCTGAGATTCTTGTGACGGAACCGCTGCTCCATGGTGGAGCTGGCCCGAGCACCCACTCCTCCCGCATCGATTTGCAGCCCAACTCCAACTGTGTATGCTGCACCATAGGGTCCTGGTGGAGGAGATGGGAGGCCACACGGGGTGTCACAGGTGGGTACAGGCGCTTCTCTAGGCTTAGCTGTTCTGGCTTTGTTGGCATTTGTGGCCGTGGGGCAGGTGGAGTTTGGGTGTGGTGTAACAAGTGGATCTTTAAAAGCTTGTTCAATAATCACAATAACAAAGCAGTTCATTGAACATTTTTTGGTATCAAGGCCTGTGCTCAGCCTTTTGTGTGCATTAATTTTATTTAAGGCTGGGCACAGTGGCTCACACCTGTAATTTCAGCTCTTTGAGAGGCTGAAGCAGGAGGATAGCTTGAGACCAACCTGGGCAATATAGTGAGACCCCATCTTTAAAAACAAAATAATTACTCCAGTGTGGTGGTGTGCACCTGTACTCCCAGCTGCTTGGGAGGCTGAGATGGGAGGGTCACTCGAGCCCAGAAGTTTGTGGTTGCAGTGAGCTATGATCATGCTGTTGCACTCCAGCCTGGGCAAGAGTGAGACTCTATCTCTAAAAATAAAAATAAAAAATTTTATTTACTCTGCATCACCCTCCTGTAAAGTGGGTAGGGATGCTATACTTCTGATGATGTCGTATACCAGTTCCCAGAAGGCCCGGAACTCAGACCCCACTTCCAGAAAGTAGAAGAGTTGCACACAGGAGTCAGGTTCGGCGGGATGTGAGCTCAGTTTGCAGAGCAGAGGTCGCTTTTCCCATTTTTCACATTGTCAGTCGGAACATATTTAGGGAGAGGCAGGCAGCTAGGATATCCTGGGACCTCAAAAGGCACCACCTTGTATCTAGAGAGCCTTAGTCCCCAGGGATTTTACAGTTATTAAGCCATGAAGTTTTATCACTTGTCTATGAGGCGGACGAGAAAGGTGAGCCACTTGCCTGAGCTCTAACAGGGCTCACTGGTGGAGGAATTGGAGCGCTCTATATCCCTGGCTCAGGGTTCTGTCTAATAGTTGTGGCTCCCTTACTGTCTGCTCTTCAGAGGGTCTTTCATACTCCTGGCTTTTAGGCATGAGTCTTGGCATGAGGCCTGAATGCACCTAAAAAATGGAAGAGATGGGTGTTGGTAACTTGCAGCCAAACAACCTCCTAAGGGAAGCTGGCCACATGTTGATGGGATCCTGAGAAATGGAGAAGAAATGGGGTTGTTTTTCTTTTTCCAGCTTCAGATCCTCGAAGAAAATGTATTGGAAGAGTGCACTCTATTTCTGTTCCCTTGGAACATTGCTGATGCCGTTCAGGAAGTGAGACTTCTGCTTGTGTGTTCAGTCAGTGTGACATCTCTGCCTGTCAGTGTGACATCTCTGCCTGCTGTTGGAAGGGTGCTGGCAGGCTCAGTGAGATATATGAGATGTGGGGAGTGGGAAGTGGCCAGCAATAATGGCTCCTTGCTTAACAGGTCCCCCACCAACTCATCCCAGGTTGTAACTTGCATCTGATGTGCACAGTTCACACCAAAGCCATGTCATTATGCATCAGCGTGCTCGTTTATGTTTTGTTTTGATTTTTTGTGTCTTTATAAAACCAACTTCTGGTTTCAACCACAGACCGTTCTTTTTCTTCCCTTGATATGTTTCCTCCTTTTTTTTTTTTGACTATTTCAGGCCTTCTCTCCATCTGAATTAAAGAATGCATTGAGACTGGTATAAGTAGACTGTATTGATTTGACTGTAGAGATTTCGTTTGTGTCGATGTTGGCATCTCTGAAGGGCCCATTTCAAGTCTCCTTTTCAAAGATCATTAGCAAACGTATTCTCAAAGCTTAAACCCTGAGTGGCTGCCCACACGTGTGGCTCAGTTTCCCCATCTGTAACTCTGGGTTATGGTTTGGGCAAAAGCACGATGATGCTAAATGAGTTGTGTGATTTGCTTTCTTTATTCTTTAGTCTTTTCTTTCTGCTACCATCCTGGGAATGCAGTGATGACCATGAGGATCGTCTTTGTTGTCAAGAAACTGTAGTCTACCAGGAGAGGCAGACAAGGAAACAGGCAATTACGTAGCCTAGTAAGGATAACCTAACCACCTCTAGACCATTTACAACAGAGCTCTGTTCTTTCTATTTTAGACCTGTTTGTTAGTTTCTGTTATTTTCTTAGTAGACTGGCCCTTTTATCATTATGAAATGCACTTCTTATCAGTGGTAATGCTTCTTGTCTTACAATATCAGTATAGCTGCACCATCTTTCTTTGGTTTCATGTTTTTGCATGGTATACATTTTCCCATGCTTTCACTTTCAAACTTTTTATGTCCTTATATTTAAAGCGTATCTTCTGTAAGTAGCCTATAGTTGGATTTTGGACTTTCATCTGCTCTAACAATCTTTGTCTTTTATTTGGTGTATTTAGTTCTTTTACATTTAATGTAAGTACTAGTTTATTGGGGTTTAACACCAACATCTCACTGGTTATGTTCTATTAGTTCCACCTGCTTTGTGTTTCTTTTTCCCTTGCATCCTCCTACGTTAAGTATTTTCTTCTCTGTTGGTTTGCTAAATTCTTGACTAGTAAGTCCACATGTAGAGCCTAATGTAAATGAATAATTTTATTACTTCTTAGACAGTGCACAGACCTCATAATAATTTACCTTCCACTTACCTTCAGCCCTTTGTGCTCTTGTTGTCATTCAGCTTAATTCTCTCTTTATAAACTCTACAGGATATCTTTTATTGTTTTATGCAGTAAATATTCTTTTGATTTATTCACATATTTATATTCCGATTGCTCCTCATTTCTTATATTTCTATTTGTCTACCTAAGACCATATTCCTTCTGTATTTCATTAGTATTTCTCTTAGTACCAGTATGTTGGCAATGAATTCTGTCCTTTTGTTTGTCTGAAAACATCTTAACTTTACTTTTTTTTTTTTTTTTTGAGACAGAGTCTCGCCCATGTTGCCCAGGCTGGAGTGCAGTGGTGTGATCTAAGCTCACCGCAACCTCCGCCTCCCCAGTTCAAGTGATTCTCCTGCCTCAGCTTCCCAAGTAACTGGGATTACAGGCGCCCACCACCATACCTGACTAATTTTGTATTTTTAGTAGAGACTAGGCTTCACCATGTTGGCCAGGCCGGTCTTGAACTCCTGACCTCAAGCCATCTGCCCACCCCAGCCTCCCAAAGTGCTGGGATTACAGGCGTGAGCCACCACGCCTGGCTTACTTTTGCTTTTGAAGAGTCTTTTCACTGACTGTGAAATTCTGGGTTGACAGTGACCGTCAGCCCCTTTACGTTCTTTCAGTTGTCTTCTGTTTTTTGTTGTTTCTGGCGAAATGTCTACTGTTAGTCTTGTTCTTTTTGAAGACATTTGACTTTTCCTTCCAGCTGCCTTTTCAGATATTTCTTTTTTTCAGCAATTTTGCTATAATATGCCTAGAAGTTGTTTTCCTTGTGCTGAACCTGTTTGGGATTTGTGGAATTTCCTGACTCTTGAGCTTCATGCCTTGTCAGTTTTGCCATGCTGCAGTTCTGTCTCCTCTTCCTCTGAGACCCTAATTTCATCTTTGTTAGATATTTCTACGTTTCCTCTGTCCCTTACAAGCTCTTTTCTGTACTTTTTATTCTTTTTGATTCCCTGTGTCTCAGTCTGGATATATTTCTGTTGGCCTGCTTCCTGTTCATTGATCCTTTCCTCTGCTCTGTCTAGTCTGCTTTTAAATCCACTGCTGAATTCTTCATTTCAGTGATTGTGTTTTGTTGTGTATGAATAAATACAGAGGTATTTCAGGGCTCTCACTGACTTTTTCCTCCAAAGAGGATTTAGTTTTGTTCTCTGGCAGGCGGTTAAAATAGGGCAGGTCACCTTAATCAGGTCTGGAATTGAGCTGGTATAAAGCTGGGTTTCGGTCTTTTGTGAGAGAGCTGGTGAGTTTCCAGTTCTCTTTTGCCACTAGGAAGTAGCCCTGTGGGATTCGACCTGGAAGTCTGGGATATTTATCAGAGCCCAGTTTCCTCAGCAAGCTCTGAAGTCCATTTCCAGCCTCCACAGCCCCACGGCACCTCCGGAAGCTGTCACTTGGCTCTGCACCTGCAAGACCATCGCTTCTGCTCGGCTCAGTCGGCCGTTTGGCTCTATGCCGTTTCAGGGGAAGACGATCAGAGAATGTTGGCCTTCCTCTCTAGGCGCTTCTCCTTTCTGGAAACCTGACCTCACACCTGGCTGCTTTGCTAGCTCTCCAGTGCCTTCAGATAGATTCTTCAGTGTATTTCATCCCGAATTTCTGGTTGCTTTTAGTGAGTAGGTTGGTCTACAGCAAGGAACTTTACTGTCACTGGAAGCAGGAGAAACACCTGGGTGTTTTATTTGGAATTCAAATCCACTCTGAATTTGGCAGTTTATAAATTTTGCTCTGAGCAGTAATGTCTATCTCGAAGGAGAGTAAATAGAAATATAGGCTTGAAGTTGGGATGTGTCGCTTTTATTAATAGCTCAACCAGCTATTAGCTCCCAGACTGAGGTTAAAATAATCTCTCTGTAAACCCTGGGTTTCTTAACTGTAAAACAATAATCATGCTTGCCTGGCCTGTCTTACAGCATTTTTATTAGGCTCAGATGTACACATAAACTACATACATTACACAAATACAGGACATTAACATAGTGACTAGTGGCTTGTATATATATCAGCTTTGAGTAAAGAGTGAACTGTTATTTTGTTACACTTTGCTCTCAAAATGTGTGTGACATGGCTGGCAGACTTTCAGCTTCCAGTATGTGAATGCCTCTGTCACATTGAGATGGTATTGGATTGTTTTATCATTGAACCAAAAACAGTTGCAGAAATAGCTGTGAAGCAGTGATCCTACCTATTTCAGAAAGAAGTTAGACCAGGAAAAATGGAGGCAACAGAGTTTTGCTTGATAAATGAGATCACTCTTCGAGTCCTAACAAACTGTCCTACTTCAACTATCCATTTAAAACCCATCACTTTGCCCCCCATCGTGGAACCATGAAACTGCAAGAACAGCTTTCTTTTTCAGTGGAAGGGTTTTGTATATTTTAGGAAACAATCAAAATACTATAAAATTTATTTTAACTTTTTCTGTCATTTAGGCTACATATTTCACTTGAATATGGTTTCAGAGATTACTTGTGACATTTCTCATGAACTTAAAAGAAGCAGCATTGTTAGTTTATGGTACATTCATTATTAAGCCAAAACACCTATCTGTTCACTGGTGTAACTGACAATTCATGTATACTTTGGAGTTGTCTCACCCTGTTGCCCAAGTTGGAGTACAGAGGTGTGATCGTAGCTCACTGCAACAAACTCCTGGGCTCAAGCCGTCCCCCTGAGTAGCTAAGACTACAGGTGTGTGCCACTGTACCCAGCTGATTAAAAAAATTGTTTAGTAGAGACGGGGTGTTGCTGCGTTGCCCACACTGGCCTCAAACCCTGACCTCAAGTGATCCTCTTGCCTTTACCTCCCAAAGTGCTGGGATTACAGGCTTGAGCCACCATGCCTGGCCTGTACTCTGGAGTTGTTAAATGTTAATGGTAGAACCTATGAGGGCCCATAATCCCCACTGCCATCTGTAAAATTTAAAGTTCAGACTTTTATAGTAACGACTATCTTAACTGTATTGAATAAGCCATGATTTTCTTCATCTGACAATAATGTGAGAAAATCCACACCTCTTTGGAAATTCAAGTTATTTAAAAAAGGACGTATCCCAATAGGAATATTGTACTTGGATTTAAAGTTTTATATTCACTGAAGATTTCTTTTTATTCTTGGATTTATGCATTTATTTAGCAAAGATTTGAGTGCTAACTACATGACAGGTGTTTTTCTGGTCACCGGGGAAACAGCTGTGAACAAAACATTAAAAAAACAACAACTCTGCCATCATAGAGCTCACATTAAGAGGATGGGGGAGAAAACAATAAAATAAAACATTAATTATATGGTTTTTAAAAAGCATGTTAAATACAGAAGAGAAAAAAATTAGCGGTGGAGGTTAGGAGTGTGAAAGAGTCAAGGGTTTTAATACTAAACAGGTGATCAGGGAGGGTCTCACTGACAGGAAGGTGTTTAGGCAAAGACCTGAGGGAAGGAACGAGGGAGTGTGCATTTGAATAACTGGGAAGAGAGTTCTCATCAGAGGAAGTGGCAAGGGCAAAGTCCCCAAAGAGTTAGTGTGCCAGGCCTATCTAAAGGACAGCAGGAAGCCAGAGTTGCTAGGCAGGAGGCCATGAGGAAGAGTAGAAGGAGGTGAGGTCTAGAGGAGTCAAGGCACCAAGCCCTAGGAGCCTGGAGGCGCATGGTAAGGGCATTGGCTTTGTCTCTGTCATAGTCCGTTTTGTGCTGCTATAACAAAATGCCTGAGACTGGGTAACCTACAAAGAACAGAAGTTTACTTCTTACAGTATGGAGGTTGGGAAGTCCAAGATCTTTAAGCTGGCAGGCTCACATTGTCTGGTGAGAATCTGGTTTCTGCTTTCAAGATGGCACCAAGAACAGTGGATCTTCCAGAGGGGACAAATGCTGTGTCCTCACGTGGCAGAAGGCAGAAAGGCAAAAAAGGGACAAACTCCCTTCAATAAGCCCTTTTAAAGGGCCTTCATTCCTTTCACAAAGGGAGAAGCCCAAAGGGAGAAGCCCTCATTATCTAATCACCTCTTAAAGGTTCTGTCACCACTACATTGGCTGTTAAGTTGCAACACCTGAATTTTGGAAGAGACTCATTCAAACTATAGCAGCCATTGAATGAGATGGAAGCCATTGTAGGTTTGGGAGCAGAGGAACAGCATGACCTGAATTAGGCCTCTAAAGGGTCAGTCTTTTAAAAGGTTGCTGTGATAAGACCAGGTTTACTGGGGGTGGGGTGGGAAATACAAGGCCAGAAGCAGAGAAACCTGTTGCCATGATCCAGCCAAGATGACAGTGGCTAAGAACAGGGGACTAACAATGGAGGTGGTGAGAGGTGGTTGGATTCTGGATGCCTTTGGAAGGTAGAGATGACAAGATATGCTGAATCGGATGTGGAGTGTGGAGAAGAGAGGGCTGAAGGGTGCCACTGAGTTTCTTGACCAAGCAACTTGAAGAATGGACTTGTCCTTTGCAGAGCAGGGAGCTGTACAACCTCCTGGTTAAGGTGTGGATGCCAGCACCAGGTCTCCCATGTTGGAATCCCAGTTATCCCTTTAGCAGCTGCACAATCTTGGCGTGTCACTTAGCTCCTTCGTGATATAAGTTAAGGGTGATGATAATACTCGTCTCATGGGCTGCCGTGAGGACTAAATGGGTTAACACCTGTAAGTGACTTAGCACAGTGGCTGGCACATAATCAGTACCAAATGAATACTAGCTCCTATTCAGGAAGCATTGCTGGAAAGATTAGGAGGGAAGTTTTCATCCAAGTGGAACTGTCAAGTAGGTGGATGAAGATATACAAAAATCTGGAATTCAGGGGGCAAGCCTCGGTAGAAGTTACACAGTTGAGATTGTCAACGTTTATGGATGGTTTTAAAATCATTTTGTTATCTATCTCTGAATGTGTATTTTTAGATGTGGAGGTATTTCTGGTTACCAAAATAGGCTTAAAGCAGGGGTCCCCAACCCCTAAGCCATGGACCAGTAGTGACGCATGGCCTGTTAGGAACCAGGCCACACAGCAGGAGGTGAGCAGGGGATGAGCAAACATTACCGCCTGAGCTCCACCTCCTGTCAGATCAGCATGGGCATTAGATTCTCATAGGAGCATGAACCCTATTGTGAACCGTACATGTAAGGGATCTGGGTTGTGTGCTCCTTATTAGAATCTAATGCCTAATGATCTGAGGTGGAACAGTTTCGTCCCAAACCATCTCCCCCCTCCACCATCTGTAGAAAAATTGTCTTTCATGAAACTGTTCCTTGGTGCCAAAAAGGTTGAGGACCGCTGGCTTAAGGGACACTGGGTTTGTTATCTGTTGCCTCTTTATGATGATGATTGAATTTCCTTTGGCATCTTTGCCATGGCCCTTTAAACCAAATCTTTTTTATTCTTGGTAATTCTTTAAGTGCAAAGGCCAAGCAAGGTACTTGTTCTTGATATTCACATATAAGTGCCACCTGTTGAAGTTGGAAAATTCCCTGTATGTTGCTCTGGGCTAGAATAAAGCAATGCCCTGGTTGCCTAATTCTGCTTGGCCAACATGTACTGGCGCGTGGGACCATGAGCTGCCCAAGTGGCCTTGGTGGCTTTCTGTTCTGGCATCCCTCTCAAATTAACCCCTTCCTCTCATTGCCACTCTTGGTCCAGTCCCTTGTCCTCCCTTCTGAGTCACTGGACCTGCCTACTCATATCTCTCACTACCTCTCCCAGGCCTGTATTCTGCATGCCCCTCCCATGCAAGAACTAACCAATGGTGAGGGCACCTGGATCCCCCTCCTGGGCCCTGCATAGATGGCCTGCAGTAGCCGGTCCTGCCTCCCCCACCCACTTACCTTTCTTGAGACTTCTGATGTGGATGCATTCCAGATGTGGGGGCATTCTTTGCAAAGTGCTTGTTGCTGTCTTCATTCATGGTATTCTCCACTGCCCTTCTAAACCTTTCTAAATGGGTGTGTCCCTTAAGCACAATTCGCCTAGATTCTTCCAAAGAACTGCTTCTGACCGGCCCCCTGCCGTGGGATTGCTGCCTCACTTGAGACCTTGCCACCCCCACCCAGAACCTCTGTGCCTGGGCTTTCTTGTTTTGTAGCTGTGCATGATTTCTCCAGGTATTTCGTAAGCTGCTTTGGGAGACAGACTATCTGTAATTAGACAGTTCTCTAATTCCTCACTTAAATTCTTAGGAAATTCAGATTGTTGAAAAAAATCTAGAGAGCTATTAATGACATATACACAATTTGTGAAATAATGTTTTTAATCTTGAGACAGTACCTTGTAATCAAACACTAATATTTTTGCAGCAAAACATGAATATGCATGCCAAGTGGGATAAATCAGGAGAACAGTCATCAGGTCAGGTTTTACTGCCACATAATTCAGGTTGTGGCAGGCTTTGCCACCAAATAGGATACAGATTTTTTTCCAAGGTGTTTTTTTTTTTTTTTATGTTGGAATCAAAGATTAGGAATTATGGACCGTCACTAGGTAAATAAAGAAGAATACCATTGATTCTGCTGCCACATGATAAACAGCCAGTCCCGGAGGCATCAGAGCCTACTTTTGGGTTGCCATGCTGTAGATGAGGGGGACAGGGCATAAAGGGAGTTGAAACTCCTGGGATGGTCTTCAGCTTGATATCCTGCAGGGCCTCTGGTACACAGGTTGCCCTTGAGATTGGTTAGCACCCAGCGTAGCTCCTGGTAGGCTTTGCCACTCCCTCACTGTCACCACGTGCTGACTGGGCTGAACTAGATCTCTCTTGGTAGCTGCTTTTATGGAATCACTCAGTTAACCCAGTTGACTGTAGAATCCTATCTGCAAAGAGGCATCCCCTGGAGGCCAGTGCATGGTGGTGCCATCAAACGAATGGTTGGTCCATTCTTGGGCTTAATCAGACCCGCCCTAAGGAAGTCATGGTATGATGTGACGGTGATGGTAATGATCTGCCTTCTATTGTTGGCAAACCTTATCTTGGCCAAATATTAGCTAAAATCTCTGAATTGGTCTGTGTTTCACCTAGATACTAATGGTCTACGCAGTGGGCTGTTAGCAACCTTGTATCATGAACTCCCCAAGTTCTCCTTTCTTTAAATACACTGAATTACTCAAAACTGGTTTTTTCTTTAAAGAAAAAGCTTTTTAAAAGTAGATACATGTTTGTTGCACACAGGAAAAAAAATCTGAAAGCTTCACATTGTCTCTGGTGAATGTCCTTCCCAATTTGTCTCATACCCTCTGATGTTCGATGTATGTCATTTTCTATAAATACAGTGACAATAAAATGACACTGTATTTGCTGTTTGCCTGCCTACTTTTTTTTCATTCAGTAATACATAGGAAATATTTTCTAGGACTGTTAAATATCTAACTTTCCTTTCTAAAAGCTGTATATATCCCATTTTATGTTTATTTAGCTAGCTCTCTGGTAATGGACTGCTAGATTCTTTTCCTTTTTAATGCTAATGTTGGGATGAATATTTTTGAATAACCTCTTTGCTTACTCATTTAAAAGGAAATGCTATTTGAGATGACAGTGTGTTATTTGGTTCTGAAAATGGACCAGAATTTACTCAATATATTGCTGAGTTTGGCTACTGGTTTATTTTAGGTTTTGAATGAAGATTCATAGCTGAAAGTATCTGTGGCCGGCCAGCCTGCCTGCCTTCTTTTCCTCCTCCCTGCTGTCTTCCTTCCTTCATCTAGCTTTGGCTTCAAGATTATGTTAACTTTGTAAAATGAATTTAGAACAAATTCCTAAATTTCTTTAGATGCTTCAGAAAAACTGATTTGCAAAGGAGTTTTTTGTTGGAGCTCACCTTTCAAAGTCATCTAAACTTAGAGCTATTTTTATTTTAATTACAGTAATCCTTTGATAACCTTTTAAAATTCTTCCATGAATATTGACATATGTTCAGTTTTTCTATGTTTTACTTGAATTAATTTGATTTATATCTTCCCAAAAGAATAAATTTCCCTTGGATTTTCAAATTTATTGGCATAGTGTTATATATATATGCACTTAAATCTTTATTAATTATAAACTTTTCATTTTTTTCTTCTTTAAAAATGCCAGTGATGTGTCTCTGGTTTCTCCTCCTTACTTCTTTCTTCTTTTCATCCTTGACATCAAGTGCTGGGATTTTATATACATTCCACTGCTTTTCTCTTTTTTTTTTTTTTTTTTTTTTTTGAGACGGAGTCTCGTTCTGTCACCCAGGTTGGAGTGCAGTGGCGCGATCTCAGCTCACTGCAAGCTCCGCCTTCCGGGTTCACGCCATTCTCCTGCCTCAGCCTCCTGAGTAGCTGGGACTACAGGCATCTGCCACCACGCCCGGCTAATTTTTTGTATTTTTGGTAGAGACGGGGTTTCACCGTGTTAGCCAGAATGGTCTCGATCTCCTGACCTCGTGATCCACCCGCCTCGGCCTTCCTGCTTTTCTCTTTAATGCATTCATGTCTGCCCGTTCCCTCTGCTTTCCTCTGCACTCCCCCGCCCCATGAGAGTTGAATGTTGAATTCTTACTTTAAGTCTACTTAATTGGTTTCTGAGTGCAGCTTTGGCTGAGTCTCATAATACGAAATATAGTGTGATAATTTTGGTTATTTTTAAACCTACTTGTAAATGACCACTATTATTATTTCTCACCACTCTGGAATTCTGTTTTTGGTTTCTTTTTTGGTACATTGCTTATTTAGGAAAGAGTTTCAAAATGGTAAGAAACTGACTTTTTTTTCTTTTTATCTTTTTAAACTTAGGTCATTGGAGATTTTTTTCCCCTCACTTTATTACTGTGGAGTCAGACATTACAACTTTATAATTTTACTATTTTGCATATATGGAGGGTTTTACTTTGGGCATGAGATGTAGCTACCTTTAATTGAGATTTTTGTTCCAGGTGCTATACTAAGCAATTTACACGCATTACTCATTTAATTTTCACAGCAACCCTATGAGGCGTAGGTACTGTTGTTATTGTTACTAAGATTTGATAGTTAGAGAAACAGAACTTGCCCCATTCACCAGGCTGTGGTGAGGTCTAAACAACAGCCTGCCCCCAGAAGCTGCAATCTTTACTTCTCATTTCTGTGAATATTTGATGGGTATTTTTTAAAGGCTAGTAACATCTATACTCATTTCCAAGTTCAAATAGACATGTTCAACCAACCTGATCAATTACATTCAGAACCTTTGTTATTGACAAAAGCATTTGAAACTCACATTACAGTGCTAGGAGTTTCTGCTTATTTCTAAGCATGAAGGGCTTAGAAGATATATATTCATGGATTATACCCTTATTGACATAAAATTACCCCATTTTATTTGTTTTTCTTTTTTTTTTTTTTTTTAATAGAGATGGGCTCTCACTGTGTTGCCCAGGCTGTCCTTGAACAAGTTTTCCTTTTTTTGCCATACATTTTGCTTTGCATAAATGTTAATCTCCTACTTTATTTCACTTATTCTTGATACATTTTTGTATTTTATTGATTTTTTTTCTTTTTTGAATGCCATTTTGTCTTAGGTTTATCGTTCATCTTTTGTAACAGCATATGTTTTGATTTTTAAGCCAACCTGATGGTCTAAAGTTTAATAGACTCTTAGCCATTTTTTTTTTAATTTTATTCATTTACTTTCTTTGAGACGGAGTCTTACTCTGTCACCCAGGCTGGAGTACAGTGGTGTGATCTCGGCTTACTGCAGCCTCCGCCTCCCAGGTTCAAGCGATTCTCCTGCCTCAGCCTCCCGCGTAGCTGGGACTACAGGCACCCGCCATCACACCGGGCAAATTTCTGTATTTTTAGTAGAGACGGGGTTTCGCCGTATAGGCCAGGCTGGTCTTGTACTCCTGACCTCAGGTGATCCTCCTGCCTCGGCCTCCCAAAGTGCTGGGATTGTAGGCGTGAGCCACTGTGCCTAGCTGAAAAGTTGGTCTTTTTAACCACAGGCCAAAACAGAGCAATTCAGTGTATCTGAAAAGCGTGGTGCCCTAAAATGTCACCCTCCACAGAACTTAGGCTTTTCTCCTGTCCACTTGGGACAATCAGAACTGCTCCATTATCTGGCCCAGCTTTTGTGGGGAGAACTGCAAGAGTAGGGTAGGAAAGAAAACCAACTGCCTGAATAACCCCTAAGAAGGGTGCTCTAAAGGATTCACCACTTTGAGACAGGCAGAGCAGATAAAAATAAAAGCACATCTCTTCATGGAACAATGGAAGTAAAAACTAAACCCTCAGACAGCTTGGAAACCAGAGCTCACGTATCCAAGAGGACGATGGTGGGCACCAGGAGGCAGAGGGAGTTACTGGAGTTACTCTAGCAGGACTAAGGGTGCCACTTGTCCCAGGGGAGTAGCAAGAGGGAAGAAATGGAATGTGCAGTGTTCACATTGTCTGATGAGCAGCGTGAGCCTCCATCCAGAAAAGGCAGCTTGTCCCCTGGCATTGGGAGGAATGAAAGTTTAAAGGACAATAATAATTTAGTCTCTCTGAAATGACTCTAGCCTTAAATGGTGAGTGGGACCTGGCAGCTGAAGTGCAGCCCTCGGAGGGCATGACGAGAGAGTTCAGATGGATTCATCCAGGGCTGTTATTTTCTCGACTGTCAATAGCTCTTGACTGTTGAAAAGTTTTCAGCTAAAATGTCTGTAAAACTGGAGGCAATAAAGGGCAAATGGTGCTCTTTGAATGAAAAAACATTTTTATTCCATCAAACGATGGCTTGCTGAAAGCTTCAAGGGGAAACCTAATGTTTTCCCCCTTCTGTTGGAGAATACTCACGTATTCTGGGCAGCATTTTCTGTGGCCAGTGCCGAAGCGTGGAGTGTTTGGTGAGCGAAGAGTGTGTTTTTGGATTCTCCGCTTGGTCTGAGTGTGTGTGCGTGTTTTTTTGCCTCTGGAACCCTTGGCTTTTCAATGGGATTAGAGGACTTCAAAGGGAGTACAGTAAATATGATAGGCTTGAGTTTCCTCTGTCACAGGGAGGGTAAATATTTTGTTTTAGAACATGCTTCCGACTCCTCTGCGTTGCAGAATGCAGAAGCCTGCGGTATTCAAGAGAGTTATTTTAGATGAATAATTTCTAAGTGAGACAAACCTAAGGTTATTAATGGAGCTTATTCAAATCTCCTGCCGACCAGATTTTTAAGAAGCTTGATTTCACAGAGGTCCTGCAGAGGTTTTTTAATGTCTTAGGATTTGGTTCTGTTTAGTTTTGAAAGACCTCTATAGAAATAAACTCTGTAGCTATTAGGACTAATCAGAAATTAGTGGATTTGGTGGAATATTACGCCATTATCACTGTTTGGAGGATTATTAAGAGTATGTTTTAATTAAATGAACATTATACAACAGCTAGTGAACTTTTTTCCATTTTCCTTTTTTTGGCTTCCATTTCCGGTTTACATTCTATCCAGTAGCTTGCCTAGACTTTCTATAGACTCCATAGCAACACATCTTGAAAATGTGAAGCTGAGCGTCTTGTATGGGATGGGCCCTAGTGGAAGTGCCCTGAGGTTGAGAGATGTATCCCCAGCCCAGTTTGGGGTTGGCCTGAGGAGGGCCTCTTTCCAGTGGCCCCTTCTGCCTTGTGGTGGATCCAGACTCCAGCTTGGGCTAGATCTTATTTTCAGCCTAGTTATGTTGGGTCCTGTTCCCAGTGGCTTAGCCTTGACTCTCTCTGTGTTAGGCTTCATAGTCATGGTAGACTTTGAGGAACACAGCGTGGGCTGGGCCACTTCATGTATGATGACCACTGGGGGTCAGATTGTGGTAGAGAGGGGGAATGGGAAATCAAAATCTGGAGGAGGCAGAGTTTTGTTTTTTTTGTTTTTTGTTTTTTGTTTTTTAACCTCTGTGCTGTATGGTCCATACCAGAGTTCCAGGTCTAATGCAAGTTCTCCAGATGAGTCTAATTATGGCTCCATATTAGAGAACTGTTTCACTAATAACACCTCTCACTTTTCTGTGTGTTTCTTAAAATGAGGTCTAAGAGCAACCTGTATAAGCCTTGCCTTCAGGGGCCTTTTCGAATTCAGATTCCCAAGTATCACCCAGACCTACTTATTCAGAATGGGATGGGAGAAGCAGGCAGGGCCTAGGCATGTTCATTTTCATAAGCTCCATGAATGAGTCTTATGCTCACTAAACTGTCAGAGCTTTGTGATAATCAGAAGTCTGCGGCCTTAAAGCAACTGCCCTTACCGCAGAAGCAAATCGGAGTCCTGAATGAGGAGCATGCGCCCAGCCTGCGGTTGGCTCTAGCCTGGCTGGAGCCCCAACATCACAGCAGAGGCATATATGGACATTCTGTGTCCATGGGCAGCTGCATCAGGCTGCCAGGATGGTCACTGAAACAACAGACCTTCCTGCCCTTTTCTTTCCCTTGAAGTGGGAGTGGCGTAAGCATTTTCTGTGGATGAGGGCAAGGAAACAGAAGGCATTCACCGCCTCTGTTGCATCACCAGCTGTGTCCAGAGCCTTAATCCCAGCATCCTGAGGTGCTAACACCCTCCCCCTGCCACCGAATATCTGTCTATGAATAGGGAGATGGGCTAGCAAGCAACAGAATGTATTTTAATATGTTCCTTTGATTTTTAAAACTTCTGGCCCTGCTGGCTAATTTAATGCCCCCACAGGCTCTCTCGGCTCATCTCACCTGGCTGATGGGCGCACATGGAGACTCGCAGACTTTCAGGTGCTGTGTTGGCTGGAGAAAGAAAGGTCCAAGTGGCTGCAGGGCTCCCTGGGCTGCTCCGTCTTTCCGAACGCGTGCGGAGGCAGGTGCCTTTACCTGGCTCAGAGGCGGGGGCCTCGCCACTCTCCTCCCAAAGTTGGGGGAGCCAGTCATCGCACCCGCGGACATTTCTCCCCCTCCCCATTTCACTCACCCATCTCATGGTTGAGAAAGCTGCCTGTGTTTCTCCAGCTGTAGAATTTGCTTGAATTTTTAACCATTTTTCCTTATGTAAGGTAGCTGAGATCACTCTGTGACTGAAGAAGGTGGAAAAAACTACAGGGTGTAAACCTAAAGAAAGCAGAAGGAAGGAAATAAGGAAGGTAAAAGAAAAAATTAGTGAACTAAAAATCCAGTGGAGAGTACTATATAAAGCTTTATCTTTAAAAAATATAAATCTCTAAAAATGCTGATTAACAAAAATAGAGAGGAAACATTAATATTAGGTGTAAAAAAGCAGATATAACTAAGATCATAAGAAAATTAGAAGTATACTTTTATGCAAATAAATTTGAAACTTACATGAAACTGATAATTTTCTAGGGAAATTTAAGTTACCAAAATCTCTTAAGAAATAAAAAAATATGAATAAGTGCAAACCATCAAAAGAAATTTTCAGCAATAAAAAATTTGCCTTCTCAAAATTTCACAAAGCTCAAATGGGTTTGCATAAAACCCAGACTGTTTTAGAGAATAGAAAAGGAGGAAAGCTACCCTATTTCCTTCAGTAGTATGTAGCTACGAAACCAGAAAAAGAAAGTATAAGAACAGCAAATTGTTCAGTTTATGGTTATAGACTCAGAAAATCCTAAATCAAATACTAGCAAATCTAATACAGCTATATATATATATATATATATATATATGCTATATAATACAGCTATATACATATATATATATATCCAAGAAGAGTTTATTTTAGGAATGTAAAAATGATTGAATATCAGAAAATAATGTAATATATCTTCTCAGTGAATTAAAGGAGAATAGCTGTAGGTCATATTAATGGATGCAGGAGGGAAAACAGTGAAATTCAGCACTTGTGAGGGAGTTTCCTTCACCTGATGAAAGGCATCTGTAAAACATCTATGGCAAGCACAAAGCTTAATGATAAAAATCTACTTGTGTTCAATTTAAAGATAGGATCAAGGCAAGGTTGTTTTTTACCACTTTTAAAAATTGTATATTGTGTTGCAGGCCATAATCACTGCCATCTTAAGAATCGCAAGATGTGTAAGGAGTGGAAAGACAGGGACAGAATGTAGATGTATTGATTTGTGGAAAATCTAAGAGAACCTGCAAACTGACTATCAGAACAAATAAGAGAGCACAGTGAGGTGTTGAATACAGAGTCCACATACAAAAACCGGTATCAGGAATGGCCAATTCAAAAATGTAATAGGAAAAGAGACTCCTTTCACCGTAGCAAGCAGAACTGTTAGATACGGAGGAATAAATGCAACCAAAGATGTGCAAGACTTTCATAGAGAAAATTATAAAACATAACTGAAGGATATTTTAAAATATCCGGTATTGTAGAAAGATTAATTTTCTTCAAATTAATTCATAAATTCAGTGTAATGTCATGCAGGGTTTTTTCATGGAACTTGAAGAGCTGATTCTTAAATTCATCAGAAAAAGCAAACGGTCACAAATATCCACTGGCGTCTTGAAGAACATCGCCTAGTAGGGGCCATGAAGAGTTACTGCTGAGCTACATTCATTAAGGCGGCGTGGTACAGGTGCAGGGTTACACACGTAGATGACCAGAACAGAAACGGATGTAGACATAAATAAGTATTTGGCATGACAGCAGTGGCATTACTAATCAGTGATGAAATAATGAACTATTAAATCATGCTGGGACAATGGATTATCCACACAGGAAAAAAAGGAGATTATGGATCTCCTTCATCTATATATGAAGGATAGCATGGAACTTGTCTACATCCATTTCTGTTCTGGTCATCTGTGTGTGTAACCCCGCACCCATACCACTCTGCCTTAATCACTGTGGCTCTGCAGTAACGCTTCATGGCTCCTCGGGCATGTTGCCCTATTATGTGTTGTTCTTTAAGACTCCAGTGGATATTCGTGACCATTTGATTTTCCTGATGAATTTAAGTATAAGCTCTTCAAGTTCCGTGAAGAAACCCTGCATGACACTTCACTGAATTTATGGATTAGTTTGAAGAAAACTAATATTTCTATAATACTGGGCACTTTTAAATGTCCTTCACTTATGTTTTGTAATTTTCTCCATGATATACGTGGATATACATAATCCTTCAATATTTATGAAGGATATATAACCTGTTACAACCTGTTAAAAGCATTTGTAAAAGTTTAAACATTTGAAATAAAATTTCCAATATATTAATGACCTTCAGTTAAGAAAGCTTTTCCTGAACATTGTTACCCCAGGGTCACAGTTTGAAAACTCAAAATTAAAAAGTAGGTTTGACAAAAAGCATCATAAACAAAATTAAAGCATCTGCCACAGAGATTTTTGCAATGCATCTGGTTGACAAAGGATAGTGTCCAGAGCATATAAATTCCTACAGCCAAATAGTAGGTAAAACCTAATCAAAAAATGGACAAAGAACATGAATAGACAGTTAACAGCAGAAACCATCCAGTCAGCTCCTAAGCATATAAGATGATATGTGGCCTCTCTAGTAATCAGGTACATGAAAGTTAAAATGGTGACTACTTCATACCAATCTGGTTGGCAAAATTTTAAAACCTGGTAATACCTAGGGATGGTGAGAATACAGAGCAGTATGATCTCATGCAGGTCCGGGCAGGAGTGACACTAGGTCCAGCCACTTGAGATTAAGATGGCTATGTCAAGTTGAAGAGGTTCATAATGTATGACAAGTAGTCCTACTTGTGGGTAAATAATGCAGAGAAATTTTCTCTGCTGTGTAAAAAGACAGTGTCCACTGCAGCATTGTTTCTAATGGAGAGAATTGATAATCAGCAGAAAAGGGATGACGTGGTGTGTTCCTCCCTACAGTGGAAAGCAGTGTAGCAGTGAGGGTGAATGAAATAGAGCTGTGTGTGTCTGAACAGATGCACCTCCCAAAAAGTTAAAACAGCAGGTCACAGCACAGTGCCATCCCTATAAACTTCAAACAGATGCAGAAAAATGCTTGGTATAATTTTTGAATATGTACATGGGTAGTTTATTTAAAATACACATAGTAACAATGAAGCACCAAATTCAAGATAGTCATTGCCCCTGGGGAAGATGAGGATTGAGGTAAGGGCTGTAATTATTACCTGTCATCCTGTCATGTGTCATTTTATTTAAAAATTTTTTAATCAAAGGCCAGTATTGCAAGATATTAAGAGTTGGCAAGCAGAGTGGTACATGGATGCTTCTATAATATCTCTAAATTTTATGCATGAAATATTTTACTCACATAAACACACAGTGATGTCAGTTGCTGCCAAGAGGCCACAGGAGGCTCATTGCCTTGATGAATTTGTTGCAGTCTAAGACTTGCCCCTCAGCTTTGCAAACCCAGAAACTTTTTTTTTTCTTAGTTTTTTGCCTGCAGATCAAAACTAGATTTGTATCTCGGGGGCAGACTCAAACTCAATTTACAAATTGAATGTATCCAGACTGCTAATATGATAATTTGTAAATACATAGCACATAATCAGAACCTTGGAAATACCGCGACCTTGCATGATCCTTGTGTTGTTTGTCCTGGAGTTTTTCCATGGGAACCTGAGCCACAGCCCAAATGCCTGCTCATAGACACGCAGATAGACGTAGCTGCTGTGGAGACCAGCATTTCTGAGCCCCATTGCCAGCAGAGTTGCTCCTACGCAGGACTCCAGTCCTAATCAGAACACACAACTCCCTTAGGGGACTCCACTGGAAGTGCCTGCCTGCTTCAGGGAGGAACTGAGCACGCCCCTTAGCACTGGATACCCAGAAAGTGCCTGCGGAGGCTTGGCATTGTTTATAACTTTGTTTTTTATTTTTGAAAATATCTATTCCCCATCTCTTCCGTAATAGAATCCTGTCTTTGTATAGGCATAAACTAATGCTTACTTAATAATCAGTTAAGTTGTGTAGTATTTTCCTTACAAAATCTGAATGACAAGGGCAATTCAGGGAGATGGTGCATATTCATCTAGGAATTTTTCTTTCCCGTGACCCTCTCTTTGGTGTTTGTGGCTATCTCATAAAAAGTGTGGTCTTCGTGTTGGCCACATCCCCTCTCTGGGCCTTGTAGAGGTTCTTGAACTCTCTTTCTTAAAGAGAGTTTATTTAAATATGCTTCTCCATCTTCTCCCACCTTTCCATCTACTGAGCCCTTCTTGCAGGCCTGGGAACCCTTGTCCCTTTAACTGACAGTGTATTCTCTACTTGGAGCCGCTGCTGCATGTGGACTTGGAAGATGTCTCAGAGCCTGTCTCATCGGCTGCCTCTCCAAGTTGCTAGAGAAAGCTCCACTCTGACCTCCCAGTCACCATTGACGCACAGCTGCCAAATGCAAATTATAACCCTGCATTCATTAAAGTGACCTTGACAGTTTTCAGAGTCCTTTTTCACACGTTTTTGTTTGGGGTTCCCAATAATCAGGCAAGATAGTAAGGGCCATTTTCACAGATGAGGAGTGATGTTAGTTGTCACACATTACACAGTAACCAAGGTTACCGAGGGCTCTTTGCAAAAACACTAGGTCACCTGGGGTGGGGGGGGGCATGGCCTGCCTGGGGTAGAGAAGGAAACCTATTTCTTTATTCCTCCCCACACTGTGAAACAGCTTTCTGTGTTATTGGACAGAAGCTGGAGCTTCCCAGTCCAAAGAGCTTGCGTTTGGTTATTTCATCAATGTCTTGATCAAGCCCAGGTATAACGTCTGCCCTAAAGACAGTCATTCTTCCACCGTGAGAGACTCTCTATACAGTGTGGTTGTTTAGATTCACCAGTTTTTTCCATTTCCAGCTAACCAAGAGTTCAGGTACTGAAAGCCATCTAATCTCAGAGAAATTTAAAGCTAAATAAAGGATTCTTAAAACAGATCTTTACATGTCCAGTTTTTAAAGCCTCCATTTTACTGAACAGGAAGTCGATCACATTAGCACCAGAGCCTTGGACACTCAAGTGAACTTGAGCCCACAAGGTCAGCCGGAAACCCCACCCACTCTTCTCAGAGTCACTGCTTCTAGCCTGCGTCGTCTGGTAGAACAAACCTTACTGCACACTGTTCCTGCCGCTGACTTCAAATAAACTACAGTTTCTACTCAATTCCCAAAGAAAGCTCAAGTATGAAAGTGCCCCTGGCAGCCAGCTCCCCTGTTGAGTTACTATATTGGGTGTTCTTTCACTAGCTCTGGAGTAGTGAAGACTGGTTGGCAGGGATATGGCTCTTTAAATACAAAATTTATTCTTTTTCTTTTTAAAGACATTTTTCAAGCCGACCCCACCTTCTTGGCTCAATGTGAGGACTTATTATCTAAATTCATATACATACTCACACTCACTCTAACTCTGGGATGTAAAATATTTCTTAGTTTTTACTTTTTATCTCTCTTTGCCTTAAAAAATGGGATCCCTCTTAAGTTTCCTGAATGCCAGTTCCTAGCAAAAATGGATGCCTTATGAATATGTAGATGAATTTTAATAAAATGATACGAACGCAGCAGCTCTGCGTGTTCTGAAAAACGTTTCCAGAGCCCCGTGAGACTTCCAAATGCTCCTGGAAGATGAGGCTTCCTGCAGAGAAAAGGAAAACGAGAGAATAGGACGTGATTGGATCGGTTCCGTTTACTATGATTTAGCATGAAAAAATGCTGCCTTATGTCTCTTTTTAAATTCTCCTATAGCTGCGGAAGCCCATGTTCAGTAAGTCATTCAACCTAGGTCTGCTCGGCTCAGCAATTCCCGCTGTGTTAAGTGGGACCTAATTGCAGAGGATAGCTGCCTCCTAACGCGGAATCCTTATTTCATTAGCATTACAGATTGGGTTCTTGGGAAGGACATTCTTTGGTAATTTGTTACAGTTGAAGTCTTGCAGATTCTCACTTCCTTAATCTAACAATCTGCTAATTCTTAAAATTGGAAAAAAGAAAGAAAAACCAGCCTATCAGTCTACTTGTCAGGAAAGACTTAGCTGTCAGGAGCTCTAATGAGGTACGATATTAATTCCTGACTGCATTTTTCCCCCAGACAACGGTGAACAGTTTCCCCCAAAAAACTAGTATATTATGCAATTTCTCATGATTAATTAAAACAATAACTATAATAAACAAAAGAAGCACATTTTGTGATTCTGACCTTATTGCTTTTTAATTGCACTGCTTTTCATGTTTATTTTCAAAATTCACTTCTCTGAAGTAGTCACGAGAGAAAACGAGTGTCTGTTGAACACTTTATCTGAAGGTGCGGCCATTCCTGTGGAATTGCTGGTCATTGTTTGGCAGCTGCTAGACCATCCACTTCAGTTCTTAACTCCTTAAATGTTTTTAGCAATGGCTGAGTTCCAAATATATATTTTTTTAATCTATCTCCTTCGTCCACTGATTTCGCATCTGAGATATTATCTCTAATTTTGGGGGCAGATAATTCATGGCTCTGGTAAACAATATTAAGAACTACAGTGGGCTTATATTAGGGCCAGGCACAGTGGCTCACGCCTGTAATCCCAACACTTTGGGAGGCCGAGGCAGGCGGATCACGAGGTCAGAAGTTCGAGACCAGCCTGGCCAACATGGTGAAACCCTGTCTCTACTAAAAATACAAAAATTAGCCAGGCATGGTGATGGGCACCTGAAGTCCCAGCTACTCGGGAGGCTGAGGCAGGAGAATCACTTGAACCCAGGAGGCGGAGGTTACAGTGATCCGAGATTGTGCCTCTGCACTCCAGCCTGGATGACAAGAGCAAGACTCCGTCTCAAAAGAAAAAAAAACTTACAGAATAATTTTTTTAAATGTATTGGTCCCCTGGAAGGCATAAGAGTGAAGGGAATGTTTCCCTCCCCATCTGAAGGTTTGAATCTTTATGTCAGCTGAAATAAACTGACAATAGATTAATAAATTTGTTATTAATGTGCAAATGTGCACAGGAGCCACACAAAATATGAGACTCAAAGAAGGGCCAGATGGTTGAAGCTTAAATACTCTCTGCATAGGGAAGAGGCAAGTGAGAGATGTAGGCAATTTTAGAAGAGTAAATGATGTTTAGGGGAGATGATTAGGATGGAAATTCAGACAATAGCCTGGAACAAATTTCCTCCAGGGTCTCAGGGAGGTGGCGACAAGTTATGGGAAGGCAAGGGGCAGAACTCTATTGTGAACAGAGGTTATTTTATCATGCAGATAAATCTCTCAGGTGACAGCCTTTAGAAGAATAATTGAAAGAATAAGTGAAAAGTCTCTCCAAGAGTGGGGTCTTGGTGTGGGCTTTTAGTTTCTTCTGCTATATGAGTTAATCTCTGGTTAATGTAGATTCCAGAGAGGGGGTCCAAGACAATTGCACATCTTCTGGATGAACTTCCCTCAGTCAGATAAGAGAACTTAAGACAAAGTCCCTCCCTGTGCTTCTGAAGGGAAGTTGGAGGGGATGGGGAGGAGACGGTCAGAGAGAGACCTTGGCTCTGAGGCTTATTTCTGAGGTCTGTGAATCTCCTTCATTCAAAGCACTCAGCATGCCAAAGCAATATAATTTGGGGCATCATTTTCTGAGCCCCAGCAAAGATTTTCTGCTGCTTCAATTCCGGTGGCAGTGTGTTTAACTGCTAGAGTTGCAGGAACATTGTGTAGATAATAAATGCCAGCATGGAGGAAACCTTGGCATGGGACAGACAAACAGGCCCCTCTTGCCACCTCACAGGCAAGACTGTTCATCCTCAAGACCATGGGGCATCAACATCACCATTTAAGAACTGTTTTTCTGAAACCAAAGCCTCTTTTCCAAGCTGGTATCAGTAGTATTACCAATTTAGTAACTCTGAATGCAGTCAAACCAGAAATTAAGTGTTTCCAGAAGTCCTCGCAGGCTGTCAGTCCTGCCCAGGTGTGGTGTTCTGTCAGGATTCTCTGGGAACATTGCTCTTTACTAAGATGCTCTTCAGGTCTGTAGACCCTGCTTTGAAGGGTTCCTCTGATGGGTTCTGCTGAGCCCAGTAAACCTTTACGGCTTATTTCTAGTGTATGATACTTTAGCATCTTCCACGTACAGCTATCAGCTATTTTTTAAAATAGCTATTCTGGCTGAGCACAGTGGCTCATGCCAGTAATCCTAGCACTTTAGAAAGCTGAGGTGGGAGGATTACTTGAAGCCAGGATTTCGAGACCAGCCTGGGCAACAGAATGAGACCCCCATCTCTACAAAAAATAAAAAAAATAGCTGGATGTGGTGGCACACCTGTAATCCCAGCTACTTGGGAGGCTGAAGTAGGAGCATCACTTGAGCCCAGGAGTTCAAGGCTGCAGGGAGCTATGAACATGCCACTGCACTCTAGGATGGGTGACAGAGTTGGACCCTGTCTCAAAAAAAAAAAAAAGCTACTTACTGTTCTTCTAGTCTTGTGTCTGTCTGTATGGCTCAAATTTGAGAGGTGCCATGTTGAAATCTGCCCCTGCTTTGTAGGTCTGGCCTCCGAATCAGCTTCTGTGCAGAGGTGATCCCAGGGTTCTTCCCTACTGCTGGAAGAGGAGAGCTCAGGCAGGCTCAGAGTCCCATTGACTGTACCCTCACTCCATCTCCCCATCTTCATCTCACCACTGCCCTTTGGGGTATTTGGGGATGGCCTTCCAGGGCAAGGGACATGCATCCCTGCTGTCCCAGGAAGGGAAAACCTCCAGTGGGTCCGCTGTTCATGGTGAGAGCCAAGTTCCAGATACCACCGGAGTACCACATGCTTGTTGTAGGCAATGTAGAAAACAAGAAAAGAGCAGTGGCACACAGTTGGTTCTGTCCTTCGGAAATTACGACTGCAAATTGTGAAAAGCGCATCTCTAGAGGTGTATCTGCTTGAGAGTAGAAATGAGATTTCACTGTTTTAAAACACTTTTTTTTAACGTGTTAGAAAGATGTTCTCAATATGTTACTTTTTGCCGAAATTGTTCATCTCTCAGAACGTAACTCCGGTTGTGTTTTTCTGTTTCCTTATGTCCCGTTGGCAGTTCATCTCAGAACAGGCCAGGAACTTCTGCAGATAACAAGTTAATCATAGCTTGTCCATCCCAGTTGGTTGGTCTGCCTGTTCTCTCAAGGGCTAAACAAGCTGTGGCTGCTCTGGGGGTCATTGTTCAGAGGACCATCTTTCTCTTCCTGCAGGTGTCAGCGGAAGCAGTGGCGGGTGGATCTGCCGGCCACCAGCGTGGTGATCACGTTTCACAATGAAGCCAGGTCGGCCCTGCTCAGGACCGTGGTCAGGTGAGGCCAGGAGATGCATTACCTGTCAGGGGTGTTAAGACATTAGCTGTGTCCCAGGCACAGTCAGACCAGGGCTGTCAGTGGGGGCTGCAGACAGGGTCTCCTGACTGCTCAGCACAGGGCGCGGTGTGTAGCTCCTCCAACCAAGGGTTAGGACCAACATGTGAGAATTTTCTACCCCAGGCTAAAAGTTTATACCCCTAAAAGACCTATAAACTTTATCTTCTTATCTTTTCTTAGCGTGCTTAAGAAAAGCCCGCCCCATCTCATAAAAGAAATCATCTTGGTGGATGACTACAGCAATGATCGTGAGTACTGACACTGATTTTATCCCTGTGTCTGGCTCTTCTCTGGGCACCAGTCTTCCTGTAGCAGGGGTGCTAATGAGGAGTGAACAAGCCAGAAATCAGATCCACAGAAAGAAGAGGTGCCTCTGTGATGCCCCAAGGAGATAATCGGCCCTTAGATGATTGAGAATGCTGTGGTTGAATGCAAAGCCCTTTATGAACTCCAGGTTCAAAATGCTCTGCTTCTTTTCTTTTCCTAGCTGAGGACGGGGCTCTCTTGGGGAAAATTGAGAAAGTGCGAGTTCTTAGAAATGATCGACGAGAAGGTAAGATTCTTCTTAATTCAGTACCAAGACAGTTGAATTCTGACTTTTCCTGTAATAACAGAAAGAAGTGCTTTAGCTCAAAGAGCAATTAATTGTCTAGCTTTTTTCTGTCTCCCTCTACCAGAGCCACTTGGGAGACTTCTCCCAGCAAACACAGGAAAGACATTAAAAGCTTGACTAATTGACATTATTTGTATATTAGAGCGAGATCAAATTACATTTTTATTTATGTATTTAGAAAATTGGCTTCTGTCTTTCACAACCTAGGAAGTCTTATCAGTCCCTTGAGTACAAAAGTTTAGAAGAAAAACAAAGATTTAGCAATAAGAAGTTGAATGACTCCATGCTCCAGGCATCTGATAAAATAACCAGGATTCAAGTTTGACAGCCTGCTGAAGGTGAACCATCCAAAATGGGGAGAGAGTACTGCAATTATATGCTCATGTGATTTTGCAAATGCCAGCCTCGGAACCTTCTGTCAGTCTTATCTGTGCTGGAGCTGAGTTCGTGAAGACTGTTTTATTGGCAGTTAGAAGAGAGGCTGTAAAGGAGGAAAGTAGTACACTGGAGTGTCTGGGAAAGAAGCTCCAGTCACAATGTAATTAACATCCAGTGTGTCAGTGCTGTTAGAGACCCTGATGACTGAATTGTTAGGCTCCTCTACGGTTGGGAGAAATCTTTCAGTATAGGAAAATCACGGAGCTTTGGAACCCATGCCACATTTGCTGTTTAAGTCTGACTGTTGATCCAGGGGTGGTGATTGTATTCCTTCATCAGTGTAAAACTCTTTCTTCTTGTTACGTATGCACTCCAGCTGGAGTCAAGGAGTGAAGTTTTTCTTACCAAGAATCTTATTAGCCAACACAGTGATTGAGCCTGTTAGAACAGCGTCATATTTTAACCAACTAGGGTCATCAAGCTGGACATTCAAGATACATAAACAGTGGGATAAGCCTTGCCTTCTAAACAAGCTCTGTTTGCCAGACTCACATCAGTCCACCAAGCCTGGAATAAACCAAAAAGGGGGCAATTTGCTGCCCCCTAAACACCTTCAAAATAACTTTATGAATTTAAACCCAAAGTATCTGCCATCCTACCCCATCACCTGGCACAGGCTTTGAAAAAAAGTAAAATAAAATAAAGAGGAGGAGAAGTGGGGAAGGAGGAAAGAGAGATAGTGTTGGCACTGTAAATCACTTACGAGCCTTATCTAACAGTGTCTTTGTCTTTAAACTGCTTAGAAATCAGAACAATGCTTATCAGTATTAACTTTCCACTAGAATGTTCATTTGGGTTGAACCCGTGCTGATATGTTGTTTCGGGGAAGGCATAAGAAGGGTGGGTTGGGAGAAGCCAGATTATGGAAAGCCTATATGGAACAGCTGAAGTCTGTAACAATTGAATGAGAAAATATGTGCACACTTGCACACTCACTCATGTATATATGTACCCATGTGTGTGTATAAGATCCCATCTATGTAAGCATACACACAAAGTGCTTGTAGTGATGCCACTAGATGACAAAGTAAATTAATTGCCTAAAATATTATGGTAGTGAAAGAGCAGTCTTAGGATCAATCTTCTGTGGATTTTATTGTGCATTGATTCTTAACCTAGCAATTTATTAGAAGCACCTAGGGAATTTAGGACCATGTCTTGCCCTCATTCACAATTAAATAGAAATTTCTGGATTTCTCTGGGTGGGGTGTGGGCAGCTGCGTTTTTAAAAGCTGCTAAAATGATGCCGATGTACGGTGGAAGTTGAGAGCCTAATACTTTCATTTTACAGATGGAAATACTAAACCTAAAGAGGCTAGGTGGCTTTCTCAAGGCCCTACAGGCTATTTAATGACAATAATAGGACCAAAACCATGTTAATAATGAGATAAATCTTTTTCTCTGCATTTGTGGAGATAATCTAGTGGTATTTCTTTTTTAATCTGTTAATATGGTGAAATACATTGGTTGATTTACAGATGTTAAACTAGCTTCGCATTCCTAGTATAAGCCCCAGTTGGTCATGATACAGTATCCTTTTAATATATTTTTGTTAAGGATTTTTATACCTGTGTTTATGGGAAACATTGGTCTGTAATTTTCTTAAAATGTATTTTTCCAGTTTTGGCATTACGGTTTACTAGCCTTATAAAACAAGATGGAAAGTGTGCCCTTCTATTTTATTTTCTAAAAGAGTTTGTATAATATTTTAATTATTTCTTTTTTAACTGTTTAATAGAATTAGCCAGTCTGGACCAGGAATTTTCTTTATAGAAAGATTTTTGATAACTAATTCAATCTTTTTAATGGATATAGGCCTATTCAGATCTGCTGTTTCTTTTTGTGTGTTTTGGTAATTGTCTTTCAAGAAATTTTGTATTTCATCAACGTTTTTATATTTATTGGCACAAAGTTGCTTATGATATTGTCTCCTTTTTTACACTTTGTCGGATTAGTATTACTATTTTATTGATTTTGGTAATTTATATCTTCTTATTTTCTTTATCTGTCTGCTGTTTATCGACTCTGTTCATCTTTTAAAAGAACCAATATTTAGCTTTTATACTAGTCAGGATTCTCCAAAAGGACAGAACTAATAGGATAGATGTATATATAAATGGGAGTTTATTAAGGAATATTGACTCACACAATCACAAGGTGAAGCCCCACAATAGGCCATCTGCAGCTGAGGAGCAAGGAAGCCAGTCCAAGTCCCAAAACCTCAAAAGTGGGGAAGCTGACAGTGCAGCCTTCAGTCTGTGGTTGAATGTCCAGTAGTCCCAAAGCTGAAGAACTTGGAGTCCAGTGTTCCAAGGGCAGGAAGCATCCAGCATGGAAGAAGGATATAGGCCGGGGGAGACCAAGCCAGTCCAGTCTCTCTACATTCTTCTGTCTGCTTTATTCTGGCTGTGCTGGCAGCTGATTAGATTGTGCCCACCCAGATTGAGGGTAGTTCATTTACATGTGGTGTAATCATTGGTGTGATTGGGTTTGGGTCTGCTCTTCGGCTGTTTCTTCTCTATTTGTATCATGTGCATTTTGCTTTTTGTAACTGTGTTCCTACTTTCTTGCCTTCTTTTGGATTCATTGATTTTTTTAGTATTCCGTTTGAATTATTCTTGTAGCTTTTCAGCAATACTGTTCATGTATGCACAGTTGCTCTGAGAATTACAACATGCAGCTTTAACTTACGACAGTCTGCCTAAGAGTCAACATCATACCACTTTAAACTTAAGAATTTTATGATAGTTAAATTGCATTTCCATTTCCCTTCCTATGTACTATCGTTATCATGTTTTTCTTTTACGTACATCTTAAACCCCACAACACAGTGTTACATTTTTACTTCAAATAGTCAGTATCTATTAAATAAAGAGAAGAATATGTGGATGTGTTAAGCTTATCCTCATATTTTCCATTTGTAGTATCTTTGTTTCTTTCCATAGATTGGAGTTTTTATTTAGCCCAAATAATTTTCTTTAGAATTTTTTCTCATAGGCAACACAATCTCAGGTTTTATCTGAAGAATTTTTTTCTCCTTTGTTATTGGAGGCTATTTTCTCTCAGTGGAATCTGAGTTGACAATTAATTTTTCTTGCAGCACTTTAAAGGTTTCACTACAGGTGGGGCGCGGTGGCTCACACCTGTAATCCCAGCACTTTGGGAGGCCGAGGCAGGCAGATCACGAGGTCAGGAGTTTGAGACCAGCCTGGCCAACATGGTGAAACCCCGTCTTTACTAAAAATACGAAAATTAGCCGGGCATGGTAGCATGCGCCTGTAGTCCCGGCTACTCGGGAGACTGAGGCAGAAGAATCGCTTGAACCTGGAAGGCAGAGGTTGCAGTGAGCCGATATCGTGCCACTGCACTCCAGCTTGAGTGACAGGGTGAGACTCTGTCTCAGAAAATTCATACTGTTGTTCCTTTGTATGTTATGGGTCATTTCCTCTGGCTGCTTTTCAGGTTGTCTCTATATCTGTTGTTCTTTTTTTTTTAAGCAATTTGATTATAATGTGCCTAGATTTAGTTTTCTTTATATTTATCCTGCTTCAAGTTTGCTGATGTAAACTGAATATGTAAGATGATGTTTTCCACCAAGTTTGGGAAATGACTGGCCTTTTATTTCTTCATGTATTTTTTTCTGACTCATTCTTGAACTTCAGTTGCACATATGTTATACCACTTGATATTGTCCTATAGATGACTAGACTTTTTCCCCCTTAATTTTTTCTCTGTCCACCAGATGGATCTATTTCTGTTGTTCCATCTTCAAGTTCACTAGTCATTCTGCCATCTCCATTATGCTATTAAGACCAGTCAGTGGATTTTTCATTTCAGATAATTTCATTTTTAAGTTCTGGAATACCCATTTGATTCTTTTTTATAGTTTTTATTTCTTTGCTCAGATTCCCCACCCATTCGCTCATTAAAATTGTTGCCTTTGAGTTATTAAACATATTTATAATAGCTGCTTTTAAATCCTCCCCTGCTAATTCCAACCTCTGGGTCATCTCAGGGTGAACTTCTGATGACTTTTTGCTCTTTGGTGTGGTCTCCATTTTCCTATTTCTTCTCATGTGTAGTGATTTTTTATTTTATAATTGGCATTGTGGATGATATGTTGTAGAAACACTGGATTATGTTATCTTTCTCTAAAGAGTATTCATCTTTGTTATATTGGGCAATTAAATTACCAGATGATGATGCTGAACTGCTGTAGGCTCTTTTTTGTACTTTGCTAGGATGAGTATGGTTTTTTTTTCTTGTTTTTGTTTGTTTGTTTGTTTGTTTGTGACAGCGTTTCTCTCTCGTTGCTCAGGCTGGAGTGCAATGGTGTGATCTCAGCTCACTGCAACCTCTGCCTCCTGGGTTCAAGCAATTCTCCTACCTCAGCCTCCCGAGTAGCTGGGATTACAGGCACACGCCACCACGCCTGGCTAATTTTTTGTATTTTTAATAGAAATGGGTTTCACCGTGTTAGCTAGGCTGGTCTTGAACTCCTGACCTCAGGTGATCTGCCCACCGCAGCCTCCCAAAGTGCTGGGATTACAGGCATGAGCCACCACGCCTGGCCACGAGTCTGTTTTTATGAGTCCCTTATTCATGATACATAGTCTATATTCCTATGTGTGGTCTTTCTGAAGTTCCTATAGAAGAATTGAGATCTTTACCAAGCATGTCACACTTGGCAGGACTCAAATTCCAAGCTTTGTTTTCTCTGCAGTAGATAGCAGCTGAAACTCAAGTTTTTTCTGCCTTCTAACTGTTGCTTTTCATGTTGGACTTGGTTCCTGCATGGTTCAGAAGTCAGCCAAAGATTTAACAGGAGGTTATTGCCAGATTTGGGGCCTACCTCCTTTCCAGGATCTTCTTCAGTTTCCAGATACCAGAAGCTCTGAACTCTCTATCCTGTGACAACTCAAGCCAAAAAAGGCTGCATTGCAGTGGATTGGAGAGCATCCTCGTGGAAAACGCCATATAAACATGGAGCTTGCTCAGTGTTATTTTCTTATTTTAAGGGGTTGGATCCTATCTAGTTTCTGTCTGCTTCTGGCTTTCAAATTGCTGCTTTTTATATTTTGCTCAGAGTTTATAATTGTCGGAGCAAAGGTTTGCCCCATACAAGTTGTTCTGCAGTTATCACAACTTGAAATCTTTAGTCTTTTTCCCTGTTCTAGCATGCAGCCACATAGGAATCACTGAAAACCCATTTTCAGTGGAAAAAAGTACTTAGCAGACTTGTCCTCACGGGTTATGAATAGTTGCAGCATCTTCACATAGAAAGCCCAGCATATATAGCAAAAGCCGTTTATGATCACAACATCCAGGGATAAATATACTATTATTTATTTTATTTTATTTTTTATTTATTTTGAGACAGGGACTCACTCTATCACCCAGGCTGGAGTGTGATGGCGCAATCATGGCTCACTTCCCAGGCTCCAGTGATCCTCCCACCTCAGCCTCCCAAGTAGCTAGAACCACAGGCACAGGCACAGGCCACCACCCACGGCTAATTTTTGAAATACACTATCTATATTTTGTGTCATAATGAACATGCACATTATTAACAGATCACAAGTATATAAATTGTAGAATTTGACCAATAGTATAACTAATTTTATGTAAAAGGCAGACAGCAGGGCTTTGCAACTTGTGTTATTTAGCTCCTCATAAGTCTTAGAAGACAGAGATATTCACAACACTGTTACAAATATCACCACTAAAATCAACACCATTAGCACTGGAAGTCTCTGGGTGACACCTTCCTTAGCCCAGTTAGTTAGAAAACTGTTGCTGTGTCAGAGGAATGTAGTTATAAAAGTTCCACATTTTGGTTACTTGATAAAGGAGACTTCAGTAATGTAAAGGGCCTTTCTCAGAAGACGGTGGTTCTAAGAACATTGTCCTCCCAGTGATCCAATATAACTATTAAAATTAAAAGTTCTGACAATAATCTGTCTTGGTAACCACGGGGCAATTTGGATCTCATCCAGCAAGTTTACAGTAACCTCTATGCCCAGAAAGCAGGCTGCAGAGCTGCGGGCAGGGAGACGTTGCCGGTTGGCATGGGGTTGTGCTGGCCCCGTGGCTTCTCTCTCCTGACGCGCTTTCCAACTCACCTCCGCAGGCCTGATGCGCTCACGGGTTCGGGGGGCCGATGCTGCCCAAGCCAAGGTCCTGACTTTCCTGGACAGTCACTGTGAGTGTAATGAGCACTGGCTGGAGCCCCTCCTGGAGAGGGTGGCAGAGGTGAGATGACGGGGGCAGGGAGGGGGGTCAGGTGGTGGGTGGTTGGTAGAGGGGACAGAGGGGAGCATGGTCCAGGGGAGGTGTAACGCGGGGAGTGGGGCATCAGGCCTGGAAGGGGCTGAGCTTGCCGTCTGCAGTTTTCCTTGACAGAAAGAAAATGCCTTTGGGGCATTGTAGAAAGACTGTTTTACTGGCTGTAGGAATCCATCAGTAGGAGGAACCATCCGTTGACAGGTAGGAGGCGAGGATCAGCAGAGGCTGGTGAGAGCCTGATTAGTTGAAGGCAGCCCTTTTCACGGGAGCAGTTTCCTTCCCCGCCTACAGCTTCACAGAGTGCTTAGAACGTTGCCCGGCATCTAGCAAGTGCCGTCTCTTGCAGCTCGCAGAGCGGGGTGTGCTGGGGAAGCTGTCCCTGGAGCCACCTCTCTGCTCTTAGTGAGTTGGGCAGGTTAGCCCAGCAGGCTTTCAGGCTCCTGTGGGAGCCGGGGGTGGCTAGGAAGCATACAGGGACTGGTGGGGTTGTCAGAGGGTGATCCGCAGCTACACCTCTGCACCTTCTGCTTTCTAGAAACTTCATTGCTAATATTACATTTGGCCTTTTGTCATTTCTCTTGCCTTCTGCTTGTTTTATTGACTTTTCTTTCCTTCCTACTAAGAAAGCACTTCCTTGGGGGCGATAAAGCAAACTTAATGAAAGGAAATAGAAAATGAACAAGTAGTTCTGCCTAAGCATAGCAAGGATAGCTGATGGGCTGTGAGTCATGGAATACTAAGTAAACACAAGCTACTAGGAATTATGAAAATCATATTCATTACCCTTTATCAAGTTGGGGCTACATGCTAGGCCTTTTATATATGTTACCTGTAATGCACTTGTTATCTCCGTTTGACAGGTAAAGAGGCTGGGGTTCAGGGAACTTTAATAATGCACGCAAAATCATACAGGTAGCAGAGCCAGGATTGCAAAGCCAGTTTCATTAAATCCCTATCTGAGCCCCTCTCTTAACACATGTGCACACAGCTATATCCAAGAAGAACCCGCCCTGGAATCCCCACCCACCCCAACCCAACCCCACAACTTCTTGCTCTCCCTGGCTACGCTCCGCCAGGCTGTCTCTCAGGGAAGTGCAGTCAAAACCAAAACTGCCATGGCAGTGTTTGGGTGTGCGAAGGCCACTCAGCTCAGTGGTCAGATTGTCAGAACTGCTTCGAACACCTGCTCCTAAATTAAGGTGAGAAAGTGCCGAGCCTATTAACTTTCACTAAATCGAGCCTTATCAAACAAAATGTAAAGTAGATTATATCCTTTAACTCATACACCTAGAACCAGACTGAGCCAGGCAAGGAAAGTTGTATTCTTCTCTGCCCTCAATGCACCACACAGGTTACTTTTCCCTGTAAATTTGCACCTGGGTGTTACAGAGCTTTGCAGTGTTTGCGTGTTCTTAATTGGCATGTTCCTTCACCTGTTCCTCTGATGTAGTATGTTCTTAGCTCTGCTGGTTCTGTTACTAAGTTGTACTCCTAAATCGTTCTTCTGGCTAATAAGGGTTCTCTAAGTGGCTCAAGGAAAACACTTGCTCTTTGGTTAACTGTCAGCATGGGGCACAGTCCAGGGTCTCTCACCAGCGTCTGTCATTTGAGCTTAAAGAGATTAGAGACGTTAAAAGGCCTTATGTTCACAAACTCTTACCAGAATGATGACAATGTGGCATAAAGACATGGCTCAGTCGAGGGGGATTTTTTTTTTTTTTTTTTTAAATAGAATCATAGGGGCCGGATGCAGTGGCTCACGCCTGTAATCCCAGCACTTTGGGAGGCCGAGGCCAGCGGATCACCTGAGGTCAGGAGTTCAAGAATAGCCTGACCAGCATGGAGAAATCCCGTCTCTACTAAAAATACAAAAATTAGCCGGGCGTGGTGGCGCATATCTGTAATCCCAGCTACTTGGGAGGCTGAGGCAGGAGAATCACTTGAACCCGGGAGGCGGAGGTTACGGTGAGCCAAGATCACACCATTGCACTCCAGCCTGGGAAACAAGAGTGAAACTCCGTCTCAAAACAAACAAACAACAACAACAACAAAATACAAAAAACAAAGATAGAATTACAGATGAGGCAAACTTAGAATCTGGAAATCTCTAGTGGATTTGGTTAACCTTCTGCTGTGATAATATTGATACTTACCACATCTCTTACACACACACATTCCCACATAGAGATATATTCCTAATTTTGATGTATGGGCATTTTAGCAGTGATTCCATTCCTGAGGTTTACTGCAGCTCACAAATCACTAATGGTATTTGGGCAAACAGAAAAGGACCCTTGGGACACAGCAACACAGTTTTTGCCTTTAGCTGGGTGAACTGATGGCTACCTGTCCCATAACCATGGGTGTCTCCACTCCTAGAGTGACTCCTGCTACGCTCCCACTCCTGACCTCCCTCCCTGCCTCCCAGCGGGCCACAGCACATCTGTGGATGGCCAAGAGCAAGACCTTCTGGGTCTGGGTGGGGAGGCTGGGTTCTTGCGGGCCTAGGGTAGTAGGTAGTAAGGGCCATTCGGGTTTGCCCTGTGCCTGCCTAACACTAATGCTTTCTATGGTTGGGTAGGTTTTTTGTTTTGCTGGGATTTTGATAACTACTCCTCTCTTTGTTTGTATTTTAGGACAGGACTCGGGTTGTGTCACCCATCATCGATGTCATTAATATGGACAACTTTCAGTATGTGGGGGCATCTGCTGACTTGAAGGGCGGTAGGTGTCTGTCATGGTGCCCCTGCCTAGCTCATCCCGTCTACACCAGCATCTGATCACCACTCCCTCTCATTATCAGGAGTGACAGTGACAACAGTGTTCACGCCGTAGTGTGTGTTCTGAGTAAAAAGCACCTGTGTGCTTAACAAGTAGGACTTCATACAGAGAAAAAAAAATAGACTTGCTCCCTTAAAGAGTTTCCTGGGTTTCCCTTTCTCCTCTTCCTTGACCACCTGTCACTTTTGCGAGCCATGTGGTTCCATGAACAGATATGGCATCCTTTTTGATCAGAGATGATGAAGCCCTCCTTGCAGGAATCTGGGGTGAGAAGCTTCACGGAGCTGAGGCTTTGTGGGATTCAAGGGGCTGGAGCCTGTCTTTGCCTTCTCTGCTCACCCCGGCTATTTCTCTGACAGCCTGGTCTCTTGCTGGTTGCTCAGGTGGAGACCTGTGTCATCCTCAACCCCCTCTCCCTCACCAAGCCCACGTGTGACCCTGTTCTGCTGATACAGCCCCCTGCATGTAACATGGTTTCTTGTACCCCTCTTTCCCAGCCCAACACCTGTACCTACGTCATCCCGGTCCCCTTTCATTGGAATGACCACACCAGTTTCCTGTATGTCCTCACGGCACCCACCCTGGAGCCCCAAGAGCACTTTGTCTGTTTACCCTCTTAAAAATTATCAAAGACCTCAAAGAGCTTTCATCTGTGTGAAGATGAACTATTCTAGATAGACACTGGGCAGAGGGTCAACTGATGGTCTAACATCAAAAAAGAAGACAGTAAAACTAAAATAGGGCCTTGGCCAGGTGCAGTGGCTCACGCCTATAATCCCAGCACTTTGGGGAGGCTAAGGTGGGAGGATTGCTTGATCCCAGGAGTTCAAGACCAGCCTGGGCAACATAACAAGACTCTTGTCTCTATTAAAAAAAAAAAAAAAAAATAGCTGCGTGTGGTGGCATGCCAGCTACTCAGGGGGCTAAGGTGGGAGGATCACTTGAGCCTGGGAGGTCAAGGCTGCAGTGAGCCATGAACAAGCCTGGGAGACACAGTGAGACCCTATTTATTCATACACATACACATATGTGTGGAAGCAAGCCTTAACCCCAGAAAACAGAGTACTTGGACTTTTTAGGGAGACTCAGCCATGGTCCTAGACATTGTGGGCTTTGGCCCCACCTGCCTCTTGCAGGCCCCGTCATCGTGAGCAGGCCGTTTTGCCTCTGCTCCTCAGCTTCCCCATCTGGGAAATGGGATGATAATTGTGCTGGCCACACAGGGCGTAATGGAATTAGATATCAGCGGGAGGGCGGGCATGCTTGAAGGACTGTACCTAGGGTGGGAAACATAACATTCGGGAAGGATTCCCAGCAAATGGTAAGAAGTAAAATGTTTGGGGACATTAAAGAGGAGGCATCCTTAGATAGCTAGAAAGCCTGGCTTTCAGAATGTTGTATTTCCCCAAGTATTGGAAGAGCTGAGATCTACCAGGCTCTATTTCTCACAAAGCAGCTGCGTATGTCAGAGCAGAGGCAAGAACAGCCAGGTGCTCCGTGTGGGGGTACAGGTCTTCTGGGTCAGAGGAACGGGGCCACGTTCACCCTAAGAGCATTTTATGAAATTCCTTTAGAAAAAAAATCAAGGATGCCATTCTTAGCAGATCTTTAATCTGCTATAGCCTGTCTCTTTGGACCAAATTAATAAAATAAATAATAAGATAATAGTAACATCAAAAAAATTAAGGAAAGGTTATGTCAGCTGATCCTTAACCTTCTCTGTTAGTGAAACAGCCAGGACATTGTTTTTCTGGTTTGCCTTCATGGCCTTTGAGGCACCATGATAAGAGCCAGCTCAGGGGCCCGCAGGGGTCTCCTCTCTGTGCATTCCTGTCCCCACTGCCTGGGCCCCTGTCCATTTCCCTCTCTCTTTGCCTGAGGCCACTCTATCCTGCAGTGAGGGAGCTGGGAGACCTCTTTGTCCAGAGCCATAAATTCTTGGCCAGCCCAGGACGCTCAGAAACCCCCACCCGCCATCCTTCAGTCACTGGGGCTGTCAGGGCGGGCAGACTATGAATTCAAAGCATGCAGACAAATCCAAACTTGGGCATTGCAAAAGCCCTGTTGACAAAAAGCCTGATGGCAGAGAGCTTAAGAGGATTGAAAGATGCATGGCCCTAGAGTCATTAGGTTTGGCTGTCAGACCCTTGGAATTGGAAGTGCAGCACCATGAGCCATGTGTTTGCCAAGAAGTGGCCTCCTGATGCACCAGGACAGCTTCCGCAGGTGGGGCCTGCTGGCCTCCAAGAGGCACTATGCGTGTGACCCTGGGAGCAAGAGCGAGACCTGAGGCCATGCAGATGCCCACAACCAAGTCCAGGTACATACAGGGTCCAGGCTCTTCCATCCTCAGGGGACTGAGGATTCCAAAAATGAAATGCAACAGGTGCCAAATGTATCTGAAATTGAAGCTTATTTGCCCAGCTTGGCAACTTCCGCTGGCTCATTTTCCCATGAAGTTTTCATATTCCCAGCATGTTCCCACTCCATTCTTGCTGCAAATACAGTCTGAAGTTTGCTGGCCCAGGGAATTGACAAAGCCTTGTTCCCTCCCCAGCGTTGCCTTCCCCTGGGGCAGTGTTGGAGGTACCAAGGCTTGATTTTCATATTGGATGCTCTTTTTCCTCACATCCTTATAGCCCTTGGACATGCCCTGGTTATCACCACACAGACCCCAGTTCTCTCCCCACATTTCATTTGTTCTTACACATTTCAATATTAGAAAAGCCTGACTCACATTTTCTTTAGGGAGGGGCAGAGAGAAGATTTCAACATTCACCCTCACTGCTGGTCTCTCTCTTCAGCTACACCCACGCCCCCAGTCCCCTTCTCTCTCCTCCACACCTTCTTTTTTGGCTTTGTTTTGGTTTTCATTGAGTTCTCTCCAAACATCGAATATTTTTAAGCTGTGAGGAATGGGGGTGTCGGGAGGAAGTGGCCAGTCTCTTGTCAACACCCTGTTTCTTTTCCTGGCTGGCAGGTTTTGATTGGAACTTGGTATTCAAGTGGGATTACATGACGCCTGAGCAGAGAAGGTCCCGGCAGGGGAACCCAGTCGCCCCTATAAAGTAAGTGCCAGCATCCTTCAGGGTGCCCCTCCCAGATGAGACCCCAGGTTCCAGCTTCTTTGCTGGGCCCGTGCCGCCTGGAGACCCAGTAGGGGCTGTTCACCTTCTGCCCTGCAGTTTCCCCTCGTCTTAGCTCAAAGATGAGCACCTTCCACCAGGTCATAGAATAAAATCCTTGGAGATTTCTTTTCCAGAGTTGAAGTCTCACATAGGTTTATAAGGCCTATCTGCTAGGTCTGTGCATTCCTGTATGTTGATAATGTAGAGTGTTTCTGTAGCAGAGCAGGATCTCCGAGCTGACCCCAGGCCCAGGAAAAGGGGCTTGATGGGCAGCAGGAGGCTTGCCCCTGCCCAGCAGGCCTTTGCTCTCTTGCAGAGGAGGGAGCCCATGCTCATGAAGCCCATGCTCTAAGATTCCCAGGCCAGGCAGTGGGCTTCCTGGTTGAGAGTCAGGATGCCTTCTCTAGCTGGGGAGAGAAGGGGGCCACCTCTTCCAAGTTGGCACACGGTTAAGTGAGATAGCATTCACAGAGTACTTAGCGCTGAAATATATTTGCTGACATTTAGCCAACATCTGCAGTGTGCTATCAACCTTCCCAGCACTTTACACTGAATTCGCACAGCATCTCTTCTGGGAACAAAGTAGGGAGCTCAGCGTACATCTGTTGTCAACCCCTTCCTGGGGTGATGAAGTGAGGAGCATGGTGGGTTCCCTTGTAGGAGGTGGAGCCTCATCTATGATAGTGATAATGAGAGCTGGTGCTGTGGAGCATTTCCTAAGCATGCTCAGGGCTTTATGCCCATGATTTTTTGCAATCCTCATAGCTACCCCATAAGGAAACTGACACACAGAAAGGCTGAGTTCTTTGCCTATGGCAGCATGTCAGTGAGCGATCCAGCCCCAGCAGTCGCTCCTGCATAGGGGAGGCTCAGTTCAGCCCCTGGCACTGTGGGAACATCCAGGCAGGGACAGTGGGGGAGGCATTTGAAGGCAGCAGTGGTGAAGCAGAGAGAGTGGCATGCTGGGCACTGAGCAGAAAACAGTGACAGTGTGGCTGTTCTGAAGATCAGCTTATTGTTAGGGAATCAAGGCTTGGCCTTGGCGCAAGGGTGCTGGCAATCTAACCTTGACTTTGCCCTCTCCTCCCTCCCCGCTCTTCTTTCTGCCTCTTTAGAACCCCCATGATTGCTGGTGGGCTGTTTGTGATGGATAAGTTCTATTTTGAAGAACTGGGGAAGTACGACATGATGATGGATGTGTGGGGAGGAGAGAACCTAGGTATGTACAAGCCTCAAATCTCAGGACAGAGAAGTGCCTCAGCTCTGCAAAAGGCAGGGTGCCAACTGGAAAAAAAATTTAAAAGGCTTCAGAGTGACCATTCACTGGGCTTAATCGATCCTTGCAAACACATACGTAACACCCCTTTTGCTCTTGAAAGTCTCATGAGTTGGGCATTAAAATGTGCCTCCCTAAGTTAGAGTGGAGGATGCCAGAATACAGATAAAATCTTTGAAGGGAAATGCAAACTCTTTCAAGGCATCTGAACCCAAGTGTTTGGAATGTTTCAGGCTTGCAAAAACAGAGGGAAACAGTCCAGGAGCTCAGATTCAAGCTGAGTGGTGGAGAGTGGAAAATGAACCCTGGCAAGGCTGGTGGGATTGATTGAATTGAAATCATGAAAATCCAATGGGGCAGGGAGGCCTTGGCACTTAATCCATTCTCGACTACCTTTGTGAATGGTTCTCATTTGTTTTTCTGTTTGTTTGTTTTTTTGTTTTTAAATACCCCATGCAAATCATTTTTACCCAGGTTTAGGCACAGCACAATTTTACACATTATGGTCTACATTGGTAGCCTTATATTTACTGCATAAAAGATGAAAAGATGTGTTTTGTTTGTTTAGGGTTTGGAGTGGGGGAGTTCTTCTTTTCTGCTTGTTTCAATTAAAGCCTTTTGTTTCATATGCTTGACATTCTGAGTAAATTCTCCTGGGCTGCTGAGTGTTGTTAACTTGGGTGAGTGTACCCTGGAGGACAGGGGAGAAGGAAAGAGGGAAAAATGAGGCCACTCATTTTTAATAGTTTTGAGACTTTGAAAGTTTTTGTTACTTGAAAAGACTAGCCTAGCCTATTATTTTTCCATTGTTTTATGATGTTGGAGTCAGTGATACCATCTCATCTTTGAGGATTTCTCTGCCTTGGTTTGATGTTGAAAGCTTCTTCAGGCTCAATTACTATACTGCGTGGGTGGAGGGACCGTGAGTCAAACTCCTTTTGGGTTTTTTTAAAAAATGATACATTAACCTCTAGGGAAAGCTTGGATTGAAGTCATTTGAGTACAAAAGGCTGCAGAATTGTTAACCCTCTAAAGAGAGTTCTGTCACCCTGTTCCATGGGTATCCCCTAATGGTTTAGTGGAAATCCAGCAGGCCAGGGTGCCCAGTAGGGCAGCGTATCACGTAGGTGGCCATTTCTCAGAAACAGTGTGGTTTTCAGAAGTTTGCATACTATTAGCTGAAATGAGACATCAGCCAGCATTTTGTGTCATCCTGTAGGAAGAGTGTTGATTTACATATCTAAGGAGGCATTTACCCAGAGATTGGGGGGAAGATTTGTTGTTAAGGAGCTGCTTTATTGTGGTTTGGTGTTTGTATTTATTATGTAGCTGTGCCTAGGAGGTTCTAGGGTCTGAGCGGTTCAGGTTGGGGTGAAGATGAACCCTGCAAGCAGGAGCGCATCTCTGCCTAAGAAGGCTGGGGCATCTGTCCCTCCGTGACGGGCTCTCCTGGGTTATGCCGAGGACTTGGACTCCCAGTGAGGTTCGGCGGGCTCAAGGGCTTCCACGTGAGAAGGCCATGCCATGAGCCTTTCTTCTTAGAACTGCTCTAGCTTCTGCTTCTGGGGGCCGTGCACACTACTAGCCATTGCCAGCCTGAGGGGCCTCTGTGGGTGTGCATTGGGAGAGGTGTGTGGTGCAGAGAGGCCCGAGTAAGATCCAAAACCACCTCCTCAACGTGTGGCCCACTGGAATGACCAGAGCTTCCCATTTTCCTAATCATGTAAGTCTTTATGTCATTTAATCAATTAAAACCGAGGACCAAGAACCTAACCCTTAGCTCTAACGATGGGGGTAAGCCTCCTTGGGGGCATTATCTGTGCTTCTCTAGATCCCTGTGGTGCAAGGATGGTGCTGAGTACTTCCAGGGAATCATCCGTTTGTGCTTTCTTAGTGGAGTATGGTCTGCAGAGGTCATGCACCTTGCCCAGAGTCTCAGAACCAAGATGTAAACACTAACTGCTTAATGAAAAAGCCATTGAGTTTTACTGAGTAATTATCCTCAAAGTTATAGGGTTCAAATGAAATCAGCACTGAAGGTACTGTAGTTGTGCTTAGCCTTGAAAATCTCCCACAAAAGCCCTGGAAGGATCCCTTGTTGGCTAAACAGATTCCCCATAGAGAAGCCAAGGGGATTTCCTAGCCCCTGATTCTAAATCTTGTGGTGAGGCAAATGGATATTTAAATTTTATTTTCTGAAGTAGGGACAACTTCTTTATTTATTTTTTTTTTTTGAAATGGAGTCTCGCTCTGTCACCAGTCTGGAGTACAGTGGCACATTCTTGGCTCACCGCAACGTTTGCCTCCCGGATTCAAGTGATTCTTCTGCCTCAGCCTCCCAAGTAGCTGGGATTACAGGCATGTGCCACCATGCCCTGCTAATTTTTTGTATTTTTAGTAGAGACAGGGTTTCTCCATGTCGGTCAGGCTGGTCTCAAACTCCCGACCTCAGGTGATCCACCTGCCTCGGCCTCCCAAAGTGCTGGGATTACAGGCATGAGCCACTGCACCCAGCCGACAACTTCTTAGGTTTTGTTGGGAACTGTAAAAAGTAAAGTCAGAAACTTTCATTGCTTATGCTTGTGTGATTGTAACCATACATTTTCTATTACTACAAGAGAGTTGCTTATTAAAGCCCCGTAACAGCTGCATGGATCACCCATTCCTAGTGAGTGAGGCATTAGTTTGCTGGACCCAAGTAGCAACTCATGGTGTTCTGACCCCTGTGTTGTATTTCCTGCCATGTGCCTGGCAGTCTGGGTACCTGTTGCCATAACTAGGTTGACTGCCTGCAGGATTTGCCATCAACTCACTGTATGGTCTGTGATGGACCCACCCTATTTCTGATCAATCTGCATTGGTGACAGTGACTGCACACTCTATAGATTTTATATGTGTATATTTATACTTCTTTTAATTTGTTAACTGACAGATAATAATTGTGCATATTCATGGGGCACATAGTGATGTTTTAATACATAGAATGTATGGTGATCAGATCAAGGAAATTAGCATATCCATCATCTCAAACATGTATCATGTCTTTGTATTGGGAACATTCACTATCATCCTTCTGGTTATTTGAAACTATGTATATATTATGGGTCCCTAGAGTCACCCTACAGGGCTGTAGAACACCAGCAAGATCCCTCTTCTCTAGCTGTAATTTTGTATCATTGAACAAATCCCTACTCCTTCCTTCTCAGCCTTTACTATCCTCCGTTATACTTTTTACTTCTATGAGATCAATGTTTTTTAGCTTCCACGTATGGGTGAAAATGTGGTATTCAACTTTCTGTTCTTATTTCACTTAATTTCCTGGGAATACTATCCAGCCAGAAAAAAAATGAAGTCCTGTCATTCGCAGTAACTCTGTTGATTTTTGTCCTGCCTCCCTAACATGTTCTTAGGGATCTTAGATAATACAGAGGAAAATTCCCTTTTGTATTATACAAACCTTGTGAAGAAAAACTGTTTTTTGCCTTTCAGAAAATTCTATCTTAGTTTTCTGTTGAATCTGTTTCTTGCATTCAGTCGGACCCCTGACTCAGACTCCAGTCACTCACCTAGTCAGTGGTGATAAGGGCAGGTACCTGGTTGGAAGGTACCTGTGTGTCACGAAAGGCGCACCAGTCAGTCTAAGCTTCGACTAAGTTCCAATGCCCAGGGCAGTCTGTGTGTTTAAGTAGGTATGGGTAGTGCCTAGCCCCACACATCTCATTTCTCCTGCAGGTCAGTTCTGTGTTGAAGCAAGTGAAGAGCAGCCTTCCCCAGGGAGCATTCCTACCTGGGCCTGTTGGTTACTGACTGGTCCAAGCCTGCGAGCAGCATGCAGATATCAGTCAGTTACTTGACTGTCCTTGGTCACTACCATAGTCCATAAGGCAGTCCCTAAGTCCATAGTCCGTAAGTCCAGACTCTGCCAGGAGGTTGAGCCTGCTAATACACAGGGACTTGTATTTAATAAACTCTTCCATTTGAGGGAAGGGATTATTTTTTCCTGGATGAGAAAAGCCAAGATGCATCCTGGGGTTCAGTCTGTTAAAAATAAGTTTTAGAGAAAGATGGCATATATGGTTGTCTAGAATATCTAACAATAAAGCTTAATTGTACATATTTATATACCTTCAGTGTTGCCTTTTCCCACGGTGTTGATACTAAGCAAGTGCAAATGATCGTGAGCCAGCTAGTGAAGAATTCAGCACAAGTGTTTTGTCACTCAGTAGTTGTGATGCTACTGGGGTATACATGATCTTATGCCAGGAGGCCTTTATATTTATAATAGACCAAGAAGCATTCTTGTCTCAAGGTGTCTACTCCACATCTGAAAAATATTTCCCCATGAACATTCTTGATTGTATTGTGGTCCAGAGAGCCAAGTGTGTCAAATGTCTCTCCTTTAGAGAGTTCTGGATCAGGTTCTGGAAAGAGGAAGGTCCTTATCAGATCTCCTTCAGCAGCGGAGGGCATGGGAGCCCCATGATGGGATGGTCGGGGGCCTCTGTACCTGCTTGGTGTGTCTGCTGTTGCAGAGCCGCGTCCCAGGCTCTGTCAGTCACCCGTGTCTTGTTCATCATCTCAGAGATCTCGTTCCGCGTGTGGCAGTGTGGTGGCAGCCTGGAGATCATCCCGTGCAGCCGTGTGGGACACGTGTTCCGGAAGCAGCACCCCTACACGTTCCCGGGTGGCAGTGGCACTGTCTTTGCCCGGTAAGTAGTGAAAGGCTGAGCGGGGTCCAAAACATTGCTGACCACCCTGAAAGCAGGACTTGACCTTGGGCTGTTTGAGGACAGATGTCCTTCAGTGGGTGTGGTGCATTTATACAATGGAATACCACTTAGCAATTGAAAGGCACATTCCACGGATGCAGGATACAACCTGGGCGCCTTTCCAGGGCATGATGCTGAGTGAGAGAAGCAGTTACATACACGATTCCACTCATGTCACAGCCTCATAAAAACACAGCTCTAGGGATGGGGCCAGACCAGTGGTGGCCAGGAGCTGGGATGGCAGGGAAGCGGGGAGTGTGACTGCAGAGGGGCAGCACCAGGGATGTTTGGAGGAGGGATGGAGCTGTTCTGTCTCCTGGTTGTGGTGGTAGTTGGACAAATCTTCATGAGTGTGAAGGCTCTTAGAACTGTACACCACCTCCCAAAATGTTATGGAAAAATTTTTTAAAGAAGAAAGTTCATTTTATAACCATTCATGGTGCAATTAAAAGCAACATTGTCTTAGTCCATTTTATGCGTCTCTAACCAAATACCACAGACTGGGTAATTTAAAATGAACAGAAATTTATCTACTCATAGTTCTGGAGGCTGAGAAGTCCAAGATCAAGGTGCTGGTGTCTGGCGAGGGTCTTCTTGATGTGTCATCACATGGCGGGAGGGTAAAGAGAAGGCAGGAAAGAGCAAGTGGGGGCCAAATTCTCCCTTTTATAATAGCATCAATCCCACCCATGAGAGTGGAGCCCTCATGGCATAGTCACTTCTTAAAGGTCACCTCTTAAAGACCTCACCTCGGCTGGGCATGGTGGCTCATGTCTGTAATCCCAGCATTGCAGGAGGCTGAGATGGGCAGATCACCTGAGGTCAGGAGTTCGAGACCAGCCTGGCCAACATGGAAACCCCATCTCTACTAAAAATACAAAAATTAACCGGGTGTAGTGGCGGGCACCTGTAATCCCAGCTACTCGGGAGGCTGAGGCAGGAAAATCACTTGAACTCGGGAGGCGGAATTTGCAGTGGGCCGAGATCGTGCCTCTGCATTCCAACCTGGGCGACAGAGCGAGACTCTGTCTCAAAAAAAAAAAAAAAAAAAAAAAAAAAAGCCTCACCTCTTAATACTGTTACAATGGCAATTAAAGTTTAACATGAGTTTTGGAGGGGACAAACATTCAAACCATAGCAAATATTAAAGTCAAGCTGTCGTAATTGTGTATACCACAAGACATCATGATACAGAGTCACGATTCTTGATGGATAGTAGATATATTTTAGTAAACATAAAGATGCCAACTGAAGGGCTTTCTGAAAGTAAAATAGCAAATAGCCGTTCTATCAAGCCAAGTGTTCTTCTACGGAATTCTCTTACGTGCTAAAGATAGAACAGTGTACAAGCCAGATCTCAGGGAGATTGCCTTCTCTTGAGTGTAGACAGCGGAACATACAGCTAAGTAAGGTATTTTCAAATAGTAATCAATGCTGTGAAGAAGATAAAATGCAATCATGTGGTCAGGCATGATTAGGACAAGCAGTCGGAGAGGTTTTCATGGTCAAGAGAACCTTGGAGGAGGTGTTATGTGAGTTCAGACTTGAAAGGTGAGAGGAGGTCTCTCTGGGACCCCGAGGAATCAGACTCCCTGCAGAAGGAGCAGATCCAGGCTGCTGAGGTGCATTTGGCATATCAGCCAAATGGAAGCCAAGGGTAGCTGGAACCTAGAGAATAAGGGGACAGTGCACAGGGGCAGAAGAGCTAGACAGGCCCAGGCCATGCACCTTTGCAGGTCATGGGAAACGTTGGATGTTATTTGATTCTGGAGGAAACCACTGGGGCTTTTCAGCAGTGCCCAATGTCTGTTTTATGCTTTGGAAAGGTCCGTGTGGTTGCTGGGCAGAGGGTGGCCAGGAGGTGACACTATGGTGAAACAATGGTACGAGTGTCCCCTCCACTCTTGGAGCCAGAAGCAGGGGTCCTGTGAGCACTGTTGCAGTAGTCCAGGCCAGAGATGTGATACAGTCATGCACCTGTAACAGTGTTTCGGTTGGTGACAGTAGTCCCATAAGATTATAATACCATGTGTTTACTCTACCTTTTCTATGTTTAGATACACAAATACTTACCATTGTGTTACAGTTTCCTCCAGTGTTCAGGACAGTCACGTGCTCTACACGTTTGTAGCCTAGAAGCAATAGGCTGTACCATGTAGCCTAGGTATATATTAAGGATACACCATCTAGGTTTGTGTAAATACACTCTCTGATGTTCGCACAACGACGACATCACCTAAGGATGCATTTTTCAGATTGTATCCCTGTCATTAAGCAGCACCTGGCTGTACCTGGAGCAGGTGTGTAGCAGTGGAGATGGGGTGAGACCCAGCTCCATGGTGAGGCAGGCAGTTGTTTGCTAATAGGGTGGCAGAGAGAAGGGAGGTAGAGCAGGGAATTAATTTAGGGTGATGCCCAGGAGCTTTGTTACACAACTGTGCTGGCGTGCTGCCCCTACTGAAATAGGGAAAGCCTTGGGGTGGGTGTGGGTGTGGGGATTGCTAGCTTATCTTTTGTCTAGTTTTTTTCTTGAGACAGAGTCTTGCTCTGTTGCCCAGGCTGGAGTGCAAAGATGCGATATCGGCTCACTGCAACCTCCACTTTCTGGGTTCAGGAGATTCTCCTGTCTCAGCCTCCCAGGTAGCTGGGATTACAGGCATGTGCCACCATGCCCGGCTAATTTTTGTATTTTTAGTAGAGACAGGGTTTCACCATGTTGGCCAGGCTGGTCTCAAAACTCCTGAGCGCAGGTGATCTGCCCACCTCGGTCTCCCAAAGTGTGGGATTATAGGCATGAGCCACCGCGTCCAGCCATTTTTAAACTTTTTTTTTTCAATTTGTGAGACGGAGTTTCGATCTTGTTGCCCACACTGGAATGCAATGGTGCAATCTCAGCTCACCACAACCTCCGCCTCCCGGATTCAAGCAATTCCCCTGCCTCAGCCTCCTGAGTAGCAGGGATTACAGGCATGCACCACCACACCCAGCTAATTTTGTATTTTTAGTAGAGACAGGGTTTCTCCATGTTGGCCAAACTGATCTTGAACTCCTGACCTCAAGTGATCCGCCTGCCTCAGCCTCCCAAAATGCTGGGATTACAGACGTGAGCCACCGTGCCTGGCCATTTTTAAACTTCTTAAAAGTACAGATTATACAATACACCTGTTATACAGAAGTCAGATTTTTAGCATAGGGAATCTGATTTCTGAGAAAACTTTAACAGAAGCCAAAATAACAAATAATGCTTCTGACCAAATGATCTTCTCTCAAAAAGTATGTTTCTTCACAAATGTTGAAACTTCATTTTTGTTCTTTATTAAAACAAAAATATGATCTTGTACAATAAACTTACAAAATCAAACAAAAACTTGGATATATGTGCTTTTTCCTGGGGCAGCATGGGATTCTTTATATAGACATATCAGACGCCCCACACCAAAGCCATTGATACCTACCAGCAAACAGTGAGATTTCAGAAAACAGTATGTTAAAGTGCTCAAGACATTGCACTCTTTGTTAGAAGAGAAACGTTTTCAAATTGTATTTCACGGCCCAGGAGCCTGTATTCTCGAGATTTGGAAAAGAAGCTGATCCGGGGTTTCATTATTTTGGGGCAGCATGGATCTGATTAAAAAGCCCTGCTGTTGACCTTCAGCCAGGCTGCCCTTTACCTCAGTTGACTCATCTGAAAGATAAAGAAGTGGAATTATATCACTGTATTTCTGAGGTCTCTTTCCAGCTGTAAGTTCTCTTAATCTCCTATACAGGTTGAATATCTTTTATCCAAAATGCTTGAGACAATAAATATTTTGGGTTTTTAATTTTTTCAGGATATGGAATATTTATATTTACTACCTAATGAGATATTTTGGGGCTGGGACCTAAGTCAAAGTACAAAATTTGTTTGTTTTATATAGACCTTATACACATAGCCTGAAGTTAATTTAATACAATACTTTTCATAATTTTGTGCATGAAACAAAGTTTGTGTACATTAAACCATCAGAAAGCAAAGGCGTCACTGTGACCGCCCACTGGATTCATCTTGCCTGCTGCCCAGATGGAGCTGACTTACCAAGATGGGAATTGCAATAGAGAAAGAGTTTAATTCACACAGAGCTGGCTAAGTGGGAGACTGGAATTTTATTACTTAAGTCAATCTCCCCCAAAATTCAGAGGCTAGGGTTTTTCAAGGATAATCTGGAGGGAGCTGGGGACTAGGGAGTGGGTGCTGCTGATTGGATGGGGTGCAATCATAGGGGTGTGGAAAATGGTCCTTGTGTGTGCCGAGTCTGCTTCTGGATGGATGGGTCCACAGGACAAGCTGGAGATCTGGATGGAGTCATCAGAAGTGCAGAAGCCTGAAAAGACATTACAAAAGGCCAATCTTAAGTTCTGCAATGGTGATGTTATCTGCAGGAGTAGTTGAGGAAGTTGCAAATCTGTGGCTGATTTGTTAGTCCAACAAAGGCAGTCTCGTACCCAGATGAAAAGAGGGTTTGTTTGGGGAAAGGGTTGTTACCATCTTTGTTTTAAAGTTTAACTATAAACTAAGTTTCTCCCAAAGTTAGTTCTGCCTGTGCCCAGGAGTGAACAAGGGCAGTTTAGACGTTAGAAGTTAGATGGAGTCAGTCAGGTCAGATGCCTTAAACTGTCAATTTTGTCATTGTTAAATTTTTTGCAAAGGCGGTTTCGTCACTATCTCATGTTGGTGCTCAAAAAGTTTTTGATGTTAGGGCATTTTGGATTAGGGATGCCCAACTTGTAATAGATGACATTTAATGTATAAGTATTTCGCTACCTAAATACTTGCAAATACCTGCAAAAACAAGGAGGGCCAGGACAAAAGTGAGTCTCCCTCGGTGCCACTGTATCTGCAGCACTGAGACTGTTTGGTGTAGATACCAAATAAATACCTGAGTGAACCAATAAACAAATGAATAAAAGGAGCTAGCACTGAGTAGCACATGGAGATCATTCCTTGGGGCTGCCTGGTTATCCTTTTCTATTACGAAGACAGAAAAGAGTTGCTTTGCGTTTAGGAATTTTTAAGTGACTTAATCACTTCAGAACTTGAGTGATTTGAAAACAGTATGACTGGAGTTGATAAAACCTTTAAACCATTAAGGCTGAAAGGAACCTAGGACATTCTGGAATCAAATCCTTTCATGTCCCTGTTGGGGAAATTCAGGTGCCAGATGTTACAAGTATTTAAGTTAATAACTGGTTAAAAACTGACTAGGCATAGGTTAAGGCATAGGTCACTTAGCAAAACCCCAAAACCCCACTAACAATATTTAGTGGCTCTTCTGAGAAATGATATGTATGATCCAGCATCCCCCAGCACTTTAAGTACTCATTGTTGTATCTGTATATTTTTTAATAGAGAGAAAGTAAAAATTCATCAGTCTCATCACCAAACCAGTTGTGCCATAACGCTCTCATAATTTGATGAATTCGTCTGTCAGTATCTATTTCAGTCTCTCTCTCTTGTTTGCTCCCTGGCTCTCCTTCTGCCTCTACACACATATCCACTATATGCAATTCTGCAAACTATTTTATTTTCCCACAAGTCCAGGACATCATTTCTGTCAACATGTAAGATGCTCATGTTTTTAGTGGTCACAGAATATTTCATTTGATTCCTTCCTCATATTTAGTCATACAGTTTCTCTCTTTTTTTTTTGGTATTATAAACAAAGCAGAAGTGAGCATATTTTCACATGTATATTTCATTCCTAGTTGATTGCTGCCTTGAGATAAATTTCTAGAAGCAGAGCTGCTGGGTCAGAGAATAGGTGCATTCATATTTTCTTATCTGTTTTGAATGGCATTATAGATAATAGTCCATATTCTACTTACTAAAATGAAAAAGTATATATATCACCTTATATGAAAGATATAGGCCCCGTACAGAAATTATTTGAATAATGGTATCTCAGATCAGTTGAAAGGTTCGCCATTTTAAGGAATTATTTTAAAAGGTGAGCATTGCCTCCTTACTGTATTTATTTTGGAAGAACACAGTGCCTTCTCTATGGGGTTCTTAAGGAGGGCTAGCTATAGCCTGAAGTGAGAGTCCACCTTGTAGCCGAGACCAGAATATGGGAGCAAAGGGGTTAGCTGTGTGCTTGCTACTTCATGGATGCTTTAAGATAATTCTTGGCAGGATACGCTGCTGATACCTATGCAGGTAATAGCCTTTAATGCACGTCAGACATTCAAGAGTAGCTTGTCCCAGGGCCTTTATTTATGGCAAATCATGGTTCTCTCTATGAGATTTAAGCACATGGTTTTCTTTCCTTCTAGAAAAGCCGGCTGGGCGCGGTGGCTCACGCCTGTAATCCCAGCACTTTGGGAAGCTGAGGCGGGTGGATCACAAGGTCAAGAGATCGAGACCATCCTGGCCAACATGGTGAAACCCCGTCTCTACTAAAAATACACAGTTTAGCTGGTTGTGGTGGTACGTGCCTGTAGTCCCAGCTACTCAGGAAGCTGAGGCAGGAGAATCGCTTGAACCTGGGAGGCGGAGGTTTCAGTGAGCCGAGATCTGGCCACTGCACTCCAGCCTGGCGGCAGAGCGAGACTCCATCAAAAAAAAAAAAAAAGCTAGTGCAAACGTGGCAGTCTTTCAGCTCAGCCCTGCAGAAAAGAAAGTGATTTTCCCAGGAACTCTTATCTTATGTAGTCTGAACTTTTCCGCAGAGCTGTCTGGTAGCGTCGTAGCCGTGACGGAGAAGGCCATGGGGGCCTGGAATCTCCTTGCTGTGCTCTGCGGCCCCAGCCCTCTGTGGACGCGTGATGCAAGAGTTTTTAAAGAGTAACTTTCTTTTGTCCTTCTTTATGATACAGACCCCAGTCCCTCCTTTAAAATACCGGCTTGTGCTGTAATTTCAACTTTGCCTTTTGCCCTTTGACCATCTGTGTGACAAGAAAGCCATTCCGATGGTTCAGTAGGCACCCGCTGAGGCTGGGTCCCCACAGATCCTGCTTGAGGTGCTGGTGGGGACAGCCCGCCCTCTGCTGTGTGCCGTGATCCCAGCTGGAGCTGCTGCACATCCAGAGGGAGCCGCCTCAGTCACACTCCAGCAGACAGGTGCAAATGGAGTGATGCAGACAGAGAGAAAGCAAATCACACCTCAAGATTTATTTTCTTTCTAGAAACACCCGTCGGGCAGCAGAGGTCTGGATGGATGAATACAAAAATTTCTATTATGCAGCAGTGCCTTCCGCTAGAAACGTTCCTTATGGAAAGTAAGTGACAGTTCTGCCTTCTCACAATTACTGGGGATTCTTGGGGTGTGGGGGTGGGAGGTAAGGGGCTGCCACCAGCGTTGAGTTCAGCTACCCAGGTGCCAAGGCTGGAAGGGGTTGTGGGCACAGGAGCGTGGGCAGTCCATACCACACCACCTGCCCCAACCCTGTTCTCCTCAGCAGATTTTCAAGTTTGATGTAGAAAGCCCATCTATTCTTAAAATTTATAAAGGAATCTTATTTCCCTCTTCTGCAGCATTCAGAGCAGATTGGAGCTTAGGAAGAAACTCAGCTGCAAGCCTTTCAAATGGTACCTTGAAAATGTCTATCCAGAGTTAAGGTAAGTCCCCAGGCATCTGGGGTTGCACTTTTTAAGGGCTTAGAAGCCAGTAAGGTCAGAGAAGCAGCAGAGGGGAAATGGAGGTGGGGCTGCAGGCATGAGACTGGGCACCTGGGCCCCAGTGAGAGCCTGTGGTCTCACTCCATGGTGTGGACCTGAGAATCTGCTCCCAAGTTGGCCTGCTGCTCTCTCTCTCCTGCAGAGCTGCCCTCCCATGCTTCAGAGTCCCAGAGGCAGTCCCCGGGCCTCACCTTTTGGCTTGTTCTCCATTGGCAAGGTGATGGGCTGGGTGACCTGGAGGACTGGTGTCTGACAGGCTCTTCGAGTGACCGGGAGCAGTCCCCAGCCTCCGCAAGCATGCACTGTCTGCGGCCAGCCCTCGCTCCCCCCTGCCAGGCGCCTTCGCACGCCTCTGATCTGCTGCGCTCACCCTTGCTGCTCCTGTGGGCCAGCAGATAATGGCTCCCACGAGGCTCGGAGCACGGGGACCTGACCACGTGCCTCCCTCCTCCCAGCTGGGTTAATCACATGTGAAACAGGAGTAATAATGCTGCTGCCCCACGTCCCTCCGGAGGATTCATGGCAGAAACACCTTTCTGAGCATTATTTCCACACCCGGCCTCTTGTTTTAAGTGAATACGAGCTCCCCATCTGGAGGGACCTGCTGATAACCTCATGAGAAGACCTATAGATCCGCTGGGGTGGAGGAGCCATCTTCACTTCATCTTCTTAAAGGGACTGTCAGGCAGGTCGTGCCTTAATGCGGCACATTCCTTATTCTAAATATTCCCAGAGCATTTTACAGCGGCTCACATATCTCCAGCACAGTGCCTGCGAACGCAAGACTTGCCACCATTATCTTTCCGCTAACAGCTCCTTCAGAGCCCTTGTCACGGAGATTTGTTGGACAGTTAGGTAATGCGGCCTCTCTCTGTTGCTCCTGTTCGCTCACTTGGCTCTTTGGAACCATTTCCTCTGCTTTTCAAGTAACATGCCAGGCGCCAGGTGGCCCATGCCCCCTAGGAGGAGAACAGGAGAGAACACAGCGTCCTTCTCCCTTGGATCCCTGCCATGCAGGACAGCTTTTGCTGGGGATTAAGAGCACCAGATGGTCACCAGCAGTGGCAAGGGTGCACTGGTCACAGTTGCTGGTTGCAGGGCCCTGGTCTTCTTCCTGCCAGCTCTGTCTGCTTGGCCATGTGCACTCAACCCCAAAGCACCCATTCTGCGTCTGCATCTGGCCCCAGAATATGATGTCTACACCTCCTGCCTTGGTGTCCCTATACAACAGATTGTTAACTGTGGGCACTAAGGCGGCTGCTCATCAACTCTCCGTCAGCCAAAGAGGGGCTTCAGTTCAGTGGATTTTAACCCAACCATGCCACTCACTTTGCTTTTTCAGTCACAGTTGACTGCCGTTTCTCACAGAGGTCACCTATGGTTTGTAGTGACACTGGGCCCTGCACCCACTGAAGACCACATCTGAGGCACTGAGCACCATCCCGGCTGGCAAATCTGCTTCCCCTGCCTGTAGGGGGTGAGGGAGACATCGGCCTCGTGTTTTGTGTCTGCAATATCACTGCCGTTTACTGAGTGCTTCCTACAAGCCAGGCACCGGGCTGCGTGCTTTACATGAAATGTTTTATGTAACACTTGCAGCAGATCTGGGTAGCCTGTAGCCTACCAAAGGACAAATCGAGCTTCAGAGAAAGTGAGTCTTGCCTGAAAGCCAGCACCTGGCAGAGGTGGGCTGAGGTTCGGATCTGGTTCTGAAGCACGTTGTTCTTCCCCGTGGCTGTGGCTTTGTTCGCATTAGGCCACCTGACAAGTCTACTCACCTTTCCCGTCTTTACTGGATAAAGGTCAGATCCAAAGTGTATTGGAAAGTTCAAGGCAACAGGATCTGACCACATTGATTTTCTAAATGACTTCCAATAAGACTAACATTGAAGAGTATCAGGAGCTTTTCCTTCCCTTCCAAAAAAAAAAACGACCTGATATAGAATATAAAGAATACTTCTCCAACATACAGTCTTAAAGTGTTGGAAGTCCAGAGCCTGGGAGAAATGCCATGTCCCTGACACACACTACCTGTGGTAGGAAGAGGCACGATGCCTAGTCACTGGGTCTTTCTCTCGTTCCTGTCACCTGTCATGAAGCCGCTGAGCAAAGGGGCTGGTGGATGGGAGCTGGTGGTCATGTGCAATTAAGCAGGTGATTCTCATGTTGTTTTTCAGGGTTCCAGACCATCAGGATATAGCTTTTGGGGCTTTGCAGCAGGGAACTAACTGCCTCGACACTTTGGGACACTTTGCTGATGGTGTGGTTGGAGTTTATGAATGTCACAATGCTGGGGGAAACCAGGTATGTGCATGGGGAAGCCAGGTCACCTGCAGGCCCAGAGAGAGCAGGAGTTGGGGGATCCTGAGGTTAGAAGTCCCAGCTGCCACCTTTCTCTTGGGATGAGTGATGTCTGTGAGGAAGCACCTGGCTCCTGCTGGCCACAGCCTCTTTGGCAGCCAGCGCCAGGGCCAAATAGGATGTCACACACTTTGGTGCATCAGCTCTGTCATCAGCTTCGGACCAGGCTCTGCTGCAGCGGCAAGGGTGCACTGGTCACCGTTGCTGGTTGCAGGGCCCTGGTCTTCCTGCCAGCTCTGTCCTCTCGGCCATGTGCACTCAACCCCAAAGCACCCATTCTGCTTCTGCGTCTGGCCCCAGAAGATGATGTCTACACCTCCTGCCTGGTGTCCCTATACAACAGATTGTTAACTCTGGGCGCTAAGGCGGCTGCTAGTTATAGCCCCTGCCTGTTAGATAATAGCTTAAGATAGAAGATACTCAGTATTAATTGCTTCCATTGCACACATACACACCTTTTCCTAGAGGCATAAAAATGCACAACCACCAGGCGCCGTGGCTCACGCCTGTAATCCCAACACTTTGGGAGGCTGTGGTGGGTGGATCACCTAAGGTCAGGAGTTCAAGACCAGCCTGGCCGACATGGTGAAACCCATCTCTGCTAAAAATACAAAAATATTAGCCAAGCGTGGTGGCGGGCACCTGTAATCCCAGCTACTCGAGAGGCTGAGGCAGGAGAACTGCCTGAACCCGGGAGGCGGAGGTTGCTGTGAGCTAAGATCACACCATTGCATTCCAGCCCAGGCTACAAGAGCAAAGCTCTGTCTCAAAAAACAAACAAACAAACAAAAAAACCCACTACCTTCTCTTCTCCCGTCATTGCAAAGGAGAGACAAAATGAAGACTTGATGGGCCCAGCTGAGACTTCGGATTCTAAAAACAGTTTTCCCGTGAGATAATAATAGGAATTGGGTGAAATGTGAGCTTCATGCACGAAAGGGTAATCCTGTGTGCTCTTACCCCCTTCCTGGAAACTTGCCTGGCACCGGGAGAGCCTGCAGTTTTGAAAAAGGCAGGTTAACTCCGTGTGTGTATCCTGAATGTATTGATTTCTTAACTTTCTTTAACTGGGAGTATTTTTGAAAGGGGGCATGTGCTTTTGTGTAAAGCTGGGTGCTCCTCCCAAGTGAGTGTCCAGGCAGACTGCAATCCACAAATACCTTGACTCCTTTCTTCACTTGGTGATGTGGTTTTAGCTGTTACTTGCAATGGCCTGGACATCCTAAATTAGAAGAGAGAGAGGAACCTGCCTGCCTGGGGCTTGACTGGGCCAGTCACCATCCAGCATGGGCATGGGGCAGGTAGCCAGGGCCTGGCTCTGGTTCCCCTAAATCCCCAGCCCTTAAATAGAAGATACTTGGCTTTGATGAGTTAGAAAATAAGAGAGAGCCTCATTTTGTCGTGTGGTTTTGGTAGAGTTGATCCTGGATTCTGTGTATCAGTGTCATCAGTCTCGATGGTTCAGAATAGCTAAATGTGATGCTACATTTGGGTAAGAGCCAATGGGTCAGGTTTGCCGACAGGTATGAGTGTGCTTCCAGTGCCTGTGCATGTGTGTGACACACACACACAATAGCACATATGCTCATCGTGTTCTCACACAACAGCTCTCTTCTCCTGATTCCCGGGCTCAGTCCCCCTCTCTTCCTTGTGCACATGCGCCTAGACTCATGTGCTGCTTCTTTCTTCTTTTTCTCTATTACTCAGATGCAGAGCTTGTTTTGCTCTGTTTCATGTGCATGACTTCATATCATTGATCTCTGTCCTTTTGATAAATATTGTTGGAGGGTTTTCTACTTGGCGGTACTATTTTGCTAGAGAAAGGGATTAGAAGGCAAACAAAGCAATCCCTTGACTTCAAGAACTCACAATTTAGCGGAGGAGCCACTGTGGGTTGTGAAACAGGGGAGGCACCTGCTCACCTCTGTGCTGTCCAGGTGGCTGCGCCTCCTGTTATTCCGGCTGCCCCACCTCCATTTTAATCGCTGGACTTCCCTCTGCCGCGTGGCAGGACTGCGTGCCATTCCCAGGCTCCCAGGCCCTAGTGTCTGTGTGTAGCCTCTGGGCTGTGAGGACACTCCCCAGGGAGCAGGCTTCAGGTGTGGGTGCACACACAAGCCAGCCTTTGGCTATAGCCTGATGGACCAGTTGTAGGTATTTCACACTGTAGCAGGTCAGCCCGCCTGGGTACTCGTCACAGGCCCCACCAATGTCAGGAGTCACCTGGAGGGAGGAGCCCATACAGAGGGAGGGAAGAACAAAGAGAGTGGAAGACGAAGTGGGTGAAAGGAGGGGGAACCAGCTGGTATTGGTGGGGTGGGCAGAGGCGGAGGGGAAGGTGCCATCCCCACCGTGTCCATGCTTCTGTGTCCTTGTAGCTCTTCCATCCAAGACCCTGCTGTTAACTGTGTTATCAGTCACTACTGGGAAGTGGGGGGCCCAGGGGACTCACTCAGAGGCGATGGAGGGCGCCGTGCGGTGCTGCTGTGGGTCCCGTTGTGGTCCAGGTGTGACTGGAGGAGGCGTCTCGCAGGCTATGTTCCTTCTACACTGATCACAGCGTGTTTATTTCCATGGTTTGGGCTTCATTCTTGAGATCTGGAAAGCAGTGAGCTTGGGGAAAGATGTTTTATGTGTTTCCATCTAGAACCATAGTGAAAATCCACCGAAATGCCCTCAGAAAAGCGGAGCTCCATGAGGAAGGGGGAAATGATGGTTCTCATTCTCAGCAAGCTGGGTTTCATCTAAACCGGACAGACGGTGCTGCAAGGCTTGGTCGATCACACAGCATTAATGCAGATTTCACCAAATGCAGACATGTGGATAATTCGTGTGGGGCTGGGTGAAGCTTACCTCTGGTCTGTGGATGACAAAACGGATGAGGTGCCCACCCAGGTTCTGTACTGTCTGGGTGTTGGGCCTCTTGTGATCCCTGGCCAGCCTCACCTCCATGTTTAATCTCTGGAGTTCCCACTGTCACTCTGCAGTGTCCTGATGAATCACGGAAGGTTGGAGAGGTCACTCCTTTCTGTGTCAGGGCCTCTGCTGGAAAGCGACACACCTTACGCTACAGCACGTCAAACAGAAGCGTGTGCCCAGACCCCGGCTGAGAGAGTTCGTCATCAGAGTCTCCGGCCCCAGCTTCATCACCCGTGCGTCAGGCTCTGTGACTGGCTCGCCCCCCACCAGCATTGCACAGCTAGTAACACGACACAGAGTCCAGGCCCTGTGGAGGTGGCAGGTCTATGGGAACCAAAGACTTTGTCTGTGCAGCTGTTGCCTGTGACCCTCCTCACCTGCCCTCAGGAGGACAGCCTGTGTCCCGTCTTCAGGGCTGTGGCCCTCGCCCCCTGGTCCTGCCCAGTAGACAGTCTCCAGGCATCCTCTCTGCACAGTGGGGGCACTGAGCAGAGGGCACAGTGCTGAGGGCAGCCACAGCACAGACCTTTGACACAGAGCGCCCGTTCCTCGCCTCTGCACCAACTTCAGGGGTCAGTGAAGGGCTGTGCCAACAAATGAACAAGATCGGGTCTGCAGGGCGCGTCTCCCACTCTGCTTTTGCTTTTCCTTCTTGCTGTTGTGCAGCCATTACTGTTCTCACATGCGGGCTTTTCCTTCCTTTCCAGCAGTAAGTGCTGACTCCCTGCTCACTCTCTGTCCCCTCCAATGGCCACATCCTGGGATTGCTCAGAGAATTTTTTTTTTTTTTTTTGAGACGGAGTTTGGCTGTGTTGCCCAGGCTGGAGTGCAGTGGTGCAATCTCGGCTCACTGCCACCTCTGCCTCCCAGGTTCAAGCCATTCTCCTGCCTCAGCCTCTTAAGTAGCAGGGATTACAGGCACGTGCTACCACACCCGGCTAATTTTTGTATGTTTAGTAGAGACGGGATTCCACTATGTTGGCCAGGCTGGTCTTAAACTCCTGATCTCAAGTGATCCACATGCCTCGGCCTCCCAAAGTGCTGGGGTTACAGGCGTGAGCCACCACAACCAGCCTGCCCAGAGAACTTTTACAAATGCCAGGCGCTGTGCCCAGAAAGCCTGATCTCATTTATCTGGGGTCAGAGGGCACCACCAGATCTTTAAGAGCTACCAAGTGATTCTAAATGAGGATTTGGCCTGGTGCAGTGGTACACACCTGTAATTTCAGCACTTTAGGAGGCCAAGGCAGGAGGATTGCTTGAGGCCAGGAGTTCAAGACCAGGCTGGACAACATAGGGAAGCTCCATCTTTACAAAAAATAAAAATAAACCAGGTGTGATGGCCTGTGCCTGTAGTCCAAGCTACTCAGGAGGCTGAGACAGGAGGATTGCTAAAGCCCAAGAGGTCGAGGCTGTAGTGAGCTGTGATTGCACCACTACGCTCCAGCCCAGAGTATACAGAGCGACAACAGAGTGAGACCGTGTTTCTAAAATAATATAAAATAAATTAGGACTGGGCACGGTGGCTCACGCCTGTAATCCCAGCACTTTGGGAGGCCGAGGTGGGTGAATCACGAGGTCTGGAGTTCGAGACCAGCCTGGCCAACATGGTGAAACCCCGTCTCTACTAAAAATACAAAAGATTAGCTGGGCATAGTAGTGGGCACCTGTAATCCCAGCTACTCGGGGAGCTGAGGCAGAAGAATCGCTTGAACCCAGGAGGTGGAGACTGCAGTGAGCCAAGATCGCACCACTACACTCCAGCCCGGGTGACAGTGTGAGATTCTGTCTCAAAAAAATAAATAAAAATTTTTAAAAAATAGGAGTTGAGGAGCAAGGGTTTTCTAGTGGAAAGATGAACACATCAGCAGATACAATGTGATGTGAGACAGCAGGATGACATGATGCATGTTACACCCTCAGCTTGGGAGCACCTTACTGCCTGGGCCAGTCTGGGGCCAGTGGGCTGCTATCTAATCAGTACTTTCCAGTAGAACCATGTGCTATGACGGGGATGCTCTAGATCTGCCATTCACTATATCAGCCACATTGTGGCAACTGGGCACATGAAATATGACTAGTGTGAATTACAAGTTTAATTTCATTTCATTCTGGTGAATTTAAGTGTAAATGGCCCCATGTGCCCTGTAGCTAGCACATTAGACAGTACAGCTGGCTCAGATGTTCCAGCTCACAAACCCACTGTGAGTGAGTCCTCTCTGAACCGACAGAGAGTGATGCTTTTTTGCATAGCGTGTGACACGGATGAGAAACGAGAGGGTAAGTAATATTTCCCAACTGAAAATAGGGCCTGGTGCTTTGGAAGAGTGAGGTTTGTTATCTGGTTTCCGGCTGAGCCTTGGCAGACACACAGGAAATGAGAAAATTAATGGCCTTGCCTTTTAAGAATGGCAGCTCAAAAAAGCATTTCTTAAATATTTATCAACTTTATTTTACAAATTCAGATAATTGAAATGCAACAGAAGAACAAAACGGCAACTAGCTCTGTTGTTTGCCCAGCTGAATTAGTTTTTCTGGAATCCTGTGTAAAGTCTGCTTTACGGTAATTAAGCACACAATAGCAAGGAGGTTGTAAAAACATTCAGACATGATCTTTAACTGGGTGCAGACCATCCAGCATCCGCCAACACCTGCTGCCAAGGACAGTCTGGAACCCTTCTCCATACCAGCGTTGTCCCCCTTACTCAGGACTCTCCTCTTCACTGTGAGTGGGCGTTTCTGTGTGCCACAGTTTCACACATCCTGGTGGTGTCCCCGGCCCCTGTGGCCCTCTCCATCCTGAGCGCCATCTGCCTATGGGAAACACACACAGCTTCCTCTCTACACTCCACACCTTCCATACTCTGTGACCCAGTGAATAGGAAAAAAACAAGCTGCTTTTCCTCCTTTATACTCTCACAAAACTTCTCACCTCTGACACCAGCCATGTGGGCTTTTCCCCCCACACCAAGCAATTCTCCAGTTCTCCAATTCTCTGCAGACACTGAGTGTCCTGCCTGTCAATTCAGTTCTGACACTGCCTACCCAGAGTTAGCACAGACCCCATGGGTTACGGGCTTCCTCCCACAAGATGCTCCTACTCCAGATGCCAGTCACAAGTCCAAGTTATCAGCTGCTGTCTGACTGTAAATCAGGGCTTCCGCGACCTCGCCTTGAATTCATTCATCTGCAAGAACAGTTCATAGAACTCAGGAAAACGGTTTACTTCGTGGTTTACCTGTTTATTAGGAAAGACTGAAACCCAGGAGCAGCTGGACGGGAGAGATGCATAGCACGCGGTGTGGAGGTGGGGTGTGGGAACTTCCATGCCCTCTCCAGGTGTGCTGCTCTCCCAGCGCCTCCACGTGTCCGGCAGCCACATCCCAGAGTGCAAGGACTTTGACGGAGGCCTCATCACATGGGCATGATCTCCAGCTCCTCTCCCCTTCCCGGAGGATGGGGTGGCAGGGGACTGACAGTTTCAAGCTTCTCAGCATAACCTGGTCTTTCTGGTGACCAGCCCCATCCAGGAGCCCATTAGAGTTGCTTCATTAGAACAAAAGACACTCCCATCACCCAATAAATTCCAAGGGATTAGGAGCTGTCTGTTGGGAACCGGGGTCAAAGACCAAACACTAGAATGAAAGATGCTCCTGAAACCCCTGTGGCTCAGGAAATGACAAGGGTTTTAGGAGCCTTGTGATTGTGCCAGAAAGCAGGGGCAGAGACCAAATAATTATTTTTATGGTGTCACACTGTCCTAGAGTATGGGTGACGTGGAGTGCCTGTGGGTGCTTGGAAGAGCTGGCTGGAACTCACCCATGTTGAATGACAGCATCATAGAATGTTGGGATTTGACTCAGGGTCGGGTGGCCTTCCCCAGAGAACGTGGCCGGCAGGGGTGGGTGGGTCAGGGCTGCCTCCGTGCCGTGTTTGGAATGCTACAGTGCACAGGCCAAGCAGGTGCTTCTACTCTAGGGCTCTTCAGAGCCTTTAATAGACTGAATTTCCGAGAGATAAACACAGCACGAAGTCTGTTTCCCAAATTCATTTGACCTAGAATCCGTTTTTCCTAGGATTCCTCACATAGTAGAATGTGAGGAACACTAATTAAAAGGTGAGAAAATGGAAGACCCGGGAAGTGAGCAGGCTTGCCCAAGCCTCCCTCGCTGTTAGGGGAGGAGGAAGTCTTCAGACAGGTGAAGGTGTCTTCACTGATTCCTAGACGGGTGTCCGTGCCTCTGCATCCCCTCTGCTGATGCTGAGAGCTGGAGATGGTGCATCCCGCCAGTGGTTGTATAAGGTCTGAATGCTGGAATCTTTAGGGTTTTGTTTTGTTTTGTTTTGTTTTGTTTTGAGACAGGGTCTCGGTCTGTCACCCAGGCTAGAATGCAGTGGCACAATCACAGTTCACTGCAGCCTCGGCCTCCCAGGTTGAAGCGATCCTTCCACCTCAGCCTCCCAAGTAGCTGGGACCACAGGCACGCACTGCCACACCCGGTCAACTTATTTTTTATTTTTAGTACAAACAAGGTCTCGCTATGTTGCCTAGGCTGATCTCAAACTCCTGGCCTTAAGCAGTTCTCCCGCCTTGGCCCCCAAAGTGCTGGGATTATAGATAGGCCTGAGCCACCACACCGGGCTGAATCTTCACCTTTTAATGTTTTTCTAGTGACGGACTATTTGTTCCAACATGATATAGGTACTAGACAATGAGGCTTCTTTAAACACTATTTGTTCCTTTCCTTACCTCTGTTTCCAAGAACAAAGGAAAGAGCAGTGTCTTCATAGCACATAATAGTGCCTGAAGTTGCAGAATACATTTATGTGTGTGTCTTTCATGTTTCCCACTAGAAAGGGAGCCTGGCTCTGTGTCAGCGCCTGTGTCATGCAGTTGTGCAGCAGGTGGCCATGGGACAGACCGATAGAAAGACAGACAGAGGGAGGGAAGGGCCACTGCAGCATGCTGGGGCTTAGAGAGGAAGGGGTTGGAAGTGGATAGTGAGTCCCTGTGGGGTTTTAAACTGGAAAGGGCCTTGCTGCCTCTGGATATTTAGGGGTGTTCATCCCTTTGAGTGGGATGAATGGAGAGTGATGGTCAGAAGCCTCACCTTCCAGTCCCTGCTGTGGCCCTGCCCGGAAAAGGCTCTGGCCTCCTCTGCCGCCTGGGACCATGTCTTGTTTAGTATCCAAAATGGTTGTCCTCTCACCCTGTCACAGCCTTTAACTTCTGTGTGTTTGTACATATATGTGTGTGTTTCTGTTTGTTAACATCATGGGCATGTTATTTAAACACTCTCTAGCTCAGTTTTCTCATCTATAAAATGAGAATAATAATAGCCCTCATGGAGCTGTTGTATAAAGGGCTTAAAATAATGCTTGGCACATAGCACCCAATTAAATTCAGCTGTAATGTATTCAAAGAAATTCATAGATCTATTTCTCCAGTTTTCAGAGGGCTTCATGAGCATCCATAGATCAATTGGCGTTCACTTAGGAGTCTATACACGATATATTTTGCTTACATATGCAATGTGTTATTTACTACAGTTCACATTCATCAATGCTGTTTGCAGGCCATACCTGCATGAGGGCAGAGTCATTCCAAAATAGCCTGGGTGGACCAGTTGCCAACTGTCTACCTGGTGTATAACCAAGCTTGTGCCACAGTTTTTACAGCTCACATTGAATTATAGAAAAATGAACAAGGCAGTCTAACTTGTATTTGGGGCTAAAATAGTTAATAGTTTTATTTTAGTTACTAAGGTCCTCAAAGCACTTCTGCACATCCCTCAGCCAACTTACTGCTCAATTGTGAGGTTCTCCCACATCTCTAGTGTTATAAATTTGCCCTTAGGCAAAAAGTAATTCTTTCATTCTCAGTTGGCTCAGGGGTTCTGAATTTAAGCTCTGCACCGTGACCCATTTCCTTTTGGAGCCCTCATCGATGCCCCTTCTTTCCTTTCACAGCCCTGTGCATAGCATGCCTCTGACTTGTGGTTTTGTGTTCCAGGAATGGGCCTTGACGAAGGAGAAGTCGGTGAAGCACATGGATTTGTGCCTTACTGTGGTGGACCGGGCACCGGGCTCTCTTATAAAGCTGCAGGGCTGCCGAGAAAATGACAGCAGACAGGTATAGCTTGCAGGCACCCATGGGTGCCCGTGATTAACCCAGACCAGGGTAGCCACGGCCTGCACCCTCTTGCTCTGCGCTGCCTCTCAAAGCGTCCATCTCTGCATGTACTTATGTGTTGTTTTGCATCACTATGAATAATGTCTAGCTGCCCTATTAGACTTAAGCCACAAACATAATGTTGCTTATTTCTGATTATATTCTCATTCTCTTCCCTATGCCGCTGAAAATTTTAAAGAGAAATTATCTACTTTTGTTTATTCATCAAATACTTTTTTCTATTTAAATTTACAAAAATTCTAAATGATTAATGTTCACATGGATGGTACTCGATACATAATACAAGTGTGTGTGTGTCTATATGTGTGTATATGTGTGTGCATATATATATACATATACACACCACATAAATACATATATATACATGCTACACATATATACATATATACACGCCACATATATACATATATATACACCACATATATACATATATACACACCACATATATACACGCCATATGTATGCATATATACACACCACATATATATGCATATATACACACCATATGTATACATATATACACACCACATATATATACATATATATACACACCATATTTACACACCACATATACATATACCTGCAACATATACATATATAAACACCGCATATGTATACGTATACATGCCACATATATACATATATAAACACCGCATATATATACATATGTACACGCCACATATGTATACGTATATACATGCCACGTTTATACATCTATAAACACCACATATATACATATATATACATGCCACATATATATACATATATAAACACCAATATATACACATATAAACTCCACATATATATATATACACACCACATGTATATACATGTATACAAACACCACATATATATACATATACACACACCACAGATATATACGTATATATAATGCCACATATATATACATATATACACGCCACATATATACATATATATACATGCCACATTTATATAAACGCAACATATATATATGCCACATATATATACAAACACCACATATATACATGCCACATATATACACCTGTAAACACCACATATATATACACATATATGCACACCACATATATATACATGCCACATATATATACATATATACATACAACACAGATATATACATGTATACATGCCACATATATACATGCCACATAGATATACATATATAAATGCCATGTATATATAAATATATAAACACCACATGTATACATATATAGACACCACAGATATATACGTATATATACATGCTACATATATATACATATATATACACGCCACATATATATACATACACACACACACACACACACACATACACATACACACATACAGTTTCTTTAAACATTTCAGAATAGATTTTCTACCTGCCTTGTAAGCTGGTTCTCTCTGACATATTCCCTTGTGGCAGCTTGTGGGCACACCCTTTCTCAAGGCATGGGATAACAGTTAGTGTCAGGAATAGAAATGCCAGCACAAAAGGTCCTCTTAGCATGCCCATACTTGGAGTGCCTGCCCCTGTTCTTACAGTTGGTCCTTAGAGATAGATGGGATGTAGGGAAAATGAGGCACAGAACCTACTGGAGCCAAGAGCCTAAGCCAGCTTCTAGTCTAACCCTGATTTCACAACAGAAAAGTCTCAGAAAGTCATTGCCTCCACCCTGGAGTCATCTGGGAAGACCAAGGCCAGGACCGAGTCCCCTGTTCTGACCCCAGTTGTCAGGGAGACACTTGCAGAGGGCCCTCTTTCACCTGTCTGTCTCCAAACCCCTGCGCCAGCTCTGGGTGCTCTTCCTTCCCTGCTCTGCAGAGTCCCAGCCTGTCCTGGCAGTGGGAGCCCCTCTCTAGGGTTCTCCTCACAATCCGCATCTCTAAATGTCCATCTGTGTTGATGACTTGATACCAAAATGTGTAAGGGAGTGCGTGTTAAACAAGAGAAGGCTAGCACCGCTTGGACCCAAACCACCTAGAAAGTGCCTCACTCATTGGCCCCTCGAGAGGAAGCTCCTCAAGGGCAAGGCTGGCATCTGCTGAGCCAAGTACTGGGTGAGTCTCAAACACATTCCCCTGGGATGTAATGGAGCAGAGATGTCTTTGGATGTAATGGATTGATAAAGTGATGACTTTAGTTGACACCTTTTTTAAAAACAAATATTACTTCAATATTGCTTAATTTCAAGAATTGACAGGTGTTTCTGCTTCAGTCCCAGTTTTGGGGAACCATAACTGACACGCCTTAGGACCTTCTGGATGCATGGCATGTATAAATGGGGACCTGTTAGGTTTTAAACCCCAAGACTCAGGCTATTATAGAGGACGTGGGGGCTGTTTCAGTAGAGTCTGACTGCCTTGAAAATCTGCGCTGCCCACCCCCAACCACAATCCCATCAGACAGACACATCAGAGCCAACAAGGCCACCTGTGCGAGACAGAGCTGGGGTTCTGTTGTTGTTTTTCTAAGGTTCTTGATTTAGCTGATGCTTTGACACATGACAGGCAGTCCCTCCAGTGGCCAGAATCAGATTCCGTTCATTCCGAATTCTTTGTTGAGAAGATTCCTGGCTGCTCAGAATAACAGGGCAGCCTCAATACATACACACTTTACATGACAATGGGGAAAAACAGCATGAGGGGTGATTGACAGCAATGAGGGAGCTGGAAATGAAAGAGGCAATGATGGGTACTTAGCGAAAGCCTCCCCTGGCTCCTCTGATTGCATTGGCTTTCCCTGCTGGCAAGAACTCCAGGTAAGCAGGTGGACGGAAATAAGGAAGGCAGGGTACAAGTGACAACATCCTTGTGGTGTTTCGCGCAGGTCAGGTCCCCAGCACTGGGCTCCTCTGCCTGCACCGACTCCTCCCTGCCTCACTCATTGGCCCCTCGAGAGGAAGCTCCTTAGCAAATTTTATCTTGGAGCTGAACTGGCTTTGCCAGTTGGAATATTTGGTTTCCAGGCACGTCCATGTTTTCATATGATGTGCATATTCGCAGAGTCAAAGGGGAAAGGAAGGCAGGAGTGAGAAAATTTAATTCTGCAATGTCAAAAGGATTTGCAAAAAATACTTAGGTGAAGGAGCTTTAGTGCACACAGTATAAAAAAATAATTAGAACCACAGACTTCATTATTTGAAACGAGCTTTGGGGAAAAAAAATGTTACTTTTTGTTTTTTAAGAACAATAGAGATTTTTAAATGGGGATTTTTCTTTCTTTCTTTTTTTTTTTTTTTAAGAGACAGGATCTCACTCTGTTGCTTGAGACTGGAATGCAGGGGTGGGTATGACCATAGCTCACTGCAGCCTCAAACTCCTGTGCCCAAGTGATCCTCCCACCTCAGCCTGCAAGGAGCTAGGACAACAGGCATGCACCACCATGCCCTGCTAATTTTTTTAAAAATGTTTGTAAAGATGGGTTCTTGCTATGTTGCCCAGGCTGGTCTTGAACTCCTGGCCTCAAGCAATCTTCCTGCCTTGGCCTCCCAAAGTGCTAGGATTACTGGCGTGAGCCGCCTGCACTCAGGCTGAAAGGGGTATTTATGTTACTTGCTAAACAGGGCTCCTCAGATTTCCTTCAGGCTGGGTTGTGCGCTTTGATTTCTGGTTTGGTTGGTGGGTAACAGGTGTGTGGGTTGAGTTTGGTTGTTCGCTTGACTTGAGTGTTAGTAAAGAGGCATCGTACCCTGTACTTTACAAGCAGCATGTTCAGAACTCAGCAAACATTGGTCCCTGCCATGCAGAGCACCAGGGGGCTCAAGGGTAGCAGAGACAAGTTTCTCATATCCACCAAGGAGCTTGCACACCAGTAGAGAACAGACCACATAGAAATAGGCTTTTCAATGCTATGTTCTGTTCACACAAGCATCTCTCTCTTCCTGACATTTGGCCTGACACGGTTCCTCTGGCTCCCCCGAGCAGAAAGCCCTAAGTGGGAGCATGGAGGTGCCCAGACCAAGGCCTCCAGGCAGGGCTGCTTTCCAACAGCCAGGGGAGGAGCTGGCCTTGCGTTGTGTGGATCCCTTCTTGGGGTGAACCATCACTGGATCAAGCTTTCGTACGAAGGCATGCAAATTCCCCTACATCAAATCCTGTGTTAATGACGAAGGGGTGGGTGCCCAGAGCTCTGGGGCTCAGAGGAGGGGACACCCACAGAAAGTTTGGGGCAGGAGAGGTTCTGAGTTTTGATCCAAGGCAGAGAATACGTTTCCTTCTTGGGTCCCCAGCAGCACCTGTGGCTGGTTTCCTGTGGGGCTGCTGCAAGCTCCCCGGCCATTCAGATGAGAAGCTGGGAAGAATGTGTCTATCTGTGAGTTTTTAATGCAGCCACAAGGTCCTGAATTCACACGGATCTGTTTGTATTCCTTTGCTTGTGCTCACACTCTAAGGCATTCTACTGTGTCTTGCAGAAATGGGAACAGATCGAGGGCAACTCCAAGCTGAGGCACGTGGGCAGCAACCTGTGCCTGGACAGTCGCACGGCCAAGAGCGGGGGCCTGAGCGTGGAGGTGTGTGGGCCAGCCCTTTCGCAGCAGTGGAAGTTCTCGCTCAACCTGCAGCAGTAGGAGGGTCCGGGAGGCCCTGCCGTCCTGTCTCCTGCACCATCGGGTGGAGTCTGGTGATCACATTATTGATTATGTTTCTTAAACTTTCTGCGAAACTAATATACCTCAGTATTCCATCATGGTCTGAAAGTCGAACTTCGGCAAGGCACGGACGACTGTGCAGACACAGCAGCGGCAAGAAGCGAGAACTGCCCTCCCCCTCCTCTCGGTGCAGCCCAGCCGGGCCCCCTTCCCCAGGCCGGAGCGCCCCTCTTCCTTCCAGCTTTCACTTCGGCCGGCTCTGCAACTGAGTGACACCCAGTGACAACCGACCGGGGAGTGGTAGAAGCAACTGAACGGACACGTGCGAGCTGAGGACAGGGCGGGAGGAGGGGGCACGCGTGCCCCAGGGGAGCGAGGAGAACTCTTGAAATCTCCATTTTCGATCCCATCGAAATCACGTATGGTTTCCACAAAGCCGAGTCATGTCACGTGGCAGGTTTACGTCGATAGTCCCTCTCTCTGCTCCTCCGTTCCCGGGTGTCTTCCTGGACCAGACTCCCCTCCACCTGATGTACTTGCTATATTGAGGATGAAGTTTTCTATGGTGGGACACTAAATATAAAGCTCTATAGAGAAAGAATGTACGGTCAGTTCCCTATGGTTTCTGTAGGTCATCATCATCTTGTAAATTCCCCACAAAGCCGTTCGCAGCTTCCGGGAGAAGGGGCCAGAGCCCGGTGGGGCCAGTTTCTCACGGAGGGAGGAGGTGGCCTTTGTCCCCTGGAGCCCGATCAGCCAGTTGGTGCTACTGCTGTGGCCAGCTGGGGGGCTTCCTCCAGACCACCGGCCTCGGCCCCGGCATCCCTGTTGGGCGTCAGTCAACCTGAGAGTCACTACTGTGTGTCAGAATCCACTTTGCGTGTTGTGCGTATCTGTGAACCTGGAGGGGTTACTTATTTTGACAGATATCACTTTGGGTCTTTTTACATTAAATTTCTTTTCTCTAAGGAATATAAGACATACCCCATAGCTCTCAGTGTGAGCCAGCGATACCGCTGCACCCTGGCGACAGGGCAGACCAATGATGCCAGGCAGCTGTCACACGCTAGCATTGGCCAGGCAGCTGTCACACGCTAGCATTGGCCTCATTGTGATCTGAGGCCTGCACGCTAGGTCTTCAGAATTAATGGCCAGCAGTGTCAGGGGTGAGCCTGTCAGCCTGGGCACAGGCCTGGCTCACAGTCCTGCACACCTGCTGGCCTGGGGAGCTCCAGCCAGGCAGCGAGTCCTGCCCCGCCCGCAGCCCCCTCCCACACCCAACCTGGCCAAGGTGACTGCTTCAGGGGGCTTTGGGGAAAGAATTAGGGAGGGTCAGAACCAAACAATGCCTACTCATTTACGCTGAGGATTCAGGGCAGGAGACAGGAGCCTTGGGGTCCTGTTAAACCACAGATGGTTATGAACTGAAAGTCATAACGGGGAGAGGTGCCTGGCGTCTGCCTGGGTGCTCAGGAATGTTCCTCGTCACCCCTGCCACTCTGTGGTCGGTGCCCTGCTTCCTCCTCCACTCCCGGCCGCCTTCTCCAGCGCCACACACACAGATGCTCAGTCTCAGAGAGGCTGGCATGGCTGGCAGTCTGAGAAAAGCGTCAGATAGGCACACCTGCAGGCTCCTCGGAGGGACAGCGGCGGCCTTGGAGTTAGGAGCCGTCCTGGGAGGTTGTGCCAGTGCCATGCTCCTCCCTGTGTCTTGTACGAAAGGGGCCACTGTGTGTCTTCCTCCCCGGCAGGGGCCCCACGGGTGTGCACTATAGGACAGCGGCCCCGAGGTGGAAGCCTGGCTGGAGGGCTGCTCTGTAGGTCTTCTCTTCCTGCCTCCCCTGCTGCGCAACCAGATGTGTTCTGAGTGGGCAGCGTGGCCCCACGCTGGAGTAACTCCGCACGCTTCCGTCTTTCACGGTGGGCGCTTGGGGGGAGCCTGAGGAAAACCCCCTTAGGTACCTGTGCGAGGCTGTGGAATGCAGGCCAGAGCAGGGCGTGCTTAGCCCCCAGCACCCAGGTTCTTTTGTCAGACCCTGTCACCTGCGAGCTGCTACTACTGTAAGGAGGGAAAAAAAATTGATGAATCTGGCTTGTTTTAAAATCACGTTTTTTGATGAATCTTTTGCCCCCACACCTTTACCCCGCCCGCACCCCTAGGCCCTCTCAGCCTTCGTATCATCGGATGTGTCTACCCAGACCCTTGTGCGGCCCATGCCCTGGGGGCAGCGTCCTGTCCCTGAGCTGGGGGGCGGCTTTGGATGGTCTGGGCGTCAAGAGCAGGGGTGGGCTGGGGAGGGGTCCTTTGCGGTGAGCTATGTTTACATGACACAGTGTGCCAAAGTGACTTACTGTGGTTGCGTTATTTTTTAGTCATCAGGACTATCTCACCCTCCCACTCCTGTTTTTAAAACTCAGAATTCTTTCCTAAGAGCCCTTCGAGCAAAGCGTGCCGAAGTTAGTTGTCCTCTCTGTGGTGGTCCTTTCTTATGTCTTCATAAAAGCTCAGATGATGGTATCTGTGAGTATGTTTTGCAAATTCAAAATATAGTTTGGTAATTTTTTTTTCCAGTTGATTTTTAAAAAGAACTGCTGTACAGAGCTTGTACTTTGTCCATTTTATAGATGGAAACCATCCTTGAAAATTGTTTAACTTAAATAAAGAGAAGATACTTTCTAGATACCGCTCTTTGCTGGCCAGAGTCTGTCCTGGTGTGTGAGGGCTGGGTGGGGTGGGTGTGGGGACTGGGATTGGGGTCAGCCTTCTGTAGCTCCTGCTCAGTGGCCGTTTCTAATCACCCTTTGCAGATGTGCTTTTATTGCTATGCCCTTTGGTTGGTTATTCTTATTTGTAATAATAATCATTATCATTTGTGGAGTGTTTATGATGTGCCAGGCACCCAGCCAAGCCCTTAAATACATTTGCATTTTACAGCCACAGGGGAAGCTGGTGAGGGAAGTTGCCAGCCTGCTCAACGTCACGTCCTTCCTGTGTACCTGCCTGGAGCCAGCCCTTGGCACTCGCACCCAGACCCTGTGCTCCAAACCAGGGGGCAAATATTTTTACAGTTTTTCAAGTAGTTAAGATTTATAGACTTGTTTACCAGTTACCTGGGGCTCTTCAGTTCCATCCAAGCCTCTCTGAGGTTCTTCAGATCCTATTTATTTATTTATTTATTTTTGAGACGGAGTCTTGCTCTGTCACCTAGGCTGGAGTGTGGTGGTGCAATCTCGCTTACTGCAACCTCCGCCTCAGTGATTCCAGCGATTCTCCCACTTCAGCCTCCAAGGTAGCTGGGATTACAGGCGCTCACCACCATACCTGGCTAACGTTTTGAATAGTAGAGATGAGGTTTCACCATATTGGCCAGGCTGGTCTTGAACTCCTGACCTCAAGTGATCCACCAGCTTTGGCCTCCCAAAGTGCTGGGATTACAGGTGTGAGCCACTGCACCTGACCTTCAGTACCTTTTAAATTCCTGCATTTGAGCCAGGCCACTGTAGTGCGTGCCTGTAATCCCAGCTATTCAGGAGGCTGAGGCAGGAGGATTGCTTGAGCCCAGGAGTTTAAGACCAGCCTGGGCAACGAAGCAAGATTCCCATCTCAACAACAGAAACAAAAGTACTTACATTTGAACAGCCCCACAAGAGTTCAAGGAAACATAACCTTGACCAATTATTTAACAATTTTTTTTTTTCAAGACAGAGTCTCACTTTGTTGCCCAGGCTGGAGTGCAGTGGTGCGATCTTGGCTCACTGCAACCTCTGCCTCCTGGGTTCAAGTGATCCTCCTGCCTCAGCCTCCCGAGTAGCTGGGATTATAGGCACCCACCACCACACCCGCTACTTTTTTGTATTTTTAGTAGAGACGGGGGTCTCACCATGTTGCCCAGGCTGGTCTCAAACTCCTGACCTGAAGTGATCCACCCGCCTCGGCCTCCCAAAGTGCTGGGATTACAGGCATGAGCCACTGCACCTGGCCCAGTTATTTAGTAATTTTGATTGACATTGGGGTGAGGTAGGGCCACTGGCAGGACTGGCCCAAATGAGTGTCTGAAACCTTCTAGAGACCACATGTAATCCATTTTCTTTCCCTATTATTTGGGACACCGAAAATTTGCTGCCATCTGAGAAAACTAAAGGAACTCTCAGCATCGTTTTGTAGCACCCACTGGAGCCCCTTAGGGATCCCGTGTGTGGTTCCTGCTCTGGCAACAGAGAGAGGTTTATTTATTCGGTAACTATTTGTTGAAAAACTGTGTTGCGCTGATAGTCCCAAAGAAGACCTAGGGTGAGGAGGAAACACATTAAATGGAGACAAATAGGAGGAGCCAAATGCAGGCTCTCGGCCTGGGGGGTGCTGCACCCTTGTTGGAGCTGTCTCAAAGGTTCTGTGGGATTCGGACTTGGCAAGGGAGAGCGTTGCCGGCAGGGGTGCAGCGTCTGAGAAGTCCCATCACCAGGACATAGCAGCAAGATCCCCTGATGGGCACAGCCCAGGAGGAAGAGGACAGACTGGCAGGTGGGCCCGTGTGTGAGCATTGTGAATGCTGGGGAAGGCTGTGGGGGTGGGGAATGACAGGAGTTCCTGACTGGAGCAGAGAGGGTCAGACTTGCAATGCTTTTCAGAATGAAATATCCAACCCAACTCAGCGATTCGATTCTGCAGTATAACTTCACATTGTCAAGAATATTCAGCCAGAAAAATAAAATGCCTCTGACACACTCTTCTGTTCATGGACTTACCTACAGAAGAGAAAAGAAAACTCTTCTCAGCAGTTCTTGCCTATTTCTCAGCAATCTCCTAATACAATGTATATGTATTTGATTTTATGCATTGTGTGTGCCTGCAAATAACACATCCTGTTTCCAAAAGCTAGTGTCTCCCCTAGGGTTCCAAAGAGGTAAAGAGGAGTGTTCGCTCAGCAGTTTCTGCTTGAGCTCCTGGGGCCCCAGGCTGTGGTGGTCTGGACAGGGGGCTACAGAGAAGACCTTTTGGTCCTCAGCCCAGGTGACACCCACGGGTGAGTCAGATTTGAACCACACCCTGGATGCAATTATAAGGAGCATCATAGAGCAGTAGCCATGATCTCCTCTTCAGGAATAAAGATCCAGTCTCAACAAGGCGCCAGCCTCCTGAAGGGCGTGGAAAGAACCCTTGCGGGGCACCGAAGCCGCTGATTCACACTCGCTGCGGAGTTTCCCCGAGACTGTCCTCCTTGCTCTGAAGTTGGCAGAATTGTCTATTGGAGAGCTTCCGTAAAAAGCCCACCTAAATGGAGGCTAGACTGAAAGAGATGTTGTCTTGTATAACAAGAAATCCAAAGGTGATGGGATTCCACGTTGATCCTGGGGCTTGACACTGCTGTGGACAAACTGCTCCCTGTCCGAGCACCCCTCCCCTCCATCCCCTCCCATCGTGGTTCATTTAGTACAGTGGGTGCTTGGGTCTCCGTCTGTTCACGTTGCTGTAAAGGAATATTGGAAATGGTAGGTTATTTGGCTCATGGTTCTGCAGATCGTACGAGGAGCATGGCTCCAGCGTCTGCTTCTGGGGAGGCCTCAGGAAGCTTCTACTGGTGGTAGAAGGCAGAGGGGAGCAGGCATGGCATGGCGAGCAGGGTGGGAGAAGCCAGGCTCTTTTCAACAATCAGTTCTCACTCACTGCTGTGATAATGGCACCAAGCCATTCAGGAGGACCCCCCCCTCCACAATCCAAACACTTCCACCACGCCTCACCTCCAACATTGAGGGTCAAAGTTCAACATGAGACTTGAAGTGGATAAACGTCCAACATTTATCACTCAACAGACCTGGAGCATGCTGTCTCCTGTGCATCTTTGTTTTTTGACTTAGGGAAGATGCACCTTTGCCAATGACCACCCCACCCCTTAGTCTCCCCACCCCTTAGACTTCCTGGGTCCCACTGCCCAGAGCCGGGTCCTTGGGAAGCCGGGAAGCAGTCACCTCCCACCTCCTCCCATGTCATGGAAGTGGGTTTTGCTGGCAAGGAAGACAGAGAAGGGATGACTACTCATTGAGCAGCCCAGTGCCCACCACACTTGCCATCACTGGAAGAATTCTGGCAGCAGCAGATGGACAGGGGTGGCAGCATGGTCTCAGGATTCCTTCATCCTAAGAGACGCAGTCGCAGACCCTGTTGAGCCCTTTCACCCTGTTAATGCCATGGACTCCTTCGGCGTGAGCCATCAACTCAGGGCCTCCTCTTAGAAGGTGTTCAAATGAATAAAACACACTGATTACATGGGATTACAAAGAAGACTAATTATACCGAGACACAGTTATCAAAATATTTTCCTAATATGTGCTTCCTAATGCATTAAATAACAAGTCTTCCTGTCTAATTGCTGCCATAATTTAAAGTAGTGATGAGCATAAACAATGTTTTGAAAAAGCTACAGTAATTAATGTGATGAAAATATCTGTGATTTTTTAATTAGTGACAAAGTTCCTATTTTGTTGTCGACATTCGTTATAGAGTGTTCCATTTCAGTTGGAGGTTGTGAAAATAACAATGTCATTTTTCCTATCTAAGTTGCTGGACCCCCTAAATTCTAAGCATCTCCATGTCGGTGAGATGCATGGTCCCCACTGTCCCGGAACCTCCGTGACTTTGTCATCTCCCTGCTGCGGGGTCAAAGGGGTGTTCTCCGGAGCCCAGGCAGCTTCCCAGAGCTCTAATCCTGATTCCGAGAACAAAAACGGGAACAGACTGCCCTTGAGGACAGGCGCTGCTGGAGCCAGGAGACTCACAGTCAGTCACTTGATTTGCATTTATATTGAGAAATCACAGCTGGAGGGTACCCTGGCAGATAGGTGAGGCTGAGCCACTCAGAGGCTGTAGGGAAGCCATGCCGTCCTCACAACGCCCACCCATTGATCTGTGACACGTGGGCCAAGGGGCCTGGGATTTTGCTGGTCAGCTTCTCTCCCTATTGAAGCCGCATGGGAAGGAAATGAGCAGAAGACTGCTCGGCAAGCAAGGAGCCAGAGTACAGAATGCGAGGACCTTCACAAAGTGCCTCTTGAGGTGGAAAGACGAAGGCATTTCTGCGCTGCTGCGGGCATGGCCTCAGCCACGAAACCGTCACTCGGAGACTGCTTGGCCTGGACTCCAGCTCAGGATTGTGGCTCCACCTGCAATCCCAGCACTTGAGGAGGCCAAGGCAGGAGGATTGCTTGAATCCAGGAGTCTGAGACCAGCCTGGGCAACATAGTGAGACCCCCATCTCTACAAAATAATAATAAGCTGGGCATGGTGATGCACCCCTGTGTTTGAGCTAATCGGGATGGCTTGAGCCCAGGAGTTTGAGGCTGCAGTGAGCCATAATTGCACCACCGTACTCCAGCCTGGAGCAAGACCCTGTCTCAAAAAAAATTTTTTTTAATTTGCCTCCTGATCCAGGCCAGCCCAGAGCTGCAGCCCGGCTCCCATGAGCCTCCCCAGCTTTCCCAGCAGGTCTGTGGGGCCGTCCAGAAGGAAAGGGACTGGAGCAGGGGAGCCAATGGGATTTCCACATCTGCCAAGTCTTCAGGGAATGTGGGATGGCGCGGGGACCCGGGAAATAAGGGTGGAGGTGTTAGCCCTGCATTTTTACAGCCTAGAAGTGATGTCAGAGACCACCAGAGAGGAGGACGGCAGAGAGAGGGAGGACAGGGGCCTGGAAACACAGATCCACACACCGGCTGGAAAGGACCGAGCAAGACGCTGCTGGCTGGGCAGACGCAGCTGGAAGGAAAGGAAGGAAGGTGCGGGACAAATGAGGCTGCCCCACGGCCTGAGCCAGAGCGCAGTGAGCTCTGGGAAGAGGTACCTGGATTTTTGGCAACAAGGAAGTTGGTCCGATGCCAGCAGGTGAGGCGCATCCTCCTCATGTGAGGAACACGGGGCTGGAGCAGGGGAGGACAGGGTATGTGGCTGCTGGTTCAGGTGGGGACGTCTGGGAAGGACCTGAGAAGCTGGGGCTGATGGGACAGCGAGGGGACAGATAACTCTCTGGAAGCTTCCGGCTCCAGGGCAGAGGGCCGAGTTAAGGGGTGGCGTGGGTAGCCACTGTTTCCCCCCACTCCCCCAGCCCCCTGCACTGGGGATTTTGAGGCTGTCTGCACTTCATATGTTTGAGAGAAACCCACAACTGTAGAGCTGAAGATGTAGAATTTGGCCCGCAGGTAACTGCACACCAACCAGGACCAGCCCTGCTCATGCGCTTCACTGTGGCACTCATTTCATTCCGTCACACAAGGGGCCAACCAGAGGCCAATTCAGGAGATGTCAATGTCCGTGCGCCTCCACCCCAAAATTCATACATTGAAATCCTAACCCCCAAGGCAATGGTATTAGGAGGTGGGGTCTTAGGGAGGTGGGCAGGTCATAAGGATGGCCCTGATCCAGTCTGACTGCTGTGCTTATAAGAGATGATGACACAGACGCACACAAAGGGGCGGCCACGTGCGGACGCAGGGAGAAGACAGCCGTCCCACGCCATGGAGAGGCTTCAGGAGCAACCAACCCTGCAGACACCTTGATCCTGGACTTCCGGCATCTGGGGCTGTGCGTTGTGCAAGCCCCCCAGCCTGCACTGTTTTGTTCTGGCAGCCCCAAGCTGACTCATACCAGCCCGGAGCCCTCGCAGTTCCCACACACCAAACCCCATGGCACAGGGTGCACACTTGTGTGTCCATATGGTCAGCTTTCAGCACTGGACAGGGCTTCTAAGGTCCCATCCCACGACATGCTCCCCAGCATCTGGGTCCTCCTTCCGACACTCCCAACATGTGTTCTGGCATCAGCTGGGGGGCTTTGCTTGTGCTGGGAGCTTAGAAGATGAGAGCTAATGTTCACTGGGCACCTGCCGTGCTCCAGAAACGATGCCAGCTTCTCATTCAGGGCTCACTTCCACCTTTCAACAGATGGACCAAGTAAGACTTAGAACGCTTAAGGCATATGTGAGTCATGTCAGAACAGGAATTTGAATCCAGCTCTCAAACTTCAAAGCCCTGTTCTTTGTACGACACTTGTGCTTCTCAAACCTTGCTGCATATTCCAATTACCTTGGGAGTGAAACAACAACAATGCAATCCTGCAATCCCTGGAGCTAAGCTCTGCTGTGTTTGCAAAGCTCCCCAGAAGCTCAGAAAGTACAGCTGGGTTGGAAACCAAACCAGTGCTTCCCCAACCTTAGTGCACAGCAGAGTCCAGGAGGGCTTGTTAAAACAGAGTCCCAGGGCCCAGTCCCCAAGTTTCTTATTCTGCAGGACTGGAGTGGGATTTGAGAATTCATGTTTCTTTTCTTTATTTTCTTCTCCTTCTTCTTCTCCTTCTTCATTTTTTTTTTCTTTCTTTCTTTTTGAGATGGAGTTTCTCTCTTGTCCAGGCTGGAGTGCAGTGGGGCGATCTCGGCTCACTGCAACCTCTGCCTCCTAGGTTCAAGTGATTCTCATGCCTCAGCCTCCAGAGTAGCTGGGATTATAGGCACCCGCCACCACGCCCAGCTAATTTTTGTATTTTAGTAGAGATGGGGTTTCACCATGTTAGCCAGGCTGGTCTCGAACTCCTGACCTCAGGTGATCTGTCCGCCTCGGCCTCCCAAAGTGCTGGGATTACAGGCATAAGCCACCATGCCTGTCCTCATCTTCATTTTTTTTTAGAGACAGAGTCACCCACACTGGAGTGCAGTGGTGTCAATCATAGCTCACTGCAGCCTTGAACTCCCAGGCTTAAGCAATCTACCCAACTCAGCCTCCTGGGTAGCTTGGGACTACAGGCGCACAACACCATGCCTGGCTAATTTTTTGTATTTATTGTAGACACTGGGTTTCACTATGTTGCCCAGGATGGTCTCAAATGCCTAGTCTCAAGCAATCACCCACCTTGGCCTCCCAAAGTGTTGGGATTACAGGCATGAGCCACTGTGCCTGGTGGAAGTTTATAGTTCTAATGACTCCCAGGTGATGCTGATGCTGCTGGCCTGGTAACCACACTTTGAGGAGGCACAAGGGACTTAGTTCAGGCTGTGGCTAGTTTAGACAATAGGGATTGCCCACACTTCATACCAAAGGGTTATTACTGAGTTGCGTGGCAGCCTGGAGAAGCGGTAGTGGGTAGGGCTCAGGTTGTGATTCTGAGGCCGGACTGCTTGGTTCATGGCCTCAGGTCCGCTATTCCTGTGCCCTTGGATGCTTCATAGCTCAGATGTGGACCCTGTTACACGACCTCAGTCTCACCATCTCCGCTCTCTGTGCTCAGTTTCCTCCTCAGTTAAATGGGGAAATGAAATTCACAAAGTTGGCCACGCGCGGTGGCCCACGCCTGTAATCCCAGCACTTTGGGAGGCCGAGGCAGGTGGATCATGAGGTAAGGAGATCGAGACCATCCTGGCTAACACGGTGAAACCCCATCTCTATTAAAAATACAAAAAATTAGCCGGGCATGGTGGCGGGCGCCTGTAGTCCCAGCTACTCGGGAGGCTGAGGCCGGAGAATGGTGTGAACCCAGGAGGCGGAGCTTGCAGTGAGCCGAGATCGCGCCACTGCACTCCAGAGCACAGCCTGAGCAACAGAGCAAGACTCTGTCTCAAAAAAAAAAAGAAAAAAGAAAAGAAGAAACAAAAGAAAGGAAATTCACATAGTTAGAGCGGTGGGGTGGTGAGATTCTGTCACTCCCCTCTACCGTGACCTGTTTCGTCAGAAAACCATTCTCCCTTCCGCTGCTTGAAGGGCTTTAATATCATGGGTCTGCACCTCGTAGTTTCAATTTGGAATTTTTTAGTTCAGAGGACTTTGAGTGACAGACATTTTAAAAATCAAAGTAGGTAACAAAATGAATAAGGGTTGCAGAGAGTATTCAAATGCAGACAGTGAGAGCTCATGGAGGTGAAGAATCAGGTCTTGATCTGCGCAGTTACCCAGAAAGTAGAATCACTGAGCTTGGGGCTGAGGCGCCGGCTCTCTCTCTGCACTTTAGAAACAGGTCTGCATGTAACCCACCTAAACACAGCCCTCTACCCTCTCTGTTCTTCTTCTCCTGGATGAAAGATTTGGGTGATGAATAAAATGATAGCCTGGGCCACCCTTTTCCACCTCACCTGAAGGGCCAGGAAACAGAACTAAGAAGTGTGTTTAAGGAATCATTTTAGGCCTGGGGCAGTAGCTCACGTCTATAGTCCCAGCACTTCGGGAGGCTGAGGCGGGAAGATCACTTGAGCCCAGGAGTTGGAGACCAGCCTTGGCAACATAGTGAGACCCTGTTGCTACAAAAAATAAAAAAATTAGCCAGGTGTGGTGGTGTGCGCCTGTGGTCCCAGCTACTTGGGTGGCTGAGGTGGGAGGATCGCTTGAGCCTAGGAGCTGGAGGCTGCAGTGAGCTGTGACTGTGCCACTGCACTCCAGCCTAAGCGAAAGAGTGAGACCCTGTGTGTAAAAAAGGGAAGAAATCATCTTAGTACAATTTCTTCCTTTTGAAGAATTTCAAACACTTAATTGCTTTGTTTGTGCTAACTCTTTAAGGAAGTGGCTGGGTATAGGGCCAGCTCCCTGGGGGGAGTGGTGAAGGGGGGAGCAGTGAGGGGGCGAGCGGTGAAGCGGGGAGTGGCAGGTCCTCCTCTAGGGTGGCTGTTCTCTGCCCCTCACCCTGGGGGGGCTGCTCTGCCACCCGGCTCCTCACACTCTCCCTTGGATTCGAATGACAGCATGACCTCAGGTCCCCTATTCCTGTGCCCTTGGATGCTCCAAGCAGGTGAGGAAAGGGAGGAAACAGGTTCCTGGGGCTCTAGCCACATCCGGTGAGTAGAATCAGGAAATGTCCACCACGTCCTCTTCCTGCTGCCAGGGATAGCAGGGCTCCTAAGAAGGATGCCACATCCCGGCGAGGCGAGGTCGGAGAGGGGGCTGGGGCACAACTGCCAGAGTGATGGGCACTCTTGTCTGTCAAAAGCCCCTTTTCATAATGGCCGTTTTGGGAGAAGAGAAGCTCAGGCTGGCAGCTTGGGTCTCACATACCTGACTGACTGTCATTAATTGCCTCTCGCAGGCTCTTGCCCTCTCCACCTCTCTCTCTTTCCTTCTCCCTCCCTCTCTCTCAACCTGCCTCTCTCCTTCCCTTCTCTCTCTCTCTCAACCTCTCTTTCCCGCTCCCTCTCTCTTTCCCTCTCCCTTTTTCTCTCTCCCTCCCTCTCTCTCTCAACCTGCCTCTCTCTTTCCCTTCCTCTCTCTCCTTCTCTTGCTCTAAAAACTCAGATGTTTTCTCCCCAAACACGTTTGTTTGTTTGTTTGTTTTTGTTTTTGTTTTAATTTTAGCCAAGTTAGTCCCAGAGGCAGCAAATCCAAATCGTGAGGCCATCTCAGGGGTGCATTATTCCAGGGAGGGCCTCTCTGACGTGTCCATGGGAGAGACCCTTAGAGCAAGGAGCAGATGGGAAAGCTCATGGACATAGCCTGCATGTCAGCGGCCTGGGTCCAAAGCCAGATCTTTCCAAGAGCTGTTGTCTGGGCAATGAAATGGAGAGATTTTGAAAAGCCTCTCTCAGCGTGTCCACACCTGTCCTCCTGGCACCACCTGTGGTGTTATTAAAATCACTTGTCCTGCGGTGGCTCCTGCTAAAATGTGTCTCCCAGAGGGGAGAGCCACAGTTCATTAACTTGATTATTAAGCTTCATTAACTTGACTCATCTGCTACTAACTAACCTCACACTGCCCTGAGAATCAGAAGATGGCCTCACAGGCAGCAAGAGAAGGCAGAGACCCAGAGAGCCAGATGCACCCATGTCCATGTGTGGACCAGGCAGCACGTTCTAGTGGAAGGCACCTGTGCTCCCGATGCATGGCTGGACTCTTCGGGTGGGTCACGCTGCCATCCTGGAGATGAAGAGCCCCCTCCAATAAGCTTGTCAATGCTTTTCCCTGAGAGCTTTGTATGAAGGCATCGTCCTGTTAGGAAAACACATAGATGTTCACTGCCCTCAGGATTAAACCACGTGCATGCTGGCATCCAGACTGGGACACACTGGCATTCAGGCTGGGAGGCTCTGAGGACCCAGAACAGGTGGGATTTGAGGCGGAGGAGTCAGTGAACAGGGGGAACCAGCGGGTGGGCGTCAGTGAGCAGCTGGATGCAGCTGGAGAGAAACGAGAAGCTCAGCCTGAGAATGGACGCCAGCCCCATCACCCTCTCAGCCTGAGGATGCTGGATTTGCTGTGGTGCTGTCATCGTGGAAGGAGATAGATCCCAGGAACTTTCATACCAGGTGGCCCGTGTCAACCTCCCTCTGTCCTCCTTCTGCAGGGACTATGCTGGCCTCTTCAAAGTCTGGGTCTTTCCAACCATCATTTGTGGAAAGACTTTATGGCAAAGACCATGCAAGAGGCAGCAGACAGGGACGTCATTCATGTGAGAATCTGTAGTGGTGTCTCCCCACGGGAAAGCCACGTCATTCATGTGAGAATCTGTAGTGGCGTCTCCCCACGGGAAAACCTGCTCTTTGGAGAAGGCAGGATGACCATAGAATTGCTCAGACTTGGTGGCCTGGCAGGTGCTGTGCGCAAATAGGTAAACAGCTTCAGGACAGGAGCCTTCAATCCCTTATCCTGCTCCCAAGCATTCGGGGAGAGGGGACTAGAGAGAGACTGGAAAGGCTGCAATGTGCTCAAGGAATGGAATGGCTTGTGGAGAGCTGCCCAGAGATGGTGGGTCCAGTTCAGATCAGCTCTGCCTGTGTTCATAATCCCACCCACACCAGGCATCAGCCGGAGCTGACCTGCAGGCCAGAAAGAAAGAAGGAGCCAGAAAGTTTAGTTCCATGAGGGCCAGATGGCCTGAGCAATGCCCATCAGTTGGACTTGTCTTGGGGATCGCTAAGATACAACTGTGCTGAAAGTGTTATACTGTTAGTAAAAAAAAATACACTCTGAGGCTGGGCGGGGTGGCTCATGCCTGTCATCGCAGCAACTTGGGAGGCCGAGGCAAGAGGATCACTTGAGGCCAGGAGTTCAAGACCAGCTTGGGCAACACAAGACCTCATCTCTACAAAAATAAGCAAACAAATAGATACACTTCGATACAGTTGATACAATAATATCAACTGACACTTGGATAGTATTAGGTTGGTACAAAAGTTATTGGGGTTTTTGCCATTATGTTTAATAACTTTTGCACCAACCTATATTTATAGTAGACTGAATAATTGCCACACAAAGATGTTAGGTCCCAATCTCTCATATAGGAGCCATGAGCCCATAGGGTGGAGGCCCAAGCCACAGACGGTTATCGCCAGCCCCGAGCCCTAATGGAACCTGCCCTAATGGAACTCCTGCCCTGCTGGAGTCCTTCATTGCGTGAGACTCGTGACTCCTTTCTTCCTTTCACTGTTCCCTTTTGGAATGGGAGTGTCTATCATTGTTTTGCTGTTATACCACACCTGTCCCAACATTGCTTTTGGGATAAATTGATTTTCTAGTTTCACAGATCCAGAGATAGAAAGGAATTTTTTTCCAGGATGAATCAGATCCAGAGTCTAACCCATATCTTAATCAGATGCTGTGATTTGGAATTTCTGAGTTAATGAGATTTAGATGAGATTTTGGACCTGAGTTGATTGTAGTGGATTGAGACTTTTGGGAACGTTGAAATGGGGTAAATATATTTTGCATGTGGAACAGACATGAATCTTTGGAGACCCAAGGGAGGACTCTGGTAGGCTGAATAATGGCCTGACCAAAGATGTTAGGTCAAATCTGTTATCCAAAAGACCATCAGAATGGCTAACTAGTAGGAAGGAGAGCTATATTGGTAGCATCAGCTTGCAAACCGGGAAGAGATCATCTCCAGTGTGGATTGAAGGTGCTCTCTTCAGAGGGGAAGGGAAAGGCTGGGTTTTATGCCTAACAAGGTCTGCATTACACCAAAAAACTATACATATTCAGCAGGTTTGGGGGAGAAGCTATGCATGTTTATGAGGGGAGTTGAGCACATGTGCAATGGGTAACCATATATGTAACATACATCCCATGTTCATTTTTGGGCAAGGTTTTAGCATTAAAATGACGTGGCATTTGGCTCAAGTCAGAAGGTGAACTGTATGACACAAAGTTTGTGCACAGCCTCTGTAAGCTGCTGAAACTGGCTTCAAGTCTGCAGGTGTCTATCAGAAAAGAGCATTTGTAAGGCTGGTTCTCAGTCCAACAGAGTTGTAGTGGTCTGGGGTATAAAGCTGAGTTAGGCAGGATCTGATCATTTGCCTAATAGCTTCTATTGTTAGGGAGTTTTGCAAGACAGTGGTTTTCCTTGCAGCCATAAGAATTTAGAAATTTTCCATGCCAGCTGAGCCCCGAACCTTCAACTCCTAGGTACCTTTTGTTTCTTTAACCTGAGGGTCTGTCGTCTTAGTTGATAAAGGGGTGTCTATTTTGGTTTCTCAGATCACAGGTCCTAATTTCTAGAGCCTTAAATGTTACCTTATAAGGAAAAATATTCTTTGCAATTATTATTAAGTATCTTGACATGGAGAGATGATCCTGGATTATTCAAATGGGCTCTCAATCCAACCATAAGTGTCCTTATAAAAGAGAGACAGGCTGGGCACTGTGGCTCACACCTGTCACTCCCAGCACTCTGGAAGGCTGAGGGAGGAAGATCACTTGAGCCCAGGAGTTCGAGACTAGCCTATCTAACGCAGTGAGGTCCCTTCTCCACAAAAAAATTAAAAATTAAAAAATTAGCCAGGTATGGTGGCACATTCCTGTAGTACCTACTGCTCAGGAGGCTGAGGCAGGAGGATCACTTGAGACCAGGAGGTTGAGGCTGCAATGAGCCATGTTTGAACCATTGCCCTCCAGCCTGGGCGACAGAGCAAGACCCTGCCTCAAAAAGAGAAAGACAGAGGGAGATTTTACACACAGAGAAGAGAAGGGAATGTGAAGATGGCGGCACAGATTGGAGAGATGTGTCTGCAAACTAAGGAACACCAGGAAACGCCGGCAGCCCCTGGGAGTGAGAAAAGGTGAAGAACAGATTCTCCCTGAGCCTCTGTAGGGAGTGCAGCCTCAGAAGCCTGGCCTCCAAAATTGTGAACATTTCTGTGTTAGTTGTCTCTTATGGGTTATTGTTGGTTATTGTCTCTTATGGGTTATTGTTGGTTATTGTCTCTTATGGGTTATTGTTGTCTTATATGGGTTGTTGGCACCCAGCAAGCACCCAGGCCCTTCCAGCCACTCTTGGCAGTCGGTCATTTCTTTCCATAAAAGATAAAGAACCCGGGGCTCAAGGGGAACCATGATTGCTCGAGATCATCGTCAATAACAGAGCTTGGTGGAAATTCACAAGTACTGACTCCACGGCCAGAGATCGTCTCTCCATTGGAGAGCGACTTCCTCCTTCTGGGTATGTGTCCTGTCACTTTGACAACCAGGCCCTGCCTCCACTCCTTTAAATGCAGGGTCAGCCTGAGGGAGGGAAGAGGCAAAAAAAGGGCCCAGACATGCCAGATCTTCCTACAGTGGCCCTGTGCCAGGCCGTTCACCCAGAGGGAGGGTCTGCCTTCCATATGCATCTCAACTGTCCTTTCTTTCTGTGTCTCCACACTGGCTGTGAGGCTCTTCCCAGCTGACAGATCACAATGGACCTGTCCCTGTTATGATCCTTTGTATGGTGACAGATAAACTGGGCAAAGTCTAAAGGCTGCCCCTGAGACAGTACTCATGATTACAATGATTTTTCCAGCCACATCATCCTTTCAAACTTTCATTTGACTTCTTGTTCCTCACGAGCACAGGGAGAAATGAGAGCTTCATTCCTTGAACCAGAAACACAAAAGGGAGTTCTCCAAGATGATCTGTGCCTGCGCATTTGGAAAGGACAAAAGCAATGCTCTGATGTGACTGTTTCCTGGTTCTTCCTCTTTGCATTGAAAACTGCTCTCTCCACTCTTCTGCAAATTCGCCCAGAGGGAGTAAGGTGCCGGGCGCCTGTCACCACTGTGTTGACTTGAAACTCCTGAACGTGCCCGCTGCCCTCAGAATCCCTCCGGGGCCTGAAATCACCTCCATATTGATTTCTTGTTGCTGCTGTAACAAATGACCTCAAACTTGGTAGCTTCAACAATACAAATGTAGTACGCTACAGTTCTGGAGGTCAGAAGTCTGACGTAGCCTCCCTGGGTGAAAGTAAAGGTGTCTGTAGGGCTGCAGTCCTTTCTGGAGGCTCTGAGGGAGGATTCCACTTCACACCGTGCCCAGCTTTTAGAGGTGTCCATGCCCCTTGGCTTACATCTCCCGTCCATCATCAAAGCCAGCAACGTTGCACTTCCTGCCTTCTTCACAGCCGTGTCTCCGCTGTAAACACGGCTGGGAAAGGTTCTCACTCACAAGGACCCTTGTGATGACATTGCACCCACAGGATATTCCAGGGTCCTCTCCCTGTCTCACAGATGGCTGATTGCAACCTGAACTCCTCTGCTACCTGAATTCCTGTTTGCTGTGAAAAGTAACATAGGCTTAGGTCCCGGGGATTAGGAGGTGGGCCTCTTTGTTTGGGGGTGGGGGCTCCTCATTTTGCCCACCACACCTCCCATTAGGGCCTGCCATCATGATGGGCCATTACTGAAATGAGGGTGTTTACCTGGGCAGTGGGGGTTTAAGGCCATCCCCACCACTGCGCACCAGCCCGCTGATCATGAGCACGGTGCTGGTCATAGTTTTCTGAGACAGGGAGGTCCCAGAAGGCTCCAACAGCAGGAAAGGTAGGTTTCCCTAGCGCTCATGGGTGGATGCCTTAGAAATAAGAGAGAAACAAACAGCCTCTGGGCCTTGAGAGGTTTAGATTTCGTATTTGAAGCAGAGGTGGTGTGGAGGGGAGGGCCGGGGCCGGCACCTGTTCAGAAAATGCATTCCCCAGAGATGGAAGCAGGTGATGGTGTTCTCACTTTCGTTGTGCTGAGAGAAAAAGTCCTTTGTTCCAGCTGTGCCCAAGGCTTTATTCACAGACTCCCGTCTCTCCCAGGGGTGCTGGAAAGACCTTGGGGACCTCCTCACCCTTCTTGCTGGAAGATGCCTGTACCGCAGCCCACGAGACACCAGCTTTGCCGGGGTGGCTGCACTGTCAACTCAGTGCCTAGCAAGGATGCGTCCAGCTGGGCATAAAGACAGCCCGGCCCGCTGAGCAGAGACAGCTTCCCCTTCACCACCAGGCTGCTGACAGATGTGAGTGGGGCAGGGCAGGGAGGAATCAAGGAGGCACACCCAGGAAGCCCGAGGAGAGGGGCCAAGCTCTGTCCGGATGTGGTGGCCGAGCACCCTGCAGAGGCTCAGTGGCCCTGGCAGCCCCTTGCCTGCTCTCTGGAGGCCTTTGCTCTCCAGTCCCCTCCCTTGAACTCTGAACTTCCACGGGTGAGGGGGGGTGATAGAATAATGGCTTTATTTTCCCGGTCTGAAAAAAATAATAAAGGAGAAATAACAGCTGGGCCTTCCTCTGCATGGAGTTTCCGCTCCCACGAGCATGTCCGTGTTTAGCATCGGCAGCCACCTGGCCATGCTGGACTCGGTGCGGCTGGGTCTGCAGTCGCATAGACATTTATGGTATTTCCAGTGGCCTGTCAACAGTGCCTGGTGTTCTCTAACAAGTGCTGTGGCCTCCAAGGGCCTGACCACCTACCTGCAGGGCTTGAGAACCACAGTTCAAGCAAGGTAAGACAGGGTCGGCAAGGCTGGCCTTGGCGTCTCCGCAGGTCAGTTGGTCCTCAGCCAGGCAGGCCACCCTGTGGGCTTTGGGGCTGCTTTCTCTCTGGAATCTAACTCAAAGCCTTTTTTTTTTTTTTTTTTTTTTTTTTTTTGAGATAGAGTCTCGCTCTGTCACCCAGGCTGGAGTGCAATGGTGCAATCTCTGCTCAGTGCAACCTCTGCCTCCTGGGTTCAAGCGATTGATTCTCCTGCCTCTGTCTCCTGAGTAGCTGAGATTACAGGCACCTGCCACCACACCCTTTTGTATTTTTGGTAGAGGCTAGGGTTTCGCCATGTTGGCAGGCTGGTCTTGAACTCCTGACCTCAAGTGATCCGCCTGCCTCAGCCTCCCAAAATGCTGGGATTACAGGTGTGAGTCACCACGCCCAGCCTGGAAGCCTCTAAATGAGCCAGGTGACCCTGTGTCTTTGAGAGCACTGAGGGCTGGGCTCCAATGGGCAGGGCAGCCCATCCACGACGTCGGCACGTGGATCTCTGGCTCCTTGTTAGACAGGGGCTCTGTACAGTAGAGTGGCGGGAAGGTCACAGAGCCCTCTCTCTCCACAAGGTCTCTGAGTAAAAAGTGCCTGAAGTGTCCACCTCCAGCACCACAGCATGCTGGAATTGCCGGCTGTCTCTTGAGTTTCCTTTTAGAACCTTCTCTAGAGCTCTGCGATTCACAGAATGGATTCACAGCTGCTAGAGTGGTAAAACCCATTGCAGATTGTTCAGACTATTAGAAAAAATTCTCTTGTATGGAGCCCAAATTTGCCTCTAATTCTGACCCCTAAGCTATATTGAATTAGTCCAGTCTTCTTCTCATGGCAGGTTCAAATCTTTAAAGCTGATTGGAGACCTCAGCAAGGCCCTTCCAGTTTTCCCACTTCTTTATGGAAGCTTCTTCCCAGGTGGGATGCACCCGAGACAGCCCCTGCTCTAGATTCGGCCTTCTTTACTCACTCCTCCTACAAATCAACTCGGTGGGGGGGCCATACTTAGAGCTCTGTGCTCACTCAATTCAAATTGCACTTTTAAGAAGCGACAACAACAACCTCTGAATTTCACGTTGCTTTGTGTATTTTCTAAGTGGTTCCATAGAATGAAAGCAGGTTTTTCCAGGTTGGCTAAAATCTACCTGCAGCCACATCTTAGCCATGCGGTGTAATAACTAAAAGTATGGGCCGTGGAATCAGGCTGCTTGAATTCACACTCTGGCTTGATCACTTACGAGCTGTGTGGTTTTGAGCAAGTTACTTAACCTCTCTGTGCTTCAGTTTTCCATCTGCCAATCAGTGATAATAAGAGTGCCTACTTCAAAGCGTTGTTGTTAGGATTAAAAAGAATTAATGTGTGTTAAAGCCTTTAGTAGAATGTGTGGTTCTTAATAAGTGGCATTAAAACGATGTCAGCTGTTGTTATCTTTAAGCTTCTCTGCAACCCCAGAGTACCCAGAACTGTGTTGAGGACCCACTGTCTCCCAATCAGTAATCATTAACAGGTCCAGATACTGTAGCACCATGTGAAAGCACCCGGGTGTCTTAATACAGTATCTAGTCTCAACTTTCATCCTAAGGATGGTGAGTCTGGGGTCACAGTAGACCTCACCATCCATCAAGTTGGCCATCACTTCCTTTGAGGGCAGCCCCTCTAAAACACACTGATAGCTCACCATCTGGTGAACAGATTCACAGCTGCTGGAGTGGTAAAGCTCATTGCAGATTGTTCAGACCATTAGACAAAATTTTCTTCTATGGAGCCCAAATCTGCCTCTAATTCTGACCACTAAACTGTACATTGAATTAGTCCAAGTCCTCTCCTCATGGCAGGTTCAAAACTTTGACACTGAGGAACTCTTCTAAAAGCCCTTGGTGGTGCTCTAAGTGACAACGCAAGACGAAGTGACTTAAATAAGAGTAAAGGACATTGTGCCACTCTGGAAGTGAGGGACTCAGCTTCCGACCCCAGCCTGCACAGCCTCCCCAAGGCCTGGGAATTGCCCTGTCTTACTCTTTCCTCCAAAATAGATCCTAGTTTATGAGTTTCCTCCTCTCTTCCTCAGTGAGTCCAGACCCAGTGCTGGCCTTCTCATGCCTGGTGGGTGCAGGTTGGCTTTTCTGCAGCCACACTTGCCTCTGTTCCATACTTTCTCCACCTAAGAGTTAAAGTAAGGTTTGTTTGTTTCAGGTGGGGTCTTGCTATGTAGCCCAGGCTGGCCTTGAACTCCTGGGCTCAAGTGGTCTTCCCGAGTAGCTCAGACTACGGGGATGCACCCTGCACCAGGCTTAAAGTGAGTTTTTGAAAAGGGATCTCACATGAAAAGATGCTTGACATCATTAGTCATCAGAGAAGCACAAATTGAAACCACAGTGAGACACCACTTCATACCTACTCAGAATCAAAGGGACAATAACAACTGTCGGCGAAGATGAGGAACAATTGGAACCCTCATTCATTGCTGGTGAGATTGTGAAACGGTGCAGCCACGTTGGAAAACAGTCTGGCAGTTCCTCAAAAGATTAGCTGTGGAGTCACCACATGACCCAGAGATTCCACTCCTGGCCGTCTACCAAGAGAAATGAAAATACATTAAATCCACACAAAAACTTGTACACAAATCCCATAGCAGCACTATTTGTGATAGCCAAAATGTGAAAATCAACCAAATGTTTATCAACTGATGATGGGTGGATAAATAAAATGTGGTGTATGCCTACCTGGGGATATTATTTAGCCACAAGACTGAAGTACTGATACACGCCACTGCATGGCAGAATCTAAGCGAAAGTGGCCAGCCACAAAAGGCCACATGTTATACAATATCACGTATATGAAATGTCCAGGATAAGCAAATCTGCAGGGGCAGAAAGTGGATGAACGTTTCCTGAGGGTTAGAGGGTGAGGGAATGAGGGGTGAGGAGTGGCTGTTGATGGGGATTATTTGGGGAATAAAAAAGATGTTCTAAGATTAGATTATGGTGATGATTACACAACCTCATAAATATACTAAAAACCACTGAAACTTACACTTCAAATGGGTAGGCTTTTTGATTCCTAAATCATATCTCAATAAAGCTATTATGTAAAAGTGAATTTTTAAGCTATTTTTTATTTTACGGTATACATGTTTGATAGTACAATTTACACAATTTATCATACATGTTTATATCTCAATAAAAAGAAGAAAGAACATATTGGGCCAGGCTATTAAGGAGTAGCATAAGGGAGTTTCTTTGGGGAGATAGGACAGTTTCGCATCCTGACTGAGGTGGTGATTACTGGAGTCTACATGTGTGATTAAATGTCATAGATCTATACACCAAGAGGACGGGACAGAGTCACTTGAACCCAGGAGATGGAGGTTGCAGTGAGCTGAGATTGTGCCACTGAACTCCAGCCTGGAGACAGAGCGAGACTCCATCTAAAACAAACAAACAAACAAAAAAACCCAGACATTCTAAAAGCTTATCAATGGGGGAATCATTTTGTTATCTTTGTACATATATACTATGGCATATATTACATCATTTAAAAATAGCATAGACACATATAAATAAAGATCAATGATAAGAGAAGTGACAAATATGTATAATCTGACCCAATTAATGTTTTTTAAAAAGAAAAAGGCTGCGTGTATGTAAAAAGGCCTAGAAAGAGCTCTGTATAAATCTATTTTGTATTGCTATAAAGGAATATCGGACACTGGGTAATTTATCAGTAAAAGAGGTTTATTTGGCTCACAGTTCTGCAGGCTGCAGAGAAGCATGGCACCAGCATCTGCTTCTGCTGAGGGCCTCAGAGAGCTTCCAATCATGGTGGGAGGGGAAGGGGAGCTGTCATGTCACATGGCAAGAGAAAGGGAGCAAGAGAGAGAGGGGAGGACATGCCAGGCTCTCTTTATTTTATTTACTTGTTTTTAAGATGGAGTCTCACTCTTTCACCCAGGCTGGGGTGCAGTGGCATGATCTTGGTCCAGTGCAACCTCCGCCTCCCACAACCTCTGCCTCCCAGGTTTAAAAGATTCTCAGGTCTTAGCCTCCCAAGTATCTGGGATCACAGGTGTCCACCAAGAAGCCCAGCTAATTTTTGTATTTTTAGTAGAGATAGGGTTTCACCATGTTGGCCAGGCTGGTCTTCAACTCTTGACCTCGAGTGATCCACCCGGCTGGGTCTCCCAAAGTGCTGGGATTGCAGGCATGAGCTGCCGAGCCTGGCCCCAAGCTCTTGATTTTTGAGACAGTCTCGCTCAGTCACCCAGGCTGGAGTGCAGTAGTGTGATCTTGGCTCACTGCAACCTCTGCCTCCCAGGTTCAAGCGATTCTTGTGCCTCCGTCTCTTGAGTAGCTGGGATCACAGGCACCTGCCACCAAGCCCAGCTAATTTTTGTATTTTTAGTAGAGATGGGGTTTCACCATATTGGCCAGGCTGGTCTTGAACTCCTGACCTCAAGTGATCCTCCTGCCTCAGCCTCCCAAAGTGCTGGGATTACAGGCGTGAGACACCGCACCTGGCCCCAGGCTCTTTTTAAACAACCAAATCTCAAGGTAACTAACAGGATGAGAGCTCATTTATTGCAATGGGGATGGCACCAAGCTATTCATAAGGGATCCACCCCATGATCCAAGCACCTCTCATTAGACCCCACCTCCAACACTGGGGATCACATTTCAACATGAGATTTGGAGGTGACAAATATCCAAACTGTATCAAGCTCTGAAAGTAAAACTCAATTGATGCTTACCTCTCCCAGCCTCAGAGGGCAGAAGTCAATGCCCTCTCGTGGTGGGGGTGGAGGAAGGAAGGAAGACGTGTGAAGGTCAATCTCGTCATTTTATGAAAAGCATGAATACTAACAAGAATTTCTTATGATGACATGTCCAAGTATCTTTTGGTAATTTTTTTTTTTTTTTTTTTTTTTTTTGAGACGGAGTCTCGCTCTGTCACCCAGGCTGGAGTGCAGTGGCACGATCTCGCTCACTGCAAGCTCCACCTCCCAGGTTCACGCCATTCTCCTGCCTCAGGCTCCTGAGTAGCTGGGACTACAGAAGCCCACCACCATGCCCGGCTAACTTTTTGTATTTTTAGTAGAGACGGGGTTTCACCATGTTAGCCGGGATGGTCTCGATCTCCTGACCTCATGATCCACCTGCCTCGGCCTCCCAAAGTGCTGGGATTACAGGCGTGAGCCACTGCGCCCAGCCTTGGTAATTAAAAAAAAAAAAAAAACAGGTTGTGCCAACAGCAAAACGGGGAAGGCAAGGCTGTTTATTGACAGTCATCTACAATGACAGGAGTTTAACTCGTTGGTCTCATGGGGACATCAAAACATCTCTGAGTAGAGTTGATGTAGCCTCCCAAGTGTGTATCCCCAAACCTCACCTCTAGCCCAACATGAAGCGTCACAAACAAGTCAATGCTTTTACAGTAAACATCCCTTAGTTTACTGAGAAAAAAAAAATCAAAGTCTGGGACAAGGATACTTAAGCTTAAACAGTTGCAGGTTGATGGAACCTTTGTAACTCTGATGAAATCTATGGACTTCTTCCCAGAAAGAAAAAGAAGGTCACATATACATACACAAAACAATATTTTCGTTACAAGTGGAGCCCTGAATTCCTGCCCTACAGAAGAAATAATGATTTTCCTGCCCATGAGGCCCTTTGGCACTGGGGCTTAATCCACTTTTTTGACTCGTATCCAACTACTCCCCCCACCACCCAACCCCATTCATTCATTGGCTCCCTCCCGACACCTTCGCTCACTCCCTGTCTATGTTGAAGGCCTTCCCTCCCTCCACTTTCCTGGCTGCCTCAGCTTCCCTCAAGTCCTAGTTTTCTCCTGGTCACCCCCCTGGAACTCACCGCAGCACACTCTAGCCAATCATTTCTGCCTCTGCCTGGGTGTTACTGGTCACAGCATGCCGGCATTCAGGAAATAGTTAAAGCTGCTTCTTCCTTGAATGACTAACCAGGTGAATGAAATTGAATGACAGCAAGCAACTAACTGTCATTTAACAGTTAATGGAAGAAAGTTCATCTATGTTACCTTTGGAGATAGTTTTAAATAAGAGAGGCTTAGAGAGTGAAAGCAGAGAGGAACTAAGGTGGGGGCAGTGGTTTTAAGTGTCTCTTTTGGGTAGAGAGGATGCTCAGGGTCCTTCAGATCCCATCAGGGGAAGCAGTGCCTGCTGCCTGGGGTTCCTTCCAGCAGGCACTTGATCACAATGTCGATCAAGTCTACTGTCTGCAGGAGCAAAGGAAGAATCCATTATTTGTAACTCACTCCTCCTGTGAGAGCCAATCCTCAGATAATGGAGAAGACCTGAGGGGTCCCTCTATCTGGGCTGCTATTTCTTGGCAAGATTCACCTGGACCATTCTGGAAAGAATGCTGTTTACCCTCATACCAAAAACACATTCAGAAAGAAATATGCATCATCCTCCCTGCAAAGTCCTCTTGGGCTAACCACCTTTGGGCCTGTTCCTTGCTCTGTCTGCCTGGCGTTTAGACCTGTGCAAAGGCGGAAGAACCTTGTGATTTAGTTGCAAGAGCCAAGCAGTGACTGGAGGAGTCTAACATCCTGCTCAGTGTCCGGCTGCCAGGTAGCCAGCAGCCAGGTCCTGTTTCCTGATGTCCACTCCCTATTGTGGGACAGTCTTAGTCATCACACCTAGTCAAAGCCTTCTGGTCTGACTTGGAGGCAGTGCCTCCTGGATAATCACTCGGACACAGACAGCTTTGGGCCCACTGGGTGTGCTGTATCCCTCTCCGGAATATCTAGTGAATTCTCAGCCCCTACTCTTGAACCAGGAGATTTGCAGGCATTAGTGAATCATTAAGTAGCAAGTGTCCCTTATTACCAAAAGGAAGGATGGACCCTCCACAAAGAGGGGCAGCTGGTGGCACACACAGATTTAAGAGGAGAGGGATTTCTTAGGGTTCAAGTGATCTTGAATCCTGCAGGGCTAGGGGTGGGGAGGCTGAAGGAAGGAGGGATCCAGGACTGGCTCCTGAAACCTATTCTGCACCTCCCAGCTCTCCCAGGCCCTAGAGGAGGTGCTTTCAGTGAGGACTGTAGTACCTGGGCACTCCAGTTCCTGATGTCTCACAAGGACCTTGGGAAGAAAGCTAGGCAGGTATTCTTATGCCCACTGTATAGCGGGGGAAATGAGGCCCAGAAAGGCTGTTGACTCCTTTAGGGTGCAGAGCATGTGCGGTGAGGCTGAACCTGAACTCAGGGCTACAGATGCAGTCTTGAGCCCTGCCACCTGCACGCCCAGGTCGTCCAGGTATCAAAAGGCACGTGCGAAACCCTCGGGACACCACGAAACACTGGGAGTCAGCACTGTGGCTTGACAAGGCCCCAGGCCGCCTGGGCTCCGTGCCCCATGGTTTCTTGTGCGTGGCCAGAGTCATCAGAGGCAGTGCGGGTCCTCGGAGAGCCCTGCAGCCCCCAGCCCGGCTTTGCTTCTCGCCATCTCGCAGCAGTTTGTGGCTGCCGCCAGTCTGTCTCCCGCACACGCCACCGCATCGGCTAAGGCTTGCAACTGAGACATGAATTCCCCAATGAAGCTTGCTGGCATTGTGCCCCAAAATAAAGAAATTAATTAAAGTCTTTTTGCCAACATCAACTGGGCCGGAGGTGGGCTTGGACGCCCCATCTTGGAGCTCACGCCTCCTTCTGGGAGCACATCCTTAGCTCCCTGGCATCTCGTGCATTGGAGGCAATAAAGGTCCAAGGCAGGGAAGACCTCAGAAGCTTGGGTGGCCCCACTGTGTCCCCGCTGCCTGTTGGTGACCCACAGTGTCCTACGGGTCGGGGGAAGGCTGAGCTGTCCCGGGTCAGGAGGCACGACCTCCTTACCACCTTGACTGTGTCCCTGCAAGTTAACCAGTGACACAGAACAATCCAGATGTTTGTTGGGTGTAGTGGCAGGAAGAGCCGTTTGCTCCTAGATATTTTCCAAAGGAGAGATGAGTCACGTGGTCTGGGAGAGGGTGTCATGCTGAGGAAACACGGGAGCTTTGTGTTCAAATAGTTCTGGGTTCAAATCCTGACCGTCCTTTACTTAGGGAGGTGGGAGCGTGCCTGAGCATCGCTATTCTCATTTGTAAAATGGAGAGGAAGGCATGAGGGGTGAGAGACAGGGCTGCCCAAAAGCCTTGCTCTAGGCCAGAGGTCCTCAACCTAGGCTTCGGGTGGAACCCAGGCACCCGCAGTGATTCCAACCTAGAACGGCTGAGGACCAGACTGTGGTGGGTCCTCGGAGTCACCTGGCGGTCCCCCTTGTCAGACCTTGCTCCAATGTGGCCTCTCAGGGAGCCTGGCTACACCAGCCTGCTGCTCCCCACTCCCCGGCACTCCCCAAATCCTGCTCTATGTTTTCCTTTTCCGTAACACTCGATGTCTTTTAAAACATTCTGTTGAGGCCAGTCGTGGTGGCTCACCCCTATAATCCTAGCACTTTGGGAGGCCAAGGCGGATGGATCACCTGAGGTCAGGAATTCGAGACCAGCTTGGTGAACATGGTGAAACCCCTTCTCTACTAAAAATACAAAAATTAGCCGGGCGTGGTGGCACGTGCCTGTAATCCCAGCTACTCAGGAAGCTGAGGCAGGAGAATCACTTGAACCCGGGAGGTGGAGGTTGCAGTAAGCCGATATCGCGCCATTGCGCTCCACCTGGGGGGACAAGAGCGAAACTGTCTCGGAAAAAAAAGATTCTGTGACCCTTTTTGTGTTTATGGTGCCCTGTCCTCCTGCTGGAACGTAAGCTCCATGAAGGCAGGGGCCTCGGTGTTGGTGACTGTCCCCAGAAGTGCCCGGCCCCTAACAAGTACTGGAAAACACTGGCTGGAAGCCGAAATGTGGAATCAGCAAGCCCTTTTTCCATTCCTGTCCCCATCACTTTACGGTGCTATAGTCTCCATGACTTTGCTTATTGTTTTCTCCCCTTGCTCTGGATCAGTAGAGACCTCGACTGTCTTATTTAGGGCAGTGTGCACAGTGCCGGGAACACTGTCCACTCCAAACTCAGAAGGCATTTGTTGAACGAATGCGCTACTGTGTGCAGGGGGCGGAGGCTCATAAGGTGTCCTCTGCTTCCCTCTGCTGGGAAGTCATGGGAAAGTCTTCATCTCAAAGAAGGTGGACAGACTGAAAAGGGAGGGTGAAAATTTGGTTTGGGAGCCTGAAGAGCAGGTTGTTAATTACATATTTTTTGTTTTAACACTGTTAAAATCAGACAAAGCTGCCTACACCTTCCCACTCTCCTAGGCGCTTCTTCATTCCATCCATGCCAGGACAACAATCCTGGATTTTTATTTTTATTTTTTTAAATTAAGATGATTTTTAATTGATACCTAATAGATGCACACATAGTTTCACGGCATCCTGGATTTTGAAGTATTCCATCCTGTTACCTGCATGAATACACTTATTCTCGCAGGCACTGGCTGTCTGTTTTGGGGTTGGACTCCCCTCTCCTGGTCTCTCGACGTTTGCTTTGCTGGAGGGTGAGTGTGAACAGAGCCGCTACCAGCACTGGGCCTCACTCAGGCGGCATAAGGTCAGACTGCTGCTAAGGGTTGGGGCGACTCAGGGAAGGACAGCTCTGCATCTTTTTCTAGTTCCTGGGACTGGGGAGAGTGTGAGAGGCGGACAGAGAGGGCAAATCAGCCACAGCCTAACTGGGAAATGCTTGGCACAGAAAAATCCCATGTCCAGTTACCTTTGGCTTCTTCAGGATTGAGAGCCTCCTCCCTCCAGACTGGTTACTGTTCCTTTAGTCAGGTTTCTTTTTTAATTTTTAAGTTTTAGAGGCAGGGTCTCACCGTGTCTTATCTAGGCTGGAGTGCAGTGGCGTGACCATAGCTCACTGCAGCCTCGACTACCTGGGCTGAAGTGATCCTCTTGCTCCAGCACCCCCAGTAATTGGAACCAGAAATTTTTAATGTGTATAGACTTCACATTCTCTTGCCTGGTACTGTCAGGGTGGTTTAACTAGGGCAGAATTTTCAGGCTTATATCTATTGGCCCAAGATCCTCCCAGTGACAAATCCCTGAACTTTTTGGCCCTAAATCAGCTAGTGTCACATGGGTTTGTTCCAAAAAACGAGTGTACTCATTTTGTAGAATAACATCCACACCTGACCTTTCTCTGGCCATGTCAGTCTCCCATAACAATTACTTTTAAAATATTCTGCCCCAGAGACAGAACACGATTCACGTATCCCCATTTGTGGTTGAGAAAATACGGGCTTCATTCCTTGATTAATTTTTACATACTATTATTACTCTGGCCACATGAGATATTGTGTTTGTGTCTCTCCCACTATTTGACAGCCCTTGATGGCAAAGACTGTCCTTGCTTATGCCCTTAGTGTTTAGCATAGTGCCTACTGATTTGGAAGAGCTCAATTAAAGTTTTTTAAATGAATGACTTAGTCCACTTGCCCTGTACTATTCTTCTGCTCAAACTAGAACATAGCTGTTTTTTTTGTGTGTATTCCTGTGCATGTCCCCAAAGGCCCACACCCCTGGGAGATGGTTCTGTTTTTTTTTTGTTTGTTTTTGTTTTTGTTTTTAAACAAACAGGGTCTTGTTCTGTCACCCAAGCTGAAGTGCAGTGGTGCAATCATTCCTCACTGCAGCCTTGAATTTCTGGGCTTGAGCAATCCTCTGCCTCAGCCTCCCAAGTAGCTGGGACTACAGGTGCATGCCACCATGCCCAGCTAATTTTTTTTTTTTTTTGGAGATGAAGTCTTGCTCTGTCACCCAGGCTGGAGTGCAATGGCGCTATCTCGGCTCACTGCAACTTTTACATCCCGGGTGCAAGTGATTCTCCTGCCTCAGCCTCCCTAGTAGCTGGGATTACAGGTGTGCGCCACCACGCCCAGCTAATTTTTGTATTTTTGGTAGAGACAGGGTTTTGCCATGTTGGCCAGGCTGGTCTTGAACTCCTGACCTCAAGCATTCCACCCACCTCAGACTCCCAAAGTGCTGGGATTACAGGTGTGAGCCACAGCACCCAGCCCAGCTAATCTTTTAAATTCTTTTTTTAAGAGACAGAGTCTCACTGTTTCCCAGGCTGGTTTGGAACTCCTGGCCCCATGTGATCCTCTTGCCTTGGATCTCCAAAGTGCTGGGATTACAAGCATGAGCTACTGCGCCCCAGCACCACTGGGGGACGTGATCAGCATTTAGTCAATGTGGCAGGGAAGGCTGGGCCCTGGGATCAGTAAACTAAATCCCATCATCCTACTCATCTATAAACGGTCTTTTGAATCCTCCTTGTTGGAGTTTTTCCTCATTATGGATGTCTCTACCCTCAAAATGTCTTGGATACAAAAGGTTATGTCCTCACCCTACTACTGTTGAGAGGGGAAGGTCCCTGTGCACTGTGGGAACCCTGAGGCTCGAGAACCTGTATGCCAGGTGATGGGCTCGGGGACGGGCATCCAGAGGGGGACATCTGGGGACATGGATTATCTGTGCTCAGCAGAGGAATGTGGGGGAGGGGAAGAGGGGAAGGGAAGAAGAGAGGGAGGAAGAGGAGGGAGGGAGGAAGAGAAGGAATAGATATTTGCAAAGGACAGAGTCAGAGGCCATAAAATGTGGAAAAGAAAATGAGGGGAAATCATATAAAAGATAGTGGTGAAGGGAAGGCTCTGATTTTATAAAATAAATCATTACATTAGGGATAAACACAACTAAAGTAAAGGTAAATTTGGTGCTTACTAAAGGGTCTGCAAAGATTTGAAATCATTAACATTTTAAGCGTGTTTGAAAATTATTTTTGGCTTGTAGAAAAACAAGGCATAATGTTTGTTATAATGTGCTGTAAAAACACTTGAATTCCTATGTTAGATGGAGAAGCACAAGCTTCTCAAAATCTTCTCTGTTTTATAGATATGGGGTCTTACTATGTTGCCCAGGCTGGTCTCAAGCTCCTGGCCTCAAGCGGTCCTCCTGCCTTGGCCTCCTAAACTGCTGGGAGTACAGCTGTGAGCCACTGTGCTCAGCCCTCAAAATCATTTGTGATTAAAACAAAAAACAAAAAACAACAACAAAAAAAACAAATCCTGGAAAGTGGGATCTGTCATCTCATTTTATATAGAGATTTTCTATGATAAGAAAAACAATGTCCACGTTGTGACTGTCAGGATAATGCTGCTAAAGCTAATATCATGCTCTTTTTGTTTTCATTTTGAACTGCAATCATGAAAGCATCTGACTGGGTGGCATTTGTTGGCAGAGCCGGGGACATGGTGAATGTCCACAGTCACGAGCGGGCAGTTGCAGCTCTCCTGGGGTCCTTGGCATTCTGCACACACCAGTGCTCTTGAACATTTCTTCCTCCTGTTCCAGCTTCTGACAAGAGCGCTCACCCCAGATTCTGGAACCCTTTGAGGAGTGGGAGGAGAACGGTGGAGGCCCATAGGGCTGTGGTAATAACAGCAGCCAATACAGGCTGCAGGTACAGGCTGCAGAATCCAATCTGATGGTGGAGGGAAGATGGGAGGGGAGATGACGAAGACTCCTGCGGGGATCCCCTTGACTTTTCCCAGGATCGGGGGCGGGGTTGAGGAAGCTAAGGTGTTAGCACAGGCCTGAACCCCCTGAAGACCCCCCCCTGCCCTGTCATTCCCTCTTCATCTTCCAGAGAACCCGGCGGTCGGTTTCCCAGGTCTGGCCGACCTCCCTCGCTATTCATTTCCAGCAACAGACCCCATCATACTTTCATGAGCGTCCTGTCCTGTATCCTCCCTCCCTCATCAGCCACCCACAAAGAAGAACCACCAGAGAGAAGCAAACAGAATGTATTTGACTGTATTTCAAAGGCAGTGACTGTAAACAAACTTGGTTGAAGAAATAAGAACCACATGACAAAATGCGTGAATTTCACATTTGAGAACCCAGAATTCAGCTCCTGTTATACAAAATTTGTAAAAATTTATTGCCTTGGCGTAAAGTCAAAATCATGCCTTGGTGTAAAAAAATCATGCCTTGGCGTAAAGTGAAAATCTTCACAGAAGGGTATGCTTTGTGTCACCAAATGGGGGTGCAGCTGTGTGATATCTGTGCAGTTTTTGATAAAATTAAAAATTTTCTGTGAAAGATTCTTAACTGGAAATTGGAAGGGAAAACAAGAAGAAACAATGTAATGTAGCGGTGGAAACAAAATTCTCACAATGAATAGCAGTTTTTCCAGCTTCTTTGACACGGATTTCCTCATCATGAATGGCGGCTCTCCTGAACTAGGAGTGAGTGTGAATCTTCATTTGAGGAAGGGGAAGAAGAGCTTGGAGGGTGACCGCCTCTCCCTGAGAGAGCCAGTTGTGTTCATGATTTTGGTTCCTTCTTCCTCCTAATTAGGCATCTGCCCAGGAGCCCAGGAGCCCAGGAGCCAGGGCTTAGCTTCCTGGCTATTTTCAACTCTTCTTAGTGAAGACCAGCATTGCCAGCCCACTGACCCCAGTAGGGTCACCCCTGCCCACTGAGAACCAGCACCCTCCCACCCCCCACCAGAGTTCCCTGCAGGAACCAGCTACCTCTAGTGGGAGACACTGAGTAAAGGCAGAGGGGCCCCTCCTTTCTCAGGTGCCCTGTGCTAGTGTTGGGCAGCTCTAGCGTTGGAAACTGCTTTCTCCACTGAGCTGAAGGCTGCCTCCCGGGATATGCACCCAGTGGTCCCCATTCAGCCCTGGGAGCCACTCAGATCAAGTCTGGCTGTATCCCGAGGGCGACCAGGACAGCCCTGTGAGTGGCAGGTCCCCTCCTGGAACACTGCTTCGCCAGCCCATCACCCCAGTCCTGTGGACTGCTCCTCCCTCACCTGGTTTCTATGTGGACCCACCATCCTTGCCCTCCTGGACCCCTAAACTGGCCCACGTGTTTTGTTGTAGAATGGGGGCCAGGACTGGACATGTGGTTTGATTGCTAAGGACCCAGCAGAGGCTCATCGTGCGGTAGACTCTGTATTTTATCGTGTGTGTGTGTGTATATATATATATATATATATACATATATATATACACACACACACATACACACGATATATATATATATTAAGTGGACACTATATGAATATATATGCATATATGTACATACATATATGTGTACACATTGTATGTGTATATACACATATGCATACATATGTGCATACATATATGTATGTATACACATGTGCATGTACGTATACATATGTGCATGTATGTATACATATGTGTATGTATGCATACATGTGTGTATGTATACATATGTGTGTATCTATGTATACATATGTGTATGTATGCAAATGTGTATGTATACGTGTATGTATACATTGCGTATGCATGTGCTTATGTATACATGTGTATGTATATATGTGTATGTATACATATATGTATGTATACATATATGTGTATGTATGCATATATGTATGTACACATATGTGTATGTATGCATATATGTATGTACACATGTGTATGTATGCACATATGTATGTACACATATGTGTATGTATGCACATATGTATGTACACATATGTGTATGTATGCATATATGTGTATGTATACATGTCTATGCATGTATACATATATGTGCATGTATGTATACATGTGTGTATACATAGATGTGTATGTATACATAGATGTGTCTGTGTACGTGTGCATGTATACATGTGTGTATGTATACGTGTATGTATACATATACGTGTATGTATACATATACGTGTGTATGCATGTATACATATACGTGTGTATGCATGTATACATATACGTGTGTATGCATGTATACATATACGTGTGTATGCATGTATACATATATGTATGTATGTATTTAGTAGACATTGTACTTCTGATGTGGATAAGGTGATGAAGCTAAAAAATCACACTAACCTATGGCATTATGTTTAGATGGAGCAAAGTAACTAAAAATTGCCTCAACAATCCTGCAACTCCAGATCTTCAATTTACACTGAACACCGTACACAATTGTTCTGGGCCCATCTTTCTAATGTATTGAAATAATAGGGACTGCATCCCCTGCTCCCATCCCCTGTTCATTCCTTCTGTGGTCCACCCACTGGGAGGGAGCTCTCAAGGGGGGAGCTAGAAGAAGTTTTAAAAAGACAGGAAAGTCTAGAGAAAGAACCAGTCAACAAGCGAAAAATTATTATTTTTTCCTACCACGACTCTTGCCCAAATTTGGCTGTTTCTTAGTGGAGAAATGTGGGACATGAGAATTGGGCTGGGAACAAGGAACCCTCACATGGATCGTCAGGCTGGAGGAGTAGGTGGGCACCATACTTCCTTGGAGAAAACAGAAGCAAGCATAAGACACTGTGGAAATGAAAGGAATAAACTTATTCGTGTTTAAGAGCTAGAGCCTTCCTTTTGGCTTGGGCATGATCTCTCGGATAGCTGGGAACACTGTCCCCGCTCATGTTTGGGGCGTGCTCCCCAGATACACACATGCATACCTGGCTCTCAGGGCAAGTTGCAGGTTGGCAAGTCCTGGTCAAATGCAGTGTGACTGCAGCCTCTCGAGGAGGCTCAGACTCTTGTGTTTGCAGGGATGTGCTAAGCCAGGTGCATGTGATGCCTGCCAAGAAAGGTGGAGGGTCTAGGGGTTGCTGAGTCCAGCAGCAATGGCGACTGCCACCTCCCCCGTACGGGGTCTCAGCCTCTGGCTGGAGCCTTCTTTCGGTGGAGAATCAGCCTGCTCTGTGCCCCCAACGTGTTTCAGTCATGGCACCCTCAACGGCACAGACCATGTTGGGGTAACATGTGCCCAGTTCTTAGCACAATGCCTGGCCTGTAGCAGTTCAGAAGCAGCAGTGGCTGAGAACCAGGAAGCCCTGGAGCAGAGGGAGTGAGGGTCAACCTGGCTCCACACTCTGTAGAGTCACCACGGCTCTCAGAGTGTCACTTTCCCATCAGAAAAGGGGGACCGATGGTTGTCAGCTCCCAGGGCAATGCTGAGGACTCAGCAAAGGAACCATACAGGGAGACGTGACCTGCTGGAACAGAGATGCTCCATGTGCATTAACTATCACTCTTTAGTCCAGCGAGGCGTGGGTGAAGATGGCAGAAGAATGAATGAAAGACTAGCGAGACGCACCAAGAACAGAGGTGCGCTGCCGGGGGGTGACCCTTGGGGAGGGGAGGGCCGAGGCTGATTTCTCTGGCGGGCTCAGCCTCACCCTTCACTCCTTCACTCCTCACTGAACTTCCTTGGCCATAAAATGCCCCTTCCACCTGAGGGAGCCAGGAGGCTTGACACGTGAGCAAAGCCGCACACACTCCTCCATCGTCTTCCTAGGTCTTTCACACAGGCCGATGTCCTCCCTGCCCTTTCTGTTTTCATCTCCAAATACATGCACACAAGGTCAAGCTTACAAGCAGCTAAGGAAAAAACCTGAAGAATGGTATCTGCTCGTAGAGTAGCTAGTGACACGGAGTGCACAATCAAACCTCCCGCAGGAGTCTCCTCATTACGACCTGAACGTGGTTATACACGGAAGGGTGAAGGTGCCCCACCCCATGGAACACAGTTCACACAGAGCTGTCACCAGTGCCAGCACCACCACCCTACGCTCAAGAGAGGCTGCCCGGCCACCACCAGACAAGCGTCAGAGCCAGGAGAATGTGCCTGGGCTGCTGGACAACTGGGGTGTGGACTGGGCACCCCAGGGAGGGAGGAACACAGAGATGGCTAAATGGCAGCGAGCTGCATGGCCAGAGGGCATGCTTACTCTCTGGTGCTATTTTATGGCAACAGCTCTAAGTGCCACTTTGGTACCTGATACTCTTTATTTCTTATTGGGAGAGAATGACATACCTGCAAAGAAGGCTGAGAAATACTCTGGAAGATGAGACACACAGAAGCCACGGAGAAAAAGGGATTAAGTGATGGAGTCAAAAGCGAGAAGCCTCAGTCATGTTCCTGATAAGGACGGAAGGTATTTGGGCAGACAGCCAAGCCCACATTGATTGACACAGGGCAGTAACAGGAGAGATTTCTTCACAGACAGAACTGTTTTCCAAAGCGGGCTGCAGAGGCCTCCGGTGGGGAGGGGGCACTGGGAACACTTTCCCTGGCCACTGCCTTGTGAACTTCTGGGGACTTCTTTCATTTGGAACTCCCACTACACAAGGCTAAGGTTTTCCACAGCCAAGGCTTGGCAAGCCCTTGCTTAAGGAAGAGGGACCAGAACCACAAAGCTGGCATGTGGGTGAAAACGGCGCCTCTGGCCTAGATCCCCGGGCACTCTGATGAGACCCCACAGCTGGCTCCACTCCCCCACCCCATCCCACTCTCCCCATGCTGTGAGCTGGGGCCGTCTGGGTGAGGAAAGCGCTGTGGTTCTGGCTCAGGGTCTGGCACAGCCAAGGACTCACCCTGTCCAAATGCCCCCCAGAATAGTGGCTCCCTACCAGGCGAACTTTAGCTTCAGTAGTTGTTAAGCTCCAAAACACTCACCTCCATCTAGGACAAGAAAAGGACCCAGTGGGAGGGTGATGTCCCGGAGCTCATAATGATTGTTTTCAGTATTTGGATCAGCAGATAGGATTGGATATGGAAAGGAGAAAATCCCCTAGAAAGTTGTTAGGTAAATCAGGGATAAAATCCCCCGTCCTCGTGATGAATCAGGACAGCCAGTGCCCACAGCAGTTAGAACGCGGCCTCCTGCATCAGGCAAACCCGGGTCTGCTTACCTGGGCGAACCATTGCACCTCTCCACCTGGGCGTGGTGACAGTCCATGCCTAACCCACAGGGATCCCTGTGAGGAGTAAGGCTCTGGGGCAGAGGGGCCACCCCAAGCCGCCTGGAAGTGTGCCTGCCTGTTAGCCACCACTGTCATACCTTTCAAACACAGCACCCGCAAGCATGCAGGAGACAGATCTGGGAGGTACCACACCCAAGATCACCTTTCTCCCCCATCAGTGTGTCATTGACTTGTTCTCGCCCCAATCCCAGGCAAGTGGGGAAATGTGTTTTTTTTGCCATGAATGCAGACTGGAGGAGAATGTGTGAGGCTTGCGGAGTCGCAAGGCCCCATGGCCCTCCCGGGTCTGCCCTGCTTCCTCTCAGCCTGATGCTTGGTGACTCCTCTCACTGTTGGGGGCTGAGCCTGGGTCCCTGGGGAGGATGGTGACACATGGGCCACACAGGAAGGACTCAGAACCTTCCAGGCTCTGTCCTGGGGGCCTGCAATCTTCTTGCCCCTTGCACGTGGCAGAGTTAACTCAATTTTGGTGACCAGGCCTCATCTGATTTAGTCAGTAAACTGGATGCGTTTGCTCAGAATGACCCGGCCACCAAGACTTTTCCATATGACTGGCCTGACTTTTGAAAGATGTCCCTAGTATAATGTCCCATGGACCACGGGAAGACGTTGTTCAAACTCGAGGCCTTTTTTTTGGGGGGGGGGGTTGGAGTCTCGCTCTGTCACCCAGGCTGGAGTGCAGTGGTGCAATCTTGGCTCACTGCAACCTCTGCCTCCCGGGTTCAAGCTATTCTCCTGCTCAGCCTCCTGAGTAGCTGGGACTACAGGTGTCCACCATCACACCCAGCTAATTTTTGTATTTTTAGTAGAGATGGGGTTTCACCATATTGGCCAGGCTGGTCTCAATCTCCTGGCCTTGTGATCCGCCTGCGTCGGCCTCCCAAAGTGCTGGGATTACAGGCGTGAGCCACTGCGCCTGGCCAAAATCGAGGCTCTTTAGGGAGCAGAGCGTGGGGAAAGACAATGAAAGTCGAATATGGAACCTGATCAAGGAAGCACCAAACAGAAACAGACATTCACTCAATGAAGTTAAATTTGCCTAAGAAGGACCTCACCGGACTCTAAACACAACTGCAGTAATGGGAAGGTCTCATAAACCCCGTGAAGCTCAGTGCAGGTTCAATTCCCTGTGAGTTGCAGGGAAATGCAGATTCTCTTTGGAGAAGCTTGGAAGTTTTTTGTGGGTGTTTTGTTTTGCATAAGGCTGGGAAGCTCATTGCTCCATCTTTTTCTTCCAGAGCCTGTAGCAGAGACATCCCGCAGGGGATCAGCTTGGCTTAGTGGCTGGATCTGAGTGGAACGGGCTCTCACATGCCATGTGTGCAGTAGTGCTTGCCAGCCCCATATACTCGGCCAGGGCCATGCTGGCTCCCACTGTCATAAGACCACTTACCATGCTCTTTCCTGATCCCCAGGGATGGCCAGCTACTGAAAAGCCAATCAAGCATCAACCTGAGGGCTGTTGAACCCAGGGAGATACTGGAACCAGATGCACTTCAACTAGAGTCACTCCAAAAAGCCACTTTGAATCACATCTCTAAGGCAAGGTCCAGGTCCCTGGAGGTTCTGTCAGTCAGTCCTACATGCTATTCTGTCCTTCTGGATGGAGAAAAGAAACTCTTCTCAGTCAACACTATTCCTCTAGAGACCTGGAGCGGCCACTGCAGCCTCCCCTAGACCCGGCTCAACAGCTGCCTTTTCCCATCATGTATCAGACAACAGGTGGCTGCCATTCTAGAAACAGAGCGCTACAATGGTGCAGTTATTCTCTCATGACTGGGGAATGCAGCCACCCACTGCCTGTCAGAACAGCACCTCTTCCTGCTCATTTGGAATGACACACGACACAAACTAGAAGAAAAGAGGGAAAACCACCAGGCTGGAAGGCAGGCCTGCTAGTGTCTTCAATGAAACAGGCACCTCAAATACAACTGCACTCATACAACTGCAACATCAAGACATATTTCTATTAGCCAAAGCTCAAAAAACCTTCTTTTATAAACTGCTCAGTGGTTTGAGACACCAAGAACACTTAATATCATATACACCAGATTATATAATTAAAAAAATCAAGTCTTTAAAAAAGTAGACCGTATTTTTGTTCCTTGACCTTGTTTTTTTCCTTGATACAGGGTCTGGCTGTGTCACCCACGCTGGAGTGCAGTGGCTCGAGATCCTCCCACCTCAGCCTCCCAAGTAGCTGGGACTACAGGCATGCGCCACCACACCTAATTCTTGTAGTTTTTGTAGAAATGGGCTTTTGCCATGTTGCCAATGCTGGTCTCAAACTCCTGGACTCAAGCTTCAGCCTGCAAAATCCGCCCGCTTCAGCCTCCAAAAGTGCTGGGATTACAGGCATGAGCCACCACACCCTGCCTGTTCCCTGACCTTTTAAACGAATTCACGTATTAACAGAGAATCAACATCTAAATAGACTTTTATTTTTATTTTACTTGTTTGGACAGAAAGGAAAATTCATTGGCTTTCATTAGAGTCTCCTTAAGTGTTGGAAACACATTAAACTCAGAAATAGTGGACCTTGTAGAAAAGCATCACAAATTAAAAATATATTTCTCCATGTGGTAAAAGTGCTTTCAATCCAATTAAAGGGCACGGCAAGGGTGTTTGGAAACACAATCTAAAATCTGGCCTGCAATCCGTGGCATCAAATTCCAACCACAGGGCGGGGGAGTCACCGTGATCTAGAGCACAGGAACCACGTGGGGCCCGGAGCATGCGGACAGCAACACTCGCAATAACTGAGTGAGCACAAGGAACACAGTCCCATAGCCTGAGTAGAATAGATTCTGCATTTGTAAAAAATGAGGTGGTTACATCAACTGGGTTGAAGGGGGACTGGGTAATCCCAGAAATTCCTTGTTTCTGGTCTGTGGGGATGGTCAGATCCGCCCACCACTCTGGCACCGAGGCTTCCCTGGAGACGCATAAACCTGGGTTGGGAAAGTGCCCAGATCTGCCTGGGGGACACACAAGCCTCGCTGCCAGTGCCAGGCATGCAGCCTCCCCAGTCCTGCAGTCAGCAACCACCTCCGGCCCTCGTGTCAAATCACACCTGACCAGGGTTGTCACCACAGTCCCGTTTTGGGGTTTTTCCAAGGCCAGCCCTGTTGTTCTGAGGGGCCACTCTGAGAAGGCAAACACTGCCAGGGTCACTCACTACACACAGAGGAAAGACAATGAGCAAATGGCCATCGTAGAGAATTTGGTTGTGTGTTTCAGCAATGCTACTTATTTTTCAAGACAAGTAATTCTGCCAATGATGACATCTGCGACAAAGCTTAGGGCCCGCGGGCTCCCCATGGGCCTCGTGGAGAGCAACCACGTCTGTTCGGAAGCCAGCGGCCCTTCCGGCCCTGCCACAGGCCAGAACACAGAACTGTGATCATGCAAGGAGCCATGACTGAGGCCGGGGTCGGCGTTGGGGGTGGAGAGGAGGGGACATCTGCCTTTTACATTAGATCTGAAGCAACAGTAAGAAAATAACCTGAAGATATATTTAAAAATAAAAAATAGCATCATCCTTCACTACAAGTTTTTGGCATTTCCCTTTCTCCCCTGCCCACCAGCTAAGCAGAGGGAATGAACAGGAATGCCTCGTTTTTCACAATGGGCACCCACGCCGCATTTCACTACTGTACACCCAGGATGTGTGTCTTCTTCTGACACCGGTTCAAAGGTGCTCGCATGAGGCAAATGCTGGAAAACCCTCCGGCCTCCCCTGACACCCGAGCCATTGTAACCATGCAGGGCGTCTTTGCTTTCTTCAAGTCATGAATTTGAACCACGTCCCAGATTGCTGTAGATCTTTAGGAAGCAGGCGTCTCTCTTAGAGCATGCTCCAGCTTATTCTGCCACGGGGGCCTTCCTTCGCAGTCACCAGTCCACGCTGCCTCGCAAGCTCCATGGATGTCATGAGAGAATCTGCCCTTGAGAACGTGGGTGTAGGTGCTCACCACGCCGGCGGCACTGTTTCTCGAGGGAGGACATGCTCTTCTTGGAATGCAAATGAGGACAGCAACCGTCCTCTGACCAGGTCCGTCCTGTCCCTCCAGAGGCCCTGTGCATCCCTCCCAGGCAGCAAGCCACACACCAGGCCGTGTCCGGGTCTCTGATGGGCAAGTTGGAACGGCAGGCTCTCCTCCTCCTCTCACCCCTCCCCTGACCAAGTCCTGTGCCCCCAGCATCAGTGGGTCGGAGAGGCGTCCTCCAAGCCCAGCAGCTCTCTGACGAGTCTCTCCCCAAACTGCGCCCGGCTGTACCTCTTCACGTGGTAGGCGTCTGACATTTTGTACAGGATGTAGGCATTGTTGATGGCGATGCTGATGGCGAACCAGAACACCTGCTGCCAGGTCTTGTTTGGTTTATGAGAAATGAAATACCTGAGAACAGAGGGAATAAGAACGGCTGACCCGATGGTTCATGGCACCCGGAGGAGATGCATCCCAAAGGCCCCCCTCACCACGGCCCGTGTGACGCTGCAGGTTCGTCCCTGACAGAAGCAGGAGGGCTGTGGGGGCAGGAGTCAGGCTTGGGATGTTAGGTGAGTTCTAGCTGGGGGTTTTGTCACAACAAACTTCACTTAAGACCAAGGAAGTGAAAACAACAAGGTTGCTGGAGGAGACCCCGAAAGCCAGGTGCCAGGTGTGCTGGGGTGGCGCACAGTCCCAGAGTAGACAGGCGCCTGCCAGCCCCTCCAGCTTCCCTGCTTGCTGAATGCTCCTTGCAAGGCTGTGTTCTGCACGTGTTGTGCAGCTGACACTCCTCCAAGGCCAAGCTCTTCCTCAGCTCCAGGCCCCTGCAGGGCATTCCCCTGTTCCCGAGTGTACCTTTGCCATCCCTACCATCCCTGCAGATGAAGGTACAGAGGTCGCCCCTCCGGGAAGCCCACCCAGACCCTGAGGACACTGGCCTTCTTGGGAGCACCAGTCTCAGGCCTCACTGCACTGAGTTCTCCATTTGTGAGTTTGCCTCTGCACCCTGTATAAAGTATGGGAGGATCGGTATCCTCAATATCTCACTATGACTGAAATGCCCAGCACAGAGCAGGCACCACAGACATCTACTCCACAAATGCCAGCTGCTTTAGAACAACCTCATAGAACACAGCAAGGTGCCGGTACACAGTAGGTGCTCAGTGAACTAAATGCCAATGTCTTTGTAACAACCTCATGGAATTTAGCAAGGTGCCGAGCACATAGTAGGTGTTCAAGAAAGACTTGTTCAATGAATCCCTAAGGAGTGGGGCCACCTTTCACACACAGGCTGAGTTTTCCAGAGAGAACCAGGTCCTTGTTTTTCCCTCTTTATCACGAAAAAGGCCAGGAAGTACAGGTTACCCTCAAAGAGGGTTCAGTCAATATCCGATTTTGAGTTAGTCCAACCCTGTTCTAAGTGGTACGGCTCAATCCCAGTAATTTACTAGTTTCAATGTTCAACAGCCATCATTTTTTGAGTTCCCATCATGGTGGCTATAGTGGCACGAGGTCAGGGGTGGCATCGTGGGTGTCTGGACGTCCGCACATTGTGGATCTTGTCTATGCTGTGTGTAAACTATGCATACTATGTGTATATTGAACATGAGACCACATCTGGTGATCTAAACAGGCATCCATATTTGAGAAAATTAAGGCACCCGTGCTAGAACACATGTGACTTGGGGTAGAAGTGCCCAAGCTGATGCCCAGTGTGTTAGGGATGTGGGGAAGGAGGACAGCAATTCAGGATAGAGGACTGGGGTAAGCGATGCCAACAGCTGGGGTTTGAGCTCACTGCTGAGGGACAGCTCGGTTCAGGTAAGCAAAGGAAAGGGTGCCTCTGGGCACAGGGAATGTGAACCCAGCATTGGGAGAGTGGAGGACGCAGAGTACCTGGGCAGAGGACTTCCAGGTAAAGCCAGGTGTGCACAGGCGAGGCCCAGAAGCCCAGGCTGAGGGCAGGATCTTACCTCCCAGGGTCTTCGTCCTGCAGTTCTTACACTGGGGAAACTAGTGATCATCTGCCAATACATCTATTCCGAGATGGCACAACTACGAGAGCCCTTCTGTCATGGAGGCGCCCGGCCACTTACTTGCTGTATTTGTCATCGTATCTGCAGATGTAGCTCAGGTGAGCGGCAAACGCCTCCACGGCCAAGGGGCATGGGATCTCCCCACTCTTCCTTTTGATGATGACTCCTGAAGGTGAGAGACAAGATAAGCCCCTTCCTCAGCACCTCCTCCTAATGCCAATTTATAAATGTGCCTATCTTCATCCAGCTTAGCTGCCCCCGACTTAATAAAGAGCAGAGGAGGAGGAGGGGAGGGAGAGTTGAAGAACAATCAGCACCAACCACCAGATGCTTCAGAGGGATTGAGGAAAGCATCAGTCAGGTGAGCGCCATGGTATGCGCTGGCCCATACCATGCACAGACACAGCACCCCAAGTCATGGGGTTCATAGGCCTGTAGGACCCTGGCAGGCCTGAAAGGGCTCTAAGCAGCACGGGAAAGGGTGCTGCATCCGACTGGGCCTTGAAAGAGTGAAATCGGGGACAGGACTCACTCTTCCCTCCCTCCCCCCTTCTGCCAGGCTGGGTGAGGGGTGCTAGGAAGAAGAGGTGGTGGCTGAGGTCAGATGAGGGCACCATGGAGCCCTTTCCACCTGCCTTCAGCAAAGCCAAAGGGTGTCGGCAACTCGTCACCCCACATAGGGTGACTGCAGAGTCACCCCGCACAGAGCACTAGACCTCACTCCTCCCATCTAAGCTGTGGTTTTGCATCCTTTAATAAATCCCCCGATAAGTGTATGAGATGATGGATATGCTAATTACCCTGATCTGATCACCATACATTATATGTATCAGAACATCACTATGTGCCCCGTGAAAATGTATAATTATTGTTTGTCAATTTAAAAAAGCAAAAGGAGGCTGGCGCAGTGGCTCACACCTGTAATCCCAGCACTTTGCGAGGCCAAGGTGGAGGGATTACCTGAGGTCAGTAGTTTGAGATTAGCCTGGCCAACATGGCAAAACCCCATCTCTACTAAAAATACAAAAATTAGCTGGGCACGGTGGCAGGCGCGTGTAATTCCAGCTACTCAGGAGCCTGAGGCAGGAGAATCACTTGAACCTGGGAGGCGGAGGTTGCAGTTTGCTGAGATCGCTGCCATCGTACTCCAGCCTGGGTGACAAGAGCGAAACTCCATCTCAAAATGAAATAAAAAATAAAAAAGCAAAAGGGTGAATTATTGTCATTATTTTTGTAGATATGAGGTCTTGCTCTGTCACTCAGGCTGAAGTGCAGTGTCATGATCATAGCTCACTGCAGCCTAAAATTCCTGGGCTCAAAGGATACTCCCACCTCAGCCACCCAAGGAGCTGGGACCACAGGTACATGCCACCACGCCCAGCTAATTAAAACAATTTTTTAAAATAGAGACTCACCATGTTGCCTAGGTCTCACCATGTTGCCTAGGCTGGTCTCAAACTCCCGGCCTTATGTGATCCTCTGCCTGGGCCTCCCAAAACTCTGGGATTATGTGTGCGAACCTCCACGCTCAGCCAAAAGGAATTAGAGGCTCAGAAGAAGGAGGCGGCTGTCCTTTTCAACCCTCCCATCCCCCAGCTCCATCCTTTCATGCCTCCTCGAACTTTGCGGGCCCTACACCCTCAAACACCTTTTCCTCTACTAAGTACAACTGGGAATGTATCCCGGGGCACTGCGAAGGTCATGGCAAGATAAACAAATCCTACTGGCAGGGCCTGAGAAACACACGGAGACCCATGAGCCCTCCTTGCCCCGCTGCCAAGCCACTGCTGGCCATTCTGGCTTCCCAGGCCTGCCGTATGCGCCACCCACCGCAGACAACACGGAAGATGAGAAGGACGCGTTCTTCCTAACAGCCGCGGCCATTCAAGCGCGGTTGGAGTTGACCTACCGTTTCCTTGAACTGGCCTTCTCTCACAGCAGCAAGGGACTATGGGCACAGTGCCATTTTTCTGTATTTTTTTAAGGGATTGGCTCACAGGATTGTGAAATTTCAGCAATACTTAAATGGACAAGGTCAAAGTCAAACGGGCATGTCCTTTGCAGGTCCACAGGAGCTTCATCTGGAGCCAGCCCCCTCCCACCCCCACAACTCTCACTGAGGGACCGTGGCTGAGGAGACCAGGGTCGCGCAGATCTGCTTACATACACTGAGCCGGACTCTTTCCTTCTTTCCTCAGAAACAGCAGCATTTCACACGGAAGAAACACTGGCCAGCTTGTGGGAAATTGAGCTGCCAAGGCCTGCCCCAGAGATGCAGGACCGGGGAAGGGGCCCCGGCAACGCGTTTCCTAAAGCTCTCCAAAGGCCAGACAACCACGGCGGCCCCCACACTGGAGCTTCCTCCTGGCTGGAAGACTATGGCCTCCTTCACTTGCTTATGGAGCCCCTCCTCTTGAGAGATGTTCTGCTGTCGGGAGCCCGCAGTGGGGGCATTCTCCAGGGCTCAGCGCACCAGGCGCCAGGGAGGGCGTGCGGGCCTGCAGTGCCCAAGAACTGCCGTCTCTCTCCAACACCCTTCCTGAGGGTTCCTGTCCCCGGCCCCTTATCTCAGCTGCCTCTGCCTCCAAGACCGAGTGGGAGGAACCCCTTTTCACACTCAGGGCCCCAGCATGTGGCCAGTGCAGGTCTCCCATCTCCAGCTATGTTTTGATTTGCCTGACCTCCAATGACAACCTTCTCTGGGTCATAGGAGGCTCTGGCCTCTTTAGGGTTCCACGTGGATGTGAGCAGGTGAGATCATCCCTATAAAGAAATGGAAATCTCCTTAGTTCTTTTCCTGGAACTCAGGATGCCCCGCTCTGAGTCATTAGTGTCTCCGGTGAGTCAGGGCCGCTCTCAGAAGATCTCGGAGTGTCCCATAGCCCCATCCCCGTAGCCACCGACCTTGCAGCTTTTCACCTCCTAATTTCAGCCCAATAAGAGCAGAGGCTCCTGGACTGTCACTGTCCCAATCTACCTCGCCACGGGACATGGGAGACCTTTTTTTAACTCTTCATTTCTTCCCCATTCTTTTTTATAATTTTAAATTTAACATGGGGATTTCAGCTTGAAACTGAGCTGTTTCCACACCAGAGCTGCATCCTCTCCTTGAGCATTTCCCCAGTTTATAAATCAGATCACCCTCCTCTCCCTATGATATTTTGGATTCTGAGATAGTACCAAGCTGAAAAAAGGCAAGGCAGCTGTCCTGTGACATCTTCTGATTGCTAACATTGGCAATATTAGCAAGAGGGAATCTGATAGTGACTGTCTTGACTGAGTGAATCACTGAGAATGGTGTGTGTGTCATGCACAGGTTCGTGGTGGACGCTGTATTCAGAGCTACATGGGTCTGCACACATGTCTATCTTCTCCACGTCTGTCTCTGTGATGCTCAAGATCGACATGGCCCTGTCTTCCCATTCTAATAGCTGTTCTGTCTTAACACCTTCCTCGGCTGTTAGTGGCTTGACTGACATTCCTGCTACCCTTCTGCAAATTTAAGTGAATCAATCAAGACCTGACTCATATTCATATGCAGACATTCTGCATTCTCATTAGTCTTAGTGAATCTGAATCCTAAATGGGCAGACTCCAGGAGGAAGATGACAGACTCAAGGTGGATTTCGGAAGAAAAGCAAAAGGGTTTGGCTCACAATGGGAATATCCCTTGGCATGTGACAGCATTTAACAGTTTTTTGTTTTTTTTTTTTTCTTCTTGAGACAGTCTCGCTCTGTTGCTCAGACTGAAGTGCAGTGTCACGATCTCGGCTCACTGCAGCCTCTACCTCCTGGGCTCAAGTGATCCTCCTGCCTCTGTGCCCCACCAACCCCCACCCCCAGTAGCTGGGACTACTAAAGCTACGCCATGCCCAGCTAATTTTTTTGGGGGGGTGGTATTTTTTGCAGAGATGGGGTCCTGCCATGTTGCTCAGACTGGTCTCAAACGCCTGGACTCAAGTGATCCTCCCAACTTGGCATCCAAAAGTGCTGGGATTATAGGCATGAGCCATTGTGCCTGGCCTGCATTTAACTTTTTAAAAAGCCTGTACATATGCTCACACTCTGTGACAAAAAGGTTCATGTTTCCTTAGAATCTGGAGTAAAAAATAATAAACCAATTCCTAAAATGTTCATACCTAGTTACATATTTCCTAAAATTGGCAATTCTGCTCAACTTCAACCAGAGTATATACGGTCATAATAGAGCAGAATATAACATAGAGCTGAGAAGCAGTCTTTAGAATATATGATGTTTCAGTTTATCATCTGATAAGTATATATACATATATTTGAGACAGAGTCTTGCTCTGTCGGCCAGGCTGGAGTGCAGTGGCACAATCTTGGCTCACTGCAACCTCTGTCTCCCAGGTTCAAGAGATTCTCCTGCCTCAGCCTCTTGAGTAGCTCGGATTATAGGCATGAGCCACCACACCTGGCCATGAGTGAGATTTAAAATAAATAGGAAAAGGATGAATTATTCAATAAATGGTTTAGGCACAGAGGTGCAGCTGCTGGGTCAACCCAGCCTGGCCACTAAACAACAACAACAAAATAGTAGAGGCCCACTTGATGCCACACATCAAAATAAATTTGAAGTGGATTATGATAAAGAGCACAAAATTACACCATAAAACAGCCAGGTGAACTTATACTTATCTGGCCTTGGGACAGAGGAGAGACCTAAAGCATGAGAGCACAGAAGACATCAACAGATCCGCCTATGAAGAAATGAAAACATTTTTTTATCTTAAATAATACTAATCATAAATAAAAACAAAAGGAAATGAAATACAGAAAACAATGTGCTATAGGCACAAAACTTCAAGTGAATGAGAACATGACAAATATCTCAAAAGGAAAATTGTAAGGAACATAAAGAAATCACTCGAAATTAGCCAGTCAACACATGGAGAGATGTGCAACCTCTCCAGCAGTCAGAGTGATTGATATTTAAAATCTGGGGGCATCTTCACCTGTCAGAATGACAAATAAGAAATACAAAAGTAGTGCTGGTAAAGCTGCAGGCATCTGTGCCCGCTGCGACGGTAGAGAAGTACAGCCTGCGGCAACACATCACCAGAAACCTTGACATCGTCCCACCCTTTGACCCAGCACTTCTGCTTTTGGATTTATCCACAGGAAATGATCAAAGATGTGCCCAAATGTTTATGTATGAAGACATCACTATATCATTATTAATACTGTGAAAAAGGGGATCATTGATGGGGCACTGGCTGAAGAAATTATGGCACATCCAAAGGGAAGGAATACTGGGTACAGAAGATGATCTCTCTTCATGAGAAAAAGAACTCTAAGATGTGAACCCCAAAACAGATTTCCTGGGGAGGAGCAGCTATGAACCTAACCTTCCCCCAGGCAATTTCCTGCTCATTCCAGCTACATGCAGGTCTGTGCCCACCTGAAGCACCCACCTGAAGTGCTCACTGAGCGAGTGTGAACTTCCCTGGGAGTGCTTTCTAGAGGTACTGGGGGAGGGGACCAGGGCCCCTGGAGCGGGGAGTAGGGGCTACAGTGATGCTAGGATCCTGAACTTTATGATGTAAAATAGAATACTTTGGATCCAGAAATTGTAAGTACATTAAACACGAACACTAAATTTCAACAGATTTAAAAATCAATTGCCCATCAATATCCTCCTTACATGCTCCTTTGGTGTCTGCTTTAAGAGCTCCAACCCTTAAAATTAGCCTTTTAACATTTGTCATCTTAAATCCTGAGAGGATTTTGAACCTTTCCAGTCGCATTCTTTTCTCTTCATTATCTCCTTTCACTGAGCTCAGATGAATTTGATGTCCTGCCTTGAGATACCTTTTCAGAGGTCATCACTTAAAATAATTTGGTGGGGCTGGGCATGGTGGCTCATGCCTGTAAACCCAGCACTTTGGGAGGCTGAGGCTAGAGGGTCGCTTGAGGCCAGGAGTTTGAGACCAGCCTGGGCAACATAGTGAGACCCTGTCTCACAAAAAATACAAAAAAACATTAGCCAGGTGCAGTGGTATGCACCTGAGTCCAAGCTACTTGGGAGGCTGAGGTGGAGATTTGTTTGTGCTCAGGAATTCAAGGCTGCAGTGAGCTATGATAGCACCACTGCACTTCAGCCTGGGTGACAGAGCAACACCCTGTCCCAAAAATACATAAATAAACAAAATAATTTGGTAGGAAGCAGTTCCTGCACCTGACTCACAAACATGTTCCCTGGAAATTCCCTCGTCCTGCATCAAGACCCTCATCAGTGGAGTCTGGAAGTTCAACCCAAACTCTAGCCTTCAGCTTGCAAGGCCAATTCCAAGCCTTTCTTTTCCTTCTTCATCTCCTTTCTTCTTCCTCTGCTTCCTCTTCCTCTTCTTTGTTCTTCCTCCTCCTCCTTCTTTTTTTTTTTTTTTTCTCATGGTAGATGGGGGTCTTTCTATGTTGCCCAGGCTGGTCTTGAACTCCTTGGCTCAAGCGATGTCCTGCCACAGCCCCTTGAGTAGCTGGGATTCCAGGTGGGTGCCACCATGCCTGGCTCAAACCTTTCTTCAACTGATCCCAGACACAGCACTCAAGAGCACAGCTTCCTGCAGCCTTCTACATCCAAATCGAGTATTGACACCCATCTGCTGGGGTCCCTTGATCGCAATCTCCACTGAGGCGTGATGCAACTTAAGCTGGCGGGAGGTGAAGGATGGGAATAAACTAGCAACATACATTAAACATAGATGCACAAACTGCACCGCAGAAACATACACACCACACACACAACACACACCACACACACACCATACCCATAACACAGACATGCATGTGTATACACACACCACACAAACATACAGACTACACACACCACACCATGTAAACATACATATACACACCGCACCACACATACAGACCACGCACACCCCACACCATGCCCATAACATAGACAGACATGTGTATACACACCACACCAACATACAGACCACACACCACACCATACAAACTTACACAACACACAACAAACAATACACACACACCACACCCACCACACCACACATACCATATCACATACACACTCCACACCACAGTACACCACGCCAATACATACACACACACCACACCCACTATACCACAAATACATATCACATACACACTCCACACCACACAAATATATACACACACGTCACAGAAACATACATATCACATACTCCACACCGCATACAACACACCAACACAGACACACCACACCCACCATACCACACATACCATACCACACACACACTCCACACCACAGTACACACCAATATATACACACACCACACCCACCATACCACACATACCATACCACATACACACTCCACACCACAGTACACCACACCAATATATACACACAGACCACACACAGCATGCCACCAAAAATACATATCACATACACACTCCACACCACACACAACATGCCAGGCAAGCTTACACACCACACACACGTACATGTGAGAGCACAAATCTGCACACAAACACCTGGGCTCCTTGGCAGTGTTCCTTTACAAGTGAAAGGGAAAGAGGCCTTTGTTTTCTACCTCATTCGTCGTCATTTGTCTTGAGGAAAGCCTCCGTGTGAAGGCAGGGGAGGCTGCCCCCAAGCACAGCACAGCCGGGAACGCTTTTGCAAGGGCCCCTTTGTCCTTTCAGTGGTTTAGTGATGATTTCACTGTACGGTACTTTAAGTATAGGCTCCTTGCTAAGTAAGTTCCTTTGTTATGAATGGATTTTAAATCCTGAGTAAAATCAATGAAGAAATCAGGGAACAGCGGATGAACCAGACAGCGCACATGCTTAATTTCTAAGGAAGACGCTGAAAGATAAGAATGGTGGATTTTTCCTCCCATCAGAACAGATTTTTCACAGAATCCCAGACGATAAAGTGAAATGCCATTCAAGCCATTCAAATGCAGCCTATTATCATACCCCGTGTACAACCTGGGGGCTTCCAGGGGCTGCTTGAGCCACCTGCAAATCCCGTCAGCCTGCACCGCTCAAAAGCTTACAACGAACGGGGAGCTCTTTCCTCGCTGCTTACCCGCTGCTTCCACACAGCCGCCACACTTAGGAGCGTGGCCCCAGACGCTGGGGAATAACCGAGGGTAGTCTGACCCCAGAGCAGCACAGCCCACAGTGGACGCGACATCCACCGCAGCGCTGGGCTCGGCCAAGCTCAACCAATCCCAGCGCGCCCCGCTGTGTCAACGGCGGGCCTGCACTCACCCTGCTGCACCGGGGAGTAGGCGTTGGTCAGGAAGCGGAAGTGTCCTTTGTTGTACCAGCAGATCAAGGACATATTCCCCTTCATCTTGATTTGGTACTGGCCCCGGGCCGGGGGCGTGGCTGGGTTGGTCAGCATGGACAGTGGGAGGCCGGTGCAGTCGCTCTTCCGCGCGCTAAGCAAGCCGCAGCAGTAAATCCCTGGGGGGAGAGGGAGGAAGGATCACACACTCACCATCATCGGAGATGCCAGCGGCTCCTCCGCCCTGTGCACCCCCAAGGAAAGGATGGGACTGCCCGGTTCTGAGGCTGATGCTTGGGAGTCAGACCCTCTAGAGACCCCTCTAAAAGAGACTGCTGAAGTTTTGAGGTCTCCTATCCCTCTGTTGTCTCTCCCCCGACAATCTCCCCAGGTCCCTCCCTAAGAACATACAGTATGCTAAGACTGCATGTAGGGCTACAGCACAAGCAATGGATCGGCAGCAGCAGCAGGAGCTGTCACCTGGACCCTCACTTGGGTGTCCAGCACAGCATTACGCACGTGCACTCATCATCCCATCTACTTCAAGAAACTTCTGTGCTCCACAGGTTATGGCACGCACATTAGAGAAGAAGAACTGAGACTCGAGAAGAGCGAGGCCCCCAGACTCACAGCTGGGAGGGCAAAGACAGGCATGAAGCCCAGGACTGTCCAGCATCCAAACCTAGCCACGGTTACATCATCCTAATGGTCTCACCAGGACGTGGCTGTACGCAAGCCCAGTGCTGAGCCAGTCCACACTGCACCCCAGGAAGCTGTCAGACGGAGCCCCCATCTCCTTGGGGAGCTATATTTGATGCGAAGGAAAGAATAATCCAATAATGTGAACTAAACCAAGTGTCCTTCCACAAGTGGGTGGAGAGCTTCCTGAGGCAGAAGGAGCTTGCGCTTGGTCTCTCAGGCCTGGAAGATTGGCATGGGTGGCTGGTGGGCGGTAGAGACCAGTATGAACAAACGCCCACCGCGGACTTGCTCACTTCCACCCTGGACTCAAGGCCTTTCGGGTCCTTCCACTTCATGGGCCCGCCCCACCCTGCTGGGACAGAAGGCCACAGGGGCCACAAGCACTCAGCTGCTCCTCAGCAGCCTGGAGGGGACGCAGAGACCCTGGGAGCAGTCTCAGCCTTTACTCTCTGCTCAGCTCCCGGAGGACCAACAGTGCCATCGGTCACCTGAACACATCCCATATCCCATGCATCTGCTTTCCTCATCCCCGCATCCCATCAACTGTCCTGCACTGGAAGAAGAACAGTTGAATGTATCTTTCCCTCTTCCAAATTCCTTTCCTTGTGGCAGGTGGGAAGGAAGATGCACCCGGAGGTGCTTTTGAGTCTCGCTGCTGAAAAGAGGAGAGGTCTGCTGCTCGTAGCTCCATTCCTAGCAACCGCACGTGACCACTCAAGCTATTCTCATCTAGAGATGTAAAAAGGAGAATCTGTTCTTAAAAACAGGGAGGAGGATGACATGAACAAGGGTAAGGATGTCCAAAATCACCCATATGGGGCTCAGTCTACACCACCAGCCAAAGAGAAGCTGCATGTTCGTAAGAGGGAAAGAAGAACATTCCAGCAGCACTCAAGTTTCCATGACTCTATCCTTTTATAAACACAGAAATTATTCTAGGAATGTCCTTTCTGGCTTTTATTTGACAACGGTCTCTGTGGCCCTAGGAGGGACAACCAGACTCTCAGCTCTGATTCTTCTCCTCAAACTTGGCTGCCTGAGAATCCCCCAGGGTGGGGAGACAGTGGCCCAGACCAATGCGATTTGTGTCCTGAGGAGGTGGGGTGCAGCCACTAGTGACCCTCCCTGCTGGAGGACACTGCCCTCAGTCACAGCAGAGGAGGTACATGATGACGCCCTGGGTGAAGAGCTCAGTTTAGACGCTTCTAAAAATAGGCAAGGAGATCTTTTTTATCTCTTACCTAACCTTCTCTTGAAAAAAATCCAAATTCCATATCTAAATATTTTCTTCCAGCTAGAAGATTCTTTTCCCATCCTCCTAATTCTCTGAGCCAAGAGGCACCCCCTTCTCAGAACCACAGGAGCAGCACACTCAGCTCTTTGGGAACCATATTGATGGCCCGGGATAGTCCTCTAGCATCCCACTCCACCTTCCTTGTCTGCACGGCATCCACCCCACTCGACACAGACACACACACACACACAGGTACACACACAGACACACACACAGACACCAACATAGATGCACACACACACATAGACACACACAGATACACAGATACACACAGACACATACACATACACACACAGGTACACATACAGACACACACAGACACACAGACACACGGACTTATACACAGACACACACAGATACACAGATACAGACACAGACACACACAGACACATACACACAGGTACATAACAGACACACAGACACACACACAGATACAGACACACACACACAGATGCACACACACACACACAGACACAAACACAGATGCACCCATGGACACACACAGATACACAGGTACACACAGACACATACACACACAGACACAGACACACATACAGATACACACAGACACACAAACACAGATGCACATATGGACACACAGACACACACAGACATACACAGACACAGACACACACAGACACACAAACACAGACACAGCCACACAGACACACAGAGATGTACACACAGACACACACAGACGCACACAGACACGCAGATGCACACACAGGCACAAAGATACACATAGACACACACACATACACTGACACAGACATACACATACACACAGACATACACAGACACACACACAGATACACAGACACACAGATGCATACACAGACACAGACACAAAGACACAGACACAGACACACACAGACACACAAAGACACAGAGACACACATACACCCCTTCTACTTTCAGTCCAGGTTGATGGTGTGAGGCAGGGAACAGGCCCTGGAACACACATAAACATCACACTCGCAGTACCCGCACTCGGCCTTGTACGAGTGGGCAGGAGAGATGGCAGTCCTCGTTCTCACCCTGTGCTCGAACAGAGAACCCACCATTCTTCCAAAGCAGCTGGGTACTGTGCTTCAGGGCCAATTTTCTCTTGCTTTACTTTCACAGCCCCACTTCATGTCGTCAGATCTCTCTACCTTTGATTCTTCCAACAAATAACTATTAAGCCCTGGGCTTTGCAGATGAGTAAGATGCAGCTGAGGCCAGCAAAAAGGGAAGTCCAGGGCTGCGGCCTCACTGCAGCTGCCAGGGCTCCAGGATGTCAGCTGTCTACACCTCGTTACTTAAGAGGGTCTAGTTTTAAGGCCAGATGTCTGACTGCTGCTGAGCAAACGGTCTGCAACTCTAGTCCAGTGGCTGCTGCAGGGGAGCAGGCACTTTTTGTGCTTCTTCTGAGTGGACCAGATCTAAATTCTCAAAGGCAGGACAAAGTGAAGGCCAAGGCAGCCTGCCATGGGGCTCCCTGAACTGGTCCAGATCTTCTTTTTCTATAGCCCCTATTTCTTCCGAGCCACAGAAGGCTTGCCCAGTCTTTGCCACGCATGCACCAAGCACCTGAGCACCCAGAGTACCTAAGACTTTTCTGAGGCTCATTGTACTGTTCCCTGTCTTCACACAATTCTTGTCTATCTCCTGGGAAGGGGCCACATTATAGATGATGGGTGAGTTCCAGAGACTTCCTAGAGCCTTACTAGAAGCTGTGTCCAGGGAACACAGGCTTTTGATGGCTGCAGATTTCCAACAGGGGACACACAAAGAAATGCCCCGAAGACCAGGCAGAGCTTTGCGCCGACATGTCCTCTAGACCTTGAGCCCGTGGCTCACACACCTTGCAATCTCTAGTGCCCAGTGGGGTCCAGCACGCAGGGTGGCTGAGATGCATCTGTTCCCTCAAAGAAGAGCCTCATCACCTGGTATCCTGTGGTTTGTGCTGGCCACCATGCATCTGTACCCCGACCTGGACCTCTCCCACCACTTTCCCAGGGGAGGCTGGGCCGTGTCCCCACTGGCTCCCCACTTGACTAACCTTGCTTCTCAAACTCTTCAAACAGGGTCAGGCTGGTGATGCTGGGCCCCGTGAAAATGATGTAGTTCTTGCCTGCCGCGTTCCGGCACAGGCTCCTGGCCACCATGCTGTGGAGCTGGGGCTTATTCTTCAGTGCGTCCAAGCTGTCTGGGCCCCCGCCTTCCTTCAGGTGGACGTATATCTTTAATAGAAACACACAGAGGTTAGCATGCTCACAGCAGTGTCAGGCTGGGAGCCCGAGCATTCAGCAAGCACGGGTCTCATGGGTCTCAGTCATCCAGCTAGGAGCCTGTGGAAAAGCCCCCAACATCTTTTCAGCTCACAGGGACTCTAGGTCACCCCCAAGCACACCCCATGGCTTTGGCGACTGGTGACTCAGCCCCAGATGCTTCAGTTTGGAAAGGTCAAGGCGGAGGTGGAAAAGAACAAGCAGCCGTGGGTAATGGGACCATGCAAACACATTCCCCGGCTTTCAAACACAGGAATGATTTAAATTCTCTATAAGTAAAATTAAAGGCAACCTCACCTGTTAGGAATACACATATCTGTGTACTTTCCATTTGAATACAGCTTCTTAATTTACAAAGTATGTTCATAATGACTGTTTAATTTGTTCTTTACAGTAACCCCCATCAGGCAGGCAGAAGAGGTATGATTCCCCTCATGGTGCAGAGGAGACAGGACTGAGGGCTAAACATTTGCCCAAGAGTCCAGGACCAACAAAGAGGATGTGTGGGACTCAGGGAGCAATTTTTAAACGTTGTTTCATGCTGCTTCCGTGAACATCAACAAAGGGGTAGAGGCAGGAAAGTGAATGGATTGAAGAAGAGCATGTTCAAAAAATCAACTGCCTCCAGTACAGGTGCAAGAAAGGTGACTTAGTAAGAATATCTTAAACAAACAAAACACAACACAAAATGTGGTGTTGGATGACAGTAAGTCACTGCAAACCAGAACTGCTAGGGAAGTTCATAGATCTGAGCCCGCCACAGATTATTTCTATATTAACACACGCAGCTGCATGTTGCCTGTGGTTTCTATACAGATATCTACACTCAAATTTTTAAATGCTGTGTATGTTTTTTAAATTGCTGCATCACAAATGACCACAAACTCAGTGGCTTCAACAGCGTCTGTTTATGAGCTCATAGTTCTGTAGGCTGGAGGTCTGAGCAGGGCACGGCTGGCTTTTCTGCTCAGGGCAGCACAAGGCTGCAATAAAAATGTTGACTGGTGGGTTCTCATCTGGTGCTTGGGATCTGCATTCACGTTGTTTCCTTACGGCTGCAGGACTGAGGTCCTGTGTCCCTGCTGGCCGTCAGCCAGGGACTGCGTTCAGCTCCTGGGGGCAACATGTAGTCCTTGCCACATGACCTCTTCCATTGTGAAAGCCAGCAATGATTGGCCAGGCACGGTGGCTCATGCCTGTAATCCCAGCACTTTGGGAGGCTGAGGTGGGTGATTACCTGAGGTCAGGAGTTTGAGACCAGCCCGACCAACATGGTGAAACCCTGTCTCTATTAAAAATGCCAAAAATTAGCCAGGTGTGGTGGCAGGTGCCTGTAAGCCCAGCTACTTGGGAGGCTGAGGCAGTAGAATCGCTTGAACCCAGGAGGTGGAGGCTGCAGTGAGCCAAGATCATGCCATTGCACTCCAGCCTAGGCAACAAGAGCGAAACTCCATCTCAAAAAAAAAAAAAAAAAAAAAAAAAAAACCCCAAAAAACCCCGCAATGGGGCCTCTTCCTAAAGCTGCGTCCCTCTCTTGCTTTCTGTCTTAGGGCTTACTTGGGTAGATTGGGCCCATGCAGGATAATTTCTCTTTAACAGATTTAGGACCATTATACATTTGCAAAATCCAAATTCCTTCTCATCAACACCCACATTAGTGCTTGAGCGAGTAACGGGGAAGTGTGTGCACACCAGGGGCAGGAAGCCTGTATCTTCGAGTTCTCACACACATTGGGGCACACTGCTTCCACACCAGGCACTTCTATGCATCTGAAGAACTGCAACGTGATAGCTGAGAAATGGAGTGCTTCCCCACCTTATTTAAACCAGCAGAGTGGAGATGACGTCAGTTTTATTCCCTGGGAATAGACTGATTCAATGTCCCTTTCATGAAGACCAACAGTAAACAACACCTTCCCTGTCCAAACACTCAGCATCAGTGAGGATGTGGGGAAATGAGCACTGTGCTGATTTGGTATAAATACGCATAAACTTTCCGGAGGGAAATTTTGCCCATGAGTCAAAGAACTTAAAGTATGGCTGTTACGGAAAACAGTATGGAAGTTCCTCAAAAAATTAAAAATAGAACAACCATAAGATCCAGTAATCTTACCTCTGGGTACACACCCAAAGGAACTGAAATCAGGATCTCTAAGAGATACCTGCACTCCCACGTTCACTGCTGCATTATTCACAATCGCCAAGATATGGAAACACAAGTGTCCATCAGTGGATAAGTGGATAAAGGAAATGTGGCATATACACAAGATAAAATACTATTCAGCTTTTAAAAAGGAGGAAATCTTGCCATCTGCAACAACATGGACCTGGAAGACATTAAGTTAAGTGAAATAAGCCGAGCACAGGAAGAGAAACACTGTATGATCCCACTTACATGTGAACCTCAAGTTGAACTAATAGGAGAGAGTGGAATGGTGGTTACCAGGGGCTGGGGGATGGAAGTGGGAGTGGGGAGGTATTGGCCAAAGAATTCAAAATCTGTTAGATAGGAGGAATAAGTTCAAGAGATCTATGGTACCACATGGTGACTACAGTTAATAACAATATATTCTTGGAAATTGCCAAGATGGTCAATTTGAAGTGTTCTCACCACAAAAAATGATAACTATGTGATGTAATGCATATGTCAGTTGGCTCGATTGGGCCATTTCAGTGTCTACATATTTCAAAATATGTTGTACAGAATAAAGATATACTATTTTCATTTGTCAATTAAAAAATAAATTTTGTAAAAACCTTAAAAATATTCATGCTATTTTACTCATGAGTTTCACTTTTAGGAACTCAATCCAAGGTAACAATCAGAAATGTGTTAAAAGGATTTATATATAAAATACCATGTCCATTTCAGGGTTTTTATAATGGTAAAAAAATTAACAATGACCTAATTATCTTACATGAAGAGACTGGTTAAAATTATATATGTAGGTATAATGGAATATGGTACACTTTAAAAAATCATCATGTAGAAAAAATGTTTAATAACATAGAAAATGTTCACAATAGCATTGCAAGTAAAGTAGCCAGACTATAAAACAGTGCAAGTGTGTGTGTGTATGTGTGTGTTTATATAGATATGTTGACTATACACTCAAACGGCTATTTCTATAAAAAGTATTTATTAGAATGACAGCTATGCTGGACTTTTAATGTTTTTGATGCTAAATATGGAATACAAGCTTAATCAGAAAAAGACCCACTAAAAATAATTGTAAAATAACTTCCTTATCAGGATTACCCAAGCATAAGAGTATCTGGAATTTGCAGGGTCTGTAGGGTCTGAGTGAACGGTTATTCATCATCTCCACGCCTGGAGATGATGATGACTCTGAGAATCAGGGCAGCCTCTTGCTGTTTTGGAATTAACACATTTTCCCAAAAGCCAGTGATGTGCAGCTGAGATTTTACAACCCCTGGGTAGAATATGGAAGGCAGTCCTGCTGCAGGACTGTCTTGAAATTACTCAGCCTCGTGTCCACACATGCACCTCTGAAAACTGCCATTTTTCCAGACTCCAGCCAGTCTCTTCTGAAGAAGTGGACGCTTAACTGGGATGTCACAGGAGAAGGGGACAGGCACTGAGCCAAAGGAGACAGGCACTGAGCCGAAGGTCAAAGATTTCTTATTAGGAAATCTGGAAGAAGGATGCAGCCAAGAAGTGGCACCAATGAGAGTCCAAAGAGAGTCCCAAATGTGTGGCACTCATTGCTATAAAATAATGAGTTTCTAAAAGTGAATATAAAATAGGACCTTCATTTAAATAAATACAAAAAAAAAAAGGTAACCTTGAAAGTCTCAGTTGAGGGCATGATTTAGGAAAAACTGTTGGCAAGGCAGTCAAAATCTGGCCAGGAAAAGGCTCAGCCCAAGAGGTACTGCTTGGTCTGATGGCCAGGCAGGTCCGGTACCCGACTGGTCCTGGTTTGCTTTGACACAATAATGTCAGTGGTCAAAGGTAGTACCTTGTTTCCCTTAGCTGGATGAGCAACCTCCAGTGACGTCTTATCCCATCCATGCTCTGTTGCTACAAATGCTTAAGCTACACAAGCTATGCTAATGATTGCATCCAGGTTTAAGAGACTATCCTAAGGAATCCCACCAGTAATGTGAGAAACAGCAGAATCAGTGGGAACCCACACATGTATTCAGACGCTGGGTTGGGTACTTTCTACAAGAGCTCCCCAGACACAACACGGAAGGAAATACCATTCACTTAGATGTGTGACTACTTCCTGGTCTGCTTTTCAAAAAGTCAGATATCTCCCTAGATATATCTAGAGAAAGCACTATCATACTAATATGGTTCCACCAACGTGTGTAGACATAGGTGACTTCCTATCACTGGGCAAAATGCAGCCAGTTATAGACACTTCTGAGCTACAAGACTGTTTGACAAGTATCTCTAGGGCAGGAAAATGTACCATTTGGTGGTTGCCAAGCTTTTCACTTTTCCTAAAAAGTTTTTTTTGCTCCTATGATTTATTAATTTTTAAATACATATGTTTAGGAAAGTAGTCATGCAAGTTTATTACTATATGGAATTATACTTTGCCCCAGGGTATTATTCCTAATGTTGCATATTTTATACTGACATTACAACAAAAACGATCTTACGAAATATGGATTATAGCAGTTAATACCCTGGGGGACACATACAGCACATGGCATTTATCTTAGCTCTCCTGAAATGCCCCCACGACCTCCAGAGGCAGGATCTAGTTCATCTTTTCCCTCAACTTCTCAAAAGAACAGTAAGGCTAGTGGTAGTAGCTGCTGACTCACCAGCTGATAGTTCCACTAAGCTGTTGCTGGGATCGGGGCGCCCTCCTGCCTCTCTAACACAAAGAACTGGAGAAAGCCCAGTTCAGCTAGACTAGTCTTGACCAATGAATGACGCTACTTCTTTTTCAGCACAGAAGAGAATCAGTTTTCTCAGTGAAGAGCATATTTAGGGGAAGGGTATCACATCGTAGGGACTGGTGATCCTTTGCTTGAGTCTTTTATCTCTACCGTGCAAGGAGCAATGAAGGTGAAAGTAATTCAGCTGTGGGGAAACAGCACAGCAGTGCACGATCTGCACTCACTGAAGACACAGAATGAGATCATGGGGTGTGTGCGGCTATCACCTGGGACATCTGCACGGGACAGCCACTTGAGAGAGTTGTGAATTGTAAATGACAGTCACTTGTCATGAGAGGAACTGGGGCAGGGAGGGTGAGTGCCGGGATACATGGGCACCGGCTCTGTCATTCACTGGCTTGTGGGTTTTGGGGCAAGTTACTTAATTGCTCTGAGCCTTGCTTTCCTTATCTGTAAGGATAACACCACCATATGCACCTTGCAAGGCCCTTGTCTTTAAATGAAAATTGTGCACATAGAAGTGATTTTTTAATATAGCAAAGCTCTGTAACTGTGCTCCCAATGTGGTTGCCTTCAGCCACATATGGCTGTTTTCATTTACATTTAAATTAACTAAAATGAAAAAGTCAGGCCCGTAGCCACACTGGTCACAATGCAAATAGTCAACAGTCACATGAGGCTAGGAACTGCTGTCATGGAGAGCACAGATATGAAACATTTCCATCATTGCAGAGAGTCCTGCTGGACAATGCTGCTTGTGCCATCTTCGTGTATTAGCTGGGGCTTCCAGCAAAGTCTCTAGGCCATCACTGTACTGATGACTTTCATCTCTCATTGCCCAGTTTCTCTCTCATGCCTCTCACCATGACCATGCTCAGGAAGAGCTCATGTGCTGAGTCTGTTCTTGGTCCTTCTCCTCTCTGGCTGCACCTTCAGCACCGCTGACCCCTGTGGGAGCCTTGCCTTCATCTCATCCCAAAGCTCAAAGCCTGAGGTGGTTCTTTCAAAATGACAGGTTGGAGGAGGGACATATATCAGCATGTGGGCTCTCTGTACACACTCATGTCTGTGCAGTTGAAGATTCTAAGTTCTTTAGGGAGAGGGTTGAAGCTGATCCACACAGTAGCTGGTGCACTTACCTGGGCACTTAGTAAATACTTTATTGTCATCTTTGAAGTCCTATACGGTAAAGAGGTATGGGTGGATTAACTTCACTCAAAAGATGGAGAAGGAAGATAGTTCTCAGCTACTTGCTCAAGGACACAAAGAGGTCCACAGTTATGTCTTCTGTCTCAGCCAGTCCCATCCTTAACTTACCATATCCAACCTGGACAGGATCTCATGCCAGCATCCTCCTCACTGCACAATTAAACAACTGGACACATGTCCTGCCCTGCCCAGCTTCTGAATCCACAAGCAAAAATCACTCTAGCCAATTAATTCCACTTTTAGAGCCACTTTTAGGCCCTCACTTTTAGAGCCAATTCAATTAGTTATAGGTCAAGAGTAAAATATTTCACTTAGTATGTAAAATGATTGAGTCAAATAAGGAAAAAAACACTTTAGTGCACCTTCTTTAAATTCTTTCAACATAAATAGTATGTCTCAAAATAAGGGAAATTAGTGACATGGATGCTAGACCACTGTCCTACCAACAGTCAAGCTGGATAAAAGATACTTGGCTTTTTGTCTAAATCGGCAAAAGTTCTCTCCTTAGAGGAGCCAACATAGCCTAGTGGTTAAGAAGGTGGGATCCAGGCTGGGCGCAGTGGCTCATACCTGTAATCCCAGCACTTTGAGAGGCCGAGACGGGCAGATCACAAGGTCAGGAGATGCAGACCATCCTGGCTAACACAGTGAAACCCCTTCTCTACTAAAAATACAAAAAATTAGCCGGGCGTGGTGGCGGGCACCTATAGTCCCAGCTATTCGGGAGGCTGAGGCAGGAGAATGGTGTGAACCCAGGAGGCGGAGCTTGCAGTGAGCTGAGATCGCGCCACTGCACTCCAGCCTGGGCAACAGAGGGAGACTCCATCTCAAAAAAAAAAAAAAAAAAAGAAGGTGAGATCTAGAGTCAGAATGGCTGGGTTTAATCCCAGGTCTACTGCTTTGTAGATCTAATTTTAGGCAAGGTAGCAAATCTCTCTGTGCCTCAGTTTCCTTATCAAGAAACAGTGGTGGTGACATTACTTGCCTCATAAGGCCCTTGTGGAGAAAAAAACGAATCCTGCATGTGAAGTGCTTAAGCACAAAGCCTGGCCCACAACACACACTCTGTAAATGTTCGTCATTCTTTCCTGAATGCCAGAAGCAGCTGCCAGAATCCACAGATGAGACTGAGGGAGGAAAGGGGCTTCCAGGTCAGCTAGCTTAGCAGCACGGAGCGCACGGACCTCATTCAGAGTGTCCCTCACAGATGTCATGGAATCTGCCTGGACAGATTCCATGATGTGTACAGGGGGTAGGAAGCAGGGGTTCTTTTGCTTTGGGGTTACCATCTTGAATTCTGGCTTCTAAAGCCCATCTACTTCCGGAGTATGTCAATGCCCAGCGTGAACCTGAAGCCCTGCCTCCACTGAGCAAGGCTGTCATCCAGAATTGCCTCCTTGACATGACAGCCACCCAGTCCTCTGAAGACGGTCTGTCCTGTCTTCTTCAGATGACACCCCCTTATGTCTCTCCAAGCCCCACTCAGGACGCCACTCAGGACACCTCCCAGGCATCTGCTCCTCAGCCCCTCCTCAGTGTTCGTCCATCTGTCAACATCCCTCGCTGGGAATGTTGGTCTCATGCTGCAGAGGCAGGTGCCTGGCCCAACGTGTTCAAACAGGAGAAATCTGCTCTTTTAGACTATACCATTCAAAAAAATTAGTGGATCTTTTTTTTCTCCTCCAAATAATCTTGGGGTTCCATTAATCACTAAAGGTCGATAGAACATTAACCTGTTGGCCAATTTTTCCCACTGGAGCCTCGATCTTTTTGATATGGTGGAGCCTAAACAGCAGTCTCTGCAGAGAACTGCTGCAGAGTTTTCTTTCCACCCACAGAGAGGGCACAGGCTTCCAGGATGAGCAGCCTCAGTGTCTTGGATTGAGGAACTCCAATCGCTCAATTAGGTGGCTTTCCCCTACACTGGAAGATTCATCATCTGTATAAATCTCTCCTTTTTCTCCTCCTTGGCGCACAGGGGAGCCTGCAGATGAGGGGAGAGGAGGGGAACCTGGCTAGCTCCCATGCTCACACGCCCTCTGCAAACAGGTTAGGGCTGGAGGGTGTTTTGGGGTCTAGGTTAGTCCTTAGCAGGCCTGTGACACAGAATAAATACAGACAGTCTCCAATTTACACTGGTTTGACTTATGAGTTTTTGACTTCATGATCATGTGAAAGCAACAGGCATTCAGTAGAAATTCCTTCAAATGTTGACCTTTTCCTTGGCTAGCGATATGCTGTGCAATGCTGGGTGGTGGCAGTGAGCTGCAGCTCCCAGTCAGCCAGGCGATCACGAAGGTAAACAACCATGAAATATACAACACTTTATTATAAAAGAGGCTTTGTGTTAATTTTGCCCAGCTGCAGGCTAATGTAAGTGTTCTGGGCATGTTTAAAGTAGACTAGGCTAAACTGTGCTCTTTGGTAGGTCAGGTGTATTAAATGCATTTTTTTTTTTTTTTTTTTAGAGGCAGGGTCTCACTATGTTGTCCAGGCTGGTCTCAAACTCCTGGACTCAAGTGGTCTCCGTCCTCAGCCTCCCACATTGCTGGTACTATGTGAACTCGCCACTGCACCCAGCTTTAAATGCATTTTTGACTTAAGATATTTTCTTTTTTTTGAGACAGGGTCTCGCTCTGACACCCAGGCTGGAGTGCAGTGGTGCAATCTTGGCTCACTGTAGCCTTGATCTCCCAGGCTCAAGGGAACCTTCCTCCTCAGCCACCCAAGTAGCTGGGTCTACAGATGTGTGCGACCACACTCAGCTATTTTATATTTTTCATGGAGACAGGGTTTTGCCACGTTGCCCAGGCCGGTCTTGAATTCCTGGGCTCAAGTGATCTGCCTACCTTGGCCTCCCAAAGTGCTGGGATTACAGGTGTGAGCCACTGTGCTTAACCTGACAAGATATTTTCAATTTACTAGGGGTTTATCACAGGGATGTAACCCCATTATAAGTCGAGGAGCTTCTGCATGCTGTCTTAAGTGCACATGGTATCTAGCAGTGGGTAACTAGCAGTGGAACCGGACCAGCCTGGGTAAATAGCAGTGGGAAAGCCAAAAAAGAAGGCATTGGCTGTGGCCTCATCTATACCCAGCATTCTGCATCTAAGGAGCAAGCATATCGCAAGATTTCCTGAGCCCTACCTTATAAATAATTCTCTGCCTGCTTACTCTTGTCTTAAGTGCCGCTATTAAAACATTGGGTGTCTTGGTGCTTGGCCTGTGGCAAGAGCTCATGGCTACTCTCTTCCTTGCCACACCACATACCCTACTGTATATGTCTCTGGGGGTGTTTCTTACCCCTACAGGTGCCTTCCTGTAGCCCTGCGATGTACAAACACACCTCCGGTATTGCGCTTGTCACGCTATGTCGATGAATATTTTTAATGTGTCCATCTCTCCTACTGGAGAGGCAGTGAGGGCTCCCTCTATCTCTAGTTCTGAGGGGCCAAGCATGAAGCTCACTCTACGGTGGTGTGGTTAACCAACAGTCCATGCCTAGATTTGCATTGGTGCAGGTCTTATCTTCCTAACTCTTTATTGTAAAACTTCTTGAAAACAGGGACCTGTCCAACTCTTACCAATAAATAAATAAATAAATAAAATAAAAATAAATAAGTATTCTTAGGCTCCAACACTGAAGAAAGCATTGCCCTGGCCCTCTAGTTCAGACTCCCAGGTGGTCAACAGCAGTGAGAATCAGAGAAGCAAACAGGCCTGAATAAACCAGGTGGGCCAGAGGAAGCCCCCTGTAGTAGCCAGGATTCTCCCAAGACACAGAAGCACTAGCGTGTGTATATAAACACAATTATCTATGGAAGGTGGGAGAGTGGGAGAGTGGGAGGAAGAGGCAGAGGTATTTATTTTAAGGAACTGGCTCATGCAAATTACAGAGGCTGGCAAGTCCAAAATCAGAGAAGCCCAGCAGGCTAGGCGCCCAGGGACAAGCTGCTGCTAAAGCCCAAAGGCCTTCTGCTGGCAGAATTCCCTTTTTCTCGGGGCATAGCAATCATTTTCATTTTCTTTTCTTTTCTTTCTTTTTTTTTTTTTGAGATGGATTTTCACTCTTGTTGCCCAGGCTGGAGTGCAGTGGTGCAATCTTGGCTCACTGCAACCTCCGCCTCCCAGGTTCAAGCAATTCTCCTGCCTCAGCCTCCCAAGTAGCTGGGATTACAGGCATGCGCCACCACGCCCAGCTAATTATTTTTGTACAAAGCTGAGGCAACAATGTCTATGCATAATTTGGGCTCTCCTGGAACACACCTGGACCCCCACCATCCCTTCAACACCTTGTCTTGGTCCACAGTAGATAGTGGCTGGAAGAAAGTTATCTGGTCAGCTGTGCAGACCTAACGGGTCAATTACAGTGGGTCTCAAACAACTACAAAATCGATGTGCCATATAATAAACATTTACTAAGCTCCCAGGTTTTCAGGACCCAGGTGATCCAACCTGGTCATTGTCTCATGGCCAGGGCAGAGAAGCCAAAAAAGGAGAGGTATGCACTTGCTCCTTCAAATCCTTTCACATACCACAGCTGCCTGCATCCTACGGGCCAAAGCCAACCTCAGAAACAGGAGGGCATGGGGCAGATGCTACACTAATGAGCAGCACAGCACAATGGGAGAAGACCCTTAATATGGCCAGCTGCAACTGAGCTTCTCCGCTAAGTCATTCAGGAGAGCTCAATGCATCTGAGGAACTACAAAGAAGAAAATGTCCTGTGTACAGAACCCCACATATGACATTTACAAAGAAGAGAGTCATAGACTGGCAGGAGAAGGGACCTCACTGGTCACCTAATCCCATCTCTTTAGTTTCTAGATGACAACTCCATATTCCAGAGCAATGACTTAGCAGCCAGTTCACGTGGGAGCTAAATGCAAGAGCAGGGGCTGCTGATGCCTTGGGGATGGACGAGGGAAGAGGCAGGTTGAGGCCCAGGGGAGAAGCCGGCTCTGCACTGACCAGCTGTCTGGCAGGTAACCCCTGTGAGCCAAAGCCACCTCACGTGAGAAACGGGATCAATACGGCTTGCTCTCTATGTCTTACAAGGCTGTGGGGAGGATCAGGGAACTGCGGTGTGAAAGCTCTGACGGTGTAAGGTATTGTTCTGCCCCATGGTGGCTGTGCTTACCCAGGCTGCTGACCTTCAAAAGCTGTCAAACCAAGATTAGCACCTGGAGAACCAAGAAAAGGGGCAGGACACTAAAAAAACAAATGTCCCCAGGTCATGTGGCTCCTCCTCTGCATCTGCTCGCTCCTCACAGGCAGAGATGTCCTTTCCCTGCTCTGTGCCTGCCACAGGCACCTTCAGTTGGACCTAGGAACAAAGAGAGGGACTGCAGGGGCTGAGAAAGTTCTCAGGCCAGTCCTGTCACAGCACAGCCTGAAACTGAAGGGTAATTAATTGCCTCCTTGGCTCTGCACTTCTGAGCACATTTTGAGGGCTGCCCCTGGCAATGGTGGAAGCTACGCTGCTTTTGACTGAGAGTTGTCAGCTTCAATTCTGGCTTCTAAAAACAAACTTTCACGCTGCTGCAAAACCTCCTAGAATCAGGGGTTTTAGAAATGAAAGGAAACTTCAAGGTACCAACCCAAACTTGTTATATTATAGATGTGGGTTTTATAGATCTTACAAAATTGGGAACGAATCTGAACTAAGAGAGAGAGATCTGTAGCCCTGCCTGGTGACAGATGTGATTTCTAGCTCCTCACTAACTGTAGAGGGAGAAGGAAGTGGTGCCAGATGCACACAGGGTCCGCATGTAAACATTTATTCCAAAGCTACACAGGGCCGGTATGGTGGCTCTTGCCTGTAATCCCAGCATTTTGGAAGGCTGAGGCAGGATGATCACTTGAGCCCAGGAGTTCAAGATCAGCCTGGGCAACACAGTGAGACTCCATCTCTACCAAAATGAAAATAAAAATAAATTAGCCAGGAATGGGGTCACATGTCCATGGTCCCAGCTACTTGAGACGCTGAGGTGACCAGATCACCTGAGCCTGGGAGGTTGAGGGTGAAGTAAACTATGATCATGCTGCTTTACTTCAGCCTGGGTGACAGAGTCAGATCCTGTCTCAAAAAAAAAAAAAAAAAGCTACCTAGGCAGATCTCAAGGATGGCAGGACCATGTTTGCATATCCCAATGCCTGGCACAATGTGTGCAGGTAGCAGGTGCCCAATAAATATTTACTGAAAGAATAAATGAATGTCCCTTGGGAAGGTTGATATAAAATGAAGCCGACAAACCTGTGCCTATGGGAGTATCATCACAAAGGCACTATAGAGATGGCAGAGGACTCTGGAGAATGTGAGGGGACAAGGAGCTGAGGCTGCACCTCCAGGAGTGAGGGAATTCTGCTCTGTGATAGGTCCAGTCTGGCAGGACCCCAAACAATGCCTATGCACGAGCAGAGCCCCAGAGTCTGGCTGGAGATCCTGACCCCAACTCAGAAGGAGCCGAGATGGTGCTTTGGAGGGAAGACGTTTTCCCGGAGCAAGCGCACTTTCCCCACTGTGGTTCTGGAGTGAATGTGGGGAGGAGATGTTTGGCAGAATCTTCCTACGAATCCTGCTGTAGTTCAGGGAAAGACGGAAGTGCAAAAACCCTGTGCCTTGGGTCCTGGAGCTGCAGTCAAGTGAGGGCAGCAAGTGAGCATGCGGTCAGCTGTCACCACAGGGCTGGCCTGCCTGTCTGATGAGAGAAGGTGTCGCTGCGCAGCACGCATGAAAAACTAGCCTAGGCAGGGAGACGTCACTTAGGAGCCACATTCTGGTGTTTATCTGTCCCCACCATCTCCCTTTGTGTACCCTACTGCTCCTGGCAGCTCAACCTCGGATGCTTTTCCTGGGAGTATCATCACAAAAAGCAGAGCTCAGGCACCTCTTGTGAAACATGCACCCATGTTGGCCATGCTGGCTCCAAGAGCCGATGACTCGGGCACGTGCTCCTGCTGAAGGTTATTCATAATTTCACCAGCGGCTGTTGGTGGTGGTCTGTGAAGAAGGCATCCTGGAAACAGGAAGGTTGGGCAGATACCTGGTGGGAGTGGGGAGGCCTTCTGGGACAGCCTTAAGTTTCAAAGCCACAAGTCCAAAAGTCTTGAGGGACAGCCTCCAGGGAGATGGTAGAAACCTCGTATGACCCACTGTTTGGGTGACACTTCTAGCCAACATTGCTAGGGCCTGAGCTTTGACGAGTCATTTACCCAGATGGGCTTGAGTCTGGAGGAAGAATGTGCAGGGAATGGGGCCAGGTGTGGCAGCAGCCTCTCCAGGGCTGGCTACCCGCTGCCTCGGTGAGGAGGAAGCAGCCCAGCCCTGGCCTCCGCAGGAGCATCTGGGTTGACTTGGACACACAGTGAAAAGGGTATGTGAACAAGTTCTTGGGTATCAGATGAGCCTAAGCCCCCCGATTTTCTTCCCTGACCCTCTTCACCGACCCTCCCCGGGCTCAGCCCAGGGCTCACCTGGATGATGAAGCCAGTGGAAGAACACTGTCTGACCCAGAGGCTGAATTTCCGCTTTTTCCTCTTTCGCAGCTCCCGCTCTGTGCACGTGGCAATGAATACAGGATCCTCATCGATCAGGGGTTCATGTAGCACCTGCCAGGATGGAAAAAGCAGAGGCTCTCACAGAAGGCAGCATGAGCTTGAGGGCTCACCAGATTGGAGCTCAAATTCAGCCTCTGCCTTTGAGCAGCTCTGTGACCTTAACTAAGTTACTTTACCTCTCTGATCCTGACCTTCTTATCTATAGGAGGGTAGTATCATTATCTATACTACTGTTTCCAGAAAGGATTCAGTAAGATTCGTGCAAAATAGTTAGCACCGGCCCTGATACACAGTAGATATTTCATCAATGGAACTTATTGTTATTATTGGCCTAAGGTCCCTTGTCCCAACTCTCACTTGGTTGAGGGATCTCTGGCATGGGCCCTGTGTCCTCTGGCTGGACATGTCTGGTGATGGGCACCCACTTCTTTTCATGGAAGCCCCTTCCACTCATGGAAAGTTCCAACTGCTAAAAAAGTATTTCACTGATCCACAATTTACCTATATTTAACTTAAAAACCTAGGGATGTGACTTCTGTCCAGTGAGAAACAAAGAAAAAAATGCTATTTTTTTTTTGGATTTTCAAGACAGCCCTCATGTCAGCCCACAACCTCCTTCTTCCAGGCTGAACCTCCTCTTTTTATAAATCATTCTTCTTTTTATAAATCATTCATCAAATGACCCAGTTCCCTGTTGGCCTGTTGTAACACACAGCCTCTGGTTCTCCTCTAGGTTGTCATGACCTTTCTGACAAGATTCCCAAGGCAATTTTGAAACGAATTTCATCTACTTCAACTTTTTGATAACGTGATTATATGACTTTTCCCAATGATAAGACAATAAAGAAAAAAGAAATGGCATAATAAAAATAGGCTCCAAGGAGTGGCCACAGATCTGCTTCTTCAAAGTAAAGCTCTTTTGGGAGGCTTTAGGATAAATTTCAGGAATGTGCTACACTTCCCTCCCTGATCCCATCTTAAGCTTAATTATGAATTAGAGTGTGCATCTGTAGGGAACTGAAATGAAGAGTGCAGGCAATGATTCCCAGAACTCTACACGATGCCCTAGATCAGGGGTCAGCAAATTACTGCCTAGTCTGGCCCACGTCTGTTTTTGTAAATAAAGTTTTATTGGAACACTGCCATGCTCATTCATTTAAATATTGTCTGTGGCTGCTTTGGGGCTACAATATCAGAACTGACAACACGCAACAGCGACCACACCCATACAAAGTCTAAATACCATCTGGCTATTTACAGAAAAAGTTTGAACAAATTAATCACCTGAGGATCCTGCTAAAATGTGGATTGTGATTCAGTGAGGCTGGGTCTGAGGCTGTGCATTCCCAACAAGCTCCCAGGTGACGGCAGAAAAAGGTCTTCCAGGGACAGAACGGAGGATGATACTTACCACATGTGATGTGGACAATAGCCTTCCGTTCTTCTAGGAACGGAAGGTGGGCTGAGGTTGAATGCAAGGTTATCTTGCGTTCAATTTTCGAAAAGTGACAGCCTTGCACTGTTCAGTCTTAGCAGTGCATATCTGCCTCCTCAGTTTTTCTACTAATGGACACATGGGGACATCACATGCGGTCTCCCCTGTCTTGTGAAGGGGAAGGCTGGGAGTCTGGCCTGGCTGCAACGTCTTCCCTGGCCCTCACGCCTGGCTTCTTGCACTCGCTGGCTCTTTGTAGCTCATAAAACATTCAAAGCCCCATTTGGAACTATTCAAGTGCAATGGACAAGTCCCCCACACAGTGGGAGAATGGGAGGGGATGGAGAAGGGAAAAGACGGCATAAAAAAGCCCTCTGCTTGTCCTTTCCCCGCCCAATGATCCTTGCTGAAGACGTGCATCCTACTCTGTCCTCTGAGGCCACAGCAAATGAAAATTGCCCTCTCTCATTCTCTTCAGAAAGAAAGTGCACCTCTGTTCCACTTGCATTGAACATATGATCAGTTGCAAATTTATATTTAATCACATGCCTCATCAAAGCAAAAGGGCCAGCAAGAATTTCTGACCCTCAATGATCTTTTTCCTTTTCTATCATCATTAAATGAATTATGAATTTGTCATTACTAATTGCAGCACGGAACAGCATGCTCCCCAAAGCTCTAAAAACTTTGCCTGCCAGAAAAACCACTTGCTTCTCCTCCAGGCTACACATAGGTCAGCATTTGTCTGTTACACAACTGTATCTCCTGAGCCTCCTCCTGTGCTTGATGAGCTTGTTTTGAGGGGTGGAGGGTGGTATGTACGGGAGGGGAAAGACAAAACATCCATTTATTGATTTGCAAAATCCCTCCCCGAAAATATTTCTCTAATTAATCTGGCTCCAGTTTTGAGGAGATGCAGTGTCTCCCCATTTTGTATTTGTGTAGAAACACACACACACACACACACACACACACACACACACACACACACACACACACACACACACACACACACACACACACACACACACCCAGCTGCTTTGGTTATTGCTACATTCTGGGAATCCTCTGAAGACTCTAAGACCAAACTCGTACCAAAGGGTCACAGCTGCTGGAATAAAACGGCTCCCAAGACTGCAGGCTGGAGGATGTGAGTGAGTTGAGTGCGTGAGGTGAGTGTGCTGTGTTTGGAGTACAGCCCCGAAGGATAGTGTAAGGGATGGGTGCAGAGTGATTCCTGGGAATCTGCAGCTAATCCATCCATACACACACCTGATGAGGGCAATGGGAAGAGAACTGTTCCAACCGGTGTCTGCAGGCAGAGACGATGACCCTCCAAGAAAGCCCTGAGGCCTACAAGCAAATCATTGCCTCTCTGTGAGCTGAATGTTCCAGGGTCCAACAGGGATTTTCACAGAGCAGGAAAGCTGGGAATCCAAGGCTCCTCTAGAGCCTCCAGCTTCGCCAATCAAGCATCAGGAGAACCCTCTTCCTTCTTTAAGTGGCAGATGTGTCTCTGAGAAGAGCATAAATGCAGGAGCCGAGCAGGGCGGGCTGATGCTGGTAACCCAGGGAACAGCAAGCCCTGCAAGCCCCTGGGAGAGCCAGGCCCACCCCAACTGGAAAGCCCGGGGCATCCTCAGCAGACGGGGCAGGCTGCTGCTCCAGGGAATGGAGGGGCACAGATGACGTACAGGAAGCCCCAGGAAGCATGAGGTTCTGGTCATAGTAAACACCCAACTGTACTCTGTGGTTATGACTTCAACTCCTTTGACTTACCTTGCTTTACACCTACTGACACGGAGCTGGTTCAACAGGCTGCGTGGCACCAGTCGGACCCTTTGACTCTCCTGGAGCCACATGCCCCAAGCTGTATGATGGAGTGTGCTGGGTGTTCTCTGTTTGCCCCTCAGGGTCACTTTCCACCCTGCAGACCCTGCGCTGAGGCCTGGAGGTCAGCTTCTTATAAATTACCCCACCCAGCTTCTTCGCCCCTAGTTTCTGGCTTGTTCAGCCAAATGGGAGTCATCAGCAAGAGGCCAGAGAGCAAGAGAGTAAGGGGAGGGACCTATGATCAGCCCCTTAAACTTATTTCAAACTTATTTCATCTATTCAATTTTTTGATAACATGATTATGTAACTTTTCCCAATGATAAGACAATAAAGAGAAAAGAAATGGCATAATAAAAACAGGCTCCAAGGAGTGGCCATAGATCTGCTTCTTCAAGATAAAGCTCTGCCCACCTGTCCTGAGGCCTCTCCACGGGCTACAGCCTTCTCTGCTCCCTTCGGGTCTCCCTTAACGCTGATCACACCCCTAGCAACAGTCCCTGCATCAATATCTCTTCGGCTGCCCTTCTAGATAGAGCTCAGCATCTGTGTCCTGCTGGGATCCTCACTGCCACGTAGGGGCACTGAGTAGAAAACGTAGCAAGAAGAAAATGTAATTTCCCAAATATACTAAAATAAAAATGAAATACAAAGTAATAGAAGGAGAGGAGAATGAGCTGGAGGACAGAGAGGAGGAAGAGGTAGAAAAGTGAAGGCAAAAGTAAAGGGGAAAAAGCCCCAAACATGACCTGAGAGCCCTTCCCCAGATTGAGCCTCATCTCAGGCCCTGCTTCTGCAAGCCTCGTCACCTGGAAGCAAATACAAGAAGTGAGCGGCAGAATAACATGATCATCCTTCTAGGCTCTCCCTGTTCCTGGTACCCCGGTACTGCCCATCTGAGCCACGTGCTAAGGAGGCAGAGTTGCTCCCTTGGACACCTGCCTACTTGCCCACCTGCAGTCCAGCCACTGCCCACCCAGCCAGGCTCAGCAATGCTGCTGGGCCTCCCCTCAGGGCACCTGTACCTGGGAGCTGCACAGAGGCGAGCCCACAAGTCTCAGAATTCCTAGTAGGCGCTGCAGTGTGCCAGAGAGGCCGGGCACTCACCCTGGACTTACACTGCAGATACCTCTTGAGAGATACTTAGGCACAGCGAGCACACAGCCTTCTGCAGCACCTCTCCAAATGTCTGACCCCAGCATGGTCTGAATGTGCTGCTTATTTTTCCCTTGCATCCAGGCAACTGTCTCTCATTTGTTTCATTTTCAACCAAGCAAGTATTTAGTGAAAGAAAAGATAATGTGCTCAGGCCCGTCCTTGGTACCCCAGGGCCTGTTACAGGGCAGGGCTCATGTCCTCGAAAGTCTCCGCTTCTTGTTAGGAAGGTAAATGACACACTGGAGGATGAGGTGCAGTGGCATCTGGCTGCCCCATCAATAGTGGGGGGAATTCAGATAACAGGGAATCCACACGGGACTGTGGGCCTTACGCTGGCCCTGGAGACTGGATGCATTTGCAAAGCAGAGAGAAGAAGGCAAGGCGTTCCAAGGGCCAGAAGGCACGCTGCAAACACTCGGAAATCATAACGAGCCTGACATGTTCACCAGACAGTGAGGAGAACGATCCAGAGAGAATGTAAGGCTCCCACAGACACGAAATAGGGCACTGCCTTCCCCATAAAAACCCTGTGATTTTCAGCTGTGCGCAGGGAGGGCACGCTATAGAGACTTAGAGAGAGGACCTACAGGAGAATGTCAACAAGAATTAGGTTTATTTAGAAGAGCCTTAGAAGCAGCACAGGACAGAGAGATGTGCAATGGGTCTTTAAATATATACATAAAATTGAGCTGAACTTCTGTTGCCACACAGACCAAGTCAAAGGGAATGGGGCTCACATGGGCCAAGAACTTCCTGGTTTGGGTTAGAGACATCTCTAGAAATTAGCCATCTCATCGGTTTGCTAGACCAGCAGGGCAAATTTTGAGGAAGACTCTGGAGTTCTATCTCCCCAGGGCCAGGTGCCATTGTCCCAGGTGCAAGTGGATACCAGCGGAAGGCAGGGAGGGGCTTGGGAGCTGAGAGTAGGCAGAACCTTTTCTTCTGGAATTGGTTAGGGAAGGTATTAGGGAATCAGACCAGTGATGCCTGGAGCTCTGCCAAACCCTCATCCAACGGCTCTGGCTCTGCTCTGTGTGGGCATAAGTAACCCCCGATGATATGAAGAATGGTCCTAATTCCAGGCTCACTCCCTCTGCCACCCAGGAGGCTTCTAGCCTCCTTTCATCACCAACAGGTGAGGCCACACTCAGAGAATATGACAATAAAATTAATATTCATCTGAGCAAAACACCATTTGGAAAGTATAATTAAAGAAAAGGAAGGAAAGGGAGAAAAGAGGGGAAGATTGCCTCTCAGAGCAAAAGACTGAATTCTGACTTGTCTGAGGGCTAGAGCTATTATTATTACTCTCCTCTGATCTCATTTGGATTACGTGGATTAATGGAATGGAAGAATAGCAGAGGTGACCTTGAAGTGAACTCAGAGGGCAGGCAGGGCAGGAAGGACACCACAAAGCCCTGCCAACAGACAAGGCTAGGCTGAGAGAGCGAGGACACCTGGCCGAGCTCTTACCTCCTGCGCGGGCCTCACCTGGGTTTGGGAAGGCCTGAAGGCAGAGTCGAAGCTGTTCTGCAGGGAGTCGAGGAAGGGCTGGACCTTGTAGAGCCCGTGCGTGGTCTGGCTGGAGCGGAAGGCCACGACGTGGAAGTACTTGAGGATCTTCTCGAAGCGCGCCTGGCTCATGACGAGGGCAAGGCTGCGGTTGCTGTAGAAGCCTCCGCTCCAGATGCTGAGGACGGACTCGCAGTGGGAGATGCTGGTGGAGATCATGTAGCCCAGGAACGCCTTCATCTCCGTCAGCGTCACCTCCACCCAGGCTCCGTCGCTCCCAAACCGCTCCTGGAACTTCTTGGCGTACATGTTTGTCTGCACCACCATGTTCTTGAGGACGTTGTCTGGGACAAAGAGCTGGAAGAAGTCCACGGCACTGGCGCTGGAAGGCATCTTTCGGGTGGGACCTGAAACCCAAAGACAGGTGGAGCGTTCCTTAGGACGGCTGCCACACCCTGACTCAACACGAAAACGGCTGCATTTCCAATCCCTGGGTCCCTGTCCGAGTGTCCCCGCTGCCTCCAATGCTACCGCCTTCCCCTCCAACCTTCCAGAAGCTGCCGCAACCACCTGACAGTGCCGGCTCCCATAGCTTTTGTATCCCCCTTTGCTCCAAAACAGCCAGCTCTCCTGCTCTCTGTGGGGGCGCAGTTCCTCCCAGACACCACGGGAATGAACGGCCCTGACACCCGGAGTGCAAGATGCAGCCTGCATCTCCACACCAGACCAGAGGACAGCCCTCGGGGGGCGCAGTCACGTGGAATCCCTGCTCTCCAGAACCCGTGTGGCACAGGGTGTCGGTCTAGGGAGTTTCACACACTCAGGGCACAAGCCCTGAGTCTTAACTAGAGATGCACACACACGCATAAATGTATATGTTTAAAGATATATATCGTATAAAAGTATACATCAACATATAAGTTTTAAAATTAAAATATGCATATTTATACATATAAATTAAAAGCACTGTCTGCCAGCCTGGGGTACTTCTCCGTACAAGGAAGAAAGCATGCATATACATACATACATATACACATACATACACACACATACATACATATATACACAGGCACACACACATATATACACATACATACATTTAAAAATAAATAGATATTACAAATACATCGATGTATAAGTGTTTATATAATATGTATACACATTTAAAAACAAAAGGCACTCCAACACTCCCCGCAGACAGCAGTGCACAGCCCCTGCTGTCTCCCACCACACCATCACACAGGGCTCCTCCCTCCCCTGCAGACCCCACGCTTTCCCTGGGGAAAGTTCTTACAAATCTGGCACATTCGGTAAATACTGATCTGAAGAGAAAAAGACACATAAGGGGAGGAAGGAGATGCAAAAAGACACGTGGAGTTTCTAACACAGGGGCATGGCTACGACTTTCTGGCTTTTGTTTTCTGGTTAAGTTGAGGCGGTTTTGTAAGTAAAACGTTTTCATCACTTGGGGCCTGAAAAATTCCACCTAGGAAAAAGCAATTTTCATTAAACATTCCCTATATAGTCACTTTATGGTGACTAGGGACTAAATCTGAAGGGGCTTATTCATATAATTTCACATATAGGATAAAAGCTCACAATTTTTTACTAATGCAGCCCTTTGCACACACACACACACACACACACATACACACACACCCCCCAGGATGTTTCAGTCAACAATGAACTGCATATAGGATGGTGGTCCCATATAATTATAACACTGTATTTTTCCTGTACCTTTTCTATGTTTAGATATGTTTGGATGCACAAATACTTACCATTACGTTACACTTGCCTATTGTACTGTATTCAGTACAGTCACATGCTGCACAGGTTTGTAGTCTAGGAGCGATAGGCTATGCCATATAGCCTAGGTGTGTAGGAGGCTGTGCCATGCAGGTTTGTATAAGTATACTGCATGATGTCTGCACAACAAAATTACCTAATGATGCATTTCTCAGAATGTATCCCTGTCATTAAGCATGACTCTGTGTGTGTGTGTGTGTGTACATACATATATTTTTAAAGAGCTATGGCTTACAATTCTATGTAGTAACCTAAGATACACTAACTACATGTAGAGATTTGTAAGAGACAAAATTTGCTTGTATTGCATCTGTATATTGATTTTTCTTTTTTTTTTTTTTTTTTTTTGAGATGGAGTCTCTGTCACCCAGTCTAGTGTGCAGTGGTGCAATCTCAGCTCACTGAAACCTCCACCTCCCAGGTTCAAGCAATTCTCCTGCCTCAGCCTCCTGAGTAGCTGGGATTACAGATGCCCGCCACCACGTCTGGCTAATTTTTGTATTTTTAGTAGAGACAGGGTTTTGCCTATCTCTGCCCAGGCTGGTCTTGAACTTCTGACCTCAAGAGATTGGACCGCCTTGGCCTCCCAAAGTGCTGGGATTACAGGAGTGAGCCACCGCACCCAGCCTGTATATCGATTTCTAACAAAAGTTGTTCTCATTCTTCAGATTTTAATCATCACTCTTTCCAACCTTCCTTTATTACTGATTTAGACAGTTTCTGAAAAACAAGTTTCTGCAGAAAAAAGAGAGAGAATGTGCATGAGACAGCCCAAGTTTTAGAATCAGAGTGATGGATTTGGGGCTCTGACACCCTAAATTTACTTCTAGCTAACTGCACAATCTTAGAGGAATTTCTTAATCCCTCCTAGCTCTAGTTTTCTTGTAAAAATGGACACAGAAATACCTACTTTGAAAGGCTGTCATGCAGCGTGAAATAAATGAGAGCATGTGAATAATGCACCTCACCTGGTGCCTGGCCCTAAGGGAGGTTCCTGAGGCTTGGTAACTTTTACCAAGATATCATCAACAGAAATTCATTGACAGCCAGGCTGAGGGCTTTCCAAGGAAGACTCTAACTGTCTGCATTTTACAGAAGCAACAGCGGCCTGGAGGGTAAAGTGGCACCACATACATCACTTTCATCAACTGTTTTTTCGGCACCAAACAGGTCTTGAAGGAAGAGGTCCTGGCTGGCATGACGATGAGGCCAGGAAGAATGAGGGCCGATTCTGCAGGTATAGTCTGAAGCTCCACACCTACTCCTAACGAAAATCATTTTACTTCAGCACAGCCTTGCAGCCTCCGGTAGGTGCAGCCGTCAATTATTCAAGGATAGTGCTCAAAGAGGAGGAAAACCAGCATTTTAATTGCTACATCACGCTGATGAAGCAGAATGGAATTTTCTCTGCTTAAAGTTATGTTTAAAGTAATTTTGCCCCCCAAGCCATTTCAAAATGAATTTACATGCAACCCCTAGCCTGGGCCAGCTGCTTCATGAAGGAACTGGGAAGCAGCCGGCTCCCTCTTAACTGTTTGGTTTTGATTTACAAGCATTCTCTACGGCCTCTTTGAGTTGCTGGGATTACTGGGATTTGAGAAGTCCTGGCACAGGTGAATCATTGTGACCTGCGGAAGGAGGGAGGGAGGGAGGGAAGGAAGGAAAGAAATGCTATTCAGGAGTCAGTGATATGGTCTGGCTCTGTGTCCCCACCCAAATCTCATCTTGAATTGTAATCCCCACGTGTTGGGGAGGGACCTCATGGGAGGTGACTGGATCATGGGGGCAGGTCCCCCATGCTGTTCTTGCAATAGTGAGTGAATCTCACGAGATCTGATGGTTTTAGAATCGTCTGGCATTTCCCCTGCTTGCACTTCTCCTTCCTGCTGCTCTGTGAAGAAGGTGCCTTTCTTCTCCTTCTGCCATGATTGTAAGTTTCCTGAGGTCTTCCAAACCATGCGGAATTCAGAGTTAATTAAACCTCTTTTCTTTATAGATTTTCCACCCTCAGGTATTTCTTCACAGCAGCATGAGAACGGACTAATACAGTTAGTCCTTATCAACAAGTTAATCACAGGACCATTGAACAATATGGCCCTGGCATGGGCAGCACCCCCAGCCAAGATGAGACTCAGATCCGTTTATGGAGAGCTTCCCAGATATTACCCATATAATCCTCACAACATCTATGTGAGGCATCATCCCACTCGGCAACTGAGGAAATGGGACCTCAGAATTGGAAGGACGCAGCCCAAGGGCATCCACTCTAAGTGACTCACAGTTGGGGAGGCCTTCCTCCCAGGCCAGCCTGAGGGCACCTGCTGCGGTTATTAGCAGCAGCCCTTCTGTCCCTTCTACGTGGCTCTCCTACACATGGTACCTACATATGACTGAAGTCACGGGATAGTCTTCCCATCACCTCCTCCCTCTTCCAAACACAAAACTTCCCTCCACCTCCACAATGCTCATGTGTTGCGGGGGATAACACAGGATGAAAATGCATAGCTACAGTTAACTCTGAAGGGGAAGAGAGAATCTATGTGGGTTAAAAAAAAGCAAAGGCAGAATGGAATTGGGAAGGAGGAGGTGGGGGAGACCTAGAAGAGGAAGAGAAGGTGCTGCTTGGGTGTGCCTCGGTGTCTGGGCTAGGGTGAAGGGTTGTGCGTGCTGATGGTGCATTGCTAGACAAAACTCATACTGCCATGTCCTTTCCTTCCCCCGCCCCACCAGGCCATTCATGTCAAGGCCCCCATCACACCACCTATGTGGGTTCCTCACTCCCTCAGACCCAGGGCAGCATGTATAGTGGCGTGGTAATGCCCAATCCCCCAAAGGGATCCTCTCTCTCCTTGTTCCCAAGAGAGGAAACAGATTCCCTCTCCTCAGCAGTGACTAGAAAAGGAGATGTTCTATTTATAAAGGGGACTGTAACGCAAGGGCAATTAGGGAAACCACTCACTCATTCAATGGACATTTGATCCTGAAAGTCGAAAGGAGTAAGACTCGATATTCCCTCCCCAGGAGCTGACTGGGTAGTAAGAGGAGCAGGCAGCAGGAGCTGGGACCCAAGCTCGGAGGAGAGCTGTGCCCACAAGAGGGGCCCCAAACCCAGGCCTCAGGGGAGGCAGGATCCTGAAGGCTTCCTGGAGGCCCTGTCTGAGATGGGCTTAAAAGGGTGATGGGTGAAAAGCCATCAACCTCAGTGGGGAGTTGCAGGGTATTTCCAGCAGTGAGAGCATCTCATGCAAAGGTCCTGTGGCCAGACAGAATGCCTTGAATTTAGTGCAACTGCGCAGGAAGGGGAGTGGGTGGAGCTGCAGGCATCAGCGGGGCGTGAGGGTCTGGTCACTGTCACAGGGCTCAGACTTGCCCAAGGGCGTGGGAAGCCAGTGAAGGGCTGTGAGCACCACGTGACCATGCTCTTCCAACTTCAGCAGGCTTGCTTTGCTGCACGAGGGGTCGGGGGAGGATCTGATAGCTGTTCCTCAAGTCAGGTGAGACCTGGCTGGGATTCAGCTTCCTCTACCGGCTCCTTCACCTCCATGCTCTGCACTGAGTTTCCCCACAGGTGTGCAGGGCACGAGGAACGGATTACAGGGCGGCCGAGGCGGGCCCGTCGCCTCCATCCACAGCAGTCACTGCCTCTGGCCTGGATGACAGACAGTTGTGGAGGCTTGCCGGGGAAGCCTGTGTCAGATCTGGACCGTGGCAAGCTCTTTCCCACCTCAAGTCCTGATCCTCCTGGAAGGAAGCCCTCTTGGGGCTCTTATGAAGCATCACCTTCTGGGGGACCCTCCTGACCCCCAAGCCAGCTTCTTCATCTCAGCCCCGACTCGGTGCCTCTCCTTGGGTTTAGCACAGTTCACGGCTGTCCCATCGGCCACTCATGTTCGTTTTTGGTCTGCTTGTGTGGCCTGTCTCCCGACCCCAGCTAAAGTGTGAAGGCAGAGGTCAGGGTTGGTGTGTTCTGTGTCCTTGGAGCCTCGTATACAGCATGTTTACCTCTTACACCTGTTGACCGTTGGATGACAAAGGGGAGGGGAGAGGCCTTGGCCCACCCAAGGGGAGGAGCATCTTTTGTGTTCAGTGGGAAGCATTGGGTCTCTATGGCAACAGTCCCCATGCTAATACCTGGTAACAAGGTTAGGTCAGCCAGGGACACCTGTGCGTATGGGGAGGCCTGAGTGGGTGGGTGGGACGAGGAGTGAAATCACAGTGGGCACACCTCTCAGTCACATCCCTGAGGATGCCCACGCCATCTAGGAATCAAGTGGGGGTGGGCCTACTGAGTCCCAGGTAAAAAAAAGGCCTGAGAATTCAGGACACACAACCTCTCTGCATCTCAGTTTCCTTATTGATCAAGTGGGAACCACCACCCCACAGCGGGTAAGAGGATCACGTGACCTCACACACACAGGCAAGACGGCAGCTCTGGGCCTTAGCGATGCAGGTCCTGGGGGCCGCTCCCACTCCCTGCCTTCATTCAGATCTGGAGGCCAGCTGAGCACCTCACAGGTGGGACTAATCCCCACCCTTGCCCCATCGGGAAGAAAAGGATGGCTTTGGCCAGGCATGGTGGCTCATGCCTGTAATCCCAGTACTTTAGGAGGCCGAGGCAGGCAGATCACCTGAGGTCAGGAGTTCAAGACCAGCCTGGCCAATATGGTGAAACCCCGTCTCTACTAAAAAAATACAAAAATTAGCTGGGTGTGGTGGTGCATGCCTGTAGTCCCAGTTACTCGGGAGGCCGAGGGACAAGAACTGCTTGAACCCGGGAGGTGGAGGTTGCAGTGAGCCAAGACTGCACCACTGCACTCCAGCCTGGGTGACACAGCGAGACTCCATCTCAAAAAAAAAAAAGTGGCTTTATGTGCCTTCTAAACTGCAGCCTTTTAGAGCCTCAAGCACTGGTTTAGCGGGGGCCAGTGAAAAGGGCATTTTGCATACGCTGATATTTTTGGGTGCAAACTGTCAGCTGTTTTGTGATAGAATCAATTAATATTTTAAATGAAGGGCTTAAGAGGATGGAATCATTTATCTCCAGGCTAAATCAAACAGGTACAAAAATATAACCAGAATGTCCTGCAACACCACAAAAATATTCCTATCATTTGAGACACAAAGTTACACTCCATAAAAAGGCAATGTAGGAAACAGCCAATCTCATTGTTTTCTCAATGCCAGCGGCAGCTGGTCCTTATCTTCAGCTAAAGTAATCACCATTTCCCTCGCATCCCTTTTTCCTTCCCCCATGTGGCTGAGATGAAGGACAAGCCTATTGTCTAGTTAGTAAACACCTGGGGTCCAAGTCTCAACTGTAGAATTCAGCCACTCAGTCACGAGTGCTTCAAAGACTTTTTCCCTTGTTCAACCTCTTTGTTCACGACTAAGTGACCAAACTGAACAAACTTCATTCTCAGCTCTATTGGGGTATTCCCACGGGGGTAGGTACCTGTGGGGTTGAGTCCTGGCTCACTTGTGGACACCACTGGGTTTGGCACCCGTCGATCTAGGTAACCAGGTGAAATAACTTACACGTAATTCACTGGATGGCTGTGAGGAGTGTGAAGGCTTCCCCTTACTGCATAGGTCTGACCTACATGCCTACCAATATTCCAAAATTATGTTCGGATTATGTTAACCTCCTAAACGGTATCTTCCAACCAAGGACATCTGAAGCTGCTAACCATTCCATACAGCCCTTAGAAAACATGCAGAAACTGCCAGAAACCCCAAGTACAGCTTCAGTTGCATAAATGTATCAAGCAGCAGGGCTTTCTTATTAGGAATAGAGAAGATACACTCTGCGTGCATGTGCACGTGTGTGTCTGTGCACTTGGAAGGTATTCCTCATGCTAACACAACACAGTGGTTGGCAAAGAAGTTAGCAATAAAAAGAAAATAGCTTTAGAATCAGCATCTGAGATAAAGTTGTTCACAGGAAATACGAACCACAAAATAGTTGCACATAGTCCCTGAAGGTTTAAATAAAAGCTGGCCAGGCGTGGTGGCTCACACCTGTAATCCCAGCACATTGGGAGGCCAAGGTGGGCGGATCACCTGAGGTTAGGAGTTTGAGGCCAGCCTGGCCAACATGGTGAAACCCTGTCTGTAATAAAAATACAAAATTAGCTGGACGCAGTGGTGCGTGCCTGTAGTCCCAGCTACTCAGGAGGCTGAGGCTGGAGAATTGCTTGAACTCGGGAGGCAGAAGTTGCAGTGAGCTGAGATCATGCCACTGTACTCCAGCCTGGGTAACAGAAAGAGACTCCATCTCAAAAAAAAAAAAAAAAAAAAAAAAAAGGCCAGGCGCAGTGGCTCACACCTGTAATCCCAGCACTCTGGGAGGCCGAGGTGGGTGGATCATGAGGTCAGGAGATTGAGACCATCCTGGCTAACACGGTGAAACCCCATCTCTACTAAAAATACAAAAAATTAGCCGAGCGTGGTGGCAGGCACCTGTAGTCCCAGCTACTCAGGAGGCTGAGGCTGGAGAATTGCTTGAACCGGGGAGGCAGAAGTTGCAGTGAGCTGAGATCATGCCACTGTACTCCAGCCTGGGTGACAGAAAGAGACTCCATCTCAAAAAAAAAAAAAAAAAAAAGAAAAAAGAAAAAAAAGCTAATCAATTGGCTAATATAGATATTAAATCCGTAACCTTGACTAGAGGTCACGTGACAAAGGACTGATGGACAGAAAAGGGGTGACAATGCCCCTCAAAGCCCAATGCACCAACGATTTAGAGGCAGCTGACCTTCAAAACCATTTATCATACAAGGCACCCGTACACATAAAAGAGCCACTCTCACACGACACGTGAGATTTCATTTCTGTGTGATGGCCAACTCAAGTGCCTTCCACCTGCAGACCACCTACTTAAAAACATCTCTCAGGAGTGCTCTGCTAAGCAGAGGTGGGCTTGACCATCTCTGAGGGCACGAAGTGAACCATGGAGCAGGGGAAAATAAAGGCTGGCTGAGTCTTCTCCAAGGTGAGCACTATACTGCCACATGCTCGGCCTGAGGGCCCTCCAGTCAAAATCCCCGTCACATGTACCTCCTCCCATGGGGGTACCACCTCTATGTGGAGTAGCAGCATTTGACATTCTATGTCATGTGGAGGAATGACTCTTTGGATGTTGTCAGTGGGCAGAGATCAGGTCATGTATGTTTATACAGATGGAACAAAGGATTTTTACCCCTTCAGCCAGATCTGGGGCTCAATGTAAACAGCAAGATAACAACACAGGAAGGGTTGCAAACATTGTGCCTAGCACAGGGATGACAGCAGGGCAAATCCTGTAATGTCAAATATCAGTCAAATGAATGAACTCCTGCAAACAGAAAGCCCCATTGTGATCTGATTCCCTTAGCAGCAATAAACTAAAAGGCCAGGAGGGGACAGGGCTAATCCGTGGCAATTTGTGAGTCCTGCCATGCCTATGTGTGCTATGGTTCTCTTCAGTCCAGGCTGCTCATTAGAAAGCTCATCTGCTCTCCTCTTGACCAAGCTCATCCAGTAAGATATTAATACTTTGCTACCCAAACCATACATATCACTCATCCTTAGTACAAAGCTAAAACATAGTGCTGTCTGTAGGGATGAGAGATGGATTACCTGCAGATGGGGCTGGGGGGTGGTGGGGCTGGATCCTGTTCCTGTTTTTTTTCCACTGTCTGAACTTCTGAGAAGCTGCAGTGTCTCTAGGTTTCAGTTTTTTCACTGATAACCTGCCTATCTACCTAGCCTTATTTACCTTCTGAGACTAATTATAAGACAATCATAAGTACTTTGAGGAATGTAAATTATTATGCAAAAGCCTCACATTATTATTCTGAACCAGTTGCTGTCCAGCAAAGCTGAGGTCCTGGACTAGGCTCCAGCTCCTGGATTCATAAGATGTGTGACCTTGGCCAAGTTACTGTACCTCTTTCAGCCTTGGTCTCCTTGTTGGTAAAGTGAAGACAGCCATGGTGTGGAATTCACAGAGCTGGTGTGAGGATTAAGTGGGATGAGGTGGCTTGCATGGTGCCTGATTTCTAGTAATGCCCCATAAATGGTATCTGATCACACCCACGACAGCATTGCTAATCCCTCATCACAGGCTTCTATCCCCCTTCCCGGGAGCCGACGTACAGATGGCTGTTACGAAACAGCAGCCGTAGCCACCACAGTTTATATTTCATTTAGGCACTGTGTCTACTTCTCACGGGTTTGTATTTTTAAAGCCTCTGCTTGGGTACCAAAAGGACGGCAGAAGTGTTTTTCCAAATTCCGTGGAACCTGACGAGGAGGAAGGTGGGGGCGAGGAGATGCCCCATTTCACACACAGTGACCTGCTGGGATGGGAGGGACCACCCAGGTAACTTGCTAATTTCTTCCACGACTTCTCAGCTTTCTCCCTCCCCGCTTATTGCTCCAGCTGCACCCTCTGTAGCTCTTCAATTGCAGCCGAATTGGGTCCATTTCAGTTTTCCTTCTACTCGGGCCACTGTTTCTTCAGGCTCCTTCCCCAGGCCTGCCTCCTCTTGTTCACTGGGCCCCAGCTGAGGCCACCGATGCCCCCAGCTTGCCAAACCATGTACCATGGCACATGTCCTCCTGCCCTCCAGGGACCACCCTAGTCCTTCCTCCATGAAAGGCAACAGAGAAAGGGACCATGTCACCAGGCATGTAGGGAGCAATCTGAGTGATAAAAAGGATGCTGGCCGGGCACAGTGGCTCTTGCCTGTAATCCCAGCACTTTGAGAGTCCGAGGCAGGAGGGTTGCTTAAGCCCAGGAGTTTGAGACCAGCCTGGACAAGATAGTGATACCCCATCTCTACACACACACACAAAGTCTGGTGTGGTGGCACGCGCCTGTAGTCCCAGCTATTCGAGAGGCTGAGGTGGGAGGATTGCTCAAGCCCAGGAGGTTGAGGCTACAGTGAACCATGACTGCATCACTGTACTCCAGCCTGGGCGACAGAGACCCTGTCTCTTAAAAAATAATAATAAAATTTAAAAAGGGTGCTCCGTCATCTAGGCTTCAAGAATTATACTCCAACAATGTCCTTGACAGAAAAAAAACACTCCGGCATACTCCATGGAGGCTCTTCATCATATTAACCACTACAAAGAGCATGCTCGCGTCCAATTTCATTCTCACAACAGCCAAGCACAGGGCTACCGGACTCCCGCTCTGCAGGTGAATGCAGAGGCTCGGGGAAGAGAACTTGCTCAAGGTCATGCAAGCTGGCACACCAAGGAGCTCAAGGTCCTGCAAGCTGGACACCAAGGAGCTGGGGGTTCTCTTCCCTGTACCACACCACACCCCACCCCACATAGGCAGGAATGAATACTCCCTGGAAGGCTGGGTCTTTTTAGCTCTGTGGTTGCTTCTGATTTTCCACGGATGTGCTCAAGTTCTGACCATGCAGGTGGTGGTGGTGAGGAGGCGGCTACGGAGGAGGAATAAGGTGGAGGAGAGAGAAGGCTTGGGGAGATGGAAAAAAGCTGAAAGCTGACCACTGAAATATACATGGACTTGGGATTTTTTTCCATGTCTAAAATTTCTTAGAAATGTGTGTTGCTGAGGCCAAGTGACCCCTCCCCTAAAAGCAGCCGGGAAGAGTGTGGGGCCCGGCAGGGAAGGACCAAGGAGTCCGATTGCTAGACTGCAAACATGAAATTTTTAGAGGAAGTCAGCAGGGATTGGGATTCTGTCATTTACGGTGAATCCCTAGGGAGGGGTTAAAAGAAAAAGTGTGTGTAAGGTCCACCCTGTCTGTCCTGTTCCTGGCTGTATCTTCAGGGCTTAGAACAGTGTCTGGCCCCTGGGGCACTTCTTATGGAGTGAGTGAGCGAGTGAATGAGTGGGGAAATGAAATGACGCGGGGGGATGATGACTCTTTAGGGCTTGACTGTCCAAGCATCCCTGCTGCACACAGAGAAAGTCAAAGGCATGAAGGTGCTTGCTAGAAAATGAGGGAGAGAAGAAAAAGACAGAGGGACAGGGTCCGTAATGCCCGGGCCAGGTCTAGGGTGAGGAGCCCCTTCTGGCAGCCTGAGGTACAGGCAGGTCCTGCCCTGGTGAGGCCGGGGGAACGTGTGTATGTGAGCGAGCATACATGTGCAGAGGTAGGGTGTGCGCTGGGCCCAGGCCTCTTGATCCCCAAGATCTTGGAATGTAGGCCTTTGTTCTTATACACAAGTGAGGTTCAACACACAGTCTCAGGGATACACAGAATTGATTGGACATAAAAATGTGCTACCATTTTTGTAACCCTATCTTAGCACTGAAAAAATACTGGGAGCCCAAAGAAGCAAATGAACAAAAAGGAAGTGGCACAAGCCCTGTCCTGACCTCTGCAAGGCCTTGGCCACAGGCCAGAGAGAATGAGTCTCGGGTGAAGCCAGAAGACTGCAAGGCCCCAAAGGGTCTGGCTCTTTCCAATGCAAATGAAAATGTATGTGTCACATCACAAGGTGAACCCAGACCATGGATGTGGAGGAGAGACCTGAAGACTTCCACCCCAGGACAGGAATTCCGCTTAAGCAGCAGCTCCTTGGAAGCAATGTCAAGGTTATATGTTAGGACAATGATGAAGACATCAACGAAATCCACGTGGAGCCACACCTATAAGACAGGCTCATGGGTCAGGGGGACTGCTTGCCCTCTGCTCACCCCTCCACGACCAGGGGCATGGGCCAGGTCACAGGCTCCCCTCCCCATCCCGGGCAGCTCGCTCTGCGTGGCAGGTGCATCACCCTGAGAAACACACTGCACAGGCCTGGAATCACTGGTGCAATTCATTACCTGCTTTAACAGGCATGCCAGTCACCTGCCGAAGTTGCGCAGCCCTGCTCTGATTGACCCCACACACCTGGCTCCATCTCTTCCTCCATCAGGCCCTCTGTGCTTACTCCGAGTGTTTGTGTGTGTGCTGAGGACAGGGAGAGAGTGTGTCACAATATATCTGGGGTCAGAGGCAGTAGGGAGGGTCCATGGGCGGGGTCCTGATCCCTTTCCACAACCCTGGGGTACTCATGGCATCCCATGGACAGTGCCGGTCCTATCTCGACACAACTGGTCCAAGAAAAAACGAAGGCAGGCTGGAGTTGCTTTCTCCCTGGCTACTAATTATATCCCTAGAATTCCCTGCACACCCGCTCACACCAGGATGGGAGAGAGAAAGAGTGAGAGAAAAGAAAGAGATAAGGAAAAGGGTAGCTAGGATGGAGACACAGATACCAGGATGATGGGAAGGAGAGAAATAATGCACCCCAGCCACTGTCCGCCCAGGGGCAAATAAGTGACAAAAGCACAGGGCTCAGCTTCCTTATCTCACAAGGAGAGTTAGGTTGATGAGAGACGGGAGCCTCTGCAGATGCAGAACATAACATGGAAAAGGAGACCAGAGGGAAAGGACGGGGATGGAGCTCCAGGGGAGCAGGAAAGATGCTCTGCGTTCCCCTCGAGCCACTGCAGTCAAGACGGGGCGGGGCGCTACCTGCCTTGCCCTGACACTGCTCGTCCCATCGTGGCCTCCAGGCTGTTGGCACCATCCTCTTCACGTTCCCCATGGAAACGAAGGAAAGGTCAGTGCTGCAGTTCGTGAGCCGTGGGGACTCTGCCCTTCAGGCCCCACCGTCCCCTCCCCTTTCTCAAGGTCACGCTTCCAGAGCCCAGCTCCAGAAGTGTTGCCAAGGGAAACATCCTATTTATTTATCAATAAATAGAAGCAAATCATGTGTATTTATTTTGTAGAATCAACATGCATATGGCTCTACGTGTTTATGTGCAGGCTTGTGTTCTGTCTGCTTTGCACATAACTTGATTCACTTATTCTTTGATGACAAACCTATGAGATCTGCACTATTCTTAACACTCATTTATCCAAAGAGGAAACTGAGTCAGAGAGGTTAAGGGATGTGCCTTAACTCTTAGACTCTAACGAGGTCACAGAACTAGTAAGTGATAGAACTAGAAATAGCCCAGATGGTCCAGCTCTGAAGTCTCTGCGCCTGACCACCACACTGTGGTCTTGCTGGGAGACTGTGCTGTTCCAATGCCCTCACAGCCCCAACGCACGTGGCTAAGAACTGAAGGAGAACTCTATGGAAATGACACAGAAAGCCAAGAGCCCCTTTGGTGTTCACCTCTCGAAGCTGCCCGTCTGTGATCTGGTCCCATGTATTAGATAGAACGAAAGCCCTCAGGCACAGACAGAGTAGGCACTCAAAACATGGTTGGCTGAATCACATTTCCTGGCGTGCCTTCAGGGCCTCCTTTTCTCTTCTGAGTCTGGACAGGACTGGGGCACTCATAGACCCTCTCCAGAGGCACAGTCTGGTCCCTGCTCACTTCAAAAGGAAGACTGATTGTTATTTGTCTAAACTCACCTCAGCTCCCCAAGACTTCTGTTTGCAAGAGAACAAGCTCAGACAATTGTCTGTGCATACTTAAAATGAGTTTTAGCTTTCAAACACAAAAGCTATTCTAATTTTGCCCCATTTTATGGTGATTCTATTTTTTTTCTAAGCTTGAAATTATGCAGTTTCAGGATGGGGTTCTCATAAAAAGGAATGCAGCAATGGGACAAGGTGCCCTCGGATGAGACCAGGCTGCTGGGCAGAAGGGGCAGCTTTCTTGAGGTAGTTGGGCCAGGCCATCGAGCCAGTTCCAGGAGCCAGTTTCTGGCCAGTGGAAGGCAACCAGCTGGGACTTGAGTTCTAATTCACTCAGGGCTATTAAGAAACACCTATTCTTGGAAGAATTGAAGACACAAAGGTTACTGCCACTTGGCTCCTGGACACAAGCATTTCACTGCTTAAAAGAGCAGATGAGCATAAACCCAGAGGCAGTTGTTTTGTTCCCAGTAAACTTGTTCAACTTGGACAAGAGTCAGATTATTCCTTCTGGAAGGCAGCCTCCAAGGTGTATTCTTTAATCTACAAGGTACTAATTTTGAGCTTTCCAGTATGTGAAGGGAACACTGACCTTAATTTGGAGCTCCCACACCACTGGGGATTTATGTAGGATAACATATCTCCAAAAGAAATTCTACATGTGAGGAAACAGGCACAGAGCTTGCACAAATCATTCAACATCATCCACTGAGTGACAGAGCCTGGGTTTGAATCATGACTCCTTCCCGCATGATGCTGCCCTACCGTGGAAGCTCGCCACCTCAGTGCAGTACCTTAAGTGCAAATAAAACCCATGGGCAAGCTACCCGAGCCCAGAGGATGAGGAGGCTAGTTGGGAATGGAAGAGGAGGGGATGGGAATATAAAAGGTTCCCGTGGACAGGAAGCCCTACCCAACCAACACTCAGTGGCCTGCATCATCTAAGCGTTCCAATATAGCGCAAGTGACAGCAAGCAGGTCTTCTAGGCGATGCCCAAGAGAACTGTCCATGACACACAAAGCAAATGCATTTCTAATGTCATCAGCCCAGAAGAGAACAAGCTGAAGGCGTTTATGATTGAAAAAGCACGGTGCTCTGCAGCTCACTTTCACCTTCCAGCAAATCAAATCACCCAAGTTGGATTGCACTGTGAGCCTGCTTACAGAGCAGTTTCGTTGCTGCTGAATTTTCTGTATTCTCTTCCTGTTAAAGGGGATCCCACCTTAGACAGGTCAGTTGCAAAGCATAACACAACCATTCTTGATCTTCATACAAAAAGACAAACAATCTAGAGTGAAAAATCAAAAGTGAAAGCTGTTAGATGCAGAACACTATAAACCATACCTAGCAACATGCAAGATAAACGTCCCCCCGCCATCATCCCACAAATGCTCTCTGATCTGATAAAGAGCTTGCTCCTGGAGAGCACCCCCACGTAAATGCCAAGAACACAGAATACTCCTCTCCAATGGAAACCCTCCAACTGATGTGGATACAGTGGGAAAGGCTGCCCCACTTCTACATAAACCCTAATTATCTCACAACCTCTTTAGGGATGTTCTCTGCTAACAGACTCCATGAGGGAAACAGTGACGGAGATGGAAGTTATTTACTCTACTCACCCTCGTCGCGCCATGGACTCATTTCCTGGACAGATGATGATCAGAATAAATGATGTGTGAGTCCCTTCAGAGATCCTTGCTGTGCTCAACCGAGGTGCCAGGCAATGATGTTTCAGGGCCCTGCAGGTGGCTTTCTTCCCCCCACCTCCTCTGGTGGCTGGGCCACCTTCCCTGGCCCAGCCTTCCTCTGTGGTGCGTCCCCCTCTCTACATATCGCCTCCTCCCAGTCTAACTCTGCAGCTCTGCCAAGATCTGGACGGAGAATGAAACACCAGTTGATAAAGCCTTCAGGTCCCTTCCCAAAGGAGTTTTCACTTTAATAAAGGCTTCATGAATATCAAAGGCTTCGGCTTCCTAAACCACTCCAGTGGTAGGGTGAGAACAGAGTGGCCGCTAGGTATGGACAATGCCAGTGAGTAGGGTTACAATTTGTGCATTTCAGCTTTTGCTCAGGTGCTCACAGGAGTATCACTCAGGGTGTTTCCAAAACCACTCTGTGCAGGTGCAACCCGTGTCACCTGCATCTCACACACTCACCTCTTCAGGAATGAGCACAGCAGGACTTTGCACATCACTACAGAATAGGTGTCAATCCCTGATCCAGAGATGGCAAATAGGTTTTGGGTCTTGTGTCGGCCCCAGTAGTCAGTAGCTGCCTGTGCATGCTATTGATGAGGGTTCTGAATCCCTGCCTGGGGTCTGTGACTGCTGAGCGATAACTGCCATGGGTGAGGGGGACGAGGGTGCCAAGGGCCATGGGGCTGCCATGCTCAGTGGGGGAGGGCAAATCAGGAAGACACTGTTTCTCCCCAAACATTTGAGCATGCTTAAAAGACCAGCTCCCAGTGTTGTTTAGAGCTCAAGAAACATATTTTGTGTTTGTGGAAATATAAACAGGTACTAAATTTTTAAGGTGAAATATGACTTTGTAAAATGTTCATATTTTTTGAAGTTATTCTGAAGAAAATAATCAGCGATACACGTGAGGTTTTTCCTTTTTTGATTCAGTGTCTTGCTGTGTCACTCAGGCTGGAATACAGTGGCTCAATCAGAGCTTGCTACAGCCTTAAACTCCGGGGCTCTAGTAATTCTCCCACCTCAGTCTCCTCAGTTGCCGGAACTACAGATGCACACCACCACACCCGGCTAATTTTTAGCTTAATTTTTCGTAGAGATGGTGTCTCACTATGTTGCCCAGGCTGGTCTCTAACTCCCAGACGCAAGCAATCTTCCTGCCTCAGCCTCACAGGTGTAAGCCACCATGCTTGGCCACAAGTGAGTTTTATAATAGCAAAACAGTGCAGTAAATGAAATGCCCACAAATTGAGAATGAATAGAAAAAAGCCGGGAATATTCATGATATGGAACTCTCTCTACATTAAAGGAATGTTCTTGAGGAATATTTAAGAATATAAAAAAAAACTTTTGGCCATGCAGGGTGGCTCACGCCTGTAATCCCAGCACTTTGGGAGGCCGAGGTGGGCGGATCACGAGGTCAGGAATTTGAGACCAGCCTGACCAACACGATGAAACCCTGTCTCTACTAAAAATACAAAAATCAGCCGGGCATGGTGGCAGGCGCCTGTAATCCCAGCTACTCAGGAGGCTGAGGCAGGAGAACTGCTTGAACCCGGGTGGCAGAGGTTGCAGTGAGCGGAGTTCACACCACTGCACTCCAGCCTGAGCAACATAGTAAGACTCCATCTCAAAAAGGAAAAAAAAAAAAATTTCATGAGAACACCTTTACAGAGATTACAGAGCAATATGAATAGTATGATCCAAACTTAAAACTTTGTCTTGCAAATCAGAATGACTGGAAGAATCTAAAGCTAAGCATCAGCCATGATCCCCTTCCTGTGGTAGATTATAGGTGATCTCCAGTTTGTTCTTTATGCTTTTCTCAATACAATTTCTGGAAATAATTGATATCATGAAATATATGGCTTTTATGAGTAGAAAAAGAACAACAGGTGCTATTTTAAAGAAACAAGCACTAGAGGTCCCAACAGTCTTCCAACCTTTTTCCAGGTAAAGGGCCAGTTTCATTTGCAAAACCAGAGAGCAGGATTAGGAAGTTTCTCTCCCTCCCACGGCTGATATTGTGTGTATTCCACCTTATCTGCCTCAGCATCAACTTATACTCCTTAAACAACATTTAGTCCTTAAATAAGCTTTTTATTCCTTAAATAGGAGGCCACAAGAGCCCATGAGGAGAAAGCAGGCATGGGGTCCAGGCCGTGGCCCTCCTTGAGCCCGCAGCCCTCAAGTGGAAGCAGCCCACTGCCCCGCTCAGGGGGTGAAATCTCTTCATACATTTCCAAAGGATGCCAGGCCCTTTCGTCTTTGGAATTTCCCTCTTCCCTGACCTAAGTTTCCAAGGAGGAATAAGAGAGCAGACAAGCAAAAGCACCCACACTTGTGGAGACTGAAAGCAGTACAGATCTCTGATTTCTAACGATGAATTTCTAATCAGGAGATGAATGTCTAATCAGGCTGAAAAAAATAAAAGAATCCCCCAAATGTTAACACGGTAGTCAAATACTTGTCCTTTCCATTGGCTGTAAATGCTTCTCTCTGTAACATAGGATATTGCCTGTCAAGTCTCCGGGAAGGAAAAGCAGCTGTTGGCAAAACACAAGCAAGGTCCCTGATTAGAGGGGAGTTTATACAGATGAGTTGCTAGTGGAGGGCGGTGGGGGGACAGCAGCTAAATGCCAGACACACAATGAAGTCACCCCCTCCTGCACTGCACTCTCATCTTCCAATGAGTTGTGAGCTGGTCCTAAACCCAGAATGCAGTTGAAACTTCTGTTGGATTGGATGCTTCAGATGCACAAAGGAAAATAACTCAACATCTTCAGATGTACAAAGGAAAATCCCTTATATGCAAAATAAATAGATGTTCAGGTTAGATTTTGACTTTTTAAAGACACAAGTTCATCTGAGCTTCCTATTTGACTTTTTTTTTTTTAAATATATGGAAGAACCTCACAAGGAAAGAGCAAAATATCCAGGAGGTCATTGGCAGAAAGGAGAGAGCTTTTTTCTTCCCTCCCCTAGACACGTACCAGTGTCAGCAACTATGGGGAGCACTTCTACTGTTTTTTTTTTTTTTTAATCCTTCCACCCTCCCACACCAGCTAGAGCGGCTGAGAGTGGATTCTGGCACCAACAGCCGGGGTGTCAATCTGCCCTTTGTTGGTTGTGTGCCCTGTGTGAGATGCCTCAGTCCGCCTACCTTGCAGAGCTGTAAGGATTGAGTGAGCGCATATCAGCACGTGCTTGGGAAACAGCAGCTATTCCTACTGTTGCTGCTGTTGTCATTTTCATGGTCATCCCACAGCCTCTTTGTTTGACAGGGAGCAACAGAGAGTGCCGAGCGTGGGCAGAGTGTCACAGGGTGTCCAAGCTGGGATGCATGGAGTCCTTCCTTTCTATGCAGGCACAGTTCCAAGAATACTTGAGAGAGCTGATGTGCTGTGTAATTTATTAGCACACTTCACTAAGAAGAGGACTCCAAGCTGGCAGGAGGCTGCTGTCTGCCTCCCATCAAACCTGGAGCTTGTCTCACCTGTCTCAGAGGAGTCCTGTCTTCCTGGACTGAGCCCGCCTGACCTGCTCTATCCAAGCTCCAGAGTTCCACACTTGGAAGCCCAGAATTCTGCAGAAAGTAGAATTATCATCCAACACCACCTCAGAATGATCCTTCCACACCAGCCAGAGTGGCTGAGTGGATTCTGGCACCAACAGCCTGGGTGTCAATCTGCCCTTTGCTGGCTGTGTATCCTGCATGAGATGCCTGAGGTCCTGGCCTCCGGCTTCTTGTTGGATGGTTCCTGCCCTCTGCAGAGCTACCCCCAGGGCAGTCACCATCACTGAATGGTCTGCTCCTATCACCACTGTTCAGGATGTTCATTCTACCCCAAGGATCACTGCAAACACACAACTCCAGGGTCAGAACCTGAATGCTGTGCCCGAGGCCTGGGGCTGAGCTGGGCAGCGGCGTTGTGTACTCAGACAGCAGGTGAGCAGAGTAGAATGAAGGCAAGCACCAGATGGAGACAGGAAGGCTCAGGTCCAGCTTCACCTCCCATGAGCAGTGAGACACCGGGCAGATGACTCAGTTTTCTCCTCTACAGAATAAAGGGGTTGGACTAAGGATGTCTAAGGTTCTTTCTGGCTCTTTAAAAAAAGCTAATTGCTTTCTCCAGGCAATAAGCACGTCCTAACTTCATTGCTACTATTCCTACTGTAAGAAAGGGATATTCCTACTGTAAGAAAGGGATAATCCTCCTTTGCTCACAAGACTGTCAGAAGGAGGCCCGGGATGGCATTTGTAAAGTGCTTAACACAGGGCCAGGCACTGACTAAGTGCTTAATAAATAGCAGCTACAATTATGGTCAGCTAGCAAGTAAGGGCCCACTCATAGAGAAAGAGCACTTCTCTGGGCATAGAGCTTCCTGCCTTTGGTGCAGAGCAGAGGTCTGGCTGGGTGCAGAAAAAGGCCCTTCCTAACTCCAAGTGCACACAGCCCCTAGATTAATGAGCTCCTAAATGCACAAGTGTAAGGTGCTGAGTTTGACTCCCTTGAAGCAAATGCATTGAGATAAGAGGGAATGGTGGTTCACCTCCAACAGCAGAGACGGACAGATGTCCTGCAGATGACTTAATCCTGATTCCAACATTGTGTGCCACTGTGGTTTGCAGAATCAGAGAGGTGAGCAGTGACTGTCATAGGCACAAAGAAGCAATGGCCATCCAGGTGAAATGCTGACATCAACACACGATAAATCCTTCATAAAGGCAGAAGCTGTGATGATGATGATGAAGATGCCAATAACACATGGATGAAAAGATCTCTTGCCCAGAGCTGGAAGGGCCTTACTAAGACAGCTGTACCTGTGAATGAATCACTTGGCTACAGATCCCGGCCGAGCACTACGCTGAGCAACTGCAGCTCAGGTCCTGCAGAGTCCCCAAGAGCACTTTGCACGAAGAGAGCTCGAGTTCTGTAGTCAGGCATATCTGACCTACCGAACAGGTGCCCTGGTCAAGGTACATAATCCCACACAGCCTTCATTTCCCCATCTGTAAAATGGCAAAGATTAGAGTATCCACCTCAAAGAGTCATTGTGAGAATAAAATGAAATACAGTGCATAAAGCACAGTGCAGCATCCGGCTCATACACTTGGGATAAGCACTGGCCATCATTATGAATGCCATCTGATGCAATGCTAGCATTTTGGGCATGTGCCTCCCAGTGCAGACATGGTAATCAGACTCCTTCTTAAAGACCAGTGAAGCCAAATAAGAACGCACCTCTGGCTTGAATTTGAGTCTGAGGAGGAGCGATGTGATATTATACAGACTAAAAATACAAAACATGCACTCCTCATTGAGATCTCTTTCTGGCTACTCCTTTGAGTCCAAGTATAGAAAGCTCAGCAGGTGAGCATGTCACAGGTTAGCAGACAAATACCAAACACACTTTTACTTCTGGAATCAAGAGCACCAGAAGTTATTTTGGGGATGTTCACGTTCCTCCTGGTTCTGATGAGGATTTTAAACTACCACATGGGACCTAGTATTGGACTGCTTCTACGCCCACCTTCCCTGGCCTCTCCAGTAGACACAGGATCTAACACAGCACAAAGAAATCACATCACTGCCGTTGCAGGGATTATAATGAAATGGTCATCAGGTGGTTCCTTCATAAACAGGATTTGCTGTCAAGTTAATGCTGAGTACAAAGATAAAATAGCCTCCTCCCATCTTCCATCCCCTAAGGTCATAACTCAATCCCTTTTCTCTCTGTATTCAGAAATCTCCCAGTTACCTGGAGCCACATGGCTAGTTCATATATGCTCACCTACAAGCACCTGAGCATGCCTTTATGGTCTGGGAAGAAATGACATCAGTAGTATAGCTTGGAGATGGGAGCTGGGATTTCTCCTGATTGTGTGTAGTTCTCTGAAGGAAGGTGCCACCTCTCTCTCCACCTCTGTTTGAACCACCGCCTACTTCTTGCCTGTTCTCTGTAAACCCTGCAAGGACAAATGCCCGCATAAAAGCTCTTCTCTGAGCTGCAGTACAGCCCTGAGCATGGAGGCTTCCCTTGCAGCCTGCAGATCTCAGCATGGCCAACATTTCCTGAAATGGGCAAAGACCGAATGTCTGGATGAGATAAGATACCCTTTCACAGGCCTTCAGTCCTTCAGTCTTCTCAATAACCCTATGAATAGGGTTGATATTACTGTCGTTCATAAAGACACTGATGAGTCAACCCAAAGAAAGCAGCCATTGCCTGAGGTCCCAAGGTGATGTATGTATAAGGTGAAAGGAGCTGATGGCCAAGTCACGAGCCTGCAGGGCAGCCACCTTGAGGGGACCTTTTTCTGCTCAACAAAGCCACCCCAAGGACTAGGGGGGGCCTAAGGGAACCCATCTGATGCCTCACAGCCAACCACGGCCTCACTCACATGACTTCCAATTCTTACTCCCAGTCCAGCCATTGTCCTGAGCCAATCCCTAGATGTCCAACTCTGGGGAAGGAAAGACTGCACCCAGCATGCCAAACCTCACCCACCTGCTGCCTGCCCAACCTGCTCTCCTGCTTTGTGACCAGCACCCCATTCACTTAGTAATTCATGCCACAACCCTGGAGACCTCTTTTCAACCCCTGCTCCTCACCTCCACTTCCACATCCCATCCATAAGCTCCACGTTCAAATTACTCTCTCCAAGTCCCATCTGCCCATTCCAGGATGCCGGCTCTCCACCAGGTCCCCTCAGCATCTCCTCAGGCTGACTGCAGTAGCCTGCTAATCAGACTCTGTTTCCATCATCATTATTAGAATTAACTTTCAAAAACACAATTCTCATCATACCACACCCCTCACTGAAATGCCCCATTGGCTCTTCAATGCCTACCTCCACTTTCTGTACCTTTTTAGTTTCAGCTGTACTAAAATACTCATGTTCACCAGCATGCAATGCCCTTCAGGCCTCCTTGCTCTTGCATTGTTAACTGGTCATCTTCCACACACTCATTCCTACTTCAATACCCAGCCCAACTAGCCTGTCAGCACCCCGGAGGCAGTTCCTCCTTCCTTGGCACCCTCGTAGGGATCGATTCACCTCTCTGATTTGATAAACAGAGCCAACAGTTACCACACATGTCCTCTACAGTGTCAGGTGCTTTTCTAGGCACTGACACATGTTGGCTCATTTAATCTGCATCCTCCCCTCTGAAATCTTATCATCATCCCCATTTTACAGATGAAGAAAACAGAAGCCAGAGATTCAGAGACTTGCCCAAGTGGCGAGATTTGAACCCAAGAAGTCTGGCTCCTGCACCTCATTTCTTCATTACTACCCTCAGCATACTGGATTGTAATTACTGATTTCATGTTTATCTATTGTGCAGAGCTGGACAGGGCTAGGCAATTCCACAGAGCAGGGGCCGTGTGCTGTTTACATTTGCAGACCCAGAGCGCAGCAAATGTCACACACCTGGTAGGAGTTTGTGAAGCATCTGTCCAAAGGCAGATAGGAGGCCAGCTCCAGATGAATGGGTCTGCTAGATACTTTCTAAGTTAATTAAGTCAAATGGACTTCCCTTGTAATCACAGGATAGAAAACAAAGCCCTGTGTGGAAGAGACAGGCAGTACTTTCGTGCCATTTTCCTTTACTTAATTACATAGACAAATTAATCCTACTGTGAGTTACTAATTCAGATGCCAGACCAGTGTCACTGGCAGCCACAGGGCGCTCTGCCTCCCTGTGCTGGGCCCTCTGGGCAGGGCATACTGCAGGGGCCCTGCAGGGTTCCTTCCAGGTGCTCACCCTAAAGGCTGGTCACTTGTGGAGGAAACTGACACCCACCACTACCGTCTTGGGGAGAACCAGCACCTCCTTCCCCTCCCGGCTCTCCAAGTTGACATAAGCAACAGCGCCTCACTCTTGATGCCAAGAATCTGTGCATCTGCAGGAAGGAGAAAGGAGATGCAAGGTACTATCCATGCCAGGCCCAGGTGGCTTTAGGGTTTCCAAAGAAAACCCTGTAAGCAAATGCACACCTGGTGAAGAGGGACGCTGTACAGGTCAGCACCCACACCTGTACTCAAGAACGAGGTGCATCAATCTCTGCTTTCAAGAACCCTGTGTCTCAGACTCAATCACAGCTTGTGCAGGGCTCTGTCCACCAAAGGGCTCAACAGTCAAGAGAAAGCTTAAGTGGAACAAAGATAGGAGCAGTTGAAGTGGCCCAAGAGATGGCAATGGGTGGAATCAACCCAGAAACGGGAAAGGGAAGAGTCAGAGTGCTAGGCCCTGTGGACACAGATGGCTTTGGGAGCCCAGCTCAGGAGTGGGTGGCCATCTGCGGCCGTGTTCTCCCTAGAGAGGAGTGACAATGAGGTGAACACCATCCATGTGCACAGTGCTTACAGTTTATAAATCTGCTGTCACACACACTCCTGCCCTTCTCCCAGTGAACCTCTATTGTTTTGCCCATGTTATAGATAAGGAAACTGAAAGCCAAACTGGGACTATAAAGTTAGAGCCAGCACTGAACCCGAGTTCTGTCTCCAAGCCCAGAGCACTTCCTTTCTCAGCATGTCCCGCTGCCAGGTTGTGAGCACACTCAGGTATAGTATAATCCTGGCACCAACACACTGGCATCCCAGGCGACCAGCCTACTCTCTGGGTGTCCTGGGGAACATGCACACGCTGCTGCTGCCTGCACTCTGGAGCAGCCTCCTTCCCGGATGGCCTGCCGTGATGGAGCTGCACTTCTCAGTCTCAGCATCTTGGCCAGGGGCCGGCACTGGATGTCTCATGCTGCAGTGGACCAGTTGTGCACCCCAACCCTGATCAGAGGCTGGACCCTCTGCCAGCATAGGCTTACCCTATCCCTGCCTGAGCAGACTCCCTGGCTGGCTCAGGCACTTAGCAGTGGGATGAGAAAACCACCCACTACTTTCTTCTGTCCTATCAGTGTCCTTACTGCTAACTTGGCTGAATTCCTTGTTCCGTGAGCAGGGGAGCCCTTTTGTGCCTAGTCCAAGTCCCAGCCACCCTCCACGCCCAGGGTTCCCGGAGCCGCCGTCTGTGTTCTCTTTCCTTACGACTCCACAGCTGGGCATCCGGGACAGAGTGTGAGTCGCCCCTCCCCTCATTTCCTTTCTTCCCTTCACCCCAGCATGCTGGGATCATGGCATGCTGTGCCCTCGGGCTACAGTACCCACTCCTGTCCCTCTCCCATCCCACATCCACTCTCACAGAGATTGCTAAATCTAGCTCAGCTGCAACGCTTTTCATGAAACTTTTGTCATCCACAGCTTTAAAAAAAAATTGCTTCCTTCCTCTGGATTCTCAAAGACTTTACATCTTTCTCATGCAAAGTTTAACTTTCTACTGTGGACTACTGTTAGACGTTAGCACTGTAAGCTTTAGTCCTGCTCGATTCTTCCCTGTGAGCCTGCATGGTTACTTCCTACCACAGTTCCTAGGCCAGCAGGAGCCCAGCATGTAACCACGGAGCCCGGACATGTTCAGAGACAGCCCCGAGTGTCTCGCTGCAGAATCACGTGTGGTTGATGAAAGTACTCACTAATGATTTGTTCCTCTACCTGGGCATTTTGAAGTACTTTAATTTTTAACAGGACACAAGGGTCTTGTAAAGGAATGACATCCTAATGATGGAATTTCAGGAATGTCCACTCGTGGGGACTTTTCCATAGTCATGTAAGGAATGTCCACTCATGGGGACTTTTCCATAGTCATGTAAGGAGAAGAGCTGTTGAGTGCCAGGCCAGTAGCTGGCCAACTGTGAGCACCTGAACGGCACTGAAAGGCCACACTGATGATAGGCAAGGGAAGCTCTGGCTTTTGCATGCTGGCCACCCCTGATCTCAGGGAACTGGCTCACTGATCTACTGGATATAGGGTGACCAGCTATTTAGGTTTACACAGAACAAAGGGGTTTCCTTAGGCCCCAGATTTTCAGCTCTGAAACCAGGGCAATCCTAGGTAAACTAGGGTGGTTGGTCACCTGAGAGGAGGTGAGTCTGTTATGAAAACATGTGCAAGGTGTTCAGGCATCTTTAGATTTTATAGGAGAAAAAGCATACACATTTATTTAATGTATATACGTGGGAGTCTTCAGAATGAAGACCCAACATTTCAATGAGTAACAGAAGCTTACATACTGTCTTGAGATTACAGAAAGAATGGGGGCATGGGTCCTAGGAAAAGAGGTTACGGGACGGGGGAGAAGAGGAATGCTCAGGAAGGGATCTTTAAATGTCAGATGTTACTACTTCATTGTAAGGACGCAGGCTCTCTATTTAAAACTTTCCCTAACTAGAATTTGGTGGGGCAGCTGTCCGGGCAATGGTTCTCTGCCATCTTGCTATTTATTTTCCCTGCCATCTCGCTGTCTCTATTTTATGTATGTATGTATGTACATATGTATGTATGTAAATATTTGAGACAAGGTCTTGCTCTGTCACCCAGGCCAGCGTGCAGTGGAGCAACCATGGCTCACTGCAACCTTGACCTCACAGGCTCGAGCAATCCTCCCACCTCAGCCTCCAGAGTAGCTGGGACCACAAGCATGCACCACCATGCCCAGCTAATTAAAAAAATTTTTTTGTAGAGACGGGGTCTCACTATGGTGCCAAGGCTGGTCTCTAACTACTGAGCTCAAGCAATCCACCCACCTCAGCTTCCCAAAGTGCTGGGATTATAGGCCACCCTGCCCAGCAATTTTTTTTTTTTTTAAATTTTTGAGACAGAGTCTCACTCTGTCACCCAGGCTGGAGTGCAGTGGTGCAAACACGTATCACTGCAACCTCGAACTCCTGGGCTCAGGTGATCCGCTTACCTTAGCCTCCTAAATAGCTGGGATTATAGGTGCGCCACCGAGCCTGGCTTATTTTAAAATTTTTTGTATTTTTCGTAGAGACAGGGTCTCACTATGTTGCCCAGGCTGGTCTTGAACTCCTGGCTCAAGCGATCCTCCCATCCCACCGCATCCCCTCGGCTTTCCAATGTGCTGGGGATTACAGGTGTAAGCCACCGTGCCGACCCCACAGTCTCTCGAGAGACTCCCAATGCCTCAAAGTTGGACAGCAGCAGAGACAGCACCAGGAGCCAGTGGCTTCTGAAGGGGCCTGAGCCCCATGAGCTTTGCCTGGCTTTTGCCTCCATTTCTGGCTTCCCAAACAAAACCTATTCCGGCGAAAGTCACACTGTGTTGATGCCTTTGGACAAAGCTGTGTGGGTGGGCAGGGTGAGCAGAGGAGGAGATGAAGCCAGTGATGAGAGATGCCCAGGTGAAGACACCAGATCCGGCTCGGTCCTCCCCTGTGACTTCGGGGATAAGCAACAGTGGTAATGGAACCCGGAGAAACAGCGTTGCTTGTCCCATCCGTCCAAGCACAGCTGAAAAGCTTTCCAACTTAAAACAAGCTGGTTTTCTGCACAGACAGAAAGATTCCTGATTTCTTTGGGGGAATACATTTTGCAAAGAGGGTCGGAGCAACTGAGGAAGTATTGGATGCTACATATTTCAACCATTTAGGTTACATTTAAAAGTACTACTGAACGTCATGTTAACAAAAACAACAAACAAGAGTAGTAAAAAGAGGGAACATTTGCCAATACTTTCAATGTTGTGACTCTGGATCACTGGGTGAAATCCAGTGCATGGGGTGGGAGATAGGGGTGGGAGATAGGGGAGGGAGAGGAGATCTGAGGGATGTATGTGTGGAAACTTGGCCAGCAGGTACAGAAAAGTGTGGTGAGACTGTGTAGAGGGACTCTGGGGAGAGACCAACCCAGGTTCAAATTCTGCCCCTGGCATGTGAAGCTGAACGAGGTGTCCTTGGGCAAGATACGATCCCTCCTAACACTTTCCTACCTGCTGAGCACCCACTGAGCACTGGGCACGCGCTGGACAGCAGCCATAGGTGCCCTCAGTTCCCTGCGGGAGCAGCGGAGGTAGTTTTATTATCCACATTTTACAAATAAACAAAACTTAAAGGATAGAAGGAACTCATTCAAGGCCACACAGGCAGTAAGGAGCACAACAAGAGAACTAGGTGTGTTTGACTCTCACGACACCACGCTGCCTCTTACCTCAGTCTTCTCATCTATAAAATGGGCATTGTGTGTGTTAAATGCTCTGCACTCAGGTGCTTAATTAAATATTAGTTCCCTTCTCTACCTCCCTTCCTCCTTTTAGTAGTGCTTAACCCATTGCTCTAAAAAGCTGTTTCCGGAAATACTGGTGTTGGTCAAGGGCCTGCTGACTTCTTAGTTGCTGTGTTCACTTTTTCCCGGAGCTGTAGCAAGGCGGCTGGTTATAGAAGTATTTCAGTAAATATGTTTTTAATCATCGAACTCAACTTTGCTTTCAGCGAAGGTGACAGTTAAAATTGCTGCCTTTCATTTTGCCAGTCAGCCCAGCATGCCACATGAAGAGGCGTGTTTTCCCCCCCCCATATGATATATTCACACCCAGCGTTGGGGCTGAAATTTCAGTCTCGCGCACGTGTTATTTTAGGATTTCAATGTAGATCCCCCCATAACTCACTTTGTCCTCTTGTTTGCTGAATCACAGTGTCTTCTGGCTGTGGGGCCTTGACTTTGAATTGAGAGACAGATGCTTGGTAATTATAAGGTTTCCTTCCTACAGCGGGGGATTGGCAAGTAATTGCCTTGTTTTTTAAGGGAGAATTTTAAGCAGTATTTTAAAGAGCCAGACCCACAGCTTTTATGTGGCAGGAAAAATGAAATAAGTCCTTAAAGTATTTCCACCTCCCTTCCTAACGCAGAAAGGTTTTTGGAAAAGGACCCACGACTGAGATTCCACTGAAATGAAGGCAAGATAAGAACGGCCTGTGTGGATGGGCACCACGCATTGCAGCAGTGCTGAGTCAAGGCTGATTTCTGCCTCAACTCCTTTTAGAGCGCACAAAGGTGACTCACTTATTATAGGGAAAATTAGAAAATACAAATAAGCAAAAGGAAAATACCATAAATCACCACCACGCTGAGCTATATACTGTTTGCATTCTGGTAAACATCTGTCCAGATAAAACGAGGGAGAGTGTGTGTATATTTTACATTTAAAATATAAAAAAGAGTTGGCCCTCTTTTTTATAACCTGATTTTGCCCCCATTTCACATCACATAGTACACAAGTGTTTTGTCAGTAAATGCACATCCCCTCTCCATCGTGGCTACTCTAAGAGTGTTCCCTTAAGCAGCAGCATCACCCGGGAGCTTGCTGGACATGCAGATTCCCAGGCCCCACCCTAGCCCTGCTGAATCTGAATCAGCATTTTAACAAGCTCCCCAGCAACTTGTATGCACTTTAGAGTTTAAGGAGTATTGTACTACCTCATTTTAAGTGGCTCCCTCATATTCCATGTTACAAATGTGCTATGGCTATGCACGATGGTTCATACCTACAGTCCCAGCACTTTGGGAGGCCAAGGCTGGAGGATCGCTTGAGCTCAGGAGTTCGAGACTAGCCTGGGCAACACAGCGAGATCCCATCTCTACAAAAAATTTGGCAGGTGTGGTGGTGCATGCCTGTAGTCACAGCTACTCGGAACGCTGAGGTGGGAAGACTGCTTGAGCCTAGGAGGTTGAGGCAGTAATGAGCTATGATTGTGCCACTGCACTCCAGCCAGGGTGACAGAGCAAAACCCTATCTTAAAAAAAAAAAAGCAGTATAATTTAGACAACCAACCTCTTATTATGTGAATATATGATTTTCACTTTTCTAATTAGTACTGTGATGTGTATTCTTATACCAAATGTCTCTGTCTCCCTGTCTGGTAATCTGCCTAGAGCACAGTAGAAGAAGATGCTCTTCTTAAGAGCGTTGATGGAAGTTGCCAAATTTCACTCTTGTCAGTACTGGGAGTGCCCATTTTCCATGCAAATCCTAGCACTTGTCTTTGTCAATCTTTGACAGTTTGATAGAAATAAATGGTACTTCATCGCCATTGGCTAACTCATCTGAATATTAGTGTGGTTAAACGTAAATTCATTTACTTATTGGCCTTTTGTTTGGATTAAACAAATTGTTTAGGTCCTTTGTTGGTTTTGCCTTGGAGGTGACTGTCATTTCTCTTCTTGATTTGGTAAGACATCTCTATATATTTAGACATTATCTCTTTGAAATGTGTTATAAATATAGCCCCGATTTCAAACATGGTGTTCTGCCCAGCACTGGGCTACGTTTCAATGGCAGGAAAGGATTTTGGAAAAGGAAGCCTGAATTAGGGGAATATGTATGGCATCACTATCTTCCTCCTTCTACCCACATAAATAGCATCGCTTGTGGAAGTGAGTTCAAGTTCCTAACCTAACGTCTCCAAACTGAGATGATGTGCCCTTGTTACTTTAGGGGTCCGGAAGAGCCTCACTGAGCTCTGAAAAGGAGCATTCCCATTTCCTTCTATTTTTAGATGCTGGATTGTTTTAGAGCATGAAGCTGGAAGCACTTCTTTTTAATAAACCTTATAGTCTAGCAGATAGGAAGTGGTATGTGGAGTGTCACTTACACAAAATTTTAACTTTCTAAATGGCAAGCAGGCAGAGACATAACGAGAGATGTACTTTAAAGCTTTTCATGTTTCTAAATGGCCTTCCTCATAACCTCATTTCCAGGATTCATTATTTCTGAGCCAACAATAAATTAGGCTTACTGATAGTACCTTTCTCTCCTGACCCTGATTCAATTACTTATTAAGGAGTCAGCATGGTTTAGATTTAGAAGCAGAATAAAGAATAAAGGGGGCAGAATACAAGGTGGCCCCAAACAGGCTGCAGGCTTGGAGAAGCGCCTGTGGCCTCACTGAGCTGCCTGTGCATACCCAGCATCCAGGAGGCCAGGCTAGGGGGAGGCTCTGTAGGCCATTAGGTCAGGTGACTGATTCCAGGCCTGGTGGGAAAAAAGAGACTCACCTTGTTTCTTGGCAGGTACCTGGCTGGGTTCTGCTCTATGCAATACTTTCCAGCTATTCAGAGACACAGAGAGGCCACAGCTTGCAGAAGGGTGATGATTCAGGTTAGGGAGGTCCACAGCCCCCAGGGAAGAAGTGGAATAGCCATGGTCTCAGCAGCACCTTCATCATTACTTTCAAGCCTGAAGTGTCCAACAACCTCATTCTGAATGTTCCCACACGCTCCTAGGCTCGGGCCTGCAATTGCATTCCAAAAGGTAAGGAGGTATCGGCCAAGCAGATCACATGGTGAAAAACATTTTCAAGAATACGCCATAGGGTTACATAATTGGAGGGGAAGTTACATGGAGGGATGTGGCAGCAAAGGAGGGGCTGTGTATTTTGACGAAGGCCGGTGAGAGCAAATGCGTGCCATCAAGGGGCTGTTCCCTGAGTCCCCCAGTGATGGACATAACTCAGTGTGAAGCTCTCTCTACTGCTCCCAGCAGCCCCCGCCAACCAATTCATGTTGGCCCCAAAGCTGAAATGTGCATCCCTGCTCTACTGCAATGGAGAGCCACTGAAGGGCTGTGCATGAGGATGGCCAAGACTAACTGTAGTTTTAGAAGATCACAGACTTAGGGAGACTCGACACAGGGTGGCTTGGAAAGGACAAGAGCGGACACGCCTTGCCAGCTGAGGCACATGGATTTCCCACAAGGCTGAGAGCAGGACCCTGGCCTCCTGGAAGCCAAGCAGCGATGGGGTTGAGTGAGACAGGCACTGCCCCCTCACTCAGACGCGCACCGAATCGTCCTCTGGCTGCACATGACAACTGCAGCCACTTCCCCTTGTTGGCCACATTTTTTTTTTTTTTTTTGAGATGGAGTCTCGCTCTGTCGCCCAGGCTGGAGTGCAGTGGCACGATCTCGGCCCACTGCAAGCTCTGCCTCCTGGGTTCACGCCATTCTCTTGCCTCAGCTTCCTGAGTAGCTGGGACTACAGGTGCCCACCACCACGCCTGGCTAATTTTTTGTATTTTTAGTGGAGGCGGGGTTTCACCATGTTAGCCAGGATGGTCTCGATCTCCTGACCTCATGATCCGCCCGACTCGCCCTCCCAAAGTGCTGGGATTACAGGCGTGAGCCACTGCGCCCGGCCTGTTGGCCACATTTTTAAATGCCCAAGAATAAACTGCAGAGAGGGTGAGGCTGGGAGGCTGCTTTCTTTGCAGGCCACGTGTTTTACCTCTCAGGGTGGCCATGATCCCCCTGGAAAGAAAAGCAGCAGAGGAGCCGCTAGCACCTTGGGCTCTGGTTGACTCAGGCCACAGAAATGGGGAAAGGAGGGGCCTCCCGGGCTGGAGACAGGAAACGGCAGGAGCCAGGGGGGCCCTCAGACACAAGGTCTTGTCGAGTGGGCTCTCTCCTATGCCCACCACTAGCCCCAATGTCCTGGGAAGACTGGGAGGAAGCTGCCTTGGGCTCAGACGGTGTAGCCCTTCAACTGACCATCTTCCCCCAAGCTCCACTTTTGACAAGGTTTCGAGGCAAATCTCTGCTATGATGCAAAACCCTTGGAGGTTCTACGCAAGTGATGACATTTTTCTTTTTTTTTTTTTTTTTTTGAGACGGAGTTTCATTCTTGTCACCCAGGCTGGAGTGCAGTGGCACGATCTTGGCTCACTGCAGCCTCCGCCTCCGGGTTCAAGCGATTCTCCTGCCTCAGCCTCCTGAGTAGCTGGGATTACAGGCACATGCCACCATGCCCAGCTAATTTTTGTATTTTTGGTAGAGACGGGGTTTCACCATGTTGGCCAGTCTGGTCTTGGACTCCTGACCTCAGGTGATCCACCCACCTCAGCCTCCCAAAGTGCTGGGATTACAGGCGTGAGCCACCACACCCGGCCGACATTTTTCTTATAAACATCAATGAGCATGTATATGTAAAACTTTCCATAAAATATGAAGGGCTCCTAGGATACTGAAACCTTGTCCCTGGACTTGTAGGATCTCAGCCTTCAGGAAGTCTACGGGAGAGAAGCAGGGCTTTTCCATTCCTTAGACACTGTGGGCACAGTACCCAGAGAATACAGTCGAGAGAGCTGTGGAAATGTTCAAGCCCAGAATAAGGTTGTATTAACCCCATAACATAAAAAGTAGGTTGAAAAATCCACTTAGTAAATGTTTCATTAAAATAGATAAAGTTTAGCCTTATGCCAACTAGTCAAGAGCAACTCAACTCATACACTATTTAGAATGTATAGGTGGTATAGGATGTGGAAGAATGGAATGTTTGCAATGATTTGGGATGGGACCTGAGGAAATTACCCTGTCCCAAAGTGACACTGCTTAGGGCAGAAAAGGTATCATCCTCACTCCCCTCCCTTTTATAAAGGAGGAAACAGAGGCCAAGAAGATAAGTGACTTGCCTGAATCACACAGCCAGAAGGTGGGAGGGTGAGAAAACAGAACACAGCTCTGGAGTCAGAGGCTACCAGTCAGATTGGGATAGGCCCCAAAATGTACCAATCAACAGGCAAGGCTGCTCTGTGACATGGTGGGACACAGCAGAGACGGGGGAACCCTGCAACCAGAACCACTCAATACCCCTCGCTCTGCCCACCATAAGTGGGTGACCACCGCTTCTTTATTGCTGCCAATCCAGTTCCACGGTGAGTCTCTATCTTCCAGGTGAAAGGGACCAGATGCTCTCTCACCCACCCATGCCTTTGGGTCCACACAGCCTTCCATCAGAGCTGGCTTCAGCTTCCTCACACCCTCCTTAGAATCACCAGCAGAAGCCCAAACCCCATTCTTGGCTCCTTCCAACCCCTCTCACCTCACCGGAACATCTCACCCCTCTTCTGGGGTGCATCCTCTCTGGCTGCAGCAAACTAAATCAGCCTACGTTTGTTTGACAATAGTTGTATTACTGGTGGGCTTTCCCAGTGGGCTTTCAAACGGTGAGGGCGAACTCAAGTCTAAGGTCGGGCATCTCACCCAGAGGGTGGAGGTGGTATCAGAATCACCTGCAGCATCTCCAAGCCCTGCCCATCCCTACCTGCCCACTCCAGGGAGCCTGGGTTGCTCCTGCAGCTCAGAATCATGGGGCCAGGGAAGGCCTGCTGGGACATCTCGAGAAGCCCACTTATTGGGTGTGTGTTTTAGCAGAGACTCATTGCCAGTTTTTTGTTTTGTTTTGTTTTTGAGATGGAGTCTCAAAAAAAGGCTGGAGTGCAGTAGTGTGATCTTGGCTCACTGCAACCTCCGCCTCCCGGGTTCAAGCGAGTCTCCTGTTTCAGCCTCCCGAGTAGCTGGATTACAGGCGTGCACCATCACGGCCAGCTAATTTTTGTATTTTTAGTAGAGGCAGGGTTTTGTCATGTTGGTCAGGCTGGTCTCAAACTCCTGACCTCAAGTGATCTGCCTGCCTTGGCCTCCCAAAGTACTGGGATTACAGTTGTGAGCTACCACACCCAGCCTCATTGCCAGTTTTTATCCACCTCCATTTCATACTGACTGGTCATAGTGACTGATCTCAGTCCATCAGGAAAGCACCAGGGCATGTTGCCAAGGCAGGACAGTTTGCCTGAATGTGGGGGATGGGGCGGGAGGGAGCTGCTACCAGCCTGTCACCGTCGCTGACATCTGGAACAAAGCAGATGGGGACTTCATGGTAACATCTCCGAGAGCCTGAGACATGGTCCCAGCTCACCCTCCTTTTAGTCATCAAAACATTTAGGAAAGATTCAGACATTGCACATGGGATTATAGTTTAGCAATTTTCCGATTTTACCCCCTCATTTTCTCCCCTAGGAAAAAATATGAGTTTGCTGTCTCCTTCCCTGCAGGGATGTAATAGAGGTTTTACGGATAGAGAATTTCTCAAATTGCATCATTACAAAATGGTATATGCTAAGGTGTACCTTATGTGTGAAATTTCCTGGAATCAGGGAAAAGTATAACACACAAAGCAAACGTCAAATCAGACCCTTTCTCCTCACCCCTCTCCCTCCTCCTCATACCTTAAGACCTCAGTGACAAGCTTTTGCTTCCTGTAGTAAAACAATTTCCAAGACCAAACTGGGAGGTACCAAGAAGACAGAGACCTGTATTTGGCCATCCATAAAACACAGCTCCTAATGTATTTTAGTGCACATAGGAGGATGTGCTATTTCCAGAAAAATAAACCTCTTCCTCACCATTTCTAGTAGCCAATAAATAGCAGAGGCTTTATAATTATTAAGCAGCCCCAAACGCCTGGCACTGATCTTCATTAAATTCAATAAAAAACGAGCCCCACGCTACATGTCTTTCTTCCATGCTCAGCAGTGGCCCGAGCCTGCCCCAGAGAAGGGGGCCAAGCTGCCCTTCTCCCCTAAAGGGAGCCCGACACAGGAGTCCTGCTGGGCGTTTGCCATTTTAATGACGCGGTTAGAAAGGAACAGAAGATGAAATGAACTTTTTATAGGAAAAGGCTGGACCGAGGCTTACTAGGACTGTGAAGCTTCACTACCAGATCTCCAAACGAAAATCCTACTTGCTTTGATTTTTTTCTCTTAAGAGTGCCTTGGTCATGTGTCATGGGGCTGATCCCCAGCTGCCACCAGCTTCAGATAACCTCAGTGCTTCCTGGCCACATCCCCCGACACTGGGGCTGCCCTGAGAGGCGTGGGGAAAGTCACGGGTCCTTTGGGGATAAGCACTGACCCGCAGCCCTGGAGGGGCATCCCTCCAGGATAAGAAGATACCTTTGCCCCATGTACCCCTGCGTCTCCCCTCCTTCTATCCCATTGGGTGACAATCAAGCTGGGGAAGGCCAGAGCCCGAGGCCCGGCTGATGAGCCCCAGGCTTTGATGACAGGCCTGCTTGACAGGAAGCCTTCAGATGTCAGTTCATTCCAGGCAGATCTTCTCCCCCTCCAAAGCTGAGTTACAAAGCACTCGAGCTTTGTTGTTTTATCTCCGGCTCGCAGGAGCCCTAGGACGGCAGCTGCTTTGGAACTTTGAGGCTGCTCAGGCCCCTGCCTCCTCCCGCCTCTCTTCCTTCCGGGGCTCCTTGCAAGCGTGTCCTTCACCAGAGGACTGTCTGGACTTCCCACCATCAAAACCTGTGCTCCACACCCGCTCCTCAGCAGCGGCCTGCTCTCACCCAAGGAGATCCCCCGTGAGGCCCTGAGGGTCCACCTCACAATGGAGATGCAAGCCCCACAAGGGCTTGGCTCTCCGGCCTGGGAAGCTGGAGGGGCTGAGCTAGAGAAGTTCAGCCCAGCGGCATGAAGGCAGGCCTGGCTGACAGCACACCAGACCCCGTGGGGCTCAGCCCCAGAGCCTGGAGCAGCAGGAGGAGACCGCTCTCCAACCCCAGCTGCAAGAGAAGAGGAACTGGAGGGAGAGGCAGAAGAAGGGGAGGAGGAGAAAAAGGGAGAGCAGTGGTGGGTGGGGGAGGGAATCAGGGAAAAGGAAAGAGGGAGAGGGAGAAAGGAAGGAAAAGGAGAGGGATAGGAAGGGGAAGGCGGAGGAGGAAGAGGAAGGAGGAAAGGGGAAAAAGAAGGGGAAGGGGAAGAAAAGAAGACAGGGTAGAGGAGGAAGAGGAGGAAGGAAAAAGGGAAGAGAAGGGGAAGGGGGGAGGAGGGAGGAGCAGGGAAGCCAAGGGAAAGGAGGAGAGGAGAAGGAAGGAAGAGAGAAGAGCAGGGAAAAGGGGGAGGAGGAAGAGGAGGGAGGAAAAAGCGAAGAGAAGAGAAAGGGGAGGGGGAGGGGCGTGCTGTGCTCAGGGGCCAGTGCAGCCACTGAACACAGGAGACCACTGGCGGGGATGCGAGGATGAGGAGAGGAGGCAGACTCTAAGAGGCTCACCCTAGGACACTTCACCATCCCACCTTTAAGGAGGTGACTCACAGATTCTCACAGGACACGGGAGGGTCTCTGCTGCCAGAGGCTTCCACCCAGTCTTAGTGCCTGCTTTAAGAGCCTCAGAAGGAGCTCAGAAAAGAAAATAATAGGCCCGGGGCCCAGCAGTCCACAGCCTGATTAGAAACATGTGGCTTCGCAAGGCTCTCCCTCACTGGCTCCCTGCCCTAGAATCCGCCACACCTGCCCCGGGCTGGCATCCTCTGCAGGCTTCCAGCTCTCCCGCTCTTCTGGCTCATTCCGCCCCTGACTGGGCTACAAATCTTATAGGAACATGGATTTCTTTTATCCAAATTCTACCTATAGCTCCTCAGAGAACGCCGCCCCATATCCCATACTCATATTCAACAAACCATGCCTATTTTATTTCCCTGGAGATCAGCCACTCCTGGATGGGGATCATCCCACAGGGCCAGGGAGGGTGCTCCCTCCTGTCTCAGGCCTGAGGACCAGGACCCTCAAGAACCTCCGTTTCGTTTCCCCTAAAAACCTCCACAGGGACCAACTCTGACTCTGCCCTTCTATTGTGCTACAGGAGTGGCGGTTTTCGAGTGTGAGGAGGGGGAGCCTACTCCTAGGATTTGCTCATTGTCAAGCACTGCTACTGGTGCTCCTCCCCTGCTGCCCACACCCCACCTCTGCTCCCCAAGCCCCTCCCTGTGCTGCTCCTCCCCCCAGTTGGCCAGGGTCCTCCAAGTTCCTCCCCCTGTGCTTCTTCCCATCCCCAAGCTCCTTTCACTCCCTGCCCTCCTCTCCTATCCCCAAGATCCTTTCATTGCCCACCCCCCTCCCCTCCTCTCCTCACGCTCCTCTCCATCCCCAGCTCCTCTCTCACTCCCTCCCCTCCTCTCCTCACGCTCCTCTCCATCCCCAAACTCCTCTCACTCCCTCCTCTCCTCACGCTCCTCTCCATTCCCAGCTCCTCTCTCACTCCCTCCCTCCTCTCCTCACGCTCCTCTCCATCCCCAAACTCCTCTCTCATTCCTCCCCTCCTCCCCACCACTCATGCTCCTCCCCATCCCCGAGCTCCTCTCTCATTCCTCCCCTCCTCCCCTCCACTCATGCTCCTCCCGATCCCCAAGCTCCTCTCATTCCTCCCCTCCTCCCCTCCACTCATGCTCCTCCCCATCCCCGAGCTCCTCTCTCATTCCTCCCCTCCTCCCCTCCACTCATGCTCCTCCCGATCCCCAAATTCCGCTCTCATTCCTCCACTCCTCTCCTCACGCTCCTCCCCATCCCCAAACTCCTCTCATTCCTCCCCTCCTCCCCTCCACTCATGCTCCTCCCAATCCCCAAACTCCTCTCTCACTCCCTCCCTCCTCTCCTCATGCTCCTCTCCATCCCCAAACTCCTCTCTCATTCCTCCCCTCCTCCCCTCCACTCATGCTCCTCCCGATCCCCAAGCTCCTCTCATTCCCATCTTCCTCCCTTCCTCTCCTCACGCTCCTCCCCATCCCCGAGCTCCTCTCTCACTCCCTCCCTCCTCTCCTCATGCTCCTCCCCATCCTCGAGCTCCTCTCTCACTCTCACCCTCCTCCCCTCCACTCACACTCCTCCCAATCCCCAAGCTCCTCTCATTCCCACCTTCCTCCCTTCCTCTCCTCCCACTTCTCCCCATCCCTGAGCTCCTCTCTCACTCCCTCCCTCCTCCCCATCCCCAAGCTCCTCACTCCCTCCTCCCCTCCTCTCCTCACTCCTCCCCATCCCCGAGCTCCTCACTCCCACCCTCCTCCCCTCCACTCACGCTCCTCCCCATCCCTGAGCTCCTCTCCCTCCCTCCTCCCCTCCTCTCCTCACACTCCTCCCCTCCTCTCCTCACACTCCTCCCCATCCCCCAGCTCCTCTCTCACTCCCTCCCTCCTCTCCTCATGCTCCTCCCCATCCTCGAGCTGCTCTCTCACCCTCCTCCCCTCCACTCACGCTCCTCCTGATCCCCAAGCTCCTCTCACTCCCACCCTCCTCCCCTCCTCTCCTCACACTCCTCCCCATCCCAGCTCCTCTCTCACTCCCAACCCCCCTCCCCTCCATTCCTCACGCTCCTCCCCATCCCTGAGCTCCTCTCATTCCCACCCTCCTCCCCATCCCTGAGCTCCTCTCTCATTCCTACCCTCCTCCCCTCCTCTCCTCACACTCCTCCCCATCCCTGAGCTCCTCACTCCCACCCTCCTCCCCCCTCCTCACACTCCTCCCCATCCTCGAGTTCCTCTGTCATTCCCACCCTCCTCCCCTCCTCTCCTCACACTCCTCCTCATCCCTGAGCTCCTCACTCCCACCCTCCTCACACTCCTCCCTATCCCCAAGTTCCTCTGTCATTCCTACACTCCTCCCCATCCCTGAGCTCCTCTCTCATTCCCACCTTCCTCCCCGCTCCTCAGCTCCTCCCCATCCCTGAGCTCCTCACTCCCACCCTCCTCCCCCTCTTCACGCTCCTCCCCATCTGAGTTCCTCTCACTCCCACCCTCCTCCCCTCCTCTCCTCACGCTCCTCCCCATCCCTGAGCTCTTCCCTTTTACTTCCCACCCTCCTCCCCAACCTCAAGCTCCTCTTTCACTCTCCATCCTCCCTTTGCTTCCCTCTTTCTGCTCCTCCTACTGCTCCACCCTCCACTCTCCTCCTTTACCCCCATACTCCTCCCTTTTACTCCCACCCTCCTCCCTTTTACCCACCTTGTTCCTTTTTACCCCCACACTCTTCCCTTTTACCCACCACATTCCTTTTTACCCCCACACTCTTCCCTTTTACCCCCACACTCCTTCTCCTCTACTCCCTATTATTAAGTTACTCTCTTCACCCTCCTCCCCCATCCCCACCATCCTCCCTTCACTCTCTATCCTCCTCCCCCTCAACTTCCCCCTACTTCCGCAGCCAGGGTCCTCCTCCACTCACCCATACTCCTATCAGGTTCTCCTTCCAGCCCCCTTGACAGCTAAGGTACATTTTGGTGCCCCCCCCCCCTTCATCTGGAATGGACCACAAGCTACTGAACATGAGACCACACTTAACCCAGAGACACACCTATCCTGAGGCACCTGAGGACAGCACACATGGGGGCATCATAGGAAGGGCCTGGCTTTGGAGTTACAAAACCACGGTGTCCGCCTGAAACACTGTGTACTGACATGAGATCCCGGCAGGCCACTCTGCTCTCAGAGCCTCCATTTCCTTGCATTTAAAACCAGAAGCATACACTGGCGGAGAGGCACCCTCCCCACGGGATTGTGTGCGGATCAGACCAATGAGTGTGACAAGCCTGTTAGCAAGGTGCTATGTACAATGGCCACTCACATTTAAAATCACGCTGGAAGTCACAGCACTCCTGGAAATGTCCCACACCTATGGCCCTTTCTAGGGGTTTGGAGTCACACCTTGGGGGTCCTAAGGACAGCTGGGAGGTGCACTGTTGCCACTGGAGAGGGAGTTCACCTTGGTTTATGCCAAATCCTCGGCTCTCGGTGACCCGATTCCAAGAGCTGGGAATCAAGACTCCACTGAGGCCTCCCATCGCCCACCCGCACACGCGCCTGCACGCTCACACCACACCTTCACCCCCGCCACTGTGGAGGAATTCCTTCCCACTGCTCCCGCTCAGAAATCTGGATGCCCACCTTGCAAGCTGTACTGATTTATCACATGGAACTACTACCTTGGCTTTGCTAACCTCGCTGGCTACATTTTCTAATTGTCTCCCTAACTATGGAATTCAAAGTAAAAATACCACCATAGCATTCCAGCAGCAAAAGTAAGACTTTGATAATTTTGAAGTTCTAAAGCATAACAAAACCAATACAGAATCAAGCTTTGCTCGTTTCCTTAAATCTACCCAGTCTTCTGATTCCTAGTTTTTGACATATAAAGTGACATTTTTATAAAGATGAATCTTTAAATGGCAAATTAATCCAAGCAAGAGGAGATTTAAGAATATTTATCAAGTTCATGCCTAAGAACAACGATATAAAAATAATTTTAATTACCCAAAGATGTCACTGCCATAAAAATAGCTCTGGGATATTTTTCCCCAAATCTCCTCAAGGAATGCCCGGACATACACAGATGCAAAAATCGTGGGCCTGTGACTTAAGATGGTGATCTCTTCCACAGCTCAAACACACAGCGAAGTCAGACCTCCTCAAGGAAGATCAGCAGGCTCAGAGCTTCTGAATCAGATGACATTTTCCTTATGTGTCTTGCCTTCTCTAAAGCTTAACCACAGGATGCTGCCGGGAAGAACCCAGCTCTATGTGACAGCACAGAGCTGGCTTTGGGGGTAGCGTCCCCTACATGGGCACATAGACTCCTCTTGCTCAGAAGTCATCACCACCCAACTGGTGGCTGTGCCCTGGAGAAGGAGTCGTTCCCCTCTCACAGATCTGCAAGGCCAGCTTTAATGGGTTACCTTCCAGTCTGAAATGGCACATCTGGCACCCAGGAACTCCTACAGGACCCTGAAACAGTCCCAGTTGGCAAAAGGCTGAGCGGCACAGAGCTGAGACCGCTCCATCTGAACCCCCAGAATCCAGCCTCCCTGCCTTGCTTTCCTGTCTAGCCTTGCACGTCTCGTCTTGCAGGATGGTACATTCATTTGCTAAGCAGCCATAACAAAGTACCACAGAACGGTGGCTTAAACAACAGAACTTTATTATCTCGCAGTGCTGGAGGCGGGAAGTGTGAGATCAAGGTATTGGCAGGCTTGTTTCCTGCTAAGGCCTGTCTCCTGGCTCGCACAGGGCGGTCTCCGTGTCTTTGCATGGGCTCCCCCATGTGTGTCTGTGTCCTCCTCTCTTCTTACTGGGACACCAATCAGATTGGATTAGGGCCCACCCGTACGATTTCATTTCACCTTAATCACCTCTTTAAAGACCTTATCTCCAAAGAAGGTCACATTTTGAAGTACTAGGGGTTAGGACTTCAACATATGAATTTGGGGTGGACACAATTCAGCTCATGACAGATGGGAGGTGCTGTTCAGCAGAACTAGACAGAACTAGAGACAGGGGTCTTGGGCAAGGCCCTCTCCCCAGCAGACCAGACCATAAGCCCTCAGTAGGCAGAGCCCACCCAAGACCTCTGGGCTCCTGGCAGTGACCCCACCCCACAGCTCCCAGAACTGGGTTTTTAGGGGGTGAAGATCTCCAGTGTCAGCGCATTGCTCTCGGTCCTCAGCACCACCTCCCTCAGGGCCTGCACTGTCACATCGGTAAGATTCAAAACCCAGCCATGGGCCGGCATGGAGTCCCCCAGAGCAGCTGGTCTGAAACAGAAGCGGAAGGGCTGGATGCAGAGTGCTCCGATGAGCTCGATGCCAGGCTCCGACAACAGGGAAAGATAGACCCAGGAGCCCGGCAGAACCTTTTCCCCACAAAATTCAATGGCTCTTTCAAAGTCTTGTTTCTTGGCAACCCTCACAGGTTACTAAGGGGGCCGGCTAAGTCTCAGGTGCAGCTCATCAGCGAGCAAGAACACACCGAGACAGGAGCCTGAGTTGGCAAATTAAAATACAGGATACCTAGCGCTATTTGGATTTCAAATAAACAAGTAATTTTTTTCATATGTAAATACGGCCCATGTAATATGACGGGCAAGCTTAAGCTGAACAATTTTTGTATATCTGAAATCTAAATTTTACTGGTGTCCTGTATTCTGTCTGGCAACCCTACTTCATGAGAACAGCCCCCCACTTTGCTGATATACACTTGGTGTCTTCCTAGGGAGCCCATTATCCCACGGAGCCAACTGCTCAGAGCACGAGGCCCAGCCCAGGGATGCCCTGGGGAGCTGATCCCCACAGAAGGGGGCTACCTGCAGACCTAACCCCTCACTGTGGCCCCACCCTCTTCCAAAGCCCTCCCATGGGTCTGGTTACCCATATGTTTACTTTACAGGAGAAGGCAGGTACATGCCATCTCCTCGACACCCCTGAATTTAGTCATCATGGACCATGTAGAGCCAGCCTTCTGGTCTGGTCCTCTCTCAGACATCTGCTACCAGTGCTGCTCCCACCATCACCAGTCGTGACCATAGGAATGTGCAGTGGGGGTAGGGTCAAGTGACTGAAGGATCCCTGCAGACTGGAGGATGCTGCTGAGGGCACATGATACTCAATCCAAACTCACAAAATGACGCCTGTTTCTCCTGCCCACGTTGCCGCAGATCCTTCCAACACTCAGTTCCCACGGTGGAAACACGCGATCCATCAGGGTAGCCAGCTGGTCCTAGCTTCACAACACGTCGGGAATCTGAAGGCGTCTCATCGTCTCCACCATCTCTTGCCAGGTTATGGCGGGAGCCAGATCCCACGCTTGTCCTCTTAGGGTCTGTTCTCCACCTGGCACTCACAGCATCTCTTTAAAACTTACACAGGGCTATGTTATCTCTTTGCTAAAAATCCACCAAAGACTCCCCATCTCATTCAAAGTGCAAGCCAAGTTCTTCCCACAGCCCGCAAGGCCCTCTGTGCCCCGCCTCCACCCTGCAGCTCTCTGACCACCTTCCTCCTTCCTCCGTGCCTTGCCCACCAGGCACACTCCCGCCTCGGGACCCACACTGCCAGTCGCCTCACCTGGATGGGAGGGATCTCCACTTCCCAGAAATGCACTGGGCCAACTCCTTCATCGCCTGGGAGCTTTGCTCAGTGCTGCCCACCCTATTTAATTCTGCAACAGATGCCTTACACCCCTCTCCCACACTCTCAAGCCCCCTAAATCTGCCTACTGTTTCCTTCTCCTACAACATTTCCTTTCTAACATGCCATCTGCTTATTGGTTCACTGCTTATTGTCTGTTACCCACTCTAGAATGTGTGCTTCATGGAGGCCAGAATCTATTTGGTTCACTGATGTATTCTAAAAGCCCAAAACAGTGCTTGAGACATAACGGGTGCTCAGTAAAGACTTAAAACCTGGGTGCTTCACTGTCCACTGCGTGGTCACCAAAGAACAGTAGCAGGAGAAGTGCCAATACTTATTGAGTACTCATGTGCCGGACACTAAGAAAGAGGTTTTATAAATGTTGCACAATTTAAGCTGGACACGGTGGCACACGTCAGCAGTCCCAGCTACTTAGGAGGCTGAGGTGGGTGGATCACTCACTGGAGTTCTAGGCTGTAGTGTGCTAACTGCACTTGTGAATAGCTACTGCACTCTAGCCTGAGCAACATAGCACGATCCCATCTCTAACAAAAAGGCTGCACAATTCAATGTTCACAAATGCCTTGTAGTAAGTCAGGTTGAAGTTTCTCTACTTTATAAATGAGAAAACGGACTCAGAGAACACATAACTACAAACTAACAGGTCAGAATTCTGACCTAGATACTCAAGCCCATGAGAGTCTATCACCACCCTGAGAAGCACGCATATTATCTACGGTTACCTGGAGACTGTCCTCGTCTGCTTCTTCATTCACTGTCCCTCCCACCTGATACCTAACATTTACCAGAAGGAACAGCCCCTATGCAGACGGTCAGGACAGGCATGGGGCCGCATTCACCGTTAGGGGAGCTGCGTGGTGGGAGTTAAGGAAGCTGGCCTTGGCACCTGGGTCACCGGCTCCCTTGGGTCACAGAAGCACATCCTGGCTCCACCCCTCACATGCTGTGGGGCATAGACAATGCACACTGGACACAGGTGGCGCTCATGGCTGGTCAGCATATGCGCATGTGTATAACACGGCCTCCAGCAGGCAGTACGTGCTCCGGGACTGCTCATTCCCGTTGAGGTGGCTCTTCTCATGGGGAACTCCTAGCTTGTCACATGAGGGCCTGATCTGGCCTGTTGCTTGAGGCCAGAGAGAAGCGTGAATAGCAAACAGCACTAAGGAAAGATCCGAGAAAGGACCCTCGAGCACACCCTTGTCCTATGCCAAGATCAAAAGGCAGCAAGACCCAGAAGGAAAAAATAATTCTTTTATGAAATGTTCACTCACCTCTGACTTCCAGTGGATTAAAGAAACACTGAAAACACACTGGCCTCAGCAAGTAATCAGGTTTTACCCTTCATAATCTTCTAGGGTTTCTGCTGCCTGGCCTTTCCCTGCATCAGAGCCCTCAGGCCTCCAGCCACACTCGCTGACCTCTAGTCACTGGGCTTCCTTTCCTGGGGTCGGTTTTCTCCTGCACCCGGGCTTGGAGGCGCGCTGGCAACACAGGTAGGTGCGCTGCTCACTTCCCCATACGACACACCACACAGGCAGGTGTGCTACTCACTTCCCCATATGACACACCTCCTGGCACACCGAGAGCAAACGGGGGCTGACATCCACAACTGCTCCCAGGCAAGGAGAGGCAGGGCTGCTGGCCTTTGAGAGCTGATGGACTCTGATGAGCTGTGGGGAGGGAGAGGGCAAGGGCTCCTGAAGTGTCTCACACTGTAAGACAGAAGCAGCCCCAGATACCAAAGCTGCTGCCAGGAAGTGGTGGGTGACAGGGAGGGGGAGAGAAGGGAGTTTTGCCTTTGAGTCCAGATGAAGCCTTTCAGGCTCAGATTTTTCCAGTCTTTCCTTAAAAAAAAAAAAAAAAAAGAAATGATCATGCCAAGCATTACTAAGCATATTCTGTAACCACATTTCTTGTGAGCTACAGATTCCATGTGAGTTGATTCTAAATGAAACTGACATCCGTGTCCACACATAAGTCATTACCCTAGAGGGGGTGGGCCTGGGAGTTCACGGCCTAGGCAGGCCCACAGAAGTCCACATGGCCTAACGCCTCTCCTCGCTGCCCTCCAGGAAGGTCCAGGAACACTTCTCCAGATAGAAAGTGAGAAGCTATCTCTAAAGACCCAAACAAAAAGCTTTTAATGATAGCAATGGCAACATTTTAACTTTTTTTTTTTTATAGACAGGGTCTTGCTCTGTCACCAAAGTTGGAGTGCAGTGGTGTGAAGAGAGCTCACTGTCGGGGGAGGGGGCTTTGCCTCTGACTTTAGCCTCAAACTCCTGGGCTCAAGCAATCCTGCTGCCTTAGCCTCCCAAGTAGGTAGGACTACAGGTACATGCCACCACTCCTGGCTAATTTTTAAAATTTTTTGTAGAGATTTTGTTGCCCAGGTTGGTCTCAAACTCCTTGGCTTGCCCTTGCTATGTTGCCCAGGCTGGTCTCAAACTCCTTGGCTCAAGCAGTCCTTCCACCTTGGTCTTCCAAAGCACTGGGTTGACAGGCACGAGCCCCAGTTCCCAGCCAGCAACATTTTAATATGTCTCAATGATTATATATTTAGTCTGGTAGAACAAATGTGACTCTCTGCCAATGATATGGTAGCTTTGAGCAACTGCTTATATGGCCATTGAACTTGATGTTCCAGAATGAGGTTTGTTAGGAAGACCTGCTTTTAATGGATCCTTGTCTTCATCCAAGCAACTACAAGATCAAGTCTTTGTAAACCGCACATCACTCCATCATCTTCTTCCCAGCTGCCCATCGGTGTGTAATTGTGAGGTCGTTAGAGTCCTACCAAACAAGAACAGCTAACACCAAGTGCTTAGTCTATGGCAAGCATGCCTCCAGGACTCTTCTCTAACAGAAACATGGGTGGATGCAAAAGCACCTAAGAGTTTGACCAAAGCACACCCCGTTCAATTCCTGACTCTACCACTAATACTTACAGTCGAAGTGTCTTAATCTCCCAACATCTGTTTCATATGTGTAATGGGGATAACAATACTTATACCTAAGTGTGAAATAAAATAATTTAAGTAGAGTGCTGCTCTGTCAATATTTACTCTTTTTTGAGATCAAGCCTTTCAGGTATCTGAGTGAAGATGGTTGAGCCCAACATCACCCCTCACCCTCCACTTGTCCCCCTTCTGTCTCTACAGCACTGAGAAGTGGCTGGGTGCACTCAGTGTAGCTCCCAGTGGAGAGGTCCAGTGTAGGGCTTCTTCCCTCTCAAGCTGGAGGGACCAGCCCCAGAGCCTCAGGATGAGGATCTCAGAGCCAAAGGCCTCAGGGGAGGCTGGCCTGGAGAGACCTGAAGGCCCTGGAGGAAAACCAGCCCCATCCTGAGGGCTCCGCCTGGACTCCCAGGCTCCAGGGGCAAAGCAGCAGGTGGTGCTGCAAGTCCCAGAGCCCACGAGTAAAGGGAAGGGCATGCAGGGTCCGCTCTGCACACAGGAAGAGCCGCCTTCTCTGCCACCATGGCAGGCCCACTAACCCCATCAGTGCTCCACCAGACCCAGGCCCCCTGAGCCTACAAAGAGTGATAACCCCTTCCAAGAGTCTCAGCAACACACAAGGAGGACCGCCCAGAAGAAAGAGACACACCCCCAGAAAGAGGGAGCTACTGGAGGATACATACAACTTGAATTTTAATTAAAATAATTATAGTGCTCAAGAGGATTCTACTGCAACATACAGAGGAGGGAAAAAAAAGATTTCCTGTAACTAGAAAACATGATTTCCCAACTAAACAACTCTTCAAAGAGAAGAAAGGTGGGCACATAGGATTCTTGAGTTACTCACTCAGAAGATCAAGACCAGGAAAGAACAGAGTGGAAAATGCAGGGTGGAAGGCGTCAAGCTATGAGACTGTGAGGATGCATCTTGAGACCTGGGAGGAAAAGCGACGGATGAACATGGGCAGTGAAGGCACCAAGCTCTAGATACACGCCATGAGAAAACATGCACACCAGCTACTCAGGGGCTGAGACAGTGGAACTGCTGGAGCCTAGGAGCTCGAGACTAGCCTGGGCAACACAGGGAGACCCCGTCTCTACAAATAATTTAAAAAATTAGCCAGAAGTGGTGGCAGATTCCTGTGGTCTGAGCTACTTGGGGGGCTAAGGTGGAAAGACTGCTTGAGCCTAGGAATTTGGGACCAACCTGGGCCACCATCTCTACAAATAATTTTAAAAAATTAGCCAAGTGTGGTGGCGCACACCTGTGGTCCCAGCTACTTGGGAGGCTGAGGTGGGAGGGGAGGATCACTTGAGCACAGGACACTGAGGCTGCAGTGGGCTGCAACTATGCTGCTGTACTCTAGCCTGGGTGGGACAGAGCAAGGTCTTGTCTCAAAAAAAATATAAATATAAATATATATATATATATATATTTGGCCTGGCACGGTGGCTCACGCCTGTAATCCCAGCACTTTAGGAGGCTGAGGTTTGGCAGATCACCTGAGGTGGGGAGTTCGACACTGGCCTGACCAAAATGCAGAAATCCCGTCGCCACCAAAAAATACAAAATTAGCTGGGCATGGTGGAGTAATCCCAGCTACTCTGGAGGCTAAGGCAGGAAAATCGCTTGAACCAGGGAGGCGGAGGTTGCGGTGAGCCAAGATTGTGCCATTGCACTCCAGCCTGGGCAACAAGAGCGAAACTCCATCTCAAAAAAAAAAAAAAAAAAAAAAAAAAATGGCTTCCCAAGGCAAGGTATCACTCAGCTATCAAGATTAAAAAAAAAAAAAAGATATATGAAGAGGTGAAACCCCGTCTCTATTAAAAATACAAAAAAATTAGCTGGGCGTGGTGGCAGGCGCCTGTAGTCCCAGCTACTTGGGAGGCTGAGGCAGGAGAATGGCATGAACCTGGGAGGTGGAGCTTGCAGTGAGCTGAGATTGCGCCACTGCACTCCAGCCTGGGTGACAGCGCGAGACTCTGCCTCAAAAAAAAAAAAAAAAAAAAAAAAAAAGATATATGAAGAAAAAAATTCAGAGTGCAGGTGACCCTTGAACAACAGGGGTTTGACCTGTGTGGATCCACTTATACCCAGATTTCCTTCCTCCTGTGCCACCCCTGAGACAGCAAGATCAATCCCTCCTCATCCTTCTCTCCTCAGCCTTCTCAACCTGAAGAAGGTGTGGATGATCCACTTCCACTAAATGAACAGTAAATATATTTTCTCTTTCTTATGATTTTTCTTCATAACATTTTTTCTCTAGCTTATTTTAAGAATACAGTATATAATACACATAACATACAAAATATTTGTTAATTGATCATTTATATTATTGGTAAAGCTTCCAGTCAACAGTAGTCTGTTATTAGTTAAGTTTTTGGGGAGAAAAAAGTTATACACAGATTTTTGACTGTGTGGGAGGTCAGTTCCCCTAAGCCTTGTGTTGTTCAAGCATCAGCTGTATATACCAACAGCCCCCCTGGCTGAGGACAACAGTAAAAAAAGGTCTCTAAAAATACATGGACCAGAACCAAGACCCTACGGTGAGAAAAGAGGAGAAAGAACTGATGGCCAATGAGCTGAATGGTCTGGGGCCTTCTCAGGGGTGAATAGTTGATGCCTATTTCAATGTTGTTTCTGACACCCTTGATTTGATGGGTGATTGGTGTCATTTAATCGTGTAGATTCCCATCATGCCTAAGCAGAATGCATCTCAGTGATATGCACAAGACATGCAATTCAGTTTTTAAATTAATGCCACAGTATTTACTTTTACAGATAATTCTAAGGTGCAACTCGGACTAAAAATATGCTAAGGTGCTTTACAGTTTGAAATTCTGTTAGTTGGCCAGGAGTGGTGGCTCACGCCTGTAATCCCAGCACTTTGGGAGGCCGAGGCAGGTGCATCACAAGGTCAGGAGATCAAGACCATCCTGGCTAACATGGTGAAACCCCATCTCTACTGAAAATACAAAAAAATTAGCCGGGCATGGTGACGGGCGCCTGTAGTCCCAGCTACTCGGGAGGCTGAGGCAGGAGAATGGTGTGAACCCGGGAGGTGGAGCTTGCAGTGAGCCGAGATCGCACCACTGCACTCCATCCAGCCTGGGCGACAGAGTGAGACTCCGTCTCAAAGAAAAAAAAAAAAAAAAAGAAATTGTGTTAAAATAGAAATGTTTAGTTATTATTGCAAGAGTAAAATGTTGCAATAATTAAAGACTGTAATAGCTGCTAATTTTATAGGCAAAAATTATTAAGAAATTAAGAGCCTTCAAGTATATAAATTGAGAAACAGAATGACAGTTAACAGAAATATTATGAGTATCTTGTCCAGATAACTTTAGAAAGAATATTCATCCTTTTAGAAATGACAGTTATAAAATTTAAGTAATAATATAAGACAGAACAATAAAGTTTAGATTATATCATAATTATAATCTTTGGAGAATTATTTCATATATTAGCTTTCATAATACTTAATAGCCCTTAAGAACTTAGTGTAATTTTATAGTCATTTAATTTTATTCAGGCTATAACTATTTCAAGAAACATTCCTATTTGGGAATTCTTCATCTGGTGACGGTGAGTTAAAAGCAAAAACTCAACTATACCACTTTAAAAATTTAGGGATAAAAATTTCACAATCAAGTTTGACAACATCACTTTTTTTGAGACAGAGTTTCACTCTTGTTGCCCAGGCTGGAGTGCAATCTTGGCTCACTGCAACCTCCACCTCCCACGTTCAAATGCAATTCTCCTGCCTCAGCCTCCCGAGTAGCTGGAATTACAGGTGTGCACCACCACACCCAGCTAATTTTTGTATTTTTAGTAGAGACGGGGTTTCGCCATGCTGGCCAGGCTGGTCTTGAATCCCTGACCTCAGGTGATCCGCCTGCCTTGGCCTCTCAAAATGCTGGGATTACAGGCGTGAACCACCATGTCCAGCCCAGAATACGTCACTTTCAATCTAGGACTAAAAACGAATATTCAGAGCTTGAAGAAAAGAGTTACAGAAAAATGTTTGTTTTCAATAATAGACCTCTTAAGAATGTCTTCAGACAATTCCTTGTAGTTTTAAGTCTATGGAGACTAAAGCGACACTCAAAATGACTGTTAAAATGATTATCATGAACAAATTATCATTTTCAGTAGTTAGAAGACGAAGAATTGCTGAGATTTGCCCAAGCTATGAATCCTGATTATTAAGTTCCTCCTAGAAACCATATTATGGAAAAAAAAAACTCTTCCCTGAATTAATGTGCTCCTTCTGTATCTTGTACAGCAGACATTTGGCTGTGCAAACACATCCAGGCCTTTGAGTCTGACAGCCTGCTTGCTGGATTAATGAGAAAATCAGCCATGTTTCTCCCTCCCTTTCTGGCTGGCTGTCCCAGGGAATTCTGGGTAATCAAACTGATGTGTCATGAGAGCATAAGTGTTTCTTACATGATATCTATTGTCTCCTCAGGGAAGACATCAAAACTAGTGTTCATAGAAAAAAAATCTGAGATGCAGACAGAAGTTCAAAATGATTTTATCTTGAAAGATAGACATATTGCTCCATTGACACATTCCTAGTTTTTCCCCAAGCGATTATGAGAGGAAACAATTGCATGCAGAAATATCACAAGTAAAAATTATAACTGGGGAAACATCTGAAATTTACTCCTAAAAATATTCAAAGAATACCTTTAAGCAGTGAACCATGGATTTGTTCATGGGTTTGTGTCCATGAAACTGCATCATCCTGTGGATTGGTCAAATCCTCAAGTCTAGGAGATGAAAAGAAGGTAAATCTTTACCTTAGAGAGCTACTGCTGGAGAGGATGGTGGAGATGTCACTGGCAGAAGTACCCTGTGTTCACAGTTGTAGCCCAAATTGCCTTGCCCAGTCCCGAGTCCCAACTGAATCTCTCTTAATTTTCACAAATGTGTGGTAGAGTGACTACAGGTACAATCAAGCCACTGACAGCATGAGAGGTTATTATATCTATACTACATTGTCAACCTTTATAATTTTGAATCTAATACAGTATAAATTTTTTAAACAAAACTTCAGGCAGTACTCTTGTATCCTAGAAATTCCTTCCATAATTGGCTTCGTCTTGACTTAAGCAAACATTTACCCACTTGGACAAAAATGTATATTTGATGTAGCTTGTATGTATGTATGCATGTAATGTAAAAGAACAGCAGTCAATCTCTGGGACTGATTATGATAAAAGTTAAATAAGAATTCCTGATATAGAAGGTCTTATTGAGGGGAAAGTAGTCTTACCTGGGGAAACAGCATACTGTTTTCAAATGACTGTAGAGCAATACATATTTTATTGCGAAGTAGTCAAGAAGAAAGGGACAGTTATTAAAATAGAAAATAAATTACAATTGATTGATTTTTGACACAGGTGTCAAAATAATTCAATGGGGGAAAAGCAGTTTTTTCCAATTAATGGTGCTGAAGCAACTGAATATCCACATGCAAAAGAAAAAATGGAAACCTTACACCATATACCAAAAAAACTCAAAATAGACCAAAGATGTAAATGTAAGCATAAAATGATAAAGCTCTTAGAAGAAAACATAGGGTTAAATCTTAGTGATCTCACACTTGTCAGTGGTTTCTTAGCTAGGACACCAAAAACACAAGCAACCAAAGAAAAATAGATACATGGGATGTCACAAAATGTACAACTTTTGTGCTTCCAAGGACATCATGAAGAGTGAAAAGACAACCCACTAAATGGGAGAAAAAATTTGGAAGTTATATATCTGATGAGACTATATAAGGAATATTCAGAATATATAAAGAACTCTTACAACTCAATAAAAAGACAAATGACTCAATTTAAAAATGGGCAAAAGACTTTGATAGACAGTTCTCCAAACGGGATATGCAAATGGACAGTTAGCATATGAGAAGATGCTCCACATTATGAGTCATTCAGGAAACACAAGTCAAAACCTCAATGAGCTTCCATTTCACACCTACCAGGAAGGCCAGAATCAAAACGACAGGCATTAACAAGTGCTGGCAAGAATATGAAGAAACTGGAACCTTCATACACTGCCACTGGGATTGTAAAATGGTACAGTCACTTTGGAAAACAGCCTGGTAGTTTCTCAAAACGTTGAACACAGAGTTATCAGATGACCCAGCAATTCCACTCCTGGGTATATACCCAAGAAAAATGAAAAATATGTCCACACGAAAACTTGTACATAAAGGTTTTGCCATTATTCATAATAGCCAATAGGTGAAAACAACCCAAATGTTCAACTGATGAATAAATAAAATGTGGTATATACACTCAATGGAATATTATTCAACAAGAAAAAGGAATGAAATACTGAGACGTGACAACACGGATGAAGCTTGAAAACATTACACTAACTGAAAGAAGCCAGTCACAAAAGTCCACATATTATGATTCCATTTATATGAAATTTCTAGAATAGGCAAAGCTAAAGAGACAGAAAGGAGATTAATGGTAATTTAGATGGCTAAAGTTTCTTTATGGGGTGATGAAAATAGTTTCACCAACTGTGAATATACTAAAAGCCACTGAATTGTACACACTAAATGGCTGAATTATTTTATAATAAAGCTGTTACTAAAAAAATGGAAAGTGAAGAAATTCCATATTATCAAGTAAAAAAAAGGATAAACAACTTGATCAAAACATCAAAAATGGGGAAATGAGAAAAAAAGCTGAATCAATAAAATAAGGTGGAAGGAATAAAATCAAGCCTGTTTGTTATTACTTTAAATGTGTACAGATTGATTTATCCAACTAAAGGGCCTATAAGGTTGTGTTAAAAATATATATAAATTTATGTTGTTCAAGAGACATACCTAAAAGGACAAATAGGGTTCAAAATAATACACAAAACAAGGAGATACCAGGCAAATGCAAAGAAGAAGGCAGGGATGGCAAAATTAACAGCAGACAAGCTGGACTTGAGTTTAAAGGCACTGATGGATAGAGTGGTATTACTAAATGTATGGTTTTGGAAGAAATATAAAAGGTAGACGTATGTGTGCACCAAATAATACAGCAACTAAAAATTCTTAAAATTCAAGAACATGACAAAAAGTTATTTTTCAAATGAGAATATTTCCCAGAGAGAAAATAATAAAGACACGAAGAAGAGAAATAGATCAACAGATACCTTTACTTCCCTCAAATAAGAATATACATTTTTTCTTACACCTATGACACATTTTTAAAGATTAATTGCATATTTGGCAACAAAGAAAACCTTTGCAAACCTTTAAAATTAAAAATTTAAAGGATATGGCATTGATCACAATCCAATAAAATTAGGATTAAATAATCAGGTAACCAAAAAATCTTAACTACTTAGAAATTAAGAAACATATGCTTAGATCAAAGAAGAAATCAAAAGGGGAACTGGAGGATATCTTGAAAGCAATGGAAAAGAGAACACTTCATATCAAAATTTATAGAACGCTCCAGAAGATTTACTCTGAGGAGACTTTAGTGTCAAATGCCTTCAATATTAATGAAGGTATTTTACAAATAAAAAGGAACTTTGCACTAATCTTAAGCAATTAGAAAAGGACAGCTTCTACTTCAAAAGGAAGATTTTACAAAAAAGATAAAAGTTCAAACTAATAAAAAATAAAAAAGGACATGTAAGCCCAAAGCTGGCTCTCTGAAGACACCAATAAAATAGAAAAACCCCTCAAATGCCCAATTAAGGATAAGATAAAGAAAAGGTGAGTGTGGTGGGGGTGGTGAGGGAAAAGACAGGGGAAGAGTAAAGGAAAAGGGAGAGAGGCCAGGTACAGTGGCTCACACTACCTGTAATCCCAGCACTTTGGGAGGCTGAAGTGGGAAGATTGTTTGTGCCCAGGAGCTCAAGACCAGCCTAGGCAATATAGCAAGACTCTGTCTACAAAAAATTAAGGAAAAAAAAAATTAGTCAGGTATGGTGGCACATGCCTGTAGTCCCAGCTACTCAGGAGGCTGGGGTGGGAGCATTGCTTGGGCCTGGGAAGTAGAGGCTGCAGTGAGCCGTGATCGTGCCATCGCACTCCAGCCTGGGCAACAGAGCACAGACCCCCATCTCAAAAAAGGGCGGAGAGGGGAAGAGAGGGAGGATGTGCAAAAACAGACAAGATTATGATTGAGAGCAGGTACAAAAAAGCAAACGCAGTAGAAATTTTTTAACTCATTAAAAATATATACTGCATGGAACTTCATGTCAACAAATTTGAAAGCCTTAGAAGAAACAAATGATTTCCTAAACATAAATCATCAAACTGATTCAATAAGTGGAAAAAATCAGAAAAAGGCACCACGACCAGACAGGTTCACAGCTGAGTTTTATCTAACCCGTAATTCTATTAAATGGCAAAAGGCAATTAAGAAATAATAAACCAATTCATTTATGAAGCCAAGCATAATTTTAATTCCCAAACTTGAGAGAGGAGAAATTATTAACAAATCTGGCTTATGATTGATTTGTTACAGAAACTCTGAACTAATATTAGCAAATAACATAATTCAGCTGTATATCAAAGAGAACTACATACTGAGACCAACCTGGGTTTATCCCAGGAACATAAGGGTACCTCAGTACCAGGAAATCAATATAATTCACTTCATCAACAAATTAAATATGGAAAAGACTATAGAATCATAGCAATAATAGCAACAAATGCTAAAAAGGCATTTAATAAAAGTTTTTAAAAATGAAGTAAAACAGAAGATATTCATGAGAAGAGCTTGACAAAAGGTATATAAAACAAACTCGTATTTGTTAAACAATGAACTCCTCCCCCAAAAGAAAAACCCTACACACGTACATGTATGCAAAAATGTGTTCATGTATGAGCACCAAGTTTTCTACATGGGTTATGTGGACAGAGATAGAGAAGGAGAAGGGAGGGAAATTCCAACAAAAAAAGGGAAAAGGGTCAGAAAAAGGACTCCAGTCAAGAACCATGTATAATATTATATTAATGCTTATCAACAAAATTACAGTTGGCCCTTGAACAATGCAGGGGTTGAGGGGTTGACCCCAACACAGTTGAAAATCTATAATTTTTAACTTCCCCGGCAGAAAAAAGATATTTTCTATTCATTAAGGGGAAATGGATCATCCTAAAGTCTTTTTTTTTTTTTTTTTTTTTGAGACGGAGTCTCGCTCTGTTGCCCAGGCTAGAGTGCAATGGCGTGATCTCGGCTCACTGCAAGCTCCACCTCCTGGGTTCACACCATTCTCCTGCCTCAGACTCCCCAGTAGCTGGGACTACAGGCACCCACCACCACACCCGGCTAATTTTTTGTATTTTTAATAGAGACGGGGTTTCACCATGTTAGCCAGGATGGTCTCAATCTCCTGACCTCGTGATCTGCCCTCCTCGGCCTCCCAAAGTGCTGGGATTACAGGCATGAGCCACCACGCCCGGCCCATCCTAAAGTCTTTATCCTCATCATCTTCACTGAGTGGGCTGAGGAGGAGGAGGAGGAAGAGGAGTGGTTGGTCTTGCTGTCTCAGGGGTGGAGGTGGAAGAAAATCTGTGTATAAGTGGACCCACACAGTGCAAACCTGTGTTGTTCAAGAGTCAACTGTATATATTTTCGCATGCATAATTTTTTTAAAGATTGCATGCAGTATTACAACTACTAATAAAAAGTCCTCCTTTTGTTTTTAACTCCACAACCACCACCTGCCTTCCCAGTCCAAGTTTCAGGGTAACATACAGTAAGTCATTAACAGGTTATTGGAAATTGTGACTTTAAGCAAAATAATGTAAGAAAACCAGTATTTTTTCTCATCAACATTATAACAAAAAGACATTATTCAAGGGCCTGCTGTACATTGTTTTGCTTAAAGTCGCAGAAGAACCTACTGATGATGTTAAGTGAGGACTTACTGTGCTTTGTGGTAAATATTACCTTTAGTTGCACTCCCTAATGGAAATATGAATCCAACTACTGGTGGCAGGTCAGAACTCAGGCACAGCCATCCACACTCCCATTCGGAGCCAACCTCCCTATTCTGTCTCAGAGGGAGATATTCTGGAGCTGTTAGGGAGCAGAATTTCGAGCAAAAAATTAGGTACGGTGGCACACGCCTGTAGTCCCAGCTACTCAGGAGGCTGGGGTGGGAGGATTGCTTAGGCCTGGGAAGTAGGGGCTGCAGTGAGCCGTGATCGTGCCATCGCACTCCAGCCTGGGCAACAGAGCACAGACCCCCATCTCATAAAAGGGTGGGGAGGGGAAGAGAGGGAGGATGTGCAAAAACAGACAAGATTATGATTGAAAGCAGGTATAAAAAAGCAAATGCAATAGAGATTTTTAAAATCATTAAAAATATATACTGCATGAAACTTCATGTCATTCTTTGGTTTCTCTTGGTACCATCTGCATCTGTCATGTTTTCTGTGGCTAAAGACGCCTTCACGCTGTGTCCTCTTGGGTGTTCCCTTAGGACCTAGGACAACCTGCTCATGTCAGTACCTCTTACACTGCATCACAATTATTTGTGGATCGGCCATTTGTCTTCACCACCAGGAGTTATGCTGTTTGAGGGCTAGAACCTCTTCTTCTTATCAATCCCCAGTTTTTAACATAGTGCCTGGTGCAGAGTAGGCACTCTATAAATATCTGCCAAATGTATGAAATGTATTTGAAAGAAGATATGAAGCCTACACTCAAAAACTTCTCAGGGCTGTTCTACTTTAGTTTCATGTTAAAATTTCTACCTCTGCGGCTGATAAACTGATGGGGTGAAGGAATGTTGGCACACCCCAAGGTGCATGTGACTTAGGTTAGTCGTTTGGGATCACGAACATTGGATCACTCTTAGGAGCCCAACAGAGACAGTGCAAAGGGTACTTGGCTGAATGTCTCCTGTGTAGGACCCTATATAATCCCATCTGGTGCCTGGAGTCACCCCTCTGGGAGATGACAATCTAGAGGCAGAGCTGGGACCAGTGTCTGTGGGTCTCCAAAGCTCTGTGCACATCACAATGCCTTTCTGAGAGGCAGAACAAAAGACAGCTGCAGATCTTCCCTCCTTCCCATCAAAGCATCCCACACACTACCTTCAGAAATGGAGGCTGCACTCTTTCAACTATTCCAATTTCCCCAATGTCATTTGCCTTCTTCCTAAATTTACCTCATCTTTTTCAAAATGTTTGTATTTCTTCTCTGCTACACTTCTGGAAGAGACAGAGTCTATACATTTATAATACAAGGTGTGAGTTTACCCTTGCTATTATTTACCTGTAATTTACCTCTTTCAATCTTAAAGAAAAACAACTGTTGTCTCAATTTCCAATGAGGTTCTGTTCCAGGTCTCCACTGGCATTCTGAATGCACATCCCCCTAAGATGCCACAGGCTGTGCTCCAACACCCCAGCTCGCCTAAGAAAATGCAGCCAAGGAAAACACACAGGCAATTCAGCTGAAATACCAGCACTAAAGAGCAAACCAAATAGGACATTTGTATTTACCTTCAATGCTGGGACCTGAAGAAAGCAAATGTCACTACATCAGATAAGGAAGGAGATGGAGACTGCTTCACATGTGCACTCTGAAGTGAATGTCTACTCACGGAACCTCACGTCTTCATGTGATCCCCACCCACAAACCCAGCAGTGGAATTCCTGGGAACACTTATTTAAGATGGCACTGGTGGAAGATGTCACCTTCCCCAAATGCATAAAGTGGTCAAACAAGCCAGGTGCAGTGGCTCACGCATGCAATCCTAGCACTTTGGGAGGCAGAGGTGGAAGGATGGCTTGAGCCAGAAGTTTTAGACCAGCTTAGGCAACATAGTGAGACCTTGTCTTTACAAAAAATAAAAAAAAATTAGGTGGGCATGGTGGCGCCTATCTGTAGTCTCCGCTGAGACTGCAGTCTTAGACTGAGGTGGGAGGACTGCTTGAGCCCAGGAGTTCAAGGCTGCAGTGAGCTGTGATCACACAAGTACACTCCAGCCTGGGTGACAGAACGAGACCCTGCCTAAAAAAAAAAGTGCTCAAATAAGAAAGATGCCCACTAACCACTCTCTGGGTGATTCCACTTGTTGACAGTCTTTCCTCCCAGAAAAATCTCCCTGTATCCTGATCCTTTACATTCTCTTTGTAACCCTGTTTCTCAAACTTGAGAAAATAGGTCTGTCCTTCTTCCCCCTCTGGTTACTCCTAAGGTGACAGATTCCATTTGCAGTTGCTTTTGCCAGGGAAGCTTGCTGAAGGCTTTGAAACATCAAAATTGAATTTATCTACTGGCTTCCTGTCTGCTGCCTGGCAGAGATGAGTGCAGTGGCCACTTCCCACTGAGGCCTGTCACCTGCCCATGTGGGTCTCTCTTCCCCCGTGGGCAGGCAGATGACAGACCTCAGTGAGAATGTCTGCTTACGTTGCACTGTTCAGAAACCAGGCAGCAGTCCCATCTCACTCCAAGAGGTGCAGCCATTGCCCAGAATATGAGGCAATGGGGGAAGACAGGTTTGCCATGCAATGATCATCTTTGGTTCGGAGCCCTTTGCAAGAGACTTGTTATAAATTAGTTGATCTGACCCACATATAGCATGTTCTACACTCATTGCTCTAATATGATTCTTCCTAGTCCCCTAATCAAAGGGACCAGTCTACTCTTGAGCACTCTGTAGCTCCACTTCCTCATTTTAAAAATAGAGATAATGACAGTATTTACTTGACAGGATGGTTGTGAGGATTACATAAGTTAGAAAGTGCTTATAAAAGCATCTGCATATAGTAAGTGATATACAAGCATTTGTTAAATGAATAAAGGGGTGCAAGCAGCTGGCTTTCCCTGTAAATTCCTAATAGATTCCTGCCTATCTTGGGTGTCTCTGGGCCACTAGGAAGTGAGCAGGTTGTAGAAGCCCAAGATTGTATTAAATTCCCCAGTAGCCATCAAGTTTGGTCTTCCATCCAGGACAGAAATCCTCGTATTTGGTGGCATTGGTGCCTCCGGGGTAAGAACCTCACTCCTTCGTGGAGCTGCCCCATTAACTCTTCCACTATTTTGGGTGTTGGAAATGCTCAGCTTGTGAACATTCTTTACTGGCACTGAATCCCGTACCCATTTAAAAATCTACTTCTGCGTCCATCTATTCCTTTGTTCATTCAATCATTCAAAAAAAACTGAGCACCTGCCACATTTTTACCATATACTGTGACCAGAATGTCCAAGGTCTCCACACATGATAAACAAATTAGCTTATGCAGGTGGCAATGAGTGCAGGAGAGACCAGAGGAGAGGTAGTTATTTTAGATGGGTAAAGATAGTGACACTGGAACCAAGACCAGGCCAGCAGGCAAGGGCTGCCGTTCGAAAGTCAGGAAGAACATTCTGGGTAAGGGCCTGGCAGACAGAAGATCACGTGGCCAGAGACAATGGTAGGAGGCGTGCCACAAGGTGACAATAGAGAGGAAGACCAGGGTGGACCTACAGACCCGGAGGCCATGCTAAGGAATCTGGATTTCCCTTCGGTTTGGATGGGAAGTTTCTGGAGGAGTTTAAGCAGAGAAGCGAGTACATGAACTTGTGTTTGTAAAACATCACTTTTCCAGCACAGCCTGGGGAAAGTGAAACCCGGGCAGGGGCAGTCAACAAAGGTGGAGGCTGAGAATCCAAGTGGATGAAAGCCCCACCAGCCTGGCCAAGGGGTGATACTGTCTTGGCTAAAGCTGGCAGCAATGGCAATGATATACGAAGTGGAAGGATTTGTAGTTCTAAACTTTTTCATGAAAGTAACTTCTTAAATATATGCCTAAATGTGGCCAGCTTTTCTTTCTTTTGTAATAATGCTTCCTGCAACTCACAAATGAGGGGAAGGAAAGTTCTTTATACCCTGTGGGAGGATAGGCAAGCATTCCTTCTCCATAGTCAGATATTTCAGGGATTCCAGTATTCTCCCATCCTCAAGATCATGTTGTATTTCCTCTCACTAATAAAGGTCTTATCCCATTCCCTTCTGCTGTCATTTTCCCTCCTCCTTCCTTAAAGGAAGGACCCCAGCGCTTCTCCATGGATTCTGCCCTAAGTACTCATTTCTCAACATGCTTGGCAAATCCCCCTCCCTGTGGGATCCAGGGTTTGCTAAGTAAATCTACATCCATGCCTGAACCTGGAGTTTGGATTCTAGCTACAGTTACTTGCAATAGTAATAATTATAGGTGTTAAATTTTAAGATATTTTCACTAAGAAAGTCTCAAGTAAGGAAGCTCAGTTTAGGGGCCAGCGCGACTGCCCATGGGCAAAACAGCACGCCTTCTCTCCCCTTTGCTCAAATGGCTCTCCTGTTTGAGACACTTTTCCTTCCTCTTCACCTGACTGGTTATTTGTTCTTCAAGGAGCAGCTCAGGGGCCACCTCCTCCAGAAACGCCGCCTCTTCTCCAGCCCAGCTGGAGGAAGTGAGGCACCTCTGGAATCCCAAAGAAATCCATGTTTTCCCTGATCACAGCATTCACCAGAGACACTTATCTCTTTTCCTTCACTCTGTCTCTCCTATTGGACCCCAGGGGACATGTCTAACTTCTCGTTTTATCCCAGCAGGGCTCAATGTGCTGGCTGAATTACTATGAGGCACATCTCATCCATTGCTGGTGGGAGTGTAAATTGGAAAACTGCTTGACAGCACTTCCTAAAGCAGTGGTTCTCAATACCTGGTGCTTTTGCCCCCTAAGAGACATTTGGCAATGTCTGAAGACATGTCTGTTTGCTACAACTGGGGAGGAGGGGTGCTAGTAACATTCAGTGGGTAGAGGTCTGGGATGCTGCTAATCATCCTGAAGTGCTCAGGACAGCCCCCTACCAACAAAGAATTATCTGGCCCAAGTTGAAAGACCTTGTACTGAGGGTAAATATACACTGAATCTATGGCCTAGCACTCCCACTCCTAGATATATATGGCCCAAGGAAGTGATGTATACAAACATCAAGAAAACATGTACAAGAACGTTTGTAGCAACTTTCGTGTTTGGAAACAAACCAAAAGTCTACTGATAGCACACCAGGTAAATAAACTGTAGTATACTTGTACAGTGGCATACTACACAACAATACAAAGATAGTACTGCTCTATGCGATATGGAGAATCTTACAGATAAAACAATTAAGTATTGGTGATGAACTCAGAATAATGGCTACCTCTGGGGACAGGGAGGTACTGATGGGGAAGAGGCAGGTAGGAATCTTCAGGATGCTAAGAATGTTTTTCTTTTCTTTTCTTTTTGAGATGGGGTCTCACTCTGTCAGCTTGTACCACAGTCTGGAGTGCAGCGGTACAAAAACAGCTCACTGCAGCCTCCCCACCTCTGCCTTTAGAGTAGCTGGGACTACAGGCATGCACCACCACGCTTGGCTAATTTTTTAGAATATTTTTTAGGGAAGGCGGGCTCTCTCTGTGTTTCCCAAGCTGGTCTCGAACTCTTCGTCTCAAACAATTCTCCCACATCAGCTCCCAAGTGGCTGAGATTACAGGCTAGGCATGAGCCACTGCATCTGGAACTGGGAACATTCTTCACCTTGATCTGGGTGGTAGTGACACAGGTATACCCATGTAAGAATGCACTGCGCTGTGCACGAATGTCTCATGCAATCTATGTGTGCTATGACACACATAAACTTCATTATATAAAGTAATCCTCTAGAACACTTAATCATTCCACTGTTGGTAGGAATGTAAATTAGTGCAGCCACTGTGGAGAGAACTTTGGAGATTTCTCAAAGAACTGAGAGTTGAACAATTTGACCCAGCCATACCATTACTGGGTATATACCCAAAGGAACATAAATTGTTCTACCAAAAAGACACATGCACCCGTATGTTCATTACAGTGCTATTGACAATAGCAAAGACACAGAATCAACCCAGGTGCCCATCAATGGTGGACTGGATAAAGAAAATGTGGTGCACATACACCATGGCATACCATGCAGTTATAAAAAAGAAGGAAATCATGTCCTCTGCAGTGACATGGATGCAGCTGGAGGCCATTATCCTAAGTGAACTAATGCAGGAATAGAAAACCAAACACTGCATGATGTCACTTAGAAATGGGAGTTAAACATTGGGTACACATGGACATAAAGATGGCAAAAATAGACACTGGGGACTCCTAAAGGAGGGAAGGAGGGGAGCAAGGTGCAAAAAACTACCCATTAGGTACTCTGCTCACCACAGGGTGATGGGCTCAATCAGACTCCAAACCTCAGCATCACACAATATACCCTTATAACAAACCTGGACATGTATCCCCTGAGTCTAAACTAAAAGGTGAAAAGTAAATACAAATTAAAATAGAACAAAATACTCCTCTAAGAGCCATCTTACTGGTGGGCATCGCATACTGGTTTGCTGCCTTGTAAGCAGCATGTTCTAATGGACTCTCTGGGGTACTGCTGGCAGAGGCATAAAAAGGTACATTTCTGGAAGACTCTTTCACAACAGATATCAAAACCTTTTAAAATATGCAAAATCCTTACCTCAATATTGCTTTATCATTTGATGCTAAGGAGTAAATTGAGGATGTATATATAAGCTTAAGCTTCAGGCCAGGCGTGGTTGCTCACACCTGTAATCTCAGCACTTTGGGAGGCCAAGGTGTGTGGATCACCTGAGGTAAGGAGTTCGAGACCAGCCTGGACAACATGGTGAAACCCCATCCCTACTAAAAATACAAAAATTAGCCAGGCGTGGTGGTGCATACCTGTAATCCCAGCTACTCGGGAGGCTGAGGCAGGATAATCACTTGAACCCAGGAGGCAAAGGTTGCAGTGCATCAAGATCATGCCATTGCACTCCAGCCTGGGCAAAACGAGCAAAACTCCATCTCAAAAACAAACAAACAAAAAACCAAACTTAAGCCTCAACAATGTTCACCACAGCACTAATTTAACAGCAAACAAAGGGGAGAGAGAAGTGGGGCAATAAACTCAATCCTAACAAAAGGGAACCCTGGAGTATTACAGATTCAATGAAAACATCTTTTTAAAATTTAAATGGAAAATGTTCACAATATATGAATAACAATTAAAAATCAGGTCCCTCAACAAAATGTAATGTAAGATACATGAAGCACATATTCTGTATGTCAACTGTGGTTACCTCTGGGAAAAGGAAGATAATTTGATTTTTACAATTTTTGATGTGGTTTGGCTCTATGTCCCCACCCAAATCTCACCATGAATTGTAATAATCCCCGTGTGTGAAGGGCAGGGCCAGGTGGAGATAACTGAATCATGGGGGCAGTTCCCCCGATGCTGTTCCCGTGATAGTAAGTGAACCAAGATCTGATGGCTTTATAAGCATCTGGCATTTCCCCTGCTGGTAAATTCTCTCTTTGCCTGCCACCATCCATGTAAGATGTGACTTGCTCCTTCTTGCCTTCCACCATGATTGTGAGGCCTCCCCAGCCATGTGGAACTATAAGTCCAATAAACCTCTCTTTTATAAATTTCCCAGTCTTGGGTATGTCTTTATCAGCAGCATGAAAATGGAGTAATACAATTTTTATCCTTTTTCTTATTTATTTTCTAAAACGAATATATGTAACTTGTTAATAAGAAAAAAACGTACAATCACAGTCCTTAAAAACAAAGGCATGAGCAAGGTATGGTGGAATGCACCTTCAGTCCCAGCTACTCAGGAAGCTGAAGCGGGAGGATCACTTGGGCCCAGGAGTTTGAGTCCAGCCTGGGCACACAGTGAGACCGTGCCTCTAAAAAGAAGTCTACAAAGTGAGTTTTTAGACTCTAAAGCTGGGTTAGGCCTCACCACCTGTTCCAGTGTATTCAAAGCCCCACCTCCTGAAAAATAGCTCTGAGTGCTCATTAGGACAACTCGGGACAGCAAGGATTAAACAGGGAGCTAGAGAAAAATCCAGATTCTCCTCTTCTGGAAGGCAGCTACCCCAACCACTATACCACCAACACCCTGGCAAGATTCTACTCTTCTGTATCCTGGTTATGGTATCGATTACACAAATCGTGAGTTAAAAGTCATAGAACTGTATCCACTTCCCCCCAAAACTAAAAGCAATTCATGTATAACTATAAAAATGAATATTTTTTACTGAAAAAGGTTCTAGTAAAAGAAAAAAAAGGCACTACATTTCCTGAATTATTGAGTCTGACTAGTTAGATGGTGATCACTTAACCTGGTAATCTCATCACCCCCGGGAAAGTGGAGGCAGCAACTTCCTTCCCCAGTCACACGGCAGTGGCAACTCCTCGGCCACAGAGTCCTTGTGAAGACTGAGTTTGATAATAATGCATGAAAACGCAAGTGACAAATGAGAACTGAGGGTTAGCAGTAGCAGCCCCAGTTTCACCCCCTACATGAACAGACTCCTGGGAAAAGAGCAAAACAGCTCTCCCAGGAAGCTCCCTTCTCTGAATTCTGTGCAGCCACTGCAAGATGACACACAGTCTTGCACTTGATTACTATGTAGCTTTGCCTAAGATTATCTTGCAGCTCACCAAGATTGAAAGTTCCTCCTGGAGCCACAGAATCCTGTACAGAGCTAAAGGTAGGAAGCAGCGTCTTACACTTAACACCATAGAAAGGGTTCCAGGTCTCTGAGTTCACAAACCCCTTTAGAGCCAAGTGTCTCAGTTTAATTCTGGTTTTGAGAGAAAGATTTTTCTTTTCTTTTTGTTAAAAAGGCTTTAAACCAACAACATACTGTAAAGATAAAACATTCGACAGTGTTAATTTCCAATGCTATATGTTTCTCTCCAGCTGCTCAAGGTCATATCTCCCCACTAAATGATTAGAGGGTTACTGATATGGTAAATGGGGGGAAAACACACACATACACACACACACACACATATATATATATATATTTTTCTCTCTCTCTCTCTCTTCTATGAAGTCTAACCTCTAATAGAAAGAGTGAACAGCTCAGATCCCCGCCAGCCATGACAAAGGACTGACAAACCAAACAGACGGGAGCCCTTGAGCATCTGTGAAATCTGTCTGTTCCTCTGCCTCCTCCGAGAAACGAATCACAAGACTGCTCAGAATAAGCAACCAAAAGGGCAGAGGCTCAAAAAGCAGCCGGGCCTGAATTTCATTCTGTTTCCAAAGAGTGAGCTCGCATGCTGCGTTGGTTATTTGCACAGTGGGCAGGCAGGCTGACAGCTTGAGGGGGCTATTTTGGGGGGATATATGCTGCAAGTCTGGTTAAGAAAGGGTCCTAGGCTCTGCACTCCCAGTAGGCATTTTAGCTCCCAGGCAGATCATGCATCTCCACAGGGGTTAAGAGCCCAACAGCTAGCCCTGCAAGCATAGCGTGTGCATTTAAGTCATCCCGAGGGAATCCACACCTCAATGCACAGCCAGAACCTAGGGGAGGTGAGAGAGAAGACAGAGGAGTGGGCAAGGGCCCTCTCCACCCATAATTACTGGCCGCACTTCTGGAGGGGCTGATCTAGGAAGCTAAATACACTGAAAAACAGAAGGAAAGGGCTGGGAAGACAAGAACAGCCTGAAGAATGGCTAGGATTTCCAACCTTAACTACAGAAATGTTGCTTTTAGGGCTGGCACAGGAACTAGCACTGTTCCCTCCCCTCCCCCTCCGAGCTGGGCACCAAGCATCTCCCTACTGTGTGCACTCCCTTATGGTGGGGGTAGGGGGATGTGGCAGCTCTGACTACAGCTCATAATGGTCCCCAGTGTCTACCTCCCTCATGCACAGCGACTCTGCAAAGGTTTCTAGGTCATCAGAGTTATCTCCTTCTGATTAAAATAAAAACCAAAAACCTAGCACAAGCAATATACATTTGCATACAATACCCAGTTACATACACATATTTACACAGCCGCACACTTCCATAAAATACACATTTATGTACATACACATATACCTGTTTTTACAGTAGGAGCAAGGCAGGAAGCCTCTATCAAATCTCGAATTCTGTGCTTTCCTCATCTGATTCCAGCAGCAAGAGCAATTTGAATTATACATTTTCCATTATAAAGCCTGATTAGAGATCAAAATGCCACCTGCTTACTTTCCTCCCCACCCCACTCTCGCATGCAGTGAGATTTGTTAATAAACAGGGGAACAAAGATGGAAGAGAGATCCAGGCTGCATTCTTTGCAAGTGGGGAGCGCACGCTTGTCGGAGCGTTTTAGATACTGTGCTCTGGTAAACCCTAGCAGGCTGATCCTCTTTCCTCTCCGAGTGGCCGGGGTGCAGCTCTCAGCCTCTTAATAAACACATCCATCTCCCTCCACACTGGTAGGCGCAAGGATTTTCTCTGACCAAACCCACGCTTCTGCATCTATTTTCAGCCCCCATAAATCATATTCCATTGTTTTGGGGAAACTGAATTCAAGTTTAACAAGCCATCAACCTCATCCCTCCATTCCCCACCACTCCAAATTTCCCTCAGGGAGAAATTTGCAAAGAGGAAATTCTAAATCAGATGTGGAGTTAAAAGAAGCTCCCACACAGGGCAGGAAAACAAAACTGGGTAAAAATACCGGCAATAACCACTAATGTCTTTGGTTAAAGGACCTGATTCTTCGGTCCAGGTGTGAACTCAGTGGGCATCTGCAGGAAGCAGAATTTGAACCTAACGCTAAATGACACACGATCCTGCTCTTCATGACCGTAAGTGCTGCGGTGGCTGGATTAAATGGCTCTGCTGCAGAATTTCTCCCATTTCAAGGTTACTAAGAAATAGAAGATGGATTTAAAATTTATTTCAGTGTGCTCACTCTTCTCACATCAGCACATTCAGGATTCTTATTCATAACTAGGCTTGACCTAGCACAAGTTCTCTATTTCGCCCTGAGACACGCAGAGACTTGCTGTGCAGTCCCAGGTGGACCTGGATCTCAAATGTTCCAGGATAGAAATTAGATCACAGATGCTCACGGCATAAAGTCTGCCAAACCAGGTCTGTGGACTGGTACAATTCTTAAAGAGCCAATAGGAAAACAGCTGTCTAGGGCCAGGAGACCTTAATGACATCCTGGAAAATATAGGACAGTATAAAAGGACTATACAGAGTCAATGATTTTGAAAATTCCCAAGCTCTTAACTACAGCCCAAATGCACATGCTTTAAAATGTACCCACCCCCAAAGCAGTGCACAGCTAACTGTGACTTTGCAAGCCCAGCTTTAGCTCCGCGCATCCACACCGCAGCCTGCCAGAGGTCTGCAGACCACTCCCTACTGAGTCCGGCTAACCCTACCGGCCTCCCAGCAGGCTGCAGCATAATGCCCAGATCCAAGTCCAGGCACCAGCTGGAGGTCCCTTGGGCCTGCCTTCCCATGTGCCGTGTTCCTGACCGGTTGAACAATAACCAGAGAAGGCCACAGGAAAAGCCGCATCATGCCCACCGCGGCCACTCCCTGGCCCTCATCAACACCGGTTGCGCGCACTTCTACGGAAGAACACAGCGTGCAGGATCACGGGCCTGCTACAGAAGGCCGTGGAACAAGAAATACCAGCATGAGAGGGCGGCTGGTATGCAGCTTTCAAAGAAGGCAGAGGCTGCGGAGCTTCTGCAGAGGAAGTGGTGATGTTTCAACAGCCAACTCCCACAAAAACAGGCAGTGAAGAGGAGTGGGGCAGCCGCAGCTGCCAGCACCCTAGCCACCTTCTCCAGGTATTCGGGGCTTGTCTGTGACCACAGTGGTAAGCAGGACACACCTGAAAGTACCTTCTGGCGGAAAAGCAAGCACCTTAACGCTGCCCAATCGGTCCCTTTACTCCTCCCCATTCTTAACAAGAGATCTGGAATGGCGCGGACAGGGAAAGTTTCTCAGATTAAGGAGAAAACTAAGCCGAGTCAAGACGCCGCGGGTGGCCTCTCCCTCAACTCTCACTGGGCCAGCTCCTACCTGCCTCGCCCCCCTCACCTGCTGTAAGGCTCGCTCTTGGGCTGTCAGTGAAAAAACGACTCCCCCTGCCTCCACCAGCCACGCCGGCCTTTCAGAGAAGCCTCCTCAACTAGGAAAACCTAACTTGAATCCACCCCTAAAGTCCGACCCACAGGTGTGACAGGCTTCCCGTGCAGGGGCTGGGGTGCTCCCAGGAAGTGAAGGAAAAGGTCCCCGACGACATTGTCACTGGAAAAGTGCTGGCCACGGCCTCCGCCTCACTCTCTCCACCCACGGGTTCGGAGCCCCCAGGAGCAGTCAGACCGATCCCCGCTCCTGCAGCCTCATTTGTTTCCGGAGAGACACCCACAAGCAAGCCCACGGAGAGTCTGGACTCGCCCGCCCCAGCACCCACGCTTCCTCCGCGCCCGGTTCCAGCGCCGCCCCCGACATCCACCCGCGGGCCGCCCCTTACCGCCGGTGTCCTCGAAGCGCGGGGGCGGGCGGTCCCGCAGCGCTGCGCTCCAGCCCGCGCCGGCCTCGTCCTCCTCCGGCTCCTGTGCGTCTGGGGCGCCGGGAGGCGGCGGGGCGGCCCCTGGGGGTCCCGGGGGCTCGCGCTCATCGTCCGAGGAGGCGGCCGAGGAGGAGCGCGAGGCGGCCGAGGTGCTGTAGAAGGGGTTCCCGCCGCTGTCCGGGCCGGACTCGCCAAACACGTCGTCCGAGATGTGCAGACTCTCGTAGCGCGCGCGGGCAGCCTCGAGCAGCGCCGGCGCCCTCCTCCGCGCGCCCCCGCCGCCCTCGGCCATTGCCCCTGCCGCCGCCCGCGCGCCCGCCCCCCACAGTGCCTCCCAGCCGCACGCGCCGGGCCCCGGGCCCGCGCCGCGGCCCGCCGCCCCCCACCAGCGCAGCCCGCAGCACAGCGCCCGCCGCCCCGTGCCCGGCCGGCCTGCCGTCTTGGCCGCCTCGGGCCCAGCGCCCGGGGAAGCGCCCTCGGAGCTCGGGGGCCGCAGGCTGCGGGCCGCGGCGGGAGGCGAGCCGCGCGCGGGGCTGGCAGGGGCGACCCAGGGTGGGCGGGACGCAGAGGCTGCGGCCGAGACCAGGCGCCGCCGCCGCCACCGCCGCCGCTGCGTCTCCTTGGCGCCCGCCGCGTCCCTGCGCGCCCTCTTCACGGCCTCCGGCGCTCGGCTGCCGACCTTCCCGGGCGCGAGCCGCCAGAGGCGGGCCCTGCCCCCTCGCACCTCCCGCCCGCCGGCCAATGGAGAGCCCGGCCCGGACGGCCGCGGGGGAGCTGGGCGGGCCCGGCGCGGGGAACGCCCCCACCCTCCTCCGCGGGGTGGGGCGGGGCGGGGCGCGCGGCCGGGGCTGGCGGGAAGGGGGAGGGCCGCCGGCGGCAGTGCCGGTCTCCTCCTACAGGGACGCGCAGCCCGGGACCGCCACGCGCAGCGCGGGGTGGGGAGGGCGGGACCGGGGGACAGGAGAGGGCGACCCGGGTGCTTCCAGCCGTCCGGGTCCGCGGACGGAACGCGGACCGATCCCGCTCACTGTCCCCTTCCGCAGTCCGCGTGCTGCTCCAGGGAGCTGTCCGCCCCAGTGGTTCTGAACCAGGCGCCGCCGAAACGCTCCAGGTAGGCGGCAGGCCCGAGGTCACCACTTCCGCGGCGGCGGCGGCTGCCGAGGTTTCCTGGGGGTCACTGCCAGCTGCGCCGCATGCTACTATAAATACAGGGGCTGTCCAGCTTCTGGGAATCTCGCTCTAATTAGGAGCCCGCCTCGCCGGTCCACTGCTGGTCGCCGGTCAGATGCTAACTCGATCTCGCTTCAGTATCCCTGTAATTTAAGGGTGCCAGCACTGGAGTTAAGTAGCTAGTCATTCCTCATCATCGTTGGCGTGTGGCATCTTTTGAACTCAAAATATCCATTACTTCCAAATATTAATTACTCTCACACCTCTATTTTAACATCTCCTTCACACACACACTTGAAACACTCATGTAGTGAAATATTGCATGATCACCCAGGCTTCAGTGCTCTCATAAACAATAGCACAGAAAGATTGCATCCGCCCCTCTTCCCTGGGCAGGAATGTGTGGTGGTCATCCTGTTGATGGCGATACGCGTAACGGAGACTGCCTTGTCTTCTTGCTCCCCTCCTCCTCCTTCGAATAATGCAATAAGTCACACTAATGGTAAATGGGCCATAAAGTCACTTTCACTCTGAAATAAAATAAATCCTCAGAGATGTGAAGGGCTTACAAATCCTACTGGGCGTTAACTAAATTGTAGTTACATGAAACAGAAAAGCATGTTGCGATTTCTACGAATGCGTAAAGGATGAAGGACCATTTTGCCGCAAAGTGGGGTCACTTCTAGTGTCGAGCAGGAACCTTCACTCATGCATTCCCCTCCCCAGCCCCTGCGGTTCCTCCTTCCACATAGGGGGCTCTGCACAGGCTTGGGTTCATGATCATCACTAACAGACAATATATAAAAAGGAAAAGATTCATGGAACATTCCTTGCTATGTGGATTGGCTGAAAAATGAGGAAGTGCTTGCAAAGCATTTTTACTTCCTTGGAAGAATTATGCCACAGAAAATATCTGGTTTCCAACATACCTATATACTGTGCTAACCAGCTGAAAGTTGTTGAAGAGAGTACAGGTAATCTGACTTATCAAAAAGGGTGATAGTAAAGCATAGGTTGAAGATGCAAGAAGAGTAAGACTCCATAGCTCAAGTTCAAACACTGCAATTAGGAATTGTGTGAGGCTCCTGCAAGATTTCATGTTATCTATTTTAAATAGTTGAATGGAAAAAATAATTGAATGGGATTCAGAGAATTAAAATCTGTAGGAAAGAGTTCCTTCTTTTGTTCTGCAGCTAGCTAATGAAAAAGTCAACAGCTAAGGTACGTGTTTTAAAAACGATGAATTGCTTTGCTACCCATAAGGAACCAAGGAACAAAACAACAGCAGTGACAAGGATGGACAGAGTCTTCCAGTGTCCCTAATTTGCATTTGTATGGTGCTAATCCCCAGGAAACCCTGGGGCCTTGTGCTTCCTAGGCTCACAAATGCTTGTAGCTCACACCGCATGCAACACTGAGGAGAGGATTATATGGACACAAAAGAAACACTGAGAAATCAAATTGTTACTTTAAAGCTTGTCCAATAAAAATTAGATGAATATTTCAACTTAGAGTGAAGTATTTTGTAGCACTTACATTTGTTTAAGCCAATGTTTCCAAACAAGAAAAGTAAAAACATTCCAACCTTTGAAAACAGATGACTGCTTCTCACTGTGGTAAGAGGAGTGAGGGGACAAAACAATTGGAAAACAAAAAACTTTCTCCTCTGGCTGGCATCCTCCTACTTGATAATGACCATTATGATTCTACATCATTAATTTTTATTAGTAACATCATTTCTGAGGGTAATTATAGAATCGATATCACACTGAGATCTTTTAACTTTGAGTCATTTGAAAACATCTTCAAAATAATTTAATTATAAAATATAATTAAATAATTTTAGATTAATATTGAGCTTTTGGTTTTATGGTTTTCCCAAACAGCTCAAGGTAGTAAAAAGCAATTCATTTGTGTAGTAGATTCCTTAGGTTTTGTTAAACCAGTGGTTCATGCTTTTATGTAACTAGGGCTAATCACCATATTTCATTAAGTCTAAACCTCCTTTCATGGTACAGTGAACCATTGTTTTATATATCACTAAAAAAGAAAAAAAGTGCTGCCATAGGAAACTATGATACAATGGTTTCTTTTCTGTTCTAATTATAATTTAAACTTATTGAAAAAGCTATTTGATCATAATTTTTGGACAGATTTTTATTATGTATCACTGTATTGCATGCATACAGGTAAAATATAAATTAATTGGTTAAAGTTTTCTGAATTTCACATTCAGAATCTCACTATCCTTGTTTACTTTCTAACTCAGAGCTGTCAATGCCCAGGTTTTCTCCACAATATGCTCCTCCAAGTCACTCAGAGCATTTGGTATGCTGCACTTCTTATGCAAGTGATCCTAACTCATCCAAGCTACTGGCCTCCCATTCTATGTGTCCCCCAAGCAGGAGCACGCTAGCCGTGGTCAGTCAGCACTGAGGAGGCAGATGACAGAGCTGAGAGAAAGTGGTAGCAGATGAAATCAAAGAGGAAGCTGGGTGGGTGTTAAATCTTGCAAGACTTCGGATTTTATTTGGAGTGATATGGGGAGCCACTGGAGAGCATAGAGCAGAGAAATAAGATCTTGATGCTGATGTTTTGTTTGTTTTGTTTTGTTTTACCTAATCCAAGGTTTTCATACGATAACTAGATTCAATTTCCTTCTTCCAGTGGTTCTCAGAAGGCCTGTGGCCTGGCACACCAAGGGGTATATGAGGTCAGGCATGCCCTAGGAATAGCAATGAAGTTGGCATAGACTCAGACTCTGTTAACTGCACAGTGATTTTCACTTGCCCAGCACCAATTATAAGACATTCCCGATGTTACAGATGTGAAATGTGAAAAAAAGGAAGTGGGCATCTTAGAAGCCATCGAATACAGTATATATTTTTCCTCGGTAGTTTTATAAGTCTTAATTTTGCAAATAGTCAAGCTGTGGCAGGACACAGAAATGAACATGAATGCTAATGTGGCAGAGAGTGCCCTGGCCAGCTCCAGACTGCATAGGCCAGATGAGGCTTGGGAAGTCTGCGTGTTGCCGGTCACTGTGGATGGAGAAGGCAGGGATGGTGTCAGTGAAGCTGCTGCTTCTCCCCACGTTGCCTTCATCACCCAAAAGGAGGGGGCTACAGCCAACGAGAAGCTCCTGGGGCTGAGAGAGGGTAGGGGGAGAAAGAGTACAGCTGCTGGACAGTGGTCCACATGTTGGGGAGGAGGTCGGAGGAGAATATGCATGGCACAGGGTAACATTTGGGGTCATATCTAACGCAGGGACCTAAGGGTCCAACCTCTCTCACAGTGCTTTCATGTGGTAAATTTATCTAGAAGCCAACATAGAGAGGCAGAAAGAAGGAAATAGGACAATCCTCTGGGAAACTCTCGAGAAAATTCTCTTGTGTTCAGATTGAGATGATCTCACTTTTTCATTGATTGGTTGATTGATTCATTCATTCACTCACTAATTCAACAAATATGCATTGAGTCCTGTTATGTGCCAGGCTCTCTTCTAGGCACTGGAAATAAATCAGAGAAAAAGAACGAAGACCCTGTTTTTATAGCACTTACATTGAAATGGTTGGGGGTGGGGGAGAGAAGAGACAAAAAATAAACAACCCAGTAAATATGTATATACCTGTTGTTGATAAGAGATTAAAAGCGAGGGACAGAGACTGATGGTGGTTGTGATTGTGGTGGAGTGTGTGTGTGTATGTGCACAAGCTTGTATAAATTGGGTGGGAGAAGTTGCTCTGATAAGGTGACATTTGGGCAGAACCTTGAATGCATTAGAGAAGCAAGCCATGTGCATTCAAGGATGAGAAACAAGTGCAAAGCATCCAAAGCAGGAGCACACTAGCTGTGGTCAGTCAGCAATGAGGAGGCAGATGTGGTTGGGACAGAGATGAGAGGAAGTGGTAGCAGATGAAATCGAAGAGTTGGGTGTTAAATCTTGCAATACTTTGTACTTTATTTTGGGTAAAATTGGGAGCCACTGGAGAGCATAGAGCAGAGAAATAAGATCTGGCTTGCATTTTAAGGGCCTCACTTTAGCTGCTTAGAGGGAAATAGATTGGAGCAGAGGAAAAGTGGAAGACCAGTTCAGATACTATTGCGATAGTCCAGGCCATAAAAGAGGGTATTTGGGACCAGACTGGGAGTGATGGAAGTGATGAGAATTGATCAGATCAGAATATGTCTTGAAGGTAGAACCCACAACTTTTATGAAAGAATTAAATGTGGACAGTGAGAGAAAGAGATGAGTTGAGAAGGACTCCATGGTTTTGGCTTTGCTGTTGTTGTTTGCATGGGCTACTGCAAGAGCAGCAGGATTAAAGGGGAGGAACAATAGCTTGGTTTTCAACATGTAGAGTTTAACATATCTGAGTGGGTCTGGAAAGCAGGTAGTTGAAAACAGGAATCTGGAGTTCATCCAGGTCTAGGCTGGAGATAAGATTGTGAGTGCCATCAGCAGATAGATGGTAGATACATCTTGTTTGTTTTGTTGTTGTTGTTGTTGTTTTGAGACAGTCTCATTCTGTCACCCAGGCTGGAGTGCAGTGGCTTGATCTGGGCTCACTGCAACCTCTGCCTCCCAGGTTCAAGCAATTCTCCTGCCTCAGCCTCCCAAGTAGCTGGGATTACAGGCACCTGCCACCACGCCGGGCTAATTTTTGTATTTTTAGTAAGACGGGGTTTCACCATGTTGGCCAGGCTGATCTCAAACTCCTGACCTCAAATGATCCGTCCACCTCGGCCTCCCAAAGTGTACCCGGCAGTAGATACATCTTGGATGAAACCACCAGGGATGGAGCATAAATACGGAGGAAATGGGTCTGAGGGGGATTCCCAGAGCACATGATTTCTAAACATGAGGCAGATGAATCATTCAAGGAGACTGAGAAGGCTGGAGAATTAAGACAAAGTAAAGTCCTGGTGGCTAAGAAAGTATTTCAAGGAGGAATACTTTCAAATAATTGTCAAATGCTGCTAAGAGATATAGGAAGAGGACTGAGAATTAACTTCTGGGTTTGTCAGTGAGCAGACAAAACTATGATTGGAGTGGATCTGAGAATGGGAGAAGAAATGGGGGTATTGAGTCAATATAAAGTTTGAGGAGGTTTGCTGAAAAGGGAGGAAGAAAGGGGAGGTGCCAAACAGGACTAAGGAGTTGAGGGAGGGATTTAAAAAAAAATCAGATGTTTGAATGATTGTGGGAATGTTTCAATAGAAAGGATATGGGAGAGATGCTGGAGAGAAAGGGAACAGTTGCCAAAGCAAAATCCTTGATTGCTTGAGTGGTGGTGAGTTGGAATACACAAGTAGAAGGTTTGTCTTCTTGTAGAAGGCAGTGGAGTAAAGACTTCGTGCAGGTACATTCCTAGATTTAGTGGAAGTCTGCTGTGGTGTTCTTTCCTTACTGATTTGATTTTCTCAGTGAAGTGGGAAGTCAGGTCATGAACTCTGCCTGATGAAGGGAGGGCAAGGAGTTTAGCTTCCATTCTTGGCTGTACATTAGGATCACCTGGGGAGTTTCAAAAACACACTTATATCCAGGGCCCTGATCCACACCAAGTAAATTATTATTATTACTATTATTTTTGAGACAGCATTTCAGTCTGTCACCCAGGCTGGAGTGCAAAGGCATGATCTCAGTTCACTGCAAACTCCACCTCCCGAGTTCAAGCGATTCTCCTGCCTCAGCCTCCCAAGTAGCTGGGATTGCAGAAGCCCACCACCACACCTGGCTAATTTTTGTATTTTTAGTAGAGACAGTGTTTTACCATGTTGGCCAGGCTGGTCTCAAACTCCTGACCTCAGGTGATCTACCTGCCTCAGACTCCCAGAGTGCTGGGATTATAGGCATGAGCCACTGCACCTGAACACACCAAGTAAATTAGATTCTCTGGAGGTGGGACCTGGGCACTGGTGTGTTATAAGGTTTCTGGGTGACTCAACAGTGCAGCCAGAACTGAGGATCCCTGGGCTAGGAGTTTGAGGAAAGAAGGTGTGGAATAGTCAAAATAGCTATCTAAGAGAGTTCAAGGATCAATGGACTAGAGAGAAACATATCTGGATTTGTGGTTGAGAATTTAACCTGAAATGGGCCACCGTTGTTATGTTTCCCTCCAACTGCATTCAGTTTTCAGGCTCAGAAACAGGGTTGACAATGGATTGGGTTTTGCCAAAGTGGGGTTTTGACACATATGTATGGCGGAGTGGGAGAGTTTGAGAGATTGATCCTAATGATGGGCATGGAATCTGTGCCAGCAAAGGAAGCAAGTGAGGACTTGGGGAAAGAATTAAAGTACGTTAAATGGAGGTGGGTACAGTGGCTCATGCCTATAGTCCTAGCACTTTGGGAGGCCGAGATGGGCAGATTGCTTGAGCCCAGGAGTTCGAGACCTGGGCAACATGGTGAAACCTCATCTCTACCAAAAAACAAACAAACAAACAAAGATTAGCCAGGCTTGGTGATGTATGCCTGTAGTCCCATCTACTCGGGGGTCTGAGGTGGGAGGATGGCTCGAACCCAAGAAACAGAGATTGCACTGAGCCATGATTTCACGACTGCACTCCAGCCTTCTAGCATGGGTGACAGACCTAGTCCCTGTCTCAAAAGAAAAAAAAAAAAAAAGTGGTTGGGAGATAGATAAATGGCTTCTTATCATGGGATTTTTTTTTCTATTTTAAGTTGTTTAGATAATTAACATTTTCACAAAGTAATTTAAGGCAGCTAGACACCTGCAAAGCAGCACAAATAACTCTGATTAATGTTTCAACCTACCTTTTTTTCCCAGGGTTTGAAATTAATTTTTTTTTCAACAAGCAAACATCATGAGACATTTAGAGTGAAGAAAAAAAAACATTTTGGAATTTATTATAGATCTTCCTATTCTTAGATAATGGGATAATTTAGTGAGCCACTGCTGATTCCAAAGCTCCTTTCCCAGTTTTGTAAGTTGGTCTTGTGTCTCTTCCCTGTCCCCTTGGCTACATCTTCCCACTTTAAACACACCCAACCCCCACTCTACTTGTTCTCCAACGAAATAAAGGGATCTGATACAAGTACCATCCCTGAAGTGCATTTGCCTGTAAAGGAGAAATTGCAGGTTGGTGCTTAACACAAATGAACAAAGTGCTTAGCAGTAGGATCCCAGGTATTCTAAGAAGCAGAGAGGGATACTCCTAGCTGGGAGCCTTTCATAGCACTCCTGAATTCACAACCTCATGGATGGCACAAGTGCAGCTTAAGGTCAACACTGGGTTGTTTTTGTTTGTTTGTTTGGTTGGTTGGTTGGTTGTTTTTTGTTTTGTTTTTGAGACAGAGTCTAGCTCTGTTGCCCAGGCTGGAGTGCAGTGACGTGATCTCAGCTCACTGCAAACTCTGCCTCCCAGATTCAAGCGATTCTCCTGCCTCAGCCTCCCGAGTAGCTGGGATTACAGGCATGAGCCACCACGCCCAGCTAATGTGTGTGTGTGTGTGTGTGTGCGTGTGTGTGTGTGTTTAATAGAGATAGGGTTTCACCAAGTTGGCCAGGCTGCTCTCGAATTCCTGACCTCAAGTGATCCGCCCACCTCGGCTTCCCAAAGTGCTGTGATTACAGGTGTGAGCCACCGCGCCTGACCAGCACTGGGGTCTGAACTGACATATTGTTGTAGACTTAATATAAAGTCACATCTATCCCTCAGGTTTCTTACTGTGAGAATACTGAAGAATGGCTCCTACAAAATCATCATCAAAAGGCTAGACATCTACAAAACGAATGTAGCAAACCGGAGCCCTCACCTAGGTGGAACACGACTGCACTTATGGTGGGAGAAAGAGAATAGAACCACAAGAACAAACACTCATATTAGGGATTTCATCAATTTAGTGAAACCTCCAACCATTTCTCTATTACCGATAAACAATTCGGTAATTGTTTTTTATAGGCATTAATGTTGGGATTAATAATGCCCCGATTACAATGAGCAGCTCAATTATCAGAAAAACATTGCTCTCTAACGTTTGTTCTAATTGCTAAAGCAGCACTACTAATTAATAGAGGTTAGGACATTTTAATCAAGGTTTAAACAAAAAGGATGTCTTACTTTATTCTAAAAAGGTCAACACAGATACCTCTTTCTCATAACATTCTAAGTAGTGTTTTTTTGTTTTTGTTTTTTGTTTTTTGTTTTGACAGAGTCTTACTCTGTTGCCCAGGCTGGAGTGCAGTGGCTTGATTTGGGCTCACTGCAACCTCCGCCTCTTGGATTCAACCAATTCTCCTGCCTCAGCCTCCCAAGTAGCTGGGATTTCAGGCACCCACCGTCATGCTTGGCTAACTTTTGTATTTTTGTAGAGATGGGGTTTCCACCATGTTGGCCAGGCTAGTCTTGAACTCCTGACCTCAGGTGATCCGCCTGCCTCTGCCCCGCAAAGTGCTGGGATTACAGGCATGAGCCACTGCGCCCAGCCAGTAGTGGGTATTTTTTAGAAACAACATTTGGTTCTTTACTGAAGGCTAAAAAATGGAGGTCCATAAACATAATAATCATCTTTAGTCAGAGGCAGTGGCTTGTGCCTGTAATCCCAGGGCTTTGGGAGGCCAACGCAGGAAGATCCCTTGAGGCCAGGGGTTCAAAACCAGCCCAGACAACATAGTGGGACCTAGTGTCTAAAAAAAAAAAAAAAGTAAAGTTTTATGTATGCTTTATGTATACCAGAAACTGTGCTCGATGATTTACATAGAGTATCTGGTTTAACCCTCACAACAAACCCTACAAGATCAGTATGCTCGTGACCCTCATTTTGTAGATGACAACACTTACACTTACGAGAGGTGAAGTCAATTTTCCAATGTTGTTCAACTAGTAGACAATGGAGTCAGAATTAGAACTTAGATCAGGCAAAGTGGCTCAAGCCTGTAATCCCAGTGCTTTGGAAGACCAAGGTAGGAGGATCAATTGAGTCCAGGAGGTCGAGGCTGCAGTGAGCTCTGATTGTGCCATTGCTCTCCAGAATGGGCAACTGAAGAGACCCTGTCACAGAAAAGGAAGAGAAAAGAACATAGGCAGTCCAGTTCCAAACTGAGCTCTTAATGGAGGCTACCTATAGTTTTTTGACTGTCACCTGCTCCCTATCCCACCCCTACTTAGGGACTATCAGCAATCTCTAAATCACAGTGGCTGTGCATGAGGAGTAACTGCTGGCTTTAATAATTTATACCCAGGATGGAAGGGCTGACTCATATGTTCTGCTTCAGCTTTTTCCTCTTCCCAAGAAAATATCCATCCTTCAAACCATCAGTATTAATTATTGTTCAGGGATGAATTAAGCTGCAGGGGTCACACACAGTTTACTGTCAACCATGTTTCTTTCAGGGAACCTAAACATCACAGCATTCACTTGCAGATGAGAAGGAAGAATGAAGGGGGGATGTTAAGAGCAACTCCCAGAAATATTTCTGGTCCAATAATGGTAGCCAGCCTTTACATTACTCTTGGAGTCATTTTTCTGGTGCTCAAAATGTATTAGTTTCTCTTAAGGTTACTTGCGCCCTCATAATAATCAACAGCTCTGGGCATGGGTCAATGCGGCATGCCATTTGCAGAGTTTCTGCAGTTTGGATGCACGTGTCAGGCCTTTTCCTGAGAACCCTGTTTAAGGGGAAGAATGACAAGTGGGCAGAAAGCTATCAGGTGGGAGGGAGCCTACGACATTTGTAGAATGGAGAAGGCAGTGCTCCCTACTGGCCAAGCATTTCCCAGGAGGGCCCACCCCCAATCCACAATTTGGAGAGTTCTGCTCTTAGATTCCTGCCCACTCCAGACCAGTGGGATGCCTCCTTCTCTGGGTGACAGGACTTTTTCTAAGGAACCTTCGTTTAGCCGAAGAAGACCAATTCAGACTCCCCCCAACAACTCCACTCCGGTGTGTCTGCCTCTGCCTTCATCTTCTGGCTTTGTCTTCCTGGTCAAGGAGACCCAGCCAAATCCCCCACTGGGGCTGCTTAACCAAAGCTGGAGGCCACATACTGGGTGTATGACCTTAGACAAGTGACTGGACCTCACTGAACCTTAATTGTAACATCTAAAGGGTAGAGATGTTGTGAGGGTTAATTAAGAGGATGTGGCTGGGTGCAGTGGCTCACACCAGCACTTTGGAAAACCAAGACAGGAGGAATGCTTGGGCCTGGGAGTTTGAGACCCTTCCTCTACAAAAAAAAAAAAAAAAAAAGCCAGGTACTTGGGAAGTTGAGGCAGGAGGATCACTTGAGCCCAGAGGGTCAGGGCTGCACTGAGCTACAATGGCACCAATGCACTCCAGCCTGGATAACAGAGCAAGACCCTGTCTCAGAAAAGAAAAAAAAAAGAGAATGTTACATTGACATCATGAAGTTGGGAACAGTGTTACCTTGACAAAATAGAGGGCAAATCAGTATTCTAAATAATATTCATATTTTATATTTATATATGTAAATATATATATAAAGAAATTTAATATACATATTTATGTTTATCTCAAGATGCAGCACTGCCCTCCGGAGCTGTTGAAGAGGAGCAGGTGTTTGCAGACACTCACAAAAAGGCCCGGCTCCAGTTGAAAGACCAGCCTTGCACTACTTTATAAGATGCTGCCAATGCAGAATTGTTCATGAAGCATACAGAGCTTTTCTGCCTCAGCACAAACAGCATTCACTCTTCAGGTCACTCATCCAGGCCTGCAAAAGACGGTGACGCAGGTTTATTCTCCAGGCCACTTAAGTCATCTAAAGTATCCCCTTTTTGGGCAGAGACAGGTGACATTAAGAGAAACTTGAAAAAATGTAGAGTGTGGGATCTTCGAAAGATTGGATAGCTCTGGCCTCCTCCTCTCCCTGCCACCCCCCACTCCCAGGCCCAAGTGTCTGCTCCATCAACATAAACCAGTGTTGAAATATAAAGATTGAGCTGGGCGCAGTGGCTCACGCCTGTAATCCCAACACTTTGGGAGGCCGAGGTGGGTGGATCACTTGAGGTCAGGAGTTGGAGACCAGCCTGGCCGACATGGGGAAACCTGTCTCTACTAAAAATACAAAAAAGTAGCTGGATGTGGTGGCATGTACCTATAATCCCAGCTTCTCGGGAGGCTGAGGCAGGAGAATCAGTGGAACCCGGGAGGTGGAGGTTGCAGGGAGCTGAGATTGTGCCACTGCACTCCAGCCTGGGTGACAGAGTGAGACTCCATCTCAAAAAGAAAGAAAGAAAGAAATATAAAGATCTATGCATTCCTAAATCTGTTTGTTCCAGAGACTTCCCAAGGATCAAAGCAAGAGTAAACTAAAGGTAAACCTGAGAATGGAGAACAAAGCTACTCTGTTTCATCATTATCACCTCCCTTACACTCCTGGAGGTCAGCAGTCCCAAATCAGGTTCCCTACACTAACGTCAAGGTGTCTGCAGGGCTGGTTCCATCTGGAGACTCTAGGGGAGAACCCATTTCCTTGCTGTTTCCAGCTCCTGGTGGCCACCTGCATTCATTGGCTTGTGGCCCCTTCCTCCATCTTCAAAGTGCATCACCCAATCTCTGCTCCCTCACCACATCACTGTCTCCCCTTCTGTAGTCAAATGTTCCTCTGTCTCCTTTTTATAAGCATTTTTATTATCATATTTATGGTCCATGAGGATAATCCAGGATAATCCCCCATCTCAAGATTCTTAATCATGTCCACAAAGTTCCCTTTGCCATGTAAGGTCATATTCACAGGTTCCGGGGATTAGGATGTAGACACTCTAGAGGGTCATTATTAACTCACCATACAAGTATTCAAGAATTTTCTCTGTATTCTGGCTTTATTATTTGTTTTGATTAAAGAATATATATTTAAAATATGCTTTTATCTTAAATATAATTTCTATCTTTCACATTTATGACTGTTCTCATACAACTGTGGTTTTGTGGTATATATAAAATGATCTTTGACCAATCTCATTAATTCCCAAGGCTCAGCCCTGGGATTTAGGGATTTGATTAAGACCTATTTCCAGGGAAACCGCTGATGGCTGCCTTCTCTGGATTTCCCGCCAAATCTCCAGGCTCCCACTGCCTGGGAATTGTTTTCCAGACTTGACTGATTATATTTTTTTATATAGAGAAGGGGGATCTTGCTACATTGTCCAGACTGGACTTGAACTCCTGGCTCAAGCAATTATCCTAACTCAGCCTCCAGAGTAGCAGGGACTACAGGCGTGTCTCACCACACCCAGCAAGACAATTTCTTTTTATCACCATGCTTTCTTCCAAATCTCTTATCTGTGCCACAACTCTTTTCCATTTACTGATGGCCTTTGGAAACTTAAAAATTGAGAATAGACTAAGTTTTCTCTGCTCTCTCCCCTCACCTCTATTCCCTCAGTCCTTGAGCACAAAATGTTATATCTTGTGCAGTTAAATAAAGTAAAAAAGGTAAAACCTGGGGATTTTGAGGGAGTTGAAACATGCTGAGAACAATCAGTCAATTGATATTGAAAACATGCCATCCACTGCAGTTGTAAAACAACTGGACACATTCCTTTAGTTTTGACTCTAGTCTCCAAGCCTAAAGGTGGCTGGGGAGAGAAAGTGGATGGACAGGTGGGGCTGGCTTCGGGGTGGAAATCCATAGACACGGAGACCTGCCCTCAGGAGGGCCTGGAGCTGGGTCTTGTGCTCTGTGGTGGATGGGTTGAGATTTTCAGTGATTTTTGTCTTTGAACTTGTGTTTTGTGAGTGAAGTTGATTGGACAGAGGAGCATGTTTCTGAGCATAGGAGGTAGGATGACGACTGTGTCCTGCACTTCTAGCCTCCTCATCTGCATGGAGCATTCAGGGTGCCCGTGAGCCCAGCATTACCTGGGACAATGTGAGGGAGGGCAGTGAATACAAGCAAAGCCAGTGACATCTGCCACTCAGTAAAGAAGGACATGGGCCACCCTCAGAGGCCACATGCTCCCCGCACACCAGAACTTGCACCAAATGCAGAAAGAAGGCAATGGTGTTCTAAGAAACATGAACAACCAGGAACCTCGGCATATCCTTCCACACTTCTATTACTTCCCAGGGTCAGCCAACCACTTACGCTGAGAATGGTGACATAGAAGGAAAGGAAGAGATAGGGCAACCCATAGTTCCTTGTCTTTTCAGCCCTTCCTTACTCATCAGTTAGCCAGAGGAAGGAGTGTTGGTAGAATGTGTGTGCATCAAGAAGCGAAATAAAAGCAGTTGAGTTCATTTTGTGCAGGATTTCCACCCTTCTGTGAAGAACAAAATCCATATGCCTATACCAGTTGTGAGATTGAGTTGTGTCATTCTGGTGGGTCCACATATGAGTGATTCAAAGCTAGCATTGCAAACTCTGAAGATAAATGGTAAAATTCATCCTGATGATTAAAATTTCAAATACTTCTTTACCTAGGGCAGCATTAAATAGGAAATAAAAACACCGTGGCAAGCCAAGAGAGAGACCCCAGAAGAAAGAAAAATGCTTTCTATTTTAGTATCTTTAACAGTGCTTTTCTTCATGCTTTTTGACCAAAAGGTCCTATATTTTCCTTTTGCACTGAGGTTGCTAATTCTATAGCCAGCCCTGGGAAGAGCTGTGCAGTAACTGGATGACCCTGTGGGGCAAATGCGCATGATCTCCTTCCCTGCCTCCTGCCCTGACACAGTAGCGCCACACAAACCCCCCAAACTGAAATAAAACCTTAGGGCAAAGGGAAGGACCCTCAATTTGAAAGAGACCATTTCTGAAACATAGGCGTATTAGTATACTAGGGCTGCCACAGCAGTCTTACAGACTGAGTGGCTCAGACAACAGAACTTTATTTTCCCACAGTTCAGGAATCTGGAAGTCCAAAATCAAGGTGTTGGCTGGGATGATCTATCTTTCTTTCTTCCTTCCTTCCTTCCTTTCTTTCTTTCTTCCTTCCTTCCTTCCTTCCTTTCTTTTCTCTCTTTCTCTCTTTCTTTTTTTTTTGACAGAGTCTGGCTCTGTCGCCCAGGCTGGAGTGCAGTGGCACAATCTCGGCTCACTGTAACCTCTGCCTCCCGAGTTCAAACAATTCTCCTCCCTCAGCTCCCAAATAGCTGGGATTACAGGTGCCCACCTCCACCCTGGCTAATCTTTGTATTTTTAGTAGAGACGGGGTTTCGCCATGTTGGCCAGATTGGTCTCAAACTCCTGACCTCAGGTGATCCGCCCGCCTCGGTCTCCCAAAGTGCTGGGATTACAGGTTTGAGCCCCCATACCCGGCCTCCAGGTTGACTTATTCTGAGGCCTCTCTTGACCTGCAGAGCACTGTCTTCTCCCTGTGTCTTCACATGGTCACAGCTCTGTGTGTATCTGTGTTCTAACTGCTTCTTCTCATAAAGACATAGCTCATATTCGACTAGTGCCCACCCTAATAACCTTGTTTTAATTGAATTACTTCCTTAACGATTCTATCTCCCAATTCAGTCAGATTCTGAGGTCTTACAGGTTAGGACTTCAACATATAAATTTTGGGGGGACACAATGCACCCCATAATAATAGGCAAAATTGCATTTGAAACAGAAATTTAGACACATTTCAGAAAACTAAAATTATATTTCTTGTGCACCTTAGTAGATAGACATATGGTGAGCCATCCTTTGCACTTCCATATAATTCCACATATCCACAATCAAAACAACTCTCAAGGCTCCCTAGTGTGGGATTTGGCCCCTTTATATTCAGTAGCAACATAAACCTCCCTGGGACTTTTGTTTTGTTCTAGCAGAAAATTAACAGGAAGAGGAATTGAGCATTTAGGCATCTCATTGGTTTTTTTTCTTAATCATACTCTACTCAATCATTCAAACCTAATTAAGCTCTTGGCTTCATAGAGCAGGGATAAGTTTAATTACATGTCATTGGCCACCAGTGTGCCTTTCTTATTTTTGTTACTATGTATGTTACTTTTAGATATAAGACACAGGCTTCTTTCAAAATCCATAATTTATCAAATAAAATATACTTGTTGAGCACCTTCTATGCCCAACAGACTATTAATTGGCAAAATTAACCATTTTGCCATTTCCTTTGAAGAGACAGTATAACGTCATTTTGTCTTCCTTGAGAAAATTTCTCCAGGGAGAATCCTAAAAGTTCAGAAAGTGTTCCAAAGAAATCCACTGGCAGCTGGCTGAATCATTCTTCACAGTAGAGCAGAATCATTTTAAAGCAGGTTAATCTTGAATATCCAGGCAAAGAGACTGTTTTAAAGTCATCTCAAACCATGGGTTCCATTATTATGAGGAATAGTAGTTGTAATCTCAATAGCTACTGTAAGAACAACTCTGCTTATTGAAAGCTGCTGAGCTCCCACTGGCATTATCTCATCATCCTTAAGACAGCCCACTGGGGACACATTATTTTCATCTTCGTCTTATGGATGAGCACTAAGCCTTGGTGAGAAGTCACACAACTCTCCCAAGGGCCTGGAGCTATTAAGAGGGCAGCTGGAATCTCTGCCCATTCTGATTCCAGTGCCTGTGTTTGCAAACACTGGGCGACACTGGCCTTTCAATGTGTGGGACTGCTGATGGAGGCAGAGGTGAGACAGCAAAGTCACCTGGTCCACCCCCTTCCTCAAGATAATCTCAGCACAGCCTGCAGTGACTGCCTTGGATGGCAATGACAGCCAAATGCTGTAGAGGGCATATTTCAGAGAGCGGATGTGGTGGTAAAGGCATGCTAAAAACTCACATTGTGGATGGAGGGAAACGAGGCTTGGGGTCCATATTGCAGTGGTCTCCAAACATTTTTTATTGTGTATCTCTCTTTCCAAAAAACAATTTTTATTGAGAACATATGACCAATGTAAATAAATATATATATATTTAAATGTATTATTTAATATTTATTTATAAAATATTTACTTACACAATTCTACTAAATTATTGTGTGCATTATAAATGGTATGCAAAAGATAAACATTTAAAAGGGTGACATGAAAATTAAATAAACTTCTATATAACTTCTAAATTAATTCAAAACTTCTAATATTTTCTTCCCATAACTCACTGAGTTATCTTTCAAGCGCTGCTTTGCAGGACACTTTTTGAAAGAGAAATATGTCTCTTTGATTTTTACCATTAAACCCCAGGATTCATTTCTAAAGTGAGAAAATAGAGATTTTTTTTTTAAAAAGAAATTTCTTCATGATGATTAGAGGAGACAGAAACCAGTTGTTCCTGGTCCCCTGATCTATAATTCAGCTCTATCAGTGTCTGGAAGCTACAACTCTAGGGCCCAAACCGCTCATCCCAGACTCAATGAACCAAAACTTCAAAAATGTATTTCACTTAAAATCAGTCTAATCACATAATTCTTGTAGTCATTAGCGCTCCAAAAATCAAAGTAAATGTTTGAGGCCTCCTTCCAGGTTGACAAACAAAACTGCAAAACCAACCTTTAGGGGAAACACATAACTTGACTGGGGAGGAGAAAACGGAATCATAGCGCATGCTAGCAGGATGAGTGTTAGAGAACTCTGCCACACAGAGGGCTTAAGGTAGGGAGAAAAACGAAGAGTTATAGTGACCAAAAGCCAGCAGAGTTTTAGAATTCGACATAATCTACTTCCTGATGGAGAGAAGGAGAATGTTGTGTGGGACTTTTTCTGTGGGAAAGAAAGAGAAAATGGATTTAGACTTCTGCAGGATTTTCTGATTATAAAAAAATTTAAGCATGCTGTAACACAGTACCTCAGACTGAGTAAATTATAAAGAACAGAATTTATTTCTCACAGTTCTGGCAGCTGGGAAATTTGAGATCAAGGCACTGGGAGGTTCAGTGTCTGGTGAGGACTTGGTACCTCCTCCCAAAATGGCGTCTTGACAGCTGAATCTTCCAGAGGAGAGGAACGCTGGGTCCTTGCATGGCAGAAGTGCACAAGAGGAGCATAAAGTCTCTGCCCTTATGTCGTAAACACCCCCCAAAAGGCCACACCTCTGAACACTGTTACATTGAGAATTACATCTCCCTCACACGAATTTTGGGGACACATTTGGACCACAGCAGATTATTTAAAGTGGGCTAGGAAGATGCCTGAAATAGGGAAGTAGGCTTTGAAGTCACCATCCTGCCAGGTTGTCAGCATCTTATTGAGCACTTACCATGTGCATGGCTGTCTTTTAATGGAATGCCAAGAATCGATGTACAAATCTGATCAATGGCTGCCATGTAAAATTGTTCAGATTGTGCACTGCACAAGGCCCTGCAACTAAGAAGATTACCTTAATATTACAGATATCTTTGTTATTTTGAACATTTAAAAAAAATTACTAATTTGTTGACTCCAAAGATGGGCAATTTATTGCTTATTATGGCATTTTTCTTGGGTAGGTAGCATAAAACTGCCTTCTTTTTAAAAATTCAAGTCAGTATGTTATACCAAGTTTCCAAAAGGCAGAGATAAAGTGCTTCTTTCCACAGTAATATGGGGTTCATAATAGACTATTGTATTTTTTAAGCCCAACTTTTATAGAATGTACATATTTCTCAATACAAACATTTTAGCTGATGTTTATATAAAAATTAATTTCCAGTCCCGGCCCCGATTGCAGATGAAACCTCCACTATCATTGAGAAGCCATAGCAAAGAGTTTTTCTACAAACAGCATGGGATTATGAAAGAAATTAGCCCTGCAATTTGTGGCTGATTTCAAAGACTCTGAAAAGGTGGTGGATGCCCAGGAAAGCTGTGATGCCTGCAAAAGCAGACACCTTGGAAGATAGTGAAAAGATGTCAAAGAGCTCTTTAAAAAATATATGCTGGGGTATTATTGATCACTGAGTTTGAGGAAGATTAAAGTGAAGACCTGGAAGAGCATCATATCGACCCCTGAACATCACTGGTTTAAGATAATGTAAGCAATGCTATCCCTATTCTTGATATGAAGCCATAGGATGGAAAGTCTTGCTTTTAAGAATGGCCTCATGCCTTGATAATACCCTACAATGAAATGTCTGCCCATAAGCTCTCAGTGTAAACAGAGATCCCCTGGGGAATTTTTTTCATCCTGATGTATCACCAACTCCTTTGAAGATTTACCAGGATCCAGGAGCATCTACAGCAGTAGCTTCTCAAGTTTTGTCAGTTCCAGGTGTCTACCTTACTTGGCAGGTAAGATTACAAGTAATATTCTTAATTTATTGTAATCTTCATTTGCATTTTCCCTGGGGAAACCATTTATTGCTATATGCTATTTGCTGTGCTGTACTGCTAATGTAACGATGCATGCAAACCTCACCTGCTGTTGAATACAGAGCAAATATTGGTTAACAGTGTATTAATTGTTTTGTGATCAAGAAGCAATATTTTAAGCATTTTATATTCCTTTAGAGTTTGTTACTTACGTATAGGCATTTCATTGTTTTTGTTTGTCTTATAAGTTAGTTAGAGATTGACATATACATTTCTGTTGACATATTCTGTATAATAAATTTGCCTTTTAAAATAATGGAGGAAAGACTATTATTTTGTTGCTCAGAACAGTTGACTTTCAAGAATGCATTAATTAATGCTAGGTGGGAAGTTACCTGTGTGGTGTTCTGCTTTGATTGTGAAATAAAGTCAAGTTGGATAAATGAAAGACCTTTTTGCCCAAACAATTTCTAAAATAAGCTGCTTCTAGACAAAGAACTGCTTTTCTGATTCATGTACTGATAACTTAAAATTAAAAATAAAACACCATTGTGGTATATCACATTAATAGAATGAAAGATAAAAACCACATACTCATCTCAATTGATGCAGAAAAAAACATTTGACAAATTTCAGGATTCTTTCTTGATTAAAAACTCTTAACAATTTAGATGTAAAAGGAAAGCTTCTCAACATGGTAAGGACTATTTATGAAAAACCCTCAGCTAACATCATAATCAAGGAGAAACAACCAAAACTTTTCCACTAAGATCTGGAACGAGGCAGGAACGCCCACTCTCACCACTTCTATTCAATATAGTACTTGAAGTGCTAGTGAGAGCAATCAGACAAGGAATATAAATGAAAGCCATTCTAAGTTTAAAAGGAAATAGAATTACCTCCACTTGAAGATGGCATGATTCTATATGTAGAAGACACCAAAGACTCTACAGAAAACCTGTTAGAACTAATAAATAAATTTAGTGAAGTTGTAGAATATAAAATCAATATACTAAAATCAGTATCATTTCTATGTACAAAGAACAACCTAGCTGAAAAAGAAATCAATAAAAAATTCAAATTTAAGATAGCATAAAAAAACCTAGGAATAAATTTAATCAAGAAGGTGAAAGCTTTGTACACTAACAACTATAAAAATTGGTGAAAGAAATTAAAGAAGATACAAATAAATGGAAATGTGTCTCATCTTCATGCATGGAAAGAATTAATATTGTTAAAGTGCCCATTTACCCAAAGCAATATACATATTTCATGCAATCTCTATCAAAATTCCAATTGCATTCTTCACAGAAATAAAACACACAATCCTAAAATTCATATAAAACCACAAAAAAACCCTGAATAGCCAAAGCAATACTGAGAAAGAAAAACAAAGTTGGAGACGTCACACTTTCTGATTTAAAATTACAGTATATTACAAAGCTATAGTAATCAACACAGTATGGTACTGGCATAAACAGAAACATAGTCCAATGGAACAGAATAGAAAGCCCAGAAATAAATCCAAACATACGTGGTCCACTAATTTTTGACAAAGACACCAAAGGACACAATAGGGAACAGATAGTCCCTTCAATAAATAGTACTGGGAAAACTGGGTTTCCACATGCAAAAGAATGAAATTGGAACCTTATTTTACACCATACAAATATCAACTCAAAATGGAAAAAGGTCCTAAATGTAAGACCTGAAATCATGAAAGTTATACAGGGAAATATAGCTCCTTGACATTGGCCTTGGCAATAATTTTGGGGGTATCACACCAAAAGCTTAGGCTACAAAAGCTAATATAAATAAGGCTACATCAAACTAAAAAGTTTCTGCACAGAAAAGGAAATAATCAACAAAATTAAAAGGTAACTGATAGATTGGGAAAAAATAATTGCAAACCACATATCTAATAAAGGGTTAATAACCAAAATTTATTAAAAAAAAAACTCTTACAACTCAGTAGTAGGAAAACAAAAAAGCCCAATTAAAAAATGGGCAGAGGACCTAAACAGACATTTCTCTAAAAAAGACACAAAAATAGCCAACAGGTATATGAAAAGGTACACTACATCACTAATCATAAAGGAAATGTAAATTAAAACCAGTATGAGATATCACTTCACACCTGTAAGGATGGCTATTATCAAAAAGACAAGAGATAACACATGTTGGTAAGGTTGTGGAGAAAAGGGAACCCCAGTACACTGTTGGTGGAAATGTAGATTGGTACAGTCATTATGGAAAAGAGTATAGAGGTTCCTAAAGAAATTAAAGATAGAACCACCATATGACCCAGCAATCCCTCTTCTGTGTATAAACCCCAAAAAGATGAAATCACCACCTCGTAAAGATAACTGCACTCCTGTGTTCATTACAGCATTATTCACAATAGCCAAGACATGGACACAACCTAAATGCTCATCTATGGACAAATGGGTAAAGAAAATGTAATGTACATGTTGTATATATGTGTATGTGTGTGTATATGTATGTATATATACACATACACAGAGATACACACACAGTGGAATATTATTCAGCCTTAAGAAAAGAAGGAAATCCTGCCACTTGCCACAACATGGATGGACCTGGAGGACATTATGCTAAGTGAAATAAGCCAGACACAGAAAGAAAAATATTGCATGATCTAACTTATATGTGGAATAAAAAAGAGCTCAAATACAGTTTTAATAGTTAATATTCATTTATCATTAATAAGCCACAAAGTATTACACAGACCTGTGAGAAATTACTACAAAATGGTCTGCTAATTATATTATGACAATTACTCTCAATGATATGGAAATTTTATTGCTATATAAATTACATACTTATTACATATGTATTACTTTAAAATTTTACATTCTAAGTTAAAATACTACAAAGCACCTATGAAGACTGAATCTAGTAAAAAATAATTTGAGCCAGGATTACAACTAAGCTGCAAATATGCATGGAAAACACAGTAGATTAAATAAAGCTACTTAAAGATATTCTGGGACATTCTATATTCCTTCCCTTGTACATTATTTATTATTATTATTATTATTATTATTTTGAGACAAAGTCTCACTTCATCACCCATGCTGGAGTGCAGAGGCGTGATCTTGCCTCACTGCAACCTCCACCTCTTGGGTTCAAGCGATTCTCGTGCCTCAGCCTCCCAAGTAGCTGGGATTACAGGCACGAGCCACCACGCCCAGCTAATTTTTGTATTTTTAGTGAAGACAGGGTTTCACCATGTTGGCCTGGATGTTCTTGAACTCCTGACCTCAAATGATCCTCCCGCCTCTGCCTTCCAAAGTGCTTGGATTACAGGCATGAGCCACCTCGCCCAGCAGTTTTTTTAAACAGTCAAAACTCCTTCATTATTTTTGAATACAAAAATAATGAAGAACCTTATTTTTCCTGAACTATTTGAGAGTTCATTGATAACTGGATGCTCCATCACCCCCGAAGACTTTGTGTGTATTTCCTACAAATGGGGATATTCTCCCACAGAATCACAGCACAAACATCAAAACCTGGATGTTTACATGGATGTGTTACTAGTGTTTAATCCACAGCCCCACGCATATTCTGACTGTCTGATAACCGATCATGTGAGGCATGTAGTTGTTGATCTCTTAGTCTCCTTCAGTCTGGAACACTTCCTCGGTTGTTCCCTGACCTCATAACCTTGGCAGTTGTGAAGATCACAGGACGCTTATGTTCTAGAATGTTCTTGCTTTGGATTTATCTGCCATTTCCTCATGATTAGACCCAAGTTCTTCGTCTTTGGGAGGAGTAGCACAGAAGTGATGCCGTGTTCTCAGTGCCTTGTCAGAGGTGACGTAGGATTTGAATTTGTCCCAGTACTGATGATGTAATTTGTTTTTTGTGATATTTCTTTTCCACCTTAAAAATGTATTATTTTTAAATTTCTTCGAAGACAGCGTCTTGCTATGTTGCCCAGTGTGGTGACTATTCACAGGTGCAATCATACCACAATACAATCTCAAACTCCTGGCTCAAGCGATCCTCCTGCCTCAGCCCCCAAGTAGCTGTGACTACAGGTGTGCACCACCGTGGCCTGTTGGTGTAATTTGATCACTTGATTAAGGTAGCATGAGCGGGTCTTCTCTACTGCAGTCACACTTTTTTTCCCTTTCAAAACTCAGAAGTATTTTGTGGGGTGGTACTTTTAACACTATGTAAATATACAATTTCTCACCCAACTTCCCATTTATTAGTTTCTCTATTTGTATGGACTTATGTTTTCCTGTTTTTTTAATGGGTTATAATCTGTTACAATTTTTTTTTTGTTTGCTTTTTGAGACAGAGTTTCACTCTTATCACCCAGACTGGAGTGCAGTGGCACGATCTCGGCTCACTGCAACCTCTGCCTCCTGGGTTCAAGCGATTCTCCTGCCTCAGCCTCCCGAGTAGCTGGGATTACAGGTCTGCGCCACCATGCATGGCTAATTTTTTGTATTTTTAGTAGAGATGGGGTTTCTCCATGTTGGTCAGGCTGGTCTCGAACTCCCGACCTCAGGTGATCTGCCCGACTTGCCCTCCCAAAGTGCTGGGATTACAGGTGTGAGCCACCGCGCCCAGCCCTCCAATCTTTATTTATTTCAATACTCATGTTATCCCCAGTTCGACCATTGGGAGTCCCATTTATGTTGATTTTGGTGTTCTTTTGACAAGTCCTCATCATTCTTTGAGCACTTTGACACTACAAGGTGTTCCGAGTTTATCTTGTACTTTCCTATCCAGCCCTGGAATCAGTTATTTTCCTGGTTCCCTTTAGTGGAAAATGGAACTTAGAAGCCAAGACCTGGGCCCTAGAAATACTCATTGCTGTTGGGATGCCACTGATCCCAGGCAATTTAACGCATGTTGCTAAATATATACATGCATGCATTTATGTATGTATACATGTACGTGTTTGAGCATACATACATTAACATCCATATTTATTTTTATACCTGTGTATATATTTTGAACTTGAGTTTGTGCAATTACTTTCTATGTCAATCCAATATACAGGTTAATTCTAATTTATTCCCCCATTCCGTATATGTGACGACCTTCTCCAGACCTGATTAACCTGGTTCCCATTCTCCCTAGATGCTTACATAATTTGATCAGTTCCTCTGTATGTATCCAGTCTTGCATCTACCCTGCTGATGCCCTCTTTACCCTCACAGGCTCAGGTTCTCTGCCCTGCACTGCCCCTATCCATGTTGGTACCCTCCTCACCCTGCTGTGCCTCCGACACCCTGCCAAGTTTCCCCTCAGCAGGCACTCTGACTCCTGGCACTGGGCTGTTGCCCCCAACTCCACCCCGCGGGGACAACCATCTCAGAGGCCCCATGCCAGGCTGCCCTGACAGAGGGACACCCTCTTCACTCTATTTGGATGCTGACACCTCGCATCAGGTTCTGTGCCTTCTTTAAACTTGGTAGGAAACAATGCAGGAAAAAAAGTATTTTGATACCACTGACACTTTTTGTGCTATCCCAAAATTATGCCACTGTTTTCAACCTCAGTGAAAAATGTATTGAAAACACATTTACCAAACATAAATTTAAAATATTGTTGAATACACATTGGGAAAGTCAAATTGGTGCCTTCATGTCATGAAAATTCCATTGCTGTCAGCAATTTTGTTTTAGAGGTTCTTAATATTCAATAAAGATATGTTCTAGATTTTAGCCAAAGGTATACCTTTTATTTATGCTTAAACGCGCATACATATACATATGTAACTAAAATTTATTTGCTGAGCAAATACATTTTAAAGGTATACCTTTGGCTAAAATCTACAACTTATATGTTTATTGAATATTAAGAATAATGTGAGTGAATACATTTGGTATAGTATATTAAGTAAAATTAATATTATTAACAAAGAGTTACAGGAACCAAGATTCAATGTACATAATGCTCTTAAAAACATCAATGGGATTCAGAAATGTTTTGAAGAAAAATGAAGAGACAATATTTATAAGATACGTATTAGGTACACAAAGCAAATTGCAGAGTCTCTTACATTGAAGCTAACTTCTCCAATGTAGAAAATACTTTTAAAAGACAAGGAAAACTCATTTAATCTTCAAATCCCACGATCAGCCCAACTATGATCCCAAATTAGTTTGAAAGTAAATTTGTTTTTTCTCTGTTACAACAATGTTACCCTCCAAAGACAGGTTTATGATACTGCACACCGTGACCTACCAGTGATCTAGATGCCATGTGCTTGAGAATCATAATGCTCATGTGGCACTCTGCTGTGTGCAAATTTACAAAACAAGTATACCGTACATATATAAGCAATGTGAAATTGATGGGATATTAACATACAAGGAGCTAAAAGCTTCAAGTTACTTTCTGAAGTCTAGTACGTCCTCTGTGGATGTATTTTAATATATTTGCAGCAATGGTTTTATCAGATGCTTCTCTACATACTTCTGTACTTCTCAGAACGTATTTAAGTTTGCCAATATAGTTTCTCAGAATTCAAATGTATTGAAAAAGACTGAAGGCCTATAATGGCATAAGAAAGGCAGTCAAGTCTCACGGTTACGTCTGTAGAAAACAGGGTATTGGGGCACGTAAGCAATGAAATGATCTTCACATTGTTGTCATGAAAAGAAAATATGTAAGTATTTTATAGTCTGGTGACTTTGAGTTTCTAATTATTGTGATTAAAATGTCCATTTTGTATAATTTAATTTGCAAAATCTATACAGATTAGTTTCATTTTGGTAACTATTATTATTGAAAGACAAACAATTTACTAATGCCAGTTTTTCCCTTTTTGGAAGGGGCATTCTTTTCTAATTCTCTGCAAGGTGTCATAGGGGCCTAATCAGGTCTGGCATACTGGATAACCTCTGCCAGCTTCCGACTGTGCAACCTTCACAGGAAAGAAGGGAATCCCTGGGGGCGGGCAGGGGGTAGGGTGGAGATGATTAATGGATACAAAAATATAGTTAGATAGAATGAATTACATCTAGTATTTGATAGCACAACAGGGTGACTACAATCAACAATAATTTATCATACATTTAAAAATAAAAGAGGCCGGGCGCAGTGGCTCACTCCTTTAATCCCAGCACTTTGGGAGGCCGAGGTGGGTGGATCACGAGGTCAGGAGCTGGAGACTAGCCTGGCCAAGATGGTGAAACCCCATCTCTACTACAAATACAAAAATTAGCTGGGCGTGGTGGTGGGCGCCTGTAATCCCAGCTACATGGGAGGCTGAGACAGGAGAATTGCTTGAACCTGGGAGGCGGAGGTTGCAGTGAGCCGAGATTGCACCAATGCACCCTAGCCTGGGCGGCAGAGCAAGACTCTGCCTCAAAAAAATAAAATAAAATAAATAACTAAAAGAATATAATTGGATTGTTTGTAACACAAAGAAACAATAAATGCTTGAGGTGATGGATATGTTTGCCCTGATGTAATTATTACACATTGTACGCTTGTATCAAAATATTTCATGTACCCCATAAATATATACACCCACTATGTACTCACCAACATTAAAAATGTAATTTAAATTCAGGCTGGGCACAGTGGCTCATGCCTGTAATCCCTGTAATCCCAACACTTTGGGAGGCAGAGGAGGGAAGGTTGCTTGAGCTCAGGAGTTCTAGATCAGCCTGGGCAACATAGTGTGAACTTGACTCTATAAAAAATTAACTGAATATGGTGGCACGTACTTGTAGACCCAGCCACTCAGGAGGCTGAGGTGGGAGGATCGCTTAAGCCTGGGAAGTTGAGGCTACAGTGAGCTCTGATTGCACTACTGCACTTTCCAGCCTGGGTGACATTGCGAGACCCTGTCTCAAAAACATTTTTTTTTAATTTTAAATTTAAATTTAAAAAAAAGGCCAGGTGCGGTGGCTCACACCTGTAATCCCAGTGTTTTGGGAGGCTGAGGCGGGTGGATCACCTTGAGGTCAGGAGTTCAAGACCAGCCTGGCCAACATGGCAAAACCCCATCTCTACTAAAAATACAAAAATAAGCTGGGTGTCGTGGCTCACATCTATAATCCCAGGTATGTGGGAGGCTGAGGCAGGAGAATCACCCAAACCTGGAAGGTGGAGGTTGCAGTGAGCTGAGATTGCGCCATTGCACTCCAGCCTGGGTGACAAGAGTGAGACTCCATCTCAAAAATAAAATAAAATAAATAAATAAGAAAGATGTAAGCCAAGGTGAGGCGCACGCGCACACACACACACACACACACACACACACAAATAAATAAAAATTAAAAAAAAAGAAGGGAATCCCCACAGCCCCTCTTACTGCCTTTAGGAGGTACTGTATTTTAACTCCCAAGTTTCAGGTTAGACATTTCCCTCACTCCTTTTACCTAGAAAATAACTACTTAATCCATGGGTCATAGATGTAAGTGCTTCCCCTGGGGGCCTCCCTGACTCTTAGGCCAGCTTGGAGCTCTGGGTCTCTGCTCCCAGAAGACCCAACCTGTAGTGAGCAATTACACAAAAACAGTACTTACATGTGCTACCGTCTGTCTGTCCTTGTTATCTCCAGAGAGTACTGCCTGGTTGTTCTGTGGTGAGCAGGTCTAGGCAAACATACTCCCAAAGGCTGAGGAAGCTGAGAGACCAAAGAAAGAGGCTGACAATTCCAGTTTCTCCTAAAGAAGTATTTAATAGGGACTTATGAACAGAATTCTCAGCAGCAAGATGAGATGGTGGGTCCCCATGCAGCACTGTTACACCCCCAGTTCCAAGGCTTATATACCATAGGGAAAGGGTACGCATGCTTCAGAAGGAATTATTATTTGTTGTTTGTTATTATTATTTGTTGTTGAAACTTAACTAGGCATCATGGTTTGTTTGGGATTTTTTTGCATTTTATTATTGGTTGTCTTGTTTTTTGCTAAATCTGGCAACCCTTTCTCCATGGCAGAGTGTAGCGTATAGGTGGCAGGAAGGTTTTAGAAATTCTAGGTAAACCCACTAGATTCTGGGAGAGCCTGCCTGAAAGATGGTCTGAAAAGATGGAGGACAGCAAGGAAGCAGTTGTCCCACGACTCCTATTAACAAACGGTAGATCTCTTTCTATGTAACCACATTTAAATTAGTTTGGAAAAACCATGTTTGTTCTCTTAAGGCTGTCAAAAGACAAAATTACAACAAATTTAAAGATCTTAATTGGTTTTACTTACGATTCTAGAATCAGGCAACACCTTATTCTGTAACAGAATGAATACTCCAATGAGCTGAGCAGAGAAAGTTGGTTTTTCAGACAGGAGAGGGCTGAGAAAGCAGAAACAAAACAAAAAGTGGATTGATTGTTTCAAAGATACTTTCCTTGTAAAGATTAAAGCAGAGGGGACTCCCTTATCGTGCCAGCTAAAACTGGCTTGTTTGGGGATTTGGCTATCATCTCTCCCTCTCCTGATTTTTCAGGTCATATAAACAACTTAGTTTTGGGTTGGTGACATGGAACTTTAGCATGAGTGACTCCATTTTGGTTTGGTCTCTTGGGCTTAGCGCAGGAGCTCAATCTAAACCAATGGCCGCCTATAAATTTTATTTAATAAAGCCTTGATGTCTTCATGTCTAAAATAAGAAGACCGAGTCCCTGAATCTTTGAGAATCTATGAAAGCTGTGGATCTCTCTCTAAAAACGTGCTTATATATTAAAAAGCAAAAACAACAACAAACTAGGTACCGTTTCAGTTTCACAACCCCAGCTTGAGTGCCTTCCTAGGACCTGGGTCAGGGTGGTGTAAGGGCAAATAGAAACTAAAAATTAGAGGCTTAATTTCCTGTTGAAACTAAAGGTAGAGACTTCTTCATTCTCTCTTTTCTTTCCATTTGTTTCTGTCTTTTTCAAATGTAAGTCATTCTTTATAATGACTTAATAAGCCTCTGGTCTGTTTCACAGCTCAGAAGTATTTCCTCAGGGACCTGGGAGCTATCTTTGCAATGCAATATCAAGGGAGATAGCATCCCTATCTCCTAGTTCCTATGAGAAAGTAAGAACCTACTTGGGAGGGTAAAAGCCTCACTTTACTGGGCTACTTGCTCCAATTCGCAAAACTACCTTCTGTTGTTTTTTTTTTTTTCTTTGAGACATAGTCTTGCTCTGTTGCCCAGGCTGGAGTGCAGTGGCACGATCATGGCTCATGGCAACCTCCTGGGCTCAAGCGATCCTTCTACCTCAGCCTCTTGAGTAGCTGGGACAACAGATGTGCGCCACCACATCCAACTAATTTTTGTATTTTTTTATAGAGATTGGGTCTCACTACGATGCCCAGGCTAGTCTTGAACTCCTGGGCTCAAGCCATCCACCTGCCTTGGCCTCTCAAAGTGCTGGGATTACAGGTGTGAGCCACTGCACCCGGCCTTACTTTCTGTTACAAAGATATGAGAAGTTTGTTTCTCCTCTGGATAAAGCCAACACAGGTGGACTCCCCATTACCATAATAAAGTTAGAAGGAACTATGTGTGATGAAAAATGCTGCCAAGCCCTGTTACTTGAAAACTAGTTATAGTTTACCTTGAAAGCTTATATGTGTGAGCCAGACCTGCTTGGCTATATAAATGGGTGAGATTTCTTTGTCTTTGCAATCTTGTAGCAGATTGTGATGTATCACATTCTGATTTAATGCTATTCAATAATAAAACTGTTTTCTGTTTCTACTACCTTTGTAGACAGGATTTCTGAGTTGGGAGATTTTGTTTCTTTTAATTATATTTCCCCAGCACTTTGCAGACTAGATGTTCTCCATGGACCCTTCCAGCTCTATGAGATTGTCATTCCATGGCTCTCAACCTGCTTAAGGAATAATTAACTCGTTTGCAGAAGTAGGAAACCATGAAACGCCTCGCATGTACCATCTTGGAACTTTTTTGTCAGGTGACTTCAAATGATTTTACTAATGTTAACCTATTAGTTCCTGAATCTCTGCCCACCAGTTAGGTCATAATTGGTTCTGCGTTTGCTATTTATATAAGGAAATTGAGTCATAGGAAGAAAGGAGGATGTTTTAGGCCTTTGGAAGTGTTCTCTATGTACCGTATGTTATTGGATCCCATTTTTCCATCTCCTTTGAAAGGGGATGAGCTCTAAGAAAGGGTAGGATTCTGTGGGAGGGGGGCTTGGGAGTGGCTGGGGAAAACCTCCTGGGAAGACCAACATGACTGAGACATCCTACATAATAGTAAAGCTTGGAGAGGATATTAACAGAGGACTATCACTAAGAGGGAGCAAGTTATTATACAACATGTGAGATGTTATTGTAAAAATAATTATGACACAACAATAGCTACCATTTGTTGAGCAGTCACTCTGAAGGCAACGTGCTAAGAACTAGATTTGTTTCTTCATTTAATTCTCAGGACAACCCTATGAGGTAAGTATGATCACCTCCATTTTATAGAAAAGGAAATTAAGGCCTAGAAAGAAAAACTCACCCAAGGCCAGAGAGGCTCCATAATATTCACCTTAATCTATAAATAGAGCACATGGCATTTATGAGACAGAGGGAAAGGAAGGTCTCACGTTTCTACTCATTAATTCCAATAAGATTGCATGTGCCAGGTCACAAAGAAAACATGTAAGTAGAAGGCAAATCTTGGGAATTTGGTCGGCAGAGTTTCCTGGGAATGCTGATGTAAGTGGAAGAGGCCACCAGTAGTCAGAACTGGGGAAGGGGTGGAGGCTAGCGTTAGCTGCTTCTTCCTGGTTCCATAATCTGTTCTCAACCTGGCTACCCTCTGATCAAGCCTAATCATGGTGGAAAGACCGTGAAGGAGATATTGTGCTGTCCAGATACTATTCTCCACATTAAGGCAGTGCCTTCCTCGACAGAGACTTGGAGAGTGGAGCTGTGTTGGTCTGGGACTCTTCTCTCTCTCTCTCTCTCTCTTTTTCTCTCTTTTTTTTTTTTTTTTTTTTTTTGAGATGGAGTCACACTCTGTCACCAGGCTGGAGTGCAGTGGCGGGATCTCAGCTCACTGCAACCTCTGCCTCCTGGGTTCAAGTGATTCTCCTGCCTCAGCCTCCCAAATAGCTGGGACTACAGGCGTGCGCCACCAGTGCCCAGCTAATTTTTATATTTTTAGGAGAGATGAGGTTTCACCATGTTGGCCAGGATGGTCTCGATCTCTTGACCTCCCAAAGTGCCGGGATTACAGGCCTGAGCCACCATGCCTGGCCTGGGACTCTTCTTATATGCTCTCCAAAGCCAGAGAATTAGGACATCTCTGGTTGGCCTGGGGATGATCAGATTCCAAGTCAACCCAGGTCCTTTGACCTCATGCTACCTGTAGAGTCCTAATTAGGAAAGAAGAGGCAGGCTGCTGGGACCAGGGGAAAACAAAGAGATAAAACAGATAAACTATAGGTCTGCCTTTCTTTCTGGTCCACAGCATATAACCCTTCTGCACAGATAATGTACATAACTCACACACTTTCTGCTTCTCATCGAGTGCTTCAATTTATCAAACACCTCGGCTGACAGAAGAATGCAAGTTAGCTCTGGATACCTTGGTATTATCAAGCAACCCAAGTTTCATTCTGTAATTTCCCAAGCAAGCCTTTGCTTCCTTGCAGCCAGCTGCTCTTATGCTGATTCTGCCCATTGCAACTTGCAATGTATTTTCCTACTTTCTCTAATAAATCTGCCTTTCTTTGCATACAACTGTCTTGGTAAATTCTTTTACTCCTGCACCACTAGCCCAGATGGTCACTGCTCACCCGCGACACTATCCTCAGGTTCTCAGACGAGGGCTTTGAAATCGTCAGACCTGGCTGCCAGCCACACGCGCCCGGAGTCCTCCTCTATCATCGTGCTTTCTGCAGGAGAGAAGAACTTGTTCTCATGGCCTGACTTAGAGCTGGCATCTGCTAACCTGGCTGTGTCATGCTGTCCCTTGGGGAAATGAGTTGAGGGAGCCACAACAAAGATCTAACAACCACTCAGAATCCCTGGAACAAACTCAGCTGTGACTACGAAGCAACAGAATTCATTATACAGGTCAGTAATGCAAAATCAACCAATAATTATGTTTGTTCTGTACAATAATGAAATGAGAGCACCGAACAAATTCATAACCTTTAGCAGGCATTTATTTTGAGAATCAAAATGACAGTTTTTAAAAGGTTTTGTCAATGAGCAGCTCCTATAATTCACTGCTTTAAAAATAAAAAGATAGATCTGAAGTTTAGGGAATAGATTTCAGAACTGGCTTTTAACTTTGCCATTATCTAAATTGATTCCATTTGACCTAGTTTTGCTTTGCTTCAAGGTCAAAAGCACTTGTGGTCTTATAGACTGAATTTTTCAATATTTGAAGAACATGCTCAGAAAATTGCCAGTGGGCATAAAATATGGCCAAAACCTTGAATTAGTTGGAGCAGAGCAATCAGACTTGTGCCTTGTCTTTTATTTTCAATACCAAGACAGATAATTAACATTTATGGGACACCTATTTTGTGCTAGATACTAAGAAGCTGAGCATATTATATACCTTATCTTACTTAATCCTGACAAAAATTCTATTTGGTAAGCATGATATTCCTCATATGACATACGAGGAGACAGAGGCTATGGCGTCTCCTAGCTAGAAAATAGGATTCTAGGCCTGGCGCGGTGGCTCATGCCTGTAATCCCAGGACTTTGGGAGGCCAAGGCAGGTCGAGGTCAGGAGTTCAAGACCAGCCTGGCCAAGATGGTGAAACCCTGTCTCTACAAAAAATGCAAAAATTAGCTGGGTGCAGTGGCAGACACCTGTAATTCCAGCTACTCAGCAGGCTGAGGCAGGAGAATCGCTTGAACCCAGGCAGCAGAAGTTGCAGTGAGCTGAGATTGCACTCCTGGGCAACAGAGTGAGACGCTGTCTCAAAAAAAAAAAAAAAAAAGAAAATAGGATCTATTTTATTAGAGCTACCCAAGAGAAAAGAAACACTTCTCCAACTCTATCTGGCTAATATTTAGAAAACAGATTTATTTATTTGTTTGTTTATTTATTTATTTATTTATTTATTTTTTTGAGACGGAGTCTCACTCTGTCGCCCAGGCTGGAGTGCAGTAGCGTGATCTCGGCTCACTGCAAGCTCCGCCTCCCTGGTTCAAGCAATTCTCCTGCCTCAGCCTCCTGAGTAGCTGGGATTACAGGTGTGCGTCACCACACCTGGCTAATTTTTGTATTTTTAGTAGAGATGGGGTTTCATAATGTTGGTCAGGCTGGTTTCGAACTCCTGACCTTGTGATCTGCCCACCTCGGCCTCCCAAAGTGTTGGGATTACAGGCGTGAGCCACCGCGCCCAGCCTCGGAAAACAGATGTTTTAAAAATTGAGCTATAATTGATATATAATAAGATGCAAGTGTCTTGAGTGGCCCATTTGATCAGTTTCAGCATTGTTTACACTTCTGTAACTGCTTCCCCAAAACAAGATAAAGAGCACCTCCCTAACCCCAGGGAGCTCCCCACAGCCCTGCCAGTCAATGCCCAAGCACCCTGGGTGACCGCTGCTCAGGTTTCTGTCACCATCGGTTAGCTTTTGCTGTTCTTTGAAGTCACATTGTAATAATATAGTACATACATCTTTGTATCTGGCTTACTTCACACAGCATAAGCTTTTGAGATTCATACATACTACTTTGTGTATCAGTAGTTCTTTTATTGCTGAGTTCTATTCCATTTAAGGAATATACTGGCATTATTTACCCATTCTCCTGTTGATAGACATTTGGGTTGTTCCCAGTTTTTGCTATGTGAAAGAAAAACAGAAACTATGCCAAAGGGAAAGATGAGCTTGGGAACTGAGTCACCAATACTATCTTCCCTTTGTTCCCAAGCAGATAGCTGTAATTTCACAACCTATGTCATACTCTCATTTCCTCTAGTCCCTCTCTTCACTTGTTTACTTTATCTTACAAAGAAACATAGATTTACTGAACTTGGAGGATGCATAATTGACTTTTCCCTGTATTTCCTCTTTTCACATGTAAAGTGTAGATTTACTGAGGCTCATCAGAGCATCACAAGAATGTAACCATCTGCCTCATTGCCTACCTCACTCCTCTTTTTCCGTCTCTTGCTTGCTCGTTCCCCTTTAAATACCGAATTTCCAAAACCCCCTTTGGGAAAAAGCATAAGTCACAGATGCTCCCACAATTTGTACTTTTTTCCCCAGGCATGTCTTCAACTTTGGCTAAATAAACCTCTAATCAACCGAGCCCTGACTCAGTCACACTTTGGTTAACAGCTACTAGGAATGAGGATAATATGAACACTTGTACAGGACTTTTATTGGACATATTTTCATTTCTTTTAGGTAAATACTTAGGAATGCAATTGCTGGGTCGTAGGACAGATGCTGGTTTAACTTCTTAAAGAACTCCTAACACGTCTCCAAATTATTGTACTGTTTTTGTTAAATATTAAGGCTCATTCAACAAATATTTATCAGGCAGCTATCATTTCCCAGACACTGCTACAAGTGTAAGCAGTAAGTAAAACAGAACAAAAATCTCTGCTGTAGGGGACAGCTACTTGGGGAAGACACAATAGACAAATAAGCAAGTTAAATATAGAATGTCAAGTGGTGATAAGTGCTAAAGAGAAAAATGAAGTCCAAGGAGGGGAAGAAGCATCTGGCATGCGCTTTTTGCATGATTAACATTAGCTATTATCTTTTTTTAAAAAAAAGAAGAAGAGAAGAAGAAGAAGAAGAAGAAACTGGATCCTGCTTCTTTTGTTACCCTGAAGTCAGCTCATTGGATTTCACAATGGGGAAATGGTGACCCCAGCAAGAAGAGTTTTAGAGTTTCAGTGAATCACATGACCTCTTAATTGGTTTCGAGTCATTCTTGGCAGCTGACGCAAAAAACGGGCTGTAAACGATCATAGGTGAGTGTAGAGCTTTGGAGTCAGACAGTCTGGGCTCAAATTGTGGCTTGGTCACTTACAGAGTGCCCTTGGGCAAGTTATTATCTGCTCTCAGTCTCAATTTTGTTATTTTCAAATAAAGATAATGATAAGAATCCTAACTTCCTAGGGTTATAAAGTCAAAGGAAGATAATGTTTGTAAATTGCTTGGCACAAAGCCTAATAAACACTCATTTAACATTAGTTGTCATTATTTTAAAAAAGAGAGACTTGGGTTTGGTTTCTTATGTGACCTAGTTGAGTACTTGATCCTCATAGCCTACATTTGACCCAAGATGTCTGAGTATTCTCTGAAATATATATTCTCATGGTCACACCTGGCTTTGAGTTGCTGCAAGACCCTTTTGAGATCAATCATGTTTTATTTCCTGTGAGTTCTTTCTTTCTGTCCTCTGTTCTGACCCAGATGCGGAATTCACCTCTCTTTCCTTGATTTTCACCCAAAATCTTTATTTCACACCAAGCCATTGGGCAACTGCTGAGGAAGATGAAGAATGGTTCAGTGTATGCGATAGCATCTAAAAGACCTTGAAACGCTTGCAAACACCATGAAATTGGGCATTTCCCACCATAGCCCGCTCCTTCTGATACCATGCCATACTGCTCAGCCATCCTGTTTTTTCCTCCCTCTTTCTCTCCTCCCCTCTATTCTCAGCATTCCCCCATGCCAAAATCTATCTTTATTTCTCCAAAGGGCAGTTTATCTGTCTCATGTGTTTTCTTGTTTTCTGAAACTTCTGGTCTCAGAGTCCAACCTCTACCACCAAGCGTCTTGTTAAGAAAGACAATTTCTTCTCCTAGATAAGTTTTCATACCAGTTGTAACTTGGTCAACAACATATGGCCCATGATAGCTCTTTCATCTTGGTTGTCCTCATGTGTGAGATGAGATGCATAATTTTGGTCAGAAATTGGCATTTCCTTATTATCTGTCTGAGGTTCTAAGCTTTCTCAGAACAGGTGATGTCTCAGATCCTCAACATGGTTTTCTGATCCATTCCGAAGAGACCTGGAGGTTTGTTGGACCCTGCTTGTATCTTTCCCTTCCCTCCCTCCCCTGGACTTGCCTGGGGCCGTTCTGGGATGTGGTGCCAGGTATGTGATATGGGCTCCTACAGCCTGGCACACTCTGCTCTCTAGAAAGTCAATTCTATTCCTGAACTGTGTTCTTGGGCTCTCCTTCTGAAGCTCAGCTTGTTTTCCACGTTTGTTTCACTAAGGAAGCCTTTGGGGTTTTCTTTATGCCTTTTTAGCAAACTGTATTCTGTTCTTTTGCTATTTTGCGTTTGGAATTATGCCATGAATTATGCAGCTTAATTGTTCTTCTTTTACTTTACATCTCTGTAATTGCTAAGCTTTCTAATTTTATTTTCTTATAAAAATCCTCTTCCCTTAGCACCAAAAAAAGAGAGGAATACTTAGGTATAAATCTAACAAAATATGCACAAGACTTAAATGAGGGAAACTACAAAGATCTGATGAAGGAAATCAAAAAATTAAGTAAATGAAGAGAGATTTCATGTACATGTGTAGGAAGACTCAATATTGTCAAGATGTCAGTTCTTCCTAACTTGATCTATAGATTCAATGTAATCCCAGTCAAAATCTCAGCAATTTAGTTGGTGGATGTAGACGACAAACTGATTCTGAAGTTTATATGGAAAGGCAAAACATCCATGTCAGCTAACATGATATTGAGGAAGAAGAACAAAGTCAGAGGATAGATACTCCCTGGCTTCCAGACTTACTATAAAGCTACAGCAATCAAGACAGTGTGGTATTGGCAAAAGAATAGACAAACAGATCAATGAAACAGATTTAGCAGTGGAACAGACTAGAGAGCTCAGAAATAGACCCACACACATATAGTCAACTAAATTTTGACAAAGGAGCAAAGGCAGTATGGTGGAGAAAGGCTAGTCTTTTCATCTAATGGTGCTGGAACAACTGGACCTCTACTTGCAAATTAATGAATCTAGACATAGGCCTTACACGCTTCATAAAAATTAACTAAAAATGGATCATAGATCCAAATGTAAAGCACAAAATTATAAAGCTTCTAGAAGATAACATAGGAGAAAATGTAGTTGGTTTTGGGTTTAGCAATGGCTTTTTAGAACAAAAAGCACAACCAATAAAAGAAAAAAGATAAGTTGTGCTTCATTAAATTAAAAACTCTTGTGCTGCAAAAGACACTATCAAGCAAATGAAAGACACGCTACAGACTTAAAAAAAATTTCAAACACATCTGTTGCTCACTCCTGTAATCCCAGCATTTTGGGAGGCTGAGGAAGACAGATCATTTGAGGCCAGGAGGTCGAGGCCAGCCTGGCAAACATGGCGAAACCCTGTCTCTACTAAAAATACAAAAATTAGCTAGGTATCGTGGTACATGCCTGTAATCATAGCTATTTGGGAGACTGAGGTATAAGAATCACTTGAACCCGGGAGGTGGAGGTTGCAGTGAGCTGAGATCGCACCATTGCACTACAGCCTGGGTGACAGGGTGAGACTCTGTCTGAAAAAACAAACAAACAAACAACAAAAAACCCTCGCTTATATCTAAAACAAATAATATCCAGAATAAAAAAACTCAACTATAAGAAAACAGTAAACTCAATTTTAAAAATAAGTGAAAGATCTGCAAAGACACTTCATCAAAGAAGATATATTGATGGCAAACATGCACATCAAAGATTATCAACATCATATGTCACTGTAGATTTTAAATCAGAGCAACCATGAGATACTACTATTGTGGTATAATAAGAAATAAATTTGGTCTTTGTCCCCAGTTCCTGGCACAGAGCTTCTAAAACCCTTGAAATTTTTGAGTGATAAGAATTGTCATTTGTTATTTATAAAAAGTCCCTTTTGATCATGCCTGGGTTTATAATGAGGTACCTAAGGGTAGAGCCCCTAGATAGCCTCAGGATGGGGCTGGTCACCAGCAAAACCAAGTGATTAGAAGGTTAGAACTTTCAACCCCATACGCTGACCTCTGGGAAGTTGCAAGGGGAGTAGGGGAGGGACTGGATATTAGGCTCTACACAAACTTTTGAGCATGAGATTTGATCAACTGCCAGGTTGGTGCATATATCAAGGTGCTTGGGAGGCTTCCACACCTGGAGAGGGCATGGAAGCCCTATACACCTTCCCCGCCATCCCCCATAACTTGCCCTATGGCTATTTCTGTGTTGTATCCTTTATAATAAGCCAGTAAACATAAGCCAAGTGTTTCTCTAAATTAGAATGACTAAATAAGTCATTCTAGCAGGTTAATGAACCTAAGGAGGGGATTGTGGGAACCTCATGAATTTACAGCTAGTCAGTCAGAAGGCCAAGTGTTTGGGGACTTGCAGTTGGCTTCTGAAGTGGGGGCAGCCTTATGGGACTGAGCCCTTAACTTGTGGGTGTGATGTTAACTCCAGGTAGATAGTGTCAGGATTTAATTGAATTTTTGTGTGGAAAAAAACCCACCTCTGGGGTCAGAAGTGAATGTTGTGTGAGTATAGAGAAACAGTTTTTGTTCTCAGAATTACACACCTATTAGAATGGCTAAAATCCAAAACACTGACAGCATCAAATGCTGGCAAGGATGTGGTGCAACAGGAATGCTCATTCATTGCTCGTGGAAATGCAAAACGATACAGTCACTTTGAAAAACAGTTTGGTGGTTTCTTACAAAGTAAACATACTCTTGCTATACAATCCAGGGATCATGCTCCTTGGTATTTACCCAAATGAGTTGAAAACATGTCCACACAAGAACAACAGAATATGCAACACAAGGAGCCTACCCTATTGTAAACCTTGAGCCTTAGTTAATAGTAACATATCCATATGGGCTCACCAATTGTAACAAGTGTACCATACTAATGCAAGATGTAAATAATAGGGGAAAGTCTGTGTCAGAGTGCACAAGGCATTATACAGGAATGCTTCACTTTCTGCTCAATTTTTCTGCTAACCTAAAACTGCTCTGTAATAGTTTGCTAGGGCTGCCACAGCCATGTACCTGGATTACTTCAAACAGAAATTTACTGCCTCCCAGTTCTGGAGGCTAGCAGTCAAAAATCAAGGTGTTGGCAGGGCCCAGGTCCCTCAGGGACTCTGGGTAGAGTCCTTTCTTGCCTCTTCCCAGCTTGTGGAGGTAGCTGGCAGTCCTTGACATTCCTTGGCTGACAGCTACATCAGTCCTCTTAGGCTCTGTCATCACAGAGTTAGCTTCCCATTGCCTTCCTTCTGCGCATGTCTGTGTCTGGGTCCAAATTTACCCTTTTTAAAGAACGCCAGTCATTATTGGATTAGGGCTTACCCTAATGCCCTTATCTTACCTTGATCATGTACAAAGACTCCATTTTCAAATGGGGTCACATTCATAGGTACCAGGACCTTCCACATATCTTTGGGGGAGGGGACACAATTCAACCCATCACATGCTTTAAAAAATAAAGTTATTAATTTTTAAAAAATCCTCTTTTCTCCACTGATAGAAGGAAGATAGGGAGAGATACAAAGACATGAATTTTTAGACTTCAGCTTAATTCTCTGTTGTAGATAGAAGACTAGTAATAACTATGAATTCTAAGACTTGATGGTATTAATAATAAGATTTTATTTCATCCTCAGTACTCTGTTGAAGTAGGAGAAACATTTAAATTGAAAGAAAAAGGATGTCATTCTTTTATATGACATATCTAAAAAGGGAAGAACCTCCAAATAGAGTTATAATGGGTATCGATGTCTAGAAAGCAGCAAATTAAACTTGTAGAGTTGATGACAATTCTTTATGTTTAATGGCATTAGGGTAAAGATGTCAGAATGTAGGGAAGAGAAGAATACAGTTTGTGACTGTGGACGTTATTACACGAACACTATAGCTGGTTAGCTCCTTTGGTTCAAATAGTGTACTAATGCGAAAGCAATCTCAGATTTCCTTCAAAGTCAGAAATGTCCCTCTGTTCCAAGCTGTAAGCTGTGATCTGGACTCCAGCCATGTCTCTATCTCATCCGCTGAAGCAGTGGCACTAGGACAATACCAATTTATCCCTGCCAGAGACCATGGAAGCCTGCCGCTCAATATCCATTCTCCCCTTCTTCTTAAATAATCGAACACTAATGTTTTCCAAGAGACAATGTGCCAAGTTAAAAAAAAAAACATTCATCTCCATTGACTCTCTTGTAGCTGGGGGTTCCAGGAAACCTAATACCACTCGAGTCAGGATTAGAAGTCCCTGAAAAGAGCTTCAAAGCAGACAAAGCTTCCCAAGAATTGGGCCCTTTCCTTCTTCCTTCCTAGACGTGGAATACACACGGATACAGTGTCTGGAGATGTAGCAGCTGGCTCTTGACCTTAATGGTGGGAGTCTCACTGTAAGGATGATGGAGGAACAGAAAGATAGAAGTTTGGGGTGCTGATGAAATTGTGGGGCTGCTGTCCCCTCTCCCCAGACTCCACTTTTTTTTTCTTGCGTTTTATTTGTTGAAGAAACTGGGCCATTTGGCCTTTATGATGTACCTTGGTTTGGATTTAGCTAATTGCATCTCTGTGGTATTGGTTAATATGTTCTTCTGTCTCTGTTTTTCCTGTCAGTTGATAGCTAGCTCTTAAGGCCTGTTCAGATTTAAGTTTGCCATTTTGTTGGTGGGGCGGGAGGAATAACTTGACAGGTAGTCATAGAGCACTTCCATCACAAGGCACGTAATATCTGGTTGTGTCTTTTTGTGATGTTAGCAACCACTGATGCTCATTAGGGTCTCCAAAAATAAGATACTCTAATTTTTTATTCCTTCATGTATAAATAGTAATAAAGGGAAACTTTTTCTCATCAACTATTTGGTTGTTTTGAGGAAGAGGTTATTCATCACCTTTCAAATTAATGAGTTCCTAGTATCCTTAAAGGTGACCAAGGAAGGGGTTTTCCTATGTTCATTTGTGTGCTTTTTTTAAATCACTAATAGCTCATGAATTTAATATATGTGCTGTGTTTAAATCCCTAGTTGTTATTATATTTGGTAATGCTCAAATTGTTCCTTTGTTTGGCCCCTGGGGGTTTGTGCAGTTCACTCCTGAGTCCCTTTTATGCAACCCCAGCTGTCTTTGACAGCTTTCTTGCTGTTGGCTGCCAACTTGTAAATTTCCTGGCCCAGACCTAGAATCACCAATCACCAAGGAGCCCTGGTTCTTGCTGGTCCGAAATGATATTTAAAGACCTCATTCTGGTGTTTGCAGCACTGATTGCTAATGGGTGGTCATTGGCTCAAGACCTTCTCAATGGACAAATCTAAGATTGTAAAAGATTAAATATTAAGTATGTTGTGAGTTAATTAACTTTGATTTTACATTTGACAGTGAAATCTTAGTTCCCAACCACATCTACATAGTTGCTTATTTGCTCGCTCTCTCTCTCTGTCTCCTCTCTCTCTCTCAATTATCTATATTTGTTTTGGAGTGCCAATAGCAATATTTTTATTAGCAATGTGATTACATATTTTAGAGTTATTTTTTATTTATTTGTTTCTTTTGAGACGGAATCTTGCTCTGTCGCCCAGGCTGGAGTGCAGTGGCACAATCTCGGCTCACTGCAAGCTCCGCCTCCCAGGTTCATGCCATTCTCCTGCCTCAGCCTCCCGAGTGGCTGGGACTACAGGGGCCTGCCACCACGCCTGGCTAATTTTTTGTATTTTTAGTAGAGACGGGGTTTCACCATGTTAGCCAGGATGGTCTCGATCTCCTGCCCTCGTGATCCGCCCGCCGTGGCCTCCCAAAGTGCTGGGATTACAGGCTTGAGCCACTGCGCCCGGCCTGTTCTTAGGAAACATTTCTTTAGAAATGCACCATCAAATTACGTTTTAAAGTCAATTAGGATAATTTTTTCTAAGGATAATTTTTTTTCTATCTGGTTATGCCAACAACTCAATATACAGTTAAATTTGTTTTATTTTGCTTTTGATTTCTAGGAATTATTTAATTTTGTTTCATAATTATGTAAAATGTTTCCATATTTTCAAAATCAAATCTGCAAAACAACTTGTATTCAGAGAGGTCTAGTGTTCATTTTTCTTTTCCTCCTGTTCCTTTCCTTAGAGTTAACCCCTCTATTTTAGTTTCTAAATTTATCTTTCTTGTTTTACTTGAATATAAGCTAACATATCTATATAGTCATATCCACACAATGGTAGCATAATATACACACATTTTTCCACCTTGTTTTTAGAAGGATATGAAGACATATTTCATAGTAGGGTATAAACGCATATCTCATTTTTTTTTTTTTTTTTTGAGATGGAGTCTTGCTCTGTCACCCAGGCTAGAGTGCAGTGGCGCAATCTTGGCTCACTGCAACCTCGGCCTCCAGGGCTCAAGCAATCCTCCTACCTCAGCCTCTTGGGTAGCTAAGATTACAGGCATGTGCCACCACGCCTGGATAATTTTTTTGTATTTTTAGTAGAGACGGGGTTTCACCGTGTTGGCCGGACTGGTATCAAACTCCTGACCTCAAGTGATTCTCTCACCTGGGCCTCCCAAAGTGCTGAGATTACAGATGTGCACCACCACACCCAGCCCTCATTCCTTTGTGTGTGTGTGTGTGTGTGTGTGTGTGTGTGTGTGTTTGAGATGAAGTCTCGCTCTGTCGCCCAGGCTGGAGTGCAGTGGTGCGATCTTGGCTCACTGCAACCTCCACCTCTGGGTTCGAGCAATTCTCCTGCCTCAGCTTCCCGAGTAGCTAGGATTACAGGCATGTGCTACCACGCCCGACTAATTTTTTGTATTTTTAGTAGAGACGGGATCCTCACCTCATGATCCACCTGCCTTGGCCTCCCAAAGTGCTGGGTATTACAGGCATGAGCCACCGCACCAGGCCCCTCATTCCTTTTTTAATGGCAAGTACTCAATGATGCGGATATGCCATATGCAACCAGTTTATTCAATCAGCTTCTTGCTCATGGACAGTTGTGTTATTTCCATTCTTTTGCAAATAATGCTGTAATGAATAGTCTTGTGCATACTTCTTTTCATTTTGCTAGGTTATCATTGACATATAGATTCTGATAAAAACAGGATTTCTGGTTGAAAGGGTAAATGCATGTGTAATTTTGCATATGCAAAATTAAAATTTCCCTCACCATTGGGAAATTTTGTATACTAATTTTATTCAGCAATCCCTTAACTCTCTTATTAGTTAAAATAATTTATCTGTGGTTTCTTTTACATTTCCTACTTATACAATTGTATTATAGCAAAAATGACAGTTTTGTTTCCCCTTTTACATATTTGTATCTTTCCTTTTGCTTGCCTTATTGCTTGTTCTAGCACATCCAGTAAAATATTGAATGGAAGTGGGCCATTTAAATTTACCTTTCTTGTTTTATTTGAATGTAAGCATTCATTCATATATAAGCATGTCATATCTATATAGTCATATCCACACAATGATAGCATAATATACATAAGTTTTTCCACCTTGCTTTTAGAAGGATATGAAGACATATTTCACAGTAAAATGTTGAACGGAAAGCTAACTACTTTTGTCTTGCTCCTAATCTTAAAGGGAATGTTTTCAACATTTTGCCATTAGATATGATGTTTGTTATTTATTAGGTTGTGACAGTTCCCTTCTCTTTATAGTGTGCTAAGAGACTTTATCATGATTAGATATGGAACTTCCTCAAGTGCTTTTCTGTATCTGATAATGATATGATTTTTAATCTTTTGATCTGTTACTGTGAATTTCATAAATCACTTTTCTAATATTAAACTAACAACCTTTTATTCCGAGAATTAACTATTAATTGGCCATGATGTATTCATCTTTTTATATATTGCTAAATTTCATTTGTTTTGTTGAGGATTTTTGCATCTATGCTCACGGGTGAGATTGACCTACAATTTTACTTTCTCATATTGTTCTTTATTGGATTTTTGGTATCAAAGTCAGGCCCACCTTGCAAAGTGAATGGAGATTTTTTTCCCTTTTTTAATGATTTGGCAGAGTTGTAGTAAGATTGAAATTCTTTTTTTTCTGTAAGTTTGGTGAAACTGCTGGTGAAGCCAACTGGGACTAGTGTTTTCTTTGAGGAAGACTTTTCAACGACTGATTCAATCTCCTCAATCATGTTAAGACTCTTCATATTTTCTATTTCTTCTTGATAAACTGTATTTTAAAAAATATTTGCGGCCAGGCGCAGTGGCTCACGCCTGTAATCCCAGCACTTTGGGAGGCCGAGGCAGGTGGATCACGAGGTCAGGAGATCGAGACCATCCTGGCTAACATGGTGAAACCCCGTCTCTACTAAAAATACAAAAAAATAGCCAGGCGCGGTGGCGGGCGCCTGTAGTCCCAACTACTCGGGAGGCTGAGGCAGGAGAATGGTGTGAACCCTGGAGGCGGAGCTTGCAGTGAGCCGAGATCGTGCCACTGCACTCCAGCCTGGGTGACAGAGCGAGACTCTGTCTCAAAAAAAAAACCAAAAACACAAAAAAAACCTTTGCCCAATTCATCAATTTAAAACTGCACTGGTGTAGAGGTGTTAAGAATATTCTCTTATTGGCCGGGCGCGGTGGCTCACACCTGTAATCTCAGCACTTTGGGAGGCTGAGGCAGGCGGATCACGAGGTCAGGAGATCGAGACCATCTGGGCCAACGTGGTGAAACCCCATTTCTACTAAAATACAAAAAAATTAGCTAGGCATGGTGGCACGTGCCTGTAGTCCCAGTTACTCGGGAGGCTGAGGCACCGAGGTGGAGGTTGCAACGAGCTGAGATCATGCCATAGTACTCCAGCTTGGCGACAGAGCAAGACTCCATCTCAAAAAAAAAAAAAAAAAAAAAAAAAAAGAATATTCTCTTATTGTATTGTCTCAGCAGTGTCTGTAGTTGTGTCCTCCTTTTTTTTCTAACTTACTTCACTAGAGCCTTCCTTTCCTTTCCTCCCTCCCTCCCTCTCTCTCTTTCTTTCTTTTTTCCTTCTCCCTTTCTCTCTTTCTTTCTTTCCTTCTCTCTCCCTTCCTTCCTTTTCTCCTTCCTTCCTTCCTTCCTTCTCTCCTTCCTTCCTTCCTTCCCTTAGTAAATACCAACAGAGATTTTCTATTGATCAAACTGTTTCAAACAACTAACCTTTGGTTTTATGGTTCCTTTCTAAGGCACGTTTGTTTTCTTTATCATTACTGTCTGCTTTATCATTCCTTCCACTTTCTTTTAAAAATTTTCTGTAAATTTTTGGGGTGCAAATATAATTTTGTCACATGGATATATTGCATAGTGATGAAGTCAGGGCTTTTATGGTATTCATCACTCAAAAAATGTGCATTGTACCTATTGAGTCATATCTTATTATCCATCCCACCCCTTCTGAGTCTCTACTGTCTGTCATTCCACACTCACATCTATGTATACACATTATGTAGCTCCCACTTACAAATGTGAACATGTGATATTTGTCTTTGTATTCAACTTGTTTCACTTAAAAAGTAATGGCCTCCCGTTCCATCCATGATGCTGCAAAAGACATGACCTCATTCCTTTTTAGGGCTAAATAGTATTCCATTGTGTATATATATATCACATTTTCTTTATCTAATCACCCATTGATGGACACTGAAGTCAATTCCATATCTTTTTTTATTATTATTATTATTATTATACTTTAAGTTTTAGGGTACATGTGTACAATGTGCAGGTTAGTTACATATGTATACATGTGCCATGCTGGTGTGCTGCACCCATTAACTCGTCATTTAGCATTAGGTATATCTCCTAATGCTATCCCTCCCCCCTCCCCCCACCCCACAACAGTCCCCAGAGTGTGATGTTCCCCTTCCTGTGTCCATGTGTTCTCATTGTTCAATTCCCATCTATGAGTGAGAACATGTGGTGTTTGTTTTTTTGTTCTTGCGATAGTTTACTGAGAATGATGATTTCCAATTTCATCCACGTCCCTACAAAGGACATGAACTCATCCTTTTTTATGGCTGCATAGTATTCCACGGTATATATGTGCCACATTTTCTTAATCCAGTCTATCATTGTTGGACATTTGGGTTGGTTCCCAGTCTTTGCTATTGTGAATAGTGCCGCAATAAACATACGTATGCATGTGTCTTTATAGCAGCATGATTTATAGTCCTTTGGGTATATAACCAGTAATGGGATGGCTGCAGTCCCACCAACAGTGTAAAAGTGTTCCTATTTCTCCACATCCTCTCCAGCACCTGTTGTTTCCTGACTTTTTAATGATTGCCATTCTAACTGGTGTGAGATGGTATCTCATTGTGGTTTTGATTTGCATTTCTCTGATGGCCAGTGATGATGAGCATTTTTTCATGTGTCTTTTGGCTGCATAAATGTCTTCTTTTGAGAAGTGTCTGTTCATATCCTTTGCCCACTCCTTGATGGGGTTGTTTGTTTTTTTCTTGTAAATTAGTTTGAGTTCATTGTAGATTCTGGGTATTAGCCCTTTGTCAGATGAGTAGGTTGCGAAAATTTTCTCCCATTTTGTAGGTTGCCTGTTCACTCTGATGGTAGTTTCTTCTGCTGTGCCGAAGCTCTTTAGTTTAATTAGATCCCATTTGTCAATTTTGGCTTTTGTTGCCATTGTTTTTGGTGTTTTAGACATGAAGTCCTTGCCCATGCCTATGTCCTGAATGGTAGTGCCTAGGTTTTCTTCTAGGGTTTTTATGGTTTTAGGTCTAACGTTTAAGTCTTTAATCCATCTTGAATTAATTTTTGTATAAGGTGTAAGGAAGGGATCAAGTTTCAGCTTTCTACATATGGCTAGCCAGTTTTCCTAGCACCATTTATTAAATAGGGAATCCTTTCCCCATTGCTTGTTTTTCTCAGGTTTATCAAAGATCAGATAGTTGTAGATATGTGGTGTTATTTCTGAGGGCTCTGTTCTGTTCCATTGATCTATATCTCTGTTTTGGTACCAGTACCATGCTGTTTTGGTTACTATAGCCTTGTAGTATAGTTTGAAGTCAGGTAGTGTGATGCCTCCAGCTTTGTTCTTTTGGCTTAGGATTGACTTGGTGATGCGGGCTCTTTTTTGGTTCCATATGAACTTTAAAGTAGTTTTTTCCATTTCTGTGAAGAAAGTCATTGGTAGCTTGATGGGGATGGCATTGAATCTATAAATTACCTTGGGCAATATGGCCATTTTCACGATATTGATTCTTCCTACCCATGAGTATGGAATGTTCTTCCATTTGTTTGTATAAAAAGATCCAAAATTGACACCCTAACATCACAATTAAAAGAACTAGAAAAGCAAAAGCAAACACATTCAAAAGCTAGCAGAAGGCAAGAAATAACTAAAATCAGAGCAGAACTGAAGGATATAGAGACACAAAAACCCTTCAAAAAATTAATGAATCCAGGAGCTGGTTTTTTGAAAGGATCAACAAAATTGATAGACCGCTAGCAAGACTAATAAAGAAAAAAAGAGAGAAGAATCAAATAGACGCAATAAAAAATGATAAAGGGGATATCACCACCGATCCCACAGAAATACAAACTACCATCAGAGAATACTACAAACACCTCTACGCAAATAAACTAGAAAATCTAGAAGAAATGGATAAATTCCTCGACACATACACTCTCCCAAGACTAAACCAGGAAGAAGTTGAATCTCTGAATAGACCAATAACAGGCTCTGAAATTGTGGCAATAATCAATAGCTTACCAACCAGAAAGAGTCCAGGACCAGATGGATTCACAGCCGAATTCTACCAGAGGTACAAGGAGGAACTGCTACCATTCCTTCTGAAACTATTCCAATCAATAGAAAAAGAGGGAATCCTCCCTAACTCATTTTATGAGGCCAGCATCATCCTGATACCAAAGCCGGGCAGAGACACAACAAAAAAAGAGAATTTTAGACCAATATCCTTGATGAACATTGACGCAAAAATCCTCAATAAAATACTGGCAAACCGAATCCAGCAGCACATCAAAAAGCTTATCCACCATGATCAAGTGGGCTTCATCCCTGGGACGCAAGGCTGGTTCAATATACGCAAATCAATAAATGTAATCCAGCATATAAACAGAACCAAAGACAAAAACCACATGATTATCTCAATAGATGCAGAAAAGGCCTTTGACAAAATTCAACAACCCTTCATGCTAAAAACTTAATAAATTAGGTATTGATGGGACGTATCTCAAAATAATAAGAGCTATCTATGAAAAACCCACAGCCAATATCATACTGAATGGGCAAAAACTGGAAGCATTCCCTTTGAAAACTGGCACAAGACAGGGATGCCCTCTCTCACCACTCCTATTCAACATAGTGTTGGAAGTTCTGGCCAGGGCAATTAGGCAGGAGAAGGAAATAAAGGGTATTCAGTTAGGAAAAGAGGAAGTCAAACTGTCCCTGTTCGCAGACGACATGATTGTATATCTAGAAAACCCCATTGTCTCAGCCCAAAATCTCCTTAAGCTGATAAACAACTTCAGCAAAGTCTCAGGATACAAAATCAATGTACAAAAATCACAAGCATTCTTATAGACCAATAACAGACAAACAGAGAGCCAAATCATGAGTGAACTCCCATTCACAATTGCTTCAAAGAGAATAAAATACTTAGGAATCCAACTTACAAGGGACGTGAAGGACCTCTTCAAGGAGAACTACAAACCACTGCTCAATGAAATTCCATATCTTTGCTATTGTGAATAGTGCTATGATAACTTTTCTTCTACTTTCTATGGATGTATTCTGCTGTGCTCTTTTTCTTAAAGTTAAGTTGGATGCTTGTCTCCTTATTTTAGACATTCTTTTTTCCAGTTAATACTTAAGTTAATAGAGTACTGTTTTTGCTGTCTCACAAGTTTGATATGTATTATTTTTATCATTATTTATGCCTAAATATTTTATCATTTCTTTTTTTTTAATTGGACAAGGGAGTGGCTCAGAAGTCTATTTTGGACACCAAAATATCATGTTGTATACCATAAATACACACAATTTCTTTTTTAAAAGAAGCCTATTTTTAATGTTGAAATGTATAGTTTTCTCTGGGTGCTTCTTATTGTTGTTAATGTTCTCTAACATAATTGCATGTGCTCAAAGAAAGTGTTCCCATAAAATGCAATCTTCAAAAGTTGATGGGAATAGCGTTATAACCTAGGAGAAGGTGAATTTTCACAGGCACTCTGTAGGTCTATTTTTTGACTTCTTAAAATGTTCATTTTACTTTTTTTAATTTTTTTATTATACTTTAAGTTCTAGGACACATGTGCAGAACATGCAGGTTTGTTACATAGGTATACATGCGTCATGGTGGTTTGCTGCAACCATCAACCTGCCATCTATATTAGGTATTTCTCCTAAGGCTATCCCTCCCCTAGCCCCTCATCCTCCAACAGGCCCTGGTGTGTGATGTTCCCCTCTCTGTGTCCATGTATTCTCATTGTCCAACTCCCACTTATGAGTGACAACATGCAGTGTTTGGTTTTCTGTTCCTGTGTTAGTTTGCTGAGAATGATGGTTTCCAGCTTCATCCATGTCCCTACAAAGGACATGAACTCATCCTTTTTTATGGTTGCATACTATTCCGTGGTGTATATGTGCCACATTTTCTGTATCCAGTCTATCATTGATGGACATTTGGGTTGTTTCCAAGTCTTTGCTATTGTGAATAGTGCTGCAATAAACATACCTGTGCATGTGTCTTTATAGTAGAATGACTTATAATCCTTTGGGTATATACCCAGTAATGGGATGGCTGGGTCAAATGGTATTTCTGGTTCTAGATCCTTGAGGAATCACCACACTGTCTTCCACAATGGTTGAGCTAATTTACACTCCCACCAACAGTGTAAAAGCGTTCCTATTTCTTCACATCCTCTCCTGCATCTGTTGTTTCCAGACATTTTAATGATCACCATTCTAACTGGCATGAGATGGTATCTCATTGTGGTTTTGATTTGCATTTCTCTAATGACCATTGATGATGAGCTTTTTTAAAGATGTTTGTTGGTCACATAAATGTCTTCTTTGGAGAAGTGTCAGTTCATATCCTTCACCCACTTTTTGATGGGGTTGTTTGATTTTTTCTTGTAAATTTGTTTAGGTTCCTTGTAGATTCTGAATATTAGCCCTCTGTTAGATGGATAGATTGCAAAAATTGTCTCCTATTCTGTAGTTTACCTGTTCACTCTGATGATAGTTTCTTTTGCTGTGAAGAAGCTCTTTAGTTTGAATAGATTCCATTTGTCAGTTTTGGCTTTTGTTGCCATTGCTTTTAGTGTTTTAGTCATGAAGTCTTTGCCCATGCCTATGTCCTGAATGGTATTGCCTAGGTTTTCTTCTAGGGTTTTTATGGTTTTAGGTCTTACATTTAAGTCTTTAATTCACCTTGAGTTAGTTTTTGTATAAGGTGTAAGGAAGAGGATCCAGTTTCAGTTTTCTGCGTATGGCTAGCCAGTTTTCCCAACACCATTTATTAAATAGGGAATCCTTTCCCTGTTGCTAGTTTTTGTCAGGTTTGTCAAAGATCAGATGGTTGATCTTTGACAGATGTGTGGCGTTATTTCTGAGGCCTCTGTTGTGTTCCATTAGTCTATATATCTGTTTTGGTACCAGTACCATGCTGTTTTGGTTACTGTAGCCTTGTAGTATAGTTTGAAGTCAGGTAGCATGATGCCTCCAGCTTTGTTCTTTTTGCTTAGGATTATCTTGGCTATATGGGCTCTTTCTTGGTTCCATATGAAATTTAAAGTAGATTTTTCTAATTCTGTGATAAAAGTCAGTGGTAGCTTGATGGGGATAGCATTGAATCTATAAATTACTTTGGGCAGTGTGGCCATTTTCAAGACATTGATTCTTCCTATCCATGAGCATGTAATGTTTTTCCATTTGTTTGTGTCTTCTCTTATTTCCTTGAGCAGTGGTTTGTAGTTCTCCTTGAAGAGGTCCTTCAATCCCTTGTAAGTTGTATTCCTAGGTATTTTATTCTCTTTGTAGCAATTGTGAATGGGAGTTCACACATGATTTGGCTCTCTGTTCATCTATTATTGGTGTATTGGAATGGTTGTGATTTATGCACACTGATTTTGTATCCTGAGACTTTGCTGATGTTGCTTATCAGCTTAAGGAGATTTTGGACTGAGACAATGGGGTTTTCTAAATATACAATCATGTCATCTGCAAACAGAGACAATTTGACTTTCTCTCTTCCTATTTGAATACCCTATATTTCTTTCTCCTGACTGATTGCCCTGACCAGAACTACGAATACTGTGTTGAATAGGAGTGGCGAGAGAGGGCATCCTTGTCTTGGGCCGATTTTCAAAGGGAATGCTTCCAGCTTTTGCCCATTCAGTATGATATTGACTGTGGTTTTGTCATAAATAGCTCTTACTATTTTGAGATACGTTCCGTTAATACCTAGTTTATTGAGAGTTTTTAGCATGAAGGAGTGTTGAATTTTATCGAAGGCCTTTTCTGCATCTATTGAGATAATCATGTGGTTTTTGTCATTGGTTCTGTTTATGTGATGGATTAGGTTTATTGATTTGTGTATGTTGAACCAGCCTTGCATCTCAGCGATGAAGCCGAATTGATCATGGTAGATAAGTTTTTTGATGTGCTGCTGGATTTGGTTTGTCAGTATTTTATTGAGGATTTTTGCATCTATATTCATCAGGGATATTGGCCTGAAATTTTCTTTTTTTGTTTTGTCTCTTCCAGGTTTTGGGATCAGGATGATGCTGGCTTTATAAAATGAGTTAGAGAGGAGTCCCTCTTTTTCTATTGTTTGAAATAGTTTCAGAAGGAGTGGTACCAGCTCCTCTTTGTACCTCTGGTAGAATTTAGCTGTGAATCTGTCTGGTCCTGGACATTTTTTGGTTGGTAGGCTATTAATTATTGCCACAATTTCAGAACTTGTTATTGGTCTATTCAGAGATTTGATTTCTTCCTGGTTTAGTCTTGGGAGGGTGTATGTGTCCAGGAATTTATCCATTTCTAGATTTTCTAGTTTATTTGGATAGAGGTGTTTGTAATATTCTCTGATGGTAGTTTGTATTTCTGTGGGATCGGTGGTGATATCCTTTACCATTTTTTATTGTGTCTATTTGATTTTTCTCTCTGTTCTTCTTTATGAGTCTGGCTAGCAGTCTATTTTGTTAATCTTTTCAAAAAACCACCTCCTGGATTCATTGATTTTTTTCTGAAGGGTTTTTTTTTTGTCTCTATCTCCTTCACTTTTGCTCTGATTTTATTTATTTCTTGTCTTCTGCTAGCTTTTGAATTTGTTTGCTCTTGCTTCTCTAGTTCTTTTAATTGTGATGTTAGGGTGTGAATTTTAGATCTTTCCTGCTTCCTCCTGTGGGCATTTAGTGCTATACATTTCCTTCTAAACACTGCTTTAACTGTGTCCCAGAGATTCTGGTATGTTATGTCTTTGTTCTTATTGGTTTCACAGCACTTATTTATTTCTTCCTTAGTTTCATTATTTACCCTGTAGTCATTCGGGAGCAGGATGTGCAGTTTCTATGTAGTTGTGCGGTTTTGAGTGAGTTTCTTAATCCTGAGTTCTAACTTCATTGCACTGTGGTCTGAGAGACAGTTATGATTTCCGTTCTTTTGCATTTGCTGACAAGTGTTTTACTTCCAATTATGTGGTCAATTTTAGAGTAAGTGTGATGTGGTGCTGAGAAGAATGTATATTCTATTGATTTGGGGTGGAGAGTTCTGTAGATGTCTATTAGGTCTGCTTGGTCCAGAGCTGAGTTCCAATCCTGAATGTCTTTGCTAATTTTCTGCCTTGGTGATGTGTCTAATATCGACAGTGGGGTGTTAAAGTCTCCCACAATTATTGTGTAGGAGTTTAAGTCTCTTTGTAGGTCTCTAAGAACTTGTTTTATGAATCTGGGTGCTCCTGTATTTGGTGCATGTATATTGAGGATAGTTAGCTCTTCTTGTTGCATTGATCCCTTTACCATGATGTAATGTCCTTATTTGTCTTTTTGATCTTTGTTGGTTTAAGGCTGTTTTATCAGAGACTAGGATTGCAACTCCTGCCTTTTTAAATTTCTATTTGCTTGGTAAATATTCTTCCATCCCTTTATTTTGAACCTATGTGTGTCTTTGCATGTGAGATGGGTCTCCTAAATACAGCACACTGATGGGTCTTGGTTCTTTATCCAATTTGCCAGTATGTGTCTTTTAATTGGGGGCATTTAGCCCATTTACATTTATGGTTATTATTGTTATGTGTGAATTTGATCCTGTCGTTATGATGCTAGCTGGTTTTTTTGTCAATTAGTTGAAGCAGTTTTTTCACAGTGTTGATGGTCTTTATAATTTGGTATGTTTTTCCAGTGGCTGGTACCAGTTTTTCCTTTCCATATGTAGTGCTTCCTTCAAGAGTTCTTGTAAGGCAGGCCTGGTGGTGACAAAAGCTCTCAGCATTTTCTTCTCTGTAAAGGGAGTCTATTTCTCTTTCACTTATGAAGCTTAGTTTGGCTGGATATGAAATTCTGGGTTGAAAATTCTTTTATTTAAGAATGTTGAATATTGGTCCTCTTCTGACTTGTAGGGTTTCTGCAGAGAGATCTGCTCTCAGTCTGATGGGCTTCCGTTTGTGGGTAACCCGACATTTCTCTCTGGCTGCCCTTAACATTTTTTCCTTCATTTCAACCTTGGTGAGTCTGACGATTATGTGTCTTGGGGTTCCTCTTCTCGAGGAGTATCTGTGGTGTTCTCTGTATTTCCTGAATTTGAATGCTGGCCTGTCTTGCTAGGTTGAGGAAGTTCTCCTGGATAATATCCTGAAGAGTGTTTTCCAACTTGGTTCCATTCTCCCTGTCACTTTCTGGTACAACAATCAAACGTAGATTTGGTCTTTTCGCTTAGTCCCATATTTCTTGGTGGCTTTGTTCATTTCTTTTTACTCTTTCTTCTCTAATCTTGTCTTCTCACTTCATTTCATTAAGCTGGTCTTCAGTCTCTGATATCCTTTTCCTTGATTGATTCGGCTATTGATACTTGCATGTGTTTCATGAAGTTCTCATGTTGTGTTTTTCAGCTCCATCAGGTCATTTATGTTCTTCTCTAAACTGGTTATTCTAGTTAGCAATTCCTCTAACCTTTTTCAAGGTTCTTAGCTTCCTTGCGTTGGGTTAGAACACGCTCTTCTAGCCCGGAGGAGTTTGTTATTACCCACCTTCTGAAGCCTACTTCTGTCAGTTTGTCAAACTCATTCTTCATCCAATTTTGTTTCCTTGCTGGCAAGGAGCTGTGATCCTTTGGAGGAGAAGAGGTGTTCTGGTTTTTGGAATTTTCAACATTTTTGTGCTGGTTTTTCCTCATCTTCGTGGATTTATCTACCTTTGGTCTTTGATGTTGGTGACCTTTGGATGGGGTTTCTGTGTGGATGTCCTTTTTGTTGATGTTGATGCTATTCCTTTCTGTTGGTGAGTTTTCCTTCTAAAAGTCAGGCCCCTCTGCTGCAGGTCTGCTGGAGTTTGCTGGAGGTCCACTCCAGACCTTGTTTGCCTGGGTATCACCAGCAGAGGCTGCAGAACAGCAAAGATTGCTGCCTGCTCCTTCCTCTGGAAGCTTCGTCCCAGAGGGGCACCCACAAGATGGCAGCTGGAGCTCTCTTGTATGAGGTGTTTGTCGACCCCTGCTGGGAGGTATCTCCTAGTCAAGAGGCACGGGCATCAGGGACCCACTTGAGGAGGCAGTCTGTCCCTTTGCAGAGCTCGAGCGCTGTGCTGGGAGATCCACTGCTCTCTTCAAAGCCAGCAGACAGGAAAGTTTAAGTCTGCTGAAGCTCTGCCCACAGATGCCCCTTCCCCCAGGTGCTCTGTCCCAGGGAGCTGGGAGTTATCTATAAGCCCTTGACTGGGGCTGCTGGCTTTCAGAGATGCCCTGCCCAGAGAGGAGGAATCTGGAAAGGCAGTCTGGCTACAGCGGCTTTGCTGAGCTGAGGTGGGCTCTGTCCAGTTTGAACTTCCTGGAAGCTGCGTTTACACTGTCAGGGGAAAACCGCCTAATCAAGCCTCAGTAATGACAGATGCCCTTCCCCCCACCAAGCTCAAAAGTCCCAGGTCGACTTCAGACTGCAGTCCTGGCAGCGAGAATTTCAAGCCTGTGAATCTTAGCTTGTTGGGCTCTGTGGGGGTGGGATTCACTAGCTAGACCACTTGGCTCCCTGGCTTCAGCCCACTTTCCAGGGGAGTGAGCAGTTCAGTCTCACTGGCATTCCAGGCACCACTGGGGTATTAAAAAAAACTCCTGTAGCTAGCTCAGTGGCTGCCCAGTTTTGTGCTTGAAACCCAGGGCCCTCGTGGTGTGTAGGAACCTGAGAGAATCTCCTGGTCTGTGGGTTGCAAAGATGGTGGGAAAAGCATAGTATCTGGGCGGGAATGCACAGTTCCTCACGGGCACAATCCCTCACAGGTTCCCTCGGCTAGGGGAGCGAGTTCCCTGACCCCTTGCACTTCCTGGGTGAGGCCATGCCCCACCCTGCTTCAGGGTGCACCCACCGTGTAACCAGTCCCAATGAGATGAGCCTGGTACTGAGAGGTGACATGGTGCTGGCAGTCCTCACAGCCCTTGCTCACTCTCGGCGCCTCCTCTGCCTGGGCTACCATTTTGGTGGCACTTGAGGAGGCCTTCAGCCCGCCGCTGCACTGTGGGAGCCCCTTCCTGGGCTGGCCAAGGCCGGAACCCCTCGCTCAGCTTGCAGGGAGCTGTGGAGGGAGAGGCACGAGCGGGAACCAGGGTTGTGTGCGGCGCTTGAGGGCCAGCTGGAGTTCCGGGTGGGCATGAGCTTGGTGGGCCCTGTACTTGGAGCAGCCGGCTGGCCCTGCCGGCCCCAGGCAATGAGGGACTTAGCACCCGGGCCAGCGGCTGTGGTGGGTATACTTGGTCCCCCAGCAGTGCCAGCCCACCGGCACTGCGCTCGATTTCTCACCGGGCCTTAGCTGCTTTCCCGCGGGGCAGGCCTTGGGACTGCAGCCTGCCATGCCTGAGCCTTCCCCCGCCTCGGTGGGTTCCTGTGCAGCCCGAGCCTCCCCGACGAGTGCCGCCCCCTGCTCCATGGTGCCCAGTCCCACTGACCACCCAAGGGCTGAGGAGTGCGAGCACATGGCACGGGACTGACAGGCAGCTCCACCTGCAGCCCCGGTGCGGGATCCACTAGGTGAAGCCAGCTGGGCTCCTGAGTCTGGTGAGGACGTGGAGAGTCTTTATATCTAGCTCAGGGATTGTAAACACACCAATCAGCACCCTGTGTTTAGCTCAGGGTTTGTGAGTGCACCAATTGACACTCTTTATCTAGCTGCTCTGGTGGGGCCTTGGAAAACCTTTATGTCTAGCTCAGGGTTTGTAAACACACCAATCGGCACTCTGTATCTAGCTCAAGGTTTGTAAACACACCAATCAGCACCCTGTGTTTAGCTCAGGGTTTGTGAGTGCACCAATCGACACTCTGTATCTAGCTGCTCTGATGGGGCCTTGGAGAACCTTTATGTCTAGCTCAGGGATTGTAAACACACCAATTGGCACTCTGTATCTAGCTCAGGGTTTGTAAACACACCAATCAGCACCCTGTGTTTAGCTCAAGGTTTGTGAGTGCACCAATCGACACTCTGTAGCTAGCTGCTCTGGTGGGGCCTTGGAGAACCTTTATGTCTAGCTCAGGGATTGTAAACACACCAATCAGCACTCTGTATCTAGCTCAAGGTTTGTAAACACACCAATCAGCACCCTGTGTTTAGCTCAAGGTTTGTGAGTGCACCAATCGACACTCTGTAGCTAGCTGCTCTGGTGGGGCCTTGGAGAACTTTTATGTCTAGCTCAGGGATTGTAAACACACCAATCAGCACTCTGTATTTAGCTCAAGGTCTGTGAGTGCACCAATCGACACTGTATCTAGCTGCTCTGGTGGGGCCTTGGAGAACCTTTATGTCTAGCTCAGGGATTGTAAACACACCAATCAGCACTCTGTATCTAGCTCAAGGTTTGTAAACACACCAATCAGCACCCTGTGTTTAGCTCAAGGTTTGTGAGTGCACCAATCGATACTCTGTATCTAGCTGCTCTGGTGGGGCCTTAGAGAACCTGTGTGTCGAAACTCTGTATCTAGCTAATCTGATGGGGACATGGAGAACCTTTGTATCTAGCTCAGGGATTGTAAACGCACCAATCAGCACCCTGTCAAATCAGGCCACTCAGCTCTACCAATCAGCAGGATGTGGGTGGGGCCAGATAAGAGAATAAAAGCAGGCTGCCTGAGCCAGCATTGGCAACCTGCTCCGGTCCCCTTCCACACTGTGGAAGTTTTGTTCTTTCGCTCTTCGCAATAAATCTTGCTACTGCTCACTCTTTGGGTCCACGCTGCTTTTATGAGCTGTAATACTCACCGCGAAGATCTGCAGCCTTCACTCCTGAACCCAGCGAGACCACGAGCCCACCGGGAGGAACGAACAACTCCAGACGCACTGCCTTAAGAGCTGTAACACTCACCGCAAAGGTCTGCAGCTTCACTCCTGAGCCAGTGAGACTACGAATCCACCAGAAGGAAGAAACTCCGAACACATCCGAACATCAGAAGGAACAAACTGCAGACGCGCCACCTTAAGAGCTGTAACACTCACCGCGAGGGTCCGCGGCTTCATTCTTGAAGTCAGTGAGAACACTCACCGCGAGGGTCCGCGGCTTCATTCTTGAAGTCAGTGAGACCAAGAACCCACCAATTCTGGACACAGTACCTCAGTTGGAAATGCAGAAATCACCCGCCTTCTGCATTGATCTCGCTGGGAGCTGTAGACCGGAGCTGTTCCTATTCCGCCATCTTGTCAGCCACCTCCCTGTATGTCTTTTAAAAGGATGTTTTCTCTAGTTTTGAGGGACAATGTTTCTCTCTCTCTCTCAACAAGGTTGTTAAATCTTGTGAAATGTGCTGTTCAAATATTCTATATACTTATTAACATCTGATTTACTTGATTTATCAATTACAATAATCTACAAAGAGAGATTTTTAAATATCCCATTTTTGAGACAAATTTTCATATTTTTTTCTTCCAGATATATCAATTTTTGCTTTATGTATTTTGAAGTTAAACATTAAGGTCCTACAAGTTCATTTTTATGGATTGTACCTTTTATCATTATCTCTAGTAAAATCTCTAGCAAAACTTATTTTCTTTAATGTCTATTTGTCAGCTTTAGGGGGATAATATTTACCTTGTATATGTATTTCCACTCATTGGCTTTCAATAATTTGAGATCTTTATGTTTTAGGTATACCTCTTGTAATAGGTATATGCATAGAATGCTTTTAACCCAATCTAATACCTGCTTCCAACTATAGAATTAGTCCATTTACATTAATATAGTTGCCAATGTACCAGATTTGGATTCTTTACTATAATTTTATCATATGCTTCTGTTCATCCACTTTTTTCTATTTGTGTTTTCTTTGTCCTTTTCTTGATGTCTTTTGGATTGACTGAGGATTTTCTCTTCCACATACTGGTAATTCCATTTCTTCTTTCTACTTGGTTTGGAAATCATATTTTCATTCTTGTAAAGGAACTCTGTTGTGTGGATGTTTCATAGGGTATTCAACCAGTCATCTACTTACTACTGAACATATGGGCTGTTTTCGGCCTTTTGCTATTATTCATACTACTGCAATAAAGAGGCATTTGCTATTTCTAATCTTTTTAGAGCAGTTTCCAGCCTCATCATAGCTGTACTAGATCTTCCAATACATACTTTTAGCTTATAAAGACTAAAGCAGCATCTTTAACCTGCTCTTGAACAGCAGAACCTTAGAAAACTTTAATAATAATTAACATCCCTTCAAATTACATTCTATGTTATCCAGAATTTTAATAATAGACTATTTTTGACTTATAAATTAGATATTATTAATATTGCTTTGTATTATAGGTGTACATATTCACCAATTTCTTTGCTTATCTTTCTTTCTTACATAACAAGCCTTTCATATGCTCATTTTGGAATTCATTTAGTTCCTTGGACCTGAAAACCAGTGTCCTTCCACAATTCTAAAAAAATTCTTAAAATCTTTTAAAATATGACCCATTCTCCCTATCTCCTGCTGGTACTTTTTGTTAAGACATATGCTATAGCCTATCATTTTAGCCTCTGTTTTCTATCCCCTCTTTCATGTTTTGTTTTCCTTTATCTTTGTAAACTGCATTCTGAAAAATATTTTTGGCCTATCTTCAAGTTCATTAAATTTCTCTCTAGCCTTATCTAATCTGCTGGTTAATCCATCCACTGAGTTTTCATTTTTCTTTATTGCTTTTTAAATCTTAGCAGTTCTATTTGGTTTTTAAATATCTTCATGGTAATTATGTGAAATCTATTTCCTAGCTCATATTTTCAAGTTCTTTTTGAGGATTTGTTTCAGCTGTCTGGAGCTGCTGATTCTCACACACAGTACCTTATTTCCTTTCAGGTTTTGGTGTTGGTGCTGTGAGCGGCTAATTTCCTTGGATCCAGCGGCTGGATTTCCTTGGATTCTTAGAAGCTGGCTTGACATTGAAGTCTAGCACAGACAATTCGCATTTGCTTTTCACAGCATCCTAGAGGTGTTACCAACCTAGAACCACTTTGAATATATTTATCTATTTGTGTATTTTGGTGGTTGCAGAGGTTATGTGAATTTGGACCAAAAACTCTTGTAATATCTTAATTATGTATTCTCAGAGTAATTTTGTTGTTGTTGTTATTGTTTAGCACCAAGTCTAGATAGGTAAATTTCCTGGCTTTACTTTCTGCACGCTAGGGTTTATTTTCAGTTCACCCTAATATTTAAATTATAGCTCTTTGGGGTCTCAGGGTTATGCAGGTATTTTGCATCAGGTTCTTCACTGGGGTGGGCCCTAGGATTTTAATCCTGCCTTCTATGCCTATGTTGTCCTCAAAGCAGAAGCTCAAGTATTCCAGTTTTCAGCAGAAACCTTCAAGGTGAAAGCTAACTTTGCATTTGTCTGAGTCCCAAGGGTCCTGATTATGCTTTGTTTTGTATCTCTGTGGATTTCTTACCTCAGTTCCATCCAGCAATGCATTTTAAAGGAAAAATGTAGTGTTTATTCAACAATGCAGTTATTTCAATCAGAAAGGTTGTTCAGGACACCTAAATTGCCTTACTGACAGAAACAAGAATTTAGCCTTTGATTTTGATGGAAAGTCTTTGTGACTCAATGACTAAACCCAAGCAACTCTACAATGGCCCTTGGAACACTACTCATGCTTCACCTCCCTCCATGACAGGTGCCTTACAGGAAAACCAAAACAACAAACTGCCAGTTTTTTTGCAAATTATAAATGTTGGGATTTCTGGTATGTTGCCTGTCACAAGTGAAAGGTATGTTTTTCTAAGTGATTCTCTTGAGGAAAGAGTGGATTACTGTTGTGTGAAGGTTAAGATAACCAGATAAAACTGCTCCAGCTTAAAGATGAACTCTTCAGAACCATTTCAAAATGTTGCAAAGAGAATACTATCCAGGTTTATAATGAGCCCTCAAAGCAGCACTGCGGCTGCCAGGAATAGTTCAGAGCATGTTGAACCCTACAGTTTCCCTCTCTCCTGAGGCTCCATATTGCAGCCATTCACAACTGGAAGAGCACTATTTATTCAGCCCTCAAAATTATGAGAACCAAAATGGATTGCGCTCATTTGAAATGCAGATGTGACTGCACTGTAATTACAATTGCCCCTGTGATTTTTGCTATGAAGCAAAAAGCCATCAAACAGAGATGAAAAAGATCTGGGCACAACAACAGGGAAATATTTTGGTCCTGGATTGAAGTAAATTTTAAAGTGCACACAAAGAAAAGGGAGAAGTATCCCAGGGTCAAACTTGGCTGACATCACATTTTTTTTCTCTTATTTGATAAATATCTTGCTTTGGACCCCATGAAGGTATGTTCCTCACTAAACATAGGGAAAAAAGAAGGGGAAATGTTCATTATCCTGTAGACAGTGTCTCATTAAAAAAACAACTAATATTTCTGAAGGATTCTTAGAGGCACATGGAAAAAGGCCTTTGCTTAAGTGACAAAGCCACATCTCCTTTTTAGGAAACACGGTCTACTTAAATGAGGTGCCAAAGATATAATGTCACACCGTCTTATCCTAAAAATACCCACACACATACTGCATCTCACATTGCACACTCACTGGTGTTCATTTCTGAGATGCACACACAATATTACTGTTAGAGTCTTTAGGAGGCAATAGTAGCGTCACTTTTCCTGAGACTTTTCATAGCATAGTGGAAAGACTGAGTTGAAATTCTTGGGGTTGAAATTTTGAGTTCGCTTACCAGTTGTGACATCTTGGATAAATTACTACTTAACTTTTCTCCTTGTCAGTTCAGTCCACTTCTCTACATAGTGGCCATAATGATGCCTATAACATGAGATGTTGTAAGGCTGCCTGCATGTAAAAATAAGACATATACAAATGTTGGTTGAGATTATCATTAGGCATAAAGCACTATCTATTGATTTATCTATCATCTCTCATAGCTAAGTGAGTTTTAGAAATGGAATGTAGCATGTACAATAGGAGAAATCCCATGTCTGGAGTGGATAGACCCAAAATGCACTCTCCTCCTCTTTACTTTTTGTTTTGTTTTGTTGTAGAGACAGGATCTAGCTATGTCGCCCAAGCTGGAGTGCATTGGTGTGATCAGGACTCACTGCAGCCTCAAACTCCTGGGCTTAAGTGATTCTCCTCCCTCAGCCTTCTGAGTATCTGGGACTACAGGTGTATGCTACCATACTCAGATAATTTTTAAATTTTTTTGTAGAGACAGATTCTCACTATGTTACCCAGGCTGATCTCCAACTCTTGACCTTAAGCCATCCTCCTGCTTTGGTCTCTCAAATTGCTGAGATTATGGGCATGAGCCTCTGTACCTGCTCCTCTTTTAATCTTTATCCTACTGACATGTCCTGCAAGTTACAATGCCCATGCTCTGACATGACAAAAGTGAGAAGACAATAGCGTTAAGGTCTTTGCTCAGTTGGAGTAAAGAATCCTGGGAGGGACTATGGCATTTGAGGCAGAAATAGGCCTTCAAGCCAGAAACTCATTTAGATTCAATGACCTTGTGCTTTAGGGGCTCCTCTATTTAAATGTTAGAGTGTTCTTGGGGGGATATTTATTAGCAAGGATGACGATGGGGGGAGGGTCACTAATGGGAGAACCTTATGACCAACTTTGCCCAAGAAAAGCCTGAACTAGCCTGTACAACACTGTGTCACCTCTGAGAGTTGGGGACCACACCTTAAAGGTAAGGGCCCTACCCTTTGGACTCCGTGCCTGACACATGCAACCCCCACCACCTGCTCACAGGTAATTGGACCATGGGTGGGTGCCTTTTCCAGAGCTAGCTAATTTATAGGCTGGCCTGTCATCTATAAGGTCAAGAGTCTCAGGCAACTCGATGCAACTTGGATGATGGGACTAACTGAATCACTCATATCCTTGCTCAAGGCATTTGAATGTGAAACAGACACAAGAAAAGTGTATTTATAGGCAGCAGCAGGAGTAATAGGACAGTGAAAGAGAGGAGCTGATCCATAACATGAAGGAACCAGAGAGGAACAATGGAAGGCTGTGATGTCCCCAAGGCTGCTGGTAAGCTGCAAAAACTCCTGCTGGTCCTGAATGGTGTATCTGTCTTGAACATTTTAAATTCCTTCTATTCCCATGTTGTTTTTAGGAGAATTGTGTTTTAAAGAAAACTGGTCCCTGATCTTGGTTCTCATTATCAGAATATGTGCTTTTGGTTGTAGCATTCTGCTTTGCTTTTCTTAATAACTTAGTTATTAATAATTTGCTCTGAAAGCTTGAAAATTTGAGTATATATGATGTATGACATCAGTATGTGAGTTACTGAGACAATGTAACAGCTTATCAACCTTCGAAGATATTGGTACTCTACATCTTTTTTGACTGTAAATTTTCTAGATTTAACTTTTTCTGGATTAATTTCTTGGAAAGTCACCAAATTAATTGTATAGAAAAGAATTTAAAACTACATGGCTTCTTAAATTTTGGCATGTGCATTAAGAATTGTGTACAAATTGCTTGTAATGTCTGCATACTGACCTTCAACACGACCAAAATCAGCTGAATTATGAAAGAAAAAGGTTAGGCATGGTGGCTCATGCCTGTAATCCCAGCATTTTGGGAGGCTGAGATGGGAGGATTGCCTGAGTTCAGGAGTTCGAGACCAGCCTGGGCAACGTGGTGAAACCCCGTCTCTACCAAAAATACAAAGAATTAGCTGGGCATGGTGGCGTGTGCCTGTGGTCCCAGCTACTCCGGAGGCTAAAGTGGGAGGATCACTTGAGCCCAGCAGGCAGAGGTTGCAGTGAGCTGAGATTGTGCCACTGCACTCCAGTCTGGGCAACAGAGTGAGACCCAGTCTAATACATAAGTAAATGTAAATAAGACTTAAACAGACACCTCACCAAAGATGTACAAATGAGCAAAAAAAAAAAAAAAAAAAAAAGCACACAAAAAGATGCTCAACATCCTTTGTCATTAGGGAAATGCAAATTAAGACAACAATTAGATAACACCACACACCTATTAGAATGACCTAAATCCAGAACACTGACAGCACCAAATTCTAGTGAGGATGTGGCACAATAGGAACTCCTATTCACTGCTAGTGAGGATGTGGCACAATAGGAACTCCCATTCACTGCTAGTGAGGATGTGGCACAATAGGAACTCCCATTCACTGCTAGTGGGCGTGCAAGATGACATAGTCCCTTTGGAAGACAGTTGGGCAGTTTCTTACAAAGCTAAGCCATTTTACCATACAACTCAGAAATCTCACTCCTAAGTAACTGACTTGAAAACTTATGTCCACACAGAATCCTGTACATGAGTGTTTATAGTAACTTTTTCCACAATTACTAGAAACTGGAAGCAACCAAGACTAAGCTATCCTTCAAAACAGATGTACAAACTGCCATACAGCCAAACAATGGAATTATTCAACAATAAAAAAGAAATAAATATCAATAATACAATGACTAAATGGAATGTAGTATCCTCGATAGGATCTTGGAAGAGAAAAAGGACGTTAGAGAAAAGCCTAAGAAAATCTGTATAAACTATGGACTTCAGTTAATATATCAGGATTGGCTCATCAAGTCTAAGAAATTTATCAAACTAATGTAAAATGTTAATAACAGGATGATGGGGTTCAGGACACACTACTCCAAAGGACGGCATCTTGGCATTTGAGAAAACAGCAGAAACTGGAAGGTCACACTCATCTTCCCTCGGCCCTTCCCCCAGGAGCAAGCCATAAAATCTAGTGTCAGTGGAAAAAACTCCAATAGTTTTTTGCTCCGTTTTCACACCACAAGAATTAACATAGAAGACTTTTGTGACCCCAAAATATGTGGTGATTTCTCCCCACCAGCAAGCAAGCGACTTTGCAGCAGACACCAGTGGGGTGTCCTCCAATTTAGTTTCAAAACTATCGACCTGGAGATAGCAGCAGATGTAGCAGATTGAGGGCTCATTCCCATAAGATTGTCTCCCACTTTCGACTCCGATGGCAAGCCCAAGGTTGTTTTGCCTGTGCTTCTCAACTATTGGCTGCAAATCAGGGTTCCCACGACTCCCTCCATGAGTTTAATTAATTTGCTAGGCTCACAGAACTCAGGAAACATTTACTCACATTTACTGGTTTATTACAAAGGGTGTTACAAAATGAAGAGATGCATAGGGCGAGGTATGGGGGAAGGGGCACAGAGCTTCTGTGCCCTCCCTGAGCATGCAACCCTCTAGGAACCTCCACATGTTCAGCTATCTGGAAGCTCGCCATACCCTCTTCCATGGGCTTTTTATGGAGACTTCATAGGACAGGCTTTACTGAAGTATAAACACCCATGTAGAAATGTGACTGGGGCTGGGCACGGTGGCTTACACCTATAATCCCACACTTTGGAAGGCCGAGGCAGGTGGATCACCTGAGGTCAGGAGTTTGAGACCAGCCTGGCCAACATGGTGAAACCCCGTGTCTACTAAAAATACAAAAATTAGCTGGGCGTGGTGGCAGGCTTCTATAATCCCAGCTCCTCGGGAAGCTGAGGCAGGAGAATCGCTTGAACCAGGAGGCAGAGGTTGCAGTGAGCCGAGATCACGCTACTGCACTCCATCCTGGGCGACAGAGTGAGACTCTGTCTCAAAAAATAAAAATAAAAAAAAAGAAATGTGATTGGCCAAAAAGGGCATGATCTAATAGTAGCAGATGGAGTGGGCAAACCCAGCAAGGCCTGTGTGTTCTGACTCCTCTTGGCTTCTCTGTGCAGTGTTCCTTCCTCCAGAGCATGTGGCAAGATCCCTTTTGAAACTGGGGTCTTATCGCCTGCAATTAGACAACGTAGGTCTGAGAATTTCTTTATGGCCAACTCTAAGACAGAGAGGTGGGGGAAGATTAGAGTGTATTTTTAGTTTCTATGACCTGCCTTGGGGAGAAATTACAAGGGCTATGGGAGATCTGAGTCAGAAATCGTGGATAAAAACCAACATAAAGATGTATTTAAAATAATGTCACACCTAGGAAGGATTTTCTGAACTTCCCATGAAGCAGATCATAAGAGCCTCATTAAAGAGGTGCCCTCCCTGTACTGGAGAAAAGGAATATCTCTATCTGTCAAGACACAGGGACTTGGAGAAGAATCTAAACAAAGAGGCCTTGCTAAGTTCCCCCAGTTTATGACCTTTAGATCATATTTTTCATCCAATCATACTTCTCCACAACTATCCACTTCTTCATCAAACCTAGCATTAAATGTACACAGGTTTACCCATTTCTTGGGCTCTTTATTTTCTTATAAAGGCTCACTATCATGTAAAATGTACACTAAATATCTGTCTGTCTTTTGTTATAGGGGCCTCAACCATGAACGTACCAATGCCTAAGGAAAATATATTTTCCCTCCCTTACAAGGAGAGACTGTGGAGAAAGGGTGGTACATGGAAACTCTGTACGGTCTGCTTAATTTCTTTGTAAATTTAAAAGTGTTTTAAGAAGTAAAGTCTTTTTGCTTAAAGAAACAAAAAAGAATAAAGTTCTTTTGGTGAGTTTAAGAAAAGAATGAGAAACATTTTAACTGAAGTTTTAAAACTCATTGCTTTCTAATTCACTTCAGCTATTTTTTAATTTATAAAATTATTTAATTTATTAATTTATTTCATTAATTTTTATATTAATGAATTAATTATTCATTAATTCATTAATTTATTTTCATTTATTCATAAATAAAGTTAACTTACTTCATTGATATCTGATTCTCTCTGGTATCCCCCTAGAGATCAGAAACTTTTATTGAGTCTCCTTACTCCCCATAACACAATAGGTTCAAAAAGAAACTGTTTTCCCTTTTTCCTTCTCTTTTTTCATTTTCTTAAACAAGATATAGTTGGGAAAATTGATTGTGCGATTAGGGTCTCATCTGGAGTTGTCATGTTAGAGAAGGATTCTTATTGAATCCAGAGTGACAAAGCCACTTTGGGTAACACAAGTTGACTTTGTTTAGGGTGCCAATCAATGCCTAGAAAGCTCTCCCAGGAAAACTGGCTGGTACCTGGTTTACAGATGTGAGATGGGCCAACACCCTCAGCAAACTTGACAAGACTGCAGGGGAAACCTAGAGAAAGAGTTTCCAAAGCTTAGTTTCCTAGCCTCAGGATGGCAAGTAAGAGAAGATTTTTAAAAGTCTGAGATCACTTAAGAAAACTTTAAGACAGACATTAATTTGTGGCCTCAGTAGTTATTCAATAATATAAAGTTCTAAATATGCAAAAGCAAACCCAAGAAAGCATCTATGGTTAAGTAATAATTTTGCTGCCCCATGGTAATAATTAGGCCAAACCTAAGGAGACCAGTCTTTTTTTTGTGATCAAAAATATACTTTTTTTGAGATTATTACGATTACAGGTTGAGGAGAGGAGAGAAATAGACAACCAGGAAAAACTGTGAATGACTTTGAGATGTAGGAAAAATTAGTGCCCTATCCAGTATACCCTTCTCTGACTTTCATCATCTTAAGCTAGTTCACACACTATAAGCAGTTTAGTGGATTCATTTTTTTTAGATGGGATCTTGCTATGTCACCCAGGCTGGACTTGTACTGCTGGGCTCAAGCAATCTTCCCTTCTTAGCCTCCTGAGTAGCTGGGACTACAGGCATGTACCATCTGGCCTAGTTATCGATACAAATGACTCCTGACCACAGACATGAAAATTAATTTTGTCCAATGGAAATACAATTAATTTATTTTCCTCACCACGAAAGAAGCCAGGTTTGTGTCTATTGAGCAAATTCATATTAACATTGCTGATTACCTCTGCATGTGTCTGCTCTTGAGGTTTTCCTTTTAATTGGTTGTAACATGTTTCTGTTTCTCAGATTAAATAGTGAGAAAAATAAACTCTTTGATTTGTGTTCATTTTATATTGGTATGAGAGTCATGATTTTACCCTTTAAACCAATGTGACCTTTTATAATGTTATTAAGTAGTATAATCTACTAAACAATTGATTTAATATAATCAAAATCTAAGATTGATTCATGAAAGTCTTTACATGCTAAATTACAGAGCTTGGACTGTATTATGTAGAGGTCAGAGCTAGATTCCACTGTAGGAGATGAGGGGTTGACACCAAAAGGGTAGGTGCAATTGCTCAGGGAAAAGGAAGACAGTGGGCTAAGTCATTTCTCTCTACATACCAATGTTTGAGAGGCAGGTGGAGGAAGAGAAAGCTATGAAAGAAACCAAGAAGGAATAGTTGAAGGAGTAGGGGGAGAGGAGAGGATTTCCATAAGATGGCAGATGTCAGTGGAGTCAAATGCTGCGGAGACAAGGCAGTGCAAAGAAAAACACACCTTTAGGAGGCCGAGGCGGGCGGATCACCTGAGGTCAGGAGTTTCAGACCAGCCTGGCCAACATGGTGAAACTCCGTCTCTACTAAAAATAAAAAAAAAATTAGCTGGGCCTGGTGGCCCATGCCTGTAATCCCAGCTACTTGGGAGGCTGAGGCAGGAGAATCGCTTGAATCCAGGAGGCAGAGGTTGCAGTGAGCCGAGATTGTGCCACTGCACTCCAGCTTGAGTGATTGACGGAGACTCTGTCTGAAAAAAAAAAAAAAAAAAAAAAAAGAATAAACACCCCTAAGCACACTCACTGGATTGGACCATGTGTGGCTCCAGCCAGCGCGGTTCTTGTCAAGTGATGGAGGCAGCCAAGGAATCAGAGATGTGAATGGACAGTGAGAATTTGAAGGATCAAGTGTGTACATCTTTGAAGAAGGCTTTGATTTGAGAGGAAGGACTTAGTTAAGAGGTGGCTGAAGGTGGAGAGAGGGGATCATTTATGGATGGAGAACCCAGTGATGGTTGGAAAAAGGGATTTGGAACTCAGCAGCAGCCCACTAGTCTGGGGCAGGAGGAAGGACCCTAGTGCTCTGACCTGGGGGGAGAAGTGAGGGTGGGCAGGGACGGACACAAGCTTGTGGGTCAGGAGATGGGTGGTGTAGAAGAAATTTAGAACCACTGGCCTCAATTTTCTGGATGAAGTCAGTGACAGGTAAGGTGAGAACTCCCCAGGGAGCTTAAGGTGAGGGGAACATTCAGAGCTGTCTCTGAGAGGGAACCTAGAAAGAATGTCTAAGAGCAAATAAAGAGAGCATGGAGCAGCCCTGCAGGCCTCCCTGAGGATGCACTTTGCAGTGGATCTGGTGTGCATGGTCCTGAGATATTTTCCAGCAGAGGCCAACCACTTAGGAAAGGGACACAGATGATGCACAATGGAATTGATTTTCCAGGGCTGAGGTTTACTCAGGCAAGGGCAGAATAAAACTTTCATGGCCAGAACAAACTGGAATTTAGAAAGAGGCTGGAAGGGAAAGGTAAACTGTGTCAGCTGCAGGTGTTCTGGAATGATTTGTGGTATCTGTCCTCTATGACAAAGATTTCGGGCTGGACGAGTCCCCCTCAGAATGTAGATTATTTTGTTAAAGAGTAGAAAGGGCACTCGTTAGAGAGTCAGGAGGTCATGGCTCGTCTTCTGATCTGTGTGGCCTTAGGAAAACCACTTAACCTCTCTGATCTCAGTTGCCTCATCTGTCTAATGAGAGCACTCAGTCAGATCATTCCCAGGGTTTCCTCTAGCAAGCACCATAGTGTTTGTGTCCAGTGGAGTATTTAGGGATGAGCTGTCAATATCTGAGGTCCTCTCTACCATCTTTCTTATTGGAAAACTACCATACTTCCTCAACAGTCCTTGGTCTTTCCAGCAAGTTCTATCTTCCAGGCATCCATCCATCCATCCATCCGTCCATCCAGTTTTATCTCTGGCTTGGCTTTCATAAACAAGTTGTGAATCCCGTAGGCTCCATCTACACTTCCAAGACCAGATTGTCCTAGTGGGTGGCAGTGGGGCCAATGGTCAGAGCAGAGGTTCCCACCAGGATCAGCCAATTAGATGACCTCCTGCAGTGCAATCAACTTTGTTTTCAATGAGCAAACATATTAATGCCTATTGGTCTCATCTGCTATGTCTTTCCCTTGTAATTTTTTTAACTTAAAAAATTGTGGTAAAACATACATAACATAAAATTGACCACACTAAATATTTTAGTTATACAGTTCAGTGGCATTAAGTACATTCAGACTGTTGTGCAACCATCACCACCATCTATCTTCAGACCTTTTTAATTCTCCTGAACTGAAACTCTACTAATTAAACAATAACTCCCAATCCCCGCCTCCCATACCCCCTGGCAACCACTATTTTACTTTCCATCTCTATGAATTTGAGGCTACTTGTCTACTCTATGAATTTGAATTTTACTTGTCTCAGATAAATAGAACCATATAATGTTTGTCCTTTTGTGTCTGGCATATTTCATTTAGCATAACATCCTCAATAAATCTATATTGTAACATGTGCCAAAATTTCCTTTTTTTAAGCTGAATAATATTTCATAATTTGGAAAAACTACAGTTATTCATTCATCTGTAGATAGACACTCAGATTGGTTCTATCTTTTGGGTATTATGAGTAATGCTGCTGATACGGTTTGGCACTGTGTCCCTATCCAAATCTCATGTCGAATTGTAATCACCATGTGTTGGAGGTGGGGCCTGGTGGGAGGTGATTTGATCATGGGGGTGGTTTCTAATGGTTTAGCACCAGCCCCTAGTGCTGTCTCTTGATAGAGTTCTTATGAGATCTGGTTGTTTAAAAGGGTGTGGCACTTCCCTCCCCTCCGTTCTCTCTCTCCTGCTCCACCATGGTAAGATGTGCTTGTTTCCCCTTCGCCTTCCGCCATGATTGTAAGTTTCCTGAGGCCTCCCAGTCATGCTTCTTGTTAAGACTGTGGAACTATGAGTCAATTAAACCTCCTTTCTTCATAAATTACCCAGTCTCAGGTAGATCTTTATAGCAGTGTAAAAAGGGACTAATACAGCTGTTGTGACCCTTAAACATTTTTAAATGTATACATGTGAGATAAAAAGGAGAGGAATGTAGAATCATGGCATTTGGATATCAGAGACAAGAACTGCTTGTATCTAAGAGTCAGTAGAAAGAGGGTGTCCAGGTCAGACTATATCAATGATTGGGCTGGAAGAGAGCTTGCTCCCTAGCTGCTTGGCTTAAGGAGAGTTTTTTACTTCATCTTGGTCTTTCAGGGTTGTGGGAGAGTGAGCTGCAAGTCTGCCCAGCTGGCAGTCATCCTGAACATGCGAGAATGGATTTCCCTCTGCATTCAAGGAGGCTATGCAGAAATAGGGACCTCTCAATCCTTATGCTTTGAGGGACCATATCTTCTTCCCTCCTCTAGAAACTCTATGTCCACATAGGCAGCATTGTGTACTGTGGAGGCTTAGAAAAATCTGTCAGCTGATTGACTGAGTGACTGATGTGTTCACTGATTGAACAGAATTGATACCCCTGGGGTCCCAAAGCACAGAGGTGCAAGGCAAGTTTTGTACTGGAGGAACCCTTAGCTGATAGCCAGGAGAAGAAAAAGAAGGATCTGAGAGACAATTCAGCACTCAGGTGATGCCTCCTCTAATTATTGATGTTTTCTATTTGCTACATACGTTCATTGCATTTGACTTTTGAGAAGGAGATGTCATACATATTTGGGTTCTTCGTGTCCAAAGATGATCATGAAATGCCTTCCATGAGAAGTGAGGTTGAGGCATCACGTGACGAGGAGGGAGGGTCTCTTCTGTGGGGGAGTAAGAAGGTGCCAGCATGCACAGGATGACTGCTAGGCCGAGGCACTGGCTCGGCTCACGGTGTGGGCTTTTTCTTTGAGTGCAGATTTTTGGGGGCTGTGGGTAAGCTCCTCTTGAGGAGAAACTGAGAACATGAGCTCACACACCAAATATGGAGCTGGGCTTTGTTTGAGAGGTCAGCATGGCTCTGTCTCAGAACAGTTGCGGCAGGATGGGCTGGGATAGTTGTGGGAGGTGTGGTGCTGGATGGACTTGGGGTGTCCCCTGGCCTGACCCTGTAGGTGACTGCCTAATTGCAGAGAGTGTATGCTCTCTCCTCCTGGCAGGCAGGGGTGTAGTCTGGACTGGTGTGATCAGAAAAGTTATGGAGATCAGGAGGCAGAGATCATGCTGCTGTGGGGCCTGTTAGCAGAAACAGACTCCAAGGCTAGTTGATGAATGTCATGAATTTATACATTAATAAGGCCAGTACCAGCACCAACTAGGTTGAAAGTCATTTGGACTAAGACACTTACAGACCCCATTTCCCTCCAGTTGTCAAGTGGTAAGACAGTATCAGGAAACATGGGAGGAGGAGACTTTAAGTCCTGTTTGTTCAGGGATTTCATCTTATCATGAGCTTTGAGCATCTTATGATCCATTAGACCCTCCCATGAACACCAAAATTATTCCAGGCAGATTCAGACTTTTCTTGACATCTAGGAGCCAGCCATATTGAATGGATCGGGCACATGTTCTACATCAGTGGTGAGATGGTCATGATTCTAGCCACCATTTACCATCCAGCCACTTCTCTCTCCAACACCAGCCTAGTGCAAGCTTCAGTGAGCTCTCGCCTGTGCTATGGCAGTGTCCTCTCAACGAGATTCACCATCTACTGTGGGCTCCTCCAATTGGCTCCAGACTGATGCCTGAACAATTTTCTAAAAATCCATATCGGATTGTGTCTCTCTGCTCTTAAAGCCCTTCACCCATTTTCCATTGCAGGGGAAATAAAGACAGTTCCTTGGCATGGTTGATGAGGCCTCGAGCATTATGACCTCACCTCCCTTTCTAGCCTCCTGCCTGACTGGGACATCTCATTCTCTGAGCACCAGCTCACTGGCCTTCTTTCAGGCTCTTGTATTTACCAAGCACTTATCTGGCACAGGGATTTCGCATATGCTGTTCTTTCTGTCTAAATAATCCTCCTCTTCTGTTCACCTAGTTAATCCCTATTCATCTTAGTTCAGTAGTCACTTCCTTGGGAAGCTTTTTCTGATCTCTCTGGCCAGTTCAAATCATCCCATTAATAGACTCTCCTAGAACCAGGAGCACTTGTACTTGATACAGTTGCAATCTTATATTTTTAATTTTTTTTATTAGTGATTGTCTCCCTTCCAAGCTATTAGCTCTATTAGGGCAGAAATAATATTGCTTTTGCTCATCATTGAATCACAGTGCCTGTCATTCATGCTACAAATATTGATTGAGCATCTACAATACACCAGGCACTGTTCCAGTGTTCAAGATATTGGGATAAACAAGTTAGACAAGATCCCTTTCCACATGGAGTTGTGCTTTTTGGCACATATTAGTAGTCTACTAATATCACTTCAATAAAATTATTCAGTGCTTATTATGTGCTAGGCACTTGCTAAGTGCTTTTAATGGATTATCTCACTTCATCATCTCAAAAACTTGTTTTTACCTTTTCTATTTTCTGTTTGGGATCTTAGCAGCAGTAGCTTGAGTTTCTCTAACTCCTTGTTTTCCAGTATGTTGTCATCAGTGACCTGCTAGGACCCTTCCTTGGTTAATTGATTTCCTTTTATCCCTGATTTCCCACTCCTATAACACATCCTTCCTCCCGTACAATGATTCTAATGTATACTTTCATGTGAATGTGTTCTTGAAAAATAGGGTTTGTTGTTTTGATGCATTTTTTCGACATTAGGTGAATTTTTAATGTACACAAATGCTTTTGTGTTATATATTTCTTACTTTCCACCCAAATGCACTTCTCATGATCCAATCATGTTGCTCTAAATGCACGGAATTCACTATTTCTAATTGTTGATGGTACTCTATGAAATGCATTGAACACATTTTACCTTTCCAAGTCCTTGGAGATGAGCAACCAGGGTTCCTCATTACAAATGTGTAATTTGTGCAAGAAACATGCTTGCCCACATTTTCTTACTTATGAAGAGACAAAATTATATACCTAATGAGTGGCAGAACAAAAAGTTTTATGCAGCTATAACTTATCACTGTAAAATGCTGCCTAGAATTGACATGAATACCAAAAATCATGTAAATATTACATATTAATTAGATAAATGTAAAGATAAAGCATTCTAAAACATGAAATGGGACCAACTGGACCCACACAGGCCTTGATTACAATGTAGAGATATGATTACTAACTCAGCCTAGAAGGACAGAGAGAAGGCGGCATTTGGAAGGAAGAGTAGCAGGCAGGTACACAGACACATGTTCCAGACACATGTCTGGAACTACATGTGCAAAAGTACACAGGTGAAGTAACAAGTGATAATATTTGATTAGAAATAAAACATTATTTACAATAGCACTTGAAGGGTCAAATAAGTGTTTTTGATTTTTAATCAAATCTAGGAGTAAATCTAATGAAAGACGTGTAATAATTTTATGCTGAAAACTACAAACATTATTGAGAAAAGTTAATGAAGACACAAATAAGTGGAGAGATATACTATGTTTATGAATTAGAAGGCTCAATATTTTAAATGTTTATTCATTCTAAATTGATCTACAGTTTCAACTATCAATTCCAGCACCTTTCTTTTTGAAACAGAAAAGTTAATTCTAAAATTTTAATGAAGATTCAGAGGCTCTAGAAATGCCAAAACTATCTTGACAAAGAAAAGTGTCAGAGAACTTACACTGCACAATTCCAAGGTTTGCTCTAAAGCACAGTAACCGAGACAGCATGGCATTGTTTAGGGATAAACACCCAGGTCAATGAAATAGAGTCTAGAAATAGACCTATACTTTTATAGTCAACTGATTTTTCACAAGGGCACCAAAGAAATTCAATGGTGAAAGGAAACTGGAGCTACCTCAACCCCTGCTTGTAGCACTGCACACACACACACACACAGACACACACACACACAGACACATACACAGACACACACACACACAGACACACACACACAGACACAGACACACACACACACAGACACACACACACACAGACACACACAGACACACACATACACAACTGGCTGACCCAAAGCCTGTACGAAAAAGCCAGAACCGAAAAGCTTCTAGAATAATATATGAGAGATTCTTTGCAAATTTGAGTTAATCAGAGATCTGTGAGACAAGACACAGAAAGGACTAACAATAAAAGAAAAATAACTGGTAAATTGGACTTCACTACAATTAAAACTTTCTGCCTATTCAAATATGCCCTTAAGAAAATTAATAGACAAACCACAAACAGGGAAAACTATTTGTAGAGCACATATCTGAAAAAATGTTTATATTCAGGATATGTTATTAATAAAATAACTAATAAGATAATTGAATTTTAAAATGAACGAAAGACTTGAGCAGGTACTTCACAAAAGAACATATACAATGATGGCCGAATAGGAACAGCTCCGGTCTACAGCTCCCAGCGCGAGCGACGCAGAAGACGGGTGATTTCTGCATTTCCATCTGAGGTACCGTGTTCATCTCACTAGGGAGTGCCAGACAGTGGGCGCAGGTCAGTGGGTGAGTGCACCGTGCGGCAGCCGAAGCAGGGGCGAGGCATTGCCTCACTCGGGAAGCGCGAGGGGTCAGGGAGTTCCCCTTCCAGGGGTGACAGACGGCACCTGGAAAATCGGGCCACTCCCACCCGAATACTGTGCTTTTCCGACGGGCTTAGGAAACGGTGCCCCAGGAGAGTATAGCCCGCACCTGGCTCAGAGGGTCCTACGCCCACGGAGCCTCGCTGATTGCTAGCACAACAGTCTGAGATCAAACAGCAAGTCGGCAGCGAGGCTGGGGGAGGGGTGCCCGCCATTGCCCAGGCTCGCTTAGGTAAACAAAGCAGCCTGGAAGCTTGAACTGGGTGGAGCCCACCACAGCTCAAGGAGGCCTGCCTGCCTCTGTAGGCTCCACCTCTGGGGGCAGGACACAGACAAACAAAAAGACAGCAGTAACCTCTGCAGACTTAAATGTCCCTGTCTGACAGCTGTGAGGAGAGCAGTGGTTCTCCCAGCACGCAGCTGGAGATCTGAGAACGGGCTGACTGCCTCCTCAAGTGGGTCCCTGACCCCTGACCCCCGAGCAGCCTAACTGGGAGGCACCCCCCAGCAGGGGCAGACTGACACCTCACACAGCCGGCCAGGTACTCCAACAGACCTGCAGCTGAGGGTTCTGTCTGTTAGAAGGAAAACTAACAGAAAGGACATCCACACCAAAAACCCATCTGTACATCACCATCATCAAAGACCAAAAGTAGATAAAACCACAAAGATGGGGAAAAAACAGAGCAGAAAAACTGGAAACTCTAAAAACCAGAGTACCTCTCCTCCTCCAAAGGAACGCAGTTCCTCACCAGCAACGGAACAAAGCTGGACGGAGAATGACTTTGACGAGCTGAGAGAAGAAGGCTTCAGACGATCAAATTACTCCGAGCTACGGGAGGATATTCAAACCAAAGGCAAAGAAGTTGAAAACTTTGAAAAAAATTTAGAAGAATGTATAACTAGAATAACCAATACAGAGAAGTGCTTAAAGGAGCTGATGGAGCTGAAAACCAAGGCTCGAGAACTACGTGAAGAATGCAGAAGCCTCAGGAGCCGATGCGATCAAATGGAAGAAAGAGTATCAGCCCTGGAAGATGAAATGAATGAAATGAAGCGAGAAGGGAAGTTTAGAGAAAAAAGAATAAAAAGAAACGAGCAAAGCCTCCAAGAAATGTGGGACTATGTGAAAAGACCAAATCTACGTCTGATTGGTGTACCTGAAAGTGACGGGGAGAATGGAAACAAGTTGGAAAACACTCTGCAGGATATTATCCAGGAGAACTTCCCCAATCTAGCAAGGCAGGCCAACATTCAGATTCAGGAAATACAGAGAACGCCACAAAGATACTCCTCAAGAAGAGCAACTCCAAGACACATAATTGTCAGATTCACCAAAGTTGAAATGAAGGAAAAAATGTTAAGGGCAGCCAGAGAGAAAGGTCGGGTTACCATCAAAGGGAAGCCCATCAGACTAACAGCGGATCTCTCGGCAGAAACCCTACAAGCCAGAAGAGAGTGGGGGCCAATATTCAACATTCTTAAAGAAAAGAATTTTCAACCCAGAATTTCATATCCTGCCAAACTAAGCTTCATAAATGAAGGAGAAATAAAATACTTTACAGACAAGCAAATGCTGAGAGATTTTGTCACCACCAGGCCTGCCCTAAAAGAGCTCCTGAAGGAAGCGCTAAACATGGAAAGGCACAACCGGTACCAACCACTGCAAAATCATACCGAAATGTAAAGAACATCGAGACTAGGAAGAGACTGCATCAACTAATGAGCAAAATATCCAGCTAACATCATAATGACAGGATCAAATTCACACATAACAATATTAACTTTAAATGTAAATGGACTAAATGCTCCAATTAAAAGACACAGACTGGCAAACTGGATAAAGACTCAAGACCCATCAGTGTGCTGTATTCAGGAAACCCATCTCACATGCAGAGACACACATAGGCTCAAAATAAAAGGATGGAGGAAGATCTACCAAGCAAATGGAAAACAAAAAAAGGCAGGGGTTGCAATCCTAGTCTCTGATAAAACAGACTTTAAACCAACAAAGATCAAAAGAGACAAAGAAGGCCATTACATAATGGTAAAGGGATTAATTCAACAAGAAGAGCTAACTATCCTAAATATATATGCACCCAATACAGGAGCACCCAGGTTCATAAAGCAAGTCCTGAGTGACCTACAAAGAGACTTAGACTCCCACACATTAATAATGGGAGACTTTAACACCCCACTATCAACATTAGACAGATCAACGAGACAGAAAGTCAACAAGGATACCCAGGAATTGAACTCAGCTCTGCACCAAGTGGACCTAATAGACATCTACAGAACTCTCCACCCCAAATCAACAGAATATACATTTTTTTCAGCACCACACCACACCTATTCCAAAATTGACCATATACTTGGAAGTAAAGCTCTCCTCAATAAATGTAAAAGAACAGAAATTGTAACAAACTGTCTCTCAGATCACAGTGCAATCAAGCTAGAACTCAGGATTAAGAATCTCACTCAAAACCGCTCAACTACGTGGAAACTGAACAACCTGCTCCTGAATGACTACTGGGTACATAACGAAATGAAGGCAGAAATAAAGATGTTCTTTGAAACCAACGAGAACCAAGACACAACATACCAGAATCTCTGGGATGCATTCAAAGCAGTGTGTAGAGGGAAATTTATAGCACTAAATGCCCACAAGAGAAAGCAGGAAAGATCCAAAATTGACACCCTAACATCACAATTAAAAGAACTAGAAAAGCAAGAGCAAACACATTCAAAAGCTAGCAGAAGGCAAGAAATAACTAAAATCAGAGCAGAACTGAAGGAAATAGAGACACAAAAAACCCTTCAAAAAATCAATGAATCCAGGAGCTGGTTTTTTGAAAGGATCAACAAAATTGATAGACCGCTAGCAAGATTAATAAAGAAAAAAAGAGAGAAGAATCAAATAGATGCAATAAAAAATGATAAAGGGGATATCACCACCGATCCCACAGAAATACAAACTACCATCAGAGAATATTACAAACACCTCTATGCAAATAAACTAGAAAATCTAGAAGAAATGGGTACATTCCTCAACACATACACCCTCCCAAGACTAAACCAGGAAGAAGTTGAATCTCTGAATAGACCAATAACAGGAGCTGAAATTGTGGCAATAATCAATAGCTTACCAACCAAAAAAAGTCCAGGTCCAGATGGATTCACAGCCGAATTCTACCAGAGGTACAAGGAGGAGCTGGTACCATTCCTTCTGAAACTATTCCAATCAATAGAAAAAGAGGGAATCCTCCCTAACTCATTTTATGAGGCCAGCATCATCCTGATACCAAAGCCTGGCAGAGACACAACAAAAAAAGAGAATTTTAGACCAATATCCTTGATGAACATTGATGCAAAAATCCTCAATAAAATACTGGCAAACAGAATCCAGCAGCACATCAAAAAGCTTATCCACCATGATCAAGTGGGCTTCATCCCTGGGATGCAAGGCTGGTTCAATATACGCAAATCAATAAATGTAATCCAGCATATAAACAGAACGAAAGACAAAAACCACATGATTATCTCAATAGATGCAGAAAAGGCCTTTGACAAAATTCAACAACCCTTCATGCTAAAAACTCTCAATAAATTAGGAATTGATGGGACATATCTCAAAATAATAAGAGCTATTTATGACAAACCCACAGCCAATATCATACTGAATGGGCAAAAACTGGAAGCATTCCCTTTGAAAACTGGCACAAGACAGGGATGCCCTCTCTCACCACTCCTATTCAACATAGTGTTGGAAGTTCTGGCCAGGGAAATTAGGCAGGAGAAGGAAATAAAGGGTATTCAATTAGGAAAAGAGGAAGTCAAATTGTCCCTGTTTGCAGATGACATGATAGTATATCTAGAAAACCCCATTGTCTCAGCCCAAAATCTCCTTAAGCTGATAAGCAACTTCAGCAAAGTCTCAGGATACAAAATCAATGTGCAAAAATCACAAGCATTCTTATACATCAATAACAGACAAACAGAGAGCCAAATCATGAGTGAACTCCCATTCACAATTGCTTCAAAGAGAATAAAATACCTAGGAATCCAACTTACAAGGGATGTGAAAGACCTCTTCAAGGAGAACTACAAACCACTGCTCAAGGAAATAAAAGAGGATACAAACAAATGGAAGAACATTCCATGCTCATGGGTAGGAAGAATCAATATAATGAAAATGGCCATCCTTCCCAAGGTAATTTACAGATTCAATGCCATCCCCATCAAGCTACCAATGACTTTCTTCACAGAATTGGAAAAAACTACTGTAAAGTTCATATGGAATCAAAAAAGAGCCCGCATCGCCAAGTCAATCCTAAGCCAAAAGAACAAAGCTGGAGGCATCACACTACCTGACTTCAAACTATACTACAAGGCTACAGTAACCAAAACAGCATGGTACTGGTACCAAAACAGAGATATAGATCAATGGAACAGAACAGAGCCGTCAGAAATAATGCCACATATCTACAAGTATCTGATCTTTGACAAACCTGACAAAAACAAGAAATGGGGAAAGGATTCCCTATTTAATAAATGGTGCTGGGAAAACTGGCTAGCCATATGTAGAAAGCTGAAACTGGATCCCTTCCTTACACCTTATACAAAAATCAATTCAAGATGGATTAAAGACTTAAATGTTAGACCTAAAACCATAAAAACCCTAGAAGAAAACCTAGGTATTACCATTCAGGACATAGGCATGGGCAAGGACTTCATGTCTAAAACACCAAAAGCAATGGCAACAAAAGCCAAAATTGACAAATGGGATCTAATTAAACTCAAGAGCTTCTGCACAGCAAAAGAAACTACCATCAGAGTGAACAGGCAACCTACAAAATGGGAGAAAATTTTCGCAACCTACTCATCTGACAAAGGGCTAATATCCAGAATCTACAATGAACTCCAACAAATTTACAAGAAAAAAACAAACAACCCCATCAAAAAGTGGGCGAAGGACATGAACAGACACTTCTCAAAAGAAGACATTTATGCAGCCAAAAAACACATGAAAAAATGCTCACCATCACTGGCCATCAGAGAAATGCAAATCAAAACCACAATGAGATACCATCTCACACCAGTTAGAATGGCAATCATTAAAAAGTCAGGAAACAACAGGTGCTGGAGTGGATGTGGAGAAATAGGAACACTTTTACACTGTTGGTGGGACTGTAAACTAGTTCAACCCTTGTGGAAGTCAGTGTGGCGATTCCTCAGGGATCTAGAACTAGAAATTCCATTCGACCCAGCCATCCCATTACTGGGTATATACCCAAAGGACTATAAATCATGCTGCTATAAAGACACATGCACACGTATGTTTATTGCGGCATTATTCACAATAGCAAAGACTTGGAACCAACCCAAATGTCCAACAATGATAGACTGGATTAAGAAAATGTGGCACATATACACCATGGAATACTATGCAGCCATAAAAAATGATGAGTTCACGTCCTTTGTAGGGACATGGATGAAATTGGAAATCATCATTCTCAGTAAACTATCGCAAGAACAAAAAACCAAACACCGCATATTCTCACTCATAGGTGGGAATTGAACAATGAGAACACATGGACACAGGAAGGGGAACATCACACTTTGGGGACTGTTGTGGGGTGGGGGAAGGGGGGAGGGATAGCATTGGGAGATATACCTAATGCTAGATGACGAGTTGGTGGGTGCAGCGCACCAGCATGGCACATGTATACATATGTAACTTACCTGCACATTGCGCACATGTACCATAAAACCTAAAGTATAATAATAATAATAATAATAAAAGAAAAAGAAAAAAAAATAATAATATATGCCACTGAAAATACAGACATAAAAAAAAAAAGAACATATACAAATGGACAACAAACACATGAAAATATGCTCACATTATTAGTTATCAGGAAAATGCAAATTAAAGCCACAATGAGATTCTACTATTCATACACTAGAATGGCTAAAATAAAAAAAAAAAACAGACAATACTAAATTTTAGTAAGGATGTGGAACAACTGGAATTCTCATAGATGATGATGAAAAAGTCAAAAGGCATAACCACTTTGGAGAACTGTGTGATGGTTTCTAGTAAATTTAACCACACAACTACCTTGTGACCTAGCAATTCCACTCCTAGATATTTGCCCAAAATATATAAAAACAAGTGTCCACAAAAAGGCTAGCACAAAAATATTTGTAAAAGCCTTATTGATGATAATCCCAAACTGGAAACAGACCAAATGTTCATCAACAGAAGAATAGATTTTTAAATTGTGGCCTAGTCACACAATGAAATAAGCAAAATAATACATTCTGTTTGATTCCATTTATGAAGTTTAAAAACAGGCAAAACTAATCTGTGGCAATTGATGTGAGAAAATGGTTGCCTTGGGGTTGAAGGGTGGTAGACTAACTGAAAAGGTGCATGAGAGAACTTTCTAGAGTGGTAGAAATGTTCCATGTTTTTGCCTTGCATACACAATTGTCAAAACTCATTGAACTGATCACTTAAGATCTTTTTATGTTTTTGTATGCTAATCACATTGAAAGGAAGAAAGGGAGGAAGGAAAGGAAAGGAAGGAAAAAGGGAGGGAGGGAGGAAATAAGGAGGAAAGGAAAGAAGGGAAAAAGGAGAGAGGGAGGGAGGAAGAAAGGAAAGAAGAAGGAAGGAAGGAAAGAAGAAAAAGAAAAGGAAGGAAGAGAAGAGAAAGAATGAAAGAAGGCAGGCAGGCATATGGTCTGGTCAGAGAATTTTGAGGAAATGCTTATGCCTAGAACATGGGTGCTATGTGGGAAAGGGGCAGGAAAGGAGGGCAGCCCCTGCTTATGCAGACCAAGCTGACTATGACTTTTTTTTCTGCAGGCAGAGAGAGACCTGAGTAATTCTATGAAGCTGAATTGCATTCGTGCCTTGGAAAGGCTATGTTGATGATAGATGAGATTTGGGGAGTTGGACATCTGCTGTGACCAGGTGACTGTTACAGAAGGGAATTTGGAGATTCCAGTTGGTTACAGTGGCACATGCAATGTTATTTTTAACCTCCCTAACAGGAGGGACTGGCATTTCTCTGGTTGCTAGGGAAATTGTGTTCTGAGCGGTTACATATTGGTTCCTAATTTTAAAAGTCTTAGGGAAAACTAGAAAACTTTATGAGCCAGTACCAGTATGTTGTGCTAGGACTGTGCACCTGCTAAAACGTGGCTATTTTTCTCTTGATGTACTCTTGGATAACTGTCACCATAGCAACAACAACCCAGGACCCTGCTGGTTCATAGTGGAGGATTCCTGTTGGTTTAGTGATGGAGGCCAGTCTAGAAGCCCTTTCAGGATTGCAGCAAGATGTTGGATTAGGTGCGATACACTGGTAGCCACTGGATGTGCAAGGCACAGGGTGGGGAATGTGTGGGCAGAGGGTAATCCACAGGAGAAACATAATTTCCACTGGGCATCATTACTATTGGGCAAATTCTCACATTCCCTCAGCATTAGGCTAAAGTTTAATGTGATATCCTATGGGCAGCACTAAGAGAAGAATCCCGAATTGCCCTCTGACTTTGGAGTCAGACCTTGGTCCAGTTAGCAGAGCACCAAGGTGTAGCCTGGGGGCTCTGGCTTCCCCATCATCTCCATCAGCACTGTTATCCAGCAAAAGGGATTCGCTGCCCAATGTGCTGAAAGCCAGTACTATGACACCAGGTTTTAAAAAAAGAAAAGCTTTATGTCGAAAGTCAACTCACAAGGAGACAAGAGTCAAGCTCAAATCTGTTTCCCCAGGCTGGCTTCAAGGCAGTATTTTACTAGAAAACGTTCAGGGGGTGGATTCTGGGATCAGAAGGTGATTGGTGGAAGGAAAGGGGAGGGCTGAAAAGTCTTGGGCATGCGCAGTTATGTCTCCATGCTACCTCATGGGTCCCATGTGCAAATTCAGAGGGAGTTAGAATGAAACCTGCAGTGGAAATTCAGGCTCTGACGTGAGCACCCTTGTTTTGCAAAAGCTCCAGTTGGCCACCTTGGTTCCAGCTGATTTCAGCCGGCTTTTCTTGATCTCACAAGCAGAGGGAGTTTCAGTGTTTCAGCGAGTTGGTTTTTTTCTTATCTGCTATCCTGCAAACACAAGAATTTCTGTTAGCTACTAGTTTCTTACACTTTGGGGCGCCGTTTCAATTTCAGCTTTTCACCAAGTTGTTTCTTATCCGCTACCCTGTAAGCCGAAGAATTTAGTCATTGGTTTCTTTAACGGTTGGAGAAGGCAGGGTGTCAGCACCCATCTGCACCCAGTAGTGGGGACAATTGACCTTAATCTTATGTGAAGTGCGAATAAGATGCAGCTTAGTCCCCTCACTCCATAGACAATGCACTGGACTGTCTCTGCTACAGCCCGGGACTGCGTCTTGGCATCCCTGACCATTTCAACCCCCATTTTAGTGTTCTTTCCTCCTCACTGCCAGAAAGCCATTTTAGGCAGCTTGTGGGTGTTTTTAGAAGCGATGAGTGTGTGAGATGGAGGCTTCCCTTTGTTTTGGCTTTAAACCCGTCTGTGTAAGTGAGAGTGAGTGGAAAGCCACGGCTCCTCTCTCCAACACTCCCCAAGGCAGGCAGCCCTGACCTCCTCAATTGCAGATCAGAAGGGGGCCTTTGGAAATTATCCAGACCAGTGAATCTTACCATTTTTCTTTTTTTCCCCACTTTTTAAAAATTATTATTATACTTTAAGTTTTAGGGTACATGTTCACAATGTGCAGGTTACATATGTTACATATGTATACATGTGCCATGCTGGTGTGCTGCACCCATTAACTCTTCATTTAGCATTAGGTATATCTCCTAATGCTATCCCTCCCCCCCTCCCCACCCCACATCAGTCCCCAGAGTGTGATGTTCCCCTTCCCGTGTCCATGTGTTCTCATTGTTCAATGCCCATCTATGAGTGAGAACATGTGGTGTTTGGTTTTTTGTCCTTGCGATAGTTTACTGAGAATGATGATTTCCAATTTCATCCATGTCCCTACAAAGGACGTGAACTCATCCTTTTTTATGGCTGCATAGTATTCCATGGTGTATATGTGCCACATTTTCTTAATCCAGTCTATCATTGATGGACATTTGGGTTGGTTCCAAGTCTTTGCTATTGTGAATAGTGCCACAATAAACATACGTGTGCATGTGTCTTTATAGCAGCATGATTTATAGTCCTTTGGGTATATACCCAGTAATGGGATGGCTGGGTCAAATGGTATTTCTAGTTCTAGATCCCTGAGGAATCGCCACACTGACTTCCACAATGGTTGAACTAGTTCAACCATTGTGAATCTCACCGTTTTTCTCCCCTGCCACATCATACATGATGGATGAAGTCCACATGCTTGACAGGATTCCATGCATGCACTTTTTTTGATGGAACAGCCAAAAACATTCTGTGAGGAAATAATTGTCCTCAGGAAAGGGAATAATGGTTGCCTCGGCATGGGGTGAGGCCTCTGAGTGTACTCTGCCATGAGATCCCTTCCTTCCCACTCAGGATGTATTTTGAATGCGGGTAAGTTAGTGTGAAATTACCTTGTAGTAATCTCCAGTCAACTCAAATTCATTTTGCAATGAGAAATCATCCACAGGTCTTCCCGATGATGGATAAATCACAGCGTCCCCAGCAGCTCCTCTTCACCTACCCGCTGACACCTGCTGCCAGCCCTGCAATTCTTCGGAGCCCCCTAAGTTGACCATTCTGTCCTCAGCCTTCACATCACAACTTACCGCTGTGAAAGAGATGGAGGAGGGGCTCCCAGTAATCTCTAGATTTGTGTGGCATTGATTTGTAGGAATAGGAGGTTTTTGTTTTTGCGCTCCACCCCTTCCTTTAGAATGTCGACTTTTGGTGCCCGCCTCAATATTTGTATCAGAAGAATCGAGGGGTGTGGACAACAGTTTCCTACACATTTCCTCCAGTATGTTCTAGAGAGCATGAGGGAGAAGGGCAGAGACACGCCCCTCAGCACAGGCACTCACATCCCCTACAAAGCCCTCCACCAGATCTCAACACATTCGAAGGAGAGGAGCTCTCCCTGGAACCACCCCCACATGGTCATTCTCTCAGGACATGGGAGTGGAGGGAGCTCTCCCTGGGGGAAGAGGATCAGAATCTTCTTCTAGCAGGAAGGTGGGGGCAGAGCATTATGTGTAATAGAGACAGCACAGTCCGCTCCCTCCTGCCCCATAATTATCAGAGTCCTGCTCTAGGAACTAGCAGGGGTCAGCTCCAGAGTGACATGTTTTCCCCCTATGCTCCCATCTGGAAAACCATGAAGTTCAGGATTATGCGGAGAATGCCAGCCAGGATGGTGCCCAGTGTAGAGTGGTTCTTTATAGAAGTTCAAGACTGCTAGGCTGGGCACAGGGGCTCACGCCTGTAATCCCAGCACTTTGGGAGGCTGAGGCAGGTAAATCACATGAGGCCAGGAGTTGGAGAACAACCTGGCCAACTTGGTGAAACCCCACTTCTACTAAAAATACAACAAAAAAAATTAGCTGGGCATGTTGGCAGCACCTGCAGTCCCAGCTACTGGGGTGGCTGAGGCAGGAGAATTGCTTGAACCCAGGAGGTGGAGGTTGCAGTGAGCCAAGATCACACCACTGCACTCCAGCCTGGGTGACAGAGCAAGACTCTGTCTTACAAAAAAGAAAGAAAGAAGGAAAGAAGGAAAGAAAGAAAGAGAGAGAGAGAAAGAGAGAGAAAGAAAGAAAGAAAGAAAGAAAGAAAGAAAGAAAGAAAGAAAGAAAGAAAGAAAGAAAGAAAGAAAGAAAGAAAGAAGGAAAGAAAGGAAGAAAGAGTATTAGCCATTTGGGGGGAGGTGGAAAAGAACACTGCATTCTGGCCAAGATGACCCTGTGTTAGCTGTGACCCTGGATGGATAATGTCATCAATGTGAATAGGATGAGTATATGTCCATCACCACCACCACCACCACCATCATCATCCTCCCCATTTTTCCTGGGAAGATCATCCCTATGATCTCATAAGCTTGTCAGTGAAGGTTTCCAGAGTGGGATTGGCCCAGAGCAGAACTGAACTTGAATTTGATGGATTTAAGCCAATGTCCCTCAAGTCCCATGCAGAAAGCATGCCTTCATTTATTCTTTTGTGTTTTGCTTTGTTGTCCTCATCTTCCCAGAATTGAAATATAATGGGACCGTCTTCCCAGGGAAAGAAAGGGGGAAGTTTGACCGCTGGAAAGAGAAAGAGGTGAGATCCCTTCCAGACTTTGCACTCCTGAACACTGCGTGGGCCTGATGAGACAGGTGTGTTTTGTTTGGATGCTAAATTAAGTGGAGAGGAGACCTTATGATGTGAGTTTGGCAGAGGAATAAATCAAATAAAACAGTAAGGCAAGCAGTTAGCCAAACAAAATGGGCTTACAACCCTGGGTATTAATGAGGCTTTTACTTTAAACGGATATGTTTAATCAAGCAACGTGAATTCATATTGGGAGCTGGAGGAATTATGGTGATTGTTCTGGAATCCTGCCCAAAAGAGGTTTGACTGTGTTATCTTGTGCTAACAGGAGCACCCAGGGAGCAAGAGAAGCCCTGAGACAGCAGCAAGGGACACTGTGGGGCTGCAGGGTAAGTAACCCTTGTGCTCCCTCACTCTTCAAATGAGAGCCGGGGTCCTAGAATTGGATCCCAGACATCAGCATCCTGAGGATCCATGAGATAAGGTGAGGTGGGGCTGGAAAGGCCTCAAGGAAGGAGAGGAGGCAGGAGAGGAGTGATAGGGATGCAGGCTCCAGGAGGAGGGAGATGCTTCAGCATCATCCAGAACATAGCTGTCTATCCCCTTCTCCAAACGAAATGCTGATGGCAGGGTGAGAGGATCGCTGAGAGAGAGGAAAAAGGAGAGCACAAGGCTGTAAAAGCCATAATGCCTGGCCCTCCCCAGACCTATTCTCAGAGGACAACACAGGATTCTCAGTGACAACACTTAGGATGCAGGGCGGGTCTTTGTACTTGTCACATGAGTGATGTAGACAGTAAGTGCTTACGGGCAGTGCTGTTTCAGGGGGGAAAATGCCTGAACAACTTCCTGGAATTTCCTTCTCAGAATAAGTATGCCAGACTGGCATTTTAGAATCTTGTCTTTGACAGTATGACACAAACAGATAAAACACAATGATGGAATCAAATAATAAAATATGCTATGAATATGCATTTTCCCTCACTCATGTAGTAATAGAAACGGTATTTTCTCAGGTGCTTTTTAAGAACTCTGCTAAATTGCATTCCATTTTTCCTGGGTGTGGCACCTGGTGGTAAGCACTGGGAGGAACACAGGGAGAGTGGGCAGAGGTGGGAGCAGAGTCTAGCATCTATAGTTCTGACACCTGTCACTCACTTGCTGTGGGGATGAGAGGGTTGGGAGAGTGGGTTTTACCACCAGAGAAGCTTTTTTTAAAAAGTGTATCAGCCATTGACTTTTAGTATATTCACAGAGTTGAACAATTATCATCAAAACCAATTTTAGAACATTTTCATCATCTTCCAGAGAAACCCAATGTTCTAGAGCAACAGCTCCCCATTTTCCCTCAACACTGCCTTCTCCACCCTAGCCTAGCCCTAGGCAACCACTGATTGACTTTTTTTGTCTCTATAGACTTCTGGACATTTTGTATAAATGGAATCATAAAATAAGTGCCCTTTTGTGTGACTGGCTTCTTTTACTTAGCATAATGTTTCCAAGCTTCCTATAATATATTTTTGTTTAGATGCATCCAGGAGGGATGGCCAGGGCAGACCTGAGAGACCTGAACACAGAGGGCCTTTGAGGGAAGCCGAGCTGAGCCTGGCAGTTGAACGCAGAGCCTCAGAGAGACCCAGTTCTGATGGAATTGAGAGAGGGCGACATGGGAGTGGGTGTAAGGAAAGCCTCTGTAGAAGAAGGTACTGCAACAGGTGCTCTCAAAAGGACCTTCAGCCTGAGAAGTGTAAGAGTTTTAAAGAAAGAGGAAAGAAACACGAAATGTGGCTTCACAGTTAAAGACAGATTTATGTTAGAGAAAAATAAACCTGAGAGGGGCTTCTGGCCGATTTCGGTCAGGAGCACTCTCTCTTACAGACTAAAAGTATATATTGGTTTTAGAGTGAGAGGGCTTATCACAAGCTTGGAATATTTCTGTGTGAGGGAGAAGTTTTCTGGCGGGGTTGGAATGTCACCAGACGGAGGGGAGGTTACCTTGGGGATGACATCTTTCTGGCTGGAAGGGGATTATCTCAGGGATGGCATCTTCCCAGCCAGAGCAGGATGATCTCGGGACTAGCATGTCTCTGGGTGGGGAGGAATTTGAAATGTTTCTGGTTGGAGATGTTATTTATGGTTTAAGGTCGTGCTGACCTTAGCCATTAGGCTGATGTCCTTTGGATTTTGGTGGTTTTTGATTAAGGTGAACTTTAGAATGAGGGGCATGTCCAAGATGGCGATCCTCCTGCTCTGTCAAGAAGCAGCCTGGGGGGCAGGTGAGAGCCGTGTGGCTCCAGCTCAGGTGGTCTTTAAGAACAATCCACTAGGGATTTTCATCTGCCAAATCACAGGGGCAGGGCTCGGTGGAACCTTAGATTTAAAAAGTCAAAATAGACTTCAAAAGATCATCCATTCCAACTCCTTCATTTTACAAATGGGGAAACTGAGGCCCAGAATGATGAGGGTTCCTGTCTATGTTTGGAAGGACTAAAATAATGCATTTAGTTCCCAATGAAACAGGGCAAAAATTGTTAACATCTGTGTGTTCTCCTTCCCCCCTCCCTAAGACAGAGAAGGTGGCAGCTCAGCCCTCACTGTGTCCTGGCCCGTGACCCCCTAATTCACCAAAGGGGCTTGCAGTGGTTTATTAAAATGGCTGCAAGTCCTCTGGCACTCTCTTCATGGAGAAGCGGGGTCTATGTGCCTTCTCTTGGAGTTGGATGGGCCTGTGCTGGTTTTCACCCATGGTCAGAACATGCTGTGGAAGCCCAGGCTCCCCAGGAAGTCCCTGTCTTAGTGCCCCTGTCAACAGCCTCCGCTGAGCTGAGCTTTTCAGTCTACCCAGCCTGGGTACCAGATGTGGGGAAGTTTCCAGCAGGGAAGCCTTCAGCCCTAGCCAATGAATTCTTCCCAGCTGAGGCCCAGACATCGGGGAGCCGAGACAAACCATCCTCATGCCCTGTGTCAACCTGAAATAAGTGAAAGGATTGGAATCAGCTTTAAAGAGTTTATTCAAGTAAAAAGCTGGGAATGACCATTCAGAAAACAAGGATTCCACAGAAATGGAGTTAGTGCTCTGAAGTGAAAAGTTAAGGTCTGGCTTATATAAGAGGAAAATAAAGAAATTTAACAGGATTACAACATTTTCTATACAAGCCTGGTTTATGAGTTCTAACAATTTTATAGTTTGCTTTCTTTTCTGTATGGCTTGCTTTCATTTGCTTTCCAATTTAAGAGAGTATATTTAACATAGTCACAAAGTCTTCGTGTGGAAAAGGTAAGAGGGAAGTTAATCTATAATAAAGACCAACACTAAGAGGGAAGGAGTCTTCCCTGGCACTGTTTAATCATTTGCAACATTTCACAAAACAGTGTAGGTAAGGAAGAAGGCTAATCTATAATCAGAGAGACCAAGTTTACAGCTGCCTGTCATGTGACTCAGGTTTCATAAGCACATTCCTTTGAGGCTCAAAGCAATTTAAAATTCCAACAGCTTAGATTTTTAATTATTTATTTTCACACCTGTTTACATTCCAAACTCAAAGCATCAGTGAGCATTAGGAACTGGTGTTTGGCAACACTATATTTTGGGGTGATCTGCTACACAGTAATAATAACTGGTATAGGCGTCAAGGTGCAGCTACTTGGGCAATAATAGTATAAATTGGCTCAAAGTTTTTGGAGGTAGAGGGAATTTTGGTGGTACTTTGAAGAATCATAGATAAATTCTACGTACAAAGGTGTTAATGAACAAGAGAAGAAAGGAGTTACTTTGAGCCCTTGCCCTAAGAGCTTTGCAAATATTATACTATTTGGTTATTCTCATGGCCTCATAATATAGGATGATTCTACAGAAGAGGAAACTGACTCTCAGGAAGATTAAGTCCCAGCCTCCCAAGTTTGCACAGTAACAGCTGGCTGAGCCCAGACACAAACCTGGGCCTGACAATGGCAAGGCTCTCACTGTCTGCCCTGCCAAGCTGCCTGCCTGTTTGATTGACTCTGTTTTCGTTTTCCCTTGTATTTATGTTTGAGGAACTGGAAACAACCTAAATGCCTAAGAATATGTGATGGTATACCACTTTGTTTTTAAATTTTAACTTTTATTTTAGATACAGGAGGTACATGTGCAGATTTGTTACATGGGAATATTGCATGATGCTGAGGTTTGGAGTATAGATCCCATCACCCCAGTAGTAAGCAAAGTACCTGATAGGTATTTTTTTTAACCCATCCCCCTTCCCTTCATTCTCTAGTAGTCCACAGTGTCTATTTTTCCCATATTGTCCATGGTATACCACTTCTATGATACAAGGCAGCTATGCTGTGAAAGATAAATATGAAGACCTTGATACAAAAAAAAATGGAATACGGAAGAGTGTTGATGAAAAAAGCAGAACACAGAATTCTACATAGGCCTCTGTGTGTAAAGAAAGAGAAACACATAAACCATTGCTTTTGTGTGAAGAGTAGCTCTTGGTTGGTGTTTTGGGCTCAAATGTGTTCCCCAAAAATACATATGCTGAGGCCCTGACCCCCAGCTCCTCAGAGTATTTGGAGATAGGGTCTTTAAAGAGAAAATTAAGTGAAAAATGAGGTCACTAGAGTGGGCCCTAATCCAATATTACTGGTGTCCTTACAAGAAGAAGAGATTAGGACACAGACACACACAGGAGGAAGCCCATGTGAAGACACAGGGAGAAGACAGCCATCTGCAAGCCCAGGAGAGAGGCCTTAGAGGAAACCAACCCTGCCAACACTTTGATCTGGGACTTCCAGCCTCCAGGACAGTGAGAAAATAAATGTCTGTCATTTAAGCCACCAGTCCACGGTACTTGGTTATGGCAGCCCTAGCAATATAATACAGTTAGATTATCTAATTAGCCGGGGTGCAGTGGCTCACATCTATAATCCCAGCATGTTGGGAGGCCAAGGTGGGAGGATCACTTGAGGCCAAGAGTTCAAGAATTCTATCATAGAATTGTTTTAATCATTTAGATTGAAATTGAGCCAGGAATTGTTAAGGCCCTCAACCTCAGTGATGACTATTTTTCATAACCTTACTGCAAAGAGTGGTCAATGGCCTCTTAAGGCATTAGAATAATATTATTGTTTATGAACTCACTTGGGCAGCCTAGAAGCCACAGGGGGTTAAATCCAGCAGTCTTTGAAAAATAATACAAGAAAGGCTACTTGCTATCACAAGTACTTTATTATTTCGTCTTCTGAAAATCTGCAGAGCATATGTGTGAAATTTTCTCTCTATTTAGGGTGTTGTTGCTTCCAAAGGCTCAGCTGCTCTCCTTTAGCTGGTGGGGAGGCAGGGGGGAGGAGGGAATCCACCCAGCCCTAACTGTGCTGTGATTTATTTCTCTTCTAATCACCTTCCCCCATGGCCTTAGGCTGTGTGTGTTTCATGAAATCAGCCTTATAACAGGTCCCAATTTTAGGTTCCCTTCACCCAGGGGGGATGTGAATGTTTGATTAATTTTACTGTCCCATTCCATCTGGGCTTAATTCGTCTAAGCACCCAGTTTCCTGTGTGGCCATAGGCACAGAAGGCACTGGGGTTGCCCTATGGTGCAGGGAGCATAAATATTACCGCATAAATGCCTTAAAGGCCCATCTACCTATTGAAATGGTCTCAACTGGTAACTTGACATAAGACAAAACACAAAGTCTTCACAAAAAATGAACTTAGAGGAATTCTGGGAAGGGAAAGGCTATTAGGCATCTGGGAAGTCACTGTAGCCCTGACCCTTCGCTTTGATCCCCGTTCTGGAGGGTCAATTCCTTTCAGGGCGTAAAAAGTACAGTTTTCCTTCCCAGGGGTCACTGTAGATGTCTGCCGCCCCTACTCACTATCACCCAGGGGGAGGAGGGCTGTGATGTCATTTTGTGTCCTTAGCATGCTGCTGGCAACACAACATTCATTGAATGAGTGAATGTGTTTTTGAACTGAACTAGGGTCCACTTGCCCAGCATAGCAAAGCCAAACACTGACAATGAGATTGGAGCAAGAGAAGGGGAGGTATTTATTGCAGGGCGCCAAGCAAGGAGAATCAGGCAGCTCGCACGTAAAACCCAATCTCCCAGATGGCTTAGAGGTAAGGGCTTTTAACGGGAGGAGGCAGAGGTTATAGGCAAAGTCATAAATCTATACATGGAGACTATACATCAGTCTGACCTAAAAAAGCAGGACATCTTGAAGTGGGGGCCCACAGGTCAAAAGGTGGATTGAAAGATGTTTTGATTTGCAGTTGGTTAAGGAGGCAAAACTTTGTCTAAAAATTTGGTATTAGCCTGGGTGCAGTGGCTCACACCTGTAATCCCAGCAAATTGGGAGGCCAAGGTGGGAGGATCACTTAAGGTCAGGAGTTCAAGACCAGCCTGGGCAATACAGTGAGACACCGTTTCTATAAAAAATTTTTTAAAAAATTAGCTAGGCATGGTGGTACATGCCTGCAGTCCTAACTACTTGGGAGGCTGAAGCAGGAAGATTGCTTGAGCCCAGGAGTTTGAGGCTGCAGTGAGCTGTGATTGCATTACTGCACTCCAGCCTGGGCAACAGAGTGAGACTCTGTCTTTAAAAAAATACAAAAACCTTTTTTTCTTTTAGATCAGCAGAAAAGAATGTTAGCTCTGGCTTGTGGGTGTGACCTCCTCCAGGGCCCTCAGGAAGAAATTTAGAAAAAAGAAGAGCTGTCGGAGTTCAATCCTTTATTCCCCCTTATCTGAGGTCTACATGCCAGCAGATCCATTGTTTGGGGTCTGAGTTTCTAAAAAGAAACTCAGGGACATATGGTCCCTAAGAGGGGTCCCTGCTCATCTCAAATGAATGAATGAATAAATGATTTACTCTACAAGCCCTTACCCAGAGAAATAACAGATACACTCTAAGAATACCCTCATGGAATGGGATGAGAGGTATTTTCTCACCAGCTTGACTGCTAAGCTTAAGTTTGCCTTGTGTATTCACTGCATGGTCTTCCCCAAAGGTCTGCACTTCAGTGAGTGAACACTTTGTAAACAACACCCCTACTGCCTGAGCCCACATCCCCATCCTTCGACCCCCAATCAGTATTTCTCTGTGCTCCACTTCTTTCCTACCCTTCACCCACCTGGGTCATGCCTCCATCATCTCAGAGCACCGCAAGATAATGCATGATTCACTGTGGTGTGGAAGTGGGTCTAGGAACAGAATTTACCAGAGTCGGAGAAGTAATGAAAAGAAAAAGCACAGAGAGGCAGAGCTAGAACTTTGCGATGAAGCCATAAATGAGCTTGTTTTCATTTCAACATGTTAGTATGGCTACTTTAATTCATCTGATATCATATGCTCAACTGAGAATGCTTTCTAACTTTAATTTTCTGAGCCTCAGTTTCCTCATTAATAAAATAGGGATAAAGCATCAATCTTGAATTAGCTATGTAGTGATAATTAAATAAGAGAATGGACTCAGAAATATTTTGTAAGCTATAACTCATTATGTGGACAGGTGCAGTGGCTCACACCTGTAATCCCAGCACTTTGGGAGGCTGAGGCAGGGGGGATCACTTGAGTCCAGGAGTTTGAGACCAGCCTGGCTAATATGGTGAAACCCCCATCTCTACTAAAAGATACAAAAATTAGCCGGGTGTGGTGGCATGCGCCTGTAGTCCCAGCTACCTGGGAGGCTGAGGCAGGAGAATCACTTGAATCTGGGAGGTAGAGGCTATAATGAGCTGAGATCGCACCACTGCAATCCAGCCTGGGTGACAGGGCAAAACTCCTGTTTCAAAAACAAAACAAACAAAACAAAACAAAAACTACAACTCATTATGTAAGTATAAATAACAATTATTATTCTATAAAGACCTCACTAGGATCTTCAGAAAAACTTGGGGTGAATAAGAGAAAAACCACCTTCATATTATGAATTAACTGGCCATTTAAAATGAATTGAACTCTTTTCTCCTCCTTCTCTTCCTCATTCTTTTTTCCCCACAATTCATCCAGAAAACCAAACTTTATAATCGTATTATCTACATTGCTCTGTATTACAGCCCAGTTGTTTTCCAGCTGTTTCACATGGATGAAACAAGACAGTATATAGGAGAAGCCTCCAAACTGTAAAAGGCTATACACATTAAGGTGGAATTTCAGAGGCTCTGTGCATTGACTCCCAGGAATTAGGAAAAAGCCATTTCAAGGGCAGTGTGGCATCATCACCTAGGTGTGAAGTAGAGGTTGACTTAGGACTCAAGGTTAGTGTTGATTTTTTTGGCCATGGAAATGGAGAGCAAGCCCTGAAACTGTTGGGGGCAGAGTAATCCAGCACCTGTGCTTGGTGCTCTGAGTTTCTGGGAGGGGTATTTATTCACCAATGGCCTAACAGATTGAGTCTATAGTCCTGCTGGCAACTTGAAGGTCTTGAGATGGCTGGGGACTGACCTCACCTGTGGGGTCTTTCCACTTTACCACTCTGGGTACCAGACACTCTGCCAGGCCATAGAGCAGATGGTAAGGGCTGCGAGGAAACAGGATGTGGGCCTGTTACAGGGGTGAGTGTGGAGATTTTGCAGCTCAGGTAGGAAGTCCAGACCGCAAATCCAAGAGGCCAAGTGCGGAGGTAAGGAGGGTGGAGTAGTCACCTCATCCCTTCAAGACCCGAGAGGCAAAATTCTACCCAAGAATCAAAAAGGAGCTTTGACCTTTCTGCACAAGCAGAAATGATGGAATTCAATTCCAGGCAGAGACGAGTATGTGGGTGGATGGCCACTGCCACTCAGGATGGTAGCTGCAAAGTTGTAGCCAATCTGAGTTCACTGCTTCAGCAGCCCCTGCAGACATGATGAGAAGTGTAGTGATCAGAGCCAGAAGAGACGTGGGGATGAAGCAAACCTTCGGTATTCATCTGTCATAGGCTGATCTGGGAACAGAAAGGAAGTGGCATGCAAAGGCAGTCCATGGTGCCATGATAGGTGGCACAAAGGGCTTAGGGCCAAAGTTGGGGATAATCTTCAGGGAATTAATGCACCATGGGTTTTTTAATATAGGTTTTATTATTATTATTTAGATATAGAAAGGCCAACAGATCAGGAAATATCTACTATTGAAAAGAGTTTGTCTTTCATAGATCCAAGAAGAGAGAGCATTCTATTCTGTACAGGACCACATGGGAAAGCACTGGGCTTGATCAGGAGGCAGAGGGATGGGAGAGCCTGTGGGCAGGAGCCTTTATTGTGGTTTCTATAGGAAGGAACTGGCAGGGCAGGGCAAACAAGCTTAGGCTTGGCTGGCTTGAATAATTTCAGTGTGCTCTGGGGCATGGAGAGGCAGGTGGATAGTGGCCAGACCATGATAGCTCATAGGGGAGATGGGGGCAGTGGAGGCTCTGGACGGGTTGGTTTGCATATAAAAGGCACTGGTAGTTGGTCCTTTACTCTCTGTAGGAATTGGTTTACTTGGGAGGAGCAGTCCCTCCAGGGTCCACAAGGTCCTAAGATGTCAAAGAATCAGAATAAAGAAAATAAAAGACATGGTTTCTACAATGAGACTGCAGAATTCTGTTTAGGGGCGGTAGGAGAAATCCTGGAGAAAGTTGGCAGAGAGGAAACGACAGAAGGAGTGTGTCCAGAGTGAAGTCATGGCTCAGCCACACACTGTGTCAACCTCCCTTGCCATGAGGCCGGCCCCTCCTATGAGGCCTGCGTGCCCTCTCAGCCAGCCACGTTCAGTGCAGCCAGCTGTGATTTGTCCAGAATTGCTGTTTAGATGCAGAATGGGTGGAGGCAGGACATTTTCATGCAGCCATTTGATTAAATGACCACTACGGAATACAAACACATTTTTTTGTTATTGCTAGTAAGATTTCAAACTAATGCGCAGGCATATGTTGTGTGGGTTTTGTCATTTTGTGTATAAGTGAATCATCAGCGGCTGCAATAGTTTCTTAATTTTTTAAAACTAGAATCAGAATATAATTTATGGAATTTTATAGTTAGAAGTACCCTAAACCTTACATCATCCAAGCCTGTCTTTTTACATATGAAGAAGCTAAGGCTCAGAGAGATGTGTAGCGTTGTTAACAGAAAAACCAAACTCTGTAAAATGTTTTCTTCTGAGCCAATATGAGTGACCACAGCCCAGTGAAAACACAATCCCAAGAAGCCTTGAGTAAGTGGTCCTGTGGTGGTCAGATTAAAGTTTGGTTTTATACATTTTAGGGAGGCAGAAGTTACAGGCAGTCATAAATCAATACATGGAGGTTGCCCGGGCACAGTGGCTCGTGGCTGTAATCCCAGCACTTTGGTAGGCTGAGGTGGGTGGATCACCTGTGGTCAGGATTTCAAGACCAGCCTGGCCAACATGGTGAAATCCTATCTTTAATAAAAATACAAAAATTAGCTGGGCATGGTGGCAGGCACTTGGAATCCCAGCTACTCACTCAGAAGGCTGAGGCATGAGAATTGCTTGAATTCGGGAGGCGGAGGTTGCAAATGACCCCAGATCACGCAATGGCACTCCAGCCTGGGCGGCAGAGACTTCATTTAAAAAAAAAAATTAGGAAAAGATACCATATGCGTAAAAGATAGATAGATTGGACCATCTGAAATTGGGAGCTGTCATTTTTTTGGCTGCCGAGGAGCCAACGCCTCTTGTTATTTGGGAGCATCCCTTGTTATGGATGCCTCAGTGGGAAGCAGAGCTCTGGTTTCGCACCATAAAAGCTGTTCTGACACCAATTCTGGGATATCAGCTGAGTGTCCAGCAATTCAATTCAATTCTGATGCTCACCACCCAGGGTTTGTGCACACCCCACAGGTTTAAGGGCTCAGTTCTCCGTAAGATTGTCCTTGTTACCAAACACCAGCAGTTCAGTCTAGGCCCTTTGCTCACTGCACAGAAAGCCAATCCCTGAGACAAGTTTTGCTGGGGAGGAAGGCTTTATTCGGGTGATGTCAGCTGCCTCCTCTGCCTCCAACTAAAATTAGGGGTTAATATAGCTGGGAAGAAAAAGAGTAAGGGGAAGGAAGAAGAGTTGGTCAGCAGGAAGCAGATGGTGGGTTAGGCAGTCGTAAGGGGTCTGGTGTCTCCCTGTCTGGATGTGGTGATTCAGTAAGTTTCACTTCCCTGATACCATCTGGGAGGCCTGAAGGAACTCAGACACACAAATGTAACTTTCAGGCTGAGCCCTGGAAGGGTCAATTTCTATGTTTACTCAAAAAAAACCCATAAACATCTGTTCTATGGGGAAATGGGGCCAGTTTCATCCTCACTTCAGATGCCAGCCACAAATCTCAGGGGCTGCCTGCATTTCTGACCCACTGGCTACAAATTCGGGCCACAACCCCTGAGGTTCAAGAGCTGACTAAAATGACTCACAGAACTCACTGACAGTGCTGTATTTAGGATTACAGTTTTATTACAAAGGATAGAAACAGACAGATGAGGAGACACACAGGACAAGGTCCAGGAGGATCATGAGCACAGGAGCTTCTGTCCTGTGTTCACCCACCTGGTTTAATGGAGAGACAGGATGGGGTAAATCACTGGCCACGTGATGGAACTCAACCTCCAGCCACCTTCTTCTCCCTGGAGATCAGAGGGTCTGGCTGAACTTCCAACCCTTTAACCATAGGCTTGGTCTTTCTGGCATGGCCAGTCCCTCCCTTGAAGCTGTTTAAGGGCCCATAGAGTCACCTCTTTAGCATAAACTCAGGTATGGTTGAAAGGGGCTTGTAATGAATAGCAAAACATACTCCTATCCCTTGGGGAGTCCCAAAGGTTTGAGAGTTACCTCCCAGGAATGAGGGACTAAGACCAAACAAATTCTTTATTATACCTCAGAAGCCAAAGAAGCCCCATATTTCTCTCCAGGCATGGACACGTCCCAGGCTTTGTCCTGGAGCTTCCACTGGTGTGTGTGTGTGTGTGTGTGTGTATGTGTGTGTGTGTGTGTGTGTGTTGTTGTTGTCCAAAAGCCCAGGGATGGCTAAACAGTAGAAAGGAGAGTTTTGCTGGCGATCTCAGTTTGCAAATCAGCAAGAAATAGTCTCTGGCATGGACCAAATTTACTCTCTCTTCCAAGAGGGAAAGGGCAGGATGGGTCTTATGCCTCACAGGGCCTGTATTACACAATGGAGCCATACATATTCAGCAGGTTTGAAGGAATAGCTATGCATATTTATGAGGGAGCTGAGCACATGCACAATGAGTGAACATATATGTAACATACATCCCATGTTCACTTTGGGGCAGGGTTTTAGCATTAAAATGAGGTGGAATTTGACTCTTAACATCAAAAGGTGAACTATAAGACCCAAAGACAATTTGTGCACAGCCTCTATAGGCTGCTGAAACTGGCTTAAGATCTGCAGTTGCTTATCAGAAAATAACATTTGTAAGTCCGGTCCTCTGTCCAACAGAGTTGCAGTGGTCTGAGTTGTCAATCAGAGTCAGAAAGGGTCTGACAATCTGCCTGCTAGCTCCTATTGTTAGGGAGTTTAGCAAAGGTGTGGTTTTCCTGGTAGCTATAGGGATTCAGGGAGTTGCTGTGCCAGCTGGCCCTGAACCCTTGTCCCATAGGTAACTTTTGTTTCCTTAACATTAGGGTTCCCCTTAGTTGATAAAGGAGTGTCTGTTTTGGTCTCTCAATAGTATACATAGACACATACACATGTATTTACATTTAGAAAAATAGAAAAATATCTGGAAGAATATACCAAATTATATCTTTTAAAGAAGCTGTCTCTTTGGAGCAGGATTGTAGTTGGCTTACACCTTCTTTGTGCCTTTTTGTTTTCATTTATCTCAAGATGTACAATTTATAGATAGCACTTTTATAATCCAATCCCTGTAAATCTATTTTCTTCAGTTTTTAAAAAACCACTTTATTGAGGAATGACTCACCCACAAAGTTGTATATATTTAATGTATACAACTTAGTGAGTTTTGAGACAAGTATAAACCCATGCAAACGTCACCATAGTTTATGCCATAAATCTATCCATCAACTCCAAAAGTTTCTTCCCATTCTCTCTAATTATTATTATCATTATTACTATTTTGTGATAAGAACACATAAGATACACTCTCTTCGCAATTTTTCTTTAAGTATAAAATACGGTATTGTTTACCATAGGCATGGTGCTGCACAATAGATGTCCGGGGTTTATTCATCTTGTATAACCAAAACTCTGTGCCCTTTAGCTAATACTCTGCGTTTCTTCTTGCCCCAGCCCCTGGCAACCACCATTCCACTCTTCCCTTCCATGAGTTTGACTATTTTAGATTCATCATAAGGTGGGATCAGGTAGTGTTTGTCCCACTGTGACTGGTTTATTTTACTTGGCATGATGTCCGCCAAGTTCATCTATATTGTCACCAATGGCAGGATTTTCTTATTTTTTTGACTGAGTAATATTCTATATTATATATATAGTACCACATTTTCTGTATCAGTTCACTCATGCGTGGACATTTAGGTTGCTTCTGTGGGCTGGCTATTGTGAATGACGTGCAATGAACAGGGAAATATAGTTGTCTCTTTGAAATACTAATTTTTTTTTTTTTTGAGATGGAGTTTCGCTCTTATTGTCCAAGCTGGAGTGCAGTGGCATGATCTCGGCTCACTGCAACCTCCACCTCCTGGGTTCAAGTGATTCTCCTGCCTCAGCCTCCTGATAGCTGGGATTACAGGCACCTGCCACCACGCCCAGCTAATTTTTTGTATTTTTAGTAGAGGCGAGGTTTCACCATGCTGGCCAGGATGGTCTTAAACACCCGACCTCAGGTGATCTGCCCGCTTCAGCCTCCCAAAGTGCTGAGATTAGAGGCATGAGCCATTGTGCCTGGCCATGAAATTCTAATTTCAGTTCCTTTGGATATATACCCAGATATGAGATTGCTGCATTGTATTGTAGTTCTAGTTTTGATTTTTTTTAAAAAAACCTCCATATTGTTTTCAATAGCAGTTGCACCAATTCACATTTCCACCAGCAGTGTACAGGGTTCCCTTTCCTCCACATCCTTGCCAACATTTCTTATCTTTTGTGTTTTTTAAATGTTATTTTAGATTCGGGGGTATATGTGCATGTTTGTTATGTAGATATACCAATGGGGAGTGGGTTTCTAGTGTGCCCATTACTCAAATAGTGAACGCAGTACCAGATAAATGATTTTTTAACCTCATCCCCTCCCCACCCTCCCCTCTTTTGGAGATCCCAGTGTCTATTGTTCCCATCTTTATGCCATGTGTATCCATTGTTTAGCTCCCACTTATAAGTGAGAACATGCAGCATTTAATTTTCTGTCTGAGTTAATTCACTAAGGATAATGACCTCCAGCTCCATCTATGTTGCTGCAAAGGAAAGGATTTCATTCTTTTTTATGGCTGATGTAGATCTATTTTCAACCGGGTAAAACACCAAAGCTCACTCTTTGCTTGTTAAACTGCATCTGAGTTTCCTTACGCTACAATAGCAGCATCAGGGCATGTCACATCCAGTCCTGCCAGTGTGAGATTCCCAGCTCTTTGCTGTCCTCAGAAGGAGGAGGTGTCACTGAGCCACAGGAAGGAGTCTGGGGACCACTCTCCATTTATGCATCTGGCTGACCCTCTCTGTGCCCATTTTCTTACAGGGTTAAGGTGCTTGAACACAGGTTACATGAAAGGCAGTAAAACCTTGAACAGAAAATCAGGCACAAGTACAGTGACTGCCGGTGTGGATTTAGAAACAACGCTCCTGAAGAAAATGCTCCTAGCCACAGGCACTAGCACTGGCCTTACATGCACTGTATTAGTCCGTTCTCACATTGCTATAAAGAACTACCTAAGACTGGGTAATTTATAAAGAAAAGAGGTTTAGGCTGGGCACGGTGGTTCACTCCTGTAATCCCCACACTTTTGAAGGCCGAGGCAGGTGGATCACTTCAGGCCAAGAGTTCGAGACCAGCCTGGCCAACATAGTGAAACCCCAACTCTATTAAAAACACAAAAATTAGCTGGGCATGGTGGTGCACACCTGCAGTCCCAGCTACTCGGGAGGCTGAGCTGAATGAGTTTGCAAAGAGGATGCATCCGCACATGCAAACCTGCTGTCCTCCCCTGAGCAGGGTGATACTGAGGGATACTAAAAATAGCTAAAGAATTGTTTTGTTTTAGAAATAGGATCTCACTGTGTTTCTCAGTCTGGAGTGATCATAGCATACTACAGCTTCAAACTCCAGGGCTCAAGCCATCCTCCTGCCTTAGCCTCCCAACTAGCTGGGACTACAGGTGCACCACCACGCCCCAGTATTTTTTGTAAACTTTCATCCAACTAAAACACAAAAGTTCACTCTTTGCTTATTAAACTGCATCAGAATCTCCTTATGCCTCAGCAGCAGCATCAGAACATCCTATATTCAGTTTTTTAAACTATGTCTTCTTTTAAAAAGCATTTATTGAATTATAATACACATAAAGAAATTTGCATAGAGCATAAGTATACAGCCTGATACATTTTATCAACAGAGTTGCCTGTGTAACTGGCACCTACATCAAGAAGCAGAAGTTCATATGGGTGCCCCCCAGCCCACAGTCACCAGCACCTTTCCTAGCAAGGGTGGCCTCTCTTGATCCTGCCTTCTAACCTCCTGGGTTGGTCTCACCCACTTTTGTTCTTTATATGACTCTTGTGTGTGACTTCTTGGCTCAAAATTATGTTTGTGAGGGTCAACCCTGTTGTCTGTGGATGCAGTTTGTTGTCCTTGATGCTGGGTAGTGCATTGTGGGACTGCCCCACAGATGGCTTATCTATTCTATTGTTGATGCCCATTTAAGTGGTTTTCAGGTCTGCCCCATATGAACAATGTTGCTTTGAACATTCTTATACATGCATTTTGGTGCATATTTATATGCATTTCTGTTGGGTCTGTACTTATAAATGGAACTTGTGGGTCAGAGGGATGCATAAATTCAGCTTTAGTAACCTGTTGTATTAGTCCATATTCTGTTGCTTATATGAGAATACATGAAACTGGATAATGTATAAAGAAAAGGAATTTATTTCTGGCAGTTGTGGAGGCTAAGAAGGTCAAGGTCAAGAGGCTGTATTTGGTGAGGGCTTTCTTGCTGATGGAGACTGTGCAGAGTCCTGAGGTAGCAGATGGCATCACGTGGCAAGGGGGCTGAGCATGCTAACTCAGGTTTCTTTTCCTCTTCTTATAAAGCCACCAGTCCCACTCCCATGATAACCCATGAATCCACTAATCCATTAACTCATGAAAGCCCTCAAGATCCCATCATCTCTTAAAGACCCCACCTCCCAACATTGCCACAATGGGGATCAAGTTTCAACCTAAGTTTTGGAGGGGACATTCAAACCATAGCACCAGTGTTCCAAAGTGGTGGTACCAAGGGACACCCCACCCAGCAGTGTATGAGCATCTGGTGTTCTACACCCTTGCCAATGCTTCCTGTTTTCTGTCTCTCTCAATTCAGCCTAAGACAGCTCATTTTTAATGATCACTTACTGCATGTTAGGAGGTAAGCATTCACATGTGTTGTCTCATTTAATTTTCCAGCAATCCTATGAAGTCATACTCATTTTCACAGAGGTAGAAGGTTCCTCAAATCGCTAAACTGCGTGGCCTACATTGGAACCCACACTGGCCGGTCTCCAAGCCGTTGCTGTCTTCTACTACACTGCTTTTGTCTTGGGTGCATGATATGGTTTGGCTCTGTGTCCCCACCCAAATCTCAAAGTGAATTGTAATCCCCATATGTCAGCGGAAGAACCTGGTGGGAGATGATTAGATCACGGGGGCAGATGTCCCCCATGCTGTTCTTGTGATAGTGAGTGAGTTCTCACTTGATCTGGTTGTTTAAAAATGTGTGGTACCTCCCCCTTCACTTGCTCTTTCTCCCTGTCTCCCGCCACCATGTAAGACATGCCTTGCTTCCCCTTCAGCTTGCACCATGACTGTGAGTTTCCTGAGGCTTCACAGCCCTGTGAAACTGTGAGTCAATTAAACCTATTTTCTTTTCTTTTTTTTTTTTTTGAGACAGTCTCACTCTGTCACCCAGGCTGGAGTGCAGTGGTGCGATCTCGGCTCACTGCAACCTCCACCTCCTGGGTTCAAGCAATTCTCATCTGCTCAGTTACACAGAACTTATGACGTTTTCTCAAGATGACTAGCTGCTTTGGGTGATGCGTACAGGTTATTTGGGGGACTCAGAAATCTGTCACATTTGACCATCTCACCCCTGTGGCCAAAATAGTCCGGAATCACAGCTTGGTCCAGGCTGTACTCTCTGGGGGCAGAACTCGGAAAGGAAGGAGCTGTGTGCTCAGGCGACACCTCCTCCCTGGACTCTGTCCTGCCGCAGCAACTGCTGCCTTCAGCAGACCAGGCTGAGCTGTTCCCACTGAACGCACCCTTAGACCTGTGCTCCACAAGGGGCCTGCAAAATGCAGGATTTCACTAAGCTTAAAGAAAACCAGGAATTTCAGAGACGAACAAGAAAGAGGAGTGCTCCTCTGAAGTGAATCAGTCTCTGCAATCCAGCACATATTCGACGAGGTATGTATGCAAGTGTGCTTTGTTTGAAGAGCCCTACTTTAAGACGAGAAATGTGTATGAGGACAGAGGAATCTTCCCCTTTACAGAACAATTCCCTTCTCCCTTCCCCCTTCCTTCCCTCTCATAGCCGGTTAAATGAAAGGGGCAGAAGACTTTCAAACTGTGTTAAAAGCCAGTGTTCTAAATAAGCCATTTTTTTTTCCTTTTAAAATGTTCTTTTTTGGTATTTGTTTGGCATGCTGTAGTCCTTGGTAGAATTCTTTCAGAAAATTTCAGGAGATTTCAATTTACTAAAGGGAAACAGAACCTATTACCCCATGGCTTCATAACAGTAGAATTCAAAGTAAGAGAAACGGTGGCTTGGAAAATCTAAGGGAAAACGCTGGGGACATTTTCCTGCATACACTTTTAAAGTTGAGAATAACATGCTCACAGAAAATTGCAGAAGTCAAAGTATATGGTTTGAGAAATGTTCATGTAACCACCATCCAAATAGGCAATTACCCTCCTGCCAGTCATGTCCATACCCTTCCAGCATTACAGATTAATTGTGCCTTGTTTTGAAATATCAACTAAAAGTGGGATCACACCAAACGTATTATTGTGTGATATGGCTTCTTTTGCTCAATGTTATGGATTCACCACATTGTTAAGTATGGCAGCATTTCACTCACTTTTATTGCTGTCAAAAGAATGCATTTTTTTTCTTTCAAAGTGTTAATACTTGTTATCTCTACGTGATGGAAGTTTCTTTTATCAATACATAATAGTTATACATATTTTGGGGGTACATGTGACTTTTTGGATACCTGCATACAATGTGTAATGATCAAATCAGGGCAATTGGGATATTCAATCCCGCAAACACTTCTCTTTATATTGGGAACATTCACAAGAATGCATTTTTGACACGCATCCATGGCAATCCTGAGGCAGGCAACCCAGGCCTCTCTGTGAGAGATACTGCACCAGACCCAGGCGGCACAGCTCACAGCCCTGTTCTTCGGGACCTTAGAATCACAATGGCAGAAAACATAAAAATAGCCCCTCAAGAACCAGAGCCAGGTCCTGAGTTTAACTGAGGTCAGGAGCAATTTTGCAACCCCCTGGCTATAACCTAAAGTAATGCTGTGGAGAAGCTGGAGGGTGGAAATTGCTTTTTTCCCCATGGGGTCAGCAATATCAAACTCCTGGAGGAAAGAAGGTGTGTGTGTGTTGTGTGTGTGTGTGTGTGTGAGAATGTGTATGTGTGTGAGTGTGTGAGTGTATGTGTGTGTGTGATGGGCTGAACAAAATTAATATGTTGAGTCCTAACTCCTAGGACCACAGAATGTGACTGTATTCACAGATGAGGTCCTTCAAGCGGTAATTAAATTAAAATGAGGTCATTAGGATAGGCGCTCATCCCATATGACTGGTATTCTTATAAGATGAACTGTGGACACAGACACACACAGAGAGAAGACGGTGTGAGGACACAGGGAGAAGCTGACCATCTACCAGACAAGCACAGAGGCCTCACAGGAAGCCAATCCTGCCGACACCTGGACCTCAGACTTCCAGCCTCTAGAATGTGAGAGTCAATTCTTGTGGTTTAAGCCACCCAGCAGGCCGGGCTTTGTGATGGTCGCCCTGGCACATTAATACAGTGGTGTGTGTGCATGTGTTTCATCTTTTCTTACCAGACCTAAAATGTGCTTTGCAGGGAGCAGGGGCTTGGCACACCTGCGGAATGTAAGTGCTGTGTGTAATTGGTGACTCAGGCAGGAACAGGTGCTCACAGCTGACATTCCCAGGCCCTCCTCTCCCACCTTGGTTTGGAGGCCTCCCCCCATCTGCACCTCACCCCCTCCTCTCTCAGCTGACTGCCAGCTGCCTGGACTAAGCTGGCTGAGCTGTGCCAAATTGAGTGGCAGCTCTGAACAGATGCAGGCCTGGCAGGCTCCCTGGGGGCATCTAGAGGGGAAAGAGAACCATTGTGAAGTGGCAGGAAAAACACTTCTCCCTGGCAGCGCAGAGCAGATGGGGGTGGGGCAATTACCAAACAGGCTTGAGAGAAACAAAAGATGCTTCATGCAACACGACTCAATGCAAAAAAAGGAAACAAAACAGATTGATTTTCCTCACCGTCAGAACTCTTTTGAGAAATTGAGTCAATGAATAGAATCTTTTCTTTTTTTTTTTTTTTGCCCATCCTGGCCTCAAACATTTGGGCTCAAAAGATCCTCCTACTGAAGCCTCCCATGTAGCTGGGACTGTAGGTACAGGCCACCGCACCTGGCTTCAACTAATAGAATCTTTATCCTAATTTCAGGTCCCTTTAAGAACAGCCAGTGAGAAGGGTAAGCAGGAGACTCACACTAGATGTGGTTGACATCTTGGATCAGTAAGGAGAGAGTAGCCAGAAGCAAAGGGAAAGGCGTATCCTTCCTCCTTTTGATGGCTTAGTTCTAACATGTATTGTGACAAACCACCTCAGGTATTTGAGTGAATCTGTGGCTCCGTGGGAGGTTTTGTGTAAGAGTTCAGGCCCTCAGCTGACAGGTGCCCCTGAGGTCCCTCTATCAGCACGTTGTCTTAATAAGTAGCAGTGGCTTCTGTGTGAAGAAAAGCCCCACCCCGGGCTCAGCCACTTGAGTTTTAAAAACACATAATCGCTGCCTTTGTTTTCTACAAGAGGGCTGGCTTTAGGTTAGGTCAAAATTCCTGTGAAGTTAGGAATTTCTCCATCCAAGTTAATCCTTACAAAGTGTGTTACTCTCCTCTGTACTCCTACAACCTCAAGATAACCTATACCTCTGAGATAGGAGTTCAGCATCTGGTTTCACAAGATACAGGTCACAAAGACCCCGCGGATAAAACAGGATGCCGTAAGGAAGCTGCCAAGGCCGGGTACAGTGGCTCACACCTGTAATCCCAGCACTTTGGGAGACTGAGGTGGGCAGATCATGAGGTCAAGAGATTGAGACCATCCTGACCAAAATGGTGAAACCCCGTCTCTACTAAAAATACAAAAATTAGCCGGGCATGGTGGCGGGTGCCTGTAGTCCCAGCTACTGGGGAGGCTGAGGCAGGAGAATCACTTGAACCCGGGAGGCAGAGGTTGCAGGGAGCTGAGATTGCGCCACTGCACTCCAGCCTGGCGAAAGAGTGAGACTCCATCTCAAAAAAAAAAAAAAAAAAAAAAGCTGCCAAAACTGCCAAATCCAAGATGGCAATGAAAGCAACCTCTGGTCATCCTCACTGCTCATTACATGCTAATTATAATACATTAGCATAGTAAAAGTTCCACCTGCTTAGCTCCTGACAGTTTACAAATGGCATGGCAACATAGGAAGTCACCCTATATGGTCTGAAAATGGGAGGACCCCTCAGTTCTGAGGAATTTCCCACCCTTTTCCTGGAAAACTCATGAATAATGTACCTCTTCGTTAGCATATGATCAAGAAATAACCATAAAAATAGCCAACCAGCGGCCTGCGAGGCTGCTCTGCCTATGGGGTGACCACGCTTTTACTCCTTCACTTTCTTAATAAACTTTTTTTTACTTTACTGTCTTGGCTGACTCTTGAATTCCTGCGTGAAGCCAAGAACCAAGATGGTCTCTCAGGCTGAACCCCAATTTTGGGGTTTGCCCTATGACACCTCCACATTGAATGCACAAGACAATTTTTGACATGTCTGTATGCGTTTCTTCTGTAAGACTTCAAGAAATGGGAAGACTTTCTAAAAGCAGTTACATGTTTTGAATTGGTGCCCAATCCAAAACGCTGACAATACCAAATGCTGGTGAGGACTGAAACTGCCCTTGCAAAATTATGACAGTGAGAGAAATCTAACATAATTGACTCCATCTTGCTTCTAACCTTCAAGCTATCCTTGCTCATTCCTGAGTGTGGGCCAAACTAACCTTGGGAGAAATTTTGTTTATAGTTTAAATGATAGTAGCCCTTCCCCAAAACTAAACTGCCTTTGTAAAACTAATGAAAGACCCCTAGGTTAGGAGGATGAGAGGGGCCTGAATTCTACTAAGATGTAGGCATAGGTTAAAAATTACTAGCTATTATTCCAGAGGTCAGAAGATTTGCCACTTTCCCAATTACTCCTGTACATAACATCACTATTGTAGAGCCTAAGATTGGCCTTTTGAGATGTCTTTGCAGACATTTGCATTTCTGATGACTGGTTGGCCCCACCGAGACCAGTGACTCCTCTGTGGGCCTCACCCAAAAGTGAACTCAATACTTGAGGACCATTTTTCACAACCCTATGATTGTATCCCCAACCATTCAGCAGCACCCATACCCTACTTCTCTGCCCATCAAACTGTCTTTGAAAAACCTCAGGCTCCAAATATTTGAGGCGATTGATTTGAGCAATAACTCCGTCTCTCGCATTGTGTGGCCAGCCTCATGTCAATTAAACTCTTTACTGCAAGAGCATGGTCTCAGTGAATTGATTTTGTCTGTGCAGAAGACAGGAAGAACTCGTTGGGTGATTACAGGATGTGGAGCAATGGGAACTCCACAAAATTCAGTGTGTTCTTACCATAGGATCCAGCAGTTGGCTCCTTGGTGTTTACCTAAATGAGTGGAAAACTTATGTCCCACAAAAACCTGCACACAGATGCGTTGATGAAAAAAGCCAAACTTTGTAAAATATTTGAAAAGGCTTATTCTGAGCCAAATATGAGGACCATGGCCCATGACACAGCCTCAGGAGATCCTGAGAATATGTGCCCAAGATGGCTGAGTTACAGTTTGGTTTTATACATTTTAGAGAGACAGAAGTTACAGGCAAATACATAATATATTATGTACATGTAAGGTATACTTTGGTTCAGCCAAGAAAGGTGGGACATCTCAAAGCAGGGGCTTCCAGGTCATAGGGGGGATTTAAAGATTTTCTGATTGCTAATTGAAAGAGTTAAGCTTTGTCTGAAGAGTTGAAGTTAGCATAAAGAAATGCTTAAGTTACACTAAGGGAAGTTGTGGAAGCCAAGGTTCTTGTTACGTAGATGAAGCCTCCAGGTAGCAGGCTTCAGATAGAATAGATGGAAAATGTCTCATTGGATCTTTTTTCTTATACTTTAAGTTCTGGGGTACATGTGCAGAGTGTGCGGGTTTGTTACATAGGTATACACATGCCTTGGTGGTTTGCTGCACCCATCAACCCGTCAATCTACATTAGGTATTTCTCCCAATGCTACCCCTCCCCAGCCCCCCAGCCCCCGACAGGCCCCCGTATGTGATGCCCCCCTACCCTTTTCCATATGTTCTCATTGTTCAACTCCCACTTATGAGTGAACAACAGGCGGTGTTCGGTTTTCTGTTCCTGTGTTAGTTTGCTGAGAATGATGGTCTCCAGCTTCATCCATGTCCCTGCAAAGGACATGAACTCATCCTTTTTTATGGCTGCATAGAATTCCTTGGTGTATATGTGCTACATTTTCTTTATCCAGTCTATCACTGATGGGCATTTGGGTTGGTTCCAGGTCTTTGCCATTGTGAATAGTGCCACAATAAACATAAGTGTGCATGTGTCTTTATAGTAGAATAATTTATAATCCTTTGGCTATATACCCAGTAATGGGATTGCTGGGTCAAATGGTATTTCTAGTTCCAGATTCTTGAGGAATCACCACACTGTCTTCTACAATGGTTGAATAAATATACACTCCCACCAACAGTGTAAAAGTGTTCCTATTTCTCCAAATCCTCTCCAGCATCTGTTGTTTCCTGACTTTTTAATGATTGCCATTCTAACTGGCATGAGATGGTATCTCATTGTGGTTTTGATTTGCATTTCTCTAATGACCAGTGATGATGAGTTTTTCATATGTTTCTTGGCTGCATAAATGTCTTCTTTTGAGAAGTGTCTGTTCATATCCTTCACCCACTTTTTAACGGGGTTGTTTCTTTCTCGTAAATTTGTTTAAGTTCTTTGTAGATTCTGGTTATTAGCCCTTTGTCAGGTGGATAGATTGCAAAAATTTTCTCCCATTCTGTAGGTTGCCTGTTCACTCTGGTGATAGTTTCTTTTGCTGTTCAGAAGCTCTTTAGTTAAATTAGATCCCACTTGTCAATTTTGGCTTTTGTTGCCATTGCTTTTTTAGTCATGAAGGCTTTGGTGTTTTAGTCATAAAGTCTTTACCCATGCCTATGTCCTGAATGGTATTGCCTAGGTTTTCTTCTAGGGTTTTCATGGTTTTAGATCTTATATTTAAGTCTTTAATTCATCTTGAGTTAATTTTTTTATAAGGTGTAAGGAAGGGATCCAGTTTCAGCTTTCTGCATATGGCTAGCTAGTTTTCCCAACACCATTTATTAAATAAAGAATTCTTTACCAATTGCTTGTTTTTGTCAGGTTTATTAAATAAAGAATTATTTACCGATTGCTTGTTTTTGTCAGGTTTGTCAAAGATCAGATGGTTGTAGATGTGTGGTGTTATTTCTGAAGCCTCTGTTCTTTTCCATTGGTCTGTTTTGGTATATATCTGTTTTGGTACCAGTACCATGCTGTTTTGGTTTGAAGTCTATACTATATACTATAGTTTGAAGTCAGGTGGCATGATGCCTCCAGCTTTGTTCTTTTTGCTTAGGATGGTCTTGGCTATATGGGCTTTTTTTCAGTTCCATATGAACTTTAAAGTAGTTTTTTTCCAATTCTGTGAAGAAAATCAATGGTAGCTTGATGGAGATAGCATTGACTCTATAAATTACTTTGGGCAATATGGCCATTTTCACAATATTGATTCTTCCTATCCATGAACATGGAATGTTTTTCCATTTGTTTGTGTCCTCTCTTATTTTCTTGAGCAGTGGTTTGTAGTTCTCCTTGAAGACGTCCTTCACATCCCTTGTAAGTTGTATTCCTAGGTATTTTATTGTCTTTGTAGCAATTGTGAATGGGAGTTCACTCATGATTTGGCTCTCTGTTTGTCTGTTATTGGTGTATAGGAATGCTTGTGAGTTTTGCATATTGATTTTATATCCTGAGACTTTGCTGAATTTGCTTATCAGCTTAAGGAGATTTTGAGCTGAGACCATGGGGTTTTCTAAATATACAATCATGTCATCTGCAAACAGAGACAATTTGACTTCATCTTTTCCTAATTGAATACCCTTTATTTCTTTATCTTGTCTGATGGCCCTGGCCAGAACTTCCAATACTATGTTGAATAGCAGTGGTGTGAGAGGGCATCCTTGTCTTGTGCCAGTTTTCAAAGGGAATGCTTCCAGCTTTTGCCCATTCAGTATGATATTGGCTGCGGGTTTGTCATAAATAGTTCTTATTATTTTGAGATACGTTCCATCAGTACCTAGTTTATTGAGAGTTCTTGTACGAAGGGCTGTTGAATTTTGATGAAGGCCTTTTCTGCATCTATTGAGATAATCATGTGGTTTTTGTCATTGGTTCCCTTTATGTGATGGATTACATTTACTGATTTGTGTATGTTGAACTAGTCTTGCATCCCAGGGATGAAGCTGACTTGATCATGGTGGATAAGCTTTTTGATGTGCTGCTGGATTCAGTTTGCCAGTATTTTATTGAAGATTTTAGCATCGATGTTCATCAGGGATATTGGCCTCTTTTTTTTTGTTTTGTCTCTGCCAGGTTTTGGTATCAGGATGATGCTGGCCTCATAAAATGAGCTAGGGAGGATTCCCTCTTTTTCTGTTGTTTGGAATCGTTTCAGAAGGAATGGTACCAGCTCCTCTTTGTATCTCTGGTAGAATTCAACTGTGAATCCATCTCATCTTGGATTTTTTTTTTTTTTTTTGGTTGGTAGGCTATTAATTACTGCCTCAATTTCGGAACTTGTTATTGGTCTATTCAGGGATTCAACTTCTTCCTGGTTTAGTCTTGGGAGGGTGTATGTGTCCAGGAATTTATCCATTTCTTCTAGATTTTCTAGTTTATTTGCATAGAGGTGTTTATAGTATTCGCTGATGGTAGTTTGTATTTCTGTGGGATCAGGGGTGATACCCTCTTTATCATTTTTTATTGTGTCTATTTGATTCTTCTCTATTTTCTTCTTTATTAGTCTGGCTAGTGGTCTATCTATTTTGCTAATCTTTTCAAAAAACCAGCTCCTAGATTCATTGATTTTTTTGTAGGGTGTTTCCTGGTTCTATCTCCTTCAGTTTTGCTCTGATGTTAGTTATTTCTTGTCTTCTGTTGGCTTTTGAATTTGTTTGCTCTTGCTTCTCTAGTTTTTTTAAGTGTGATGTTAGGGTGTTGATTTTAGATCTTTCCGGCTTTCTCTTGTGGGCATTTAGTGCTACAAATTTCCCTCTACACACTCCTTTAAATGTGTCCCAGAGATTCTGGTATGTTGTGTCTTTTTTCTTATTGGTTTCAAAGAACATTTTTAATTCTGCCTTCATTTAGTTATTTACCCCATAGTCATTCAGGAGCAGGTTGTTCAGTTTCCATGCAGTTGTGCAGTTTTGAGTGAGATTCTTAATCCTGAGTTCTAATTTGATTGCAGTGTGGTCTGAGAGACTGTTTGTTATGATTTCCATTCTTTTGGATTCCCTGACAAGTGTTTTACTTCCAAGTATGTGGTCAATTTTAGAATAAGTGCAATGTGGTGCTGAGAAGAATGTATATTCTGTTGATTTGGGGTGGAGAGTTCTGTAGATGTCTGTTGGGTCTGCTTGGTCCAGAGCTGAGTTCAAGTCCTGAATATCCTTGTTAATTTTCTGTCTGGTTGATCCATCTAATATAGACAGCGGGGTGTTAAAGTCTTCCACAATTATTGTGTTGGAGTCTAAGTCTCTTTGTAGATCTCTAAGAACTTGCTTTATGAATCTGGGTGCTCCTGTATTGGGTGCATATATATTTAGGATAGTTAGCTCTTCTTGTTGCATTGATCCCTTTACCATTATGTAATGGCCTTCTTTGTCTCTTTTGATCTTTGCTTGTTTAAGTCTGTTTTGTCAGACACTTGGATTGCAATCCCTGCTTTTTTTTGCTTTCCATTTGCTTGGTAAATATTCCTCTATCCCTTTATTTTGAGCTGATGTGTGTCTTTGCACATGACATGGATCTCCTGAATACAGCACACAAATGGGTCTTGATTCTTTTTTCAATTTGCCAGTCTGTGTCTTTTAATTGGGGCATTTAACCTATTTACATTTAAGGTTAACATTCTTATGTGTGAATTTGATCTTGTCTTTATGATGCTAGCTGGTTATTTTGCCTGATAGTAGATGCAGTTTCTTCCTATTGTCAATGGTCTTTACAGTTTGATATGTTTTTGCAGTGGCTGGTACCGTTTTTCCTTTCCATGTTTAGTGCTTCCTTCAGGAGCTCTTGTAAGGCAGGCCTGGTGTTGACAAAATCTCTCAGCATTTGCTTGTCTGTAAAGGATTTTATTTCTCCTTCGCTTATGAAGCTTCATTTGGCTGGATATGAAATTCTGGGTTGAAAATTATTTTCTTTAAGAATGTTGAATGTTTGCCCCCACTCTCTTCTGGCTTCCAGGGTTTCTGCTTGAGAGATCCGCTGTTAGTCTGATGGGCTTCCCTTTGTGGGTAACCTGACTTTTCTCTCTGGCTGCCCTTAAGATTTTTTCCTTCATTTCAACTTTGGTGAATCTGACAATTATGTGTCTTGGAGTTGCTCTTCTCAAGGAGTATCTTTGTGATGTTCTCTGTATTTCCTGAATTTGAATGTTGGCCTGCCTTACTAGGCTGGGGAAGTTCTCCTGGATAATATCCTGAAGAGTGTTTTCCAACTTGGTTCCATTCTCCCCATCACTTTCAGTTACACCAATCAAACGTAGGTTTGTTCTTTTCACAGAGTCCCATATTTCTTGGAGGCTTTGTTCGTTTCTTTTCACACTTTTTCTCTAATCTTATCTTCTCGCTTTATTTCATTGAGTTGATCTTCAATCTGTGATATCCTTTCTTCCACTTGATTGATTCGGCTATTGATACTTGTGTATGCTTCACGAAGTTCTCATGCTGTGTTTTTCAGCTCCATTGGGTCATTTATGTTTTTCTCTAAACTGGTGATTGTTAGGAATTTGTCTAACCTTTTTTCAAGGTTCTTAGCTTCCTTGCATTGGGTTAGAACATGCTCCTTTAGCTCAGAAGAGTTTGGTTTTACCCACCTTCTAAAGACTCTTTGTGTCAATTCATCAAACCAATTGTTTGTTCAGTTTTGTTCCCTTGCTGACAAGTAGTTTTGATCTTTTGGAGAAGAGGCATTCTGGTTTTTGGATTTTTCAATCTTTTTCTGCTGGTTTCTCCCCATCTTCATGGATTTATCTACCTTTGGTCTTTGATGTTGGTCACCTTTAGATGGGGTTTGGTATGGACATCCTTCTCGTTGATACTGTTACTATTCCTTTCTGTTTGTTAGTTTTCCTTCTAACAGTCAGACCGCTCTGCTGCAGGTCTGCTGGAGTTTGCTGGAGGTCCACTCCAGACCCTGTTTGCCTGGGTATCACCAGCAGAGGCTGCAGTACAGCAAAGATTGCTGCCTGTTCCTTCCTCTGGAAGCTTCATCCCAGAGGGGCACCCACCAGATGCCAGCCAGAGCTCTCCTGTATGGGGTGTCTGTCAGTCCCTACTGTGAGGTGTCTCCTAGTCAGGATACACAGGGGTCAGGGACCCACTTGAGGAGACAGTCTGTCCCTTATCAGAGTTTGAACGCTGTGCTGCTAGATCTGCTGCTGTCTTCAGAGCTGTCAGGCAGGGACATTTAAGTCTGCTGAAGCTGCACCTACAGCCACCCTTTACCCCAGGTGCTCTGTCCCAGGGAGATGGGGATTTTTTCTATAAGTCCCTGACTGGGGCTGCTGCCTTTTTTTTCAGAGATGCCCTTCCCAGAGAGGAGGAATCTAGAGAAGGAGTCTGGCCACAGCGGCCTTGCTGAGCTGTGGTGGGCTCTGTCCAGTTTGAACTTCCTGGCTGCTTTCTTTACACTGTGAGTGTAAAACCGCCTACATCATTGCCTACTCAGCAATGGTGGACCCCCTCCCCCAGCCAAGCTTGAGCGTCCCAGGTCCACCTCAGACTGCTGCGCTACCAGCGAGAATTTCAAGCCAGTGGAATTTAGCTTGCTGGGCTCCATGTGGGGGGACCCACCAAGCCAGATCACTTGGCTCCCTGGCTTCAACCCCCTTTCCAGGGGAGTGAATGGTTCTGTCTCACTGGTGTTCCAGGTGCCACAGGGGTATGAAAAAATAAACTCCTGCAGCTACCTCGGTGTCTGCCCAACGGCCCCCAGTTTTGTGCTTGAAACCCAGGGCCCTGGTGGCGTAAGCACCAGAGGGAATCTCCTGGTCTGCAGGTTGTGAAGACCGTGGGAAAAGTGCAGTATCTGGGCCAGAGTGCACCATTCCTCCCGGTAGAGGATCTCATGGCTTCCCTTGGCTGGGGGTGGGAGATCCCCTGACCCCTTGCACTTCCTGGGTGAGGCGACGCCCCACCCTACTTCGGCTCACCCTCCGTGGGCTGCACCCACTGTCCAACCAGTCCCAATGAGATGAACTAGGTTCCTCAGTTGGAAATGCAGAAATCACCTGCCATCTATGTTGATCTCGCTGGGAGCTGCAACCAGAGCTGTTCCTATTCAGCCATCTTGCCAGCCTCCTCACTGGATCTTAAAAGGTGTCAGACTCTTCAGAAAAGACCTAGTAAGGGAAGGAGATTCTCTACAGAATGCAAATTCCCACACAAGAGATGGTTTTGCAGGTCCAGCACAAAATATGTCAAAGAAAATACATTTTTGGGATAAAATACTTTGATTTTCTTCAGAGCCTACTATCTGCCATGTGATGCTATACCAGAGTCAGGTTGGAACTAGGTATCTCATTGCTACAAAGAGTCTGTTTTGTCAGTCTTATTCCTATCTTAATGTTAATGCTGGTAAGTTTTATGTAAAACTCCAAAGGGAAGAGGGTATAATGAGCTATGTCTGACTTTCCACTTTTGGTCATTATTTCAACGAGTTTTTCAGGTTTCTTTGGGATCCCTTGGCCATGAGGGAGTCCATCCAGTTGATTGGGGAGCTTAGAATTTTATTTTTGGTTTACAGATTTTTACGGCAGCTTTTTTCATAATTGCCCAAATTTGGAAGCAACCAAGAAATCCTTCAATAGGTAAATTGATAAACTGTGGCCCATCCATACAGTGAAATATTATTCAGTGCTAAAAGGAAATAAGCTACCAAGATGCAAAAAGACTTCACACAAAACCTGCACACAGGTTTTGGGAGAGGGGAAGGGATTGTATGAGAAATCTCTGTCATTTCTGCTCAATTTTGCTGTGAAACTAAAACTGCTCTATAAAATAAAGTATATTTTAAAAATTAAAAATAAAGTGAGGGAAGGTGGCAGGAGAAACCATGAGTACAGAAAAAATTATAGCCTAGTTATAGTGGGGCTGGGCGATAAGCCAAGCATTCATGAGCTGGAGCAACAGAGAGATAGCAGGTGCCCCTGCCCAATGGGGGCCAATATTCAACATTCTTAAAGAAAAGAATTTTCAACCCAGAATTTCATATCCAGCCAAACTAAGCTTCATAAGTGAAGGAGAAATAAAATCCTTTACAGACAAGCAAATGTGGAGAGATTTTGTCACCACCAGACCTGCCTTACAAGAGCTCCTGAAGGAAGCACTAAACATGGAAAGGAACAACTGGTACCAGCCACTGCAAAAACATGCCAAATTGTAAAGACCATCAATGCTAGGAAGAAACTGCATCAAGTAATAAGCAAAATAACCAGCTAACATCATAATGACAGGATCAAATTCACACATAACAATATTCATCTTAAACGTAAATGAGCTAAATGCTCCAATTAAAAGACACAGACTGGCAAGTTGGATAAAGAGTCAAGACCCATCAAGGTACTGTATTCAGGAGACCCCTCTCATGTGCAGAGACACACATAGGCTCAAAATAAAGGGATGGAGGAAGATCTACCAAGCAAATGGAAAACAAAAAAAAGCAGGAGTTGCAATCCTAGTCTCTGATAAAACAGACTTTAAACCAACAAAGATCAAAAACAGACAAAGAAGGCCATTACATAATGGTAAAGGGATCAATTCAACAAGAAGAGTTAACTATCCTAAATATATATGCACCCAATACAGGAGCACCCAGATTCATAAAGCAAGCCCTTAGAGACCTACAAAGAGACTTGGACTCCCACACAATAGTAATGGGAGACTTTAACACCCCACTGTCAGCATTAGACAGATCAAAGAGACAGAAAGTTAACAAGGATATTCAGGACTTGAACTCAGCTCTGGACCAAGTGGACCTAATAGACATCTACAGAATTCTCCACCCCAAATCAACAGAATATACATTCTTCTCAGCACCACATTGCACTTATTCCAAAATTGACCACATAGTTGGAAGGGACATACCTCAAGGTAATACAAGATAAATGGCAATAAATGATGAACCCACAGCCAACATTACACTGAATGGGGAAAAGTTGAAAGCATTCTCCCTGACAACTGGAACAAGACACTTTCACCACTTCTATTCAACATAGTACTGGAAGTCCTAGCCAGAGCAATCAGACAAGAGAAAAAAATAAAAGGCATCTAAATTGGTAAAGAGGAAGCCAGACTGTCGCTGTTTGCCACTGAAATGATTATATACCTAGAAAACCCTAAAGACTCATCCAAAAAGCTCCTAGATTTGATAAATGAATTTGGTGAAATTTCAGGATACAAAATCAGTGTACATAAGTCAGTAGCATTGCATTACACCAACAATGACCAAGCTGAGAACCAACTAAAACACTCAACCTCATTCACAATAGCTGCAAAAAAAAAAAAAACAAAAACAACAACAAAAAAAACTTAGTAATATACCTAACCAAGGAGGTGAAAGATCTCTACAAGGAAAACTACAAAACACTGTTGAAATAAATCACCGACAACACAAACAAATGGAAACACATCCCATGCTCATGGATGAGTAGAATCAATATTGTGAAAATGACCATACTGCCAAAAGCAATCTATAAATGCAATGCAATTCCCAACAAATTACCATCACCATTTGTCACAGAAGTGGAAAAAACAATCCTATAATTAATATGGAACAAAAAAGAGCTCACATAGCCAAAGCAATACTAAGCAAAAAGAAAAAAATCCAGAGGCATCATATTACATGACTTCAAACTATACTACAATGCTATAATTACCAAAACAGCATGACACTAGTATAAAAATAGGCATGTAGACCAATGGAACAGAATAGAGAACCCAGAATAAAGCCAAACACAGCCAACTGATCTTCAACAAAGCAAATAAAAACATAAAGTGGGGAAAGGACACCCTAGTCAACAAATGGTGTGGGGATAATTGGCAAGCCAAATGTAGAAGAATGAAGATGGATCCTCATCTCTCACCTTATACAAAAATCAATTCAAGATGGATCAAAGACTTAAATCTAAGACCCAAGACCATAAAAATTCTAGAAGATAACATTGGAAAAACTCTTCTAGACATTGACTTAGACAAAGAGTTCATGACCAATAACTCAAAAGCAAATGCAACAAAAACAAAGATAAGTAGATGGGACTTAACTAAACTAAAAAGCTTCTGCACAGCAAAAGAAATGATCAACAGAGTAAACAGACAACCCATAGATTGGGAGAAAATATTTCCAAACTATGCATCTCACAAAGGACTAATATCTAGAATCTACAAGGAACTCAAATAAATCAGCAATAAAGAAACAAACAATCCCATCCAAAAAGTAGGCAAAGCACAAGAATGGACAATTCTCAAAAGAAGATATACAAATGGCCAAGAAACATATGAAAAAGTGCTCAACATCACTAATGATCAGGGAAATGCAAATTAAAACCACAATGAGATACCACCTTACTCCTGCAAGAATGGCCATAATTAAAAAATCGAAAATAACAGATGTTGGTATGAATGTGAGGAAAAGGGAACGCCTCTACACTGCTGTGGAAGTGTAAACTTGTACAACCACTGTGGAAAATGATATGGAGATTCCTTAAAGAACTAAAAGTAGAACCTCTATTTGATCCAGCAATCCCACTACTGGGTATCTTCCCAGAGAAAAATAAGTCATCACATGAAAGACACTTGCACACACATGTTTATAGCAGCACAATCAGCAACTGCACAAATATAGAACCAGTCTAAATGCCCATCAATCAATGAGTGGATAAGAAAAATGTGGTATATATAGACCATGGGCCACTCAGCCATAAAAAGGAATGAAATAGTGGCATTCACAGCAACCTGGATAGAGTTGGAGACCATTATTCTAAGAGAAGTAACTCAGGAATGAACAAACAAACATCATTATGTTCTCACTTATAAGTGCAAGCTAAACTATAATGACATAAAGGCATAAGAATGATATAATGGACTTTGGAGACTCAGAGGAAGTGTGGAACGGCAGTGAGAGATAAAACAATACACATCGGGTACAGTGTACACTGCTTGGGTGATGGGTGCACCAAATCTCAGAAATCACCATTAAAGAAATTTTCCAAGCAACCAGACACCACCTATTCCCCCAAAGCTATGGAAATAGGAAAAATAAAGAAAGAAGGGACACTGATCCTTGAATTAAAAAAAAGAAAAGGGAAATAAAGATGGGGATTAAGCCATGAAAACAAAGAAGGAGCTGGAATCTGCTGGCCCCTCTGCATCTGCCTTTCACTGCATCTGACCACAAGGGCCACCTGAGAGTATTGAGTGCATTTCATTTCCACCTTTTTCTTTTTCTTTTTCTTTTTTTTTTTTTTTTTTGAGATGGAGTCTCGCTCTGTTGCCCAGGCTGGAGTGCAGTGGTGCAATCTTGGCTCACTGCAAGCTCCGTCTCCCAGGTTCACGTCATTCTCCTGCCTCAGCCTCCTGAGTAGCTGGGACTACAGGCGCCCACCACCATGTCCAGCTAATTTTTTGTATTTTTAGTAGAGACGGGGTTTCACCATGTTGACCAGGATGATCTCGATCTCCTGACCTCATGATCCGCCCGCTTGGCCTCCAAAAGTGCTGGGATTACAGGCGTGAGCCACTGCGTCCAGCCCCATTTCCACCTTTTAAATGTCATAGAGGTACCTTGTTTGGTCAGTTCTAACCTGAAACCTCATAGGGTTCAAGATTCTGAGAAAAATTATTTCATCTTACGTTAATACAGCCAATTTGTGGCAAACACTGATATCAAATTTACATTCTACTGCCATTTTCTGAGCCTTAAACTTTTAGTTTAATGCTAAAGCATAGTGTAATCTTTTTGAAGATATTTTAAGTGGCAACTAATTTTAATATGGGTAGTACCAACAATGTATGTAACTCAACTGAAGTGATGACAATATAAACAGCTCTGACCAAGGTTGCATGTGCACAGGCCATGACCACTGTGTCACAACTGGCTGGCAGTGTTTATAAGATGCCATCCCCTGTAAGATACATCCCAACTACAAAGACATCAACATGTGGGAAATGTACTTCCTTATTGATATGGTTTGCATATGTGTCCCCTCCAAATCTCATGTTAAAATATAAACCCCAGTGTTGGAGGTGGGGCCTGGTGGGAGGTGACTGGATCATGGGAGCAGATCTTCATGAATGGTTTAGCACCATCCTTTTGGTGATGAGTGAGTTCTCACTCAGTGAGTTCATGTGCTATCTGGTTGTTTAAAAGTGTGTGGCACCTCTGCCTTTGTTGTCATGTTCCTGCTCTCACCATGTGAGATGCCTGCTCCCTCTTCACCTTCCACCACGATTAGATGCCTCTGAGGTCCTCCCCAGAAGTGATGCTAGCACCACACTTCTTGTACAGCCTGCAGAACCACGAGCCAATCAAACTTCTTTCCTTTATAAATTACCCAGCCTCAGGTGTTTCTTTATAGCAATGCAAATAGCTAACATACTTATGAACTTTTATTATTTCCACTGCTTCTATTTACAGGTACGGAAAATGAGAAATGGAGAACCTAAGCAAGTTTTAAATTGGAGAAGTTGACAGAAAAAAGATGCAAGAACATTATAAAGTATTTTATCAAAATTCTTCAATTCTCAGATAAACTGAGGTCAAAGAGCATAAGTGTCTTGATTATTTTAACACAGCTCAGTAAAGACATTGTGAGGGTGTAAATCCATGTCTTTTGAGTTGAGAGGCCATTGCCTTTTCTTGTGTATTATGCTGAATGTAAAGCACAGAGCCTACACTTGGGAATGGTTTAAAGGAGTGCATTTCAAACTTTTTTTGGATCATGATCCATATTAATCACCATATATTACATCTGCACCCATACACAATACAAAAATATATAAATATATAACCAAAGCAAAAGTTTTATGAAGCAATACTTAGTACACATGACACATTCTAATATTTTTATTTGTTTTATATTCTGTTTAGTTTAAAAATATGCTGGGCACATCTATTTCTGGCAAAGATAGAGTAGCTTGTTTTGACCAACCTCCCACTGAGAAAGAACAAAGAAATGGAAAAAATATTTTTAAGAAATTTATTTGCCAGCATTAGAGATACCAAAGCAGTGAAAGCTTAGTGGCCAAAATTCCAGAGAGAAGGGAACCCCCAAAAATGAGCCCTATGTTTGCTGCTCCCTTTGAGGCAATATTGTAATTATTCTAAAAATGAAAACAGCAACTAAGAGCCTGAGAAGCTGAGCAGAACTTTTGGCATCTCTATGAGGCAGGGGCAAAAATTGATATTCAGCAATCACCAAGGAAATAGGGCCCCAGAAAACACCCCAGACTTTCAGGTGAGATCCTCAAATACTGTACCCTAGAATACAAGTGAATCAGAAATAGACCAGCTCTCACAAGTGCTAAAGATCAATTTCAAATCAACTCAGTCTCAAATTGTTTGAAAGTAATCTATGTCTACCCTGACTGCTTGCCTTAAGCATAAGTAAACTGAAGATAACATATTGAATCCCAAAACATGTTTTATACAAAATATGGACATTCAATTAAAAATGATCTGGCATACAAAAATACAAGAATAGACCAGAAACCAAGAAGATAAAAAAATTACACAATAGAAACATTCCCAAAGGAGACCCAGATACTGAAATGATCAGAATTGGATTTTAAACTATGATTTGCGCATTCAAGAACTTGAAAAACAGGATGAAAAATAGGCCAGAGAAATGCAAACTACAAAGGATAAAATTGAAATTTTATAACTAAAAGTTATAATAATTAAAATTAAAGACTCAGTGAACCCAATCAATGAATAGGTTCAACAGCAGATTAGACACAATAGAAGAGAGAAATAATGAACTGGAATACAAACCAGAAGAAATAATCAGATAAAAGTATAAGTAGATTTTTAAAATGCAGAAAAGAACACAAAAGTCATATGACATATGGTACATATCATGGGCATATCTAGTCAGTAAAGAAGATGAAATGGACCTGTAAAAGATACTTAGTAAATAATGACCAATTTTTATTTTTATTTTTTATTTTTTTTGAGAAGGAGTCTTGCTCTGTCACCCAGGCTGGAGTGCAGTGGCGTGATCTTGGCTCACTGCAAGCTCCATCTCCCAGGTTCACGCCATTCTCCTGTCTCAGCCTCCTGAGTAGCTGAGACTACAGTCGCCCGCCACCATGCCTGGCTAATTTTTTGTATTTTTAGTAGAGACAGAGTTTCACCATGTTAGCCAGGATGGTCCGATCTCCTGACCTCATGATCAACCTGCCTCGGCCTCCCAAAGTGCTGGGATTACAGGTGTGAGCCACTGCGCCCCACCCCAAAAATTTTTCAAACTGATGAATAACATCAAATCACAGAGTCAAGAAGTTATATTTATTCTAAGCAGGACAAATACAAAGAAAGCCACACATAGGCACAACAAACGCAAACTTCTGAAAACAGGAGACAAACACTTTAAAGCACATAGAAAAAAATAAGACGTCATTCCTTCAAATAGGCAATCGTAAATCAACTGACAGCTGATTTATCACAAAAATAACAGAAGCAAAAGACAATGTCTGTCTTCAAATTGCTAAAAGAAAATACTGCCAAGCTGGAATTCTATGCCTAGTAAAATTAATCTTTAAAAATGAAGGTGAAATAAATATATTTTCAGACACATTAATAATTCAAATATACGGAAATAATTTGTCACCCACTAACCTACACTAAACGATATAGTCAAGGGAGTCTTTAGGCAGAAGTCAAATTATCCCAGATAGAAGTTTCCAACAGAAGAAGTATGATTTCCGCATAATAATGATAATAATGTCTAGTGGGATTTAAGCATATATATGTGTATATATAGATATATGCACATGTACATATATATGCTCAATAACAGTATGAAAGGCAGAAAAGGGATAAATGTAGCTAAAATATTCTAAGCTCTTTGCATTGTCCAGGGAGTACCAAAATTATTAGCTTATAAGATATTTTAATAAGTTCAGGGTGCATAGTGTAATTTATCAATAAAAATAGTAAAATAATGCATGACTGAATTATAAAAATATTTAATCACAAGAAACCAAGAGAGTAGAAAAAAACATTAAAAAGTGAAACAAAAATTAAACTATAATAAATTTTATCACAAACATACTAGCAATTACATTAAATATGAAGTTACTAGATACTTCAATAAAAATGAGAAAGATTGTCAGATTGGATTGCCAGATTGGATTGGCCTTGAACTTCTGGGCTCAAGAAGTCCTCCAACTGCAGCCTCCCAAGTAGCTGGAACTACAGGTGCTTGTGACCTTGCCCAGCTGAGAACGCCTTTCTTCCCAGCCATTTTCCAAGCCTCGCCTCTGACCTCATATGGATTCTGTGTTCTCTATTATATTTTCAATCTATCCCCTTCTTGGTTAAGGTAACCAGATTTGATTTATGTTGATTGCAATAAATAATTCATTAATGCATTTCCAGAACTCTGGTCTTTGAGTCCTAGGCCAATAGATATACTTGCATCCCTATCCAGAGAGAAAAGAACATGACAATTTCCCATTCTTCTCATTCTGAGAATCAGAAAATTGAAGGAGTAGTGATTGCATTCCCTTTATAGGAGGAATCTTATTAATCATTGTTGAGACATCTCAGATTTCAGGTTTAGGTTTTACAAAGTAAAAATGTCTTCATCATTTTATTCCCAAGAGGTTTCGCTTTGCTTTAATACACTCAGCAAAATGCCTGCCACTCCTTTTACTTATTACCAGAGAACAGCCTTTCACTAATTCTGAGGCACTCAGCTCTCTATGTCTCTGCTATGAACACTTTGTTCTGCAGCATCTTTATCTTATTTTATTTTTCCCCAACTTATTTGATTTTGAACTGAAGAAACGACTTCAAATCCACTTCCAAACCAAAAAGACTCTCGTGCTGAGCAGCATCGCAAACTCTGAGACGTCTTGTGAGCATGGTCCCTGACTGTCACACCCAGGGGTTTACTGTTTAATTGACAAGTTGCAAAAGGGCTGCAGATAGAAAACACCAGACAGCCGGTATGTTTTCTTAGGATGGAACCATGTTTTTTAAAAAATAAAAGTAAAAACTAAGCCACAAAGAACAGGAGATTTCACATTAAAAATTCAGATTTTTTTACATCATTAGAAAACTACAGAATGTAGCAGCAAGAAGTCCACATTCCACAGGGCACAACAAAGCATGTCGCTACCAGTTTGCCTCAGTCCCCAGCTCTCCCTGTTATCATTCTGGCACTGAGGCTGAAAGTCTGCTGTTATTTTCCTGCTGCTTCTTCTGTTGTCTGTGAATGAAAGGTAGAAAAGACCATCTGTTTGAAGAAAAATGGAACAGAACATATTTGCAAGATTGCCTAATGGTTGTGTAATTTGTGTCCTGCACAAACAGCACAAGTCAGGGCTGGTATACAGTGCACACTTACCCCTGGCTTGGGGCAGCATCAGCCCAGAGGGGACATCATTTTCTAATTTGCTCAAAGCCTTCATATAGACTAGCAGGGGCTGGGCATATTTTATATGTGATGTGTGTTTGTGTGAAAAGAGTAAAATTCAGCCTGCTTTACTTATTTAGGTTGCCTGGTCAGCACTGTACACATCTGAATTTGCAATCTTTGGTATATTCCTACTTGTCTTAATCCACTCAAGCTATGTAGTGAATTCCTATAATTTTATGTTGCTTCAGCATCTATTTTGAATACAAGTTGGACCTTCTTATACCCGAAGCCAAGAATAGTCACCGTTGACACAGTTTCCAGTTACCCACCTCTTCCCAATTTCTCAAGGTGGTTGACCCAGGTATCTGCCTTAAAAAACTGCCTCCTGGTGAACACTTTGCTATGGGACAGCTAGATGCAGCCTATATTGCATCTCACCCCACTGACCCCCACACTCGACGAGGGCTGCACAGATATGCTGCAATGATCATCTTTCAGTAAGCGTGACTCCATGGAACTCATGCCTGCTTGCTCTATAACCATCAGTTAGAACTCCCAGCAGGAAACCTGCCTGGGTAACACCTGGGACCCCAGTGAAGTCCCCAGCCCCTAGGTCCTTCTCTCTCTGGTACTCCCCCTGCTGGTTGAGTGCCCTGCCCCTGCAGTCTTCCTGTTTACCTTATTGGTTCTCCCTTTCTCTTGTGGATCTCTAAGTAATCCACTGCTTTTGATATTTCCTGTGTTTTGTTGCATTGTCTCCTCTGTGTCTCACCTGACCAACACACCTGAAGCTAACTTCTCTCCAGGTCAGCGTTCCCTGAGACAGTGGCTATCTCACTTGGAAGAAACTGGACATAGGTCAAACAAGAGCCACAAAAGCATTTACCAAGGGAAACACATTTTCTGTGATAGGGACCCCGGGTCACAGGCCAGACAGTTAGGCATCCTTTATTAGGATAAAGAAGTATCCTGTGAAAGACACAGAGTAAACGTTCATGACCACCTCCCCTACAGCCCCATCAGCACAGGCCTAGAGTTTACAGCCTCCCTCAGGAGAGAACCTTAAGACCAAATTAGGAAAAAATATAACAGGCTGCTCTAAAAAAAATACCATAGACCAAATAGCTTATAAGAAAAAAAATTTTGCTTCTCACAATTCTGGAGGCTGGCAAATCCAAGATCAAGGCACTGGCAGAGCTGGTGTCTGATGAGGGCCCATTTCATGCTTTATGGACATGCCTTCTGGCTGTGTTCTCACATGGTAGAAGGGGTGAGTGAGCTCTCTGGGGTCTTTTTCCTAAGGGACTCATTCATAAGGGCTCCACCTGCCTGATTTAATCACTTCTCAAAGGCTACATCTTCAAATACCATCACATTAGGGATTAAAATTTTAACATATGGATTTGGGGAGACCTAAACATTTAATCTATAGCACTACTGTTTCATAAGCTATAATTTCACAGAATTTCCAGAACAATCCAGATATAAAAAAATTTTTTTCCCAACTAGGCATGGACAAGCTGAGACCGTTTCTGTTCTTACAAATGCCCAAAACAGACTTGATTTTCACCCCCTCCCTTTTGCCCAGTGGGTGACTGCACATTAGAATAGTCCCTGTTCACTCCCATGTTGAAGCCTTTACCCCTGCTCTCTCCCTCGTTTGAGATAACCTCACCACCCACTACACCTATCCAGATCTTTCCTATTCTTTTTTGAGACAGGATCTCGCTCTGTTGTCCAGGCTGGAGTGTAGCTGCATGAGCATAGCTCATTTGCAGCCTCAACCTCCTGGGTTCAAGTGATCCCTCCACCTCCCAAGTAGCTGGGGCTACAGGGCACGAGCCACCATGCCTGGCTATTTTTTTAATTTTTTTTTGTAGAGACGGGGTCTCACTATGTTGCCCAGGCTGGTCTTGAACTCCTGGGCTCAAGCAATTCTCTTGCCTCGGCCTCCCAAGATGCTGGGCTATCCATTCTTTAAGGTTAGAGTGGACATCTATTTGTTTTGTCTGCCAAGTACCCTTTCATATAGAGCTGTATGTGGGATACTGGTTTTCATCCCAGATCCCAACTTCAAGGCCCATGTAACTGTCTATTCCCCAGAGGCCAAGAATGTCAGTGGGTGACAGCTCACAGTTGCATCCCTCCCAGCCACAGGAAACAGCTTCACCCAGGGTTACGTCCCCTCCTGGGGTATTCTGTGGCCAACAATCAGCTGATGCAGAACTCTATAAAGGATCACCTGAGGCCTTAGTAGCAACAAAGGGAAGGGTGGCTTCTCCCTCTGCCCAGTCCTGCCATCTTCACTCCCCTAGGTATATCTCCTGACTGTACCTGCAGAAAGTCTTCAGCATAAAGTCTGGCTTTGAGTCTTTTTCCAGAGAACCCAATCTAGGGCCATTTACTAGTACCAGAAGTGGCCCTAGGCAGTTGCCTCTAATTTAGAATCATTTGAGGGGGATGTCGGAGCAGGATCACTTGCTGGCCAGTTGGTGTAAGGATCCCATCACCAATGGTAGGAGGTGATGCTGTAGGGGTGCAGATGCCATAACATTCCACCAGTGATAAACTGGGTTGGCTTTCCAGTAGAAGGGATCGCATGGACTGATGCAATATCTCTGAGGCTTGAGAGAATGAAGACAATCATAGCAACAAGGACTATGGAAGTGGGTGGTTGATGCTGAGTACTCTTGATTTATTGATGACAGATAAGGACAGTCAGAGTAATTAACCACCAATTCAAGGCAATACTGAAAGTCAAAGCGTTCTTTGCAGCTTTTAAGGAAAACTTGATCTCTTACAACTGGAGGGCAGAGAGAAGACCAGGCTCAGGACTTAATCCTAAGAGTAGAGGAGTTTCTGGGATGGTTGAATTCCCCACTCCACTAGGTCTCCTATGTCATGGTCAAGTCTTTCATGAGGAAGGAATAGAACCCTGCAATTCGGGACAGCAGTGTCTGGATATAGGTATTTGTGAATATTGAATCCCCAGATTCCCCTGAACCAGCTGGTCCTTTAGAATTGGTCCATTTTCCCTTGTTAGAAGATGGCTCTTGCCTTTGCTCAAAGATGGTGCAGGAGCCTCAAGTAAGGCTGGCATTTTGTGAGACACAGTTTGCTTCCCTCATGGTCTACCCCACCTCCCATCCTGGCAAATTATAAAAGTCAAATCTCTGTGGAGGTCTATTGATGGGGTATTGGGCTTACTAAGGAAATAGAAGGACCAAGGAGCTGCAGAATCTGGCTAACATATACCTGCAGGAGCTGGGAGAGCATGCATGGAATGGAATCTTGAAGGTGCTAAATCGAGAGGAAACAGGCAATAAAGTTAGATGAAAGATGGTTTATTATTATAGGAGCTTCTTCCATGATAAAGGATTTAGCATCCTGGCAAGGGCTAATATGCTGGGAAACAGGGTTAATAGCACCCTGGGAAACAGGGCTACTAAGATCTTAGGCTTTCAAAATCTTGGAAAGAGTGATGGCTCACATTTAGTGAAATAGAAATATCATAACTTCCTTGGCAGATGGAAGAGAAAAGCCTCAAAGCCTCAAAGAAGTGGGCCTCCTAAAGTGGATCAAGGCCAAGAATGCGAGGTGAGAAATCCACCAGCTGACTCTGTGAGAGGGCCCAAAGGATGTTTGTTTACCAAAGTCATAAGGAACGGGCTGGTGAAAATCCCAGCCTTGCCAAGAAGCTCAGTGGAGGATGTCCTCTGTCAGCCAGGGATGATGATTGCAATAGGAGTGATAAGATCCTGAAATAATAGAGGTCAGGGGGTGATAATTAAACATCAGAAGCCAGCTGGGTGCAATTATCACAATAAGGAGCAAGGCTGAGTGAGACCATAGGGAAGCTGGTCTGCAGAGAGCTAAGGATGGTTCATAAAACACACTGTCTCTAGAGAAAAGACAAATGGGCACCCAACAAGAATGTTGCTTAATGTATAAAGTCCAAAGAAATTAAGGAAGGTTGATCAGAAGACTGAGGGCAGTCCTCCCAACATAAAGTGAAAATTCCTTGCCTAGTTTTTGAAGCCAGCCACTTCTTAGAAATGGAACCCAGTGACTCAAGAAGAGATCAAGTCCCTATGAGGAAGGACCGTGCAATAATGCAGCAAGTGTACTAAATAGTAAATTCCTGGATATATTAGTCAGCATTCTTCAGAGAAACAGAACCAATAATATACTATATATATGATGTCATATATAGATCATATATATACTATCTACTATATATCATATATAGTATTTTATTGGTTCTGTATATATTATTATTGGTTCTGTTTCTCTGAGGAAGTCTGAGTAATACATCTTGGAATTTACTATTTATCTAGGAAACTCCTAGCTCACTAGCTAAAGAGAGAGGGCGGCTGGCAAGTCTGAAATCAATAGGGTGGGCCAGCAGCCTGAAAATTCAGGAGAGTTGGCATTGCAGTCTTGAATCTGAATTCCACAGGGCAGCAGGCTGAAAACTTGGCAGGGTTTCTATGTTCACAATCTGGAGGAAAATTTCTTCTTTGGGAAACCTTCGTCTTTGTTCTTAAGGCCTTCTACTGATTGGATAAGGCCAACCCACAAATGGAAAGTAATCTGCTTCACTCAAGTCTACTAATTTAAATGTTGATTACATCTGGAAAATACTCTCACAGTAACATCTAGGCTGGTGTTTAAAGAAACATCTAGGCACCATAGCCAGCCTAGCCATGTTGACATGTGGAATTAACCAGCATAGTTGACCTTCCCCCAATAGGATCTATTGCCATTTATTCAGGTAACCATGGTAACCATGCACTGGGGGCAGGGGGAATACCCAGTCCTTTCAAAAATGTTGGGTACAAGATTGGGATTACTATTGATATCTGGGGCCCTGGCCCACATATGTCTTATGGGGAGTTCTCTGGGAGGCCATTTTCCTGGTCACTAAATGAATAATTGGAGTGGCCATGCTTGATGGTTGGCAGAACCTTCACACTGGCTCTTTGACCTGCAGGGCAAAAAGTATTAAAGTAAGAAAGGCTCAGAAGAAGGTTTAAAACCACTCCCTAACCATGCCAAGACAGTAAGTAAAAAACAATACCATATTCTATGGAGAATGCAAAAACAATGATAGCAGGAGTGATGGTTCTGTGAAACCCTACATAACTCATCAGTCTGGTCTCTGCAAACACAGTGATTCATGGCTGATGACAGTGAACAGCAACAAACCTAACCCAAGAACAGCCCCCAGTGCAGCTACTGTGTTAAATGTGTTATCTTTGCAAGAGCAGATTAACCTCTAACATGTAGGATGTGGCCATTGATTCACTGAGTGAGTGCTTGTCCAACCCTGTCAGGGAGAATAATCAGAAAGAGTTTGTGTTCATATAGCATAGACAACAGTATACATTTGTGGTATTGCCCTAGGGCTATGTTAACTTTCCTTCTTTCTGCCAAAATATAGTCCAAAGAGACCTAGACTGTATGGATAATCCACAGAATATCACATTAGTCTATCACATCAATGGTGTAATGTTAATTAGACCAGATGAACAAATTATTGCATCTCATACCTAAAATTAACAAAGTACAGGTAGGGCATGGTGGCTCATGCCCAACACTTTCAGAGGCTGTGGCAGGAGGATCGTGTGAGGCCAGGAGTTAGAAACCAGACTGGTCAACATAGTAAGACCCCATCTCTACAAAATAAAAATTAAGAAAAAAATTAGCCAGGCATGGTGGTGCATGCCTATAGTCCCAGCTACTCAGGAGACTGAGGCAGAGAATTGCTTGAACCCAGGAATTCGGCTACAGTGACCCATGATTGCAGCACTGCATTCCAGCCTGGCCTGCACTCCAGTGAGACCCTGTCTCAAGCAAAACAAAACAAAACAAAATGCAATGTGTGGTAGGCCTCTTTGTGTTCTGGAAGCAGCATATTGCACCGTTGGGAAGGTGCTCTGATGCATTCACTGAGTGATATGGAAGGCTCCAAGATCTGAATGGGACCCAGAGTGGAGCAGGGCTCTGCAGCAGATCCAGGTGGCAATGCGTGCAGCCGTGCTGCTTGGGCCACTTGATTCAGTTACTAATGTTATCTGTGGTGAGGAGAGATGCTTTGTGGCATTTATGGCAGGCCTCAGTAGGAGAATCACAAAGTAGACAGCTAGAATTCTGGCGCAAGGCCATGCCACCTGTAGCAGAGAACACCACATCATCTCATCGTTGGCCAGTGGGTTCTTTTTGTCCACTGCCCAGAAAGCCAATGCACTGAGAATAGCAAAGAAAGAGTTTACTTATTGCAGAGCTGGCCAGGCACAGTGGCTCACACCTGTAATCCCAGTATTTTGGGAAGCTGAGGTGGGTGGATCACTTGAGGTCAGGAGTTCTAGACCAGCCTGACCAACAGGTGAAACCCTGTCTCTCAAAAAACACAAAAATTAGCTGGGTGTGATGGCACACACCTGTAATCCCAGCTACTTGGGAGGCTGAGGCATGAGAATTGCTTGAACCAGTGAGGTGGTTGCAGTGAGCTAAGATTGCACTACTGCATTCCAGCCTGGGCAACAGAATGAGACTCTGTCTCAAACAAACAAACAAACAAATTGCCTCAGGACCAGCTAAGCAGAAGGATGGGAGATAATTCTCAAATTCACCTCCCTGAGAATTGAGGGCTAGAGTTTTTCAAGGAAAGTTTGGTGGGCAGGGAGATAGGGAATGGGAAATATTGATTGTTTGGGTCAGGGATGAAATCACAGGGGGTTGAAGCTGTCTTCTTGCACTGAGTCAGTTCCTGGGTGGGGTTAATGGTCAGGATGGTGTCAGTTGATTCATACAGAATGCCAAGTCTGAAAAATATCTCAAACGTCAACCTTATATTTTACAATAGTGATGTTATCCATAAAAGCAACTGGGGAAGTTACAAATCTCATGACCCCTGGCTGTTACTCCTGAGTAGTAAGTAGTTAAAGAAAGGCAAGTTATACAACAATGACTGATTAGAGTTTAACTATGTCTACATCTTTGCAGAATCTGGACCCTCATCACAATCCCAATATTGTTATCTTTTATTAGTTTTACAAAGGTGGTTTGGGTCCCCAAGTGAGAAGGGGGTTAGTTTCAGGAAGGGGCTGTTATCATCTTTGTTCTAAAATTAAACTATGAATTATATTCCTCTCAAAGCTAGCTTGGAATGAGCAACGATAGCTTGTGGGGTTAGAAGCAAGATAGAGCCAGTTATGTCAGATGTTTCTCACTAAATTTTTGCAAAGATGGTTTCAATTTGAAAAAAACAACTTCAGGTACACTATTGGGTCTTGGTAAATGGAGCATATGACCTTGAACATCAAGTGACCACATGGCCAGAAATGCCCATCATAAGGTCAGATGGCCCAACAGAAATCCACCATAAGATGGAAATTGTACATCTAGGATCAACACAAGTGGGGCCAGAAGACACAAGCAAGTTGTGTGAACAGGTAGCCCAAACTTTATGTCACCCATCACTCTTGCACTGGCCTCTTCTCCAGTTCACAGTGGTGGCTGCAGGGGAGTTTCCTTTGTGAACAGTGGAAAGGAAAGGGCTGAGCTTGGTTCATGGATGAGTCAGCTTGTGTCAGTGGATGCTGAGAACAGATGGCAGCTGCACTGTTCAGGACTGACCTTGAAAGAGCAGTGAAGGAAAATTCTTCCAATGGGTATAGACCCAGGCAGCATACCTGGTCACCCGACTGTGGAAACAGAAGAGGCCCAAGATAAGAATATACTGAAACTCATGGCCTAGCTGGTTGGTCAGAGCCTTGTAGTAGAAGAATTAGAAAGTCGAGACAAGGAGGTGTGGATGGAACCATGGGAATGTATTCCATGTTAATAGCCATTAAAAGGCACCCACTATAAAAGAGGCTCTAAACAACAAGACAGACACAATGACTCAGCAAGTTCATGTCAACCATCCCAGTGCTGCTACCAGGAGCGTGTGAGCAGAGTGGCCAGCATGGCAGAGATGGAGGCTACACATGGGCCCAGCGGCAAGAGTTTCCACCCACCTAGTCTCATCTAGCTACTTCCGCTGCCAAATGTCCAACCTGACATTGAGCCTCTGACACAGCACCATTCCTCAAGAAGACCAACTTATACATTCCTCAATGAAACCCCTTGCTACGATTGATTTGACTGAGAAGATGTACATTCTCAATATGGTCTGCCTTTCCTGTCCACAGGGCCTTGGCCATTATGAGCACTTACAAAGTATTTATTTCATTCCATCTACAAAGGATCCTGTAAACATTACTGCAGACCAAGAGGCACTTTACAGAACAAAAGTGTGGCCATAGGCACAGAGAATCCACCAGCACAGAGTCCAATTACTTACTGTATCATGCAGAAGCTGCCAGCCTGATAGAGCAGTAGACTTCCCTTAAAGATGCTGCTCCTGGAGGATTCCCTGTGAAGATGAGTTGTCACCCTCCAGGAAGCAAATACAACCTAAAGCAATAACTATTATATACTGATGTGTCCCCATGGGCTGAGGAGGAATGCACTGTTTACCGGTACTGCAATGACCCACTCTGGGAGCGTGGGCTGCCCATCTCCCTTACTTCAGGCTCTGTGGGCGAGAAAAACAGCCACCATCCTGATAGGGATTATAGATCCTGATCATCAGGAAGAGGCAGGACTGATGTTGCATGAGAAAGAAGGGAAAAATACATTCACCATTCAGGTGATCTACTGGGACATGGCTTAGTGCTTCTCATGCCCAGTTTTAGTGGTAAATGGATAAGTACAGCCATGATGGCCGAAGAAGGACATGGTAACAGGGTCTCAGACTCCTCAAGGATAAAGGTCTGAGTCACTCCAACAGGCTCTAGCCAAGGGCGAGTTGAATCTAGAATGAGTTGAGGAGGAGGGGATGATGAGTATTAGATATAACCTCAAGAGCAATATACAACCTTCTCTTGTAAATTTCCCTTGAAATAAGACCAACCAAAGTCTTAGAGCAGTTGTTCTCATAGGGACAAACTTATCATAAGAAATAAATAGACGTGAACAGGGCGAAGTGTGGACAGTCCTGTATGCTGTGGTACATCCCTCAATGCCCTCTTTAAAGCAGCAAACACATTCTTTGGTGTCTAGGAATATCCACTGCTGATGGTTTGTAGCTGTGTCTTTCCCTGGGAATCACCCTCAGCTTCACCCAAGGTCATACCTTCTCATAGGGAAATGACACATATAAATGACACATAACAATGACCGGTCAATGGGACACAGTAGTCCAGCTTCCTTGTCTCAGTTGGGGACAATTCTCAGCTCCAGATCTCCCTGTAGCTAAGGCCCCAGGTGTAACCACATTATGGGTTAGTTTCTTCCACTGTCCAATCCTGCCTGCCTTTCTTCCTTATGGGTGTGTCCCAAGAACACTCTCCAGTAATCCTTCTGCACACGCGTCCCATCTCAGGAGCTGTTTCTAGGGAACTTCACCTTCTTTGAGGGAACATCTCTCCCAACTCCATTCATGTGGCTCTAGCAGGGGCAAAGAGTCACAGCATCTTGTCCTCCTGGCCACCATTGGCCCAGGGTAAGGTTTTAATTTTTTTAAGATAGGGTCTCACTCTGTCACCCAGGCTGGGGTGCAATGGTGTGATCATGGTTCACTGCAGCTTTGACTTCTGGGCTCAAGTGATCCTCCTGCCTCAGCCTCCTGAGTAGATGAGACTACAGGCATGAACCACCACACCCAGCTACTCTTTTTTTTTTTTTGAGACGGAGTCTCGCTCTTTCGCCCAGGCCGGACTGCAGTGGCACTATCTCAGCTCACTGCAAACTCTGCCTCCCGGGTTCACGCCATTCTCCTGCCTCATCCTCCCAAGTAGCTGCTACTTTTTATTTATTTTTCATTTTTGTAGAGATGAAGTTTTGCTTTGCTACCCAGGCTGGTCTTGAACTCCTGGTTTCAAGAGATCTGCCTGCCTTAGCCTCCCAACGTGCTGGGGTTACAGGCTTGAGCCACTGCACCCGGCTGGGATAAATTTTTAAATCCTCCACTCGTGGGGAAAGCCAGTCTACAATAAATGAGAATGAAGGCAACACCCAGAGAGAGGCAAAAATTAAAGAGAACAAGACTGTAAGTCACTGTTTCGGATGGCTTAGATGCCCTTCTTTCTCCTTCTTCTGACTTTAGTTGTTCAGCTTTGCGTCTATAGGCTACTACTCAGCCCTTACAAAAAACAACCCTTTGGTGTTTAAGTTAATTTGAGTGGAGTCTTTTATAGTTACAACCAAGAGGTCCTATCTAATACAAAATTCTAACTGAAGTCCTATTGTCTTTATGAAACTGTCATTGGTTTCTTCAGTGTAAAATGATTTATCCCCATCCCAGGCTGCACAGACCCCCGAGGTGTGTACCATACTCCTTGGTCTGCAGTTCTGTCTTGTAAAATTCTATCTATCATCTATTATTTATTGTGGTAAATTACCCATAACATGAAATCTACATCTTAACCATTTTTACATGTTCAGTCCAGTGGCATTCAGTACATTCACATTGTTGTGCAACCATCACCACCATCCATTGCCACAACTATTGTCTTTATGAAACTGTCATTGGTTTCTTCAGTGTAAAATAATTTATCCCCTCCCAGGCTGCACAGACCCCCGAGGTGTGTACCATACTCCTTGGTCTGCAGTTCTGTCTTGTAAAATTCTATCTATCATCTATTATTTATTGTGGTAAATTACCCATAACATGAAATCTACATCTTAACCATTTTTACATGTTCAGTCCAGTGGCATTCAGTACATTTACATTGTTGTGCAACCATCACCACCATCCATTGCCACAACTCTCATCTTCCCAACTGAAACTCTGTCTCCATTAAACAGTAACTCCTCTTCCCCTTCCCAGCCCCTGGCAACCATGCTTCTACTGCCTGTTACTGTGAGTTTGACTCCTCTAGGTATCTCATACAAGTGGAATCATACAGCGTTTGTCCCTTTGTCTGCATTATCCTTTGTTTTCTGTTTAGTCTTGCCTGCGCTTTCTAGCTTGTTAGCTCTTGCCTGATGCCCCATGTTTGCCAGCCTCTTTACCTCCCTATGCCTGGAACAGCCTGGAAGCAGTGGCACCTTCCTTCCCCTGCAGTTTGGGGTGTCCCCTTTTTCTGTCCTGTAGCCCTCAGCTTAGCCAACTTGAGGACTGGCTTTCAACACAACAGGAAAATGTGAGGGCTCCCTGGCTGAAGCAAAATATTCCCAGAGTTGTGAAGGTTCTTCTTGGTTCTTGCTCCTTTATGTGGTTTATTTTTATTTTTTATTTTTTACAACATGGGAGCATAGATTCAAGTTTCCCTGAGTATATACTCCTCTTTCTATAATTTTTTCTTCATACTTCAGTTCCTGAGTGTTCACTGATGCCTGAAACTCTTGACCACTTGTCTTGTTTAACTCTCTTATAAGAGGTTCCTGGTACCACACACACACAAGTAATAATAATAATAATAATAATAATAATAAATAGATCTCAGACTGGAAACCAGAAGACTCAGTTCTGATCCTGGGGCCATGTAGCCTTGGACAAGTCTCTCAAAGGGTCTGTATCTCAGTTTCTTCTTCTGTAACATTATGCTAACCCATGATACATGCTTCCTGTGTGTCAGGCACGGTGTCTGGATTATCTTATATAATACAACAATGTGATCTGCATAGGATAAAGACACTTGGGTTAGAGAATATGTCACTTATCTGAGATCACACACAGTGGTGAAGCTGGGGTGAGAGCTTGCATCATCTGCTTCTGAACCCCATGCTTAGCTCTGTTGCCCTAGGCTCTCCAACCATACCTTCTCAGTTGCTCTTCATCTCCAAAGGTCTGTAACTGTTTCTGCCTAGCCGGCATGCACCTGCCCCAGCTTCAGACTTTTCTGTGCTCCCTGGCTCTTGGCCAAGAGCCACACATTTGTCTGATGCTCCACCAGAATGCCTTGAGTCCAAAGAGCCTTTGGGACTTTGAGCAAATCATTGGGCCTGGGCTTCCTTCCATAAGTCTTAAAGCATGAAAGAGGTTGTATTTAAGATGGGTTTTGGTGCTCCCATGGAGAACAGAGTGGCAGAGTATCCAGAATCATTGACTCCTTGCGCTAGAGGGAATGTTTAGTTGTGATTTAGTTATTTCCCTTGACTCCATCTGTTTCAATCAAATGGACATCTACCCAGGGAAGAATATTGGGATTTTCTGGGTTTGGAGGAGGGCTGGAGAATTAGAACTGACCATTTGGGAACAGTAGCAGGTAGCTTTCTCACTCTGAGCCTGGCAGGTGGCAGGTACACAGAGGAGAGAGCTGGTGGCACCGAGGAGCTGTCCGGGAGGCCTATTTTTGGAAGACACATAGGGATGGCAACCTCATGAGTCCGTGAGAGGAGTTTTTTTCTTTTGAAAATACTCTTTAATGTCTCAATGTTCCACTTTCCTGGGAATGGAGTGGCTGCTGCCTTTCAGGGGAGCTATAAATAGTCCTAGCCAGTTTGATTAAATAATGCCACAGAATGAGGGTGAGGAGGGCCAGGTGTTCTGGGAAACCTGTACAGCTGCCAATAATTGGATTAAAAAATGCAGAGGCTCCAGCTTGGCTGGCAGCATGAATACAGCATAGGGAGAGAAAAGGGCTTCCTAGGCCCAGCTCCCCAAAAGCCAATGGATATGGGGGAAAGGGCTGTGTTGATGCTCCTGGGAGGAACTTCCAAGGAAGCCAAGGACTCTGGGGCTTGAGTGGACTCTCTGCCCAAGTGAAAAGTGCCAGGCTCAGAAGAGGACCCTGATGGAGTGCACAGACCCTGGCGGGGAGATGCTCAGAGCAGGTGCATTCATAGCTGCTGTAGGGATGCCCTGCTCTGAGCAGGGAAAGGGCAGTGGGTACATGAGCTCCACACTTTCCCCACAGGGCTGTTGTGTTCTCATGGGCCTCGGCCAGCAGGTGCCCTTGGCCCTTCAAATGGCTCATCCAGAACCATGTTTCTGGGCATTTTAAGGCATGGGGGAGGAGTGTTTTCTTGGCAAAGATAAGCAGAATGCAAGAAATAAATAGCTTCTCATGTGCATATAATTATACTGAGGCTCAGTGATTACTCGGGATCCTGACTTGGAATAAAGTCAACAATTCAGCAGTCTCCTAAAGACTTTGTCCAGCCCCACCTCCCTCATGTTTTTGAATCTATGATCCTATTACCATCAGGGCATCAAATGTTTCATCTTTTTCTCCTTCATGATGTGGAGGAGACTTGCTTTGGAAAGCTGGTCTTCCAATTTGAGATGGCCTCAGCCCAGGAGATGTGCTGGGAGTGTAAGGGGAGTCGTGTCCCCCACTTTATGCCGGATCCGCTTCTATTGCTCCCTGGAAGGGTAAATCCAGGAATGGTCTTCCCTGCGGGCAGAGGCGGGGCACAAAGTAACCCAATTCCTTAGCCCTGAAAGAAAAATGCAGTAGATATTGTGCCGCTGGCAGCATTTTCCTGGACATATTTGTATTTTCGTCTTCTGTTTCCACAGAATGCTCATCCTGGACATTTGGCCACCTGTGGGGAAAAGAGGCATTTGATTTTCTGCAGACGTCAACTCTTGTAAAAGCCTCTGTTCCTCATCCTTCAACAGAGCAGCCACATGTATCATTCCAGGCCCCATTTAAAATCAGAAAACCTAAGTGGACACAGGAACAAGCTCAGGCTTTAAACTGCTTGTTGCTGGTGTAATGTGTGAATAGTGCATCTTTGGTGTAGATTCTAAAACAAAACTTGGGGAGCAACCCTGGTGACAGTGGTCACAGGCAGAGTCTGCTGTATCTGTCCCCCAAACTTATGCCTTCCTCCACACTGAGCCAGCACCAGCAAAGGGTGCTTGTGAATCAGGATGTTGTTAAACAAGCTGGGAGAAGAGAAACCACAGTGTCTTTGTGTTTGAATGAATCATCCTATTTCATGTGTCATCCTGTTTATTGTTGACATCTTCCTTGTACCATTTTCCAACAGGATCCGGGAAAATGGTGCATTCTAATCAGTGGGTCTGGGATTTCTTTTTTTTTCTCTAGTTTTTGTTTTTATTATACTTTAAGTTCTGGGATACATGTGCAGAACATGCATGTTTGTTACATAGGTATACATGTGCCATGGTGGTTTGCTGCACCCATCAACCCATCATCTACATTAGGTATTTCTCCTAATGCTATCCTTCCCCTTGTCCCCAACCCCCTGACAGGCCCAAGTGTGTGATATTCCCCTCCCTGTGCCCATATGTTCTCATTGTTCACCTCCCACTTATAAGTGAGAACATGTGGTGTTTGATTTTCTGTTTCTGTGTTAGTTTGCTGAGAATGATGGTTTCCAGCTTCATCCATGTACCTGCAAAGGACATGAACTCACCCTTTTTATGGTTGCGTAGTATTCCATGGTGTATATGTGCCACATTTTCTTTATCCAGTCTATCATTGATGGGAATCTGGGTTGGTTCCACATGTTTGCTATTGTGAATAGTGCTGCAATCAGGATGAGCATCTTTCAGGAGGATTGCTGAGGGTGAAGATACCTCTAGAGAAATAACAGAGGGACTCACTGGATAAGTCCATACTAAGGTATGATACCAGATCCTTCCAGCAGAATTTGATGGGTCAGATAAAAATAATAGGAGATTATGACATAATACAAAACAAGAAAAAATATATATATTTCTTATGTATTATGTCATTATATATATAAAATATATATATTATATATATGAGATATATATGATATATATATCTCATATATATTTTATATATATATGAATCTCTGCACTTTGGGAGGCCAAGAGGAGGATTGCTTGAGGCCAGGAGTAGTTGAAGACCACCCTGAGCAACAAGCAAGACCCCATCTCTCTCTCTCTCTCTATATATATAAGGAGAAATAAATATATATTTGGCTTTTGCCTCATTTCTGGTACAAAGTGTCTAAACCTTTGTAATTTCCTAAGTGACAGAGGTTCTGGGAGCATCAGGAACATCCAAGCAGTGCCAATGGTAGCAATGTCTCTTGGTCCTGAGCAGGGCAATATTGACTTTCACCCAGTCCCCAGACAACAGCAGGGCAGCACATGGTGGCCTCCAAGGAGACACACACCCTTTGCCCTTATCTTGTTGCCCTCTGTGTCTGAGTCCATCCTTCCCTCCAGTCCTTTTTCTGCCACTGTTCCTATTGAAGGAGAACTCTACTACTCTAGCCAAATCTATGCAAAGTTTTCAGTAATTGCACACATCCCACTGTACTGTGGCTTCCTCTTTGTTCACACTCATTCTGGTTGGAATCTCTTTTCTTTCTACCTCTACCTATTTGAATGTTGTTTTCCTTCCAAGACCCAACTCCAGCATCATTTGACATACTCATTATATTGACTTACATCTCTTCTGTCTTCATTGAGTTCTCAATTTCTGCCAAGAGCTTTGCATATATTCATTCTAGTCCTTTCAACAATCCCATAAGACAGAGATTATTATTTCCACTTTATGAATGAGAAAACTGAGTTCAGAGCAGTAAAATAACTTGTCCAAGACCACACACAACTGATAAAGCTGGGACTCAAATACATGAATGAATTAATAGATTAATAAGAGCTTGCATTACCAAGAAGCAAATAAAAAGATACTCAACATATTCCTCAGGGAAATGCAAATCAAAAGCACAATGAGAAACCACTCACACCCACTAAAATAGCTCGAATAAAAAACACAGACAGTAACAATTGTTGGTGAGGAAGTGGGCAAATTGGAACTGTTATGCATTGCTGGTGGGAGTGCAATAGTACAGTCATTTGGAAAACAGTTTGACTATTCCTAAAAAAAGTTAAAGATGGAATTGCCATACAACCCAGCAATTTCACTTCTAGGTATATATGCAAGGACTGAAGACATGTGTTCACAGAAAACTTTTACTTGAATGGTCATGGCAGGGTTATTCATAATTGCCAAAAAGTAGAAAAGAGCCAGAAGTCCAGCATCAGCTGATGACTAGCTGAACAAAATGGGCCATAGCTACATAATGGAATAATACTCAGCCATAAAAATGAATGAACTACTGGCACATGCTACACATTGATGAACCCTGGAAACCTTAGCTCAATGAAAGAAGACAGACAAAGACAACTGCGTATTGTGTTGTTAGAATTTAAACAACAGAGAGAGAGAGAGAGACTCTCTAAAATTAAATGATATTTATTTCAGAGTAAGCGTTGCAATAAGAATACAGTAGGCATATTTGGGAAGGTAAAGGAAGACAAGGGCTTTAAAAGAAAAAAAAAATGAGGAAGATTACATAAGTTATTTTGAAACAATTATCCTTGGCTACAAGGATCCAAACAAGGGTAGCACAAGTCCGAGGTTGGACAAGCAGTAGCTGGACAGATGCCATTGCAGCAGCACTTTTTTTGTGTAAGATTGTGGTGGCCCATTTGCAAGGTTGTGATTTTTGCAGAGTCTTTTGTGATAGTTCTTGTTACCAGATACACATGTATGAGATCTTTTCCTTTACGGCTTTCACTGGCTCTATTTGTCAGGATTTTCACACGGTGACTTATTTTGATTTTCAGAACTTTTACAATTTCCCCTTTTGATTGAGATCTTTCTCTGAAAGCACTGCTGATCAATAATCCTGGAGTTAGGTTTTGGTTACATTTTGGTGCCAGAATGGACCCGAAATGGGCTGGTCTGGTCCCACATTGGAGGGAGTGATTGACAACTAGGAGTCAGTGTCAAAACTCTTTTAGCCACATTTGAGCCACAGGGAATTTCTGAAAGAGTGGCTTTCAAGTCTACCTGTAGTCCATTGTTAAGTTTAATTTTGTCTGTTCCATAAACATTGATTATCATCTCAAAGTGCTGGGCTAGCATTCTTTTGTTAGGATTTGTATTGTAGAAATTTGACAAGCAACGGGTACAAAGTTAAAAAAAAAAGGAAAAGAAAAGAAAATACGAAGGAAAAATAATAGTAATATGATAATCTCAGTTTATATAACAATTTTGAGCCATGAGTCTAGGCTTAAAGGCAACCAATTGAGTAAATCAAATGACTATGGTGAATTAGATGAGATCTGTTGTAATGATGTGGCCTGTTTTATTATTTTGCGTATTTGAGACTCAATGTTCCCAGAGAAATTTATCCAGGTACAGCATGTAATATTAGCAATAGCACAGACATTTTCTTATTTAGCCAATAGATACTACAGAGTATTTCTATCATCTAGTATCTCATGACTGAGTTGAATTAAAGCGGAATGAGCAATAGATGTATTGAGGATAGTTAAAGTTACTCATTAGGTGGACTAAATATTTTTAGGTCAGATTCTGTCAAGGAACCCCCAGTAGTATCTGTGAAACTTTAATTACATGATTATCCTGCCAAGTGAAAGAGATAGACATAAATGAGAAAAAACTAAGAGGAGCTAGAGTCTCATTACGATGAGGGCTCTTGTTTTGCCACCTTGGGAAAAGCTGTCCATAGCATGAAGCCAGCAACATTATGTCCTGGATTGTAGCTGGAATGTCTTTGGTTATGGCACCAGGTGGTCTGGAGAACTTGCCATGTAGCCCAACCATCAGAATGGCAACTTGTCTCTTAAAATTTAATTTCAGTTTATAGGGCTGCAGAAACAGAGAGGCTCCCATTTTTAGTAATTCCATGGAAAAAAAGTGGATTGGAGGAACTTAGAAGAATTCAGGATCTAGCGCACTCGATAGGTAGGGAATAAAAACTTGAAAATAATACACAGGACTAACAGGCGTAATATATATGTTTTTGGAAACACAATTTTTTGCTTTATAGTTTTTTTCCCCATTTTTACCAAAGATAACCAGAGTGAGACAAATTTGTTTGTAAAATAAATTTAGCTTCATCGATTTTTGTCTGATCATTTACATAAGTGTCACAAGGATAGTGATTGACTGCACAGGAATCTCAGATTTTACAACCTCTTTAAGCTAGGAAGCCAATCCAAGGCAGACTTCAGATTTCACCTGTAGTACTTATAAACAATTTAACTATGACATCCCAGTCAAAACCTTGGTACTATAACTAATGTTTTCAGTTGTGTCCTGTTATAAACACAGCATATCCTTATTGAATTTATGCAAACAATTATGTTGTCATAGAAAATAAAAATATTCATGAATAGTTTCCAAATTTTGGACAGATCAAGTAGGGAGAAAAAGTAAATGCTTACACTTTTGCTTATAAAAGTATACTTGACCAAATTACTGTCAACTATAGACAGCTTAAGAGAAAAAGTTTGCTTAAATTTGGAAAGCAAAACATTTAAGCAGAGAACTAACAATGTTCCACATAAAAGTCATAGGAACATTTTCTTTACTACTTATTCAATTTTATGTAATTAGTTTTTGCTCTCTTTGATCTTGATGAGTAGTTTTATGAACTTATCAGTTTTATTAGAGTTCAGAAATATTTATTTAGTCCATTGATATAAAAGTTATCAGGAACCTGCATTTAAGAGTACTTGTAGGCCAGGCACGGTGGCTCATGCCTGTAATCCCAGCACTTTGGGAGGCTGAGGCAGGCAGATCACAAGCTGAAGAATCGAGACCATCCTGGCCAACACGATGAAACCCCATCTCTACTAAAAATACAAAAATTAGCTGGGCGTGGTGTCACACGCCTGTAATCCCAGCTACTCAGGAGGCTGAGGCAGGAGAATCGCTTAAACCCGGGAGGCAGAGGTTGCAGTAAGCTGAGATCATGCCACTGCACACTCCAGCCTGGTGACAGAGGGAGACTCCATCTCAAAAAAAAAAAAAAAAAAAAACACAACTACTTGTTAGTTAATTTTCATGGAAAAGAAAATTGCTTTTCTTTTCCATGAAAAGCAATTTTGGATTACAATGGATTATAAACACTTTTGGAGAAAAAAACAGTAACTGTGGATGACAAAAGCTTAAGTTAGTCATGGCTAAAAATCTAATGTGAGCTCACAATTGATGAGGAAATTAGTTATTTTTATTGCATTCAGGATAACCAGAATCCTGACTGACAGTATCACATCAGGACCATCACACCTTTGTAAATTTCATGCAGTGTTTGGAATAGTCGCATCAGCTTTTCATTGGCTAGTCTGCACCTGCTATTCTGAATGCTTTGCTACCAGAAGATTTTCAGAAGTGAACAGAGAGAAAAAAATGTAAAAAAGCCAAATTACTTACAGACATGCATAACCAAATCAAAATGAAATCAAAATGAGAGTGCTCACAAAACTTTTAAGCCAGGCACACAGATCAAAGAAAATGTTAAACCAGCAGCAGAAAAAAAAAAAAAAGTAAATTTACAAGAAAAGACATGACTCACAGACAGGATGCAAATTTTATAGAAACCAAAATACTCAAACTAGAAAGACACTCGTCTTTATACCAGAAAGGGCTTGCCAGAAAAGACTTCTATAGTCCCAAGAGAAATGTAAGATTTTTAAATTTAAGGTAGCCTTATAACCAAAATAGATCCCAAATAAAGCCAAAAGAACTCACCAGAAAGAGGGGGGTCCAGGAATCTGAGAGGAGATTCAGCAGGGCAGAAAAGATCAGCCACGGAGGTGGAGAGCTCAAAAGGGCTCAGCGCAGGCAATTCACTCAATGTCAGGGGTTGTCCATCTGTCCAAGGTGAACCAGCTTCAGTTTCACTTCTGACACCAAATTATGTCAAAACCTAAATAACAGACAGAGAAAGACACTCTGAAAAATAAAAGATATTTGTTTGAGAATAAGCATTGCAATGGGAATACGGCAGATATATTTGGGGAGATAAAAGAAGACACAGGTTTTTAAAGGAAAAATGCAGAGGATCATATAATTTACTTTGAAATAATTATTCTAGGCTACAAGGATCAATAACAAGGGGGTGCCAGTTCAAGGTTGGACAGGCTGTGGCTGGGAAGATGTCCTTCAAGAAATGCTTTTTATGTGTAAGGCTGTGGTGGCCTTTGTGCAAGGTTGTGGTTTTCGCAGTCTTTTGTGATAGTTTTTATTATCAGGTATGTGTGTGAGAACCTGCTCTTCCTGGACTTCTCCCGGCTCTAATTCTGAGGCTTTTGACCCAAGTGATTCCATTTTGATTCTGACAACTTTCACAATATGATTCCATTTATATGAAATGCCCAGAGTAAGTACCCTTCTATATAGAGACAGTAGACTTATGGTTGCCAGGGGCTGGGGAGAGGAACAAACGCGGAGTGAGTTGGATTGGGTATGGGATTTCTCTTGGGGGTGAAGAAAATGTTCTGAAATTAGATAGCAATGATGGTTGTACAACTGCGTAAATATACTAAAAACCACTGAATTGGTCACTTTAAAATGATTGATTTTATGATGTATGAATTATATCTCAGTGAAAAATGGAGTCTATGCTACTTGGATTCACTGAATTATTCATCAAGCATTTATTAAACAACTATTATGTATCTAGAATAGTTTTGCCAAGACCAAGCACCTAGCAGGCACTCTAAAATATTTGTTGATTCATTGATTGGGTGACCATGCTTAGCCCTGCATATAAAGGGATGATTGAGATGCAATTTATTATGAAGCCAGACCAACAAAAAAGAGTACATATCATATTATTCCTATATTATTCCATTTATACCAAATTCTATAAAATGAAAACAACTATAGTGACACAAAGCAGATCAGCAGTTGTCTGGGGATGGGAGGGAGGTCAGGGTGGGTCATAAGGGAGAGATTAAAAAGAGGCGCAGGAAACTTTTAGGAATATATATATGTCCATTTATCTTGATTGCGATGGCTCCATGGGTATATATGTGTGTGCGTATGTGTGTGTCTGTGTGTGTGTTTATGTCAAAACTTATCAAAATGTACATTTAAAATACAGTTATTCTTCAATACCATGAGGGTTGGTGCTAGGACCTCGTATGGATACTAAAATCTGCAGATGCTTAAGCCTCCAAAATAAAATGGCATAGTATTTGCACATAACCTATGCACATCCTTTGGTATACTTTAAATCATCTCTAGATTACTTATAACACTGAATGCAATGCTAACACAATGTAAATAATTGTTATACTGTATTGTTTTTAAATTTGTGTTTTTTTATTTATTTATTTTAAAATATTTTTGATCCCTGGTTGGTTGAATCCAGGGATGCAAAACCCAGATACCAAGGGCCAACCGTACATGCGGTTCATTGTATGTCAATTGTACCTCAACAAAGCTGTAAAAAAAAACGTGACTTCTCTAGGAGTTTACAATATGGTGCAAGTGACAGCTGTGCACTGTCCCCTGCAACTCCCCAATTCCTACCAGACCTTGAATTGCCTCTACTCTAATGTCCTAAATGCTGTCATCTCCCCCTGTATTAGTTTGCAAGGACTGCCATAACAAGGTACCACAAACTGGGTGGCTTAAAGAACAGAAATGTATTTTCTCTAGGTTCTGGGGACTGGAAGTACAAGATCAAGGTGTCAGCAGGCTTGGTTTCTCCTGAGGCCTCTCTCCTTGGCTTGAAGATGACCGTCTTCCCGTATCCTCACATGGTCTTCCCTCTGAGTGCGTCTGTGTCTTCACCTCTTCTTCTTGTAAGGACACCAGTTGTGTTGGGTTAGGATCCACCCATACTACCTCATTTTAACTTAACTACCTCTTTAAAGACCCTGTCTCCAAATACAGTCACTTGCTGAGGTCTGGAGGTTCGGATTTCAACGTATGAATTTTGGAGGACCTTCTCACACTCTCATCTTCATGTCCTTGCAACTCTTTCACAAGCCTTCTTTCTAGAAAGCCTGTCCTTTGGCCTCAACGAGCTTTGCTTCCCTCCCTACACACCCTGTTTCAGGGTGGGTAAATGCTTCAGCCACTACTCTTGGGTAAATGGGCTCTCCAGGCCTGTTGTCCCTCCACCTTGCCTGTCACCTCCATCACTCAACTCCAGGCAGCCCTCCCCACGGTTCCTGTGAATTCAGCTGGGGAAAATGGAACCACTCTGTAAGTTACAGCTTAACAAACCTTGCATGTATGACTCTCATGCACAATGGTGAAACTTCCCCAAACAACCCCCATGCTGTCCTAGCCTCTACTGCTCACCTGTCCACCTCCACTTCAGTGGCTGACCTCCTTTATGGAGGACAAAGGTCGTCAGGCTGGAAACCCCTAGATGTCCACCCTCCTTCAGTCTACAATGGGTCAGAAGACACCATTAGTTCATGATTTTCTTCCTCATGTTCTGATAGTCCTGAACATCTACTAAGTGTCAGCCCAGGATAGTCTTCACCAAAGTAGCCTTTTCAATCCTACCAACTACTCTGCAAAAGAAGTGTGGTTACCTCCATTTCACAGATTAGAAAACGAGCGAGGGCCAGTCACAGAATGTGTCTGAGGTTACATGGCTAATAACCAGCGGAGACAGGATGAGGACACCGCCATTTCTTCCACCATTCATTCATTCATTCATTCATTCATTGTGGAATGGCTTCTTTGAATAAACCAGGCATTCTGAAGAAGCTGGTGGCCAAAAACAAATAAAACACAGTCCCCCTCACTTAGGTCTAGTTGGGGACAGCCACACATCAGATAATGGTACTGATGTGTAGTCAGGACCACTAATGAGAAATAGAATCCTTTGATAGGGACTCACAGTGCATAAAGGCACTGAACCGGGTGCCAGTTTTAACTATTTACCTCTGAGCACTTGGAGGGTAATGACCATCTATTTTTCTTTTTTTTAGTCACTAGAATTGAGTGTGGTATTAGGCATTCAATCAATGCTTATTGAATATTTGTTGGAGCAAGTGAATAACCTTGAGCTCACCTCTCTGCCTTACTGTCTTACACTCATTTTCATTCCCCCAGCATATGAGGGAGAAAATGAAGGATTATTCATTTTCTAATTAAGGTTTGTACGGGTGTCCCAAGATGTAACACAACATTGACTTCCCAATAAAGAAAATACAAAAATAAAAACTTAAAAGTGTTTAAAATTTTACAAACAAAGGCCTCCAGTTTTGCTTCACAGTTGACAGAAGAATACTGGAACGAATTCACTGTAAAGTAAGTCTCTTGTTACCACAGGTGGGTGCTCACATACAGGTTGATTCCTGTGACTGTGTCAGAGCAAAGAACGTGCCCATGAAGTCACTTCTAATAGGTCCTCTGTATCCTTCCTGCTTTGGGGACCGTGACAAAGAGGGATAAAACTATTGTTTCTGAACTACTGCTTCAGCTGGGTGTGGCGGCAAGCACCTGTAATCCCAGCTACTTGGGAGGTTGAGGTGGGAGGATCACTTCAGCCCTGAAATTCAAGGCCAGCCAGGGCAGCATAGAAAGACCTTGTCTCTCAAAACAAACAAACAAAAACAGGAAAAAAATGACTGCTTCATGCAACAATATGGCTGAATCTTGAAGCATGTTAAGCAATAGAGGCTAGACACAGGATTATCTAGAGTATTATGATTCCCTTTCTATGAAGTTCAAGAATACAGAAAACTTGTCTATGGTGATAGAAGTCAGGGAAGGGCATAGAAGCATTGACTGGAAGGGACATGAGGAAGCTTTCTGAGAAGATGGGAATGCTCTGTATCTTGATCTGCCTGGTGGTCAGAGATGTTATACCTAGGAGTAAAATCCATCCAGTTGTACATTTTACAGCACATAAATTATGTGAATAATAATATTATATACCATATATTGTATATACTTATGCAAATAATAGTAATAATATGTAGGACTAGAAGCTGGACATTGTGAGACACACACACACACATGCTACATTCTTGGGCCAAATGTATTAGAAACTTTGCATACTATGGCTCCCTGGCATATTTGCAATCTATATGAGTATATTAAAGACTCTGTAAAACCCTGAAATAAGGAAGCCTGCTTGACCCACTATATCCCAAAGGCTTTTGAGCCTGAGTTCTCTTTTCAGTGTACCTACCCCATTCTGCAGAGCATGAGTTGGAGAAGTGCTGGCATAGGGAATTCTTCACTTCACAGTTGGAGAGATCCCCATAGCCTTTCGTCCTTTACAACTTAAAGCCCTGATTAGGAACATGCCTTTGAGGAGACTTGCATCCTCATCACACAACAAGCAACTAAATCTGGACCGTAACACATGCTGGGGCTGTGGATATACACCTATTTGCAAGTGGTGAACAAAGTCTCTGAAACAAAACTCTACAAGAAGTAGGTCACCATAAATACTAAGATGATTTCATGAAGTGCTCTGGAATTGTGAACTCTTCCGGAGTCTGTGCAGGGCACTTAGAGTGAAGCCTTTTGTTCTGCTAATGTTGAATGAGGAAGATCTTGTTATTTTAGAATTGGTGCACTGAACAGGGTGTAACTCAGGGCCTCCTAGGCTCACGCTTTCTAGAAAGAGTGCGATGTGAGTCCAAGTCTTTAATAACTGGTAGGCATGGGCAGTAACTAAACAGAGGGAGAGTGACCAGCTCACCATTCCAGTGTGCAGAACATCACCTCTGCATAGTGCTAACCTGCAGCCCTACTGAGAGGCTGAAAGTGTGAAACAATTTTAGATACCAAAAAGTCTTAACGCAGAGACTCCTACAACTGAAGTGGTTTGTGTGATTGACATTGTATCTCTAGAAGACTGTGCCTAAAAGAGAAGACACAATAAATGGCAAACTCATAGGTACTTTTATTTGTAACTGAAAATTATCTCACTGCCAGGTGAGACAACAATAAGATGAATGACAGGAATATTTGGGGAAGTGGGGAGTGGGGAAGAAGAACTGGTGAAAATTTCTTTTTATTCTGTTTCAAACCCATTTTGTTCTGTTAAAATATGTTTAAAACATGCACAGGGAAAATAATTGTCCTCTTTGCTCGGTTGCCTTTAAGAAGTTGCAAGTGGAAGCAGGTTGGTAAAATGCTGAGGCCTGTAATTAATAAAGAAAACTTTCTCAATGCTAAAATAAGCATTATTTGGTGGTGGGGGTGGGGGGCTGTTGTTGGAGGGTATGCTGCGAGTGGAGGGAAGACAGTGAGTAGCCTAGTTTCACAGCAACTGCAAAGGTGGGGGATAAAACATCTTGCAAACACCATCTGCGAGCTGTGTACAGCAAGTGCTGGAATGAACCTTCAGAGCAACCCACAGATTTCTGTATGCATCGTTGCAGAGCCAGCCCAGTCTCATAGTGACTACAAAGTGGGGGATAACATATCTGATCACGGCTGATTTGATTTCTCCTTCTCTTCCCCAATGCAGCCCAATCCAGGTGAGGTGACAGGCATGGATGTAGGTCATCCATGTAGAGGGGATCTGGCAACTAACATGGAAGCTGGGGATGGCCTTTCAGAAGCAGTGGGGAACCAAGTTTCAAGGGAAAAGCAAGCCAGAATTTTGCAAAGGATGATAATTATCAAAGGCACATTTTCTCTTTTTGTGATAGTTGTTCCTTTCAAATATCTTGCACTGGCTATAAGTCAGCATTCATGTTTGTGCAGTAAAGGGTTAGTGCAGCAGGTTTAGGTTGTCCCAACCCTGCAGATTCCAAAGAAACTGGCTTTTGAATGCAGCCTGGAAGACAAATTCCAAGCCCTGGAATATCCTGCCTGATGACAATATCTTTGAATACCTCAGGCCTTGGCCCATGCTGGACAATATATGTTAACAATCCAATTTTTGGTGGGGGCCTTGGGCTATGCTGTATCAGTGTGATCCCTGGAGAGATTGGAGACTGAATAACTGAGATCAGCCACATAAGCATTTCATGCCTATATGGCCAGTTGTCAATAAAAACCCTGAACACCAAGGCTTAAGGGAGCCTCCCTGATTGGCGATGCTTCCTATAGGCTGTGCCACATCATTGCTGGGAGAAGTAAGTGCTGTTGTGCAGCTCCAGTGGGAGAGGAAACCTGGAAGCTTATGCCTGGTCTCTCCGGGACTTCACCCCTGTGCCTTTTCCCTTTGCTGATTTTAATATGTATTCTTCCACTGTAATAAACTGTAACCATGAGTATAACCTGAGTTTTGGGAGTCCTTCCAGTGAATTATTGGGAAACTTTCTGTCTGAGGGTGGTCTTTCTATGTAACTTGATGATGGTCCTGGGGCCTTCTGGCCACAATGCTGTTCTAGCCCCAGCCCAGACTGTCTCCTCCAGAAAGCCCTCAGCTATGAATGCATTGCCCTAAGCACCAGCTGATGGTTAAAGCCCAGACTGTGATTTTACTTCTTGGCTCCCATCTTTCCCTAAAGCTGGACCCTCTCTTCCATGTTCCCAGGGGTCACCTGGCCAGTCATATATATCCTGATCCCAGCTCTCACCTTGCCTACTGCCTCAACTCCAGGTCACTGACATGGTTAAGACCAGTCTAGCGTCCTGCCTCTGAAACATATTGTCTCAGGGAAGGAACAGACCAAACCCCAAAAAAGGTATTTTCCAGCTCAGTGTTATCCCTACCTTGGCTTCTACCTGCCAAAAGGCAAGGTACATTGTCCTCTGTTCCCAGAGGAAACACAGGGAGTTGCTGGATCATTCTAGGAAGCAGACGAATGTCTTCTCTGCTCTGACACCATGCTGAACACTTCCTCAGCTACATCCAGCTGCCTCTGTCTCTTCCCAAACTGCTCGCTCAAATCTCACTCATCTTTCGGGTCTCAGTTCATGTGTTATTTCTTTGGGGACACCTTTCCTATGTCATAGTCTAGGCTGGGGCCTTTGGACTATGCTTTATAAAAACGTGGTCTTTTTTCCAAGCAGTTGAACTGCGTTTGTGATTATTTGGATCAATGTCTGTCCCCCTGGAGCCTGCAGGTTCAATGTACACTACATCTGTTTTTGCTCACCATTGTATCCCACACCTAGCACAGTGCCTGGTTGGGTGCTCAAAGATATTTCTTAAATTAAGTATGAAATGTACAAAGCACATCAGAATCATTTTGTTTTTTGTAAAATCATTACAATGTCCCCTTCCATACGTGTATGCTCAATCTTTGCCATCTTTTGCCCTTGTAATTTGGTCATCTGTTCACAACCTTAAAAAGAATTAGATAAGCGATTAGTTGCCAAGGTAACCCTCATAATTGGGAAAAAGGCAGCTCAGAGGGACACAGATGTGAAGGCCTGGGTGGATCAGTCATGCTCCTTCCGTCTGCCTCTTCCTGACAGTGAAAGGGAACAAAGAACTAACGGCGCAAAGCAGCATGAACAACCGCAATGGAGAACAAGCTTCTCTTTGCAAAAATGGATGGAGAAAATTCTGACATGTGCTAAAACACAGATGAGGCTTGAAGACATTATGCTAAGTAAAATATACCAGACACAAAAGGACAAACATAATTCCACTTATTTGAGGGACCTAGAGGAGTCAAATGCATAGAGATGAAAAATAGAATGGTTGTTGCTAAGGGCTGAGTGAGGGAGAAATGGAGAGTGAGTGTTTAATGGGTACAGTTCCAGTTTGGGAAGATGAAAAAGATCAGGAGATGAATGGTGGTGAGGGTCACACAACAATGCAGATGCCACAGAACTTAATGCTGCTGAACTACATATACACTTAAAAATGGTTAAAATGGAAATTTTTATGTTATGTTGATATGGTTTGGCTGTGCCCCCACCCAAATCTCATCTTGAATTGTAGTTCCCATAATCCCCACATGTTGTGGGAGGTGATTAGATCATGGGGGCTGTTCCCCCATGCTGTTCTTATGATAGTGAGTGAGTTCTCTTGAGGTCTGTGGTTGTATAAGGGGCTTTTTCCCCCTTCACTCTGCATTTCTCTCCCCTGCTGCCCTATGAGTAGGTGTCTTCTGCCATGATTGTAAGTTTCCTGAGGCCACCCCAGCTGTGCAGAACTGTGAGTCAATTAAACTTCTTTCCTTTATAAATTACCCAGTCTCCGGTATTTCTTCAGAGCAGCGTGAGAGCAGACTAATACATACGTATATTTACCACATCAAACAAAATTTTAAAAAGCAAATGGAGAGATCATTCTAGTTAATCAGGAATTCAAAGGAAGCAAATTGATGTTTTCCCTTTTAAACACTATAATTGAAGAATGTGAAACTTTATAAAGGCGCCATATGGCACATGGGAAATGGGGTACATGGAAAACGGGGCACCAGAGCCACAGTTAGGGAGTCTCCTTGTGACAAGGGGGAGGACACCTTGGCCAGATTCAGCTGCAGCTGGAGACTGAATATGTTTCTATTTATTTAATCTTGTCTCATGAGAGTTTGCATGTCAGTAAGAAACTCTTCTTCTTTGGGAGTTTACATGTCAGTTTTATGTATGCCTACAGGTCTTATAGTGGAAAATCATCATCAACAATTTGAAAAGTGGCTTTCCAGATGGCAAGAGTAGGGGGCTGAATCTCTGCTAGGGTGTTGAGTACCTGCCATGCACCAGCAGGCACCTGGCTCTCCGTTAATCCTCAAACACTCTAGAAGTGCCCCCACAGCATGTCTCAGGAAGAAACCGAGATTAGGAGAGACAAAAAAAAAAAAACCATCTGGAGGTTATATGACTTCTAAGAGGCAGAGAAGAAAGAGAAATGTGTCCCGTGTCATGGAGGGTGGCTCCATCAGAAACAGAGGTGGTGTACCCTAGCATATCTTTCCTCTTGGGCAGCAGAAGCCTGGCATTATAGCTGTTCCAGACTTAATGTGAGTTACCACCATGTCAACTCCAATTCTTCCCACTGGAACAGAGACCAGCCACAGGTCTCTGTATAGGATGCTGGGCGTTCCCTTGGTTGGTAATATGGGATCTGTGTGACTTTGAAGATTTCCTGTGAGAGGGACACAAATGCCAAGATGTCAAGCAGAACATCCCCAGAAAGCAGGAACTCACTGGGAGAAGCTGGGAGGAAATCTCCCAAAACAAACAGTTTTATGTGAAATGAAAGGTCTCAGTCTCAGATCAACTCCTCCCACCCTGCTCCACTCTCACCGTGCTCTGTCGAGCAATGCAGGTTGTTATGGTGTTTGAAGTGAGCTGATACTTGCAGAGGAAAATAAGACATGGAAAATGGGAGAAGAGGATTTCCTCTTTCACACATAACCTACTTTAGACTGCCTCTTGTGTCATGCAAACCCTCTGTCTGATGACGCCCATCCCAACAAGTGACACCCTATAATCTCTCATACTTAGAGCCAGGCTGGCCATTGCTTCTGTAAGTTGCTCCAATACCTCAAAGGGCCACAACTTCTGATTAGAGGGCTCCTAGTATCAAAGCTCTGAAGGATGTATGTTTTCCACAATTGCTGTCTGGAAATGCCTAAGCTAATGATGTTTTCTCCCAAGCAGAAGAAATGTGCTATTAACCAACTTGACCAGACCCAGGGAAAGAGGTTGTCAAAAGAAGTCAGGCAGACAACCCTATGCAGAAGAATGAAACTAGACCGCCTATCTCTTACCATACACAAAAATCAAATCAAAATGGCATAAAGACTTTAATCTAAGACCATAAAGTAGGAAATTACTAAAAGAAAACATTGGAGAAATGTTCCAGACATTGGTATGGGTAAAGATTTTTTTGTGTAAAACCTCAAAGGCACAGACAAGTAAAACAAAAATAGACAAATGAGATTACATCAAGCTAAAAAGCTTCTGCACAGCAAAAGAAACAATCAACAAAGTGAAGAGACAACCCACAGAATGGGAGAAAATATTTGCAAACTATTCATATGACAAGGAATTAAAAACCAGAATATATAAGGAGCTCGAACAACTTAATAGCTGCACACACACATATATATATATATATATAATATATATATATATATATATATATATATGGCTGTTGGCCATTTAATAGCTCTCTCTCTCTCTCTCTCTCTCTATATATATATATATATATAATCATATATACATATGATTTTAAAATGGGCTAAAGATCTGAATGGACATTTCCCAAAAGAAGACCTACAAATGGCCAACAGGTATATGAAAAATGCCTACCAACACTGGTCATCAGAGAAATGTAAATTAAAACCACAATGAGATATCCTCTTACTCCAGTTAAAATGGCTTTTATCCAAGAGACAGGCACTAACAGATGCTGGTGAGGATGCAGAGAAAGGGGAACCCTCATACACTGTTGGTGGGAATGTAAATTAGTACAGCCACTATGGAGAATGGTAAGGAAGTTCTGCACAAACTAAAAATAGAACTACCATTTTGTTCCCAGACCAAACTGAGGGTCGGGCTGCCATTTCTCATGGCCCAGTAACAAGATGTAGATGAACTGGGGAGGAAGAGAGTTTTTATTTCTGTAACTGGTTAAAGGGAGAAGGCCTGGAAATTATCGCTAGACCGACTCAAAATTACAAAGGTTCCCAGAGCTAATATACCTTCTAAGCTATATGTCTACGTGTAAGTGTGCATTCATCTCAAGACATAAGTGATTAACTTCTTTTAATCTGTAACTAAGGTCTGAGTCTTGAAGACCTTCCTCTGGAGCCTCAGTAAACCTCCTTAATCTAAATGGGTCCGAGTGCTGGGGTGATTACTCCTACCTTGTCTCCTGATAAATCATGGAGGTTTGGGGAGTTTCTTCAGACCCCCAATAAACTTGTTTGTGGAGGGCTGGGGAGTTTCTTCAGACCCCCAATAAAACTTGTTTAGTCAGGCTTTAAGGTTCAGGAAAGGCCTAGGCAAAACTCTTGATGGGCTTTTGCTACATTCCAGCCTTTGTATAAGGGCACTGGCTTTTTTTAGCTTTTAATATTTAACTTAACCACTCAGTCAGTACTGAAACAGTTATTATGGAGGCCTGTGTTAGTGAGACCTGGCCTGCCACAATATGATCCAGCAATTCCACTACTGGATACACAGTCAAAAGAAAGGAAATCAGTACATCAAAGAGATAGCTGCATTCTCATGTTTACTGCAGCAGTGTTCACAATAGCCAAAATATGAAATCAACCTAAGTGCCCGTCAAGGGACAAATGGATAAGGAATATGTGGTACATATACCCAAAGGAATACTCTTCAGCCATAAAATAATGAAATCCTGGCATTTGCAGCAACATAGATGGAACTGGAGGTTATCACGTTAAATGAAATAAGCCAAGCACAGAAAGACAAATACTGCATGTTCTCACTTGTATGTGGGAGCTAAAAACGTGGATCTCCTAAAAACAGAAAATACTTTGGTGGTTACCAGAGGCCTGGAAGGGGAGAGAGGGTGATGAAGAGAAGTTGATTAATAGATATAAAAATACAGCTAAGTAGAAGGAATAAGATCTAGTGTTTGACAGCAGGGTGACTAAAGTTAATATTAATCTATTGTACGTTTCAAAATACCTAGAAGAGAATAATTCAAGCATTCCTAGCATAAAGAAAAGAAATATTTAAGGCAATGAATATCTCAATTACCCCAATTTAATCTTTACACATTATATGAATGTATCAAATTATCATATGTACCCTGAAAAGATGTGCATCTATTACATACCAATTTTTAACAGTCAGGCAACTTTCTGTAATGCAGAGCCGGACCTGGCCACCAGAGGCTGAAGAGGTGTGGCGATGGCAGCTGCTGCAACTCCTGCTGCCTGTGGCAGGAGCAAGCACAGGAAGAAGCTGGGAGAAGGGCCAGAGACCCACAGAGACGCGCGACTGTGCTGCGTCAGCCTGTGTGGGCGCTCCAGTGGAGTGAGTCGCCAGTGAAGGACTGAGATGAATCAGTAGCTGGGGTGCAAATCTAGGGGCCAAGGAGCCTGAGTGTGGAGGCACGATGGTCTGCAGGACCTGGTAGCATGGCTTTGGTGAATTGGGGTGATGTGGGCTCATGCACAACTAGAGAGGTCTTGTGTTCTAATAAAATCACAAAAGTAATCGATGTTCAGTGTCAAAAATTCAAACAAAACAGAGGCATGAGAGTGAAACTAAAGGTTTCTGCCCTTCCCTGAAAGCAATTTCTCTTCTTCTCCCTGTGATAAACTGTGAGCAATCTGCTGTCTACCCTTTTATTCTAGGAAATCTGTAGACTTTATTCCCCTTAGTCAGACGTCACATGAAATGTTACATTCCTTGTTTTCCTGTGTCTTTTTTTTTGGCAGTGATAAAAATACATAACTTAAAATGTACCGTTTTCACCTTAAGCACACAGTTCAGTGGTGTTAAGTATAGATGCTCCTTGACTTACTATGGGGCTATGTCCTGACAAACCCGTGGTAAGCCGAAAATATTGTAAGGTAAAAATGCATTTAATATACCTAGGCCAGGCATGTTGACTCACATCTGTAATCCCAGCACTTTGGGAGGCCAAGGAGGGAGGATCTCTTGAGCCCAGGAGTTCCAGACCAGCTGGGCAACATAGCAAGACCCATATCTCTACAAAAAAAAATTTAAAATTAGCCAGGCATGGTGGCATGCACCTGTAGTCCTAGCTACTTGGAAGGCTAAGGAAGGAGGATCACTTGAGCCCAGGAGTTTGAGGCTGCAGTGAACTATCATTGTACCACTGCACTCCAACCTGGGCAACAGAGAAACCTTGTCTCTCTCATATATATATATGTGTGTGTGTGTGTATACATATATATGTTAGATGCGTGTGTATCTATCTATATATGTAGATAACACACACACACACACACACACACCTAACATACTGAACATCATAGCTTAGCCTCGCCTACCTTAAACGTGTTCAGAACACTTACATTAGCCTATAGTTGGGCAAAATCATATCCCAAAAATGCTGGCAACCCAGTGTGCCACAGAGTATCGGTTGTTTACCCTGATGATTGTGTCCCTGACTGGAGCTGTGGCTTGCTGTCGCTGTCCAGCATCTTGAGAGAGTATACCGCGGCACACGCTAGCCCAGGATAAGATTAAAATTCAAAATTTGAAGTACGATTTCTACTGAATATCACTTTTGCACCATCATAAAGTTGAAAAATCATAAGTCAGACCATTGTAAATTGGAGACTGTACATTCACAGTGTCTTGCAATCATCACCACTATACATCTCCATAACTTTTTCATCTTCCCGAAAGGAAACTTTGTTAAACAATTGTTAAATAATAACTGTCCATTGCCAGTTCCTGGAAAGAAACCACCAATACACTTTCTGTCTCTATGAATTTGACTACTCCTAAATCTCATATAAGTAGAATCATACAATATTTGTCCTTTTGTGACTGGTTGATTTCACTCAACTTACGTCCTCAAGTTTCATCCATGTTGTAGCATGCTTCAGAATTTCCTTCCTTTTAAACACAGAGTAACATTCCATTGTATGGTTTATTTTGGACACGTGGGTTGCTTCTACCTTTAGGCTATTGTGAATAATATTGCTCTGTGAACATGAGTGTACAAATACCTGTCCGAGTCCCTGCTTTCAGTTCTTTTGGGTATAGCCTCAGTGGAACTGCTGGATCATATGGTAATTCTGTTTAATTTTTTGAGCAACTGCCATCTTGTTTTTCACAGTGGCTGCACAATTTTACATTCCCACAAAAAATGCACAAGAGTTCCAATTTCTCTCCACATCCTCACCAATATTCATACCTTTATAATAACCATTCTAATGATTGTGATGTGGTGTCTCATTGTGGTTTTCATTTGCATTTCTCTAATGATTAATGAAGCAAGGCATCTTTTCATGTGCCTTTTGGCTGTTTTCATATCTTCTGTGGAGACATTATATCTATTCAAGTCCTTTGCCCATTTTTTAATTGGGTTAGTTTTTCTGTTGTTGAGTTGTAGGAGTTCTTTATACATCCTAGATATCAATCCCTTATCAGATATATGATTTACAAATATGTTTTCCCAATCCATGGGTTGCCTTTTCACTCTGTTGCTATTATCTTGTGACATTGTCTTGTGATACACAAGTCTTAAGTTTTGATGAAGTCCAATTTATCTACATTTTCTTTTGTTACCTCTGCTATTGGGGCCATACTTAAGAAAGCATTGCCAAATCCTGAGTCATGAAGGTTTTCCCATATGTTCTCTTCTAAGAGTTTTATAGTTTTCTATCTTACGTTTCAATCTTTGATCCATCAAGTTTATTTTTATATATGGTATAAGGTAAGGATCCAACTTCTTTCTCTTGCATGTGGATATTCAGTTTTCCTAGCACCACTGTTGAAAAGACTATCCTTTCCCCCATTGCATGGTCTTAGCCCCTGTTACTTGTACAAAAAATCTAATTAAATCTGAACCCAAGCCCCCATTCCCATCACTGAGGCTTCCCCAATTCCAGAGTGGCACAAAGATCCCTGGATATATACCAGCCAAGGAGGTCTTCATCTGCTGTGTGAGCCCACAAGGTCCCTTCAGGTCAGGTGGCTTTGCTGATGCTGTGCCAAATTTGAGGTGGGGCATTGGCGGCCTTGACAAGCACAGGTACCTTGTTCTCTTGGGGCACATCAGGTTTCACCCTCATCGAGGTTTGCTACTTCCTTGAGCAATATGAAGTTTCCCTCTTATCTTGTCTAAGCCCCTGCCTCCTGCTCTGTCTTAGTCATAGGGAAATCTCTTGCTTTCTCTTGCTACTTGTTACCATAAGGCATTCGCTCTCTTCTCTGACTCTCAAAGGCACACCCTAGTGTAATCTCTTCAGTGATTTGGAATTTTACACAATACAGGAAGACCTATTGACTTCTAACAGCTTCTGTTTTCTGCCCTGTAAAACTCATGAAGCAAGAAATTACTAAAGACCTTGAGGTAGGGGGTAAACATACAACAACGCACAAAATAGTATAAAACACACACACAAATAAAACAGGATTACAAAGTTGATCCTACCGTACATAGTATTCTCCAGTTTGCTTTTTTAACTAAAGAATATATCAGACAAAGCTTTTCTTCTCAATTAAAATTACACCAATTCTATCTTTTAAAAAAAGAATATAACAGACATATTTCTTTGCCAGATGTAGATCCTGAGATCTACATCTTTTTCAAACAACTAGGCAGTATTGTATTCCATAATTTATTTAGCTATCTCTCTCTTAATGGAGATTTTTTTCCATGAAAAAAAGATGCTACCCTCATATATGTGTTTTTGTGCACATAAGCATATATCTCTGTAGGAGAGAAACTTAGAAGTTGAATTACTGCATTATTGGGTTGTTGGGCATATGCTCTTCATATTTAAGTAAATATTGCCAACTCCTTAAAAATGTTGAACTAATTTCTACTTCCAGAATATCTGAGCACATCAATTTTCACACATCCTTACCAATCCTGGTCATTATCAATCATTTTCTTTTTATTTACCCATCTTGTGGGTGAAAAATAACATTTTATTATTATTTTGTTCAGCATTTCCCTAATTACTGGAGAGGCTGAGCATCTTTTGGAGTTTATCAACAGCATCTACTTTGTCTTCATGATTATCTTCTCCTAGTTTTAAAATTTTTTCTTTCATTGATGCTAAAGAGAATGCAATTTTCTATTTCATGGATGTGAAACTGTTGTCTTATATAAGTTACAATGTTAGATTCCAGTGTGTAACTTATGTGTCAACTTTATTTATGGTTGAGATTCAGACTTAATTAGCAAAAGATGGAACCACAGTAGCAGTAAGTTTTCCAGAACTCCCCCAGGTAACTAACCAGCCAGGGTTGAGAATCACTAATGTAAAGTATAAAATACACAGGGACCAAGAACCAGGAAATGCTTCAGATGTAACTGATTTACAGAGCAGTCTTAAGTCATTGAGATATAAACACAAGGCCATTGTTATACCAGCCCTACGATTGCCCTAGTTTTCTCTTGCTTTCAATTTCATGAAGGCCAAACATTTGTTTCCAGCCCAACTTGCCCCCATGGCTTCCCATTGCCTTCACAATTAAATCTAAACTTCTTATACGGCTCCTACGGTCCTGCGTGATCTGGCCCTGTGGATTCAACTTCATTTTAAGCCCCTCCAATCCTTGCTCATTTGCATCCCCACATCCTTCTGCTCTTTGACTGCACCGAGGTGTTTGAAATTCAGGACCACAGTCCTGAGAAAGTACACCCAAGGCGGTTGGATTACAGTTTAGTTTTACACATTTTAGGGAGGCAAGAGTTGTAAACAAAGACATAAATCAATACATGGAAGGTATACATTGGGTCAGCCTGAAAAGGTGAGATATCCTGAAGCAGGGGCGTGCAGGTCATAGGTGGGTTCAGAAATTCTTTAATTAGTAATTGATTAAAGGAGTAAAGCTCTGTCTAAAAATTTGGAGTCAACACAAGGAATGTTTGAGTTAAGGAAGTCAGTTCATCTTCCTTTGATGTTATGCAAGAGCTGGGCTGCAAGAGCAAGCCACATTGCTCTAGTCAGAGTGACCTGTGGGGCACGTGATTTAACCCTTGCCTGGCCTGGCTTAGGTCCTGTTTATAATTTGGTATCTTATTGCCACAAAGAGTCTGCCCTGTCAGTCTTGTAATCTCTATTTTGACATTAATCCTTGTCAGCTGTTGTGTCTAAACTGTGACGGGGTGGGGTGAGTGTAATGAGGTGTGTCTGACCTTCCATTCTGTCACGGCTGGAAACTCCATTTTTAAGGTTTCCCTGGGGTCCTCTTGGCCAAGACAGGTCCGTTCCGTTGGTTATGGGGCTTAGGATTTTATTTTCAGTTTACATCCTGCACCAAGCACAGCATTTGATGCACAGACAATGCTCAAGAAAGCTTCTAAATGAATGAATCAACACACTGGTGGTGGCAGCATGGCATCTGGTTTGAGGCCGCATGCCTGCAGGCAGGGAGACTAGATAGAAGGGCACTGTGCTTGTCTTAAAGAGACCACGAGGCCAGGCATGGTGGCTCATGCCTGTAATCACAGCACTTCGGGAGGCCGAGGCAGGCGGATCACCTGACATCAGGAGTTCAAGACCAGCCTGGCCAACACAGTGAAAACCCGTGTCTACTAAAAATACAAAAATTAGCCGGGCGTGGTGGCGGTCACCTGTAATCCCAGCTACTTGGGAGGCTGAGGCCAGAAAATCACTTGAACCAGGCAGGGGGAGGTTGCAGTGAGCCCATATCACACCATTGCACTCCAATCTGGGCAACAAGAGCAGAACTCTGTCTCAAAAAAAAAAAAAAGAGAGAGACTGCAAGCCTGATTTAGAACAGTGGGGCTCGAGATACAAAAGACTGGTGGATTGGAGCGGTAGTCAATGGCAGAATCAACTTATCTCAGTGATTCAGTAGGTGTGTAAAAGAGAAGAATCCAAGGACTCATTCAACAAGTACTTTGACTTCTGTCCGGCTTTGTCAACTGGTGAGTGGTGATGCCCTTCACTACACAGAAGATACAGGAAGCAAACACATTTCTTCTCTGTTGTTCACTCAAGGTCCTGTGTTCCTCTGCTTGGGTGCAGGGAATTTTCCAATACTTCCCCATGTTCCTCCAGGAACAGAGCTGCAACCATCCTCATAACAAACATCTATGAATACCTGCTCTGTTTAGTACATGGGTAGCTGTTTCTGGATTCCTGTCACTTAAAGAAAACCCCACAAATTCCAAAATAGCAAAATTCTGACATGAATATGGGTTTCTTATTTAGCTACAATTTTACTGTGAAATGATGGTTTGAATTTGCAACTTCAAAATTTTATCAAATGGCTAAAGATAAATAGGATTGATTTCCTGCACTTAAGATGCCGATTCTGCCTCTGTGAGAGATGAGACTAAAAAAGGGGCTGCCAGCAGGTTCAGGGTGTGGATAAGCTTCTGCCACCTGTGTGGCTCTGAGGGCAGCCCATCATTCTCCTGCCTTTAGAGACTGTGAGTCTCTCTGGATGTGTTATCTATCTTTATTTCTATCTGTCACTTTGATTCATTGGTCAGGGAGCTCTTTATCTACATTGAAAAATATCCATAGGCGGGAAGGAAATTAAGACTGTGTTAAGGTGAGGTGTGCATGGGGGTGGTGTGCGGCATGTGTGTGTGTGTGTGAGAGATATGTATTGCATTGTGCTGTGTGTGGTATGTATTTGGTGTGCGTGTGTGTTGTGTGTGGTGTGTTTGTGTGGAATGTGTGCATTGTGCTTTGTATGTGCATGGTGTGTATATGTGTGTTGTGTGTGATGTCTGTTGTGTATGTGTGTGGTATGTGTGTGTTGTGTCTGTTGTGTATTTTGTGTGGGGTGTGAATTGTGTGTATGTATGTGTGTGTGGAGTATCTATGTGTGTTGTGGGTGTGTCATGTATGCACAGGGCGTGTGTGTGTTGTGTGTTGTTTATGTACGGTATGTGTGTGACAGGGACGTGCAGCTGGTTTGGTGGGTTCAGCGTGGATTCTTTCTACCACCACCTCACCTTTTTGGATGGAAGTTAAAGTTGGTTTCTTAATTTACTGAGATTTTAATCAATTCCGTCTTTTAAACTTTCGTGTGTGCCCAGGGATAAATGTAGATTTCAAATAGACAGTCCCAGTGTCCTAAGCCAAGACCCTAAAATATTTTGGTTTGCAAAAATCTACTGCTCAAACCCATCACTCCATAATTTTCTGAAAGAATGAATTCATTTAGTATTGGCTATTTTAACAGCCGTTCTCAACCATAACTGTGTCCCATAATCACCCAGGGAGATATTTTTTAACGTAGATTAAGAGCTTCCAGACCAATCAATCAGAATCGCCAGGGTGGTAACCAACTTCTTCTTCTAAGCTGCCAAGGTGATTCTGATGAGCAGCCACTTATAGAACTGACAACAGATTGGCACCAGCCCTCTTGGGGTGCAAGTTTGTCCTGTGTTCCTGAGGACCTTTGGTGTCAATTTCTGTAGGCAGAACTACACCCTTTGGGCCTGGCTATGTGAAGTGTGGTCCACTGACCAGCAGCATCCATGTCACCTGGAAGCTCGCTGGAAAAGCCTCATCCCAGAGCTACTGAATCAAAACTGGCCTTTTCCCTAGACTTCCAGATGCATCACAGGCACATTCAAGCTTGTGGAGCACCACTGAGTGTCAGCGGTCTCAGTACTGGCTGCACACTAAAATACTGATGCTTGGGCCCCAACTCCGGAGATCCAGATGTGATCCGCCTGGGTATTGGGAATTTTAACCATCTCCCCAGGTGAATTCTAATGGAGAGGCAAGGTGGAGAACCACTGATCCAAATGGCTTTCAGTGATTTGCAACCTGCCTTTCATCCTAGCAGGTTTTGTTGGGTTATGCCTCATGGTGGGAATTCAAATCCTACAAAAATAATCCCAACCTCTTCTTCACCAGAAGAGAAACCAAGTCAGCTTTAAGCCAGGGTCTTCCCTTCCTTTTTGGTATTTGGAATAAAAAGACTTACACTTACATAGGGTTATTTATATTTGAGGCAGTTTCCTCCCAGCAGATAAACATTTAAAGTTTGAATGTTTTGTACATTTCAGATCTTCACACAGAGAAACAATCAACTACAATAGAGCTACTAATAGCTGAAGGGAGTTAAGAATTTACAAGCCCCAAATATGCAGCTCTGGCATATTGACTATTTTGAGTTAAAGGCACTTAAAAAACAGCAGGTGCAAGAAGATCACTCTGAGCTTCATTCTGTTTCTAAAGAGGAGAGGAAATTCTCATGTGAAAAGATATCATCCTATACCAAAAGAAGTGTTATTCTTATCATCAAGGACTAGAAGTTGAAGCCAAGGGAAATTTGTACAAACAAACTTTGTTAGACTAGCCCCTATCTTCCTAGTCACTTCTCTACCCAATTAAGTGCCCAGCCCAAGCCTTATCACATTTTCACAGTTTACTACTCTTTGTCCAACTGAGCATGTAAGTGTTTGACTCTAGTTGTATCTTTGGGTCTTTATTTCCTTATGAAGGCTCCAACGCCACATAAAACTTGTATTAAGTGAATGTGTATGCTTCTTTCCTATTGATCTGTCTTATGTCAGTTCAATTCTCAGGCCCAGCAAAAAACAAAAAACAAACAACAACAACAACAACATCAACAACAAAAACACTTTCAAACTCCCCTACATGGTAATTCTCAGAGTGGAACATACACAGACAGGCTCACAGTAGGAAGAAAAGAAAAAGAAAAGGAAGACAACTCCACAACACACAATGCTAGGCCAGAGGATTACCCCAAAAGTAAATCAACACCTGGGACCCTGCAGCAAGATCCTGTGATCTTTAACTTCTTGCCAAAAAGAAAATGCCTCAAACTACAGCATTATGAGAAGTCTGACCACTTCAAAGTAATCCAATGTGACTTTCAGAGTGGACAGAGCCACCAGGAGTGGTGGCTTGCCCCTGTAATCCCAGCTACTTGGGAGGCCGAGGCAGGAGGATCCCTTGAGGCCAGGAGTTTGAGGCCACAGTGAGCTATGGTCTCACCACTGCATTTCAGCCTGGACAACAGAGCGAGATCCTGTCTCTAAAATTAATTGATTAAAATAAAGTAGACAAATCCTTTGAAAAGGATTTTCTGCTGGATTTGCAGCTTTTCTCTTTGTTTTCATCTGAGCTTCTCAAGAGAGTTGAAGAGATGTTGCAGAGAAAGTAAAGTTGAATCGTGTATGACAGACATGGAGGAAAATACCTGTCTGAAAATCTTGTGATGATAGATGAATATAACTCTTTTCCAAACATTTTCTAGAAAGCTGGAGGAATATACGGCTAAAAGCATAGGTTCTGCCTCTGCCTTAGTTTAGATTCTTAGTCTCCCCTTTGTATCTATGATGGAGAAAGTTACTTCCTGAACTATAGTCTCTTCATCTGAAAATAGGGGTAATAACAATATCTATCTCCTAGGTAAATGTAACACATGTCTGAGGCATTAAGCATGACACCTGGTATCTCATAAACCCTCAGGAAATGTCAGCTATTATTAAAAATCTTACTAATATACCTATTTTGTGGATAAGGCAACAAAGGGCTAGAAAGGTGAAGTATAACAAGCCCAAGGTAGAGGCAAGACTTGAACCCAGGCATTCTGTCTCCAGCACGTCATATGTAAGTACCCAATTACTATGCACTGGTGCCTTCTGACGGCCCCTTCCCCTTCCCTGGCGGCCCCTCCACCTCCCCTTCCTCCTCCTTCTTCTTCTCCTCCTCTTCCTCCTTCTTCTTCTCCTCCTCCTCCTCCTTCTTCTTCTCCTCCTCCTCTTCTTCCTCCTCTTCCTCCCCTTCCTCCTCCTTCTTCTCCTCCTCCTTCTCCTCCTCCTCTTCTTCCTCCTCCTCCTCTTCCTCCTTCTCCTCCTTCTTCTCTTCCTCCTCCTCCTTCTCTTCCTCCTCCTCCTTCTCTTCCCCCTTCTCTTCCCCCTTCTCTTCCCCCTTCCCCTTCCCCTCCTTCTTCCCCTTCCCCTTCCCCTTCCCTTTCTCCTTCTCCTTCTTCATCTTCCTCTTCTCCAGACAGGGTCTTGCTCTGTTGCCCAGAGTGCATTGGTGCAAACATGGCTCACTGCAGCCTCAATGTCATGGAACCAAGTGATGCTCCAGCTTCAGCTTCCCAAGTAGCTGGGACGACAGGTGCACCACCATGCCCAGCTATTGTTTATTTTTTGAGGAGACAGGATCTTGCCATGTGGCCCAGGCTTGTCTTGAGCTCCTGGGCTCAAGCGACCTTCCTGCCTCAGTGCCCAAAGTGCTGAGATTACAGGCGTGACCCACCATGCCTGGCTCACCTGACTTCTTAAGGACTGTCTTCCTGTGTCCCAAGACTCAGTCAAGACATTTCTATGAGGTTTTTCCTGGCTGTTTGTTACCAAATGGATCTGACCCCTCCTCCTTTTGCACCCTGACTGTTTCTGTACATCCTTCTTTACAACATCCACACCATCACTCTGTGGCTCTCTGTTTACTTGTAGAGAGCAGGGCCCAGTTTGAGTAGCCAACCTGCCTCAAACCCACCCAAGCTCTGGACTTTAATAAGTAGATACATTCTCTTTTTGCTTAAGGCTGTTTGAGTTGGTCTTTCTGCCACTTGCAGAAGAGACCTGATGTACATCTTTCGTATCCCAAGGTTCATTCCAATCATGGACCGTACTTGAACATGAAAGAGCTGTACACAGGGTCCTGGAAACCTTCCTTTAAGTGGACATCAGTCAATTAATCAATACTCTTTGGGTATGGTTATTAAACCAGTGACTACTCTACTTAACTGTAAATAGCATCTAATCCATATTTCTTTACACAGTTCTTAAGCAGGTCATGAAAAATTGCCAAATTACTGGTGCGCTTTCCAGATCTACCTATCAATGCCATCCACATGGAAATGAGAATTTTCCAAGTCACTGGTTCTTAGACCAGGGATGGTTGTCACCACTGATAACACTGCTCGTGCAGTGGGGGTGGGGGGTGTGGTTCTCATCTATGTGGTTTCTCATGCATCTCCTTGATGTCGAGAATTTTCTAAGACTCTACAAAGTTTCTTAGCTCTCTCCCATGTCTCCTCCACTTCCAAGATGGAGTTCTTTAGCATTTGTGCACATATGAGCCATTTGTCCTTATAGCACTTAGAGACAAGTAGCCTCATGTTGGGAAAGAAAAATAAAATCTTGGGACCCCAATTCACTTTGACAGAAGGAAAAAAAATAAGCCAAAAGCTGAATCATGCAAGAAGCTGCCTTTCCTTTTGTTCCTAAGCAGATAGCTACAGATAAAAGGTTAAATATCCCCACAGATAGCTACTGTATGTTCACCTTATCTTATACAAAGTGCCAACTCACTGAGCACAAGACTAACACATAATTGACTATTCCCTTACCTGCTCCTTTTCTCCTGCAACTTGGGGGTTCTGTACTGTGACCATATCCTCCCTCTTTCCTCTTCCACCTGCTTTTCCCCTGTAAATATTTAAATATTGAAGCCCTCAAAACCATCTTTGGAAAATGGCATGGAACACAGATTGTTCCTGCAGATTTGTAATCCTTATTTCTGGGTGTGTTTTTAACTTTGGCAAAATAAACTTCTAAATTGATTGAGACCTGCCTCAGATACATTTTGGTTTACAATGTTATGTATACACCTGTGTTTCCCATATTCTGTCCTGTCTCAGTCAACTTAGTGTACCTTTTTTTTTTTTTTTTTTGTAATGATTGGTTGCATGGCAGATCTACAGTCACTCAGACCCTTGGACTCAAAGAATAGCAGACCAACAGCAGCAATCAGCACCACCTGGGAAATGTTAGAAATTCAGGATCTCAGGCTCTATCCCAGATTTACTGACTCTGAAGCTGCATTTTAACAGGACACCAGGTCATCCGCATGCATGTGGAAGCTTCAGAAACACAGAGTTAAACTTCGCATAGCGAAACTGCGAGTGGTGTTCTTCTGGGTTGCCTTTGCTAGTTTGAATGTTTTCCAACTCTCCATGACGTCTCCACATCAAATGCCTTCCTGAATAGTGGCTCTCAGCTGAATAAATTGGTCATCTAATGCCTAAATTGTTAAACAAAACAAAACTTTGAAAGTCACCTTTTTTTTTTTTACAAGCCTTAGCTCACAGTGACCTTTTGCTTCCTGTTGTTTTTCTTTTGTATCTGGGCTGTTCTGCTCTGTTTCTGCATGGCCTTTGCCTTGTATCCATCATTGGTATAGTGTGGTGATATGCTTTCTTTCTTTGAATTTGCTTTAATTTTTAATTTTTAACTTTTGATATATATATATAGTACCTGAGTTATTTTGACACAAGGATACAATGTGTAATAACCACATCAAGGTAAATGGGGTTCCATCACCTCAAGAATTTATCCTTTCTTTGTGTTACAAACGTTCCAATTATACTCTTTTAGTTCTATTAAAATGTACAATAAATTATTTTTGACTGTAGTACCTTGTTGTGCTACGGATCTTTTTTTTTTTTTTTTGAGATGGGATCTCGCTCTCTCACCTAGACTGGGGTGCAGTGGCCCAATCTCAGCTCACCACAACCTCCGCCTCCCAGGCTCAAGCAATTCTCCTGCCTCAGCCTCCCGAGTAGCTGGGACTACAGGGATGGGCCACTACTGCCTAGCTAATTTTTGTATTTTTAGCAGAGACAGGGTTTCACCATTTTGGCCAGGTTGGTCTCAAACTCCTGACCTCAAATGATCCACCTGCCTCAGCCTCCCAAAGTGCTGGGATTACAGGCATGAGGCATCCCGCCTGGCAGGATACTAGATCTTATTAATTCTATCTAACTCTATTTTGGTACCCATTAACGATGATATGCTTTCTGGACAGGCAGACTTATTCTTTGCTAATGCCCCTTTTTCTTCCAATATCATTTGCAATTGCACGGTTATTTGGCTTCTTATACCACCCTATCCCCACCTGTTGTTTGCTATCCCCCACCTCTCAATCACAGGTTTATTGTTATTTTGGTTAAATCACTTTAATTGTCTTTATATTGTTAATTACACATCTAATATATTATAGTTCCTTTCTTTTATAATTAATTGCTAATTATGGATTTAACCATTGCTTAAATTTAAGTGCTTAAATCACTTTCATTTTCTTAGGCATTTATGTGCCTCTAGCCAGTTCTTTCCATTTTCTCCGTAGCTTCTCAATATAATGTTCTACGTGATGAAGTAAATTTTAATTTTCTTATGATTCTATGTATGTGTAGATAATACTTCCCATGCCCTCTACAGCTTTTCAGGTAACTTTTCCATGAGATGAGAGAAGCTATCAGTTGTCATTTTGTTCCAGAGACATCCCTCCTTGGAGCCATCTGGCTTCCTGTTGTAATTGGAACGAGTTGACCGACAGGCCAGCGGCCTAGCTGACATTCTGGGGCTTCCTTTCATTATCATCTTGCTTATCAGTGTGGGTCCAATCAGGAGACAGAAAAAGGGGAAATTTAATATAAGCAATTATTAAACTATTATAGGAGAATAACTATAAAGATGTAAAGAAAACAAAAATGGGTACCCGAGGGTTGGGGGAAAGGCCCTAAGGAGGGGCCCCCTGGAGGGGCGCTTCTTCCCCAGGTTGCATCCTTGCTGAGAAGGTGCGGTTGCAGACTCCTGGATGGCAAGGGAGTTTCTGGGCTACTGGGACTTGAGCTTCTCCGCCGTCACTTGGTAAGCAGGAATCCGGCCTCTTGAGTGTGAGCCAGCCAAGGCTGGTGGGGGGCATGCAGAGGGAGCGGAGGCCACACTGCAGTCAAAGGCCTGAGCGCAGTGTCTGTCCCGGGGCTGGGTAGGAGGTGGAGGATGGGGGCACAGCAACGTGGTTCCTCGGCCCCAACCAGGACTGCAAAGACTTAAGAGGCTCATGCTCCGGGCGTGTGGCTGGGGCAGAGCACCAGCGATGTCTCCACACAGAGCACACTGCGGGTGGTCAGAGCGGCGGGTGCAGGAAAAGCAAAGCACAGCCACTGCAGCTAAAAATGACTTTCCCTAAGTGCCCTTCCACTGCCCTCTACTGACGAAGCTTAACATCGTGTTCACTATAAAAGAGGAAAGCTTGAAAGCTCAGTTCATTTTTGCATAGCAGGTACTGAAGGGTGAATCTAGAGCTGACAGGCCATAAATGGACCCCTGGCACAGACTACCCCTTCGAATACCCAGCTTTCATATGCACTCTTCTACACACATTTGACTGTCATACAAAAACCAAACAACTCAGTATTTCTACCTAACAAGCTATGGCTCTCCTTCTTACAAGGTAGGAACTCTCACTTTTCCCCACGATAAAAAGAAGCAAAATCCCAAAAGATGCAAAACCCCAATTACTGTATCCATCACTGCCTCTATTACTCTTCAAATTTAGTCATGGTCCCATGGAATATTCTATTACCTAAAGACTAAATTGTAAAGTTGACCTCCAACAACTTGGATAAAAATTTAAAATAGGAAGGAGATTTTAAAAAATGGTTAGTATATGTCAGTAAACACATGCATACAGAAAGCAAAGAGAAAATATGCAAAGCTTCTACAGTCCTCATTTCTGTAGTTGGTCATGAGCTCATGGTTAGTATATGTGGCTTCTTTCTTCCACAGTCCAGTCTATAACTTTCTTTTCCTCCTGGCCCAAATCTCAGCAGCTCAGGATTTTCTACCTGGTAGAATGACTCAAACTTTCATTCACAAAGGGTCTGAGTCTCCAACTGTGCTGCTTTTTCTTTTGTTGCCACATAGTCCATTAATCTCTTAATTTCTTTTGTTGCTATATTGTCCATTGATTGATGGAAATGCTGCTACGTTGTCCATTAATTAAAATTAATTTCTTTTGTTGCTACATTGTCCATTAATCTCTACTGCTGGACAGGAGAGTACTAAGAGATGACTCGGTGACTTCCCTTGGGTTCCAGACACGGTCCTCCATGCCTCCATTGCATAGCAGCAGCCCAATCGACCCATGTAATTGGGATCAATCGCTTCAGCCAATCAGCATGTCATCAATGTGATGGACCCAGTGGGATGTTTTGTGGAACATCAAGATGATCAAGATCTCTGTGGACTACATGAGAGCAGAGAGCTGGGAAGTTGATGTCGCTCTGGGGCAACACTGTGAAGATATACCATTGGACCAGACAGGTAAAAGCAAACTGCTCTGTTAGGCCTTGAACACTGGTATGGAGAAAGGGCCAGGTCGGTGTGTCATACCCAGTCCCAGAAGCTGTGTTGATTTGCTCCAGTAAAGACACTGCCTGGGGACAGCAGCTTCAAGTGGAGTCTCACGATTTGATTTAGTTTAAGATGGTTCACAGTCATCCTCCAGGATCCATCTGGCTCTGCACAGCCCAAACAGGTAACTTAAATGGGGGTGTGATAGACAGTGCCCTCCTATTTCTTTCAAGTCTTTGATGGTGGCATTAATCTCTGCAATTCCCCCAGGAATGCGGTATTGTTTCTGTTTTACTATTTTGGTAGGAAAAAGACATTACAAGGGCTTTGACTCAACATTTCCTACCAGCATGTCCCTTGTTGCCAGGTACTCAGGAACTGGAGAAATAGCCACCGAGTGGGCCTGCTGTGAGTTAGACTCCATTGATCACCTGACCACTGTAAGCCTTTGCATTAACTGGTGGGCCACAGTGTCTTCTTTTTTTTTTTTCTTTGGAGACAGACTCTCCCTCTGTCACCCAGGCTGGAGTGCAGCTGCACAATCTTGGCTCACTGCAACCTCCCCTTCCTGGGTTCAAATGATTCTCATGCCTCAGCCTCCTGAGTAGCTGGTATTACAGGTGTTCACCACCATGCCCAGCTAATTTTTGTATTTTTAGTAGAGACGGGGTTTTGCCATGTTGGCCAGGTTGGTCTTGAACTCCAGACCTCAAGTGATCAGCCTCTCAAACTGCTGGGATTACAGGCGTGAGCCACCACGCCTGGCCCACAGTGTCTTTTGAGTGAGCTGACATTTGGCACTGCTTTTCCCCTGGAGTGATTTGCTGATTCTAAAGCTGTACCCAAGAGGCTGAGAAGCTGAAAGAAAATGCAGCTGAAAAGTCTGAGAAGCTGAGTAGAACTATCAGCACTCCTATGGGGCAGGCAGAAAATATTAAAACCCACCAAGGAGGAGAGGCCCCAATAAATCCCAAGGCTTGCAGTTGGGACTCCCAAAAGGGTATACCATTGAAGGAAGGAAAAACTGGAAATAAACCTTCCTTCTAGCATCCAATCAGGTCAATCCACGATTGCTGCCATCTGCCCCAAACTGTCTGCAGAAACAAAAGCTAATTCTTTCTGGGAGAAGATAACATTATTCAATGCCTCAAATTATCACTCCACTTTTTTTTAACCCAATTAAATGTGAAGACATGCAATAATACAAGTATTAGGGGAAGGGATGGTTTCTTTCAATATGGTGTTGGGCTGGTTGCAATCCACACGGTTAAAAAAGTAAATTACACCACATAAAAAAATCAATTTCATATAGAACATAGATGTAATGTGGAAAGGAGAACAATAAACCTACTAGAGGATTACATGGAAAGCAATTTCAAGACACTGATTTGGCAAAGATTTCTTAGAACATCATAAACATGAACCACAAAGAAAAAGATTGACAAACCATATCACATTAAAATTAGAACTTCTGTTCATCAAAAAATGATGATAAAGAGAATGGAAAATGTAATATACAGCGTGGAGAAGACATTTGTGATAAAACTGATAAAAAGATTGTGTCCAGAATATATATATTTTAAAGTCCTGATATGGCAAAAAGAGGAGCTCAAACAGCCTAAAATAAAAACGAATAAAAGGACTAAATAGGAACTTCACAATAGAGGACATTCAAATAGTTAATAGGCCTATCAAAATGTGCATAGTAATCAGAAAACTGCAAATTAAAATCACAATGAGTTCCTACAGCAAACCCACCAAAATGGCTCAAATTAAGAAGACTGACCCTACCAAGTGAAAATGTGGAGTAACCAAAATACTCATATGTTGCTTGTGGGAGGCTAAGTTGGTACAACTTGGAAAAAATATTGGGCAATATTTTCTAAAGCTGAACATATGAATGCTCATGACCCAGCAAGTCAATTTTAAAGTATATATCTGTGGTAGGCAGACAAATGGCTCTCAATGCTTTTAACATCCTAACCCCAGCTCTTGTGAATATGTCACCTTACATGGCAAAATGGACTTTGCAGACGTGATTAGGTCGAGGATCATGAGATAGAGAGATTATCCTGGATGATCTTCCTGGACTCTAAATGTGATCACGAAGGTCCTTATAAGAGAAAGAAGAAGGCAGGAGAGTCAGTGTGAGAGAAGGCCATGTGACAGTGGAAGCAGGGTTTGGAGTGATGCCATTGCTTTCTGGAATGGGCCACGAGTCAAGGAATGTGGACAGCCTCTAGAAGCTGGAAAAGGCATGGGAACAAATCCTCCCTAGACTCTCCAGAGGGAATGCAGCCCTGTCAACACCTTGATTTTACCTCAATGAGACCCATTTTTGGACTTCTGACCTCCAGAATTATATTCAATTTGTATTGTTCTCAGCCACCAAATTTGTGGTAATTTGTTACAGCAGCAATAGGTAACTAATACAATATCTAGCTGAAATAAGTACATATGTGTACTGAAATACATCCGAAGAGTGTTTCAAGAGCATTATTTGTTAAATACAAAACTGTAAATCATTCAAACTTCATTCACAGTAGAATAGATACATTGAAGTATAATCATTCAATAGAATACCACATAGTAATGCAAATGAATAACTACTGTTGCACACAACAGTATACAATGTGGATGAATCCAGTGGTGTACGTAAATTTTTAATGACTGTCTCTGGATGGGGGGTTGTATACATACATGTATGTTTGTGTGCACACATGTGTGTATATATATATGCTTGTTATAAATGTTACTAATATAAATGATGTATAAGATACAATTTACAAAAAATAAAATATATAATACTTATTGTAAATTCCATATTGCCATTGATTCTCAATCAATTTTGTTAATTTTTGCCAAACTCTTGAACCTGTAGTTCTGTCATGAATGTTAGTTGATAGTTTTATCTACATTAAAGACTAAGACAAAAGACAATAAAGATTTATGTCAAAACTTCTTTCATTTGTTCGCCGGGCACGGTGGTTCATGCCTGTAATCCTAGCACATTGGGAGGCCGAGGCAGGAGGATCACCTGAGGTCTGAAGTTCAAGACCAGCCTGGCCAACATGGAGAAACCCCATCTCTACTAAAAATACAAAAATTAGCCAGGCATGGTGGCAGGCGCCTGTAATCCCAGCTACTCTGGAGGCTGAGGTAGGGGAATTGTTTGAACCCGTGAGGCATGAAGGTTGTGCCCCTGCACTCCAGCTTGGGCAAAAGAGCGAGACTCCGTCTCACCAAAAAAAAAAAAAACTTTTCAATGACTTCAGCAAAAACAGAGAAAAACTCTCATTTGTCAAACTATCCTCTTGAACTGGATAGTATATTTGAATACTGGAAGAATAATTCCTCAATTTTTTTGTGTACTTCAGTGTAATGGCCACAGACACAACACACTTAAGTTTAATCTGCAATATTAACATTTTTCACCACTTTCTTAAGTCTAGACAATCAAAAAACAATAAATCTATCCCTTTTTATTTATAGTATTTTCTGATTTCTATGATGTAAAGATTCCTACTGTGGCCAATTTTAAGCTATCATGGCGACACAATTGTAAACAACGTCAGGAAGAAACACACAATAGCACATCATCATATAGTATTCCATGCAATTACAACAGGTAGAAACAATCCCAAAGCAGAGGGCATACTACAGTGTTGTTAGAGAAATAGGAAGTAATCAGTTTGAGTATTTATTATCTGTGTTTTTAATTGTGATTTAATTATGTTTTTATAATTTAATTCTTCTAATAGTTATGTTTAACAAATAAATTTCAAAATTTCTGAAAATGTAACCATCAGCTCTTGTGAGTTGGTACAAAACATACTCCTGAACACACACTGGACAAAACTTTAACATTGAGTGAAATTAGCTAGACGTAAAAAAATACTGTATGAGTTCATTTATATAAAATCCTAACAGAAGTGAAGCTTAACTCTTATGTTAGATGTCAGGTTAGTGGCCTAGCTAAGCCCCATCAACATCAGCTGACCCCCAGGCACACAGGTGAACCCAGGGTAGCAGAGCCAATGGGCTGAACCCAGCCTGGATCACTGACTCTCTTGCTAACTCACACATCCATGACAATAAGTGACTGCTCATCCATGATTATAAGTGATTGCTGTTTTAAGCCATTGAATTTTGGGATGGTTTGTCATGTGGCATTTTTCTGGCAATAGCTAGCTAACAGAGAAATTGTGTGAAGGTACAATTCCTCCCTTTGGGGAGGAAGGTGAGGAGGGTGGCCAGAAGGGGATGCAAAGGAGACTCCTAGGTGCTGGTAATGTTCTACTTTTTGACCTGTGACTGTTACATGCATGTATTCCCCTTGTGATAACTCACTGAGCTATACTTATGATTTGTACTGTTTTCTTTACTCGTGTTTTGCCTCAATAAAAAGGTTTATTTAAAAAATACAATTGGCTGATTAATTCATGAAGAAGTACTCAATTTCTCTAGTAATCAAAGATAGTGAAATTGAAATCTTTAAATACCATTTTCCACCTAACTGGTTGGCAAAGACTTTTAATTTGTTACTCAGTGTTGAGAGATTGCAGGAAAATGAGCATTTTAGCATATTGATAGTGTGCTAAGATGTCGGAGGGGTGATTACATATTAGTACAAACTTTTTGGAGTGTTATTTGGCAAATTTATAAAACAATTAGCAAAATATCTTTTGACTTGCAATCTTACAGTTCGAAGTTCATACTAAGGAAATGATTATAATTATTTGCATAGATCTAGTTATTGGTATGTTCATCCTAGCATTGCTTTTGATAGTGAAAAATACAAAAATATGAAATGTTATAAAATTGGGTTTGGTTACATAAATGAGGTATATTCCCATAAATGTGGTCATTTTATATGATGAAAAAAATGTGTAATAAATTTCACAAAAAGCTGTTTGTGATCTGTTACTTAATGAAAAAGAAAGCAGTTCATTAAACAATGTGCTGTATACAATGGTATACCCTGGCCTTTGTAAAAATAGCTACATATTGTATAGATAGATTTACATGTCTAGGTATTATAGATAGGTGGATGGTAGCCATGTAAGTAAGCAGGTAGGTATGCAGGCAAGTAGGTAGGTAGGTGTGCAGGTAAGTAGGCAGGTGTGTAGGTAAGTAAGTAGGTAGGCAGGTAAGTAGGTAGGTGTGCAGGTAAGTAGGTAGGTGTGTAGGTAAGTAGGCAGGTGTGTAGGTAAGTAGGTAGGTGTGCGGATAAGTAGGTAGGTGTGTAGGTAAGTAGGCAGACATGCAGGTAAGTAAGCAGGTGTGTAGGTAAATAGGCAGGCATGCAGGTAAGTAGGCAGGTGTGTAGGTAAGTAGGTAGGTGTGTGGATAAGTAGGTAGATGTGCAGGTAAGTAGGTAGGTGTGCAGGTAAGTAGGTAGGTGTGTAGATAAGTAGGTAGGTGTGTGGATAAGTAGGTAGGTGTGCAGGTAAGTAGGTAGGTGTGTAGGTAAGTAGGTAGGTGTGTGGATAAGTAGGTAGGTGTGCAGGTAAGTAGGCAGGTGTGTAGGTAAGTAGATAGGTGTGTAGGTAAGTAGGTAGGTGTGTGGATAAGTAGTAGGTGTGCAGGTAAGTAGGTAGGTGTGTAGGTAAGTAAGTAGGTGGGCAGGTAAGTAGGTAGGTGTGTGGATGAGTAGGTAGGTGTGCAGGTAAGTAGGTAGGTGGGCAGGTAAGTAGGTAGGTGGAAAGCTATGAAAAGTCTAGCAGGAGACACACCAAAGCACGAATCCTTTTTATAACTGCATAGTGGAACCATAGGTGATTTTCATTTTCTACTCTGATCTGTATTTCCTAATGTCTTCTCTCATGTGTGTGCACTTTGTTTAATTAAAAGTTACAGAAACAAGCACCACCACCAACAAAAAAGACTCTAAACACTTTCATATCTGGTCAAATTTTGCTGGCAAATGATTCATGAAAAAACCTTTTAGAGCTTTCTGGATATTGTAATTTCAGCTAAAGATTGGTGAGCTAGAAAATATTTGCACTGGAACTGTATTACCTATTTCCACTAACAGATCAGGTGGCCTATAGCACATGTCCACTAGGGTATTGTTTTTGTCATTTTTTTCTTCAATCCTTACCCCTATGCTCCACCAGGATTTCTGCTGGCAGATTTGTGGATATCCAGACGTATTATAGAACCCAATCTTGCTACTTAACTGTCTGCTTCTTTTGTGTGGAACAATCCTCTCCATCCCTGGATTCCATTTTAAGCAATATCTTCCAAATCTCTGTGATAATTAGATTTCCCACTCCAGCTTATAAGTCAGATTCACTTGATTTACTCTGCATATTCTACATGATGGAGTATAAATGTCCAAGGTCATGTCTTATGCCCAGCTCCCTTCCTAACCGCATGCTCATATGAATCACCGGATACACTTTTCCTTGCCAGAACTGCTGTCTTCAGTAATAATTGGGTTCATCTAGGTTTCCCCTTTCTTGCTCATATTTGCTTTAAATCGCTCTTAATCAGATTCACTAGACTTTAGGGAAATAACAATACAACTGTTATCAAAAGGTATATCAAATATTTATAACACACCATGGAGTTTGTTTTGTTTTCAGAAAGAAGGAGTCTCACTATGTTGCCCAGTTTGGACTCGAAACCCTGGGCTAAAAGCATCCTCCCATATCAGCCTCCCAAGCAGCTGGGACTACAGGTGTGAGCCACTGTGCCCAGCTACTAGCATTTTTTTTTTTTTAATAAAAGAGCTCCCTCAGTACTCTCATGGATTATAATTATTAATAAACTCATAAATTCAGACAATTTGGTTTTCAAATATCTGTTTAAATAAAGTAAGGATGTTATTACAATTCCTGAATGTTAGAACTGGTTGGTGCAAGAAGAGAAAGCAGCAGTTTAATTGTCCACATCAAGGCACTGAGGGTGCCAGGATGGAAAAGGAAGTTCACGGATGAGTGCTCATTCATTCTCCTTCAGACCACAGTTGCTGCAGTTACCTTCCCCAGGCACAATTCTGCATAATGGTGCTTTCCATTACAAAACTACTCACTTGAATCATTTAAATATTGCAAAAAGTATACAATTTACCTATGTAATAGTGTTATTTATAGCATGCCTTTCATCCATGGATATGCAAGAGCTTTAAAAGCCACACTTAATACAGACTTACAGGTGCTTCCAATCTGACCCATGCAAGCAGGCTAATATTGCTGATGTCATTGAGTCTACAGATGAAAAGATGTGAGAGTATCTTCATATATTAATATATTCCATGTCTTCATATTCTTAATATATGCCAACCTGTCCTAAGCTCTTTCCCAAGATCACACATCTCATTCTTTAAATACATTTTAACCCACTTTTGATCTATTTGACACTCAAACCTTTGGAAGCAATGCCAGAATATGGCATTTCAAATGATTTTATGTGAGGACTCTTTTTTTTCTTCTTTTTTTAGACAGAGTTTCACTCTTGTTGCCCAGGCTGGAGTGCAATGGCGCGATCTCGGCTTACTGCAATCTCTGCCTCCTGGGTTCAAGCAATTCTCCTGCCGCAGTGTCCCAAATAGCTGGGATTACACGTATGCGCCACCATGCCCATCTAATTTTGTATTTTTAGTAGAGATGGGGTTTCTCCATGTTGGTCAGGCTGGTCTCGAACTCCCAACCTCAGGTGATCTGCCCGCCTCAGCCTCCTAAAGTGCTGGGGCGTTAGCCACCACGCCTGGCCATAAGGACTTTTTTTGTGAGCTGAAGATATGTGGATTAGGGAAAAAATACTAAAATATTTAGGTGCATTCTTAACATTTCTATGATTAAAAAGTCAGCCTTGAGATGGGAGGATCACTGGAGCTCAGGAGTTTAAGGCTGCAGTGAGCTATGATCACATCACTGCACTCTGTACTGGGCCACAGAGCAAGACCCCATGTCTAAAAATAAAATAAAAATTTTAAAAGTCAGTTTTGTATTAATGGGTATTCTTTTTTAACTTGCAAATCTCTCTAAGAAATTAACGACTTTTAGATATGTTTGGTAGGCTTCATAAGTTTCAGATGCAACATCATAATCTTCAAAAGATCTGTGCTTTGAAGATATAATAGTTACTCCATGTTACAGTTTGGAGGAAAATAGGTGGAGGTAATAGGTGGGGTGGACAGAGCCTAAGTGACTTGCTCAGGATTACCAACATGATCAAGGGCTTCCAGGGTTTTAAAGTTTAAAATTTCACATGGATGACATGTTCTATCCTAGAATGTAGAGGGCAAATAATGGGAAGGTAACTATAGAAACAAACAGCTTAGCTACTAAAAGTGAATATTAAATAAATTAAAATAAGTAGTTTTGAAGATCATATCTATAGGTCAAATGAGAATTTAGGACAGTGCAGAAGAATTCCCCACCGTGATAATCATGATCCTCTCTCCATCTTTTAGTCTATCCCGGTGGAGCTTCAGTTTTATTGTGCTCTCCAGCATTTGTTGCAGAAATCTGCAGGAAGTTGTCATAGAAATGGGATGGAAGCCAGCTATGTTATCTCTCCAGGCTTCCCCAGTGTGACCCTGATATTATCCTGGAGCCAATTGTATACATTCCTTTCTTTCCCCATCCCATCTGCCCATCTTAAGCTGCCCGTGATCTGCACTCATCATGGGTGGCTAAACATTATTGCATAATCGGTCCTGGCCATAAAACTAGAAGCACAGCCACATCTTCAGGATCATAGCAATGCCAAAGTGAACATTCCTATGCAAATACCCTGTTGAACATGTGCAAGTGTGTGTGGAATGGGTTTCTTCAGCTCTACTTTCAACGAAGGGGTGAGGATAAGTACTACCAAGAGGGTTACAACGGAGGATGGAAGATCTGGGTCCAAGATCCTGTCTACTGCAGCAGCACTGAGCTGGCAGAAAGCAGCAGGCAAACACCTCCTTCGCCTTCTTATTAGGGGATGTGGAAAGGCACCGCACAGGGAAGCGAGGCAAAGCAAGAAAAAGTGAGCAGCTTCCCTCACAGCAGCAACCAAGTCACACTGCAGATGGTTAGACAGGCAGGCCTGCGTTCAATATCCAGTTAACATTGAGCAGAGACTGTCTTCCACCTGCAAACCAGGGAAAGGAAAGGAAATGGGCTTTGTTATCATTGGCTTCATTGACCAGTGGCTCTCCCTTTTTTATCTCCAGAACTCATTTGTTGTCCAGACACCCTACATCTGCCTCTAATTGAAGCCAAAGGTAGAAGGTTAGAAGACCGGCAGCTTAGGGACATAAGCAGCGGGGTTCTTGCCTGGATACGGTGCCAGAGACTTGCTGTCTGCTCTTTTCTTCTACCATCCTATCCCACTCCCCAAGGGATCTACAACAATAGGCTCTTAACGGGATAAAGAAGCCTTAGAACCATCCAAATCCATCCTAAACTGTAGGTGTATCAGTCAGGGCTCTCCAGAGAAGGACCACCAGTAGAAGATATATAAAAAGAAATTTTTATAACATATTGGCTCATGCAATTATGGAGGCTGAGAAGTCCCATGATCTGCTGTCTGCAAGCTGGAGACCCAGGAAAGCCAGTCGTGTGGTTTGAAGGCCTGAAAGCCAGAGGCCTGGTGGTGTAGATTCCATTCCAATTCTAAAAGCCTGAGAACCAGGAGAGCTGAGGGCAGGAGGAAATGGATGTTCCAGCTCAAGCAGTCAGGCAGAATTAATTCAACTTGCTTCTACCTTTTTGTTCTATTGAGACCCTCAATGGATTAGATGATGCTATCTGCTTTTCTCAGTTCACCAACTCAAATGCTAACCTCTTCCAGAAATAATGTTTAAATAGCTATCTGGGCATCCTGTGGCCCAGTCAAGTTGATGGATAAAATCAACCATCCTAGTGGGTAGAACAAATACAACTCCCAAGAGGGAGACAGGGGCAATCTTTAAGGACAGTGCTTTCTCTGGAGGAAACTCTGTACTAAGTTTGTTCAATACAGGGTGGTTCCTGACTTGGTTGGATTCACGAGAAGCAGACCTTGAGTCAAGGATTCATATGCAAGTGATGAGTTATGGAAGTGCTGATGAATGAGTGGGGCAGCCAGAAAGGGAAGAGAAGTCAAGGGAGAGTGTACTTTTAGGCAAAATCCCAGCTTTAGCTTGATGATGCAGAGGAGCTTTGAAATGTACATGACACCTCCAAGTATGTCCCAACTCAAGGGAAAGAGCTGGGTTTTTATAACATGTCCCACCTGTCATCTGCTAAGGCCCATCCCAAAGGAACCTAAATTCCCAGGCAATTCTGGCTGTCTGCTGGTGTGAGCAAAGTGACTCAGGACTGTAGTCTCAAGAGAGCCACAGGTGGCCATCAGGAAAAAAGCATATAGAAGTCAAAGGATGGCCACAGACACAGCCAGAATCCAAGGGAATCTGGGTAGGAGGAGGGAGGAAGCACCACCTTAAAGAAGAGTATGATGGAAAGCAGGAAAAACGGAATCTATTCAACACACGTATTTGCACATGTTCAAAAGGGTACATGCCCAAGAATATTCACTTCAGCACTGTTTTTAGATAGCAAAAAAATAAAAATAAAAAGTTGGAAACCACCTAAATATCCACTAATGGTGGGCTAAATAAATAAATTACAACATGTTGATTATCTTATTCAGTGAATACAAAAAAATGAGATTGTTATGCTCTTCAAGCTATATTATTAAATAAAAAACTCAAATTGCAGATTAATAATCTTATGCAAAATATTTTTTAAAATTTAAAATTAGATGTGTAAATAAATTTAATTTACACATATCCATGTAGAAAAATGCCTAGAAAAAGGTCTAGAAAAGTATATGCCAAAGTGAGGAGACAATAGGGTTGCTGTGTCAAAGGGGACTCATAACATTTTATTCAACAGACTTGATTTTTAGAATATTTTCCAGTAACTCTGTGTTTATGTATTATTCATGTAGTTACAAACAAAATTGCCTTCGTAAAAGCAGGTCTGACATTTTGAAATGTGGAGCTGTAACTGATCTATGAACCACAGGAAAAAATCAAAATTTCTCCATTCCATCCTTACATTTTTGTTGTACCATGCCCTTGACAGAAAGCGGAAGTAATTTCCAAAGGTACCCTGACCCCCAGGAATCAAGATGGCCAAAAGGCATAATAATTTTCTGTGTTCAGCTGACATTTTGTTATGCAACTAAATGGACTCTTATCTTTCAATTCTTTAAGGTTTAAAGGTCTTCCATAAACCTGTTTTGGCAGGAAACATCAAGCTTTGCAAGATGCATGTTATATGACCCTCAAGGATGGAGCCTAGGACACTGTTTCACATTTGGAGTCTTCTCGCAGCCTCTGGTCCATGTTTTCTTCAAGATGGAGGCTGACCCAGTGTTGGTTGGCAGGCTCCCAAAGATTCTTCAGGGACATCGGCACTTTGCTTCCTTAAGGGTGCTAGAATACTTACATAAATAAAGAGCTTACTTCTCAAATATATGTAAATCTTAGGGTACTTTGATTTGGATGTAGCTTGACTTAGTGTAATGTATTCATGGGTTTTTAGGTCTTAAGATTTATATTGAGAAGACAGTGGCAAAGTATAGAGCATATAATAATCTTCAAACTGGTGACAAGGAAGGGTAATGAAATGAAATAATAGAACCAAGTAAGAGAAACCACAAGATCAAAAAGAAGGAATGGGGCTGGGCGCAGTGGCTCACGCCTGTAATCCCAGCACCTTGGGAGGCTGAGGCGGGTGGATCACCTGAGGTCAGAAGTTCAAAATTAGCCAGGTGTGGTGGCAGGCACCTATAATCCCAGCTACTCGGAGGCTGAGACAGGGGAATCATTTGAACCTGGGAGGTGGAGGTTGCAGTGAGCTGAGATCACACCATTGCACTCCAGCCTGGGCGACAAGAGCGAAACTTGGTCTCAAAAAAAAAAAAAAAAAAAAAAGAAGAAGGGATGAAGAGTAGATAAGTAATTTTGTAGAAACTGAGAGAGGATTCTCCCAGAGATGAAGTTACTGTATTTTTTTATTCCTTTCTACTGTCTCCTTTGCTAAAATGTTCCTACCTCCCAAATTAATAAAGAAATCCACAACCCTGTCTCATTCATAAGTAGCTATGACCCATCTCTCTCCTTTCATTCCCAATCAGTAGTTGTGAATGGTTTCCCACGATCATCACCTTCACAGCTATTCAGCTCTTCCACTTGGCTCCACTCCACATTGCTTGCTAAGGTCATTAGTATCTTTACAGTTTCAGAATCAGTTGGACATTTTTTATTCTCTTCTCACTTGAGAGGCAGTGTCATGTCATGAAATGAACCTCAGCTTGCTCCTTTTTTGAGATTTGACTTAAATGTCACCTGTTTCAGCAAGACACATGCTGACATGTCTTAGAAGTGTTGGATACAGTTTTCTCTTTGTCTTTTTAGTGCCGACACATACATTCCATTTAGAACTTTTGTCATTGTCTTATCATGACTTACAGAACTGTCCCCTGCAGTGGCATACCAGGTTCTTGAGGGCAAAGACTGTATCTACGTTAATCCTGTCCCAGTGTCCGGCCAATAGAAGGTATTCAGTAATAGCTATTGAGTGAATGAGTTAATGAATGACTGAATGAATTAGTAAATGAATACTCATACATACGTCTGGAAAACAGAGACACAAAAGATAATAATTCTTCAGATAGCTAAGGAAGACACAGCCATAATTTGAATTGAGAGGAAGTAAAGAAGAATACAGAAAAAAAAAAGGCCGAAGAACCCCAAGTTTGGGTCTAAAAACATAAGCCTAGGATATAAAATACAGAAAAACAATTGATCTGGGTAACGATTAATGAGGTCAAACCTTTTGAACTAGGTTCAATAATAATAAAAAGATTTTCCTTTAGCCTCTCTACTTGTACAAGGTACATGACTCAAGGCATCATTACCTTGTAGTAAAATAGTTCAACTGCACTCAGCTGACCTTCTGTGTTGATGACTACTACATAGTAGGACAGGCAAAGGTTTTGGTTCCAGTGACTCGATTTGTAAAGGAAAAATTCTGCCAGATTCCTTGAGTGCCCAGCAAAAGGCTGTTAGGCAATAATGTTGGAGAATCAATGGTTTAGGGCTAATTTCATCAGAAACAACAAAATAAGTATTCGAAGGTGTCAGAACATATTCAAACTAGTATTTCACACAGAAATATGTCTTGGTTGTAAGATCTTAGAAAGAGGCCCACATCTCTCCCTGGTTCTCACATGCCTCCCCTAAGGAGAGCAATGAAAAAGCCATTCTTGGAATAACACCTGACCATCCGGTGCCAATTAGGTCAGTGTCTTGGCAAGAGATTAGACCCAACTTGGGTCCGTGTCTGGACTTGGTGTTGATGTGCCTATCACAGGTCTGCTCAAATGAAAGAATCTAAGAACTTCACCAACTGTTTCTGGATAGGCCTGTCCCAAAATAGGCAGAGAGCACCAAAGCCTGAGGAAATGGTGCTGGTACAATATTAGGCATTATATTATATCAATATTAGATATCAATGACTAGGTATGTGGCATTATTCCCCACTTTGCACCAGCAGATAAAGCCATGAAGAAACAGGTAAAAAGGTTTATCACCTCTTGGCCAGGTACGGTGGCTCATGACTGTAATCCTAGCTACTTTAGGAGGCTGAAATGGGAGGATCACTTGAAGCCAGGAGTTCAAGATCAGCCTGGGCAACATATTGAGTTCCTGTCTCTTGAAAAAAAGTGGGGGGGGTGGTGCGGTTATCACCTCTTGCTCCTATGGAAAGGCTCACTGGAATCAGTCAAGTCCTATTGCTTCCATTCTCAACCTGCTCAGCCCCATGACTGTCTTACACCTGTTCTGCGCAGGCAGCATGGATCTGGACATCAGACAGCCTGGGCATACATTAACCCCTGCTTTGTGTGAGTTAATCATCTAACTCAACCAAACCTTAGCATCCTAATCAGTGAAATGGAGATAGTATTAGGAAATCCCTCACAGGGTCATTTAGGAGATTGGTCATGATAATGGATGTAAAGGGCTTAGTACTCTGCCTCTGCCTTAGTGTTAGTTATTATTATTGGTTGTGGGGACCACAAAATAGTCTTCCAGTCCATGCTTCCAGTGGATTGGGAGAGAGGGTTTGTTTATGAGCAGCTTGATTCACTATACACCCATCTAAGTCAACATTGACACTTAACATTTTGCAATTTTCTAACAGGTTTTCATCTACTATATTCAAGATGGAAACTGTGCCCCAGCCCCACACAGGCTGCCCATGCCTCTTGATATGTTAAACTCCCATACATAATCTCACTCACCCACAGGTGCATTCCTCAATATTCTTGAACCCAATGTAGGGGCTGAAATAAAAAGGCTGGCTTAGCCACCATACCTGTTAGGGTCAAACAGGGAGGCAGAACCACTAGGATATGTGTGCACACATGTGTGTGCATTTATGTGTGTGAATATGGATTTGTTACATAGATTCCACCTTGCACAATTGTGGGATGGGTTGTGTAGTCTCTGTAAAGCCTAAAAAACATTGCTGTTATAAAACAATAGTTTTATGGGGCCATTAAAATATATTTACCCATATAATTTCACTTTCTTTCTTCTTTATTCCTTGCATCTCTGAACTCCTGTCTAATGTCATCTTCCTCCTACTTAAAGAACATCCTTTACAATTTCTCTTAATTCTCTAAAGTGGCATCAAATTTTGTAGTCTAAAAATGTCTTTATTTAGCCTTCACTTTTTGAATATAGGAAAATCTCTTTTCCTCTAAACTCATACCCAACACTTCTGTGACCAGGTATGTGGGTTTTTGTGGGGGTTTTTTCCACACCAACCAATTCTCCAATTCTCTGGATACCAAATGAGTGTCCTATAATTCAATTGAATTCTGACACTATCTACCTGGAATTAGTGTCAGACCCCACAAGTTAAAAGTCCTACAAGACTATCCCCACTTCAGAAGCCAATCAAAAGTCCAGGTGGTTGTCATCCATTCATCTGTGTTCCTCACCCACTGGCTATAAATTGGAGGTTCCCATGATCCCCTCCTTGCCGTCAATTATTTGCTAAATTGGCTCACAGAACTTAGGAAACACCTATGTTTGCCAGTTTATTTTATGGGTTACAGATGAACAGCCAAATTATGAAGTACACATGGCAGGGTCTAAAAGAGTTGGGGTGTGCCACCCTGCTGACACATGCACATAGTCATCAACCCAGAAGCTCTGTAATCCCTATAGTTCAGGGATTTTTATGAGGACTTCATCACATGGGAATGACTGGTTACAAACTCAAGCTCCAGGTCCTCTTCCCATCCCAAAGGATGAGGTGGGGGGTGGGACTGACAATTCCAAGATTCTAATCACAACTTGGTCTTCTGGTGACCAGTCCCCAACCAGAAGCCCACTGACAGTCACCTCACAAGAACAAAAGATGCTTTTATCACCTAAGAAACTCAAAGGGATTAGGAGTTCTGTGTCACAAATTGAGGTCAAAGACCAAGTATTAGAACAAAATATGTTACTAGCACCCCTATAGCTGAGGAAATTACAAGGGCTTTAGGAGCTCTGTGCCAGGAAATAGGGAAAAAGACTAAAATATACATTTTTTTATTATGAATCACAATATCATGTTCTTAAAACATATTTTAGCTGGAGAGATGTGTGTGTATGTGTGTATGTGCACTTTTCTCTTAGTACACTTGAAAACACAATTTTGCTGTCATCCCACTTCTATTGTTGCTGTTGAGACCTATTGAATATATTGCTGCTCCTTTGAAGGCACTCTCTCTTTTCTCTCTGATTCCTTTTAAGATCTCTTTGTGATTGGTATTCTGCAGTTCCACTATGTTAAGTACCTTTCAGACTTACTGTATATAGATTTTTATCTTTTGAAAGTTTGTGAAAATGTTCAGCCATTATCTTATCAAATATTATGTCTGTCTTATTATTTCTTTTCTTTGCTTCTGAAAGGTTCATTACACCCATATTAAACTTTATTATTCTACATTTCTTGCTTCATAACTTTGCTTTCAAATGTTCCATGGCTTTCCCTTTCTATGAGGTATTTTGTGTAAATCAAGAGCTATACTCCTATTCACCAATTCTCTCTTTAGTCATGTCTAATATGGGTGGTGTCAAATTCATTGATGTAGATTTTTATTTCAATTATTACATTTATTTCTAGACATTCTATTTCATTCGCTTTCAAATCTCTTTAGACATTAAAGTTTGTCTATTTTTTAAACATTAAAAGAATTTTAATTCTGTGTCTGATAATTCCAGTATCTAAGGTCTTTGCAGGTCACTTTCTATTGTTTGTTGTTTCTGCTTATTCACCTCATGGTACCTTGTTTCCTTAAATATTTATTATATTTTTCTGTGAGCTACTTGTTTTCCTTGGAAATTTATTTGAGGAAATTCTTTGATGTCTGGAATTAAGGCAGATTCTTTCCTAAAGGATTTATACTTACTTTTGTCAGATGCCTGGGAAACCACTAGTCCAGTGTCCCTTGAAGCTAAATTTTCACCCTGACTGTGTTGTTATTATTGTTGTTGTTTTAACTAGATAGTTTGAATCTGTGCTGCAAGTGAGAGAGGAATTAAGCAGGACTTGTTTTACAGGACCCTGCTGATAAGACAAGATGCAAAAAAGAAGCTGGCCAAAACCCATCAAAACCAAGATGGCAACAAAAGTGACCTCACTGCTCATGAAGCATTAATTGTAATATATTAGCATGCTAAAAGATACTCCCACCAACGTCATGACAGTTTACAAATGCCAAGGCAATACCCAGAAATTACCTTATATGTTCTAAAAGGAAAAAGAACCCTCAGTTCTGGGAAATCCTCACCTTTTCCCTGGAAAACTCATGAATAATCAACACCAGCTTCATTAAGTCATCAAGAAATAACCACAAAAATAGCCAATCAGCAGCCTCTGAGGGTTGTTCTGCCTATAATGTAGCCCCACTTTCATTCCTTTGCCTTCTTTATAAACTTGCTTTCACTTCACTTTGTCAGCTTGCTCTTGAATTCCTTCCTGCGTGGAGTCAAGGACCCTTGTGGCTTCCTGGGCTGAGCCCCACTTTTGGGGTTTGCCCTGCACCACAAGTCTGTGTGGTTACAACTTTGCAGAGGTGGGTTTTCCCAGCTCTGTCCTGTACCAGGGAGCTGGGCAATTTTCCTTGCAATGCTACAGTGTGGTAATGGGAGAGATGGGTATTGTTGATGGAATGAAAGCCAAACTCTGTACAATATTTAAAGAGGTTTATTCTGAGTCAAATATGAGGGACCATGGCCTGTAGCACAGCCTCAAAAAGTCCTGAGAACACATGCTCAAGGTGGCTGGGTTACAGCTTGGTTTTATACATTTTAGGGAGACAGAAGTTATAGGCTAAGACACAAATTAATACATGTAAGGTATACATTGGTTTGGCCCAGAAAGATGGGACATCTCAAAATGGGAACTTACAGGTCATAGGTGGATTCAAAGATTCTCTAATTGGCAATTGGTTGAAAGAGCTAAGCTCTGCCTAAAGAGTTGAAGTCAGCAGAAAGAAATGCTTGAGTTAAGATAAGGAGTGTGGTATAGGCCAAGGTTCCTGTTATGTAGATGAAGCTTCCAGGTAGCAGGCTTCAGAGAGACTAGATTGTAAATGTCTCCTTTTGGATCCTAAAAGGTGTCAGATTCTCAGTTAAATCTCTTTTTGATCAGGAAAAGACCTAGAAAGGGAAGGAGCTTCTCTACAAAATGCAGATTTCCCCCACAAAAGAAGGCTTTGCAGGACCATTTCAAAATATGTCAAAGAAATAGACTTTGGGGCAAAATATTTTCATTTCCTTTAGGGCATGTTGTCATGTGATGCTATACCAGAGTCATATCAGAATTTGGTATCTTATTGCCACAAAAAGTCTGTTTTGTCCACCTTATGATCTCTATTTCAATGCTAATTCTGGTCAGTTGTGCCTAAACTCCAAAGGGAAGGGTATAACGCATCTGACCTCCCTTCCCATCATAGCCTGTGTCAGGCCTCTGAGTCCAAGCCAAGCCATTGCATCCCCTGTGACTTGCACTTATACGCCCAGATGGCCTGAAGTAACTGAAGAATCACAAAAGAAGTGAAAAGGCCCTGCCCCACCTTAACTGATGACATTCCACCATTGCGATTTGTTCCTGCCCCACCTTAACTGAGTGATTAACCCTGTGAATTTCCTTCTCCTGGCTCAGAAGCTCCCCCACTGAGCATCTTGTTACCCCCGCCCCTGCCCACCAGAGAACAACCCACTTTGACTGTAATTTTCCATTACCTTCCCAAATCTTATAAAACGGCCCCACTCCTATCTCCCTTCGCTGACTCTCTTTTTGGACTCAGCCCACCTGCACCCAGGTGAAATAAACAGCTTTATTGCTCACACAAAGCCTGTTTGGTGGTCTCTTCACACAGACGTGCATGAAATTTGGTGCTGTGACTTGGATCGGGGGACCTCCCTTGGGAGATCAATCCCCTGTCCTCCTGCTCTTTGCTCCGTGAGAAAGATCCACCTACGACCTCAGGTCCTCAGACTGACCAGCCCAAGAAACATCTCACCAATTTCAAATCTGGTAAGTGGCCTCTTTTTACTCTCTTCTCTAACCTCCCTCACTATCCTTCAACCTCTTTCTCCTTTCAATCTTGGCACCACACTTCAATCTCTCCCTTCTCTTGATTTCAATTCCTTTCATTTTCTGGTAGAGACAAAGGAGACACATTTTATCTGTGGACCCAAAACTCCAGCGCTGGTCACAGACTAGGGAAGGCAGCCTTCCCTTGGTGTTTAATCATTGCAGGGATGCCTCTCTGATTATTCACCCAGGTTTCAGAGGTGTCAGACCATGCAGGGATGCCTGCCTTGGTCCTTCACCCTTAGCGGCAAGTCCCGCTTTTCTGGGGAAGGGGCAAGTATCCCAACCCCTTCTCTCCATGTCTCTACCCCTTCTCCACCTTTCTGGGGGGCAAGAAATCCCCAACCCCTTCTCCTTCACCCTTAGCAGCAAGTCCCGCTTTTCTGGGGGAGGGGCAAGTACCCCAACCCCTTATATCTCTGTGCCCCGATCCCTTATTTCCATGCCCCAACCTGTTATATCTCTGTGCCCCAATCCCTTATTTCCGCACCCCAATGTCTTATATCTCTGTGCCCCAATCCCTTACTTCCACACCCCAACCTCGTATCTCTGTGCCCCAACCCCTTTCCCACTTTTCTGGAGGGTAAGAACCCCCGAACTGCTTCCCTCCATGTCTCTACTCTCCCTTTTCTTTAAACTTGCCTCCTTCACTCCACCCTCCATTCCTCCTTCTTCTCCCTTAGCCTGTGTTCTCAAAATCTTAAAACCTCTTCAGCTCACACCTGACCTAAAACCTAAATGCCTTATTTTCTTCTGCAATGCCACTTGACCCCAATACAAACTCAACAGTAGTTCCAAATAGCCAGAAAATGGCACTTTCAATTTTTCCATCCTACAAGATCTAAATAATTCTTGTTGTAAAATGGGAAAATGGTCTGAGGTGTCTGATGTCCAGGCATTCTTTTACACATCAGTCCCTTCCTAGTCTCTGTGCCCAGTGCAACTTGTCCCAAATCTTCCTTCTTTCCCTCCTGCCTGTCCCCTCAGTCCCAACCCTAAGCGTTGCTGAGTCTTTCTAATCTTCCTTTTCTACAGACCCATCTGACCTCTCCCCTCCTGGCCAGGCCAAGCTATGTCCCAATTCTTCCTCAGCCTCCGCTCCTCCACCCTATAATCTTTTTATCACCTCCCCTCCTCACACCTGGTCTGGCTTACAGTTTCGTTCCATGACTAGCCCTCCCCCTCCTGCCCAGCAATTTACTCTTAAAAAGGTGGCTGGAGCCAAAGGCATAGTCAAGGTTAATGCTCCTTTTTCTTTATCCCAAATCAGATAGCGTTTAGGCTCTTTTTCATCAAATATAAAAATCCAGCCCAGTTCATGGCTCGTTTGGCAGCAACCCTGAGATGCTTTACAGCCCTAGATCCTAAAAGGTCAAAAGGCTGTCTTATTCTCAATATACATTTTATTACCCAATCTGCTCCTGACATTAAATAAAACTCCAAAAATTAGAATCTGGCCCTCAAACCCCACAACAGGACTTAATTAACCTCGTCTTTGAGGTGTACAATAATAGAAAAAAGTTGCAATTCCTTGCCTCCACTGTGAGACAAAGCCCAGCCACATCTCCAGCACACAAGAACTTCCAAACGCCTGAACCACAGTGGCCAGGTGTTCCTCCAGAACCTCCTCCCCCAGGAGCTTGCTACAAGTGCCAGAAATCTGACCACCAGGCCAAGGAATGCCTACAGCCCAGGATTCCTCCTAAGCCATGTCCCATCTGTGAGGGACCTTACTGGAGATTGGACTGTTCAACTCACCTGGCAGCCACTCCCAGAGCCCCTAGAACTCTGGCCCAAGGCTCTCTGACTGACTCCTTCTTGGCTTAGTGACTGAAGATTGATGCTGCCTGATTGCCTCAGAAGCCCCCTGGACCATCACAGATGCCAAGCTTTGGGTAACTCTCACAGTGGAGGGTAAGTCCATCCCCTGTTTAATCAAAATGGGGACTACCCACTCCATGTTGCCTTCTTTTTAAGGGCCTGTTTCCCTTGCCTCCATAACTGTTGTGGGTATTGACAGCCAGGCTTCTAAACCTCTCAAAACTCCCCAACTCTGGTGCCAACTTAAACAATACTCTTTTAAGCACTCCTTTTTAGTTATCCCCACCTGCCCAGTTCCCTTATTAGGCCGAGACACTTTAAATTATCTGCTTCCCTGACTATTCCTGGGCTACAGCTGCATCTCATTGCTGCCCTTCTCCCCAACCCAAAGCCTCCTTTGCATCTTCCTCTCGTATCCCCCCACCTTAACCCACAAGTATGGGACATCTCTATTCCTTCCCTGGCAACTGATCACATGCCCATTACCATCCCATTAAAACCTAATCACCCTTACCCCACTCAATGCCAATATCCCATCCCACAGCATGCTTTAAAAGGATTAAAGCCTGTTATCACTCGCCTGCTACAGCATAGGCTTCTAAAACCTATAAACTCTCCTTACAATTCCCCCATTTTACCTGCCCAAAAACCGAACAAGTCTTACAGATTAGTTCAGGATCTGCACCTTATCAACCAAATTGTTTTGCCTATCCACCCCATGGTGCCCAGCCCTCAATACCTTCCTCCACAACTCACTATTCCGTGCTTGATCTTAAAGATGCTTTTTTCACTATTCCCCTGCACCCCTCATCCCAGCCTCTCTTTGCTTTCACCTGGACTGACCCTGACACCCATCCGTCCCAGCAGCTTACCTGGGCTGTGCTGCTGCAAGGCTTCAGGGACAGCCCTCATGACTTCAGCCAAGCTCTTTCTCATGATCTACTTTCTTTCCACCCCTCCGCTTCTCACCTTATTCAATATATTGATGACCTTCTTCTTTGTAGCCCCTCCTTTGAATCTTCTCAACAAGACACACTTCTGCTCCTTCAGCATTTATTCTCCAAAGGATATCAGGTATCCCCCTCCAAAGCTCAAATTTCTTCTCCATCTGTTACCTATCTCAGCATAATTCTCATAAAAACACACGTGCTCTCCCCACTGATCACGTCCAATTAATCTCCCAAACCTCAATCCCTTACAAAACAACAATTCCTTTCCTTCCTAGGCATGGTTAGTGCGGTCAGAATTCTTACACAAGAGCCAGGACCGCACCCTGTAGCCTTTCTGTCCAAACAACTGACTTTACTGTTTTAGCCTAGCCCTCATGTCTGCATGCAGCAGCTGCCACTGCTTTAATACTTTTAGAGGCCCTAAAAATCACAAACAAGGCTCAACTCACTCTCTACATTTCTCATAACTTCCAAAATCTATTTTCTTCCTCATACCTGATGCATATACTTTCTGCTCCCTGGCTCCTTCAGCTGTACTTACTCTTTAAGTCCCACAATTACCATTGTTCCTGGCCCAGACTTCAATCCAGCCTCCCACATTATTCCAGATACCACACCTGACCCTCATGACTGCATCTCTATGATCCACCTGATATTCATCCCATTTCCCCACATTTTCTTCTTCCCTGTTTCTCACCCTGATCATGCTTGATTTATTGATGGCAGTTCCACCAGGCCTAATCACCACACAGCAGCAAAGGCAAGCTATGCTATAGTACAAGCCACTAGCCCGTCTCTTAGAACCTTTCATTTCCTTTCCATTGTAGAAATCTATCCTCAAGGAAATAACTTCTCAGTGTTCTGTCTGTTATTCTATCTGCTATTCTACTACTCCTCAAGGATTATTCAGGCCCCCTCTCTTCCCTACACATCAAGCTTGAAGATTTGCCCCCACCCAGGACTAGCAAATTAGCTTCACTCAACATGCCCCAAGTCAGATAACTAAAATACCTCTTAGTCTAAGTAGACACTTTCACTAGATAAGTAGAGGCCTTTCCTATAGGGTCTGAGAAGTCCACCACAGTCATTTCTTCCCTTCTGTCAGACATAATTTCTCAGTTTAGCCTTCCCACCTCTATACAGTCTGATAACGGACCAGCCTTTACTAGTCAAATCACCCAAGCAGTTTCTCAGGCTCTTGGTATTCAGTGGAACCTTCATATCCCTTACGGTCCTCAATCTTCAGGAAAGGTAGAACAGACTAATGGTCTTTTAAGGGTACACCTCACCAAGCTCAGCCTCCAACTTAAAAAAGATTGGACAGTACTTTTACCTCTTGCTCTTCTCAGAATTAGAGCCTGTCCTCGAGATGCTACAGGGTACAGTCCATTTGAACTTTTATATGGACGCACTTTCTCGCTTGGCCCCAACCTCATCCCAGACACCAGCCCTCTAGGTGACTATCTTCCAGTCCTCCAGCAGGCTAGACAGGAAATTCGCCAGGCTGCTAATCTTCTCTTGCCTACTCCAGATCCCCAGCCATATGAAGACACCCTAGCTGGAAGATCAGTTCTTGTTAAGAATCTGACCCCTCAAACTCTACAACCTTGATGGACTGGACGCTACCTAGTCTTCTATAGTACCCCGACTGCCGTCTGCCTGCAGGATCCTCCCCACTAGGTTCACCATTCCAGAATAAAGCTGTGTCCATCAGACAGCCAGCCTAATCCCTCCTCTTCCTCCTGGAAGTCACAAGTACTCTCCCCTACTTCCCTTAAACTCGTATTTCTGAAGAACAGTAATAACCCTTATGAGCCTAATACATCCCTTCATTCTATTAGGTCTGTTCATCCTTACCCTACTTTTTGCAACAGGGATTTATGAAGTCACCCCCACCACTTAGGCCAAGCCCCAAAAAACTAGTCATCCCTACTATCTTCTGTCCGGTCATACTCCTATTCTCCATTCTCAACTACTTATAAATGCCCTACTCTTGTTTACACCACCAGTTTACACTGTTTCTTCAAGCCATTACAGCTGATATCCCTTGGTGCTATCCCCAAACTGACACTCTTAATTCCCTCTTAGAGTGGATAGATGATCTTTGCTGGCAGGGCACCCTCCAATACTTCCACCCTGATGAAGTTCTATTCTTTACTTTTATACTCACTCTTATTCTCATTCCCATTCTTATGCCACCCTCTACCTCTCCCCAGCTATCTCCACCACACTATCAACCTTACCCATTCTCTCCTAGCCGCTTCTAATCCCTCCTTAGTGAACAACTGCTGGCTTTGCATTTCTCTTTCTTACAGTGCCTACACAGCTGTCCCCGCCTTACAGACAGACTGGGCAACATCTCCCATCTTCCTACACCTCCGAACTTCCTTTAGCAGCCCTCACATTTACCCCCCTGAAGAACTCATTTACTTTCTAGACAGGTCCAGCAAGACCACCCCAGACATTTCACATCAGCAAGCTGCCGCCCTCCTTCACACTTATTTAAAAAACCTTCCTCCTTATATCAACTCTACTCCCCCCATATTTGGACCTCTCACAACACAAACTACTATTCCTGTGGCCGCTCCTTTATGTATTTCTCAGCAAAGACCCACTGGAATTCCCCTAGGTAATCTTTCACCTTCTCGATGTTCCTTTACTCTTCATCTCCAAAGCCCAACTACACACATCACTGAAACAATTGGAGCCTTCCAGCTTCATATTATAGACAAGCCCTCTATCAATACTGACAAACTTAAAAACATTAGCAGTAATTATTGCTTAGGAAGACACTTACCCTGTATTTCACTCCATCCTTGGCTACCTTCTCCTTGCTCATCAGACTCTCCTCCCAGGCCCTCTTCTTGTTTACTTATATCCAGCCCCAAAAATTACAGTGAAAGGTTGCTCGTAGATACTCAATGTTTTCTCATACCATGAAAATTGAACCTCCCCCTCTATGCAGTTACCCCATCAGTCCCCATTACAACCTCTGACAGCTGCCGCCCTAGCTGGATCCCTAGGACTCTAGGTACAAGACACCCCTTTCAGCACTCCTTCTCATCTTTTTACTTTACATCTCCAGTTTTGCCTCGCACAAGGTCTCTTCTTCCTCTGTGGATCCTCTACCTACATGTGTCTACCTGGTAATTGGACAGGCACATGCACACTAGTCTTCCTTACCCCCAAAATTCAATTTGCAAATAGGACCGAAGAGCTCCCTGTTCCCCTCATGATACCGAAACGACAAAGAAGAGTTATTCCACTAATTCCCTTGATGGTCAGTTTAGGACTTTCTGCTTCCACTATTGCTCTCAGTACTGGAATAGTAGGCATTTAAACCTCTGTCACGGCCTCCCATAGCCTGTCTAATGACTTCTCTGCTAGCATCACAGACATATCACAAACTTTATCAGTCCTCCAGGCCCAAGTTGACTCTTTAGCTGCAGTTGTCCTCCAAAACCGCCGAGGCCTTGACTTACTCACTGCTGAAAAAGGAGGACTCTGCATATTCTTAAATGAAGAGTGTTGTTTTTACCTAAATCAATCTGGCCTGGTGTATGACAACATAAAAAAACTCAAGGATGGAGCCCAAAAACTTGCCAACCAAGCAAGTAATTACACTGAACCCCCTTAGGCACTCTCTAATTGGATGTCCTAGGTCCTCCCAATTCTTAGTCCTTTAATACCCATTTTTCTCCTTCTGTTATTCGGCCCTGTATCTTCCGTTTAGTTTCTCAATTCATCCAAAACCATATCCAGGCCATCACCAATCATTCTATACGAGAAATGTTTCTTCTAACATCCCCACAATATCACCCCTTACCACAAGACCTCCCTTCAGCTTAATCTCTCCCACTCTAGGTTCCCACGCTGCCCCAATCCCCCTTGAAGCAGCCCTGAGAAACATCACCCATTCTCTCTCCATACCACCCCCAAAAAATTTTCGCCACCCCAACACTTCAACACTATTTTGTTTTATTTTTCTTATTAATATAAGAAGGCAGGAATATCAGGCCTCTGAGCCCAAGCCAAGCCATCGCATCCCCTGTGACTTGCACGTATATGCCCAGATGGCCTGAAGTAACTGAAGACTCACAAAGGAAGTGAAAAGGCCCTGCCCCACCTTAACTGATGACATTCCACCATTGTGATTTGTTCCTGCCCCACCTTAACTGAGTCATTAACCCTGTGAATTTCCTTCTCCTGGCTCAGAAGCTCCCCCGCCCCTGCCCACCAGAGAACAACCCCCTTTGACTGTAATTTTCCATTACCTTCCCAAATCCTATAAAACAGCCCCATCCCTATCTCCCTTCGCTGACTCTCTTTTTGGACTCAGCCCACCTGCACCCAGGTGAAATAAACAGTTTTATTGCTCACACAAAGCCTGTTTGGTGGTCTCTTCACATGGACGGGCATGAAAGCCTGAACTAGTTTTTCAGGTTTTATTGGGATTCTCTTGTCCAAGGGTGGAGGGTTCATTCAGTCAGTTAGGAGGCTTAGAATTTTCTTTTGGTTTACAATATGTTTCCAGGCCAAGCCTACACTAAGGGTGTGGTTCTTCAGGGTACCATCTTTGAGGGAAGAGGGTCTCCCAGGATGTCCCACTTTGCTGTCCCATGCTTTGCCTCCTGCCTCTGGTGCTCCCAGAGGCAACGAAAGCTGAAGCTCAGAATCACCAAGCGTGGCAAACGTCCCCCAGCTAAAAGCTGACTCTGCTTCTCTCAGTTCCCACTTCCCCTCAGATTTTGCCCTGTGTATTTCTTGGTTTCTTGCCAGCTCATCAGTGCTTTTAAGAAGGCTCTGATTTTCAAACTTTTTAGTTATTTTCAGCAGAAAGGATGATTTGGCTAACTAGATTGCCATATTGCCAAAAGAGATCCCCGCAGAGCTTGTTTTTGTGAAACATAAAGAGAAGAAAATGATGTTTAATATGATGCACAGGTTCGTAAATAATGCTCTGCTATTATTCTTGTGAACAGGTATTTCAATCATCTTATGTGAATCAAGCACAAAGTGGCTTTTCCTTTCTTCTCAGGTAGGATGAAGCGTTACAAGTCAAGCATGTGACTTTCTAAAAAAAAGAGATAAAAAGACACGTGAAGAAGGAAATGGATTACAGAAATCAAAGAAGGGTTCTTTCCCTTGGGTTAGAATTATAAAATTTCCAAGTGAAGATGAGTAAGTCTATACTAGTGTCAAAAAAGTATAGGAGTAAAAACAAATAATCCTGAATAAATAACATGAATCTTTTGACACTCTTAAATTGGCCTTATTTTAAAAAAATGGGTAGAGTTTATCTGCTAACTTTTCCCTAAGTACAGACACAAAAAGGAAACTAAGCAGGAATCCTTTTCTCTTTCACCCAGATGTAAACATGATTTTTGTCTAGTGAAAGTGGTAGGCACCAGAACGAAGTTCTCCTAACTTACCAAAAAATAAGCAAAAACACCTGAGTGAGCATCTCCTTTCCAAGGAACCATATGCTAAGTCACTCCCCCATGTATGGATGGCTCCCCTCAGAGACAGGTAGACACTGAGCTTCCTTCCTTTGAGGAGAACAAGAAGTAAACAGCAGGTGCCACCAGCCTGGCCTTGGATGCAGGAGACCACTAGGTGGGCTCAAGGCCTTATTTTCAAAATTATGAATTGAATTTGATGACCATTAGGGTCTCTCTCAGATTATTAGGATGAATAAACAACAGGGAGCTTTTGTTTCTTTTGTTCTTGCAGGTCCGAGGCTCCCATCTAAACATCAGCTGTTCTGAAGCTCCTTGCACACACTGGGGAAAGCTGCCCTGTCTGCCTTCCTCTGCAAGGTCTCTGCATACACTTAGCCTCTCCCACAGTCCAGTCCAGCACCACTTTGGCCCTGTTCTCAGTGAGGGAGAAGGGAAGGAAAAATCATATGGGAAAAATTCAGACTGCAGAAGTGGCCTGCCTGAAAAGTCACAGCAACAGGAAAAAATAAAATAACCTGGGAAAAAACTCAGGCTGCACCTGCAAACAGATAAGCAAACAGGGTCCAGCTCAAAAGCTCTTTGTTCTTTGTACAATTAGTGAGCTCCCAGGAAAGTTTCCTCCCCTTTACAGGCATATACATGGTGGGAACTTGCACAGGGAGGGAGGGGGCTTACCTAAAACAAACCCATAGTTATACAAACAAGAGAAGTGTGGCTTTGTGCTTGCCTAGAGACATAACCACAGCTTCATAAGAGAAGAATTGCACAGACAGCTTTACTGGTAAGAAAAGTTACTCAAACAGTTACAGGGAAGAGAGCAGTTTCTTATAAAACTTTTAAATTGAGCTTTTAAATTCAGCTGTAACCTGGCAATCCACTTGGACTCCCCTCTCTGCTGCAGAAAGCTTTCTTTTTTTGCTTATTAAACTTTGACTCCAACCCCACCCTTGTGTCTGCATTCCTTAATTTTCTTGGACGTCAGACAAAGAACCACAGGGAAACTGCTACATTAAGGTACGTTGGTGAGACTGCAGCATCAGCATGGTGGCACAGTATTAGCTCAGATAGACTCCATCCCCTAGGATATTTCTATAGAAGAACTTTTATGAGAGAGTGAGTGGCTATGGGAAGAGGGTTTTCTAAATGCGGTGGGGTTTGGGAATGGAGATGTTAGGCTCACCCTTGACCCTGAGCTAGGCAAGTGGCCAGAGGGATGAGAAAGGATGGATTATCTAGGTCTAAACTATTAATAATATCCTCACATTGGAAACTGGCCATGGCTTTCATAGCTTCTCTCACTCAAATTTGTATTACATGCCATGGCCAGTTTAATCTTCCAAACATTGTTATTACCACCTAACTCTCCTGTCTCAAATCATTCGTGGCTGCCTTCTGCTTGTACAATAAAGTCAAAATACCTTAGCTCGGCTGGCATGGTCCTCTGGGAGTGAGCACTAATTTATAACTTCCCAAAGTCCTGGTGTTCTAGAAATGCCTGAATCCACACCTACCCTTGAGCTTCCCACTTTGTACAAGTATTTCCACTTAATTCTTTCTATAAAATATAGTGGGGCTTTGTTCTGAAGTTGGCTCCTTAAGAAGAGGAAATGTTTCAGGACAAAGGCAGACAGCTGTCTCTGCTATTAAGGCTCTTTGATTTGGCTCAGTACATTCCAATCTTGCTTCCGTAAACCATCCTCATTTTCAATCGTGTTATCCACCTCCTGAGTCCCACTGTGGTTACATAGTTCTAATCTCTCCACCTGATTCTGGGGCATTTCAAGGTCTAAGTGGCAGCAGTAGGATGCCTTTCTTTCACTTGAGTTTTTAGTTTATTAATCAATACAATGTCTGTGGATAACATCATTGCAGCATCTTTACTCCTTTGGCTTTTTGCCAGCACCAACATTGGCCTTTGCCAACCCCCTGAGCTTCTTCATTCTATTCTTGCATTCGTCTCACTGCTTTCTTGAGGTCTTTTTCTTCTCATGGAGGCAGGCCATGTCTTGCAAGTCTATGTTTGGGTTCATGGTTCTTTACATAATCCAAAAAAATCATAAATCACACCAAAGTCAGCTATCTTGCCACCACCAAAATAAGTTCTGAATCCAAATACAAAGATGACATCCAGTGTGGTCTTGTATATTTTGACTAATTTTTCCAGCATTTCTGTCTTAGGTACTGTTGCCTTCCCAGTGTTAAGGATATCTATGACCATTTGTTTCCTTTGAAGTAGTTGGTTGGTCATGCGTTTCCTGGTCCAGATAGTTACTGTGTCATTCATGATGGCAGGTGATCTGCAGGCAACCAGGGAAGAAAACTCAGGAGGATGCTTTAAATCAGATGAGTCTATCTGTTTCAGAGCCCCATATTGACATTGACCTAGTATGTGTGTGTGTGTGTATATATATACACACACATACATACATACACATTTTATGTGGTATTCATTAATTCCATCTATGGCTATGTAACAAATTACCCCCAAACTAGCAGCTCAAAACAAGAAATATTTAAGTAATTATTATTTCACACAGTTTCCGAGGGTCAGAAATTTATAGGCAGCTTAGTTGGGTGGTTCTGTCTTAGGGTCTCTCATGAGGTTGCTATCAAACTCTCAGCTGGGGCTGAAGTCATCTGAAGGCTGGACAATTCACTTTCAAATGCATTTGTGTGATTATTGGCAAGTCTCCATTCTCTGCAGGGCCTCAGTTCCTCACCACATGAGCCTCTCTCTACAGGTTGCCTGGGTATCCTCAAAAGCCAATGATGAGAGAGAGAGAGAACAAAACAGGAGCTGCAGTGTCTTTTGACCTTAATCTTGGAATTGGTACATCATCATTTCTGCCATATCCTATTAGTCACACAGATCTGGGAGGGTACTATGGAAGGGTGTTCACACAAGGACAGAGGGATGTTTGTGGTCATTTTGGTGGCTGGCTGCCACACCCAGCCATGTTTTTATGCCTCCCCATACACATTCTAACATCTTTGAAATCGGGATGCATCTTATAATCAACAGTATGTCATAGTTTAACTGGCAAAATCTCTAGTTAGTAGTATATAAAGTAATCACGTGTCTTATAATTGTATCTTATTCAGGGAAATATCCCATAGGGATAGGAGGCTTCCTGACTCCTGGCTACCAGTCTTGACCATGTTGCTCACGGTCCCATCGAAAGTCTAGTTGCTGTCCCACCATATGATGCTCAGCTCCTTTTCTACACCCTTGCCCACCCCAGTCCTTCTGAGGTGCCTTCTTCATAACTTAAATGACTATATCAGGCCTAAATCTTCCAGAAGCTTTCCTTGACCACCCTAGAGCACCATAGTCTCAGTTTCCTCTGTAGTCCCATAACACTTGTTAATGATTCCATCCATTCGGTCCTTAATTTTGTACCTTGTAGTAATTGTTGAGGTTTCATATGTATCTACTTCACACGTACGTGTTGTGTATATGCCCAGTGTGAACACTAAATGTTGCTGTGTGCATTTGGAGTCCTGTTTTATTTCTAAAGTAGAATTTTGGGACTCTTCATAAAACAACAACAACAAATCTCTGCTCCTTGGGTGAAATTTTATAACTAATCTGATAGACAAAATTATAATAATCAGAAATGTACAACTATACAAAAATGTATAAGTCAAAGATGCAAAGGCTGAGTTAGAGCACCTCGGGTTCCAACAGTTCATCTACCTCATGATTGTTTTGTTCTCTGTAACATCTAAGTTATAAGATTTATTTGAACATGACTTCTGTGCATTCCATTGCACCATGGGGTGGGGAAAAAGGTGTCTGGTCTATTTTTGCCCACAAAAATAGGAATTTTTTCTGGGAATAGTGTTAAGAACAAAAGATCAGTACCTAACAAAGCTCTTGTAAGTGGTTTAACTTATTGTCTTATAATATTTTTCAAGATTCATTGAAACAAGTGAATTGATTTCATCTATCTATCTATCTATCTATCTAAGTTAAGGGAGGTTCAACAGAATGCATATTATAAGAAAAAAATGTTAAGGGAGGGTAAAATATATGAACTTCAAATAAAACTAACTAGAAATCCAGCAGACAGTATTGCTAAATTTGGGGATTTTCTTTCAGTTCCTTGGATCGTTTATCATCCGCTTCCTCATAAAACAAGCAGTTCAGGATTGTTGCTGGAAATGCATTGGTAAGGCCCAGCCCAGCTCTACTCTGTCACTGGCTCAGAAGCACTTCTATCACCAGATATATATAAGAAAAAAATGAATCATCACTTCTACCTCATATCACATCCAAAAATTATCTAGAAATGGAATGTAGGCTTACACACAAAAGCTAAAATTATAAAACCTCTTTAAAAAGCATAGAGCAAAAATCGTTATATATTTGGGATAGGCAAAGTGGGTTAGGCCAGGTAGACTGTTACTGGGCACCACTTTTCAATTCAGAGGGGCAGGAAGTAAGGCGTTCCCTTAGGTAGCCCTAAATACCTGACACATTTAACTGAATTTGGTTGGTATCTATTCTCAGTATAGGTTAGAGCCCAGAAAAGGGGATGATTCACTGGCACCTCCTCTGACATCTAAGAGTGCATGGATCTAACATTCTTTAGTTCTTCCAGGCTTGGGAATAACTATCTTATAGATGACATTACAAGGTTGGATGAGATAGTGTCTATAAAACACTCTGAGATCTCTAGAAGAATGATGTCTAAAATTCACAAGGGATCACTACAGGTAACTACTCTTCGCAAGAATATGTTCTGACTTGTTGTTTCCAAGAGTCTGTCTTCCATATGTCTTGGGATGTCTGTCGTCTTACTCTATTTTGTGCTGCTATAACAGAATGCCACAGAATGGGTAATTTATAATGAACAGAAATATATTTCTTACAGCCCAGGAAGCTGGGAAGTCCAAGATCGAGGCATTGGTATCTGGCGAGGGCCTTCTCGCTGCATCATACCATGGTAGAAGGCAGAAGGGCAAAGAGAGGGAGAGAGAGAAAGAGGCACACACTCATCCTTTCCAGGGTCAAATTCATCCTTTTATAATAAGCCCACTCCCACAATGCTGTGGTTTGAATGTGTCTCCCAAAGTTCACATGTGGGAAACTTAATTTCCAGTGTAACAGTGTTGGGGGGTGGTCTTTAAGAGGTTATTAGGTCATGAGGGCTCTGCGCTCATGAATAGATTAATGCTATTATTGAAGGAATGGGTTAGTTATTGTGGGAGTAGGTTCCTGATAAAAGGCTGAGTTTGGCCCCTTTCCTCCTTTCTCTCACCCATGTGGTGAGTTCCATCATGTGCAGGAAGGCCCTCACCAGATAATGGCACCCTGTTACTGGACTTCCCAGCCTCCAGAACTGTGAGAAATAAATTTCTTTATAAATTACCATCTGCAGTAGACTTTTATAGCATCACAAAACAAACTAAAATGTGTGATAATGAACCCACTCCCATAATAATGACATTAAACCCATAAGGGCAGAGTCCTGATGGCCCAGTCACCTCTCATTAGACCCCAACACTGTTGCACTAGGAATTAAGTTTCCAACATATGCTTTTTGGGGGACACATTTAAACCATAGCATCTGTGTTTAAACATTTATAGTTAGTTTCAGGGTTGGTGGGTGACTCAGGGAGCTGGTAGGTTAACACAATATACATGATATACCCTGCCTGTTCTGTACCCTCTGCCTTCCTCCCTATTGTCTAGCTCCCCTTGAGCATGATGACAGGCAAAATTTGTTCAAATAAAGCAATTGGAGAACTCTTCTGTTAACTTGGTCCCTGAGTGTCTAAGTCCCTGAAACATGAAACGGAGACATGTCTTCAACTTAACAACATCACAGCCTCCATCCCTTGCACACCATGGGAAGCATTAATCATATTCATTAGGGATCTAGTTGCAGAATATATATCAAAGGAGGAGGACAGAAGTGAGGGAAAACAATTATGTTTAACAAATGAACTAAAACAATTATGCAGCCACCCACTGAGTAGAGAGCTTTGAGCTCTGCTTCAAACGGGTTATGAAACAACCAACTGAGAAACTGTATTGCAATTGAGCTGGACAGCTATTTCAGAGAACTCTTTCACAAGGTAAGTCAACCAACATCACTGATTAGTGATGTCTAAAAGGTGCTCTGTTATCAGATCTCCTGTGAGTCTACAATTAGCAATTTTCTGTAATTTTTAGAAGTTCAATAATAGCCATATGAAGACATTAAAATGCTGCCTCTGGTCATCTTGTGGCAGTTACATTTGTTATAATTTTTGACTGCTCAGCATCTCCTGGCCACTCTTCCTATGTTGAGGAATCTCCCCTATTTTACCTTGCCTCCCCAAAGTAGGAACCAGAAATGTTCTTTCCCATCCTACCTTGGCAACTTTTGGAAACCCACCTCCTCATCATAGGCAAGACTTCCTATCATGTGACTGGAAAGAAACATCTATGACATATATATTTATTCCATGACCTATGTATCATTTTGTAGGCTGCCAAACATTCAGCCAGCAAGTGAACGGTCCATTTATTTGCAAGCTTGGGCTGATGCTTCTTACCTCTAAAAGCTAAGAACTGTCATTGCTACCAAAGATTGGTACAGTTAAGCATGGGCATGTGTCCTAGGTCAATCAGACACATTCACATGAAGCTTCAATGGGGAAAGAAGAAACAGGTACCATGCAGACCTGTTTCTAAGAAGGATGGAGACAGAGTGTTGGAGCCTTACAGCAAGCATGACCATGGTTCTCTCCAGGCCCACAGTTGGGATATCACTGCAGTGTTTCTCTGGAATGCTTTGTGGTGTAGCATGTCTGGCTCTGTTGGGGGCACAGTTATAAAACCTGACTTTGACCTTCCTGTGTTCTTTAAGATCCCTGATACTCTTTAATAAAATTCTTTCCTGCTAGTTAGAATGCTGAGTGATACACAATGCTTTTTAGAAGCTAAATAAGAGGAGAACATGTGACTGTTTTAGAAAGCTGTTAAAAGTTTATGCCAGTTGGGCAGGCATGGTGGCTCACGCCTGTAATCCCAGCATTTTGGGAGGCTGAGGTGAACAGATCACCTGAGGTCAGGAGTTCGAGACCAGCCTGGCCAACATGGTGAAACCCCGTCTTTACTAAAAATACAAAAAATTAGCCAGGCGTGGTGGCATTTGTATGTAGTCCCAGCTACTCGGGAGGCTGAGGCAGGAGAATCGCTCGAACTCAGGAGGCGGAGGTTGCAGTGAGCCGAGATCGCGCCACTGCACTCCAGCCTGGGTGACAGAGGGAGACTCAGTCTCAAAAAAAAAAAAAAAGATTGTACCAGTTGATGGTGGCAATGGCAGTACTCAGCTTTTAGAGATAAGAAGCATTGGCCCAAGCTTGCAAATAAACAGACCACTCACTAGCTTGCTGAATGTTTGGCAATGTACAAAGTAATACGTAGGTCACAGAATAAATGTCACAGATGTTTCTTTCTAGCCACATGACAGGAAGTCTTGCCCTAGAATGAAGGGGTGGGTTTCTAAAAGTTGCCAACACCACTTTTAGTGTAGGAACTCACTGAAATAATCCCTGTGCCCTGTACTCTGACATTAGACACTGGTCCGTCGGGAGGGCAGAGAGACACTCAATTGGTCATCAGCCGCTGAAAGCTGCAGAAGACTTCAGCTGAGTATAAATATGACCCGGGAGAGACAGTGCATGGAAGTGACAGACCTGTGCTATGATTTGAGCCCTTCAGCTAACCAGCTCAGAAAATATACCCTCCTTCCATCTGCAAGGAGCATAATACAGAGTGAAATGATTGTGTAGGATTCCCCAGGCAAATCCTTTACTATAATGTCTTTCTACAAATATTAGGCTCTGAACAAACACATAGAGCGAACCCCCTGCAACTTATCAAAACAGTTTATAATCTTTTGCCAAATATTGCTAAGTCCAGTTTGTGGGCAGGTATTGATTTTTTTAGGTAGACATACATTTGGCACCCTAATAAGTTCCCCTAAAGTTAATTTTGAGATTCTGTGCCAGGTAGGCTGTCTTGGGTCAAAGAAAGTCTACCAATCTCAGGAGATTAGAGCCTAGTGTAGGAAGACCTAGGGAAGCTGAGAAGAAGGTCTCCATGTTGGCTGCCACCCTGGCTGGCACTCAGGCACCTGGAGAGTTGTCGCTAGCCATGGGTTCTTTTGGGGTCACTCTCAGCAGCAGGCACCTGCCTGGCTCTCATGCTCAGTCATTGCTGTGATTCGGCTCCATTGTCCCTTCTTCCTCCACTCCTGCACTGTGAATTACCTTCCCTCCTGTCTTTAGAATTCCCTCTAGTTTATGGCTTCTGCTTACTCATAAGCACTTCTGCCTTATGGCTTCAGTTGAGTGCCTTTTATTTGTGTCTTTCAGCTTCTGCTCCTACTTCCGACTGCTAATATCGATGACACCAGTTATCTTCAAATTCCTCATAAGGGGCTCCAATGACTTCATTTAGCCACTCTGCACAGCAGAGCCTATTAGTCAGAGCTCTCCAGCTGTCCTCCAGAATGCAGACTCGAGCCTGGATAATATGGTAGATGTAGTGGTATGCCTTGCTTCACCCAGCCAGTTCCCCTTTTGTGTTCCATATTGCACTACACCTCACAAATGGGTGCTTGTGCTGTACTCCTCAGCTCCTTCTCATATATTAGAGCACAGAAAAGAGATAGACAGCTAGCTTGTGAACATTCTGAACTTGCAAGTAACAAGTTGTGCAGAGAGTATCTGGGCAGATTGTATTTTCCAAAGATAAGAGCACCAATATATCCCATCCTGCATTTTCTCCTTAGAGTGGGAAGTTTACACTGTGGGTCCATGGTCCTTCCTGTTGAATCTAAGCAGGCCTGTGACTACAGTGGAAGGGAAGCTACCTGACTTCCAAGGCTGACTCATAACAAGTGGTAAGGCTTCCACCTATCTTCTTGGGGCCCTTGCTCTTGGAATCCAACCATGACGCTTGTGGAGGTGTTTCAGCTCAGCCCTCGCTGATGTCCCGGCTGACAGCCAGCATGAACCACTAGACACACGAGCATTCAGATGATTCCATCCTTCAGCCCCAGCTAATGGTGAGTGGAGCAGAGACAAACCATCTCCACCCAGTTAAGCACAAATTTGCAGATTTATAAGAAAAACAAAAACAAAACAAAACCAACTCCATCTTAATCATTTTGGTTTGGGGTACTTTGTTACCCAGCACTAGATAACTAAAAGTATCTCTTACCATCTCCCCAGTGATCTTATCCCTTCCACAGATCCCCCTCTTTCCTGTATACTCACCATCATCATCTCCACTGGCTCCTTAACCTCAGCCTTTAAATGTACTTTAGCAGCTTCCAACCTAAAGGAAGGAAAAAAAACCTCTTTATCAAGTCAGATCCCTTCTTTCACTCTTACCCACTAGCTCTGTTCTTTCACATTCAAATTTACTATAATGATTATCTACTCAACGCAGCTACCTTCAAACTCCTCTGAGCTACTCTATTTACCACAAGCAAGCATTTTCCCTCTGCCCAGTGAGCTTCTAGCTCCAAAACCAATGGACAACACTCCATATTTATCTTCCTACTTGTCTAACACCACAAATCTCACTGTGGGATGTCATCTGCTTATTTGCTCCACTACTACCAAAATCTTCAACTCTTTATGTACTGATGTGCAACTCTTATGCCCTAATGACTTGGGGCTGGTAAACAGCTGGGAGGAAAGACAGAAATGTAAACCAAAGAAAATGACTGAGGCAAGTCTCAATCAATTTAGAGGTTTATTTTGCCAAGGTTGAGGATGTGCCTGGGAGAAAGGAACACAAATCACAGGAACATCTGTGATTCATGCTTTTTCCAAACAGGGTTTGAAGACTTCAATATTTAAAGGGGAAAGAGTGGGCAGAGGAAAGAGAAAGAATAAAAGGGGGGAAGGGTAGACAAAAGGTGGCAAGTGGTTTCTTTTGGGGTTCTACAGATCCCCATCTTTCCTGTATCCTCACCGTCATCCTCTCCACTGGCTCCTTAATCTCAACCTTTAAATGTACTTTAGCAGCTTCCAGCCTAAAGGAAGAAAAAAAAATCTCTTTTTTTTTTCTCATTCTTTTTGAGGCTTTGATTAGCACTCATCAAATCCACATTTTATATGTTAAAGGAGTGGGTAGAGGAACACAGTCAACTATGCACTTGTATCGTGTTCCATGAGTTTGCATTTTTATATAAAATAAAGTAAACAGAGACCAGGGAAAGCAGTCATGAGACATGCGTTTGTCTCAGGTGAGTGGAGGAGGGATTCCTAGTCCTGCCTGTCCTGCACCTGTGAAGATAAGTTCTTAATTTACATTGTCAGGGTGAAATTTACAAGAACTCTGTTTCAGAATAAAGATCTTGGGGCCCCCAAAGAATTTCCTCATGAGCAAATTGTGAGGCAGGCCACCTGGGGAGATATGTGGCCTTCTATCTTTGCAGCTATCTATTTAGGAACAAAATGAAGGCAGTTTTTGCGTGACTCAGTTCCAAAGCTAAACTTTTCCCTTTGGCACAGTTTGGGGTCCTGAATTTTTTATTTTTCTTTCATGTAAACAAGTTAGGATTTATTGAAAGACTTCCAAGTGCCAGGTGCCTGTCTAAGCACTGTCAAGCAATAAAATTTCAACAAATTGAGTTTAATTATCTAATTGGCTTTTATTAGCAATTCATGAATCGGGCAGCATCCCATTTATGAAATAGAAAGGTGCTCTAATGAGCTGAGCAGAGGAAGTTGGCTTTACAGAGAGCAAATGACAGAAGAAAGCAAAAACAAGGGACAAAAAACAGATTGTTCATTTTAAAATTATTTTCCTTGTAGGGTTAAGGCAGATGGGAATTCATTATCATGCTGCCTCAGGCTGACCAGGCCCCTTTGGATTGATTGCTGTGAATCTTGCTGTTTAGGAAAATGTCCCATATCTAAGTTCAGTTTCATTACGTGGCACTCAGCATGAGTGACTCCATTCTGGTTTGGTTTGGTCTGGTCTGCTGGGGATTAGTGCATGAGCTCAGTCAAAAACTATGGCCTCCCATAAATTTCATTTCACAGCACTTTTGCCTAGGTTGACAGTAAAGAAGGAGAAGTGTAGTAGAAATGTGGTAGCTGGCCCAAAGATCCTCACTCCTGGAATCCATGCCCCTATGTGGTCCCTTTTCACAGTGAATAGAGCCAACCTGTGTGACCAATAGTATACTGCAGAAGTGGTGGTGTGTGGCTTCTAAGAATAAGTAATAAAATGCATTGCAGCTGCTGCTTTGGCTTCTGGGGAAGCCAGCTGCTGCATGGTTAGATCACTCTGCAGCAAGGCACCCACAGAGTGCAACTGAGGCCTCCACAACAGCTGGCACCAGTGTGACAGTCACGGGAATAAACCATCCTGGAACTGGATCCCGTCACCCCAAACAAGTCTTCAGATGGCTGCCAGCTCAGCCAACATCCAACTAAGCCTCATGAAAAATCTCAGACATGGTGAGAAATAATAATGTGTATTGTTTTAGGCTACTGAATTTGGGGGTATTGATTATGCAGCAATAAACAATTACTACAAGAAGTTGGGTTCTACAGTCAGAGGAACCTGTGTTTGATTTCCACTCGATCACATGGCCACATGTTAACTTCCCCAAGCCTGAGTTTCCTCCTGCATAAATGACAGCACCCACTTCCTACTGTCATTTTGAGGATTATATTAGGTAATCCATGTAGAATGCTAAGCATGATGCCTGACATACAGTAAGCTTGCTGCAAATGTTAGTTATCATTATGATTATTACTCCAGCTCTACCTATTCAAATTTTTGTGTGGTTATCAAGACATGATTCTTACAACAGCGTTTGAACATAAAAGAAGTGATAGTAATGAAGGGACACACTTGGATCCACCAAGATGGCATAAAGATTACTTTAAATTGAAGATATTTGAAATATAGCAGAGGCAGAAAGAAGCCTTTCTGGAGCTTCCCTTATCTGACTAAAGGCAGAGACTTCTGAGAATAAATCCCCTGTCCTGGGAAGCTTCCAGCCAGGAAGGAGACTGACCATTAGAGAAAGTGCATAAACAAACCTTATCAAAAACTGTCTAGCTTCCATTTGTTCTCCTAGAACAAATCTTCTATCTTTCACCCACCCTCACTCTCACCCTTTCCCTTCCCTGATTAAGCTGGTATGTGAGCCCGTACTCCCAGCTGTTCAGTGAGTTCATCAGTACTGAGTACTCCCACAGACAAGGGAATCAACTTCATCTTTTCTTTTGTTAATATATCAATTGTCAGTTAATTTTCAGACCCCTGGTATCTAGACCTAAGTTAATAGAGGAAAAGTTTTTCTCCCAACAGTAATATAGTGTCTTCAAGGAAGGCCATAGGTATCAAAATAAAGTAGAAATAATAAAGGAGTACCATTATTAACTTGGATTTAGAGAACCTTAACCCTAGAATCCATTTTGTCCAGTTCCCTGTGTGATGTAGAAATGGAATTCTGCAACTTCTGTCAGGGACTGAGCAGTACTTTTAAGCCACTCTGAGACAAGAAATGTCACATACATGCTTGAGCCAGTGAAAACTGGCTGCTGTTAACAAGGAGATCTTTCAGAAAAATTCTTCTGAGCCAGCCTGTGCCTCCACCTACTCTCTTATCTTCAATAGCTGATTAGCCCCTCTAGCTCTCAATTCTGTCTTTCTCTTGGATTTAAGATTTCTAGATGCCCCTAATTACCCTTTGCAAACAATATATTTCACATTACCATCTTGCGGTGCAAAACCGGGTAAAACTGTTCAAATCAAGAGAACTCTGATTCCCACTCCAATTTTCAGGAGATTCGGTCTTTTCTTGCTCCATTATCCCATCTAGATAGTCCTGAGATGCCCCTGCATGGCCTGTGCTGGTTCCTGACATCTTCTCCTGCCATCAACCTACCCCTTCTAGCTGGGAGGTAGTGAGAATGCAGGCAAGGGTGGCTTCTCTTACTGTGGCCACATAGCCTTCTGGGAGAGTCTCTAGACCTCCAGCCCAGAGTGCCAGGGAGATCTAACTGGCCTTGAGATGGGCAGGCCCATAGTGCCACCCAACAAGGGCCCAGTTGGCAGTGCAGTCATGCCTCTCCCCACAGGTACCCTTGCCCAAGGCTGGACGATGCCCCTAGGCACCTCAGGCAGGCTAACTGGGCTACAATTTGGTCAGCATTGTAGAGGTGCAGAAAATCCCAGCAGCATACCTCATACAGGAAAACACACCCAGGGCTTAATGGAACCCACCTTCTTCTTTTTCTCCATTTTTTAGAAAATTGTGGAAAATATACGTAATATAAAATTGGTCACTTGTTATGGTTTGAATGTCCTTTCCAAAACTCATGTTGAAACTTATCCTCAGTGTGGAGTATTGAGGTGAGGCCTTTAAGAAATGATCGGATCATGAGGCTTCTGCCCCGGATTAATCCATTCACAGATTAATGGATTAACGTTATCATACAATGCCCTGTGCCACCTGAGGATACCACAGAAAGTCCTCACCTGCAATAAGGCTCCCCTGACCCCTGACGACCATCATTCTACTTTCTGTCTCTATGCATTTGACTCTTCTGGGTACCTCATATAAGTGGAATCACACAGTCTTTGTCTTTTTGTGACTGGCTTATTTCACTTAATATAACTTCCTCAAGGTTAATCTATGTTGTAGCATGTGTTGGAATTTCCTTCCATTTTAAGGCTGGATAATCAATATGCCATTGCATGGATGGACTACATTTTGTTTTATCCATTCATCCATCTGATTCAGGAGTTAAGAGGAAATCACTTAGGCAGATAGTAAGGATATGGAAGTCCTCGGTAAGGCTTTTCTTTTTAATGAAGAGCAGCCCAAATCATTTTCTAACAAAGAGCAGCCTTTAAAGTCGAGCTGCAGACATAGGCAAACAAGTTGGGGGCTTGCACGGGTGAATGCCGGCAGGAACTAGGGACTAGACATGCTCAAGATGGCGGCTCCATCATCCATTCTCTGCCCGCCACGTGTATAGTAAGAGCAGACAAGATGGCACCAGCCACGGAGAATTCATTTGTATAATAAGATTAGGGTGGGGCGACCAGCCTTCCTCGCGCTATGACGTGCGATATGACGCATGCTGTGACGTCACACCTGATTGAACCAGTCTGTGAGCCCTGGGTAAATAAGATACCTGCCTCCTCAAGCTGGACTATAAAATCCCGTGCATTTGCCACCAGCTGTCTTTACAGCTGGGAGACCCCTTTCTCTCTATAGAGAGAGCTGTTTCTCTTTCTCTTCTATTAAACCTCTGCTCCTAAACTCCTCCCATGTGTCTGTGTCCCACATTTTCCTGGCGCGAGACGAGGAACCCCAGGGTATATACCCCAGGCAACATAGCCGCCTCACATCAATGGACATTTGGGTTGCTTCCACCTGGCGATTGTGAATAGTGCTGCTTCGAATACTGGTGTACCCTCTCTTCTTTTGAAGGGAGTTTAGTGGCCTTCAGTTGTCACTTAAGCAAGTCCCTGGCAAGCCCCAAAGCTGCTCGTCAGAGTAGCCCTTCCAGCTGCACAGGCTGATCTCATCTCATGACATTTCCAGGGTTGTTTTAGTGCCTCCCTTGTCAACCACCTGGGCAGCCCACTCCTGAGTCTGGCTTTGGGGCAGAAGTTTCTGCTGTTTCTGACAAGAACTTTTCAATTCATGCACACACAGCCCTTCCCTGGGACATGAGTCTGCGTTATTATAGAATGGCCGACAGAGCTCTTCTATGTCAGCTGCCTCCAGCCCAGAACCAAACTCGCCTTGTGCAAGTCTCCTTGGGCCCCCATGGTGGATTCTCTCTCAGAGCCTCAACGCTCTTCTGTGGTTGGGGCCTTAATTATCACAGTCACTCCTTCACATTATTATATTTTTCGCTACTTTTGGGAGGGAGACAATATACTGCCATCATATGGGAAAGGAAATGTGGCTTCTCCATTTTTCTTGTCTGTTCTTCCTCATAGACCCCCACCTTAGAGGGAAAGCAATGGGTGGGAGAGTTTAAAGATCTCAGACTCTTCTAGTTTAAAGAGAGTCCTGCAGACAACTGAAATGCGGCTCCCTCTCAAGGCCGAGTAAAGCCCTCTCATTTGTGTGACCCGGTTCTTCCAGGTAAAGGCACCCTTTTCCCATTTGTCCTCCCCATCTCTGCCCCACAGTGGTGTGGGCGAGGTGAAGACCCCAGGGCAGAGAGGCAGAAGGGCCCTGGATCTGTGCTGCATCCTCTGGCACCGTAGGTCTTTGTATGGACATATCTAGTGGGCTCTGCTGCTGAAGTCTGGATCCCGTTGTAAAGTCCCAGTGTGCTGTGGCCTTATCACATTCCCATTCCTCTTACTCTCACTTTCACCCTCCATCAGGAGTGGGGGCCTCCTATGTCCTCTGCACACCACAGGCAGCCAGTGGGGAGCCAGGAGCTCTGCCGCAAGTTCAGCCAGCCAGCTCTTCACCCCCACCTTCCAAAGCCTCCTGTACTCAAAGACACGAAGCTTCTTGGCTCAACTTGAGAGGTGGAAAGAGTATTCTCTGTATGTGAAAGAAACTTTATTCTAGAGTCTATCAGGCCTGGCTCTTAAATGGTTAAAAGAAAGAAACTTCGTCTAGCTGTAGATTTAAAAAAACCCAACTGTGAGACTCAAAGACGATCGATGACTATTTTGATTTCGGTGGTACCTGCTGTCTTTCCTGAGACTGATGATTTGACAGTAGGAATGGAAGCCCACATGGGAATGTAATTTCATGCCAAATTGAAAATGTATTGACTTCATTTTTATAAAAGATAATCTTCATTACCCACAGTCAATCTGAAAGAGAACAAGAGGGGTTTCTGCTCTCTTCCCTTTGGGGGACCCACTTCCGGTTCTGCAGATTGTCTCACTCACTCCCAGCAAACCTAACCTGATCACGGAGTGGACCTGGGCCCATTCATGGAAAAAGGAGGAGGGGGTGCTCAAGTTAAATGGAAATGTGTTATAGTCTCACTACCGAATAATGGGTGGACTATTGCTTAACTCTTTAGTTTCTTTTTAAGAAATTAAAATGTAAATTGATGTTTCCATCTTCAGAAACCAAAACTTGCCAGTACCCCACAAATGGCCAACTTCAAATATGGGAAACTTACTAACTCCCTCTTTTGGCTCTCTGCCATTTGGACAATGTTTACATCTTTGACTCTGCATCCTGTGTCACAGATGAAGCGTGAGCCATTTCATGTGCTGCTGTTATTGACCTTTTTTTTTTTTTTATTTATTTATTTTTGAGACAATGTCTCGCTCTGTTACCCAGGCTGGAGTGCAGTCCTGCAATCTCAGCTCACTGCTACCTCTACCTCCTGGGCTCAAGTGATCCTCTCACCCCAACCCTTGAGTAGCTGGGACTACAGCCACTCAAAAAAAAAAAAAAATAGCCCTGCTAATTTTTCTATTATTGTCACTATTATTTTTTGTAGAGTTGGGGTTTCACCATGTTGCCCAGGCTGGTCTTGAACTCCTGGGCTCAAGCAATCCACCCGCCTCGGCCTCCCAAAGTGCTGAGACGTGAGCCACCATGCGCAGCCTGACCTTTTAAAACCTGGGAGGCACAGCAAGAACTCTGGAAACCAGAGTCTTTGAGTGAGTGAATCCCTTCTAGAATACCTGAAACTATCCCAAAAGTCTTTTTTTTTTTTTTTTTTTTCCTGAGATGGAGTCGCACTTTGTCACCTAGCTTGGAGTGCAGTGGTGGTATCTCGGCTCACTGCAACCTCTGCCTCCCGGGTTCAAGCAATTCTGCTGCCTCAGCCTCCCAAGTAGCTGGAACTACAGGCACACACCACCAAGCCTGGCTACTTTTTTGTATTTTAGTAGAGACAGTGTTCCACTGTGTTGTCCAGGCTGGTTGCGAACTCCTGACCTCAGGTCATCTGCCTGCCTCAGTCTCCCAAAGTGCTGGGATTACAGGTGTGAGCCACCGCGCCCAGCCAAAGTCTTTTATTTATACCTGCTTTCCCTCAAGTGCCAATGGAGATTCATGAATTGTAACAAATGTACCCTCAGGTTGGAGATGTTGACCGTTGGGGAGGTTGTGCATGGTGGGGGAGTGGGGAAGGGTATATAGGAAGTCTCTGTTTCTTCCACTCAATTTCGCTGTGAACCTAAAACTGCTCTAAAAAATAAATTCTATTTTTAAAAATAGGAAAAAAAAATCCAAGATCCATCACATGTAAAATTGATTAAAGTATATTTCATTACTATAAATTTGTAACTGAAAATTTATAATATTTACTTAATTTTTAATCAATGAATAGGAATCATAAGGTGATACAAAAAAACTTGGAATGAGGAGTTGTATTTGACAATTAGAGAGTCAGCATCCAAATTATATCTATGTTTTATGTTGTATTCATTTGTATTTTGTTCCTTCAGAAAATTTTGATTACGAAGGTAAATAATTACAAATAAAAACACTCATAATATTTTGCCTTGAAATCTCAAGGTATTCTTTAATCTAAATTGAAGAAAAGGTGACAGAAAATCTTTGCTTCAAAGTTGAATCACTAAGAATGTCTAATACATGCTTACACTCCTAAATGCAAACATAAGCATTTTATAAGGAGTACACAAATTTACACCATGATGTATAATTTTACACCATCGTGTGCTGTTACATGGTGGCTATCCTGTCCTATGGAGAGCATGAGGATCTCAGGGAGGAAGACAAGTTGAGACTTGCCCATTTGAGCAAAGCTAGTGCGCATTTAACACCTTTGTCTAAGGTCTTGCAGGTTAGTACAGACCAAGGCATTTTTGACCGGGCAGCAAGGGGAGCCAAAAGCCATGCCATGCTCTGCCTCCAAGTCATGCACCCAACACAGAGCTGCATCTGCCCAGAAGGACTTTCTTTTCCTAATTCACATGCAGGTGCCTTATAAAGACAATAAGGCACTATATAGTCAGCAGTGAGAGGTATAGTTGTGTATTCACACATTTCAGTTTTATATTCATGAATATGCACAGGCATGAATTTCTTAAAAGAGCAGTTGAGAGTTTCAATTTTTCTAACTAATTACATATTTGGAAGATCAACTATATGCACAATAATGATGAAAAAATTTTATTCAATAGTCTGCACAAAGATAAATTAATCATGGCTGCATAAGTTAATGTAGTGGTATTCTTTAAAGTGTCAAAATTCAGTGTATAATACATCTAAGAGTATTGTTTGCATCATTTTAATAGAAAGAAAATGAATAAATATTTTAAAGGCATTTAAATGAAAACTAAATGTGCAGTCTCAAAAACTATGGAATAAAAATGAGGTCACATATCCATAAAATTAAAATTAAATGGCTTAAATATTTTGTTTGATTGTGTTGTTTTTACTAGAGACAGGGTCTGTCACACAGGCTAGAGTGCAGGGTGCAGGGTTGTGATTATGGCTCACTGTAATCTCAACCTCCTGGGCTCAAGCAAACCTCCCACCTCAGCCTCCCGAGTAGCTGGGACTACAGGCACATGCCACCATGCCTGCCTAAGTTTTTAAAATTTTTTGTAGAGACAAGTCTCAGTATGTTGCCCAAGCTGGTCTCAAACTCATGAGCTGAAGCAATCCTCCTGCCTCAGCCTCCCAAAGTGTTGAGGTTACATGGGTGAGTGAGCCCCCACTGCCAGCAAAATGATTTCAAATTCTTACCCACTTCCCTAGATGTAATTTGAAGGTCAGAGATTGCTGGGCTGTTGGTTAAGATATCCTTGCCGGTAATGCTGCCATTGTAACCACAGCAGTGTGCAAGGGGTATTGTGGAATCATAAAAAAGAGATGCCTAAACCTGATTTAGGAGAAGATGCTGAAGAAATGCTAGGAAAGATTGTATTAACCCTGCCACTTATTTTCTGTATTCTGTTGCTTTTATATCTGAGGCCTTGCTGACCCTGGAGGGACTGCCCCTCCAGGACTATTTAATTCCTAGAGATATTAAATGACTTGCCATGGAGTGTGCCTTTCATATGAAAACCAACCAATCCAGAGCCCACACCCCACAACCCCCTTTCTTATTGGGCTCTCATATGTAGGGCCACTATTCTCCTATCCTAATCGCCTCATGGCCAGGTGCCAGACAGCTACAGATGACCTCTGTGCCCCAGAGCCTGTTGAAATTATTCAAACTAGACCATCCTAGAGCTGCTTCCCTGTCTCACCCATTCCTTCCCACAAAACCACAAAAGCTCTCTCCCTGGGTCTCCTGACCAACCCTGGTGCTTCCCCATGTGGCCCTTTGTGATATGGTATGCCCCTTCCTCTTGGGAACTGTGAGTAATAAATGATCTTTTGAAGGATAATTATCTCCTGATCTGCTGATATCATTATACTTGAATAATAATAAAATCCACACGTTAAAATAAAGACTTCCTGAAGGAGGTAATGTATGAGATAAGGTCTGAAGAATGTGGAAGTATCATCTTTGTATAATGAGGCAGCAAATGGTGTTTTAGGTACGGAGAGCAGTATGTGCTGGAGATAAAAGAAGTCAGAAGCCACCCAAGAATTCAAGTAGCTGACTGTGGCTGGATCAGAGAACATGAGGAAGATGTGGGTTAAGATGGAGTTGAAGAGGTTGGCAGGCACCAGATCTGGAAGGTCTTTATGTGCCATGTTTAATAACCTGCAGAAACCATCAGCTACTGAGTTGTGCCTGACCACTATGCTTTCTCATCTTCCTTCTGCAGACAGCCTGCTAGTGTCTGTGGGATATTTCTTCCACACTTTATGCTGTCTGGTTGGGGACATTTGATTGGACCACCTGACCAAATTTGACCAATCAGAATCTTCCCTGGGATTGATATAGAAATGGTGGGAAAGATGCTGTCTTTCTAGAGAAGGCACTGGCTTTGGTGGATGTGATTCCAGAGCTGGCAGTGGAGGTCTTCCCTGACACTTGAAAAGATGTTGACTAAAGAAGAAAGCAGTCCAATGGAGACAAGTAGACATGAGACACCGACAGTGAGAAAAAAAAATTCCACTGATTTTAACTCCCGATTTCTTGATCCTGAAATTCTAGTTTTTCTGCTTTCCTTTGAATACTATGAACTACCACAGAATCCTTTTCTATGTGAACATGAAATTTCCTTTTTTAAAGTTTTGCTTTGTATTTTTTTCCCTTTTGTTCAATCCAGTTTGCTTTGGATTGCTGCCACTTGCAACTAATGGGTCTTAAAAAAATCCTTCACTAAGGAAATTTAGAGATCTTGAGTAATTTTAAGTAGGAGAAGGATGTAATGGGATATATATTTTAGAATGATCATTTTGGAGTTAATGTGGAGAATGAATTGGTGTGGAGAGAGAAGGGAAGGAGACATCTGGCTGGAGGTGGGAAGACAAATTGGAAAGCTTTTGTAGTAATTCTGGCAGAGTATGGTGAAGGCCCAAAACAGAAGGGAAAACTGGGCAGTTGGAAAAGATTAGATAGATACAGAGACGGGATGATTAATGAGATTTTGGTAAAATCTGAAATTGTTAGGCTTCTAATACACTTATTTTAGGATTTAACGTTATCATCTTTAGAAAATTATCTCTAGTGGTGATGATACCATAATCTTTTCAGTGATTAAAGACTAAAATCTTAATCTGGCTTGGTTTGTAAATAATCAAATGGAGTTTAAGAGCAATAAGCAGGGCACAGTGGCTCACACCTGTAATCCCAGCATTTTGGGAGGCTGAAGCGGGAGGATCACTTGAGGTCAGAAGTTCGAAACCAGCCTGGCCAACATGGTGAAATCCTGTCTCTACTAAAAATACAAAAATTAGCTGGGTGTGGTGGTGTGCACCTGTAATCCCAGCTATTCGGGGGGCTGAGGCAGGGGAATGTCCTGAACCTGGGAGGTGGAGGTTGCAGTGAGCCGAAATTGCGCCACTGCACTTCAGCCTGGGTGACAGAGCAAGACTTCATCTCAAAAAAACCCAGGAGCAATAAAAAGCAATTCAAGGGTTTGGAAGGGTGGGTGAAGGGGAGTGATAGCATTCCTCTTGCATTTTAAGAATATTCTTTTACTGCTGTGTGGAGAATGGCTAGAATGAAGGCAAAAGTACAAACAAGGAAACTAGTCATTCTTCAATATTTATGGAACACCAACTATGTGCCAGGTACCACACTAGACTGCCTAGAAGGAATAGTTAATAAGAAGGATACAGTTTTTGGCTCCGTGAAGCTTCCATTTTAGTGGGGCAGTCAGACAATAAGCAGACAAATTATCTATCTATCTATCTATCTATCTATCTATCTATCTACCTATCATCTCTATCATCTGTCTATCCAACCATCTACCTATATCTATCCATCTCTTTCATCTATCCATTTATATCTATCTATCTAATGTGTCTTCTATCTGCCTACTTACCTATCTCTATCACCTATTTATCTATCTCTACCATCTACCCATCTATGCACCTATTCATCTACCTGTCTATCTCTATCATCTGTGTATCCATCCATCTACCCATCTATCATCTATCTATTCATCTATATATCTGTTCATCTCTCTATCAATCTATCTATCTTAGGAGTTGATAAATGTTAGGAAAAAATGTAAAGCAGGGTATGGGGCATGGCAGGTGGAGGTTTACAGGAGCAGGTTGCTATTTTATTAGGTCTGTATCAGGGAAGTTTATCTTATTTGAGCAAAGACCTGGAGGAAATAAAAGTGTGAGCAGCAGTAATATCTGCAGAAGAGCATCCCAAACAAAGTAAACAGCAAACTGAACATGGGAGCATGCCTGTTGTGTTTGAAGAAAGGAACAGGGATCAATAGGGATGGAGCAAGAGGGGAAGTGGTAGGAGACAGGGAAGAGAGGTAGTGGGGACCTGATCACATAAGTCCTCAGAGGCCTTTGTTAGGATTGATCCTTACCTCTGTGACCAATGAGAAGCCATTGTATGGTTTCGACTAGAGAAGAGGCCTGCCTTGGCTTAGATTTGAAAAGAATCCCTCAGGCTGCTTTGTGGAATATAGACTCACAGGAGGATGAGCAAGGGTAGAGGCAAGGAGACAGTTCAGAGGCTACTTGCGTTCATCTAGATCAGGTTTCACAGCCTCTGCACTGTTGACATTTAGGGCCAGATAATTCTTTGTTGTGGAGGCTGCCCTGTGTGTTGTATGATGTTTGGCAGCGCTCCTGGCCTCTAACCACTAGATGCCAGTAGTGACCCTTCCCTCAGTGGTGATGCCTCCAGACATTGGGAAAACCCATGTGGGGAAGAGTGCACAAAACCTTCCCCAGGTGAGAACCACTGATCTAGATGACTGATGACATTGGCATGGACCAGAACAGTAGATGGGCAGGTGGGGAGAAGTAGTGAGATTCTGTATGTGTTTTGAAGGCAAAACACACAGAATTCGTTGATGCTTTGTGCGTGGATCCTGTGAACAAGATAAGGATTCGGAAGATTTTAAGATTTTTGACCTGAGGCACTGGAACAATAAAGCTGCTGCTTACCAAGATGGGAAAGACTACAGGAGGAGCAAGTTAGAGGAAATCAGGAGTCTGGTTTTGGATGTGTTGAATCTGAGATGCCTGTTGAATCCACATGGAGGTGACAAGTAGGCAGTTGGATATACAAGTCAGGAGTTCAGGAAAGAGGTCCAGGCTACAGACAGAAATGTGACAGTCATTAGAATAGAGGTGTTACTGAAAGCCCTGAGGCTGGAAGAGCTTGTCCTTGCAGGGAGTAGAGATAGGGAAGGTGTGTTAGCCAGCATTTTAAGGTGGCCCTCTGATATCTGACCTATGTTATGTCCTTTGAAAGTAGACAGGACATAGACTTGCTTCTAACTAGCAGAATATGGTGAGGTAAGGGGTTGTCCCTCCTACAAGTACACCATGTTACATTAGTGTTTTTTTGCTGACTGGAGTCAGAGGCTCTCCTGCTGACTTTGAAAAAGCAAAGGGCTTCTTGACAACCATTGTGGAGAGGTCGCATAGTAGGGAACTGCAGGAGGCCTCTAGGAGCAGAGGGCAGACTCCAACAGATAGAGAAAAGAGGCTAGGGCCCTCAGACATATGGGTGCAAGAAAATGAATTCTGCCAAAAACCTAAACGAGTCTGGAAACAGATTCTTCCCCAGCTGAACCTGCAGATGAGAACATAGCCCAGTCATGCCTTCATTTTTGCCTTGAGGAAGACTCTGAGTTAAGCGAAAACAGGTCTGAATTCAGGAGCACATTGGTGCTGAAAAGTTGAGGTCAGGACAAGCCAACAAAGACTGGTAGAAAACAAAGGCAGAGTCAGAAGCTAAGTGAATAAAATGAAACATTTCGAGAAAAACAGAGGGACTACTGTGTCAATTGGGATGACAGGTTGAGTAATCTGAGGTCTGAGAATGACTTAAGGGATTTGGCAAAGTGGTGATTATGAATGACCTTGAAATGACCTTGAAAAACAGCTATCTTCCTAGAGTAGCGGGACTGAAAGTCTGATGGCAGTAACTGAGGTTAAAACACACACACACACACACGTCAGGATTTGGATTCATATGGGAACAGCGATCAAGTCTGCATTCTGTTTTGGAGGTAACATCAATAGGACTTGCTGATAGATGGGAATAGGGGAAGGGAGAAGTCATCCCAAAGGTGGAAGCCCTAGCCACTAGGCAGGAGGGAATGACTTTTACTAAAATGGGGGAAAACCAGGAGAGGAACAGGTAGAGGAGGGAACTGGTTAAAGTTATGTTAAAAACCTGGTGTCTCTAACATATTCCCATAGAGAAATTCCATAGGCAGTTGGATATGAGTTTGAGCTCAATAAACAGGTCAGGATTAGAACTTCAGAGCCTTCCATTTACAGAAAGTACTTAAACCAACGATACTGTCTAGAATCATGGAGAATAGTGGTTCTGAAACTGAGAGATGAGGGTACATAGGAGGTGGCGATCTTGCTTACAGGGCACACTGGGCAATGTCTGGAGTCATTTTTTTATTGTCACAATTCAGGCAGGGAGTGCTACTGGCAACTAGTGTGTAGAGGCCAGGGATACTGCCAAATAGCCTACAATACACAACAAAGAATAATATAGCCCAAAATGTCAGTTGTGCCAAGGTTGACAAATCCTGGTCTAGAAAGCACGTGGCTATAGAAGGAGACTCAGAATCAAGCTCTGGGGAATCTGAAAATGTGGAGGTCAGATAAGAAAGGGTAACCCTTAAGGGAGATTTAGGATATAAGTCCAGAATGGTAGGGAGAACACCTACATGACTATGATAAACTAAGAAAAGAACAGGAAGTGAGAACCGGGAGACCCTGAGCACAGGTTGCTAGGAGTAGACGTCTTTGCTCACACACCTCCTGATAGAATTTATGTACCATCTTGAACATTTTTAAGTTGACACCTGAAATAGTTCATCATAAGTCTATATTTTTAAAAATTATTTATAGGCTGAAAATATTTAGTATTTTAAAAATATAATATAGGAAAAGATTGACTTGATTGGAATAAAACTTGCCTGATACAATTTACTTTTTTTTTAAACACTAGCTTTCAGTTATTTTCTTTACTTAACCATACTGAATCTGAAAAACATCTGTTAAAATGCTGATTTGTGTTTCTACCCCCATTGTATCTGGACACTTTTGGTAGTCCCTCAAACCAATTTAGTTTAATTTAAAAGAATCAATGTCACTAACCCAAAGGGATTCTGCTTTTCTGATTTCAGAGCATGTTAACATTAACCCAAAGACTCTATTTCTAATGATACCCTTTGCTCTTAACAAGAAAGAACGGAACTCCTAAGTGTTGAAGTTTCTGTTAAAAAATTAAGGGAGACCAGTTTTTTGGGGCTGAGCTCCTGCGCTAGGCCTCAATGGACCAGACTAAACCAAAATGGAGTCACTCGTACTAACTGACATTTAATCAAACTGAAACTTTAAGGAAGCAGATAAATCCCCAAACAGACCAGTTTTTTCCTGAAAACAGGAGATTCCAGTCCACTTGTGTCAGCATCATACGGAAGTTTCCCCTGCTTTAACCCCTACAAGTCACCTCCTGAAGTAACCTGATGTTAACTAATCAGCTTCTTTTTTTCTATTGTTCTGGTTCCTTGTTCTCACCTTACAAAACCCCCCGTTCTGCAATTTCCCAGTGGGACCTCTTGTTCTATTTTTTTTTTTTTTTTGAGACTGAGTCTCACTCTGTCGCCCAGGCTGGAGTGCAGTGGCACAATCTCTGCTCACTGCAACCTCTGCCTCCCAGGTTCAAGTGATTCTCCTGCCTCAGCCTCCCGAGTAGCTGGGATTACAGGTGCCAGCCACCACACCTGGCTAATTTTTGTATTTTTAGTAGAGACGGGGTTTCACCATGTTGGCCAGGCTGGTCATGAACTCCTGACCTCAGGTGATCCACCCACCTTGGCCTCCCAAAGTGCTGGGATTACAGGCGCGAGCCACCACATCTGGCCCTCTTGTTCTATTTTGTAGGATGGTGGCTGCCCTGATCCATGAATCACAAATAAAAGGAAATTAGATCTATCACTAATGATATCTGATGCATTCTTGGGCATATCAGTTTTACTAAAGAGTGTATATGGAAGGAGAAGATCTGGAAAGGGACTCTCTTATAATGATCTGTGCACAAGATTGTATAGAGAGTTTTCAGGTATCCCCAGGGGAATGATAACCAAGCTGGGCAACCAGGGTATAAAGAAGTATTTTACAAGCTATACTGTGAAAGACAGCAGGGCAGGAAACTCAGAGGTTGCTGACAGGAGTGGTCCATTAGAAAGTAGGCATTGAGGCCAGGCGCAGTGGCTCACACCTGTAATCCCAGCACTTTGGGAGGCTGAGAAGGGTGGATCACTTGAGGCCAGGAGTTGAAGACCAGCCTGGTCAACATGGTGAAACCCCATCTCTACTAAAAATACAAAAATTAGTTGGGCATGGTGGCGCATGCCTGTAATCTCAGCTACTCGGGAGGCTGAGGGAGGAGAATTGCTTGAATGGGGACCTGGGAGGCGGAGGTTGTAGTGAGCAGAGATAGTGCCACTGCACTCCAGCCTGGGCTACAGAGTGAGACTCCATCTCAAAAAAGAAAAAGAAAGAAAGAAAGAGAAAAAAGAAAAGAAAGGAGGCATTGAGTTACCTCCCAGAGTGGAGTCCTGAAAAGGGCTGGAGAGAATGAGTCCCAAGCGCCTGAGGAGGGACCTGGCTGTGTGACAGTGGGGATACTTGCTCCCCTATGACAGTCTCTCACCGCTCTTCTCACTAACTCTGCTTTATTTTTAGTGAACTTTTAGTTTTTATTAGTTTATTGTGCATCTGTTCAATTACAATGGAAATTCCATGATGAGAGGGATTTTTCTGTATTGTTCATTACTGAATTAGCAATGCTCAGTGTATTGCCTACCATAGAGTAGGTGTTTAATAAATGTGTGTGGAATAAATGATAAAAAATGAAAATACCTGGACACAGATATAGTATAGATTTGATCTGATGGTAAGAACATGTGAGAATTGTCGTGCAATTTGCTTCTGTTTCCCCAACAAAAGGTGACAGAAGGGCATGAGCTAAGACGGAGGGGGCGTTGTGGGGAAGAAATAGGGGAGAAAGTTGTGGCAAGTCTTGAAGGCATTAACTAGTCATTTTCATTAGAGGGAAAGCAAGCCTGCTGGAGATACAAGGGAGTTCGCAGTCACTGCTGAGTATCCTGCTGGGGCTCAGAAACTGGTGCCCTGACATATGGCACTTTGACACGTTGAACTGGAGAAGCAGCCTCAAGGTCTCTACCACCCCCTCCTCTTCTCCGGCTCCAGTTCTTTGTCTCTGCTAAAGCACAGGATGAAGTTCTTCTCTAAGGTTCCCTAATATACCTGGAGACCAGACCCCCAAAGAGGAACACAATTGCCCTCCACCGGTTCGTTCCCTGAAATCTCATCCTCTATCACAGGAAAGAAGACTGAGGAGTGCAACTGCATCTGGATGGACTTTTCCACAAGACACTGTCTGCCTCTAGGGCTCATCTAAATTCCAAAGAGAATCATTTTCAGGTTACTTTCTGTCTCCTGGGTCCATTCATTTCCCCTGTAAATTATTTCACTCCTACACCAGCATCTCCCCACTTCCCAATGAAGAGCATACTTAAGCGTCAACCAGCTGGCTGTTTTGGAGCTTTCATGTTTTGTATGATTCCAGTGCACATATGTGCACATAGTAAATTTCTGATGCTTTTCTCTGTTAACCTGTCTTTTGTTATAGGAGTGTCAGCCTTGACCCCTTATGATGGGGAAGAAGGGGATCACCCCTTTTCTGCCTCTGCACCCATTTGAGGTTTGTGGTTGAGTATTCTAAAGTGCAACCGGTTGGCTCAATTCTGTGATTGATTTCTAGGTGTTTGGCTTATGCAGCTGGCATTTGGTGGAGCCATTTATCAAGAAATAAAATGAAGGAGGAAAAGAAGGCCTTTCAGGAAAGATAATGAATCAATTTCGAACATGCTGAGTTGGAGGCATCAGTGGGACATCAAAGTGAAGTAGTATTATACATGGGTCTAGTGGAGGGGGGAAAGAAGCGCATGGTGAAGATGCGATGGGAGAATTGTGAGTACGTGGACCAGAGCTGAAACCCTAAGGGCACAGCTGAGATGACTGTGGGAGAGGGTAGCATGGAAGAGAAAGGTTAGCAGAACCCCGAGGAGCACTAATGTGAAAGAGTCACATACATTTATTATGCTTGAAGGTCGCGTCTCTCTAAGCAGATTCTGAGCTCTTCAGGGTCAAAGGCTGGGTCTTGAGCTTCATTCATTCTTAGCCCCTGTCATGGTGCTGGCCACACAGAAGACAATTCTAAAATTCACCCTGATTGTATTTCTTTGCACTTTCATTTATGAGGATCCTATCACAGTTTATGATTTGAAATGCTGCTAAGGGATAATTTTTTTTAAATCATAACTTTCATACGAATATAAAAAGAATACTTGTAAAGATGTGAACTCAGTACTTAACAAGAGAACTAGTAAAATGTTACCACCACTTCAAGAGACAATCTAAAGAGCAGACAAATATACAGCCAAGGATGTGTGAATGAACTTCCGTAAGATATGCAAAACTGGCTTTTTCCAAAGGAAATTGAGGCAAGATGGGTCAACTGTACTTTCACAGGATAAAATTTATTTGCATGTTTATAGACAAATGTTACTGTTATTTGCATTGCTATCAGTTATGCACAACTTACAGAGTTGTAAAATAGCTTAAAGTCAAGAAAGGCACAGGATACACCATAGAGTCACATCTGGAATGGCATGCTAGACCGACTCTTTTTCCTTTGAAGACAACTGTAACCTTCTTGGTTCATTTCAAAGTCACAATTTCTCCTGTAATGCTAAAAAGGAAAAGACATTATCCCTACCATTTCTATGAGCGGGGTCTATTACAAAACATAGATGGAAGTATATTTGGGTATTACTATAACATTTCCTAGTTGATGAGGGAGACGAGGCCGAATTGGGGACCCCCTAACATAATGTCTTCTAATTGGCATGGGAAATATTCACGAATCAAACCAAACCACCTCAAATCCACCCTGGAATGAGGCAGAGTTATAAACAAAATATAGGGGATGTTGAAATAGCCCAGTTGGTTCATTGAGCTTTCCAAGTCAGAGTGCAGGTCCTGAAGGTGGTGACTGTCTCCCCTGTCCCCTCCTGCTCCACCCCTACCCCCATGTCTGCCCTCCTCTAGGAATGCAGGACCGTCTGACTGTATCCTCAGCCTTCAGGTCAAGCACATGATCCATTTAAAAATGGAAACCCTCCTATCCTTCAGTAGTGAACAAGGGCGACTCTGGTTGCTTTTGGAAAATTCAGCTGCTTTAGTCCAACAGTTCAGGAGAGGATCAGCATAAGAACTTGGTGATGATTACTAGAGAAAATGCTCCTATGATTTCCTGAGCATAATATTTCCCCTTGCAATTTTTGAGTGTTCTATAGCAAACCTGCCAAAAATGTGGAGCCTATAAATAGGGGAGAGTGGGAAGAAAAAAATGGGACCTGTCACAATGCCACTGAAAATAGGGAACTAAAAATTTTCCAGAGATGCCAAGTCAAAGGGGGATTAATATTTACTTAGAAATGAAGTAGCAGGTGCATGCTTTATAAAGAAAAGCCAAGAAAGGATGAAATTAGGGGAGAGACTGAAAAAGAAGGAAAAATGTGTCAACTAAAGTCTCATTTTGAAGAAAGTTACAGATCAACAAAGGGGGAAAAAACTCAGGTACAAAGACTCCATATTATGTCTTGCACTGATTAGGTAGGTTCTTTACATGCACTTTTAAATTTTCTCTTCCTGCAAATACTGTGAAATAAGTATCACTACCAGAGATGACATTCAAATATTTAACAGCAGACAAATATTTAACAGCACAGACACTAGCCAATCAGAAGCTAGCTAGAGGAGCCCCGCTAAGCCAGGCACTAACCCTCTAATGGCTGGATCATGAGGCCAAGGTAGGGGTCAGGGCAGCAGCAGATTCTGTACAGAGGCCATTCACCAACCTTTGAGATGTTGCAATATTTACCAAGTAGCACAGCTGAAATAGTGTGTGCCAGCTGAACATCAGCTCTGAGTGGAAACCCAGGGCCATGTCCTCTGGGCAGGTATAGGCTTTCTCTCTTGCCGTTGTCCTCTGTAGAGTATGATGCTAGCATTGAAGTCTTTCTTGTTGCACCTGGCTGTGGTGGTCTGCACCACTATCTCTGTCTCCAAGCCACAGCCCACTCCATGGGGTCCGGATGGCTCCCTTCTGAATCTTGGGAGGACAGCAGGCAGCAGGGACCCTCAATTGCCTTTGCCACTTAATCCCTTTAGCATCCTCAAGATAAGCCCAGTCTGTACAAACTTAGGTTCATTTTATTTCTAAAGTCCCAGTAACAATGTCAGAAGGGAATTACAGTGAAGAAAGAAAGAGTTCAAGTTCCAGCTTACTTAGACTTCCTGCAGAGCCTCAAAAGAGAAGGCAGGGTTGCAGACATCTTTGTTTCATCTGTCCAGCATCCTCTCCCGTGCCTTGGTACTGGGCTTTGAAGCCAGGCTGCCTGGGTTTGCAACTTGCCACTTATTAACAGTGTGACCTTGGGATAAAGGCCCATCTTTCAGAGCCAGTATAGATTGGTTATTAGAATTGTTGGTTTTGTTAGGTGTTACAAAATGTCAGGGTTTTCTTTTTCTTCTTTTGATGTGTAAACTGAGGTATTAGGGGATAGGAAATGATGTGGTGTTTGGAATTTGCTTTAAAACATATTCCAACAAAAGGGCTGGACTCAGTGGCTCACGCCTGTAAACCTAGCACTTTGGAAGGCTGAGGAGGGTGGATAATCTGAGGTCGGGAGTTCGAGACCAGCCTGACCAACAGGGAGAAACCCCATCTCTACTAAAAATACAAAATTAGCCAGGCATGGTGGTGCATGCCTGTAATCCCAGCTACTTGGGAGGCTGAGGCAGGAGAATCGCTTGAACTTCGGAGGTGGAGGTTGCGGTAAGCGGAGATCATGCCATTGCACTCCAGCATGTGTAACAAGAGTGAAATTCGGTCTCAAAAAAAAAAATATATATATATATATATATAACAACAAAAAAAGAAGGTCTTGATGCAGTGGGTGGGGAGGGGCAGAGGAGACAGGTTGATGATGGTTGAAGCGAAGTGCTAAGTTCCTAGGGTGGGGTTCTTGCGCTCTCCAGACTTCTGTGTGTTTGAAAATTTTCATAACAAGAGAAAACAAAAAATTAAACAGAAAATGAGGTTTTCATTTCCTCCAGCAAAACAAACATAACAGGGACTTAGGATGCACTTTTCCCAATCGCTCCTCTGGCAGAATATTTTGATCCTCCAGCTAGCTTCCAGCTCTTATCCTGTTCATCTGTTCTGTAGACACTGGCAGGAAATAGGCTCTTCAACAGGGCCTGCTAGGTCCAGTGCTAGGGAGTAGAGCGTTTTGGATTCTATGCCCACATTTTTTTTTAAGTGATGAGTTTTCTAGTTGAGATACTTGAAATACAAAGTCTCATGGTGAGATCTTACCCCCTGCTGTCCCATTCCTTTTTACGGGCCATCATGGCGTTAATCTTATCTCCAAGGAGAAAAATTGGGAGGAGAGGCCTAGATTCCTCAATAGAAGCAGGAAGGAAAGGTTTGCAGAATGAAGAGCGTGAAGTGAGGTTTGTGGTTTGAATCATCCGAATGTCAAGGAGAAAAGAAGAAAAATGAATCATCATCATTTGACCACGGTATTTACAGCTAGCGGAAGGGACAAGAGGAGAAAAAAGCAAGGGAGGAGAAAAAGGAAGAACGTCTCAGAATAAAATTGGGGTGGGTGGGGGAGAGGAGGAAGACAGTCTGAGAATTGGTTTGGTTGCACCGGTACTGGCCACAACACAAAAATTTGTCCATTCCTGGTTGAAATAAAAAATAAATATGCATGCACATGTATTTGTCTGCTGTGTTTAATCAGATAGCGAGGCATTCCTTTAAGCACCTTGAAGACCCAAAGTTGTGCTCAGAGGCTGCCCACCTGGAACGGAGCCCAAAGTTGAGCAGGGAGCTACTCAGAGGACCCAAAGCTGCCTAGCTGACCACCTTCTTCCCTGTGAGTTCCCAGTAACGGAGCCCAGTGGAGGACACGCTACACTTCTCTGCGGGTGCAGAGGCTAAGCGCGGGGGTCTCCATAGAGGCGTCAGCGCCCACCAGCAGCAGTGACCGCGCACAGGGAGGTGAAGAATGCGACCACAGTGATACGTCCAACCTGGAAAACGGGCCTGAGAACCAAAGGGCCAACTTCTGGCCATGCATAACGAAGCAGAGCAGTCTCAGGGGAGAAGGCACTGGAAAAGCGTTGCCCGCCAACTTTTCCCAGTAGAAACAGTGGGGATGGGAGGGAAACCAGCTCACCCCTTTTGACCCACCTCTGCAGCTCAGCCGCGCCTCCTAGGGAGGTGGGCAGCCTCGCAGGAGCCCGCGCAAGGCTGCAATACCGCCCTCCGCCGCATGAGGGCAGCACGGCCTACCCGCGCAGCAGCGGCGGCCCCCGCGCCCCTCTTGGCCAGAGCCAGGCGCAGGCCAGCTTGCGGTGCCGTCGTTCATTGGCCGCGGAGCGGGCGCTGCCATGTTGGCGGAAGCGGACCCCCTGTGCCGTGGAAACTGGAGGTGGCCGCGGCCGCTCAGTCAGTCTGCGCAGGCTCCTGCGTTTTCTCGCTTGGATCTGGGCACTGAGAGGCGGTGGCCGGCGGGATGGAGAAAAGTAGGATGAACCTGCCCAAGGGGCCGGACACGCTCTGCTTCGACAAGGACGAGTTCATGAAGGTGCGCGCGGCGTCCGCTCCCCGGAGCCGGGCCATGGCGGTGCCTCTGCCCTGTGCCCTCTGTGGCCGTCTCTTCGGTCGGCTGCTCCTGCCTGCGCACGCTCAGTGTCAGGTCCTCCGCCGAGACCTCGCTGCACTTCGCAATGAGTCTTTTGGCGTCAGGTTTGGCAGGTGCAGCCTGGAGAAAGCACTTCTGTAAAATCGTGCATGTTACATGAAAAGGCCTGAAAGTTCTGGGCAAGTGGTTTTGAGCTGAATGTCAAAGCCATTGTTACCCGTTCCTGTTACCATGCAGTGCAGTCAGATTGCCAGTCCCCTTGTCGGAAAGAAGCTTGTTGACCGGGGCCTTGGAGCTCATTAAGTGTGTGTTGAATAAATCTCCGAGCTCACGTGCTTTCCTAGGGACTCGGGTCGGAAAGAAAAAGAACTTAATCTGAAGTTTTGCTTAACATTCAGCTAAAGCTTCCGGAATGGGATATTTAGAAGCTTAGAACATTCTTACTATTGCAGTACGACAAAGCAAACCATTACTCTTTAAAGAAGTTGCTCTACTTCTTTTTACATGATGCATTTGAAGAAGTTGGTAGTTGTAGGTCATAAACTTAGAGAAAAGAAATATAAACTGAAAACACTTCACTGATGATAAAGTTCATCAGGCACAGCCTTGAAAATGGCCAGGCTTTGAGTGAGAGCTGGGAGGAGCTTTGCTCCTATTTGGTGTATCCCTCTGGGTCTGCACTTAAACCATTCAAAAAATGTTTATATTTAATTTCCTGAGGACTAGGATTTTTGACACCTTTTAGTAGCTGCTTTCAGTGTTAAAAAGCGAAAAGTTTTAGCTTATTAGTAGACATCTACAATTTTGAGCAAGTGAGTTGAAATCTTACTCTGTCTTTCTTGGTGACTTATAATGTTTTCTATTTTTCTAGATTAATTAGCCTATCTCTTTTTGATAATGTTTGCATTCAGATTACATCTCCAAAGCTCTTTAAAAAAAAAAAAAAAAAAAAGTGTATCTTCTCCGGTGTGACCATATCATTTTTCATATATAGGACTTATCTATACCCAGGAATAATGTACCTTATTCTTGTAAGTGATATTCCTATTAGACCACTGTGCTAAAAGGTGTAACTTCATTAGGACGTCTGAAAGAATGTACGGAATCATTGATCCAGAAACCCTTCGTTTTGCCTACTGGCTAAGAGCTACACTGAAATGAGGGTAGAAAAACAGCTAAGGGTACATGCTGGGGAGAGGTGCCCTGGAAGAGGAAAGGCCATACACAGAGATCAGGGGCCTTGTTGACGTCAAGAATCTCGGAGTACAGAATAATCTCAACTTGTCCATCTCTTGACTTCTTAAGGCTCAACACCAGCATCTTCTCTGACTCACTAGCCCCACAACCTTTCCCACTCTGAGTTGACAGAATGCCTTTGGTAAATGCAGCTTCAGGAAATGAAATCACAGAAATACAAGTTTTAAAATAGAACTTAGAGTGCAAACTGTGGGGGGAAGGTGGCCGGAATGCCAGCAGTTGCATATTTCGTCGCTCTGTGAATATGCCGTACATTTTGTAGTGCTTATAAAAGTGACAACATACACAGAAGAAAATACATAGAACAGCTGTTCTGTGTAAAATGTTGTTGGTTTTTTAGGTGGAGCTTGAAGATAAAGGTTATTTGCAATTTGTGTTTCCTTAAACATATATAACTATATATAAGTTACATTTCCATGGCAGAAAGGATGGTTGAAACACTTGTCGTCCAGGCTATATTTCTATGTGTCTCATTCAACACATTTTGTAATTGGATAGGTTTTGTGCATGTGAGAAGGTTGGGATATGACATTTGCATTGGGAGATTTGAGATTGCTTGAAAATCCAGATTTAAGGTTGCTTGAAATCCACTCTCTTCTGGTATTACCTCTCTTCTGGTATTGATGGGAAACTGTGTTTAGGTTGCCGTAGATCATGAGGGCATGCTAGTGCAGTGGTAGCAATGGTTCAGTCAGTGGGCATTCCATGATCACCTGCTATGTGCAAGTTGCAACGGGCCTTGTATACTGACGAATTTGCACTTGATGCAATATTCATTGTGGAGTTATAGTCAGTTTAAAAGCAGGAAATGACATGATCATATATGTTGCAATTGGAACTGACTGGTGGCGGGAGGCTACTTAAAAAGTTATTTCAGTGGTTTTTATGAGATCTGAGAAATACAAGAGGGATAGTTTGGAAAAATATTACGTAAATGATCAAAAAGCAGGAGTGGCAGATGAACGAATCACTTGAGGGGTCAAAGGTGGTGATGGCATGATACTGTTGACTTTGTCAGCTTAATAAGATATACACACTGAGTAACATAGTGAGAACGCATTTCTACAAAATACTAAAAAATTAGCCAGATGTGGTAGCACATACCTGTAGTCTGAGCTACTTGGGAGGCTGAGATGGGAGGATTACCTGAGTCTGTGGAGGTCAAGGCTGCAGTGAGCCAGGATTGCAGCACTGCACTTCAGCCTGGGCAACAGAGTGAGACCCTGTCAAAAAAAAGAAAGTAGAAACACTCTTAGAGAGTGTTGACAATCAGTAGATGAATTAGGATGTAAGATACTGGTATTAGGAGAGAGGTGGTAGGCTAACAGATAACTTAAACCCACTTACCTAGGTGTGCTGTGGAAATCACATCCTTCTGTCTCACGTATGACTTCATCTGTTTTACAGAAAAAATAGAGGCCATCAAGCGGCAGCTCCTTCATCTTGCTGACACCTCATTCTTGCATTTGTACCTGTTCTCACTCCCATAATTAACCTGTTGTGTAGGGCAGTGGTCCCCAACCTTTTTGACACTTTTGGAAGACAGTTTTTCCATGGACCAGGAGTGCAGGGGATGGTTTTTGGATGATTCAAGTGCATTACATTTATTGTGCACTTTATTTCTATAATTATTACATTGTAATACATAATGAAATAATTATACAACTCACCGTAATGTAGAGTCAGTGGGAGCTCTGAGCTTGTTTTCTTGCAACTAGACAGTCCCATCTGGGGGTGATGGGAGAAGTGACAGATCATTAGGCATTAGGTTCTCATAAGGAGTGCCTAACCTAGACCCCTCGCATGTGCATTTCACTGTAGGGTCCATGCTCCTATGAGAATCTAGTGCTGCCACTGATCTGACAGGAGGCGGAGCTCTGACATGGAGTGGCTGTAAATACAGGCTGCGCTCCTCCTGCTGTGCCACCCGGTTCCCAACAGGTAGTTGGGGACCCTGGTGTAGGGGTCTTTCCTTCCTCCTGAGGTCTGCCTCCCATGCTTGGATCCGGTGCTCTCTGCCTTCTCAGAACCCTGTTATTCCCACCCTCTCTACACTCCTTCCCATTGACTTTCAGACACACTCCTATTTTAGTTTCTTCTACTAGACCCTCCAATCTCCAGTTAAAGCCCCTCGCTCTCTTCCGTCTCACAGCCAAATGCTTAAGGGTTGTCTTTGCTTTCTCTCCCTTTGCTCTTAAATTCACTTCATTCTGGCTTCTGGCCCCATCATTCCACTAAAGACTTCTTACCAAAGTTAACTAGATGGAAGTCAATCCATCAGACCTTTTCTGCCTCCTTCCCTGACCTCAGTAGACCAAATGCTCCCCTCATTTGCTTTCTGAAACCTGGTGCTTTCTGGTTATCTTTTGGCCTCTCTGGTCTCCTTGTCTCTTTTGCATAATCGTTCTCCTCCTCATAGCCATTAATTGGTGGGTGATGGACTCAGCCATGTGTCTGTTTCTTTTCACGTGCTGTGCACTTTCCCCAGGTGACCCACTTCATGCAGCTTCAATGACCACATGTAGGCAGGTGAAATGTTCATACTTCTGGCCCAAATATCTTCCGATCTGCAACCCCATGTGCACAGCACCTTGACATCTCTTCTTGGCTATCTGTGGCACCTCAAACTTGGCATATTTAAAACTGAATTTGTGGGGGGAAGATGAAAAAAACCAACCTCCTCTCAAACCTAGCTCTCTTCTGGTATTACCTATCTCAGGTAATAGTAGACCTGAGGTAATCCATCCATCTGGTTGTGAGTCGGAAAACCAGGAGTCATCCTTGATAACACCTCTCTCCTTCACATTCTTAAATCCAATCTGTTACTAAGCCTTAGGATTTCACTTCCCAAATATCTCTGAAATTTGTCTACTTCTCTCCATCTCTTCTTTTCCCACTTTCTGACTTACCGTTATCTCTGGCCATTATAATCTAGTGGCTTCTTACTATAGTCCCCTGGCATCCATTCTTGCCTTTTTCTAGTCCACGTTCTACATCACAGGCAGGGTGCCCTTTTCAAAATGCATCTTGGTGCTTGTATGTAACAGGTGCTTGTATGTAATCAGACTGCCACCTGTGTACACCATGAAAACTTGAGAAAGCATTTTCCAGAACATTTGGAAGTATTTCAGAGCAGCTTATTGCATTGATGGACAGTTTCTATTGATTAGTAGCTATCTTGGTTATTAGATTGAAAAAACGTAGTGTATATAGAGTTGGGTACTATCTGTGGTTTCAGGCATCGACCGGGGGTCTTGGAATGTATCTCCCTCAGATAAGGGGACCCCTTACAGTAGTTCAGAGGCTCCTCTGTATTCTAAGTGAGTGAATAGGGAATATTGAAACAGGCGGTATGTCCAAGAGAATAATGCCTAGCTGATTGAATAGCAGTGACCTGGAGATGTGGGCCGCAGTTTCAGCTCTGCTGACCACTCGTGTGATTTTGTGCAAATCACTGGCCTCTGCGGGCTTCAGTTTCCTCATTTGTGTCATGGGGTGATGCTTATCTCAGTACTCTTTGCAGTGTTTCTGGCTCTTGTCATTTTGTGTTTCTGTGAATAAAGAAACTTACAGTTGCCCCTCAGTATCCGCAGAGGATTGATTCCAGGACACCCCCCACCCCTTCACAGATAGCAAAATCTGCAGATGCTCAACACCCTCTTGTAAATGGTGTAGTATTTGTATATAACCTACTTACATCCTCTGGAATACTTTAAATCACCTCTAGATTACTTATACTACCTAATACAGTATAAATTTTGTTGTTATGCTGTATTTTTATTTGCGTTACTTTTTATTTTTTTAAAGAATATTTTCAATTAATGGCTAGTTGAATTAGAGGGTGTGGAATGCTCAGATACAGAGGGACAACTGTAGTAGATTCTTCCAGTTTGCAGATAAAGAAACTGAGGTCCAGAGGTGTTGTGACTTCCCCCAGAGTCACACAGCTAACTGGGGCAACCCAGGGCCCTTATCTCCTGACTCCCAGGCTTCAGTACTGGAAAAATAATCGTGTCATGCTTTCCTTTCTAGATGGTAGGAACTTTGGAATGTGTGATTTTGAATACTGAGAACAGCCTAAAAATGTCACATAGTCCCTATGCTAAAGCACATGCATTTTATCAGTAGGGACAAGATGGAGGGCCATCACTTATTTAAAACAAATTGTAACCCATCTAGTGATCTGGACTCTTGGCCTGTAGATGAGATACAGGAAAGCGGATATAAGTGTAAAGGCAGCACAGCCCAGTGTTGCTGAGTGCCTGGCACAGCGTGTGCTATCGTTTCACAGCAACTAAAATGTTGACCTTACAGGTTCATGGTTTCATTTTCAGTCTTCATGAAAAGCTTGAATTCTCTTTGGCTTCAGTTTGCAACAGAAATAAGGAATATATTTGAGACTGATTGTCACAGAATTTTCTAATTACCCACATGTGGAGTGATTTCCTAATGCGAAATACTTTTCTTGATGGTATGAGATCAGTACCATTGCTCATACAGTTTATTCAGTTGACCTTTGGTAGAAACAAGTTCTTTGGTACACACACAAAAAAAGTTTTTTGAGCAGTTCTGGCTTTTGATTTTCCAAGTCACTTCTTGCAATATTATAAAATGTATTACTTGAATAAAATGTTGAACTCATGGTCCCTTGAGTTTTTATTACCTGGTATATTTCTTTGTTCAAAGTTAGATAAGCATCATGTAAATAGATCTTTGTTGTTTAGTCATATAGCATTTAACATCAAATTTCTTTGAAGATTTAACTAAACAAATTAATCACAAAATGGGGCTTGGGCTTCCTCAGGTGTCCCTAATACACCCACAGCAGTGAGCACTTCAGAATGAGATCATTCTGCTTAAGAGCTCAAGAAATTCAGTTGAGAAAGTAAGCTAAAAGACCACATAGGTTATCATTAGTGTTAAATTGGGGTAAAAGGGAGAGAGAAAGAGAAGAAATCAGCTGGGACAGAGCACAAATATTTGTTAAATGGAAGTGACAGGTTATAGGTTTTCTTTGCCTTCTCATAAATACGTCAAACACAGGTATGGTATTGAACAGAGGATTTAGACATAAAATTGATTAATCCACTTAAACATAATAAGTTATTTAGAACTTAAGTGTTGCTATTTCATAAAACTTATAAGATCATCTGTCCGTAGATGCTGGAAAGCACTTTAGCATACATTTTTAATTTCTCAAGCTTCAGTAATTTGGTAACCAAATAAAGGTTTAGAATGAGCCTTGGAAGACACGAGTTCCAGACTAACTGGGTCATGTGTCAGTGAAGCCACCCTGCACTGGGGACAGCACTAGGTTTGAGGGCAGGGGCTGGAGGGAAGAGCTCCAGGGACGTTTTTGCCCATAGCTTGCTGTTGTGAGGAAGGGTTCCCTTCCCACAGTCTTTCCCATGGCTGATGCCTTCATGACATTCAGATCTCAGCTCAGATTCCACTTTGTAAGGGTCTTCTATCGCCTTTTCATCACTCACTTTCATAGGGTTCCGTTTTATTTTCTTTGTAGCACTTACCACTATTCATAATGTTTGTTTACATGTTTATTTTCTCATTTCCCCATTAGAATATATGCTCCTTGAGAACAGGAATGTTGTCTTTGCTTTTCATTGCTGTGCCTCCCTGTAATTACAGCAGTGCCTGAGTCAAACTGTGAATATTTATTTATTGGGTATCTCATTGTGGTTTTACTTTTGTTATTTATTTATTTTATTTTATTTTAGATTCAAGAGGTACATGTACAAGTTTATTATGTGGTTATATGTGTAATGGTGAGGTTTGTGCTTCTAGTGTATTCATCACCCAGATAGTGAATGTTGTACCCAATAGGTAATTTTTCAGCCCTAAACTTCCTCCAGCCCTTCCTGTTTCGAGTCCCCAGTGTCTATTAATTCCATCTTTATGTCCACATGTACCCATCATTTATGTCCCGCTTAGAAGGGAGATGATGTGGTATTTGACTTTCTGTTTCGGAGTTAGTTCATTTAGGATAATGACCTCCAGCTCCATCCACGTTGCTGCAAAAGACATGATTTCATTTTTTATGGCTGCATAGTATTCTGTGGTATAAATGCACCACATTTTCTTTATCCAGTCCTCCATTGATAGACACGTTGATTCCATGACTTTGCTATTGTGAATAGGGCGTCAGTAACCATAGGAGTGCAGGTGTCTTTTTTTATATAATGATTTCCTTTGGGTGGATGTTCCCTAGTAGGATTACTAGGTCAAATGGTAGTTCTATTTTTAGTTCTTTGAGAAGTCTCCATACTGTTTTCCATAGAACCTGTACTAATTTATATTCTCACCAACAGTGTATAAGCATTCCTTTTTCTCACATCCAGTGTTGTTTTTTGACTTTTTAATAAAAGCTGTTCTGATTGGTGTTAGATGGTATCTCATTGTGGTTTTAATTTGCATTTCTCTGATGATTAGTTATGTTGGACATTTTTTCATATGTTTGTTGGATGCTTGTATGTCTTCTTTTGAGAAATGTCTGTTCATGTCTTTTGCCCACTTTTTAATGGAGTTACTTGTTTTTTTCTTGTTGATTTAAGTTTCTTGTAGACTCCGGATATTAGTCTTTTGTTGCATGTATAATTTCCAAATGTTTTCTCCCATTCTGTAGATTGCCTGTTTACTCTGCTATTTCTTTTGCTCTGCAGAGCTTTTTAGTTTAACAAAGTCTCATTTGTCTATTTTTGTTTTTGTTGCATCTGCTTTGAGGTCTTAGTCATAAATCCTTTGCCTAGGCCAATGTCCAGAAGAATTTTTCCTAGGTTTTCTTCTAGGATTTTTATAGTTTCAGGTCTTACATTTAAGTTTTTAATCCATCTTGACTTAATTTTTATATATGGTGAGAAATAGGGGTCCAGTTTCATTTTTCTGCACGTAGTGAATATTTAATGTTTATCAAATATGCAGGGGCATTTATTCTTATCTAGTTGGCCCTTTGTCTTAAAGAATGGTTTGAAACACACAGACATACAGGAGCTCATACTAATCTTTTATGACTTCCCACCCATAGTTTATTTAGTCCACAGTTTAGCACATAATATTTTGTATTGGTATTTATCTCAATGAGACTGAACATGTTTTGAGTGCAGAGATCATGTCTTCAGCTTGGTGTTGCCTCTTAGTAGTACCTCCCATCATTATGAATACAGAATGATGATGTCTGGGGGATTTGGGTTCTGTCACCGCTGCAGTAGCCGAGGTTGATAGTTTTCTATATTTGGAGAACATTTTACTTTTTGGCTGTCAGCATGGGGCAGCTTGGAGAATTTTGCTCTTCTGTTAAAAGTTCTATGAAATTTTCTCAGTGTTAAGGATATTGATATTTGGGTCTCAGGCGAGCTTTCAATGATTACTTCCCCAGTTCTCTTGTGTTAGTCATTGTTTGTCATCCTTGGGTGCAACTAGTTATTAAAGCAGCTAAACTTTTAAACTTTATTTGGTTTTAAATTTGATTGTCACTGCTATTCTAGTTAATGGTTCTTAGGTTTTCCACAGCTGGTTTGTTTTGCTGTCTTATTATCCTGTATTTGATTTGTTAGTCAACTTCTAGCTGCTTGGGGCATTTGTACTTTACCTGGATTTAAGTCAGAAATATCTCTGAGTATAAAGAGAAATGATTTTTCTTTTAATTTCTGGGCTTACAGACCATAATTCTTGACTTCTTCCAGCTTTTCAGACACAGGCATGTATATTTTAACATGAAAAAAGTCTACTTTTAAAAATATTGCTTTTTAACTAAAATAGCTTATTTTCAAAAAGTGGGTACTATTCCATTCAGGAAAAAAAATTTATCTACCTTAGTATTTTTAAATTAATAGACTATTTTTTGGAGCAGTTTTAGTTTTATAGAAGAATTGAGCAGAAAGCACAGAGGTCCCGTCTATCCCCTCCTGCCTCCCCCTTCACAGTTTCTCCTAGTAACATCTTGCATTAGTATGGTACCTTTGTTACAATTGATGAACCAATATTGAGGCATTATTTTTAACTGAAGTGCCATAGTTTTTATTACAGTTCATTCTTTGTGTTCTACATTCAGTGGGTTTTAATAAGTACATAGTGTCATGTATCCACTATTACAGTATCACACAGAACAGTTTCACTGCTTTACAAACCCCTTGTGCTCTGCCTGTCCATTCTTTCCCCTCTCCCGGCACCTTCAGTACCCCCAGCACCCTCCCATCCCTAACCCCAGGCAACTACTGATCTCTTTAGTCTCCATAGTTTTGCCATTTCCTGAATATCATGTATGCAGTAGGAATCATACAGTATATATAGCCTTTTCAGATTGACTTCTTTCACTTAGAAATATACATTTAAGATTCCTCCATGTCTTTGTAGCTTGGTATAGCTCATCTCTTTTTATCACTGAGTAATGTTCTATGTATGGATATACCACAGTTTGTTCATCTGTTTACGTATTGAAAGAAATCATATTTGCTTCCAAGTTTTGGCAGTTAGAATAAGGCTGCTATAAACATTCACATGCAGGTTTTTGTATGGACATACATTTTTAACCCATTTGGCTAAATACGGAGCACAATTGACAAGACTCTGTTTAGTTTTGTAAGAAACTGCCAAGCTGTCTTCCAAAGTGACTTCCATTTTGCATTCTTACCAGGAATGAAGGAGAATTCCTACTGCTCCATAACTTCAGAAGCATTTGGTATTGTCAGTGTTTTGGATTTTAGTCATTCTCTTCATTGGTGTCTTGTTTTAATTTGCAGTTCCCTAATAATAACTCATGTTGAGCATTTTTTCAGATCTTTTGCTCATTTTAAAATTAGGTTTGATTTCATACTGCTTGTCCACCCCAGCTTTATTTAGGTATGATTGTCAAATAAAAATTGTATGACAAATAAAAATTATATACAGGGTGATGATTTGATAATGTGTATACCTTGTGAAATAATTACCATAATCAAGGTAATGTATTCATCACCTCACATAGTTAACCCCCTCTTTTTATAGTGAGAACACTTAAGATCTACTCTCTTCAAGAATAGTGTATTAACTATACAGTATATTATTTCAAGAATACAGTATATTATTAACTGTAGTCATCGTGCTATACATTAGAACTCCAGAATTTATTTGTCTTATAAACTGAAAGGTTATATCATTTGACATTACTCCCAACGCCAATCCCCATTCTCCAGCACCTAGTAACCACTATTCTACTTTTTGTTTCAATGAATTTGACTTCTTTATTTTTCGTTTTTTGGTTTTTTTTTTTTTGAGACAGAGTCTTGCTCTGTTGCCCAGGGAGGAGTGCAGTGGCACCATCTTGGCTCACAGCAACCTCCGCCTCCAGGCTTCAAGCGATTCTCATGGCTCAGCCTCCCAAGTAGCTGGGATTACAGGCGCATGCCACCACACCGGGCTAATTTTTGTATTTTTAGTAGAGACGGGGTTTCGCATGTTGGCCAGGCTGGTCTTGAACTCCCGACCTCAAGTGAACCACCCACCTTAGCCTCTCAAAGCACTGGCATTACAGGCGTGAGCCACTGCGCCCAGCCAGAGTTTGACTTTAGATTCTACTAAGACAGTCCATATTAGTGAGTGTCTAATGTTGTGCTGCTAAAACAGAATACTTGGGAATGGATAATTTATAAACTATAGAAGTTTATGTGGCTCACAGTTTTGGAGGTTGGGAAGTTCAAGATCAAGAGGCCACATCTGGTGGAGGCTTTCTTGCTGTGTCAAAATGGGGTGTAGGGCATCATGTGGCAGAAGTTGGATGGGAGGAGCATACAAGAGCAAGAGAGGGATGAACTCACTTTGATAACCCTCTCTCAAAAATGAATCCACTAGCATGGTGACAGCATGAATACATTCATGAGGACAACGCCCTCATGACCACTTCTTAAAGGTCTCCTCTCAACTCTTGTATTGGAGATTAAATTTTCTTCTATGTTTAAGTTCTTTGTAGATTCTGGATATTAGCCCTTTGTCAGATGGATAGATTGCAAAAATTTTCTCCTGTTCTGTAGGTTGCCTGTTCACTCTGATGATAGTTTCTTTTGCTGTGCAGAAGCTCTTTAGTTTAATTAGATTCTGTTTGTCAATTTTGGCTTTTGTTGCCATTGCTTTTGGTGTTTTAGACATGAAGTCTGTCCCTGCCTGTGTCCTGAATGGTATTGTCTAGGTTTTCTTATAGGATTTTTATGGTTTTAGGCCTTACATTTAAGTCTTTAATCCATCTTGAGTTGATTTTTGTACAAGGTATAAGGAAAGGGTCCAGTTTCAGTTTTCTGCATATGGCTAGCCAGTTTTTCCAACACCATTTATTAAATAGGGAATCTTTTCCCCGTTGTTTGTGTCAGGTTTGTCAAAGATTAGATGGTTGTAGATGTGTGGTGTTATTTCTGAGGCCTCTGTTCTGTTCCAATGGTCTATATATCTGTTTTCGTACCAGTACCATACTGTTTTGGTTACTGTAGCCTTGTAGTATAGTTTGAAGTCAGGTAGTGTGATGCCTCCAGCTTTGTTCCTTTTGCTTAGGATTGTCTTGGCTATGCAGGCTCTTCTTTGAGAAGAGTTTTTTCCAATTCTGTGAAAAAAGTCAATGGTAGCTTGATGGGGATAGCATTGAATCTGTAAATTACTTTGGGCAGTATGGCAATTTTCATGATATTGATTCTTCGTATCCATGAGCATGGAATGTTTTTCCATTTGTTTGTGTCCTCTCTTATTTCCCTGAGCAGCGGTTTGTAGTTCTCCTTGAAGAGGTCCATCACATCCCTTGTAAGTTGTATTCCTAGGTATTTTGTTATCTTAGTAGCAATTGTGAATGGGAGTTCACTCATGATTTGGCTGTTTGTCTGTTATTGGTGTATATGAATGCTTGTGATTTTTGCACATTGATTTTGTATCCTGAGACTTTGCTGAAGTTGTTTATCAGCTTAAGGAGATTTTGGGCTGAGACGATGGGGTTTTCTAAATATACAATCATGTCATCTGCAAACAGAGACAATTTGACTTCCTGTCTTCCTATTTGAATACTCTTTATTTCTTTCTCTTGCCTGATTGCCCTGGCCAGAACATCCAATATTATGTTGAATAGAAGTGGTGAGAAGAGGGCATCCCTGTCTTGTGCCAGTTTTCAAAGGGAATGCTTCCAGTTTTTGCCCATTCAGTATGATATTGGCTGTGGGTTTGTCATAAATAGCTCTCATTATTTTGAGATACGTTCCATCAATACCTAGTTTATGAGAGTTTTTAGCATGAAGAGGTGTTGAATTTTGACAAAGGCCTTTTCTGCATCTATTGAGCTAATCTTGTGGTTTTTGTCATTAGTTCTGTTTATGTGATGGATTACGTTTATTGATTTGCGTGTGTTGAACCAGCCTTGCGTTCCAGGAATGAAGCCAACTTGATTGTGGTGGATAAGCTTTTTGATGTGCTGCTGGATTTGGCTTGCCGGTATTTTATTGAGGATTTTTGCATTGATGTTCATCAGAAATATTGGCCTGAAATTTTCTTTTTTTGTTGTGTCTTTGCCAGGTTTTGATATCAGGATGATGCTGGCCTCATAAAATGAGTTAGAGAAGATTTCTTCTTTTTCTATTGTTTGGAATAGTTTCAGAAGGAATGGTACCAGCTCCTCTTTGTACCTCTGGTAGAATTCAGCTGTGAATCCGTCTGGTCCTGGACTTTTTTTGGTTGGTAGGCTATTAATTGCTGCCTCAATTTCAGAACTTGTTACTGGTCTATTCAGGGATTCAACTTCTTCCTGGTTTGGCCTTGGGAGGGTGTATGTGTCCAGGAATTTATCCATTTCTTCTAGATTTTCTAGTTTAGTCACCTAGAGGTGTTTATAGTATTCTCTGATGGTAGTCTGTATTTTTGTGGGATCGGGGGTGATATCCCTTTATCATTTTTTATTGCACCTATTTAATTATTCTCGCTTTTCTTCTTTATTAGTCTGGCTAGAGGTCTATCAGTTTTGTTGATGTTTTCAAAAAACCAGCTCCTGGTTTCATTGGTTCATTGATTTTTTGAAGGGTTTCTCATGTCTCTATCTCCTTCAGTTCTGCTCTGATCTTAGTTATTTCTTGTCTTCTGCTAGCTTTCGAATTTGTTTGCTGTTGCTTCTCCAGTTCTTTTAATTTTGATGTTAGGATGTCAATTTTAGATCTTTCCTGCTTTCACTTGTGGGCATTTAGTGCTATAAAGTTCCCTCTACACACTGCTTTACATGTGTCCCAGAGATTCTGGTACGTTGTGTCTTCATTCTCCTTGGTTTCAAAGAACATCTTTATTTCTGCCTTCATTTCATTATTTACCCAGTAGTCATTCAGGAGCAGGTTGTTCAGTTTCCATGTAGTTGTGTGGTTTTGAGTGAGTTTCTTAATCCTGAGTTCTAATTTGATTGCACTGTGGTTTGCGAGTCTGTTATGATTTTCATTCTTTTGCATCTGCTGAGGAATGTTTTACTTCCAATTATGTGGCCAATTTTAGAATAAGTGCACTGCAGTGCTGAGAAGAATGTATATTCTGTTGATTTGGGGTGGAGAGTTCTGTAGATGTCTATTAGGTCCTCTTGGTCCAGAACTGAGTTCAAGTCCTGAATATCCTTGTTAATTTTCTGTCTTGTTGATCTGTCTAATATTGACAGTTGGGTGTTCAAATCTCCCACTATTGTTGTGTGGGAGTCTAAGTCTCTTTGTAGGTCTCTAAGAACTTGCTTTATGGATCTGGGTGCTCCTGTACTGGGTGCATATATATTTAGGATAATTAGCTCTTGTTGCATTGATCCTTTTACCATTATGTAATGCCCTTCTTTGTTTTGATCTTTGTTGGTTTAAAGTCTGTTTTATCAGAGATTAGGATTGCAACTCCTGCTTCTTTTTGCTTTCCATTTGCTTGGTAAATATTCCTCCATCCCTTTATTTTGAGCCTATGTGTGTCTTTGCACATGAGATGGGTCTCCTAAATACAGCACACTGATGGGTCTTGACTCTATCCAGTTTGCCAGTCTGTGTCTTTTAATTGGGGCATTTAGTCTGTTTACACTTAAGGTTAATATTGTTATGTGGAATTTGACCCTATCATTATGATGCTAGGTGGTCATTTTGCCCATTAGTTGATGCAGTTTCTTCATAGTGTTGATGGTCTTTACAATTTGCAATGTTTTTGCAGTGGCTGGTACCAGTTTTTCTTTTCTACGTTTAATGCTTCCTTCAGGAGCTCTTGTAAGGCAGACTTGGTGGTGACAAAATCTCCCAGCATTTGCCTGTCTGTAAAGGACTTTATTTCTCCTTTGCTTATGAAGCTTAGTTTGGCTGGATATGAAATTCTGGGTTGAAAATTGTTTTCTTAAAGAATGTTGAATATTGACCCCCAGTCTCTTCTGGCTTGTAGGGTTTCTGCTGAGAGATCCACTGTTATTCTGATGGGCTTCCCTTTGTGGGTAACCCGACCTTTCTCTCTGTCTGCCTTTAACATTTTTTCCTTCATTTTAGCCTTGGTGAATCTGATGATTATGTGTCTTGGGGTTGCTCTTCTCGAGGAGCATCTTTGTGGTGTTTTCTATATTTCCTGAATTTGAATGTTGACCTGTCTTGCTAGGTTGGGGAAGTTCTCCTGGATAACATTCTGAACAGTGTTTTTGCACTTGGTTCCATTTTCCCCGTCACTTTAAGGTACACCAATCGAATGCAGATTTGGTCTTTTCATCTAGTCCTGTATTTCTTGGAGCTTTGTTCTTTCCTTTTTATTCTTTTTTCTCTAATCTTGTCTTCTCACTTCATGTCATTAAGTTGGTCTTCAGTCTCTGATATCCTTTCTTCCACTTGATTGATTCGGCTGTTGATACTTGTGTGTGCTTCACGAAGTTCTTATGCTGTGTTTTTCAGCTCCGTCAGGTCATTTATATTCTTCTGCAAACTGGTTACTCTAGTTAGCAATTCATCTAACCTTTTTTCAAGGTTCTTAGCTTCCTTACATTGGATTAGAACATGCTCGTTTAGCTTGGAGGAGTTTGTTATTACCCACCTTCCAAAGCCTACTTCTGTCAATTCGTCAAACTCATTCTCCGTCCAGTTTTGTTCCCTTGCTGGTGAGGAGTTGTGATCCTTTGGAGGTGAAGAGGCATTCTGGTTTTTGGAATTTTCAGCATTTTTGTGCTGGTTTCTCCCCATCTTTGTGGATTAATCTACCTTTGGTCTTTGATGTTGGTGACCTTTGGATGGAGTCTGAGTGGACGTGCTATTCCTTTCTGTTTGTTAGTTTTCTTTCTGACAGTCAGGACCCTCGGCTGCAGGTCTGCTGGAATTTGTTGGAGGTCCACTCCAGACCCTGTTTGCCTGGATTTCATCAGTGGAGGCTGCAGAACAGCAAAGATTGCTGCCTGTTCTTTCCTCTGGAAGCTTCGTCCCAGAGGGGCGCCTGCCAGATGCCAGCCAGAGCTCTCCTGTGTGAAGTGTCTCTCGGCCCATACTGGGAAGTGTCTCCCAGTCAGGATACACGGGGGTCAGGGACCCACCTGAGGAGGCAGTCTGACCCTTACCAGAGCTCATACGCTGTGCTAGGAGGTCCGCTGCTCTCTTTAGAGCCATCAGGCAGGGATGTTTAAGTCTGCTGAAGCTGTACCCACAGCCATCCCTTCCCCCAGGTGCTCTGTCCCAGGGAGATGGGGGTTTTATCTATAAGACCCTGACTGGGACTGCTGCCTTTTTTTTCAGAGATGCCCTGCCCAGAGAGGAGAAATCTGGCAGTCTGGCCACAGCGGCCTTGCTGAGCTGCAGTGCACTCCGCGAGCTCCTGAACATCTTGTTCAATAGAATACTCAGCATCCATATAAAACATGAATGCAAATTTATATGAATTATGAAAAGACATCCAAGTTGTATTGTTATATGAGGAAAAGCAGTTTACATAACAGGATGAATATTAAGATTCTGTGTGTGCATGTGACACATAGAAAAACATCTGGAAGGATGTGAATCACAATGTTAGGTAGAGAAAAAAATTAATAGTGCTTATCTCTACAGCATGAGAATTTCGGTGATTTTTTTTTTTTACTCTGATGGAGATTTTTAATATAGTTCTTTGTTGTTTGAAAGTTTTACATTGAACATTTGTTACTTTAAAATTAAGAGGAAACGTTTCTATTTTGAGAAGAACCTGACTGAATTGTGTTGTTTTGAAAAAGAAGTTCACTTTTAGAATTTTAGGCAACAGGAGAGGATGTTCTCAGTCAGGGGCCACCCTTGGCACCTTGATAAAGTGGACAAACACCTTCATACTGTCATGTATAAGCCAAGATACTTTCTTCCTGCAGCAGCGTGGCCTTGTAAATGACGGGAATGGGCTTTCTTACTCTTTCTTCCATTTCATTTGTATACGTCACTGTGATATCATTGCCATAATTTTTTCTTCTCTGGTTTTATTTTTCAGGAAGATTTCGATGTCGATCATTTTGTGTCTGACTGTAGGAAGCGGGTCCAGCTGGAAGAACTGAGAGATGACCTGGAGCTCTACTATAAACTTCTGAAAACAGCCATGGTTGAACTCATCAACAAGGATTATGCAGATTTTGTCAATCTTTCAACAAACTTGGTAAACTTTAAATCCACGGTCCCATTTACACACATACAATTTCTTTCTCACTCATACTTATTCTTAGAAGTGTTGTGTGTTTTTAGAAACCTTTTAGTTGATGTCCTCACAGAAATTTGAAGAGATCACTAATGTCATCAATAAAATAACCAAACTTTCTTGATATACAATTTTGCTTTTTTACTTATTTAAGACTATTCTAAATTAAATATTTTTTGAATTTGATATTATTAGTGAAAAACAAAGGCTAGCAATAGCAGACTGGTTGTTTTTGTTAGCTGCTGATTACCATGAAATCTCTCTGGCTTAGACCAATTTGCAAGAGCAAATATCAACTGTTCTTAAGGAAGTGTTTAATTTACTTTCAGATGCATACGCTAGCCACAGCTAGATTGAGGGAACATTGGCCAATATTGATCTTTAGGAGGCTTGGTTTTATAAAATGTAAGAATAGTTTGTCATGAGCATATCAGCTGTTTATATAAGTAGGTTAGAAGTGCTTATGTTTTAATACTCCCGAAGTTTGCCTTTTGGTCATCCTGTTCCTATTTTATTTTACTTTTAAAACTCTCTCCAAAGAAGTACAGAAAGTAGCCATCTCCATGGAAATTTTAAGAAGCATTAAAATTAATGAGCCATATTTGCATTTGGGAAATGTACGTCTAAGATAAATGTTGTAGTAGGATTAGAAACCTAGAAAATTATATTTCCATTCTATTTCATTTGGATTTTTCTCAAGGGTTATAATGGTTAGGATAGATATACTCCTTGAGACTTTCACATCAACTGGTTGAATATTGTAAAGTACAGACAGATAGCTCTTTATCTCCAGTTAAAATTTCTCAAATTCATTAAAATATTTTATTCAGAGGCAAATTGTGCCTAAGGAGGCTTTTATTTATTATGACTTCTCTTATTTTTATAGTTTTCATGTACATCAAAGGTTTTTTCACATTCTATCAACAATGTTTATTATAAAATAACATTTGTTATTTAGTTACTTAGCAATATATGGTTGTTCATTTTGTTGTACAGAAAGAATAACCTAAGTCTAGCACTACATTGATCATTAAGTAGATACTTAGCTGTTACTCTTGATTGTGAAGTGTGTGTGCCAACATGATTTCTGCCTTTAGGTTGGCATGGACAAAGCCCTTAACCAGCTTTCTGTGCCTTTGGGACAATTACGAGAAGAGGTTCTGGTAAGTTTCCCGAATAACATTAAACAGTTTACCCTAAAGCATGATATGCTTGTTTGCCCCTCCAAAAAAGAATTCCTTTAATCTGTTAGGTTGTTGATTTTTGTTTTTTGAATGTTTAGTAATTATAATACTCATCCTCAGAAAAGTTATAAATCGTTCTCTATTTTTTCTGTGTGATACTATAACTAAAAAAATTTATGTTTGATTTGAATATGACAGTTTCTTAGAGTAGACAGCTTTAAAATGTGGGGGGAGGAGAAGAAGGCTATTTGAAAACTCAACTTGTTACTGTCAGCTCACTCATATGTAGGTAGTCACTAATTTAAGAATAGCTTCTATTTTAAAAATTTGTAGTTTTACAAATATTTTCCCAAATAATATTTTGTATATTGTTAGGTTCCTAGACTAGTCCACAGAAGCTCTTTAAACCCTCATGTAACCAAAGGATAATATACAATTAATGTAATAACTAATTGTATTTATTTTAATGTTTCTATGAGATAATGTCTGCTGTGAGTTGGGACTCCCCATGTCTGAGCCATTGGAGACAGGGACTCCATCCGGATGAACAGTAGAGAAGGGAGTTTTGGCATCATTTTCAACAGAAAAGTGTGCTACCCTGTCCTGTCCCTGCTGGTCCACCCCACAGTCTGTGTCAGGCACCCTGACTTCCATGCTGTCTTAGCATTGATGAACTGTCATAAACTTGGTTCATTGCACCATTATTACCTGTGTATGTCACCATTAGATTATGCGCAGCTTGTGTAGCCTTATGCACTTAGCCCCTAAGACAGTCCCTGGCACATAGTATGCTCACAGTAGGTGACATAAGTAAACATTCAGTGCATGCGTAGTGCTGAAAAAAAAAATGCAGAATAATAGAAATGTCAGTGTTTAGAAGTCCATAGGAATAGCAGGCAAGAAATAATTCTTAAAAGAGAGGTCTCGAGTTGTGCCTCGAACTAACAAATATTTTCAAATGTTTACGTCTTGTTTGATTTTTTAAAAAAGCTTTTAAAGTACTTCTTCTTGGCATGGAAGGAAAATTGTTTTTGTGATCCACTGTTGGATTCCACACTCTGGGTGGCTTTTACATGGCTCTTGGGTGGCTCTCCTGCCTTCTTTTCAGTGTACCTCTTCCTACCCCCCAGCCTTGGGGTGTTTTCCGAGCCTCAGTCCTCAGTCCTCAGCCCTGTCCTCTTCCTCCTCTCCTCTCCTCTTCTCTCCTCTCCAAGTGCTCTCCCATGGAGGTGGATTCACTCTCCCGAATTCTGCTCTGTCATTGTTGACTGCTGTCTCACCTGCAGGCTCTAGTCTTTTCCTTGCCACCTGCCAGCACCATATGCTCTCCCTCCTTCCACAGCTGTCTCTATAGCCACCTTTTTCCTGATTGGTTTAGCAATAGACCTGTTCTTCCTTTTTGACCTCCAACTCATGAAGCTACTCTGTGAGATTCTGCAGCCGTTGAGAAATGAGACTATTTCTATCTTGTTCACCATTGCATCCTCATTGGCTTGCACAATAGCTGACATTTAATAGGTATTTTATAACATTTGTGGGATGAATGAATTCATTTTTCTATGGAATTTTTGTGATTTCTCCGGTTTATTCTAGTTTTTCCATTACTTTCATTTTGGCCCTAATTTCTGATTAATTCATTAGCTTCTGGACATGTTTCTGCACCTATAACCTCTCCCTTTTCCTTGCCTCCCGTTCTTGACTTCTTGATTCTGAATTTTCCCAAAACAACTTTTTCATGACATGTTAGTACCAAAAATGTGTAGAATCTGGTCTAAAGTCTTATCTGGTCATAGTCCTCTTGAATTAACCCTTCCTGTTTTATTTCTACTTTTGTCCAAATTGATGCCTGCAGTACCCCTGGATGTATTCCTCACTGGTCCTGAAATATGTCATAACTGTTCTATCTTCCTGCCTTGTCTTCTGATAATCTTTTCTCTATGCTTGTCAGCATCCATAAATTTTTAGAATCTACCTCAAGTCTCATCTCCTCCACCAGACACCCTTATACCTTGACTCCGGTTATCCTTTCTTTACCCTGACCGCTTGTGATGCTCGCTGTATATATATATTAATTTTCTTTTGGCAGCCAATCCTGCATGACCTTGGCTTTATATGTCATTTTCCCCTTAAATCTTGAGACACAAACAGCAATTGTGTCTAATATTTTGTAATTTGTCAATATCTGTGTAATACTGGCCTGTAGGTGTTAAGTCCTGTGGAATTGAATTAAATGTGTAAATTTCATAATGTTACAAAACAATCTCTGCAGTACTTTTTTTTTGTCTTTTAAAGAGCCTTAGGTCGTCTGTCAGTGAAGGAATTCGGGCAGTTGATGAACGAATGTCTAAACAAGAAGACATTAGGAAAAAAAAGGTATACTCAAATATTATAATATTAAAGCATTGATTCACTATAGCACCTTGTAGTAACAAGCACTTTCAGGCATACGGTCTGATTTACTCTTCTTGATACCTTTGCAGAGAGGAGTGTGATGTCTCTCTTTTATAGTAAAGTGTTTTCTAAATGTATTTATTAGATGTATTTATATATTTATTTTTCTTTTGATAACTTTAGTACCCAAGCACACTTTTTAAAATCTCAAGGGAGAGAAGCCTGTTTTAGAGAGCTTCTGTTTAATTCTCCTTTAGATGCCTTCTCAGCTTTCGTCCAAAGATTCAAGAATGTAGTGCATTGCTAGAAAAGATTGTGTACTTCTTGAGAAGGGGATTTTTGCCTGTTTTATCCACTTATATCCCCAATGTGTAGAAGAATGTCTTGGTTCATGGTAGATGCTTTGTAACTATTTAATGAATGACTTTATTTTTGTTATTTTATGAGTTTTTATAATGTTCCTTGATAATATCTGCCTTATGTAATAAATGTCTTTAATGAATTGGCACTTACGTTTATCGGTATATCATGCACATGTAAATGAAGAGGACAAATATGATCGGAAACTAAAAACATGAAAAAAGGATCTTATGAACATAAATGTAGTTCCAAAATAAAGGTTTATTTAAGATGGGGAAAAGAGGCCAGGTGTGGTGGCTCACACCTGTAATCTCAGCAGTTTAAGAGGCTGAGGCAGGCAGATCGCTTGAGCTTAGGACTTTGAGAACAGCCTGGGCAACATAGCAAAACCCTGTCTTTACAAATAATACAAAAAAATTAGCCAGATGTGGTGGTGTGTGCCTGTAGTCCAGCTACTTGGGAGGCTGAGGTGGGAGGATCACTTGAGCCTGGGAAGTTGAGGCTGCAGTGAGCCGAGATCACAGCACTGCACTCCAGCCTGGGTGATAGAGTGAGACCCTGTCCTAAAAAAGATGGAGAAAAGAAAGAAGGAATAAGGATAATATTAAAAACAAAAAAAAATAAGTTTTTTTAAAAATTCTAAAATTGTGATAGAATATTGAAATATGTTTGTTCTAGAAAGCCAAAAGATTTGCATTCTTGGGAATTTAGTGTTATGTAGAAATACTAAAAATATAGAAAGCTATAGGTAATTTTACGTTGACTTTTGACTTTGTATTTTCCTGCACTTAGGATGATGAAATAAGATAATTAAGATTAAACATGACAATAACTTTTTTCCTTAATTTTTATTTATAGATGTGTGTATTGAGGCTTATACAAGTTATTCGGTCAGTTGAGAAAATTGAAAAAATCTTAAACTCTCAAAGTTCTAAAGAAACCTCTGCACTAGAAGCAAGCAGGTAAGTATTTTTTACTAAATAACTCATAAATTAATACTTCACATCCAGGGTAAAAATTTTTTTAGTTAGAACTCATTTCTGATAAAGAAGAAAATCCCAATCTATGGCTTAGTGTTTTTAAATGTAGCTCAAGCAAAGCAGAGTGCATGAAATGGTAAAGCTTATACATATTATTATATAGCCTTGATGGTCGTAGGCCACTGTTCCAACACAGCACCTTTCAGGGAGTCAGAGAACGTGTACTTTCTGTGGAAGGTTTTTATTTTTGAAATTGCCTTACCCATGGACTAGTGAAATCCCTACTGACCTTCAAGGTGTGGAATAGCAGTCATCTTATTTAGACAGGCCCAGAGTATTCCAGTTGATGTATCTTGAGGTTCAAAACGCACGAGTGTTATTAAGAAATAGTGCAGGACATATTTCACTGAAATTTATAAACAGCAAAGAAAAAGCTTGCAAAATAAGCAAAAGATGACTGTTTCCTTTGTTATACTGTAGTGTCTTATTACCTTCCCACGCTGAATTTAAAATCAGTCAGGTAGTTGAGTGACTCAGAAAATGAATTGAATGGATCATTACGAACATTAATGGGAAACTCCATGGTGCAGTGGAAAGAGCATGGGCTTACGTTGCATGTACCAGCTGGGTAGCCTGAGTCAGGTTATTTCACTCTGTGTCTTGGTGTTGTCATCTCTCATATAAGGCTAATAGGAACTCCACTTGCAAGACTAGTAGCCATAGAGTAGACCCTCATACATGTCTAGTTTGGGCCTAACACAAGCATCTCTGAAAGTCACATTGATAGCCATCATATTTTTCCTTGACTAATATGGGATAAGCTACAGGAAAACCAACTAGGACCAAATGGAATATATCTGCAGTTCAAAGTCCTGATCGTACTATCAAGACAAGTTGGATTTCTTAATTTTAGGAATCAGAATTTTAGATTTGGAGAGACTGTAGAGACAGTATGCTGTGTATCTCTCATTTTATAGATGAGGAGATGAGGCATCCGAAAAGGAAATTATTCTCATGTCCTAGGTCTCTACTTTCTTTCCTGATCGAGACGTATAAATAAGTGGTCAATCACTGCCATCTTTTTTCTTCAGCCTGTAGTACTTCTGCTTCTGTCCCTTCTGTTCCCCTTCATCTGCGCTCATCAGAGTCCCCATCAGTGTCAGTTCTGAGAGCCCAGTGGAGCCCTGTTCCACTAACTGCTCTGCTTCTGTCTTCCACTCAACAGCGTTGACAGCCCCTCCCAACTGTGTCCTCACTTGGCGTCTGTGATACCTGCCTCCTCATTTTCTTTTCCTCCTTCCCCATTCCTACTCTGTTCCTTTGATGGACTCCAGTGCCCTTTTTCATGCCAGCTTTCTCCAGGGCACTGTTCTTGGGACTGTGCTCTTGATCAGCACTTTCTGGGTAACCTCATCCAACCCCATGGTTTTAATGGCCTCCTGAATGCTGATCTCTTTATCTGCAGATGAACTTCTGTAGTCCTCAGACTCATCAGTCTGATGACTGCGGGGAGTCTAGTGGACGTTCTCCAGGCACTTCACATTCATCATGTTGAAAACTGAGCTCTCATCTTCTTTCCCTGCCTCTCTCCACCAGCAAAAACATTTTACTCCTCCCTTTCGTTCCTTGTCTTAGGAAACGGTGCCTTTATTTCCTGCACTAACGGGGCTAGACATCTTGGGGGAGTCATTTTCTCCTTTTTTAAACTTCATCTCCTTCTTGCATTCACTAGGCAAGCCCTGGAGAGTCTGCTGCTCTAGCGCCTCTGAGATTGAGAGATGTCTGCCTCCCCTCTCAGTTCTCCCATTGCCTCGTTTCAGGCAGTGGCCTCCTGACTGACCTCTCATTTTCTCTAGGACAACTAACTCTGGCTGCCAAATGGATCTTTTAGATTTGTCTAATTACATCTTACTATGTGATTGGGAAACAATGGTTTCCTAGTGTTTTTAGGGTAAATCTTAAACTCCCAAGCTGCTCCTTGCCACTTCTATATTCTTCACTAAAGCTATTCGGAACTACTTGTGGTTCCCTGACTGCCCTGAACATTGCTGATTTATGCTTCCTTAATTTTACTATGTGTGGCCATTTGTTGTACTAAAAGCCCTTCCTACTTCCACCTCCCTTTCACCTGCCTGATTTCTTTTTATTCCATCCAAATCTAGCTCAAAACATGCTTAAAGTATGGAAAGTTTCAAAATACCGTGCTAAGTGGAAAAAAAGCAGGTTATAAAACGATATGGATTTGTTTTGTAAAATTTATTCTTCTCTTTTATGTGGGATACTGTTGATTCCTTCCACTTTCTTTAAAACTGTCTCACTCAGTTCTGTGAGAGAAAGTACAAACAAGACACTACAAGAGTTCCCTTCCATAAAGCTCGATTACAAGACCACCTCTTTTAGGAAGTCTTCCCTGACCTTTCAGATTTAGATGCTCCATCTCCATGCATTCATCAGGCCTCCGGGTCATCCACCAGACAACTTACGGTTGAGACTGGAACTGTTGATTGACTTGCATGCCTTCTCCATCAGTCTGTAAGGCCCCTGACATCTTTACACCCACAGTGTCTGGAACTAGTAGGTACCTAAGAAAAGATACCAAACGTCTCCCACTAGTGGGGAACGGGCTTCTGATGACCTCAGTGATGTCTGTTTCTAGACATACTCTTATATTATTGTATTGTATTATATTCAGTATGTTATATTCAGTATAATAGACACTGCACTCTTCCTTGCTCCGAATCATCTTTGAGGAGCTTTTCTTAAATTCAGATCTGCAAATTTGAGCTGCAGAGAAGGTAAAACCAGGGCAATATTACTGAATAGTAGATATACCATGCTTGTTAAGCCAAGAAACATTTAGATAATTTATAAATAATTAATTCACACGAGATTATTCAGGAAAGAGTTAGGGATATTCAAGACAGACTGGTTAACCTTTTGGTTAGTCACACTGGGCAGTTCCTGTTCCTCTAAACTAGTTTGGATGCTACAAATACAGAACTGGGTAGACCACTGATGGTCTCAGTGCAGCATTTTATATGTCCTCATGATATGGACATTTTTCCTCACTAACTGATGAGCCATCAGTGTACACAGGATGCCTCAGTATACACAGCAGGTGATTATGCCTTTATACTTCTCCTCTGCTATTTTACTTCCTTTTGAGTGATATTGACACTTTTTAATATGTTTGGGGGGAAAAAGTGCATTTATTATATTTTGTGCCAGGTACATAAAGAATGCCCTCTCACTAGGACCCAGAGCATATAGGCTGACTGCTCTTGCTGTTTGGTAAATGTAATTTTAAAGTAAGTTATTACTATTTAAATTTAAAATAAGATACTTTGAGATATTTATTGCTGCTGGAGGGTCAGTTTCATTTATTGAGGAGACAAGTGTATTTGGTATTTTAGAAATATTTAGAGGTATTTTAGCAAGGAAAATGAGGCAGGCAGAGAAGTGGAAAGGATCCAGCTATAAGAAATGAGACGGAAAGAGAAAGAAAAGATAAGGAGGGAGAGGGGGAAGGGGGAGAGGGGGAAGAGGGAAAAAGAAGGGAGGTTAAAGCTGAAGAAGAAGGTCATGAATGAGAGAGCTTGGAGTCGGTGGCAGAAACACATAATTGCATGTACACAGGCCTGGCCAGCCCTGCTGCTCTCTGGTCCCTGTGGGTCAAGGCCAGGCAGCATCGGCAGCTTGTACTCAACAGATTCCCCAGTGCACTTAGAACATGCTGTGCATGTGGCTCTTGGGGAACATTGACTGATGGCACAAAAGATGCTTTAGCTTTCACCTTGTAACAGGTGGCCACGTAAAACACTCTGACAAAAATCAAAATATAGTGGGTATGAAAGTCTCTCACTGCCATGCGTGTGATGTATTCTCGTGGAAATAGAGACCTTAGGGATTACACTTCTATAATTGTTTTCTCTACTAGCCCCCTTTTGACTGGACAAATTTTGGAGAGAATTGCCACAGAATTTAATCAGTTACAGTTTCATGCTGTTCAAAGCAAAGGCATGCCTCTTTTGGACAAAGTAAGGCCGGTAAGTGTTGTTTTGGATTTCCACAGTTTGGTGTTTAGGGACTTGCTAAATAATTCTGGTTTAAACTAGTAATATTGTTGATCTACAGGGTTTTGAAGCTAACTTTGCATTTTTTTTCAATTTTTCATTTTTTGGGCCCCAGCTTCCTAAGTGTCACACGTTATAGATTTTGTTTAAAGACTCAGTCACATTCTCCAGATGATAAGAGTAAAATTAATTCTGAATTTCATGGAATTGGACATATTATATGATGTAGACAATTAATTTATCCAAAGCCCTTAATTGGATTTTAAATCCATGATGTTTCCTAAAGATTGACTTTGTAGCTTAAGAGGAAGGTAACTTTTTTCTCATTCTGCAATTCTGTCTAAATTCTTCTTTGATGAAGCAGAGATTTACTTATAAAGTGATTGGGTTGAGGCGTTCATTGTTATTCTCCAGGAAAAGTTATTATTTTGATTTTATCTATGTCATCATCTTTTGGTGTAAGAGGCTTGTTATATATCTATTTACAGTTTCAGAAATTGTTATAACTAGGGCTTTTTTTTACTTACCCCCCTTTTCTTGCAGCGTATAGCTGGCATTACAGCCATGTTACAGCAGTCACTGGAAGGTCTCCTATTAGAAGGCCTTCAGACGTCTGATGTCGATATAATACGGCACTGCTTGCGGACTTATGCCACGATTGACAAGACACGGGATGCGGAGGCCTTAGTTGGCCAAGTACTAGTGAAACCATACATAGACGAGGTCTGTGTACCTCCTTCAGCAAACATTCATAAGCTTCTGTTCTGTCTTTGACTCTTTACTGGGTGTGAGGAAGATAAGAAGAGAGAACAGAGATCTTTCTGGAAAGATTCTCAGTTCCTACAGTACCAGCTGTAAGGAAGGCTTGGTTACAGTTGGGAAGTAATGTTACGGTGCCAGGAATTGGGCGTGCCCTCTCAGGTGTCCCAGCAATGCTGCGGCTCAGGCTTCAAGGGCGAGATTCTCGCCTAGGGAGAACGTGTGCATCCACGTGCTTTTTAGGTCAATTTTGTGGGAGACAATTGTTCCTCAGTAGTTGTTAAAAGAATGTTTTCAAACCACTGGTCTTGTGGGTGGACTAAGGCAGTTAAGCAGTGACAACACTGCAGTGTACGAGGAAGGTGCAGAGAGTGCTGTGAGCGTGGAAAGGTGTGTGAGTGGGGTAGACAGTGGTACCCTCAAGTCTTCAGGGAATAAATGACATTTGGCCCAAGTCTTGAAAAATACAGAGGAGTTTGCTGGACCAGGAAGGTGAGAGGAGGAATATTCAAAGATCAAGGGCTTTTATAGCAAATTAGCCGAGTAATACCTTAAATCTAGAACGTGGCTATGCAGTATCCTTCACTTAAAATATAGGAAACAAGTATATCCCGCTTCTGAGCAGCCAGAGTATAGATTGCGCCATATAAAGTTGCTGATATTCAACAGTTTCTGACATACAAAAATAGCAGCTTTGTCTGCTTCAAACTGAGAGAAGTCACTGAGCCCGTCCTGGGTGTTTGGGGACTTTCCTCCAGTGTCCTGTCAGTGTGAATGTTCTGACTGTTAGTAAATACAAAGATTATACTCACATGATTTCAGGGTGAAAGTCTTGTATTTTTTAAAGTGGAAAGTTGAGACTCCCAATGATAAAAATGAAATGTAGGGACTAATTTTAATAATTATTTTGGCTTTAAGATTATTAAAAATAAATGATCTTTCAGTTCTCTCTGTTTATATCATGTTATATTCCATAGCTGTCTCTATGGGGGTGAAAAAATTATGTACATTATTTCTTTGTCAATAAGTGAAAATTTTTTTTTGTGGTTCGGGGGACAGGGTCTCACTGTGTCGCCCAGGCTGGAGTGTAGTGGCATGATCATGGCTCACTGTAGCCTCAACCTCCTGGGCTCGAGCAGTCCTCCTACCTCAGCCTCCCAATTAGCTGGAACTACAGGTACACACCACCATGCCTGGCTAATGGTTTTTATTGTAGGGACGAGGTTTTGCCATGTTGTCCAAACTAATCTTGAACTCCTAAGCTCAAGTGATCTGCCTGCCTTGGTCTCCCAAAGTGCTGGGATTACAGGCATGAGCCACTGTGCCCAACCAATGAAAATATTTTAGTCACTAATCTGTTCCTGTTTCACTGAACTGAATCTAGTGTGCTAAATTAAAGAAATATTTGAACTTTCAGTGGCACATTAAATTCAGTAGCCACATTGTGTTTTATTTAAACTCAACTTACCTTGTCATATCATTCTTGACTCCCAATTTTATCACAAAAAATAAAATAATAAACTAATATATTTTCTTCTACCTTTCTCTGCCTGAAACCCTTCTCTAATCTGAATGATGGTAGAAGAAAAGGCCCAGATGAAGACAGTGAGGAGTTGTGGTGGAGAATCGTGTGCTCTGCTTTCAATCTTTTTTTAAAAGATGTTATTTTATTTTCAGACTCACAGAGAAGCAGATGAGAGTGCATGGTTTGTCAGCCCATGTCTCCCCCACAGTCGTAACTGTGCAGCCTAATCCGAGGAACTAGTTTTGAATGTGACCTGTTATTTACTTCACTGTTTAGAAAATGTGTCACAGGGAGGAGGGTGAGCGTGAGGAAGCAGATTTGTAAAGTTTTCTTTATTGTTTTCTCTGAAATATATAGTTTGTACTTCCCTTTTAAATGCTTTTTTAAAAAATGATATTCCTTTTGATAGGTGATTATAGAGCAGTTTGTTGAATCTCATCCCAATGGCCTTCAGGTCATGTATAATAAACTCCTGGAGTTTGTTCCTCACCATTGCCGCCTTCTTCGAGAAGTCACAGGAGGTGCCATCTCCAGGTAATTTAAACAACCCCGTGTGGACCCCCATCTCCCTTTCAGTGACCGCACCTGCTAACTGCAGGTGCACGATGGACGATGACTGTCTTGTATGAACTGTCTTGTATGAATCCATTATGAATCTTGTTATTTCATTGTTTCTACCCGTGGTACTGTGAGGCAGGTTCCATTAGCCTCATTTCAAAGTTGTGGAAACTGAGATGAAGCTGAGACTGAAGACCACATTTCCGAATCCAAAGCCTAGCCTTTCTTCTTCTCTGCACTTTTTCCTAAATTTAGTTTGAAGTCAGAATTGCTTTCCTTCCATGATTCTAATACGTCATAATCTGTCTATAAATATTAGTTCAGTTTAATTCAACAGGTTTTATACTAATTGTGAACTCATCTTCAATTTTTCCTCCTTTTGTTCAGTTTCCATGACTTCCTGATTCTCTTTTATAAATATCCCATTACTTTTCACCATTGCCATTGTCCCAGTCCAGGCCTTGTCATCTGCTGTCCACAATAATAGAATCTTCCCACCCTGTCTCCCTGCTTCCAGTCTCTCCCTCTCTAGTCTAGGCTTCTAACTGTCATTTTTACCCAGAAATCTGAGATTCATAGATTTCTTCATAAATCTTTAGTGGCTTCTCAGTGCGCATGGAGGAAGATCCAGGCTTCTCAAAGCAGGGCATGAGCCCCTTTTTGTTCTTGCCTGGTAACTCTCCACTGTAGAACTCTGTCTGCCTTGGAACTTTCCCTCCATAGCCCTGGATGCTCCAGCCACACAGTGCTAGCTGCCTTTCCCCAGCTCCCTTGTACTCAGGTGCTTCTGCGTTTTTCCTCTGCCTGCCCTGCCCTTCCTGTGTCCTTTGTTTTCCTGTCAAACTGCCTCTCCACATGAAGCTCCAGCTCAGATACCACCTCCTTCAAGAGACCATCCTTGACCAAGCGTAGTGGCTCACACCTGTGATCCCAGCACTTTGGGAGGCCAAGGCGGGCGAATCGCTTGAGGCCAGGAGTTCAGGACCAGCCTGGGCAACATGACAAAACCCTGTCTTAAAGAAAAAAAAAAGACCAGTCTTTCTCCTAATATTCAGCATTCATCATGTCCTCTGGATTGCATAATGTGTTGCTCTTGCATCTGCTGAGTACTGATTTCCGTGTTGCATTATGATCACCTCTCCGCTGCTCACACCTTCCCCTGCCTCTTGACACAGTGTCTTAGAGCTAGCAGCTGCCCAGTTAGTGCTTGCAAAATGAAAGAATTAACTATGTTTAATGATCAAAAGGCAAATAAGGTCTCTGTTTTCATGGAGCAAGCAATATATTTGGCCTTGAGTTTTTGTTCTTTACAGAAATATGGGGTAACTAATATGCTGCTTGGCCTTTGCATACCCTCTTTGTTTCCTCTGTACCGCCTAAGATGAAGCCTAGTTTTGCTACTTTTGTTTAGTAATCATAAGGATTTAGTTGGATTTGGGGATAAGAACATAGTAGAAATCATGATGTAAAATGAAGCCATAGATACGAAACAATCAGCCATTAGATTTGACAGGGCCAGTCTGGGTCCAGAGATGTCAAGCTTCAAAGCTTTAGGGGATCTTTTCCACAGTTTTTAGTGTGGGGGAATTCATGTAGAAGGCTTAGAGATTTGAGGAATCTGAACTGTACTTTGCGAGATCATCATCTGCTGCTAGCCCGTCACTGTGTTGCAGATTCTGCATATCCCTTTCCTTCCCATGCTTGGCTCCTGGCTTCAGATTTCCAGCTTGGTGCTCTCCTTGTCACTCCTTTCTTTTATCATGTGCCACCCTTCATGAGCTTTATAACTGGCAACACCAACAACATTCGTGATTTCTCATCCAGAGAATACAGATGAGCTTTTCTAATCCATCAACTGTTAATCTTGCAGGTTTTACATTCTGTCTTTGGGGCTTTCATTAGACATTAACTTTGGGAATGAGGAAATGTTGTCATTTAATAGTGATTACATTATGTATATCTGTAGTTTGGAGTCCTCAATTTTGTGCTTTCTTTCTCTAGATACCTTAACAGAGCGTGCTCTTACTGTTATTTGAAAATGTATAATATGATATGTGGAACTGGATATATGGAAGGCAGTCATCTTCTTTCTGCTTCCTGGCCCCCCTCCACCCCCACCAGTAATTTCCTAACAATACTTAGGTGAAACTATAATAACGTTATTTGCTAGCTCTTCCTGGACAGTGAAGCAAAGCTTCCTTGATAACTTATCTATCTTGATAATTTTTGTTAAGCAGGAAAATTATGAAAACTTTTTAAAAATTTATTTTAATACTTGCCAGAAAGTTAAGTCCCATTTTGATATGGCAACTTAGCTACAAAACTCCCAGTTTTGCTAAAATAAGAACATTTATTAAATCATTTGCCATTTTTAAAAATTACCTTAAAATAGAGCAGAATACACAATATGAAACAAAGTGGGGCAGATTAGTGAAATGGTGTTTGCCTAGAATGGATGTTTACGGGTCTTTGAGTTTGTGAGCAACTTAAGGAATCTCCATCGCTAACATAGCCGTTACTAACATAGGGCTTTTACTATATGTTAGGCTCTATCCCTAAGTACTTTAAAAATATTAATTCTTATAATGACTTTGTGAAGTTGGTACTATGATCATCACCATTTTAAAGATGAAGAAACCAAAGCACAGAGAAGTTAAATGATTTGCCCACGCTCCAATATTTGAATCAGGCACACTGGCTCTAAAGTGCATGCTTTCTCTCAGTGCTGCCTGTCATCTACATTTGGGAATTTGGAATTTAAAAGTCTGGTGCTAAAAAAAGACAAAATAAGACAGGCACACACACACACACAAAAATTAATTTGTTAAATGGTTTTTGTGTCAAGATCTGTGATTTCACATTTGATAGTCATAGAATTTTAGAACTGAAAGTAATCTTAGTGATAGCTTAGTAAATACAAAGCTGTTAGTAATTTATAAGTTAGCATAATTTACAATGCTGTGTGGTTTAGTGCTGTTCAGTAACGCGAAGGTTATTTTTCCTGTGGTATTAGACTACTGTACTTTTTGTTTCCAAGATAGGAGTATAAAGGGGGTGGGAAGTATTTTAGAGGGAAAAGTGTACCAAGGTGGTTTTTTGTGGTTTCCCTTAGCCTTGACACCAGGTGGAGGAGTCAAGATCTAGGAGATTTGAGGTGAGACTGAGATTAAGGAGTGAAATAGAGACTTGAGTCTAGAAACAAACTAAATTACAAATACGGTTTTTTAAAAAAGTTGAAATAAGTTTTAGGCTGCGGATCTTTTGGTAGAAGCAACACAGTGGAAATTTGCTCTTTGTAAGTAGATTATGGTGTATTTTACTGATATGTGCCCTTATTTTACAGTGAAAAAGGCAATACTGTTCCTGGATATGACTTTTTGGTGAATTCTGTCTGGCCACAAATAGTACAAGGATTAGAAGAAAAGTTACCCTCGCTTTTTAATCCTGGGAATCCCGATGCATTTCATGAGGTATCTCCCCACATCGTCTTGATTCTCGAAGATGTTAACCGGAGACTGGAGAAATATCATGTTCTCTTCTACTTAGTCTTCGTTCTGTGGTTTATTAAAAATAAAAATTTGAGCTGCTAAGTGAACATTTACCTTAAAACACACACATCGTTTTATCCAAGATATGATCTATGATGCTTTTAGGAATAAGAACATTTTCATTTTATAACATAAAGTATAATTAAGGCTAGATACAAGTGTGAGTAAAAATGTACGTTATTTTCTAACTTTCTTAAAAACATCCTGAGGACCATTAAAAGCCAGTGTTTTTGCAGTTTTCTGTGAAAAATTAAGTTTGTACATCTCTGCTGTATAATTTTGAAAAGGAATTGGTTGGATTTTAAAATATACTATATAAATGTCCTTTATGATTTAAAAAGTAAGAAAGCCCCAATATTTATTTCCTTTTTTAATTTATATTTTATTTTATTATTACTATTACTATTTTTGAAACAGGGTCTTACTCTGTCGCCCAGGGTGAAGTGCAGTGGCACAATTATAGCTCACTGCAGTCTTCGACTCCTGGACTCAAGCGATCCTATGCCTCAGGCTGCTTCCTGAGTAGCTGGGATTTCAGGCACACACCACTATGCCTGGTCAATTTTTCTTTTCTTTTTCTTTTTCTGTGGAGATGGGTCTCACTATGTTGCCCAGGCTAGTGTTGAACTCGCCTCATGCACTCCTTCCCCCTCAGCCTCCCAAAGTGCTAGGATTTCAGCCCCCATGTCCGGCCCTATTCCACACCTGCTTTTTTTTCCCCCCCTTAAAAAAGAAATCATTATTTAAAAGATTTCATGGTTAGGATTTCAAAAGTTAATGTGTAAGTTTGCTTTCCATTGTATCATTTTAGAGGCTCAGCGTCTTGGCACTTTTCTTTCTTCTTCTTCCCTGGATTTCAGTTTTTGGTTTCTTATGCAGTGAGATAATCTTTGTCGTTTAATTGGGTACTTTATTAAATTTACAGTGATTCTAACTGTCAGTGCATTTGACTCTTATTTTGTACTTTCTCTTTGTTCCAGTTTTCTTCCCTTATTTCCTTCCTCCTATCTTTTCTTCCTGCCTTCTTTTTTCACCTTCTTTGTATTTTAGACTTCTGGGGATCCGTTTTCCGTCTTTATTCCATTTTGTCCCCTCTATTAATTTGGAAGTTGTGCCCTTTATTTCTGTACACGTTGAGTAACCTTACTGGTTACTTAATGGAATCTAAAGTTGATTTATGTTCTTGAGCCTTCTCCTGGAGAATACGCAGAACTTAGAACACATTAACACCAGCCATCCCTTCTCATTTTATGTATTTTTGTTTCCTCGCTCGTATTTCTATTTTTTTTTTTTTTTAATCTTAAAAACTGGGCATTTTTATCGTTTTAAATCGTCATCGTCCTCCGGGAATTACCCTACATGTTTGTCATTGCTTACTGTTCCTTTTTGAATGTGAGCTCATCCTTCTTGAATCATTCTTCTGAAATTCATGTTAGAAGACTTTAGTCTTCTAACTGTTGATGATAATTTTTTTTTTAATAATTTCTCAGTTTGTGTTTGTCTGAAAATAACTGTATTGCTTCTGTTTGTAAGGTCAGTTTGCTGGATATATTAACAGAATTCTCAGCACTTTGAGTATTGTCTTTTGAGTTGCATTATGAAGTTAGCTGTTAATTTAATTGTTATTTCTTTGTAGTTAATGACTTTTTTCTCTGGCTGCTTTTAAGATCTTCTGTGTGACTTTGGTGTGCTAAGTAAGTTCCGCTATGATATGTCCAGTAGAACTTCTTTTTTTTTATTATTATCCCTAGGATTTGATAGGTTTTCTGAATCTGAGAATTGGTGTCTTTCATCCATTCTGGAACATTTTTATTTATTATTTCTTCAGTTTTGCTTTTCTTTCATTCCTCTATCATCTCCATCTAGATCTCTTTAGACAGGCTCACCCTATCCTCTGTATTTGCCATGTTCTCGATAATTTCACCGTCTGTCTTCTAGGTTACTAATTCCTTCTTTAGTTGTGTCTAAACTCTTTTCCACCTGCACGTTGAGTTTCCAGTTAATTATCATATTTTTTTATTTCTAGAAGTTATATTTGTTGTTTGTCTAGCCTCCCTGGTGAATTTGTTTATTAATTTTTTAAGTGTAGAGAGGCACAAGATAAGCATAAACAGCCTGGGGCCTAGCAGGTTTCCCGCAGATAAGACAACATATTGGGAGGTTTACCATCCCAGAAATGCAACTTACCTTGTCTCTTGGCTGATTGTCCCATGTTACAGTGCATTGAATAACAGGATTGTGCCATTTTCAATAAATTTTGTAGCAACAACATTTGTGATTTTAAAAAGTAGGGCTTTTTAAATAAGATAGCATAAAGAGAGTGAAATAATGGCTTTAAGCAGTAGCAATTGTAAGCTTTAAGCACTAGCAAATGTAAAGACGCTTTACAATTTGCTGTGTGCTTTAGAGATTTATATTGACTATGTTTGACTTAGGAAATGTTTCAGCTCAAAAATGAACCTTTCTGATAGAACTTGACTTTAGAATTTTAGGCTAATACTTAACATTTGTGAGTATAGTTTCCAGCAGACAGTATCCATTTATTTCCAGAAATACTTTCAGCTTTAAGCCTTAATGTAACGTGTTTCATGTAAGAGGGCAATATCTTTATATTTGTTTTAGCATCCATTATATGCAGAGGTATAGTTTTGTCCCAAAAGGGAAGAATAATCCCTATTTTTGTCCCAACTCCACACACCTAGACCACCCTCTGGGGTAACATAAGTTTGCCCAAAACCATTTGAAATAAATTTAAAGCCTGTAGTTTTTACTACTATAAGATCCTGTCTAAGCACAGACTTTAGCATATTTAGATTAATGGTTTGATGACCCTGGATTGAGCCCCTTTTAATTGAGAAGAACATAAAAAATTCAACAGTGTTCTTAGAGCCTGGGGGCTTCGGGAATAAAGTACCCACAAAAGCAACATGCAGCTGCAGTTTCGCTCAGCTGACTGACTAGCATTCTGCTTCCTCTACCTCCTAGCTTGTCTTTTGAGCAGGTTCTCTGTGAGCCTCAACAGAAGAAGAAACATCATATAAGACAATTCTAAGCACAGTGTGTGGATGATAAATGCTACGAGTTAGCTGCCACCTTAATGGTTTTGGTACATCTCCCTGTCAGTTTTCATGCTGTCTTATTTATAAAAATAAAGTGAATACTCACATGGTTTGATTATTTCTCTTCTCTCTCTTTCTTCTTCAGAATTTTCTCCTTTCTCCTTTGTGAGGCAATGATGAATTATGTCATTTAATCTGCTGTCAATTCTAATTCCAGTGGGCTGGGGTAGGGGGCCCTAGAACATGAGCACTACCATTTAAAGAGCACCAGACTTAGAGTGCCTGGGTCTCAGATGGGCTTTGCCATGGAAGACACGGAAGACATATCACAGAACCACTTTGGGCATTTATGCATCTTTAAATGGGGACATTGGAAGGAAGATCTTGTACGGTCCCTGTTAACTCTAGAAACTATGATTCTTAGTGTTGAGCTTCTTTATCTTGATTACAGTTTTCAGTACATGCTGCCTGTTCCACTTAGTTTTCTGATAATGAAAATTTTCCATTTGTTTTTATTTTAGAAATATACCATAAGTATGGATTTTGTCAGAAGATTTGAACGGCAATGTGGATCACAGGCTAGTGTAAAAAGATTAAGAGCACATCCTGCCTATCATAGCTTCAATAATAAGTGGAACTTGCCTGTTTATTTTCAAATAAGGTTGGTCATTTATTCACCTCCCCCCACCCTTCTAAAACAGAATTTGAATGCCAGTTAAGGATGTTGCCTCAGTTAGTGGCTCCTTTTCTCTGATCATCATAATAGGCTTTGGGAGACAAAATTGAAAGTGGAGAAAGAGATATAAGAAGTATTATGGTTGCCAAAGTCTGGCTTGCATGACAAAAAGATAAGTTTTCTTTTTTGGTAATTGGAGAGCTCAGAACACAAGAGTTGGAAGGAGCTGACTCCAAGCCCAGCCTCATTCCCACCCACCATGTCCTCATTCATTGTGAAAAGAGAAAGTAGGAGTTATACAGCAGCTCTTTTTTTCCATTTTCCCAGTTTCATCATCTGCCTCAAATAATGAACCTGTCTCACATCTGTTTTTGCTCATCTGAGATACTTTTCCCCTAGAGGGAATGGGGAGAAGCAGAGCTTTAAGTGTTCTTTGCAGCTGGTTCCATCTATTAGTTTATGAGAAGCCTAGTCATTATTTCAGCCTCCCTTATAATCTTTGTGACATTTGTGCTGTCTATTCGGGAAAATGGTGACATTTTTCTTCCAGGTTTCATGATGATATCACCTTTGTCAAGAAGCCGTTCTATAAAATACTTGGGGAAATTTAGGATGAACCCTTAACATCATACACTGCGTTGGAAAAACAATGATAATAGCCATTTTTGCAGATTCTCTTGAATGAGGTCATGGTATGTTCTTCCATAGAATGGCATTTTACTTGAAATGCAGTTTGAAGAATCATAGGCTTTTTTATTTAAATTGCTGGATGCTTTCATTAATTATGATGCAGTCCTTTCCCCTACAGTTCTGAGGAATAATTACAGAGAGGGAAATCAAGAGTTAGGTACCCTGATGATAATTGCTTGAGATGATTGAGAATGTATGTAATCATCTTTTTATAATGAAATCACAGTTCTCAGAATGAAGTAGTAAGGTGCCCTTTCACTTACAATACTGTGTTTTATGCTAAATTTTCCAAGGTTGCATCATCATGTAGTTTGTCTCTCAGCAGGAAATTACAGATTTGTTCATCTAAGATATTAATGGGATGCACTGGAAATAGTTGGTATATGATAATCAACATCAAGCCAGGGCAAGAAGCCTTTTTGATTTGTGAGCAGGATTTAAAATAGCAAAGCATCATTTTATAAAATGATACTGTTATGGAGAAATAATGTTTACATTTTCCCATCTCTTTTTGTCGTCCAGGTTTGGAGTTAGATTGCTTTAGTTATCTAATGCTGTCACCTCACAAACATAACTCCTCTGCTTCCTGCCTCCAAACTTTCCTGGTCCTTTTCCTCAGGCCCTGGGACCCGTGCACCATCACCTCACTCTTCCATCCCACCACTGCACCTCCTGGAGCCTCCATGGGCTATTTCAGCCTATGCTCTTGGCTCTGCCAGGCTGGGCCCCTTGGTGATGGCACAGCTTGGCTTCAGCTGCATCTCCCTTCATTTCAGTTTCTCTCAAAGCTGGTAATTGGACCTTAAACTACATTGAAACTCAGCCAGTTCCCTGAAAGTCTTTTTTACCTTCACCAGATTTCAGCCTTAAGCCTTCAAAGGAGCTGATTAGCCTTTTTTAAAAAACCTCTTTTATTTAAAATTCATGAAATTTTAAAAAAATACATTTGAGTTATGGAAGTGTAGAACTTGTCTTTAGTACATTTGTTTTTCCATCTAAAAAGTAAATTCCATTAAGACTTTGTAGAACTTTTCTATTGATTTTTATCAGGTGTTGGGTTGTTTGCTCTGAAGGATGACAAAAAGTTGCACAAACGTGGTTAGGGTCAGAGTTGCATTGTCATCAGATTCATTTCAAGGTCATTTGAAATAAACCTAAAGACAGTGGGGTGGTGATGGTTGGACGTTTCCTAAGAAGAAATATTAATATTGCACTCTCAGTAATAGTTTTCTGCTCCTGGATCTGCCTATATACCCACATCCCAATCATCTTCAGGAAAAAGGCCACCTCCCCACCCCAGCCCTCACCACAATTCTTGTGAACGCATTTTGTATCCTCTCACTCTCCCTGAGACCCCACTGTGTCTACATTTCATTTGCACCTACGGGCATATTGGAAAGTAGATGAGGACTTAGTATCTCATAGGAAGAAATTAAATGCAGATGTGATCAAAACAGCCTCAAATTATGAGTCAGTGGCTGCCTGGAAACTGCAGGTGTTAGCCCTTTAAATGCCAAAGGCTAAATTTCAGTTTGCTGTTCTTTTTAAAACTGAAATCTTTCTAGTACATTCACATGTATATACTGTATTACATAGTATATGCTGATTGAATACAGTCTTATGATGTGGAATCTACGTAGTAGTATTAAGGTGCAAGTAGCCCTTTCCGGTTCCTGCACTCCTCTCAGACGTGTAGCCACAAGAGACGGGTGCACTTATGATGTTTCCAATACTTCAGAGAAAAAAAACAATAGGCATCACTATTATTATCGCCATTGTTATTTTTATTTAAGTATTATTGTAGACCTGTGATGTTCGTGGAGGAATATGTCTAGAGACCTTCCCTAGGCCTATATTTAAGAATTTAGAAATGTTTGTATTTGGGGTTGCCCTTCTTACGTGGATCCTGTTGAGAGTAGAATGACATTCGATGTGCACATGAAAACCACAGCATAGCTTTTCAGATTTCAGCAGAGGTTCCCTCTCACTTTTGGCCATTTTCCAAGAAGAAATATGATCTGTTGCTTCATTCCTGGAAGTTATTGCACAGCAGAGCTGTGTGAGGGGCTGGTCCCCTGGCTGGAGAGCACACCTAGGCCAAGTGACTCAGGTAGTTGTAATCATGCATCATTGTCCCTTCTCACAGACAGGCAGAACCTCTCTGTGAAGTGCAGGGATCAAGGCTCTGCTGCATTTTTTTTGGTCCTTTTTCATTTGTGTGCTTTTCAGAATTATCATAAATATACATAAAACTTTGTGTCTCATGTCTTTGCATGGTACTAAATTATACCTATTTTTCCTTATTGGTTTATAGCATCGCGCTTCCACATTAATACTGCATACTAGTCCATTGAATATATCGCAGGTTCCATAACCATATTCTTTCTTTTGGCCATTTAGGTTGCTTCCAGTTTTTCCCTGATATAAACAGTGCTGTGCCAGCTATCAGGCCTTTTCTGTATCAGGTCTAACTTCCTATATTTTGTTTAGGTTTTGAAAAGGCAGGACTTGGGGGTCTGAGATTGAGCTCTAGGTGCTGGTTTGCTCTCCCAGGTGCAGAGCAATCCCATCTCCCTTGTTCCCGTGTTCAGCGTCACTGCCTCCTCTTACTGCTGTTCCTGGGCTAGTTTCCAGTGCTCTCTTATCCCACTTTTCCATCCGTCACTTGTTCCTTCTGTACCTCTCAACTGCAGCTTGAAAAGACTAGCCTTTTGTACGCTTCACTGGGCAATTAGAGAGTTCCTTTCCTTCCATGGGGCAGACGGGACAGCTACTGGAAACCAGCCAGCTATAATGGTCCAGGATAGCCTTAGTGTCTTCAGTGCTCAGCTGTGTTGGGTAGGGCTGCTGCTTTTTGTCTCAAGCTGTTCTTTTTACTCTTTGGACAGTTGCCTTTAGCTCAGTCTGTGAACCGCTTTGTAAAAGTACATTATGTGCTATAAAAAATAATTTAATATCAGTTGGATAAATTGATATTGAGCATGCATCAGAATTCATTACTAGTAAGGCAATTAGCAGGTAACAAAAGAGCATGCTAGTAAAGAGATATATGAAATTGGAAGAGTTATATAGTTAGAAAACAATGCCTGCAAAAGCAGCTAGCTTCAAAAAACTATATAACACATTTGCCTTTCACAAAGTCATAAAAACATGTCCATATCCATCATTAGAACAGAAGTCTGTGACAGGATGAGCTGAGGTGCCAGGTGGGCCAGCTGTCATCAGGGAAAAAAGAACGCACATCTAGGAGGCGCTGGTACAGACACTGAGCCGTAGTACCTGAAGGGCAAGTACCATGGACGTGGCAGAGGGTCACAGATTAGAAGAGCACCAAACAGCGAGTTCTAGTTTTAACTGGCTACTTCCTGTGATTTTTCTCAAGCTGCCAACACAGGTACAGAATGCAGCTTTCTTAGCTTGGGGACATTTACCTTCCCGTGATGGTGTTAAGATAGATGGGTTGGAGGAATGAAAGTTTTATGGCCTTGAAGTGAATAGAGGATCAAAATCAGGTGCTGCTCACCAGCAACAACTTCTTGATGGAGACTTAACTGGCAGTTTGTTTAATTTGAGAAACATAGGGTAAGTTATGATTCAGACCAGCTGCAAATAACAGAGAACCCTTATATAACAGTGGCTTAGTCACGATTTCTTGTTCAGTTAAAAAAAAGAAAGGCTGGGAGAATAGGCATTCCGAGGCTGGACTTACCAGCGAGTGACAGAGGAAGTTCCTGTTACTTAGGAAAAACAGAGAATGGATAGAGAAAGGCATCTGTCAGAGTCATAAACACTAATTTGTGTTCTTGTTTTTATCTCAGATTTAGAGAAATAGCGGGATCCTTAGAAGCAGCACTTACAGATGTCCTGGAAGATGCCCCAGGTAACTCCCTTAAAGTGATAAGTGGCATGGTATCCTAATTCAGTTGGCCCAGTCAGCTAGATTGTAATACTCTGAGAGTACTTTTACTGTTTTTTTTTTTTTAATCATACAGTAAGTTGGACCTTAAAATCACTTAGTTTGACTTTTTTTTTTTTTTTGCTTTTTTTTTTTGAAATGGAGTCTCGCTCTGTTGCCCAGGCTGGAGTGCAATGGCATGATCTTGGCTCACTGCAGCCCCCGCCTCCCTGGTTCAAGTGATTCTGCTGGCTTAGCCTCGCAAGTAGCTGGGATTACAGGTGTACACCACCACGCCTGGTTAATTTTTATATTTTTAGTAGAGACGGGGTTTCACCGTGTTGGCCAGGCTGGTCTCGAACTCTGACCTCAAGTGATTCACCCACCTTGGCTTCCCAAAGTGCTGGGATTACAGGCATGAGCCACCACACCCAGCCTGACTTCTTTTTTTAATAAGGTAAAAATAAACCAAATAGTTTTGGTGTATAGAGTTCTTGCTTTATAGGGATGAAAAAGGAATAAGAATATAGGAAACAGACTTCATTTTCATTCCTGAATATAACTTGTCCAGGGGATATGGCCCCTTGGTGTGCTTATGTGATCAGCTGTTTTTTTTAGCAAATTGGCTGTGATCTGCCTTCCTCCCAGGCTGAGGACTGGTCTGCATGGTAGAGGGTCAGGGTGCTCCTGCCTCTCACTGAGAATGACTCACAGCTGGAGCATGCATCCTGGGCCTCCTGGGCCCTGGCCGCCTATCCTGGCATGTTGGGCAGGTAACAGTTGTAGGTTTGTGGACTTACCAGTACATGTTTGCATACCCTGACAGCCTCATTAATTTTTGTATCATATATTTATTCCTAGTGACCACTGAAATACTGTGTGCTTATATCTAGGTTCCTCGACTTAAATTTCCACTCTCTTTTATGCAGCTAAGTCTACTGTCATTTTGAATCAATTTTAGCTTCAGAGTTAGTTTTCATCTGTCTTTGCCAAAAATGGTCATATGTAGTTAACTTCTATAAAAATAAGAAGTATGTTGAGATAGAGGAAGACTCTTGTGAAACAGGACAAATTTGAAACTGAAGTTTAAACCTCTGCAAGTGATTGCCACTCCAGCCCATGTTTGTCGATTTGGTATAAAGTACCTATTAAACATTATTTCTGAATGCTATATGTGTTTGATGTTTATCCAAACACCTGGGAGATAGTGTCATGTAAAATTGTCCGTGACATGAAGGATGTGGGAGGGAACATGGATTGTGGCCACTCCTCATCCCTGTGCGTCCAACAGCTTTGCTGACCACATGGTTTTCTTCAGAAGGCCACTTTCTTTACTTTTGAATCGTACATCGAAAGTCTCACATTAGTCTATAGCCTAAAATTGCCTGAAATTCCTTAAATGTGTGTTGTTGTTGTTGTTGTTTTGTCTCTAGCTGAAAGTCCATATTGCCTTTTGGCTTCTCATAGAACTTGGAGCAGCCTTAGGAGGTGTTGGTCAGATGAGATGTTCTTGCCATTACTGGTGCATCGCCTGTGGAGACTCACTCTGCAGATTTTGGCACGATACTCTGTGTTTGTCAGTGAGGTAAGGGCTGGCCGTGGAGCTCATCCATAACCAATACTGATAAAAATTAAAGATAAGTTAGGCTAACTCCTTAAGATTTTTGTAAATGTCATGAGAGGTTAATTCAGAGGACCACAGTAGTCTGACTTCCCAAGATTGTCTCCAGCTGTGTTTCTGTGTTTCATTTTTACTCCTGCAAGCATTGCATTTAGGGGTGTCTATTATCACAAACTTGTTTTGTTGAAAAGCACCACTCTGGCAAGTCCATTTTTTTCCTTCTCAAAACCAGAATCTTTGAACTGCCTCCAAATTAAAAAAAAAAAAAAGGTGTTCATTTTAATTTCAAGGTGATTATGAAAATGATTAGAAATAAAAATATATGCATTTTAATACTTAATATTTGGAAGTTTACAAAATGATATTATCATCAACATAAAAAGGTATTAAAATTCTGTTCTTTTTGAATATCCTTTTCCCTTTTCAAATAATCAAATGTATTAAATATCCACATGCCCTGATGACTTATTAATACCCTACAAAAACCCAGAAATTCTTGATCCACAAGAGCGTTGGTCCAGTCCAGTGCTGAGCACCAGCCCCGCGGGTCCTTGCTGGGACCTCGGATTGCAGTGCTGCCCTTTCTCTGGGGACAGCATGAGTAACAGACACTCAGGTAAACCAGTCATGGCAGTGTGAGGAGTATGCAAAGGAGATGTGTTCTAAAAAATAAAAAAGACAACATGGAGAAAACAGCACACTTTGAATACAATCTTTGTAATTTGGAGTAGGAAAGGATCCCAGTCCTCCTCTTGCAGTGTGTTGTAATGGAAAGAGTGTCAGCTTTGGAGCTAATGTCAAACGTTGGCTCTTCAACTTTTTAATTCTGTGGACCTGGAGAAATTAAGCTGAGTCTTCATCTGGAGAATGGGAAAACAGCTTCTATATGTGGCTGTTGTGAGGATTTATTTGGACTAAAGCTCCTGTCAGGTAATGGGAGTCCAGTGAAATCTAGTTTGTCTTTCCCTTTTGCCTTTCCTCCGCTCAGAAGGGTCCTAGTGGACCACCCTGGGCTGTCAGCTATTTCTGAAGACCACTGTATGATTCCCCTGACAGAGTGGGGTTAGGACGATTATTCATTTAGGCTAAGCATGCGTTCTTGCTAGCCGGGAATTCTCCGTTTATCTCTAATAGATCACTTTGCCCTGAATGTTCATTATCCCATTCTATCCCATTCTTTTCTTGATGCTAGCTTACTTCTGTTTGATTTTTTCCCTTATAAACAGAACACTTTGTTTTTTGTATTTGAAGGTTTGGATTTTGATATTTTACCCTTATTAATTATAATTACAAATGTATTATGATATATTATTTGCCTAATATAATTGATTTTTTTAAAACCTGTGATGTCCCCAAAATTAATTTGATTGTGGTTTGGGCACTTTATTTTTCACATGTTATTTTTATCACCAGAAATTAGACAAGTTCCAGAAGGTAAATGTACACGGGGCCGTAGTTTGTCCTTGTTTCTCTCTTAGTGCTTCACACCTTCCTATAGATACAATATTGTGTACTTTTATTAGTAAGTTTTTACTAAATGCTATGTAGACAGCTAGCATTTAATGGTGAGTTATTGATGCACACATATATAATATATAAATGCTCATGTATCTTGCTGGTGTAAAAGTAGTTAATCAGTGAAATCCTTTTTCAGCTTTCACTCAGGCCCATTTCTAATGAAAGTCCCAAGGAGATCAAGAAACCTTTGGTAACTGGTAGCAAAGAACCTTCCATCGCCCAAGGAAACACTGAAGACCAAGGAAGTGGTCCTTCGGAAACAAAGCCTGTGGTTTCCATTTCCCGCACTCAGCTCGTATATGTGGTTGCAGACCTGGACAAGCTTCAGGAGCAGGTAAGCCTGTGTCCCAGAAGAATTCTAGGTGCTTGGTTTAATGTTTTCACAGAAGGTAGTATGTGTAAAAGGCAAACACCATTGGGCCTTACGGGGCTTAAACTGGGGGGCCCATGGGTACCCCAAGAGAGAACCTCTCACTCACCTCCCTTTCTAGGTGTCTCTCCAGCTTCCCCTGACAGATCATGTCCATATAGGGTTTCTAAGGGTGTGCGCTTCTGCTCCTGCGTGGAGTGCATTCTGTATTGTATTCATCTCCACTCTGCTTCCTTTTCAGTAGTGATGGGACAAGCTTGAGCAGCCATGCTCCCCCACTTTTTTTTTTCCATTAGCTCACCTTATTTTGGTCAGGCATAATCTTTAGTGGGCTGGATTTTAGTTACTTTACATTAATTTACCCCGATATTTTCTGTTGATGTTTAATCTTCAGCTATACTTTGAAAGTGCTAAAATATTAAAACTTCTTCTTCTTTTTTCTCTGTATAAATCCATATGTTTTTGCTTTTAACATTAACTCTGTGGGGTGAATTTAGTGGTTAAGTCCTCTGATACACAATTCTGCTTTCCTCAAGTTTAGATATTTTGTGGTGCTTGAATAAATACTGTTTTGAATTTTAAAATTTGTATGTTTTCAGTAAGAATATGGTCTTTACTGTGAGCTATTTTCGTATTATGGAGCACCATAGAGTAGAAAATGTTTTTGCTTATTCTCTGTGCCTGTTAGTAGCCATTAAACCATGTGATTTCTCATGTTGTTGAAATCTTTTTATAGTAAAAGCATTAAAACTGTTTCTTTCCTTTGATGAAAATTACTGAAATTCCTGATTTTAAGTTCACCATTCATTAGCAAATTCTAGAGTTTGTAGATGCAAATAGAATCGCCTCTTCGTTTGATTTATAAAAAGTAACTGAATATATAAAGTGCATATTTATTTCAGCTTCCAGAACTCTTGGAAACAATCAAGCCAAAACTTGAAATGATTGGCTTTAAGAATTTTTCTTCTATCTCAGGTAAAAATGAATCTTGACTAAGCAAATCTTTGAATAAGAAATGATTTAAAATAAAATCTCAGAGACTGTAGGGTATATTTAATTTAACATTTTCTTCTGTAGTTGTAAATCCTTGGTTGTTTCTCTATTCTGTTCTGTATTATAACTTACCTAAATAAGATGTTTTATTTAATTCATTTGATCTGATTTATTATAGTACACACTGTAAATGCTGTGACAGTATTTCAAATGAAGTTCACGTCTGGACCTGAGCATGATGATTAAATCCAGTCTTTAATCTCAACAGCAGCCCTGGAGGACTCCCAGAGCTCTTTGTCAGTCTGTGTGCCCTCCTTGAGTAGCAAGATCATCCAGGATTTAAGTGACTCTTGCTTCAGTTTCCTAAAAAGCGCCCTGGAGGTTCCCAGGCTTTACCGAAGAACCAATAAGGTCAGCGCCATTCATGGGAGAGAATTTTGAGGTGGGGAAGTGTGTATTAGGAAAGCCAAAGAGGAAGGAAGGAAGCAGCGGATTCCCAGGGTAGCCTGAGACAGACTGAGCTCATCCCATTCTGAGAATGGTATTGATGAAGAGAAGGAGGTTCAGCAGGGGTGGTCAGGGGCTCTGGGCCACAAACTGAAATAGTTAGACCTTTCCCATCCTATCCCAAAAGTATTTAAGGATATACTCAGTTTCCTTTTGGTCTTGAGGAAAAGTATGTTTTTCAGAAGAAAGCATTTTAATAACATTTTAAAGTCCTATACATTTTTGTCTCCATATCTGGTATTCCACACTTTAGATCTTGTTCCCTCTTTATTGTTACTGGAAGTATAGTTGGCCCCTTGTCCCCAGGTTCTGCATCCACAGAGTCAACCAACTGTGGATCGAAAATATTTAGGGGGAAAAAAAAAACTACAACAATAAAAAATAATACATGCCAGATGTGGTGGCTCACACCAAAATCCCAGCATTTTGGGAAGCCGAGGCAGGAGGATTGCTTAAACCTAGGAGTTTGAGACCAGCCTGGGCAATGTCGTGACATCCAGTCTCCACACACAAAAAAAGTTTTTATTAAAAAAAAATACAAATTTTAGTAATCTAAAGATGATTTAAACTATACTGAAGGATGTGCATAGGTTATATGCAACTATTATACCATTTTATATTTGCTCTTTATTGTCTGATTTGAAGCTGCCACTTGGAAGTGGGAGAGAGAAACCAATATGTTATTTTTCTTTAGTAATCTACCAACTCTCCCTTTCTAGTCAATAGGCTGTTACAGTAATATATTTACTGAGAGTTTGTTATGGGTCATTCACTATGCTAGACACTTTGCATAGTCTTATTATCCTTCTACAAAATGGGTGCTAGTATTGTCATTTGCAGATGAAGAAACCAGAGCCAAGAAAGGTTACATTCGTGACCCTGGATCCTTGCTTCTCAAACGGTGGTCTGGTGATCAGCAGCATTCACATCACGTGGTGGGTGGGAGCTTGCTAGAAAAGCACAGTCCCAGAACTCAACCCTTCCACCCACTGCCCCCAACAGAATTAGAACCTGAGTTTTACGAGATCACCAGGTGATTGGTGTGGACATGAAGCTACGGGAAGCAGTGCCCTAGTTTCGGTGCCCTGAGCGGTGGGTGGCTGTGCCAGCCAGCACCTCAACCCAGCCTGGCTCCAGACATCACCTTCTTGTGCTGGCTCTTCTTATTCCCTCGTGTTCTCCAGGCAGCTTTCTGTGGACCCCAGTGTTACTTTTGGGAGGGATGGAAGTTGTCCATGTCTCAAAACTAGAACGTTAATAGTATCCTTTTGGACTTGAGGTCTAGGTAACTTACTCTGTTTCTTTTCTGTTTTTTTCCTGTGCATCTTTATCTCCTACCAACATCATTCCAGGAGGTCCCAACCACAGCTTCCTCCTATGTGGACAGTGCTCTGAAGCCCTTATTCCAGCTTCAGAGCGGACACAAGGATAAGCTCAAACAAGCAATAATTCAGCAGTGGCTAGAAGGCGCTCTCAGTGAAAGCACTCATAAGTAAGTAAATTAAAAGCCGACCTCGTGGGCCTTGCTTAGAAGAGTCTGCGGCAGAAACCCCCAAGGCAATCAAGCACTGCGTATGGATAAGGCAGTGAGACTGCCTAGCACTTCTTCACTGGATTAGTCAGAGTGTGGTCCCGCAGTTTGCTTCCTCCCTCCCCACACCCCTGTGGACGGCCTGTGGGCTGGCTTCCTCTGCCTGGGCCTCAGCCTCGGGGCCAGGCCATGTGCACAGTGCCCCCGCATCTCCGGGCCCTGCCTGCATTCCCTGCAGGTGCTGTTCTGCCAGGTCCAGCCACATTCTTCTGGGAGGCCCTTTCTTTGCTCAGACCCTGTCAGATCATAACAGATACTCAAAGGACTTAGGTTGGTGAAACCCTTGTAATCAAGGAAGAGAAAACATACATTTAAAAGTAATTACAGCTGACAAGGACTCGATTCCTAAAACCTCTAAAACACTTGATTGTCTTTTTCTAATGAAATCTCCTTTTCCCAAATCAAAAAGTGTGTTACTCAATTTTGTTGCCAATTTTGTTTAATTATTAAATATTAATTTTGCAGTAGTATTTTATTTACTTAAGATTTAAGTGGCCATTTTTGGGTTAATTTAGAACATAACAATGATGTATAATAAAGTTTTTGTGGGCAAATGTATTTCAGATGCCAAGTAACCAGCTTGTAGACAAAGCTTTGAAATATAACTCATTTATAATTTGAAAATTATATTGAAAGTATTTTGAAGGCAATGAGCTTTATTTAAAATTCTGAAATACTTTTACCCTCTAAAAGATGAACTGTTCCTAGAACTGATTGGAAATGAACTTGTTACTTGATCTGGGGCGTGAGCTACAGATGTCCGCCCTCGATACATGAAAGACAAAATTGATCTATAGTTTTCTCCATGTTCAGGATTAAAAATTTAAGCAAAATCCACACACATACATATTTCTTAAATTCTGAGGGAATGTTCTATGTTAGACACTTAAGACCATATATATATACATATATATATATAAAATGATCTTAAGAAACTTAAATACTTACCATGGCTGAATTTTCACTGGAAGTGAATTTTTATCTTAAAAATCTCTTTTTTTGGTCCACAAAGCCAGTTACTCTATTTGGTGTTACACACAAATACCTCTTTTCACCAATAAACGTGTCTTGTATTGAAGGTACTATGAAACCGTGTCAGATGTATTGAACTCTGTGAAGAAGATGGAAGAGAGCCTGAAAAGGCTGAAACAAGCCAGAAAAACCACTCCCGCCAACCCCGTCGGTCCCAGTGGTGGCATGAGTGACGACGACAAAATCAGGCTGCAGTTGGCCCTAGATGTTGAGAACTTGGGAGAGCAGGTAACCCATCAGCCGCCGGCAGCTCCAGCGAGCCTGAAACCAAATTCTGAGAGCCGGGCAGTTACTTGGTGGCTCACGTGATCCCAGAGATGCTGTTGCAGTGGCTAGGGAATTGCTTCCTGTGTTAAGACTAGGAGTCGGGGCTCCCAAATTACTTTGCCCCTAGGCAATATGAGAAGGAAAAGGTAGAAGAAAATGGAGAATTCCCGTTTTGAAGTCTGATGGCATGCTCTCTGGCGCCGTTACCATCTGCTTGTTTCCGCAGTGCCCATGCTCACAGAGCTCACTACAGTGGGACTTTTTGGTCCAGTGCTAACCCCAGGCTTTTGAAATGCTTGCTGGTTTAGCTTAAAATAACTGAAAGCATTACCCCTCTATGGTGCATGAGAAATCCTTTGAGCACAACTTCTCTGCTTCCCTGCTTGGCTTTTGTAGCTTTCCTATAAAACACAAATTTTAGAATCATGGCATGTGGTTGAACGGTAATGTGGATATTATCACTTAAGAGGTGATATGGATAACGTGCAATGAATGTCTTTTCATTTTTCACTGAGGTGAAAATGAAATTTTATGATACTATGAGGACAGTATCATAAAACCTCTAGATGTTCAGAAACTGGCCTTCTAAACTGTCGCACATAGTAGTAGGTCCTCAAGGGAGGCCTTTCCAGAGGGAAAAAAGTGAAATCATAAAGTTTCCACAAGAGGACACTTGGTGGTGTTTTGGAGAACTGATACAATGTTAATAGAAAAAGCAAAAAAAAAAACAGTCAAAACAAGACACTTGATTTTCTAGCTCACTAACGAATTTCTTTTACACATCATGATCATCACTGAAAATTCAACTTTTTTCTGCTTTGAGATGAATTTAGAGATCTATCCCAGTAAAAGTCAACTGCCATGTTTCTTTATTTGGCAAAAAAACCCAGACTTTTTACAAGCAAGAAAGTATGTTGTAGAAACGTGAAGAGCCAATGAGCAAAAGAAAGGGAAGGAAGGAAGGAGAGTGGGATAGGGAACTAAAAGGAAAGAGAAGGGAAAGAAAAGGTGCTCCCGCAGTCCCGGTCCCCAGAACAAACCACAAAATGCTGACAGAGACTTGGTGTGTATCTTTCCGGATCTTTCTCTGTGCGTGTGTGTGGTGCGTTTGTGTGTGTGCATGTGTGGATGTATACGTGTGTGTGTGTTGTTATTGTCGTTTTTAAACAAAAGTGGGAACATAGTGTGCCATGTCTCGGTGACCAAAATAATCCACGGTAGTTGCTGTGCCAAACAAAGTGTTTTCAACTCATCTGATTCTAAAAGGCTTTTGGCAATATGTTAAGAAACTAAGAGCACAGGCCAGTACTTTTTTGAAAATTCTCTACTTAAAAAATAGTTCACTTTTTTATTTCCTCTAGTGTAGATTTTCTTTTCTAGAATTTTTTTAGGCCCGCAAAAGAGGCTCTTATTCTGTCTGATTTGATGAACTGAGATAAATTAACATACTGGCTTCTTAGAATGCAAAGTGTTTGACCCCAAAATCCTCACATTTTACGAGTAAATCCTTTGCTGTAGAGGAAAAAATATCCTACAAGTCTTCAGGGAACTGTCTTCTGGTTTAGTAGAGGATGAAGATTTTCTTTCTTTTTTTTCCCCGCCATATTCAGCTTGAATTGCAGTAACATAATTCGTTCTCACGGCCTTTGCAGATACAAAAGTTGGGACTACAAGCAAGTGACATAAAAAGCTTCCCAGCTCTCGCAGAGCTTGTTGCTGCTGCCAAGGACCAGGCAACAGCAGAGCAGCCTTAAGCATCTTGGAAGATCCCGAGGTTAGATTCTTAAGCAAGAGAAGAGTTGGACTTCCAGGCTGAAAGGAAGAAAGTGACTGTTCTCTTAGCAACCGTCCGTAGCAAAGAAGTGCTTCCAGCATCACTCCAGCAACACGCCCATCCGTCTTCTCTCAGTGTATTTGGGTCTTCCTTTGCCCAAAAAGAACAGAAAAGCCTTTTTCCATTGTATGGAAGATAGTTTTTAAGACATTTGAAACTTTCTACTATAGTTTACAGAACAAATTATTTTATTTTTATTGTAAATCTTAGTGTGGAAGAGCTGATTTCTAAAATATGATTAAAGTAAATATATACCTATGAATATCAAGAGTCGTCCCCCTGAGCCTGTAGTTGGAAGTGACGACTGTAGTGGGGTGATGTCCTGTATAGAAATGCCCTTCTCTGAAATAAAGAGAACTCCTGGGCTTTCTAAAGAGTCTGCAGGAAGCCATCCTCCACTCCCACTGTGTGTGAGAGCAGTGCTTCTGATCCTGCTGTCACCCCGACCTCTGGCAGGAGCTGGCGCCAGTAGGAAAGACCTCCTTCCTAAATAAAAGAAGTGTCTCCCATGAGTGTGTGCTCCTTTTCTTTGGGAATTCCCCACCAGGGAAGCACTCTTCGTCACTCATGCCCTGTAATGACACACATTCCCTTCCAGGCAGATGCTCCTCTTAGCACTGATGGGAAGGGTCCTGGCCAGCACCAACCCTTTCTTTCAATGTGTGGAAGTTCCTTTCCTTGGAGGGGTAACACCTTCCTTAGGAGTCAGCAGGTCCTTCCTGGCAAGCTGATGTGGATAGAAGGAAAGAAGACTGCCCTGAGAAGAAGAGCTGGAAGCAATGGGGAGAGGCACTGCAAGACTGTTTGGTTGGTTGAACTCACATAGGCAACATGGAGTGCCGTGCAGCCCCCGCCTAGCTGTGGCTTCGGCCCTCCCAGCCTGATGAGGAGCTGGAAGCAGCTATGTTGAGTCCTTAGTCTTGCATTCCCGTGCATCCCTTCTTTGTTCAAAGGTTAGCCCTGGGGAGAGGAAGTAAACGGTAGGGAATGAGAGCAGGTCCTGTAGTTAGCAGGCTTGAATTTTTTATCACAGACCGGGATGAGGAGGGCTAGAGAATTCAGAGGAAACCAATGATGAAAGCACCAAGAGCCAGGTGTGTGTGGAGCCCCAGGGGCTTCCACGCAGCCCCCAGCCCGCCACAAAGAGGGGCTTGCACTTTCTGTTTGCAGGTAACAGGCCTTGGACAGTGGCGCTCTGTGTAGAGAGCATCTGCTTTGGGCTTAGCACTGGAGGCCCTGCCCCTGGAGGGGGAAGTGTCCAGTTCTGGAGTTCGGTGTTGGGAAATTCGGTCAGTGACAGAACCATGGAAGAGAGACAAAGAAGGGATTTCTTCTCAGGGCTTGACCTCCCTGGTGTGGGAGCCGGCTCATCTGGCAGGGCTGTGGCAGGGTGGGGTACCATCAGCAGGAGGCCATCAGAAGGAAAGACGGGTGTGCAGTGGGGGAGCGAGAATGAACTGGAACCTGTGGGGATAAATGGAGCCCGCATCTGGCTCTTGCTGCCTCTTGGTCTCCCCAGTTCAGTGATGGGATGACGTGCAGAAGAAGCTGCACGTGCACTTGGCCCAGGATTCAGGGAAGCTGAAGGAAGAGACCCAGCAGGAGCTGGAGGAGTTGCATGCCTGCCTCCTGCCCCAAGCCAGCAGGAGAGCCTGCAGCTCTGAGTCAACGTGCAAGAGCTGCAGTGGAGCCCGGGCTGCAGCAGCCTGCTGCATATCAGCATGCAGCCACCCCACCCCACCTCCTGCAGCTGGTGCCTGTGACCAAGGCCAACCCCAAACCATCCCAGGAAGGGAGTCATGGGGAACACAGGTCCAGCCTAGCTAAGCCGATCCAGTGCAAAGCTACCTCAGTAGCCACATGGAGGTAAGCTACTTCCTCCACCCCAGCCTTCATCAATAGACCCCAAATGTTTGTCCCCATCTCCGTGAGTGCTCTCTGCCCTTCTCATTTGTTTTAGAACATAGGAGGAGAGGGTTATGACTTAACAGCCCCTCCAACTCCAGCGTTATTATTCCTGTTCTACTGATGAGGAAACGGACAACTTAGGTCATCAAGATAACTAGTAAGTAGGGTTGAAACCCCAAGCAAGATAATTCTAGAGCCTGGTTTACTAATTGTTACATGATTCTTCATCCCTAAAATCAGCACTACAACAAAGAAGTTGACAGTCAAGAATTGGAACGCAAGTTGTTGATTTCTTTGACCCTGTCAAGCCCCAGGCTGGCCCTGGACTCAGCACACTGCCTTTCTCACTGACAACCCTGATGCCATAACACCTATTTCTAAGAAACACACCTGTAATCCCAGCACTTTGGGAGGCTGAGGTGGGCAGATCACCTGAGGTCAGGAGTTCGAGACCAGCCTGGCCAACGTGGTGAAACCCCGTCTCTACTAAAAATAAAAAAATTAGCTGGTCGTGGCAGCACGTGCCTGTAGTCCCAGCTACTCAGGAGGCTGAGGCAGGAGAATCACTTGAACCCGGGAGGCAGAGGTTGCAGTGAGCCAAGATCTTACCACTGCACCCTGGCCTGGGCAACAGTGTGAGACTCCGTCTCAAAAAAAAGAAAAAGAAAAAGGAAAGAAACAAGAATCTTTAGGTAAAAAGTGAAAGGCTTCAGAGCCTTTGTCCATGATTCCCCCAGAACATCTCTCCTTTCTTTGGTATGTGTTTTATTTGCTTTGCTTTGGAGAAATTACTACTGAATAAAGCTTAAAGATGAAATAATACATACTGTAAACCTGTAATTAGGTTCAATTTTTCTAATATACAGACCCAAAAGTGGGTGTCAGCCACAGGAGAAGTCTTTTTGTTCTACTGTAATGCTGCTGGAGAGGCCATGAGTAGATCATCTGGGAACCCAGGCTGACTGGAAGTCAGCCATCTCCATCCTATGGCTTCCAAGTTCACCCTGGGGGAACCTCCTGCATTCATTTCTAGGACTGCCATAACAAATTACCACAAGTGTGGTGGCTGGAAACAACAGAAGCGCATTCTCTCACAGTTTTGAAAAGTCTAAACTCATGGCGTCAGCCGGGCCGTGCTTCCCCCGCAGGCTCTAGGGGAGATTCCTCGCCTCCTCCAGCGTCTTGTGGCTGGAGGTGTTCTTGGCTATGGCAGCATCACCCCAGTCTCTGCCTCCGTCTTCACGTGGCCTTCTCCCCTTCTGACTGATTGATAGAGACACTGTCATCAGATTCAGGACCCACCTGGTTAATCCAGGATGATCGCATCTTGAGATCCCTTGCTTAATTGCATCTGCAAGGACCCTTTTCCAAATGTGTTCACATTCACAGGCTCCAGGGGATGGGATGTGGACATATCTTTTTGAAGGCCACCATTCAGCCCACTCTCCCTCCGCTGCAGCCTACCAGAAAGGGAGAAGAGTGTGAGGGGGGCGCCCAGGGTGTGGCTCTGGCCCCAGTTTGGATGAGCACAAAATCCTTCCCCCTCACTCCAGTGTGTGGAGCTCAGGCATGTGGGGCCTGGAACTGTAGTTTTAGCTGTGTGTCCAGGAAGGAGAGAAAGAAAAAAAGGATTTGGAACTTCTGGAGACGAACTCCCCAATCTCTCATCTGGGATCTTTATTGGTAATTCCTCGCAGCTCCCTAGAACTGCTATATGGAGTTGCCCTTATGAGAACCGCACAGTCACCAAACTGTGCTGCCCGTGGCTTAATGATCCTAGGGATGGAATAAAAGCAGGGTCACTCAGGAACTCTGTAGTGCAGGAGGTAAGGGCTGATTTTCCTTTGCGGGGCCCTTTTGAAATAACCATGAAGCTCTCTGGTACTGGGGTCTGGATGTCACTCTAACAGCAGCAGCAGCACTGGTGGTGCAGTAATTGGAGCCAGCATGGCTGAGTCATTGACAACGTGGACACCTCCATGGTGTGTTCGTGTCTCAGAACTCAAAAGCGGTGATCAACTGCAGATGCTGAACTGTTAGATTTCTTAAGCAAGATCTGTTAGGGGTCCACGTTTGAAGGCAGTGTTATTTTCTCTGTTCACGGCATCTGAATAGATCTGATGGATCTCTCCCTCCCTATCAGCAGCCACAGTCCAGTCGGTTTGAGCAGTTTGTGAAAAGCAGGCCTTTGCCAGTTGGCAATCCTCTCTCTGTGTAAGACCTCAGCCTCAGCGCCCTAAAGGAAACGCTGTCTGTCTCTTGAGATGTGCAGACATTCTTGATGCTGCCCATGAGTCTCAGTTTTTACCCTGAAAGTATCCTGCTACTTTTGATCAGCCACTAAGCTTCGTGTTGGATGGCTGTGAACATCTGTAAATTGTTGAGTGAAGGAAGTGTTACCTTCATTTGATTGCGAAAGTTTCTCCATTTTCCACTCAACCCTCAGCTGGTTTTCATGTGGAGACTGAATTTCAGAACAATCAGCATTCTCATTTTTCCTTAGCTCTCACTAATCTTGAACTAAAATGTATTATTGGTCAGTTCGGTGGTTCACACCTGTAATCCCAGCACTTTGGGAGGCCAAGGTGAGTGGATCACCTCAGGTCAGGAGTTTCGAGACCAGCCTGGCCAATATGGCGAAACCCTGTCTCTACTAAAAATACAAAAATTAGCTGGGCATGGTGGCGGGCACTTGTATTCCCAGCTACTTGGGAGGCTGAGGCAGGAGGATTGCTTGAATGTGGTAGGTGGAGATTGCGGTAAGCAGAGATCGCACCATTGCGCTCTAGCCTAGGCAACAGAGCGAAATTCAGAGTGGCATTCTGACTGTTTAAATCTCTTGTGTAATCCAGCTTGATGGCATGTTGGGACCTGATTGACCCTCCCATCCTGAACAACTGAAAATCGACACTGTGTGAAACAGCGCTGCTCAGTGTCGGATGCTGGCAGTGCAGGGTCCTAGAGAGAAGAGGCAGGTGGGGGGTCCTGCGATGGCCCAGCATCTAGCATGGAGGGTCTCTGGATGCACAGGAGCATCCAGAGCCCAGCCCACTCCCTGAGAGGAGGCAGTGTAGAGTTTGGGGACACTGAAGAGGCTGGAACTGGGGGTGCAGAGTAATGGAGAGGAGAGAGGTCTGTGGAGCGTCGCTTTGCTTTTGGAGCTGGGTATTGACCAGCCCGCTTATGTAAAGAGGTTGTCAAGGCCAAGGAAAGAATCCCCAGAAAGGAGCAGGTAGAAAAAAAACCCCAGAGCAAAACGGGCCCGGGAAAAGTGTGTCCAGAGTGGAAAGACGTGGAGGGTGGGGGTATGGCCCCAGCAGTGGAGCCAAATTAACCCAATGTAAAGGGCTGCTCTGAAGCCACCTCACAAAACATAGAATCAAGCCTCGAAGGATGACACTCACTCCACGTAACTTTCTGTTTTTCATTTTAGCTGCAGGGTGTACATATGCAGGTTTGTGACATGAATATATTGTGTGATGCTGAGATAACTTGCCACCCAAATAGTGAACATAGTAGCGAGTAGATAATTTTCCAACCCTTGACCTTCTCTTTTCCTACCCTTTTTAGAGTCTCTAGTGTCTGTTGTTCCCATATTTATGGCCCAATGTGTACCTAGTGTTTAGCTCCCCCTTATAAGTGAGAACATGTGGTGTTTGGTTTTCCGTTCCTGCATTAATTTGTTTAGGGTAATGGCCTCTGGCTGTATGCATGTTGCTGCAAATGACATGATTTCATTCTTTGTTATAGCTGCATAGTATTCCATGGTGTATATCTACATTTTCTGTATCCAGTCCACCATTGATAGACACCTAGGTTGATTCCACATCTTTGCTATTGTGAATAGTGCTGTGGTAAACATATGAGTGCATGTGTCTTTTTGGTAGAATGGTTTATTTTCCTCTGGGTGTATATGCAGTAATGGGATTGCTGGGTCAATGGTAATGCTGCTTTTTTGTTCTTTGAGAAATCTCCAAACTGCTTTCTACAGGGGCTGAACTAATTTACAGTCCCAGCAACAGTGTGTGTGTTCCCTTTTCTCCTCAGCCTCACCAGCATCTTTTGTTCCTTTGATTTTTTAATAGTAGCCATTCTGACTGGTGTGAGATGGTATCTCATTGCGGCTTTGATTTTCATCTCTCTGATCATTAGTGATGTTGAACATTTTTTCATATTTGTTGGCCGCTTGTGTGTCTTCTTTTGAGAGGTATCTGTTGACGTCCTTTGCCCGCTTTTTAATGGGGTTGTTTTTACTTGTTGATTTGTTTAATTTCCTTATGGATTCTAGATCTTAGACCTTTGTTGGATGCATAGTTACTAATATTTTCTCCCATTCTTTAGTTCATCTGTTTCCTCTGTTGGTAGTTTCTTTTGCTGTGCAGAAGCTCTTTAGTTTACTTAGTACCAGTTGTCAATTTTTGTTTCTGTTGTGTTGGCTTTTGAGGACTTAGTCATAAACTCCTCTCCTGGCTCCAGCTAACTTAACAGAAGAATGAGGTTACTCAAGTTCAGGGGTGTGGGCCCTGAGACCCTTACTCTCTTGAAGGAATAGAGTCACTGACATGTTTGTGGGTCTATCAGAGTCACTCAGAACATCTCTGATCATTGAGCAACTTTAAAAATTGTGTGGGGTAAACATGTCCACACAAAAACCCACACATGGGTGTCTGTAGCAGCTTTATTCGCAATTGCCAAAACTTGGAAACAACCAAGATGTCCTTCAGTAGGTGAATAAATAAACTGTGACACATCCAGAAAATGGCATAGTATTTAGCAATAAAAAAGAAATGAGCTATCATGAAAAGACGTGGAGGAAACTTAAATGCATATTACTAAGTGAAAGAAGCTCATCTGGAAAGACCACATACTGAATGATTCCACTATATGACATCCTGGGTGGGAAAGACAAAACTATGGAGCAGATGGGAATAGGATCGGTGGTTACCAGTGGTTAGGAGAGAAGGAGGGGTGAATAGGAGGGACACAGAGGATTTTCAGGTCAGTGAAACTCCTGAAAATTGTCTAAACCCATAGAATGTACAACACTCAGAGCCAACCCTAATGTAAACTATGGATGTTGAGTAATAATGATGTGTCAATGTGGGTTCGTGGGTTGTAAGAAATGGACCACTCCAGGTGGGGGATGTCAATAATGGGGGAGACTGGAAGGGAGTAGGGGGTATATGAGAAATTGCTGTATCTTCCTCTCAGTTTTGGTATGGGCCTGCTCTAAAAAACTAAAGTCTGCTAGAAAAAAAAATCACATGGGATGGTATTCAGATTCGCCATCCGCTATTCAAAACCTTCAGTCCATGTTTCAGTAGTTGAAATTTTTCAGATTTTAGGAAGGTAAAGTGGCCCATATAGTGTATATCCCATAACACCCCCAGGGGCTTCTGCAACAGCACCTTATAATCACACGTACATCTTCGTGTGGCAAATTTAGGAATATTCACACTATCAACTTTTTCTTCTGAGGATCTTAAACAGCCTGATGTCTGTCCCCATCAGGTTTTACTGCCAAGTGAGTAATAAAAATCTTTCCATTTTTCAAACTCACTAATTTCCTCAGAGGCTGTTCAAAGCATCCCCTGACCATGGTCTCATGCCCAGCCGAAATCTTGGATTGACAGTGATTGGAGTTGGTGAGTAATTGCCTTGTCTAGGAGATAGGCACTTGCAACTCCAGGAAGACTTAGAATTTAGTGAAAAAATGTTTCAGAGAAACTGACCTGTGGAATTAATTGTGTGTGTGTGTGTGTGTGTGTGTGTGTGTGTGTTAAGTAACTTGCAAAATGTTTGTATTTTGTATCCTTGTAATAGCTGAGAGATCTATCCTGACCCAACTTCCCATTTATAAGTGCACAGAAAACAGTGGGAGAACAGCGCTGGTTGGCAACTTCATACTCCTAGCAACTTCCAGAAGCCGAAGCCGCCTCTAAGTAGAAGAAATTGGTTTGTCGACTGCCAGCTGCCTTTTAAAATAAGGTCACAAACTTAAATGCTCTGTTTTTCCAGCACATGGCTGCACTGTCTCAGGTCACTACGAGCAACTTCCAAGCCTGGACCTCCTGTAAAACAGATTCTGACTCTGTAGGTCCAGGAGGGGCGTGAGAAGCCACATTCTAACAAGCTCCCAGGGCAGCTGCTGCCACTGCAGGTCCAAGCGCCACACTTTGAATAGGTAGACCTTAAGGCACTTCTGGTCTCTGTGCTTCCAGTTCTTCCGAGAAACTTGGCATCCTGCAGCCGTTTCGGAGAGTCCATGTGTGCCAGCTCTACCCGCTTTGAGAGCAGAACAAGCCAGGAAGCACTGAGTGGGACTGGAAGGTAACTGAATAAAACTGGTGACGGGGAGTTACGACGAAGCAACTAAGGGCACTGCTGTCGCCGACAGAATCCCTCACCTTGACATCAAGCTAGGGAGACGTGTTCAAAACCAGGGGAAGACTCTCGGGAACATGAGGGGAGAAGCCAAGATTTGTAATCCCCGTGACCGACTTCACTTTAGTTCTGATCAATAGCTAACACATTGCATGGCTTATTTATTTCAATATGTATGGAAGGGAGGAAGATCGAATGCCTTACACACATAGGTAGGACAGCATCACCATTGCTATCAGCTGACGACCATGGGCCTGCTGGGTGCCTACCGCCTCGTTGGCTATCCCCAAGATTCCGAACTGTGGGCCTAATCCCATCGAGGAGGAGCAGGCAGAGGCACTCAACAGATGGGGAAAAATTGCAAATATTTATTTGTGAAGATTTATTTCTCTACCTTCCACTCCTGGGGCACAATACCAGCAGCAGTCTGGCCCTGTGTCACCAGGACGGAAGAACTCCCATCTGCCTGGTTCCCTTCCTAGGTGCCACGTGGGGTATGGGGCCTTCCCTGTCACCCTCTTCCCGCCCCCTGTCCATCACACAGATGGCCTCCACTGCTTACCAATGGAAGTGTCCAGAGAAAAGCATCACCTAAAACTTCAAAGGACTGCTAAGTACTGGCTCAGACCTCCCATGGAAATTCCATCCAAAGTCCAGGAAAGCACTTTCGTTTGCACAGTCTATCTGCTAAATTGTATACATCTGTTTGGCTGCTAAATGAAAGATAAAATTTTGGGAGGCTTATTGTGGCAAGACGTTTATTACTAACACAAGGGAGAAATAACCAGCTATGCTTCCACATTCAAACAGAAATTCAGATGCTTGCATCTTTCACGTGTTGTTCAAAAATCATAAGCATCTGTGGAAAAAACTAAGGTATTGTAGACACTACACGGAGGTCATGTTCTTACATTCAAGACACTAAATACAAACCGAAGGCAATGCAAAAATGTATACTTTAATTTTAAAACCCAATTTTTGTTCTCAACTTGAAAAGGGAACACTTTTTTGTTTCACAAACAAGCTGGTCGGTTGGAATTCTTTTGGGAACAGTAGTCCACGCTAAACACTGGTTCTTGCCTCCCCACCCCCATTCTCTAAAATAAACCCAGCAAACTGGGAGGTGCATTTGTGCCGCTGCAGGCTTCTACTGCTCACTCCATGCAGCACCACTTAGACCAAGGAGAAACGGCTGCTTTCCAGCTCAAAGTCGACTCATTAGAAGAAAAGGTGGGAGACTGGGGGTGACACATCGCTGATTTGTCCAGGGTTGCTATCTGCTGCTGGCCTTTGCCTCGAAGGCCAGGGGCAGAGGCCTTGCCAGGCACTGTGTTCTGGGGCCCTGGCCTCACGCTGTGCTCAGCGGGTTGGCCACGCGGCCCAGGAAGTGCAGGGCAGTGGCGCTTTGATCATACACAGCAAACAGGAATGGGCGGTTCAGGGTCACCTCCAAGACCTCAGGCCTGTTAAGCTCTTGGGTAGACTCGGTGGGCTCTCTCTCATCCGCTTCAAGTTCAAAAAAAATGCTGTTCAGCACCTGCAAAGCAGCAGACATCAGGATCATTCTGAGGGCGCACTGGGTGACCCAGGGTGCTGAGGGCTAGAGGGCCGGGGTGTGCTCAGGACCTCTGTGCTGTGCACTGTCCTGGAGGGGGACATTTTCCAGCCTGCCAGGAGGATGCACAGTGTATGCCTGCCCCTCAGTGTAGGCAAGGGTGTGTCTGTGTGTAGATGACCGTTAATCGGCCACAATGGCCAAACTCACATGCTGGCTCCTCCCTAACACACCCCTTACATCCTCCCATCTTCACATTCTGCCCTGATGTCCCAGGCTTGGCCATGGCCCACCAGTGCCAGGGCTTAGCTAACTTAGCACAGAGGACTCATCCCGCTGGCCCCCGTAAGAACTCCCACTTTCTCCCCAGCACTGAGCACAGGGCCCAGAACATCAAGGCACATCCTTGGTAGCTGCAGATGTGCATGGTGCCACATGGCAGGGGGACATTCTGTCTGCTGCTCGGCATTTCCCTGAAGAAGGGGCTGGGCCCAGGGCACCAGGTCCAGGGGTGCTTGCTCTCTTCGTCCCAGTTTCAACTCCACTATAGGATCCCTGGAGGACCCTGAGGAAAGGCAAGGCCGAGCAGGACTGTGGAACACACACCTAGCAGGAGGAGGCAGAGCAGGGATGGGGAGGGATTTGCTGCTCTGCACCTGGAAAGCCCCAGAATGCTCTGGCCACTTCTCTCCCACCTTTGGCCCTACTCTCCTCTCCCTCTTGCTCTGCTGGCCCCACCCATAGCCTCCTCTGTGTCCCTTCCATCCACACCTCCCACCCTGTGAACACTCGGAACCCAGGTCAGGCACAGACACAGGCTCGCACATACCTCCCCCACCCTGAGGCGGTCATTGCTCAATTTTTGCAGGTTCAGCTCGGTGTGCAGAATGGCAGGCAGCTCAGCCTGGGCGAGCAGGTCCTGCAGGTCATAAGATCCTTGCAGCACCAGTCGGGGCATGGTCAGGTGGATGGCCCTGGGGAGATGATGCACAGTTAGGAAGGCTCCAGGCCACACAGCGAGGGCTCTCCCAGAGGCCAGGTGGGCATATGCTCCTTGCACCCAACCCTGACGACAGGGATGTTTGCTACCCCCCTCACCCAACTAAGTCGTCCTCCCCTTTGGGGAAAATTTCAGCAAAACCTACAATAAAAAACCTTCATGTCATTTGAAATACTATAAGAGGGACATAGAACATTTACCGATGAGGACCTAGGAATGGATGTCCTTTGGTGCATTCTGTTTTTAGGTTGGCTGCATTGAAGGTGTTACTTGGGTAATTTTTAAATGCTATTCTCTAAAATAATGCACTGTGTCTTACTACTGCCACAGCAGTGTTCTCGATGACATGACACCTATGAAAAGGAGAGAGGCAGGAGGGTACAGTGTCAACTTCGTGCTGGACACGTTGCTATGTCAACTCGATTGATCTTCGTATAGAGCCTCTTCCATCTTTTGGCATCCTTCAGAGCCCATGGACATTTCCAGTGATGTATCAAACACTTATAAGAGCTGACAGTACACCCATGTTTACAGGGTACACTGCACTATTCACAGCAGCTCAAAGGTGGAAGCAACCCACGTGTCCATTGATGGATGAGTGGATACACAAAAGGTGGTAACCACATGCAATGGAATATTATTCAGCCTTCAAAAGGAAGGACATTCTGACATGTGCTACAACATGGGTGAACCTCGAGGACATCGTGGTGGTTGCCAGGGGCTGAGGGGAAGGGGAAATGCAGAGTTAGGTTTCAGCGGGACAGAGCTTCGGTTTGGGAAGATGAGAAGATAAATGGAGATGGACGGGGGTGATGGCTGCACAACAGTGTGAATGTGCCTAGTACCACTGAACTGTGCACTCGAAAATGGTTACAATGGCGAATTTTGTTATGTATATTTTACCATCACAATTTTTAAAACATAAAAAACACCAGAGTTGATGTCAAGCCATCGTGTCACTCAATGCCTGCCTCTGGGAGCAGATTTCCAGGCCTCGATGATCTGGGGTGATGTGTAGTTTGAGTCCAGGGCTCTATGGAAAGGAATTGCAGCAGGAAAGAGGAGCTAACAACACCTATCCCCACCCAGCCGCCAGCCGCCAGCCGCCAGCAAGGGCGTTCTGGAGTCAAGGGATGCTCCCCGAGAAGGCCCCACCCCCACTCACGCGGAGTCCGAACCCTCCTGGCAAGTCAGTTCCAAGAAGCTCTTGGATGCCACAGATGTGCTGTGTGTCAGGTGTGGGACCAAAATGGTCCTCTTTCAGAGGGCGGATTGCAATGTTTTCTCCCCCTCCAAAACTACCAGGCAAGTGTAAGTGTAGAAAAAGCATTCTTCCTCTCCTCCTTTACCTTGCCTGCACCTGAAAGACAGACACTAACTGGAGAGCTGGGTGCTGGCTGGATGGAGAACTGGTAGACAGACACACAGGCCGCCTGCCCAGCACCGTGCCACCGTGGCCCTGCCCTGCTCTGCACCCAAGGCTCAGCTCAGGTGTGTCTACTCCCCACCCCGCCCCCCAGCCTGGGCAGGACAGTGTGGCCCCCACATTCCAGGGGACACTGGGAGGCTCCTACCGGGGAGACAGTTTCTTCATCCAGTTGAGGGAGTTTTGCTGGAAAGTGAGACCCTCCACCTTGTCCAGGTCAGAGGCGTAGTGAGGCTGGATCAGCAGCAGGCAGGCGCTCTCAGTGAAGGGCACTTGAGTCACCGAGAAGTTGTCCTGGGCATCACTCCAGTGCTGGAAGGTGCCCATGCCAGAGAGCATGGGAACAGACACTGAGGTGCTGTTGTCCACCCAGAACTCCTGGGGCTCGGCCAGCAGGGAGAAGCCCTTCATCTTCCCTGAAATCCAGAGAGGAGACAGGGAGGGAAGAGTCACCCAGGACGGGCAGGAACAAGGGCTGGCAGACACTGAAGGCCCAGATCCTGCCCCTCTCCCTGCCTCAGCCTCCTTCCTTGGCCCGCCCCAGGCCACTCTGTATTCTCCTGGCCACAGGACCGCAAGTGCAGCTCAAATTTTCCTCCTGTAAAATGCAGCCATTTGAGTTCACTGAGGCAGCCCTAACCACCACCTGCAAGACACACAACATGCCAGGCACCAAACCGGGGGTTTTGCATCTGCCACCTTAAGGGACATATGCCACTGGTACCTGCCAGGTCAACTCAAACCTAGAACTGTCCTGACCCAAAGGCTGTGGTTTGACACACTCACTTTTTAAAAAATTTAAGAGATGTTATTTTTTAGAGTGACTTTAGGTTCACAGCAAAATTGAGCAGAAAGTACAGAAAGTTCCCATATAACTCTTGTCCCCCACTACACAGCCTCCCCGTGATGAACATCTCACACCGGAGTGGCCCATTTGTTGCAACTGACGAACCTACATTGACACGTCCTCAGCACTCCGAGTTGATAGTTTTGTTTGGGTCTCCCTCCTGGCGTTTTACATTCTGTGGGTTTGGACGCACGTAGAATGACATGGGGCCACCACCGCACTATCCCACTGCTCCTAGAGGCCCCTGCTCATGCTCACTTTTTAATCCGTGTCTAGCCCCAGCCATGGCAGAACCCGCCAACTGTCCTGTGGCCCCCACCCTCCCCCATCACAGTCATAGAATACAGAGCTGGCCACGCAGGCCCTGGGAACGAGGGCTCCGTTCCTCAGCAGCCCTTGCTACTGGGGAGACTCACACAACCTCGTTGTGATGAATGGATTTGCACACTGGGCCTTGGGGGCAGGGGTGAGCCCTCTGTTTCCCCTCCTGCTTACAGGGCTGTGGAGAAGACAGAGAACTCGGGAGAGCCCGTTGTGGGAGAAGGACACAAACTTGTGTGTGAGGCAGTTACCTGGGGTCTCGCCCTGACAGCAGCCCACCCTCTGCCTCGACCTTACACTAGCACATCCCTGCCCTCGGCTGTCCTCCCATTCATCTTGAAAGGCCTATTCTGTGGTTGTTTTTAGGAGAATAGGGTGAAGTTGTGTATGAGTTTGTCACAAAGAAGTCCCCTGGGCACGTGGCACTTGGGAGTCTGAGTAGAGATGGTTCAGAAACAGTGAGGTCTCCCTTTGTACTGAATCGGAGGTCCCAGCGTGAAAGTAGGGCAGCTGGGAGGACAGAACTGGCAGGCGGGAGCTGGGCATGGCTGTGCCTCCCCTGGGTCCGGGTCTCGTGAGAAGGCAGGGGCAGACCTGGCATATTCCTCGTCCTCAGTCCTCAGAGCACTCAGTCTCGGAAGGGCATGTGAGTGGGAAACTGCAGGGTTCCCCTTGCATGTTCCCTGCAGGGACCTCGGTGCTGCCCACCCGGGCTGGCAAGGCTTATAGTTTACAGGAGGGAAAAGGACAATTCTTTTCTTCCAACAAACTAAACCAAAAAAGGGAAGCTGCCTCCCAAAAGACGTTGGGATTTGACATGAGAGTGGCTGCCGTCTTCCCTCTGCTCTTCTGACACACATAGCTCACCATTCTCATCCGGAGGCTAGGTAAATCTGTCAAGGTCAAGTCAGGACCTGGTGTCATGGAAACCGCCGGGGCCAGCACCCCATGCTCAGGAGCACAGCAAGGGCTGGGCAAAGGGTGCCCTGGAGCCCGTCGGGCCCCAGATCCTCAGGTCCTCTCTAGTGGGACACATCTAGCTGCCTGCTGAGGTCACGTAAATAGAACGTCATTGCTAAAGGGGAACCTAGAGGTCCCGAGATAGCCCCCGATCTCCTCACTGGACAGACCATGTGGGCAGGAAGTGGCTGCCTCCTTTGATGGAAACTGAGGCCAGCAAAGGTTAGGAAGTGGGGCAGGGTCAGGGCAGCATGAGGTGGAGGCCGGCGAGGATCCTGGGCTTTCTTTGAGTTCCAATGTGATTGGCTTTTTTATTCTTCCTCCTCTTCCTCCTGGCCTGGCTCTGCGGTCTGGGTCAGGTGGATGTGCTCTCTTTCTAAGGCAGACCCATTTCAGATGCCACTAGCTTTCTTGCCTTTGCCTTCTGCAGGACCCTCCTTCTCAGTGAGCGCTCCTCCCAGCACTTCTCCTAGGGACAGCAGGCTAAGTCCACATGTCCCCGCTCTGCCCTGCACAGTGTGCTGCCACCCTCAACCGGGCAACCCTCGGGCTGGCCTCTGCCCCTGTGACCAGTCAGTGCCAGGGCTGAGCAATCCCCCTATCTATCACCTCCCCCTGAACCCGAAGGGAAAGACCTCAAGGAGGTTGTCGTGGTAAGAAAAATTACTATGCGCCACTGAACCTCTTTCACCACAGTCCTGTCTTTCACCTCCTGCCTGGCTCTCTGTCCCTCACGAGGTTAACATCTTGACAGAGCCTCCTCAGTGTCTCTTAGACACACCCCTCAGCCCCACCCCACCCATGGATTCGCTGAGCTGCTCTCTGAGCACGTGTTCCCGTGACTGTGTGCCTGGACTCTTGCGTAACCTTCAAACAATCCTCCCTGCCTCCAGTCCACACACAGCAGGCTTCCGGGATGACCTCTGAACAGAACGCGTCCCCATTTCCCACACCTACCAAGCATGGCATTCAAAGTGTCTCCAGCTCTGCCCTCCCCAGGCCCATTTTCTGGTTCAACACTCATGCCAAGCCAACCGCCCCGTCCTCATTCCTTGCCCCAGACTCTGCAGGCTGGGCCCATCATGCTTGCTCCTAGCTTCACCAGCCCTGTTTCCCTCACTGCCAGGCAAGGCCTGCTCTCCACTCTCCAGTGACCTCTGTCCTCTGAGGGCTCCAAGGCTTCCCTGAGTACCTTGTGGAGCACGTTTCCCTGCAGCTCCATATCCTAGGCATTCGCCCATTGACCTTTAAAAGCCTGGAGGCAGGGCCTATACAGCCCTCCTCTGGCCTCCTCTGAGATGCCAGGCTTAAAGTCTTACAAGTAGCAAATCCTCAACAAGTATTTGTTAAATGAATGCTTTAAGCAATCTTTGGCTGGGTGCAGTGGCTCACACCTTTAATCCCAACACTTTGGAAGGCAGAGGTGGGAGGATCGCTTGAGGCCAGGAGTTCAAGGCTACAGTGAGCAATGACTGCACCACTGCACTGCAGCCTGGGTGACAGAACAAGACCCTGTCTCAATAAAAAAAAAAAAAAATCAACAATCTTTGTAGTAGAGGGTTTTCAGTAATGCCCCTCCTAACATGAAAGAGATTTAAGCAAGCCAATTGCTTATTTCTGCATGGGCCAGGGACCCCAGTTCCTGACCTTCTCAAGAGACATGAACCTGTCCCTTCTGAGTGTAGAGCTGGGCTGTCGGGCCAGGAGATGTGGGTTTCAATCCCAGGACCCCCACTGGTGGCTGTGCCATCTTGAGCAAGGCACTTTGTTTCCCCGAGTCTCTATTTCTTCACTGGTAAACAAAGGCAGAAATACCTCTTCACCACATCATAAGGGGATTAAATGATGTAAGAAAAAGGATGTTGTATAGTTGTGCACATAGTAGGGCAGCAGGTCCAGGAGGTGGACGGCCCATCCAGGGATCCAGCGGAGCAGCCACTTCCCCACTTCTCAAGGGTGGTCACCAGGTATGTCCGCACGGCTGCCCCCTGCCCATCTTCAAGGACTGACCTGCTGAGCTCAGCTACGCATTGGAAACTAAGTCCTAGGGCCGGAGCCAGCAGAGGGGTTTGCCTTACCTTGAAAGTGGACGTAGGTGTTGAAAGCCAGGGTGCTGTCCACACTGGCTCCCGTCAGGGAGCAGCCAGTCTTCCATCCTGTCACAGCTTTCATGAACCTATCAATCTTCTCACCAGCGACATCCAGTTCTGTGAAGTCCAGAGAGCGTGGGAGGACCACAGGGGTATAGAGAGCCAGGCCCTGCACAAACGGCTGCTTCAAGTGCAGGCCTGGGGCTGTGAACACGCCCACCACCGTGGACAGCAGCAGCCGGGCCTGGCTATCAGCCCTGCCCTGGGCCACCAGCAGACCCTGTACAGCCTGCAGGGCAGAGAGGACCTTGTGCGCATCCAGTCGGGAGGTGCAGTTCTTGTCCTTCCAAGGAACACCCAGGATTGCCTGTAGCCTGTCAGCTGTGTGGTCCAAGGCTCCCAGGTAGAGAGAGGCCAGGGTGCCAAAGACAGCCGTTGGGGAGAGGACAGTGGCCCCATGGACCACACCCCATAGCTCACTGTGCATGCCATATATACGGAAGCCCAAGAAGTTGGCTAGCATCCCGACCATCGCGGCCCTCAACTTGTCTTCGGTGTCGAGTTTTGCAGCGACTAGCACCAGCTGGTCCTGTAGGGCCTTTTCATCCACAGGGGATGTCTTGGCCTGAATCGGAACAGGTATGAAGGTGGGATCTTTGGGCTTCCCGGCATTGGCCTTTGCCAGCTGCTCACAGGTACTCTCGTTGTGGATGACGAGGTGGAAGGGGTGTATGTACACCCGGTCACCTGCAGCCAGGCCAGCCCAGGCCAGGAGGCAGAGGATGGTGGCCCTCAGGCTCATGCCGGCAGGAGCCATCTCAGACTGGGGTGCTCGCTTCCGCATACCCTGAAATATCATTTTGCAAAGGGTGAAAGGTGATTATTAACTGACCGTTAAGTGCCATCTAACCAGATTTTTCATTGTCTCAATATTCCCTGTCACCATTTAGCCCAGAATAAATCCATTCATGTCTACGAAAAAAAGAAGAGAAGAAATGGATTCAAAGCTCCATGGAAAGTATCTACATGATCCAAGTGCAAAATGCACCAATATCAGCTGAATTATGTCCTACCTCCCCCAACGGCCATAATGCCTGTGTTGAAGTCCTCAACCCCAGGACCTCAGAATGTGACCATTATTTGGAGATAGGATCTTTAAAGAGATGATTAAGTTAAAATGAGGCCATGAGGGTGAGCCCTGATCTAATATGACCTGTGTCCTTATGAGAAGGGGAGATGAGGACACGGACACACACACAGGGAAGACCATGTGAGGACACAGAGAGAAGACAGCCATCTACAAGCCAAGGATAGAGGCCCCAGAGGAAACCAGCTCTGCTGATGGCTTGCTCCCAGGCTTCTAGCTTCCAGAACTGTGAGATAACACATTTCTGTTGTTAAACCCTCCCAGTCTGTGGTACTTATGGCAGCCCAAGCAGATTAAGACATGCTTCTGCCTGCAGCTGTAAGTTCTCTCCTAGAGAAACAAGTGTGTGCCAATCGGTAGGTCTTTGTGGAGGCCTCCTAGACCCCTGAGATGCTCATTCGAGGGCCCTAGGGTAAGGGCTGGGGATGGTTTTTTCATCTCCCTGTGGTCCTAACATGCAGCCAGGATTGAGCACCACGGGCTCAGCCCAAAGCCCAAGTATTTCCCACGTGTCCCAACCCCAAAACCAGCTCTCAACCATCCCTGCATAGCGCTATCGCCTGCAGAGTCCCAAAGGCACGCATACCTAGCATGGCTTGCCCAATGATAGTTGGATTCCTTAGTCTGTGCTGGGACCAGGTATTAAAAAAAAAAAAAAAAAAAAAAAAAAACTTCTCAGGTGACTGTGATATGTAAGCAGGGTTTGGAACCCCTGCCCTAGACACGTGTCCAGCACCACATTCTCTCAAAGGCCTTGCAACTGGGCTTCAGCCTCAGCTGCTACAAATGAAAGCTACCCTGAGACCCCAGAAGAGAAGGTTCTTGGGCTGGCCCTGCTAATTCATTTCATCTGACTCTTCTTGATTGAAGGGATGAACGTTTATTCTATTGATTCGTTTAATTCTAACATTTTGTACCACATCTCACTCATTTCCTGTGGAGGGGGGTGTACTGAAATATCATCACTTCTCAGCCTTTTCTGTCCCCCCAGGGCTAGGCCAGGCTTCCTTGGAGCTGTAGCATGTCATCACTGACTCAAGGCCACCTTGATGCCTAGATTTTTCTGCTTCACCTAAGCACACCCAGTCATTCTTCTTACATTGGCAGCTAGCTTCCCTCACCCAGACCGGTAACCAGCACCTGCCCTCAACACAGTGCAGCTGCTGAAGTACCTGGTGTGTTTTGTTCTGCTTCAGTCATTCAAATGCCAAAGAGACTTTGACTTCTGACCTCAGCTACCATCTCACCCCACTCCCCATGCATTTGACTCCATCCGCTGTTCTCAGGAAGAGCCACATGACATGGAAAAACAGAACAGAAAACTCTCTCTGCTGCTTGCAGGCCTTTCTGTGCAGAGAAGCCTAAGCCACCAGTTCACACCTAATCTAGACAGTCACATCAAATCAGGTCATCAGGGGAAACCTGTGGGAACCGGCTGCTGGAAAGTCCTGCCTGACAAGTGCCAACTGTTCGGGGTTTGGATGGTGCTGGTTGATGCAGCCCACTCACTGTGCTGCTCCTGCGCAGGCACCGTCTCCAGAGACGCAATCCCATGGGCCATTTTTGAGGCAGAGACTGTCATTTGTTCTCAGTTGTGATCTGCGGCTGCTCCCTAGGCTGGTTCCAGGTCTGCACGCAGCCGCGTCCTGGGAGTAATGGTGCTCTGGGGTGGCGGGCCTGACACCCTCGCCCTGAGCGCCCCTCCGCCTTCTCCCCTCCTGCCCCTGCCTCTTGGCCAGCACCTGCCCCTTCTATGTCTCCCTACTTCTCCCGGGCTGAGTGCTAAAGGTGAAGATGACGGCTCATGCTCCTGTGGTGTGTGTCATTTGCAGGGCACCGTTCTTATATCAACCCCTCTGACCTCACCATTGTCCTCACTTTCCCTGAGGTTTCCTTGATGCAGTATTTCACCCTGCAGCTTTCCCCACCACACCGGGCACTCTCAACTCTCTCATCCAGCTCCCCTTTTCCCTCCTTATAACCCTCTGTACCATGTAGTTATGCACTTATTCTGTCCAGCGTCTTTGTCTGTTTGCTCTGATGTGAATGTGAGCCCCAGAACAGGGTTCCTGCAATTGTGTTTACTAATACAGCCCACATTCCTAGGATAGTCCCTGGGACCTACTGCATCCTGGAGAAGTAGTTAATGAATTGGTTCATGCTGTTTTGCAGAGGAACAAAGAGGTCCAGTGACTTGTTCAATGTCACACAGCCGGGAAGAGACAGAACTAGGACTCAGAACCAGGCCCCCTGACTCTGCCATCCACGAGCTTAAGCACCAATCTATGCTGCCCTCAAATAAAATTGGAATCTGCCTTTTAGCTTATCCCAAAGCTTAGAAAGCACTTTCATGTTATATTAGTTCTCTTCAGCTATACCAGAGCTCCTGAAACAGGGAGCCCAGGCATCGTTATTAGTTCCATTTTATAGGCTAGCAAATCAAGGTTCAGGGAGACAGTGACCAGCCTGATGACACACAGTCAGGCAGTCTGTCTCGAGGGAGGGGTAGGGTGATCACTCTGGGGATTCCAGCTGGGGACTGACCGAGCCCGGCCCTTCCCTCCAGCCCCAGTTCCTGCACAAGCCCTGCTATTCCTCCTGATGGCAAGAGGACCTGGTGGACTCTTGGCCGTGATGACTCTGTTCGTGTGCCAGTCTGCTCCATCCCTGAGGACCCTAACTCTTCTCAGCGGAAGCAGGAAGACCTGACCATCTTGTCCTACTGCTGAGGAGGAGCAGCTCCTCCTGTAAGACCCTGGGTGGGCACTGAGTGGGGGAAAGCCCACGTCCGGATGGCTGGTCTTATGGGAGGGGAGAGGTTTTTCAGTCCTCACCATGCCTCCTCCCGGCCTTTTCCTCCTGGCCCACAGCTCAGTTACATCTGAGAGAGACAAGGCCGAGAAGGAGCTGAGGGGGCCCCCGGCTTACCTTCTGCTGTAGTACCCAGAACAACGGCAGCTTCTTCCCCTGGCCGGGTCACGAAGCCCTATTTATATCCGAGGGGTGGGGATGGAGCTGTTCCCAGGCTGCCTGTGCACAGGCTGGAGAGGGGGGTTACATCACTTGGCCAGACCACAGGCTGGCCAGAAGGACAGACGCCAGAAGCGGCACTCACGCTGGGACCTCTTCCAGGAAGTCTTAGTGATCGATGCAGAGTTTCACTGCTGAACAGAGTGAGCCGGTGCAGGGTCGAGTTACACATTTACTGAAGTTTGCAGGAGTCGGGGCCAAGGTTCCCAGAAACAGGAGCATCTCCCTAGGTGTGTGACAGCCTGAGGCCAACCACCCAGGCCTTCTGACCCAGCCCCAGGAGATGTGCCCCCAAGAGGCCACAGGGACATGCAGGCCGGAGGTGCGGAGGGCAGAGGGCAGGAGAGTCTTGCTTAGGCAACATGGGGGCCACTTCTGACCCTGCTGTCTGCTCATGGGATGTGTGACCTTCAGCTGCTCCAAACAGCCATTTGGTGGCTACCCTGTGCAAAGGCCTCTGATAGACACTGGGAAAAACACACAAGCAAGTGAAAAGTGCCTTCTGGAAGCTTCCAGTATAGCTGGGGAGACTGTTAAACACCAACAATAGCGCAGCCAGATTAAAAGACACAAACAAAATGCCTTCAGGATGCAGGCATTGAAAGATGTGCTGTTCTATGTTTATGCTGTACAAATTGCAAATGGTAAGTTTCACATGACCAGTAAAAGGGTTATAATTCTTATTTTCCTATAGGTAAGACTTGCTTTTGTAGTCATTATAACGGGGCATGAGAGAGACCTTGCTGAGAGTTGCCAGAAGCCAGTGATCACAAGTGACACAGTGGGTGACGCAGGTTGGGAGTGGTGATGTGTCCAGCCTTAAATACATGGTATTAGGGCACTGAAGGGACAGGAAGGAAGATCCTGCTTCAACACAAGCAGGTTCAAGGAGCCACGGCATATCCACGGTGGCAGACATGAAATTACCCAGGAATGGAACATTTAACAACAAACAGCAGGAAGAGATGGTGCCTGGATATGAGGCAGAAGCTGTACATTCACTGACTGAACAATAAACAAACACACAAGTACCTCTTTTTTACCCATTACTCTAAATCTTGATTTAAAAAAAATCATATCTCACATGGGCCTGTAAATTCTGAAATACCTTTTTAAAATTACTTTGTTCCTATAGAAAGGGACTCCTCAAAAATTACTTGTCTGGGGCCCCAACGCGACTTAGAGGTGGCTTTGTCTGAAGAGAACATTCAGGCCAGGTACAGTGCTTTGCACCTGTAATTCAAACGCTTTTTGAGGCCAGGAGGTGGAGGTTACAGGGAGCTATGATTGCACCACTGCACTCGAGCCTGGGCTACAGAGTAAGACTCTGTCTCTAAATAAATAGACAATTTTAATTTAATTTTTTTTTTAAGTAAGAGACCATTCAAAGTGCTCCTGCCTGCGAATGGGTTCGTTGGAACAGTAGAGACTGGGGTCCTAGACCTGGCTGTGCCACTAACTAGTTGTCTGAGGATCAGCAAGTGGTTTAACTGCAGTAACAAGTAGACCTGGACACAAGGGGGAGGTAAGGATCTAGCACTGATTAAGCACCAACCTTGTGCCCAGTGTTTAAATATTTCGGCTCTTTAAAGCCTCACAATTTGTTTCATTCATTCACTATTCCTGGTGCTTAGCATATGTCAGGGGACAAAACAAAGATTCTGGTCTTTGGGAGAGTTTCCACTGTGCCTGGGCCTCCTGCCTCTTGCCCTTGGAATGATCACTCCATTCAACAGCAAAGATAATAAACAACTGATCAGGTAACATGCTGGAAAGTGGTGTAAAAGAAAATAAAATTTCAGGACCCTCTAAATTTGGCCTCTAAGCCAGCCAAACTTCTCTTAATAATGACACGTTACTGGGGAGAACATAAGAAAATAATTTTGGTTAGATTGGACCCAATAAAGAATATCTGCTTAAACTTGTTGCAAGATTGGTTAAAAGCCCTTAATCCATGCCCAAGGCTGACTATCAGCTGGGGGATCTTCTATGTAAGGCTTTAAAGCTCCTTAAAATCAATCAGAAAATTGCTAGAGAATTTTATTGAGAATGTAAATTATTCCCATAAGGAGCAGCCATTCAAACTGACCACAGACATTTGACCCAGCTCAGATTCAGGCCAGTTTTCTTCCCAGTAGGCACCTTCTGTTTCTTATGTGTTCATTCCATCAGTGGAAGTTAGGGACAGAGCTTATCTGTGGCTAAATGAAGACTGTTGAATGAAAAGTAGAGGTTCTACATAGAAACCAAATAAGCCATCTGATATGGTTTGGCTGTGTCCCCACCCAAATCTCGAATTGTAGCTCCCATAATTCCCATGTGTCATGGGAGGGACCCAGTGGGAGGTAATCGAATCATGAGGGTGGGTCTTTCCGGTGCTGTTCTTGTGATAGTGCATAAGTCTCATGAGATCTGATGGTTTTGTAAAGGGGAGTTCCCCTGAACGTGCTTTCTCTCTTTTGCCAGCACCATGTAAGATGTGCTTTTGCTCCTCCTTCACCTTCCACCATGATTGTGAGGCCTCCCCAGCCACGTGGAACACATAAGTCCATTAAACCTCTTTTTCTTTATAAATTACCCAGTCTCTGGTATGTCTTTATTAGCAGCGTGAGAACAGACTAATATACCATCAGTCAGAATCGGATCCAGGAAACCAGCCACATATGGAGTCAGCAGAGCATGATGTATTAGTCAGGCAGGTGCTATTGGAATGTGTAGGGAAAAGAAAGAGAGATCAGACTGTTACTGTGTCTATATAGAAAGGGAAGACATAAGAGACTCCATTTTGAAAAAGACCTGTACTTTAAACAATTGCTTTGCTGAGATGTTGTTAACTTGTAGCTTTGCCCCAACCACTTTGACACAGCCCTAGATCCCTTAAACCTTGATTTTATACAACCCATGTTTTTGTGAGCTCCAGGTTGGGTCAAAGTGGCTGGGGCAAAGCTACAAATTAACAACATCTCAGCAAAGCAATTGTTTAAAGTACAGGTCTTTTTCAAAATGGAGTCTCTTATGTCTTCCCTTTCTATATAGACACAGTAACAGTCTGATCTCTCTTTCTTTTCCCTACAGGGGTGATGACGTTTGGGATCAGTTCTACTCTGTGGTTTCTGAGATGAGACTTGGTCGAAACTAGAACTCCTACTTTCCAATCTCTTGACCAGCCCGTTAGTCATGGGACGAACACGTAAACTCCTCTCTCCAGCAAAACTAAACCAAACCAGGAAAGCAGCAGATTATTTATTTATGTATATGATGCAATCAAACCTGGAACCAGCTGTATGAGGTAAGGAAAGAATGAAGGGTAAATACAGGAATGGGGTTTCCATTTTTTGCCTCTGAGCCAAAACTAATTGTTTCACAGGAGCCTTGTCTCTGCTGGGATCAGAACTGCAACCCCACATCATGCCTTGGGAGAGGCATGTGAGCCCTGAACATCATTTACTGGAAAACAGGGAGAGGGGTGGAGCCTACTGTCTTGCATCCCATGATGGATCCTTGAAGTTCCAAGTTTTCCTTGCATGACAAGGACACTTCCCAGCATTCTGGTCCTCATTGCTGCCCATCTATATCATGGGGGCTGGAACTGGGCATTTGGAGCGCTCAATTTGTAAAATGGGCTCATTAGGGAAAAGTCCATTTCTTTCCAATAAAGAACACTCAAATACAAATAGAATTTTCTTAAGTTGGCTCACAAGGGCTTTAGACTCCTGACAAATAAAACAAAATAGTCCAAGCTCCCCCATTTCACCCAGGAGAAGTGGCTGTATTTTTGTGTGTTGTTTTAGAGTTGGGGTCTTGCTCTGTCCTCCAAAATGGAGTGCAGTGACATGATCGTAGCTCAAAGAATCCTCCCGCCTCAGTCTCCAGAGTAACTAGGACTACAGGTGCATGCTACCATATCGGGCTAATTTTTTTATTTTTATTTTTTGTAGAGATAAGGTCTTGCTATTTTGCCCAGGCTGATCTTGAACTACTGGTCTCAAGTGATCCTCCTACCTCAACTTCCCAAAGTGTTGGGATTACAGGCATAAGCCACCATTTTCAGCCTGTTCTTTCTTTTTTAATAGTAATTTTTATTGTATTTATATAAGGTGTACTGCATGATATTTTGACTTGAAGATAGTAAAATGATTATGGTAGTCAAGAAAATTAACATATCCATCATCTCACATAGTTACTCATTTAGGTGGCAAGGACATGTAAAGTCTACTCTTTTAGCAAAAATCCCAAGTGCAATGTGACATTTTTAAGTATAGTCCTCATGTTGTACACTGGATCTCTAGACTTGTTCATCTTACATATCTGCTGCTTTGTATCATTTGACCTGCATCTCCTCCCTACTCTCCTCCTCAACTCCTGGTAACCACTGTTATATTCTCTATCTCTGTATATTCACTTTAAAAAAAAAAAAGATTCCACATATAAATGAGATCATGCAGTATTTTCCTTTCTGTATCTGCCTTGTTTCATTTAGCATAACGTCTTCCAGAGTCATCCATGTTGTAGCAAGCGGCACAGTTCCACAACACTTTTTTTTTTTTTTTTTTTTTGTGAGACAGGGTCTCACTTTGTCACCCAGGCTGGAGTGCAGTGGCACAATCATGGCTCACTGCAGCCTTGACCTCCCTGGCTTAAGTGATCCACCCACCTCAGCCTCCCTGGTAGTTGGGACTACAGATGCATGCCATGACACCCGGCTAACTTTTTTGTACTTTTTGTAGAGACAGGGTTTCACCATGGTGCCCAGGCTGGTCTCAAACTCCTGAGCTCAAGTGATCTGCCCACCTCAGCCTCCCGGACTGCTGGGATTAAGACATGAGCCACCATGCCTGGCCTTTATGCTTTTTTGAAGGCTGAATAGTATCCCATTGTGTGTATACAGTATGCCAAATCTTTATCTATTCATCTGTTAACAGAAGTCGTTTTCATATCCTGGCTATTGTGAATAACGCTTCATTGAACTTGGGAGTGCAGATATTGTTACTAGGTATTGACTTTATTTCCTTTGGTATATTCCCAGATGCCTGCTCCTCCTATTGAATCCTTTTAGACATCACCTGATACCTCGGGCAGTGCCCTGTGGAGTGCTGTTGATTCAGACATAGCTGTCCATGAGCTGGAGGAAAACAGTCATATAAGATAAAGTTCTGGGAAATTTTGTGATTGCAGCACATTTCTTTTTATTTATTTATTTATTATTATTATTATTATTATTATTATTATTATTATTATTATTATGTTTTTTGAGACGGAGTCTTGTTCTGTTGCCCAGGCTGGAGTGCAGTGGTGCCATCTCAGCTCACTGCAAGCTCCGCCTCCCGGGTTCACGCCATTCTCCTGCCTCAGCCTCCCTAGGAGCTGGGGCTACAGGCGCCCGCCACCATGCCCAGCTAATTTTTTGTATTTTTAGTAGAGACGGGGTTTCACCGTGTTAGCCAGGGTGGTCTCGATCTCCTGACCTCGTGATCCGCCTGCCTCGGCCTCCCAAAGTGTGGAATTACAGGCATGAGCCACCACACCTGGCTAATTGCAGCACACTTCAAAAGTTATAACCAAGCCAATGGCTTTTCTTGTCAACAGTTGCAGATTTATAAATAAGAAATGAGTCATTTGCCTCTATCAATGTCAACATTAGCTGACATAATTAGTGAATCCAGTTTCAGGTACTTATGAAAAGTGGTGTTATCAAGCAAAAAGTGATTGCTGCCTGATGCACTAGAAGCCAATGCTATGACTCTGGGTTTTTGACAAAAGAAAAGCTTTCTATTGCAACAAGGGTCAAGCTCAAACCTGTCTCCCTGAGATGGCTTTAAGGCAGGGCATAATTTTATTAGAAAAGGTTTAGGGGGTGGATATTGGGATTGTAGGTGATTAGTGAAAGGAAAGGGGAGGCCTAGAAAGTCCTCAGGTTTGCACAGTTATCTCTTCATGCTGCCTCAGGGGTCCCATGAGAAAATTTCAGGGGGTTAATATGAAACACGTGGTAGAAATTCAGGCGGTGACTTCACCAAGCTCACTGTGTGCAAACTCCAGTTGGCCATGGTGGTTCCAACTGATTTCTGCTAGTTTTATCTCACAAGCAGAGGGAGTTTCAGCATTTGAGCAAGTTGTTTCTTACCTTGCAAACCCAAGAATTTCTGTTAGCTACTGACTTGTTTAATTCTTTAGGGCACAATTTCAGTGGTAATAACCTGTTGGAGGCTGACTACAACCCCCTATTCCCTACCCCTTTCTCCTTTGTCCACATCCACAGAGAAATTGAGAAAATGAAACACTCACTTTCCTACTAAGAGCAGGAGGAGGCAGCCAAATGCCTAGGCAGATGGGGCAGGTCCCTGGTGAAACCCCACCTCCAAGCTGAAGAGAGTTTAAAGCCTGAAAGCCAAGCTACAAGTTAAATCCTTGGACCGGATTGAGAACTTGTCTTCCTGTTTGGTGTGCTTTCCTCTGATTGATCCCCACCCTTCACCTATTTTACATATACCTGTCCTTTCCTAACTGATTTTCTACACTGTCATGCCCACCTTTGAGTAGAGTCTTTGCTTTAACCTTTTTTCATACTCATAAACCAATCAACACGTACTCCCCATTCTGAGTCCATAAAAAGCCCCAGACCCAGCCACATGGGGGACTTTCCCACCTTCTGGTAGGGAGACCACCCCTGCATCCCCTCCTGACTGAAAGCTGTTTTATTGGTCAAAAAAATTCTTCTCCATCACCCTCACCCTTCAGAGTTCAGCACAGCCTCATTCATTTTGGGCGTGGGACAAGAACTCAGGAACTGGTATACAAGCCAGACCTGGCCCAGGGGGGCCGATTGGGTGAGGCACCTCCAGGGACAGGTAGTGTGCCCCAAGCAAGGCCTCCAGCATCACCAGCGAGAGGTCCCTGACTGGCAAAGGGACCAAGAAAAATCCTGCATCACTGCTCTCCTCTGTAACCATTAGTGGTCAAGTAAGATAGTTCTGACCAATGAGACAAACAGAAATCTGTTGAGGGCTTTTAGGAGAGCTTTCTCTGTTTTTTTATCGCAGAGTCAGTGGCTCAGACACTAACCCTTCTTCCTCCTTCAAATGTTGGTGTAATGTCTGGAGACAAAACAGCCATTTTGCAACCATGAGGCAATAAGTGTAAGGACCAAAAGCCAGCAAGCAAAGAATGATAGAAAACACCTGGGTTTTTGCTTGGCATATAGAGTTACTTAAACTAGTAAAAATGATTGCCTATCTCTGCACTATTGTGTGAGTACTATTTGCAGCATTTTTAGGCAAGTAAATTAGTACCACAGAGAGTGGGACACTGCTGTAAAGATATCAAAAAATGCGGAAGCAACTTTTGAATTGGGTAGCAGGTGGAGGTTGGAACAGTTTGGAGGGCTCAGAAGACAGGAAGATGTGGGAAAGTTTGGAACTTCCTAGAGACTTGTTGAATGGTTTTGACCAAAATGTTGATAGAGATGTTGACAAAGAAGTTCAGTCTGAAGTGGTCTCAGATGGAAATAAGGAACTTATTGGGAACTGAAGCAAATGTCACTCTTGCTATGCTTTAGCGAAGAGACTGGCAGCATTTTACTCCTGCCTTTAGGATCTGGGGAACTTTGAACTTGAGAGAAATGATCTGAAATAGGAACTTATGTTTAAAAAGGAAGCAGAGCATAAAAGTTTTGAATATTTGCATCCTGATGATGGGGTAGAAAATAAAAGAACCATTTTCTTGGGAGAAATTCAAGCCAGCTGCACAAATTTGCATAAGTAATGAGGAGCCAAATGTTAATCACCAAGACAATGGGGAAAATGGCTCCAGGGCATGTCAGAGACTGTCATCACAGTACCTTCCATCACAGGCCTGGAGGCCTAAGAGGGAAAAATGGTTTTGTGGGCAGGCCCAAGGCCCCCCTGCTCTGTGCAGCCTCTGGACTTGGTGTCCTATGTTCCAACCCCTCCAGCTTCAGCCATGGCTAAAAGGGGCCAAGGTACAGTTCAGGCCATTGCTTCATAGGGTGCAAGCCCCAAGCCTTGGCAGCTTCCACGTGGTGTTGGGCCTGTGGCTGCACAGAAGACAAGAACTGAGGTTTGGGAACCTAGATTTCAGGTATGTATGGAAATGCCTGGATGTCCAGGCAGAAGTCTACTGCAGGGGTGGAGATCCCATGAAGAACTTCTTCTAGGGCAATGTGGAAGGGAAATGTGGGGTTGCAGCCCACACACAGAGTTGCCACTGGGGCACTGCCTAGTGGAGCTGTGAGAAGATGGCCACCATCCTCCAGACCCCAGAATGGTAGCTCCACCAACAACTTGCACCATGCACCTGGAAAAGCCACAGACACTCAATGCCAGCCTGTGAAAGCAGCCAGGAAGTGGGCTGTGCCCTGCAAAACCACAGGGATGGAGCTGCCCAAGGCCGTGGGACCTCACTGCTTGCATCAGCGTGACCTGGATGTGAGACATGGAGTCAAAGGCAATCATTTTGGAACTTTAAGATTGAATGACTGCTCCACTGAATTTTGGACTTGCATGGGGCCTGTAGCCCCTTTGTTTCGGCCAATTTATCCAAATGCCTGTACCCCCACTGTATCTTGGAAGTAACTAACTCGCTTTTGATTTTACAAGCTCCTAGGCAGAAGGGGCTTGCCTTGTCTCAGATGAGACTTTGGACTTGGACTTTTGGGTTAATGCTGGAATGAATTAAGCCTTTGGGGGACTGTTGGGAAGGCATGATTGGTTTTGAAATCTGAAAAGGCATGAGATTTGGGAAGGGCTGGTGGAGAATGATATGGTTTAGCTCTGTGTCCCCACCCAAATCTCATCTCGAATTGTAATCCCCACATGTCAAGGGAGGCACCTGTAATCTCCACGTGTTAAGAGAGGGAGGTGACTGGATCATGGGGACTATTTCCCCTATGCTGTTCTCATGAGAGTGAGTTTGCACGAGATCTGATGGCTTTATAAGTGCTTGACAGTTCCTCCTTCACACACGCTTTTCTCTCTTCTCCAGCCTTGCCAAGAAGGTGTCTCCTTCCCCTTCCACCATGATTGTAAGTTTCCTGAGGCTTCCCCAGCCATGCAGAACTGTGAGTCAATTAAACCTCTTTCCCTTATAAATTACCAAGTCTCAGGTATTTCTTTAGAGCAGATTGAAAATTGACTAATACTGGCAGTTATGTGCAGCTGAAAACATTCTTAAGTAGCACAACCTTTATTCTCACTTGGAGGCCAGAAGAGCATTATTCAAGAATTCAATTCTATTGAGCACAGTATATTTCTTGTTGTATTTTGGCTCCCTCTTTGTAATAGGCTTTGCTTTTTACAATTGGTTTAGTTGTTTTATTTTTAGGGGAGTCATCAAAGTGTAGAGTATAATATTTTCCTAAGGCCAGAGCTTGTCTGCTATACCCAGATGAGGCTAGTAACTCTAAGCCATGACTGAATACCAAAGCTAGTATCATGCTTTCCTTTCCTGTTAATTTTTATTTTATTATCTAATATGTTCCATCCATAATTAGTCCTGTGATATGAGTCTGGGTGATTGTTCTGCTTCTATTTTCAGTAAGATAGGAAAAATGGTTATCTTCTCTTTGTCCACTCTCAAGTGGTTTTATGGTTCTTAATTTAAGTCCACAGGGTATTGAGCTCCTCTAAGAAAATTGTATATGAGCCTGGTGATATATGCGTTGTTGGTACACAGAGCTTTGTATAACAGCTGTGATCCTGAAAAACTGGACAAAAAGAAAAACTTTTCCAATGTACATTCCAGGAGCTCTCTATTTATGGTAGTTCATGGTCAACCTGGCAACTAAAGAATACTCTTTCTAAACAAATAATAGCATGAACATTTATCTGTTCCAAGGATTGGCAAACTACAGCCCATGGGCCAAATCTGGGCTGGACCACCATCTGTTTGTGTAAATAAGTTTTGTTGCAACACAGCCATGCTCATTAGTTTATGAATAGTCCAGGATGCTTTTGTGCTACAGCAGCACAGTTGAGTTGTTGCAACAGAGAACGTATGAACTGCAAAGCCTGAAATATTTATTACATGGCCCTTTAGAGAAAAAGCTTGCTAACCCCTACTCTATTCTGTTAACTCAGATTGTTCATGACAGAGGAGTTAGCTGTAGACTTATATATTGTCCTTTTGTTTAAAAATTAGCTTTAGAAACATCTACTGTATTTACAACACTTATTTAATGTATAATTTTATTATTCCATTCCTATATGAAGGGATGACTATACTGGGAATTCTGAATATAATGACACCAAAATAATTAGACAATATGTTTTATCCAATCCGTAATGAATATTATAGGTAGAAATAGTCACTTTGTCACCAATCAAAAATTGATTAAGAAGAATATTACCGGCTAGGCACAGTGTCTCACACCTGTAATTCCAGCACTTTGGGAGGCTGAGGTGGGTGAAACACTTGAGCCCAGGAGTTTGAGACCAGCTTGGGCAACATGGCAAAACCCTGTCTATACAAAAAACACAAAGAATTATCTAGGTTTGGTGGCATGTGCCTGTAGTCCCAGCTTCCCCAGGAGGCTGGGGTGGGAAGATCACCTGAGCCCAGGAGGTCAAAGCTGCAGTGAGCCATGATCATGCCACTATATTCCAGTCCGGGTAACAGAGTAAGACATTGTCACAAACAAACAAACAAACAAACAAACAGAATATTGCTGGCAAAATTTAGATGTGCAAAATTTGAGCCTGAGACATTGGACTTGACTACAGCAGGGGAAAAATAAAACAAAAGGAAAATTTGGATCTGGCCATAAAAGAAAACTCACAGTGGCAGAAGCTATACTCAGGAAAATCTGAGGAGGACAAAAATCAGTTGATTAATTAGCCTTTATTATAAGCTTTAAATGGAAAAGAATCTATCCTGATGAAAATTACTTTTCAGAAATAAAAATAGAAAATGTTTCATTAATTAACTTTTAGAAAAATAAAAATGATTTAACTACACTACATAAAAATTGATTAAGGGATTAAATTGGTTTAATGGATTTTATTCCAAAAAATACTTGTTTGATGAAAATTCATCAGCAGCCACAGAAATCTGAGTAAAATACTGTTATGTAAAATGCGAATTATCCAATGCCCTCAGTTTGTTTTGACAGGGGATGCATCCCTAGTTCAGGGATGGCCCTGGGCAGGCCTAGGGTGCTATTTCCATGTCAGTAGAGGGCAGGACCATGAAAGTAGAGACACAAAGTACTGTTTCCAAGTCTGTTATCTTCATTCAGACTTATTTGCCCTTATACTACTGCAGCAACATGTCAGTGGTCCGAACTTTGTGTGTTTGCTTTGGCACTCAGGGTTGGGAAAAGTCTACAATGAAGAGTTCTGCTCACCATTTAATAAGTTTAGATACGAAACAGCTATCCAAATGGAAAAATGTTGTCATCCTTTTCCCACCGAAGCCCCATAGTTGCAATGATATAAATATTGTCCTTGTGGGACTGAAATGCTATCTCTTGCGAAAACTGAGTTCTAGAAATAATATTTATTTAATGTTCAGTTCTTCTACAGAAAACATTGCAAAGAAATTTGGAAAGAGAAATATCAGTTAACGCCTTTCTACTGCAAAGAGAAGTACAGAATTCAGAGTGGATCCAAGAAGCCAGTCATGGCAGGACTGCTAGGAAAGGCTCTCAACTAGAGCCAGTAGGACAGTAGTCATTGGGATTTCTGTCACCATTAGGGCCTCCTGCCAGCCATTCCACAGAGACCTAAATGACTGAACATCATCATGAAGAGAAGTGCCCACAACAACTGCTTTGCTCACTTTAATGATAAGAAGGATCAACTGCCTTATAAATGGTTCAATGGAAATGATCAATTCACAATGTCTGGGGCTGGTATTTCTCTTAGGGACAAGGCAGTGTGTGCTATTTAGACTGCAAAATTGGAATGACTTCCCTTGGCATTATGGCAGCCAGAGCCAACTTTGAATGGATTCCTGGATCTTCCAGGTGAATGGAATTTAACAAGCACAATAATAAACAAGTTATTGATGACTATGTGCCAGGACTTGTGTTAGACACCTTATATGCAATGTTCCATCTTATTCTCCCTAAGACACAGACAGTGTTATTTTCCCCCATTTTATTGATGAAGATGACAAAGAAGAAAGAAGACAGATCTCAGTTAGTTAGGGAGCCAAGATTTGAATCCAAGCATTTTGTCTTCAGATACTGTTTTTACACCAGCAAACCTACTGAAAAAAAAAGTCTGAATGTCATTCCAGTCCTTCCATACCCCCTTCACCCATAGGTGCCATTTTTGTCATCCTAATCCTCCAAATTTAAAATCTAAAAGAACAGCAACAACAACAAAAAAGACTTGACCTAAGATGTCACTCTACTGGCTAAGGTGGGAGAGGGCTCTATTTGGTTTGCATTTATTATGTTTAAAAAAAAGTAGCTTGATGGATGACTTATATCACTTCATTACATCCTTAATCAATAGTAGGGAGTCTAATGGGTGAATGAATCTCTTCAATCATCCTTTCCAAGCATCTCTCCTCCAAAACTCAGAGAAGAGTCTTAATTCAAACTGGGAGAATCATGATCTGGAAAGGAATAACACTCAAGTGCCATTCATCTCATTCTTCCTCCTGTCTGCAGATTTGTCTCAACCTAGCAGGGCCTCCCAAAAAAGCCAGATGCTATGTCTCCCCAACCATTTGCTTCCCACCCCACACCACTCTCTCAGATCTCCCAATCCTTCCTAAGAAGACGTCTGGGCTAGCTGAGTGACGAATAAAGAATTTGGATAAAATACTGAAAGTTCTCCCTTCTCCTTTTCTCCTAAGTGGTCATATGAATGGTGACCTTCTGGAGTCAAAGTTACCACCTCTGTTTTCTACACTGAGGACATGAATGGTGGGATGTTCAGGGATGGTGGCAGGAAATTAGAACCACAGTGGGCCTTGGAGAACCCTAAAATCACACCAGGAGTGCTCAGGGATGATCCTGATGCCTAGAAAGGACTCTCTCTCCTCCTAAAATGTTGAGGCAAGTGAAAAACACAATTCCCCTCAGCTTCCTGCTCCAGACATTAATGACTCCACTCTTGTCAGGAATCGTTACTTATGCCTTAACCCACTGGTGGCCCCCCATGCCAGGGCAGGGAGATTGTCTCATGATACCAAACATCCAGATTGTGAATCCCAGATGTCCTCCCAGGAGGCAAATATCCAACTGCCCTCACTGCACTAGTCCATGATCGTAACCAAAAACTATCAGACTCAACAAATATTTACTGAGCACATATAAATAGACTGCAGTTACAGAGGAGATTAGAAAATTGAGAGGGAATACTAGGTACAGATTTATGCCATTAAGTGTGAAAACCTAAGTAATATGCATAATATCTAGCAAAATTTAAATGACAAATACAGCCTCCAGAAGAAATCAAGACCCTAAGTAACTAACTAAGGAAGACGTATAAAGTTCAGTCAGAGCTCTGTCCCTTAAAAGGCACCATGCCTGGAATGGGAAAATGACTTCTAGGGAGCCAATAATTCTCATCTTTTATGAGTAATTATTGATACCTACTCTATATAAGGTACTGACATGGGAGACATAAATTATATGACAATTTCCTGCCTTCAAGAACCTCAGTCACATTGAAGAGGTAATATTGTAACCACCCAATTAGCTCATCTTCCCCACTGCCCAGATAGAGCTGATTTATCAAGACAGGGAAGTTGCAATAGAGACAGAGTTTTATACACATAGAGCCAGCTGAACAGGACACCAGAGTTTTATTATTACTCAGATCAGCCTCCTCAAAAATATGAAGGCAGGGGTTTTTAAAAGATAGTTTGGTAGGCAGGTGGCTAGAGAACAGATGCTGCTGATTGGTTGGAGATGCAATCATAGGGGTGTGGAAAAAATGGTCCTCATATGCTGAGCCTGCTTCTAGGTGGGGGACCACAGGTAGGGGTCGTGGGTCCAGGTGAAGTCACCTGGTCTCAGAAATACAAAAGTCTGAAAAGGAATCTGAAAAGGCCAATTTTAGGGTCTACAGTAGTGATGTTAATTATAGGAGTAATTGAGAGAGTTGCAAATTTCGTGACCTCCAGAATAATGGCTGGTGATTGTTTAACTATGTCTACATCTTAGCAGAATTCAGGCCCCTGTCATCCTTTTGACCTGGTGGCCTTTCATTAGTTTTACAAAGATGACTTAGTTTTGGGAAGGTCTATCATCATTTAAACTATAAACTAAATTTCTCCTAAAGTTAACTTGACTCATGCCCCAAAATGACCCAGGACAGTTTAGAGGTTAAAAGGCAAGAAGGAGATGGTTAGGTCAGATCTCCTCCGCTGTTATAATTTGCTCACTGTTATAATTTTTGCTAAGGAGGTTTCAATATTTATACCCGTTAAGATATAGCTGGCAAAATGATAGCCACGATAATAAAATGCTGCCACTTCCTGAGAACTTGTGAGGTATGGGTCACCCTTTTAAGCATTTTGCATCTACGGCCTCGTTTTCATGCTTTGTAACAGTGTCCACAGCAGCGTACAGAGAAGGGGAGAAAAGGTTTGTGTGTACTCTTTGCACCATAGCTCTTTCAGCACATGCATTAGTTTTGCTCTTGCCTCACAGCCTCTTTTACTAATGCCAGGAAACACATCTGACACAATTTTATACTCCCTGCAATCCCTGTCTCATGGGAGGAGACAATCCTCATAGTGAGGATTGAATTAGTTAACATATGAAAGCATTTGGAGCAGAGCCTGCCAGGCAGTGAGCCCTGGGAGAGCATTAATTGCTGTATCACTCGTGAAAAGCCTTCTGGAAATGTGGTTGTCCACTAGGAGACTGAACAAAGACAGTCAGGTACCCATGCAGTTAACTCAGTCAGGCTAACAGCAAACAGAACTTCAAAGGCCACCTGACCCTCTCCCCTGACCCAGAAAGCCTGAGGCACCTGCCTGGTGCAGTTTCTGCACCATCTGCCATGCAGGGCACCACCATGCCCTTTGACCCCCACCCTCCACTCTCTCTCTGGACTTTCATCCGCACTCAGCAACAGCCTATTGGCGCCAAGCGGCCTCCAGCCCTAATTGCTCTTCCTAGCTCCCGGGCAGTCTTCCCGACACCTAGTAGCCACTGTAAGGACAAATGCAACTTAAAAACAAGAGGCTTAATTCTCCCGGTTGAAAATGGGGAAAGAGATTTCCCTTCCTTCCTTATTCTCAGAGCATTTACCTTAGAAAACTTGTAATTATAAGCACTTTCTCCTCTCTTTCAAATGCATACAACATTTTTGTGAAGATCACATAGGCCTTTTGTCAGCTTGATTGCCCGGGCATGTGTTTCTCAAGGACCCGGGAGCCATCTCCTCGAAAGGCAAACATCGAGGGAGAGACAGTGGCCCCAGCTCCCAGTGTCTGTGGGAGGGTGACAGCCTGCCTTCAGTGGGCACCTGCCTCCACGTTGCAAAACTGCCTCCTGTCACAAAGATGTAAGAAGCTTGTTTTTCTCTAAAGCCCATTAGCTAATACAGATGGTCACCTCAGTTACCAGGTAAAGTTAGAATGAGCTGTGTGTGACAAGTAGTGTTGTCAAGTTCTCTTACCACTTATGTCACCCAGTGCAATGCCTACATGACATAGCTGAATTTCTACTCTTCTCTAACCTGTCTTCTCTATCTTATCTTTAAGAAACAGGAAGGCAGGATGAGCACAGTGGCTCACTCCTGTAATCCCAGCACTTTGGGAGGCTGAGGCAGGTGGATCACGCGGTCAGGAGATTGAGACCATCCTGGCTAACACGGTGAAAACCCATCTCTACTGAAACTACAAAAAATTAGCCAGGCGGGGTGGTGCACGCCTATAGTCCCAGCTACTCAGGAGGCTCCTGACCTTGTGATCCGCCTGGCTAATTTTTGTATTTTTAGTAGACACAGGGTTTCATCTTGTTGGCCAGGCTGGTCTCAAACTCCTGACCTCAGGTGATCCACCTGCCTCAGCCTCCCACAGTGCTGGGATTACAGGTGTGAGCTACCATGACCGGCTATTTTTTGTTTGTTTGTTTTGTTTTTTATATTTTTAGTAGAGATGGGTTTTTGCCATGTTGGCCAGGCTAGCCTCAAACTCCTGATCTCAAGTGATCCGTCCACCTCGGCCTCCCAGACTGCTGGGATTTCAGGCATGAGCCAGGGTGCCCAGCCAAGATACCCTATATTTTAACCCCCTCACCTCTCACTAGACAAGAAGTTGACTTGCGGCCATGCTCCTGCTTCTCCATTCTTTGGCCATTGAATAAAGTCTGCACTGCTTGAGGCTCACTTTGGGTTTCATGTATTGGCTTCACGATACCATCTTTAGGGGAAAAGCTGACTCAGTTGGTAAGAGTTACTGTCCGTCTTGAAAACATGTGTGGAACGAGCTGTGTCTGCTTGGTTCCATAAGCAGGTGAGCTTCCTTTCTGTCTTGGCTGTCTCTTAGCAGATTGCTTGTGGTGTGTAACACTTCCTGGTTTAATGTTTTTTTCAATAATGAGAGTCTTTTCTTTCTTTGCTACCTTTGTAGAGAGGATTTCTGGGTTGGGAGATTTTGTTTTCCATTATACTTCTCCAACAGTGCCCACAGCTGTTGAAGAAAGAAAATAAATTTTATCTGAGGAATGTGAGCCTTTTCAAATTATTAGGCCCAGATAGGCATTAAAATGAGACATCAATCGCATCCTACATGCCCCTTTTGAGCTACGTATTCATCCACTGAAACTGCTTGCTATTGCCAAGAGTAGTTATGAATTAACCTAATAATGCCTCACTGGACACTGTAACCCACACCCTATAGCTTAACAATGTATAGCCAATCACTAATCAATGTTATTTCTGGAAACCAATGAGAACTCCTGACAGAACTTTGTATCAGGCCACTCCCTGACTCCTCCCTTTTTGTTCCTTTAAAAACCTTGTGACAAAAGCCAAATGGAGTTCATATCCAAGGTCACTTGTGTCTGAGGCTTCCAGGCAGCTGTCTTTATTCTGGCTCGAGTAATATTTGCAAATCACACTTTGTGCTTCAGCCTCTCCCTTTCAGGTCCACACTGTTTACCTAGTACAGGGGTGGCTTCTAGCGGTCCCACAGGCTTCCCAACCTGACTCTCTGCTTCCCCTCCAGCCCCTTTCTGTCTGTTATCACACAGCACACAGCCAGTTATTTCTTCAGTATAAATCCATGAGATTTCCTCCCAGAGGAAAACTCCCCAAGGCTGCCCATTGCAATGAGAGGAAACTCCTGAATCCTCGCCGTGTGCAGTCACTTACGCGACCTGGCTGCTGCCCTTCTCTCTACAGCCTTGGACCATGCACCTCCTTGTCCTCCGCATTCCAGCTGTGCTGACTTCCTCTGTGTCCATTAACAGAGAAACTTGGCCAGACACAGTGGCTCACGTCTTTAATCCCAACACTTTGGGAGGCCAAGGTGGGTGGATCACTTGAGGTTAGGAGCTCAAGACCATCCTGGCCAACATGGTGAAACTACTAAAAATACAAAAAATTAGCTGGGCGTGGTGGCACACACCTGTAATCCCAGTTACTCAGGAGGCTGAGGAAGGAGAATCTCTTGAGCCTGGGAGGCAGAGGTTGCAGCAAACCAAGATCATGCCACTTCACTCTAAACTGGGTGACAGAGTGAGACTCCATCTCAAAAAAAATAATAATAACGACAACAACAACAACAAACCACACAGAAACTCAAAGCTTCCTAGGGCACGACTCTTGCTGTTCCCTCTATCCAGCATCTTTGTGCAGTGGCTCCTCATCACTCATATCTCAGCTCAAATTTCACCTGTCTGATCACCCCCAGAGGAGAGCCCTGCCCCCCAACCCTATCTCACCTTATTCCACTGCACCACTTGCACCACCCCTATCTTCTCTATAGTGACTATCATCCCATGAAATTATATTACTTATGTCCTGGTTTATGTACAGTTAGCATTATTTTTTATTGTTTGTTTGTAGAGACAGAGTTTTGCTATATTGCTCAGGCTGGTCTCAAATTCGGGGCCTCAAGCAACCATTCCACCATGGCCTCCCAGAGAGCTGGAATGATACGCATGAGCCACCGCACCCGGCCACAGTGAGCATTTGGAGGGTTCATTGCAACATTTCCACACCTAGAACGCCTAGAACAGTGTCTGGCCAGAGGTAGGTCTCAAAACTCTCTGTGCCCACCAAGAGCAGGGTGGGGCTGGGATGGGATCAACCCCGGCTTTCTTGGTGAACTACAGTTGATCCTTGAACAACACGGGGGTTAGAGGCACTGACTTCCTTTGCAGTTGAAAATGCAAGAATAACTTTTGACTCTCCCCAAACTCAACTCCTAATATCCCACTGTTGATCAGAAACTTTACCGATAACGTAATGTTGATTAACACATATTTTTATGTCGTAGGTATTATATACTGTGTATATTATATGCTGTGTACAAAGTAAGCTAGAGAAAATAAAATGTTATTAAGAAAATCGTAACAAAGAGAAAACATATTTACTGTCCATTAAATGGAAGTGGATCATCATCAAGGCCTTCATTCTCATCATCTTCAGGTTGAGTAGGCTTAGGAGGAAGAGGAGGAATTGGTCTTGCTGTCTCAAGGGTGGCAGAGGTGGAAGAAAATCCAAGAAGTGGACCCGCATAGTTCAGGTCTGTGTTGTTCAAGGGCCAATGGTATTTGAGGACTATACTGTATTAACACAGTGAATGCAGACAGGTACCTAAAACCATCCCAGGCACAGAGGACAAGCTTAAATAACTGATCTGTTAAAAGTCAGTCCCTGCCGGTCTTGGTGGCTCACACCTGTAATCCCAGCACTTTGGGAGGCCAAGGCAGGTGGATCATCTGAGGTTGGGCGTTCAAGATCAGCCCAACCAACATGGAGAAACCTCGTCTCTACTAAAGATACAAAAAATCAGCCGGGCGTGGTGGCGCATGCCTGTAATCCCAGCTACTCAGGAGGCTGAGGCAGGAGAATCACTTAAACCTGGGAGGCAGAGGTTGCAGTGAGCCGAGATTGCACCATTGCACTCCAGCCCGGGCAACAAGATCTAAACTCCATCTCAAAAACAAACGAACAAAAAAGTCAGTTCCTTTTTGCAAAACTCCTTTCTGATTGAAATGATACAGTATTACTATCAGCTCTGAAACTCAGTGTTTCCAAATACACTTTTCCACATTCTCCTAGCAAAATAACATCAACGGGCGAAGCTTATGAAAGCAAGTGCCCATGAGAAATGCCACAAGGAGACTCCAGTGAGCGCCTTTGCTTGAGGTCAATTTTCACTCGACAAATCACTAAGTGATTTGTTTGCCTTTGTCTACACCCTGACAGTTGTCTCATTTGCTACAATTTAACAAGTCACGCCAGAATGTCATCCTTGCTTATTGTGTGAAAACAGAAGGCACTAGGACAGACTTTTCCTCTGGAGAACTTGGCAATGAAGTTCATTGAGTTGGGATGAGCTGATCCAATCATATATTACAGGAGACATACAAATGGATTTCCACAACTGTTTTCACCCTAATCTCTGCCTGGTCATTACATTTGATTTGATGGGGCCATTTGAGCACCGCTGTGAGGACTGGAGTAGTCTTCATCTCGGCTGGTCTACCAGTTAACCACTTCCACGTGTCTGTCTTCTGCATGGAGACGATTTCAGGTACTTGTTCTGCCAGTCATTCAGGGACACCACTACCCAAGAGGCCAGGCCCAGACAACAGTCCAGGCTCCACCTTTGTGATGCACAGAAGCCCAACTCAAGCTTCTTGAAGCTTCTTATCTGCTCTCTTAGGTTGGCACATGTATTTTCTCTTTCTCTTTTATAGATGACCCTTTAACAAGTGGGAGTCCCTGGCACATACTGGAGTTTGTGTGTCATTGTGTATGTGTTATATTTGCAAAAGCTGAATGCAACGCAAGTGTCCACCAACAGATAAATAGAAAGACAAAATATGACATATCCATACGATAGAATATTATTCAGGCAAAATAGAAAGCACATTCTGACATATGCTACATCATGGATGGACCTTGAAGACATTATGCTAAGTAAGATAAACCAGTCACAACAAGACAAATGCTATATGATTCCACTTTTACAAGGTTCTTAGAATAGTCAGATTCATAGAGATGGAAAATAGAATGGTGGTTTCCAGGGGCTGGGGGAGGGGAGAATGGGGAGATTTTGCTTAATAGGCACAGAATTTCAGTTGGGGAAGATGAAAAGAATTGTGGAGATGGATGGTGTGATGAGTCCACAACAATGCAAATATACTTGATGCCAATGAACTGAGCACTTAGAAATGGTTAAGTTTGTAAATTTTATGTTACATGCATTTTACCATAATTTTTATATACGCATTTATAAATATATATATGGTGTGTGTATGTGTGTATGTGTGTGTGTGTTTCATCCCTATGTACAAGGCAAGACTGCTTCCAGTGAAAAATTTAATTCATAGCTGGTAAATACAACTGGCTGTTTTTTTTTGTTTTTCTTTTTTTTGAGATGGAGTCTCGCTCTGTCGCCCAGGCTGGAGTGCAGTGGCACAATCTCAGCTCACTGCAAGCTCCACCTCCTGGGTTTGCGCCACTCTCCTGCCTCAGCCTCCCGAGTAGCTGGGACTACAGACGCCTGCCACCACGCCTGGCTAATTTTTTTTTTTTGTATGTTTAGTAGAGACGGGGTTTCACCATGTCGGCCAGGATGGTCTTGATCTCCTGACCTCGTGATCTGCCCACCTCGGCCTCCCTAAGTGCTGGGATTACAGGTGTGAGCCATCGCGCCCAGCCATAACTGGCTGTGTTTATCCCTGGAGGAGAGGGTCTGTGTCTATCCCTGGAGGAGAGGGTCTGTGTCTATCCCTGGAGGGAGGAGAGGGTCTGTGTCTATCCCTGGAGAAGAGGGTCTGTGTCTATCCCTGGAGGGAGGAGAGGGTCTGTGTCTATCCCTGGAGGAGAGGGTCTGTGTCTATCCCTGGAGGGAGGAGAGGGTCTGTGTCTATCCCTGGAGGAGAGGGTCGCTCATCGCCTCCCCATTGCTCATAGAGGACTGCACTTGGTACTTTATAGGCCTCCCGCCCTCCTGCGGGAGAACATTGTCAACATCACAACTGGCTGGCAGGGCCATTGTCCTTAAGGGCCTCACTGAACTCTTCCTTCCACCACCTCCCAGAGCATGGAAATCTCGCCCCGACTGCAGGGGGAGAAGGGGACACAGTGCTGTTTCTCCTTCCTTCTCCTCCTCACTCCTTCTTAGAGTGGGCGAGCAACCTGGTTTCACCTTCCAAAGTGTCATTAGTTACCTCAAGAATGGTCATCGACTTCTCATGACATCCTCAAACTCAATGATTTCCGAGTCATGTTTAATATTTTTACGTTTTTATTTTAAAATTACAATGTAAATTAATACAGTCTTTTTTTAAAACTCGATACAGAAGTATGTAAAGTGGCTTTTTTGTTCTCCTCTGCCCCCTGCCCAACCCCACTTGGAGGAGGCCTGCCCCTGGTCTTAGCAGCTGGGCCCTGGGCTGACTCACCTGGTGGCCCCTCCCTCGGAGTGCACTTGTCACCCTGCTCCACCTCCTGGGAGGCTGATTACACGGATGGTGTCACGGGGCCCCCTTCTTCCCTGGCTTCCACTCCACAGCTTCTCCTTCCCCTTAGGATGGCCTCAGGTGACTGCATCCTCCCCCATCAGCTCCCATCCCACCCTCCTTCCTGAAACTGCTTCTTCTTCACTCCCTCAGAGCTGTAGATTCTAGGGGTGCCCTGCTGCGTCCAGCCCCCCAACTGCTCAGTCTATCATGGTCTTCGTGCCCACATCTTTGTAAATAGTTCATCGATTAAACACTCCTCCAATTGCCCCATTCAAGTCAAGGGTCTTCTCAGGACCCTGACTTTGCTGTTTAAAAGAAAACAGTCCCACCCGTCATTTAGGCAGGGTTTGGGAAAGAGTGTCAAAACACAAAGGTGGTGTCTTAAATCCAAAGAGTTTGCATATCTTTGCTATATTTCTTGATGCAGTTGAAAACACATAGACTGATCAATAATACTCAGCTCCTAAAATTGTTTTCTGCTTCCAAGCTTGTGAAACACATTTATGTTTAAGGCAAAGTTTGTGTGTGTGTGTGTGTGTGTGTGTGTTTTAACACAATTGACCCCTTATCATTTTGATCCTGATCATAAGAATTATTTCGGCCGAGCACGGTGGCTCACACCTGTAATCCCAGCACTTTGGGAGGCTGAGGAGGGCAGATCATGAGGTCAGGAGGTTGAGACCATCCTGGCTAACATGGTGAAACCCCATCTCTACCAAAAATACAAAAAATTAGCCGGGCGTGGTGGCGGGCGCCTGTAGTCCCACGTACTCAGGAGGCTGAGGCAGGAGAATGGCATGAACCTAGGAGGCAGAGCTTACAGTGAGTTGAGATTGCACCACTGCACTCCAGCCTGGGCGACAGAGCAAGACTCCGTCTCAAAAAAAAAAAAAAATTATTTCGAACACTTTTGTTTCCACAGTATTCTTGCAACATCTGGGGCATGAACACAGTTCTCAGATATAAATGGGAACTGAGCAAGGAAGAAATAGGTTACTCTGGGTGTTCAGGATTTCATTAAATGTTTTTACTACCTCAGCTTTCTTTTCCCCCTAAGTAGTCAGTGACATGGTGGTATCCTATCTAATCCAACTCTTCTAGCAGCACTTTGGGGCAAAATTTCAAAGCCCCGAAGCTCAGTTTCCTGCTAGGCTGGGCTTCAATCCCTTAAAAGGTAGAGGTGGTCACAACTGACTGCTTCCCTGGAGTCTGTGGGAGGCATCTATCCTTTTTCAGCACCTGGATCCCTGTTGTTCTTGAGTGGAGGCTGGAAGTTCTGTGAATCGGAAGCTCTGTGAATCAGAAGCTCTGTGAATCAAAAGCTCTGTTCTCCTTGGGCTGAGAGGCAGGTACCCGCTAAGCCAACCACCCTGGAGCTGGAATCTGGAGCACAGAGGTTCAAATGCTGAAGACAGCTGACTTTCAACCACAGGCATTTCTGACCCTGGTGCAAGACCATTTCTGCTCCTGCTCCCCTATCTCCCCTAGTTCTTGCTCATTTCCATGCCTGGTTCTTAGCTTCCCAGTCCATTTTCTGAGCTCCCCAAACCCTTCATCAAATACTTTTCTGCCTAATTTATACTGATCAGACTGTATTGCCCGCAAGAAAAACCCTGACACATGCAGGAGTCATCTGCACAAAGTGCCATGAGTAGGTGACTGCTAAGAATAATACTTAGAAACTGTTTATTATTATTATTATTTTGAGATGGAGTTTCACTTTTGTCACCAAGGCTGGAGTGCCATGATGTGATCTCGGCTCACTGCAACCTCTGCCTCCCAGGTTCAAGAGATTCCCCTGCCCCAGCTTCCTGAGTAGCTGAGAATACAGGCGCCCACCACCACGCCTGGCTAATTTTTCTATTTTTAGTACAGACGGGGTTTTACCATGTTGGCCGGGCTGGTCTTGAACTCCTGACCTGAGGTGATCCACCTGCCTTGGCCTCCCAAAGTGCTGAGATTACAGGCCTGAGCCACCGCACCCAGCCTGTTTATTATTATTATCATTATTGCTATTAAATCTCCCTTTTAGTACTACAACTTTACGAAACACTGTAGGAGGCAAAATGAGGTACAGAGCTTATTTATTTTTTTAAGATAGCTTTGAGATGTAATTCATATACTGTACATACAATTCACCTATTTAAAGTGTACAATTCAATGATTTTTAGCATATTTAGAGTTGTGCAACCACCACCACAGTCAATTTTAGAAGATTTCATCAACTCAAAAAGAAAGCCTTTAGCCATCACCCCCACCCCTCCCACTTCACCCCACCCCCAGCCCTAAGCAACCACTAATCTACTTCCTGTCTCCATAGATTTCCTTGTTCTGGACTTTCTATGAATGGAGTCACATAGTCTGTTGTCCTTTGTGACTTGCTTCTTTCAGTTAGCATAATGTTTTCAAGGTTCATCCAAGGTGTAGCATTAGTACTTCATTCCTTTTTATGGCTGAATAATGTTCCACTATGTGGATATATCACACATTATTTATCCATTCATCAGCTGATGGACAATTAGTTGCTTGCACCTTCTGGCTGTTATGAATAATGCTGTTGTAAGCATTCATGAATAAGTTTTGTGTGGACATCTGTTTTCAGTTCTCTTGACAGATACCCGGGAGTGAAACTGCTGGCTCCTACGGTAACTCTATGTCTAGTTGTTTGAGGACCTGTCAGACTTTTCCAAATTGGCTGCACCATTTGACATTCTCACCAGTTCATACTTTTAAAAATTACCCACGTTAAACAAGAAATGATGTTTATAAATCAGTCATCATAATTGAACTTCATACCATGGTAGTCTCATGTGTAAAAAGTGCTGTAAAAAATAAGTGCTTACCATGTTACTTTATGTCTTCACAGCTATGATTGTCAGTGGCCTTATAAACTATTTTTTCCTAGAGACTCAAGCTAATAAATCTCTTTTGAAAGTTGTGTGGCAATTCCTCAGGGATCTAGAACTAGAAATACCATTTGATCCAGCTATCCCATTACTGGGTATATACCCAAAGGACTATAAATCATGCTGCTATAAAGACACAAGCACACATATGTTTATTGCGGCACTATTCACAATAGCAAAGACTTGGAACCAACCCAAATGTCCAACAATGATAGACTGGGTTAAGAAAATGTGGCACATATACACCATGGAATACTATGCAGCCATAAAAAATGATGAGTTCATGTCCTTTGTAGGGACATGGATGAAATTGGAAATCATCATTCTCAGTAAACTATGGCAAGAACAAAAAACCAAACACTGCATATTCTCACTCATAGGTGGGAATTGAACAATGAGAACACATGGACACAAGAAGGGGAACATCACACTCTGGGGACTGTTGCGGGGTGGGGGGAGGGGGGAGGGATAGCTTTAGGAGATATACCTAATGCTAAATGACGAGTTAATGGGTGCAGCACACCAGCATGGCACATGTATACATATGTAACTAACCTGCACATTGTGCACATGTACCCTAAAACTTAAAGTATAATAATAATTGAAAAAAAGAAAGTTGAATCATAAAAATTGCTATGACACTTTGTGAAAGCCATAAGCTCGAAAGAGACAAATAGTTCTCTTCCTGAGCCTTCCACCCACACAAATATTAGGTATGCTTGCTGGCTAATGCTGCCTTGCCAAAGGGGGAGGATACGTCATTTATAAGAATCAGAAAATGGTGCATTAAAAAGAGAAAATGGAGAGTGGGAAAGGATGAGATGCATAAAGAGATGCTGAAAATAAACCTTTACCACAAAAAGATGGAAATTCAATTAGATGTATGTCCCATAACTAAATACACAACTGTAGATGTAGGAGATAAATCAAATGAGATATTTTAAATTGTTATTTTAATAAACCCAGTAATATTGTACACAGACAATATAAAAATCTCTGTAGTCAAAGGACTTTTAAAAAAATTACATCTCCTTCTGCTATAGAAAAACTTCACGCACCTCCAGCAGCAAAGAATCTTATTTCTCAGTGGTAAGGCACGTTAGGGATACTCTTGCTACTATGTAACAGACTTTATCAATGTTCCCTCCAATTAAACATAATAAGGCCAGGTGCAGTGGCTCCCATCTGTAACCCCAGCACTTTGGGAGGCCAAAGCAGGAGAATCATTTGAAGCTAGGAGTTCAAGACCAGTGTGGGCAACATACTGAGACTCCCTCCTCTACAAAATATATATATTTTTTTTTAATTAGCTGGGTATGACTGTAGTCCCAGCTACTCAGGAGGCTGAGGCAGGAGGATGGCTTGAGCCCAGGAGTTGGAAGCCACAGTGAGCTATGATCGTGCCACTGCACTCCAGCAGTGTCTCTAAAATAAAATAATAATAATAAATGTCCAATCACAATTTCCACTATGGGGTGGGGGGTGGCTGAGAATTAAGAGTCACCTTGTCCACCAGGGTGTTGCTCTGGGCAGGGCAGGAGATGGTGTGGCAGATTCTGCAGAGCTGAGAGCCCAAAGCTGGGGACCACTGAGAAGAGCAACTGAGTTTCTGAGGTTCGGCAAGCACAGAGAAACCAGGTGGAGGGCTCATCATTAACGGGAAATGTTGAAGCCAGACTGAGCTTCCAGGGTAATTACAGTGCATTTGATAGGAAATGAATTTCTGATAGGAAAATGAAACACAAGTTATGCTAGCTGTGACCCCTCCACAGCAAATACCGTAAGGAAAGAAGGCGGTTCCCAGAGACACCTCAACCAAGAGATTCCAGAGAGCCAGAGGTCCCTGCTCCAGTGGCAGGTTTGGTAAGATTCACTCTGACCTAGATGCCACTATCAGAAGGAGGAAGCAGGAGGAAGATCACTTATTTGGGGAAAAGGGGACCTGTTACTGGAAAGGGGTCCTGATCCAGACCCCAGGAGAGAGTTCTTGGACCTTGCACAAGAAAGAATTCACGACGAGTCTATAGATCGAAAGCAAGTTTATTAAAGATGTAAAGAAGAATGGCCACTCCATAGGTAGAGCAGCAGTATGGGCTGCTCAACTGAGTATACTTAGGGTTATTTCTTGGTCATATGCTAAACAAAGGGTGGATTATTCATGAGTTTACCAGGAAAGGGACAGAGACTTCCCTGAAACAAGGCTTCCTCTCCCTTTTAGACTATAAAGGATGACTTCCTGACATTGCCATGGCATTTGTAAACTGTCATGATGCAGGTGGGAGTGTCTTTTAGTATGCTAATGCATTATAATTAGTGTATAATGAGCAGTGAGGATGAACAGAGGTCACTTTCCTCACCATCTTGGTTTTGGTGGGTTTTGGCAGCTTCTTTACTGCATCTTGTTTTATTTATCAGCGGGTTCTTTGTGACCTGTATCTTTGTGACCTGCCGACCTCCTGTGTCATCCTGTGACTAGGAACGCCTAACCTCCTGGGAATGCAGCCAGGAGGTCTCAGCCTTATTTTACCCAACCCCTATTCAAGTTGGAGTCATTCTGGCTCAAACACTTCTGACAAACCTTACAGGATATTTGAACTTTGAAGTAACTACTAGTTTACAGAGACAGAAGAAGAGAGACAGAGTAAAAGAGACCATTTTAAAATGAATAAGAGTGTCGCACAACAAAATCTAAATACACGTTTTGGTGCGAGGTGGTAACTGGGGACTCCAGAGGGCAAGAAGATATAATTTTTTTTTTAATTAGGATTTTTGGCCGGATGCTGTGGCTCATGCCTGTAGTCCCAGCACTTTGGGAGGCTGAGGCGGGTGGATCATGAGGTCAAGAGATCAAGACCATCCTGGCCAACATGGTGAAACCCCATCTCTACTAAAAATACAAAAATTAGCTGGGTGTGGTGGCATGCGCCTGTAGTCCCAGCTACTCGTGAGGCTGAGGCAGGAGAATCGCTTGAACCCAGGAGGTGGGTTACGGTGAGCCAAGATTGTGCCACTGCACTCTAGCCTGGCAACAGAGGAGACTCTATCTCAAAAAATTAGGATTTTTTTGTGCCCTAAACTGCAGAGAGTAAATTCCTATCCTGCCGCCCCTGTGGTTCAAGTCATCCTAAGATCTGTGCATAGCATCAACCTCCAGCTCCTAGATGAGAAGGAGAAAGGAAATCATCTTGGGCTGAGATCAAACTCCAGGGAAAGAAATCCCAGAGAGTTAGCAGAAGGCAGACAGGGATATTTATCATTCTTCAACACTGAATGTTTAAGGAGTGAAACTACTTCTCAGGGATGGAAGTACAATTTCAACGGTGTCACCTTAGGCCATAGGGGCAGTGATCTAGAGCTTATTTAGGGAGATTAGGCCTTGGAGGAGAATATATTCCACAATCAAGCCAGAAAGCAAGGCCAGAGCTGAGAGAAGCTACAGGCAGCTTGTGCAGCCCTGGAAACCAGGGGAACCACCAGGTTGTCCACCAGCCTATGCGCCTCCAAGCTGGGATCTCTTGAGTCAGACAGCTGAGGCCAAAGACTGGGCATCACCTTGTGGAGCAGCAGGTGTGGGGGAGATTTGGGCTGGGTGCTCTGTTGCCTTTCAGGAGATGGCTGTCACCCTATGGTGTGATGCCTAAGCACGGCTCATTCCCACTGAAGAAAGCTTTGTTGTGGTTCATGAATGAGTGCCCGCTAGGACAGGGGTGAAACGAGGAGTGTTCCTGGGATGGACAAGTCCCCAGATGAAGAAAGTGAGACCCTTGCCTGGTATCAGGCTTACCAATGACCTTGGGATGGGATGGATAGAGAAGCAAGGTCTGGGTGAAGATCTAGTTCTCATCTTCTAGGAAATGGTGGTGGCCCTCAGGACAGGGAAGCTCCTTTGCAAACACACAGCCATCTTGTGAGGAGAGATACACGGGGGAGGGAAGGCAGAGCCCACCTAGGCCAAAACATCATTGTGGGCTTTAAGTTTCAAACTAGGCTTTTAAAAGTCGACAACAGTTAGGCATAGTTGTGGTGCACACCTGTAGTCCCAGCCACTGGGGAGGCTGAGGTAGGGGGATCTCTTGAGCCCAGGAGTTCAAGACTTCAGTGAGCTATGATCATGTCACTGCACTCCAGCCTGAGTGACAGAGCAAGACTCCGAGTCTAAAATAAAATTTTAAAAAATTCAACCAGGTAAATCTATAGGGTTAAAGCTAAAAAAGTATAAAAGTCATATAGAAAAGTCTCCCCACATTCCTCTACCCCCATCTACTCCACCTACCTCCAGAAAACAGAACCACTATTATGAGTAGATCTTTGTGTAGTTTCCGAGAGATTTTTCTGCAGATATAAATAAATATTTTTTGCCTTCTTTCTCCACAAATGCTGGCATACTCTACATGCCATTCTGCACTTTGAATTTTCTTTTTTCTTTTTTTTTTTTTTTTTTGAGACAGAGTCTTGCACTGTCACCCAGGCTGGAGTGCAGTGGCGCCATCTCGGCTCACTGCAACCTCCACCTCCCCGGTTCAAGCAATTCTCCTACCTCTGCCTCCCAAGTAGCTGGGATTACAGGTGCCCGCCACCACGCCTGGCTAATTTTTTGTATTTTTAGTAGAGACAGGGTTTCACTATGCTGGCAAGGCTGGTCTCGAACTCCTGACCTCGTGATCTGCCTGCCTTAGCCTCCCAAAGTGCTGGGATTTCAGGTGTGAGCCACTGCACCCGGCCACTTTGACTTTTCAATTGAACACTGTATCCCAGGGACCTTCCCACATCAGAGTATGCAGAGTTTCCTTGTTCCGTTTTATGGCTGTATACTGTTCCACTTCATGATTAGCTGGACCACAATTTTCTTTACCATTCCCCCAATACAGGACACTAAGTGCTTTCCAACTTTTTTTAACGTAAACAGTGTTACCATGAAATGAACAACCTGGTATACCTTTCACTTTTCAGGGTGCGGCTCTATCATCAGGATAAAGATAAATTTCTAGAAGGGAAACAGCTGGATCAGAGTGGGTGCATTGGTAGCTCTGAGAGGTATTCGTAAATAGTTCTCCAAAAAGGAGACACCAATTTACACTCCCTTCAGCAAGTAGGGGGGTGTTTTACTTTTTCTTTTTGAGATGGAGTCTCGCTCCTCGCCCAGGCTGGAGTGCCGTGGCTCAATCGCGGCTCACTGCAGCCTCTGCCTCCCAGGTTCAAGCAATTCTCCTGCCTCAGCCTCCTAAGTAGCTGGGATTACAGGCACCCCCACCACGCCTGACTCATTTTTTGTATTTTTAGTAGAGTCAAGGTTTTACCGTGTTGGCCAGGCTGGTCTTGAACTCCTGACCTCAGGTGACCCATCTGTCTCAGCAAATGGTCCTCCCAAAGTGCTGGGATTACAAGTGTGAGCCACTGCACACAGCCATCTTACTCTTAACATACCCAAAGTGTTCAACTTTTCTTCCAAGTCTGCCTCTCCTCCTTCTGTCACCACCATCACCCATTTGCTCAAGTCTGAAGGCAGGACGCCACCCTCACACCTCCATCCTTGCGCCCCAGCAGAACGCCCTGACAGTACTTCTCCTAGAAGAATCTGCCCCTTCCCGCCTTCACTCCGGTTACATCTGGAGTTAGCCTCAGCCCCTCTCACCTGGACACCTGTGCAGGTCCCCTGCCTCTCCACTCTCCACCCTCCTCACCAGCCCACCCCATGCTCTACACTGCAAGCCAAGGGGCTACAAATGTCGCAGCTGGGTGGGCTCACTCTCAGCCCATCATAGCGGTGGAAAACAGGACACTCCTCTCTGCAGGATCCAGGCTGTCCGGCATATCCCTCAAAACCCAGGCCCTGCTGTTAAGGCCCGGACCAGATGGGGTCCTAGGGGTCGTCTCCCTGCACCCATGTGAAGCTTCCGAGCATTTGTCCTTGGGGTTTTGCCCCATGGCATCCCAGAGCCACCCAGGCACTACGTTCACCACCTGCTGCCCTTCAAGATGAAGAAGAAGAAGAAAAATAAAGGGAGTTCGCCACAGGCCTGAGTGTGGAGGAGACAGAGAAAGAACAGCACAGAAAAGAAAGGCCAGGAAGGCCCCAGATGCCAGGTCAGGTTCACTTCATGTAGAAATCACTTCAGCAGATTGCTCCGCTAAAGAGAGGAAAATACACTTAACATGATGCATGGCCCCCGCTTGGCTCAAAGCTGATTGCGTCTCTAGGCTAGCCACAAGCGGGCAGAGCTTATTAAAAACAGTGCACATGGTTCTCTGCCCAAGCTCAGAGCCCTTTCCCTCTGAGCCACTCAGAGCATTTCCCAGTGTGGGTGAGGAAGTGTGCAAGGCCTGGTAGACCTTAGACTGCATGGCTGCAGTTTCTGTAACTATTGTTCATCCTGAGAAGTGAAGGTTTGGAAAACTAAATGAAGAGGCCCAAGAATGCCATCTGCTTTCTTGAGGCATTGGTTCAACGTTTACTCAGCAAATGTGCATCGTGCTCCTGCCCTGCACTGGGCTGAGCTGGGAGCAGGATTAGACGCTAAGACAAAGTCATGGAGAAGTTCAGTGCCATGAGCTCTGCAGGAAAGATGGACCCAGGGCATTGTGGGCATACTTTGGGCAAGAAGAATGATGAGGCTGTAAATCCTGAGAAGGCACTCCCTCCCACATTCATTCTCAGAGTCCCAGAGTGTTAGGGGCAGGAGGAATTCCAGCTGTGGTTCTGGAGGATTGTTAAACCTTTTTGATGTGTTTCCTACTCTGAGGCATGTTTGCTTTACTCACAATGGTGATGCAATTCTCCGATTACCTAGCAACTGTACTAAGGCTCTAAAGAAAAAGGCAGGTTCTTCCAATACATAGATAAGTCCCAGGTGGAAGGACAAGACCCCAGCCTGGAGAGGTGTTTGTATTGGGAGGAGAATGAGAACGTAAATCCCTGAAGCTGGGAGTGGGTCTGGTGCTGAGCAAACCCTTTACGACTCTGGTCAGTGCTGAAATTTACTTCAAGGTCCTTTCTCAGTTGCTGGGGCATTTGAAGGGGATGTTCCCAGAGATCTGGGCTGGTAATCATTTCCCTGCCGAGGTGTCACCAGAAATGGATGGCCCTCACATTGCTTCACCTGTCTCCCTAGGTTGCCCTTCTTAATCACTTCAAAACAGAGCCATCTGCCAGGGCAGTGGGCAATGGGACGCTCCTGGGCAGCTCCATCATCTCTAGCCAAGAATCATTTGGATTGGCCAGAACTGCACTCTGATCCCAGCCAGAGGACCCCAGTTCCAAAGTCCTTCATTGTGCAAACAAAGAGACACAAGAGATGCCTTGCAAGTTGAGGCAAGTCAGGCTCAGAAGGAGACCATGAAATTCAGCAGCATCTGTGGGAGGGGCAGGGGGGTGCAGAGAGGATAGGGGAAAGGGAGGAATCAGCAGCTCCTGATCCCCTCCATGTGCCGGACTCTGCAAGTGGCTTTGTTTCCACAAACCCGCCATGCCTCTAGGAGGCAGCACCGATTGTCCTGATTCACAGCTCGGAAGCAGGGACAGACAGCATGGATAACTCACCCAAGATCACCCCAGGCAAAACTGGGAACTTGTCTTAGTTCATTCAGGCTTCTATAACAAAACAGCACAGACAGGGTGGCTTATAAACAACAGCAATGTGTTGCTCACAGTTCTGGAAGCTGGAAGTGCAAGATCAAGGTGCTGGCAGATTCCATGCCTGGTGAGGGTCTACTTTCTGGTTCCTGTGTCCTCACATGGTGGAAGGGAGGAGGGGGCTCTCTGTGACCTAATCTTTCATAATGGCACCAATCCCATTCATGAGGGCCCCACCCTTCTGACCTAATCACCCCCTAGAGGCCCCACTTTCTAATACCATTACTTTGCAGGGTATGGGTTCAACATACAAATTTCAGGTGGGGGGCGTGCAATACAAGCAATCAGGCCATAGCAGAGTAAAACCCAAATATCCCCAATCCTAATGTCTAGACCTCCCCTGTAAAACCATAAGCAGGATCTACTAGACAGAATCAGACTGAGTGCACACTCCTGGGAACTGTGAGCTTATATAAAAATTCACATCATGGCCTTTTAACTGCACCCCTTAACTCAAGACCCCTTGTCTCCAAACCCCAACTTTGACTAGTTAGAGAATCACACAGAAATCATTATAAAGTGCTTAGAACATCAGAGTTTTCACATGGTGACTAATACTTTTATTGACTTATTTTTATTGACACATAATATTTGTACGTATTGATGGGTTACATGTGCTATTTTGTTACATGCACAGAATGTGTGATACTGAGTTGGGGTATTTAGGCTATCTATCCCCCTCCAGTATTTATCATTTCTTTTCTTTTTTCTTTCTCTCTCTTTTTTTTTTTTTTTCAACAGAGTTTCTCTCTGTCACCCAGGCTAGAGTACAGTGGCACGATCTCAGTTCACTGCAACCACCACCTCTCGGGTTCACGGGATTCTCCTGCCTCAGCCTCCCGTGTAGCTGGGATTACAAGCGTCCGCCACCACACCCGGCTAATTTTTTGTATTTTTAGTAGAGACAGGGTTTCATCATGTTGGCCAGACTGGTCTTGATCTCCTGACCTCAGGTGATCAACCCTCCTCGGCCTCCCAAAGTGCTGGGATTACAGGTGTGAGTCACCACACCCAGCCTGTATAATCGTTTCTGTGGGCAAACACATTTATCAAACCACCTCCATCCTCTAACATTTGTTTTTTCTCAGACGTGAGATCCTATTTGTAGGACTGTAACAACAAGGAATTTTATTAATATGATGTCTAGAGAACTAAAGAGGCACATGTGCCCTAGAGGAAGAGCAGATGTCCTCTGTGAGTTCTCCTCTATCAGGGGTCAGGTTGGATGAAATCTGACCCCCACCTGCCTTTGTAAATAAAGTTTTATTGGAACACAGTCACACCCATTCATCTGTGTCACATCTATGGCTGCTTTGTCACTACAACAGCAAAGTTGAGTAGTTGCAGCACAGACTTTCTTTGGCCCACAAAGCTGAAAATATTCATGATCTGGGCCTTTACAGAAAAGGTTTGCTGACCCCAGCGCGGAATCACTATGGGATTGCCTGTGCAGGAGCTGTGCCAGCTGTGTTCACATCATACATCGTGTTTTCATTCACCAAGCTCCCTTCCGACTACAAAACTCTGCCATTCTCTGATGTAGGAGATGTGACTCAAGGCCACACCGTGCACTTCTCCGTAAAGCCACCTCCTGGACCAGTTGGGTTTCTTGCTCTTTTTCCTTCTGAAGCAATCCTCTCTCTCCCACTAGGCCCCCTGAGTGCACTAAGCAGAGGTGCCGCCTCTGAGTGGAATGTGCCAGGCCCCAGAGCTGCCTCTGAGTCTGCAGGAGTGCAGAGTGGGCAGAGGGCTCTCTCTGCTGTTTTCCTTCAGGGCGTATCCCATCTCAGTCTAACAGGGAGGTGCCCAGAAAATAGGTGGAGGTGAGGGCCACTCAGCCCAGTGGCCCTCTGAGCTGTTCCTTCTTGACGGGCACACACAGCTCGCTTCTTCACTTTCTTTTCCATCCACTGCCGGGCCCAAGCCAGCCTTCCAGGGAGCAGCCATGCCTTACCTCTACCGGGCCCCAGGGCCCCAGGCACACCCGGTTCCCAAGGACGCCCGGACCACCCACTCCTCAGGCCAGAGCTTTGAGCAAATGAGGCAGGAGTGCCTGCAGAGAGGCACCCTGTTTGAGGATGCAGACTTCCCAGCCAGTAATTCCTCCCTGTTCTACAGCGAGAGGCCGCAGATTCCCTTTGTGTGGAAACGACCAGGGGTGAGTGGGGCGAGCAGGGGAAGGAGCACAGATGAGGCCAAAGCTCAGCAGCCCGTGCAGGAAGTGGAAACAGGGGTGCTGGGGAGGGGCCGGCTACACTCAGTGCAACTGAGGTGCACCATCCCAGTCTACTGTGGAAAGCTTTGCAGTTTGGAGGCAGAAAATGATGTACAGGCCTGGGATGCTCTGCGGTGGGGACCCGGGGCATCTGGTTGTACCCCTCCCCTGCCCCAAGCTCTCTGACTCCCACCAAGGCTGAGGACCTGGAGTCAGAGCGGGTCTTGTCAGCAGGTGATAGGCACAAATCAAAACCTTATACACAAGGACAGGCCCCCACCCTGTGTGTGGTAACACTGAGATCACGTACGTACAGTGTTCTGTGGCTTCTGGCCCAGAGCTGAGGTGCTCAGTGTGGATGGATGTTTGGCTCAGCAAGGTCTTAGCAACTGGGTGACAGATGGAATACAAGGGAAGCAGGAATCTTCTCCCCAGAACCATGCACCCCCCATTCCCAGAGATAAGGGTGAACAGTGCCCCACCTCTGACAGTCTGGTGGTGTCGTCCCAAGAGGCACCAGCTGGTCACTGGATCCCAAGAGGTGCTAGCTTGTGCCTGGGACGCCATGTCAATATTTGCGGTGCTGGATTAGTCAGGGCTCTACCTCTGACCCAGCGCCAGCTGGGCTGGCTTCCATTCCCTCCAGGTGGATACTGGCCTGGGAGTGGCTCTTGTGGGGTCAGGTTGCTTTTGGGCAAGGAGGGGCAGTACAAGGGATGCTGGTCCTACAAGTGAGATGCTGAGTGCCCATCTTATCCTGACAATTTGTCTCATGCATATAGTCATATCACTTAATTTCCCTGAGCCTCAGTCTCCTCACCTGTAAAATGGGAACAATAATGACTAACGCAGGCCAATGTCTAGCACACAGAAGGTTTCCAGTACATTACAGCTATTCTCACATTATTACTATTACTGATACTATTATTATCATCATTAGGATGATTATTAGCTCTGAGTCTCATCTTACATATGAGTAGCAAAGGACTCATCATAACTACCTCCTCACTATCTTCCAACATTAAAATAATGTTGATGATTAAAACAAAATTTTTTTAATGCACATTCACAAAACCTCTGGGCTCTTCAGGGGCAGGGCCAAAGTGAACCCAAGCGGCTGTTTCTGAAGTGGTAAGGGTTTTATTGCTGTTTCCTGCGGTAGGCAGTGTGGGGTGTATGTGTGTGCATGCACTTGTGTGTTTAGGAATTTGTGTATGTGCATGTGTGTGACTGTGTGCACACGTGTGTGGATATGCATGAATGTGGGGGGTGGGTGACTGCATTCATAGGCACACAGGTGCCTTGATCTTCACCTGCCAGGTAATTGATCCCACAAGGTGCCATTTTCCTGGGGAAATCACAGTGAGCATTCAGTGGCCATATCGGAGTTGGGGTGAAAGCTCCCAGGCACCTTCCTCACCACAACCTGAAGCCACGCTGGGATTGGTTTTGGTTCTCTGCATATGGCCAATTGCAGTGTGAGGTCAGGGCACTGGCAGATCACGTAGGGTTGCACTTTACAGACAGAATTAGTAGGTCATTCCCTGCTAAGTAAGAAAAAGGACATTTCCAAAATAAAAAAGCAGAAGTTACAAGACATAAAAGAGTGACCCTCTGAGGGGCACCGCCCACGACCATTAGGTCTCCCTGGGCTTATTTCCGGCCTTAACGCACGAACAAACGGGCGCGTGGGCAGCTGCCCAGGCTGCAGGCTGTGGGTGCATTTTTAACTGTGGGCAGAGATTTCCCTGCAGTTGATGTCAGGAGCCCTGGGAAATAGAGTTACAGAGAAACTGATTTCCTGGGCCCCTGGTAAGCAGAGCCCCTGGCCGGAAGCAGCGGCTCTTTCTGTTTGATCCAGTGTGTTGTACAAATGCTCATGTTCTCTACAGGCACTTGATACGAAAAGGTTGGAAGCACTTTTTCTCTTCCTTAAAATGGGGACAATAACGCAACTTATGGGGTCCTCATGAGGGTGAGCTGCATTACCACGAGTAGAGCACTTAGCAAAGAGCCTGGTGTGCAAAGAAACAGTGCCCATCCTCATTATTTCTACTGCTGTCATTGTAACCTAACACCATCGTCTCCTGACTCTAGGAGGGCCCCCATCCTTGCAGTCTGTATTGACGTCACCTAGTTTAAAGTGTAATCTGTACTCTACAACTCACCTACTTTTTGTCAAAGTTAGAATTCTCCAAGATAAAGGCTGGACACACAAACCAGCATGGAGGGCATCTTTGTCTCCCCCTTCAGAAGTCTCCCCTCCTGGGACCAGGGCCACCAAGGCCTGCCCAGCGACTCTCAAGTCCCAGATCTCCGTTCCAAGGGGCTGTCTTCCTTAGTATTATCTCCTCGGGCATTGCCCCAAATGCTGGGTGAGGCCTTCATCTACAGGCCAGGGCCCTTGATACACACAAGCCCCTGCCAAGATGCACCCCCACCTGCTACCCAGCCCATGCCCCCGTACCAGCCCTCTGTCCCTTCCTCATCCCGCTGTCTCCACCCAGGGCAGACCCTTTATTGATCTTAACCCAGGTCTACTGTGTTGCTGTCGTTCCCACGGACTCATTTTCAGAATCTGTTCGGCCTTTTCCTTTGTCTGCAACTGAGATTGTCCCTTTGGTCTGGTCCTCATTCTCGCACCCTTATCTGTTTCTTATTTAGGGGAGTTAGGAGCTTTACGTCATATCTTACAGATTTCTGTAAAATCAGGAGCAAAAGGGCTGAGGATGAGCATGGAGACTCTTTTTGCAGCATGGAGTCGCAGGGGGTCAGGGGGTGGCGAGCCATAGGGAAATCACAAGCGTTGCCAGGTTCCCTGCAGACCTCTGTGGCTTGGCCATCGTTTGCAGTGGGACTCAGCGTTACGCGGTGCACGTCTCGGCAGCCCGTGGGACCGTGGGGCTGGGCGGCCCTCCTCCCCAGCATCACCTTCTTGTCAAACACAGCTGTGCTTGGGGAGGGTGGGCAGAGCACAAAGCCAAGGGGACATCGGAGGGCAGTGGACAGCCAGGCTTGCCCTCAAGGGAGCCCAGGGCAAGGAGTGCACTGAGGGTGACTCAGGGAACTGGCTGAGAGGGGCTGGGAGGCAGAGAGGGTGATAGGCTCAACCTGGAGAGAAGGTGAGATCACCCCCAGGTCTCATGCAAGGCACTGTGGACCTGAGTGGAAGTGGGTGCACAGAAAGAGGAGGAGGGAGTATTGCGTGGGGTCTCCCAGCCTGATGGGGAGCAGCCACCATGCTGTCCACCCCTCCTTGTCTGCCTGTACCCATTTATTTTTGGCCAGGCAATTCCTCCCCCAATTCTCAGTGTAAATTCTCAGGACACCTCCCCGAAAGTGCCCACACCCCTCTAGCCCATGTGAACAACCCCTGTGGCAGACCTGTGCACAGCGTAGCATGTGACCACAGCCTCTCCTGCACGGTGAGCTTGCCATTCCCTGTGCTGCTCCCCTGACACCCAGGAGGGGTTGTCAGCTGTTCTGGGACAGCCCCAAAGGCCCCACAGCCTCCATCGTGCTGGGCACATGACAGGGATCGGCACACAGCTATGAACAGCAGCGTCTGGCATCTCCAGGCCTTGCTAGAAATGTGGCTTTTCTTCACTGGAAGCCCATGTGAAAGAAAGAATGAATGAAAAAGAAAGAGAGAAAGAAAGAGAAAAAGTGAGAAGGAGAGGAAGAGAGAGAGAGAGAGAAAGGGAAGGAAGGGAGGAGGGGAGGAAGAGAGGAAGGGAGGAAGGAAGGAAAGAAGGAAGGAAGGAAGGAGAGAAAGAGAAAGAAAGAAGAAAGATAGAAAAAAAGGAAGAAGAGAAAGAAAGAAAGAAAGAGAGAGAAAGAAAGAAAGAAAGAAAGAGAGAGAAAGAAAGAAAGAAAGAAAAAAAGAAAGAAAGAGAGAAAGGTGGCTTTTCCCTTTGTGAATTATTCACTGTGCTTAGTAGAGGAAAGTCTTCGGCTGAGCCCCGATGATGTACAAGGTAAACAGAACAGTCCCTGAAAGCAAACATTCCAGGGTGCTTGGCCCTTAGTGCTCCAGGAAAACCACCTGGTGGTAGGGCTGTGGGGTAGGGGAAGGGAGGGGAAGAGGGAGGGGTCTGCGTGCCTCCCTCGGGGCTTCAGGCATCTCCAGGCAGCAGTCTAGGTTCACTTCAGGTTTGTCAAGACCCCTGCAATTGAGACATCTCTGATCGTCCTATCACAGGACTGTAGCTTCAGGTAACCCCTTCCTCATGGCCTCCCAAACAACATTTCACAGGAACAAATGTACATCCAGGATCGACACGCACATGCAGGACACTCGCACCTAGACAATGCTCCCAAGTGCACATGCAACCAGCATACATGTGGAGCATACACAGGCACACACGTGTACCACACCTGGACACACACAACAAGGCAAGTCACAGGCACCTTGCACATGTGGGCATGTGGGCCGTCAGCATACACGCCACTCCCAGGCATCTAACCCAGGTCCACAGCCTAGCTGCCCCTTCCACACATGCGCCCGCAGAACCCCCGTGACTGGCACGTGTGCACATCAATTCCCAGAAACACTGACCCACAGAGGAGTCGGTCACACATCCAGACACCTCCCCAGTTTGTACCCGATGGCTAATTTGTGTTTACTTGGAGAGAGTTTCTGAGTTTTCTCCTTTTGTATTTTTCTCCTCATTGGGTGCGATTTGGTTTAAAACAAAAACAAAAACAAAAACAAACCTCTCCTGAACAAAGCAACCAATTGCAAGACAGGAGCTGGGAGGCGGTGGCAGCTGCAGGCACAGTTGGTACGGTTGACGGGGCCAGGCCTGCAGAAGGCTGGGGGAGGGGAGGGGCAGGGAGGATGGGAAGGAGGCAAGCATCCGGGAACAGCCCTGCCCCAGGAGCTAGCACAGCCTGCTGGGCAGGGATCTGTGGCTTTTGGAGTCCATTTTATGTCCACTTGAGGAGTGAGTAGCATTAGCAGCGGGGGCATTGCTTGCCAGGGCTATCCCCTGGCAGGGGCTGGGCAATCAAGACAGGGAGAGCTTGGGGGACTCCTGGGGTTCCCTTTGGGCAGGCACATTCTGCAACAAGCCCAGAATGTCTAAGCTGGCGACAGATAAGGATGCAGCCGTGAGAAGTTAAATGGTCCACTCTGAGCCCCACTGCTGAGTGGGGCAGGCTATTGCTGGGACTCTATCGAGGCCCACTAACATGATCCTGGTTTGCATTGTCCTTCTAGGCTCAGCTCAGAGCATTGTCCTTCTAGGCTCAGCTCAGAGCCACCTGCAAACTCCTGCGCTAGCGGAGGTGGTGGAGGAAGAACAGCAGTGTGCCTCCTACAGATAAGAGGGGTCTGCACAGGCAAGCCAGGACCCCAGAACTGAGCAGCTGCCCCCCACCTTCACTCCCTTTCCAACGACCATGGAGATCAGAGTCATTTAATGAAATGGCTCCAAAGCTATCTGGAGCTGGGGGTGGGAATGCAAAGACATGTGAGACCTGGCAGAGGAGAGGCCAGCATTTGGGAGGTCCTTACCTCCGCTGGGCCTGGGGTTTTGGTGCATCTAAAACACCCCGTGTTCTTCAGAAATTCTCCTGGCCAAGCTTTCTTGAATATTTTAGACACTAATGCCGCACATAGCTCTCCCTGGGCAGGCGCCGCTGGTGTCTGTCACTCCTCCAGGCTGTCACATCCTGGGGGATGCAGAGAAAGCACCAGCACTTGAAGCTTCTGCTCTTGGTCCTGATAATCCCCTTGACTTCAAAGACATCTCTGTCCTGCCTTTGATTCTTTGGGACACAAGATCAGAGGAGAAGCAGGGTCTTGAGAAGGCTGAGGAAGACAATTCAAAGCAGAGGTCTCTCGGGGAAGGTGGCGCAGCTTGAGCTCCCCACACGGCGTCCGCCCAGACACTGCTGGAACCTTCCACCTCCAGCCCAGGCCCCTTCTCAGTCCTGGTGCCTGGAAAAGTAGGAAGAGGTGGGAAAAATCCTTCACTCCTCTGCAGGCCCCGGCCCAGTTAACTCACCACCCCTGCAGGGTGAGCCAGAACGTGCCTCGCTGCCACAGGATTGGCTGTTTCCTCTCCCGGGACCGGCCCTGCTTCCTCCCTCCCTCCCTTTGTTTAGGTCTCTGCTCCTCTGCTTCCCCCAGAGACGCCTCCCCTGCTGACTGCTGTAGCTAGCCTTGCCCCATCCCACCCCTTCCCTCTCCATCCTCGCTCTTTTCTCTCCTGGTTTATGGTTTGTCTCTTCCTCAAATGCAATTTGCAAAACTCTCCTGAACGAAACAACAGCTTCTGGGAGGTGGTGGCAGCTGCAGGCACAGTAGGCGCCGTGGGTGAGGCCAGGCCTGAAGCAGGCTGGGAGAGGGGCGGGGCAGGAGGATGGGAAGGGGCGGGGCTTCCGCGAGCACCGCCCTCCGCGTCCAGGGCAGCTCCACCAGGGCAGGGGCTTTCCCTCTCTCTTTGCTGTTGTCCAGTGTCAGGAATGGAGCCCAGCAACTCAAAGAATGGAAGAATATATGCATTTCATAAGATTGCTTTCTACATTTTTTTATTCATGTTTTATAAATACCCCTCCATATTGTATATGTATATATTAATATGTATTAATGATTAGATTAATACACATAGTGTATGTGCTTATGTGTAATATAGAATAATATATATACAATGCACTTCGGTGAAACCATATGAGAGATGTGTGCATATCTCTCTTTATATGGTATAGATACATGAAATTTTACCTAAGCGCATATCTATAAAAAGAAACACTGAGCAGGGTGGCATGTGTTTGTAACCTCAATACTTTGGGAATCCAAGGCGGGAGGATCACTTGAGGCCAGGAGTTTGAGACCAGCCTGGGCAACATAGCGAGACCCCCATCTCCACACACACACAAAAAAAATTAAAAATTAGCTGGGCGTGGTAACTCACGTCTGTAGTCCCAGTTACTTGGGAGGCTGAGGTGGGAGGATTGCTTGAGCCCAGAAGGTCAAGGCTGTAGCGAGCTATGATCATGTCACTGCACTCCAGCCTGGGTGACACAGCAAGATTCTGTCTCTAAACCTATATATATTTGGAATCAACTTTGAGGGGAAGGATTATATAAAGAAAGAAATGGAGAAGCTGGGTGGGTAGGGAGTACGTTTAGTCCAAGGCCCCAGCCTGTGGTACATGCATTACTCAGCTCGTTGAAGCCCACTGAGGTCACAGAGCTCACAGCTGGGGTAGCCCTGGACTCCTAGCCCAGTGCCTGAGTGAGCACAGGAATCCTCAGTGTGTGGCTGATGTCCCGCTTTGTGGCCGGGTGTGGCCTGTGTCTCTTTGGCCAGAGGTTGGTGCTGAGTGCGGCTCAGGAGGCAGGACTTCTCCCCGGGGGAGGAGATTTACCAACGTTGAGCCCAGGCTTGTCCAGAGCATAGAGAGGTGGCAGCCTTTTACATCCACGTGGCCCTCCTCAGGGAAAAGAATCAAGCACAGGGAAAGCCCTCTGCCCCAAGAAACCAGAGAGACCCTGAGCCCACCCTTTCATGGTAGCTTGCAGCATGGCAGGCCTCAGCCTAATAACACTCTCATTCCTCCAGGAAATCGTGAAAAACCCGGAATTCATTCTTGGAGGGGCCACCAGGACTGATATCTGCCAGGGAGAGCTGGGTGAGTGTGAGTGGATGGAGCATGGCGAGAGGGAAGTTGAGTTGCTGGGACAGGCGAGCAACTGCAGCACAGGGTCCCTGAGGACCCAAGAGGCATGGAGTTGGGGGAACAACACTGCTTCGGCCTCTGCTTCCTTGTTCCCTCTGAATGGAGTCCAGGGGCCTCAAGCCACTGCACCCCGGTTCCTCTAGAATCAGATGTGCCTGTGATGTGGGGCTCACAGCCCCAGAGTTTACAGAGGAGAGTGACACCCAGCAACATTGGTTAGGCGCTCCTACACCACCACAGTCGCTAACATCTGCACACATGAACTCAGTCACCTGCGAGGTACTCTCCCCAGCGCACATTGCCTCATTCCATCTTCACAACCCACCCTCCTGACATCACAGATGAGGAAACAGAGGCTGAGGAAGGCTAAGTAACTTGTCCAAGATCGCAAAGGTGGTAGACAGGCAATCAGGATTTGAACCCAGACACTCCAGCAGTAGAGCCCTTGCTGCTAACCATTATACACACCCTGGGGAGCCGCTCCCCAGCAATCCAGTCTCCCTCCTGCAATGAACCTGAGTGCACCTCAAGTCACTCAAATCGGGTCCTGCATTTTAGGATTTAATCCAACTGGGCTGGGTTTACCTTTATTCTATCTATGAAAGGCAGAGACAGCGAGAGAGCGAGAGACTCTCTTTTAAAAAATACCAGTGAAATCAGCCGAGAGAACAAACCACTGCAAGCTTGTCTGGACCCTGACTTATTTCTAGCTGAGGTTATCACTGTGGTCTATTGGTTAAGAAAGGCCATGCTGGAACCTCCATGCTGAGCAACTGATCTACCCTAAACACAAGATCCAAAGTCACAAACCTAGACTGATGTTAGTTAATTAGCTAGACAGGGAGACAATTGAGAGAGAGAGAGAGAGAAGCAGATGGACAGATAGAAACATAGATAATAAGTAATAGATGATAGGTAGAAAATGGATGCATAATTAGATAGATAAATAGGTTGATAGGTTGATTGATTGACTGATAGACCATACAAAATAAATATATAATAATGATAGATGGTAGTGAATAATGATAGGAAGGTAGGTGGGTAAATACATGGATGGATGGGTATAGATAAATGGTGGATGTTAGACAGAATTACAGTTGACCCTTTAACAACATGAGTTTGAACTGTGCAGGACCACTTCTAAGTGGATTTTTTTCAACCAAACACAGACAGAAAATACCATGTTCCAGGCTGAGTGTGATAGCTCACACTTGTAATCCCAGCACTTTGGGAGGCCGAGGCAGGAGAATCGCTTGAGCCGAGGAGTTCAAGACCAGTCTGGGCAACATAGTGAGGCCTCGTCTCTACTGAAAGTTAAAATTGAAAAATTAGCCAGGCTTGGTGGTGCATGACCATAGTTCCAGCTACTTGGTAGGGTGAGATGGGAGGTTTGCTTGAGCCTGGGAAGTTGAGGCTGCAGTGAGCTGAGATCGTGCCACTGCACTCCAGCCTGGACAACAGAGTAAGTAAGACACTGTCTCAAACAAACAAAAAGGAAAAAAAGGAAGGAAAGAAGGAAGGGAGAGAGGGAGGAAGGGAGGGAGGGAGGAAGGAAGGAAGGAAGGGAAGGAAGGAAGAAAATATACTATTCCAGGATTTGAAACCAGCATATACAGAGGGCTGACTTGGTATAGGCAGATTCCACAGGGCTTACTGTGGGACTTGAGTATGCACAGATTTTGGTATACACAGGGGTCCTGGAACCAATCCCCCACGTATGCCATATTCTAGATACAATGTAGACTTTTCAAAAGGTTTACATTCAGGTGGTCCTTGTCCAGGAGATCCTCCCTGCCGCTACCCACCTCTCCCCCTCTTCCTCTGCCTCCCTTCCCCTCGACCCCGTAGTCCTCCATTGCTATCCAATAGGAAATCATTCTACTGGCTCCTTTGTTTTTCAAAGTTTTGCTTTGTCACATTGGCATAAACATATATTTGGAGTTACAACCTTATATTTTACCTTGGTGGATGGTTGATTCTAGAGATTATTTTGTAACACTTTTACTACACCAAAGTACTGTACATGGCATATATATGTTATAAAGAATAACAAGAAAATGAACAACCGTGATCTGTTGCCACCCACAATAAGAACTAGAACATCTGGTCGTGTAGAGTGCTCACACCTGTAATCCCAGCTCTTTGCGAGAGTGAGGTGGAAACATCTCTTGAGCCCAGGAGTTTTAGACTAGCCTGGGCAACATAGCAAGACCACATCTCTATCAAAAAAAAAAACACACACACACACACACACACAACTAGAACAGCATCAAGGCATGCTGTTATCTGCGGGGGTGGGGGGGGATGGGGGCGGAGCTGGGTGAGTGTGAGGGGATGGAGCATGGCGAGAGGGAGGTTGGGTTGCTGGATCAGGAGAGCGACTGCAGTATGGGATCCCAAGAACCCAAGAGGCACAGGTTTCTCCCCTGCGGTGAGCCGAGATGGTGCCACTTCACTCCAGCCTGCTCCTCCCATAGTGCCCTCTGCTCTGCACCACCCAGATAGCCGAGCAACACGCTGACCCACAGAGGGCACTTCTCCCAGGCACAGCTGGGTGGCCAGCCCCATCCATCTGGCCAGGCCCAAGAGAGAGAAAAGCAATCTTGTTTTGGCTTCTCAATCTCCCTGTCAAAAGCTCAGGGCATTTCTTGCTGAATATACGTGAGGTGTTGAGTTCTCAGGCCAGGAAACACTCATTTTCCTCAACTGGGCAAAGTCGAAACTTGGAGGAGAGCTGGGAAAGGTCAGCCCACAGCAGAGTTCACTCTGTTAGACTCCTGTTGGCCTGGCTGCCCTGAAGCTGAAAGCAGACACCAAGTCTCTCCTTATCTTTGCATCTTCTGCGTGGCACAAGGTCTGCTACCCTAGAGGCACTTGGTAAAGTTTGCTGAACAAATGATCCTGCAGGTTCCAGCCATGTCACTTCCTAGTGGCATCTCCCAAAGCTGACCCGAGGCTCCAAAGACCAGCAGATGCATTAGAAACCAATGCCCTTCTGCACCCCAGCTAAGGCTGGGGGTGGCTTGTACTCTGCTGGTGACACCTCTCAGAAAGCCAGAACCAGGGCGATTCGGAAGTAGCTTTCCCGATGTTCGGCCCTGGTGAGTCTCTCTTGCCTGTGTAAAACAGCCAGAAAGGGCCATATTACAATGTCCCAAGCCCAGTGATATACGGTGCTTTCCAGAAATGTGAACTCAGAAACTGCCACGCTGAGTGTGATGGGCTCTTAGGTTCCGATGACATTGATGTTGTCTACTGAAAACAAATGAATCTGGATAAAGCTGATTCGGATAAATGGATCCTCCCAGATATCTGCTTACACAAGCGGCATCTGAGACACTGTGAGGCACACACCAGAAACAGCGCACACTCAGTGTGGGCAAAGGAATGCCTCCAGGAGTCTGGAACAGCACAGAGAGCACAGATAAAATCGTGTTTGATGTTTGACTTCACTTTTTAGTTTTCCTCCAGATGTGTGTTAACATGAAGACACAGCCGGGAAGTTCAGTAGGTCAGCCAATAAATCTTGAAAATACAAGGTAATTTAAAGCAAATGGAGCCACCACGGATATATCATTATCTGTAATGAAGCTGAGTCTGGGTTGGGGCTGCAGGGCGATTTCTAACCACCCTCCCAAGTACTGCCGAACCACTTGGGCGGCAGTTATGAAATGTCTGCTCGCCCAGCCCATGCTGACGCTGACGTATGCAGCCCTGGTCCTCTGGAAAGGGAGTCGCTGGAATTCACAGAGCTGATGCATCAGGCAGCCATATGTCTGAAACCCAAGTAAGCATGTCCTATAACAGTGCCAAGAAGGCAACAGCTGTTTATGATAGACAAGCAGAGAACAGCAGGCAAGGGAGGCAGAAGGGGAGGAGAGAGGTATTTGTTGGTGTCCTGTCTGTTTTTAAACAGGTAGAAAAGATGTGGCCACATCTGAAACTCCCTACATCCCCTTCTGACACAGAGTTTTCCTATTTGCTGTGAAATAGCAATGAAAATTGTGATTTATGGCTTTCATTTTGCAGGAGACTGCTGGCTATTAGCCGCCATCGCCTCCCTTACGCTTAATCAGAAAGCGCTGGCCAGAGTCATCCCCCAGGACCAAAGCTTTGGCCCTGGTTATGCCGGGATATTCCATTTCCAGGTAAGAGGGAGCCCTGGGCCAGTGGATTTACCTGTCTGGGGCCCAGCATGAGGGCAGGTGGATTTCCACACTGCCTAGTAACCCTGGAAAAAAATGTCATCAGATCTGTGTGACATATGGTCCTAAACCATGCTAAAGCCACATTTTATCATGGAATAACAGCTAAATGCCTCAGAAGAACATCAACGGCACTGCACGGTGAATCCTTATGGAACATACATGTAAAACTCTAAGTGATGTTTTGGCAGATCTGGAGGTCCATATGTTAAGGGTTTTATTATTTGAAATTTCTTGTGCTTTAAGCACAAATTGACTAAACTGATTATACCTCCAGGAAACTGGTTGATTTCTCATAAACAGAGAGGTTCTCTTTATGGAAGAAATGTAAATTTGGAGAGCTTGAGGGATTTTAAAAAATAAAAACTGAGAAAAATGCAGACAACATCTGCTGGAGTCCCGTGTGACCCACAGACCCTCAGCTGAGGTGCACATTGGGAGAGGCTTGCCCCCAGGAGATGGTTTCCTGCTCCTTCACCTCACTTTCTATCCCTCCACTCTCTCCTCCACCCCTGTCCTTATATAGGGTTCGACCAGATACTGAAACTTGCCCCTTGTACCTATTTAGGTGGGTGACCTCAGGCAATTTTCTTAGTGACACTAAACCTTTCTACACTCATCTGAAAAAAGGAGAGACTGACAGTTCCCTGCAGGCTTCCCGTAGAGCTAAATGGCATCCCACACGGGAGCCGGCACATAGCCAGGCACCGAATAGACATTCCTTGACCTTCCACCCCAGGCAGTGTCACCTTCTCCTGACTTACAGGCCACCACTCAGGGCCAGCCCATTTCTTCCGTCCCTGAGGCCTGCAATCTGATAAGCAGAGGTACTCTCAAGCCCTGTCACCAATAGCACAGAAGTGTTTCAAAGGCAGAGAGAGCGAGCAGGTCACATGTAGCTCAGGGAGCATGCAATTCCCAGGGGTCAGGCCTCCTGCACCAGCTGGGGACAGAGCTACTTTGGGTCCCAGGGAAACTCTACCCCTGCTCTCTCACAGACCTGCCGCCACCTGGCTGTCTCCCCTCCCATCCTGTGACTTCTGCTGAGACCACAGTCTTGGCTTGATGGTGCCCCCAGGAGCCGGTCTTTCCCCAGTCCTCTTGAACACACCAGGGTGGCAGTATTGGGGGTGGTTAAGCTCAGAAAATCCAGCAGAACTACTGCCTCTAAACTGGAACCACCACCATCTGATCTTGGGCTCCCCAAAGGAACAGTGTTCTTGTGCCTTGAATGTCACAGCTGGGAGGAGCCTTGGAAAATCGCCTGAGCCAGTCCTCTCATTAACTCCCGAGGATACTGAGTCCCAGGGAGTGGAAGTGGTTGATCCAGGGTCACAAAACAATAAGTAGCCAAGCCAGACCTATAACTCAGGGATTCTGGATCCAGCATCCTTGTGTGCTGCCAGGGATCAGGTGGGGGCGGGGAGTGACCCTGTTGATGCCTGTCAGTCCCACAATAACAATACTCTGCCTGATCCCCTCCTTGGCCTCCTAGGAAGCAGAGCTTTGGAAATAAATCCACCTCCTTCACACTCCTCTTCCACCCCTCAGCCACAGTACAGGTGCTAGAAGTTAGCAGAGCTCTCTGGGCTGGCAGATACATCTCTCCTGACTCACAGGCGCCCTGAGCCAGCCCCTCTGCAAGGAAAGCCAGCCCTGAGGCTCCTCCCCACCCCTCTCCTGCTCAGGAAGCCCAAGGCCCAGGCCTGGACTTTAAACACCTAACCCAACTGTGCCTCAGTCCCACCTGAAGCTGTGGATAGCCCCAAGAGCGGGAAGCCCCGGAGGGGAGGTCCAGCTGGAACAGGTGACAGGAATCTTCCTTAAAACACACACACACACACACACACACACCCCCTCAGCCACACCTTGGCCAACTCTTCTGATTGGGATTGAATCACTGATGCAGCAAGATGCTCAGGATGACATAGCAAAGCTGTAAATAAATGGCTCCCAAAACCACTGTGCCTACCCTCCTCTTTCAACCTCTTTCTTCTTACTCTTAGAGGTTACCTTGGGATCGCTCTCAGGCCAACTGAACCAGAAGGAACAGGGAGGTGGGTCACTGCAGGATACACAGAGAAACTACACATGATCCTTGACTTGTTCCAACCTCCCTTCTTGTTCCCAGCAGACCACACACAAGCTTATACACATGCATACATGTGCTCGAACACACATGTGTGTAGAAGCACTTGCAAATACATGCATGCCTACATACATGCACACACACAAACATACATGTGCTTGCATGCACACACTTGCACACATGTAAGCAAACACATGCTTGCACACATGCAATGTATAAATAAACCACAAACAGTGCACATACCTGTCATGCCTGCCTGCATGCACGTGTATACACATGTGTGGACACATGCATTCACACACACCCACACTCCCCTCATGCTTCCTCACCTGGCACGCAGGGAATACTGAGTCCACCTGCCTCCTGTGTAAATGGCCAAAAAATCAGTCTTAGGGGCTCCACTTATGGGTGAGGAGGGAGCAAGATTAAGGAAAATTGGAGCTAGATCCTGAAACTGGGTGGGAGAGAATAACGGAGAACTGGGCTACAAAACAGCAAACCCAAACCCCACGTTACCATTCTCCCTCCCCCACAAAAACAACTTTCTTGTGAAGAAGAAAAACTAATTCAGAGCACCGCAGAGTGTCTACTTGTGAGTCCTGTCCTGCCCCGCCCCCGTCACCTGCGGCTTTGATGGGTTGACCCTGAGTCTTTGAACTGATGTCAATGGTTACTGCTGGGTAGAACGCTCAGCTTGTAACTTAGTGGACAAAGCCCAGGTGCCCTACCATGGAACCCATGTGTGATTTTCAAAGCTATCTATGGGTAGCTTGGTCAGAGGGGAAAAAAGCAACAGGATAAACATTTACAAACAGGGCCTGGAGCTCCCGTGTAGCTGACTCCCATCATTTCCGTCTTTTTCCTGGGCAACAGTTCTGGCAGCACAGTGAGTGGCTGGACGTGGTGATTGATGACCGCCTGCCCACCTTCAGGGACCGCTTGGTTTTCCTCCACTCTGCCGACCACAATGAGTTCTGGAGCGCCTTGCTAGAAAAAGCCTACGCCAAGTGAGTGACAGCTTCCCCAGCTCGGGCAGCCTCCCGACAGGAGTCTCTACACTGGTCTTTGTAGCGAGCATCTAAGGGCTGGGAAAAAACCAGGGCTGTGGGTTTGCAGGTGAGGCTCGGCAGGACCCAACCCTCTCAGGGCTCAAGCAGAGTTGGAGGTGGTTTTCCTTTCGTGGCCTGCATGTGCCCATCTTTGGGAACACTGGCTACGTTCATGGTCCTTTGTCTCCCTGGGTCATGAATCTGGCCTTTGGAAGAGCTGGGAAGGCAAGCAGAGGGGAATTCTGGCTGTGCCGACAGTACTTAATGCTTCAGACTTCCCTCGGACACTGGCATGGCTCAAACATCTGGGCTATTACCCACATGGATATAGAGACATCAATTGTCCGTTCTACAGGATACTTCTTTTTTATTTTTAAAAAATCATGATAAAATGTATATGACATAAATTTTACCATTTTTAAGTGTGCAGTTGAGTGGCATTAAATACATCCACGTTGCTGTGCAGCCATCACCACCATCTATCTCCAGAAATTTTTCATCTTGCAAAACTGAAATTCTGTCCCTATTAACAAATAACTGCCTATTCCTCCCTTCCCCCGGCCCCTGGCAACACCACTCTACTTTCTGTTTTTATGATTTGACTAGTCTCGGAAACTCATATAAGTGGAACCAAGACATTTGTTTTTAAACACCAGCCAAATGGCCTCAGTTTCCTCAGTCTCTCCATTTCCAGCCCACTAGCTTGTTAGTGAAAGGCCACAGCAGCCTGAATTTGATCCACAGGTGATGGCAGAGCTCCTGAGAGCCACTTTCAGGTTCAGCCTGGATCTTCAAGCTATGAGAATCCTATCCCCAGAGACAGAAGTAAGGATGGTCTTGCTTCTACCTCCAAGTGGGACATAAAAGTGGCAAAATAGAGTGGAGGCGTACTGTGGTTAAATTAATCCTGAAATCAGCAGGACAGAATTAAAGCCATCAAAGAAGAACCAAAGATGCCCACGCTTGCCCTCTGTCCCACCCAGGTCTGTGCAAATGCCATCAGTGCCACCAGACAGGCTTAAGGGGACAAAGGGCACTGTTTCCGAGTCCAGTGGGTGGAACCCAAGCCCAGCTCTGCCCCTTGGTGAGTGCCCCACACATCAGGATGCAAGCAAGGCAACAGAAACTGTGTGCCATCTAGTTTCTAAACATAAAAAAGATTTATTGGAGTCATTTAAAAAGGCCAAAAATGGTTGGCAGAACAGCTCACCAAAAAAAAAAAAAAATGTATAGATGGTGTTATGGTTAGTTTTATGTGTCAACTTGATTGGGCTAAGGGATGCCCAGATAGCTGGTGAAGCATTATTTCTGGGTGTGTCTGTGAGGGTGTTTCTGGAGAAAATAGCTTTTGAATCAGTAGACTGAGTAAAGAAGATTGCTGCCACCAATGTGGACAAGCATTATTCAATTTGTTAAAGATCCAAATAAAAGAAAAAGACAAAGGAAGGGTGAATTCCCTCTCCCTACTTGAGCTGGGACATCCATATTCCCCTGCCCTTGGACATTGGAGCTCCTGGTTCTCAAACCTTTGGACTCAACTTGGACTTACATCATCAATCCCCCAATTCTCAGGCCTTTGGACTCAAACTGAATGATACCACCAGCTTTCCTGGTTCTCCAGTTTGCAAATGGCAGATTGTGAGATTTCTTAGCCTTCCTAACTATGAGAGCCAATTTCAAACGTATGAAATAACCTCATTGAAGGGGTTGGAGAGAAAGGTGCTGACCTAAGTAACTCTGGAAATCAGTGGAGTCTGTAAGATTAAAGGCAAAAGAAATTGTACGAGAGTGCTGTGCTCTCATTGCTAAAATTGTTTCTTGAAGGAGTACAAATGAAAAATTGATCTAATTATGCATGCATACTGAGTTGAACAATCAGGTGAATGGATGGTGGATGGCAGGAGCTGAGTTTCTCACTGTTGGATTGAGAGGTTACAGACAGGCAATGGGAGGAGGCCAGAATGATCCATGCAGATAGAGTTGGAGATTCCAGAATGAACTCAGATTTAGCTTAACAGAGATGGTTACGTAGAGATACATGGATCTATACATGAGTTATCATACACATATATATTGATCTATACTTGGGTTATCATACACATATGTATTTCCTTGCTTTGTCAGTGAGAGGAGCTAGAAGCAATGACAATCCTGTAGCAACAAGCACACCTATGTCTCAAGTCTTGGTTTCTAAGATCATTCTTCAATCAAAGGAACTAGGGCTTCTTGGAGTTAAGGCTGATTCTAGGACTGGGGCATACACACATACATACATATATATATATACACATACATACATAAAATGAGCCTAGGTCATCTTATAGTGCCAGAAAGTGAGAATACATGCAAGACACAGACACACACACACACACACACACACACACATCCACACACAAATGAGGTTATGCCAAAAGGACACAAGAGCATACTGAAGGAGCTCCAAACAGCCAAAGCTAGAAGAATTCGACCAACAAAGTAGACAAAGCAGTACTGGATTATGAACCCAAGTAGAGGCTGGGTGTGGTGGCTCACACCTGTAATCTCAGCACTTTGGGAGGCTGAGGTAGGTGGATCACCTGAGGTCAAGAGTTCAAGACCAGCCTGGCCAACATGATGAAACTCAGTCTCTACTAAAAATACACAAATTAGCCAGGCATGGTGGTGCATGCTTGTAATCCCAGCTACTCGGGAGGCTAAGGCAGCAGAACCACTTGAACCCAGAAGGTGGAGATTGCAGTGAGCAGAGATCATGCCACTGCACTCCAGCCTGGGCAACAGAGCAAGACTCCATCTCAAAAACAAAAACAAAACAAAAAAACACAAAATAAACCCAAGTAGAAAATAAATATCAATGGGTTCATACTAATTTGAATAAATGATTGTATAAATAAATGTGGAAGAAGGAACAAATATCCTGTGTAGAATAATTCCAAATAAATTATGTTTATATTCCATCCTTGAGGAGGTGGAGCGTAACTCCCTGATTTTTTCATGCGGCCTTCACATAATGATTCCTTCCAAAGAATTCAGCATGGAAAGGGGAGAGAAGGAGCAACTTTCCAGTGGAGATACCTGACTAACACTACCTTAGCCAGGTGATCAAGGCCAGCATCAGCCATGGTAAGGCATGTGGACGGCAGGTACCCTTGATATGATGAGATGAGAGGGGAGCTTTACCTCTCTGGTCTTCCTTCCACTAACCAATAGCCCTACTCTTTTTTTTATTATTATTTACTTTTTTTTAGAGACAGGGTCTTGCTCTCTCACCCAGACTAGAGTGCAGTGGCACCGTAATAGCTCACTGCAGCCTGGAACTCCTGGGCTCAAGTGATTCTCCTGCCTCAGCCTCCCAAAATGCTGGGATTACAGGCACCAACCACCATACCCAGCTATTTTTTTTTAATTTTTAAAAAATGTTTCATTTTTTATTTTTATGGATGCATAATAGTGTACATATTGATGGGGCACATTTGATATTCTGATTACAAGCGCACAATGTGTGATGATCAAATCAGGATAATTGAGATACTTATCACCTCAAGCATTTATCATTTCTTTAATAGCCCTAGTCTTACCAGGAGAAAAAACATTAGACAAATTCTAATCCTGCAGTATGCCTGCCCAGGACTCCTCAAAACCATCAAAGTCATCAAAAACAAGGACAGTCTTATAAACTGTCACAGCCACAAAAAGCCTGAGGATATGTGAGGACTCACTGCAGTGTGGGGTCCTGGGTGGGATTCTGGAACAGAAAAAGGACATTAGGTAAAAACTAAGGAAGCCCAAATAAGCTATTGTACTAAGTCTGTTTTCATGCTGCTGATAAAAAGATACCCGAGACTGGGCAATTTACAAAAGAAAGACATTCAACTGGACTCACAGTTCCACGTAGCTGGGAAGGATTCACAATCACATGGCAGAAGACAAGGAGGAGCAAGTCACATCTTACGTGGATGTGGCAGGCAAAGAGGGCTTGGGCAGGGAAATTCCAGTTTTTAAAACCATCAGATCTGATGAGACTCATTCACTGTCACAAGAACAGTGCAGGAAAGACCCGCCTCCATAATTCAGTCACCTCCCACCGGATTCTAAAATTCTAAATTGAAAAGCTTATTTAAAAATCAAGCAGAGCACATGTATGTAAAATGCATATGAACAAAAAAGATGACTATGAAAAAAATGGTTAGGAGTATGTGAGACCACAGAAGAAGAGAAAGGGCCTCTCTCTATCCACATAGTCAGGCCCCGTTCCATGGGAGATTAGAGAGTGAGGCACATGCATTTGAACCTCACAGCAGTCCTAGAAGGGAGAGCACAACTCTCTCCCCCATTTTGCTTATAAGAAAGCTAAGGCACTGAGTGATTTGGTCATTCAGATGGTAAGTGGTAGAACCAGGATTTGAACCTGCGGCCACTTAGGCACCAGGGCTGCTGCTCTATACCACCACACCACACTGCCTCCCTTGCAGGAAGCTCAGGATCTTTGGCTTCCTCAAAGCTCTAAACAAACCCTGATGCTTGCTTCCCATCTTCCTTCCATACTACCCAGCCAGGGCAAGCCCTGGGAGATGCTTCTGGCTTAGTTAGAAAAGCTCTGAATGCAGGGTACCCCGGGTGGCCTCCCTAGGTCCCTGACTGTCTCCTCTCTCTCCTGCCACCCTTGCAGGCTAAATGGGAGCTATGAAGCTCTGAAGGGAGGCAGCGCCATCGAGGCCATGGAAGACTTCACCGGGGGTGTGGCAGAGACCTTCCAAACTAAAGAGGCCCCCGAGAACTTCTATGAGATTCTAGAGAAGGCTTTGAAGAGAGGCTCCCTGCTGGGCTGCTTCATTGATGTAAGTTGCTCATGGGCTCCCATTCCAGGCACCATGCTGGGGCTGCAGTCTGCACCAGATATCCCAGCTACAGCCAAGGAGGGGCGTAACTATTGGGGGGCAGTGTTTATTCCTGCTAATTAAAACACAAGTTTTGGGGGGAGGGGGGAAGGATAGCATTAGGAGATATACTATCTCCTGTAGTATAATGGGTGCAGCACACCAACATGGCACATATATACATACGTAACAAACCTGCACGTTGTGCACACGTGCCCTAAAACTTAAAGTATGATAAAAAATAAATAAATAAATAAAACACAGGTTTTAACCAGGCATGGTGGTGTGTGTCTGGAGTCTGAGGCAGGAGGATCCCTTGAGCCCAGGAGTTTGAGGCCACAATGAACTATGATCGTGTCGCTGCTCTCCAGCCTGGGCGACAGAGCAAGACCCTGTCTCTAATAAATAAATAACAAATAAAACACAAGTTTTTATTTAATAGTCGTCAAATGACAAAGGTAAGATGTACTTGCTGTATCAGATGGAACAATCTTGAGGCCCATACAGGCGCATTTTTACCTCCCTCCCACCCATTTCTCAGCTGCCTCTGTTCTCCAGCTCCACCCTGGGACTGGGATCACCCGGCCTGTACCCTTCCCAGCTCTCTCTCTGCTCACACAAACAGGCACACACGTCCGCACACAAACATCAAGGTCAGTTGGTTTGATTTTACTGAAATGGGATCTTTCTATCTAGTTTTCCGAAATTTGTTTTTTTTTTTTTCATTTCATATACTATGAAAAAGAATAGCAGATAGAAGTCTAATGATATTTTTAAAAATTTTCTCTGTGCATACAAACACACATTTATAATTTTATCTCATCTTTTTAAAATTTTTTGTTGTTTTTTATGGACTGCTATGACACTATGTATTTTTTAATCAATTCTAGTTTTCTGTTTCCTCTTAGATTATTAGCCTTGGGTCTGTTTTTTGCTAATGAATTAGCCAGTTCCTCTGCACTTTCAGGTTTGTGACGCAGAGCTGTGTGTCCTGTTGTTATATGCTTCTTTTCATCTCTGGGATGTATGTGATTGTGTCTTATCTCTCACACTATACTACACGAAGGTGACAAGTTGTTCTGTCTGGGGACAAAATAGTGAACTGTTCATTGGAGTCCACACTGGGAGCGAGCGCCTCCCCATCCTGGGAAGAGACTGGAACTTGCTGCATGTCACTGCTAAACATCCTAGGGGATCCCCGTGCATAGCCCACGCACATGGCCCGCACCTGGGGCAGCAGAAGGGGCTGGAGGTTGTGACCGGGCCAGACATGTAGCTGGGTCTGATCCAGCAGGGGAGGCTTGACTTAGACGGTGGGTGTGACTCTGCTCTTTCCATGTTTTAGACCAGAAGTGCTGCAGAATCTGAGGCCCGGACGCCGTTTGGTCTTATTAAGGGTCATGCCTACAGTGTAACGGGAATTGACCAGGTAGGCAACCTGAACTCCAGCCGCAGGGTGTGGGGAGACATGTGACAATGCTAGTCCCTTAGGCATTTATTCAGTGCATTGCAGTTTAAATGTCTGCCTTTCAGGCATTTCAGAGATTATGTCACCTAAAGAGGAAGGCTGGAATTCAAAACGGCAAGCCAGGAAAGACAGAAACCATGTGATTCCACCACAGCACAAAACTTGTTTAGCAGCTGTAAGCGCCTGGTCTTTGTTTATTTTTAATTTCCTTTCTTTCCCAATTCTCCTTCAGTCCTGTGTTAGTCAGGATTCTTCAGAGAAATAGAATCACTAGGGAACCAAATATATACACATACAATTAAACACACACACACACATATCTGTCTATCTATTTATCTATCTATCTATATACATCACACAGTTGACCCTTGAACAACACAGGCTTGAACTTATATGGGGATTTTCTTCCATCTCTGACACCCCTGAGACAGCAAGACCAACTCCTCCTCCTCCTCAACATGAAGATAATAAGGATGAAGACCTTTACAATTATCCAGTTCCACTTAATAAATAGTAAATGTATTTCCTCTTCCCTATGATTTTCTTGATAACATTTCTTTTCTCTGGCTTATTTATTGTAAGAATACAGTATATAATATAAATAATTATAAAACATGTTAATTAGCTCTTTATGTTATCAATAAGACTTCTGGTCAATGGTAGGCTATACGGAGTTCAGCTTTAGGGAATACAAGATTTTTTGACAATGCAGGAGGGTTGGCACCCCAACCCCCGACATTGTTCCAGGATCACCTGTAATACGATTTATTGTAAGGCATTGGCTCATGCAATTGTGAAGAGTAAGAAGTCCCACAATCTGCTGTCTGCAAACTGGAGGCCCAAGAAAGCCAGTGGTGTAGTTCTGGTCTGAGTCTGAAAGGAAGGCCTAGCAACCAGGAACACCAATGGTAAAAGTCCCAGTCTGAGGGCAGGAGAGACGTATGTCCCAGCTCAGGCACCCAGGCAGAGAGAGTGAATTCCCCCTTCCTCTGCCTTTTTGTTCTAGTCAGGTCTTCACAGATGAAATGAGGCCCACCTACACCAGGGAGGGCAATCTGTTTTACTCAATCAACTTAAATCGCATATCACCCAGAAGCACCCTTGCAGACACAACCAGAATAACCTTGAAGCAAATATCTGGGCACCCCATGGCCCAGTCAAGTTGACACATAAAATTAATCACCAGGAGTCCCATTCTTGTAGCTGTAGCCCAGGGTGGAACTGATCCCAGGGGACACCCAGACTCCACACAGCACCACCCTGATTTTGAGGGAGTGGCTGGTGAGGAGGAGAGATCCTTGAGGGGCACAAGGGGAAGAGAAAGAAATAATTGAATGAAAGAGGAGGACAAGAAGCCAAAGGTATCACTCTGCCAGACTCAAGCTCAGCAAAGTCCAGAAGCCTGCCCTGCCCACTCCATGCCTCCCTGGACCAGTCTCAAGCCCAGTACTTAGAAGGCACAGATGCCCCTGGTCTTCTGTAGCCACACACATTTTGAGTGACATCCTCTGAATGCGTAAAGAACACAGAAGGGAGACCCTGCCCTTCCTCCTCACTGGAGCCAAGGTGTGAGATGCCTTTGGACTCTTTGGGATTCTTTAGAATGTTAGCTATTTGTGTTGGTTCCTTTGTCCTCCTTCACCATCCATAGATGACTTGCAGATCACTCACTTAAGCGGGCATGTGATTTTTCTAGGTTAGATCTTCTACGTATTCCGTGTAACAACAGAAACCTCTCATCATCTTGGTTTGCTTGATTTTGCTTCCTCTCCCCCTACAAGGAACTCACCTGCCCTGAACTTTTCAAATTAAATGAGCCCTTTAAATGGTGGGCCACAAGCCACATCTTGGACTCTGAAGAGTTGATGTTACTTGAATTTTTACACATCCAAAATATAATTTATGCCAAATGCATGAGGATAAAACATTCAGACTGCTACAGTTTCTGGTTAGTCGATAACTAGAAGTCTTTTACTTTCACTCTGTCTCCTCCAAAACCCTTCTCGAATGCATTGGCCCTTGTCCCTGCTCCCAGGGAGAGCCTGAGGGCACACAGGCTCAAGGGCGATCGAGGTGAACAGCTGGAATCCTCATAGACACCTGAAATAAGGAGGATATTGGGTCTAGAAGACGTAAAAGCTGTTTTTGTTTATTGTTGTCTTTAAATTCCCAGCATGTGCTTATTTTCTTATCATTCATCTATGCATGGGATGCTAGGATGAAGAAAATTCAGTAATAGTTCCATGAGCACCTTTGAGGACTACTCTTTACCATTCACTCTGCTAGATGCTGAAGATGCCTAAGACTTGGCTCCTGCCTCTAGGGAGATCCCAGTCTAGAGAGAAACCCATCCATTTCTAGATTCATATGGACTAATTTCTTGTTAATTGCAATTCTACTTTACTTCCCAGATGTGGCATAAGCATTTTGGTGCTTAATATAATATCATTGGCAATAGTAGCAATTATTCAATAGGAATTAGAAGGTTCCAAGGGCTGGTTAAGAAATGGCGAACTTTTACATACCTTCAGCAGCGTTTCAGGCAAGAGACTTTCAACAAAACCAGTCCTGGATGGAGCTGGTCCACCTGGAGCTCATGGATGAATGTGGCCAAACCTCCACCATATTTATCATTTCACACATCCCTCATGCTTTTCCCTTCTAGGTAAATTTCCGAGGCCAGAGAATAGAGCTCATCCGAGTCCGGAACCCTTGGGGCCAGGTTGAGTGGAACGGGTCGTGGAGCGACAGGTCAGTCACCCTATCCTGCCTCTCTGGCTGGTTCCCAGGACGTGTGGGGCCAGAGTTGGCTTGTGCAGACATGTGAAGGAGTGGCCTGTCTACCATCCTCCCGGGTTCTGACTCAGGGCCCTGTCCCAATTCTGGGGTGCCCCTTCTTCCTCCCCTTTCAGCCCTCAGGCCCACCTTGCATCAAGCTTGATTCTCAAGAAAGACTTTTACAACAGCACTCTAACTTTCACGAATTGTATTTATGTCAATATATAAATGTGTTACCTCCCATGGTGATGTTTATAACCCAGTGATATGGTGAAAAGCTTTATCTGTAGTTGTGAGTAGCTCCAGTAAGCAGTGTGCATGTACATAAGCGCGTGTGTGTTTGTGTGTGTGTGTGTATTTGGACTGTGGGAATCCCTGAAATATTACCTAGCATGTAACTATAGGATTCTCTCTGATGGTCACCGACCATGGCAGAGGCCCAATAGCCCAGCAGAGAAATAGAAGTGAGGTTGAGCACGGTGGCTCATGCCTATTATCCCAACACGTCAGGAAGCCGAGGTGGGAGGATCACTCGAGTATGAGAGATTGAGGCTGCAGGGAGCTATGATTGCACCACTGCTTTCCAGCCTGGGCAACAGAGCATGTTGACCCCATCTCTTTTTTTTTTTTTTTTAAAGAAAAAAAGAAAAAAAAAATAGAGGACATGGAATTGGAATTTCATCTATTACAGAGCTGTTAACCAGAGTTTTGGCCCCCAGTTATCAAGAAAGGTCTGCCTTTTCTGTGTGTGTCCCCACAGCTCCTCCAGCTCTGGTCCCTTGGGAAGTGGCCCAGGTCACTAAGAACCAGGGATGTTTGTGTGGGTGTGTGGCAGGGCCCGCCTGAAGCTGTTGCTCCTTCTCTGCTTGTTGGGTTCCTGAAGGCCTTTCCTGCCACATCCATGGCCCCTGAGCTTCTGGGGAAATCTGAAGCTAGTCTAGAACTTGGTTAAAACTCAGCCAGTGTTTGTCTTCAGTCCAGACACAGTTATCAGGTCACCAGACATGGTGCAGCCGCTGCTGTATTAGCCAGACCCCAGCGTGAGGGCAGAGCACACAGGCCTGTGCTTTCCAGGCTGTCATCATCCCCATGGAGGCTCTCGTCCCACCATCCTCTGCTCTGGCCTTGGCTGCCGCCTTCTGAAAACCAAGAAGCATTGGCAGAGATGAGCTGAGACAGGTTGAGGAGGGAGGAGATTGGCCTCCCTCTCCTGGCAGAAATGGAAAGCACAGAGAACTATTGAAACCAAAATAAGTGAGACGGCATCACATAAGATGTGCAGTGCCCCTCAACTTTGAGATCGTAGCCTATAAAAGGAAAATGGGCCATTTTCTCCCATTTTCTGGGACTCACAGAGGTAGAAATAAAGGAAGTGCATTCTGACTGGGAGCCACGCCTGGAATGAAGTTTGTCTTCCACTCATGCAGCCTCCATGGGTGATGGGAGGGGCAGGCGCCATCTCGACTCCCTGACTTCGCTGTGCTGCTGGTGACATGTGAGAAGAGTTGAAGACACCACATGGGCAGCCTGTCAGGCCAATTATCTGGATGTGAGCCACTCAGGATAATGGCTCCAAAAGTAAATAATGGCTGCCAGTTCCACTCTTCTGACCCTGGCCCAAGACCTGGATCAGCAGGGACCTGTCTCCAGGTCCCTGCTGATCCTCCCCTTGGATCTCCCCTTGGATCTCCTGACACTCCCCTGAGGTTGAGTCGAGATTGCAGGATGAGAGGGAGCTGCCACATTGGCTGTAGCACTGCAACAGTGGTGACCTACTTTGAACTATTTGGAGGCAGCTGTGGGAGTCACAGAAAATGCAATGAACTTGGAGTCACAAATCCTGAGTTTGGAGAGTGACAGGCAGCCATTCCTACCCCTACTCTTCCCTGAGAGTGTTTCCATGGGCCTAACTGAGCCCTCTTGTCTGCAGGACAGGCACACCTAGCTCACAGAACCCCACCTGGCTTGCTAGCGAGGTCACATACAAAAGGTGTTGGGTACAGACAACATCAAGCATGGGCAAGTGTAAGGCATTATCACCTTTCCAAGTGTCAGCTTATCCATTAAGGAAGGGCCAAGCACTGCTCCAGGTCACATGGCAAGTTGGAGGCCAAGCACGAAAGTCAGCAGACTTGTGGCTTCCAGCCGGGCTCTTCTGCTACCCCACGGGCATGCAATGCCTTGTGACTATCCCAAGATAATCTTCCATGTCAGTGGTTCAGATCATCCTCAGGGGTATTTTATCCATCAGCAACACTTGGAGATGTACTTTCTGACCAGCCCTCTTATTTGGGGGCCAGTGGCTCACCTGCTGCTACATCCCTGGGTGCATTTTTGAGACCCAGTGAGTAGCTACTAAGCAGGTCTTATTTCCTCCATAACCGCACACTGTGGGTTCCACATCAAGGCCATTGTTGCTCTTCATGACCTCTGCCTGAACACCAATTTTGTTTACTCCTAGTTCTCCGGAGTGGCGTTCTGTTGGTCCAGCTGAGCAGAAGCGTCTGTGTCACACTGCTCTGGATGATGGGGAATTCTGGTACAGTGCTTGTTCCTGTCTAAACTGCAGATATGAGCAAGTCCCATGGCCCTGGGCCGTAAGGAGCACCATGTTTCTCTCTCGCTTTCTTTTTTTTTTCTTTTCTTTTTTTTTTTTTTTGAGACAGAGTTTTGCTCTTATTGCCCAGGCTGGAGTGCAGCGGTGCGATCTCGTCTCACTGCAACCTCTGCCTCCCAGGTTCAAGTGATACTCCTGCCTCAGCCTCCCAAGTAGCTGCGAGTACAGGCATGCGCCACCACGCCTGACTCATTTCGTATCTTTAGTAGAGATGGGGTTTCACCATGTTGGCCAGGCTAGTCTCGAACCCCTGACCTCAAGGAAACCACCCACCTCGGCCTCCCAATGTGCTGGAATTACAGGTATGAGCCACCGTGCCCAGCCTTCTCTCTCCATTTTTGGCAAATCAAATTCATCTGTCTCAGACCCCTCATATACACCCAGATTAGAGGGAAATTTAATCTCCCTCCTCTCTTGGTGGGGGCTCACCCCAGCTCTCGGTTTGTTGAAGAGTCTTCAGGGGGTTCCTGCAATCCAATAGAGGAAGAGCCTCTGGTCTCCAGCCTGACACACCTCCTTGGCACTCTTTGTCATCCGGGTTTACACAGTGAATTTGAAGACAGGCAGCCCTGCTGCTCACAGGGTCCATTCCCTCCACACCCACCTTGGTGAGAGGTACCTTTGAAGGCAGCTGCCCTGAGAGCATCTAAAGATATCGACCTACGTAGGAAGGAAACATTTCTACTCTGGACTTTCCCTTGGCCTGAATCTCTTTGTTTAATTGAATATTTGTATTGGGCCTTCATCTCTAGAATCTTTTTCAGTCTTATTTCTTCCTGTTTGGGTTCTAGAAGTTGGCCCTTCTAACCCTGCAAGACCAAATTTCTGATTTCTGGCTCTATTCCCTTTTATGTGCTCCAACCAATCAAGTCTTGCCTGAGCTCATCTCTTTCTTGTAACAGCTTTTAAAATACAGCAGCCGGGCACGGTGGCTCACGCCTGTAATCCCAGCACTTTGGGAGGCCAAGGCAGGTGGATCACAAGGTCAGGAGATTGAAACCATCCTGGCTAACACAGTGAAACCCCATCCCTGCTAAAAATACAAAAAATTAGCCAGGCGTGATGGCAGGCGCCTATAGTCCCAGCTACTTGTGAGGCTGAGCAGGAGAATGGCATGAACCCAGGAGGTGGAGCTTGCAGTGAGCTGAGATTGTGCCACTGCACTCTAGCCTGCACAACAGAGTGAGACTCCATCTCAAAAAAAAAAAAAAAAAAAAAAACAACAACAACCCAAAACCATGACTATTCCAGCCTTTTTCATTCTTTTCCCATAGAACACAGCCTCAGTAGTGATTTGTTCTGCCTTCTGTATTTTTATAGTTGTCTTAGTCTATTTGGGTGGCTATAAAAAAATACCATAGACTGGGTAGCTTACAAAGAACAGGAATTTATTTCTCACAGTTCTAGATACCAGGAAGTCCAAGAAGATGACACAGGCAGAACCTATGTCTGTGGAGGGCCCTGTTTCTGATTTATAGATGGATCCTTCTCACTCAGTCCTCACATGACAGAAAGAGGGCAAGGCAGCTCTCTGGGGCTCTTTTATAATGGCACTAACCCCATCCATGAGGGCTCCACCCTCACAACCTAGTCACTTCCCAAAGGCCCCACCTCCTGACACTACTACTTTGAGGGTTAGGATTCAACATATGAATTTAGGGGAGGCCACAAACATTCAGTCCATAATGACATGCAACAGATTTACCCAATGTTTTGTCACTACATAACATAGATATCCATTTTCCAGCTCCAACAGTTCCGTGTTCCCTCTTGCCCAGCTGCTAACATATTTTAGAATTTTGTTACGGCAGTTCCGTAATTCAAGGCACCAATGACTCAAGGTAACACTAGCTGCAGTAGTGAATAGGCCCCAAATATATGAAGGCTCAAACACAGTAAAGTTTTTTCCTCGCTCATTGTGACAGTCCAGGGAGGATGTTCATATTCTGTGGGTGGCTCTGTTGATACAGTGATTCAGGGACCCAAACGCCTTCCATTGTGTGGCTCTGCCATCTTCTAAGGTCACATCATCATCTGCACATAGCCAGCAGAAGAGAAGAATAAAATAAAAAATTGAAAAAGACACTCTCACTTTCTAAAAATCTTGACTCAGAAGTAAATGCGTCACGGCTCACATTCTATTCCCAAATGGAAGGAGTGGGGTGCAGTCCTGGTCCTGTGCTGATGACTGCCAGCCATCTCTGCTTCAGGAACCATGAGGGTTTAGGTTCCCCAGATTTGTGGAAAACATGCAGGGTGCTTGAGAGATTCCCAAGCTGTCAAATTAGAAATTACAGATAAACTTTGAATTTTGAAGTACAGGGGACTTTGAGTTAGGGGGTTACAAGAGAGGAGCAAAAACTGCAGGAAGAAAGTGGAGTTCTGGAATTAGTACCATCACAGTAATTGCTGTATATGAGCAGGAGGTAGAAACTAGGATTTGAGAGGCTACCTGAGGTCAGGCTAGTGCAAGGAAGGTCTGGTGCAGACAGTGGGAGAAGCCAGGCAGAGGAAACTTGGAAATTTACAGCAGGAGGCTCCACAAAGAAGAGCGTCCATGTGAGGGATCCATTGCCCTGCCCCTCTTGAAGGAGCTGCCCCGACACGTGGGCTGAGCCTGCCCAAGGTGATGGGTGATGTTAAATCATGCACTCTGTGCGTGGAGCCCTTCCTCCTGGAATCCTGACTCTGAAGCCCTGTGTAGCCTCTTTCCATCCTTCACCTGCTCTAGGATGTACCTCCTGCAACTCTCTTCTCTCCCCTTATGTATGAATTCCCCCTTCTTCTGAATCATTCATCTTAGCACTCCAACACTATCATTTCTCCTACCTGCAAAGGAAAAAAAAAGTCTCTCTTGGCCCACTCAAGTGACCGACCCAGCTCTCTCCTGTCCTCTACAGCAAGCCTGCCAGTTCCTCTTCTCCCTTACTCTCTCGACTCCACTCAGCTATGAGTGTGCCCCACCACCCCACTCACCCTGATCTTGCCAGGGACGCCACTGACTCTCACTTTGCTCGATCGGGTTATCTTGATCCATCAGGAGCCCTTGACGTGCTGGATTGTGGGGGACCACACGCCCTGGTGGTCCTCCTCCTACCTGAGCTCCTTCCCAACATCCTGTCCTGGCCCCCTCTCATCTCCCTAACCTGTTAGCACTGAGGTGTCCCAGGACCCCATCCATGGTCCCCCTCCTGGCTGTCTATTCCCACTCTTTAGGCGTCTCGTCTGGTCTCTTGACTTTAAAAACTATCTTTACACTAATTCTCAGGTTTCTATCTTCAGCTCCTTTCCCCAGGATGCCAGAGTCACATATTCAATGGTCTACTTAACATCTCTCCTTGAATGTATAATAGACATCTCAGATTCACGTGCCCAAACCTGACCTCCTGAGCTTCTCTCTCAAACTACCCCACACAGCCTTCCCCATCTCCATCCTTCCAGTCACTTAAACCAAACATCCTGATTCCTTTCATTCTCTCCTTCCCCACATCCAGTCCATTAGCAAATCCTGTAAAATTTACCTTTGGAATGTGCCTCAAATCTGGCCACTGTTCATCACCTCCCATGCCATCAGCCTGGACCAAGCCACCCTTGTCTCTCACTTGGACACCGGCACTAACTTCCTAGCTGCCTCTCTGCTTCCACCTGTGTCCTCAAAGTCTGTTCTCAACACAGCAGCCATGAAGCATGTGACTCGTCTGTTTACTGCCTTCCAATGGCTCTCCATCTTCTCAGAGTCAAAGCCAAAATCCCTATACCTACTTGACCTACTATGATCTCTTGATCTTATTCCTTACAGATGCCCCGTGCCTTCCTGGTGTTCCATGAGCACCTGAAGCACCTCTCTGCCTCGGGGCCTTGCTGTCCATCTGCCTAGACCCCCAGAGAGCTGCCCTGCCCAGGACCTGGTAGTTCAGGCCTCCACTCAGAATGTGCCCCATCAGTAAGCCTTCCCTTACCTCCCTGTTTAAAATAGCATCCCATCCCTACACTCCCATCCTTCAGCCCAATTTGGTTTTTCTCTGTAGCACTTAACATCTACAATCAATCTATATTTTTACCCTGGTTTTTACCTTTTTAACCTTTATTTTACTTTTAAAAAATTTTCTATCTCCCCACACTTTGCAGTCCCCCCACTCCTTGCGGACAGGAACGAGATGATTTAATGAATAAGTGAATGATTTAATGAATGAGTGAATAGATGATGCCCTCCCCATCGCCCTCCTGTGCATCGTGTCTCTCCACTTTGCTGCAGGATGGCATTTAAGGACTTCAAGGCCCACTTTGACAAAGTGGAGATCTGCAACCTCACTCCCGATGCCCTGGAGGAAGACGCCATCCACAAATGGGAGGTGACGGTCCATCAGGGAAGCTGGGTTCGCGGCTCCACGGCTGGGGGCTGCCGCAATTTCCTGGGTAGGTAGGCTGCCTGTCACTCTCTCTGCCACTCCCAAGTGTCCTTTCCAACCCAGGACACCAAAGGATAAGGGCCGGGTCCTCAGAGAAAGCCTAAAACATAGTAAGATTTCAAAAATGACTGGGAAAAAAAGGCTGCAAAGATTTAGTTGGATAAGAATTGTTTGGGGAAACCTCCTTTGTTTTACCACTTAGGTTATTTTCCATTGCAAGTAATGGAAAGCACGACTCATGCCAGTTTAACAATAGAAAGGATTTGTTATCTCACATAATTGAAGAGCTCAGAGGAAAAGTAGGGTGGGCTTCAGGCACAGTTCTATCAGAGCCCTGGTTCCATCTGCTTGTAATTCACTGTTCTGCCCTCTTTTCTGCGTTGACTTCTTTCTCTGTCTGGCTTTCTTTATAATCACAGGAGGGCTGGCAGCAGTATCTAGGGCTTCCTGAGCCCTCATTCACACGAACAGCAAGAGCTCCTGGGGGTATCAAACAAAAGTCCTCAACTTCCCTCTAATTGGAAATTCCTTGAGCCAATATTGTCCAGTGAATGTTATGCATTGATTGGCTTTGTCCAATCCTCGGTGGCAAGAGGGACTGGCACAGACCAATCAGAATTCATGCTGGAGCAGTGATCGAGGTCAATCCTACTCAAACTGCCCACCATCAAGTAGATGCCAGGGGGACAACCAGAAGTCCACTACACTCTCCTTTGAAATACTAAGTGGAAAAAAAAAAAAAGATGGAACAAGCTTTAGCAGACTAGACCCAGAAGAATGTCCTTAAAAACTGCATAGGAAATGGTTGAAGAGAAGGTGGAAATGAAAGAGAGGATACTTTGCATTCTCACTGGGGATTATCAAAAGTAGGGTAGGAGGGCTTATTGAACAGGGAGAGAAGGTATTACTTTCTCATGTTTGGTAGGATATATAATGAGAGCGGATAGGTGTGTGCGTGCGTGTGTGTGTGTGTGTATGTGTGTGTGTGCGTGGTCTTTGTGAGTTTTTTTTAAAAAGGGGAAAATAATCTACCTCTCCCAAATGACAGATACCTTTTGGACCAATCCACAAATAAAATTGTCTCTGACTGAGAAAGATGAGGGGCAGGAGGAGTGTAGTTTCCTTGTAGCCCTGATGCAGAAAGATAGAAGGAAACTCAAGAGATTTGGTGCCAATGTGCTCACAATCGGCTATGCCATTTATGAGGTAGGTGGGAACCACATTGCATTTCAGAGTTCTCCATCTGAGTTCTAAATTCACGGCTCCTCCTCAGTCTCACACCTGAGACTCAACCAAGAGTCCATGAATTGTGTCCGAAAAGCCAAGAGGAACTTCCCTAGGAAACCCCTCCCTTTCTTGCCCATTGCAGTGCCCTGACAAAGACGAACACCTGAACAAAGACTTCTTCAGATACCACGCTTCTCGAGCCAGAAGCAAGACGTTCATCAACCTGAGAGAAGTCTCCGACCGGTTCAAGCTGCCCCCTGGGGAGTACATCTTGATTCCTAGCACTTTTGAGCCCCACCAGGAAGCTGATTTCTGTCTGAGAATCTTTTCAGAGAAAAAAGCCATTACCCGGTGAGTCAGAGGAACAGCTTCCAGAATCCCACTTCTTTTAGTGGTTTATTCACACAGAAGTCACCTGGGAACTGCTGGAGCCAAGACTCCATTCTTCCCTTTTCCATGTGTACCTGAGAAACAAGGCAGGACGGTTTCTTTCTTTTCTTTTACTTATTATTAATTTTTTTTTGAGACGAAGTTTCACTCTTGTTGCTCAGGCTGGAGTGCAATGGCACCATCTCAGCTCACTGCAACCTCCGCCTCCCAGGTTCAAGCAATTCTCCTGCCTCAGCCTCCCGAGTAGCAAGGATTACAGGCACCCACCACCACGCCCAGCTAATTTTTTTTGTATTTTTAGTAGAGACGGGGTTTCACCATGTTGGCCAGGCTGGTCTGGAACTCCTGACCTCAGGTGATCCACCCGCCTCAGCCTCCCAAAGTGCTGGGATTACAGGAGTGAGCCACCGCGCCAGGCTGCAGGACACTTTCTTAACTTATCTGCAAGGCAAGGCACATATCCCTTCTAGCTCTGCTCCTCCCTCCCTCAAGCAAACCATTGAAAAGTTGCTCTTTTCTACTGGTCCCAGAGTCATGCTCACAAGACGTTCTTGGGTGGAGACCTTCATTTTTCAGACCCTATTACCAAGAAGCTTCTGGGATAAGAGCCACATGCAGGGATGCTAGATATTTCTGGGCATGATGAAGGGAGTGGCTATTGCAAATTTTAAGAATGACATGTTCTTTCAGCTCCAATTTAAATAAATGTTGGCAAATCTGCCTCTCATTTTACATACCCAATATTCCACCACATTTTCCTCACAGTGTCTTAGCGAAATTATTTTATATCGGTTACTTCTATGGAAAATGTTTCCCATTACTACCCATTCACCATTGGTTGCTCTGTGGCACAGGGGGAAAAATGGTTCGAGATAGAGGAATCCATTTCTTTTCCCAATGACGATATTCTAAAGATTACGGAGAATGCTAAAATCTGCTAATTCTGTATTTAAGCTAGATAAGTCTCCAACAAAAGATCAATCTGCACAGAGTTAACAAGAGAGACAGCTGTGAATAGATGACTCACTCTAGTTTCATCTTTCGTTTAGTGAGAGAGAATTAGATTGGTGGCATTCATTGAAAAGACTCTCAATTATGAAGTCTAGTGGGGTTTCCCAAGCTGATTACAAAAGGCATGGTTCTTTCTCTTGGCTAAATAGATGCAGAAAAGTCTTTAATTTTTAAACACTCTACCGGAGAATTTTTCTCCAGCCTTCTCCCAGATACTAGTAGAAGATGCGGATAAATATCCTAGTATCTGTTCCCACAAAAGTACCCTGTATGAGATCAATGCAGATTGACATCTCTTATGGGTGGCAAGAACAAGAGACCCAAGTTATGCCAATGCCATGCCTCTTGTTCTCTATCTCATTAGTGGGGTGAGCTCAGAGTCACTGACATGCATAAGGTGACTTGTACATGGCAAAAAAACTGCATACTCAATCTTGCTCTGAACAAGATACTTTAATCTGCTATGATATTGAGTATAAGAATCAGCTCTGTAGCTTAGTAACAAAAATTCACACTGAGCTCTGTTTGCATTGGTTTAGCTCTCAGACAGGCTCCTGATCAAACAAACAAAAGTTCTGAAAGGGTTATGTTATGGATGCCCAGGGGATGAGGAGGAAAGGGAGGACTACCCCCATTTGATGTTAATGTTTATTTGTATTCCCTTTGACTTTGTATCAGTTTTTCTTTGAGAGCCCTTCAAGTTTTAGTCTATAAGACTGTATTCCTCCAAATGCTTTTAGCATCATCAAAAGCTGAAGCCTGCTCCTCCTCTTAATATTACTACTATCCAAATACTACAAGTCCCCCTAAATATGTGAATAGCAAAAAAGCATGATTGCATCATTTTTCCTCTTTTTCCCTAACATAAGCACAGAGACACCCATCCCTCCCCAAGCCCACCAGTGGAATCAGGAATTTACATCTGTGAGGAGAGGCAGGAGTTAGGGATGCAGCTTCAAAAGGTGGTCTTTAGGCCAGGCACGGTGGCTCATGCCTGTAATCCCAGTACTTTGGGGGGCCGAGGCAGGAGGATCACCTGAAGTCAGGAGTTTGAGACCAGCCTGGCCAACATGGAGAAACCCTATCTCTACTAAAAATACAAAATTAGCTGGGCATGGTGGCACGTGCCTGTAATCCCAGCTACTCAGGAGGCTGAGGCAGGAGAATCACTTAAAACCCAGGAGGCAGAGGTTGCAGTGAGCCGAGATCATGCCATTGCACTCCAGCCTGTGCCACAGAGTGAGACTCTGTCTAAAAAAAAAGGTGGTCTTTTTGGTTCTGATTCAACTTTGTAATCTTTTAAAATGCACCCCCTCCCCAATGCATACCACTCAATAGGCTGAATGGTCTCCAACAGATATGTATCTCCTTTGAAGATGCAAAGTTCATGGAGAGTGAATGTGTAATGCAACTGCACTGTTTATGGGTCTTTGGAGGTGCTACTATTCTACAAACACTTTATCAGTTGCCCTTGTTAAAGTACACCAAAGAAATAAGGAGTGACTGCTGGCCTAACTTCTTTTAGTTTCATAAATCCAGAATTCACAAGTTCTTGGTGATGGCTGATATAGTTTGAATATGTGTCCCCATCAAATCTGAAGTTGAATTGTAATCCCCAATGTTGGAGGTGGAGCCTGGTGGGAGATGTTTGGGTCATGGGTGTGGATCCCTCATGGCTTGGTGCTACCCTCGTGATACTGAGTGAATTCTTGTGAGATGTGGTTAATAGTATGTGGCACCTGCCCCACCCCTGCTCCTGCTTTTGCCATGTGACATGACTCTTCCCCCTTCTACCATGATTGTAAGTTTCCTAGGCCTTCCTAGAAGTCAAGGATTTCAGTTAACTTCTAGGGAATACACCATGCTTCCTTGTAAAGCCTGCAGAATTGTGAGCCAATTGAACCTCTTTTCTTTGTAAATTAGTCTTAGGTATTTCTTTATAGCAGTACAAGAACAGCCTAATACAGAAAATTGGTACAGAAGAGTGGGGCATTGTTATAAAGATAACTGAAAATGTAGAAGTGACTTTGGAACTAGATAACAGGCAGAGGTTGGAAGAGTTTGAAGGCCTCAGAAGAAGACAGGAAGATGAGGAAAAGTTTAGAACTTCTTAGAGGCTGGTTAAATAGTTATGGCCAAACTGTTGATAGTGATATGAACAATGAAGTTCAGGCTGCCAAGGTCTCAGATGGAAAGGAGGAACTTATTGGAAACTGAAGCAAAGGTTATGTGTGTTATGCCTTAGCAGAGAACTTGGCTGAATTGTGTCCATGCCCTAGGGATCTGTGGAAGTTTGAACTTCATAGTGATGATTTAGGGTATCTGGAAGAAGAAATTTCTAAGCAGCAAAGCATTCAGGATGTGACCTGGCTGCTTCTAACAACCTATACTCAGATGTGGGAGCAAAGATATGACTTAAAGCTGGAATATATACATTTAAAAGGGAAGTAGGGCATAAAAGTTTGGAAAATTTGCAGCCTGGCTATACAGCAGAGAAAGAAAAAGCTTTTTCGAGAGAGGAATTCAAGCAGGCTGTGGAGCAACAACTTGCTAGAGATATTTACATAACTAAAAAGGAACCAAGTGCTATAAGCAAGACAATGGGGAAAAGGCCTCAAAGGCATTTTAGAGACCTTTGCAGCAGCACCTCCTCCCATCACAGGCCAAGAGGCCTAAGAGGAAAAAAATGGCTTCATGGGCCAGGCCTAGGGCGCCACTGCCCTATGCAGCCTCAGGACACTGTTACCTGCATCCCAGCTGCTCCAGCTCCAGTCTCTGCTCAAAGGCACCAGATACAGTTTGGGCTACTGCTTCAGAGGGTGCAAGAGTGCGAGCCATAAGCCTTGACGGCTTCCATATGGTGTTAAGCCTGCAGGCACACAGAATGCAAGACTGAATGAGGCTTGGCAGCCTCCACCTAGATTTCAGAGGACGTATGGAAAAGCCTGGATGCCCAGGCAAAAGCCTGCTGCAGGGACAGAGCCCTCACAGAGAACTTCTACTAGGGCTATGCAGACGGGGAAATGAGAGGTTCGAGGTATCGCACAGAGTCCCCACTGGGGTACTGCCTAGTGGAACTGTGGGAAGGCGGCCATCATCCTCCAGACCCAAGAATGGTGGATCCACCGGCAGCTTGCACCTCGAGCCTGGAAAAGCCACAGGCACTCAACAACCATGACAGCAGCCAAAGTCACAGGGACAGAGCTTTCCAAGGCCTTGGGATTCCTCCCTTTGTACCAGGGTTCCCTGGATGTAGGACATGGAGTCAAAGGAGATCATTTTGGAGCTTTAAGATTTAATGACTGCCCTGCTGGGTTTCAAACTTGCATGGGGCCTGTAGCCCCTTTCTTTTGGCCTTTTGGAATGGGAATGTTTACCCAATGCCTATACTCCCATTGTATTTTGGAAGTATAAAATGGAATTTATATATCTTGGAACTTGATTTTGATTTGACAGGCTCATAGGTGATGGGACTTGCCTTATCTCAGGTGAGACTTTGGACTTTGGACTTTTGAGTTAATGCTGGAATGACTTAAGACTTTGGGGGATTCTTGGGAAGGCATGATTATATTTTGCAGTGTGAGAAGGACATGAGATTTGAGGGGCCACGGCAGAATGATATAGTTTGAATATGTGTCCCCACCAAATCTGATGTTGAATTGTAATCCCCAGTGTTGGAGGTGGGGCTTGATGGGAGGTGTTTGGGTCATGGGGGCGGATCTCTCATGGCTTGGTGCTGTCTTCACAATAGTGAGTTTGCCTGAGATCTTATTGTTTAAGGGTATGTGGCAACTCCCCCACACCACCCTGCTCCTGCTTTTTCCATGTGACTTGCCTGCTCCCCCTTCACCTTCTGCGATAATTGTAAGTTTCCTGAGGCCTCCTTAGAAGCAGGACTGTGCTCCTGTAAAGCCTGTAGAACCGTGAGCCAATCAAATCTCTTTTCTTTATAAATTACCTAGTCTCTGTTATTTCTCTATAGCCATGCAAGAATGGTCTAACACAATGGCTGTCCCTCTTATTTGCATTCTGAGCAAGGTCTAAGTGACTAAGGGTGGGGGTGTCAATGCATGGGGTCTGCAAACTCTGTGAAGTGGAAACAGCACTGAACAATAAGGGATTCAAAGGGACAGAACCTTCCCACGGCTCTGGGCTCTTCAGCTCTGCAGATCCCAATGGGAAGTTTATCCACAATTGAGGCAGTGTGTTTTTCTGCCCCTACAGGGATATGGATGGAAATGTAGACATTGACCTTCCTGAGGTGAGTCTTCTGATGTTGCTATGGAGTATAGGATTCAGGTGATGGTTCTGGAAACCTTCCTTCTAATCACAGCATCATGTAAAACTCTGCAGTTCAGGGATGGTTATATGCAATCAAGTAAGCATCTATGATTCTAACCTCCTGGAAACCAAGATGTGTGTGTTCTAGTCTATGCTCTTCTAGTCCACAAGGACCTGGCATGGGAGTGAGGTGGGTGCTTGGTATAAAGTTCTGTTCGATGTCATCTTCCTCTGTGCTACTGTCAACTGAAATAACAAACACAGAGACACTCTCTAAAAGAAAAGCTATTTATTTAGGGGTAAAGCAGTGCAATGGGAAGGCGCATGCTGTAGTAAACTATGACATATTTGGGGAGGTAAAGGAGGACAAAGGTTTTTAAAGAAAAAATGAGAAGGATTACATAATTGTTTTGAAATAATTATCCTTGGCTATGAAGATCAATAACAAAAGTGAAGCCAGTCTGATGTTGGACAGGCAGTTGCTAGGCAGAGGTAGAAGTATTTTTGTGAGTGGTTGCAAGGGCCTCTGTGAAAGGTTGTGGTTTTTGCAGCCTTTTGTGATATTTTTGTTATCAGGCAAATAAGCATGAGAACCTTCTGGCCTTCCTGAGCTCTATTTGTCAGGGTTTTCTTAACATTAGTGACTTCATTTTGACTCAATAACTTTCACACTACCAACTCCACCTGAGAGGAGGCTGCCGCTTCTGAAGGGGGTAGACTATCTTTTAATCGTATTTTAAGAAATCTAATCAATGAAAAGAAAACCAGAGAGGCAGGGAGATGTTTTTTACTGTGGACTCAGGGGAACACATTACATCTCCCCTATGTTATGTGTGTGTGGAAGGGGAGACATGGGGGTGGCTTTACCCTCGTCCAAGGGCTGGAGGACTCCTCAAGAGGCCCTGAGATACTGTAGCTGGAAACAGTCTGACACGTCCAGGGACAGCAGAGGGAGCTTTTAGGAGGGAATTTGCTATTCCATGCTGGGGCACAGCTTATTAATGGTGCTAAAAAAACAAAGAAACCAAAAATCACCCAAAACATTTACTGAGCTCTTTCTATATACCAAGCCCAGAGCTTAGTGCTAGAAACAGACTCTTGCCTTCAACGATTTTACCAGCTATCAAAACAGATGATGAAGTAAAGTCATTCCAGTCCAGGGTGGCAAGAAGAAGTAAGCCAGAGGAAGAGCAGGAAGCATGAGAATCCAATGGCCAGGACCTAACTTAGGCACGGGTCAAGGTCCTTTGGCCTCCTCGTCTGTAAGGCAGAAGGGTTCCACAGGTCCAGCTAATAAAGTCCTTCTAGTCTCACCTTCTAAAAGAGCCTTCATGAGAAAATGTTCCTCACGCTATAGGACACAGCTTGTGCACACCGCCTCAGGAGGGTGACATGGGGCTGGGCACAGAGGGTCCTGGCTACTTTCCTGCTATTTTTGTCATGTTTCTTTTTTGTGGATCATTTTGTGCAAGTTTCTTTGGCTGTTTTTTAGCCTCCAAAGCCAACTCCACCTGACCAGGAGACAGAGGAGGAGCAGCAGTTTCGAGCTCTGTTCAAACAAGTCGCTGGTGAGGTAAGACACACCCCTCTTCCATCTCCCCACCAGGCTGAGGGCCTGGGCCTGGCTTCCTAGCAAAGGGTTGCAGTCGTTGGGTTGGTCAGCAATGTCATTCTGAGGCATGATGGAGCTTGTTGCAAAGTAAGACCAGCACTGATCTTTGAAGGCCCAAAGGCCACCCTGTTTACAACATCTCTTACTTACACAGTCTGCAGCTGTGGATGGGGCCAGTGAGCCCAAAGAAGCTCAGAATAGGCCCAGATGCTTTGTTTTTTAGTTCTGTTTTGTTTCAGACAGGGTCTCACTCTGTTGCCCTGGCTGGAGTGCAGTGGTATAAGCCTAGCTCACTGCAGCCTCAAACTCATGGGCTCAAGAGATCCTATCACCTCAGCTTCCTGAGTAGCCGGGACTATAGGCACATGCCATCATGCTTAGCTAGTTAAATAAATAAATAAATAAATAAATAAATAAATAAATAAATAAAGAGTCTTGCTATGTCACCCAGGCTGGTCTCAAACTCCTAGGCTCAAGCAATCCTCTGGCCTCAGCCTCCCAAAGTGCTGGGATTACAGGCATGAGCTACCACGCCTGGCCCCAGGTTCTTTCTTTGGGAGGCTAGAGCAAGCCTTGAAGAGGTGGCTCCTTTGAACTCTGCCTGAAAATCACTGCCATTAGAATACTCTGTCTGCTGTGGTAAAGGGGATCATGTTCAAGGAAGTCCCTATTCAATTGCAACTTCCTGTCCCCCACCCTATCCTAGCTCTTTCCACTGCTCAGCTTCCTTTTTGGGGACACTGGATGGAGCCTCACACAGATCCAGGCTCTTCCTCCACCTGCTGGGGTCAGGGGAGGGAAGTCTTCCTAGAAACTGCCCCAGAGGTGTTCTCTTGGAGCCATAAATAAAATGAGCTGATGAACTAATTCATGTCAAGGTGCTAATGACTCTATTAGCTTCATGTGTTTCCCCAAACGGGAGCTCCTGAATTATGAAAGGGGTCACTTGGAGGGGTGATATCTAAACCTAGGGGCTGTCTGATGGTAGTATATTAGGCACTGCAATAAACAGGCAAGGCAGGGAAATTAGGGGACCACAGGATTGGATGGAGAAAAGGGGGGCTCATGTGACTGCTTAAAGTACAGCAGGAAGGGTGGCTGAGTGCAGCCCTGGGCGGGACAGAGCATGGTGAGGGGGGAAGGCAGTGGTGACCTCCCTGCTCCAGGTGCTATCTGGAGCATGCTGGGTCAGACCCAGCAAGACAGGCTCAGAGGAGTTAAAGAGGTTCATGCGGGAGGGACAGGAGTTGTCAGATGGAGATCCAGAGTTTGGGAGGGAAGCGGTGAATGTTGCAGGAGTTTCAGTCGACCTTTATTAACAATCAAAAAAGTACCTCTAGAGTTCAGCCCTCCTTGACTCATGTCCTGCTCTTCTTCCAAGTAGTTGGATGACTTGGGCACATGGCTCCATTTCTCTTTCCTCCTCTTTCAGTGAGGCCTGGCTGGGGCACTGCTTTCTTACCAACACCAAACATCCCAAACCCCCATTCCCCAGGCCCAGAGGCTTCAGGACGGACATGTGTTAGAAGCACTCCACAGCATAACACACGGCTAGTGCAAAACCCTGACCAAAATGAGGTCTATGTCAGTGCTACTCAAACACGCATGTGCATAAAGTCACCTGGGCATCCTGGGAAAAAAACACAGATTCCTCATCAACAGGTCAAGAGCATCCTGGGCAACATAGGGAGAGCCCATCTCTGCAAAAATAATCAGCCCAGCATGGTGGTGCATGCCTATAGTCCCAGCTACTTGGAAGGCTGAGGTAGGAGGATTGCTTGAGTGTGGGAAATTGAGGCTGCAGTCAGTTGTGGTCACACTACTGTACTCCAATCTGGATGACAGGGCAAGACCCTGTATCAAAAAAAAAAAAAAAAAAAAAAAGCCTAAGACTCAGGGCAAGGTTTGAGACTCTCCATTTCTAACCAGCTTCTGGGGTGGGGGCTGCTGAGATTTCCTGGAGCACCTTAGATCCATGATTCTGAAATTCACCCTTATTCTTAATTCTAAATCAACTCCTAGGTCTTAAAAATAGGACCGTATTCTCAGGACCTCTGATTTCAAGTTTCCCTGGGGTAAGCCCCAGATGCAGGACTGTTTTAAAGCTCTGCAGGCGGTTCTACTGTGCAGAGGAAGACTCAGTCTGGTTTTCCCAAACTACCTCCAACATAGGAACCATCTGAGGAGCTTAGGACAATTCCAGGAGTGGTTCTGACCCTCAGGGAAGTTGGGAAACCACTGCCTTGCCCTGCCCAGCTTTCCATGCACTTTCCTGAATTCGGATGTCTCTCAAGTTAGGCTCTCTCCTAGTTGGGCTGGCATGTCCCTAAAACATGTGACATATGAGACACGTAGTTGCAGCTACACAGGAGATAGGTACATCTGCCCACAGCAGGGTCCTGAAGGCTGGTCTGTCACTTGAGCCAAATCAAGCTCAGAACTGATTTAAAACAAAAAAACCTAAAAAAGAAGGTGCCAAGGGCTATAAAAAACAATTGTCTCCACTTCAACAGGACATGGAGGTGACAGCAGAGGAACTTGAGTATGTTTTAAATGCTGTGCTGCAAAAGAGTAAGTACCGACCCCATCGGGGTCCTGGGGCGCCTATGGAGGGACGAGCGACCACACTGCCTGGGTCCCCTCCCTGCTCCTCCGAGCTGCAGATCTGCTTCCCAGGGCTGATTTATAGGTAGACTTTAAAAATAGCTTTCATTGTTTGTTTTCCTGATTCCAACAATGATGCAGGTTTATAGTAGAAAATTCTTAAAAATGCAGAAAAGCCTAATGACAAAGATAATCACAAATGATCTCACCACCATCAATAACCACTCTTAACATATGTGTATCTGCATGTATGTACATGTGTGTCATATGTGTAGACATATAATGTTAGAACGCTTCATCACTCCAACAAGAAACCCTTTACCCATTAACAGTGTTAACCCTGTACCCATTTCCCCCAGCCCCAGGCAACCACTCATCTACTTTCTTTCTCTATAGATTCGATTTACATATTCTGAATATTTTATGTAAAAGGAATCATAGGCCAGGTGCGGTGGCTCACACCTGTAATCCCAGCACTTTGGGAGGCCGAGACAGGTGGATCACCTGAGGTCAGGAGTTCAAGACCAGCCTGGTCAACATGGTGAAACCCCATCTTTACTAAAAATACAAAAAAAAAAAAAAAATCAGCCAGGTGTGGTGGTGGGCACCTGTAATCCCAGCTACTCAGGAGGCTATGGCAGGAGAATTGCTTAAACCTGGGAGGTGGAGGTTGCAGTGAGCCAAGATCATGCCATTGCACTCCAGGCTGGGCAACAGAGCAATACTCCGTTTCAGGGGGGAATAAAAGGAATCATACAATATGTGGTCCTTTCTGACTGGCTTTTTTCACATGGCGTGATGTTTTCCAGGTCCATCCATGCTGTAGCGTGTATCAATGTCTCATTCCTTCTTACATCCAGACAACATTCCATCGTATGGATGGGCCCCGTTCTGTTTATTCATTCATCTATTGGTAGCCATGTGGGTTGTTACCGGTTTTCGGTCATTATGAATAATGCAACTGTAAACATTCCTATACAAGTTTTTTGGGTAGGCATGTGTTTTCATTTCTCTTGGGTATATAGTTATGAGGATGGTTCCATCACAATGCAACAGTCTATGGTTACATGGTGGCATAACCATCCTCTTAATTATATGTTTAGTTAAGAGGATTACTTAACTCTAATGTTTTTAAAAACTATCCAACTGTTTTCTAAAGTGACTATTTCACATTTTCACCAACAGTAGTATGGGAGTACAAATTTCTCCAACAAATTTAAATCCTGCCATTAAATATGCTGCAAAAACATGATTCCTAAGGGTCGTATAATACTCCATTATATAGACATAGCCTAAGGTATTGACCATGCTTTTCTATTGGTCATTATTTCACTTCCAAATTTTTGCCACTATAAATAATGTGATGACAAAAATCTTCATATGTAATTCTTTGCTCGGGATTCTTAGAACTAGAATAAATGGATGAAGGCGTATTCCCACTTTTATTGCTTTTTTCACATTTTGTCAATTTTCCTTCTGAAAGATCATGTTAACTTCTACTCCTACCAGCATCATAAGAGAGTAGCCACATCACAGCCCCCAACAGCCCCGGATTTGTTGGGCTTTCAGCAGATGGGTACATAAGTTTATCTTATCGGGTCAACTGAATTCAGCTTTCATGTGCAATTTCAGAAAAGGACATCAAATTCAAGAAGCTAAGCCTGATCTCCTGTAAAAACATCATTTCCCTGATGGACGTATCCTTCCAAATATTTGAGCAGAAATAAACATGGATCCTGGGCTTTAAGCACAGTAGAGTAATCTTCAATAGTGCAGACTCTTCAAGAACATGACATCCTTAGCCAGCAGAATAGTCTTCTTCACAGAAAATAACCCAAAGCTGGGGGACCCCGATGCTGAAATTGGATCAGAATCAAGATGCACAAGACTGCCCAGTGGCGGGGGTGGGGAGCTTTTGAAGGGACTTGGGGGTCTTCTTGCCACTTTGGGATCCCATCCAAGGGAACAGAGTTCTGTTTTTGTGAACTTTCCGGGACCACCCCCATTCCACTTCTGCTGTTTCCCCTCTTCAGAAATTTGTGGTTTAATCATTAAAACCACTTCCCCAGGGCCCCAAACCTGTGTCACCCAGGCCAGCCCATCAGCCCTCCCCCTCTGCAGTCCCAGAGCTGAGGTCCCACGAGGAGCCTCAGGTTGAAACACTGCTCATGTCTCCCTTAACCCACCTGGCACAGACCAGCGGCAATGGGAAACTGGAGTTTGATGAATTCAAAGTGTTCTGGGACAAGCTGAAGCAGTGGATTGTATGTAACCTGGAGCAGGGCTTGGCCTCTGGGGGACCCGGTGAGCGTAGAGCAGAGGGGATTTAAAAAGGTACAGCAGGCTGCAGGCTGCAGGCTAGAGGAATCGTATTTGGACAGGGGAGAAGGGAAAACAGCATCATGCTATTCCAATGCTTATGGGAGTACCACCGTGCTTCCACCCAAGACGAAAAGGAAGACAAAAGGGAGACTGACTTCTTTTGGAAGGCCCAGTCCAACTGTGGCATCTGCGGCCCCTGGAGGGTAGCTCCCCCGGGCTGGCTGTCACCCATTTACTGCCATCAGCAATGCCTTTCAGGCGCGCTCCTTCTCAATGCTTCTGCTCTCCACCCTTTAGAACCTTTTCCTTCGGTTTGATGCTGACAAGTCCGGCACCATGTCTACCTATGAACTGCGGACTGCACTGAAAGCTGCAGGTAAAAACTGGAGTACAGGTGGCTGACTTCATGCCAGGTACTGCCTGTGGGCAACCTGAGCAGATGGCAGGTCTTCTCTCTGCTGTCCAGGAGGTGGGCCTCTGAGCCCAGTTGGTGATTCTTAAGGTCACGACCCTTGGAGTGGTGGCACCAGGGTTCAGACCCAGGACTCACTTGCTGACACCAGGGCCCTCATTTTAAACCACTGTGAACATTGGTAGAAACTTTTTAAATGTATCTGCTAAAAATGAACTTGGCCTGCCCTCTGGAGGCCTCATGGCCCCGGACCATGTTTTCTGGCCCAGTACTTAACACATGGCTCTTTGGTGGCAAGCTGCAGTGATTCCAAACTTCTCATTTCTGCTCTCAGGTGGTTGTTATCGTGGGTGAGACAGAGCATGCAGCGCCCATGGTTTGGGGCCGCACGTCCCTCTGCCACCTGTGGCCCTGTCCCAGGCTTTATCAGCAGCAGACTCTGAATCCAAACTGGGTGACTGTGTCATAGTTTATACCCTGCTTCCTTTCCCGAAGGCTGGGCTCCAGGTGGCGTTTCCCACTCTTGTCCAGCGCTGGATGGCTGTCGGCCTCTCTGTGGTCCCGTGTCCTGCACACACAACCGTAGTTTCCATGAGCACTATGCAGACCTCCCTCCCGCCGGGCGGCCTGTGCTTCTCACCAAGCACACCTCACAGACAGGGGCCTCCTGAACCTTTTAAAGTGGTTCCCTCCCAGGGAAAGCAAAATCTGGAAACATGTCCAGGCTCAGGTCTGATAAAAGGGTGAAGTATACACAGCCAGGACCATCTCGGGTCCTATGTGAGGGAGAAGAAAATCAGATGATTTACAACTGAGCAAAGTGCCAGGCTGAGAAGGGTGCCTGATTTTCTTAAGGGATGGTGACTCTGTTTCCGGGGTAGGAGGAGGAACTGAGCAGGGGACAAAGGGAGCGCTCAGAGAGGAGGGGCATGGCTGTGTCTTTCCTACCCTGATGTAGCGTGGGGGGGATTGCCCCGCATCCCCCTCCTCTAGCCCCAAACACCAGGATTCTGGCCAAAGCTGGCAGCCAGCACTGCCGTGTAGGCTCTAGAGACTCTGTGCTCTGCGCCTGACCCCCTGCTCCTCCGCTGGAATTAGGAAGAAGCAGAAAGACCCTGGGTGGATTTCTGAACAATCCTGTGAACACCTCCTAGAAAGTGAACATGTAGACCAAAACGAAAGGGGGAAAGAAATCACTTCTAAGGGCACTAATTAGAAATCAAAGCACTGGCCAGGTGTGGTGGCTCATGCCTGTAATCCCAGCACTTTGGGAGGCCGAGGCAGGTGGATCACGAGGTCAGGAGTTTGAGACCAGCCTGGCCAACATGGTGAAACCCTGTCTCTACTAAAAATACAAAAATTAGCTGGGCGTGGTGGCAGGTGCCTGTAGTCCCAGCTACTCAGGAGGCTGCAGCAGGAGAATCACTTGAAATCAGAAGGCGGAAGTTCCAGGGAGCCGAGATTGCGCCATTGCACTCCAGCCTGGGCAACAAGAGTGAAACTCCATCTCAAAAAAAAAAAAAAAAAATCTAAATATCAAATCTAGAAGGAAGTTCACTTTATCTAAACTCCTCATTTGACAATGAGGAAACCAAAGCCCAGAGAACTGAACCCATATGCCACGGCTGGAGCAGTGCCAGGGCTCAGATCCAGGCCTCCTGGCTATAGCCTGGCATTCTTCCCCCGTCGTGGATGTGTAGGAATGGGCCCCTGGCAGAGTATCATTCTCCGTGGGCAGCAGCATCCCCTCCGAGAAACGTTCTAGGGCCACAGCCGGAAGTGACCTGAGACACAGAACGCGAGGGGAGGCTGGTGTAGGAATGAGTGTGGGGCTCAGACACCACCCAGTGTTAAGTTCCCCCAAACGAAGCTTCCTATAAAGTCAGCGAGACCCTATGGGTGATGTTGGCATCAAAATTAAGATCACAAACTCGCTAAACTCAGAAGCCATTAAACACAGAAAGCACGCCTGAGAGTCCCCCGCACACTCGCCCTTGCACCACAGATTCACACTCTCACGCTGCATTCACACCAAGGGCAGCAGTCCCACTTGGTCTGGGAATCCCAGCTTTGAGGAGTGAAACAGTGGCTCCCTCTTCTGTGCCCTCTCCTCAGCTGCCTGGGAGCTCCCTCAAAGGTGCAGACTCACCTCGGGGCTCGGATACAGCGAGTCCTGGGTCTCCTCCTTCGTCCCCACAGGCTTTCAGCTGAGCAGCCACCTCCTGCAGCTGATTGTGCTCAGGTATGCAGATGAGGAGCTCCAGCTGGACTTCGATGACTTTCTCAACTGCCTGGTCCGGCTGGAGAATGCGAGCCGTAAGTGTCCAGCAAGGCTGAGGGTGCACCTCGGGGTGGCATCTTCAGTCACCCTCCACGAGCGCATGAGAAAGAGCCTGGTTAAAGTAATGGCAAAGATAGACCACAGAGAGCCATGGTCTGATGTGTGTGGACCCGTGGGCCTGTGTGGTTAGCTAAGGAGCAGAATGTGCCAGCCTTCCCTGCAGCGCGTTTCTTAGCATCGCCTTTCTTTACACATTCACAGTGCCTCAGTGGGAGGATGATGGGCTGGAGCAGGTTTGTGCCTTGTGTTTGAGGAAAGGTTCAATTTCAGGTTAAATCTCATCATAGCATATAGAAACTGGAGAGTCTCAGTCCCTCTTCCTCCCCACTTCCCCGCCCTGTAAGCCCTAGGCATTGACCCAGTTATCTCAAACAAGATTTGTTACACCACAAATAGAAAGAGATTATGTGCCCGTGCACTTCAGTGTTTGCAGTTTATTGTCATAGCCATCTTGCCCCTCAAAGGTGGTTTTGAAGGTGAGGCTGAATGAAGCATGTCCAGGGCCTGTAACTCAGCACTGGGGTGGCTATGAGGACATGCCCTGTGTGCAGGTGCCAAAGGACCTGTGTCCCCAAGGGTGCCTCATGCTTGGTTTAATGCTCTGGCGTTTCCATCTTGAAAGTCTTCATAACTTAGAAGCAGGGGGCCCCGCATTTCCATTTTGCCCTGGGCCTCACAAATTATGCAGCTGGTCCTGCTTGGTATTTTCTAATCTATGTTCCATAGGCCACTTCGAGGTATGAATACTTGATTTAAAAAAAAAAAAAAGACAGGGGGCCGGGCACGGTGGCTCACGCCTGTAATCCCAGCACTTTGGGAGGCTGAGGCAGATGGATCATGAGGTCAGGAGATCGAGACCAGCTCATAGTGAAACTCCGTCTCTACTAAAAATACAAAAAACTAGTCAAGTGTGGTGGTATGCACCTGTAGTCCCAGCTACTCGGGAGGCTGAGGCAGGAGAACCCCTTGAACCTGGGAAGTGGAGGTTGCAGTGAGCTGAGATTTGCCACTGCACTCCAGCCTGGGCGGCAATGGGAGACTCCATCTCAAAAATATAATTAATTAATTAATTAAAATTAAGTTAAAATTAAAATAAAAAGGTGAGGGCTGTGACCCTCACTTGTCAGCGTGACAGCTCCCTCTGCCTCTTTGGTAATAGAAAACTAATTACTTGCTTGAAGCACAGCCCCTCTAGACTCTAAGCTCCAGGAGACCCATAATTTCTGGACAATCAATGAGTATGTGTTGATTAAGGAATGATGAGAGAAACCCAGAGAGAGATCAGCAGGTCCCAAAGGGCCTAGTATATCAAGCCAGGAGGCTGGGATTTCCCTAGGGGGTTACTGGTAGCTAGTGAGAGGTGCATTCTAGAAAGACCCCTCCTGAGAGAGAATCACTTATTAGACTTACAGGGTGGTCAGAGCTGACCCTAGAAATAATGACATTTGCTAGTTTCTCTTCTCTCAATTGCTCTTTCCCTTTCTAAACCACACAGGCATAATCCTTCCCAGCACGGGGGGTGGGAGTGCCTCAGCTTGTTCTTATAATATTAGGCTGAAGATCCTTTAGGCTTAACACCATCCACTCTGGGATCCTCACTTTAGATTTGCCTGGAGAACTTTTACAATTACCAAGGATGGAGCTTTGCTGCAGTATTATTTTAACTTTTTATTGTAAGAATGTCAACCCTCCACTTAGATATAAAGAATCATAATAGGTTCCCATGCACTCCACGCCAGCACTTCTCAAACTTTGCTGTACATTACAATCTCCAGGGTTGCCTAAAGAAACATTGATGACCAGGCTGCACAGTCGACCAATTCTATTAGAATCTCAGGGGTGGCACACAGCATCGGGAGTTATGAAAATTCGCCAGGTGTTTCCAGACCTTTACACCCAACCTCAACCATTAGCATCTTGCTAACTTTTCCCTTGTGCTCCCGCAACACATACTTTTTCCCCCTAAATAATTTAATAGCAGATCTCAGAAACTCTGTCCACTCATCTGAGTATCTCCAGCTGATAGACTTGTTTTTGGCATCGTCGTCATACCATCTGCACACCTAACGAAATTCTCAGCAAACCCTCAACATTCTCTAGTGCCCGGTCCATGCCCAAATCTCCCAGGCCACCTTTTCACAGTTGCTTGGTTGACTCAGGATCCACACAAGATCCAGTCACCATGTTTGGTTGTTGGGTCTCTTCCATTTCTTGTGTTCAGTGATGGTCCCCCACCCCGCTTTGGGTTGTATTATTAAAGCTACCCGTGAGATTCTCAAGTGAAGCCAGGGCTGATTGGCTCAACCTCGTCTTCTGAAGGTGAGGAGGCTGAGGCCCCAAGAGGGCAGTGACTTGCTCAGGTGACACCACGCGGTAGACCCAGCCCCCGGCTCAGTGCTGGCACGCTCTCCTGTGCTGGTCTGTCCTGTGACAGCACCCACAGCCCCTTCCTACAAGGGCGAGACTAACAACTTTCAGGTTCATGCAAAACTTTACGTACATGTGCTTTTTTTCTAGGGCCCATGGATTTCAAGGGCCCTGTACCCCCCAGAAGGTTAAGATAAGGGAGTTGCTTTGGCTCCAGAAGCTGCTGGCCGGCTGACTGGCTTAGGTGACCACTGGCTTGCTACAGGACCGGATGCCTCCATCCGTTCAGAGAAGTTCTCCTTCAGCCGGCCTGAGTCCCATCGCCGCCCTTGATGAAAGTCCTTGTTTACCACCAGATGGAGCAGCTTCCCCACAGGCTCCACTGAAAGGCCCTTTGGTTGCTGGGAAACAAACTTGGTAAAGGAATTGTCTTTAAAAGGATGCCTTTCCCCCTTCTCTCCTATCAGGGGTGTTCCAGGCTCTCAGTACGAAGAGCAAGGAGTTCATTCATCTCAATATAAATGAGGTATGGCCAATCCAGACCCTCTGCTCAGGGACCCAGCCAGGGCCTGGCAGAGTCCACGCTCCATAAATGTTTGCCGAATGCATGATTTCATGCAAAGGCTGACATCTACCTGTGGGAGTGATTACAACAAAATAGCTAATATTTTTGAGATACTATTTATCAAGTAATCAACTGAGCCATTACAATAATTCTGTGAGCTAAGTACCAATAGTATCCACATTTTGCAGGGTGGAAACTGAGGCATAGAGAGATTAATCGCCTTGACCTGAGTGAGTGAGCAGACTCTGCCTTCTTGTCCTTCTCTTCCTTCCGTCATTTGGGTAACTTAGCCTGCCTGCCCTCCAGCTGCCAGTTTGCTCACTCTCCCTTGCTCTTGCTGTCCTGCGGTTCCCATGATGCTCCCCCAAACTCCGACAAGTACAAAACTGGCCAGTTACCGGGGCCATCATAGCAATGAGGGGTGGGGGACCATGGGTCCAAGTGTCAGAGGTGTGGGAGAAGGATTCCAGGGGGTTTCAATCACCCTCTCCCCAGAGGATCCCGGTGGACCCCGTCTGCTCACAGGGAGGTCCGTGGGCTAGCAGCAGCATAGGCATCACTTAGGAGAGAGCGTTGGAAATGCAGAGTGCCAGGCCCTGCCCCAGACCTGCTGAATGGAAGTCGCCTTTCACAGGACCCCCGTGATTCCTGTGCGCATGAAGCTTGGCAACGCTCTTGAGACATTCTCCTGCCCAAAGGCAGAGGGGAAACTGTGGAGCAGTTTCCTTCCATGGTTTCTGTAATTTTTATTTCCCTTTTCCTTCTTTCCCTCCCTGTATTTTTCTTTCCAGGTCTGCTTTCTCTTCTACCTAACAACACTAAAGCCAGGCAGCCTGTGGCTCCTCCCCAATCTCTGGGGTTTCTCCTCTCCACCAACTTCCATACTCACACTCACAGCCAGCTCATTTCCAAATTCATTAGTAACTTTGGGTTTGGATAACATTTAATTGAATATTTCAAGATGAAGAGGTTGATGACAGTATGTGTTTTAGAGGATTGTACCTCTTCCCCTCTTTTGTGCTCTGATTTCGATTAATCAGGTTGCTCTGTGCCTCAGCTTAACCATTTACAGAAAGAGACATAGGCCTTAGTATTACACCAAAAGCTTTGCTTTATAATAATATCATATAATTTGGCAATTATGTTGACTCATCACTAATTTTCTCAAGTGTGTATCTCAGATCTCTGGACGCATTATTATTTCATTGAGAACAGAAACTGGGCATTTTTCTTCTCTAGTTTTGTCTTTCACCTTCAGCATGTAGGACACATGTAATAACCATACCTCCTTTGATCACTCCAAGATTCCAAAGAAAGATGTGCACACACAAACTATTCTATTATGAAAACAAGAGGAAGTTGGACATGGTGGTGTGCACCTGCAGTCCCAGCTATCTGGGAGTCCTAGGTGGGAGGATTGCTTGAGGCCAGGGGTTTGAGGATGCAGTGAACTATGATCTCGCCACTGCACTCCAGCCTGGATGAGAGCAATAGCAAGACCCTGTCTCTTAAAAAAGAAAGGAAGATGTAATCCCAGCACTTTGGGAGGCCAAGGTGGGCAAATCATGAGGTCAGGAGATCGAGACCATCCTGGCTAACACGGTGAAACCCCGTCTCTACTAAAAATACAAAAAATTAGCCTGGTATTGTGGCGGGCGCCTGTAGTCCCAGCTACTCGGGAGGCTGAGGCAGGAGAATGGCATGAACCCGGGAGGTGGAGCTTACAGTGAGCCAAGATTGCGCCACTGCACTCCAGCCTGGGCGACAGAGCGAGACTCCATCAAAAGAAAGAAGGAAAGAAAGAAAGAAGGAAAGAAAAGAAAGAAGGAAAGAAAAAAAAAGAAGGAAAGAAAGAAAGAAAGAAAGGAAGAAAGAAAGAAAGAGAAAGAAAGAGAAAGGGAAAGAAAGAAAACAAGAGAGACCCGTAGGTCCACCTTTATTTATCATTTACTTTCAGGTAAATGATAAGTAATGTCACTAAAAAACATGAAGAAGTGTAATGGCTGCCTCTGGTCCATGGTGGAAGGAGACAGTGGGAAGGTTTGTTACTCAGCGGCCTCCTGGCTAGTCAAAGGCTCCAGAGCACCAGCAGTGTGGAGGAAGTATTCCAGTGCTGCAGGTTCAAGGTAGAAGTGTGGACACCTCTAACCCAAGTGTCCACAGGTGTAGGGGCTGGAATGGGCTCCTGCCCTGCCCCATATCATCACCCTTCAGTACAACAGTGAAAACCATTGCATTTTCTCCCTCCAAACCTACCATCCTTACATCTGGCTGCATGTCAGCATCACCTGGGGAGATTTAAAAATCCTGATACCCCAGCCACTCCCCAGATCAATTAAATCTGAATCTCTGTAGGTGAGACCCAAGCATTGTTTTTTTTTGTTTTTTTGTTTTTTTTTTAATCCTCTTGGTGAGTCCAGTGTGCAGCCAGGTCTGAAGTATCCATGTTTTAAAGTCCCTCTCCTTTTCTCCTGACCCATCCCAGGAAGCAACAGGAGCTTTTCCTGGCTGAGTTGGCCTCACCGGCAATCACTTTCCTAAAAGGGCCTGTGCACCTTTCATTACAGTAGCTCTCTCTCGTACTATATACACTGTGCCCAGGAAGGAGAACAGAGAAGGGAGAAAAAAACCGTCTCATATAATCACGTTGCCCCAAGTCACCATGCTGTGATAAACAAGCTGTTGGGAAGGAAGAGGCAGGGTGGACTCAGGAGAGAAAATGAGGAGGAATTCCATGCTACTTCTCCTTCAGCTCACTTGTAACACCCCCCAGCTATGGAACCTGCTTCCACTTCCTGCAGCTTCTCCATGGTGGAAGGCCACCTCTCTCCCCAAGGTGAGAGGACCCCTCATCAACAAGGAAAAGGCACTTAATACTGCCCTGACCAAGATGCTTCAGCAAGGCTGTCCTCTTAACAGGGAGAAAGCACATTTTCCCGTCTCTGTCTTACCATCTGTGCTTGACGTGAGCTCACTTGGAAAGGACTCAGGTCCTCCAGAAAACGTCAAGTGCTGAGAATTCATTTATTTTCTTTAAATGGTTTCCTGTTGAGACAGACATCCAAGCTGGCAGGCAAAATGATAAAATAGCAGATCTCCTGTGATGTCAGAAAACTGGGGCCACTCCTGAGGCTGAGGCTGGAAGGGACATGGAAGGACAATGACCCCTCATCTCTCTCTCTCTCTCTTCCCAGTTCATCCATTTGACAATGAACATCTGAGGCTGCCTTGTAGAGATGCAACCTGCCCAGCTGAATCTTGGCTTCTGGACCTTGACCTTCAGAACTTCTCTTGGTGTGGAACCATTACGCCCAGGGTTCACTCCCCTCTCATCGTCTGGCCTTCTCCCTTCTCCATCTTGATCTGGGAAGAATGAAATGAACTCAGCTACACTCTCTGATTTTGTGCTACTCCTTTGTAAAGTCACTGCCTTAAGGGGGCTGATGGTGCCACCTGTGCCTTACATCCAGGTTCAGGCATCACTAGCTTTCCCACGCTCTACTTTCCTTACTTCCTTCCATTAAGAATTACTCAGAGTTCTAACGCACAGAATCCTGGCTTCCATGTAGCTCCAGTCATTGTGATCAGACATCCTTTATAAAACATGTTTTTATAAATGTGTATGTGGAATAAGATGAGGGGGAAAAGGAGTGAGGTCATAATTTAGCATTTCTGCATCATAAGTATGCTTCCTTATCGGGGAAGATATCAGGTAGTTCCGATAATTGGACAAGAGTGGATCTCCGATAAGAGTGGATCAAGGTGAAAATCTCTACCTCCTCCTACAAGAGGTGGTAACTAAAACAGTCACTCTCCAGTCCAGACATTCTTTGTGTCTGAAGACTTTGGGTCAGAAAAGCTGAATGCTGTCATTTCTTCTCAAGGAGTCCAGATTCTGGTGAGGTTTGATCTTACTCATCCCCAACATGATGGGGGAAAACAGACCAGAGAATCCTCATTACAGCTCACTAGTGCTGAACAGGAGTATCCACTGAACTGGAATAATGGGAGGTAACATGAGAAGATACTGGCTCAATACATGCCAAGCCCCACATTCTTACTGGTACACTTGTGGCAGATGAGGTGGAGGATGGGAGCGGGAGATACCGAGAGGGAAAGAGGGAGAACAGTTGGGATGAAGATCTAGTTAGAAGTGGAGGCTGAGCATGGTGGCTCCCACCTGTAATCCCAGCACTTTGTGAGGCCAAGGTGGGCGGATCACCTGAGGTCAGGAGTTCAAGACCAGCCTGGCCAACATGGCAAAACCCCATCTCTACTAAAAATACAAAAATTAGCTGGGCATGGTGGCGGGTGCCTGTAATCCCAGCTACTCAGGATGCTGAGGCAGGAGAATCACTTGAACCCAGGAGGCGGAGGTTGCAGCCTGGGCAACAAGAGTGAGACTCAGTCTCAAAAAAAAAAAAGAAGTGGAGCTTCATCAGAACCCTGTCCCTGATCGTGGCCAAGGTACCATGATCTTCTCCTTTACCTTCCAGCCTTTCCCTGGGTTCACGCAGCAGTGGATGCAGGACAAGAGCCCTCTCTCAGGAGCAGGCTTAGGACCAAGGCTCTGTGCTGGGTCATGCCAGTACAACCCCAGACATGCCATCTCCTGTGCTCGGCCTGTGCCCACTCTCTTCGGTGCACACTGCTGCCATATTGTTTGTTAGATGTCGTGAACACTAGCCCTGCTCACAGGTAAAACTTGGAAGGGGACTCACCATATGAGCTCCTTTTTCTAGTGTCAGTCTCACAGAGTGCTTTTAGGCCTTTATGTCCAGGAGCACATAACTGTCTCTCACTGATTTTTTCCTGTGCTTGAAAAGTACCCAGGAAATGAAGTTTATGAACTGGGCGTCCTGTTTTCTTTCCATCCATATGTCCCTGGGAAAGTTATTAACCTCTCTGAGACTTAGTTTCCTCCTCTCACAAGGATGGTAATTTCTGCCTTACTGAGATCTTATGATGAATAAATGAAATTGTAAGTAGAAGGTGCCAGGCACAGTACTTGACACATAATAGGCCCTCAGTACAACTAAGGCCCACTGTTGTGAACCAGTGTTTTCTTAAATGTCTAAAAGAGTTAGATACTATCACATGCTTTCGGTTTACCTCTGTTCTTCATTGCAAGAATCCAAGAATTATAGAACCAGTCTTGAAGGAGAGTTCAATAGAGCTCTATAGACTATTATATGATCATGAGTTGAGAACAAAAAAAAGTGTATGAATTTAGCTTCTATTTGTTTCTGAATTATATGGTCTGATACTGACACCCAGAAACAAAGGAAGATGTTTCACATGCATGAGTTTGATTAACTGTAATTAAAGTGATTTTGTAGCTTATAATTCAAACCAACAGCTTTTGAGTGTGAAAGGAATTATATTAGTTATTACACCAGGACAATAGATGTAAACTGGAGCTGTCCTAGGAAAATTGCGATTTATGGCCATTCATATTATGTCTGTCACCACCTGTGTAATATATGCTTTAGGTCTTGGCACCAAAAAATTCACGCCCTGCTACCTTTAAATTAAACAGTGGCTGGGCATGGTGGCTCACGCCTGTAATCCCAGCACTTTCGGAGGTCAAGGCGAGCAGATCACGAGGTCAGGAGTTCGAGACCAGCCTGGTCAATATGGTGAAACCCCATCTCTGCTAAAAATACAAAAATCAGCTGGGTATAATGGTGCATTCCTGTAGTCCCAGCTACTCGGGAGGCTGAGACAGAAGAATCGCTTGAACCCAGGAGGTGGAGGTTTCAGTGAGCCAAGATCGTGCCACTGCACTCCAGCCTGGGGGACAGAGCAAGACTCCATCTCAAAAAAATAAAAAATACAAAAAAAAAAAAGAGAGAGAGAAAACAAAATTAGCTGGGTGTGGTGGTCCTTGCCTGTAATCACAGCTACTCGGGAGACTGAGGCACAATCGCTTGAACCCAGGAGGCGGAGGTTGCAGTGAGCCGAGATCGTGCCACTGCACTCCAGCCTGGGTGACAGAACGAGACTCTCTCAAAAATAAAAATTAAAATTAATTAATTAAACAGTAGTACACACGAGCTATCTAATGCTACTGCTTCACACCAAAATCACATGAAATACAAAGAGATACACACCTAGACACATCAAAGTCAAACTGTTGGGAAAAAAAGAGAAAATCTGAAAAGCAGCTTGAGAAAAATGACTCATCATGAACGGGGAACAATGCAATTAGCAACTGACTTCTCATCAGAAATGACAGACAACAGAAGGCAGTAGAATGACATTCCAAGTGCCAAAGGAAAAATCTTTCAATCAAGAATTCTGTTTTCCCACTAGAACTGCAAAAATGAAAGCACAGTAAAGGTATTCCCAGTTAAAGACTGAGAGAATTCATTATTAGCTGACCTGCCACTGGAAAAATATTAAAGGATGTATTTCAGGGTGAAAGGAAATAAAACTAGATGAGACTATGGATCTGTAGAAAGAAATGAAGAGCACTCAAAAGGATATCTGTGGGTAAATATAAAAGACTATATAAACGTGTTATCTTCCATTCTAATTTTGTTTGAAGACATTAGATTATATAAAGCATTAATTACTATACTATATTGTTGTTTATAACAATAGAGAGATATATTATAAAGGAGAGGGGAAGAAACAAAGTATTGAAGCAATATTTCTATATTTTCTTAGAATTAAGTCAGTATTACCTCAAGTAATGATATTAGATATTAGAAGGTTATAAATTAAGATGCAGATGGTAATCTACAGAGCAACCACTAAGAAAATAACTCAAAAATACAGTACAACAGCAGAGGGATCAAAGTGGAATACTTAAAAAATCGTTTAGCACAAAAGCAGTAAGGGAATAACAGATTTAAAAAATAAGACATAGAAACAAAATGGCATACCTTAATCCAGCCATGCTGGTAATAATATTAAATATGAATAAACACTACAATCAAAAGGCAGTGATTGTCAAAATGGATAAAAAAGCAAGATTCAATTATATACTATCTACAAGAGATACTTCACAGAAAAAGACAAAAGTTGGAAGTAAAATGATGAAAGAGAGTACCATGCAAATACTGGCAATAAGAGAGCTTGAGTGCCTACATTAATATCTGAGAAAATAAAATTTAAGACAAGAAATATTATTAGAGACAAGAAATGACATTACACTATCATAAAGGGTCAATACATTAGGAATATATAATAATTACAAGTGTAATGGTACCTAATAGTAGAGTCTCAAAATTATGAAGCAAAAATTGATATAATTGAAAGAAGAAATAGATTATTTAGATTTAACAATTATAGTTAGAGAGTTCAATAACCCATTTTTAATAACTGATAGGACAACTATTCAGAAAATTAACAAGGAAATAGAAGACATGAACAACACTATCAACCAACTTGACTAACTGACATTTATAGAACACTTTACCCTCAAGTAATGAATACACATTTTTTCAAAAGCACATGGAACATTCTCCAGGTTAGACCATATCCTAGACCATAAAACTAATTTTTAATATATTTAAAAGAATTTAAATCACTCAGAGTATGTTCTCCAGCCACAAAGGAATTAAATTAGAAACAAAAATAAGTTTGGAAAATCCTCAAATTTTAGAAATTAACACATTTCTAAATAACTATGAGTTGAAGAGAAAAATTACAACGGAAATTAGAAAGATTTTGAACTGAATGAAACAAAAATAAACTATGTATTTACACATGTCTATACACATCAACATTAACAGGATTAAGCTAAAGCAGGACTTAGAAAAGTAAAATGTTCTCAAAACAATAATTTAAACTTCCATCTTAAGAAATTAGAGAGAGAGGCAAATTAAACCTTAAAAGGAAAGAAATAAAGACCGAAGCAGAAATCAATTGACTAGCAAAGAGAAAAATAATAGAGAACATCAAAGAAACAAAAAGGTGATTCTTAAAAAAGATTGCAAAATTGATAAACTTTTAGCTAAACTGATCAAGAAAAAAGACAGAAAACACAAATTAACAATCAAGAATCTAAGAGCAGCCATCACTGTTGACTCATCAGAAATTAAAAGAATGATAAGTGAATATTTTAAACAACTTTATGTCAACAAATTAGACAACTTAGATGGAATGGAAAAAATCCTAGAAAAAGATAAATTATCAAAACTACCTTCAGAGAATACTGAAAATCTGAATAGACCTATGCCTTAGTCCACTGTCACAGTCTAATAAAGACATACCTGAGACTGGGTAATTGATAAAGGAAAGAGATTTAGTTGACTTACAGTTCAGTATGGCTGGGGAGGCCTCAGGAAACATATAATCATGGCGGAAGGTGAAGGGGAAGCAAGGTACCCTCTTCACAAAGCGGCAGGAAGGAGAAGTGCCAGCAAGGGAAATGCAAGACACTTATAAAACCATCAGATTCTTATGAGACTCACTCATTATCATGACAACAGCATGGGGGAGACTGCCCCCATGATTCAATTAACCTCCACTTGGTCCTGACCTTGACATATGGGGATTATAAGGATTAAATTCAAAGTGAGATTTGGGTGGGGACACAGAGCCAAACCATATCAACCTACAACATGAAACATATCATACCATATCAACCTATAACATTTTGGTCCTGGGACCAAATCCTTTGGACAGTGCCTGGAGAGAGCCTCAGGCCACAGTCATGTTTATCTGAAATACAGAGCCTACCTCCAAGCTCCTCTCCACCCTGTCCTGTGCAGAGCTACACAGTGCACTGAGGGGCCAGGGCTTCAGAAAGCCCAGAGCATGTGACCTGGTTGGCAGAGGTACCAGGGTCATTGGTGCCAGCCTAATTCAGTGTACTGGATCATTAGTAGAAACAAAGCACCATTCTACTGAGAGCCAAGACCGCCTGCCAAGTACCAGTGCGAAGGCTGCCTCGTCACCACAGCTGTGAATCAAGAGTAGGCTGTGCTTGCTACTGATGCCAGCCTGGGGCATTTTCCCAGCCCCACAGTGCCTTTCTGAAGTGGGAGAAGGAGAGGTAGAGGGTGAGACTCTCCTTGGTGCCTGAACAGTGCCTCTGATGGAAGAATGTAGCTCAGTGATATTCCCAAGGAAGTTTATTGGTTCATTATCACTAGGACTTGCCAAGGAAAGGGAACAGCTGAACCGTATGGAGCAACTGCAGGATCATGTAATAGAAGCAGCATTGAACTTAGAGTTTGGGTCCTGTATTCTAGTCTAGAACTTACCTCCAGCTAGCTGTGTGGACTTAACCGTATCACTTTACCTCTCTGGGCCACCTTGCACCTTGAAATTATATGATTCCTTTTCTCACTCTGGGAACTAGAAGGCCAGGTCAAGTGTGGCTCAGTCCTGGTCTAATTGGATGGATGGAGAGAAGGTAGCAGAGGTGGGCCCAGCAAGCCTGAGAATTCATCTTACTCCCTGACAGAGCTCAGAGTTCTGAGAAGAATGTGGTCATGCAGAAGACTCTCTGTAGGCCACATCAGGACCAGGCTTCTTGGAAAGCTGTACTCCTCCTGCCTTTCAACATCTCAACACACTCAGCTCCTCCATTATACACACTTACCTGAACCCAGCTTGTCCGTATGAGTTTAGCATTGTCTCTTGTCCTTCCCAGTCTACCTTCTACATTCTAAAAAGAGAGTCTCCCACCCAGGCAATCTCCTTGCAGTCACTTTTCAATGCACCAGAACAGCTTCCTTAGTTGGAACAGTGAACAGTGTGTTTTCAAACAAAAGGGGCTCACTGCCCAATGTGCTAGAAGCCAATGCTATGACACTGTGTTTCTGAGAAAAGAAAAGCTTTCTACTGCAAGCTGGTTCACAAGGAGACTAGAACGTCAAGCTCAAATCTGTCTTCTTGTGCTGGCTCCAAAGCAGTATTTTTATTAGAAAAGATTCAGAGGGTGTATTCTGAGATCAGTAGGTGATTGGTGGAGGAAAGAGGAGGTCTAGAAAGTCCTTGGGCATGCGTTTTTATCTCTCCATGCCCACTCATGGGTCCCCTATGCAAATTTCAGGGGAATTAGTATGAAACATGTGGTGGAAATTCAGGATGTGACATCAGCAAGCTCGTCCTTCACAGACTCCAATTGGCCGTGTTGGTTACAACTGATTTCAGCCAGTTTTTAAAAAATCTCGTAGGCAGAGGGAGTTTCAGTGTTTCAGCAAGTTCTTTTTTTACCTGCCATGCTGTGAACTCGAGTTTCTGTTAGTCATTGGTTTCTTTAACTATTTGGGGCACAGTTTCAACAGCCCCCTGAAAATGGCCCAATTCAGGGGACAGTGTCAGTCGCCATCCTGTGTGGAGTGTCTGCAATGTGAGATGCCATGGACCATGCCTTCCCCCATAAGACTGATTCCTGCTCTAGGCCTGACCCTGCCCTGGCATTCCCCTGCCTCCCTGGCTGCTCTTTCATAGTCTCATCATGCTTTCTCCCTGGGTTTACACCTAATTATTGGTGTTCTTCTCATCTCACTCTATACACTGCTCCTGGTTCATGTTTGCTGTTCTAGTCTCCTTGTGAATCAGCTTGCAGTATAAAGCATGTATAAAGGAGTATAAAGCTGTACTCCTCCTGCCTTTCAACATCTCAACACAGTCAGCTCCTCCATTATACACACATACTGGAACCCGGCTTGTCCGTATGGGTTTAGCGTTCTCTCTTGTCCTTCCCAGTCTACCTTCTACATTCTAAAAAGAGAGTCACCCACCCGGACGTCTCCTTGCAGTCACAGGCATGGCAGAAAGCGTGAAGACTTTATGTCTCCATCTCTATGTCACTTCCTCCCATGCCGGTGTCTTCACTCTGGCCTCCTTGGGCTTCTTGACAACGCATGGTAGAGGAGAGATGGGTCTGCTCTCACTCTCAGCTCCACCAGGTCTTCCCCAGGAGCCTCTGCTTCTGCAGTCTGCAGATACTGGATACCCACTCTGCCAGCGCAGGAAGGCTGTTGAGTAACCCTGCTGCTTACAATAGTTCCTGCCTCCCCATTGCTCCCAGAAAAATGCCAAGAATGCCAGCAAAGCCCTGGTTACCTCTAGCGTGGTTAGACAAGCCCTTCAGGATGCAGCCATGGACTGGGACTGACAGGTCTCTCATTTGGAACCGAGGCCCTTAGCCTTGCTGGGTCACAGCACTGCCTTTGGCCTCTCAACGCTCGCCCACTGCAGGTCTCCCCCAGGGACAAGGAGCAGCTCAACAGCAGGGGCGAGGTGAAGCCACATTCATTGTCATGTACCCTAGGTGCCCAGCACAGCTTCCGACCCACAGGAGGTGTTGATTAATGTTTGTGGAACAAAAGTGTGGATGAAAGGAAATCTTGGATTCAGAATATATTCCTGTCCCCTTCAGTCCCTTTGAATGGTCAGAATAGGCTTGTGTTTTGTGGCTCTGTGAAGGGTTGCTTACTCAACAGCCGTTTGCTGACACATAAAACTGGCTCTGTCACTGCTCCAAAAGCATCCAGGGTGTTTGGCTCTGGAGATGGCATTATGCCTTCCAGATAGAAATTGCAAGCACACAGGGTGGCCCTCATAGGGGCCATGAGCATTATGGTTAAAACCTTTGAGAGAAAACAGGTGCACGCCCTTTTGCTAAGCAAAAGAATCAGTGCGATTCATAGAACGTGCCTGCTGTACACAATTACTACAACTTTAAAAACATCACCAACCCAAGCTGCACTCAGTTGGTGTAAAGTCTCTGGAAATGTTAGAGAATGTGGGATTGAGATTCCCACATAAACCCTGTATTATGTTTATCATGATCTATTATTTCATTTGCTAGAAATATAAAACAAATCAGTTATTTACAAAGCTGATTTTTTTTTTTTTTTTGCTAGGAATTGGTCACTGTATTTGCAGAAACAGAACTTTCCTTAGCTGAAATCACAGAGCTATATATTACTTTGGATGGCATATCATGGGAATATGCACAATAATAACCCATGAAGTCCTCATTGAGCTCTATCCACCAATTATAAGCCCTGCTATTTCTAAACTGCTTTATAAACAGTGGGGTGTTTTGTGATATATTTATTATAATGAGTTTAAGTCATAAAAATATAAGGAAAACACTTTAAAATCTTCCCAAATATCATCATCAGTTTCGACAATCATTTTGTAAATCTTATCGTGATAAAATATGTACAACAAAATATACCATTTTAACCATTTATAGATGTACAGTTTGGTGGTATTAAGTACATTCTCCATGTTGCACAACCATCACCATCATCCATTTTCAGTATGTTTTCAACAAGCCAACAGAAACTATGTAATCATTAAACAATAACTTCCCGGTCCCTCCTCCATCCAGCCTCTGGCAACCTCTATTCTACTTTCTATCTCTATGAATTTGTTTATTCCAGGTATCTGAAATAAGTGGACTCATACAATATTCATCCTTTTCTATCTAGCTTATTTCACTTAGAATAATGTTTTCAAGTTTCATCGTGTTGTGGCATGTATCAATATTTTCTTCCTTTTTCAGGAGAAATAATATTCCACTGTACAGATATCCCACGTTTTGTTTATCCATTCATCTGTTTATGGAATTTAGGTTATTTCCACTCTTTGGCTATTGTGAATAATGTTGCTATAAACATTGGTGTACAAGTAGCTGTTTAAGGTCCTGTTTTCTTTTGGGTACATACCCAGCAGAGGAACTGCTGGATCATATTATAATTTTTTAACTTTTCGAAGAATCACCAAACTTTTTTCCACTTTAGCGGTACGATTTTACATTCCTACTGGCAATGCACAGGGTTCCAATTTCTTCGTACCCTCACCAACACTTGTTATTTTTAACAATAACAGCTATCCTAATGGGTGTGAAGTGGCATCTTGTTGTGGTTTAGATTTATATTTCCCTAATGACAAATAATGTTAAACACTTTTCATGTGCTTATTGTGCATTTGTATGTTTTCTTTAGAGAAATGTCTACTCAAGTCTTTTGCCCATTTTGGAATTGGCTTGTTTTTTATTGTTGAATTGTAGTTCCTATATTCTGAATAGTGATCCCTTAGCAGATATATGATTTACAACTCTACTCTCATTCCATGGATTGTCTTTTTATTCTTTTAATAGTGTCTTTTGTTGCACAAAAGTTTTTAATTTTGATGAAGTTCATCTATTTTTTTTTCTTTTATTGCCTATGGTTTTGGAGTTATAACCAAAAAACCATTGCTAAAACCAGTGTCATGAAGATTTTCTCCTATGTTTTTGTCTAGGAGTTTTATAGTTTTAGTCATTAAATTTAGGCCTTTGATCCATTTTGAGTTCATTTTTGTATACGGTATTCAGTAAGGATCCAATTTCATTCTTTTGCATGTGAATAATCCAATTATCCCAGTACTATTTGTTGAAAAGACTGTCTTTTCCCCCAGTGAATGGTTTTGGTAGTCATCAAAATCAAATGACTGTATATGTGACAGTTTGTTTTTTTTTTCTGGGCTCTTTATTCCATTCCGCTGGTCTATAGTTCAGTCTGCATGCCAGTTCTACACTGTTTTGATTACTGAAACTTTATAGTAAGTTTTGAAATCAGGAAGTATGAGTCCTCCAACTTTGTTCTTCCTTTTCAGGATTGTTTTGACTTTATTGTTTTATATGGAATTCTTGGAGATTTCATATAAACTTTAGGATAAGGTTTTCTAGCTCTGCAAAAAAAAAAACAGCACCTAGATTTTAATAGGATTGCATTGAATCTGTAGATCACTTTGGGAAATACTGATATCTTAATGTCTTTCAATCATTAACATAGGATGTCTTTCCAATTATGCCTTATTTAATTTCATTCAGCAATGTTTTATAGTTTTTGGTGTACAAGTCTGCCTTTTTGGTTAAATTTATTTCTAAGGGTTTTTTATGTGCTTGTAAATTAAATTTTTAAAATTTTCTTTTTGAATTGTTCATTACTAGTGTGTAGAAATGCAATTGATATTCATGTGTTGATTTTATATCCTGCAAGTTTGCTGAATTCATTTTTTGACAGATTTTTGTGGAATCATTCTGGTTTCCTGCATATAAGATCATGCCATCTGCAAACAGAGATAATTTTACTTCTTCCTGCCCATTTGGATGCCTTTTATTTCTTTTTCTTGACTAAGTCCTCTGACTAGGACTTCCCAGTACTATGTTAAATAGAAGTGGTGATAACAGGTGTTCTTATCTTATTTCTGATATTAGGAGAAAAGTTTCAGCCTTTCGACATGGAATATGAAGTTAGCCTTGAGTTTTATATATGGCCTTTATCATGTTGAGGTAGTTTCTTCTATTTTTGGTTTATTGGGTGTTTTTACTATGAAATGGTATTGAATTTTTTCAAATGGTTTTTCTGCATCAATTGCTATTATAATGTAGGTTGTATCTTCATTCTATTTATACGGTGTGTTACGTTGATTGGTTTTCATATGTTGAACTATCCTTGCATTCCAGGAGTAGACCTCACTTGATCATGATATATAATCCTTTTGTTATGCTGCTAAATTCAGTTTTCTAGTATTGTGCTGAAGATTTTTACATCAATATTCATCAGAGATATGGGAGTGTAGTTTTCTTTTAGTATCTTTATCTGGCTTTGTTACAAAGTTAATGCTTGCCTCATGAGTTAGGAAGTGTTCTCTCTTCAATTTTTTGAGGAGTTTGAGAGCAATTGATGATAATTCTTACTCAAATATTTGGTAGAATTCACAAGTGATGACATCTGGTGCCGGATTTTTTATCTGTTTTGTTATTGACTCACTCTCCTCATTGAGTAGAGGTCTGTTCAGATTTTCTACTTCCTCAAGAGTCAGTTTTGGTAGATTGTGTGTTTCTAGATACTCATTTGTTTTGTATAGGTGATATAAAATTGATTATAATCCCCCTTTCATTTCTGATTTTAGTAAATTAAGTCTTCTCTCTTTTTTCCCTTGGTCAGTCTAGCTAAAGGCTTGTCAATTTCATTGATGTTTTCAAAAAACTGCCTTTTGGCTTTGTTGATTTTCTCTATTGTTTTTATATCTCTATTTTGTTTATTAATGTTCTAATGTTTATTATTTTATGTCTTCTGCTATCTTTGGATTTTGTTTTTCCCTTTTTTGGTTCCTTGAGGTGTATATTTCAGTTATTGATTTGAAATTGTTCTTATTTTTTAATGTATGCATTTATATCTATAAATTTCCCTTATAGTGCTGCTTTCACTGCATTTCATCAGTTTTAGTATGTTGTGTTTTTGTTTTCATTTACCTCAGTGTATTTTCCAATTTTTTTGAGATTATTTTCCTTTGTTATAGTATCTTTGATATAAAGTATAGGTTTCTAGATTGTTATTTTTTCTCTCAATATTTTAAAGACATTGCTCCACTTTCTTTTAACTGACAATATTTTATATGAGAAATCCATTGCTATCCTTATTTTTGTTCCTTTGTGTATAATGGGTCTTTTTTTCTGGCTTCTTTTAAGATTTTTACTTTATTCCTGGTAGTTAGCAATGTGATTATAATGTGCTTTTGTACTTTCTTTGTGTTTCTTGTGCTTGGTGTCCACTGAGTTTCTTGGATTTGTGAGTTTATAGTTTTCATTAAATTTGGAAAATGTTATGTCGTTATTCATTCAAATACTTTTGTTCCCCTGCTTCTACTTTCTGCTTTGGGCAATTTAATTACATGTATATTAGGCCACTTGAAGTTATTCCATAGCTAACATGCTCTCTTCATTTATTTTTCAGTCTTTTTTCCTTCTGTGTTTGATTGGCTAGTTTGTCTTCAGATTTACTAAATTTTATCTGTAATGTCTACTCTGCTGTTAATCATATTTTCTGTATCTTTTATCTAAGCCCTTGTGGTTTTCATCTCTAGAAGTTCAATTTGGGTCTTTCAATCTCTTCCATTACTTTTTTCTTTTCCTTTTTCTTTCTTTCTTTTTTTTTTTTTTTTTTTTGAGATGGAGTCTCGCTCTGTTGCCCAGGCTGGAGTGCAGTCAGCTCACTGCAACCTCTGCCTCCTGGGTTCAAGCAATTCTCCTGCCTCAGCCTCCCAAGCAGCTGAGATTACAGGCATTCACCACGCTTAGCTAATTTTTGTATTTTTAGTAGAGACAAGGTTTCAACATGTTGGCCAGGCTGGTCTCGATCTCCTGACCTCAGGTGATCCACCTGCCTCGGCCTCCCGAAGTGCTGGGATTATAGGCGTGAGCCACCATGCCAGTCTATCTCTTCCATTTCTTAACTTATCATGTTCAACCTTTTTTCTAGCTTCTTGAACACATGGAATACAGTTGTAATAACCATTTTCATGTCTTTGTCTACTAAATATATTGTCTGTGTCAGTTCTGGGTCAGTTTCAACTGACTGATTTTCCCCCTCATTATGGGTTGTGTTTTCCTGCTTGTTTGCATGACTGGTGATTTGAGATTAAATGCCAGACAAAGGTTGCTGGATATTTTGTATTCCTATAAATATTATCAAGCTTTGTTCAGGGACACAGTTATTTGAAATTAGTTTGATCCTTTTGAGCCTTGCTTTGAAGTTTTGTTAGGGGGGACCACAGCAGCATTTTAGTAGTTTTCATTTTCCCCACAACTGGACTTACCCCGAAAATTCAGAAATTCAGAAAATCTGCCTATTTTAAGGTCTATAACCTTAATTACATATCAAAATCACTTTTTCCAGATAACATAATGCACTCACAGTGGGATTAGGGCATGAATAATTTAGGGGGCCATTAGTAGGCCTTACACAGTTCACCCTCAGACTCCCTGCCCCCTGCAATATTCATGTCCGTTCCATACACAAAAGAGAGTGGTGCTCCTGAGTTTGTACTGTTGCATGGTTGAAGGCACCACAGAGATTGGAAATTGTCAAAAAGGTACTGCCTTTGCCCAGGATCCAAGAGTCTAGATCAATCCTACTTCTGCTCAGGTGTTACCCTGTTCTTGCTGGTGTTACCACTGCCAGAAACTACCACACTGTCAAACCAGAAATAGAAGATTCTCTCTTCTTTCTGTGTTTTGATCTTCTCCCAGGCCCTCTCTCCTATTCACAGTACCTAACAGTAAGCCAGTTGGCAAAGTATCTGTAGTTTGCAGATACCTCACTTGGCAGTATGGATTATAGGAAGGTTACTGTGAGGCTAGATGAATTTGGCTGCACTTACCTCTCCTGCTGTCTTTGGTTCTGACCAGTGGAGTCAATGCACAAATAGCAATAGCCAGATGGTGAACAAAGAATCGGATGTATTCATTACTGGCAAACTCCCCCAAAGTGCTGCTTAAATCTGGATTGTGGAGAATGGGTTAGTACTGAGGGCAATGTGGCAGCTCTGAAGAGGGTGCATTTAGGCTGGCTCTACAAGGGTTAGAAAAACTGCAAACTGGCTTTTGCTGCAGCTATAGAAAGGTTCTACTGCTGCTGGGGTGGAGAATTCAGGGTGATGCTCATAGCAACAGTAAGTGGACAGAAGGAAGACAAGAAGGAGCAAGTCTCCTCTTCCTCCTCAAGCCTCTCAGTCTCCTTTCTGGCCTCTTACTGTCATGGCCTCACAAAGAGCAGCTACAAAACAGAAATGGGTTTTGCAGAGAACCAGCCTCAGTGCCACACAGCAGGGTATATGTGGGTGAATGTGGAGCTGAGAGATTAGCACGTAAGACTGACAAACCCTTTACCTGGGTGGTGCTGAAAGTGCATAGAACACATGCATGACCTCTCCATGCAGATACAGATCTGTGGAGTAGCTATTCTCCCAGGGAGGAGAGAAATTGAGGCTGCAGGGAGGCCAGAATATCCTCTCTAGTATGTCTCCATGTGGGAAGAGAGTGTGTTAGTCCTCCTACAACTCAGCCAAGACAAAACCTTCCTTCCCTTGCACACTGGCACTGGGCCAAGTAATGGTGACAATTGCTGAGGACAGTGGTTACACAAAGACTTTTGCAATCTGAGAAAGCAAAGATGCAATTTGTGCCATGACTATAGGTTGTCTAGAGGTAACATGTAATGTGTTTTTAGTAAAAAGTTATTTCCCATAGAAAAGTATATATGCATGCAATTAATTGTAATGATGAAATTCTTGATACAACTCTTATAGGAAAGACCAGAGGTAATGCAAATTTTATACTTACACACTGAACAGAATAAATCTTTCTAAAGAATATATAATTCAGATTAATGAGTAGTCAATCACCTTAGCCATTTTTTCTAACTATAAAGTTTTTTTTCTCTAAATTAACTTCTGCATTTTTCCACAAAAATCAGAAGGTTCTTTTGGAACTGTACAACACGAAGAGTGAACTCAAATGTAAATGATGGATTTCAGTTGATAGTAATATGTCAATATTGGTTCATCAATTGCAATATGTACCACATCAGTGTTAATACGTGTGTGTGTGCTTGCGTGAGTGTGTGTGTGTTAGTGATAGGAGAAACTGTGGAGGGAGAGAGGGGAAAAGGGGACATATGAGACCCCTCTCTGCTTGCTGTTCAATTTTTCTGTACAACTAAAACTGTAACTTTGTTCTGATTACTTTTAAATTGAAATCCATTTCCTTAAAAATCGCCATCACTGTTTTCTCGTGCCTTTGACTTCTTCTCATGGCCCCTTGATCGGGACTGTCCAGACAGCTCATGCCTCCCTTTGTTCATGAAGGTGGGCGCGTTCGTCACTGGTGGGCGTGCTCATCACTGGGTGGTTTCTGAGACTGAGGAGCCATCAGCCTTCAAACTTCCTTTGCTTCAACCTCTAGCTGCAGTTGACTGGTGGCTATTTTCACTTCAGCAAGAACTTCACTAGATTTGTAGATCTTTGGAAATCAAGACCAAGCTTGAGTAGAATATTTTTCCAGACATCTCTGAGGTTGAATTTGCAACCTCTTGCAAAGAGTTGTCAGTGTTTTCTGAATCCTGGGTTTTGAAAGCTTCCCAGTTTCATGTTTGTCTATGATTTTTACAACATGGTTCTGAAAGCTCTGGCAAACATAATTTTTTTAAACGGACACAACTTTCGGACTTCCATGGTCATGTCTGCATTGTCCAGTTTTAGCAAGAACCCTGCTAAGTCAGTTTAACCAGATTGTCCACACTCAATATCTGATCACCATCGATATCTGATCAGGTTCCTCATCTTCCACCATTTGCCAGGTGATGTCTGATCACCCTGGCCTGCCTTCAGCAAGAATGCTGTTGGGTTGGTTTAGCCAGAATCCCCCTCAGCCCTAATGCTTCCTCTTACTAATTTTCCATCCAATGACCACTCCCTCCATTCTACTCCTTGGCTATAAATTCTCACTTTTCCTTGTTGTATTCAGAGTTGAGCCCAATCTCTCTCCCCCAATGCAGAACACCACTGTTGTGATTCTTACACCTATCTCGATGATCCTAAATAAAGTCTCCCTTACCATCTTTTTTTTTCTTCCTTTTTTTTTTTTTTTTTGAGATGGAGTCTTGCTCTGTCACCAGCTGGAGTGCAGTGGTGTGATCTCAGCTCACTGCAACCTCCTCCTCCCAGGTTCAAGCAATTCCCCTGCCTCAGCCTCCCAAGTAGCTGGGATTACAGGTTCATGCCACCACGTCCAACTAATTTTTGTATTTTTAGTAAAGACGGGGTTTCAACATGTTGGGCAGGATGATCTCCATCTCTTAACCTTGCGATCTGCCTGCCTCGGCCTCCCAAAGTGCTGGGATTACAGGCATGAACCACCGCGCCCGGCCTCCCTTACCATCTTTAATAAATGTCATGATTTTTTTTTATTTAACATTTTTTCTATTCCTGTCCCTCCTACCCTACATATGCTTACACCCCAGAGTCTCCCCTGTCTAACTCTTTTTGGAAGAGGCAGTACAGGATCATCTGCCGTACAGTCTCCCTCTCAGCCCCTGCTTCTAAGTCACAGGCCATTGATGTTCTAGACTAAAGTTTTTCTGAAATGAAACCACAGCCACACACTGCCCAATGTGTTTTTATTACCATAGTGTGGAAAGAAATATATAGAGATTCATTGAGGCGTATATAGGAACTGGAGAAACACATGGAATCACCATGCATGAAATCACTTCGAAGGAAGCTGCAAGACATTATGTGCCTATTAAATAATGGAAAATGGAATGTGCATTTTAAAAATAAGCCTTTCACCAAGACAAATGAGATTATCTTCTTGGAAAGAACTCAGCCAGGCATGGAAGAAATCCCACCATTCTTGTTCATGCCTTTGCATCTGAGGATGTGAAGAGGCCAGAGGCCAAGGCTTCTCACATGCATTCACCAGGGGTGTGGGGTTGGTACTACTTTTGGTTCTCAGAGAGGATGAAAGAGAAGCACAGAGAATTTTGTTTCTCAGTCTGTCTCTCTCACCCTCTTCTCGTGTCTGAAGTATCTAGATACTGCCCTTAATTGTGCCCAGGAACATGTGGCCCAGACAAATGAAGACCAATCAGTGCTTCATTTCCTCACTTTATAAATTCAGGAATTCTAATGTTGTCTTTGAAAGAAGATAGAACAGGCACAGAGAGAGGAATACTTACTCATGTCCGTACAACCTTCTGGAGGAACAGTGGTGGGCCAGCCTAAAGCCTGATGGAAGAGAAAGAATGGTAGGAGCCACGAAAAGGAAAGATGAAGCAAAGATGGCTCACGTGACCATGGGACAGAGAGAGAAAATGGTCCCACTAACACAAGTGAGTAAACTGGAGGCAGGCGTGGTAGCACGAGCCTGAAACCTCAGCTACTCCAGAGACTGGGAGGATCATATGAGTCCAGAAGCTGAAGACCAGCCTGGGCAACATTGTGAGACCTTGTCTCAAAACCAAAAACAAAATCGGTCATCGTGACAAGGAGTATATTTCAGTTTGAGATTTGAGATCATTATGGAATATCAATGTAAAAATATCCTGACAGAAAATGAGAGTGTGGGAGTGGATTCTTCCTGAGATTTTGGAGCTAGTGATTTGAATTTAAAAGGTGCCAATTCAGATAAGAAATTTAAAAGCCAAGCTTTCGCAAGAAAGCAAGTGTGAAAAGAGAACATCTAAAGGTATAGAGCCTTACAGGAGCCTGGTGTTAGGACAGAGAAAAATGAAGAATTTTTAAAAATAATAATAAAAATGTAACATGCAACTCCAAAAAAGTGATAATAATAATAGTAAAATAAAGGAGATGTCAGAGATGTTATGAGATGTATCACGCGGCCCAGAGTTTTGTTGGCATGGACTAGAAAGAGATTTGAACTCTGGCCTGTTTGAATCTGAAGTCCATGCTTTTCCCACCACTACTTCTAAAACAAAAACACATCCCCTCAACCCAAACCCTCCCTCTTCTTGAGCTCCAAAGGCTTCCAGAAGTGCAGTCACCATCTAGGTCTTCAGAAAAGGAGTCTGACTCAAGGCTACAGAGAGGAGATGGAGAGGGCCGATAGCTAAGACCCAGAGAGAAGCCAACTCCACAGTGGAGTGAAGTAGATACCCTGGCCTAGAGCCACACCACTGAAAGGTGGTGCAACCTGGGTCTTTCTGAGGCTGAAGGCCAAGTTCTGTCCATGGTCCTATACTGCTGGGAGGAGAATGTTCTGAAGAAGAGACACCTGCTTGTTACTGAAAAGTCAGAGAGGCTTCAGATGCTGGTGAATGGCTTGAATGTGCTCAAAGGTTACCAGTGGCTTTCAGAAGTACAGATATGGATGGGTAAGGATGTAGGGAAGAACAGTTGTTATGAATGGCTCCATCAAGCATCTTGACTACAGGGAGCATGAGCTTGGTCTACTGGGTGCTGAGTGGGCCCTGCAATGAGGCAAGACATTTGATTACGGAGGCACAAGGACAGCTGTTTAAAAATGGAGCACAGCCTATGGCCATACCACCTTGAATGCACCCGATCTTGTCAGCTACTCAGGGTCTGGCCTGGTTAGTACTTGGATGGGAGACCACATGGGAATACTGGATGCTGTAGGCTTTAAAAAAATGCATAATGAGCTCCTTGAGACTGAGTTTAAGATGAGAAGAAACATTCAGTTCAATCCATTACCATTGAGGGTCTCCTATGAGCCAAGCAAAGTGATAAATTAAATGCTGGAGATACAGCCATGAGTTTGACGCAGTTCCCGCTACCAGGAGCTGCAGCATGGTGGAGGTGGAGTGAGGCAGCTGCAGGAAGAGACCTCTGTGATAGAGGAGTGAGTGCTCCTGGTGCCAGTTGTGGCAGATTGATTGCGTGTGGCCCTACCCTTCTCCTGGCCTGTGCCATAGTCCCTGCCCTGTCATTTTGGAGGGCCTCCCCTCTGACTCTGGGACCAGCCTTGGGATTTGCTTTGTGTCGGCCAATGGGACACAACTGGAGGATTGAAAAACCTCGTTCTTGTTCTCAACCACTTCCATAAGAACACAGCAGTCTAACTTGATCAGAGTACAAGAGGGACACACAGTTCATTCACCCTGATGGCCCTGTGCCAGCTGATTGCAGACACATGACCGAATCTGAGTCCAGAACAGTTCTGCTGAGACCCCCAATCTCTGGCCCATGGACTTAGGAGCTAAATAGATGCCTATTGTTCTAAGCCATGGAATTCTGATATTGTTTTGATGCAGGGTTGTGTGGCAATAGATAACTGATACACTATTTGAACAGAAGGGAGCATTGTTTCAGTTTACTCTGGAGTGTTGAGGATGACAAAAAAAGAGTAAAAAAACAAAAGAGAAGGGATTCAAGGCTACACAAGGAAGAACCTGGGGCAGCAGAGCCCCCATACATTTGCATAAATAAGGATAAGAGTACATAGCGTGTAAGGCAGGGCAGGAGGTAGAGTAGGGGAGCTCAGGCATGAGGCTGGCAGGTGGGTGGCTTTTTGGGGTTAATGGGGAGAAGCCATCCTTGTGGATGGGAGAGAGAAGCTGAAGAGGCTGCATGGAGGACCAGCTTTGAACAGATAGCACTGTGTCCATAGGTGGCCCCAATAAAGCAGCTGTTGTTCTTGGAGCCAGGCCTTTCTCCTGCTTCCTGTGTGACCTTCCCAAGAGCCCAAGAGTCGGAAGTATCATCACACCCACGTTCCAGATGAAGAAAGTGTACCACAAGAAGCAAGGCAGCTTGCCCAAGTCACCCGGTGCAGGCATGACAGAGAGCACCAGAGCGGGAGAGGAGGGCCCAGGCTGGTCTGGAGCCTCCATTTCTAGAGGAAAGGTGAGAGGAAAGTCCTGGAAAGGGGATGCTGGGGGTGGTATGGTGGCTTAGGAAGGACACGAGTGACCAGCTGCCATGGAAAGTGAGGCTAGGCTTCCCTAAGAAACAGATCAGGGCCACACTTCTCTCCAGCTCTGCTCAGCAGCCAGGAGGCAGGAGCAAGCAGGCAGTGGGAAAGTCAGGGTGTGAAACATTCACACTAAGCTTTAGCAGGAGACCCCAGGAGCCGAGGGATTTCAGTTGGGAGGAAAGACATAGATGGGGAAGGAAAGAAACCAGGAAATCCAGGAGAGGGAGGAGGGCCTGGCAATTGAAAGAAGGTGAACCAAGGGTCTCAAAAAGCCAAGTGGGTGTGGGGGAGGGATGAGGCCCTGAACAAGGAGGATGTGGGCAGAAGGGACTTCTGCACCATGGGACGCTTATAAGGCCCCTGCCCACTACCCATACTGTCCAAGTCACAGGAGGCCTGTAATGGCAAACTGTACAGCTGTCTACAAATACCAGGGATAATGACTCCCCAGCATCCCACTCCCGGAACCAGGTGACGGCCAGCATCAAGACACTGGCAATTTGTCTTTTCAAGATCGTTGCAAGATCTTTTGCAATGATGGAAATGGGAAAATCCATCCAAGACATAATTACGTCCATGTGGTGGAAAAGCACTCATTCCATTTATCTTCCTCTGAAACTTGGCTCCTCCTTCTGTGACTCGGCCAGGGCCAGGCCAGGCGGATGGAAAAGCCAGTGTCAGCGATGCGGAGGTCGTTCATGGCACAGGGCTTAGGAGCCTGGATGTTCTGGGAGAGCCCTGCTCATTCATCTTGTCCAGGGAAAATATTGCCTCTGTCCACAGGAAGAGCTGGGTTCCGGCAGCTGGGGAGGCCACTTGCAGCTCACAGGGTATTAACTGTGACGCCTTTGGGTGGGAAAATAAAACTCCCCACCTCTCCTGCCAAATGAATATTTAAATTGGGGCCAGGCGTGGTGGCCGGGCACGGTGGCTCACCCCTGTAATCCCAATAATTTGGGACGCCGAGGCAGGTGAATCACTTGAGGTCAGGAGTTCAGTTCGAGACCAGCCTGGCCAACACGGTGAAACCCCATCTCTACTAAAAATACAAAAATTAGCCAGGCATAGTGGTGCGGGCCTGCAATCCCAGTTACTCAGGAGGCTGAGGCAGGAAAATCACTTGAACCCAGGACCCAGAGGTTGCAGTGAGCCAAGATCTCCCTACCGCCCTACAGCCTGAGCAAAAAGAGTAAGACTCCATCTCTAAATAAATAAGCAGGCCTTTTTTAAAAGAGGGGAGAAGAAGCCCAGAAGAAGCAAAGTATATACCAAAAAATGAGCTGTCCAAGAGCGTGAACCCTTCAGGGCAGCAGAAGCCGCGGCGGTGGTGCAGTCCAGCCCGGTGGACCGAGGACGGATTTGGCCTGGATTTCCAGAAATAGCCTATAGTGAGGTCTGCTCACAGGGACCTTTAACTCAGGAAAAGCCGGGGGACCACATGTTTCAGCTCGCCTGCCTCTGGAGATTTAAGCATTTCTTTTTCTATCGCCACATCCTGGTGGCTGACCTTGGTGGGCTGGTCAGGGTTTTACCCCGAAAAGTTTGGAGGTGTCTGGGGCAAGAGGGCAAGAAGTCAAAGGGTTCCATCACCAGAGATTTGTTGCCTACCTCGCCCAGTTCGTTTGACTGAATTCCCCAGGACCCAAACTGCCCATTTATGAATTTCTGACCTGACCGAAAGACAATAAGGTTTTGGAGAGAAAGCTGACAAAACTGTCTGTGTGTATCTAGAAGACAGATAGTGTCATGGGCTGTGAAAGGTCACAGGTGGTGTCTTTTTCCTCCAGCAAATAGGCCCTGAGGCTCAGGCAGCCACCACCCCTGATGTGGTGCCAAAGTCGGACCAGATGCCCCAGTAACAGGGTGCTGGAGATGTTGAGCCAGCTCGCATCCATCCTCGGAGACACCCAGAGCCTCTGGACAGCAAGCCAAAGGAAACGGTTCTAACAGAGCATCTGCCTCCAATTACTCAGGAAGAGCACAGCACTTTGGAGAATACATTTTCTTCCACAAGCCAGGGAGGAAACACATGTGGGATCCAACAGGAACCCCATCCTGGCTTCCCCTCTCAGTCACACTGCCAGGCGCAGGGCGGGACGAGGACACATGGCTTTGCCTCTACAGCATAGAGACCCACAGAGGGGACTGACAGGAGCACCATTTAGAACTCCAGAAGGCTTGTGACGATCAGAATCTCAGCACTCTGTCTTATTTTTCTGAATCAGGGACCCCTTTGAGAATCTGGTGAAAAAAATTATGAGTCTGTTCCTCCAGAACATGCACAGACACAGAAGAACGTGTGTGTCATTTCAGAGCGTGGGCAGACTCCCTGACTGCCTGTGGACTGCAGGTTACTTCATGTCTCCTCTGTCTCCCTGGAGCAGGTGACACATGGCTAATAGTGTTCAGAGCAGGACTAGACTTCAGAACTCCAAACCCAGAGCCTTTTTGTCTCTCTCCCACTGCCTCCATCTGCCTGACAGATTTCAGAGCCTTTGGAGAGCCTTGGAGAATGGAAACTTCCCTGTGTTGATTCTAACCTAGACTTCATCCACCCCTGAATCAAGAACCCCAGTGAGGCCCCGTGCACCCCCCCACACTTTTAAGACTTGCATTCACGGCTTGAAGTCCCATGCCCCTGGGAGGGTGGCTCAGGGTCAGCCAGGTATTGGATGCCAACAGACTTGTCTAGGAACTGCTGCCTCCACGAAGGCACTGAGCTTGGAGAGAGAGCAGCAGGTCTCATCCTCAAGGTCTCATCTCCACCAGGCCACAGGGTCCCAAAAAAGTCACACAGTAAACAGAAGGGGTATTTTTCAGGCCCAAATTATAGCCTGAACTAAACTAATGAAACCAGCTTATTAGATCAACTGTATTCACTGGGGGAATAATGTTCTTTTTTTCTCCAACTATACTACCTATGAAATTCCTCTTCCCTTCTTTGGACAATATCTCCACCGTTCCCTAAGGCCTTCTTCTTAAGGGCAATGACTCACTTTCTGGCACTAAATGTCCAGCTCAGGCCCAGCTAGCTTCTGGGTGTCCGGTTTGCACTCCAGGCGGTGGAAGGGCCGGGGGCTCCCACCGTGGTCTCTTTTGCTGCCCTGCCATGGAGACAGCCCCAGATAGCCCCCCACATCACATGGGGTTTTCAAGGATGTGCAGAGGGAGGACATGAATTGCCAGAGCCACCTGGCAGCAGCGAAGTCAGCAGAAGTGATGCTTACCAGGTGCCAGACACTGCTCCAGAGACGGGACATTCTACAAGCCTGGCAGAGCCTTGACTCTCAAGGAGCTCGTAGTCTAATGGACAGGCAATGAAGGATGCTTTTATCTGGCAGCCAGAAGGTGAATATGCTTTGTAAAATGACTCAATTATTAAGATCATAGAGAGCAGAGACGGTTATCTGTGTCGATTTTTATTACAGTTTAATCTAGAAAATCCAAAAATAGCTACATGAGTCACCAGTCAGGAGATGTGTTTCAGGGTAGACGGCAGTTTGCTGAGCAAAGAACCAGGAGGCTATGGGGAGAAAGGACATGTAACCCTAGTGCCTAGAGGGCACTAAACCTCTATCCCTGCTTCTGATTCGCATTTGCTACATGAGACAGACACTGATACAACAAAACTGTAAGCAACTCTCCAAGCTATAGGATGCGGCTGTCACTGAGTTTCAGGGGAAGGAAAGGGCACCAGAGTTTGCTTTTGGGCTGCTTTGATAATGAGTTCCCTGATAATGACAAACAACACAGGTTAGGTTTCTGTTATGTGCCAGTCTCTGTTGACTGTGCTTGCCAGTGTTATTCATTTTGTCCTCATACTAACCGTATGACATAAAACTATTGTTTTACCCATATTACAGATGAGGAACTTGGGAAAGAGAAAAGTTAAGTAACATGTCTTATGTGACTTACTGATAAGAAGGCACTTAGAAACGGAAACTCTTTCCTGGGGGTAATTGAAGCAATTTGTAATTGTGCCCCTGACGGGACATAACCAATGGGCAGGGGAGGATTTTCGTGAGTGGTTCAGTTCTAGAAAGCAGGTCATTCGTCTAATAGCACATTTTCCTAAATGGCATTACAAAAGTGGCTGTGGCTAGAATCCCAAGCGATTTGGGATTCTGGCAATGAGGAGAAGTGGAGAGAAACTGTCCAAAGTGCAGGCCATTTATTGATCGCAGAAACCCTGCATCAGTGCTGACTGAGTCTGGGATGCAGGCTGATGCAAGGAGAGTGAGTGATTCCGGGAGAAATCAGCTGTTCTGCCTGCCTCCCATGGGGCCCTAAAACTGCACCGTCTGCCTCAGTGCACTACCAGTGAAAGAGCCCATGTTGGAGGAGGGAGGGCAAAGGCCCCGGGGAGAGAAGAGCTGGATATGCAAGGGCTGGAAGACAGAAACCAGAGTATGCAGGGCTGGTCTGCCAGGAGCAACACTGGGCACCTGCTTCTCTAGCTGCCCAAGGCCAGGAGGGCTTCTCAACCACTGTCCTCATCCACTACGCCTGCTCTGGTGCTGCCAGGCACAGAATGCACCTGGAGGAAGAGCTGAGTAGAACAAGAGGTGGAGAGTGGGAGCTGGTGTGTTGGAGGGAACTTGAGCATGACTTAGGTCCAGGCACTCAACACCCCCTCTATGGAGACAGCCCTCGGGGTGTCAGAAAAATAGAGGTAGCCGATCCCACTGCAGGGAGCTGGCAGAGTCAGGTGGCATGCAGGAGGAAGCAGGAGAAAGAGCACAGCAAGAGGGGCCTGGAAATGGGAGCAAAGTCATCAAAGGCATGGCACCCTCTTCAGTGGACGGGCATGGCCTCAGAGGTGGTGGCAAGGAAGGAGGACAGGAGTCTGGCTACCTGTGTAGAAGCCTTTTGGGGCACCGGGACAGGGAGCCACCTTCTGCCCCCTCACCTCCAGCTGCCCCCGATTCATTGTGCAACTGCTGATAAAATAATGGCTGTCATTGATGGCATGCTTACCGTGTGCCGGGCATTATGTTAACAGCTATTTTATTCAATCCTCTCAGCAACCCTGTGAGGTTGAGAGAGATAAGAGAATCCATCACATCACATGGCTGGGAAGGAATCTCAGTCTGTGCAACTCAAAGTCCATTCTTAATCCCCAACCCTCCTGCACACCCTCACCTGGAGCTCCCCAAGCCAAGACTAGAGGTGCTATCCAGGAGGGTCCCACAAGCAAGTGAAGATCGGAGACTCCTGTGTTCTTAATCTTGTGCTCCAGAAGGAATGAGAGCTGAGTGTGGAGCAGGCACACACCGTGCCAAGGCCCCTGGAGCTCAGATCTAAGATTCAAGATGTGTAGGGCCCAGGTACTCTTTGGTCACTGAGGCTGGGTCACCCCTCCTGCCACTCCCTGTGTCTTCCCCATCCACGACCCCACCCCTACCCCAACTGTAAGCAGTCAGTGATGCTCTTTTAGAAACCACGCTACAGAGAATATGGCTGTTTTCTGGATGGCTTCAACCTGCTATCCAACAGCAATCAAACCCACATCATGCTCTGGCAAGGCCACGTGGTCCTCCAGGCCCTAACACTGGCACAGTCAGCAGCCAGCACTGCCATTAGACATGGGAGAAGCTGAGTGCAGCACGAGGCCTGAACCTACCACAGGGAAGCCATTTCACCCAGGAAAAGGACATCTGACCCCCAAAGCAGAGAATATGCCCAACCTATCTGTGGTTAGGAGACAACTCATTCATTGAATAAGAACTCATTCATTCATATGAAAGTCATGGCCACTGATCTGTGCACCATGTCTCTGAAGAGGCCCCTGGGTCTGGGCAGCAGCCAGCCTGTCCACCCCCTCCCCACGGGCTGCTCTCGGCCAGCTGTTCCATCTCTGCCTCCTGCGTATAACCCTGCTTTTCACCTCACTGGCCCCGCTCCTCTGGCCCTGGGATGCTGCTCTTGGCTCTGCAGCTGTTTGGCTGGATGCCTCTGAATAGAACATTCAGCCTCTATGTTCTTCTATTTCTTCAACTGGAAAACAGAGAGAAATATGGTCATCATTTTTTTCAAGGGGTGAAGGAGTCATTGGAAGGAATAGCCTGGTAAAGATTCAAAACCCATCGGCTATTTGGAAGAAAAGCTGCTGCATAAATAAGCTGCTTGACCCAAGGCCCATTTTGTACGCTTCTTTGAGGTCGATCTTGTTTATTTTCCTGGCTTACAATCCCCAAAGGTTGGGGTGGGCCAAAAGGCAAACCTGCCCTTTGCAGGGGCCTCTCCTGTCATATTAATCTGATGACTTGATGGACCAGTGGGTGGAAGGGAACATGGCCCCGTAAGGTTAGCTGTGGAATCCCTGCTGGAGAGAAATGATGCTGGCCCAGGGGTGATGTGCCTTGTGCCCAGCCTAAACAGACCAGTTCACTTCTCAGGGCATAGGCTCTCCCTTCCTCCTCATGAGAATAAGAACACCAACTCTATTCCCTGAGAGTCTTCTAACTTGGTCTCCTGAGAACCCAGTGGGGCTGGCAGGGAAGGGATGATTATATCTGTGTTATAGAGAAGAAAACAGACTTATTCAAAGTCACAGAAATAAGTGGGGACAAGACCTCAGTCTTCTGCCTACATGACTCATTTTCATACAATACATACCTTAACGCTAACATAGAGCCGTGATACGAGTCAAATGAAAGAATGTACAAAAGGCCTTCCGAAAGGGGGTGAAGCTCTGTGCAGTGCTGTCCAGCAGAAATATAATGCAAGCCACATAATGTGATTTTTATCACTTAAGTGTAACCACATTTAAAGTGTAAAAAGAAACAAGGGAAATTAATTTTCATCGATGTTATATTTTATTTAATCCCATATATCCGGAATATCAGTTCAATATGTAGTCAATATAACAAAAGTATCAATGAAATATTTTGCCTTCTTTCATACTAAGTCTTGGGAATCTTGTGTGTACCTTACACGTCCACACACTTCAGTTAGCACTAGCCCCGTTTCAAGTGCTCAGTAGCCTCATGTGGCTGGTGGCAACTCTTTGGGACAGCTCGGCTCTGTCAAATGGCAGGGCAGGTACCTCCTGCCAAGCTACTCCTAAGCTAGGGCAGCTAGGAGGATCCACAAGGCCGACTCGAAGGAGCTGGAGAACTGCTCAGGGACGGAGAACAAGAACAGTGGAAGCAACTCGAACACTTTCACTGCCCAGGGGTCTTCCATCTTTATTTATGTCTTTTCACCAGAACTTTTTCCCAACAAAAATTGGATGCAAACCCTCAATGTAGGAAAGAAATGAACCCAGAGCTCTCCAGTGGAAGGGCTCAGACCAGCCAACAGGCCTCTCCAAGGTGTCCCCCGAAGCTCCCACTAGAAATGTTAAGTGTCTTTCTTATAGACTTCAAATAGTAGGGCTTTTTAAAAATTATTTATTTACTTATTTATTTATTTATATTTTTTTGACAGAGTCTTGCTCTGTCACCCAGGCTATAGTGCAGCGGCACGATCTCAGCTCACTGCAACCTCCACCTCCTGGGTAAAAGCAATTCTCCTGCCTCAGCCTCCCCAGTAGCTGGGATTACATGCGTGCACCACCACACCTGGCTAATTTTTGTATTTTTAGTAGAGATGGGGTTTCACCATGTTGGCCGGCTGGTCTCGAACTCCTGACCTCGTGATCCACCCACCTCAGCCTCCCAAAGTGCTGGGTTTATAGGCGTGAGCCACCGTGCTCAGCTTTTTATCCTGACAATTTCTGCTTTTTAATTGGAGTGTTTAGGCTATTTGCATCTGATGTAATTATCGATATGCAGTAGTTATGCATAAAGATATTACCTTGCTGTTTGCTTTACACTTGTTCCATTTCTTCTTTGTTTCTATTTTTCCTCTCTTCCTGTTCTCTTGTTGATTAAGTTTTAGCTTACATTTTATTTTCCCAACTGACTGATTACCTAGATGTCTTCGCTATGATTTTAATAGTTGCTCTACAGTTAATAATTCATATGTTTAACTTGTAACAGTCTGACTTTAAATACTAATAATACCACTTCATGGATAAAATCTTTGCAACAATATACTTCCACTTCGCCCCCACATCTTTGTAATATTCTCATACATTTTACTTCTACAGATGCTATGCATCAGATTTGGATTGTGTCAAAGTCTGACCCCTTCAGCTAGAGAGCTCTAGTTTGATCTCTTTCCAACACATGGTAAGGATACCATGAAACATTTTTATTATTTTTGCTTTAAACAGTTGATTATCTTACTAAACATCTTAAAATCTGAAAGAAAGGCTTTTATATTTACCCACATATTTATCATTTTTTCAGTCTACCTTCCTTTGTGGAGACCCAACCTTCTGTGTAGTATTATTTTCATTTTGCCTAAAGAACTTCCTTTAATTTTTTTTTTTTTTTTTTTTTTTGGTAATTCAGGTCAGCTGGTGACAAGTTTTCTCAGCTTTTATGTATCTAAAGTTTCTATTTTACCTTCAATTTTTGTAGTTGTTTTTGTTTTAGAGAGGGGGGTCTCTCTATGTTGCCCTGCTGGAGTCCAGTGGCTATTCACAGGAGCGATCATAGCACACTACAGCCTCTAGCTCCTGACCTCAAGTGACCTCCCATCTCAGCCTCCCAAGTAGCTGGGGCTACAGGCATGCACCACCATGCCTAGCTTGCTTTCGGTTTTGAATGATATTTTTTGTTGGACATTAAATTCTAGCTGGGCATTTCTATTTTCCTTTTCAGCACTTTAAAAATGTTCCAGGCCAGGCACCGTAGCTCATGCCTGTAACCCCAGCACTTTGGGAGGCTGAGGTGGGAGATTGCTTGAGCCAAGGCGTTTGAGACCAGCCTGGGCCACATGGTGAAACCCCATCTCAAAAAAAAAAAAAGAAAGAAAGAAAAGAAAATTAGCCAGGCATGGTGGTTTGTACCTGTAGTCCCAGCTACTTAGGATGTTGAAGTGGGAGGATCACCTGAGTCCAGGGAGGTCAAAGCTACAGTAAGCCATGATCACACCACTGCACATCAGGCTGGGTGACAGAGTGAAATGTTTCACTTACTTCAAGCTTGTATATTTGGGGGTGAAACATCTGTAGTCATTTTTGTATTTTTTTTCCTTCTCTGTATTTCATGTCTTTTTTTTCTTTAGCTGTTCTATAGATTTTCTTTATTATTGATTTTCAGTCATTTGTGGCATGCTTTGGTATGTTCGTGTGTGTGTGTGTGTGTGTGTGTGTGTGTGTGTGTTTACCCTACTTCAGGTTCTTTGAACTTCATCTGAAGTTTATAATTTTATTACATTTTGAAAAAGTGTGGCCATTATTTCTTCAAATTTTTGATCCCTTCCTCTCTCTCTTTTCTTTCTGGGACTCTCATTACTCATACATTAGTTCTTGTAATATTTCCCCCACATGACAACGAGGCTTTATTCCTTTTTTTCCCAATCTTTTTGTTTCTGTCCTTCACTTTGGACAGATTCCACTGCTATGTCTTTTAGTTCAATAATTTCTGCAGTATGTCATCTAATTTTAATCTGATACAGGAAATTTTTTATATATTGTTTTGTCCTTTTAGCTTCCCTTACCCTCTTCATCATCTTCACATTTTACTTCACATCCTTGAGCATTTGCATAATGTTATCACAGTTGTTTTAATCTCCTGTGTGCTAATTCCATCATCTCTCTCACTTCTGGGTTGGTCTATCAGCTGATTTTTCTCCTGTGTATGAGTCACATTTTCTTGCTTAGTAAGTAAGTAATTTTTGATCGGTTGCTGAACATTGTGAATTTAATGTTGTTTAGTGCTAGATTTTGTGATTTTTTTTTTGGGAGGGTAGGGGACGGAGTCTTACTCTGTTGCCCAGGCTGGAGTGCAGTGGCACGATCTCAGCTCAATGCAACCTCCGCCTCCTGGATTCAAGCAATTCTCCTGCCTCAGCCTCCCTAGTAGCTGGGATTACATGCGCCTGCCACCATGCCCAGCTAATATTTTTTTGTATTTTAGTAGAGACAGGGTTTCACCATGTTGGTAAGGCTGGTCTCGAACTCCTGACCTGAAACAATCCACCCGCCTTGGCCTCCCAAAGTGCTGGGATTACAGGCGCAAGCCACCGTGCCCGGTCCTTTGTGGTTTTTTTTTTTTTTTTTTTTTTTTCTTTGAGACGGAGTCTCGCTCTGTCACCCTGGCTGGAGTGTAGTGGCTCGATCTCGGCTCCCTGCAAGCTCCGCCTCCCGGGTTCACGCCATTCTCCTGCCTCGGCCTCCTTTGTGACATTTTTATAGTGTTGGGCCTATTCTGGTAGTAGCTAAGTCATTTATGAGTCGGTTTGATCCTTTCATGCCTTGTTTTAAAATTATTTTAGGGCAGATCTAGACTACTCTTTATTTTAAGGCAAAGTTAACCCCACTTATAATGCATGGCCCTTCTAGCATCTCTGGTGAGAGCCCCACATATGCAACCTGGTTTGCACTGTGGCTGGAGGAAAGTTGAGTGATTCTTGGCCTCATGTAAACTCTGGGAATTATTCATTTTTGTAGCTCCCTGATAACTGCTGTTTCTTTGGAAGCTGATCTTGTCCAGACACTAAAGTTTCACAGACGTACAGACTGGTCTTTGGCCAGAGACTTAAGGCAATCTCTATGCAGATTTCTGGAAACCTTCCTTTCTGGAACTCTGCCCTGTCAATTCTAGTCCCTTTGGCCTCCCCAGCTTCAAACTCATCCTCCTAAGCAAAGCAAAACTGCCAGGTTCTATCTGTACTTCTCCCCCACCTCTGTGCTATAGTCCAGAAATTACTGCCAACACTCTCAAGGAGACTCCAATGCATATTTCTGGAGCTCTTTCTCTGCACAGTTTCCTCATGCAAATTCCAGCCTTTTTGTCTCCCAACTCGTTCTCCTCAGCTCAGAGAAGCTTGCGTGCTGTGCTTAGAATCCCCACCTCCTACAACACAATCTAGAAAATGCCTCAAGCCAGAAAGCCATGACAATCATAAAGCTTATCTCATTCATGTCCTCTCTCCCAAGGATCACAGTTCTACATTGCCTGTTGTCCAAAGTCTATAAACAGTTGTTTCACATACTTTGTACACTCTTCTAGCTGTTTATAACAAGAGGGTAAGCCTTGTCCCAATTGCTCTATCATTGCCAGAAGCAGAAATCCTCTTTTAAGAACAATTTAAGAAAATTGTTTGTGTAGTCACATATTTAGTCTGTCACCTCCACTAGAATATAAGCCCCATGAGGGTAGCAACTATGTCTGTATTATACACTGCTGAATCCCCAGTGTCCAGCACCAGGCTGCAACACAGTAAGAACTATGAAGAAAAAATACATTACAATATTATAGCTCTGGGGCTGGATGTTGGCATGAATCAGGGAAGGAGAACAAAATGAGGAGGTGGAGGGAGGGAAACAGAGAGCATGACACAAAGAGAACTGCCGGGGCCCATGTGGTTTCCAGATTTGCATTTGGATCTCACTTCCAATCTGGGCTGTCCCTGTAAAATACATGCCTTCCACTTGGACTTGACTATTTTCATAATAAAAGATTGGAAGTAAATATGCTTTAAAATGCTGGTATTGTGTTAAAGCACTTGACTATATTTTCCAACACTTTCTGTAATGTAGTTAGGAAACTTAAAATAATTTTAGAAATCCTCACACATTATTGTCTATGATTTTATTGCATGACAAACTTCGTTGGAGTAAACTTCAAGTTGCTGAAGCCATTGGCCAATTGATGAAATCATTTCTTCCTTTGCAGAGTGCCCTCCCCGACCTCACACAACCTGTGTGACTTCTGTCCCCAAGGAATAGGGCACCAGGTGTCCCTAATTCCTACTCTCACTCTCCTCCCAACCTGCGCATTCACCCACTTGCATTGATCCAGAAGGTTTATACGTGTCAGCTGATGAACTATAGTGTCACACAACTATCGAGAGTGACACCAACTGCAGCCAAACAGCCAAGTCACAAAACGTTGAATCAATGTCGGCCAAGGACCACCTCTGATCTAAGAAGCCAGCTAAATACATGAGACTCCTGTCTGATGTGAGAGCTCAGTAACAGACTTAGGTGATGCACAATTCAAATTTCTTTGCAAGTGGGCGCCTACTGGCACGTGATTACCATTGGTCCACTTAAGACTCCTCTGTTATATTTCTTTCCTGTCACCTTTATTTCCACCCCTATTCCTTCCATAGGCTACCATTCTATTCTGTTAAATATACCTTGTTTATTTGCATATATTTAAAATTACGCAAGTGGTGTTGTTATATATACTATGATTTTAATGTCCCCCCCCCCACCAAAACTCATGCTGAAATTTAATCCCCAGTGTGGCTATATTGAGAGACGAGGCCTTTAAAGGGTGATTGGATCATGAGGGCACTGTCCTTACGGTGGATTAATCTCATGGATTAACAGATTAATGGATTAATTTAGTGAGTTACCATGGGAGTGGGACTCGTGGCTTTATAAGAAGAGGAAGAGAGACCTGAGCTAGCACAGTAGCACACTCAGTCCCCTCACAATGTGATAGCCTGCACCACCTTGAGACTCTCAGAGAGTCCCTACCAGCAAGAAGGCCCTCACCAGATGCAGCCCCTCAACCTTGTACCTCTCAGCCTCCATATCTGTATGAAATAAATACCTTTCTTTTATAAATTACCCAATTTCAGCTCTTCTATTATAAACAACAGAAAAGGGACTAAGACAATATTCCATTTTGTGTTTTCCTTTTTCCAATAATATGCTTGTCCAGATCCATCCATATTTCTATGTATACATCTAATTCATTGCTGTTAATTGCTACATAATACTCCATGGTGTGGCTGCACCTAGCCCTCCTTCCAATGATAGACATCCAGCTTGCTTCCAACTCCCACAAACAAACAGCACTGCAGTGAACAGCCCTGTACAATGAACAGGTCCCTTAAGTAGCTGTGTGAGAACTTCTAAGGGATATATATATATGCTGGAGGGAAATTATGGGGTCACAGAATATACGTATAAATAATTTGGCAAAATAGTACCAGATTACTCTTGACACGTTGGCTGCACAGTTCCTCCACCTCAGGATTTCTCAGCCTTGACCCTGTTACCCTTTGGAGCTGGATAATTCTTGGTTGTGGGGAAGTACCTTGTGCACTGTAGGACGTTTAGCAGCATACCTGGCCTCTATCCACCGAATGCCAGTAGCACCTCCCTCCCCAGTTGTAACAATAAAAAATGTCCGCTGACACTGCCAAATATCCCCTGGGGTGGGGGGAGTCTCTGCAGCTGAGAACCACTGCTTTATCCCATTTTTGCCAACACTTGGCATGATCCAGTTCTCTACTTTTTTTTTCTCTACCAGTTATTTTTAGCACCTTTTCATAGACTGATGGTTTTTAGGATTTTCTCTGTTAATTTTCTATTGAGATCACTGACCTCCTTTTGTTAATTTACTGGAGTGCCCTCTATATTCTTGATGCTTGTGCTTTATCGGAGTTGACATAGCAAACATCTTCTCCATTCTCTCAGCTAATTAACTCTATCCATCTTCACTGACAGAAATCTAAACTTTTATGTAATCAGGTAATTTTGCTTTATGGTTTGTGCTTTTGAAGTTTTAAGGACCTTTCTTGCCCTACGTCACAAGCTATTTTCCTCTATTAGCTTTACACTTTTACCTATTACAATCTGGTCTTTAATCCCTAGAACTCGCCTTCTACATAGTGTTGGGTAGGAATCCACATTTACATTTCTCTGTGCAAATTCATCCACCCTTATAGTGAGTATCCTTCCTTTTCCCTGCCAGTTTGTGGTGCCATTTTGATTGTAAATTAGGTTCCCAAAGATACATGGCTTTGTCCCTGAGCTCTCCATCCTGTTTCATTCCTCTAGTTCTCTGTCCTTGTACCAATACCCACAAACTGTAATTCCATGGCCCTGTAACATGTTTTCATAACACAGCAAGCCACCCCTACCTCACTTCTTTAGTGAACTATTTCTCTGTTTATAACTTAGAGTCATTTATCAGATTTCTCAAACTATCCAACTGGAATTTTTATTAAAGTTGCACTAACTCTCGGGAGGCTGAGGAAGGAGAATGGCGCGAACCCGGGAGGCGCAGCTTGCAGTCAGCTGAGATCGCACCACTGCACTCCAGCCTGAGCGACAGAGCGAGACTCCACCTCGAAAAAAAAAAAAAAGTTGCACTAACTTTATGAAATTATTTGGGAAGAAGTAACTTATTTTATATTGCTATCCCATCCAGGATTATTCAGATCTTCTTCTAATTTTTCTATTTAACTTTTAGGGTTTTCCTTAAAGAAGTCTGTGCATTTACATTGATTCCTGGACACTGTATTTGTGCCTGCCATTATGAGGGGTATTTTTTTGTTTCTAGTTCAAATTACTGCTTGTTAGGAGCTGAATTGTCCCACCTCCACCCCAAATTCCTTTATGTTGAAGTCCTAACCCCCAGTATCTCAGAATGTGACTACTTGGAGGCTGGGCCATTAGAATAGTAATTAAGTTACAATGGGGTGGCTAGGGTGGGTCCTAACCCAATACGACTGATGTCCTGCTAAGAAGAGGTTTGGACACAGACAGCACAGACTGAGGAATGACCTTGGTGAGGACACAGCAGGAAGAGGGGCCTCAGAAACCAACCCTGCTGACATTTTGATCTGGAACTTCCAGCCTCCAGAACTGTGAGAAAATAAGCTTCTGTTGAAGCCACCCAGCCTGAGGCATCTTGTTATGCCTCCCCAGCAAACCAATGCCCTGCTCTTAATTTTTAAAGTTTATCTTATATCCAGGGTTGCCCACTTGTTTTCTACCCAAGTTTAGGTGTGATTCAGAATCACTGATTTCCTCCTAGGGAGCTCCCTCTTGGTACCCATGTTCCCAGAAAGCTGGTAAGTTATCAGAAGACTGCCTCGGGCAAAAAAAACAAAAAAACAAAAAAACAAAAAACTCCCCGGAAAGGCCACGAATGGCCCCACCCCGCAACAGCTAGCATTCTTGTTCCCCCGGATTCAGCATATTCCCTCCCTGGCTGCAAAGTGCTGAATACACCCAGGTAGGTTTTGCCTCTCTGTTGGTGACTCCTCCCTCTTGCACAGAAACACCTTTTTAAAAGATGTGTTAATAACACATACTGAGTTACTGCCAAACCTAGAAGCTTGGGAGCTATGTTGTTTCCTCTCATAATGTGTAGATAAAATCATCCAACACTGATGACCCACAAACTTCATCACAAATACTATACGCCACTAAGTCGGCAGGTGCAATTACTCACTCTCCCAGAAACCTCCAGTCCTGAAAGCAGCAAGGTCCCACTGTGCATAAGTTAGGAGAAGTCTGCCAACCTAAGTCAGCATTTTTCACCATTTTTAGTCTTAAAAGCTTATTTGATATGAAAAATTGACATCTCCTTAATCTATAGTTGGTAATTTACCACCTACACTTTAATGAATGGAATAGGACTGACTGGCCATATTTTATTTTGTATTTCTATTCCCCATCCTCCCACCAAAAATCAGCTTTAACTAGATGCAACATGAAAGCTTTCAGGAAGGCAGCTTTTCAGAGCCAGTCACCCAATACAATAAGCTTGTCTGGAAAGCCTTGCTGATGCTTCCATTTCGCCCGAGGGCTGTGCAAGTGTCCCCCAGGACAGAGCCCACCCCTCCTACTAGCAGCCATCACCTCCCACAAACCTGCAGAGAGGACCACGCCAAGACTGCAAAGCAGGCTTCTGGAAGTGGCTTAAGCTAGCTTTCACTAGCACAAACCCCTTTTTCTCTTTTGTGTTCAACTGCAATCAACTCCATAGGCTTCCTGACACCAGCAGAGGCCCATCACAGACACAAATAGCATTTTTAAAATGGCTTTATTAAAGGCTACAAGTATAAAATATGACTAAGTTACAAGTCGTCAGTAAGAATTTATTACTTTTGAAAACATTAATTAAAGAAAGGGAGACGCAAAGAAAGGGAGGCTCTTCCTGAAATCCACACAGGGGGGTGCGGCTCAGACGGGTGACAGACCCCCGCTGTTCCCAGTGGGGCAGCACCCCCAAACCCAGGGGGCCAAGGGAGGGGCTCCCAGATGAAACAGAGGCTGGTTGCTGATTTCTTGGGGGAACTTTTGTAAAAATGAAGACACTGAATCCTTGAGCTGAATCCCAGGTGCAGAGACTGGGGGGAGGTGGAGAATCCAAAATCATGCTCAGGTTTCTCCTGAAAAGTGTGTATTTTCTAAAAAATAAATATAAACTCCTGGTTTGAGAAACTCCTTCCTGATGCATGCGAGGAAAATCATGGCAAATGGAGAGCTGAGAAACCATCTTCGCATAGACTTTGCCCAAGGCGGAGAGGAAGATCTGCCGGTCAGGCAGGATGAAGACCCACACATGAGCCTGTGTCCTCCAGGTCGTCCCTTCTTCCAAAAGCACAGCAAAGCAATACAACTTGAGGACTCCCTCCAAGATTTCCTAATTTGTGATTTTACATTTAATCTCAGGAGGCTATACCATTAAGAAACATTATTAGAGTTAACATTGCTGGGTGCTGGGCCCCAGACGGTACTAAGTGAGGCAGAAGCTTTCAATACTTCCTACAGCTCTCAGCACCAAGAAGAACTTGGAGGGAATATTGGGCTTTTTGAGAAAGTGGGAAAGAAATTAGAATTTCTCCCAATAGAAGAGGCAGATAGCCTTGGCCTACTGTGTAGGACACAGGTCTTTCTTCTGTGCTACACCAACGCTACAGAATACAAACTCATACATATACATTTGCTACCACAGGTTCTACAGCAGCCCCATGCTCTCCAGGCAGAAGGCGGAGGCAGGTGGCCGCTGATTCTGAGGATCCCTGTGTGAACAGTGCCGTTAGCCCCGAGGAGAGCTGGCGCTTGCCCAGGCTGTGCCAACTGGGATTTCTAAGCTCCCTTTTCCCTCACCACCACGCTGAAACCCTTTTTTGCCTCACATATATCAACTATACTTAAATGGTACAGAAAGAACCAATATTTGAAAAGTTACAGTAAATCACTGAAGCAGAAAGATAAACTACACCCCAAGGATCCAAATGAGGCTTAGGGACATAAAGCAATTGGCAAGAACCAAACCAAAAGTTGGCTATGCCACAGCTTTGGCAGAAACTTTCCTGGAGGTGATGAGGGGTTGAGGTGGATTGCTATGTGCTTTATTTTGGAGCCAGATAAAATATTCTGGAAATCATTTCAGAAGGTCCTATGAAACAGGCATTTAAAAAAAAAGAAGAAGAAGACACACTTTGGTATTGAAACCGAGCGCTCACTGGCAGGGGTCGCAGAGATTAAGGCTTCAGGTGAGAATGCAGTGATGGCAACGTGGAGATGGCGCCATACCGGGCTTGAGGCTCTGCTCAGACGCCTCCTGCAGGCTCACACAGTTTAGGGGCCATTGGGCAGGGCAGCCTCTGAGTGCAGCAGCATCCCTAGGGGAGGTGGACCACCTTGTACCACTGGGCAGCCTTGGTGTCTGGACCAGCTCCAAGAGATACTGACACCACGCAGGTCTCCACGGGCACTGCTGAGTTGATCGTAAACTCCACTCTTCTGCTTCTGGTGGTGGTCAGGGCTGGGGAAGGTCCGTCATGACGCAGCCTGGCTAGCCCTTAGGATAAAGAATGCCCACTGCTCCCACCAGTCCCATGCTGGAAGACTCTAACACAACTAAGCAGAAGAGCCCTGTCCTCCAGCCACGCCTGCCTACTGCCCTGACTCCTGCAGGTGCCCAGTCCGGGGAACAACCAACAGGTCACATAAGCAACAAGAACTTCCAAGAGGAAATGGATACAAAACCAAGGAAAGTGGTAGCCCCATTGTTGATAATCTAGATACAAAATAATGAAAAATTAATACAAAACTCTTTAAACATGCAACTTTTTTTAAACAACAATCCGTACTCTGAATATGTTAAGGGCAGCTTAAAGACTACACTGCTACATACCCGCAGTCTGTTCCCTTGAAATGGCGTGAGGGTGGAGGCTGGCACATGATGTGAGAGACGTGGCTTCCGCCAGAGAAGCCCCGGACAGCTGCGAGCACTGGCTGAGAACGTCGCTGGGGGCCAATCTCTCCGGGGTCACGGCCAGCATGCTGATGTCATGGCTGATAACATCACCCTCAATCACCCACCAAAAGGAACCCATACGGTAAAAAGTGGAGGGGGGAGGGGGAACAATGGAGAAGGAGATGGAAATCACTTATATGATTTTTGTGACATAGTTGAAACACATCCTTTGAGGAGGGGGAATATTGGGTGGAGCTGGGAACAGAAGTTTTATTTACAAGATCTCCTGAATTATTAACAGACCTTAAAAATTCCAAATGTAAAACTTCTGTTATCAAATCACTGAAAATAGCATATATATCTGGTTCTACCTAAAAAGAAAAAAATCTGGCAATATTGACCAGTTTCCAAATGATTAAGAAAAGAGTATCAAGAAACCAGGAAAATACACAGGAAAAGGTGGCCCTTTTTATCCTCCTCCACCACACCACTTTGGAAAACATTTTAGGGTTTTTCATTGTATTTTTCTAATACATTTTACCAATTGTCCAGAAAATCAAATCCCGTCTTCAAGACGACATTACTTGAGCTGACCTGTAGAAGGGACAAAACCATGGAAGTAAGACGAGCCTTTTTTTTTCAGTTATGCATAATCTAAAAACAGCATCTCATTTAAAACGACCCAGATCAAAGAGCCTACTTCTGTCTCAGAGGTTCCCTGACCTCAATTTATCTCAGTGCCGAGGGAGGTGTGGAAGCACTGGAAACCCACTCTGGGGGACATTCAACGTTATCAGTGACGATCTCAACTCAACAACAAAATGACCAAAAATTTAAAAATGGGCAAGGGACCATTGGACATTTCTCCAAAGAAGATACACAGACGGCCAATAAGCACATGAAATGAGGCTCAACATCACTCATGATCAGGGACAGGCAAGTCTAAACCACAGTGAGACACCACCTCATACCCCTTCGCATGGCACTAGCAAAGACACAGAAAATAACAAGTGTTGCAAGGGAGTGGAGAAACAAGAACCCACGTTGATGGGAATGTAAAATGACGCAGCTGCTGTGGCGAACAGTATGCAGGTTCTTCGAAAAAGTAGAAATAGAACCACCATGTGATCCAGCAATTCCACATCTGGGTATGCACCCAGGAGAAGGGAAAGCAGGAGCTGGAAGACATATTTGTACATACACGTTCACAGCAGCACTATTCCTAACAGACCACAATAGCCAAAAGGTGGAAGCAACCCAAGTGTCTGTCGATGGATGAGTGGATACACAAAATGTGGTCTAACCACACGATGGAATATTAGCCTTAGAAGGCAATTCTACACTTGCTACAACATGAATGAACCTTGAAGACGTCACACTAAGTAAAATAAGTCAGTCACAAAAGGGTAAACACTATATGGTGCTACTTATATGAGGTACCTAGAGGAGTCAAATTCACAGACACAGAAAGTGGAATGGTGGTTGCCAGGAGCTTGGGGGGAGGGATGAATGAGAAGTTAGTGTTGAACGGGTCCAGAGCTTTAGTTCTGAGGGATGAAAGGAGTTCTGGAGATGGATGGTAGTGATGGTTACATAGCATTGAGAATGTACTCAAATGCCACCAAATTTATACTGTAAAATGGTTAAAATGGTAAATGTTTGTATATTTTACCATAATAAAAATCTTTTAAAATGCAGTATATGGAACCAGCCCAAATGCCCACCAATCAATGAGTGGATAAAGAAACTGTGGTATATATATACGATGGAATACTACTCAGCCATAAAAAGGAATGAATTAATGGCATTTGCAGCGACCTGGATGGGATTGGAGACTATTATTCTAAGTGAAGTAACTCAGGAATGGAAAATCAAACATCATATGTTCTCACTCATAAGTGGGAGCTAAGCTATGAGGATGCAAAGGCATAAGAATGACACAATGGACTTTGGGGACTCGGGGAAAGAGTGGGAGGTGGGTGAGGGATAAAAGACTACAAATTGGGTTCAGTGTCCACTGCTAGGGTGATGGGTTCACCAAAATCTCACAAATCACCACTAAAGAATTTATGTCACCAAATACCACTTGTTCCCCAAAACCTATGGAAATAAAAAATTTTAAAAATTAAAATTAAAAAAAAAAAAAGAGTGACCCACAAGAACCAAAGAGTCTCAAGGGCCAGAGGAGGCCGGGTGAGGCTAACATGGAGGAAACTGCATCCTGGGCTCACTCCTCAGCAAGGCAGCGAGGAGCCCAGCGAGGCCCACAGAGGGGCGAGACCCAGTGTGGCCTCTCAAGTGTGCCTGCCCGCCTTGCCAACAGGCGGCTCCCCTGGCCCAAATCCAGACCAATCCTAAAGAACAGACCATGGCCTCTATGGACAGCTCCCAAAAAGAAGGCCCAACACAGCCTTGAGCTGTGATAGCCCTGGGCGCAGCGCCTTCCAGGGGCCTCTTCTGATGGCAGCCCCCACACACGGGAAAGCGCAGTGGGCCGCAGAACCCTGACTGGTAAACAAATTAGGGCACCCAGATGGACTTGCAAGACTTGTCTTGTTGCATATTTGTTGGTGGCTCAGCACCCTGAGCCTAGGCATCCTCTGAGAAAGAGGCAGGGGAAGGAGGAAGGAGGGGGGAGAGGAAAAAGAGCATGGGCACCTGTGGCCTGCCTGCTTTGTGGGGGACCCTCTCGGTCCCCGTGGAATAAGGTGCCATCCCATCTGAGGACGCGTTGGTGCAGGCCACTCACCTGTGCAAACTTGGGTTCCGAGAACAGGGTGTCTTCCGCATCGTCCTGCCTGACGTCAGGAGATGGCAGCTTCCCCTCGAGCTGGGAGGGGGCAGCCTCGTGCAGAGAGCTGCTGAAGGCCTGGACAGGCTGGGGTCTCTCACGTTCGGTGCTCACGTTGGGAAGTGGACGCTGCTCCTGACGGAGGGTGCTGGGCCTTTCCACCTTGGCCTCCCTGTCCTTCAGGGCAGGTTCCTGCCGGTAGCAGGGAGGCAAGACCTTTTCCCCCTTCTCCATGGACTTGATCTGGCTAGGGGTCAGCGACTGGAACTCGGCCTCAGGCCCCTCCCCTCGGGACCGCTCGGCATTGATCTTCCAGAAGGACGCTTCCTCCTCTTTCCTGGTGGGGCCCAGGGCGTCCAGGCTGGAGGACCTGCTGCCTTGGGAGGACTTGAGGGCCTGGGAGCCCTGGGAAGCTTTGGACAGTGGTCTGGGCTCGCTGGCGGCAGTGCCGTTGCTCGGCTCCTGGATGGATAGGGCGGAGATACTGAACTCCATCTGACTCTACGGTGGGACGTGAGAAAGGACAGAAAAAAGAAAGTAATCCTGAGAATCGACCATCACAGGTGTGCCAGCTCACGCACCCCCCTCCTCAGCATAAGGACGCACACCAGCCACACACGAGCTGTTGCCCATGTGCTGGAACTGTCTGTCCTGAGTGGTGGGTATGGTCAGGACTCCCATTGCACACCTGAAATGCATCAGAAGCTTAAATGCCAAGGCCGGGTAAGAGACTGTGGGTGGTGGTCCCCTCCCAAATCTTCTGTTGAACTGTAATCCCCAGGGCTAGAGGTGAGGCCTGGTAGGAGGTGTCTGGACCATGGGGGCGGATGTTGTGTTCATGATAGTGACTTCATGGCTTGGTGCTGTCTTCATGATAGTGAGTTCCCATGAGATCTGGTCATTTAAAAGGGTGGGGCACCTCCCCCTGACTCTCTCCCTCTTGTTCCTGCTCTGCCATGTGAGATACCTGCTCTCCTCCACCTGCCACCATGAGCCACAGCCCCGAGACCTCCCCAGAAGCCAAGCAGATGCCGATGCCATGTTTCCTGTGCAGCCCGCAGAATCGTGAGCCAATTAAACCTCCTCTCTTTATAAATTACCCAGTCTCAGGTATTTCTTTAAAGCAACACAAGAACACACTAATACACTCCCTCATGCACTATGCTACATGCAGCTCAAGCTATCTGAGTATTACCGATGAGTAAGGGCTCTCTGCTTGGTAAACAGGGCACCCGCCTGTCTCCTTCAGTGTGGTTCTAGCACCTTTCTGGCAGGTGACAACCCTCACTGGGAGGATAATGAGGAAAGGTGCACACTGCAACAAAAGGCCACTTCGCAGCCAGGGTCAGAACCCAGCCTCAGATCACAAACACCCAGAGGACAGGGCAGGGCCTGGCACCCATCACACCCTATGCCCCACATCTGAGCACCCACAAAATGCCTTCCTTGATCTGGATGCTGCTAACTACAGTGATCTCTAAAAATGACACTGCTGAGCTGTTTTGACCAACAAAATCATTACATGGCAACCTAAACCTCCTCTTTGGAGTAGAATGTTGTCTTCCAAGCTCTGCAGAACAAGCAATTTGTAATCTCAATCATTTCTAAAATCAATTCTCTCTTCCCTCACCATTTCTACTCCCTCATACTTCCCTGCCTCTTTCTAAAATAAATTAATATGCCAGATGTGGTGGCTCGCGCCTGTAATCCTAGCACTTTGGGAGGCTAAGGATAGAAAATCGTTTGAGCCCAGTTTGAGACCAGCCTGGGCAACAAGTGAGACCCCTTCTCTACTAAAAATTTAAAAAAAAAAAAATGGCCAGGCATGATGACACACGCCTGTGGTCCCCAGCTACTCAGTATGCTGAGGTGGGAGGATTGCTTGAGCCTGGGAGGTCAAGGCTGCAGTGAGTCATGATTGCATCACTGCATTCCAGCCTGGGCAACAGAGCAAGACCCTGTCTCAAAAAACATACTAAAAATAGGCCAGGCACGGTGGCTCACGCCTGTAATCCCAGCACTTTGGGAGGCCGAGGTGGGCAGATCATCTGAGGTCAGGAGTTTCAGACCAGCCTGACCAACATGGAGAAACCCCCTCTCTAATAAAAATACAAAATTAGCCAGGCGTGGTGGCAGGAGCCTGTAATCCCATCTACTCAGGAAGGCTGAGGCAGGAGAATCGCTTGAACCTGGGAAGTGGAGGTTGCGGTGAGCCAAGATCACGTCATTGCACTCCAGCCTGGGCAACAAGAATGAAACTCCATCTCAAAAAAAAAAAAAAAGAAAAGGAAAGAAAAAAAGAAAATATACATTAAAAACAAATAAATAAAAGTAATAAAACTACATGACAGAAAGTTTGGGAAATAGAAAAAAGAAAAAGAATCAGTCACAACCCTTCCCTCCTCCCATAATCACTACTGCTTTTTGTTATTTCTATGTAACCATTTTCATATATGTGTTTTATAAGGCTGTAGTTCTGTTGGGCATGTGATTTGGGGTACTGCTTTTTCACTTAATCATAAGCATCATCCATGTTGCTGTATGGTCATTATAACCATTCTTTTTAATGGTTGTAAAAATATTTCAGTAGCTGTCACGCCACCTACTTAACCATTTTCTTATTATCAGACAATTTGCTATTTCTAAGCCTTGTTGTTATAATTAAGGTTGCCATAAACATCTTCATGCATACAATCTCTTCCCCATTTTGGGTTAATTTCTTTAGACAGATTTCTAGAAGTGAAATATCAAAATACAAACAATTTAAACCTTTCCTTTTTATGGTTTTGGATGCATACTATCAAATCTGCTTTCTAGCGGCTGCCCCAATTTCTAATGCCACCAGATGTACATCAGAGTGGCATTTTTAGTCACTGAGTATAATAATTTAAAACTGCCTGTGCTAACTTCAGATACAAAACATGGTTCTTCATGCCTTTCATGCACAGTCTTTCACATAATCAATGGTCTGTTCAGTTCTTTAAGTTTCTGCAGACAGCAGCACTCTCCCAGGATTCTCGCCAATGGGCAGGTGCATATTTGTCAGGGCAAGGATGGAAATACTGCTTTTCCTGTGTGAACTTTAGGTCCTGTACATAGAAAGCGGCACACGCTCTCTGAGTCTGAGATTTCCAAAAGTCCAGCTTCTGACGGTCAGATGTCTTCCCTCCAGGCTTGGGAGATGAGATCACGAGGCCATGAAGAATTCAAGTTTAAAACGCAAGCCTAGGCTGCCCTGAAGCTCAGTGTTATAGGAAATAAAACCCATGGGCTGGGCGCAGTGGCTCACGCCTGTAATTCCAGCACTTTGGGAGGCCGAGGCGGGCAGATCACGAGGTCAGAAGTTTGAGACCAGTCTGACCAACGTGGTGAAACCCTGTCTCTACTAAAAATATAAAAATCAGCTGGGCATGGTGACGCACACCTGTAATCCCAGCCACTCAGGAGGCTGAGGCAGGAGAATCGCTTGAACTCAGGAGGCAGAGGTTGCAGTGAGCCAAGATCGCGCCACTGCACTCCAGCCTGGGCAACAGAATGAGACTCTGTCTCAAAAAAAAAAAAAAAAAAAAACAAGAAACAGCCATCAAAGCATTGGTTCTCTGGTTAAAGGCAATGTAGATTACTCAGTGTGCCTCATGTATCAGGACTGTTGTTTCTAAATTATTATTATTTTCATTCTACAAATGAGAAAATGGAGAATCGGAGTGATGAATTAAATTGTCCTAGGTCACCAGCCCATTAGGAGATTGTGCAGCTGGGATTTCAACCTGGATCGAGAGATTCTAAGCCTGAATCCATGGCTGGGCATCCCTGCATTGCAAAACAACAGGTGGCCACCAGGTATGACATCCAAGGAAGCCGCCGGGAGCAGTGGATACAGTGGGATTTCTTTATGTATGTATGTGATCTAATTTGATTTTAAAGGACTGTTTCTGAGTGATGCATTCTGAATACTCTGCATATTTCCAAATTCCACAATAGAATACAGAAAGACTGTGGGATAGAGATGATAGTTTCTTGAAATAGGCAAATCACTAAAAATGGCTCGGAAGTGGGGCCCAACTCAGGGCACAGAGTTGACTTTGATCTGGAAATTGTAGTGTAAGGAAGGCACTTAAAACTGAGCACTTCGTCAAACCCCAGGCTTTTTTAGGATCAGCAATTTCTCCCATGGGTGTCTTTGCTAAGAAGCCTCTAGAAGGTGAGACAGAACTTCCTGTGTACGTGGAGGGCAGCAGTGGGCAGAGCCAGGGATGCTGGGGGGAAACGCCCGTCACAGTGGTTCCTGGGCTGCTTCAGGGGCGCCGCGGAAGGGAACCGGGCAGCACTTAGCTGGGTGTGACCTCCTCAAACAGAATGACAGAGGTCGCTCCCAGCCCTGCTTGGGTAACAGGAGACCTGGAGACCTGGCAACAGCTCTTCAGAGGAGGGTGTCATCTGGCTAGAGGAGAGGGCTTTGCTGGCAGAAGCAGCTACCTAGTTCAGGGGGTCTGGAGGTGACTATGCGGAAGACAAGAACTTAACGAAGAAAAAAGTTCTAAGTCTTTTTCCCTATGTATGTGTATGCTGTTCAAAATTTTGCAAATAACGTATAACTACAATCTCCTTTAACAAAACAGCCCTGATGATCTCATGAAGGCAGGGAGTAGAAGAAATAGATACTGCAGGCTGGGAAGGGTGTGTGGGTAGGAAGGGGATGAAGAGAGGTTGGTTAATGAGATAGAAGGAGTAAGTGTTTGCTGTAGTGTTTAACAGCAGAGCGGGGTGACTACAGTTAAGTGTGTTGTGTATTTTGAAATAGCTATAAGAGAGGATGTAAAATGTCCCCAACACATAGATCCCCAACACATAGAAATGATAAATACTTGAAGTGATGGACACCCCAAATACCCTAACTCGAACATACAGTCTATGATTTCACAAAATATCACATGTACCCCATCAATATTTCAAAATATGATATACCAAAAAAAAACCTGCCTTCGTCCATCACCCTGCTGGGTGCTAGGCCTCTTCCCCACTGCTTTCCCCAAAGGAAAAGGGTTTGTCATCTAGAATTTCTAAACACAAACCTTTTGGGGTAGGGGAAGAATCTTTTTTCTTGTCTAAATCCGACTCTGCTCAGCTCTAAAAACTCCAGGAACTATAATAAAAACAGACTCTAGCAGGGCCAGGTGGGGGTCCAGGGGAGATCAAGCCTATCTCTCAGGAACTGCAGCCCATCCCTCCCAGGGACCTCATTCTACCCAGGGGGGACCGGTACTGGTGTCTGTGCACGCAGCACCAGGACAGAGCGAAAAGTGGCTCCAAGTCCATTTTCAAAGACACACCGACATGCAGGCCATAGGAAGGCAGAGCCCCTTTTGCCATTTCAAAGTAAGTTTTACTGCTTTTTGCTTCGGTGACTGCACACTGTTGGCCACTCCCCGTCTCTTCCAGTCCAGGGCACATCCTAGACTTGCCTAGAACAAAAGTCCATTTTCTACAGGTGTGGAAAAAGAGCTGGGCTCTTGAGAAAGGAGGTCATGTCAGCCCTCTTCCATGGCACTGAGCAACAGGGAGCCAGGGCTGGCGGGAGGATGAGGCTCATGAAGAGGAGGAACCCATGGGCCACGGGACGCCAACTCATGGGCGCTGGCCACAGACAGAAAGCCGGGGTTTGGGGATTCAACTTAGCGGTCTTCTATAGTCTTTGAGACAGCGGAGATAGGAGAGTCCACAAGGAAGCCGTCCCTCCTGACGGCAACTCTGACAGCCCAGCCTCAATGTCCCAAGTGCCCACGGAGGCTCTGCTGGGAGGACTCCCTCCAGCCAGGCCAGGGCTGGGCGTCAGTCACCCCATGCGGGGAACTGGGTCTCAGTTGGCCACGTCTGTTCTAAAAACAGAAGGACCACAACTGAGCCCAGTGTCTATTTTTAACGTCCCACTCACTGAAGAGGAATGTGTAATATTTCAGTAAAAGACGAGTGCAGGCTGCCAAAACTAACTGTTTGGCTTGGCAGCCTCGGACAGATCTAAATTGTTGAGACAAAGGCTACAGAAGCCTTGTCAGAAAAGATCATCATTTACTGGAGCAAATCCTAATACATTCACCAACCACTTAACATCTATTCTTCCCACCTCCCCTCCAAAGAGGGAAGAGGAGGAAGATGAGCGGGAGGACACTAAAAACCTTTAGAATCACAAATTTAGTAGAAGTGGCAGCTGACAGGGACAAACCCAGGGGCCCAAAGAGACAGGCCATGGATGTAAGCAAACAAACACCCACCCCGTCAGCCTCTAGGCAAAAAACACCAGCCAGGGAGAACTCAGCTGAGGCCCAACAGGAAATGGGTGCACAAGTGCACCAGGCCCCAAGGTTGTCAAGGTTAAGGGACAAATAATTGTGTCTGCCATTCTAGGCTCATCATCTCACAGGGACAAAGACGCACCAACAAGGAATTCATCAGCACAATCCCCATTTTTCCTCTGTCACAGTGCTTCCTAACGGTAACAGGGAAGAGGGTAACTCTGGAAGCTGCATAGGGGTTAAGAGCCCAGCCCTGGGCTTAGGACTGCCTGGTTCACATCCTCACTTTATGCCATGGTTTCCTCACCTGTAAGGTGGGTTGCTGTGAGGATTACACTCTGCAATGCAGGGAGGGTGCTCAGCACAGACCCGGCACGTGGTGAGATTCCTGATTGGGACAACTGTAAAAAGAGGATTTGTGCTGAGTCTGGAGGGCAGGTGGGGCCTTCTCAGGTGGATGGGGGTCAGGGGACAGAGCAAAACACTGAGGTCCAAGAGAACATGGTCCCTGAGGTGGGTAAGAACAGAGCCTGTGGGATGGCAGTGCAGGGCTGAGGGCAGGGCTGAGGGCAGGGCTGAGCGAGTGACGCATCGTCCCACACACATGGAGAGCAGGGAAAGGCCGAGAGCAGGGCCACACAGGGGTCTGCTGTTGTCTCAGGAAGGGGTGAGGCACAGCCCACAGGAGGGGCAGGAGGGAGGGAGGGGACTGCTGGGCAGAGACAGGGGTCTCGGTGAGGAGCGCAGAGACCAAGCTATGGGTGGGTGGATGCAGCCCCATGGTGTCCTGCCTCTCAGAAGCCCCGTGACTGGTAGTGAGGAGGAACCATCGAGCAGAGCCAACGAATCCTCTATGTCCAGGAACATCCTGCTGGAACAGCCCTTCTGTCCCACCATGGGCAGCAAAGCCCCGCAAGTCACAGACAGGCCTGAGCTCCAATTGCTCTCCGCCCACTCGACCTGCCAGGCACCTGACCCCCTGCATCCCGGTGTCCTGACCCACAGCGTGAACAGGGACACCAGCCTCCCAAGGGTGAAAGAATTCAGAGTGCACACACATCCCTATCATGGACACAGCATGGAGGAAGGGCCTGTGCTCATAAATGCTTATGTGTCTTCCCAAGGAGGCGTCTGGAAGGCTTCCCTACTCTGGGAATGATCTATATTAGCCCCCCGAGATCTTTTGATACCCATGAAATCAAGGAACCGATCCCCAGCCCAACCTACTTACTGCCCTAATGGCAGCTGGACATCAGGTGAAGGAAGGCGGTGGCCAGAAAGGAGAAGCAGCCAGACAGCTTGGGGGAGGGGCAAGGCTGGGGACAGGGTCACAACGCCCAGCCAACCAAGAGCCCAGCCAACCGAGGCTGGGGATGGGGTCCCAAGAGCCCAGCCAACTTTGAAGCAGGGCCTGACCTGCCCCAAAGGCATTTTCTCCTCTGAATTCTCCAGCCCACACCGCCTGGGGAATGTAAAGAATCCTCTCTCCACTCCCTGCCTCCTCCCGTCTGGAGCCTTCTAAGTGCTGAGTTTTTTCCTCTCGAAACAGCAGTAGCATGAGACAGGAATGCAACATTAGGTCCCCACTGGCCCCCTTTCCCCTGGCATGCCTGCCAAGCTGATAGATGAGTGGAAAAGATGACAATCACGACCACCCCCACCCCTTCTGGGACCAGCAGGCCTCCCTTCCGTGATGGAAGAAGTCTGGGCAACAGAGGCACCACAGCCAGGATCAGCCTCAAAGGAGGCAACCGAGGCAGGGCGGACAGGCTGGAAAACCAGGCGGGTGCACAGCTGCTACCGCGAGGCTGCAGCGAGCTCTCCTGATCAAAGCCACGTTGCATGGGGGCAGCGACCACAGGTCCCAAGCACAACCGCAGCTCATTCTGTGGAGGTGGAATGGTCATGGGCTGGCCAAGAGAAAGGAACCCATACAGAGGTGCAGCAGTTGGGTGAGAAACCAAAAATCCCTGCGATTCTTAACTCTGCCCATGGCCATGATCTTGGGTCAGGCTTACCCTTGTGTAGGTAGATTTGTCAGGGGATGGAGAAGTCAGAGCTGGGCACTCTGCTGGCATCCACTAAATGTCTGTTGAACTGAATAGCCGAAGAAGGGCATGAGGTTACATCTACCCAACATGTGTACAAATATGAGTTAAACATATGGAGAAAATGACTGGAGTGACTTGGTGGCTATAGCTTTTGTGCTAAGTGAGATTTGCCACCAAACACAGCTGTCCACTCACTGAGCTATTGTTCGAGCACATAAGTGGCATATGCTCAACTCTGGGCCTGCAGCATTATGTCTGACATAAACGGGGTATACAATAAATGTCTACTGGAAAAAAAAAATCAATGAATGATTTCAGAGACAGAAAATGGATGGTGGCTGCCGCGGGCTAGCGAGAGTAGGGGGCAGTCATTCTTTAATGGGAACAGAGTTCCAGTCTTGCAAGATGAGTTCTGGAGGTGTGGATTAGCTTGACTTAATCATTCCACAATGTACGCACGTATCAAAACATCTTGTAGTACATCATAAATATACATAATTTTTCATTTGTCAATTAAAAAATAATAATTTTTAAAAAGAGTTCTCGAGATGGATGATGGTGATGTTTGCACAAAAATGTGAATGTACTGAATGCCACCAGATTATACACTTAAACATGATTAAGATGGAAAATCTTATGTTGTGTGTATTTTGCCACAATTAAAAATAAAACTTAAAAAAATCAATGAGTGATTAATTAAAAATGGAAAGAAATGGCCAAGGTTAACCATGGAATGAATGACATCATACAATCTTAGATTTAAAATAGGTGCAAACTCTCTGCAGCTCTTCTATCAAGAGGCGCAATCTCTTTCCTCACACATTGAATCTGGCCTGGCTTGTGCCTTGATTTGACCAGCAGAACACAGCAGAAGTGATACTATGCAATTGCCCAGCCTAAGCTTCAAAAGAGTCCTCGTAGGCTTCCATTCCCACACACGGATCTCTCCATCTCTGTGTGAAGAAGTCCAGGCTGGCTTTGCTGGAGACATGGGGCCCAGCTAACAGCCAGCACCAACCAGACACATGAGCAAGGTTCTCAGAGCACCCAGCTCCCATCAGGCGATCAGATGACACATGAGTGATCCCAGGCAAGGCCAATGGAAGAACAGTCCAGCTGAGCCCTGCTCTGACCATTGACCCACACAATCATGAGCACATAAAATGCTGCTTCAAGCCACTAAGTTTGTTATGCATCTATAGAGAACTGATAGAGTGAGGAAGACATCAATTGAGAGGTAACAAGAAATGGGGTCCAAGTCTCCCTCCAGTCCTGCAATTGGGGATTGGGGGGGTCCTACCTTCACTAAAGCCACCTCCTGTTTGTGGCTTTCCAATGAGGATCTTATAAGCCTTTAAGTCCTAAGAAGAGTTTGGCAAATCTCTTCAAGCAGGGTGGCCGGGCACTCCAGGGTTAAGACTAAGGAGGAATGAGTGATGGGTTTTTTAAAACTCGGCAATGCCTAGTGAAGAAGGAGGAAGGGACAGCTCCCTTGCTCTCCGAGATACCCTCTATTTTGCCCCTAGACGTTTCTAATAGCAAACTATAGTAAGTCTGACCTCGAGAGATCAAACAGGAAGGTGAGGACACAGAGTGAGCCCAACAGTTTGTAAAACAAACTGAAACTCTCATCTAACAGGAACATGAAATGAAACTGCAAACTCTGAGCTATGAAGACTACACTTACTAAAAGGATGCAAGTTATGATGAGTGACACATGTTAACCAGATTTTAGCAAGCTTCCTCAATTTACACTGGTTCCTAAGGGACCAGATATGCTGCCATCTGTGGACAATGAGCCTCTCAGCACAAGTGTGATTCAAGTGGACTGTACTTGCTCTCTTTGTTCTCGAGATCTTCTCCAGGCACCTGTTTCCCACTCTGGCCCCAGCAGCTGTGCCTGTATCAGTGGCCACTCGAGGAGCTGCACCACCTTGTCCCAGAATGTCATTTATGCCAAGTTAATGAAAGATGAAATGTCCTGTGCCACAAATAGCTGATTCGGGAACATTTAACAAGGTAAATTCTTAAGACAACAGATATTCTCGTGGGGAACATGATGAGCTTAGGTCTTAGGACACTTTAACTATTTTTCACTTTCCTTTGCCTTTATCACTATGATATCATCAAATACAGACCCAGTCCAGGAAAATCTGCACTGCTTTCTGGGCCACCATACCCAAGGCTGCTTATTTCCAACACACAGAGAATCTACCTGGCTATTACCACTAGATATCATCTATAGGATTAGTGGTTCTCACAATTACCCATTTTGGGAGCCCATAGAAGAGGAATATTGAGGGCCCTGGCTAAGAATCAATGTAATGATGCACTTTTTACCCACCTATGACTTCCTTTGCAATGTCAGTAGACACAGGATCCAGTGTTGGATTTAGGAGCTATTCCAATTGCAGGCGGCTCCTTCACATCTTATGCTCTCTCCCAAGACAACGTTGGTCACCCCTGCAACCAGTACCCGATCCCTAGGGAGACTACATCAATGCCATATCTTCCCCAAAACCACCTCTTAACTCTAACACTCATCTCAACTGTCCCACGCTCCCACGCCCTGAGGCCAGCTCGCTTCACCCAGGGCAATCGGCAATAGCTTACTAAATACTGTCTGTGTGCCAAGAACAGTGCCAGCTGTCCTTGTCCATCTGAACCCTTGGGCAATATTTCATTTTAAGACACAGTTGCCTACATGAGGGCCTCTCAGGGTCCTTCATGGACCACTCTGGCCCACCCTCCTCACAGGCCTCTTGCTGGGATAAGGACTCTGTTCAGCAATGATGTGGACAAGTGAAAAACCAAAAAACAAGTGCCTTGAAGTATCAGTATTTAAAAACCTTGATCTGACCAGCAGTCCAAGCCTTATACCAGGCTCACCGCCATCTCTGTCTGTAACACACTCTCATGACGTAAAGAACCCTCCAACACACATCACCAAATGTTCTAGAATTCAGAAAATCTTGGTCTTTTATTTCTGTCCCTTGGGTTAAAGACACCTGTCTTTTAGTCATTTTGCTTATGAATGTACTTTCACTGGGGCAACTTAGGAGATGGGGAAAATGAATTAAAATCAGTGAAGCTTGATGCTCTTAAGCAACTCAGGCAATGATGATGATAATGATGAAGAAGAAGAATGACTGGGAGACAGAATTAGTGATCCAAGTTGGGATGAATTAGCTAAATGGATGTCTATGTCTATCAATCAGCTCGTCACCTCCCATTTGCTCAAAGCTTTGTCTTATGGGGCATCTCCCCCCAAGGTGCTAAGTGCTGGGGACCAGAGGTATGAGCAGAGACAGGGCCCCCAAGAGGGCTGGCCCCCTTAACCAAGCTGGCCGGGAGTCCTAGTCAATGGGCGTCATGGGGCGTCATGGGGCGTCATTGGACCCTGGCAGAAAGCACTACTACTTTGAACTCACTATCACCAAACCACACACAATAGTTTCCTAATTCCTCACCATGCTCCTCCCATCCCCTCCTTTTCTACCAACAATGGGCACATCCCCTGCAGCCTGGCAGTCAGGGGGCTGTCTTCTGAGTCCATCAAATGCTGAAAGAAAAATATACAACTACTCAGTTCTTTTTAAAAGAACAAATAGATCTAAATTTAATCCAACTTACCCTTGTTTCCCAGGAGAAAGGGGCAGAGTGCTCATCTTGCCAAGTTAGATCCTGAAATAAAAAATCAAGAATAAGTCTGAAATCCAAACCCAGACATACCCCATGCAAACATCCACCCAGGACCGTGGGGGATCCAAAATTTAGGAATAATCCCAACTCCTGGCTCTAAACAAGCCTGATGCTTTGACACTCTCAATATAATGCGCTGACCGTCTTAATCAGGTTGCTCCCTCACCTTTCCCGCTGAGGCTGCCAGACACTCCCCTCCCCAGCCAAACAGACAACAGGGAATGCCGGTGAGGCCCTCCAATGGACTCAGACAGATGAGCTGAGTAGGAGTGGATGAGGGCTTGATGGTCTCAGCAGAATCAGGCACAGACTCAGCCCTGAACAATGATTAGCTATGTGGCCATGGGAAGATGACTTAGCCTTTTTGAGCCTCAGTTTTCTCATTTGTAAAAGCAAAATGATACTTCCCTTGCAGGGTTGTTGTAAGGATTAAATGAGGTAATCTGGGAGAAGAATGCCAGGCCATAATCTGCCAGTCAATGCCAATACAGGAGCTCCCCTCCTCCCCAGCAGGCCTACCGGAGAGCTCAAGGGCATGGATCAGCAGAATCAATGAAGAAAAACGCCAATGTAATCCATGTGACTAATTATAACAAGAACTCTGAAATCACTCCCCACCCCCACCAAACAGAACAGGACAGAAAGAGCCCTATGGAACAATCACTACAAATTTGACCTTGGATCCAGTATGTTTTGTTCACTGGCCTGCACAAATGACTTGGGGAGGCCACCTTTCCTTATATCCCACCCTCTACCCGCAGTTATTCCTGTGCTAGCAAATGTCTCATCTGTGTCCAGCTTCAATTGGGTAACTTTTGTTTGTTTGTTTGTTTGTTTGTTTTAAGAGATGGGGTCTCAGTAAGTTGGCCAGGCTGGACGCAAACTCCTGGGCTCAAGCGATGCTCCTGCCTTGGGTGTCCAGAGCAGCTGGGACTACAGGTGTGCACCATGTCTGACTACTTCTACTGGGAACATATTTTCAGAATGAAAAATCAAGACACATTGGGTGATACAGGCTAAAATGGGATAAAATATTTTAAACTGAGATCATATCCATATCTCCCCAAAACTCCAGGTGATTTATGTCCTTCCCTAAGTATCCCTGGATAACCGTCTTCTTCCCACCCATAGGTACACTGACTCTGCGCCCCTAAGTCAGGTGGTCTGGCTTCCCTCTCCTCTACAGGGCAAATCAGTTCTGCCCACAGATCCTCTTCTTTCAGCTTTTGACAGAGCCTCCGCCACCCCAGCTTAGCCTCAGACACTGGGGGCAAATGCCAGGGCCCACGCAGGGGGAGTGCCTCACCAACACGTAAGTGTACACATTCAGCCTTCCAGACCCCAAGTGTGCATTCTCTGTGCAGACGCCTCCTAACATGAACGGCCAGTGGGAGGTCAGTCTTTGAACTCAAATAACGAAGGCATGCCAGGGTCTGGGCAGCTGAAGGCCTATTCCCAAGAAGCGGGGACGGGGAAGGAAGTGTGTGATGACTCCCCAGCACAGCCCAAGCACGGCCAACCCTAGAAGACAAGGGCAACAGAGCAGGGCCTTTGTCTGCTCCTCTATCCCCAGTGCCCGGAAGACAGCGACTGCCCGTAGCAGACGCTCACTCACTCTTTCAGAATAAGTGAATAAACAAACTCTGCACAAGCCCGGATCCTTTCACAGGTTGATTTTCCCCCATAATCTCCCGCTCCCAACACTCACACTCCCCCAAGACTTCCCAATGTGGGGGCACAGGCTCTTCACAGCTCTTGGCCCCAGAAGGAAGAGCCGGCCATCGACAGGGTAGAGATCTGGTTCTGTGTCCTGATGGCTGTGCTGTGTCCTCGGCTCTGTGCAGTAGGGACTGATACATTTGTGGCACAAATACTTCACATATGCTGGGGATAAAGAGCAAGGAAAACCCAGAGAGGAGACTGTCAAAAGGCCAGAATCCAGGTCTTTATTTTCCCAGGAGTGCATATAAAAGGATTAAATATATTTGTATCAGGAAAAAAAAAACACCACTAACAAAGATACTAGTTATAAATATTAAGAATTACAAAAGTGGGGGAAGAGCCTTACAAACTGGGTTAAGCTGCATTAAAGTGTATCAAACACTCAGTTCTGAGAACCACATAGTGTGTGCAACTAATGACCATGTGCCCAATAAGATGACCCCCATCCTCAGAGTGTTACAGTCACTCTCCTGTAATGGTATTTGCTTATGATCCTGACTTCTGAACTGGTTGGTACGCACTGCCTCATGGCTGTCAAGCAAAACCTTTAAAAATGAGAGGAACCACTGCCTTTTTGTTTGGAATTTCAGTTAAACTCAAGTTACTTCCCAATGCACAAACTTCGTTCCTCCAAAAATGGAAATGGATGCCTGGAGGAATGTGAGTTACCAAGGCTTTGTGATTAGATGTCTCCTAGCAGAGGCGGAGGGCCGGCCTTCAGCTGTAGGGGGCTCCTGGTCCACGTCTCTGTGTGCATGCTAGGGGTACAGTTAAGCTAAATAACCAAAGTCCCTAAAATCCTCAGAACCCTTTGAGTTCCTTTTAGAAGCAATCAAACCAAGAAGGGCTTTGTTTTCACATGGGAAAAATAAAAGAGGCCGATGGAATGTAAGTATCATTTATTCTAGTTAATCATTCATTAACTCTTCGTGAATAAATGATCTCTGCACAAGCCTGGATATTTTCACAGGTTGATTTTCCTCCCCAGCCTCCACACCCCACACTCACACTCCCCCTAAGACTTCACCGGCTCTTCACAGCTCTTAGTCCCAGGAGGAAGAGCCGGCCATCCACAGGGTAGAGTAGAGATCCGGCTTTGGATCTTTGGAAAAAGGTAAATGGAAATCAACTGGCAAAGGTGCTCCTTCCATCCAGAATCGGACAGGCTTCTGGCCACCCAAATGGAAAGAGGAAGTGCATGAACACCTGTGGGGCAGGCAGAGGGCAGGACCACTGGCCAGGGTGGGGCATGATGGAGCTGGACTCCCCTGTTACTCGATATGATTCTAAATATTAATTATATACCTTAAGTCCCTTTGAAATCTGCAAAGATTAAAATAATAAGGCTTTTGGCTTTGGAAGGTGGCACAGTACAAGACTCTGAGGAACAAAGACTTAGCCCAGAGCTTGGGGACGCCAACTCTCCAGTGACTGCAATCCATATTAGCTGAAATTCCAAGGGGGTCGCAGGAGGAGAAAGGGTGACACTGTGATTTCTCCCCTACTTAGTGTCGAGTCAATAGTCTTTTCTTTGCTCCAGCAAGAAATGAAGTCAAGGGGCAGATTCCTTGGGTTTCTGTAATTCTGAGCTCATAAAAAACAATAAAGTGCTTAACAAAAATAAACATGCCAAACAAAAATGTGATGGAAGCTCTGATGTCAGCCGTGGACTGCACGCTCTAGCCACAAAAAGCACTGACGGCAAGAACAGGCTCCCTGGGCTGTTGGATGCAAATGGAATCAGAATTGCAAAGTGGCGGCACCCACTCACACGCACACAATGCTGTCCTTTCTTCTCCTGCCATGGTGACCAGCCTGCAACCAAAATGAGGCTAGGCACATGCTTTCGGACCAATCACATACGCTTTTTCTAGGACTGCCTGGAAGGCTTTCCCACCCCTCTCTCTGGCGCCTGGGATCTGAAATCATCTAAGTGCCAAAACACATCTGTTACTTAGGCTGCACGACAAGAGAGTGGGCTTCATTGTTGGCCAGGACTTATCCTCAGAGTCAAATTCCGTAAGAGGCATCCATACCAAATGGGCAGCACTGAATCTCTCCAGAAACAATGACTTCTTTGGAGTGCAGGACAGAAAGATGCCCCGGGTCACCAAATCCCAGAGGAGAAAGCCAAAAAGCAGGGGGGAAGCTATAGAAAGCCACCAGAAACACAGAGCACTTGGCAATTATCAGAGGCCAGCGCTACATGTAAGAGGCTCTGCCAGTCCCCACGCAGCTCCAAGGACTCCGGGATAAACACACACACAAACAATCTTTTCCCCTAACATCCCAGAGACCTTGAGTATTTGCTCTTCTCTGGGAAATGTTCATTCAATTCAGTGTGTACCTCCTAAATCCTAAATGAAACAGAATTTAAAAATAATAACATATTTTTTGCCCATAGTGCTGGAATACATGTTTGCATCATATCGCCAGCGTTTACTTCTTTACTTGTTGATAAAAAAAATGGATACTGGAGGGCTTAAGAACTCTGTGGTTCCTAGACACTTTTATTTTTGGAGGCTGCAAGGCTGCAACCAGAGGTGTGTTGGAGCAGGCCTGCACCAACTAACGAGAGCTGATTGTAAAATTTTGAGGAATTTCTTGAACCTGTTGCTAAAAATCTTGTTTAACTGCCGTGATGAAAAAGGTGAATTATAGAAACTTGCAATTAAACCCATTGTATTAAAAATAAAGGTAAAATATACTTCACACCCACGAGGATGGCTATCAAAACGCAGAAACTAGCAAGTATTGGTAGGATGTGGAGGCACTGGAACCCTTGTGCACTCTTGGTGGGAATGTAAATGACGCAGCCATTATATAAAACAGTTCGGCAGTTCCTCAAAAAATTACACATACAATTACCATTTGTTCTAGCAATTTCATTCCTAGGTATACACCCAAAAGAACTGGAAGCAGGGGCTCAGAGATCCTTATACCCCAACGTTTATAGCTGTGCCATTCACAATAGCCAAAAGATGAAAGCAACCAGGTATCTACTGACAGATGATTGCATAAACAAAATGTGGTCTATCCGTCCAATGAAATATTACTCAGTCTTAAAAAGGAAGGAAATTCTGATACATGCTTCAACATGGATGAACCTTGAAGACATTATGCTTAGTGAACTAAGCCAGACACAGGACAAAAATCATATGATTCCACTTATATAAGGTACCTAGAGTAGGCAAAATCATAGAGACAGAAAGTAGAATAGAGGTTATCAGGGACTGAGGCCAGGAAATGGGGAGTTATTGTTTAATACATACAGAGTTTCATTGTTTAAAGGATATAGTTTCACTTCAAATAATACACGAGTTCTGGAAATGGATGGGTGATGATGATTGCGCAACATTGCGACTGTACTAAATGCCTCGGACTATACACAGAAAAGTGGTTAAAACGGTAAATTTTATGTTGTACGTATTTTACCACAATAAAAAGTCATGGAAAGACATGGAGGAACCTCAAATGAATATTATTAAGTGAAAGAAGCCAATATAAAAAGGCTACATATTGTATGATTCCAGCTATATGATATTCTGGAAAAGGCAAAACTACAGAGACAGTAAAAAGATCAGTGGCTGCCAGAGCCTGGGAGGCGGGAGGCATGAGCAGGTGGCACACAGAGGATTTCTGTTAAGGCAGTGGATCCCCTCTGTATGATACCATCATGGCGTATACCTCCAAGAGCGACCCCTAGTGTAAACCAGAGACTTTGGGTGACAATGATAAAAACAATGCAGGTTCATTGATTGTAATCAGTGCACCACTCTGGTTTAGGATGTTGATGGTGGGAAAGGCTGTGTGCATATGCACATCTGTGTGTACATTTTGGGAAAGGTCTGTGTGGGAAATCTCTGTACTTTCCGTTCAATTTTGCTGGAACCTAAAAATACTGTAAAAATTGAATTTTTTTAAAAGTGTGACCCCCCCCCCAAAAAGTAATAAACACTAGAAACTCATCATTTCAATACAGTTACTATTATCCATGGTCTTGAGGTTATTCGCATCCATTGTATGTGTAAGGTGGAAATACCATATAGCGCGGTGCCCAGATATGCATCTCGTGAGTCACGCTGACAGCGTGCAACAGGCCACAGTGGAGTATCTGGTCATGGCAACTGGCAAATGCTAGTTCGCCTCACTCCCCCAGAACCGGCTGTTAAACATTTACCAGCACACCACAGGCTACAACCATAACAAACATCCTGATATTCATCACATTCTGCAAGTGTTTCTGGTGCGTGGATGGATAGCACCTGCAGAGCGAGCTGTCCAGCATGGGGGCTCCCTTAGGGCCTCCACAAGCTGTTCCAGGAAAAACAGCTGGGCGGGGAGTGAGGGGCTTTCTGGGGTGATTCTAAAACAGCATCAGGATCTTGGAACACGGCAACACGCGTATTGATGCCAGAAATGGTCATCGTCTTCCTGAAGTCCATAAATAAGGAGAGTTTCTGGTTGACACCTGTGGCATCTTGGCTTGAAGGTAAGAAATGTAAACTGAGAAATTCTATAAGCTAGAGAAATAAGGCTTAGAGAGCAGAGCATGTGAGCAGGACAGAAAGTCCCATAGGTTGCAGAGTGTGTCACCCTGTAGTGATGCCAGGTGGCCTGGCCATCTTGGTTCATCCAGGGTGGAACACGTTGTTCCTGGTGAGCTGTGTCATGCCCATCACTCCCTCAGAGATGCCAGAGCCTGTCCTGTGGATCAACTGTAAGGCTTAATTACCGAGTGACAACACTGGTTGTTGTCACTGATAATGACAGCACCCTGGACATGTTGACCAACTGAGAGCCTCCCAACCGCAGCTCCATGCACAACTGTGCTTCTGCTATAGTTATTTCTATATTTACTTCTCTACAAATAAATATATTACAGGAGTGAGGTAATCACACTCCTTGGTATTTACCCAGATGAACTGAAGACTTAGGTCCACACAAAAAACCTACACACAGATGTTTTACTCATAATTGCCAAAACTTAGAAGCAACCAAGATGTGTTTCAGTTATTGGATAAGTAAACTGTGATACATTCAGACAATGGAACATTATTTAGCAAGAAAAAGCAATGAGCTACCAAGCCATACAAAGACATGGAAGTACCTTAAATGAGTATCACTAAGTGAAAGAAGCCAATCTTAAAAGGCTGCATACTGTATGAATCCAACCATATTACATTCTGGAAAAGGTAAAACCATGGAGAGAGTTAAAATATCGTTGGTTGCCAGGGGTTGGGGTGAGGGAAGGATAAATAAGTGGAACACAGAGAATTTTTAGGGCAGTGAAACTCCTCTGTGTGATATTATAGTGGTGGGTACATGTCATTATTCATTTGTCAAGATGCATACAGTGGACAACCCAAGAGTGAACCCTAAACTATGGACTTTGGGTGGTAACGATGTGTCAATGTATGTTCATTAGCTGTCACAAATGCACCACTGTGGCATGGATGCTGACAGTAGGGGAGCCAGAGAGGTAATGAGAACTTTGTACTTTCTGCTCAATTTTGCTGTGAATCTAAAACTGCTCTAAAAAATTAAGTCTATTCAAAAAGAGGAGAGTAAGGAAGAATGATTAAAATATGTTCTTTTTTTACCAACTGCTTATTTTTAGCAAGTATTGTTTACATATTTATGGAATCCATGCTTTTCCCTTTGACTTGTAATATTTTTAACTCTGCTGAGATAAGGGGGTTTCCATAACTGGAAATACAACACTGCAGTTCCAAAGACAGAAAAACAGTCCTGATTTAACCACTGGGCATGTTTTCCACCATGAATACGAATCCAGAAACTCAGGCCTCCATAGATTACAGCAAAACAAAAACTCAGCACGAGCATGGTAATGGGAACAGGATACAGAGTAGGTGGAGGAAATGCTAAAGAAATGAGCAAAATATGACAGGAAGTCTAAACAAATAGGTCTCATCTTCCTTCATTTATTCAGAAGAAGAAGAAGAAATAGATATTTTCTCCAGTACTATGGGAATCCCTTGCTTAGAGTGTAAGAGTGACTCTTATCAATTAAAAGATGACTCCACACCTGTCGCCATGCTTCCTGTCCTCCCTCCCTGCATGTCGGTGACCAAGTCACTTCAATTCTTTGCTAAACCTGTTCCCTGGCTGCCACTGGGCTACCCTCCCACAGGAGCCAGCAGGCAGAGGTGCCTGGGGAGGAGAGGCCTAAGCCGCTGCCTTAGCTCCCAGGGCACCAGGCCACGTGCTACTCAGGGCAGAGAACCCACAACATGAAAGGGAAGCTCACAGAACAGGCCCGACCGCCCTCTCCTCTCAGCCCATGGAACTGGAATTGAAGCAGGGTCATCTCAGCTCCTGCCCAGGGCCCCAGGTGGAGGGACTCAGAAAACCCTGCCATCCTTTCTAAAACATCCATGGATACACCAGGCACAAGGTGGGAATCATAATTCAAACATTCCACCTTCCTTAAAAAATGAGTCCAAAATGCTGAGAAAGCAACTCCCTAATTTTCTTTTTCTTTTTTTATTTTTATTTTATTGTTTTAATGTCAGATTTCAAAAAGAAAAGTCCAGTCTCCTAAAAGGAAAGGGGATGAGGAAACTTCACGTGTCATTAGTCCTGCATTGAGAGGCCACACAGCAGCCAAACTCAAATCTAACAAAGATGTAAGGCTCAAGAAAGTTCTGAAGCGATTGATTCTACCAGCTGTTTTATAATGCTGCTTCTGCCTGGTTTGAAACTTCTAACAATAATGTACAGGTAAAAACTTTTATAATAAATTGGTTTATTTTAGAAAGCAAACCTCTAGGCTGGCCAGCACACAGGCCCCTAGGTTTGCAGAAAGGTCTTTTGCAGCTAGCCCTAATGACACAGAGTGGGTGTAGCAGCTCAGCAGTTTGCTAAACATAGGTACCCATAGCCGCAGCACCTGTGGCGTCCTCTAGCCTAAGGACTAAGAAGCCACAGGCAATGCAGCAGACGTAGGGAGGCAAAAACAGCTTCAGAAAAGGAAGCTAAGGCCAAGAGGAATAAGAGAGCAACAGCAAGTCCCCAGGTTCCTGTAGGAGGGGCGGAGATGAAGGCACTGGAGGGACACGGCAGTGGATCATGCCAAGCTGTTGAAGAGGTGACAGAGCTGTCTGGCTCCGGGGTCTTTAAAAATCCACGTTCCACAACATGTGAAACCCCGATTAAGGATACTGAAACACCCTTCCTGCCCAGCTCCACCGTATGGAGAGATGGAAGAGGCAAGTAGGTCCACGCGAACAAGACACACCAGCTGCCAAAGCTCCCCAGTCATCTGCTTAGGGCCCATCTGGAGCCAAGAATGTATCACAGAACGCAGAACCCTGTAACTCTCACCATGTACTCAGATCTCGCTAGATCAGTGACAAGGAGATTGGGGGCAGGAGCAGGGAGCAACACATTCCTAACAATTCAGAGGTGTGTGGGGTTTTCTCCTTGTGGATAACAGGAAACAGTAGAAGCACACAGGGTGATCCTTCTAAAATAAAAACCTTTCCCCTCCCAAAGTAAGCCATTCCCGAAACCCTACTGCTGGAGGAAGAACGTGGCAATCAAGCAGCGTGGGTGAAAGACTGTCAAAAGCATCCATTTGTAAACCTGCCTTAATGTTCTTACCAAAATACTGGACCCAAAGTGCACGTCCCCAATGTCTGGGCCTGCTCCAAGCCAGGCCACCGAGTTGGAAAGAAACTCTGTGAGCCATTGGTTCTGCCACCAGACTTCACAGAGAGGCAAACTACCCCTTAAGAGGGGCGGCACCTTGCTGCTGGCATGGCCAGGACAAGAATCCAGGACTTGGGGCTCCAAAGGCTCCTCTCCTTTTGCTGGTTGAGAAGCGTTCTTCCAGCAGCAGCTCCACATTCTCCACAAAAGGGGGTTGGGGGCTGTGGGAAGGGGCTGGGGCCTAGGGTGAAGCTATACTTCTGTGCTTTTTTACTGAGATCATATGTTCACACATGGGGATTTTTAAAGGAGTTGGTAAAGATTATGGGAGGATAAAGTACTCTAAGCTAAAATGCCTTGTCTCTAATATAACAGGCCTTGAGAAATATTTGCTTTGTTGATTTCCAAGGAAGCAAGAACCTAAAGACTGATAGGTCCCTTCACGGCTTCAATACTCAAAGGCAGCAGCCTCCTTCCCTGAGGAGAACCAGGTTAAGTTATCAAGGCAAGGGACCATCTGGGCCTCAGGCGAGAGGATGAGGATGAAAACACACACAGATGCCACACCTGTCAGATGCACACGCAACTTCAGTGAGTGAACTGCCCCTGACCACATCAAAACCACCAAGATCTGTGATCAGCATCATATAATCAATTTCTATTTGTTCCTGCAATACACAAGAAATGTCTAGAAGATGATCACCACATTTGGAGGCTATATTTGCATGCTCTGACTTAAAATGTTGCTATGTGAGATAGAAAAACATTACTGGCAATGGGGGAGAGGATACCATTCAAAGAAATAGGCAGTGTCCTTCAGGGCAGCAGAAACGGCTGTGGAGGCCCCAGGACCACATCAGAAGACTGATCAGTGGGAAGAGACATTGGGCCCCACTCTATCTAGTTTACAGTCCTTTAGGACAAACTTGGGGTCACCTATTTGGGGGTACCTCTGTTCAGCAGCCTATCCTGTCCTTATCCACCATCCCTATGCCCAGGAGCTGGCCCTCCTCCATGAATGATCTCCTGGGGACAACAATGAGACAACTGACTCCACTTTGGTGCCAACCTCTGGTGCAGTCCAGGGGAATTTAAATTCCCTACTGCTATTAACCTACGCAGCCACTGCAGGCAAAAATGTACCCTGGGCCACGTTCCTATGTACCTCTGTTAAAATTCAGGGTCTACCTGCCCCTCTGCTGTCTGAGCTGAGGCTGTTCAGGGGCATTTCAGAACATACTCTCAGCTGGTTTTGCAAAGCTGAGATTCAATTCTCCTGAGTTGCTCCTGGAAGGACATGCAGGCACCACAGCACGGCATAGTTCCACTTGCTTTTAAATCACACTGAGTTTACAAATTCAGAAACAGCTCAGTCTGGCACCAGATGAGGAATGAGAATAAAAAATTAACTTGGCCACATTCTTCCTCGTCAGTAATACTGGGCTCTTCTATGACATAGGCTTTTTGATCATGAGTAGGTGTGTAGATATTCTTAGCTGGACACCAAGCTAAGGGAAAATGACAGTCACTCTCCAACATTTGTAAGTACTTAGAAGTTTACTTCCTGTCATGTTTATTCGTGACTTTTCCAAAGGAGTGCTGCCTGCTTTTTCATCCCCCAAATCTGGGCGCAAACACTGCACACATGTCTTTATAAATACACATATTTTCCCACTGAAAATGTTTCAGCTCTAGGAATACATTTTAAAACCTATATTTTCCCCTCCCCAGTTTACCACACCCTTGTTTTTCCTGGCAAAGCCATCAGAATTTGAAGTCCAGTAGAGAATTTCCTTTTGATTCCATCAGAATAAAGAAACACTGGCAGCATCCTTCAGTCATTTCACTTTTCCCTCACATTAAAGTGGGTTTATGACCATGAACACTTCGTATTAATAAATGTCTCAGCACACCCAAGCCTGAAAATCTGATCTAAACCTCCTTAACTTGAATTCCATCCACAATCCACAACTTCCTCGGAAAAAAAAAAACTCTCCCAGCTTCTCCTTCCTCTACCCCAAGAAACAGCCTTAACAGCGAGCGATTTCATTCTTAAACTCTTTGCTCAGCTTGACTTTGCTCCTCACGGCAAAAGTTGAGTTTGAAACGCCAAAGAGTCACAGTGCAAATTCTAATGGCACCAAACAGGCTTCGGTTAAACACATTTCTAAGAAAAAGAAGACCAAGTTTCTGAAGCCCACAGAAGATTCAGGCGTTTGTGACTAAGTGTGGGTCATCCCTGAGCTTTTTCTGGAACAGATTCAGCGCTTCTACCTTCACAATGACTGCCCCTCTAGCAGTCTGGACAATGTCTAGATCTGAGACCTAAATATGCTCTGTTATGTGGCCAAGACTTACTGGAGCTCATTTAAACTTATCATCCCTCAGTTTTTTGGTGGAAAACAGGGCCACCATGCTCACCCTTAAAACATACGCTGGGCATTGTGCTCACTTGGAAAACATCTTAGGGTGATAGATGGGTTTCCCTCCTTATCTTGGAAGACACCTTTTCTTTCTTGTTACCTGGCTTGGCAATTTTACTTTCCCCATACATCTCATCACAAGTATTCATGTTAGTATATATCATTTGCTCAGTGCCTTCACGGGCAGGCACGGGGTGGGCGTTATTATCCCTGTTTTACACAGTGGAAACTAAGGCTCTAAGAAGTTAATTCACCCACCGCCATACAGGTAGTAAGTAGCAGAGCTGGATTAAAACCCAGGCTTGTCTGGTTTAAAATTGCTTGTTGTTTCCACTTTGGTCAGCCTCGCCTACGACAGCTCCGGGAGAAGTCTCTGGAGTCCGTGCGAGCCGGCAGATCAGGTCTAGATGGAGGTTCTTTAACGACCCCACCTCTCGGCGATCTCTTAACCAACTCCCCCAGCGGAGCCCCCACCCCCCGAACTTCGGCTCCGGGGCTCCCCTCCCACCCACTGCCATTCCTGCCTTTTCCTTTCCAGCCCCTACCAGCTGGGGCGGCCTCACGCCGGCAGGTGCCCACCGGGCCGGGGCGCCTCGGTGCGCCGGGCGGGGAAGAGGGTCCGCGGCCAGGCCCGCACCTACCTCGTCCCCGAAGCGCACCACCTTCTGGCCCGTGGGCCCGCGCAAGCCGGGGAAGCGCGTGAGCTCCTCCGAGTCCCCGGGGTCTCGGGGCGCCGGGGCGCGCGGCCCCACCAGGCACCGGTCGATGATCTCGTCCTGCTGCGCGGGCGGCAGCCGCGCCCACTCGGGCCCGTACTTCTCGCGGATCTTCTCCTTGTCCTGCATGATCTTCCTGGCCATGGGGCTCAGCGACGAGAAGTAAGTGAAGCGCTTTCGCTCCCGGTCGTCCAGAGGCCGGTTCCCGCTCATGACCGCCGAGCGCGAGGCCGCGATCGCCGCCGCCATGGACGCCATGCCCGGCCTGCCCGCCGCTCCCGGCCCGCGCCCCGCCCCTCGCTGTGCCCGCCCCCGCCCCGCCCCGCGCCGCCCGGAGCCCCGCCCCCTCCGGGAACCCCGCCCTGCACCGCCGCGTACCCGGGTCTCCTAGCCAACCCAGCTCCCCAAGCCCGGGGACCTCGGTCCTCCGCAGCCCCCTCCCCGGGAGCTCCTCCCTCCGCGCCTCTCCCCCTGCCACCCCCTCGCGGACCCCGACGAGTGCCCCTTTACGCCTCCATAGTGGATTGCCGCGGTGCCCGCAGGTTTCGGGCTCCCCTTAGCCGGCTCAGGTGGTAGCCGGCGTGTCCCCGAGCCCGCGCCCGGCGCTCTGAGAGGGTGGCCGTGGTTAATTCCCAGTAGTGACCGCCATAGCGCCACGTGGCCACTGCTTGACAAAGGAAACTTTTTTCAACCTCCAGTGAGCCTAAGAAAGCCCCAGCATTTCAGGCCGAGCCGCTGGCTGCCTGGCTTCTGTTTTTACTCCTTTCCTTCTGTCCCTTTCCGGGACGAGCCACACCTTCTCTGCTTTCTCTGGGCCCGTCCAGGACGCTGGGCCCGGGGCCTGGCGCGGAGCTGCAGATAGCCGGGGGCGCAGGGCAGCCCGGAGGCCGGAGGGCGACCTGGAAGGCTGGACCCGTGCGGGGCGTCTGGTGCTCAAGGAAAGTCAGCTCCCGCCGCCCCTCAGGGCCAGGAGGGTGCATGAAGTAGCCGGTGACCCAGGTGCCTTTCCCCAACCCAAGGAGCTCAGAACTCTTGGCAGTTCGATGTTTGCAAACAAACCAAAGAGGAGCAGAAAGTTTTCAGACTCAGAGGCGACATCCCAACAGGTAGGGGGCCAGGGTTTGTAATTTTGAGCTGTGTCCCAGACAGACCACAAAATTAAAATTATAGAGAGCCCCTGCTTCCCCCAGTCCCCTCTCTCCATCTGACTAATTTTAACAAGACTAACAGGACTCAGGTGAGAATTGTGTCCACTCGTAAAATAAAAAAACAAAAACAAAAACCAGCATTTCAGCTGTTATCCAGGGTCTTTGCATGGATAATTCAGAACACAAAAGTAGAAATAACTTGCAAAGTCCTATTTTAAATGTGAGATGGCCTCATCTTCCGGCCCAGAAATCCTCAGGATATTTTTGGAATGTCATGAATGTGGCAGGCTCTACAGTTAAAGACATTATTATCAACAGTGTTCACAACATAATATATTGAAGCAGGGAAAGGCAAGAACCACCAAATATAGTCTCCACAGTAAGTGGCGGATTATTTATGAGACCGGAAGTTTAAGGACAGTTTTTTGGAGTATGATCTTCTGTTTGAGTCGATGCTAGAGAGGCTCAGTACACTGACCTGAATCCCACTGATTTCTCTCCTCTAATCCTTGCTTAATAATGTAGGTAATGTTTAAAGATATATTCTTGAAATTAATTAACATCCCCAGGCTTGCTTTGATATTCATATAAGAAGCTGTCTGTACCCTTAGAAACTTGGTCTCGTGCTGTTTTCAAAGCAGTTGTGAAAATAATTGTTGCTTTCAAAAAAAAAAACCACAACCCCATGAGGTGTTTTGGGTCTGGCAATAATTGATTGTCAAAGAAGTTTTCAAGATAATAAAAGCGTGAGATAATTCAGGAACATTGGCCAAAGTATGTAAAGTCCGTGATCTGGATGATAAGGGGGTAACTGAAAGAAAAATGCTTCCAGATTATAAGAAGAAACTCAGGGGAATTAAAATATGGCTCTAACAGATGACTTGGCTGAAATTAGAAATTTTTTTTTTTACATATATCTTTATCTACTCCTGGAGGGAATAAAAATAGCCAAACTCGGGCCGGGCACGGTGGCTCACGCCTGTAATCCCAGCAGTTTGGGAGGCCGAGACGGGCGGATCACGGGGTCAGGAGATTGAGACCACCCTGCCTAACATGGTGAAACCCCGGCTCTACTAAAAATACAAAAATTAGCTGGGCATGGTGGCACATGCCTGTAATCCCAGCTACTCGGGAGGCTGAGACAGGAGAATCACTTGAACCAGGGAGTCGGAGGTTGCAGTGAGCCAAGATCGCGCCACAACACTCTAGCCTGGCGACAGAGGGAGACTCTGTCTTTAAAAAAAAAAAAGCCAAACTCCAAATATGTAATTAGGTTACATGGTCTAAATGTCTATGTCCCCCCAAAATTTATATGTTGAAATCCTAACTGGTAAGATGATGTGGGGCCTTTGGGGAGATGGTTAGGTCAGGAGGGCAGAGCCCTCATGAATGGGACTGGTGCCCCTATAAGAGACTTAAGGGAGCTCACTTGCCCCATCCACCGTGTGACCATACAGCAAGAAGGTGCCATCAAAAGGCACAACCTATGAGCCAGGAAGCAGAACCAGATACCAAGTCTGCGGGTGCCTTGATCTCAGACTTCCCAGCTTCCAGGTCTGTAAGAAATAAATTTCTATTGATGATAAGCCACTCAGTTTATAGTATTTTGTTATAGTGGCCCGAATGGACCAAGACTTCAAGTAAAATAGTGCGGGATGGCTATAGTGCTAAGCACCTGTCTCAGTCCCTTTGGGACGTGGTACCATAGACTGGGTGACTTCAGCAACAAACATGTATTTCTTACAGTTCTGGAGGCTGGAAGTCTGACATTAGGATGCCAGTGTGATCAGATTCTGGTAAGAGCCCTCTTCTGGGTTGCAGACTGCCAGCTTCTTGTTATATCCTCACATGGTGGAAAGAGGGATACAGCAAGCTCTCTCATGACTCCTGTAGGGCACAAATCCCTTTCCTAAAGACTCCATTCTCATGACCTCATCTAGTCCTAAGTACTTTCTTCAGGCCTCACCTCCTAATACCATCACATTGTTCACACAATGAAGAGGCTAACACGTGGTCCCTGACCCACGGAAATGCTTTCAAACCTTGCAGTGGTCCAAAGGGTATCCCTTTAATCATCAGCATTTTACTGAGGCATTTGCTACTTTATGTTAAGCAGTATGGGGGGAGATGAAAAGGGTGTGGGAACAGCATTATTTCCGTGGGTGATGAATGATCGGGGTCCCACACAAGATCGGCTCTCCAGGGCCTTGAGCGCACTCTACTGGGTCTGTGTAAGCAACCTCAGGTTTTCATATGTGCTATGGTTTCATATTTGTCTCCTCCAAAACTCATGTTGAAATTAAATCCTCAATGTGGCAGTATTGAGAGGTGGGGCCCTTAACAACTGGTTGGGTTATGAAGGCTCTGCTCTCATGAATGGATTAATCCATTCATGGACCAATACTGGGTTAATGGATTAATGGGTTATCATGGAAGTGGGACTGGTGGGTTTTTTGTTTTTGGCTTTTTTGTTTTGTGTGTGTGTGTGTGTTTTTTGTTTTTTTTTTTGTTGTTTTTTTTTTTGAGGCAGAGTCTCACTCTGTCGCCCAGGCTGGAGTGCAGTGGCGCGATCTCAGCTCACTGCAACCTCCGCCTCCTGTGTTCAAGCGATTCTCCTGCTTCAGCCTCTCGAGTAGCTGGGACTACAGGTGTCTGCCACCACGCCTGGCTAATTTTTTATATTTTTAGTAAAGACAGAGTTTCCCCGTGTTAGCCAGGATGGTCTCGATCTCCTGACCTCGTGATCCACCCACCTGGGGCTCCCAAAGTCTTGGGATTACAGGCGTGAGGCACTGCGCCCTGCCAACTGGTGGTTTTATAAGAAGAGCAGAGAAATATGAACAATCATGCTCAGCCCCTTCACCATGGGATGCCCTATACCACCTGGGGACTCTGCAGAGAGTCCTCACCAGCAAGAAAGACCTCGCCAGATGCAGCCACTCAAACTTGGACTTGTCAGCCTCCATAATTGTAAGAAGTGAATTCCTTTTCTTTTTCTTTTTGTATTAATTCAGGGGATACAAGTGCAGTTTTGTTACATGGATATATCACCTAGTGATGACCATCCCCTGAAAAATGTACATTGTACCCATTAAGGAATTTCTCATCACGTACCCTCCCACCTTTTTTTTTTCTTTATAAATTACCTAGTTTCAAGTGTACTGTTTTAACCAGAATGTGGACTAAGACAACATGGCATTCGTTCCTGGAATGCTTTTCTTAGCAATTAGGGAGGCCAGATATGGTGGCTCACGCTTGTAATCCCAGCACTTTGGGAGGCCAAAGCAGGTGGATCACTTGAACCCAAGAGTTTGAGACCAGTCTAGGAAGCATGACGAAACCCCATCTCTACAAAAATTACAAAAATTAGCCAGGTGTGATGGTGTGCACCTGTAGTCCCAGCTACTTGGGAGGCTGAGGTGGGAGGATCACTTGAACCCGGGGCGGTCAAGGCTGCCGTGAGCCAAAATCACGCCACTGCACTCCAGCCTGAGTGACAGAGCTGTCCCCACCGCCCCTGCCCCCGCCCCCACCCAAAAAAAGAAAAAATATTAGGGAGACATAGCAACAAGTGCTTTAACTGAGTCAAACTGTCTCTGGTGTCCTGAGCTGTGGAGTTCTTCCTTGGCAAGTGTCATTTCAGTTATTTTCCTCAGAAATGTTCTTGAGTGACCACTAGAATGCAAACTTTACAATAAGGAGAACCTTATCTGTCTTGTTTACTGTTGTAAACAACAATGCCTTATTCATAGTGAAGGAATTATGAATTATGAAGGAATGAATAAGTATTCCATAATTGGCATCATTAATTCCCTCTCTACAGAAAAGAAAACTGAGGCATCAGCAGAAGAGACTCACCTAAGCTTGTCCCTGACCACCTGCGCACCTCATAGTTTGGGACGGAATTGAGATCACGGAACAGGGTTCCCTTGTCTTTTGTTAAATCTGTAACATTGGATTGATGTATCTAAGGTTAACTGTTGGATGTAATAATAATGATATTAAAAACTGACCTTAAGGGCACAATTTATTAAAGTTTCCAAGTCACTTACTTGTAAGTCAAGTCAAACGTAGCACTAATTTGTCAGTGTAACAATCGAATACCCAAAGTGATGGCCAACATTCCCATTACACATCTGACATCTTGACTAACAGTCATAGCCCTGGAACTCTTCTCCCTAGGCCAGCCCCATTTAAAAAATCCATTAATCCCAGTGTTTTGAGAGGCCAAGACAGGAATATTGCTTGAGGCCAGGAGTTTGAGACCTGCCAGGACAACATAGTGAGACTCCATCTCTACAAAAATAAAATAAAATAATTAGCCAGGTATGGTGGCACACGCCTGTAGTCCTAACTACTCGGGAGACTGAGGCAGGAAGATTGCCTGAGCCCATGAGTTTGAGGCTACAGTGAGCTATGATCATGTCATTGCACTTTACCCTGGGTGACAAAGCAAGACCCTGTCTCTAAAAAAACATAACAATTTTATTGAGAGAGAGAGACAGCAAGGCTGGCTGGTCTCGAGGAAGAGAAATAAACCTCTACAAGAAAACTGCCACACCCTGTTTGAGCCCATCCTGTTCACCCTCAAAGACAGAATGACTGTCTTCCCCTTCTGTCTGCACTCCTGGCTGTTCACAGAGCACATCAACAGGGAAATGCTCTCTGTTCTACTCATGTCTTACTGGTGTCTTCCAGTAGAAATTCACTTTATCATTTAAAATAATTAATTCTATATTTGTTTCTTTGGCATTTGTGCTTACCATATTCTCACATTTTATCTGATCCCCCTGCTTAGAAAAGTGAAATTGACATTATTGAGCGTCTCCTCTGCAACACGCACTGTGAAATCACATTAGTCAGATGTTGTCCATTAGTTAGACATTTTTCTATTAGTTAGATGTTTTGTCTATGTTTTAATGAGAACCTGCTATCAAAGAACTAAATTCTGTTTTCTTTCCCAGCTTGGCTTGAAGGAGTACTTTAGGACTCAGAACAAAAGGATGAAGACAGCAGCTAAAATAGAACACACCGGCAGAGACGTTCAGCTCCTCGAGCTGTGCTTCCAAAGCTCAAGCACGGCAGAGTGGCCTTGTTAAATAAGAGTTCAGGGTGCCACCCTGACAGTTTCTGATTCAGTAGGTCCCCAGTAGGAACCAAGAATCCTTTTTTTTTTCTTTTTCTTTTTAATAGAGTCAGGGTCTTGCTGTGTTGCCCACGTGGGTCTCAAACTCAAGCAATCCTTCCACCTCAACCTCCCGAAGCACTGGAATTCCAGGCATAAGCCACCGTGCCTGGACAAGAATGCTTTCTTTTTTAACAAGTTTCTAAATGATGCTGGTCTACTGGTCCTGGGACCACACTTTGAAATTGGTGGGATAGGAGGCTGGGATCTTTATCCATTGACTCAACTCCCATTCCCCATGGTTGAAAGTTGCCCTGGGGCATCCCTGGGAGGCCTGGGGGCTGACAAGATTCAAATGTTTTGGTGAAAAGCCCCAAGACAGTGAAGTGGGGTGTGCTTGAAGTGGGGTACCGTCATCACCCACCTACCCACCACAGAGGTGGGCTAAAAGCTAAGGCGTGGCTCACAAAAATCTTCTGCTAAATACCTGTCTGTGCCTCCATTTCTTCCTCTTTAAGATGGGGATAACTGTACCAGTGTTCTAGGGTAACATGTCACCACCCTTGAATACAGTGTTGCTCCCTGTCGTGACTCACGGACAGGTTACCAGACCGGAGCCTCCAGCAATCCAGGAGCACAAACAAGGATGCCTTAAAACAAAACTTGTGTTCAGGGTACCCTTTGCTGCCTCAGAGGAAATCAGAATGACCTGGTGGACAACTGTTCATAAGGACAAGAGCCAGCATCACTGCCTTTGAGTCCCAACCTACTCAAATCCATCTTCTGCACTGCACCACCTCATCATATCCCAGATATTGTTAGTGTCATGTCATTTCATGACTCAGGAGCTGCGGGTGACTTTGGTAAGAGCAGAGCAGTCACTGTCTCATCTGTCACCTCCTCCCCTCACCTCTGTGCAGACAACGCCCAGGGAGCCTGCCTCTTGCTGTCCTTTTCAAAGCTTTCTGGGTCTCTCCTCTGTGCCTTTGATCCGGTCTTTCATGCTGCCCAGAACACTGTCTCTTTCTCCCATGCCAGTGACATCCATTACTTTCTTCAAGGTCTGACTCAAAACTCAGCACTCGGCCGGGCACGGTGGCTCATATCTGTAATCCCACCACTTTGGGAGGCCAAAACAGGCAGATCACGAGGCCAGGAGATTGAGACCATCCTGGCTAACACAGTGAAACCCTGTCCTACTAAAAATACAAAAAATTAGCCGGGCATGGTGGCAGGTGCCTGTAGTCCCAGCTACTCGGGAGGCTGAGGCCTGAGAATGGCATGAACCTGGGAGGCGGAGCTTGCAGTGAGCCAAGATAGCACCACTGCACTCCAGCCTGGGTGAAAGAGCGAGACTCTGTCTCAAAAAAAAAAAAAAAACTCAGCACTCTTGGGAAATTTCCCCTCCAGGGAGACAAGATCACGCAGGGCACAGAGAACCTTGGTGGGAGGCAGAAGCCCTAGGTTTGTTTATGTTCTGGCTCAGACACTTTGCAGCCTCATAGATGACATTAAACAAGCTCCTTAGCCTGTTATCTTACTTTGGGCTACGCTAAAAGCAGAGACTATGATATGGACTTGGATATGTGTAGTTAATTTGGGAAGTGATCCAGGGAAGCCGGAATGAAGGGTGGGAAGCAGGAAAAATGAAACAATTATGTGTCATTGAGCCCACTGCTCCTGTGGGCTACTGGAGATCAGTCACACAGGGCACTCTCTGTGAACCGTGTTCAAAGCCCCTCAGAATTGGCCCCCCAAAGAACGGGAGGCTGAGATCTCTATCTATTGACTCAACTCCTATTCCCCATGGTTGAAGGTTGCCCTGGGGGCACCACTGGGGGCTGATAAGACTCAAAGGCTTTCGAGAAAAGCCCTGAGACAGTGAAGTGAGGTGTGCTGGAAGTGGAGCACTGTCACCACCCACCTGCCCACCACAGAGGTGGGCTAAGGGTGAAGTATGGCTCACAAAAATCTTCTGCTAAATACCTGTCTGTGCCTCAGTTTCTTCCTCTTTAAGATGGGGTAACTATCCACATTTTAGGGTAGCGTCAAATGACAGAGATGACATATGCAAAGGCCCCTCCCTCAGCACATGCCAGCCACCCCAGCTCCCTGACTCTGTGTCCACTCGACACTTACAACTGTTGTATTCGTCATGTCTACCTGCAGGTATGGTCCCTCAGTGTTATCTATGGCTATTTCAGGTCTTTTATCTTAGCTGAAGATAAGGGCAGGTTCTTCCCTTCTTTTTCTGTCACCCATCTCAGAGTGCCTACCACACAGCTGAATGCCAAGTAGGTCCTTGGTACAAATGGGTGTCGAGTGAATTTGCTGTCCCAAAACAGTCATCTGTGAGCCTGTTCTCTTCCATGGAGATGCCCTGCAAGGCCGTGGAGAAGTCCCAGGGCAGCGTCCTAGCCTGCTTCTTACAGCTGAGAGACTAGCTCCAACATTGCGTGAGCCCATTGCCAAACTGCTGGTGAAGTGCCATGCTCTGTGGCAAACACATGGCAGCTTGGGGAGGGAAGTCTTCTGACGCCCTGAGCCCTGGCAGAGCAATGGGCAGTAGATCAAGCTGGCCTGCCCTGCGTGGGCCTTCAGCAGGGATGCAGGCGAGGCTCCCAGAAGACGATGACTCAGGCCTGCATCTGTGACTGGTTATTCTAGATGCTGCCCTGCAATGGGACTGTTCTCTGCTCCCCCCACCCCCGGCACCGGTACAGCACGGGAATGCGTGAGAGTGAGCCTTGGTTTCTTTAGGGGAGTCACTGCGTAATTGGAGAGCAGTGTGGCAAGACAAAGGAGGGCCGGGGCAAGTAAGGGAAGATGAGAAGATGATGTTCCAAACTACTCTCGGCATCAAATGTGCTTTGAATATTTTGGATTATTTTTCCAGTTGTAGAGAGAGTTTTCCCTGAGACACTGGTTTGTCACCAAGTCAGGTGACGCTGGGTCTGGGGCACTTTCTGCATCTACAGCTTGGAACAGAATCGTCTTCTCTGGGCAAAACCACATGACTCACATGAGGCTCAAAGCTGGACCCTTCTTGCTGTCTATACCATACTTAGCAAAGACACAGGCTTAACTGCTCTGTGAAAAATGCTAAACAACTTCTCAAAAACAATAAACATCTTCTACCTACCTGAATGTTTACATTTAGACAGGCCTTTAAGGTTATTAGTCTCTATAAAAATACACAGGCATACCTCAGAGATAATTCAAGTTCAGTTCCAGGCCACTGCAATAAAGCAGATATCACAATAAAGCAAGTCACACAAATTTTGTGGTTCCCCAGTGCTTATCAAAGCTGTGTTTGCACTATACTGTAGCCTATTAAGTGTGCAATGATATTATGTCTTTAAAAAAAAGTACACACGTTATTTTAAAAAGACCTTATTGACAAAAAGTGCTGACAGAGACACAAAGTGAGCACATGCTCTTGGGGAAAATGGCACCGATAGACTCATTCGATGCAGGGTTGCCACGAATCTTCAATTTGTAAAAAACACAGTATCTGCGAAGCATAATAAAGTGAAATGCAATAAAACAAGGTATACCTGTAAACAACTCTAAAATCAGTTATTTACTCTTTTTTCCCTTCACCTGGAATTCCTACCTGGTTATCTCTAACTACAGTAATCCCATCCTTAAGACCTTGCTCAAATGCCCCCTCCTCCAGGAAGTCCTCATGATCACCTCCACCCAAAAGAGCTCTTCCCTGGAGACAGAGGGAGGGCAGGCACAAAAAAGACAGTTTGTCTCCTTTATAGTTTGACCTCACATAAACTTTAGTGTCCTGGGAAGAATAATGCCAACATTTCCACACTATACATGTGGAAATGGCTTTAAACTCATATAAATCTTTGGTTTAATAACCATGTATAAATGCAGTTAGAGAGAGAGGGAGGATGAGGGAGATTTAAAAATAAGGCCAACGGAGAGGAGGCTATTAAACTATGTGGCAATGATTTATTGATTGAAAAGTAAAGGGAATTCCTCTCTGTCTTCTTCTAAATGATCGGTTTCCAACTTCTAAACACTCCCAGATGTGGAATGCATGTTTCTTCCTTCCATTCCTCTCTGCAGGCTGCCCTGACATTTGTTAAATGGGCTCCCGGGTCCTGGTTTGCAAATGTTGCCACTTTGAGATCCGTAGATGGTCATCCCTGGCTCCCTTGGGGAGTGTCCTGGAATCCACCAGCTCCATCTGCTCGACAAGAGACTTGAGTTTGTTCTGTTACCTCTTTCATCATTAGCCAAAGCTCCGGGACTTGGTTAAAACTTTAGGCAATTAAAAAGACTGACTTATGGAGATAGTAGTATTTTCACTATATCGTCCCTGCTTGAATGTATGTTCTTGAATTCCATTAACCTGAAATATATCAAAATACCAAAATGTTATGAAGAACAGGAACAAATATAGAAAAGTGAAAACAGTTGCCTGTGAAGTTTCTGCCAGATGAGAAGTAAGGGAGGACAGCCTTCCCTCTCAGATGGCTCCCCACCTTCGGGTCCATGAAAACCACTGGCCAGAGCCTCTGGGGAGCCTTCAGTTAATCTTTTTTAAATGAATGAGAGGTGGATGGAGAGGGCATCTCGCCTACAAGTTGGCCCCCAAATGTCATGTTGTGTTAATAATTCAGCTCATGGCTTCATACTGCAGGTCTACTCAAGGAAAAAATTATGTCATGCTTGCAATGGTCTTCAAAGTATGCCATCCTTTTCTTTCCTCTTCCACTGCCACTAGCATATTCCAGGTCTAATTGTCTATCTGGTGTGCCTGGCCTTCCCAACTCCAGGTTACTCCCTCTCCAATCTCCCTGCACCCCTCTGCTGGCCTCCCCCTCCTCAATCACCCTGTCCCCCCTCTGCTGGCCTCCCCCTCCACAATCACCCTGCCCTGCCTCTGCCGGCCTCCCCCTCCTCAATCAGTCTGCCTCCCTCTGCCGTCCTCCCCCTCCTCAATCAGTCTGCCTCCCTCTGCTGTCCTCCCCCTCCTCAATCTCCCTGCCCCGCCTCTGCCGGCCTCCCCCTCCTCTATCAGTCTGCCTCCCTCTGCCGGCCTCCCCCTTCACAATCACCCTGCCCCGCCTCTGCCAGCCTCCCCCTCTCCAATCACCCTGCTCTCCCTCTGCTGGCCTCCACCTCTCCAATCACCCTGCTCTCCCTCTGCCAGCCTCCCCCTCCTCAATCACCCTGCGTCCCTCTGCAGGCCTCCCCCTCTCCAATCACCCTGCACCCCTCTCCTGACCTCCTCCTCTTTCACAGACCCTCTGGTTGGGTGTCTTTATTTTTGTTATTACTTTAGATAGCAGCTCTTTCTGGCCTTCACCAGCATCACCAGTGACAGCACATCACCAAAGCCCCGGGTAGAGTCCATCTTCATTGCGACCTTTGTGCTTTGGTTTGCATCAGGCCTTTTGGTTAGAAAGCTGCTCTTCCTCAGGCCCACCTGTCCAAGTTCTACCAATTTCTGAAGGTCTGGGTTAAATGCCATCTCACCGACCTTTACCACATCCCCTCTCCTCTCTGCTATGGTCACTGTTGCTGCCATGGCCACAGCAGGAAGCAGACTGTGGGTACTGACTGCCACAAAAGGACAAGTCACACAGCTTCAGCAACCCCTGAGCAGCTGCTGCAAGGAGGTCACCTGATGACACAGGTGGCAGTGTGCCCACCCATGGACAAGCAGTCCCCAGAGAACCTCCTTGCCACATGTTGTCCCCATCCCCTTCTCCCTTTGGGTCTGGCACCTACAGCGGCTGTCACCTTCCACAATGCCCGTGTGAACTTCCTAGCGACATGGCACTCCTGTTGCCAACAAACAGAAATATGGAGGGCTCTGATTAAGCTCTTTTGAAAACATCATGAAACAGAGACCAAATCAAGGAAGCTACATTTCAGAAACATTAGTTATGTTCCTATATCAATAAACAATCGCTAGATGGGATCCACTATTGCAAAATCTCCCGATCTCCTCAGAAAAAGCAAAAACCACACTTGCCATGTATCCTGTATTTGGCGGAAAATCAAGGAACTCCCTGAGGTTAATTGTACCTACTTAATAGAAACTTTCATCTGAGAAGCACTAAGTACTTTGGACACGTTAGCACGTAGGTCCTAATAACACTCCTATTAAGAACAAAGAGGTTAAATTTACTTCACCTAATGGTTGCGGAAACTAGTCTAGAGACAGAGAAAAAGTGATTTACTCAAGCTCAGGGAATATATCAGTGTTAGCGACGAGAATAAAACTCAGAGGCTGGAATCTCAAACTAGTGTACTATCACAGTATGTTACTCAATGCACACTCATTCATTTGTTCATTCATTCATTCATTCATTCTGTGCCAGACACTGTGCTAGGCTCCCAGAAACAACAATGAGCGTAAGACCCAGCTCATATCAAGCGTATCATCTAATAGATGAGGCAGAGAATGAAAAGCACACAGACAAAATCACTAGACTGTGCTAAGTGCTATGAAGGAAATAAGCATCCCCTGAATCCTTACCGGTGCCTGTCATTTGTTCTCATAGCATCCCTATGAAGAAAGTATTTTACAAGTAAGAAAGCAGAATCTCAACAAGGTCAGGTGCTTGCCCAAGGCCTCACCACTCACAGGTGGCAGAGCAGGAATCTAAACACACTACCCTTTCCCTCCAACAGCCATTCACCATGGAGCCAAAATGCATCCACACACTCCCAGAGCCAATCTCAGAAGGATAGACAAACACCAGGACTGCGCCAGAACTCCCTTTTCCTTCTAGTGTTGTGTCTCTTCTTCCCTGTTCATCAAGGAGAGGAGGCTGGTGGGTGGCACAGCCTTAGGAAGGAATGGTGTCTGTCTTCAACGCTTAGGAAGCTGTGAGACATTCTCTAAACTCCTGCTCCAAAGAATATGTCCATTCTAAGCAGTATATACACAGCAGAGTTAAGAAGCGTTAGTAGGGGCCAGTGTGGTAGCTCACACCTGTAATCCCAGCACTTTGGGAGGCCGAGGTGGGTGGATCACTTGAGGTCAGGAGTTTGAGACTAGCCTGGCCAACATGTTGAAACCCTGTCTCCACTAAAAATACAAAAATCAGCAGGGCATGGTGGTGCGTGCCTGTAATCCCAGCCATTCGGGAAGCCAAGGCAGGGAATGGCTTGAACCCGGGAGGCGGAGGTGGCAGTGAGCCAAGATCGCACCACCACTGCACTCCAGCCTGGGTGACAGAGTGAGATTCAAAAAAAAAAAAAAAAGAAAAAAGAAAATAAAAAAGAAGAAGCATTAGCAAGTCCCTCTGAAACGGGAAAGGTTCCCTTGTCCCTCACAGGGCATGCAATGGGGTATGGCTCGCTTCTTCAGTGCCCCGCTGCTCAAACCTCTAGGGGAGCAATCAATTGGGCAGGCTGAGGGGCTCTGACCCCATGGCAGTATCGAGGGGTGAATGTTTACAGCTGAAGCCCCAGTGGGCGTGTGTTACAGGATGCTCTTTTAGTTTAGCCATCCGTAGGCGGCTTGTGTTAGTCAGCTCAATTGGACCCCTGCCTTATCGCCAGGACAGAGGGCTTTCTGTGTCCCAGGGTTCTTGCCTTGGTGTACCAGAAGAATCAGATCACACCTGCACTTGGGGAATGAGTTCAGGTGTTTTGAGTGAGAATAACTCTTGGCAGATGGGGAAAGCCAGAAGGGGATGGAGTGGGAAGGTTTTCCCCTGGAGTCGGGCTACTGAGCGGCCAACTCTTCTCTGACCAGCCCAGCTAAACTCCGAGCCGTTCCGCTGGTCAGTGGCCTGCCGGCCTGCCGGTACCTGTCAGTGTGCTCTTAACATCTAGCCGCCTGTGTGTTTACCTGCTAGGGTCTCCGGGTTTTTATAGGCACAGGATGGGGATGTGGCAGGCCAGGGTGGTCTTGGGAAATGCAACATTTGGGCAGGAGAACAAAAATCCCTGTCTTCATCTAGGTCTGTAGCCATGGGTCCGGGGGTGGAGCCAGCCCTAGCCAGGGACCACGCCCTAGAATGGAAAGACGTTCTCTCTGCCCTGGGTAACATAATAACAAGGCAGATAAAGGCTACATTGGAAATAAGCAGAAGCCACAGTGGGCTCTGCAGAGGAAATGCATAACTTTCTTGGAGGAGGAAAAGAAGAAAGGGTGAAGGATAAGGAGGTTCACCTGGCACACAGGTAGAGGAAGCATGGTGAGAAAGAGGCGGCAGAGTCTCTCAGCCCTGAGAAGAGACAAAGCATGGGGCCAGGGATCACTCCGACAGCCGGGACAGGGCACTCACAGGAGAGGAAGTGTGGGCGGGGAAGGTGGAGTGGCGGAGACCTCGAGGGTCCACATTGCATCAGAAGCTGCCTCTATTGCTTCCTTGTCTGCTTCCCCTGGCTCCACTCCTTTTGGGGTGAAGAACTGGCTTTATCTCACCACACTGTCTCTGACTCTCCTGTGTTTGCCTCATGATGGTCACGGCTAAGCTTGTGAAACTTAAAAACCAAAAGCGGGCCGGACGCGGTGGCTCACGCCTGTAATCCCAGGACTTTGGGAGGCCGAGGCGGGTGGATCACGAGGTCAGGAGATCGAGACCATCCCGGCTAACACGGTGAAACCCCGTCTCTACTAAATATACAAAAAAAAAAAAAAATTAGCCGGGCGTGTTGGCGGGCTCCTGTAGTCCCAGCTACTCGGGAGGCTGAGGCAGGAGAATGGCGTGAACCCGGGAGGCGGAGCTTGCAGTGAGCCGAGATGGCGCCACTGCACTCCAGCCTGGGCGACAGAGCGAGACTCCATCTCAAAAAAAAAAAAAAAAAAAAAAAAACGAAACCACCTCTTTTTCTCCTACAGACACAGAGCCAAGCACATGTAAGTCCAAAGTATCCTGGGTGGCCACTTCGCTGCTGTGGCCAAGTTTAGAAATGTGTTGAAAAGGGAAGCTGACCTCTGTGTTCTGCTGAGCACCTCTGTACCCTCCCTTCCCTGGGCAAATGATTCCCCAGCCATGAAGGTTTATGCCCGTGCGTGGTGGAGTTCTCAGGCTGAGGAGGAAAGTGTCTCCTCAAAGAGGCACGGAGGGGGCTCTGGAGCCCGGCCACCTGCATTCCAAGCCCAGCACCAGTGTTCTGGAGTGTGACGCCAACAGACTACCTCCTGTGCCTCAGTTTCTACATATGTCAAATGGGATAGTAATTCCAAAAAAACCACTGCAGGATTTTTTTTTATTTAGGTTAAGTTTTTTATTTGGATTTGAAGCCAGCTGTGTGGGGAGAAGGAGCGAGCAGTCCAGGGAAATAGTTGGAAGGGAGGCTGAGAGTGGGAGGGTGAAAGCCCGCCAGCCCAAGCAACAGGGAGGGAGTGGAGAGCAGAGCTGAGTGCCTGGAGGCAATGAATCCGCCTTTGCAAAATGATGACAGTAAGAGAAATCTAACATAGCTAACTCTATCTTGCTTCTAACCTTCAAGCTTTTCTTGTTTATTCCTGGGTATAGACCAAGCTAACTTTGAAAGGAATTTAATTTGTGGTTTAACCTTAAAGCAAGGATGATAATAACCCTTCCCAAAACTAAACTGCCTTTGTAAAACTAATGAAAGTCCACAAGGCTAGGATCATGAGAGGGATGTAGGCATAGTTAAATGGAAACAGCCACTGTTCTGGGAGTCAAAAGATTTGTAACGTCCCCAATTACTCCTGCAGATAACATCACTATCGTAGAACCTAAGATTTTTTAAGGTGTTTTTCCAACTTTCTAACTTGCATTTCTGACAACTGACTGACCCCACTGGGCCCTGTGGACCCCACCTAGAGGGGCATGAAGACCACGCCCTTGTGTTTTCATCCCTAATCAACTAGCAGCACCCATTCCCTCACCCCCTGCCCACCAAATCATTCTTTAAAAAACTCAGTCTCTGAATTTTTGGGGAGACTGATATGAGTAATAAACCCCAGTCTTCTGCTTAGCCGGCTCCATTTATTCAACTATTTCTCTGTTACAATACTGCCGTCCTGGTAAATTGGCTGTATCTGTGCATCAGGCAAGAAAAACCCATCAGACAACAACAGTAAAAGGGGCTGGGTTCCAAGAATGCTGGGTTGGAAGTGACCAGGCTTGCCCTGAGAGTTGCTACTGCTCCAGGATCCTTATGGTCTCAGCACCTTGGGCAAGGGAGATGGCACCAGAGAGGCCCTCAGATGGCACCTACCTCTTGCCCTGGGGTTTGTCCTATCTTCCTCCTAATGTGAGCATGTCCTTACTTAGCCCAGGAAGGCTGAGAAGGAAGGAAGGCACTCTGGGGGCTTCCTGCGGCTTAGCTGGGGGCACCTCTGAAGAATCAGAGATGTGGCCCAACAGGACAGAAGCCAGCAATGGACACTGCAGCCTGAGGCAGAGGACTGTGGGGTGGCATTGGGCTATTTTAGGAGGGTCAGGTCCTTGTGTCTTGGAAGAGATCAAAGCTACCCCTCCACCTCCAGGCTGTGTTCTCTCCCTCTGCCTGGAGCTGCTTGGCTGTGTTTTCTCCTTCCACCTCTCTGGGGCAGCTTGGCTGGAAAGAAACCAGTATTGTCCATTTGTCATCCAAATACACATAGGGCATTTCCTACCTGTTTCCTCTGTCTCTCCAAAGTGGACAGATTCCCCTCCATTCCATTTTCTCACCACCTCCAGACTCTGGTCCTCTCCTCTCACCCTCCATCCCTACAAGCCAAGACCATCCCCTCAACACACCTCCATATTTCACTCTGCCTCCTGACTGCCAAGCCTAGGTAGGGTCTTCCTCTGGTTCTCACCCTCCTCAGCGCCTCTGCTGAATGAGACAGGAGGCTGTGGTGGTTCTGGTCCCCTGGGGAAAACTCTCTTCTTTCAGGCTTTCGTTGTTGTCCTGGATTTGTTTTCGCTTTTCTCACCATTTCTTTTCCATTTTCTTATCCTTCTTCAAGGTTGAAGGCCCGGCCTTTGCTCCTCTCTTTGCCTGCCCTGTCTCACATTTTCCTGTAGCATCCATTGCTACTCTGCTAGCTTTTCCCTGCTATGTTCCTTAGGGCTCCATGGAATAGGAAATGCTGCTTCACAGGCAGTTGAGAGGCTGCATTTCCACCAGGCTTCCTGACTCTGCTGCTATTGCGGCCTGTGATCCACACTTTAAGTAGCAGGTTCTAGAAAACAGGTGCCAGGCAGACATCGGAATTCTCTACCTCAGAAAGCAAGAAGCATTTGGGATTTACTTGTAGTACAGTATGAGACTGCCTGGGAGAAGGAGACAGCAGGAGCCCAGGAGACTTGGAAAGAGACAGTAGGAATGGCCACAGGCCTTCCCAACAATTTGAAATTGTTTGCACTGTGCAGGTGTGTGGGAAAGCCCCCACTGCTGCTTCTCCCTCCAATTCAGGAAAACATGCTACATATTCAGTGTAGGACCAAAGCAAGAATACAGAGGGTCCTATACCATGTGTCAAAATATTTAGAAGTTACTAACTTGACTTGAAAAATATACCTTCACAGAGACCTGGGTGTCCTGGATTGAACTGAGAAGCTTCTGAATCCTTGGACTTTCAACTGAATTGAGGATTCAAGGGGACAGGCCCCAGGTTCCTTCTCTTCCCACCCAGCCCTGACTGGCACTGGGGAGGGCCTCAGTATGGACGTGTGGACACTCCGGCCCAAACAGCTGAACCACTGTTCAGTGCTGTCATATCTGCACTTAATTCCACCCATTGGATTACATATATTCAGCAAAAGCAAACGTAATAGTAATGATTTTTTTTTGTTTTTGTTTTTGTTTATTTTTTTGAGGTAGAGTCTTGCTCTGTCACCCAGGCTAGAGTGCAGTGGCCAATCTCAGCTCACTGCAACCTCTGCCTCCCTGGTTCAGGCAATTCTCCTGCCTCAGCCTCCTGAGTAGCTGGGATTACAGGTGCCTGACACCACACCTGGCTAGTTTTTGTATTTTTAGTAGAAATGTGGTTTCACCATGTTGGCCAGGCTGGTCTCGAACTCCTGACCTCAGGTGATCCACCCACCTCAGCCTCCCAAAGTGCTGGGATTGCAGGTGTGAGCCACCGCGCCTGGCCTGATAATTGTTTTTTAAAGGAGAGGGACAGAAGAACTTTGCATAAGCTCACACCTGAAGTGAGCATGGGTAAGGATATACAAATCTGCTGTTAGTCTCTTAGTCGGTTTCAGCTCTTGTTTGCCTTGCATGGAGGGAGTGTTAAAAATACATCTTTTTTCCAAAAATGCCTTCTAAATGCAGGTCAATTACATTATCTGGTATTTAACAGAAGAAAGCACAATCTATTCCCCTGCTGGAGACAAGAAATGTGTCTTTTTGTTTTTTCTTAGAGATGAGGTCTTGCTATGTTGTCCATGCTGGAGCACAGTGGCTATTCACAGGTCCAAACATAGCGCACTACAGCCTAGAACTCCTGGCCTCAAGCTGTCCTCCCACCTCAGCCTCCTAAGCAGCTTGGACTACAGGTGCATGCCACTGTGGTCAGCTAAGAAATGCATTTTGTTGTTGTGGGATTTCTGGAGACATAGTTTATTAGATTTTAATATAGCATTTTCTTAAGAGATTTTTCTTTTATTTATTTTTTATTTATTTATTTATTTATTTATTTTTTTGAGAAACAGTCTCATTCTCTCCCCCAGGCTGGAGTGCAATAGCGTGATCTCAGCTCACTGCAGCCTCCACCTCCTGGGTTCAAGCGACTCTCCTGCGTCAGCCTCCCAAGTAGCTGGGATTACAGGTATATGCCACCACATCCAGCTGATTTCTTTTTGTTGTCATTGTTGCATTTAGTAGAGACAGGGTTTCACCACGTTGGCCAGGCTGGTCTTGAACTCCTGACCTCAAGTGATCAGCCCACCTCAGCCTCCCAAAGTGCTGGAATTATAGGCATGAACCACCACACCTAGACTTCCTTAAGAGATTTTTAAGGGTAATTTTGATTATGCTCAGTATTACCTTATACATGGCACTATATAATCAGAACAGTTTTTAGAAACTATACCAAAATAGGATGACCCAGGAGAGCTACCAGAGACAGGAGACCAGGTAAGAGGCTGTTGCTTCTATAACAAGAAAGAACAGGTCTCGAGTAGGATGGTGGTTGTAGGTCTGGGAACATAGAGGTGTCAGATATCACAAAGAAATACTCAACAGAGCTTGGACATAGGTTAAAGATGAGAGTCAAAGAAAAGGAAGAGGTCACCACTTTCAAGTTTTAAGCTTGGATAACCTGGAGAATGGTGAAACAAAGAGCAGAAATGAGTCAGGAGGAAGAACTGATTTCGGGGAAGGATTTGAAGAGTCTGGCTGCACACAACTTGAGTTTGAGGGGCTGGTGATCCACGCAGGTACAGAGGATTCGCAGCCAGCTGGAAATGCAAGGCTAGAGTTGGCAGGGAAGCTAGCACTAGAAATGGTGCAGAGATGATGGTTAAAACCATGAGAACAGATACAGTCAGTGAAATAATTGAAACAAGAGAGACCTGATGGGGCGTGGTGGCTCATGCCTGTAATCCCAGCACTTTGGGAGGCCGAGGCAGGTGGATCACCTGAGGTCAGGAGTTTGAGACCAGCTAGGCCAACATGGTGAAACCCCGTCTCTGCTAAAAATACACAAAATCCCGCCGGGTGTGATGGCGGGAGCCTGTAATCCCAGCTACTTGGGAGGCTGAGGCAGGAGAATTACTTGAACCCGGGAGACAGAGTTTGCAGTCAGACGAGATCATGCCATTGCACTCCAGCCTGGGCGACAAGAGCGAGACTCTGTCTCAAAAAAAAAAAAAGAGAGAGAGAGAGAGAGAGACCTAGGACAACCATGGAATGTGGTCCCAGTTAAGGATGGGACTGAGGCATGAGAGGGCTAAGGCTGCAGACAGGAACCACGTCGGGGCAGAAGCAAAACCTGCCCTCTTTTAAGCCATCCTTGGTGTTGATGGCAAATGATCTTTCTAATTCTAGTCAAATCATTCCCAAGCTTTACCATCTACATACAGAGAATGAAGTCCAAATTCCTGAGGATGATGGCAAGACCCGCACCTCTGCCCCACACTCCCTTTCCAGCTGCATCTGCAAGCCATCCCAAGCACACTAGGCACGTTCACCTCTCTGAACATTTTCTCCCAACTTTGCCTCTGCTGGGAAGGTCCTGGCTACCTGGCACATTTCTGCTCCGCCTCTGCGGTCCCACACTCTCCACACCTCCTCAGCATAGCCGCCGCACACATAGCCGCCGCACAGCTATCCACCTCGGGTGGAAATAATTGGGGCCTTTTGGCTTTCCCACAGCAGCTTTGATGTTGCTCTTTTAAAATCATTATCACTTTGTCCTATTACGTATGACTTCTTTCCGAATCAAGCCTGAGATCAAGCAATCCAGGGCAGGGAAGGCAAAAAAAAAAAAAAAAAGACAGTTAACAAGAAAGCAGACAGAAGAGAGCAGAAGCCAGGGGAAGGCTAGGTCCATGGACGGAGGGTGGGGAGGGGTCAGATCAGAGGCTAAGGTAGAAGTGAGTGGAAGGCAATGCCGGAGCAGGTTCCACAACCAGTAGACGTGGGAGTGGGTAACAGTTTGAGTGAAACTGACGGTAGCTAGTGGGAAAGGCTTCTAGAAGCTTCCGGAAGCTCTGCCCTGGTGTTGACACACTAGTCATCTCTCCTGAGATTTGATAACATAATTATCTGATTCACCTTGGCTTTTTTTTCCTTTGACTTTTCCAGATTCCGTCATATCTCCGAGACTCCAAGTAAACCTGTGTCCAAATGTCTCATAGGATGCTCCCAGGAACGGCTTGATCCTCGTTTTTGAAACTTCAAGTGCTGGCTAAGTAAGGGGATGTATTTATTAGTCCATTCTCGAACGGATATAAAGAAACGCCTGAGCCTGGGTAGTTTATAAAGAAAAGAGGTTGAATTGGCTCACGTTTCTGCAGGCTGCCCAGGAAGCATGGCTGCGAAGGCCTCAGGAAAGTAATGGAAGGTGAAGCGGGAGCAGGCACTTCACATGGCCAGACCAGTAGCAAGCAGAGGGAAGGGGATGCGGGGGCCACGCATCTTCAAACAACCGGATGTCAGTAACAAGGCAGGGTGGTGCTGAATCATGAGAAACCGTCCCCATGATCCAGTCACCGCTCACCAGACCCCACTCATCTCCAACCCTGGGGGTTACAACTCAACATGAGATTTGGTCAGGGTCACAGATCCGAACCATATCGAGGGAGAAGCACCTAACTCAACCTCTCTGCTAGGAAATTACCAACTGAGAAATTCCCTTCGGATGCTTCCCTGCCCTCAAGCCTCTCACTTCACGCTAAAGAAAAACCGGCGGTTGATGTAGAACGATGGGATGGCCATTTTCCCCCAAAGAAGTTTCTCTTTTGAACCTGGCCATCTTTTTCAATCATATCTATCGTTAGGATTATTGTTATTCCGGAATTGCAGGCAATGTTTAAATTTTGCACCCAATACTAAAGACACAGCTTTTTAAGATGTTTTAAAAACTTGATTTCTAAAACATGATGACTTCAGGCCAGGACACTTTTCAAAATCTTTCCTTGAAATATCTTAACTTTCAAGATATTGTAAGAAGCATTTAAAAAGAACATTACAAAATTATAAATAAGAGGTATTGAATTATTTTCTCCAAACTATTTCTAAAAAGAGCCACTTATTTAGGTAACCTTTATTGTATTTGTTTATATGTTGGCTTCAGAAATTATAAAGTACTTGCCAGGTGCGGTGGCTCACACCTGTAATCCCAGCACTTTGGGAGGCTGAGGCAAGAGGATCACTTGAGGCCAGGAGTTGGAGGCTGAAGTGAGCAGTGATTGTGCCACTGCGCTCCAGCCTGAGTGACAGAGAAAGATCCTGTCTCTTAAGATTAAAAAACAAAAATTTTAAAATATCAAATGCAGAACATAAATTATGAGTTTTCTTCCTTTATATCTCAGATAATTTTATTTGTCAGTTAATTTAAAAATTAACTTTGTTCTGATTATCAAAATAATAAATGTCATTAAAAATGTGGAAAACAGGCCAGGCATGGTGGCTCACGCCTGTAATCTCAGAACTTTGGGAGGCCAGGGTGGGCAGATCACCAGGTCGGGAGATCGAGACCAGCCTACCCAACACGGTGAAACCCTGTCTCTACTAAAAATACAAAAATTAGCCAGGTGTGGTGGTGCACACCTGTAGTCCCAGCTACTTGGGAAGCTGAGGTAGGAGAATCACTTGAACCCAGGAGGCGGAGGTTGCAATGAGCTGAGATTGTGCCACTGTACTCCAGCCTGGCGACAGAGTGAGACTCTGTCTCAAAAAAAAAAAAAAAAAAAGTTCAAAATAGAGAAGACACAAACAAAATATAATTTTGCAAACATTCTGGTCTTTTCTCCACATACCTATATACACTTCTGGTCTTTTCTCCACATACCTATATATGTACAAGAAATAATAATAAAATTCTTTTTATATAAGAAAGTTATCCTTATATAATAAAAATAAATATTACACTGTAACTTTCCCCTTTCAATCAATAGTATTATGAACATTTTCCTAACTTTGTTAAATATTCTAATTAAATAGTCGTATAGTATTCCAAATAAAAGGATATATAATTTATTTAATCAAACCTATATTTGGGGGCTTTTACAGACACCAGAAGGGAGACCCTTAGGAAAACCCACCTTTCTTGGAACTCTGCTTCCCTCTCCTCAGTGTGTGACCAGGGCTGGTTTTGTACCATGCAACCCTGATTCTCTTGGAACAGGCCAGCGCCAGTTAAAGGACTTTACTTGAGAACCTGAAACTGCGACTCAGAGACAGGCCAGACAATCTCTGTGCAGCAGGGATTGAAAGAGAAAAAGAGAGAGAATCCTATTCTTTTGGAACGTGATTTTGAGGGAGAGACTCAAAGTTCATGGCTTCTCTACAGACATCCACTTCCTGTCCTTGCCTGAGGCCAGGCTGTGCCCTTGCAGGAAGTTCATTCCTTTTGCCTAAGTTAGCTTGAATAGGTTTCTTGCCACCCAAAGAGTTCTACCTAATAATAAAGAAGTAAACATTTTAAAGGATTTTGATACCTATTGCAAAGCTTTCTTCCAAAAAAATCACCTCTACGTTTTAAACGTCTTGAATTTTGGTACAGAGGCGCCTTCTGGATATAGTTATTGCTTGGAAGAGAGTCCACTGTTTAAAGTTGATTGCTCCCAAAGGGAAAGAAGCAAGTATGTCCATTTGCAAGGTATCAACAGAGACTTAGCTTGGATTTACAGGGCTGGGTGTGTGCTGTCCATCACAGTTGATGCGCATAGGCACAGGACCTGAGTAGAAGTGCAATTTTCCTTTTGAGATGCTGAGGCTAGGGTAATTTTTCTGACTAATTTGAAACAGAGAACAGTTCCTGTAAATTGCGGTAATCTAACCCCATTTGCAAGGAGGCGGTAGACTTAGGGGTCTGTTGCCATCATCTAAACATGTCAGCAACTAAATGTTAAATCCTTACTTCCTGGTAAGAAGTCTGTCCAGAAAAGGACTGAAGCATGAAGAAAGTGGAAGGGGGTTTCTGCAGAAAGTTTCTCCTCACTCTTCTTCTGAGGGGTTCGTAGCCACACTCCACAGTATGGACAACAGATGTTATTTCCCCATTGCTCACGATTCCTCATACTCAAACCTTCCATGATTTGCTCTTTTGTTAATTTGGTGTCTTTTGCTTCTCATGATTTTTAACCAGCTGTTTGTTGAGAAGCTGGGCACTTTGACACTACACTGAGGCAATAGTCCTAAGGTCTGGCTGGACCATACAACTCTGGCTGCTTTCCTCACGTCACTTTTTGTTTTGTTTTGTTTTGTTTGAGATGAAGTCTCTCGCTCTGTCACCCAGGTTGGAATGCAGTAGCACGATCTCAGCTCACTGCAACCTCTGCCTCCTGGGTTCCAGCGATTCTTGTGCCTCAGCCTCCCAAGTAGCTAGGATTACAGGGGCACGTGCCACCATGCCTGGCTAGTTTTTGTATCTTTAGTAGAAGACGGGGTGTTGCTGTGTTGCCCAGGCGGGTCTCCAACCCCTGACCTCAAGTGATCCACTCGCCTTGGCCTCCCAAAGTGCCTGGGATTAGAGGTGTGAGCCACCACACCCAGCCCTTCACGTCACTTTGAAAAGAGAAATTCCTCTGTTGCTCTTCAGCCCCTCAGGGATCTGCCAAGTGACACCTGGCAAAGAACCACCCTATTTGACATCAGTGATCTCTCTGTGGCCCTGAGTTACCAAGTTGGTGGATGCCTTTTCGCCCAGGTTTTATAACTAGCTTATTTATAATGCTCTAACACAAAACTAACAAAAGTATACTAAGCCAGGCATGGTGGCTTATACCTATAATCCAAGCACTCTGGGAGGCCGAGGTGGGAGGATAGCTTGAGCCTAGGAGTTCAAAACCATCCTGGACAACATGACAAGCCCCATCTGTATTAAAAAAAAAATTTAAATTTAGCCGGGCATGGTGGTGCATGCCTGTAGTCCTGCCTACTCGGGAGGCTGAGGCAGGAGGATTGCTTGAGCCCAGGAGTTCGAGGCTACAGGGAGCTAAGATTGCACTCTCAAAGAAGGATTGCAGGATGTCAGTGTCCCGTGGTCCCTCTTGCCCCTGTGTCCTAGCTCTTACCTCACTCGATCACAGTTATTCATTTTTTCTACAATAGGTGAAGCTGGTAAAGACCCAGGCTCTGGAGTCGGACTGCCTAGGTTCAAATCCCAGCTCCACCATTTGATCTCAGGTAATTTTCTTATGTTTTCTCTTCATCCGTTTGCCCACAGGTATTGTTTTATTTCCCATTCCATGCATATCACATGAAGATTAAATGAGATAACATAAATAAGTGCTTAGCACAGTGCCTGGCTAGTAGTAAGTATTCAACAACCAGGAGCTATCATTATTGTTGTCATTATTATTATTTACTTGTCTATTTCCTAATCTGGCTATGAGTGGGCAGAGACTGTGCCTTTCTTATTCTTGTTCCCCAGCATTTAGCTCAGTGCCAGGCACTTATGGTGGGTTCTCTATAAACATTTGTTAGTTGGATGGATGGGATGAATGAATGAGCTGGAAACAGACAGGCTTATGTAGTCGGTGCTCTGTGTACCATCTCGTTCCTTTTTCTTTTTCTTGTATTGGAAAGACTCTTGTAACATTGAAAAAAGAGTGTAGAGAAAGGTTTTCATAGCAGAAGCTGTTTCTCATCTCTGTTACATAGACATCATGACCCTTGTCTCCTATGTGATGGTATGAGAATCATCTTTTTGCCAGTCACCAATATACTTTTTCCTGAACAAAAAATGAACAATCTACACTTATGATTGAAAAAAATAGAAGGCTGGGTGTGCCTGTAGGCCCAGCTACTCAGGAGGCTGATGCGGGAAGATCGCTTGAGCCCAGGCGTGCTGGGCTGGAATGTGCTATGCGGATCCAGTGTCTGTACTAAGTTCAGTATCAATGTGGTGAATTCCTGGGAGCAGGGGTCACCCAGGCTAAGGAGGGGTGCACTGGCCCAGGTCAGAAGCAGAGCAGGTCAAAACTCCTGTGCTGATCAATAGTGGGATTGTGCCTGTGAACAACCACCATAAACACTGTCCCCCAGCCTGAACAACATAGTGAAAATTAAAAAAATAAAATAAATAAAACTAGAATAAGTGGGATAGAATAAAAGTGGGATGTGGCTCCTCCTTCACATGCTTTCTCTTTTTTCTTCTTCTCTTGTCCCACTGATCACAAAACCCACACCACCACCTCACTGACACTATGCCTGCCAACACCGAGGCTTCAGTCATACAAGGAAAATAGCCAATCTATAGTGTTCTTCTGTGCTATCATAATGTTTAAATAGGCCTTTTACTTAAATAATTCCAGAAACTGGCCTTAGGAGATCCAAATATTGAACCAAGGATTCAAAATGTCCCACCCTAGAAAGGAATGCTGAAAAACTGATGTACAGCCTTGTTGCTGCTGGCCAGACCACCAGGTAGCCCCTGCCATCACAACCAGGTAGGGTGCACTGACCTGCATGCCCTTCCCCTTAGGTGCCTCGCCCAGCCCAGCCTGCACACCCTACCCCTGATGCCAAGTCCCGTGCTTTGACTGATTTAAAAAAGCCCTACTGGCTCTTCCCAGTGAGCTACCTGGAGAATCCTTGTACCTCCACTGTCTCCTTTCTACTCGAGTACAAGCCCCAAAATAAAGCCACGTCTGGGAAATCTGCTTGGCCCCGTGTTAATTTCCATTACATGGGGGAGCTGAAGAGTCTGTGGTCTTTAGCATAAGTAGTGAGCTATAGCAGTTAAGCTATTTCATCATAAGCGTGGCTCTAGAGGATGCTTTCTAATGATGCAAATTGCTACAGATACATCCATAAGCACAAGGAAATGGTAGAGAAATGTACATCTACAGTGAAATTATAAAGAGATGCATGGGCCATATGATCTCAAAACTTAGGGCCACAGTTACCTTTTGGGGATGGCAGGGAATCAGTGGAGAGTGCACGGAGGGCTCCAACTGCATTGGTGAAGCTTGCTTCCTTCACGTAGTTTTTGTGTATCATTATTTATATTATTTGTGTGTTTCAAATATTTCTCTTTTTCCTTCTCATGTCGGACAGGTAATGTGCCAACATTGTAACAAGGTTTGAAGGAAGGATATCTCACACATGAGCATGAAAACTGTAAGTGTGTTTCACATTTATGAACCACAAAATAATGTGTTTCAAATTTTTCTTAATACATTGAAAGCAACAGCTGAAGATCATGAAGACGGTTCAACAAAGAAATACAAGCTGGTGGCTTGCGCCTGTAATCCCAGCAACTCCGGAAGCTGAGGTTGGAGGAGTGCTTGAGCCCAGCAGTTCTAAGACCAGCACGGGCATCATAGTGAGACTTCATCTCTAAAAAAGTTTTTTTTTTAATTAGCTGGGTGAATATTAATACATTTTGCGTTTCTATAAAGGAATACCTGAGGCTGAGTAATTTATAAAGAAAAGAGGCTTCTCTGGCTCATGGTTCTGCAGGCTGTACAAGACACACAGTGCTGGCATCTGCTTCCAATGAGGCCTCAGGAAGCTTCCAGTCATGGCAGAGAGCAAAGAGGGAGCAAGCACGTCTCATGATGAGAGAGGGAGCAAGAGAGAAGGGAGGAGGAGAGAGATGTGAGGCTCCTTTAAGCAACCAACCAGCTCTCATGTGAACAAAGAGAGCAAGAAGTCACTCATTACCACAGGAAGGGCACCAAGCCACGCATGAGGGACCCATCCCCATGACCCAAACACCTCCCACTGGACCCCATCTCCAACTTACTGTAGATCACATTTCAACATGAGATTTGGAGGAGACACACATCCAAATCATATCATTGTGTGTGGTAGTGCACGCCTGTAATTCCAGCTACTCAGGATGCTGAGGCAGGAGGATTGCTTGTGGCCAGAGTTGGACATCAACCTGGGCAAAAGAGCAAGACCCCATCTCTACAAAAAGTTTTAAAAATAACTAGATGTGGTGGCATATTCCTGTAGTCCCAGCTACTCAGGAGGCTGAGGCAGGAGGATCGTTTGAGCCCAGGAGTTCAAGGTTGCAGGGAGCTATGATCATGCCATGGCACTCCAGCCTGGGCTACAGACCCTGCTTCCAAAAAATAAAAAAAAAAAGGCCAGGCGCGGTGCTCACGCCTATAATCCCAGCACTTTGGGAGGCCGAGGCAGGCGGATCACCAGGTCAAGAGATCGAGACCATCCTGGCCAACATGGTGAAACCCTGTCTCTACTAAAAATACAAAAAATTAGCTGGACATGGTGGCGCACACCTGTAGTCCCAGCTACTCCAGAGGCGGAGGTTGCAGTGAGCCGAGATTGTGCCACTGCACTCCAGCCTGGTGACAGAGCAAGACTCCATCTCAAAATAATAATAATAATAAATAAATAAATAATAAAAAAGAAAAGAAATACAAGTGGCCAATAAACACATAAGAGCTGTTTAAGTTGGGTTGGGGCAGGAGAAAGTGGAGAGAGAGAGGAGTGAGAGATCCAGCAGAAAGAAACCCTAGACAAAGCTGATCGTAGCTCTACCAACAAGCAAGAGGAAGCAGCTCTGCAGGGACAGCTGCTCTCCCAGTTGTGCTTCTGGAGGGATCAAATAGTGCAAAGCTTTGCCTCCAACTTTTGACATTAAAGACAGAGTAAGTATTTGTCACTGGGAGCCAGAGAACAAAAAACAATTTGAAAGGCTTTCCTGAGAGTGCTTCTGAGTTTTGCTTTTTTACTCTAAAGAGGCAGGAAAAAACAGCAAAGTTTACATTATGAAATTATTTCAGCCCTCGTGACCAAGACAGTCTGGTATGGGGAAAGCAAGAGCCAGAAACTGTATTATTCTACTGGCCAGTTTTTATGTGTTTGTTTGTTTGCTTTGAGACATGATCTTGCTCTTTTGCACAGGTTGGAGTGCAGTGGCATGACCATAACTCATGGCAACCTCAAACTCTGGAGCTCAAGTGATCTTCCCACCTCAGCCTTCCAAGTAGCTGGGACTACAGGCATGCACCACCATGCCTGGCTAATGTTTTAATTTTTTGTAGAGACAGGGTCTTGCTACGCTGCCCAGGCTGCTCTTGAACTCCTGGTCCCAAACAGTCTTCCCACCTCGGCCTCCCAAAGTGCTGGGATTACAGGGATGAGCCACTGCACCTGTACTGGCCAGCATTCCTTGGCTGGTTTCTCTAATTATCCCTACCTCTCCCACATGGGATTCAAAATGCAGAGATCCTTTGATAAGTCTTTATCAGTATAAAAGCCTCTGTGATTATATCAAAAGCATGAAAAAGGAAAAACTATTTTAAATGAACTCTGGTTTTTCTGAATCTTCTCAAATTGGCTAATCAGTTAGAGAAAACTTAAGAATTTGTAATTGGCCCACTATACAACATATCAAAACTGTAAAGCTGGATAAAACACTGTAGATGACTCAGTTTCACGCTTTCCTTTTCCAGGTAAAGTAAGGCCAGAGAGATTAAATCCTTTGCTTGGTGGTAGGCGGCAGGGTTGGTTTTGGAGCCCACGTGTCCTGACTGAATACTCTACAGCTGGTCATTACTCCAGCTCCTTCTAGAGCATCGGGGAGGCCTGACCCTGGAATCCTGCAGTTCCCTCTGCCAGAGACTTGAGGATGTTCTGGTGTTCACATGTGGCACAAGCACTTCCCCCTCCTTTCTCCTGATGCCTGCATGCACACCTGAGACACCTACTCCAAGACTCACCCTGGGGATGAAGTGGCCTGATTTCATTGTCGTAAAGGCATCCCTGATGGGATTCTCCCAAGTCAGTAATCATCTGTGGCCTTTATGAATAACAAACATCTTAGCCTTGGATTATGTAGCTAATAAAAATAAGAGGTATATTCTAATATGCCAAAGTCAGCAATTGGGAAGTTCACGCCACCCGGTCCAATGTTGCATCCTCTCCGGCGTCTTTTCCAGTCTCCCCAGGCAGAGCCACTCCCTGCTCTTCTGTTCCTACCCAGATTTCTTAGGCTGTATCATGACCTAATTTGTACAATTTCCCGTTAGGACTGTGAGCTCCTTCTGGAAAGGGTTATTGTCTTACTCAACTATATCTCCAACATCTAGGACACAGCTTGGCCTCTAGCAGTTGCTGGGTCCAAATGATGGCTGGGTCTGGGAGGAAGGCGCCATGTAGACCAAACAGGGATATAAGTGAACTTTCACACTCACCAAACAAAAGATCACTTACAGTCAGGGGCACCATAAGAATGATTATCCAAACCAGGATACTTTTGAATGGAAAGTGGAACTATTAATAATTACAATGGGACAGTAGGCATAAATCAGGACTGTTCTGAGCAAATTGGGGTATAGGGCTGTCTTCCTTGTAACCTAGGTTTGGAAAGTTTTAGCTCTGGAAATTATGTACAATAAGAAAAGAAACATTAAGTGAATGCATGACTTGAAACCACTAAAAGAGAGGTCTGTTCAAATAAAGGAATTACATTCTGTCAAAGTATAATATACAATGAAGGGATGGTTAGTCTAGAAATCACCATCCCTTTTATGATTTAACCAAGGGTATCATATGACTCTACCCTATGGCACCCTGGATTGGTCCAAGTGGTCACCTGACCTAACCTGGCCTAATCACGAGTCCTTTCCCTGGGATTCTGGGACCAGAACTGTGAAGGATGGGCTGTCTTTGGGTCGCGGATGCAAAGCTGAACACTGGTAGTAGCCCTGCACCCACCACGTTGGGAGAACAGGTTTGCAGATGGAGAGAGGAGCAGAAAGGAGAGACAGAGCCCACTTCCAGCACAGCTGAAACATTTTGAGGGTCCAGGGCCAGAATATAAATGGACCCACCTATCACATATCTAAAGACTTGGAAGTTATAAATCCATTGTCAAATAAAACATATCCTGTCTTCCTACCTTAATAAATGTACCTTCATAAGAAAAAAAAATGGATATGGAACATGTGTAAAGCTACAGGTTTAACATATTCAAAAGTTTGCAAAATGCCTAAGACCAGTGAATTTAATCATTATTACACATCTGATGCTCTCGATAGGCTCTGACGTCAGCCAGAGTAATAAAGATATGCATGATTCTTTATGCATATCTTTACATTAATTTCTTAAAATGTATCATTCTTGCCTTCATTTCAGCAAAATCACTAATGTGGTTATATTCAAGATTTTTACTGAATTTGTGCTCTATCATGAGTAATGGATTAAAAAGAATTTTAAAAAAGATATAATGGTAGTAAAAATATACCAAATCTGAATACATTTTTTAAAAATTTAAATAAATGTAAACATTTTTAAACTTGATTTTTTAAAAAATGTTTACTTTTAAAGTGTTCAATATGATTATTAAAATTAAAGGCAGTGTGCGGATTATAATTTGCAAATATTAAATTAAAACTCAAACCTTTAAAGCTAAATTTTATTTTAAAAATATAATTTCAATTTTAAATATAAAAATTATTTGCAATTCTAGCATTCGACGTCCATCTGGTTGCCAGGGTGAAGAACTGGCATCATGCTTTACGTGTTGTGGCTAGACCCGCATATCTGAAGTTACCACGTGCAGCTGTCACATAGGCCATGCTAATTCATGAGAACCTCTTGAATTGGAACAAAGCAAAGAAAAAAACAATCCAGACTACTGGAAAAAGGCACATCACTATGTAAGAATCCAGTGCATTTATACTATCTGAAGGGAAGAATTTGACAAAATAGTTTTTTCCCCCTTTATCTAAGGCATTTCGATTGCTCAAATAATTTTTGGAAGGAATGTGCCAGCATGTAATTTCAGTATTCTTGGTCTCCCAAGGATGTGGAGCACAGAACCGGGCTGCTCAATGGCCAAGCTAGCATCTCACTCAGAGGGCCAGAGCTGTGCTTCTACCCACACACATTACCAAAATCAGAGTATTGGTTAGCGCTGCCCTGGAGCAAGAAGAAACGTAACAGATGCAGAAAGGGAAAGTAGAAGGGTCAAGTTGCATAGGAACAGAAGAATGAAGATTATTTTAATGAAAATGTTCTTGTAATAAAAGGATTACAAAGTCAAGATTTTACTTCTAAGGCTCTTAAAATATAAGTGTTCATAGATGATAATTTTTAAAATCACAAACAGAAATATAATATCAATTGTTATAATGATAGGAGTGTTTCTGGAAAAAAATTGGAGGTGTAAAGGCTGGAGTAAGCCTGAGATAAGGTGATTTTTCTTATTGGATTAATCTTAACAGAAATCACTTATGGGCTGACACAAAATAAATGGGGTGATAATATAATGGATGAAAATCAGATTTTATAATACAAAAGAAAAAGGCTATAAGAATGGACCAATATTAATTAGATGACACTTGGTGGAGGCAAAAAGATTAAATAGTAAAGCTTTATTAAACAGACACAGCTGCTAGGGAAGACTGAAGTTAGAGATTTTTAGTTGACTTGGGTCAATAGTGTGATGAAGCTGCCTTCGAGAACTACTGTAGTCTGCTGTATTTATATGAAATCTGTGATGTATATTTATTTATATGTATAAACATATGTTTATATACATTCTGGGGTGCTGGTAATGTTCTGTTTCTTGATCTCAAAGCTGGTTATGTTAGGTTTGTGAAGATTCACCAATGTGCACACACATGTGCATTTTTTGTATGTATGTTGTACTTCAATTAAAATATTTCATTGGACAGACCACATGTGGACTATTATGTTTAGTTATGAACATTTATTTCATTTTAAGGAGTATGAAGAGGTGGTGGGAGGAGCCACAGAAGGAGCTATTTAGGCTGAACAAGCGAAGGCCCGGCGGGGGAGCTGTCTGAAGTTTTTTTGTGCATTCTGCTCAATGATGGTGTTTACCTAGGTTGACCGCCAGCTCCGTGGCACTCCCTGAGTGACCTCTGGGCAGCTACTCACCTCTTTTTGTCCCAGCTTCCTCAACGGCAAATTACAGGAGCTTGACTAGATGATCTGAGAACTCCTTAGCTCTCAAGTGCTATGAGCATTGAAAGGCATGTGTATAAAACAAGTATACATGTATTAGAGTTAGTTGGTTCTCCCACTCATGTTTTTCTTACATGTTGTATTTTTTTTTATCCAGCTGTGAAACTGGATGGTTAACATTTATGTACTTACCTGAAACAGAAAGTGCTATATTCACTTTAGAAGTTACTTCTATACCAAACTGGTAATTCGAGGAGTTAATTTGCATGTAAAAATTGTTCTAGTTCTTTGCATTAGAAGCCTACTAATGGAAAGATTCATTGATTCAGAATCTATTTTTAGACAGAGATGTATTATTTTAAATTCTGATCCTAGTAAGTGACAATTTCCAGTTTTTGTTGGGCTTATACATAAGCCTTGACAAATCTGATCATTTTGACATGATCTCTAGAGTTGTGTTACACAACAAGCCAATCCGCCTGGCCCCTGATGGATGACTGCTGGAAGCCCCTTGAGTAATATGGTGGCACTTCTACCTGGTAGACAGCCGAAAGCAATCAAGCTCTTTGACAGAAGGGCTTATTTGTTTAAGGCCAAGAATGCAGCAGTCAAATCCCCGCTGGCCCCACCACCACTCTCCACTGAGGACTTACTACGCGTGGCAAACACACTAGGCAACATTCAAGAGCTATGACAGGCAAGTCACTTCCTCCACCTGAGCCCGTTTGTCACCTAAGTGGGGATAATACTAGCACTTATCTCACAGGCCTCTTCAAAGGATTAAATGAGTGAAACAATGTACAACACTTAAAAAAAATTGGCCACGCGCCGTGGCTCACGCCTGTAATCCCAGCACTTTGGGCGGCCGAGGTGGGTGGATCACAAGGTCAGGAGATCGAGACCATCCTGGCCAACATGGTGAAACCCCGTCTCTACTAAAAATACAAAAATTAGCTGGGCGTGGTGGCGTGCGCCTGTAGTCCCAGGTACTCGGGAGGCTGAGGCAGGAGAATCGCTTGAATCCGGGAGGCGGAGGTTGCAGTGAACCGAGATTGCACCATCGCACTCCAGTCTTGGCAACAAAGCAAGACTCCGTCTCGGGATTAAAAAAAAAAAAAGGGAAAGAAAAATGCCAGCCGTAGTACCAGCCGTAGTAAGTGCTTAAAACACATTAGCTCCCAAAGGGCCCCAAACCCTGGAGACGGAAGCATCCGGTTGCAACCCCTCATCCCTCGAGAGGTGGCAGCAAGCCTTATAGGGAAGCCCAAGCCCAGTGTGACATAGAATAGAGCAGGGGGTCCGCAGGGAGCCTCCACAATGGCAGGAGTTCTGCACGCTCAGTACCGGTAGCCCAGGGCTCTGGAGGTAGAGAAGTCTGCGGACGAGACGGAGGAGGCCGAAGAGGCAGCGCATGCGCTGTTTGTTGGCCAGCGGACCCGAGCGGGCAGAGGCCAATCAACAGTAGCCGCTGTACCGACCAAGGCTTGCTGCCCTAGCACAGGGAGCATGAGCTAAACCTCAGTGCGGAGGATCTGGGCAAAGGCCCGAGGGTGGCCGAGACGCCTGGCTCAGGAAATCAGACTGTCCCCCGAAGGGCGAAGGCAAGGAGGCTAGGAACTTAAACAAGGCAATTTAAAATGCACGTCTGAGTTACCTTGAATGGGCACAAGTTAAACTATTGGAGCTTGTGAACCGAGTTGTGTTCAACTAAGCTGCCTGTATACAAGACTTAATTACATATATATGTGTATATCCAACTTAAAATGTTACAAATATATTTATTGACATATTACGTGTTAATTGAAAAAAGTAAATTTTAAAAATTAAGCACAGTGTAGTGTGATCTCATTTTGTATATCCAACTTTCTGTAGACTAGTTTAACTGGTAAAATTTATGTTTACAACATATAAAACTAAAGGGATTCTATATTTATGGGAACATAGTTTGAAGCAAAAAGGACTACTGTAAATCTAATCACAGCTCTAATATTCAAGAACATACTTGTTTTCATGATGGCAGTTAGGGAGGAAAAAAAATATCCCTGGTGCAGTGAGGTAGATTTTCATGATATTCTAGTTTGATGTTTCTCAGGTGTGGTTCCCAGACCACTTCTGTGTGAAGCACGTGAGGTTTAGGTGAAGATGGAGATCCCGGGTCTAACCACAGACCCCTTGGATCAGAAAACAGAAGGAAACGTTTCAAGCCAGTCTAGAAGTGTTTTTTTTTCTTTCTCTAATTTGTGCCCCCGTGCTGCCACCAAACACTGTGGTTTTGACCCTAAAACCCCCTGGACCCTTGCTTAAGACCACAGGGATGCGCAGTGTGTTGGGTTGGGGGGATAGCAGTGTGTTTGCTTTCAGGATAGCAGTGCTGCTCAGTGGGATGTTCTGTGATGATGGAGCTGTCCCATGTCTGCTCTGTCCAATGTGATAGCTGCTAGCCACATGTGGCTACTGAGCACTTGAAAGGCAGCTAGGGAGACAGAAACAAGCGTTCGATTTAGTTTAATATTGATTAGTTTAGCTTTAAGTAGCTTGGGCTTGGGGGTAACAATGGAGATGGTAAGACATGAATGGATCTGGGATATTCTTAGAGGTAAACAGAATCGGACTGGATGGTGATGTTTTGAAAACTGGAGGAGGGCAGTGTAGACTCTGGAGGCTGCCTGGGTGTCTGGCTGAAGCTGCTGAGTGAAGAGGGAGCCATTTCTGACACAGAGAAGCGTGGGGAGAAACACACTTTGGGTGAAGGAATGATGGGCTCCATTACAGACATCTTAAGATGTATTCATGAACACTCAGATATTGCTGGTCTGGGACACAGTGGGTTTCTTTAGGTGATTTTGCTCGTCTCTCTTTCTGAGGCATATCAATTTTATTCCATATTTCCAAATTATCAGAGAGTAATGATCACAGAGTCAGAGGTCAGTTTCCTGTCCCTCATACAGTTTCTATACCAAAGAAATTCCACACTAAAGTTCTTAATGTACTAGCAAATTTTGCTCTAGATTTTTTAAAGTTAGTTTTTTAAAAGTCTGAACATCTTGATTCACAGGAGCAATTTTATCGACAGAACTGTGACACTGAGGTAATAAGGAGGCTGTATCTGATCTCTGCCCTCCAGTTCCTGGCACAGAGCTCGTAAAACTCTTGGTATTTTCTGAGTGATCGGGGTGAGAAGTGTTTTTTGTTATTAATAAGCACCTTCCAACCATACCTGAATTTATGCTGATGAGATGACTCTTGGAGGATGGGGGTTGGGGGCCAGAGAAACTAACCATGTGATTAGAGGAACTTTCAGTCCTAACCCCCAGCCTCCAGAGAGAAAAGAGGGGCTGAGGATTGACCTAATTGGCAATGATTTAATCAACCATGTCCATGCAGTGGAACCCCCATAAAAACCCTAAGTGAAAAGGTTTGGGGGTTTTTGGTTGGTGAACACCTCGAGGTGCGGGGAGGGTGATGGGCCTGGAGAGAGCACAGGAGCTCCATGCTGCCCCCCATACCTTGCCCTGTGCACCTCTTCCATTTGGCTGTTCATGTGTATCCGATATAACAAATCAGTAATAGTAAGTAAAGGGTGTCCCTGAATTGTGTGAGCCATTCTTGCAAATTATCAAACATGAGGAGGGAGGGTGTGATGGGAACCCCCGAGTTATAGCCAATCAGTCAGAAGTACAGGAGGCCCTGACTTGCAACTGGCACCTGAAAAGGGGGCAGTCTTGTGAGACTGAGCCCTTAACCTCTGGGGTCTGTGTTAACTTCAGGAAGTTAGTGTCAGATGTGAATTGCAGGATCCCTCCCCACTCCAGCTGATATATGGAAAGCTGGATAATTGGTTGGTATGGGGGGAAAACTCCATATATCTGGTATCGGAACTCTTGTGAATAAAAACAGATCATAGTAAGAGCTTAGCTACTCAGGCAAGTCTATAACCACGAATTCAAAATGATATTAAGTTACATTGGGAGACCACCATTCTGGATTATTTCTGTGGAAAAACCTTTAAAGTCTCACTAGGAACTCTGTAGGCTGCATGGGCCAATATAATAACCACTAGCTATATGCAGCTATTTGAATTTAAATTAATTAAAACTAAATGTGAAACTCAGCTCCTCAGGCATACTAGTCCTGTTTCAAGTGCTCAGTAGCCACATGAGGTTACTGACTACCATACTGGCAGCACACAGAACATTCTGGAATGTCTTCACAGAATGTTCTATCGGACAGTGTCAAGCTAACTGTAAGACTCTCAAAGAAGGAAAAAGCTAGGGGAGTTAATGGTGCAAACAAAGGACAGCGTGGGGAGTAAGAGATTCAGTCAGAGAAACACAGCCACGTCAGCTAGGCTACAGCAGGAGACTGCGTTTCATTTTAGGACAAAAGGAGGCTGTGGGGTTTAAACAGAGCAGCAGCAGGAAGATGAGTCAGGAGACTCCGGAAGTGGTCCAAGAGAAATTACAATGGACAGGGAGAAGTGGCCAAGCAAAGAGATGGGGGTGCATCCTATAGAAGGGAGAGAAGAGCAGGCTTGCTAATGGATGGTGCCATTTGGAAACAGCAACAGTTTTAATTAACCCATTTTACTCACTGTCATTTACCCTGTCTGGGAAAAAAAACAAGAGAGACTTTCTGAATGTTCTTATACCTGAAAGTGAAACTGGCTCACAAAATAAACACATACATAATCCAATGCCAAAAACTGGTGATTTATAGAAATCACCCTGGTTTATTTTTTTCAACAAAGGAAAAAAAACATGATTCAATAATTCAGCATTTGGGACACTGGCAAATACTGTCTGCATTGTTCAAAATAAGTGTTCCTGGCTGTGAGCTCTGCAACACATACTGATGGCCCAGGAACCTTCTTCCATGGTTCTAATAAAACAAAGGACCCACACATGGAGGTTACGTGAGTCAACAAAAGATGCTCTATCACAATGTGCGTAAAAAGCACGTCTTTGAAAGATATCCAGATCTCTAAAGGAATACAAACACTCCTATTTGGTTTTGGCTTTGTTCATCTTCATTATTATTTTTTAGTTGTGGAGGAAAAGTTTTTTTACTGTAAGGAAGGAGTTATATGACTTTATAAGTGGGAACCAACAGGCTGCTGGCTAATACATACACTTTCCCTCCAAGTCAAGTAGCTTTTTCCCCCCGAAAGCCTCCTTCATGATTTTCATGATGGTTCAGAAAAGTAAAGAAAATGATTTCAAGTATTCAATTCCTATAAAAATTGGTATCAAAAGTAATAGAGGACCTAATTTCTTTATAATTCCATGTTTTAAAAAAATAACTTAAGAAGCAAGAGGTCCGGCCCTTTACTTGTATAAATACGGCAGCAGAACTAGAGTTTCTTAAGACAACGTGGAGAAGAGTCTGTGTTTAGCACCTCAATCATCGATCTTAACGTTGGAAACGTTTCTGATACTGATGGAAGAGTCTTATAAGAAGGTGAAATACTGAAAAAGAAAAACACAAAGTAGCCGTATGAAAATTAACAAAATTTGCAAAACAAGGGCAGAGCTTATGTTATATTTATTCCTATCATTATATTTATTATATTCATGTTGTAATATCAAACAATGTTAGAAAGGCAGGGAGGAGCTGTGAACAGAATGGCTCCTCTCACAACAACAGCCTGCGGTATCAGCCGACACGTTACAAGTCGCTTGGAAGTTAAACCAGAGCTTTGAAAAAGAAAATTAAACTCTGATTTACATGTCCAGCTGTGGTGCATGCTGGGCTTGGAATCAAAAGACACAGGTTTCAGGTCCAGCTTCACTCCTTATTAGCTTTCTTTACTTTACTTCCCTGATCTGTCACAGGGACAGTGTTCTTAACTCGCAAAGTTACCATGAGCTCTGAATGAGATAAGGTATTTCAAGGTACACTGTAAAGCGTTAACTGCAGGATGTAAGGTAGCATTGTTATTCTTTCCTTAAAGAATTGTCAAAAGATTCACACTGTACAATTATGTAAGAACAGAAGCAAGACCTTTGGCCTGGTGGTTGTATTACTAAAACATGTGCAAACTAGTAAGCCTGAAACAACAATGTACCAGGACAAGGTGTAACTGTTAGAAGCTTTCATTGCAAAGCTAAATTACAAATTGAGTAATGGTGGACTACAGGCACAAATATTTCTGTTTTAAACAGAATATAAATTACCCAGCAATAGAGTGGTTGCTATGGTCAAATAGATGTGAAAGGCAAAACTGAGGGTGGTTGGGATGTAAAAAACCAGGAGAAGGGGCAAAAATAACTAAAGTTGAACAGTGAGGCTTATTTATTCTTCATTAACTATTGAGGCATCTATGAGTTTAATTTCACACACTTCAAATTCACACAGTCCTCTCCAGTGCTTCTGGAAACAAGAGCCAGGAATGATCACGGTCTGCTAGACTCCTCACACACAGTGACCGTCAGGGATAATTCCTGGCTGCTATAAAATTCCTGGCTGCAATAAAATGCAACTAAGTAGGCTAAGTGCTACCACTTAGAGTAATGTAAAATGGGCTCTGTCTACAAGTTCAAACACTCCTGAATACTGAGCCTAAGAGTAAACAGGCCAAGAGAAGTGAATACCTGATCATATAAGTAAGACTTTGGTAATTTTCTTTCACCAATTACTTTTTAAATTTTTTATTCATGGTTCTTTAAGAGTCAGGGTCTCACTCTGTCGCCCAAGCAGGAGTGCAGTGGTGCAACCATAGCTCACTGCAGCCTCAAACTCCTAGGCTCAAGAGATCCTCTCGCTTCAGCCTCTCAAGTACTTGGGACTACAGGCACACACCAACATGCCCAGCTAATTTTAAAATCTTTTGTAAATGGGAGCAGTTTCACTATTTTGCCGAGGCTGGTCTCGAACTCCTGGCCTCAAATGATCCTTCCACCTCAGCCTCCCAAAGTGCTAGGATTACAGGTATGAGCTACTGTGCCTGGCCTTCATAGTCCATTTTTATCCATACATTCACCCTTAAAAGGTTATCTTATACAACAGCAAAACATTTTAACCTTGAAAAAGTGGATTAAATTCATTGTATTACATATTAACTTATAAAAATGAGTATAATGATTCCAGTTTTCATAGCACTCCAAAGTAACAGGAAACTCCCTTTCCTCCTCCAGTTATGATACCCTTGTGTGGACCCCCCTCAAGTAGTTACCTTTTCAAGTTCATCCAGCTTTTGGCGACTTTGCTAAAGGCCTCTGAACCAGGGGCTGTCATAGCTTCAAAGTCGACTAACTGAAAAAGAAAGACATTTAGGAATGTTACTAAACATGGAGGACACAGGCTCGGCTGGAGATCTATGTAACTCGTGCACCTTAAAATAAAAATCCGTAAATTGGGACTTAATACATAACCAAGCATTTCTCCCTTCCCGCTCCAACGTACCTTCCCTTTGGGAATTTTTCCTGCTACTTCTTTTCCACTTGCCATCAGTGCTCCCACAATGACCGAGTAAGCGATTACACTATTTAAATAAAGAACAAAGGTCAATCCATCCTGGACGGTCTACAGTTACCAGGTTAAATTTCACCATGGACTTCCCATCGTGAAAGATAAAATTTATTCAAAAATTCTTTCAAATAAAACACTAAATGTTTCATTTAACATGAAAATATGTCTATTCGTTTAAGAATAGTTACTAATTTACTATTAGAATGTATTTACTGGCCAGGTGAGGTGGCTCACACCTGTAATCCCAGCACTTTGGGAGGCCAAGGTGGGCGGATCACTTGAGGCCAGGAGTTCGAGAGCAACATGGCAAAACCCTGTCTCTACTAAAAACACAAAAATTAGGCCGGGCATGGTGGCTCACACCTGTAATCCCAGCACTTTGGGAGGCCGAGGTGGGTGGATCACTTGAGGTCAGGAGTTCAAGACCAGCCTGACCAACATGGCGAAACCCCATCTGTAACAAAAATACAAAAAATTATCCAGGAGTGGCGGCGTGTGCCTGTAGTCCCAGCTACTTGGGAGACTGAGGCAGGAGAATTGCTTGAACCCGGGAGGCAGAGGTTGCAGTGAGCCAAGATCGCTCCACCGCACTCCAGCAATGCATGTATACAATAAAGTTCATAAATACAAATACATATGTTAGTCTTACTTTTTAAGCATTAGAAATGCTGGCCTTCAAAGAAGAAATGCAGAATACATTCTCACAAGGTACTAACGGACAGATGGTTTGGAGCTTTGGGCATGTGTGTGAACTGCCAGGGCTCCAGGGTGGCTGTTAGAGGCCAGGAGATTGTGGGATACCTTTGCCTGCTGGCTTGGAGGCTCGTGGGGCAAGGTCTGCTGCCCTGTCACTCCAGAACGAGTGTAGAGCTGCGAGTGTGCAGGTCTGGGGTAGGAGGCATTTGTAAGGCATTGTGCTTCTGCTCTTGGTGAGGGAAGAGAGGGAGCTGGCTGGTTCTGGGTGGAAGGGGCTGGCAAAAGGCCATGGGACCCGCTATTATAATCACAGTGTTGTGCTTTTCCCATAACAAATCGGCTCAAGATAAAGACAGCTCTCGCCCATGAGATAATGCATCCTAGCAGGAGGAAAGGATGGCACGAGCACCTTCAGAGAAAGCTAACAAGTGCCATGGGTGGACACCAAGAAAAGCGAGTCAAGGTGATTCATGGGGTTCTCCAGCAGGGAAGACTTCAGAGGCTAAAGACACGTGCCCTGCATCCTCCAGGGTCCCAGGGCTGAAGATGAAAGGGGCAGAGAAGGCAGGGAGATGTGGCAGAGAGCCCACGCAGAAAGCCAAGAGGAGGCGAAAGAGCCGCGGAAGAGAGCAGTGCCGCAGCCAAGGCAAACCAAGGCAGGGCAGGGCTGGCACTGCGCACTGTGCATGCTGCCAAGCTCGGCTTGAGCCCATGGTTTTCAGAAGGTGCTGGAGAGCCGTAGGGCACAGAGAGGAGCAGGAGCAAAGCTAGCTGCGGCGGGTACAGGGAAGAGAGAAACAGAAGTGTGGGAGGCAGAATCAACAGACTATTTAGGATTGAAGAGATGTAGGGATGAAGCAGAGTTGAGGACAATCAGAGCTGCACTTCCTTCAATGTCACACGTGAGCCAGCAGAGCTGCTGTGAGGACAAAGGACGGATGCTGGCTGTTGAGTACGGTGGGGCCCACAAGTGGTGATGTGCACAGGCCTCACATCCCTTATTCAGTGGACACAACTAGCAATATTATGCTGATAAGATAACATTTATGTTTCTATTTTGTTTCAATGAGTCTTAAATTCTACAACCAAATTTACTACCACGTTTAGGGGAGTTTTACTTTCTAAGCCATTAATCAAAGATAAAGACATTCAAGTGTATTATTTTTAGCCAAAACATCTTAAGTTCAACTATGTGCCAGTAATGGCAAAAGGCCACTTACATAATTTACTGCAGACAGTACTGGGAAAAGGAGAATGAAATGAAAACTCTACAGTCATAGCTCTTGTTTTAATGATACCTAAAAAACTCCTGATACACAAGTAGCAAGAATTTATCCAAAATAATAATAGTACAGAGTGACTGTTGGCCCAAAAGTATAAAACATGAGGATTATGGGTCACCTGACAACCCAAAATGGAAAAGGAAGAGGAGGAGGAGGAGGAGGTTCAGTAAGAGGCTGGCAGATACAAAAAATTAAAACACACTGAGCACGGCACACTGTACACAGTAAACTTTCCATGAACTTGTGTTGAATGGATGAATCCCTATCCTATTAAACATAAGAACACTATAGTAGAACTGTCTTCTATAATGCTTTTGATGATATGATAGACTAAGGAAATATTTTTTTGTGCAGATTTTGGAAAAAAATAGGGAGCTCCTTACCATTTCTTTGTATACTCTGTACCTATATCCATAACAGGAAGGATAAGCAAAAAAGAACACATTTCTCAATTTAAAATAATTTTAATGACAGGATATTACTTACCTGGATCCTCGAGAGAGTGGCATTAAATTATAAAAGTAATAAACTAAGGATAAGATTAAGTTGCAGACAGCATCAGCCTCCTAGGAAAAAAGATACAGACTCATAAACTTAAATACTAGATTACAAACTAATTTTTCATTAGGTGACAGGACATACAAGAATAATTTACATCAAGAAAACGATTGTTTTCTTCCTCCCCCATAAGAACCTACTTTTCAAATTCTTGAATATTCTATACCCTTTTGTATCTTTTTTTTCCAATTTAGTTCAATTTAGAGCAATGTTTTCCCAGCTGTTTCTTAAACTGCAACTCTTTGATAAACATAAAAATCTCAGTCTCCTTTAATGTTATTTGAAATGTCAAAATATACATTGTGACTAAAATTTTAAAAGGCATTTATTAACACCAAATATGTTCTCTCAAACAACATGTATCCTTACCCCAAAAGATCTGGGTAAGCCCCTTCCCCTACTCCGCATTGAGATTTGGATGATGCTCAATTACGTGTATAAACTTAGATGTTTAATTATATGGATGCAGTGATTAAATGTTGGAGAAATAAGGTGACTTTTCAAGGGTAAGGGGCACCCGTCCACTGCAGAACACAGGGAGGGGGCGTGCTGGGGAGAGAATGTCCACCATACCCTGCTGCCTGCAACGACGCCACCTTGAGTCCAAGCAGACAACCAAAGAAGGAGGCCACAGACCAGGAAAGGGCCGCCAAGTGCAAAGTATACACAACTTCATTATACTTTCCTTGCCATTAACTCATTAGAATGCATCATCCAGTTTACATTCAAAAGCTCTTTGTAAATATACGGTTATAAGCAACAACCGCAACGAAGGGAAGAAAATGGAAGAAAAAGGTGAAGCCCAGGTCATTTCCATTATGGACCAGCTTTTTTATATCTTGTCAAAGTCCAAACTTATGATAATGTCGTAGTACAGTACTAAATTATTAATTTATTATCCTCCCCATTACTGTAGTTACTAAATACAAGAATTTTTGCCTATAAGAAATAAGAAATATTTTTAGGTCAATTCAACCCAATTTCAAGCATAAGATGTACAATCTCAATGAAAGGGCAGAGGTTCAAAAAATTTACAAAAGAATCATAGGAAGAGCAGAAAAATGGAAACAAAGAGAAACCTACCCCAAATTCTGATGAAAGAATCAATACTTTTCCTTTTGCTGTCAAATCTTTATAAAGTGCATCTATTTCAGCATGATATAATTGTGTCCTTTCTTCCGTGGTTTGAGTTTCCACAGAAAATAATATATTGCCAACTCTGAAAATACAAAAATAAGTGCCAAAGGCATGTGTTATAAGTTCAAACAGCCAAACACAGAAAGTTTTTTTAAAAAGCAAATAGCATACTGACGTAGCACTAAACATATACAAGAATGTACCTTACCTTTCTAACTATAGACAAGCAAGGTAGGTTTCATGAGAATGCATTCTTTCTTCATAAAATGTGATAGTTGCCTCACCTTTAAGTGACCAGTAACTCATTTGCTCACAGTTAAGTCTAACTACATGTACTTATTACACAAACTTAAGCTAATATATGGGAAAACAATGACACATAGTAAAGAATGCATTTAAATAACCAGTAAATATTTTCTAAGCCACCCCATTAGGATTAAAGGTCAGAAGCAAGAACTGTGTGTAGGAAGAAAGTTCAGGGACTACACCATGGTTTTGTTTTTTGTCAAATCAAAAAAAAAGTGGAGCTTAAGCTCCACTGAGTTTCTATGGAGACTATAAGTTTGATACAACAGGCATTTTTTGTATAACGCCACTAGCAAAGTGTTGCATTTAGTCCTTGGAGCCTACAAAGAAAAGCCCAGCTGCTGCCTTGATTGAGGAAGGAAGGAAGAAACTGGGCCACAAATTATTATTATAAGAGATGGGATCTTGCTCTACCACCCAGGCTGGAGAGCACTGGCATGATCATAGCTCACTGCAGCCTCAAACTTTTGGGCTCAAGTGATCTTCCCGCCTCAGCCTCTTGAGTAGCTGGGACTACTGGTATGCACCTGTAGTTATTTTTAAAAATCCGTTGCAGAGGCAGGGTCTCACCATGTTGCCCAGCCTGGTCTCAAACTCCTGGCCTCAAGCAATCTTCCCATCTTGGCCTCCCAATATGCTGGTATGAGCCACCACTTCTGGCCAAGGGCCACAAATTATTATGAAACCATGACTCAGGTCATAATGTAGCTCATCAGAGGTTCAAAAAAGGAATCTAATTTGGACAACATAGAGAAAAGCAGGAAAGGTCTCATGGGAGAAGTGGCCTGAACGTGGGTCGGGATGGGAGTGAGAGACCCAGATATCGGAAAGCAGGGGTGAACTGGGGAACAAGCATTTCAGTCGGACTAGCAGGCCAGGTTCCAACAGGGAGATGGTCCAGGTCAAGCAGGAAATGTCTGAGGCCACTTTGTGAGAGGCTGTGAATGCCTGGCAGGGAAGCTGGTTTGGGTAGCCACAGGCAATGGCTGGGTATGGAGAGGGGAGAGGTTTGTGGAGCTAGGGGAACGTCCAGTGAGGTGGAGCTTTAGCAACATTGGTGAAGTGCTGGTGAAGCAGGAGACAGGAGATGGGATGCCAGGCAGAGTCGACTCGAGGGGTCAGGAGGCCCAGAGCAAGGGAGGCAACAAGTGGGGTGAAGCAGGCAATTGAGGAAAGACGTCACGTTTCAGGGGGAGAAATTTCATGTACAGTTGACCCTTGAACAACATGGGTTCGAACTGCATGGATCCACTTATACAAGGATTTTCTTCCGCTTCTGCTACCCCTGAGACAGCAAGACCAACCCCTCCGTATCCTCCTCCTCAGCCTACTCAACGTGAAGATCATAAGGATAAAGACCTTTATGAGGATCCACTTCCACTTAATACATAGTTAAGTATATTTTCCTTATGATTTTCTTTCTTTTTTTCTTTTTTTGAGATGGAGTTCGCTCTGCCACCAGGCTGGAGTGCAGTGGCACGATCTCGGCTCACTGCAACCTCCCCATCACAGGTTCAAGCGGTTCTTCTGCCTCAGCCTTCAGAGTAGCTGGAATTACAGGTGCGTGCCACCAGGCCTGGCTAATTTTTTGTATTTTTAGTAGAGATGGGATTTCACCATATTGGCCAGGCTGGTCTCGAACTCCTGACCTCATGATCCGCCCGCTTTGGGCTCTCAAAGTGCTAGGATTACAGGTGTGAGCCACCGCGCCCGGCCGACTTTCTTAATAACATTTTCTTTTCCCTAGCCTACTTTACTGTAAGAATACAAAATATAATACATATAACATATAAAATATGTGTTAATCCGCTGTTTATGTTTTTGGTAAGGCTTCTGGTCAACAGTAGGCTATTAAGTTTTGGGGTAGTCAAAGGTTGTATGCAAATTTTTGCCTGCTAGGGGTGGGACGGTCAATCCGCCTAACCCCTGAGTTATTCAAAGATCAACTGTACTTATATAGTAATTTTATTTCTGCTTAGGAATCTGATATGAGGATATACATCATGGATGTGTGAAAAGGTAGGAGAACACTTTTTATATTAAATAGCACAACCTGCAATCAGGGGAGAATGATCTTTATTGGGAACATACTTTGATAAGAAGCTTCAGGTAGAGATCAAGACTTCAAAGATATAGAAAAGCCCCGAAATCTGAAAGTTGCTGAACTGGTGTTTACTCATGAAGGCCTGTTTAAGTTTTGACATGGAACTTGAAGAGGTGGCTCCTTATAGTTTAGAGGAAAAGTATGTGAGAAAGCCAGAGCCCAGGAGGCAGAGGGGCTGGAGAATGTGAGTCACAGTCTCACTACTGAGCAGGTGGAAACCAGGGGGAGGGCATGGCACTTCCCAAGGCTATGCATCTGAAGATGGGGTGTGTGTGTGTGTGTGTGTGTGTGTGTGTGTGTACAGCTCAAGGCAATTCCACCCACAATTCAAGGAATGTGGAGGCTGACAGACAAAGCTTGGATTTCAGATGTAAATAAAACTAGAGTTAATAAAAATGTTTACTGCAGTACTATTTATAAAGTAAAACAATGAGAAATACCCTAAGTGGTCAATAACAAAAAGATCAGTCAGAGAAATTCTACATCTATACAATGGAATATTATGCAGTTACTAAAAATACTTTTAAGAATATGACTGGGGAAATGATTGTGATAATGTAATGGTAAGGGTAAATAGAACAGTCTAACCTCAGTTTTTAAAGAAAATAACTTGATTTTTATTTTGTTAATTTTGCTTATCTGTATGTTCTAAATTTTCTACAATAAGATTATACTACTCATTATTAAAGCTGTTTTTCTCTCTATATATATATAGATCAGCTTTTTTATATATATATTTAAATCTACAATGGACTTCAATCCGCCAACTGCTCATCTTTTTTCATTTTATTAGTAAAAGCCTCCCTCGCCCCCCCAAGGAACTTCAAGAACCCAGAAGAATGTCTTCCACAAACTACATCATACATAGTATCTAGAAAGTCCTTAGATTTAGACAGTCAGAAAATGTATCTGCTGGTGTAATACTTTAGATATCACATTTTTTTAAATAACTGGTTATAACTGCTCACTGGACCTTGATACTTTTCATTTCAGGATGGAGCAAAAGTTCAACACCACAAAACTCCACAGCAACAATAAGCACAGGCACCCTTCCTGCCTCGTCTCTAGTTTACACCCACATTAAGAAGCGCACATACTTGTCTCCTGTAATCGTGATTGTGAATCCATCATATTCCTTCCCTTGGTCTTTAAGGCTGGGAACTTTTGTGTTCACGGTGAACCCATCCTTCGTTTTAGTATTAAACTGCTTTCATGGAAAAAGAAAATTCACGTTACTACTGTTCCATTCACTGTAAACCCCAACTGCAACTCTGTAGTGCTGGCTCTACCTTACATGTTTTTAAAAAGGGCCAAGGAGGTCATCCGATACAAGAGATGGTGTCCTGGTGGCCAAGGACATCTCTGCCTGTCTTCAGGCCCCAACAGAGCCCAGGTTACACTCCCCACAGCTCCTACCAGAGGCTAGCAGAGAACTTCAGCACGAAAAGCTCACAGGTTCTCTTCATCAACAAGGGGCACTGCTCATTTCTAAGAGCTCCCTTTGAATGTTTTCTCATGCCCATCTTAGTAGGCAGCAACCTTGAATCATGGCAGAATAGTTGTACCTAACATCCCGTAACTCAAAAATGCAACTTATGCTCATACTAGTGCTCAAAGCAGAGTCTGATTTTTCTGAAGAGTACCCAGGATTATATCCACTAACTGGAAAATTTCATTCACACTCACACCCATGCCCACCCAACTCTGTGGGCCACAGATAAGTCGGTTAAGTTAAAGGAATTACTCGGAGTTAAGAATGGCCTTCGGGGTGATAAATGTATGAACACAGTTTCAGATGTTAGCTTTCTGTTTAAAACATTGGGGACAAACCTGCAATGGCAATAAATAGGTTTCAGAAAATAACCCCCAAATTCAGTTAACTTAATATTGCCAATTTTTTTTTAATTGATGGACTGGAAGTTAAGATAAGCAACCGTAAAGTAAAAGAGGCTGCTGCTTCATGAGGGGAGAGCTTGTCTAGAAACAGAAAGATGCAGCAGGTGTCACCAGCAGCCCAGAAGCCAGAGGATGAGTGGCACAGGCCATCAGGCCCACAGCAGGCACTGAACAGGCAAGCATCTTTCACGCAAAAAAAAACGACTTTCAGAAGAAATGCGCTAACACACTATGTGCCAATTCTCATCTAATCCTCACAACATACTGAGAGCACTAGGTATGGTCTCAGTCTTACAGATGAGAAACGAACTAGCTGAGGCAAAGTCTGGCTGAGTCCCAGCCAGCAGGGAAGCCGCAGAGTGGGAATGTGGGCCCAAGGTCTTTCCAGTCCGCGTTACGTGCTAATAAACCGCCTCTAGGGGGCGCTGACATACACGTTAACTTGGTTTTTCATCAACAGTACCGTTGTGCCTTTCAGTGGAAGTTGACCTGGTACATTTCACTAAGCACTTTACACACTCAAATATCTTGTTGTATATTCCGCTGTGTGTGCCTTGCAAAGTACCAATATATCCGTAATCCGGGGTAAAAGCTAGATGTATAACGCTGAAGTGGAATGTCATCCCACCACAGAGAACAAACATCTTACATCTTCCAGACAACAGTTGGTGACTTCACACCGAGAGGCACACTGAGGCTGGCGATGCCACGTCTCAGGCTGCACGCTAAGTGACTACAGTCTTGTAGCCCACTCTGTTTTGCTTCTTAAACAAAGACATATAAAATATTAAAATCTCCCTAAGCTGATGTTGTATTCTGCTTAATACCACAGGGCATCTAAATGCCTAACTAGAATACCCACAGGAAGGCAGCTGAAGAGCCCTCACAAACCAGTTTCCTTTCTATATGGTACATCTCAGGGCCTGTGGTGAAGCCATTCTGCCCCCTGGGGGGCACTGGGGAAATTTATGGGAGACTGATTATTACAGGGATTGGACAGTTGGGAGCCAAGATTACTATATGTCCCACAGTACAGGGGATTGTCACACATAATGTATGATTTTCTAATGTCCCACTGGATTTTCATGTAGATGAAGAACATGTTTATCATTTAATCAATATGTGGGCCTGGAACCAGACTCTGTTTTGCACTTAAACACTAACTATTTATTATATAGTTTTCTTACACACTGAATTTGCCAGGAATGCAAATAGCATACACATTGAGTAAGCAGTATACTATATATAGCTTGGAGCTTTACTAAGCTTGGTTTACCATTTCAGAAAACCACATCGCCAATGACAATGTAGCTCACCAAATAACACACAGATATGGGGCTGCACTTGTAACTGTCACATTCACCATGATTTTACATGCAGGTGTGAAGCACTGGCTACTGCTTTCCGGCTTCTAGAGAAGGCATGCCCGAATTTCTGCATACTGAGATACACTGTGTGGACATTGTGTGGACTGAGATACTGAGATGACTTTGCGTGGACATTTTTTAGTAGGTGAGACATATTCTCTGTGAAGTTCATCCTAGTGCAATAAAGGAGTCAGTAAAGGGGGCATCTGAACATGTTTACTGAGTCAATGCAGTGGGTTTGAGAAGGTTGAGGGGCACTGTGTTAGTGCATCAGACCCTCACAATAAACTACCCAAGGTAGGTCTGGCCACAATATTTGGTCTTCAGCAGACAAAAGCCTGGAATAACTGTAAAATAGGCTCATCCACACCCATCCAGGCAGATATGGGGCCTGGGTCAGATGCTCAGCTCTGTTCATGACATGCTACTTCCTTGTTATTCCTTAGAAATAGATACACTTTGCTTATTCATACAAATTTCCTAAATTTTATATGAATCAATCTCATCTACTATAGCTGCAAGGAAAACATTTACTGAAGTTCCACATTAGTGTTTAAACCACTAATTGGAAAAGCAATTCTAACTGCTGTTGGCATGTTTTGGGGTAGTTTTACTCCTAGATGGAGGAAAGGTTCACACAGTTATAATTCTTAATGGATTATACTTTAATCAAATAATTTCTGTCCCTTGTAGTGTCCTTCCCATTGAATTCAAATGTTTCCATTATTGATATTGCCACACATACTTTTCTTCTCATTAGCATTTGCCTGGTATACTTGGATCATACTATCATACTTTTGTATCTAGCTTTTTGTTTGTTTGTTTGTTTGTTTTTAGGAGATGGGGTCTCACTCTGTCACCTAGTGTGGGCAAGCAAGCAAGACCCTGTCTCAAAAAAAAAAAAAAGCAGAAATTTATTCTGGAGGCTGGGAAGTCCAAGATCAAGGTGCCAGCGTCTGATGTGAGCCTTCTTACTGCTGCCTCACATGACGGAAGCTGGAAGGGCAAGAGAGGCCACTCCCCGAAGCCCTTTTTATAACGGCATGAATCCACTCATGAGGGCTCTGCCATTAAACACTTCCTGTTAGGCTCCACCTCCCAACATATGTGCACTGAGGATTCCATTTCCAACACATTCATTTTGAGGGGAACACATTCAAACGATGGCATTTACTTCTCTAGTAATTAAAGAGTATAGGTTATTTTGCCTTTCTTTAAAGGGTAATGAGTTTTGACAGGTAGTCAAATCACTAGCAGATCCACTTAATCCTTTAGACTTAGCTTTATTCTTTGTTAGGGCAGTCTATTTAGAAATTGTTCTTAGTCCTAGGTTGTGGGCCTTACTGTAGAGTGTGGTCTTACTTTTACACTGTGTCCCTTCTGGGGTCTTAACTAAATGCCCAAGGTGTTCACAGAATCCATCCACATTGGCAAGGCCGAAACTCCAATGTCTCTCAGCACATACACCTCTGATACCTCTGCTCAGCTTTCTTTCCCACAGCAGCCACTCTCTGCTGAGCCTCTCATGGTCTTTCATTGCATGTTCATGACCAAGGTCTTAGTCAAGGATGAAAAGGAGTGCTCACATTGACCCCTGAGCACTCCCCAGCCTACATGGCCGCCTCCTCTTCTATACTCTGCTCTGCAAATTCCAGCCACTTTGGCAGACCCAAACTCCACTCTCTACCTCCTTAGCTTAGCAAGACCACTGTACTCTGCTTGGGCTCCACATTACCGTGCAGTGGTCTAATAAATACTCCCAGTAGAAAGCTGGGGTGACAGTGGGATTCACATTATTGTACTTAGCCAGTGCCTGAAAATAACTGACTTATATTTTGTCCAGTTTTATAACTGCAATCATGTAGAAGGGCAGCTGAGTACCAGTTACTCAGCTGTGGCCAGAAGCGGAATTCAATTATATGTATTTTTAAGTTTTCTTTTTTCTATATTAACTGCTTTCTCGCAAGCTGTTTTTTCTGTTTGAGTCTGATGCCTGTAGGTTCTTTTATTTTGGTTATTATTCAGAGTGTGTTCATACTAGTGATTTCAAATAGCATTTAATAATTCTGAGCTCTTTTTAAAAAAGTGCTGTTGGTTTTCTTTTCCTCTAAAAACATGGGCTGCCATTCTGATGCTAAAGTTACCTTCATAATCGGAAGAAGGTCTTCTACTTTGTGTACCTTTTCCAGGGCTTCCCGAACTTCTAGCAATCCTTTAGGATTATTAGCTCTTAAAGAGAGACAGAGAGAGATAACAACTGAGATTAATGCAGAATTGTAACAATTAATCATGCTATTATCTTTAATTTAAATAAATTGACCTCAATTTTGAGTAGCTCAACATTCAAAATGGTAGGCCACAAATAAAGCTTCCAAATAACGGGATAGTTCAATTCTAATGAGTTTTGGACTGCAGATGAAAATTAAGGAAACAGCAGCAGATGAGAATTAAGGAAACATCTAGAAGGCAAAACAGGAAAAAGCAGAATGGATCAACACCCAGTGTTTGTGTGAACATGTATGGTTATGAGTTCGGTTCTTAAACCCTGATTTTCCTATTCCAGCTCTAAAATTAAATGTGGATGTTTTGTTTTGTTTTTTTTCCTTTCTAAAGCTGCTCAAATGAAAGTATTCTGCTAGGTTTTTCCACCGATTTTATATTTACTTGGTGATATTTAAGCATTCAGATTTTTTTTTCTCCTAGTGTTCTGCTCATTGTTTTATCTATCCCATCCTGCCTTTCAAGTGAAGGAGAATAAGTATTAAAGCTGAAATCCCTAAAAGATAAATCCAAAGAAACATCCTGCTTTATAGAAGAAAGTGACTAGAAAAGTCACAATAGTGCATGTAAAGTTAAAAACACTTCAGTTGAGGTCTATGGATTTTGTATTAAAAAGAAAGTGATTATGAAAGCCTTTATGATTCTAAACACTGTGTAAAAATTTGATAGACCTTGTTCAGCCTGTCAACAGGCTTAGTTCTCAAGTTTCAAAAATACAACAAATATAAAATACATGAAATCAACTCATTACTAAGAAGGAGAAAATTAAAGGCTTACCCATGATAAACAAGAATTCTGTCTTTAATAAAATGAAGTATTTTCTCAAAATATTCTAGGTATCTCATGTTGATCACCTGACCCCTATAAGGCAAAAATAATAAAATTAAGAATATTTTTATAGAAGAATATGCTCAAGCCAACATCTAATTTCAAAGTTAATTTAAAAAAACAAGAAACTATGAGAATAATGTAGAAAAAAAAAGTCTGGGAAATTCGCTTGTTCATAGTCAATGAGTGGTGAAGCAAAGCTCTGTCTTAGCAAGACTGCCTGCCAGCTCACAGGGCCTATTCTCGCAGGAGAGGCATCAAACTCAGTGCCAGATCAGCCACAATGGGGAGACAAATCCCCCAGCACTGAAGTGAGGTTCAGACGTTCATATCAGCATCCTCTGACGGATCCCATCACTTGTGGGCAGTGTGCCGTCTCCCCTTCCTCAGTTCTCCCAACAGCATTATCCAATACCCTGTCTTGCTCTCTAGCTCACTAGCAGTCTCCTTTCCTCTACCCACTCTGAATACTCTTTTCCTCACACTTCTATCCCTTCTGGTCTTTTCCTTTTAAACTCTCTCCCAGAACTCCATGTTCAGCCAACATGCTGAGTCACATGACACAGCTGACTGCTCCCGGGACATCGCTCCCTGGGTTCCCACCAGGCATCCCAAACCTCAAAGGTTACTGTCAAATAAGAATTCCCTCCTGCACCCCACACTTCTCCCAGCCTCTCCACTACATGTGTCCACCTACTTTTCGTTCTGGTGCTCTCTGGCCTAATGGGACAACCACGTACCTGAGGGAAGGTGGCCTTCCTCTAGCTCCATGCCCTTCCCACTGCAGCCCAGCACCAGTGCTCCTGATCCTATCTTTTAAGAGTCTAGCTCTTCCTCTCCAACTCACTACCACACAGCTTTTGAGGCCTTTGCACTTGTCCACCTGAACAGCTACACAATTTTCCAACCTCCTCCCTTACCTCCGAGGTTCCTGCCTCCTCTCCAATCTATTTTGCCATCTTCTCCCAATGTGCAAATCTGTTCCTGTTACTTCTCTGCTTATAATCCCTGAATGGCTCACCATTGTCTTCAGGGGAAAAAATTCCTTAGCTTGGACTATAAAATGATTTTGTTCTGACTTCTGCCTATCTTTCTAGCCTTAATTCCTGATACTCCCTTAATTGCAAACTCACCACCAGGTGTAACGAGTTAGTCACAGTTTCCTGACCATACCTAATTCATCCATGGGTCCATGTTAATCACCCCACCTCTCTCTGTTTTCCATTTTTCCAAATAGCCCTGTAGCACCAGAAGGCTGAATCAGGCACCCCTTCTCCAGGTTCCCATGGCATCCTGTGCATGTGATCACCTCACTCTTAACACACTGCATAGTAGTTGTCTGCTGGTCTGTCTGCTGTGAGTGTTCAGCAGGTGGGGCTGTATCTCCCTTCTGTATCCCCATCACACAGCACAGCACAGCACACTGGCTGATCCACAGTAGCCTTCGATTAAAGTTAGTTGCTTGAGTCTACCTATCTATGCCACAAATTATTCCATGAGAAATAGGAATATACAAGTCACAAGGTGAAAAGAAATTTGTTTTCTAGAAATTAAAAAAATAAATATACATACAAATTATATTTCCATTAAAACCTAAACTTAAATGTCAAAGGTGTATAGAATAATATTTTCTTAATGCAGCTTCCTGGAACTAGAAGCATTTTAGAGGTGACACAACTACCATATTTATACATTTTATCTAAAATTAAATTCATTAAAAGACGGGCTGATAATATAGGTCTCCACGAAACTGATATTCTTTAATATTTGTTCACCATTTATTTAGAAGGCAGCTAGGCACATAAAGAAAGAGCAAAGAAGTGAGCATTTCACCCATGTCCCCAACTAGCAGAGCCTCTGGACAAAACAGAAGTTTTCCAGCCAACCTGACTTGCCCTCTCCAGATGGCAGCTTAGTTACCAGACAGTGTTATTTATCTAAGCTCTTTGTGTGTTGGGGTGGAATGGGGAGCCTTTACTCCACCATGAGAGACTTGTCAAATAATTTATTTGAGCCATGTACTATTAACAGAATATTATGGTAAATGTAATGTTCTCCATCTAATAATTTTCTATGTCTTAAGACTCCTTAAAGACTGACACCCTAGGAAAACATCTGCAATCTACCCTTCGGTTGTGCTCTACACCAGACAGAAGGGCCTGGAGAAGGAGTATGGCACGTGCTACGTTTCTTTCTGCAGCTGGGCTAGAAGAAAGGAATGCAGGCAGGACTCCGCAGGTGCAGAGTCAATCAGTATGTTCCCTGGTCAAAAAGTCACCAGGAAAGAAGCAATGGGTCACTCCTGGTCTCCATGGCCTGTGTCTTGAGAATAAACTCCTAGGAAAAGAAGAAAGATGCACAAAAGGTTCGTACCTGATTAAATTAATGTGGTTGTTAAAACCTCTGCTAAGACTTCGTGCTGGCATTTGATCTAACCACAGCACGGGCTGGTCTGGGTCGGCAATCCTATAAAACAGAGACCTTTATAAAACCAGAAGTGTTCAGAAGCATTCCAAATAAAACATGTAGAAGTGTTTGCAAAGGTGGGGATAAAGCAACAGCTAGTCCATTATATCTAAAAATGTGATGTCCATACCTACAAATTCCAAACAGATGTGCCAGCTGGACCAGGCGAGAAGCCAAGTAAAGGTAAAGGTTTAGGAGCAGAGCACAGTTTTTGTCATGCAAATGAATATCAAAGGTTACTCTAAACTAGCTAGTTGCCAGGCACACCATTATCTATAAAGGGACTGGTCCAGCGAAGTTCATTCAGAGGTACCACAGGTAATGGATCTGTTCTTTCAAAGAGACTGTTTCTAAAATGTTTCATGTAAATAGGTGATTGAAAATGTGAAAACAATCAATTCTTTTTTTTTTTTTTTTGAGGTGGAGTCTCGCTGTGTCGCCCAGGCTGGAGTGCAGTGGCGCGATCTTGGCTGACTGCAAGCTCCGCCTCCTGGGTTCACGCCATTATCCTGCCTCAGCCTCCAGAGTAGCTGCGACTACAGGTGCCCACCACCACACCCAGCTACTTTTTGTATTTTTAGCAGAGACAGGGTTTCACCGTGTTAGCCAGAATGGTCTCGATCTCCTGACTTCGTGATCCGCCTGCCTCGGCCTCCCAAAGTGCTGGGATTACAGGCATGAGCCACAGCGCCCAGCCAATCAATTCCTATTTTGAAAATATTAGTTAAGTGTATGTCAAATAATAAAGATGCCAGCAATTTCTAACAAACTTTAGAGAGGAAAACCTAACTTGGAAGGCCTGGTGTTAGCAAGCAAAACAGGGTTCATAGCCTGTTAGCTGAAACAGACTGACGTTATTTGACAATGATAAGACTTATAGTTTATTTTCACTGAGATGTTAGTTACCTTCTCCATTTAACTGCAATGTCAAACATGTCTCTCCACTGCATCAACCGTGTCTTTCCATTCATTCGAACTTTTGAGTTGGTCCATGTACGCTGCACGGCTTGCATGACCTCCAATGCGGCCAAACCCATAGCTACGAGAAAGGAATATCAAGAAGAGTTAGTACACTTTAGAGGGACTGAGTTCCACCTACTTTACAGACTCTCAGTGATAACTCCAGAGTTAGCACATAAAGGGTCAGAAGTATTGGTGATATAACAAGACCCAAGGCACGTTTCAGTCATGATAGTCCTACTAAAATTAAAACCCATCAGAATTAACTAGAGACAACTCAAGTTGTCTGCTCCCAACTCTGCTTCCTACTGAAACAAGTGGAGGTTTGCATTCTTCCTCACTCCTATAATAAGGAAATAGCTCCCTGGATCAGCTGTCTGATTTTGAGTAAGGACTTAAGATCTATATTCTAGTTTATACTACAGCAATAGCAAAAAAGCCAAGGATGGAAGCAGTCTTCTTTCAGAATTCAGTTTGAATGATTCTACACATTTCTATTCTGATCACATGGAGAATCTGAATAAGCACAATAAATACTAATTTATTAAAATGCACAACATGGCTTAACCACCCTTCCTCTTATGCCAGGAATATTTTCATTTTCAGGTGGTTTCCAGAATACCTCTGTGTATTCTCTTGTTTGGCAGGAAACCAGGTGTTTCATATTGCATCAGGGATCCCAAACGATCAGCCACACAAATCAGCTCCTGTACTTCAGGCTTATAACTCTCAAAGTTCTGATGTAACACATCTCTGGAAGAAACATCATGTACATGATAAGGACTTTTACAACACACATTTGGTAATCCAATTCCACCTGAGAAGCAGTCACTTCCTCCACTGGAAAACTAATGAAGCATTCTATGACCACATAATCCTTACTTCAGTCCTTTGCACCCAACCATACCTCAGCTTAAAAGGGAATCTTTATGACGGCATGTGCATAATTGCCATCACATGCTGGTTAGTAACAGTGAAAACTATGATAACTAGCGTGCAATTCAGAAGACACCTCTTTCCATTATTTGCTTTGTAAACTTCTCCAGAATACATTCCTGAATGGACTGCCTTTTTCAACAAGCAACCAAATCTCTGCCCTTTGTCCATTCCTCACCCCTGCCCAAGTTGTATTAGAACAAGCATACTTGGAATGATACATGGAAATACTACTGTTTAGCTGCCAACCTGCTTGATGCTTTTATAACAAAGACTGAAATTCTAAATTACAGGTTGTTCTGGGGATCTCCAAGACCATCCTTACTCAGGCTCAGAAATTGGCTGAAAGGGCTCAGTGGACTTAGCACATAATGATACTCACAATAGTAAGTATCATTTTTTGTTTTGTGTCCTTTACAAAACAAAACCAGCAGAGGGAAGAGGCACATTGGGAGAAGTCTGGAGGAAACCAGTCACAAGCTTCCAAGGGTCCTCTCCCAAGGAAGTCATATATGACACATTAAATTCTCCCAGCGATTAGTTGCAAACACGTGTAAAATGCTGCCAACCAGGAAAGCTCATTAAAGACTCAGTGGCCAGGGTTATAGACACCTTATGCCTGGCAAGTTCCCAAATTCCAGATACCCAGAAGGAAAGCAAGCAAGTGTTGAATAGAAACCACACTGTTTGAACACACAGTTTAGGCACAGGAAGCCTCTCCTATTAGTTTTGGGAGTGGTAGGAATCCCCTCAAAATCCAAGTTCCCAGATACCAACCAAGGGTCACTCTTGCAAACAGTCCTTTCTAAGGACAGCAGTCACAGACCTGCTATGTTAACTCTTTTGTGCACAGAAATATTTCTCAAAAAAGGAGTGGTTAGAGAACATGCATAATCTCCATGAGCAATCAATTTTCTTTTTATTATTTTTGTTCATTTAATAGTTGAGACACATAGAAAACACAAAGTCAAATTACCCAGTTTAAGAACTAGAGCAATTCATGCAGTTGTATCTACTTGTATGCTGCTTTCCTATCCCATCCTCCTGTCTCTTGAAATGTGTGCTCCTGATTCACTTACCTTTTTAAAAACTAGGTTTGTTATATACATATATATATATATACAGTATACTCTACAGTTTTGCTTATGAGCTTTGGGAGAAAAAATATGTGAGAGCACAGCTTACTGACTTGCTGCTTTTATTCAACATTACATTTTAAAATTAATCCACATTGTTGCCTCCGTCATTTGTTTATACTGCTGTATAATATCCCATTGTGTGACTGTGTCACATTTATCCATTCTTCTGTTGATGGACATTTGGGTTGATTTCCAGTGTCAGCTGTGAACAAATTCTGCTGGCAGACCTGTACAAATCTCTCCTGGTAGATATGTGCACAAGTACAAAGTTCTCTGAATAGACATAGGAACAGAATCTTATATCAAGTATGAGAATATTCAGCTTTACTAGATAATGACAAACTGCTTTCCAAAGTGGTTGTAGCAACTTATACTCTAACCAGGAGTATAAAAGTTCTCCATAATCTCCCTTCTGACCAATATTACTATTATCAGACTTTGTAACATTTGCTCATCTAGTGGCTGAAAAAAATCTCAGGAGGCCTTAATTTATGAACTAAAGTATCTCTTCATGTTTGTCATTCATGTTTTCCCTGTGGTAAAATTACTTGTTCATGTCTTTTGCACACTTTTCTATTGGTTGTCTCTTATTTTTTAATTTGTAGTGATACTTCATAAACTTGGACACTAATTCTTGGTCAGTTATTAAATTTGCAAGTACCTTTATCCAATTTGGGCTTATTTTTCTTTCTTTATGGTGTCATTTGTTGAACAGAAGTTCTTAGGTTCAAGGTAGTCCAATTTATCAATCTTTTTGTTTCAGATCTATGCTTTGTGCTTCTTATGAAATCCTTGTCTACCCCAAAGTCATAAACATCTTCATTTATATTTCCTCCTAAAGTTTAAAATGTTTTGCCATTCATACTTCAGATTTTCATCCATTTGGAATTAGATTACTATGCCATCACAAATATCAATTTTATTTTATCCATAAAATAACCTAATTGGCCCACTCCCACATCTTGACCAGTCCCACTCTGATCTCTAACATACCTTTACCATTTATCCAAGCTATCTATTCTCTTCCTTTAGTCCACTTGTCTATCCCTGCACCAATACCATTCTGTTCATTATTATATTAAGTTTTGCTACCTGGTAAGATGAGAAGCTTCCTCTTCAAGCCTGAGCATCCTCTTCTTTGGAAGTATCTTGATTATTCTTGGTCCTTTGTTCTTCCATAGAATTTACAGAATTTGCTTAAGAAGTGCCTCAAAAAAACTTGGGATTTTGAATGGCATTTTATTAAATATATAATTAATTTGCAGAGAAATGGCCTACTAATGTTACTGAACTTCCAATCCATGAACATAGTATTTCTCACCATTTATTTGTTTTATCTTAGTAACTTTCAATTAAGTTTTGTGATCTCCATACAGATTTTATACAGATTTTGTAAGATTTATTTCTAAGTATTTGTTACTATTATAAATGATATTTTTGTTGCATATATATAGAAATGTAACTGATTATTGTATATCGATTATAAACAATGAGCTTGCTAAACTCTCATCATTTCCTATAATTTGTAGATCTTCTAGGTTTCCTTTGTAGAAAATTATGTGATCTGCAAACAATGACAGCTTTCTATTTTCCTTTCTAATCCATATCACTGATTTCTTTTTCTTCTTTCTGTGCACTGTCTAGGACTTGTAGTTCAGTATTACAGAGAAGCACTGATTCTGGGCTTTTTGCTTCAACTCCCAATGGTAATGTTAATGTATCTACCATTTCATTAGTTAAAATGATGTTTGCTATAGGTGTTTTTTGTTTTGTTTTGTTTTTAGAGATGGGGTCTTTGCTGTGTTGCTGTAGTGCAATGGATGGCTATTCACAGGCACAAGGATAGCATGCTTGATTGAACTCCTGGGCTCAGGCAATTCTCCTACCTCACCCTCCCAAGTAGCAGGGAGTAGCGTGCCACCATGCCCAGCTTATAGCTCAGTTTTGAGAAAGGAAAAAAAAATCATCTTCATTTAAAGCACTTACTTTATGTGGGGTTGCAACCCTGGCTGCTCTTCGTAGTCTTCTATGAGGAAAGGCAGATTTTTAGCCCAGTGGTCCTTAAAGCTTCCAGGCAGATCCACATCAATGTTATATTCCGTAAGGGGGGTATCAAGGTGTGCATGAAGATATCGAGAATACTCTGCAGAAAGGAAATGAGATCTGACACATCCAAATACTGCTAAAGAAACTTTCTTATGGCTAGCTGCCATACAAATACTTTATAACAAGCTGTTCTTCAATTATAAGAATTCTAAAGAGTTTCTAAATTTCAGTAAGTCACTATTAGTATATGATAGAGGTAACCTGCCATTGACTTGAGATAACAAGGTCAAATATAAGTCAGTCAGTCTGGGTCTACTTTGGCTAAATTTTTTTTTCTTTTTTTTTTTTTTTTTTGAGACGGAGTCTTGCTCTGTCGCCCAGGCTGGAGTGCAGTGGTGCAATCTTGGCTCACTGCAAGCTCCGCCTCCCGGGTGCAAGCCATTCTCCTGCCTCAGCCTCCCGAGTAGCTGGGACTACAGGTGCCCACCACCATGCCCGGCTTATTTTTTGTATTTTTAGTAGAGACAGGGTTTCACCGTCTTAGCCAGGATGGTCTCGATCTCCTGACCTCGTGATCCGCCTGCCTCAGCCTCCCAAAGTGCTGGGATTACAGGCATGAGCCACCGCGCCCGGCCTACTTTGGCTAAATTTTAATCACCTTTCCAGGAAAACCACCAAAAATCTCATTGTTTTCAATTCCAGAGCTTGAGAATCCAAGTTCAGTGTCAGATAGAGCCTGGTACTCTGTCAACTGGTATACAGATTAATTGGGTATATGATTTCACCAAATAATGGACTGCTGCTTATCTCTATGAAAGCAGTGTAGGAAAAAACCCAAAGTACAGAGTACCTGCCCCTTCTGCCTATAATTCACAAGTGCAAGCTCCACTGAACCAGAAAAAAGGGAATTGTAATTCAGGTAGAAGAAAGATGTTCTCTAACAGGTAGCCCCTAGCCACCTGGCTATTGGATACTTAATGAGGCTAGGGTGATTGAAACTGAATTTTAAATTTTATTTAATTTGAATTAATTTAAACTTACAAACTGACACTTGATTCAATCATTAGAAAACTTCAGTATGTTTGGAACAACTTGCACATACGAACCTACCTTTTTAACTATAAATATTATAAATTCTAAATTCAGATCAAGTATTTCCAATGAAAATTTAACATCCAAATTCAGATGTACTATAGCATAAACTATACATCAGATTTCAAAGACTTAGTGCAACAAATAATGTAAAGTATCTAATGAATAGCAGTTTCATATTAATTATGTTATATATTGAATGGCTATTTTGGGTATACTGAATTTAAAATTAGACATTATTAAAATTAATTCCACTTCTTTGATTTTCACTTTTCTAATGTGGCTACTACAAATTTAAAATTACATACACAGCTTTCCATTTTTTTTTATTTTGGACAGTCATGGTATAAAGGGCTTATACCATGTATAACAATACAAATAAGAATGTAGGCTTTAATAAAAAACTGTCTTCAGAGACAGGAGATAAAAGGCGAGTAAAAGTACAACTAATAAAAGGGTAACTGCAAGATTTGCTTTCTTCCTCACCCATATTTATCCAAAATATATGATAATTTTGATATGAAGGAATGACAAGTCAAAGATACCAAGTTCACATTTAACAGTAAGAACCAGCTGGGCGTGGTGGCTCATGCCTGTAATCCCAGCACTTTGGGAGGCCGAGGCAGGCGGATCACGACGTCAAGAGATCGAGACCATCCTGGCCAACATGGTGAAACCCTGTCTCTACTAAGAATACAAAAATTAGCTGGGCATGATGGTGCGCCCTTGTAGTCCCAGCTACTCAGGAGGCTGAGGCAGGAGAATGGGATGAACCTGGGAGGCGGAGGTTGCAGTGAGCTGAGATTGCACCACTGTACACCAGCCTGGTGACAGAGCAAGACTCCGTCTCAAAACAAAACAAAAAAACAGTAAGAACCTCACAGAATGTCAGTTTCCTGCCCTTCTTGTATTCTTGGATGAGATGTGATGAGACACAAATACTCCAGATGCTTGTCACATTTAGTTCAAAATATGGCTTTTAGACTTAAGTAAAAAATGTTTTAACTTTAGAAAGTAAAAATTTTAAAAGTGGTAGAAAATGCATTTGACTGATCTTTCGAAGATATAAACATGTAGTCTCGACACTAGCACTGACAAGGTGTGGCTGTGGACAAGTCACCTAGCCTCTTTCAGACTCCACTGTTTCATATGAAACATAAAAGAGTCAAGCAATATGATTTCTACAGCTTTGAGCATGAAAATCCAACAATTCTGTGATTTTCTGACTTACCTCGGAGATACTTCACTTTAAGATACTCAGGGCTAGCCTTCTGGCCTGGGAGAGGATCATTCAGCATAACTTTTGTTTGTGCTTTTATCCCTTCATAAAACTGTCCCATGGCAACATGGCTGAGCCCTTTCATATACTGGCACACTTCATTATATGGCTCTAGCTGCAGACACCGCTGAGGACAAAATGCTGCATTAGTAGCAATACAGTTTAGGAAAACTTTGAAATGCTTTATTCTTTACTCTGGAATTACTTTTCCTTCCAGGTTCAACCAGACCTGTAAGCTAGTCTACAGGACAAGGGCAATGATTTCTTCTCTTTCTTTTTGTTGGAGCAGAAACACTATTCTCAGTCCCCCTTCTCTATTCATTTCACTAAACTTCACTGAAGAATAATCCAATGATTCCAATTACAGTGTTCTTATTTATGGATGCTCACCTTAAAGTTCTTAAGGGCTTCCTGTAAGCTGCCGTGGTGGTAGAGCATCATTCCCCGGAGCTGGAGGGTTTGCACATGATTTTGGTTGAGCAACAGTGCCTTTTGAAAGCTCTCAGTGGCTGCTTCAAAATTGCCCAGTTCTCTAGGTATTTAATAATAGTTATGAATACAATATAGATATTACGGGAAACATACAGAATAAGCTATCCTCAGAATTATGGACCAATATGTAAACAAGATACCTTGATGGGGGTGTTCCCTTTGTTACTTTTTTATAGCCTCTGACATATTACATTTCACTTACTTCTAAATCTCACCAGCTCATAGGATAACCACAGAGCTCTTGAAATTCTGTGGGGAAAATTCATCTGCTGATTTCCAAAGGCAGTCGCTTATTCAAACCCCTCTCCTTGATTATTCACAATGAGTCCCAAACCCTAAAAAACTGTGTAAATTTTAACATATGGATAAAAACACACTTTTCCCATTTGGAAGAAAATATACCAATTATAATCATAAACAGTTCATCATTCTCAATCAAATTCATAGCCTTAAAAATGCATTTTTTTTTTTTGGTCACCAAAGTTGCTTTGCTTAAAATCTAGTAAATCATTATATAATTTAGAATTCTGAAAAAAGAAGTGTATTTTAGAATTGTAACCATTCCAGGATGGAAATGGTTGTTATGGATCAATCTGCTTTTTATTTGCTTTTTAAATAGGTTTAGAAACCGGGTCTCACTGCATTGCTCAGGCTGAAATCAGCCTCCTGGGCTCAGGCGATGCTCCCACTTCACCTCCTGAAAAGCGGGACCCAATTCTCTATAAATAATTAACATTTTTAAAAACTATAATTCCTGCTTACATTCATACAGCACTTTACAAGGTGCTTTCAAATCTGTTTTCAATTTATATTCAATAATTCTGTGAGACAGGAAGCATAAATATCATTCCTTAAACCCCAAACAAATCCAAACACACTTTTTCCAAGTTAATATAAGAGCTCCTCAAACTATCAGATAAATAAGCTCTTGAATGTAATCCTTCCTGAATAAGGTACCTAATAAAGGGACTTTCTGTCGCTATCTTTCTTTTCTAGCTTTTGTAGCACCTTTACAAGTGAGAAGCCAGAAGCTCAGGGAAGTTAAGCACTCATACCTGCAGAACGACCAAGGCAGAACTAAGTCATGAGCTCCTTCACTCATGCCATCCTACCTCCTTTTCATAACACAATATACTTTTTTTTCCTGTTTTGAGATAGAGTCTCGCTCTGTCGCCCAAGCTGGAGTGCAGTGGCTCAATCTCGGCTCACCGCAACCTCGACTCCCGGGTTCAAGCGATTCTCCAGCCTCAGCCTCCCAAGTAGCTGGGATTACAGGAACCCACCACCATGCCCAGCTAATTTTTGTATTTTTAGTAGACACAGGGTTTCACCATGTTGGCCAGGCTGGTCTTGAACTCCTGACCTCAAGTGATCTGCCTGTCTCAGCCTCCCAAAGTGCTAGAATTACAGGGGTGAGCCACCACTCCCGGCTTACTTTTTTTTTTTTTTTTTTTTTTTTTAAGCCAAAAGTCACAATAGCTCTATTCATCAGGGCAATGCATGGGGTCAGGAAGCCAAGTTCTAGTTACAACTTCTCATTCTCAGTAGATGTACATTATAATCACAACTTTTCCATCCCTTCATTCTAGGACTCTTCAAAGAGATCATAGGAAATTTACCTTAGTTACTAAGAAAGTAGCAGCAGCATCTATACCCCAATAGCTTACAATGCCACTATTCAAAACAACAACCCTTGAAGGATGAACGTTTTCTAGACCAATACACACGCTGAAGTTAAGAGAGAATACTGTGCATCATGACATCCTCTGATACAATTTTTTTTTCTGCATTTCAGAGAAAATATCAACAAGTCTATATATACTTGCACAATTCAAAATATCCATCTCCTTTGGTTAAGAAATACTATTTCTTTTAAATATTACGTGAAGCTATCTTGTCTCCCCACCCTTCAGCCTCCCTCCTACCCCAACTGTTATTATTTTACTCACCTATACGCCTGCCCTAGACTTTTATATGCATCAATAAAGTCAACTTTCTGCTTCAAAGCTTCTTTGAAGGATTCAATAGCTTCCTGTAAAAAGTGTAGAGAAAATTATTTCATTTGCATAATTGTTAAAATTGAGATTCACTTAAATCATAAAAGGATTTAAATATATATCCTGGTCTCTGACAGATTTTCTTTTAAATAGGAGGACTTTTAAAAAAGAGAGGCAGAAAATGCAATAAACTATAAGTCAGAAGGATTTAATTTCAGTAAACAAATGCATTACTATGAAAAATATGAGCCTTAAATTTCTCCCCTTTACAATGGGAAATCAGCTTTCCATTTTCTCTACTTTATTACTAGCTACTTCATTAAAACTTTGAATACTAATCATTTCACCTTCATATTATTAATATCATATCCTTAATTAAGAAAGGCCCTAGGACCAAAAGCAAGCCTAACAGCTGTGTGAAATAATTTAAAATGATCATAACTGGCAACATTTAAAATTGAACCGAGAGACAAAAAAGAAAGCCCAATGTGAAACTGTTTCTAAAACAAGCAAAAAGGCTCCTAGATTCACCAACTGAAGGATTCCCATGATCTACAAGGAAAAAGAAAAAGTAAAACAAAACAAAACAAAAACCTTAAGTTGGAGGTGTTTGGGGTTAGCTTCCGTCGGCCTAACACCAAGTCTGTGGCTAAGAAAGTGAGAACTCCTAAGCAGGCACTATCCTTTGGGAAGCTATCCTTGGAAATGCATGGTGTACTTGGCTACTGCCTAACTCCCTCTCCATCTATGAAAACTATTAATCAAGTGTACCATTCTATTTAAGTAGAAACAACCTAGGCTTAAACCAACATTAAATGTACTTTTCACTGTGACTTATACACTGCAATAAAAAAATTATGACTATATTAGCTTACTAACACTTTTCCTAAGGAAAAGACATATCTTACTAAAGTTACCTGCTATAAAGCATCATGATCTCTAATAGCTTTAATGCAAAAGACATGACTTTAGATAATTTTACACCTGATTAGATAATTCATAGAAGAAAACTACTGAAGATGTCACATACCTTGTACATGGTAGGCACTCAATAAATATTTAATGATTTGGTAAGGCACACAAAATTGTTTTGCAAAAGCAGTACAATTCTAATTCTTTTCAAAAAGGCATCATTCCCTGCACCTTGATTTTCTCTGGAAGGGAGACAGTAGGACAAGACAGGCTGGTGTGCAAACTCTTCAAAGGCAACGATGGGATGACAATCTACTAATTAAGGACTCCTGCTGAATATCTATGGTTGGGTAGAGAGATAAGAATGGAGAAACTTTAACATTTAAGAAATGTTAAAGATCACTTTTAGTTAGGCTTCTTGCCATGGTGTAACCTTGATCTTTTAAGAGTTTACCACTATATTCTTAATTCAGTAAACATATATTGAGCGCCTACTATGTGCCAGAGACAGTGTGAGGTGCAGGGAAGGCAAGGATAAGCCAGTCATTATCTCTGTCCTCTAAGAATGGAGTCTAGTTAGAAAGCCAATTGTGTCACCAGGTTATCGGAATACAAATTAAGAGCTACAATAGAGATATAAGTAAGTCTCTGAGAATTAAGAGAAAGAAACCACTAACTGAGCCTGGGGTAACAGAACAGGCTTCAGGGAGGAAGTGACAATTGAGTTGGGTCTTGGAGAATGAAAAGGAATTTGGTAAAGAAAGAGGGCATTTTGGAGAGGGGAAATAGTGCTGTACAGTGGCACAGATCACTCAGAAATGGTGCAGGAGTGCAGGGTGCATGGGTGGGTGCAGCGGTGAGGGAAAAGATGGGAGACCAGGCTAACATGGGAAGCTGGGCCAGGAAAGGAAGGGCCTCCTGGGCCAAGCTGTGTAGGCAGTGAGGACTAGGGGGCTTCACACAGGTGCATGACCTCAGGAAATGTACTTTTTAGAGATGATTACTACTAGCAGCAACAAAGACAGACTAGGGACGGAAGGGAATGGAGACAGGGAGCCAAATTAGGGAGTTGCTGCAGTAGTCGGAGCAAGAGATAATGAAAGCTCAAACTGAGAAAGTGTCTCTGAGGAGAGAAAAGAAGGGTCAACCTCAGGAGACATTTTGAAAGGCAAACTACAACAGAGTTCGGTGGCTGCCTGGGTATGGGAGATGAGGGAGAAGAAAGGGTAGGAAGCTTTTAAGCTGAAGAGCTTGGGTGGGTGGCGAGAACATTAACCAAGTAAGGAAGTACAGGAGAAAGGGCAGCTGCAGGGGGGGATGGGGTGGGGCAGGAGGGAATAACGAGCCCATCGGGGCGTGTTAAGTCTGGAGTGCTTGTGGACAGCTAGGTGGAGACGCCCAGGGGGCTGCCCACTCCACTTACAGCATGCTTGGACGCCACAGTTCTTCAAAGTCTGATTTCTCTTCAGCTTTTAAGAGTCTTTGGTTTCGGGGTTCCTGTCTAATCACTGCACAGCTCTCTACCTCATTCTGCCAAAGAGGGGACATAGTAGAATCAAGATTTTAAGGCGTTGGGAACAAAGAAACTACGTTTGAATGAATCAATCTCTAAGCACATGAACTGGCTCTGAATTAATTTGCTTGGCAAATGCCATCCCACCATTTTCAGTCCCCATCTTTCTTACTAGTTGACAGGCAACCACCACCCTAGGGCTGTTCCTTGTAACTAAGAGAACACTCTCAGAAAACTCTCAAAGTGAAGACTGATGGTGTTTGGGACACACGGTTTGTGAAATATCCTTACAACATAGATAAAACAATGGGATTCAATAGAAAAGTTTTTGTTGTTTCCCTAGGAAGATCCAAAATGCCTGATATAACCGCTGGATTAGATAGTTGTAAAATTTGTAACGTAATATTGCCTAATATACTTCTAATGTATTACATCATATAGTAAATAAGCAATCACCCACTCAATTAATTTCTAAATTGCTGTTGGCCAAGAGAGACCACCTTTAGGATATAAAGATAGCTCAAACTCATTGGTCCATTTAATACTTGTCTCTACGGTTAACAAGAGAAATAGAAAAATCTAGACAAAGTTCATTTATTAATTCAGCCATTTCACTACCGACTCAGTTTTCCAATCTGTGTAACAGGGACACCTTCCACTCCTTCTATACCTCATGCGGATGCCGTTGGGATGAAGGAGACAGTAAGTAACCACTCTAACCTCCTCAGACAGCGGATCTATAAAAACGCAAAGCAAGAGTTCCCATCTATTGTACTTGCTGATGCTGTGCTTATGAGCATGGTGAAAAGGACAGAGCACCAAATAACTTGGTAGGACTAGTTTGCTGAGGGGCTTTTAATGCTCAAAATGAAAGCACCGTTTCTAGGTTCTTACCATGCAGATCTAAAGCAAATCAAACTGAATTTCAGTTCTTGTGCAATTTGTAGTTAGTTTCTCTTTTCTGAAAAATTCTCATTTTCAAATACCCCAAAGAGCCCTGTTCATCTTCCTAAACCTGGCTTTACAGTAACAATGTTAAAAGCGAAACCATTTGCATTTGCTTACTTTTAAAAATATTTTCAACCTCTTAATACGAATAGGTTGGTATTTTTTGTATTTGTAATCTTTTTCTCCTCCATGAGATATCCAAGGGATATAATTTGAGTAGAGTACCGAGGTTCTGAGTTTTTTAAATTTAAGGTGACTGTCAGAGAAGATGAGAGGAACAGGGGGCAGATACAAAATAAACTGGACAAGTCTATCTGGCAGCTGCTCAAAGCATGTTTTAAGAAATTGCTCTCAAAGCCTACGGCTGCCAGTCTGAATCCTGAGGGGAGAGAGAGGTCTTTATTAGGAGTATCCTCCACATACTTCCAAAAGGAATGTGAGGTTTATGAAATAGAATCTGCAAAATTCCTTTTGGTTTGGTTTTTAGTGGGATGGGGTTTTTCTTTTAGAATCTGTAAAACTTTAAATTTTCACAGATAAAATAATCTATAATAATTAATATTTGATTCCTGTTTAAAGCTTACAAAGTACTTTTCACATAGAGTATTTTATTGAATCCTCATGATCACTCCAAGAGGCAGAAAGTAGAACTGTTTCCACTTTATAGACATGGAAGGAGAAACTGATTGCCCATGGAGCTTGGAGCGAGAACTCAAACCAAGACCATTCAACACCAACTTCAATGCTCTGTCCTTGAAATTCATTATTGCACTAATACGTATTGAGCACCTACTTTGTGACAGGCACTGCCCTTAACACTGAGGATTTGCAATGTGCAGCCTTTTCACAGGTAAACACTCTCCCCACAACCCAAATATATATATGTCAGATCCTCAAACCACTTTCAATAATAAAATGTCCGTTCTTTCTGCAGAATACATATCCCTGCCACACACTACTGAATTTCTTCACAGCCTTCAAAGTTCTTGTTAAGTACCACCTTCTGGGACTCCTATCAGAATGAATTGCTTTTTGGCTATGCAGGCTGACTCTATTTCGTTCTCAGGCCCGTCTGTCTTCCATCAGGTAGCTTGGATGTGTCCTGTGTGAGAGCACCTGCTGTGTGCCAGGCCTTGAGCGGCACTAAGGAGGCCCAGGTGAGAGAGGCAGCTCCCTGTCAAGTTCCAGGCCCCCGGCTCCTGGCACAAGCCTTCTCACAGTGGGTTCCCTGCACAGACTCAGAACACGGAATCAAGTGCCCGGGCAGGAGGAAGGGCCAGGCTGGAGGCCACATTTCTGCCCATACTTTCAGTCAGTTCAGATAGCTTTCCTGTTTCCCTCTACCTCCTCTGCCTAGCAGTCAGGCAGTCCTCAAGTAATACTAATACAGTCAATCTCAGAAGGGTCTCCCAACCTGTTCCTGTGGTCTCTCAAGGAGCTGGGTCAAGTTTCATGCCCACTGACCTAGACCCAACCAATGTCACCTGGTCAGTCCTTCTGTCCCTCATCTCCTCAGCCACCATGCTGTCTGAATCTACTTCCTAAATTACGCATTTGGTCTCAGTGCTGGAATCTATGCATTTTGGCAACCTAGAATTTATAGATCCTCTGGCCTGCAAATTTAAGTCAAAATGCTTAGCACAGTACTCCAGGATAAGGACCTGCCCTCCACCGACCTTCCAGCTTCATCTCCCTTAAACCATACCCAACTACTTCCCACTCTGTGAACTGCCCATATTTCCATCTCCCCAAGTCATCACCCACGCTTTCCTCTCTGCCTGAAGGGCTTTTCTTCTCCCACCTCCACCCCCTAATCCTACTCAGTCTTCCAGCTCCAGGACAAAGTCCACCTGTTCTTTGGAGCTTTCTCTAACTCTGCAGTTCCAACGAATCTTTCTTATCTAAGTTTTCAAAGCACTTTGTTTATATTACATTCTTGAGTATGTTTACCATATGATAAATTATACGTGGAAAAAGCTTTGCAAACTGTATCCTCTATAAAGGTAAAGTATCATTTCTCCCACTTATTAAGCTTTGATCCTTTCCCTTTCTGTATCTCCCTCCAAGAACCCATCAAAGAGTAGGAGCTCAATAAATAATAAATACCAGCCATCAATCAAACGAAATTCCTCCCACCCACAAGAGAAGCAGAGTCATCATATGGTACAATATGCACAACACTTTCACCTTCAGAAGTCCTCTGTGAAAGAAAGTTAAACCTTTGTATAGCATAGCTATAGGCTGGTTTTTGTTCAGTTCTAAGGACTGCTGAAAGTCTTCATGGGCTGTTGCATAGTCCTACAAAAAGGAGAGTGGGGGGGAAAATAAAATAGTATTCATTAGATATGTGAACATTTCCTAATTTTTGACTGGTAGAGAAAAAAAAATCTCAATTCGTCCTCTGCCCTTTTCGGCTTTAAAGGAAACATTTCATGCCACTATATATTGGTTAAATGCTTATACTACTCATTCAAACAGTTGGGAGTTTTTTAAGAAAAGTGATGGTGAGAAAAACTCACAAAGGTTTAAATTAAGCACTCTGTCTCAACTACAAAAAAATTTATCTCAAATAGTATTATGGTAATAATCTGTTAGAGAAATTTCTGGTACTAGCATTTTATCATACTGGATATTTCCAAAATAATTATGCCACAGATTAACATTAAAATGTGTTATGCTGAGACTCTTTTAATATATTTTCTTTGGCACAGAAAATTGTTATTTAAAGTACTATAAGCCACAGAAATAATTGCAGCAATCATAAATGCCACTCTGATGATAAAAGACAACCTTGTCAGGCTTGGGTCACTTACATAGAGAAGCTACAGTCTGGAAAGCCATGCTAGTTCAGGGTGTGTTTCTTGGGCTGTGAAACCCAAAGAAATTCAAATTTTACCTCTAAGTTTAATAATCACATTGACAACATGCACACCTGCTTCCCTATGAGGACATTTGCGAGAAAGATTGACATACAATCCACAAACTAAATTTATCTTTCTCTCTCTTTTTTTTAATGCCAGTCCAGAATTAGTTATTGCTGACAGCTCAAACAAGAAAATGTTTTTAGTACTTAATGTTCTCCACTGAGTTTAATTTCAGCTACAGAAAATGCTTTTATAACTCTTATGACACAGACATATTACTAAACAGTCAAGGCCCAAATCTATCAAAGAGTCACTTTCTGAGGTCAAGGGAAAAATGAAATCTTCATCATCATAAAAAGAAATACTTCAAGACAAAAACCAGTCACCTCTGATATGAAGTACAGGGTTCCCCGATGTCTGTACAGCCGTGCTGAGGGCTGCAGTTGGATAGCTTTAGTGAGGTCATTCACTGCTTCATTAATTCGTCCCAGAGGGGACAGAATCTAGAAATCCCAAACATGTAATCAGGAAGAATACCAATGACCAACCCTAAAATCCCAATGTTTTTAACTCTTCAATTCCACTTCACCATACTCCACTCACAAAATTACTCTCAGCAGGCTGCAATCCTTGACCCCATATACTATGCGGTGGGGTTCAAAGTCAACCAGCTGAGGTGCCACTGATCTTTGTCCAGTCAAGCAGGAGGCTGATGAACTATGACTGCAGCAACTGCCTTGTCACTATTTCACATTCTGGGTTGTACCAGATGTTGCTTTTCTTGCAATGTGATTTTTTTTCTTGACTTTATCTTTTAAATCAAAATTTGGCATATATACACAAAGATGTCAAAATTAACCTGAAAGATAATGTTGAACCATTAAAATAGACAAATTATTGGACACAGATTAGAGTCTTCCATGGTCTTTAGCTCTGTCCTCTATGGTAAGAAGAGCTGAATGACAGCTTCTAAGATTCCAGATGCTCTTTAAGCCCTTTTGTGTAACAACTTTTAACTCATGAGTCATGATCTGCAGAGTAGGAGGAAAAATATCTGCAAGCCTGTTTGGAAAAGCTCTTTTGAGCCAGCAATCAGTTGTATTCAGGCAACATGAAAATACAGAAGACAGTTCAGAATGCAAAAGTAAACCAAAAAGACATAAGAAAATCCAAAATGGGTATCAGTGTTCACGCAATCAAGCCCAAGCACTTTATCCTGAATGAACGTCCTTAAATTAGGGTTTATTTTGTTGTTGTTTTAGAGACAGGGTCTCACTCTGTCACCCAAGCTGGAATGTAGTGGCACAATCATAGCTCACTGTAACCTCGGACTCCTGGGCTCATGCAATCTTCCTACCTCAGCCTCTTGAGTAGTTTAGGCTACAGGGTTGTGCCATCATGTCCTGCTAATTTATTTTTTAAAATTTTTTGCAGAGGTAGGGGTCTCACTACATTGACCAGGCTGGTCTTGAACTCTTGGCCTTGAGCAATCCTCCTGTGTTGGTCTCCCCAAATTTTGGGATTATAGGCATAAGCCACCATGCCCAGCCTATTCTATCCTTATTAGACAGGTTATTTCTACCCAATTTTATAATTTCCTACTCTACAGACGTTTAAAACCAGCAAGAAAGAGGATTCAGGCAGGCCTATCACCAGTAGTAAGCATGATAGCTCAGAAAGAGGAAAGAAATTGAATATATGTCTGAGAATTCAAAAAGCACAGTGGGCTGGGGTTGTATTTGGGAAGGAAAATCATCCCTCCCTAGTTTATCAACCCCTAGGTACATAACTGAATTATCATACCCTAGCACAACAATCAATATGATAATAATGAGTAACTTTAAAAAGTTAACTTATGTTCATCGAATATAGAATATTTCAGAAAGCATGAAAGTGAAAGATTTCTCATAAAATGACTTCTGACATATATAAATGGTATGTTATAATTTAGCTGGAAAATTCAGTATGTAGCAACATTATTGCCCAATAATGCCAGAAAAAGAGAATATTATTATACATTTTTAAGACAATTAAAAATTATTTTTCTAATTACCAATGCCATTTTTGATAAACAGTAGCTTTTTATTAGATATGCAAATTGTAAAGACCTGTTAAATAATTCTTACCTAAATATACTTAATTTAATTCATGATTTGCCAGATTTTAACATAAACCAGAGTGATATAGGGGAAAAAACATCAGTCCCCTCTCCCAGAAGCAGATGATTACCAAATTTGTCACCAAATTAGCCACTAGACACCAACTAAATACCAGCAAGTCTCATGCAGTGATAAACTATAGTCACTTAACCCTTAGGGTTATAATTCAAAATAGATAAGAGGTAAGAAATTAAATCATTCATTGAGAAAGATTTTATTCAAAAAGCCAAATCCCCAACAAAACAAAAATTCACTTTAAGAGACTGAACTGTAAGACACAATAATCTTGAGAACAAAAATACCATAAATACAGTTTTTAAATTCCTACACCTTTAGCACTTCCTTTACTAGTTTTCTCTCCCAAAAGAGAAAATAAAAAGTAATTTTTTCTTTAGTTCAACTATGAGATCATATCAGATGATTAAAAGTTGTTTTATTCAGACTAAATACATTAACACATATGAAGCCTAGATAGCTTATTATTTTAAGGAAGTAAAATAAACACATTTCACTTAAAAACGTAAAACAGAATGCCTTTGTACAGACTCTCTTCCCTGCGCTGAACACTCTCCTTCATCTTGTCCCCACCACACCATGGGACTGGATCAGCTCTAGCCTCGCTTCCTCTGATGGCCTCAGCATCATTCCCAACATTCCCCTTCTTCTCTTCCCAAAGAAGCGCCTCCTCTGTCTACTTGAGCCAGTATTACATGGCATCTTCACCACATATTATCTGTCTCTATGTCAAGCTCCTTTAAGATGTGGCTGTCATCATCCTCACTTGATCTATGTATCCATGCAGCTAGGTCTGTATCATAAGAATTACATTTAAGTGCTCACACACATACACACCAGCAGAATGAACGCTTCCAAGGGCTGTGAATTCCAGTTTGACCTAACAGTCATATCAAGTCTTGCTAAAGTATGTCACATGTACAGTAAATATTATGTGTTATATTTTTCAATGAATATCTATAATATTGTTATATTTTTCAATGAATATTATGTGTTATATTTTTCAATGAATATTATGTGTTTTTCTTTTGTGTTATATTTTTTGTGTTTTTTTAATTTTATTATTATTATACTTTAAGTTTTAGGGTACATATGCACAACGTGCAGGTTTGTTACATAAAGACTTGGAACCAACCCAAATGTCCAACAACGATAAACTAGATTAAGAAAATGTGGCACATATATATACCATGGAATACTATGCAGCCATAAAAAATGATGAGTTCATGTCCTTTGTAGGGACATGGATGAAACTGTGTTTTTTTTGTGTTATATTTTTATGTGTTATATTTTTCAAAATATAACACAAATATTATGTGTTATATTTTTCGATGAATATCTATAGAAGTAGTATACATCCTATTTTCATACTAAATATTTTCAACCACATATTTTCATACTAAATATTACTCTTCTATGTTAGTTCAGGAATATCACTCAGTCCATAGTTTTCTATTAATTTCAACCATGCTTAAAGGCATTAAGTACCGACATAGAAAAACATAAGAGTTTTAAGGGAGCATTAAAATTTACAAGTAATAAAGTAATAGGAAAAAAATTGAGATTCAACTAATCCAATAACGACAGAGGGAAAAAGAAAGCCACACTCACTTCTGCTCGCTGCTCAAATACCTCTGGACGATCTGGTTCCAAGGTAATTACTCGGCTTAGTTCGAACAGAGCAAGCTCAGCATTCTTAATGTCCTTGAAAAGGCATTAGCTTAGTATGAGACATACTGTTACTCAAAACCAGGCTGAAAAAATTTTCTGAGAAAACTAATAATTTAGTAATGATATAACCAATTGTTTAAAAATAAATATGAACTTCACTTCTATGTAAGAGATGTGCCATGTCAAATCAGTCATGATATTATAATTATTTAACTCACTCAAGTCTACCTACTTACTCAACAATAACATGTTAGACCCGGCTACCTATCACAAATTCCACAGATGGCAGGATATTATCTAAACTTAATCTACTTAAACATGGAATCAACGAATCTCAATGGATGAGTACGTGGATACCAGCACATGAAATGAGGCTGACCTGTGGCAACAGGGGAACAGAAATGGGTCAAGACAGTGTCTATCAAAAACATAAGCCTATAAATCTATACCTTAAGAAGTTTAGGTAAGTTCTCTTTAACATTTGCATGTTACTTTTACATTAAAAATGCATGTGCAACTTTTTATTAAATATACATGCAAATTTAATCTCAAGATATATAATTTTAAAAGATGAGAATTAGGAAGAGGCAGCTCTGAACTTTACTACTGCAACTTCAACCTGGTCATTTATTGATGCTCTGAGTAAAATATCATTTCCTTCCTAAGCACTTCCATCATTCCCAATTCTAAATTCATTCTCAGTCCTCTATGTCTCAAGTATACAAATACACAAAGTTTCTCCAATAGGCCAGCACAAGGTTAGTATAATATTAATTGTAATATTTTATAAATTGTAATAAAATAAAAATGTTAAACATTTTTAATATTTTAATGTAAAAGTTGCAAAAGTGGTATTTCTCTCAAAGCACAATTTCACACAAATATTTTTAGTATACAATAAGACAATAGAAAAAGTTTGCATATAATGTCCTAGACTAAAAATTTGGAAAGCTGAACTTACATCATTTCGTGATTTACTATATAATTTCAGGAGTCTTCATTTTTATACCATAGTACCTTTGTTTGTGTAAAATATGATTATCATAGTCCTCCTCCAGCCTTCCTCAGAGAAATAAGGGGAATAATTTGATTACAGCTACAAAGATATTACACCTATGTGCAAAAAGTATAAAATATAACAAATAAAAATAAATTTTACACGCCTAAAAAAACCTTTTGTTCTTTCATCAAACTTTAATAATTGTGAAAGGAACTCAAACTCTGTAAGTCCTACTGCACTATTGATGCCCAGTCTCCACTTGGACCATTGAATATCTCTTAGGAATGCAAGCAGGGTCTCATGCTTTTCTTAGTCTATCCAGTTCATCAAAGTTGACTTCAGAAGATCTGGGTGGAAATCCCCAGTCCACCACTTACTAGCTGCCATTTTCTCATCTGTGAACTGGAATGATAGATACCACTCCACATCCCATCAAGGGTCAATGAACAGTGGCAGTTCTAGCAAAACCCTGGTCTGTGTCAGGTCATGTAGGCACTATGGCAATCGTAACTATTACATACTCACATGTAGTCCCTTCTTTCCATAGGCTATCCCTCGGCCATAAATTGCACTAACCAGATCAGGCTCCTCCTAGTCAGACCAAAACAAAAACACGTCAAAAACCATAAACAAAACAAAACAAAAAATCAGTTTCTGCTTAAAGCACGTTAATGCCGCAAGTGACAGCTCTACTTCTTTATGCTACTACCACTCATAAGTCAATACGCAGTCTCCAACCTGAAAAGTCTATGTTCTTAAAGCTCATTTGTACGAAATGTGATAAAAGTTTCATGTTGAAAAAAATAATAAAGAGAGAAGGGAACCAACATTACAGAGCAACATGCTGGTTTCTTTCATAGAGTCATCTTATTTAAAATGCAATCCTCTCAACAACTCTGGCAGCATCAGCAATCATGTCTTACAGAGAAGAAGGAGGCTCAGAGGGGTAAAGAGATGTGAGCAAAGGATAAGGTAATGCCTGTAACTAGTGTGTTTCCTTTCATATATCCATGAAATAACCTGAAAAGGAAAGAACCACTCAGTGCCAACACAATGACGAACTAAAAATGAGGCTGCATTGAAATCTGTTGGAGATTAATTCAACCCTTCATACTAATGGGTTGAAATAAAAACCAGACTCTTTTTGCAGCCTGCTCCCATGCTTTCTCCCGTTATTCTGCAATCCAGATGGGGTGGAGGAAACACCTATCACGACCAAAGACAAAACATCTGTTGACCCCAGCCATTGAGTCCTTACACACAGGTTAGTTGGTGAGTGAATGAAATGCCTCTCATCTACATTTAGCCTCTACAATTTTTACTTCTCTGAATGGTTCGCTATACAGTTAAGAAAGAAGAATAAACAGCTGCCTCTGGCTATAAGGTCCTGGGTGGAAGTCTTGCACTGCTAAGGGATTTAATAGAATGGCACTGGATTCTCCAGAAAGAAACTCTGCAAAAACTTGATAGATTAATCTATTGTTCAGTTTCAAATCTGAGCTAGGGTATCTGCCAGTATTATAGAAAATGAACACATTCACTTCAATGATGAGTAAATGGGAAAAAATAAAGGAGAAGATAACACGCATTTAAATTTTCCTAAAGGCTACTCAAAATAGAATGAGATGCATCTATATCCAGTGGTAAACTGGCGTATCACTGGCCACAACCCAGACAGCAGATTGGACTACATGGTGTATGAAAAATTGCAAAAATTCAACTAAACAATTTTAGGTTTCTAGCTTCTCTTAGAACATCAAAAGATCCAACAAACATGGGCCCACATTTTCGCATTCTCACACAGCAATAAATAAGAGACTAGAGCTAAGCACTGGCTGTCTCTTTAGATGAGAGGTACAAGTCCATCAGTTCACCACAGGGCCTACTCATCACAGCCACACTGCACCAACTCTCTTTACTCACGTTACTTCCCTGGCCCATACAAAGTGCTAGATTTATGAGTTATATGTAACTGGCATAGAGGTTGCTCATGCTATTTTCTAAGAGGGGCGGGGAACAGTACACGTTATAGACCCACAGAAAGATGGTAGTCATATTGCATAAATCATACTTAAACGTGATTGTGTGAGCCATTATGCGTACAGAAAGAAACACTCCAAAATGCTACCAAGAATTTCCTCTGGGGAGTGAGATTACTAGATATATTCCCATTGTACTTAATATATTGTTATATTCCTGTTAATTGTTTAAAACAGACATGCTCATTTATAGTCAGAAAAAAGTATGTTTTAAGTAATACATGTTTCACTGTAAAAATTTTAGAAAATGAAGAAAAGCACCAAGCAGAAAGTAAAGGAGCCCTATAAGCCTGCCCCCCAGAGATAAGCACTTTAAACATTTAAGTATTCTTCCTGGCTTAAAGGAAGGCAGAGTAAGTGGTTTGGATGGAGAAAGGATACAGGTGTCAGGGGGAAAAAGGGAGCAGGAAAAAAGGGAACCTAATGAGGAATTAAAAGTAAGACTGGCTTTATGCTTTTCCATAGCAAAAAAGGCAGAAGACAGGACAGTCAACAGTCGAACAGAACCCTGGCCAGGCTGGGGTGGGAGGTGGTAAGCCCAGTGAGCTCATCCTCTAGAGCAGGGGTGTCCAATCTTTTGGCTTCCCTGGGCCACATTGGAAGAAGAATTGTCTTAGGCCACACATAAAATACCTTAACACTAATGATAGCTAATGAGCTAAAAAAAAAAAAAAATCTCATAATGTTTTAAGAGACTTTACAAAGCTGTGTTGAGCCACATTCAAAGCCATCCTGGGCTGCATCTGGCCCATGGGTTGGACAAGCTTGCTTTAGGATAACATACATCTCCAGGAAGAACCAAACCTATGCTCAGATTTGTTATGGTTCAAAATATATTATCCAAGCTGCTTTTCTCCTAACTGAGAAAAAAGTTTACTCCAGATGACCAAGAGGTGAATCAGAAAAAGATGTAAATAAGCAGTTATTCTACAAATACAACTGGCATCCCCGCACGCCCGTGGCTGGGGCTGGTGCTCTGGCATCCTCCTGCTCTCCAGCTCACACACCCCTCACCAAATCCTGGCCATCTCACCTCCTGAACAGATCAGCATCCTCCCACCCACTCCATCAGCCCCTGCCCTATCCTAAGCCTTCCTCTCTCACCTAGGATACTGTGATCACCTTACCTGTTCCCATTTCTTCCTATCTATTCTCCAGATATACACCAAGAGTTATCTTTCTAACACTAAAGTCTCATCGTATCACTTCCCTAACTGAAATTATTCAGTGACTCCCCAACACCTAATACAGTGACATTCAAACTTTTTAAACTCCAAATCACTGAAATACATTTTACATTACAATCCAGTATACAGATACACATGTGCACAATATATACACACATGTATCAGAAAACAGTTTCACTAGGTTACACCTAGGACTTCCTATACACAATGGAATCTGATATTTTCTAGTCCAGCATATTTCACTTAAAAAAAAAAAGTGCTAATCTTGACTTGCCAATTAATTTCAGGACCCACTAAAGGGTAGCAACTCACAATACAAAAAAGAAAAAAGGTAACATCTAAATGGCTCTGCAGAAAATATTAATCATTTTCCTGCTTACTGTTCAGCCTCATCTCCTTCCTCTTTTTTTTTTCTTTTCATAAAGACAGGGTCTCACTCTGTCACCCATGCTAGAGTACAGTGGTGCAAGCCTAGCTCACTACAGCCTCAAACTCCTGGGCTCAAGTGATGCTCCCACCTCAGCCTTTCGAGTACCTGAGGCTATAGGAGTGCACGATCACACCAGGCTAATTTTAAAATTTTTTTGTAGAGATGGGGGTCTCACTTTGTTGCCCAGGCTGGTCTCAAGCTCCTGGGTTCAAGCAATCCTCCTGCTTCAACCTCCCAAAGTGCTGGGGTTACAGGCGTGAGCCACCACACCCAGCTTCATTTCATACCCTAGAAATCAGAATCATTTAATAATTCCCTACATACAAGATGCTTTCCCAAATGCAGTGCATTTGCAAATGCTATCCCCTCTGTCTGAAACACTCACCCATTGCCTCGGTCCCCAAGAAATTCCTTTGATCCCTTAAGTCTCAGTTCAAACACCACCTTTGGATTCCTTCCAGACGCCCCTGGAAAATAAATATGCTCCTTCTCCTTTATTCCCACTGTTCACTGTATGGATGTCACCCATTCATTCCACAATTATTTACTCAGTGCCTACTGTTAGCTATCTCAGGTTCCATGTGCTAGGAATACCATGCAAAGCCATGCTATTCTTGCCACATACCAGGAATAGCAAGCAAAAACCAACACAGAAGACAAGGATTTGCCTATCAGATCAAAGTCAGCTCTGCTAAGCCTGTTCTTCCCAAAGGGGAAGCAAGCAGGACAACACGGCTAATAATAGTGGGGTGCAGTCAATGGAAAACAAGAGCCCGATCCAGGGTAACAGGAAGGCAAAGCTCTATGACAGATGTGCCACAGTGAATGACGTATGGTGGGCCTCCAGCTCTTGCAGCTGGAACATTTTTATAGTAATAAAAATTTTAAATTAAAAAAAAAAAAAAACCAGCCATTCAAAAATTTGCAACAGCTGAAATATCCGAACACTGACAACTTCCTAAAGGTAGCCATCATGATCCTGACTGCAGGATTGGACGTGTGCCCCACACAGAGGCCCTCGCATGGGCCTCCCCTCAAGTCATCCCATGGTCTCATCATTACTACAGCACTGAATTGATTACTGTGCTTATCTGTAAAGTATTTAGGTTTTCTCTATTCAATTTATTCTTTCTTTTTTTTTTATTTTTTATTTTTGAGACGAAGTCTCGCTGTCGCCCAGGCTGGACTGCAGTGGCGCGATCTCGGCTCACTGCAAGTTCCACCTCCAGGGTTCACGCCATTCTCCCGCCTCAGCCTCCTGAGTAGCTGGGACTACAGGCGCCAGCCACCATGCCCAGCTAATTTTGTTTTTGTATTTTTAGTAGAGACGGGGTTTCACCGTGTTAGCCAGGATAGTCTCAATCTCCTGACCTCGTGATCCGCCCACCTCGGCCTCCCAAAGTGCTGGGATTACAGGCCTGAGCCACCACGCCTGGCCCAATTTATCTTTCTTTTTAGAATTTTTTCCTAACAGTCAAGAAGGACATATAATTATTGTGGCTGTTATATCTACAGTCTAGTATTAAGCCTTCCTAAATTTAAATAACAGATTTTATTACTTTTAAAAATTGATACAACTTTATTTATTATTTTATCTATCATTAGCTAAAAAGCCAAAAACTTTTCTTTATGGAATGCCATAGTAAATTATTGGCTTTTTCCAAAGAAAAACCAATGTTTATTCCTAAAAACAAATTAGGCTCTGAAGAGCAATTTTTCAAAATATTTTTATAATATTTATACTTTATAAAGTTTTCAGAAACTTTTTGAAAAGTTTCCTTAAAAAGTTTCTATACTCTTAAAAAGACTGAAATGAAAATGAATACTTCAATCTTCCAATTTTACTTTATGCAACTGCAAAATCATGGTATAACAGTTGCCTAAATGGTGTTGTGTCTACTTAGATGTCTCAATTCTCAAAAAAAAGAGTCTAATATATTATCCTCATTTCATTACTTATATATTGACTTTAAATTTTACAGTATTTACTGTATTTACCACTACAAGGCTGGCTTTTTTATTAAAACTGGATCTAAAAACAAACAAGTCGAAACAGTCAGTAGATAAGCAATGTAATGAGGATTAGATTTCACCTAAGTGACGAACATACTTATTTGCATAAAGGATGTTATTTAAAATTCTATGCAGAGGAATGTTTTCAATTTTGCATGCTAATGTAAAATAGGAAATAATGTTCTTTTACAGGTTCAGTTCCACTGGAATCAGATCAAAATCAGATGAGCTCAAGGTCACATAATGAACAGCAAAGGCCAAATTACCTCATAAAATTGTTGAAGTATTTATGTTATACCCATCCCTGCATGAGGACCAAAGCAGCACAGAAATCAGGAAAAAGTTCTACTTTTCAACTCAAGAACACTATTATTGTGCATTGACACATGTGGAAGTGACTTCAGGGCACTGGCATAGAGGCAACACTAACTTATAAGCCTTAAAAAATCAAGAGTTTCCAATGCAGACTGACATCTATTAAACGCTGTCATTGTGCTCAGTTAGAAACCTTGATACTTCTGTAAAGGAAAATCAAACCACAGGGAATAAACATTCCAATAAACACTTTGAAACACCGAGGATTATGGAAATATTTCCCAAGTTTGTAACCTGATGGTGAAACCAAGACAACAGGAAAGGTATAAGAGCTTTATATCAAAAAGTCATTCTGGAGTTAAAGTACTCTTTACATGTAGATTTGAAAATCCTATTAAATGAGCTTATCAAAATAGTGATTCTAATAAAATCCAAGCCCCCGAGTCCCCATTTGTTGCCTGCTTCTATAAACAGAATCATATTCCATGCTCTGCTGCTTCGTACTGGAGCTCATGAGCTGTCTAAAAAAAAAAAAAATTGCCAAGAGTTAATGAACTCAGGAAAACCAAAAAGTCTGTACATGAATAGCTACCACTTTGTAGATTTGTTAAAGGACATTTACTGGCTTAAAAACACTGCACTTTTGCATATCTAGAAGGTCCTGCAAGGAACAGGTAAAAATTTATTAGCATATACAGAGGAAAATGGTTCTCAAGTGATATTTAGCTCAGGTGCAACGTAAAGAATGAAAAGTAGTAGAGCAACATCTGTGTAGGCTTGAAGAAAAGCTTCATCACTATTCTGAAATACTGGATATGAAAAAGTATTATTGAGATAAAAATGTATTTCATACTGCAAGAAATTTTATCACTACACTTGCCAACAAAATAAACAAACAAAAAAGAAAAGAGTAATTAGATTTAGAGAATAATCATATGTGTAATACATAATTTAAAGAGAATAATTTATGCAAATTATGATTCGTGATGAAAAAAGGAGTTTCAATCAATTGGAGAAGAAGCAATAACTATTCTTTGGACATTTGCTAATACCTACTTTTACAGTGTCTTGATGACACTGGCTATCGAGAATTTGATGAAATCAACAGAAAACTCAAACAGAGACTGCGTGCATCAATTTCAAACATAAACTCTAATATAGAAAAGTTTTGTCCAGAAAAGTAGGATCAAGTTTCTCATTAGAACTTTTGAAAACAATTTTAGCATTTAACATCGAATCTTCGTTATTTTCTTTCTTTTTTTCAGAGACAGGTTCTTGCTCTCTAGCTGGAGTATAGAATCTTCGAATTTTCTATTTCTTATCAGTCATATAATATAAAGAAAATGTGACAGATTTTCACAAAGCTTTATCTGGATGCCTCCAAATTATTCTTGTTTACCCATGTGCCATGCAAATATTATTTCCACATGTGCCATGATGTGGAAGGAGCTGGGAAGCACTGAGATAAAGGGTAAGGAGAGAGAAATCACTGAGGAAAGCACCAGCAGGAAAGCCAAGGGCATTCTTGCTGCCAATAAAAATATGTTATAAATGACCACCCAGTTTATTCTTCTGCATCTGAACTTTCCACTGCCTTCATCCCTGCCCCATCAATAGTCTGAACTACAAGCAAAGCAGTCCAACCTTATAATCCACACATTCTCAAAGAGAGATTTCCCAGCTGAAAGCAACCCATTGTATCAGAGATTGATGAAAATGTGATATCACATTTCAATACATTATCTCTTTGCACAAAGAGAAAAATGCTAATATACTTTCTGAACACAATTGCAAGAGAAATGTCTTACAACTATAAATGGACAAAACAAAGGCATATTATAGAGCCATTAAAAATAAGATTGTAGAAAAATACTGAAAAACATTTACAGCATAGAATTAAGTGAAAAAGTAATACAAAACAGTACATATATTCAGATTATAAAACAAATGCATACTTTGAAAAGGCATAAATAAAAAATTTAAACAATGTTAAAGTGGCAGAATTCGGAAATTTTTTATTATTTAAAATATTTTCTTTAAGAGTATTATATTGTCTTCAACCACAATGATAATAACATTTTCAAAAAGTTGAATAAAATAATACATCTGCAAATTCCTATTTTCTGCTGGATTCTACACTCCAGCCTGGTTGCCTTAAATTAACTGATATTTGCTCCTATAAATGTATCAAAACCTCCCTTTCAAACCAGGGTCAAGTGTTAACTGTGTAAAAGTGTTTGCTTACCTTTTATAACATTGCCAATACTTAACAGAAAGGTGATTTTTAAAACTATTTATAATCTACCCTTTGTACTTTAAGTTCCACTGAAGAATAGTGTTCCATATGACCACCCAAATATACCACTCCTTGGATCCAAAGACCTCAAAGTAATAACTAAAATATCTCATCAATTGTTTGAGAATGAAGATATTATCAGTATAATTAACCTTATTTTTAAAGAGAAAACAAAAGCAGAGCTAAAATTTCAAAATGAATCATTTAAATTAAGTCTGCCTCCTAGACTGGAAGGTATTTGTTGGCACTTGCTATGGTTAACACCAATGAATATACCAGAATGGTACTTTGACTAACCAAAATTTACTAAGCACTTACTATGTGCCAGGCACTGGGTACTAAGTACTTTAATAGGACATTTCATTTAAACCAAAAAAGAATTTTTTTGGAGGTAGTTATTATTATCTCCATAACTCAGGAGTTTAAATAACTTGGTAGCAAGAAGCAAAGTGGATTAGAATTAAGGCATCTCTAGCTCTAAAATCCATGTCTTCTTCACCGGAAAGACACATCAACAATCAATAAATGGTTAGGCACCAACAGTGCATACAGTTAAATAATGATACAAGATTAAAGGCCAATGATGCTGGGCAGCTACCAGCCTTCTTTGCAACTCTTACACATGTAGTGCTTGCATGCTTTATCTTAACTAGACTTCAGCGCAGCCACCAATCAGTAAAGACCCAATACTTCACTGAGGAGTCTCATAATTATACTTTAAGGTGAGAAACATACCTTTGAGTAGAAATTAAGTTAATCATGAAGATCAACTCTTGTGTGAAAATAAGTTGGAATTTCAAGAATTTCCAGTGTCCGTATCTCACGGGAGATATTGTGGTAGAGAGGAAAGTGAACTGAAGCTAATGTTTTTTTAAAGCTTGCATTTGAATCCCGTCTCTGCAACTTGATGGTCGGGAGACTATGAGTAAATTGCTTGACCTGATTAGATTCCCTTTTCTCATTTAAAATGAAGTTTTCTTTAAAATCTTTCATTTAAAAGATTAAATGAAAGCATGTCACAAGGCCTGGCAGCAAGAAAGTGCTCAATCCATACCAATTTCTTTCGCTTTCTTGTATAATTTAAAAACATGTTGCATTACAGCACTTCAGCTGTGCATTAGTCCATATTTTTGTCATGACCATAAACTCAAAATTACATAAATAAGAAGAAAATTTACCTGAAGCATTGTTGAAAAATGCCGTATTGCTTCATCATACAGACCACTGCCAATCAAGACATAAGCAATAGCTATGAAACAAAATACAAAAATATTAAAGGAAAGAATAAAGTAGCTCTAACTAGAATCAATAACTGAATGCTTTGGTAAATCTCCAAAGGCAGCTCCAAGCACTGGAAGCAGTTAAAGAAAACCTAGAAGTTAATAAGGTGTCATTGAATTCTTCTACTTTCACTACTCCACACTTGCTAATCAGCCTTCCAATTCCATCTAGATTTAAATTGTTAAAGTCATCTATAAAATAACTGCCTACAAGAGATACTGATCTTTTTCTAAGGCCATCATTCATTTTCAAATCCCAAATAACCTTTGTGATGTCTCCTAGCTATTACAAAAGCTAGTAATAAGCCTAAATAATGTCCACATAACATGGCAATGTGATTTTTACTGTGAATGTTACGAGAAATACCCAAATAGCATCACAAATCTCAATTCCTGAGAGTGCTGAATTTACCGCAAATTACCTAGTAAGAACAAAAACAGGGACTCAAATGTATTAACATAATGCTTAACTGTGGATAATACAAACCACTATAACGCAATGACAGTCTTTTTCCTACTTCTTCCATTCAAAATATAGTCAAAACGCTGCTCAAAATATACACTAAAAATGAACCACTTTGTGTCACATTGTTTAGGAAAATGGTATTTTGAAATTAGAGCCAGGACAATCTCTGAAAACACAGCAATATTCTGACTAAATTCTGCCACCCATCCAAAAACCAATGTTTGAATATGCTAGATTACATCACCATCTATAAAATTTGCCCTGACTGCTTAACCCTTAGCCCCACCAAAATCCCTGAAAAACATTTTATTCCTCACTCAACATCACTATTTTGATAACATTTATTTGCAAAAAAGCTTTTCTGTAAAGCTTTACTGCAATATCCTTTAGGACATAATAGGTGTTCAAGAAGATAGGCAACGAAAACTTTTACTGTCATTAAGAGCTTATATTTTCTGACAGTTAAAAGCAGTAAAAATAGGCCGGGCGTGGTGGCTTACGCCTGTAATCCCAGCACTTTGGGAGGCTGAGGCGGGCGGATCACAAGGTCAGGAGATCGAGACCATCCTGGCTAACACGGTGAAACCCTGTCTCTACTAAATATACAAAAAAAAAAAAAATTAGCCGGATGTGGTGGCAGGCGCCTGTAGTCCCAGCTACTCGGGAGGCTGAGGCAGGAGAATGGCATGAACCCAGGAGGCAGAGCTTGCAGTGAGCCGAGATGGCGCCACTGCACTCCAGCCTGGGCGACAGAGCGAGACTCCGTCTCAAAAAAAAAAAAAAAAAAAAAGGAGTAAAAAATTAAAGCAGAAACAGAAATGAAATGCAGGAAGAGTTTAAAATACATTCATAAATCAATAAAATAAAGTTCAAATTGAACACCATAATAATATAAGCACTTCTGGGGGCATTCTTCAAAATAAAAAGAGAGCCCTTTTGCCCTACTTTCTTTGAAAAGATAAATTAAGCCCAAATTCATGTTCAGAATGCTGACAATAGATACCATTCAGTTAGCTAACCTCCGGGTAACGAGATGATACCTTTAGTTTTGGCGGGGGTGGTGGGGGCAGTAATATTAGTAGTAAAAACAGCAGCAAGAATCACAGTGGCTACAGGCATTGCATTCTTAATATGTGCCAGGCATAGTAATATCCTTTACCAGTATTAACTCATTTGCTCCTCCACTGCAATGAGGTAGGTACAATTATTAACCCCATTTTGCAGACAAGGAAATAAAGTAGAAAGTGGTTAAACTAGCTGTCCAAGGACCATAAGCAGTGAGTGAGAGGAAGGCAGCAAGCTGCCTGGCTCCGGAGCCTAACCTCCCGGGCAGCCCGGTACGCTGAGAAAATTCAAGTCAGTTCCCAAACCACTGTGCAATGGAGGGATGGCCAAGTGGCTGAAATTCCTTAATGGTCAGATGAACACGGATAAAAACATAAACTTGTACTTTTTTGAATGCAGGAAGATGACGATTGATCAGAAAGCCAAGATCTGAGCTCGGATTCTGGCTCTGCCACTCACCAGCCGTGTGATCATGGGGACCTCAGTCACTTCTCATAACTGTCTGGGTCTTGCTTAATAAGCCTGTAGAAAACTTTCTTAAAGTTTCCTTTCAAATCTAAATTTTTATTTCCTATTTATTATCCCATAATCAGTAAATATCTGTTGAATGAACAAATCAATCAATGAGCCATAAAAACAAATATGATTTTTAGAGATAAATTTTGTATTTTAGAAACATATTTAGATGGCTGTCCACATCTAAGTGACTGAATTCCACTTAAAATGAAATGCAGTTTTCAAATCCCTCCACCTACAGCTCAACATTTTGTGAACAAAATGCAGAAGTATCCATTAATAAAAGAATAATCATAATCCAAATCTTGTGCAAATACAAATAACTATTAGGATCTAAATTTTGTTGTAGGAGTCTAAAGACATAAAGGAAAAGCTGGTATAACTGGACTTCTCTCAGAAATCTCTACTCACCAGCAACCCCACATCTCTGAGCAATGTATACGTTCACAGATGTCATTTTTTCAAGAAAAAATACTGGCTACAAAAGATCGTAGGCCAGCTCAGGGCCTACACTACCCCAGGGTCTACTAGGATTATTCTTGGAGAACAAAACAGACCTGGCACATATCAGGCTCTGAACTCATTATTCAATAAATAAATACTACTCTAAGTAGAATCCAAGGACTTCAGAAAAGACCAGATCTGATGCCTTAAAGGGCAGTCCTCAAAGCCTCCACAAAGAATATCACCATAAAGTAATCAGCATTTTCAAAATAGCACCCTGGGAGGCCAAGGCAGGAGGATCCCTAGAGCCCAAGAGTTTGATACCAGCCTGGGCAACATGGTGAGTGCTGGTCTCTACAAAAAAATTTTAAAAAATTAGCCAGGCATGGTGCTGTGTACCTGTAATCCTACCTACTCAGGAGTCCGAGGCAAGAAGATCATTCGAGCCCAGTTTAAGGCTGTAGTGAGCTATGATTGTGCCACTGCACTCCAGCCTGGGCCACAGAGCAAGACCCTGCACTAACAGGAAAGAAGCCAAAATAAGGAGCACTTAGTCTTAATATCAAACGTATATGACCATGGTAAGGATAAAATAATTATGCATAAATTAGATAGAGAAGAATTCCTGCAGGTGCTTTGGCGACTGGGCCCCATGCGAGAACATGTGCTTCAATAGTTTGCCCAGTTGCACTGCTCAGCCCTGTATTCAATTTTGTCTCCACTTCTTCAAATGTAAACTCACTAGACAGTGAGGGAAACACGCCCAGTGCATATCTGACACTGACAAAACCAGCCTGTTTTAAAACATGCAATGAACACACCAAACTATGTGACTCGTGCAGATACGAATGAATTCAATTTTTCTACACCCACATTCTTAGACCCAAAAATAACTGACTAGCTTCATGAGTAAAATAACTTAAACATAGCTATTTCACTATACAGAAAAGTAGGTAGTCTGCTTTCACTTCTTCATTGCTCACATCTGATGACAGCACACAAATAATCTTTTACTGAATCGGAACAGCTCATAAGAGCTCATTACCATAATTATTAATTTCCATAGAAATGGAGAGTTGGAATAGATTATTCCATCCAAATCTTTTTTTTTTTTTTTTTGACATATAATAAATGGAACGTCACAAGGGCTGAATGCTCCATGCAAGATCAAACAGCTCAAATTGGCAAAGCCAGTCTCTCTACTCCTTACCATCCTGTCTTCCTGCTATGCATCTAACCAAAAATTTGAGGCAAATATTACAGGAATATTACCAGATTCAAGTCTTACCTAACTCTTCATTTGTGCTGTCATTATCAGTGGCAAACGGGAATCTCTTCTGTTCTGCAATTGACTTGGCCTGGCTCTGGGAAAAGAAAAAAAAAAAGAAAAAAAAAACCATACATTTTAGCTATGACAAATGAAGGAAAACTTGTATTAAAATCTGTATTTTAAAAAATTAAAATTAAGGCTACATTTGATTTAAGTGGAAGCAAGAAAATGCCACTATTGTGGGAATGTTTTACACTTTATGGCTTTCAGTAGAACCTTGATGACGAGAGGGAAACTCTTATCAGCTCCTTCTAGTTTTGCTATGCAGCTGGGAGCTTCCACACCTGGAACCTGGTAAAGCTTCAAGATGTGGCAGATTTAACAATGCGTAAGGGTGTTACTGATGTTACACAGCTGGGTGTGACCAGAACATGAGCCCTTCCTCTTTGTCGAATGTTTACAGACAAGTTCACAGATGCAAAAGATTTTTCTCCTTAATAAATTGCTTAGATAGATGGGGCATGGTGGCTCACACCTTTAATTCCAGCACTTTGGGAGACCAAGGCAGGAAGATCACTTGAGCTCCGGAATTTCGAGATCAGCCTGGGTAACACAGTGAGACTTCGTCTCTACTAAAGTTCAAAAAAATTAGCTGGACATGGTGATGTACACCAAAAGCCCCAGCTACTTGGTCAGGGCTGAGGCAGGAGGACAGCTTGAGCCCAGGAGGTCGAGGCTGCAGGGAGCCCTGATTGTGCCACTGTACCCCCAGCCTGGGCAAAACAGTGAGACTCTGTCTCAAAAATAAATAAATAATTGCTCAGATGGCTTGATTGTGGCAACCGTTTCACAATATATATGTATATAAAATCACATTGTACATTATAAATATATAATTTTTATTTGTCAATTACACCTCAGTGAAGCTGGAAAAAAAAGCAAGTAAATTGCTTAGAGGCAAGAAAAAGAGTCTGTAAATATTGCTTTATTTCATATTTGAGGAGAGTCTACCATTTGCCAAGCCTTTCTGCAAAAAGATGTGGGGACGAGGACAGAAATGAAATTCTACAAAAAGAAGAAATCATTTACTAAGCAACCTCAAGAGCACACTGAAGAATATATTTGATTTTAAGTTGTTTGTATTCACTAGAAAGTGGGCAGGAGAAGTACAGTACAAACAAATCAAATTCTTTTTTTTTTTTTTTTGAGACAAAGTTTCGCTCTTTTTGCCCAGGCTTGAGTGCAATGGCACGATCTTGGCTCACCACAACCTCCGCCACCCGGGTTCAAGCGATTCTCCTACCTTAGCCTCCCAAGTAGCTGGGATTACAGGCATGCGCCACCACCCCTGCTAATTTTGTATTTTTTAGTAGAGACGGGGTTTCTCCATGTTGGTCAGGCTGGTCTTGAACTCCCGACCTCAGGTGATCCACCCGCCTTGGCCTCCCAAAGTGCTGGGATTACAGGCGTGAGCTACCATGCCCAGCCAAACAACAAATCAAATTCTTGATTAAAAAGACCCTTTCCTAGTTCTAATACTGCATCTATAGTATCTCCTCTGGACAGAGTTGAGAAGCTATGCTCAAGTAAGTTTGAACACACAGCTCAACATCACTAGTAGACTAATTTCAATCCAACTTTCTCATCCCTGCTTACACTTCAGTTCCTGAAAGCTGTGTTGCCTGATACCCCTAAATAAAGGGAGTTTATGTTGACCCTTTGCTATTCCTTCATATGATGTGTACAATCACACTTTTATGTTTATTTGCATAATGATTTGGTTGATGACTATAGAAGTCATGGTACAGAGACCAACGCTATCTGGCTTGCTGCTGGATTCCCAATACTCACCTAGTACAATGCCTGGTACATAATGCAGAGACCAACACTATCTGGCTTATTGCTGTATTCCTAATAATCACCTAGTGCAATGCCTGGCACATAATAGGTGCAAAATAAATATCTGGAGAATGGATCAATAAATGAATAGTCTAAGTCCCATATTTCAACTTCGGGAAAAGAAAAGGCCAAGACTAATGAACTTTATCCCATAGGTCACTAGCTAGCGCTAGCTTAAACTGGAAATGCAACTAGTAGAACATATTTTAACTACTCTCAGTAAGAAGACTTTCATAACTCTAAGAATCTAACTGCCTATACAAGATGGGATTATCCAACTTCTACTTAAACACTTTCAGAGATGACCAACTCACTGCTTTACAAGACAGCCCCTTCTGGTTTTGGGCAAGTCTAATTCAAGAGTTTTCCCTATATCAAGTTGATTACTACGCAGCGAGTTAGGTAAAAGCAGACGATCATTCTCTAGTTTGCAGTTTCAATCCATCTTCAGTAGTTCTCATATGAAAAGGCAAGGCTTTGTTTGAAAAAAAAAAAAAGAGTATCTTAAAAGGAAATTTTAAACCGAAGATGCAAAGAGTATCTATGCAGATGTTGAAGGAAAAGGCCTGGAGAAAAAATATATTAAACTTGGACACGGAAAGAACAATCAGTTTCATAGAGTTAAGTGTGAACAAAAAGAAGACCCATCCCCCTTGAGGCAGCCAGGCTGGAGGAGGAGATGCACTAACATGGATAGGCAGACGCAAACATTAGCTACCATCAAGTATTCACCCCTGAAATGGAGAGGTCCACGGTATAGTTTAGTTGGTACTGATAGAAAACACAGATACAAAAGATACCCACATATGCAAAGGTTGGAAAAATAAGAGTCTACTATACCTCCAAATACACAAGGCTGCTAGAAATAAGGTTTAACTATAATGTCCCCTTTACTTCTTGACACTTGCAAATTAAAAGTTCTATGTCCAGAATAATCAACCATCCAATTCATAAGTCATAATTCAATGTGACAAAATACCAGACGAGGATACTATGCATGTAGACTCAACGAGGCCCAACTTCTAGTTGACAGAGGCGACTTCCACTTTTTGGAACTATTATCACTGGGCTTCGGGTTACAAAAACAGAACACAGAGAGAAGATACATACCAGAATCTTTTCAGTGTTGAGGGAAAGCAAGGAGTCACAGGGTGATGATCCCTTTGGTTCGCAGTCTGAGTCATGGAAGTTCAAAAAGGATGACTCTGAAAGGCAAGCATTCTTTGTTATTCTCTACACCTTAATTTATGCTCTTAGGTGCTTAACTATGAATTAGAATTTTTAGACTCCACAGAACCAAAATAAGAACAGGTGTGAATAACACTAAAAGTGGCAACCAGCTGGGCACAGTGTCTCACACCTGTAATCCCAGCAACTTGGGAGGCTCGCTTGAGGCAAGGAGTTCAAGACCAGCCTGGGCAACAGCAAACCAACCAGCCTGGGTCTCAAACAGTGAGACCCTGTCTCTAGAAAACAAAAAATAGAAGTAGCAACCTGTATCCTACCTTTATAATTGGGTAATGTTTTACAGTTTGCAAGTATCTTGCACAACCATTAGTGATGGTCCTCACCACCATTCTCAAATGAGCAAAGCCAGTGAGCTTCCTGGATGGTTAAATGAGGTTTAAATAGGTTGTAACTTATCTAAAGGCAACAGGGCAGGAAGAGTACTAGTACAATGCTTGTCTCAGGACACATGTGGAACTAATATTGTTGTTGAGATCCTTCAGTTAAACATCTATGGGGCAGCATTTGCCACAGATTAAAAAAAAAAAAAATCACAAAAGGGAGAATAAGTCAAACCAGGGAGACTTAAATGTTAAAAGATACACCCTAGGCCAGGCGTGGTGGCTCACACCTGTAATCCCAGCACTTTGGGAGGTCAAGGTGGGTGGATCACCTAAGGTCAGGAGTTCGAGACCAGCCTGGCCAACATGGCGAAACCCTGTGTCTACTAAAATACAAAAATTAGCCAGGCATGGTGGCAGGTGCCTGTAATCCCAGCTACTTGGGAGGTTGAGGCAGGAGAATCGCTTGAACCCGGGAGGCAGAGGTTGCAGTGAGCCGAGACTGCGCCATTGCACTCCAGCCCGGGCAACAAGAGCAAAACTCTGACTCAAAAAAAAAAAAAAAAAAACGATACACACTGAGTCCAGCATGCAAAATATATAAATAACTCTTACAACCCAACTAAGACAACACAACTTTAAAAACAGGCAAAGGACCTGTATAGGCCATTGAGCACATGAAAAGTTGCTCAACATCATTACTAATTACTACTTAGGGAAATGTAAATCAAACCACAATAAGGTACCTCTTCACACATACACACTAGGATGGCTATAACCAAAAAGCAGAAAATAACAAGCGGTAGCAAGAATGTAGAAAAATTGGAACCCTTGTGTATTGCTGGTGGGAATGTAAAATGATACACCAGTTATGGAAAACAGTTCCTTAAAAAGTGAATCAGAATTTCCATATGATGCAGCAATTCTTCTCCTAGGTATATACCCCCAAAATTGAAAAGAGACTCAAACAAGTATTGTATATACATGTTCATAGTAGCCCTAATCACAGTAGCCAAAAGGGAGAAACGGTCCAAGTGTCCATCAACAGACGAATGAATAAACAAATTGTGGTGTATACAGAGTAGAATACTATTCGACCATAAAAAAATGAACTACTGATACACACTGCAACGTGGAAGAACTTCCAAAACATTATGCTAAATGGAAGAAGCCAGACACAAAGGGTCACTTATCATATGACTCCATCTATATGAAATGTCCAGAATAGGTGAATCCATAGAGACAAAACGCAGATTGGTGATTGCCGGGGATAGGGGAAGGAGGGAATAGGGAGAAACTGCTTAATGGGTAAGGGGTTTTATTTTGGAGTGTTGAAAACAACTTGGGGTGGTTGCACATGGTGAATGCCACTGAACTGTTTGCTCTAAAATGGTTAATTTTATATTAAAACATCTCACCTTGATAGATTATTGCAAAAAAAGATATGTTCTAATTCAGCAGTCATTAAAGAGCATTAAATTATGTTCAAGGAACCATATGAGGGAGAGAATAAATTATAATATCAAAATCAGTCTGTGTCCTCAAAGAACGTATAATTTAGCTAAATTCTCACGTGTTGTACGTCTTAACAACAAGAAACAAGACATGATATGGCAAAAGAAGCCCTGGGGTGAACAATTACTGAAGATGCAATGTTAAATTTCACAAGGCATAAGCAGGGTTTAAAAGAATGGATGGAGGCTGAGTGCGGTGACTCACGCTTGAAATCCCAGCACTTTGGGAGGCTGAGGCAGGCCAGTCCCTTGAGCCCAGGAGTTTGAGACCTTCCTGGGCATTGTGGCAAAACACCATCTCTACAAAAGAAAAAATTAGCTGGGTGTGGTAGTACATGCCTGTAGTCCCAGCTACCCAGAGGCTAAGGTGGGAAGATCACCTGAGTCCAGGAGGTGGAAGCTGCAGTGAACCATGATCATACCACTGCACTCCAGTCTGGATGACAGAGTAAGACTCTGTCAATAAATAAATAAATAAATAAATAAATAAATGAAAAAAGAATGGATGGATTTAGACTGGGGCAGAGAAAGGGAAGGAGTATTCCAGATAGGACGATGAGTGGTACACGCAAAGGTACAAAGGCAAGGAAACGCAAAGGGCAGCGAGGAGACTCCTACTCCCTGGCTAGAGCAGGGAGTTTGTGTTGGAAAAGAAAAAGTATGAGTTTGGAAGGTGAGGAGTCAGACTGCAGAAAGTCTGATCTGAACCCCAGAGAAAGGCTTTAGTCCCATAAGAATGAAGATAGTAATGGTTCCTGGCAGATGGCTGGAGAATAATGACTCAATGAAAGATATTTTGGAAACATACACATTTATAACCTGCTTCTCCTGCCTTTTCTAAGCTAAGATTTGAGAACTTACTATATGCCAGGCACTGGGCTAAGCAATGTGTATACCTGGCCTTATTCTAACAATCCCTCTCCTTTGTGCAACCCATTTCAGTTTCAATAAATATACACCTACATAATTTTAAAAGGCTGCATTTAACCATACTTTTATCACTGGATACTTAGGATGTCCCTACTTTTTTCTTAATACGAACAGTATTTCAGTAAGTATTCTTGACCTATATTTTTGAAAATGTACCCACTTACGATAGATTCCAACAAATAAAATTGCCAAGTCAAAGGGTGTGCACAAGTTTAATATTTTTCATATATATTTCCCCAATTTCCTTCCTAGCATATAATAACAATTTCATTCGTACTAGAAACTTGAGAAGGTCCATTTCCCTCCAGAGTACTGACATTCTTTTTAATCTTTCCCAATCTGAACATAGCACTAATAAAGTTAAACTTTTGGTTTATTGGCCATTTGTATCTCCCCTTTTGTAAATCACTTATATCCTTTGCTCATTTTTAAGTCATCTAAACCTATCCTTGCATAAGATATTGAAAAAAATTCCTAATTATCTATTTTCCAAATGGTTAGCCAGTTGTCCCAGCACCACTTGTTAAATTATCAATTTGAATGCCACCTTTAAAATACATTATAGACATTAGGATCTGTTTCTATACTTGCTTTTAAAGGAAATCTTTAAGATTATTTAAATCCAGCTATAGTAACCAAAACAGCATGGTACTGGCATAAAAACAGACACACAGACTAATGGAACAAAATAGAGAACCCAGAAACAAATCCACACGCCTACAGTGAACTCATTTTTGACAAAGGTGCCAAGAATACACACTGGGGAAGGCAGTCTTTTCAATAAATGGTGCTGGGAAAACTGAATATCCATATGCAAAAGAATGAAACTAGACTCCTATCTCTCACCATATATAAAATGAAATCTAAATGGATTAAAGACTTAAATCCAAGAACTCAAACTATGAAACTACTACAAGAAAACATTGGGGAAGCTCTCCATGATATTCATCTGGGCAAAGATCTCTTGAGTAACACCCACAAATACAGGCAACCAAAGCAAACAAGGACAAATGGGATCATGTCAAGTTAAAAAGCTTCCCCACAGCAAAAGATACAAGCAACAAAGTGAAGAGACAACCCACAGAATCAGATAAAATATTTGCAAACTACCCCTCTGACAAGCGATTAGTAACCAGAATATATAAGGAGCACAAACAACTCTATTGGAAAAAATCTAATAATCCAACCAAAAAATGGGGAAAGATTTGAACAGACATTTCTTAAAAAAAGACATACAAAAGGCAAACAGGCATATGAAAAGGTGCTCAACATCATTGATCATCAAAAAGTGCAAATCAAAACTACAATGAGATATCATCTCACCCCAGTTAAAATGGTGTATACGCAAAAGACAGGCAATAACAAATGCTGGTGAGGATATGGAGAAAGGGGAACCTTTGTACACTGCCGTGGGAATGTAAATTAGCAGAACCACGATAGAGAACAGTTTGGAGGTTCCTCAAAAAACTAAAAATTGAGCTACCACATGATCCAGCAATCCCACTGCTGGGTACATACCCAAAAGACAGGAAATCAGTATATGGAAGAGATATCTGCAATCCTATATTTGCTGCAGCACTGTTTACAATAGCTCACTCTGACACCCAGACTAGAGTGCAGTGGCACGATCTCGGCTAACTGCAGCATTGACCTCAGCATCCCTAGTAGCTGGGAACACAGGCGTGCACCACCATACCTGGCTAATTTTTCATTTTTATTTTTTGTGGAGACAGGGTCTCACTGTATTGCCCAGAATGGTCTCGAACACCTGGACTCAAGCAATCCTCTCGCCTCAACCTCCCAAAGTACTAGGATTACAGGCATGAATCACTGCACCTGACTTAAATTTTCTCCTAATTACTTAAACTTGGTAGGATTATACATCACTTTTCATTTAATATTTTTAAAATAAATTTTTAGTTTTCTATAAGAAACTTTTGTTTCCACACTTTCTAATCCCTTATAATGATGTTTGTTTTGATTTCAGTATCACATTGTTTCAATTATTGTAGCCTCACAATAAATAAATGTTTTTTGGTTTTTAGTATTTTAAATTGATACATAATAATTGTACATATGGGGTAGAGGGTGATATTTTGATTCACAATACATACATTTTAAAGCAAATGTATAAAGCAAAGCCATTATCAATTTTATTCCAAAACTTTCTTGGCTATTTGTATAAACATTCTTTCTTCAGATAAACTTCAGTCAGTTTTTTAAGTTCCAAAACAAAAAAATCTCTCTATTTGTGTTAGGATGGCATTAAAATTGTAGATTAATAGGAGAAGAAATACTTCTTTATAAAATTTGATCTCTTTATTTAAATATTTTATTAAACTATGTGAAACTTCATAAATTTTATATAGGATTTACATGTGATTTTTTAAATTGGGTTGATAACCATTGATTCAATACATATTTGTTGAGCATCTACTATGTTCCCATCACTGTGTTAGCCTCTATTGAGCAAAACCAGAAACGACTCTTCTTCTACACAAAGATTATAGTTCCCTGTGGGAAAACTGATAGCAAAGTACACAAAGAAACGTAAACCAACAATAGTGTGAGAGCTACATATGACAGCACAGTCAGAAGATGTGGCCTGGTCAGTTTCCTGAGGACATGAATAACATCAGCTAACACATAGTTACCGTGTACAGGCAACCTTCGAAACCCCATTTCAAAGATGAGGAAAATGAGCCCGAGGAACCTGCAGTAATCTTCCTGAGGCTACCCTCTAGCAAAGCAGTGGAGGGAGGATCTGAACCCAGGCAGTCTGGTTCTGGAGTCTGTGCTCTTAGCCATGAATAAGTGAACGGGGACCTGAGGGAAATTAAGGATTTCACCATGGGAGGCTATGGCACCAGCAGAGCAGTCAGACAGAAATACCAGCACATGGTAAATCCTTTGTCTAACTGCCTAGTGCTGAATATTTTATCTGCCCACATTACTTAACTCTTTACAGCCCTATTAATGTCTCCATTTAGTCAGCTGGTAACTGTATTATCTGCATGTAATTTTATCAAGGTCTTTTAAAATATTTATATTCATTTAGCATCTTATTATACTAGATGAAACTTCCAAAAAGTGCTCAATAACGCCAGTGATTAACAGGCACCCCTGCTTATTCCTGACATTAATACTTCATTTAATAACTGAGATTTCATCAACTTTTGATGATAAAACTTTTTCACCTAACATTTATCAACATCTAGTGGAAAGCTGCTCTGTGTCGGCTATGGGTTGAGACTGATGTACTTCACCATATAAAAGAAGTATTTTCCTATTCTTTTTTTTTTTTTTTTTACCAGAAACTTTAAATCAGGAGGGCTTGCTGACCTTTATCAAGCACCTTTTGAAATTTATTTAAGATGTTTCTATGATTTTTCTCCTTTGGCCTATAAACAAATTAATTTAATTTTTTCAAGTTGAACCATCTGTGTACTTCTAAAACAAACTCTGATTGAGGTAGATTATTCTTTTAATTGCTTGCTATATTTTACTTAAAATCTTTATAACTATGTATGTATCTTCTAAGGTTGCAATAAAAAAACAGTTGCTAGAGTTATAACTATAGTTGTTTGGAACAGGAGGTTAAATTTGTTCTTCGATCTTAAAATATTTAACTCACTATGGCTTTAATTACTTTACTATCATAAATGATTATATTAAAGGATAACTACTTAATATAATAAATAATTACAGCCCAACCAGCTGTACTTAAATAGTATAAATTTCCTTGGATAGGAAAAGCATTAGTTTTCTTCCTTGCTTACGTCGTACAAGTAAAGTTAGTGCCGATTACTATAGAAACTGTGTGAAAATGCGTCACAGAATTCTATCTTGTTTTCTACATCATCTCCGGACATTTCTTCACTGCTTCAGAGTTTAATGTCTTAGCAGAGATTTCTGCACAGTTGTCTCTTAAGTTCTCATGGCCTCTAGAGCTCTGCGCATGCCTCTCATTCACAACTGACACTTGCACCTGCTCCCTCTTTCTGTAGTCGCCTCATCAGGCTTATCTATTTTATTCTTCTTTTTTTATCACTTAAGAATTTGTTTTCCTGTGGTGGTGGGGGGAGCCTTTTTGTTTTATTGTGGTTAAAAAAAAAACACACATCACATAAAAGCAACCGCCTTAGCCATTTTTAGGTTGTATGGTTCAGCAGTATTAGGTATATGCACACTGATGTGAAACAGACCTCCAGAACTTCTTAATCATTCTTTTTTTAAAAAAACAACTCAGGTCTATTTCTCAATTCCACTGCTGCTCTATTTCTAATTCATTTATACCAGTTTTGCTGTATTAGGCCTTCTAATTTCCCTTATTACCTCTTCTCACAGCTCAAGTTCAGTATCTAGTTCATTTATTCCCTTTCTTCTTAGCATCAAACTAAGAAGGCAGGATGGGTTTAAGCAGGAGGCGACATCACTAACAGGTGTCTAAGGAGAGAAGGGGCAAGTAGAGCAAGGGGCAGGTGGGAGGCCATGGCCAGTTAAAATGAGCAAAGTCTGAATGGAGGCAGCAGCCATCGGGTTGAAATAGAGGATCACGGTCTAAAGGATACAGCAAGTAAAAAGGAGAGGGCCTTGAGGAAGAATTAGGCACAGAAAGAGGGAAAAGACACAGGTTTCCAGTTTGTGCAATGAGGGAAGAAGTGGTGCCATCAACGGAAACAAGGAGTTTAAGAGGAAGAGAGATTTTAGAGGGAACTCAAGAGCTAACTTTGGGTTTGAGTCAAGTGATTACGCTGGAAGCTCTCTAGCATGTAGTTAAGAAAGTCCGGAGAAAGGTAAATGCTACAGATATGGATGTGATGATTTGATAATCATTAACTTATAGTGGATGATAAGCTGAGACTATAAGTACAATCTATAAGTACTTATAGTACTATAAGTACAATAAGAAAGCTTAGGGGGCTGGGCGTGGTGGCTCACGCCTGTAATCCCAGCACTTTGGGAGGCCGAGGCAGGCAGATCACGAGGTCAGGAGATCGAGACCACGGTGAAACCCCGTCTCTACTAAAAATACAAAAACCTAGCCGGGTGCGGTGGCGGGCGCCTGTAGTCCCAGCTATTCGAGAGGCTGAGGCAGGAGAATGGCGTGAACCCGGGAGGCGAAGCTTGCAGTGAGCCGACATTGCGCCGCTGCACTCCAGCCTGGATGACAAAGCGAGACTCCATCTCAAAAAAAAAAAAAAAAAGAAAAGAAAAAGAAAGCTTAAGAAGCTTACGTTTAATAAGAGAAGAGTTGACCTGGTGAAGATGAGTATTTAAGAGATAGTGGGAGAATCAACTTAGCAATTTATCTTTTGTTAAAAGAACTATCCATTTCTTTGAAAGGTTCTACATCTGGGCCATAAAGCTGGACATAGTTATTGTAATGATTTTCATATTTATTATACTTGCTTATTCCTCAAGCCAATTACTTGTTTCTTCTCATTTTTCTTGATTAGGCTTGCTAGATAACCGTCTAATCTTAAGCAGTATTTTCAAAGAACTAGGTCTTATATTTAATTCTAGTATTTCTCTGACGTCAAACTTAATTAATTAGTTTGAAGGCAATATAACAGTGGCTCAAGGCAGGGCTATGGAGTCAGACTAACCCAGATTAGATGCTTCCCTGACTGTTCGACTTAGAGCAAGTCCTTTTGTACGTCTTAGCCTCAGCTCCTTCATCTGTAAAATAGAAATAACCACCCCCAGATACCTTCACAGGGCTACTGTAAAGAATAAAGGGTATAAAGCCCTGTGCACAGAAAAGGATTGTTAAATGTTAGTATAGGCTTATAGGCTAAAATCGCAGTGTTTTTTTGTTAAATTTTTCTACCTACTTTCTTTAAGCTTATCTTGGCCTTCACAGTACTTCCCAGCTTCCAAATGCCTTCACAAACCTTATTTCTTTTGATTCTCCATCCTCCAAGGTAGGTACAAGGCACATTGTGCCCACTGTACACATGGGGAAATAAACTCAATGTTAATGAACATGTTTAAGGTCACAAAACAAAGACATAGCACAGCCAGGTCTTGCCACAGCAATGAAGAACATGGTACATTTGTCACAACTCCTTCTGCCAATGCCAGGTCCTAGTAATGAACAGTTTAGGTATAGCAGTGTCTTGAAACTTCTTTCCTCTCCTCCTAAATCTCACACACAACTGACCTTAAGAAGAGCAGTTTCAGCACATTGACAAGGACAAAAGCTAACCATAGAAGGTCCAAGAGAGAGTGGAGTGGTGGAAGCAGTCCATATGAACATCTCCTTTGAGGAATTCTGCTGTAAAAGAAGGCAGAGGGATGGGGCAGTAGCTGGAGGGATGTGTGGTCATCTTAGTTGCTTGTATTTTCAGGATGGTAGTTTTATTAAGACCATCTGTATGCTGATGGAAGACAAGAGGAAATGAGAGCCAGTGAACAGAGAGCTGAACTAGGCAGAGGCACCGGCCACTCATCCACCACAACAGGACAGAAGGCAAAATCTACCAGTCCATCTGCGGGCAGGCCAGTAGCTGGGGTGGTGGGGAGCAAGGAAGTTGTTTTCTCACTGCTTCTTAGTCAAATAAGATGACAGTCATCACCTCCAAGGAAGGAGAGAAGGTGGCATTGGCAGTAGCATGTATTTCTCACACATCCATGTGTGTGAGAAAACTGACTGAAAGCTTATAAGCAGCAAACCCATGGCCAATTTATAAGGAAATCAACAGCTGCTCGGTAGCACTCATCACTCGACCACCTAGTTATGATAGACGGCACACTGAGCTACTTGAAAATAAGGATGACTGGGCTTTTCCCTTGGATGGGCTACAACTTAAAAGTAGAGTGCCAGATATTTATTGACAATCCTAACCCCAGGTATAGGGTAAACCTGGGAAGAGAAGACAGAATTCTTGTGGCTGAAAGAACTACCTGAAGGCCAGGTGGCTATGTGGTATCAACTTGTAGTGCCTTTTGCTTTTATCAATTTCTGCACTTATAAGACAACCACAGGTGGCCAGGCGCGGTGGCTCACGCCTATAATGCCAGCACTTTGGGAGGCCGAGGCAGGCGGATCATGAGGTCAGGAGATCAAGACCATCCTGACTAACATGGTGGAACCCCGTCTCCACTAAAAATACAAAAAAATTAGCCGGGCGTGGTGGCAGGCGCCTGTAGTCCCAGCTACTCGGGAGGCTGAGGCAGGAGAATGGCATGGACCCGGGAGGCAGAGCTTGCAGTGAGCCGAGATTGCACCATTGCACTCCAGCCTGGGCAACAGAGCAAGACTCCATCTCAAAAAAAAAAAAAAGACAACCACAGTTAACATCGTATACTGCATTGCTCAATGGCCCCAAAATATGGTCCCAAGTGGTAAATTCCTTTTAGAGTGTAATAACAGGAAAAATGCTCTGAAGAATTTATATGCTTCATTTAATGAAAAGAAATATTCATTGGTACCTGAGATGTGTTATCGTAAAGCCAATTGAAAATAGAGACTGCCTGCTGATTATTAAATTATAAAGTAAACATATAATTAATCCACAGGAACTAAGGATCCACAAAAGCCATCTTAAAGAGACAGAAATTTTTTGTTTTTTTTTTTAACAAAGCTTGAATGTAATCAGATCAAAGGTATCTTAACCCACATACAAATATAAACACATGTAAAGAATCAAAAGAAAAGGAATTCACTGCACAGGATGGAAAAACAGGCACAGTAGCAAATTACATGGAACAGAACAGAAGAAGGATGCCTTAACCAACAAAACAGGCCTTCCCCACAAAGGCCAGTTACTTAGCATAAGGTTATAAACTAGACTGAAGATGCATTAGATGCTCAAAGTGACACATACTTTTAAGAGCTAAAAACTTTCTCATAAGCCCACACATACTGGCAGACAACATCAACTCCACAGGGAATGCTGAAACAGAGCTAGGCACTGACATGAAAAGATTAGTGACAAGGGAACACAGAGTCACTGAGAACACTGCAAACACCAGCAGGGAAGAGTTGCAAGAGAAGACAACTGGTCTTCTCGTGTAGAGGTGGTCCTGAGATGCACCAACTGATTCCTGAGTGAGAGTCTATGGAAAGAATGCCAGCACATGTGCAGTGTAAGTCCACTGCATGGTGCTGGACCCTAAATCAGACAAAACATTTCCCAAATGAAACTAGGGTTAGCATGGAATGAGACTACTGGCAATCTTAAAAACAGACAGCTATTGATTTCACTTCTTTCTGATTACATAAGTTGTTCAGCTTATGAAAATGTATTGAGCTATCTACACTTAGGACATATGCACTTTCCTGTATATATGTTGTATTTTGATTAAAAAGTAAAACCAAAACATAAGAAAAGGAAAATGCTGGAAAGCATTCACCCAAAGTTAAAAGTATTAAAATTCTGCTACTTTGATAAATCGTGTATTTATTCTATCTGCAAGATAAGATGAGCCCAAACAAAATGACCTCTTTAAAACAACTCATTGTGAAAGGGAGAAGGTTTAAAAGTCAGTCAAGTATTTATGAGTGCAGTGAAGCTAAGCTGTCTGTACACTGAGTGGTGCACATTGAAGAGCCTTGACTTTCCTACAGTCATGCTCCAGGTAGGTTCTAAAACCCAAGTCACACCACTTCTGCCTCCACCCAGAGATTAAAAAATAATAATTAACCCTTATCACCTGAAGTTGAACAGGTTTAGCAGTGTGTAGATCTTTTAAAAGGTAGATGTAATTCTTAATGACAACAGATATACGTGAAAAAGCGAATCACAGGCTGCCATCGTCATAGGGCTTATGCTATAAAATGCTACTTCTAAACCAGAGGATTTGCTGAAAGATGCTGTTCAGTGAGCAAAAGGGAAACACCCTCTGGCAATACCAGAGGGGCCAGGATGTGGCAAGATCACAATCTCTTCATCACTCTGTGCCTTAGTCTCTGAGCACAGCGACTTTGCACTGGCAAATTTACTCAGGTATGCCTTGAAAAACAAAATATGAAGAGGTCTGCTATGAAACTAAGTATGATGACAAACACAGAAAATCAGGGCCAGGAGATGAAAGGATTGACCAGATACACTCACAGTAATGGTTACCACAGTTGCTATGACTGAGCACAAAATGTGGTTCTTAACTTCCTCATAGAGCAAAAAAGGAAATAGCTCTCATATTATGTTTCCTTCTATTGATTCTCTGCCACCTCTAGGCACAGCAGTGATCTATGTGCTGTGAGCAAAAAGACTGACTTCATGTATTTAAATGGCCAATTCCTTAATTAAGAAAGCTACCATATACGTGGACAATCTCAGTGTCACCAATTTTGTCAAAAACACAGAGCTAGGTTCATAGCTACTTCCTTATTTTTCTGGCAGTTCACAATTCCAAAATTGGACAGACAGATTCTAAATGCCTTTTCCCATAAAGAACTGTGGAAAAATAAAATAAATGAAATTCTGGGTTCATTGATTTCAACAAACTAAAGAAAATTAAGACATCAAGTACAGGGCTGCATCACTCAAGAGCAGTGAAAAAAGGCTGAAGGCATTGGAAAAAAAGATTCACACAAACTCCCTGTTCTTGCTACTACTACATTTTCAAGGCAAGAGGAGAAAACAAAAGTATTTTTAAAACAACTTCTAGAAATGCATACGCTTGAACGATAAAATACACCTTATACTGTCTGTAAAGAGTATAAATATATAATTTAATACATGATTTGAAAGAGATGCAGTTTAGCTTTGGTAAGAAGAGCAGAGGGGCCGGGCGGGGTGGCTCACGCCTGTAATCCCAGCACTCTGGGAGGCCGAGGTGGGCGGATCACAAGGTCAGGAGTTCGAGACCAGCCTGGCCAACATGGTGAAACCCTGTCTCTACTAAAAATACAAAAAATTAGGCTTGGTGGCAGGCGCCTGTAATTCCAGCTACTTGGGAGGCTGAGGCAGGAGAATCGCTTGAACCTGGGAGGCGGAGGTTGCAGTGAGCCGAGATCATGCCATTGCACTCCAGCCTGGGTGACAGGGCGAGACTCCATCTCAAAAAAAAAAAAAAGAAGAGCAGAGAACCTGAATTTTTAAATCAATGAACAAGTTCAATTTCACAAGACCTTAATTTAGCAGATCTATAGAGTGTTAAATTAAGACATTTCTAAGATCTCTCCAAATCTCACTCTATTCAAGTCTCAGTTCAAATGTCTCCTTACCAGAAGCCATCCCGGGCCACCTCTTAAAGTACTGCTCTTTATCCTCTCACTGCTCTTTATGCCACACTGCTCTCTATCCTCTCACACTGCTTTATTTTCAAGGCATGTATTACGGGGCTCTACAATATAGAGTCATGTGCTACATAATGATTCGGCCAATGATGGACCACATATATGTGAGAATGGTCCCATCAGACGGTAATACCATATTTTTACTGTACAGTTTCTGTATTGAGATACACAAACACTTGTCACTATGTTACAACTGCCTACAGTATTGAGTACAGTAACATGCTACAGGTCTGTAGCCTAGAAGCAATAGGCTATACCATACAACCAAGGTGTGTAATGGGCTATTCCATCTAGGTCTGTTTAAGTACATACACTCTTTGATGTTTACACCATGATGAAATCGCCTAACGACACATTTCTCAAAACATATCCTATTGTTAAATGGTATGTAACTGTACTTATTTCTTCCGTCACCAAGACACAGGATCCACACTAGGAACTCAGTCAGCTGTGCTGCATCACCAGGGTCCAGAATACTAAGTAGCATCTAGCAGGTATACAAATAGTTTTTCAATGAAAGAACAGACCTATTCTAGCCCTGCAGTTCTAAACACTAGGTTCAGTGAAGCGTCCTTGTATTTGTAGTCAAAGACAAAATTCTAACAGTGATTTAAGAATATAACTTTCAACAAAGCTTGAAGGTATAGGACTTTATCATTAATATTAGTAAGAAATTATACTAATATGCAACAATTACTGAAGATAACACATAAATGGTCAGGTCAGGTTCAAATCCTGGCTCTACTCTTTACTGTGTAACCTTAACTTCTCTGTCTCAGTTTGTAAAATGGGGATTAAAAACAGCATTGGCCAGGCACGGTGGCTCATGTCTGTAATCCCAACACTTTGGGAGGCTGAGGTGGAAGTACTGCTTGAGTCCAGGAGTTTGACCAGCCTGGGCAATGTAGCCAGACCCTGTCTCTACAGAAAAAAAAAAAAAATAGCTGGGCATGGTGGCACATGTCTGTGGTCCTAGCTACTTGGGAAGCTGAGGCAGGACGATGGCTTCAAACCAGGAATTCAAGGCTGCAGTGAGCTATGATAGCACCACTGAACTACCTCCTGGGCAACAGAGCAAGACTCTATCTCTAAAAAAATAGAAAAAACAACAGTACCTACTTCAGTATCAAAAGGATTAAAAAAGATTGCAGAGTGTTTATGATGATATAACTAAAAAAGTGAGGAAAGAATTGGAAAAATACTTCTGTTCATCATTTCCTCCGACAGTTACAAATTAAAGATAGGGCTTTGGCAACAGGAAATTTACTTTTATTTTTAAAATATGTACAATACAGTGTTCATTTTTTTAAAATAATATTATTTTCTCTACAAGTAAACAAAGAGAGAAGACAAGTTTGTGGTTATACGCTTTTCAAGTAAAAAGGTAAAAATAAATAAAATATCAAAAAGGTAAAATGTAAAAATGTGGAGTAGAAAATATTAAGGCGGGATCGGGAAACATGCAAAGCTCAGGCTGAGACATATGGCACCAGAGGGGCATCCATGCCTGTCACTTCTGCAGTAGATCTGGGTGGGGCTCAGCCCACTGAGCATTAGGCTGTTCCCTGGGACATGGATTCCATGTGATGGTGGTGTGCATAGCTGGGCCAGCCATTGCCAGTGTGTTGTCTTTGGATTGGTGGGCTCCCACCAGCCACTGTCCTTGTATGTACAATCACTGGTGGTTCTGTCTCAAGGGAATACATATACTGCTTGTAAGAAGGTATGCAGATTTAAATTTAGACCCAAGCAGGCATCGGCTCAGCCATTTGAACCTGAAAGCTGTGGGAAAGATTCTGAAAAGTGGTTGTGCTGCTGTGTTTGTCCTCAGTATATGTGCTGGATTGATATGAACAGGTTTGTGGCTGGACAGGCAAGCAAGAGACGATGGCATGATCAATGCTTAGTAAAGCCAAGTCTGTATGATTCTGAAGAACTGACTAGTTCTGGATCCTGACATTTGTCTAGACCCTAATGTTGCTCAAATGGGTCTCCGGATACAGAGCATCAGCTGCCCCTTAGGCTATGACATGGTTAGTTGTAAATCCTGAATTCATCCCCACATCCTAGGACAGAGAAGAAATGAAGCAGGTTTCATAGGGTCCAGCTTCTACATAGTTGTCCAGGGCGAAGAGGGAGAAATGAGAAGTATTTCAGTAGCCCCTACAACAACAGAGTTGGCTTTTGTCGCATACTGCAGCCAGGAAAGCTGAGGGAAACAGCTGGAGCTCCAAGTAGTTGATTCTGGAAATGACTTCTTGGGTGACCACAGCGGCAGCTGCCTGCCTTTAGCACCTGTTGGTAGCTACTCACACAGCCAGGGGAGGTGATCTGAAAGACTCAGGTCGTTCATTTGCAACAGTACATTTTAAATCCCAAGCTAGAAAAAATAAGTACTACATGGGAGAGAGAAAAAGAAGGTAGAAACATCTAAATAAATTATATTTAAAGCTTCATGATACAGTGTTCATCCTCCAGGGAAAAATCGTAATACAAGTCAGAGCTGGCTTGAACAAGGGTTCTTAAATACTGGTGGTTAGCCTGATGCCAAAGAATCAAATGAGCCACCAACATCAATGATACCAATAGATTTCATAACATTAATCAATACATACCTTCTACTGTCTAAACGCTGGGGCTCCTTTAGCCAGTGAGCACCACGTGAGCAAAGGAGAAAGGAAAATTTACCCAACACGCACCATATGCAAGTAAATACTACAGATGTGGTTTGCCTACCTACAACCACTTAATAGTTAAGACAAAGGTTTTGTCTGGAGCCCGACTACATGGGTTCCTCCTTTGGCAGCTGTGTCATCTCAAGAAGATGACAATTTCACTATGTTTCAGTTTGCTCATCTGAGAAAATGAGTCACCATCTAATGAGGTGGTTATTGTTTTTCTGATAGACTAATATACTAGGCTCATAGACCTAAAGCACTTATAACAGCACCTGGCATACAGCAAGCACTCAATATATGTCAGCTACTTCTCATTTCCCTCACAGCACCCTCGTGAGGAAAATAAAACCCCACAATTAGGTGAACAGTGTTTTCCACCTACAGAGGAGGCATTTTACAAAGACAGGTAATTCACTTGCTCAGAGATACAGAAAGTGACAGAGGTAAGTAAACGCCATTCTTTTTCCACCGTGCAAGGCTGGCCGTGTTACTTACGCTGTTACCAGCTAAGGCCTACCGCAAAATAAAAAAGTCACAAACCTCTCAGTGAGTGACACTTCCTCAAGGAAGTCAGATTGTGCTAAAAGGAAATCAGATTGTGCTAATCTTGACGTCTCATCTCAACTAAAAAAAAAAAAGTATTGTTTTCCCAGGTACACAATGCCGAAGAAAACCGCTGCCAAGTCTTAAAAGCAACCATCTCCTAGTGGGTTACCTGGTAGACCTAGGCCCTTCCCAAAGCAAGCCATAAGGGAACTCACATAGAGAAGGGGGAAAGAGAAAGGGAGGGGATCGATGGGTAAAAAGACCCACGACAGAACTTCAAAACAAAAAAAAGTACACATGTATTTTGTCCCAGAGGCATCTGCTATGATTTATTAAACTGAAGCCAATAGCGCCCATTCTTAATGAATGAGCTGGCGTAGCTCCAATACACACACGGCACTGACACACAGGCTCAAGGCCTGCAGGGGCCTTTTTTCCCTCTGAGAGACACCTGACAGATCGCAGGTTAATCTTAAACAACTGGAAGCAAGATGTCAACGAGCAGATAAGATGGGCTTGCTCTTTTTTTCCATTCCAGGGGTCGAATTTTTAGGAACTGTTTTATACGAGACATTAACCCGGGAGGTCAGGAAGCCTGATTTCCAGGCCTAAGATGGGCCAGGCGTCTCCCTCCGGGGGCGGGCTCCGCCAGCCGCCGAGCTGGTTGCTTGTCCGCCCGCCCCTCCCTCGCCCCCTCGGCATCCTCGGGAGGCCGGCGGCGGGAACAGGGCTGCCCCGGGCCACCTGCCATCTCCTCCGCCACCCTTCCAACAGTTGCTTCAGACTCAGGAGAGGCCGCCCTGGCCCCAGGAGCACGCTGTCAGCTCATTTCTCGACTCGCCGCCCTGCCCAAAGGCGGCTGCAGGAGGGCGCGCGGCGGCGTGGGTGGCAGCGGCGGGAAGCTGCCCGACAGGACCCCTGGCTGAGCCGGCTCCCGTGGATCGCGCGCCGCAGCCGGAGGCGTGAGGCCCGGGCGGCCCGTACCCCGGCCCGGGACCCCAGCCCCGCCGCCCCGCCGCCCCAGCCGACTCGGACGCCCGCCGCCGCCCACTCACCGCCGCACTCGGCAGAGTACTGGTCCCCCCAGTCCCCGGACTGCGGGCTGCAGCCGCCGCCGCCCGCCGGGGCCTCCTGCTGCTGCCGGTGCTGCAGCTCCTGCTTGAGCAGGGAGAGCGGTGAGTAGTGCTCGGTGGCCAGGGCGCCCGGCCGCGGCCCGGCGGACAGAACCCCCAGCAGCATCAGCAGCAGCAGCAGGACACGCCGGGCGGCGCCCGCGGCGGCCACAGCGCCGCCCCAGAAGCAGCAGCAGTAGCAGCAGCCTGCAGGTGCCATCTTCCCTCAAGGCGCATGTGCGACAGCCCTTGCCCGGCTCTCAGGCCTCCCCGCCTGTAACCCACGGCGGGCAGGTGGACCGTGTAGGGGGCGGGGCAAGGGGGAGAAGCATTGTGTGCTGGGAATGGTAGTCCCAGCTCGGCCAGCCCCGGGCCGCCTTGCCGGTGCTGGGACTACGAATCCCAATAAGCCCCGCGCGGCGCAAGTCTTCCGGTCTGGCGTCTGACGACTTACCCGCCACAGAATCGGAAACTCTAAACTGCAGTTGAGTGGAAATGGGCAACGGCGGCCGGAGCGGGCTGCAGCAGGGGAAGGGGAACGTGGATGGGGTGGCAGCGACTCCTACTGCTGCCTCGGCCTCCTGCCAGTACAGGTGCATCGAATGCAACCAGGAGGCCAAAGAGTTGTACCGAGACTATAACCACGGTGTGCTGAAGATAACCATCTGTGTGAGTTGTCAGGTGTGGGGTGTCCTTGAGAAGAAAATGGCGCGGCGGGATTTGGGGACCGCGAGGAGCAGGGTCCTCTGATACAGTCTTTAGTTCGGTAGTTGACATTCCCGCCCGGGGTCTTTGCATGAATATCTGTACTGATAGAGAACTCAGCTACCCGACGGCGCTTTTCTCATACTAGGGCGTATTTGGGTGATATGACCTAAGCCGGAGAACGGACCGGACCGACACACAGAGGTAGATGTGAGCATTTTGCAGAGAAATTTAAAGATCAATTAGGTTGACATTTTGGTTCATGCCAAAGCTACTTCCTTCTAGCTCTTCTCCCTTTGAGAGAGAGATGGTACCATCCTTACCCTCCACAACCCATGTTGAATTCACCTACGATGCCTTTTAAAGGTTTCATCAATTGTCGTTATTGGATGTCTACTGTGTACAAAGCACTATGCTAGACGTTGGTGGTACAAAACCCAAAAGTGAGGAAGTAAAAATTCTCATTTCAAGGTGTTCGTAGAATACCTTGAACTTTCTGATGATTTTCCATTTCAGAGTTAAGGCCCGAATCCCTGAACTGGCTTATAAGGCCCTATGGAGTCTCCTGCTACTCTTTCCCTTCTTTATTTTACGGCAGAGAGAATAATCTTATGTTTAAAGAGTCTACAAAGTTGGAGGTTCTTTGGGGGTATTAATTAGCAAAGAACCTGTCACAGAATAGACAGTACATTTTTGTCCCATTTCAGATCTTGTGATTTTCTAATCTCTTTAGTAAATTATGGTCTGTAGTAATATACAAGAGAATTGACAAACTGAGTGTATACCTATATAATCTGTCAGCCACATAACGTTCTGGTGCATACACCCTCAATTTCCTGTTCCTCTCTCAAATGCTTTCCCTCCTTTGTCAAAATGTCAACCCTTGTTAAATCCAACATATTGCCTGGTCTTGTCCCTGTACCCATGCAGCAGCACGTTGCTGGGGGAAAACAAATTTGTGACCATTAACCTCATGTAAGCCTTTCATGATTTCTGGCAATCTTATTTCGGTTTTTTTTTTCTTTCTTTCTTTCTTTTTTTTTTTTTTTTTGAGATAGAGTTTCCCTCTGTCACCCAGGCTGGAGTGCGGTGGGGCAATCTCAGCTCACTACAACCTCTGCCTCCTGAGTTCAAGCGATTCTCCTTCCTCAGCCTCCCAAGTAGCTGGGATTACAGGCCCACACCACCACGCTGGGCTAATTTTTATATTTTTAGTAGAGACCAGGTTTCACCATGTTGACCAGGCTGGTCTCGAACTCCTGACCTCAAATGATCCACCCACCTCGGCCTCCCAAAGTGCTGGAGTTACAGGCACGAGCCACTGTGAAAACAGAAGAGAACTTCCACCAGGTTTGCAACAACATAAACCCAATACTAGCATTTGTTATTTCTTTACTGTACTGTCTTCTGCCTTCTGCTGGATCATTCCCACCAGCATGCATACTGTTACTTCTTCCATCAAAAAAAAAAAAAAAACCAACACCACCAACAAAATACACTTGCTGCCACTTCCCCCTTTAGCTTCTGCTCTTTTTCTTCTTAATTAGAAAGCAGACCTTCTAAGGTGTGTTTGTACTATTTCCTTTCCTAGTTTCTCTTGAACCTGCTTTAGTCACGTTCCCACCCGCATTTCATTAGAAACTGTTCTTGTTAAGATCACCACTTCCACTTTGCTAAATCCAGTAGTCGATTCTCAGTTAATGATCAGCAGCATTTTACCTCATTACTTCTTCCTCCTTGAAATGCTGTGTGCGCTTCCCAGGATTCAGTGCTCTTCCTTTTGTCTTCTTACTTCACTGGCTATTACCCCTCAATCGCCTTTCTGCTTTTGCTTCACCTCCCTTACCTCTTAATCATGGTATATTCCAAGGCATAGTCATCGTGCCTCCTTCTGTCTGCATGCTTTCCCTTGAAGAGCTCATTCTGTCTCATGGCTTTAAATACCGTCAAAATTTTGACAATTTCCAAATTTCTATTTCTACCCTGAACCTCTTCCCTGAACTCCAGACTTAAATGTCCAACTACCTACTTGACTTCTCCACTTGGATTTCAATAGACAGCTCAAATATACCCATCACAGTTAGTGGCAACTTTACCATTTTAACTCCTAAGACCAAGAAACCTTGGTGTCATCCCTATTTCTACTTTTCTACTCTTCCTCTCACATCCCATATTCAGTTATTCAGCAAATCCTGTTCTGTCTTCAAATTATGTTCAGGATCTACTACTCACTACTCCTGCTGCTACAATCCTCATCCAAGCCACCATCATGTCTACCTGAACTATTGTTGTAACTCCTATCTGGTCTCCCTACATCATCCTTGCACCTCTTCAGTCTTCTCTCCACAGAGTAGCCAGGGACTGATCCTTTAAAAATGTAATTTAGATCATATCATCTCTTTGACCAAAACTTTCTGATGATTTTCCATCTCAGAGTTAAAGCCCATATCCCTGAACTGGCTTATAAGACCCTGTAGAGTCTCCTGCTACTCTTTCCCTTCTTTATTTTACAGCAGTCCCACTGGCCTCCTGGTGTTTCTCAAACCAGGCAGGTTCCTTCCTCAAGGCTTTTGCACAATGCGTGGAGCACTCTTCTATCAGGTATCTGCATGACTAATTCCCTTACCTCCTTCAAACATCTCAGAGAGTCTACTCTGACTACCCTATTGAAAAGTATGATGTGCTTCCCAGCTTTATCTTTCTCTATAGCACCTATCTTCTTGTAATCTTGTTTATAATTGACTTAATGTTGTGTGTCTTCTCCTACTGGAAAGTAAGCTACACAAGGACAGACATTCTGTCTGTTTTATCCATTAATGTATCTGTATCACCCAGAACAGCGACTGACATTTAGTAGCCACTCAGTAAATATCTGTTGAATAAATGTATCACTTCCAGGTTTTTAGATTAGCATATGCTTGGCCATCCAGGTAGGAGGAAGAGAACAAGATCTTATATGTGGTCTAAACTTAATAACTTTTGGACTGGTCCAATTAAATGGTCCATTTGGAAGATGATAACCACATAACTGAATATGGTCTGAAGAAAAGCTGGTATTTGTATATGCATTTTAGTTAGTAGTCTTTAATAATACAAAAAGTCTCTTTTTGTTGGCATTAAGCTAACAAAATCCCTTTGCTGAACAACAGGTGTTTATTTTGTTTATGGAAAGGCAAAATAATTATTGGATAGCTGTTTAGGTCAACATTCACTTCCCCCCTCCACTTTGTTCCCTAACGTCATACTCTTTCTCCCAAGAGATGGACTTTGGAGTTATATTTGGAATATTGAATGGTGGCACAGTACTTTATGGATTCGTTATTGTCCACAGTCATTCCATAATGAGACGGAGTGTCTAATGGCCTTGTCGCTATCATGCTAATGCATACTAAACTTTAGGCCATAATAGCACGACTCAGGGAAAATCATTTTGTTGATGCCAGACTAAAAATTAAACCATGAAGCGATGAATTATTGTAAAGGCTCTCCAAACCTCTGAGATACAAAAAGTAAGAAGTTTTTAGACATTAGACCATGTGTTGTGACATAATCTCCAGAGTTTCTAAGTGGTTACTCATATATACTTTGGTCTCTTCCCTGCCAAACTTGGAGTCAGCAAGGTCCTCAGCCTGATCGCCCACCTGTATTTTTCATCCCAATCTCCTTTCCTTTTGCTCTGCTTGTTTCTTCACTGCCATTCCTCCCAGCTTGCCTTTCTGTGTTTCTCTGACTTTCCTCTAATACATCATGTGTCCCTTGCTTTTAGCCAATCCTGCTGCTTCAGCTCTTCACAATTTATTATAAGTATGCTTAAAGATACAGTACTTTCGGCCGAGTACGGTGGTTTATGCCTGTAATCCCAGTACTTTGGGAGGCCAAGGCAGGCGGATCACGAGGTCAGGAGTCCAAGACCAGCCTGACCAACACGGTGAAACCCCATCTCTCTAAAAATACAAAAATTAGCCGGGCTTGGTGGCGAACTCTTGTAATCCCAGCTACTCGGCAGGCTGAGGCAGGAGAATCGTTTGAACCCGGGAGGCGGAGGTTGCAGTGAAGCTGAGATTGCGCCACTGCACTCCAGCCTGGACGACAGAGTGAGACTCCGTCTCAAAAAAAAAAAAAAAGATACAGTACTTTTTATTTGCTATAGGGCTTGGCTTATTTTAAGTGCACAGATATTTAATAAATTCATTATTATGTTAACAAAACAAAACTCCTGTAGGAGTCTCCTAAGTTTCCATTTCCTTCAGCACTACAGCATTCGGCTCCCACCCTTGGGATCCTAGATGCAAAGATGAATAAGACACAGCCCTACCCTTGAGGAGCTTAAAGACTTAAAGAAGGGAAGGGAATGCTCCTAGAGATGACAGGAAGGAAACAGCAGGAATATTTAAGAAAAAAATTGGTTTGGCCGATTTATATTCTAAAAGATATCTGATTCATTAGGCGTTGGAGAACACAGCAGGACACAGGAAGTCATATCCATGTTTAGACAGGTGGTGGAAGCAGCCTGAATTCCCAGAGTATGCTTGGTCCTTGTGTTGTAGGGGTTCTTTAGAGGAAGATTTTTCTCTTTTCAGGATACTTGCCTGTAAAGTAGTAAATGAAACAATTTTGCCAAAATAAGAAACATAAGAAACATAGTTGCTAAATCTGGGCAGGCATGATGATTCACACCTGTAATCCCAGCACTGTGGGAGGCTAAATCGCAGATCAGTTGAGGTCAGTTCAAGACCAGCCTGGGCAACGTGGTGAGACCACCCCCTGCCCCCCACCCATCTATACTAAACTACAAAAATCAGCTGGGCATGGTTGCATGCGCCTGTAGCCCCAACTACTCAGGAGGTTGAGGTGGGAGAATCGCTTGAGCCCGGGAGGCAGAGGCTGTAGTGAGACAAGATCCCACCACTGCACTCCAGGCCTAGGCGACAGAGTGAGACCTTGTCTCAAAAAGGAAAGAAAAGAAAAGAAACATATGTACTAAATTGAATACAACTCTCAGTGGTCTGTTTTGGGATGTCTACATTTGTTTGTTTCGTGTGTGTGTGTGTGTGTGTGTGTGTGTGTGTGTGTAGTTTTCCTCTTCACATTCAAGGTGAAGGCAGAGGGAAAGGAAGTTGCAAGCAGCACTTAAGGGAAAAGCAAATAATAGAGGGAGAACAAGGAAAGTGAGGTGTAAACTTGTTGTGCCCAGGGGTGTTAGAGAGAACGCCACACTTTGAGACGAATTAAGAGTCCTTTATTAAGCCGGCGGCCAAAGAGACGGCTAATGCTCAAAATTCTCTCGGCCCCGAGGAAGGGGCTTGATTAACTTGTATACCTAGGTTTAGGAAGGGGAGGGGGACTCAAATGCAATAGTTCTACAGAAGTAAAAACATGCAAGAATCAAAAGAAGCAAAATGGTTACAGAGAGATAACTTAAAAGACAAATGGTTACAAGAAGAGCAACGGTACCAGGTGCAAGGTTCTAAATCTTTCATTATAATTAGATATAGGGTCTATGCCGGACACGAATTCAAGGTTTTATGTTGTTATCTCTTTGAGAAAAATCCTGGGAACTTCCTACATTGTTGGTGTTAGTACCTTATAAGTTCATTGGGCTCTCTTGAAATGCTGAGGATCTGTTTACCCAGGCCAACTCCTTACGGAAGGGGGTTGGGTAAGGAGCCCTTAGTGTCTTGTAAATTAAGGGGTCAATTGGAGTTTGTCCGGCCTTCCCAGCTAGAGAGAGTCTTATTTACATGAGAAGCAAGGCTAGGTGATTGAAGAGACAAGCAGGACAAAATTCAAAGTAACGAGTTAGAGTGAAAACAAGGTTAGGCATTTCAAACTGACTGAGAGGGAACCAGCAAACTTTAATGACTTCTCAGCATTTATAAAACATGCCGAATGCTAAGAAGGGAAATGGGCAAAGCACATAGCATATCACATACTACCAGAAGCTGCCTCCTCTGTTTGATTTCATATCACCCTGTGCTTATCCGGTCGTAGCCGTTGGATGTTACATAGTCTGATGACTGGTCATCAGACCATATCATAGAGGCATGTTTGTCTTCTGCTTCTAAACTGTTAGGTCCTTGAGGATAGAAACTGTGGCTGAAGGTGAATATCTAGCACCTTGGAAGTTCCTGGTCCATAAAATGGCCAAGAAAAGAGAGCGATTGTTATACATGTAATAGCCACTCCAAAGACATTTGTCAAACAAATAAATGCAAAAGGAATAACAGCTGCTGTGTCTCCTGGTGCTGGTTTCTGCCTGCCTCCTTCCAAGTATTGTGCAGATCCCCAGCCTTAGACTTGTGATGCTGTCCAAAAACGGGTTTTAGAGAATATTTAAAGGACAGAGAGAGGACCCCTGACTTCTTAGGGTTTCCATTTTAACATGAAGCAGCCTCTCTGGTGTCCCAGTCTTGCATGTAGAAAGGAAGGAGATGTGTTCCATGTGAGTAGCCAAGGGAGACCTATCAAACAGCTCTTTGTCATGGACATGGAATTTCTGATTTTGGGGCTTCTGTTTTGATTCTGGCTTACTCCCTGCTCAGGTAAAGAACTGCAAAAATATTAACTCCTTATGCCTCAGTTTGATTAAGCAGATTTTTTTTTTTTTTTTTGAGACGGAATCTCGCTCTGTTGCCCAGGCTGGAGTGCAGTGGCGCGAACTCAGCTCACTGCAAGCTCCGCCTCCTGGGTTCACGCCCCATTCTCCTGCCTCAGCCTCCCGAGTAGCTGGGACTACAGGCACCCGCCACCACACCCTCCTAATTTTTTTTTTTTTTTTTTTTTTTAGTAGAGATGGGGTTTCTCCATGTTAGCCAGGATGGTCTCGATCTCCTGACCTCGTGATCCACCTGCCTCGGACTCCCAAAGTGCTGGGATTATGGGCGTGAGCCACCACACCTGGCCCTGATTAAGCACATTTAAGTTTGAGGTAACAGCACATCTCCCTTCATTGGATCACTCGGTAACTGGAAAACATACCTATTCTTGTAATGACACAAATGAAGTGGAGAAGCTATTTAAATTGGGAACACATCCAATGTTTTATTACATTTGAATTGCAGGGTCAGTATTCTTCAGTGCACTTCATTTTTCTTCCACCACTTTAATGTAATTAAAAGGCCAGCCTAGAATGTTTTTATACTCGCAACTCTTCTATTTTATCATCTCAAAGTTTCCAAATGTTATGCGTTTGAATTGTAGCCATTCCAGTAGTCCCCATTCTTTTTGGGGGATACGTTCCAGGACCCACAGTGAGTGCCTGAAACCACAGATAGTATGGAACCCAATTACCATCAGTTGGAACACGTTTCTGTTCATGCCTTGCACCCGCAAATGTAATACTTTTCCTATCCTTTTTTTTTTTTTTTTTTTTTGAGAGAGAGACCGAGACAGGGTCTTGCTTTGTTGCCCAGGATGGGCTCGAACTTCTGGCTTTAAGCGATCCTCTCACCTCGGACTCCCAAAGTGCTGGTATTACAGATGTGAACCATGGCACCTGGCCCTGCCTTTTCCATCTTAGCACTTCTCACATACTGTGGCCTTAATTTTTGCAGTTTGAAATGCCACAGCAAAACTAGCACAATTTCTTTTCTTTACAGTTGCACAGGTAGAAGATTCATTCTTACCGTAGATCTTTTTTTTTTTTTTGGCTTATTTTTTTTTTCTTTTATTATTATTATTATTATTATTATTATACTTTAGGTTTTAGAAGGGGAACATCACACTTACCGTAGATCTTAACCTCAGCATAAGATTGGTTTTTCCTTATCAGTCGAGAACTTTCACCTTTTCACTTAAAGCATTTTACAGCTTCTCTTTGGCTGTAAAATTGCCAGCATCACTACTCTCGTGCTTTGGGGCTATTATTAAGTCAAAGAAGGGTGACTTGAACCACAAGCACTGCAGTACTGCAATCCTCAATCCTGTTAACCTGGACAGCGACTAGATGACTAACAGGCGGGGAGCATCTGCAATGTGGACACACTAGACAAAGGGATGATTCACATCCCGGACAGTGGAGCAGGACAGCATGCAATTTAAAACTTATTTCTGGATTTTTCCATATAATATTTTCAGAATGCTGTTGACCTCGGGTTACAAACTGCAGAAAGCAAAACTGTGGCTTTCAGGGAGGACTGCTGTAGTTTTATAAAGTGAATAGTAGCATTGATGCAACTTTGTGAATAGTACTGCTTTAGAGGTCACATTTCTAATGAGCTTTTTTGTGTATACCTGCATTTTTTATGTTCTAATGATGTTGGAATTTGGTAACATTATAGTCACATGTGTCTAGAGAATCTGAACTCTAAATTGGTGACCCTTCAGGGGGGAATAAAGCCATTTAATGTGAATTGCTAAGAGCCAAGGGAGCCTTGAATTTGGAACCTAGAGCTAGGCTGCACAGCCCAGTTCCTTACACAGCCCAGCCGTCTCCATTGTCGCTACTCTAGCAGAGAAAGACCATTTTCTTTCCATATCCTTGATGTTACTGGAGAAAAACCCAGGCTTCCCCTGTTATTGGCCACCTTAGGATCTTTGGGATCATGCCCCATTCTTTACCTACTTGCAGCTCTCAGTAGTTCTGGGGACAAGGTAACTGCTGAGTACTTTTCTCCAAATCATGTGCCAAGAACCATAAAGTCAGGGGCATCTAGCCAAGAGGCAACAATTTATCAATGAAAGTGCATTATAAATATATTTATTTTATAATAATTCCTACAAATTGAATGTGGAATTGGACATAGAGTCTCTATAGATTGAAAGTAAAATCTTCTGGAATACTTTCCTGCCTAAACTCAGTCTTTAAATTAGATATATTTTTAGCTTCTTGAATATGAGGTTAAAATATTAATATTCCTAGCCTAGAAGATTATATTTAGTCCTTTCTGAAACCCTTTCTTATATAGATGAACATTTTGTATCTGAATGGAAGTTTATATAAATAATTGCTAATATGGCCATATTGCTATATGTGTCCAAAATAGACTCTGCTGTTTTGAAATCCTTGAGGATTTCAGAAAGTATACATTTGCTTGTTCTAATATTATCTTGCATTATTTCAGAAATCCTGCCAGAAACCTGTAGACAAATATATCGAGTATGATCCTGTTATCATCTTGATTAATGCTATATTGTGCAAAGCTCAGGCCTACAGACATATTCTTTTCAATACTCAAATAAATGTAAGTTGTGATAATTTTATTTTTTAAGTTTATTTGATGCTGTTGCATTTTAAAAGAATAATAAGAATTTTAAACAGAAGTAAAGAATATTATAAAAGAGGAAAAGAAATTGTAATGGGAGAGTGGGTCTTTTATTGCAACATATCTGGAAGTTTCTGGAAATAATAGATGTAGATTTTAAAATGTGCACAATGCTTAGTGAGTGTTTAAGAATGTGGTCACTGGCAGGAAACTGACAAGCCATAATCTGAATTACCTGCTAATAAATTGAAACAATCATCACTGGTTTTTAACAGAATACAATTAGACATATCCAGGTAGGGAAAGAATTATACCTAAATGAGGTAAGCAAACATTAAAAGAGAAATTTTTTAAAAAACATAATTTATTGCATTTTATACTTTGCTATTAAAGGAATGTATAAGGTAAATAACATTCAGTTTATTCAAAGTCCTGATTTATAAAATTGAATTTTTCAAAATAAACTTTTAGTTTATTGAATTGTGAACTCTTTAATAGTTTGGGTAGAGTTGACAGATAAGATACAGGACAGTCAATTAAATTTGAGTTTCATATATACCATGAATTAATTTTTTAGTATAAGAATGTCCCAAATATTGCACGGAACATACTTATACAATAAAAATTTATTCATGGTGTATGTGAAACTCAAATTTAACTGGGTGTCCTGTTATTTTATTTATTTATTTATTTATTTTTGAGATGGAATCTTGCTCTGTCACCCAGGCTGGAGTGTAGTGGTATGATCTCGGCTCACTGTAGTCTCCACCTCCTGGGTTCAGGTGATTCTCCTGCCTCAGCCTCCCAAGTAGCTGGGATTACAGGCACGCATTACCATGCCCAGCTAATTTTTGTATTTGTAGTAGAGGTGAGGTTTCACCATGTTGACCAGGCTAGTCTGGAACTCTTGACCTCAAGTGATCCTCCCACCTCAGCTTCCCAGAGTATTGGGATTACAGGCATGAGACACTGTGCCCAGCCTCTTCCTCACTTTATATTGATGGAGAAAGTTCAATCTGAAGGAGGAATACATAGAAAAAAGCCAATTTCTGTTGCCTAGTATTTTTTATTTTAGCCAAAATTTCAGACTCTTAAGAACTTCCAGGTTTTAATTGTTCTCTTTTAATATATTGAGTCATATTCATCCAGCCGGAGACATTTTTTTAAAATTGATGTTCAGACTAATAGTTTCTTATTCAATATCATGGAATCTTCAGATTAAATCTGTTCTCTTATTGCTGTTCCCACATATACATGAATCACATAAATTTTTTGCTTGATTCTGTGTAAAGGACAGAAGTCAAAAATGTATAATGAAAGGTGAACTATTATTTAAAGCAGTGATTCTTAACTAGGGGTGCACATTAGAATCCCCCCAGAACTGTTTCAAAATATGGATGTCTATGTTGTACTATGAAGATTCTGAATCAGGACCGGGGCTGAGACATTTAAATTTTGAAAAAAATCTCCCCATGTACTTCTGATGGACATTGCTGATTAAAACTCACTGATTACAAAATGACTACAATTAGCCACTTAATTGGGCAGTTCTGAATCTGAAAAGTGACTAGGTGGGATGCCACAAATACTCTGTGCCTGTTGATATTAGTGCAACTGTTTCCTTACCTAATTGAATGGCAATGTCTTTGACTATCAGATCCATGGAAAACTCTGCATATTTTGTTTGCTTTGTGAAGCATACCTGAGGTGGTGGCAGCTTCAAGATTCCAACCAGAATACTGCCCCTGACGACTTGATCAGATATGCTAAGGAATGGGATTTCTATAGAATGTTTGCGATTGCTGCTTTAGGTAAGGAGATGCCACGCTTTCCATTCTTAGTTAACTATTCTTACTTAACTAATCTGGTTAAAACTAAGACATGTAGTCTTAATCGTTGGTAAGAAGAGCTAGTTAATACGGGACTTAAGATGAAATTTTCAGCTCTACCACTACTAACCTACGAAGTGAGTGTGTTTGAATCACCTGCTTTTTAAAAATTTGTTACCACATATATGGTATAGAAATAGTTATGCTTATCGGATTAGAAAGTTTCATAAAATAGTTTGAAGCACAAAATTGTTGATAAAATTCTTTTATTTTTATTATTATATATTTTTTAAGACAGGGTCTCACTCTGTTGCCTAGGCTGGAGTGCAGTGGCACAGTCACAGTTAACTGCAGCCCTGAACTCCTGGGCTCAAGCAAGCCTCCTGCCTCGGCCCCCCAGGTAGCTGGAACCACAGGTATGCACCACCACACTATGCACCACCTCCAGCTAATTTTTGTATTTTTTGTTGAGATGGGGGGGGTCTTTCCGTGTTGCCCAGGCTGGTCTTGAACTCCTGGGCTCAAGCAGTCCTCCCACTTCAGCCTCCCAAAGTGCTGGGATTACAGGTGTGAGCCACTGTGCCTGGCCAATAAAATTCTTAATGTTTAAGTTTTGATTATCCAGTCTGAAAGTTAGCTAGGTCCTATCTTTATTAATAGAGGTAATTGCCAGACATTACCCAATGTATTGTACTAATTGCATTATACTAATGCAGTGTATTTAATAGGGTTTGGTATTTTTTGTTACTTGTTACTTATCTGAGTGCATGCAGGGAATTTGGCTACTCCTCAAAATTCCTTAAGTTCAGGAAGTGCTTTTCAGAATTTCACTTCATAAGTTATTGTTCTCCTATTGTCAGAATTGTGTTGAGCTAATTTCTGTGACTATTTTATTGCTAGTTCCATGCTTCTCTGCTTCTCAACTCTTTGATTATAATGAAATCTTACTTTAATAATACTAAGTCTCCAGTCCACTCCAATATCACATTTCTGGGCTGTGTGTCTTCTTTTGTCCTCTTTTTTTCTCTATCTGCTCTCGCTCTCTTGGTCATGTAACCTGTCTGCTGAGAACTCTCAAATGTCCATCTCTAATCTAGACCTTTCTCCAGACCTCCAGACTCTGTATCCATCTGCCTTCTCAACATCACCACTTGGATATCTAATAAATCACCATACCCATAATTAAGCTCCTCATCTCTCTGCCTCTACCACAGCCTTCCCCTTCTCGGTTGTAACTCCATTCTTTTAGTTGCATTAACCAGAAAGCCTTGCAGTCATCCCTGATGCCTCTTTGATACCCCATAGTCAGGTCATCAGGAAATCCCATTGGCTCCACCTTCAAAGTAGTTCTACTTTTTTTTTTTTTTTTTTTTTGAGACAGTCTCACTCTGTTGCCCAGGCTAGAGTGCAGTGGTGCGGTCTTGACTCACTGCAACCTCTGCCTCCTGGGTTCAAGCAATTCTCCTGCCTTAGCCTCCCAAGTAGCTGGGATTACAGGCACGCACCACCATGCCTAGCTAATTTTTGTATTTTTAGTAGAGACAGGGCTTCACCATGTTGGTCAGCCTGGTCTCGAACTTTGACCTCGTGATCCGCCCGCCTCTGCCTCCCAAAGTGCTGGGATTACAGGCATGAGCCACTGCGCCCAGCCACACTTCTACTATTATACTACTACTACACTCCATTCCCTCCAGGCCTGCCACCCTGTTGCAGGCCACCCTCATCCTTCACCGGCATGACTACAGTAGCCTCCTTGTTTGCTAGCCCAGTTCTCCAACTGTGTATTTGCACGCAACACAGAGTAGTCCTTTTCAACCAAATCAGATCATGTCACTGTTGTGCTAGAACACAGTAGCTCCCCGTTTCACTCAGAGTGCAAGCTGAAGTCTTTACAGCAGGCCTTGTACTGGAATCTGCCCCTCCCACTACATCTCTCATTTTATCCACAGCTGTCATCTCCCATGTCTACTCTGACCCTCCCCATCTAGTTAACTTGCTTCAGAAACACTGGATGAGCTTCCACCTTAAGGCCTCTGAAGTGGCTCTTCCTGTGCCTGGAATGCCTGTCCCCCTGATGCCCAGATGTCTGACTCCTGCATACCCCTCAAGAGTTGGCTAAAATGACACTTTCTCAATGAAGTGTACCCTGATCAGCACTACCACCTCCCCTGACACTCCTGATCTCCTGTTCCGGCTCTACTTTGTTTTTCTTATGGTACTTACCATTTAACGTATCACAGAAGTTATCTTTTGTTAGTGCCTTTCCCCACTAACATATCAACTGAATGAGGTCAGGGCTCTTTGTGTTAGTCACGGTTGTAGCTCAAGCACTTAGGTGCCTGGCCCAGGTGCTTAATAAATATTTGCTCAGCTGATTGAATGAATGATTGCATACATTCATCCACGCACTCTAACTTGAGCAAGTCACCATCAGTTACACTCGGTGATTATTCATTCACTATTCATTATTATTCATTCCCTTAAGAAATATTTTTAAATACTTATTAGGTGCCAGTTACTACTTTAGGTGCTAGAGATATATCCATGGAAAATACATAGAAAAATCTCCGCCTCCATTATTAAGTAATTACTAAGGCTTATGACAGCTTAACTGCCATGATGTCCAGTCTATCGATAATTTTGTATACAATTTGGACTTTGCAACAATTTAAAATATTTGAAATATACAAAAGAATATGTTAACCTTTTTATCTGATGAAACATAATACTACTAAAAACATCCTTGAGCACATCATCTAGCCCAAGAACTAGAACCTAATATGATTTTAAACTTTAAAGCAAAGCCTCTTAAAATTTTTTTTTAATTTTTATTTTTTTAAGAGTGAAGGTCTTGCTCTGTCACCGAGACTAGAGTGCAGTGGCACAGTCATAGCTCACTGCAGCCTGGAGCTCCTGGGCTCAAGGGATCCCCCTGCCTCCGTCTGCTGAATAGCTGGGACTACAGGTACATGCTACTGTGCCTGGCTAATTTAAAAAAAAAAATTTATGTAAAGGCAGTATCTTACTCTGTTGCCTAGGTTGGTCTTGAACTCCTGGGCTCAAACAGTCCTCCCATATGGGCCTCCCAAAGTGCTAAGACTGCAGGCATCAGCCACTGCTCCTGGCCCTTCTTAAAATTTCCAAAGATAAACTGTTATATGTCCATATTTTGTATATACTATTAAAAACCAGGCTTGTTTTTAAATGGGTTGGAATTCCTATAGCAGCTACTCTGTAGTAGATATTTTGATGCTTAATCAGAAGTTCCTGTCTACTATTACTTAACTTTTTTATGTGTCTTAGTCTAATCCCTAATTAGACTATATAGTCCAAAAGAATATCTTGGCCGGGCATGGTACCTCACGCCTGTAATCCCAGCACTTTGGGAGGCCAAGACAGGTGGATTACTTGAGCTCAGAAGTTGGAAACCAGCCTGGGCAACATGGCAATATTCTGTCTTTACAAAAAATACAAAAATTAGCTGGGCATGGTGTCATGTGCCTGTAGTCCCAGCTACTTGAGGGGCAGAGACAGGAGGATCGCTTGAGCCCAGGAGGTCAAAGCTGCAGTGAGTCATGTTCATGCCACAGCACTCTTGCGTGGATGACAAAGACAAACTCTGTCTGAAAAAAAAAAAGAATATCTTACATAAATAAAGCATTTTATAATTTAAAAACTGCTTTTACAGGAATTATTTAATTTTCACAGTCATCCTCTGAGGTAGGTAGGTTAGGGGTTCCCCCATCTATAGCTGCAGAAACATAGATGCATAGATTTTCCCGAAGTCTCACAGTGGGTCACTATCAGCGCTAAGACTGAGGAAAGTCTCCTGACCCCCTTCAGTGTTTTCCACACTGGAGTATTCTATAGGTAGGTAGCAGCTCCTTCTGAACTGACCTGATTGATGAGAGCCTGAGGGCTGGTGTAGTTCCATAATCTCGTAAATCCTAAATTTTAAAGATGCGGAGGTTATCTAGTCTAGCCTGTCTGGTGCAAGAAATCTTTCTGTGTAGACTCCTGAGAGATGTTGTAGCTTTGAGTGTCTCCAGTGACAGGAGTCAACCCACCATTGTTAGATGGTTCTTGTTATTTGCTGTTCATTCACTATTTATTCATTCAAGGAATTATTTATTATTATTTCTATCCAAAATCCAAGCTTTACAATCTACCTGAGTAGATTCTTGTAGCTGACAAGCCTTTTAGTTATTTTGAAGGGAGATAGCATGTCTCCCTTGAAGAGTACATCATATTTCATGGAGGTTAACCATCCTAATTTTTTTTTTTTTTTTTGAGACGGAGTCTCGCTCTGTCGCCCAGGCTGGAGTGCAGTGGGCAATCTCGGCTCACTGCAAGCTCTGACTCCCGGGTTCACACCATTCTCCTGCGTCAGCCTCCCGAGTAGCTGGGACTACAGGCGCCTGCCACCACGCCCGGCTAATTGTTTTTTGTATTTTTAGTAGAGATGGGGTTTCACCGTGTTAGCCAGGATGATCTCGATCTCCTGACCTTGTGATCCGCCCACCTCGACCTCCCAAAGTGCTGGGATTACAGGCATGAGCCACCGTGCCCGGCCCCTAAATTATTTTTATTGATCCTAATCACCTACATTTGGAACCTCTTTAGTTTGGCTTTATTAAGTTTAAAAAAGAGGATAGTTGTTTCTGCTGTAATATAATACGTGTGTCCAGAGAAACCTGATTCTGCAGAAACCTAAACTGCTAATAACATAGCTTATATGGGAAAAAATAAAATGAGGGACTGGCCACTCAGAATGGATACAGTTGGGTAATCAGATGACTAACAATCCTAATAAAAATTACAGCACAGTTAAAAGAGATGTTAAATTCCTAGTTAATAGAAGCTGAACAGATTGTGCTGTGTTCTGACTGTAGGACACAGTGGAACTATTGCTGCTGCTGATCTGGACTCTGTCATATGAATACTTTCTGGAAGTGTAAGGAATTGCATTTTAAAATGTTGTTAAAATGAGTAAAGGAAGTCTCAGTTAACAATATTAAAAAATCATGTGGATAATAGGCACTTAAGTAGCGGAAGAATGCACAAAGAAAAATGTCTTCCTGTGTTATCCCATTCTTAGGATAGGTCCCATCTTTCAGACTGAAAAGCCTCCATTCTCCTGTTTTATTCTTTGGAGATCTCTTACACTGAAGATGTTTAAGCAGAATCTTCCTTCCTTCAAGGAACTTCAGAAAGTTGATGATTACAATTCTAATGGAGTTACTTTTTCTTCAGTGGATAATGTTTCTGAAATTATACCAGCAGGATCTGATACAAAAGCCAGGGGTTTATTTAAAAAAACAAAAAACAAAAAGAAGAAGAAAAAGAGATTGTGATCTTGAGAAAGTATTTCTTATGAAGTCAGCTGATAAGCTGTATTTTAGAATGGTGGTTTATTTGTTTTTAAGGGGATATATTTTGGATTGAGACATTCATACTTTTATTTTCCATTTCTTCTTTAGAACAAACTGCCTATTTTATTGGCATTTTTACCTTCCTGTGGGTAGAACGGCCCATGATGGCGAAAAAAAAGTCCAACTTCATTTTGCTGCTGAAAGCACTATTATTATCTAGCTACGGAAAACTCTTGCTGATTCCAGCTGTCATTTGGGAACATGACTACACACCTCTGTGCCTCAAACTCATTAAAGTATTTGTTCTTACATCAAATTTCCAGGCAATTAGAGGTATGTTTATGTGTTTATTCTGCCTTCTCAGCTTTCAACCCATAAAAAGCTTAAAGCCTTGTTTCTGGGGTGCAGTTTTTATATAACCTGTTGAACACTGGAATTCTTCATCACATAGTAATAATACCTAACACTTCTATAGCACCTTATACATAGCAGGTACTCAGTGTTTGTTACATTTACCCACATAGTACTTTATAGTTTTCAAAATGCTCTCATATGCATCATCTCTGTCCTGTGAGGTTAGTAGAACAGCCATTATTTGATTTTATGAATGAGCTCCTGGGGCCCTGAGGGTTAAGTGACTTGTCCTTAGTTACATGGCTGGGCAGTTATCAAGTCAGGAGAGAATGCTGAGTATCTGCCTCTCAATCCAGGACAATTTCTACTATACCGGGAAGAGCAGCCCTGTGTGTCTTCATTTTTCCCATATATTGTACACAGTGCTATTTTATTTATTTTTATTTTATTTATTTTTTTGAGATAGGGTGTCACTCTGCCACTCAGGCTACAGTGCAGTGATATGATCAGAGCTCACTACAGCCTCTACTTCCTGAGCTCAAGTGATCCTCCCACCTCAGCCTCCTGAAAAGCTGGCCACAGGTATATGCCACCACACCCTGCTAAATTTTTGTGGAGACAGGGTTTTGACATGTTGCCAGCCTGGTCTTGAACTCCTGGGCTCGAGCAGTCTGCCCACCTTGGCCTCCCAAAGTGCTGGGAACAGGCACGAGCCACTGTGCCTGGCCGAAGTCCTATTTTAAATGAACTTATTACCTGATACTTTTTATCAGAATGCTTGTCATCTTGCAAACTGTGATACTGAAAGTATCATTTTGTTGTTGTTGTCGTTATTCTCTTATAGCCTTGGAATTTTTTGTTTTCTCCTTTGATATTCACGAGAATCTGCCGCTTGATATGAGGAGGAGGGGCTCAGTGTTTTGTTGTAAGCAGAGGCTTTGGTTCTCTAAAAACGTGTAGATGGAAAAGTGGGAGAAGGTAACAGCATAGATTAATAAGAACAAACATTGATTTTTCTAAAAACAGCTTTACAAAACAATTCATACTACCCCAAAATTTACATGTCAATATCGTTTCATTAATTCTGAACTTATTGGCTGCCTTCTCGTTTCCAGTGACCCTAAACATCAACCGTAAGCTCTCCTTCTTGGCTGTGTTGAGTGGCTTACTGCTGGAAAGCATCATGGTCTACTTCTTCCAGAGTATGGAATGGGATGTTGGAAGTGATTGTGCCATCTATAAATCTCAGGACTCCTGAAGAGGTACTGAAAGCATGTAGTGTTCATGCATTCAGACATGTAGCCTTCTCAAATTAGACAGATATCATTGTAAAAGAAGTCGGTGCCCTTACATAACCCATTCTCTAGCATCTAACTGCCTCTAGGTCACCCTCATCTTCCTCGAGGACTTTACTACATGGCCCCCAGGGGTCTTTACTTCCTTTTGTCACCCTCTGGGACATCAACATCCATGTTTTTGTTGCTTCTAGGGTCCTATCCTCACAATTTTTCTAACACCTCCACTCCCACCCATTCTACTAGGATTGCAGACTCTAAAACTGTCTCCTACCCTTCCCAACCATTCTCCACCCTCCCTTCCCCCATGCCAGCTTTTTGCTGCCTGTCTCACCTCTAGTCTCTTGACCTCTCACTTTCCTCTACTTCTGACCTGCCTTGCCTCTTTTTTAACCACACCTGGAACCTATAGGCTGTGTTGTGCTCTTCTCTGTTAGTACCTTGACATCCATCAGCCTTTTGCCTTCCATCATACACGCTTTCCTAAGGCTGTTCGGGTGAGTCTTGCCACCTGTCTCCTAGAGAGCCTCGCAGTGTTTCCTGAGCAGCCACCTCTGCCAGTGCACAGAACCTCAGAAGATGTCATGCTGCTCCTGTGCCTTCATAGTCACCTCCAGTGACCCTCCCATCAGAGGGCCATACCTCGATTGTTTTGTTCTGGTCGTCCCCTTTGTCTGCTCTGACTTTGCTGAGAATTGAGACCTTTGCAAGTTCCTTAAGCTTCCCTCTTCACGTCAGTTCCTCTTCGGTCTTCCTCCTTTCCTCTTTCTTTCCTTCCTATCTCATGTTGTGCTCAGCTTCCTCTCTGGGGCTGTTTCTGACCTGTGGGTGTTCCCCTCCCTCCAGTCACAACCAGACTGTGGATGGCAGCCTCTGTGTTAGGAAGCAGGACCTTAGGCAGGATCCTGGAAGGCTGGGCCAGAGAGTGAGGAAAACACTGGAGCAGAGGGACGCAGACCCCCGTCAGGGAGAGTTGAGGCGCGCTTTGGTCTCTCCCTCCTCGCTGTTACATCCTCCTTGCAAGTAGCGGCTGAAAGCTTCTCTGCCTGTCCTAACACGCCATCCTCCACTCCTGTTGCCTCAATCTCTCTTCATGCCCAGCTAATCCTCCTTTTTGGGTCTTCAGACATATCGCTGCTTCATTGATCCTCTCTCGTGTATAGCAGCTCTCTCCCCTCTGCCTATGTACATGCACAGCTCTTCATTCCAGAACAGTTGATGTAAGTAAGCCTGCTTCCCCTGTTTCTTCACTACCTTTCCTCTTTGTAAAACATACTTTCACCCAGAGTCTCTTGAACCTATGCTCCTAAAATTCACAAGGAGAGCAGGGCACAGTGGCTCATGTCTGTAATCCCAGCACTTTGGAAGGCCAAGTCAGGAAGATGGCTTGAGCCCAGGAGATCAAGACCAGCCTGGGCAACATAGTGAGACCCCATCTTTACAGGAAAAAAAAAAAAAAAAAAACAATAGCTGGGCATGGTGGCATATACCTGTACTCCCAGCTACTCAGGAAGCTGAGGTAGGATGATTGCTTGAGCCCATGAAGTTAAGGCTGCAGTGAGCTGTGATTGTGCCACTGCACTCTAGCCTAGGTGACAGAACAAGATCCTGTCTCAAAAACAAAAAAATACACAAGGAAGCCAATTCCTGCTTGTTTTCTGAGTCCTCCTCCTCCCTTAGTTCTGCTCCAGAAACCTCTGGCTCTTGGCTCCTCCTGAAACAGGCCACCGAGTCCCTTCCCGTTAGATCTTTCTTCACTGACTTCTTTGCCTGTGCCAGGATTCTGTCCTCAGCCCTCTTCCTTCCCTTCACTGGGCACATAACTGTGCACTTTCCTTCCAGGCCTCATACCTCCAGCTTCCCCTCTCTGCCAGGTCCCCTGCCTCCTACCAGGACGGTCCTGCCATTACCTCAAGTGTCCACGGGTCTGATATGGAATTCGGTGTCACCTGCACTCTCCTGTTGAAGCAGAGTCCTTTTCTGATAGCGTTTCTCTTGAAATGCTCCTCATCTCTTTTCACCCACACCTCACCCTCTCCTGCCTAAAGGTTCTAACACCTCCAAACCAGCCTGCAACCCATATTGCTGCCATGTAAGTCTTCATGGAGCACCATTCCTGGGGGCCTTCTGAATTTTTCCATAATTTCTGATTGCTGACATAGGAGTTTCTTGTGTCTTTCTGAAGAATGTCTTTAGTTTTCTCTGAGCATTAGTGTGGCCCTCCATAATGTCATCATCCTCATTCTTCTCCCCAGGCATGTTCCTACTTAAGTTCCACATCCACCACAGGTCCTCTCTTCTCCAAATTTGCCTTGTGCTCTCCTTAGGTCCTGCAGGGCCCTTGTCTCCACCTAACCAGATACGGTCAGCTTTGCCTCTCCATGGAATAAGTGAAGACTTTCCAAAAACTCCGGTTTGCAGTGCTTACTTTTTCCGTTGACCTCCTAGTGCTCAGCTTAACACCTACAGCAGTCACGTGCCCAAGAACTTCTGACATTGCCCCAGGGTCAGATCTTTGGTTTCTACTTTTCATAAGTGCATCTGCTTGTCTGACAGTCAATTATAATTTATAGTTAGGAAAATAAGGTCACATATCTTGAATCACTTGAAAGCCATTACCCTGTTTTTTATTATCTCATGTTTTATACTTATCTATGTCTGTCTGGTATTAAAATTTCATGTGTTTATGCCTCACTCTCCCAGCCTGTTCAGAAGTCTGGTGCTGGGAGAGGCATGCCTTTGGTTCCTTTGTATCCACCTTAACTCAGGGCCTGCCCTAGTAAGTGTCTGTCCATTTCATTTTCAGCAGAATGTGTCATTCTAAATACATCCTTTATTTTTCACAGTTTTATTCTTCTTTACTGTCTGTGGCATGACCAGCTGTATCTGAAAGAGAAAAGACATGAAATATAAACCAACCTCCTCATTTCTGTTGAGTAAAATGAAGCAAACATTGGAAACACTTTCTGAAAAAGAAAGCAATGATAATAGCAGTGGATACCCACGCCCACAAATGCACCCAAGAGACAAGCCATTTACATACAGATATTCACAGTCACACATAGAAACACCCACATGGACACAAGGAATGTTGCTGCAGAGACTGAATGACATGCAACAGGTGGAAGGTTTATACGTTATACACAAGCCCAGGTAAGCGCTCATAATTCACACATAATAAAACATCTAGGTTTCATTCCTTTGACATGTTTATATCTTTTTAATTTAAATGTTGTTACTGGCTTAAAATATTTTGTGTTCTTATAATAGAAACGCTTTTAATAAAGTCTTTCAGAATAAACCAAGTTTTTGTAAATTTTCAATTCAATAATTAAGGTAATCTTTAAAATTGGATGATCCAAAAATAAATGATAATGAAAACCACTGAGTTATAGACTTTGCAAGGGTAAATTACATCTGAATAAAGCTGTAATTAAAAACAAATAACACCTCTCCCCTTTCCACTCTCCCTGTTTCATTCATTTGTTCTTTCACTAGTATTCATGCCACACATACTTACTGAGCACCTGCTATCTCTGTGGCAGACCCTGTGGTTACAGGGGTGAATAAGACATGGTCCCCTTGAAGCTTACTGGGCAGTGCTGGATTTGGAAGTATGAGTAGAGAATCACAGTGCAGTGCAATGAAGAGGTGGGGTTAGGGTGCTCGGGCAGTACAGAGTAGCAACACCTATTGCAGCATTTGAAGTTGGGAGGGCTTTGGAGAGGAAGTGGAAAGGAAAGGAACTTTCCAATATCCCTGCTGGAGAGAACAAGAACACATGCTGAATTAGAGGGTGGAGAGTGTGTCGGGGGGTGTGCAGGGCCTGAAAGTACATAGACACCTGGGCGAGGCTCAGCAGTGGGGGCTTTACGGTGACACTAGGAAGTCATGTAAATGTGGGTTATGAAGAGCCTTTTGTAATTTGTCCCCAAGGACTGTGAAACCAGCACAGCTAGTTAAACAGAAGAATCCAAAGATTAGAAAAAATTAATTGGAGTAACATCTCAAAATAGCCACAGGACAGAGAGGACCGTTGACCACCAGATGGAGCCTGTAAGTGTTAAGGGGAGAGAGAGAAAACAGGATTCAAAGGCACAACGAAAAGGAAAAGGTCAGTTAAAAACAAGTGTCAGAGGCCATCCACGGTGGCTCATGCCTATAATCCCAGCACTTGGGGAGGCTGAAGGGGGCAGATCACTTGAGCCCAGGAGTTTGAGACCAGCCTGGAAAACATGGCAAAATCCTGTCTCTACAAAAAAAAAAAAGCCAGGCTTGGTGGCACACAGCTGTAGTCCAAGCTACTCAGGAGGCTGAGGTGGGAAGATCACTTGAGCCTGGGAGGCAGAGGTTATGGTAAGCCAAGATTGTGCCACTGCACTCCAGCCTGGGTGACAGAAAAAGACTCATCTCAAAAAAAACAAAAAAAAAAAGTGTCAGAAAAAGTAATAACCAAAAATGTAATACATCAATGATCATAGCTTTGCAAATCTTTGTCTGATCTGTTAACTCAGATAAGTGAAGATAAACACATCATCCATTTATAAATTAATAAATCTCATTTTTTTATCACCACAAAGGTGTTTATTAGTCACTAAAAAAAAAACCAAGTAGATCTGGAGGAAGATGGTGGATAGGAGACAGGGCTAACATGCAGCTCCCACTTGGACAGACAGAATAGTGTGGAGACTCACTGTGGACTTTTGCTCCAAGGACCACCACAGGAACATGCCAGGCAAGCCAAAAGAATTTACAAATCCTTTGAAAGCAGCAGCACACCACTGCAAATTCTGCAAGACAGGCAAAAAATTGTGAGTTCTCCATGTGTGAAAGGGGGAAAACCTACCTCTGAACACACATCCCCACTGGAGAATCTGAAAATCCAGATCACAGAAGAAGGATTTAACCCTACCTAGAGCTGAAAGAGATTTAGGGAGCCACACAAAATACAAAAGTAGAAGCAGCAGTGGGAAGAGCCTTGTAGGCACTCCCAGTCTCCAGCTCAAGCCCAGGAAAGCCATCCCTGACTGCATCTCACAGGAGCCCTCAGGGAAGGCAGACAGCAGAATTAGGGAGGGCTTAAACAGGGTGAAAGAAGCTTCCAACTGAAATTTGTAATAATTTTTACTAGGCATGAATTTTACTGAGCAGAATCCAGTGGGTGAATGGGAACTGCTGCAGATATGAGTGCAGGAGCTGCCACAAACGATGTGGGCAGAGATGGAGGGGTAAGGCCTGAAACGTGCTTACTTTCTTAGTGGGGAAGCTTACAGCCTGGGGCAAGGGCTGAGTGGGGCATGCAGGAGTGAGACCAGCCTCACCAACTACATGGGAGCTGGGGAGGCCTCTCACTACCAGCTATCTCCCACTTCCCTGGTGAACTAGATGACACAGTGGAGGCAGCCATAATCCCTTCTGGAATGTAACCCCATTGGCCTGAGAACCACCCCCTCATCCTGCACAATGGCAGTGGCAAGCCCTACCCAAGGAGAGGCTGAGCCTAGACCCACCTATCCCTGCCCAACGCCACCATGGTATTTCTCTACCCCCCCTGATAACTGATCACAAAAGACATAAATTCTTGGGAGCTTTATGGCCTCACCCATCATCTAAGAAACCTGAATACTTATCCTGGCCAACTTAAGACAAGCTTATAACCCCCTTCTACTACCACACCTGGCGTTCTCTTGAACCCACCGCCTCCTGGCTAGAGGCCAACCAACTCAGGCCATTATAGCAACTGATTACAGAATAACCCTGTTCCCAGGAAGGAGAAAACAGCTAATTCCACTGTCTGCAACATCCTGGCTAACCAGAGGTCCTGAGTCTGTCCACGTGACAACTTCACTGCTGGCATAACCAGCATTCAAGAAAGCCAGCACACTAAGCATATCTACAACCAAGGACTCTCACAGTCTATTTCGCTCCCTGCCACCTCCACCAGAGCAGGCGCTGGTATCCATGGCTTGGAGACCTGAAGATGAATCACATCATGAGACTCTTGCAGACATTCTCCAGCATCAGCCTAGAGCCTGGTGGACCCGCTGAGTGGATAGGCCCAGAAGAACAACAACAATCACTGCAGTCCAGCTCTCAGGAAGCTCCATCCCAAGGGAAAGTGGGAGTGTCCCACATCAAGGGATGACCCCATGGCACAAAAGAATCTGAACAGCAGGCCTTGAGTTCTAGACCTTTCCACTGAAATAGTCTACCCAAATGAGAAGGAACCAGAAAAGTAATTCTGGTAATATGACAAAACAGGGTTCTATAACACCTCCAAAAGATCACACTAGCTCCCTAGCAATGGATCCAAACCAAGAAGAAATCTCTGAATTGCCAGAAAAAGAATTCAGAAGGTTGATTATTAAGCTACTCAAGGATATACCAGAGAAACTTGAAAACCAACTTAAAGAAATTTAAAAAACAAAACAATATATGGATGAAAAATTATCCAGAGAAATAAATGTCATAAGGAAAAAACAATCACAATTTCTGGAAATGAAAGACGCTTAGAGAAATACAAAATGCACTGGAAAGTTTCAACAATAGAACAAGTAGAAGAAAGAACTAAAGAGCTCAAAGACAGGCCTTTCAAATTAACTCAATCTGACAGAGACAAAGAAAAAAGATTTTTTTAAAAATGAACAAGCCTCCAAGAAATGTGAGATTATGATAAATGGCCAAACCTAAGAATAATTGGTATTCTTGAGAAAGAAGAGAAATCTAAAAGTTTGGAAAACTTATTTGAAGAAATAATTGAGAAAAACTTCCCTGCTATTGCTAGAGATCTAGATATCCAAATACAAGAAACTCAAAGAACACCTGGAAAATGCATCGCAAAAAAGATCATCACCTAGGCACACAGTCATCAGGTTATCTAAAGTCAAGATGAAAGAAAAATCTTAAGAGCAGTGAGACAAAAGGATCAGGTAACCTATAAAGGAAAACCTATCAGATTAACAGTGATTTCTCAGCAGAAACCTTAAAAGCCAGAAGGGATTAGGGTCCTATATTTTAGCCCCCTGAAACAAAATGATTGTCAGCCAAGAATTTTGTATCCAGAAAAACTAAGCTTCATAAATGAAGACAAGAAAAAATCTTTTTCAGACAAACAAATGCTGAGAGAATTCACCAGTGCCAAACCAGCACTACAACAAATGCTAAAAGGAGTTCTAAATCTTGAAACAAAACCTTGAAATACATCAAAATAGAACCTTCTTAAAACATAAATCTCACAGGGCCTACAAAACACACACACACGCACACACACACAATGGGGGAGAAAAAGGTATTTAGGCAACAACTAGCATAATGAATAGAAAAGTACCTCACATCTTAATACTAATGTTGAATGTAAATGGCCTAAATGCTCCACTTAAAAGATACAGAATGGCAGAATGGATAAAAAAAAAAAAAAAAAATCCACCAGCCAAGTATCTGCTGTCTTCAAGAGACTCACCTAACACATAAAGACTCATAAACTTAAGGTAAAGGGGTGGAAAAATATATTCCATGCAAATGGAAACCAAAAGCAAGCATGAGTAGCTATTCTTACATCAGACAAAAGAGACTTTAAAACAACAACAAAAAAGGAGAGAAAGTGGGCATTATATAATGATAAAAGGATTAGTCCAACAGGAAAATATCACAATCCTAAATATATATGCACTTAACATTGGAGCTCCCAAATTCATAAAGCAATTACTACTAGACTTAAGAAATGAGATAGCAACACAATAATAGTAGGGGAATTCAATACTCCACTGACAGCACTAAACAGGTCATCAAGACAGAAAGTCAACGAAGAAACAATGGACTTAAACTATCCCCTAGAACAAATGGACATAGCAGATATTTACAGAACATTCTACCCAGCAACTGCAGAATATACATTCTTTTCATCAGCACATGGAACACTGTCCAAGATAGACCATGATAGGTCACAAAACAAGTATCAATATATTTAAGAAAATCAAAATTATATCTAATATCCTCTCAGATCACAGTGGAATAAAACTGGAAATTAACTCCAAAAGGAACCCTCTAAACTACACAAATACATGGAAATTAAATAACCTGCTCTTAATGATCTTTAGGTCAACAACAAAATCAAGATGGAAATTTAAAAAGTTATTTGATCTGAACAATAATAGTGACATAACCTATTAAAACCTCTGGGATATAGCAAAAGCAATGCTAAGAGGAAAGTTCATATCATTAACTGTCTACATCAAAAAGTCTGAAAGAGCACAAATAGACAATCTAAGGTCACACCTCAAGGAACTAGAGAAACAAGAACAAACCAAACCCAAACTTAGCAGAAGAAAAGAAATAACAAACATCAGAGCAGAACTAAATGAAATTTAAACAAAAATATACAAAAGATAAATGAAACAAAAAAGCTGGTCTTTGAAAAGATAAACAAAATTAATAGATTATTAGTGAGATTAACCAAGAAGAGAGAAGATCCAAATAAGCTCAATTAGAAACAAAACAGGAGATATTACATCTGATCATACAGAAATACAAAAGAATGTCCATGGTTACTATGAACACCTTTACATGCACAAACTAGAAAACCTTGAGAAGATGGATAAATTTCTAGAAATATACAACCCTTCTAGATTAAATCAGGAAGAAACAGAATCTCTGAATAGACCAATTAAAAGTAGCGACATTGAAACAGAAATAAATCCCAACAAAAAAAGTCCAGGGCCAGATGGATTCACAGCTGAATTCTATCAGACATTCAAAGAAGAACTGGTACTAATCTTACTGAAATAATTCCAAAAGATAGAGAAAGAAGGAATCCTCCCTAAATAATTCTATGAAGCCAGTATCACCCTAATACCAAAACCAGGAAAGGACAAACAAAAAAAAAGAAAACTACAGATCAATATCCTTAATGAACATAGATGCAAAAATCCTCAACAAAATACTAGCTAACCAAATCCAACAGCATATCAGAAAGATAATCCACCACGGTCAAGTGGGTTTCAGGGATGCAGGGATGGTTTAACGTATGCAAGTCAATAAATAAATGTAATACATCACATAATCAGCATTAAAAACAAAAATCATATGATCATCTCAATAGACCCAGAAAAAGCATTTGACAAAATCCAGCACCCATTTATGATTAAAACCCTCAGCAAAGTTGACATAGAAGGGACATACCTCAGGGTAATAAAAGCCATCCATAACAAACCCACAGCCAACATTATACTGAACAGAGAAAAGTTGAAAGCGTTCCCCCTGAGAACTGAAACAAGACAAGGATGCCCATTTTCACCACTTCTATACAACATAGTACTGGAAATCCTAGCCAGAGCAATCAGACAAGAGAAAGAAATAAAGAGCATCCAAATCAGTAAAGAGGAAGTTAAACTGTCTGCTTATCAATTATATGATCATACACCCAGAAAACCCTAAAGACTCATCCCAAAAGCTCCTAAATTCAATAAATGAATTTAGTGAAGTTTCAGGCTACAAAATCAATGTATACAAATCAGTAGCACTACTATACATGAACAACAACTAAGCTGAGAATCAAATCAAGAACTCAATCCCTTTTACAACAGCTGCAAAAAATAAAATACTTAGGAATATACCTAACCAAGGAGGTGAAAGATCTCTACAAGAAAAACTACAAAACACTCCTGAAAGAAATCATCAACAACACAAACAAATGGAAACACATTCCATGCTCATGGATGAGAGGAAACAATATTGTGAAAATGACCATACTGCCAAAAGCAATCTACAAATTCAATGCAATTGCCATCAAAATACCATCATCATTCTTCACAGAACTAGAAAAAACAATCCTACAACTCATATGGAACCAAAAACAGCCTGCATAGCCGAAGTAAGCCTAAGCAAAAAACAAATCTGGAGGTATCATATTACCTGACTTCAAACTATAGTTCAAGGCTATAGTTACCAAAACAGTATGGTACTGGTATAAAAGCAGGCATGTAGACCAATGGAACAGAATAGAAAACCCAGAAATAAAGCCAAATACTTACAGTCAATTGATCTTTGAAAAAGCAAACAAAAACATAACGTAGAGAAAGACACCCTATTCAACAAATGGTGCTTGGATAATTGGCAAGACACATGTAGAAGAATGAAACTGGATCCTCATCTCTCACCTTATAAAAAAAATTAACTCAAGATGGATCAAAGACTTTAAGACCTGAAACCTTAAAAATTCTAGAATATAACATTGGAAAAAGTCTTCTAGACATTGGCTTAGTCGGAGTTAATGACCAAGAACCGAAAAGCAAATGCAACAAAAACAAAAATAAATAGATGGGACCTAATTAAATTAAAAAGTTCCTGCACCCAACGAAGGACTAATATCCAGAATCTACAAGGAACTCAAACAAATCAGAAAAAAAATTCCATCAAAAATGGGCAAAAGGCATGAATAGACAATTCTCAAAAGAAGATATACTAATGGCCAACAAACATATGAAAAAAATGTTCAACATCACTATCAGGGAAATGCAAATTAAAACCACAATGAGATACCACCTTACTCCTGCAAGAATGACCATAATTAAAAAATCAAAAAATAATAGATATTGGCATGAATGTGGTGAAAAGAGAACACTTTTACACTGCTGGTGGGAATGTAAACTAGTACAACCACTATGGAAAACAGTATGGAAATTCCTTAAAGAACTAAAAGTAGAACAACCATTTGATCCAGCAATCCCAATACTGGGTATCTACCCAGAGGAAAAGAAGTCATTATATGAAAAAGACACTTGCATATGCATGCTTATAGCAGCACAATTCACAATTGCAAAAATATGGAACCAGCCTAAATTCCCATCAACCAATGAGTGGATAAAGAAAATGTGATTTTATATATATATAATTATATATATATAATCTACAAGAAAATGTGATATACAATGAAATACTACTCAGCCATATAGAGAAATGAAATAATGGCATTTACAGCAACCTGGATGGAATTGGAGACCATTATTCTAAGTGAAGTAACTCAGGAATGGAAAAGCAAATATCATATGTTGTCACTTATAAGTGGGAGCTAAGCTATGAGGACACAAAGGCATAAGAATGATATAATGGACTTTGGGGACTGGGGGGAAGGGTGGGAGGGAAGTGAAGGATAAAAGACTACACACTGGGTACAGCGTATACTGCTCGGGTGACAAGCGTGCCAAAATCTCGGGAATCACCACTAAAGAACTTATCCATGTAACCGAAACCACATGTTTTCCCAAAAACTACTGAAGTTAAATTATAAAATTTTAAAAAACTATTAGAACCCCTTTCCCTAATAACAGCAAGATGTCTGTGAGCAGTGTTTAGCTAAGGGCTGTGGAATGTGGTAGAGGACTGGCCTAGACCCACTAGTTGCAAAGGAAGCCCATCTGATACATCGCTAATGTTAGACTCCATTCAGCATATTATTTCTTACATCACTCCTTGAAGTGAGGAAAGAAAGAGTAAGACTCCAGGAAGAAGGCAGAGAGGCTGCCTTCAAATGGCCAACTAGGTAGACTGCAAGAGAAAGTAACTCATTATTCCCTCCCCACAGTCTTCCCCACACCCAAGCCTGGAGAGGTCATCTCATCTCTACACTGTGAACTCATGGCCCTAAATCTTTTCAACACTTTTAATGTAAAATTTCAAAGATACGGAAAAGTTGAAAGAATGGTACTATGAAAACACATGTCTACCATCTAAATTTTACAGTTGTTAACTTTGCCCTGACTTCATTTTAAAGCTTGTTTTAAAGATGATTCCTGAGATTAGGCAGAATTGCCCACTTGGTTACATTGGGAAGCTAGAAGGTGGTGGGGATGCTTGGTGCCTTAGAATGATGTCTATATTTCCCAAACCACCCCTCCTGACCACCCCCCTACATTGAGATGCAGTCTAACAACAACAAAACGTATTTATATGAAAATCCACTTGAAGTAATAAAAATTAAATGACTTTTAGGTGCCCTATCTTTATTGAAAAGCACATGCACTCCAGCCATCCTAGAAAACCTGTCTTGGAATCACAATTATGTATCAGTTTTCTTCACACTATGGTTACGCTTTGACAGAGCCCACTGCTCACTGTTGAGTTTTCAACACAGCGAAGAGCCACAGTAGAAAAAGTACTCAATTTATGACAGCACAATATAGACTAATCAGTCACAGAGAAAATAGACAAGTGGTCTTTTGTTAAAACATTTTCTACCAGAGTGTTTGAAGCCATTTGAACTGAATTGGGAAGAAAACATCATGGTGAGCCAAAGAAAGGGTATTTTTAGATGTTTACAACAAGACCAAAAGCATTAACCAGAAAAGTTAAAGACATTTTTAAAATCACAGTCTTAGAATGGTTAAGGGCCGGGTACAGTGGCTCACGCCTGTAATTCCTGCAATCTGGGAGGCTGAGGCAGGAGGATCACTTTAGCACAGGAGTTCAAGACTCTATCTCTACAAACGAATTTAAAAAGTTAGCTGGGAGGTGGGGCGCAGTGGCTCACACCTGTAATCCCAGCACTTTGGGAGGCTGAGGCAGGGGGATCACCTGAGGTCAAGAGTTCAAGACCAGCCTGGCCAACATGGCGAAAACCCGTCTCTACTAAAAATACAAAAATTAGCCAGGCGTGGTGGTGCACTCCTGTAATCCCAGCTACTCAGGAGGCTGACACAGGAGAATTGCTTGAGCCCGAGAGACGGAGGTTGCAGTGAGCTGAGATAGTGCCACTGCACTCCAGCCTGGGTGACACAGCGAGACTCCATCTCAAAAAAAAAATTAGTCAGGAATGGTGGCCTATGCCTGTGGTACCAGCTACTTGGGAGGCTGAAGTGGGAGGGTTGCTTGAGCCTGGGAGTTTGAGGCTGCAATAAGCCATGATCATGCCACTGCACTCCAGCCTGGGTAACAGAGTAAGACTTTATCTTAAAAATAAAATAAAATAAAATAAAATAAAATAAAATAAAATAAAATAAAGAACGGTTAAGGGATTTTCTCAAGGTCACACAAGTAGTGACAAAATTGGGTCTGCCTTGGTCTCCACTCCTAGTCTAATGGAGGGTCTCTATTTGTATTCTAATGGTGGATCCCTGCGGAGGGGCAGTCAGTCTTCCTTCATTGAGAAAGAGGATAATATACTGTTCTTCAAATACAGGGAATAGAGAACAAAAGAATTTTAAATAAATAGGAACTCAAATGACCAGAACCAGATTTAAATCTTAGCCTTTTTTCTCCAAGGGAAGAAGCTGTGGAAGGAAACAAGCATTTTCCTGTATTCTTTCCTTAGTGGAACACCTGTGAGCCTTCATGGCTCTAACACTTCTAACCACAACCTTTAGTTATAAAATTGGGAACGTTCTGAAGGGGAATTTTTACATTTAGTCTTTTTAAGCCAAGACTAAATGTAAAATATTCTCTCACTCCTGAATATCCAAAAGAGGAAGAGCATTATAAAAGCAAGAACCTTGGTAGGCAAAACAGGATTCTATTTCTCTATCCAATTTAACAAATATTTATATATACTATCTACTTTGTGCCAGGCACCACTTTAAGGGCTTTAAAAGTATTAGCTTGTTTAATCCCCACAGTATCCCTAGAAGATGCTTGTCAGCTAGAAGAACCCATCAGGAAGTTTTCTGAGAGTATTGGAGGAGTTTGAATAATGCGCTGGGTCTGTAGATTGAGTAATGTTGGCGTAGACTGAGTGATGATGGTGTAGACTGAGTGATAATTGTGTAGATTGAGTGATGATGGCATAGGCTGAGTAAGGATGGTCCACATTGAGTGATGATTGTGTAGAATGAGTGATGATGGCATACATTCAGTGATGATAGCACAGATTGAGTGATGATATTGCAGACTGAGTGATGATTGTGTAGACTGAGTGATGACGGTGTACATTGAGTGCTGATAGCGCAGACTGAGTTATGATAGTGCAGACTGAGTGATGATCATGTAGACTGAGTGATGATGGCATACATTCAGTGATGATAGCACACATTGAGTGATGATAGCGCAGATTGAGTGATGATGGTGTACATTGAGTGATGATGCTGTACATTGAGTAATGATAGCACAGATTGAGTGATGATAGTGCAGATTGAGTGATGATCATGTAGATTGAGTGACGATGGTGCACACTGAGTGATTATAGCACAGAATGAGTGATGATGGCATACAGAGTGATGATAGCAGAGATTAAGTGATGATAGTGCAGACTGAGTGATGATGGTGCACACTGAGTGATGATAGCACAGAATGAGTGATGATGGTGCAGACTGAGTGATGATGGTGTAGACTGAGTAATGATTGCATAGACTGAGTGATGATGGTGTAGACTGAGTGATGATTGCATAGACTGAGTGATGCTGGTGCAGATTGAAAGATGATGATGTAGATTGAGTGATGATGGTGCAGACTGAGTGATGATGGTACAGACTGAGTGATGATGGTGTAGACTGAGTGATGATGATGCAGACTGATGATGATTGTGTAGACCGAGTGATGACGGTGCAGACTGAGTGATGATTGTGTAGACCGAGTGATGATGGTGTAGACTGAGTGAAGACTGTGTAGACTGAGTGATGATAGCGCAGATTGAAAGATGATGTAGATTGAGTGATGATGGTGTAGACTGAGTGATGATTGTGTAGACTGAGTGATGATGGTGTAGACTGAGTGACGATGATGCAGACTGAGTGATGATTGTGTAGACCGAGTGATGATGGTGTAGACTGAGTGATGATGGTGTAGACTGAGTGATGATGGTGTAGACTGAGTGAAGACTGAGTGATGAGTGCATAGACCGAGTGATGATTGTGCAGACTGAGTGATGATTGCATAGACTGAGTGATGATGATGCAGACTGAGTGATGATGGTGTAGACTGAGTGAAGATTGTGTAGACTGAGTGATGAGTGCATAGACTGAGTGATGATTGTGTAGACTGAGTGAGGATGGCACAGATTGAAAGACGATGACGTAAATTGAGTGACTATGGTGCAAACGGAGTGATGATGGCCATCATGGCAGATGAAGGACTGAGGGGAGAGAACATAGAGGTGCCCAGAAATCTGCATGAGATTCCTGCAGCTGCAGAAGCAAATGACCTCATGCTGGGTGGCTTAAAACAGCACATTCATTCTCACCAATTAGGGAGGCAAGAAGTAAAAAATCAGTTTCACTGGGCCCAAATCAAGTTGTTGGTGGGGCCATACTCCCCACTGGAGGCTCTAGGGGAGAATTCATTCCTTACCTCTTCCAGCTTTCTGTGACTGCTGCCATTGCTTGGCTTGTGGCCGCATCATTCTAATCTCTCTTCCATCTTCACATCATCTCAGTGTGAGTCAAATCTCTCTCTCTCTTTATCTTTCTCTTTCTCTCTCGCTTTCTCTTGAGACAGGGTCTTGCTCTCTCACCCCGATTGGAGTGCAGTGGTGTGATCATGGCTTACTGCAGCAGCTTTGACCTCCCGGGTTCAAGTGATCCTCCCACCTCAGCCTCCTGAGTAGCTGGGACTATAAGCATGCACCTACCATGTCCAGCTAATCCTTTTTTTAACAGAGATGGGGTTTCACAATGTTGCCCAGGCTGGTCTTGAACTCCTGGGCTCAAGCATCCTCCCCACTCGGCCTCCCAAAGTGCTCAGATTACTTTGGGCGTGTGAGCCACCACACCCAGCCTCCCTCTGCTTCTTTCTTATAAGGACATTTGTGATGGCATTTAGGACCCACCTGGATAATTCAGAATAATCTTCCTAACTCAAGATCCTTAATAACCTCTGCAAAGACCCTTTTTTCAAGTAAGGTCACACTTACAAATCCCAGAGATCTTTGGGGGGGTATTTTTCAGCCTCTCACAAAATCATCTGGCTAGTAGTATCCCTGCCAACCTACCCATCCACACCCTCCCAAATTTGAGTGAGATTCTGCAAGGGAGCAGAACCCTTTATCTGCAGCTTCATCAAAGTTACAGAAAGGCAGATTTCAGGGCATTGCAGGAAGCTTTTTGAAAGGCACCTCAAAATGCAGTGAGCCAGCTGCCCTCAGAGCTATGGCCGGATGTCTGTGATGGAGATCCCCACACTGGTCAAGAGGTGGATTTGATACAATGCTAAAGATTCCCTTGCAACATTTAAAGAAAGCCACTCTAATGCTTCCCTGTTTTCCAGAAGTCACCTTACTTGGACACCTTTGACATAGAAACCAAGCAAACACCTGCTCTAGAGCTGAGCATTTACCATCTATCTATGGTCCTTAATTTGCATTCAAGGTCAGTACCCGACTCATTTACGTTCTGCAAACAAATACGACTACTTGTCCTTCTCACAGCAAGCGCTGCTTGTGCTGATTTTATACCTGGTTTCATCTTATCTGTCCTGCCCTTGTATTCCCTTTGTCCTAATTCTAAACCCACAGTTCTTAAAATTGCATCTGGTGTTACGTGAATTTTATAAAGCATCCTGGAATAATTTTAGGAACAAAGGGTATATAAATATTATCAGTCAATGTAATAAATGTATGATAAAACATAGCTCTGGTCTAGAACATGTCTCCTACCCTATGGGGCATTTTTGGACTCTTTCTCCAGCACCAAGTGGAGACAAGTTCAACTTCCAGGTCTTATGTTGGAGCTCCTTCTAATTTGAGCTTTCTGCACATGAAAATGAGTTGGTAAGGGTGGCTGAGCCTGTACAGGTTTCTGACCAATGAGACAGTCATTCAGGGTGTGTCTGATAGAAGCTTGTCAAGAGAAGTCACTTGGTGATGGTGTATGACTGGAGGGGGATTGAGCTGAACCTGCCTTTCCTCATGTTTCTGCCAGATAGGGCAAACAGAGCAAGAACTTTGGGCATCAGTCCCAAAGAGGACCAGTACCCAGTTGAGAGGTTGCTGGTCATGACATGCTTGTAATCACAGTAACTGTGAGTTGAGCCTGGTTAGTGAGCACCCACCCTCATTCTCCAGACCTCTCCATCTAGATTCCTGAAGCATGTATGCACAGGGACACACCAAACAAACAGGCAGGATTGCTAGCTTGCCCTGCAACCTCAGATCCCTGGGGCCTTCCTACCATTGTGCTGGACTTACGAATTTCAAACGAGCTTTCTTTCCACTTTAACACAATGTTCTATATACCATCTTTTAAAAAAAAATTATTTAGGCTGGGCACAGTGGCTCACGCCTGTAATTCCAGCACTTTGGGGGGCCAAGGCGGGTGGATCACTTCAGGTCAGGAGTTCGAGACCAAACTGGACAACAGGGTGAAACCCCGTCTCTACTAAAAATACAGAAAAACTTAGTCGGTCCTGGTGACACGTGCCTGTAATCCCAGCTACTCGGGAGGCTGATGCAGGAGGATCGCATGAACCCAGGAGGTGGAGGTTGCAGTGAGCCAGGATTGCGCTGCTGCACTCCAGCCTGGGTGGCAGAGCAAGATTCCGTCTTAAAAAAAGAAAAAATTTATGTATTTGTTTTTTGAGTCAGCATCTTGCTCTGTCACCCACGTTGGAGTGCAGTGGCACAATGTCGGCTCACTGCCACCTCCACCTTCCAGGGCTCAAGAGATCCTCCCACCTCAGCCTCCTGAGTAGCTGGGACTACAGGCATGCACCACCATCCCTGGCTAATTTTTGTATATTTTGTAGAGAAGGGGTTTTGCCATGTTGCCCAGGCTTAGATACCATCTTAAATGGTCTCCTCTTTCACCCTTTCTGCCTGAGCCCCACTCTGACATCTCATCATCCTAAGGGCAGGAAAAGAAATAAAATGAAAGATAAGGTGCTCTTTTTCCTTAACTAGAACAAAACTGATCAAAGTTGTTGAGTCCTGATTTCCCATCTCTTAGGCTGTGCCCTGGGGGAACTGGGGAGAGCTCTCTGGCTGTATGGTGACTGTTCCTTTTACCATGCCTATTTATAATGCAAGTGCCCCTCCCACCAAAATCTACTTTCCTGATATAATGGTTTCTGGGGCTCCATTCCTCACTAAGCTTATTAGAGCTTCTTTATCTTGGAGATAGAATGGGAAACAGTAAGATGGGGCCATTGAGCTTCTGCCTGAAATTCAGGACACATAATTTTCCAGTTAGCATTTACCACTGTCCTCTCCTTGCCTTGGGCATCTGCATCCTAGGCTATGACATCTTCCTTAGTATTGCTTCATGCTTTTATTTTTGCTAAGATTGCTTTACTGGCCTTGCTCAACATTTTTTTTTTGTTTTTTTTTTTTTTTGAGACACAGTCTCCCTCTGTCGCCCAGGCTGGAGTGCAGTGACGCGATCTCAGCTCACTGCAACTTCCACCTCCCAGGTTCAAGCGATTCTCCTGCCTCAGCCTCCCGAGTAGCTGGGACTGCAAGCACCTGCCACCACGCCCAGCTAATTTTTGTATTTTTAGTAGAGACGGGGTTTCACCATATTGGCCAGGCTGGTCTCAAACTCCTGACCTTGTGATCCACCCGCCTCGGCCTCCAAAAGTGCTGGGATTACAGGTGTGAGCCACTGCACCCGACCTTTGCTCAACATTCTATAGATGCCAAGCTTGTTTGTGTAAGTTCTCCAGGGGATCAGTCAGGAGAACTAGGTAGGAAGCTGGGCTTTAGGAACTTGTCCTTACTTTACCAGTGGCCAGAGAAGTTGGCAGGGCTGAGGTACGGTGGAAAAGTAATGCATTCCTATCACAATTGGCTAGAATAGAGGCATCAGCCAGGCTGTTTGGTGAAGCTGTTTCCAAGGCCCACACTAGGTGGCCGGAAGGCCCACACTCCTGTAGCTTTTTCACTCTCATGAAACCGTCATCCAGCAGGGGTCAGCTGTTCATCAGGTGCAACTTCCAGATGTTATCTTCCAGAGGTTATCATAACCTCTATTACCTCCCAATAGAACAAATCTCTCTGAGCTGAAAATATACTCAATCATGAAGACAAGAAGACCGTACATGCTTGGAGGTTTACATTTCTAAAGTTTTCTTTGGGCAGAAAGATGACATGAAATGGCCAACTCACCTACGGCGAAGTGACTTAAGATGCTGTAGAGCTTTCCCATCATCTACACACTTGGCATCTATTCCTAACAACAGGATCTGAAAGAAACTAGGCCTGTCCGCATGGAAGTCAGACCAAGATTTGATTTTTTTAAAATTACACAATAAATCATTAAATAGTAAAGCACTGTCACATAAGATTAAAGGGTTATAGTCAACAATCTCTCTAGATTATATTGCAGCACTTGCGTGTGCCTTAAACGCAGACAGAGCACAAACTGCATCCGAGAAGGAACTCCAGCTCTGCCTGTATTTAGCCATGACCTTCAGCAAATCATTTAACCTGTTTTCATGATAGAAATGAAAATGTCCACTTGAACCCAGGAGGCAGAGGCTGCAGTGAGCCGAGATCGTGCCACTGCACTCCAGCCTGGCAACAGAGACTCTGTCTCAGAAAAAAAAAAAGGCAATGAAAATGTTTTATGAAATACAACACGACATAAAAGTCTGGGGGGGGGGAGTTTGATTATGCCACTCTGTCAGCCTTCTCACTCTTCCTCGTAAAGAACTTATCCATCCTTCAAAGCTGACTCAGATGTTATTATGGTAATACTTAACCATATGGGTTGGGCTGTTTGTGTAACTGTCACATCTGCCCAAGGCTCTTCATGTTATTCTTGGTGCCTGAACAAATGTGACCCGGAGAAGTGCTAAATTAAATATTAGTTGAAAAAATGGTATCAGCCTAGGTTGGGACAAATGAAAGCGACAAGTCAAGTTAATTAGTTGAATACGAATTCTACTAGGGACATAGAGGAACTGCACCTTATCTGTGGATTGCAAGGCTTGAATTATTAATAATTCTGGGTTCACTGCACATATGCTGTGGAAAGCAATCAACTCTTTGCTTTGACTACTATGTGCTTTGCCTTACAGAATAAATCATGGTTTTTTCGGCTTTCATCAGTTAATGAGGGATTGCCTTACCATCTCTCTGTTGGGCACTGAGTATAACCTCAAGAATAGCAGAGAAAGTCCCACTCTGAACTTAACAATATGATTTATACCAGGTGGCAATAAAGGACAATAGTTGAATTTATTTTCTAATCCCTCGTGACACCTTTTATAAAGAAATTATATTACAAAATATTTTATAGTTTTGTAAATATTAAATTCCTTGCCAAGCTGTATTCACGTTATACTTGGAGTAACAGTTTGGGGTTATTTACATGTTTTAAGTGGAGTATCAAGAAGTGTAGTGGTTATTGTATACACGTGCATCTTCATCATAGGAACGAGGAATGTGCTGGCCCTTCCCAGCAGCAAGCGAGAGGCCCCTGGCCTGCCTCGACTCATTCCACTTCTAACTCTGACAGACTATCCAGCAATAGTGAGATGAAAGCCCCAAAACTCAAAAGCACAATGAATCATTGCAGCTCCAGAACAGCCTAGAGGCAGCAACCCAGGGAAGGGAGCCATTCTGAACCATGAGTTCCCTCAAGCCTGAACTTGTCCCTCGAGCTTCACTCCCTTGCTATTGTTGACCCATTCTGAGAGGACTGGGGTCTCCTGACCATGCCCTGGGGCCCACTCTTGCGCAGTGCTGAAGGAGATCCTGGTAGCCCTCTAGGGAGAGGTGGTCTCCAAGTGCTAGGCACTGGGCCGACAGAAAGCTGCTTCCCAAGCTTTGTGCAAAGGAATCATCAGAGGCATCTTTTTAAGAGGCAGGGGCTGATTCAGCAGGGCTGGGGTGCTTTGAGATTCTCCATGTCTGATCTACGCACCACGCTTTGAACACTATGTAGCTGAAGGACTGTATCTCAACATTTCTGTACATTAGAATCACCTGGGAGCCTTCCTAGATCCATAGAGGTGCCCACGCCTCACTCCTACTTAAATCCAGACTAGGGATGCGGGGTGCTGGAGCCCAGGCATCAGAATTTTTCTTTTTTTTCTTCTTTTTTGAGACGGAGTCTCGCTCTGTTGCCAGGCTAGAGTGCAGTGGCGTGATCTCAGCTCACTGCAACTTCTGCCTCCTGGGTTCAAGCGATTCTCCTGCCTCAGCCTCCCAAGCAGCTGGAACTACAGGCACGCACCACCACGCCCAGCTAATTTTTGTATTTTTAGTAGAGACGGGGTTTCACAATGTTGGCCAGGATGGTCTCAGTCTCTTGACCTTATGATGTGCCTGCCTTGACCTCCCAAAGTGCTGGAATTACAGGCATGGGCCACCGCGCCCAGCCCTAGGCATCGGTATTTTTCTAAACATTCCCCAGGTGATTCTTAAAGTGGTCAGGTTCAAGAACAGCTGATCTAAAGGTTCAACTCACTGTAAGCATGGAACAGCCTCAAAGGAACAGGTTCCTGCAAGTGATCCAGACTTGACTCTGTTGGTCTTAACTGCTTTCAATTTTCTTGTCCCCACTGACCAGTTATGCGCTGAAGGCAATTAATTGCCACCTCTCATTTTAACTCCTTTCAACAGAGGAAATAGGCAGGCGTATTCTTCCTTCTCTGTATCTCACCCCAGTTCCTGACGCAGGGTGTACTTGACAGGTTAACACTTGGCAATGCATGACGTTGAGGTACCTTCCTCTCCCTAACCTGAAGGGGGCTCTAGTGAGCAATTATCACACCAAAAGAAAGAAGATGAAGGAGTCTGCAGCAAAGACAGAAGAGCAGCCAGGCATGGTGGCTCACGCTTGTAATCCCAGCACTTTGGGAGACCGAGGAGGGTGGATCACGAGGGCAGGAGTTCAAGACCAGCTAGGACAACACAGTGAAACCCCGTCTCCACTAAAAATACAAAAATTAGCCGGGCGTGGTGGCGGGCGCCTGTAGTCCCAGCTACTCGGAAGGCTGAGGTAGGAGGATTGCTTGAACCCAGGGAGGCAGAGGTTGCAGGGAGCCAAGATCGTGCCACTGCACTCCAGCCTAAGCGACAGAGCTAGACTCCGTCTCAAAAAAAAAAAAAAGAAAGAAAGAGAACCAGCTATAAATGGTGATCTACTCTTGCTAAAACGATTCCTTAAGCTCAACAGAGTCAACCTTGTTTCAAATGCATTTAGTGGCAGAAAAACAAACTAATTTTCTTTCATTATTTGACTGGACTCAATGCATTCAAGTTATGAAAGTTGATGATTCCAAATTCAGAATAAAATAACACACGACAACAGATAGTTTAGCATTTTATCCTCATTTTTAACCTACAAAGTGTAATGTTCTCATAAAGTATTTTAATAAATATATTAAGGCTTAAGGTAATTACTGGTTTGAGTGGAGGGTGGTTTGCTTTCTAGCACACTAGTTTACATTCGGAATCTTAAAAATGAAAACATTTGCCATCTTACAGTGAGTGATACATCACACTGGCTTGCCCCAGTTTTTGTGTTTTTTTTTTTTTTTCACTATTCAACATGTCTTCGTATTATCTTCCTTCCTCTCGTATCTGATAGACAAAGAATGATACAAAACTTTGGCTGAAAAAAGCCAGTTGATTAGGGTGATTAGAAATGTTAACTTTTTCAGTAAAAAGCTTTCACCGAATCACTGGGCAGTTAGTAATGCAGCTTACAAATAAATAAAGCTGAAGCGAGAGGCTTAAAAGCTCATTAAACAGCAAGAAAAGCTGCAGAGCATATTGAGGAAGGGAAGCAGTAAAATGGTGGTTTTAATACATCCCAAACTGGAAGCAAGAACCCTAACACAAAAAGGATTGGAATACTCTACCATCTGTAAGGAAGTAGCTAGCTACAAGCCACCTCACACAAAACACCCACTAAGGCCTTTCACCGAGATCCTCTTATTATATTCTCATTATGAATCCCCAGCAGGTGCACCTCAATAAAAAGGTGTGGAGGATACCGTTGAGGACCTCTAGGTCACCTAAGCAGAAACTGCTGCCATCAAAGCAGACTGCCACCATGCGTCCGCAGAGAACTCCCTGCCTACAAATGAAACTGGTAGCGCTCATTCCCTGTGCCCGAGGACCGTCCACAACGGAGGTGCTTTCTTGCAAGAGAAGCAGCAAATGCTGACAGCGTGTCCAGTAGGAAGGGCTTCCCAACAGTCACAGCCCTCCCAAGACCCTCTAGATGGACTCCAGAATCCAGTCGCTGCTGGAGAGGGAGGAGACAGGCAGTGACAAGTCCCGAGGAGGGCCTCGGTCCCTCCTGTCATGCAGGGAGTTCTGCTCCTGGAAATATTCCTCCTCTTCATCAAAGAAGCCGTTCTCCAGAGCGTAAGTGCAGTCTGGGCTGGAGGCTGCCTGGCACGCCCCCTTGTACTCCTGAATCGACTCGTAGAGGCTGTACAGTTGGCAGAGCAAGGACATGTCCAGCTGGCGGAGACCAACCTTGAGGGAAGGGGTGGGGAGGTAAAAAACAAGAAGTCAGCACTTGAGTTTAATTTCAGTGGAACACTCAGCCGGCAATCTGCGCCTGCCAGCACATTCCTTCCACACGGCGAATGATTCAGAGCATCACTCGGATGCTTTGAATTTCCAGCTTTGAGAATACCTTAATTGTGTTATGCCCATACCTCAGACGTTACTCAGTGAGTCCAGGGAGGATCGCATCTGTGGGGCAACCAGGGCAGCCTGCAGAATTTACCCTGGCGCTCCTGAGTATGCCAGATGAAGCAACAGCACTGCACATTCTAGTGGCCCCACCTGCTTTCACTTTGGACACCAAGAAACGAGTGTGTCACTTCCTCTCCCAATCAGACTCGGAGAAGACCCACATTGGCCTTCCCTGCTACTGTGTTAGGATCTGACTGATGCAGTCATTCTCAACTCCCAGGAGCAACAGAATGCCCTTTGCCGGTGACAGCAGCTGGCCAGTGTGACATCCCCTGGAGCACCCACCTCTGTGCAATTCAGTGGTCAGAGGTCACACTGCCTCCCTCTCCTCCAGGCAGGGTCAGTCTTATGCCAGATGGTTCTGGGATCCCTCCCCAGAGTAACTGACTGAATACGAGGAAGCCCTGGAAGATGAAGGGCTCTACGGTTCCTCCTGAAAACTAGCCCCACAAAAACAAGCAGCAAAAGAACAAAGAACATTTATAAAAGTCATATACTTGTTTATCTTCCAGTTCCTCCCTTCCCCACCACCCATCCCAGAGACAAGAGCACGGTCAGAACAGGAAACGCATCATTTACACCAATACTAAAGAGAGAACAGTTAAGCCGCTTGGAAATGCAGCATAGACCAGCATCGGCGCCTCTTAACCTTTAAAGTGCATGAGAACCACCCGGGGATCTTGTTCAATAAGCAGACTCTGATTCAGTGGGTCTGGGGCCACTGGATGGCTGTGCTTCCACCAAGCCCCTATGGTGAATCCGTGCTATGCTGCTGTTCCACAGACCCTGCTCTGAATGGCAACGGGAAGAAACTCAAGAAGACACCAGGGGACCTGCCTTCGGCTTCTTGGCCCCTCAGCAAGGTATTTATCACCTTCATCTCCGTGCCTTGGTTGATGGCAAAATGGAACAATAATTTCTCTTATGGAGCTATTAGGGAGATTCAATATCAATCCATTCAATAAACAGGATTCTAATGCCTCCTGGGCTAAAGCACTAAAGATGCATGGGTACAGCTCTCCTGGGCGGCTGGAGAAGGAGCTTCTTCTCTGGAGTGCACTGGTGGCAGTGCCTGCAGACCTAACTAGCTCCAGGACTTGAAAATACTGGAAATCTGCCCGGATCCAAATTCTTCTGCAAGCCAGATGATTAACCAGAGGGCATGAAAGGTTGAGAACATCCGTCTTCCCTGCAAACCTTGGTATAGATCACTTCCTTTTCTGTAGGAAAGGAAAGGCACCAAAGAGCACAATGAGTACAAGAAAGCATCGTGGTGGAGCAATAAATTCTAGACAAGCCCAGAAGCGAACTCGGGAAGCAACCTCCACCCCTGAGATTTCCTTGGAAGTAGAACCCATAGAACTCGTGGAAACTGCTGGAGATGAAATTGTGGACCTCACTTGTGAATCTTTAGAGCCTGTGGTGGTTGATCTGACTCACAATGACTCTGTTGTGATTGTTGACAAAAGAAAAAGACCAAGGAGGAATGCTAGGAGGCTGCCCCAGGACCATGCTGACAGCTGCGTGGTGAGCAGTGACGATGAGTTGTTGTCCAAGGACAGAGACGTGTATGTGACTACCCACACTCCCAGAAACGCGAGGGATGAGGGCGCTACAGGCCTCAGGCCCTCGGGTACTGTCAGTTGTCCTGTCTGCATGGACAGATACTCAGAGATCATGCAGAAAAGATGTCTCATCGTTTCCACAGAATGTGGCCATGTCTTCTGTAGCCAGTGCCTCCGTGATTCCCTGAAGAATGCTAATACTTGCCCAACTTGTAGGAAAAAGATCAACCACAAACGGTACCACTCCTTTTATATATGAAGTATTCAGAGACGCCCAGGAGAGACGGATGGACAGACAACCAGGTTCTCCAGTGGTATCTGCCTCCATTTTCCTGAGCTCAAAAAGACTGTTTCGAAACCCATGTCTGATATGTAAACTGCTCTTTTGTTTCCAACCCCTTCCTTTTGTTATCTGTAGTTTGATGCTATGGCGCTGGACCCAGGGCCCTCCCAGGCCATCTCTGCTCCTCTGGTGTGGTCCAGTTCTAGAGTGAGAGAAAGGGAGTCAGGCACACTGGGAATCGTGGTTCCAGTCTGGTTGCAGAACCTGCACATTTGCCAAGAAGTTTTCCCTGTTTGGAAAGTTTGCCCCAGCTTTCCCAGGCATACCACCTTTTGTCCCAAATGTCTGCCGGTCAACCAATCTGCCTGCCACACATTGACCAAGCCAGACTCAGTTCACCCAGCTCGAGGATCCCAGGTGCAAGAGTTGCCCCTTGAGGCCCTGGAAAGACCAATCACTGGACTTCTTCCCTTGAGAGTCAGAGGTCCCGTGATTCTGCCTGCACCTTATCATTGATCTGCAGTGATTTCTGCAAATCAAGAGAAACTCTGCAGGGCAATCCCCTGTTTCCTAAGAATGAAAAAGTGCAATAAAGGCCATTCGTTACCTACTTTTCAGTAGCCCACCAGATGTGGCACTATTAGTGTCCCCCTCAGAGGCTTAATGTTGCCTGTGGAGCAGTGCCCATCCCAGCCCGTTTCTGCCCACCAGTTGTTCTCAGGAACCTTACCCATGCTCCAGCCTCCTTCACCTGGCACAGGACATGCAAGATAAATAGGGCAGGCACGTGTTTGGGTGTCCTCTCTTTTCTGATAAAATCCACCCTGTGTTTGCCACACACCCTCCAGTCCTCAGTTCCCACTGCCTAACGTCTGCCCCCATGTAGATACTGAGAGGTGGTGGCAGTAATTGTGGCCTTATCAGCTGCTCAGTTCCAGGCTTTTGCCCAGGTCACTGTTGCCCCATGTTCGGAGAACCTGGCCCACCTAACTTGGCTTTCTCATCCTTCCCAACCCAGTGCCGTGTATTTCAGAAGCTCCCTGGCCACTAGGCTTGGATGCTTTGGGCCTTTGACTGCTCCATAGGTTTTGACTGGTGAAACAGGGACCCAGATGACAACCTCTCCTTCACTCCACAGGTATGCGGGAGCCTCAGGTTCGCTCAGGGGCAGCAAAGCAGCCCAAGCTGCCCCTGACAGCACAGGGCCTGCGGGTGACTAACGAGAGAGGCCTTACAGTGCCAGCATGCCTCCTCTTCCGCTGTCCTCCTTCCTCAGAGGGCTTCAAGCCAAACAAACGGCCTTTTCGTGTGAAACATCTTCAGGGTGGGAAAGGGGCCACTTCTGGCTTTGTTACCAATAACTGACCTTCAGTTTACCCTTCTGAAGGAGCAGGGACTCAGCACAGAATTCACTTTAGACGGGGCTGAAGGAGTGTCCCTCCTGTATGTGAAAAGAAAATTGTTTTATTCTTCATTCTGACTTTTTAACTGTTTGGCTCACTTCCAGTTAGTTTGAATGAAAATAATAATTTTCTATTTGGAGGTGAAGAGGGCAGAATCCTCAGCTCTCATCATTGTGATGTGTAGCATGTCTGCCCCCTGACTGGACATCATTGCCATTAACTTTCTTCTGGGCATCATGGGAATGCCACAATGCCCAGGCTTGGAGCAAGGCAACCTTGGAGTCAGTCCACTAATAAAATATGGTAACACCCATTTTAAAATTTCTTAAGTTTTATCCTTAAAGACAACTTCAGTGGTTAATTATAAAAGTTGTGTTACTTCGTCCTAAATTAAATTGATAAAAAGATTTAAAAATGTGTTTTGTTTCTACTATTCAGAAACTGCAAACTAGGGAAAGGTTGGTATGAAAAAATGTCTTTCCTTTTTTCAATGTACATAGTTCAACTTTTCCTTTGTTACATTTAAACTATATCCATGGATATCAGTCTGCTTTGGACTCCTCTGCTAGTGTTAAAGATGGAAATAAAACCATTAATTTGAACCAAAAAAAAAAAAAAAGATGCATGGGTACGTGCATGTAGAAAAGCACATAGAAAGTGTCAGAGGAGTTACAGATTTTATAATTACTGAAATGACTCACTTACCTAGCAATAAGATTTCCCACATAAGACAGTATGGCTTTCACAAAAGGAAGCTGAGGACTGGTAAAAAGTGATCATCTTGTAAATAGATTGGGTGTTAAATTCCAGGTTTATTCTTCATACCCTCCAACTACTCTAAATTGCCAAGTGAACACTGGCTGTCTCTCTACTATGGCCTAAATAGACCATAAAAATCAGAACTATGTTTTATTACATTGCATGCATATACACACACACACACACACACACACACACATTTAGAGATGCGGTCTTGCTTTGTCACCCAGGCTGGAGTGCGGTGGTATGATCATAGCTCATTGCCACCTCAAGCTCCTGGGGTCAAGGGATCCTCCTGCCTCAACCTCCCATGCTGCTGGGACTACAGGTGCACACCACCATGCCTGGCTAATTTTTTAAAGAAATTCTTTGTAGAGATGGGGTCTTGCCATCTTGCCCAGGCTGGTCTCAAACTCCTGGGCTCAAGTGATTTGCCTTGGCCTCCCAAAGTGCTGGTATTACAGGCGTGAGCCACCGTGCCCAGCCTACAGAGCATCTTTTGCTAAGACACTCGAGAAGACTTCCAGATAGAGAGGTGGGTTCTGTTGTTACCACAACTACTTTTTTTTTTTGAGACAGAGTCTTGCTCTGTTGCCCAGGCTGGAGTGCAGTGGCGCAATCTCGGCTCACTGCAAGCTCCGCCTCCCGGGTTCACGCCATTGTCCTGCCTCAGCCTCCCGAGTAGCTGGGACTACAGGCGCCCGCCACCACGCCCGGCTAATTTTTTGTATTTTTAGTAGAGACGGGGTTTCACCGTGTTAGCCAGGATGGTCTTGATCTCCTGACCTTGTGATCCGCCCGCCTCGAACTCCCAAAGTGCTGAGATTACAGGCGTGAGCCACCGTGCCCGGCCACCACAACTACTCTTGACACCAGAATTTCTAAACTTTCTTAGGAAGAGACCTCGGCCACAGGTCGGGAGCGTGGTCTCCAGGCCCAGCTTTGCCGTCCTCTGCCAGCCTATAAAATGGGGGATTTGGGCTCACTCATCTATGGTTAGCTCAAACACTTTGTGACCCTATATAAACTGTTGCTTCTCTGTCCTAAATGAACTGCAAGCGAAAGAGAGACAGTTTCCAGTACTATACTCAGAGAGCAAACTTTATTCAATGGCATCTCAAAAGCATACCTTGAATAGGCAAGCAATGGGCAACTTAAGAGATGCCCAGGCCACCACACCCTAGGGGCAGACACCACTGCTTGCTCTTTTTCTTGATTAGAGTTCGAAAGGATGTGTGTCTGTCAAGAGGGAGGGAAACAGCGTATCTGGCATTTGTGTTTTAAAAATTATCCATAGTTTTGGAATTTTCTATTGAAAAAAAGGAGAGATGGAAAAAAAGGAGAGACAGGGAAAGAAAGAAGGAAGAAAGGAAGGAAGGAAGAGAAGGAGGGAAAGAAAAGTCAGTCAGTTTAGGAATTTTCTATTGAAAAAATAAATAAATAATACAAAAAGTACCCAGATGATGCTGATGCCCAGTTCCAGCAAAGAACCAGTGATCTTGAAACAAATATCTTTCTGATTTTCCTGGGCCACTTATATTTATTATCCTGTAAGCCTGGAATTTCAGGCCAGCCAAGCAGAAGAGCACAGAATTAAAAGTGCAGGCTCTGGAACTTGCCTACCTCCCTGCCTGGGTTCAGACCTTGGCTCCGCCACTCACCAGCTGAGAAACCATGGATAAATTGCTCAGCTCCTAAAAAAATAAATAAATAAATAAATAAAAATAAAAAAAAAATCAATAGCCTCTATTCTCATTGTTATTATTTCCATAGTTTCTTTTCCACTCTGCTAGTGGGCAGACTCACCTCAGGAAGGTGCGGCAGGTACAGCCAGGCTCTGAAAACAGAAGCGCCCTGTCCCACTGTGTTCCTCCTGCTCCTCTCCCAATCCAGCACTGAGGTGGTACATGAGAAGGAACCAGATGGTCACCTTCACTCAGAAGACAGCCAGCATAGTCAGGCAGGGTGACAATGTGCCAGTGACACTGCCTCATGAGGAAGGGGAAACTCTCAAATAGGAAAGGACTTGGGATATCTTACCTCAAACCCCAAAAGGAGGACCTTCCAAACCACTGCACTCCTCTCCAAACCAATACGATTATTTTATACAAAGTCAAAGCCTCCCAGCCTGGAGGCTCCACAGAGCCCCTGATGCTGGGTGTCACAGTTGGGCACCCAAACAGATCTAATTTCACTCTCTCCTAACTACTACCCTTTAATCTGAAGGTCATTTACTTTCCACCACCCCATGCCCTAAAACAAAAACCAAACCTGTCTTCTTCTCTCCAAGCTAAATATCTCAGGCCCTTCCTCTATTTTCATTATGACCTCTCGTCCACTAACACCCACAGCCTTTCCTCTAGACTTACTCCTGTTTTCCAGGATTCCTCTGCAGAATTGCATCTGGATGCCATCAACATGCCCCCAGGAGTCTGACTCGGCCAGCTCTGACGTCCCTATCTTTGCTAGGATTTAATAAAAGAAATATTAACTTTAATCAAGAAAGCCACGCCCTCTCGGGGTCACATCAGTATGTGCTCAAAAATCATGGAAGAAGTTCATCTGGAATCCTAGATCTACTCTCCTGCTGAGTCCCTCTGACACCAGTAGGGTGGGTAAACCCAAGACTCGATTTCTTATCCCAGGAATGAATAATGGAAAAACACCTAAGTAGCAGTGGGCACCCTGGTATCAGAGCAGGTCTGCTTTTCTCCTTCCTGGGATGGTTTGAGGTCGGCCCAGGTAAACACAGGAGCCTGAACGCTTCTAGGTTTCAAAGGCTCTGACTCCCCATGACCCCATTCCAGCCAGACATGTGGCTCCAGGCTTTTCTCCTGACAGTGCCATTTCCAAGGTATTCCCAGGCCCACCGAGGTGATGAACCCGGCAGGGAGTCAAAAGCAAAGAGGATCTCTCCCTGGACACTTCCACACTGTAGCACCCAGATGACTCACAAAGCTGCCTTGTCATCAGGTGGAACACTGGCCTAGAAAGGAATCCTGACCCGCCTAGGAATACAGCGCAACCCCGCACACACCTATTACACAACCCGACACATGGCAAAAGTTCAGACGGATTTAACAAGGATTAGATGCACACACATACATATGCACGCGCACACACACGCCTACACACGTCCCAGCCTCTCAATGCCACTGTCTTCAGGCACCAGACTAAACTTCCTGATTTACCAGAAATCCTCTAAATCAGCTCGGAGGACATGAGGTAAGTCGCTGCACAGTAAACCAGACTTCCTAGCCCGGGCCTCTCTTCCTCAGCTGTGGCTGTTTAAACAGCAACACTTACATCTTCTAGAGGGAGGTGGAAGATCCGTAGGCAGCACTCCACCATCTGGTCTGACTGTTCTTCAGGCTTACGCCCTTGACTCCCAACCTGCACAGCCCAGACTGTCCCCCACGACACCCCCATCCCCACTGCATCTGTGAATGCTCCTCGACCACCTGCCCTGTACCTGATTCCCTCCACTCTTCAGACTATGATTGGTTCAGCCAGTGTTCATCCTTTGCCCTCGCCGTCTCCACCTGTCTTAGGACATTTACTACTCTCTATATTATCGGTGTGCTTACGGGTCTTCTCTCTCCTGACACAGGACAAGCTCCATGAAGGCAAACACCATTTCCCTTTTGGATCTCTCAGCACCCAGCCCAGAAACTCGCAGAGCAGACAGGCAGATATTTGGTGAATCAGTGAAAACGCCTGGCTGCAGAGATCTCACCCTCCCAGAGAACACGTAGCTGCAGAAGTGGCCTGGCAGTGGGGTGGTGCTGGCACCCACAGACCTCCGGCTGCATCCCTCGGGCAATCACAGAGGTGCAGACTGAACAGGCAGCCACCCAGTGCCCTGCACACCACAAGGTGTCCCTGTGGGAAGCACCAGACCTCTGAGTCCCCACGTGCCTCCCATCACATCGAGGGCCAAAGACACCCAACCAAGTTTGGGAGCGCTCTTTAGAGAGCAGACCTGGCGGTCAGTCTCTCTACACTGAAGGCATGTGGGTCTTGGATGCAGGAACGGGAGAGAGCAACCATCCAAAAGGACTTGATTGCAAGACACGGTTAAGTCACCATGACAAGAACTTCTCACCCTTCCAGAAAAAAGAGTGGTGGGGGAGCCCCCGAGCAAGCCACTCTCCGAGCAGAAGCAGCCTGCATCTCAACGGTGCGTTCCCACATGCCCTTGGAGGACGGCTGGTCTCCACATTCACAGCTGGATTCAGAAAATACGGCTCTCTTTTGAAAGCACACGTTTTGAAAATGCAGACAGGCTCATTTAAGAAAAACACGGAATGCTCAAACCCTGCAATTTGTGGTCCCTTATTCTCCACTTTAAATTCAAGAACAATCAGCAGCTTCCATGGCTGTAAACTGCGAGCACAGGTCCTTCCGCTCTCTGCTCAGGCTTCCTGCTTCCTTCCCGATCATTCACTCCTCTCCTCCCATGCCCAGAGCTCCCCTCCACCCCTCCCGCAACACACACAGGTGGCCCCGCGAGCCACAGCATTCCCAACAATGGGGCCAAACAAGCCCAAACCACCCTTGAAACTGCTTCCTTTCACTTGGGATTTTCAAAACAGGAGGCTCCACATACAAATACACTCCAGACAGGGCGGTGGCTCCCAGCTGGGTGTTAAGTCACTGAAAGTCTCTGAGGATCTCTGGAGGCTGCATGGGGGAGAGAGTTCTTCCTAACTTAAAGAAAGGACAATAGAAATATGAAAACTAGGAAACAAGGCTTAAAAGATGAGAGGAACCTTTAAAAGGAAATTTGTGTCGATTTAACCCAAAACATCATGAAAAATGTTAACTTTTTTTAGAAATTAAAAAACTGCCATTTGCAGATTACAGGCTCACGCCTGTAATCCCAGCACTTTGGGAGGCTGAGGTAGGAGGATCTGCTTGAGCCCAGGAGTTCCAGGCCAGCCTGGGCAAGATGACGAGACCCTCATTTCTACAAAAATATTTTAAAAATTGGCTGGGTGTGGTGGTACGTGCCTGTGGTCCCAGCTACTTGGGAGGCTGAGGTGGGAGGATCACTTGAGCCCAGGAGGTTGAGGCTGCAGTGTGCTGTGATCGCACCACTGCACTCCAATCTGGGCAACAGAGCAAGACCCTGTCTCAAAAAAAAGAAAAAAAAAAAAAGAATGACAAAGCCCTTGCCTAAGGCCATCTAGTCAGTGGCAGAGTGGGGAGGTGACCAGGTCTGCAGGACTCTGAAATGGGTGCTTTGACCATCACCCTGCACTGCCTGTTCAGGGAAGATGAAGAGAGAGGCCCCAGTCTCAGCAGTGGTATAGCAACCTGCTTGGATCACAGGCAATTTTTATTCCTGGCTTTTCCGAATTTTCTAAGTTTTCTATTGTGAAAATGTATTAACAATGAGAAAACTTTCACAGCTATCTTTTAAAAACACAATGAATGAGTAAGTATATACAGATGGCTCACAAATTTATTTTAAAGACTTGGTAAATGCCCCAAATCTAATCACAGTGTCTAGTTGATATCCACAGGCCTGGACTGTAATTGAAGAAAGCAGAGATCTAATCGATTATAACCTGATTTCTGATAAAGGATGTGTTGACTGAAGGATGCTGCCCTGCATACTGTTTAGAAAAAGCCGAAGAGAGATTTCATCAGTGTTGATGCAGTTGGAGATGGGCTATGAGCTCAGCTACCCAAGCTTGACAGAAACACCCTTGAAGGACTCTCAGCTCCCTGGTGGGTTCCAGCTCCGTGCTCACTAAACGGCTTCTGATGACGTGGTCTCCTATGTAGCCTTCTCCTCCCATGGGCGGAAACATACTCGTGTCATTTGGTCAGCTTCATCTCCTGTTAATATTTCAGACCTGCCAAGCTGAGGACTAGACTCTAAAGCGCCATCAGGATTCAGAGACAGAAGATAAGCCAGATTGCATGACTGTGCCCCCAGATTAACTCCCACTAAACCCAAAGCACATCCCACCTCTATACTTTCCAGGAAACTCCTCTACCAGGTAAAGCTGTTGGAACTGGATTTTCTGCTAACTTACAAGTGAGGGCATCCACATTGACACAGAGCCTGTTCTGCAATTTAACAATTCTCAGAAGGACATTCTTGTTTATCTCTAACCTAAACTAACATTCATACAAACTAAGCCCATTTCCTCTTGTTCTGTCCTGGGTACAGATGAAGAAAAGCAATTGACCATTTTCTTTAAGAAATGTCTTTGTACATTCTTTTATTTTTTATTTTTTGATTATAAAAATAAACACTCTAATTGTATTAAAAATTCAAATGGTTCGTAATCATACGAACCAGTTCTCCTTAATCCCCTGTTATAAAATAGCAGACTTCAAATGTTTTGGTCTCCAAACACTCTTAAAAATTATTGAAGGTCCCAAAGAGCTTTGGTTTATGTGGGTTATACCTATCAATATTTACATTACTAGAAATTAAAACTGAGAAAATTTAAAAGTCACCAGCCAGGCGTGGTGACTTACGCCTGTAATTCCAGCACTGTGGGAGGACAAGACAGGTGGAGCGCTTGAGCCCGGGGGAGTTCGAGACCAGCCTGGACAACATGGCAAAACTCTATCCCCACAAAAAATATAAAAATCAGCTGGGTGTTGTGGCATTTGCCTGTGGTCCCAGCTATTCGGGAGGCTGAGGTGGGAGGATCACCTGAGCCTGGGAGGCAGAGACCACAGTGAGCCAAGATCTTGCCACTGAACTCCAGCCTGGGCAACAGAGTGAGACTCTGTCTCAATAACAATAATAATAATAATAAACCCATTACATGTTAACACAAATAACATTTTCATAAATCTTTTTAAATATCTGACTTATCTGGTTCTGCATTTGGTCCTTTGCGAAGTGCTGTTTTGGTTGAAGTAAATGAAGAAAATCTGGCCTCACACAGCTGTATAACTGGGAAATGAAGGAGTATTTCAATAGCCTTTTCAGACAATTGTGGATATTCCTCTTTGCTACCGCCCTTTAGTTGACTGCTGCTTAGTGTGGAATTTGGAACTATACCAATGAAATGTTCACACTCTATTACATTAAAACCTATCAGTCTTGCACTTTGAATGGATCTTTTAATATCAAGCACAGTCATATGAAAAAAGTGGAAAATTGATTCAATAAATTATGCAGGATCTTCCAAATGTTGGTACATTTTCTTACATAATAACCAAAAAGTCACATTTGTCAATATCACCATCATATAATTATGGACCCTCTGAAAGAATCTCGGGGGCCCCTAGAGGTGCCCAGACCACACTTTGAAACTGTGGTTCTTCAGATATCCACTTGTAGTAGTTTAGCATATATTCCTCAAAGCACTATGCACACTCATATTGTTTTTTCTCTACTGTTACCACATACACAACGTTAGGTAAGTACTGTTTTGTAACTTTACACTGTGAACATCTTTCTATATACATATATAGTTACCATATTCCTTTAAACAATTGTACAGTATTCTATCACTATTATAAAAAATCCTGCAATACACATCCATGTATAAGTGCCGTTATCCACTTGTGTGGATGTTTCTGTAAGGTACACTTGTGAATATGAAATTGTGGGGGACAAGGAGGACAAGGGGAGAAGAATGCCCAAGGCACCTTTCCAATCCTCCCCAACCCCAGGCCTCAAGTCCAAAGCAATGGGAAAATGTAATGGCAAGAAAGACGTTTACCAATAAAGTGATTCAATTTGGACTACTTTTCATCTCAAAATAATTTTATGTCTGTATTGGTATAAAAAAAGAGTCAATAATTGGCTTTAGCTCTATGAAGATTTAACAGTCATACTGCAAACATTTTACATCCCTTTTGTGACCTAAGTTACACGTATTTTAAAACTATATTGCAATTCTGCTTTGCTATTTAATAGCCATTTCAGAGTTTTTAAAAAATGCAATTACAGGGTTAAAAGACAGGCACATATTCAATTTCAGAGGTATTACCAAACTACGCTCAAAAAAACCCTACAGCACTTTACACCGCCCCGCCCCGCCCCGCTCCCCCCCGCTCCCGCCCCCGACCCCCAGCAACGCATGAGAAGGTTTACTTCTCCAAACCCTCACTGTGACAGGATCATGCTTTTCTACCTTTGTCGGTCTTGGAGGTACAACATGATACCTTATTGTCTTAATGTCTTAATGTACACATCTGTGGTTATAAGGGATGTTAAACAGCTTGCCACTTCTCTTTTAGCAGCGTTTAACTTGGATATTTTATATCCAATTTTAATTGCAACTGAGAGTCCCAAAGAGCTTTTGTTTATGTGAGCTATATCTGTCAATATTTACCTTATTAGAAATTAAAGCTGAGAAGCTTTGTTAATCCATTTAGGTTAACCAAGTCACCCACCAAAGAATACACTCGCTTTCATGTGCATCTCAGTCACCTTCTTCTTCAGCCTAGGCTCACCTGGCTGGGACAGGCCTGGGGTTCCCCAACAATTACTCCCTGACTAGGGAGCCCTGGGCAGAGGACAGAGGCCCTCCCTTCTCCCCAGATCCCTCCACTGGTCAAAAATGGTGCCTCCCTCCCGAATCCTTGAGACTCAGAATGCGCACACCTGCAAAACTAGGCCAGCTCATGGCTGTCAGGGCCAATCAAGGAAGTGAACAGAGTGCCCACAAAAACGGGAAAGGCCACATGTCTGAATGAATTTCTGTAGACTTCTAAAGCAGGCTAAAGGTTTTTCTGTCTCCAGGGTTCCTGGGAGAGGGTGACCATCTGTGTTAAGTGTCTGTGGGGAACGAACCACAGGAAGTAGTGAGCAGCCTTTATGAGTCCTGTCTAATCATCACTTCCAAACATCAGGAACGTGTGGGCAAAGGCCAAGGCGGCCAGGAGGCCAGGGCTCCATATGGAGAATGACATTGGCAAGGGGGGCAAATATCTGAGCAGCCAGCCTCGGGGATCGCTTCCTGAGCATGGAGTCTGTGGTCTGTCTGGTTTCCTCCACAGGATTACGAAAAGCTTGGTTTTTCAAAGTGGGGTCTAAAGTCTCCATGGAGTTCCTGCAGGCATTCCCAGAGCGAAACTGTGAAACTACCATCTGCAGCTTGGTGGGAGTGAACTGCAAGCGGGGCATGGTTCCCTTCTTGAACCCTCCCTAAACATCCTTGCCCACCTGGCCTCAGGGGGCTACAGCCATGTCAGTGAGACCAGGATCCAGAGCAGGGGAGGCACTGCTGTCTGCAAGATACAGAAATGCCGGGGCTATTGCTCACTTGAGGCTATCTGCAAATGAAGAGGTGCCCACACTGCCAATTATTGGGGCACCTTTACATTTACATTGAACAGATGCATACCTTTAAACAAAAGGGAAAAAAAGGAAAAGGGTTGTAAGATACTTACGAGTTAGGAAAAATATCAATTTATAGTACTTTGCAGGTAGGTACAGTAACAGAGCAAAGTTTAAAGTGGTATTTTTACTTTCAATCCTTTATATCTTCAAATCTTGGGACGAGAACTCTAACCTCACTTGGAGATAGCATCAAGTGAATGAAGCCAGGCAGTGACCCACACACTGCCCTTACTGTCCCCCACCCCACACCAAAGACATGGGCATGCTTTCATACCAACAAACAATTATATATTCTTTTTTTAGTTTTTGCTTTTATAGGGTGGATATTGGGATGGGGACAGGACAAGTACAGGGTAGCAGTGGCCTGAAAATCTTAGTAACTGGTGTAGACAGCCTAATTTTTAATGAACTGAACTCAAGAATAGCAAACTTGTACCCTTCTTCCTTTTCTGCTCCCCATTCTTTGCATTCAAGGAATTCACAGCAACTAGGTATAGCTGTGAAGTGTCCTTGGGGACACCAAGTATACTGCTTGGTGACAGGCCCCGCACCTGTGCCCAAAAGTTATGACAAAGCAAACTTCTTCTGTAGGCACCAGAAAGAACCATAGAAGCACGAGGGGTAAAGATTAGTGCCATGGCCAAAAGGACCCTTTATGGCATTTAATCCTCATTTTCCCAGTAAGAGATTTTAGCCCACCAAATTCGAGCTTTTGATCCCTGATTCATGTGCTATTTTCCCAACAAGAGATTTTAGCCCAAAAGAGTGAAGTGGCTTGCCAGAACTGTATCACATAGTTTATTAACACCATATTCGAGCTTTTGATCCCTGATTCATGTGCTTCTCCAGTCTTAAAGGGCTTGCTAAAAATGCAGATTCCTGCCGAGCGCAGTGGCTCACGCCTGTAATCCCGGCACTTGGGGAGGCTGAGGCGGGCAGATCACCTGAGGTTGGGAGTTTGAGACCAGCCTGACCAACATGGAGAAACCCCGTCTCTACTAAAAATACAAAAAGAGCCAGGGGTGGTGGTGTGTGCCTGTAATCCCAGCTACTCGGGAGGCTGAGGCAGGAGAATCGCTTGAACCTGGGAGGTAGAGGTTGCAGTGAGCCAAGATCGTGCCATTGCATTCCAGCCTGCGCAACAAGAGCAAAACTCCATCTCAAAAAAAAAAAAAAAAAAAAAAATGCAGATTCCTTCTCCCAGCTTCTGATTCCACAAGTATAGAATGTGGCCCTGAAATCTGCATTTGGGCAAGCAGCCTAGGAGATTCTGGAGCTGGTGGTCCATCCTTTGGGGATCACTGTGCTAGACTATGCTACTGGAAAGACCAGTGCAAACAGAAAGACAGTATTAAAGGCCGCTGGACATCCCCAATCTCCTCTGACCAATGCCAGTCAAGAATGCTGCACTGGGAGCGAATCCTCTTATTCCAAATGGCTCAAACTGACTCAATCACAGCCTCTTAAAAACTAAAACCACCTGTGTAAGCACTGGTTTCACATAAAGGTTAAGGACTGTACTCCACTGGGATGTCAGCTATTCCAGCTAATCAGCTGGAATCCAGTTCACTGGACAAGCTCATTAGGCATTTAGTTGTTTCAACTAAAATGTGGGAAAGCTAATTGTTACTGGTTTCAGAAATTCAACTTTTTTTTTTCTTAGGTTCAATTCTTTACACAGCATTGCAATTTGGGAATTCAAAAGTTCTGTGTGGATGACTTCCCACTCTGCACAGGTGGGAGACCAAAATAACTGATAGTTTAAAGAAAAAAATGAGGCAAAGAGATTCCAAATCAAAGCTACTAGACCTTGCTGCTGACCGTGGGAGCAGCTGAACCCAAGAATCCCCAGGGATGCTGCTCCTCAAAGATCTCCTGCCCCCAGGGCTGAAGGTCTTTGTGTCTCTACACTCTAGTGTGACTTCTGGTTGCCTGTAAGGTTGATGATCTAACCTCGCACAGGTGCTGGGAAGGGCAGTCTATGTAGAAATCTATGCAAGGACTGGTGTGTGCCAGGGGTCCCAGCTGACACCCAGTCAGGGACATCCTTCAACCACATGCAAATATTTTCAAGGCCAACCAAGATCTAGTTAGCCAAGCTAGCCATCAGCTTAGCAGATAAAAAATCTTTCAAATTTTGGGACCCTTGAGGGCAAAGTATTTTTAAATAGAAAGGGGTCTGCAGTAGATGTCTACTACTTTACCCCTTGCTCCATTTTTGCAAACTGTCCTTTCTTTAGAGAATTCCCAGTGTCTGACTCCATCCACATGCTCACACCATCTTATTAAAATACAATCTTGTCCTTGTCACTGTTGGCTGGCCCAGGCTGGCTGGGCCACCCAAGCTAGGCCAATTGGCATCCTTCCACAGTATTTGCAAACTGCAACTAAGCAGCATGGCCAAAATTGAGGGTGGCCAGTTAGCAGCCAGGTTCCAAAATGGAGGAAAAAAACAAAACAGAGGAGGAGGGGAAGAGAAGACCTCAGTGGACTTCCTGGATTCCCCATAAGCCCTGGTTCTAGTCTGTCTCTGTATACATCCAGCCTATAAGATTGTCCTTTTGCAAAAGCTAGTTCAGACTAAGTTTCTATTACTAGTATAGAGTCTTTGGTCATGAAAAATGAAAACTAGTCTAAACTAAAGCAATTCTTTTTCTGTAAAGATGCCCCCATCTACCAGGTGTGATAAGCCCCTTAACATCTAGATATTTCCTATTCACTCTTAAACCGTCCACAGTACTTGCTATCTAACATACACCCAGTAATCATCTCTTAAACGTGATCTAAAAATATTCTCTGATATAAAAATCATAATCATCAACTTTTTCAAAAGGACTTTTTTGGTCTGTAGAGCAATAACTATCTGTGTGACCCTTGAAGCTTTCCAAATGGGCCCTTCTGGGGAGGGGATGAGGACTTAGGAGTAGTACAGAATTTCACAGGGGTTACTAGAACAGGAAGTGTTGAAACGTGGAGCTGAAACCACAACTCTTCAAGCAGAGGAGGGCATCAGCAGTCATGAGACAGACCCTTCTCAGCCCTGGGCTCCAGCTCTCCCAGGCTCCACCCTCGGTATCCGAATGGCCTCTCCTCCCATTGAGACGGTATTACTCCCTCAGCTCCAACCATCTCTTCCACTGGCTATCTCCAGACCAAAACCTCTCTTCCAGCTTCCAGCTCCACATTCTGAAATGTTTAACATGCTCTTCAGCTGATATGATGACAAATTACCTTCCTCCCTAAAGCAGCCACTCCTCCTGACTCCCCAAGTGCTACAATGAACCCCACTTTACCAGTGATTGATTATTAAGCTTCAAAAGCTTGCTAACTGCCATACAGTGGTATACTACACACTCACTGAAGTCATTATATCTTGACTGGGAAAAGAATAGCAATGTGCAGCCCAAAAAGCAAACCAAAATATATGTGATCAATGTGTTGTACGTATGTGTGTGTGTGTGAGAGAGAGTGCATGCGTGTGCACAGACAGCAGACTGCAATGGTTAAATAGGGCTTTGGAGCCAAACAGACCTGGTAGGGTCTGCGACCTTATGGGAGTTCAACTCTCAGCATCCAATTCTTTAATATAAAACAGACTTTGAGTATCTATCTCATGGAGAATTTATACCATTAAATAAGATACTATATAGAAAGCTCTTACATTGCACCTAACAGAAGATATCCCAAAATACTAAAAGTGATTATTTCTAGGTGCTAGCACTGTAATTTTTAATTTTTTACTTGGCTATATTTTCCATGAAAAAGCTTAAGTTATCTTTGATCCCTTTTTCATCATCTTCCCTGACTCAGTAATTCCTCCAGCTTCGGCTTCAGAAAAGTGTCTCCCACATGAGTCTTGTTTCACATTAGCAAGCCCCCTACCCTGCTGGGGACTCCATCACCTCTCCCATGAACACCTCTCATCTTCCTGTTGAGCCTCCAAAGTCCAGCTCTCCCTCCTGCACCCTGCTGTAGAATTCATTTCTTCCAAGTCCAACTGGGATAGTACCATTCTGCTGAACACCCATCCTTGCTACTCAGGCTTCTCAGAGTCCACTCGGTCCACCTGCCCAGCCCCTTCTTGCTCACATTTCAAACTGGCGCACTCCCAGTTCCAGCTCCGCAGCTACCTTCCTGGTGCCTTTTTCCCTTGTCGAAATTCTGTCGCCTTCTGAGGTCTTCCACACCACCCTGCTCCCTGTCCCTACTAGAAGTTGTCCCTCTTTCTATGATTGCTTTAAAAAAAAAAAAATTCTTTAAGGCATTTATCACATTCTACCATGACATCTAGTTATGTCTCCTGCCACAGATTTGACGTCAGGCCTTCAATTTAAACAGATCAACACAAACTATTTTGCAGATATCTCAGGAATGAACTCCCAGTTCTTATTTTGCAAGGCCTCCCCAGTGGGAGTCTCAGCTTGAGTTGTCCACTCAGAACCCATGGCCCCAAGTCAGTAAATCAATTAAAAAGAAGAAAGACTCTCTGGGCAACTTTAAAGGCCTTGTGACATTTCTTGAAAGGAACTTGTCAAGGCCTGCGGCCGTACCTTATCTTTATCTCAGCTAAATACCAGGCAGACCAAAGATGGCTGTTTATTTTTCTTGTGCTTCAAATAGGCTTACAGAGAGCTCTGGTCCAAGGCGTAATTATACGGATGTGGTTGTGCTTCAGTCACACCAGGAGGGACCTGGAAAAATACTTTTGGGAATGGTACGTTGACTCCCAAGCCACCATAGCAAGACTCCAGAGCATGTTTATAAACCACAGCTTCACAACAGGAGTGGCCCCGAGGTTTTCTGTCTCTTGCTCAAGTATGGAACTTAAATAATCAAAGATGATCTTCCTACTTCACCCCCGTGGTTATGCTATGTCCAAGTTCAGACTGTAAACACACTACGTGTAGATTGATCTAATTAAAATGCAGTTCACCAGCTGTGTGAGGCTTATGTCAATGAATGTTTTTTAATAAATTAAAAACGGTTGGCTTGGAATTTAAGTGGTTCTGTAAGAAGCTTAGAAAATCTTTTCAGTGAGAATTGGAAATCACTTCAATGCCAGCTACAGAGTAGGAAGACAATATCTCTTTGATTAAAAGTGTTAAGGCTGCTTTCTGAATTCAATTAAGTCTTAGCTTTCAGAACAGATAATGCTCTTGAAAAAAAAGTATGCATACCCTGAATTTTTCTAAACAAAATCTTAAATGCACTAGATACATATTTAAAAGATTCCTATAACAATTCATTTTTTGGCCAATTTCGTTTTGGGAAAAGGCAGCTTTCCTAATGTTAGATTTCTTAATAATCTACCTATAGGGAAAGGAGACAACCTGGACTAAGTGAATGGAAAGGGAGGCTTTTAAAACGAGGGGATTGGGAGCAGGTGATGGGGGCCAGTAAGATGGTAGAAAAGAGGAAAAGTTTTTGTTTTCTTCTTGCCTGGCCTATGCCTGGCCGAGAAAGCTGGGGAAAGACTCGCTGTTGCCTAAATCCCTGCCCTTGTCCTACTTTTAGCGTCACCCTAAATCATGTGTATTCTGGTCCACAAACAGCTAATGTACTTCCCAAGCACAGAGAAACACTGAGCCCATGGTTTGGAGCTCAGACACAAGGCGAAGAACTCACATGGACAGCACCCAGACCGGGAGGACAGCCACCTCCCACCTTTCTCAAGCGGGTTTGGGCAATCAGCTTCGCGGGGCTGAGGGACCGGGCCGCCTCCCTCGCCCGGGGTGCGCGTCTGCTTTCGCAGCCATCTGTGCGCCGGGGCCATCCCGCGGTAATCGGATCATGGACGCGCGGCCTGGGGCGCCGGGGAGGGGGCCGGGCTGTTCCAATCTGCTGTCTACACTGGCGGCGGACAAAAGCTGTCCTCTTCGTGGCAGGAAAACGCAATCGCGTTAACCCGTTGGGCCGCTGTGAAAGCCTTTCCCCCACCGGGAAGGTCTGTTTCACTTGGGGAGGGGTGACAAGGCCGCCCCCGCCCCCAGGCCAGGCACGAACTCCGCACAGCGCTTCCGGGCGCCCAGGTTTCCGAGCCAGCGGGGCCGGACTGAGGGCGCCGGGCATAAGAAAGCCGCCCTCTGCGCGCGAGGCTCTCCAGCGGGGGGTCCAATCGTGGGCACGGGGCGCGCGAGAAAAAGGGGGGTCGTTGGGAGGACGGCGCCGGCGCCTGGGGCCGAGGAGCCCGAAAAGGCGGGTGGGCGCGGGGACTTCCGGACAGAGCGCGGTACCCGCGAACTTTCCCGGGACGGCGAGCCCGGCCGGGCAGAGCCCCCGCTCGCGGAGTCCCACTCACCATCTCTTTGCGGAGCAGCGCCAGAGCGGCGTCCAGGTTGGGAGGCTTGGCGGGCAGCGCGGCCGCCCGGGCCCTGCCGCCGCCCGCGCCCCCGCGGCTCAGCTCGTCCTGGATGCGCGACTTCTGCGCGTACAGCCGCTCCAGGTGCCGCCAGCCCCCCGACGCGCCGCCGCCCGACGCCGAGTGCAGCAGCCCGCTCAGGCTCTTTGGCAGCGGGGGCAGCCCGTCCACCCGCAGCCCCCGGACCGCGCCGTTGCCCGCGGCCCCGGGCGCCGCCCGGGCCCCACTCATCGCGCCGCAGCCCGGCCACGCGCCTGCCCCGCTGCCCCGAACCAAGGCTTTCCCCCGGCCCGCCCCCTTCCCGGCGGTGCCCCGCCCACTTCCCCTCCCGCGCCACGCCCCTCCCAGGCCCCGCCCCCTCTCCTCGAGGCCCGTGCGCGGGCCCCGGGTCCGGGTGGCGTCCGCGTCCAGCAGCCGGGCACGCCTCCACCCGGGTCCCCCCTCCCTCTGCGCCCCTCCAGCGCCCTAATTCATCTCCAATCCGCGTGCCTACCCTCTAACCCCCCGACTCACCTCCAGCCCCGTCACGAACCCTTCTGTGCCACTCCCTAGCTCCGAACCAACTAAGCCCCCGCGACCCCCAGCTTCCCGGTTCACCCCCATCTCTGTCCCTACCTCCTCTGAACCACCTCCCAGCTTCCCGGCTCACCCCTAGCTCCGAACCCTCTCACCCGCCCCACCCCGACCCCCAGCTTCCCGGCTCACCCGCATCTCTGTCCCCACCTCCTCTGTGCCAACCCCCAGCTTCCCGGCTCACCCCCAGTTCCGCCCCCACGCCCTCTGTGCCAGCCCCAACTCACTGGCTCACCCTCAGCTCCGAACCCACTCACCCCCCACCCCAGGTTTCCGGATCACCCCCATCTCTGTTCCCACCTCCTCTGTGCCACCCCCAGCCCCGTCTCCACTCCCTCTGTCCCACCCCTCAACGTCCGCTCACCTCCAGCCGGGCTCCAGACTCTCCCCTCACCTGCCAGCGCTCCTCAGCTCCTCGCCTCACCGAGCCCTGCCCTGGCCCAGGGCGCGGCCCACCTTCAGATCCCACGAAGCAGGCTGTTGCAGGGGGTGGGGGTACCGAGGCTCTGGCTCACAACCGGCGGGACGTCGAGGGGAGGAGGCCTGGCTCTGGTCCCAGAACCCCTGGCCCTCCCCGAGGGCGGAATCCAGCCCGCCTCCTGCTGCCTCCCACTCGCCGCGGGGGCCGGCTGGGGGCCCCAGACCCGGGCAGGTCGCTCCTTGCCGCCGGGCGCGCTGGCCTTCTCAGCACGGCCTTGTCCCGCAGTACCCGCAGCAGTCAGCAAGAACGCCAGACCCACTTTTGAAACTTCAAAACACTAGTAAACATGCCTTTCATTCTGGCCATAAACACAAGAGTAACTCTAAGTGGAAATGTCAGGAAACCAGAGAAAGGGATTAAATCTCGCAAATTGTCCATCAGCTCAGGCAAAAATAAACACGACGGACACCTCAGAGGAAAAGAGAAAAGAGAGAGAGGCTCTGCCCCTCCCAGGAAAAGTAAAAATGACAGGCAGTTATAACCAGATTAGAGATAGAAAAGATCAAGAAGTAAACGCTACAGCCCAACCGCAGATTAAAAACTAATGCAGGGTATAGATTGGATAACTTTAATGCCCATTCATTATTGGCTTTAATTATAAAGGGATTTAATTTGCTAAATAAATTCAAGGGGATCAAAATTATAAAGTGTTCTGAGCGCTTCAGACACCCAACATAAAAGAGCCCTGCACTTTGGGTTGTTTTATACCCTTTACCACCTCCTAGAGCCCACCCCAGAAGCAGTGTCTTTGAAATTGGCACAATATTCTCCCTGGACAGTTGCAAGTGGGTGAGACTGATATGAAGAAGCTTTAGTGCAGGCGATGTGATTGACAGCACCCAGGCTTCCCACCCCACCCACTGCCCAGAATTTTCCGCCTCTTCACTGTGCCTCACCTTCCACTAATTATCTAGTCACATTTCTGGATGTCAGGTATTTATTCATTCACTTATGTAAACAGTGGGTGTCTTCAAGAGAGTGACCAGTCTGCCTGTGTGGGAGTAAGGGAGAGGAAGGGGTGGGAAGCATTTTGACATTCGGTTCACACCTTAGCATGAATTTTTTTTTTTTTTTTTTTTTTTGAGACAGAGTCTCTCTATCACTTAAGCTGGAGTGCAGTGGTGTGATCTCGGCTCACTGCAACCTCTGCCTCCCGGGTCAAGCAATTCTCCTGTCTCCACCTCCCAAGTAGCTGGAATTACAGGCACGTGCCACCAAGCCCGACTAATTTTTGTATTTTTAGTAGAAATGGGGTTTCAAGATGTTGGCCAGGCTGGTCTCGAACTCCTGACCTCAGGTGATCCACCCGCCTCGGCCTCCCAAAGTGCTGGGATTACAGGTGTGAGCCACCGTGCCCGGCCTGCATGAATTTCTTTAATTTCATTGGTCACGATGCAGTCTCACCTGCAGTACCTAGCAGAAATCACTCAAGGTAGGTGATAGGAGATTCAGCTATGTGATGGCTGAAGAAATCGCTTTGAAGCATCGGGGCACTGAAATCATTTTAAAGCACATACTTCAGAGAATTATGGATTGCAGAAGGAAAAGAAGGTTAGGGTCAGCTAGACAGCAGCATGAGGTCCGTGGTGTCAGGACTCGAGAAAAGAGGCACAACTTAGGCAATGCCAACCTTACCAATTTTTTTTTCTTTTTTGAAATGGAGTCTCACTGTGTCATCCAAGCTGGAGTGCAGTGGCGCGATCTTGGCTCACTGCCACCTCCACCTCCCGGGTTCAAGCAATTCTCTGCCTCAACCTCCCAAGTAGCTGGGATTACAGGCACCCACCACCATACCCAGCTAATTTTTGTATTTTTAGTAGAGACTAAAAATACAAATTCACCATCTTGGCCAGGCTGGTCTTGAACTCCTGACCTCACGATCTACCCACCTCGGCCTCCCAAAGTGCTGGGATTACAGGCATGAGCCACCACGCCAGGCCAACCTTACCATTTTAAAGGCAGGCTCTGCGTTTTGGCCTATACTCAGTGAGGTGAGCGTATTGAAATCAGTATCAACAAATAATATCCCAGGGTGAGGAGAAGTTTCTACAGAATTGCTGTGGTGCTGGTGAAGACATTATTTGTACAAACCTGAAACTATTATATAACAAATATTTTGACATCCTTGGGGAATGTTAGTGTCTGTTTATTCAAATGCCAATATAAAGTACCTTTTAAAGTTCATACTTATAATGGGAGAGAAGTAGTAAATAACTTCTGACTGTGTTTTTTTGCATTAAGCCACTGAAACATTACCTTAGTCCATTCAGGCTGCTATAACAAAATACCTGAGACTGGATAATGTATAAAGAACAGAAATGTATTGCTCACAGTTTTGGAGGCTGGAAGTCCAAGATCAAGGCACCAGCTGATGTGTGTGCTGAGAACTCATTCCTCATAGATTTCACCTTCTGGGTGTCCTCACATTGCAGAAGGGGCCAGGGAGCGCCCTCAAGCCTCTTTTACAAGGGCACTGATTCCATTTACGAGGGCTTCACTTTCATGTCCTAGACACCTCCCAAAGACCTCACTTCAATACCACCACATGGGGGTTAGGTTTCAACACATGAATTTGGAGCTAGCAGGGGGCGCATGCATTCAGACCATAGCAAAACATCTGTATTCTGAGTTCAAATCAGAGTGAGGCTTCATCATCACCCATGCAGCTAAATTAGTCTTTTCTGTTTTGTTTTGTTGTTGTTCACAGGCTCTTGGAAATCAGAAAACACAAACTTCTAATCCAGTGCTCTATTCACTAACCCACATCTTTTCTTAGACTTTGTCAATCAAGGTTAGGGACCTGGGCCTTGGAGCACAAGCCTCAGAGTCACCAGTATCCAGGCGTTTACTTAGAGATTATTCTCATGTGCCTCCATCCTGACCTTCCATTAACCCAGCCACTAGGTTCCTCCCCACCTCTAATTTCTGCCCACTTGTTGTTTGCTTTTGGGAACTCTACAGAGTATTTTGTGCATTTTATTTATTTTTGTTTTTTTATCATTCTAAAAGTTTAATAACTTAAGTTGTTAATAGACTAGAAAGAACCTGAAAAAGACACCAAAAGTCCAATTGAGCTTGCTTTTTCAAGCTGATGACTTTAAATGCCGCTAACTATACAGAAGTTTGTCTTGCCATTTTTCATTTGTTGCAGAACCTAAAACTAGATTACTTTGAGAGCAACTGTGCAATGAATTTGGGCTAAATTTTAGCAAATGTATTTATTTCAAGACATAATTTCTTATATTTCAATCATTTCTAAAACAAATTGTAAATTTTAAAGCTTATATAATGCCTCTTAAAGATTTTTGTATGCAACTATGTGTACATATAAATGGGAAACTTAGTATTTAATCATAGCGTCCTTTATATAGTTTTTAAATTGTTGCCTTGTCGCTTCAACAATATTTTTTATTTGGCCAGAGACAAGGATGATAGTTTCTTTGCTATAGCACAATGCTGGGCACCTAGTGATAGCAAATATATATATATGTATATATGGACATACTGTTCAATGTAATTTGTTGAGTAATTACTGTTAAAATAATTAATAGGGAGGTCATTAGGCTGAGGCAGCTCCAGTGCTCTGGGTTCCTACTTAAGCAAGTTAAAACCTAATTCAGTGTAAACAGTAAAACAAAACAAGCTTAACCAATCAGAAACCTCCAACTAACCTCTAACTAGGGGCTTTCCACTGGAATGATCCAAATAAGGCCATTGCTCCACTTTAACCGATCAAATATTTTCTTTGCCTTGCTTCCTCATTCACCCTATAAAAGCTTTTTCCCTCCTGTCCCTTTGTCAGAGCTTAGAACCACTTGCGGTCTGGAGCTGCCTGATTTATGAATCACTTTTTGCTGAGATAAACTCTTTAATATTTCAGTGTGCCTCAGTTGGTCTTTTAACACTACTATGTGTAAGCCACAGTGCAAAGCTCTATGATGAACATGCATGAGGGTCAATCCATGACTTCAGGTGACTTACACTTCATCAGGGGAGATCATGTAGGAGGCATCGTGATAGAAGTACAGTTCAAACACTGTGGCAGTCCCAGCAGGGCAGGATTCATTATGGAGTTCGGAAAATGTATAACAGCAAACTGTTCACTTAAAGTAGGATTGAAGGGTAAGTAGACTTTCAGAAAGTGAAGACAGACCAGGGAGAGTGGGTAGACTCCTGATTGGTTGGAAACTAGGCTGGAACAGTTGCTTTGACCTCAGATTGGGGAGAGTTTTGAATTCCATGCTAAGAAGTTTGGACTCTATTTTATAGGCAATGGGAGGTTATATTTTAAAATAATCAGAGCATTAGAAAGATCATTCTGGCACTTTCATGTCTAATAGGCTGCGTGTGAGTGGACACTAGAGGGAGGGAGAATAGTTAAGAGGTTAATGCAACTTTGAATTGAGAGGCAACCTGGCCTGATTTAGGTGGTAATTCAGAGATAGGAAATAGAAATCATCAGCTCTTGATACTTTATAAAGAGCTTTCTCATTTGATCCAAACAACCACTGGGGGATGAGTATGACTCAGAGTTCTACCTGACAATGAGGAATAAAGGGCTGATAAAAGGTAGTTGTATTGCCCAAGTTTGCTCAGCTAATAAACAATAGACCCTTGCCACAGGCCATTGGCTTCTTACTGGGAAGATACCAAAGGCAGAATCCATGTAACTGTTTGTGTAAAGGCTGAAACAAAGTCTGCACTTAGAGGGGATAGTCAAAACACTGGAAACGGAAGACAGAACAGGGGAGTCCGTTCCTCAAGCAGTATGTAGAAACACTGTCATTCAGGAATGAGGGAGGGAGGGAGGGAAGGAAGGAAAGAAGGAAGGAAGGGAGGAAGGAAGGAAGGAAAAAGAAAGAAAGAGAGAGAGAAAGAAAGAAAACAAGAAAGAAAAAGAGAGAGAAAGAGAAAGAAAAAGAAAGAAGAAAGAAGGAAAGAAAAAGAAAGAAAGAAAGAGAAAGAGGGAGGGAGGGAGGAAGGGAAGGAAGAAAGAAAGAAAGAAAGAAAGAGTGAGCCAGGCATTATTACATGGTGGTTCACACGTGTAATCCCACCACTCTTGTAGCAGGACAAGCTGCAGACAAAACTCATCAGACACTGGGTTAAAGAAGGAAGGAGCTTTATTCAGCCAGGAGCTTCAGCAGACTTGTATCTCAAAAGCTGAGCTCCCCGAGTGAGCAATTCCTGTCCCTTTTAAGGGCTTAAAACTCTAAGGGGGTCTGCGTGAGAGGGTCGAGATCGATTGAGCAAGCAGGGGGCTGCATGCACTGGTAATTAGAATGGAACAAAACAGGACAGAGTTTTCACAATGCTTTTCCATACAATGTCTGGAATCTATAGATAACACAAGCAGTTAGGTCAGGGGTTCATTTTTAACTACCAGGCCCAGGGCGCACACCGGGCTATCTGCCTGTGGATTTCATTTCTGCCTTTTAGTTTTTACTTCTTCTTTCTTTGGAGGCAGAAATTGGGCATAAGACAATATGAGGGGTGGTCTCCTCCCTTACTCTGAAAGGCCAAGGCAGGAGGATTGCTTAGGCCCAGGAGTTGGAGACCAGCCTGGGCAACATAGTGAGATCCTGTCTCTACAAAAAAATAAAAAATTAGCTGAACATGGGATACATGGGATACACACCTATAGTCCCAGCTACTTGGGAGGTTGAGGCAGGAGGATCACTTGAGCCCAGGCAGTCAAGGCTGCAGTGAACCGTGATCACACCACTGCACTCCAGCCTGGGCAATACAAGACTCTGTCTCAAAAAAAAAAAGGAAGATGGAAGGAGATGGAAGGAAGGAAAAAAGAAAGGAAGAAAGGAGGAAGGAAAAAAAGAAATGCAGTCAGAGGAAGTGCAGAAACCTAGAAAACATTTGGGAAGGATCTCCCAGGAGTTTGATTTTCTCAAGTGCAAGGTGAAGCACTTAGCTGTGGAGGCTTAGAGAGGCAATAGCTTGCCCTTGGGAGATAAGAACAAGCAACTTAAGGGTTTTCAACAGTAGCCAAATCTAGTGGATGAGGAGATGGGAAAGTGGGGTAGAGAATTAAAGTAGCATACGTGAAAAATCAAGGCAAAAGGAGACTATGGAATAAACAGGCAAGCTCGTGGGATTAAAAAGGTGTAATGAGAAGGAAAAAAATACCTGGACTAATAGCACCTATTTATTTCACTCTCCCTCCTTCTCTCCATATCCCCTTCCTCCCTCACTTTCGTTTTTCCTTCCTTCCCTTGCTCCTTCCTTCTTTCCTCCCTTCATTTCCTCCTCCTTTTCTTCCACTCCTTCCTTCTTTTCTCTCTCCTTTCCCTTCCTCCTTTCCCTCCTCTTTCCCCTTCCTCCTCCTTCCCTCCTTTCTTCCTTCCTCCTCTCTCCTTTCCTTTCTCTTCTCCCTCCCTTCCTACCTCCAGCCCCTTCCTTCCCTCCTTTCTTTCTGCCCTCTTTCCTTCTTTCTCCCTTTCTCCCCCTCCTCTTTCTTTCTCTCTCTCTTCCTTCCTTCCTTTCTTTCTTTTCTTTCCTTCTTTTCTTTTCCTTTCTTTCTTTTTACTTCCTTCCTTCCTTCCTTCCACTTTATTCTTTATTTTACTTTTTAGGGACAGAGTCTTGCTCTGTCACCCAAGCTGGAGTGCAGGAGTGTAATCATAGCTCACTATAGCTTTGAACTTCTGGGATCAAGGGATCCTCCTGCCTTGGCCTCCCAAAGTGCTAGGATTACAGACATGAGACATCACAACGGCCTCCTTCCTTCCACTTTAATCTACTTTGTGCCAGGCAATAAACCAGGCTTAAAGATATAAATAAGTGACTTTGAGACAATAAATGAAACCCTTTTAGAAAGAGAGTAATTATTTTTGTCAATGGGGTACTCTGCCTAAGCATCGGAAATGATTGTGTGGGGCGGGGGGATCATACTCAGTGAAGCCTGCCATTAAAATATCAAGCCTTCTTTATTTTTAGGAATCGTTTTTCTCTGTGGTGGCTTCCAATTTTAATAACACTTTTACACCCGGCCATGGTGGCTCACACCTGTAATCCCAGCACTTTGGGAGGCCGAGGCGGGTGGATCACGAGGTCAGGAGATCGAGACCATCCTGGCTAACACGGTGAAACCCCGTCTCTTCTAAAAATACAAAAAATTAGCCGGGCATGGTGCGGGCGCCTGTAGTCCCAGCTACTCAGGAGGCTGAGGCAGGAGAATGGCGTGAACCCAGGAGGTGGAGCTTGCAATGAGCCGAGATCGCGCCACTGCAGTCCAGCCTGGGCGACAGACAGAGACTCCATCTCAAAAAAAAAAAAAAAAAACAAGCAGTTTTACATGTGTTACCCCTCTTCATCTCCACAAAAGTCCTTACTTAGTCAAAATATGCCACATAGGCCAGCTGCAGTGGCTCACGCCTGTAATCCTAGCACTTTGGGAGGCCGAGACGGTGGATTGCCAGAGCTCAGGAGTTTGAGACCAGCCTGGGCAACATGGTGAAATGCCGTCTCTACCAGAATACAAAAAATCAGCCGTTGTGGTGGCAGGTGCCTGTAATCCCAGCTATTTAGGAGGCTGAGGCACACGAATTGCTTGAACCCAGGAGGCAGATGTTGCAGTGAGCCAAGATTGTGGCACTGCACTCCATCCTGGGCGACAAAGCAAACTCGATGGAACCCTGGGTGAGCATTTCTCCCTGAGCTCATTCCAATGGCTATTTTTTCCTAGAGAATTCCTCCAAGATGTCCCTTCTACAGCTCAAATATCCTTAAGTCCTCAAACAACTGGTCTTCTGTCAAGAAATAGTTTTGAATATTTTGCCTCCTTTATCACCCTCCTCCACACACATACAATTTGTCAATATTTGTCTTAAAAGGTCGTGCCCATATGTAAGTGAAAAATTCCAGATGTGTTGACATGTTCTAAATAGCGATGGCCGGCTTCCTCCACTTGACAGTTAGCCTACTTTTGAAGCATAAAATTGAATGAACGTTTGAAGCGACACATCACATTTCTGCATGCTATTGAACTTAAATCCAACTTCAGTTTTATTTAACCCCTTTCCAAGTAAGATGCACAAGAGAATAACCGTCTATCCCCATAAGTGTTAAGATAGAAAAAGGATAAACAAATATGTCCTTGTTTAGGTATAGGACATTTCCAAGAGGGCATGGCAGAAAATGTGGACAGTGGCTGTTAACTTCTAGAGTGTAGAGGAGGGGCGTTTCTAACCCTTTACCGTATACCCTTTAGTACTGCAGTCATGCGTCACTTAAGGACAGGGATACGTTCTGAGAAATGCATTGTCAGGTTATTGCATCATTGTACAAATGTCATAGAGTGTACTTACACAATCCTAAGTGGTGTAGCCTACTACACACCTAGGCTACATGGTACAGACTATGGCTCCTAGGCTACAAACCTGTACAGCAAGTTACTGTACTGAATACTGTAGGCAACTGTAACACAATGGCAAGTGTTTGTGTATCTAAATATATCTAACCATGGAAAAGGTAGAGTAAGAACATGGTGTAAAAGATAAAAAATGGTTAATGTGTCAAGCGCTATGAGCGGAGCTTGCAGAACTGGAAGTTACTCTGGGCAAGTCCGTGAGTGAGTGATGAGTGAATGTGAGGGCTGAGGACACTACTATACACTGCTGGAGACTTTATAGACACTGCACACTTAGGCTACACTTACTTTATGAAAAACCTACTTTCTTTCTGGTTTTTTTTTTTTTTTTTGGAAACAGAGTCTTGCTCCGTCACCCAGGCTGGAGTATAGTCGCGCAGTCTCGGTTCACTGCAACCTCTGCCTCCTGGGTTCAAGCAATTCTCCTGTTTCATCCAGCTGAGATTACAGGCACCCACCACCACCCAGCTAATTTTTGTATTTTTAGTAGAGACAGGATTTCACCATGTTGGCCAAGCTGGTCTCAAACTCTTGACCTCAAGTGATCCGGCCACCTCGGCCTCCCAAAGTGCTGGGATTACAGGCGTGAGCCACGCACCTGGCCAAAGCTTTTTTCTTCAATAATGAATTAACCCTAGCTTAATGTAACTTTTCACTTTATAAACTGTAAAATTGTTTTTGGCTTTTTGACTCTTTTGTCATAGGACTTAGCTTAAAACAGAAGCGCATTGTACAGGTGTGCAAAACTATTTTCCTTCATTACGTTCTTATTCTATAAGCTTTTTCCTATTACTTTTTTTTTTACTTTTTAATTTTTTTTGTTAAAAACTAAGACAAGAACACACACACTAGCCTAGGCCTACACAGGGTCAGGATCATAAATATCCCTGCCTTCCACCTCCACAGATTGTCCCACTGGAAGGTCTTCAGGGGCAATAACACACACGGAGCTGTCATCTCCTATGACCACAATGCCTTCTTCCGAAACCTCCTGAAAGGCATGCCTGAGGCTGGTTTACAGTTAACTTTTTAAAACTATAAATAGAATGAGTGTATTCTAAAACAATGATAAAAAGTATAGTACAATAAATACATAAACCGGTAATATAGTTGATTATCATGATCAAATATTATGCAGTGTACATAATTATATGTGCTATACTTTTATAAGACTGGTGGCACAGTAGGTTTATTTAAATCAGAATTACCACAAACATGTGAGTAGTATATACTGCGCTACAACATAAGGATGGCTATGACATCACTAGGTGATAGGAATTTTTCAACTCCATTATCATCTTATGAGACCACTGTCGTACATGTGGTCTGTTATTGACCAAAATATTATGAGGGACATGATTGTATTTGAATTTTTATATTATAAAGGTAATAAAATAAAAACGTTTTTTAAAAAAATTCTATTCTGAATTGTGTTTTGTCATATGAGTAAATAAATACCTCTTTTCCTATGAGCTACAGTTTACCTAAAATCTTATCTTCATGTGTAGTTGGATTTTTTAATGTAAGTATAATACTTGAACTTATTCATATTAAATTTCATTTTGTTTTACTCAATCTGTTAAATCCTATCTGAGAAAAGCTTTTTGAACATTGATTTTTTTATACCTATTTTTCCCAGTATTATCACACCTACCAAATTAATAAATATATAGTTACTGGTGATAATAGTTACTGGTGATAATAATAGTGGTAATACCTAATTTTTTTTTTTTTTTTTTTTTTTTTTTGAGATGGAGTCTCACTCTGTTGCCCAGACTGGATGGAGTGCAGTGGCATGATCTTGGCTCACTGTAACCTCTGCCTCCTGGGTTCAAGCAATTCTCCTGCCTCAGCCTTCTGAGTACTGGGATTACAGGCGCGCACCACCATGCCTGGCTAATTTTTGGATTTTTAATAGAGACGGGGTTTCACCATGTTGGTCAGACTGGTCTCGAACTCCTGACCTCATGATCTGCCCACCTCGGCCTCCCCAAGTGCTGGGATTACAGGCATGAGCCACCGCGCCAGGCCAATACCTAATATTTTTAAGGGCCTAGTATGTTCTGTGCACTGGGGTAAGCATTTTATAGGCAGTATCTCATTTACTCTTCATAACACTCCTTCGAGGTCTGTATAATCATCCCCATTTACAGATGATGAAACCAAAGTCAAGGGAAGAAAACTAACTTCCCCATGTTCACACATGTTGTTAGTGGTAGAGCTGAGTTTGAAAGTAAGGTTTTTCTGACTCAGAGTGGCTGTTTATTGTTGTTGTTGTTGTTCGTCTGTTTGTTTTTAATGTGGTAAAAGAAACATAGCATGAAATCTACCCTCTTAACCAAGGTTTAAGCATAGAGCACAGTAGTGTTGACTATGTGCCCATTGCAGAGTGGGGGTTCTTGAGCGCAACACCATCCCAGCCATCAGTGAAAACAATCAAACAATAAACAGGACGAATGCAAGGACAGAAACATGTGCCTGATGACAATCTGTCAACTCACATATTTTGTGTACATTTTGCTGTCACTAAACTATGGGATACTAGGGGCTAAGAATGCCTAAAACTGATCTGTCCAACAGGACAGCCACTATCCACAAACGGTTCCTGAGCCTTGAAATGTGGCTAGTCCACATGGAAATGTGCAGTCAGCATAACACGCAGTCTGGATTCCAAAGGCTGAATATGAAATAAATGTGAGATATCTCCTTAATATTTGTTCATATTGATTGCATGTTCAAATAATATTTTGGATGTATTTCGTTAAATAAAATATATTTTTAATTTCACTTGTTTATTCCTATTGATTTTATGTTTGAGTCAGGGTCTCGCTTCGTCCCCCAGGCTGGAGTGCAGTGGTGTGATCATAGCTCACTACAGCCTTGACCTTCTGAGCTCAAGCGATCCTCCCACCTCAGCCTCCCAGTGTGCTGGAATTACAGGCATGAGCCACTGCACCTGGCCTGTTCCTGTTTACTGTTTAAAAACATAAACAGCTATGTTTAAGTTTACTTAAAAGTGACTACTAAAAAATTTATAATTACATGTGAGACTTGCATTTTTGGCTTACGTTATGTTTCTATTGAACAGTGGCAGTCTAAAATAAGTCCTGGATTTCAGGGGCTTATAATTTAAATATGTATATGTGTATACATATATATAATATAAATATATATAAACTATATTATATATATTAAATATCTAATATATATTAGATATAAGATATTATATATTATATATTATATTAGATATAAGATATTATATATTATATATTATATTAGATATAAGATATTATATATTATATATTATATTAGATATAAGATATTATATATTATAGATAAAATATATTTTATCTATAATATATAATATATTTTACATATTATATATAATATATTTTACATATTATATATAATATATTTTATATAATATATTATATATTATATATTTTATATAATATATTATATATTATATATTTTATATAATATATTATATATTATATATTTTATATATATATATATGAAAGGGTTAAGAAAAATACAATGCATTAGTGAATAGTATAAGTATCAAAACAGAGTACTATTGACTCCAGGCGTTCATAAATGGGGACCATACATAGAAAAGCCTTGGAAAGGGTGTTAGACTTCTCCGGGCCTTTAAGGAGTTAGAGACAGGACAAGACAGAGGCCAACATGAGTGACATCATGGAGATGAGGAGTGGGCGTGTGAGCTCCCCATGATGAAAATCTAATGAGCTGAGGAACTCTGCATAAACCAAGATGAGCTTTTAGAGAAGGAGGAAGCATAAAGCACAGGTAGCACAGGTACCTTTAGTGCAGGAATGATGAAATCTGTGTTTTTGTTTTTGAGACGGAGTCTCGCTCTGTCCCAGGCTGGAATGCAATGGCGCGATCTTGGCTCACTGCAACTTCTGCCTCCCAGGTTCAAGCAATTCTCCTGCCTCAGCCTCCCTAGTAGCTGGGATTACAGGTGCCCACCACCACACCCAGCTAATTTTTTGTATTTTCAGTAGAGACGGGGTTTCACTATGTTGGCCAGGCTGGTCTGGAACTCCTGACCTCAGGCTATCCACCCACCTTGGCCTCCCAAAGTGCTGGGATTACAGGCGTAAGCCACCGCGCCCAGCCACAATCTGTGTTTTACAGGGTTAACACGGCAGAGGTACAGAAGGGATGCAATGCGGGAGGAGAAGGAGCTGACACACTGGAAGAAGGAAAGAAAAATTAAGAAGCTAATGTTTTACTGAGCCCAGGAGTTTGGGGCTGCAGTGAGCCATGATTGTGCCACTGCACTCCAGCCTGGGCAACAGAGTGAAAGCTTGACTCAAAAAAAAAGGAAGGAAGCTGAGATTTTAGTCCATTCTGGAGTTAAATCTGCCCCCCAGATCAAGGGCCTGGCTGTCAGGATGGAGAGGAGAGGGTGTGTGTAGTGCTTGATGACTGGTCGTGTATACAGATTTGAGAATTATCCTCAGAGAACATCTATTCACATTCCCTTTTTTATCCTGAATGAATGTGAATTGAGAGAATGACTCTAGCGGTCACTGAGACTGTCACACAAAATAAAAGTCATTCAGTTGACAAAATTCAAATGGAAACAATTCATTCAAAAGCTCCTTCTTAACCACAGCCAGCATTTCCAAGAATCCTTTGGTTAGGACACTGTTTGCAAACCCTGTTCAGATAACAGCTTAACTGAAACTAAAACTCGGGGAGTTTCCACACTTGGCACTGCTCACTATTTAAATGAACATTGAATAATGGGGTTAAAATTCACTGAACAGAAAGTGGAAGAGGACCAAAAGCTCTCAGTGCACACTGGCCAGGAAACTGCATGAAGAGCAAAGGGGAACTGGACTGTAAATAGAATCAGGAGCAGCAGACAGAATTAATTTACACAAAGTCATCAGTGTTTCCTACAGCAGCGTGACAGAAATTTGGGCTTTATTCAACTCTACAGATGAGCCCAACTGAATTCTACAATAAATCCCATGCAGCAAACAGCAGTACAGGCCAGCAAATGGGTTCCTACCTTTTTTATTCTTCTGGTGGAAAGGTTGGTACCAAAGTTTAATTAACTAGTGAAATAGATTTGCATACTCCCTCCGGATGCACCTGTCATAAATTGAAAATAACTTTTAAAGTGATGGCCTCCCTTCTACTCTAGAGACCTTGAGATCTATCATTCTTAATTTATTTTTTTCACTTAAGTGGTTCATTCACTTATTATTAATTTTTATTTATTATTTATTAAACATCTACTATGTGCCAGCCACTGTGCTGTGTGGTAGAGATACAAACCAACCAACAGTTCCTCCCCTTAAGATACACAGGAGACCAGCATGTAACCTCACAAGTTAAATATGCATAATTGGTCCTATGATCAAAGTGGGGCAGATGATGCCCAGCTTCCTGGGTGCAATGGCAAGACACTAAATGCTCAGGCAGGGGGATTTGTACAGCCCATCCTCAGTATTCACAGGTTCTGTATTTGCAGATTCTGTACTGTAAATTCACCTTCTTTTTTTTTTTTTCTTGAGATGGAGTCTTGCTCTGTTGCTCAGGCTGGGGTGCAATGGTGCAATCTTGGCTCACTGCAACCTCCACCTCCCAAGTTCAAGTGATTCTCCTACCTCAGCCTTCCAAGTAGCTGGGATTACAGGTATGCTCCACTATGCCCAGCTAATTTTGTATTTTTAGTACAGATAGGGTTCTACCATGTTGGCCAGGCTGGTCTCAAACTCTTGACCTCAGGTAATCTGCCTGCCTCAGCCTGCCAAAGCGCTGGGATTACAGGTGTAAGCTACCATGCCTGGCCAACAAATTCACCTTCTTGCTAATATTTATTTGTTACCTCAAGATCAATACTCGCGACAGTTTTGGGGTCGCTTGTGGATATAAGAGTGGTGAAAATTTTGAGTCACCTGATGTACACATTCCCAGCTGAGGTGGAATAAGCCAACACTCTGCCACTTGTTTCAGTTCTTGTTTTGTAAACAAGTGTCCTTTTTGCAGTCTACTTAATACCATGTTTTCCCCATTTTGTGCTTTTCATAGGTGATTTCTCTGTTTAAAATGGTCCCAAGCATAGTGCTGAAATGCTATCTAATGTCCCAAAGTGCAAGAAGGCTGGGATGCACCTCATAGAGAAAATGTGTGTGTTAGAGAAGCTTCATTCAGGTATGAGTTATAGTGCTGATAGCCGTGAGTTCAATGTTAATGAATTAGCAATGTACATTAAATAAGGCATCTTTAAACAGAAACATGCATGAAACAAAGTTGTGCCTTGATGGACTGACAAAAATGCTGTGAACAGACGCTCATAGGAACATTATCCTATATTTTCATTTAGGAGCAATGGTTTAATATTCATTAATTCAGTGTTCACAGCAACTTTATAGAACAGAACCACTGGGAATAATGAGAACTGAGTGTATTTTAGAAACACTCTGTCTTAGTCTGTTCAGGCTACAGTGGCAAGATGCCTTAGACTGTATACTTTATAAACAACAGGAATGTATTTTTCACATTTCTGGGGCTAGGAAGTCTAACATCAAGATACCAGAAGATCTGATGTCTGATGAAGGCCTGTTCATCACAGATGGTGTCTTCTCACTGTTCTCACATGGTAGAAAGGCAAAAGGTCTCCCTCAAGTTTCTTTTACAGGGACACTAATCCCATGCATGAGGGCAAATCCCTCATGACCTAATCACATCCTAAGGTCCCTACTCTTAATACTCTCACACTGGGGATTAAATTTCAACCTGAATTTTGGGAAGACAAAGATTTAGGCCACAGCAGGTCGTTTTGGTGGAGTTGTGGTCAATGGGTTGAAGGGTTTGTGACTTGCTGTCATTGAATTCAGTAAGACTATCCTAGCAGTTCATCTGAAAAGATGAGGGCGTACGCCAAAGTAGTAGCAGTGAGGATCAATTCATTCATTCATTCATTCATTCATTCGTGCAGCAACTATTGCTTGAATACCTGTGACATGGCAGGGCACTATGCTAGATATGGGAGGTATTTCAGAGCACAAGGCAGATAAAGTCCCTTTATCGTGGAGGTTTTTATTGAGTGGGATGAAGAGGAGAGGTCAGATGGACAGATATTAAGGATGGGGAACCAACAGTGACTGATTACAGTGGAAGAGAGAGAAGAAGTCAAAGTTAAGCCCAGATTCTGTGTCAGGCAGCAAGGTGAATGTGCTAATTCTCCCAAAGAGAAGGAACATAACAGGAGAAATAGTCTTCAAAGAAGACAGTGAAGAAGTCAGTGTGATACATGTTAATTTGGAGGTCATGGAGGAATTGCCAATCAGAAGTCCAGTGGCAGGTAAACCTATGAAACCAGGAAAACCAGGTAAACCAAGCAATCAAGAAGCAGTCACTACCCCTCTACTCCTCACCTTTCCCAAGATGAGCTCCAGGCAAGACTGTGAAGTTGAGGACCACCTCTCAGCAGTTCCCTCAATCTTAGAGCCTGCCCTTTGGGTAAAGTCCCCTGTCATTCATCATGGTCCTCAGGCCATTTTCCTCTATCATATCCCCACCCTTCTTGCAAGAGGCCTCATTTCCAGCTTCTTTGGGTACCAGCTCCTTCCTCATCTTCCACATCCTCAGCCAACTTCCTTTATCCCTTCAGTATCTAGGCAGGTTCTGGTTCCCATAGTGCAGCCATTCACCCACCAGGTAGCTAACCAAGTTATAAAAACAGGCCTGAAGAGGAGCAGAAGTTCTAGACAATTGCCTGAGTCCCCAGTGAGTTTTCTCCTGTTCTGTGCATCCCATACGCCAATCTCTCTAGCTGGCTCATATACCAGCTTCCACACCATTTCTGGCTTCCTTGGCTGCCGTTACTTTGCTCCTGTATTAGTCCATTTTCACACTGCTATAAAGAACTACATGAGATGGGAATTTACAAAGAAAAGAGGTTTGACTCATAGTACCACATGGTTGCAGAGGTCTCGGGAAACTTACAATCAAAGGGGAAACAAGGCATGTCTTTCATGGAGGCAAGAGAGAGATACAGTGAGGGGGGGAAGTGCCACACTTTTAAAACCATCAGATCTTGTGAGAACTCACTATCATGAGAACAGCATGGTGGAAATCCACCCCCATGATCCAATCACCTCCTACCAGGTCTCTCCCCTGACACGTGGGGATGGGGACTATAATTTGACATGAGATTTGGGTGGGGACACACAGCCAAATTATATCAGCACCTCACTCATGTCCCCACTTTTGCAAGGCCTCCATGCCTCGGGGAATAAGCTCCCTGCTCAATATCTGGCCTGTGGAACCCACTGGCCAGGTCAGTTGCCTGAGCCTGCCAGGGGAGGACTGCAGAGACTCTGCTTCTAGTGTCAGTCAATCTTTCAAACCAGTGCTCTTGGGGACATAGGTGGTTATGGGGAGTTGAATCATTGTTTTTATACATGCCTCATTTCCCCCACCAGTTTTAAGCTGCTTGGTGGCAGGGGGCGTGCTTTACTCATCATCAAATCATCCTCAGCATCCAGCACAGTAAACAGCACATAGCAGGTACTGGGAAAAATTTGTAAAGTCAAGCCCAAAGGTGGGGATTTTAAGGCAGAAGGTGATCTTTCGGCAGTGGAGTGGTAAGAGGATGCTTTGATGACAAGCAGGGCTTTTTATATCCTTTAAACTGTCCCCTCCAGGCTGCTACCCTTTTTGCCCTCTATGTGGCAGTTCTGGATTAAGTTCCACCAAGCAGGACCCTTGATGTCTTGTTCTCTGCTGCATCCCCAGGCCCAGATGAAAACCCAGCCATAGTAGGCACACACCAATTCCTTGTTGAGTCAATTATCCCTCTATTTTGCTCTGCAACTCTCCCAGGTGTGATAAAAGATACAAAGAGCATTAAAGGTTAGTCTCACACTCACCAAACTCCTGATTCAGAATGTGAATGGCCCCATTTAGGAGACGAAGCCTCTGACCTTAAAATTTTATTTGGCAGAAACCAAGATATAGCTACAAACTCAGCTTTACAGTTCATGCACTAAAGTATTCTTGCTTTTGTAGCATAAGGACTTCAGCCTCTGATTATTAGGTAATTGCCGTGGATGATCAGTTTTCTGCTGAAGGCACCTGCTTAGTGTCTTTTACTCTTCACCACTCTGCATTAGTGAATTTAATCCTATCCTCTGTGCACAACTTTTATGTGCTCTTAAAATCAGCTTTAACATTAAGCAAATCTGTGTCTACTTTAAAAGATTGGAAACGGAAAAAGAAGATAAATTTTTGCCAAATCCTTCAAAAAAAATTCGTTTGGTGTCTTCTGCCTCTGATCATAATAGAGTCACTGGTACCAGAGTCGCTTCTCCTGCTGCTAACAACTAGAAAACCAGACAAAACCTAGGAAACAGCTGTCTTCAGACATTGGGTAGCAGGCAACAAGGGACTGTGGTCCCTGAGGGAAACTTAACAAGTAAGGTGAGTCATACAATTGCCCTGGCTTCTGCCTGGAGACACTTTCTGGAATCCAGGCAGAGCACTGGGCGGCTCACTTCTGAAGAGATTGAGATTGAAATTTGGAGAGCGTGTGGGGCAGGGCATCAGAGAGGAGAAAGCTGTGCAGAGGGAAATCTGCCTCGGGATACCCTTGAGTCTTTGCTGAACACCTACAGCTTCTACTGATGAGCTGTCAGCTTAATGATTGCCAGAGGTGGCCCAGCGCTGGGGGAAGCTGAATTCTGACAGGCCAGAGGGGAGAGATGAGGCAGCACGCTCAGTGCATTCAGTAGAGAAACTGGAAGTTTCTTAGTAGTAGGACTACTGGCCCTGGGCAAAGGCATTTGTTGTATTTAAATTGACCAACTCATGAAAAGTCCTATTTCTATTTCTATATTTCTCTGTGTGTGTGTGAGACAGTGTCTCGCTTTGTCACCCAGGCTGGAGTCTAATGGCACGATCTTGGCTCACTGCAACCTCTGTCTCCCAGGTTCAAGTGATTGTCCTGCCTCACCCTCCCAGGTAGCTGGGATTACAGGCATGCGCCACTACGCCCAGCTAATTTTTTTGTATTTTTAGTAGAGATGGGGTTTCACTATGTTGGCCAGGCTGGTCTCGAACTCCTGACCTCAAGTGATCTGCCCGCTTCAGCCTCCCAAAATGCTGGGATTACAGGTGTGAGCCACCGCGCCTGGCCTATTTCTTAATGTACAAATATACAGCTTAACTATCTTCTACACACTCAGATCCCTCAAAAACACTCTGACATCATCAGTTTGAGACATAAAGTTAACAAAGGAAAATTTATAAAATTAGAGCTTAATACCAAAAGAAGAGTTTTAGTAACTTCTATTTGTTCAGCACTGCATGATTTCTTTTTAAAATATATATTTTAATAAAAATTAAAATTTTTTTAAGTGTCAATTATGGATAACATAAAGATGAAAAGAAAGATGTCGTATAATCCCATCACTCACAAAGACAACCATTCCATGCACTGTGTCATTTTAAAAGAGCACTTTCTCATACATATCTCATTTGGTCATCATGGCAACAGATTAAGCACACAGAGTGTATATGATTATGCACATTTTACAGATGAAATTAAATGGCTTGCCTAAGGACACATGGCTTAATGGCCGGGAAGCCAGATGTGAAATCAGATACTCTGATTGCAGATGCTTCTAGGCCCTGGGAGCTGCAGTTCCCAAGGAGCGTATGCCCTCACACAGGCTTCACTGACCTTCTTCAGCAAGGTATAAAAGAGGCCAAGGAAACATCTCAACTATAACTAGCAAAGAAACTTTTTAGACTGAAAGAGTTAAGGAAAACCTTCCAGGAAATTGAATAGAAATGCATTCAGAATGAGTCATATTTCCTTGGATCAAAGGAAAAGACTGGGTTTCATTTCACTTTTAGGTAGTAGATTTTAAGAGGGAAAGAAGGACACCCTAGTTTATATCCCACACATTAACAAAGTTGCTTTCTAACCTATGAGAGTGCAGACAGCCCACATCAAGAATCACACTTGTGCAACTAGAGATGCCAGAAAAATAATAATAATAATTACACTGGGATAATTTGAGGATGAAACTAAGTAAATGACAGAGGAGGGGTCCTGAAATTTAAATGATCATTTTGGAAATCTTAGAAGAACAGAGAATTCTTCCATTTCCTAAATCGGCTATTTTTTTAAAAAGCGGATTCATCAGTGAGTCCAACCTTTTTTTTTTTTTTTTTTTTTTTTTTTGAGACAGGATCTTACTCTGTTGCCTAAGCTAGAGTGCAGTAGCACAATCACAGCTCACTGCAACCTCAAACTCCTGGGCTAAAGTGATCCTCCTGCCTCAGCCTCCCGGATAGCTGAGTCCACCCTCTGAAAATCATTCTTTCAGTTGTCTTTCAGTCTTCCTGGCCTTTGAAAGCAGCCTGGGGAAGTCGCCACAGCCTAGCCCCTTCTCAGACTGTGGATTGCCCATTTAGGTTGTTAGAACCAAAGCTGTCCTTTTAGCCAGAATGAGTGAATGAGTGTAAGGCAAATTCATAAAGGAGGTAAAAAGGTTTGCCTTGGCCTCATCCTCACTCACCCCCTTTGCCATCCCTATTTTAAAAGAAATTTTCTTCTTAAACAAATGCAAGCGAAGAAACACGTGACAAGCAGCTTTACATTGGGCCTGAGATTTACGTGTAAAGAGGGCTGTGGGATGGATCCCCCAATACTTGGACAACAGGGATGGTCTCTGCTCTGGCTCCAGGTCCCCTTACCTCACTCCATTCTCTCCTATCATCCTCACCATTCCTAAGTGTGGTTTCTGCTGAGGACAAGAGGCCTTCTCATTTCCAAAGCATCTCAAAATCATGGACTACGCCAATTGTGTATCTACTCTTCCTGCATATATTAACCCTCTTATGGTGATTTAACCAGTAAGCGCTGATGAGCACTGCACAGTTCTGCTGTCTGGGTAGATTTTGCTGTTGCCAAGAGATCAACTTCTAGAGATAAAGTACATTTGTTATAGGATATTTTCCTGTTTCAGCCTTAAGATATAGCCCATAAGACTAGGTGTGGTGGCTCACGCCTGTAATTCCAGCACTTGTAGGGGCTAAGGCAGGTGGATCACTTGAGCCCAGGAGTTCAAAACCAGCCTGGCGACATGACAAAACCCCATCTCTATAAAAATACAAAAAGTTAGCAGGGCATTGTGGCGCATGCCTATAGTCCCAGCCACTCAGGAAGCTAAGGCAGGAGAATTGCTTGAGCCTGGGAGGTGGAGGCTGCAGTGAGCTGTGTTTGTGCCACTGCATTCCAGCCTGGGTGACAGGATGAGACCCTGTCTCAAAAAAAAAAAAAGAGAGAAAGACCTGAGCTAATGTGCTTAGCCCACTCACCATGAGATGTCCTGCACCACCTCCAGACAATGCAGAGAGTCCCCACCAGCAAAAAGACCCTCCTCAGATGTAACCGTTTGACCTGGGACTGCTCAGCCTCCAAAACTGTAAGAAATACATTTCTTTTCTTTATAAATTACCCAGTTTCAGGAATTCTGTTATAGGCAACAGAAAATGGACTACTAACTCTGATACTGCCCTGCACTCATTAGTTTTTCAGTACCCCAGTGCAGAACTGCTGAGGCCAGAGTCTAGGAGAGCCGCAATGAGGAAAGAGAGGCTGGCGTGTATTCAAGAGGTCCTAGGGAAGTAGAATCACAGGGACTGGAAAATTGAATGGGAGGGAGGAGAGAAAAGGGAGAATAAACAACTGCAAGATTTCTGGACTGGGCAGCTAGATGCATGGTGGGGTGATGTGATCAAATAGGGACTATGTAGGCAGAGAAGCAGGAAATTTTGGAGTGAGACAATGGTTTCCATTTGGGTCATGTTGAGTTCAAGTTACCTGTGAGAAAATTATGTAGAAAGTATTATATTCTGGAATCTCTAGGGTCTAAGCTCAGAAGAGAGATAGCAGCTAGAGAATTACATGTGGGAGACATGAGCTTGGCTGGGGGAGGTGAAACCAGGTGGAGTGAGAAGAGAAGGCTAATAATGATATGCCAGGGGACACTGGCTCAGCCGTGGAGGCAGAACTATTTTGGGTTACTGATTTCCTAGACCATGGACTAAGGAATTGATCCTCTATTAGCATGTGCAGGGCTGAATCAGATGTCTCTTCCTCAATAAGGTTAGGAATTTCTTACTTCATAAAATAGGTAAAACATGAAATTCATATACCATAATGAATAACCATAATGCTACCTTATATGACTCTAACTCACAGCCTTTGTGTCTAAGGTCATCTAAACCTAAATAGAACAGTCTCATTAAGGACAAAGCAAAAAAATAAACATCCCTGACATGGAAGAATGTGCTGCTCAAAGACAAACACTTGATTGAGACACACAAGCAGCAACTTCTGAGCCTAAGAAACCCATTAAATGGTCTTCTTCATGCATTTCTATTCACAAAAGTCTTAAGTGCTTAGGGGATCTTTTATTTTTTACTCTTCACTTCCATGCATTCATTTCTGAAGCCCTATGACGTCATCAGATAAGCATCAGATGAGAAAATGCATCCCATGGTTTACCACAGGCAAAATATTCCATATATAATACTTAAGATAGCATTTTCCCACTGAACAGACCAAAGAATCCTCAACAGGCATATGCAGAAGCGGTCAAACGAGGGTTTTTCCCAGCACTCTTGGATGTTCTTTGAAAGGGCTAAAGTCAAAAGAATAGTAAAAATTTTTCCCAAATGTTATAGACTGAGCAATATCCCCCAAAACCTCATATGTTAAAATTCTAATCCCTTGTGCTTTAGCATGTGACCTTATTTGGAGTTAGGGTCTTAAAAGAGGTAATTAAGATAAAATGAGATCACTAGGGTGGGGTCTAATCCAATATGACTGATGTCCTTTAAGAGGAGGAAATTTGAACCTGGCCAGGCACGGTGGCTCAGGCCTGTAATCCCAGCACTCCAGGAGGCTGAGGCGGGTGGATCACAAGGTCAGGAGTTTGAGACCAGCCTGACCAACATTGTGAAACACCGTCTCTACTAAAAATACAAAAATTAGCCTGGTGTGGTGGCAGGCAACTATAATCCCTGCTACTGGGCAGGTTGAGGCAGGAGAATCACTTGAACCCAAGAGGCAGAGGTTGCAGTGAGCCGAGATCGTGCCACTGCACTCCAGCCTGGGTGACAGAGTGAGACTCCGTCTTAAAAAAAAAAAAAGGAAATTTGGACAGTTACAGAGAAATGACGGATGCAGGGAGAAGACAGCCATCAGCAAGTCAAAGACAGAACCCTCAAAAGGAATCATGTCTGCCGACACATTGATCTGGGACTTGCCAGCCTCCAGAACTGTGAGACAATAAATTTCTGCTGTTAAAGCCACCCCATCAGTGCTACTTTGTTATGGCAGCCCAAGCAAACCAATACATCAAATAAGCAATATTTCATGTCTCTATATGACTATAAAGCAACAAATGGCTGGATATGGGTAGAGAATTCTAGCCTGCAATGTTTTCATGATGTGGGCCATAAAAGTGGATGCCGCCTTACAAATGGTTGCCTTAAATCCTTGGTGATTGTAATCAATGCAATTCTTCAGTCCAGGAAAAAGACAAAGCTGCTTTCAAGGGAAGGCAGGAAACAGTAATCTGAAACTCCATCTGTACAATGACCAAAAATAAAAGCAAATGTGTTTGCAATAGGCCTTGCCTTCTGCCCAAATTTTCTTTAGTTAAAACTGGGTAACTTGGCACCTCAGCATTAGCAGCCATTTATAAGTAATTGCTGGTAACAGGGAAAGGCAGACATCCAAGGCAGATGAGATGGGGAGAGGGGAGGCAGGATGTGGGGTAAATGTCCAAGATACTCACTTTGAGCCGGTCCACAGGCCCTTGTGTGAAAAAAATGCAGCTTCTCTAATCAGTGTTTGCTGAAAGCGAACTCTTTATCTTCTGCCATGGTGAGATTAAGGTTCTTTCAGAAGAAAGCAGAAGGAAATTTAATTGGCTTGCTCTCCTCTTTTTGAATTTGTTTCCTACAGAAAAATCTAGTGAGTTGATTTTGAAAAAGACCTATACAATTATGGTTCCCTGGATTCTAACATATTTTCTCCTGTATATGGTTTCTAACTTTGGATTGCTTTCTTCTTTCTTTCTTTCTTTCCTTCTTTCTTTCTTTTTTTTGACAGTCTCGCTCTGTCACTCAGGCTGGAGTGTAGTAGTGCAATCTCGGCTCACTGCAACCTCCGCCTCTTGGATTCAAGCGATTCTCCTGCCTCAGCCTCCTGAGTAGCTGGGACTACAGGCGTGTGCCACCACACCCGGCTGATTTTTGTATTTATAGTAGAGACACGGTTTCTCTTTGTTGGCCATGGTGGTCTCGAACTCCTGACCTCAGGTGAGCCGCCTGCCTTGGCCTCCCAAAGTGCTGCAATTACAGGTGTGAGCACCGTGCCCAACCTTCTTTTTCTTTTTCTTCTTTTTCCTCTCCCTCTGTCCCTCCTTCCCTCCCTCCCTCTCTCCTTTCCTTTCTTCCTCCCTCCTCCTTCCCTCCTTCCTTCTTTCCCTCCCTCCTTTCCTCCCTCCTTTCCTCCCTTCCTTCCCTCCTTTCTTTGGGAGCAGAGGCTATCTTTAACATCCCTACACAGAGATATAAGATCCACTCTCCTGCTCAGCATCTTGCTACATTGTCTGTTAACTTCAATCTTGCCCATAAATTCTATCCAGTGCTGCAGTCCCTTAAAGCAGGGTTGGGCTGTGATGTGGAGGAATCTTGGCACATTGCCCTTGGCCCACCCAAAGTCAAAAAAATCATTCATCCACAGATTGTTAAGTAGCATGAGAGGTGGAGAGGTGGCTGCCAAGAATATTTATCGAGCACCCCTCTGACCATCCTTTCTACACGTCCTCTTACCAGCTAATGTGGTGGAGCAGTGTTGTGTTCTAATCGGTGCTAACACCCTTAACTGATTTCTGAGGCCAAATTGTTCTCCTATTTGGGGCCCAGGTCATGTCAGCCTTTTTCAGTCACCCCTGAACCACTCTCAAGGATTATTGGGAAGTTTCTCTTCCTCCGATAATCTGTCCTATCACCCAGCAAAGGGCCAGTTGTGGAGAAAAAGCCCCCAGGGGCCAAGCATGGTGGCTCACGCCTGTAATCCCAACACTTTGGGAAGCTGAGGCAGGCAGATCACAAGGTCAGGAGATTGAGACCATCCTGGCCAACATGGTGAAACCCCGTCTCTACTAAAAATATAAAAATTAGCCATGCATGGTGGCGGGCACCTGTAGTCCCAGCTACTTGGGAGGCCAAAGCAGGAGAATCGCTCGAACCCAGGAGGTGGAGGTGGAAGTGAGCCGAGATTGCGCTACTGCACCCCAGCCTGGGTGACAGAGCAAGACTCTGTCTAAAAAAGAAAAGAAAAGAAAAGAAAAAGCCCCAGGGATTGCCCTGCCCTAGCTCCCTGAAGAATGGGCGTGCAAAGGTGAAACAGAAGAAAATCCTACAACTATAGGGAGCGGACCCAAGAGGAAAGGGTGTGGGTCAACTGTTGTGCCTAAGAACAAAGAAAACAGCTGGGGTCTGAGAGGGAGCTGGTTGTTATCAGTTCTTCTAGAGGAACTGTTTTTTCCGGGAGGTGCTGGGTTGGGCGTGGACGTGTAGGGACCAGCTTGAAAAGCAACTCCTTACAATCATACCCATCTTGGTTTGAACCCTCCTCCAACCACTGGCTGACAGTGAGACTGCAGACATCTCAGCCCAAAGTGAAAGCCACACTGTCGTATAGGGGTAAATGTAACCCTTCACACCCACTATCCTGTTACCAGGGTAGCTCTGATGAAATAACTGGGAAAGTTCTGTTTCCCTACTGTTTTTCTTTAGTGCCTTTATCTATAGGCACAGCTGCTTAAAGAAACCAGATGGCCTAGGATGCTGCCAGAGCTTCTTGACTCTTGACCAAATACCAGAGGAAGATAAGATCCGGGAGAAACCGGTGCAAATTACAACAGGCAACCCCTCTTGTCTTTAGTTGATTAACATAGTGTTATAATGCAAAAACCCCCTCCCCTAAGAGAAGATCACCACTATTTGGTGTACATGCAACGTATGAAGAAGCATGTTTAGGAAGCATGCCCATGTGTCTGGAGTCTCACCCTGCACATGCTAACACACCTCTCCCACTCCACACCCAGTCCTTAAAAACCCTGCCTCCTGTTGCTCAGGGAAAGGATGCCTTTGGAATGAGAGCTTCCCTTCTCCATTCTCTGGCCGATAAATAAAACCCAATTGCCTTTTCCAATTAGATGTCCTTTCTTTGCAACTGATGGGAAATTGGGAAAGAACTCAGTTTACTGATGACAACCCCACCCTCCACACACATCGATGCATCTGAACCTAAGTAGGTGCTGTGAGTACTGAGAATGCTGGTGAAGACTAGAGAGCCTGACTGGAAAGAGCTGGATTAAAAGCCACAGCCACTCTTGGGGAACAAGGCCCAGGGAGACCCCTACACCTTCCCTATCACCATAGATACCAGAGCTTTGCAAGTCCACCTGACACGTACAGCTGACACACGCAACTGTTTGTCCACTCAAAACATACACCCCTAGGGCTAGAGAGCAGCAGCAGGAGGGCTTTCAAGGGAGAATGCGAGAATGTCTAGTAGGTACTTGCTCAGGTAAATTTGGAGGGGCCTAAGGTCAAATATGATTCCTCCATCTGGCACAGAAGCTGGGGCTCTTGATGGCAGCAGCATCCTAATCACAGAGGTTACACGGAGAGAGAGAACATAGTCTTTGCGTGTGTCTCATGTCAACCGAAGAATAATTAGGTTACTATGTTTGGAAAGGAGAGCTTTGTTTCTCATAAAGGGCTGCAGACTGCAAGGTGGCCATTCTGACAGGCTGGGAAGCATAGCCTCCAGTCAGAAGCCAGAAACAAACACTTCAAGGGAAGGGCAAAGGGAACAGGAATCTAAGCTGGGCAGGGTGGCCTAACATACATATTTCATAAGCTAAAGGAGGAAACGTGAATATTCATAAAAAGAGCAGTGTACACTGCACAATTGAGCTCCATGCCCCTTTATGGGTCCCATGCACAAAAAGGCAACATTAGCATGATCCGAAGGGGCAGTTTTCAGTCCTCTGACATCAAAAGGTGAAGCAGAGGGCACGAAAACCTGTACTGTGCATTCTCCGTAAACTGGCCAGAGCCACTCCATGGTAGGTGATCTCTTACCAGGCAAAAGAGGAGGGACAGTGTCCAGCAGCTGGTTGATCTCAGTGGTGGAGTCTTTTGAAAGGGCTGGTTTCCATTCAGCCCTCAGGGAAGAAAGCCTCATTGCAGTTATTGAGGGAGAGGGTATAGCAAGGTGTGTCTGATCTTCTATCCCATCACAGCCGAGAACTCAGTTTTCAAGGTTACTCTGGGCTTCCCATGGCCAAGCAAAGATCCATTCAGTTAGGTGGGGGCTTAGAATTTTTTTTTTTTTTTTTTTTTTTTTTTTTTTTGAGACAGGGTCTGGCTCTGTCACTCAGACTGGAGTGCAGTGGCGTGATCAAAGCTCACTGCAAACTCCATCCCCTGGGTTCAAGCTATTCTCCTGCCCCAGCCCCCTGAGTAGCTAGGACTATAGGTGCATGCTACCATGCCCAGCTAATTTTTGTATTTTTTGTAGAGACAGGGTTTTTCCTTGTTGCCCAGGCTGGTCTCAAACTCCTGAGCTCAGGTGATCCGCCCATCTCCACCTCCCAAAGTGCTGGGATTACAGGTGTGAGCCACTTCGCTGGGCCAAGGCTTAGAATTTTATTTTTAGTTGACACTTTCATCTGACTTACTGTTGAACTAAACCAGAGGAGGTTCAGGGCTTGCAAGTTGACTGTTGTGATCTTTCATCACTGGGGTGGGCTGGTAGGGGCAGGACAAAATTTGAAGGCCCCAGAAAGATCTCTGCTTTGCAAACCCTGATGTCATAGCCCTCATTTGTATCCTTCTTTGTGCTCTCTGTGGATTAGGGTCTAGAGAGGAGGTGGCACACTGATTAGTTGGGAGCCCCAAATCCCCATGATGGAGGTGGCATTTCCTACTGCAGTCGTTTTTTGTGTCGTCGTTGTTGCTCGTTTGTTTGTTTTGAGACAGAGTCTCACTCTGTTGCCTAGGCTGGAGTGCAGTGGCGCAATCTCAGCTCACTGCAACCTCCACTGCCCGGGTTCATGCGATTCTCCTGCCTCAGCCTCCCAAGTAGCTGGGATTACAGGTGTGTGCCACCATGCTCGGCTATTTTTTTTTTTTTTTTTTTTTTTTTGTATTTTTAGTAGAGACGGGGTTTCACCGTGTTAGCCAGGATGGTCTCAATCTCCTGACCTCGTGATCCGCCCACCTTGGTCTCCCAAAGCGCTGGGATTACAAGTGTGAGCCACTGCGCCCTGCCTGCAGTCCTTTTTACACTGTGTTCACAGAAGCCCCCTACACTCCCAGGAGCCCATCCAGGGCACCCAGGCAGAGGAAGCCAGGATGTGGCACAGTGGAGCTCTGCGCTGACGCCCTCTGTCTGCTTCAACAGAGCAAACACAATTTATTCTACTTTCTGCATTTATTGGGCTTCTGGGTAGGATTTTATTTCAATAAAGGCTTATTAGTTAAGGTTCTTTGGTTGAAAGCTATAGAAACCAACTCAGGCAAATAAGCAAAGAGGATTTATTGGAAGTGTGTAGGGCTGGGGTGTTTTCCAAAACCAACAACAAATTTTCTGATTTTTCTGGACACTAGTTGGGTGTTCTACAATTCAATTTCATTTTGACACAAACTACCCAGAGTTAGCACAGACCTCACGGCTTAGGGGCTCAGTGCCACAAGACATCACCCCACCTCAGACAAAGGCAGCTGCAAATCCCAGGCCTCCTGCGCTTCTGACCTACCAGCTATAAATCAGGGGTTTCCATGACCCTCTCCTTGAGTTCAATGATTTGTTAGAATACCTTGTGTAACTCAGGAACTCTTAGTATTACTGGTTTTTTTTGTTGTTGTTTGTTTGTTTGTTTGTTTGTTTAAAAAAAGCATATAGCCAGGCACAGTGGCTCACGCCTGTAATCCCCACACTTTGGGAGGCCAAGGTGGGTGGATCACCTGAGGTCAGGAGTTCGTGACCAGCCTGGCCAACATGGTGAAACCCCGTCTCTACTAAAAATACAAAAAAAATTAGCGAGGCGTTGTGGCAAGTGCCTGTAATCCCAGCTATTCAGGAGGCTGAGGCAGGAGAATCGCTTGAACCTGGGAGGCGGAGGTTGCAGTGAGCTGAGATCATGCCCATTGCACTCCAGCCTGGGTGACAAAGCAAGACCTTGTCTCAAAAAAAAAAAAAAACATACAACTCAAGAACAGCCAGATGGAAGAGATGCATCAGGCAAGGTGTGGAAGGTGTACGCAGAGCTTCCATGGCCTCTCCAGCTGCACCTTGCTCCCTCCCCACACCTTGATGTGTTTATCAGCACAGCAGCTCATCAAATCTTATTCAAGAGTTTAAAATAGTGCTTAATCTCCAGCTCCTCCCCTTCCTGGAGGCCAGTGAGTGGGGCCAAAAGTGCTGACTCTCTAATCACTTGATTTTTTGTAAAGCAGCCCACTCTGAGGGTATCTAGGGGGCCCACCCTAGTCACCTCATTCGCATAAACTCAGGCATGGTCAAAGGCCCTCTTTGTTGTAAACCAGCAAAGCCACTGTGGAAAACAGTGTGGAGAGGTTCCTCAGAAAAACGAAAAATAGATTCACCATGTGATCTAGTGGCCCCCTGTTGGGTACATACCCAAAAGAAAGGAACTCAGTATGTCTAAAAGATATCACCATGTTTATTGCAGCGCTACTCACAATAGCCAGGATACAAAAGCAACCTCAGTGTCCATAGGTGGATGAATGGGTAATGAAAACGTGGTGTATATACACAATGGAATATTATTTAGCAATAAAAAAGAATGAAACCATCGGCTGGGCGTGGTGGCTCACGCCTGTAATCCCAGCACTTTGGGAGGCCAAGGCGGGTGGATCACGAGATCAGGAGATCAAGACCATCCTGGCTAACACAGTGAAACCCCATCTCTACTAAACAAAATACAAAAAATTAGCCGGGTGTGGTGGTGGGCGCCTGTAGTCCCAGCTACTCGGGAGACTGAGGCGGAGAATGGCATGAACCTGGGAGGCGGAGCTTGCAGTGAGCCAAGATCACGCCACAGCACTCCAGCCTGGGCAGCAGAGAGAGACTCTGTCTCCAAAAAAAAAAAAAAAAAAAAAAAAAAATGAAACTCTGTCATTTGCAGCAACATTGAAGAAACTGGATGTCATTATGTTAAGTGAAATGAGCTAGACACAGAAAGACAAATATTGCAAGTTCTCACTCATATGTGGGACCTGAAAAAGTTGATCCCATGTAGGTGGAGAGTAGAATGATGGTTACCAGAGGCTGGGAAGGGTAGGTGGAAGGGGGATGAAGAGACATTGGTTAATGGAAAATCACAGTTTGATAGAAGGAATACTTCTAGTGTTCAATAGCACACTGTAGCATGACTATAATTAACAATAATTTATTAAATACTTCAGGTAGCTGGAAGAGAACATTGGGGATGTTCCCAACACAAATAAATGATAAACGTTTGAGGGGATGGATATGCTAAATACCCCACTTTGATCATTACACATTCTATACATGTATGAAAATATCTCCTGTATCCCATAAATATGTACAATTATTATGTATCAATTAAAAAGAGGAGCTCCTTATGAATAACAAAAGGCATTCTTATCACTCAGGAAATTCCAAGGGTTTTTGGTGTTCTGTGCCAGGAACTGTGAACAAAGACCAAATATATTTCTTCTAATTCAACAGCAGATCTGATGAGATCACAGGAGAGGCTTAGGAAGCAGGTGTGGAATCAAGCATCCTCGAAGGTCTTGGCAGGAGGGCTTGCTGTCTCTGCTGCTGGACGTGAAGAACTCAGACTGTCTCCATCAGCACATCACCCCTCTCAGGAGTCTATGCTGTGGAGGGGAGAGGAGGGCCCACCAGGCAGCCTCCTGGGCTGTCACCCTCCGTGGAGGGAGAAGGGCACCTGCCTCTAGATTCTTACTGAGACAACACACGCCAGAGGGGCCGCCAGGAAACAGCAAACGTGCACATGCCTCGCAGGGGGGAGAAGCTGGGTGTCAAAACCAACAAATGCCCATTGCAAACATCCTGGAAATTACCATGAGTAGAAAAAAGCAGTCACAAATCAGCCACCTGTTCACTCCTCCATCCCCCTCCAGATGTGCCAAGACAGCTACCAAACGTGCTGCTTTCCCAGTGGGTTAGGAGCATGGGATCCATCAGACAGGCAACTCGGTTCTCTCTCAGCTCTTCTCAGCCTTACCTCAGGGAACCACTGGTGCTGGATGCAAAGAACTGGTGACTTCTGCCATTCCTACTCTGTCTACACAGACTGCATCCTAATTCCACCCCTTGCTAATGCAGGACAGGAAAAGGGGAACAGGCTGGGAGCACAGAGAAGATGGTGAGGGGAGACGAAACAGACAGTGGAGAAGGAAAATATGTTAAGTCGCTGCTTACTGCAGAAAGTGTCACTGTAGGCCGGGCGCGGCGGCTCAAGCCTGTAATCCCAGCACTTTGGGAGGCCAAGGCAGGTGGATCATCTGAGGTCAGGAGTTTGAGACCAGCCTGACCTACATGGTGAAACCCCATCTCTACTAAAAATACAAAAATTGGCCCGGCCTGGTGTCGGGTGCCTGTAATCCCAGTTACTCAGGAGGCTGAGACAGGAGAATCACTTGAACCCAGGAGGCTGAGGTTGCAGTAAGCTGAGATCGTGCCCATTGCACTCCAATCTGGGCAACGAGCATGAAACTCCATCTTAAAAAAAAAAAAATGTCACTGTAACTGCCCAGTGGGTTCATCTTATCCACTGCCCAGATAATAGAGCTGATTTATCAAGATGGGGCAATTGCAACAGAGAAAGAGTTTAATTCACATAGAGCTGGCTAAACGGGAGACCAGAGTTTTATTATGACTCAAATCAGCCACTTGGAAACTTCAGAGGCTAGGGTTTTTTGAGGATAGTTTGGTGGGCAGGAAATGGGTGTGGCTGATTGGATGGGGATGCAATCATAGGGGTGTAGAAAACGGTCCTCATGCACTGAGTCTGCTTCTGGGTGGGGGGCCACAGAGGAGCTGCTCGTCCGAGTGGAGTCATCTGGTCATCAGAAATGCAAAAGTCTGAAGAGACATCTTAAAAGGTCAATCTTAGGTTCTACAATAGTGATATTAATTACAGGAGTCATTGGGGAAGTTGCAAATCTTGTGACCTCTGGAATAATGGCTGGTAACTGTGTATGCTGGCATCTTAGCAGAATTCAGGCCCCCCTCATCCTCTTAAACTTATGACCTTTTATTTACTTTATAAAGGCAGTTTAGTTTTAGGAAGAGTTATCATTTACACTATAAACTAAATTTCTCCCAAGTTAGTTCAGCCCATGCCCAAGAATGACCAATGGCAGTTTGGAGGTTAAAGGCAAGATGGAGTTAGATCTCTTCCACTGCTATAATTTTCTCACTGTTACCATTTTTGGAAAGGTGTTTTAACCAGCACAAAAGGCAAAAGTGTGCCTCTGGCCACCCTGAAAGTATACCAACACCCCACAGAGGGCAAGAAGGACCCAAACCCTGTTGAGACTGAGCCAGCTGTCACAAGAATGCCTGAGGGCACCAAGGGTGTGTATTAAGTGTGTGCACTGTAACCCTGCGATGGGATGGACTGCTTCCGGGTCACATCAGGTCCTAGGGACAAGCCAGAGACTGAGGACCCAAGCTTGTAAGGCTCCCAGCAGAATCTGTCTCATTTTAATGAAATAATAATTTTAATAAAATTACAATCACTTTAATGAAATGATGAAGACTCAGCATTACCAGTCCTCTCTTTGTTGCATTCTAACCTCCTTTCCCAGGACTCATAAATCAAGTTTTACAAGAGTCATTGACTTTCTGCACAGAAGTCCAATCACTGGGTGGGAAATGGGAGGATGGTGTTTCTGGATCCTTCTGGGAACAGGAGGAATTGTCCTGCGAATCCACTCTAGGTGCTCCCAATTCATAGACTCCCCCGGGCACTCTTGATGGTCCATTCAGGTTTGTTTAGAAACCCCAATGGTAGTGTAAACAACAAATAAAATCCTAAGTCCTCTGCTGACTGAATGGATTCCATCTGGGCCAAGGGGACCCCAGAAAAAAACCTTAAAAACTGAGTTTCCAGCCATGATGAGACAAGAGGTCAGGCACGCCTCATTATACCTCCTCCCTTTTAGGGTTTAGACACAGCAACTGACCAGCATTCATGTTAAAATAGACATGACAAAACTGACTCTCTGTGATAAGAAGATAACAAATTATCAACAGGACCAAAGGCCAGGCTAGGCAAGGGTTAAGTCCCGCACCCCCACACTTAATGAATCAACTGTGTTCTAACTGCCATAAGATTTTTCTTTTTCTCTAGCAGCCAAACAAGCACTGGTCTCAAAATAAACAATTGGTAGCTCATCCAGCTCATAGATGCTATGATGAGTGGAGCTGGTGGAACGGAGCCCCTGTTCCATCCAGCCGTAACTATAGCTTTCATTGGACAAGAGACTGATTTCAATTACTTTCTCCAGATGAGAAGAGCCCCAACCACACACTGGTCCTGGCCAGTTTTCAGAGGCTGCACACTTCAGTGCCTTCCTGTCCTGAAAAGACCTTTTGACATATAGGGCCTAATTGTAACACATTTCAATGTTAAGACTCCACCCTAAGGTGAACATGGGTTCCATGTAACATGCATGTTTGTTCAAGACACATGCCTCAGGACCACCTTCATGAATATTCATAGCTCCTCTTATAACATGTTGAATAGGTATGTTTGGCCAACCCTATTCAGCTTACATTCGTGTCCAAGCCCTCCTCCTTCAAAGCACCTATCTCTGGTCTTTGCAGGATGGCCACCTTGCAGGCTGTAACGCTTTATAAGAAATAAAGTCTCCTTTCCAAACATACAGATTTGTGCATTTTTCAGTTAACAATAGTGATGACTAAAGCTTTGTGGGAAGTTGGAGAGCATGTTGAGCAGCCTTGTTCTTTGGCAGATAGGTCAGAGACCATTCATTCTGAACTGTGGGCCAGAAAAATCACAGTCTAGACCGACTATGGTCCAAATGTTTATATCCCCCCCCAAATTCATATGCTGAAATGCTAACCCCCAAGGTGATGATATTAGGAGGTGGGGCATTTGGGAGGTGCCTAGGTCATAAGGGTGGAGTCTTCAGGAATGGGATCAGTGTCTTTATTTTTATTTATTTACTTTTTTGAGATGGAGTTTCGCTCTTGTTGTCCAGGCTGGAATGCAATGGCGTGATCTCAGCTCACTGCGTCCTCTGCCTCCCAGGTTCAAGTGATTCTCCTGTCTCAGCCTCCAGAGTAGCTGGGATTACAGGCGCCCGCCACCACACCTGGCTAATTTTTTGTATTTTTAGTAGAGATGGGGTTTCACCATATTGGCCAGGCTGGTCTCAAACTCCTGACCTTGTGATCTGCCCACCTTGGCCTCCCAAAGTGCTAGGATTACAGGTGTGAGCCACTGCGCCTGGGCAGTGCCTTTATTAAGAGAACTTGGAGAGCTCTCTCACAACTTCTACCACGTGAGGACCTAGCAAGAGGGGAACATCTATCAGGAACAGGCCCTCACCAGACACTGAGTCTGCTGGCATCTTGATCTTGGACTTCTCAGCCTCCAGAACAGTGAGAAATAAATTTTTGTTGTTTATAAGCCACCCAGTCAATACTATTCTGTTACAGCAGCCTGAATGGACTAAGACAGGGCCCTAAGTGATTTTTCAATAGGGGACTATCATCTCTCACAAGCAAATGCTTTGGCACTGGGTTATTTTGAGCTGTGCTGGGTAAATATGACCAAGAGGCAGCCCAGGCCTACACAGACTGTTTGGGGTTTGGAGGGGGCCATATTCACCTGTGCACTGCTCTCTGAGGTCTGGGAAAACAGCACCTGCACCTGCCATTCCCCAGCACACCCAGCACAGTGTCGGAACACAGTGTCGGTACACAGTGTCAATACACAGTGTCAGTACACAGGCAGTGCCCGCGGAACCTTTGAGGAACACAGCAGGGAATCTCAATACTGTTCCACACGCAATTCTCTCAACCCAGGTTAGGATTTGACGCCTTCAGGGCTGAGACATCAGAAAAGTGCTCCCCAGTGTCGTTCAAGTTCATCTGCCTATAAACCCACTCGAGAGAGAATAAGGCTAAGGAGGTTTAATTGTATTTTTCCAGGCGAAGTCAGGTGAGGTCTTCCTTAAGCTTCCTTAAAGCTTTTCTGAACCTGGAAATGAGCCAGACATTTAGGTGTGTCTTATGTTCCGTGATAGGTAGATTAACTGTAGCTGCTCCTAAAAATGATTTCAGGACAAAGATGTTATCAGATGAAGGCAAGGCCACAGATGCTTGTACTTTCTCTTTAAATAACGTAACTCAGCATTGCCAGTTTTCCATTGTCCAAAGGACACTTCCCTCACTCATGTAACTCAGGTTGGCCTACCCAGAGGACTAATCCTCAACAGATTAGGAATATTTTAACTACCGTGTCTGTCTGTTAGATGCCTGAATTTTTACTTACTCAACTTCCAAGCTGTTCCAGAAAGGTTTTAATGCAATGACTGAGGACTGTGTGGTGGGGGAACTAGAAGGCAGTAAAAAGAATCTCAGACTGAGAATCAGGATCCCAGATGATTGCCCTGTTTGCAACCACTCACCCACCCTGGGACCCCCTGATTCCTTAGCAATGAGTAACCTGGGTTTCCAGCTTTGGCATTCAATGATCTGAAATGAAAATCCAAACAAGAGTCAAAACTGGCATATAACCTGAGAAACCTGTATCCCATTGCAGGACCTCTTGGTATCCTGGGACCTCAGAATGGTTTACAATTTTCCAAAGGGTAGAAGTGCAATTTGAGTGGAAGGAAATGGCTTGGGACTTTATCCCGCCCCCTAATCAATGACAAAAAGCCTTCTTCTCATCGGATGCTATACATCATCCTTTCAGGATGACACGATCAGAGTCCATTTCTGTGATTCATTATGTCCCCAATAAACATTTTGAAGAAGAGGAAACAGCTGTCCCTTTTAAAAGACTATTTTATGCGAATCACTGTGAATAAATAGGATTTTTAAAACTCAGACGCTCTCTGAATGTTTGCTTTTCTAACATCCCTCTCTAAAACTTCAGCAAACTCAAGGGTAAAGCAGTGCCACAGGGGCTACTAAAGCCAGCTCCTTCTCTCATCAGCGAGGTCTCCAAAGACCAACAGAAACCCCCATGCAAACCATGCCTCCTTCTCCAGCATGCAGGCACTTCCACAGTGCTTCCCGGTTATCCACTCGGATAGTGTGAGGCTGCACTACCCTGCTGGATAATGGAGATATGAAGAAGAGCTAATGTGCTTCTGCCCTTAAGGACTCCACAATCTAGCTTAGTGAGGGAGACAAGATGTGAACACATAGTACCACGTGGTGTAGTGTAGTGCTATGGGCTGAACTGTGACCCTCCTAAATCCACATGTTGAAGTCCTAACCTCTAGTACCTCAGCATGCCACTGTATTTGGAGATAGGATCTTTAAAGAGGTAATTAAGGAAAAAGGAGGTCATCAGGGTGGGTCCTAATCTAATATGACTGCTGTCCTTACAAGAAGAGGAAGATGACACAGAAGCACATGGAGGGAAGACCATGAGGACACCGGGAGAAGGGAGCCATCTGCAAGCCAAGGAGAGGAGCCTCAGGAGAAACCACCACTGCTGACGCCTTGTTCTTGGACTTCCAGCCTCTGGAACTGTGAGAATATAAATTTCTGTTGTTGAAGCCACCTAGCATGTGAAACTTTGTTATGGCAGCCCTAGCAAATGAACACAGAGGACAATGGTGGAGTTTAGGGCTTCAGAGTAGTGGTAAGTCAAGGTCAGGAGGGATGTTGGGAATTGCAGGGGGACGGTGCACCATTGTCACCGGCACCGTATCGTAAACTCCTGGAGAAGTTACATCTGTGTTTATGTGACTGCAACTTACCTGGAAGACCAAAGCAGTGCTCTCAATCTTGGCTGCACTCCAGAGTCCCCTTAGAAGCTTTAAACCCCTGATGTCTAGGCCTCACCCTGACAAGATCCCCCACCAGGTCGGAATCTCTGTGGCTGAGATCCAGGCCCCCATGGAGGCTGAACCATGAGATGGGCAGGAGAGGAGTGGACCTTGGCTGAGGGAGACACCACCAAGGAAACTGAAGCTGTAGGGACCCTGAGTCTTCCCCATTGGATTCAGTTTAGGATTTCATCACTTGTATATGTAGAAATGAACAGTATATGGCTGTAGGAGGATTAACTGGAATGGATAAATGCCATTGTCATTTGCATTAACTCTCCCCACCTTAGTGTGAATGAATTCTTTTGTGTACATCCCAGCAAGGCATGAGGATAAGAAGGAATGAAGAGCATTGACTTTGAATGACAGCGGGCCGCATCAGGAGGCTGTAGAAGCTAGTGGAGTGCTAGTACCATGAATTTGTGAGCACGCATGATATACACACATACATATGCACACAACGTACACATACAGTATTTATAAAAATTTATATTTTTAATATAAAGTAAGGATTATACTGTATATTTGGTTTTTATCTGGACTTTACTTAACATTATATTCTTTAGAACATCTTTTTCAAGGGCTGTTACATTTAGTTATATGTGTACTATGACTAATTTTACCATTTTCTATGTTTGACTCGCTGAACTGGGACTGAATATAAAGTCAAACTCTATGAATTTAATGTCAGTCCTGAACTAATACCATTTTTACCCAATCTACATTTCAACAGATTCCAAGAAGCAGGATGGGTGAGTCGCTGCAAGCTTCTTTTATCCTAGAAGGACATTCTGTAGCTGGGGTCCCTGGGTCCCTCTTTCCCCACTCTCTGGAAAAACTTACAATATAACTTTAATCTCATCTCTCATGTGTCTTGTATTTCTCCTTTCATTTGGATCCCTTTCATTAGTCCTGAAACATCCTCAAGCTTTTCCCTTCTAAAAACTACATCTTTCTTCCACTTCACTTTCCCTTCTAGCTACTGCCCTATTCTCTATTTTCTCTTCTCTTCCCAGTCACACGTCTTAGAAGCTCTGCGTACACGCGATGTTCCTATATCTCACTTCTCACATGGTCCTCCCTCATTCCAACCTGGCCTCTAGCCCATCACACTATAACATGGGGTGTCCTAAGGCCGCCAATGAACTCCATTGCGCCACCTCCAAAAGGAGTATTTAGTGCTTATCTTGGTTGACTTCAGCAATGACCTCCTCCTCCTTCTTTTTTTTTTTTTTTTTTTTTTTGAGATGGAGTTTTGCTCTTGTTGCCCAGGCTGGAGTGCAATTGACTCACCGCAACCTCCGCCTCCCGGGTTCAAGTGATTCTCCTGCCTCAGCCTCCTGAGTAGCTGGGACTACAGGCATGCACCACCATGCCTGGCTGATTTTGTGTTTTCAGTAGAGAAGGGGTTTCTCCATGTTGGTCAGGCTGGTCTCAAACTCCTGACCTCAGGTGATCCACCCTCCTTGGTCTCCCAAAGTGCCGGGATTATAGGCATGAGCCACTGCGCCTGGCCCGACCTCCTCCTCCTTCTTTAAATGTTTCCTTCTCCTGGAGTGGAAACAGACATCGTACTCTAACAGTTTTCTCCTATTTCGGTGATTACACCTTCACCTTCTTGCACAGTGTTCTATATTCAGCATGAAATTTTGGAGTTCCTTAAGTCTTGGTCCTGAGCCTCCTTCTACTCTGTTCTCTCTCACTGGTCTTTCTCATCATGCCCACGGCTTCAGTTACCGTCACACAGAATGCTCCGTAGCCTCTGTCTTCCACTCACACATGTCTTCTGAGCTCCAGATTCATTAACCTCACTGGCTACTAGATATCGCTACCTGGGTATATAAAGGCACCTCAGGTCCCAAACCCAATTCTCCTCTATTGTTCTTAACTCAGTAAATAGCAGCATTATCAGGGGAGGTGTGTAGCCCCGGAACCAAGGAGTTATCCTTACTCTTCTTTAAAAAAAAATTTTTCAGCATTCTCACTCCCTGATATTTAGTTTGTCCTCAAACCCTGATGGTTCGATTAAATCTTCCTTTGTCTCCACCTACTGTCACTACCATAGTCCCAGCCTCTAGCCAACAGGGCTAGATCACTCCAACTCTCTGAGAACTGATTTATTCACATTTACTCTCACTCCAATTTCATTTCTGTCTCCACACTGTAACCGGGTTACAGAGTTAACTGGGAAGCCACTGAGGGTTTTAACCAGGGCAGTGGTGTGATTAGATTTGCCACTCTAGTTCTTTTAATTGTATTGTTAAGGTGTCGATTTTAGATCTCTTCTGCTTTCTCTTGTGGGCATTTAGTGCTATAAATTTCCCTCTACACACTGCTTTAAATGTGTCCCAGAGATTCTGGTACAGTGTGTCTTTGTTCTCATTGGTTTCAAAGAACATCTTTATTTCTGCCTTCATTTAGTTATTTACCCAGTAGTCATTCAGGAGCAGGTTGCTCAGTTCCCATGTAGTTGTGCAGTTTTGAGTGAGATTCTTAATCCTAGTTCTAATTTGACTGCACTGTGGTCTGAGAGACTGTTTGTTGTGATTTCTGTTCTTTTATATTTGCTGAGGAGTGTTTTACTTCCAACTATGTGGTCAGTTTTGGAATAAGTGTGATGTGGTGCTGAGAAGAACGTATATTCTGTTGATTTGGGGTGGAGAGCTCTGTAGATGTCTATTAGGTCCACTTGGTGCAGAGCTGAGTTCAAGTCATGAATAACCTTGCTAACCTTCTGTCTCATTGATCTGTCTAATATTGACAGTGGGGTGTTAAATTCTCCCATTATTATTGTGTGGGAGTCTAAGTCTCTTCGTAGGTCTCTAAGGACTTGCTTTATGAATCTGGGTGCTCCTGTATTGGGTGCATATATATTTAGGATAGTTAGCTCTTCCTGTTGAATTGATCCCTTTACCATTATGTAATGGCCTTCTTTGTCTCTTTTGATCTTTGTTGGTTTAAAGTCTGTTTTATCAGAGACCAGGATTGCAACCCCTGGGTTTTTTTGCTTTCCATTTGCCTGGTAGATCTTCCTCCATCCCTTTATTTTGAGCATATGTGTGTCTTTGCACACGAGATGGGTCTCCTGAATACAGCACACCAATGGGTCTTGACTCCAATTTGCCAGTCTGTATCTTTTAATTGGGGCATTTAGCCCATTTACATTTAAGGTTAATATTGTTATGTGTGAATTTGATCCTGCCATTATGATGCTAGCTGGTTATTTTCCCAGTTAATTGATGCAGTTTCTTCATAGTGTTGATGGTCTTTACCATTTGGCATGTTTTTGCAGTGGCTGGTACCAGTTGTTCCTATCCATGTTCAGTGCTTCCTTCAGGAACTCTTGTAAAGCAGGCCTGGTGGTGACAAAATCTCTCAGCACTTGCTTGTCTGTAAAGGATTTTATTTCTCCTTCACTTATGAAGCTTAGTTTGGCTGGATATGAAATTCTGGGTTGAAAATTCTTTTCTTTATGTATGTTGAATATTGGCCCCCACTCTCTTCTGGCTTGTAGGGTTTCTGCAGAGAGATTGGCTGTTAGTCTGATGGGCTTCCCTTTGTGGGTAACCCGACCTTTCTCTCTGGCTGCCCTTAACATTTTTTCCTTCATTTCAACCTTGGTGAATCTGACAATTATGTGTCTTGGGATTGCTCTTCTAGAGGAGTATCTTTGTGATGTTCTCTGTATTTCCTGAATTTGAATGTCGGCCTGCCTTGCTAGGTTGGGGAAGTTCTCCTGGATAATATCCTGAAGATTGTTTTTTAACTCGGTTCCATTCTCCCCGTCACTTTCAAGTACACCAATCAAACGTAGATTTTGTCTTTTCACATAGTCCCATATTTCTTGGAGGCTTCGTTAATTTCTTTTCACTCTTTTTTCTCTAATCTTGTCTTCTCGCTTTATTTCATTAATTTGATCTTCAAACACTGATATCCTTTCTTCTATCTGATCGAATTGACTATTGAAGCTTGTGTATGCTTCACGAAGTCCTCATACTGTGGTTTTCAGCTCCATCAGGTCTTTTAAGCTCTTCTCTACACTGTTTATTCTAGTTAGCCGTTTGTCTAACTTTTTTCAAGGTTTTTAGCTTCCTTGCAATGGGTTACAAGATGCTCCTTTAGCTCGAAGAAGCTTGTTATTACTGACCTTCTGAAGCCTACTTCTGTCAACTTGTCAAACTCCTTCTCTGTCCAGTTTTATTCCCTTGCTGGCAAGGACCTGCGATCCTTCGGAGGAGAAGAGGCGTTCTGGTTTTTGGAATTTGCAGCCTTTCTACTCTGTTTCTCTCCATCTTTGTGGTTTTATCTACCTTTGGTCTTTGATGTTGGTGACCTACAGATGGGGTTTTGGTGTGGATGTTCTTTTTGTTGATGTTGATGCTATTCCTTTGACAGATTATTTTTAAAAATATTTGTTAATTCATTCAAGATAATAAACCTATTACATGTTTATACAAATAATCTTTTGTTTTTTGGAGACGGAGTCTTACTCTGTCTCCCAGGCTGGAGTGCAGTGGCATGATCTCAGCTCACTGCAACCTCCGCCTCCTGGGATCAAGTGATTCTCCTGTCTCAGCCTCCTGAGAGCTAGGACTACAGGCACCTGCCATCATGCCTGGCTAATTTTTGTATTTTTAGTGGAGATGGGGTTTCACCACGTTGGCCACTCTGGTCTCAAACTCCAGACCTCAGATGATCCACCCGCCTTGGCCTCCCAAAGTGCCGGGATCACAGGCACGAGCCACTGTACCTGGCCACAAATAAACAAATAAACAAAATGAAATATGACAAGAACTATACTGCATTATGTTCTTGCCCATCTCTTTAATGTCTGGCTTAGTGGAAAACAGCTGACTTCTCTGTCATATCTGCTTCTGCATTTAATGTGTTTTGATAAGTTGTTTTGGTGGAAGTATATAAAGAAAATCTTACTTTGCACAGACGTGTAGTTAGAAAATGGAGTTCAATAGCCTTTCAGGTACTGAGGATTTTCTTGTTTGATTCTACATCAAAACTCAACAAGAGGTAGTTTTTAAAGGCTAGTTGCAATGTGGAATCTGAAATTTTATCAATGAAACTTTTATATACTTTTTTGTTTGTTTGCTTATTTGTTTGAGACGGAGTCTCGCACTGTCACCCGGGCTGGAGTACAATGGCGTGATCTCAGCTCACTGCAACCTCTGTCTCCCAAGTTCAAGTGATTCTCCTGCCTCAGCCTCCCAAGTAGCTGGGATTACAGGTGCACACCACCACGCTCAGCTAATTTTTTATATTTTTAGTAGAGACAGGGTTTCACTATGTTGGCCAGACTGGTCTCGAACTTCTGACCTCGTGATCCACCCGCCTCAGTCTCCCAAAGTGCTGGGATTACAGGCACAAGCCACCACGCCTGGACCTTTTATATATTTTTACACTAAAATCTATCGGTCGGTCATCCTGCACTTTGTTTTTGTTTTTGTTGTTGTTTGTTTTTTGTTTGTTTGTTTTTTGAGACAAGGTCTCACTCTGTTGCCCATGCTGTAGTACAGTGGTGCAATCATGTCTTACTGCAGCCTTGACCTCTTGGGCTGGAGTGATCCTCCTGCCTCAGCCTCCTGAGTAGCTCAGACTACAGGTGCGCACCACCATGCCCAGCTAATTTTTAAAAATTTTAGCAGAGATGAGTTCTTGCTGTGTTGCACAGGCTGATCTTGAACTCCTAACCTCAAGCAATCCTCCAGCCTCAGCTTCCCAAAGTGTTGGCGTTACAGGCGTGAGCCACCACAGCTGGCCTCAGACTGCACTTTGAATGGCTCTTTTACCCACTGGCAATCTGGAAAATATTTCTTCACTGAATTGTGCAGAATTTCCAAATAACAACATTTCACACAATATCAAAAAACCACATTCATTAATTTTACTACCAATCTCACTGGAAAAGTTTTAGCAGATAAAAGTTTTCCAAAATTCTAATTTCCACTTGAAAACTTGAATTTATCAATTGCAACATTGATAGGCTCATTTTATTCATTTTCATGAAAATGTCCATATGAACAACTCTAGTTTGCCTTTCAGTTGTTCTGTCAAGCAAAATTGATGATCCTTGAAGCTGGTTCAGCTCCGTCACACGTGCTTTCTGCAAGTTCGGCACACAGCAGCAATGCTTCATGGATGCTTTGCATTTCACCACTTGGAATATTAAAGAGATCTTTATTAAAGGGTTGACACAATAATAGTCTTGGGCCAGGTGCGGTGGCTCACGCCTGTAATCTGAACACTTTGGGAGGCGGAGGTGGGCGGATCACCTGTCAGGAGTTCAAGACCAGCTTGGCCAACATATAGTGAAACCCCATCTCTACTAAAAAAAATACAAAAATTAGCTGGGCGTGGTGGCACATGCCTGTAATCCCAGCACTTTGGGAGACCGAACTGGGAGGATCACCTGAGGTCGGAAGTTCGAGACCAGCCTGGCCAACATATAGTGAAACCCTGTCTCTACTAAAAACACACAAAAATTAGCTGAGCATGGTGGCACATGCCTGTAGTCCCAGCTACTTGGGAAGTTGAGGCAGGAGAGTCACTTGAACCCGGGAGGCAGAGGTTGCAGTGAGCCGAGATCGCGCCATTGCACTCTAGCCTGGGTGGCAGAGCAAGACTCTGTCTCTCAAAAAAAATTAATTAAGTAACTAATTAATTAATAGTCTTTAGTCCTTCATCCAGGACATTCTTAAGTAAGAGTGGCTTTTATTTTCAACCACAAGCGTGTGGTGGGAAAGAAGACTATGACAATGACCAGTGGTAGAGTTTAGTGCGCCTGCCTTGATCTATGTTTTATCCATCACTGCTTCTGCACTAAGGGTGCAAATGGAAATAAAGTTCCAAGATAAATCATGAGATTCAGAAAGTTATTCAATCCTTTGAATATTTGTCACCATTTGTATCTGTTGCTGAGCATTCATATCAAATAAGTTACTCTTCAAAGAATAGTTGGTGCTGACACAGCAAGTCAAGCCATGTCTGTAGAATTGCTCAATTGTAAGGCGAAAGGAAATTTCTGAAAATAAGATATCAACTTGGTCTTCACGTTGTGCAGCTGAATCTTTAGTTCAATGAGTCCCGGCAACATTTGAAGTGTCACTACCTTGCATTTTCCTGACTTTTCAACCAGTAGGCATTCAGGAATGTCAGCTGCTCAAGACTTTCTTAGTCTCTCAGCTATCGTGTGGGCTTCTCCAGCCAAGGCAATGTGGCAGCTCACCGTTAGATAGAGGCTTCAGTGACTTTCTCATTTCTAGTTTGAAAAGCTGAAAGAAATTTTGGTTTTTAAAGAGCTCATAGGGCCTGTAATCCCAGCACTTTGGGAGGCCGAGGTGGGCGGGTCACCTGAGGTCGGGAGTTCAAGACCAGCCTGACCAACATGGAGAAACCCCGTCTCTACTAAAAATACAAAAAATTAGCTGGGTGTGGTGGCACACGCCTGTAATCCCAGCTACTCGGGAGGCTGAGGCAGGAGAGCCTCTTGAACCCAGGAGACAAAGGTTGTGGTGAGCTGAGATCACGCCATTGCACTCTAGCCTGGGCAACAAGAGCAAAACTCTGTCTCAAAATAAATAAATAAATAAGTAAGCTCATAGTATGTATGCATAAAATATTCAATTCCTTTTTCTTTCAACGCTAAACGATCTTGAAAGAATGCCACAACTTATTGGTACCATAATACTATATGATAATGTCCTGTTGCATAAGACACAATGGGGTACATAATGAACATCTATAGAGCTGAGAAGATAGCTTTCATTATGATTTCATTTTTCTTTTTTTCAGTTCTTATTTGCAGTTTTATCCAGTTTCTTTGGCGTAGAGTCCTCCTTTATACTTGTTGATATGCCCATTTCGGTATCTTTAAACAGAAGTCGCAGCTATGGGTTGAAAAGGCAAATCTTCTCATCTCTCTTTTTAAAGCCAACGATCCATCCTCCTCAATTCTGAAGACGAAGCTTTGGCTCTGTTTTCAAGTTCTTGATAGATTCTAATCACTAACCCTTTGTCAATTTGTGTTGTGAATGTTTTCTACCAGTTTGCAGCTTATCTTTTCACTCTGTTTATGACGTGTCTTGATGAACAGAAGTTCTTATTTTTAATATAGTCAAGTGTATTGATCTTCCCTTTATGACTTGTATTTTTTGTGTCTCCTTTAAAACATCCTTTTGTTTTAAATATTGTCTTGTAGAAGTTTTATAGTGTTGTCTTTCACATTTTAGACTTTATCTGGAATTGCTATTTGTATACAATATAATGCAGGGATTTGATTTCATCATTTCCCCCACTCATCTGAAATGCTACATTTGTCCTAAATGAAATATACATATGCATGGGCCTATTCCTAGGCCCTCAATTGTGTTTATTGTTCAGTGGGTATATCTTGTGCCAGTACTACACTGTCTTTATTATAGCTTGGAAAATTATAGCTTACTTATTATATTTCATAGGCAGGTCTCTCTACCTTGTTCTTTTAAGGAGTGTCATGACTATTCTTGACCCTTTTTTCATCCTTATAAATTTCAGGAAAAGGCTTTTAGATTTTATTTAAAAAGAAGAAGGAGGAAGAGCACGAGGAGGAAAAAATGGCAAAAAAGAAGATGAAGAGGAGAAAAGGCAACAGCAGCAAAGAAAACAACTGTGTGGGGATTTTCACTGGAATTGCATTAAAATACAGATTGGAAGAGAAATTACATTTTAAGATATTGAGCCTACATATTTAGGAATGCGGCATATTTTTCATTTGCTTAGGTGATCTTTCATGTTTTTCATTAAAGTTTTATCCTTCATCTCCATAAAAGAGACTTGAATATTAGATTCGTTCCTAGGCATTTTACCTTTCTGTTGCTAGTATAAATCTTTTTTAAAATTACCTTTTATAACTGATTAAAGTAGGTATGTAGAAATGCAATTGAAATGCAGTCAAAATATTGATTTTGTATTTAGCCATATAGTTTTTGGGTTTTTGTTTTGCAATGGGGGTCTCACACTGTCTCCCAGGGTGGATTGTAGCTCAATGTAACCTTGAGGTCCTGGGCTCAAGTGATCTCCTTCTTCATCAGCCTCCCGAGTAGCTAGAACTACATGTGTGTGCCACCACACCCAGCTAATTTTTGTTGTTTTGTAGAGCTGAGTTCTCACTATATTGCCCAGGCTGGTTTCATACTCCTGGCCTCAAATGATCCTCTTGCCTCAGCCTCCCAAAGTGCTGGAATTATAGGCATGAGCCACTGCACCTGAACTAAAATCTCTCTTTTTTTTTTTTTTTTTTTTTTTTTTTTTGAGATGGAGTTTCGCTCTTGTTGCGCAGGCTGCAGTGCAATGTCATCATGTCGGCTCACTGCAAACTCTGCCTCCCAGGTTCGAGCGATTCTCCTGCCTCAGCCTCCCACGTAGCTGGGATTACAGGCATGTGTCACCACGCCCGGCTAATTTTGTATTTTTAGTAGAGACGGGGTTTCTCCATGTTGGTCAGGCTGGTCTTGAGCTCCCGATCTCAGGTGATCTGCCCACCTCGGCCTCCCAAAGTGCTGGGATTACAGGCATGAGGCACCGCACCTGGCCAAATCTCTTATTAATTTTGATAATGTACCTGTAGATTCTTTGGGATTTTCTACATAGGCAATGATATCATGCTCAAGTAATGACAGTTTTGTTTCTCCATTTCCAATCCGTATTTTCCCCCTTGTTTTACTGCACTGGAAAAGAAGTGAAATCAATTGTGCTGTGACTTTGTTCCTGATCTTAACAAGATGAGTTCAATATTTCACTTTTAAGTATTATGTTTGCTGTAAGTGTTTTGCAGATGCTTTTTAAAAATCAGGCTAAGGAAGTCTCTTTTCCTCCTAGCTTGCTAATAATTATTTTTAAAATAATGGATGATATTAATATTATCAATTTTTTTGCATCTATGGAGATACCTGTCACATCCACCAAATTTTTTAAAATTATAGTTTATCTGCCAGACGTGGCGGCTCATCCCTGTAATTCCAGCACTTTGGGAGGCCAAGGTGGGAGAATCGCTTGAGCTAGGAGTTTGAGACCACCCTGAGCTTCATTAAATCATTCTGATATTTCTATTTTTCAGGAAGAAGTAAAGATATAATATTTACACTTTAAGTTAAATATTATAATAAAATATTCACTGTAATCTCTAAACCAGTGCTGTCCAACAGAAACAAAATGCTAGATTTTATATATATATATATATAAAAACACACACACGAATGCAAGATGCATATGTAATTTTAAGATTTCCGGCTGAGTATGGTGGCTCACACCTGTAATCCTAGCACTTTGGGAGGCTGAGGCGGGTGGATCGCTTGAGACCAGGAGTTTGAGATCAGCCTGGGCAACATGGCAAAACCCTGCCTCTTACCAAAAATACAAAAAAAAAAAAAAATAGCTGGGCATGGTGGCATGCACCTATAGTTCCAGTTACATGGGAGGCTGAGGTGGAAGGATCGCCTGAGTCCAGGGGTGTCGAGCCTGCAGTGAGCTGAGATCACACCACTGCATTCCTGCCTGGGCGACAGAGTGAGACTCTGTCAAAAAAAAAAAAACAAAGAAGGAAGGAAAGAGAGAGAGAGAGAAAGAGAAAAGGAAGAAAGGAAGGAAGGAAGGAAGGAAGGAATTCCAGTAACCACATTTAAAAAGAAGACACAGGTGAAATTAGTTTTAATTATATATTTTAGAAGGCCCAGCATGGTGGCTCACACCTGTAATCCCAGCATTTTGGAAGGCTGAGGTGGAAGGATTGCTTGAGCCCAGGAGTTCAATACCAGTCTGAGCTACACACTGAGACTCCATCTCTAAAATATATATATGCATATATAAAAATGTAAAGCAATAATTAACAGAAGAATGCACAGAAAATTTCAAATCTACTATCAATAGTGGAAATTATGCTATACTTCTCTTTGTAATTGATAGAACAAGCAGGCCAAAAAAATCTTTAAGGATATAGAAGATTTGAAGAGCATATTAATATATTGGGTTAGTTGATGAATTTATGAAGAACATTACCTCTAAAAATTAGAGAATATATATTATTTTCAACCACACGTAATATTTTTAAAAACTAGCCATGGGCTAGATCATAGAGCGAACTTCAACAAATTTCAAATGACTGGAATCATACAGATCACATCTGGCAACAATACAATTAAATCCATGACAAAAAAGATACCAAGAAAAATCTCCAGCACATAAAGGATATCAAAACACACTTCTACACAGCTCAGAAGCAAAGAAAGCCACCGCAACAGAAATTTTTAAAACTTAGGACTGAGCCATAACAAATGTAACACATATACAAATTTTTAGAATGGCAAAAACAAAACTTTGAAGGACATTTGCTGTCTTAAATGCTTACCTATGAATAGAACAGAAGTTCAGATTAAATGAGCTAAACATCTAAATTAAGAAGTTAAAAAAAGTAGAGTAAGACAAAAAGAAAGGAAATAGTAAAGGTGGCAAAAATTTAAAAAATATATAACAATCATACAGTAGAAAGGATCATAAGGCTAAATATTGGTTCCTTAAAATACTATTAAAATAGCCCAAAAGATTTATCAAGGAAACAAGGAAGAAAGCACAAATAAATAACTTTAATAATAAGAGAGGGCTATGACAATAAATGCAGCAGAGATTTAAAATATGATATGAAGGCCGGGTGCGGTGGCTCACATCTGTAATCCCAGCACTTTGGGAGGCCAAGGCAGGTGAATCACCTGAGGTCACGAGTTCAAGGCCAGCCTGGCCAATATGGCAAAACCCCATCTCTACTAAAAATACAAAAATTAGCTGGGCATGGTGGCGGGCACCTGTAGTCCCAGCTACTCAGGAGGCTGAGGCAGGAGAATTGCTTGAACCTGGGAGGTGGAGGTTACAGTAAGCTGCGGTCGTACCACTGCACTCCAGCCTGGGTGACAGAGCTAGATTCTGTCTCAAAAAATAAAATAAAATAAGAATAGTTTCATGCTAATACGTTTGAAATCTTAAATGAAATGGATAAATGCCAAAAAATATATAGCTCATCAAAACTAACTCAAAAAGAAATTGAATATCTTCATCATTCTATAATCAGTTAAGAAATAAAACCTATAGCTAAAAATCAATTATAGATTCAGATGCTTCACAAATTCTACTAAACATTGAAAGAACAGATCATTTCAATCTTACACAGAAAAGGATGGAAAATTTAAATACTAGCAAATAAAATCCAGCAATGAATTTAAAAATATATTATTTTTCCAGGAATGCAAGATAGTTTTAAAATTAGAATATTGATGAATGTATAATATTTTGCTACATTCATAAGCCCATTTCTCACATCTGTAATAATTCTCTGACACTGCTTTTAAACAAGTCAGACACATGTCTCCCGCCCTCGCTTGCTATACTACACCAGCTGAGAAGTGTTCCTTGGAGTTGACAGAGAGGAAAATACCAGGGAGATTAGTGAGAATGATTTCAATGCCACGTGGGGAGGTGGGGCCAAAATAGGACCACAGTGGATTGAAGACAAATGGGAGGTGAGGACCCTTTGTGAAGCTGTTAAGAGTTGGAGGCAAAGGCTGGGCGCAGTGGCTCACACCTGTAATCCCAGCACTTTGGGAGGCCGAGGTGGGTGGATCACGAGGTCAGGAGTTCAAGACCAGCTTGGCCAAGACGGTGAAACTCTGTCTCTACTAAAAATACAAAAATTAGCCCGGCGTGGTGGCGGGCACCTGCAATCCCAGCTACTTGGGAGGCTGAGGCAGAGAACTTCTTAAACCTGGGAGGCGGAGGTTGTAGTGAGCTGAGATGGTGCCACTGCACTCCAGCCTGGGTGACAGAGCGAGACTCCATCTCAAAAAAAAAAAAAAAAAGTTGGAGACAAAAAAAAAGAAAACAACAACAAACAAACAAAAAGAGATGGAGACAGAAGAACCGAGAGGCAGATACAGTTTCCCAGCTTCCTGGGCCCCTCCTACAATCCCAAGAGGGTTTGTCTGCATTTCCTTCATACTTCCCATTTTAGTTTGCAGTTTTATTTGAGCCTATTCAAATCAATTTCTGCTCTAATGATATTCACCTAAGATAACCGCCTTCTTTGTGAAGGAATTCCTACTTATCTTTAAGACAGAGCTGAAGTTTCAACTTTAATGGGATGTCTCTCAGATGCTCAGACATATTTGTTTCCTTCCTTCTATGTGATCTTGTAGCACTTTGTTTATAATCGTCTTTATTGTCTAATTTCAATACCAGATGAGAAGCATCACTTATGACATCACATTACAATCAGTTTTTAAGATACAGATTTCTTTTAATGCCTGGGATATACTAATGGTATATCCTCAGCAACTGTTTCTTAAATAAATAATATCAGACATTATTATGTACTGGGCACTGTGTTTGGTGTTTATGCACATCAACTCATCTAGCCTTTATAGCTATGAGATACATACTTTTATTATCCATTTAATAAATTACAAACTGAGGAACAGAGTAACTTGCCCAAGGTCACATAGCTAAGTACTTAGACTAGGGTTCAGATCCAGTCAGTTCCCAGAACCCTCTATTATGATATGGAGGTCATTCCCATTTTAATTTGAAACATTTATTACATTATCATCTTAACTTGAAAGGTTTTTCCAAGGGACTCTGTCTACAATCAGAGGGAGACTGTAATTTACCTGTATATTTACATCTTGCACAGTGACTTCCACGGCTTTAGGAAGGTAAGAATGGTGTCTTAGTCTGTTTGCAGGTGAACATAGCTCCCTGAGGTTGATCATTAGTCACTGGGACAGTGACATGGGGCTTAGGAAATGGTGAAGGTGATGAGAACTGGAGTTTTTTGTTTTTTGTTTTTCTTTTCGAGATGGGGTCTTGCTCTGTCACCCAGTCTGGAGTGCAGTGGTGCAATCATAGCTCATTGGAATCTCAAACTCATGGGTTTAAGAGATTCTCCCACCTCAGCCTCTCAAGTAGCTGGAACCACAAGTGCACACCACCAGGCCTGGCTAACTTTTAAAAACTGTGTTGTAGAGATGGGGTCTCGTCACGTTTGCCCAGGTTGGTCTCAAACTCCTGGCCTCAAGCAATCCTCCTGCCTTAGCCTCCTGAAGTGCTGGGTTGATAGGCGTGAGCCACTGTGCCCGGCCAGAACTGCTTTCTAAGCTACATGTTGCCCAGTGTTGCCCACAGATACTGTGAGGTCGTGGTTATTATCCATTTCTTTTACCGTCTAGGATTTGCAAATATCTGTTTTTGAGAATGATGTTCACTAGTTCCACTAGTGCATATTCCCTAGTTCTCATTGATTTCCAGGCCCTGTGCTGAGCACTCCATTATTCCACGCTGTCCTCGTAGTACAGAGGAGGAAGGTCGGGCTGAGAAATATCAGGATAACGTGCATAAATTTTACACAGCCAGGAGGAGATGAAGCGAGAGTCTGACTGCAATGCATGCTCTGAACAACCGTCCTCATGAACACCACGTCGCCTACGCTCTGGGTCCCTGAACGCGGTCTCAGCTGCTCACTGGTCTCCAGAGAGCCCAATATGGACTCTGGCTGGGTGTTGGGATGTGGTTAACTGGGATGGAGGAAATCCTTGTTTTTCCTAAGGTTGCATCGACTGGTCTTTATGTTGTGTGTGAAATCCGCCCTCCTCAAAGCACACGGAGAAGGTGCTCGTCAGCGCCCCCTGCTGGTCTCAGAATGCTAAAGAGGGTGGATTTATGGGAACCCCCGCGGCCAGCTCTGCGTGGTCACAGTATCCAACATCCAAGCAGATCCCTCTTTCTCAACAACAAGCACCACTCTGTTGTAAGGTTGCTAGAGAGCTGGGCCAGCATGTGTGGGGAAATTCATACACTTCCAGCATGTGTGGGGAAATTCTCCAGCATGTGTGGGGAAATTCACACATTTCCCAAGGCTTTATTGGGGATCATGAAGGGATTTTATTTAAGACAGAGTAAGCTGCATGTGGCCAAGGGACCTTGCAAATTTAGTGGAGGCAGCCGGCAAAAAGGAAGGGGTATGAGGGGGGGGAAGGATAGGCCAGAGTCAAATCCTGGCTTCTGCGTTTATGAGCTTTGTAAATTGGTAAGTTGTTTTTCCCCATTAATTCATTGCCTTGTTTTCCCCATCTGTAAAATGGGACTAGCCATGCTTAATTGGCAGTTCTGAAAATTACCCAAGAAGATGCAGCCAAAGTTGCTCAGTAGCTCTTCAGTTAGACTGTCTGTGAAATCCACGTATGGTTTAGACCCAAACACCCATATCAATGGTTTGACAATTCCAAAGGTAGCTGCCGAAATGAAGAAAATTAAGGGTCTAGGGGAAATCATTTTCTCTCTTGAATATGTTTCTTTAAAAAGAAAAAGAGCCTAATATAAGTGACAATGTGTGGATTAATAGCTGGGTGTTTCTAAAGGGTTGAAAATTAAGCGCCCAGTTATCTGGTCAACTTTAAAATAAAGGCAGTTAAACACACTCTGGGCCAGGCGTGGTGGCTCACACCTGTAATCCCAACACTTTGGGAGGCCGAGGCAGGCAGATCACCTGAGGTCAGGAGTTGAAGACCAGCCTGGCCAACATGGCGAAACCCCGGCTCTACTAAAAATACAAAAATTAGCCGGGTATGATGGTGCATGCCTGTAATCCCAGCTACTCAGGAGGCTAAGACATGAGAATCATTTGAACCCAGGAGGCAGAGGTTGCAGTGAGCTGAGATTGCACCACTGCACTCCAGCCTGGGCAACAGAGTGAGACTCTGTCTCAAAAAATGAAAATTAAACACACACACACACTCTGTCATAGAAAAATTTCTGGGCACTGTCTAATTAAGGACACCGCTCTGCTCCAGAGAACCTACGGGGTCATGTTCTCACTCGCCGCTCCCTCGTCCTCAAAGGGAAGTGCTGCATATATAAAATCACTGAAAGAATCACACGATTTCCTTTATTTCTCTGGCCTTAAAACCTCCTGAGTGGGTAATCCGACTCACAGGTCTAGGAAAAAGGCCATTCAGGATAGTAATATTGGCGGGTATTTTACAATGGAGCTGCAGACATCAGCACCAGCCTCCCAAGGACACCTTGAAGAGGGACACAAAGGATGCAATTCATTCTTGAAGAAGAAGAAAAAACAATCCACACAACTCAGCCAGGGCCTGCTAGCATTACCAATCCCCACCCTTCCCTCCTGCTTTTCTTATTTCACAGGCTCTGCGGCTCCCTGCAGATGGAGCTGCTGCCTGTGCTCCCAGGCTGCTCTTTCTGTGGCGCGGCTGACCATTCTGCTGCCCTCTGCCCTGGGCTCCCATTCAGGCAGAAATTCCCATTAGACGCTCTGCACAGAAGACAGGACTCGGCTGGCAGGTATTGTGCTGGGCTGAATTGGTGCAGCTGCTGTGTGGCATTTTGATTGATGCTGAGTCCGGATGCGACCTTTTGAAACGCAGTTTCCTTTGGAAAGGCAGCTCGGAAAATCACTCTGGCTGTGTGTGTGTATGTTTTCATGTGTGTGTGTTCATGCGTGTGCTCTGCACGCTCTGAGTGACTCTACAAATACACGATTTGTTCCTATTGAATTTAACTGAAGCATCCCCAAAAGAGCAAAACAACTTCCTTATCCACAGATCCTTAGCAGAGGAGAGATCCAGGCCTTTTCATGTCTAAGACACACTAAGATTACCCATCATTTTACCTTGAGCCGGGTGCAGTGGCATGTGCCTAGAATCCCAGCTACTCAGGAAGCTGAGGTGGGATGATTACTTGAGCTCAGGAGTTCTAGGCTATAGTGTGCTGTGATCACGCCATTGCACTCCAGCCTGGGCAGCAGAGTGAGATCCCATCTCGGAATTTAAAAAAAGAAATCACTTTGCACCTAATACTTCAAAATAGGCATTTGTAGTGAGTTTCCATGATGCCCCCAGGGTATTTCCAATTCCAGGAGCTCACTGCTGTGCCTTCCCCTTACAGGTAAGTACAAAAATGTAGCTTTGTCCCATAAGACATTAGACAAAAAAAAAAAAAAAAATCCAGCCTTGCAGTTGTTCCAGCTATTTTGGAAAATAAGACCTGGTGATTCTGGATTCCACAGTCTAAACAGCAGTCAGAGTGACAAGATTCTATAGAAGCTGCACTTGTATAATCCAGTTAATAACCAAATCAGCCATTAGACACACATCCACTGGAAAGCAAGTCGATTAGTTCAGGTGGTTGTGAATGGTCTCATCATTTCATTTCACAGCAAGCTGTGGCATTTCTTTTGAACTAAGGAAGACACGAAATACAAAGCTTTTTTCCAGTTCATGGCACTGCCAAACTATGAGTTAAGAAATCCATTTCGTGATGTTATATTTTTTGCACATGGTAGTCTTTCTCATTACACTCTTCCCAGTTGCGGTCATTCCTCTCTACTACACAGTTCTTACTCAGTGCAACATTTCAAGAGGCACTCATGGTGACCTCACAGTCCCACCCTTGGGATTTGGAGGAAGGGGCACCATTTGAGAGACAAATGAGTGCAAAACTAACACATCAATGATGGTAGGAGCAGGCCAAGCCCCAAGAGAGAGTTTCCATATGTTACCTAAAAGGCCTGGAGGACACCAAACCTAAAGGGGTGAACAGCTCATATCCGTAGAACTGGAATGTAATTTAAAACACACGCCCAGACTGGACATGGTGGTTCATTCTTGTAATCCCAGCACTTTGGGAGGCCAAGGCAGGTGGATTAACTGAGGTCAGGAGTTTGAGATCAGCCTGACCAACATGGTGAAACCTCGTCTCTACCAAAAATATAAAAAATTAGCCGGGCATGGTGTGGCCACCTGTAATCCCAGCAACTTGGGAGACTGAGGCAGGAGAATCACTTGAATGCAGGAGGCAGAAGTTGCAGTGAGCCGAGATTGTGCCATTGCATTTCAGCCTGGGCAACAACAGTGAAACTCTGTCTCAAAAAAATAACTAAATAAATAAATACAAATAAAACACACCACTGAACCAATTCTGGTAACCCCATATATGAATACGAGATGTACTAACACCAGGATGGGTGTGAATTGCATTTGAAGGCTAAAGAGCAGGGAGGCAGAGTGTCCAAATGTGCAGGCAGAGTGTCCAAATGTGTACTGTCTGTGCCTCAGGCAGAAAGGGTGTCCTCATTCTAGAACACCCTTGTTCTTTAGCCGGAAATGCTCCAGGTGCAAGAAGGGCATTTTTCAATCTGCTTTGGGTGGATAGAACTGTCCTTTGGTAACCATTTATTTTGCCTGCTTCAATTCTCTGCTCAAAACACAGCTCTCTGACCTAAGAGCTGTGTCCCATATTGTTTACTCTGCGGGGCGTCCTGGGCAAATGGCTGCCCACACTCTCCACCTACAAGGGCTTCCCATCTAAGGAATGCTTTGCCCTATCAATGGGTGCCGAGTGAATTTGGCCAGTGAGCCTGCCCCAAGATGGTCATCAACTCTAAGGGGAAGGATAAAATTATGTTTCTGGCCTTTTAAACCTGGATCCCTGACTCTGAACCATGGAGACTGTTGAAGGTACTGCCCACCCACGAGGCCCCATGAAAGCACACAGTAAGGCACCCTGCGGCTTGAGCTCCTCTCTTAGTTGTCATAAGCATGCCTGTTCAGCTTACTGGCATTTGATATTCATCAAGCTGGAAGGCACAACTTGTCTCTACAGTTTTTCACAGAGAGATTTTGGTAGGTTCAGATTGTATTTTTTTGGTTTATGTTGGGTCGGTTGTTTAGTTGGTTGTTTAGTTGGTAATTTGGTTTCTTGCTTGTTTGTTTAGTTGGTTGGCTAGTTGTTTGTTTGTTTGGTCTGTTGGTTGGTCGGTTGGTTGCCGAAGTAAGATTGTGAGGAGCTCATTGCACACCCACATTTGCTCTGACTTACCACTTAAAGTGAAGTCCAGGGGCCTGGGTTCTAGTACCAGCTCCATCCCTAGCTAAGTGTCACCCCCTGGGTGTCTTACTTTGGGTTCCCTAAAGGCAAACTCTGAGACAAGAACTTGGGAACGAGTGGCTTATTTAAGCAGGAAGCACAAGTGAGGCATGGGGAAATGAGGCCAGGAGGGAGAAAAGTCAGGAAAGGGTGTGCTGGGTTCTCCCAGGGCACCTGAAGCTCAGTTCCACCAGAGGCCCTCAAAGGAGAGTGTAGAAACACTTCAAAGCTGTCCATGTGAAAGATGGGGAGAAACCCACCAATGCCACCTGATGTGGCTGACGTTTGCCCTTGGAGTCATGAAATCCTCAGCATCGTCCAGGCTACCCCACATACAGACTGAGCAAGATTCCATGATGGAAGCCATTGGCCTGCAGGGACTGCCCACTGAAAATATAGACTAATGCAGAGGTGGCTGAGGGGACAAGGATACCAGGGTCTTTGTCAGTAAAATGAGGAAGATGAACTAGAGCACATCTCTGGCTCCCTCTGCCTGGGCAGTGACTCTCGCATTCCTGGACTGCAAGGCGACAGGACAGCACCTGCTTGTGACCTCAGAGAGCTGCATGTGGTGGGCACATCCACACAGGTGTCCAGTGCACTGCAGAGGGGCTGCACAAGGGCCTGGCTGCACCAGAGATTCGGGTTCCAATGTTCTTATAAAGTCAGGAAGGAAATGAAAGTATTCTAGCAATTGCAAGGTCTTGAAAGTAGCTATCCCATGAAGAGGCTGCCGTTTCCCTCGGAAAACTTGCGTTATGATGGTCTGATGACCCTTTCTTTTTGCTTACTTTCCACTCAAAAAGTGGAGAAATATGTTTTAATCATTAATAAACAAAATAATTGTACACACTACATAATTCATAAATACCTCCACATCTATTATCTCACTTAAACTCCCCAGTAATCTTGTAAGATAGGTAGGAAATATATCCCCCACTTAAAGGTAAGGAAACTGAGTATTAAAAGAGTTAAAAATTAATATTAATAGTAAGTCACACTTGGATAGCACTTCACACTTCCCTGAAGTCACGGTGCTGTGTCCTGTTTTTGCCTGCACCTGGCGACAGACTCAGTCCTTGACCACAGGGATGGGTGTGTGGCTGTCACGGTAGTCCATGCCCCTGGGCATGGGCTCAGTGACTGGTTCAGAAACAAATCAGTTAAGATTCTTCTTCTTTTTTTTTTTTTTCCTGGTAGAGCTAATAGGGAGAGTCTCTCTTTATTCTCAAATCCTGGATTTGGAAAAAGGAGATTCTGGGTCTTGTCATAGAAAATGAAAGAAGAAAATGAATCCACGCAGAGCTGAGTAAGGAGATTGGGGGAGGCTGAGTGAAAGGGATTCCCATGGATGCCTGAGGCCCCATTTCCAGTGCCTAAGACCCCAGAGTGGTCTCGTTCTGTGTCCCTCCTGAGGTTTATTTAATAATTAATCCCTGAAATCTATAAGCCATCTTGTATGCTCTCAATAAGTACCCCCGCCCCCGTTTTCTTCTTTTTTTCTCTTTTGAGATGGAGTCTCACTCTGTTGCCCAGGCTGGACTGCAGTGGTGCCACTTTGGCTCACTGCAACCTCTGCCTCCCGGGTTCAAGCAATTCTCCTGCCTCAGCCTCCCAAGTATCTGGGATTACAGGCCTGCACCACCATGCTTGGCTAATTTTTTGTATTTTTAGTAGAGACGGGGTTTCTCCATGTTGGTCAAGCTGGTCTTGAAATCCTGACCTCAGGTGATCCGCCCGCCTCAGCCTCCCAAAGTGCTGGGATTACAGGCATGCCCAGCCAATAAGTCCCATTTTGAGTTGAGCCCCTGATCAGCCTACACTTACCAGGGCTCCAACCATCAGCTCTGCAGCTATTCGCTTCACTAAGAGACATCAGGGACACATTCCCGACTGTGGCTTCAATGTATTTAGGTGGCATTAAAAGAAAATATTTGCAGGATGATTTTTCACCTTAACTTCAACTGCTTCTAGATTTAAATTTAATTTTGTAAATTTATTTTGATTATAAAACCAACACAAACTTATTTCAGAAAATGGAAAGTTTAGAAGTGTACAAGAAAGCAGGTAAATGTTTACTTATAATCCCACCACCCAGATACCTTTGTTATTAAAGTTTCCTTCTAGCCATTTTATGTATGCCCCAAATGCCCTCCTCATGGCTCACCTGGGAAGCCAGCAGTGTCACTGTGCAGTACTGTCACACTACAAGGTAACTCGTACCTCACGTTTCCTGTCGTTGGCAGTCTAGCCTTCTCATCTGCACCCTCCAATCCCTACACACGTAGCATTTCCGGGACTCCGCAAGAGGGATTCCCAGGTCTCCCAAGCCCATCTGGGGGCCACCCGTCCTGCTGGCCAGCCACACTCACACTGGACTGTGGCTGTTCCAGAATGTTCCTTCTCCTGTCACTTCTTCCACCTTCATAATCAGCTTCTCTAACTTACCATTGCTTAGAGTCGCTACTGATTTCTGTGTAACACATTACACCAACACTAAAGAAACATTTGAAATGTTTTCTAAAAAGATAAAAAATAATGTTGGTTATCTTACTGCTTCTGTGGCTAAGGAATTCAAGAGCGGATGGGTGTTTCCGGATCCAGGTATCAGGTGTGTTTGCAGCCAGAACGTTGGTAGGGGCTGCAGTCTTCTGAAGGTTGGACTGGGGCTGAAGGATCTGCTTCCAAAATGGCTCATGTTAACTTGGAAATCACACAATTTATAAATTTGGAAAGGAGACTTTATTTCTTGTATAGGGTTATAGCCTGCAAGGTGGCCATTTTGAGAGGGGGGGAAGCATAGCCTCTGGCCAAAGCTCCAAAAGCAGGCACTTCCTGTATTTACTTACAATCCTTATTGTTACGTGGGTAGGTATAAGAGACCACCTGAGCAGGCTTAGTGTGAGCAACAAGGCTGTTTATTCACTTGGGTGCAAGTGCGCTGAGTCTGAGAAAGGAGTCAGCGAAGGGTGGTGAGATTATCATTGGCTCTTATGGGTTTGGGATAGGCGGTGGAGTCAGGAGCAGGGATGGATGTTACAAAGTACATTCTCAAGGGCTGGGAGAATGTTACAAAGTACATTCACAAGGGCGGGGAGGGTGCATTGTCACAAGGGCGGGGGAGGAATATTACAAAGTACATTCACAAGGACGAGGAATTTCACAAAGCACATTATCACAAGGGCAGGGGGATATAAGGATGGCTTGACCGTGGTGCAGCCAGCTCAGAGGATCTTAGACTTATAATCCCGCCACTCAGATACTTTCATTATTAAAGTTCCCTTCTAGCTGTTTTATATATAACCCATATAAAACAGGGAGTGGTAGGTCAGGAATTTAAGCTGAATGGGTTGGTCAGGTGAGAAATATTTACTCAACAGGTTTTAGGAAGAGCTATGAATATTCATGAAGGTGGTCCTAACACATGCACATTGATCAAACATGGATTTTATGTCCAACCCCATTCACCTTGGGACTTCACATTTGAATGCATTACAATTAAGGCCCATACATCAAAAGGGCTTTCAGAAGGCCCTCAAGTGCACTGCCTCTGTAAGCCAGCCAGAACTGGTCCATGGTCAGTGGTCTTCTTACAAGGAGAAAGTTACTGACATTAGTCTTTTGCCCAGTCAAAGCTGTAATTTTGGTTTGTGGAACGGGGGGGTCAGTTAGTCAGCATCTGGCAATGGAAGAGCTTTAAATTGTTCTAATATCGCTTATCTTGAGGCCAGTGCTTGTTTAGGTGCTGGAGGAAAACAAAAACCTTGTGGCAGTTAGAACAGAGTTTTTAAGCATAGGGGCACATGATTTAACCCTTACCTGGCATGACCTTAGGTCCAATTTCTAATTGGGTATCTTACACCACCAAGGGTCCGTTCTGTCAGTCTTATGATCTCTATTTAACATTAATGCTGGTTAGTCATTGTGTCTAAACTGCAAAAGTGAGAGGTTCTAACAAGGCATGTCTGACCTCCTGTCTCATCATGTCTGGAAACTCAGTTTTTAAGGTATTTCCGGGGTGCTCTTGGCCAAGAGGGGGATTTTTCAGTTGGCTGAGGGGCTTAGGATTTATTTTTAGTTTACACTCACATAGTTAGCAAGGCTGTCTTGGCAGCAAGCCTCAGTCCCTCCCATACAGACCTTGCCATCATGCTATTTGAGTGTCCTTAAAGCATAGCAGCTGGCTTCTTGCAGCGTAGGAGATCCAACAGAAAGAGCAAGACAGGTTGGGCACAGTGGCTCATGCCTGTAATCTCAGCACTTTGGGAAGCCGAGGTGGGCAGGTCACCCGAGATCAGGAGTTCGAGACCAGCCTGGCCAACATGGTGAAACCCCGTCTCTACTAAAAACACAAAAAATTAGCCAGGAGTGGTGGCAGGCACCTGTAGTCTCAGCTACTGGGGAGGCTGAGGCAGGAGAATTGCTTGAACCCAGGAGGCGGAGGTTGCAGTGAGCCGAGATGGCGCCACTGCACTCTAGCCTGGGCAACAGAGCAAGACTCCATCTCAAAAAAAAAAAAAAAAAAAAAAGGAAAGAGCAAGACAGATGACATGGTATCTTTTGTGATCCTGCCCTTAAAGCCACATTCAGTTGCTTCCATGATATCCTATTGGTTATACAACCCTATTCAGTGTGGCGGGAGACTACATAAAGGTGCAAAACCCGAGGGACAAGTCAATAACATATGTATATGGCTTAACAATCCTAACATTATCACCAAGATTATCATCAAAAATAACAGTTGCCAGTATATACTGTTAACTTCTTTATCCTATTCTCCTTTTGTCTACCTTAATTTCTTTCTCTCTTTTTCTTTTTTCTTTTTTTTTTTTTTTAAGAGATAGGGTCTTACTCTGCTACCCAGGCTGGAGTGCAGTGGTGTGATCACAGCTCACTGCAGCTTCAAACTCCTGGGCTTAAGCAGTCCTCCCACCTTGGCTTCCCAAAGTGTTGAGATTACAGGTGTGAACTGCTGTGCCCAACCCTATCTTCTTTTCTAAATAAAATACTGTCACACAAATTCCTAGTTTTTCAGTTCCTACTTCTTCTATCAGTTGACTTTCCACTGTGGAAGATGTGGCGTTAGATCCCGTATGTTGTTCTTCTAGCCCTACCCTTTGCCATATACTTCCTTCATCTTCCCAATATATTAATAATTAGATAACTATTTTTTGGTTAAATCAATATAGTATGTTCTTAAAAATTATGTCCATGTAGATGTTATTTACAAAGGAAGCTATGTTGCATGCTATAATACATTTCCTTGTGTTCATTTTCCCTAGAGTTATTAATTGCCCCATATTTCACTTGTTTAGTATTTTATTCACCTTTCATCTTCAATATATCTAAGAGAACTTTTTTAAAAATCTTAGGCTGGGCATAGTGGCTCACGCCTGTAATCCCAGCACTTTGGGGGCCAAGGCATGTGAATCGCTTGAGCCCAGGAGTTTGAGACCAGCCTGGGCCAACATGGCAAAACTCCATCTCTACAAAAAAATAAAACCAAAAAAAAACTTAGCTGGGCGTGGTGATGTGCACCTGTAGTTCCAGCTACTCTGGAGGCTGAGATGGGAGGATGGCTTGAGCCCAGGAGGCAGAGGTTGCAGTGAGCCAGGATCGCACCATTGCACTGCAGTCTGGGCAGCAGAGTGAAAACCTGTCTCAACAAACTAAATAAATAAAAATAAAATAAAAATCCACTCCAATGGGTTCAAACAGTATGGTGGCTCACATTCACCCACATCCCCTACCCCATCCACCCTCAAATAAAATGTCTTTTTTGGAGCCCTCTGTCTTCTTGCACCGATTTGGTCTGCTTCTCTGTAGGACTGCTGCACCACTGTTGCCCTGGGATTTTCCCCATCAGGAAATCCTAGGGATTCTTTCTCTTCACTCTTGCTGGATTCCCTATTTTATGAATGCCTCTCTTCCCCTTTCTTTATTAATTGACTTATTTTGGTGAAGAACATCATCTAGCAGCTTTTTGTGAAAGAGTATATGAAACTTAAATTTTTGAGACCTTATAATACTTGAAGATGTCTTTATTCTATCTACATTTAAACCATAAAGTATGGAATTCCACTTTTGAGATAATTTCCCAGCATCCTGAAGGCATCACTCCACTGTCTTTGACCTTCTGGGGCTACTGTTGGGCAGTCCAGTGCCACTGTCTTTCATGTCATAGGCATTCCTGAGGTGTCTAATAATTCTCAGTTGATTATTCCTATTTAAAAGTGAGATTCTAAAATCTTTGTTTGGAAGCTTCACGTGAATGGATGAGAACTTTTGACTTTTTTGTTTCCCTGTAGGGTGATCAGGTGGGAAATGCTTTGTTGGAAAACTCCCAAAGGCCATTAACGCTGGTTCTTTTCTCTTGGGCTCATTCATCTCACTAGAGAAAAATCCTCCAACCTCCTGCCTATTAACATTCCGTGCACAAGAGAGGGGGAAAACTGGAGACAGGGTGTCACCATTCAGTATGTGGACGTTTACATACACACTCATGTTCAGCTGCACCTGGTGCCCCACATTCAGAGGGAGACTCAACCTCCAGTTTTCTGCTGGGGCAGGGTAGACGCGATTGCTTAGCTGTGGAGAAGAGGGGATCCTGAAATATAACTACCCCTTGTAATCATTTCAATGGATCCTCCTATTTTTGTCCATCCCTCCTATCCCTGTTTTTAGAGGTACCTGGAACCTCCAATCCCGGTGCCTTTTTGGAGCTGTAGTGAGAATTGATTTGCTTCTTTTTGGCTTCCTTGCCCATTCCCGTTGCCCGCTCTTGTGGTCTCAGGTTCTGCTCTGACTACTGAGTCAAGTGCCATTGGTCTATCTGCCCTCCAACTTCCAAAATGATGTCCGTATCATTCATCTGAGATCTTTTCTCTCATATTGTGGAATTATAATTGTTTCTTTCTTTCTGCAATTTTAGTAGGCAGTACGAGGGGGAAGAAAGACAAATACGTATGTTCAACTTACCATGTTTAACCAGAAGTCTTTTCATAGGCTTCTATGCCGTCGTTGTTGTGGTGGTGGTGGTTGTTTTTGAGACAGGGCTGTCTCTATCACCCCATCTGGAGTGAATGGGATGATCACAGCTCACTGCAACCTCTGCCTCCCGGGCTCAAACGATTCTCCAGTCTCAGCCTTCTGTGTAGCTGGGACTACAGGCATGCACCACCACACCCGGCTAATTTTTGTGGTTTTGTAGAGACAGAATCTTACCATGTTGCCTCAAACTCCTGGGTTCAAGTGATCTGCCCACTTCAGCCTCCCAAAGTGCTGAGATTACAGGCATGAGCCACTGCTCCCAGCCTCTATGCTGTTTTTTATTTCATTTTTTGGTAACTCACCAATTTATGTTCTTTCTCCACTGATAAGATTATTCTTCTTTCTTTACTAATATTTAGGAGCTCTGTACATATAAAGGTATGATTATTTTAAATATATTGTTTTCATTTCAATTTTTTAAAGCATGTTCTGAATTTTTCTGGTGGACCAGAGTACTATCAAGAATTTTTATTGCCTGCATTTGCATTTGTGAAGTTTGTGAACTAAAGCCTAAATGATATCATGGCACACCCTATAAATGAAGAGTTTGTAACACCTTGAATAAAGTGGCAGAAGAATTGAATCAGCCATAGCATATGATAATATAAATATGCAGAATTCTAAAGATCCTATTCTCTGGAAGGCAGTACCATTTTCATATTTGAAAGTGGTTATATGGAGTGTTCTGCATCTGTATGTACCAAATAAAACAGTCTATTAGCAGGGAAGAGTGCCTTTCTTCCCACTTCCAGCAATAATCGAATTAGATAATAGTGAATATATATTTAAATAATGCTACAATGCTAATGTTATCCTCCAATGACTAAAACAGCCTTATAGAATTATTATTTGAAGATTGCTTCTTGGTAAAATTTTAATTATCAGTTCTAATTTTCCAGGAGTTATAAAATAAAAGTTTAAAGTTTTTTTATATTGTTTTAGACAATGCACTTATATAAACAAACTTTCTTGGCTTTAGGGTTTTAAAAATCAAATGCAGAAACAGATGAAATACCAAAACAGTTCTAAGAGGACATCTTTCCACTATGAAACCTGACATCAGTAACTGCATGCAACTAACAATACCTGTCACATTACATTCCAGTTGTTCATATCAATTTTATTAGTTTTGTAGTTTAGGGGTATTTAACTTTTAGATTTGTGTATTAGTCAGGGATCTCTAGAGAAACAGAACCAATAGGGCATGCGCACGCGCACGTGTGTGTGTGTGTGTGTGTGTGTGTGTGTAGAGAAAGAAAGAGATGTATTTTAAGAAATTAGCTCACACTAGCTGGGCGCAGTGGCTCACACCTATAATCCCAGCACTTTGGGAAGCTGAGGCTGGAGGGAGGATCGCTTGAGCCCAGGAGTTCAAGACCAGCCTGGGCAACATAGCGAGACCCTTGAGTCTGTTTTTTTAAAAATTGTTATATATTTAAAAAAGAAAGAAAGAAAGAAATTGGCTCATATGATTATGGAGTTTGCAAGTCCAAAATCTCCAGGGCAGGCCAACAAGCTGGAGACCCAGGAGAGAGCTGTTGTACAGTTCAAATCCAAATGCCCTCTCCTGACAGAATTCCTTCTTGCTGGGGAGAAAGCAGTCTTTTTCTATTAAGGCCTTCAACAGATTGGACGAGGCCCACCTGTATTGTGGAGGGTATCTGCCTTACTCAAAGTCCACTGACTCAAATGCATTAATTTCATCTAAAAGAAAACCTTCATAGCAACACTTAAAATAATGTTTGCCCAAATATCTGGGTACCATGGCCTAGCTAAGTTGACACATAAAATTAAACATCACAATTTGTTTTGGTTTTAAAGTTGTTTAAGAGCCACAAGGATCAGGATTTCAAATCTTGCCTTAAATACATATTTTTGAAGTGTTATAATAAAAACACTTTAACAGCACTGGGGCGGTGGCGGGGGTGGGGGGTGGGGTCTGTACTTTTTTTCTTTTAAAAGCATCTGAACTATCCTCAGGCTGAAGAGCACTATCTTCCAGAACTGAAAAGCTTGTTAAAGATTTTCCCCCCAGCCAGGCGCGGTGGCTCAAGCCTGTAATCCCAGCACTTTGGGAGGCCAAGACGGGCGGATCACAAGGTCAGGAGATCGAGACCATCCTGGCTAACACGGTGAAATCCCATCTCTACTAAAAATACAAAAAATTAGCCGGGTGTGGTGGCGGGCGCCTGTAGTCCCAGCTACTCGGGAGACTGAGGCAGGAGAATGGCGTGAACCCGGGAGGCGGAGCTTTCAGTGAGCCGAGATCGTGCCACTGCACTCCAGCCTGGGCGACAGAGCAAGAGTCTGTCTTAAAAAAAAAAAAAAAAAAAAAAGATTTTCCCCCCAAAAAACTTAAAAGCAATCTTCCTTCAAAGATGAATCCTGCCTCTGCTCATAACACAGAGAGGGAAATTGCTGGCAGCTCCATCCAGGCCCTGGGCTTCAGGGTTTTAGAAGTGTGGCTCTGCTTATCTACACAGCATATGATCTGCTTTTTTCTCTTAACGTTTGGAATAAGGCTCTATGTCTTCCTTCTTAAAAGATGTTTTCCTTATTGGTTTGATTTCTATGAAATTGATTTCAGTGAAACATAATAAAGTTATTTACAATGATCACTGGAAATAATAGCTACAATATGGCCTGAAAAAGAACATTGTGAACCAGCATTAAGATATGTTGAGGGTAATGGTGTATTATGAAGTTCATGTGTATTTAGCAAAAGATTTTATATAAAAGGATCCTTTAACTTCTTTATCCTCAATTCCTGAGTAAAAAACACATCCCATGAATGTCATCTCACTCAGAAAAGAGAACTGAAGTAATAGTTTCATTAGAATAGAAAAATCATCTGAATAAAAATATCAGATGATTCATTAAGCAAACCCCTACCCACTGCCTTAAAACCCTAGGCTTGCTGTCATTTAGATTTCCTGTCAGGAACGCTCGTATTTCAGCTATAAATAGAACATGGCAGCAGATAGAGCAGCTTTTTAATGAGGTCATACCAGAGTCTGCATGATTTATTTTCTTTGAGTCTTTGCCATTTTTTACTTCAGATGTGGCCCCTTCGTGATGATGATGCAACGTGACAGAATCATACCAGACTTCCAGAGCACTACCCTTGCCGCCCAAGTGCCCGCTCTCCCTCCTCCTTCCTCTCCCTCTCTGTCCTCCTTTGCACAGTTGCTTTTTAGAGCCTCCTGCAAAGGGGAAGCAGCCAGAGGCTTCCCTCATATGTTTAGAGACCACCGATTGGGTCTCACTTTTGATCACTCTCCCATCAGACACTAAATATCCCAACTGGAGCTTGGCTCATGTCTGGCTCTCCTAAGGTTGTTTACCTTCTTTCCTGAACTTTATGATTGATGATAGGGGTGTGAGGGGTGTGGAATAGTTGAGACAGACATAAGACTAATAAATTAAAAGCAACTGAGTGAACTGAGAGTTTTCCCATCTTTCTTATTAAACCTGACTCTATAATAGCTCCTACTAGCTCCTAAAAGAATAACAGAAATGGAAAAGACCATCTCTAGTCAATACCCCTTCACTCAATGTGATTTTCCAGATGCTGGGAAGGGCCCTCCAACCCCAGTTCCCCACTCTCCTGCCCCCGTCACCAGTGCATGATTATACTTACCTAGGGACAAAAGCCTTTGTTCCCAGTGGTGACAGTTTTGGTGGCTCTGGAGGCTTTAGGGTTCCCTGATTCTAGCAACACCCTGAAAGACACACCAACAGTCCTTCCAAATCTCCACATGATCTAAGTTAGAGCTCGGAGGAAGCACAGCTTCACAAGGCCCATCCTCCCCAGCGGCCTTCCCAGGCCCTCCAGCCAGCCCACCCTCTGCCTTCATCCCAGGGTTGCTTGGCTCCTACTGGGGGTCTATGGGCGGGAGCACCACAGCTGCGTCACTGAACACATTCCTGCCTCCTGGTCTAGAGGCCTGAAAAAGGCTGGCTGTTGTTTTCACAACACATTTAGCAGGAGCACCTGACTTGACCTGAGCCCTCCTGGTGGAAAACCCAACCGGGTCTTCTGTGAAGTGTTTCGGTCTGGACTTGTCGGCTGAGGGACAGCTGCGTCCATCAGTGTCCCTTTCCCAGCTGGGAACTACTTGAGGGTTCCCAGGACTGTGCTTCTTTGTCTTTGTATCTCCAGTGCCTAACACAGGAAGGGCACGTAGTAAGTGCCCTATAAATATTTGCTGAGTTTAATTGAATCTTTATGTGAACACTTAGGAAAAAAGCAAGTGACACCGCATGAAACGCTCATTCACGGAATCAGTCCTTCATTTAATTAACATGTATCGAGGGCCAACTAAGCCTAGGTTTCTGGCTTTCTACTGTGTCTCAGGAAAGTAAAAGTGAGTAATAGGCAATCACTGTGCTTGTTTAGTTCACAGACAAGTAGGAAAGACAGCTAATAAGGCAGGATTTTAGTACAGTGTGATAAGAGTGCTGATAATGGTGCATACGTCACAAGAGCACAAAGCCAGGCATCTAACCTCGTTGTCTGGAAGGGACATTGAGGCAGACAGAACAGTGCAAACACTGGCATGGAGATGTGGGAGACGTGAAGTTTTGTGCAAACAGCTCAGTGAGGCTCCAGGGTGGCCATCACAGGAAGATGATCATGGCAGAGTCACAAAAGGAAGCAAGACAGGAGCACTCAACGAGGCCCAAGCAAGGGGAACTTGCCTACATGCTAAGGAGGCTGGGCTCTGTCCCAGAGCACCGCAGGAGGGGATTAAGCTGGAGAGTGACAGGATCAGATTTGCATTCACTGTAAAGCCAAGTGCAGTGGCTCACGCCTGTAATCCCAGCACTTTGGAAGGCTGAGGTGGGAGGCTCGCTTGAGGCCAGGAGTTCAAGACCAGTCTGGGCAACATAAGGAGACCTCATCTCTGCAACAACAATAAGAAAGAAAGATCACTTTAAACACTAAAGGCATTACTGCTTGTACATAGAGGATGGTTGAACATAATTACCGTGAGGTGGAGAGTCGTCTCCATGGGGTCCTAGCTTTAAGCTCTGGACAATTGACTGAAGGAGACAGCCCTTAGGAGAGAAAATAAAAGCTGAAAATGACCTGAGTTTTACTACAATTGGACATGTTACTCTATGACTCCACATGGCTCCTGTCTACTTCCACCAAAACGGCACCACCTTCCTGTTCCTAGGGATTCCCCCTAAGATAGAGGGTGGCAATGTTACTTCCTTCCATTCCGTTAGAGGCCTTGGGTCCACGAAATGTGGTCCCCCTCCCTGCAACTTCCTGGGGAGGGCCTTTCCGAGGCAACTAGAAAATGAGAAATTCCCTTCCTCTTCATTCAGTGCCAGAAGAGGAGTGGGGGATTATGGGACTAATGGTCATGAATAGCATGAAGAGGAGACAGACATGTTCCAGGGAGTGATGGGGGTGTCTGCAGAGCATTCAGAGGCCCAACTGTCTGTTGTTCCAGGAAAATTAAGGTGGGAATCAGGGTATGTTTTGCCAACTCCAGCAGAGATCTTCCGCTCCAGATAGGGCTCCCATTTGTGTCATCTGTGGCATGTCGCACCACCCTAATTCAAATATTATGACAAGGTAGCAACCAGACATGTTGAAGGACTGTGAGGAAACAGGCAGTGTTAAGAGTACTTCCTGCATAAGAAATGATATTTTCATTTTTAAAATCTACATTTCCCCTCTTGGCAGTGGCCCAGCGATGCAGACAAGGGCTGTAACAATGACTAATGTGCAGCTCTTAATGTACCTGCTAACTACAAGTCAGGGCACTTTTACACCTGTATCACAAATCTTGATGTTTCAGTAGTAGTTACACACTAGCAGGCAATGCCTTCCCCCCTCCACCCCCAAGGGAATAAACTCCCCTGGAATAATATGTGAGGAGTCCTTGGCATGCCGATAGGGGTCAGCTGCTCCTGATGCAGGAGGAGGCAGCTTAGACCTGCCTAGAGGCCATCAGAGCTGCCACTGGAGTTGAGCCTCCAGTGTCTGCTAATCTCAGCTTCATGAGCAGCAGGGCCGCCTCTACTAGGTGGGGCCTGAAGTCTCTGGTCAGTCTGGGGAACTCAGGAGGACATCTGCCACTGTCACAGTGTTGCTGTGTGGACCCTGCTGATCTTGGTGCAGACCCCTGTCAGTTTGCCAAGGCAAAAACCATCCCATATTTGAGAAGTGGCTTCTTCTCTGTGCCACACTCTGTACTGGGGTTCCCTATCCCCAGCAAATTGATCTGCTTCCCAAGGTAGTAAGTTTCTTCAGATTCACTCAAGAGCCATTTCCCAAGGTGACCCCACAGCTCAGGGGTGGGTGGCTTGGATGGGCCCTAGTACTAAGTTCTAGTTCTGTGCTTAGAGCTAAGCCTTCCTGATCCTCTGACTTGTTGAGGACCCTCTGTTTCATTTTCCAAGCCACCTAGGACCTTGCTTGTGTATTACAAAGATGCCCCCTAGAGTTTGGATCCTAGTTCTGATTTTTTTTTTTTTTTTGGTCACCCTTTTCCTTTATGCTGAGCCACCTTTCAGGAGCTCCAATGCCCTTTTCTGCTCCTTGGCCTGAGTCAAGACCTTGCCCAGGCCATGAAATATATTTTTACAGTCTGACAACTCAATGGGGGACTTCTGCTTCTGGGAGGATACTCTCCCCTATTCTTCCCACTAAGTGAAGCTCAAAACCCTTGGACTTTGTATATACAGTAAACATAAGAAGGCTCTGAAGGTAGAAAGAAGAGGGCAGACGGGCCAGGGACCTTGGGACCCAAGTGTCATAGGCCGAATTGTGTCCCTCCAAAAAATTCATATGCTAACATTTTCATCCCCATTGATTACATTTGAGGATAAAGTCTTTAAAGAGGTAAGGAAAAATGAGGTCATTTAGAGTGGTCCCTGTCATGCCGGACCCCTACTGACTTCAGTAGAGATGGTGCCATTTTTGAGAGGCTGAAGAAGAGACCTGGAGCCAGTGCATGAGACCTAGAGTTTATTGAGGGGACTTACATACAGGGTGGCCCAGTGGTGATGGGCTGGACAGGAAAACTGACCACCTGTCAAAAGCACGTGGTTTGCATAGCATTTTCACTTAGCACCCTCCCCTGGCAATCTCCATCTGGCAACTTTCATTCAACCCACGATGAAGCCTGCATTCCATGGGATGGGTCAGGGGTTCCAATGCTCCTCATAGATATGGAATGAATCTCCAGGTTGGCCACTCCAAGTTATTGCTGCCAGCTGCATCTGCCATATAGGCCCTAATCCAATGTGATTGGTGTCCTTTTAAGAAGAGAAGATTAGGACACAGACAAATACACACAGAAGATCACGTGAAGACACCGGAAGAAAAGAGCCATCTGCAATCCAAGGAGAGGGGCCTGAAAAGAAGCCAATCTTGCTGACACGTTGATCCCAGACTTCCAGCCTTCAGAACTGTGAAATAATACGTTTCTGTTGTTTAAGTCAACCAATCTGTTGTACTTGTTATGATAGTTCTAGATAACTGATATACCAAGGAATCACACAGTGGTGAGTTTCTTTAGCCTTGTGTATTCCAGACATGGAGCTCAAGAAGTTGGCAACCTGAAAACACCAACAGGTTTAGACCAGAAACCAAACCCCCAACAAAAGCCCACTTACCTAGCCAAAAGACAAGGAAAGGGTCAGCCTAGCAAGGCAGAGACATTTTAGATAATAACAGCTCTGCTCCAGACGAACATTATAGAGAAAACTGTGGCCTCACCCCTACCCATGCCTGCAGAAGCCAAGCAGGAAGCCTAGACTTCCAGCCTCATCAGGCTGTAACGAGGCATCCCTAGTTCTCTCACTGGGTTTGTGTCTGAGAAGGCTGAGTAGGGAGCAGGAACTTTCATTCCTGTAGGGTGGTAAAGAGCCTCCCTCCCATGGTGTCACTGAAGGCCACATGGGGAGGTGCAATGAGACACTCCTAACACTCTCAGCCAGGGACGTATCAGTGGAGGCCTAGTGAGGTCTGGAATACCCATCCCTGCCCAGGAGAAATGAGGATCCTCCTCCCTCAATTATCACCAGAGGCCAACTGGTGATAACTCCTCCGACCAGGCACTCCCCCTTATTCCTGCCAGAGTGGTATCAAAGGCAGCCAGCTGAATTAGCTCACTAAATTGTATTAGCCAATGCAATATGTAGCCAACTAAATATTTACTACATAAGCCTTTTTCAGAATCTCATAATACAATACAAAAATGTCCAGGTTTTAATAGAAAATCACTCAGCATATCAAAAACAGGAAGATCTCAAGTCAAATCACAAAAGGCCATCAATGGATGCCAGCACCAAGGTGACAGAGATGTTAGAGTTATCTGGAAAAAATATTTTAAACATTTTATGCTATTTATCTATTTATTTTTATAAACAGAGACAGGGTCTCACTATATTGATCAGGCTGGTCTCAGATTCCTGACCTCAAGTGATCCTCCTGCCTCAGCCTCCCAAAGTGCTGGGGTTACAGGCTGGAGCCACTGCACTGAACCAGACAAAGATTTTCTAAAGCAGCCATCATAAACATGCTTCAGTGAGCAATTACAAACAGGCTTGAAACAAATGAAAAATAGACTCTGCAAAGAATAGAGTGTTTCAGCAAAGGAGTAGAAGATACAAAGAAGGACTAAATGGAAATTTTAGAAGTGAAAAATGCAATAACCACTACATAATGTAAAAAAACACAGTGGATTGTCTCACTAGCAGAACAGAGGGAACAGAGGAGAGGATCAGTGAACAGGAAGATAGAAACATAGAAATTATGAAATCTAAACCACTGGAAAAAGGGAACAGAGCCTCAGGGACCTGCAGGATCCTAACAAAAGATCTAATATGCATGACATTGGAATCCCAGAAGAGGGGGAAAATGTTGAGGCTGAAAAAGTACAGAAGAAATAATGGCTGAAAACTCCCCAAGTTGGGAAAAGACATCAATCTATAGAACCAAGAGGCTAATCTAATTCCAAACAGGATAAACCCAACGTAATACACACCTAAGCTCATTGTAGCCAAACTGCTGAAAACTAAAGACAAAGAAAAGTCTGGAAAGCAGCATAAGAAAAATGCCTTACCTGAAGGGGAAAATAACTCCAGTGACAGAGGATTTCTCATCAGAAACCACGGAGTGAAGGAAGTGGCACATCTTTTAAATACTGAAAGACAAAAACTGTCAAGCTAGAATCCTGTAAACAGAGAAAATATTTTTCAAGAATGAAGGAAAATCAAGACATTCTTAGACAATGGAAAACTAAGAAAATTTGTCACCAGGAGACCTACCTTAAAAAAATGACTAAAAGAAATTATCTGAACAGAAGGGAAAATATTTTTAAAAAAAAGGAATCTGGGAGGAGGAGCCAAGATGGCCGAATAGGAACAGCTCCGGTCTACAGCTCCCAGCGTGAGCCACGCAGAAGACGGGTGATTTCTGCATTTCCATCTGAGGTACCATGTTCATCTCACTAGGGAGTGCCAGACAGTGGGCGCAGGTCAGTGGGTGAGTGCACCGTGCCCCAGCCGAAGCAGGGGCGAGGCATTGCCTCACTCAGGAAGCGCAAGGAGTCAGGGAGTTCCCTTTCCAGGGGTGACAGACGGCACCTGGAAAATCGGGCCACGCCCACCCGAATACTGTGCTTTTCCGACGGGCTTAGGAAACGGTGCCCCAGGAGATTATACCCCACACCTGGCTCAGAGGGTCCTACGCCCACGGAGTCTCGCTGATTGCTAGCACAGCAGTCTGAGATCAAACAGCAAGTCGGCAGCGAGGCCGGGGGAGGGGCGCCCGCCATTGCCCAGGCTCGCTTAGGTAAACAAAGCAGCCTGGAAGCTTGAACTGGGTGGAGCCCACCACAGCTCAAGGAGCCCTGCCTGCCTCTGTAGGCTCCACCTCTGGGGGCAGGGCACAGACAAACAAAAAGACAGCAGTAACCTCTGCAGACTTAAATGTCCCTGTCTGACAGCTTTGAGGAGAGCAGTGGTTCTCCCAGCACACACCTGGAGATCTGAGAACGGGCAGACTGCCTCCTCAAGTGGGTCCCTGACCCCTGACCCCTGAGCAGCCTAACTGGGAGGCACCCCCCAGCAGGGGCAGACTGACACCTCACACGGCTGGCCAGGTACTCCAACAGACCTGCAGCTGAAGGTCCTGTCTGTTAGAAGGAAAACTAACAGAAAGGACACCCACACCAAAAACCCATCTGTACATCACCATCATCAAAGACCGAAAGGAGATAAAACCACAAAGATGGGGAAAAAACAGAGCAGAAAAACTGGAAACTCTAAAAAGCAGAGTACCTCTCCTCCTCCAAAGGAACGCAGTTCCTCACCAGCAATGGAACAAAGCTGGACGGAGAATGACTTTGACGAGCTGAGAGAAGAAGGCTTCAGACGATCAAATTACTCCGAGCTACGGGAGGATATTCAAACCAAAGGCAAAGAAGTTGAAAACTTTGAAAAAAATTTAGAAGAATGTATAACTAGAATAACCAATACAGAGAAGTGCTTAAAGGAGCTGATGGAGCTGAAAACCAAGGCTCGAGAACTACATGAAGAATGCAGAAGCCTCAGGAGCCGATGCGACCAAATGGAAGAAAGGGTGTCAGCCCTGGAAGATGAAATGAATGAAATGAAGCGAGAAGGGAAGTTTAGAGAAAAAAGAATAAAAAGAAACAAGCAAAGCCTCCAAGAAATGTGGGACTATGTGAAAAGACCAAATCTATGTCTGATTGGTATACCTGAAAGTGACGGGGAGAATGGCAACAAGTTGGAAAACACTCTGCAGGATATTATCCAGGAGAACTTCCCCAATCTAGCAAGGCAGGCCAACATTCAGATTCAGGAAATACAGAGAACGCCACAAAGATACTCCTCGAGAAGAGCAACTCCAAGACACATAATTGTCAGATTCACCAAAGTTGAAATGAAGGAAAAAATGTTAAGGGCAGCCAGAGAGAAAGGTCGGGTTACCATCAAAGGGAAGCCCATCAGACTAACAGCGGATCTCTCGGCAGAAACCCTACAAGCCAGAAGAGAGTGGGGGCCAATATTCAACATTCTTAAAGAAAAGAATTTTCAACCCAGAATTTCATATCCAGCCAAACTAAGCTTCATAAGTGAAGGAGAAATAAAATACTTTACAGACAAGCAAATGCTGAGAGATTTTGTCACCACCAGGCCTGCCCTAAAAGAGCTCCTGAAGGAAGCGCTAAACATGGAAAGGCACAACCGGTACCAGCCACTGCAAAATCATGCCAAAATGTAAAGACCATCGAGACTAGGAAGAGACTGCATCAACTAATGAGCAAAATAACCAGCTAACATCATAATGACAGGATCAAATTCACACATAACAATATTAACTTTAAATGTAAATGGACTAAATGCTCCAATTAAAAGACACAGACTGGCAAATTGGATAAAGACTCAAGACCCATCAGGGTGCTGTATTCAGGAAACCCATCTCATGTGCAGAGACACATATAGGCTCAAAATAAAAGGATGGAGGAAGATCAACCAAGCAAATGGAAAACAAAAAAAGGCAGGGGTTGCAATCCTAGTCTCTGATAAAACAGACTTTAAACCAACAAAGATCAAAAGAGACAAAGAAGGCCATTACATAATGGTAAAGGGATTAATTCAACAAGAAGAGCTAACTATCCTAAATATATATGCACCCAATACAGGAGCACCCAGATTCATAAAGCAAGTCCTGAGTGACCTACAAAGAGACTTAGACTCCCACACATTAATAGTGGGAGACTTTAACACCCCACTGTCAACATTAGACAGATCAGCAAGACAGAAAGTCAACAAGGATACCCAGGAATTGAACTCAGCTCTGCACCAAGCAGACCTAATAGACATCTACAGAACTCTCCACCCCAAATCAACAGAATATACATTTTTTTCAGCACCACACCACACCTATTCCAAAATTGACCACATACTTGGAAGTAAAGCTCTCCTCAATAAATGTAAAAGAACAGAAATTATAACAAACTATCTCTCAGATCACAGTGCAATCAAGCTAGAACTCAGGATTAAGAATCTCACTCAAAACCGCTCAACTACATGGAAACTGAACAACCTGCTCCTGAATGACTACTGGGTACATAACGAAATGAAGGCAGAAATAAAGATGTTCTTTGAAACCAACGAGAACCAAGACACAACATACCAGAATCTCTGGGATGCATTCAAAGCGGTGTGTAAAGGGAAATTTATAGCACTAAATGCCCACAAGAGAAAGCAGGAAAGATCCAAAATTGACACCCTAACATCACAATTAAAAGAACTAGAAAAGCAAGAGCAAACACATTCAAAAGCTAGCAGAAGGCAAGAAATAACTAAAATCAGAGCAGAACTGAAGGAAATAGAGACACAAAAAACCCTTCAAAAAATTAATGAATCCAGGAGTTGGTTTTTTGAAAGGATCAACAAAATTGATAGACTGCTAGCAAGATTAATAAAGAAAAAAAGAGAGAAGAATCAAATAGATGCAATAAAAAATGATAAAGGGGATATCACCACTGATCCCACAGAAATACAAACTACCATCAGAGAATATTACAAACACCTCTACGCAAATAAACTAGAAAATCTAGAAGAAATGGATAAATTCCTCAACACATACACCCTCCCAAGACTAAACCAGGAAGAAGTTGAATCTCTGAATAGACCAATAACAGGAGCTGAAATTGTGGCAATAATCAATAGCTTACCAACCAAAAAAAGTCCAGGACCAGATGGGTTCACAGCCGAATTCTACCAGAGGTACAAGGAGGAGCTGGTACCATTCCTTCTGAAACTATTCCAATCAATAGAAAAAGAGGGAATCCTCCCTAACGCATTTTATGAGGCCAGCATCATCCTGATACCAAAGCCTGGCAGAGACACAACAAAAAAAGAGAATTTTAGACCAATATCCTTGATGAACATTGATGCAAAAATCCTCAATAAAATACTGGCAAACCGAATCCAGCAGCACACCAAAAAGCTTATCCACCATGATCAAGTGGGCTTCATCCCTGGGATGCAAGGCTGGTTCAATATATGCAAATCAATAAATGTAATCCAGCATATAAACAGAACCAAAGACAAAAACCACATGATTATCTCAATAGATGCAGAAAAGGCCTTTGACAAAATTCAACAACACTTCATGCTAAAAACTCTCAATAAATTAGGTATTGATGGGACATATCTCAAAATAATAAGAGCTATCTATGACAAACCCACAGCCCATATCATACTGAATGGGCAAAAACTGGAAGCATTCCCTTTGAAAACTAGCACAAGACAGGGATGCCCTCTCTCACCACTTCTATTCAACATAGTGTTGGAAGTTCTGGCCAGGGCAATTAGGCAGGAGAAGGAAATCAAGGGTATTCAATTAGGAAAAGAGGAAGTCAAATTGTCCGTGTTTGCAGATGACATGATTGTATATCTAGAAAACCCCATTGTCTCAGCCCAAAATCTCCTTAAGCTGATAAGCAACTTCAGTAAAGTCTCAGGATACAAAATCAATGTACAAAAATCACAAGCATTCTTATACATCAATAACAGACAAACAGAGAGCCAAATCATGAGTGAACTCCCATTCACAATTGCTTCAAAGAGAATAAAATACCTAGGAATCCAACTTACAAGGGATGTGAAAGACCTCTTCAAGGAGAACTACAAACCACTGCTCAAGGAAATAAAAGAGGATACAAACAAATGGAAGAACATTCCATGCTCATGGGTAGGAAGAATCAATATTGTGAAAATGGCCATCCTTCCCAAGGTAATTTACAGATTCAATGCCATCCCCATCAAGCTACCAATGACTTTCTTCACAGCATTGGAAAAAACTACTTTAAAGTTCATATGGAACCAAAAAAGAGCCCGCATCGCCAAATCAATCCTAAGCCAAAAGAACAAAGCTGGAGGCATCACACTACCCGACTTCAAACTATACTACAAGGCTACAGTAACCAAAACAGCATGGTACTGGTACCAAAACAGAGATATAGATCAATGGAACAGAACAGAGCCATCAGAAATAATGCCACATATCTACAACTATCTGATCTTTGACAAACCTGAGAAAAACAAGAAACGGGGAAAGGATTCCCTATTTAATAAATGGTGCTGGGAAAACTGGCTAGCCATATGTAGAAAGCTGAAACTGGATCCCTTCCTTACACCTTATACAAAAATCAATTCAAGATGGATTAAAGACTTAAATGTTAGACCTAAAACCATAAAAACCCTAGAAGAAAACCTAGGCATTACCATTCAGGACATAGGCATGGGCAAGGACTTCATGTCTAAAACACCAAAAGCAATGGCAACAAAAGCCAAAATTGACAAATGGGATCTAATTAAACTAAAGAGCTTCTGCACAGCAAAGGAAACTACCATCAGAGTGAACAGGCAACCTACAAAATGGGAGAAAATTTTTGCAACCTACTCATCTGACAAAGGGCTAATATCCAGAGTCTACAATGAACTCCAACAAATTGACAAGAAAAAAACAAACAACCCCATCAAAAAGTGGGCGAAGGACATGAACAGACACTTCTCAAAAGAAGACATTTATGCAGCCAAAAGACACATGAAAAAATGCTCACCATCACTGGCCATCAGAGAAATGCAAATCAAAACCACAATGAGATACCATCTCACACCAGTTAGAATGGCAATCATTAAAAAGTCAGGAAACAACAGGTGCTGGAGAGGATGTGGAGAAATAGGAACACTTTTACACTGTTGGTGGGACTGTAAACTAGTTCAACCCTTGTGGAAGTCAGTGTGGCGATTCCTCAGGGATCTAGAACTAGAAATTCCATTCGACCCAGCCATCCCATTACTGGGTATATACCCAAAGGACTATAAATCATGCTGCTATAAAGACACATGCACACGTATGTTTATTGCAGCATTATTCACAATAGCAAAGACTTGGAACCAACCCAAATGTCCAACAATGATAGACTGGATTAAGAAAATGTGGCACATATACACCATGGAATACTATGCAGCCATAAAAAATGATGAGTTCATGTCCTTTGTAGGGACATGGATGAAATTGGAAATCATCATTCTCAGTAAACTATCGCAAGAACAAAAAACCAAACACCGCATATTCTCACTCATAGGTGGGAATTGAACAATGAGAACACATGGACACAGGAAGGGGAACATCACACTTCAGGGACTGTTGTGGGATGGGGGGAGGGGGGAGGGATAGCATTGGGAGATACACCTAATGCTAGATGACGAGTTAGTGGGTGCAGCGCACCAGCATGGCACATGTATACATATGTAACTTACCTGCACATTGCGCACGTGTACCATAAAACCTAAAGTATAATAATAATAATAATAATAATAAAAATAATAATAAAAATAAAAATAAAATAAAATAAACAGGAATCTGGGGACATCAAGAAGGAAGACAGGATATGGTAAGCAAAAATACCAGTAAATATGATATACTTTCCTTCTTTTGATTTTCTATATTATGTTTGACAGTTGAAGCAAAAATTATAACACTCTTTGATGTGGTTCTAAATGTATGTATAGCAAATATTTAAAACAATTATAAATAGGGCACATAAAGGGATGTAAATTTAGGTAAAGTTTCTATACTTCACAGGTAACTTACTCAACTTGATACAGAACATCTACCAAAATATCCTATAACTATACTTAATGGCAAAAGACTGAAGGTTTTCCCAAAAAGACTAGGGATGAAGCAATGATGTCCACTCTCACCACTCCTATTCAATGTAACGCTGAAAGTTCCAGCCAGTGGAATAAGGCTAGGAAAAGAAATAAAAATATATGGGCTGGAAAGGAAGAAATAAAATTGTCCCTACTTGCAGATGACAGGATTGCCTATATAAAAAACAAGAAGGAATCTACAAAAAATCTTCTATCGCTAATAAGTGATTTCAGCAAGGTCACAAGATACAAGTAAAAATACAAAAGTCAAATGTTTTTCTATATGCTAGCAATTAACACATGGGCATCAAAATTAAAAATATAATACTATTTACAATCACTCAAAATAAAATGAAATATTTAGCTGTGAATCTAACAAAATATGTATAGCGCCTATATGCTGAAAACTACCAAACACCAATGAAAAAAATAGAAGAATATCTAAATAAATGATGAGGCATATCATGTTCATAATTGGAAGATGCAACATTGTAAAGATGTCAATTCTCCCCAACTGATATGCCGATTTAATTCAACTCCTATCAAAATCCCAGCAAGATTTTTGTAGATAATAGGCAAGATTATTCTACACTTTATATGGAGAGGCAAAGGGACTAGAATAACTAAAATGATCTTGAAAAGATCTGAGGAATCAGTCTACTCATTTTCATGACTTACAGTACAGCCACCGTAATTATGACTGTGTGATATTGGCAGAGGCGGAGACACATAGATCAACAGAACAGGCAGATAACCCAGAAATAGATCCACACAAATTTACCCAAATAATTTTTGACAAAGCAATTCAATGGGGGAAAGATCACTTTTTCAACAAATGGTGCTTGAATAATTGAACATCTGTAGATAAAAGACCAAAAAACAAAAACCACCTCAACCTAAATTTCATACCTTATACAAGATTAACTCAAAATAGATTACACACTTAAATGTAAAAATTGAAATCTGTAAAACGTTAAGATTAAAAGAAATAGGAGAAAATCTTAGAGCTAGGCAAAGAGTTCTTAGACTTGACAACAAACCATGGTACATAAAATTTAAAATTGATAAAATGGACTTTATGTAAATGAAAGACTTTTGCTCTAAGAAAGACACTTAGGAGGATGAAAAGACAGCCTACATAACTATGGGAAAATATTTGCAGACCACATATCTCAAAAGAACTAGTATGTAGCACATGTAAAGAACACTCTGAGGACCAAGGCGGGAGGATGGCTTGAGCCCAGGAGTTTGAAGCTGCAGAGAGCAATGATGGCACCACACTGCCCTCCAGCCTGGGCAACAGAGCAAGGCCTTGTCAAAAAAAAAAGAAAAGAAAAGAAAAAAAACCCTCTCAGAACTCAACAATAAAATTCAAACAATCTAACTGGCAAAAGGCATGAAGAAATATTTCACCAAAGACAAAATACAGATGGCAAATAAGCACTTGAAAAGATGTTTGGCTGGGCCCGGTGGCTCATGCCTGCAATTCCAGCACTTTGGGAGGCTGAGGCAGGCAGATCACTTCAGGTCAGGAGTTCAAGACCAGCCTGGTCAACATGGTGAAACCCTGTCTCTCCTAATAACACAAAAATTAGCCAGGCGTGGTGGCAGTTGCCTGTAATCCCAGCTACTCGGGAGGCTGAGGCAGGAGAATCGCTTGAACCCAGGAGGCAGAGGTTGCAGTGAGATGAGAGATTGTGCCCACTGCACTCCAGCCTGGGTGACAGAGCGAGGCTCCATCTCAAAAAAAAAAGAAAAAAAAAGAAAAAGAAAAAAAAGAAAAGATGTTCAACATCATTAGCCATTAGAGAAATGCAAATTTTAAAACACACCTATTAGAATGACTAAAATAAAAAAGTTGTTATTATTTTTAAATGGGGCAAATAAAGGGAGGTAAAGGCAGGTAAGGTTTCTATACAAGGGTAACTTAACTTGATAAAGAACATCTACAAAAAAACCGTATACCTAACAGTGTGCTTCATGGTAAGAAAGAGACTGAAGGTTCTCCCAAAAAGATCAGGAACAAAGCAAGGATGTCCATTTTTACCACTCATATATAAATATAGTTGTTGCTATTTTTATTTTAGTCTTTCTGATCAGTGTGTTTTAAAATTTTTCTAATTATTATTGAATGCTGAGGAGAATGAAGAAAAACTGGATCAAGATCTAGAAGGTTTCCCTTACCACAATTTAAATTGCCGATGGAATTGTAAAGTGATATGGTCAGTTTGAAAAACATTTTGACAGTTTTAAAAAATATTAAGCCTGCCACTACCATGTATTTCTTGGCCTTTTCCTTACAGAAATGAAAAGCTGTGTTCACATAGAAACCTGCACATGAATGTTTATAGAAATTTTCTTCGTTATATCCTAATATTGGAAATAATCCAGATGTTCTTCAGTGGGAATATGGTTAAACAAACCATGGTACAGCCATACCGTGGAATACTACTTGACAGTAAAATGATATCAACTTTCATTCAGGCAACAACCTGGATGAAGCTCCAGGGAATTATGCTGAGTGAAAAAAGTGTGTGATTTATATAATTTTTTTTTTTTTTTTTTTTTTGGTCAGAGTAGTGCTCTGTTACCCAGGCTGAAATGTAGTGGCACAATCTTGGCTCACTGCAACCTCCATCTCCCGGGTTCAAGCAATTCTGGTGCCTCAGCCTCCCAAGTAGATGGGATTACAGGTGCACACCACCATACCCAGTTAATTTCTTTTTCTTTCTTTCTTTTTTTTTTTTTTTTTTTTTTTTTAGTAGAGATAGGGTTTCGCCATGTTGGCCAAGCTGGTCTTGAACTCCTGGCCTGAAGTGATCCACCCACCTCGGCCTCCCAAAGTACTGTATTCTTGAAGGTATAGAAATTATAGAAATGGAGAACAGCCAGTGAGTGGCTGCCAGGCACTAAGGAGGAGGTGATGGTGGAAGGCAAGTGGGTGTGGCTATAGAAGGACAACATGAAGATCCTGGTGGTAATGGAAACCTTCTATATCTTGACTGTATCAATTCCAACATCTCAGTTGTGATATTGTGTTATAGTTTTGCAAGATGTTATCACTGAGGAAACTAAGTAAAGTTTCATGGAATCCCTCTGTATCATTTTTTACAACTTATGTGAATCTGCAATTATCTCAAAATAAAAAATTATATTCTGTTGGGCATAATGGCTCAGGTGTTTCTCTCCAGCACTTTGAAAGTCTAAGGTGTTAGGATTGCTTGAGCCCAGGATTTCAAAGTTGCAGTGAGCCATGATTGTGCCGCTGAACTCCAATCTGGGTGAAAGTGAGAACTTGACTCAAAAAAATATTATTTTTTTTTGATTAAAAGAAAAATCCTAGCGATTATTTCTGGCTTTATATAGTATAGCCAGTTCAGTATTTCCTCCCGCTCTTCTCAGAAGCCAAGCAAAAATAACAAAGAAAACAAGCAACAGACATGCTAACACCATCCTTGACAAAACTAGGAAACAGTAGAAACCCCAAATCACGCGACAGTAGGAAGGGTGGTCTAACAATGAAGGTCAAGTTGAAATGCAAGCAGATGCAGAAGATGCAGATTTTTAAGAGGAACCCTGTAAAGGCTAAAGTGAAACAGCGGATGCAGACTGATGGTAAGGGAAGAAAAAAAAAAAAACTCCTATGGACTCAGTTTGATTCCAAAGCAAAGTAGAGGAAGTAGAAGCTGAATAAGCCATTATACAGACAACCTGCATCTTTAGGGAGCATTTTGTCAATGTGGCAGGATGCAGGAGAAAGACTGCATTGTGAATCACCCTCAGTAACTATCTCAGTTGTTGAAGGAAAAGTAATCATTAAAGAAATCATTCACATACACAATCTTGCAGGATGAGAAGAATTATTCAGACTGTACCAGAGGAGAGAGTTTCCTCCTGCAAGTGATGAGTCTAGGAAGGACTCACTTCATTCAAAGATGAGTATTCAAAATGGAAAACCCCTCCCTGGGACTTATATTTTTTTCTTTTTCACTATAAGAAAAGAAAGGGGGGAAAGTTAAATGGAAGCAAGCAGCAAACAGAACAAAACAAAAACCTCTTTGGGACTTCTGCTGATAGCAGTGATGATGTGGTTTGGATGTGTGTTTCCTCCAAATCCCACGTTGAAATGTAATCCCAGGGTTGAAGGTGGGGACTGGTGGCAGGTGTTGGGGCCATGGGGGTGAGTCTCTCAGGCTTGGTGCTGTCCTTGTGATAGTGAGTGAGTTCTTGCTCTGAGATCTGCTTGTTTAGAACAGCATGACGCCTCCTCTCCCCTCTCTTGTTCCTGCTCTTGCCATGTGACTGCCTGCTCTCTCTTTGCCTTCCACCATGATTGGAAGCTTCCTGAGGCCCTCACCAGAGGCAGGTGCTGGAGCCATGCTTGTGTAACCTACAGACCTGTGAGCCAATTAAACCTCTTTTCTTTATACATTACCCGATCTCAGGTATTTCTTTTTATTATTATTATTGTCATTTAGTTCTTATTTCATAATCATAAACTGAACTTTGCAATCCAGCTAGGCATGGAAGGAAACCCATAGAACCCAAAGGGAACTGCAGTGAGAACACAAAGATGATAGAATACTGTGAGCAAATGGGGTGGGGCGTGCTCTCCTGAGCTACAGAAGGAATGGTCTCATGGTTAAGATAAAACACAAGTCAAACTTATTAGCATTGTCCACAGTCAGCAATAGTGACCTCCTTGCTGGTCTTGCCTTTCCTGGACCCAAAGCGCTCCATGGCCTCCACAATATTCATTTTCTTCTTTCACCTTGCCAGAGACCACATGCTTGCTATCCAGCCACTCAGTCTTGGCAGTGCAGATGAAAAACTGGGAACCATTTGTGTTGGGTCCAGCATTTGCCACGAACAAGATGCCAGGACCTGTAGGCTTCAGGATGAAGTTCTTGTCATGAAATTTCTCTCCACAGATGGACTTGCCACCAGTGTCATTATGGCATGTGAAGTCACCACCCTGCCGCATAAGCCGTGGAATAATTCTGTGAAAGCAGGAATCTTTAAAACCATATCTTTTCTCTCAAGTGCTCAGAGCACAAAAGTTTTCTGCTGTCTTTGGAAACTACTCTGCAACAGATCAAAGGAGACGCAGCCCAAGGGCTTGCTGTCATGGTGATGTCGAAGAACACGGTGGGGTTGACCATGCTGGTATTATGGGGCTCCTGGCCGCAGCAGCATCTGCAAAGCCAAGTATTTCTTTATAGCAGCACAAGAATGGTCTAATACAGGTGGCATGAAGTTTTTCAGCAAACTTGCAACAAAAAGTTTTTAAATAAAAACTGTAAAAAAAAATTTTTAAACCATCTGAAGGCATTGGAGAATGACCCAAATGGATGGAAACTGCAAGATAATTTACTCCTGAGAGACGATTATAGGAGTAAGAATTGCAAGTTTATGCTCTATTCTCCCTGCAAATGTCTTCCATCCCCAACCCCAAATCCTGCTGCAGAAAATCACAACCTTTCTAGTTAAAGGTGTCAGAAAACAGAGGGTGGGGTTGGCAAAACAGTAGGAGATTTAGGAGTGAAATCCTGAAATCAGGAGAGTTCCAGCAGAAGTGAGTCCCAAAATATGAGTATAAATTCTGCCCAAACCTTTGACTGACTACGGAACTATGCATACGTAAGAGAGAGCCCAAGAGACTCAAAGAACTAGCAGGTAGATGTGAGAGAGGAAAGTGTTCTTGAACACCTGCCTCAGGTGAGATACGCAAATGTGCTGCTCTTCTAACTGTGCATTCCCAACCGAGGAGTAAAGCTGAAGCCATAATGGTCTGCGGTGCCAGAAAACAGAACTGGGGCTGAAGATCAGCTGGAAGCAAGGAAATCTCAGAGAGAATAAGTCCCGATATTTCAGTGTAAACTCCTCTCAAACTTTTGACTGACTATTTAACTGCACAGATGGAAAACACCTTCAGAGACAAGGCTATAAATGCAGCAGCTGGAAGAGAAAAGAAAGCTGGTCAGAGATGTCAGCTGATGCACTCTACAAGGGAGAGAGTGTTTACAATTAGAATTTAGGCAAGCAAGTTAATGGCTTAATAGAGAAAAGTTCAATAATCTTCAGAAGAATATAACACATTACAGAGTCATTACAACATGTCACCTACAATATCAAGTTTTTAACCAAAAAATTGCCAGATGTGCAAAGAAACAAGAAAGGGTGGTCCATATTCAGGATAAAAGGATGTTTATGGAATCTTACTGAAAGTGAACTCAGATGTTAGGTTTAGTTGATAACAGTTTTAAAGCAGCTACTATAATCATGCTCAGAGAATTAAAAGAAGCATTGTGTTGATGAGTGAACAAATAGCAAATCTCAATAGAGAAATAAAATTATAAAAAAGAAACAAATAAAAACTCCAGAGCTGAAAAGTACAACTGCGAGACAAAAAAATTTTACTAGATAGGCTCAAACAGCAGATGGGAGATGGCAGAATAAAGAATCAGTAAACTTGGAAGAAGATAAGTAGAAATTATCCAGCCTGAAGAACACAAAGAAAAACAAGTGAAGAAAAATAAGCACACTCTCAGAGGCTTATAGAACAATATCAAACAGTCCAACATAAGGCTTAACTGGAGGAGGAGGAGGAGGAGGAGGGGAGAGAGAGAGAGAGAGAATAGTCTTCATATTTCTTTATTTATGAAAAAAAGACAGAACACTCCCGATATCCGGTAAATATGAGTATATATTGTAAAGCCCCAAAAACCCCACATTGGAGACCTTCAAAGAAAATCACACCCTGGTACAGAACATTGATTCACACCACAGAATGCCAATGATAGAGAAAATCTTGAAAACTGTCAGAAAAATAAGATATTACAAACAAGATAATTAACTTATAATTTCCGCTCTGACAAGTGAAGGGCTTGGAAGTCATTACTCCCATCCTTAGAACAAGAAAAAGCTAAACAAGCTGTCAATTCATGACCTTTCTTGGACACATCAGAGAACTAAGTTTGCAGAGCAAACAGCCACCCCCAAATCTGGAGAGATGGGCAAGCCCAGAGAGTCACAAGGTCACCTGCTCACCTGGAGCAGAAGCCAATGAGGGCATCAACTCTTAGAAACATGTCCATGATGATTTCGGCAAATTGCTGCAGTGAACTATCATGAAAGTGACAAACTCCCAAGGCCTGCAGTTTTGAGGTGGGGACCTATGTTTTCATGGGTTTCACCTCCAGAAACCCCACCAGGTTCTCATGGTGAAGAGCCAAGAAAGATCCCTTCATGTTTCTGGCAGGAGTAGAAGAAGAGGCCAGGCATGGTGGCTCACGCCTGTAATCCCAGCACTTTGGGAGGCTGAGGCGGGTGAATCACCTGAGGTCAGGAGTTTAAGGAGTAGAAGAAGAACAAACATTGTGAGATGTGCCCAGAAGATTTTTCACGACAATGAAAAACCCTCTATAATAAAGGTGGTTGCTCTCGAGTTTGTAATATCCATTTTTAACTAACCTAAATTCACCTTCAAACAGTGCTATACTGCTTTTGTGTATTACAGGTACCATATAGTGGGATTACCTTATAATAGAGATGACTTTTCTTATTTGCATATAAATAAATCTCAATTCCTAGATGGAGAAAATTATTTTCCAGGAAAATAAAAATTTACAAAACTGACTTTAGGCGAGAAAAAAATCTAAATGGATCAATTACTATAGAAGAAATAGAGGAATTTGTCCAAGAGCAGCTTCCTAACTATCACTGACCTTTTACTCTAGCCCCCAAAAGAATCAGGCTCCAAGTTTTCACAGGGCAATTATACCAAACTTCTCAGGAACAGATGGCTACAATGCACTTTCAAATTTTCCAGTGCATAGAAAAGGGAAAAAAAATCTTTTAAACTTTTTATACAAAGCTAGCAAATTGATCCTAACAGTGGTAGCCCAAAAAAGAAAACTACAGACCAAATTTACTTAAAAATAACTGATGCAAAAATCCTAAATAAAACATTAACAAACAGAATCCAGCAAAGGTCAAAAAGGTAATCTTCTAACCAAGTGGAGTTTATTTTCAGAATACAAGAAGAGATCAATAAAGAAATTCAGTATTAAAGCAATTCCCAAGGAAGAAAAATAGTATGATTATCTTCAAAGACAATCCATTTGATAAGCATCCATTCTTGATAACTATTCTGAATAGATGAATAATTACAAGGCAATCCCTTAGAGTGATTAAAAACTGTATCTACCTCACCCAGTTTACCATAATGTTTATGAAATCCCCTCCCCAAGAAAGTCCCATTTAAGTCAGGAACAAGACAAAAATGTCCATTAACATCATTTTGATTTAAAGATGTTTGGTGCCCTAAGCAAGTCCGAGAGACTAGCAGAGGAAAAAAAGAAGCATAAAAATGAGAAAGGAGAAGGCAAAATCATCATTATTTGCAAACATTATTGTATATCTAGGAAACCTCAAAAAATCATCTAAAAATTAGTTCAACCACATAAATGAGTAAGGTCAGTACCAAACTGCAAAAATAAATCAGCAGTCCTGGTGGCACACAACTATAGTCCCTCCTTCTGGGGATGCTGGGGCAGGAGGGTCCCTGGAGCCCAGGAGTAGCAGGCCAGCCTGGGCAACATATCAAGACCCCATCTACTTAAATTAAATAAATTTAACTTATTAAATAAATAGACAGTTTTCAAATGTACAAACAATATCCACTTAGAATATACGATGGAAGGAAAGACCACATCTACAGTAGCAATAAAAGATGAGCTTACTAGAAATGAGCTTAATAGGAAATGTACAAGCATTATAGAAAATGTAAAAATACCACTGAAGGCCCCTCAAAGAAGAATTGAGCCTAGGGAAAGGTAAGATTGGTTCTTGAAGAGGAAGTCAACCTCATAAAATGTCAATTATCCTAAGTTAATTTACATATTTACTGTGATCTGAGTGAAAACACTAACATGAATTTTTTCTTGAACTAGATAAGGCCGAGTGTAGTCATATGGGAAAACAAACAGGTGTGAAAAGCCAGCTGAAGTCTGAAAAAGAAAAATGAGGATAGGAGAATCTGTCCCATAAATATCAAATATATTTAAAAACTACAGATTTAGGACAGTGTGGCAATGGGTCATGAGTAAACCCATCTTGATGTCCATGCAAATATGCTTCTCCTCCATTCTTCCCCACTTGAGACAATAAAGCACCTCCATCCACCCAATTATGGCATCTTTGGCATACCCCTTTTCTTCAAAAATAAAGCACCTCCATCCACCCAATTGTTCATTTCAGAAACATACAGCATCTTTGACACACCCCTTTTCTTCACCATTTATTATACATTTCATTACTAAATTGTGCAAATTCTACCTGCAAAATACCTCTAAATATTGTCCGTATCTTTCCAAATCACTTGCAACCATCATAGTCTGGTCGGTATCCCTGCTCACTTCTGCAGAAGCCTCTCGTCTTCCCCTCCTTCCACTTCCCAGCCATTCTCCACACGGTCAGAGTTGGTTTTAAAAGACAGATCTGATCACAACACTGTCCTACTTCCAACCCTTCCCTTGCACTTAAGACAAAATCTAAAAGAGCTGGGAGAGCCCTAAAGCCTTTGACTTTCTTTTTCCTTCCACCAAAGCCTCTTCGCTGGCATAGTCCCCCTTGCTCCTGTGCTCTGGCCACGCTCTTTTCCCTCCTTCAGCTTGTCGAGCCCTTCCCCCTCCAGGCCTTCACTGGGAACGTTCTTCACATGGCTAACACTTGATCATTGTTTTCCTTCTTTCCTTTATTATTTTTTTTCTGAGATGGAGTCTCGCTCTGTCTCCCAGACTGGAGTGCAGTGGTGCGATCTCAGCTCACTGCAATCTCCTCCTCCCAGGTTCAAGCGATTCTCCTGTCTCAGCCTCCCAAGTAGCTGGGATTACAGGCATGCACCACCATGCCTAGCTAATTTTTGTATTTTTAGTAGAGACGGGGTTTTGCCATGTTGGCCAGTCTGGTCTCAAACTCCTGACTCCAGGTGATCTGCCCGCCTCAGCCTCCCAAAGTGCTGAGATTACAGGCTTGAGCCACTGCGCCAGGCCGATTGTTTTCTTTTTTAAACAAACTTTTAGTTTTGAGGTGATGCTAGATTCACCTGCGGTCACAAGAAGAAACATGGAGAGTTCTCTTGCACACTTTCCCCAGCTCCTCCCAGTGATAACACCTTGCGTAGCTACAGCACAGTGTCACAACTGCAAATTGGTATGTATGCAATTCATGACATTCAGATTCCAACAACTTTACACGTGCTGGGTGTGTGGGTGTGTGTGGATTTAGTTTTATGTAATTTTATCATAGAAATAGATTCACGTGACCACCATCATGGTCGAGCTACAAGGCAGGAATCCAACACCAGCATCCCTCAGTCTACCCTATTACAGCCACCAGCACCTCCCCACTCCCTCCCTCAGCATTTTAAAAATGAATCTTAAACATCATTTACTCAAAAAAAAAAATCGTCCTTGATCATCTAGGCTACATTTTCCTCTCATCATAATGCCCCCAATTTCTTCTTTATGTCTTCTTTTCACAATTTTGAGTTAGGAGTAATGGGTTTAATGCCCTTGAAATGTCTGTCGACTTAGGTTTCCTCATTGGTAAGCAGTTTTTCTATCCTTGCTGCCCTCTACTCTGTTTCCAATGAAAGGGAGAGGGCAGGTACTACTTTAAAACAAGGAGGGGCCGGGGATGGTGGCTCACACCTGTAATCCCAGCACTTTGGAAGGCCAAAGTGGGAGGATCACTTGAGCTCAGAAGTTCAAGACCAGCCTGGGCAAACATAGGCAGACCTCATCTCTACAAGAAATTTAAAATATTAACCAGTCATGATGGTATGTGTTTGTGGTCCCCACTACTTGGGAGGCTGAGGTAGGAGGATCGCCTGAGCCTGGGAGGTTGGGGCTGCAGAGAGCCATGGTAACACCACTGCACTCTAGCCTGGGCAACAGAGCAAGACCCATTCTCAAAATTAATTAATTAAATAAATAAATAAATAAATAAAAGGAGAAGACCATAGTATAGAAGTGTCTTAACCCAATAGAAAGGAAAAGGTGAGAAATCAGTGTTTATACTTCAGTGTCTGTGGGAGGAGGAGGACAGAGGAGATAGAAGCTTGCAGAGATGCCTGTGTTGTGGCCTCCTGTTCTGGGCTGAGTCAAAGAGTGGAGAAGAAGGTTACACAGAAGGAAGTAGACAGCACATGGAAGGTTGTCCTGTTTCCAACCTGGGACTCTGAATAGAGACCTCTTTGCTGAACTTGGGGCAACTGCAGAGTCCGACAAAGTGAGCCTCTGTGAGGCCTCTTGCGTCATTCGGGGCCCTCTGTGCCATAGAACCGGCTCACAAGTCCCCATTGTCTCCTGTGACAGGGAGACGGCAGTTTCTGAGACCGTACAGGGAGCTGGCCAGAAAAAAAGGTCCATGTGGAGACTGAGGTGAATGACATTGGGGCCTAGGGCTAAAGCCAGGCCGATCAAGCCAGGGATGGAAATGAAGTTCTGCAGCCAGAGCAGGCATCAGGTTCAGCCAAACCGACGGGAGGAACCCTGGGCCAAGAGACGCACGTTCTGTGTTGCCCCATCTCAGACATCGGCTCCTGATAGCAACCCCACTATTAACCTCGCTAATCCTGCTAACCTCACTAATCCCGCCCAGACCAGCCCACTCGGGGACTGGAGCCCGTGTAGCTCCTTCTTTCCACACTACGTGGCCACACAAGCTTCCTACACACCCACAGGCCATTTTGGACACAAATCGATAGAAGATGAGGAAACCTGAAAAATGGATTTGTCCAAAAGCAACTGAATTTGAAGGGCTGGATTAGACTGCATGTAACAGATTGAAATGATTTTTTAAATTTCCTCTAGGAAAGCCTGCAGGTGGCTTTGGGGAAGATTAGATGAGGTTTGGAAAACATGGGGCCTCTTTTTCTTTCCATAGCTGAGTACAGTGTGGGTAAATTTGCAACCCTGTGACATATATATTTGTTGATAGGATTATTTATTTAAAATCTACTTATTCCATTGGACTATAAGCTCTATGGGGGGGAAATATTTTGTTGTTGTTGTTGTTATTGCAATATCTGCAGTGCTCAGCACATGGCAGGCACTCAAATATTATTTATTACAAAAATTAATAAATGCCTATAGATTCAGCTCTGCACTTCATTAATGATTCACCCAAGATAAAAGGTTTCGTTGGCTTAGCTTTCAATAAAAAGCTGGTCAAGGTCAGGACTTTTTATTATGTTACACATAAAACATAAATGGCTCGGTGGCTTTCCCCCAGAGTACAGGGCACTGCCACTAACTCATTATATACTCTGAGAAAGGAATTGAACCTCTTTGGTGGGGAAGGGAGGTGAGAGTCTATATTTTTCTCTCCATAGGAAGAAAGAAGGACTGACACTCCCAACTTCACTGGTAAATGAAGAGTAACTAATAAATACAATTATGGAATTTGCAGACTATGAAGACATGTGTACCAAAAAACAAACTCCTCCAGAACTAAAACACTTTCTACTCACATAAGTTATACTATTTCAAGACATCCTCCTAAGGCTGTGCTGGGGAATCCTGAGCCCGATCTTCAGCTGAGTTCAGTAAGTCATGTGTGCCACGGGAGAGGCAGTTCATAGCTTGCAAAGAGTTGCCACACAAAAAGTGCAGCTCCGTAGGAAGTCAGCTGTGAGGGCAGGTTCCCTCCTTAGGAGAAATGATGTGTACCACAAACTAGCAACCCCTTCAAGCAGCTCGCCTCTGCTTGAAAGAGAAAATCACAAACCACCCCAAGGCTGTGAGAACAAATGGACCCCTGCCGTGACCTTAGTGTTGGTAGTTTCAGTAGTTTTGCACCATGAATGACACAGACATTATTTACTGTAAGGGCTGAGGTGCCAATCCAAGTTATTTCTGGCCTTAACCTCTTGCTTTGCTCCCATGAGTGTGTGGCTGTATTACACAGCTGAGGACTTTTTACTGATGAGAATAAGTCCTTTTTTTTTTTTAATTTAAAGATTTGGCAATAGGTGTTTATCTCACAGGCGACTTCTCAGAGATCATTTATTTCCATAGTTGTAGTTTTGGTCCTGGAATAGAGTGAGGTTGGATTTTAATTAAATAATTAATTGATATGTTTTTAACATGCTCATATGCCAGGGACTGTGTCCATTCATGAGCAAAATGAAGAAGCCCAGATCTCCTCTAGCTTAGTCACACCTCTTGGTTGCAGATAATGGAAACTCACTCAAATTAGCTTAAACAAGAAGAAAGGAATGGAGTGGAAGGATGCAGGAATATCCATGTACAAGAAATTGGACTTCCCATGGGACTGGAACCAGGACCTGGAAAGCCAGGGAAAGTTCATCTGTTTCTTTTTGGAAGTTTTTGGTTCCTTCTCTCTGCTTCTCTCTGAGCATCTATTGATTTTTCTCTCCATAGTCTCACTTGCTTTGTTTTTAGAAGAAAATGTCTCTTTCAGTCTTCTACATATTCTCTTGCTTCTAGTACTGCCAATCACTAGAAATCTCTTTGTTCCAACTGTAAATTTTTAGGAAAGAAAATTCCACTTGGCTCAGCCTAGCAGTCAATGAATTGGCTCTCCTAGGGTCAAGGGTGCACCCCTGGTCCTTTTGGAATAGGCTGTCTTGTCCATTGAAATTTTTTCAGGGAGACAGAAGCCACTACATGTATGCAAGGGTGAAGGTTTTATCACGTGGAATAGGAGAGCTGCACAACTACTGCAAAGAGTGAAGGCAGGATACCATGGAATACTATGCAGCCATGAAAAAGGATGAGTTCATGTCCTTTATAGGGACATGGATGAAGCTGGAAACCATCATTCTCAGCAAACTATCGTTAAGGACAAAAAACCAACCACCACATGTTCTCACTCATAGGTGGGAATTGAACAATGAGAACACTTGGACACAGGAAGGGGAACATCACACACCGGGGCCTGTCGTGGGGTGGGGGAAGAGGGGAGGGATAGCATCAGGAGATATACCTAATGCTAAATGACGAGTTAATGGGCAGCACACCAACATGGCACATGTATACATATGTAATAAACCTGCACGTTGTGCACATGTACCCTAGAATTTAAGTATTAAAAAAAAAAAAAGGTACTGCTCTGGGAATGAAAAAAAGAAGAGTGAAGGCAGGATAATCAGGCAAACAATTGCCAATCATCCCAGCCTGCACAGCCAAGTGGGTGACTTTCAAGAACTCACCCTGAAACCATTGTGAATCTCAAGAACTTCAGTGTTACTCTCCCAACTTATCTCAGCTTGCAACAGGGTGATTCTCAGGACATTCACCAAGGAGCTGCTGCAATGATCAAGAATTGCCTGTCAGCTCCCCTCTGTATTATCCTACAGCACAGATGAGTGATTCTCAGAAGTGGTCATCAGCTCTCTCAGCTGCCAGTATCCCCAGACTGGGTGGTCCACAGGAGCATCCCCAGAAACTGCTGCAACCTTCACATCTGCCTGTAAATGACTCCAGACAATAATCCCTTCTCCTCATCTGTCTGCTAAGTCTGATGAGTACCTTTTTTCTTTCTTTTTTTTTTTTTTTTTTTTTGAGACAGGGTCTCACTTTGTCATCCAGGCTGGAGTACAGTGGCGCAATCTTGGCTCACTGTAGCCTCGACCTCCCAGGTTTAAACAATCCTCCCACCTCCGCCTCCCAAGTAGCTGGGCCTACAAGCTCATGCCAGCACACCCAGCTAATTTTTTAATTTTTTGGACAGATGGGGTTTTCCCATGTTGGCCAGGCTGGTCTCGAACTCCTGAGCTCAAGCAATCCACCTGCCTCAGCCTCCCAAAGTGCTAGGATTACAGGCGTGAGCCACTGCACCTGGCCACTCATGAGTACCTCTTAATGGAAAATTCCAATCAGAATCCTGTGCGGAGGGGCGTTCTGGCAAATATTGTTCTGGGTTTCTCTTGTATGATGTAGAGGAGATGATAGACAAGCACACTGGTGGGAAGAACTGAAAACAAACAATTGGTATAGCCTGGAGCCCCAGAAATGCAGGACCACAGTGCAAACCCGGCTACAGAGCCCTCAAAACTGAGCATTCACATGTGTGTACATGCACATATGTGTATAGGGAGTACTAACAGGTATGGGACAGATAGGTCTCAAGGAGAAACTGGGGCACTGTCTGGGCATTACTTACAACTGGAAAATGGCAGATTTCTCAAACTTCCTCCCTCATCCTTTCCTACGCAATCTGAGCCACCCAAGCAAGCTGGTCTGCAACGAACATTGGTTGCTCTCTCCTCCTGAGCTTTCCTCCTCCTCCTTCTGGCAATAATGTGAGGAATTTTCTCGGGTGGGGAAGCCTTGATTACCCCCTCCACAGTCATGTGAGCCAGGACCCTCCATCCAACTCCCAGCCCCAGCCTGGGGGCTCAGTGACTGATAAGGCAATGGGTCTAGGTCCAAGTGCAGCAGATCAGAGTTCTCCCTGAGAGGGACTATGGAGGATTGCAAAATTCATTGAATGTGAGGCCTGAATTCATGCTCTTCTCATAAAGAGAGCCTTCCCAAGATATGGAGAGAAACACAGAGCCCTGATGACCTCTTTGGTGTCCCTCAATTCAACTATATCTGAGGCCATTAATTCTGGGCTTTTAAATTACATGAGTTAATAAGTTCTCCATTTTGCTTAAGTCGGTTTGAGTTGAATGCCTCAACTTTCCAACTACTGCATAAACAGAGTTAAATCTGCTCCAGATTGTTCCTCTGCTCTTGTGTTCTCTAGGCCTGTTCCCCTACCCCATCTCTCTCTCTCTCTCTCTCTCTCTTTTTTTTTTTTTTTTTTTTTTGAGATGGAGTCTCACTCTGTCACCAAGGCTGGAGTGCAATGGCATGATCTTGACCTACTGCAACCTCTGACTCCCGATTTCAAGTGATTCTCCTGCATCATCCTCCCAAGTAGCTGAGACTACAGGTGCGTGCAACCAGACCTGGCTAATTTTTGTATTTTTTTTTAGTAGAGATGGAGTTTCACTCTGTTAGCCAGGCTGGTCTCAAACTCCTGACCTCAGGTGATCTGCCCGCCTCAACCTCCCAAAGTGCTGGGATTACAGGCGTGAGCCACAGTGCCTGGCCCCCATCTCTATCTGTTGAAATCTCACGCACCCTTATGACCAAGCCAAGCTTCACCTTTCCAAGAGACATGTGGCTGTGGGTACCTTATTACCTCTGCACCCTCTGTTCTGCATGAGCGGCCCCACGCATTTCCATACGCAATGCGAACAGTGTAACATGCCAGCAGGCGAGATCTCATGCATCTTTATGTTTGCTGATGGCCTAACTGGATTATTGCATATAGTAGCTCCTAGCTAAACATTATTGAATTAGAAAATGCCTGAAATCAACAACAACAAAAAGTCAGACAACTCAATTCCAACTTAGGCAATGGACTTGAATAAACATTTCTTCAAAAAAGACATACAAATAGACATACCTGAAAAGATGCTCAACAGCGTTAGTCATTAGGGAAACGCAAATCAAACCCACAATGATATATTACTTTAGATCCATTAGGATGGCTACTATCAAAAATACAGAAAACAAAGCCTGGGCATGGTGATTCACACCTGCAATCCCAGTGCTTTGGGAGGCCAAGGCAGGAGGATCGCCTAACACCAGGAGTTCAAGACCAGCCTGAGCAACATAGTGATACCCCGTCTCTACAAATAAAAATAAAAATTAGCTGGCATGGTGACACACACCTGTAATCCCAGCTACTTGGGAGGCTGAGGCAGGAGGATTGCTTCAGCCCAGGAGTTTGAGGTGGCAGTGAGTTATGATCAAGCCACTGCACTACAGCCTGTACAACACAGTAACACCCTGCCCACTTCTCCAAAATACAGAAAAGAACAAATACATACACGTACAATATACCCACAAAAATTAAAATTAAAAAACACAAAACAAAAATACAGAAAACAAGTATTGGTGAGGATGTGGAGGAACTGGAACTCTGGCACACTCTTGATGGTGCAACTGCTGCGGAAAAGAGTATGGCGGGTCCTCAAAATGTTAAACAGAATTACCATCTGATCCATCAGTTCCTCTTCTAAGAATATATCCCCTCAGAATGGAAAGCAGTGTCTCAAACAGATGCTTACACACCATTTTCATAGTAGCATTATTCAAAGTAGCCACTCCAGCCTGGGTAACAGAGCAAGACCTCTTCTCAAATAATAATGATAAAAACTTCTCGTTTTCCCCTTACTCCAGCCACTGGCAACTACCATTCTACTTTCTGTCCCTATGAATTTGACTACTCTAGGTATTTCATATAAGTGGAGTGATACAGTATTTGTCCTCTTATGACTGACTTATTTCACTTAGCATAATGTCTTCAAGTTTCATCCATGTTGTAGCAAGTGTCAGAATTTCCTTCCTTTTTAAGTCTGAATAATATTTTATTGTGTGTATAGACTACATTATTTTTATCCATTAATCCATCAGTGGACACTTGGGTTGCTTCCACCTTTTGGCCATTGTGAATAATACTGCTATGAACATTGGTGTACAGTTGGCCTCTGTACCCATGGGATCTGCATCTGTGGACTCAAGCAAACTAGGATCAAAAATATTCTTTCAGCAGGGCACGGTGGCTCATGCAAGTAATCCCAGTACTTTGGGAGGCCAAGGCAGGTGGGTCACCTGAGGTGAGGAGTTTGAGACCAGCCTGGCCAACATGGTGAAACCCCATCTCTACTAAAAAATACAAAAATTAGCCAGGAGTGGTGGGGGGGCACCTGTAATCTCAGCTACTCGGGAGGCCGAGCCAGGTGAATTGCTTGAACTTAGGAGGTAGAGGTTGCAGTGAGCCAAGATCATGCCATTATACTCCAGCCTGGGTGACAAGAGTGAAACTCCATCTCAAAATAAAAAATTTTATATATATATATATATATATATGTGTGTGTGTGTGTGTGTTCTTTAAAAAAATGGATGGTTGTGTCTGTACTGAACATATACAGACTTTATTTTTTGTTACCATTTCTTAAACAATACAGTCTAACAACTATTTACATAGCATTTACATTGCATTAGGTATTATAAGTAATCTAGAGATGACTTAGAGTATATGGGAGGATGTGCGTAGGTTATATGCAAATACTGTGCCATTTTATATCTGGGACTTGAGCATCTGTGAATTTTGGTATCCTCAAGGGGGTCCTGGAAGTGCTGGATGATATGGTAAATCTATGTTTAATTTTTTGAGAAACCACCATACTGTTTCCGTAGAGGCTGCATCATTTAAAATTCCCACCAACAGTGCACCAGAGTTCCAATTAATCCACATCCTCACAAATGCTTATTTTCTGAGGTTTTGTTTTTATATAGTAGCCAACCTAATGGGTATCAGGTGGCATCTCATTGTGGTTTTGATTTGCATTTCCCGAATGATTATTGATATTGAGCATTTTAAAAATTTCTGTATTGCTCATTTGTATATTTTCTTGGAAGAAATGTCTATTCAAGTCTATTGTGCATTTTTAAGTGAGTCTGATATTTTTTGTTGGGTTGTAGGAATTCTTTACATATTCCAGATATTAACCCTTTGTCAGATATATGATTTGTAAGTGTCATCTCCTGTGCCATTGATTGCCTTTTCATTCTGTTGATTGTGTCCTTTGATGCATAGAAGTTGTACATTTTAGTATAGTCCATTTTTTCTATTTTTTTCTTTTGTTGCTTATACTTTTGGTGTCATAGTCAAGATATCATTGCTAAATCCAATGTCATGAAGCTGTTCCCCTAGGTTTTTTTCTAGGAGTTTTATAGTTTTAGGTGTTATGTTTAGGCCTTTAATCCAATTTTGAGTTAATTTTTGTATATGTGGTAGAGTAAGGATCCAACTTCATTCTTTTGCATGTGGACATTCAGTTTTCTCAGCACCGTTTGTTGAAAAAACAGTCCATTCTCCCTTTGAATGGTCTTGACACCTTTGTTGAAAATCATCTGACCATCTGTGCGAGGGTTTGTTTCTGAGCTCCCTGGTCTATTTTAGTTGTCTATAAATTTATCTTTATGCAAGTGCTACACTGTTTCGATTACTGTGTAGTAAATTTTGAAATTAGAAAATTTAAGACCTTCAATTTTGTTCTTTTTCAAGATTGTTTTGGCTATTTGGAGTCCCTTGAGTTTCCATATTAATTTTAGGATGAATTTTTCTATGTCTGCAACAAAAACAACAATAAAATGTGGCCAGGCATGGTGGCTCATGCCTGTAATCCCAGCACTTTAGGAGGCCAAGGCAGGAGAATTTCTTGAAGCCAGGAGTTCAAAACTAGCCTGGGCAACATAGCAAGACTCTGTCTCTACCAAAAAAAAAAAAAAACGCCAGATATGGTAGACTCCAAGCCACAGGATGACTTAAGCCTGGAAGTTCAAGGCTGCAGTGAGCTATGATCAAGCCACTGCACTCTAGCCTGGGTGACACAGTGATAACCTGACTCAAAAAAAAAAGTTTTTAATGCCCCTGGAATCATGATAGGGATTATTATTATTTAATCTGTAGATCACTTTGAGAAATATTGACATCTTAACAATATTGTCTTCCATTTCATGGACCTATTTTTCCATTTATTGGTGTCTTTAATTCCTTTCGGCAACATTTTGTAGCTTTCAGTGCACAAGCCTTCCACCGCCTCCTTGGTTCAATTACTTCCTAAGTATTTCTGTCTTTTTGATCCTTTTGTAAATGGAATTGTTTTCTTAATTTCCTTTTTGGACTGCTCATTGTTAGTGCATAGAAATGTGGGTGATTTTTACATCTTAATTTTGTATCCTGCAACTTTGTGAATTTGTTTATTAGTGCTAACAGGTTTTTAGTGGAATCTTTAGGGCTTTATACATAAAAGATCATGTTGTCTGTGAACAGAGATAATTTAACTTCCTTTTCAATTCAGATGCTTTTTGTTTATTTTTCTTGTCTAATTGTCCCGGCTAGGAATTTCAGCACTATGTTAACTAGAAGTGATGAAAGTGAGTAAGCATCCCTGATTTGTTCCTGATCTTAAAGAAGAAGGTTTCCATCCTTCACCATTGAGAATGATATTAGCTTGTGGGCATGTCATATAAGGACTTTATCATGTTGAAGTAGTTTCCATCTCTTCCTACTTTATTTAGTGTTTTTATCATGAAAGGGTGTTGAATTTTGTCACATGCACTTTCTGCATCAATTGAGGTGATCGAGTCGTTTTTTCCTCTTTATTCTGTTAATGTGGTGTATTAGACTGATCGTTTTCATATGTTGAACCATCTTTACGTTCCAGGAATACATTCTACTTGCTCGTGGTGTATAATCCTTTTAATGTATTGTTGAATTCTGTTTGCAAGTGTTTTGTTGAGGAATAACACCAATTATTACAGATAAAGAAATTGAACTCCAAAGAGGTTTCCCCAAGGTCACTCATCTAGTAAGTGGTAAGAGTTGGGGTTCAAACGTAAGCCTGTCTGATCCCAGAATCTGTGTCGTTTTCAATATACCATGCTGTCTTGTATCACCCCACAGTGGGATAAGGGAGCTAAGTGTGGCCTACTAGCTTTATGACTTTAGAAGAAAAAGAAAAATGTTGCCATGTCTGAACCTCAGTTTGCTCATCTGAAAATAGGGATCAAAATGCCAATTTTCCAGAGTTATCATAATGTTTAGACAAGGTAAGGAATGTAGCACCCCAGGAACATCATAAGCTTTTTAAAAATTGTGGCATGGGTGGCCTTCAGCCTCATGTTGGGCCTCCAACCTCCAATGAAAGTTGCTCTGTGACCTTGGACAGAGGCTTCATGTGCAGCCTTTTGGCCAAACCAGTTATTTCTTTTCTCTGCTATAAATACTTTAGAACATAAGGTCTTCAATAAGTTGTCCTGTGACTTTATTTCCTGGCCAACAGGGAGGTTTTCATTTCCTCTATGATTCATCTATTCCTTTTTGCAGCTCTCCTCTAAATACCTCCAGCCAGTGACATTTCAAATATCCTTGCCTCTTGGCTTCCCTTCAGCAGCCTCAACTCATGTCCAGAATTCTTTCTCTTCCTTTTCTTCTTTTTACTTTTGCAAGCTTGGTGACCAGAGCTTTGCTGGCTGAGATACCTAGTGTTCATAGGAGAATTTCCTTCCCTTCAATGGAACATCCCCCTGCAGACTGTTTCTGGGCCCAGTGTATAGACAGACTTCATAATGGTGATGAGATTTCCCAAACAGCCTAAGGGGAAGAAAAGGAAGAAGAGAATGGCAAATTCCCCGGTCCTACTCTTGGCTTTCTGGGTTACATGGTCTTCCATTTAACAAGAACTTATCCCTTTCCTGGGAAATGAGAAGTGCTATACAAAGCACAGATTCTGAGGATAACCTTGCACTATTGCTTTGGGAACTGTGTGCTGTGTGCTGACCACAGGGAGCAAATCGTGAGTTTCTCTACAAGGGCTGCAGTCAGAACTGCTAATAAGCTGTACTTCATATGAAGTACATCACAGACAACTGGGCTCCAAGAGCTAAAGTTTACTTAGTGCTTTTCACCCCAAAGGCCCAAAGCCCTCACTAAAGCTATAAATACCAGAATCACTTCATCTTTGAAACACAGCCAGAGTTCTAGGCCTTGCTTAAATAGCCCGGAGCCTGTACATACAAGGCATGTGTATGTGGTGAAAGAGGCCCTTATGGATTTGCAGCTGCTGGAGGCCAAAGAAAAGGGTGAGTGGAATGTACTGGAATGTCTGGCAAACAGCAGAGGCAGATTCTGCAGCTAAGCTGCTTGGTGGGCCCTGTGGGGTTGAGTTTTAATCTCTGTCACATGTGGGACTGTAGGATACCTGCCCTCCCAGCCTCTGTAGCTGCCTCCACAGCCAGAAGAATTTGGCTTGGAAACAGGGACTCCCTTTGGCGAGATCTAGATCCAGAGAGAAGTCAGAGTGTGTATTCTCTGGCCCCCTTGAAGTTTGGGCATTCATACCACTGGTGTTTGCCCTGGCACCCTCCCAAGCCTGAGCGAGGCTTTTCTCCCTGCTAGACCACATCCCAGCCTCCCCTTTGTGTTCAGCGATGTGAGTGATGTGCATGTCCTGAGCAAGGTCATAGGGCCAGCATTTCCTCTTGCTTACTCATCTATCACTAATTCATTCACTCATTCAATTACAGTTTTGAGGACCTACTATGTATAACACACACTGCTAGGCTCTGAGGATAGAACAGTGTGAAGACAGACATGGTCTTCACCCTTAACACTATGCTTTCTGGCCAGGGAGCAAACCACAGAAAAGTAAATAAACAGAAGGTGAGAGAATTGCAGATTGTGAAAAGTTATTTCAAGAAAGGAAAAGAACCAGAGAAAATAGCAGTAAAGAGGAAGGACCGTGACACTTATATGGGTGGTCAGAGAAGGCTGCCCCAGCAGCCAGGTGGGTGATGTGCGTGGGTGGGGTGGGTGTGGGGAGCATTCTGGGAAGCAGAAACAAGTACGAGGCAGAAGTTTGGAAAGGGCTTAGTGTATTCTGGGAGCAGCAAGGAGGCCAGAAGGGCTGGAGCCAATGAGCAAAGGGAAGAACATGAGATGGAGAGTCAGCAAGGGCTATGTCCTCACAAGATGCGACGCACCTGGTAGGAAGCTGTTTATTAGAAGATCAAGGGGAAGCAATAGAAGAAATTGAAGTAGTGATTAAGAAGGGTAGTTTTGTGTATGTGTGTGGTGTGTGTGTGTGTGTGTGTGTGTGTGTGTATTTTAAATCACTGTAGATCCAGGAATCCCATTACTGGATATATATCCAAAGGAAATGAAATCAGCATGTCAAAGAGACATCTGTACCTTCATGTTTTTTGCAGCATTATTCACCATAGCCAAGAGATGGGAATCAACCTAACTGTCCATCAGATGAATAAAGAAAATATGGTATGAATAAAAGAAGAACAGATGAATAGATAAGATGAACAGATGGGCCGGGCACGGTGGCTCACACCTGTAATCCCAGCACTTTGGGAGGCCAAGGCAGGTGGATCACGAGGTCAGGAGTTCGAGACCAGCCTGGCCAACATGGTGAAACCCTATCTCTACTAAAAATACAAAAATTAACTGGGCGTGGTGGCGCACACCTGTAATCCCAGCTATTCAGGAGGCTGAGGCAGGAGAACTGCTTGAACTCGGGAGGCGGAGCTTGCAGTGAGCTGAAATTACGCCACTGCACTCCAGCCTGGGTGATAGAGCAAGACTCCATCTCCAAAAAAAAAAAAAGATGAACAGATGAAGAGATGAATAGGTAAAGACAGTGCAGAAGAAAATGAATAAAGAAAAAAAAATATATATATGCACACACAATACTATTCAGCCATAAAACAGAATGAAATCCTGTCATTTGCAGCAACATGGATGGAACTGGAAGCCATTATGTTGAGTGAAATAAGCCAGGCACAGAATGACAAACACCACATGATTTCACTCATATGTGGAATCAAAAAATGTTTATTTCATAGAAGTAGAGAGTAGAATAGTGGTTCCTAGAGGCTGGAGAGGGTCGCGGGGAGAAGGGGACTGGGAGAAGTTGATTAACAGGTATAGAGTTAGAGTCAGATGGAAGAATAAGTTCTGGTGTTCTATTACATGGTATGGTGACTAGTGACTACAGCAAGTAACAAAGTAGTGTGTATCTCGAGATAGCTAGAGGATAAGATTTTAAATGTTGTCACTACAAAGAAGTGATAAGAGATTAAAGTGAAGAATACGGTAATTACCCGAATCTGATCATTATACAGCATATTCATGCATTGAAATATCACACTGTACCCTATAAAATGTACAATTAGTATGTGTCAAATATAAACAAAAATTAATTGTAAAAAAGAATTTAAAATTGTAAAAATGTACTATAGCTGCTGAATGGAGAATGGATTAAGGGGGTAAGAGTTAAAAAGGGAAGATTAGCAAAACAGAGTATTGGGATTGCCCAGGGGAAAGAGGATGATAACCTGGACTAGAAGGGTGTGGGTGGAATTGGACTGATTAGAAATCAACTCAAGTAGAACCAATAGGACTTGGTGGTGAATTGGGACACAAGGGAAGAGTGAGACATCCAAGGTAAGTGCTGGGCATTTTACTTAAGCAACTGGGTAGTAGATGGTGCCACTTTCTGATATGGGAAAACCTAGGGGAAGGAATATGTCTTAGCAAAACAGTGACTAGGGACATGGCAGCTTTGGGGAAGAAAAATGGGATTCAAGTCATCAGTGGCTTCCCCGGGTGGGTTCTTTACCCAACCCCACCCTTCCCTCCAGCCAGACAGAGTGTTTCCCTGTCCTTCAATGTACCTGGGCTAAGCTCTCCACCTTGAATGTGCTTCCCCTTCTTGCCCTCTCCTGAGAAGCCTCTTCCCTCCCTTCTTCACCACCCAATGTACCTTCCCTGCACTGTCTCTCCCAAGTGAGGAGGAAACCTATAGGTCTTTATGCATGTTGGTGTTGCCTCCCCTTGCTTCTCAACATTCAGCTCTCAGAACTCAGGCTAAACCATTCTGAGATCTGGCAGTGCAGGATGGAGAACGAGGGAAAGAAACCAGGGCCAAGCTAACCCTATGTAGAAAAGGCTTCCAAAAGTACAATCACATGCAGAGTGCCTTAGGATCCCAATGGGTATGGAAAAGTCCAGCCCTAGAACTGAGGGATCCAAACCGGTTGATGAAGCCAAGGTCAAGATGCAGCATCCTTGTGGATCTGAGTGACAGTCTTATTGGGAAAAGGACACTAGATATCAGCCACATGGACAGGGGATGGGGTCCAATCCCAGAGGAAGAGGAAAAGGGACAAGCAAGAGCTGAATGGAGCCTATAGCTAGCATCATTATCAATGGTGAAAATTTGAAAACTTCTCCTGTAAATTCAGGAATAAGACAAAAATGTCCATTCTCACTACCTCTATTCAACACTGTACTGAAAGTCCTAGCCAGAGCAGTTAGACAAGAAAAAGAAATTAAAGGCATCCAAATTGGAAAGGAAGAAGTGAAATTATCTCTGTTTGCAGACATGACCTTATATATAGAAAATCTTAAAGACTTCACCAAAAAACTATTAGAACTAATAAACAAATTCAGTAAAACTGCAGGATACAAAATCAACATACAAAAATTAGTAGCATTTTTATACACAATAACCAACTACCTGAAAAACATACCAAGAAAAAAACCCCATTTACAATAGCATCAAAAATTAAAATATTTAGAATAAATTTAACCAAAGGGATAAAAAAAATTATACACTGAAAACTATGAAGGCACAAACAAATGGAAAGATATCCCATGTTCATGGATTGGAAGAATTAAGGTCATTATAATGTCCCAAAGTGATCTACAGATTCAATACAATTCTTATCAAAATGCCATTTTTCACAGAAATAGAAAAAAATTCTAAAATTCATGTGGAATCACAAATGATCCCAAATAGCCAAAGAAAGCAATCTTTATCAAAAAGAACAAAGCTGGAGGCATCACACTATCTGCTCTCAAAATCTACTGCAATGATATAGTATCCAAAAAAAGAACAGTACTAGTACAAATACAGACATGTAGACCAAAGGAATAGAGGACCCAGAAATAAATCTATGCGTTTACAGTCAACTGATCTTTGAGAAAGGTACCAAAAACACACAATGGAGAAAGGACAGTGCCTTCAATAAATAGTGTTGGGAAAATCTGATATCCACATGCAGAGGAATAAAACTAGACTCTTATCTCATCCCTAATACAAAAATCAACTCAAAATGGAATAAAGACTTAAATATAAGACTTGAAACTGTAAAACTACTAGAAGAAAATATTGGGAAAAGCTTCTTATCATTGGCCTGGGCAAATATTTTTTTGGATATGACCCCAAAAGCACAGGCAAGAAAAGCAAACATAGATAAATGGGACTGCATTAAACTAACAAACTTCAGCATAGCAAAGGAAATAATCAACAGAGTGAAGAGACAGCCTACACAATGAGAGAAAATATTTGTGAACCACGTATTTGATGAAGGGTTAATATCCAAAATATATAAGGAACTCAAACAACTCAATAGCAAAATATAATAATAATAATAACCTCATTGTAAATGGGCAAATGATCTGAATAGACTTCTCTCAAAAGAAGACATATATATGGCCAACAAGTATATGAAAAGATGCTAAACATTATAATCATCAAGGAAATGCAAATCAAAAACACAATGAGATATCATCTTACTCCAGTTATAATGACTATTATCAAAAAGTCAAAAAGTAACAAATGTTAGCAAGGGTATGCAGAAAAGGAAACTCTTATGCACTGTTGGTGGGACTGTAAACTAGCACAGCCATTATGGAAAACAGTATAGAGATTCCTCAAAAAACTAGAAATAGCCAGGTACAGTGGCTCACACCTGTAATCCTAGCACTTTGGAAGCCTGAGGCAGGAGGATTGCTTGACGCCAGAAGCTGAGGATCCGTCTAGGCAATATTGCAAGCCCCCATTTTTACAAAAAAAAAAAAAAAAAACTAAACTAAACTAAAAATAGAACTACCATATGATCCAGCCACACTACTGAGCATATATTCAAAGGAAATGAAATCAGTATGCTAAAGAAATATCTGCACTTTCACGGCCGGGCGTGGTGGCTCATGCCTGTAATCCCAGCACTTTGGGAGGCCGAGGCGGGCAGATCACCTGAGGTCGGGAGTTTGAGACTAGCCTGACCAACATGGAGAACCCCATCTCTACTAAAAATACAAAATTAGCCGGGCACGGGGGCACATCCCTGTAATCCCAGCTACTAGAGAGGCTGAGGCAGGAGAATCGCTTGAACCCGGGAGGTGGAGGTTGCAGTGAGCCAAGATCATGCCATTGCACTCCAGCCTGGGCAACAAGAGTGAAACTCAGTCTCAAAAAAAGAAGAAAAGAAAAAAGAAATATCTGCACTTCCATGTTTATTGCAGCACTATACACAATAGCCAAGATGTAGAATCAACCTGTGTCCATCTACAGATGAATGTATAAAGAAACTGTAGTACATATATACAATGGAATACCGGAAATGGAAATAAGCCAGACACACAAAGATAAATACTGCATGTTCTCATTCATATGTGGAAGCAAAAAAATATTGATATCACAGAAGTAGAGAGTAGAATAGTGATTATTAAGGCTGGGAAGGGTAGAGGGGAGAGGGAATAGGGAGAGGTTGGTTAATGATTACAAAATTACAGGCCAGGTAGGAGGAATAAGTTCTAGTGTTCTATAGCACCAGAGAATGACTACAGCTAATAAGAATTTATTGCATATTTGCAAATAGCTAGAAGAGAGGATTTTGAATGTTTCCAACACAATGAAATGATAAATGTCCGAGTTGATGGATTTGCTAATTACTTTCATTTATTACACATTGTACACGGGTATCAAAATAACATACTGCACCTTATAAATATGTACAATTATATGTCAACTAAAATTTTTAGATTAAAAATAAATAAATAAAAACAACAAGTACAAGAAAAAAAAGAAGACATTCAATGGCCAATAGGCATATTAAAATGTTCAGCGTCGCTAATCGTCAGGAAAATACAAATTAAAACTACAAAAAGATATCATCTTATACCTTTTAGGATGGCTATTAGCAAAAAGATAAGAAATAACATGATATGTTGAAAACGTGGAGAAAAGGGAACTCTTGCACACTGTTGGTGTGAATGTGAATTAGTACAGCCATTACGGAAAACTGCACGGAGGTTCCTCAAACAATTAAAAATGGAACTACAATATGATCCAGCAATCCCACTTCTGGGTATATATCCAAAGCAAATGAAATTAGCATGTTGAAGAGATAGCTGCACTCTCATGTTTATTACAGCATTATTCACAATAGCCAAATTACAAAATCAACCCAAGTATCTATCAATGGATAAAGAAAATGTTGTACATATACATAATGGAATACTACTCAACTTTTAAAAAGAAGGAAATTCTGTCATTTTCAAAAAGATGGATAAACATGGAGGACATTATGCTAAGTGAAATAAGCCAGGCACAGAAAGACAAATATTGCACGATATCATTTATATGTGGAACCTAAAAAAGTCAAATTCAAAAGCAGAGAGTAAATGGTGCTTGCCAGGAGCTGGGGGAGGAGAGTTTGGGAAGATACTGGTGCAAGAATACAAAATTTCAGTTAGAAGGAGTAAGTTCAAGAGGTCTTTTATACAACCTGGTGATTATAGTTAATAACAATATATTATGTACTTGAAAATTGCTGAGAGAGTACATATTACATGTTTTTGCTACAAAAAAGGATAAGTATGTGATGGAATACGTATGTTAATTAGCTTTATTCAGTTATTCTACATTGTATACATATATCAAAACATCATGTGTATATTTATACCATAAATATATGAAATTTTTATTTGCCAATTTAAAAAAATAAAAAACAAACTACAAAACAAAAGAGGTGGACAGAGAATTAGAGACTGGGGCCCGAGCCCAGATATGAAGATTGGGGCAGTGCAGCAGAAGACAGTTATGCGGTCTCCCCTGTCTGCCATGGGTTCCATGTCCCCAGGCCACAATAAAGCCAGACTCTCCACCAGGTGTATTTAAGCTCTCTACACAGCAAAGGTTGCTGCCTAGGTGTTAGAAGGAGAACACCACACCCAAATGGCTTAAGTAGTGGCCACAAATAAGAATTCAGAGGCATCTCTCCCACCTAGCCAGACTGGGCTCCTCACTTTCCCACTGCTTCCTTTAAGGAGAACCTTGTGTTCTCCCAGTGTCCCAGGGAAAACCTGGCCAGGGACAGCACCTGGTTCTTCAGATGGAAGGCATAAAGTCAATACACCATCACAATAGGAAACAAGTTCAAACATTTTCCTGAGCAGGAAGAGCACAATAATCAGGATGTGGACACTGAGACTCAGACAGGTTTTATAAATTTGCCTGGAGGTTCAAAGGTGGTATGTGGTAGAATCGGGAAAGAATCCCAGGCATGTCACAGTTCAGAATCCACCCTCTCCACTATAGCACCTTGCCTTGACTGAGCTTAGCTCAAAGCCCACTGCGTAGGTTGACGCTCATGGGAGTCTTGGGAACAGTTGAGCCAGGCAGCAGGCAACTCACCCTTCAACCCGCTCCATGGTCTTGGCACAATCTCTGCCCAGTTCCTTCTTCTGTGATCTGCAGTGGGGGAGCCTATCAAAGCCCTGGGTCCTCCAACTCCTAAATCCTATCTACCGCCTTATTGCATAGAAAGGATATGCCAAGCACTTCGATAAGACTGCAGGACAAATTCCCACCCCAGAACCATCTCCCATGAGGCATGCTTCTGTCCTGCCTTGGTCCTTTGCATTCTTTCTCACATCTACAGGAGCTATGTCTTACACCTCAGACTAGTGCTTTGTGCAATCTTTTACCTGATAGTGCATCTTAAAAATGATGACACTGGTACAGCTTGTAGGGGTAGACAGAAGAGGTTTGTCCAGCGACATTATGGTTGAGAAGCTCTGCCCCAGACACCTAAATGGAGACTAGTTATGGATTCATCACTGTAACCCCCCCAATTTTGGTTCTCCTCTTTGCCTTATTGGGAACAGAATCCAAGAACGACCCAGCTTTGCATTCTGACATTCACCACCCCCCTCCAACACTGTGTACTGGAAATTATGTCTACCTCCCACCCCTCTCTACTTCCACTCCCACCATTTCCTTTGAATCAGAGGCCATTTGATGCTTTATGTATGTAAAATGTCTAGCATTTTTCTGGCACATGGATAAGCATTCAAAACATGCTAGCCTAGTCCCCCTTTGTCCTATCCTAACATAAGTAGCAGGAAAGTAACTGGATCATATGACAACAATATATCCCAGATTTTCTGGGACAACCCCAAATTTAAATACAGTCATGCACCACATAATGAGATATCAGTCAATGACAAACCACATATACAATGCAGATCCCATGAAATTAGAAAACCATGTTTTAACTGTGCCTTTTCTACGGTTAGATATGTTTAGATACACAAATACTTACCGTTGTGCTACAGTCACCTACAGTATTCAGTATAGTAACATGTTGTACAGCTTTGTAGCCTGGGAGCATAGGCTCTATTTAGCCTAGGGGAGTAGTAGGCTATATCTCAAGATTTGTGTAACTACACTTTATGATATTTGCACAAAGACAAAAATCACCCAACAACACATTTTTTAGAACATACTCCCACTGTTAACATTCGCATAACAGTAATTTTATCTTTTTCAAAAAGGTATCATTTTCGATGTATAATTACATGAAATTTAATTTCTAAAGGAAGATTTCTGCAGATATTGTGGCAGGCAGAATTCTAAGATGGCACCAAGAATTTCTGCTCCCTACTTCCTGTATATTCCCTGCCTAATCCCAGGCCTGTGTGTATGATGGATTTTACACTCATAATGAGGTTGTGTTGTAGGGCTCAGGTGACCGCAAGATAGGGAGATTTTCCAGGTGGGCCTGACCATATCACAGCAGCCTTTCAAGGCTGGGGGTTTTCTCTGGCTAGTTGCAGAAGAAGTCAGAGAGTAAAAGTCCAAGAAGGATTCAATGTGCCATTGCTGGATGGAAAATAAAGAGGGCCATGTGGTAAGGAATATAGGTAGCCTCTGGGAACTGAGAGCTGATCCAGACAAGAACACCACCTGATCAACACCTTGGTTTCAGCCTTGTAATACTCTGAACCCAGAACCCAGCAATAGCCTACCAGGCTTTTGACTGACAGATCTGTGAGCTTACTGAGTATTTTAAGCTGCTAAATGTGTGATGATTTGTTACATAGCAAAACAAATGAATACAGGTGTAAAATAACTTATAAATAATATTCAAAATTTTATTACATAAAATAAGTTCACCACTTTCAAGTGGCTAGCTCAATGAGTTTTAACAAATTTATTAGGTTGTGCAACCACTCTCTCAATCAAATATAAAGCATTGCCATCACTCCACAAGTTTCCTTGAGGGGCACAATAGAACTTTTGGAGTGATGGCAATCAGTTCTCTCCCTCAATCCCTGGTCCCTAAGCTACCTACCTATTTTCTGTTTCTATCCCTTTCTGCCTCTATATAAGTGGAACACTGTGCATGTAACCTTTTGTGTCTGATTTCTTTCACTTCACATAATGCAATTGAGATTCATCTGTGTTGTTGCATGTGTGTGTTAGGCTATTATTGCGTTGCTATAAAGAAATACCTGAGACTGGGTAATTTATAAGAAAAGAGGTTTGGCCAGGCACAGTGACTCATGCCTGTAATCACAGCACTTAGGGAGTCCTAAGTGGGCAGATTGCTTGAGATCTGGAGTTCAAGACCCATCTCTACAAAACATGCAAAAATTAGCCAGGAATGCTAGTATGCATTTATAGTCCCAGCTACTTGGTGGGCTAAGGTGGGAGGATTGCTTGAGTCTGAGAGGTTGAGGCTGCAGTGAGCCATGTTCATGCCACTGCACTCCAGCCTGGGTGACAAAATGTCTCAAAAAAAGAAAAGAGGTTTAATTGGTTCACAGTTCTGCAGAGTGTACAGGAAACAGTGTCAGCATCTGCTTCTGGGGAGGCCTCAGGAAGCTTGTACTTGTGGCAGAAGGCAAAGTGGGAGAAGGCACTTCACATGGTGAGAGCAGAAGCAAAAGAGAGTTGGGTCAGGGGCTGGGGAGGTGCCACACACTTTTAAATGACCAGATCTCTCAAGAACTCACTATCGTGAAGACAGCACCAAGCCATGAGGGTCCCACCCCCATGACCCAAACACATCCCACTAGGCCCCACCTCTAGCACTGGGGATTACAATTCAACATGAGATTTGGGTGGGGACAAATATCCAAACTATATAATTCCATCCCTGACACCTCCCAAATCTTGTGTCCTTCTCACAATGCAGAATACAATCATGACTTCCCAATAGCCTCCCTAAGTCTTAAGTCATTTAGCATGAATTCAAAAGTCAAAAATCCAAATTCCAAAGTCTCATCTGAAGCAAGGCAAGTCCCTTCCACCTATATGCCCGTAAAATAAAAAAAAAAAAATTCATTACTTTGAAGATATAATGGGGGTACAGGCATTGAGTAAACATTCCAAAAGGGAGATATTGGCCAGAAGAGGCTACAGACCCCACACAAGTTCGAAACCCAGAAGGGCAGTCATGAAATCTTAAAGCTCCAAAATAATCTCCTTTGACTCCAAGTCTCATATCCAGGGCACACTGGTACAAGGGGTGGGCTCCCAAGATCTTGGGCAGCTCTGTCCCTGTGGTTTTGCAAGGTTCAGTCCCTGTGGTTGCTCTCACAGGCTGTTGAGTGCCTAGGGCTTTTCCAGGTGCAGGGTGCAAGCTGCCAGTGGATCTACCATTCTGGGGTCTTGAGGATGGTGGCACCCTTCTCACAGCTCCACTAAGCAGTACCCTGGTGGAGACTCTGTTGGGGGAGTTCCAACCCCACATTTCCTGTCTGCACTGCCCTAGTAGAGGTTCTCTGTGGGGGCTCCACCCTTGCAGCAGGCTTCTGCCTGGGCACCCAGGCTTTTTCATGTATCCCCTGGAATCTAGGTGGAGGCTGCCAAGCCTCCTTAACTCCTGCATTCTGTGCACCTGCAAGCTTAACACCATGTGGAAGTCACCAAAGCTTATAGTTTGCATTCTCCAAAGTGGCAGTTTGAGCTGTACCTAGGCCCCTGCCCCTTTGAGCCCTGGATGGAGCTGGAGTGGTAGGGATGTGAGAAGCAGTGTCCTCAGGCTTCTTAGAGAAGCAGGGCCCTGAGTCTGGCCCATGAAATCATTCTTCCCTTACAGGCCTCTGGGCCTGGGAGGGGCTTCCCATTAGATCTCTGAAATGCCTTCCAGGCCTTTTTCCCATTGTCTTGGATATTAACACTTGGCTCCTTTTTAGTTATGCAAATATTTCTAAAAAGTGTTTGTTCCATGGCCTGCCTGTATTCCCCTCCCCAGAAAAGTATTTTCCTTCTTTGCCACATGGCTAAGCTACAAATTTTCCAAACTTTTATGCTCTGCTTCCTGTTTAAATATAAATTCCAACTTTAAGTCATTTCTTTGCTCCCACATCTGAGCCTAAGCTGTTAGAAGCAGCCAGGCAAACTCTTGAATGCTTTGCTGCTTAGCAATTTCTTCCACCAGTTACCCTAAATCATCACTCTGAAGCTCAACCTTCCACAGGTCCCTAGGGCATAAACATAATGCAGCCAAGCTCTTTGCTAAGGCATAACAAGGGGGGCCTTTACCCCAGTTCCCAATAAGTTCCTCATTTCCATCTGAGACCTCATCGACCTGGATTTCACTGTCCATATCACTACTGGCATTTTGGTCATAACTACTTAATTAGTCTCTAGGAAGTTCCAAGCTATTCTTATCTTCCTGTCTTCTTCTGAGCCCTCCAAACTCTTCCAACCTCTGCCTGCTATCCAGTTCCAAAGTCGCTTCTACATTTGTATGTATTTTTATAGCAATGTCCCACTCCTCAGTACCAATTTTCTGTATTGGGTCATTCTAGCATTGCTATAAAGAAATACTTGAGACTGGGTTATTTATAAAGAAAAGAGGTTTAGTTAGCTCATAGTTCTGCAGGCTTTACAGGAGGCATGGTGCTGGCATCTGCTTGGCTTCTGGTGAAGCCGCAGTGAGCTTTGAATCATGGCAGAAGGTGAAGTGGAAGCAGGCATATCACAAGGCAAAATCAGGAGCAAGCACATGTGCTCATGTGTGAGAGAAAGAGAGAGAGAGGGAAAGAGAAAGAAAGAGAGAGAGAGGGAAAGAGAAAGAGAGAGAGAGAGAGGGAAAGAGAAAGAGAGAGAGTGTGTGTGGGGAAAGGGGAGGTGTGACACACTCTTAAATGACCAGATCTTGTGAGAACTCATTATCACAAAGACAGCACCAAGCCATGAGGAATCTGTCCCCATGATCCAGATACCACCCCCAGGCCCCACCTCCAGCAGTGGGGATTACAATTCAACATGAGATTTGGGCTGGGACAATTATCTAAACTATATCAATGTGTCTGTAGTTCATTCTTTCATTGTGGAGTAATAGTTCATTGTATTATTATAATTTGTTTATTCACCTGTTGATGTATACTTGAATTGTTTCCAATTGTTGGCAATTATAAATAAATGCTCTGAGCATTTACATAAAAGTCTTTGGTGTGGATATCTAAGTAAATATGTAACTGTGAAATTGCTAGATTCTAAGATGTTTGTGTTGAACTTATGAGAAACTGTCAAACTGTTTTCCAAAGTGACTGTTCCAATTTGCATTCCCATCAGAAAATTTTCTGTCTCACCAATTAATGGCCCAGCACACTTGAGCAGTTATTTAATCTTTTCCATCTCTTACATTCTCATTCATAAAGTGAGATTATCATAATCCCACTTTACAGGTCTGTTGTGATGATTAAATAATGAAAGATACAAATCAAGCATGAATCTCATCCCACAAACTTAGGGTTACAAGAAACGTAACTTTATTATTGTTGCTACAGGTGAATTTAGCTGCTATTTCAGCCACCATTCTGCTAGATGATGGAAATTTATTAACAGCCAATTAAGTGTCTGGGTGATTTCCAGGCAAACTCTCAGCCCTCCCTCCTCATCTCCCTGCAGTAAACCTCAGTTCTGGAGTGTTTTCTGTTGTGAGAGCATGTGTCTGTGTAGGTGGACTAAGTATCTAGGTTCCTATCTAGGTAGCTATCTAGGTTCCTATCTAGGTAGCTATCTAGGTTCCTATCACTGTCACTGTCATCCTCACACACACTGACTTCTGCTGAGATAGCTGTTTTTCAGTCTGGCTTCTGGTCATATGGCTCTTATAGACTCTGACTAAAAGGCTGCTGTAGGTTTGCCAGTTTTCTGGGCTAGGTCTGAGACACAGAAGAAAACATTCACGTGCTTCTGGTGCACTTATGGGGAGTATAGGGACCCAGCTGGGCTGCCCTGGCCTGCCTGTTTGAACACAATGTATAGCCACTTCAGGTCCTCCATGAAGCTTGTAGCTTTTCAAGACTTGACTCTTCTTTCTCTCTGGTTCTACTATGACAATAAGAAATTATTTTTAAAAATTGAAACTATTTTGATTAATATATCAAAATATTATCCAGTTACATTATATAAATTATGTGCAAGTACTACTAGGTCATAATGTCTTTATCTGGCATTCTTTCACTAAAGGCTTTAAAATCAATGTTCTTAACCCTTAATCTATAGACAGCATAAATATTTAAATGTATCTCTTTGTTTCCTTTGCTTTTTTTTTTGAAAAAAAAAAGCTTGCTCTGTATTTTTTGCAAGTTCATTATTTCCATTTTTTTTTGCCTCTAGCTATGATCATTGCTTTAAACATTAAGCTCCTCTAGAGCAGAGATTGTATTTTTTCTAGATATTACAGCCATTTCCTGATAGTTCTGATAGCTCTTCCATCTTCCCTTCTCACTCACAAAAGGCAAGAGGCTCACTCTCTGCACTATTCTCAAATATAGCCTGACACTCTAGCCAAAACAGTCTGCTTGCAGTTCGCCTATTCACAAATATCTGCTGAGAATCAGCCATTCAACGGTAACCATGTCCTGTATTATGGGGCCAAGGGGCAGAAAATTAAAAAAGTAACAACACCTAATGTTTGTTGAGCACTATACATTGACTTTTCTAAATGTTTTATGTGTGTTATTTTATTGGGTAGTCCCAGCTCTTTGAGGTATGTACCTTTATTATCTCAGTTTTACAGATGAAAAATTCAAGTGGCTGAGAGGTGAAGCATCTTGCCAAAGTTTTCTCAGCTAGTAAGCAGTAGAACCAGGATTCTAACCTATGTGGTCTGACTTCCAAGCCAACACTCCCAACTACCATGCAGAACTCAGGAGGTCTGTCAAGTTGCTACCAAACCTAAGGGCTCCTTATGCAGAAATCAGTCAAATGTGGTTGCTGGTTGCTGTTAAGAAACTGTAGTCATTGCACTTGAATGGTAATTTCCACATTATAAGTAACGCTGCAGGCTAGTGAATTGGAAGGTGACATGGTTCTCAGTGGTTTATAGCATGTTGCCATGTGAAAGGTGCCCTGTCTTGTGGCATAAGCATTTTTTCCCTGGTGGTAGAGCCTTACAGAGGAAATGGCTGAATAAGGCTATCAGAGTTTGAAAGCACTTTTCATGCCCTGTTCCACAACTTGTGCTCTGATCTCTCTTATCCTCACCAAGTAACAAGTAACTTGTTATCCCCAGTATAGCACGCTACAGTTTACAAACCTCGAGGGTTTGCTCTTTGTCTTAATATGAGAGGCTGTTGGAGTTGCATGCACCATCAAGTGCAATCTAACATTGATTTCCTGTTCAAGAGAATATTGAGTGGAGAGAACAAAGGCATCATGGAGCCATGGCTCTCGCTGTGGTCAGGGAGAGGAAGCAGGAGCCCAAGGAAGGGAAGCAAATGGCTCATTAGAGTGGGTGGTTAGGATGAGAGCAAAGGGAGAAGTGGAGCTTAATGGACTGAAGTGGTTAAGCTATGAGGAGAAAATAGCATCCGAGAATGACAAGGGCAAAATCAACAAAGAGTCAAGGTCAGAATTCAATAAAGAGAAGCTGGGGAGAAGAAATATTTCAATATCCCAACCGAGGTGACTAAAGTGTCCAACTAAATAAGGGTGTTCCCCTAATTGTTTGAATAGGCCAATGGGTCAACCAATCTTATCCTTCTGAAGTACCCCCTCATCTCAGCCCCAGCTAGTTTTGGAACAGAAAGAGGGTGGAAGGGTGGGGGTAGGGTGGGGGGAAGAAAGAGAGAAAGAAAGGAAGAAAAATAAGGAAAGGAAATTACATTTTTCGTAAGGGTAGAAGGGAGTTTTATTCATGAATGTAGCCAAGTCTCAGAAACATGCACGGTTGTGAGACCTCAGGAGGGGTCTTCTCTTCTTTTTCTGCTTTTCTGCTTTATTCTTCACTCTCTTTTTCTTTTTCTTTTTCTTTTTCTTTTTTTTTTCTTTTTTGGGACCACAACAGTTCCTTAACATCTGTGTTAGAGGCCCATCCCGATTCTTTCTCTGGTTTCCAATTCTACATTTCAGGAAGATAAGATTCTGACTGGCTCAGCCTAGTCAGTTGCCCACCCGTGAACTAAACAATTGTGCCTAGATTTGGGATCAAGTTTTATTAGCATGGCTAGTAGAAACCTACCATGTGGTTCAGGGTTCTTTCTTCATTTTCATCATCTCCCAGGCCAACCCACGTTGCTGTGAGGATTAAATTAAATAATGGGGCCAGGCACAGTGGCTCACACCTATGATCCCAGCGCTTTAGGAGGTCAAGGTGGGAGGACTGCTTGAGGCCAGGAGTTCAAGACCAGCCTGAGCAATGTAGTAAGACCCCATCTCTACAAAACATGTTTAAAAAAAGAAAAATCGGCTGTGTATGCTGGCATGCACCTGTAGTCCTAGCTACTCTAGAGGCTGAGACAGGAAGATCCTTTGAGCCCAAGAGTTCAAGACTGCAGTGAGCCATAATCACAACACTGCACTCCAGCCTGGGCGATGAAGCGAGACCTTGTCTGAAATAAATAAAATAAAATATGTGAAGGGGTGCCATGAAAGTGTACAGCACTACTGCAGTTCTTATAGCTGAAATATGTAACCAGAGGGAAGTGCCAAAAATTGCTTTTGTGGTAATAGTATTAGTTTTCATGTATTACAAAGATACCCTGGGTATATAAAGAATCTTCTAAATTGAAATCAATTTTCTTCATCTGGGATTTGATTCTAAACTCTTTGGCTTGCAAAAGATGCAGTGAGGCAAAAGCAGGCTTTCTAAGACCAGATCACCTGATCTGTACAGAAGATGAGTCTCGGAATTAGAAGGGGGTGGTCATCATTTGGTATTCAGAAATTAAAACAAGGTTGTTAAGCACCAATCAAGGATGTTTGAAGGGAAAAGTGGCTAAATTTTAAGATTACTCAAGAGAAAGTGTTTTCTGGAAAAGAAGCCAATTACACACCCTGGGGAGAGTGCTTTATGTTGTTAGTGATAATTGTTCCCATTAACTTTGCTGCAGAGACGCTTTGGTACACTATGCCTAGATGTGGATATGGTCACTTTCTTTGAGTTAAATGTAAACTACTTTAGACCAGATGGCTTCTGGTCTGTAGATTTCTATTGAATTTCCTTTATTCACCTAAACTGTTAAAAAAAAAAAAAACCCAAAAAACTAAAAGAAAAAATATCATAAGCTTTCATGTAAAAATTCGTTTTAGAGATTCTTATACTTGAGATTACAGCATCTGATTTTAGCTGATAAAGCCTTAAATTCCATTCTGCTTCATGCTTGAAATTCGAAGCATTCTGAAAGGAATGCAGATGATTTACTTCTAACTTGCTGTGTCAGCTGGAGTAAATTATTTAACTGATTTGTGCTTTTTTTTTGAGGAGAGGTTACATTAGTCAGCCTCTTGAGTGTTTCTGGGACCCTTAAGTGTAAAAACCATCCTGCAGTACATTATCCAAGGTAACTCATGGCAGAGTCTGTTTTTCTCTGCTTTGATAGCAGTAGATTGTGGAGTTTTAATTACTAATGTACTTTCCATGCGTCCAAGTGATGATAAGATGCACCATCAATTTAATAGGAAATTTTCAAAGCAACAGTAGGGAGAGCAGAAGTATGTATCAATTGTAGTGTACTTTTTAATTTCAGCAACATTAAAATGTAAACATATATACATATTAAAATTGAAGAAATGTGGTGATGCCTAATTCCCAGAGATGTTCTGAAAATTAAATAAGGTTCTCATTCCACACTGTTAAGTGTTACAATGAAAATATTATTACTTGCCTCACCCACCCCACAGCCCAGCCTTTAATAATATACTAGGGACTTGAAAAAAATAGATATGTCATTCAATTTAGGGATCAAATTTTTTCATGAGTGTCATTTTTTAAAGGGGAGATATGTTATTCGTTTTTTTGTTTTTTTTTTTTTTTAGACAGGGTCTCACTCTGTCACCCAGGCTGGAGTGCAGTAGCGCAACCTTGGCTCACTGCAACTTCTGCCCCCTGGGGTTCAAGCAATTCTAGTGCCTCAGCCTCCCAAGTAGCTGGGAGCATGTGCCACCATGCCTGTCTAATTTTTCTATTTTTAGTAGAGACAGGGTTTCGCCATGTTGGCCAAGCTGGTCTTGAACTCCTGACCTCAAGTGATCTACCCGCCTCAGCCTTTCAAAGTGCTGGGATTACAGGCATGAGCCACCACATCCAGCCAAGGGATATGTCATTCTCAACAATAGCTAATACACAGAGACTGTAGAACCAGAAGGAATTCTTTTTTTTTTTTTTTCTTTCTTTGAGACAGAGTCTTGCTCTGTTGCCCAAGCTGGAGTGCAGTGGCACCATCTTGCCTCACTGCAACCACCGCCTCCCAGGTTCAAGCAATTCTCCTGCCTCAGCCTCCTGAGTAGCTGGGACTACAGGCACCCGCCACCACGTCTGGCTAATTTTTGTGTGTTTGTTTGTTTGTTTGTTTGTTTGTTTGTTTGAGGCGGAGTCTCCCTCTGTCGCCCAGGCTGGAGTGCAGTGGCACGATCTTGGCTCACTGCAAGCTCCACCTCCTAGGTGCATGCCATTCTTCTGTCTCAACCTCCCAAGTAGCTGGGACTACAGGCGCCCGCAACCACATCCGGCTAATTTTTTGTATTTTTAGTAGAGATGGGGTTTCGCTGTGTTAGCCAGGATGGTCTTGATCTCCTGACCTCTTGATCCACCCACCTCGGCCTCCCAAAGTGCTGGGATTACGGGTGTGAGCCACCGCACCCGGCCAAATTTTTGTATTTTTAGTAGAGACAGGGTTTCACCATATTGGTCAGGCTGGTCTCGAACTCCTGATCTTGTGATCCAGCCGCCTTGGCCTCCCAAAGTGCTGGGATTACAGGCATGAGCCATCGCGCCCAGCCCCAGAAGGAAATTTAAAGTTCAATGAATTTTATCCCCAAAGTTTATAATAGAGAGAAACAGAGGTTCAGAGAACTAAAATGACTTCTCTATATGCATATGGTTCATGGCACAGTTGAGACAGAAAGAGGACTTTTTATAGATAATGTTGACAATTGTTAGTAATTATGATTATATACAGTGAAGCATTGAAGCTAGCTTTGTAACTGCAGTTCAGACAAAGGAGTGGTAGGATGCTAATCCCCCAAATGCACAATGTTTTAGCAAAAGTACAGTGCAAGGATAAGCTGATTTATGTTGTAGAATTGAGGTGGTGGGGATTGAGAGAGTGAAAGCTGTCAGAATCAAAATGGAGTCACTAATGTTAAAAAAAAAAAAAAAAGAAAGAAAGAAAAACAGAAAAAAAAAACTCTGACAAATAGAGCAATGAAGGGAGAGTTTTCATGCATAAATGTCTCGTAACAAAAACGACCGCAAAAGACTCCAAAACCTACAACCTTGCACAGAGGCCATCACAACCCTACACCAAAAAATACTTCTATCAGGACATCTGCCCAGCAACTGCCTGTCCAGCCTTGAACTGGCATCACCCCTGTTATTGATATTTGTAGCCAAGGGTAATTATTTCGAAACAATTATGCAACCTTCCTCATTTTTTTCCCTTAAAAACCTCTGTCTTCTGTTACCTCCCTGAATACACACAGAGTTTACTATGGCAAGCATCTTTCCATTGTGGTACTTTTTTCCCAAATAAACCTCTTCTTTTAGAGAGCCTGTCTCTTTGTTATTTAGGTGACAAGAGTGCATGATAAATGCATAGGTGTAGAATTCTGATGTACTAGATCACCTGCTCCCTGTGGAAAATGAAACTACACTCAGCCTGAGTGGAGGAGTGCTTGAACTGTAAGTCCTTCTGTACATGAAAGGAGTTACACACCCCTCCAGGAGGCCACCCCTACCCCCAAGCAGTTTGTTTTGGTCCAAAAATGACAAAGGAGACTGGACCTCAGCCATATGGCTACTGGTCTGGGGCAGACCTGTTCACAGTAGAACCATAAGAGGTTATGACTTCCCTGTGGTCACCAGGAGGCTGGGCTGAGCTGGCGTAAATGATGGCACTTGCTAGGATCACAGGAATGCATCTTTAAGTTCATTCAGTTACAGACCTACCCATACACTGCATTTCTGACATGACCCTGTAGATTCCATAGCACATTTCTGGAAGGCTTATCTGAGAGTTGCAGGCAGGATCCAGCTCATTGTGGCTTTATCTACACAAGGCTGATGAGGACAAGGTTGTTACCATCTCCCATCTGTGGCTACTGATGCCTGGTTAAATAATTGTTCCAAGCCCCCTAGCTGAGGGGAAGTGGAGTCAGGTCTCTTAATGCTGTGCGATGCTCTATCTGGCCTTAGCTTGGCCTGCTCTTCAACTTTGACACAAACTCGAAGCAAGCTGCAAAGCCGGACTAAAGGTTCATAGGATTTTAAAACAGAGCCTGGCGTGGTGGCACAGGCCTGTAGTCCCAGCTACTTGGGAGGCTGAGGTAGGAGGATCGCTTGAGTCCAGGTGTTCAAGGCTGTAGTGAGCTATGATCGTGCCACTGCACGCCAGCCTGGGCGACCCAGCGAGACTCCAACCGCCGACCCCACAACAAAAACAGAAAGTAGGAAACGCCGTCTGTATTTACAACTAGCTCTTTTAGTTTTCAGACATGAGTATTATGACAATATTCATTTGGTAGTTCAGGATCCGAGCGAGGGAAAGCCTAAGCGAGCTGCTGAGTGGGGCCAGTGGTCCCGGGGCGTCCTGACTTCCAAGGCTCTGGGCCTTCGTGCTGCGGCCAGGAGCGCGTCGCCACGCCCCTCCCCAGGGGTCCCCCTGCAGGGGTTCCTGTCCCCTAGGCACCGAGCCCCAAGCCCCGGGCGCAGACTGCAGCTTCCCCCTGCCTGACCCCGCCAGCCTGCGCCTCCTCACCCGGGGACTAGCAGAAGCCTGGGCCTGCGCCTGGCGCTACGACTCCGGTCTTTAGTCTTTGTTTGGAGCACGAGAGAACCTGGGACGGAGGGAGGCATGACTTCAATATTCATATCGTTGTTAAATAAACGATTTCCTAATTTGTATCTGTTTCATGCCAGCGTGAAACTTCTGTAGGCAGAGCCGGCTGCGCTGCCAGTACTTCCTTCTGCTCGTCCCCACCCACCTCTGCCTCCCCCACCCAGCCTTCCCTCGGCAGCAGCGGGGAAGAACAGCCGAGCAGACCAAACAGCCGGGGCCGCGGGTGGGAGGCTGTTCCTGCAGCTCGTGGCTGGCGTTGGAGAATGTGGAGATTTTCCCATTCATAAAAGGAAGGTCCCCACTTGCTGCCTTCCAGCCCGCCGCACACCGCCACATCCGCAGCGGGGTAGGGCTGGGTCTGGGGGCGCCGGGTTCCCCGGGGCCTACCCGGGCGCGCTCTCGCCTTTCTCGGGAAGCCCCATTTTGTGAGCGGCACCGCGTGTCCTCGCTCAGTCCGTGCACACAGTTGACCTGGAGCGCGGATGAGCACCCTTGGTTGAAAAGAAGAGACAAAATGGCTTGTGGTTCAATTCATAAATAAAACCTCACCCTTGGACTTCAGGCTGCCCGACATTTTGGGACCTGGATTTTTTTGCTTTATCATAGTTTTAGGAAGCGACTGTCAGGCCATGTTGGCTATCCATTTCTAAACGACTGGCTTTTTAGGATCCCGTTTTCACCCTTCTATGGCGGTGGGTTGGGGGTGGGGGGTGGAACTGGAGTGGCCCAGGGAGACGATGGCAGGGGCGGGGCGGGGCAGGGCGTTGTACTGATTCAAGATGCAATCTCCATCCAAATAATGGATTGTTATTAACAATGATCCTCCCTGCAAAACCCTTAAAATTGCCCCTTGATTCCCTAGCAGCAAGAGGCGAGCCCTTATTCGCTGAGCTGAAGCCTCCTCCCCCCTCCTCCCCATTACTCTCTGCTCTGGAAATTACAACTCCTCGGCGCGCCGCGCGGGGAGGCAGCGGCAGCGGCGGGAGGGAGGCGGGCAGGGGATTCCCGAGCCAGCCGGGCGTTCGCCCTCCGCCCGCCGGCTGCAGCTTCGCGCGGCCAAGGTCAGAGGCGCCGCAGGAACAGCAGCTGGGAACCAGGGAAGCGGGTCAATCCCGGCCGCAGGGAGGAAGCCCCAGGGCGCAGTCAGCCGGCGTCCACAGCCGCCGAGGAGGAGGGTGAGCGGCTGTCTCCGGGCCGGTCGGGTCCCGCCGAGGTGGCCGCGGCCCCAGCGACCCGACGGGTGGCGGCCCAGGGGTCGGCGAGCGGGCAGCTGGAGCCCCACCTTCGGCTCCCGGGCGCTGTCCGCCGCCTCGTGGTGCTGATCCCAGCCCCACGGCTGAGCGGCCTTCGCACCTGCCTGCTCACCTCGCGATCACCCCGATAAGGAGCTGGGCGGGGGCAGAAGAGGGGCCTCGGGGTAGCCGCCCACCGGAGCCAGGGGCTGAAGCAGCGAGCGCACAGCAGCCCGGCCGCTGGTCCTGGGGTGGAGAGGAGGCGCGCGCTGCAGCCGGCGGCGGCGCTGGTGCTGATTCATCACCTAAAGCTCCTCGCAGGCTACCGCTAGGGCAGCCGACCCGCTCCGGACTCTGGCAGCAGGTTGAAGCCGCTGGTGCGGGAGCCTCGCGCAGGAGGTGAGGACCCCCTCCCTTCTCTCGCCCCCCAATCATCTTAGGGCGGTGGCTACAGGACAGAGAGAGGGGCGTGCCCCTCGGCTGTGAAGTGGGCATGCCCGTGTGATGCCCCCGCCCGCCGTCTCACCGGGGCGCACCACGCTGGTCCTCCTCCGCCAGTCTCCCGAGCTCCGGCCATTCATCCCCAGCGCAAAGCAGCGCGGGCAGCCCGCGCCGCGATGGAGGAAGAGCTGAAGTGTCCCGTGTGCGGCTCTCTGTTTCGGGAGCCTATCATCCTGCCCTGTTCCCACAATGTCTGCCTGCCTTGCGCTCGCACCATCGCGGTGCAGACCCCGGACGGTGAGCAGCACCTGCCCCAGCCGCTCCTGCTTTCCCGGGGATCGGGGCTGCCAGCGGGCGCCGCCGCCGCTGCCTCTCTGGAGCACGACACTGCGGCGGGCCCGGCCTGCAGCGGTGCAGGCGGGAGTGCAGCTGGCGGCCTCGGCGGCGGTGCGGGAGGTGGCGGAGACCACGCGGACAAGCTCAGCTTGTACAGCGAGACAGACAGCGGCTACGGGTCCTACACCCCGAGCCTCAAGTCCCCCAACGGGGTTCGCGTGCTGCCCATGGTGCCCGCACCACCCGGCTCCTCGGCTGCGGCGGCTCGGGGTGCCGCCTGCTCCTCGCTGTCCTCGTCTTCGAGCTCCATCACGTGCCCGCAGTGCCACCGCAGCGCCTCCCTGGACCATCGCGGCTTGCGCGGCTTCCAGCGCAACCGGCTGCTCGAGGCCATCGTGCAGCGGTACCAGCAGGGCCGCGGGGCCGTGCCGGGGGCGTCTGCAGCCGCGGCGGTGGCCATCTGCCAGCTGTGCGACCGCACCCCGCCAGAGCCAGCAGCCACGCTCTGCGAGCAGTGCGACGTCCTCTACTGCTCTGCCTGCCAGCTCAAGTGCCATCCATCCCGGGGACCCTTCGCCAAGCATCGCCTGGTGCAGCCGCCGCCGCCGCCCGCGCCCGCTGAGGCAGCCTCCGGGCCCACTGGCGCCGCCCAGGGCGCCCCCAGCGGAGGCGGCGGCTGCAAGAGCCCGGGAGGAGCGGGGGCCGGGGCGACTGGGGGCAGCACGGCCCGCAAGTTCCCCACGTGTCCCGAGCATGAAATGGAGAACTACAGCATGTACTGCGTGAGCTGTCGAACCCCGGTGTGTTATCTGTGCCTGGAGGAGGGCCGGCACGCCAAGCACGAGGTGAAGCCGCTGGGGGCCATGTGGAAGCAGCACAAGGTGAGCCCGCGGGACGCGGGAGTGCAGGTGCCAGGGAAGAGGGTACGAGGAGAAAGGCTCTTGGCCTCTCCCTTGGAGAGCTGGCAGAAAGTCGGTCAGAGGGTCAAGCAGGAATTACCTCACTCATTAGCCATTCATTCTATTAGATAGTCATTTGACAAACACGTAAGGGACTCCCGGTACTTTGGACTGGATGCTGGAGATGGGAAGGTTTTAGGATTTATGTAGGCACCTGAGGTTTTAGGATTTATGTAGGCACAGGGCACCCAAAACGCAGACACAGGGATCTTTTACTCCCAACGTCTGACTAATAAGTTACCTTGATGGTCCCTTTTGAGTTAAGGCATGCAGGATCTCCTTTTCCCCTCTGCCATTTTCAGCAACTTATGGCTGGCAATGTGTCCTTGTATCTGATACTGCGAGAAAGAGAGGAGCCATCAAAATCTGGTTAGGTCCTTGATCAGACCCCAAGTCAAGACTAGAGTTGGTTTTTCTAACATTCACCTAAATTTCCCATCCAAAGGCCAAAGATGAGCAATTGGACTCACTTCCCCAGAGGTCAATGAACAACGCCTGGCAGAGTTAGAATCTTGTGGGAAGGACCCCTAACCGCCTCTGGAACTTCAGACACCAATTATTCCTTGTAGTCTTACCAGTAAACTCTCACTGCAGAGGCAAGAGGTCTCCACACAGCCCAGCCAGAAATATATATTTGAATTGAGGAGGAAAACAAAGTAATTGGCCGAGGCTATCCAACTGGACATAAGCAAAAAGTGAGCACAGATGAGAGGAAGAGACTAAGAGACTAACGATTCCTATATAAATTTGTTGTTCATATATAATTACTCTATAGTATTATCTGCTATAATGAGCATATGTTGTTATTATAATTTAACATTTTAGAATAAAAAATTAGAAAAAACAAACATGAAACACTTTAGGAATCCACCTTTAAGAGGAGAATTTGCATAATACATAGGAAAAAAAGATAAATATGTAGTCAAATCCCTAGTTCTAGAGCAGTAGTTCTCAACTGTGTCCAATTTTCACCCCTTACCCCAACCCCTCCCCAACATTTTGCAATGTCTGGGGACATTTTTAGTTATCACACCTAGAAGGTGCCACTGGAACCTAGTGGATAGAGGCCAGGGAAGCTGATAAACATTCTACAGTGCACAGGAAAACTCCTCAAAACAATTATCCAGCCCCAAATGTCAACAGTGCTCTGGAGAGAAATCCTGCTCTATAGTTACACAGACCTGTATCCAAATCTTAGGAGTTGCAATTTACTAGCTGTATGAGTCTAGGCACAATTTAAAACCCATTGGAAAAAAATACCAAACTTAGACAATTGTGGTAAGGATTAAGCATAATACTGTATGTTTAGCCTCTAGCACAGCACCTTAAATATAATTGATAAATAACGTTAAATGTTACTGCTTATTGTATAGTCCTACTACTTAAAACCAGTGAATTTGCAGAAAGCTACAGGGCAGTAGCAAAGAGTGCTTATTTGGCCTCATTGTCTTGGTTAGCTGGAGAAAACATGAGCTGGCAACTTTTGGTAGGGTTTATGCTGAGTCCTAAAATAGCTTTGAGCTGAATCAGAATTGTTGCCTTGAATTAGTTATCATTCATATGATATTTTGTTGCATATTGCTTCACGCTAATTGTAGCTATCTTACTTATTTCATCTTTTAAGTGAATAAACATCATTTTACAAATAAAGAAATTATTTGTAAAAAGGGCTGTGACCAATTACCAAGACAAGAAGTACAGATTCCAAATCTCACATTCAGATTTCACAAACTGCTAAATCTTCACAGCTTAGAGAGCCAAAACTAATTCTGAGTGTTGCCACTCAGATGTTCAGAATTAGTGAAGAGTGGAAACCAAAGAGTTGAGATGAGAATTTGCAATTGTAAGAGAAATTAAGTGTCTTACATGGAAAAGTGAGTTGGATAATGAACTATGGTTTAAAGAACTAAGGTTATACAGGAAAAATCATTGGTCATCCCTGGCTTGGTGTCAACAGCAGTTATATAAAATTTCTATCCGCAGCCAACAATGCAAAGTTATGAGGAAATCTGGGAAGCACATGTGATATCTGCCCCCTACAGTGGGCAGTGTAAACTGTGGGAATATGACTATGCCGGATCTCAATTTTGTGACATCCTCCTAAATCCAGAAGGAACACTATGAGATACTTTTGTGAACACCTGTTTTCAAGAATGAATAGAAGTGCTGCTGTTCTTCTTCAGCAGGTGCTGTTGATTTCTACAGAAAGGAAAATTACATAGTGCTTATTATGAGCATTTCACCTGGGGGCTGGCAATCAAAAGAAACAATAAATGGGAGAGCCTTGGTCAAACACTGTTGGTCTTGCTTTGTGGCTGGGCATCTAGACCAGCATGTACACTGTGAGGGTGGCTACTTTTGAAAGACAAACTAAAACACTGCATTAAGACTTCCACTGTTGGCAATTTAAGTTTTTCAGTAAAACACGAAGTCTCTGGATTTTGTTGTTGTTGTTGTTGTTGTCATCTAAGAATCTCAGAATCTTGACAAAGCCTCATTGCATCACCAGAACTAGAATTGGGACAGCAACATTTCTCTAACATTCCTGTGATTAAAGAAGCTGTCATCAAAGCCTTGCTTTAATTTTTCTCTGGCGTTACTGCAGCTTGCCTTCTGATTAGTGATTCTTAAGTAAAGAGACATATATGTGACACTGAAATCTATTTTAAAATAAGATTATCACCTTTTAAAAGCAGTGTAAAAAACTTTAGGTCTTGGCTAAACACATTTCTGTATGAATTTCTTGGGAGAGGATTAACTGTTTCAAAGAGCTTCTGATGTGAAGATGGGATAGGGAAGGGTAACTGTACAGGAGAGCTTTTGGTTTTTTACTTCTTGATTATGAAAATGTTTTTCCTGAAGCTGGAGGAAAGGGTTACTGTGTACCATAGCTCTTTCCTAGTGTGACATGCCACAGAACGTCAACATCTATAACTCCTAGCTCAGGGAGAACTCTGACCTGCTGGGTGCAGATGGCTAGCTCTGAATTAAACTGGGTAGGAGTTGATTCCTAAGTTGAGGTTAGAGAATAATTCTTTTTTCCTTATAGTTAAGCTCTTCTTCTGGAGTTCTTTGAGAGCCATGGTAAATAGAAGAGCCTTAAAAGAAAATCTCACTGATACTCCAGGAGTACTATTCCCACTGAGTCAGCACCTCACAAAAGCAAGGGAGAGGGTAGCCTGGAAAGCTCAGGAAAGACAGGACTTTTGATCATTCGAATGTCTTTTTTTTTTTTTTTTAAGAGATAGGGTCTTACTACATTGCCCAGGCTTGTCTCCAACTCCTGGCCTTAAGTGATCTTCCTGCCTTGGCTTCCCAAAGTGCTAGAGTTACAGGTGTGGGCCACTGCACCCAGCCAACTCCCACATCTTAAGGCTCTGCCAAAGGGCAGGTGGCTTCTCAGCCTGCTGTCTTACCTTATTTTGTGAAAAGGGTATGTTAGGCTTTAAAGGCTCAGAAGAAACACTTCTTCTATTAAAGGGGATAATACATACGTGACAAAGAACATGGAGTCATAGATGCACTGTGATCACAGGTAAAAATATTTTAATGTTTGTAATTCTTTTTTTTCTTTTTTTAATATTTTGAGACAGGGTCTCTCTCTGTTGCCCAGACTGGAGTGCAGTGCTGCGATCACAGCTCACTGTGGCCTCAACTTCCTGGGCTCAAATGATCCTCCCACCTCAGCCTCCCAAGTAGCTGGGACTACAGTCACACCCCACCACCATGCCTGGCTAATTTTAAAATTTTTTGTAGAAATGAGGTCTTGCTCTGTTGGCCAGGCTGGTCTCAACTGAACTCCTGGCCTCAAGCAATCCTCGCACCTTGGCCTCCCAAAGCCTGGGATCGTGCCTGTAGGCGTGAGCGACTCCACCGGACCAACGTACATAATTTCTGACGGCTGCCTGCCACTTCCTCATAGGCATTTATATTTTATTTCATTAACACCTTAATACTGAATTTTGGGTTGTTTTCTGTCTTTTGCTGTTACAAACATTTTGCTCGTTAAATCTATGCCTACACTGTTAATTATCTCCTCAGGTTACATTTCTAGATATGGAATTGCTATGTCAAAGGATACCTGACTTTAAGATATCTAATTAATGTTTCCAAATTACCTTTCATAAAGATGACGCCTACTTTCTTTTTTAATGACAAAATTATGTAAACAATTAAAAATTCACGTGGATAGAGACCACAGGGAGAAATGATAAGGTGGATTGTCTTCTTTCTAGTAATTACTGTTTGTTATTTTCATTACATTATTGTTAGAACTATTTTTAAAAAGAAGGTGACATGTATCTAGATTTTCATATTTTTAACTACTAGTTAGGGATCTTCCCTCAACAATTGGTTTAACACGTACAGATATTGCTCACTATGACCTCTTGGATTTTAAGGTCCGTGAAAAGACAAGGCCTTGGGGGCCCACCTAAGGCATTTTTGGGTGGGGTTGGATGGGCAAAAAGAGTTAGGTAGGGAGAAGTGTTTCATAAAAACTTTCCAGGGGGCCTGAAGTCTACAACTCTATGGCTGATGATTGTATACTTGCTGCCAACTTTAAGCAGAGTGTTTGGAGTCCAAACTGAGAAGAGTCCGCCAGGGCTCTCAGAGCATGTGGCATGGAAATATGCTCATTCTCATTCTGAGTGGAAGCCCTAGATTTTCTTTTTTAACTTTTATTTGCTGAGATACAGTCTTGCTCTATTACTCAGGGTGGAGAGCAATGGCACTATCTCAGCTCACTGCAACCTCCGCCTCCCGGGTTCGAGTGATTCTGCCTCAGCCTCCCGAGTAGCTAGGATTACAGGCATGTGTCACCACACCCAGGTAATTTTTAGTATTTTTAGTAGAGACAGGGTTTCGCCATGTTGGCCAGGCTGGTCTTGAACCCCAGACCTCAAGTGATCCGTCTGCCTTGGCCTCCCAAACTGTTGGGATTACAGGTGTGAGCCACTGCACCAGCCTTTGATTATTTTCTTTTTTCCTTTTTTTTTTTTTCTTTTGAGACAGCGTTTCTGCTCTTGTTGCCCAGACTGGAGTTCAGCGGTGCACCATGTCAGTTCACTGCAACCTCTGCCTCCTGGGTTCAAGCGATTCTCCTGCCTCAGCCTCCAAGTAGCTGGAATTACAGGCATGCACCACCATGCCTGGCCAATTTTTGTATTTTTAGTAGAAACAGGGTTTCTCCATGTTGGTCAGGCTGGTCTCAATCTCCTGACCCCACGTGATCCACCCGCCTCGGCCTCCCGAAGTGCTGGGATTACAGGCATGTGACACCACACCCGCCCCGAAGCCTAAATTTTTGAGAAGTTGAATCTTTTACCAACTCTGAAGTTCTGGGAAAAGAAGTGCCTAGGCTGGCTTCTCTCCTATCTGCCCCAGATTGGCTAAGAACCAATGGCAAATCTGCTCAGAGCCCTGGGGAGATGAGCTGACTCCCGTAACTAGAGGCTGCAGCACTTCACACCATCTCTGTGCCAACATCACCACTGTCTTCAAGCCACCTTGTCTGTAGCCCTACCCTATGCTTAGATTTAATTCCAAGTAGGTAGGTAATTCAGGGACCCTTATGTTACCCCTTTAAAATGTTTTTTTCTTTCTCTTTTTTTTTTTTTTTTTTTGAGACGGAGTTTCACTCTTCTTGCCCAGGCTGGAGTGCAGTGGTGCAATCTCGGCTCACTGCAACCTCTGCCTCCTGGGTTCAAGAGATTCTCCTGCTTCAGCCTCCTGAGTAGCTAGGATTACAGGCATGTACCACCGCGCCCAGCTAATTTTTTATTTTTAGTAGAGACAGGGTTTCCCCGTGTTTGTCAAGCTGGTCTCAAACTCCCGACCTCAGGTGACCCGCCCACCTCTGCCTCCCAAAGTGCTGGGATTACAGATGTGAGCCACCGCGCCCAGTCTTTTTTTCTTTTTAATATGCTTTCCTTGTCACACACATCTAGGAAACAAAAAAATGGGTTTGAGGAAAGAAGGCAAGAATCCAGAAACTTGAGTTGCTTTATCTTCTCTTTGAAGACTATTTATATACAGAAATATAAGAGTTTAAAAGTTGAAGACAACCTCAAAGGCTGCGAATGAACAATCCTCCTGTCACTATTCATGAATGTATTTCATAATGTTTGCTGTGGTGGTCACTGTGTCGTTAAGGTATTGTTATATTTTTAGCCTGCAATGGAAAGGCTTTTATGCCAGTAGACATTCATGGTGATGGAGCTTACATGTGGAAGTCAACAGTATAGAGTGTTCTAGATGGGAGGAATCTCCTAATTCCTGAAACAGACCAGGGAAAGGGTCAGCAAACTGTGGCTACTGCCTGTTTTTGTAAATAAAGTTTTATTGAAACACGGCCACACTCATTTATTTACTATTGCCAATGGTTGCTTTTGGCCATATTTGCTTTTGGAAGAGTTGAGTGGTTGCAACAGAGATGATGTGGTCTGTAAAACTGAAAGTATTTACTATCTGGCCCTTAATAGAAAATAATTTGCTCTCCTTTAGATTGCAACCTTGTTGGTTGCAATCTAAGTGTGGTCCTCCACCCTGCAACAACAACATCAACCTGGGAGCTCATTGAAAATGCAGAATTTTGAATTTCAAACAGTCCTGCTGACTCAGGATTTGTGTTTTAGCAAGATTCTAGGTGATTTGCATGTACATTAAACTTTGAAATGCCCTAATGGGACTGCTTTTAGAGCTCCAGGGTGCTAGGCTCATGACTTCCACTGCAAGTCATCTGAGAAGAGGATGTGTCTCCTCTAGGGGGTCTGAGAGCTTTGAACTAGAGTCTTATTTAATTACCCTGGGCACCAGTCGGGATCTTTAGGTTACACAAACTCTGGGTACTGGGAAACCATATGGTGCTCAAAGACCACCTGGCCCAGAGATGGGCAGGAATCTCTAAGGGGTGGGAAGTGTCTGCAAATCTGTATGAGTCCTCTTGAGTTAGAGCAGAGGGGCCTGAGGAGAAAGAAATTCTGGAGAAATGCTTTCTGCTGCTTTCCTGGGATTGAAAAGAAACCTACTTAGCTGTTTGTACCTTGGGTTTCATATTAGTTTGGGTCTTAGTTGTTCTCTAAATCAGCAAAGAGAATGCTTTATCCACTCTTTAGCCATTTTCGGTGGGGGTGCTGCCCAGGTAGTGGTGTAGGTTACGAGAATCATAACCAGGGAACCTCAGGAATAGCAGAGAATCCAGACAGACATTGGGAGGGGGCTTTAGCAAATTCCTTCCTCACAGTTTGGAATTTCCTTTTGCGAAGTTCTTGATGGGAAACTGAGGGTTTCAAAATGTTTATTTTCCAGGGTCTGCTGTTCTCTAACAGAGATTATGAGTCGCAACCTCCTCATTTTGCAGATGAGGAAACTTGAGAAGAAGGGGCTTGCTAAACTTGTACAGCAAGTTGTGAAATGATTTTGCAAAAAAACAAGTCTGGGCATGGTGGTTGATGCCTGTGATCCCAGCATTTTGGAAGGCAGAGGTGGGCGAATTGCTTGAGGCCAAGAGTTTGAGACTAGACTAGCCAACAGAGAGAGACTGCTTCTCTATAAAAAATAAAAACATTAGCCAAGCATGGTGACACGTGCCTGTAGTCTCAGCTATTCAGAAGGCTGAGGCAGAGGGAATGCTTGAGCCCAGGCTGTGGTGTGCTATGATTGCACCACTGCACTCTAGCCTAAGCAACAGAGCAAGACCCCAACTCTAAAAACAAACAAACAAAAACGGCCCCCTTTATTGCTCCTCACTGTACATTTTGAATAACTGTAAAAATGCAACAGAATGCTATATGTATATTTGAACAAAAACAGATGCCCATGGCATCAGCTGAAGAGTAGTTATGCATAGAAGAAATAAAGCGTTAGCAGACAGCTATTTTTAAAAGTAGGGGGAACGGAGATGGAGCACAACCTCTCATTCAACTGGAATGGGGCAGCAGAAAAAGGGAATCGAAGGTGGGGACGGGATAGGGGAGATTCAGTGTCCTGTTTGGGACAAATAAGGCAAGAGTTTGGGGACCAGAAGGGATGTGAGAGAGATCACTAGCGTTCCCTCTCTATTTTACACATGGCTACAGTGGCTACAGAAAGGACATGTGGTGTGGAGGAGAGAAAGGGTGCAAAAGGATTCACAAGGACAGGGCAAGGTGAGCTGGGTTCTGGGAACCAGGAGTGTGGATGAGGCCTCAGTGACAGACGTATCAGTCGGGATGTGGACACCTGCCAGCACTCACTCCAGAAGGAGAGGCGGGGCCTTAGTCACATGACATCTAAAAAAATCTGTCCAGACGGCGCATAGTTGTAAAAAATTAGGTCAAGGTTGTGTTAGGAAATTTAGACACATACTTGTATTTACTCAATCTCCCAATCCTTATAGTTTGATTCCGGGTGATATCTATAAAACCAGGAAACCAGTGAACTATGAATACTCAGAAACAGCAAGCCTCCTAAAATGAAGAAATGAGACTTTCCCTCACTCAATAAATTATTTGTTGCCTTATGGTTGGCTTTACCTATCAGCTGAGCTGGGTACCCACAACCAAAAGTCATCTCTAGCACTTACTATAATGTAAATACTGATGCTGTCTCTTGACCATTACATCCTTTTTCTGAGCCGATGCTGCTAATGATTATTTCTCCTTCAATTCACCTAATTACTCATTCAGTCAATGAGGACATCTTGAATGCCTATATATCATATCAGACACAGTTCTAAACACTGAAGTGACTGATGGAATTTTCTTTCCTCAAAGAACATAAGTCTAATCACAAAAGAAAGAAAACTGACAAGTAAATGAACAAATAAACAAGCTGGATAGTGATAAATACCAAGATGGAAATAAAAACAACGTGATAAAAAATACTTAGGCAGGGCCAGACACAGTGTCCCATGCCTATAATCCTAACAATTTGGGAGGCTGAGGCAGGAGGATTGTTTGAGGCCAGGAGTTCAAAACCAGCCAGGGTAACATAACGAGACCTTGTCTGTATTTTAAAATAACAATAGTACTTAGGCAGACCTCTTTGGCAGGAAAGTTGAAAAACAATCACTGAGGAGGATGTATTCAAGCTAAGACTTGAAGACTGGATGGGAAAGAACCAGCCTTGCATGATTCTGAAGGCAGCACATTTCACAGAGAAGACAAGGGCCAAGAACCAGGGGCAGGTGACGCCTGGTATGTTTAAACGACAGAAATGGGCCAGTGTGCTTGGGGCATAATGAAACAGATGAATAAGGGGCAGAAGCAGAGAGCTAGGCAGAGAGGCAAAAGGGTACAGGGCCTGGTGGGCCACGCAGAACAGGTTGAATTTAATAGTAAGTGCTATGGGTAACCACCAGAAGGATTTAAGCTGGGGTGTGATGTTTCTTTTCTAAAAGAGCTCTCTGACAGAGGTTTGGAAAATGGATAGTAGGGGGACAAGAGTGGAGGCAGGATGTATAATTAGAAGCTGTTGCAGCAGTTTGGGCTATAAATATGGGGACTTGAATTAGGAGAGAGGCAGCAGAAATGGAGACAGGCTTATGCATTCATATCCTGCTGGGGGTTCTCTGAGCTTCTTGGACTTTTGGTTTGGTGTCTTCTATTATTTTTGGAAAATTTTTATGTACTATATCTTCAGAAAATTCTCCTGCTCTATCCTCTCTCTCTTTCTCTTTCTGTCTCGCATCCTTCCAGAATTCCAATAACAAGTATATTAGATTGCTTGCTATTGTCACACAGTTCTTGGATGATCTGTTCTTTTTTCTTTTCTCTTATTTTCTTTTCTTTCTTTTTTTTTTTTTTTTCTATTTAGAGACAGGGTCTCATTGTGTTTCCCAGGCTGGAGTGCAGTGGCACAATCATAGTTCACTGCAGCCTTGATCTCTTAGGTTCAAACAATCCTCCTGCCTCAGCCTTCCAAGTAGCTAAGACTACAGGCACATGCCATCGTGCCCAGCAAATTTGTTAAATTTTTTTTTTTTTTTTTTTTTTTGTAGAGGTTGCATTTTGCTATGTTGCCTAGGTGGGTCTCAATCTCCTGGTCTCAAATGTCTCCCACCTTAGCCTCCCAAAGTGTTGGGATTATAGGCATAAGCCACCATGTCCAGCCTTTTATTTTACTTTTAGTCTTTTTTCTTTAATCACTCCTTTTGTTTCTTTGTGTTACAGTTTGGGTAACTTCTATTGACTTCCATTTCACTGGTTATTTTTTAGGCTGTGGCAAGTCTACTGATTAACCCCCCTCCCTCTCCCTTCTCCGTCTCCACTCTGCATCTTCTCAGATGTCCTGCCCTTTCCCCAACAGTCAGGCCCCACTAATGCTATGGGCCTGTGTCTCTTTTCTCTATCTTACCCAGGAAGAAAGAGTTTTTTCATTTCCCTTCCCTCAGCTACTACAGATCCTTGCTGTGCTCTGGGAGGTTGTTTTTCTCTTTTTAAGTTACGCTTTCTTGAAATTTATAAACCCTTGCAAACTGCCTTATGCTCTTTTTGAAATTAATAGATGCACAAACAAACAAATAAGTATTCTACTTGAATACAACCAAAGAGAGCTAAGATCCTTTGGCAAGTCTCATTAAGATAGTCCCCTTGTTGTGAGCAGTGCTACAGTCACTGTCAGAAAAACTGAATGCTGCTTGGAAATGATTGGATCAAGAAACAGATATTCTCGGTCCTTCAGCCATGCTACTGCCCCCAGCCAGTCCCACACAATAAAGAGAACTTTGCCTTGGGCAGACAGTGCAGCTATTCATCATATTTCACGTTTCATGTGAATGTCACCACACACCATCAGCTTGCTGGGAGGGCGTGAGTTTTACCTCTCACATTGGTTTCCTTCATTGAACTATCTGCAGCTATCAGCGATGAGTGTTTGTCCTGCACACAGTCCTGTCTCCCCAGCAGGGTTCTACACCTGTAACCTACTGAGAATATGAAGATGCACAGAAGGGGACATCAGGGCACACCAAAGGCAAGAAGACCCTGCTGGGGGATCTCACGAAGTGTCAGGGGTCTGAGTTTTTAGCCTACTTACAAGCCAACAAATTAGCCTGCCAGAGTTTCATGGGTGCAGTCAGAAGACATTAGACTCCTAATTCAGAGATGGAGAACAGTTTATTACTCACAGCAACAGCAGGAGCCAGAACATCCACATGCTGGACCAGTTCCCATAAGGGGATGTGAAGAGGGCTAGATCATGACACCTGCACACGCAACCGGTTGCATTACAGGAGAGGAGCCTTGAGCTTAGCAAACCCCAATCTTTTTACAAAGGGCAGTAAACAGCAGCCCGTTGCTCCCAAGGGAGATACCGTCTCTATCTTCCCAGGCTGTCCTCATCCTTAGAAACATAGCCCAGAACAAAGAGCAGTCAGTGCCTCACTTGCAAGATGTGGAGAAACACCAGAAACCCATGGAAAACTATCTTCCACCAGGAGAATTAAGTCAAAATTCAAATAGATCCTTGAGTGATTTCTGCCATTTGGGCCTCATGTGCATTGTGGGTAACTTCCCGAGGCTCCTCTGGTTTGCAAAATATCTTCTTTCAATTGGGGGCCACAGGTCTCAGGGCATCTGGGCAAAGCAAGGAGGATCTGTGTTGTCATCTCTCAGGCTTCTTGCACCTTTGGGGTTTGCTGGGTGTCATGGGATGGTGGAATGTGGGACCCAGGTAAAGTTTCCCAGTTAAAGCTGTTCAGTTAAGGTGGCTTTCATTCCTGAGTCCATCTGTGTCTCTTCCAGGATGTGAAGGAGAAATGTCGTCTTGTGACTTTCCATATTATCCAGTCAAAACAATCCACTGGTTAAGAATTCTTTGAGTGCCTCCTGTAATCCATGGGCTGTGCTGCAGACACACATAAAACAGGCCACAAGACGGCTCACAGCCTGCTGCAGGAGATCATTGTACAGCCAACCTGATGTATATATGCCTGATATGAAAAGTGGAATAAGTGCCCTCCTTGTAATGTGAATAAACGGATGGGGGAAGAGTGAAGAGAAGGCAGTGAATTTCCCCTGGAGATTAGGAAGGGGAAGAGGGAAAGAGTGGTAAGTGGGGAGACTGAAAATAAGATGATGCTTGAGCTGGGGTCATGGATGGTGAGTAGGTTCATTAATCAGGAAAGAAAGAAAAACTTAGCTGTACATCATTGCATGAGACGTTAAAGAAGATGTTTAAAATATAGTTCCTGTTCAAACAGCCGATTGATTATCTGCTGGTAGAGTGCCAGGGATTCATCCATATTTACACAAAGCAGAGAAACATTGACGAATATGATGTCATGTCTAATAAAAATGAAGGAACTCAGACTACCAATCCTTTGAGTATCTAAGCTAACATACTGGATCTGGAGACAATGGGGGAAAGGATGGGATAAATAGATTCAGAAGCCAAATTTAAGGGGACATCTAACTTGACAGGCAAAGAAGGATTAAACTTTAGCCTCATTTAAATTTCAGTGAAGAACGGGAATAGCCAGGCTATAATGTTTTTGAAGTTTCTTGTAAATTTCAGTCATTTTACCCTGCTTGCCAATAAAATCTGGCCAAAAAAAAAAAAAAAAAAAAAACCTTTCAAACATCTCAATTTTCTCGGCTAAGTTAAGAGGTTAGAGATGGGGAGAGAGGGATAAAAACAAAAGAAGTGAGGAAACCGTAACATAAGAGATTCCCAGGAGGAAAAGGGCAGTGATATGGACTTACTTTAAAAGAAGGCTAATTTTGGCCATTTAAACGGACAGGAGGGCTCATCTCACCACTTACGTGCAAGAAATCAAGAACAACACCAGAGCACAAATAATTGGTGCTAAAATATGTGGAACTATCCTTAGGTATGAATGAGCACGGAGCAGAGAGTACAGAGATGGGAGTTGAGTTGGGTTTCAAAGGATTGGAAGGATGGGGTAGGGGGTGCATAATTTGATGACAGGGAGAAAGCTCTAAGACAAATTCTCATCAGACACCTATTGTCACAGAACTAATTCTATTGTTGTTCCAAGAGACCGGAGCTGGCCTGATGCTAAAGAAGCAGTTTGGTTACCAGGCGATGAGAACCTCCCCTGGATTGGCTCAGCAAATGGTCTTCATACATTGGCAAAGTCAGGAGTCTGGTCCTGGGGTTTCATGCATCAGACATCCCATCGCAGGCTTGTTTTTGGTGCTATCAGAGCATGAGCTGATTACTCTTTGGTCTCTAGCCTTTCTTCATGGAAGTGTGACTTGCTGTGCCCAATTATAATTTCCTGCCAAATGGGATATTCTTAGAGTCTCCATGGGCATTTTTACTAATAACTCCAGGCAGCTTTAAAAATAAAATCCCATCTTGATTAGAATTTTACACCCATCAATGTGTCTTGCAGCTAACAGAAACTAACAGGATCTCTTTCTTTTTAAGACCAGCTTTATATGTCATATGCATAAATAACACTATATTTTGAACACTTTGAGAACAAGGACTGTGTCTTATTTATCTTTGTAATCCCAGTACCCATCAGAACATCTGACACCCAGTCAAGCACAAGAAACATCTATTTAATAAATGAATAGGACTTAACACTAAAATGTATTCTAATATCCATGCCATAAATTATGATTTCAGAGCAGTCTCTATTAACTGTTTGTTGAATCATAGAATAGAATGATTCATAAAGGAAGGGTCATTCCTGGGGACAGTATGGAAAAGGAGAAGAGGAGGAATTATGCATTTTCCAGGGCCCCATATTGAAAAGAGCCATCCATGCTCATTAGCATGGCTCTCCCCTCCCTCCTTATGTGTGATAATCATGTGAGAAACAGTCAGCTGAGCTTGTGACATGAAAAAAGCTAGCTGGGAAATGTTGGCATGACTTTTCCCAGATGTTAGCACTGCTTCAACTTTTGAGACAACACACTGAGTGTAAGTTTACTAGACTGACATTACTAAAATCATGGGTGCTGTAGAGGCAGGAGAATACAGGGAATAAGAAAGCTAGTTGCAAGCCAATAATCCTAAAACTCTTCCTCTTGCCATGGACTGACGGCATATTAAATGAGATAATGCATTTTAAGGAATTAACAGTGTACACCACATATGCGTGTTCAATAAAAGAAAGCCACTATTATCATCACGATTATTATTGAGCGTCAAGGCTGAGAATGCTGTGAAAGGAGGGAATTGCTTTCCTGTCCAAGGCTGGGCACAAAACAGTCTTAGTCACGGTGTCCTCTTGAGGTAGGGCTAAGAAGCAGCGTTTAACCTAAGTGAGCTCACTGGCCCTTTGGCAAGGCCACTTCCGCTCCTCACGCTGAGCGGGTGCCTAGAAAGATCTATTCTGGGATCTCCTGGACCGGCTTTCTGCTCCATCATTGGCTAATATAATGGAAAGATTATTGGAATTTAAATAAAAAGATCCGGGTTCCATTTGGAACTATACGTCTTTGGATATCTTTCTTAACTGCTCTCAGCCAGCTTCCTTACACACAAAATGCTGGTGTGAGGATGAAGTCAGATGAGGTTAGTAAAAGGTTCCTATTACACCTTCGGGGCACTCAGTTTATTCCTGAAAATATGAGAAATTTGGTCTTCTTCCCCTGTGTCCTAGAGAGCCCAACACCCATTTTTATGATGTGGAGAAAGAGTATATGCAGTATGATTTTCTGTGAATATATATGTAAGGGTATGTATTAGGAGGTAAAGCTGTACATAATATATTTGTTTGTTAAGGCTTCCATCACAAATTACCACAAGCTGGGTAGCTTAAAACAGCAGACATTTCTTGTCTCACAGTTCTGGAGGCTGGAAGTCCAAAATCAAGGTGTCAGCAGGGCGGTGTTCCCTCTGAAGGGACCAGGAAGGACCTGCCCCAGGCCTCTGTCCCAGCTTGTGGTGGCTCCTTGGCTTGTGGCAGCAGAAGTCTAATCTCACATGGCGTTCTCCCTGTATGCATGCACGTGTGTGTTCAAATGTCTCTTCTTTGTAAGGACACCAGTCATAATGGATTAGAGCCCATTCTACTCCAGTGTGACCTCCACCTTAACCAATTACATCTGTAATGGCCCTATTGGCAAACAAGGAATCATTCTGAGGTCCGGTTAGGGATTAGGCTTTCAACATGTGACTTTTTGTGGGACACATTTCAGCCTGTAACACACAAAACATTAATTAGTTGGTTAATGTTACAGTGGTCATTAACCCATTTATGCCTGAGGTTGCAATTTTTTGAATTTTTGCAATCAGAACTTGGTGATGACCTTGAACAGTAGGATATGAATAACTCCCACCAGCTTAGCAATCCAATAATGGAACACTAGGCATAAATGGGTTTGGGTGCAACAACGAAACAAGAAGAGTGCTGGCAATTGAAAAAAATTGAAAGTTACTAACTCAGGTAGGTTAAACCCATTGTTCCCTCATACTCTGTGAACATATTCAGCCAGATTGTGCTCCTCTGAAGCTAGCGGAGAAGTGGGGAATTTTAGATCCCAGGTGTGAGTTGGGGTAAGGAAGGTTTAAGGTAGGGGAGGGGCAGTGTGGTGCTGATTAGAGGGCACTGGGTAGGGTCCTGCAGACTGGGCAAAGAGTAGGAGAAGGGATGGAGGAGAGATGGCAGATTTCAAAGGGAGTCTTTTCATCCTCTCAACTTTCTCCTGTGCCTTTGTGACAGTCACCAAAAGTAAGTGTATTGAAAAAGTGACCTATCCAGGGTTATAATGAGAAGTGTTATCATTGCAGCAGGACATTGCCCTAATGCTTAAATGTCCTGAGGTGTTTGAGGGAAAGAGCTTTGCTTTCCACTGAACAATCTACCTTAGAGATTATCCTATGTGTCAACAAATATAGAAATACATTGGCATTTTAATGGATGCTGAGCATTCAGTTATGTGGATATTGCATCATTTATATTAATCACTATTCCTGAACATTTAGGCTGTTCACAAATTTTAATATTTTTTAAATGTAGTGACCATTCTTGTATATACATCTTTGCATGCTTATTCTATTATCTCTTTAAGATAAAGTTCTATAAAAACATTCTCTAATTAAGAAAAAACACTCTATGGATTGATTTCTTACCTCTCTGTAAACATATGCAGCCAGGATCCTGTCTTTAAGAACAACTTCATTCTTACCTCCCTCCCAGCGTGCTAGTCTCCCTCTCCTGCACCCCCCTCTCAGATACTGTTCTACCCTAAGTCATATCTGGATGCTCCTGCCAAATCTATTGCATTGAAGATAGCAGACTGGAGCACGGATGAAGGGGGTGATGGTGGAGGAGGAGTTGGATTAATCAAGGGAAGAAAGAAAAAAGTCGCATGTGTTAATATGTTATTTATTTTTAATTGCCACAACTTAGAGGTAAGCAATAAAATCCCTAACATACGCACTCTGTAGGAGAGTAAGAACTGGCCCCAGAGCACAGGGCTAGTAAGTAAAGCCAAGGTCTGTCTGAATGCAGAGGCCATTTTTGCTCGATTTTATCATTTGTTCAAATGTTTTCTGCTATCCCTGTGGGAGAATTATACTTCTTGTCCCATCATTGTAAGGCTGGGCCCTCTAACTTGCTTGGGTCAATGAAATGTGAGTGGGATGGATAGTGCCACTCTCAGGAGAAGGTCTTTTTTGTTTGTTTGTTTGAGATGGAGTCTCGCTCTGTCACCAGGCTAGAGTGCAGTGGTGCGATCTCGGCTCACTGAAACCTCTGCCTCGCAGGTTCGTGCGATTCTCCTGCCTCAACCTCCTGAGTAGCTGGGACTACAGACGTGCACCATCGTGTCCAGCTAATTTTTGTATTTTTAGTAAAGATGAGATTTTACCAGGTTGGCCAGGATGGTCTCGATGTCTTGACCTCGTGATCCGCCCTCTTCAGCCTCCCAAAGTGTTAGGATTACAGGCATGAGCCACCGCGCTTGGCCAGGAGAAGGCTTAAGAGCAAGCGTGTGTTTGGGCTGTAGCTCCTTTTCTTCTGCTATGAGTCTACTGTGCCTCAAATGAGAAGCTCCTTCAGCCTGAATCCTGAAATGCGGAGGACAGGAAATAGAGCCGCAGGTGACCTGCAATGGGCACTCAGTGTCAGCAAGAAGTAAACATTTGTGGTTGGAAGCTTCCAAGTTGGGGGGTGGTGTTTGTTACTGCAGCATCACTAGCCTAAGCTGTCTGATACAACCATTCTCTCTCTATTTCACTATCTTTCCTCTCTCTTCTGAGCCTTGCCCTGGTCATTGGCCAAAATGTTTCTATCCTTTCCTTTGGTCACAGAAAAATGAGAAAAAAGAAAAAAACTTTAAAAATCTAGCAGTGTCCTCTACTAGGTCCATATTTAGACTTCTTTTTAGACTTGATTTTTTTGGTGCCTTTTTTTGCTTGACTCCCTGAGCTGTAGAGAGGTAGACATTCCCACCATACATACAGCTCCTGGAATAGGGCCCACTATCCAGAGTGAATAAACACTGTTTTACTGACAACCTGCTTTTCCTTTGAACTTCTTTTATCTATTCTGAACTTTCTTCTGAATAGTTTGATTTGGCTTAAAATCTATTTCTTCTGCTATAATTCAAAATGGTAGAAACATAAGCCTAGCACTTCTGGAGCCTGTTTTAAAGGGATGGTTTGAGATATTTAGCATACTTCCGGAGCATGTTATCCTCATATCTTCACGTGGCCAGTGACAAATGAGGGCCTTGCTCTAGTAGGTTACCCCAAAGTGTAAGAAGTGAAATTGTGTGACTGTTCTAATATAATATTTCATATCAGGTGCAAAGCTAAAGTGGAGCTCTGGTCCTTGCTTCTGATCCTTGCTTCATTTTAGAAACTTTCCTGTCGTGTTGTCCAATTAAACACTAATTCACTTATTCAACAAATATTTATGGGACATACACTGGTAGCCCATGCAAAGATGAAACAAGCAAGGTCTCATCTCCCAAGATGGCACAATTTAGTGAAGGAAGAAGGAAATGTTCTCAGCTGTCCAGGAGGATAACGTGGGAGGACCGCTTGAGGCCAGGAGTTTCAAACCAGCCTGGGAAACACAATGAGACCCTGTCCTAAAAAACAAACAAAAAAATAGTAAATACACGATGACAGTGGAATGGAAAGAGATCCACATCTCGTTGGCACAGGGAGCCAGAAAAAGGACATCTCAACAGGATTTAAAGGGGGAGGTTGCACAATCCAGCATAAGGAAGGGACACTTGAGCTGAGGTTCGGACGACTGTGGGGCACCGGTGCAGCAATGGGAAAGGACACATCCGGCAGATGAATGGCAAGGGCACAGGCATAGAGGCACACAGCAGCTTGGCAGGTTGCGTGAAGGTAGCTTGCGTCTTGAGGGTGGGTACCGGCTCTGCCCCTGCCTGCCCACTTCAGCAGGAACTGACAAGCCCAAGTCCAAGGGGAGGCATGGATTTCCCAATTACTCTGGGGCTGGCTCCTGCACACGTGAGCTTCTGAAGGTCATTTGGCCCTCACTGACCGCCTTGTCAGAGGAAGAAGCCCCCATGTGCCTGCGAATATAGCTAATGACCGGAAGTCAGTTTCTGGCAGTACTGCCCATCAGCCCTGCCTCTTTTTATTTTGACTTTAGCATTAAGTTCTAGCTAAGGAAATTTGGTTGGTGGCTCTGACATATCAATCCTGGCAACTTAAAATTCACTGTTAACAAGCCAGGCTGCTCCTCCCTGCAAGCCTCAGGGCAGGAGCTCATGGGGAACTCCTAAGCAGTCAGGATTTTGGGAGTCAGAGTCTGAAGCTGAGTTGTGGAAGGGATAAAGAAGAGACCTCTCATCATCACCATCTCCACAAGCATGGACTATACCAAGGCTCGGCATGAATCACTAATTGTAGCATAGCTGTCTTTGCATTTGTTGGGCATCCTAACCACTAAATCTGCTAGAGTCCTTTGCTGCGAGCAAAGGAATCCAACTCTGGCTAACTTGAATAAAAGGAAATTATCAGAAAAACAGGCCAGGCAGAGTGGCTCACACCTGTAATCTCAACGCTTTGGGAGGTTGAGGCAAGAGGATCACTTGAGGCCAGGAATTTGAGACCTACCTGGGCAACAGAGCAAAACCTCATCTCTACAAAAAGTAAAAATTATAAAATATAAAAATTACTTGGGCATAGTGGCACGTGCCCAACATCCTAGCTACTTGGGAGCCTGAGGCAGGGAGGATCACTTGAGCCTCGGTGTTTAAGGCTGCAGTGCTTCATGATGGCACCACTGCACTCCAGACTGGACAACAAAGTGAGACCCCCATCACTCCCTCCCAACAAAAAGCAAAAAATACTGCTTTTTTCTTAAGCACTCATAGAATCAATAGGAACTTTGAGAGCCAGGTTTGAAACTGTAACAACAGGGAGCACGTAGATAGCATTGAGTATGTGCCAGGTACATTTTACATTTATTAACTCACCTAATCTTCACTATAGCTCTGTTAGGTACTTACTGCTATTACCCGCCTTTTGCATTTGAGGAAAATGGGGGCAGGGAGAGTAAGTGACTCACCTAATGTCACAGAGTCAGTGAGCTGGGATTCAAACCCAGGCATTCTCGCTCCCAAGGCTTCCCCAAGTGTGAAGAAGCAGCATGTACAGGAATGCTCTAATAGCAGGGGTCTGCTCAAGCAACTATGGAACAAACACCCATCTCTCCAGGTCTCTTTGTCTCTTTGTTCAGTTTTGAATTCCAAGGAGTTATCATCCTGCTGGCCTAGAATAGGGTGTTAACTAATCCACTGAAAATGAATGTTTTTAAAAAGAGACTTTATTCCAACCAGCAGTTTGCCAACCAGGGAGACTCAGCCTTCAGTACAAAACAAAGGCATGTCTACCAGAACAAAGAGAAGGGCTATCTTGCATAGAAAAAGTTTCTGCTTAGATTCAAATTCCAGTTCCCATTGCATCTGAGGGATGCAAGCTTGTTTAGTTCTGATTTGCTGATGTTAAAGTTGACCACAGGTCACATTTCACTGGTCAGGTTCAGGTGGCAGTATGAGGACTTCAGCAGCAGTTGATTCTGGCAGTGTGAGCAGGAACAGACAGCTAAGAATGCCCCAACATTGAGCTACTGTTCAGCTTGCACAGGGCATGTAGGGAACCTGCAACAGGCAACTGGCTTTCGACGCCACTCAGAATTCAGACCCGGATAGCCCCTCAGGATCCATCTTGAAGGGCTGGCTCTCTCAGGGTTCACACAGGCATGTGCCTTCCCCTTGTCAGGGTGAAGGCAGTGGTACTGGAGTCCTAATTCCAGCCCTACCAGGCTGTACTCATGGAGAAAAGGCAACTTCTCAAAGCAAAATTGGGATACTGTTATAGAGGATAATGGAAGGTCAATGGCAGGAAAACAATGGTCCCTGCAGCTGTCGGGGAACCTCTCTCTGGGGTTCTCATTCTACCCAGAACCACCATGAGTAGAGTGCCAGTCCCTGAACCCAGGTCCTTCCATGCACACCATCATTAAACCTTGAGGCAGGTCTTTGGGGTGGGTATCATTACCCCAATTCACACGTGAGGACACGAAGTCTCACAGAGGGCAAGAAACTAGGTCACGTAAAATTAGGGCTTCAATTCAAGGCCCAACCCTGAAGCCTAGCTCTAAGGGTTGCTGGATGCTTACCCAGCAGTGCTCCTGAATGGGTGGCCGGCAGGTCGGGGAGGGTCAGCTTATTCTGCTCGCAGGGCCTAGGCGAGTGTGGAGCTGAGCTGGGGCCTGGACTTCCAGAGAGCGGGGCACCTCAGTCACCATCTGCTGGCCCCTAAATCCGAGTTGCTGGCTCAATGGGAAATGTGTGTTGTCCGGCCAGCCAGCCTGTACTCCATGGCATCCATTCCTGCACCTTCCACCCTTCTCAGGATTCCCAGAGCCTTTATCTGAAAACTCCCTGTGAGAAAGGAGTCTCCCCTCGTCCCTGGACCAGCTCTCCCTCCCACCCTCCCACACTGGAGGGATCAGAGAAAGGAAAAGGAAGGAAAGTCAGAAGGGAGAATGGCTCTTGTTTTCCTCATCTGAAGTGGGGAAGAATCTAAAACAGCCCAAACAAGTGGAATCCAGGAGCTCCCACCACGGCAGGACCCCCAGGAAATCTGTGTTCCGGCCCCCAATGCAGGACAAGGGAGTGAGCTGGGATGAACAGGCAGCGAGGGGAGGCCACACCGAGAGTGAGAAGTGGGATCCCTAGTAGGAGACATAGAGGATGCCTTGGGCTGCAGCGCTGGGACCTTTGCCTAGGGGAGCCCAGACGCGTCCTGCCCTTTTGCGGCTCCCCGGAGCACACGGCACGAAATCAGTGAATTCAGAAGACACTATTGAGGTGCCCATTCTGCACAGGCTCTGTACTAGGGACACAGAGATGATTGAACGGCTCACTCTGGAAGTCCTGGTCTAGTGAGGGACACTGTCAAGTAGATAAGTAACTAAGACCTCAGACAGGTGGTGGCGAGGGCCACAGTCGGAGGTAAGCGACAGGTGATGACAGAACAGAGAAGACGGACCACACAAGTTCATGGAGTCTTGGGGGAAGACTTCATGGAAAAGGAGGATTTGAGCTACACATGGGCAAGCTGAGCTAGGACTGGAGATGAGTGTGATAAATGGCCGTGACAGCCGGGACAAGGGCTCATAACTAGGGGAGAAGAGAAGGAGGCGGGTCTTCTGGAAGATAGGTGCTTGGGTTGCAGATTTTCCCAGGGAAAAAGAAGGGGATGTTCCCTGTGAGCAGAACTCACGTCTCTCCTGATAGGTGGCCGGCAGTCACTTGCTGAATGAATACATCGGTGAATGGACGAAGGGCTTGACAGCCAGGCTGAGGCGCTCCCTCTTTGTTCTACATGAATCACAGCAGGGGAAACCTTGAGCCCAAAGGGCCAGAAGGAGAGACAAGAGTACATTCTGGCAAAAGCAGGAGTTCTTCCTGAAGGAGGAGCACATCTCTAGTCAGAACAGGACAGATCGGGCCTGCCCTGGATTCCTGGTTTCAGCCGCGCATCTGTGGACCTCCTTTTAGTCCCTCTGTATTTGTTTGCTAGGGTTGCCAGAACAAAGTACCACAAAATGGATGGCCTAGAACCACAGAAATATATCATCTCACAGTTCTGGAAGCCAGAAGACTGAAATCAGGTTGTCGGCAGGACTATGCTGCCCCTGAAGGCTCTGGGAAGGACCTGCTCTGGCCTCTCTCCCAGCTCCTCGTAGATCCTTGGCAGCATAACTCCAATCTTCACGTGGTGTTTTCCCTGGCACCTGTCTGTCTCTATGTCCAAATCTCCCCTCTTCGTAAGGACACCAGTCCTGTTGGATTAGGGCCCACCCTAATGACCTCATTCTAACTGAATCACCTCTTCAAGTACAGTCACATTCTGAGGTGCTGCGGGTTAGGACTTCAATGTCTAAATTTTGGGGGACACAATTCAGTCCATCGCCCTTCCCCTGAGGCTGGTCCAGGGTACAGGCTTGCATTGAGCAGTATCTCCAATCGTGTGAAAATGCCAGGCAGCCTTCCCCAGCCCAGCACCCCAGAGGCCTAAGATGAAAGCTTGGATGATGGGAAGGTGCTTCTCAGGCTGTCTGGGCAGCTTTCATCATCCTGCTAGAGGAAGCGGACTGCTTTACCCGCACATCCCACGACATCCACGGCTGCCTCATCAGCAAGGCTAATGAGGATGCCCATCTCACGAGCATATGGATCTCGACCAGGAGATCAATCTAAGTCTAAAAACAGAAAGCTGAAAGCTTCCCAGGCAATGGTGTGACCGGGAAGTCATAGCTATGTTGTTGGATCCCTCTTTATATTTCACCTGGGAAGACAGCGTTTAAGAAGATGAAGGAAAATAGCCACATTTAAGCAACAAGGGGGAAGAAAGAAGATGCAGGGAAAAGACCTGCCTCTGTTGGCCCCAGGCTCCCCAAGTGGGGAGTAGGACTTCAGGATAAAAGGAGAAGGAGGTCACCTGCCTGGTGGAGTGTGCCTCAGTGGTATCCGTGCCTCTCTCAGGAGGTGCTTAGAAGTCAATTTCTCTGCTTACCCAGGAGCCTCTACCTTTTAATTTTTTTAAAAAATGAGTTCTTTACATTTTTCATTTATTTCTACTGTTCTGCCAACAGATGAGGGCATTTTTAACTTATTAGGCATTATTATCAGCCACAGGTTAAAAAAAAACAATACCTTAGCACTGAGGGGCAGATAAAAAGGTGAGAGAAATCCTCTGTGGTCCATTTCACAACTTCCTTTGTACCCAGTGATGGTGTGAAACTCTCAGTGAAGCTTCGATTCCTGTTTTAACACACGCCCCATCTCTACTGTCTCCCAAGTGGGGCATCAAACTGCAGGAGGCGGGGTGGGAAAGGTGGGCAGAAGGAAGCCAAGTGGCTGGGTAGCCAGACGGACAGTGGGCAAGCTCTTTCTGATCCACTCCAGGCACAAAGGAGCTGCTGTAGTGCTTCTGGAGAGAGACCCAGGCAGGCAGATGCTTGGTTAGGCTGTGGGAACAAGAAAGTAGCTCAGCACTCCAGAGGCCTAAGATGAAAGCTTGGCTGATGGGAAGTGACAGGAGTGAATCTACGGGATCTCCCTTGCTAGAGAAAAGCGAGTCCTGTTCTTTCGTGTTCTCTCCCAGAGGACAGCTGCCTGCACTTCCCTGACCTACCAATCCATTTTTGCTTCCCACGCTCTCCCACTCTCACAGAGACAACTTTGTGAGAGTGTGATCTATGACTGTGTCCACATAATCCCTTTCACCCCTCCGTCACACTGGGATCCGTGTTACATGGCACCATCTTGCTATTCAAGGCAGTCTTGGTTGCTTCTGCCTCCCCCAGACACCTTGCTCTGTGTGGGACAGGAGCAGGAGGAGGTGGTGGTCAGTGTCTTATCCTCCCACTTGTGTCCCCTGCAGTGCAGGGACAAAGCCCAGACTGATGGCAACATTGCTTTATCAACATTCTCAAAGTGGCTGTGGAGGCTTCCTACACAGCTGCACATTTGAAATCCTAATGAGCTGGAGAGTGGAGCTTGGGTCTGATGAAACCGTCATTGGCAGACAGGCAACCCTGCCCAAGCACACAGAATGCCAGGGACAAGGGTCCCCTGGAGAATAAAGATGCAGCTGGAAGATGGTGGGTGGTCTCAGTCCAGCAGCCCTGCTGGACTGAGGGATTTTAATGGGAAATTAGGTTTTGTCCTCCTTCCACGTTGGTTGAATATCCAAAGGGCAGTGCAATGGAGTGCAAAGAGCATAGGCTTTGGATTCAGAAAAATCTGGGTTTGAGTCCTGGCCACACTACTTACTAGCTGTGTGACTTTGAGCAAATTACTTCCGCTCTCGAGCCCATGCCCTCTTCTGTAAAATGGTGTTAATATGGCACCTCCTTGTTAGGTTACGAGGAATCAGCTAAGTTTGGCATGTAAAGAGCTCAGCACTTAGCAAGTTGTCGATTGTTATTGTTATTGCTATTAATGGGAAGTCACCAGTTGCTACTGATCCTGTCCCACCGCAGGAGAGGAGAGGCCATCAAGTCCAGGATGTGACTGGGTTCAGGCAGTCAGTCAGAGCTTTGCCCTGTGGCACAAAAATGACATTGTTCTACACACAACCCACTTTTCTGGCCTCAGCGGGTGGATCTGTGTCTGGTGGATGTTGGTTCCGTGATGGATCTTGTCCTGAGAACTGCCTCATGGGCCCAGTACAAAGCTGACGATCCAGGTAGAAACAGACCCTCAATCAGGCACCATTTATAGTGGGTCCTGTGTACTAGCCTCCGGGCTCTGAGCTGGGGATGCGACACTGGATAAATCCGACATGACTTCATTGAGTGCACAGTCCTCTGAGCAGCAGACATTGAACAGTTCTGTGGCCACATGTGAAATGAGGTTTTTAAAAATGATAAATTTAATTGCCAGTCATAGCAGGCTCAGTGATGGCCTCCAAGGATGATGTCCATATCTTTATTCCTGGAACTCGTGAATGTTACCTAACATGGCAAAAGGGCTTTGCAAATGTGATAAATGTGATGAAGTTAAGCATCTTGAGATGGGGAGATTATCCTGCTTTATCCTCAGCTGGGTCCAATGTCACCACAAAGGTCCTTATAAGAGGGAGACAGGAGGATCACAGTTAGTCATAGGAGATAAGGATGGAAGCAAGATGTTTTAGTCTTCAGGATGCTATAACAAAATACCATAGACAGGGGGGTTGATAAACAACAGGAATGTACTTCTCACAGTTCTGGAGGCTAGGAAGTCCAAGATCAGTGCCTAGCAGATTTGGTGTCTGGCAGGACGTTTTTGTGATTCATAGATGGCACCTTCTCACTCTGGGGCCTCACTCTCGGGCCTGTTTTGTAAGGGTTCTAATCCCCTTCATGGGGGCTCCATCCTCATGACCTCACTACCTCCCAAAGTCCCCACTGCTGATATCACCTCTCCTGGGGTTAGGATTCAACATATGCATTTGGGGGAGATGCAAGCATTCAGACCATAGCACATGAGGTTGAACGATGCCGGGAAGGGGCCACAAGCCAAGGAATGTGGGTGACCTCTGGAAGCCAGAAAAGGCATGGAAGAGGATTCTCCCTTAGAGCCTCCAGAAGGAACCAGCCCTGCTCATACCTTGATTTTAGGCTTGTAAGACACATTTTGGACTTCTGACCTCTAGAACCATAAGATGATAAATCTGTGTTCATTTAGGCCACAAGGTTTATGGCAACTTGTCACAGCAGCGATAAGAAACTAATGTCCCATAGGAACCCATGACAGAGTGAGCCTGGGGATTCAGGGAAAGGCAGATCCTCCCAGAGAGTTCTCTTCTTTTGCAACAGCCCTAGATGAAGGCAGTGGTGGTGCCTTCAAAGAGATCTAGTCTGTGTTGACAGAGTCATGGCAGCAGGCTCCATGTAGCGGTTCTGAGAATTGGATGTGGCTTTGTTGCACTGAACAGAACACTGGATCTGTTCTGTTCTGGAGAGCCCCATTCCAATCCCAGCTCTCCTTCTTACTGGCTTAGTGACACAGACACAGGGAACTGCAGGGACAGGAGCTGATCTGAGCTGCTTTGCCTCAGGGGACCTCTCCCCCAACTCTGGGCCACAGCCACTGCAGAGAGAGGCTGCCTGGATCAACCCCTGGCTCCTAGTTCTTCTGCCAAAGACCCCTTCTGTTTCTGGGGGGTCACCTTCAGTCTGTGGCCCCCAGCCTAACATACCAGGGGCTGCCACCCAGGATTGCTCCCTTCGTAGCCAATGCTAAGCTGGCTCCTCCCTAAGTGGACTTCTACCCAGGGGCGTGCCCTTTCCCCTGTGCCCTTACCATCAACCCCTCATGCTGCACGGAGCAAAGTCTCTGTGGCCTGGATCCTCAGGGTCGGGGACTGGATCCTGGGAGCGGACTGGGAGCGGGGAAGCCAGTGGGGTTGGGGAATCTGGGAGTTCTGGCTGCCACTATTTCATGGGACAGGGGTCTGCCCAAGTCTCCCTCTCTGGACCCTCCTTTGTCCTATTCTTTCCCCACTTCCAGGGTCTCCACGCGCTCATCTCCTCCCTCTCCCATCCCTGTGAGTCACCTCCAGTGACTCCGTGGGTCACACGTTGTTTCCAGTCTCCAGGCCTGTTGCTGCATCTGCCTCAGTCACAGGGTGATCAAGGCTCCCCACCATGTTTCTGAGCCTCAGTTTAGGCTGGACGCTAGGGAAGTTATATTTATTCATCATCATTTTTTTTTAAGAGACAAGGTTTCACTCTGTCACCCAGGCTGGAGTGCAGTGCTACAATCAAAGCTCAGTGCAGCCTCAAACTCCTGGGCTCAAGCAATCCTTCCACCTCAGCCTCCTGAGTAGCTGGGACTACAGGTGTGTGCCACCACACTCAGCTAATTTTTGTACTTTTTGTAGTGACAGGGGTCTTGCTGTGTTGCTTAGGCTAGTCTAGAACTCCTAGGCTCAAGTGATCCTCCCGCCTTGGCCTCCCAAAATGTTCGGTTTACAAGTGTGAGCCACCGCGCCAAGACTGGAAGTTATCTTTATTCTGGTTACTGGGCTCTTGGAGCCTAGGCCTGGCCATTGAGAGAAGACTAGAAAACAAAGCCGCTCTCCGCAGACTGGGCAAGGGGTGTTGAGATGGTGGGTGGGGGGCTTCCCCAGCTGCTGGCAGGTTGCTCAGTAAAGGGGGAGAGCAGGCAGGGCAGAGGAACCCTCTGGTGTGCAATAGAGACAGGGCATCAGGAGCGTGGGGCATCAGAAGCCCCATCCAGTGTGACTAAATGTGAATCAGGTCAGTGGCGGCAGTTAACCTAGAAATAGTTAACACCCAGAAGTCATAAAAAGCGGGTCAGTCCCCAGAGTAGGGTCAGACTGCTGGTGCCCGGGACCATATGGGGCTCCATGCCCTAGAAACAGTGGGTTTGCAGTGACCACATGGCCATTTTAATTATGCCCAGTGTGGGAGAGGATTGAGACTTGAATATCTCAGGGAGCTAGTCAGACAAAAATCTAGAGCAAAATCAATTCACTGACACAAATATTTATGGAGCACATTCTACATGTCGGGTACTATGCTGCCTACGCTGTGGCACTCCAACTCTGCTCAAGGCAGAGATCTCCAGGGTGCAGTGAGGCAGCAGGGCAGGGAGCTGATGCAGCTTTCCTGGGCCACCCATCTTCAGAGAGTGAGAGGCCAGGCGAGGTGGCTCAGGCCTGTAATCCCAGTGCTTTGGGAGGCTGAGGCAGGAGGATTGCTTGAGGCCAGGTTTTTGAGGCTGCAGTGAGCTATGATTGCGCCACTGCACTCCAGCCTGGGTGGCAGAGAAAGCTCTCCAGATCTCCATCTGTCTCTCTCTCACTCTCCCTATCTCTCTCTCTCTCTGTCTTTGATACAGGGTCTCACCCTGGGCTCGAGTGATCCTCCTGCCTCAGCCTCCCAAGTAGCTGAGACTACAGGCACATGCCACCACACCTGGCTAATTTTTAAATTTTTTGTAGAGACAACATCTCACTATATTACCCAGTCTGGTCATACTCATTATGTTGTCCAGGCTGGTCTTAAACTCCTGGGTTCAAGCAATCCTCCCACCCTGGCCTCCCAAAGTCCTGGGATTACAGGTATGAGCCACTGCTCCAGAACTCCATCTCTTAAAAAAAAAAAAAAAAAAATTTGTTCTTTCACTCCAAAAACCTTTGCTCATTTTCCACTAGAATTATCAGGTCTGATTTCCACAATTCTATTCCCTGAGCAAGGAGAAGTGACTTGTGGTCATTCACACACAAAGGACTAGGTTGAAGAAAAGGACCAGTGTGTGCTTATGAGGACATCCCTCGACAGCAGCTAGCCCTCACACTGCCCATTTTGGCTCTTCCATGGCTGCAGACCAGGGCACGGGGCCCTCACATGGCTGAGCACACGGCAGGCCCCAATGTGGGTTGCATTGAGGTGACCTCACCAAGGGGGCATCAAAAAGCAGTGGAGGGAAAAATTAGATGGCAAGTCTGATGGACCTGGAAGCAGTGTCCGCTGAACTGTGAGACTCTCCCCCTTTCAGCCAGGCATTAGCCTGCGGTCACGGGTCTCCTTCAAAACCATTCTGTTTTTGGGCTCCTTGCCAAGCTCCTTGGTCTTCTTGCCAAGCAGGAAGAAGGTCAGCAGGCTCTGGGGAGGGCTGGGCTCCTGGAAGGCTGGCGCTGGCTGGGGCAGAGCCATCCTAGCCCCTGGTACTGGGCAGATGGTGCGTGACCCTAATTACCCCGCCTCTCCGGCAGAAGCAAACTTGCTGAGTTCCTCCAGGAAGGCGTTAGCCGCGGTGATGAATCTGCAGTGATCTATCCCACTCTTTGCATGCACCTCTAGTCAAGCAATTGTTTTGCTTTGTATTCAGCCAGGGAGCATTCTTTCAGCTCCTACTTTGTGCAGCACAGTGGGATAGAAATGTAGAGACAAAAGACAAAGTCTCTCCACTGAGGACTGTATGATGAGTGGGAGGTGCTATGAACTGAATGTTTGTGTCCCTTCCAAATTCATACGTTGACCCCTAAATCTTCAATGTGCTGATACTAGGAGGTGGAGCCTTTGGGAGGTAATTAGGTTTAGATGTGCTCACATCCCCCTCTGATAGAATTAATGCCCTTAAAAAAAGAGAAAGAGACACCTGAGCTCTCTCTCAAGCTCTCTCTCTCGCTGTCCTCTTGGTGCACACACCAAGGAAAATCCATGCATCTTAGTCCATTTGCATTGCTATGAAGGAATACCTGAGTCTGGGTCATTTATAAAGAAAGGTGGTTTATGGGGCTCATGGTTCTGCAGGCTGTACAAGAAGCATGGCCCCAGCATCTGCTTCTGGTGAGGGCCTCAGGAAGTTTCCACTCATAGTGGAAGGGAAAGGGGAGCAGGTATCACATGGCAAGAGAGGAATCGAGAGAGAGAGGAGGGAGCTTCCAGGCTCTGTTTAACAACCAGTTCTCATGGGGACTAATACAGTGAGAACCCGCTAAGCAGGAGGGGAGGACGGTACCAAGACACTCATGTGGATCCGCCCCTGTGACCAAACACCTCCCACTAGGCCCCACCTCCAACACTGGGGATCAAATTTCAACATGAGATTTGATGTGGCCAAAAATACTATACCCATGACACCACGGGAGCACCTAACCCAGAAGAGGGCCCTCGCCCAGAACCAACCGCACTGGCATGCAGATCTCGCACTTCCAGCCTCCAGAACTCTGAGAAATCCATGTTTGTGGTTGAAGCCCCAGGTCTGTGTGTTCTGTTGCTGCATCCTGAGCTGACCAAGAGAGGAGGGGCCAGCCACAGCCCCAGGGGGCCCATGCTTTGGGTGGGTGTCTTGGGAAGGGGTTGCTATACTTTCCCTGTCCCTGATAAACTTCAACTTGAAAACCCCTGTCATTAAAGATACCCTCCAGGGCCTGTGAATGATGCTGACCCCTCAGCCTCCTTTTGAGGGTGAGTATCCTGGGATGAGTGGAGTTGTCCTGGGCTCTGCACCCCACTAAGGATGTGGCAAAATTAAGGCTGTCAGGGCAGAAATAATTCGATGAAAGTTCATTGGAAGCCAAGTGTGAGGCTCAACTGGGGAAGACACACCAACAAAGCTGGGCATGTTCCAGAGCCTGTCACAGGTTGGAAGGCTTATCTACAAAGCGAAGGAGAAGGGAGAGCTCCTCCTATCAGAGTTGTCCTTTTCCATTGGTGGCTGCAACACAGAGGTTACATTCATTGGCTACTGATGACAACATACAGGCTAACAGTCCAGGTGCAAGACGATCAATGAAACTTTGTGATTCAGAACAAATGTGTCATTTTTGAGACACAGTCTCACTCTGTCACCTAGGCTGTAGCACAGTGTCATAATCATAACTCATTGTAACCTCAACCTCCTAGACTCAAGCCATCCTCCTGCCCCAGCCTCCTGAGTAGCTGGGACTACAAGCACACACCACCATGCCCAGCTAATTTTTAAAATTTTTTTATAGAGAGAGGGTGAGGATGAGGGAGGAAAGTGGGGCCGGGGGGTGCGGCAGGGAGGTCTCTCTATGTTGCCCAGGCTGGTCTTGAACTCTTGGCCTCAAGCAATTCTCCTGCCTCTGCCTCTGAGTAGCTGGAATTACAGGCATGAGCTACCCCACCTGACTTCAGTGTCCTTTTTGATGTCAGTAGGTTATGTATTAATCAGTATGTCAACAGTTTGAGGAACTCGCAGTAAGATTTGAGGGCCTTGGGATAAGAGCCTTTTCTCAGAGACAGGATATAAGCCATGAATCACGAGGCCCTTCCCAGGTGGTTAATCCGGAAGCCTGCCAAATGTGACCTGTAGGTTATCAGATGGGTGTCAAACCTGTACTCTCCAAGACTAGCCACTGGCTAATCACACAGGCAGTTGCAACTTACCCTAAATAATATGAAAAGTCCAGCTCCTCAGTCACATTAGCTACTTAAAGTGCTCAGTACCCACAGGCAGCTAGCGGCTACCGTCAGGGACAGAGCAGACCTGGGACGCTTCTGCCATCACTGTACATTCTGTGGGATGTTTCACTGCCTAGGTGCTGGCAACAGATGGTGGTACTCTGTGGGCCAGCTATGGAGGGGAGAGCCCAAACCCACTGAGGTGGGGCTGGGGGGTGGTGGGGCTCATGGTGTAGGAAAAAGCTTCTCCGAGGAGCTGCACCACCGCCGATCCTCAGCCTGAGGCTCTTGCTCTCTCTGAGCAGACAGCCTAGACCTTGACCTCTCCTTGCGTGCCGGTGCTCCTGGGGACCGGGTCCCCTTTCTTGTCTTTCCACCTACCCCCTGTGTCTTTTTGTGGGCTTCCTTTGCCATCTTCTCCATAGGTTTTCAGCGGAGGCCGCACTTGCACAGTCCAGGGGATCTCAAACTGCATCAGAACCCCCTGGAGGGCTTGGTAAACCGCAGACTCCAGGGCTTCACCCACCACCTCTGATCAGCAGATCTGGGGTGCAGCCAGAGACAGTGCACTTCAACAAATAGCCCAGTGATGCTGATGTTGCTGGTCTAGAACCACACTTTGACAACCGTTGGTGTGGTCTAAAGAATCCCATTCACTGATTCATGCATTCAACAAATATTTATTGAATGCCACCATGTGCCGGGTACTCTTCCAGTGCCAGGATAAGCTGTAAGCCACCCAGCAAAGCCCTTGTCCTTCATTCTAGGACATGGAGATGGACAACAAACAAGTTTTCTAGGTTGGGTGGTGACGACTGTTAGGAGGAAGAATAAGCCAGGGGAAGGCAAGGGGGCTACTGCACAAGGTCGTGAGGAACGTCCTCACTGACACAGTGACGTCTGAGCAGATATCTGGGAGGGAACTTGGGGGAGAAGGAGACCCTGGCCCTTCTGACTCTGCTTTGTTCTATCCTCAGCTTTTTAATGTGGAAAATGAGATTCATGTTAAAAATCAAGGTCACAGTCTGGACGGGCGTGATGGCTCACACCTGTAATCCCAGCAATTTGGGAGGCCAAGGTGGGAGGATCACTTGAGGCCAGGAGTTTGAGACCAGCCTGGGCAACACAGCCTCTGAGACACCATCTCTACTAAAAAATGCAAAAATTGGCTGGAGGCTGATTTGGGAGGATAACTTGAGCCTGAGAGGTTGAGGCTGCAGTGAGTCATGACTGAGCCACTGCACTCTAGCCTGGGCAACAGAGTGAGACCCTGTCTCAAAAAAAAAAAAAAATCAAGGTCACAGTCTGCTCAATAGCTAGGTTTTAAAGACAAATTCAATTGTGTGTGTATGTGGTTCATTACAAAGAAGGCTGGTGCCAAAAGCCATAGATTTGAGCTCAGCTTGCAGTTTCACCCTCGGGCCACAGCAACTGATCCTCGTGCTTCAGAAGCCTCTGCTGGCCACACCCCTCTCTGCAGGGTGAGGAGTCCCCAGGGCTAAGGGTACCAGGCTAGGAGCCTGTGTGCCCCTTTAGAGGATGCCCTAGGATTACCAGTCCATACACCTAGTCCAGTTCCAGGACCTACAGCCTCCTTCCTGTCCATCCCTCAGGGCAGACCAGGCCCCAGGGTTTGCACCCCAGGCCAGGAGATGACTGTGTAGGAACAGGGTGGACGGAACTTGACCTGGGGTCTGGAATGTCCATACAAGCGTGTGCTGATGATGGATAGAGGGGGCCAGACCAAGCCAAGGGCTCTATTTATCTTCTTGTCTTGGGCTCTGCAAACATCAGGGGCAGACCTGTTCACTTCAACTCATTAGTTGAGTGCTCCTTACCTCTATCCAGCTTTGGGGACGAGAAAGGAGAGTGTAGGCCAATCGACCACTGTTGGAAAAATAAACAAATGTAGAGATCATGGGTCAGTGGTGGTCCCTTCATCAATGAGAACAGGAGACACGTGGGATCAGTCCTATCCCCTCTTATAAACATAAGCTTTTATGATGAAGTGCAAATTTTGTGTGCCTTTCACGACTAATTTTTCTTTTCAATATGTGATATCTTTTTAAGGCACAACTATCTCAGGCCTTAAATGGAGTTTCGGATAAGGCAAAGGAAGCAAAGGAGTTTCTGGTTCAGCTAAAGAACATATTGCAGCAGATCCAGGTGAGCACAGCTCTGGCGTGGGGAGAAATACTCAGTGTGGAAACTCGTTGTGCATCATATTAAGAAGAAGGGCCAGGCGAGGTGGCTCATGCCTGTAATCCCAGCACTTTGGGAGGCTGAGGTGGGCGGATCACCTGAGGTCGGGAGTTTGAGACCAGCCTCACCAACACGGAGAAACCCGTCTCTACTAAAAATACAAAAATTAGCTGGGCGTGGTGGCACATGCCTGTAATCCCAGCTACTCTGGAGTCTGAGGCAGGAGAATCGCTTGAACCTAGGAGGCAGAGGTTGCAGTGAGCTGCGATCGTGCCATTGCACTCTGGCTTGGGCAACAAAAGCGAAAGTCTGTGTCAAAGAAAAAAAAAAGGAGGAGGAGGAGGAGAAGGAGGAGGAGGAGGGGGAAGAGGAGGACAGGAGGAGGAGGAGGAGGAGAAGGAGGAGGAGGAGAAGGAGAAGGAGAGGAAGAGGAAGAGGAAGAAGAAGAGGAAGAGGAAGAGGAAGAAGAAGAAGAAGAAGAAGAAGAAGAAGAAGAAGAAGAAGAAGAAGAAGAAGAAGAAGAAGAGAAAAGTCTTGTAGCTAGCATTTTCTCAGTGATGGACATTAGAAGGGTTATGTCCTACCCTATAGCCTTGGGTGCTGAAAGTATCGGATACTCAACTCACTGGCACACATGTGACACCTGATACAGGAAAGGACTTTTACAGAGAGCCAGTTAGAGAGAGCTGGAAAGATGTGATTTAGCACTCTACATGCCATGTCATCCTATGTGGTATCTGTATATGGTACTTTTGTGGCCAAATATGCCCATGTCATCAATGCATCAAAATACAAATGCATCATTTTCTAAACAAATGTGTTTACTGAACTTATGCTGTGTCATGTACTGAGCCCAGCACAAGATACAAAGATCAATGAGGCACCATCTGTGGCCTCATGGTCTGTCTATAGGGGAGAACATGCACACACAGATGCTCCTGTGTGAATGTGCACACGCAGAGAAACTGCTCATAAGATGAGAACCCCATAAAACATTAACATATCTGGAGGAATAAGAGGGACTGAGGGCCCTTGAATTCTTCTTTTTTTTTTTTTTTTTTTTGAGACGGAGTCTCGCTCTGTCACCCAGGCTATAGTGCAATGGCACCATCTCGGCTCACCGCAACTTCCGCCTCCCGGGTTCAAGCGATTCTCCTGCCTCAGCTCCCTGAGTAGCTGGGATTACAGGCATGTGCCCCCACACCCGGCTAATTTTGTATTTTTAGTAGATATGGGGTTTCTCCATGTTGGTGAGGCTGGTCTCAAACTCCCGACCTCAGGTGATCCACCCGCCTTGGCCTCCCAAAGTGCTGGGATTACAGGCATGAGCCACCGTACCAGCCTGTTCTATTACTTTAAACACACACACACACACACACACACACACACACACACAATGTATGAGATTATGCTGTGAACAACGTGTATCCTGCCTTTTTTCTTTCTTAACAGTCTCTCATGAGCATTTTCTCATGGCATTAAAAATGTCCTATGAACAAGATTTGAATGACTGCAGAATATTCTGCCATATGGCTGTGCTGAGATTCATAGTACCTGCCCTCATTCATATAAATATTGTCTCTAATTTAACAACATTATAGAGAAATCTAGGATGAACTTCTCTGAAATATATCTTTGTCTATACCCCTCATCAGATTTTAGCATCTTCCCCCCTAAAACTCTCTGCTTCTTCCTAACCAACTCCCGACCTCTGCCAGGAAAATGGACTGGACTACGAAGCCTGCCTGGTTGCTCAGTGTGATGCCCTTGTGGATGCTTTAACTCGTCAGAAAGCCAAGCTGCTCACCAAGGTGACTAAAGAGAGGGAACACAAGTTGAAGGTAGGTACCTGGGGGACTGACACATTGAATCCCTGCCACATCCTCTGCCCCCAGCGTGGGGTGGATCACACGTAGGCACTGGGTAAATATCAGCTAAGTAAGTGAATGAATGAGCTAATGTATGAATGAGGCAAGGAGGGGATGCACCAGCTGGTTCAGTTACATTCATGTGACCTGACAGAGACCAATCCATATGCCCTGCATCTTGAGGATCTCAAGTCAGAAGCCCACCTTCTCCCTCTCTGTTTCTATCTAAGGGACTATTCTTGTTCTCATTTTGCAGAGCAGAGGTGACCAATGACAGTGACTAGCCCTGACCCTGTTCAGGTCTCCAGCTCTGTCCCCTTCTTTAGGTTCTCTCTGATAGCTCATGTACTCAACAGTCAGCAATAACATACACAGCCACTTCCCACCAAGGGAAGATGAGGCTCTCCCCTCACATCACGCTGAGTCCCTAACTCAGCCAGGCACCCATAAACTCTCTGAGTTGATGACAGGCTGTCACTATTTGAGGAGCTCCATCTATGCTAGAGACATTTCATAACTGGACCAGAAAATATTCCTGTCAAGAAAAGGAGGAATGCATGCTGGAGATGATCCCATGGTTCATAAGTGAGGGGGCGAAGACCATCGCGTTACGCAAGGCCACTGAGAGGTCAGAAGCCAGCCAAGAAGCTGGTCACTGATTGTATGGAGAGTTCCAGATTATGCTCTTTCTCTGCATGACTATCATGAGTTTAGAAAGGTTTCTGTGTTGGGTGTTGTAGCCCCGCTTGTTGGGAAGTGAGTCCACTTATTTCCCAGCAAAGAGGACACATGGAGCTTAGCAGCAGAGCCAAGAGAGGAGCTGGTGCAAGGTGATCCAGGCCAGCGCCGCCTCTTCCAGGCTGTATTGGCACTAGTTCTCTGACTCTTGCAGTGGCCTGCCTGCTCTTCCTCTCATGAGACAGTTACTTAGAGAACTCTTTCCATTGCAGATGGTTTGGGACCAGATCAATCACTGCACATTGAAGCTGCGTCAGTCCACCGGACTGATGGAGTACTGCCTAGAGGTGATCAAGGAGAACGACCCCTCCGGGTTCTTACAGGTGAGCCTGCCCCTGGAAGACACCAGGTGGGCTTCCTCCAACTTCTCCACTGTTCCCCAAATCAGCCCAAGTTCTAGGCAAGATCCTTTCATGGCTTGGATTGAGTAGATTCTCCTTTGCTCAATGATTCCAGAAGACCTAGGCTCTCACCTTGGCTCTGACTCTCACTAGATGCACTAGATGTGACCTAATTTTGCAGCATGCTTGAAATGAGGAGGTGAAATGACATCATCTCTAGGGCAGAAATGCCTCACTGCAACATTTTCCCCAAAAAGACAGTCTTGCCAAAAGAGCTTGACAGATTGCACCGGAAGAAGCAAGTTAGCAGAATCCACATGGCCCATTATCTCAATGTGCAGAGTCCTGCAGGCCTGGCTAGTGACCAGCTGCCTACAGAGACACTGCAATCTTCTCGGGGCTATCTCTCATGCATTCAGGCTGACTCAGGGTCATGAGTATCTCTCAGGAACATGGCAGTGATTCAGCCTCTGTCGGTGGGGAAAATGATGAATCCCTTTGACTATTTCCCAAGAAAGATACACGAGATCCTGGCTCGACAGGGACACGTGCAAATGTCTGATAAGCAGGACTTTCCAGCAAAGGGGAGCAGAACCAGGCGTGTGATGCAGTCAAGTTTGGAGCAGAAGTTGCAGAACAACTCAGAGGAAACTCATGGGCAGGGGGCAGATGGGGGCTTCAAAACTTTAGGGGTGTGGAATATGCTTTCTTTAGACACTGGGGCAAACTGCTAGTATGTTTCACTTTGCAAAGTACTAGATCTAGGAAAACAGATCTAATGAAGGATGCTTTGTATATTTAAAAAGCATCTTGTATTTCTCAATAGTGTTTGATACAATCTCTTTAAGCAGCAAGCGCTCCTTTTCATTTCATGTGATTACGAAATATGATTGAAACAATATTTCAACGCATTTTTAGACAGCCTGTGATGGGTGGGCAGGGGTCATTTAATCCCCGCCATGGCTCAAGAGCACAGCCCTTTTCTGTCTTTGAGTCCCATAGAGACAAACCGCGTACCTTTTCCTCACCCCTGGCTGCACAATTTTTCCTCTGCAAAGCAAAACCTTAAACTTTTTGCTCCCCTTTAAGATCTCAGATGCTCTGATCAAGCGCGTCCAGGTGTCTCAGGAGCAGTGGGTCAAAGGCGCCCTGGAGCCGAAAGTGTCTGCGGAGTTTGATCTGACCTTGGACAGCGAGCCGCTGCTGCAGGCCATCCACCAGCTGGACTTCATTCAGATGAAATGTAGGGGTGAGCCGCGGTTGGTCTCAGTTCAGTCAGTGTTTCTTTCAAAAGAGGCATGCAGTCTGAGGGGGCAGCTCGGTGCCATAGGGAGACCTGTGATGCACGGAGTGTGGCAGGGTGGGAGAGTGGGAACGCCAGAGTCACGGACCTAAGTTCAACTCCCAGCTCAGCCCCTGACAGCCATCTGAGCTGGGGTGAGAAGCATCAGTCAGAATCTGAGGCTTCCCATTTGTGAAAAAAAAATCATTTGTTCAACAACAATCATTTATTCATTCAGAAGTGCTTGGGAAGTGTCTACCATGTGCCAGGCACTATTCCACATGCTCAAGACGCAGTTGAACAAGTCTACCAATTCACAAGATTGGGCTTACACTCTAGAAAAGGAAATAGACACTAAACAAATGTATAATAGAATGTTGGATGGTGGCAGGTGCTATGAAGAGGAATCAGAGGAAGGGACAGCAGTAGATGCCATGGGGTGAGATGTGAGGTGAGGAGGAGGAAGTGGTGGCAGAGGAGGAGGAGGTGGAGGAGGTAGTCATGGAGGAGGAGATGGAGGAGGAGGAAGAGGTAGTGGAGGAGGAGGACATAGTGGAGGAGGAGAAGGAGGTGGAAAAGGAGGAGGTGGTGGCTGAGATAGTTGAGGAGGAGGAGCGGGAGGTAATGGTGGAGGAGGAGATGGAGGAGGAGGAGGAAGAGGTAGCAGAGGAGGAGGAGGTAGTGGAGGAGGAGGAGGTGGTGGAAGAGGAGGAGGTGGTGGCTGAGATAGTGGAGGAGGAGGAGGTAGTAGAGGAGGAGGAGGGGGTAGTGGAGAAGGAGAAGGTGGTGGCGGAGGAGGAGGAGGTGGAGGCGGTCGTGGTGGTGGTGGTGGTGGAGGAGGAGGAGGAGGAGAAGGAGGGAGAAGAATCTAGGCGAAGAGTTTTGCAGGCAGCAGAGGGATAGCAAGTCCAAAGTCCTGAGGCAAGAATCAGTTTTCTCTGTCCCAAGAGCAAGAAGGTCAGAGGTGAGAGCAGAATGAGCAAGGCGGGTTCAGAGACCCTAGGGGGTTAAGTAAATTTTGCATAACTTGCCCCATTATGAAATCAGCAAATACTGGCCAGAACCAGAGTCCTGCTCTGCATGCTGCCCCTCCACAGATGTCAAGGGAGGGGAAATAAAGCTCTTTGGTTTTTGAGGACTGAGGGCCACACTTGCAGAATCTGTGAACTCAGGAAGTCCTTACCTGCAGAATTTGTGGCCATTTTAAACTAAAGAAGGAAGTCTCTCTCACATTGCCATGCTCACTCCCACACAGCTTGCACCTCCAGTAAGGTCTGGAAAGGCCATTTGCCCTAGGTGTAAATGGCACGCAGTGCTGAGAAGCAGGAGGAACCTGGCAGAGTGGAGGAGCTGCAGTGGAAGAGAGAGGTCCCCTTGGAAAGTGGGGGCGTGGAGGGGGGGCTTAGGGCCACTCCAGATGCTGCTCCCAGCTGGATGTGGTCACTGGACTGGTCAGGGGTAACTGGACTGGATGGGGTCACTGGCTGGTCAGGGTTCAGAGAGGAAGCGGGAGAGCAGAGTAGCAGGGCCCAAGGGATGGAGTGAGGACTCCTACCGGCTCGTTAACTGAGGCTGGGAGTCAGGCTGTGCTCAGCCGGTCCCGTGCCCGAATACTTGGAACCAAATTGAAATATGTACTTTTAACAAAACCAGTATTTCAATTTGCCCTTTAAAAAAAAAAAAGGTCAAAGTGGCCTCTATTGATTTCTAAAATCTCTTGAGCCTGAATAGAGCTAGAAAATTTGCAAACTTCTCCCACTCTCACCTTAATAGGACTTCTGATACAACTGATTCAAATCCTTAGTTCTTTAGGTTTACTGTCCAATACTCGAGACTTGCTTCTGTTGCCTGCATCTCGTCCCCTGACCTTTTAAATGCTTCCAGCCAAAGGTTTAAAGACATCTCCCCTCACCTTCCCAGTTCCAGGCATGAGTTGCAGGCTGGCTGCCACTTAGCTGTGGGCCCTGCAGAGAGGATCCCTAGGGGCTTGTGCCACGCACAGGAGCACAGGGAGCCTGGACTCTGTTGGAACTGTTTATGCGTTCCTCATGAGTCTCAGGGGCAGTGGTTCTCAGGGGCAGATGGGAAAGAGGACATGCTTCCACAGGGCCATAGCCTCAGAGGGGTGGGGCCATCTGCCACAGCCCCCTGAGATTCCAGGAAGGACAGCCCCCAGGTCTGAGAAGTGCAAGGTCACCTGTGCTTGGCTTCATCCCCAGCCCACCTGGAGACTGACTCCTGGGCGTCTGGGAGTGACTACAGGGTGGCCAGGGAGGGAATTTAGCCTGGCTGTCCTCCGGGGGCCAGCATCCCTGGGATGGGGTGGGGTGGGGGACTGGGCTGGGGCCCTCGGAGGGCTTCCTGCACTAACTCGTGCGTGTCCCCCTCGCAGTGCCACCCGTCCCCCTACTGCAGCTGGAGAAATGCTGCACCCGTAACAACAGCGTCACGCTGGCCTGGAGGATGCCACCCTTCACCCACAGCCCCGTGGACGGCTACATCCTGGAGCTGGACGACGGTGCCGGGGGGCAGTTCCGGGTGAGGCCTTACTGCTTATTTGGCGGGGACTGAGGGTACCAATGCAGAGGCAGGAGTGGCTCCCACTGCCCCAGACTCCGGTTCAGCCCATGGGGACATTGTGTTGCCATCCTGAGGGGACACTGGCCAAAAGGGTAAAGAAGGCTGGCCGGCCTGGGCTCACGGAGGTGGGGCTTCCCTCCCAAGGGCTAGGTCTGGGAGGACTGACACAGGCGTGGGGCTGGAGGAGAACTCAGAGAAGGTGTTTCCTGCACCCACCTCCTTTCCGGTTTACCCCCAGCCCCTCACACAGCAACACATTCCCTCAACGGGTTTTATCACATCTTGTCTTGTCTCATCCTCTAATTATTTCACCCGGCTCTGTCTTGTCTTGGGAGGTATCATTTCTGGAGACGAGGAAGCACTGTCTGACCCTCATATACCTGGCAAGGTGCTGGGCATATAGAGGATGCTGCATAAATGATTGTTGAGTTGGGACAACATTCTACAGTCATGTCCCTGATGATAGACTATCATGGGGGCAATAAAGGTTCTTAGTGAGCCAGAAATGCATCTTCTACTCCCCATCTGCTAGAAACCCTGGAGCAGGACTCCACCCCAACCCAGCCCTAATAGAGCACTACCTCCAGAATTCACTCCATGACGTTCAGGCGGACATGAATGCCAAGGAGCACAAACTCTGGGCCTTCTCAGATCACCTGGTTCCTAGCCCAGAGAAGATTAAATAAACACTCATTCTAACAAACCACTGCAATCATAACAACCTTTGCATCTCTTCTGGGAAGTTGCACCCATTTAACAAACCTTGCTGGAGGTCAACATTCCCTTAGTTTCTCTCAAAGAGGTGTACGTATGTGTCATTTACTTTGTGTTTGAAAAATACAGGAACGTAAGAATTAGGGAAATAATTGCAGTACTTCCTTGGGAATTACTGAGTCCCATGTGAATATGGGCCAGTTAGGGAGGTAAGATGAGGTAGCTCAAGCCAGGTCACTGCGTGTGGACCCCAGTCACTCCTGTTGAGCAAATGAGCCAAGAATTGAAAGAGCTCGTCCACCAGAAACCAAGAGGAGAGCGAGTATTTTTGAAATGGGAAGAAAGAAAAGGCTGTTTGGAAATATTAAAAGAAGCAGCCACAGAGCTCAAAAATGGTTCCTCCTCTTTGAGATGTGGCCACTAACAAAAGCTAGACCCAAGGGCTACAGTTTATAAGGAAGAAGGTCTTACAGTGGGAAAAGTGTGGATGTGGCATGCAGACAAACCTGGATTTGAGCTGTGGCTCCTATATAGATTAGCTGTGATCTTAGACCACATTATTTAATTAGTAGAAAGTAATGACATGGGAGAGGCAAAAGGCTATGCATTGGGGGGGTTGAATAGGACAAAGGTAACTTTGAAGCGAATGGAGAACAAGGTCAATCTTTAGAAAAGCATCTTTGGGGGCCAGGCACGGTGGCTCACACCTGTAATCCCAGCACTTTGGGAGGCCAAGGCGGGTGGATCACTTGAGGTCAGGAGTTTGAGACCAGCCTGGTCAACATGGTGAAACCCCATCTCTACTTAAAATACAAAAATTACCCGGGCATGGTGGCGGATGCCTGTTGTCCCAGCTACTCTGGAGGCTGAGGCACAAGGATCACTTGAACTTGGAAGGCAGAGATTGTAGTGAGTCAAGATTACACCACTGCACTCCAGCCTGGGTGACAGAATGAGACTCTGGCTCAAAAAAAAAGAAAAAAGAAAGAAAAAGAAAAGAAAGAAAGAAAAGTATCTTTGAGGCCAGATGCAGAAATGTCTTACCCTTTGGAAAGACCAGGAAAACAGCAGCTCCAGGAGGGCTAAGGATTGGAAGATGCCAGCCTCAGGGATGGGAGGAGACAAAGGAGTGGATGTGCCCTGTGGCTCAATACTGTTGTTGACCAGGTAGACGTTGGCAGAGTCAGGATGTTCCTGGTCAGTATCCTGGCTGGCTGCAGACCTGGGAAGCCTGCCTCACCAGGACCCCATCACGCCTCACCGCCTCACAGGCAGAGGGACCGGGCAGCCAGTAGTTAGGCATTCATGCCCAAGTTGGTCAAGTTCTGTGAGCCAGCCATGACTGAATATAATTTCCCTTTTTAATAACTTCTATTTGGGTAAGAATTTTTTTTTTAAATTTTTTGGCTGGGCATGGTAGCTCACACCTATAATCCCAGCACTTTGGGAGGCCAAGGCAGGAGGATCACCTGAGGTCAGGAGTTTGAGACCAGTCTCGCCAACATATAGGAAAACCCCATCTCTACTAATATATATATAAATACACATACATATATACACACACACATATATATACACACACATATATATACATATATACACATATATATACACATATATACACATATATACACATATATACACATATATACACATATATATACACATATATACACACACATATATATATACACATATATATATATAAATTAGCTGGGCATGGTGGTGCATGCTTGTAGTTCCAGCTACTTGGGAGGCTGAGGCAGGAGAATCACTTGAACTCGGGAGGCGGAGGTTGCGGTAAGCTAAGATCACGCCACTCCACTCCAGCCTGGAAACAGAGCAAGACTCTGTCCCTCAAAAAAATAAAAACAAAAATTGTTTAGAAATGGGGCCCTGAAATGTTGCCCAGGCTGGACTCAAGTGATGCTCCTACCTCAGCCTCCTGAGTAGCTGAGACTACACCTGGCAATAGCACTTTTAACGTCAATGTGTTTCCAGAAGCCATTTGCTAAGAGGAGTTTTCCAAATGCTAGAGGAGCCTGGTGAGCAGCATTGCTCTCTTTCAGGAAGTGTACGTCGGTAAGGAGACTTTGTGTACCATCGACGGTCTTCACTTCAACAGCACCTACAACGCCCGAGTCAAAGCTTTCAACTCTTCTGGTGTCGGGCCTTACAGTAAAACTGTCGTCCTGCAGACGTCCGATGGTGAGCATGGGGATCTCTTAGTGGGAAGAACAGATTCATAATTTTATCCAGTGACAACCAGACAGCCACTTGCAGCAGCTATGATGACGCGGTGGGGGTGGGGGGTGGTGCTGGGCACAGCCGGGTTCTCCAAGGGCGTGCCCTTCTGGGACCATAGGCGGGCTCCCAAAGGACAAAGATTGACTCCTAGGGCCAAACCACATTTCATCCCATGGACCAAGGGAAAGGATGAGCTGCTGAAGATGGGGGAGGGAGGAAGTGCAGGGCCGGAGGGGCCAGTTGAGGTGCATACGCCTCACCCTGCTCTGCACACACAGCTCCTTGCTGCACCCACGTGGCCTACAAGCCACAAAAGAAACATTCATTTACCCCATTGTGCTGGACTAAATGTGAAGTAGCTGAGGGAGGCTAAACTTCTCCCACTTCTCAAGGGCCGAGGAGTGAGTAGGACAGTCCCAGACAAGAAAACTACACGATAGATGCAGTGGGCCCACACCAGTCCCTACATTTGAGCCTTTCTCACAGCGGAAAAGTGCCCTTTAATCCCCAGCATCAGAGCTCACATCCAGTGGTTTATACACCTACCTGCAGCCTTTTAGGTCTTGGGCAACAACAGCATGTTGATATTAATTCAGTGGAATTTTGATCATCTGAGTTCTTAGCAGGCAGCGATGAGAGAAATAGGAATCACATTCCAAAGAGAGTCCTGCTCCCCCAGGCGTGGCCCAGCCCAGGCTGCAGAGGCAGTTTCCAGCTCCCCACTGCCTCCAAGAAGAAGGCAAATCCTGCATTCCTTGTTATCATTTAGTCCACACGTCCTCCGACTGCCACAGCTGGATGGTCTCCTAGAGGCAGGGAGGAGTAGGAGCAGGAGCAGATGCTGGTGTCAAAAGGCCCAGCCAGGAACACTTTTCTGAAAATGGTGCCACCTGCAGAGTCACTTTGTACACCCCTAGAGGAGAGCTCACTAGCTTCTGCCTCTAGACTCTCCTGCCTAGAGATGAGCGGTCCTTGCCCTGTGCATTGTGGTCATGACTTTAGAGTAAGGGCCTCACTTCTGACAACCTGGGGGGTTGGGGAGCAAAAGGGGGCACCACCTGATGGGCCGCAAAATGGAGAATTGAGCTTTGTGATTTTGGCCACATCGCTTCACCTCTCTGTGTCTCAAATCTCCTGCCCACGAGGTGGTTCATCAATATCTATTTCCTCCTGTACTTCTTTTTTTTTTTTTTTTTGAGATGAAGTCCCACTCTGTTGCCCAGGCTGGAGTGCCATGGCACAATCTTGGCTCACTGCAACCTCTGCCAACCTGTTCAAGTGATTGTCCTGCCTCAGCCTCCCAAGTAGCTGGGACTATAGGCGCCCACCACCATGTCCAGCGAATTTTTTTTTTTTTTTTTGAGATGGAGTCTCGCTCTGTCGCCCAGGCTGGAGTGCAGTGGTGTGATCTTGGCTCACTGCAAGCTCTGCCTCCCGGGTTCACGCCATTCTCCTGCATCAGCCTCCTGAGTAGCTGGGACTACAGGCACCTGCCACCACGCCCGGCTAATTTCTTTGTATTTTTAGTACAGACAGGGTTTCACTGTGTTAGCCAGGATGGTCTTGATCTCCTGACCTCGTGATCCTCCCGCCTCGGCCTCCCAAAGTGCTGGGATTACAGGCGTGAGCCACCACGCCCGGCTGCGAATTTTTGTATTCTTAGTAGAGACGGAGTTTCACCATGTTGGCCAGGCTGGTCTCAAACACCTGACCTGAGGTGATCCACCCACCTCGGCTTCCCAAAGTGCTGGGATTACAGGCGTGGACCACTGCGCCCAGGCTATTTCCTCCTCTACTTCTAACTGTGAGCATTTGGAAGGGTTTTAGAAACCAAGACCAGGAAATGCATCTAGATTTGAGGCTTTGAGGCCTGAAAATCCTTGGCAAGGCCGGGCTCGTAGGGCTGCCAACTTGGATGAACACAGAGCAGGGAGTGTGTGCATGTGTGTACGTTTGTGTGTGTGTGCACATGTGTGGTAATCATACAGGAAAGACCCTTCACTTCTGGGTGCCGACTTTCTAACAGAAGCGAATGTGTTTGTGTCTCTGAGCCGGTTAGAAACTACTAGCAAATTCCATCCCCTGACCCTGCTCTTCTCACCTCCTTCCTTTTTAGTGGCCTGGTTCACATTTGACCCCAACTCTGGGCATCGGGACATCATTTTATCCAACGACAACCAGACGGCCACCTGCAGCAGCTATGATGACCGGGTGGTGCTGGGCACAGCTGCGTTCTCCAAGGGCGTGCACTACTGGGAGCTGCACGTGGACCGGTACGACAACCACCCAGACCCCGCCTTCGGAGTGGCCAGGGCCAGCGTGGTCAAGGATATGATGCTGGGCAAGGATGACAAGGCCTGGGCCATGTATGTGGACAACAACCGCAGCTGGTTCATGCACTGCAACTCCCACACCAACAGGTGCGATTGGGCCCCATCCTGCCTCCCGTGGACACAGGTTGTTTGGGAATGAGGGTCCTGAAGACCAGTGTCCCTTCTGCTATCCCCAAAGCCAGCAGGAATTGAGAGGAGGTATTTTCAGCCACTTTGGTCTCCATTTTCTAGGAGGCTTTGACTCTGCCCATATAGAACTGGCCTGCAGCCCAGATGAGGGTATGTTATGGTGACTCTCACAGCACTCGCACAGATGGGTCTCCCAAGTTACCCAGCGGGCCACACGGTGGTCCTCTGCTGGGATATGGAGCTCGTAGTTTTTTTTCGGGTCCGGCTTCACTTTCCTTTTCAACTGTCAACCCAAGCTTGAGTCACTGCAGGGTGTTAATGGGCACCACTGGGACTGGTGTCCTCACAGCTGTGACCAGGTCATTGCCACTAACTTGCCTGCAGTGATCCTGGCCACTGCCCTGGTCTCATGTGGGCTTGAGCCTCGGCAGGGCCGGGCCCTTGACAGGGCAGTAGCAGAGGGCATGGCTGGGGTGCTCACTACTGACGAGTCTGCCAAGGATGCCCACAGCTGTGGCTTTGCCCTGAGACTGGCCCCGGGAGTAGGGTCACCAGCGTGGACACAGGAGACTCAGGTCCTGGCCTGTGAAACTACTGGGGCCTCTGTTAGGAGGCCAGATGGGGATAGGTCCTCCAGGGCTGCCCCTGAGGTCGGGGCTTCTCCAGGGTGCCTTGGTTTCTCTCCTCAGACACAGAGAAGGCAGTGCCCCCCCAACACATCTGCACCATAGCTCTGTACCCTTTCTCCTCTCCCAGGGATTTTGTGCTCACACCTGGCCGGGATGTGGGGATGGACGTGGGGGTGAAGAATCCCCAAGGCCAGAAATGGAGAGTTGCAAGTTGCAGCCACCTGAAGCCACCTCCTTGTTATGGAGCCTTGCTCCTGGTCTGCTAAGGGTCGTCTCCCCAGCAGGAAGGGGTGAGGAACTTCAAGAGCTGAACTTGATTTCGCTGGGCCCCAGCCCCAGGCAAAATTGACCCAGAGGCTCTCAGTGCTCTGGGCCCACCTGCAGCTCCTATAACAGCCCCTGGGGCACCTTCCCGCAGAGGAAGGACCAGCTTCTTCTTTCTCAGGGAAGCCACGTCTAATCTGGGCCAGGGACTTGCCTGAGGGCCCTCAGGACCCCGTCTGCTTGCCTCTTTGCTTGTAGGCAGGGCCCCTTCTCTCCTGAGTCCTGGGGAAGAGGCAGGCAGCTCTGTGCCTCTGCCCGGACACTGCAGGCTGGCCATTCTCCCTCCCACCCAAAGAGGGGCCAAGTCTAGGTCCATCAGCTCCGTCTCTGCTTGCTTAAACCAAACTGGCACCCAGATACCCTGTTTGCTGGCAGGAGTAATAACAAGAAGCATTTATCAAGCCCTTACTTGTGCTCAATGCTGTAGGAAGCACTCGATGTATCTGAGCTCATTTAATCCTTGCAAAAGCACTATTATTGTTGCCATTTTACAGACTATTAAACTGGGGCTTAGGCTGGAATGGTGGCTCGCACCTGCAATCCCAGCACTTAAGGAGGCCGAGGCAGAAGGATTGCTTGAGCCCAGGTGTTTGAGACCAGCCTGGGCAACTTAGTGAGACCCTGTCTCTATAAATAATAGTAATTTTAAAAATTAGCCAGGCATGGTACTGTGTACATGTAGTTCCAGCTACTTGGGAGGCCAAGGCAGGAGGATCACTTGAGGCCAGGAGTTCAAGACCAGCCTGGGCAACATAGTGAGAGACCCTCCTCTTTGCAAACAAACAAACAAAAAAAAAATTAAAAAGCCTGGGCTTAGGAAGGTCAGACAATGGCTCAGGTCACGCGGCCAGTTGATACTGTCAGGGTTGAGCCCAGGACCCCAGCCTTGGTTTGTGTGGTGCAGACTCCCCAGCTCTCCCGGCCATTGGCCACCACACCCCTCCCAAGGGCTGCGGAGCACTTCTTGGGCCTTTGCTGTCTTTGACGGCCCCTTGGTACCACCTCAGTAAGAAAAGCAGAAGGGAAGTCGGGCCATGAAAAAGTAGAGAGAACCTGCCCCTGTCTGCATGTCCTCCCACCCCTCGGATGTGGATCGGGTAGGGTAAGCGCTGTCTGGGAGGAAGCCGAGGCAGCCGGGAAGTTGGACCCCAGAGCTGACTGGGCCTGAGGCTTTGCTAAGGCAGGACTCATTCCTGCACCTCCCGTGGGTCACTACCGCCACCCGGTGGTCGGTGTCCAAATAGCACCAACCGTGCGGTTTTAGCTCACTTCTCCCACCTGCCGGATCCCGCCCCGGGCACCCTCGGGGAAACCCTGCCCTCTCTGGAAACACCTGTCTGGGCCGCCCACCAAGTCCTCCTCAGGACTTCCTGTCGTGAATCCTCGCTGCTCACCTTCCCTCTGCCCTACCAGCAGCGTCCAGGAGATCAACTCATTCTCAATCTGGAAGGACAAACATGATTTTCTTAGCAGAGTGGCGCTGCTAAGGTTAAGGCTAAGACCTCAGCCCTGAGCGGGCGCGGTGGCTCAAGCCTGTGGTCTCAGCTACTCAGGAGGCTGAGGCAGGAGGATCCCTTGAGCCCAGGAGTCCAAGACCAGCCTGGGCAACATAGTGAGGCCCTCCTCTCTATAAAATATTTTTAAAATTAGCCGGGTATGGGGTGTGCCTGTAGTCCCAGCTATTCGGGAGGCTGAGGTGGGAGGATCCGTTGAGCCCAGGGGTTCCAGGCAACAGTGAGCTATGATTGCACCACTGCCTGGGCTACAGGGAGAAACAGCCACTCAAAAACAAAAAACCAACTCAAGGAAGGGAAGGAGAGTCTGCAGGATTCGGCCCACGGGAGAAGGCGTGGTCAGCCAAGCCCCGCTTGGGAGCATGTTCCTTACTTTTATTATAGATTAACTTCCACCGCGTGGATGTGAATTCTTAACCACCTACGAAGTACGACATTGCCAACACTGATCAAGAGCACAATGGACATTCTCAAGGGTCCGCTATTGGTCACCTAAGGGATGGTGACTCCAACAGAGGACTTGATTTCAACTTCAGCACCCTTCTCCCTGCCATACGCTGCTTTTCGAGGGACCCTAGGATGTTTCTGGGAAGATGAGCCAATATAGGGTAGGGGCCTTTCAAAATTTCCTGAAGGCCTGGATGTCCACATCTTCATCTACCTCGGCATCCTCACTTGCCTAAAACAGAAAAGGGCACCAAGTCAGTTATTTTCTTTGGCAGGAAAAGGTCCCTTTCTTACCCATTCTCCATGCTCCGCAGTTTCAAATGGGACCTTCTCATCAAAACCCGAATTTTCTAGTTTGCAGATCCCAGATGCTGTCAGAAAGAGGGGGTTGAACAGCCTGGGGGTATTCCTCTGGGGGAGTCTTCATCATGGCCTGTTAACAAGGTGTGTCCACTGTGAGAGAAGGCTCATGTGCCCAGGAGAGCACCCCACCACCACCTTGGGAGCTATGTTTAAGTGAGGTTGTTCCCAGCATCCTATATATAATTTTCTTGGCCGGGTATGGTGGCTCATGCCTGTAATCCCAGCACTTTGGGAGTCCAAAATGGGAAGATCACTTGAGCCCAGGAGTTCAAGACCAGCCTGGGTAACATAGTGAGACTTCCATCTCTACAAAAAACACAAACAATTAGCTGGGTCTCATGTCATGCACCTGTAGTCCCAGCTACTCGGGAGGCTGAGGTGGGAGGATCTCTTGAGCCTGGGAGGGCAAGGCTGTTGTGCACCGAGATGGCGTCACTGCACTCCAGCCTGGGTGACAGAGTGAGACCATGTCTCTAAATAAGTAAATAATTCTCCTGAGTTATCACCTACATCCCAGGCTGGGTGTGGTGATGGTCTTCCTGGGGACTCTCTTCTCAGGACGGAAGGCGGCGTGTGCAAGGGGGCCACCGTGGGCGTGCTGCTGGACCTGAATAAGCACACTCTCACCTTCTTCATCAACGGGCAGCAGCAGGGCCCCACAGCCTTCAGCCACGTGGACGGGGTCTTCATGCCAGCCCTCAGCCTCAACCGCAATGTGCAGGTACACACCTCCCCGGGGCCGGACCTGGTCTGGCTGCTCCCCACTGTTTGCCACAGGTCTCTGCAGTGCCCTTGGGCAGAGTGGGCCATAAAGAAGCTGACCACAGAGCCTTCCCAGGCAATGCTTATCAACTGGCCTGCCTTGGACATTTCCTGGAGGCGTTCCATTCTGACTTGTTCACTTGGGACACCCAGTGGCCCTAAGGTGGCAGCCTGTGGAGACATAGACCTCAGGGCTGAGCCCAGTCCCTGGGGAGTGCTGGTAACTCAGAGGCCTGAAACAGAGAGAGACAAGAATGAGAGCCCAGGAGGGTGTGAGGGAGAGAGAAACAGGGAGGTGTCATCCTTCATCTTAGTAGAGTCCTCCTCCCCTTGGGATGGGGAGTTGGAGTGCAGGGAGGCAGGGTCCTGTTTTCTGGCCCCGAATATTGAGGAGTCTACATCAATCACTGATTGATCAATTCGATCCTCTACTCATTTGCAAAAGGGATTTGTGGCAACCTAAATATAGGCTTATGGCCAGGCGAGGTGGCTTACGCCTGTAATCCCAGCATTTTGGGAGGCCAAGGCGGGCGGATCGCGAGGTCAGGAGATCGAGACTATCCTGGCTAACATGGTGAAATCCCATCTCTACTAAAAATACAAAAAAAAAAAATAGCCGGGTGTGGTGGCAGGTGCCTGTAGTCCCAGCTACCTGGGAGGCTGAGGCAGGAGAATGGCGTGAACCCGGGAGGCAGAGCTTGCAGTGAGCCGAGATCACCCCACTGCACGCCAACCTGGGTGACAGAACGAGACTCCGTCTCAAAAAAAAAAAAAAAAAAAAGACAGGCTTGGCCCGGCATGGTGGCTCACGCCTGTAACTCCAGTACTTTGGGAGGCCATGGCAGGAGGATCGCTTGAGCCCAGAAGTTTGAGACCAGCCTGGGGAACTAGCAAGACACCATCTCTACCAATGAACAAATAAGCTTTTTTAAATCAAAAAAATAAAATGTTGGCTATTATTCCTCACAGTTAATAGAATGGGTTTAATAGGAAAGAAAAAAAGGTCATGGCTAGAAAGTAGACACAAATATGCAACCACGGGAGCCAGTGCATGAGAGCCGTGCTCCTGTGACAGCATCTACTTTGCCCAGCTCTGGCAGCTCTGGCAAAATGAGGAACCAGTCAGCTGGGTGATTCTTATTATGAGGAAAGAGGTGCAAACCAACATAGCCTGTAATTAGGGATATTGGGGGACGTAATAGTCAACAGCCTACAGCAGCCCTGAGCTGTTGCATGGATGGCCCTGGAGCCAGCAGGGGATCCTGCCGGTGTCTGTGGTGCCATCGGAGCACTCAGGGTCCCTGCGGCAGCCTCTCCCACCTTCACTTCCCCTGTCTTCTTTTCCAGGTCACACTGCACACAGGATTGGAAGTGCCGACTAACCTGGGGCGGCCAAAGCTGTCAGGCAATTAGCCCCGCTCCAGCTCGGCACTGCGCCTGTGACAGTGACATTCACAGGCAAAACGCCCACCATTCTCACTAAGCTCCAATAACCCACAAAAGCAGGATACGCAAGTCATGGGTGCAACCTGGCAGCGTGGAATGTCATAGAAACACATTTGCTTGGGGACGCGGGGAATGGGTCCACGGGCCATGCTCACAGCTGCCACTGTCAGTGGCAAAGGAAGGTACGTGTGTCACCCTTATTCCACCCAGACATTACGAACACTCCCCAAGAAGGACCTTTCTCAAGGGAGTCAGCATTCGGGCTTCATGTCTATGTTTCCTGCCATCTGTTTTCAAAGCTTGTCTTTTTTTGGAGGGAGAGGAAGGTAGACTTTGAGACTGGCCTCCTGAGAGCGGCAGTCGAGCTGCGCTGTAATCCCATGCCCCGGGTGTTGGCCCTCCGCGGGGACCCTGCCTCCTCAGAGTCCCGAGATTGCAGATTGTTATCATGCTGAGAAAGTTATCTTCTAGCTTCTTGGTCCTAGAGTCTTTAGTAGCACCTGCCACTTGTAGACCCAATGCAGGATTGATAGAAAGGGACATTAGTCATTCATGCTTGACTTTTGCCTCTCACTGAAGTGTTGAGAACCTTTTAAAATGGCTTCCTTTATTAATCAGCCAATTGTGTTCTCTTTCTCTCTCTTTTCCTCCTTCCTTCATTTCTTCTCCCTCCCTCCTCCTCTCTCTCTCTTCTCTCTCTCCTTCCCTCCCTCCTTCGCTCTCTCTTCCTTTCCTCCTTCTCTCTCTTACTTTGCTCCATCCCTGCCTCTTTCTTCCCTCTTTCCCTCTTTCCCTCCCTCCTTCTCTCTCTCTCTCTCTCTCTCACACACACACACATACACACACAGGCATGACAGTCTCCTAAAATTAATTCACTCAGTTCTTAGTTCTTAAATCCACGTGAAAACACAAGAATTTTAACAGCTATGTCATGAGTCTTCGCCTGGTGGTGGCTCCTTTCTGAAACTGGCAGCCCAAGCAGTTAACTGAAAATGCATCCAGATTGCTTTTCTGAGCTGAACCACTCTCAGGCTCATAAGCATTTAAGATGGGAGACCCTGGGAAAGCCTGTTCTAGTTACTCCACCCTATTGTCGTTATGAAAGCATCATGAACACAAGTGGCCCCTGTGCTAGGCTGGCACGGCTCTGCCCTGATGCGGTGGGCAGGATCTCTGGGGAAGGCAGGAAATAGAAGGGCAGTATCATGTACCTTGTCTCCCAGCTTCCCACTGTGAGACTGGGTATGCTGAGTCTGACCTGCCAGGGCAGGACTCTGGAAACACCAGGCTTCTCCCTTGAGATCCACACTGATTCATCCACACCTCTCAGAGACAGCTCACGGCAGGGGTTCTGAGCCTGCCGGGCTCTTGTTCCCAGGGAACCCTTCCTCTCCTCCCTCCTCTCATCTTCCCAGTCACCTGCCACCTCCAGCTCCACCTGGTAGTAACATTTCTCTCTCCTTTTAAAAAGAATATATTTTGTCAAGCATTTTATTTCTGAGGCTGAGAAGTGACTTGTCAATTTGCTGGACTGGATTTTTATAAAACTCGCCTCATTCACCGGCACCAACTGTGCGTCCTTGGTTCTGCCTTCCTGTTCAGACACCACGCCTGCTTTCTGAGTAACCGCCTGCCAGAGCCATGCAGGTACCCCCCCTCCACTCAGCAGGCCCGACAATCCTACCTCAAAGCTCATGCTCTTGGTCTGCAAGACTGCTTGGTCCGCTGTCTCTGCAGATACGGTCGGCAAGGCCAGCTGCCCCGTCTCCAGGAGCTGCTCGGTGCTGTGTTGCAGTCTCTGCTGCGGAGCCTGGGAGCTATCTGCTTCGTGGAAATCTGGGTCTTGCCTCTTCCTTGTCATCTCACCAAGCGGTTTCTGGCTCTCCTCCTCCCATCCCAGAGCCCCGTCCAGAGCCCTTGGTGGTAACACACAAGACCTGGGACCCTGTGTCCTTGCCCGCACCGCTGCCTCTGTCTCCCATATCCCTGCAGCTTCATCCTTAGCCATAGCTCTGGGTGGCCTTGGCTTGGAGCATGGAGAAGATCCCTAAAGATTGAGGATGAAGAGGAGCCACCACTTTCCTGGGGCCGAGGAAGCCATCAGCTTTGGGAAGTGTCTAGCTCTCTTCTGAAAAAAAAACAGGCCTACACCCTGCCCCCGGAATGAGAGGGGGCTACGCAGGGCTGCCTGGTGACAGCAGCTTCTCACAGGGGAGCCCCAGGGAAGGCTGTGGAGCCTCCACCATCACCACAGCCCGGGTCACCAGGTGGCCCCAGCTCTGCGGAAGAATCGCCCATCATTGGAGCACGAGCTACCTGGGGCTACCCTGAACCTAACCCCTTTGAGGGAGCAGCATCCAGGTCAGGAGAGAAGTGGAAAGTGCAGGAGGGAAATGCCCACAAATCCGGTGGCCTCTTTCAGAAAGAAATTTCCTGAAGTCCAGAGAGGTGCAGCCAGGACTCCCTTCTCCCCACTGCCGCCCTGAGCTTGGGGGCTGGGATTCTCCCTTTTCTGACTCCTCCAGGAGCCCAGAAGCAATACGGCTGATGCCAGGGACAGCATCCAGCTCTCCTTCACAGACACCTCTCCCGTCTTCAGCACAAAACAACTTCAATGTTCTGACTTCAAAGAGAAGGGCAGGTCCGTGCCACTCACTTGTGTTTTTGAGGGATCAGAAAAGTGAAGAAGGAACTTATCAATTCCTCATGGCCAGGAAGGTCCCGGGTTTCAGAGTAGAAATGACAGGTCATGGAATTCTCACCCACCATCGAATTCCATAACACATTACATCATGGTGGCACATTTGTACATACCTATAAATGATATCAAGATGAGGCTTTTGTTGGGATGGCTGAGGAGTAACTTGGTGTAAATCTATCAAGCAGTTTCAGTGAAAAAGGAATTCAAAGTAGTTTAAAAATGTCGAGTTCCATTGCATTGTAAATAGTGCCTCTGTAACGTGGTTCTGCAGTTGTTCTTTGCTAGTGAGCAAGTTTGGTCAAAGTGTATGCCTTTTCTTTTTAAAATTAATCTCTTCCGAAAATATCCACTAGCACCTCACTGCATACATAGCATCCCAGCTCCTAATTCAAAGCAGGGGAAGGTATTTCCCCAAAGCCTGCTTTTCCCCTCTCTGTTCTCCTTGGGAAAATAATGATTCCAATTAAAAAGGACACCAGTAATACTGACCCACAAGGTAACTGACCTAAACACTATAAAACTGTATATAGTTCCAGGCTGCATCTTCAGCCTGATACGTGCTTTGTAGTTGCAACAGTTCCCTAGGTGCCCTATGGCCCACCAAGCTTGAGGAGGGTGGTGCTTTCCAAATTGAGCCTGGGCAGGCTCTGTGGAGCTCACCAAGAGAGCTGAGGACAGGCCCACCCTCCTCTTTGTGCCCTTTCTCTCCCTCTTGGTGCCCTTGCCCTCCGCCCCACCACAGCACTCTCAGGAAAGGGTCAGAATGCAGGATCTTTGTGTATTTCTTCCAGGGATATTTGCATTTAAGCCTTAATTCTCATTGCAAGCGAAAGGCTTGGTCCCCCTGGGAAGGCACATTTCAGCACCGGTGGGCAGGTGGTTCAGTGTCAAGGAGACTGCTGCTGATCCCATGGCCACCTGCTGGCTTTGAGGTAGTGAGGGAGGGTCAATCCTTAGGGGGAGTCAACGTGTGAATGCTAAAGAACAATGATGCACAGCCTGTGGGGTGGCGCCAGGGTTTCTCAATCTCTACTGACATTTTGCGGTAGGTCCTGTATGCTGTAGGATGTTTAGCAACATCCCTGGTCTCTACCCATCATCTGCCAGTAGCAACCCCCAAGTTAGTTGTGACAACCAAAAGTATCTGTAGACATTGCTAGATATCTCCTGGGGGCCTCCACAAGTTGAGAACCACCAGGTTATGCCAGTGGTTTGTCATGCGTAGATCTGTAAAGGGACTGTGGTGCTCCGGCTGCATTGTTCCATAGAAAGCCTGTATGTGACAAAGCTGCCAGACTTTATATTGATACCCAAGCCCAGGATTTTCCATGGGTCTTCAGGGGGCAGGTAGGGGAAAATGGGGTGAGCCACCTCCAACAGATGCCAACCTGTTGGGTCTCGAATTTTCACTCACTGAAGATGCCCCCTGCCCACTCCCCACTTCCTAGAAAGCAAAACTCGTTACCTTTGTTTTCCTTGGCCACATTTTACTGGAAGCAACAGGAACTTCTTAATGGGTTTGTGGCCCTCAATTGGTTTTTTTAAAAAATCTAACAGATGTTATTGGCAAATATTCAAGATGGTGATGCTGGAAAATTTCAGGACTTTTCTTTTGCAAGTGAGCCAGTAGCTGTGTTTGTTGACCGCATTCTTTGGCAGTTCCTCCCAGAAGATCAAAGGATCCTGCGGCTTTAACCATATCTAGGCTGTAAAAATATGAGGGCAGGTTTTGGGCAGGATGTATTGATCAGACACCAAGTTCAGCCCTCAGTTACTTCCCTCTTTTAACCTGGCTTTAATAGTGATTCATGGTATGAGTGGGGGCCAATCTCTTATCCTTTCTGTGCCTCAGTATCCCCACCTGAAATGGGACTAGTCATACTAACCTACCTCCTCTGATGTATTGTGAGGATTATACAATAACATTTTTAAAGAAAAAAAGTGCAGTCTTTCATCTCTGGCATCTAAGCTAATGATTCCCATTCAGTGAATCAAACCTGTGGGGGGGTTTCCAGTGTTCTCTGACCAGTGTCTTCCATCCAAGCCTCCTTGTGACCAGGGCAAGGAGCTGCCTGGTCTCGAGTGGGTAAAATAGACCTTTAAGACAGGTTTCCTATGACCATAGAAAGTAACACCCCGTATGTTTCCATTCCTGGCGAGGCCTGTTTGAACGGCGCTCTGTGTGAGTGCTGTGAACAGGCTGCCTGTCAGCAGTCTCACTGCGAGGCCTCAAGGTCTCTGTGAGCAGAAGCCCCTTTAAACCAAGGAAGGACACTAACCCAGGCCTCTGCCTTCTTTGTTACCTAAGTTCTGGTATCTAAGGGGTCTCTCATCTCACAGTTTGTCTCCTTTGTTTCGAGGGGTCTCTGCAGTGTGAGTGGGTTTGAAATCCAGCATGGATAGTACAAAGAGATGCAACTGAGCCAAAGTTTTGAAGGCTGGTTGGGCTAGTGGGTCATCATGTCATTTTCAGATGACTGATAACCACTGGGACTGCTGGGGCTTCACCAGCACAAGCTATGCAGGTTGGGGGAGGCCCTGGCTTTTTCAATGATTGACATTGACATCAATCAGGAGCTGGGAGTTGAGACCTCCAGGGAAGTCTCGTCTGGTGCCATCGCTCTTCTCTCGAGGAGCGCAGTCCTGGGGAAGGCCTAGGGACTTGTGGGCCGGTGATGCGGGCACTGCAGACCAGGCCAGGCCCTCGGGTAAGGCTCTGAGGAGAGGCCAAAACCAGGCTTCAGGTTCGGGAAGGTGACTGTTTGCAACTGCAGTAGCAGGAACGTGTCAGGTGCTTACTGGGTGAGACCCAGCCCAGGAAGCTTCTCCAACTCCTCCTAGCCCTGGAAACCAGACATCCAGAGCCCCAGACATTCTCGGCACCCAGAGGAAGCGGGGAGCGGGCAAAGCAGAAAACGTTCAATGCATGATGTAGGATTGCTGCCTTGGCACTAAGCTGTTGTATTAAGCATGAGAGGTGTTTGTTTAACGTTGGCAAAGGGATTTAACAAGAAACAAAAAGCTTCGTGTCCTTGTTTTGACCGTCGACAGAACTCCCATTTTCTTGCCTTTCTTTATTCCCATTTCTCCTCATCCCTCCCCTTCCGCCATTGCACCCACTTTCGGTCACTCGTTGTTGGTATTTGGTGGCAGCTCTTGGTCCTGTTGCTGTGGATATTCCACTGAAAACATGGGGGGTAGGGGGGAGTGGTAAGAAAGCAACTTTTTTCTAATTTTTGTATTGGTATCCACAAGCGTTTGTATTTTTTGAATTGCAAACACTGTGTTTTCTGGTCTTTGGGGGTTGGTTGAACTTTCTGTATTACCTTTTGGAAAACCTGAGTTTTACCACAGTCTTAAGCAGATTTGAAATAAATTCTTTTGACACTGCCAACAACAGAAAGACAAGGTGTGGTCTGTAATTCCTGCTCCGCAGTCAGGTCCACCTTTTTCCCTACGGGCCCTGACTGCCCACCAGACAGGGCAGAGGCTACAGGAAGGGAGGCCACACGGTCTCTTCCCCCAGTGGGGCTGGGGACTAAGTAGCAGGGTCAATGTGGTTCTGCTTCGCGTGCCCAGGAAACCTCAGGGTGATGACATATGACTCTAAACTAGGCTGGGTGCTGTGGCTCACACCTGTAATCCCAGAACTTTGGGAGGCCAAGGCAGGCAGATCACTTGAGGCCAGGAGTTTGAGACCAGCCTGGGCAACATGGTGAAACTCCGTCTCTACCAAAAATACAAAAATTAGCTGGCTGTGGTGGTGCACCTGTAGTCGCAGCTACTCAGGAGACTGAGGTGGGAGGATCGCTGGAGCCCTGGAGGTCAAGGCTGCAGTGAGCCATGATTGTGCCACTGCACTCCAGCCTGCATGACAGAGCAAGACCCTGTGTTAAAAATAAAAAATAGCCATGCAGGATGGCTCACGCCTGTAATCTCAGCACTTTGGGAGGCTGAGGCGGGTGGATCACTTGAGGTCAGGAGTTCGAGACCAGCCTGGCCAACATGGTGAAACCCCATCTCTACTAAAACAATACAAAAATTAGCCGGGTGTGGTGGTGCATGCCTGTAATCCCAGCTACTTGGGAGCTGAGGCAGGAGAATTGCTTGAACCCGAGAGGCGGAGGTTGCAGTGAGCCAAAATCGTGCCATTGCACTCCAGCCTGGGCAACAAGAGCGAAACTCCCTCTCAAAAAATATAAAAATAAAAAATAAAATATAATAAAACAGAAGGCCCAACCACAAACAGTAGGAACGTCATAAAATTCATTTTTACAAGAGGGAATAGGGCTGGAGATACATAACAGTTACCATGTGGTTAAGGTCAATCCATGAGTGCAAAGTAGATCATGCGTTCCACGTAGAGATCTGCGGAAAACATCCCAATGAACCCGTGAGCATCAAGGAGACTCACCTGCCCCTTCAGCTACACAGACTGAGGCCAGACATGCCTGACCTGAACTCTGTCCTTTGCTGCTTTCTCACCTCATGATCCTCAAGAGCAGCTGTCTCACATGGCCCCTGACAACCCGTAACACCAGTTACCTATGGGATTACCGAATGGACTCAGCTGAGGAGGAGGCAGATGCAGAGATGAGAGCAAATGTTTCTTAGGGCGAGCTCTTGGGATCAACACTCATGGAGGCCCAGGGAAGGAAGCAGGATTGGATGGAGGGAGATACGGAGCTGCGCGAAACCAACAAAGGCCTCAGCTAACTCAACTCTGGAGTTGTCCTGACTTGGGATGAGAGGACTGGGCTTTAACACCCTCCCATGGATCTTTCATCGACTGTGGGTTCCCCTGGCAAGGGGATGAGGCAGTCCCTGCAGAGGGCTGACAGCTGAGGCCTGTTTTCCCTAATCACTCTCAGCAGCTGAGGGAATAAGTCCTTCATCCACGAAAGGGAATCTAGTGGGACGTTACAGTGCCCACCACAACCCACCACAGTGCGAGGTCTGTGTTTCACATAGTGTGTGTGGGGAGAAGCTCTACCAGAATTCCATCGAGACATGCTTATAAGAGGGAGATGAGCGTGGTGGCTCACACCTGGGCATAGTGGCTCACACCTGTAATCCCAGCATTTTGGGAGGCCAAGGCGGGAGGACTGCTGGAGGCCGGGAGTTTGAGATCAGCCCGGGTAACATAGCAAGATCCTGTCTCAACTAAAAAATTAAAAAATTAGCCAGGCATGGTGGTGGCTCATGCCTGTAGGTCCCAGCTACTCAGCAGGTTGAGGTGGGAGGATTGCTTGAGCCCAGGAGGTGGAGGCTGCAGTGAGCTCTCATCACACCACTGTATTCCAGCCTGGGTGACACAGCAAGACTCTATCTCTAAAAAAAAAAAAAAGGAAAAAAAAAGAGGAAGGTCAGTGGAACCAACTACATTCCCTGCCACTGTCACTGGCCTCAGAGCTGCAACTGCACTATCTGCCTCCTCTCCGAGACATTCCAGATTCCCCTCACCTTTGGTGAGTGTCTCTGCTGACCTTGGTAGCTTATCTGCTGGTGTGATCCAGATGCTCATCCCTGGGGGGTCTGAGCCTTAGGTCACGGGGCCCCTCTCACTTCAGGATTGTTGCACTTGTCTGTTTACTATCAAAATTGGGTAAGGTCAGTGTCCAAAGATGCCTGAGTGGATGGCCAGGGTGCAGACCGGCTCCTCCTGGCCCCTCTGTGTGACAGCAGCCTTGCTTCCTCTGGAGAGTCCTGGTCAGTCAGCCCTGCAAGGTGCTGGCTCTTCTTGCCCAGGCAACAACCATAGCTAATGATTCAGTGGAATACTGTGTCCCCTGCTCCCCTCTTTGGGAAGCAGGGTCTGTAAGTCCCAGAACCAAGAATTGTTGGAACAGGAATCCCAAGTTCCCCAAGTGGGTCCTTGGGAGTCACAGTCATTTCACTGGGACACAGCACCTTCTAAGTGTAATGGCTGTGTTTAGGGTGATTTAAGGCATAAGCTGCACTCTGAAAGATGCCGCCTCCTCCTCACAAAGTGTCACCTCTGAGATGGCGCCTCAGCTGCACCTGCACCGGGCCTCCCCCTCGTTCCACCAGACCAGCAGTTCAGGATCATGAGCCCTAGAACACGCGCCTGGTCTTGCACCTCCTTAGCTGCCAACTGGGTCCCTTGGTTGGAAGCAGTGTTGTCCTGTGGAACCACCTGCCGGGTGACAAGCAAACATTCTGTATACCCTTAGGCTACTGGAGCTGGCCAAGGCCCTCTGGGCAGGAAAAGAGAACCTATGACAGGGATACGTATTTCCTCCCATCACCTTCCAGGCTATCAAAGCTCTGACGTAGCCCACGTGGTCTCCCCGGGGGATGGTCCCTCCTCAGGGACGCGGCACTGACCTCTGTTGCGGCAGTTTGCACACTCTGGCAGCAGCATTAGCTGGATGTCTCTGAGTGAGAACAGAACAGAGCTGCTGACACAGGTGGGGCCCGTGTCAGAGGGAGCAGCGTGTTCTGAGAGGGTAGAGGACCGGGCAGGTTTAGGAAATGAAAAACACATAGTTCAGGGCGAAAGAAGCATCAAGGTCAGGTTGTGAAGGCTTTTGAAGTCATTTTAAGGAATCTGACTGTGTGTGATGGGGAGTGAGGGGCCGCTGCAGGAGGACAGTGGCATGACCAGAGTCCCATTTAAGAGATCAACAGGAGGATTGTGGAGGGAGGTGCACTGGCTGGAGCCTGGGTACTGAGCCTAAGACTTAAGGAAGTCACGATCCTTGCAGAGTCCCACCATCCAGGCTCTGTCAGACCTGCCGTCACACAAAGTTGGGTGGGCCCTGAGGCCATCTGCGGACCTACAGGATCAAGCACTGCAGGCTGTGTGGCCAAAACCTGGACGCCTGTGACATCCCACCCCACGTGCCGCTCCTCCCTCGGCCCACACCTGGGATCAGCTGGCAGAGCGGGAAAAGACTGTGCTTCACTCCTAGGCCAGCTCAAGTCCAGCCTGGATGGCAGCTCTGTTCTATTCTCACTCAGACAGCAAAGTCAGCGTGGGCCCCACCCCCACCCCAGAGTATGGGGCCCAGCCTAGGACCTGAGTGCATAAATCAGTGAGCCAGCAGACTTTCAAGACTCAGCTCTGAGCTCTGCTTCAGAAAGGCTGTCCATACTCTCAGATAAGCTTAGTTGGCTTCAGTGCTACCAGGTCCTTTTTGTGTACATCCACATTATCACACACACTAGGGATGAGCATCTCCTCACCCCGGCACCACCTCTGACTTGTCATTCATGCTCAGTAAGGGATGTTTGAGTCCTCCTGAGGACTGGAGCCTGAGCCTGAAGGATAGATAGGTTTGGAACATAGGATTTTCACACCTGATGCCAAGTGATCCTGTGGCCGCAAGTTCCATCATGGGCCTGGTCCTGTCAGACTTGCTGTTGCAAAGTTGGGTGGACCCTGAGGCCATCCATCGGGGAGAAGGGGAGCAGTCATCCTAGCTGAGAAAACCCAGCAAATGATAACAGTGCAATTGCAATGTTGGGAGCAGCCAGGCCACCAGCTGGTGGGCAAAGCGGGTGGGCAGTGCTGGGAGGGTGTAAGAGGTGGTATTATGGAGTGGAACTTTGGTTCTTTTCCCCTTAGGCTGATAACAAGCAAATGCTTCCTTTCACCATTGGTCCAAACGAGGCAATAAATGATTAAGGTAAGAGTTTCCACAGTTACTGTAATGATGCTTTTCTACTTTGTCAGCAGAGGAATTGGGCTCTGCAGCCATGTCCTGGCAAATTCAGCTCATCCTAAGACTAAGGTTCTGGAGGCATCCCTGTCCAGCCCCCTCACCTCATGCAACCCTGGCCAGCCACCGTGCTAATGTAACGTGCCCCGCACAGCACGCTGGACCGAGCCACGCAGATGCACATGGCTGGAAAGCAACCCCCACCCAGCGGAAAATGATAGCACAAAGGAGGCAGAGAGTGCAAGTGCATGTTTGCCCTGGATGCTGAGACCCTGATCCCTTCCCTGGATGGCTACTGCGAGAATCTTGGTCATGGCCCTGTCTTCCTTTGGATGCTCTTTTCATTGTCACTTTTCTCTGTTGCTGACCTTGCTAGGGGAAGCCTTATCAAACGGAAATAAGAGCATGGCCTGAAACTTGATCTTTAAGTACAGTATGGTTTGTGCTTTTAGCCCCTAAACCTCTAAGTGTTTCCAGAGCACCCAGTGGTCAAAAACCTGTTCCTTAAATATTTACAGGTAAATTAAAAAGTAGCCAGACATGGTGGTTTGTGCCTGTAGTCCTAGCTACTCAGGAGGCTGAGGCAGGAGGATCACTTGAGCCCAGGAGTTCAAGTCCAGCCTGGGCAACATATTAAGACCATCTTGTCTCAAAAAAAAAATTTTTTTTAAGTGAAAATAAAAATAAGCTTAGTAATTTACACTTGGAATTTGTATGCTATTCCAAAATAGACTACCCTGGGGCTGTGGTCAACAGTCAGGCCAAGTGCTCAGTTGTCTGAGCCATGATGGCTCATGGGAAGTAGCTCTCCCTTCATCTCCAATGCTGAAGACGAGGAGTTAAACTAATCTAGGAGCCATTCTCATGGGCCATTTCTAGCTCCTGAGATTTTTCCTAGTGCTTTCTGTCATGTTTGAGATCTTCTACACCTTTTTAAAATTACTTAGAGCCAAAATATATATCCTAATGAATAATGCCTTTCAAAATAAACCTGGGAAACAAACCACTCATTCCAGTTTTGCTGGCACTATTCCAAACATTTTGCAAGTTCCTCATTTGTCAGTGTCTTCACAGACAACATAAAGTCACATAACAAAGTGAGCCATTTATACCTAATTTTTGGACCAAAACATTATCATTTACTAGGCTAGGATCAGAGTTTTTTGGCAATTAAAAAGAAAAAAAAAGGCCAGCTAGGCACAGTGGCTCACACCTATAATCCCAGCACTTTAGGAGGCCAAGGCAGGAGGACAGCTTGAGCCCAGGAGTTTAAGACCAGCCTAAGCAATATGGCAAGATGCAGTCCCTACAAAACATTTTTTTTGTTTTGTTTTTTGAGGAGTCTCGCTGTTGCCCAGGCTGGAGTGCAGTGGTGCGATCTTGGCTCACTGCAAGCTCCGCCTCCCGGGTTCACGCCATTCTCCCGCCTCAGCCTGCTGAGTAGCTGGGACTACAGGCACCCGCCACCACACCCGGCTAATTTTTTTGTATTTTTAGTAGAGACGGGGTTTCACCGTGTTAGCCAGGATGGTCTCGATCTCCTGACCTCGTGATCCGCCCACCTTGGCCTCCCAAAGTGCTGGGATTACAGGCGTGAGCCACCACGCCCGGCCTACAAAACATCTTTTAAATTAGCTGGGCATGGTGGCACATGCCTTTAGTCCCAACTACTCTGGAGACTGAGGCAAGAGAATCACTTGAGCCCAAAAGTTCGAGGCCACAGTGAGTTATGATCATGCTGGGGCACTGCAGCCTGGGTGACAGATCAAGGCCTTGTCTCTAAAAAACTGAAAAAACAGGCCGAGCATGGTGGCTCATGTCTGTAATCCCAGCACTTTGGGAGGCCGAGGCAGGCAGATCGCCTGAGCTCAGGAGTTCAGGACCAGCCTGGGCAACATGGTGAAACCCTGTCTCTACTAAAATACAAAAAATTAGCTGGGCGTGGCAGCGTGCGCCTGTTGTCCCAGCTACTCAGGAGGCTGAGGCAGGAGAATTGCTTGAACCCAGGAGGTGGAGGTTGCAGTGAGCTGAGATCGTGCCATTTTACTCCAGCCTGGGCAACAGAGTGAGAATCTGTCTCACAAAAAAAAAAAAAAATTGAAAAAACAAATTTTTAAAAGCCCAAATTGTCACCATCATCGAAGCCTTTTTTAATGTGCTACAAGCTTTGAGAAGTTGCTGTCACTTTAAGCAAGGGCGGTATCATTAAAAACATATATATGGCTGCAAAGGTGATGACGACTCTGATAGAAATAACATTCACTTGAATGTGGGCACAAAAGTATGAGTTAAAACCATCTGTTATTTAACAGTCACAGGCACATACACCACAAACGTATTTTATTTATATAACTTCTTAAGAAGTAGATTTTGTACACACGGTAGGCTAAAAATTAAAACTGCTTTTCCACAAAACTGATAAATTACTAGATTCTTGGTTCTTTCATGATATCACAACATAAAATCATTAAAAATATAAGGCAATTTAATGTAAACTACTAGCATTTACAAAACAGTAAAGTTATAGAAAATTGTATTACAAGCAAATGCACCAAATACCAGTGAACATGAAACAGGAGTGAAGCTGCTGGAGAACATTAAAAATCACTTTTCAGTGTGTTCACTTCACATTCATGCTGCACTGGGCCTGACGCGTTCAGCATCATGAAGCAGACACTTCAGCAACTAGAAATGTTACTTCTGTTTGACTTTTTTTCTAAAATGAAAAAGCAGTCTGTGAAATGTGTGGTAAGAACGATCTATCTAGAGTCACGCAGGGTCCAGGGCCACTGCAGTTGACTCAGTTGTTCCCATCCTCGTTTTATCTAATAAAGTACTTCATTTGGCCACTCTGGAAGAATTTATTTTCTTAATATCAACTGGGCTCAGAATCAGTGTTCCATTTTTGAATTTTCCAACCTGTCCAATCCGTCCATTTGACAAAATACTGGGAGCGGACTTCTTCTTTTTGGATTTCCTACATTTAAAGTAAGAGAAAGGTACTATAAATAGTTAAGCTTACCAACAAGCATCGCAGTATCGCAGTATCACCAACCAGGCCACTGCAGTCTGGCCTGCAAATTCCTGGTCGCCTGCCATGCACACCCCCCACCCCACTACGCCTTCCTGTGGTCCCTGAAACATGCTACTGCCTTTCTGCCTCAGGGCACTTTCACTGGTTTCTTCTGCGAGGAATGTTCTGCTACCAGCTCTTTCCAGGCTGCCCCTCTTCTTTGTTCAGTTCTCAGCTCCGATGTCACCTCCTCAGACTAATTTCCCAGCTCACCTTCTCCCTGTGGTTTTCTTTCACAATGCTCTCTTTCAGCCTCTCTACAATACTTGCCAGTACCTGATATCATCTTACTTATCCATTTGTATGTTTTGGGGTGTTTCTCTCCCTACAATGAAGCTCCTCAAGGGCAGGGATATCTTTAGTGTGATTACAGCTGTACACCAATACCTAAGGCACCCACATGCCTGGCACAAAGAGGCATTCAACAGATAGAGATCGGTGGCCAGAACAAATGACCATTTTACAGCACGTACAAGTGCACTAGGAGCCCAAGAAAACAGGCTAAGACAAAAAGAGTCCATTCTGAAACAGTAACTCAAAGACAGAGAAAAAGGCACTTGAACAAAAGCTGAGAAACAAGTATAAAGCAACAAAGTCAACATCCCTTATTCATAATTACGGTGCTCTATCTTACGTGGTATGTCAAAGAGCAGGCAATACAGACCCAGACTATGCTGCTGTAGCAGCACTCTTAGAAGTCTTTCCTTGGAAATGTAAACTGCAGCTTTTCCACTAGTCAGTCAGAGTGTCGGTGAAAAGTGGGAGACGAGAAACTTCCTAATTCAGTTCTCAGGCAGTTGTTTGATCTTGGGCAATTTACTAAATCCTACTTTGATGAGGATAAATGAGAGACAGTGAAGCGCTCTAATAGGCTAGGAACACCACATACATTCAAGGCATCCTTTTCAGAACTAATCAGTAGGTTCATCCAGATTGTTCAACCCCGGGGCCTAATAAAATCACTCACCTGTCCTCCTGTCCTTTCCTCTTCTTTTTCTTGAAAATATCTGTTTCTTGGGCCTGATTTCAGAATTTAAGATCATATACATATTAGTAATAGACAATGGGATTCAAACAAAAGGCAAGAGGTTTGTGACCAAAAGTCATTGAGATACCATTTTTAATATTTCTTTCAAGTGGGCATATTAAACATAACAGTCTCAAAGTTTTACCCTAAAACCCTTTCAAGAATGTGAAAGGCTGGGCCTGGCGTGGTGGCTCATGCCTATAGTCCTAGCACTCCAGGAAGCCAAGGTGGGAGGCTCACTTGATCCCAGGAGTTCAAGACCAGCCTGGGCAACACAGCAAGATCCTGTCTCAGTTAGAAAGAAAAAGAAAAAAGAATGTGAATGGCTATTCCAGGTAAGACTAATAGTCTTACAGTGAAAGCTCAAATCTTCCATTTTAGGTGAAAGGTAGAAAGTGTAACATCTATTCCCCTTGTGGTTTTTCATAGGCCCTTGTGTTGTATACAAGGTTATACAACATAAAATGCAAAAAAAAAAAAAAAAACTAAGTATAGAAGAAAGATCAAAGTAGCGTGCATTATTGGAACAGGATTGCTGTGGTTTGGATATTTGACCCTCCAAACCTCAGGTTGAAATTTGATCCCAACATTAGAGACGGGACCTAGTGGGAGGTGTTTGGGTCATGGCAATGGATCCCTCATGAATGGCTCGGTGCTGTCCTCATGGTAACGAGTGAGTTCTCCCTCTGTTACTTCTCACTTCCAATGAGAGCTGTTTGTTAAAAAGAGCCCGGCACCTCTCCCCACTGCTGCTTCGCTCTTTCATGTCTCGCTCTTGCCATGTGATCTCTGTACACATGGGCTTCCCTCTGCCTTTCCTCATGAGCGGAAGCAGCTTCAGATGCTCACCGGAGGCCGAGCAGATGCCAGTGCTATGCTTCCCGTGCAGTCTGCAGAACATCAGCCTCCTTTCTTTATAAATTACGCAGCATCAGACATTCCTTTACAGCAACACAAACGGACTAAGACAAGGAGTTTGCTATTTCAAAGCAAACCTCGCATGTAAGTATGCCAGATTACTTGGCTGGTATTACTAAACAGAGCTAACTCGAAGAAATGGGGAGCATGCGATCCTTTAACTCCGGTGCCTTCATTGCTCTCCAAGCAGTGGCTTCCGGCATTCCACTGTGGCAAAGAGCATCCATCTTCCCATTCTAGTTGAATAAAGGACAGACCATCACACCTACCAGTCTCTTTTCTTCTTCCTTTGCTGCCTTTTTTTCTTTAATTTGCTCCTGTAAAACCTTGTAATTCACATAACTCTTTTTAGGAGGCTGTAATGAAAGAACAAGGAAACAAAACATCTTATTTTATTCTGCAAAAATGTTCCCGCGTCCCTTGCCCTGACTTGCTCTTGGCTTTCCTTGCTCTTGCTTTTTTTGCATGTTGTCTGGTGATGAAAGGTAGCAGCAGCCCCTCACCTTAGCACCCAGCATAATGGCACGTTCCTGTTCCAGGATTCTCTCCTTTCCTTTTCCATAACCCGTGATCCCAAACCGGTGCACTTCTAAACGAGCCTGCGGACACAAAGCACAATCAGACGCAAGTGCATTCCAACAACTCCAAAGAAAAAAACATATTGCCAGAAGTAATGCATTTCAGATCCTCCGCTCTGTAATAATAGCGCATAGAAATAATAACTCCACTGTCATGTGGTCAAAGGAGCTCTATGGAGGCTCTCCTACCATACACCATCTCTCACAACATCTTTCTCCTGTTTTTTTCCTTTGAGATAGGGTCTTGCTCTGTTACCCCCCAGGATGGAGTACAGTTAAAAAGAGGCATGATCATGTCTCACTGCAGCCTTGACCTCCTGGGCATGTGATCTCCTGCCTCAGCCTCCCGAGTACCCGAGTAGCTAGGACTATAGGCACACACCACCACACCCAGCTAATTCTTAAAAAATGTTTTATAGAGAAGAGGTCTCACTATGTTGCCCAGACTGGCCTTGAACTCCTAGGCTCAAGTGATCCTCCCACCTCAGCCTCCCAAAGTGCTGGGATTACAGGTGTGAGCCACCATGCCTGGCCCTCACCCATGTTTTTTTTTTTTTTTTGAGACGGAGTCTCACTCTGCCGCCCAGGCTGGAGCACAGTGGCATGATCTCAGCTCACTGCAAGTTCCACATTCCGGGTTCACACCATTCTCCTGCCTCAACCTCCCGAGTAGCTGGGACTACAGGTACCCGCCACCATGCCCGGCTAATTTTTTATATTTTTTAGTAGAGACGGGGTTTCACCGTGTTAGCCAGGATCGTCTTGATCTCCTGACCTCGTGATCCACCCACCTCAGCCTCCCAAAGTGCTAGGATTACAGGCGTGAGCCACCGCACCCGGCCCTCTCCCATGTTTAATTTGAACAGCTGATACAAAGAATTATCTCTGCAACAAAGTAATAACAGAGCCAGGATTCAATGCAGAGCTCTGTAGTTAAGAGCTTTAAGATGCTCTCTAAAACAAGCCATTGTCCATAAAGGCAATAATTTCAACTGAAAAACACCTCTCCAAACACACCCACTCACACTTAGAAACCATTTATCACAGCAGCTTCAAACATAGATCCATGGTTTTAGAAGGAAGAGAAAAAGTCAGCAATACCCACTCTTAGTAGTTGAATTACTACTTCTCGTCTTTTTTCTTATGTGTATTTTAAAACATTACAACCACAGAATACAAATATCCCCATACTTACCATTGTATCAGTGGCGTTGTAGTCACAAAACCATCATGTATTAAATGAGTATAAAATATTCAATCAAGTGAGTGCAGACGGGGAGTGGTGGCTCACGTGTGTAATCCCAGCACTTTGGGAGGACAAGCCAGGTAGATCACTTGAGGTCAGGAGTTCAAGACCAGCTTGGCCAACATGGTGAAACCCCACCTCTATTACAAATACAAAAATTAGCTGGGTGTGGTGGCACACGCCTGTAATCCCAGCTACTCGGGAGACTGAAGTCGGAGGATCACTTGAACCCAGGAGCTGGAGGCTGCAGTGAGCCAAGATCCTGCCACTGCACTCCAGCCTGGGTGACAGAGGGAGACTCTGCCTCAAAAAAAAAAAAAAAAAAATGTGAATGCAGTATGATTTGCTTAACCATTTTCCCAACTTTTAGACATGTAAAATATTCATTTTTAGATATTATAAAACTGTCAATTTTGGCCGGGTGCAGTGTCTTACACCTGTAATCCCAGCAGTCTGGGAGGCCGAGATGGGTGGATCACCTGAGGTCAATAGTTCGAGACCAGCCTGGCTAACATGGGGAAACCCCATCTCTACTAAAAATACAAAAAATTAGCCGGGTGTGGTGGCAGGCACCTGAAATCCCAGCTGCTCAGGAGGATAAGGCAGGAGAATCACTTGAACCCAAGAGGCAGAGGTTGCAGTGAGCCGAGATGGCGCCATTGCACTCAAGCCTGGGCAACAAGAGTGAAACTCTGTTTCAAAACAAAAACTATTAATTTTTATAATACCTAACATTTATACTACATAGTTCGCATGTTATGTTATAAACTTATAATAAATTTAATATAAACATACATTTATAAACAAATATTGTAAATAAAGTTAATTATAAATAATTTAACAACCTCAAAGTACATACCTTTTCTAGGTTAAATTCTTGTATATCCACATGTCTCTCCAAAACACTAGGATTAGCCTGCTGAGAGAAAAAATTCTTATTTAGATCATGTTACTATATCATTATAGTATCTATCCCCAAAAGAGTAGACATGTTTTAAGGAACCTGAAAGTGACCCTCTCACACCCACTAGACTGGCTACTATCCAAAAACCAGAAAATAACAAGTGTTGGCAAGGACGTAGAGAAACTGGAACCCACGTCCTATATTGGTGGGAATGTTTTACCACATGGTATAGGCATTGGGGAAAACAATTATGATGGTCCCTCAAAAATTAAAAAACAGAATGATCATATGATCTGACAATTCCTCTTCTGGGCATATACCCAAAAGAACTTGAAGAGATATTTGTACACCTACGTTCACAGCAGCATTATTCATAAGAAATGCAGAAGCAACTCAAATGTCCACCAACAGATGAACAGATACTTCTGAACGTGGCATATACACATGCTGGAATATTCCACAGCGGGAAAAAAGAAGGAACTCCTAACCCATGCTACAACATGGATGAACCTTGAAGACATGATGCTAAGTGAAATAAGCCAGTCACAGAAGGGTATGTGCATGATTCCATTTTATGAAATACCCAGAGGAGTCAAATTCACACAGACAGAAGTTAGAATGGTGGCTGCCAGGGGCTGGAGGGAGGGGAATGGGGAGTTGGTGTTTAATGGGTATAGAGCATCAGCATCAGTTCGGCAAGCTGAGAAGAGTTCTGAAGATGGATGGTAATGAGGGCAGCACAACACCATGAATGAGCTTAACACCACTGAACTGCACACTTAAAAATGGCTAAAATGGTCAATTTTACATTCATGTATATTTTACCACAATTAAAAAAATGGAAAACAGAAAGAAACCTTGAAACTGGCCCAGATGGCTAACTGTCAAAAGTAATATAAGCATGTTGCTCAAAATCCTAAAGAACAACTAACAGAAGAAAAATGGAGACAATACTTTTTAGGGTCTCAAAGTTTATAAAAGTAATGATGAGAAACTGAGAAAAAAAGAAAAGCTGGTAAGAGAGCAATGCCTGAATCTCACATATCACATACAGAAAATTCTGCTTGCTGGGAGGGTTTAGAAAAGGACACTGTGAGCAGGAATTTTAGAGGTAAAATTTAGAGGGTAAAGCTGCTATATTCAGGTAATTATTTCTTTCTTCCCTCCCATCTGGCCCCTACAGTAATGGGCTAAACAGTTCTTTCAGGAACATCAGATTCCTAGCATCGTAGAGATTTGGTTTATAATTCCTAACAGAAAATGATGTTGCTGCAAATGCCCCCAAAATACGTGACTCTTTATATCACCCTATCCCCTGCCCTACCTGCCAATAGGTGCCTATCACAACGGCACCATGTGCCCTTGTCCACCGATGGTGGTAGTCCACCCTGCAACTACACAGTACATGAGGCAGCCACAATGGAGTCCACTTGCTCTCTCCTTCTCCAAACGGGAGCTGTGCTTCTGCTTAGCCTGGTTCCTCATCCCCCACCCCAGCCCCCACCACTGTGTTTAAGGTGTGTGGGTTCAGACAGTCAGTCACTGCATGTTTTCATAGATGATGGCTTCTGACTCCCTATGAAATAACTCTTCAGATGATGAGGAACTCTGCACTTAATTCACAGGGGGGTTATTACGATATAACTGGATAAAGTGTGGTAAGTGTGTGGCACAGGGTCCGAAAAATAGCAAGGCTTACCCAACGCTCTTATTCCTAATGGATCTACTGACCATACCATCAGCAGCATCACGGGCATCCACTGTCACACTGGACGCTGACTGGCTCTCCATGGGCTTGGGGTGCTGATGGTAACAGAGGACGTGACAGCAGAGGACCACTGTCAGGGTCTAGGCGTATGGCCTAGCTCTGTGCTATTAATCACAACAGACACACTTTCCATTTACTTTATCTTCCTTCCTGGCTTAAGATTTTCTCCAAACCTGTCTCCCACTTAGCTGACAGCGTCAAGTGCCTTAACTGAGACCACAGGCATAGCATGGAGGACTCTGTGTGAGCCACTTCCATTTTATCTACCCCAGAGTCTTATTCCTATTCCATGACTGGAAAAAATTCCACGACTGGAAAAAATTCCACATTTACTTTGAAGTTACGGTATCTTTTCCACTGCCATGCACATCTAATCTATTTACTATGACCATATCTAAGCCCTAAAAAAACAAACAAAACCCTGTATACCGTTCCCAGATCTCCAAGATCCCCTAAGATATTTATCGCCTTTTCTAAACATTTAAGTAATTCCTCTCTTCCCTCCTACCCGCTCCACTGAAGTAATGGCTAAATCAACTCTCTAAGTTGAACATTTCTTTTCTCTTTTTCTTTTTTTTTTTTTTTTTTGAGACGGGGTCTCACTCTATCGCCAGGCTGGAGTGCAGTGGCGCGAGGCACGTCAGATTTCTAGCAATACTGGAGATGTCATAGATGTTTTTGGCCGATCTGTTACTAGAGATTAGCATGAGAATGCAGCAATTTAAAGAGGATTTCAGCACAGTAATAAAATTCTTGGCCAACTGTATGATAGCTACTACGAGGCTGAAACCCCTGGGCCCTGGAAAGAGACCGGCCTACAAAAGAGAGGAGCAATGTCGGGCCTCTCCTAGTCCCTGCTGTCCCTATCAGCAGCCACAGAGAATACCTAATCCCCTGCACCTTGGCTGTGGGGACACCAGGGCTGAGGGGCCGACTAGACCAAGGGGAGGAGAGAGTCCCTTGGCAGTAGCTCTGGCACAGACACAGATACCTCGGTGTCCTCATCCCTCTTTAAACAGTTCACCAGAAACGTCTTAGTTTTGTAGCTATTGATGGCTTTTTGAGAAAGGGTCTGAGGTCTAGATCTGTGCATGTATCAAACACAAACTTTTGGGAAAAAAAATTCTTGGCTCATTATTTCATAGCTGCTGAGTCCCTATTAGCATGACTCACCACTGTCTAATTTTTATTTTTATTCATAGCTTGAGAATCACTTCAGTACATTATTCATAATACATGACCTGACTTAGAAACCATCAGTGGTCCCCTAGGTTTTCTTTCCCCCCATATTCTCTGCAGTAGGAGGCATTACTGCCCATAGGCAATACTGGGTCCTCCTCTACTTCCAGGCACACAGGCAACTCATGCTTCCCTGTCTAGTTGATGCTAGGAATGCCTAGGTGGCTTTCCCTGGCCAAAGAAACACAAGCAGAGGGGGTGTGTGCCTGCTTCCACGTGGACCCCTTAAGAGCCCTTCATTAACTCCCCTTTCCTTCATTAAAGCAACTAACAACCTCCAGATGGTGGCACCCCATCATCCTGGGTCCCTAGATGAGGATGTTGTGGCACAGGAGACCTGGCTCTGCAAATCCCGATGGCCATGTAACATGAGAAAAATTAATTTTTGTCTTTTAAACCACTGGGATGTAGGGACAATTTGTTATCAAATCACAGCCTAACCTATCGCAACTAATCTAGCCTTACTATCCCACACAAGAGAGAGGGATATATATGGAGATTTTGAGAACTTATATGCTGGGCAGGGAAGAAGGAAGAAAAGCTAGAAAAAGAAAGAACAGTTTGGAAGAAAAGTGAGAGATGAAGGCAGGCAGTCCACCAGATTCAGCAAACCTGTCTATGGGGTGATTTAGGTGTTTTCTCTTACACGGCTTAGATTTTCTTTCTTTTTTAATCTATTAGTCGAAGTGCCCAACCAACCTGTCTCCAATTAGAGAGAGAGTAGCCCAGTAAACAAATGCTCTTTTAGAAATGCAGACAGCTGTATGAATATTAAGAAGTTTGTTCACACCTTGATGAGCCTAAATTACTTCAGCTAGATTACTTTCTTCCTAACACCCATCTGACACTGATCTACTCAGGAACAGGAAGTCTGGCGTAAAAGTAAGAAGAGGCACTGGAGCATGGAGGATTTCCGGGTGGAGCACCATGCAGTGGGCTACATCCACATTGCGTGGCAGTATGGGAGCTGCAAGAATTTGGGGAACGATCAAAGCTATTTGACTATAACTTGCAAGAAATGTCTCTATGTCTGGCGATGGCTCAGAGTCAGTGTATTTGTGTCACTCAAAGGACAAAGAGCAGAGCCTAACCTCACCTATGCTCTCTCTAGTATAGCAGTTATGTACACAGTGTTGAAGCCAGAAAGCCTGGGGTCTGAACCTGACCTTTGGCACTTACTTCAGCTCCATAATCCTTTATCTGGCATCCTTAGGGTCAGGTTCCAGCTTTAAAATTCAGAAGTCTTTACATTTTAAAAAGGCAAAACTGAATATACTGAATATTACAGACCACTTCCAGTAGGGTCCAAGGCAGTAATCCATAATTAAACACATTAATATTTCTGTGACAATATCTATGAATATTCACACCAAATGAGATGAATAAAAAAATTTTTTTTTGAGACGGAGTCTTGCTCTGTTGCCCAGGCTGGAGTGTAGTGGCGCAATCTTGACTCACTGCAAACTCTGCCTACCGGGTTCAAGCGATTCTCCTGCCTCAGCCTCCTGAGCAGCTGGGACTACAGGCGCATGCCACCACACCCGGCTAATTTTTGTATTTTTAGTAGAGACAGGATTTCACCATATTGGCCAGGCTGGTCTTGAACTCCTGACCTTGTGATCCGCCTGCCTCAGCCTCCCACAGTGCCGGGATTACAGGAATGAGCCACCATGCCCGGCCGAACAAAAATGATTTTTAAAAGCTTCATCAGGTTTTTCTGCCAAATAAATTTGCACCAATCTTAAAAGAAAAGGGATCAATCAAATTGTGGTTTCGAGAGCTCTGGGTGTTTGGAATTGCAGATATGGGGCTGTGAGGTTAATGTTTAACTACAGGCAAGTAACTTAACCTCTTGTAAGTCTCAAGCTTCTCTGCGAAATGAAGACAGGTCCCAGGAATTGTGAGGATTGAGACCATAAATGAGTTAATGAACATAAACAAACACTCTCAGTACACCCCCAATAAATATTAGCAATTCGCTATACGCTCAGGGGCGGCCTCCATGTACCTCAGTCTCAGGATGCAAAGGTCCCTTCTGATCTACAGAACACTATTCTATTATGTGTTTCTTATCTCTTTCTTATCTGAGGCCACAAAGGAGGCTAAGGTTCCTGAAACAGGAGCAGTGAATGATTCACGTTAAGATGGCCCAATGCTAGCTGTGGAGAAATGGCAGTGACAGCTCTAATGGCTGAGCAACACACAGGTGTGTTAAGCTACATCTGACACTTTCATTGCTTAAAAGCATAAGAATTTTCTTCCTTACAGGCAGTCTTGCACTTATGAAAGAGTAGGTTTGCCCATTCACTTTTTTGAGATCACTAGTCCAGGCCACGCTATTTTGAACCTGGACCACTGCAACAAACCCCTAAATCGGTCTCCTCATGCCTCTTGCTATTGCTCCCTTATAATCGATTCACCATATAGGAGCTACAGTGATCTTTTTAAAATTTAAATCAGATCACCTCATGCCCTTGCATGAAATTCTTTGGTGGCTTCTCATGTACTTAAGACTAAAGTCCCAAGGCTCACTACTGCCTATGAGACCTGGCAAGGGCTGGTCTCAGCCTGTCTCTCTTGTATCAGCACCAACCATTCTCCCTTCTGTCCTAGTCCTGCTAGACTTCTTCCAGCTCCTTGAACACACCAGGCCTCTTCATACCCCACAGTGTTAGCAAGGCTGTTTTCTCCCTCCTTGGCACACCCTTCCCTGCCCCATTCACCAGCACCATTTAATACAGCAATTAGCCTGAATGCTACCTCCTGAGAGACCTCCCTGACCACTATATCTAGACCAGGTTCTGCATGGTACTCCAGGACCCTATTTGTTTATAATTCTTTCTAATTATATTATATTGCTCGACTCCAAAGTAGATAGTATAGTATACTCCATAAAGGCAAAGCACCATTATCTTCACTGCTTCATCTGCAAGGTCTGCAGACAGCAGGCACCCAGTGATTGGTGGAATAAATGGAGGAATGAATATGTGATCTCTTACTATTTCCAGCCAAATTACTTGTATAGTCACTACATTAAAAATGGGACATAGGCCGGACGCAGTGGCTCACGTCTGTAATCCCAGCACTTTGGGAGGCCAAGGAGGGCGGATCACGAGGTCGAGATCGAGACCATCCTGGCCAACATGGTGAAACCCCGTCTCTACTAAAAATACAAAAGTTAGCTGGGCATGGTGGTGTGCGCCTGTAGTCCCAGCTACTCAGGAGGCTGAGGGAGGAGAATCGCTTGAACCTGGGAGGTGGAGGTTGTAGTGAGCTGACATCGGGCCACTGCACTCCAGCCTGGTGACAGAGCAAGACTCCATCTCAAAAAAAAAAAAGGGATATGATGGCTGGGCACAGTGGCTCTCACACCTGTAATCCCAGTGCTTTGGGAGGCCGAGGCAAAAGGACTTCTTGAGAGCAGTGCTTCAAGACTAAGCCGGGGCAACAAAACAAGACCCCAACTCTACAAAAAATTTTAAAATGAGCCAGGCATAGTGGTGTGCCCTATAGTCTTAGCTACTTGGGAGGCTGAGGCAGGAGGATGGCTTGAGCCCAGGAATTGGAGGCTGCAGTGAGCTATGATCACACCACTGCACTCCAGCAGGAGTGACAGAGTGACACCCTGTCTCTAAACATAAAAATATATATATAAATGGTGGCCAAGTTCCGAGATGAACCCATGAAAACCTGCTTCAGTGCACGATGCAGCTTAATCATAGAATTTATAGCACAAGTTTTGGAAAAATAGGGTCATTTCCTGGGTCTAGGCAGGGCCAGCTGGATTGTTGTCCAACTCACCATCCCCTTCTTCCTTTCTGAAGCATTCTCTAAAAATGACCAGCTGATGCTATGATTGGTCATGGAGTTTATCATTACCCATCATATATTTTTGCCACCCATGTCTGTTTAACTGTCCTACAATGGCTTAGAAGTTTTTAGAGAATGAGGGCACAACTATACCCTCCCATGTTACACAAACTCAGCACAGCTGGTGTATTCCAATTAGCACCAGTTGGCTGACTACCCTTTTACTTGGCATACCCAGGATATGCCATAAGAACTAGCATTATATTCACGTGTATTATTTCCACACTGCAATGTCAACATTCTGAGGTCGTTTTACAGGTGTACGTGTTTTTAATGTGTCCACATTCTGTTTCCTTAACCAGACACACTCACATTTTCAAAGGACACATTTTTAAAAAAAAAAGAGGAAAGTGCAGAACAGCAATGACAAATGAAAATTTTCATTAAGGTCAGGAAGTTCAAAACGTAGAGTGAGCTGAGGCTCCTGAGAAAAGCCGACTAGAATGCATCAGGGCTCGCTTGGAACAGGAAGCAAAAGATAATTTGACAGACTGCCACAGATGTTCTATTATTAAGCAACAGGGAAATGCAGACTCATTCAATCCCAACTCTTCTGTGTTTTCTATTGAAAAGAAAACTTTCCATTCCAGAAAGAAGAACATGAGGGAATATAAGAGGAAACTGAAGTCTGAGACATTTGAAGAAACAAGAAAGGGTGCCTAAATGCTTTACGTTAGTTGAAGTCTTCAAATGCTGAATTACATTGCAAAGCAGTGCTCTCTAACCTTTTTCATATCATGACACATACAGAAAATACCAGTATTTGTAGGGTACACTGGGGTACTGGGAGATGGCCAGCTTCGGGGCTCTGGTTGCCCCAAACACCAAGGGAATCCATTTCTTGACGCTCCCGTAACAGTTCCCAGAGCCTTATATTTGGAACATAAGAGTTAAGAAGCTTATCTAGAATCCTAAAATAAAGGTAGACATGGTTACAGATTCACTAATAATCTTTTTTTTTTTTTTTTGGACACAGGGTCTCACTCTGTCACCCAGGCTGGAGTGCAGTGACACAATCACAGCCCACTGCAGCCTCGACTTCCTGAGCTCAAGCAATCCTCTGGCCTCGGCCTCCCAAAGTGCTGGGATTACTGGTGTGAGCCACCACACTCAGCCTGCAGAATGCACTAACGATCTTTGAGGAAGAGATGCCAGTGAGCTTGACATGAAATGCTACCTGAATTTTAGAAAAGATTATACAGATGGTTTTTAAAACCATAAAGATGTGGCAAACACTGAACACTAACATACATTTATACATTCATAAAGAACAATGCAAGCCAAACTATCTTTGTAGTGGGTAGAATCGTGGCCTCTAAAAACATATGGCCATGTCCTACTCCTCTTCAGAACCCGTGAATATGATCTTACTTGGAGAAGGATCTTTATTGTATAATTAAACATCTCAAGAGGAGATCATCCCAGATTCAGGGTGGGCCTAAAGCAAGGAGAAAGGCAAAGGGAAACATGAGACTCAGGGACACGGATGAAAACCACATTAAGACGGAGGCAGAGATTATAGTTATGCAACCACAAGCCAAGGAAACTGTTAGAGCTACCTTCTGGTCAGAGGCAAAGGATTCTCCCCCAGATCCCTCAGAGGGAGCATGGCCCTGCCAACGCTTTGATTTTGGACTTCTGGACTACAGAACTGTAAGAGAATACATTTCTGTTGGTTTAAGTCACCATGTTTCTGGTAATTTGTTACAGCAGGCTTAGAAACTAATACGCACAATCCTCACTCCTTTGTTGATAGACAAAGGTTTGCAGGACATGGGGGACGTTACAGAAATGGAATAGCAATGAATTTGTCAAAGCCATTATGATATTCTTGTGAATAGATAAATTAAAAACATTTGGGGCCAGGCGCAGTGGCTCACGCCTGCAGTCCCAGCATTTTGGGAGGCCGATGCGGGCGGATCACGAGGTCAGGAGATCAAGACCATCCTGGCTAACACGGTGAAACCCTGTCTCTACTAAAAATACAAAAAACTAGTCAGGCGTGGTGGCGGGCACCTGTAGTCCCAGCTACTTGGGAAGCTGAGGCAGAAGAATGGCGTGAACCCAGGAGGTGGAGCTTGCAATGAGCCAAGATCGTGCCACTGCACTCCAGCCTGGGCGACAGAACGATACTCCGTCTCAAAAATAAATAAATAAATAAAAACATTTGGAGGAGCAACCACACCTCCCTTGAGGACTGAATTTTGGGTCAGATTTATAAGCTCAGTCTGAAAAAGATTACTGCTCAGAAAAATCAAATTGCTTTTCCACCAGCATTGCTTTTCCTCGAGAGCAAGAATTTCTATATATTTGGTTCACTGCTATATCCCAGTGCCTACAACTGTGGCTAGCACCTAACAGGAATGCCAGAAAGAGTTGCTGCAAGGGTTAACTCAGCAGGCCTGTGTTTATCAAACCCTGCACATTCCCAAGAAAGTCCTATTTTCAGACAGGCAGTTGGCTGGCTCCTGAGAATTGAGCAATTAGAATATTCTGCCTGATCAGAGTGTTTTTGCATACCTGAGGTCTTGAGCCACTGCTGTACCAAGTTTTCCCAGACAGTTTATACTAGCAATGTGATTGATGGTGAATACCTGCTTTTCACTGGAAGTTTAGAACTTGAACAACTAAGGTCAGTCTGTAGGCCTACATGACTGATGAGGGCTATATGCTGAGTCTTGGGTCCTGTGAGTCCTTTTGGCAAATCTGCAGGCCTGAGGATAGTCAGGCATTCCTGCCACAGTCTAAAGAGTTATTCACCTAATACTACAATACCAGGGGGCTCACCACATACATATAAGTTAACCAACTCATTACCTTTGTGCTCTTGTTATGATCTGGCATCAATTTTCCTTTTTTGTTTCTGCTGTGAAATTCTACCACGTCTACTTGTTCCCTGTTGTTCTTTAGGGAAGAGGGAGGAACTGCAGCAGCAAGGATCTCTGGTCCTGTGGGGGTCCCAGCAGGAGCACAATGCCGCTCTTCTCTAAGTTCCTCGAAGAAGCTCGAAGCCCTCTTCCTCTGGCCTCTTATGAGAGAACCAGGTAAGGGAGATGGCTCTGCTGCCAAGGCCACTGCAGCCTCCACATCTCTCTTCTTGTTTTCCTTTTTCTTTATGATCTTCTTCTGTTCTGTTTCACCTTCTGTATCTCCTGTTTGTTCAAACACAAGAAGGAAAATAAATATTTTCAGTCTTAGCTACTATCATCAATATCAAATCATATGAATGTACTTGTACATATTCCAGGGCTATATGCACCTAGAAGCACACACAAAGAAATAAACTATTTGTTTTCCTTCAAATAGAGTGTATCTGCAAAATGCAGAGAATCCAAAATGTAGTCATCTTTTCCTAGGTAACTATATTTATGTCTTTGACCCTTATTAGCACAATCACTTTAATCCCCACCTTGGTTCTTACTCAAAGTGTCATCACAGCAATAGTCCCCAGGGCTGGTAATCCCAATTGGCTTTATACTAAAAATATCAGGCACTGCAGTCACTGTTTCTTTTTAACACTTTCTGGGTTACAGGAACATGGAATAGTGTTCCTATTTTCTTTCACAGTTAGGAATTAAGATGAACCTAAGACAACTGGCTCAATTTGAATGCCTTTGTTTTCTATTAATTCCTTTTTCTATATTTCACTTGTTCAAGCTCTGACCAGTCACCTGAAAGTTCTAACCAGAATCCTAGGCATCCTTACTCACATGCATTACCAATACCACAGAGCTCTCTAAATTACCAGCTGTTGATTTATGCTTGCTACTGTTTGCTTCATCTTTTACACAATAAACATTTAAGAGCCAACTAAACTTTGGCATTAAGGATATAAAAATGAATAGACACATTCAATGCCTTCAGAGCTCCTACCATGATTTCCAGCCTGTGTTGACATAAACTATATTATTTTGCAGAATAGTCTTTTCCTCTAGATTTTAAACTTCTGAAGGTCAGAGACTAAGTCTTCCCTGTCCTCCAATATGTCCAAGGGCACAGAAATCTAGTTAATACAAGCATGGGGTCTGGGGCTAGAATCAGAACCCAGGCTCTGCAAAAACTACCAGTCAGACAACCTGCATCAGGTTTCATGAACCTCTAGTACTTGTTTCTACATTTGCAATCATGGATTTATGAGTGTCTATTTCATGAAGTTGAAAATTAAATGAGCAAATACACGAAAAGCATGTGCTATATGACAAGTTCTTAATAGTTTTAACTATTATTCCTACTGTTTAGGTGAACTTAGATTTTTGAGCAGTCGTTCCAAAATAAAAATAGCTTTTAAAATATCACGCTGTAAATTTAAGAAATGTGTGTTGTCCTGAAATCTAATGATTTTCTTTGGTGCATGTGCAAAGGGTGTCACCTTCTCCCGGGAAAGCTCTTCAGAGTATGAGGCACTGTCTTCCTACTGACATGCCATGCGACTTTAATAGGCTCTTTTATTTTCCTTTTCCCCCCTCAAGACAAAGAACGGAGAGTAAAAGATCAGCGCACTTGTTTAAAAAAAAAAAAAAGTCGTGAAAAGAACAACTCGCCAAGGACTATGATGTCTCTGGAGAGGGAAACACAAGGATGAAACTGGTGTATTATCCAACAGGCCCGAGGCCCCAGAGCGAAATGACACCATCTCACCAGGGTCAGGCAGGTCTTGGGGGTGGCATGGGGAAAGGGGACTTCCCAGAGCTCAAGAAAACGTGGAAAAGTGGGCTACTTTTAAATCGGAAAGCCTTGGTGCTTCCTACAAGCAAGTACGATGGTCCCCACACTTGGGGACGAGTTGGAAGGTCTGATGAATAACTCAGCAGAGCCCGGTCAAGGGGTGACTTCCGATGGAGAAATGTGTTCGCTACTGGAACCAGGTGGGACGAAGGGTGCTTGACATGCAAGAACCTTTAGCCTCAAAGCAGAGGCCAACCCAGGACGGGCCACACAGGAGACCCACGTTCCTCAAATCTGCTCTCCACGTGGGCTCCTGGGACCCCGCACTCACCAAAGTCGTAAAGGTTCTGGAGCAGAGCGTCAAGAAGTGTCGGAGAACTGGCAGGCGTGGAGGACCCTGGCCCTTGCTCCTGCAACATTGTGGGGTCAGCCGAGGAATCAACCCTCAATTCTGCAGCGCTACACCCCCGCTTCCGGGTTCCGCGACTGCGCGCATGCGCCGCAGGGCCCTGCGCGGCTTCCGTCCTGGCTAAGATGGCGGCGCCCGGGATCCTGTGTAGCGGCTGCAGAGGGTGCCGCCGCCCTAGGCGAAGTAGGGCCGTCCTGAGCGAAAGAACCGCCCCCAGCAGCAGCACCACCACTGCTTAGCAAAGAATCTCAGACCCCGCCCGGGAAGGCAGCCGCACCATGGAGTCTTCCAGTTCACCTAACTCTTATTTCTCCGTTGGCCCAACCAGTCCCAGCGCTGTCGTGCTCCTCTACTCGGTAGGCGCCCAGGGAAAAAAGGCCCAGAGCGGAGCCGCGCGAGATACTACCCCTTTCTCCCAGTCCCTATTCCTCCGGCCCACCACCCTTGCCCAAAAGAGCTGGCCCCTAGGCTCCCGAGGAGGGGTTAGTTGGTTGGATTGGTTTCCAGGACAACAGTGTATCGCTGTGTGTCTGTGTGTGCATGCTTTTGGAAGTTTCCACGGATTATGGTTCCTTTGGTTCCTTTCCACTTGTTCCTTCTCTTTCTATCAGGCCCTGGGCCTTCAGAAAGCTCCTGGACACGAGAATGAGGGATGAGAACTGGAGTCTCCCCATCTCTAGCGAGAGTGTGTTGAGCTACCTTTTGGGCAAACCTGAGAAACCTACGGGTTTGACCCGCCCTGAGATAGCCTGTGGCTCCGCACCCCAACCTGTGCTGCTGTTATATTCCTGGGAGTAAAGCACTTGGCTTGTATGTGGGAATAGAGTTTTAAACACTTCAGGAAAATTTAGAACTTCTAGACATTTTTATTGCCTGTTCTTGTTTTCCAGTCATTATTGTACCTTTTCCACAAATCATTTTGGAGGACAGCCAGCGCCACCCAGCTTCTCTCCCGCTTGCCTTTTTTTTCCTCCAACCCCTCTTCCTCTCTTGGTTTTAACGGGTCTTTTTTGCTGGCAGATGTTGGTCACCCACGATTTTCATGAAGAAATTATGAGATGGAAGCTTTATAGCCTTCAGGATTGCACAGTCCTGGGGCAACTGGTTTGGTTTTTGTTTCTTGTTGTTTTTAACCACTAAATTAGTTTTTAGCTACTTTAGGAGGAAATGAAAGAATTCATTTTAAAAGCATATTAGCATATCCTGGTGATTAGTGTCCAATTTTGGCTTAAATGTAGTGTTCATTTGTGCAGAAAGGTCAGAACAGGGATAACACAACAGAGCAAGATAAACACCCAAGTTTTGAAAGAGAATGTGGGTTCCTTCAAACTGAGACACCAATATTCTTTGGAACATGGAGAAACTTCTGTTCCCTCTCTATCAAGACCTTTCGGTTTCTGATTGCTAACTGCCTATAAGGCGTATTATGTAAATCTATCTCTTCATTGATCTTATCTTCTCCACAGTTCTGTGGTGGATATCAACTTTGTTTTCTGACTCTGCTACTCCAGAGCAGGCACGAAGGGAAGAGGGTTGCTGTGCAGATCCAGCTTTTAACATGTAGCTTTTTAAGCTCCCAACTGGTTTGTGAATTGGCTGGAATTTTCCTTTTGTACATTAAAGGAAGGAGTTGGTTTTTTGTTTTTTGTTTTTTACTTCCCCTTTACCAACGGTTCTTTAATAAGACTTGAGTCCACTTTTTCATGTGAAAAACTATGGCAGTTGTATCTGAGCATTCTGTAGTTCTGATGCTGGACAGCAACCCTCTCTTTACTGGTAGTTCTCACTGTTTTGTGACTGGATAACCTTTACTTCCACGGTAACCTTACTTTTTCTTAGTACTTCAGGCTGTTTTTATTTCCCCAGCTACGCTGTTATTGTGTAATACTCTGATCTAAAAGTAGCACTTTAGAAGCATAGAAGATACTGCTGATTGCAGCAAACATTAGGAATATATACAGTATCCTACTCATTATTCTCAGTTTCCAAGATATAGAAGTTACAGATCCAGGCTCTGCCTTTAAGGGCACAAAAAGTCATAAAAGTAAACAAATAATTACAGTTAAGTATGATAAGGGCAATGATTGAAGCATGCACAGCGTGTTGTGGGAGAGACAAGAAGGGGCACCTGACCAGTTTGGGAACTTGGAGAAGGTTTCTAAGAAAAGGTGATATCTGAGCTGATCTTCCTTTTTTTCTTTTCTTTTTTTTTTGTTTTGGAGACAGCCTTGCTCTGTTGCCAGGCTGGAGAACAGTGGCTCGATCTTGGTTCACTGCAACCTCCATCTCCGGGGCTCAAGCGATTCTCCTGCCTCAGCCTCCCGAGTAGCTGGGATTTTAGGCACACGCCACCATGCCCTGCTAATGTTTGTATTTTTAGTAAAGACAAGGTCTCACCGTGTTGGCCAGGCTGGTCTTGAACTCCTGACCTCAAGTGATCTACTCACCTCCCAAAGTGCTGGAATTACAGGCATGAGCCACTGTGCCTGGCCTGAGCTGAGTTTTTGAGCTGTGAGTGGCAGATGAGGGAGAGGAAAACTGTCCTAGATATTGATGTAAAAAAACTACTCCTTTGAATATTTGGGGTTAGAATTAGTTAGATTTGGGTGGAAGAAAGGAGACATGAGAAACAAAGTAAGGAAGTAGGCAGATATTTCCTAAAGAAATTTTATGTGTCGTGTTTACATATCCTTAGGGATAAAATCTTAACTTTATGGGAGATCTTAATCTTACATATATGTGTGTGTGTATACACATATATGTATATATAAAAATATATATGTCTATGTGTATTTTTTTTTTTTTGACATGGTGTCTCACTCTGTCACCCAGGCTGGAGTGTAATGGCACGATCTTGGCTCACTGCAACCTCCATCTCCAGGGTTCAAGAGATTCTCCTGTCTCAGCATCCCAAGTAGCTGGGATTACAGTTGCCTGCCACCACATCCGGCTAATTTTTGTATTTTTAGTAGAGTTGGAGTTTCACCATGTTGGCCAGGCTGGTGTCGAACTCCGGGTCTCAAGTGATCCACCTGCCTTGGCCTTCCAAAGTACATTTATATTTTTGAAAGTCTGAGATTTCAAAAATAGATTTCTGGTGTGATTATCAGTATAGGTTACCTGTTTTGCCTAAGTAGAGACTGTAGGAAGAGAATCAGGTTGGGGAGGGAATCTGATACATAAAAGTGGAGATCAGTTAGAATGCTATTGCAGTAATCCAGAGAAGTAGTGAAGCCTGAAGTAAGGCAGTAACAGTGAGCCCGGGAAGAAGGGAAATTGATGAATTTGTGTGATATTTAGGACAGTAAATCATCAGCCTTTGGAACCATTTGAATGTGGTGGCTAAGGAAAATAGCATAATCTGAAGTTCACTGTTGGGTTTCTGTGATTTGGCAACTGGGCAGATGATGATGCCTTTCATTGATAAGAAATACGGGGAGAGGAGCAGGTTTGGTCAGGGTAATATAATTTCAGTTTGGGGTGTGTTCAGTTTGTGATGTAAGAGAGAATATAATGATTTTTAACTTGTGGATTATCATGTTATGGGCCAGATACATTCCATGGTGTTTGGAAGAGATCCAAGTAGAGTTAGAAATATGGTGCCAGAGCAAGAGAGGGGGTCTGGCCTAAATGTATAGATTTTTCAGCAAGTAGGTTGTATCTATAGCCATCGGTGAGCCTGAAATCATTCAGTGAGACCCTAGAATAAAAAGAAGACTGAGGATGGGTAACCACTGGTGTGCCATAATCCAGATGATGACTTCCTGTTAAAGTGCAAGTGAAAGTTCCAGATGCCTTACAGTGTCCCACAAGACTGTGCATGATCTCTTAACTGCTATTGCTCTGACTTCACTAATCTTCTTGTTCACTGGGCTTTAGCCACCCTGGCCTTCTGTTTCTCAGACAGTAAACATGCTCTTCCCTCGAATGCTCATAGTCCCTTCTGTGTGGCATGCTATGTTTTCTCAGAAGTTTTATTGCTGGCTCTTTGTATTATTGCGGTCCCAACTCAAATATCACTTCCTCAGAGAGGCCTTCCACAACCATTGAATCTAAAACAGCTCTCCAATCACTATTCCTCATTTTCCTCATTAGTTGCCTAATTTTCTTTTTTTTTTAATTTTTGGCTTTTTAATTGATTATTTTTAGAGCCAGGATCTCGCTCTGTCACCTAGGGTGGAGTGCAGTGGCACAGTCATAGCTCATTGTGACCTCCAACTCTTGAGCTCAAGTGATCCTCCCTCCTCAACCTCCTAGTAGCTAGGACTGTAGGCGCATACCACCACTCCTGACTGATTTTTTTTTTTTTATTTTGTGTAGAAACAGGGCCTCACTATGTTGCCAACCTGGTCTCAAACTTCTGGTCTCAAGCGATTGATCCTCTTGCCTTGGCCTCCCAAATCACTGGGATTACAGGGTGAGCCACCATGCCCTGACCCCAGCTTTATTTTCCTTATATTCTCTTTCCAGTGGTGTGCTACAGCAGTCTTCTATTGGCTTGCAAGAGCTGATTGTTAAATTTTCATGAAGTTTGTGGGCCCATTCTTAAAACACAGCCATTATTAAAAATTAAATAGCCGGGTGCTGTGGCTCACGCCTATAATCCCAGCACTTTGGGAGGCCAAAGCAGGCAGATCACCTGAGGTCGGGAGTTCGCGACCAGCCAGACCAACATGGAGAAACCCCCTCTCTACTAAAAACACAAAATTAGCTGGGCATGGTGGTGCATGCCTGTAATCCCAGCTACTCGGGAGGCTGAGGCAGGAGAATCTCTTGAACCCGGGAGGCGGAAGTTGCAGTGAGCCGAGATCGCGCCGTTGCATTCCAGCCTGGGCAACAAGAGTGAAACTCCGTCTCAAAAAAAAAATTAAATATTAAATTATATAAATTTACGATTAAATCCTGTTTTTAAAAAAGGTAATAAATACTGAAAACTTAGCATTTTCTCATTATTATACTATTACCTGTGCTCTTGAGATTATTTGTCTATCGTGCTGGAAGGTGGAGATCCTGTATAACTGTGTGCTACTGCTCATTTCTCCCCAGCTTTGCGTTTGCTGGGGTCAGATTGGTAGCTTTAAATCTGCCCTGGTGGGAGTGTATATCCCACAAAAATTGACAAATGCTATAACTCAGAGCTCTCCCATATCAAGCGTTAAATGGTTAAACATTGACCAACATACTACTAGTGGTATCACTAAATGAATTTACCTTGTTTATTTGTTGTCTGTCTTTCCATAAGGACATGTAGGCTCTCAGTGCAGTCCCTGCCTGCCTTGTTCATGCTGTATTCACAGCCTGTAAAACAGTGCCTGGTACACTGTGAGCTCTCAGTCACTATCTGTTGAATGAGTGGATCCTCCAGAGCAGTTAAAAGGGAGGTATAAGAAAGGCCTATTTCACTAGCAATAGGGAGAGGCCTGCTTTACTAAATAAGATGGGGGAGGATGGGGGAGAGATAGTTCCCCTATGGCTTACTTGGGTTCTTCTTTGTGTTATGTTCCTGAGTGAGTGGCCATGTAAATTTCCTTACTTAATGATAGTAAAAACTTCTCAAGCATGGTATAGGGAAGGCCAACTAACGAGCAGGAACACTCAACCCTAGCTGCACATAGGGATCACCTGGAGTATTTTTAAAAAGAATTCTGACAGCTAAGCAGCACTCACAGACCAAATTAATCAGAAATCTCTAGAGGTGGAACCTGGATATCAGTATTTATTTTGAAGTGCCCCCAGGTTATTTTAATGTGCAGCCTGAGTTAAAAACCACTGGATTCGGCCAGGCGCAGTGGCTCACGCCTGTAATCCCAGCACTTTGGGAGGCCGAGGCAGGTGGATCACGAGGTCAGGAGATCGAGACCATCCTGGCTAACACGGTGAAACCTCGTCTCTACTAAAAATACAAAAAATTAGCTGGGCGTGGTGGCGGGCGCCTGTAGTCCCAGCCTCTTGGGAGGCTGAGGCAGGAGAATGGCATGAACCCAGGAGGCGGAGCTTGCAGTGAGCTGAGATCGTGCCACTGCACTCCAGCCTGGGCGACAGAGAGAGACTCCATCTCAAAAAAAAGAAAAAAAAAAAACACTGGATTTGACATTGGGTAAGGGCCAGAATGGGGAGATTTGAGCCTTTTCCTGTGAATACTGAGGAGCCATCATCGACAGGGTTCAAAAAGTGACTTCATTCTGTAATTTATTTTTTCATTCTACAGTGGCTTGAGTTCCTACTAGAAACTGGGAGTACAGAAATATATAGGACACCTTATCTACCAGATAAGAAGTTCACAGTCTTGTAAGGGAGGCACCAAATACGAGTTTAATGAAGTGTTTTAGAGACCATCTTGAAAATCCGATTATTGAGGGTTCAGTAAAGACTGAAAGGAAAGGATGACCTATTCAATCTAGGTAAAGGGGAGAACCAGAATATGGGACACAGAAGAAGTAAACACAAGCTCTGGTTGATGGCTAAATATTTCCCAGGTGAACAATGCGGAAGGAGCATTTGTAAATGCCCCTCTCAATAGCTGGTACCACTATCCACCTTGTTCTTCATAAAAGAGATTGTCTCTCTCGATCACCACTATATCCTCAGCACATACCACAGTTGTCAAGCACACAGGCATTCAAATATTTGAGAATGAATGCTATTCTGTAGAGGGAGCAACTTGAACAGAGATCTGGGAACACATAGTGTGTTTAGGGAACTGCAGGTCTGGCATAGCTGGACTATTGGATTAAGAGGAATGGTCATGAGGCAGGAGGTGGGGGTCATGAGGAGCCTGGGGTTATATGCTAAGACAGGTGGACTTGATGTAAGCCCACCTTGCAAGCAACAGAACCATGGAAGGGTTGTAGATGGTCGTATTTGGCAAGCTTTTTCAAAGTATACATGCCCGCTAGTTTCCCTTAGGGGTTCTTGTCCTGAGGACTCCTTCGCTCCCATCCATGTCTGTGTTTATATATGTACAGTTGACCTTTGAACAACGTGGGAGTTAGGGGCAACAACCCTCTGCACAGTCGAAAATTCACAAATAACTTTTGACTCTCCAAAAATTTCATTAGTAGTAACCTACTGTTGACCTAGCTGATAACATAAGCAATTCATTAAGGCTTATTTTATATGTTATGTGTATTATGTACTGTATTCTTAATAAAGTATGCTAGAGGAAAGAAAATGTTACTAAGAAAATCATAAGGAAGAGAAAATATATTTACCATTCATCAAGTGGGAGTGGATCGTCGTTAATCCACTTCATCCTCGTCACTTCACATTGAGTAGGCTGAGGAGGAGGAGGAAGAGGAGGGGTTGGATTTGCCCTCTCAGGAGTGGCAGAAGCAGAAAATCTTCATATAGGCCAGGCGTGGTGGTTCACACCTGTAATCCAGCGCTTTGGGAGGCCAAGGTGGGAAGATAATTTGAGCTCAGGAGTTTGAGACCAGCTTGGGCAACATAGTGAGACCCCCGTCTCTATTGAAAAAAAAAAAAACTTAAATGTAAAAATCCTCGTGTAAGTGGACCTGTGCAGTTCAAATGTGTGTTGTTTAAGTGTCAGCTATATATACGTATAAACACGCACACAAACACACACAGAGTCACATGATGCATAACAATGTTTTAGTCAATATATGATGGTGGTCCCATAAGATTATAATATTGTATTTTTGCTGTATCTTTTTTGTGTTTATATGTGTAAATTCGTACCATTGTGCTACAGTCGCATATAGCATTCAGTACAGTAACATGCTGTACAGGTTTGTAGCCTAGGAGCAATAGGCTAACCACTATAGTATATATAGCCTAGGTATGTAGTAGGCTATACCATCTGAGTTTGTGTAAACACACTCTGTAATGTTTGCACAATGATGAAATTGCCTACCAATGCATTTCTCAGAGTGTATCTCTGTTGTTAAACAGTGCATGACTGTATATGTGTATACATATATCCCCAGCTGATTCTGATCCTTTTCTCCTTCCACTCCCAGGACCACTAAATGGGAAGTTCTTGTTTTTAAGCCCTAAAATGATACACTGGTAGTTGGCTGCAGTCTATAGAGCTCAAACTGATACAACTATATATTTATTAATGAGAAATGTGGGATTTGAGAAAGTTTTCCAGCCTTATAAGCAAGAGTATTTATTACAAGGATTGCAACTTTACATGAGAACTCCAACAGTGAAAAGACCTTTCCTTCATATAGTCTCTCTATATATGGACATAAAAATGTTCATGTTTGTATGTTTCACCTGCCACCCTTTTATAAACTCCTCATAAATGCTATTTGCTTCCACTTATATTCTTATGCCAAATTGTGGTCTCAGTTAACATTCTGTATTTTCTTCTATTACCTCAACATTTCATCTTTCAGTTATTGAGTTCAGTTATTGACCAATTTTGCTATATTCCAGATAAAACCAGATGTTGGAAATACAAAGAGGAAATGAACTTTCCTATCTTCAAGATAATTTCATTTTAGTAGGGAGACAGACATGCAAACAATTACGGTGTTGTGGGATACATACCATAATAGGTGTAGTTAGTGGGAAAAGAAGTGACAGGGAAAATATGAATGATTCCATCCAGGACTCTGGGAGAGCTTTCATGGAAGAGTGGTGCCTAAGCCTCTAAAGCATTTAGAATGCACCTAACACTTTAGTGTCAGCACATATGACAAGTGTCCTGACTCTTTGTAAGCAGTTATACGTGTTAGCTTTAATTATTATCATTACTACTACTTTTGTAATCAGAAAAGTACTTTTTAAAAAATTTACAATTCAGAAGCCATTGGTAGACTTGTAAAGAGCAGTTTCAGGGGCTGGTTGGATAGAAGCTGAATGGCAGGGGCTGAATAAGAAATAAAAAATTTGTCACAGGCCAGGCACAATAGCTCACACCTGTAATCCCAGCACTTTGGGAGGCCAAGGTGGGAGGATTGCTTGAGCCAGGAGTTTGAGACCAGCCTGGGCAACAGAGCAAGACCGTACCTCTTCATTATTATTATTATTATTATTATTATTATTATTATTATTATTATTATTATTTTATTTTGTAGAGATGGGGTCTTGCTCTGTTGCCCAGGCTGGTCTTGAATGCCCGGCTTCAAGCAATCCTGCTTGAAGTGTGGAGGATTGAGATTAGCCTCCCGAAGTGCTGGAATTACAGGCATGAGCCACCACGCCCAGCCAAGACTCTGTCTCTACAAAAAAAATTAAGAATTAACTGGGCTTGGTGGTATGCACTTGTAATCCTAGCTACTCGAGAGGCTGAGGCAGGAGGGAGGATTGCTTTAGGAGTTCAAGGCTGTAGTGAGCTATATAATGGTGTCACTGTACTCCAGCCTGAGCAAGAGAATGAGCTCTTGTCTGGAAAAGAAGAAAAGAAAGTTATCACAGCAATATACTGCTCAACAGTACCTTTTATTGGAGCGCTTGTTTCTTGAATGATTTTTCGTTTTGTTTGCACTCATATGGTTTTGTTTTATTTTATATAATTTGGGTTTCAAATGTATATTTTAATGTAATTTTTAAAGCTAAGTAGAGGCAAATGAAACAGGTTTGTCAGTGTGGCAGGTGAAACCATGTAAAGTTGATTAGATTACTCTAGGGCTTAATGTCTCATCTTTGCTGTCTTCATTAAATTTCCCAAAGAGATACTGGCAATGATAGCAATCAGAAATATAATAAAATATTATGATAACTCAGTATCAATTTATTGATCCTAATTTTCTTTACATCTCTTTTTCTTACTATATGAAAATCTAACATCAGAACACTCTGCTCCTGTTCACATGTCATAGAGTAAAATTTTGTCAAAGATGAAACCTTAGCAATGTAGTCTTTAATCTGTCCTGATTTATTTTATAGTATGTGCTCATTACTTTCTTGCCTTATCCACAGAAGGAGCTCAAAAAGTGGGATGAATTTGAAGATATTTTAGAAGAGAGGAGGCATGTCAGTGACTTGAAATTTGCAATGAAATGCTACACACCTCTTGTCTATAAGGGAATTACTCCATGTAAACCAATTGATATTAAATGTAGTGTTCTTAATTCTGAGGAGATTCATTATGTCATTAAACAGGTAAGTGATTCCCTCTTCAACCATGACCAGATTTGTTCATTGTCAACAAGTTCTTGATTCTATAACTTATTTTGCTATCTTTGATATATCCTTTTAGGCTGAGCTGTATTCATCACATTTATCAAATAATTACTGTATCCATGTGTGTTAGCCTCTTCCTAGACACTAGACTAGAGGTCTAACAGTGAGCGAGTTGAGCATAAGTGAAATATGTCATCTGGGCATAAGTGAAATATAGTACGAGACATGCTAGTGGGAGCCCAGTGTGCAGGAGCGCCAGTTAATTATAGGGGCAACTCATTTGGTGTAGGGAGTCAAAGAAGTGATTTTTTTTAATGAGGCCTAAAAGATAATTAGAGATTTTGCAGGTGAAGTGGGGAAAGAGTATTCAAGCCAAACAAATAACTTATTCCCGTGGTTTTCAAACCTCCACATTAGCATTACCCAGGGAGCTTTTCAAAATCCCCATATCATCCCCATGCCAATTAAATAAAAATGTCAGGGAAGGGAATATCAGTAGTTTTTAAAGAAGCCCAGGTGATTCCAAAGTATAGCAAAGTTTGGGAGCCACTGGCTTACTTTAAGGACTGAAGCCATGAAAAGACTTGTACTTTTCTCTTGGAGAAGCTATCAGTTTTCTCTGGTAGGAGATAGGTTGAGCCTATTCCATTAAGTGCATTCAAGTTTCCTCATCAATTAGATGCTAACAACAGTGATTCTCAACACTGGCTTCCCCTTAGAATCACCTGTAGAACTTTTGCAAAAAGTTTACTTTCACTGTATTGAAACTAGTTCGGTATGACGAGACCAAAGAGCAAAGAAGGGATGATAATAAGAAATAAGCCTAGAGAGATAAGAGGGTCATGTTGTGAAGGACTTTGTAAACCACGTTGGATTGTATTTTATCCTAGTACGGTGCAAAGATGTTGAAAGGTTTCAAGATACAGTGTGACACAGTCGGCTAATGTTTTAGAAAAACCATTCTGCTAAAACTAGACAGGAAGTCTGCTTGTGATACTCTTGGAATAATGCCTTTGTGCAGTCATAGTTGCCTAGACTAGGGAGTGGTTGTAGGAACAGAGAAATGGACAGATTTAAGGGATTTGAGAGGTGGGGCCTACTTCATTTATGACCATTTGGGTGTAGGAATGGAAGGAAAAGAAAGAATCAAGGATGATAAAGCCGTTCACTGAAATAGGGAACTTAAGAGGGAACCAGTTTGGGAGGGAAACTTAAGTTCTGTTACAGCTGTGTGATTTGAAGACATCAAAATGAAGGTATTTGGTGGGCAGGAGCTTCCTGATCGCTAGCCCTCCACGTCATATCACCCAGGTGTTTGTATAGGCCCACAGGTGGATAAATGGATACATTGCAACCATTGCTGGCCTGGGGCTTGGTCCCGCCCAGATCCTCTTCATAGCTTTGGGAGTGTGGCAAGGAATGACTGGCCTCATTTTTGCTAGCAGCAGTCTCCTATCGCTCCATGCCCTCATTTTTTTCCTGGTCAGAAGAGAAAATATTCCTAAGAAACTCCTCTAAGGAATATACTCTCTCCTTTTTTTTTTTCTTTTGGTCCTCTATAAATGTCTTAAAGGAAAACAAGCATGCATGCAACTAGTGTGTTTTTGTAAGGAGAGTGAACTCATTCAGAATTGCAGTATTCTTGCTTGATGTTGGTTACCAAATGTTAACATTTGGCGCTGCCTCTTTATTCATGTAGATTGTGGCTCACTCTCATCTTCCCCATAGACAGAACTGACTCCGTTCATGTTTAAGGCCTCTCCCTGACTTTGCCTGTTACCTCCAGTTTTTGTTTTGTTTTGTTTTTTTGAGACAGAGTCTTACTCTGTTGCCCAGGCTGGAGTGCAGTGGTGCAATCTCGGCTCACTGCAAGCTCCGCCTCCCGGGTTCATGCCATTCTCCTGCCTCAGCCTCCCGAGTAGCTGGGACTACAGGCGCCAGCCACCACGCCTGGCTAATTTTTTGTATTTTTTAGTAGAGACGGGGTTTCACCGTGTTAGCAAGGATGGTCTCGATCTCCTGACCTTGTGATCCGCCTGTCTTGGCCTCCCAAAGTGCTGGGATTACAGGCTTGAGCCACCACACCCACCTACCTCCAGTTTTTAGTAGAGATGTCTTCAGTCTTGTCTTTAGGAGTATTGCCCCAGACTTCAAGTTATACCATATTTGTTCTGCAGCTTCCTCTCTGACCTCTTGGAATCTGCTCTGGTTTCTAATTAGTGAAGAAGAAAGACAGTTGTCAAGCTTTAAATTTGCCTCTCATGCTCTAAGGCTGACCTGTAGAGATCTTGCTTTTTTAACTTTTAACTGGAGTTTATTCAGGTTCGTGGCCTTGGCAACATTTTTATCTCTGCTCTCTGTTTTCTCGATTTGGACATATGAGCTGTGCTCCTAATCCTTTGTTTTTATTGGCCTTACATATCCTGGAGAAGCTATCAGTTTTATCAGGTTGGGCCTATTTCATAAGTGAAGTCAAGTTTCCTCATCAATTAGATGCTAACAACAGCAGTTCTTCCTTATAGAAGCCCTTGGAGAACTTTTGCAAAAGTTACTATTATTATCTACTAGGAGTTAAACTCCATGAAGGCAAGAATTCCTGTCTCTTTTTTCACTGCCGTATTCCCAGTGCCTAACACACAGTAGACATCCAATCAATATTTGTTGAATTAGTGAATTTTTAAAAATGAGGCCATGGTCCCATCTACAGAGATTCTGATTTAACTGGTCTGGGATAGGACCCAGGCATCTCTCTCTCTCCTGAGTAGCTGGGATTACAGGCGCCTGCCACCACACCCGGCTAATTTTTGTATTTTTAGTAGAGACAGGGTTTTGCCATGTTGGCCAGGCTGGTCTGGAACTCCTGACCTCAGGTGATCCGCCCACCTCGGCTTCCCAAAGTGCTGGATTACAGACATGAACCACCACGCCCAGCCTTTCTTCTGCTTTTTTTGTAAAGCTCCTCAAATAATTCTAATGCACACCCAGGTTAAGTGTTACCAATTTAAAAGATCTTATTCAGGCCAGTGTTTCTCTGACTTGGCTGTGCTGCTGAGAAAAATCACATAAACTAAGATAGATGGGAATTGTACAAATTCATAATTAGGCAGCACAACTGGGCTTTCCATATTCCCCAGTAATTCTGTTTTCCTAGTGAACCGTTTTTCATTCTCCAAAATGACAGTTTTAGCAGCCCCACTCTCCTTGAACTTCCAACCCTGCCTCCTCCTCTTACTCTCAGCAGATGGTTTTTCTTCCTGTGTCACAATGAAAAAAAATTTTTTTTTTGAGACGGAGTCTCACTCTGTCACCCAGGCTGGAGGGCAGTGGCGCAATCTCGGCTCACTGCAAGCTCTGCCTCCTGGGTTCACACCATCCTCCTGCCTCAACCTCCCTAGTAGCTGGGACTACAGGCATCCGCCACCATGCCCGGCTAATTTTTTTTTTTTGTATTTTTAATAGAGACAGGGTTTCACTGTGTTAGTCAAGATGGTCTCGATCTCCTGACCTCGTGATCCATCCACCTTGGCCTCCCAAAGTGCTAGGATTAAAGGTGTGAGCCATTGCGTCCAGCCGAAAAAAAAATTTTTTTTTTGAGACAGAGTCTCCCGCTGTCTCCCAGACTGGAGTGCAGTGCACAATCTCGGTTCACTGCAGTCTCTGCCTCCGAGGTTCAAGCGATTCTCCTGCCTCAGGCTCCCAAGTAGCTGGGATTACAGGCACCCACCACTGCGCATGGCTAATTTTTTGTATTTTCAGGAGAGATGGGGTCTCACCATGTTGGCCAGGCTGGTCTTGAACTCCTGACCTTAGGTAATCCGCCCACCTTGGCATCCCAAAGCACTGGGATTACAGGTGCGAGCCACTGCCCCAAACCACAAAGAAAATTTAAACTATTGTTAATGCTCTCTCAACTTCCTGTGATCAACTCTACCAATTTACCTGCATCCAGTACTCATTATTTTCTCCTGTTAAAATAGAAGAAACCCCTTCTCCTGTTTGAGTTTAATCCCTACCCTATTCCTTTGTTCTAAATTCCACCCTCTCCCTCATCCTCAGGAACTTTGCTCTCCTGACTATCCCTTCGTATTTCTTCAACTACTTGTTTATTAGCTCTTCTCCCATCAGCATTTAGCATATTTACTTCTCTCCCAACTTAAATAGACCTACATCCTTTAACCCCATGCCTTCTCTAGTTACTGCCTATCTCTTTCTTCCCGCACCTCTACCTCTCTCCTCCTCTTTTAATAAATTGATGGCGGGTTTTTTGTTTTGTTTTATTTTAGAGACAGGATCTCTCTGTCACCCAGGCTGGAGTACAGTGGCATGATCATAGCTCACTGTAACCTTGAACTCCTGGACTCAAGCGATCTTCCTGCCCCAGCCTCCTAAGTAGCTTGGACCCCAGACGTGTGCCATCATGCCCAGCTTTTTTGTTTTGTTTTTTAAAATTTTTTGTAGAGACAGTATCTTGCTATGTTGCCCAGGCTGAGCTTGAACTCCTGGCCTCAAGCGATCCTCCTGCCTTGGCCTCCTAAGGTGCTAGGATTACAGGTGTGAGCCACTGTACCTGGCTCAAAATTGGCCATGTTGTCCGTGCTTACCATCACACCTCCTCACCCTTCACTTACTACTCAACTTGCTGGAATCCAGTTTCTCATCCACTGTCATGGCTCTTTCTGAGGTTGTAAATGACTTCCTTATGGGTAAATTCTACCTGTTTCAAAGCTGTAATAGTCGTTGGCTCTTGCTCTTGCTCCTTTCTTTCCATTACACCATACCATGACCATAAGCCCCATATCTTTTTAATCATTCCTCATTTGCTTTTATGGGCTTTTCCTCTGCCTGTCTCTTTAAACGATGGAATGCGTCAGGATTTTATTCCAGCCTCTGGTTTTATTCTACCCAGTCACTGGGCAGTTTTATTAATTGCCAGAATTTTAAGTACCTTCCTTATGCTGACATCTCCCTATTATAAATAATAACATAATAAGAACATAGATAAATAATATCTATTCCTTCAGCCCAGATCTCTTTTGAGTTTCATGTATCTGTTTTTATATGTCTACTAGAATATCCACTTGGAAATTCCAAAGCACCTCAAATTCAAGATATATAAGTCAAACTCTTTACCCCTCCCACCCCTACCCCTGAGCCTGGTGTCTAAGATATATTACCTCCTACCCCCACCCAGTTTTCCCTGTCTCCAGGAATGGCCCCTCCATCCACTGGTTGACCAGACCACCACAAATCTGGATGCCATCTTCAACTTCTTGCTTTTCTTTCATACGCTGTCAGTCACTAAGACTGCTAATTTTCTTTTTTTTTTTTTTTTTGAGAGGGAGTCTCGTTCTGTTGCCCAGGCTGGAGTGCAGTGGTGCGATCTCGGCTCACTGCAAGTTCCACCTCCCGGGTTCGTACCATTCTCCTGCCTCAGCCTCCCGAGTAGCTGGGACTACAGGCACCCGCCACCACGCCCGGCTAATTTTTTGTATTTTTAGTAGAGACTGGGTTTCACCGTGTTAGCCAGGATGGTCTCTATCTCCTGACCTCGTGATCCGCCCGCCTCGGCCTCCCAAAGTGCTGGGATTACAGGCGTGAGCCACTGTGCCTGGCCAATTTTCTCTCTTAAATGTTTCTTGCTGTCTATGTATTTCCACCTCTGCCGCCACCTTTCTAACCCAGTCTGCCTTTATCTCACAGAATACAATAGTAGCCATTGAAGGGGTCTTAGCCAAGGAAAGATGTGATTACTTTTGCATTTAAGAGATGTCTCAAGTTTATAATGTGGATAAGAGACTGAAGAGTCAGAAAAATGAAGCAAGGAGTTAGTTATAAGACTATTGCTCATCTGTTAAGTCTTATATTAGGTTGCTATGAGAGTGTATCTGCTGGGCAAATGAAAAGCCTAATTGCACAGAATAAGAGATCAGTTGTCTTCTGCTCTGCTGCAGTCACGGAGAAAGCATTTGCTTCAAGCAAGTCAGCCTGTTCACCTGTGTTGTTGATCTATTCATTTCATTCTAATTCCCAAGGGTATTGTCTTTCCTACCCGTCAGCCCTTTCCACTGGCTCAAGATGGCACGAGGATTTTCCATCTAGGGGAAAGTCCTCCCTTGGCCGTGTATTCTGCCTCGTTTCCCTCTTTCCCTACTTTTCCTGCTTTTCAGAAGAGTGGGCTACATATGGTGCCTTCCTTTTCCATTCAGGTCCCAATTTTAGCAGATTGCTGAAGCTTATCTAGTAAAGGTTACCATGGATCTCCAAGGGACCCCTTCATCTCCACGTTGTCTTTTGCTGTGTCTTTTATTGTTAGACACTCTTCTTCAGGATCATCTTACCTTGACTTCTGTGGCATCTGGTTTTATTCTGTAACATCTCGTGTTAGATGTTCCTCATTGATCTCTTTCATAAGTTCTTCTGTCTGCCCCATAAGTGTTTCTCAGAGTTGAACCTTCATGCTTCTTACCTCCCTGCTGCTGTCTTCCTGGTCCATCATTCTCATCATTTCACTTCCCATCTATAGCTTGGTGGTATCCAGTCAATAGCTCTAGCTGTTCCTAGATTATTGGGGTTCAGACTTTTTATCTCCAACTGTCCAGTTCTCTGCTGGACATCTAATCTGTATGTCCCACATACACCTCAGAATCTGTATAGCTAACTAATTCTTAGCCCCTGTATTCTACTGCCTTCCATCCCTAAGCTGTGGTGTTTATTTCAGGGATGGCCCCACCACCCATTCTGTTGCCCAAAACAAAACTCAACATCACCCTGCCCTGCCCTTCTCTTTAGCACCTGCCATTACCCTTGTTTGGCTCTGTACCATCTCTGGCTTGAATTATTTCCATAGGTTTACAGTTATACTTCCTTTCATGGCTGTGTTTCCTGAAATTCATCCCTCTTACCAGTCCCTTGATTCCTCCATTTTCCCTTGGTTCTGCCCTCTGCCCTCTGCCCTTTCTTCCTATCCAGCTGTTTTTAGGATTATCTGAGTAGCTGTTTCACCAACATCCTTAATTCTCCTTTGCAATCTTTCCTTCCAGACTGACCAGGAAAAAAAGCAGCCTGGAATCTGCCAACTCACCTTCTCTGTTCCTATAACCAGGTGTCTGGCTGCTCCTGGGAGAGTGGGTGAGTTATACAGATCCATATTCTGCAGCCTCAGGATTCCTTCTTCCATCTGTCCCTTTTAGTCCAGTCTCAGAGATAAGGCGCCTGCTCTCCTGGTCACAGCTAGCCACACCCCTGTGGTCTGGAAGCCATCCCGTCCAGCCTCTTCTGAGACCTTTGGCATGCATCTGCTACCTTTCCTCTATCTTCAGCCTTTCTCTCAGGGAACTTCTTCTATTTGGTCTATAAACAGGTCCAAGGCTTTAACACCACTGAACTGTATACTTAAAAATGGTTAAAATGGTATGTTTTATGTTATGTGTATTTTAATGCAATTTTATTTTATTTTATTTATTTATTTATTTATTTTTTTGAGACAGAGTCTCGCTCTTTTGCCCAGGCTGGAGGCAGTGGCTCTATCTTGGCTGACTGCAAGCTCTGCCTCCCAGGTTCACGTCATTCTCCTGCCTCAGCCTCACGAGTAGCTGGGACTACAGGCACCCGCCACCACACTCAGCTAATTTTTTTTTTTCTATTTTTTAGTAGAGACGGGGTTTCACCATGTTAGCCAGGATGGTCTCAATCTCCTGACCTCGTGATCCACCTGCCTCAGCCTCCCAAAGTGCTGGGATTACAGGTGTGAGCTACCACGCCCGGCCAACACAATTTTTTAAAAGTGGAATGCTAATTAATAAAAACAAAAAAACAGGTCCAGGACTTTTGCATCTGGGGAGGGCATTTTTTGCTTTAATTCATATCCTCCCTTTACTTCTCGTTCAAACTTTCCCGTTATTCTGTGGCCACTGTCTTTGGTTCCTCAGCAGTTCATTTAGTCTTCAGTCCGTTCAGTATGAGTTCTGTTTTGACTATATTTATAAACTTTTTTTTTTTGGTACAATCACTGTTTCAGGTAACCTGAGTAAAACAAAGGAACACAGGTAAGAGGAAAGAGTTTATCCCAGTTCCTCACTGTTAGCCCTGTTGAACTGAGCCCCCCAAAAGATACGATATGCAGCAAGATAGAGATGGTGGTTGCACGACATTTGTGAATGTACAAAATACCCCTGAATTGTTCACTTTAAAATGATTAATTTGGCCAGGTGTGGTGGCTCACGCCTGTAATCCCAACGATTTGGGAGGCCAAAGCGGGCGGATCACCTGAGGTCAGGAGTTCAAGAGCAGCCTGACCAACATGGAGAAACCCCGTCTCTACTAAAAATACAAAATTAGCCAGGCATGGTGGTGCATGCCTGTAATCCCAGCTACTCGGGAGGCTAAGGCAGGAGAATCGCTTGAACCTGGGAGGCAGAAGTTGCGGTGAGCCAAGATTGCACCATTGTACTCCAGCCTGGGCAACAAGAGCGAAACTCCGTCTCAAAAAAAAAAAAAGATTAATTTTATAATGTGTGAATTTCACCTCAATGAAGAAAAAGGATAAGATACTTCTTCACTACATGTAATTGGGGTGCCAACACCCATCCTCCGAGCTTCTGAGCTCATCCTAAAGCAAAGCACTCTTCCTTTGGGAAGCATAAGGATTACTTATCCTACAGACTTCATTTCAAAGTGCTTGTTTAGGGGACAATAAAAATGGGCAAATCAGGGCTTCCTCAAGGATAGAAACTGACTTGCTCATCTCCAGGCCCTTGACAGTCCTAGCACACAGCAAACATTTTGTTTTCTTTACAAAAGAGCTAGAGGGCCATGTGAATAAAATAAGTTCCATTGTGAGATCCTTTATTTCACTAATTATCCTTTGATAGTTTGGGACTTTGTATGCCCGTGACTTGATAGATCTGATGTAGTCTGAGTCAGTAATTTCAATGTGATGTTTTATATTACCTTGTAATAGCATTGAGCCAGCTGGTGGAGCACTGCAGCAATACACTGAGAGAAGCCAGTATTTGCTAGGACACTAGACCATGGGCAGCAACTTATTTTAGAGAGTTTGGATGTAAACTTATTAACAAACCAAATGGAAAGGTGAAGTGTTTTCTTCACTCTAAAATGCTATCCTAGAAAGCCATTTTTCTTTTAATTTCTGGCCTTTAAACTTCTTTAAATAGACTCATTTATCTACTATGACTGTGTTGGGACATTATGTCAATTTAAATTAAGAAGACACTATCTTTGAGTTATAAAAGATTAATCCATTTGGAACTAGTCATACTGGTTTGAGTAAAGCTTTCTGACTTTTTTGTTGTTGTTGTTGTTGTTAGAAATTATTCCTGATTTTCCTTTCCTTTTAGCTTTCTAAGGAATCCCTTCAATCTGTGGATGTCCTCCGAGAGGAAGTTAGTGAGATTTTAGATGAAATGAGTCACAAACTGCGTCTTGGAGCCATTCGGTTTTTTGCCTTCACCCTGAGCAAAGTATTTAAACAAATTTTCTCGAAGGTGTGTGTAAATGAAGAAGGTATTCAGAAAGTGAGTATTGATTGTTAAAAAATAATAATAATAAAAGTCTCATCTTAAAATTAAACAAGAAAAAAACAGTCTCTTTTTCAACCCCTCACAATTTAATCAACTCAAGGACAGCTCACTTGGTCAGTCAGAAGCCTAGGGCCTAATCATCAGGCCTCCAGTCTAGGCAGAAGAGGATGTGCATCTCTGAAGGTTGTTTTCTGTTTTTTTTGTTTCCTTTTAACTGCAGACCTACAGGCTTCAGACTAACTTAGTCAAGTAAGACTTATAGACTAACTTAATGTCAGATATTCAGTAACGTTACAAAAGAAATACAAAGAATTCCTGTATATACTTCACCTAGATTCCTTTACAGCATTTCCTTTATCCTTTTCCTAATACTCTGCTGTGTTTTTCCTATAATTAAGGGCATTATCTTATGGTACAAGTATCAAAATAAGGAAATTAACATTGATCCAATACTAGTAATACAGACCTGACTCATATTTCACCAGTTGTCCCAGTCATGTCCTGTCTAGCTAAAGAAAATCCTAGCTCATGTGTTGCACTAGAAATCCTAGAAAGTGTTCAACTTTCTTCTGTATCCACTTCCGTATTAGACTCTTTTAATCTAAAATAATTCCTTAGTATTTGTATTTGTGTTTCATGCTAATTTTTTTTTTTTTTTTAAAAACAGGCTAATTATTTTGAAGTGTGAAATTGTTAAAATTTGAGTGATGTTATCTCAGTATTAGGCTCGGGTTGTGTACCTTTGCTAGGAACACCCCGGAAGCGATGCATTCTTCTCAGTGCATCGTGTCAGCAGTGCATGGTGCCTATCGGTTTCATTACTGGGGATGTTTCACTTCCATCAGTTGGTTATCGTTATGACTGCCAGGTTTCTCTGCTGTAAAGTTATTTTTTTCCCTTTATAATTAATGAATATCTTCTGAAAAGACTCTTTGAAAATGGCTAAATACCCTGTTTTGCATCATACTTTACCCCGCTCGTTTTTGCACCCACTGATGATTTTTGCCTGAATTAATTATTATGTTAATGATTGCCAAATGATGACTTTTCTAATTTCATAAAGAGCTTTCCTTATGGAGATTATTTTTACTTATTTGTGTTTTATATTTTTTTTTTTCTAGGAAAGCTCTTAACTTCACTTGCCTTCCTCCTCATGCCTTTTAATATATTTTTTTAATTCAGTCATTTACTTTCCTGTCAAATATTTCTTCTTCCTACTGACTGTTTTCAAGATTGCTGACTTATACCCTGAATCTGTCAGAGAATGTTACAGTGTTTGGGCCCAAGGGTGTTGGTGAGCCATTTCTTAAGTGATGATCACAGATTACCTGGCCTCTGTTACATTTAGATTTCAAAAAAACAGATGACACATGGATACCAGTGAATCTTGAGATTGATGGTCTGAGGAGTATATTTGGAAACTCAAATTATCCCTCCCAGCCACATGATACCCGTTCACCCTGGCAGTGAGTCCAGCACATAGAGAAACACGATTCTTCTCACCTTGTCCTATGAATTTGTAGATTTTTTTAAATCTCTCCAAGAGAAGCTTTGTTTTCTCTTACTACAACCAACCAATTCAATACAGTGGTTAACAGTTGGCTTTTTAAGTCAGACTGACTTGGGTTCTATTCACAGCTCTACCATTTATTGGATGCATGACCATTTTACAAACAAGAAAGCTAAGGCTTAGACCTTGTTAATTATGTGGTATTAAACAAAGCACGTAAGATAACTGTATATAAAATGATGCTAATATAGTGCCCAACTAATATATGTTAGCGATCATCACTCTTATCATTATTCTGATCCATAAAAATTTACATTTTTAATATTCTTGCATTATGTGAAATTGTTTAACTAGAAACAGTACTTTTACCTTATGAGAGCAAATTGTTTGTGTGTATGGTAGGAAGGCAGAAAAAGAGGATGGGTATTCCCTCTATACATAGACTTATTCTTCCATTTTCTGATTTGAGATGTGATTTGGTAACATGACAACTGAAATTATTCAAAATGTAACATTTACTTTCAAGCTACAAAGAGCCATCCAGGAGCATCCTGTTGTTCTGCTGCCTAGTCATCGAAGTTACATTGACTTCCTCATGTTGTCTTTTCTTCTGTACAATTATGATTTGCCTGTGCCAGTTATAGCAGCAGGAATGGGTATGTATTGTTTTTCTGTTTTTTTAAGTGTAAAAATTAAAAAGTTCACTGGCATATTCTAGCAGTACTGAGGTATTTGAAGATGATGATGAAAATAGCCTCTCCTCCTTTCTTCCAGTCCTAGCACTGAATAACTTGAGTTATGTCCTTTGTCCTGTGCTTTACTGTGCCTGAACAGACATCTGCAGGAGTTCATGCACACAGGGTTCTTTGGTGTAGGCTTAAAAAATGAGACTGCACTACTTACAGGTATTACCTGCCTTTTGCTTTTTTTATTTGATAATATATTAATGGCTACCTCTCTAGGCAATAAATAGATCTAACTTTTTAAAGTTTATTTTTAATTGTGATAAAATACATATAACATCAAATTTACCATCTAAGTCATCTTCAAAAATACAGTTCAGTGGCATTAAGTACATTTACACTGTTGTGCTGCTATCAACACCATCCATCTCCAGAACTCTTCAAATTGCAAAACCGAAATGGTCCCCATTAAATACACTCCCCAATCTACCCTCCCCCGACCCTGGGCGATTGGCATTCTACTTTCTGTCTCTGTGAACTACTTTAGATACTTGATGTAAGTGGAATCCCACAGTACATGTCCTTTTGTGACTGGCATATTTCACTTCACAGAATGCCCTCAAGGTTCATCCATGTTACAGCATGTGTCAGAATTTCCTTCCTTTTTGAAGTTGGAAACGCATCTGCTCAAGACCCTGCTTTCCATTTTTTTATATATATACAAAAATGGTATATTTAGAATTGCTGGGTCTTGTGGTAATTTTTTTTCATTTTTTGAGGAACCACCATACTGTCTTCCTTAGCAGCTGCACCATTTTACATTCCCACCAACAGTGCACAAGAGTTCCAGTTTTTCTGCATCCTTGCCAACACCTGTTATTTTCTGATATTTTTATGATAATTTTAATGAGTGTGAAGTGGTATCTCCTTGTAGTTTTGATTTGCATTTCCCTAATGATAAGTGATGCTGAGCATCTTTTTTGTGTGCTTATCGGCCATTTGTATGTCTTTGGAGAAATGTCTATTCAAGTCCGTTATTTTTTAATTAGGTTGCTCGGGGCTTTTTTTGTTGAGTTGTAGGAATTGTTTCTACATCCTGGATATTTACCCCTTATCAGACAGATGATTTGCAAATATTATCTTCCATTTCATGGGTTACCTTTTCACTGTGTGGATTGTGTTCTTTGATGCATGGAAGTTTTTAATTGATGTAGTCCAATTGATCTGTTTGTTTCTTTGGTTCCCTGTGCTTTTGGTATCAGATCCAAGAAATCATTGCCAAATCCAAGGTCATGAAGCTTTTCCCTTATGTTTTATCTTAAGAGTTTTATGGTTTCAGGTCTTACATTAAGGTCTTTGGTTTTTTGAGTTAATTTTTGTATATGGTGTAAGTTAAGGGTCCAACTTCATGTCTAACATTAATTTTAATAGCTGTATAATATTCAGCAATGTGGATATTTCATAATTTAGTAGTTTTGCTGTTATAAACAATGTCATAATACATTTTTATATTAGTGCTTTTATTCCTGTAAGATCGATTCCCAAAAGTGGGGTTGCTAAGGCATATAAGTTGTTTATCCACTCCCTTATAGGGTAGCCAGGAAAGCCAGGATTCAAGTATACACGTTTGTTAATAAATGCAGTGAATGGTAAGGTTAAAACTGCCAAGAACTTAAGCACTTTAAAAGCATTTTCATCTGAACAAACTTGTGAGGAAGTTATTTGAAAATTAGGGGAAATGAAGAGAAAGACTATTTTAAAACTGCTGGTAGCAATCTTCCCTTCTTACAAGATTTGCCTTATTTAATCTCTTCCAACAAAAGTAGGTTGATATTTTTTCCTGATAGGCAAAAGATGAGAGCGGGTTTGGCCTGGCTGTCCAGAGCAGGAAGGGCACGTGTTGGTCTGTTGTCAGGCTCCGCAGCATGGCTGACTAAAGAATTTGGCATCATGACATTGTCATGTTGCTCTGCTATTGCCCCTGGCTCTAGCTGGCCTACTTGTAAATGGAGTGGTGCATGGAGAAGCACAAGGTAACCTCCCAGTGAGCACCTGGCCCACAGAATCCCTTCTTTTCTATAATTCTATTAGGTATCTCTTATGTATTTTAATGTCAAAGCATAATAATATCATAGGGGTATCTTACATTTATGAAATCTTTCTTAATAATGTTTGAGTTTAGGCCAGGCACAATGGCTTATGCCTGTAATCCCAGTACTTTGGGAGGCCGAGGCAGGAGGACTGCTTGAGGCCAGGAAGTTTGCGACCAGCCTGGCCAACATAGCGAGATCCCGTCTCATAAAATAAAATAATAAAATATAAATGAAAAATAGGCATGTTTAAGTTTAGATCTTTATAGAAGATTTCAAGATCTGCAAATAAATATTATCCCCTCTTTTTTAGACTTCCTGGGAATGAAAATGGTTGGTGAGCTGCTACGAATGTCGGGTGCCTTTTTCATGCGGCGTACCTTTGGTGGCAATAAACTCTACTGGGCTGTATTCTCTGAATATGTAAAAACTATGTTACGGGTAAATGCAAATAATTCCCAAGTATTCTTAAGCCATATTTTCTTCACTGATGTTTGCTCATTTAAACTCTTAACTTCTGAATAGAACACTTAGCTATTTCGCTTTCCCTCAAGAACTGCTTATAACCTCAGCAATTGGTTTAATCTGTGTGACTCTCTTGTTTAATTTTCAGTGTAAGCCATGTTTGTTCAGGAAGCTTGGGAGGGAGCTTGGGAAAAGGAATCAAAAGAAGCATTTATCATTTTGAGAGTAGGCAATGGGTTTTGTGTTTTGTTTGTTTTCTCTTTAAAGAATGGTTATGCTCCTGTTGAATTTTTCCTCGAAGGGACAAGAAGCCGCTCTGCCAAGACATTGACTCCTAAATTTGGTAGGTCACTACAGATTAAAAGGAAAAATACAAACCCAAAGACATCAGCTGCTACATAAAACTTGACACTTTATTTAACAAGATATTCTTTTCAAGTGTAAATGTATGACTGTTGATATTGATGGGATTAGTGTGTAATGTATGCTTTTAGTATTTTCTGTTTATGTGCCCATGTTTGGTCTGCTCTTCAATATGTTGATGAAGCATTTCTCCCTGTGTTTTGTAGGTCTTCTGAATATTGTGATGGAGCCATTTTTTAAAAGAGAAGTTTTTGATACCTACCTTGTCCCAATTAGTATCAGTTATGATAAGATCTTGGAAGAAACTCTTTATGTGTATGAGCTTCTAGGGGTTCCTAAACCAAAAGAATCTACAACTGTACGTGAGCTTGATTTTAGCTTAATTGAGAGAATGTGCCGACTGACACATCAACTAATTTCTAAATTTACTGCTTTTCGTTTTCTTCCCCCCTGTTATGGTACTATTAGGGGTTGTTGAAAGCCAGAAGGATTCTCTCTGAAAATTTTGGAAGCATCCATGTGTACTTTGGAGATCCTGTGTCACTTCGATCTTTGGCAGCTGGGAGGATGAGTCGGAGCTCATATAACTTGGTTCCAAGGTGTGACCTGTGTTTTAATAACTGTCTTAGAAATGAGGATTAAAATCCAAAGGTGTGAGTTGCAATGCTGGAGTTGACCACTTCTCTTGATTTACTTAAGATCACAGAGAAAATGGTCAGAAATGCTGTTATCATTCCGTTTTCATCAGTGGAAACCTTCAATTAAAGAAGAATTATGTGTTTGTCCCAAAAAAAAGATGAGCTATGAGATATGTATGTCAAATATGCAAAATCAGACAATGATCATGTTTCTCAAGGGAACTAAAGTGGGAAGAAATAATGCCATTATTAACAAGTATATGTGCAGGAATTGTTGAGCACTATTGGTGAGCTAGCCAAAGTATGTACTATTATTTTTGACCCTAGAAAGGATTGCATAATGGTAATGAATGGGAGTGAGTCCTTAGTCTCAAGAAGGTTATAGTTTTATAGGCAAGAAAATATATTAGGTTCTTTCAGGATACAGAACACAGATATACGTTTGAGTTTTCTTAATTAGGAGAAATATACCTGGACAAGTAAGGGAGACAAACCATCTGCCCCTCCAGGCCTCATGTGCTGCAACATCATTTGTAACTTATCTGTAGCTTTAGCAGTTTCCCAGCAGCTACATTAGTCATCACAGAAGCTTATGTTAGTTTTTTTCCGGACACAGGCTTTCTCTCTTTAGATCTCAAATTGGTTTGGCTGGTTATTACCTAGTACAGGGCACCCTTACTGGCTGCATCTTTCACATTAAGCCACCTGTGTGGCAATTTTTAGGTCATGTGTGTATCTCTGCTCCAGCCAGCTCTGTGTAGGCCTTATTGTACTATTCAAAGTTTGGTAATCCATGCATGAAGTCAGACAAACTGAATGGCACCCATTCAGTATAAAATAGTTATTATATAATCTGATAAGTGTGTTCTACAATGGAGATATGTTCAGTGCGCTATGCATTCTGAAAAGACAGTAATTTAGTCTACTGGGGCAGGCATCCATTCTCAGAGAAATGATGTATCCTATTTAGGAAGCAACAAAAGTTTTTTGCCTGGAACCAGGAATAATAGGACCCTGGACCCCTTCATTATTTTTACCACCTCTCAAGAGGATAGTCCAGAAATGTATGGTCAGATTACACTATAGTAAAGCAAAGGAATACTGTTTGCACCTGACCTGAGAGAATTTGGTTGGCACAAAGTATGAGAAGCCTTCTAAAAGGTCAGTCTTTTTCCATCCCCATTTGTCTAAGTAACAGAACTGTAATTTGTTGCTCTGTGCTCTTCCTTTTAGATACATTCCTCAGAAACAGTCTGAGGACATGCATGCCTTTGTCACTGAAGTTGCCTACAAAATGGAGCTTCTGCAGATTGAAAACATGGTTTTGAGCCCCTGGACCCTAATAGTTGCTGTTCTGCTTCAGAACCGGCCATCCATGGACTTTGATGCTCTGGTGGAAAAGACTTTATGGCTAAAAGGCTTAACCCAGGCATTTGGAGGGTTTCTCATTTGGCCTGGTATGTAGGTAGGACATATGTGTTGAGAATGCTTGCTTAATTTGGAAGAGTTATAACCTGGACCTGAAAAATCTATAGAGGACTTGAGCAAAGGATTGCTCAGAAAGAGAAAGGACAGGCCAGGCGCGGTGGTTCACACCTGTAATCCCAGCACTTTGGGAGGCCGAGGCGGGTGGATCACGTGGTCAGGAGATTGAGACCATCCTGGCTAACACGGTGAAATCCCGTCTCTACTAAAAAATAGAAAAAATTAACCAGGTGTAGTGGTAGGTGCCTGTAGTCCCAGCTACTCGGGAGGCTGAGGCAGGAGAATGGCATGAACCCAGGAGGCGGAGGTTGCAGTGAGCCGAGATCATGCCACTGCACTCCAGCCTGGGCGACAGAGCGAGACTCCGTCTCAAAAAAGAAAGAAAAAGAGAAAGGACACCAAATCTGTTTTTATCACTATAGGACACAGTGAACACAGCACATTGATTATTTGAGAATAATTGTTTACATGTCATTTCCCACTACGAGACTCTAAACATCTTGAGGACTAGAATACCATTTCCGTGGCACCTAGTACGGTGGAAAATAAAGTCATGAATCCTCGCCAGGCATGGTGGTACACACCTATAATCCCAACTACTTGGGAGGCTGAGGTGGGAGGATCACTTGAGCCCAGAAGTTCGAGACCAGCCTCAGTAACATAGTGAGACCCCATCTCCAAAAAAAAAAAGAGGCCGGGCGTGGTGGCTCACACCCGTAATCCCAGCACTTTGGGAGGCTGAGGCGGGTGGATCACGAGTTCAGCAGTTCCAGACCAGCCTGACCAACATGGTGAAACTCCATCTCTACTAAAAACACAAAAATTAGCTGGGCATGGTGGCGCACGCCTGTAATCTCAGCTACTTGGGAGGCTGAGGCAGGAAAATTGCCTGAACCTGGGAGGCAGAGATTGCAGTGAGCCAAGATTGCGCCACTGCACTTCAGCCTGGGTGACAGAGTGAGATTCCGTCTCAAAAAAAAAAAAAAAAAAAAAATTGTACAGGCTACAGTTGGAAATGCATTTTTTTTTTTAAGACCAGATAATTATTTGAAGTCAAGTACCTACTGTTCTTTGATCAAGCCAATACTGAATACCTCCTCTGTGCTGGGTACTACCAGGGATATGAAGATGAACAAGATGCCATCCCCGTCCTGGAGGTTCCCCTGGGTTGCAGAGGGCAGGGTGGGTGGGTAATGTGTAAACAAGTTGTGAGGGTTCAGTGAACAGAGACAAGGAGCGACACGCATGCTGCAGAGGGTTCCTGAGAGTGCTGCAGAGGAAAGGGACCATACTCAGGAAGACTTCACAGAAGCGACTTTTGAACCCTTCAGGAAGAGCAGGAGAGGAGCCTCACCAAGGCAGGGATGAAGTATGTACATGGCAGGCTTGGGCCCCAGAGATTCATCAGTGATGTTAAAATGTTGGCCCAGATGGGGGTTGGTGGGTAGATGGAAAATAAAGGTGGACCTCCCCGCCCCCTCCCCACCATCCACCACCAGAAGACTGGAGGTATAGAACCAAGTTAGGAGGCTGCTCTGTCCCAGTGAGAAATGCAGGATGCCTGAGATGCCTGAGCCGCAGCACTGGAAGCACTCAGGGCACAGCCAAGAGATGAGGAGGATTTACTGACAAAAATGCCAGTCACCAAGAGAGAGACAGATCAGACATCTGTTCTCTGTGCTGTGATAGTCTGGGTCTGGTAGGAGGCAAAGGATGTGTTAATAATGATACAAGGTAGCAAGTGTTGGATGTCATGAGAAATAGCTAAAAGGGCTCAAACCCATCATTGTTTGGCCCAGGAACATATGAAAACATAGGTACTTGTTTTTCTAGTGTTTTGCTTTTTCAGGATAGGATAAATGCCATGACTAATCCATAGCTAAGAGTATCTGTTCAGTATCACTACAGTTCTGTTCCTTTTTTCTTTTTTTATGCAGATTACCCACATTCCTAAGCATGTTCATATCTCAAGCTTTTTATGATCATTTCACATAAAATATTATTCAATTGAGCAAGCTGAGACAAGGCAAGTTGGTCAAGAATGAATGTGATCAAGTCCAGGAGGAAGCCATACCTCTCACTTGTCCCTGCCTTGAAGCAGTAGCAGAACTTGCCACCCAACTTGAGCAGTGTGCCACTGCCAGCCAGCTCTTTGGCTCAGGTTAACTGTAGAATAATTTTCCGTGCTGAGAATATTTGTTAAATATCACCATCTCTTCATTATGCTTCTGTAATTCTACCTGCCTGGCAGCTGTCTGCAGGCCAATATGTCAGGTGATAAGCTACCAACAAATGCCATGGATCTGCCTCTTTAGTTATCTTTGATTTGGGGAAAACTGCAAAGTGATATTTTTACCATCTTGGTATGGGTCTAAGCAAGGGGTGTGTGTGCATGTGTGTGTGTGTGTGTGTGTTGTATGTTTTAATGTATTCATACACTAATCATGGGCCTTTTTCTTAGTATTCTTACATTCCCGTGCATGTGACTTTCCAGTTATGTAACTTGCTGTTACAAAACTTTAGATTCCCTTGGTTCCTGAAGTACACAGAAGTGGTGTTCATTTTCAGAGTAGAAACTGATGTGCCTTTCAGAATGGCTGACAAATTTTTGGGGTAAGAAAGTATGTTACATGTCCTTAGAGAGAGAGAAAGAATTGATTTATGAAATAGTACTTTTAAAATTTTCTTCACATTTGGTATCATTACCGTAAATCGTAGACAGTAAAACCTGTCACTTGAAAATGAGCATCTGTCACATTACCATTAATGACGTTAATGCACGCTAGGCCTAAGACTCCCTGCAGTGACCCATATTGTTTGAATGAATTGTCTTTGCGTGTAGATAATAAACCTGCTGAAGAAGTTGTCCAGGCCAGCATTCTTCTGCATTCCAACATTGCCAGCCTTGTCAAAGACCAGGTGATTCTGAAAGTGGACTCCGGAGACTCAGAAGTGGTCGATGGACTTATTTTCCAGCACATCACTCTCCTCATGTGCTCAGCTTATAGGAACCAGCTGCTCAACATTTTTGTCCGCCCGTCCTTAGTAGCAATAGCATTGCAGATGACACCAGGGTTCAGGAAAGGTAATTTTCAGGAATGCAATCTTGACTTTTAGAAGAGGTCTGGCCATTCCATTCCATTTAGGGAGCCACATTTGAAGCCTTGTAATGTTCAGCCTCACCCCGGTGAAGAGCAGGCCTATCACTGAGAAAAAGTTAGCTTTGTTCCCCAAATACTTGTTCATCTGCTTAGAATTTTGGAATTGGGAGGACCTGGAAATAATCTAAACCTTTCCTTTTATAAATATGGAAAATGAGGCCTAGAAAGTTGCATAATTACTGAGAGAAGGATCTGGCATTTGAGTACAGTTCTCCACTTCCTGGTCTGCAGCACTGTTTCGGCTGTGCCAGCTCCCTGATCCAGCAAAGGCAGGTGGGCTGATGAGCAGTCAGCAGTAGAAGAGTACTCCCGAGATGCACGGTCTCGTTCTAATTGCATCAGGAGTATAAAAATGAGTACAGTACAGGTCATGTTCACAGGAGCCTGTAGTCAAGGCCAGGGGGTTCTGTCAAGGCCCCATGTTAGAATTGCTAGGGGAGTGAGCCCCACCCCAAAGTTTCTTCAGTTGACCTGGGGTATGGGCCAGCCATTGGTGTTTGGTTTTGGTTTTGGTTTTGGCTTTTCAAAGCTCCACAGTGATTCTAAGGAAAAGTGCTACAGCTATAATAAAGATACCAGGAAATATGAATACAGAGGGAAATTAAGAAATCAGTACCTTTCCTTCCCTACTAGGGAGCCATGGGGTAGGGAAAAATGAAGTGTCCTGGCCTCTAAGGACTGTGATGTCTCGCTGAGTAGAAGCCTGGTTGTAAGTTAGAGTCAATCATTTAAAAACTATGCTAGGGCTGGGCGCAGTGGCTCACGCCTGTAATCCCAGCACTTTGGTAGGCTGAGGTAGGAGGATCACGATGTCAGGAGTTCGAGTCCAGCCTGACCAACATGGTGAAACCCTGTCTCTATTAAAATACAAAAATTAGCTGGGCATGGCAGCGGGTGCCTGTAATCCCAGCTACTTGGGAGGCTGAGGCTGGAGAATCGCTTGACCCCAGGAGACAGAGGTTGCAGTGAGCCAAGATTGCGCCATTGCACTCCAGCCTGGGTGACAGAGCGAGACTCCATCTCAAAAAACAAAACAAACTATGCTAGACCGTAGTTTGCTCTGTGGGTACGATTTGGGTTTAATTTAGCTTCCCTCAGGGGACTTAATTTTTGTCCCTGTTACATGAATAAAATATGCCTTTGAAATACATTTTGTGATAGTAAGGACTTCCTGGTACTCCCTTAAAGTTTAAAGGGCAATGTTGTAATTTTACATGATGAATTTATTTCCAGAGGATGTCTACAGTTGCTTTCGCTTCCTACGTGATGTTTTTGCAGATGAGTTCATCTTCCTTCCAGGAAACACACTAAAGGTAAAGTGCTTACAACAAAGAGCAAGTATGTTTGCAGTGTGAGTTCTAGAAATGTTAGGGGTGAGTTCACAGATGTGTCTCAGGCAGTGTGCCATCCCTTTCTTCAAGGCAAAGTGGGGCAGACTTCAAGAGAAACTGGGGCGCTCACAGTTCAGCAGACTCTAGTTTGACTCTTGATCAAGTTTAATTAATAACTTAGGGATTATCTGGTGAGAGGAGAGTCATTCTTTGAACTATCAGTGTGGCCATTGCAACTAAACTAACTTTATTTTAGTAAACGTTTAAAAATCAGCACACAGCTGGGCGCAGTGGTTCATGCCTGTAATCCCAGCACTTTGGGAGGCTGAGGCAGGCGGATCACGAGGTCAAGAGATCGAGACCATCCTGGCCAACATGGTGAAACCCCGTCTCTACTAAAAATACAAAAATTAGCTGGGCGTGGTGGCGCATGCCTGTAGTCCCAGCTACTCAGGAGGCTGAGGCAGGAGAATCACTTGAACCCGGGAGGTGGAGGTTGCTGTGAGCCAAGATCATGCCACTGCACTCTGGCCTGGTGACAGAGGAAGACTCCGTCTCAAAAAAAAAAAAAAAAAACCAAACACAACAAAATCAGCACACATTTTCCCGTTAGCAAGTTGTTAGAATGAGTCACCCAGGCAAGTGCCTTTTACTGTGAGAGTAGCGAGTGGTGGTCCTGCCTGGTCTAGACAGCTGAGGAGTCATCAGGCTCACACAGCTGGACTGCTTGGTTGAAGTGGGAAGTGACGGAGTAGATGAGAGGCATGTTAGGTTTTTGTGTGCTTTAAGGATAGGAGGTTTGATTCTGTAGGGAGTGGAACAGGAGTGCTGGAAATTTTTTTTTTTTTTTTTTTTTTTTTTTTTTGAGATGGAGTCTGGCTCTGTTGCTCAGGCGGGAGTGCAGTGGTGCGATCTTAGCTCACTGCAAGCTCTGCCTCCTGGGTTCACTCCATTCTCCTGCCTCCGCCTCCCAAGTAGGTGGGACTACAGGTGCCCGCCACTACGCCCGGCTAATTTTTTGTATTTTTAGTAGAGACGGGGTTTCACCGTGTTAGCCAGGATGGTCTTGATCTCCTGACTTTGTGATCCACCCGCCTCGGCCTCTCAAAGTGCTGGGATTACAGGTGTGAGCCACCACGCCCAGCCGGAAGTTATTAACCATAGCATAATTCTAAGTATTTTTAAGACTTGCTGTATGTATTTCCTATTTAAATTAAGGAGTGGTTCTGCAAAGTAAAAGAAAATCCATCACCCAGGTTGTGATTTGTAAGGCTCAGAAATGTTGTGTGTTTGAAAACATTTTGAATGTAGAATAGATGCTTCTCTGGCTACTATCTCACAACCAGAATTGTTCTGGAAGTTGGGGAAATAGCTGGTATTCTGTTGTCTGAGGGCATGCGGCTGCATATATTGAGATAGGCAGTGTAGAGATATCCATTAACCTAGATGAGGGGGTACATGTATTCAGATGGGCACTATACCCATTAACCTAGATGAACATTATGGCTTCCTCTTCCCTTCTAGGACTTTGAAGAAGGCTGTTACCTGCTTTGTAAAAGTGAAGCCATACAAGTGACTACGAAAGACATCCTAGTTACAGAGAAAGGAAATACTGTGTTAGAATTTTTAATAGGACTCTTTAAACCTTTCGTGAAAAGCTATCAGGTATGTAAATTTAGCAAGTTCTCCTTCATGCCCCCCATATCAAATATAATAAGACATTCTCATCCTGTGCTTATTTCCAGTCTGAGGGGCAGGTATCTTCCCCAGGCAAATGGAAGAAGGAGAGAGAGTGAGTAATACGATCAGTGATTTCACCTCACCAGTAAGACCTTGCTCCCCGCATTCAGGAGGCAGCTTGGTTCATTACAGACCCAAGAGGACAACAGCTTAGTGATGCCATGGCCACAGTATTCACAGGGCCACAGTTACACCCAAGCACCATCTGTCATACTGTGTCTCATGTCTTAACGAGGCCTTCACGTCAGTCAATATGTAACCTCGAGGTTTGATACATATCAGGCACTCAGTAAAGGCAAGACGAGTGATACATAAAGTCAGTTACAGATTACCAGATGTTTATGTTGGAAAGAAAAAGTTCAAGTGCAAGTTCTGAAAGCGTTTGTCAGAGCTCTTGGCAGTAGTTAGAGAGACGGGATGGTATGTTGCCCAGCAGGAATTGTGGCAGGACTCAATGGGAGAGAAAGAGTCTGAAACATAAACTGTAGGAAGGACTTCCACATGTTTGAGAGAAGAGGATGCTGTGACTCGGCTGTGTTCATATAATACATGCACTGCACTGGCTCTGGGCACCTGGACCCACTTCCTGGTGCTTGTGGTCCGTGAAATAACTCATTCAGCCTCCTTGCACAAAGTCTAGCACTTACTAAGCATTTGATAAATGCTAGTTCTACCCTTAATCACCGTTCTACAGTAGAAATCATCAAGTATTTTAGGGCATGGTACTTTGTTAGGTGTATTTAGAGAAAAAAAGCAAAGTTATTAAAATCTGACCCCTCTCTTCCCAAGTAGCATAAGAGATACGAAGCTGATGGTAATTAACTTGTACCTCTTGAAGTGAGAAATTATACTTTAATAAATGTAATTATTATTTTAAATCTTTTTCTAATTGTAAAATGTAAACTCAAAGGAGATGCCCTAAAAATTCTTTGGTTTTTCTGTGCTCATTCCTTGGAGGGTCTTTATGCTGCTCTGTTGTGATATATCCTTCTCTTAAGAGGGGCAATGTAAAGTTATTTACTATTCTGTTGAACTTGGCTATCCTTTTTCTCTTTCTGTTCCCCTCATCCTTCGTCTTAAAATCAGATAATTTGCAAGTACCTTTTGAGTGAAGAAGAGGACCACTTCAGTGAGGAACAGTACTTGGCCGCAGTCAGAAAATTCACAAGTCAGCTTCTCGATCAAGGTCAGTCACTGCTCTGTGGGTGCTGATTTCTTTTAGTTGAGAATAAAAACTGGTCAACTAACTCTTCCTCACCCCCAAATTTAGGTACCTATCAGTGTTACGATGTATTATCTTCTGATGTGCAGAAAAATGCCTTAGCAGCCTGTGTGAGGCTCGGAGTAGTGGAGAAGAAGAAGATGTAAGTACTGTACAAGATCCCATGAGTGCTCAAGGAACAAGGATATGAATGACATTTGAGCTCAAAATCCAGAGAGACATAGAAATGGATGATCTAGGAAATGCCATATTGTACTTTCCTTATCCATCCTCTAATTAGTTAAGTCAGTTTGAGTTACCCTGAAAATTGTATGTGGTTATGAATAGAAATGCAACTGAAGCAAAGAAAGAAATAACTTTAGGCCAATATTTTTGCTTTGACTTAATATTGAAATTTATAATTACAAGAAAGATTTTCGGGAGTGTAGTGGGCATACGAGTGTAGACACACATAGACACACGTAAATACACACATAATACATATATAGATACATACCTGTATATGTATATATAAACATATAGATATATGTTCTTCTAAGTGGTTGAATTTAACAATGATAAAGCTTAATATGTAAACTCTGGCAGTCATGTCTCTTATGTGGTCAGAAGAATGAAGCAAGAAGCCAGGAGGTGGGACAGGAGCCTGAGGCCTTTCAACTACTTAGGCCCAGCCTTGAGGAAGGCAATTGCAAAGTAGTCTTACAATAGCTACCATCAGGAACAAAATATAAAAGTTGTCTTTTCCCCAGAGTTTATGTAATAATAAAGCTTGTTATTTTCTCCTAGAAATAATAACTATATATTTAATGTGAATGAACCTGCGACAACCAAATTAGAAGAAATGCTTGGTAAGTGCAGTTTAATAAAATAAGAGTTTTCACATTTTGTTGATTAATTAAAATAAGAAAGTATACTGTGGCACCAAATACTTTATCAAAATGATCAGTAAGTAGTAGAGTTCTAACATAAAAGGGAATTACTTATGTAGTCTGGAATTTTTTCAAGGAAGCTAAAGAGAAAGCACAAAGAAAATTAACAAAACACAACAGGCATAAAAGAAGCAGTCTTACACAGTAGAAAGAGTCAGTCCCTAACATGACTGATCTCAGCCAGAGGCCCAGACCGTTCACATCCTTGCCTCAGAGGGAGTACCTCATCTCCACTCTTTGTTTGATACTCTCACTGTCTGTCTTGCATTGCTTCTTTCCCAAGTGAGGGATTAGTGTCAGTGTCTCTATCATGTAGACTTTCTGAACTCAGAATTAGGGGCTGATAGCACATCCTTGGGAGAGTAATCCAACCCTTACTCTTCTCTAGAGCCTATCAGCTATGAAGAAATAGTCTAGCCCAAAAAGAGTCCTTGAGTGTTGTCTTCCTTGACATTAGAGTCCTTGAGTGTTGTCTTCCTTGACATAAAAGTCCTTGAGTGTTGAGATAAACAGAGGTACAGTCAGAGGGGGTCAGGAACACTTTTCCTAGCAATGATGGGGCCATTTTAGAAAGGAGGGTGTTAACATTTGGAAAAATAATCTGCTGATTATATTGAATAGCGTGATGTCCTTGAGTGGATCGTCTTCCAAGTACTGTTTTTGTACCTAATCTTAATTCAGTACCTCGTCAAACCTGCATGGAGGAGCTTTAGACAGATGTCTGTTGGGATTTGCAGAAGACCAGAATGGGGCATACAGAAAAGGAGAATGGTTGAAGAAAAGGGTAGAAGGGCAGTGGGGTAGTTGATGCATATCGGGAAGGCAGAAGTACTAGACCTTGTAGAAAAAAATATGTAGGTCGAAATCCCAGTCTTCTGTTTATATCATGTCTGAAGAGGTGCATATACCTAAAACAACCCCAAACACCTCGCCCTGTGAGGGTGACGGAATCAATTACTTAATCACGGAAAGCAGATGTGATGTGAGCATGAACATACTAGACTGGAGTTCAGAAAACATGACGGGGTTCAACTCCTGGCCCTGGCCCTGTGGCTGTGGCCATGCCGTCACCTCTTGGAGCATCTGCCGCTTCCCTTGTGGAGGGGGCTGGCGTCCCCATGGGTACTGGCCAGCCTGTGAAGCTCTGCAGAAGTCTCCAGCTTCTCCCCTGGACAGTCGCCCAAGGAACAGCTGTATGAGGAAGGGCAAAATCAGCAGCATTTCATGAGCTGCTTCTCTTTTTTCATCTTAGGTTGTAAGACACCAATAGGAAAACCAGCCACTGCAAAACTTTAACAATCGAAAAATAGTTATGGAAAATTCGGTCACGTAATTACTGTCATCGAAGGACTCATTACAACAAACAGGGAAGTAAAGGAAGAGACACATCCTCTCGTACTCCCTGAGACTCTGAGAACAGTGGACGCAGAGGGAAGAGATGATCATTGGAAGCAATCAGTTTACTCTTCCCCACCACAGTGGTTAAAAGGCGTTTGTATCTGACACTATGTGTGTGTGTTAAAATAAACTTTTGGACACATGTTTGGAAAAGCAAAGCTCAGCTCATTTCACTAACACTTTTCAGCTTACTATATGTATTAAACTTTTATGTTGACTTTTGAAGTATGACAACACTGAAAGCTCTGGATATTAAAAGAAAATGAAAAGGGCATATCTACGTTACTTGTAGCTCGCTTTAATTAAAGTTGCCTCAAACAAGTACAAATTTGAAAGAGATATTTAATAAATTAGCTAGCTTTAAATGTTGGCCACCCTAGGGCCTTAATTAACAAAAATGAATTAGTCAAGTATGTGCAACAAAAAGATGCTGTGGGATGCACCATAAATATGTGTAAGAATTCAAGAGAAGAGAAATTTAGAGTAAGTAGGTAACACCAGAAACCTTGGCAAGTAGCCACCTCTGGAAGTGACATGTAAGCTGAGAACTGGATTGAGCAGCAGCCAGCCCCTAGAGTGGCAGGGTTGGAGTGACGGAGGAAGGGACAGTGGAGTGCAGTGTGCCAAGAGAAAATAGTGATCAGGACGTCCTGACGCAGGTTCCAGAGCTCCCAAAAGATCAACATGGCTGAAACAAAAGTCACAGATAGTGAAATTGAAGACAGAGGCAGGGCGCATTAGTCAGTTTCAGGGTGCCGTAACACAACAGCTTAAACACAGCTTAGGCAGCTTAAACACAGACTTGTTTTCTCACATTTGTGGAAACTGAAAGTCCCAGATCAAGGTACTTGCGTAGTAGGTTCATTTTGAGGCCCCTTTCTGGGCTTGTAGGTGGCTGCCATCTCACTGTGTGCTCAGAATGACCTCTGGGTGTACTCGGAGAAGAAGCAAGTTCTCTGATGCCTCTTCTTTTAAGGACACTGATCCCATCATGAGGCCCCCCTCATGACTTCTTCTAACATTAATCACCTCAAAGACTCCTCTCCAAATATAGGCACATTGGGTTAAAGGTTTCAACATATGAATTTGATTCATGCTGGGATTACAGGCATGAGCCACCGCACCCAGCCTGAAAAGTCTCTTAAGGTATGATTCTGGGATTACCTGCATTCAGGGGTCCTGCAATGTGTGTGTGTTCCCCAGGACCAGGCTGTTTCTGCTGCACATTGAGATTGGAGAGCCATCCTCTCCATGCATTGGTGACCAGGAGGCCCTCTCTGTGGCTCTGCTTGGGGCTGGTTCTCGATTTCTTTGGGAAGCCAGGGAGGAGTCTGTTGAGATTGACCGAGAGCGAGTTGAAGAGTCAGTTGAACAGTGTTCCTGGCTGAGGACTCTCCTGTATGCCTGCTGAATAGGGGACCTGAGCTGCTGTTCTCCAGGGAGAGAAAAGCTGTGAGACCAGGGCAATTGGGAGACCAGGACCCTGGCCAATTCTTGCAATGTAGACATGCCTTAGAAAGAATCCCCATACACCCAATTCGTTACTTGTTTTTCTGTACCGTGACACTCATGCTGTGCATGTACATGTTGAAGAATGAGTCAGATGACCTTTATTTCCTTGTAGGTCTGTTTGTAACACATGTCAAGTTTAGACAAAGACTTTGGAGTTTTGGGTGCAAGTGGCTAGACTTGTCTCCTGGCCAGCTCTGTCATTAGTGAAGCAAGCAGACAATGTGGAGGTGAAAGGAAAATGGGGTCCAGTGAAAACCAAATGAGGCTCTGCAGCAGAAGCAGCTCTAGGTGGCTGGGCGTGGTGGCTCACACCTGTAATCCCAGCACTTTGGGAGGCCGAGGCCAGTGGATCATGAGGTCAAGATATCGAGACCAGCCTGGCCAACATGGCGAAACCCCATCTCTACTAAAAATACAAAAGATTAGCTGGGCGTGGTGACATGTGCCTGTAGTCCCAGCTACTTGTGAGGCTGAGGCAGGAGAACTACTTGAACCCGGGAGGCAGAGGTTACAGTGAGCCAAGATAGCACCACTTCCTGGTGACAGAGCAAGACAAAAAAAAAAAAAAAAAAAAAAAAAAAAGGAGAAGCTCCAGGCATGAGAGCAGAGCTTATCACTTCTCAATTTCATCATTAACCACCCTCTCTCGACACTTTAAATAAACCTAAAATTATTGTGAAAGAATAGCATGCTTACTGTGCTACCAAGCTTCAAGCTTCAAAGTGTGTACTCTGTCCCCCACCCCAGACCTGCTGTTACACACACCCATACCTTTCAACCACATTGCTAGCCGGATGCAGAGGCTCCGGCCTGTAATCCCAGCACTTTGGGAGGCCAAGGCGAGAGGACCACTTGAGCCCAGGAGTGCAAGACCAGCCTGGGCAACATAGTGGACCCCATCTCTACAAAAAATACAAAAATTAGCTGGATGTAGTGGGACACACCTGTAGTCCCAGCTACTCAGGAGGCTGAAATGAGAGCATCGCTTGAGCCCGAGAAGTCAAGGCTGCAGTGAGCTGTAATTGCACCACTGTACTCCAACTTGGATGATGAATGAGACCTTGTCTGAAAAAAAAAAAAAAAACATGGCTTATGCCCCTCCACTACCTACTGCCTATAAATTCTGGAGCTGCTACTGCTTTGAAATAAGTAGAAAGAAAGCCTGCAGGCTGGGTATGGTGGCTTATGCCTATAATCCCAGCACTTTGGGAGGCTGAGACAGGCAGATCACTTGATGTCAGGAGTTCGAGACCAGCCTGGCCAACATGGTGAAACCCTGTCTCTACTAAAAATACAAAAAATTAGCCTGGCATAGTGGTAGGTGCCTGTAATCCCAGCTACTCAGAAGGCTGAGGCAGAAGAATTGCTTGAACCCAGGAGGTGGAGGTTGCAATGAGCCAAGATAAAATATAAAAAATTAGCCTGGCGTGGTGGTGGGCGCCTGTAATCCCAACTACTCAGGTGGCTGAGGCAGGAGAATCGCTTGAACCCAGGAGGTGGAGGTTGCAGTGAGCCGAGATCGCACCACTGCCCTCCAGCCTGGGTGACAGAGTGAGACTCCGTCACAAAAAAAAAAAAAAAAATGCTTGCAGCATCTGGTTTTTCAAGACCATCTCCCCATCAAACACAGTATAATGTAGTAGCCAAGAAAGCAGTATCTGGAGACTGACTGGGTTTGAAACCCAACTCTACCATATACTAGCCTTGTGTGGTCTTGTGTAATTCACTTGCGCAAAGTCTCAAAGCTTCAGCTTTCCTTTTCATAAAATGGAGATGATACCTACCCACCTCTTGTAGTTGTTGGGAAGATTAAATATAAGTGTAGATATCTTAATCCGTTTGTTCTACTATACTAAAATGCCTGAGATTGGGTAATTTATAAATAATAGAAATTTATTTCTCACAGCTCTGGAAGCTGGAGAGTCCAAGCTTAAGGCACCAGCAGGGTTGGTGTCTGGTAAGAGCCTGGTCTTTGCTTCTAAAGTGACACCTTGCTGCTGCATCCCCCAGAGGGAATGAACACTCTGTCCTCACGTGGCAGAAGGGCGGGAAGTGGAAGAAAGGGCCTAAGCTGGGTCCCCCCAGTCCTTCTAAAAGGCACTAATCTCATGGATAAGGGCAGACCCCTCATGGCCTAATCATCTCCTAAAGGCCTCCCTTATACCACCACAATGGGGACTAAGTTCCGGCACATGACTTTTGGGGGCATTCAGATCACAGCTCTGGTAAAATGTTTGAAACAGTTCTTCGGCAATAAGCGTAATCTGTCATTACTACGCCTACTAACTGGGACAAACCCTGCTTGGCTTCTGAGAGAAAATGAGATTGGATGCCTTCAGGGTGGTTGGTACAGCCATAGGCATTTGCATCCTTCACTCACAACCTGCCCGGCCAGCTGCTCAACATTATATTGTGGCACATTGCTGCAGCACCCCACTCACAGATATCTGCCACCTTCCAAGTTCAGCTGAGCCACGGCAGAAATCACAACTCTTCCCTCCTCCCTTCCTCCCATCAATAAAATGGAATTATTCAGCGTGAGGTAGAAAATAGATTTTTTTTTTTTTTTTTTTTTTTGAGACGGAGTCTCGCTCTGTCACACAGGCTGGAGTGCAATGGCGCGATCTCGGCTCACTGCAAGCCCCACCTCCCGGGTTCACGCCATTCTCCTGCCTCAGCCTCCCAAGTAGCTGGGACTACAGGCGCCCGCCACCACGCCCGGCTAATTTTTTGTATTTTTAGTGGAGATGGGGTTTCACCGTGTTAGCCAGGATGGTCTCCATCTCTTGATGGAGGTTTGATGATGGTTTATCTCTTGCAATTCCATTTTCAAGTTTTTGTTTTTCATGTTTGACTTTGCCCCCCAAGTTATCTATGATCTTTCCTGTCCATTCACACTTAGGAGGGAGACACCCAAAGCAGGCTATTGAGTTGTAGGCTTCCCACATAATGGGCTGCACAGGTAGGGTACTAGGACAGGGACTTGGCAGTTTTCTTAGGAGATCCCAAACTTCACTACATTTTGGTCTTTTTCTGTTTGGCCAGTCAGTTTTTCCAGAAAGGAATCTTCCATTCTTCTGCCTGAAATAAATAGTGACTGTCAGCACTCCCACGTGCCTAGCTGTGCTTAGTGAATACAAGCATAGGGTCAGAAGGGTAAGCGTCGAGTCTTCTGGACGTGGAGGAGGAGCTGCCTGGTGGGGTGAGCTGGGCAGGTTCTTCACAAGGCTGACTGCTGACTGCTCTTACATAGACTTGCAAGCAGTCTTCCTCCCCACACTCTTGCCTTCCTAGTACATCTAATTCCCTCAGTCTTCCTTGGTTCTATGGCACAAATTGTTTGGCTTCACATCCTACAGGTTAAGGTTCTGATCTATCTAGTCAGGTAACACTCTTCTAATGGCTTTCAGTTTATAAGTATCAAGTTGCAGTGTTTTAGCCAAATTTCTCTTGATTGCCTGCTTTTAGAAAAAGATGTTCATCAATTTAAAGCATACAGACTAGATGCAGTGGCTCACGCCTGTAATCTCAGTGCTTTGGAAGGCCAAGGTGGGAGGACTGCTTGAGGACAGGAGTTCAAGACCAGCCTAGGCAACTATAGCAAGACCCTGTCTCCACAAAAATAAAAATTAAGTAGGCATTGTGGTTCATGCCTGTTAGTCCTAGCTACACTGGAGGCTAAAGGCAGGAGGATCACTCGGGCTTAGGAGTTGGAGGCTGCAGTGAGCTATGATCACACCTCTGCACTCCAACCTAGGCAACAGAGCAAGACCCTGTCTTTAAAAAAATAAAATAATAAAGCACATGTAGTACCTCTTTGTCAAAAAATTGCCCTTCTAATTTTTTTTTCTTTTTTTTACTTTCATTGTGATTTTTTTAGTAGGTAGTCTTCTGAAAAATCAGTTTTCCCTCTTGGGGAAAATTTTCATCTGCATGTAACATGGCAGACTGCACTAGAATTGTTGGGACCAGCTGGAAGGCCACTAGGGCCCCTGAGTGCCGTTTCTATTGATCTACAAAGAGCCTTTTTTTATTTTTTTATTTTTATTTATTTATTTTTTCCAGACAGAGTCCTACTCCATTGCTCAGGCTGGAGTGCCGTGCGTGATCTCAGCTCACTGCAACCTCCACCTCCCAGGTTCAAGCGATTCTCCCACCTCACCCTCCCGAGTAGCTGGGACCACAGGTGTGTGCCACTATGCCCAGCTGGTGTTTTGTTGTTGTTGTTGTTTGTTTGTTTGTTTGTTTTTTGTAGAGATAAGGTTTCACCATGTTGGCCAGGCTGGTCTCGAACCGCTGACCTGATCTGCCCACCTTGGCCTCCCAAAGTGGGCAGGTTACAGGCATGAGCCACTGCACCTGGCCAGATCTACAAAGAGTTATACCCTTGAGACCACACCTCGCTTGCATGGGACTTTCAGGAAGTTTGAACTAGCACCTTTTGCGTTGTCTGGAACAAAACCAGATAGAGAACAGCTCCTGGGAGTTGGGCAGTGAGAGAAACCTATTAGAAGCTATTGACCATGAAACAGCAGGAAGCTTGGAGGAAAGAATATAATTATCTCAGGGGAAAGCAAATGGATTTGAGATCCAGTAAATCCTTTGCTGTTTCCATGTAGATTCTTAAGACTTGAAACCTATGCTTTATTTGGAAACTGGGCCATTTAAATCCTGAGAACAAAAAGGAAACAATTCCACAAATAGCTAGTGCATAAAATTAAACTTTTCTTAGAACGTGCAGTCCTACTTCTGCTGTGTTAAATGAAATGAGTTTTCTGACTGCTTCAATTTGACAGCAGAGACAAAGCAATTTGTTCAGCTTTTTAATTTTATTATTTATTTATTTTTTTATTTTTATTTTTTTTTATATATAGGGTCTCACTCTGTCACCCAAGCTGGAGTGCAGTGGCACAATCACAGCTCACTGCAGCCTCAACCTCCCCAGGCTCAGGTGATCCTCCCACCTCATCCTCCCGAGTAGCGGGGACTACAGGAGTGCACCACTATGCCCAGCTAAGGTTTTGTATTTTTTTATAGAGACAAGATTTTGCCATGTTGCTCAGGCTGGTCTTCGACTCATAGGCTTAAGCAGTCTGCCCGCCTAGGCTTCCCAAAGTGCTGGGATTACAGGCATGAGCCATGGTGCAGGGCCTTGTTCAACTTTTGATATCCATGGGGAACTCTCATAGGTAGAATGATTTATCAGTTTCTTTTTTTTTTTTCTGAGATGGAGTTTCACTCTTGTCACCCAGGCTGGAGTGCAATGGCACGATCTCAGCTTGGCAGAGCAGCACTCAGGTATTGCTGGCTAGCTGTGTTTATAGCTACTCCTTATTTATAAGCTAAATAAGGGGCAGGTTATTCACGAATTTTCTACAAAAGAGGTTAGGAGTTCCCGGGACTGAGAGCTCCTCCCCTTTTAAATCATATAAAGTAACTTCCCAGGGCATCGTGGCTGGGGCATTTGTAAACTAATGTAAACATTTGCTGGTGGGAGTGCCTTTTCGCATGCAAATGCATTCAATTAGCATATAATGAGCAGTGAGGGCAACTAGAGGTTGCTTTTGTTGCCATCTTGGTTTAGATGGTTTTGGCCAGTTTCTTTTTCTTTTTTTTTTTTTTTCTCTCGCTCTGTCGCCCAGGCTGGAGTGCAGTGGCGCGATCTCGGCTCACAGCAAGCTCCACCTCCCGGGTTCACGCCATTCTCCTGCCTCAACCTCCTGAGTAGCTAGGACTACAGGTGCCCGCCACCACGCCCGGCTAATTTTTTGTATTTTTGGTGGAGACGGGGTTTCACTGTGTTAGCCAGGATGGTCTCGATCTCCTGACCTCGTGATCCGCCTGCCTTGGCCTCCCAAAGTGCTGGGATTACAGGCGTGAGCCACTAAGCCCAGCCAGCCAGTTTCTTTACTGCATCCTTTTTGACCAGATCCTGTTTCAATCAGCTGGGTTGTGACCAGTGCTCAGAAAACAAGTCCTGCTGGTCTCCTGCCTCAGTGTGACTACATGAGCTCCTTTTGCATAGGAATCCCATGGAAACTTACTGCTGCAAAATCAAGCACAGTTCAAGAAATCCTATCAGATTTGTTATCTCAGCTTCCCCTCATGGGTCTTACAGATGTCAAGAAAATGATGCCCATTCACAAAAGAATGGGCAAAGTCAAAGGAAATAGTCAAGGGACTTGTCCCAGCAGGGTGGAAATTTTCAAATATTAAGAACTGGGGGCCGGGTGTGGTGGATCACCTTTGGGGGCCAAAGCACACTTTGGGAGGCCGAGGTGGGTGGATCACCTGAGGTCAGGAGTTCGTGACCAGCCTGGCTAACATGGTGAAACCCTGTCTCTACTAAAAATACAAAAATTAGTCGGGTGTGGTGGCAGGCACCTGTAGTCCCAGCTACTCAGGAGGCTGAGGTGAGAGAATGGCTTAAACCTGGGAGGTGGAGGTTACAGTGAGCCAAGATCGCATCATTGCACTCCAGCCTGGGTGACAGAGCAAGACGCAAAAAAAAAAAAAAAAAAAAAAAAAGAACTGGGATGGGCCGGGCATGGTGGCTCATGCCTGTAATCCCAGCACTTTGGAAGGCCGAGGCAGGCGGATCACTTGAGGTCAGGAGTTCAAGACTACCCTGGCCAACATGGTGAAGCCCCATCTCTACTAAAAATACAAAAATTAGCCAGGCATGGCAGCACATGCCTGTAGTCCCAGCTACTCAGGAGGCTGAAGCAAGAGAATTGCTTGAACCCGGGAGGTAGAGATTGCAGTGAGTCGAGATCGCACCACTGCACTCCAGCCTGGGTGACAGAGTGAGACTCCATCTCAAAAAAAAAAAAACAAAACAAAAATGAAGTGGGATGAAAAAGCTGAATATTGACGAATCAAAAGAAAGATCTTATCGCAGCATGATGGGAGGTTCAGTGGACTCACAAGTGCCCCTGGTAGTGTCCCAACTTTGAAGGCCCCTAAACAGATCCACCCTATTTACCAGAGTTTGCAGGAATTTGAAAAGACTGAAGGCAAAGATGAAAATGAGCAATCTGACCTCGAATCACTGGGGCTAGTGGTCAGGCACATGAAGCAGGACAAAGACTGGTGCAGGGGTCAGGGTCCCTTGACCTGATCCTCAACAGAGATCCGGGGCTTGTGCATATATGTGAGGATAATGGAAATAGGGTGGAGAAAAACTTCTGAGAGTCCTTCCCCCAGGATCCCAATGCATTATGTTATCAATACCTGTTGGTGAAGTCCTAATTGGGTGACAGTTTGCTAGGGAGCATCTGGGGATATAGAGATTGATGAGATGAAGGTGAAAGTTTGCATGAAAATTGGAACATTAGAACAGACTTCATGTGAAGTGCTTGTGTCTCCTCTACCTAAGTGTATTATTAGATGGAATGATGTCTGACTGGGAGCACTTCCCATTCCTAGTATTATAAAATCAAAGGTATGTAAGTTTGCCCTTCTGCAATCATTAATTGGGCATACTAAATGGGAACCTATAGAATTGCCTGAGCCCACATAGCTTGTTAATTTGACACAATGTCAGATGAACCCTAGTAGACAAAAAGAGCATACCACTTTAACTGCTGACATGTTAGAAGTTGGAGTGCTGGTACTAACAAATGTTCTGTACAAATGTCCTGTGTGGCCCATGAAAAAGGGAAGTGGCTCATCAAGATTACAGTAGATTTTCCAGGCTCGAATAAAGTAGTACTGGCCAGGTGCGGTGGCGCACACCTGTAATCCCAGCATTTTGGGAGGCTGAGGTGAGAAGTCACCTGAGGTCAGGAGATCCAGACCAGCCTGGCCATCATGGTGAAACCTCACTGCTATTAAAAATAAAAAATTACCTGGGTGTGGTGGCACGTGCCTGTAGTTCCAGCTACTCGGGAGGCTGAGGCAGGAGAATCGCTTGAACCTGAGAGGTGAATGTTGCAGTGAGCTGAGATTGCGCCACTGCACTCCACCCTGGGCGACAGATTGAAACTCCATCTCAAAAAAATAAAAAATAAATAAATAAATAAATAAATAAAAATAAAGTAGTCCTGCCTACAGCACGAGCAGTTCCTGATATGGTTTCAATAGTGCAAAAAAAATACAATGTCTGGCAAATGTTTTTGCTTTATCACAATCTTAGAAAAGAGTCAAACACAGTTTGCCTTTATGTGGGAAGGATCCCAGCTTACTACATTGTATTGCCACATGGTTATTTGAATTCACCACTTGACTACTGTGTCAATACACTACCTTGCTAATGCCACAATCACATCAGAAACTGAAAAACAAGTCAGGATTGGAAAATGTTTTAAAAACAACAATAAAAATAATACAAATTTTAAAAATAATAGAACAGGCTGAGCGCAGGGCTCACGCCTGTAATCCTAGCACTGTGGGAGGCCAATGCGGGTGGATTACCTGAGCTCAGGAGTTCAAGACCAGCCTGGGCAACACAGTGCAACCCCGTCTCTACTAAAATACAAAAAATTAGCCAGGCGTGGTTGTGGGCTCCTGTAGTCCCAGCTACTTGGGAGGCTGCAGCAGGAGAGGATCTCTTGAACCTGGGAGACGGAAGTTGCAGCAACAGAGCGAGACTCCGTCTCCAAAAATAATAATAATAATAGAACAACTATTTCCATAGCATTTGCTCTGCGTTAGTTATTGTAAGTAATCTAGTGATGATTTAAAATATAGGGAAGGATGTGCATGGGTTATATGCAAATACTATGTCATTTTTAAAAAGATACTTCAGCCCCTTGAGATTTTAGTATCCCCTTAGGGAGGGGTCCTAGAACTAATTCCCCACAGATACCCAGGGACACCTGTATCTGAAATTGCATTTCCACAGACTAGAGTCTATGGTAAAAGCCCACGAGTGCTGCCTAATGGTGAGCACTTGAATTTTGGCCCAGAAAATTTCCAGATGGGACAGTATGGTATGTGTCATTTCGGAGACAATTATTGGGTTGCTATTTTGGGGGATTAAAACTGCTCTTAGGACTGAAGGATATTAAATATTCTGAAGATCTGACATACCCATGATGTCTTGGGTGATGTCAGAGAAATACTAATGAGGAAGCTACTGCCCAGAAGAGCTGACTTGGTAATAAAATGGAAATAATTTATACAGGAACATGATACTGGAAGAATGCAAAGAGGTTTGCATCATATATTCACAAGCAGGTAGGCTCATTACCTCTAGGACCAACTTTGGAACCATCTGAGGCGCTGCCCGATCCTATAGACATGTGGCTGGTGATGCCTCGTGAACACCTCTCCACTGACCAATGAAAATCTCCGTGGTTTACATTAACACTTCTAAAGTAGAAGGTCAGCATCCTGTTTGGAAAGGTCCCCACTGTAACCAACTGATGGTAAAATGAATTGAAGAGGTTGAGAACAAGTAAGCTCAGTGAGCTCAACTGCATGCTATTTTCCTTGCAGTGATGGAAGAATTAAACTACAGTCAGAGCCCTGAAGTCTAGGTGTGTCTGGAATTGGTGGGTTCTTGGTCTCACTCACTTCCAGAATGAAGCCGTGGACCCTTGCGGTGAGTGTTACAGTTCTTAAAGGTGGCGTGTCCAGAGTTTGTTCCTTCTGATGTTCGGATGTGTTCCGAGTTTCTTCTGGTGGGTTCATGGTCTCGCTGGTTCAGGAGTGAAGCTGCAGACCTTCCCTGCCAGTGTTACAGCTCTTAAGGCGGCGCATCTGGAGTTGTTTTGTTTCTCCCGGTGGGTTCGTGGTCTCGCTGGCTTCAGGAGTGAGACTGCAGACCTTCGCGGTGAGTGTTACAGCTCATACAGGCAGTGTGGACCCAAAGAGTGAGCAGCAGCAAGATTTATTGTAAAGAGCAAAAGAACAAAGCTTCCACAGTGTGGGAGGGGACCCGCTCAGATTGCCCCCGCTGGCTCCGGTGGCCTGTTTTTATTCTTATCTGGCCCCCACCCACATCCTGCTGATTGGTCCATTTTACAGAGAGCCGAGTGGTCTGTCTTGACAGGGCGCTGATTGGTGCGTTTACAATCCCTGAGCTAGACACAAAGGTTCTCCACCGTCCCCACCAGATTAGTTAGCTACAGAGTATCCACACAAAGGTTCTCCAAGGCCCCACCAGAGTAGCTAGATACAGAGTGTCGATTGGTGCATTCACAAACCCTGAGCTAGACACAGGGTGCTGATTGGTGTGTTTACAAACCTTGAGCTAGACATAAAGGTTCTCCACATCCCCACCAGACTCAGGAGCCCAGCTGGCTTCACCCAGTGGATCCTGCATCAAGGCTGCAGGTAGAGCTGCCTGCCAGTCCCTCGCCGTGCACCCGCACTCTTCGGCCCTTGGGTAGTCGATGGGACTGGGCACCATGGAGCAGAGGATGGCGCTGGTCGGGGAGGCTCTGGCCGCACAGGAGCCCATGGAGAGGGTGGGAGGCTCGGGCATGGCGGGCTGCAGGTCCCAGCCCTGCCCCGCGGGAAGGCAGCTAAGGCCCGGTGAGAAATCGAGGGCAGCGCCAGTGGGCTGGCACTGCTGGGGGACCGAGTACACCCTCCGCAGCCGCTGGCCCGGGTGCTAAGTCCCTCATTGCCCGGGGAGGCAGGGCCGGCCGGCTGCTCCGAGTGCGGAGCTTGCCAAGCCCACGCCCACCCAGAACTCCAGCTGGCCGGTAAGCGCCGGGTGCAGCCCCGGTTCCCGCTCGCGCCTCTCCCTCCACACCTCCCTGCAAGCTGAGGGAGTGGGCCCTGGCCTTGGCCAGCCCAGAAAGGGGCTCCCACAGTGCAGCGGTGGGCTGAGGGGCTCCTTAAGTGCCGCCAAAGTGGGAGCCCAGGCAGAAGAGGTGCCGAGAGTGAGCCAGGGCTGTGAGGACTGCCAGCACGCTGTCATCTCTCACCTTGGCCAAGGATGTGGATCTCACCCTTTACTTTCTGCCTTAGAAGTAATCTTATTTCCTAGGCTGGGCATGGTGGCTCACGCCTGTAATCCCAGCACTTTGAGAGGCTGAGGCGGGCGGATCACGAGGTCAAGAGATCAAGACCATCCTGGCCAACATGGTGAAAACCCATCTCTACTAAAAATACAAAAAGAATTAGATGGGCGTCGTGGCACATGCCTGTAGTCCCAGCTACTCGGGAGGCTGAGGTGGGAGCATCGCTTGAATCCAGGAGGTGGAGGTTGCAGTGAGCCGAGATCGTGCCACTGCACTCCAGCCTGGCGAGGGAGTGAGACTCTGTAACAAAAAAAAAAAAAAAAAAAGTAATCTTATCTCCTTACACAGATGTAATTATTTTAAATTTTATTTTGTAATACTCTTCAGCAGCAGGCTTGATCTGAAGCTTCCTATTCAACTATTGCAAGATGGGCATTGCCTGCTGTATTTTTTCCACCTCATTCTTTTATCCACTTGGAATATATTTATGTGATGAACCTAACCCCAGCCTCACATCGTCTCCAGACAGGACGTTCTTTCTTGCATAATTTAGCCCTATGCTATTGCTTTGTAAGAGCACCATGAACTCTTCCCTGAAGTGGGGACTGTGTTGGCCTTTGTAAATGAGAAGGGCTGGGGACAGGCACAGACACTCAGCATCTCTCTACCCAACTAATGACTTGAAGCAACATTTATGACCTCACAGTTAGGAACATGGGCCCTAACTGTGGGGTCAAGCGATTCTCCAGCCTCCCCAGTAGCTGGGACTACAGGCGCCCACCACCATGCCCGGCTAATTTTTTATATTTTTAGTAGAGACAGGGTTTCACCGTGTTAGCCAGGATGGTCTCAATCTCCTGACCTTGTGATCTGCCCGCCTTGGCCTCCCAAAGTGCTGGGATTACAGGTGTGAGCCACCACGCCCAGGCCATATATATTCTAATACCATCACTTTGGAAGTTAGGATTTCAACATAGGAATTTCCACAGGGACAGCAACATTCAGACCATAGCAAAGGCCTCCCGGAGGCTGCTGCCTCAACTGCATCAAAACTGCCGCTAAAGCCTCCTGGAGGCTGCTCCCTCAACTGCATCTTCAGCAGTCTAGGGTGTGTCAGTTCAGGGATAACAGAAGGCTACCTTTCAAAGTTATGTCTCAATAAGAAGGTCACCGGTTGTGGCTTGTAGAAAGTTTCTTATTAGTGTTCTTCAGATAACTATGAACGAAAGAATTCTAGGTGGTTGTTTGGTTTTCTAAATCTCATTTATGAAGAGTTTGCATTTCTTTTGTGATTTTGACAGAAACAGAGTCCTTCTTCATGCTTGTAAGCTGTGGGTAAGGTAGTCCTATGGCTATGGGCTTTTATAAGGACCTGTGGACACCCACTGCTTGGTTTCCTTTTAGGTTCGATTTCCTGTCTTCTAGGTTTTATGTTTCTCGTTGAAATTAAGGGTTGAGAATATAGGTAGGTGTATATTTATTTATCCCTCAATTCTGGAGAGAAGAAGATCTGTTTTCAAGGCATCTGAGCCTCAGAAACTATACCTTTAAGTCAGTGGTTGTCAAGTAAGGGCAATTTTGCAATGTCTGCAGAGAATTTTGATTGTCACAACTGGGGAGTGCTACTGGCACCTCCTGGGCTGAGGCCAAGGATGCTGTGGAGCACCCTGAAACAAAGGTCAGCCCCCCAACGAAGAGTCATCTAGTCCCAAATGTCACTAGTACTGCTGCTCCTGGGGTCAATTTTACCTTCTCCCCTGCCACCGAGAAAGCTGAAGGAAGGATGAGAGCCCAGGCACTCAGCCAGACTCCTGGACATGTGGACCATGGAATTACCTGACTAAGGCTGCAGATTTAAAAATGCCATCCAGCTTTAATTTTTGGAGTGTAAGAGACAAGCATCATTAAGAGGAATTTATTTAAAGCATTTTCCTGGAACAAAATGATATTTGTTTAGAGATATAGCTGCAGCCAGAGATGTTAAAACTTCTGTCCACAGTTTGACATCTGTCTATGGGTTTGCATCATTCTCTTCTCTAGTTACCAACTAGGGGTCTTTATTTCTTGTGGTCCCTGCGCCTTCCAGTTGCTCGTGAGCTTCATGTCACAAAATCGAGGGTTACAGAGAAAGATTGACCCCTTCATGCTGCCTTCAGCTTCCAGGAAGTACCATGTCTGTCCACGTCTGGCTAGATAACTCTCTGGGCAGCTGCTGCCAGAATTATGTGGCTGAAATGAGGAAGAAGAAGCCCTTCCCTGAAAGACGGGTTGTGCCAGGGGCCAAGGTGGAGTGTTCTATGTTCTAAGAGGACACTTTCTGAATCGGGCCCCTGAGTTGATGTTATGTCTCTTGACTGGGGAGTAATCACCAGGACTTTGGGGTTCCTAGAATTGGATTACAGTGTGATGGCTGGGTTTATGTCACAGTGGAGGCTGACACTGAGACCTAGGAGTAGAGCTGAGAAACATCTGAGGCAACCTTGAAGCTGGCCTGGCAGCTGGACTGTGCAGGACTCTGGGGACGAGGAAAGACTGCAGCTGGGTGGGGCAGATGTGGACATTGCAAGCATGGGTACTGTGGCTGAAGACACGGCCAGACAGTGTAGGAGTGGGCACTGGGGATGAGCTGGGGAGTGCAGGTGGAAGGACCTGGGAGTGAGGAAAGGCTGCAGCCCCTGCGCTGCTGCTGCCAGAGGTTCCCACCTAGCAGGAATTGATTTGCATTCTCCTTGCAGTGCCTGTAACAGTGTATACAGTTGTCCCTCAGTATCCTTGGGAGATCCTTCCAAGACTCCCAATCTGCAGATGTTCAAATACCTTATTTAAAACAAATTTTATTTGCATAGAACCCAAGCACATCTTCCCATATACTTGAAATCATCTATACCTGAAACAATGTAAATGCTGTGTAAATAGGTATTCTAGTTTTTTGCTTGTATTTTGTTTTGTTATTTTTATTGTGTTTATTTTTCCAAATATATTTGATCCAAACAAGGTTGTTTGAATCCCAGGATGCAGAGGACCAATAGAAACTGATTTCTGTGAGCAACAACATAATGGGATTTATCAACTTGAGTACAACAGCAGGCATCACTGTGGTCCCTGCGCTGGGCTGTGTGTGAGTGCACTGCATCCTCGGGCATTGTCCCTCTGTGATGGGGGCCCAGTTTGCCGAAGTTCCACTGAGGCAGGACTCAGCACTAGGCAGTGAACAGATCCCGTTTCTGAGGTGTCTTCTACATGTTCTGCTGCCACAGGGATGAGGAGCAACCTTGGCTCCACCTGTCTCCACCAATGTGTAAAGCCAATTTCCTACGGAAGGCAGGGAACACCACCACCTCCCACCTGCAGTCCCCTACCCTATGCAGTTTACACAGTGTCCCTTCATTCGTAAGTTGTTATGGTAAAGAAAGAAGTCAGTAGCAAAATGACCCTCTTATGGACTTATGAAATGGGGTTGTCATGGGGAACAGTGATCTGCTGGGGACCTGGGGGCCTTGATACTGAGCAAGTGAGCAGGCAGCTGTCCTTTAACAGCTACTGTTTGTCCAGCGTGCAAGTAAGTTAGTCCCAGTGACTCCGGTAGACCATGATGGTGATAATGCAAGAGGGGCGCTAACTTGAAATAGTGGCCTTACACGGATCACAAAGTCAAGAGATCAAGACCAGCCTGGCCAACATGGTAAAACCCTGTCTCTATTAAAAATACAAAAATTAGCCGGGTGTGGTGGCACATGCCTGTAGTTCTAGCTACTAAGGAGGCTGAGGCAGGAGAATTGCTTGAACCTGGGAGGCAGAGGTTCCAGTGAGCTGAGATGCGCCATTGTGCTCCAGCCTGGCAACAGAGCGAGACTTTGTCTGGGTGGTGGGGCGGGGGGGTGGGGTGGAGAAGCTTTTGTGGAACAGTTCAGAGGAACACAAAAAAGAGAGATTGTGCTGATGCCCTTCATCCCTGTCACTGTCTTAGATAACCGTCAACGCATGGCCAGGGTAATCATTTCACTAAATAGTCATTAAATATTCTAGTTTGTATCTTTCAAAGAGAACTTTTTTTTTTTTTTTTTTTTTTTGAGACAGAGTCTTGCTCTGTCGCCCAGGCTGGAGTGCAGTGGCGAGATCTCAGCTCATTGCAACTTCCGCCTCCCGAGTTCAAGCAATTTTCCTGCCTCAGCCTCCCAAGAAGCTGGGATTACAGGTACCCACCACCACACCCAGCTAATTCTTTGTATTTTTAGTAGAGATGGGGTTTTGCCATGTTGGCCAGGCTGGTCTCAATCTCCTGACCTCAGGTGATCTACCCACCTTGGCCTCCCAAAGGCTGTCTAAAAAAACAAAAAGAAATAGTGGCCTTACATGTGCTGCACTAAGAGCTTCACAGATACTCACCCAGACCAATCTTCAGAGACAGGGAGCATCCCCATGAGAAGTAGAGGAAGCTGAAGATGAGGAGCTGATCCCCTCACACTGTACCGTAGTCCCCTCTCATCGCCCGAGATGTGTTGCAAGACCCCGGATGATGCCCGAAACCACAGCTAATACTGACCTATATATACTGCTTTTTTTCTATACATACATACCTATGTTCAAGGTTAATTACAAAATTAAGTACAGTGACAGATCAACAAGAGTAAAGTAGAACAATTAGGACAATACGCCAGGGTCACTACTCATTTGCTTTGGGGCATTATTTATTGATTTAGGAGGCAGGATCTCGTTCCGTCTCTCAGGCTGGAATGCAGTGGCATAATCATGGCCTGCTGCAGCCTTGATCTCCCAGGGTCAAGCAATATTCCCACCTGAGCCTCAAGATAGCTGGGGCCAGAGGCATGCTCCACCATGCCTGGCTAATTATTTTTTTTGAGACAGAGCCTCACTCTGTCTCCCAGGTTGGAGTGCAGTGGCGCGATGTCGGCTCACCGCAACCTCTGCCTCCCGGCTTCAAGCAACTCTCCTGCCTCAGCCTCCTGAGTAGCTGGGACTACAGGCACGCAGCACCATGCCTGGCTAATTTTTGTATTTTTTAGTAGAGACGGGGTTTCACCATATTGGCCAGGCTGGTCTTGAACTCCTGACCTTGTGATCCGCCCACCTCAGCCTCCCACAGTGCTGGGATTGTAGGTGTAAGCCACCGCACCTGGCCTGGCTAATTTTTAAAAACAATTTTTTGTAGAGATGGGCTCACATTATGTTGCCCAGGATGGTCTCAAACTCCTATGTTCCAAGTGATCCTAGGCTCATTTTGGCCTCCTAAAGTGCTGGGAATATAGGCTAGCACCATCGTCCCTGGCCCGGGGCCATTATTAAACTAAATAAAGGTTACTCGAACACATCAATCTTTGTCCAGTAATGCTGGACAAATGGATAATTGATGTCCCTGGCAGGACAGAGCAGGAGAGCTAGGAATGGTGTAAGATTTCATTACGCTACTCAGAATTGCCTGCAATTTCAAAGTTATGAATTGCTTACTTCTGGAATTTTCCATTGAATATTTTTGGAGACACTCAGGCATGTGAGACTGAAACCATGAAAATCAAAACTGCAGATAAGGGAGGGATACTACAATTATTGAATGTGGAACCCAGGTATGGCTCAGACCTGGCCCAAAACTCAACTTCGGGGACATGCCCACCGACATTAACTTCCTGGCATTGCACACCTGGCCTTAACTTCTCAGACATCCCCACTCGGCCTCAAACAGCTGATACTATTCACCTGATTTTAACCATCTGGTTTGACCCTCCCAGCCTTATACAAAGAGCCTCCACAGCTCTCCTTTAACATTCTAGTCTTACTCAGGCAGCTATAGATTCCTGGCCTTAACCTCTGGCCTTACCCATGTGGCCTTAATCTTTTGGCCTTAATCCCCTGTCCTTACCAACGGAATGTTACCCACCTACCTTAACCTCTTCAACTTACACACCTGATGTTCACCACGTAACTTTATAGAGCTGGCCTTCACTTCCTGGCCTTATCTACCTGGCCTTAACCAGTTGGTATTATTCACCTTCCAGCCCGACTCACTACGCCTTACCCACGTGGCCTTCTTAAACATATGACCATACTCACCCCCCTGGCCTCACCTAGCATGACTTAATCTTCAGGCCTTATACCCATCTGGTGTTAACCATGTACCTTTACTCAGCGGGGCTTCACCTCCAAACAGCACCCTCTGTGTCCCACTCATGTATAATTAGCCTCCTGTCATTTAGCTGGCTTACCGACTTGGCCTTGATCCTCCCAGAAGTTTCCCCATTGATTTACCAGCCTGATGTGTTAACCAAATCGTTTTTTATTCAGCTGGATTTAAACACTGGTTTTAACAACCTGGACTTACTCACCAGATGTTATTAACTCGATGGCCTTAATCACCTTATCTTGTCCTCATAGTATTACTAATCTGGCTTTATCCACCTGGCCTCATGAAACTCCTGGCCTTACCCAGTCTAATTTTCTGGCCTAAAAGAACCAGGCTTACCAACCTGGCCATAACCTCCTGCCTTTAACCACCTGTTTATAACCAGCTATTTAGTTTGCTGGCCTCATTCTCTGGTCAGTATCCAACTGATGTTAGCCATGAGGCCTTACACCCTGGCCTTACCCGCCTCATTTTACTGCACTGGGCAGACCCCACTAGCCTTCCTCACCTGGCCTTCCCCTGTGGGCCTTAACCTCATGGCCCTAACAACCTGGATTAGCCACCTCGTTTCCCCACTTAGTCTTACTGACCATACATGACCCACATGGACTTTATACTTAGTTGACCCAAATGTCCTTAACCTTCTAGTTTTACCTACAGGCCTTAACCCCCGGGCCTTACCCCACTGGATTTACCTCTCTAGGTTGATTCCTCTGGACTTATCCCCCTTCCATTATTCTCTAGATTTCCCCTCCGCAGTCTTAGACACCTTTCTTAACCCATCTGGAGTTAACCAACTGGCCTTAAACTCATGGCTTTACCAACCTGGATTACCAACTGAGCTTACCAACCTGTCCTTCCTGCCTGGCCTTATCCTTCCACTCTTAGTCACATGGACATCCTCCTGGCCTAAACTGCCTAGCTTTAACCTCTTAGCACTACCCGATTGGAGTTATCAACCCACCTTTAATCAGTAGGCCTCAACCCAGTGGCCTACTGATTAAAGGTGGGTTGATAACTCCAATCGGGTAGTGCTAATCACCTGGCCTTTTAAATTCCTTGGCTTCCTGACTTGGTCTTACATTACCTTGGTCTTAACCTAGATCTACCCACCTGCTTCGTTAACCTCCTGGCCTTACTCATCCAGTATTACTCCTGTGACGTTATGCACCTGACTTATACAACTGACCCTATGGGTATTAACCTCATGGTTTTACCAACCAGAATTAGTGAGCTGATCTTGCCTACTCAACCTTACTCTGTTGGCCTTCAGAATTTGTCTCAACCTTCTGGTCTTAGTCACCTGTCCTGGCTCTGCTGGCCTTAATCTAGTGGCATTATCCTCTGTCCTTGCCCCAGGCCATACTTTCCTAGCCTTCACTTTTGGCCTGACCACGTGGCCTTATCCAGCTGACTTTATGCACTTGGCCATTTAAGCCTCCTGGATTTACCTGCTAGGTGTTAGCCACCTGGCGTTACTAGACTTATACCCATATTCACCTGCCTGGCCTCACCGAGCATGACTTAATTTGCTGGTGTTATACTCCTCTTGTGTTAACTAGCTAGCTTTATCTAGCTGGCTTTCAGCTCCTCACCTTACCCTCAGTGTCTTACCCATGTGGTATTAGCCTCCTGTCATAATTGAGGTAGCTTGCAGACTTGGCGTTAATCCTCCTGGGGGTTTCCTTATTGATTTACCAGCCTGGTGTTAACTAAATAGTTTTTTTATTCATCTGGATTTAAACAACGTGGTTTCAAAAACCTGCCCTTCCTCACCAGACCATATTAATCTTACTGTCTTAATCACCTTATCCTCATGGTATTACCAATCTGGGTTAATCCATTTGAACTTAAATAATCGCCTAGCCTTACTCACTCAATCTTAATTTTCTGGACTGACATACCTGCCCTTACCCACCTCATTTTACCACCCTGGCCAGAACCTGTTAGCCTTCCCCACCTGGCCTAACCCTATTTACATTAACCGCATGGCATTAAAAACCTGGAGTAGCCACCGAGTGTTGCCATCTGGCCTTACTGACCATACGTAACCCACATGGCCTTCACAATTGGTTTACACGGTGGTCCTTAACTTTCTGGTTTTATATACCTGGTCTTACCCGCTTGGTGTAAGGCCCCTGGATTTACCTTTCTAGATGTATTCCCCTAAACTGAGCCCTACCCTTATTCCCTAGATTTCCCCTCCTGTCCTCCTGTGACTGAGACACCTTGCATTACCCATTTGGACTTACCCAAGTGGTCCTAACCTCACGGCTTTACCAACCTGGATAACCAACTTAGATTTTCTACCTGGACTTGCCACCTAGTGTTAAACTTCCATTCTTAGTCACATGGCCTTCATCCCCTTGCCTGAACTACCTAGCTTTAACTTCTTAGCATTACATAATTGGAGTTACCACCTAGCTTTATCCAGTAGGCCTTAAACTGCTGGCCTAATCGACCTGGCCTTTTAAGTTACTTGGCTTTCGGACTTGGTCTTAACCTAGATTTACCCACCTGCCTTGTTAACCTCCCGGCCTTACTTACTCAATGTTAATTCCCAGGCCTTACGCACTTGGCTTACCCATCTGGCCTTACCCTACTGGTGTTAATGTCATGGCTTTGCCTACCAGAATTAGCCAATTGGTCTTATCAACCCAGCCTGACCCAGCTGGTCTTCATAATTAGTCTCAACCTTCTGATCTTACTCACCTGTCCTAGCCTTACGTGCTTTAACATCGTGTCATTATCCTTTGGCTACCCCTGGCTGTACTTTCCTAGCCTTCACCTATTGGCCTTACCACATGGCCTTAACCACTTGGCCTTATTAACCTCCTGGCTTTATTCACTAGGTCTTAACCACCTAGGCTAATTGAACTTATGGCCATGCTCACCTGCCTTAGTCACCTGCCTGGCCTCATCAAGCATGACTTAATCTGCTGGCCTTATATCCATAAGGTGTTAACCAGATAGCTGTATTAAGCTGGCCATCACTTCTTCCCTTCCCCTCAGTGTCTTCTCCACCCAGAAATTAGCCTCCCGTCATTATTTACCTGGCTTACTAACTTGGGCTTCATCCTAAGGCCTGGGTGTTTCCCTGTGGATTTACTGGCCTGGTGTTAACCAAATGGTTTCTTATTCACCTGGATTTTAACACCTGGTTTTAATAACCTGGTTGTACTCACCAGACTTTATTAATCTCATTGCCTTATCTTATCCTCATGGTATTATGAATCTGGCTTTATCCATCTGGCCTTACTAAATACTCATGGACATACTCACCCAGTCTTAATTTCCTGGCCTAAGAGACCCATCCTTATCCACCTGGCCATAACTTCCCGCCATTTTCCACCTATTTTTAACTACCTGGCTGTCCTCAATGCCCGTCAGTACCCACCTGATCTTACTGATGAGGCCTTACTCCCCTGCTGATACTCCCTGGCCTCACCCACCTCATTTTACTGGAATGGCCAGACCCCAGTATTCTTAGCCTCCTGGGCTAACCCTATTGGCCTTATCCTTGTGTACTTAACAACCTGGAGTAAGCAACTAGTTTTCCCACCTGGTCTTACTGAGCATACATGACCCACGTGGACTTCATACTTGGTTTACACAACTGTTCTTAACCTTCTAGTTACATCTACCAGGGCTTAACCCCCTGGATTTACCTCCCTAGGTTCACTCCCCTAGACTTAGGCCCCTTTACTTACTCCTCAGATATCCACCCCCCTGGATGTAGACACCTTGCATTACCCATCTGGATTAGACTGGTCTTAACCTCATGGCCTTACCATCCAGGATTACCAGCTTAGCTTACCTCCCTGGCCTTCCTACCTGGACTTAATGTTCCATTCTCACTCACATGGCCTTAACCTTCTGGTGTAAGGTGCCTAGCTTTAAACTCTTAGCTTTACCCACTTAAACTCAGCCACCTAGTTGTATTCAGGGAGGCCTTCACTTACTGGCCTTACCCATCTAGCCTTTTAAATAGCTTGGCTTCGTGACCCGGCCTAAACCTCATGGTTTTGCCAACTTAGATTTACCCACTTGCCTTATGAACCTCCTGGCCTCACTCATTCAGTATTAATCCCCTGGCCTTATGCTTACCCACCTGGACTTACCCTACTGGCTTTAACATCATGTCCTTACCAACCAGAGTTACCCAGCTGATCTTACCTACTCGGCCTTAACCAATTGGCCTTCACAATTAGTCTCAACCTTCTGGTCTTTCTTAGCTGTCCCAGCCCTACTGGTCTTAACCTAGTGTCATTATCTGCTGTCCCAGCCCCTGGCTTTACTTTCCTGGCCTTCACCTATTGGCTATATTTTCTTGGCCTTACCCACTTGGCCTTGTTCAACTACTGGCCTCACCCAGTAGGCCTTCTACAACTGACATGATCAACCTGACAGCCAGACTCACCTGCCATATTCACCTGCCTGGCCTAAGCCAGCATAATATGACTTAATCTGCTGGCCTCATACCCATGTGGTGTTGACTACATGGTTTTGTTCAGCTGGCCTTCACCTCCTCACCTTCCCCGCACTGTCTTGCCCACCTAGTATTAGTTTCCTGTCATTATTTAGCTGGCTTGGCAACTTGGCATTAATCCTACTGGGAGTTTATCCATTGATTTACCGGCCTGGGGTTACCCAAAGAGTCTTTTCTTTGGCTAAATTTAAGTGCCTGGCTTTAATGATCTGGCCTTACTCACCAGACTGTATTAACCTCGTTGCCTTAATTACCTTACCCTCATGGCATTATTAAACAACCTTCATCCATGTGGCCCTATGAAACTCCTGGCCTTACTGACCCAGGCTTAATTTCCTGGCCTGACTAATGGTCTTGACCTTGTCTACCTGGCCATAACTTCTCACCATTATCCACCTGTTCTTACCCATCCAGCTTCAATTTGCTGGCCTTGATCTCTGGTCAAGACCCACATGATCTTGCCCATGAGGCCTTACTCCATTGCTGTTACTCCTTGTCCTTGCCCACCTTATTTTACGGCCCTAGCCATGCCCCATTAGCCTTTCTCACCTGGCCTAAACCTATGGGCCTTAACCTCATGGCCCTGACAACCTGGATTAGCCACCCAGCTTTCCCATCTAGTCTCAACAACCATACATGACCCACATGGCTTTCACACTTGGTTTACACAACTGTCCTTAGCCTTCTGGTTTTATCTACCAGGACTTAAACCCCTGGATTTACCTCCCTAGGTTTACTTCCCTGGACTTATCCCCCTTGCCCTTATTCCCCAGATTTACCACTGCTCCCTCACCCCATCCCCCAGACTTAGACACCCCCCATTAGCCACCTGGACTTACCCACCTGGCCTTAACTTTATGGCCTTACCCACCTAGATGACCAATATAGCTTACTAACCTGGCATTCCCACCTGGCCTTAACCTTTTGCTCTAACCCACATGGCTTTAACCTCCTGAACTAATCTGCCTAGTTTTCACCTCTTACTATTACCCAGGTGAAGCTATCTACCTACCCATATTTAGGGAGGCCTTAACTTACTGGCATTACCCACCCAGGCTTTTCGATCACTTGGCTTCCTGACCCAGTCTTAACCTCATGGTTTTGCCAACTTATATTTAACCACCTGCCTTATAAACCTCCTGGCCTTTTGCATTCAGTATGAATTCCCTGGCCTTATGCACCTGCCTTACCCACCTGTCCATACCCCACTGGTGTTAAGATCATGTCTTAACCAACCAGTAGTACCCAACTGATCTTACCTTCAAAACCTTCCAATTGCCATTCATAATTCATCTCACTTTCTGGTCTTTTCTATTCTAGTGCTACTGGCCTCAAGCTGGTATCATTATCCTCTGGACTTACCCTTGGCCTTAGTTTACTGGCTTTTACCTATTGTTCTTACCACATGGCCTTATCTACATGGCCTTAGCTACTAGTCCTTAGCCCCCTGGCCTTACTTCCTTGGCCTTACCCATCTATTTTTATATTCCTGTCTTTATGCACCTGTCCCTACTTACCTGGATTTATAAAATTGGCCTTTCCATCTTTCCGTTAATGTCCTGGATGTGACCTCCTAGCCTTCCCCACGAAGACGTACGCACCTAGTGCTAGCTACCTAGCTTCACACAGCTAGCATTAGGGACACGGGCTTGCTTCCTGCACTAACCTTTTGATGTTAATATCCTTGCATTGAACTCTGGCTTTAGCACTGGGTCTTTATGTTTCTGCCTTGTCAATCTCCAGGCCTTACTCCTCAGATACTATCTTCTTGTTTTTTACCACCTGGCTTTCAATTATTGGCTTCATCAACCTCGTGGCCTCACGTATTACTAATGTCCTGGCCTAACCTGGTTTTATCCATCTGTCCTTAATGTAATGGTCTACCCCTGTGACTTTATACTGCGCTAAACCCCAGGGCCTCAGCTTCATGGCTTTACCTTTTTTGTCTTACCTACATGGATATGTCCACCTGGATTTACCAGCCTGGATTTATCAACCCGGACTTAATGCCTGGACTTTACCTCCTGAGTTAGCCAATTTGCCCTTATTAATTTTATGGCCTTGTCCACCTTGGTCTCAACTTCCTGGCCTGAAGTAAATGGGCTTAGCCATCTGCCCATAACCTCTTGATCTCAATGTATCAGGCCTTATGCCCCTGCCCTTGACTACATCCCTGAATCCCCCACCACCACCTTCTGCCTTACTTTCCTACTCTCTTTGTGTGTGTGTGTGTATGTGTGTGTGTGTGTGTGTGTGTGTGTGTGTGTGTGTGTGATGGAGTTTCACTCTTGTCGCCCACACTGGAGTGCAATGGTGTGATCTCAGCTCACCACAACCTCCACCTCCCAGTTTCAAGCAATTCTCCTGCCTCAGCCTCCTGAGTAGCTGGGATTACAGGCATGCGCCACCACACCCAGCTAATTTTGTATTTTTAGTAGAGACGGAGTTTCTCCATGTTGGTCAGGCTGGTCCCCAACTCCCGACCTCAGGTGATCTGCCCGCCTCGGCCTGCCAAAGTGCTGGGATTACAGGCGTGAGCCACCGTGCCTGGCCGACTTTCCTACTCTTTACCTCTAGCCCGTACCCACCTAGCCTTAAGCTTCTAGCTTTACCCACTCGGTTCTCTATGACTGGACTTATGAGCTCCCTCATTTTACCCGGTCTTAACCTAAAGGCCCTCCCCACCTGACATATCCACCTGAGTTAGTCACTATTTTGTATTCACCTAACCTTAATTACTGGCCTTAACCACCCAATCTTACCCACCTGGCCTTACCTACCTGGCCTTATCCACCTGGGCGTAGTGTTCTTGACATACATACCTGGTATTTTGTCTTCATGCCAGGCCTTCATGCCTGGCCATAACATTCTAGTCTTACCCACCTGGATTCATCTCCCTGCCCATAACTACATGGCTATAATGTCATGTGCTGCCGCCCTGGCCATCCCCCGTAGCCCTTAACCCATGGTGCTTATCATTCTTGGTGTAGGCCTCTGGCATTCGCCTATCCTTACCCACCCAGCAGCCTTACTTTCCTGGCCTTATCTAACTGGCCTTACCCACCTGCCCATACCCACTTGGTCATACCCACTTGGCCTTAGCTCCTTTGCCTTCTCTTCTTACCCCTACCCCACCTGGCCCACCTCTAGACCTTTACAGCCTGGCCTTGGACGCCCAGCATTAATCTCATGGCCTGTGCCCTTTGCCTTAGCCTCCTGGCTTTGCACACCTGACCCTAACCTCTTGTCCGTACTCACCAGATGTGAATTACCTAGTGTTACTCAGCTGGTCTTAACCTCACGGCCTTACCCACCTTGTCTACCAATCTGGCTATAACTCTTTGGCCTTGTCCCCTTTCCCTACACCCCTGGCCTCCCACTGGCCTTACTTTCCTGGGCTAAGCCACCTGGTCTTATTAACCTCCTGGCATTACTCACCTGGTCATAATCTTATGGCCTTACACAGTTGGCCTTAATTTTCTATCCTTATCCCTGTGGCCTCAGCCATCTAATTGTAACCCCATGGCCTTACCCCAGCCTCAGTCTAGTTGGCTTAATCCCCATGGCTTTACCCTCCCTGCATCATCTCCCTGGTCTTATCCACCTAGCCTTGTCTGTCTGCTACTGCCCACTTGCTTTTACCCAGCTGGCTTATCAGCCTTAAGGCCAGGAGCAGAGACTTACACCTGTAATTCCAGCACTCTGGGAGGCCAAGGCAGGAGGATCACTTGAGGCCAGCAGTTGAAGAGCAGCCTGGGCAACATAGTGAGACCCAGTGTCCACAGAGGGTAAAATTATAAAAATTAGGCAGCCATAGTAGTCTTTTTTTTTTTTTTTTTTTAATCTTGGCTCACTGCAACCTCCTTCTCCTGGGCTCAAGCAATTCTCCTGCCTCAGCCTCCCGAGTAGCTGAGATGACAGGTGTGTGCCACCATGCCCTACTAATTTTAGTATTTTTAGTAGAGATGAGGTTTCACTATGTTGGCTAGGTTGGTCTCGAACTCCTGACCTCAGGTAATCCACCTGCCTTGGCCTCCCAAAATGCTGGGATTACAGGCGTGAGCCACCACGCCCAGCCGCCATGGTAGTCTTAACTACTCGGGAGGCTGAGGCAGGAGAATTTCTTCAGCCCAAGAGTTTGAGGCAGCAGTGACCTGATTAGGCCACTGCACTCCAGCCTGGGGAACAGAGAGATACCTTGTCTTGAAAAACAAACAAAAGTGGCTTTCCACAGCTTAGGTTAACTTCCTGCCCATGCCTAACTAGCCTTGCCCTTCTAATCGTACCCTGTGTCTATCCGGGTTCTCCAAAGAAACAGAGCCAGTGAGAGATACGTAATATGTACGAAAGATCCGTTTCAAAGAATTAGTCTTATGTGATTGGGTGGGGCTGGCATGTCTCAAAACTTGATGCCGATGTCTTAAAGCAGAATTCCTTGTTCTGGAAACCTCAGTTTTTGTTCTTAAAACCTTCAACTGGTTAGGTGAGCCAAACTGACATTATTGAGATAATGTGACGTGTGTGTAACTATACATCTATATACACACATACAAATACATGTGAAATTACTTATATGTAAACCAGTAAATATATGTAAAGGGATAAATATATAATCAGTGCCTAGCACATAGTGGGCGATCAAAAAAATCTGCTATACCCTCATGGAGTGGTTTCCGCCAATATTCCCTGTTACTTGGGATGCTGAGGAGGGAGGATCGCTTGAGCCCAGGTGTTTGAGTCCAGCCTGGGCAGCATAATGAGACCTTATCTTTTTTTTTTGTTCTTGTTTTTTGAGATGCAGTTTCACTCTGTCTCCCAGGCTGGAATGCAATGGTATGGTCTTTGCTTACTGCAGCCTCTGCCTTCAAGCGATTCTCTGCCTCAGCCTCCCAAGTGGCTGGGATTACAGGCGTGTGCCACCATGCCCAGCTAATTTTTGTATTTTTAGTAGAGACAGGGTTTCGCCATGTTGGTCAAGCTGGTCTTGAGCTCCTGATCTCAGGTGATCTGCCCGCCTTGGCCTCCCAAAGTGCTGGGATTACAGGCGTGAGTCACTGCGATTGGCCCTCCCATCTCTTTTTTAAAAGCCACTGTTAGCTGTGAATATTGCTGTTTTCATCATTATTCGCAAATCTTTTTTTCTTCCATGGATCTTCTGCTGACCTTTGGTTCTGTTTGTTTATAGTTATGTAGAGGGAGGGAAAGATTTGAGAATAGTGGTAATATCGTCCTTATATTTCCTCACTTAATCCTGAGCCTGAGCTGAGAGTGAGGTCATGTCAGGGAAACTGGGAGGCGTGGGAGTGAGGCCATGAACTTGTGCTGGGCAGCAGTATACCAGGGGCGCATCTGTGGGGTTGGCTAGGAGAAATCCTGGGTGCTTCTGGAAGTGGAGGTCCTACTCACAGATTGGGGAGTAGGTTAGATGCCCTCCCTCAGCTCTCAGGTGGAAAGGAGGCTGGGAGTGGGCAGTGGGGCCTGGGGTGGTTGGGGATGGGGTAACCCCAACCCGTCACCCCGTCATGGAGAAATGGAGAAATGGCATTCCTGCTGCAGCTTTCTGCACTGTTGTATCATTGAACTTGTGCATGTGAACCTTCTAGATGTGCAGGCACAGGGCTAAGACTGGCGGAACAGGGCCAAGTCAAGCCTGGGTAGGACTTGGGTGGCACCAAATGAAATCAGTATTAAAGGCCAGGTACAGTGGCTCACACCAGTAATCCCAGCACTTTGGGAGGCCAAGGCAGGCAGATCACCTGAGGTCAAGAGTTCGAAACCAGCCTGGCCAACATGGTGAAACCCCGTCTCTACTAAAAATACCAACAGATTTAGCTGGGTGTGGAGGCACCCACCTGTAGTCCCAGCTACTCAGGGAGGCTGAGGCAGGAGAATCTCTTGAAGCCAGGAGGCGGAGGTTGTAGTGAGCCAAGATCGTGCCACTGCATTCCAGCCTGGGTGACAGAGGGAGACTCCGTCTCATACATACATAGATACATACATACGTAAATATTAAAGACAGACTTCAATTGAGCTCAAATTCAAGCAATTTAAGTCTCTTACACATTTCCAAAGAAGAACAGACTCTTTTGATGTGAAATAGGCTAGTTGTGGACTCAAGGAAAATTGATGATGTAAAGAAATCTGGAGAGTTTGGATCTGTTTTACAAAAAACATCTGATTTGTAAATGATCATTTTATCCTTTTTTTTTCAGTGTGTGCATCTCCTGTCCTGTGTTTTCATTTAGGACAGGACAGTAGTTCTCAGAGCAATTCTCAAGGGGAATCTGGTCAGACACGTAAGAATGTTATTAATTACAAAAATAAGAAAGGAATCTTTGCTTTTATTTTAAAATAATACACATGTGACTTATTGTTTCAGGATATATTAGTTACCTGCATCAGTTTAGACAGTAGCGAAAAAGTACTTACATGGTAAATCATTTCTAGTTGGTAAAGGAAATGGAAACAGGATGAGTTAAAGCAAGACAAATCTGGAGTCATTATTTCAGAACCTTCGGATCTAGCCTAGAATCTTCTGAGACAAGGGTTCTGAAGACTTTAGTCTTTTCTTGCTATTTTATCATCAATGCTGTTTTTAAAAGCTGGTTCTCTTGCAACCCCTGGTACCCCAGACACTGCCCTGATAGGTCAGTCGTCTAGACACCATGTATGTCAACAGCTAGAACTGCCTGCACCTTCTGGGCACTAGCACTGGCATAGGGACCTTGCCAATCATGCTGAGCAGGAGTGCCTAGCTTCCCCTCAGGGGACCCTCCCAAAGGTGGCTCAGATCTGGAAGGTCCAAAGCCCATCTTGTGACACATTAGGTGTGACCCCCAAGTGACAGGGTTGTTGTCTACTTTTGAAGCTTTGCATTTTTACGTGGTCCCCACCTATCTCCATAGCAAAATAATAGTTAATATCAGATAGCTAACACTCACCGAGTGTTTGCTGCCTGCCAGGCACAATCCCCACCTGTGATTTAATTTCCATAACTTTGTGGAGGTGATACTATTGTAATTCCCACTTAACAGATGATGAAAGTGAGGCACGGAGAGACTCAATTACACACGTAGAGGCACATGCTCATACAACACGTGGCCAGTGCAGATTACAGGAAAAGTCAATGCCGTTCCCTTTCATAATACATTTTAATATTATGGAAATGTGGTCCTTGAAAAAGTGGTCACTGAGCACTTACCAGGTGCTAGGGATACAGTTCCCTTGCAGCTTGCATTCTAGTGAGGAGAGACAGGAAACAAATGCTAAAATGTGCAGGATGCCAGGAGGGGCCCCTACCCTGAAAGAAAAGGAAGGGGGAGAGTGGCTGTGTCAGGAGAGTCTCTCTGATAGGGCAGCATCTGAGCAGAGACCAGAGGATATGAGGGAGTGAGCATATGAGGGAGTGAGCAACAGGGCTATTTATGTGGCAAGACAGTAAGTGCAAAGGCCCTGAGGCAGGAGCATGCCTTCGAGGAGAAATGGCAAGGAGTGGCTAGAGGACAGCAAGTGCAGGGAGGCTGGGAGGAGATGGAGGAAAAGACAGTGAGAGCCTAGAGGGCCCTGGCCACACTGAAAGAAGCTCCTGCAAGATGGAGACTCTCAGAATAGCTCCCTTTTAAATTCACCTGAAACCAGGTGTCAGTGCCTTTCTTACCTCCAAACACGTCTCTGAACTGCATAAGGAGCCTGGAGGGCTGATGGTAGCTGGGACTACAGGCGCGCACAACCACATCTGGCTACTTTTTGTATTTTTTGGTAGAGACAGAGACCATGTTGCCCAGGCTGGTCTGGAGCTCCAGAGGCAACCCACCAGCCTCTGCTTCTGAAAGCCCTGGGATTATAGGTGTATGCCACCGCGCCTTGCCCGCTAAGGTTTAATTTGTGGGTATGTGGGTGAGCACATGCACCTGCACAGTCCAATACAAAGCCTGTAACACTTAATTATCTTCATTTTTTTTCTTTTTTGAGAGGGAGTCTCACTGTGTCACCCAGGCTGGAGTGCAGTGGCACGATCTTGGCTCACTGCAACCTCTGCCTTCTGGGTTCAAGCAGTTCTCATGCCTCAGCCTCCTGAGTAGCTGCACCCACAGGCGCCCAACACCACGCCCTGCTAATATTTGTATTTTCAGTAGAGATAGGGTTTCACCATGTTACCCAGGCCGGTCTTGAACTCCTGACCTCAAGTGATCCCGCCTGCTTCGGCATCCCATAGTGCTGGGATTACAAGTGTGAGCCACCACGCCCAGCCAGTTATCATCGTATTTTAACAGACCATGTTGCCAATGTGATGTTCAATGTCTTCCATTTTGAAAAGTTAAAGATAGTGTGGTTCACTCTGCAACCCATATTAACTGGTAAATGAGCTTTCTCCTCTTTCTCCTCTGGGACTGGATAGTCTAGGTGAAGAAACACTGCACCTCCAAGGACTCCTGATTCTGTACAACATTATCTACCTTGAGCCATTTTTGACTTTTCACGTGTATATAACAACCAATAATGAGTCCCTTAACAAGGTAACGGCAGTGGAAATGAATAATAAATGTTGAAGACTTTGTGGTTAAACATACCTGTTCATTGAGGTGGGTCTTGTCCCTGTAGATTTAAGTTCCCCTGGTAGTGGCTAAGACTGCAGGTGGGTGCCACCACTGTAGGGGTCTAACTTGGAGCTTGCTACAGAAAATCCCATGTGCCACACCCTCAGATCCATGGAGCGGGGTTTTTTCTCCATGTGAAAAGAAAATAACAGATGGGGAAGAGCTATCCAGAGGTGGGGTGAATCCTGGCAAGCAGGCTTGGCCATGGAACGGGGTGCCCCACATTCAGCCTAGGCCACTTATTTTCTGCAGTCTTGCTACTCAAAATGCAGGGTCTGCAAACTAGGAGACCATAAGAATCAGCATCAACTGGGAGCTTATCAAAAAGCAAAGTCATAGCTCTACCCCAGAGCTGCAGCATCAGAATCTACACTAGGCAGGAATCCCAAGTGACTCCTTTGCTGTTGAAGATTTGAGAGGCAAGTGCCCTAGAATACACTGGGAAGCCATTTGAGGTGTTTCGGTCAAATACAGAGTGATTTGAGGTTTCTCCTTAGTTTAGACCTCCTCAATAAGACAGCCCTCCCAGGTTAACCCACTTTACACTAGTTTTTTAAGATACAAATCACCTAGGGCTCATGGGTTCAACATTTTGGGTCTTATCACCATAAATATTTATGAAGCACCTCTCTTGTGCAAGGCGGTGTGGCCTGAGTGGAGATGGTTTGGATATTCCAAAATGGAACCAGTTTTCCGGAATATGGAAGAAAGCTTCACTGTTGAGCACATTTTCTAAACGTTTGTGTAAATCAGCCTAGGGGTTTTTGAAATTCCTTTTATACCTGTACCAGTCATCAGTATAATCGTAATGCTTGCAGCAGTGGATGGTGAACTGAAAGAAGCAAAGCAGACAGATTGAATGGTCACTGAAAATCACACGTTCAAATTCAAAATGAATGTTTGGTTTTAAAAAAGCATTAGATCTATAATAATTATTCTTAATTGATTATAGTTTGGTGTCAATTCTGTAACTCAAAGTACTCCTAATGTTTCTTGTTTGTAGTATTTCTAGTGCTTTCAGATAAGTTATCATCCTTATAATTAGCAATATATATGAAAGTTTAACAATTTTTTAAATAGTAAGTTTTTTGTTTGTTCCTAAGAAGGTAAAGCATGATTCCTGTAATCTCACTCACATAATACTTTCAGTTGGAAAATCATCTTCAACATGGTATAACAATAATCTCATTGAAGTATAATTAGCACAAATTCAGAAGAAGTGCTATTGTTTAATGAGTTTTATATTTTTAAAAGTAAATTAATTAGGTCTCATGCATACTTCCCGGGAATCTGAAAGAGCTGATCCTATCAGCTACTGTGGAGGGAGGTTTTCCTCACCCTGCCCACAAACTGCAAGGACAACGACATGGCAAAGGCTGGCCATCCTTCTTGGCTGATACTTTACTTTTACACCTTTCTTCTTTGATTGATTTTTTTTTTTTTTCCTGTATAGGAAAATATTTCCATGGGCCTTGACTTCAGGAAACCTAAATTTCAAGTTCACCTTTACCAAGGGAACCCGGATCAGTGGTTACATCAACTTCTTTGTGGCACTTGCACACAAGAGACAGGGTCTCCCTCTGTCACCCAGGCTGGAGTACAGTGACACAATCATAGTTCACTGCAACCTTGAAGTCTTGAGTTCAGGTGATCCTCCCACCTTAGTATCTTTTTACCTTGATGTGACTCTATTTGTCCATTTTTTGCTTTGATTGCTTGTGCTTACTCAAGAATTCTTTGCTCAGACCAATGTCCTAGATGGGTTCCCCAGTGTTTTCTTGCAGTAGTTTCATAGTTTGATGTCTTAAGATTTAAGTCTGTAATACATTTAGAAAATTATCTTAGTTCATCACTTATTTGGAATTAAGCTGTGTCTTTGGGAATAGCAAATGTATAGTATAGAATGTGTTGCTTGGTTATTTATGAGCTTGGGTTCAGAGAGTTACGCAAATAAAACAACAAGCAAAGTGCTGCCATCCTCTTCGTAAGGACCATGTGTGCAGCTGGGTCAGAGGACGGGCTGGAAGCCCAGCCCCAGTGCTGGCTAGCCTTCCAACTGTAAGCAAAGTCTTATCACAACTTGACGCCTCTGTGTTCCTATCTGCCAAATGGATGCAAAACTCTTTGTGTCTTGGGCTGTAATGAGAATGAAAGGAGACAGGGTAGGTGGTCAAGCTCAGTAAGGGGTCCATCATGTCACTCTGGTACTTGAGACGGGGCCTTCTGGGCCTTCCGTGGCACTGAAGCAGGGGTCATGGGGGCCACTGGGTGGCGCCAGCGACGCTCAACTGGCAAAGAGGGGAAGGGAGAAAGCAGAGCCCACGGAGGGCTGAAGGGAGTCTGGTCTTGAGCCAGAAAACCACAGGGGGATGGGCCGCCGATGGGCCCAGGAAATAGAGGTGGCTACCAAGAGCAAAAACAGTGGCTAGGTGCAGGCGCAGGCGCTCAGCCTGTAATCCCAGCACTTTGAGACTGAGGCTGGAGGATCCTTTGAGCCCAGGAGTTTGGGACCAGCCTGGGCATCATAGTGAGACCCATCTCTACCAAAAAAAAAAAAAAAAAAAAAAAAAGCAACAACAGCTATCCAAGGGTCACGTGAGCTGCCCTGCAACCTACTAGAAATGGAACAGCCCTGGGATACGGCTCTGAGGTTCTCCTAATGAGGCTGCTAGAGGTTCAAGCTGCGACTACACATTTTTGTTTGTTTTGTTTTTTGAGACGGAGTCTCACTCTGTCGCCAGGCTGGAGTGCAGTGGCGTGATCTCGGCTCACTGCAACCTCCGCCTCCTGGGTTCAAGCGATTCTCCTGCCTCAGCCTCCCGAGTAGCTGGGATTACAGGCACACGCCACCACGCCCGGCTAATTTATATATTTTTAGTAGAGACAGGGTTTCACCATGTTGGCCAGGATGGTCTCGATCTCTTGACCTGGTGATCTGCCCACCTCGGCCACCCAAAGTGCTGGGATTACAGGCGTGAGCCACCGTGCCCAGCCATTTTTGTTTGTTTTTCACTGAGGTCCATTGTCTGTCTATCTTTTCTCTCACACATATTTTTCTCTTTCTCTTTTTTTTTCTTTCTGTTTCTCTCTTTATTTAAAATCCTGGTGAGGCCCATTATACACAATTGACCACTAAGCAACATAGGTTTGAACTGCATGGGTCCACTTATACTCAAACTTTTTTCATTAAGTCTCTCCTGCCTCCCTTTCCATCCCCTCCATCTCTTCCACCTCTGCCACCCCTGAGACAGCAAGACCAACTCCTCCTCCACCTCCTCTTCTTCCTCCTCCTCAGCTGCTCAATGTGAGGATGAGGAGGATGAAGACCTTTAAGATGATCCACTTCCACTTAATGAATAGGAAATGCATTTTCTTATTTTCTTATTATTTTCTTAGTAATATTTTCTTTTCTCTAGTTTATTATAATACAGTATGTATTCTTATACATATGTATACATATATGTATTCATATTCTTATACATACTGTATTCTTATAACATATATACATATAACATACAAAATATGTGATAATTAGCTGTTTATGTTGTTGGTAAGGCTTCTAGTCAACAGCAGGCTATTGAGAGGTGACAACGTGCTAGCAGCCCTTGCCCGCTGCCCTCGCCGGCCGGTGAGGGTTCCGGGTGGGCGTGGGCTTGGCAGACCCTGCACTGGGCGAGGCCAGCCGGCGCCTGCTGGGCTTGACTGGGGGATGAGCTCCCTCTGGCCTGCCAGAGTGCCCTGGCTAGGTGCCACAAAGTCCCCCCCCGCCCCCACGCGAGTGCCAGTGAGAAGTGAAGCGGGCTGGGCTTCTAGGAGAGGTGGGGACTTGGAGAACTGTTCTGTCTAGCTAAAGGATTGTAAACGCACCAATCAGCATTCTGTGTCTAACTAAAGGTTTGTAAATGCACCAATCAGCGCTCTGTCAAAATGGACCAATCAGCTCTCTGTAAGGTGGACCAATCAGCTCTCTGTAAAATGGACCAATCAGTAGGATGTGGGTGGGGCCAGATAAAGCCAGCCCCGGTAACCTGCGGAGGTTGCCTTCCGTGTTGTGGAGGCGTTGTTCTTTCGCTCTTTGCAGTAAATCGTGCTGCAGTTCACTGTTTGGGTCTGTGCCGCATCTGTGAGCTGCAACACTCACCGCGAAGGTATGCAGCTTCACTCTTCAAGTTAGCGAGACCACGAACGCACGGGGAGGGATGAACAACTCGCAACGCACCGCGTTTAAGAGCAGTAACTCTCACCACGAGGGTCCGCGGGTCCGCAGCTTCATTCTTGAAGCCAGCGAGACCAAGAACCCACCAATTACAGTCACACTATCATCCGTAGGGAAATTTTGGGGAAGTTGAAAGTTACACGTGGATTTTCGAGTGCATGAGTGGTGGGTGCCCACAACCCCAGCATTGTTCAAGAGTCAAATGTATACCTATTACATGTGTAGATGAATAGTATTTTCCTGATGTTTGTGTTATTTTTCTCCTTACATTTTTCTTTATCTTTTTTCACAGTTCAAACAAATAAGCTTTGTTTTTTTTGTCTCAAGAGTTGGCAGTGGGGCAGCAAGCAAGAAATCGCCAGCAAAATGTTTCCCTCTCAGGCTTTTGTTTTCAATGATTGAAGCCCAAGCCAGGGTAGGATTTGCAGGAGGAGGCAGAGGGAGCCAGGAGGGCGTGAAGCCTTCCCAATCCAGTAAGGAAGTTCTCTTCAGGGCAGGGGGAGAGCAAAACCCCGGAGGGGTGCAATCTTGCAAAAGGTCAATGAGCCACAAACACAGATGGGCACAGAAGCTATAGCCTCCATAGCTTAGCACAGAGACCCGTGGAATCCGAAGGTGCTGCTGGGATGGGCAAGAGGGACAACTCGGCAGCCTTTCACCTGTCCCTGTGACGAATGACCGGGGGAAGCCCCCGGCCTCCGTACTGGTCTTGGGGCAGTGTCCCCAGCCATGACAGAAGCTAAGGCTAGGGTTGATATTTAACCAGGCCCTGCTTCTTCCTTACATTTGGAACTGATTGGGAAATAGACACAAGAGGCAAGTGGATGGAAATACAAATAACTTTATTCCCAATAAACTTGGGCTTCAGGCTGTGCCTGGCCAGGCGGGCTTTTCTCTCCTTCTTATGCCAGTTCTAGATGTAGGCGGGAGCAACAGAAAAGCCTGCATATCCTGCAGGCATTGAGCCTGGAAGTAGGATTACTTTTTAGTGTAAGTTTGGGGTATTTGTATTTGCCCGAAGTACAGTCACATATTGATTACCAATGGAGATACATTCTGAGGAATGCATTGCTAGGCAATTTCGTGGTAGTGGGAACATCATAGAGCGTACTTACGCACACTTAGATGCTGTGGCCTACTGCACACCCGGGCGACGTGGTACAGCCCGTCACTCCTAGGCTACAATCCTGCACAGTCTCTACAGTCCTAGGGACTGTCCTGAGGACTGCAGGCAGCTGTAACACAAGGGTAACTGTGTATCTGAACATATCTCAACATAGAAAAGGTACAGTGAAAATACGTTATAAAAAATGAAAAATCGTCACCTATATAGAGCATTTAGCATGAATGGAGCTTGCAGTACTGGAAGTTGCTCTGGGTGTCAGCGAGTGAGTGGTGAATGAATAGGAAGGCCTAGGACGCTACTGTGCACTATGGGAGACCTTAGAGACACCGTATGCTTAGACTATGCTAAATTTATTTTAAAAATTTTCTTCAATAATATATTCACCTTGGCTTACTGTAACTGTTTTACTTTATAAATCTTTTAATATTTCAAAACTTTTTGAAGGTTGGGCACAGTGGCACATGCCTGTAATCCTAGCACTTTGGGAGGCTGAAGCAGGAGGATTGCTTGAGCCCAGAAATTCAAGACCAGCCTGGGCAACATGGTAAGACCCTGTCCCTATAAAAATTTTTTAAAAATTAGCCAGGCATGGTGGCTTGTATAGCACATTCTATATCCCTACTCATTTTTTGACTGCTTGTTCTAACAATTACTGAAAAGGAGTATTAAAATGTCCCATTATGCTTGTGAATTTGTCTGTTTCTTTTAGAGTTGTGTACCATTTTTAGTTAAAATATATTTTGTTTGTTTTACAGATGGAGGTCTCACTGTGTTGCACAGGCTGGCCTCAAGCAATCCTCAACACTTCAGCCTCCCAAGTAGCTGGGACTACAGGTGTGTACTGCCATGCCCAGCTCATTCACATATTTCCAAGTTACGCTTTTTGCCTTAACATCCATATTTATTGGATATCATTATCGCTATACTAGCTTTCTTTTGATTGGTGTTTGCGTAGTATATCTTTTTCCATTTGTAGGCTTTTATTCTTTATATAGCTTTGTGTTCAAGATGTTATGCTCATAAGCAGCATATGACTGTTATTTTTGTTGTTATCCAGTTCAAAAACCTGTATATTTCATTTAGGGATCTTGATCCATTTATATTTAACATAATTAATGATATGTTCAGGTTTAAATTTTCTATCTTACTATTTACTTTCATTTGTTCTACCCCTTCTATGTTTAGTTTTGTCTCATTTCTTTTTTTTTTTTTTTTTTTTTTGAGACGGAGTTTCACTCTTTTGCCCAGGCTAGAGTGCAGTAGCGCGATCTCGGCTCACTGTGACCTCCACTTTCCAGTTTCAAGCAATTCTCCTGCCTCAGCCTCCCGAGTAGCTGGGATTACAGGTGCCGGCCACCCCGCCCGGCTAATTTTTGTGTTTTTTAGTAGAGACAGGGTTTCACCATGTTGGCCAGGCTAGTCTGGAACTCCTGACCTTGTGATCTGCCTGCCTCAGTCTCCCAAAGTGTTGGGATTACAGGCATGAGCCACCGCGCCCGTCCTGTCTCATTTCATTTTTACTTTGGGATTGACTGGGTAATTTTTACTGTTTCATTTTCCCCCATCTATTAACTGATTAATTAAACATTTTTTACAGCTTTATTAAGATATAATTTATATACTTACAATTACCTGGATTTTATTTTTTTATTTTTTGCCTTTTTAATAATTTCAACTTCTATTTTAGATTCATGGGGTCCACGTGTAGGTTTGTTGCCTGGGTATATTTCATGATGCTGATGTCTGGGGTATGATTGATCTCGTCACCCAGGTAGTAAGTATAGTACCCAATAGCTAGTTTTTCAATGCTTGGCTCCTTCCATCTTCCCCCTCTAGTAGTCCCCGGTGTCTATTGCTGCCATCTTTTTGTCCATGAGTACCCAATGTTTAGCTGCCACTTACAAGTGAGAACATACAGTATTTGATTTTCTGTTCCTGCATTAATTTGCTTAGGATAATGGCTTCCAGCTGCATCCATGTTGCTGCAAAGGACATGATTTCATCTTTTTTTAATGGCTGCAACCTGTTTAAAGTATACAATCAACAGGTTTTGTTATTTTACACTATTAATATATATATATTTTTTAATTAGAGACGGGGTTTCACCGTGTTGCCCAGGCAGGTCTCGAACTCCTGAGCTCAAGCAATCCACCCACCTCAGCCTCCCAAAGTGCTAGGATTACAGGTATGAGCCACCATGCTCAGCCCAATTTTTTAGATTGTGGTAAAATATACATAACAAAATTTTCCATTTTATGCATTTTTAAATTGAGTGACATTACTTACGTTCACAACATTGTACAACCATCACCATTATCTACTTCCAAAACTTTTTCATCATCCCAACAGAAACTCTGTAACAATTAAACAATAACTTCCCATCCAACTAACTTTCCCCATCCCCTGCTAACTTTTTATTTTTATTTTTTTGAGATGGAGTCTCACTCTGTTGCCCAGGCTGGAGTGCAGTGGCACAATCTCAGCTCACTGCAAGCTCCGCTTCCCGGCTTCACGCCATTCTCCTGCCTCAGCCTCCCGAGTAGCTGGGACTACAGGCACCCGGCACCACGCCTGGCTAATTTTTTATATATTTTTAGTGGAGACGTGGTTTCACCGTGTCAGCCAGGATGGTCTGGATCTCCTGACCTCGTGATCTGCCTGCCTCGGCCTCCCAAAGTGCTGGGATTACAGGTGTGAGCCACCATGCCTAGCCATCCCCTACTGACTTTTAATCTACTTTCTGTCTGTATGGATTTGCCTATTCTAGAAATTTCATATAAGTGGAATCATACAATATTTGTCCTTTTGTGTTTGGTTGGTTTACTTCTTTTTTTTTTTTTTTTTTTTTGAGATGGAGTCTCACTCTGCTGCCCAGGCTGGAGTGCAGTGTTGCTCACCGCAACCTATGCCTCCCAGGTTCAAGCGATTCTCCTGCCTCAGCCTCCTGAGTAGCTGGGATTACAGGTGCCCACCATCATGCCCAGCTAATTTTTCTATATTTTTAGTAGAGATGGAGTTTCGCTATGTTGGTCAGGCTGGTCTAGAACTCCTGACCTCAAGTGATCCTCCCACCTCGGCCTCCCAAAGTGCTGGGATTACAGGCATGAGCCACTACACCTGGCCTGGTTTACTTCTATTAGTATTATGTTTTTAATGTTTATTCATGTTTTATTTTATGTCTTTTTATGGTTTTTATGAAACAAAACTACATTTTGTTTCTCCATTCATCTGTTGATGGACACTTCAGTTGTTTCTACCTTTTGGATATTACAAATAATGGTGCATGAACACTGCTATATCTGTAGTTAAACATTAAAAAAAAAATTGGCTAAAGTGGTGGCTCATGCCTGTAATCCCAGTACTTTGAGAGGCTGAGGTGGGCAGATTACTTGAGGTCAGGAGTTCAAGACCAACCTGGACAACATGGTGAAACCCCATCTCTACTAAAAATACAAAAATTTGCCAGGAATGGTGGTGCATGCCTGTAATCCCAGCTACTCAGGAGGCTGAGGCAGGAGAATTGCTTGAACCCCTGAGGTGGAGGTTGCAGTGAGCCAAGCAACCTGCACTCCACTGCACTCCAGCCTGGGCGACGGAGTGAGACTTCGTTTCAAACAAACAAACATTCTGTTAGTAATTCCCCTAGAGATTACAACGTGAACCTTGACTTATTAGAGTATAAATAAGTAGTTTACCTCTTCACAGACAATGCAAGAACTTAAATCATTTGAATTTTATGTACTTCTCTCCTGACTTGTATGTTTTTGTTTTTATTATTTTCTTTTTTAAATTTAATTTAATTTTTAAAGACAGCATCTCATTTTGTCACCCAGGCTGGAGTGCAGTAGTGAGGTAGACCACCAGAGGCACTAGCAATCCCAAATTCCCTTGATGTCGCTAAAATAATAATTGGTTGCAGTTGGCTCCAGGGAACAGGTGTCTCCCACTAGACACAAACACCTGAAGCTGGTGATCAGCAGCTTCCTAATCAGATCTCAGGGGTACGGCGAGTTGGCTCAAGCATGCACCCGAAAAGGCAAAATGGCAGAGTTTAACTGGTATATGACCTTCTAGGGGCATCCCACTGGTAAGGGAAGAATGTCTCAAGTGAGCATGTGTACAGCCCCAGTGAACACACTGTGCATGCTCACCTCCCCAGTACTAGAGGCCACTGCGCATGCAGGCAGCCCACTCCAAGGGAAGAATCGGGAGAAGGGACGCAAGACCCAGGAAGCATGCCAATGGATAAAACCCCAAGTCAAAAGGTCAAACCATGCTCTTGATCTCTCAAGTCGCGTGCTTGGCCCTCTTCCAAGTGTACTTTACTTTCTTTCATTCCTGCTCTAAAGCATTTTAATAAACGTTCACTCCTGCTCTAAAACTGGCCTCAGCCTCTCCTCCTGCCTTATGTCCCTCAGTCAACTTCTTTTTGTCTGAGGAGGCAAGAATTGAGGTTGCTGCAGACTCATGGATTTGCCATGGGGAACAAGACCCCACAGGTTTAGGGTTTCAATCCCATAAGACTGCCCCCACGTCAGATGCAGGTCACAAGTCCTGGGGTGTCCCAAAGCCACACACACTTTTGCCCATCAGGGTATAAATTTGGGGCTTCCCATGACATTCCCTCTCCAAGGTCTGATAATTTCCTAGAATGACTCACAGAACACAGGAAAATGCTATATTTATAGCTACAGCTTTTATTGTAAAAGATACAACTCAGGAACAGCCAAATGGAGCACACATAGGGTAAGATCTGGAGGGGAGTTGGAGTCCCTGTGGAGTCCAGGTGTGCCATCCTCCCAGTACATCAATATGTTCACCAACCAGGAAGCGACCCAGTCCTCGATGTACAGTTCTTGTTGAGGTTTCATTACATTGGCATGCTTGATTAAATCATTAGGCAAGTGATTGAATTCAACCTCCAGTTTCTCCATCTCTTCTGTGGTGGTGGGGGGAAGCTGGGCAGGAAATTAACGTTCCAGTTCCATGATTATATGGTCAATTTTCTGGTGACCAGCCCCAATCCAGAAGATTGGGCCCCAATCTAGGGGCCCAAATAGGAGTCACCTTATTAACTTAACAAAAACATCATTCAGGAAATGCCAAGGTTTTTTGAAGTTCTATGCCAGAAACCAGGAACAAAGACCAGATATATTTTCTATCCTACTGCAGCCTTCAGACATATTCCTTGCATATATAATGTGTAAAGTTGTTCTAATTGTTCTCAGGAAAGGATTGGTCAGAAATGCCTAGGCCACCATAACCGGAAGCAAAATTCTCTTGCTAATCAATAAATCATATTAAATGAAAAAAGAAACAGCAAGAGAAAGGAGAGAATAAGGGAATGAAAGACTTGAACAATAAAAAAAGTGAATGAAACTGTAGGTAAAAAGAAAATAAACCATGAAGTGAGAAATGATTCTTTTAAAAGGAGAGAAAATGACAGTGGTGGAACAGTACACTTGAGGCAAAGGTAAAACATTCACCATTTTTCATGATTACAGTTCTCCACCTTGCAAACTTCACTTTCCACCTCTTTGAGGTCCCATCTTCCTTCCCAACCTAGATAAGCCATCCAGTGAAATGTTTTGTGGCGATGGCAGTGTTCTAAATCTGTGCTGTACAATATGGTAGTCACTAGCCACAGGTGGCTACTGGGCACTTGAAATGGGACTAGTGTAACTGAGGAGCTGCATTTAAACTTTCCATTTAATTGATAATTAACTTAAAATTTTAAAATCGCACATGGCTTCCATCTTGACAGTGCCATCTTAGAGGTTTCATCTTGTGATGCGAGTTAGGAGCTTCTGAAGAAAGAACAGAGTCACCACCACACCTAAATTCCCATAGCACCCTTCCCAGCTTAACACCACATAGCAAGGGCTGGAACTCTAGAATTGCAGAAATGTGACGAACATTTCCTTTGATATAGCTCAGGGTCTCTGCCTAAGTGTTACAGCTCACAATTATGAATGAAAATATGATTTCTTTTTTCCAAAAGAGAAGCCAGGGGAAAAAGAGTTTTATATAATAACTAGAACAGACATATACAGAAGAACAGTAACACCATCACTATTTGGAGAGATGAAAATGTCCTATATAGTGACTGGGTATTGTTACATGGAGTAGATCCCTTTTTCAAAATTGGAGAGCTAAGATTTGTTCATTTCAATGTGTGTAAAGTTTATGTTCCAACAAAATTGCAAAAAATAACCCCAGTGGGGATGGGGTGGAGAGTTGTTAGGTATAGTTGAAAAAATAATGACAGAATACTGATAATTGTTGAAGCTCGGTAATGAGTGTATAGGGATTTATTATATTATTCTGTTCCTTTTTATATGTTGAAATTTTTCAAAATAAAAAATCTTTAAAAATATGTATTCTCCGAATTAACACATACATATAGAAAAAAAGTGCCAGAAAGACATATTACAAAATGGAAAGAGTAAGTCTTATTTTTAAGACACCACATGTATTTATTATTTCGTGTTTTTAAAAGGTGATATATTCAAACATTTTCTAAATGAAAATTCACATTTTTCCATCCCTTTCCCCATCTACTCAGTTCTACCTACTGATACCTGTTCAGAATTTGTATGTAAATATAAGCAAATATTACTTACAATCTCATTTTCTCCTTTTCTACTCCTAAAGTAACATACTATACTATTGTTGTGTACCTTGCTTGCCATTTAACAACATATTTTAGAGATCTTGCCACATCAGTACATACAGGGCACATTCATTTTTAAGCTGCATAGTATTACATTGTATGCATGCACTAAAGTTTATTAAATAAATCTCCTATGGATACACCTTTGGGTAATTTCCAATCTTTTGCTATGACAAAAAGTGCTGCATAAAGTCTGTGAGCCTACTTTGGCTCAGGAGGCTTCCCAATTAGAACAATTTATTTAATTAAAAAGAAAAAATGTTGCAATAAAACATCTGTTCATAAATCATATACATTTGTTTAATGAACACATTTCATTTATGAAGCACACAAATGTATTTGCAGGATAAATTTCCAGAAGTGGATTTCTGGGTCAAAGAACTTCTACAGTTTTGTACATTTTGTAACTTTAATGAATATTGCCAATTGCCATCCACAAGAGGTGTGCCAGTTTACAGAATTCAAAATTACAAAATTTTGAATTACAAAATTCCTACCAGCAATGAGAATATGTACACAGATAACTTTAAGAGACTTACCAAGACTGGCTTGGCTTGTACAACTTTGTTTAATGTGTTTAGCAAGGTAAACTAATGGATTTGAAACTAAGCCAGCTTATTAGACCAACTGATCAAATACGACATGAGAAAAAAAAATGCTCTTTTCCTGCAGGTTTCCTATTTAAATGTCACTCACACTCGTTTTTAGGAATTTCACCCACCTATTGCAGGAGGTAAGTTATTCCTCTCTTAATGCCCAGTGAAGTTTCTGCATGTTTGAGAATCTATTTAGTATTCCCGATTGCTCAGAATTCAGTGATGTACTGATTGGTATTAAGGGAAATAACTTGGTTTTAATTCTCTCATAAACTTCAACTTGCTACTTTTTTTTTTTTTTTAAGGAAAACCACAGAAAATACTCTCTAAAATGTGGTAATACAGTACCTGTACTTTTAACAGGGTACCTAAAATTGTGGATTGATATGACTTTGAAATAAAGATCAATCTGTATTAGTGAGGTGTCAACATTATAATATTATAATCCAATAATATAATTCAGTGCCTAACAATACTAGCCTTAGAGGAAGGCTGTCTGAGTTCAGATGTTGCTTGGGTACTTATTTAGGTGACCCTTTGCAAGCCGGATTGCTTGCAATTTATTTACCTTCACAAAACTTCAATTCCTTGGTGGCGTTGACATGAAGATTAAATAAAATAATCTGATAAACATGCACCAGACTGCTAGGAGCATCATCATCATTGATAAATGATCCCTCCAGTGAGGGCTCACAGATTCTTTGTCATCGTTTTTCATGACAAAGATTCTGATTCTTACTAATTGAGAACATCAAGAAAATGTTCTCCTCAGAATATTTACTTAGAAGCACTGATATGAAATACGGTGCTTATACATAATTGTTTAAAGACAGAGTGAAAAGAACATGGGCTTTGGAGTTGAACAGGGTCGTGGTCTTGAATACTGGCTCTGCCACTCAGCAGCAAGATACCGTGGCCAAATAGCAATCCCTCTGAGTCTCTTTCCTTATCTTTATTTTTATTTATTTATTTAGAGATAGAGTCTCACTCTGTCGCCCAGGCTGGAATGCAGTGGCGAGATCTTGTCTCACTGCAACCTCGTCTCCTGGGTTCGAGTGATTCTCATGCCTCAGCCTCCTGAGTAGCTGGGATTACAGGCACCTGCCACCTCACCCGGCTAGTTTTTGTATTTTTAGTAGAGATGGGGTTTCACCATGTTGGCCAGGCTGGTCTTGAACTCCTAACCTCAAGTGATCTGCCCACCTTGGCCTCCGTGAGTGCTGGGATTACAGGCGTGTGCCACCATGCCCGGCCTCTTTCCTTATCTTTAAATGGGCATAGCATCACCATGGTTAGTGTGAGGATTAAATGAGATAATGTGTGTAAAGTGTCTGGTGCAAGCTAAGCACCAATAAATGAGAACTGTCATTAGTTATTAAAGCAATACATCTAATGGTATTAACTCAATTAGCATTACCAATTGTCTGTGCTATGCCCAACACTGCTCTAGGGAAGCTGCTGGGAATACAAAAAATGCAAATATTCTCTGTGTGTGTATAACACATTTCTCAATAAATACAGAATACACGTGACATACAAAAACATCTTCCACATCCCATACAAGCTCTGATATAGTCTGAAATGGGGATGAGATTCAATAGAATGCCTGTTTATCTCTTTTTGGGAAGAACTTACACTGTCCCTAAGCTTAGAGTGGCTAATTATGGTTTGAAGTGATACAAGTCACCTGTACCATACTGTATTTTTTCATTCTGATTGTTTAGGAATCAAAATAAATGGGAATGTGTCTTACCATTTCAGCATTATTATTATGCTCCACATACCTTTAAAACAAATCTTTTGGTGAATGATAAAAGCCTGACAAAGGTAGTGCACACACAACCACAGACCAATATTGATAATGAATATCAATGCAAAAATCCTAATGAAATATTCATTGGAATTGGGCAATATATTAGTAATATATTACAACCAAATAAAACTAACTCATAGAGTGTAACTGATTCAGTGTTAAAACTGTTTTAAACACCACATTAATATGATGGAAGAGAAAAATAATGATTTGCTCAATAAGCGCTGAGAGTCACTTGATAATTCAATATGCATTCCCGAACTAAAGAGATGAAACCCACAAATCTCAGTTAACTGGAATAGATGACCTTTTCCTTTACACGATGATCAAAAGCCAGCATCATGTTTCAAGGCAAAATAGGAAAAATGTTACCAGGAATACTGAGCAAAAAAATATTATATAACATAGTTTTGGATGTTTAACTTAACATAGACTATTAAGAGAACTATATAAGATGTATGAAAATGAGAAGAGGTAAAATGATCTTTATTTGCAATTGATATAATTGTGTACTTGAAAACTCCAAAGAACAACCAGAAAACTATTAAAATTCATAAAATAATTAGATAAGGCACTGGTTACAATATTTGTAATTAAAATCAGGATGTTTCCTATGTACAATCAGAAAACATAATGGAGGTAAACATTCCATTCACAAAAGCATTAACAGATGACATGCTTTGGAATAAACACTAAGAAAGAGACCTACCCGAAGAAAATTTGAAAATGCCACTGAAATACAAAACACTTGCATATACATGGATAGGAAGATTCAAAATTATAAAGATGTCAATTCTCCCTAAATTAATCTAGAGACTCAATATGATTTCAATCCAAATGCCAACTCTCTGGGGGGCTGATATGAAATTGTCATACAACTTTAATAAACATGAGAATACAATTGGCCCTTTGGTAAAAGATTGTCATAAAATCATTCAAAATACAACTTGAATATAACTGTGAGAATATAGTTAGCCCTTCATATCCATGGGTTCTGCATCCATGGATTCAACAAAGCAGGGATAAAAACTACTTCAAAAAGACTGTCTGTACTGAACATGTACAGACTTTTAAAAATGTCATTATTCCCTAAACAATACAGTATAACTATTTACATAGCATTTACATAGTATTAGATATTCTCAGCTAAGTAATCTAGAGATGATTTAAAACATACAGGAGGATGTGCATAGGTTATATGTGAATTCTATACCATTTTATACCAGGGACTTGAGCGTCTGTGGATTTTGGTATATGAGGGAGGTCCTAGAACCGGTTCCCCACAGACCAAGGGATGAGAGTACTTTGGAAAAACCTGAGACAGAAGAATGAGACCAGCCCTACCAGTTATTAAATTTCGAAACTACAGTTAACCAAAATAGCTTGGTACTGAACAGAAATAGAAATACCAGTGGCATTTCAAATCAGTAGGGGAAAAGGATGATTCAAAATTGTTGTGAAAATTTGCTAATTATTTGTGGTGAAATTGCATTCTGACATCATCACTTACATTTTTTTTTTGAGACGGAGTCTCGCTGTCTCGCCCAGGCTGGAGTGCGATGGCACGATCTTGGCTCACTGCAGCCTCCGCCTCAGCCTCCCAAGTAGCTGGGATTACAGGCACCCGCCATCATGCCCAGCTAATTTTTGTACTTTTGTAGAGATGAGGTTTCACCATGTTGGCCAGCCTGGCCTCAGGTGATCCGCCCGCCTCCGCCTCCCAAAGTGCTGGGATTACTGGCGTGAGCCACTGTGCCCGGCCATCACCACTTACTTTAAAATGAATAATAGATGAAGCAAACTTCAAATATTAAAATATAATAAATTACTAGAAGAAAAACATATTTTTAGAATCTGAGAGTGGGTAAGGCCTTCCTAAGCCTAACCCAAAACATAGAAGTCATAAAGAAAAAAACCCACATAAATCTGGCTTCATAACAGGTTAAAATTTACCATACTATGAAAATAAATACAGCTATACAAACAAATGACAAACTAAGAAAAACTACAGCAGTACACATGAAGGGTTAATTTCCTAAATATACAATAAACTCCCACAAAATCACAATACCAAGATAATCTAAGGGAAAAGTGGCAAAAGATATAAATAGGAAGCTTAATAGAAAAAGAAAGTTGTTCAACCTCACTCATAATTACATACAAAACTAGAAGCTGGGCATGGTGGCTCATGCCTATAATGCTAGCACTTTGGGAGGCCGAGGTGGGAAGATTGCTTGAGCCCAGGAGTTCAAGACCAACCTGGGCAACAAAGTGAACACCCACCCCCCCAACCTCTGCCCTGTATCTATAGAAAAATTTAAAAATTAGCCAGGCAGGAGGATCCCTTGGGCCAGGCCAGGGAGGTTGAGGCTACAATGAGGCACGATAGCACCATTGCACTCCAGCCCGGGCGATAAAGCGAGATCCTGGCTCAAAAAACCAACCAACAAACAAAAATGAGAACAACATAGAAGCTATTTTTTCACAGAGATTAGTAACAATGAATATTATTACTAATAAGATGACTCTTTTTTTTGAGACAGGGTCTCGCTCTGTCCCCCAGGCTAGAGTGCAGTGGTGCTATCATGGCTCACTACAGCCTCAACCTCCTGGGCTCAAGCAATCCTCCTGCCTCAGCCTCCCGAGTAGCTGGGACTTACAGGTGTGCGCCACCACGCCCGGCTAATTTTTCTATTTTTTGTAAAGACAGGGGTCTACCTATGCTATTCAGGCTGGTCTCGAACTCCTGGGCTTAAGCAATCCGCTCTCCTTAGCCTGCCAAAGTGTTGGGATTACAGACTTAAGCCACTGTGCCCGGCAAGACTACTCTTAAACAATGAATGAATACATGTTTATAAGCATTCATGTAAACAGGTAATTTCCTATACTGTTGGAGAGAACTTAAAAATGATATAACCCTCCTGATGAGCAACTGGTAATGCTTAAATTTAAAATGTAATTTGGCAGAGCAATTTCTAAAAATACATCCCATAGATATATTCACATAAGCAAATAGGAGGATGTGCATAGGTTTTCAGAATTTTTTTTTGTAATCACCAAAACTTGAAGCCAACCAAGTAATTGGAAAACGCAAAATTATGATATATTCATTCACTGTGATTGACAACTACCCAATCACAGGAGAAAAATCCAGTGGGGTACAGCTAGAGGTACTGATGTGAGATGTCTTAAAACACTGAATTGCTAAGTGACTAAAATCAAGATGCAGAACTGTATGCAGAGTATGATCCAATTTCTGGAAAAATATGTACATGAAATTCTTACTAGTGGTTACCTCTAGTGAGTGGGATTGTTGGGGGATGAGGACTTTGACTTTTTACTTTAACTCTTCTGCACATTGCATATGGATTGAAGCTTACTTTGTAGGCAAATGTGGCTTATTTACGCTTTTCCAAACTCTGCAATTCATCCAGGAAGGTCTCTTCATATGACACCCACATTCCCACTTCTGTGCCTTGGGCTCAGGTCCTACTCTTCCTTTTTCTTTGCACATTTAAGTCTTGTCCATTCTTCAAGGACCAGCTCAAATGCCAACAATTCCATGAGAACTTTCTAAACTCCTTAAAAGTACACTGCTCTCTTCCTTCTTGGTATTTCCACTGTACACAGCTGTGCATTTGATTATTCTCTCACTTATATTTGTTGACCTTTTCCAATTTCTAAGCATCTTAAGAGGACAAAGTATGTTTAAAATTATTAAAATTCTTCTGCACTCCCACATTACAGTCAGTATGAAGCATAGCATTCAATACTTTTAAATATGTGATAGTTTCCTCAGGATATACATATTACTTTCAAAAGGGCGAGCCTGGCCAGGCGCGGTGGCTCACGCCTGTAATCTCAGCACTTTGGGAGGCCGAGGCGGGTGGATCACCTGAGGTCAGGAGTTCGAGACCAGCCTGGCCAACATGGTGAAACCCCATCTCTACTAAAAATAAAAAAATTAGCCGGGCATGGTGGCGGGCCCCTGTAATCCCAGCTACTCAGGAGGCTGAGACAGGAGAATGGCTTGAACCCAGGAGGCAGAGATTGTAGCGAGCAGAGGTCGCGCCACTGCACTCCAGCTTGGGCGACATGGGAAGACTCTGTCTCAAAAAAAAAAAAGCCGAGCCTTGTCATTTAGTTCCTAGGTCTTGTGGCCTACATTTTATTTTCTTTATTTAGAGATGTGCAGATGGTATAAAATCTACTTTTTTAGAATAAATTCATATTTTGTACCTCTGAAATTTTCCATTCAAGGGAATTTTAAAAAATTGAGATCTGATTTATTCACAATTCTGACGGTAAGCAGAACACTTACTTAATTTAGCAAACAGCTTTCTAAGTATCCTCCCCACATAATAAAACAAAAAACTAGGGTCTTCAAAGAATATTTCAGTAACAAGAATATAAAAATATTGAATACCAACTAAAGAAGAGCAATAGATATAATATCGTAATATCACTTTTATCCAGTGTAAGACAATTTTTAAGCTTTATTTTTATGAAACATTTCAGATTCCCTCATATCACAGCACATCAATAAGCAGTATGTACACAGACTGACTTTTATAGTACATGTCATGTCCCAAATTCCCAATCCTAGGTAAGATATCAAGTTACAAAATACAAGTGCCGATAATTAAACTATAGGTAGTATATTAAACAAAAGCGAATTTTTAGCAATTATGTGAAATAAGGCTTTAATCAAAGCAAGACTTAATGCCACAAGGTGTCTTTTTTCCCAAGAGTAATTAATTCAATCAAGCCCATGATTCCAAGCTCAAGTGACAAGTTTTATATTCTTGAAGCAAACAAGAAAAGGCAATCAATGCTTAAGTGGTATATTTTAGTATATATTATATTTCTGGACAATCTCTCGTTGCATTCAATTTTTAGAACTTGTCTTGGGTCTAATAAAACAAAAGAATTAGAGAAGAAAGCCCACGCCACTTTGAGGAATGTAACATAATTGTTTTGTCTGGGTACAAAGGTACGTTACAACACTGGGGGTCTTTAGTCAACTTCCCATACTAATTGACTCACCAAAAGCATACTTCCTTCAGCTACAACTGTAATTGGAACACACAGATTTTACCTGAAGAAAATCCTGTACTTCCAGTTTTAAAAAGCAGACAATTCTATGAAGAAGCAACCATTTAAATATCTAACTATACATGTTTAAGTTTTTACAACTTCATGCCTTATGAGGAATTTTGATTTCAGAAGTATCATTTCACAGACTCAGTATCACATATTTATACATATTTCATACAGTATAGTATTAGAAACTGTAAATGGCACAGAATAATCATAATTATCACAAAATTTTAACAATTTCCAGTGATCTTAAAAAGACAAATTATAACCGCCTTTGCTCAGCTAAGATATCCAGTTATGGTTATAACTTTCGAAAATCCTAAAGTTATGTGAAAAAATTAGTCAAAGAAAATCTGTAAACCTGATACTTTCCAATATTTTAAATATGCATAGCTAAAGAGAAAATAAAGGGGTTGATCTGGCACATGAATAATTAAGGCAATGAATTTTACAACCCTGAGCCACTTTGGCAACTATTTTAGGTTTCACATAATTTTCACAGTCTTAGTACCACCATTTTCATTCAGATAAAAGAAATGACCTTTTGAAATCATGGGCATCAAATTTGGTGCTTATGGACAAGAATCACAACTAGAAGCTAGAGACAAAATGGATCACAGCAAGCACAGTTTCCTTCAAAGTATAAGGAATGTTATAGAATATACAATAGCGATAGTTTAGAAACCTTGGGAAGCTCACATTTCTTTAGTTATTTTGTTTTACTAAACAATTTGAAGTAAGCATTATATTCACGTTTAAAAACAAAGCAAGGAAAAATAAAAAATGAAACAAGAAAAATGCAGCATGGAACAGTTTAGGAGGCACAGAAGGTTCTCTTCTTCCCTTTGTTTTGGGCACATTGTCTCACCTGTTTTCACTTTGTTACAAAAAGAAACAAAATCAAATCTCTGCTCAGAGTGGTCATAGTGAGAACACTGAGATTTGCATATGTTTTTCTAATTTCCCATCCATCTAGACCCTGAAATCTAAATAAATATTTCAGTTAAAACTTTTTTTCCATTTGCATGAAGTCTGGGTCACTATATATCCTACCCTGAATGAGGGAGAATGGGACAGCTATATCTTATACTGAAGCGGTGGCAGCTAAAACCTGGCAACTGCTGCCAGAGTCCCCAATGTGTCTTGCTTATTATTATTTTTTAAAATGTGACAAAGACAAAAGCTACAGCTGGAAACTCACACAATTTAGAAATATGTTGAAAAATTTTATTATAGTCCTTAGGATTTCCAAGCAAATGCTCCCAAATCAAGTACTACAAAGCTGCTAATTAGCAATTGAAAATTAGCCATTCAAATTACATTAGAAATATTTGCTGAATTGTTTTTATGAAAGCTTCCTCTTGGATTCTGTAAGGATCAGAGTATCTGAATCCACAAACCAGCTAGTTTCAAGAAAAAATTCTTTTGACTAAAACTTACCTTAAAACCAATTTTCCCAACTCTTTTCCTTTTCCCAAATTGTCCAACGTTTTGAGGAGAAATATATGAGACAGGGTGTTTTATACGGCGCTGTACCCTTTAGGAAACCTAACATTTTAGTGAAGTGGGAAACTTTTCACAACATACTTAAACTCTATGTATTTATAGATATTATGACTCTGCTGTATAATATATACTGTGGAAAAAAAAAAAGAAAGAAAAGACTAGCCTGAGCAACATGGCAAAACCCCATCTCTACAAAAAATACAAAAATTAGCTGGGTGTGGTGGTGCCTGCCTGTGGTTCCTGCTACATGGGAGGCTGAGGTGGGAGGATTGCCTGGGCCCGGGAGGTCAAGGCTACAGTGAGTCGAGACTTTGCCACTGCACTCCAGCCTGCGCAACAGGGTGAGACCCTGTCTCAAAAAAAAAAAAAAAAAAAAAAAAGAAAAAAGAAAAGTGTTTTATCAAAGGATAAAACTGAAATGCTATAATGTATAGTGTGACCATAATTTCAGAAGAAGAGAATTAGCATAATTTAAAAGGACAGCTAGCATACTACATGTTTTAATAATTCCAGTATTTTTGTTATTTGGGCTTAATTTAACTTCCTCTTTTTGATTTTTGTATTTTTAAGAGGGCACTTTTAATTTTCAAGTTGTGTTTGAAACTATAGAGTATGCTAATACAACTTAATATAAATATAAATAATATATAAGCTCTCTCTCTGTATATATATACACATATAAACAGACCCAAACATTAGACCACTGATGTTGTACTTTCAGGATTCACACGAATAAGTCTAGATGCATTCCTCAGATCTTGGAGTTGCTTGGCAGGTTTCCCCACACCTTCTTCAAACCTTTTCTCCACCACAGGGAGGACTGTTTCATATAAAAAGGATGCATTCTGTCTGATAAAAGCTTTCTTCTCTGGATCCTGCTCACATCGAAGACTATAATCCACATGCTGAACAGCAACCAAAATGATTTCCACCAGGCTCTCCAAAAGTACCATGTGCAGCTCTGGGAAATACAGCTTCAGGGCCTCTTCCAAGAAGCCCATGGTCTGTTTGGTGAAAGCAACCACTGTGTAACTTAGGTTCACCCAGCAGTCATCCCCTGTGTACTGCTCAAAGTTACTTACCCCACAACTTTTCATCTCTTCTTTGAGCTTACCCAGGGCTTCTGGCGTCATCAAGTTCATCCTCCTCCACATCTCTTCAGAGTTGCGATGTTTAGTGGCTTCAATGATGATTTCTTTGTAACTGTGCAAGGCCCCTTGGATGTCTTTCACCAGAAGGGCATGGATGATGAAGGTGAGATCCAGTCCGATATCACCCAGTTGCTGGCAATGCTCCTTAGCCACTTTTACACACTCAGCTGCTGTAGAGAGGCTCTCCTTACTATCAAACACCTGCTTGCTAAAAGCATCCACGAACATGCCCATGGCTGATCTTGCCCAGACCACAAAGGCAGAGTAGCAGCCGCTGTCAGTGCCTGCAAAATCGATCTCAAATTCTCTTGCAGTCTCGAGAAGGCTGGTAAAGAAGACATGGCACAGCTTATGAATATAGAGTAAAGTGGCACCTTCAATGCGAAGCTGACGAATTGCAGTATGAACAGCGGCTGCCCTGTTTCTCAAAAATAGCTCACAGGCCTTCGTGCACTGGCCCAGCCGGATCAGTTGTGAAACTGCTCTGCGAGTAGCCTTCGGACCACCTCTCAGGGAACGATCTGGGGAGAGTTCGAAAACTAGCACCTCAGTGAGCTGTCTAACTCGCTCCTCCACTTTGGCCCTTAGTTCTTTTACAGGAGGTGGGCTAGGCTTATCTTCCAGGTAATGGTTCAATTTATCCAGCAGGTCAACGGCCCCTTCGAAGTCTCTCTGCGCAATGCAGACATCCAGGTCTTCAGGTAACTCCTGGATCCATTCCATGGAGAGGTCCACCTTCTCTTCCTCTACCTCAGGAACAGCTGGTTCTTCTTCTTCGTCATCCTCAAATGGGTTAGTGGCCTTGGAAGTCACTTGGGGTGGCCCTCGAGGGGCCGCTGCCTCCTCCTGCTCCCTTCGCCTTTTCTCACTGAGGGCTCTCTTGGTGTCCTCCAGCACTTCCAGCCACTCTCGTTTGATTTTAGCATTTTCGGCCTGGAAAATACGGCTCTCGGGGAACATAAGCAGCTTGAACATGTCCTTCATGGGCGGGTTGTCCTTGACATTGACTACGGCCAAACCATCTAGGGAATAGAGAGCGTTGTAGCGATACATCCCCCGCCGCTGAGGCAGCCAGGTAGCCACCAACAAACAATCGTTCATGAGAAAGCCGTGCACCCGCTGCAGTTGGGCCATGTGGTCCGCATCGTATTCCACTAGGTCCCCATTGTACACCAGGTACTGTCCCGGCGTCTCCAACAGATGCCTGCAGCCTTCCACCTTCTCAAGCAGGGTGGTGAGAGTGCGCTGCTTTCCTTCCTCGCCTGGACCGCAGCCGTCGCGGGAGGCACCCCCGGGGGTGGGGAAAAAGCCGGCCTGGCCTCGGAGGTGGTCTCGGCCCCCCGCCCCACCGACTCCCTCCTCCCCTCCAGAGGCGGCGGCGGCTCCGGCGGCAGCTGCGGCAGGCAGCAACGTAAGCGGGATGCTCTCCAGGCTGCTTTTCTGCTCGGTCAGCAAGTGGCTGAGCTGGTACATCTCGCTCTCCAGGTAGGAGATCTCGCGGGCCGTCTCTATGAACTGCCGGTAGTTCTGGTAGACGTTGCGCTTCAGGTTCTGCGCCGTCTCCTCCGCCAGCGCCTGGATGCGCTGCCGGTGCTCCTGGAGGTCCCGGTCCCCATCCGACTGCTGCGAGAGCTGCTTCACATACAGCCGCGCCTCAAAACCCCCTGACTCTAGCTGCCGACGCAGGCGGCTCGCCCCACTGTCCGACATCGACATCGCCATCGCCATTTCCGTTCGGGTCTCACGCACTCACTGTCACTAACGGCGCCGCAGCCTCCGCGGCTGTCTAGACCCACCCAAGGCCAGCCGAGCTCCTGGGCTGAGGAAGCAGGAATGGGAACGAGACGAGTACGCCTGCGCTGGGTCTGAGCGTCAGACACTGCGCCTGCGCAAGTGGGCCGAGCGCAGACATTGCGCCTGCGCAGGAATGCCATCGGTTAAAGCGCATGCGCAAGATGAGCTCTTGCGGAAGTGAGGGGAGGGAGAAGCCGAGCGAAATTTCGGTACTGCGCATGAACCGGGCGTGACGTTGAGGTTTGAAATAACCGGCAAAGAGTAAAGGCTGGAACTAGCTTTCTGAAAGCTTCGTAGGGCCCGAGCGCTGTGAGCCCAGGTTCTGCGCCCACTAGGAGGTGTCATGCTGACTGCTTTTTTAAAGCCCTAGAATCTTGGCTTCGGCGTTTGGGGTAAGCTCCGTTCTCGTTCTCAAGCGCGTTTCCGCGAACTCTCGCGGGATTGACTGGCCGTCTCGAGAGCCCGCATCTCCTAGGAGCTAGTCCTGGTCCTCGGCTAGGCGGCTGGGGGTCGCGGCCTAACTCGGGAGCCAGCCTGACGCCGGCGGACCCCTCCTGTGATCCTGGCAACGATGGATGATGATCTGATGTTGGCACTGCGGCTTCAGGAGGAGTGGAACTTGCAGGAGGCGGAGCGTGATCATGCCCAGGAGTCCCTGTCGCTAGTGGACGCGTCGTGGGAGTTGGTGGACCCCACACCGGACTTGCAGGCACTGTTTGTTCAGTTTAACGACCAATTCTTCTGGGGCCAGCTGGAGGCCGTCGAGGTGAAGTGGAGCGTGCGAATGACCCTGTGAGTTCCGAGCCCCGCTGGGGAAAGAGGCGGGACTGGCAGCTTTCCTGCAGCTCGCGGCCCTGGTGTTCTCTCCTTTCTCTAGTCCGACGGTCCCAGGGGGCGTTAAATGAGGGGGGTCTGGTTTTGGACCTGGCAGTTCCTGCCTTGGCGTATTTCTGTCTTCCTTACCTTTTCTCCCACTCGAACAATAAGAAAGCTGTGTAGACCACACCGCCACAGTTGGACTCAGGGCCATAACAAGAAAAGAGATTTTTATTTGAATTTCACTAAACTTGAAAATAACAAGTTCCTGATTTGCCTTATGATAATGCTGTAGGACCCAGAAGGCAGAAGCAACCAAATCTGCACCTAAGAAAGTGCTGAGGACGCAGAGTAACCTCCAAAGGATGTGTGTTCTCCTCCTCTATTCCCGTTAGGAACCCACTTTAGTGAGCCCGTGTGTTGCATTGGGGATCTTCAGTGATGCTTTTAAAACGATTCTTTTTCTACACGCTAAATTTGAGAAATCACTATTTGAAATAATAATCTACTCCTGCATGTGAACAGGGTTAAGTTTAAGATACAGTTATATCCCAGCATGCTTGTTTTTGAGTTGATAGAAAACAACCTACAGTCAAATTAAGATATGATATTAAATCGTGTTTAAAGTACCAATCTCCTTTATACAGGCGTCTGTTATGATTTTGGAGATATGCTACTGGAGATACTTGCTTGTTAGTAACACCAAACCGTAATTTGTCGGAAGGAGACTGGGAGTAGCAGAATAGGATTGCCTTTGAGCTGTTGCAGCCTAGCTAGGGCAAGGGGAGCTGCAGTTGGGCCATGTGGTCCGCCGCATCGTATTCCATTAGGTCCCCGTTGTACACTGGGTACTGTCCTGGCGTCTCTAGCAGGTGCCTGCAGCCTTCCATCTTCTCATGCAGGGTGGTGAGAGCGCGCTGCTTTCCTTCCTCGCCCGGCGGGGATCAGAGCCGTCGCGGGAGGCGCCCGCGGGGGTTGTAACTAATTAATTAGGTGAAATGCAAGTATCTGCTAACCAAGGGGGTATACTTTCATGAAAGCCATCTGCCAACTGAGTTCTCTTAGTGTGAACTGCCCAAGAACGTGTAAGGACTTGGGCATATTTGGTCAATGTAACATTTTTATGGTGATTGTTTTCTAGGTGTGCTGGGATATGCAGCTATGAAGGGAAGGGTGGAATGTGTTCCATCCGTCTCAGCGAACCCCTTTTGAAGTTGAGACCAAGAAAGGATCTTGTAGAGGTATTTTTCATGTAAACTTGCTTCCTAACTCAGTAATTTACAAATACTTGTCATTGATTTAGACTGCTGTGAATTCGCCTGTATGTATCTTTAAAAAAAGTCACTTTGCCCTCAGTGCAAACTTGAATTATGGGGCAAACAATAATGAACACCTTATGTTTTTTATAGTGCTTCATAGTAAAAAAAATAATAAAAATAAAAATAAAAATAAAAAAGGCCTCTAGGGGCCGGGCGCGGTGGCTCACGCCTGTAATCCCAGCACTTTGGGAGGCCGAGGCGGGCGGATCACGAGGTCAGAAGATCGAGAACATCCTAGCCAACACGGTGAAACCCTGTCTCTACTAAAAAAAAATACAAAAATTTAGCTGGGCGTGGTGGCGGGCGCCTGTAGTCCCAGCTACTCGGGAGGCTGAGGCAGGAGAATGGCATGAACCGAGGAGGCGGAGCTTGCAATGAGCCGAGATCGCGCCACTGCACTCCAGCCTGGGTGACAGAGCGAGACTCTGTCTCAAAAAAAAAAATTCTTCTACGTATATTATCTGTTTTGATTTTACAACAGCCATGTTTATGTTTATGTGTTGCTGTTTTCATTTTTATGAGTAAAGAAATTAAGGTTCAGAGAGGTTAAGTAACTGGCTTAAGTTACTTATTTAGAAGCAGAGAAAACAAGATCCACATGTTCCTGTTAAGAAACACAAATTTTGATTCTCCTTAGTTGGGCTGCAACACTGCTGTGTTCTCAGGACACCTAGCTGAGCTGGCAGCAGAAACCAGTGTGAGGGCACGCTTCACATTTAGAGCTGGTACTTACTTCTGCTAGCAGAATGGAGCAGTAGGAGCTGAGGCAGGAGGATCTCTCGAACCCGGGAGACGGAGGTTGCAGTGAGCCGAGACCGCGCCATTGCATTCCAGCCTGGGCAACAAGAGTGAAACTCTGTCTCAAAAAAAAAAAAAAAAAAAGAAAGAATTATCTGTACAAAAGAGCACAGTGGTAGTTTCTCAGCATGGGGTGGGAAGCATGTTAAAACATGCTTGGAGATGAGAGATGCTGTTTTTAAGGATAATAAAAGGCAATGGATTACATAACAGTGTGAATATACTCAGCACTGAACTGTACACGTAAAAATGGGTAAGATGGGGAATTTTGTTAATTTTTTTTACCAGTTTGTTTAAAAAATAGCTACTAAATGTAAAATGGTACAGTTGAAATACTTGGTTAATGAAAAAGAACAAAGCTCAGATGATAGAAAGGTAGGTGTATTTATTTATCAATTTATTTATTTATCAATTTATCAATAAATAATGTAAGTGGACTAAACACTCCATTAAATACATGGAATGGCATGCTAGATTAAAAGAGACATGCTTACAGTAAAGACACACTTATTTTAAATTTAAAAGGATGAGGAAAAGTAATCATCCAGACACTTAACAGGAGAAAACTATTGCGGCTGTAAGGTTGAGTACTCATTATCCAAAGTGGGACCAGAAGTGTTTCAGATTTCAGATTTTTTTTTTTATTTGGAATATTTGCATTATACTTACTGGTTGAGCTTCCCTAATCCAAAAGTCCCAAATCTAAAATGGCTTTAGTGAGTATTTCCTTAGAACATAATCTTTAAGCATCTTGTAAGTGCTCAAAAAGTTTTAGATTTTGGAGCATTTCAGATTTTGGATTGTCAAATTAGGGATTTTCAACCAGTATTAGTATCAGACTAAAGACTTCAAGGAAAGAAGTTTTACTAGAGGAAAAGTGGGATATTTTATAATAATAAAATAATCTATTAAACAACAATACATAATGTCCCTAAAAGTAATAACATAACTTTAAATTTTATGAGGCATAAATTAGCAGAAGCAAAAAGAATGTACAATCAGGCTGGGCGTGGTGGCTCACGCCCATAATCCCAGCACTTTGGGAAGCTGAGATAGGCGGATCACTTGAGGCCAGGAGTTCAAGACCAGCCTGACCAACATGGTGAAACCCCATCTCTACTAAAAATACAAAAATTAGCTGGGTGTGGTGACACACACCCATAGTCCCAGCTACTCAGGAGGCTGACGCACAAGAATCGCATGAACTCGGGAGGCGGAGGTTACAGTGAGCTGAGATAACACCAGGGCACTACAGCCTGGGGTGACAGAGCAAGACCTTGTCTCACTACAGCCTCAACCTCCCGGGCCCAAGCAATCCTCCCGCCTCAGCCTCCCAAAGTGCTGGGATTACAGGTGTCAGCCACGACGCCCAGCCTCATACTTGCAGAATGTTAACACAGACTTCTTAGTGACCCAATGAATAAGCAGAAAAAAAAATACACATTTTAAAAAGTTGAACAGCATGATTAACCAAATCAGCCTTACAAGGAGCCCTAACTGGTAGAGTTGCTTAATGAATATGTATTGGGTAAATGATTACATAAACACATGAGAAAAAAAATGTTTTTAAGTAGTGGGTGAGAAGAGAATGGGGAATGTATAATGGTATCAAGTGAGCGTTTCCTGTTGGCAGAAAGTTACAAAATGACATTTTCGTCAATGACAGGCCCCATATATAACAGTGGTCCCATAAGATTATAAGACCATATTTTTATTTATTTTTATTTTTTGTTTTTTGAGATGGAGTTTTGCTCTTGTTGCCCAGGCTGGAGTGCAGTGACATGATCTCGGCTCACTGCAGCCTCCGCCTCCCTGGTTCAAGGGATCCTCCTACCTCAGCCTCCCAAGTAGCTTCGATTAAAGGTGTGCGCCACCACGCCGGGCTAATTTTTGTATTTTTAGTAGAGGCGGAGTTTCACCATGTTGGCCAGGCTGGTCTCAAACTCCTGACCCCAGGTGATCCTTCTGCCTCAGCCTCCCAAAGTGAATGGGATTACAGGTATGAGCCACCGTGCCCGGCTAAGACCATTTTTTTTTTTTTTGAGACAGAGTCTCGCTCTAGTGCCCAGGCTGGAGTGCAGTGGCGCATCTCCACTCACTGAAAGCGCTGCCTCCTGGGTTCAGGCCATTCTCCTGCGTCAGCCTCCCTCATAGCTGGGACTACAGGCACCCGCCACCATGCCAGGCCAATTTTTTGTATTTTTTTAGTAGAGACGGGGTTTCATCATGTTAGCCAGGATGGTTTCGATCTCCTGACCTTGTGATCCGCCCACCTCGGCCTCCCAAAGTGCTAGGATTACAGGCGTGAGCCACCACGCCTGGCCAAGACCATATTTTTATTGTACCTTTTTTCTTCTTTATATTTAGTTGCACAGATACTTACCATTGTGTTGCACTTGCCTACAGCATTCAGTACAGTAACGTCCTGTACAGGTTCGTTGCCTATAAGCAGCAGGCTATACTCTATAGCCTAGGTATATATACTCTATAGCCTAGGTATGTGTGTATATATATACACACATATATATATATTGCATAGGCTATACCATTTAGGTTTGTGTAAGTACACTCTTAAGATGTTTGCACAATGACAAAATTGCCTAACAATAGATTTTTCAGAACATACCCCTGTCAAGTGAGGCACAACTGTAGTTAACTAAATCATAATGAAGGGGGTTCAGAAAAGGAACAGACTTTATGTGGTTGAGGAGGTCAAGAAAAGCTTTATAACTGTACATTTTGTTACTACCATCACCACTCCTTCTGCTCACTGTTGAGCACCTATTGTGTGTCAGACTTTGGACTAAACATAGTCTTTACCACAGCCATGCAAAATGAGGATATCCCATTTTAGGGATGAGGAGCCACTTGGAACCTGTCCCAGGTCTCATGCATATGATCGTGGGTTTAGGTTCCAGTTTCCCTGACTCTGAGGCTCTTGTTCTGTCCCCTTTACCATTCAGCTCATCACTCCTGCTGATTAAAACATGGAGAGGTGAGCATTAAAGGACGAATTGTACTTTTGACAAGCAGAGATAGGACAGGAGGCTACTCTTGGCAGAAAGAGTGGGAATAATGTGAACAAAAGTGAGTTCAGACAACTGGGGGCATATTTAGAACTAGAGATAGTTCATTTTGACCGGATAGAACAGTCATGGAAAACAGAGGTATTTTGGGACTGTGTTGTATAGATCCTTGAATTAAGACTAAATGTGGAAAATGATAGATATAAAAAAATGTTCAGTACCATTTTCAAGATGTTTTTAATGTTTAATTAAATTGAATCAAAAATCAGGAACCTAAATTTGTTTCTCCTTTATGAGAATAGTTCTTTATCATTACTCTAATTTAGAATGTTGAGAAACTTTTGCAGTACCTTTCTTGAATTTGAGGCTTTTTCGTTGAGTGGCATTTACTTGAAAAATAAAGTTCTGGCTGGGTACAGTGGCTCATGCATGTAATCAGATAGATGGATTGCTTGAGCCCAGGAGTTGACCTGTCTGGGTAAGATGGTGAGACCTTGTCTCTACAAAAAATTGAAAAAACTTAGCCAGGTGTGGTGGCATGCACCTGTAATCCCAGCTGCTCAGGAAGCTGAGATAGAGGGATCACTTGATATCAAGAATTTGAGGCTGCAGTGAAATATAATTGTGCCACTGCACTCCAGTCTGGGTGAAAAAGTGAGATCCTGTCTCTGAGAAATAATAAGATAAATAAATAAAGTTCCTTTTAAGAGATACAGTTGATAATTTTTAGAGGGCTATATGAATGACCAAGTTAAAATGTTTGATTCTCTCATTTTTCTGTTCAGCATAATTTTATAAGACTAAAATTCATTAATGACAGTCTAGTTCTTCTGATGGAAATTCTTTTTTAAAAAAATTATGGAGGATCATGAAAAAGGTATGTCTTTGAAGATCTTTATGATTTTTGCTTAAAAAAATTATTTGTATTTTTTAGAGCAAAAACCCCAGCAATCTTAAATGCTTTTGTTAATTTTGCACAGAAACTTGTGCATCTTTGGTGTGGAATGAGCAGTAGGTTTTAGTGTTTGTTTTAAAGTTTTCATGATTTCTGAATCAAAACCCAAAAACTGTACAAAGCTATACACAAAGATGTCTTGTTCAATGTACTCCTCTATCTTGGACTCCTTACTTGCTGTAGGAGCTGTTAGTTTCTTTTTACCTTTTCATTTTTCTGTTTTGCAAATATTTCTATTCATTTTTATTCCTCCTCCCCACCACACAAAATTTTTCTTACACAAAATACTATGTACACTCTTCTGTACTTTGTCTTTTTCTTTTTCTTTCTTTTTTTTTTTTTTTGTTGCCCAGGCTGGATTACAATGGCATGATCTCAGTTCACTGCAACCTCTGCCTCCCAGGTTCAGGTGATTTTCCTGCCTCTTCCTCAGCCTCCCAAGTAGCTGGGATTACAGGCGCCTGCCACCATGCCTGGCTAATTTTTGTGTATTTAGTAGAGACGGGGTTTTACCATGTTGACCAGGCTGGTCTTGAACTCCTGACCTCAGGTGATCCACCTGCCTCGGCCTCCCAAAGTGTGGGATTACAGGCGTGAGCCACCGTGCCCGGCCCCCTGTCTTTTTCATTAATACGCTCTATAGCTTTCTCCAAACCATTTCATATAGATCCTTCTCATTCTTTTTTATGGCTGCATAGAATTCCATTATATGGATGTATAAAACACTGGAGTTATTTCTAATCTTTTGCTATTATAAGCAGTGTCACAGTGAATACACCTTGTACATATGGCCTTGCATGCTAGTCTAGGTACTGCTCTCTCAGAAGACAAATGCATTTGTAATTTTGTTAGATGCTACCAAATTTTCCATAGGAGAATTGCACTCCCACCGGCAGTATGTAGGAATGTTTATTTTCCCTTAGCTTTACTAATGGTGTCAAACTTTAGGAGTTTTACCAGTCTTGATAAGCAATAAATAACATCCTAGTGTAGTGTTGGGTTTTTGTGGGGGTTTTTTGTTTTTTGAGACAGGGTCTTGCTGGGTTGTCCAGGCTGGAGGTAACCATAGCTCACTGCAACCTTGAATTCGTGGCCTTAAGTGATCCTCCCATCTCCGCCTCCTGAGTAGCTAGGACTACAGATGCACAGCTAATTGTTTTATTTTTATTTTTATGTTTTTGTAGAGACAAGGTCTCACTATGTTGACCAGGCTGGTTTTGAACTCCTGGCCTCAAGCAATCCTCCCACCTCAGCCTCCCAAAGTGCTGGGATTACAGGCATGAGCCACCACGCCTGACCGTCCTTGTGTAGTATTAATTCGCATTTCTCTTTTTATAAATAAATTGGGCATTTTTTCTTTTTTTTGTATTTTAGTAGAGACGGTTTCACCATGTTGAGCAGGATGGTCTCAATCTCCTGACCTCGTGATCCAGAAGTTGGGCATTTTTTCATTTGTTTGTGGGTCATTTATACTTCTTCTGTGAACTCCATGGTCTTTGCCCATTTTGAAACTGGGTTGTCATTTCCCCGTTGACATTAGGAGCTCCTTGTATATTAGGAATAGCCTGTGATAAGAGTTATACATATATTTTTCTGAGTTTATCTTTTTACTTGGTGTTTTTTTCCTATAGAATTTTAAAGTTTTGTCTGGGTGCAGTGGCTGACGCCTATAATCCCAGCACTTCGGGAGGCTGAGGCGGGCAGATTGCTTGAGGTCAGGAGTTTAAGACCATCCTGGCCAATATGGCCAAACCCCATCTGTACTAAAATACAAAAATCAGCCAGGCATGGTGGTGCGCGCCTGTAGTGCCAGCTACTCAGGAGGCTGAGGCACGAGAATCACTTGGACCCAGGAGGCAGAGGTTGCAGTGAGCAGAGATTGAGCCACTCTGCACTCCAGCCTGGGCGACAGAGTAAGACCCTGTCTCAAAAAAAAAAAAAAAAAAATTTTAAAGTTTTTCTGTAGTTGAATTCATTGATTTTTCTGGATTTTGATTTATAGTTAAAAAGGTCTTCCTAGAACAGGGAGTTCTTAACCGGTGATTTTCAGAGCTTCAGATGTTACACAAATTTGAGTACCCCTTCTCTGAAATGCCTGGGACTAGAAGTGTCTTGGATTTCAGATTTATTTGGATTTTGGAATATTTGTGTTTTTCTTACAGGTGGAGCATCCCAAATCTGAAAATCCACAATGCTCCAATGAGCATTTCCTTTTGAGTGTCATGTCATTGCTCAAAAGTTTCTGATTTTGGAGCATTTTGGATTTTCAGAGTTGGGATGGTCAACTCATATGCAATGTTTTGTGCATGTGCGCTTATATAATTTTTATAGAATGAGGTGGGTTTTTTGTTGTTGTTTTGTTTTTGTGAGACAGTGTCTCATTCTGTCACCCAGGCTGGAGTGCAGTGGCACAATCACAGCTCACTGCAGCCTCAACCTCCCCAGGCTCAGAGGATCCTCCCACCTCAGCCTCCTGAGTGTAGCTGGGATTACAGGCATGCACCACCACACCTGGCTAATTTTTGTATTTTTTTGTAGAGACAGGGTTTTGCCATGTTGCCCAGGTTGGTCTCGAACCCCTGGGCTCAAGCGATCCTCCCACCTTTGCCTCCCAAAATGTTGGAATTACAGGTGTGAGCCACTGCACCAGGCCTAGAATGAGTTTTATCAGTTCTGAAGGAAGCCTGTGATACAGAAAAGGTAAGACTCCAGATAGAATAAGAAAATGTATATTTTCCAAAGTGTCATACAGACTCTAAAAATAATTTGATTATTTTATGTTCCAGACCCTCCTTCATGAAATGATACATGCCTATTTATTTGTCACTAATAATGACAAAGACCGAGAAGGGCATGGTCCAGAATTTTGTAAACATATGCATCGCATCAACAGCCTGACTGGAGCCAATATAACGGTATAGAAAGCCATATATATTTATGATATTTAGTAGTTGTTTATTCAATAACTCCTGAGATTTAATTAAAAGTAGAGAAATAGGTAGAAACAAATATGTTTGAGGATTTTCCACAGCGAACGAGGGGCCTAGAGAAGCGAATTGGCTTGTCTGGGACTACATGGCAGAATGGCAGCAGAGCCAGTGATATCCCCGAGGCCTCTGACCTCTTCTGAGTCAACATTATACACATAGGTAATTCAGGCCTGCAGTGCCTCTCTTCTGGAATCATAATGATCTCTTAACTTTGTTTCCTTATTATTGTCTTCTTTAGTCCATCCTATATCCTGCTACTATTGCAGATGTCATTCCCTCATCAGAATTCTTCTTTGATTCATATCTCTGTATGGCATTGTAGGAGATGGCAAAGCCTCAGGTTCAAAAAGCTGGAGGCGTCAGGCTGCTTGGATTCAAATCCTGGCTCCACCAATTACTAACTTTTCTATGCCTCATTTTATACCCACGGCAAATGAGAGTAGTAACAATACCTATCTACTGGATCCTTGTGAGGAGAAAGGATTAAAGGAGAAAGCACATCAAAACATTTTAGCCCAATCTGACACTAATTAAATATTAGTTTTATCGTATTCATTTTATTAAATAACCTTGTTCCTTTTTTACTGCCTCCAACTCTGCTACCTGTGTCCTGTTTCTTTAACTGCACTTTTGACCTCCCTGCCTTTCCTCAGATGTAGCTTCCCTAAGGCGTGCCACTGCTCTGTTTTGTGTCCGAATGCTTTTCATCGTTCCAGTGGCATCTCATTTCTCCCTCTTTTGAATCCTCAGCAGATATTTAAGCTATTACAGTTTTTTATGCTACTTTCATACTTTTGAACACAGGGTAGGTCTTGCCCATGTTTATAATACATCTGTATATGGTGTATAATGTACTGTCCTTACATGGACTTGACAAATACTGAATTGAATGTTAATAGGATACATTAAATTCTTTCTTATGTTTGGGTATTTCCTTCCTTTAAAAGGCAGCAAAATCCAGTGTGATAGAAAATGAACAGTGCTCAACTGCCATGTTTTGTTTATTTATTTAAGATAGGGTCTTGCTCTGTTGCCCAGGCTGGATGCAGTGCTACATTCATAGCCCACTGCAGATTCAACCTCCTGGGCTTAAGTGATCCTCCCACCTCAGCCTCCTGAGTAGCTGGGGCTACAGATAATGTGCCACCATGGCAAGCTAATTAAAAAAAAATTTTTTTTTTAGAGACAGGGTCTCACCATGTTGCCCAGGCTGGTCTTGAATTCGTGGGTTCAAGTGATCCTCCCATCTCAGCCTCCCAAAGTGGTGGAATTATAGACATGAGCTACCATGCCTAGCCTCTCCATGTATTACTGTTTTCTAGCCATCAGTTTTAATTTTCTAAAGACCTCATTTCATTATTAGACACAGTTACTTCAGCATTAGGAAAGTGTCTTGCAGTTTTTTAAAAAATCAGACATAAAATCCAGGTTAGCAAGAGAATTATAGAGTTGCTTGTATAAAATATATTAAGTTTCTTAACCAGAACTTATGCTTTAAGCAAAGCCCTTGTATACGTCCCATTGTTCAGCTGGAAGAGTATCTGTTCTTTTATCTTAGGTATCTGTGTGTTTTTATTTAGGAGAGGTTGTAAGGAGTGAACACTCCTTGCTTTTACAGGTTACATCCTGTTATAAGGAACTCTGCAGGGTATCTACGTTGTAGAGTAATTTTATTTTAGTGACTACATTGTTAAGTCACATTCCCAAGCTTTAGGAGTTACAGGAATTGGAAGCAAAACAGATCCAGGCCGGGTGTGGTGGCTCACGCCTGTAATCCCAGCACTTTGGGAGGCCGAAGTGGGAGGATCACTTGAGCCCAGGAGTTTGAGATCAGCCTGGGCAATATAGTGAGACCTTGTTTCCACAAAAAAATTCAAAAATTAGCCAAGCGCGGTAGCTCACGCCTGTAGTCGCGGTTACTCGAGAGGCAGAGGTGGAAGGATCACTTGAGCCTGGGAGGCGGAGGTTGCAGTGAGCCAAGATCATGCCACCTCACTCCAGCCTGGGCAAACAGAGCAAGTCCATGTCACAAAACAAACAAACAAAACAGATCCATTTGCCTGTCTTTTTTGGTAATGAATTAAGAGTTCTGAACATAATAGAGTGCGTGGTTTCCCATGCTTCTTTGCCTTAAAACCTATGTCCTTCAGTCCCTTCTGCATTTAATATAATGTGCATTCTTTGCATGCTTACCAAGTAGAAATTTTTTGCTTAGGATGGAGCGATAGTGAGTTTAAAACTATCTATAGAGTTATAGAAAGCTTAGCATTCTTTCCCACAAGGGGAATTTATTAGAAAGCTAAATATCTTTGGTAAAACACCGAAATCTTACATACAGATGCTTCTCACTCTTACACAGAGAGTTCCACTGAGAAGGCAGGAAAATAAGGTGCCCATAGTCATTTAGGAGTCATTTCAAATGGTGCTTTATAGTCCTCAGTGCCACCATGCTGGGAGGGCCGACCCTCTTTTCAGTCAGATCTTTTCCCTTACCTGTTTTCTGCTTGGGTTCTAAATAGGATTTTTGTCTAGAGGGTGAAAAAGAAGGCATCCTACTAAAGGCCTGAAAAGCACACTTGAGAGAATTTTATTTGACTCAGTGAATAATGCTTTTCTGACTGAGCACCTTCTTGGTGCCAAAAGCACTGTATTAACCACTAGAGACACAAAAATTAAAACATTCAGATCCTGGAGAACTTTTCAGTCTGGTAATAAAAATATTTCTAAACAGATAAAATGGTACCTCATAAGGCTTATTACAGAGACATAAGCACAGAACTTGGAGAATGTGGAGAGCGAGCTTAGCAGAAGCTTCATTGGGTAAGATACTTGTGTTGTTAGAGTCAGGCATTTATAGGGAGTAGTTTAGTCCTTTAGAACCCTTTAGAACCCTTTGCTTAGTTATAGGGAAAACTTCAATTTAGCGGTGGGAATGATTCTTATTTTAGTATGGTATTACATAAAATCTTATCTTTATCCTAATTTTTGATCATTTACGAATTTGATTTCTGAAACTTTTAGTGTTCATGAAGATTTTCTGTGGTTTTGTTTTTAAAAGATTTTTTTGTCCTCTAATCCCGTGTGCATCTATCTTTACACAGTTTTATGAAGTATTAACTGCTTCTGTTTCCCATTAAAATCAACTTTAGAACAGAAACTAAATATAGTTGCTTTCTCTCCCAAAATATAACTTTTCAGAAAGCTCTGGGAAACAGAAAGTTTCAAAAATTAAAAAAAAAAAAAAAAAAAAAAAAGGACTGCTTATGTACATTGTTTTCTTGCAGTTGTTAACTTGCTTATTGAATACTAAAAATTCTCTCTCCACTCAGGTATACCATACTTTTCATGATGAGGTGGATGAGTATCGGCGACACTGGTGGCGCTGCAATGGGCCGTGCCAGCACAGGCCACCGTATTACGGCTATGTCAAACGAGCTACTAACAGGGAACCCTCTGCTCATGACTATTGGTGGGCTGAGCACCAGAAAGCCTGTGGAGGCACTTACATAAAAATCAAGGAACCACAGAATTACTCAAAAAAAGGCAAAGGAAAGACAAAACTAGGAAAGGAACCAGTATCGGCCGCAGAGAATAAAGGTACCTTCGTGTATATTCTTCTGATTTTTATGTGACCAAAGCTACGATGTAAAGACAATACTGTCCTTCAGAGAACTGGTATTAAAATAAACTCAAGGGTCGTTTCTGGTGTAGAAGTCTTCAAGTGTAGACTTAAGGAAAAAATCCTATTGTCCATGAAATGATGATAGGAAAATAGACTGCTCTGTACAGAAGTAAGTAAAAGTAGGAATAGTCTCCACGGATATTTTTATTTTTATTAACTTTTTTCAGTTTCTTTTTATTCAAAGAAACAAAACTCAATCTCTGATAATATTTGAGGTAAAGTTCCTTTCCCTATCTTGACTCACTGAGTTATTAGGAAACAGAAGGCAAAAAGATTGTCAAAATAAAAACAATAATTCAAGTAACAATGCCCGGAATATACGTCCTAACTACACCCCTTCCTATCAGTTGGATTCTATCCAAGTGACTTCTATTGATGTATGTATGTTCATTCAAAGAATGGGAAAAGGATATGACATATATTTGCCAGTACTTCATCTTCAAGATTTACCCTTTTCCTGTGAAGTTCAGAGTTACTGAAGATGCTTCTTCCCTTGGGAAGTTGTTGATTTGATGTGGTAGAACTCAAGAACATAGGTTATATTTCCCAAATCTTTAATTATTGAGTGAAGGAGCTATAGATGAATTGATATGGAAAGACCATATCTTCATTTTCATAAGTAGAAGGAAAGATAAGAATGAGGCAGCAGATTTTCCCTCCTGGAATTACACATAAAGGACACTAAGCAATTTTCAAGGTAAATGTTGCCTTGTGAATTGGTCTTTGGCATGATAAGATTCTTTATTTAAATATGAGAGAATTTTTTTTATCCTTTATATTCTCTCAATATCAGAACTCCTGAATTCTGAAGATTGCCTTTCTCCCATTAATAGGATTGCATGGATGTAAGATAGAATAAAATATTATTTCTTCATTTTGAGAAAACTGTACATTAGTTTAATGTTTGTTACAGTATTTCTTTTGAGTTGAGGCACTTACATAAAAATCTTCTTTGCTTTTTTTGCAGATAAACCCAACAAAGGTGAGGCCCAGCTAGTAATCCCTTTTAGTGGGAAAGGATATGTTCTGGGAGAAACAAGCAATTTACCTTCACCTGGGAAACTGATCACTTCACACGCCATTAATAAAACCCAAGATCTTTTAAATCAAAACCATTCAGCAAATGCTGTAAGACCTAATTCTAAAATCAAGGTGAAATTTGAACAGAATGATTCAAGTAAAAATTCTCATCTGGTCTCCCCTGCTGTTAGTAACAGTCACCAAAGTGTTCTAAGCAACTACTTTCCTAGAGTATCAGTTGCCAGCCAAAAGGCTTTCAGAGGTGGGAATGGATCTCCAAGGATAAGTGTAACAGTTGGCAACATCCCTAAAAACTCAGTCTCTTCTAGTTCTCAAAGAAGGGTTTCATCTTCTAAGATATCCCTAAGAAATTCTTCAAAAGTAATGGAATCAGCATCTGTGATGCCATCCCAGGATGTGAGTGGGTCTGAAGATACATTCCAAAATAAACGACCTAGGCTAGAAGATAAGACTGTTTTTGACAATTTTTTTATCAAGAAAGAGCAAATAAAAAGCAGTGGTAATGATCCAAAGTATAGTACAACCACAGCTCAGAATTCCAGCAGTTCATCCAGCCAGAGCAAAATGGTTAATTGCCCAGTTTGTCAGAATGAAGTTTTGGAGTCTCAGATTAATGAGCACTTGGACTGGTGCCTTGAAGGTGACAGCATCAAAGTCAAAGGCTGAAGAAGTCTTTGAAAAAGCTTTCAAAGTCTCAAGTACCACCTGTATTACCTCACTAATGTGCTATGTCAGCCAGTCAGGAAGTTCTGGTTAATACTAAGATTTGTAGGTTATAATCCAGTTCACGTAACCAATACAAAATGTCCTATTTTATATATATACATATAAGATTGTAATTTTAAGATGTTTTGTGTCTCAGGGTGCTACATTCACTCTTGCCTTAGGTATACTGTAACCCAGGTTCTGCCTGTCATGTATAATTTTTAGATACTTTTGTTCTTTCTTGCTCTTAAGGATTTTAAAAATCTGTTAATCTTTTTATTTATATATTTTCCTGAAAATACTCATATGGGGAATCCTGTCAGGTATTTGATTATATTGACTATTTCTTTATTAATAGTATTAGAACTCATTCCCTGAATTGATGTAAATCTTCATAGTGTCAGACATACTGACCAAAACCACAATCTAGACTACAAAGTATATTGTTTTAGAGTACTCAAATTGTATTATTTATTAATTTTTTTTGTTTGCAAAATCTTAACAGGCACTGTATTTTCTATATTTTAAAGAATTTTATTTGTCCCACTTTTACTAAACGGTGGCAGCAGATTTTAAGTTAAAGAATATGGAATATAGTAAAATAAGTAAATTTCTTTTGGAATATTTTTAGTAACAAATAGCCACTATAATTCTGTAGGCCAGATTTTATATTGAGTTTAGCTGTTTTCTCAAAATTTAGCAGAGTGGTTAAAATTCTGTGCTAATAAGTAACTGATACGTATAACATAAACATAACAAAGTTGCCTAGTTGATGTAACAGTGGAAAGTTATCTGGAAATAGTATTTTGAACTTTAAGCCAAGTTTAAACCATTATAATAAAAGGAATACCATTTGTGCATTTAAAGTAATCTTTTTAAAAAAAAAATATTTTCCATGTTATAGGGAAAGGACAAAGAGACTTTTATCAGTTTGCTTTTTGTCTTGTGGCTGTACATGCTGTTGGCACAGCCCTAACAGTTGTTCACAAGTTTTCTTTTTTCTTGTTGCAATTTTCCTTCACTTTGTTGTAATACAGGTGCACAAATCTTAAGTGCACAGCTGGGTAAACTTCTACAGTGTTCGCCTGTGTAACTACTACCCGGATCAAGTTAGAGAACACTTCCATTGCCACAGAAGGCTTCCTATAGGTGTCTGTTCCCAGTTGATACCCATGACCCTCGCCACCTCCAGAGGTCCCCACTGTTTTCACCCCATCATCGCAGATTATTTTTGAATTTTATAATGTAGTATCTTTGTTCCTATGTGTAGCAGGAGTTCATTTTCATTGCTCTTGCATTTGTATGAATATACTAGAATTTATTCATCCATTCTAATGTTAACGGGCATTTGAATTATTTCCAGTTTGGGGCTGTTAAGCATAATGCTGCTAAGAACATTCTTATCTTTTCTGTCGGGTATATATACAGGAATGGAATTGCTGAGTCACGGGGTATATTTCTGTTTAGCTTTAGTAAATTCTGCCAGTTTACACTCCTCAGCAATGTATGAGAGTTTTAGTTGTTCACCATTCATAACACTGTTACCAGCCCTTTTCATTTTAGACTGGTTGGCTGTTCACAAGTTTTGATATTCCTTAAAGCATTAAGTTAAAACACTTTAATAAATATTTATAAATAGGTATTAAAATGTATATTATGTTCAATATATAGTTATATTTTCATAGAGGATCATTTTCTCTAAATGAATGTAACAAATTATGTGTAATTAAATGCTTCCTGAGCCAAAACCATACAAGGTTCTGGGGCTGTGAAGTAGCTAAGATGGTCCATGCCCTAGAGGAGCTTTACAGCGTAGTTGGGGAGTAAGACAAATGCACATTAATCTCCTTAGAGTTTGCTAAGTGCTATGACAAGGGTTTTTGCTGGGTGCTGTGGGTAAACTGTAGGAAGAACAATTAGCTCAGCGCAGGACTTTGGGGGATGTTTCTTGGAGGAGACAACATCCAAAGTTGAATCATGTAGAGTGGGTCGAGTTAGCCTGGTTAAAGAAGGGTGGGGAAGAACCTTTCAAAGGGAAGAAGGAACACAAAGTCATGTTCCGAGGGAACTGAATGCTACTCCAAGTGAATAGAGTAAAATGTGAGGGGCAAAATGGCCAAAGGAGAGATGGCAGATAGGACAGATCTAGCTAAGTAGTACAAGTGTGAGGCCAGGGATCTCATGTTCCTCACTTTATGTCTGGTTTGTGTGATACCTGCTGCTAAGCATCTCTTAATTAAGGTGGGGCTTGGAAAGGCTTATAAGCCAGTCGAGGACATGTTGAGAAGTGTTTCCAGTGGATTTTTCTGGGGACAGCATAGATGAGAGGGGGAAGGGTAGTGGCAGGGAGGGAGAGGAAAGACAATTTTTTGAGAAACAGGTAGTAAAGTCAGGAGTTGGTTTCAGGTTCTAGGGAATGATGGAAAATAGTTGAGAAAATGGAACTCAATTTGAAATTAAATAAGCCTTACTACATCTGTTAAACACTTGAGAAAATTTGCACCCTAAGAATTCTGATATTCCCCCAAATATGTCATTCATAATAGAGACATAGTTTTGTTTCTGTTTAGATTTTTCCTTTTAAAGCCAACTTCCCAACTTAGAAGCAGAGCTGGTAATTCTGGCTCAATCTTTAAATGCTATCCCCCTGCTGTGGGGACGTGGGGTCTAGATTCTGTTTTTATAAAACGGTGGGTTTTGGGTTTTGTTTTGTTTTTTGAGATGGAATCTTGCTCTGTTGCCCAGGCTGGAGTGCAGTGGCACAATCTCGGCTCACTGCAACTTCCGCCTCCGGGGTTCAAGCAATTCTCCTGCCTCAGCCTCCCAAGTAGCTGGGATTAAAGGCGAGCGCCACCACACCTGGCTAATTTTTGTATTTTTAGTAGAGATGGGGTTTCACCTTGTTGGCCAGACTGATCTCGAACTCCTAACCTCAAGTGATCTGTCCCCCCTCGGCCTCCCAAAGTGCTGGGATTACAGGCGTGAGACACCGTGCCCTGCCAAAACAGTTTATTTTAAAGTCAGTGTTGTATGTTACCTAGCCTTAATTTTTACTTTAGAAAATTGTGCTGGGCACCTGGGCGCGGTGGCTCACGCCTGTAATCCCAGCACTTTGGGAGGCCGAGGTGGGCAGATCACGAGGTCAAGAGATCGAGACCATCCTGGCCAACATGGTGAAACCCTGTCTCTACTAAAAATATAAAAAATTAGCCGGGCGTGGTGGCAGGTGCCTGTAATTCCAGCTACTCGGGAGGCTGAGGCAGGAGAATTGCTTGAACCTGGGTAGCGGAGGTTGCAGTGAGCCGAGATCATGCCATTGCACTCCAGCCTGGGCAAAAAGAGCGAAACTGTGTCAAAAAAAAAAAAAGGGAAAAAAAAAATTGCGCTGGGCATGGTGGCTCACGCCTGTAATCCCAGTACTTTGGGAGGCTGAGGTAGGTGGATGACGTGAGATCAGAAGTTCGAGACCAGCCTGGCCAACATGGTGAAACCCCGTCTTTACTAAAAATACAAAAATTAGCCAGGTGTGGTGGCATGCACCTGTAATCCCAGCTACTTAGGAGGCTGAGGCAGGAGAATCGTTTGAACCCAGGAGGCGGCGGTTGCAGTGAGCTGAGACTGCATCACTGCACTCCAACCTGGGTGACAGAGTGAGACTCTGTCTCAAACAACAACAACAAAAAGCTGGGCACGGTGGCTCACGCCTGTAATCCCAGCACTTCGGGAGGCCGAGGCGGGCAGATCACGAGATCAAGAGATCGAGACCATCCTGGCTCACATGGTGAAACCCCATCTCTACTAAAAATAAAAAAATTAGCTACTCAGGAGGCTGAGGCAGGAGAATTGCTTGAACCCAGGAGGTGGAGGTTGCAGTGAGCCGAGATTGTGCCACTGCACTCCAGCCTGGTGACAGCGCAAGACTCCGTCTCAAAAAAAAAAAAAGAAAATTTTATTTCGTTTTGCTTTTTGTAGACCATGGATATGCATATGCATATCCTAACTGGAAATTCTCAAGTGGAAAGGAAAATACTATGACAAAACTTCATACTGTCCCATTGTCTCATAGCTCTGAGATCATACTTTTAAAACTTACAGGACTTTAAAATACAAACGTCAAAGTGCAACAACTGATGTACCTTCCTGCAAAACTAGCACCTAGCTGGGACCCTTTCTGGGTGCGTGCAGTGTCAGCTCTTTATGTTGTGTTTTAAGTTTTTTATCCTGGTATTGCATTAATCGTGATCCAATGGTTTCCTTTTATTCTTTGTCTCAATTTTTTTTTTTGTCCTTGAGGCTACTGTGGACTTTTTAGCAATTTGTTGTAGTTGTTGACTATCAGCATATTCACCAAAATAAGTGAAACTCTTCATATGACAATTATAAATTAAAGTGACAAAGGAGTTGAAATTAGAACAGAATGCAATGTGCAGATTAGCTCTGGCTTTCTCCTAGTATCCCATTAGAATGTTAGAAGTTATATGATTACATATTTCATCACCACATATCTTTCGAAATGAAGAGTAGAATCTTAAATGACTCTGGACTGTAGTACACAAGCAAGGTGCCATTTGCTTTCTTCAGTACTGGTGCTAAATTTACCAAGATTTACCATCTTGCTTAGTGAACACTAGGTGGTGCTCTTGGTAAGCCAAACTTCTGGCTGAGCCAAGCCACGTGGATAAAAGAAACTTGCCTACAACTGGAACACTAATTACCGGTTGATTCATAGATAGGAAAGAACAGGTTATGATCTCAAGTTCTGTGAGGGGACACAGCAGGCCAAGAATGTGTGCTTGTTCAAACAAAGACTGATCTGCAGAACACTTTAGTCTCCCTGAACCTGTTTTCAAGCATTTCACCTTTCACTCTAAACATGTAACATAGTAGTCTCCTGCAAGAAAGAAACCCATACCCAGATATGGCAAAACAAGATCATGCTCAACCGCGTATCTTCTAGACAAGGCAAGACCTGTACTTTTGTACTGTTTCTTATAGTACTCTAAACTATGTCTTTGCCTCTACCTGAGAGGTCTGAAAGAGCAAACAGGCAGCTTTTGGATTCTTGGTGTTAAGTGAATGTTAGGGCTGGGTATTCTCATGTTCCATGGTTATACACCTTTGCAAAAAAAAAAAAAAAAAAAAAACACCTTAATGAACACTGACTCTTCTCTATACTTCTGAACAAAGTTATAGGCATATTTTCAAGCTAGAATACTCTTGAGACCCAAATCATTTCCAGGTTGTAAGCATTCCTGGTAAACTAAATATATGATAACCTGGATTTGCATGAAAGCTGGGAGGGTATTTTTTTTTTAAACAAAAGATTCCTCATAGTACTCATATATGTATTTGTACGCCTTTAAAATAATTCAATAGGTAAATATTGGCTGGGCACGGTGGCTCACACCTGTAATCCCAGGTCTTCGGAAGGCCGAAGTGGATGGGTCCCTTGAGGCCAGGAGTTTGAGACCAGCCTGGGCAACATGATGAAATCCTGTCTCTACTAAAAATACAAAAATTAGCCGGGTGTGGTGGTGGGCACCTGTAATCCCAGGTACTCGGGTGGCAAACGCACGAGAATTGTTTGAACCTAGGAGGTGGAGGTTGCAGTGAGCCGAGATCACGTCACTGCACTCCAGCCTGGGCGACAGAGCAAGACTCTGTCTCAAAAAAAAAAAATTATATATATATATAATTTGTGTGTATACATATGCATACCTACACACGTCTAAGTGGCTTTATTTTTATACGGACCCACATAAGTTTGTTAACACCAAACAGCCACCTTCATGGGATCCATGTGCAGAGGCTGGAGTCCAGCTTCTCCACGACATGAGTCACCCGAATTGTTGGGTTTGTAGGTTGTTTGGTCTCACTGATGTACGGGATTTCATTGTGCAACTATACCACAAGGGAGCATGTGTGTGTGTCCTACTTTCTAACCCTTCCTAACTGTTCTGTTCTCAGCTGCTTCCCTACCTTTTTTGCAGTGCCTTTCATTATATTTCCAGTTGGTCACCTTGTAGCTTAAATTGAGTTAATTCATCTTTTTCAATTTCTTTGCTGAGTTACTTCCACTTTTCTCAGCTTCCTCAGTGTTTTTTTCCCCCTTTGGTCCATTTTTGTTTTGAGATTTAAATTTCTAATTTCACATTGATTTTTATTTCTGCAAAGGCCTATTTAATTCAGACTAGATATTGGTAGTTTTCTTCTGCCTGTGGTTGAGAATTTTCATCAGCTGTAATTGATTCTCATTTTTTTCTTCTAGTAGTTTTTATGGATGTTATCTTCATTTTTCTGCTCATATTAAAAGGTTTTATTTTCCTTGTCTTGCAAAACCAGTTGGTTCTCTGTAGGCAGGTGCAAGGGGTTTGTGTGGCCGAGTTCCTTGATTCAAGAATGTTCTGTTGATAGAGTTTAATGGTACCAGTTAAGTGCTGGCAGTATAGGTGCGAGCCACACCTGGCCTGTCTTTTCCTTTCTACTGCCACTCTAGGACCCTGCTGCCCCATGTCTTCATCCTCTAGTTTCCACCTGACTCTCGGCCCTCACGAGGGTTCTGACGTTCGCTCTGGTGTCAGATGTGCTTTTCTCTGCCTCCACATAAGTTGAAGTCTTTTGGCCAAGCGTGCTGGCTCAATCCTGTAATCCTAGCAACTTTGGGAGACCGAGGGGGGCAGGATCGTTTAAGCCCAGGAGTTCAAGACCAGCCTGGGCAACATAGGGAGACCTCATCTCTACAAAAAATTTTAAAAAGTACCCAGGCATGGTGACACGTGCCTGTAGTCCCAGCTCCTCGGGAGGCTGAGGTGGGAAGATCGCTTGAGTCTGGGAAGTCGAGGCTGCAGTGCCGATCATGCCACTGCACTCCAGCCTGGGTGACAGAGCAAGACCCTGTCTCAAAAAAAAAAAAGAAAGAAAGACAAAGTTGAATTTTTTTTCTGTCTCATTGATAATGCTGCAGGTACAGATTATGGGTGACTGCTGTCTTTTGTCTTTATGGTTTTTGGAAGACTACGATAGAGCTTTAGATTTAGGAAGCAGCCAATATGCCTTGGAAAACCAGAAACTCAAGTACCTTCCTCTTAAATGTAAACAAACAAGCAAGAGGTACCAGACATTTAAGGAAAACTTCTAGCATGAAAGAAAAAAAATTGAAACAGAAAAAAATGTTAAACACTGTATCAATTAAGAGATTATTACATATATTTTCTTAAATTAGAGAACAAAAAAGAGCTCCTGAAACTTAGAAACCTGATAACAGACACTATATACTCATCAGAAGAATGGGAAAACAGATGTCCCCAGTCAAGACAAAGATACACAGTAACTAGAGAAGAAAATAATAGGTTCAAACCAGTAGAGGTCCTGCCTGGACAAAGGAATGCCAGAAAGAACAGAGAATGGATGGAGAAAATTTTTTAAATGTCCCAAAATGGTGGGGTGATTTTACAGTCTGCATTCCTAGCACAGAGGTTGACAAGTGGCACACATTAAAGCACACTATAAAACTATGGAGCCCTGGGGATAAGAATATTCTATGAGCTTCCACAAAGAAAAAGATTACACATAAAGAATCAGAATTAAGAATGGCTTCAGATTTCTCAGTATCTACACACTGGAACCTAGAACCAGTGAGGCAATGCTTTCAAAATTCCGGAACACGATTTCCAAAGTTACCAATGAAATGTGGTGGTAAAACAAAGATAGTGGTCTCAGAAAATTTATCATCCATACATTTCTACAGGAAGTATTAGAGGGCATGCTTCATTCAGTAAACCAAGGAAGATGAAGACATGGGATCCAGGAAACAGAACAGCTGACAGAAGAGTGGTGAAGGGTATCTCTAGAACATAGGTAAAGGGAGACCCAAGAAAGACAGCTGTGCCCCAGGCATTAAGGGCAACCAGTCCAGATTGGTGCAAGTTAGAAGCCACAGGGAACAAACGGAAAATCAAGACATTAAGGGAAAAAGTAAGTTGTGGAAGAAAAGGAAAGTCAACGTATTTACTGTATGTCTCAGCTTTGACTAGCACAGCCGTAACAGAACACGAACCTGATCTCGGTTACAGCATAGGAACAGAAGGAAGACCGGGGAGATGCATGTCTGCTTGCCTATGTGTGGTAGAGATGGTGGAGGAACCTTGGAGAGAGAGCTGCCATGTGGAGAAGTTAGGAGAAAATGCCTAACACTGAAAAAAATAAGAGGTAGCAATCCAATTATAGTATTTAAACTAATGGGCGGGGAGATATCCAAAGAATCATTTAAAACAGTTGACACTTGTTTTCTCAGGGGAAGAATGTGAGGGACTACTTTTTTTTTTTTTTTTTAATTAAGAATTTTTAAAGGCAATAATTTTTTTTTTTTTTTTTTTTTTTTGAGACACAGTCTCATTCTGTTGCGCAGGCTGGAGTGCAGTGGCGAAGACTCACCGCAACCTCTGCCTCCCAGGTTCAAGTGATTCTCCTGCCTCAGTCTCCTGAGTAGCTGGGACTACAGGTGTGTGTCACCACACCTGGCTAATTTTTGTATTTTTGGTAGAGACGATGTTTCACCATGTTGGCCAGGCTGGTCTCGAACTCCTGCCTCAAGTGATCTGCCCGCCTTGGCCTCCCAAAGTGCTGGGATTACAGGCTGAGCCACCGTGACCAGCTGGGACTACTGTTTTTCTTAACAACCATAGACAAGTTGATCTAGCCACTCGAACAAAATTAAACAAGGAAAAAGCCCACGCTCAATTCCTGGCTCTCTACCACTTACAAGCTTTGTGACTGTGAGCAAGTCACTTCTCTGATCCTGTTTTAATTACAAATGGAGACAAAATTTGCTTTGCCTACACTTTGCATGTACTAGGAAAAAAAAGTGTAAAGGTATTTTGTAGAAGACATTTGGAATAATTTTGGCAGAAAACATCCTAATCTCAATGAAGACCTTATCCAGTAACTTTCTGACCCCAATGACATCTTGTTCAGAGCAAAAATTAACAATAATTTTTGACAATTGTTTAGTAATTATTCAATAAAAACAGCTTTAGCTACTTGCAGCTGTTTAGGCTCTCCCCATCTTGTGAAGTGGCTTACATTTAGTGTGTTCTACTTATGAAACTATTTCCAGCTCATGAGGCCATGCCCTTCACACATCTCATTGGTCCCATGGTACATACTTGAGCATCGCCATGGTTCAGATAAAATTCAAACCAAAAACATAATCTGGGGGATAAATTCATGACCTGAGAACTCTAAACAATTATCTTTGAAGCAATGGAGACTAGATAGTTACTTCTGAATATTTATAAACTAATTGAAAAAATCCAACATACAATTATGTTATTAGATATGACATAAATATGTATCATTGCAGTTCATACCCAAATACAGCTCTCTTTCTTGGATCACATGCACTTTGGGAAAATAATCTGCTGAAGTGCCTTGCACCAGTGATTTAATTTACATCTAAGCTATAAAATAAGACCTGTCATTAATAAGACAAACAACACTCCTGCTTCCAAATGATTCACATTTACAACTGATAAAACCATTAGCTATTCAAAGCTCATTACCCCAATTTTCTCTCTCTGCAATTATGCTATCATATTGTTAAAGGAAAGGGGAATAATCCTCGCTGAAGGCCTACTTTGTTCCATGCATTGTAAGGTACTTTGCACACTGTATTTCATTTAGGTCTCATACAACTGTTTAAGGTGGAAGATGTGCTTTTTGTATATAACAAAGCACATCTCAAACTTCATCTCAAACTCATTTGCCCTTTACTTCAATCCACCCAGCTATATTTTAGTGTAATTCCCAAATGTTCTAAGAAATGCTGGAAAATAACAAAACACCGTGGTAAATTTTTTTTTTTTAAATAACAGATATATAAACAGGTATTTTGATCTCACCTTAATAAGAGCTCTCATATTTTAGTTATGACCACACAAATTAAACTTTCTTGCATATACACAATGGTACATCTATGACAATTAGAGATAAATGCCTAACCCCACTTCCTTTTGCAGCAGAGGGGTGATACAGATCTGTCAACAGCTATGAATGTTAAAATAATTTTAAAAATCCTACTAAAAGGGCAAGAATTCAAGTGCTGAGAATCCAAACAGACTTCATGGATCCCACAGACAGTCCAATGACCCCAGGGATGTTTCTACAATTGTTGAACTCCTATGTTTACTGTTCTCTTTCCTTCATTATCATTTACAAAAAGTTATACCAAATGTCCTAGACTAAGCCAGAAAAGCTTTATCTGATGAAAGGGATCATTCAGAAAGCCAATGTATGATAAAGGATTAAAAAACAAAAAAGACAGCTGGAAATAACCACCATAATGTTTTCAAGAACATTTATACATCTTTTTAATTAGATTAGCTTTACAAGCAACTTGAGAGCTCTTTCATAATGAAACACTGCTTTTCAAATTACATGACTTTATAGTCTATCTGTATATGAATCCTGAAAATCTTTGCCTACTATTGATAAAGGTCTGTGTTTTACAGCTGGTTAATGTGTTGAATAAAAACAGCATTATGAAGCTTTATCTTTAACCAGGATTAAACACATATAGGCCACAAACAGTTTTAAATTTTGTTTGAAATAGAGTCCTGCTTGGTGACAAGTTAACAGTCCCACTAACATGAAATGAATGGATGTTAAATAAATGGCCATCCTGATTTCTTGATCTTTTCACAATGATTTCTAAGAGAGTATATAAACTTTTCCAAAAAATATACAATTTAAGACCTGTCTGGCAAGCACAACCCACAGATAGTAGAATCTGATACTTTTACAACTGTAGAGGTACACATTTGAATGACAACAGGGGCTCCCAAATTAAACGGCTGTGGCTGTACATCTTGACAATCAAACAAACCTCCCATCAACATAAAACAATTTCTACTAACCCTAAAAAAGATAATGCTTTTGAGTTGTGGCCTAACGCCGTGCACTGTACTATAGACCAGATGGCAAAGACAACTTGCGCTCCTGGGTTGGGCTGGCAGAGGCACTTACTGTAGAGATGTGATGTTATCATCTGGAAGGAAGGGGAGGAAGTAGAACAAAACTGAATATGGGCGAGGAAAAAACAACAAGAAACTATCATTTTCTCCTGCAAATTCTCCTCAGTGAGATCACTATACTGAACATTCAATCCCATCCTAAGTCCACACTGTTCGCTTCACTACACATTTTTTTTTCATGTTTTACATGAATAGCAATGGCAATCTTTTAATAAAAATTACTGAGCTTCCCATAGAAAAGGTCTCTAATTGAATACAAACTATACAGATGCTAAAAATGTCTTAAGTTGAAATATACAGAAAATTTCTGTATACTCACATTTTGGCAAAGAAGATCAAGGACAGAGATAGAAAACCTAAGTGGGCAAGGTCTTACACCCATAATTCATGCAAAATATGGATACCACCCTTTAGGTTTTGCTAAAAAGCCTAGGAAAGTGAAGTCTAAGACATCCGTCCCAATTCATTCTTTAAATAACAAGTATGTGAGGCCTTGTGTGATTTTGTAATATTCCTTCCTTGTTTAAAAAGTAAATAAGAAAACCCAAGAAACAAAATAAAATTATCTGATTTTGCACCTGTTTTTTCTAAGCTAAACATCTTTCAGTACAGGTAAGAAGGCTGGCATCACATCTGGGAAATGCCTTAACAGATATCTGAGGAGTTACTGCACATTAAGTCAGTAACACCACACTTCAGTTTCAATGTGTACATAATCTCCCCTTGATGCTCTTCAACAGAGACAACGTTCTTGTCTGCAGATCAGACAGATCACAGTATTAGGAAAAAAACATAACAGCAAATTTGGAAGTACAATCAATTTAAGGAGAAGCAAAAGGAAAAGACTTAGAAATGGGACATTATTGTCTACATCTAGAGGATACATATACCTGAAAGCTTAAGAAAGCCCTTATCTTAGGAACTTGAAGCTGAGGATAATCTCAAGTTCACTTAGTGCCAGTCACTTTAGTTTTTTAAAAAATTTAACTTAAACCCCAGCCTAGGCAACATGGCAAAACCCCGTCTCTACTAAAAATACAAAAATTAGTCAGGCATGGTGGTGTGTGCCTGTAGTCCCAGCTAGTTGGGAGGCTGAGGTGGGAGGATCGCTTGAACCTGGGAGGCGGAGGTTGCAGTGAGCCGAGAATGCACCACTCCACTCCAGCCTGGGTAACAGAGCAAGACTGTCTCAAAAAAACAAAACAAAACAAAAAAATTTAAACTCTTCTTATTGTGTCTTTTTCCTTGTAAAACATTAACTAAAAGTTATTGGTAGTAAATGGTGACTGTTTTACAATTAGGTTTCGTTATTGACAATGTCAAAAAAAAGCAGCAATCTTTAAGAGTTCAAATTAGTGTAAGGTAGGAAGGACTACAAAACAATCTGATTTTTCAGTTGTAATTAAAGTGCTCCTTTTCTTATTTTAAGTAAAATAAAATTAATCATCAGTCACTGGCAACAATCATTATTAAGAGATCTTTTAGGGCAAAATTTAATAGTATGAAGAGGTTTACAAAAATAGATTGATGTTATTTTGAGGAATAATACTGTAATTTTTTCTCAATTCAGTTTAGATAAATTGTACCTAATATAGAAAAATTATCCCAAATTCAAACTTGATATAAAAAAGGGAGAGATGAAATGAACTCAGCTAGATAACAGATCTGGCAAAATGTAAGAATGAAAAAAATTCGACACAGGGCACTTATTTCATATCCAGATGTAAAAACCATTTTCAATTAGTAGCTTATCTTCCTCCTGTAAGCAATCACAGATTCGAAGTGGATCATGCAGTACAAAGTCACAGCAGTCAAAATCTTCTGTTTGATGCAACACAAAAAGTTGTTTCTGTTTCCTTATTAAAATGCGAACTGCTTGTCTATTTTTCTTTATCCCATTTATTCGTATTCACAAGTTAACAAATAGTTAACAATTATTGTAGGTGAAGTGGGGTATTGCTGGATCAAAGGCTCTAGAAGACATCTTTACTGACTGAATCTGAAGGTTTATTGAGTTCAACCCTCACACCTTTTTCACCTGCAAGGTAAAAAAAAAAAAAAAATTCATTAATTCACTAAGCACCAGAGAGCTTCTGCTACTGCTTTCCACTGAATTCCTAAGAGTATGGACGATATTTCAAGTTTGCAAACATCATCTGAGAACTATCACACTTGTACTTCCAAAAACTTCCCTCAGCATTCTATTGTGATGAGGTTTCAAATAGTAAACCCTCAAGGATAAAACCATCCTCTACACAGAGATAATGATTTTGTCTTTTTATTTTAAAAGCCATTTGAATTTCTTCAAGAGTGTTTGTTCAGTGTCTCTGAAAGCACACTGAGCTTCTGCCACAAATAATGGCTTTAAAAATACATAGAAAATGCATGAATATTCCATTTTTATGTAAGGTCGACGTGCGATTAGCAATGGCTCTGGAAAATACAGCTAATCAGTAATGTGAATACTCAGTGGATTTCTGGAGATAGAAAGCAGAGTTAAAGAAAAGAAGGTAAGTGGTCCATCAGATGGGAAACAGACCCCCTGCTCTTGGAGAGGCAGTCCGTAAGTGGAAGAGAAGGGGAACTGGCATAATTGAAGGATCTTCAGGTTCAGTACAAGAGTGCTGACCTATGTACACCATTAGCAGATATGGAATCTACATGTCTGTGTCATTTACTGATTTGGCATTTTAATTCATAATTCTTTGTATTAATTTTCTTCATGTCTACATTTAACATGGAAGACCTAGAGTACTGTTTAGAGCACATCCATTTGAAAAGGAAAGCGTATTAATTTAAGGAGTGAATGAGAGGAAACCATATGGCCGTTACCTAGAGTTAAGTGGCCTTTGACTGAAAAGGATAATCACAGAAAACTCAGTTTGTATTTGAATAATTTACTCAGACTTCTTTGCCTCAAATTTTCCGCATCCTTTGACAATTTTTTTGGTTAAAGGTAACAATGAAGATGACTTATGTCTTCTTAAAAAATAAGGCAAATAAGAAATCTGATAAAAAACAAAAAGTAAGTATTCATGGTGTTAACAAAGACTACGCTTGAGTTTCCTGAAAGCATCACCTGATTGCAGGGTATTTCTGTACCAATGTATCCTGGCCCCAAATGACGTTTACCTGTTAGATATTTTACTTTAGCTCGTGCTCTCTCATCTGCATCAAAATACCAAACAGTTATTGCGTACCTAAAAGAAAATTTAGAATAGGATAAGAATGATCACACTGCGGGGAAAAAGTGGTATTTTGCTGCAATGGTATATTAAAACTTGTAATGCCAAAATTATGCCTAAACTGGAATGATATCAAAAGGATAAATTTAACAGCTTATTAATACAGTAACCTCGGTGCTAAAGAATATAGCTGAGAACCAGGGGAGGCTAAAATTGATGTCTGAAGTTGATGAGTTTTTGTGACTTTCTTAACACTTATTTCAACTACTTATTTTTTTGCAAGGGAACTGCAGATCAGAAAGAGACAATAGGCCGGGCACGGTGGCTCACGCCTGTAATCCCAGCACTTCAGGAAGCCGAAGTGGGTGGATCATGAGGTCAGGACTTTGAGACCAACCTGGCCAATAGGGTGAAACCCCATCTCTACTAAAAAAAAAAAAAAAAAAGCCATACATGGTGGCACGTGCCTGTAGCCCCAGCTACTCAGGAGGCTGAGGCAGGAGAATCACTTGAACCCGGGAGGCGGAGGTTGCAGTGAGCTGAGATCATGCCACTGCACTCCAGCCTAGGTGACAGAGTAAGCCTCCCTCTAAAAAAAAAAAAAAAAAAAAAAAGACAATAAAAGGGTAAAAGAATGGCTGTTACAGAAAAAGCACATTATCAATAGCATAAGTACTAAAAGAACAGAAAAGAAACAGATAAAAGGACTCAGGGCATTGCAGGCTAACAGTTTCAACAGTCTCTGAGGACATCACTACATTATAGCAAAGAATAATGATGGATGTTTACAATTATAACCTTGACAGTTAAATTATGCTAAGAATTTTTAAGGATTTTAATCAAAGCAATTTTACTGTGTTTTGTGTTTAAACTTTGTCTAAACTTCATTTTTCTGAAAATCTGACTTACTTAGAATATTTCATTTCACCAATAAGTGAGGCATCTCTAGTTTATTAAATACTACAAAAAACAGTTATACTTTCTGATACAAATCATGGGGAAAATGTACAAATGCTATAGGAAGTGAAAGTATGCTACAGATCACCAGTTCCTGGGCAGAATATAGCAATTAGTTCAAATAAATTGTGGATTATGGCCAGTGGACACAGGGGAAAAAGCAATATTTATCAGATATAGAGCCAGTAAATATGACAGAATGAAAAATCACATAATATATTTTGAAGTAAAGAGTCTGGGAGTTTGGACAACTGGGAGCCTGAGGTGTACAGACCCCACCGCTGGTGAATCACAGAGCTGAGGTCTAAGGAGGCCTCCTGACTTCCAGACCAGACTCTGCTCTTTCCAGAGTTCCACTACCTTTCTTACCATGTGGCTTCTTCTACTTTTGGGTGGCCTTGGAAATAGGAAAGGGCTCAGATACATAATTTTATGTATCTTTTGCCCATGCCCTAAACTTTTAGTCACTTAGCAATCAGAATTCTAATACGTGGATCAACAACTTACCTTATGTCATTCTAACTTTCCAGCCTTATCACCCATTCTAGATAAGATCAGAATAGGATTCTACTTCAAGAATCCTTTTCCTCGCATGATTTTCTGTGCCTTAACTTGAACAACTACGCCTTTTCCCCTAGAACTTTACTAACACGACTGCACCCCTTGCCTCTCCTCAGCTAGGCCAGCTGAGCCTCTCCCTTCAAAGCACACTTGCCTGTCTCTCCAATGTAGCACCACGTTCGTTCCTCTCAACTCCTGTAGCACTTAGCCTCCATGCCATCTGGCATTTATTTACTATAAACTCCCAAATATCTGTTATTCATTCATCTAAAAGGACATAACCAAACCAATCTCAAGATTTCATAAAAAGGAAGATCTATGAGGCAGTTACTGAGTCAGAAAATCTTTGCAGAAGCAGCAGGGGGTAGAGACAGCACTGGGATGCCACTGGGAAGAGACATGGGATTGAAAAGGGCACATTATGTGATATGGCAGTCTTTCTTTGGTTTCCATTCAGGATTTCTTACAATCTCCAGCTACAACCTGCTTAGCTTGCTACTCACTACGTGAATTAGGATGCAGGCAACACACCTCAGAAGGCAGGAAGGAAAAAGGCACAGCTGATAATCAAGTCATTAGAGTCAACCATCATTACTAAAGCCAACTCTCCACCCAGTACATCTAAGCCTGCGCCTCTTCTCGCCACCCTAGCATCTCCTAGGCCAGATACAGCAAATGAATGCCAGGAGCTCACTATCAGAATGTTCCAAGACCTTTCCATAATAAAAAATAAGTATTTTTTTTAAATGTGCTATTTTTCTACAAATATTTACTTTCATGATAATGTCTACAATATCTTGTTTTGACAGCCAGGGCATTTTAATTGAGTCGGGATAAATGGTTTTAAAAAAAACATTTAAAATAAAGCACTAAACATAATAGGTTGCAAATACCTTGTAGAAAAAGTATAATGAACAGATGCTCATTATTTGTAAAGCTAATAGGATCATTTTTCTAACATTAACTCCCACACATGGTAACCTGGTTCCCTACTTTTCTTTCTTCTGTTTTTCTCTTCACTTCTACTCTCTGGTTACCTCTGATTTTTCTACTCTGTATCCATTTTCCTATGTTGTCCCTCACCACCTTTTAAAAAACCCTTTTCCTTCTTGATCTTTCTCTCTCCCAAGTAAAATACTCTTATAAAAATCAAAGCATGGATAGTAGTTAAGAGATGCACAAAGCAAGGAGAGAGTGCTAGAAAGATGGGAGGGCCTGTGCTTCCCTTTCTTCAGAGTGGCTGTGCAAAGAAAGACATATTTAGTACTAACTGTTAATGAGTGTTATACAATTATTTGAATTCAGATGACTGTGCAACATAAATCTTATACAATTATTCAAATTAAAATGACTGTGAAAAGTACCTGGCAGGAAATTACTCATTAGAAAGCTTTCATGTTTACTCTACAGATTCCCTCCTGTCCTACCATACTCTAAACCAATTTTTTCTGAAAAGGAATACTACCTTGTAGCATATGCTGGTTGTACTTCATGAGGGTTGCGACGGTCAGACCAGAAAAACAGCAGTCTATCAAATTTGGGTTCAATGTCAGCAAACTGGGCTTTGCCTTCTGGAAAAATTCGAAGTATACCTCCACTTACCTAGGAAAAGAGCCAAATATGTAAGTAGGAGTAACCAAAAATGCTACAAGATTAAATTTAGGGGGAAAAAAAGAGACAATTTCAATGTCTTAATTGGATTATTCACAAATACATCTCAATAAAGTATGAAGATGAGCTGCAATTTTAAAAGTATATGCACTGATGCAAGGACAAATTTAGTTCTTATTTTAGGGATATTTATTTATCTATTGAGATGGAGTCTCGCTGTCACCCAGGCTGGAGTGCAGTGGCACAATCTCAGCTCACTGCAACCTCCGCCTCCTAGATTCAAGCAACTCTCCTGCCTCAGCATCCCGAGTAGCTGGGATTACAGGCATGCGCCACCATGTCCGGCTAATTTTTGCATTTTTAGTAGAGATGGGTTTTCACCATGTTGGCCAGGTTGGACTCGAACTCCTGACCTCAGGTGATCTGCCCACCTCGGCCTCCCAAAGTGCTGGGATTACAGGTGTGAGCCACCGTGCCCAGCCATTTTAGGGATTTTTATAAATATCTGATGAAACACAAGAATGTTATCTGAATTTAAAATTGTTAAAATGATGCTTGAAAGTTTTTAAAACTACTAAACATTTATTTTTGTATGCTAATGATTTGCTTAACCCACCCTTCAAATAGATAGATTTCAAGAAATTTTGACAAAATTATTATTAGAAATAAATTATGTCAAATAGTTTACCATAAAGTTCAATAAACAATAGGATAGTCACAAATACCTCTTACTTAAATAATTCAGTATATCGTAGAAAGTGTCATCATTTATTATGACCATCATTATTGTCGTCATCACCATCACCATCACCATCAGCATACAGTTCATTAGAACCTGTGGCTCTCCCTTTCCAGACTGGGCTTGATGCACAGATGACTACCTGCTTGTGAAACTTGATTCTATCCATAAAGGATTATTATTTACCTAAACACCAACTAGGCATCAAATCGCACTGGGAACTGTGGTAGGCTCTGGGTGCAGAGTAGGGAATAATGCAGACAGACTTTGTCCTTGCGGGGTTTACGATGTGGGGACAGGCAAAACCCAACCAACCAAGTAGCTCCTTACTCTTGAATAACTACACTCCTAAGCAGGTAGACTCTTAAAATTTAAAGAAATTCTAATACCTGGTCAGGACAGCATGGAGTTTGAGCCTAAACCTAGAATCTATAGTTAAAGAAAAGGTTTATCAGGCTCACCGTCAGGTAAGTTAAATTCTAGCTACTTTGATACCCTTGCCAACCTTCCTCAGGTTCCAGTGTTGTTCAGAGTGTTTCCCCAGGCTACTATGCAAACATCTAAAGAACCTCCAAACTGAGAATATGTCTTCTTTCCTTTTTTCCTGCTCCCTTCCCTTTGACTCAAGTCACTGGGAGTACCACAGGTGACCTGCTGAAAATGTTTTAAGTGAAATGGCTACTTGACACTTCCACTCTTCCTCCTCTGAATTAGGTGGCCTTCCTGTGTGCTCCATAGCAATCTGTCTTGACACTTTGCATAACTATCTGTAACTGTCAATCTTTCTGATCTGTATCCTCCAATAGATCCTAAGCCCTGCCAGGGCCAATTCCATTTCTGCTATATCCCTAGCATCCAGAACATCTGACACACTACATATTCAGTGCAATCTTGCATGGAAAATTTCTATTCTACACATAAAAACACTAGGGACGTTTCTCTGCCTATGTCCTAATTTAAAACCTACACATTAATGACCCTGACTAAGTCTTATAGAAATTATAAGATCAGCCTAGAAAAAGCCTAACAAAATCTAGAAGTCAGAAGCTGATGAAACACAGTTCTAGCTTTCTAGCTATTCGCAAAATCTGAAAAAAAGTCAATTTTTAAATTTTAACTAAAGTTACACCAATCTGTTTTGTGCCTTGGGCTCAAATTCAATTACAAAATTTATTTCTCTACTTCAAACTTTGAAAGCTGTAACAGAAAAACCATGCTTGTTGACATAATGCCTCAATATATACTCAGCAGAAAGGTTAGCTCCATTGTGAACCTGGACTAGGGCAGAGAAAACTCTTTAAATCAGTGTGTTTTAGAAAGATTACTGGAGCACTGTGAGCATATTCTAAACTTAAAACACTTTTTAGGGTAGGATTAGGTTTTTGCACATTTAAGACTCAGGCAGTTTCCATTTGTGTCTTTTGGGGGATGCAGAGAAAGAGGTTTTTTAAAGGTTATTTGACTTAAAAACAACAAAAAAAGGCACCCTGGCTACACAGGTATGTTCACTTTGTGAAAATCCACTGAACTATACAAGCCATTTTTCTATTTGAATGTTATACTTAAGATTTTAAAAAAAAATCAACCAAAAAATTAGTCTGTACAGTCTCTAGTGTAGTAATATATGACATATTTTTTTAAAATCATTTAAATTTAATGAGACTCAGGCAAATATTAAGGAAATATATATTTAAAACAAGAAAGATTAAATATATTGTACATTCTAGTTGGTTTTACAGGGCTTGTCAGTACTGGTAAACTTCCAGTTTTTTAATAATCAGGGAAAGACTGAATCCTGCCTCCAATATTCAATTAAACAACTCAATGCCATATAATATTTTTACAAAAATGCAAAGAATAACATAGCAAATAATCCTTAACAATTATCTATAGATAATCTCCCCCAAAAGCCATTATAAAACAACTGTTCTCAGAAATGTTTTTCCTAAAAACTATTAAAAGGAAAATATTTTAATAAAGGTCACATTTCTAAAAAGTTAGATTTTAGATAAATGCTCTAACATCTGAAAATAAATGAATCCCCTTTTTAAGATATATCAGTACTTTTTTATATGGTTTTATTGAGGTATAACTGATATACAAAAATGCATATCTTTAACATTTACAATTTGATGAGTTTGGATATATACGCACACCCTCATGACACACCACAACCAAGGTAATAAACATATCCATCACCTCTCAAAGTTCCGTTTCCCTTCCCTTGACCTCGTGTGTGTGTGTGTGTGTGTGTGTGTGTGTGTGTGTGTGTGTTTAGAACATTGAACATGGAGTCTACCCTCTTAAATTTTTAGGTGCACAACACTACACTGTTAAATTTTTAAGTGCACAACACTACACTGCTAACTACAGGTATTATGTTGTATAACATAGAGTAGTATTTGTTTCATTTTACAAAAATCCACTCCTAATACCTAAGACTGAAACAAATTTAAGAGGAAAATTTTTAACTGTGACTGTGACAATCTCATCTATCAGAAGTATGAAACTTAATGCTTTTGAGAAAGACATCTGTAAGAAAAAAATAAATGCTCAATTAAGTTGCATACCTTGGCATCCCAGTCTTTATTAAGATAATATATACATGTCACACATCTTCCATCTCCATTTGGATTATCAACATGACGTACATAACCCGTTCCATTGCCCGGATAACAAGCAACCATGGCCTGTAATAATGATAATAATGATTATTAAAGTCCATGTATAAATAAAAAGAACAGCTAATAAATCAGATCTTTGATTTTTGGCTACTGATTTACACTTAGATTCTTCTAATAAAAATAATATTTTGTAGATAAGATAAGGCTATTCTACATTAATATTTATAGGGAACACAAGAGAGGTTGATGAACAATTCAAGGACTGGTGAATTCTGCTTCACAGTGATAACTCCAAGGATCAGAAAAATTTCATGGTCCTACTTTGACAATCTTTATAAATACAGATAATCAAGATCAAGTAAGTTTTTGTCCTGCTCCATGGGAGATTTCTCTCTTCCTTGAGCTCACCTCAGAACACCTACTTTACCATCTGATAGGTGAACCAACCCAGTCAAACACCCCATCTGACACTGTCTCTGAATGGTACCAATTTTTTTTTTTTTTTTGAGACAGGGTCTGGCTCTGTTGCTCAGGTTGGAGCGCAGTGGTGCAATCATGGCTCACTGCGGCCTCAACCTCCTGGGTTCAGGTGATTCTCCCACCTCAGCCTCCTAAGTAGCTAGGACTATAAGTGCGTGTCACCAGGCTAGTTAATTTTTGTATTTTTTGTAGAGATGGTGTCTTACTATGTTGTAATAGGGATAATTTAGGAGGTCAACTCAACTCCAAACATTAACTCATTTAATTAACGTCAGTGATTTTTTTTTTAAAAAGGACTAAACAAATTAGCTTATGTTTACCCTCTTTGAATCAGAAAGAAAATTATTTGCTCAGATTATAACAAGATATGGTTCAGAAGATTGCTGGATGTTAAGCTTAAAGGTAGAAAAGTGGCCCAAAATAAAAAGCACAAAATAACTTTCATATTCTAGGTGTACATGATAATCAACTGAAATTGGTAAGGGCATTTTTTAAAAAAACTCTCAGGAATTATGAACAGACAAAGATGTTCAAGGTTATGAGCTATTCTTGTTTTTGTTTTTTTTTAACGGAGTCTTGCTCTGTCGCCCAGGCTGGAGTGCAGTGGCACGATCTCAGCTCACTGCCTCTGCCTCCCAGGTTCAAGCAATTCTCCTGCCTCGGCCTCCAGAGTAGCTGGGATTATAGATGCATGCTGCCATGCCTGGCTAATTTTTGTATTTTTAGTGGATACGGGGTTTTACCATGTTGGCCAGGCTGGTCTTGAACTCCTGACCTCAAGTGATCCTCCCGCCTCAGCCTCCCAAAGTGCTGGAATTACAGGCATGAGCCACCACGCCACCCAGTTTGTTATGAGCTATTCTTGAAGTCCTTTATTTATTCATATATTAAAGTCAATGAATTAGTATAAAGTTATCAAACAGTAACCGAACTGTTCTACTATCATATTGAAGAAAAATGCTAATTTTTAAAATTCACTTCCCATCCCTAAGAAACTAAGAGGCATCTTAAACCTAAATCCTTATTCAAAAATCCTGTTTTCCTAGACACTCTGAATTCACTGCTCTTTATGAGACGCAGAATTTTTGGAGAACATTATATATATGTCTCTGTTTTTCCTGACTCCAGACAGACTTAACAAGTTCCTTCTTTCAGCACTGCAGGTGGTAACAACCAGGAGTGTGGCATGGGCTTAGTGGGTTTAAGTGCTCAATAAATGATGAGCCCAAATGATTTTCTTGTCACTAGCTACCAAGGGAAGAAGTTTACCTTGAATAGTAACTAAGTGTGTACTAATTTAACAACGCAATTACTCCATTTGTGGTTAACTGAGGTAATTATGATGAATTACACAATATATTGTTATTCATGGGAAAGGGGGAAACCTGAACTCTACATCTCAAAAAAGTTAATTTGGGCCTTTCCAACTATCTGGTAACTTCAGCATCTCTTGTGCAAAGAAGGAAGGGGAAAATATTTGTCAGTCACTCACCCCATCGCATCCCATATATCCATTTAACAAATACCTCTTGAGCATCTACTATGTATGTGAAAGGCACTGGGGCTAAAATGATGAATCAAAGAGAATAGGTCCCTTGCACTCATTTACAGTAGTCCCTCCTTATAAGAAGTTTTGCTTTCTGTGATTTCAGTTACCTTTGGTCAACTTAGTCCAAAAAATTAAATAGAAAATTCCAGGAATAAACAGTTTATAAACTGCACACCATTCTGAGTAGTGCACTGAAATACCTTGCAGTCCTGCCCCGTTTTGCCTGGGATGAATTATCCCTTTGTCCAGCATATCCACACTGTATATGCTATCCACCCATTAGTCATTTAGTAGCCTTCTAGGTTATCAGAGCAATCGTCGTGGTACTTGTGTTCAAGGAAACCTTATTTTATTTAATAACAGCCCCAAAGTGCAAGAGTAGCGATGCTGGCATACTGTTATAATTGTTCTATTTTACTGTTGTTGTTAATCTCTTACTTTATAAATTAAGCTTTATTATAGGTATGTATGTACAGGAAAAAATACAGTATATTAGGATTTGGTACTATCCACAGTTTCAGGCATCCACTTTGGTCTCGGAAGGTATTGCCCTCAGATAAGAGGGGACTACTATACTATGAAATCTGATCTAACAGCATAATTAGCCAACAAACAGATATATAATGTAATGTTAGGTAGTGAAAAGTTGTATTTTCTTAAGATATGAAAAAAATTAGGTATATAGAGAAAGATGACATGATATTCTTGAACAGTGGTTGACATTTGGGTTTAGACTTAAATGAAGGGAGCGGCAAGTTGGGCAAATCTCTGAAGGGAGAGCAACGTGGCAGAGGGAAAATGAGTGCTCAAAGGCTGAACAAGGCAGGAAAGAGCAGCAGGCCAGTGTGGCTGGAACACAGCGAACATGGGCCAATGTGATCAGAGAGGAACCAGGTAACCTAGAGCTGCAGGGCCTGGTAAGCCACAGGAAGGCCTTTGGATATTGTGCTAAGAAGTGACAGGAAGACAACAGAGAATGTATCTGACTAATGTTTTAAGAATATCAGTTTCAAGTCTGTATGAATAAAAACAACCACAACAACCTCAATATCGCTTACCACCTAACATTTATTGGACATTTACTGTTTGTCATGTCCTATCTAAGTAATTTGTGCGTAACAAGTTGTCTGACACAACCATGTGAGGTAAACAGTATCACTGTTCTCATCCTTATTCCTCTAAACTGAGGTTTAGAAAGGCTAATTAGTATTTGCAAAGTCACCTGACAGGGAATCTGGTTCCAGAACCCATGGAATTAACCACTGTACTAGACTGCAGGAAGGAAAGAGTGAAAAGAGAAGACTAAGTTAGCTATTAAAGTTTCCGGGCAAGAAACGAAAAAGGCTGAGCCCAGAGTAGCAAAGTGGGGTGTATTGTGAAGGCAGAAAACCAACATGATTTGCTAATGGGTGGAGTCAAGAAGAGTCAAGAATGACTATGGAGTTTTCAGCCTAGGTAAGTAAATGAATGGTGTCACTGTACATGAAAATGGAAACACTAGGTGAAAGAGCGTTTTAATTACAAGCATCAGGTAGGAGAGGAGTTTATCAATAACTGTCAAAATAAGCCAGACATCCCAGAATAGAACAAAACTTGAGGGCACCAGGATTATCCCCCAACAGGCGATCTGTTTGTATTAGTCACTTCTAAACTCTTTCCTTAGAAGCCTGGAGCCCTAGGGAGGTATCTAGGGGTAGGGGACTAATGGGGAATGAAGTGATATGAGAAGAGGCCAAACAAGCAGGTTTTAACCCCAACCTTAAACTAGAGGCAGTGCTTAGCTGTTTCCTATACAGTATTTGAATTCCAAGTGAGGATTCTTCGAAAAAAAAAAAAAAGGCAAAGTAAAGAAAAGTTTTAAATCTCACGTTTTGAAGAAAAGTTTTAATAAATTTAATGTAATTGTGTTAAGTTCTACAATCCCCAGTATAGCTCAATTATCACCATCTAAATGTATTATTTAAAAGTGGCCATTACCACTTTAGTCTTATCTGGCATTCCCTAGGTCCCTTGTGCTCTGCTCTGGTGACAGGAATACTGAAAAATGAGGAGAAAGGAAGAAGGAAGAGGGGATGAGTGCTTCACAGGGCCTGCATGGATCTGCCAACTCAATTAACTTGCCAATACCAGCCCCAGGAAAGGCAGCAGTTCATGATTATAATTGTAAAAAGGATAACACGAAAAACACCAACATAACCCTATAAACCAGAGAGCCTGAAAAAGAAACAATGCAATCCACCACTATATAATTCCGAGGTAAATTCCTAATTTGCCACCTTATAGAGACACCAACTTTAAATGTTTCAATTTCCCATCAAGAAAAACCTATTTATACATAAACAAAACAAAACAATACTATTTTTTTTCTTTTCTGGTATGAAAATATATATGATTAAGGATTTTTTTATGTTTTCAGAGACAAGGTCTCACGATGTTGCCCACGCTGGTCTTCCCCTCCTGGGCTCAAGCAATCTGTCTGCCTCGGCCTCCCAAAGTGCTAGGACTACACAGGCGTGAAACACCGTGCCTGGCTGATTGAGAATGTTCTTAAGATAGGAAACAGCATAAATTTGTTTTTCACTCTGAGAATAAAAGGAAGGAAGAGGTCCGCAATGCCTCTGAGGAATCTAGAGACATTTATTTGTAGCATTAGAAGGCTTCAATATGAAGTTGAACCAGGAAACTTATTTTTCTTTTTTGAGCTGAATTATTTTAAAACAGGGATACAAAGCTTAGAGAACTAAACTTTGATGGGTTATAGAACTACTATTTTTACCCTGAATTAAGGGAAAAGGCTTACTATCTGAAAATTTATCCTATTAAACTATACTATCAAAGCACTATGCTTTGACATAGCACTATGCCTTTTGTAGAGGCTGACAGCTAACATTTGCTAATCACTTATAGGCCAGGCATGGATTACCTCGGTCATTCTTTACAGCAAACCTTAGGTAGGCACAATTTGTCCCCCCATTTTAGAGACCAGAAAACTAAACCAGAGTGAAAAGAAAAAAATTGCCAAAGGTCAGAGACTCTAAATGGCAGAGGCAGGATATGAACTGAGGCAGAGAAAAACAACTTCCTTCTGTATTCTTCTTCAATTCCTTGCTCCAGTAAGGCATGTATATAGTCTGCCCAAGAGTTCAGATGAAATTGGTAATCCAGACTCCTAAGTGGCCCACCACCTGCTGCAGTGGCACAAGCTCGTGCCTAATGCCCAATTCTCCCATGTCAATATGTACAGTAAGTCCTCACTAACAGCCTTGATAGGTTCTTGGAAACTTTATGTGAAACAATGTATAATGAAACCTACTTAAGTTTCTATAGCATATTTGTGGTCACAAAACATTGCCGAACTTCTAAATAAAGACCAAAACCCTGAAATGTGAGCTATAGACACATTTAAGAAAGATTAATAAAAACAAGGTAATTATTTATGCCATTAGTCCAGTTTTAGGGTTGCAGGTGGCTGGGGCCTATCCTGGGAGCTCAAAGCACGAGATGGGAGCCAGCCTTGGGCAGGACGCCATTCTACTGCAAGGTGCACTCACACACACCATATTCACTCACACTAAGATAACAGATACGCCAGTCCACATCCCAAAGATGCACACATTGGGATGTGGGAGGAAACTGGAGTACCTGAAGAAAACTCTCGCAGACATGGGGAGAACTTGCATGCTCTACACAGACATTGGCCTCGGCCAGGAATTGATTCTTTATCCCTCATCAACATTATAACAAAACAACACTGAATAAAATAATGTTATTCAAGAACCTGCTGTACTGCACATGGTATTTTTCAGTTCTACAGTTAAACCTTTTTTAAGTCTCTTCCCTGCCCACTTCCAAAGCACACATACACATCACTATCACTACCTTGGGGGTCTACAAAAATCTAGTTCAAATACAGAAGAAAACAGGTCATGCTGGAAGGCCATCCAGGTGGGGATGTTCAAATGGCAGTTGGAAACTTGAGTGTGGAACTCCAAAAAAAAGTCATGACTGGAAATGAAAATTTAGGAGCCATCTTCGCATGGGATAGTTGAAGCCGTGTGCCTGCCACAGATTGCCAAGGGAGTATAGAGAGAAGAGAACAGAGAACAGATTGTTATGAAATAAAGTCATTTAGAATAAGAACTCCTTAAGCCTTGCTGCTTTCTTGATCACAGTAAACAACTCAGTGGTCAAAAGCTGACTTATTCTAAATGATTTCTGACTAATTTTTTGACTAATTCCTTTCTAAGTGTAAATGATAAGTATAAAAAAGACGTATAAGGGCATATAGATTGCTTCCTTAAAAATTAGAAAAATGCTATTATAATAATATTGTGATCAACAATAGTTTTGGAGCTTAATCTTTGTAAATCCTTGATATTTTCCTAAAATTAAATTACTATAAGTGAAATTATTAGGTCTTAAAGCTTTCTGATTGCTGAAATGTTCTCCAGAATTATTGCATGAGCTTATATTCCTACTGGCTTTGCATGAGTGCACACATCTTTTTAACCATTTGCCAGCCCGGCATAGTAAGTTTTAATCTTTGAAAATAGCTCAATTTGATAGGTAACATTTATCTTACTAATGTTTTAATTCCATCTTATATTTTTAAGTCAGCATTTTTCATATTTTTATTGGCCATTTAATTCTTCAACTGCTTGCTCATATCCTTTATCCACTTTTCTACTGGACTAATCTTTTCCCTACTGAGTTATTATTATTATTTTAGAGACAGGGTCTCACTCTGTCACCCAGGCTGGAGTGCAGTGGCGTGATCGTGGTTCACTGCAACTTTGAACACCTGAGTGAGGTCAAGCAATCCTCCCAAGTAGCTGGGACTACAGGTACACGCTACCACACCTGGCTAATTTTTTAATGTTTTCTAGAGATGGGCTCTCACTATGTTGTTCAGGCTGGTCTTGAACTTCTGGTCTCAAGACCAGAATCCTCCCACTCTGGCCTCACAAAGTACTGGGATTACAGGTGTGAGCCACCACACCTGGCCCCCTACTGATTTTTAAGAGCTCTTTGGTTGTTAATCGCTGTCATATGACACAACAATAACTTCAACCTTTTTACTCAGCTTGTGTAGAAGAGTATGTTCACACAAAGTTTTTATTATCGGTACAGGAAGGCAGAATATAATTATATTAATTATCAATGTAAAGTTTTTAAAAATCCAAGATTCTTCCCATGTTCATAGAAATATGAAAAATACAGAAAAACAATGAAAGATTATTGAAGAAGAAACAGCATTGATCCAAATCACTTTCCAAATGGCCCAAGAATTATGAATTGTTTAATAATCTAACACCAAACTACTTTCCTTACTGGGCTCTAATTCTAGCCCATGACAAAAAAAACTTAAATATACACTTAAAAATCAACTAGTATGATGCTCCCGACAGTATAATCTAGAGATATGTCATGATGCCTTAGTACTCTCTGAGCTTTCATTTCCCTTTTAGTGAAGAATTGATAAAGTTATACTTTACAAATAAGAAATTCATCTGGTGAAACACATTATATTTTGAGCTGTCTAGCTCTGCTGTCAGAACAGAGATCTACAATTTGTTAACCTCAGCTATAATCTCACCAGCACCGCACAACTCTTTCTTAGATTCCCAAGCAGGGCTCTGTACTTATATCACACACACCACTCCCACTGCAAACTTCATGAGGAAGACAGAGCAACCTCTCTCCACAAGGAGACTGGGGATCCTGAGCAGGTCTCAGCTTGATCCCCACCCAGGGAATTATACGACCTCATTCTAGCCCATGGAAGGAAGCATCATCGTTAAGACAGATATTCTGACAGCCATGGCAAACTTGTTATATTATTAATATAATTCCTTGGGAGAGTCTGCAATTCGGCATTAAAAACAAAAATACAAACAGAACAAAACACTTATCTGCTTGACATTACAAACATACATTCTGGCACTTCTTGAGGCTCACTGAGCAGGTACTGCACTAGGCATGAGGATACAGAGATTAAAAGTTAAACATCTGTTTCAATTCCAGGGTCTAGAAGAGTTACAATTTAAATTCCTTAAGTTATTTTGGCAAAAACAGTGTAATTATTATTTGTTTTAATGGACTAGAGGACATGAGTGAGAGGTTCCTGACATTCATCCTGGAGCACTTAGTTAACATGCAAGCCCAAGACTGGATATAAATAATCATCAGTAAATGAGGAAAGCTTGTAATCAAAAACCTTACTCCAGTGAGACAACTCAAGAAGCCTTACCTCACCTCAAAGCCAGAGAATTTAGTAATTAACATAGTGGATATTAGAAATTACGACAGTATTAGAAAAGAATGGTGCTCAAGAAAGTGTTATGGCTACACATACTGTATAGGGACCACTGCTCTTACATGAACATATACATGAATCTAGTTAATCTAATGGCCTACTCTCAGGGACTGTAGCCTGAGCCTTATGACTCCTGCTGGTTCTGTTAGTTCCCCATAAAGGAATTCTGTTATTTGATTCCTATTAGGTTCAGCTGAATCCTAAAAGCACACTAGCATTTTTGCCTTAAATAAACCTTTCATAAAAGGTGCTTGGCAGGCCGGGCACGGTGGCTCATGCCTGTAATCCCAGCACCTTGGGAGGCCGAGGCAGGTGGATCATCTGAGGTCAGAAGTTTGAGACCAGCCTGGCCAACATGGTGAAACCCCATCTTTACTAAAAATACAAAAATCACCCAGGAGTGGTGGCACACACCTGTAATCCCAGCTACTCAGGAGGCTGAGGCAGGAGAATCACTTGAACCTGGGAGGCGGAGGGTGCAGTGACCCGACATTGCACCACTGCATTTCAGCCTCACTGCATTTCAGCCTGGGCAACAGAGCGAGACTCTGTCTCAAAAAAAAAAAAAAAAAAGGTGCTTGTCAGATGTTCTAAAAGGATAGAGAGTAGGAATTTTATCCACCTAATAAAACAGTACTTTCGTGCTTGCTTGCTAATAAATTTTTTTATGTGTGGCAGAACTCAGTGTGAGTTTTGCTTTCACAGTAACATGCCATTTAGAAGCTCGGTTCTGGGGGAAGATATTTGTAACACTCATTTAACTGTAGCCTCCAAATGACAGCAGTACCTCTCAATAAAAACCTAATACCCGTAAACAACTACTGGCTCAGGTCAGGTCAAACAGGCAAACAGTTATGCAAAGGCACACAGTACAGTGTAATAAACACCAGAACAGAGTCTTACTTACACAAGGTACCCAGACAGCAAAGACATAATTAACTTTGTCATGGGAATGGGGATCAGAAAAGACTTTACAGAAAAAGTGACAAATGTGCAGAATTTTGAAAGATAAAAACAGAAGTTTTCCAGAGTAGAAGATTCTGTTCTGTACAGGGAAAAGAATATTTGTGAAAACAGAATCAATATGGCGCCCTGAGAGAAATGCAAGAAGAAAAACTGTTGGAAGATGAAGTGCAGTGTGGAGCAATAGGGATGGGGCAGGACAGACAGGCAGCAGCAGCTCAAAAAGGCTCTCACTGACTCACTGAGGAACTTTACCTTATAGGCCAGTGTTGGCCAACTGTGTTCAGTAAGAATCACTTGGGTTACTTCCTAAACTATAATGATTCTTATCCCCTCTGCTTGAAATTATGACTTATCAGGTATGGCATGAGGCCTGAGATCCTGTACTTTTTTTTCTTGACAATTATTCCTTCATAAGAGATCCTGTACTTTAAACAAGCACTTCACTGTAATTGGGAAAAAGCCAAAAATAAAGCGTTTTGAATAATAAAATCATTTTTCCATTTTACAAATATCACTCAATCTACTTGTAGAGGATGGCCCAGACAACATGGAATAAAAGGTTATGGACACACTGTTGATAGATGACAGCCAGAATAAAAGGGAGTGAGAATGGAGAGGACATGGCAGCTTAGCGCAACAGTAAGAGTGTGAAACAGAAAGGATGTGGTGCTGGCAAGAGAGAAATAACTTATTTAAAAAAAATTAAACCCTAAAAATATACACCATGTGTTCATTCAACAAATATTTTCTGAGCACCTACTATACGTCAGGCACTGTTCCAGATCTTGGGGATACAATACTTAATAGAAAAGACACAAAGTTACTGCCTTCAGGGAACATTTATTCTAGCAGGAAAAGAAAGAGAAAAAATTAAGTCAATATATAGCATAATATAACAAACATATGGCAGAAGGTAAGCATTACAAAGAAAAAAAACACGGAATAGGGAATACAATCCTAGAATGTAATTATTTATAGGGTGGTTGGTCAGGTAGGCCTGACTGAGAAGTTGACACTTAAGAAGAAATGAATGTTCCAGGGAGAAGGAATAACCAGCGCAAAGAATCAGGTGGCAATGGGCCTGGCATATCTGAGGAAAAGGAGGGTCAGTGTGACTGAAGAGGAGGGAGCAAAGCAGACAACAGCATAAGAAGAAGTCAGACAGGTAAGGCGTTGGGGACACAAATCATGGAGGGCTTTAGAGAACACTATAAAGATTAAGTCACCGGAAGGCACTGGGTAGTCTGGTTGCCATGTAGAGCAGGGGCTGGCAAACCACGGTCCACTGCCTGTTTTTATAAGTAAAGTTGTACTGGAATGCAGCCACACGCATTCAATTACATATTCTCTATGGCTGCATTTGTGCCCCAACTCCGGTCTAGCAGCTATGACAGACACCGTGCAGTCCACAAAACCTAAATTTTTTACCATCTGGCCCTTGACATAAGAAGTCTGCCAAGTCCTGATGTGCAAAACAGACTGAAGGCTGGCAAGAGTGGAGGCAGAAGAGTAGTTAGAAGGCTACCGCATAAATCAGGTGTGGTACAATGATCACTTGGACCACAGTGCTAGCAATGGAGGTGGTAAGAAGTGGTGGGATACTCATACTATCTTAAAGGCAGAATAAAGCAAGATGTCCAGAAAGATTGGTATGAGATATAAAAGAAGATGACTCTAAGGTTTTGGTTTAAGCAACAGGGAAAATGTAATTACCATAAACAGATGAAGACAGCATATGGTGCAGCCTGAGTCTGGACAATGGGAGAGATCAGGAGTTCAGTTTTGAACATGTTCAGTTAGGGTATGTGTAAGGCATAGTGCTAGGAAGTGTGAGTAGAACAGAGAGGAAAACTGATCATTCCAACACAGATGACAATTAAAATGACCAGTCCATGCGCTGACTATGTCACTGGGGAGAAGGTTGGGATCAGGAAGAACTATCTGAAAAATGAGTTTTGAAAGAGTATGAATTAGCCAGGTAAGGAAGGAGAGGGGGAATATTCCAGGAAGAGAAAAGGTCATGGTGTGTGTGTAGACACATGCTGTGTAAACTGCAAACAAGGGTGAACCTGACGTGTGAGGCAAGGAATGTGACAGGTAAGGCTGGACATAGCTCTGGCCCCTTCCCAAAAGCTTAGTAAGCCCCAATAATGAACTTGGATTTTAGTGGGTAACAGGGAGCCACTGAAGAGTTTTAAACAAAGAAGTGACACATTCAGATCTAGAGGTTTTCATTCACTTCGGTAGGTGATTGAGTGGCACCATTTTTGTAGTACAGCTATAAAGCAATAAGTTGCTAAGACTGGCCAGAAAACATGTAAATCAGGCTCCTGAGAATTCAGTAACTGCAATAAAAAAGGAGCTGATTTTTTTCTTTTTCTATTTTTGTTTCCCTGAGACACAGTCTTGCTCTGTTGCTGGAGTGCAGTGGTGTGATCACGGCTCAATGCAGCCTCAGCCTCCTGGGCTCCTGCCTCAGCCTCCTGAGTAGACTAGCTAATTTTTAATTTTTTTATAGAGACAGGGTCTTACTATGTTGCCCAGCTGGTCTCGGACTTCTGGACTTAAGTGATCTGCCTGCCTTGGCCTCCCAAAGTGCTGGAATTACAGGCATGAACCACCATGCCCGGCTGGTTTTTTTTCAATAATAGTGTAACTCCCTTTGTAGGCAGATGACCAAACACTTCTGAAAAGTTTTTTTGTGGCATGATGGACAAAGATTCAAGTCACAACTTTCATAAGAGTACAAGTTCTATTTGTACAGAACTCTAGTTCACAGCATTTACAAATAATTATCTCATTTCAATTCTGCAACAACTCCATGAGGTATTCAGAGAAATTACTATCTCCATTTTACAAATAATTCTATCTAGTCTTGTTTTAAGAGCTGAAGTGTTTAATCTTTACATCCATACCACTGCAGGAGAGTGTGGTTAATGTAAGGACAAGATCCAGTCTTAGAAAATAATGATGAGTCTGTTTCATGTAACATTAACCTCATTCTACTTTTATCACTTTGAATTAGTTTAATGTTATTTGTTTTTTCACATCATTCTTAGAAAAGTTACTTATTTATATATTGCCACACCTAAACACACTCATATTTTTTTCTGGGTTTCCCCAACCAGACTGTAGACTCCAACAGAGCATGAACTAGCTCTTATTTATTCTTGTACTCCTAGTGCCAAACACAGGCACTCAAATATCTACTGAATAAATCAATTAATGATTTACCTTGAGAGAACAGAGATGATAGATTAGACAGATAAAGAAGAGTAACATAAACCTCATTAATACAATTTTAAAACAAGGTGGGTTTTACCATCCATTGCTAAAGATTGATAGAAGTACTGCTAGCTTGTAAAAATATATATACATATATTTTAGACACAAGGTCTCATTCTGTCACTTAGGCTAGGGTGCAGTGGCTTGGATCATAGCTCACTACAACCTCAAACTCCTGAGTGGGAGTGATCCTCCTGCCTCAGCCTCCTGAACAGCTCTACAGGTGTGCACCACCACACCCAGCTAATTTTTAAAAATGTTTTGTACAGATGAGGTCTCACTATGTTGCCCAGGGTGGTCTCAAACTCCTGGCCTCATGCAATCCTCCTGCCTCAGCCTCCCAAAGCACTGAGACTACAGGTGTGAGCCCCTGTGGCTAGTCAAAAAAAAAAAAAATTGAAGTTTGACAACTTGCCATTTGCATGAGATGTCAAAATAACCCAGGCATGCTATATATGTATACACACACACACATACACACCCCTAATTAAATAAAGACAGAATACTAAATTATGCCTACAGATGGTTTTCATTCAGTACCATGTGATTTTATTTTGGCCCTAGATGCAACCTATTTTTTTAATTTTTTTTGCGACAGAGTCTCGCTCTGTCGCCCAGGCTGGAGTGCAGTGGCACGATCTCAGCTCACTGCAAGCTCCACCTCCCGGGTTCATGCCATTCTCCTGCCTCAGCCTCCTGAGTAGCTGGGACTACAGGCACCCGCCACCACGCCCAGCTAATTTTTTGTATTTTTAGTAGAGATGTGGTTTCACCGTGTTAGCCAGGATGGTCTCCATCTCCTGACCTCGTGATCCACCCTCCTCGGCCTCCCAAAGTGCTGGGATTACAGGCGTGAGCCACCGCGCCCGGCCGCAACTTAATTTTTAAGAATGTTTAAGTATACCTAGTGAGTGGTTTAGAAAAACAGACTGAGTATAAGATTTTCATAACAACTATTAAGAAGTCAAGTTCTCTATATCCTTACATCCCATCAATATCTGTCAGGCATACTGTCAGTAACTACCAATATCCAATATGTCTCTCAAATGCTTGTCACCACCACCCACCAGAACATCCATCTATACCACTCTTCTGCCTCTCGCCTGTTCTTCAGAGTCACCTGTTTCTTTGATCCACAGTTTTCTGGTGGCCCAGGCTTAGTCTTTATGTCACAATGTTTGCTGAACCTGTTAACTGATCTACCCTGCTCATCTGATCAATATCATTATATGTAAATCTACTGTAGGCAGATCTTTACAGACTGCTATACACTATTACATCTAAATGTCCTGTTGACAAAAGAGGAAGTTTATTTTGGTTGTAGAGGGTGTTAGGACCCAGTGACTCTAAGCAAAGTGACTGATGGGCCATAAAACAAAAATTGAGTACCACTGCTAAAGGATATGACTAATTTAAAGAGAATGTTGCAAGAAGTCTAAGGACAGAGGATGGAGGCCTCACATTTGTAATTAAATTGAGAGAACTGTAAGAAAATTAATTAAGAGGGAAGAACCAACTAGATACATTTTTTAAAATCTTGAAAAATATTCTCACATGTGGTTGATAAGATGGTGAAATGTGAGCTGGGCAAACTAATATTAATAGTTAGTTTCTCTATAAATCCTACATCCAGGCCTCTCTGCCAGCCTGCCAGGAGATTCTATCTCTAGCCTCTAGCTAGTATCTGTCTCTGTCTCTCTCTGTCTGTCTTAGTCTTGCTCTGTCGCCCAGGCTGGAGGGCAGTGGCGTGATCTTGGCTACTGCAACCTCTACCTCTCTGGTTCAAGCAATTCCCCTGCCTCAGCCTCCCGAGTAGCTGGGATTACAGGTGTGCACCACCATGCCTGGCTAATTTTGTTGTTGTTGTTGTTGTTGTTTTGAGATGGCGTCTCTGTCGCCCAGGCTGAAATGCAATGGCATGATCTCAGCTCACTGCAACTTCCGCCTCCTGGATTCAAGCGATTCTCCTGCCTCAGCCTACCAAGCAGCTGGGACTACAGGCACCCGCCACCATGCCCAGTTAATTTTTATATTTTTAATAGAGACGGGGTTTCACCATGTTGGCCAAACTGGTCTCGAACTCCCAACCTCAGGTGATCTGCCCACCTCAGCCTCCCAAAATGCTGGGATTACAAGGCGTGAGCCACCGCGCCCGGCCTAGCTAGTCTACATTTTTATCAATGATTTTGAGTCACACAAATAAAGGAATTTTATTAATGTAAACTTTCTGAATAGAAAATATACAGCTCATACAAAGCTGGAAAAAGTAGCCAATAACACAAATAAAAGAAAGATGATTCAATGTGATCTCAATTGAACCAACACGATGAATTCTAATAAAGTTAAAAATAAATCCTACTTTCAAAATGGCAAAAATCAACCATACTATACGGAAGTAATAACCACCACCATTTACTGACAAATTACTATGTGCCTGCACTGTGTTAATAACTTTACATTTATTCTTTCATTTAATCTTTACAACCCCTGGAAGGCAGGTTTTATTCTCATCTTGCAGAGTAAACTATAAAATGAGGGTAAGACAGCTTGGCAGAATAGAGATCTTTGAAACCTGTATCCATTTCTGGGGACACATTAGAGGGTGAATGTTGACAAAATGATTTTTTTTTTTTTAAAGAAAAGTGGCCAAAATAGTGACAGCAATATCCAGTGAGTAACAGTGGCAATAAATGAGTAGGTTTAGCCTGGAGAAGACACATTCCTGATGGACTGTAATCTCTGGAGTACAGGAACCAAGTCAGATAAATATACCACATCTTACATAGCACCTTCCAGTTTGTAAAACTGCTTTTCGCCTTCACAAAAGAGAGCATAAAGTAAAAGGAAGAACACAAAGATTAAAAACAGTGGGGCTCTGACCGGGTGCGGTGGCTCACGCCTGTAATCCCAGCACTTTGGGAGGCCGAGGTAGGCAGGTCACAAGGTCAAGAGATCGAGACCATCCTGGCCAACATGGTGAAACCCTGTCTCTACTACAAATACAAAAAAATTAGCTGGGTGTGGTGGCAAGCGCCTGTAGCCCCAGCTACTTGGGAGGCTGAGGCAGGAGGATCACTTGAACCCGGGAGGCAGAGGTTGCAGTGAACTGAGATAGCACCACTGTACTCCAGTCTGGCAATACAGCAAGACTCTCTCTGAAAAAACAAAACAAAACAAACAACAACAACAAAAGAACAGTGGGACTCTGAAGCCAGATTTCCTGCACATGAAGCACAAGACTCTGCCAGTTACTGACTGTGTTACTTTGGGCAAATTATTCAGCTTCTCTGTACCTAACTTCCCTTGTCTGTTAAGTGAAAATAACAATAGTATACCATGTGCAAAGCTAATAAACTAGTACATAAAAAATGCTTAAAATAGTGTCTGGTGCACTTTTTAAAAATAATGTGTATGGTAGGTATGACTAATAGCTATGGACCTTGGAGAAGTCCCAAGCCTTCAGAGCTGTTTCCTCACTTGAAAAATTAGGATATCACTATCTACTTCACAGGGGTATGAATCAAATAAGACAATACAGGAAAATGTTCCATAAGTCTTAATTCCTTCCTTCTTTCATAAACATCTAAGAGAGTCTACTATGTGTCACGTACTATGCTAAGTTTAATCTTTATAATCTCAATCCTCACCACAACTGTGTAAATGTCTACTACTATTATTCTCATTTTGTAGACAAAGAAATGTGGCTTGGAATGGCTAACTTAACTGAGGTCATGCTGCTAAGTGGTCAGATAGACTGTGAACCCAAGGTTGTTGGACTCTATATTCCAGTTTTGGGCCTCCATATATGCACATTCCCTCATTTACACATCTTTGCAGCTAACCACATGCCTAGTAAAATGCCTGATAGGTTGAAGCGATTCAATAAATGTTCCTTTAATCAAATAAATGAATGTTATCTGTCTTCAACTTGCTAATACCGTTTTGAGGAAAGAACAGCGTAAGGCAGCACAGGCAAAAATGCCTGTCCTTGCTCCACTACCTCTAAGTGATGGTGAGATCTTGGACTCTATCATTTGAGCCTGGGTTATCTTTACTATTATTAAATTTTTTTTTTTTTTTTTTAGAGACAAGGTCTCTGTCCCCCAGGCTGGAGACCAGTGGCGTGATCATAGCTCACCGCAACGTCAAACTCCTGAGCTCAAGCAATACTCCTGCCCCCGTCTTCCGAGTAGCTAGGACTACAGACGCAAGACACCATGCCCAGCTAGTGTGTGTGTAGACAGGAACTGATTCACCACGCCCAACTAGCGTGCGTGCGTGCGTGCGTGCGTGTGTGTAGACAAGGAACTCATTCTGTTGCCCAGGCTGGTCTACACTCATGGGCTCAAGTGATCCTCCCATCTTGGCCTCCCCAAGTCCTGGGATTACAGGCGTGAGCCACCATGCCCAGCTGGTATATCTTTAAAATAAGGAACCTGGACTATGCTATCTTCCAATCTAGCTCTAAGACTATACATCCATAAGGCAGCACTTCTGATCTAGCAGAGATTTAAAATAAAAACACTAGAATTTTAAAACTGGAAAAGATCATAAAGGTCTGGCCCAAACTCTTTAGAGAGGGGAATCCCAAAGGACAAAAAGGGGTCTCCTGATTTCCAATCCTGCATTGCTTCCTTTAAAATGACACAGATCAGACATTTCAGACAGGATTAAAGAAATATAATTGGCACCGCATAGCCCAAAATCATGAAAACCAAAATTAAATGGTACTTGGTAACTTTTATCAGTCTAAAAACTCAAACTCTATTACAAAACATATAGTTTTAATGCTTAAAATACGCATCTTAAAAATAAGAGCACATGAGACTACTATCTTTATTTTTGTGAATAACCAATTTGAATAAGTAAACAGGACAACCTCAGAATAAATTATTTTGATAATAAAAGCCTTCAAAACACACTATTAGCTTTTTATAAAAAAGCATTTATAGAAATACCAGATAAGATTTTGAAACTATTATTACAAAGACTAAACAAAGACTAACAAAAACATTTCCATAATCTCTACAGATATACTAAAAATGAAATAATCCAACTAGAATTTTACATATTCAAGTATGGTATAAGAAGTTTAAAAAAACAAAAGAGTTCTAGGACCAGAGTGGCTAAACATAAAAAGCCACTTATAAGATTAAAATATAAAGCACAGGCTGGGCGCGGTGGCTCACACCTGTAATTCCAGCACTTTGGGAGGCCGAGGCGGGCGGATCACGAGGTCAGGAGATCGAGACCATCCTGGCTAACATAGTGAAACCCCGTCTCTACTAAAAATACAAAAAATTAGTTGGACATGGTGGTGGGTGCCTGTAGTCCCAGCTACTTGGGAGGCTGAGGCAGGAGAATGGCATGAACCCGGGAGGTGGAGCTTGCAGTGAGCCGAGATTGTGCCACTGCACTCCAGCCTGGGCGACACAGCGAAACTCTGTCTCAAAAAATAAAATAAAATAAAATAAAAAATAAATAAAGCACAAAACATTTTAAGAGAAAAACTAAGAACTTAATTTTAAAAATTTTCCACTATAATACTTAAAGTAAATGCTATTTAAGTCATATTAACAATTATTTATTAAGCATACTATGTAGAAAAATTGGTGGCCCAGGTCTGTCTGATTCACTATATGCTGTCAACCAGTGTAACTAGACAAAATGTGAAAACTACAATGAGAAAATTACAAGTAAAATGTTATGGTGGTAACAGAGAGGGTGAGGTATGGAGCTGTCCAGCCTGAATTCAAATCTCAGCTCTACTACTTCCTAGCTGTATTTGGAAATAATGACAGTATACACTTCAAAAACCTATGGTGAGGATAAAAAATAGAATACATGTAAAAGACTAGCATAGCACCTGGTACCTAGTAAGCATCTAACAAATGTCACTTATTTTCATCATTACTGACAGTCTCATAATCTTTATCTTCATCCTTAAGCAGTCACAGGTGAGATTTTCATCCCTGTCCACGTGTGGACAAGCAGCTTGTTTGCCTGGCATCCATTCCCCTTCTTCTCTTTCCAGGTGCCTCATTTACTTGGGAAAGCCTGACCTCATTTACTTGGGAAAGCCTAGTATTTCTATAAATGCTTTTTTATAAAAAGCTAATAGTGTGTTTTGAAGGCTTTTATTATCAACTGTAGTCCTCAGTTCTCACCCCTGGGAGAGGTTCACTCTCTACCCTCCAGGGTGGACATGTGGCTCAAGCCTGGCCAGAAGTTGGTTCAGAAATGGGCAAAGGGCCTAAGCCAATCAGAGGCAACTCCAGGATTTTTGTCAAAGCCCTTGGTAAAGAGCAGCTCTCTTTCTGTATGTATCTCCATGATGTAATGCTGAAACTATTAGAGCTAACTTGTTGTCATATCAGGGAACTTACAAGAGAATAACTAATATAGAACAGAAAAGCTGAAATGATCAAGTTTCAATAATATTGTTTGAGCCCTTGGTTCCAACTCTGCCAGTCAATCAGCAGACCCATAGATATGAGGACCAATACATTTCGTTCTGGTTTGCTTAAGCTCATTTGAAAGATTTTTGTTTTGTTTCGGTTACTTGCATCTGAGAAGCTCTATAACACGGCAGGTATCAATCAAGACCCAGAAGCTGGTGACCTAAAATATAGTAGAGCTGAGAAGGGCATGGATTTGGAATCGGAGAGATCTAGTTCCTAATCTTGGTTCTAACAATTACTAGCTGTGTGGCCGTGGGCATGTGTCTAATACTACTTCTTCATCTGTAAAATGGTTTAATACCTGCCTCAAAGGGTTGATCAGAGGATAAATGACAATATAAACTGCTCAGTCTTCTTCATAACAATGAACAATCAATAGAAGCTATTATTATATCACTGAATCCCAAGCTGATCTTTGTATCTGACCTCTTATGTTCCATGTCCCTGTTTCCAGTGGTCTAAACAGCCATCTTTACCTACATACTCTCCTATCCAATCTCAAATTCAACATTTCCAAATCTCATCCTGCCTCCGTGCTTCCCCATCACACCCTCTGCCTTTCCCTTTCACAAAAAAAAAAATGCTCACTGGAGGTCAATTTCTCATCAATTATTAACTATGTTCCCAGTAGTTTTTAATATCAGAACAGTAGGAGTCATCCTAGACTGAAACTTCTTTCCTGTTATCTAATCAGTCACAAAGCCCTGTTAAATATCTGCAGCCTGACAGGAAAGAATTTTCCTCTCCCTGTGGATAAAAACAAAGGCAGGATTCTTCCAACTTCAGGATATGTAGCCTTTTCATTGGCTTGCAAGGAGAACTCCAATCCTTCTACTCCTTTTTCTCATCTCATCTTCCTTGTGGCTTCATTTCTCTTCATATTTAGGATAGATTTTTGCTAGCTTATTTTTTCATTAACCTCAAGCTGCAAATAAACAAACGCAGACTAACCCAATTGATTGCAGTTCCTACACCCAAGCTACTAGCACCACTGGAAAAAGTTATAATTATGCAGATTGACACCACTAAAAGTTGTCTCTGACCTCACCTGGACCTTCAGAACTCCTTGGCAATTTCTGTATTTCTGGTCAGGTTTGTTGATGTTCCTCAAAATGGTTATTTCAAATCTCCATTGCTCACCTCTCTCAGCCATTATTTTAGTCCCAATTTTCTTTTCTTTTTTTTTTTTTTTTTGAGACGGAGTCTCGCTCTGTCACCCAGGCTGGAGTGCAGTGGCACGATCTCGGCTCACTGCAAGCTCCACCTCCCGGGTTCATGCCATTCTCCTGCCTCAGCCTCCCGAGTAGCTGGGACTACAGGCGCCTGCCACCACGCCCGACTAATTTTTTTTTTTTTTGTATTTTTAGTAGAGACGGGGTTTCACCGTGTTAGCCAGGATGGTCTCGATTTCCTGACCTCATGATCCACCTGCCTTGGCCTCCCGAAGTGCTGGGATTACATGCGTAAGTCACCACGCCCAGCCAGTCCCAATTTTCTTATTCACTAGATGGAGATATTTTCTATTTACTTACCTGAGATAATTAAGGCAAACAAGCAAAAACTTCCTCAACTTTTCATCCCCAGATTTCTAAATTTATCTAAATAAATAACCCTTGTCATCTCATTTCCCTCAATCAGAATGGCTAGAATGCAGGAAAGTACACAATACAGTGATGGAATAAATAAAAGGAAGAGACATTCTTTCTCCTATATAAGGCCAATCCTGCCTCCTATAGTGCCTGTGTAATATGCCTACAAATCACCTGGGGATAGTGTAAAAATGCATATTCTGATTCAGGAGGTCTGGAGTGGGGAATAAGGTTCTTTATGTCTTCCAACAAACCAATGTTGGTTTGGGAGCAATATTTAGAAAAAACAGATTCCATCCTTTCTCACCTCCTCAGAGATCTTTTACTCTAAGTCAACATTTGTTGCTTCTTTATCAGCTGCTCCCTCCCCCAACATATAACATATCTGTCTCTTTTATTTTAAAATAAATGCTCCTTTGTTCCTCTTTTAGCTACCGCCCAATCATCTCGGCTCTCTTTGGCTCCACAGACAAGTTTCTATGAAGAAGTCCTATGTCAACGGTTCCAGATTTTCTTGGCTCAAAGAATCTTTAGTGTCTCAGTGATCTTGCAGGGTAAACCTCGGCCAAAAGAAGTATCTAACATCTGTAGTTGCCTTTGTTAAGCAGTAAGAGTCAAACCACTTAGTAAGTATTTTAAGTTCTAAAAACTGAATGCCTGTTGGGCACTGCATACTTTTCAAACCTTGGACTCAGATTGAACACTGACAGCCTCATTTCCTGTTCCACACTGATTTTCAGGCAGTACTTGCTTTTTATCAGAGCAAGAGCACTGAAAATCCAGGTTCCCAAAGGTATGACATCACTGAAAGGAATGCAGTGATCTAATATAGCAATCTAATGATGCCGGTGTATTTCCCTTGAAATTTTAAAATATTCCATGGCATCCTTGCAAGTTAGCTACAGTGCTCTGGGATACATCGATGAACAATTTGGGATACTGAGTTCAGGTGGTTGTCAGAACAGCAGCATCCCCATTGCTTGGGAGGTTGTTGGAAATGTAGAATCTGGGCATCCATGCCAGACTTACTGATTCAGAATCTCCACTTTAACAAGATCTCCAAGTGATCTCCCAGTGACTCACAGACACATTAACGTAGACCAGAAGTGCTGGTCTAAGGTCCCTGCTTACGTTTTCTCACATACCATTCACACTCAACACACCGCTTTCTGACTTTGCTCCCACAACTCCAGGGAAATTACCCCAGGAAAAGTCCCAAATTACCCCACTCCTTAAAAAAAAAAAACCCAATAAATGTCTTTTAGTTCCAATCCTAATTAACCCTCTCTATAGTGTTTGGTACTATTCATCTTCTTGAACCTCTATTATTTCCTGGTCTCTAAAACACCCGTCTTCTGGTTTTCTTCCTTTTCTTTCAATACACATCCCCACCCCCTTCCTCTACTGGCCCAGGCGGTTTTTGTTTTTTCCTCACTGGCTTTTTTTTTTTTTTTTTTTGAGATGGAGTCTCGCTCTGTTGCCAGGCTGGAATGCAGTGGCAGGATCTCGGCTCACTGCAACCTCTGCCTCCCGGGTTCAAGCGATTCTCCTGCCTCAGCCTCCCAAGTAGCTGGGACCACAGGCACGCGCCACCAAGCCCAGCTAAGTTTTGTACTTTTAGTAGAGACGGGGTTTCACCATGTTGGTCAGGATGGTCTTGATCTCCTGGCCTTGAGATCCGCCTGCCTCAGCCTCCCAAAGTGCTGGGATTACAGGTGTGAGCCACTGAGCCCGGCCCCTCATTGGCTTCTGTCATGAGCAATACCCTTGCTATAGACAACTTTTCCTCCAGAGGATTACATTCAATCTCATGCCCACCCCAATAAGTCCAGGTTGCTCTCCAGAGCCTTAAGTCATATAAAACCAATTTCCATCTGGATGTCCACAAGCAAAGCAAACCTATAGTTCCAAAGCAATTTATTTGTCTGTCTTCCCTGGCCTTCACATTGCTCTTCTTCATGTATTATTTCCTTTACTGAGTGGCATCCTTGTTCAACCAGTCTCCCTAGGGAAACTCAGAACTATCATCCTTGACTCATCCTTCTCCATTTCCCTTGCCCTACACAATCAGTCAAATCAAACCTTCTTGCTATGTCTCTAATCTGTATAAATCTCTCTACCTCCATTACCTACATCTTAAAAGAAGCTCTTATCTTTTGCTTCGAATCCTGTTAACAGTCTTCTTATCTATCTCCCTCCCTCCAGAATTGCCATGCCCTTCTCCAAACTATTCTCCACACTCCATTCAAGTTAGTTTTCTAAAATTAAAATCTGATGTCACTGCCCTCCTCTAAATCCTTCCATAGCTCCCAATGCCTAGCAGTGCTTCTCAAACTTATCCAACAAATAAATGGCAGAAGAGTTTGTAGTTACAGATCTAAGAGGTTCGCTACAAACAAGACATTTCTTGCAAGGCTGTTTCATTTTAAATAGTCATCTTGATTTTATATTCTATTCCTTGGATGGCCACTTATGTTATTAAAAGAATGTTTTAAATCAATATAAATCAAACTACTTAACTTTTTCTCCACAATAACTGAGTAAAATTATGTTCAAGGAAGACACACTGGTTACCTTGTGGCTTCAAATATCCCTTGGCACAATGCCACTAGACCGGGGACTGACAAACTATAGCCTTTAGGCCAAATCTGGCCTACCACTGATTTTTGTAAATAAAATTTTACTGGAACACAGTCAAGCTCAATCTACTGTCTATGGCTACTTTCAAATTACAATAGCAGAGTTGAGTAGTTGCAACAGAGACCATGTAGCCCACAGCCTAAAATATTTATGATCTGGCCCTTTGGGAGTCACCTGACCCCCTGCATCAAAACATGAGGATTGTTAAGGCTAGAACTGTGTTTTGTCTTTCTGTCTTCAGCACAGTTCTAGAGAAGGTATTCAAAAATATTTAACTTAATAAATCAGAATGTTGCAGGAAGATCTCCAAGGGCACATAAGGAAAGTGTCCACAAAGCTGATACAGAATGCACCTAAACCCTAAGGAGAAATATATGGGTGCCAAATAGAAATGTTCCTTCATCAGTCAGTGAAATCTGAAAGGCTGAGATAAGATAGATGAAATGGAATACTACTACACAGAGGTCAAAGCAGGTTCTGAAGAAACTGATAAGCCCATCAGACCTAAAGCTACCTCCCCAAAGAACCACACTATATAGGACTGTATTGATAACACATGCACCTAGTAGCATCTAAGAAAGAGTCAGGAACTACTATTCAGGGAAAATGCTATGAGAATTATTTCTGGAATCTTTGTAATTGCATAATTTGTACTTCTCCAAATGATGAGAACCAAAACACTTAAAACCGAATATTTTAGATGGCAGTAGGAAAATAGGGAGCTAAAAGTTCATCCTACCTTGCAGTCAATATTTCAAAAGGTAATTATTTCAAGAGCTACTATAAGGAACGGTAATTTAAAAGGAAAGGAAGAAAGGTAGGAAGGGAAGGGTCAGCAAACTATGGCCTGTGGGCCAAATCTAGTCCAACACCTTTTTCTTTTTTTTTTTTTTTTTAAAGAGATGGGGGTCACATTATGTTGTCCAGGGTGGCCTTGAGCTCCTGGGATAAAGCAATTCTTCTGCCTCAGCCTCCCAAGTAGCTGGGACTACAGGTGCATGCCACCATGCCCAGACCACCACCCATTTTTGTAAATGAAGTGTTATTGGAACACAGTCACACTTACGTGGTCACGTATTTCTATGGCTGCTTTCCTGTTACAACAGCAGAGTTAAACAGTGGCAACAAGGACGGCAAGGCTCACAGAGCCCAAACTATTTACTATTTGACTCTTTGGGATAAAGAATCTGCTGATCTCCACTCTGGGAACATGGATCTGATTAAGAGAGAAAGATGAATGTAAAGAACAGATTAGGGAAAACAAAGAATAATGGAGGCAGGGAGATGACATTCATGGCTACTCAGGAAAAAATACACACACGATAAAGTAAGGCGGGTCTAACTATAGTAGTGAGAACTGAAGCAAAAGATGGATATTTCAGCCTCGGTATGAGAACACAGAGAGGAACCAGAGACAGACTCAAAGACAATGAATGAATCATTCAATGCTAAGGTACCATGCCTAAAAGGAGATCAAGAACATGAGTAAAAATATGGAACACATGATAAACAGCAGGTTTCAGAAGGAAGATAATAGGATAGGATTAGTCTGATATTAGGTGTGAAAACTCTAAAATGCCAATAAGACATACAGAAAACATTTAATGGCAGTTTGAAATACACCTTAACAGTGCAAGAAGGAAATCTAACTAGAGAAACAGAGTTAGGCATCAACAGTTCAGTGACGGTATCTGAAGATACAGAAGTGGATGAGATCAATAAGCTAGAAAAGACAGCGGGAACAGTAGATCCCATTACTCAGCAACTACAGTGTGTCAGACCCTATACTGGGCACTTTATATTATCTCTAATCCTCCCAACAATCCTGCTATAAAGGAATTACCCCTATTTTACAGATTAGAAATCTAAGTTTGGAAAGGATTGAGGAAATTTAAAATTCCAAGGTCATACAGCTAATATATGGCAGGGGTAGAATTCAAACCCTAGTCTACCTGACAGGCCTATAATCCTTATTACATAAAAAGAGAAGAATGTTGACACCAAAACCAGAGAGAAATACTAAAATACTATTTATAGTTAGTGAGAAGAAAGGAAACCAGCAAAGAAGGAATGGTTCAAGAGATCACAGAAAGCCATGGCAGTACAGTATCATGTAAGCTAACAGAGGAGAATAAAGCCAACAGGGGAGAGGCGAGTAGAAGCAGGTGGTAATTTTAACGGCTATGTGCCAGGTACAGTGCTTTACATATATTAGCTCATTTAGTCCTCTCAATAATCATGACATAAGTACTACTACTATCCCATGAAATAAATATGATAAGGCAGATAACTTGCTAGCATCATACAACCAGCCAATGGCAGAGCTGGGTTTTGAATCTAGGCAACCCCCCTTTGAATCCTACATTCTTGACCAATATATACACGCTACCTGTGGGCACTACAAAATGGTTAAGGAGAAAAAGACAGGAGAGGGAAAAGGGCAGACACTTTTATAAGAGGAATAACAACTTTCGAAAGTTGTTTTAGAACATCACTTGAAGGCACATGTCATAAAGAAGTTAACAAGCAAGCAACTATCACATAAAGACAGATAGTATCATCTACTTTTAGAAGCCTTGGGGAAAAAGGTAAGAGAATATTAATTTATAGGGTTAAAACAATCAAGAAAATATAAACCAATTATTTGGGGTATTAGAAGGCCTTTTTGCTTTGCAAGCTTATTGGTTGTAAGAGGTGTTTAGAAGACTTAATAAATGTCCTCTGGGTATCTGAGATATAGGATGTAACTTTTTAACATCCTTTAACAATGAAGAATATGCCCTACACAAGAATTCTCAGACCCAAATGTGAATTAGAACCTCCATGAAATTGTCTTTAAATTTTTTATTTTTGTGGGAAAATAGTAGGTATATCTATTTTCTCCATCGAATTTTAAGGAGCTGTGAGTCTTCATCTCAGATTTAGAATCTCTGATTCAGAAGATCTGTAGTGGGGCCCTGGCATTAATGTGATCTTGATGCAAAACTTATATACTTACAGAAACTATGACACCCTCTGCATACACTGCCTGAGTTACTTGAAAACAGTATCTTAGTAAATGTTTAAGGTTAATATGAACTTTACTACTTCACCAATACCATATGTTATGATTTACATGAAAAAACTAACCTGCTCAAAGATTTGTATACGATATCTGAATACTACCAAAATAATGTTCCTTTGAATGAATGGCTGGGTTCTTCCTTGAGTGTGAGTTTGTACCTGTTGAAATTAAACAACATTCCAATGGTGTATTTCTGAAATTACTTCAATAAGGGAAAGACTCATTTAATAAATATTTGGCTCATCCTAACCTTTTAAAATTGAGAGGCCATGTGTGGTGGCTCACGCCTGTAATCCCAGCACTTTGGGAGGCTGAGGTGGGTGGACTGCTTGAGGTCAGGAGTTCAAGATCAGCCTGGGCAACATGGTGAAACCCCGTCTCTACAAATAATACACAATATTAGCCAGGCATGCTGGTGCACATCTGGATTCACAGCTACTCAGGAGCTGAGATGGGAGGATCATTTCAGCCCAGAAGGCGGAAGTTGCAATGAGCTAAGAGATCGAGCCTCTGCACTCCAGCCTGGGCAACAGAGTGAGACCCTATCTCAAAATAAACAAATAAATAAATAAGAAATTTCTGTAATGCATACAGCGAGATCAAGTAGGAGACCTGAAAATAAATACAACACCCCTCAAAAGATGCATAGAAACTTAACTTCACATGTCTTAGCTAGGAAGTTAAGCTCTAGAATCGAACTATCCTGGTTTACATAACTTTCTAGCTGTGTGATTTGGAACAAGTTTTTAAATCTCTCTGTGCCTCAGTTACCTCAATTATAGAATGAGGAAAATAGTAATGACCTGCACCTCATATGGTTGCTATGAGAATTAAATGAGGTAATCTGGGTAGAAAGAGCACCTAATAGTGCTTGGTACACAATAAGCATTCAATAAATGCTGGTAATATAAGCATATAAAAATGTTCACTAGCCCAGCAATTATAATCTAGAAATTTTTCTTACAAAAACCTTGTTAAAATGTACAGAGATATATCTTCAAGAATATCTAATTCATTGTTGGCATTAGATTATTTGTGACAGAAAAAAATTACAAATAGTACAAACTTCAACCATGAAGAGCTAATTAAATAATTTATGATACAATTTTTAACTCAGCATGATGTTTCTGAGATTCATCCAAAGTTGCTGCATAAAAGACTAGTTCACTTCATTTTACTGCGAAATAGTATCTCATTGTATGATGAAGCACATTCTGTTTATTCACCAGATGATGGACATTTGGGTTGTTTCCTATTTTTGGTGATAATGAATAAAAATATTCAAGTCTTTGTATGAACGTGTTTTCACTTCTCTTGATAGATACTTAGGAGTGGAATTCCTGGGTCATATGATAAATTTACACTTAACTTTATGAGAAATGGCTAACCTGTTTTCCAAAGTGGCTATACCATTTTGTATTTCCACAAGTAATGAATGTATGAGGATTCCACATGTTCCATGTCCTTGCCAAAACTTGGTATTATCAATATATTTAATTTTAGCCATTCTAGTGTATGTATAGTGGCATCTCATTGTGGTTTTAATTTTTATTTTTCTGGTAACCAGTGATGCTGAGACTCTTTTCATGCACTTGGCCATTCCTGTATCTTCTTTTGTGAAAAAGCTGTTCAATTTTTCTGCCTATTCTTCTTTTGGGTTCTTTCTCTTCTTATTATTAATACATTCTTTAGACATTCTGATACAAGTCTTTTGTTGAATATGCTTGTAAATATTTTCTCTCAAAAGGGTTTGTCTTTTCATTTTCTTAATGATGTCTTTGGATAAGCAAAACGTTTTAATGTTGACACGGTCTAATTTATCAGTGTTTTTCTTTTATGGTTCATCTTTTTTATGTCCTAAAAAATACTTACTTATCTTGAGGTCACAAAGATTTTTCTCTTATGTTTTCTTTTAAAGTTTTATGGATTTAGGTCTTACTTTTTTTTTTTTTTTTTTGAGATGGAGTCTCACTCTGTCACTGAGACTGGAGTGCAGTGGTGCGATCTCAGCTCATTGCAACCTCCGCCTCCCAGGTTCAAGCCATTCTCCTGCTTCACCCTCCCAAGTAGCTGGGATTACAGGTGCACGCCACCATGTCCAACTAATTTTTGTATTTTTAGTAGAGACAGGGTTTCACCATGTTGGCCAGGCTGGTCTCGAACTCCTGACCTCAAGTGATCTGCCTGCCTCGGCCGCCCAAAGTTCTGGGATAACAAGCATGAGCCACTGCACATAGCCTAGGTCTTACATTTAGGTCAGTGATCCATTTTGAATTAATTTTTATAAATGGTGGGATATAAGGGTCAAGGTTTATTTTTTCCACATAGATATCCATGTATTCCAAAATAATTTATAGAAAAAAAAAAAAGAACAAAAACCTAGCCAGTACTGAATTTCCTTAGTATCTTTATTAAAAAAAAAAAAAAAATCAATTAATATTGTTAGTGTAGGTCTATTTCTGAACTCTTTATCCTGTACCATTGCTCTATATCTATTTCTTCTTTGACCCATAGGTTATTTAGAAATTCGTCGTTTAATTTCCACATACGAGATTTTCAAAATTTCATTCTATTACTGATTTCTAATTTAATTCCACAGTGATTAGAGAATATACTCTGTATGATTTCAATCCTTAAGTTATTAAGACCTGCTTTATGGCCTAGCACCTGTTGTACTCTGGTAAATGTCTCATATGTACTTGCAAATAACGTATTTTATGCTGTTAATGCAAGGAATATTCTACGGATGTCAATCAGGTCAAATTGGTTGATAATGTTAGAATCTTTTATATCCTTGTTGATTTCCTATTTAAGAATTACTGAGAAAGAAGTATTGAAATTTCCAGCTATAATTGTAATTTGTTGATTGTGCCTTTCATTTCTATCAGATTTTGCTTCATCTACTTGGGAGCACTGTATTATTTTTATAATCAGAAAATATATAAAGTCATAAAGCAGCAACCTCTTTCCCATGACATGTAAGATTTTTACAGGCTGGGTGCAGTGGCTGAAGCTTGTTATCCCAGAACATTCAGAGGCCAAGGGAAGTGGATCACCTGAGGTTGGGAGTTCGAGACCAGCCTGGCTAACATGGCGAAACCTCGTCTCTACTAAAAATACAAAAATTAGCCGGGCCCAGTGGTGTGTGCCTGTAGTCTCAGCTACTTGGGAGGCTGACGCAGGAGAATCGCTTGAACCTGGGAGGAGGTGGAGGTTGCAGTGAGCCACTGCACTCCAGCCTGGTCAACAGAGCCAGACTCCGTCTCAAAAAAAAAAAAAAAAAGATTTTTACAGTTAAAATATATATGCAATTCCCAAACTGAAAAGATAACACTACAATTACAAGTATTTAAAGCTATATTGTTATTAAATTATTCAAAGTATTGTATAATTCAAAGTGTTTACATTTCTATATACCTAGATAGTATATATTTCTGTAAGAAAAACATAGGTATGAACACATGTTGTTTAACTTCATTTCCTCAATTCCTTATTTTCAAATAAGCTTTACTATCTTTGTAAATAACTAATTTTATACAATGTCAACACTAAAAAAGCTACTCCCTATTATAATACATACAGCAGGTCACATCTTAATGGTTTCATGTTTTGACTGTTAAAAATGTTAAGAATAATTAATTTTAGAAAAAAGTGTGGAACCTACATGAAATTTCTTAAGGGCAACACAGGCTGCTTAAAATACACTTTTTACTACGAGCACAATTACTACATGAGCCAAATTTGACAGCACAGACTCCAAAGTAATTCTACATATTTTATAATGGCCACTTAAAAGACATTATTAAGGGTAAATAAGCCATAAAGCATGACTGAAAAATAGGCAAGAGGCCAAAGACCCCCCATTATTTTAGGAGGAATATAAATAACTTTTATTATTTTGTTTTTACTGCTATTAAGTTATAGACTATACAGTAAATAAAAGAAATACTAAGCAATATCAACAAACTGTAAAACAAATCAAATATGGGCTTACGTCAGTAAGACCTGTGAAATAAGGCCAGGCATAGTGGCTCATGCCTGTAATCCCAGCTATTCAGGAGGCTGAGGCAGGAGGATTGCTTGAAGCCATGAGTTCAAGACCATCCTGGGCAACATAGCAAGACCCTGTCTCTAAAAAAAAAAAAATTTTTTTTTAAAGAATAAACTCATTTGTGTGTGAGATTTGATCCAATCATTCTAGCTTACCTGCATCCATCACTAGCTTTTAAAATTAATTAACATCTAAGGGTTTCAATTTTTAAAATACAGCTTAAATAATTAAATTCATGATTATAAATAAAATATTCATTGCCACTTGACTTCATTCTGCTAACGGAGAAGGCATGAGGAGAGAAAGATTTTTTAATCAAGGTGTTCCTCAGCTGGAGTTATTTCATTACCCATTAAGTAACACAACTATCTGAAATTCAGTTCAAGATGCCCTTATCAACTGAACACTATTTCCTTTCTCACAGTACCAAATCTATGTGCCAGCTGCCTAAGCAACAATAGATTTGTTTTAATTAAAAATAAGGTTCTGACATCCCAATAAAAGCAAGTCAAGAATTCTGAATCTAAAATTGAATCTGAACTTCTGATGACAGTGTTAACCCACACCAAGAACAGAGTTAAGGGCAACCAAGACCAAGTCCTAATCTGAAAAGGCACTGCTGAGAAATATAACTACTTTTTATTTTATTTATAATTATTATTTTTTGAGATGGAGTCTTGTTCTGTCACCCAGGCTGGAGTGCAGTGGCGCTATCTAGGCTCACTGCAAGCTCCGCCTCCCGGGTTCACGCCATTCTCCTGCCTCAGTCTCTCAAGTAGCTGGGACTACAGGCTACAGGTGCCCGCCACCATGCCCGGCTAACTTTTTTTGTATTTTTAGTAGAGACAGGGTTTTACCATGTTAGCCAGGATGGTCTCGATCTCCTGACCTCGTGATCCGCCCGCCTCTGCCTCCCAAAGTGCTGGGATTACAGGTGTGACCCACCACACCCAGCCAATATAACTACTTTTTAAAAAAGTCTTTTACAAATAATCATCTATTCAACAACTCTTCTGTTAATTAGGTCAGCATTATTCCCATTTCATAGATGGAGAGACTGGCAGAGTTGTTGAGTGCCTTGCTCAGTAGTGGAGGGCCAGATGACAAGAATCCCAGGCAATACTAGCAGGTCCTATTCCCATTAGTCCACGAACATCTTCCCCACCCCACACTACTGTTCTCCCTTTCCCCAGACAATTCTAAGAGGAAGAAACACCAAGAATCTCTAGAGTAGGCACACATTAAAGAAAAAGCTTACAGTTACTATGCAACATCAAAGCATAGTTCCTGAAAATTGTCAATATGAACAAATTATTCTTCCATATTTTGCAGATACTTTCTACCAAAACTATCCAGAGATGTTTCAGATCTAACCATTATAGAAACTATTTTAATATAAAAAAACTAGTATGAATTCCAGTTTCATTTTAGTTAGTAAGCACCCCCCAACCCCCGCCCCCGCCCAACTCCCCAGCTGCGGAGCACTACTATTACTAAGGCTTTTTTTTTTTTTTTTTAATTCAGATAGGCTGAGGCAGGAGAATGGCAGGAACCCGGGAGGCGGAGCTTGCAGTGAGCCGAGATTGCGCCACTGCACTCCAGCCTGGGCGACAGAGCCAGACTCCGTCTCAAAAAAAAAAAAAAAAATTCAGGTTAATATTACTGAAATGCCAGTTACAAGGAAAAACAAAAATGCAAAACAAACATGCACATAGGCAGTGGGAGCAGGGGACAGGACAGCGTAAAAGGACAAGAGGAAAAAGAGAATCATAAGCCAGTGTTAATTATTAGTGATAAAGACTCTCAGTCCTTTATGGTACAACTGCACATCTAGAATTCTAAAGCAAGAATTAACATAGCAAATGTGTCTGGAGAGGTATGCCCTCCAGAGAAGACATTATCACTATATTGTAGTTTCCATCCTGATATATACAGGTTAACTTTGTTTTGTTCTATAGCCAGACTGTATAAGGCATATATCTTCCACAAGTCCATAGGATATACATACCATTATTTATGGGGGAAAAGAAACTCAAACTATAGTTCTAAAGGCAGGGAGGAAGCAAGAACTGAACACACACAGAAACCTTATTCTACCATAACGTGATATGAAATGCTTAAAAATGTTTTGTTTGGGTTTGGTTTTTTGGAATCTAACTGGGTTTTTAACATAGGGTCTATGGATGGGCTTTATTACAAGCAGAACATTGTGTGTAGTATGTTCATTTTGAGTGTGAGAAAGTGCACAGCTCCCACTAGATTCTGAAAGGGTTCCACCAGCAAAACAAAGTTGTGAGACGCTAGCTTATATGACTGCCTTGGAAAAAACTTGTAAGCTATTGGAAAAGGGTGTTATTTTATTATCACACATGACTTTTAGCCCAAAATTTCTTTATTCAAGACATTTTATTCCAAAATACTTTGGGTTGTAACCACCCAAAACTACAACCACTCTTTGCACATAAATCATATGTGGTAAATATTTCTTAGGCTACTTTCCTTACCAACTCTGTAATCAGAGAATAAAAACACACTTTAAGCATCAAAACTAAGCAAAACTGGCAGGTCAAACTGTCATTTTTGTTTTAAGGATAAAAATGTTTGAATGTGTGAGAAAACCAGATTCAAATGACCTTTACACTGCCAGATTTCTATTATCTACACTCCACCATGGCCCTCTTTTAATCTAGTTAAAGCAACTGCTTCTCCCACGTTGATTAAATCCTTGAATCTAGAAATGTGGTTAAGGCCAAAAGGTTTTCTAATCATAAAAGAAATATTTCTCAACTTGTTTAACTCATGCCCTCTTTTGTTAAATACAACTCTTAAACCTCCTTCCACATATTTGACATTTTGAGTAAATTACAGTTCGAAAACCAAATCAAATCCATGATAATTTTAGAAGCCTAAAATTTTGCTCTTGAAAATTTTACTCTGCACATCAACGTGGTATCAATGTTGAACTTTAAATCTGCTTTCTAGCTACAAGCTTTTTTCTTCTAGGTCTTGTAAGAAGGGTATATAAAGAAGTCACTTTCAACATTATGTCTATTATGCTGTTTTGTTTTGAAGGATTCACACACCATTGGTAGGGGTGAGGGACATAGGATATGCAGGCCTTCTCTCCATTAGATTCATGGATGTGTAAAGTTCTATTGCAGTTCATAACCTGATCAACTGACTTTTGGCCTAAGCAACATCATAAAACTTCATTTCACCTTTAGAGCAAACCTTTCTCCTAGTACTTGGAGTTAAAAATAGTTTAAGCCATGCTGACCTGGGTTATTTTTATCTGGAAAATAGGGACTAGAAACAGCATACCAAGCAAAGAAAGGCGAGTTGACCACAACAGGATTAAAACTCTCACAGACTTTTTAAAGTGTCTCACTACAGTTTTAGAAATCGGATGGAAAGGTGGTAAAGCAGAGGTGAGGTACGGGGCAGAGGATCAGCTGAGGGCAATTCACTGAGTGTTAGCAAGACATGACTAACACTGTACATAACGAGCAATAATAAAAGTCCTCTGCATAAGACAGAACAGTATAAAACCATTCCTTCCCCTGCCCTTACAGATTTCTAGAGAAGATATTTTGGGAATAAAAAGTATATAAGGTTTTTGAGAAAAGAGAGATCAAAGGACATTCAGAGTACGGGAGGATATCTGGGAAGCGGACTTAGCTTAGATCCTAAAGGGTGCAGAAGATCTGAATTGCTGGGGAGGAGTGTGGGAGTGGTAAACCAGTCAAAGAATTCACAGATGTGCTGGGAGGAGGAGAAGGGGAGCAGAAGAAGGAAAACAGTGTGGCTGAAACAGTGGTTGTATTTCAAAGAGCAGTAGCTAATCAGGGTGGATAAATGGTGTGGGCCTAAGCAGCTGGTGAGCATTAAATGTGTAAGAACCAAATTGTATCCTTAGCAAACCTCTGAAGATTTCTCAGTAAGATTTTTATGAGTGTTGGTAAATTTATATAGGATGCATATGGGTAGTACATGGAGAAAAATGAATTAAGGGGGAAAAATTATGTAACAATCCAGATAGAAAGTGATTTTTAAAATTCTAATTAGAGCGGTGCAGTGGGAATTCAAATATAATTCTTACTGAGTCCTCGATGCAAGATGTTGAGTACACCAATGTTGGAAATACAAGGGTTCTTGCCTCAAGTGGCTCACAATAGTAGAGGAAATGGGAATGGAAACCAGCCACAGTGAAGTATCCTATCACGGTGATGGGAAGTGCCAGAGGAACAGACAGGACAAAGCTGTAGCTCTGCTTCAAATGAGGGCAAGAAGCAAGTTAGAGAACCTTCTCACCACTTTCCAAATGAAAGAGATGAGGAAATGCACAGCACTAGAAAATGAAGGTAGGTTCAGGGACCTGCAAACAGGTTCCTGTGGCTGGAACAGAAAGTACATGGTAATAAAATGTTCTTTATAAAAAAGTAGAAATGGACAGAATGAACTAGAAAGATACAGAAAGAAAAAAAAAAAAAAAACAGGCTTTTGTAATAATCCAGGACAGAGATGAAGAGTTAACAGGAAATTAGTTTTAAATAAGCAAAATTTTCAAACTGATAAAGGAAAGTATGTTCTTCTAAAACATCATGCTGTTTCCAGACTTGGAGACTTTCAATAGACTTAACTCCAACTTAACCTTTAGAAGTCTTAGCCTAATTTCTTCAACAACAACAACAAAAAAAAACCTCTCCTGGCCTGCAGACCAAGTTAGGTCTCCTCTTGTGTGATCCCAATAGGATCCTGTACTTCCATCTCATAAACATAGCACTGGGAATTACAGGTTCAACGTTGTATTTCCCTCACACAGTTAAGACTCCAGAAAGGCAGAGAGAATTACTTTGACCTGGGCACTGTGGTACCCTCAGTGCCTAACACAGAACAGACACTCAGTAAATAGCTGTTGAATAACTAAATGAAGTTCACAGGATCAATTTTAAATCTGTTCCTCCATCTCCCCCATCAGACATGCTTACCAATCCTCATTCCTTCCAACAAGAGGAAACTTCAGTCTCAATCACACTGAGTTTGCAATACTTCCAGAAAATTCAGGTGGAAATGTCTATCAGTCCTCTACAGATGCCAAAGTAAGAGACAGACCAAGGAATCTTTAACAAATCCTAATAGCTGAAGTCATGATTGTTACTATTACTATTGTGTTATTTGTTACAGTTACAGCTAATACTAATTGAGCACTGATTATCTGTTGAGTATTTCTTATTTTCTCATCTGTCCTCAAATAGACCTACTGGATTAGGTACTATTATTAACTCCTATCATACTGATGAGGAAATTAACGCTATAGTTGTTAGAAAATGTGTCTAAAATCAGAGAGCAATTAAGTAGCAGAAGAAGAGTTTCAAAACAGGCAAACTAGTTTAAGAACTTGTGCTTCCTTGAGCGCACAAGATAACCCAGGGGGAAAAAAGTGTAGACTAGTGGGAAAAAAAAAAGACGACAAACCACAGATCATAAAGAATAGTAACATTTAAGGGGCAGTCACTGCCAAGGAAGAACAGACGTAAGAACTGGTATTTATACTCTTGTATGATTCCTTATACATATGGAATGGAAAGTCACCTAGTGACTTGCTTCTTGCAAAAGAATACAGCACAGGTGATGGGATGTCACTTCCATCATCAGATTACAAGACTGGGACTTCAGTCTTGCCAGCAGACACTATTGCCTTTTTGGCTTGCATACTTTATTGAAGAAAGCTGCCATGTTAGGGAAGCCCACGTGGCAAGAAACTGAAGCCCAGTCCAACAACCTGTCAAGAACTTAATGCTGCCAATAACCACTGAGTGAGGCTAGAAGCAGATCCTTCCCCATTCAAGCCTTAGAAGGAGACCACAGACCCTGACCAATGTCCTGACTGCAGCCTGTAAGAAATAGTGAGGCAGAAGATGCAGCTAGACTGTGCCCAATTCCTTGACTACAGAAAGTATGACATAAGAAATGTGTGTTGTTTCAAGCTGCTAAACTTTGGAGTAATCTGTTATGTAGCAATAGATGACTAATACAAACTAAAAAGAAAAATCTAGAAATATCGATGTTCAAGTTCCTTCTACACACACATCTTCTGACAGTCATGAGCAGAAAGTGAACTGAGCTTTAGGAAAAAAAAACTACCATTGTAAGTTGAGGAAAAAAAGAAAACTGAAAAATATGAGGAAAAACAACCGAAAGGGTAAGACCCAGGCTAGTAAATGGGTAGTCAAAGATTTTAAAGGTGGGGTGGTTAACAGAGCTATTGAAGCAGTAAAAATACCTGGTCTAAGCGGTGGCGGGTGGGAAATCACTAAATTTTTTAGCTAAAAAGCAATTTTCAAGGCATCCATTTCAGAGTAGTCCTAACAGAAATCGGTAGAAGACATCACACAGGTAAAATATACCTTGAGATAGAATAAAAGGTAATTATATAACAAAACTATAGAAGCCAAGCTCCTAGTCACCATTTATAGAGGAAAATTGGAAATATCAATATTTATAAGAAAAAATTCAGAGAGATGGTTAATATGGTTTGGCTCTGTGTCCTCACCCAAATCTCATCTTGAATTATAATCCCCACTGTCAGGGGAGGGACCTGGTGGGAGGTGACTGGATCATGGTGACAGTTTCCCCCATGCTGTTCTCATGATAGTGAGTTCTCATGAGATCTGATGTGAAAAGTGTTTGACAATTCTCCCCACCTCCTTCTGCCATGTAAGACACGCCTTGCTTCCCTTTTGCCTTCCATCATAATTGTAAGTTTCCTGAGTCCTCCCCAGCCATGTGGAACTGTGAGTCAATTAAACCGCTTTTCTTTATGAATTACCCAGTCTCAGGTCTTTTTGGCAGTGTGAAAACAGACAAATATAATGGTCAATCTTTTTATTCCCCAAACTCATGATTAGTCCTTTTCAATTTACTTCTTAGATTTGACATTTCCTATTAAGGTGTTATTACATAAAAATTAGCCTTAAATTGAATTGAGATGAGATTACAGGTTCCTGGGTTCCGGAGTTCATGTTTCAGGTTTCTGGTTTTAATTTTTAAAAATTATTTCATACCTGACAATCTAACGTTTACCCATACTTTTGTGACCCTCTCTCACTTTAGAATCAAAAGCAAGGCTTCCTATGCTTAAAAGTCCTGGATAGTAGGCCGGGCATGGTGGCTCATGCCTGTAATCCCAGCACTTTGGGAGGCCGAGGCAGGCGGATCACGAGGTCAGGAGTTCAAGATCAGCCTGGCCAACATAGTGAAACCCTGTCTTTACTAAAAATACAAAAAAATTAGCCAGGTGTGGTGGTGGGCACCTGTAGTCCCAGCTACTTAAGAGGCTGAGGGAGGAGAATCACTTGAACCCGGAAGGCAGAGGTTGCAGTGAACTAAGACCACACCATTGCACTTCAGCCTGGGTGACAGAGTGAGACTCCACCTCAAAAAAAAAAAAACAAAAAGGCCTGGATAGTATATTCTAATTTTAATAGTATCAGTATTATTTTATATTTGGTACTTTTATTTGCAATTCCAATGCCAGGCTCCACATCAAGGAGATGAAAGGCTCATACAACACTCATATCTTCACAGATGATCCAATACAGTCCCTAAGCTATTAGTAACTTTCTTCTTCTTCACTATTTTAGGAAGCTATCATATAGTCATGTGTATCGTACAGTCATGTATTGATAAGTCAGTGGAACTATTTTTGATATTTTACGGTCATTCCATTCTTCCCAATTTTCTGTAAAGTTTTATTTTCAACAGTAGGTTTAAATGAAGATGTTTTATTTTCAACAGTAGGTTTAAATGAAGATGTTTTATTTCTGACTTCATTTTGACATTGAATCTAAATCTATGCTTCCCTTATGGTGAACCATTCAATTTTCTCTAATGTTTCCCTAAAGTTCAAACTTTGTATATTTCTTTTTACGTGGATTCACAAGCCGTCTTGAATGAATGATTCATGCAAGGAAGCACAGACATACTTATGGACAACACTAAAAGTGTTGCAAGGTTTCCTGCAATAATTCCTGTAGGCGGTTCCACTGGTAGAGCTGATAAGAGCATACTGCACAAAGAAACCTTAAAACCTCTAGAGAAGAAAGGATGGGGCTAGAAGGTCAACAGTAGTAGTAGCTAGCACAGCCAATTTGAAGGAATGTGAAAATTTAGAGCATATAACTTTTTTCTTGTTGCTTGGTTGGGAAACAAGTGTCAGCAAGCTATCACAAATGGCAACACTGAAAAACTGGGGGCAAGAGAAGAAAAGCAGAAGAGTTAGGTCAGAATAAAACAATAATTTCCCTCCAATCGCTCAAACCAAAACCCTTTAAGTCATTCATGACTCTTCCTTTCTTTCATACCCCACATCTAATGTATCAGCAAATCTCATTTGATTCTACTTCCAAAATATATCCAGAATATATCCTACACAAACTGATTTCATTTCCTATCCCACTACATCAATCACATATCCTTTACTCCTTCCACTATAACCACAGTGGTTTCCTTGCTGTTTTCTGTTTCTTTGCTGTTTTCTGTTTCCTTTGCTGTTTTCTGTTTGTTTTTCTGTTTGTTCTGTTTGTTTTGTTTTTCTGCTGCCCAGGTTGGAGTGCGGTGGCATGATCTTGGCTCACTGCAACCTCCACCTCCTGGGTTCAAGTAATTCTCCTGCCTCAGCCTCCAGAGTAGCTGGGACTACAGGCAGATGCCATCACACCTGGCTAATTTTTGTATTTTTAGTAGAGGTGGGGTTTCGCCATATTGGCCAGGCTGGTCTTGAACTCCTGACCTCAAGTGATCCGCCCACCTCGACCTCCCAAAGTGCCGTGCTTGCTGTTTGCTGAACACACCAAACACATTTCAAGTTAGGGCCTCTATATTTGCTATTTAATACCATTCCTCAGAATGCTCCTCTTCCACATATCCACATAACTAATTTCCCACTTCATTCAAGTCACTATTTAAATGTCACCTTATGTTATCAATCTTATCTAAAAGAGTACTCCCTAGTCCCTCTGTCCTTATCTTATTCTCCATCTCAATATTTACCACCTAACATGCCATGTATTACCTGTACATCTGTTTGTTGACTGTCCCTCCCCACCCCTCACTTCCTCCAACTAGAAGATAAGGTCCATGAGAAGGGGGGCTTTTTGTTGTTGTTCAGGACACCCTAGCTCCTAGAACAGGGCCTGTATGTGGAGAGTACTCAACATTTGTTGAATGAACAAATGAGTGAAAATAGTATAAAACAGGACTCAGAAAATACAACAAAGGGTAAAGAGTACACGTATTTTGCTTTGGTAAAGAAATGGGACCTGGGACACTGAATAAGAAAAATGAGAATTCCAAACTCATGAAAACTTTATGGTGATCTCAAGTCAACAGATACTGTCCAAGCTCTTCAGAAATGAAACTAATTGTGAATTGGTTACGGAAAAATGTGATTATGAAGTACAAAAGTGGCAGAAAAGTCAAGTTTTGACTAGGAAATAAGGCATGAAACAAAATGTTGTAAGAGAAGATTTTGGTTAACCATCTATATCAATTTTTTTTAGAAGAGATTTAGCTGAAATAAAAGGCAAAGACAAGCTCTGAAAATGGGTTTAGTAAATTATCTGAATGCCATCATGTAGTCACAGACAATGTTCCAAGTGTGGAAACGAGGGCATAGTGGAAAAGAAGGTGGAATGTAAGCACAGAAGTAAAATCTAAGAAATAGAAACTGCCCAAGAATGTGCTAGAATAAAAGGGAGACTGAAATAGTTGGGGTAGCTTTAAAGGACTAAAGTGAAAAATTAAACAAAAACAACTAAGCTGATAACATCAATCCAAAGGCATACCAGAAAGGCACAGGCTTCAGAAAACATGGAAGAACAAAGATGGGGGAAAAAAGGGAAAGGAAAACAGGAGTAAACTGTAAATCAGAAACACGGAGTGGGAAGACAGCTCCTACTAAAGAAACAAGAGAGGGTAGGCCTACTTCAGGGCAAACGGCTTTAAAGAGTATCAGAGGAAAGACAGATGGATAAAGAACATTTAAGGAAATTAGGTAGGAGAAAAATTTAAACTAGAATGTCAGATAAGCCAACATGTAGAATGATAGAAGCAAAAGGGAGAAGAAAGTCTCGAATGTTCAAGCATATTCTCAAAAATGGCAGAGGCTTAGTGCGATGGCTCATACCTGTAATCCCAGCACTTTTTTTTTTTGAGACAGGGTCTCGCTGTTACCCAGGCTGGATGAAGTGCAGTGGTGCAATCACAGCTCACTGCAACCTCTACCTCCCAGGCTCAAGTGATCCTCCCACCTCAGCCCCTCAAGAAGCTGGGACTACAGACATGTGCCACCATGCCTGGTTAATTTTTGTATTGTTTTTAGACATGGGTTTCACCAAGTTGCCCCCTGGTCTGGAACTCCTGGGCTCAAGCAAATCCGTCTACCCTGGCTTCCCAAAGTGCTAGGATTACAGGCATGAGCCAGCACTTTGGGAAACCAAGGCAGGAGGATCATTTGAGGCCAACAGTTCTAGACCAGCCTAGACAACATAACGAGACCCTGTCTCTACAAAAAAATTTAAGAAATTATCCAGGTGTGGTGGCACATGCCTGTAGTCCCAGCTACTACGGAGACTCAAGTGGGAGGATTGCTTGAGCCCAGGAGCTGGAGGCTGCAGTGAGCCATAATTGCACCACTGCACTCCAGCCTAGGCAAGTTAGACCCTGTCCTTTAAAAAAAAAAAAAAAGCATAAAATATGCCAAAATTAGTTAAGTAGAAATATGCATAAAGTTACAGATATGAATGAACTGAATCAAAGATCTGTTGATTTTGTCACCAGCTCTATGACCTTGAACAAGTTAATCTCTCTGGGACATTTTCCTCTTAAAAAAAAATGCTATTTCTACTCTTTAAAAAAAAAATATGTGTAAATGCAGGAAAAGTGGTTAGGTAAAAAAAATGGGTGATCATTCTAAGCCCTTTTTTCTCCAGTTTATGGGAGGGGAATGAGACAGGGAAAGCACAGAACTCTTAAAAGAAAGAATCAGAAAGACGGCAAATTTTTAAAATGGGAGAAGTGATAGTTAAGAACAGTTCTGCATAGCGCTTTACCATCTAAAAGATGCTTTACATGAAGCATTATATGTTCACCTCACAACAAGCCTGAGAAGCTAAAAAGACAGGTATCACCGGACACCATTTTATAAACGGAGCAACTGATGACTCAAGAGATTAAGAAACTGGACTAAGGACACAGAAACCATAGCAGACCCAGGATCCAACCCAGATCTAATGGCAGAATCAAATCCATTATCTTTTTTTTTTTTTTTGAGATGGAGTCTCGCTCTGTTGCCCGGGCTGGAGTGCAGTGGCACAACCTCAGCTCACTGTAACCTCTGCTTCCCGGGTTCAAGCGATTCTCCTACCTCAGCCTCCCAAGTAGCTGGGACTAAAGGCATGCAATGCTACGCCCAGCTTATTTTTGTATTTTTAGTAGAGACAGGGTTTCACCATGTTGGTTGGCCAGGATGGTCTCGATCTCTCGACCTTGTGATCCGCCCACCTCGGCCTCCCAAAGTGCTGGGGTAACAGGCGTGAGCCACCGCACCTGGCCCCTTTCTTTCTTCATAATTTTTTTTTTAATAGAGATAAGGTCTTGCTATGTTGCCCAGGCTGGTCTTAAATTCCTGGACTCAAGCTATCTTTCCACCTCAGCCTCCCAGAGTGTTGGGAATTACAGGCGTGAGTTACCACATCTGGCCCGGAATCCATTATCTTTCAAAGTTAAAATGATCTCTATTACCATCTCCTCCTCCTCCACATAATTAAGGATTTGTGGGTATTTTTGTGGATTATTAGGTAATAGATAAGTAAAGAGTTACATAAATACAAAAAAAAAAAATTTTTTTTTTTTTTGAGACAGGGTTTTGTTCTATCACCTAGGCTCAAGCAATCCTCCCACCTGAGACCACAGGCTCGCACCACCATGCCTGGCTAATTTTTTAATTTTTTTAGAGACAAGGTCTCACCATTTGCCCAAGCCAGTCTCAAGCGATCCTCCTGCCTCAGCCCCTCAAAATGCTGGGATTATAGGCATGAGCCACTAAGCCCAGCCTAAAACAATCTTTTAACATAAAATAAAACTCCTTTAGAACTAAAGGAGTTAGTTTACATGTAAACTACACATCAACTCACTATACAAAATGTTTTCGCATAGTTGATCACAATCTATTAAGACTACCCCTCTCAGTCCACATGTCCCTTATAGCTGACAGAATTACTGCAGTTGTACTATTTTCAGCCTTTCTACATACAGAGTAACTCACTTTTAACTTAAATTCTGACATAGTTATAAAATCATTAAACAAGTAACTTCAATTTGTGTATCCTGGATCCCAAGCGTATAAAGAGAATGGAAAAAGTAGATAAAGGTGTACTTATGTATTTAGGTTTAAATAACATAAGTCTATTTTCTCACAGTTCTAGAAGCTGAAAGTCTGAGATCAGAATGCCAGCATGGTCTGGTACTGATGAGGGCTCTCTTCCTGGGTCAGTTTCGTTTTTAACATCTAAGAGGATTGTCACCACATCTCTGTTAGTGACAATAAAACAGCCGCATTTTCCTCATCCTATTCTTGCTCTAAAAGCCATAATCAGCCAGACCTAACTAATTAACTACAGTAATAGTGAAAAATCTTAGTAATATAATCTGCTGCTTATTAGTCCCAACCTATTTTATTACTCCTTTTCTTTATGTATATTTTAACGGAACAGATGAAGTTTTGGATTAAATTCCAAAAATGTTATGTATATGATTCTAGTATTTCTATGTTAATGGGAAAATGTTTTCCTTCATAGTGGCTAAGAAACTCCAACAGCAAAGTTCAACATTTTCCCATGATCCTCCCTCTTCCTCCTGTACCCCCAAGTCAAGGCACACTACTCTCCACAAAACAGCAGACCATAGTTTCTTTCTACTGGATATCATTGAGACTCTTCTTGATGAAAACAAGCATAAGCAAGGATATAGGATCAAAGGGCAGGGTAACGGCAAAAAAGGGAAAATCCTAAAAAGACCAGAGAAAGTGGAAACAGGAGCTTGGTTATATCAGTGGCTACAATTACATTTCTGTTTTTCTCCTGTATGACTTCATTTTTCCCTTGTGGTTCCTTTTTTAAAGTAGTTGCATAAACAGCAGCCAGATAAGCATGTTTGAAGTAGAAATTCAGGGGAAAACAAAGCCTACATTGAATGGGCCACAGACAATCATGTATCATCTGATTACCACGCCCTGACATAAAAAGCATGCAATATACATGATGTAAATAAAAAAGAACATCAGATTCTTAGTCAGAAAACCTGAATTTAAGTCCTAATATGCTGCAGAATTTCCAACAAGTGAACTTTTCCTGAGTCCCACTTTTCTAATCTATAAAAAAAGGGATACAACCACCTGTCTACTGCTGTGAAAGTTGAAATAAGAAAAATACTACACATTTGCTGCATATAACTTTTAAAATCACTATAATGTTATGAAGGATAAAATTCTGAATTGAAGTCTCCCTCTGCAATCACATAAAAAAAACCATATTCTGACATCTCTTAACAGTATACTGACAGGCGCATAATTCAGGTGGATAAATACAAAAGTGGCTTTTAAGCCACTATCTGAAATAAACACTGTACAGTCACCTAATAAAAAGTTTTACACAGCCCAACCATAGAGTATGATTACTCACATATAAAGCTAGTGCTATTCACCCACGTTCAACAAAATGCATGTATCAAATTGCAGTTCCAGCAGTGTGCTAAATAATCTACATCTCATTTAATGTTCTACCTATAACTAGCGTAGTTAAAAAAGAGCATGGGTTTGATATCTGAATGACTTAAGTTTGAACACCAGCTAGGGTTATAGTAAGTGGTAGACCTTTGCCAAGTCTGAGCTGAAAATCCCTCAAATGTAAATTAGGAATAACACTACTTGCTTCACAGAATTAAGATTATTGTGGCCAGGTGAGGTGGCTCAAGTCTGTAACCACAGTACTTTGGGAGGACAAGGCAGGAGGATCACCTGAGCCCAGGAGTTCGAGATCAAATGACCAGCAAGACCCTGACTCTACAAAAAAAAATTTTTTTTTTCATTTGGCCAAGCATGGTGGTGTGTGCCTACAGTCTCAGCTACTCGGAAGCTGAGATGGCAGGATAGCTTGAGTCCAGGAGGTGAAAGCTGCAGTGGGCCATGCTTACACCCTTGTACTCCAGCCAGGGCGACAAAGGAAGACCCTGTCTCAAAAAAAAAAAAAAAAAAAAATACTCTGATTGTATCTGTATTGACCCTAATATGACGCCTAACACACTGTGGTTGCTCAATCTACGGTGGGTGGTTATTTTGATTGCCTTCTCATTTCCACAAAGCAAACACCCTTGTTTTTCAGGAATACTTAAATTACATGTTCAAACACGATTACCAAAACCTCTTTCAGCCAAGAAGTACAATGAAAGGAATTCCTGAATATCATTTATAGATCCTGAAGTTGTGTCCCTAAAATTAATATAAGCAGATCAAATCCAAAGAGTTTAAAGGTCATCCCTCCTTCATCCTGTTCCTTATTACCTGCTAATACGTACTGATAGGTGACTTAAAACCCCAACAACTAGAACTCTTGAGGAAGGAGGTAGCTATTTCCTAATAGCATCCTTATGAGAAGCATTTGCTCTAAGAGCCAGGCTGTCTGCTGTCCCTTCTCAGGTGAAAGCAGGAAGACAGAAGAGAAAAGAGGTCTCAGCTGAACTTGGAAAGCTAAATTAACTAAGGAAAGCAGATCAAGAAAGATTTGGGACATCATCTTCTTCAAGAATCCAATTTAAGCTTATGTCCCAACTATATACTTTGGTCAGTCTTCATAGCCCTATTCTCTCAAACTAATTTCTTTCCTGCTCTGGAGCTCAGGACTTTATGTTCAGATGTGATCCCTGACAACTTTCTTAAAAATATCAATGAAAATCTAGTGAAAGACCAAGGCTGAGATTTCATCAGATCCCCCTTTTCCTTCCAGTTTAATATTATTTAACTGTTCCTTTTTAAGACTACAAGAAATTAAGACTTGTGCCTTCATCCAGCAGTGAAGTGGCAATACGTAAATTAGACTCCACATTGTATGCTTCCCCACAAAATTTTCATGTTTATAACTTTCTCACTGCCTATGTTCAGTCTTTCGGGCAGCCTGAGAATCACATGTAATGACTGTCAAAGTAGATGATCTGACACACACATACAGAAGAACCACTGGTTAGAGTCAGCGTGTGTGTACAAACATGCAACTGTGATGCTCTCCCAGGTGAATCTCTCAAAATCCACAAAATCAGAGACTGATGGTGGAGGAGGGTGGCCTGGGAGCAGCCACAAAGAAAAGATCAAGATCTGAGAAGTAAAATGAAAAAGAGCTGCAAGAGAGTTGGTTAAGGACGAAAGAGTCTACTGTTTAACATGAGGGAGGAAAGAGGGAATAGACTAGGTAGGAAGTGAAGAATCTGTGGAGGAAAAACCGCAACAGTAAAGAGAAAACAAAAAGATCTCACCAAATTGGGAGGATAAAACGAGCCCTCCTGCTCCAATTCCGTGTTGTTGTTGTTGTTGTTGTTTCCAGGAAGTTACAAAACAGTTTTCAACAGGATTACATTAACAAAGCAAATAAAGGAAACTTATGCTAAAAATGTAGCCTACCTACACTGAGAGGTCTGAAAACGGAAATACTTCTTTCCCCTTTTTGTAATGGGTTTCAAAACAGTAGGAACAGGGTGAGGGATAAGAGCTATAAGAGGGTGAGGGGAGTAGCCAAGCTCTTCCTGAATATAGTCTTTCGACTAAATGCTTATTTTAAATTTACCTTTTTGTGGTCAGCCGGCAAATTCTTAACTGAACACAGCGTTTGACTCTCAATCAAAATGTGATGAGTGGTTCAGACACCATAGGAAATTTAAGAGCTTATGCATACACAAGGCAGATGCAGAACGAGGACTTGCTTTGGGTGGTACTCTAACACCCCTTCACTGGGTGGCTAAAACGCCATTAAGGTTTGAATTGTGACCAATAGTGGAATGGAAGAAAGAAAATAGAAAAGTTAAAGCGCCTACGTTTAGTCAAAAAAAACCATGCAATTAGCCGGAGAAGTTTGTGAACGAGCAGTAAGTGGAAAACAGTGGATACAAAGGGGCTAACTAGATAAACAGCTACTACAAATTCTGTCTGTCTTCCTTACGGGGAGCTACACAAGGAGTGAGTCCCTTCTATACAGAGGAATGCTGCTTCTCAGCCTAGGCAGTTACAGTCGCAGGCAAGGGCTGCCCGCCGAGAAGGGCCTGTCCAGCACAAACCCGCAGCACACACTTACTTTCGTCCGGCCATTGATTTTGTAGCTGCCCAGCTTCCCGTTACAGTGGCGGATCAGGTCGTCCATGCTGCTCATGAGCAGCCCAATGGTTTCGCAGCCGGGCTCTTTGCCCTCGATCCAGGTGATCTTATCGCCTCGGATGTCCTTGGACGAGTCACTCTTCTGGCTGACCAGCTGCCCGTCCGTGAACTTCCCGGTGTCGTGCAGGGCGCGAACCTCGTCGCCGATCTGCTGTCCGGTCTCCTTGCCGAGGAAGTCGTCCACCACACAGATGCCGTGCTTGTTCATGCACGGCACGATGTACTCGAGCGCCAGCTTCAGCGCCGGCAGGGGCTTCGTCTGCCCATTGGGCCGCAGGCCGCCGCTGGGGCTCAGCGCATCCCCGGGCGTGTTGCTCGGGGGGTACAGGTTCGCCTTCTCCTGGAACAGCGATGAGCGGGCCGGCGGCTCCTCCTTCCCGGGCTCGGCTTCGGCAGCCACCGCCGAGCCCTGGCCGCCAGCGGCCGCATGAGACGGCGACGCGGCCGCCGCTGGGTCGGCCGGGGGCTTGGCCTTTGCTTTTCCCTTGGCCGCGTCGCTGGAGGCGTTGTCCCGGCGCGCCGCTGCCTTCCTGGGCTCCCGGGCCCCGGCCCTGGACGGCGGCGCTGCAGCCGGCGGCGCGGGGCCGGAGTGCTGGTGCGGGCCCACTCCGTGGCCGAGGGCGCCCTCGCTGCCCTGACACACGAGCTTGTGCTTCTTCCAGTCCTGACGCTGGTGCTCCTTGCAGCAGTAGAAGGAGCTGCGGCAGCGGCTGCAGCGCAGCAGGTTCTCCATCTTCCCGCACAGCTCGCAGTACTGCCGGTCTCGCTCGCTCGGGCTCGGCCCGCCGGGCCCGCCGCTGTCATTGGCCATGGCGGCGGCGACGGCGACGGAGGCGGCCGAGCAGGAGGGGTGGCGGTCGGACGGCCTCGCCCGAGGCTGGGGAGCGGGGAGAGAGATAGGGGCCGTTACTGCGCCATGCACCCGCTACCCTCGCCTCAGGGAGGCCGGCACCCCGCGCCCTCGGCCCGGCAGCTTCCGAGTCCTAAGCTCCGGCGCAGCGCCGGCGGCCGCCTCAGCGCCTCATCGCCGCCGAGGGCTGAGAGAACGCGGCCTGTGCGGCGAATGACAACCTGGGCTCAGGCGCGCGGGCCTGGGGAGCGCAAGACCGGCCCCCTCGGCCGCCGCCGCCGCCTCAGCGTCCCGGGCGGCCCGGCCCAGGCTGTGGAGGAGCGCAGGGCATGCGGGCGCCACTCTCTCTGCGCGCTCTGCACGTACACCACGGCCCCGCGGCGACCCGGGCGGGCGGCGCGCGAGGGCGGAGGGGGCGGAGGGGGCGGAGGGAGGGCCGGGGGGAGGGCGGAGGGGGCGGAGGGAGGGCCGGGGGGAGGGCGGAGGGGGCGGGGGGAGGGCCGAGGGGCGGGGGCCGCCGGCGCTCCTCCGCACTCGGCAGGGCCGGGCCTCGGCCTCGGAGCTGGGTCGCCCGCCCTCCCTCCGCCCGGGACGGGACTGGGACGCCGAGAGGCCGGTGCGCTACCTCAGCCCGCAGCGGCCTCCTCGGGGACGCCGAGGCGCAGGCCCGCGAGCGGCGGAAAAGCGTGGGGCAGCGCGGCAGCGCCTACACCTGCTGGGGGAGGGCGCCAGCCGTAAGCGGGTAGCGGAGCGAAGGCGGTGTAATCATGGCTGCTCTTCCTCCAGGCCGGCGCAGGGTGTGCGAGGCTCGCTCCAGTCAAGGTTGCAAGGTGGCTATTGCGATCCTCATTTTGCAGAGGAGGAAACGGAAATTCAGAGAAGTAAAGTAACTTGCCCAAGGTCACGCAGAACTGGGACTGAATCCAGGAATCAGGCTCCCAGATTCCAAGGCTGTTTTCTCCATTACACCATACACAGCCTCTATTTCAAGAAGCCCTGAAATGGTTAAGAACAAAATAAGTATTACTATGGCCTTAATCCAATCTCTTGCGCCCCGTTTCGACCTAATTTAAAGGTAATGAAATTAGAGGGTTTTAAAAAAAATCAAAAACTCATTTTTAAAACCTTTGAAATCCCGCCGAGTTCAAAACCCCATGAAGAAATTTTGGGCTACCAAGTTAAATGTAATCAATGCTCATTCCAATATCCAATTTAAACTGATGGGATGATTCCTGAAAAGTGAATTTTGGTGGTAAATGAGCAGTACTACATTAACGACTCTCACATTTATTTTTAATAGAATCTGTGCTGCGCGGATGAATACAATTTTTTGTTTTACAGAGCATAAAAACTTTACTAGAAATAAGCCAAAGATGTTTCTTTCTGCTGCTATTTGTCTTAAGCATTAAAAGGCCTGTGATTTAGAGTTTAACAATCTTTATCGAACACTCTGTGGAAAGTGCGGTGCTAGGCTTGTGTATCACTTGAGTATACTGTAACTTCAGTCCTTGAAATATAGCCTTCCAAACTTAAAAAGCTGCAATATGTATTTCAAAAGCAGGATATAAGGAATTATTGTAAACCACATTGTAGAAGTTTAAAAAGAGGCTTGAATCCAAAAATATAAAACCTCTTCATCAAATATACAGAATTTAAAACTGTTATAAAATTCTGCTGCGTGCGTAAATGGCATTCTGGGGATCCAATCAAGTGAAAGAGGATGATAATTCCAATTAGCTTGTCCTTTGGGAAACTGAGATAAATATACTCACATCTTCAAATTTCAAACCGAACTAAAAATCCAAGTTTCTGTAAAGAATTTAGACCTGGACCAGTCTTATGTGTATCCTACTTTCCCAGAGCTTTATTAAATACAGTAAAATGTCATTGTTGCAGCCATTACTAATTAGGCTGTTCAACAAATGTATTGAGAGTATACCATGTGCTAGACTATCCTTGACAAACAAATGAATTAGTCATACTACGCTCAGAGACACATAGTCCAATGCAAGAGGCAGGTATGTAAACAAGGACAATCCAGAGTTCAGAGTTTCCTAAAAGAGGGATGAATAGGATGGAATGGGAACACAGAAAAAGGAATTGCTAGCTCTGCCGTTTGCACTAATAAAATCCAAGCAAATTAATTCAGAAATTCTTAAAATGTAAAGGAGCTATCTCATGGCTTACAAAAATAAGCATTTAAAACATTTTTCATACACATAAATTAAGTAAAATGTAATTTAAATACAAGTAGAGTAATACTTCTTAGGCTTCCTTTTGCTATAGTAATTATACATGATGCTTAATTATTCACAAGAGCAGGAACTTTACTAGGAGGACTCATTCCACAAACACTTGATTCTTCCAAGAATTTCTTTTAAATTTACTATTTCAGTCTGTGGTGTGTCCACAAATTATTTACATCTCTATATGCTCTACTCATATATTTTCATTGAAGTTTACTTAAAAGAATAGATGGCCATATCAAAACCTTTATTAGCTTTCTTGTTCCAATTAAGTATACAAAATCACAAATTGAACATGTATATCCTAAATATACTTAATCCATCAAGTAGAACACTTGCAACACTTTAATGAATACAACAGGCAAATATAAAATACTGATTTCAAATAGTTCCAAAGATCCTTGATTTCAGGATTTTCACCTATTCAGGCTTAATAATCTGAACTAATTCCAAGTTAGTGAGTTTTCACCACACCATATGCTGGTGAACAATCTTGTCACCAACAAGATTCTGGAACTCCAGTAGCATTGTCGCAGCCGCTACTTACTCAGATGTTATAGAGACTTCAAAATGTCATGCAAGTATTTATTTAATTTATTTATTTACTTATTTAAACTTTAACGGAAGGCAGCACAAAGGAATTTGTCTTATAAACACATGTGGTGCTTGCTATTATGTGCCCAATCTGTGTTCTAAGCATTTTAAAAATATTAACCAATTTAATCATCATACGGTGCTATGAAATGGGTACTATTATTCTACCAATTTTACAGAAGGTGAAACAGAGAGTGAGGCAGTGAATGTCCCTCCCAATCCTTAATATTGTATGATTAGGAGCACTAGGTGGGTTAACTAATACTCAGGCGAACAAAGCCTTGTGTCTCTCAAAGCCATTAATTATTACAAATGTTTTTTCTGCCCCTAACCTAATCAAGAGCAACTGTTCTAGAAACTGAAGAATGAATTAAAGTAACACTGCTTTCCTCTCCATATCATACCAACTTAGACAAAGCTAATTGACCACCTATTTGGCTTCCCTTTGCTCTTCTGGCAGTATTTAAGCTATAAAGAAGTAGCCACTGTGAACTGACAAGAACTAAAAGAGGCAAAGCTTATGTTAACTACAAGAACAGAGTTGAAGGAGGAAATGAATTTAGAAACGACTGTGTTGACTCTTGAGGAAAGCCCAGTGAACAAGAATCTGCCTTCCAAGGAGTAGCCCTATTTCTCCTTTAAAAATGTTTTTAAAAACACACAGAGTATCTTTTCTGCTCAAGAAATCGAACATCTGATTGTTAACTAATGACCTCTTGTTTCCCCATCTGTGACAATCTTGTTTTAATAGGTTACAGAGAACAGAAAAATCACAAGTTTAGCATAGGCATTCCACCAAGATAAACAGGAAGACGATCTTTGAGTTCTGGGAAAAGCAACTCAAAAATCTGAGCCATTTTCTAACTATAGTATTAGGACACACACAAGTAGGTGTCATTGGAAAACAGCACCTGCTTGTCTCTGTACTGGGGGTTCTGCCAGATGCACACGTGAGCTATGTGCTTCTCCTTGTACATGGAGACAGCTGTACTTTCCACCAAGGTTGTTCCCTTATGAAAACAAAATAATTGAATAGATTTGCTATATATTGGGGCGATTTATCAGTCATCAAACTTTATCAGTTTATGATTGAAAAATTACCACCAATCCTGTTAAAATTGATCATCTCAGAAATATAACAAAAATTTATAATCATCTCTCATTATAGCGAATTTTTTAAATAAATGCTTAAAAACCTGGGATACTAAATAATGTGTTGATCTAATTTTTTTTCCTAACAAACATTACCTTAATGTTGAACCAACTTTTGGGATAGTCACAATCAGTAACTTATACCAACCCAGGTTGGAGAAAGCTAAATAATTTTTCCTGTAACGTTTTCTTGTGGGAAAAGTTAAATATATGCAAAAAGAGAGATAATAGTATAATCAACCTCAGCCCTAATAAGTTCAACAGTTATCAGCTTCAACAATTGTCAACATTTGTTGATAGACAATTCTTCCCTACCCTCCTCCCTACTATGTCCCCCACTTTTTTTGCTAAAGTATTATAAAGCATATCCCAACTTCAATATGCACATCTGATAAGAACTTTCAAAAATCATATCCACCATGCCATTATCACACGAAATTAAGAAAAATCTCAATACTACCCATCTTCCCCAAGTATTAAATTTTTTTCGATTATATCAAAGATTCTGTTTACAGTTGCTTTATTCAATTCAAGATCTAAACAAGTCCATACATTGCACTTAGTTGTTTCTTCCCCCACCCCGCCCCACCTGATACCATCACAAATTGTCATATTTCTTAAGTCCCTTTTACTCAATTTTACCAGCATCTCACCCTTCATACTATAGATTTACTGTAGAAACTAGGCCATTTGTACTACCGAATGTCCCATATTCTAGATTTAGCTGATTACTTCCTTGTGGTATTACTCCTATTTCTGCAAATAGGTAGATCTAGGATTTTTATTAGATTGAGGTTCTATATTTTAGGTAAACATACTTTGTGGTAGTTGCCGTGTGTTTCCTATTACATCACATCATGAGGCACATATGTCTGATAGTTCCGTTTTATGATGAAATATTGCTCATGGGTTGAGGTGGTGTCAGCCTGATTCCTACATTACGTTTTTCATCAAACATCACCTGATTATTTTAGCATCCATTAATTGTGACTCAATCCAGTATTTCATTAGAGGTTGCAAAATAATGAATTTCTAATTCTAACATTCCTCCTAAATTTATTAGCTGGAATTCTACCATAACATTTTTCATTAACTCTTTGGTTATCCTGAAATATAATTTGTAGATGAAAGATAGGGTCCATGTTTGTTTCTTTCCATTTATCAATTTTCAAAATAATAAGTTAGTGCTCTAGCAACTTCTAATGAGCTTTTTAAAAAAAATTATCATGAATATATGTATTTTCATATATTTGAAGTGCATTAATTATTCTTTTTGATGCTCAAATTCTCCCGCTTTTGGCCAGTGAGAAATTATTTGAGTTGGTTCCTATGTATTGTAGATGTGGTCACATTAATCTTTGATAGTTTTCTTGCTTTCTGGCACAAAATGGCCCAAACTTATCTTGTGCATTTCCTGCCCCTGACATGGAATCAGTCATTCCTCCAAACAGCCTCAGTTCCTTTAAGTAGGAAATGGCAGTCAGAAACCATAATCAGGAGTACTCATTGCCACTGGGCTGTCATTACTTCTAAGTCTTTCTAACAGAGCTGGAAAATCAATAATTTTTTCAAGAGAAAAAAATCTTGAATTCATACTGATATTTCCAATTCAAATGTAAGATTACAGAGTTTTAACTTAATTTCTTTGATTTTATACTTGTAATTTTTTTTTCCTTGACAGGTTGAGCAGCCTTTATCCAAAATGCTTGGAACCAGACGTGTTTTAGATATTTTCAGATTTTGGAATATTTGCACATACGTAAAGCAGTATCTTGGGGATGCAACCAAAATCTAAACACAAAATTCATTTATGTTTCATATACACCTTATACACAAAACCTGAAGGTAATTTTATACAATATTTTCAATAATTTTGCACATGAAACTGTTTTGCCTGTGTTTTGATTACAACTCATCACATGAGGTTAGATGTAGAATCTTCCACTTGAGGTGTCATGTTGGCCTCAAAAAGCCAGATTTTGGAGCATTTCGGATTTTGAATTTCTGGATTAGGGATGCTCAACCTGCACTAAAAATTTTGTTTCCTAATGACATTTACATAATTGCTTATCTGCTATATTCTAAAAAATAATTACGATAGTTTCACGATACAATACCAATGTTACTACTACCAATAAGACTAATTACTGAATGCAGTTTGATATTTTATGGCATTCTTTTTGTCTACATAATATATCCCATTAAGAATGGATGGCCAAAATGCTGTGTTTTAAAGTCATCTAATCCTTTTCTCTGTGTATTAGTCCATTTTCGCACTGCAATAAAGAAACTACCCACTTTGGGAGGCCGAGGCAGGCAAATCACCTGAGGTCAGGAGTTCGAGACCAGCTTGACCAACATGGTAAAACCCCGTCTCTACTAAAAATACAAAAATTTAGCCGGGCATGGTGGTTGGTGCCTGTAATCCCAACTACTCGGGAGGTTGAGGTAGGAGAATTGCTTGAACCCAGGAAGCAGAGGTTGCAGTAAGGTGAGATCACGCCACTGCACTCCAGCCTGGGCAACAGAGTGAGACTCTGTCTCAAAAAAAAAAAAATAATGATAAAGAAAGAAAGAAACTACCTGAGAATGGGCAACTTATAAACAAAAGAGGTTTAACTGACTCACAGTTCATATGGTTAGGGAGGCCTCAGGAAAGGTACAATCATGGTGGAAGGCAAAGGGGAAGTAAGGCACATCTTATATGGCAGAAGGATGTGGGAGGAGCTGCCAAACACTTTTAAACAATCAGATCTCGTGAGAACTCAGTCACTATCATGAGAACTGCATGGGGGAAACTGCCCCCATGGTCCAGTCACCTCCCACCAGGCCCCTCCCTTGACACATGTGGATTACAATTCAAGATGAGATTTGGATAGGGACACAGAGGCAAACCATATGATTCCACCCCTGGCCTCTCTCAAATCTCATGTCTTTTTCACATTTCAAAACCAATCATGCCTTCCCAACAGTCCCCCAAAGTCTTAACTCATTCCAGCATTAACTCAAAAGTGCAAGTCCAAAGTCTGAGACAAAGCAAGTCCCTTCTGCCTATGAGCCTGTAAAATCAAAAGCAAGTAGTTACTTCCAAGATATAATGGGGGTACAGGTATTGGGTAAATATTCCTGTTCCAAATCGTATAAATTGGCCAAAACAAAGGGGCTCCACAGGCCCCATGCAAGTCCAAAACCCAGCAGGGCACTCATTAAATCTTAAAGCTCCAAAATAATCTCCTTTGGCTTCATGTCTCATATCCAGGGCACAGTGATGCAAAGGTTGGCTCCCAAGTCCTTAGGCAGCTCTGCCCCTGTGGTTCTGCAGGGTATAGCCCCTAGGGCTGCTTTCCTGGGCTGGCGTTGAGTGCCTGCAGCTTCTCCATGGATCTGGAGGACAGTGGCTGTTTTTTTTTTTTTTTTTTTTTTGAGATGGAGTCGCACTCTGTCACCCAGGCTGGAGTGCAATGGCATGATCTTGGCTCACTGCAACCTCTACTTTCCAGGTTCAAGCACTTCTCCCTGCCTCAGCCTCCAGAGTAGCTGGGATTACAGGCACCCAACCACCATGCTCAGCTAATTTTTCTATTTTTAGTAGAGCTGTGGTTTTGCCATGTTGGCCAGGCTGGTCTCAAACTCCTGACCTCAGGTGATCTGCCCGCCTTGGCCTCCCAAAGTGCTGGGAATACAGGCATGAGCCACCACACCAGGCCAGCCCTCTTCTTACAGCTCCAATAGGCAGTGCCCCAGTGGGAACTTTGTGGGAACTACAACCTCACATTTCCACTCCGTGTTGTCCTAGTAGAAGTTCTCCATGAGGGCTCTGCCCCTGCAGCAGACTTCTGCTAGACATCCATGCATTTCCATACATCTTCTGAAACCTAGGTACAGGCTTCCAAAGCTCAGCTCTTGTCTTCTGCATACCCACAAGCCCAACACCACGTGGAAGCCACCAAGGCTTCGGGCTTGCACCTTCTGAAGCAGTGACCCAAGCTGTATCTTGTCCCATTTTAGCCACAGCTGGAGCTGGAGCACTTGGGATGCAGGGTACCATGTCCTGATGTGCCTGGAATTGGTGGGTTCTTGGTCTCACTGACTTCAAGAATGAAGCCGCAGACCCTCGTGGTGAGTGTTACAGTTCTTAAAGGCAGCGTGTCCGGAGTTTGTTCCTTCTGATGTTCAGATGTGTTCGGAGTTTCTTCCTTCTGGTGGGTTCATGGTCTCACTGGCTCAGGAGTGAAGCTGCAGACCTTCACGGTGAGTGTTACAGCTCTTAAGGTGGCATGTCTGGAGTTGTTCATTCCTCCTGGTGGGTTCGTGGTCTCACTGGCTTCAGGAGTGAAGCTGCAGACCTTCGCGGTGAGTGTTACAGCTCATAAAGGCAGTGTGGACCCAAAGAGTGAGCAGCAGCAAGATTTATTTCAAAGAGCAAAAGAACAAAGCTTCCACAGTGTGGAAGGGGACTCAAGCGGGTTGCCACTGCTGGCTGGGGCAGCCTGCTTTTATTCCCTTATCTGGCCCCACCCACATCCTGCTGATTGGTCCATTTTACAGAGAGCTGATTGGTCTGTTTTACAGAGAGCTGATTGGTCCGTTTTACAGGGTGCTGATTGGTGCGTTTAGAATCCCTGAGCTAGACACAAAAGTTCTCCATGTCCCCACTAGATTAGCTAGATACAGAGTGTCAACACGAAAGTTCTCCAAGTCCACACCAGAGTAGCTAGATAGAGAGTGTCGATTGGTGCATTCACAAACCCTGAGCTAGACCCAGGGTGCTGATTGGTGTGTTTACAAACCTTGAGCTAGATACAGAGTGCCGATTGGTGTATTTACAATCCCTTAGCTAGACATAAAGTTTCTCCAAGTCCCCACCAGACTCAGGAGCCCAGCTGGCTTCACCCAGTGGATCCCGCACCGGGGCCGCAGGTGGAGCTGCCTGCCAGTCCCACGCCATGGGCCTGCACTCCTCAGCCTTTGGGTGGTTGATGGGACTGGGCGCCCTTGGAGCAGGGGGTGGCACTCGTCTGGGAGGCTCGGGCTGCACAGGAGCTCACAGAGTGGGGGAGAGGCTCAGGCATGGCAAGCTGCAGGTCCTGAGCCCTGCCCAGCCAGAAGGCAGCTAAGGCCTGGGGAGAAATTGAGCACAGCAGCTGCTGGCCCAGGTGCTAAGCCCCTCACTGCCCGGGCCAGTGGGTCCAGCCAGCCACTCCGAGTGCGGGGCCCACTGAGCCCAAGCCCACCCAGAACTCACGCTGGCCTGCAAGCACCGTGCACAGCCGCGGTTCCCGCCCGCACCTCTCCCTCCACACCTCCCCGCAAGCTGAGGGAGCCGGCTCCAGCCTTGGCCAGCCCAGAAAGGGGTTCCCACAGTGCAGCGGCGGAATGAAGGGCTCCTCAAGCGCGGCCAGAGTGGGTGCCAAGGCCGAGGAGGTGCCGAGAGCAAGCGAGGGCTTTGAGGGCCGCCAGCATGCTGTCACCTCTCACCAAGGCTGCACAGAGAAGCAGGGCCGTGGATCCTACCCAGGAAACTATTTTTCCCTCCTAGGTCTCCAGGCCTGTAATGGGAGGGCCTGCCTTGAAGGTCTCTAAAATGCTCTGGAGACATTTTCCCCATTGGTTTGGCTAGTAACATTTGGCTTCTCTTTACTTATGCACATTTCTGCAGCTGAAGGCTTGAATTTCTCCCCAGAAAATGGGTTTTTCTTTTCTATGGCATGGTCAGGCTGCAAGTTTTCCAAACTTTTATGCTCTACTTCCCTTTTAAACATAAGTTCCAATTTCAGATCACCTTTTTGTGAACGCAGATGACTGCACACTTTCAGAAAAAGCCAGGTCATACCTTGAACACCCTGCTGCTTAGATATTTCTTGCACCAGATACCCTAAATCATCTCTCTCAAGTTCGAAGTTCCACAGATCTCTTGGGCAGGGGCAAATGCCACCAGTGTCTTTGCTAAAGCCTAGCAAGAATGACCTTTGCTCCACCTCCCCATAAGTTCCTCATCATTAAGTTCTACAGAAGCATTTGATGATTATCAAAGGAGGCAAGTTATGGTTTCTGTATTTAGTCACGAATAGACTATTTTTAAGCTTTTGTCACTGGCAGTGGGTCGTGACTGCAAGTTGTCTAGGTTCTTGGTGTTTTGAACAAAGAATTGGACAAAATGCCGAGCAAAGCAAAGAAAGAATGAAGCAACAAAAGAATGAAAGCAGGGGTTTATTGAAAACAAAAATACACTCCATACTGTGGGAGTGGACCCAAGCAGTGGCTTGAGGGCCCAGATACGGAATCTTCTTGGGTCCAAATACCCCCTAGAAGTTTCCCATTGGCCACTTCATGCTCGCTTCACCTAAATGAAGTGGTGGTCCACAATCAGTCTGATTGGTTGTAGAAAGCAGCCAACCAGAGGCTGGAGTGAAGTAACAAAGGTCACGCTCCTGTGCAAACATCTGATTGGTTGCAGTCAGAGGCTAGGGTGAATTTACAAAGTTGCAAATGAAGACTCTACCAGCAATCAGTCTGATTTGTTACAGACAGCCAATTTCCCATCTGCTAGGCAGAAAAGGTCAAAGGGAGGGGTTTCCTTTCAATTTAGTTTTAGGAAGTCGGTGTGAAACAACCTTAGGTTCCTTGCCTCCAGGCACTATTCTCCTGCCTCACTTTTATTTTGAAAGAATCACAAAGTTCCAGAAAATTTGCGAGAATAATAAAGAGAACTTCTCCATATCCCTTACTTAAGTTTACTAATTTAAACCTGTTTTATCATTCCCTGTGCATATATATATCTTATCTATATTCATATTATTGTTTATTTTTTCTGAACCATTTGAGAGTAGGTTGCATGCATCATGCCCTTTTATGCCCTAATACTTCAGTATCTATTTGCAAGGATAGTCAGATAATCAAATAAAAATAAATTTTAAAAACCACTTAGAATCATACATTCAAAGACAATACTTAACTGATGAAAGTCTCCTCCCAGGCCGGGCATGGTGGCTCACACCTGTAATCCCAGCAATTTGGGAGGCTGAGGCGGGAAGATCACTTGAGGTCAGGAGTTTGAGACTAGCCTGGCCAACATGGTGGAACCCTATCTCCACTAAAAGTACAAAAATTAGCCGGGTGGTGGTGCATGCTTGTAATCCAGCTACTTGGGAGGCTGAGGTAGGAGGATCACTTGAAACTGGGAGGCGGAAGTTGCAGGGAGCCTAGATGGCACCATCGCACTCCAGCCTGGGTGACATAGCGAGACTGTCTAAAAAAAAAAAAAAAAAAGAGAGAGACAAAAATGGATCAGGCAGAATGTGATGGGAATGGAAAACAGGCATCCACACAGAATACAATATACATATAATTGAAGTCTCCTGAAGAAGATAAATGAAACAATGGAACAAATCCAGAGCAACATACAAAGCTATTTGAAGCTTCAAAAAAAGACATAACTCCCTACCAGAATAAATCCAGCTCTCTTTAAGGAAAGACAAAATCTGGCACTCAACAAAAAAATTCACAATTTTCAATATCCAATTAAAAATTACTAAACATGCACAGGAGCAGAAAAATGTGATCCATAAGAAAAGAAAAATTGGTCCACTTGCAACAGACCTAGATAGTATGGAATTAGTAGCTAAATCCTTTAAAATATCTTTTTTTTTTTTGAGACGGAGTCTTGCTCTGTCACCCAGGATGGAGTGCAGTGGTGCTATCTCAGCTCACTGCAACCTCTGTCTCCGGGTTCAAGTGATTCTCCTGCCTCAGCCTCTCCAGTAGCTGGGATTACAGGTGTCACACCCAGCTAATTTTTTGTATTTTTAGTAGAGACGGGGTTTCACCATGTTAGCCAGGCTGGTCTCGAACTCCTGACCTCATGATCCGCCTGCCTCAGCCTCCAAAACTGCTAGGATTACAGGCGTGAGCCACTGCGCCCGGCCTAAAGTATCTTTTATAAATATGCTCAAGGACATAAAGGAAAATGTAGGCGCAATGAGTTGAGAAATGGAAGATATAAAAAGAAAAAGCCAAATGGAAATTTCAGAGCTGAAAAAGACAGTATCTGAAATGAAACATTTCACTGCATAGAATTATTAGCATGTTAAACATTATAAAAGTAAAGATCATGAACCTGAATATATAGCAATAGAAATGCTTTTAGGGCCAGGCATGGTGGCTCATACCTGTAATCACAGCACTTTGGGAGGCCAAGGCAAGCAGATTGCTTGAGCCCAGGAGTTTGAGAACAGTCTGGCAACATGGCGAATCCACATCTCTACAAAAGGTACAAAAAATGCTGAGCATGGGCTGGGCATGGTGGCTCACGCCTGTAATCCCAGCACTTTGGGAGGCCAAGGTGGGCAGATCACTTGAGGTCGGGAGTTTGAGACCAGCCTTACCAACACGGAGAAACCCTGTCTCTACTAAAAATACAAAATTAGCCTGACATGGTGGTGCATGCCTGTAATCTCAGCTACGTGGGAGGCTGAGGCAGAAGAATCGCTTGAACCTGGGAGGCGGAGGTTGCAGTAAGCTGAGATCGTGCCATTGCACTCCAGCCTGAGCAACAAAAGCGAAGCTCTGTTTCAAAATAATAATAATAATAATAAATAAATAAATAAATAAGAAAAATGGTGGTGCACACCTGTAGTACCACCTACTTGGAGGGCTGAGATGGGAGGTTTGTCTGAGCCCAGGAGGTCAAGGCTGTAGTAAGCTGTGATCATGCCACTGCACTCCAGCCTGGGTGACAGAGTGAGATTCTGTCTCAAAAAATAAATAAAATAAAATAAAAATTATTTTTTAGAAAGTTTTCAAGCAGAAGCATTCAAGAGGGAAAAAGACTGAAAAGAAAAAAAGTGACCTGTGGGACAGTACTAAGTTGTTTAATATATTTGTAATTGGAGTTATCAGTATAAACTGATGACTTCCTAGCTCTGTCAGTTGAAAGGAACTAGAAATAATGACAGTTGCAACCAGCACACAGTATCAATTAATAGATTTTGGTTTCCCAGATACCTTTACCCACTAAAAGGATGCAGGGTCCTTGAAGAAATGACTAATCCCAGGTTTGGGGCACAGAAGAAATGACTAATTCCAGGCACAGATGAGCATGGAACATCTTGGGCCAGAAAGTAATAAAGTGTTCAAACAAAAAAAATTATGGCTCCCATTCCAGTCTATCCATGAATAGACACAGAAGTCAGCTCAAAGGGGCTCCCATCACCCAAGTCTGGGACAATTTGAGCATCAAAATAAATAAGGATGGTAATAATATATAATGTATTAAGTTTAATTAAATCCATGAGTCTACACTGATGATTAAGTAAATAAAAGGGCCAGGCATGGTGGCTCACGCCTGTCATCCCAACACTTTGGGAGGCTGAGGCAGGCAGATCACTTGAGGTCAGGAGTTTGAGAGCAGCCTGGCCAACGTGGTGAAACCATATCTCTACTAAAAATACAAAGTTAGCCGGGTGTGGTGGCATGTGTCTGTAATCCCAGCTACTCCAGAGGGTGACGCAGGAGAATCACTTGAACCCAGGAGGTGGAGGTTTCAGTGAGCCAAGATTGCACCACTGCACTCCAGCCTGGGCAATGGAGCAAGACTCTGTCTCAAAAATAAATAAATAAATAAAAGAAGGCCTGTACTTAAAATTCTAATTGTTAAATTGGAGTGAGTGGTGGGGCTGGATAGATTCCATTCTGGTTTGGGCAAGAATTGTCAACGAATGATACGTCTACTTTGATGAGGTCTTAAAGTGTCTTCTACTTAGTTGCACAGTGGAAAATAGTAACTATACAGTGCAGAAACAAGACAATATCTTGACTAAGTCATCAAAATTAATATTACTAACCAAGGGCCAATTTATATCATGTGTCTCCAAGTGCGATATCCTGAGATGGACACTACTTATGTGGTATTTGGGGCAGAGAATGCATAACCTGAATTTGAATCTAATCATGAGGAAACATTAGACAAACATGAAGTGAAGAGCATCCTATAAAATAACTGAAATATATTCTTCAAAAATGTCAATGTCATGAAAGACAAAGGCTGAGGAACTGTTCCACATTAAAGAAGAATAAAGAGACATAACATACTACCTAAAGTAATCTACACATTCGATGCAATCCATGTTAAATGCTAATCATATTTTTCATAGAAATAGGAAAAACAATCCTAAAATTCATATGAAACCAAAAAAGAGCCCAAACAGGCAAAGCAATCCTGAACAAACAGAAAAAGCTAGATAAATCACACTATTTGACTTAACGATATACTACAAAGCTATATAGCAACCAAAACAGCATACTAGCATTAAATCAAACACATAGCCTAATGAAATAGAATAGAGAACCCAGAAATAAATCCACATATGTACAGCCAACTGATTCACAACAAAGGTACCAATAACATTGGCGGGGGAAAGGACAGTCTGTCCAGTAAATGGTACTGGGAAAACTGGATATCCACATGTAGAAGAATGAAGAAACTAGACTCCTATCTCCCACCATATATAAAAATCAACTCAAAGTGGATTAAAACTTAAATGTAATACCTGAAACTATGAAACTACTAGAAGAAAACAAAGTGAAATGCTTCAGGACAGTGGTCTGGGTGAAGATTTTATGGATAAGACCTCAAAAGCACAAATGGCAGCAAAAGCAAAAATGGGCAAATGGGATCATAACAAACTTAAAAGCTTCAGCATGGCAAAGGATATACTCAATAGAGTAAATAGACAACCTGCAGGATGGGAAAAAAGTATTTGTCATAGAATAGAAGAAACTGTTCATCTGATAAAGGATTAATATCCAGAATACACAAGGAATTCAACTCAATAGCAAAGAAACCCAAATAATTCTATTTTAAAATTGGCAAATGATCTGAATAGACATCTCTGAAAATACACAAATGGCCAACAAGTATATGAGAACATACTCAACATCACTAATCATCAGGGAAATGCAAATCAAAATCACAATGAGGTATCATCTCATTCCAGTTAGAATGGCTGTCTGGCTATCATCAACAAAGACAAAACAACAACAAGAAAAAAAAACAGATGTTGGCAAGAATGTGAAGAAGGGGGAAACTCTTATGCATTCCACTATTGGTTGGAATGTAAATTAGTACAACCACTATGGAAAACAGTATGAAGTTTCCTTGAAAAACTAAAAATAGAACTACCATATGATACAGCAATCCCACTACTTAGTATATATTAAAAGCAAAGGAAATCAGTATGTTGAAGAGATAGCTGCACTCCCATGTTTATTGCAGCACTGTTCACAATAGCTAAGATAAAGAATCAACCTAAGTGTCCATCAACAGATGAGTGGATAAAGAAAATATGTATATATAAACGTATATACATCATATACACAGCAGAGTATTATTCAGCCATAAAAAAGAGTGAATCCTGTCATTCAAGGCCACATGGATGAGGCTGGAGGACATTATGTTAAGCGAAATAAGCCAGGCACAGAAAGATAAATACCACATGCTATCACTCATATGTGGAAGCTAAAAAAATTGATGCCGTAGATGTAGAGAGGAGGATAGTGATTACTAGAGGCTGAGAAGTGTAGAGGGGAGGTGGGTGGGAGAAGTTGGTTAATAGATACAAAATTACAGCTAGATAGGAGGAATAAGTTTGAGTGTTCTATATAGCACTGTAGGGTGACTATAGTTAACATTATTATACAATGATTTATTGTATATTTAAAAATAGCTGAAAGAGAGGATTTTGAATGTTTCTAACAGAAAGGAATTACAAATGTTTAAGGTGATAAATTTGCTAATTGCTCTGATTTGATCATTACACATTGTACACACAAATCAAAATATCACGCTGGGCCAGGCGCGGTGGCTAACGCTTGTAATCCTAGCATTTTGGGAGGCCGAGACTGGCGGATCACTTGAGGTCAGGAGTTCAAGACCAGCCTGGCCAATACAGTGAAATCCAGTCCCCACTAAAAATACAAAAAAATTATCAGGGCATGGTGGCTGGCGCCTGTAATCCCAGCTACTCTGGAGGTTGAGGCACGAGAATCGCTTGAACCTGGAAGACAGAGCTTGCAGTGAGCCGAGATCGCCTCACTACACTCCAGGCTGGGCAACAAAGTGAGTCTCCGTCTCAAAAAAAAAAAAAAAAATCACACTGTACCCCATAAATATGTACAATTATGTGTTAATTTAAAAATAATAAAAATAAGTAAATAATTTGTTTTTAAAAAAGACATGACAACTAAATGCAATATGTCATGCTGAACTGGATCCTATACTGAAGGGGAGGAAAATACAACTGGCCCTCTCTATTGGTAGGTTTCCCATTTGTGGATTAAACCAACTATGCATTGAAAATATTTTGGAAAAATAACTAAAATACAACAATAAAAATAATAGAAAAATTTAAAAATACAGTATAACAACTATTTACATAGCCTTTACATTATAATAAGTATTATACATAACCTAGAAATTATTTAAAGTGTATAGGAGGAGGTGCCTAAATTATATGCAAATACTATGCCTTTTTATATAAGGAACTTGAGCATCCATGGATTTTGGTTTCTGCAGAGGTCCTGGAGCCAATCCCTTGTGGATACCAAGGGATGACTATACTATAAAGACATAGAGACATTTGATGAAAATGGAATGTGGACTTCTGTTTTTGTTTTTGTTTTGAGACAGGGTCTCACTCTGTCACCCAGGCTGGAGTGCAGTGGTGTATTAATATCTCACTGCAACCTTGAACTCGTGGGCTCAGGCGATTCTCTCTCCCCAGCCTCCTGAGTAGCTGGAATTACAGGCGTACACCACCATCATGGCTAATTTTTGTATTTTTTTGTAGATATGGGTTCTTGCTACGTTGCCCAAACTGGTCTTGAACTCCTGGGCTCAAGCAAGCCTCCTGCCTTGGCCTCCCAAAGTGCTGGGATTAAAGGCATAAACCACCATGCCCAGCTGGAATAGGACTTCTGATTTGATAAAAGTATTGTAATTTCCTGATTTTAACAAGTGTACCATGGTTATATAAAAGAATATCCTTGCAAATAGACACTGAAGTACTAAAAGGTAAAGGGGCACCATGCATGAGATCTACTCTCAAATGGTTCAGAAAACAAACAATAATATGAATATAGATAAGATATAGATATGTAGAGAGAATGATAAAACAAGTTTAAGTTAGTTAACTTAGGTAAAGGATATAGAGAAATTCTCTTTATTATTCTTGCAAATTTTCTGGAACTCCGTAATTATTTCAAAATAAAAGGATAAAAATAGTCTATTCATGACTAAATATTTGCCTCTTTTGGTGATCATTAAATGCTTCTATAGAATGTTGGATCTGGTGACCATATCACCTAACCTTAGTCTTGTCTTGATATAGCAAGAAATCAAAATTCTTGGTGTTTAGGTTGGTGAATCCTGGAACACCTGATTTCTTTCTCCTACAGTCTATTTCAAATCTTATGGTTTAAATAAACTGAGACAAGAGCAAAGCAAAAAATAAATTTCCTGATGAATTCCAAATCAAACACGACTAACTCCATTTGAATGCTAAGAAGCCATATGTCATTTGGCACAATATGGTTGTAAATAGCTGTAGACCATTCCTCTGTATATTATTGTAAGTTGTTTCCAATTTTTTGCTCACCACAAGTTTTTCCTTTTCAAATTCTCCATATTAATTTGCCTTTCTCTATAACCAAGTGAAATGTCTTTCTCTACATTTTTCAAATCAATTTATAAAATGCTTGCATATATTATAGAGGGCATAGCATCAAAGCATACAGATAAAGTCAAACCCACCACTCGTCTAGAGATTCTTCTCCATACCTTAGCTGGAGAAGAGTCTCCAGCATCACCATGACCATTTTATGTGAACATAATAGAAGGATGTAGTTTGCATGTTTGAATGCATGAATCTGCAACTTCCTTTGCCACTGGACCTTTGAATGACCTTCTTCTTTCTTGCTGGCAGAATAATTTGGACTCCTCAGATCTTTAAATCCTTGCATAGCATCTATAACAACTCTTTTCTCTTGGTCAGATTTTGCTAATGCATGGTCCTATGGTTTGAATATTTGTCTCCTCCAAAACTGATGTTGAAATTAACTTTAAAGGTGGGTCCCACTTAATGCTCAGCAAAAACTCACTGAAACACATGACATTCCCAGAAGCCAAAAGAAGGTATCTTTTGCAGATAATGGCCTCTAAATATATTTTAGAGCTCTTGACTCTTAAGTGAGTCAGTGTAATTATGTAAAGGGAGCTTTCACAATAGTAATGCCAAAATTAAAGTAAATATTGTTAGTACTAAATTTTAGGAATCACCAGCAATGACCTAGGAAAGATTAAGAAAATGATTAATCACATTAGCTGGGCACTTAGCTCATTCCTGTAACCCTAGCATTTTGGGAGGCTGAGGCAGGAGGATTGCTTGAGCCCAAGAGTTCAAGATCAGCCTGATCAACATGGCAAGACCCCATAGCCAGGTGTGGTGGCACGCACTTGTGGTCCCAGCTACTTGGGAGGCTGAGGTGGGAGGATTACTTGAGCTCAGGGGTTTGAGCTGTCACTGTGACACTGCACTGCAGCCTGTGTGAAAGAGTAAGAACTTGTCTCTAAAAAAAGTTAATAGAGTTAATAGCATTGGATGCTTTCTTCATTGGGTTTCCAACAAAGTCTGTTCTTTTGCAGTAGCTGGAGCTCTGGATTACTTCTTTTCTATTCTTGCAGTCATTCAGTGCCTGAAACAGCCTCAATGAAAGTTAAATTCTTTTTTGTACTAAATGAATTTCAACCAGAGTTCAAAATAAAGATGCAAAAAAAGGAATAGGCAAATTAATACCAATGATCTGATTGTAGTTAACAATATAAAAGTGATGAGAACTTCGTTGCTATAGAGAAAAGACTTACTTCTTCAGGTGTTTAAAATGAAAATTTTAAAAAGAGTTTTCTTGGCCACTTATGTTGCATACATTTCAGAAAATCAATTTTTTAAATTGGATTTTGAAAATTATTTTCTAACCAAAATATTTCAAAACACTTCAGGAATATTTGTGTCATTGAGATCTGTATGACATTTCCCACACTCTCCAATAAGTTATGTTTCATGGATACTTCAAGCATTTCATAGGAAAGTGGAAATATAAAGTTTTCTCAAATGCTTCTTAACTAACCCATGAGTAACAGTGTAACAGTGAAATGATTCCATTTTAGAAATATTTTATAAAAATAATCTATATAAAAATTAAATTATGTATAAATATAATGTCATTTTATATTAATTACTTTTTTATATTAAGTAAATTTTAAACAGCAAGAGAAAGACCAACTTCATCAAACAAAATTGTTTTCTGACATGCTAAGCATCCTTATGTTTAACTTATATGAAGAAGCAAGTAAAATAGCATTACAGTTTCAGAGATTATATTAATATCCTAATGCTATAATTTTGAGGGTTTGCTAGGTAGGACATAAAGCAATTAGTTATAATTTAACTTTCACCCTTAAGTGTAATTATTAAATAGATCTGGAATCAAAGGTGGGATAGTCATTGTTTTGACAAATATAAATATAATTATTTTTATAATTCCATTCTTGTGGGTCTACTTGCTAATGGACATTAGCTTTGAATATATATCAAATGCTTTTAAAAATTTTATTCACTCATTCTTTCATTTATTCCACACATTTTTTTTTAGTGCTTACCATGTGTGAGACACTGTTCTAGTCACTGGGGACACAATGGTGAACAAAACAGAAAAATAATCCTTACTTACATGAAGCATTCAGTGAGAAAAACAGCTAATAACAAAAGTAAGTTAGAGCATATTAGAAAATGATAATGACTAGCAAGAAAAATGAAGCAATGAAAATGAATAATAGTTAGGAAGATTGAACACTGTTAAACAGAGGTAAGAACATTCTGTTAAATAGAGTGACCAAGGAAGGCTCCACTGGGAAGATGACTTCTGAATAGAGATCAAAGCCCGTGAGGAGCTTGCCATACAGGTGTGTGTGGGTGAAGCATCCCAGGCAGAGGGAAGGCCAGATACCAAAGACTGCTCTTTGGTACAGTCATACCTGGTGATTCAAGGGACAATGAGAAGGCCAGTGTAGCTACAGTCAACAAAACAAGGGATAGACTTTCAAGAACTCAGGTCATAAAGGTAAGTAACAAGCAGCTAGGCCACATAGGGCTTTGTGGCTATTAGAAGGAAGTTTGGCTTTTACTCTGAATGAGATGAAAAGTCGTTGGTGGGTTTTCAACAGAGGAGTGACATGATCTGACTTATATTTTAACAGGAACACTGGTTGCTCGGTTGAGAATACACTGTAGGTAACATGGGCAGACAAGGGGAACATATCTACAAGCCTACTCTAATAATCTGGGCAAAAGACAGTGGTGGACTGGACCATGGCAGTACCAATGAGATTGGTGAGAAGTGGCCCAATTATTTTGAAGATGGAAATGACAGCATTTGCTAACAAATCAGCTGTGGGGTGAGACAGAAACAGATGGAAGGAGGTGGAAGGGAGAGAGAGAGAGAAAGAGAACTACAAGTCAGAATACACCAAGGGCTTTTGTTTGTTTATTTGTTTTACCTGAGTAACTAGATGAATGGAGTTACTATTAACTGAGATTGAGAAGACTGCTGGAGATATGTTTGAGGAGGGTGGTTATCAAGAGATCAGTTTCAGATTTGAAAAATTTGAAATGTATATTATTGATCTAAATGGTAAAGTCAAGCAAACAGTTGCATATACAGGTCTGGAATTTAGGGGAGAGGTCCAGGCTACAGATATAAACTTGAGCATTGTCTTCCTCCATTTTGTGCAGTCATAACAGAATACCACAGACTGGGTAATTTATAAAGAAAAGAAATTTATTTTGCTCAAGGTTTTGGAGGCTGTGACATCCAAGATCAAGGAACCACATCTGGTGAGGATCTTCTTGCTGAGTTACAACATAGCAGAAGCCATCACTTGACAAGGAAGCATGCAAGAGAGAGCAAGCCATTGAACTTACAGCCTCAAGTCCTTTTATAATTAGCATTAATCCATTCATGAGAGTGGAGCTCTCAAGACTTAACCACCTCTCATTGGGCCCCACCTCCCAACACTGTTGCATTGGGGATTAAATTTCCAACACCTGCTTTCTGGAGGGTACATCCAAACCACCGCAAGAGTTGTCTGGATATCGATGGTATTTTAGGAGAGTTGATAAGAAACCAAGTGAGAGTATAGACCACGGAAACAAAGAGGTGGACACACGATGGGTCCACTTCCAGCAGCTTTCTCCCCAGGATCAGAGGGTGCAGCCTGAATGTGAGTACAAAGATTCTCTTTCTGGCTTAGTACAGGAATAGTGGGAGATAAACATCTTTGCTCAACTTCACCATGAAGATAGAAGGAACTGCAACACACATCCAACAAGCTAAGCTTTTCAGCTATGTCTAAAGAGTCTTGCTCCTACCATACTATTCATGAGAGTACTGACAGGACATAACACATTCCAAGCTCCAGTGGGCCACAAAAAGGAGATATAGCAATCTGTTTTTGAGATTTGAGAAGGACCTTAAAATCTCTGGCAGGATACATTGTTGAGATCTTTCTCCTGTATGAGACCAGTCTGACAAGACTGGGAGAGGTGGTTGTCTTATCTGATGTACATAACTCACCACAGACAGTGAAGGAAAATGAAGACACAGGAAAATATATTTTGAATAAAAGAACAAGGTCAATTTCCAGAAACTGACATGAGTGAAGTGGAGATATGTGATTTACCCAACAGAGAATTCAAAATGATGGTCATAAAGTTGCTAACCAAGGTCAGGAGAACAATGTAAGAACAAATTGAGAATGTCAATAAAAAGAAAGTTTAAAAACTAACAAATATAAATTATAAAGCAAAAGAATAACATAACTAAACTAAAACATTCAATAGAGGGATGCAACAGCAGACTAGATAAACCAGAAGAAAGGATCGGTGTACTCAAAGACAGATCTCAGGAAATCATACAATCTGAGAAGAAAAAATAAAAGAGAATGAAAAAGAGTGGGGATAATTTGATACACTTATGGAACACCATCACATGTAACAACTTATGCATTATCAGTGTACAAGAAGGAAAAAAGAGAAAGATACAAAAATATATTAAAAAAAATAATGGCAGAAAACTTCCCAAGCCTAGGGAATGAAATAAAAATCCAGATTTACAAAGCCCAAAGGATACTGAATAATAAGATGAACTAAAGAGACCCATGAAACACATCATAATCAAATTGTCCAATGTTAAAGACAAAGAGAGTTCTGAAAGCCAAAAAAGGAAAAACAAATTGTTACATACATGGGAACCACCATAAAGTTATAAATAGATTTTTCAGCAGAAACTCTGCAGACCAGAAGGGAGTGGAATGATATACTGAAAATTCCAGTCAACGTGAGAAAGCCAATTTTTAAAATCCTGAAATAAAACAGTTGTCAGCCAAGGATATTATACTCCACAACACTGTCTTTCATAAATGAAGAGGTGGTAAGGATTTTCTAAGACAAACAAAAGTAGTTTATCACCACTAGACCTGCCTTATAAGAAATGCTAAAAGGAGTTCTTCAAGCTGAAGAAAAAAATGCTGATTAGTAACATGAAAACACATGAGAATATAAAATTCACTGGTAAAAGTAAATATATTGTCAAATTCAAAACACTCTAATACTCTAACAATAAACCAAGTATATATATAGTATAAAGGTTAAAAGTCAAAATCACTATAACAACTAGAGCTACAATAACTTCTTAAGAATAAATATTATTTTTTAAAATGTAAATTTTGACATCAGCTCACATTTTATGTGGGAGGAGGGGGAGTAGAAGCGTAGAGTTTGTTATATGATTAAAGTGTTATTGGAAAAAATGGCTGATAGGAGACAGGACTAATGTGCAACTCCCATTTGGACAGACAGAACAGTGTGTGGAGACTCACATTGTGAACTTTTGCTCCAAGAACCGTTGCAGGAACATGCCAGGAAAACCAAAAGAATTCATAGACCCTTTGAAAGAGGCAGCTTGCCGCTGCAAACTCCATGAGCCAGCCAAAGAACTGTGAGTTTTCAAAGTGTGAGAAGGGGAAAAGTGCCTCTGAACACACATCCCCACTGGGGAACCTGAAAAGTCAGATCACAGGAGAAGGATTTAAATTTACCTAGAGCTGAAACAGATATAGGGAGCTGAGTGAAAAATAAAAGTAGAAGAGGCAGTGAGAAGAGCCCTGTAGGCACTCTTGGTCCCCAACTTGAGCTCAGGGAAGCTATTCCTGGCCTTATCTCACAAGGGTTCTCGGGGAAGGCAGCCAGTGGAATTGGGGAGGTGACACAGAGTAAAGGAAGTTCCTAGCCAAACTTTGTAATAATTTTGAGTACAAATTTTCCTGAGTAGCATCCCGGAAGAGGGAAGGTGAATGGGAGTGCAGAAGCTGCAGCTGAAGGTGCAGCAGGTGGGGAGGGGCAAGGCCTGAGAGCCCTGCTGGTTTTCTCAGCAGGGAGGCTGGTAGCCTGGGGCAAGATCTCAGTCCTGCTCCCAGCTGCCCGAATATCCATTCAGTGCTGTTGGTAGGAAATGGAAGGAGTGAGACTGGCTTTGCTGGCTGCATGGGAGCTGGGTGAGGCCTGTCACTGCCGGCTTTCCCCCACTTCCATGGTGACCAAATTATGGCAGCAGAGGCCGCCATAATCCCCCTGGGAACATAACTCCATTGGCCTTAGAACCACCCCCTCATCCCCTACGGTGGCTGCAGCAAACCCCACCCAAGGAGAGTCTGAGCTCAGACCTACCTAACCGTGCCCCCACCTGATGGTTTTTCTCTACCTGCCGTGGTAGCCGAAGACAAAAACATAAAGCTCTGTGGCCCCACCTGCCACCTGAGAAACCCAAGTATTCATCCTGGTCAATGTAGGGCAAGCTTATATTCCCCTTCTACTACTACAACTGGTGCACTTTTTTTTTTTTTTTTTTTTTTTGATTTACCATTTTTATTTTTTTTATTTTTTTGTTTGTTTTTTTCTTTATTATTATTATTATTATTATTATTATTATACTTTAGGCTGTATGGTACATGTGCGCAACGTGCAGGTAAGTTACATATGTATACATGTGCCATGCTGGTGCGCTGCACCCACCAACTCGTCATCTAGCATTAGGTATATCTCCCAATGCTATCCCTCCCCCCTCCCCCCACCCCACAACAGTCCCCGAAGTGTGATGTTCCCCTTCCTGTGTCCATGTGTTCTCATTGTTCAATTCCCACCTATGAGTGAGAATATGCGGTGTTTGGTTTTTTGTTCTTGCGATAGTTTACTGAGAATGATGATTTCCAATTTCATCCATGTCCCTACAAAGGACATGAACTCATCATTTTTTATGGCTGCATAGTATTCCATGGTGTATATGTGCCACATTTTCTTAATCCAGTCTATCATTGTTGGACATTTGGGTTGGTTCCAAGTCTTTGCTATTGTGAATAATGCTGCAATAAACATACGTGTGCATGTGTCTTTATAGCAGCATGATTTATAGTCCTTTGGGTATATACCCAGCAATGGGATGGCTGGGTCAAATGGAATTTCTAGTTCTAGATCCCTGAGGAATCACCACACTGACTTCCACAAGGGTTGAACTAGTTTACAGTCCCACCAACAGTGTAAAAGTGTTCCTATTTCTCCACATCCTCTCCAGCACCTGTACAACTGGTGCACTCTTAAAAGCACCACCACAGGCAAAGCATGGTGGCTCACTCCTGTAATTCCAGCACTTTGGGAGGCCAAAGTGGGCAGATGACTTGAGGTCAGAAGTTTGAGACCAGCCTGGCCAACATGGTGAAACTCTTATCTCTACTAAAAATACAAAAATTAGCTGGGTGTGGTGGAGCACACCTGTAATCTCAGCTACTCAGGAGGCTGAGGCAGGAGAATCACTTGAACCTGGAAGGTGGAGGTTGCAGTGAGCCGAGATTGCATCACTGTACTGTAGCATGGGCGATAGAGTAAATGAGACTCCATCTCAAAAAAAAAAAAAAAAAGTGCCACCTCCTGGCTATAGGCCAACCAACTCAAGCCATTACAGCAACTCATAACAGAACAACCCTGCTCCAAAGAAGGGGAAAACAACAGCTAATTCCACCACCTGCAAGACGCTGGCTAACGAGAGGTCCTGAGTCTATCCACATGACAACTTTACTGCTAGCATAACCAGCATTTGAGAAAAGTAGCACACTAAACAAAACTATTACCAAGAACTCCCACAGAATCCACTTCACTCCCCTGCCACCTCCACTGGAGCAGGTGCTAGTATCCATGGCTGGGAGACCTGAAGACGGATCACATCACAGGACTCTTTGCAGACATCCCCGGCACCAGCCCACTATAGCCACACTGGGTGGCTAGACCCAGAAGGGCATTGATAACAATCACTGCAGTCTGGCTCTCAGGAAGCCCCATCCCTAGGGAAGGGAGAGAGCACCACATCAAGGGATCACCCCATGGCACAAAAGAATCTGAACAGCAGCCCTTGAGTTCCAGATCTTTCCACTGAAACAGACTACCCAAATGAGAAGGAACCAAAAAATTCTGGTAATATGACAAAACAAGGTTCTGTAATGCTCCCAGAAGATCACGCTAGCTTTCTAGCAACGGATCCAAACCAAGAAGAAATCTCTGAATTGCCAGATAAAGAGTTCAGAACATTATTAAACTACTTAGGGAAGTACCAGAGAAAGGTGAATAACAACTTAAAAAAATTAAAAAAAAAAAAAAAAGGATATAGAGGAAAAAGTCCCCAGAGAAACAGATAGCATAAACTAAAAAAAAATCACAACTTTTGGAAATGAAAGACACACTCAGAAAATGCAAAATACACTGGAGTAATTCAATAATAGCATCAAACAAGTAGAAGAAGGAACTTAAGAGCTCGAAGACAAGGCTTTCAAATTAACCCAATTCAACAAAGACAAAGAAAAAAGAATTTAAAAAAATGAACAAAGTTGCCAAAAATTTGGGATTATGTTAAATGACCAAATCTAAGAATAATTGGTGTTTCTGAGAAAGAAGAGAAATCTAAAAGTTTGAAAAAACGTATTTGAGGGAATAATAGAGGCAAACTTCCTTGGTCTTGCTAGAGATGAAGAAATCCAAATACAAGAAGCTCAAAGAACTCCCAGGAATTCATTGCAAAAAGATCATCAACTAGGCACATAGTCATCAGGTTATCTAAAGTTAAGATGAAGGAAAGAATCTTAAAAGCTATGAGGCAAAAGCATCAGATAACCTACAAAGGAAAACCTATCAGATTAACAGAAGATTTCTCAGTAGAAACCCTACCAACCAGAAGGAATTAGGGTCCTATCTTTAGCCTCCTTAGGCAAAATAATTATCAATCAAAATTTTGTATCATGGAAACAAAGTTTCATAAATGAAGGAGAGATAAAGTATTTTTCACACAAATAAATGCTAAGATAATTCACAACTAGCAAGCCAGCACTAAAATGTGAAAAGGAGTTCTAAATCCTTTTTTTTTTTTTGGAGACAGATTCTTGCTCTGTCGCCCAGGCTGGCATGCAGTGGGGTGATCTCGGCTCACTGCAACCTCTGCCTCCTGGGTTCAAGTGATTCTCCTGTCTTAGCCTCCTGAGTAGCTGGGACCACAGGTGCATGCCACCAGGCCTGGCTAATTTTTTATATTTTTAGTAGAGGTGGGGTTTCACCTGTTAGCCAGAATGGTCTCGATCTCCTGAGCTCATGATCCACCTGCCTCAGCCTCCCAAAGTGCTGGGATTAGAGATGTGAGCCACTGCGCCCAGCTGGAGTTCTGAATCTTAAAACAAAACCTCAAAATACACCAAAATAGAATCTCCTTAAAGCATAAATCTAACAGGGCCTGTAAAACAATAACACAGGCTAGGACTGGGCGCAGTGGCTCATGCCTATAATCCCAGCAATTTGGGAGGCCTAGGTGGGTGGATCACCTGAGGTCAGGAGTTCGAGACTAGCCTGGCCAACATGGTGAAAGCCTGTGTCTACTAAAAATACAAAATTAGCCAGGTGTGGTGGTGCATGACTGTAATCTCAGCTACTTGGGAGGCTGAGGCAGGAGAATCCCTTGAACCCGGGAGGCAGAGGTTGTGGTGAGCCGAGATCGCGCCGTAGCACTCCAACCTGGGCAACAAGAGCAAAACTCTGTCTCAAAAAATAAAAATAAAAATAAAAATAACACAGTCTGGGTGTGGTGGCTCATGCCTATAATCCCAGCACTTTGAGAGGCAAAGGTGGGTAGATCGCTTGAAGCCAGGAGTTCAAGACCAGCCTGGCCAACATGATAAAACCCTGTCTCTACTAAAAATACAAAAATTAGCCAGATGTGGTGGTGCATGCCTCTAGTCCCAGCTACTCTGGAGGCTGAGGCACAAGAATTACTTGAACCCAAAAGGTGGAGGCTGTATTGAGCTGAGATCGTGCCACTGCGCTCCAGCCTGGGTGACAGAGCGAGACTCTGTCTCTAAATAAACAAATAAATAACACAAAGAAAAAGAACAACAACAAGGTATTCAGGCAACAACTAGCATGATGAATAGAATAGTACCTCACATCTCAATACCAGTATTGAATGTAGATGGCCTAAATGCTCCACTTAAAAGATACAGAATGGCAGAATGGATAAAAATCCACCAACCAAGTACCTGCTGCCTTCAAGAGACTCACCTACCACATAAGGACTCACATAAACTTAAGGTAAAGTGTGGGAAAAAGATATTCCATGTAAATAGAACCCAAAAGTTAGCAGGAGTACCTATTCTTATATGAGACAAAACAGACTTTAAAGCAATAACTGTTAAAAAATACAAAGAGAGACATTATATAATGATGAAAGGCCTTGTCCAATAGGAAAATACCACAATCCTAAATATATATGCACCTAACACTAGAGCTCCCAAATTTGTAAAACAATTATTACTAGACCTAAGAAATGAGATAGACAGCAACACAATAATAGTGGGGGACTTTAATACTCCACTGACAGCACTAGACAGGTCATTAAGACAGAAAGTCAACAAAGAAACAATGGACTTAAATCATACCTTAGAACAAATGGTCCTAACAGATATTTACAGAACATTCTACCTAACAATTGCAGAACATACATTCTTTTCATCAGCATATGTAACCTTCTGCAAGACAGATGATGTACTAGGCCTTAAAACAAGTCTCAGTAAATTCAAGAATATGAAAATTACATCAAGTACTCTCTCAGACCACAGTGAAATAAAATTGGAAATTAACTCCAAAAGGGAACCACAGAATTATGCAAATACATGGACATTAAATAATTTGCTCCTCAATGATCTTTGGGTCAACAATGAAATCAACATGAAAATTTAAAAATTCTGTGAACTAAATGATAATAGTGACACAACCTATCAAAACTTCTGGGACACAGCAAAAGTGGTGCTAAGAGGAAGGTTCATAGTATTAAATGCCTAGATCAAAAAGTCTTAAAGAGCACAAACAGACAATCTCAGGTCAAACTTCAAGGAACTGGAGAAACAAGAACAAATCAAACCCAAATCCAGCAGAAGAAAAGAAATAAAGATCAGAGCAAAACGAAATGAAACGAAAACAGAAAAACAATACAAAAGATACATGAAAAAAAAGGTGGTTTGAAATGATAAACAAAATCAATAGACAATTAGCTAGATTAACCAGGAAAAGAGAGAAGATCCAGATAAGCTTAATTAGAAATAAAATGGGAGATATTATAACTGATACCACAGAAATAAAAAAGATCATTCAGGGCTACAATGTACACCTTTATGCACACACACTAGAAAACGTAGAGGAGATAGATAAATTCTTGGAAATATACAACCCTCCTAGATTAAACCAGGAAGAAATAGAAACTCTGAACAGACCAATAATAAGTAGTGAGATTGAAACAGTAATAAAAAAAAATTCCCAACAAAATAAAGTCTAAGACCAGGCATATTTACAGCTGAATTCTATCAGACATTCAAAGAAGAATTGGGACCAATCTTACTGAAACTATTCCAAAAAATAGAGAAAGAGGGAATTCTCCCTAAATCATTCTATGAAGCCAGTATCACCCTAATACCAAAATCAGGAAAGGACATAACCAAAAAAGAAAACTACAGACCAATATCCCTGATGAACATGGATACAAAAATCCTCAACAAAATACTGGCTAACCAAATCCAACAGCATATCAAAAACATAATCCACCATGATCAAGTAGGTTTGATACAGGGATGCAGGGTTGGTTTAACATACACAAGTCAATAAATGTGATACACTACATGAAGAGAATTAAAAACAAAAATCACATGATCATGTCAATAGATGCATAAAAAGCATTTGACAAAATCCAGCATCCCTTTATGATTAAAACCCTCAGCAAAATCAGCATAGAAGGGACATACCTTAAGGTAATAAAAACCATCTATGACAAACCCACAGCCAACATTATACTGAATAGGGAAAAGTTGAAAGCATTCCCCCTGAGAACTGGAACAAGACAAGGATGCCCACTTTTGTCACTTCTATTCAACATAATACTGGAAGTCCTAGCCAGAGCAATCAGACAAAAGAGAGAGCATCCAAATCGGTAAAAAGTAAGTCAAATGGCTGCTGTTTGGTGATGATATCATTGTATACCTAGCAAACCCTAGACTCATCCAAAAAAATCTCCTAGATCTGATAAATAAATTCAGTAGTTTCAGGATACAAAATCAATGTACACAAATCAGTAGCACTGCTATACACCAACAGTGACCAAGTGGAGAATCAAATAAAAAACTCAACTCCTTTTACAACAGTTGCAAAAAAATTGAAATACTTAGGAATATACCTAACCAAGGAGGTGAAAGATCTATACAAAGAAAACTACAAAACACTGCTGAAGGAAATCATGGACAATGCAAACAAATGGAAACACATCTCATACTCATAGATGGGTAGAATTAATATTGTCAAAATGACCATATGGCCAAAAGCAATCTATAGATTCATTGCAATTCCCATCAAAATACAATTACCATTCTTCACAAAACTAGAAAAAAAATCCTAAAATTTATGTGGAACAAAAAAAGAGCCTGCATAGCCAAAGCAAGACTAAGCAAAAAAAAAAAAAATCTGGAGGCATCACACTACCCAACTTCAAACTACACTACAAGCCTATAGTTACCAAAACAGCATGGTACTGGTATAAAAACAGGCACATAGACAATTGGAACAGAATAGAGAAACCAGAAATAAAGCCAAATACTTACAGCCAACTGTTCTTTGACAAAGCAAACAAAAAGAAAGGACACCCTATTCAACAAATGGTGCTGGGATAATTGGCAAGCCCTACGTAGAAAATGAAACTGGATCCTCTTCTCTCTCCTTATACAAAAATCAACGCAAGATGAATCAAAGACTTAAATATTTTATGGCCTGAAACCATAAAAAAAATCTAGAAGATAACATAGGAAAAACTCTTCTAGGCATTGGCTTAGGCAAAGAGTTCATGACCAAGAACCCAAAAGCAAACGCAACAAAGATAAATAGATGGGACTTAATTAAACTAAAAAGCTTCTGTACAGCAAAAGAAATAATCAGCAGATTAAACAGACAACCCACAGAGTGGGAGAAAATCTTCACAATCTATACATCCGACAAAGAACTAATATCCAGAATCTGCAAGGAACTCAAACAAATCAGCAAGAACAAAACAAAACAATCCAATAAAGAAGTGGGCTACGGACAAGAATAGACAATTCTCAAAAGAAGATATACAAATGGTCAACAAACATATGAAGAAATGCTCAACATCACTAATTATAATGGAAATGCAAATCAAAACCATAATGCAATACCACCTTAATCTGCAAGAATGGTCATAATTAAAATACCAAAAAATAATAGATGTTGGTGTAGATGTGGTAAAAAGGGAACACTTTTACACTGCTGGTGGGAATTTAAACTAGCACAACCACTATGGAAAACAGTATGAAGATTTCTTAAAGAATGAAAAGTAGAACTACCAATTGATCCAGCAATCCCACTACTGGGTATCTACCCAGAGGAAAGGAAGTCATTATATGAAAAAGACACTTGCACATGCATGTTTATAGCAGCACAGTTCACAACTGCAAAAATATGGAGCCAGCCTAAGTGCCCATCAATCAACAAGTGGATAAAGAAAATGTATTGTGTGTGTGTGTGTGTATATATATATAAAATTGAAAGCATAAAGCATTCCCTTTGAGAACTGGAACAAGACAAGGATGTCCACTTTTGCCACTTCTATTCAACATAGTACTGGAAGTCCTAGCCAGAGCATTCCCCCATATAAGTCATAGAATGGCTCAATGGAAAAAAAAGGCTCAACTACACGCTGCCTACAAGAGACTCATTTTACCTTAAAGGACACCCATAAACTGCATGAGAAGGATTTAAAAAAAAAAAGATACTCCATGAAAATGAAAACAAAAAGAGAGCAAAGGTAGCTATATTTCAGTCTAAATACATTTTAGGCCAAAAACGGTAAAAAGAGACAAAGAAGGGCCGGGCACAGTGGCTCACGCCCATAATCCCAGCACTTTGGGAGGCCAAGGCAGGCAGATCATGAGGTCAAGAGATTGAGACCATCCTGGCCAACATGATAAAACCCCGTCTCTACTAAAAATAGAAAAATTAGCTGGGCGTGGTGACACGCATCTGTAGTCCCAGCTACTCAGGTAGCTGAGGCAGGAGAATCGCTTGAATCTGGGAGGTGGAGATTGCAGTGAGCCAAGATCATGCCACTGCACTCCAACCTGGCAACAGAGCGAGACTCCATCTCAAAGAAAAAAAAAAAAAAAAAGGAGACAAAGAAGGGTATTATGTAGTGATAAAGGGGTCAATTCATCAAGAGGATATAAAAATTATAAATATATATGTGCACCTAACATCAGAACACTAAATATATAAAGCAAACATTAAGAGAATCAAAGGGAGATATAGACTGCAAAACAAACACAGTAGGGGATTTTAATGTCTCACTTTCAATAGTGGACAGATCACCCAGACAGACAATCAATAAGAAAACATTGGCCTTCAACTACGCGTTAGACCAAATGGACCTAACAGGCATATACAGAATATTCCACACAACAGCAACAGAGAAAACAGTTTTTTTCAAGTGCACACAGAACATTCTCTGGGGTAGATCATATGTTAGGTCACAAAACAAATCTTAACACATCTAAGAACATCTAAATTATATCAAGTATCTTTTCTGACTGTAATGATATGAAACTAGAAATCAGTAATAGGAGGAATCAGAAAAAATGAACAAGTATATGAAAATTAAACAATATGCTCTTGAATGACTGTTAGGAAGTAAAAAAAATCACAAGACAAATGAAAATGGAAATACAACATACCAAAACTTATGGGGTGTGGTAAAGCAGTTCTAAGAGGGATGTTTATAACAATAAATGCATATATGGAAAAAGAATAAAGATAGCAAGTAAACAACCTAATATTATACTTCCAGGAATTAGAAAAATAACTAACTAAGCCAAAAGTTAGCAGAAGGAGGGAAATAACAAAGATCAGAGCAGAAATAAATGAAGTATAGACTGAGAAAATAATAGAAAAAAAAATCAACAAAACTAAGGGCTTGCTTTTTGAAATCCTAATAAAACTGACAAATCCTTAGCTAGATTAACTAAGAAAAAAGAAGAATGATTCAAATAAACAAAATTGGAAATAAAAGAGGAGGCATTAGAACTGTTAACATAGAAATATAAAGGTTCATAAGAGACTACTATGAACAACTATATGCCAACAAAATGGACAGTCTAAAAGAATGTATAAACTCCTGGAAACATAAAACCTACCCAAATCGAATCATGAAGAAATTGGAAATCTGGGCCAGGCGCTGTGGCTCACACCTGTAATCCCACCACTTTGGGAAATCAAGGTGGGCAGACCACTTGAGGTCAGGAGTTCGAGACCAGCCTGGCCAACGTGGTGAAACCCTGTCTCTACTAAAAACACAAAAATTAGCTAGGCACGATGGCGTGCACCTCTAGTCCTAGCTACTCAAAAGGCTGCAGCAGGAGAATCGCTTGAACCCGGGAGGCGGAGGTTGCAGTGATCCGAGATCACGCCACTGTACTCCAGCCTGAATGACAGAGCAAGACTCCATCTCAAAGAAAAAAAAAAAAAAAAAAGAAATTGGAAATCTGAACAAACCAATGAGTAAGGAGATTGAATTAGTCATTAAAAGTATACCATTAAAGAAAAACCCATGACGGGATAGCTTCAAGGCTCAATTCTACCAGGCATTTAAAGAAGAATAGCAATTCTTCTCAAATTCTTCCACAGAGCTGAAGAGTAAGGAATACTTCCAAATTCATTTTATGAGGCCAGCTTTAACCTAATGTCAAAGCCAGACAAAGAGACTACGAGAAAATAAAACTACAGGCCAATATCAGTGATAAACATAGATAGAAAAATTATCAACAACATAATAGCAAACCATATTCCCCAGTACATTGAAAGGATCATTCACAATGATCAAGGGGGATTTATCCCTGGCATTCAGGTTTGGTTCAACAAATGCAAATCAATAAAAGTGATTCACCATATTAACAGAATGAAGGACAAAAACCATATGACAATCTCAATAGATGCAGAAAAAGCATGTGGTCAGGCATGGTGGCTCATACCTGTAATCCCAAAACATTGGAAGACCAAGGTGGGAGGAGCACTTGAGCCCAGGTGTTCTAGACCAGCCTAAGCAACATGGTGAGACCCTGTCTGTACAAAAAATAAAAAAAATTAGCAGGGCATAGTGGCACATGCTTGTAGTCCCATTTGAGAGGCTGTGGTGGGAGGACTGCTTGAGCCTGGGAGGTCAAGGCTATAATGAGCTGTGATCATGCCAATGCACTCCAACCTGGTTGACAGAGTGAGAACCTGTCTCAAAAAAAAAGAAAAAAAAAAAAGAAAAAAAAAAGAAAAAGCATCTGACAAAATTCAACATCCTTTTGTCATAAAAACTCTCAACAAATTAGGTACAGAAGAAATGGCCCTTAATAAAATAGAAGCCATATATAACAAGCCACATATGACAAGCCCGCAGCTAACATAATACTCAGTGGTGAAAAATTGTAAGTCTTTCCTCTAATATCAGGAACCAGAAAAGCATACTCACTCTCACCACTTCTGTTCAACATATTGTTGGAAGTCCTAGCCAGAGCAACTAGGCAAGAAAAATAAAAGAGATCAAAATAGGAAAGGAAGAAAAAAAAAAAAAGAAGGAAGCAAAATTATGTCTGTTTGCTGCAACAACAATCCTATATATAGAAAATCCTAGATGCCACAAAAAAACTGAGACTAATAAACAAATGTAATAAGTTTGCAAGATTCAAAATCAACTTACAAAAAGCAACAGTGTTTCTATGTACTAACAACGAACTGAAAAAGAAACTAAGAAAACATTCCCATTTACAAGAGCATCAAAAATTAACATAAGGCCAGGCATGGTGGCTCATGCCTGTAATCCTAGCACTTCAGGAGACTGAGGTAGGCAGATCACTTGAGGTCAGGAGTTTGAGACCAGCCTGGTGAACATGGCAAATCTCTAATCTCTATTAAAAATACAAAAATTTGCTGGGCCTGGTGGCATGTGTCTATAGTCCCAGCTACTCAGGAGGCTGAGACATGAGAATTGCTTGAACCCAGGAGGCAGAGGTTGCAGTGAGCCAAGATCGAGTCACTACACTCCAGCCTGGGTGATGGAGTGAGACTCTGTCTCAAACAAACAAACAAACAAACAAAAAACCATTAAAATTAAATACTTAAGAGTAAACTGGGCTGGGCATGGTGGCTCCCACCTATAATCCCCGCACTTTGGGAGGCCGAGGTGGGCAGATCACGAGGTCAGGAGATCAAGACCATCCTGGCCAATATGGTGAAACCCGCTCTCTACTAAAAATACAAAAATTAGCTGGGTGTGGTGTCACACACCTGTAGTCCTAGCTACTGGGGAGGCTGAGGCAGGAAAATCGTTTGAACCTGAGAGGCGGAGGTTGCAGTGAGCTGAGATCACACCACTGCACTCCAGCCCAGTGACAGAGCGAGACTTTGTCTCAAAAAAAAAAAAAAAGAGTTAACTGAGTAAACTGAACCAAGGAAGTGAAAGATCCGTGTACTGAAAACTATAAAACATTGATGAAAGAAATTGAAGTAGACACAAATAAATGAAGATATTCTATGTTCATGAATTGGAATAATTAATTTTGTGAAAATGTCCATACTACCCAAAGTGATCTACAGATTCAATGCAATCTCTGTCAAAATTTCAATGTCATTCTTCACAGAAATAGAAAAAATATTCCTAAAATGCATATGGACTCACAAAAGACTCTGAATAGCCAAAGCAATCTTGACCAAAAAGAACAAAGCTGAAGGCATCACACTACTGGATTTCAAAATATATTACAAAGCTATAGTAATCAAAACAGCATGGTACTGGTATGAAAACAGACACGTGTCAGGTGTGGTGGCTCATGCCTACAACCCCAGCACTTTGTGAGGCCAAGGCAGGCAGATCACTTGAGGTCAGGAGTTTGAGACCAGCCTGGCCAACATGGTGAAACCCCATCTCCACTAAATATATATATATATACACACACATTAATACATTAGCTGGGTGTGATGGTGCTTGCCTGTAATCCCAGCTAAGGCTGAGGCAGGAGAATTGCCTGAACCCAGGAGGTGGAGGTTGCAGTGAGCCAAGATGGCACCACTGCACTCCAGCCTGGGCGACAGAGTGAAACTCCATCTCAAAAAACCAAAAACCAACAAACAAAATAACCAAGCACATTGACTGATGGAATAGAATACAGAGCTTAGAAATAAACCCACACATCTATGTTCAACTGATTTTTTTGACAAAGGTGCTAAGAACACACAATGGGGGAAAGACAGTCTTTTCAATAAATAGTGTTGAGAAAACTGGATATCCACATACAGAACAATGAATATGTACCTTTATCCTTTATACAAGAACCAACTCAAAATGGATTAAAGGCTTAAACATAAGAGGTAGGGCACAGTGGCTCATGCCTGTAATTCTAGCACTTTGGGAGGCTGAGGCAGGAGGGTCACTTGAGGTCAGGAGCTTGAGACCAGTCAGGCCAACATGGTGAAATACCATCTCTATTAAAAATACAAAAATTAGCCGGGCGTGGTGGCACATGCCTATATTCCCAGCTACTCGAGAGGCTGAGGCAGGAGAATTGCTTAAATTCGGGAGGCAGAGGTTTCAGCAAGCTGAGATGGTGCCACTGCACTCCAGCCTGGGTGACGGAGTGAGACTCTGTCTCAAAACAAAAAACAAAACAAAACAAAACAAAAGACTTAGAAAACATGAGACCTGAAACTATAAAACTACTAGAAGGAAACATAGAGGAAACGCTTCATGACATTGGTCTGGACAGTGGGATCTTGCGTATGACCCTACAAACACAGGCTACAAAATAGACAAGTGGGATTGCTTACAACTAAAAAGTCTCTGCATAGCAAAGAAAACAATTTAGAGTAATTAGAGAATTCACAGATTGGGAGAAAACTATTTTCAAATAATACATCAGATAAAGTCCAATATGCAAAATATACAAGAAACATAAGCTACTCAGTAACGAAAAACAAATAATGCAATTAACACATGGGCAAATAGTTGAATATACATTCCTCAACAGAAGACACACCTATGGCCAATAGATATATCAAAAAATGCTCAACATCTCTTATCACTGGAGAAATGCAAATTAAAGCCAGAGTGAGGTCAGGTGCAGTGGCTCATTCCTGTAATCCCAGCACCATGGGAGGCTGAGGTGGAAGGATCTCTTGAGCCCAGGAGTTCAAGACCAGCCTGAGCAACATAATGAGAACCTGTCTCTACGTAAAATAAAATAAAAATGATGAAAGATAACAAGTGTTGGCTAGGAGGTGGAGAAAAGGGAATCTTTGTACACTGTTGGTGGGAATGTAAATCAGGACAGCCATTTTGGAAAACAGTATGAAACTTCCTCGAAAAATCTCAAAACAGAACTACTATACGATCCAGCAGTCTCACTACTGTGTATATACCCAGAGGAACTTAAATCAGTATGTTAAAGAGATGCCTGCACTCTCATGATCTATATATGAGCTATATATGAGCATTATATAGCTATATTCACAGTCACTAAGATATGGAAATAAACTAAGTGTCCATCAGTGGATGAATACATTTTTTAAATGTGGTATATATACACAATGGAATTCTATTCAGCCATTAAAAAAAACAGGAAATTCTGTTGTTTGAGACAGCATGGATAAACCAAAAGCATATTATGTTACATAAAATAATCCAGACACAGAGAGACAAATACCTTATGGTCTCACTTATATGTGGAATGTAAAAAAGCTAAACTCATGGAAGTACAGAGTAGAATGGTGGCTACCAGAAGCTGCAGAGAATGGGGCAGGGGGAATGGATGGGGAAAGGGGAAACGTTGGTCAAATCAGTATAAAGTAATCCAGTTAGATAGGAGGAATACATTGTGGTGTTCTGCACAGCATGACTACAGTTAATAATAATGTACTGTACATTTTAAAACAGCTACAAGAGAGGATTTTAAATGTTCTCACCACAAAAAAAGGATAAATATTTGAGGTGATAGATATGCATATTTGCCTGATTTGATCATTCCACAATAAATACACTTATCAAAATGTCATATTGTACCCCACAAATAGATAAAATTAGATTCTGTCAATTAAGAATAAAATAAACTTTTAAAAAAGAGAGAGACTGAGAGGAGAGAATTGGAGACAATGAGTATAGGATTTGTACTCAAGAGGACAGAAATAGGACAGTAACTGAAGGGGTGGTGGAGTGGAGCCAGGGATTGATTGGAAGATGGGAGAAAAAACATGTTTGTCTGCTGATAGGGAGTCCTCATAAAAAGAATATCCAATAGTGACTTGTGAATTTCCTTGAAGTGTTAGGATAACAGAAGAGGCAGGGGAAGGGAGTTAAAATGCAAGTCATCTCTTGAGGGTAGCCGCAATTTGTGCTGCAAAGGAACTGTGGTTGTGGTTGTGGTTGGTGATTGAGATTTCCCTTACAATTAATCACAAGTCATTTGTTAAAGAGCCTCAGTACACCATGTAATGTTTAATCTGCAGCCATTTCTTTTGTAGCTATATCTAACACAAAGCAGAGATGCTTGCATTTTGCCTACCATGGAGCTGTGTACATTCCCAAGGTGGGTGATATGTATGTGTGTGTTTGTATAGCTATATATTTTTTACATAAATATTTTTATATAGTGTGAGTGTATGTATACAGGCATAGCTCAGAGATATTGCAGGTTCAGTTCCATACCACTACAATAAAGTGAATATCACAATATAGCAAGTCACACAATTTTTTTGGTTTTCCAGTGCATATAAAAGTTATATTTGGCCAAGCACAGTGGCTCATGCCTGTAATCCCAGCACTTTGGGAGGCCGAGGCAGGCGGATCACAAGCTCAGGAGATCGAGACCATCCTGGCTACGGTGAAACCCCGTCTCTACTAAAAATAAAAAAAAATTAGCCGGGCGTGGTGGCAGGCGCCTGTAGTCCCAGCTACTTGGGAGGCTGAGGCAGGAGAATGACATGAACCCAGGAGGCGGAGCTTGCAGTGATCTGAGATGGTGCCACTGCACCCCAGCCTGGGTGACAGTGCAAGACTCCGTCACAAAAAAAAAAAAAAAGTTATATTTACACTATATTGTAGTCTTTTAAAGGCACAATAGCATTATGTCCTTAAGAATGTACATGCCTTAATTTTAAAATGCCTTATTGTTGGAAATGCTGATGATCACCTGAGACTTCAGTATATATGTAGACAGTTGAAAACCCACAATTCCTTTCAGCTCTAATAATCCTTGAGCTCATCACACCACATAAAACATATAGATTTCTTATTAAAGTGACAGATTGGAAAATACACAATATGCAGGAAAGGGATAAAAAAAAATGGTATCAAAGAAGTAGGCAAGGGCCAGATCATGTGAGGCTAACAAGTGATCACAGTACATGTCATATAAGGAGTGCCACAATGATGTGTGTACATAGTTCTAGGGGCTTTGAGAAGAGTCACATACATTCCACTTTGCAATGGTGCAGGGTGGTAGCAATGGCTGGTAACAAGTGATCAAAGGGGGCTCCAGATTAAAGGGGGCTCCAGGAGGTAGCAATGGCTGGTAACAAGTAATCAAAGGGGATCCTAGAAGGTCCAAAAGGTCAAATCTATTCAGGAGAGAGTCTTGAAGAACAGTCAGGCACTAGTCAGGCTACCAAGAGTTCAACCCATGTCTAGTTCTTTCTAATGCCTTCCTCTCCTTCTCCTCGATACTCTGTAGGTCAGGCCACTCATACGTGGATCACTGGAGCTTTTTTCTTCAGTGTTTCAAACATGCTGCTTGGTCTGACATACAACTGACCTTCCCCATCTCTCTCTAGACTATTGTGGCTATCTCCTGAATGGTCTTCCTGCTTTCAATATCTATCCCCCACTTGCTTTTTAAAATTCTGTTTGTTTTTAAACTGCAATGTGAAAGGCTCAAATCCATCTCCCACTTTAAATCCACCATTCAAAACTACCATTTCAGAATTCTCCTTTCTCAACGCAGAAATTGTATACTGCCCCTGTGCTTACGAATAATAATAAACTTAGATGATTTCTCATTCACCACTGCAGGATGAAGTCAGACTCCTTAGGGTGCCATATTGGATCCTCTGCACACTGGCTCCACTCTGCTTTTCCAGTCTCAGCTCTTACCACCTCTCCCATTATCTCTGCAATAGTACCGCCACAAATAAGTGCATTTCTCTCATGCCTGTGTCCATAGTTTCATTCTTTGTTCTGTCTGGATTCCTTTTATTTTTTTTCTACCTGGAAGAAAGACAGAAAGTGAGAGAGGGAGAGAGTAATTAAATCGAAGGGTTTTAATAGAGAACAAAATGAGTACTCCATTGAAAACAAAACAAAAATCTTCAGCCTATCATAGAGAAGCCTACCATAGAATTCTACTAAGCATGTTATGAGGACTGGAAGAAATTCACAGATAGAGAAAATTAACGAACTTGGAGAAACTTAAATATAACCTGAACACTCTTCCTCTACAAGGGTTAAAAGTAATTCCATGAAATCATTCCTTACAATAAAGAGATCTTGTGTTGATAAATGGACTACCAGACAGTTCAAGAAACATATTCGTCCTCAATATTCTTTCTGATTAAAGTCATGCTACATGCCATAGGGCCAAAGTTAAATTTGATCCAGAAAGTCTAGCCAATAATGTAGGAAATAACCCTGGACAAGAATTTCTGTTCTTTAAAGGCATCCATCCCAGAAATGCAATTAAGAAAATTTTGGACTCCAGAATATTTGAAAGTCTGCGAGTTTAGTTAACATTCTGGAGGACAAACAAATTTTTAAAAAATGGAATATTAGGAATAAACACTTAAAGAAACCAATAAACAAAAATACAAATATCTCTGAAGAAGGGCCTGGGTTAAAGATCCATGGGCTTGAAGAAGTCAGCCAAAACATGGTGAAATATCTGCTTGTCATGCTGAAACCAAGTACAAATATTATGTAAAGAAATGGGATAAGATTTTGAAAAGACTACAATTTATACAGATGTTAGAAGTATAAGGTATCCTATAAAGTATAAGGTATCCTATAAAATATAAGGTATCATATAAAACTGAAAAATATAAAAATATTCCCAATGAAGGTAGAGGTAATAAAGACAAGGTAAAGTGTAAACAATTACTTGCAAGCCAAATCCAGCCCAACACATGTTTAAGACTTCTGAGCTAAAGTCATACAAGGCAATACAGTTTTCATCTAGCACTCTTCTTCTTTTGAGATGAATGCCGTTGAATTTTAGTTACATGAGTAAAGGACGACCTCAGGCCATGTGTAAGTGTTACAGCTAATAGGCCAGGTGAGGTCCCAGCTGGAAGGCAGCATCAACCATATATGTGAGTAAGGAAGGTTTCAAGGCAACTCTAGCCGCAGTCTGACTGCATGAGAAATCCTGAACAAGAACCACCTGAGTTCAATCAAAGCTCCCCAACCATGAGAAAAAGCAATAAAATGATGATTGCTGGGTTTTTTTAAGCCATTAAGATTTGGGGTGACTAATTATGCAGGATATAGACTGGAGCAGATTTTGGTAACTGCAAATGGGGTGCTGCCAAATAAAACATGGGAGCAAGCAGTGGGAGGAAGTTAGAAGCACCTTGAGAATACTGTTAGCTGAAGTCTAATGGCCCTTAAGGGGGCTATTGGTAAGGGCTTAAAGAAAAGTGAGAAAAATGTTACTGGAACATGAACCCAAAAGTATCTGAGACAGATCTCTGTCAAAAAAAAATGTCTATTTTGCCAAAGTTAAGGACACACTTGTGACACAGCCTCAGGACGTCTGGACGACATGTGCCCAAGGTGGTCTGAGTACAGCTTGGTTTTGTACATTTTAGGGAGACATGAGACATCAATCAATACATGTAAAATATCCATTGGTTCAGTCTGGAAAGGTGGGACAGCTCAAAGCAGGGACTTCCAGGTCATAGAGAGATTTAAAATTTTTCTGATTGGCAATTTGTGAAAGCGTTATTATCAATAGAAAGAAATGTCTGGGTTGCAAAAAGAGGCTGTGGAGACCTAGGTTTTATCATGCAGATGAAGCCTCCAGGTAGCAGGCTTCAGAGAGAATACATTGTAAATGTTTCTTATCAGACTTAAAAAGTCTGTTCCATCAGCAATTCCAAAAGAAAGGAGGGTATAATGAGGCATGTCCAGCTCCCCCTTCCCATCATGGCCTGAACTAGTGTTTTCAGGTTAACATTGGAATGCCCTTGGCTGAGAGGAGGGATCCATTTGGATGGTTGGAAGGCCTTAAAATTTTATTTTTGGTTTACACAAAGTTGGATGAAAGGAGGTTGTTGTTATATAGTGATGGTAAGTTTGGTAGAGTTATTACCTGTGGAAACATGAAAAATAGATAATGTATCACTGAACTGATGGATCCAGCTAAGGGGATTTCCAGACAGACATCAAAAGTGTCACCTAGTTTCTTTAAGCTACTTATCATAAGGTACAGATAGAGAAAAGCAAAATAAATAATTGGTATATATTAACAATCAGCAAAATTAAAAATAGAAGTACTATATAATCCAGCAATTTCAGTTCTGGATATATATCCAAAAGAAATACAAACAGGATCTCAAAGAGATATTTGTCCACTCGTGTTCATTGCAGCATTATTCACAATAGCCAGGAGGTAGAAGCAACCTAAATGCCCGCTGACAGATGAATGGGTAAAACAAAATGCAGTATATGCATACAATGGAATATTATTCAGTCTTAAAAAGGAAGGAAATTCTGTCATGTTACAAAGTAGACATATGTGAAATCAGTCACAAAAAATACTGCATGACTCACTTATATGAGGTATTTAAAGTAGTCAAAATTATAGAAACAGAAAGTAGAAATGGTAGTTGCCATTCTACTGGTGGAAGGTGGAGGTGAGGAGTTGTTATTTGGCATATATAGAGTTTCAGTCATGCAAGATGGGGAGGTTTGTATTACACAGAGCATCCAGTTGACAGTATTATACTTGGAAATTGTTGGGAGGGTAAATTTTATTGTACATGTTTCTTTACTACAATGGAAAATATATTAAAAATCCAGAACTTCCTAGGTGTCAACACAATGCTGTTTTTTATTTTCAGGCTCTTCACATGAAAAACAATGTTAAAAATTAAGAAATGGCTTTTAGACAGAGATCAAATCAAGTTCACTTTCAAGAAAATATGGTCTACAGAGAAAGCCAAGAGTGTGACTGTACAACTCTTTAAGATCTTGAAAAGATTTGAAGGGTACATCACAGACCTTTGCAAGTAGACAAAAGTCTCTATTAAAATCTTAAAAGCATTTCTTGAAGATCCTCTGAATTAAACAATGGGGCTTTTAAAAATCTTTAAGTTGTCCCACAGCAACCTTACAGGGAGCCCAACATAGAAAGGGCTTATTTTTATTCTTATTTGTGAATGTGGCTTTTGTTGAATGAATCAAACCCCAATAAGATTCTTAGGAAACCTACCATATTTTTAGAGAATTGCATTGGTGAAAACATACTCAGCTTGGATTAAGAGGTACAGAGACATTATAAAATGAAAGGTGGCCTTTGGATCTTTGAACTACTATAAGTAGACGCAAGCTGAAAAAAAGAAAAAAATGTACTTAGCTGCAAACACCAGCCATTTCTTATAGAAAAGAAAGAATGATTCACATAGAAGTTGCAAAAATGGTACAGAGATCCCAGGTACCCTTTACCTAGCCCCCAGTGATGATTTATTAGATAACCAAACCTGTATTTAGTATGTCTTTTTTTTTTTCTCTCTCTCTCTCTCTAACTGCTTTTTAAATTTACTCTTTATCTTTGTTTTTCAGCTCTTTGATTATGATGTGCCCAGATATTTTTCTTTGTGGTTTGCTCAACTTCTTGGATTTATGAGTTGATATCTTTCATTAATTTTTAGAGCCTACTCAGTCATTATCTCTTCATTTTCCTCACTTGAATACTTTCTATTTCCTGTATTTAAGTTCATTGATTCTTTTTTCCCTTGCTGTGTCCTGTTTGCTTTTAAGCTCATCCAATAAATTCTTCTCTTCTGATATCATATTTTTTATTTCTAATTTTTCCATTTGGTTACTTTGTAAAAAAATAGATTCAATGTCTATGCCAAATTTCTCTTCTTTGCATGCATGTTGTCCACCATTTTCTACTAGATTACTTAGCATTTTTAAATAGGTATTTTAAAGTTCTTGTCCAACCATTCTAATGTCAGGGCCATTCCTGGATCTGTTTCTATTGGGTGTTTTCTTTCTTATTTTTCCATCAGTTACATTTTCTTTTCTTTTCCTATTTTTTATTTATTTTATTTTATTTTATTTTTTGAGACAGGGTCTTGGTCTGTCACCCAGGCTGTAGTGCAGTGGCATGATCATGGCTCACTGCAGCCTCAACCTCCCAGCCTCAAGTGATCCTCCTGCCTCAGCCTTCTGAGTAGCTGGGATTATAGGCATGCACCATCGTGCCCAGCTAATTTTTTTTTTTTTTTTTTTTGAAACGGAGTCTCACTCTGTCACCCAGGCTAGAGTGCAGTGGTGTGATCTTGGCTCACTGCAAGCTCCACCTCCTGGTTCATGCCATTCTTCTGCCTCAGCCTCCCGAGTAGCTGGGACTACAGGCACCCGCCACCATGCCCGGCTAATTTTTTGTATTTTTAGTACAGACAGGGTTTCACCATGTTAGCCAGGATGGTCTCGATCTCCTGACCTTGTGATCCCCCCGCCTTGGTCTCCCAAAGTGCTGAGATTACAGGCGTGAGCCACCGCACCCGGCCGTGCCCAGCTAATTTTTAAATTTTTTGTAGAGATGGAGTCTCATCATGTTGCCCAGGCTGGTCTTGAACTCCTGGCCTCAAGTAATCTTACTGCCTTGGCCTCCCAAACATTTTCTTGCCTCTGTGTGTCTTGTGATTTTTTATTAATCCCTTGACTTTCTACATCCTAACAGGAAGAAGTCTGTAGCTTCCTTTTTCCATTTATCATCAAAACAAATGCTTTTCCATATTATTATGTACTCTTGCTAATCATCATTTTTAATGATTGCAAAATATTTCATTTGATCATTCTTTCATTGTTAGACATTTAGTTGGTTTCTCATTTTTCTCTCTGATTGCATACAGGATGATATGTATAAAAATAGTAAAGAATAAAGTAAATAATATTTTTCTCTAGAAAAGTGAATGTCCTTCCTTATGTCACGCCACCAGAGCTGGGGACTGGATCAATCTGTTCAGTAGTTGAGCTGAATCAGGGCTTTGTTGCATCTTTAGTTTGATAATAATCATTGTCAAACAAAAGATGATTTGTTATATCTTTTAGTTCACTATTGTCTCTAAATGTTTTGATGGTAGAATTAGGATTTTCTTTTCCGCAGGGCTTGAGGTCTGAGCAATGGCAAGTTTCCAGAGATCTTTTTGTACTTTACCGCTGGGTTATCAGTTTTGTTTTTTTTTTTTTTTTGAGACAGAGTCTCACCTGTCACCCAGGCTGGAGTGCAATGGTATGATCTCAGCTCACTGCAACCTCTGCCTCCCGGGTTCAAGCAATTCTCCCGCCTCAGCCTCCTGAGTAGCTGGGATTGCAGGTACATGCCACCACCCCTGCTTATTTTTTTGTATTTTTAGTAGAAACAGGGTTTCACCATGTTGGTCAGGCTGGTCTTGATCTCCTGACCTCATGGTTTTCAGTTCTTTAAGTGATGGGTGATTTTCTCCTTTACAGCTTGGCTGTCAGCTTTTGTGGTTATTGAGGAGTTCTCTTTGTTCTCCAATATTACCCCCAGCTTTCTATACCTCAGGAGATATCTGTTTTACTGTACTGCAGTCTTTGGAGGACAGTTTCTTTCCACTCTCTGAAAACCTAGATTGCTTGAGCAAGATTTCTGTTAGCACTTTTTCTCCTCCCCAAGCATTTGGAACTGAAAGCTACAGGTATTTAGGTTGGACTTCTCTGAGCTCTCCTCCTCTGCCTCCCTCATTCCAAGGGAAGCTGCATTGCACTTAGACGATGCTTTGCACACCTGAAAAGGTATCTGTCTCCGTGCTATCCTGCCCAGTCATATGTATGCTATCCTCGAGCATCCTGTGAAAAGTTAATGAAAGAGTTTGTGGGTGGGTACACACTTGCTATGTGGCTGGGGATCCTTTGAATTCCGATCTGTTATGTCCAACCACATATGGCTATTATATTTGTTAAAGTTTTGGTTGGCTTCTCTTTGTCCACCAGGTAAGGCAGAGTCCTCTTTTTCCTGCCATTACATCAGGAATAAGAGAAGACATGAACTCTTTCTCTTCTGTGAAGACTTGTTGCCTTCTGAAGTTTAGCTTATTTAGGTTTCTTTGCATCCTCAGTTCTCTGAGAAGTTTTAAAAATATTATTTTATAGCTTATCTGTCTTGCTTTTGGTGTTAGGATGAGAACGATGGTCTCTTGTGACTTTCTACATCCTAACAGGAAAAGGAAGTCTGCAGCCTCCTTTTTTTTTCACTTAACATCAAAACAAACACTTTCCTATGTTATTATAAACTCCTGCTAATAGTCATTTTTAATGGTTGCCAAATATTTCATTGAATAGGTTAATCATTCTTTTATTAGAATTTAGTTGGTTTCCAATATTTCTGTAGACAATCAAAAAAAAATTTTAAATCCCTACTCACGCATGACAGTGCATAATGAGAACTGAATTCTCGTTAAAATTCAGTAACATACCTTGAGGTGGCAGGAAGTGAGTGCTTTTTAATAAGTTTATCAAAGCTTCTCTGAACAAAAATATTCATAATGATGCTAAAAAAGCACACTGTGGATTTTATCAATTTTATACGCATGCTTTTAAAGTATAAAGCATTATATAAGGCATCTGTTTTATTTGTCCACTAAGCGTCCTCCCTTCCTGCTTCTGGAGGAGGATGCTTAGTGGACAAATAAAACAGATGCTCCATTTGCAAAAGTCTATTAAAAACGTGTTTTCCAGGAGTAAAAATAATAGAACATGAAATGTAATCAGGGACTCCTGTATGGATTTCAGAGGATCCGTAAATTCCCTAAAAGGCCACACATAAATGAGCATATTTTTATTTTTCTTGGGAGAGACTCCATAACATTTACCAATTATCAAAGAAGTCCATGATCCTAATATGGTGAAGAATCCCCGCCATGGAGCTGATGCATTTAAATAGATTGTAAGCCCTTGCAGGTATCTTAATAGATCAATGACTTCACATGTTTGAAAATAATAAATGTACATTTCAACATGCCTAGCCATCATGCATATCACCAGAATAATCTTAATATTAGTAATATATTAGTTTTAGTATTAGTTATTTTACTCATAAACTTAGTTTATAAATTGGCCTTTCCCACTAGACTGTGAGTTCTTTGCTTTTTATTCATCTATGTTTGCCTAGGACCTAGCACTGTGCTTAGTAAAATGACAGATGTTTAAAAATGTTTGCTGAATAAAGAATGGATAAATTAATGAACCAATATTAAATGGTTGGTATCTATTTTGAAAAATTAAGGAAACAATATTACATAGTTGATATCTAATTTTGAAACGCTGGCAGACATCTTCCCTACTCCCTTTCTCTATCATACAAACTAGTTTTTCTTTGTGTCTCACTAAAACCATAGACTTGACTTTGTCTTACTTTCAATATTCCAAAGTTAGAAACCATAACCCAGAGATAGGAGGGCACAGATAATAATAGCCTGGATGATGAGAAAGGCATAATCAGGAAAAGGGCACTGGCTTGACTCAGATCATCCACAAAACGAAAATCAACTTACAAGAAAGTAAAAATTAATTACACATTGTAAATTAATTTTTTTTTTTCTTTTGAGACAGAGCCTTGCTCTGTCACCTAGGCTGGAGTGCAATGGCACCATCTCAGCTCACTGCAATCTCTGCCTGCCAGGTTCATGTAATTCTCCTGCCTCAGCCTCCTGAGTAGCTGGGAGTATAGGCACGTGACACCACACCCGGCTAATTTTTTGTATTTTTAGTAGAGACGGGGTTTCACCGTGTTAGCCAGGATGGTCTTGATCTCCTGACCTCATGATCTGCCTGCCTTGGCCTTCCGAAGTGCTGGAATTATAGGCATGAGCAATGGACTTTTTTTTACTAAGTTCTGTAGTATCTTATTTTGCCCTTTTTGGACTCATTTATTCCTTATAATAGCCATATTTTGGACTATTAAAAATAACTGATCTAGGATAACACCAGTGGGACTTTCAGAATTCACCGTTTTATCTCTCAACTTTTCAGAGTAGTATTTAGCCAGGTTGCATTCCCTCACGTGGAACCCTGCAATGTGTGAAGATTAGTAAATAAAATGTTTTCTGCCATTTATATCATCCACCCCAGAGTTAGAACTCTATCTTACCAGTATTTTATTTACAATAAAATATTTACAATATTACTTATACTATTTTAACTTACAATATCAATACCACCATTAATAGGAATAATAGCTTAGAACATATTAATATGCTTTCTCTTACTTTTCTGCCTTTGTGAACTTCTCCTTAGTCAGCTCAAGACATGAAGTTAGGGAATGGCAATTAGAACTGTTACAGAGGAATGCAAAAGGAAAACAGAGAGTTAATATTCAGCTTGTGACATTTAAGATGATATTTTACACAAAGGCAATAATCTTGCAAGACAGGCTTTATCAAGATAGAGGATTTTTCGAATGCCTTCATCTCCCCCTTAGCATATCTAGATCTAGGGCTCAGAAAAAGGCACCACAGAGTCTTAGAAAGGGGAAAGTAGAAGTGGCCTTTCTGTCTTGGGTATTGTGGAAAAAAGGAAAGGAGGAGGTAGGGAGATAATGGGTTCTAATATCCCTGCTTCCACCTAAGCTGGTCAAGGCCACAGCAGATTAAAATTGGTGGATGAGTTTAGAGACAGATAAAAGGCAGTTTTTAAACTTTTTTAGCTACTCTTTGTTTCTGGATGTCTTGGGAAGGACTGAGAAGTTCCTACAAGCCCCTAAGAGAGGACATGGCAAGTAGCTGAGTTGAGAACTGGTGGTCCTGAAACAGAGGCCTAATATGTAAAAAGCAGTTACAGCTGAGAAGCGGCCGCCTGGGCCAGAATATAAAGGAACACAGAATAAAAATGCAGAAGAATCTTCAATATTAGTAAGGCCAAATTACGCAGGGAGCTCTACTAGCCTCTGACCCAGCTGAGAGATACCCAGCTACAAATTACACTGACTGCAGACCCCAGGATGCTGTAAAGACAAGATGTACCCTGGAGGATGTGGTCGTTATTGTGGAGGTCAGAGGAAAGAGTACAAGGACACTGTAGTTTCTGAGGAAGTTTTCCTTTGTGGCCACAAGGCCACAGCCAGCCACACATTTTCCTGTCTTGGAGAAAAGCAAGGAAAGGATAGAGAGGAAATCTGATACTGATTATTTTTTCTATAAAAATGAAAATTTACTGTGTAAGTTATTGTATCAGTTAACAGCATTAGGCAAAAACTTAAGGCTTATGTCATACTACCCAGGCAATAGAGGCTAGTGAAGAAGATCAAGTCAGTTACAGAGAAAATTAAACATTTTCTTTGTGTGTGTGAGTTGTAGTGTGAATGAAATTTACAGACTCACTACACATGTATACTTACACTTTAAAAGTTTTATAATATATTCATCTTCTAAGCAAATAACTAAACTATGAAAATAAATAAACCACACTCTTTTTAAACATGACTTTTAGAATACAGGGCTCACAAGCCACAAGACAACATGTAATAATGATAGCAGGTGCTAAAATCCAGTGCTTTAAGCACTTTAAGCTGGCCACTGTGAAGACAAGGGTAGACTTTTTCACGCTAAAGAATGGATTGTTCACTTTGGGAAAAGAGCAGATATCAATTCTTTCCATAGACATTACAAATAATTTTCCTTGAATTGTAGAAATAAGTAACATTCTTTAATTTTTGGGAAGTTTCAATCACTTCATTAGGCTGTTCATGAGTTTACAGACATTCGTTGGGTGAAGACAAGATTAAACAGGACCAGAATTTCTATTTCACATCAAGTCAATCATAATTTAAGAATTTTTTACACGTAAGATACTGTACAGGATCCAATAAAAAAGACTCAATTTCTCTCTTAAAACAGTAAAACTAGTGCCATAGGGAAGCAGACAATTACTGTTAAAGGAATGCTATGGATAAAGAAGATAATAAAAGTCCCGAGAAGGGAGTGCATGCATCTTTAGCACTGAATATAGTCCTTTGCTCCTTTGCAACCAGTAAAGACTCAATTAACATATGTTGTTGAATAAATAAATGAGACTCACCTATGAGGTAGAGACAAGATTTTCTGAATAAGGTTGAATTTGAACAGGATTTTAAAAGGCAGAAAGGATTTGGATATGAAAAATGAATGTGGAGGTCATTTGTAGGGGAAAGGTATATTTTCAAGGGGTAGAAGTACAGGGTATGTTTAATGAACAATGATACAATTAGTTTAGACAGAAAAGGGACATCATGAGTTGTGGGCAACACTAAGGAGCTTCAATGGGAATTTTCCTGGACCAGTGACTTCAAAGCTAGCCTGAGGAGTTTGGACTATCTATTACCAACATCAAAGCATTATAGAGACAATTGGCTGGGTAATGCGATTAAAGGCGTATTTCAGGACAGTGAAACTACTAGCACAAACGGCATGGGTTAGAGTAGCAAGAGATGGAAGAAGTAGAGACCAGTTACAAGGCTATTGCTATGGTATGTTCAGTTCCTTTTATTGACCTTAAATTCCTTGAGGAGAGGAACCCTATTGCTGTCTTTTTGGCTCTTAACTGGACATCACAGGTACTAAATATATGTTCATTTATTCTTGACTTTGGGTAGTGGTGGTGGAAATGGAAAGAAGGGTGTATTAGTTCATTCTCACATTGCTATTAAGAAATACCTGAGACTGGGTAATTTATAAAGAAAAGATGTTTAATTGGCTCATGGTTCTGCAGGCTGTACAAGAAGTATAGTGGCTTCTGCTACTGGGGAGTCCTCAGGAAACTCCCAATCATGGCAGAAGGCAAAAGGGGAGCGAGGAGTCTTACATGACTAAAGCAGGAGCCGGGGGTGGGGGAGGTGCTACACACTTTTAAACAACCAGATCTCATAAAAATTCACTCACTATTGCAAGGACAGCATCAAGGGAATGGTGCTAAACCATTCTTGAGAATCTGCCTCCATGATCAAATCACCTCCCACATTGGGGATAATAATTCAACATGAGATTTGGGCAGGGACACAGATTCAAACCATATCAAAGGGATTCATTAATTTATTTGTTAAATAATCAGTAGGTAGGGGCAACTATATTCCTGGCACTATAGGAGATGTTGCAAAAGATAATCAACAGGACTTAAGAGTAAGGAGAAAGAACACTTACTTACGTTTTTGCATGTGTGGACATCAAGTGTGGCATATCTGGTGAAAAGACTGTCATTTACTGACTCTTTTAATCATTACAAGCCTTTGTTTCCTAAACCATCCCTCTTGGGGGAAAAATAGGGTGTAGGTAATAACTTCACTGATAATATAATGTTTGGGTCGGATTCCATATCCAGCAGGGTCACTGGGACCCAGCAACCAGTCTAGAAACTGTCTTTTCTTATCTGGGTTGGCCCAAGTAACTTGCAAGTTCTAATTGTCTACATTTGAGTTTTCTTGGTGTTTTACCCCCCCCAGAAGTGCTCAATTTCTTGTTCCTTCTTCCATCTCAGAGACTTACCTTAGTCTGCCCACTGAGATGACCCTGTGACTCCTACCACAGTTTCCACTGGGATCTCTTCACCTGGATTATAATGACTTTATTAGACTCTGAAAAAGCCACGTTCTTTTTTTTTTTTTTTTTTTTTTGAGACGGAGTCTCGCTCTGTCGCCCAGGCTGGGTGCAGTGGTGTGATCTCGGCCCACTGCAGCCTCCATCTCCCAGTTCAAGCAATTCTCCTGCCTCAGCCTCCTGAGTAACTGGGACTACAGGCATGTGCCACCACACCTGGCTAATTTTTTGTATTTTTAGTAGAGACGGGGTTTCACCATGTTAGCCCAGATGGTCTTGATCTCCTGACCTCGTGATCAGCCCTCCTCGACCTCCCAAAGTGCTGGGATTACAAGCATGAGCCACTGTGCCTGGCCAAAAGCCATATTCTTAAAATTCCTTATAATTTATCTGGGGCTTTACAGAAAGGTATTTAAGTGGGTTGGCAAAATCATACCTCAAAATATCCCGCCCCTCAGTAATCAGTCTGTGCCCCAGGTATGTAAATTCTTTTCTCCTCAGAGTAAGTTTCCTAATCTCCATATGCAATATACATTGGCTCCTTCTTTTTTGAAGAGTCTTATATTTCATGCAAATTGGATATGACATACCAGGTAAGTATAATATATAGATTAGGTCTCTTTTTGGACACTTGCTTAACAAGTTATTAATAGTTAAATACAACACCCCTAGAAATAGATAATATTTTTGTTGTCTGTTTTTTATTTCTGAGGAAAGAAACAGAATAATAAATGATTTGCCTAATATGACCAAATGACTAAAGTTTTATTGTTGTTGTTATGTTTTGTTTTTACTACTAGAAAAAAAAACACAGGGCTTTATTATCCCCATAACAAAGGGTAGGTCTTCATAGGACGAGGGAGTGAGTTCTGTCAATGGGGAGGTGGCCCCGACTTGTTGGTGATGACTGAGTCCCTGCACGGAATAGCTTGGAGATGGAGCGGTCTTTGTTGGCTGGCTTGGACTTCTTCTTGCCCTTGCCACCTTTGGGGACCTCAGTACACATCTCCTTCATGTTCTCCAGCACCATGTTGCAGTGTCTACCCAAGGCCTTCGCGGCCCAGGAGCTTCTTGTCAGCAGTTGGTGAGCACTTCAGTGTTGTTCTTGACTGACTGCGGAGCACAGAGTGGACCCTCCTCCCCGTGCTTCTGCAGCTCCTCTGGGGACATGTCACTCTGGGGTTTGTTGAGGAGGTTCAGGGTGGTTACTATGTCCTTAGTTCACTCCCATCTCCTCTGCGTTGCTTCTGTCTCTCCAAATGACTAAAGTTTATCAGTGATAAGCTTGACTACATAACACTACTACTACCTCTCCCCCCAGTAACTCTGAGCACAGTCCCTGGCAACACAGTGTGCCGATAAATGCTTAATAACTGGCTCTCTGTGATGGTGGGAGGCAGCATCTGTAGCATTTGCCAGTTTCCATGGTGTAAATTCTCCTAATATTCTTTCAAGCTACGAATGTGATGTCACTGAACTTGGAATTGGGAAGAGATGTGTGCAGTCACCTCTTGTAGGCTGGTATGAGCCAGCTCCGGTACACCTCTGCCTGGCACCTAGTGTGAATTTATAATTTAATTTTTCCTCCGTGAGCATTTGCCATGACAAATAACCACAGTCAAAAAACTTTGTTACAGCATATCTGCTTTTGGGAATCTTGGTTTTGATGCTAAAGCCAGTTTTAGGAGGCATGTACATACACATTGCTAGTTGCCAGTTAATTATCTTGCAGGGCTAAAAGTTATTCATTTAAGCACAGACACTAAAACTTCATCCAGTTTTTCAAAATATGGACTTACTTTGTCAAGTAAGATGGTAGGTGGGAGAATACAAGATTGATTGCCTTTTAGATTCAAGCAGAAGAGAGGGTGAATATTAATATCAGGTGGCCACAGGGAGGGCCTGTATGATAGAAAACTTGCTGGATTAGGAGTTTAGAGACTTGGGTTCTAGTCTCAATCCTGCCACAAACTAATTGTGAGACCATATCCACTAAAGGCTGCTGGGTATGAATTTCTTCATCTGAAAAATGAGAGAGTTGGGCCAGATAATCTGTATGCTCCCTTACAGCTCTATCATTCAAATTATACAAAATAATATAGAAGATAATAATGAGATGAGTTTTAAAATTAAAAAACTTATATAAAAATTATGACAGTATATACCCAAAATAAGCAGGGTCTTGAAGAGGTATTTGTACACTCATGTTCACAGCAGCTTTATTCATAACACCCATAAGGTGGAAGCAACCCAAGTGTCCGTCAATGGATGAACGGGTAAACAAAATGTGGTATATACATACCAGAGAATATTATTCAGCCTTACAAAGGAAGGAAATCTTGTCACATGCTACTACATGGATGCTAAGTGAAATAAGACAGCCACAAAAGGATAAATGCTGCATAATTCCACTTATATGAGACAGAGGCCGGGCATGGTAGCTCACGCCTGTAATCCCAGCACTTTGGGAGGCCAAGGTGGGTGGATTGCTTGAGCCTAGGAGTCCAAGACTGGCCCAGGCAACATGGCAAAACCTCATCTCTACAAAATTGTATATATAGATATATATAGATATATATATCATATATCATATATGATATATATATATATGATAGAGTAGTCAAATTCCTACAGACAGAAAGTAGAATGGTGATTGCCAGGGACTGGGGAGAGGGGAAAATATGGAATTGTTTAAAGAGTATACAAAAGTTCCAGAGATGGATTACACAACAATGTGAATATACTTAACACCACTGAACCGTACACTTAAAAATCATTAAAACAGGCTGGGCACGGTGGCTCATGCCTATAATCCCAGCACTTTGGGAGGCCAAGGCAGGCGGATCACCTGAAGTCAGGAGTTTTGAGACCAGCCTGGCCAACATGGTGAAACCCTGTCTTTACTAAAAATACAAAAATTAGCTGGGCGTGGTGGCAGGTGCCTGTAATCCCAGCTACTCCGTAGGCCGAGGCAGGAGAATTGCTTGAAGCCAGGAGGCTGGTGACAGAGTGAGACTCCGTTTCAAAAAAATAAAAAGTTAAAATGGTAAATTTTGTATTACATATGTCTTCCCACAATAAATAATTATAATAACAAAAGAAACATGAGGGAATTTTGCAAATGTTTGTCAGTGTTCTTGGAGCTTTGCCAAATTTGGTTCCCCAAATAGCCCTCAGTAGGTGATAGTAGGGTTTCATAGTAAAATCATGAGTGTAAATTAACATCTTGGGGATTTCCAGTGAGGTTCTTAGGAGAAACCTGTTTATATTAGATGACAAAACATGGTATTCTGCATTTTCGAAATTGTAGATTTGCTGAGGTTCAGGCTAATTAAAATTATAAATATCGATTCCCTCTGATTAGCCTATATTTAAAAAACTGATTCAAAGACAAACCAAAGTAAATGATATAAATACACTTGCAAATGACAAAGCACACATTTGCTTTGATTGGTCTTTTTCTGAATGTCCAAACGCAGGCATTTAACCCTGCCCATAGCTCACAAATTCCTGAGGGCAGCCCAGGCATATCACTGTGTTAGGCAGCCTGGCTCCTGAGAGGAGACACTTTCTATGTGACTTTTTCCACCTGTATATTCCCAAGTCACCTCTCCTCTAACAAGATGCTGGATTTTTTTTTTTTTTTTTTTTTTTTTTTTTTTTTTTTAAGACAGCATCTTGCTCTTTTGCTCTGTCACCCAGGCTGGAGTGCAGTGGCAGATAACGGCTCACTGCAACCTCCACCTCCCGAGTTCAAGTGAGTCTTCTGCCTCAGCCTCCTACAGGCGCACACCACCATGACTGGCTAATTTTTGTAATTTTGTTTTTTTTTTTGGTGGAGACGGACTTTCACACTGTTAGGCAGGCTGGCCTCAAACTCTGGGGCTCAAGCGATCTGTCCGCCTAGGCTCCCAAAGTCCTGTGATTGCAAGAGTGAGCCAATGTGACAGGACAAGGTGCTGGATTTTTAAGTAGCATTAACATTGTCCTGAATTTTGCTCTTCACTATCTTGCAAATTAAGGCAAGTAGGAAGGGGACATGGGTGACAATCCTCAACAGTTTGCTATTGGCTTCCTTTTCATGCCAGAAAAGCAGTGGATATACCAACATTTCAGATATTGATGTAAGGCCAAGGCCTTTCTTTTGAATATAGACTGACTGGTTAGAGTCCTATGTCATCTTTCTTGCACAAAACTGCATTCATAATTCATTTTTTATTTCCAGTTTAAGTTCTTTAAACTACAACAATAAATAAAAGACACTGTGAAGCAAAGCATTTTGCATGCAGAATTTATTCATATTTTCATTTTTTTCTAACCTCTTATAGTTGTCCTACTGTCATACTCAAACTAATTTTACAGATTTTTTTTTAGCAATTTGCCATTCTTGAGTATATCTAACACTTTCAAATTTGTTTTCAAAGAAACAGGTCTTAATTTTAAATTTATATCAATTAGTTTTTCTAATCTTCACTTAAATATTATAATTATAGAAATAAATCAACTGGCGTGACAGATTTGAGAACAAATTCAACTCAATGATCCTTGGTATATTTACAACATTCACAAAATTTACAAGTATATTTCTGATCTGGGCGTTGTAGAAATCTGTGTCTATAATAGAAAATTGCCTTCTCATCCAGCAGCAAGCAGCCAGCCTGCCTGCCTCTTCTGTTCTTTACCAACCCTTATTGCCTAAATGATCTCTTCCTAGTTCTATGGCTTTAAATGACATCTATATACTGCCACCTCCCACAATTGTGTCTTTAGCTGGGATCTCTCCTGAGAACTTCAGTCTCCCATATTCAATGTGCAACTCTACATTTCCATTTAGAAACCTAGCAGGCACTTCAAATTTAGCACGTTCAAATAAAATTCATTCTACCTCCCTCAAACTTGTCCCTCTCCTTTCTTTCCTGTATTGTAAAATGCAACTCTATTTTTCTAGTTGTTTAGGCTAATAACCTATTACTCATTGCACTTGATCTAGAAGTATATTCTCCCAACTTTACTTCTGAATTATACCTCAAATCTAACACTTGCGCTGGGTGTGGTCTTGCATCTGTAATCCTAGCACTTTGGGAGGCCAAGGTAATAAAATATATGATGTCTTCATGGAAGATAAATTATAAAATATTTTCTGTATATTTTAAAAGAAAAACAAACCCTTCAGAGTAAAGTTTACCTTATCTTTACTATGTTTTCCAAGCAGATATGATTTCACAGCTATTTAAGTAATTAACAGAAAATCTAACATTCTGAATCTATCTCTAAAACTTTCTGAAGGTGGTGGTGAGTACTGTCAATCCCTTGCTGTCACATGATATAGTAAGATAGATTCACTTTGATGCCAAAATAGATGCATCAACATTGTTTTGATGGGGAAAGCTATTAACAACATCCATTCTCTAATATCAGATCATTTCCCCACCTACAACTCCATCAGAATCTATTGGCTTGCTGATGGCTAACACTGTCAGATTTTCCATTAGAAATAATCCTACAGGGGCTGCGTGCTGTGGCTCACACCTGTAATCCCAGCATTTTGGGAGGCCGAGGCGGGTGGATCACTTGAGGTCAGGAGTTTGAGACCAGCCTGGCCAACATGGTGAAACCCTGTTACTATTAGAAAACAAAAAATTAGCCAAGCATGGTGGCACGTGCCTGCAATCCCAGTTAGTCAGAGGCTGAGGCCAGAGAATCGCTTGAAACTGGGAGGTGGAGGTTGCAGTGAGGCGAGATTGCGCCATTGCATTCCAGCCTGGGTGACAGAGCGAGGCTCCATCTAAAAAAAAAAAAAAAGAAAAAAAGAAAAGTAATACTACACAGGATTAAATTTAGGACAAATTTTATTATTTTATTTTTATATATTTTCACTATCCTGCCCAGGCTCATCTCAAACTCCTGGGCTCAAGAGATCCCCCACTTAGGCCTCCCAAAGTGTTGAAATTACAAGTTTGAGCCACTGAGCCTGGCAAACAAGTTTTATTATACTGTCAAATTTTATCATACTAGATATTTGCATATTTTTTCTGCTTATAAAATTACTGAGAAGCATCACAGCAGAATTCCAATTCTCTAAATATGGTGTAGCTATCATTATGTTAGACTGATAACATGATGACCAAAGCTGTGAGAACTGCCATCTTTGTTACAGGGTCAGAGAAGTTTCCAGAACATGCATTAAGTAAATAAAGTGTAAATAGATCTTTTCCTTGTGGAAAATTCCACTGGAATGGTGACTTGTACACATTGTGTCACCTCTTTCCAAAACTATGATTTTATTCATTATTAAAGTGATTACTTTAAAACCATTAAGTATTTGCATCAGGCAGTCAGACTGACTTACTCCAACAATTGAGTTCTCCAAACCAAAGCAAGCAATACACGGTGTTTTTTTATTTTTTTGAATCATGTTCCAAAATGAATGTCTAAGTTCCATATCTGATGATAGTCAGATGGAGCTAAGTGTGGTTGGGTAGGGAAGAAAAAGGCTAGAAACTGGACTTATCTCCATGCCCTGAATTACGCTTTTGCTATAGTTCAACAAAGACTCTGCCTGTTGAAGAAGCAACTGACAGGAGATAATATGTTTGGAAAGCAGTAATAGAGTAAAAGTTTGCAAATTTTTAGAAATCTTGGCTTGACCACTTATTAGTTATGTCAATTTAAGCAAGTTATTAAACCCTTCTAAACCTTATTTTCTTCATGAGTAAAATGATAATTCATTTACTTATTCATTCATTTACTTAACAGAATTGAGGGTGGGGGAGATGTTTACTGTGTACAGGAGTGTCTTGAGTGAAGCCACTTTTTCTTTTCTTAGCATCTAGAGCTCCTAATCCCAGAAAACAGAGAAAGGCAGACATGCATGTATACACACAGTTCAAGTCTTCCAGGGAGAGTACAGTTAAGTTAAATATGAAACTTGTTGCTATACATAATCTTTTTGCCCAAGTGACACTGATACACCTTTTTCCATAACCTTCCACTTTAGATTTTTAATGCTGGAAAGGGGATAGTATATGAACTACGGAATGAACTTTTAAGTCCATCTGACACAGATTCGAGTACCAGTAGCAGTGTAATAAATCAATGTGAGTTGCTATTGCAGATCAACCTCAAATTTTGAGTGGTTTAATACAATCAAAGCACCAGCTTCTGTACTAGGCCCTGGAGCATATTAGTGAGCAGGACACATACATCCCTATTCTCCAGTGAAATAATAATAACACTTATAAGGCTCAGTACAAAAGTAAATAATGACAATAATTGTTAACAGTTATTGAGTGCTCTCCATGTGGCAATTTTAAGCATTTTATGAAAATAGTTTTTAAACCTCACACTAATCTTTTGAGAAGAGTACTCTAATTACCCTCTTTTAGCAGATGTGGAAACTGAGGCAGACAATGGTTAAGTAACTTGCAGAAGTAATAAGTGGGAGACCTGGGATTTGAAACCAAGTGATTTAGCTCCCAAACCTGTTTTCTTACCTATGCTCAGGGTAAGACCCGCAGGCATGTGGCCTGTGCAGTCACACAGGGCTCTATGCTTAGAAGGGCTCTGCACTTAGCTTAATGCTTTGCTGCTGCTGCCATCTTAAGTTTTTGAATATTTTTTGAACACAGGGCTCTGCATTTCCATTTTGCACTGGGTTCTGCAAATTATGTAGCTGGTCCTGACTATGCTATGCTGTCACAGCAAAAGAAAAATCAGGCATTTCAAAAAGCTAAGAGCATGGAAGTTGTCAACTTTCAAAACTGTTCAGAAATTATTTTATTTGTTTAGTCAAATATTTTCTAATCTGTAATGTGCCATGAACAACAAAGGGCACAACCATCAAAAGATTACCTTTGTGTAGGCCCCAGGCCAAAATGGTATGCTTTACAACTTACCAGAATCTCTCATTTGATCTTCCACGGCAACCTTACATTAAAGGCAGCTTATATATTCTCATTTTACAGATGTGGAATTTGAAGCTTACGTGATTTGCCCAAGGTCACATTGCTGTTTAAAGTAAAATAGAGATTAGATTGCAGAAGGTTTGACTCATGGTTGGGACCTTTCCCACTACTCTTTGTGGCTTCTAATTCTTGAAATGTTATTATTGAGAGCACTCAATAACTGTTAACAATTATTGCCATTATTTTTATTTCTGTACTGAGCCTTATGAGGTATGTGTTATTATTTCACTGGAGAATAGGGATGTACATGTCTTGCTTGCTAAAGAGCTAATGCAGCTTTATGAACAAGCAAACCATAGAGAAGTTTGATCTGCCGACAATGTTATAGTAATTCTCATTATGAAGATTTGGGTTTTACGGTACTTTGGCTCAAAGCCTGAGATGATGTCGTTTTTAATGATTCGAGGCATCTACAAAAGGAAAACCTCTTAACCATAGTTTACTGGGTAAAATGCATCAAACAGGCTTGTTTTTGTAATAAAACAATCCATGTTATGGCATCTGAAAGGGCAGGTTTTCAGAGACTGGCTCAGGAGGGTGGCTTAAGAAATGTGATTATATAAGAATTGCCAACCAGTTATTACCTAGGTGGCTGCTGGGACGGGTTGAGTGACATGGGAGAGATAGCTTCAGGTTCTCAGAGCATCCTCCCTAGTGAGTTCCTGCCCAGGATGTTCAGGGCTGATGCTGTGAAACTGGAGTCTAGGAGTTAGGCTTGAGCCTGTGACCATAGGATCAAATGTGAGCAGGAGGATCTTGGACAAAGTCATTTCTTAGGTGAGCTGAAGGACTTAGAGTTCCCACTTCCAGGATATATGGAATGGCACACATGCGATGTGGAGACACACAGACATTCAGGCTTCCAGGGAGAGTACAATTAAGTAAAATGTGAAATCTGCTTCTGTATATTCTTATTGTCCCAGTGAATCAGACACTTTTTTTTTTTCATAAATGTTTACTTTGGGCTTTTATTGTTGGAGACAGTATAGGATTGCCGCTGGAAATATGGCTCTTTGAGTTAGTCTGACACAGCTTCAAGGACCAGCACCAGTGTATTTTATTTGTTAATGTTAGCTGCTATTGAAAATAAATCTCAGGCTGGCTGTGGTGGGTCATGCCTGTAATCCCAGCACTTTGGGAGGCCGGGGCTGGCAGATCACCTGAGGTCAGGAGTTCAAGACCAGCCCGGCCAACATGGTGAAACCCTATCTCTACTAAAAATACAAAAATTAGCCAGGCGTGGTGGCGGACGCCTGAAATCCCAGCTACTTGAGAGGCTGAGGCAGGAAGAAAATCCCTTGAACCCAGGAGGCAGAGGTTGCAGTGAGCCAAGATCGTGCCATTGCACTCCAGCCTGGGCAACAGAGTGACACTCCATCTCAAAAAAAAAAAAAAAAAAAAAAAATCTCAAATTTTCAGAGTATAATGTTCTTGGTTAGGTGGCTTGGTTAGGTGGCTTTTCATTCAAGGACTCATACCCCTGGGACATTGTGGCTCCCACCCTCTTCTAGGTCCTTGGTGTTCTCTCCATTCAGCTACTGGATTGTAAGAGAGAGAACACCTGGGAAATCGTGAAGGTATTTTTGTGGACCAGTTCTAGCCGAGGTGTGCATCACTTCTTTGTACGCTATTAGACAGAACTTAGTCACAGGGCTTCCCTGAGATGCAAAAGAGCCTGGCTTATGCAGTTTCTGGAGAGCAAGCCCCTTCTCAGCAATAGCTCCACACTACGGAAGCAAGCATGAGTCTACAGTGAACATTGTCATCTCTTCCACAACCACCTTGGCTGCTTAGCAACAATATGGCTTGGGTAAAGTTTCTCATCCTCTCTAAGCCTTAGTTTGGGATTTGCAAAATGGGAATACAAATACAGTCTCAATGCTACATATCTGTTTCTGCAAGGCTAATTAGCCCATATGCAATTGGTAAACAAGGACATGTTATCCATGAACACAGAAGTAGCACTGGTTCATATTTAAGTTTTCTCCTTACAGATTAACATTGTGTGTCACTGTATAATAGCAGCTGAATGCAAAGTCCACCAACACAGATGAGTCAGCCATGCATGCTTACCCCACACGCTTCCTCTGGGCTGAGTCCCACCATATGGTCTATCTTGAAATTGCTTACTACATTGTTTCCCTGACTTTTGTGCATTTTTACCTTGTCTTCATGACTCAGCAACAGCAAACTTTCCTTATATTCTCTTCTATTAAGCTGTTTTAATTTTCAACTTCTTTTAAAATAATTACAGGCTGACAGAAAAGTTTCAATAACAGTATAAAAAGTTCTAATATACTCTTCACCCAGGTTCCCTAAATGTTAACATGTTACCACAATTGCTTTATCTTTATCTGTCTATATTGGTTTTTTTCTGAGTTATTTGGATGATTTACATATATAACATCCATTAATCCCTAATCCTTAATTGTGTATTTCCTAAAAACAAGAACATTCTCTTATATAACTACAGTAAAATGATCAAAATCAGAAAACATACATTGATAATTGTACATATTTTAATACAATATTATTATTTAATCTGTAGCCCTTATTCAAATTTAACAGATTGTCCCAGTAATGTCCTTTACAGCAAAGGAAAAAATGTTTTTCCTGGTTCAGGATTACATGTTGCATTTAGCTGTTAGGTCTTTTTTTTTTTTTTTTTTTTTAATTAATATCGTAGAAGAGTAGAAAGAACAGAGAGTTCTCAAATACCTCTCTCCTGTCTCCCCTCCATAGTTTGTCCTATGATTAACATCTGGCATTGGTGTGGCACATTTGTTACAATTGATTAGCCAATATTGACACACTGCTGTCAATTAAAGTCCAGACTTTACATTACAATTCACTCTTTGTGTTGTATATTCAGTGGGTTTTGACAAAGATATAAGGACAAGTATCCACTATTACAGAACAATTTCACTCCCTGAAAATACCCTGTACTCCACTTATACATCTTTCTCTCCCATAGAGCCTTTTTAGACTGGCCTATGCAATGTGCATTTAGGTTTCGTCCATGTCTTTTTGTGGCATGAGAGCTCTTTTTGCTTTTCTTGGTTATGTATTTTTTGTCTCCTCTAATCTGAATAAGCTCCCTAGCCTTCCTTTGTCTTTTATGACCCTGACATTTTTGAAGAGTATAAGCCAGCCATTTTATAAAATGTCCCTAGCTTCACTTTTTTGCATCAACTTAAAATGTCTTTATTTTTAGAAAGTCAAGGTGTCCTTTAAATTGTGATATTTTCATTATAATTGTTATTTAAGTACATTTGTTAGTGCTCTAATTTGTAAAGTTGCGTTGGTCTTTAGCAACCTGTCTTAATCCTATTTTTCACATAAGTCTATTATTTTTTGTGTGCGGTTTTGCAGAAGGCAAATTTTTCTTTAAAAAGTATCAAAGAGAAAGTAGGGAACTAGAACTTCAAGAAAGGCAACAAGTAATAATATTTGTATTATCAAAGTCCCTGAAAAAGCAAACAAAATAATGAAACAGAACCAATATTTAAAATTATAATGCAAAAAACTTTCCAGAAATAAAAAGCTGAATCTATGCATTGAAAGAGCTCACTAGGTGCATGAGAAAATTCATCCAGAATGATCAGCTCTGAGACACATCCTAGTAAAATTCATAGACCCAAAGATAAAGTCCTTAAAATCTCCAGGTAACAAGATCAAATATGCAAAGGGAAAAATTAGACTAGCATCAGACTTCATAAAACAACACAAAGTCAAACAACAACTGAGGAACAAGTTTTTAAGGCACTCACTCAAATAAATTGTGAATTAAGAACTTTATTTTCAGCTAAATTGCCCCTCAATATGAAGACTATAGAGAAACAGTCTCAATATACAAAAATGTAGAGAATTCTGTATCAATAAATCCTTTTGAGGAATTTATTAGAGAATGAACTTTCATCCAACCAGTAATGGCAGGAGAAACTTGAGTAAAAGAACTGATGATAAGCATTTAATAATCTCTAACTATATATAAGACTAAAACAAAGGTGGAGATGAGGATGGAACACTAGCATACAAATGTTATATATTATGATAAAGTAGAAATAATGTATCTTAAAAATAGGCAGTATAAGAAGAGGGAGAAAGAAAAGCAGAAAAAGCTCATTGTTTGAGGAGTAATAGGTGGATGTTAAGAGATACTGGAAAAAAACCAAGCCTGATAAACGAGACAACAAAAGCTTAATTAACAAACAGGTGACCAAGAGCATTGAAAAAGATATAAATACAAAGGTAACCACTAAAATAAAAATATAAACTTTTCTAGAAAACCGTAAATAAAATAGTAAAGAATACAAATCTCATAAACACAGGAAATACAACAAAATATAATAAAACGTTATGATTAATACCAAGCATGTCAGTCATAGCAATAAATGTGAATAGGTTTAATTCACCTATGAAATAATTCACCAGAAGACTCTCAATTCGTCTTACAAAACTAAAGCACAGCTATATAGTAGATAGCAGGCACAGCTAAAACAAAAAGATTCAGAAAGGGTAGGTGAGCATAAAAGGATGAAAAAACCATATACCAGGCAAATGGAAATAAAGAGGGAGCAGGGGTAGCAATACCTATGTTAGATAATGTAGACCTGGAAATGTAAAAAACGAAAAAACAACTTCTTATTAAACAACTCTTGGCTGAAATGAGAAATACAAGCTGAAATACATTTATTTACTTATTTTTTTTGAGATGGAGTCTTGCTCTGTTGCCCAGGCTGGAATACAGTGGTGTGATCTCAGCTCACTGCAGGCTCTGCCTCCCCAGTTCACGCCATTCTCCTGCCTCAGCCTCCCCAGCAGCTGGGACTACAAGCGCCCACCACCACGCCTGGCTAATTTTTTTGTATTTTTAATAGAGAGGGGGTTTCACCATGTTAGCCAGGCTGGTCTCGATCTCCTGACTTTGTGATCAGCCCACCTCGGCCTCCCAAAGTGCTGGGATTACAGGCGCGAGCCACCGCGCCTGGCCGAAATACATTATTTTAAACAAATAATAGATAATAAAATCACTACATATTAGAATCTATGGGATGTATTTAAAACAGTACTTAGAGAAAAATTAATTACACTACCTTTTCACTAAAAGTGAAAGGCCAAAAATAATAAATTAAATTTATAGTTCAAAGAACTAGAACAGTTTAAAGCAAAAGAAAACACATGAAAGAAAACAGTAAAGATAAAAGCAGAGATTAGTGAAATAAAGAATAGAAAAACAGTATCTCTAACAAATCAAAATCTTGGTTTTTGGGGGGACAAAATAAAATAGGCAAACTACTAACTAAATTGATCAAGAACAAAGAAAGTATAATATGTAGAGTAAGAAGTGAAAAGGGAGAAATAACCTTTCAAACAAAAGAAATTTTAAAAGTCAGAAGAGACTACTTTGCTGACCTCTAGACAAATAAATTGGAAAATCTGGATGAAGTGCATAATTTCTTACAGAAATACATATTACCAAAATTAGCTCTGTAAGATTTAGAAAATTTAACCAATTTCCATAGAAGAAATAAAGACAGTTATTAAGAAATCATCCTGCAAAAAAAAAACGCCAGGCCCAGATGGTTTCACGAGTGAATTCTACCAAGTTTTGAAAGACCAGAAAGTCCTAACAGCTTATAAATTATTTCAGAGCATGGAAAATGAAAGAAAATTTCCAAACTGTTTTTATGAAATAGGAATAATGTTAGTATCTAAACCAGACAAAGACAGTACAAAGAAAAAAAAAACTCTACAGATCTATATCACTTATGAATACCAATGAAAAAAATAAGTAAATTATTAGCAAATAGAATCTAAAACCACACTAAGAAAATAGTACACCATTGCTAAGTGGGATTTATTTGGGGACTGCAAAGTTGATTCGATATTAGAAACTCCATTAATACTCTTGTATTAGGGTTTTCTAGAGAAGCAGAACCAATAAAATACATATATATGGTCATGTGCTGTATAATGATATTTCAGTTAACAATGGATTACATACGACATTGGCTGGCCTCATAAGATTATAAATGATATTTTTACCATACATTTTCTATGTTTAGGTATGTTTAGATACACAAATACCCTTGTGTTACAGTTGCCTACAGTATTCAGTATAATAACATGTTGTACAGGTTTGTAGCCTAGGAGTAATAGGTTATGCCATACAGCCTAGGTGCGTAGTAGGCTATACGATCTAGGTTGGTGTACGTATGCTATACGGTGTTTGCACAATGACAAAATTGCCTAACAGTGCATTTCTCAGAACATATTCCCAGCATTAAGTGATGCATGACAGTATATATAAAGAGATTTTTCATAGGTTATTGGCTCCCATGATTGTGGAGGCTGAGAAGTCCCATAATTGGCTATCTGCAAGCTGGGACTGAGGAAAGCCAGTGGTATAGTTCCAGGCTAAGCCTGAAGGCTTGAGAACCACGAGAATCTATGGTGTAAGTTCTAGTCCAAATTGGAAGGCCTGGGACCAATGTTCCAGCTCAAGCAGTAAGGCAGAGAGAGTGAATTCTCCCTTTCTAAGCCATTTTATTTTGCTTAGGCTCTCAACGGATTAGATGACACCCACCCACACTGAAGAGGGCCATCAGCTTTACTTAGCCTACCAATTCAAATGCTAATATTTTATGGAAACACTTTTGCAGACACATCCAGAATTACATTTAACCAAATATCTGGGCACCCAGTGGCCCACTCAGATTGGCATATAAAAGTGTCACAACTATATGTCACATTAGAAAATCCAAGGAAAAAACTCATAATTATGTCCATCAATGCTGACAAAGCCTTTGATGAAAGTCAACACCCACTCGTTACTTTAAAAAAGAAACGCTCAAAATAGGAATTGAGACATACTTTCTTAACACAATATAGTATGTATAGCCTAGTCTTTTAGTCAGTATCTTATTTAATGAGAAAACGCTAGAGATGTTTCCATTAAGATTTTAATTTTAAATTTTTGTGGGTACATAGTAGGCCTATATATTTATTGGAATTAATAGTCTTTACATTAAATTCAGCATGACTCTAAACTGTCATCTAATCTGGCGAGAATGAAATTCAGTGTGTTGTTACTGTATTTCTACTATCAACTGTGACATCTGTGTGACTTGATTTGTTCCTATTAAGATTTCTCGGCCGGGCGCGGTGGCTCACGCCTGTAATCCCAGCACTTTGGGAGGCTGAGGCAGGCGGATTAAAGGTCAAGAGATTGAGACCATCCTGGCCAACATGGTGAAACACCGTCTTTACTAAAAATACAAAAAAATTAGCTGGACGTGGTGGTGTGTGCCTGTAGTCCCAGCTGAGGCTGAGGCAGGGGAATTGCTTGAACTGGGAGGCGGAGCTTGCAGTGAGCCGACATCGCGCCACTGCACTCCAGCCTGGCGACAAAGCGAGACTCCGTCTCAAAAAACAAACAAATAAACAAACAAAGATTTCTCAGAGAATAAACCTTCTGTGTCCCTCCTAGGAATTCTGTCTGGTTGTAGGTATGTCCGGGGGTAGGAAAAAGGAGGGAACCGACAGGTCTTTCACACACACTTTCAACCCATCCTTCTATTTTCAGCCCCACACCTGACCTTCACTTTTGCCTGAAGTCTTAACCCTCTCTGTGATTTTGCAGGATGCTATCAACGAACTCTCAGCTTGTTCACTACCTTCTCCGTACACATAAGTAGTGTCTTTCTCTACCATGCTAACAGTTACGCTTACTTCCCTTTGCAGATTCTGAAAATCAGTTGAAATCTTGTATCTGTTACCATCTTTTTTCCTGATCTTTATTTTTATGTCTATAAATTTTTATTCCTTTATTAATATTTTATCATTTTACTATTAAACTTATTTTAATAAAGACTAAAGAAGGAAAGGAGATAAGAAATGTAGTCATTATCAACAGCTGGTGGTTATAACCATAATATAAATGTTAAGAAAATAATTCCTTGTTTCATCGAAGGAATTTAAATCATAAGAATACTCTTATTGTGTGTGACTATGAGGTTGGAAAAGAACAACCATCTTTGTTTCAAAAATGACCAGAACATTTAGGTGATTTCCTCAAGGCCAAATTTATCTGTAAGATTTGTGTCCAAGAACAAAGAGTTTCTTTCCAGTTCTAATATTTTTGGGGAAAACCCCACAAGTTTTTGTGCAAATGGTAACATTTTTTAATTTTACGTAAGTTAATTGGTATGAGTCACTTCCTTTCATGGATAGAATACGTGAAGTCCCAGTGGGGTAGTAAGTTGTTCAGTATGGTGTGTTAGGATAAACGTTTTGGATAAACGTTTTGGAGAAAAAACATGTGTCCTGACCTTGGTAAGGGAAATAAATTCATTACATATAGGGTACCTCCATTCATTCTCAAGCACTTGACGGTTTCCTATTTTCATAGAAGTCGTATCACTGTGATCCTCCCACTTCGACATGGACTTTATAGTTTTCCCATCTTTCACCACTCCCTTCTCCCTTCTCTATGAATGGAACGTAAGACATTTCTTTCTGTTCTGTGAAATCACCAAGTTCCCTCCCACCTCTGGGCCCTTACGTCTGCCTGAAATACTCTGACCTCTGCTGCCTTCATTTGGTTTCCTCCACACCGCAGATAAGATTGTTACTTCCCCCAGGGAATTTTTTTCTCAGCTCATTACAAGGAGAGTTAAGTGTTCCTATTGTACGCCTTCATAGCTTTCAATATTTTTCCTAATGTAGGCTTCTCATGTACCGTTGTGACTGGCTACCTATTTACCCATATCCTCTGATTAAATGTAAGCTCCAGAAGGCCCAAATCATGTCAATTTCCTCACCATATTAATCTAATATTTAGTTTGTATTTATACATCTTTTAATATAAACATATCTACATATTTCTCTACAATCATGAGGTTGCTTATTCATGAATAATAATTAAGACCATTTACTCATTAAACTATAGGCAGTCCTCCCTTTGCATAGTTCCAATATGCACAAATTCCAGTTATTAGCTTAAATAACACCAGTTCTTCAATAATCTGGTTTAAATTTCAGTTACTATAGTATTAATATATGAAGTGTAATTGCTTAAAATGCACACTTTGCTGCTAGCTCTTCAGTCCTCAGATCACTAAGTAAATAAGAGATGCACATCACTGTTTTCAAAGTCTAGCAGAGGCTGTTCATATCAGTTCCTGTGCATCTTCTATTCAGTTCACACTCAGACAGCAAAGCATGTAGTCATGTTGTCTCCTTGTCTTACAACGATAGACCCACGTGATATTTTACAAAATTGGATAATTGAAAGAGGACATAGCTAAAGATAAAAGTGCAAGAAAGTTTTCTGAGAAGATAGACTCTGCGGGGGGGGGGGGGAAGAAAGAAAAAAAGTGCTACAAAGAAAGAAAAGTGGTAACATTGGAAGTGAAATTCAAATTACACATAAATGGAGTTACAGAAGAAAAAATTAACCATGGGAATGTTGACACTACCACCATTTGAGAGACTTAAAGATATGCTGCCATAGCCAGTTAGTGAATGCAAACTTCATTAACTAAATGAAGAAAGTGATTGTGACTAAAAGGATGAAGATATCCCAGAAGACAGGACACCATTTAAAAAAACATTCACATTAAAGGAACTCTCAAAAGGCAGTGTGGTGGCTCACTCCTGTAACCCCAGTGCTTTGGGAGGCCGAGGAGGGAGGATTACTTGAGGCCAGGAGTTAGAGACCAGCCTGGGCAACATAGCAAGACTCTGTCTCTACAAAACGATTTAAAAATTAGCTGAGGATAGTGGTATGCACCTGTAGTCTCAGCTACCCAGGAGGCTGAGGCAGGAGGATTGCTTCAGCCTAGGAGTTAAAAGGCTGCAGTGAACTAGGATCATGCCACTGGACTCCAGCCTGGACGACAGAGCAAAGGCCCTAAGGGACTCTCAGACATAATCCACCATGTTGAAAGTTCAGAGGATAAAATATTGAAGCTCATCCAAACTTAGAAAGGAATATGACAATTTGCCAAGGCATAGAAACATGCTCATTTCATATAAAAGTTACACAATGAGAAGGCAAGCAGTGTTCCAACCACTAGATTTTTTCTTTTCTTTTTTCTTTTTTTTTTGATGGAGTCTCGCTCTGTTGCCCAGGCTGGAGTGCAGTGGTACAATCACTGCAACCTCTGTCTCCTGGGTTCAAGAAATTCCCCTACCTTAGCCTCCCGAGTAGCTGGGATTACAGGCATGCATCACCATGCCTGGCTAATTTTTTGTATTTTTAGTAGAGATGGGGTTTCACTGTGTTGGCCAGGCTGGTCTTGAACTCTTGACCTCAAGTGATGTGCCTGCCTTGGCCTCCCAAAGTGCTGGGATTACAGGCGTGAGCCACCGTGCCTGGTCCACTGATATATATATTTTTTTGAGACGGAGTCTGGCTCTGTCGCCCAGGCTGGAGTGCAGTGGCGTGATCTCGGCTCACTGCAAGCTCCGCCTCCCAAGTTCACGCCATTCTCCTGCCTCAGCCTCCTGAGTATCTGGGACTACAGGCGCACGCCACTATGCCCGGCTAATTTTTTGTATTTTTAGTAGAGACGGGGTTTCACCGTGTTAGCCAGGATGGTCTTGATCTCCTGACCTCGTGATCCGCCTGCCTCGGCCTCCCAAAGTGCTGGGATTACAGCGTGAGCCCGGCTCACTTGATACTTTTAATAAAGAAATACAATACTTTATTTTTTCATGTTTCTAATTCTTAAATTACAACATGCTAAATATTAGTTACACTATTCTTTCACTTTGCTATGCACTTATATCTGACATTAGAGAGTTTTTAATATTTTGACAAACATCATAATGATCATGGAACAATTGTAACTTTTCTGGCTGGACACAGTGGCTCATGTCTGTAATCCCAGCACTTTGGGAGGCCAAGGCAGGAGGATCACTTGAGGCCTGGAGTTCAAGACCAGCCTAGCCAACATGGGGAAATCCCATCTCTACTAAAAATGCAAAACATTAGCTGGGCTTTGGTGGTGCACGCCTGTAATCCCAGCTACTCGGGAGGCTGAGGCACAAGAATCACTTGAACCCAGAAGGTGGAGGTTGCAGTGATCTGAGATTGCGCCACTGTACTCCAGCCTGGGTGACACAGCGAGAACCTGTCTAAAAAAAAATTGTAACTTTTCACATTGGTTATTAAGAATGCTTTGTCTGGTTTCAGCTTGCACAGTCATTTTTATGGTCCCACACTACTGTACAAAGCAAGGACTGGCTGGAATTTATTGAAGGTCAACTATGTGCCTGACATTATTCTAGGCCTCGGTTTCAATGGTGAATGAAACAGACAAAGCCTCTGCCCTCACATACTTTCTTCCAGTGGGTGTGACAGATAATCACATTTATGTGCAATATATTTAAATGTATAAGAATTAAAGGATAATAATAAATGGAGAGAAAGGGAAATCATTGGGGGCTTGTATTTGTATTCAATTGAGGCAGTAGCCCAAGATACAGACTTAGAATGCTCCAACAATTATGTACCAAAAGTAGATAAAATAGTCAATGATGAAAAATAAAATATGAATGATAAAGGCATGAAATATGACAAGGGTGTCATCAATAAAGGTCAACTAAAATCCCATAATTGTAGTGTTGCCTTGGTGAAATAGTTATATTCTGTGGTATGGTTGGTCCCCAGCATTACAGGTTCAGACACTTCATTCTGCCAACATATCAAGATATGGTTCAGTTCTGTGGAGATCTTGAGAGATAATAATATAAACCTAGATGATAGTGTAGTAACTTATGAAAAATATAACTGGCAAAATCATCAGCCCTTTATGCCCTATGGACTAAACTTTCTAATTTTGATTTATAGTCAGAAGTTTCCTTAATGAGCATATGCAGTAAAATCTGCAAGCTGCCTGCCTGGAATCTATTCCCCATCTAGCCCCCATCATATCCTTCCTAGTAAAGCTCCAATTTTGTTCATATGCAGCTTGTGTGATTAGGGGAAGCTGATTCCATACCCAAATTGGGAGATAGGCTCTATCTGGTCTAAGCCTATGACACTAATTCTGTCCCCTTGTCAAGTAATTAACTCAGGGATAAGATTTAAGCCATCAAGTAATTAACTCAGGGATAAGATTTAAGCCAATCAGCACATGGCATTTCCATGGCAATAATATTGATGCAAATAGTGGGCACCTAACCTATACTAGTCTAATCAAACTGATGGGAATGTTCTTGTTCCTTTCTGTTCCTCTTCTTGTCTTCCCTTTCTCTTCCCTCTTTTCTTCCCTTCTCTTGTTAATGGTGGGAGTCAGCCTGAGGATGAGGCTAGCATACACAGGGCAGAGCCAAGAATTAACAATGAAATAGAGCCACAGCTTCCATATGATGCACCTGGAACCTGTCCTACATTTATATTTCCTGTTCTGTGAAATATACCTTTCCTTCACACTTAAGTTCCAAAGTTCACACTTACGACAGCCTGAGATTTCTCTTACTTGTCGCAAAGAGAATCTATGAGATATAGTATACTATCCATACAAAAGATGTTCATTGTATGACTCACAAATTTACTCTAGAGCTGCTGGATGCATCCTCCTAATGTTGTCCTCTCTGACCTCACCATCTCCTTCTGATTCTTAGGTATATTAATGCCAATTATTCCAGAGCAACTTTTGGCTTATTAACTCAGCAATAATTAACTTTGTCTTCTGCTTTAGGCCTACAAGATATTCTATAGGTAAGATGACTTTATATAATAATCAACACAAGATATATGTTTATAATTGAGCTCTCACTCTTCCCTATAACATATCCACATTATCAATGGACGTGAACATATTCCAAGGATAAACATCACTTAATGTTCAATGAATGGGTCCAAACTAAGGTCTTCTTCCAGTCCACTTAGTCCATTCTCACACTGCTAATAAAGACACACCCAAGACTGGGTAATTTATAAATAAAAGAGGCTTAATTGACTCACAGTTCAGCATGGCTAGAGAGGTATCAGGAAACACAATCATGGTGGAAGGGGAAGCAAACATGTCTTTCTTCACATAGCAGCAGGAGGGAGACATGCTGAGGAAAAGGGAGAAAAGCCCCTTATAAAACCATCAGATCTCAAGAGAACTCACTATCATGAGAACAGAATGAGGGTAAATGCCCCCATGATTCAATTACTTCCCACTGGGTCCCTCCCATGACATGTGGTATAGGAACTACAATTCATGATGAGATTGGGTGGGGACACAGCCAAACCATATCATTCCAGTCTTGGCCCCTCCCAAATCTCATGTTTTCACATTTAAAAACACAATCATGCTTTCCAACCATCCTCCAAAGTCTTAGCTGCTTCCAGCATTAACCCAAAAGTCCAAGTCCAAATGAAGTCCAAGTCTCATCTGAGACAAGGCAAGTCCCTTCTGCCTATGAGCATGTAAAAACAAAAGCAAGTTAGTTACTTCTTAGATACAATGAGCACACAGGCATTGGGTAAATACACCCATTCCAGATGGCAGAAATTGGCCAAAATAAAGGGGCTACAGGCCCTATGCAAGTCTAAAATCCAATAGGGCAGTCATTAAACCTTAAAGTTCCAAAATGATCTCCTTTAACTCCATGTCTCACATCCAGGTTATGCTGATGCAAAAGGCGGGCTCCCACACCTTGGGCAGTTCTGCTTCTGTGGCTTTGCAGGGTAAAGCCCTCCTCCAAGCTGCTTTCATGGCTAGCATTGAGTGTCTGTGGCTTTTCTAGGCACACAGTGCAAGCTGTCAGTGGATCTATCATTCTGGAGTCTGGAGGATGGTGGCCCTCTTCTCACAGATCCACTAGGTAGTGCCCCAGTGGGGGCTCTGCGTGGGGCTACAACTCCACATTTCCTGTCTGCAGTGCCTTAGCAGAGGTTCTCCATGAGGGCTCCATCCCTGAAGTGAACTTCTGCTTGGACTTCCAAGTGTTTCTATACATCCTCTGAAATCTAGATGGAGGTTCCTAAACCTCAATTCTTGACTTCTGTGCACACGGAGGCCCAACACCACATGGAAGCTGCCAAGGCTTGGGGCTTGTACCCTCTGAAACAATGGCCTGAGCTGTAGATTGGTAACGGCTGGAGCAGCTGGGATGCAGGGCACCAAGTCTTGAGGCTGCACATAGCTGAGGGGCACTGGATTCAGCCCAGGAAACCATTTTTCCCTCCTAGGCCTCCAGGCCTGTGATGGCAGAGGCTGCCCTAAAGGTCTCTGATATGCCTTGGAGACAATTTCCCCTTTGTCTAGGTGGTGAATATTCAATTCCTCATGACTTATGCAAATTTCTGCAGCCAGCTTGAATTTCTCCCCAGAAAATGGGGTTTTCTTTTCTATCTCATTGTCAGGCTGCAAATTTTCCAAACTTTTATGCTTTGCTTTGTCAAAGCAGTTTTCTCTGATTTGTTTATGCTCTGCTTTGTTCAAAACACTTTGCCACTTAGAAATTTCTTCTGCCAGATACCCTAAATCATCTCTCTCAAATTCAGAGTTCCACAGATCTCTAGAGCAGGGGCAAATGCTGCCAATCTCTTTGCTAAAGCATAACAAGAGTCACCTTTGCCCCAGTTCCCAACAAGTTCCCTGTGTCCATCTGAGACCACCTCAGCCTGGACTTCGTTTTCCATATCACTATCAGCACTTTGGTCAAAGCCATTCAACAAGTCTTTAGGAAGTTCCAAACTGTCCCAGATTTTCCTGCCTTCTTCTGAGTCCTCCAAACTGTTCCAACCTCTGCCTGTCAGCCAATTCCAAAGTTGCTTCCACATTTTTGGGTATCTTTACAGCAGCACCCTACTCCTGGTACCAATTTACAGTATTACTCCATTCTCATGCTGCTAATAAAGACATACCTGAGACTGGGTAATTTATAAATGAAAGAGGTTTAGTTGACTCACAGTTCAGGATGGCTGGAGAGGCCTCAGGAAACTTACAATCATGGCAGAAAGGGAAGCAAATATGTCCTTCTTCACATGACATCAGGAAGAAGTGCCAAGCAAAACGGGGAAAAGCCCCTTCTAAAATCATCAGATCTCATGAGAACTCACCCACTATCATGAGAACAGCATGAGGGTAAATGCCCCCGTAATTCAACTACCTCCCACCAGGTCCCTCCCACGACACATGGGGATTATGGGAACTATACTTTGAAATAAGATTTGGGTGGGGACACTGCCAAACCATATCACCACTCAAATCTCCACTCTTCATACCTGGCTCTAGTATGTCAGATTCTCTTATCTCAAGCAGGTACAATCATATTTTGGAATAAAGGAAAATTTTACTGAAGCTGAATTTGACCTGGAGTTTTCTCAGCTCCAAGAACAGTAAGTGACTTCTTCTTATGCAATCTCCCAAACACAAATGTAATGTCACCCATGGGACTGCTATGAATAGATGTTACTAGTTCCAATGATAGATTCCACATCAGCAAACTGTGACATTCTTTGGGATTAGCTGCCCCTTTTGTCAGTTTGGCTTCTACAAGGAAGTTCAACCATTATGAAATGCAAGATATTTTTGCACACAGCTGTCCTGACCTACAGTAATCATAAAACAAGAGAGAGACCTGGAATAGTACCTTTGTATTGACTGAAGATATGAAGTAAGAACTTTATAGCAAGAACTAAAACAAAAACAACAAACAGCAAGTGGATGTTTACAACAGGAGAGACTATCTTAGTCCATTCAGGCTGCTATAACAAAATATCTTAGACTGGGTAATTTATAAACAACAGAAGTTTATTGCTTACAGTTCTGGAGGCTGATACGTTCAAGATCAAGATGCTTGAAGATTTGGTGTCTGGTGAGGGCCTGTTCCTCATTGATGGTCCTTCTATGTGTCCTCACATGGCAGAAAGGCAAAAGGGCTCCATTAAGCCTCTTTTATAAGGGCAATAATCCCATTCGTTACCTCAGTCACCTCTCAAATGCTCCACCTCTTAATCTATTGCATAGAGATTAGGTTTCAACTTATGAATTTTGGAGAAATACAAACATTCAGATCATAGCAGAGGCATTACAACTACTCAATTCAAATGGCCTCCTTTCCCCCAGAACTCTATTAAATGAAGCACAAAACGGCATTTTTAAATGGGTAAATAGCCAAGATAGTGGGCTAAAAGTACAATACTAGTAGTTAGTATTTTTTGACTATATACTATGTGTCAGGTAACACCATAGAACCTTTATGTGTTATCTCATTTGGTCCTTACCACAGTTCTGTGAGGCAGAGATTGCTCTACTTACCTCCAAAAAAAATTTTTTTGAGACAAGGTGTCATTCTGTTGCCCAGGCTGGAGTGCAGTGGCATGATCTCAACTCACTGCAACCTCCTCCTTCTGAGCTCCAGTGATCCCCCCACCTCAGCCTCCCATGTAGCTGAGACCACAGGTGTGTGCAACCATGCCTGGCTAATTTTTGTATTTTTTTGTAGGGACAAGATTTTGCCACGTTGCCCAGGCTGGTATGAAACTCCTGGGCTCAAACGATCCTCCTGACTTGGCCTCCCAAAGTGCTAGGATTACAGGCATGAGCCCCCAGGCCTGGCTTCCAAATCTTAATGAAAATGTCTTACCCAAGTCCCATACCAAGTAAGCACTAGAGATAAGATATGCTCATGGGTTGGCCTGGCTCTAAACTCTATGGTGTTTCTACATCTCCAAGCAGCATTTACTTGGATTTTTCTTTTGACTGACAGAATCATGTATATAAGTACTTACATGGAGTTATGGTTGTACCTCAAAGAAAAAAACTGAAGTATATAGATTTAGTCCTATCTATATGCCAGTGTTTTTTTTTTCCTTGTTTATATCAAATCCTAAGGCTCAGCCTTTATATCTAGATTAGGTTTCATTTGAGTTCAAATGCTCCATTTCAGAGAATTTTACAAATCACAGGCATCAGTTCATTTCTATAAAGCCAAAAATACATTTTAAAAGTTAATAAATTGTGATAGTTTGTCCCCAGAATGGATGTGCCATTTATATCTTCACCAGTAATGTATGAATGTGTATTTTCCCTTCCTCTTAACAGCACTGGGTGTTATCAAACTTTACATTTTTTGCCAATCTGATAAGTATACATAGTATTTTGTTTTAATTTGCATTTCTGTAACTGAGAGTGCACTGTCATTGATTTATTGTCAATTTATATCTCTTTTTTCAGAGATCTGTCTGGTTATATTTTTGCCCATTTTTCTTTTAACTTTTATTTTTGTTTCAGAGGTCCATGTGCAGGTTTGTTATATAGGTAAACTGCATTTCACGAGGTTTGGTGTACAGATAACTTCATCATCTGGGTAGTACGCATAGTATCTAACAGATTTTTTTTTTTATTCCTTCCTTTCTCCCAGGCTCCACCCTCAAGTAGGCCCGTGTGTCTATTGTTCCCCTCCTAGCATCCATGTGTTCTCACTGTTTAGCTCCCATTTAAAAGTGAGAACACTCCGTATTTGGTTTTCTGTTCCTGTGTTAGTTTGTGATATGGTTTGGCTGTGTCTCTGCCTAAATCTTATCTTGAATTATAGCTCCCATAATTCCCACTTGTTGTGGGAGGCAGCTGGTGGGAGATAATTGAATCATGGGGGTGATTTCCCCCATACTGTTCTCATGCTAGTGAATAAGTCTCACAAGATTTGATGGTTTTATAAGGGGAAACCCCTTTCACTTGGTTCTCATTCTCTCTGCCTGCTGCCATGTAAGATGTGCCTTTCACCTTCTGCCAAGACTGTGAGGACTCTCCAGCCATGTGGAACTGTGAGTCTATTAAACCTCTTTTTCTTTATAAATTACCCAGTCTCAGGTATGTCTTTATCAGCAGCATGAAAATGGACTAATACAGTTTGCTTAGGATAATGGCCTCCAGCTCCATCCATGTTGCTGCAAAGGACATGATCTCATTCTCTTTTATGGCTGCATAGTATTCCATGGTATATATAGTACCCTATTTCCTTTACCCAGTCTGCCATTGATGGGCATTTAGGTTGATTCTATATTTTTGCTATTGTACATAGTGCTGCAATGAACATATGCATGCAGGTGTCTTTATGGCAGTATGTACCCAATAGTGGGATTTCTAGGTCAAATGGTAATTCCATTTTTAGTTCTTTGAGGAATTGCCACACTCTTCTCCACAATGGCTGAACTAATTTACACTCCCACCAGCAGAATATAAACATTCCCCTTTCTCCACAACCTCACCAGCATTTGTTATTTTTTGACTTTTTAATAATAGCCATTCTGACTGTTGTGAAATGGTATCTCATTGTGATTTTGATTTGCATTTCTCTAAAGATTTGTGATGCTGGGAATTTTTTCATATGCTTGTTGGCCGCATGTATGTCTTCTTTGGAAAAGTGTTCATGTCGTTTGCTCACTTTTTAATGGGGTTGTTTTTTGCTTGTAAATTTGTTTAATTTCCTTATAGATTCTGGATATTAGAACTTTGTTGGATGCATAGTTTGCCAATATTTTCTCCCACTCTGTAGGTTGACTGTTTACTCTGTTGATTTCTTTTGCTGTGCAGAAGCTTTTAAGTTTAGTTAGACCCCATTTGTCAATTTTTGTTGTTGTTGCAATTGCTTTGGCATCTTTGTCACAAAATCTTTGCCAAGTCCTATGTTCAGAATGGTATTTTCTAGGTTATCTTACAGGGTTTGTATGGTTTTACACTTAAGTCTTTAATCTATCTTGAGTTGATTTTTTTTTTTTTTTTGAGATGGGGTCTTGCTCTGTTGCCCAGGCTGGAGCGCAGTGGCACGATCTCGGCTCACTGCAAGCTCTGCCTCCCGGGTTCATGCCATTCTCCTGCCTCTGCCTCCCGAGTAGCTGGGACTACAGGCGTCCGCCACCCCACCCGGCTAATTTTTTTGTATTTTTAGTAGAGACGGGGTTTCACCGTGTTAGCCAGGATGGTCTCGATCTCCTGACCTCGTGATCCGCCCACCCTGGCCTCCCAAAGTGCTGGGATTACAGGCATGAGCCACCGCACCCAGCCGAGTTGATTTTTATATGTAGTGTAAAGTAGGGGTCCAGATTCAATCTTCTGCATATGGCTAGCCAGCTATCTCAGCACCATTTTTGAATGGAGAGTCCTTTCTCCATTGCTTGTTTTTGTTAACTCTGTCAAAGATCAGATGGTTGTAGGTGTGTGGCATTATTTCTGGGCTCTCTATTCTGTTCTATTGGTGTATGTGTCTGTTTTGTACCCGTACCATGCTACTTGGGTTACTGTAGCCCTGTAGTATAGTTTGAAGTCAGGTAATGTGATGCCTTCAGTTTTGTTCTTTTTGTTTAGAATCGCCTTGGCTATTTGGGCTCTTTTTTGGTTCCATATAAATTGTAAAATAGTTTTTTCTAATTCTGTGAAAAATGCCATTGGTAGTTTGATAGAAATAGCATGGAATCTGTAAATTGCTTTGGGCCGTATGGCCATTTTAATGATATTGATTCTTCCTATCTATGAGCATAGAATGGTTTTCCGTTTGTGTCATCTCTGATTTCTTTGAGCAGTGTTTTGCAATTCTCATTGTAGAGATGTTTCATCTCCTTGGTTAGCTATATTCCTAGGTATTTTATTATTTTGGTAGTAATCGTGAGTGGGATTGCATTCCTGGTTTGGCTGTTGATTTGGATGTTGTTTGCGTATAGGAATGCTATTGATTTTTGTATGTTGATTTTGTATGCTGAAACTTTGCTAAAGTTATCAGATCAAGGAGCTTTTGGACAGAGGTTATGTGGTTTTCTAGATCTAGAATCATATTGCCTATAAACAGTAATAATTTGACTTCCTCTCTTCCTATTTGGATGTCTTTTCTTTCTCTTGCCTGATTGCTCTCGCCAGGATTTCCAATACTATGTTGAATAAGAGTGGTGTGAGAGACGGCATCCTTGTCTTATGCCAGCTTTCAGGGGGAATGTTTCCAGCTTTTGCCCATTCAGTATGGTGTTGGCTGTGGGTGGCTATAAATGGCTCTTAATATTTTGAGGTATATTCCTTCAATGCCTAGTTTGTTGAGGGTTTTTAACAGGAAGGGATGTTGAATTTTATCAAACACTTTTTCTGTATCTATTGAGATAATCATGTGGTTTTTGTTTTTAGTTCTGTTTATGTAATGAATCACACTTACTGATTAGCATATGTTGAACCAACCTTGCATCCCAGGGATAAAGCCTTGACCATGGTGGATTAGCTTTGAGATGTGCTGCTGGATTTAATTTGCTAGTATTTTGTTGCAAATTTTTGCACCTATGTTCATCAAAGGTATTGGCCTGACGTTTTCTTTTTGTTGTGTCTCTGCCAGGTTTTGGTATCAGAATGATGCTGGCCTCATAGGAAAAACTGGGAATTAGTCCCTGCTCCTCAATTTTTTAGAACAGTTTCAGTAAGAATGATATCAGCCCTTCTTTATACATCTGGTAGAATTCGGCTGTGAATCCATCTGGTCCTGGGCTTTTTTTTTGGCTATAGGCTTTTTATTAGCAACTCAATTTCTGAACTCATTATTGGTCTGTTCAGGGATTCAGTTTCCAAGTAACTGCATGGTTTTGAGTGATTTTCTTAGTATTGATTTCTATTTTTACTGCACTGTGGTCTGAGAATGTGGTTGTTTCTATTTTTTCAAATTTTCTGAGTATTTTTTATGTCCAGTTGTGTGGCTGATTTTGGAGTATGTGCCATGTTGTGATGAGAAGAATGTGTATTATTCTCACATTCTTTTGGGGTGGAGAGTCCTGTAACTGTCTATTAGGTCCATTTGGTCGAGTGTTGGCTTCAGGTCCTGAATATCTCTGATAATTATCTGCCTTGATGATCTGTCTAATATGGTCAGTGGGGTGTTGAAGTCTCCCACTTATTGTGTGGGAATCCAGGTCTCTTTGTAGTCTCTAAGAACTTGCTTTATGAGAGATGTGCAAATCCTCTGTTCACTTGGACACATAGAGGCTATTGTAGGTTAGGTCTCAGGGGATAGGGAAGCCTGAGGAGAGAGAGAGAGATGGGGGCACAGCTGATTGGTGGAGCATACAGAGCACATTCATCAGTTAAGTTTGCCATCTTATATGGGTGCTCTTCGTGATGCCCCAAAATAATTACAGTAGTAACATCAAAGATCACTGATAACAGACCACCATAACAGTTATAATAATAATGAAAAAGTCTGAAATATTGTGAGAATTACCTTTATCAAGTTTTGGCATGATATTATCCTAATTTTATTAATATATTGAAAGTATTATTTCTTATGTAAATATCTTTAAAACAGGTCTAAAATAATTTATTATATATAATATTTAAAATTTATAGTAAAAAATGCTGAGGCTAAGGGCATGAATGAAAGTGATGAAATAAGAATGTCACAACATTTTATTGTATTCCAGGAGTAAATGTAATAACTCAGGAATATGTAGCTATATAATACTTCAGTTTACATTCAATTGATATTATGGTCATTCAAAGGATCTGGAATGATTTAAATCCTGGTGAAAAGAAATGGAATGCCATCTTATTGCCTTTCCAATTTCTAACTTTCAGAATTATGTGGAAGGTATGTGACATATTTATGTATATTAACTCAATATACATATCTGTAACATAAATTTTCTATATACTGACATGTGTATGTTCAAAGGCAAGAGAAAAATTTGTGTTCCATTCTTTACTGGAAATCAGAACACATTAAAATAAATGCTTATTAGGTAAATGTTGTAACTTTAATAATTCGTTGCAACTATCATTTAAGCATCTCTATGTATCAGACACTTTCCATACATCATCTCACTTAATTAGCATCATTACACAGATGAGGCCCAGAGAGATAAAATTATATGCTTGAAAGCATAAGCTTCAACTCGCTGGCAGAGTCAGTACTCAAAAACAGGCTTACTTAACTCCCAAAACTATGCTATCTTGCTCCACATTTTGCTCCACGGTGCTGCCTCTAAATATGTCCTACTCCAATACAAGGACATATTTTGGCTGCTAGGGATCATTTCAAATATCTATATTTGAGTATGGAATGTCTGGGACTATGTGTAGACTATAACAGCCATAGATTTTCTTGTTATACAGGTACCTGTTAATCACTGAGAACCAAGAAAACTCATTGTGAAATACCAGATATGAGAAACTACATTTTCAGTAGACTTGAAAGCTGCACAAAGTATGGCAGAAACTCATACTTTTACAGGCTTATTTAGGCACTTTCAAAAGAGTGCTGTTAAAAATTAAAGGTATTTCATTTATTCTGACATGCCAGATAGGAGAGCATGTCTGTTTTCTTTCTCAGAGCTCTCAACAGTCTCACCAAAACCAGAGGCAGATTTGAGATTAAGATCAGATGTTCTCCAGGTAACATTAATCTGTCCATCACTCAATTCTGAGTCAAAGCAACAGTATGACACAGACTCCTAAACTTGTGTCAGCTCCAACGTGCTCTGAGCCAGGTACAACAGCTTTGCTCCATGTAGTAGCGGGTGGAACCTTTGGACATGAAACATGTCATATTCATAGAAAAGTTGCAGGGGAAGTTTCTGCTTGGTTCATGTCATAATAGAGTCATTTGTTTTGCCCAAACAAGTTGATTTATTTAGGGATTTATTGGTTTACCCTGGCCAAACACGTTGATCAAACCTGCTCTGAGCCCAGCAGAAATAGGCCATGCAGTTTAACAGTAATAGAGACAAAAATAAAACTTCTTTGAAGTCAGGTAGCTTGACTAATCACGGAAGGAATTTGTTCTACACTTGCACACACCCTTCATCAGAACTTGCACTTAGACTCTTTCGTCAATTTAAAATTAAGAATGGCAGAGACTTTCCATTACAGATGGTTTAGTCGGTTCTTTTAAAAGTATCTCATGACAGAGTTAAATATAGATCAAAATCACATCAATATATAGTTACCAAGTTACGTACAAGCACTATGCTTTACAGAGAAAAACAACAAAAAAGAAAAAAGTCATCTCCTGTATTTAGGGGGTTGGTAGGGGTGCTTGGTCTTTCTCTGAAGCCCTATGTCAAAGAGTATATAAATCCATGGTACTCTTTTAAGAGACAAACTGAACTTCTAAATAACTATAGCTTTCTAGGTATCTTTCATCCAAAACACTATGTTTGACAATCTAGTTTATTTTTGAAACCAGAGAAGAGAAAAAGGCCTAGAAAATTTCTGTCTCCTGACAAGAAAGTGACTAGCGCAGACTGCTGGCTCCATCTCACCAAGTCAGAAATGAAAGCAAAGCAAGGATTTGATGACTCAACATAAAAATTGTGAGAAACCTCAGTACAGACTAAAGGATTCATTATCTCGTGTGAGGAAGGGGATGGCCAGCGGAGGCCTCAGCCTGGTGAGGAGAATGGCCTGGGGTGAAGGGCCACTGAAGGAAAAGGCATAAACGTAAGGAAGGGCTTTTAAATTCTGACCCTCCTTCTCTCCCACATTGCCCTGGGAAGATCATCATGGAAGCAATCGCTGGCCAGCTGGTATCTCAGGATAATACTAGGGCAGCCTCGAAGGCCTGCGCGGGTGAGGAGAGGTACTGATGAAAACAGAAGCTAACTGATCAGACTTTCTCAAACACTCACACCTGCACCCCCTCCCTCACCAACCACCAAGACTTGCGCATTACACTCTAAGTAGAGTGTCTCTTCCCAGTGCGCAGAGTCTATTACTTGAAGAGCAAATCCCTGATCAAAGGAGTTTGTCCGTGCGGTGGCAAGAAGCAGGACTGAGACCAGCCCCTTCCTGATCCCTGGGGCTCTCTGCCTGAGGCTCATCTCTTTTATTACTTTACAGTCACCAAGAGGAACACAAACTAGGCCCTGGGCTTTGGCCCTTCCTAATTGGAAAAACAACAAAACTGAATTGCATACACTACTTGAATTTTGAAAGCAGAATTATTGGTACAGATAGGCTCTGAATTTAAAAATAAGCAACAAATATCCTCACGGAAGATATTAGTAATATGAAGCTGGTACAAAAGGTCAAAGAAAGAACAAGTAGAAATAATAGGTGTGAACAATATAATAACACAATAGATAATAATAATAACTAGCATTTATATATTATTTACTATGTACCAGGTAATGGTCTGTGTGCATTCACATACAGTACCAATACATTTAGCTCCCACGACAATCCTCCAAGGTAGGTACTATTATTATTTCTACTTTTCACATGAAAGAATTGAGGCACAAAGAAGTTAAGTAAATTGCCCAAGGGGAAGCTAGGATTTAAACACAGATATTGTGGTTCTGTGAAACAAATAGCAGATGGATAGAGCCAAAGCAGGAATTAGTAAGCAAGATAAATAGAAGGAAGAGGAGGATAAAGGTAAGTGAAATGAAGTGTGTAAGTGCCAACATCTGGAAAATAAGAGAAAAGAAACAAACTAAGGGGATAAAATATTTGAAGCTAATGGTGGTAAATTCCGCAAAATTAAAGATGGAAGTCTCGAGATTTAAAGGGCTCAGAGAAGGCTAAAGAGGAGAGATACGGAAAAACCTATACCTAGACATAAGACAATGAAATGTAAGAATAGCTAAGATACCTGGCTAACACGGTGAAACCCCGTCTCTACTAAAAATACAAAAAATTAGCCGGGAGTGGTGGCGGGTGCCTGTAGTCCCAACTACTTGGGCGGCTGAGGCAGGAGAATGGCGTGAACCGGGGAGGCGGCCCTTGCAGTGAGCCGAGATCACGCCACTGCACTCCAGCCTGGGCGACAGAGCGAGACTCCGTCTCAAAAAAAAAAAAGAATAGCTAAGATGAATACAATATTTAAAAGCTTGTTTTTCAAAGAAACAATAATTAGATTGACACATATTTTATCGGAATGTTGGACACAGGAAGATAGTGAAGTGCTGAAGAAGCATTTTGTGCCTAGAATTTTATATTCAGCCAAACTCTCATTTAAATGTGTGTAATAATAATATTAAAGATAGTCTCAGGCATACAACAGGTTTGTCACACAAAAAGTTCTTTAAAAAATATTACTGGAGGCCAGGCGCGGTGACTCACGCCTAGTAATCCCAGTACTTTGGGAGGCCGAGGCAGGCAGATCACGAGGTCGGGAGTTCATGACCAACCTGGCCAATATGGTGAAACCCCGTCTCTACTAAAAAATAAAAAAAATTAGTCGGGCGCAGTGGCGGGCGCCTGTAGTCCCAGCTACTCAGGAGGCTGAGGCAGGAGAATCGCTTGAGCCTGGGAGGCGGAGGTTACAGTGAGCCCAGATCGTGCCACTGCACTCCAGCCTGGGCATGAGACTCCGTCTCAAAAAAAAAAAAAAAAAAAAAAAAAAAAAAAAATTACTGGAGAAGCAGTCAAATGAGAAAAACTCAAGAGAATGCTGCAATAGAAAATATAGAGATGAATTGATAATTTGATAAAAAAGGAAGGGCAAACATTTTTTGAAAAACATTTTTTAAAACCTCACAATTAAAATTGTATCTATAAGAAATGTTAGAAGCTAAAGTACTTGTCTGAGCGGAAGATACAGATGCAGATAAGCCTAAGAAATCAATTCAGTTGGGTTAAGAAAAGGACAATTATCATAAGAAAAAAAGTAACAAAAGGATAGCACTTAAACCAACAGAAGAAAATTTGATCCAACCAATGAAATATAAAAAGACAGTTCTAGGCTGAGTGCAGTGGCTCACACCTGTAATCCCAGCACTTTGGGAGGCCAAGACGGGTGGATCCCTTACCTGGCCAACAGAGTGAGATCCTTTCTCAAAATCAATAAATCAATCAATAAAACAAAAATTTAAAAAATAATGAAGAGAAAACTCTTACTAAAGAAAAAGAATTTCATGGTTAAAGGAAAAACAGTTCAGTTTAACAGGAATACACACACACACACCTCATGGGCTAATTATTTTGGTGATAAATTCCACCGACATTTCGGGAAGAAGTAATGTTAGTTTTACACAAATTCATCCAGAGAAATAAGATATGGAAAGAAGAACCACTCCCCAATTTGTTCTTATGAAGCCAGCATTGCCTTGATACCCAAACTCGAAAAAAGACATCCAAAAAAAAAAGAGAACAAAGAAAAATTAAAGGACACTTTTTTGTTTTTGGAGACAGGGTTTCATATCCGTCATCCAGGCTGGAGTGCAGTGGCATGATCTTGGCTCACTGCAGCCTCAACCTCCCTGACTCAAGCCATCCTCCCACCTCAGCCCCCCAGGAGCTGGAACTATAGGCCCAAGCCACCACGCAACTAATTTTTGTATTTTTTGTAGAAACAAGGCTTTGCCATGTTGCCCAAGCTGATCTTGAACTCCTGAGCTCAAGCGTTCTACCCGCCTTGGCTCCCAAAGTGCTGGGATTACAGGCATTAGCCACTGCGCCCGCCGACACTCTGTTTTGTAAAGACAAATGCAAACATCAAGACTTGTCATAAATTGTATGTCCATAGCCTATACTATTTAAATTACTTCAACTTTATAGTAAGTCTTGATGTTTAATATATCAAATGTTAAACCAAGCTTTCACTACAGAAATAAACAGAAATTTACAGGCGCTCATTATCCTTTTAGACAAAGTTGTATTTGCTTTGCTATTGTTTTTGTTTAGGATTTTTGCAACTATTTCACAAACAGAAACAAAAATATTTAAATTGTTAATAGAAATTTCAGTTTTCTTTAGTCTCTGGCTACTCCAAGTACTGTTGCTGTCAATGTTCTTTTATGAGACTCCTGGTGCGTGAATGTACCAAGAGTGAAACTGCTAGGTCATGAGACATGCACAGGTTCAACTTCAACAGATAACGACAAAATGTTTTACAAAGTGATTGAACTTCACTTGCAGAGGTCACATGGGCCTAGATGGTCACAGGTAATGACATTTTGCCATTGTGTACTGTGTGTGGGCTGCTATCTTCTCATCTTGGAATGTAAAACAGGACTCTCTTTTGCTTTCATCTTTTCCTCATGACCAGCTCTGTGTTCTCCATAGTTCCTGTGATTCACTTTGTGGTTACAATTTCTGAATCAGTTAAAGTTCTTGTGCAGCAAGCAATAGAAATGGACTCTAACTTAGGTGATAAGAAAGAATTTATTTGAGGTTCTGACGAGCAACCAGCATCAAAATTAATGATGAACAATGAGTCCTTGGGGAGAATGGGAACCAGTGCAGTTTCAGGGATTTTATCCTTGGGAAGTCAAGCAAATGACTCAGCCACAATCATTTTTCCTTCTAGGGTGTGTCTGTTTTAAAGTCAAATATCATGAGAGATAATAGATTGATTTAGGATTATATGGCATAGAGAAGAACAAGTGCCTAAAGGAAATAATACTGGGCATGGCAAAACAACATATTATATAATATAATAATATAATAACATCTAATAATGCATTCTAATATAAGCACTTTTGGAAAAATAAAAAAAAACTGAAAATGGGGAAGATAGGAACCTACCATGCACTAACAAAAGATATTCACTGTTGTTATTTTTCTAAATAATGTTTCCTCAATAGATTAGGAAAGCTGCCATAGACAATTTGGAACAATTCAAATGTATACAGAAAATTGAAAACGCCAGTCAATATGTAGATATAAACAATCTTTACATTGTGGTGGTATTCATGCCTTCATTAAAAATCTTAAAGTCCGCCAGGCACAGTGGCTCATGCCTGTCATCCCAGCACTTTGGGAGGCCAAGTCAGGTGGATCACCTGAGGTCAGGAGTTCGAGACTAGCCTCACCAACATGGTGAAACCCTGTCTCTACTAAAAATGCAAAAGTTAGCTGGGTGCGGTGGCACATGCCTGTAATCCCAGCTACTTGGGAGGCTGAGGCAGGAGAATCGCTTGAACCTGGAAGGTGGAGGTTGCAGTGAGCCAAGATCGTGCCATTGCACTCCAGCCTGGGCAACAAGAGTGAAACTCCGTCTCAAAAAAAAAAAAAAAAAATCTTAAAGTTAAAAGTTTTTTTCTGGCTGGGTGCGGTGGTTCACGCCTGTAATCCCAACATTTTGGGTGGCCTAGGTGGGAGGATCACTTGATGCCAGGAGTTTGAAACCAGCCTGTGCAATATAACGAGTCCCTGTCTCCACAAAAAATTTTTAAAAATGAATTAAAAAAAATTTTTAATCACAACCATAATACATGCTGGGTTACACTGCAGAAATATATTATAAAGCAAACATCTATAATTCTGACTCCCAGAAACAATCACTATTAAAAGTTTATTTTTTTCCATCCTTTCTTTATATGCATATATTGTTACTATTTTAATGAAAATTGGATTGTTTTTCTTACATGAAATACTATCTTACTTTTATGCCACTGAACTCCCTTATCTTGAAAGCATCTCCATGTTAGTACATACAGTTCTAACCTCATTCTTTTAACAGCCCTATATTATCCTACTGAATGAATATACCATAATTTGCTGAAATAATCCTACTGATGGACATTTGTTTCAGGTTTTTCACTATTCCTATTTCAGTGAAAAATCCTTGGCCATATATTATGCTGACTTGTGTTTCTGAATCAGTATTTCCATAAAATTCACATATTTAATAGATTGATATCATAGCATATGTGAACTTACGTCTTGCTTTATAAATCTGCATATCACAAACTTTTCAAATGTTATCAAAATCTGAATAATTGTATTAACTCATAAACCCTGTATTAATATTTCATTTCATACAGGTGTCATGAGTTAATATAATTATTCCCACATTTGAGAGTTTTAAGTTGTTCTCAAGTATGATTAATAGAAGTGATCCTTCATTGAATATTTCTGTAATTTCTGTATCTAAAGCTTTATTTGCATCTCAATAATTTTAGGGGAGATTCCTGGGAGTGAAATGGTTGGAACAAACAATGAGAACATTAAAACAAACTTTTTAAAATATACTTTAAGTTCTGGGGTACATGTGCAGAACATGTAGGTTTATTACATTAAAACAAACTTTTTAAAATTTTAGATTCGGGGGTATACGTGCAGATTTGTTACACGGATATATTGGGTAATGGTGAAGTTTGGGCTTCTAGTATACCCATCATCCAAACAGAGAACATTGTGTCTAATAGGTAATATTTTAAACTCTCACTCTCCTTCTACCCTTCTACCTTTGGAGTCCCCAGTTTCTATCACTTCCATCTTTATGGCCATGTGTACCCATTGTGTAGCTCCCACTTATAAGAACATGCAGTATTTGATTTTCTATTCCTGAGTTACTTCACTTAGGATAACGGTCTCCAGCTGCATCCATGTTGCTAAAAAGGACCTGATTTTATTCTTTTTTTGGCTGCATAGTATTCCATGGTGTATATGTACCACACTTCCTTTATCCAGTCAACCATTGATGGACACTTAGGTTGATTCTGTGACTTTGCTATCGTGCATAGTGCTGCAATAAACATACGAGTGCAGGTCTTTTTTAATATAATGATTTTTTTTCCTTTGGGTAGATGCTCAGTAGTGGGATTGCTAGGTCAAACGGTAGTTCTATATATGAATTTTTTAAGGCTCTTGACATATATTTACAAATTACTTTGCAAAATGGTTGTAGAATTTGGATTCCATTCACCAATATGTGTGCATGTATTGCTTGAACCCTTATCATTGATTTTATTTATTTATTATTTATTTTTTTTTTTTTTGAGATGGAGTCTTGCTCTGTCGCCCAGGCTGGAGTGCAGTGGCATGATCTCGGCTCACTGCAGCCTCAACCTCCTAGGCTCAAGCAATCCTCTCACCTCAGCCTCCCTAGTAGCTCAACCACCCCACTAATTTTTTAACTATTTGTAGAGACAGGGTCTCACTATGTTGCTCAGGCTGGTCTTGAACTCCTGGGCTCAAGCTAGCCTCCTGCATCAGCCTCTCAAAGTGCTGAAATTATAGGTGTGAGCCACTGCACCCAGCAGATTATGTTAATATCATTTTCTGTGCATAGTAAAAAACATAAGTGTGATTATACTGTACCATTTATTCACTTAGTATAGTAATATAAAAATTTGCCAATATATTTCAAGTTCTTGGTAAATTTTTTTTCATATTATACCACATAGGTAGACCATGATTTTGTTCATGTCCTTATTGTTGATATGTAGACAGTTTCTTGATTTGCTGTTACAAATGATGGAACTCTGAACATCTGAAGAAATTTAAAAATGTTACTTTAAGTTAGCATGATTCTCTTGATAAGTGGACCAAAGCAATGTCCTACAGGATAGTGATTATGAACAAAATCTCTGCAGACTGAATTCTTGCACAAAGCTGTTGAGCTGACAGCCTTGACATAAGAAGTGAGTATGTTCTGGTATCCCTGTGAGGTAAAAGTAAACTACTTCCGATGTTCTTTTCTTATTTATGGAAAGAAAAATGAACCAGTTAGATCAATGGCTATAATTTCAGATGCTGGGGGCTGTGTTGATTTACTTGAGAAAAGAGACTCTACCGAGAACACCTGCAATTGGAATCACTACCTAATTAACACTCTCACTGTCCAAGACTCATTTTGCACTGGCCAAAGAAGGAAGTTAAACAGGGATGTGCTAAGAATAGTCGTTCCTGTTTCTTGCAAGTCTTTGATGATGGTAATAGCCTCAGATTTCTCTAGGAATGTAGTATTGCTTTGGCTTTGCCTTTTCATAGGAAGAGCTTCAAAGATTTCCACTTGGTCCTTCCTACAATTATAGTATATATTTCACAGATCAGAAGGTCAAAGTGAAAATTCTGCCAATTGTTGAGGACTTGTATTCCAACTATATATTTATTTATTCAGGAAGTGACAATATAATGGGCTAAGAGTCCCATTGAGTGCACCATGAGGCATACAAAAAACAAAACAACAACCCTGTTCATCACCTAATCCCAATAAACTCCCACACTTACCAGCTGACCATAGTAGCTTCCTGGATCCCAGTTAGTCTGTGCCATAATAACGCTGGTAAATGAACACAAATCCCTAAGTGGAAGCCTAGGAAGATAATTTAAAGAATCTACTAGTGATGTTATTGCTGGTGTCTTCTTCAAGAGTATCTTACCACGCTTTTTCTCCAAAGATCTCTAAGTCCTGAATTTATTCAGGAGGAGAATTAGATGAGGGACGGTGTTGTTCAACCAAGGAGGCTTACGTGAGGCTCTATCTGCTAGGAACTTAGTGTGCAGTTTGGTCCTAAGGTCTATGTGATCTAGAACCATTTTGATTATTACTCTTACCCTGCTGTCTATTATAATAACCATGCCCACCTTGCTTTTTAAATTATTATCCCATAAACCCCATTGAAACCAAAGAGCCCATTTCAATGGCAGAATCAACTATTTGTACCCCCAGACTACCAAAAAGAGTCCTCTTACTGGACATAGTTAATGATGGCTGAGTAGACATATTTGATAAACCCATTCTAACATTCCCATATTCCTTCCTGTATTTAGTAGAAAGAAATTTCTTGCAAAATTATTACATTTTGTTTTTGGCTACCATTGAGTCCTATTTTTAGATAATCAAATACATAAACTACTAAAATCACTCCCATCTGCTTGAACACCTTTCAATTAAGGTGTTCGATCTTAAATGATTCCCCTTTCCCTCGTCTAACACTCTAAGAATGCATTATCGTTGATATTCTTCAGGTTCTTGCCATATAAATAAACAAAATTGTTTTGTTTTATGAGCCTTCTTCTTCAGAGTTTGACTTTATAATTGGCCTTCATGTGCCTGATGCAATTGGCCCTAACTGTAGATACAAAGGCAAATTAGTAGCGATAGAAATGGGGCATGAGACAATTTGGCCACCTCCTACAAAGTAAGTGTCTGAGGCAAGGTCGTGATAAGATCTTCAAGCAAAACAAGAATAGCCTCACTAGATGTGTGGGTTGGGAAATTCCAGCTTGCAAGGAATGCACAGTGGAGTTTGGAAGAATCTAAGTCACCCAAATTCTCCTCTCTTTCCTCATTTCAATTCTCAGGGTCTTCCAATCTATCCCAATCACTGCACTAATTTTGCATGAGATCTGGTGATGCTGTAAATACAACTTACTCTTCAATTTTACAGTCCACAGGTTCGAATTTTGAGTTTGATTTTGTTACTTCATTTCTGAGGCTAGTAACCTAAACGTTCTCTTAGCAGTTAAAGACAGCCCTTGGTTTTCTGTTTGGAGCCAACAATTTTTATCTTAAGCCTGTCATTGTCTTTCTTTAAAGTTTGGCAGCACTTAAGGAACCATGCCACTTGTCCCCCAAAACCTTCCTTCAGGCACTTCATTACAGTTGGCATAGGAAATAACAATAACTCTTTTGCCTCTATATGTTATAATCTACCTGAGAAACACTCTCTTTGAATCCTCAGTGTCTTCAGATCCAACTAAGCTCAATAATCACTTCCTTGAGGATCTGTGCCCTGAAACTCTTCTTCATAACACTTTCTGTACCAATTAAGAGTTTTTCATTGCAACTATACACTCCTTTATAACTAGTTTGTCAGAAAAGGAATTTATTCAGGGATTTGAACTGATCTAAATGGAAAAAGTAATTTTGATAAAAGGAAGATGCTGTTTCCCAACTACAACTTTTGAAATCTATTCATGTGACTTTATACATAGAGATTATTCTGAAAATGCAGCTGTTAGCTCCCCCTCTCCCCCAAAAATGGCAAAACAAATTTATGAAGTAAAGTCCATCCCTCATTGCTAATTTCCTTAAAGGCTAACATTCTCCTACCTGACTCTGGTTCCATTAGCATTTAAAAAATTCTATGAAAGTCATCAGTGAGGTCCTTAATTCTCTGTGTCTATCAGTTATCTACAAGCAGATTTTTTTTTTCTTTTTGTCTTCTATTCAATCCAAAGTTTATGATATCTATTCTTGGGCACCTGGAGAGGTTCAACTTCTTAGAAAATTCCTCTTTTGAAAGGAATTTTTATACCACTCAATGGAAACAGAAATAAAAATATCCCAAATGTTACCACAAGCCACTGTTCCCAGAGTTCAAGATCCTCTTAGTTCATTTCTACCCTAGTTCATGGTCAATATTTTCTCCATAATTATGGACAAACAGCAAATGTAACAACCACCATTATACCACAGATACAATTGCATGGTAAAGAAAAGGAAAAAAAATGTTAATGTAAGATGCAGCAGGCAAAGAAATAGAGGTAGAGCCTATAGCTCTTCTTTGTACAGCTGGTCTTGAGGCTATAACTGGTATTTTCCTCTCCTACCACCTATTCCATGTTTTGCCTATCTTTCGTTCACACTGAAGCTGGTTGAAGTTCCTTGCCTGATAGGGCAATGCACATCTTTATTTCCTGGGGCTTGAATCCTTAATGGTTCTGTCTGTGATGGGTTGCTATAATCAGCTGATAATTTTCACCACTGCACATGGTATACAACAAAGGACCCCTGGGGATCTCTTGTGATCCAGCTGTACTTCTCCCAGCTTCTATTGTGAAACAGTGATCCTGTTTCCTTTCCTTTTGGTAGCCAAGGTCAGTTAGCAGGTGTCTCCCTGCTGCGAAGCCCCCACTGCCCGGCACAGGGTTTCTTAGTTTCTTAGCTGCTACAGTATTGACATTTTGGGACTGAAAAATTCTTTGTTGTGTGTGGGAGGTTGTCCTGTGCATTGTAAAATGTATCCTTGGCTTTTATTCACTAGATATTAGTAGCAACCCTTTCCCACTCCCCAGTTATGACAGCTAAAAAGGTCCCCAGACATTGCCAAACATCTTCTGAGAGGAAAATCACTTTTGCTGAGAACCACTGGGTTAGTGGTTTGAAGAGCCCTAAAGGGACAAATGAGGGTCTCAAGCCAGTGTTCCTTCATGAATGCTCTTCTCCTTTGTTCTATCACTTCTTCACCAGCAAAGCCTATGCTTGGAATGGTGAAGATCCTTCAAATTGCAGCCATACCAGGACTATTGAAGGGCAATTTACCAGGAGAGTATGAAAGGTGATTCATTCAAGGAAGGGATGCTAAGCAGAATTGCATATTAAGCAATAAATTTGTCATGGAAAACTCGAGCTCTATAGAGGGGAAGGAACAAAAATCACCATACCCCAATATTAAAAAACATTGTTAATATTTTTCTAAATAATACTTCCACCTTTATTATAATGTATACTTATTGTAAACAATTTGGAAAACAAAAATGAAAATAACATTTCTCATAATTTTATCATCAGAAAAATACACATTTAACATTAAGATATATTTGCGGCTGGGGGCAGTGGCTCACACCTGTAATCCCAGCACTTTGGGAGGCCAAGGCGGGCAGATCACAAGGTCACGAGATCGAGCCCATCCTGGCTAACACGGTGAAACCCTGTCTCTACTAAAAAATACAAAAAATTAGCCGGGCGTGGTGGCGGGCGCCTGTAGTACCAGCTACTCGGGAGGCTGAGGCAGGAGAATGGCCTGAACCTGGGAGGCGGAGCTTGCAGTGAGCTGAGATCACGCCACTGCACTCCAGCCTGGGCAACAGAGTGAGACTCTGTCTCAAAAAAAAAAAAAAAAAAAAAAAAAAAAAGATATATTTGCTTTAACCAAAGTTAAAACCTATATATTCTATTGTAAAAGTAATACTTGGTGATTGTCATATCCACGAATTATAGGAATACATACCTTAGAAAGTGAATGTTCTTCCTATTCCTGATCCTCAGATATAACCACTGTTAACATTTTGGTGTATTCTTGCCCATATTTTTTTCTACATGTAACCCAAGTTACATTTTTAAAAATTCATGAATAGGTTCTTACTCTAAATATTGTTTTGCAACTTGCCCTTTTTTCTGATATCTTGAATACCTTTTAATGTAAATATGTAAATTTACCTCATTCTTTTGAAAGCCAGTATCGTATTCCACTGTGTGAGTATCACCTAATTTATTTAACTAATGTATTGGTGGACATTTAAATAATTTCCAATTTTTAGATGCTATAAATAGTGATGCTAAGAGCATCTAATATATGTGGGTATATAGGTATTGTTAAAACTAATACAAAACAGTAAAGGCCAGTTGCAAAATATAAGAATATTGTAGAAAGAGGTGGGGAGGGGTATGTGGTTTTCCAGAGATTCAGCCATATTATAAAGTTACAGTAATTAGGCCAATGTGCTATTAGTAGAAGGGTAAGCAAACAGACCACTGGAACAGAACAGGAAACCTAGAGACAGACCCATGTATAAACAGGATATATAACCACTGTGTTGTTACAAGTTAGTGGAGAAATAATAAAATATTCAATATGTGGTCCTGGGACAATCATTTACCACTATATAACAACAATTCCAACTTGATTAATGATCTAAGTGGAAAAAGAAAAGATTTAAAACTTTTATAAGAAAATACAGGGTAATACTGTTATAATTTTGATATAAGACAGAGTTGATTAAACAAGGAATAAAATATACAAGTTGAAAAGATTGATACATTTGATTATATTAAAGATTTTAGAACTTCCTTTCAACCAAAGTTACTATAACAAAATTAAAAGGCAAGCTACAGATAGGGATAATATATTTGCATATCATTTGTTTATTCACTTGTTCATTCAACAAATATGTATTTTTTTCTTTTTCTTTTTCTTTTTTTTTTTTTTTTTGAGCCAGAGTCTCACTCCGTTGCCCAGGCTGGAGTGGAGTGGCACAATCTTGGCTCACTACAACCTCCACCTCCCAGATTCAAGTGACTCTCCTGCCACAGCCTCCCAAATAGCTGGGATTACAGGCACATGCCACCACACCCAACTAATTTTTGTATTTTTAGTAGAGATGTGGTTTCACCATGTTGGCCAGGCTGGTCTCGAACTCCTAACCTAAGGTGATCCACCTGCCTTGGCCTCCCAAAGTGCTGGGATTACAGGTGTGAACCACCGCGCCTGACCTCATTTGACAAATGTGTACTGAGTGTGCAGTATGTGCAGATGCTATCCTAGGCAGTGGAGATATCACAAAGAATAAAACAGACGAATCCCTATTTACGTGGGGTTTACTTTCTGGTGGAAAAGACAATAAGTAAAATAGTAAAATATATTGTATATATGATTTAAAAAAAACATGGAAGGGAGATAGGAAGTGCCAGGAAGGACATGGGTTGCCATTTTAGATAGGATGGCTAGGAAGGTGTGCTAGTTTTCTATTGCTGCCATAACTAAATTATCACAAACTCAGTTGGCTTAAAGTAACACAAATTTATTATCTTACAGTTTTGGAGGTCAGCAGTCAGAAAAGGGACTTATTGGGTTAAAATCATGCCCATAAACCTGAGTTTCTTCCTGAGGTTCTAGGGGAGAATTTGTGCCCTGACATTTCCTAGTTTTTAGAGGCTTCTTGCATTCCTTGGATTGTACCCCCCTCCACCTCCACCCCAGCCAGCAATCTCATCACTTGGATCTGTTTTCATTATGACATCTCCTTCTCTCTGTTGCCTCCCCTTTCACTTACAAGGGCCCTTGTGATTACATTGGGCCCTTCTGGATAATCCAGGATAATCTCCACCTTAAGATCCTTAAATATAATCACATTTGCAAAGTCACTTTTGCCATTAAGATAACACATTCACAGGTTCTGGGGATAAGGATGTGGATATCTTTGGGGGCTATTATTTGGGGTACTACAGAAGGCCTCAAAGAGAAGGTGACATTTCATGAAGGAAGGACATTTCATGATATTTCTTCATGAAGGAAGAAGGGAGCAAAAAATCTGTGGGAAGAACAATCCAAGCAGACAGAGTAGATGGTGCAAAGGCCTTGAGGCAGGACCATGCCTAGCCTGTTTCAGAACAGAAAAGAGGACAAAGCAAAGTTAGCAAATAGTAGATAAGAAAAAGGTAATGGAGTGGTGGTGAGGGCCACATTACGTAGGGCCTTGTAACAACTGTGACCTTTACTCTGAGGGAGATGAGAGTCCTTGTAGAGTTTACTTAGTGCAGTGACATTATCTGATGTATGTTTTAATGGAATCACTCTGCCTGCTGTGTGGAAAAATAGCTGAAAGTTAATCAAACTTGAAAGTGGGAGACCGGTGTATTAATTATGTATTGTTGCATAACAAGCTATTCCAAAACTGAAGAACTTTAAAACAACAATTTATTATTTTTCATGATTCTTTGGGTTGACTGGATGGATCCTTTGCTCCGTGGTGGGGATTTCTGGGTTCATCATGCAGATGCACTCAGGAGTGAGTTTGGCTGTGACTGGGAAGTGCAAGATGGCTTCACTCATGTGTCTGGTGCCTCAGGTTGGTTGTCTGGAAGGAACAGGGGCTGTTTAGGCTTCACTTGCGAATGGGTAATCAGACTTCTCACATGGTGACTCAAAGTTCCGAGAGAGCTAAAGTAGAAAGTGTCACGTCTCCTTAAGGGCTAGGCCCGGAACTGGCTCAGCATCATTGCTTCAAATTCTATTGGTCAAAGTAAGTCAAAAGGCCTGCTCAGTTTCAGGGAGGAAATGGACTGCATCTCAATGAGGAGGATTGACATCCGTATGTAGTTAGGAGGCTATTGCTCTATTTCAAGTGACAGATGATAGTAACTTGAGTTAAGGTACTAACAGAATTTGGGGAGACTAGTTGTAATATGAATATGTTTTGAAGGTAGATCCAAAAGGATTTTGGTAATAAAAAGTATCTTAGTCTACTCAGGCTGCCATAACAAAATACCATAGACTGGGTGGCTTAAACAATAAAAGTTTATTTTCTCAAAAGCTCAAGACTGGAAGTTGAAGATCAGGGTACCAGCATGGTTGTGTTTTGGTGAGGACTCTCTTCTTGGCTTGTAGATAACCACCTTCTTGCTCTATCTTCAAATAGCCTTTCCTTGGTGTATGGAAAGAGAAAGAGATCTTTTCTTACGAGGCCACCAATCCTAATGGATCAAAACCTTTCCTTGGTGCACGGACGGAGAAAGAAATGTAGCCTTTCCTTGGTGCATGGACAGAGAAAGAGATATTTTCTTGTAAAGCCACCAATCCAATCCTAATGGATCAAAACACCACTCTTATGACCTCATTTAACCTTACTTATCTCCTAAAAGCCCTATCTCCAAATATAGTCACACTAAGGGTTAGGCTTCAACATGAATTTGGGGGGGAGGGTGGTCACAATTCAATCCATAGCAAATAGGATATGGAATGGGAAAGAGATGACTCTAGTGTTTAGTCTGATCTGCTGGAAGAATAGAAATTAACTGAAATAGGGAACACTGCTGAAGAAGTAGGTATTGGAAGATGGCTATGTTCAGTTTTAGACATGTTAATTTTGAGAAGCTTGTTAGACACTCGAGAATATAGTAAATAGGTAATTTGATATGAGTTTGGACTGGATTTGTGAGTTTTCTGAACTGAATATATAAAGTGGGGGAATTGTTAGATTATAGATGGCATTTAAAACCATAAGAATGGGATCAACAAGGGAGTAAGTAATAGAGAAGAGAGGAGGACTTCTGCAGCAATTCAGTGTTTGGGGAGGTAAGGAGAAACTATAAAGGACTGGGAAGAAGTGGCTACTGAGATATTATAGAAGGAGAGTCAAGAGAATGTGGTTTCTAGACACAGCGAATGACAGCTGTTTTAAATGCTGCTTCAGGGCCAAGTGAGATGAGAAGTAAGAATTGACGATCAGATTTTGCAATGCGGAAGTCATTGCAAAATCCCTAGATTTTGACAAGAGCAGTTTCTGAGAAATGATGGGGTGAAAGCCTGATTAGAGATAGATCAAGAAGAATGGGAGAAGTAGAGATAGTAAATGTTTGCATCCTGTATGGCACCAATCACATTGGCAGGCATAAACCAGGCACAGAAATATTTGTTGAAATATTGTCAAACCTATAAAGTACTTTACATACTTTTTTATTATGGAGTATTAAAAATAAACTTAAGCTGGCCAGGCGGGGTAGCTCACACCTGTAATCTCAGCATTTTGGGAGGCTGAGGTGGGCGGATCACAAGGTCAGGAGTTCGAGACTAGCCTGGCCAACATGGTGAAACCCCATCTTTACTGAAACTACAAAAAAAAAAAAATTAGCTGGGCATGGTGGCGCACACCTGTAATCCCAGCTACTCAGGAGGCTGAGGCAGAAGAATCGCTTGAAGCCGGGAGGCGGAGGTTGCAGTGAGCCAAGATTGTACTATTGCACTCCAGCCTGGGCAACAGAACGAGACTCCATCTCAAAAAAAAATAAAGAAATAAAAATACAAATAAACTTAAGCCATATTGTTTAATGCTTTTTCCTAATAACATTGAATTATCTATATATTTACATATATATAGTAAATTTACATATATATACACAATATATTTACAAGACTTGAAAGGAATGTTTCCCAATACTTTTAAAAATTTGTTTTAATAGCTTCATTGAAGTATAATTCACATGTAACTCATCATTTAAACTGACTGATTCAACAGTTTTTTAGTATATTCACAAATAGGTGAAACCATCACCCTAGTCAATTTTAGAACATTTCTGTCTCCTCACAAAGAAACCCCACATCCTTTAGCTATCACCCCTCCACCTCACTGTTCCATGGCTCCTAGCCCTAGGCAACCATGAATCTACTTTCTATCTATAGATTTGCCTATTTTGGATATTTTGTATATATGGAATCATATAATAAGTGGTCTTTTGTGACTGACTCCTTTCACTCCGCATAATGTTTTCAAGTTTCATCCATGTTGCCGCATGAATAGTACTTCATTCCTTTTTATTGCCAAATGATATATCATTTTGTTTATCCATTTATCTACTGAGAGACATTTGGGTTATTTCTACTTTTTGGTTATTGTGAGTAGTGCTGCTATGAACATTTGTGTTCAAGGTATATAGTTAACAGTGGAATTGCTGGGTCATATGGTAATTCTATGTCCAGCTCTTTGAGGAACTGCCAAATTGTCTTCTATAGTGGCTGGACCATTTTACATTCCTACCAGCAATTGATCAGGGTTCCAATTTCTTCATATCTTCACCAATTATTATTTTCTGTCTTCTTTTTAAACATAGTCATCCTAGTGGATTTGAAGTGATATCTCATTGTGGTTTTACCCATCACTCTTTACTTCTTCAATATGAGCTTCTCTTTCTTGTGTTATAAAACTGGAACATCATTTTCTCCTACTACATCCTAGCATTGCTTGAAAAATAAATCTTTGAATTTATTCACAATAAAGGTAATGTGTATACTTCACAATACCACTCTGGATCCCACAGATATCTTTTAAATATTATGGTTATCTTTTAAAAAACAGAAACTCCAGATTCTTACAATTCCCCACGGTCTCTTCTACCCCAGGATTTAGTTATTTATGTAATAACTAAGTGAGGGAAATGTTGAAATAGATAATCTCTTAATTATCTTCTCTTTACTGGATTACATGATTTTCTTTCAATATCCAAAACAAGTTTTTGTTTTTTTTTTGAGGTGAAGTCTTGTTGTGTGGCCCACGCTGGAGGTCAGTGGCGCTATCTTGGCTTACTGCAAACAAACCCCCTGGGTTCAGGAGATTCTTCTGCCTTAGCCTCTGGGGATTACAGGTATGTGCCACCACGCCCAGATAATTTTTGTATTTTTTAGTAGAAACTGTTTCACCATGTTGGCCAGGCTGGTCTCGAACTCCTGACTCAAATGATCTGCACGCCTTGGCCTCCCAAACCAGTTTTGATATGCGATTTTTCTCTTAATCAAATGGTGACCAATGAGAGGATTTATGAACTGAATAACCACCATGCAATTGAAAGGCTTAGTGCTTCATTCAGAGTAAAATATAGGCAATTAGAATGCAACAGGGGGCCAGGCACAGTGGCTCACTGTAATCCCAGCACTTTGGGAGGCCTAGGCAGGTGGATCACTTGAGCCCCGGAGTTTGAGACCAGCCTGGCCAACATGGCGAAACCCTGTCTCCACAAAATAGAGAGAGAAAAAAAACAATTAGCCGTGCATAGTAGCATGTGCCTGTAGTCCCAACAACCTGGGAGGCTGAGGTGGGAGGATCACTTGAGCCTGAGGAGGTCGAGGCTGTAGTGAGTGAGCCGTGGACTGCAGCCTGGGTGACAGAGTGAAACCGTGTCAAAAAAAAAAAAAAAAAAGCAACAATAACAAGTAAAAACAACATCAGAGGTAAGGTCTTACTAAAAATCTTTACCTTCCTCTCCCTGACTTGGGGTGGTTGTCTTCCTTTAAAAAACAAACAAAAAACTGTTTTGCCAAGTACCAAAACTATGTGTTTGCATCTGAAGCAATAAAACAAGGAGACAGGGTAGGGATGCAGGTTGTTACAGACGTTGAAATCTATTTCCTGACAAAAGAGTAGCTACAAGTTGGGACACCTGGGGAAGCCTGGGGTAAATACATATGCAAATAAGTGCTGGGAAAGTGCTCCTGGGATTCACCTCCCTTAAATACTTTCAGAAGTCATTATAGGTTATGAAACTTAGTGTTCTAATCATTACATTTATGGGAAAGAGTGGAAAGCAGTTCAGGTAACATAGCTGTAGTTGAACAGGCTAGGGGAGTAGTGGCTGGAGAAAGAAAAGAAATATAGTTGATCCAGGTTTTGGAAAGTTGAGATCTTGGGATGTGCTACTCCAGGAGAGTTAGGAAAAATACGCTTTTCCTCGACTATGGTACAATACAGTAAGTATTGACTCTGAAAAGGTTCGTAAGTACTGGCTTCCCTGGATCTAGAGGGAGTCACATTAAAATGGCTAGATTTGTATCAGAGCTGTCTTTTATTCTTTTTGGCATGGTCAAGTCATTTCTAATCAGAGAGGGGGAATACTGGTAGATCAGATGTCACTCAAACTCATGAGAATTATCTGTTTAACATCCACAAAGCAAGTAGCCCAACAAGCAAGGTCCCCAGGAGGAGCCTACTTTATCCTCAAGGAATCTGCTTAGTCAATTCACGTATTCACAGGGCTGCAGAGATATGAGTGGTGGTTACCTTCGTGCCAGAGCAGAACATGCCTTGTAGTTACTGCCATATTCTAGCCAAGTTATTCCATTTACTGTTCTTTTGTTCCTAAATTAACAAGGAGAAAAGACTGTGTGTACAACACATGACTACAATATAGAGGTTATTTAGAGAAAGCTTAAAATGTACTTGTGTTTTCTGTACTAGGCCTAGGGCACCCCACTTACCAAGCCTCGGCCTGAATTTCTCTCTAGACGGTGCTGAATTGCCACCTAGTTACCCATCCTGACGCCAGGAACGTGATTTTTCAACAAACATTGACGGAAGCTTACATGGGGCCGGATCACAGCGCTGAGAAGCACTAGGGCTTGGGGGGGCACAAAGTCTAGATATGGCAGCACCTGCTCATAATGAAAGGCCCACAGTTTAGTGGAACACACCTGCTATTACTCAGCTTTCTCTCTGTCATTTTGTTTGGGAGAGCCCTGGTGTGAGAGGAGTATGGTATTTAATATTTAATTGAGCAGTTATATGTGAAAGAGCGTCTTCACGAGCCTTAACTCCTTTCATCCTCAAATAACCCTACAAGGCGGGTACTATTCTATCCCTATGTTACAGATAAGGAAACTGAGGCAAAGAAGTTGTGTGCTTCATCAAGGTCACACAACCACTCCGTGGAGGCAAATTGAACACAGGCTGTCTGGCTCCTGAGAACCAGTGGAGAGGAGGGAGACGGTGGGAGACAGGCAGGGGGAAAAGGTGGAAGTAGACCCGAAGGGCAGGCTTGATCTTCATAAGAGAAAACGGTACTAACACCATCCACTGATTGACTTGCACATTTCCATCACTTAAAGCTCCTGGCGTCACTGCCAGGAATGGAAAGTTAAAAAACTCCCAGCTCTGTAAGGTTCTGCCTGGATCCTGAAAAAAACCTTCCCACATGCCCCGAAGAACTCGAGGGCTCGCTCGCTTCTATCTCACACCCCTTGCCCAGGGCACCGGAGGGCGCGCTCCCGCGGACGAACTACAACCCCCACGATGCACCGCGCGCGAAGCTGGGCCCACGCTGCGGGAAGAGTCAGGTGTCCCGAAGGTGCCTTCAGAAAAAAATTACGTACGTTTTTCGTCGCTGTCCCACGATCATAAAGATCTCAGCTCCAGGAGGACGCATCGTCTTTTTAGTGACAGTGCATACTGTGAGGCGTGTAGAGTCGCTTCTGTCTTCAGGCACAGCAGAGGGCGGCCGCAATAGTACGCTCGGGGTGGTGGTCCCCGGACCACGCGGTGGGCGGAGCCAGCGGCGACGGCCTCCCTTCCCCTCCGGATGCAGGCCGGAAGTACGTGAGGGGAGATTTCCGGCCACTGCGTTGTAGTCGGCCCGGCTGCAAAGCGTTTTTCTGGAGGCTGATTTCCCAGGTTCTCTCGGCCTGTACCTCGCGCACTCCTCTTGCTCCAGGTCCTTCAGTCTCCGCTCGTCTCACCATAGGCTGTGACGACATGAGCAACAAAGAAGGTGGCGTCCTTAACAACACGGGGCGTTATTTATCCAGAGGGGGAGGTTCTCCAGTCTTTGTATGCAATTTTCCCCTTTTCACCCTTGAAGGATGCCTTCGTCGCTTGCAGACTCGGGGGCGGCAGCTCTGGTTCTCTCCCCGGCCAGATCGGCCCTGTTTACACCTCCTTTTTTCTTAAATCTTTGAGGTGTGATTTTATCCTAGTTCAGTAATTGCTGTAATGCCAGATCATAGCACCAGTTGGTGGAAACTCGGATGATTTGCTTGGAAAGGCCTGGGCAGCATCTCTGTCAGTCTGCGGGGAAAGCGTCTAAGGCGAGGGCCCTGTGGGTATCTGGTTTTAAAGCAAGGAGGAGGTTTGCCTGTGTTCTGTTTTGCAAACTTGGTGATGGAAGATCCCTCTCTAACTTTTTTCTTCTCTATATAAGGATCAGGAGGGTTCAGGAAAAGGAAGCATGACAATTTCCCACATAACCAAAGAAGAGAAGGGAAGGATGTTAATTCATCATCACCCGTGATGTTGGCCTTTAAATGTAAGTTCTCTGCAATATAAGTTGATGAAGGGGAGAGAACAAAATTATTTAGCCATGGTTATGCGCAAGAAAACAGTCCCTAAGAATTTAGATGTGAAACTTTAGCTGGAGGTTTTGTGGTGGCGCTAGATCTACCCTAAAAGTCTGGATTACAAAGGCCTGCACTTTTATGTCCCGTTAAGAGAAATATTAGTAATCAGGTAAACATGACTTAAACACAAGAAACAGTAAACCTTAGCTAATTAATATTAGACACGTCACATACTCAAGAATTGTGTACCTGATAATATTTACTGCTGTTATATGCTAAAATATATTTTCATTTAGTGTGTATTTGTTTCCTCTACTAGACTTGAAGACAGGGACGGTATCTTTGTTTTAACTGTAACACTTTGCACAGAATGGGAGCTTGTATCTGTTAGTGAATCTCGTATATCTATATACGCATATTTTCACAGTCCCCTTTTCTCAGCATATTAACTTGGACAAGTTATTCCTCATTTCAAAACAAACACAAAACAAAATCCTTTTCCTTTTGTCCCTGTCTATCCACTATCCTGTACCTTACATTTCTGTGATTAAGGAAATCTGAGAAGGGCTTAGCTGGTTGATTCCTATTTGCAGTTACCTGAAACCTTGATTGGGGCTGAAGGATCCACAGCTGTTGATAGTTCAGGCCTTTTGCCTGCAAGCAGCTCTCTGTTACTGTCCACATGAACTTCTTGTGCTGCTTGGATGTCCTTTGGTATGGCATCTGGCCTCCTCCAGAGAGAGAAAGTGCAAGAGAGCAAGGAGGAAACCACAATCTCAGTATGTCCTAATCTCAGACATCAGACACTGTCATTTTTGTCACATTGTGTTTGTTAGAAGGGAGGCAGTTTTAAAAACTCTCACATTGAAGGGGAAGGAAATTATGTCCCACCCTTTGGAGGGAGGAGTCTTAGGTGATTTGTGGATACGTTTTAAAACCACCACAGTATCTACTGTGATCGTCAGAAGTTTAAGACAGCTGGCCGTAATTGAATAAAGAGCGTACTGATAAAGAAGGTGGAGTTGCGGCTGGGTGTGGTGGCTCACGCCTGTAATCCCAGCACTTTGGGAGGCCAAGGCGGGTGGATCACAAGGTCATGAGTTTGAGACCAGCCTGGCCAACATGGTGAAACCCTGACTCTAATAAAGTACACGGCGAAACCCCGTCTCTACTAAAAATACAAAAAATTAGCTGGGCGTCTGTAGTCCCCGCTACTTGGGAGGCTAAGGCAGGAGAATGGCGTGAACCCAGGAGGCGGAGCTTGCAGTGATCCAAGATCTCGCCACTGCACTCCAGCCTGGGCAACAGAGCGAGGCTCCGTCTCAAAAAAAAAAAAAAGTACGAACAATTAGTTGGTCGTAGTGGCAGGTGCCTGTAATCCCAGCTACTCAGGAGGCTGAGGCAGGAGAATCTCTTGAACCCGGAACGCGGAGGTTGCAGTGAGCCGAGATCGCGCCGTTGAACTCCAGCCCTGGCGGCAGAATGAGACTCCATCTCAAAACAAAGAAAAGGTGGAGTTGCTTCTAGGGTGGTGTCCTCATTACCTGTCTGCTGAACTACAGTTTTTTTTTGTTTGTTTGTTTTGAGACAGAGTCTCACTCTGTCACACAGGCTGAGATAATAATTAGGCACGATCTTGGCTCACTGCAAAACCTCTGCCTCCTGGGCTCAAGCCATTTTCCTAACTCAGCCTCCTGAGTAGTTGGGACTACAGGCGTGTGTCACCATGCCTAATTTTTAAAAATTTTTTTTGTAGAAACAGGGTTTCGCCATGTTGCTGGAGGCTGGTCTTGAACTCCGAGCTCAAGCAGTCCGCTCGTCTCGGCCTCTCAGAGTGCTGGGATTACAGGCGTGAGCCACTGCGCCTGGCCTGAACTATAATTTTCTTTAAGACCTAGCTCAAGTAGCTTCTTTCCTGTGAATGCGTTCTGATTTTTCTCTCAAGCCGACTTGGTGACCAACATGAAATATTTATTGAGTATCTGCTATGTTCTCGCATGTATTGGTAGTGAACTAGAAACGTAGTTTCTGCTTTCTTAAGTTTTTTACATATATTTGTTATAGCATGATTACATTTTATTTGTTTACATCTCTCTCCCTCATACAGGACTGAGCTCCTTGAGGATAGGAACTGTACCTTATCTAACTTTGTGTTCATAGTATCTGACTTACACTGGTCATTAATATGGCCATAATAAATAATACATATTGATTATCTTAACCCTGGCCTAATTATTATCTCAGTAATAAAAGACTAGAAATATTTAGGTCCTTGTCAGCTACTAATTTAGTTAATAGTTTAAGTTCTCGTTTTTTCAGTTCATGCAGTATACATGATTGAGTGTTTCCTATAGGCCAGGCAGCTTGCGGGGCTGTGGAGTGAAAAGACTTCGGAAATAAAGGCATTATTAAGAGAGTTAAGTGGTTTAAGGGTATTTCACTGTACAGAGCTTGATAAATTCAGGAAGTTTATACTTGAAATTTGCTAAGTAAGTAGATCTTAAATGTTTTTACCACAATTAGCTGGGCATGACGGCATGCGCCTGTAGTATGCTTATAGTCCTAGCTGCTCTGGAGGGACTGGGGCAGGAGGACTGCTTGAACTCTGAAGTTTGAGGCTGCAGTGAGCTGTGATTAGGCCACTGCACTCCAACCTGGGCAACAGAGACCCTGACTCAAAAAGGAAAAAAAAAAAAAGCTAACTGAGGTGATGGATACATTAATTAGCTTGATAGTGGTAATCATTTCACAGCGTATATCAAAGTGTTACCTTATATACCACATACACACACAGGTGTTTTTTGTTTTTTGTTTTTGTTTTTTTTTTGAGACAGCGCCTCATCCTGGCCCAGGCTGAAGTGCAGTGGTGTGATCTTTGCTCACTGCAAGCGTAGCCTCTTGGGCTCAAGTGATCCACCTCAACCTCCCAAGGAGCTGAGACTACAGGCATGTGCCACCACACGTGGCTAGTTTTTAGATTTTTTTGTAGAGGCAGGGTCTCACTGTGTTGCCCCTGCTGGTCTTGAACTCCTGGGCTCAAGTGATCTGTCCCCCTTGGCCTCCCAAAGTGCTGGTATTACGGGCATAATCAATTATGCTTGGCCTTATAATTTTTAATTGTCAGTTATACCCCAGTAAAGGTGGAAAAGCAGGAAGACAACAGGGAAAAAAATTTTAATAAACTTGAAAAAAAAAGGTCCAAGTTTCTTTTTTTGGTGGTTTATATTATTAATATATGTGGTTAAAATAATTTTTAAAACTTTATGTAACTTTTTGTTACATAAAAGTAATTTTTGTTACGTGTCATTTTGTGATAATCTCGTTTACTAAGTTCATTTTTTACAACTTGTACAGTATTCCCGTTGTGAGACTAGTAAAACCCAGTTAAGGCATACCTATATTTAAAGAAGAAAATATTTTAGTTAGTGGAGCCTTTTTGATTTCCATGTAATTTAGAAATAAATAAGATGATTTTATTCTCTTCATTTTTATAAACTGAATAATAGTTGCTTTCTTACATATAGAGACAGTACTTTTAGGTACAGGCTGCTTTTGCTTGCTAGCCATTTTTATTCTAAGAAAATTAAAATCATTTCCCTTTTTTTTCCTTTCATAAGATTTACCAAGTGTTTTGGAAAAGTTTAACATAAAAGCTTACAGGTCTGTCAGAGGAGATTTTAAAAGGGATTACATGGGAAGTCTTTTTTTTTTTTTTCCAGATAGACTCTCACTCTTTCGCCCAGGCTGGCGTGCAGTGGTGCAGTCTCAGCTCATCAGCTCACTGCAACCTCTGCCTCCTGGGTTCAAGCGATTCTCCTGCCTCAGCCTTCCAGGTAGCTGGGACTACAGGCCTGTGCCACCATGCCCGGCTAATTTTTGTATTTCTAATAGACATGGGGTTTCACTATATATTGGCTAGGCTGGTTTTGAACTCTTGACCTCAAGTGATCCACCCACCTCAGCCTCCCAAAGTGCTGGGATTATAGGCGTGAGCCATTGTGCCCGGCTCAGAGAGTCTTTAATGAGAAGCACTAGCTTCCAGAGAAAATTTCATGAGATAGTATAGTTTGTTCAACTCAATCCCAGGATCTTCAATGTCCGAGCAACCACTTTGCTATCAAAGTTTGAGTTAATTACATTAAAAGGAGTTACCAGATCAATATTCTACTGCTGTTGAATCATCTGAGTAAAGAAGTAGTCTCTTTTTAAATTTATTTTGAAGTAATCTCAAATTTATTTAAAAAATTGGAAGACTTAATGCAGTTGGAAAAATAGTACAGAGAATTTCTGTATAGGCTTGACTTAGATTGACCAATTTTTAACATTTTGCCACTTTTGCTTTATTATTCTCTTTATATATGTAAATGTATATGGCTAACCATATATTCTGAACCATTTAAGAACAAGTTGCATTCATCATACCCCTTTACTTGTTAATACTTCAGAATATATTTCCTAGGAAGAAGACTATTCTGTTGTATAACTATAGTGTTAACTAATTTCAGGAGATTTAACACTGACACAATACTTCAATCTACAGTGCATATTTTGACAGTTGTCTCAATAAGGTTGCTTCCAGCTTTTCTCTCTCTAGTCCAGTAATCTAGAACAGGATCACATATTACACTGTAATGTCTCTTTTTAGTTTTCTGTGATCTGGAACAGTTTCTCAGTCTTTGTCTTTCTTGACAATGATATTGATTGAAGAATATAGGTCTTATTTAATAGAATATTCCTCAACTTAGATTTGATTAATATTTTCTCATGGTTAGATTCAGGTTATGCATCCCTGGCTGGAATACTACATAAATGATGATTTGTTGATTTGTTCTTTTTGGGGGTATTGCAAGGGACCAAGTAATGTAAGGCTTCGTAAAGAGTTTGGAGTTTGTTAAATGTAATGCAGAGTCATTAGAGAGTCTTAAAAACTAAAGTATATTTTAGAAATGTCACTCTGGCAGCTATAGAAAGGCAAGGTGGGCAGACGCAGACCAGACAAGAGACTATTTTGTAGTTCCGGTACAGTAAGGTATTTGTAAGTAACTTAGAGGTAATAAAGTAGTAAGGTAACTTAGATTTGGATGACAGTAATGAAGCTGATAAGACAGATTCAACAGTGCTTTATAAAATTAACTTACATTACTATTGTGAGTAATTTATATTTTATTCCAACTGCATTAGCATACATTTGAAAAAGTAATAGCTAAGCAGCAAAATAATAAGACGTTATTCCATGTTAGGGGCAGTGCTTATTGGGCACATGGATTTGCAGTTCCTTTTCAACAATTTCTTAGTTCCCAGGAGATTACATACCCTTAGTACGTTTATCTCAAACTACAACAGATGCTCTTATCCATTATGTTATACTGCTTATGACTTCAACAAGCAGTTCAGTCAGGAAATGTTTTGTGAACACCTGTTGCTAGACATGGATCTATGCTCTGATACAGTGGTGAAACAAGTACATTTACAAATAAATAATATAATTTTAGCTAGCGAAGGATAAATGTAAATCAGTGAAGCGTGGTAAGGAATGGAGAGTAAGGGAGGAGGGAGGCACGTGATTCTTAAGCAGTCCTTGAGCAGAATGATATCTGAATGATGAAAGTGAAATGTGAGATGATGAGAGGCGGTAGCAAAAATAGAGGCATCAAGAAAGGTACAAGCTTAGAGAATCAGGACTAGCAAGAAGGCATAGTCTGCCTGGCTCGTGAGCTAAGGGCAGGACATGAGGCAGTTTAATGTGTTAGAGGCATGAATTTACTATGAAAAGATTCTAGATTCTGCGGGTTATTTTTCCCATAGGTAATGTAATCTTTATGTAGACTCCCAGTTGTTGTACTGTTTTGTTAAATGTTAGGTATATACAACGTTCCGTAAGTTTTGTGTTCTAGAAAAGGTAAAGTTTTCCTTCAGTTAAATTTATTTAATACCTTTTGCTCTAAGTATATTCACAAAACTTTAGATGTAGTCTTTTAAACAATAATAAAAAATAATTATTTTGTTAACTGTTAAGAATTTTAGTAAGGAACAAATTTTGAGGCTGAAACATCTGATAGTGGTATAATGAAAGCTTTTTGTTCTTTTAAAAAACTTAAAACACTGTTTTCGTTTGGCAGTCTCAAGTTAGGCTTTCTGTAAAAAGTTTACCAAGGTAAAATTCTTTGAATCTCAATATTCGAGACTAAAACAAATTAAGCAGAATAGATGAAACTTAAGTTAGCTTAAAAGGTAAGCAGATTGGCAATTATATGTAATAGATATAAATAAAGTATTCCATTCAGCATTAAGTGCTGATAGAATACAGGTAAGGAGAAAACAGTAACTATAAGGAATCAGAGTGCTGACATTTAAGGAGACAAATGTGTGAGAATTTTCCTGAAGGCAAGACATGTTAGAACTGTGAAAATGCTTTGTTCTGTAAGGAAAAGGATGCATGAAAGTGGGGAGGAAATCTTTTCTTAATGTAATATTATGTAATGGGAGATTTGTGTCCATAACAATTTGACAGGTTGAAGATTAATTTCTATGTGGAAGTGTTGAGTCTTCGAAGATAGTATATAAGAACTGGACACCACAGCCTGCATTCAGCCTTTCATCGATCTCAGGAACTCTTCTTCATTTTCTCCTACTTTCAGTTCTTTTCCTAGATTTCTAATATCCTAACTCAATTTTCAGCTGACATTTTTCCAGCCTAATTAAATATTGATGTTTCTTACTGACCATTTTCAGATGAACTCTGCCACAGCTTTCTGTTGATTGCAGAACTACTTTATGATCTAGTTCCCTAGTTATAACAAAACTAACTCACGTAGTGATTGTCTATTTTCAGTCATTTTTCCTTTTTTTCCTCTTTACTAATCTTTCTGAAAATATTTCTCAAGTATATTATGCTTATGTATGCAGTATTACTACATGGTAAAACTAAATTTGAGATTATGTACTTTCTAAAATAAATGGGCTAACTAGATTTTTACTTAATATTTAAATGTGATATAATATGGTAGCTTTTTAAAAAATGAAGATACAATACACATACTGTGGCATTCACTTTTAAGAAATTTGTTTCATGTTCGTTTTAATATACACATGCTACCTTACTACAATTGACAGATTTTTAGAAAATCTTCAAGGATTCAGGAATTTGTGAGCTGCTGTGCGTTGTTGGCATTTACAGAAATTATTAGATACTTAGTTTTAAAGGTTTAGAAATCTGGGAACATTAAGTGGACCTCTTGAGCTACTTTAGCGCTGTTAGTGATGTATACCTAGGATATTTGACAATTAACACTAGAGTCAGTAGGTGCTAGAGATTGTTTATAAACACCTTTTTGTATTTTGAGAATTAGTGTCATTACTATCGTGTTCTACTTCTGAATGAAGTCAGGTGACTGCAGTCATTGTCTGCATTTACATTGTGACATCTTTTTTTTCTTTTTTTGAGACGGAGTCTCGCTCTGTCGCCAGGCTGGAGTGCAGTGACTTGATCTTGACTCACTGCAACCTCTGCCTCCGGGGTTCAAGTGATTCTCCTGCCTCAGCCTCCCGAGTAGCTGGGACTGCAGGCATGTGCCACCATGCCCAGCTAATTGTTTTGTTTTTAGTAGAGACGGGGTTTCGCCGTCTAGGCCAGGATGGTGTTGATCTCTTGATCCATCTACCATGGCCTCCCAAAGTGCTGGGATTACAGACGTGAGCCACCGCACCCAGCCTATGTGACATACATCTTAAAAATATTGTTTGATAGGCTTTGAGTATAGAATATACATGCTTATGATCATAATAATGTGTTTTTAGCATTTCAGCAGGAACTTGATGCAAGGCATGACAAATACGAGAGACTTGTGAAACTTAGTCGGGATATAACTGTTGAAAGTAAAAGGACAATTTTTCTCCTCCATAGGATTACAAGGTGAGTAAGCATCTTTAGAATTTATTACAGTTTGATACTAGCTATTAGAATATTCTGTGACTTTGAGTGTGAGGATTAGAAGACATCAGCAGCAGGTACAACTTAAGAGTTAATATTTTAATAAAAATAGGTCTCAGCTGGGTGTGGTGGCGCACGCCTGTAATCTTAGCACTTCGGGAGGCCAAGGCGGGCAGATCACTTGAGCTCAGGAGGTCGAGACCAGCCTGGGCAACATGGTGAAACCCTGTCTCTACTAAAAATACAAAAATTAGGCGGGATTGGTGGTGCACGCCTATCGTCCCAGCTACTTGGGAGGCTGAGGTGGGAGGCTTGCTTGAGCCTGGGAGGCAGAGGCTGCAGTGTGCCGAGATCCCACCACTGCACTCTAGCCTGGGCGACTGAGCCAGACCCTGTCTCAAAAAAACAAAACAAAAAAAAGTCTGTAGGGGTTGGGTGGACTTAAGAAAGAAAAATTCAGAGCAGCTAGGGATTTTGTGTTAAGATTATTCATTAAGATATAGCTATTGTCTGTGAAAATATGTTAAATATTTTGATTGTTAGAGCCTGTTACATTAAACTTTATTTGGATGATATGCGTGAAAATTTTAATATTATATAGGTGTTAAAATCTGCATAACCTATTTTCTCATTCATTTTTGAACTCATTGCAATCTGGCTTTCTGCCTCAGAATTACTGAAATGCCCTTGTTACCTTCATATTATTAAGTCTCTGTTTTCTTATTTTACATTTTTGTAGCATATGATACTGTTGACTGCTTAATTCTTTTTTGAAAGTTCCTGTTTCAGTTTTGTGACTTTTGTTTACATTTTTTTTCTCTAGGACTTTACTATTTTATTTTTCTATGCAGGCTTTGTATATTTGATAGACTTCGTCATTGCAAGTAAAAGAAACTAACAAACTAGTCTAAGCAGAACGGGGAAATTAATTATAAAAAAAGCCACTATCAACTAGCAGATTTCTTATTTTATGCACTATTTTTTATTAGAGTTGTGATCATATTGTTCATACAGTTTTGACTAGTAAACTGAGAAAATAGTAGACTTCAGAAAAATTAGAACTTTTCAAGATTGAGCACTATCTTATGAGCAGCTGAGGATCTCCATCTTCCATCTTTGCTTGTTTGCTTCACAATTCATTTGACCTGATTCCTTTGCCTTTCTGTTTCAGGAGAGGTAGAATAGTATCTACCCTACAACTCCCCAGCTTATGTGTTTTAGTCCAGCTTCTGAAGACGGATTGTTGTTACAAATTCCAGATGTCTCCAGAAGGGTAGCTGTGATTGGTTTTATACTATATATCATAGAATGTAGGGAAGACCACATATAATTTATTAGCTTTTCATTATTGAAGATATTATTGCCCGGGCATGGTGGCTCACACCTGTATGGGCAACATGGCAAAACCCCATCTCTACAAAAAATACAAAAAAAACAAGCTGGAGATGGTGGTACGCACCTGTAGTCCCAGCTGCTCAGGAGACTGAGGCAGGAGGATTGATTGAGCCCAGGTGGTCAAGGCTGCAGTGAGCCATGATTGTGCCACTGTACCCCAGTCTGGGCGACAGAATGAGACCCTGTCTCAAGGAAAAAAAAAAAAAAAAAAAAAAGATACTGAAGTATTCCATTCAGTAACATGAAACTTTAAGATAATTCTCACATTTTAATTTTTATTTCATTAAATGGAATCTAATTTGCCATACATAGATTTATTGAAATATGGCACTGTTAACATTTTCTTACCTGACTCTGTAAAATTAATTTTTGCTTGTTTTCTCATATCATTCTCAGATAGCTTGTACATAATAAGGCTTGTATTATCAAAAGAAGCAATACTGTTCTGATTAATTATGGACACTTTTTTTAGTACCTATTGCAATTCTAAAACAATTGCCATCAATATTCAGCAGTAATATAAATAACAAAAGCAATAATACAAAGAAAAAATACAGATTGAGTATCCTAAATGCTTGGGACTGGAAGTGTTTTGGATTTTGGATTTTGGAATAGTTGCAGATAATGTATGGGTTGGGTTGAGCATCCCTAATCTGGAAATCTGAACTCTGAAGTGCTCTTGTGAGCATTTCCTTTGAGTGTCTTGTTGCTAAGAAAGTTTTGGATTTTGGAGCATTTTGGATTTCGGATTTTCAGATTAGGGATGCTCAACCTGTAAGAGGAATATGACAGGAGACGTTAATATTTTAGAAAAATCTTCATTACTGTGTGAAGTCATGTTTTAAATATTTTTCCACCAAAAAATAAATGCTCATTATAATAAACTTAGAAAATGGTAGTCTTTAGAAAAATTACAAATGACAGAAAAGTAAAGCTACTTAATGAGACAAATCAGTCTGTAGTACCCAAAGATAGCCTTTATCAAGTAGCAGATTTCTTATTTTGTGCACTATTTTTTATCATAGTTGTGATCATACTGTTCATACAGTTTTGACTAGAAAATAATAGACTTCAGAAAAATAAGAAACTTCAGAAAAAATAGAAACTTTAGAAATATTAGAAACATCAGGAAAGTAAAAATACTTCATGAAAGAGGCTGGATGTGGAGGCTCACGCCTGTAATCCCAGCATTTTGGGAGGCCAAGGCAGGCAGATCACTTGAGGTCAGGAGTTTGAGACCAGCCTGGCCAACATGGCAAAACCCCGACTCTACTGAAAATATAAAAATTAGCCGGGCTTGGTGGCATCCCAGCTACTTGGGAGGCTGAGGCAGGAGAATTGCTTGAACTCAGGAGGCAGAGGTTGCTTGAACTCAGAATTGCGCCACTGCACTCCAGCCTGGGTGACAGAATAGGACTCTGTCTCAAAAAAAAAAAACAAAAAAAAAACTTCATGAAAGAAATGAGCCAGTCACAGTACACCTGAAAAACTGTTAGTGAGAAGACCTCATGTATTTTCACTACAAAATTATTTTAGTAGACATAGATAACTCTTCTTCATTGAGCTTCAGTAGTTTGTGTCTTTCAAGGAATTTGCCATTTCCTCTAAGTTTTGAAATTTATTGGTGCTAATTTTCATTTTGATTTCATCTTTGACCCAAGAGTAATTTAAGTATGTTATTTTGTGTCCAAATATTTTGGGAGTTTTCCAGACAACTTTCTGATACTGATTTCTAATTTAATTTCATGTGGTCAGAGAACATACTTTCTATAATTTGAATCGTTTTAAATTTATGGAGCATTAATTTTGGCCCAGGATATGGTCTATCTGGTAAATGTGTGTGCACTTGAAGAGTGTGTATTCTGCTATTGTTAGGTGTAATTAAGTCAGATTGGTTGATAGTGTTCGTGTCACTTATTTCCTTATGATTTTCTGTAAACTTGCTCTGTCAGTTATTGAGAGAGAGAGAGAGGGTGACCTCTCTTGACGATAATTGTAGATTTGACTTTCTCCTTGAAGTCCTATCAGTTTTTTCTTCAAGTAACTTGAAGCTCTTTTATTTGGTACATTAATATTTAGGATTGTTATGCATTTAATGAATTGACCCTTTATCATTATGATGGTATCCCTGGATACAGGCTTTGCCCAAAGTTTGATGTTAATATAGCTACTCCTGTTTTCTTTCGATTGTTATCAGAACGTATATCTTTTCATCCTTTTATTTTTAATCTATTTGTGTTTACATTTAACATGGATTTCTTGTCTCTCTTGCTTTTTAAAAATCCATTCTGAAAATCTCTGCTTGTTAGTGCAGGTTGTTTAGACCGTTTACATTTAATGTAGTTATTGATATGGTTATAATTAAATCTACCATCTATTCTTCTCTCCTTCCTGCCTTATTTTGGATAATTTTTTATGATCCCATTTTATCTTATTTGTAGGCTTATTAGCTATGCCTTTTTTGTTTTGTTTTTGTAGTGATTGTTTTATGGTTCATAATATATATCTTATTGTCAACTATTCTCACTTTGTACAATACTGTGTTTACTGAAATTTGTGCATATAAGAATCTTTTCACTTTGCATGATTTTTTGGTAACAGTTACTTTGCCAGTGAAAGTCACAGTGTTGATGTGCCCAAGTTTCAGTTAACACAGTACCATGCAAAGTAAGGACTACTTATCACTTCACATATGGTATAAAAATCTTATACTTCCTTTTCCATTTCCCCTCTACTAGCTTGGCCTTTTTTGCTACTGTTGTGGTTCATGTTATTTCTACTTTTGTTGTTTCCACAATATGTTATGATTTTTACTTTAAACAGTATGATTTAAAAATAAGAAAAATATTTATCCACGTTTACCAATTTTTGTAAATGTTCATTCCTTTGTGTATAGATTCAGATTTTTATCTGGTATCATTTTCCTTTTGCCTAAAGAACTTCCTTTAATAATTTTTGTAGTGTCAGTCTGCTGATGATAAATCAATTCTTTCTGGCTCTGTGAACTAAGGGAATTGTTCTGCCTGCTCACTTTGGGCAATTCTTTTTCCAGCCTTAGGTAGTTTCCTCACATGCCTGCACGGATTAGTACTCAACTGAAGACTTGAGGAGGTTGCTTCTATAAATCTCTGAAGCTCTCTGTTTATACAGCTTTCTCCTCATTGTTACTCTGCTCTGCAAATTTTAGCTGTCTTGATCCCCCAAAACTCCCAACTCCTTTTCTACTCAGGCTGACTCCCAGGTTCCACCTAAGTTTCCTGTCTCTGTACTGTCACTTGGAAGCTTTCCAGGCAATAAGATGGGGCAGTCAGAGGGTATATGTTGTTCTCCTCCCTTTCCCCAGGGATCACTGCTCCATGCTGCCTGTAGTCCAGTGTCTGTAACCATTGTTTTCTGTATTTATTTTTTCTTTTTAGTTGTTTAAGGTGGGAGGATAAATCCAGTCCATGTTACTCTGCCCTTACTGAAAGCAGACATCTATCCATATATCATATTTTTATGAACAAAATTTTTCTTAGTTATAGTAAACATATAATTTTTGTATACTTTTTTCACTTAGTGTGTTAGTAGCATTTTCATGTTCTCCATACTATGAGTAGTTTTGAGTAGTTTTGAATTAGAAGTATATGAATGCATACAATATTTAGCCCTATGTTGATAATTAGGTTATTTTAGTTTTTCACTATTAAAGCATCTGATGTTCTAAAAGTTCCCAATATCTTGATCATAGTGCTCCTGATATGGAAGATATATTGACTGAATCAGAAATTAAATTGGATGGTGTCAGACAAAAGATATTCCAGGTAGCCCAAGAGCTATCAGGGGAAGATATGCATCAGTTCCATCGAGCCATTACTACAGGTAAGTCTGGGTTTGTTTTAGGGTAATACATATTTTAAATAGTGTGCTACATGGTTAACATGTGAGTTGCATGAATTTTAAGTGACACCTGATGAAATAATAATACTGGCTTTTAAAGAACTGCAACTTTGTAGTAATACAGAAGTAATCCAAAGGCAAGTTGGCTTTATTTATTTATTTATTTTTTAACAGTGTAATGATGGTCATTGATTGATTTTAATAAAGTATTTGAGAACACAGATTTCATAGGATGAACTTTATTCTTGAGTATGTAGAATGTGTTCAGACAGGGCACATCTCAGTGGTGGCTCACACCAGTAATCCCAGCACTTTGGAAGGCCGAGGCGGGTGGATCACCAGGTCAGGAGTTCGAGACCAGCCTGGCCAAGATGGTGAAACCCCGACTCAACTAAAAAATACAAAACTTAGCCAGGTGTGGTGGCGGGCGCCTGTAATCCCAGCTACTCTGGAGGCTGAGGCAGGAGAATCACTTGAACCCGGGAGGTGGAGTTTGCAGTGAGCCGCGATCACACCACTGCACTCCAGCCTGGGTGTCAGTGCAAGACTCCGTCTCAAAAAATAAAAAAAAATAAAAATAACATAAAAATTTGAGGGTATACTGGATCTTGGTGGTTATCATTATTTTCAAATAAATTGAATAAATGTATAAAGTGCTTGGTTCTTTCCTCTTCTTTTTCTAATGTGGGTTCATTGCTAGGACAGATACTAGATAATTCAGATACAGGTTCAGTATCCCTTATCCAAAATGCTTGGGAACAGAAGTATTTCAGATTTTAAGTGTTGAAATATTCACAGTTTACTGCTTGAGCATCTCTAATCCAGAAACCTGAAATGCTCCAATGAGCATTTCTTTTGAGCATGACTTTTGAGCATCGTGTCAGCACTCAAAATGTTTTGGATTTTGGACCATTTCGGATTTAGGATTTTTGGATTAGGAATGCTCAATGTCAGTATCCTAAGATTTGCAGGAAGACTGGGAAATGAGTTTATTTGGTATCTGCTTAATACGAATACCCAGTTTTAGCCTAAACGTTTATAATTTCAGCACTTGTTTTTTCAGAAATGTTGATATGTCTGTCTTCTAATATGGGTAAGAGAAAGTACCAGCATACATTACTTAAAACTGAGGGTGCATTGTTGGAAACTGAAGTGTAAAACAGTTCTGTGAGGAGTCATTATAACATATTACCAAATGAAATACAGTCTGCCATCATAATTTATTAATATGAGGGATTTATTTGATTTTTTAATAGCATACACAATAAAGATGACTTCACGAATTTAGTTTGTTGTGAAGTGGCACAACCTGTGAAGTGTGACAGATTTGGCTGGAGTGGGAGAGAGGATCAGAAGTACTGGTGGGAAGAAGGGTGAAGTAAAAGGTAAATCAAGCTTGGCAGAAAACATGAGAATATCTTTATAATAGTAGCTGTGACCATACTACAGATAGATTCATAGCAGGAAAATATTTGAGACAGAGTAGTCCTGCTATACATAAGTTAGGTATGCGTGTGTAATCTTGAGGGCTACTGGGTGGTGGTGGTGGGGGACCAAGTTAGGTCTCTTAGTTTCTGGAAAGTGCTTGAACTGAAGCAGCAGTACAGTCTAAATGTCTGTATTAAACAGAAATCCAGTTCTACAGCTTTTCCTAAGTATCCTATTAACCTGAATGACTAAAGGCAAGAGTTTGAATAACTTCCATAATCTTTATCATTTTTTCTATCACATCATCATATAGTATGCCTATCTTGCAAAAATTCATGACAGTTAATAAATAATAAAAGCTGATCACAGTAGTTCTCACTTTGGACTTTAGTCTGCTTAAAACTTGTATTTTAATAAAAATTCACATATTTTCCCCACAATGTTGGTGCCTCATGTGTGAAAAAGTTTTTCATGTTTAAACTTCTCAATTCCTTATTAGTGCATAATTAGGCTCTACTAATTGTGACAACATCAAGTTCCCCAAATATCTGTGGGACATATGGGACATTTCAGATTTGCTGTATTTGGCCCAGTAGTTCTATTTTGTATGTCCTCATGCATCAGTGAAGTATAAAGAGTTTAAATAAGGGCCAAGACCATATAGATAATGATACCAAAAGCAACCTAGAAAGCTATACATTGTCTTACAGAACAGAGAAATGGAGAGAAAAAGGTGAAAGGGAAATAGAGTATTTCCTAATTCAGGAAGGAAGTGCTGTACTCTTGGAAAGATAGAACATTAAGAAAATGGGAATGATAGATCTTCAGATTTTCCTACTTCACTGTATCATTGAGGATTATTATAAGCACAGTGGTCTCTTTTAGGCCTTCGTTTATGATTTGTAAGTTTCCTTTGAAGACAACTTACTCATGGATTAAAATAATGGATTTTCTATATCTTTCCTGTAAAAAGTCTGTAAAATGAGGTTCTTTGAATTGAAGCAATAAAGATGTTTTTTCTTAAAGTTAAGGAATAAAGCAGTCAAGTAAAGAGGTGTCTAGCACCGAAAATTTTGCTGACAGATATTTTATTTGATAAAATAAGGTTATTTATAATTGGATTAGCATTAACAATATGATGCTTATGAATAGCTTGCTGCTTGTGATTGTTAAATGCTTGTTTTGGTATTACTCCAAATAGTTGTTCTTTTGACTTGAAGATAAAACAATTCTGGCAGTGAACTAAAGGAGTTCTGTGCTTTTCCTCATTAAGAATAGTGCTAATGGCACGCAGAGCATTTCCCTAAGGGATACTTGTGTGAGCTCAAACATTGAGTATCCTAATAATTGAACAACAACAAAACGTCAGGTCTGTTTTCTACACATTTCTTATCAGAGTAGATTACAGATTGTCCCAAGGGATGGTTAAACAAATGAACAAATAATTAGCTGCTTGAAATAAGTCACTTAAAAAAAAATTTGTGTCCTGTCATTTTTTTTCCCTCTTGTTGAAAAATTAACAATTTGGGGGAAATGTCCTCCATTTCAAAGAAAAAATACATGTTTTTTTCTTAAGTTTAGTTTATATCACTGATAATGATAAGAATTGTCATTTTTTGAGACATTTCGGTACACAAAGCTAAGTTTATATCCTAATTCATATTTTAATTCTTTTATCCAAGAATGTGATGATGGGTAAAGTGGATGTTTTGGGCCAGTTAAGATATGTTTTTAGCCACTATTCTTTATATTCACAATCTCACAGGTTTTTGCAATACCTCTAAATCATAGATATTTTTTACCACTTCACAAGCGGGGAGATTGAGGCTCTCAAGTTATGCTCAGGGTCATAAGCTAGCACGTGGTACCACTGGTTTCTTCCCACATGGATTTCATTTACCTCTTGACTTTACAACCTAACTCCTAGGAAAGGCTTTATTTTGCTCACCCCAAATACTGAGGTTTTCCTCATATACCCAGCACACACTGTGGCCCTTTTTTCATAGCACTTCTCAACTTCTAATGTGTAATCTCTTTATATATTATATTTCTTCATTATCTCTCTTTCCCTTACTAGAATGTAGACTCTATGAATCTCTACAAAGATTTCATTCCTGTTTTTCACTTTATATATCCCAGACACCTAATAAGTTCTCCATAAATATAGATGTTGAAAGAATGAAGAACAAAACTAATTTTAAAAGGCTTTTTGTTGTTGTTGTTCAGCCATATGCTTTATCTGATGATTTGCTTTCACGAGTTTATATTTTACCGTTTTTTGTTTCTTCTAAAAGAAAGCAAGTTTCCAGGAGCTATTTCTTAGACATACTAGCAGGAATAGGATCAATATTAACGTTTAGGGAAGTTCCAAAGCTACTATAGCAGTACAGAGAAATTCGATATAGGTTCAGCATGTTGGCAAAATTGTGAGTGCCCACTGGAAAAATGAACTATGATATGAATCTCTGTAAGCTTTTGGAGTAACAGTAGGAAGAGTGTAGTGGATGGAATAATATAGCTAAAAACTGAATTTATCTGTTAATGACTGAGATTAAGAGAGAAGTACCAGAGATGTTGGTTAGTTAAGGTAAAGCTAAGTGCAGAAACATTAATAAACTGTGACGTTGCAGTGGCTTAACAAAATAGAAATCATTATCTTTCTCTCTTGAAGACCAGGCTTTGTGGTGGTAGTTTGAGTGTGCTCTGCCCACTTAGTTATTCACAGATCCATGCTCTCTGGGGCTCTGCTGTTACCAGTACATGATTTCCAAGATGAGCCACGGCATCAACATAGAGCTGACAGATTGTGGAAAAGGGAGGAGTGGGGGATGGTGCCTGAGGATTTTATGCACCAGCCCTGGAAGTGGCATGGAGCACTTCTGCTCACATTTTGTTGGCTAGTCACATGGCCACACCAGCTTTAAGGAAGAATGGGAAATACGGTCTCTGTGCGTGCCAAGGAAAATATGTTTGATGAATAGTTAATTTTTCTCTGCCTGATACGGTAATTTGATGTTCTTTTGGTGTAATAGAAAATGCAGGTATATGCCTGTTGATTGATTCAACATTTTTTTCTGAATAGATTTTTCTTTCTGAAAGCATTCATTTGTCTGTTTGAAAGTGATTTTATAACTGGTGAGGAGACTTCTAGTTCTACTACCTAATTTTGTAAATGAGGTGAGTGATAGTATTGGGATTGGAATCTGACTTGTTTTATCTACTCTGATAGACTTTCTGCTAGACTATTATCCATCTCTGATAGCTAGTATCTAGTGCTTTAAACTGTTTTATCTAAAGCCAAAGGCTCTTTCTTTTTCTTTTTCTTTTTTTTTTTTTTTTTTTTTTTTTGAGACGGAGTCTTGCTCTGTCGCCCAGACTGGAGTGCAGTGGCGTGATCTTGGCTCACTACAAGCTCTGCTTCGTAGGTTCACGCCATTCTCCTGCCTCAGCCTCCCGAGCAGCTGGGACTACAGGTGCCCGCCACCACGTCCGGCTAATTTTTTGTATTTTTAGTAGAGACGGGGTTTCACCGTGTTAGCCAGGATGGTCTCGATCTCCTGACCTCTTGATCCGCCCACCTCGGCCTCCCAAAGTGCTGGGATTACAGGCGTGAGCCACCGTGCCTGGCCACCAAAGGCTTTTTCTTGAAGATCTCTTTTCTTGAAGATTCTATATCTTGTTAAAGACGCTCATCATCCTTAATTTTACCTATACATGTAATTACATAAATTACGCAATTTTTTTTTCTTTTTGAGACAGAGCCTCGCTCTGTTGCCCAGGCTAGAGTGCAGTGGTGCGATTAATCTCGGCTCACTGCAACCTCCGCCTCCTGGGTTCAAGCAGTTCTCTGCTTCAGCCTCCCGAGTAGCTGGGATTACAGGCGCCCACCACCATGCCCTGCTAATTTTTGTATTTTTAGTAGAGATGGGGTTTCACCGTCTTGGCCAGGCTGGTCTTGAGCTGCTGACCTTGTGATCCAACCACCTTGACCTCCCAAAGTGCTGGGATTACAGGCGGCATGAGCCACCGCACTGGGCCAAATTACGTAATGTATGTAATGTAATTATGTAAAATAGAAACAGTTTAGGGTTGCATGTAAATGTCACATGCTCATTAGGCATTTTTTGGTGACTTGTTTCAATCACAATTTAGTAAGTGTGTATTTCATACTGTGAACTTTTGTGATGACTACTATGGCCATGAGAAAATCTGTCTATAGACATTTTCTGGGTTATGAAAACTTGGTTTGTAAATACTCTTTGTAGATAAATGATACACGCTACTTGGACTGTCCAAATGTATGATGGTCTTTTAGTCTAATTTCTCTTTTCATCTCTGAGCATTCCCATTCCTTTTCTGAAATCTTGTTTCAGAAGGTTATTCTTTTGACCTGAGATCTGTCTGCCAGTTGATAAGGGTAGGGCTAAATAGGCAACATGGAGAAGAAGAGACAATGTCTTACTCAGTTTTGGACATATTGCATCGAGTCAAAGAGATCCTTATTCCTTGACATACTCTTGTCTTAATTTATCATGGCTTAGTAGGATAAAAATAGTGTTCTGTTAACATAGTTTGCTACTACTACTTTTTTTTTTTTTTTTTTTTTTGAGACAGAGTCTCTTTCTCTCACCCAGGCTGGAGTGCAGTGGCGTGATCTGGGCTCACTGCAACCTCCATCTCTGAGGTTCAAGTGATTCTTGTGCCTCAGCCTCCCAAGTAGCTGGGATTACAGGCAAACGCCACCACACCCAGCTAATTTTTGTATTTTTAGTAGAGATGGGGTTTCACCATGTTGGCCAGGCTGGTCTCAAACTCCTGACCTCAACTGATCCACCCACATTGGCCTCCCAAAGTGCTGGGATTACAGGCGTGAGCCACCGTGCCCAGCCAATTTGCTGTTACTTCTTAGCAAACCAAAAAGTATTTGAGAATCGTAGTACATACTGACTTAGGATAACATTTTAGAAGAATAACAGCCCCTTTTAATTGTAAGCTAATAAAAGGGAAAAGAAATCCAAGGAACAAAAAAACATTGCCTTTTTTTTTTTTGAGACAGAGTCTCACTTTGTTGCCCAGGCTGGAGTGCAGTGTGGTACGATTTCGGCTCACTGCAAGCTCCGCCTCCCGGGTTCATGCCATTCTCCTGCCTCAGCTTCCCGAGTAGCTGGGACTACAGGCATCCGCTACCACGCCTGGCTAATTTTTTGTATTTTTAGTAGAGACGGGGTTTCACTGTGTTAGCCAGGATGGTCTTGATCTCCGTGATCCGCCTGCCTCAGCCTCCCAAAGTGCTGGGATTACAGACATGAGCCACCGCGCCTGGCTACTGTTGCTTTCTTTAAAGACATTATAAAATATTGTCTAACAAAAATTAATGGCAATAATTCTTATTTTATTCTTCTCATAGTTTAATTTAGTAAACAGATACAAAGGGCCCTTATACCGGACACTGGTACATTATTCTATATAAACCCTACTGTGTAAACAGATGCCTGCACTTTACAGATGAGAAAATTGGAGCACAGTAAAATGAGTAAACTTACCTCAGTTCACACTGCTCACAAGAGACTGAATTAGCTTTAGAACCTAGGACATCCTCCCTTCAAGTCTGTGCTTTCTGTTTTGCCATTATCTTATTTTATTCAATGGGAAGCTAGAGGCAGAGAGGTGAGGCAGCTGTAGTGGTCCTTCTTGGTGTGAAATGAATAGGGCCTCAAGTTTGGTGTTAGCAGTGGGAATAGAGAGGTGTGGGCATGTTTTTAGAAGACAGTTTATTTTTAAGAAGCATGAAGAAAGGGAATACTCTAGGGATACCTTTAGGTTTCTGGTTTGGCCAACTGGATGAATAGGAATGTTATTTGTTAAGAGGAGAAAACAGGAATGTGGAATGGGTTTTGGAAAAGTTAATTGGAAATCTTAGGACATACAGGTTGCTGCCTAGGAGGCAATTTGATACGTAGGTCTAGAGAACTCAGGATGCATCTGCAGTTATAGCCTTGGAGTCGTGAGCTCATAAATTGTAGTTAATTTTAAAGATGTGGATAAGATTGTCTAAGGAGAGTGTAGAGTGAGAATAAAACCAAAGGCTGGAAACCTTAACTAAAGGAAATACAATATAATATGTAAGGGAATAATATCCCTGAATAATCAAGACCTGAGGATGGGATCCAGAGCTTAAGCCTTGTATGACAGGACAGCTCCCTCTTCCCAGATGGGCAGTTACAGATGGGTAGTTACAGATGGCTATAGAGGTAGGGAACTGAGAAAATTCTTGCTCAGTCACTTCCATTTTCGTCTCATGTGCTGAGAAAAGGGGATGTGGTGGGGAAATGGTATGGAGTTGTTGGGAGACTGGAGATTTAAGAATGACTGATGGCTCACGCCTGTAATTCCAGCATTTTGGGAGGCTGAGGTGGGCGGATCACGAGGTCAGGAGTTCGAGACCAGCCTGACCAAAGTGGTGAAACCCCGTGTCTACTAAAAATACAAAAATTAGCTGGGCATGGTGGCATGCACCTGAGGCAGGAGAATCGCTTGAACCCAGGAGGCGGAGGTTGCAATGAGCCGAGATTGCACCACTGCACTCCAGCCTGGGAGACAGAGCGGGACTCCGTCCCCGCCCCCAGCCAAAAAATAAATAAATAAAAGAATGACTCTGAGTGTAATGAGGATGGGAACTTAACCAGGAATATTTAATAGTTACTGTTAATCATTTTTGAAAATTTACCTGAGCAATAAATACAATCCTTTCCGTATAGCAATAGGAATGAATGAGGCAGAAAGTTAGATTAATTCGTGGTTTGGGTCGTGCTCATTATTTGGCAGCAGGATGACAGTGGGCGAAGTAGGAAAAGAGAAGCAGCCTGATGCATTGTTGTGGCCATGTTTGTTGTTAAAATAGAAATACATACTTCTGTCTTTGTTGGTGAGTAGTATATTGTCAACTGTGATGAGTAGTAAAATTAATAATACAAATTTCAGCACATGTGGTTTATCTCAGAAGGCAAAGGTGCACTGATTCAAAGATACTACATTAGTTTACTAGGCCTGCCATAATAAAATACCACAGACTGGGTGGCTTAAACAGAAATTTATTGTCTTGCAGTTCTGGAGGCCTGAAGTCTGAGATCAGGGTGTTGGCAAGTTTGATTTCCCCTGAGGCATCTTTCCATGACATGCAGATGGCTATCTTTTCCCTGGGTCTTCACATGGCCTTGTGCACACGTGCACACACATCTCTGTTGTCTCTGTGTGTCCTAATCTTTCCTTATATCACCAGTCATATTAGATAAAAGTACACCTCAATGGCCTAATTTTAACTTAATCACCTCTTTAAAGACCTTGTCTCCAAATACACTCACATTCTCAGGTACTAGAGGTTAGGGCTTCAACATATGATCAACATATTTGGGGCAGCCCAGTTCAGTCCATAACAGGTACTTTTTGGTTTGTGCACTGCAGCTAGAGGATGAGCTACAAATGTTACTTTGGAGTGGAGGGACTGGGGAGTTGCTTTTAAGTCCAGGAGTGGGTGGGGGTTTTGTGTTGTGCAGCTGAGCTGTGGACTTCTTTTGTAAACCCCCAAAAAGAGGTGCCTTAAGGGGAGAAGCAAATAGTGTCTGATGACTCTACTGGGAACCAGGGATATAAACAGATATTTCATGCAGAGCGTATTCTCTCAGGCTGCATTTATAATCTCAGATGGGTTCAGGAAGCATTGCTTTATTTGAGGCATGGCCCCCTGGTGGAAAGAGAAGTGGCTGTCTCTGCACATAAGGGAAAAAGTCTGGGGGAAGGGAGCTTTATTGATAACCATCACAGGACAGCAGGCATCCCAGCAAGTGAGAACACAGATTTTCTTTCTTTTCTTCTTCCTTCCTTTTCCTCTTCTACTCCTTTCATCCCCTATTGGTTGGGGGAGAGAGTATGATGAGAGAGGAACAGAGACTAAAGGAATGGTCGGGGGAATTGGAAGCTGAGAATGGGGGCAGGCCTGTGTGAATCCCCTACATTGGCAGGAACCCAGTTGCCTGATAACTGTCATTTTAATGGAGGAGGTTATAGGAAGAGTTTGATGATATTTTGCATATCAAATCATGGCTCAGACAAGGGAAGTCAAAAGCCCTTTCCAACAGCATCTAAAAAATTAAGAAATGATTTGAGAATTATTGGAATGATTTGAGGAATAATTTGTTATATTTTATATCACTTGGTAAGCAGTTCTATAATAAATATAGTTTAGTGTATCAAGAAAGTAAAAATATATTTAAAATTTGGGGTTTATATTTATTTATATAGTACTTTATATTCCTGTTAAAATATCTTGAATATGACTCCAAGGGACAAGGTAGTTGAAAGTGCAGATGAGTTATTTAAGTGGTTATTATAAGGATTAAGCAAGATAGGAAGAGAATGTGATCCTTTGGTATTAGGAAAGTCAAGTTTAGAAGATTCCCAGATTGGTCTTAACTTTTCTAGTCTGTGAGGTCTCCTTATAAGAGATAAGACTTGCTCAATGAGGTGAAGTAGAAAGAGATAGACTTTGCCATCAGACCTGGGCTTTTATGTTTTAATATTCCATATCTCTGTAACCTTGGAACAAAGTGTACAACCTATTTGAATTTCAGCTTTCTTTCCTTTAGCATGAGAACATTAATAGCTACCTCCTGGATTTTTTGGAAATTAAATAAAATACATTTATGGAAAGCATTTATTTTGTTTGGCATATAACCGTTAACAAATGTTTGTTCCTGACCTTTCTTGAATTTAGCAAAATTAGTCTGTAATATTGTACTAAATTTTAACATTTATTTTCATTTTGGATAAAAACTCAGTGGTACCAATTTGCTCAATACTCGTTCTTCAGTGCTGATGTAAAAACCCTGCTTAGGGCTGGAAGTGGTAGCTCATACCTGTAATCCCAGCACTTTGGGAGGCCATGGTGGGAGGATCACTTGAGACCAGTCTGTGCAACTTAGCAAAACCCTGTCTCTACAAAAAAGTAAAAAAAAAAAAAAAAAAGTAAATAAATAAAAATAAAAAAACCATTAGCTAGGCATAGTTGTTTGCTCCTGTAGTTCTAGTTACTGGGGAGGCTGAGGCATGAGGATCGCTTGAGCCAAGGAGTTTGAGGCTGCAGTGAGCCACGATTGTGCCACTGCACTCCAGCCTGTGTGACAGAGCAAGACCATGTCTCTTTTCTAAAAAAGAAAGACCCATTCTGGGTGCGGTGGCTTACGCCTGTAATCCCAGCACTTTGGGAGGCCGAGGTAGGCGAATCACCTGAGGTTGGGAGCTTGAGACCAGCCTAGAGAACATGATGAAACCCCATCTACAAAAATTAGCTGGGTGCGGCAGCAGGCACTTATAATCCCAGCTACTCGGGAGGCTGAGGCAGGAGAAAGAATCACTTGAACCCAGGTGGCAGAGGTTGCAGTGAGCCAAGATCATGCCACTGCACTCCATCCTGGGCAACAGAGCCAGATTGTCTCAGAAAAAAAAACCAAAACAAACAAAAAAACCCTATTCAGACAAAATCCAAATTAGTGGAATTCTATTTAGAGTTTACTGTTGGTAGTATAAGCACACATACTTTACAAAGCTGAGGCATATAGATATATTTATTTTCAGTGTGCACTTCATGTATTTGAAAGTAGATTTTTAACAGAGTGGCCTGTGAATCCAATATAAATCTGATTTCATTTTAACATTTCAGTGATGGATTTGGTGACGCTAACTTGTTTTAAAAATTCATGTGGTACTCAGAGAAATAGTTACAAGTGCAATTTTTAAAAATTGAGACATTGCATACCACATAATTAACCCTTTTAAATTGAGTAATTCGTTTGTTTTTACTATTTTCACAAGGTTATGTGCTTATCACTGTCTAATACCAGAACATTTCATCACACTCAAAAGAAACCTCCTGCCTATTAGCAGTCATTCACCATTCCCCCTTCTCCTAATACCAGGGTTAGCCCCTGGTCACCACTAATCTACTTTCTATCTCTATGGATTTGTCTATTCTGGATATCTCATATCCATATGAATCAAACCATATATGGCCTCTTGCGTCTGGTTTCTTTGAGCATGTTTTCAGAGTTCAGCTATGTCATAGCATGTGTCTGTATTTCATTCCTTTTTAATAACTGAATTATAGTCTGTTTTATGGATATACCGTATTTTGTTAGTCTGTCATCAGTTGGTGGACTTTTGGGTTGTTTCCACTTTTTGGCCTTTGTGAATAATAACTGCTGTTAATATTTGCCTACAAGTCTTTGTGTGAATATATGCTTTCAGCTCTTTTGGGTGTATATACCTAGGAGTGGAATTGCCGAATCATATGTTAAACAATTTCTGAAAAAGCATTAAAAACCAAGAAACAAAGTTGAGTCATGTGAGGTTCAAATTTATAATGAAACCTCTGTCATATCTGTTTGCTTTTATATATAGTTTTTGATGGAGATTTGGACTGGATATATATTGCTTAAATATTAAAGGAATATATAAAAATAATCAGAAGCCTTTAACTGGGTTTCCCTGTTATATGTTCTAATAGGAGAACAAGGAAAAAAATAACAATTTACATAAAAGCAACCTACAGACTTCTGTCTTACTGGCAGCTGATTCTGTAAATAATTCTAATTGGATTTCATCCAAGGCAAAGACAGAAGGGGAAGGCATTGTTTGATGGAATATGGCAGTACGTTGAAAATTTTCACCTTGGGGATTATTCACTGAAAATAGCGGATGTCCTTTTTATCAGGTTGAAACATAACTTGTTTAAACATCCTTTTACCTACATGTGACCAAAAATGCTTTTCAGTGTTTTGGGCCAGATGTCCTTGAACTTTCTCCACGTTATAGCATGAAACCTAATTTCTTTCTTTTTTTTTTTTTTTTGAGATGGAGTTTTGCTCTTGTTGCCTAGGGTGGAGTGCAATGGCCAGATCTTGGCTCACCACAACCTCCACCTCCCGGATTCAAGTGATTCTCCTGCCTCAGCTTCCCGAGTAGCTGGGATTACAGGCATGTGCCACCACGCCCGGCTAATTTTGTGTTTTTAGTAGAGACGAGGTTTCTCCATGTTGGTCAGGCTGGTCTCGAACTCCCGACCTCAGGTTATCCACCCACCTCAGTCTCCCAAAGTGCTGGGATTACAGGCGTGAGCCACCGCTCCTGGCCCATGAAACCTGATTTCTATGGAGCAAAAATGGCCACCTCATCTCTGAAGTAACTTTTGTTAACACATTTCAAGGACAACTTATATAATGACTAGATATACTTGAAAATTAAATATCTGACACTCACCCATATTTAATAGAGATTGACACCAAAGATAAATTTTGAGGACTCTTATTCCATATTCTCTCTTTTCCCTATTAAAAAATAAATCAGGACCTCAAATTCTGCCCTTCATCAGTTTGAACGCTAATCTTGTTAGAAAGTATTTTAAATTAAGTACAACTAGATAGTTCTGAATAATTGAATACCAAATTTTAAAATATTTTTGTTTGTTGAGGCACAGTTTCATAGACCTTGGTGAAGAGAAACAGATTATTAGAAGGAATTTACGGGAAACAGTTGAGTCTCTTGTGCATATGAGTTGCTGTCTTTGGGAGAGGGCCAAGGAGCAAAGTCATCTGGGCATTGTCCCCACCCTCAGAGTTTAGGGTGCAAAATAGGTGATCAGACAGCTGTTTGTAATCTAAAACTGACTGAAACATTTAATTGAAGTACAAGTTTTATATAGTGAGAATGAAGAGACGAGTGCCACCTTGACTGGGGTATATTGAAACATTTAAATATTAGGTAGAGAAAGATGTGAGAGAAGGCTTCATAGTCACAGAATGTCATGGAATCATGAAAGTATATAGTGTGTTTGGAAGACTACACAATAAGGTTAAGCAAAACATGGAGAAAAGCTGAACCAGGAATTTAGTGTGGACAAATGTTGAGAAAAATGGGTATGTTTTATATGGAGATGACTGTCAAGAAGCAGGTAAGGTGGGAAGGGTGTGAGCTTTTGAATTCTAGAAACTTTCACTATTTACTGTGTGACTTGGCTGAATTTTTTAACTTCTCTCTGCCTCAATTTGTTCATTAAGGATAGTAATACAGTCACATAAGGTTATGGTGAGCATTAAAAAGATGGATGTAAAGTTCCAGATCCATACTCTTACATGTAGTAGACATTCAAGACTTAGTAAACTATTATTTTATTTTTAAAAAGTTTGTTGAGGGCTTCTGGGTGATACTCCTAAATAATTGAAAGCAGGGACTTGAACAGGTATGAATAGTCATGTTTACAGCAGCATTACTCACAAAAGCCAAAAGGTGGAAGTGACTCAGTTGTCTGTCTATAGATGAGTGAATAAACAAAATGTGGTATATGCATACAATCGAATATTATTCAGCCTTAAACAGGAAATTCTGACATATGTTACAACGTGGATGAAGCTTGAAGACATTATGCAAGGTGAAATAAGCCAGTCACAAAAGGGCAAATACCATATTTGTTGTTTACATGAGGTACCTAGAGTGAGTAGGCAAAATCATAGAGCCAACAAAGTAGAATGGTGGTTGGCAGGAGCTGAGGGGAGGAGGGATGGGGAGTTAGATTAAGAAATGCTAGGTCCGGAGTTTAATTTTGGAAAGATTAATACAAGAATTCTGGAGATGAATGGTAATAATGGTTGTACATTACGAATGTATTTAATACGCTAAACTGTACACTTAAAAATGGCTAAGCTGGTAAATGTTATGTTTGTTTTACCACAATTTAAAAATGGAGAAAAAATAAAATGAAACTGCTAATTCTTTAAAAAATCAAACGAATTCTAACCACTTCAGCTCTTTAAGCAAGATGCCATAATTCATTTTGTTGGGAGCAAATATTGCTTACTGTATTGCAGTATTTGGCTTACAGAGATGATTGGAATAAAAGCACATCTTAGAGTTTGCTCCTGCTCAAGGAAAGACTGAAATTCCTGTTTTCCTAGGTCCTCTGTGATAATTAAGGATTTTGTCCCAGGGTAGATGTCTGTTTGTTGAATAGAGTCCTTAGGGAGTTTTTGGACATGCAAGAGTAGAAATGGAGCTAAGTTGAGGGGAGGAACCAAAGAGCCTTGGATAATGAAAGATGAATAATTTTAAATTTCATAGTTCCACAATGGAAGAGGGGAAAGAAAAGCAATAGGCAATCAAAAAGCAAAGTAGTATTTTTAAAACTACTCTTGCTTCTGAATGAATGTTATTGAACAAAGGTGACAATTACGGAGACAATTATATGGTAAAATATCATGCATTTGTCAATGGAAAAAAAAGTTTGTTCACCTTCATTAGTTGTAAAAAGTTGTTTTGTCCATGAGTCAATTCAAAACATGGAAAATGGTTTTAGTGAATTTATTTTTAAAAATAATTTGTAATTAGTAAAAAGTACTTGAATGAAGCTAAACTATATGGCAGCCAAACAGAAATGCTATTTGTTTCTGCAACAAGGCACTGCTGAATGATACAGAATATTAGTAGTATGTTGTTGCTAAAGTGTTTGTGATCTTATCAACAGCTACATATGAAATAATACTAAATTTAGCAAATAGGATAAACAGTGTTACATTGGGCGGGGTGGACAGAATAACAGCCCCCTTTCCATGTAATGCTGTTTATCCTATTTGTTGAATTTAATATTATTCAACACTCAGGAAAATATGTGTGTATTGCCTTCAACTGACATAGTTTTAGTTTTTATACTGTCTCCCTCCCTACCTATTGCCATGTATAAGACAGGCACCTTGCCAGTTGTGTTTGATTCTGACCATTTAAAGCAGTGCTATTTTTTGCTCAACATGCATACAGATATATGTTTATGTACCCATCTCGGAAATGCAAGCCTTTGTGAGTTATGACTTAACTATAGCATGAATTGAGGCTGATAATGTAAGTGGGGGTGAAATTAAGCATGGTCTTATAAGCCACATTAATGGTTTTACCCTGTATTCTGAGTGCCATGGGAAGCTATTTGGGCTTTAAACTGGGGAGTGATGTCGTTACATATTAAAAAGGCAAACAGTCTGCAGTGTGAGAATGGATGTGACGAGGTCAAGAATAGATGGGGGGAGACCAGGACATGCTTAGAACTGGCAAAACTTGAGAGAACCAGGTTTGGAAGGAAGATAGTGAGTTCATTGTTGGAAGTGTTGATTTTGAGGTATCTTTGATAAGGATGTCAGATACTCATTTGGATGTGTGTGCCTGTTGGCCAGAGATATGACATTTAAGGGCAGCAAGGTTACTTGAAACCAAGTATAGATGAACTGGAGGGAACCTAGGACTGCTAGAGGCAGAGACTTAAGAAGACATGACTAGAGAGGTAGAAAAGTGGGAAATCAGGAGATGATGCTGTCACAGGAATCAAAGGAAAACTTGTTTAAAGAGGGGAAGTGGCACAAAATGCTGAATGCTGCTGAGATGAAGATGGAAAGAATGTCCATTAGTCTTATTTATTATGGTAATCTTAGCAAGAACTATTTTGTTTTAGAGATGTACCCAAGCTAGACTGAAGTAGGTTGAGAAGTGTGAGATGAAGTTATTGAGGAAATGATGTAGCCAGCTACTTCAAGAAACTTAGCTCTGAGGAGGAGGAGACAGATGGAGCAATAGTTGAGAGCAAACACAGCGTTCATGTATAGGACAGATCTGAGTGTGTTTCAGTATTTCTGTAAGATTCAGTATAGAACATAAAGTGGGAACACCTAGTACGTTAAAGGGAGAATTCATGTGAAGCTCCCAGCTGGTGCTGAATCTTGATCCTGAACCTAATACAGTGACTAGCCGCAGAAAATGGAACAGCTTCTCTAGGTAATAGGGCTGAAGGAGAAGTAATACCATTATTTATTTTCCTAATTCCCTATTGTATTCATCAGGGTCCAAACAGGAAACAGAAATTAGACGGTAATATGAACAGGGAAAGTTAAATACAACATACAGACTTATTAGCCATATAGGGGATTATGACAGTAAAAGAGAACTCTAAAGAGTACTGGAATCTCAGAGTGAGCAGCCACTACCCCTAGGGCGGAGGCAGAGCACCCAAGGAGGTAAATTTGGCAGAACCCAACCCTCACCCTCCACAGGATGAGGTTCAGACCATGCTGGAGAGGGTGGGCATGTCCCATCGGCTGGCAGAGACGTTTGCTGAGCTGTTGTGCTGATGGACTCTCTGGGAAGCTGTCCATGGGGAAGTGCCATGGAAAGGAATTCCTTGCCCAAGAAGGTGGCTTACTGGGAAGCCACTCTCTGGAGTACAAAAGAAGCTGTCCCCAGGCAGGTACTACATGCTGTTGGCCACCTTGAAGTGCCGGCTGCCCCACACTCAGGGCTGTGAAGAGGGGCACAGCAGAACCAGGCAGAGGGCTCTTTCCTTTACAGTTCTTTGAGCACCTAGCACCCTGTACCGACAAAGCTTAATATATTGCCAGCTGGCACAGGAGACATGCTTTAAGCATCCACCTCCTTTTTCTGAAATAATGGAACTAAGAGACAAAAATTGACAAGTGATACACCTATTACTGGTCTTTTAACTTTAAAAAATTTTTTTTGCTGTAGTGACAAACATCCTTGTATGTAAATCTTTGTGCATATCTTCTTGTTTAGCTCATAAGAGGCTAACCACATTAGAGCATAGAGATGTGATTATGCATCTTTACGTTTTGCTGTTTGCTTTTGTGTGCATGAAGTATCTTTAGAAGGAAATGAGAAATAGAGATTTTCTTTAGCGGGGGAGCTGGGCGGTGTCACCTATTCATAAAACTAAAAATTCATAAAATTAAACATTTAATTAAAAATATTTTTAATTATAAATGACATCATCTGTTTTGTTAAACTTAACCTTGTTAATGTTTAATTTCTCAGAACATTATGGTTTGTTAAATTGTCCCTTCTGACCTATATTTGGGCATCATTTGCAGCTCAGAATGAGTCAGGATATTTTCATTTAGTTAAGTTTCCTCTTAGTGCTGTCAAAACCAGGGTCACCCATTTTCCCTTGTATCCTGGACCTTTGCCTGGCATTTGATGTGATGATACTACAGCTGTTAGCCTCCCCAGCACTGTTGCTGCCAAACCAGAAGTGTAGTGTCAGGTGGGGGAGACTTGTAAGTAGCAGGACTCTGTCATAAAAAATGTTAGAGAACTTAAATATCCTGTTAAGTTCTTAGTTTTCTTTGCATAATCAGAAATGTATTCTCTTGCTATTTTTACAACAAACCCTTAAAAAAAAAGTTTCTTAAACTAACAGTAATGATAATTAAGAAATGCTTTTTCCGTGTATCACCTTTTAGATTAAGACATAAAATAATATTGAAAATTGTGGCTATAGAATGTAGTTTTTTTTTTTTTTTTTTTTTTTTTGAGATGGAGTCTTGCTTTGTCGCCCAGGCTGGAGTGCAGTGGCGCAATCTCAGCTCATTGCAAGCCCCGCCTCCTGGGTTCACGCCATTCTCCTACCTCAGCCTCCCAAGTAGCTGGGACTACAGGCACCCGCCACCATGTGTGGCTAATTTTTTGTATTTTTAGTAGAGACGAGTTTTCACCGTGTTAGCCAGGATGGTCTCGATCTCCTGACCTCGTGATCTGCCAGCCTTGGCCTCCCAAAGTGCTGGGATTACAGGCATGAGTCACCGGCGCCCGACCAGAAAGTAGTTGTTTTAAAACACTTGGAAAAGTGTAGTACTGTAGACATGTAACAAAATTGCACTTGTGCCCTTTACGTTTATATAAACATTTTTAAAAGTATTTAAGTTACATTTTGGTCTTTACCAAAATTTACTCTTCAATTCAAGGGTTGTTTCTATCTTGTACAAAATTGTATGCATAGCTCTTTTTTTTTTTTTTTTTTTTTAAACTTAAACTACCAAAGCAGAAAGGAGTTATCTAGTCTTAGATCCATTTTGAACTATGAAGAGATAAACGGTATTTTGACACTTTTACCTACATTACTTAAAGTGATTTTGCCTGTTAAAACTTTATGAAAGATCCAAATGATTTTTTTTTTTTTTTTTTTTTTTTTTTTGTGAGATGAGTCTCGCTCTGCCGCCCAGGCTGCAGTGCAGTGGCACGACCTCGGCTCACTGCAAGCTCCGCCTCCCGGGTTCACGCCGTTCTCCTGCCTCAGCCTCCTGAGTAGCTGGGACTACAGGCGCCCGCCACCACGCCCGGCTAAGTTTTTTAATTTTTAGTAGAGACGGGGTTTCACCGTGTTAGCCAGGATGGTCTGGATCTCCTGACCTCGTGATCCACCCGCCTTGGCCTCCCAAAGTGCTGGGATTACAGGCGTGAGCCACTGCGAACAGCCCAAATGATTCTTAATTTTATGTCTCATTTGTTTGAATCATTGCTTCGTTACCCAGCAAAATAAAACAAAAATTAATTTGTAATTTTTATTAAAGCCTATCAGAATTTATGGAATAGGCTTTTCTTTTCTTTTCCTTTTTTTTTTTTTTTTTTTTTTTGAGATGAAGTCTCGCTCTTGTCCCCCAGGCTGGAGTGCAATGGCGCGATCTCGGCTCACTGCAACCTTCGGCTCCTGGGTTCAAGCGATTCTCCTGCCTCAGCCTCCCGAGTAGCTGGGATTACAGCCTCCTGCTACCACACCCGGCTAATTTTTTTTGTATTTTTAGTAGTGATGGGGTTTCGCCATGTTGGCCAGGATGGTCTCGAACTCCTGACCTCAGGTGATCCGCCCACCTCAGCCTCCCAAAGTGCTGGGATTACAGGTGTGAGCCAGAATAGGCTTTTCTTAAATCCTTATTACTTAAACTCTTTAAAAAAATTTTTTTTCTGGCTGGGCACAGTGGCCCAGAGGTTATAGGCGGCCGCCACCACGTCCAGCTAATTTTTGTATTTTTAGTAGAGTTGGGGTTTTGCTGTGTTGGCTAGGCTGGTCTCCAACTCCTGACCTGAAGTGATCCACCCGCCTTGGCCTTTTAAAGTGCTGGGATTACAGGCGTGAGCCACCGCGCCTGGCCCCCAGGCCATTCTTTCTATTCTAAGTATCTAGTCTAGTACTGGCATTATAGTAGGCATCCATTAAGCATTTTTTTGAGCTAGATGATCAATTTGAAGTTTTTTATTATGACATTCTTACTAATTAAGTGTTTATTCTTAGTAATTTTCTTTGTGGCGTTTTCAGGACTACAGGAATATGTGGAAGCTGTCTCTTTTCAACACTTCATCAAAACACGATCATTAATTAGTATGGATGAAATTAATAAACAATTGATATTTACGACTGAAGACAATGGGAAAGAAAATAAAACTGTGAGAATTTAAAATTTATTTCACATTTATTATATAATTTATGTAACAGTATGACGATTCTAGTAGATTTACTGGCTTATGCTAGGATTGAGATGGGAATGTTCTTTCTAAAGTATGGTTTTGTAGAGTCTCAACTAGGAAATGGTCTTTTTAAATATTTCAGTTAGTGGATAGAACAAGAACAACGCTGGGCATATTGGGAAAGTAATGCTCTTTACCTAAAGCATTATGGAGTGCTTACTGTAAGTCCTCTTTTGGTTTTACTATTTTTCACTTGCCCTTTGTAAGCACTGTCTTATTTAATCCTTTTATTAACCGTATGTGGTAAGCATTATTACTCTCATTTTACAGAGAAAGAAACAGGCTTTTAGAGAGGTTAAGTAACTTGCCAGAAGCCACACAACTAAAAAGTGTGGCAGAGCTAAGATTTGAAGTTAGGTATTTTGAATCCAAGCCTGTGCCCTTGTCCGCTCTGCCAGTGCTTCTCACAGTGTACTACAGGGATCCCTTGCATCAGGTACCTACCTCAAAGGGTTGTTTTAAAGGATTTGACTTAAAGGTTATTAATTAGGCAATATACAGCAGCACCTGACATGGAAGTGCTCAGTAGTTTGCCGTTATAGTTTTTGTATAGTGAGAGCTGTTAATCATTTACTCAGTTCATAATGCTTGTATCTGAAATTTACGTAGCTTTTCTGAATTAAGAAAAATTTGCAGTTTGACTTTTAAACAAATACTATTTTTTTCCTTCTGGGTTTCAAGATATAACATTCAGGCAGTAAGGTAAGCTGTATTGACTATTTGTACTTTCTGAGATACCAGTACACTTAAAATTAAATATTTTAAAATTTTTATTTTTTGTCTTTTTAAAATCATTTTTAAAAACACCATATATTCAGGATAGGTAGGCAGGAGATGGAAGACACTGTAGAAATAATATTTTCTTGAGTATCAACTAAAATATTAATACAAATGAGACTAATTTGGCATGACAGGTATAACTTTAAGGAAGCCATGTATTAAGTTCTTAAATTATATGAAGTGTATTAAGGAGGAAATTTATTTTGAGAAGTAAAATTTCTTCATTTTTTTATTCATATAGTGTAGACTGAATTACACAAAGAAGTAAAGTAGGCCTATTTGACCCTGCTTCTCACATGATATTAGGGAAGTTACCACACTTTCCTTTAAAGTTCTCTGTGTATCAAAATGAAAATACTGGGGAAAAGGCCAGAAAATTGAGAGTCAAAGTACTGTTTTCAGGACTTAGGTACCAGATTATTTTAAGATTATGGGGCTATAATATTCATATACATGTTTCAAATTGTTTAAGACTATGTTCATAAATAAGTTTTAGTGCTAAACATGCTTGGTGCTGAAATTTCTGGAAATTTGATTGGGAAAGGTATTTTGCTCTGACTTGCCTCTTGAGAATATTGTCAAAACTATTTAATTTTTATTTTAAAAAGTTTTGTGAAAAATTTCAAACATGCAGAAAAATAGAATGGAAACAGTAGTGCCACTAACTAGCTATCATATTCCCATAGCTCAACATCATATTACCTGTGATGTTTCTCGGACCTCATTGCTTATGCTAAATGATGGGGACGTTGCGCCAGATGGTCTCTGCAGAGTCCAAACAATGTTACGATTCATGTATTAGATACATAGCAAAGAGTGATCTTAATAAAGCTATCTCCCTCATCTCAGCTTATATTTATGTAACTTCCTTTAAACTTTACTCAAAAGAATTATCTCATTAGTTCCTCAAATGCACAATTCTTACCTGTACGCCTTTGTAGTTCCCACTACCTAAAATGTCCTTTGACGTAACTGCAACTTCACCTACCCTTTTAAACATACAGTCTTTTAATAACAATTTAGGCATTGTCTCTACCAGAAAGAATTCAGTAGAGGGAAATTGATGGGGAGAGAGATTTCATGATGATAGTAATCATGATAGCAGCTAGCATTTGTTGAATATTTACTTTGTGTTGGGCATTATGCCAAGAACTTGGTAAATGTTATCTCATTTAACCCTTAAAATAAACCTCTGAGGTAGGTACTGTTATCCCATTTTACAGATGAGGAAACTGAGGTTTAGAGAGATGAAATAACTTGCCCAAGGGCATACACCTTATGAAGCAAGGTCCTGGAAGAGGTGGGAGGAGATGGGTCAAGGTCATTTGGAAGAGTTAACCTCAAACAAGAGGAGGGACAACTCATCATCTGAGACTGGAGGATAGAAGGTAAAGATGGGTGTGGATATAAATTTTTTTTTTTTTTTTTTTTTTTTTGGTAGGGATAAAGGCAGTTGCGGGAAATTGTGCTAGGTAAGCTGGCAAATGACCAGGTCACTGAAATTGGGCAAGATTGTCTACTGAAAGTGAAGAGGTTTGGGATTTGAGTAGAGCCCTGAGGAGAGTGGTGAAAGGTTTGAAATTGTGTTTGAAGAGGCTGGAAAGAGAGCCATCTAATGATAAGTAAAAGGATTGGAGGGTAATTTGTAGCGGTACAGACTCTGCAGTTGTGATTACCATTTTTTTAACTCAGTGAGTGGTACTCAGCCACCTGAATAAAGGACTAATGAGTAGATTTTAGTATTGATTGAGGATTCTGTTTTTGCTGGGTAGGTGCAGTAGAAAATATAGCAGTCTAAGGGAATTGAGGATGCAGTGAGAGTAATAAATCGTGATGGTCAGTGCTGAGTAGGAAAAGACAAGAAGCCAGAAAAAGACTGAGCTTCTTAGGAAAACATTAATGGATCACAAACTTGGAGGGCCGTATGGTTTTTCATTTAAGTAAGTAATTGTTGTGCAATAAAGTTATTAAGCCTTGTTTAAGAATATTTTTATTTTGTACGTCAAGTGGAGTTGGAAATAGTTGGTTTCATAATGATATATTTCAAAAGTATCTTGAAGTCATCTGGTTCAATTCACTACCCAGGGCACACATTCCTCCTGTAACATCCCAAATGGTTATTAAGCAAAATAGATTTATTTTATTTAGAAAAAATTAGTATGACTGATTTGCTATTGATTTTGTACTTCTATAATAAATGTGATACATGCTATATTCACTCTTTTTCACAGTGTTCTTTCTTGTGTGTGTGTTTTTTGTTTTTTGTTTTTCTTTTTACCAGCCTTCCTCTGATGCACAGGATAAGCAGTTTGGTACTTGGAGACTGAGAGTCACACCTGTCGATTACCTTCTGGGAGTGGCTGACTTAACTGGAGAATTGATGCGGATGTGTATTAACAGTGTGGGGAATGGGGACATTGACACCCCCTTTGAAGTGAGCCAGTTTTTACGTCAGGTTTATGATGGGTTTTCATTCATTGGCAACACTGGACCTTACGAGGTTTCTAAGAAGCTGTATACCTTGAAACAAAGTTTGGCCAAAGTGGAGAATGCTTGTTATGCCTTGAAAGTCAGAGGGTCAGAAATTCCAAAACATATGTTGGCAGATGTGTTTTCAGTTAAAACAGAAATGATAGATCAAGAAGAGGGCATTTCTTAGAATCTAACATTACTCAGTTACTAAATCTTTTGAGAACTCCTAAGAGACCAATTTGTAAGACTTATTTAGTATTTCATTTGACTTTATTGTGGCTTTTACATAGAAACATATTCAGTTGTACTTGTTTTAAATTGTGTATACAAGCTGTATATAAAATTAGCCAAACGAATCATTTCTTATATCTTATTCATGAAAGTTTGCATACAGATGTTTGCATATATGTCTTTTTGAATTTTTGCTGGTTAACCTTTATCATTTATCTTTGTAATGTGAACATGCTTCAGAGTGTACTTTTTGCCATAACCTATTTTAATTTACTTTTTCTGAAGTTTGGAGTGATAATTTTTAGTGGAAGCAATTTGTAATTTAAGTTGGTGATTTTATTATATGTAGAAAAGATTTTTTAGTTAAACTTCTGGACTTGAGCGTCCTGTTTAAATTTCTTGTGAATATTGTGCCAAGCCTCAAAAATAGGCTTATTCCATGGAACAAGAATTAAAAATGAATAAGCTATCAGTATATAATTTAAGTACAAGTTTAGGCTGGGCGTGGTGGCTCACGCCTGTAATTCCAGCACTTTGGGAGGCCGAGGTAGGCAGATCACGAGGTCAAGAGATCAAGACCAGCCTGACCAACATGGCAAAACCTCATCTCTACTAAAAATACAAAAATTAGCTGAATGTGGTGGCATGTGCCTGTAATCCCAGCTACTTGGGAGGCTGAGGCAGGAGAATCGCTTGAATCCGGGAGGCAGAGGCTGCAGTGAGCCGAGATTGTGCCACTGCACTCCAGCCTGGGTAACAGAGCAAGACTCCATCTCAAAAAAAAAAAAAAGAAAAAGAAAAAAAGTACAAGTTTATGAAGTATTATAGTGAAAAATTCACATTCTGGCTGATTTTAGGCCATTTAAAATTTATATAAAACAACCTTCCATAAAAATTTGACAGGTGCCCAGATGTTACTTTCTCCATTTATTTTTTGTTATTTTTTTTAATCACAGAAGGTCTGATAGAGAATTGGAGCTAAATTATAATATTTTTGTTGGTAAAGTTGAATTATATACTTGTACATACAATGGAAATGCTTTTAGTAGTGATTATTTAGCAATTTTTGTTTTTGTTATATTAGGCATGTTTGGAGGCTTTCCTATTCTAGCATTTAAATTTCAATTTTATTAAAATTAAATAATTTAAATCTAGCATTTAAATTTAAATAATTTAAGTGTAGCATTTACATTTAAATAATTATAATGAAGTTTTGAAATACTAAGTTAATCCAGACCTTTAGTTGTCCCATGGTGTTAATAAAGTTGCCAAAGAAAATGTATTCTGAACAATTCAGCAATAAGACAATTGTCAACACAGTTGAGAATAACAATGGTAATCGTTAGTAATATTTAGAATTGGAATTTGCCTACTGAAATAGTTATAGATGATTACTTGTGATGTGAAACTGAATTGAGCATGACAACCAGACATTTCCAGTTGGTTTTGTAAGTTTTGAGAATCTAGATACTGGGTTTTATTTTTTGAAAGATTAGCTCTGTTTTGTAAGGGCTGATTCCTTGAAAATGTAATTTTCCAGAAAAACACCTAAAGAAAATAAAACATGGACATGCCTAGTAAATTCTGTTTTTTTGTTTGTGTTAGTGATGGTGGGTTTTTTGGTTTCCCAACTCACCTGTAGTCAACTCACTACAGGTGAGTTGGTGCCATTGCTACTGATATATCTCCACAGTTCATGTCATACTAATACTGTGGGTGTTACGCCAACTCTGAGTGTCTCACTTTTAAAAATACTTACTATGATGGCATCATGTGTGGTAACAGTTTTCATCTTTAATAGAAAAAGAAACTGGTTCTAGGTCATATGGTAATTTTGCTGACAAAATTCTGAAAGAATATTGGGTTCTTTTCATAAATAATTTCCGGCATGTATTACATCAGTGAATTTTTATTTTATTTTATTTTTTTAGACTTAGTCTCTATTGCCCAGGCTGGAGTGCAGTGGCATGATCTTGGCTCACTGCAGCCTCCACTTCCTGGGTTCAAGCGATTTTCATTCCTCAGCCTCCCGAGTAGCTGGGATTACAAGCACATGCCACCATGCCTGGGTAATTTTCTATTTTTAGTAGAGATGGGGTTTTCATCATGTTGGCCAGGTTGGTCTCAAACCCCTGACCTCAAGTGATCCTCCCACTTCAGCCTCCCAAAGTGCTGGGGTTACAGGCGTGCGCCACCATGTGCAGCCTACATCAGTGATTTTTAAAGTACACATGGAGTGCCCTGGGGCTTTTTGAAGGTGCCTCAAAGAAAGATGATATTTAAATTAGATTGGCAGAACAGATTTGAAAATTTAATCCAATCCCTTTATGTCTACATAAGACTTACTTTAGATTCAGACACACAAGTAGATTGAAAGTAAAAGGATGGAAAAAGATATTCCATGCAAACAATAACCAAAAGAGAGCTAGAGTGGCTATATGAATAATATCCAACAAAATAGACTTTAAGAAAATTATTTTTTTGCTAGAAACAACATAATAAAAGACTCAACCCATCAAGAATAGATAACAATTATATATGTGTGTGTATACATATACACACATACTTCTAACAGAGCCCCAAAATACATAAAGCAAAATTTAAGTGGAGAGAAATAGACAATTCAACAGTAATCATTGTAGATTTCAGTACCCCACTTCCAATGGCTAGGACACCATGACAAGATCAGTAAGGAACTTGAACCACTCTGTAGACCAATTGGATTAAACAGACATATATACAGAACACTCCACCGAACAGCAGAATACATATTTTTCTCAAGTGCACATGAAACATTCTTTGCAAAATTTCAGACCACAAAACGTCTCAATAAATTTAAAAATACTGAAATCATACAAAATGTGTTACTCTTACCACAATGGAATGAAACTATAAATCAATAGAAGGAAAGTGGTATAATTTACTAAAAGATGGAAGTTAAGCAATGTACTCCTAAGTAATCAGTGGGTCAAAGATGAAATCACAGGGAAATTAGAAAATACTTTGGGGTGAATGGAAAGAAAAAGTTGATATACAATAGCATATGGGATGCAGTGGAGCTGTGTTCAGATGGAACTTTATAGCTTTAAATGCTTGCATTTAAAGAAGGTTTCAAATTAATAAGCTAAACTTCAGCCTTAAGAAATTAGAAAAAGAAGGGCAAAGTAAACCACAAAAGAAGCAGAAGAAAGCTAATAAAGATTTTAGCAGAAATATGAAATACAGAAGAGAAAAACAATTGAGGGCTGGGCGTGGCGGCTCACACCTGTAATTCCAGCACTTTGGGAGGCTGAGGCCGGTGGATCACCTGAGGTCGGGAGCTCGAGACCAGTCTGGTCAACATGGCGAAACCCTGTCTCTACTAAAAAATACAAAAGTTAGTTGGGTGTGGTGGCACGTGCCTGTATTCCTAGCTACTTGGGAGGCTGAGGCAGGAGAATCTCTTGAACCCAGGAGGGGGAGGTTGCAGTGAGCCACTGCACTCTAGCCTGGGTGACAGAGCGAGACTCTGTCCAAAAATAATAAATAATTGAGAATAGCAACAAAAACAAAATTTGATTCTTTGTGAAGATCAACAAAATTAACCTTTGCCTAAACTGATCAAGAAAAAAAGACTCAAGTTACTAAAATCAGGAATGAATGAGGGAATGTTACTATCAACCATACAGAAGTAAAAAGTGCAGTGGTGCAATCTCCGCTCACTGCAACCTCCGCCTCCTGGGTTCAAGCAATTCTCCTGTCTCAGCCTCCCGAGTAGCTGGGAATACAGGCGCACACCACTACACCCTGCTAGTTTTTGTATTTTTAGTAGAGACGGGGTTTCACCATATTGGTCAGGCTAGTCTCGAGCTCCTGACCTCAGGTGATCCACCTGTCTCGGCCTTCCAAAGTGCTGGGATAACAGGTATGAGTCACCACATCCAGCCTTCTTTTCTTTTTTGTAGAGACAAGGTCTCGCTATGTTGCCCAGGCTGGTCTCAAACCCCCAAGCTCAAGTGATCCTCTTGCCTCAGCCTCCCAGGAATATACCTCATTCAATAGACTATACCCACAATTATATATAATGCATAATCATATGTAATTATATTTTGCATATAATGTAAGGAGATTCATGGATCCTCTGAAATTCATCTATGGATGCTCTAAAACTATGTTGCTGGAACCCAGATTAAGAACCGTTGTCTCAGCCTCCCGAGTAGCTGGGACTACAGGCGCACACCACTACACCCTGCCAGTTTTTGTATTTTTAGTAGAGGCGGGGTTTCACCATGTTGTGCAGGCTGATCTCGAACTCCTGACCTCAGGTGATCCACCCACCTCGGCCTCCCGAAGTGCTGGGATTACAGGGGTGAGCCACCGTGCCTGGCGTTAGAGTGTTTCTCTAGAGAGAAACATTCATGGCTTTCATATCTTTCTCAAATGGATTTTTGACTTAAAACTAAGAATCACCTGGTATAGATTGTAGTAGGGTTAGGGTTCTCTAGAGGGACAGAACTAATGGAATATATGTGTATATATATATATATAGAGAGAGAGAGAGAGTTTATTAAGTATTAACTCACACGATCACAAAGTCCCACAATAGACCGTCTGCAGGATGAGGAGCAGGGAGAGCCAATCTGTGTTCCAAAACTGAAGAACTTGGAGTCCAGTGTTAGAGGGCGGGAAGCATCCAGTACGGCAGAAAGATGTAGGCTGGGAGGCTAGACCAGTCTCTCCTTTCACATTTTTCTGCCTGCTTGTATTCTAGCCGAGCTGGCAGCTGATTAGATGGTGCCCACCCAGATTTAAGGGTGGGTCTGCCTTTCCCAGCCACTGACTCAAATGTTACTCTCCTTTGGCAACACCCCCACAGACACACCCAAGATCAATACTTTGTAACCTTCAATCCAATCAAGTTGACATTCAGTATTAGCCATCACACAGATGATTTCTTAAGGTCCCATGCACCATCAAAGGCTTTCCAAACCTATTAGGATTTTAGATGAAGCAGTTCTCAGGATTTATGTAGCATTTGGATTTTCTTTTGTATGTTTGTTTTTAAGAAAGTGAATGAAGTTCTCTTGAATGAGTGTTCCATAGTTGTAGCACCCCATTCCTCTAAAGTTCTCATTTTATAGAGTCACACTGATTTTAATTCAGAGATTACCTATTCTGATTGTTTTCTATCTATATATAATTGTCTCAAAAAAGATCTTTTTTTTTGCCTTTGCAGAATAAAAGGAATATCTATAGTTAATTTTTAGTTATGTCATCTTCAGATTTTAAGATAAAAGTCATCCTTACTGGTCTGCTTTTTTTCTGGGAAGGTCTTGTTTGTAACCATTGTCAATGATCTTTTGAATAATATAAGCAGTTGCATTTTCCAGATCCTAACTGTTGCTTTAAGAAACATGACAGAACAATATCTGGGTGACATAAAAACACAGAACTCAAAATACAAAACTTTTTTCCATATCCATAATGCCCACAAAAGCCTCTAAGGCTGCCTTCGTCTACCTGATATCACACACACACATGCACACACACAGGAGTTTCTCTGGGACACTTCTTAGTACTTCCATGTATGGAGGTAAAATGGATAAAAGACTAGCAACACCAAACACGCAGATCCTAATGGCACTGCCTCTTCAGGAATGAAGATTTGAGTCACCCACCAGGTAAAAAAAACGCTCAATTAACTGAAGTTTTGACTACAGAGAAAGGGAACATAGGATGGATAGTAGAAGGAAATCATAAATATCAACTATCACCTCAGGAGTAGATGCAGAAACAAGGACATAAGCCACAATGCTTGTTTTCTCCTTGCTTTGTAATACGTGTATTTTATATATTGGCCATTTGTGTCTTTTCCTCCCTCCCTTTTTACTCTGTTTTTTTGTTTGTTCGTTTTTGTTTTGTTTTGTTTTGGTTTTTGAGACGGCGTTCACTCTTGTCGTCCAGGCTGGAGTGCAGTGGCGCGATCTCGGCTCACCGCAACCTCCGCCTCCCGGATTCAAGCGATTCTCCTGCCTCAGCCTCCCAAGTAGCTGGGATTACAGGCATGCGTCACCATGCCCGGCTAATTTTGTATTTTTAGTGGAGACGAGGTTTCTCCGTGTTAGTCAGGCTGGTCTTGAACTCTCGACCTCAGGTGATTCGCCCGCCTCAGCCTCCCAAAGTGCTGGGATTACAGGCGTGAGCCACCATGCCCGGCCTCTGTTATTTTTATATAGAGTGTTTAGTGTTGGTTAACCTTTTAATTTAGCCTTCAAGTTATAGTATGGCAGAGGCGAGTTGTATTGCACTAAAAGGAATAAATATCAGAGATGTAGATAGGAACTGACAAGACTTTGTCTCTCTCCTTCAGCAAAAAGTTTATCATGCCCCGATTACATGACATTAGGTGATGTTTGGAAGTTTAAACCTTGCTAGCAGGGAGTGTATGAGTGCCAAGTAACCAAAAGGATGGACTGTGCTGGGCATTGCCCATTGATACTCAACTTCAGACTTGCTTTCCAAACTCTATTGTAGGAGCTGGAAGCCTGGAAACCACACTTCCTTGATTTTCTTGCTAAGAGGGTTTATTTTCATTCTACTAATGAGAGGCACGTGTACTATTTGGAAGGCAAAAGAGAAACAAGCCCTTATTCCTTCAGCCGGCGGGCAGGCGTATATAGGCTTGTTCAGATGGCATACGTGAGGTTCTGCAGGACCTTCTGCATTTTGTTAATCACCTGCTTCAGTGCTGCAGGCAGCTGAGATCATCAGCTGTGATTTCCTGCAATTCCTGCGACTTCTTGATTTCCTGCACTCACTGGCAGCTTTCCCTGACCTTCCTTTCCTCCAGCCCTTCCAGTGTTTTGGAAGCACCTGGGTTCAATCCTTTCCTGAGTGTAATACTTGAGTGCCTTCTGTTTTCCTGACTGAATGCTGACAGAGTTTTCAGATATAAAATACAAATGGTTCTTAAGCATAGGAAAAGATGGCTGATCTCTCTCATAAGAAGAGAAATACAGATTTAAACTATATTACCACTTTTATCAGATGGGGTACAGTTTGAAGCCCAAGAACACTCTGTTGACCTGGGAGAAATGGGCCCTCATGCTGCTGTGAAAAGTGGAAATCAACGTTGATCTATATGGAGGGATTTTGGCAATATCTGCCAAGTGTATTCATACATTTGTGAATTTATATATTCAAAAAATACTCTTTACAACATTGTTTCAAGTATCAGAAAGTTTGAAATATAAATGTCCTTCCAAGGAGAACAAGTTAGATAATTTATGGCATAACTATAAATTAAATGCTGTAAAGCCATTAAAAAGAATGAGACAGGCCAGGCGTGGTGGCTCACGCCTGTAATCTCAGCACTTTGGGAGGCCGAGGTGGGAGGATCACCTGAGGTCAGGAGTTGGAGACCAGCCTGGCCAACATAGTGAAACCCCGTCTCTACTAAAAATACAAAAATCAGCCAGGTGCAGTGGCGCGTGCCTGTAATCCCAGCTTCTTGGGTGGTTAAGGCAGGATAATCACTTGAACCTGGGAGGTGGAGGTTGCAGTGAGCCGAGATCGCACCATTGCACTCGAGCCTGGGCAACAAGAGCAAAACTCCGTCTCAAAAAAGACAAAAGAATGAGACAGCTCTGCATGTATGGTTATGAAAAGATATCCAAGCTATTTTAACTAAAAAAATCAAATTTTGTATATGTCACAACTGTGTGAAAAAAATTAAAAATATGTGTTTTTAAAACGCACAGAGTATCTCTAGAAAAATACATACAAATTGACAGTAGTGTTTGTTGGGTCCCTTTCATTCAAATGGGAATCAGTGAGCAAGCCTGAAAATACAGGTGGCACGTTTGTTAGGTTTTCTATGATGTAAGAGCTTAAAACCAAAGATAATGTTGGTATTATTATTATTAATATTGTTTCAATCTTTTCTAAGGAGGATTTGAGATGAAAAAAGATGTAGGTTTGTGGAAGGTAGACCAGAGAAGCCAGAAACTTTGTCCTTTTTTTTTTTCTTTCTTTTTTTTGAGATAGAGTCTTGCTCTGTTGCTGGAGTGCAGTGGCAGGATCTCCGCTCACTGCAACCTCCACCTCCCTGGTTCAAGCAATTCTCCTGTCTCAGCCTCCCGAGTAGCTGGGACTACAGGCACGTGCCACCATGCCCGGCCAATTTTTTGTATTTTTAGTAGAGATGAGGTTTCACCGTGTTAGCCAGGATGGTCTGTATCTCCTGACCTTGTGAGCCACCCCCTCAGCCTCCCAAAGTGCTGGGGTTACAGGCGTGAGCCACCCCGCCCGGCCCAGAAACTTTATCTTTAGTAAACAGTGAGAATAGCTGCTGGAATCACTTCCTGATCTTGAGTTAGATCATATGAAGCCTTGTAAGAGACCCACAAGAAATTCATCAAGAAATTCATAGTCATGCGCTTACAGTGAGAATACACAGGAAACTTTGTTTCCTAAGTATTCACAACTAGTTGCTTTAAACTTCTTAAAACCACATTTATTTCAGGCTATTTTTAAAGAATTAAAATGTTATGGAATCTGACTCCAACCCTGCCATCTTCAGAGGCAACTACCAACTAGAAACTGAAATATATATTTTTCTGATACACATTTTCATGTTTTTACTATATAACTATCTACCCATTAACAGTTTATGTTTTGTTTGGTTTTAAAATTTACATATAAATAATGTCAGTGTACATATCTTTTTGCAACTGATTTTTTTCATTCAATATTAGTGTTTTTGAGATTTATATGCATCAATGTGTGTAACTCTAGTTAATCCATTTTAGCTGACAATTCTATTTAATCCATTTATCAATTTAATTGATAAATCATTTTATCGGTTTATCACTTGCACTCACATAAACTGATAGACCAGTTTATCAGTTTCCTTCTGCTGTAATCTGATGTACCCCAGACTACTCTCCCTCCTTTCTGTCGCCCAGGCTGGAGTGCAGTGGCATGATCCCGGCCCACTGCAAACTCCGCCTCCCTGATTCAAGCAATTCTCCTGCCTCAGCCTCCCAAGTAGCTGGGATTACAGGCATGAGCCACCACACATGGCTAATTTTGGTATTTTTAGTAGAGACGGGGTTTCACCATGTTGGCCAAGCTGGTCCCGAACTCCTGACCTCAAGTGATCCACCTGCCTCCACCTCCCAAAGTGCTGGGATTATAGGCATGAGCCACTGCGCCTGGCCACACTCTTCTTTCTTGATGAGTGTAGCTCCTGCTACTCACTCTCATGATGATACTGAAGACCTTACCATTACCCTGACATTACCAATTCATATTCTCAATTTTATGCATCCATTCTGTTTATCACTTATCATCTTTCAAGTTTACCCCTTTCCAGTATCCCAGCTTCAACAGTCCTTAGACCCCATTGGGACCTTAACTCCATTGATCCTATTATCTTTCACCTGCTCATTAACCCCTCTGCAGTCTGTTTTATAACCTAGCTTCGATTCCATTGCAGTTATCACCACTCCTTTCATACGTCTTCAACTCCCTTGCTCCCCTCTTACTTCATCATACACACTGGAAAAACTACAGCCCAGATTAAATCCATCCTCCAGCTACTCCCTGCCCCTTTGACATTGAAGAAAATAAAGGAAAAATAGACAACCACATTGACTGGCCCCATTTTAACTTTATGACCATGAATTTCATGTGGGTCTCAAATACTGCCTGACAATCATATTGTGTTTCCTTAGTCTATTCATTCTTCCACTCTCATTGATGACTATTTCATATTTCACATTGTCTCCTCTTTCATCTAACTCCCATTGCTCCTCCCCACCCTCCCTTTTGGCTAATGGCTAAGAGAATCCAAGTAACAAGGGGGAGAATTTCCACAATCTCATCACATCTACTGACCTACCAATACCTGCACTCACAGACTCTGCCTTCTTGCCTACCAGTATTCATGCTTTTCTCTAAAGCCAACCTCTCCTCTTGTGAATTAGGTCCTACTCTTACCTATTCAAGGACTAATGGAGCAACTCTCACTTCTATCCTGAATGACCATTTTTTTTTCTTTCTATTGCAGCTCCCTGCTAGCATATAAACACTTTCATTTTGCCTATCTTAAAACCCTTTTATCTTCCCCTTTTCACCATCAACTGTCTTCCATTAACTTGCTCCCCTTTGCAACAAAGCCTGAGATGTATGTACTTTCCAAATCCGATTCTCCTCTCATTCTCTGTTGAACTCGCTCAGACTTTTGTCTCTTACGTTTCATCAGAACTGCTCTTCTCAACATGTCTTGTATTGTTTCGTCCAGTATTTAACCTGTTGTCCTTATCTTACGCAACCTGTCAGCAGCATTTGACATGGGTGGCCCTTCCTGCCTCCTTGACACTTTTCCAGTTGCTTCCAGACACCACACTCTTGGTCTTTCTCCTGTCTCACTAGCTGCTTCTCAGTCTCCTTTACTGGTTCCTTCTCCTGGCCTTAACCTTCTAATAAGGCTCAATCCTTGAATCTCTTCTCTAGCTACATCAGACCCCTTAGTGGTCTTATACAGTCTCATGGATTTAAATACTATCTAGTTGGGAGTGGTGGTGTACCTGTAGTCCCAGCTACTTGGGAAGTTGAGGCAGGAAGATCCCTTGAGCTCAGGAGTTTGAGCCTGTAGTGCACTATGATCTTGCCTGTAAATAGCCATTGTAATCTGGCCTAGACAACATAGACCCCATCTCTATTAAAAAAAAAAAAATACTATCTATACACTGAACAACTCTAGCTCAGATATCTCTTCAAGATGCCTGTCTAATTTCCAATTCAGAACTCAAGATGCCTAATTCCCAATTCAGCATTTTCATACGAATGTGTAATATACCTGTAAAGTAAACATGTTCAGAACTCAGCTTGTCTTCTCCCCTCAAACCTGCTCCATGGCTGGGCACAGTGGCTCATGCCTGTAATTCCAGCACTTTGGGAGGCTGAGGTGGGTGGATCACCAGACATTGAGAGCTTGAGAACAGCCTGGCCAACATGGTGAAACCCTGTCTCTACTAAAAATACAAAAGTTAGCTGGATGTGGTGGTGCATGCCTGTAATCCCAACTTCTCAGGAAGCTGAGGCAGGAGAATTGCTTGAACCCAGGAGGCAGAGGTTGCAGTGAGCCAATATCCCACCACTGCACTCCAGTGTGGGTGACAGAGCGAGACTCCGTCTCAAAAATAAATAAATAAAAATTTAAAAAACCCCTGCTCCATGGGTTACACGCTTCTCAGTTGATGGCAACTTCATTCTTCCAGTTGATCAGGCATAATATGAGTTATCCTTGAGTCTTCTCTTTAACTCTCATTCCACATCCAATCTGTCAGGATTTTTATAGGCTCTATATTCAGAATATATCTAGAACCCAACATTGTTGTTATCATTCTGGCCCAAGCCATCACCATTTCTCACTTGAATTACTGCAGTGGCTTCCTGCTTCCATCCTTGCTTCCCTTTAGCCAGAGTGATCCCTTTAACATGCAGTCAGATCACTTTGCTCCTCTGTTTAAACCTCTGTAATGGCTGCTCATTCATTCAGACTAAAAAGCCCACAAGTCCTTACAGTGGCCCACATGACTTTGTAATGTACCCCTTGCTCCACTTCATCTTATTCTAACCCTCTCCCCTTGGGTCTTTTCACAGTCTCCCCAGCCTCCAGCTTTTGGATCTTTACACAGTCTGGTTCTTCTGCCTGGTTTGCTCTTTCCTCCAGATATCTGCACAATAATTCCCTCATCTCTTTTAAGTTTGTGCTCTGTCACCTACTTAATAGTGCCTACTTTGATCTTCTAATTTAAATTGTCACTGGCCACCCACTCCCCACCCCACTATTGCCTTACACATTTGCAGAGGGTGGCATTTACATAGGATATAATATGAATGGTATCCTTGAAGTTGTGGAAAGTAGCTTTCCTGTATTACATAAGTAATATATACCCTACGTATGTATTAGGCTTATTGTTTGTCTTCTTTAATTAATATGTAACCTCGCCAAGGAGAGGAACGTTTGTCTTTTTTACTCACTGGTGTATCCCAAACATGTTGAATGGTCCCTGGCATATGAGTGCCTAGTGAGTATTTGTAGAATAAATAGACAATTAGATTATTTCCAAGTTATTTATTTATTTACTGAGACAGAGTCTCGCTCTTTCGCCCAGGCTGGAATGAAGTGGTGTGATCTCAACTCACTGCAACCTCTGTTCCCTGGGTTCAAGTGATTCTCCTGCTTCAGCCTCCCAAGTAGCTGGGATTACAGGCACCTGCCACCATGCTCGGCTAATTTTTTTTTTTTTTTGTAATTTTAGTAGAGATGGGGTTTCACCATGTTGGCCAGGCTGATCTTGAATTCCTGACCTCGGATGATCCACCCGCCTCAGCCTCCCAAAGTGCTAGGATTACAGGTGTGAGCACCATGGCTGGCCCAAGTTTTTGATATTATAAGCAATACCGAAGTGAGTATCTGTGATGGTTAATTTTATGTGTCCACTTGACTGGATTATGGGCACCCAAGCTTTTGACCAAACATTACTCTGGGTGTGCCTGTGAGGGTGTTCCCAGATGAGATTAGCATTTGTATTGGCAGACTGAATACAGCAGACTGCCCTTCCTAATGTGGGTGGGCCTCAGCTCATCAATCGAAGACCCGAATAGAACACAAAAGCTAAGTAAGAGGGAACTCCTCTTCCCTGGCTGCTTGAGACATTGGTCTTTTCTGGCCTTAAGACTCAGACTGGCTGGGCGTGGTGGCTCACGCCTGTAATCCCCACACTTTGGGAGGCTGAGGCAGGTGGATCCCCTGAGGTCAGGAGTTCAAGACCAGCCTGGCCAACATGGTGAAACCCCATCTCTACTAAAAATACAAAAAATAGCTGGGCGTGGTGGCAGGCACCTGTAATCCAAGCTACTTTGGGAGACTGAGGCAGGAGAATCACCTGAACCCAGGAGGCAGAGATTGCAGTGAGCCGAGATTGCACCATTGTACTCCAGCCTGGGCAACAAGAGCAAAACTCTGCCTCCAAAAAAAAAAAAAAAAGACTCAGACTGAAACATCAGTTCCTGGGTCTGGAGCCTGCTGGCTTTTAGTATTAATAACATCAGCTGTTCTGGTTCTCAGGCCTTTGGACTTGAACAGTGGTTCTCCTGGGTCTCCAGCCTGCCATCTGCCTATCTTGGGACTTCTCAACCTCTGTAATCCTGTGAGCCAATTCCTTATAATTAAACACACACACACACACACACACACACACACACTCTCTCTCTCTCTCTCTATTGGTTCTGGTTCTGTTTCTCTGGAGAACTCTGGGTAATACCATATCTTTGGCTTATGTCCTTGTGTACCTATGTAAGAATTTCTCTAGGAAGATTATGAAGGAGTGAAGTTGCTTGGTCTTAGGGGTATATGTATGTTCTACTTTATTAGATATTGCCAAAGTGCTTTCTAAGCCAATCTAAGCTTTCTTCTACAACTGTCTAATAGTTTATGTTTCCACATAATTTTGTGAGTCCTGATGGTCAATCTAATGGATTTTTAATGGTTTCTTTTTTTTTTTTTTGGAGAGAGGGTCTCGCTCTGTTGCCCAGGCTGGAGCGCAGTGGTGTGATCATAGCTCACTGCAGTCTCAGACTCCTGTGTTCAAGCCATCCTCCTGCCTCTACCTACCTAGTAGCTGGGACTACAGGCACAGGCCACTGTGCCTGGCTAATTTTCTTATTTTTCATAGAGATGAGGTCTCACCATGTTGCCCAGGCTAGTCTTGAACTTGTGACGTCAAGTGATCCTCCCGCTTTGGCCTCCCAAAGTGTTGGAATTATGGACGCGAGCCACCACATTTGGCTGACAGTATCTCTTAATTTTTAATTTTCCTACTGCTACTAATTTTACCTATATGAAATCGCATTTTTGTGAGCTAAAACTATCAAGTATTGGCAATTTAATGAGGTTTAATCTAATAGTGAATATCTTTACAATGAAAACTTTTGCCACCCAGATTTTGTCTATATATTACTTCCCCTTATATTCTTGACATTTTTCTATTAGGTTGTCTTTCCCCAAACTGCTGTTTCCCCCTTCTCTCCTTTTTGTAGTTCTTTACAGGTAGCTTCTCCTGGTCTATGGTTGAGAGTATGTTGTCCTTTTTATGAGAAATTTTGATGCCATCAAAATTTGGACACCAATATCCATTACCTGCCATTCTCAATTACCCTTAACCGCCCCCCACCCCCGTGGCCTTAGGCAACAACTAATCGACTTTCTATATGTATATATTTGCCTGTTATGGACATTTCATGTAATGGAATCATAAAATTCCATTCTTTCAATTAGCATGTTTCTTTCTTTTTTTTTTTTTTTTTTGAGACGGAGTCTCGCTCTCTCTCCCAGGCTGGAGTGCAGTGGCGCGATCTCTGCTCACTGCAAACTCCGCCTCCCGGGTTCCTGCCATTCTCCTGCCTCAGCCTCCTGAGTAGCTGGGACGACAGGCGCCCGCCACCACGCCCGGCTAATTTTTTTGTATTTTTAGTAGAGACGGGTTTCACCGTGTTAGCCAGGATGGTCTCGATCTCCTGACCTCGTGATCCACCCACCTCGGCCTCCCAAAGTGCTGGGATTACAGGCGTGAGCCACCGCGCCCAGCCTAGTATGCCTCTTTCAATTAGCACGTTTTCAAGGTTCATCCATGTTGCAGCAAGTATCAGTGCTTCATTTCTTTTTATTGCCGAGTAATATTCTGTCATATGGATACACCACATTTTATTTATTCATTCATCAGTTGATGGACATTTGGGTTGTTTCCACTTTTTTGGCTCTTATGAATAATGCTAAGAAAATTCATGGACAGTGTTCTTGTTTATTTTAATAGTTTTTTTTGTCTGTTTGTTTTTGAGATGGAGTCTCACTCTTGTTGCCCAGGCTGGAGTGCAATGGCACGATTTCGGCTCATCGCAACCTCCACCTCCCAGGTTCAAGCGATTCTCCTGCCTCAGCCTCCCAAGTAGCTGGGATTACAGGCATGTGCCACCATGCCCGGCTAATTTTTGTATTTTTAGTAGAGACGGGGTTTCTCCATGTTGGTCAGGCTGGTCTTGAACTCCTGACCACAGGTGATCTGCCAGCCTCAGCCTCCCAAAGTGCTGGGATTACAGGCGTGAGCCGCCATGCCCGGCCTAGTTTTGTTGTTGTTGTTTGTGTTTTTTTGAGACAGAGTCTCACTCCATTACCCAGGCTGAAGTGGAGTGGTGATATCTTGGCTCACTGCAACCTCCGCCTCCCTGATTCAAGCAATTCTTGTGCCTCAGCCCCACCAAGTAGCTGGGACTATAGGCATACGCCACCACACCTAGCTTATTTTTGTATTTTTAGTAGAAACAGAGTTTCACCATTTTGGCGAGGCTGGTCTCCAACTCCTGACCTCAAGTGATCCACCTGCCTCGGCCTTCCAAAGTCCTGGAATTACAGACGTAAGCCTCCACCCCTGGCCTATTCTAATAGTTTTTTTTTTTTTTTTAAAGCAGATTCCTTAGGGTTTACTACATACAAAATCATGTCATCTGCAAATACAGATAGCTTCACTTCCTTTCCAATCTTGATGCCTTTTATTTTTGTCTCTCACCTAATTGCTCTGTCTAGAACCTCCAGTACAATATTGAACAGAAGTGGCAAAAGCAGGCATCCTTGTCTTGTTCCTGATCTTAGGGAGAAAGCTTTTAGTCTTTTAATTATGATGTTATCTGTGGGTTTTTCATAGATACCCTTTATCAGGTCGAGGAAGTTCCCTTCTAGTCCTAGTTTGTTGAGCATTTTATCATGTAAGAGTGTTGGATTTTTTTTTTAATTTGAATATGATTTTACTGAAGCATACATGATTTCAAAGCAAAAGTAGTTTGTGTTGTCAATTCTAACATGTAATACATTTAAGTCATTATATGAATTTCATTTTTTTGTGTATTTCACTGTAGTGCTGTGACAACAAAATGACATCTGTGTACCAGAGCATACATGTATCAACAGTAAGATGTAATTTTTCATTACATCACTGCTAGAATATTTAGCTTTGTGTAGGAGACATAAACATATAAGATGGCCGCACCAAATAATTTTCTGTTTTTTTCCTTAGATAATCTTAATTTTTTTCAGTAATACTTTATAGCTGTTAGTTGTGCATTAGCAGTATAAAAGCTACTATATACTATATGGTCTTGCAACAGTTTTAAAGCCTCTGCATAACTGATAATAAAAATGCATGACATTTTTGTTTTTAATAGACTTTTAAAATTATAATTTTAGGTTTAACACGTAGATCTTTGTACAATTGACTTTTTGACATAGCAAGGCCAAAAATAACTTTCTGAATATTTTTTTCTTGTGTATAAGCAGAAAGGGCATTTTTCACATATAAGTGGGCTAACCAATATTTTCAAAAGAACTTCATCATTGTGCAACTAACAACAGTAACTAGCCCTTAATTATGGTGACAGTTCCTTATTGGTGTATGTGAGATTACTCTAGCAGCTATTACAGTATAACACAGATGATCTTCTCCACACACCCCCGTCACCCAGATAATTTACAGTTCTGAAAGAGTGTTGGATTTTATCATGTGCTTCTGCATCTATTGCAGTGATCATACAGTTTTTGTCCTTTCTTCTCTTGATATGGCTATTACATTAATTGATGTTCGAATATCACATGACTGGGATAAATTTCACTTGCTCATGACGTATAATCCTTTTTATGTGCTGGATTCAGTTTGCTAGTACGTTGTTGAGGATTTTTGTGTTAGTATTCATCTTTGTCTGGTTTGTTATCAGGGAATACTGACCTCATCTCCACCTTGCCTTCAACTGTGAGCAGCTGCTTTGTTAATTAATGTGCATCCCAATCTGTATTCCTTCCATATTTCTAAGGGATTTGCTTTTCTTTCTATTTTCCTTGTATCTGTTATTTCTTTGTGTTTATAGTATGTGGCATTCTACTTTAGGTCAGTTTTGCATGTTGCCAGATCTGGTAGTCAAATTTTTGAAAGAAAAATATTTTTTACTTAATTTTTATATGCACATTACAGAAAAACCTAGAGGAAAAAAAAAACAACTTTTATAATTCTGCTTACAGAGATAACTACTGTTAGCATTATGTTTACTCCATGTCTTTCTAATCTCATTTCTGTGTATGTGTGTGCACAGGTATATATGCACATGTATAAATACAGCTAAACTAAAGAGGAATTGATGCCTTTTATACTATATTATTTTATTTTTTTATTATTATTTTTGAGATGGAGTCTCGTGCTGTCACCCAGGCTGGAGGGCAGTGGCATGATCTCGGCTCACTTCACTGCAACCTCTGCCTCCTGGGTTCAAGCGATTCTCCTGCCTCAGCCTCCTGAGTAGCTGGGATTATAGGCACGCACCACCATGCCTGGCTAATTTTTGTATTTTTAGTAGAGATGGGGTTTCACCATGTTGGCCAGGCCAGTCTCAAACTCCTGACCTCAGGTGATCCATCTGCCTCGGCCTCCCAAAGGGCTGGGATTACAGGCGTGAGTCACCATGCCCAGCCTGTACTATCTTATAACATGATTTTTTTTTCACTAAAGATATTGTCAAAACATTTACATGTTAATCAGTGTATTCCTACCAGGTGATTTTTAATAGCTACAAAGTATCCCATCATGGTTCTATAATGCAATTTATTCACCCATCTCTGTTGTTGAATATTTAAGGGTTATTTTTTAAAAGTTTGTTTTTTAAACAACACTGACACACATGTCCTTGCAACTGCATCTTTGCCTCCATCTATGTTTGTTTCCTTAGTATAAATTGCTGACAGTAGAATACCTAGGTCTTATGAATGTTTTTGGTATTTACTGAAAAATTGAGTTGATTTCTTCTGGAACAATTATCAACCAGATTCCTTTTTTAAAATTCTGATTCAGTTATGTAAGCTCTACATGGTGTGAAATGGATTTATATGTGCCTCTTCCCAGGGCTGTAGGCATTGAGCTGTAATTTTCTACTAAGGTTACTAAGAGGTAGTCTCTGGCATGACTTTCCTACCTATCGTAGTTCATACGTGCTCTGAAGTATTAGTACGTGCACCAAAGGAGAAAGTTTCTCTATGATGACTTTTCAACATGAAAAATAAAGTGTAGATGCCTCACATCATTTATCTGCTCCATTTACCGGCACCCAGCCCCATCCTGCCTCAGTGAACTTAATAAGATTAACAGATGTTATTTCTTTAATCTTCATTAGAATACTGTCAGGTAACAGCATCATTCTGGGGTTACCAGAACTGAGGCATAGAACACTGATGGGACTAAAATCATGGGAAAACATTCCTCAGGCCTTGCAACTTCCAATATAGTCAATCCATACTTTTCTCAAGTAGTTTTTTTTTTTTTTTTTTTAACAGAGTGCTGCATCAGAAGCCTTCAAAATGGAATTGGTTTATTATTCAAATATTCTATTTCATAAATTATAAATTATGTAAAATATGGCCATCATTCTTGCTTCAAAGCATTGAAAAGAGACATGATAAGATTCTAAGAAATTATCATTAATGTTATTAAGTTTCACAATGGCATTATTATTATGTACGGATATGGACATAATTTTTACATATGCATATTGAAATATATAGGTGGAAAACCATGAAGTCTGAGATTTGCTTTAAAATTCAGTGGGGAGGGAGAGAAGGAGAGAAGGATGGATGGATAGTTGAAGCAAGTATGGCAGAATTTGTTGAATTTGTGTGTTGGGTTGATGGCTCATTGTACTATTCTTCTTTTGTGAACATTTGGCGTTTTTCATAATTTAATAAAAGGTGTTTTATTTAAGTTGGGGATTGAGGAAGAAAGGGTAGAAAGAGAGGAAAGAGAGAGGGAGAAACAGAGAGAAGACAAAGAGACACTCACAGAGAATCCTGTTGAGACTGAGTCAGTGAGACCAAGTCACAGGAAATCTGTCTGATAAAAGGAAAAACTTGGCTGAAGCTGACTTTGTTATGAATTAGCTTCCTGCTGCCATCTAATGGCACACACATACTTATGGATATGTATATGTGTATCCATAGACAACACACACACACACACACACGCACACGTTTCTATTGCTCAAAGCCTGTATCTATCTGTTTTTAAATTATTTCCCCACATCATAAACATCTTTTAATCTCATCTCATTTACCCTCATCACATTTTTGAGAGAGTAAAAAAAAGGTAGGGATGATGCTATCTTTTTGTAGACAAAACTGAGGCACTGAGGAGGTAAGTGGCTTTGCCACTTTTAAAAAGCTAGATCAGCTGGGCAGGGTGGCTCATGCCTGTAATCCCAGCACTTTGGGAGGCCGAGGTGGGTGGATCACAAGGTCAGGAGTTTGAGACCAGCCTGACCAACATGGTAAAACCCCGTCTCTACTAAAAATACAAAAATTAGCTGGACGTAGGGCACATGCCTGTAATCCCAGCTATTCAGGAGGCTACGGCAGGAGAATCGCTTGACCCCGGGAGGCGAGGTTGCAGTGAGCCAAGATCGCGCCACTGCACTCCAGTCCTGGTGACGGAGCAAGACTCTGTCTCAAAAAAAAAAAAAGCTAGATCAACATGACCTCTTTCCTTGAACCCATGCTTTGTGACATCTGTCTCAGAACTGCTCTTGTTGCATTTCCTAGTGTTAGTCCTTAAAGCACAGGAATGACGTTATTAGTATCAATGAGATATGGAAACTCGTTTGAAACCATCTCTGATCTCTGTCTTCATCTTCACGTGGTATTCTCCCTGCGTGGGTGACTCTCTCCTTCCCCTTTTCATATGGACTGCAATCATTTTGGATTAGGTCTCACCCTACTTCAGTATGACCTAATCTTAACCAATTACATCTGCAATTACCCTGTTTCCAAATTTAGTCGCATTCTAGGTACTGGGGATTGGGACTCGGTGTTCATACTCCAGAGTGTATGAATAATGAGAAGGGGACACAGTTCAACCCATAACACTCCCTTTTCTGAAACTTCTCGCTAGATTTGTATTTTGTTCATGAACTGTCTCACGTTGCATATGGTTTTCTACCTTTCCTCTCTTTCTGGATTGTAAGTTTTTTGTTTTTTAGATGGAAACTTGCTCTGTCGCCAGGTGGGAGGGCAGTGGCACAATCTCTGCTCACTGCAACCTCCCCCTCCTGGGTTCAAGTGATTCTCCTGTGTCAGCCTCCCGAGTAGCTGGGACTACAGGTGCGTGCCACCACACCTGGCTAATTTTTTATATTTTAGTAGAGACAGGGTTCCACCATGTTGACCAGGATGGTCTCAATCTCTTGACCTCGTGATCTGCCTGCCTCAGCCTCCCAAAGTGCTGGGATTACAGGCGAGAGCCACCGTGCCTGGCTAATATTTTTTTTTCTTTTTTTTTTTTTGAGACAGAATCTCGCTCTGCTGCCCAGGCTGGAGTGCAGTGGCTCAATCTCAGCTCACTGCAACCTCCGCCTTCCAGGTTCCAGCAATTCTTCTGCCTCAGGCCTCCCAAAGTGCTGGGGTTACAGGTGTGAACCACCACACCCGATTTAGATTGTAAGATTTGTAAAGTCTGTGGTTTGTCATTATAAAATCCATAGTGCTAAGCACAGAGGCTGGATAGATGTTTATTAGGGGGCCTTACATTTCTTCACTATGGCTACCTTTGGGCATCCAGGTTAGGTTATACCTCCAAAGAGCAAGAGGCAGGATTTCATTAAAATGTCAGTGAATCCAAAGTTCTACGTACCTGTCTGCCTGCACCGAAGTTCATAAGTTTATGTATCATTGTTGGAGTTAGGACAAAATGGGGTTTGAGAGTCAGGTTGAGAACCCAGGGGGTGAGAATGGATGAGAGAGAGGGAGAGAGAGAGAAGAAAGAGAGAAAGTGTGGCTATCACAAAGCCAGGGGAGACACTGAGTTAATGATGATAGCATGATATCAGAGAATCAGAAAGATGCCATAAAAGAAGTGAATACAAGGATTACAAGAACATTTCAAAACCTAATGCTAGTGTTCAGGGGACAGAGATCCTGCAAGAGTTGAAGAGAGGGAGTAAACCACAAAACAATTCCAATCACCAGTGTCAAAGGGGCAAAATATCTGGCCAAAGGTTCAAGCAACGGAAGTAGAATATCAGAAGCAAGAAATCGATCTGACGATGAGCCAGGTCATTGCCTTTTCCTGGGGATCCTGCATCCCTGGGAAGGCCAGGAACAGATCCATAAATTCAGCCAATCTAGGATCCACTTGGAGAGAGAAGGGGAAGCACTTGGCTGGAGCAGGGGCTTGCATAGCCTCTGGTAGCCACTGACAAGACCTCAGCATGGGAGGCCAACCCTCAGACGCATTGCTGTTCGTTTAGTCAAAATGCTGAGCTGTACAATTAGAAAAAAATAACTCATTGTCCCTTCTCTCAAGATGCTGACAGGTTCATGGGGGAAATAAAACACCTTCAAGAAAAAGTAAGCATCCTACAAAGTAGTAACACAGTTTACATAGGAAGTTGGATTAAAAAAAACCTAATTTTTAGGCCTGGTGAGTTGTCTTATGCCTATAATCCCAATATTTTGGGAGGCCAAGATGGGAGGATCGCTTGAGCCCGGGAGTTTGAGACCAGCCTGGGCAACTTAGCGAGACCCCAATCTACAAAAAATTTAAAAATTAGCCAGGACTGGTGGTTTGCACCTATAGTCCCAGCTACTTGGGAGGCTGAGGTGGGAGGATCACTTCAGCCCAGGAGGTCACAGCTGCAGTGAGCAGTGATCCTGCCACTGCGCTCCAGCCTGAGCAACAAAGTGAGACTGTCTCAAAAAAAAAAAAAAAAAAAAAAAGAAACTGTTTTTCATAGAGAGCCTACAGACATTTCTTAAGGGGAATCAGTTGTAGTCTAGTTAGGGAATTATGCAAATCTATCAAAGAACTAGATTACTTTTTTTTTTTTTTTTTGAGAAGGAGTCTGGCTCTATCACCCAGGCTGGAGTGCAATGGTGCAATCTCAGCTCACTGCAGCTTCTTCCTCCAGGGTTCGAGTGATTCTCCTGCCTCAGCCTCCCAAGTAGCTGGGACTACAGGCATGCACCACCACACCTGGCTAATTTTTTTTGTATTTTTAGTAGAAATGGGGTTTTGCCATGTTGTCCAGGCTGGTCTTGAACTCCTGATCTCAAGCGATACCCCTGCCTTGGCCTCCCAAAGTGCTGGAATTATAGGCATGAGCCACCGCACCTGGCCTAGATCACTTTTATTAGTATGTGATTTGAAACAGAGCACATGTAGTTCATCTAACAAACTTAGTAGAACACTTCTTTACAGTGTAGTACCATTGTAATGCAAATGGCATTTATAATGCAGAGGGAGAGGTTTGATATATCGTTTTACTCTTTGAGATACAGCGTGTTCCTGGTGTGGTATTTTTTTACCTTGTTTGGAAACCAGTTAGCACAACTAACCTTTGTCTCATGGAAACTTAAATCACTGTTGGTTAACCTGGGGCCCAGCCATCGTCTGTACTGATGATCACCTAGTGATGATTACATTCTAGTGCAGTGTCTGAATGTCTGAGGTATATTTGGATCACTTTTAACTGAAGACCCAGTCTTTGTTGTTTTTTTTTTTTTTTTTCCGAGACGGAATGTTGTACTGTCGCCCCAGGCTGGAGTGCAATGGCGCAATCTCGGCTCATTGCAAGCTCTGTCTCCTGGGTTCAAGAGATTCTCCTGCCTCAGCCTTCCAAGTAGCTGAGATTATAGGCGCCCACCACCATGCCTGGCTAATTTTTTGTATTTTTAGTAGAGACAGGGTTTCACTATGTTGGCCAGGCTGGTCTTGAACTCCTGACCTCGTGATCCACCCGTCTTGGCCTCCCAACATGCTGGGATTACGGGCCTGAGCCACCGCGCCAAGCCTAGGACCCAGTCATTTAATGGTCTATATTTCTGTGCAGTTTTTAGCTAATATAATACTACAGTGGCGTTCTTTTCGGGAATGGTTGTTTATTTTATTTAAAAAGTAACTTTAAAAATTATTGTCCTAAAATCTCATTCTGAATTCCTCTTCTGTTGTTCTCAGTGTGTGTAAGAATGTTGCCTTGGGCTTGTTTTGAATCCCCCAGCCAGGAGTGGTAGGAACTTTGGAGTTTACTGATTAACAGCAAATGGTGGGAAAGCGCAGAATTTCCTGGAGCCACATGATTTGGCAGCAGGCGCAAAGGGAACTCTATGGTTTGAGCTATTACATCCCAGAGGCATGATCGAAACAAAACCTCTTTTTAAATGGGGTTAACCTAGATGGTGACAATTAAAATGTTGAGAGATATTGTTAGGACAGCCACTGTGGGCAAGTAGTGGTGCCCATAGGAGAGATGCCAGAAGATGACTAAGGAGGTGCCACAACCAGGAGCAGAGACCCTGCAGATGGCGACTCACAAGAAAGAGAGCGAGGATCAGGTCAAAAGCTCAGGGGGCTGTTCAACGAATTTTGATAAAGGTGACGTGGAGTTCAATCTGAAACCAGGAAGTGGAAGACCTCCCTGTGTCCCCTACAACATCTGTCAACAATGCCTGCCTTTGTGTTAAAATGAGGCCGGAATGGGGAGCAAACGAAAGAACGGGGACCAGTTTCCTCTCTTTGTGCCCCAGTTCCCCCTCCTTTGTATACACCCTCCATCCTGAATAGACTCTGGTTCTCAGCGCTAACACCGACAGCATTCATCCTGTAGAGAAACAAATATTGCTCAGAAGGACACAGCCAAAGAATCATCAGAGAGTTGGGAGCCAAGACCCCGAGGTAGCACTTGTGGAAATCAAGTCTACATAAGATAACCCATGCAAACGAGCCAAACAAGGCCAAAATGGAATTTAACATAGATTGTTTTTTCTCATCATAAGGCAGAACTTTGATAGAACAGCGAGCAACTTGGTGATATGGTTTTAGACACTTAGGCCATAGTGGCCACGATTGGCTGATGAGTGTTTCCCTCCTTGGGCATTTTTTAAAAAATCACTAAATACTTTATATCTCATAGAATTTTTGTTGTAAACATGTCGAAAGAGCTGTTTTAGAATTAGCTAGACATTGATTTTTTTTTCCCATTTTTATGTCACTCTTGTGCACAGATTAAAAAAAGAAAATACAAACAAATCTAATTGGTCAAGATATTCCTAAACGTTTTTGCATTCAGAGGCTCTTTCATCAATCATCTCCACCCCCCAACCCTGGCTTTATTGAAGTATGATTGACAAATAAAAAAATTGTACACATTTGGCCGGGTGCAGTGGCTGACGCCTGTAATCCCAGCACTCTGGGAGGCCAAGGCGGGTGGATTACCTGAGGTCAGGAATTCAAGACCACCTTGACAACACGGTGAAACCTCGTCTCTACTAAAAATACAAAATTAACTGGGCATGGTGGTGCATGCCTGTAATTCCAGCTACTTGGGGAGGCTGAGGCTGGACAATCGCCTGAACCTGGGAGGCGGAGATTATAGTGAGCTGAGATCATGCCATTGAGCACCAGCCTGGGCAACAAGAGCAAAAAAACTCTGTCTCAAAAAAAAAAAATTGTCACTTTGGGAGGCCAATGCGGGTGGATCATGAGGTCAAGAGATCGAAACCATCCTGGCTAACATGGTGAAACCCCGTCTCTACTAAAAATACAAAAATTAGTTGGGCGTGGTGGCATGCGCCTGTTGTCCCTGTTACTTGGGAGGCTGAGTCAGGAGAATTGCTTGAACCCAGGCGGTCAAGATAGCAGTGAGCTGAGATTGTGCCACTGCACTCCAGCCTGGCAACAGAGTGAGACTTTGTCTCAAAAAACAAAAAAATTGTACACATTTAAGGTGTACAATGTGATGTTTTGATATATGTATACATCGTGATTATCACAATCAAGCTAGTCACATATCTGTCATGTTTGTGTGTGATGTGAATGCTTAAGATCTATTTTTTTAGCAAATTTCACGTATACATTTTTTTCCCTTTTTTAGAGATAGGATCTCACTACAATGGCCAGGCTGGTTTCAAACTCCTGGGCTCAAGCAATCCTCTACCTCAGCCTCCTGAGTAGTGGGGATTACAGAGGCATGCCACCGTACTCCGTAACACATTATTATTAACTATAGTCACCATGCTGTAAAGTAGGTTTCCAGACCTTATTCACCTTATAACTGAAATTTTGTACCCTGTAACCAACATCCCCCAGTCCATGGTAACCACCATACTACTACTCTGTGTTACGGTGAGCTCGACGTTTATTTAGATTCCACACGAGTTAGATATGCAGTATTTGTCTTTCTGGGTCTGGCTTATTTCACTTAAGATAATGTTCTCCAGATTCACCAGTGTTGTAGATCCTTGGGCGTTTTTAGAAGTGAGGGTCTGCCTGTGAAGATTTCCTAGAAGCTTCTGCCCTCTAGCGCGCAGCCTGAGAGGTAGTGTGGCACCATCCCTACTTATCCGTGCTTCCTTCCTCAATTTACAAATCGTGATTCAGCGTGAGAAAATGATAAAGTCAGCAGGATGGAGCTGAGTAGTGCAAATACATAGCAAATACTATAAAGATTGATGGAAGAGAAATTGGGAGAATCTAGTTAACTAGACCCAAAAGCATGCACACACCAGTATTCTTTCTTTCCCTTTCTCTCGCCCCCTCCGCTTGTAAGTTACCCTCCACCCCAGCCCTTCTCCAGGAGAAACGCGCAGCCAGTCCTCAAAGTCCCCCATCACTGGTCATGTCCTTAATCTCCCTGCTTTCTTCTGCCCTTCTTTCCAAGTGGAGAATGTGGGTTACCTGGTGGGAGAAAGCAGATCTGACTGAAGTTCTCTACGGACTCCAGTAGAAAGCGTACCTTCGTATAGGTGGGCCTATATCCGTCATTTATTGTTTTCTAAAAACAGATTTGTACGATGAGAAAAATAATGCACGCTAATTGCAGAAAAGTACAAATTTCCCCACTTATTTATTTCTGCATGCAGATGCTTATTTAACTCAGGCTGAGTAGGTTAAGGTAAGAAATTCTGGAATGGGAAGACATCATTGGAGAAGAGGATAGTGGAGCTTCTAAGAGAGTCCAGGTAGGGATCACACCCAGACCCTGCAGTCTTTCCCCTCCTCTGAACGCTGCCCCTTGACGTGCTTCGGTTTCCCTTCCTTCAGAGCATGTGCTCAATATCACTGTACACATTCACGTAGTTCTTTCGGCCTCTGACCTGTGATTGCTTGGGGATCTGAGCACCACGGACTGGACTGGGGTGACCGGGTGGGTTGGGCTGAATGCGGGCGCTGGGGCAGCTGCCATGGCCAAGCCTTGCCCTGGAGAACAGCTGCGCTGGGCCGACTCAGACGTACGTGCCTCCCCAGCAGACTGGCTGCATCTGGTATCCTCTTTGACTTCATCTGCATCTCTGTAACTCGAGGTCAAGTAGAAAAGAATAACCTGTTGAAATAACAAATCCATTAAGTTATTTTTAAATATGGATAAGTAAAAAATAAGAAGACAGAAATGGTTTATAATCCCACCTCCTAGCTAGCCTTTGTGGATATTTAAAAAATTACAGGCACAGCCTTAAAATGTGCAAAACAGCACGGGAAAGTCCAAATGAAAAGTAGACAGAGTTTCTTTCCAGCAGTCCTTCATTTCAAAGATAACCATTACTATCTGCAAAAAAAATTTATGTATGTGTATACTGTCTTTTAAAATTTGTAGAACATGGATTTTTTTTCCATATTCATTCTGCTGCTTTTTTCTTTTTTCACTTCCTATTTCTCAGAGATATTTATACATTGGCACATCTAGATGTAATTAATACTTAAGAGTGCATAGAATTCCATTTGTAAGGTAGCGTAATTTATTTAGCTTATTCCTTACTCATGGATATTCAGGGTTTAGTTTTCTCGCTATAACCACATTGCAATGAACGTATGCTTATGTCTATCCTGGAATATTTTTGTTGGTGTAATCGACAGGGTAATTTCATAGGAGCGGAAGTGCCAGGTTGCACAATGTGGAACTACGCTTTAAAAAGGTATTGGTAGAGTTTGTCAAATTGCCCTTAAAAAAGATCACACACGTTTGCCCGGGCTTGGTGGCTCCATGCTTGTAATCCCAGCACCTTGGGAGGCCAAGGTGGGCAGATCACCTGAGGTCAGGAGTTCGAGACCAGCCTGGCCAACATGGCAAAACCCCGTCTCTACTAAAAATACAAAAATTAGCCGGGCGTGGTTGTGGATGCCTGTAATCCCAGCTACTCAGGTGGCTGAGGCAGGAGAATCGCTTGAACCTGGGAGGCAGAGGTTGCAGTGAGCAGAGATCTTACCATTGCACGACAGCCTGGGCAACAAGAGCAAAACTCCATCTCAAAAAAAAAAAAAAAAAAAAATCGTAAAAGTTTATACTCTCACCACAAAGTGAACAAGGTTGAGCATCTTTTCATATGTAAAATGACAGTTAATATTCCTTTTTCTGTCAATTGCTTATTCATATTCTTTGCTCATTTTTCCACTGGGTTCAGCATTTACTGATTTGGCTGAGCTTGATAAATTAAGAAAATTAGTCTTTTGTCTTTCATTGTATTTTATAAGTGTTTTCTCCAATTTGTCTTGTGTTTTAACTTTGTGTTTAGTTCTTGTTTTTGTTTGGTTTGGTTTTTGCTGCAGCAGCATTTTTAACATTTCATATGGCAAATTTGGCAGATTACCTTTAGGCTATTGGTTTTTCTGTCTTATTTTGAAAGGTGTTCCCCATTGCAAGCTTATAAATCAATTTACCCATGCTTTTTATTTAAAACAACAACAACAGCAGCAGCTGCTGCCACATTGTTGTTGTCAGGAAAGCCAGATAGTCAATGCAGAAAGTTTATAAAATACACTTAAGAAACAGAAGAAAATGTTATCGTGAAATTGCTAGAGAGAGTCACTGTGAATATTTTGTCATAGAAAGTTCTTGCCTTTGATTCTATGCAGTAACTGACTGTATTTTGGTGTCATGAATTATACTTGTTAAATATTTGAGTTATATTTTTAAAAAACAGTTTTATGAGGTATAATTTATATATCATGAAATTCACCCATTTTAGGTGTATAATTCAATGATTTTTAGTAAACTTACAGAATTGTGCAATCATCACTACAGTCTAAGTTTAGAACCTTTATTTCCTTCACCCCGGAAAGAAACCGTGTGTCCATTCGCTGTCACTCTCCGTTCCCTCCCCTCAGACTTAGGCAACCACTAATCTACTTCCTGTCTCCATGGATTTGCCTTTTTTGAACATTTTATATAAATGGAATCATACAATATGTATGTTTTTGTGTGTTTGGCCTCCTTCACTTAATATGAGGTTCATCTATATTGTAGCTGTATCAGTACTTCATTGTTTTTATTGCTAAATAGTATTTCACTGAATGGATATGCCACAGTTTTGAGTATCCATTCATCAGTGGAAAGACATTTGGATTATGTCTACTTTTCAGCTGTCATGAGTTTTCTGCTGGCTATGAACGTTTGTCTACAAGTTTTTATGTGGACATAGTTTCATTTCTTCTGGGTGTGTATTGAGGAATGGAATTGCTGGGTCACATGGTAACTTTATGTTAATATTTGGTTGTATTTTTGAGGAGCTGACTGGGACCAATCCATATCGAAAACCTTAACTAGGAAGTGCAGACAGGAGCCTCCAGAGGAAAACCTCCCCAGAGAGGTAAGACCTGTGTAGTGTTTAAAGTTAGAGGACTTTAAAGCTTGGCGCGGTGGCTCACGCCAGTAATCCCACACTTTGGGATGGCAAGGGGCGGGGCGGATCACGAGGCCAGGAGTTCGAGACCAGCCTGGCCACCATGGTGAAACCCTGTCTCTACTAATAATACAAAAATTAGCCGGGCATGGTGGCACGTGCCTGTAGTCCCAGGTACTTGGGAGGCTGAGGCAGAAGAATCGCCTGAACCTGGGAGGTGGAGGTTGCAGTGAGCTGAGATCGTGACACTGCACTCCAGCCTGGGAGGCAGAACGAGACTCCCTCTCAAAAAAAAAAAAAAAAAAAAAGTTAGAGGACTTTGAATAGAGCCTAAGGTTATCTTTGGGTCTTGACCTAACAGAATGTTAGATGTGTTTCTTTTTGTGAGATATCAGTTGAGACACTAATGTGTAATGGACAACAAATACAAAAATGAGTGTTAAGACTGAACCCCACAAGGGCAAAACTTAGAAAGGGTCAGGGATAAGGAGATGAGAACAGATGTTTGTACACCCATGTTCAGAGCAGCATTATTCACAATAGCTGAAAGGTAGGAGCATCTCAAGTGTCCATTGATGGATGAATGGAAAAACAAAGTGTGGTCTCTCCACACAATGGAATATTATTCCATCCTGACACATGCTATAACATGGATGAACCTTGAGGATATTGTACTCAGTAGAATAAGCCAGTCACAAAAAGAAATAATGTATGATTCCACTTACATGAGGTTCCTAGAGCAGTCAGATTCGTAAAGACAGGAAGTTCAAAAGGTAGGTGCCAGGGACTGGGAGTCAGGGGTGGGGGAGTTCATGTTAGAAACTCTGGGTACAGAGTTTCAATGTGGGAGGATTAAAAGAATTTTGGAGATTGTTTGGCGGTTATAGTTGCACAGCAGCATGCATATAGTTAATACAACCAAGCTATACATTTGAAAATGGTAAAAATGTTAAGTTTTATGTTGTATGTAATACCACATACAAAGTAATGAAAAAGAGGGGGATTCCAGTATAGCCAGAGGAGGCGTATTTATGCCATGCCCTGTCTCCAGACTCTCCTCTTCTCCTCCACTCTGCCCATGGCTGGGGAAAGGGCTTCAGTAGGATTGTCCATGAGCTTGATTTGTGTTTGCTAAAGTTGGGGCACATTCAGAATGGGGTTGACACCTTAGGAAGTGGAGGGGCTAAGAGGCAGGTTCACCAACCAGCAGTGGGGTCAGGAGCGTGCTGTTACCTCTGGAATATCAAGGCCAAGGTCTCAATATTTCCTGTCCCCCAGAGTAGGCCCCTCTGCGGGAGAGCTGGTGAGAGCAGTCTGTGAGTGCTGCCTGGGGAGCCACTGGGAAGGGTGGAGTCTGCAGCAGCATGAAGCCATGTGGAGTGCCCAGTGGGGAAAAGCAGCCTGGGAGGTGGAATGTTTTGTTCAAAGCCTGAGAATTAGGTGAGAGGCCTCAGCAATTGGGTAATTAAAAAGAAAACAAAAGCCCATGAAATTGCTTCATGGAAGTAAGAGTTTGCTTTCACTGTGTCAAGCCCAGAGTGCAGGGAGCCACCCAGCTAAGTAGAATCCATTGCCTCTCCCCAGGAAGGGCCCCAAACAGCAGCTAGTGGGAGAATGGAGAAGAGGAGAAGACGCCCACACCTTCTTCTCCAAAGCAGGCAGTCTTTAGGCCTCACTTAGCCAAGAAGAGAAGGACTTTGAATGAGGACTGAATGGCTTGTTAGTATCTTGGACTGAACCTGCACAAGTTACTAAACCAATGCTGATTTTATGATCTTAACACTGTAGAACCATCCATTATCTAAGAGTGAATGCAGAAGTCATGAGATTTGCCCAAGTATCCATTCAGGGATAGAGGAAATTATCTTCATAATTATATTTTGAAGGCACCACGGGAGAATAAACAAAAACAAACAAACAAATAAAAGACAGTTATTGGCTTTGCTACAAAACTGGTTTAGTCAATATACAAATTGTACTCCCAGCCCTTTTTCCCCCCAGAATATCTTTATTTTTTTCTACATATGAACATTTTTTTCCCCAGTGTCTTTGTAAAGACTTTTATTTTTGTGGTCCACATGCTTTAACTTGTGTATGGAAATAATCTGGACCGAGTCAGCAATCGTGGGTTCTAGTCTGTGGTCTTCTTTATTTTATTTTAATTAATTAATTTTATTTATTTATTTATTTATTTTTGAGACGGAGTCTTTGTTGCCGGGCTGGAGTGCAGTGGCGCGATCTTGGCTCACTGCAACCTCCACCTCCTGGGTTCAAGCAAGTCTCCTGCCTCAGCCTCCCGAGTAGCTGGGACTACAGGTGTGTGCCGCCACGCCCAGCTAATTTTTGTATTTTTAGTAGAGATGGAGTTTCACCATGTTGGCCAGGATAGTCTTGATCCCTTGGCCTCCTGATCCGCCTGCCTTGGCCTCCCAAAGTGCTGGGATTACAGGTGTGAGCTCCTGCGCCCGTCCTCTTCTTTTTTTTAATTTAAATTTTTATTTTAAGTTCTAGGGTACATGTTCAGGATGTGCAGAGTTGTTACATAGGTAAACGTGTGCCATGGTGGTTTGCTGCACAGATCAACCCATCACCTAGGTATTGAACCCAGCATCCATTAGCTATTTTTCCTAATGCTTTCCCTCCCTGAGTCTCAGTCTTCTTAACAGGGGGTGGTGGGGGGGAAAGAAATATGTCTCTTGCCATGTGACAATGTTATTATGAAGATTAATATATTAGCACTGGGCTATTTATTTGGGGAGTGAGGGTGGAAGGAATAAATGCTACATTTATACCTTTGAAAATTGTTAAATACTCTTCTATTAATGTTTGAGCCTCCTTTCTTTATTTGCATTGTATATGAAACAGTCCTTACAAAATGAATCACTTAATATGTTGGCACAAATATAGTCTTTCTTGGTCAATGTTCGCATAGAAACCATTTGGACTTATTTTACTCAAAAAGGGAGTTATTAGAAGGATGCTGGGGAAGGATATCTGCATTCCTGAGGGCCAAGACTCAGGGAGCAAGAAGCCATCAGGAATTCCCAGGCCTCATCTGCTTCATTCTTTTCTTCCAAGATCATATCACTGTAGTTTCAGCCAAACACAGAGATCACAATTCCATAGTCCCCAAGAAACAGCTGGGTTAGGGACATAGGTCTCTTAATATAGAAGGGCTGCCAGGAACTCAGCTAGTGGGTGTGTGGGGACAGACCTTGGAGAAAAGGAGTAATTGTGCACTGGATTGACATAAAAGCAGTGTCTGCTCTGAAGCTATAGCAGCTTCCCTTATCCATGGGGTATTGATATGTTTCAAGACCCCAATGGATGGCTGAAACCTTAAATACTACTGAACACTAGACATACTGTTTTTTCCTCTACATACCTACGATGAAGTTTAATTTATAAGTTAGGCACAGTAAGAAATGAACAACAATAGCTAATAATGAAATAGAAAGAATTATAACAGTATACTTTAATAAAAGTTATGTGAATGCGGCCTCTTTCTCTCTCAAAATGCTTTGTTGCACTGTACCAAGGGTAAACTAAAAACCATGGACAGTGAAACTGCAGATAAGTGGGGACTGTTGTATTTGGAAATGAAGCTGTCATTCATTTCCTTCCTGCCCAAAACCCCACTGTATTAGGCCGTTCTTGCATTGCGATAAAGAAATACGTGAGACTGGGTAATTTATGAAGAAAAGAGGTTTAATTGGCTCGCGGCTCTACAGGCTGCACAGGAAGCATGGCACCAGCACCTGCTTGGCGTCTAGGGAGTCCTCAGGAAGGTTTCAATCATGGCAGAAGGCGAAGGGGAGCAGATACATCACACGGTGAAAGCAGGAGCAAGCTGGGGTAGGGAGGTGCCACACAATTTTAAGCAACCAGATTGCGTGTGAACTGAGTGAGAGCTCACTTATCACCAAGGTGATAGCCCAAGCCATTCATGAGGGATCTGCCCCTGTGATCCAAATACCCCTGGCAGGCCCCACCTCCAACATTGGGGATTACTGTTTCAACCTGAGATTTGGGTGGGGACAAATATCCAAACTATCTCACCAACCATCCCCTAACTGTGATCACTGCAAATAAACTCTAGTAACAGAAAAAGCAGTCCAATGAAAGATATAACAATTTTTCTATTTCTTCTGAGTTTAGAAAAACGAGCTAGAAATTTGGTGTGTGGGAGAGTTCGTCTAAAGTCTTGTATATGCTCAAGAATGTCTTGTCTATGAGTGTGCTCTATAACATTTCGAGAAACTACAGAAGGAAATTATAACGTCTTTTCCCATGAAAACTATTAGGAAAATGGGGCCGGGTGCAGTGGCTCATGCCTGTAATCCCAGCACTTCGGGAGGCCGAGGCGGGCAGATCACGAGGTCAGGAGATGGAGACCATCCTGGCTAACACGGTGAAACCCCGTCTCTACAAAAAATACAAAAAATTAGACGGGCGTGGTGGCAGGCGCCTGTAGTCGCAGCTACTCGGGAGGCTGAGGCAGGAGAATGGCGTGAACCCAGCAGGGGGTGCTTGTAGTGAGCCTAGATCGTGCCACTGCACTCCAGCCTGGGCGACAGAGAGAGAGACTCCGTCTCAAAAAAAAAAAAAAAAAAAAAAATGGATGCCAGTTGACTGGCTCAAATTTCTATTTGTAGACTTGGTAGATTTGGAACTCTAAAGTAGATCCTATGAGGAGACAGATAATTGAACAACAACAAAAAAAAAGTAGAAAAACTCTGTGTCCTAGATGACTCCATGAAATGTAAGTCAAACACTACGGTATACCATATTTACCCTAACAGAGAAACACTCAGAAACCTAGCCGGTTTTTTGAGGGAAGAACTATTTGTATAGAAACCTGGAGGTACAAACCATTTAGTAGGAGAATTGTCCTATTGTGCCTTCAGCCACATCTCATTTAAAATTGTGAGTAAAGAAAATTCTAGAGCCTGTAGTAAAAATATTTATTCAAATGTAAATTCATTTATTCAAATACATTTTATCTACCCTTTCCTTCCATCAGGCACTTTCTCAAGGACCTCTCTAGTATAGTATTTTGGGATCTTGAATCAGCTGCTGACCATGGCTCTTAGTTGCATAGAGACCTCTTGTTGTAAACGCATTTGCTTGTCGTGGAGCTTAACATTTATTATTTAGTAACCAAAGATAGACATGGGTTCAGGACCCTGCAGAAATTAAACAGACGTCCTTGAAAAACTTGATTGTGTCCTGCTTATCTTTTCATTTCTCCTTTTCCTGGGTTTTCACTGATATCTGTATGGGAAAAATATAGCTATATTTTCCTCTTGTATTCTCAAAGGCAAGTAAGTACTGAGTAGCCCAGATTCACCATTTGACAGGAAACAGAGTGTCATCACTGTGGGCAGATCTAATACCAATGGAAAAGAGCTGATGTAATTTATATGCTCTCTATGATTTCTGGAAGTCTTTACAGAATTGTTTTGTATTGTAAGAGCAGCCAAAGGGAGCTGTACTAAGCAACATTTAACAGAGTAGTAAAATGCATTTCAGACCGGGAGGAATTCAGCCATGCTAGAATATGGTGCCTTCCACATTGAAGGGCAAATCACAATCAGAATAAGGCCCACAAAGTTTATTTCACCTACTGTGTTTGGAACTTTGCCAAACCGCAACTTTAACAGTGTCATAGACATATAAATATATAATGTACATGAACAAATGACCAGTAAACTTTGACATCTGGTTTTTATCTTAAGTCTGTTTCTTTGTCTTGTCACTGTGGAAAAAAACCCGGAAAAGTCTTGAAAGCTAATTAGCTCCAAATTTATTTTAGGAATGAAGGGCCAAAGAGTTTTGATGACAAATTTTTCTTTGTTGCAGCTGCCAAGCTGGTCTCTGACCCCTCAATTTAATGGAAGTGATTATTTATTTGCACATGCGTCCTTTGTTTTTTTCAATACAGAACTCTCTTTCCTGGAAATAGGCACCTGGCTTCTAATTCCCATTTGCAAAGAATTAGCTGTCTTAAACGAGCTTTAAAATACTGTACTAAACATCTCTTTCAATATATTCCTTTATTCAACTGATTTCTAGGCTTTATCAGAGGGAATGTATAATAATAATATGTATTTTTTTGAGTTTATATTTTCCTTCAAATTAAAAAATTTTTTTCTTTTAAGACTAATTTCCCACCCAGTTTACATATTCTTAGTGAGTGTGCATGCACACACACACATACGTACACATACACACACACACTTTCTACATTCTTGTCTTTTTCATTATATTTATGAATATGTTATTCTGGTATAGGCGTAAATGAAAAGTTATTAATTTCAGTTTATTGATTGTCTATTATTTTGAAAGACCAAAGTTTGACTTAATTCCACTTTATCATAATCACAAAACTTCTGATGGGCTATCTTGTCCTTTTAAAGCAGTTAAATAGCTTTTATATAAATATGAATGTGTATATTATATGTACACAAATGTATATATACATACATATTTGAGAAATATATATAATACATATGGCATATATATGAAAGCACCACTGAATCAGACACATTATATACATTTCTCTTTATTTTAAAGCAAAAACCGTTTAGGGGGAAATGTATAGGCTGAAGTTAAAGATTTGGGAACTCAGTGGTCATAAAGTTGCTGGTCTAATGATGTCAATGTCAGTCCTCCAGCCTAATGGGAAAGGTATGGAGAACCCCTTAGCTTTCTTCTCAACAGAACTTGTCTCCTTTTCCTCCTCTGCACACTGTGAGACTTTGTAGGACTTAGAAGGCTATGTCTGTGAATCAACCAGGAAATAGATCTCTCTGCTGGGCTTAATCAACCTCTGCTGCCCTTAGGTCTTCACAGAGGTCCTGGGATTGCAGGTTCTGGACCTAGCCCAAGGAAGCTCAGTTTTTCCTTGCCAAAATCTACGCAAATAACATCCAGAAGAGGATCACTTTTTCTTTTTGTTTAAGAGCATGAATTTAAGTGTCACTCATTCTCCCATGTAAACATTGGCATAAATAGCTGATTTTATCCTTGGGATGGCATAGTCTACCCCACGACTGCGAAAAGAACCTGAACTCTGCCATGGTAAATAAACCCCTCATCTTGCCCAAGAAGAAGGACATTTATATGGTTATAAATGCCTACATTTTATTACAGGCTTAAAATTTGAAACAAAATGTAAACATTGTGTTTGGCATAGTTGGGAGTAAATTTACATTGCTAATGGTTTCAAAACAAAAATAAGCTTTAGTTAGCAAGGAAAACTTTAATAATTCTATTGAAAATAAATTTTACTGCTATGGCAACTGTAAAACAAAGATAATAAACAAAAGATAACCATAGCGTGAAACCATATCACATTTGTGGGCCGTGGGCTGGGAGATTGAATCCTTAGTACTTCTTATGAAAACACAGTGCTTCAGTCAATTTCTGGATCTTACTGTCGGCATACTCTTATGAAGACACGTTATTTTGCTTAGTCTGCTTGCCTTTTAGTGAACTTAGTTATATTCATGTCTAAAAAAACCTGTAAACTTATTACGCATGACTCATCTTTTCATAGTCTTCAAAATGATTTTAAGGATAGATAATGATCTAGTAAACTAATGTTACAATTAACTATTAATCATTGGCTGTTTAGATTTATAGTTTCACTTTTGTGGTTTTTGCCTCTATTGACGTATTTTCTAAGGATAAATTTCTAGGAATAAAATTCTTGTGTGAAGGAGTTATTGATATTTATTTTTCTTTTCTTATCTTTTCCTTTTTTTTTTTTTTTTTTGAGATGAAGTCTAGCTCTGTCACCCAGGCTGGAGTGCAGTGTTGCTCACTGCAACCTCCACCTCTCGGGTTCAAGCGATTCTCCTGCCTCAGCCTCCTGAGTAACTGGGATTACAGGCGCTAACCATGCCCAGCTAATTTTTGTATTTTTAGTAGAGACAGGGGTTCCACCATGTTGGCCAGGCTGGTCTTGAACTCCTGACCTCAAGCAGTCCGTCCATCTCGGCCTCCCAAAGTGCTGGGATTACAGGCGTGAGCCACCACGCCCGGCCCATTTATTTTTCTTATTTAAACATTTTCTTCCTTTGACTTGTTTGCTTGTGTTTGTTCTCAGTTTTTAGAATCATTAAACATTTTTGGTCATATAGAAAAATATACAGAAGGCTGGCCGGGCGTGGTGGCTCACGCCTGTAATCCCAGCACTTTGGGAGGCCGAGGCGGGCGGATCACGAGGTCAGGAGATCCAGACCATCCTGGTTAACGCGGTGAAACCCTGTCTCTATTAAAAATACCAAAAATTAGCCGGGCGTGGTGGCGGGCGCCTGTAGTCCCAGCTACTCGGGAGGCTGAGGCAGGAGAATGGCGTGAACCCGGGAGGCGGAGCTTGCAGCGAGCCGAGATCGCGCCACCGCACTCCAGCTTGGGCGACAGACTGAGACTCCGTCTCAAAAAGAAAAAGAAAAAAAAAGAAAAGTATACAGAAGGCTCTTATTTTATTTATCTTTAAGACCTTTTCCCCTGTTGTTTAGGCACTTGTGTAAGCTCAAGACACATCTGATGAATCAAAAGATAGTCCTTTGGTGCTTTAGAAATGTGGTTTTGAGATTAAATCAAATCAATAAGTCTTTATTGAGCATGTGTTAAGTACAACAGCACAGACCAAAGCGCAAAGAGATTCTGGAAATTTCGACTTAATGAGTTAATTCAGGCTCCACTAGGGCCGAAGCTGTTGTTCACTTTTCTTCTTCTTGGGTGACAGGTGGGTCTGCATCACAGCTGCTCTGGAGGAAGAGCAGCCATCTCTTCCTGCTGTCACCATTGCCTTGGTAGGACTGGTGTGTGTATGGGTGTGCACTTGTCTTTCTTAACCTTTTACTTTTGAAGATCTTCCTTCTTCATCTTGTCCTGCTCTCTGGAAGGTGAGAGGTTGCTTATGTCATCTCCATTTGTGTGCAGTCTAAAATGGCTACAGGGCAGTCTAAGCAAAGAGGCTGGAGGAGGAGATGTTGGATATTTCAGGAGAAGACCCTGAAGAAATCCCTTCTCCCTAGAGGAAAAAAGTCGCGGGGAACAATCCAGATGGCTATACCGAATAAAGCAGTTTTTAGTCAACTTCTACCACCTAGTGGCCATTTCTGAGAGGCTCTTTTCCACTTTATTTTTAAAAGTATTTTGACATACGCAAAGACGTTTGTATCTGTTAATCCATGTTTTCTTTAAAAATGTCAAGATCAAAATAACACAGTGTCACAAAGAGAAGTAATCATTGCAAGAACTAAAACCCAGAGATGCTTAAAGATGGTTCTTGGGCAACCACTTATATTTTAGTTTGTTCTCTTCAGTCCTATTTGAATTTTTAAAATTCTATTTGAATTTTCATTGTCACATGTGTATGATACTTTTATAATATATATTGTAAGTTTTTAAATTTATAAAGGTCTTTTTAAAATATAAATAAAGCCGGGCACGGTGGCTTATGCCTGTAATCCCAGCACTTTGGGAGGCCAAGGCTGGCAGATCAACTGAGGTCAGGAGTTCGAGACCAGCCTGGCCAACATGGTGAAACCCTATCTCTACTAAAAATACAAAAAATTAGCCAGGGATGGTGGTGCGTGCCTGTAATCTCAGCTGTTCAGGAGGCTGAAGCAGGAGAATTGCTTGAACCGGGGAGGCAGAGGTTGCAGTGAGCAGAGATCTCGCCACTGCACTCCAGCCTGGGCGACAGAGTGAGACTCAACCTAAAAAATACACACACACACACATAAGTTTTGAGGGGTGCTAATTTCTGGCAATTAGTGCAAAAGGAGTATTAAATATGAATGTGAAAAAAGTTTAAAAGGAAAAATTTTAAATGTTTGTTTTTCAGATAACCTTATATAACATGGGAAATAAACATTACTTAAAAATTTACTTCATTTGCTCCTACTTCACCAAATCAAATGGTTTCCATTTCTCAGGTTGTTTTCATTCATTGATCAATATGCAAACATAGTTTTTCTCTCATATATAACAGTCCATCCAGATTTTCTGACATGGGATCAGAATCTTTAAATGCTTCATTATAGAAACATCACCATCTACAAAGGGGGCATGAGTGAAATCAGTAGAATTTTCTTTGCTTGAGATCTCTTTTGCCAGAAGGGCAAGTGGCTTTTGTCAAATGAATTGCGTTTTGATGAAACAGTGTAGCTGATACTCAGAAGGCTGGAGCGAACCTTCTGGTACAGGAGAGGGCCCTTCTGTTGTGTAAGTTTTGCAGTAGCACAGACTGCATTCTTAGCTCTGACACAGTCTTCGTGATTTTGGACAAAAACTAGGCTTTCAGACTCGATTCTTTGGTGCATTAGTTTGCTAGGACTGCCATAGCAAAGTACCACAGACTGTGGCTTAAACAGCAGAAATGTATTGTCTCACAGTTCTGGAGGCTGGAAGTCTGAGATCAAGGTGTTGGCTGGGTTGGTTTCCTCTGAGACCTCTTCTCTTGGTTTGCAGGCAGATGCTGTCTTGCTGTGCCCTCATGTGGTCACCCCTCAGGGTGTGTCTGTGTCCTGTGTCTGTGGCCTCATCTCCTCTTCGTATATGAATATCAATCATATTAGATTAGGGTCCACCCTTAATGACCTCATTTTAACCCAATTACCTCCTTAAAGATCCTATTTCTAAATAGAGTCACATTCAGAGGCACTGGGGCTTAGGGCTTCAGCACTTGAATTTTGGAGAGTCACAACTCAGCTCATAGTGCCTGGCTTGGGAATATGGCTAATAATTTCGCCTGGCAGAATTGTGCAGTTTCGAGGTCATGTTTAGAAAACTCCTCGTGTGATGCCAAGGCACACAGTAGCTGCTCAATGAACAAGCTGTTATCCCTGCTTAAGTTTGGATTTTGAATATCAGATTTCCTTAAAGTGAGGAGCCCCTATAACAGAATCCAGGGATTTTTAAAATATTGGATCAAAATGCCCTTCAGTCAGCTAGGACCTGACACTAATCCATCTCATTGCGTCTTCTCTGGCCTTCATGCTGCACTAAGACACTGCACGTACTAAATGCTCCACTTTTAGGAATGCTTAATTGTCCTGTCTGGGTCCACTTACTCCAGTTATTCCAGCTTACCCTGGGAGGCAGTAAGCCATCCCAAGAACCATGGTTAGGACCATAGGTCCTGGAGTCCCCAAGATGTCCAGCTCCATTGCTTACATCCTAGACATAGGCATGGTATTTAACCTCTTTAAAGCTTCGGTTTCCCCATTTGTGAAATGGGGGTAATTGCATCAGTACTAAATCTGTAGCATTCTTTTGAGAACTGAATAAAATGGTCAAAATAAAGCCCTTGGCATAATGGTAACAGACAATAGGTAAGCTCTTAATTTAAAAAATGTTTAAAAATGTTTTTGAGACAGGGTTTCACTCTGTCTCCTAGGCAGTAGTGCAGTGGTGCTATCACAGCTCACTGCAGCCTCAAACTCCTGGGCTTAAGTGATCCTCCCATCTCAGCTTCCCGAGTAGGTGGGACTACAGGTGCTGGCACCATACCTGGCTAATTTCATTGATTTTAATTTTTTGGCAGAGTCTCGTTATGTTGCCCAGGGTTGTCTCAAACTCCTGGGCTCAAGCGATCCTCCTGCCTCATCTTGGTTTCCTGAAATGAGGGGATTAAAATATAAACCATCATGTCTGGCCGGTAAACTCATTACTGTTGGCTTCTATTATGATTTTTATTTGCCTCCCAGTACCTAGGTATCTAATTATAAGAGGAATGCCCTTTCAGAATCCCTGTCATAGTATTGCAGTTAGCAGGGCTAGCTCCGCTGCATTCCTGAGAAGTGATGCTTGGGAGGCTGATATCTCTCCTGTATCCTGCTGCTACCCCATAAAGGAGGAGCGCAGTGGGGCTCAACTCCCAGCCTGCACACCTCCTCCTCTTCCTTAGCTTGCTGATCTTTCTCTTAAGGGCTTTTTCCTCCCTCTGCCTACCCCGGTAATGACTACCCTCTTTTCCATTTTTTTTTTTAACTTTTATTTTAGGTTCAGGGGTACATGTAAAAGTTTGTTACGTAGGTAAACTCATGTCACAGGGTTTTGTTGTACAGATTATTTCATCAGCCAGGTACTAAGCCCAGTACCCAATAGTTATCTTTTCTATTCCTCTTCCTCCACCCACCCTCCACCCTCAAGTAGACCCCAGTGTCTGTTTTTTCCTTCTTTGGGTTCATAAGTTCTTGTCATTTAGCTCCTGCTTATAAGTGACAACATGTGGTATTTGGTTTTCTGTTCCTGTGTGACTTTACTAAGGATAATGACCTCTAGCTCTGTCTATGTTCCTGCAAAAGACATGATCTTGTTCTTTTTTATGGCTGCTTAGTATTCCATGGTGTGTATGTACCACGTTTTCTTTATTCAATCTGTCATTGATGGGCATTCAGGTTGATTCCATGTATTTGCTATTGTGAATACTGCTGCAGTGAACATTCGCCTGCATGTCTTTATGGCAGAATGATTTCTGTTCCTCTGGGTATACACCCAGTAATGGGATTGCTGGGTCAAATGGTAGTTCTACTTTTAGCTCTTTGAGGAATCGCCATACTGCTTTCCATAATGGTTGAACTAATTTACACTCACACCAACAGTGTATAAATGATCCCTTTTCTCTGCAACCTAGCAGCATCTGTTATTTTCTGACTTTTTAATAATAACCATTCTAACTGGTGTGAGGTGGTATCTCACTGTGGTTTGAATTTGCATTTCTCTAATGATTAGTGGCATTGAGCTTTCTTTCATATGCTTGTTGGCCGCATGTATGTTTTCTTTTGGAAAGTGTCTGTTCATGTCCTTTGCCCACTTTTTAATGGGGTTGTTTGTTTTTCTCTTGTAAATTTAAGTTCCTTATAGATGCTGGATATTCGACCGTTGTCAGATGCATAGTTTGCCAGTATTTTTTCCCATTGTGTATGTTGTCTGTTTACTCTGTTGGTAGATTCTCTTGCTGTGCAGAAGCTCTTAAGTTTAATTAGATACCACTTGTCAATTTTTGCCTTTGCTTTCAGTTGCGATTGCTTTTGGTGTCTTTGTCATGAAATCTTTGCCCATTCTTTTTTTTCTTTTTGCAGACGAAGTCTCGCTCTATCGCCCAGGCTGGAGTGCAGTGGCACGATCTCAGCTCACTGCAACCTCCGCCTCCTGGGTTCAAGCAATTTTCCTGCCTCAGCCTCCAGAGAAGCTCGGACTACAGGCGCACACTGCCACACCCAGCCAATTTTTTGTATTTTAGTAGAGACGGGGTTTCACCATGTTGCCCAGGCTGGTCACGAACTCCTGAGCTCAGGTAATCCACATGCCTCGGCCTCCCAAAGTGTTGGGATTACAGGTGTGAGCCATCGTGCCCAGCCTCTCTGCCCATTCTTATGTCCTGAAGGGTATTGCCTAGGTTGTCTTGTGGGATTTTTATAGTTTTGGGTTTTACATTTAAGTCTTTAATCCACTGTGAATTGACTTTTGTATATGGGGTAAGGAAGATGTCCAGCTTCAATCTTCTGCATGTGGCTAGCCAGTTATCCCAGCACCACTTATTGAATAGGAAGTCTTTTCCCCATTGCTTGTCTTTGTCTAGTTTGTTGAAGATCAGGTGATTGTAGGCATGCAGCATTATTTCTGGGCTCTCTATTTTGTTCCATTGATCTATGAGCCTGTTTTTGTGTCAGTACCATGCTGTTTCGGTTACCGTAACCCTGTAGTATAGTATGAAGTCAGGAAGCATAATTTCTCCAGCTTTGTTCTTTTTGCTTAGGATTGCCTTGGCTATTCAGGCTCTTTTTTGGTTCCATATTATTATTATTATTATTATTATTATTTATTTTTTTTTTTTGGAGTCTCACTCTGTCACCGAGGCTGGAATGCAGTGTCACAATCTTGGCTCACTGCAACTTCTGCCTCCTGATTTCAAGCGATTCTCCTGCCTCAGCCTCTTAAGTAGCTGGGATTACAGGTGTATGCCACCATACCTGGCTAATTTTTGTAATTTTAGTAGAGATGGGGTTTCACCATGTTGTCCAGGCTGGTCTCGAGCTCCTGACCTCAGGTGATCCACCCACCTCAGTCTCCCAAAGTGCTGGGATTACAGGCATTAGGCACCACGCCTGACCCCATATTAATTTTAAAGTAGTTTATTTTTTCTAGTTCTGTGAAGAATGTCACTGGTAGTTTGATAAGAATAGCATTGAATGTGTACGTTGCTTTGGATTGTATGGCCATTTTAATAATATTGATTTTTCCTATCCATGAGCATGGGATGTTTTTCCATTTTTTGTGTCTTCTCTGATTTCTTTGAGCAGTGTTGGCGATTTCTCACCTCCCTGGTTAGCTGTATACCTATTTTATTCTTTTTTTGTGGCAATTGTGAACGGGATTGCCTTTCTGATTTGGCTCTCAGCTTGACTGTTGTTGGTTTATAGGAATGCCAGTGATTTTTGTACCTTGATTTTGTATCCTGAAACTTTGCTCAAGTTGTTTTTCAGCTGAAGGAGCTTTTGGGTTAAGACTCTTTACCTAGTTATAACCACGTTACGGTATCCAAAAGAACCTTCTCTTGGCCGGGCGCAGTGGCTCATGCCTGTAATCCCAGCACTTTGGGAGGCTGAGGTGGGCAGATCACCTGAGGTCAGGAGATTGAGACCAGCCTGGCCAACATGGTGAAACCCCATCTCTACCAAAAAAAAAAAAAAAATTAGCTGGGCATGGTGGCGGGCACCTGTAATCCCAGCTACTCAGGAGGCTGAGGCAGGAGAATCTCTTGAACCCAGGAGGTGGAGATTGCAGTGAGCAGAGATCACACCACTGTACTCCAGCCTGGGCAACAAGAGCAAAACTCCGCCTCAAAAAAAAAAAAAAAAAAAAAAAAAAGAATCTTCTCTTTCTCTTGCTTTCCGTTGACAATTCCTCCCCACACTTTCCCTCTCTTCTCTGCAAAACTTCTTGAAAGAGTAGGCAGTATGCTGGACATTTACTTCTGCGCCATTCATATCCTCCCTAGCACCTTCACCTTTTCATCCTGCTCCTGGAGTTCTACCTGAAACAGCTCCCTTGAAGCAATTCTTCTCTTTTGCCTTCCTACTTGTTTTGTCTTTGCAGTTCTTATTGCCCAATATCTCCCTACTCACCCACTTTTTTTTTGAGATAGGGTCTGGCTCTGTTGCCCAGGTTGGAGTGCAGTGGCATGATCACAGCTGACTGAAGCCTTAACCTCCTGGGTTGAGCAATTCTCCCATCTTGGCCTCCCGAGTAGCTGAGACCACAGGTACATGCCACTGAGCCAGGCTAGTTTTTATTTTTATTTTTTGCAGAGATGGGGTCTCCCTACATTGTCCAGGTTGTTCTTGAACTCTTGGCCTCAAGCAGTCCTCCTGCCTCAGCCTCTCAAAGCCACAGGGCCCAGTCCCACATCTCCTTTTTGAAACTATTTTTGTCTGGTTTTCATGACTTTGCTCTGGATTGTCACAAGACTAGTAAACTTCCGCAGATGTCTCTAAGTCTCTAACTTGATACTACACTTCTGGAGTGTGGCAGGACCTGGGACATGAACCCAGCTTAGACACAGGGAGGTAGTTGGTGTAAAGAAGGGAATGGGCACAATTGGAGCCAGGGGCCTGATTGGGAAGACTTCTTGGGAGAGCTGCCTTCCCTCTGTTCTGCTTCTCTTCCCATCTCTTACATCTTTTTCTTGCTTGCCTTTCTGATCCCACTTCTTAAAGGTGGTAGGACCCAAGTTTCAGTGTTCTGTTCCCATTCAACCTTCTTATCCCTCCTAATACTTCAGTGATCATATCCACGCAGGTAAATGTCTCTTGACCTTTCTCCTGACCATCAGCCCATCATCTCTTATGACTTGCTAAGGACTTCCAACCACATCCAGCCCACATCTCAAACTTAACTTTAGGGGTGCCATTATTTCTTCATACTGCCTTGCACTGTGGTCCTTTCCTCTCAATTACTTCCACTCCAACTCCCTTCCACTTTCCCACCACCTCTCTCCTGCCTTCCCACTTCCATTCCTCCCAACCTGTGCCTGGGCTCCTCATCCTGCTGCCTCTCTTTTCCCTCAGGGTCCTCTTTCCCCCAAAGCCTAGTTGGTACAGATTCCCCGCTGCTTCAGAATCTTTAATGGCTCCTTCTTGGTGATGAGAAAAAAGCTCAACCCCTTAGGTAGCCTGGCATTAAAGGCCTTTCACAACCTGGCCTTCACCTGCATCTCTGAAGTCGCCTCCTCTGGATTCTCGCCAAGATGAGCTGTCAGATTCAGGTTGGGGGTTCTGTTAGACAAGCCATGTGGCTTGACTCTCAATTTTCCTCTTGCCTGAGAGATTCTCCCTGTCTTCTCTCCTCTTTCACAAAGATCACCTGAGCCCATAGTGGTTTTCTGCCTCCTGCAAAGTTCTAAATAACTTTAAAAAATGCGTCTCTGTGTACTCCCCAAAGAGCCAAGACCCCTGCAGGCAGAACCTGTATTTTATTTGGGTGCAGAAAGTTTGCTGGGCAATCCAATCCTGTTGGATGCACTGCCTGTTACTAGCCATGCTGTGGGCAACTCTCTGCATCTCAGTTTCTTTGGTTTATTATAAAATTGGAATGATTCCTTCGTGCTTTCCTAAATGTTGGTTGTAATAATCAAAAGAGCGAATGGATGAGAAAATGCTTTGAAACTCTAATAATAAGCAATGTCAGATATTGTCAATTTTCCTTTCCAATCCCTGGCTTGTCTATCCGTATCCGTCTTTCTTACTATAAACAATCAAGTGTAAAGCAGACTTCTCAGCTTTAAGTTTTGCCTGGAAAGAACAATTGCAAAGGGCTATCACTCCTTAAGCCCCAGGACATAAGAAGATTACCAGCTGGGCACAGGGAGCTGGGATCCTTCTGCCAGGCTGCTTAGATGATGGGTGCCCGGAGGAGCAGGTACTTACCATCTGTCAAGGCGTCTAGCTCATGCTCAAGAATGCAGCTCAGTTTCTCAACTGACAACACACATCTGACCCAAGGTGTGAAGCTCAGGATCTCAGACATGTGTGATTCAGGATGATTCACTTCCCTGTCTGGTCCTGTGAGAACACTTTCGCCTTACGCATTTTCTGTTACTATCGTGGCCACCAGTGGAATGCAGATATTTAGTCTCTGCTCACTCCATTTGCCACCACTGCCAAATGGCCGATGCTGCTGAGGGCTTTTCTCAAACTGGCAGGTGTGTTCTCCTTATCACCTGTCCCTTGTGTGTTTCATTTTCTTTTCTCAATTTCTCCAAGGTTAGGACTAAAAAGAACACATTTATTTATTTATGACTTTATATGTACAGTGCTGGATGGTGTGCAAGCCAATTTCATAGGCTTATTCTTAGTTGGTCCTTATTGCTGTGAAGTTCACAGCCTTAAAATTTAAAATGTGAGGAATCGCAGGAAGTGGAAGAAATAATTGCACCTGGGATCCTGAACTATGTCACTGCAGACCTGCTTACCTACTGCCTTATTGCATGTCCTCTGTTACGTGTGAGCCAGTCTCATCTATTCAAGTAGCCTGTTATTTTTTTGAATTGATAGACTTTATTTTTTCTTTTTATAGAGACAGAGTCTCTTTATATTGCCTAGGCTGGTCTCCTGGACACAAGTGATCCTTCTGCCTTGGCCTCCCAAAGTGTGGGGATTACAGGCGTGAAACACCGTGCCTGTGCCCGATCAATAGACTTTTTTTTTTTATTTGAGATGGAGTTTTGCTCTTGTTGCCTGGGTTGGAGTGCAATGGCGCGATCTCGGCTCACCACAACTTCTGCCTCCTGGATTGACTATTTTTAACAGCAGTTTCAGGTTTGCAGAAAAACTAAACAGAAAGTACAGAGTTCCTGTATACTCCCTCCCGTTCCCCACAGCTTCCTCTATTATTAACATCTTGCATTGGGCTGCACATTTTTTACAACTGATGAGCCAATATTGATACATTACTATAAACTGAGGTCCATAGTTTACATTGGGGTTCACTCTTTGTGTTGTACATTCAATGGGTTTTGCCAAATGCATAATGTCGTGTATCCACTGTTACAGTATCCTGCTGAATGATTTCACTGCCCTAATAATCTCCTGCGGTCTGTCTATTCATCCCTTTTCCCTTCTCTTTGCCGCCAAGCAACCAGCTAATTTTTGCATCCCCCGCAGTGCCTAGCACTGCTTGTGTATCCAGGAGGTGCTAATTAAATGCATAGGTTGGTTGATGGCAAAGTAACCAAAGAGATGAAACCATGGATTTAATGTCTATGAGGATATCAACACATAGTCTTGGTGTGCTCAGGCAGTGCTTCTAGAACCATCATCTGTAGCAAATCATGGGATGTTCCAAATCAGCTCTTCATGAGCAGGAAGGTGGAAAGCCTCTGGATTAGGACAAAATCTTCTCAATGAGTGAAGTGCTTTAGTCAGCGTCTCCTGGGAAGGGCTGTGGTTTGATCACGGTGTGCAGCTTTGCTGTTTCCAGGGCCCTGGGGGCAAACCAGTCAGATGAGCTTCTGGCATTGACCTTGTGCAGGAATGGCAGCTGGAGCTGTGGGTGAGTGCACATTTCACTGGGCAAGTGCTTTTGCAAGAGCCTCAAGGGCTGTCAGTGCTATTCATTCCCCAATAGTGTTAGCTCATTCAGTGTCATTTCCTGGAAGACAGGTAAAGAAAATAGATGATTTTGATTGTTAGGGAGAATGACTTCCTTTGAAGAATGAATGGAAAAAAATGCCTTCCTGACAAGATGATAAAACCTCTTTATAATACTCATGCAAACTTCGACTAAACCATCTTATTTCTCAGTTGGGGTGGTGAAATGAATAATAGCAGAATAGGGGAAGGGAAGATAGAAACTAGCAATGATTGAGGGTTGCTACATATGAAGCTGTTCAAATGCATTATGTCATTAGAGTCAGTTCTTGCATATATGCCTGAATGGAAAGAATTTTGCAAAGATAACTTTTTTGAATGTCTACTTGGCTTTAGAACTCACATTCAGTTGTTTTGATAGAGGGGTAGGCTGCTGCAGACTGACCTTTCCAAATCCATGGGAACCAGGCTGGTGATAAAGTCGGCTGTCAATCACTAAGCAAAGCTTGGCAGATGGGTGGTGGTAGATGACCTGGGAGCAAGGAATATCTTTGGTGGATGACATGATTTGGCTGTGTGCCCACCCAAATCTCATCTTGAATTGTAGTTCCATTAATCCCCATGTGTGGTGGGAGGGACCTGGTGGGAGGTAATTAAATCACGGGGGCAACTACCTCCATGCTGTTCTCGTGATAGCGAGTTCTCACGAGATCTGATGGTTTTATAAGGGGCTTTCCCACCTTCATGCTGCACTTCTCTTTCCTGCCGCCATGTGAAGAAGAACATGTTTGCATCCCCTTTCATCATCATCATAAGTTTCCTGAGGCCTCCATAGCCATGCTGAACTATGAGTCAATTAAGCCTCTTTCCTTTATAAATTACCCAGTCTCAGACATGTCTTTATTAGCAGCATGAGAACTAACACAGTGGAATTGTAAACTATTTCCAGTGGTCATCACTGGTCTTCAGTCTCTGTTCTCACATACTGCAGTGTGGCCTCAGGGATGTGTTCTCATCCTCTTCTATACCTTTGCTGGAGCCTCCTCACCTGAGTGGCCCTCAGGAACGGGTAACTACCAATCAAATGATATATTGAAAGGTTAAAAACCCAGAGGCTAAATAGATCCCTGGAGATTAAAAAAGGAAGTTGTTCAATATTGCCTCAAGATTTTCATGATGTACTTTCAGACCCCTAAGTTTCCTTATGTACCACGTATACATACACTTCAGTTCAAACTCTGGCTGTTTAGAAGGCTAGTTGAGATGTAATGACTCGTTGTTCTTTGAGAAAGCGCAAAAAGCTGACTGGAGTAAGAACAAAAGAAGCGGTGGTTGCTTTTCTCAACAGGCAAAAGGTGAAGGGATGTGGTAATCATATCCTCAGAGGTTTCAGGCCAAAGACTTGAAGATGGCAACCCACTGTGAAGAGAGGGTCAGGTAACAAAAGCCTTCAAAACCCGACCAAGATGATCAAAGTAAAAATTCCTTAGCCACCCTCCCCACCCCTATGCATCAGAGCTGAGCTTCAGACACTGAATGAGGGCAGCCTGGAATCCAGGTGGCTCCCCAAGGTCAGTTCCTCACACCAGTGGGCTCCATGCTGTGTTCACACATTAATAAAAAGAATATGTCTCTTTAGTACGTTCATATTTTCTTTCTTTCTTTCTTTCTTTTTTTTTTTTTGACAGAGTTTTGCTCTTGTTGCCCAGGCTGGAGTGCAGTGGCATGATCTTGGCTCACTGCAACCTCCGCCTCCTGGGTTCAAGCAATTCTCCTGCCACAGCCTTCCTTGTAGCTGGGATTACAGGTGTCTGCCACCACGTCCAGATAATTTTTGTATTTTTAGTAGAGACGGGGTTTCACTATGTTGGCCAGGCTGGTCTCGAGTTCTGGACCTCAGGCAATCCACCCACCTCGGCCTCCCAAAGTACTGAGATTACAGGCATGAGCCACCATGCCCAGCCCTCATATTTCTTTTAAAATAAATTATATACATTATTTTAAATTGTAAAAATCCAAAAAGCCAAAAAATTTAAAAAGAATGAGATAAACAGTATCTTTCAAATAATTTTAAAAAATGGTATATAATAGTTAGATTTAGGCTTGGCTTCATATAAGAAAAAACAACTAATGGTGGCATAAACAAGGTAACAATTTTTCTCTGTTCCATAAAGGAAATCTAAAGGAAGGCAATCCAGGGGGGATATGGCAAAGTTGTCATGGAACCAGACTAATTCCAGTTATCTGCTTTGCCATTCCTAAGCTGTGGCTTTGTCTTTAAGGTTCAAGATGGCGTCTAGAGCTCCAGCCATTGTATCCATAGTCCCAGATGCCTGATGAATGAAAGAAAAGTCTCCTCTTCCCCTTTAAGATTTCTTTAAGTCCCATAAAACATTTTGAAACCAGATTGGAAGTCTTTTAACCTTCTGATTCCAACCTAGAGCAAGGAAATCCCCCAAGGAGTGCTCTACCCTGTGAAATCTTCTCTTCCCCATGTTGTCATGATCCTGCCCTCATGTGCTCTGACTATTGCCAAGCCTTGGATTTCACTTCTGGAATAATGCCTTGCTCAATATTAGAACCACCTTAGTTAGGATTTGGGGGAGGCGGCATGATTGAAGAACGTGAGTGCTGTTGATGACAGTATTGTTGGTGAAAGCAGCTCCAGTTCCACAACTTACGATCTGAGACATCGTGTGGCCATTCATGTACAGGCTTTCAGAACTGAGAGAACTTTGGTAGACTAATCAAGATGAGATAGGTTATCCGGTGGCAACAAAGACACCTACATATCAGTAGCTTAATTCAATGTATGCTTCCTTTTCTCTTGTTCATGTTTTATGTTCTATAGAAGTTTACAGGCGAGATCCTACTCACAGAGGCTCTTGGGATCAAGCCTGACAGAAGCTCCATCTGAAGACTTACTTTTATGCTATAGAGGCAGAAAAAGAGCGATGAATCAAGCACTGGCTTCTAAAGCTTCCGCCCAGATGGGAAGCATATCTCCTCTGCTCACATTTCACTGACCTAAGCCAGTCATATGGCCATCCTCAGCTTCAAAGAGGTTGGGAAGGCATTCCCACTATGTGTCTGGATGCCAGCAACTCAGAAATATTTGGTGAGTGCCTCTGTGGCTACTGGTAGTTTAGTTCTTATGCCTATGTTCCAGTTTTGTCCTCTGAAAGTCCAAATCTGAAATTCAAAATCTTACAAACAGGTTTATACTTGAAAACAGGTAAACATTCTCATAACATAAAGCTTAATAATATTCATGAGCTTATTTTTGCAAACTCTGCATCACACTGAAAAGAGAAGCTCTCTGGCTTCCTCAGCTCAGGGGCCGTCTCATTAGTTGGTCCCTAAGACCACAGTTGGAGACTGGTTCTACCTACTATGGAAGTTTCACCGGCCAGGACAAAATAAAAAAGAAAGGAAAAACCAGGATAAATGAGCTTTTGAGAAAGCAAAATTCACTCTTTTTAAGGAACTGTCCTAGCTTCTATCACATATTTATTATTTTTTTGAGGTTAAAAAAGGCTTTTCTTTATGAAATGGTGGCGATGGTAGTTGGTAGAAGTTTTTTTTTTTTTCTTTAAAGAAATGTATGGCTGGGTGCAGTGGCTCACACCTATAATCCCAGCACTTTAGGAGGCTGAGGCAGGCAGATCACCCAAGGTCAGGAGTTCAAGACCAGCCTGGCCAGCATGGTGAAACCCCGTCTCTACTAAAAATACAAAATTAGCCAGGGATTGTGGTGTGTGCCTGTAATCCCAGCTACTCGGGAGGCTGAAGCAGGAGAATTGCTTGAACTCAGGAGGCAGAGGTTGCAGTGAGCCGAGATCGTGCCATTGCACTCCAGCCTGGGCAAAAAAGAGCAAAACTCCATCTTAAAAAAAAAAAAAAAAAAGTAAATTTACTTGTCATTATATATCTCAGCTTCTTGTTTTTTCTTAAGTTTTTAGCAACCAGCCATGAAACAAAAGTTTAAAAGCCACTCATCTGGTTTCCCCTTTGTTTTCAAAGAAGGAAGCTAGAAAATAAAGTGATGTATCCCCAAACACACACATTTAATTGGAGAAAGAACCCCTAATCAATTCTTGAATTCAAATTTCAAATTGGCTGAATGGCATGAATCTTTCTTCCCCTGGAATAGCCTTACAGAGACCTGACCATTAACAGCATTTGCAAGAGAAGATTAAAGCACACAATTACTTTACTCACTGTGTAACACATGAGGAATATGGACGAGATGGGAAAAGTTTGAGTGGCTTAACGTCAAGCACTTCATTAATGAGACAAACTCCTGACTTCGGACAGTGGTCCACTTATAGACGCTGTCTTTGAAACTGCCTGCAGAGCCTCCTGAGATCTTCTAACGTGGCTGTTGAATTGGGGCATTTAAAAGCTCCTGGTGGTTGCAATGTGCATCAGTTTTGGGGGACAGGGAGGTCTCCTCTCTCTCATTAAGAAGACACAAGCCAGGAATTTATGCTGATCAGACAACATAAAAATCAGCTGTGAGAGGACTGGGTCAGAAAACCAATGAAGAGAGGTTGGCCAGAAGATTAAAAATCAGAAAAAGAGGCTTGAAATTGCTGCGCTTTCTAATGAAAATAAGGTTGCCACCTATTATTGTGGCCATTCAGGTTGTCCCCCTGTATATGAGAGCTGTGAGAGTAACAAAGTGCTACCTGTCAAGGGTCACATGAGACAATCAATGTGAAAGATGGAAAGAGAGGGCTGGTGCCTATCACCTAGGAATGATAGGTGATATGGCCAAGGTGATAAACAGTGAGATGGGGGCGAGTATCTCTTCCTCGGTGGAAGTTGGAGTAAATGTAGACACGGATAGAGAACAAGGTCTACTTATTCAAAACCGAGCAGCCGGAGGAGGAGCACTCCTCCCACAGTGAACTATTTAATTTTGAATAAATCTCTGACTGGAGAGATTCTGAGTTAGTGGGGTTAGCTGTTCCTATATTACATGTGGTAAACTGGCAGAAACAGGTTTAAACCATTGAGTGGTAGGTCTTTAGGCAGAGTAAAATTAATGTGCCCTTCCTTAATGGCTTTGGCTGTTTGACCAGGTAAACACATTTTGAGTGCCACATCTCTAGCGGAGGCTAATCACTGGGAGGTAAAGATGACCACAAGTTTTGGGCATCTCGGGATCACAGGTCTAGAGTGGGAGCCTGCAGCCTCTCTGCCAGTTTCCATGAATTATCTCACTATTGTGGCTTTAAGAAAATATGCACTGCAAAAGGAAGGTTATTTATATTATATATTTAGCCTAACACTAGGATAACATCCTTTGGCATGGCCACTATCTGATGGTATTTGAAACTGAACCAACTTCCTATTTCCAGGCATTAACAAATGAGAGTCTTCATGTTGTCTAATGTTATTTCCTGAGTTTAAGACTGATTTCTTTTCCCCAATTCATTCACATTTCTTTAAAGAAAAGATCTCCTTTAAACAATTAAATTTCCCAGAATTGTTTGAACATTGTTATTGTTCTCAATGAGAATATTTCCTATTTAACTCTAGTTATGTAACTTGATGGGAATTTTCTTGAGTATCTATCATTGCCATACTCAGAGAATTTGTAGGACACTTGACAGATAAATCAACCAGCCTGTCAAGAGTCAGAATCTTAATTTAGATCATTCATTCCAACAAGTCTCTGACCAGACAGGATGCAAAAATGAATAAGGCATGACATTTGCCCTCAAACAGCTTACAATTTAGAAGGGGAGATGAAAAGGAACATTGATTGTATATAAAGCATGATTGTCATAGCCCACCTTCTCCCATCTCACCTTCTTCTGGGGATAAAATTAAGGGAAGGGAGAGAGAATATTATGCATGAAAGTGCAGCATACTTATTAGCTAAGTATAAATCTCATTATATGAGTGGAGAGTGACAGTTTGTACTCAGGCATCAGAAAAAGCCATTTTCTCTAGTGAGAAAACAGCATATGATTGTGGGTAGGAATATGGGCTCTACAGCCAGATTTCCTGGGCCCAAATCCCTGCTCGGCCACTTACTATGTTTGAGATTCTGAGTAAGTTCTAACCTTCTGTGCCTCAGTTACCTCATCTAGAAATGGATATGAAATCAGGTTATTGTAAAGGTGAAATACCTTTAACAAGTTTAAATTGTATAGAATAGTGTCTGGCATGTTGTAAGTGTCCATGAGTTATTATTAGTAAACTTCTAAGAGATTTCCATATTCTTAAACACAATTTTTGGTAGTGATAATATTTATTTCCATTTAAACGTGGTTAAAAAAAAACCCCATGTTTACCATGCTTATGTGTAGAGGTCGGTAGTATTAATTTATTCATGCTGTTGTACGATGGATCTTTAGAGCTTTTTTTTGAGACAGAGTCTGTCTCTGTCACTAGGCTGGAGTGCAGTGGCGCTATCTCGGCTCACTGCAACCTCCGCCTCCCAGGTTCAGGCAATTCCCCTGCTTCAGCCTCCTGAGTAGCTGGGACTACAGGCACGTGCCACTATGCCCAGCTAATTTTTGTACTTTTAGTAGAGACGGGCTCTCACCATGTTGGCCAGGATAGTCTTGATCTCTTGACCTTGTGATCTGCCCGCCTTGGCCTTCCAAAGTGCTGGGATTTCAGGCATGAGCCACCATGCCCAGCCCTTTAGAACCTTTTGTTTTACAAAACTTTTTAAAAAGGATACTCTGTATCCTTTAAACTACACCTCTTCATTTTCCCCTTTCCCGGTCCCCAGCAGCCATCAGTTTACTTTCTGTTTCTAGGAATCTTACTACTTAGTTACTTCATATAAGTGGAATCATATAGTATTTGTTACCTGGCAAAAGAGTTATACATTTTACTTCCTTTGAGCTCCTAGATTCTGGCTACAATTTCATACCGCTAGTATTTCATGTTCATTGACTGTGTAAATGTAATCTGTAGATATGCATAATTTCAATACAACAGAGCAACTGCTGATCCTGCTAGTGATGCAAAGATTCTAGGCTATGACCTCAGATTGTGTCAGCATGGCATTACTCCATTTCCAATCTCATGAAGACTTGGTAGTATTCACAAGAAAGAGTTGTCCAGTAATTTAAATTTAAAAGATTGATAGAACAACCATCCCTTCATCATTTGCTCTTCTTTATCCTCTCTGTGGTCAACCTTTACATGTGTTAGCAGCCAGAACTTAGAAGCAGAGGGAAACTATAGATGTCATTTGTTTATTTGCAGGCAGCAGGATTCATGGTGTCTAATCTTCACCATGACATTTAAAGTAGGCACATTTGGGGATGGCTGTCCAAGGTGATGGTCTCCACTCGCCCCTCATTCAGGGTTGGTTTCCTGGGGGCTGTGCTTGTCTTGTGTTCCTATGGGGTCCACTTCTTCAGTTACACTTGATGACCTGAGAGAGGGACTCCCGACCTACTGAACTCACTAGGATCTTGCTCCTAAAGATCCAGAATCGGCTTCAAGAGGGTCGAGTTCTTCATGTGGCTGGATTACAAACAGGTAAACTCGGAAGCAGATTTGCAGAAAAAAGTAGGGATGAGCAAGACTTCCAGGGTCCTTCTGGCTTTCCAGAGCTGGCTGTAGTGTTTCCAGAAGACCAGCTTCCTTATGCCTTCAGCCTCCATGAAATGACTCTTGTTTCCTCACCAAAATTTGTTTTACTTAAGTTAGAGTATATTGGTTTTGATTAGTTGCAATTAAGAGTGCTAATTAATACAGCATTGTGTTGGAATGAGAAAGCTGTCAAAAAACTAAAGGAAGACTGCTATAGTACCCACACCAGAGATTTGGAGTTCGGAGGTTTACCAGTGAGGGATCAATTGGAGAAGGAGAACCACTATGAATATTGTGGAATAAGGAATGTATTGCAGGAATTAGACCTCACACAATTGTGAGAAGAGCTGGAGAAGCAGAAGTCTAAAAGGGGAGATGAAGGATCTGAGAAAGGTGTTTAACCAGCCCTGTGTGGGTGAATGAGTTGGGTCTTACAGAAAATCTGGGAGCTATGTGTGTACAGCTGTTGGAGGAGGACTGTGAAGGGGCTGGTATAGACACCTACAGAAGGTTGATGGTTCTGTGTCTACTTCCTCTGTGAATGTGCAGAGAAGCATCTCATAGGGAGCCTGGGGCTGCTATTGGTCCATGGAGCTAGTAGTTGAGGAGGAGACCTGGGCATGGAATAGGGAGAGGTAGGGCAAACTGGAAACCACCAGCACCTTTGCATCTGTCTCTGACTGTCTCCAACCAACAGTAACCTTAGAACAAAATGACTACTGCTCACTGCCACCTCCCAAATATTATTCTTTTGGCCAAGTGTAGCTGGGATCCATTCAGGGAAGGTGATTCTGCAAAACATAGTTCCCAGAATAATCAAGGTGAAAATGGAATAATCTTGCACACAGGTCTTTGATAAGACTAGGAATATATAATACATAACAGCTAGGAAAAAATATATAAATTTTCCCCAAGTGCTTATAATGAACAAACATATTTGGGAATCACATCCACCTAGCCTAGTCAACTAAATTAAAAGCCGGAGTCATCTTAGATGCTTTCCTCTCAATTACCCTCAATATCTATTTACCAGGTTTCATATAATTTTACTTCCTAAGTGTCTCTTGAATATGGCCCCATTTTCTCTCTTTCTCTCTCGCTCTCTCTTCTCTCATTTTGACACAAGGTCTTACTTTGTCACGTAGGCTGGAGCGCATTGGCATGAACATGGCTTACTGCAGCCTCAACCTCCCAGACTCAAGTGATCCTCCTGCCTCAGCCCCCCAAGTAGCTGGAACTACAGGTGCATGCTACCATACCGAGCTAATTTTTTTTTTGTAGAGATAGGGTTTCACCATGTCACCCAGACTGGTCTTGAACTCCTAGACTCAAGCGTTCCACTTGTGTTGGCTTCCCAAAGTGCTGGGATTACAGATGTGAGCCACTGCGCTCAGCCAGCCATATCTTCCCTATCCTCATTACAAATGCTCATGGTCTCTTACCTGGAACTCCTACCTGTTTCCTAATCAGTCTTTCTGCATCTACCACAAATCTGTCCATACTACCACTACAGAAGGGGGTCCCAACCCTCACTGTGCTTTAGAATCACCTGGAGGACTTAAAAAAATCCATTGCCTGGGCCCCACTCTAGACCGTATATCAGACCCTCTCACAGCAACCTTCTATGGTACCACCATTACCTTTGTTTTGCAGATGAGCAGACTGAGACTTAGCAGAGGGTTAAATAACTTCTCAAAGTCCACAGCTGAGAAGTAGTGGAGCTCAGATATGGTGCCGTTATCTGAGTGCAGAGCGTATCCTCCTAACCACATAGTATGATGCCTTCCAGACTATGCCACAGGGCTAATGAGATGGTTGGTAGGACCAGTGGTGGAGGTATGGAACACAATTAGAAGTACAGAATGGAGGGGAAAAGAATGGGAATGGTTTTCATTCAGCTGGTTTGAATGGATTCTTAGACAACCAAGTGGTGCTGTTGAGGGGGCAGTTGGAAATACAATGAAGCTCAGTCTAATTTAGGGCTAGCAAGGGATGGACAGGAGGAAATGGATACAAAAGACAATTCTGAGGTGGAAAGGACAGGATCCAATGGCTGAATGAAAGGGACAAAGGTGAGGGGGGATGTAGGATTGGCTGGGGGGACAAGAAGAGAGTAAAGCTATCTTGAAGAAAAGTTTAATACAGGAAAGGCAGCAGTTTTGGGAATGTGCTAGAGAGGACCATGAGAATCATTTTGGTGATATTAACTTCGAGAACCCAGCAGAATCTGTAAGTTGGAAATATGAATCTGGAGTTTGGGAGAGAGGTTGCAGTCAGGGATTCTGATTGAGGTTGCATCGGGTGGTTGAAACCCTGGAAGTGGATGAGAGGGATGAGTAAGGTCAAGTATGAGGGATGCTCAAGAAGAGAAGCAGGCCATGGATTAAATTCTGGGGAGGTCCAAGATAAGGGGTGGGTAGAAGGGGAGAAACTAATGGAGGTGACCCAAAGAAAGGAGTGAGCAAGTGGGAGGAGGACAGGAAGATAGATAGATAGATAGATAGATAGATAGATAGATAGATAGACAGAGAAGACAGAAGAGAAAGAGAGACAGAGAGAGGAGAAAGAGAGAAACGGAGAGAGATAGAGAGAGGAGAAAGAGATAGAAAGAGAGAGAAGAAAAAGAGAAAGATGCAAGAGAGAGAAAGAAGAGAAAGATTTACTTTAAGGAATTGGCTCACTTGATTTTAAGGTCTAGCAAGTTTGAAATTTGAAGGGCAGGCTGCTAGGCTAAAAATTCAGGCAGGATTTGAGGCTTCTCTCTCTCTCTCTGTCTCTGTTTCTCTCTCTCTCTTTAGTAAGGGTCTCACTCTATTAGCCCAGGCTGGAAGGAAGTGGTGCAATCACTGCTCACTGCAGCCTCTACCTCCTGAGCTAGAGTGATCCTCCTGCTTCAGCCTCCCAAGTAGCTTGGACTACAGGTACAGGCCACTGTGCTGGCTAATTAATTTTTTTTTTCTTTATAGAAAGGGTTTTGACAAGCAATGGGTAAAGAATTTCCTAAATGGTGATGGGATAACTGGCTAGTCATATGCAGAAGATGGAAACTGGACCTCTACCTTCCACTTTATACAAAGTTAACTAAAGATGTATTAAAGACTTAAATGTAAAACCCCAAACTATAAAATCCCTGCAAGACAACCTAGGCAATACCATTCAGCACATAGGCATGGGCAAAGATTTCATGACGAAGACGCCAAAAGCAAAAATTGACAAGTGGGATCTAATTAAACTAAAGAGCTTCTGAACAGCAAAAGAAACTATCAACAGAGTAAATAGACAACCTACAGAATGGGAAAACAATTTTGCAAACTGTGATCTAACAGAGATCTAATATCCAGCATCTTATAAGGAACTTATATTTACAAGAAAAAACCAAACAACCCCATTAAAAAGTGAGCAAAGGACATGAACAGACACTTTTCAAAAGAAGACATACATGTGGATGACATTCATATGAAAAAAAAGCTCAACGTCACCGATTATCAGATAGATGCAAATCAAAACCACAATGAAATACCATCTAACACCGGTCAGAATGGCTATTATTAAAAAGTCAAAAAATAACAGATGCTGGAGAAGTTGTGGAGAAAAAGGAACACTTTTACACTGTTGGTGGGAGTGTAAATTAGTTCAGCTATTGTGGAAGACAGTGTGGTGATTCCTCAAAGACCTAAAGACAGAAATACTCTTTGAACCAACAATCATATGACTGGGTATACACCCAAAGGAATATAAATAATTCTATTATAAAGACACATGCACACACATGTTCATTGCAGCACTATTCACAATGGCAAATATATGGAATCAATCTAAATGCCCATCAGTGATAGGCTGGAAAATATGGTACATATATACCATAGAATACTATGCAGCCATAAAAAAGAATGAGATCATGTCCTTTGCAGGGACATGGATGGAGCTGGAGGCCATTATCCTTAGCAAACTAACAAGAACCGAAAACCAATCACCGCATGTTCTCACTTATAAGTGGGAGATAAATGATGAGAACACATGGACGCATAGAGGGGAAGAGCACACACTGGTGCCTTCTGGAGGGTGGAGGGTAGGAGAAGGGCGAGGATCAAGAAAAACAACTAATGAGCACTAGGCTTAATACCTGGGGTGACAAAATACTCTGTACAACAAACACCCATGACACAAGTTTACCTATGTAACAAACTGAACTTGAAAGTTAAAAAAAAAAAGAGGTTCTTATTATGTTGCCCAGGCTGATCTCAAACTTCTGGAGTCAGGTGAACCTTCTACCTTGGCCTCCCAAAGTGCCCGGCCTTAGATATTCATACATTTATTTATTTTTAGAGATGTGGTGGGGGTGTGGGGGGGTCTCTCTCTGTCACCTGGGCTGGAGTGCAGTGGCCCCATCATAGCTCACTGAAGCCTTGAACTCCTGGGCTCAAGCAGTCCTCCCACCTAAGCCTGCCTGGTAGCTGGGACTACAGGAGTGCACTACCATGCCGGGCAAACACACTGATTTTGAGTACAACTGTGTGCTTTCAGTCTTAAGATCTTCAGCTTTTGAAGGACCTCAGCCTTCCTCTAGTTCTAACTCCTCTCGTTCTAAGGAAATCCTTCCCATTCCTGCAGAACGTCTCCCCAACCCTTCTTCACAGTTCTCCCTCCTATCCCTGAACCATTGCAAGAGGTTTTGTGCCAAGCCTCTGGGACATGGCGCATTCTATCTCATGTTGTGATTTGGTTTTCTATGCATGTGCTCTCCTTCTAGCCTGGAGGTGAGCTGCTTAAGGGCAAAGAGCTCATGTGTAGCCCTTCCTTGTACCCATTGTCCTATAGCAGGTGCTACCTAGGGGGTGCTCCAGTAGCTTCCTTGAATGAACCAAAGAGAAGGGGTGAAGGGCGGAGTCAGTTGCCTAGGAGCTTGCATGGACTCCTGTGTCCTGGAACCAGCCTGTGTCCTGGAACCAGCCCGGAGCTGCTGGAAGATGCTGAAAGTTGGAATCCTATCTCATTTCTAAACATCTGTTCCCACTCATCTCTTTCCAGGGTCATCAGTCATCCCCACTCCGCACCCTCGCCCCCACTTTGTATAAATGAGCCCCTCACATCCCTCCATCTTCTCCATCACTGTGTGGTCACTTCTTAAATCACGCGTCTGGAAGGCGCCCTCCTGTACCCCATCCTGGAGGCTTCCTCTACTTCCCCTCTTGTTTCCTCCAGAAATGAGTCAGAGTGAAAGCAAACTTTCTGAGGTCCTGAGATCCCGGAGACAGCCTGTGAGGGCCGCTGGCCCCGCCCGCTCCGGCAGCTTGTGTGTGTGCGTGTGTGTGTGTGTGTGTGTGTGTGTGTGTGTGTGTGTGTGTGCGCGCGCGCGCGCGCGCGTCAGGGGCCAATGCTGGAAAGGAAACAGCGGACTCGCTGAGGAGAAGAAAGGAGCCGCCCCCTTCGTCGCCAGCCCCCTCCCCACTTCCCGTCCAGCGCGCTGCTCCCTTCCCCCCGCCTCTGGCCTCTGGGAGCGAGCAGGAGGCAGCCCAGGCGGAGCGGGAGGAGCTGGCAGCGGGGCGCATGCCAGGCAGGGGTCCTCAGGGCGCCCCAGCCGCCGGCGGCGGCGGCGGCGTGAGCCACCGCGCAGGTAGGGGAGCTGCCACAGAGTCCTAGCACGTCCTGGGGGGGTCCTGGCAGGGAGGGCGCGCTCTGGCCCCCAGGAAGTCGTGTAGGTCAGGGCGTGCCTCTGTTAACCCCTTTCGAGGTGAGGGAAACTGAGGCAGGACGCGAGGAGTGCGGGGTGAGAGAAGAGCGAGTCTTGGGCTGCCAGCCGGGCACCAGCGCCGAGCCAGGCCAGGTTCCTGACCCAGGACTGTGCAGCGATCCCCGGGACCCGCAGTTTGCGAAACTGTAGGAGTCTTTCCCGCGCCCCCGCTGCGTGTCCAGGTGACCGGGAAAGGTTGCAAGGGCGTGCTTGGGGTTTGGATCCGTCCTGGGACACCTGCGCCGCCCTCACTCTCGTTGCGGTGCGCCCCAGCCTGCGCCCGCTCGGGACAGGGGACGTCCCGCCCGTCTTAACCCCAAGACCCAGCTGGATCTCGGGTTCCACTGCTTCGGGGACCTGGAGGGAGGAGGCTGGGAGCGGGACCAGGAACTGGTGCCTGTGCCTTCCCTAGGGGCTGCTCTGAAATCAGTGTCACCGCCCACTTCCTACTTGGCTACAGTAACGGGGACGGCCCAAGCCGGAGACTGCTCGGTTTCCACCGCCTGGAGCGCGGGTCTCGCTGTCAACTCTTAGTGATGATTGTGGATGGTTGTTTTTCAACAATGACAGGACTTCTACCTTCTCACTCTTAAAATGTGAGGTTTTCCAAAGACAGTGAGATTTAGAGTTAGGGAGTGCTGCCTTGTGTCCTTGCTAGGTGAGGACAGGGCTGGGTCAGTCGCTTAACCTCTCAGAGCCTCAGTCTCCTGAAATGTAAAAGAGAACACTCATAGCCTGGCCTCCATGTGTCGTTAGGTTTGTTGTATGGGAAATCAATTTGCAAAGTGTTATCATCAACTGGACAAATTTGAGTTGGGCAGCACTAGGACCATAGGAACTGGGGTTTGGAGACAGTCTGCCTGCCTGTCAATCCTGGACATGGAGGAGACTGTGACAGTACCTGCTTCATAGGGTTGTTATGTGGTTTAACTGCGATGGTGGAAGTGAAGTACCTTGCCCAATGCCTGAGATGCCCAGTGCACTCTCAAAAAACCTTAGTTGCTATTTTTCCTAGGCAAAATCTAAATAATTGGGAGTAATGTGAGAATACCAGTTTGATTTGATTAATGCAGGACTAGTAGGGCATTTAAAAACACATGTAGTTCTCCTGTGCTCGGCACGGTACATGAAGTCCTCTGAGGTTCAGTTCTGTGCCGCAGTGCAAAAAGAGCCCTGGACAAGACACCCGCTTTTTGGGCTCTTTGACTTTGAGCCTGTTTTCTCATCTGTTTACAAAAAAGATAAAAGAAAAATGGGGGTAGTAATTACTGCCTTTTGTACTGATCGCATTGCCTGAGGATCAAATGAGGCAAAAGATCTGAAAGCACCTTGTGGAGTATGAGTCACTATGCACATATAAGACATGATAGTACTAGGAGGGAATGGTAACATCTGCAGGTTTTTAGAACTTACTATGTGCCAGACATTTTATTATGAATTCCTTTGATGAAATCCTCCCCGCATCTTTATGAGACTGGGATTACAGTCCTCATTTCCCTATGACAAAGCCGAGGTTCAGGGTTACCGTGCTTGGTTCCCAAGCTCACAGAGCTCTTAAGCGTAAAGCCAGGATTAGAACCCTGGTGTGGGTGTCACTCACAACTGTGTTCTTGGCCACTTGCCAAACTGAAATTATAAAGTGGAGCTGTGATTCAGAACAGACCTATATTAGAATTTAGGTAATTTTTTTTCTTTAGGTGACAGAGTCTTGCTCTGTCACCCAGGATGGAGTGCAGTGGCACAATCATGGCTCACTGTAGCCTTGAACTCCTGGGCTCAAGAGATCCTCCTGTTCCAGCTTTTTGAGTAGTTGAGATTACAGGCGCATGCCACCATGCCCAGCTAATTATTTTTTTTAGAGTTGGAGTCTTTCTATGTTGCTCAGGCTGGTCTCGACCTCCTGGCTTCAATCATTCCTCCCACTTTGGCCTCCCAAAGTGCTAGGATTACAGGCATGAGCCACCAGGCCCAACCTCCATCCTGCATATCTATAGACCAAAAATGTAAGAGTGAATTGTTAGTCCTGGCAAAAGAGGCTTTGGCATAATTTTAATTTCCTTCAGACTTGTTTTATAAAATATACTTTAAACTATCTTCTTGTAAAACAAATGATGACAATTTGCAGAAAAGTTATTAAAACATTGAAAGAACAGGTTGCAAGATCTCATTGCAAATCTCAAAGTCGTATCTGGATTGTTTTGTTTTGTTTCAACACTCATCTGCCAGAACCCTTAGGATAGCACATGAGGTGTAACCAGAAATCGAGGCGATGGGTGTCATGGTTACTTTGCAGGGCTGGGCCTCAAGACTTTTCTGCAGGAAGTTCATTGCTCACCCAAGATGCCTCCAGAAGAAAGCAGAAACTTCCGAGAGGAGCGTGAATGCTCTGTTTCTGTGTTGCAGAAACAATTCCTAGTTTATTTGTTTCCTAAATTAAGTTTATCTTATTGGTTTTTGTTTTTCCAAAAGCAATGCATGCTCATTATAGGAAGCACAGAAAACTACAAACAAGTAAATGAACACTAAAAAATACTGTAATCTCACCAAGGTAGATAAATACCTTGGTGTCTCTGTCCTTGTAACCCATTTCTATGCTGCATGCATCCATCCAAAAGTGAGATGCAAACTATTATTGTTTTTTGTTAAATGACAAAAATATTACTTGCTAATTGCTCAAACATTATGACATTAATGCAGAAAAAAAGCCAATTTATTATGCTCATTAAAACTTTTTCTTTTTTTAAAATCTAAAAATTTTGATTGGAGAAGGATTAGAGACTAAATTGTTGATATTTGAATTTTATTGTGGTTTTGGTTAAAGTTTTGACGCAGGACCTTCAGAGCAAAGAGAGGGTACAATGGTGACCTTTAAACAATGTATATATTTTTTGAGACGGAGTCTCGTTCTGTTGCCAGGCTGGAGTGCAGCGGCACGATTTCGGCTCACTGCAACCTCTGCCTCCTGGGTTCAAGCGATTCTCCTGCCTCAGCCTCTCGAGTAGTGGGATTACAGGTGCCCACCACCATGTCCAGCTAATTTTTGTATTTTTAATAGAGACAGGGTTTCACATGTTGACCAGCATGGTCTCGATCTCCTGACCTTGTGATCTGCCAGCCTCAGCCTCCCAAAGTGCTGGGATTACAGGCGTGAGCCACTGTGCCCGGCCCTTTAAACAAGATTTAAAGCCCAGTGCATGAAGTTTCTGAGACCGCGCCTGGCCCTTTAAACAAGACTTAAAGACCAGCACACAAAGTTTCTGAGTACAAAAATAGGTAATATTTTAGGTTAGGGTCATTAGACGAGAATCAGAATCATTCTTTTTTTTTTCTTTTTTTAATTAAAAAAGATGGAGTCTCCTTATGTTGGCCAGATTGACCTTGAGCCTCAAGCAACTCTTCTGCCTCGACCTCCCAAAGTACTAGGATTACAGATGTGAACCATTGCACCTGGCCAGAATCATTCTTTTGATAATAATGATGGTAATTCAGTTTATATGCTGTGTTCTCATGAATCCAAGCAGAGCCCACTGCTTCCAGAGATTCCCTTGGCAGCCACCCTGGGTTGAGGAGGGTCCCCTCCTGGCACAGCTGGAACCACTGGTGAAGAGCCATTTTTCAGTCAGCACCGTTTAGTAATATAAGACTTTTAGCCTCGAGGAGTCTTCCGTTGTTAGTTCCTAACTTTAATGACTTTGTGGTAAAAATTCCTTGGCGAATGACTTCTGTGCAACAATCATGTAATTTTTAAAATTCCAGATGCTTTAGCCGTTCAGAATCCATTTTTTCTTTCAAAACCAGAGTTCACCAGCTGTTTCTCTTGAGCAAAGACTTTGCAATCAGCTTTCAAATGTTCACACCAAGTAGAAGCAGGAAGGGAGAACTGTGGCTGGGCAATGAATGAGATATGGACATTTAGCTGTAGAAGGTAGGCAGAGGCTCACATGGTGTGCACAGCCTCTTATATGACTACTGGTCCTGTATCTGCTTCCTTTCCCTGCCCCATTTCCCCTTTGGCCACCTGCTTTTTGTCATGACTCAGAAATGGATGCTAGACATCATGGGGCTCCCTCCAGTCACTAGGGTCACTGGTCGCTGACTTATAAACAGAATCACAGAACTTATTGTCAGATGAAGCTTCAAAACACCAATTGGCTAAACTCCTTGTGTTCTGGCAGGTAAGATGTCGGCATCCTTATTTCACAAATGATGCTACTGAGAACTATGTATGTAGAGACATAGTCTCAAAATAAGTGCAGTCATGCGTCGCATAATGACATTTTGGTCAATGTCACATATGTGAGAGTGGTCCCATTAGATTATACTGGGGCTGACAATTTCCTATTGCCTAGTATTTACTACACATTTTATTGTTATTTTGTGTACTTCTACTTAGTAAAAAAAAGTTAACTGTAAACCAGCCTCAGGCAGGTCCTTCAGGAGGTATCCAGAAGGCATTGTTGTCATAGGAGATGATGGCTCCACGCGTATTTTTGCCTTGAAGACCTTCCAATGGGACAAGGTGTGGAGGTGGAAGGCAGGGATAGTGATGATCCTGACCCTGGGTAGGCCCAGGCTAGTGTGTGTGTTTGTGTCTTAGTTTTTAACAAAAAGTTTGAAAAGTAAAAAAATAAAAATTCAAAATAGGAGCTTATAGGATAATAAGGATATAAAGAAAAAATATTTTTGTACAGCTGCACAATGTATTTGTGTTTTAAGCTAAGTGTTATTATAAAAAAGTCAAAAAGTTAAAAAAATTAAAAAATTATTATATATAAAGTAAAAAATTATGGTACACTAAAGATAATTTGTTGAATAAAAAAATTTAAATGAATTTAGTATAGCCTAAGTGTACAGTGTTTATAAATACAGTAGCATAAAATTATGTCCTCGGCCCTCACATGCATTCACCACTCACTCACTGACTCACCTAGAGCAACTTCCAGTCCTGCAAGCTCCATGCATGATAAGCCTCCTATACAGGTGTACCATTTTTCATCTTTTATAGTGTATTTTTACCGTACCTTGTCTATGTTTAGATATGTTTAGATGGAAAAGTACTTACCATTGTGTTACAACTGCCTACAGTATTCAGTACAGTAACATGCTGCACAGGTTTGTAGCCTAGGAACAGTAGGCTATACAATATAGCTTAGGTGTGTCATAGCCTATACCATCTAGGTTTTTGTGAGTACACTCTACGGTGTTTGCATGACAAAATGACCTAATGACACATTTCTCAGAACGTGTCCCTGTCAATAAGTGATGCACGACTGTGATTGAAATAAGTAGCCCCACATTATTTTTCTCATGTCAACTTCAAGTTAGTTTTCCAGCCACATGGCCTTGTGCTTGCTCATCATTAAAAAATGTGGGTAAAATTCTACCTGTTCAGCCACAACATTTGTCTGTCATGGGTGGACTTTTACCCTTTATTTTCAGAGTTCAGAGTTTGAACTCTCAGAGAAATGCAAATAAAATAGTAAACTCGAGGTGAGGAACAGCAATCTCTGAAGATAAATCATATATTTATTGTACAGTATTGAATGTTGTAAGTGGCAGTAGAGATCCTGTAATCTGGCCTTCTTATTTTACAGGTGAGAAAAGTGAGAAACAGCAGCAGAGTGATTGTTAGAACCTGGCTCCTCCTCTTTTACTTAGAACTCTTTTCATTAAGTTGTGTCATTTCATAGTTCTGTATAATTCATCCCTGCTTAAGATACATTAAATGAATTGAACTGAATCCCTTTTGTTTTGAGCCATGATGGCTCTTAAAAACTTAGATTTTTGGCCGGGAGCAGTGGCTCATGCCTGTAATTCCAGCAGTTTGGGAGGCCAAGGTGGGCAGATGACCTGAGATCAGGAGTTCGAGATCATCCTGGCCACCATGGCAGAACCCCATCTCTACAAAAATACAAAAATTGGCTGAGGATGGTGGTGTGCGCCTGTAATCCCAGCTACTCCAGAAGCTGAGGCTGGAGAATCGCTTGAACCTGGGAGGCAGAGGTTGCGGTGAGCCGAGATCGTGTCACTGCACTCCAGCCTGGGCTACAGAGAGAGACTCCATCAAAAAGACAAACAAACAAAAAACCACATAGATTTTCAAGTAATTACTATTGTTACACTAAATGTCAGTGGGTCCTTAAGAATCTATTTGTTCATGAATTCATTATTTATTCATTCAACGTTTATTGAGTGGCTACTTGGTTCAGAATTAGAATTAGCATGAGAGCCACGCATTAGAAAGGTATCACTTTTTGACTAAATTAAAAACTTGCTAAAAATAGTTATCCATTGATGGAATAGGCTACCCTGAAAGGCAGAGAGCATTTTGTCATTGGAAGTATGTAGGGCAGTGCTGGATGACTCTAGGGTGACTGTCATGGGGGTTCTGCACCAGGGAGGGGGCTGCGTGGGATGATGAATGGGAACCCTTCCAGCGCTAAGATGCTGTGATTGTTGTCCTGCAGAATTGGGATTGTGCAGGATTTGAGCTACTGTGTAAATTTCCTATTCCCTGCTCATTGGGCTTTCACATTTTGCTTCCTTCCCTTGCCCAGGTGGTTCCATTTCAGGAAGCTTAGATAGCTTCTTTGCAGTCATCTGCCCGAATGTAGTAGCTACTTTAACTCCCCAGAGCGGTACATGTCTAGGATTGATATTAATCATTAACACAATTATGTTCGCCCAGGTGAACAGATCTACCAGGAATAGAAATGTGCATTTGACAGGTGGCCCTGCATGGAGACTAATCGCTTTCACAGGTTGAAAGGTGAAATATCTAAAGTTTAATGAGTAAGTTGTGTCCTGAATGTGGAATCTGAGTTGAAATTGCATTTTGTGACATGTACACCTACCTAACTTTTCTTTTTCGTACCTGTCATCTTTTTTTTTTTGAAACAGAGTCTTGCTCTGTAGCCCAGGCTGGAGTGCAGTGGCACAGTCTTGGCTCACTGCAACCTCCACCTCCCAGGTTCAAGCAATTCTCCTGCCTCAGCCTCCCGAGTAGCTGAGATTACAGGCATGCCCCACCACGTGCAGCTAATTTTTGTATTTTTAGTAGAGACAGAGTTTCACCATGTCGGCCAGGCTGGTCTTGAACTCCTGACCTCAAGTGATCTGCCTGCCTCGGCTTCTTAAAGTGCTGGGATTACAGGAGTGAGCCACCGCGCCTGGCCTGTACCTGTCATCTCTTGATTTGTGAGTGGATTGATTATTGGACTTTATTTTTAACACAGGAGAATGTGCGTGTTTCGCATTTGTAAGTGAAAGCATGCCTCATCTTATTCCAACACTGATAAGAAAAGGAAGATTATTTTACAGTAGTCAAGTGAAAAAAAAAAAGTAAATACAGAGATAAAACGGGGTTCTAATGTTTCTGCTACACTGGAAACTTAGAGTTGCAAGAGCTGTTTTGGGATCACAAATCTTCTGAAGAAAAAAAGTTTGCATGTTTCAGTACAAGTCTTAATGTTTCCCTAGCATCTTGTGTTATAGCTGCAGGCCAAGCAAAATGAAATGTGAGACACTGTCCTTGGGGATAGATCATCCGTATTCAATTTAAACAGTAGATTTGGGGGCCTTAAATTACCTCGACTCTATTAATCATTTTGTGTTCCTTAGTTTATAGAATTATCTCTTAGAGACATTAATTTATCCATTAATTTCTTCCATTGTGTTTATTTATTCATTCACAAACACCAGCACCTACTGTATACACAGTACAGTGTTGTGCATTGCAGTGTACTTAAAAATGTAGAGTGCCAGGCATCGTGGTGCATGCCTATAGTCCCAGCTCCTTGGAAGGCTGGTGTGGGAGGATTGCTTGAGGCCAGCAGTTCAAGGTTGCAGTGTGCTATGCTTGTGCCTACGAATAGCCACTGCACTCCAGCCTGGACAACATAGCAAGACCCTGTCTCAAAAAAAAAAAATGACAAAACTCCCCCCAAAACAAAAATGTAGATTGTTCTCAAGGTCCATCCAGTCTAGAGAGAAGAACGAAGGGAGCCTGGTATTCTTAGGCCTTAGAGCTTAACAGCCACACCTAGGATGCCTCTTCAGAAGGTGTTCGAGGCCTTTCTGTGTCTTCCAAGTTCTGATACTGGATTATGTCATTATGTCTCTGTTGAGTAACTCCTTCCAGTCAGGCCTGCACACTGCTGCCAGGACAGTCCTCACAAAGCACAGATCTGATTGGGTTATTGTTCCTCTGTGGAAAGGGCTTTCAGAGACTCATTATCTCCCCCCAAGCAAATTCTTAGCATCTCTTTTCAAGCCTTCCGTACACTGGCCCTTAAACACTTAAAACGGACACTCTGGCCTTTTTATTATGCACATTATTCTGCCCACTGAGAATATTACAGAACCCATCTTCCTTGCTCCCAATCTGAACACATCAAAATGTCATCCCTCATTTACCATTTAGCAAATCAATAATGCTTCTCAGCCTTCTCTGGTTCTCTGGAATCGTCTGCTCTCTCCTTCTTCTGTTATAGTTTGTTATGGATGTAACCTGTTTTTCTGACTCCAATGTAGACTTTTTCAGCTCAAGGTTTCAGTTCTGGTTTATCTCCTTACTCCCTCATCTACGTAGTACACTTATGGTTTACTCTGTTCTCACTTTATTAGACCAAACTCTTAATTATATTTAGGATGGATTAATCCAATGCATAGATTAACCAAGTCTATTATTTTTATATCTTTTGAAACCAATCAGGAGTTTCAGAAGTTCAGTTCAGTTTAAATATTTATTGAGATGCATACACTATATAGTCAGATACTATGATAGCTCTTGAATATAAAAAATATATATACTTATGCTTGTATATATATGTAAATTGATATGTAAATTCAAATAGATAGTGTTGTCTACACCATTGAGAAGCCTATAGTCCCGTGGAAAAAAGAGAATTAATTCTCATGAAGTTTCTGGATATTGTTTCATCAGAATGACTGGGCACATCGGGGTGTACCAAAATCATTAAGAAGCATTTAGCACCTAGTAGATGCCTAATAAATACCTTACAGGCTGGATGGATGGATAGATGGAGGAAGAAAGAAGGACTCCTTTAATTTATAATTTACCTATTGCTGGGTTTTCTCCTAGGTATGACAATTTTGAAAACAATTTACTCAATGTTGATTTCCACACTGTGTATGAAATATGCTGCTCTTCATTCAGAAAGGGATATATAAATCTCCATTTGTAGAACACTGAGTTAATTTCATGGTTGTGGTGTTGCTTTTGCTTACTTTCACCCACATTTTCTCCTCTGTAGGGTGGCAGCTCTGTAGGGTGGACACATGCTTTGGGAGACCTGCAGCTGTTTGTGTCTGGGGGCCATGGTGAAGGGGAGTGACTCATTGACCCAGAACTCATGATCTCATCTCTCACCCAGCTGGCTAATCGGCCTTGGGGACAGAAGGATGAGCGCTGCACTCCCTCCTAATCTTGCAGCTTTTATGTCTTTCTTTACTTGACTTAAAGTGTAATTTGAATGGAAAAATGGACAAATTCTATCATTTGAATTTAACTTTTATATATTTTCTTGACTCTGATTTGGGATTATTGAAGTGCATTCATTCAAATATTTATTGTGTTTTTGAAACTTTTTTTGAAAAGCATAAGGTAATAAATGATAAAAGATATTGTTATTACCCCTGTTTTTCCCATTTCAAGGAGTCAGAACAGGCTCAGTGGAAACAAAATGAGATATCTTATGGGAGTCACTTTCCCTTCGGCTAATCTTGGTATGAATTTTTATTGACACTATCTTTAAAATTTTATTCTGCTTTTTAAATTTTAATTTAAAAAAAATTTTTAAATTTTACTTTAAGTTCTGGGATACATGTGCAGAACATGCAGGTTTGTTACATAGGTATACATGTGCCATGGTGGTTTGCTGCACCTATCAACTTATCATCTAGGTTTTAAGCCCTGCATGCATTAGGTATTTTTCCTGATGCTCTCCCTCCCCTTGACCCCTACTCCCTAGCAGGCCCTGGTATGTGATGTTCCCCTCCCTGTGTCCATGTGTTCTCATTGTTCAACTCCCACTTATGAGTGAGAACATGTGGTGTTCGGTTTTCTGTTCCTGTGTTAGTTTGCTGAGAATGATGGTTTCCAGCTTCATCCATGTCCCTGCAAAGGACATGAACTCATCCTTTTTTGTGGCTGCATAGTATTCCTTGGTGTGTATGTGCCACATTTTCTTTACCGGTCTATCATTGATGGGCATTTGGGTTGGTTCCAAGTCTTTGCTATTGTAAATAGTGCCGCAGTAAACATACGTGTGCATGTATCTTTATAGTAGAATGATTTACAAGCCTTTGGGTATACACCCAGTAATGGGATTGCTGGGTCAAGTGATTAGTTTTTTATTTATGTAAATTTATGGGGTACAGTGCAATTTCATTACATGCATAGTTTGCCTAATGGTCAAGTCGGGGCTTTTAGGATGTCCATCACCCAAATAATGTACATTGTACCCACTGAGTAATTTCTCATCCTTCACCCCTCCTATCCTCACCCTTCTGAGTCTCCATTGTCTGTTATTCCACTTTCTACATCCATGTGTGGACATGATTTAGCTCCCACTTGTAGGTGAGACCATGTGATATTTGTCTTTCTGTGTCTGACTTGTTTCATTTAAGATAATGGTTTCCAGTTCCATCCATGTTGTTGCAAAAGGCATGATTTCATTTTGTATGGCTGAATAGTTTTCCCTTTTGTATGTATACTGTATTTTCTTTATCCAGTTCTCTATTGATGAACATCTAGGTTGATTCCATATCTTTGCTGTTGTGAATATTGCTGTGATAAACATGTGAGTCCAGGTATTTTTCTGATACATTGATTTATTTTCCTTTGGGTAGATACGCAATAGTAGGATTGCGGTATTAAATGGTAGTTTTATTTTTAGTTCTTTGAGAAATCTCCATACTGTTTTCCATAGAGATTTTAATAATTTACATTCTCACCAATAGTGGGTAGATACGCAATAGTAGGATTGCTGTATTAAATGGTAGTTTTATTTTTAGTTCTTTGAGAAATCTCCATACTGTTTTCCATAGAGATTTTAATAATTTACATTCTCACCAATAGTGTATAAAATTTCCCTTTTCACTTTTCACTGCATTCTCTTCAATATCTGTTATTTTTTTGACTTTTTAATAATGGCCATTCTGACTGGCATAAGATGACATCTCATTATGGTTTCAATTTGCATTTCTTTGATTAGTAGTAATGTTCAACGTTTTTTCCATTTGTATGTCTTCTTTTGAAAAATGTCTATTCATGTCCTTTTCACACTTTTTAATGGAATTATTTTGTTGTTGTTGTTGAATTGTTTGGGTTCCTTGCATATTCTGGGTATTGTTGGATGCATAGTTTGCAAATATTTTCTCACATTCTGCAGGTTGTCTCTTAAGTCTGTTGATTATTTCCTTTGCTCTGCAGAAGGTTTTTAGTTTAACTAAGTACCATTTGCCTATGTTTTTTTTGTTGTTGTTGCCTGTGCTTTTGAGGTCTTAGTCATGAATTCTTTGCATAGACCAATGTCCAGAAGAGTTTTCCCTCAGTTTTCTTCTAGTATTTTTATAGTTTTGGGTCTTATTTATAAGACTTTAATTCATCTTTAGTTGAATTTAGTGTTGTATATGATGAGGTATAGGGATCCAGTTTCATTCTTCTGCATATGGCCATCCAATTTCCCCAGTATCATTTATTGAAAGGGGTGTCCTTTGCCCAGTGTATGTTCTTGTCAATGCTGTCAAAGATCAGTTGGTTGTAAATATGTGTCTTTATTTCTGGGTTTTTTATTCTGTTTCATTGATCTATGTGTCTATTTTTATACCAGCCTGTTTTTCATTTATTGCTGTGTTTACTCGTTATTTCTCTTTTTTAATGAGTAAAATATCCTTTGTAAAAGACAATATCCAAATTAGGAGACTGCCTTTGATTAAAATAAATAACTATTAATCATCACAGAGCAGGGAAAGTGTGAATCATCAGGAATTTAGTGGAGAGAAATCCACTGTTTTGGGTATGTCTCTGTATTAGTCTGGGGTAAATTTCTTGAGGACAAACCTTGTCTCATTTGCCTTCTTATAATTCATGTTAGACTTACAGTAACAATAAAGACTTATTGAGTTGGGTTGCTTTAGAACAGCATGTGTAATATACCCACCATGGCATGCAGGAGTAGGTGGAATTGCCCCCAACCAGGAGTGGCTCTTGAAACATCACAGGGAGAGGATTAGGTAACGGTTGGGTTAGAAAGAGGAGCACAAGGCGCTTGTCTTCATGTTGCTTGGGTTCACAAGCACACTTTTCACGTAGATTGCATGTTCAAGATCAACATGCCAAAAGTGGCAAAAATCTCTAAAGGAGCCTCCATCTACACATTTCCTGAGAGAAAACTGTCCATTCTCCATATCAAAGCACATCATGATTATTTTAATTTGGAGTGGATTTAGGGGACTGATGAAGCATGGGGCACTGCAGCATCCCCCAGCCATCCCTTACACCTCTGGTGCTCCCAACACCTCCTGCGTTCATCGTTTATCATGAAGTATGGTGCAGTCCTGAAACACTGGACAAATGCATCTTCTCCTGGAAGCACAGAGGTACATTCCAAAGGCAAATTAAATTGTGATCAAAATTCACAATTTTACCTGGCTATTTTTATTTTTGTTTATTTTTTGTAGAGACAGGATCTTCCTGTGCTACCCAGGCTGGTCTCAAACTCCTGGGCTCACATCATTTAAATTGTGATCAAAATACTTCAACTTGCTTGCTATTGTTGTGGATAAGTGATAGTTAACCACATCCGGCTGAGTGGCCAGGTGGATGGGGAAGGAGGGTCAGGGTCCTGCATAAGTCCTCTAGTGTCTCTAGATCTCAGTGTCCTCCCTTGTGAAAATGGGGATAATAATATCAGCCCTCAATTTACAGAGTTGCAGTGAAGGTCCAATGTGATCAGTGTTTGTCACAACCTATCATCATTTATGTGTAGAGAACTGCTTTTACTAGAAACTTGCTTGTATTGTCCCCAGCAGCCAGTCCTGCCTATAATCTGTTGGCTTTATTGCTTGTCCAGTGATCTGTGGCTCCCCCTTCTCCTAATCCAGGTCCAAGTGGATTAATGTTATCTGATTCATTTAGTGTTTCTACAGATATATAATGTTATCTGAATCACATTAGTGTTTCCACAGAAAAACAGATGCTTGTTCCCACTAAGTAGGATAAATGAAGACTCTAAATTGCTTCACATCTGTGCACATGAGGTTCTGCCACCATGTGAGTTCAGTCAGGTCAGATTACTGCCAGATGAACTAGAGAAAGCTTGAGGTTCTCAGAGAATTTTGGATTTTGGAATTAGAGATGATGCATCATGGATTTGTGCTTAATAGCTGTTTTGCTACTTTCCCTCCCCTTCCCCTCTTTCCCTCCTCCTCCATTTCCAGTTCTTAGCCTCAGTTACTCTTGTACTGCCTCTGTTTCTTGAGACAGACTGCTGATATGCTACCTTTGGTCTCTGAGCCACCAGGTACAGTGCTGCATAAGGGAGTAACAGGTGAACATGAGAATGTCTTGGGGAAGATGAACACAGGACATCATGGGGTTGTATCGTTACCCCCAGCTTTAGCACATTCCCGGAGTGTGAGTGCAGGCTGGCTTCTCCAAAAAGCAAACAGCAGTATGCTCTGAGTGGGAGTGCCACCGAAACTCAGCTTCCAAAACTGTGGGCTCACCAGACCTCCTTAGTTTTTTTTTTTTTTTTTTTGAGACAAGGTCTTCCTCTGTTGCCCATGCTGGAGTGCAGTGGCATGATCACAGCTCACTGCAACCTCTACTTGCTAGGTTCAAGTGATCCTCCCATCTCAGCCCTGCAAGTAGCTGGGACTGTAGGAGTGTGTCACAGTGCCTGGCTATTTTTATGTTTATTTTTTGTAGAGACAAGATCTCCCTATGTTACCCAGGCTGGTCTCAAACTCCTGGGCTCAAGAAAGCCTCCTCCCTGTTTCCCAAAGTGCTGGGATTATAGGCGTGAGCCACCCATGTTGTGCCCCTCCCTGATTTTTAATCCTTGGTCTGACCCCTGGATTCTCCTGGTTGACTTACACTCTTTGGAGTGCTGACTAGTATAGACTCTCCTGCTGCTGCCTTTTGCATGAATTTGCAGCCTTAAGACAAATGATAACCTCCCCCGTAGTCTGCATGCTCTGGAGACCCTGCTGGTCTTACAAGATGAACTGGACAACTGCTTTCACTGGTAGGCCTGAAGGAAAAGGGTTGGAACTGTCACGGTTCCCCATTAAATACCAACCAGCAATGACAATCCAGGTGAGCTATTGTTTTGGTGGGTAGGATGCTGTCTTGGGCTCTCAGTGTGTCCGGAATTGGCGGGTTCTTGGTCTCACTGACTTCAAGAATGAAGCCACGGAACCCTTGCGGTGAGTGTTACAGTTCTTAAAGGCAGCGTGTTCGAGTTTGTTCCTTCTGATGTTCGGATGTTTTTGGAGTTTCTTCTTTCTGGTGGGTTCATGGTCTCACTGGCTCAAAAGTGAAGCTGCAGACCTTCGCGGTGAGTGTTACAGCTCTTAAGGCGGTGCGTCTGGAGTCATTTGTTCCTCCCGGTGGGTTCGTGGTCTCATTGGCTTCAGGAGTGACGCTGCAGACCTTCGTGGTGAGTGTTACGGCTCATAAAGGCAGTGTGGACCCAAAGAGTGAGCAGCAGCAAGATTTATTGCAAACAGCAAAAGAACAAAGCTCCCACAGTATGGAAAAGAACTGGAGCACGTTGCCACTGCTGGCTCCAGCAGCCTGCTTTTATTCTCTTATCTGGCCCCACCCACATCCTGCTGATTGGTAGAGCCGAGTGGTCTGTTTTGACAGGGCGCTGATTCGTTGGTTTACAATCCCTGAGCTAGACACAAAGGTTCTCCACCTCCCCACCAGATTAGCTAGATACAGAGTGTCCATTGGTGCATTCACAAACCCTGAGCTAGACACAGGGTGCTGATTGGTGTGTTTACAATCCCTGAGCTAGACATAAAGGTTCTCCAAGGCTCCACCAGACTCAGGAGCCCAGCTGGCTTCACTCAGTGGATGCCCCACTGGGGCTGCAGGTGGAGCTGCCTGCCAGTACCCCGCCGTGGGCCCGTACTCCTCAGGGCTTGGGTGGTGATGGGACTGGGCGCCCTGGAGCAGGGGGCGGCGCTTGTCGCGGAGGCTCCCGCCGCACAGGAGCCCACGGAGGGCGGGGAGCCTCAGGCATGGCGGGCTGCAGGTCCCGAGCCCTGCCCCACGGGAAGGCAGCTAAGGCCCTGCGAGAAATTGAGCACAGCAGCTGCTGGCCCAGGTGCTAAGCCCCTCACTGCCCGGGCCGGAGAGGCCAGGCGGGCCACTCCGAGTGCGGGCCCGCGGAGCCCATGCTCACCCGGAACTCGCGCTGGCCTGCAAGCACTGCGCGCAGCCCCCGGTTCCCGCCCGCCCCTCTCCCTCCACACCTCCCTGCAAGCTGAGGGAGCCGGCTCCGGCCTTGGCCAGCCCAGAAAGGGGCTCCCAGAGTGCAGCGGTGGGCTGAAGGGCTCCTCAAGTGCCGCCAAAGTGGGAACCCAGGCAGAGGAGGCGCCGAGAGCGAGGGAGGGCTGCAAGGACTGCCAACATGCTGTCACCTCTCGTGAGTATCTCTCGTGCTGCTGGCGATGATTCAGTGTGGATGATTGATACCAAATGTATCATGGACAGTGAAGGCTGTGTAACAACACATATAGGTAGGCTCTTACAGGAGTTACAGTTCTAGACCCAGTAAATCTTTTTTTTTTCACTGTGCAATTGAATTTTGGTTTTACCTATATAACATTTTCATCTATATGAAATGTAAGCTCTATTCAATTCTGCATTAGGACATTGTGTGGATTTTGGTGTTTCTGAATCTCTTCTGGCTCAGAAAATTCCCTGCTCTTGCTGGTATAATTTCATACCCAAAGAGGGCATTCTAACCTTAAAAGAAGTTCAGCTCAGCAGAGCATCTGTCATTGCCTTTCTCTCTAAACACAGTTTTCCTTCTTCCTTGGCTTCTCAGGTGTTTTAGCTCCAGGGAGGAAATAGTCACAGTGAAAATCTATTTAATAAAACCGTTACCAAAATGTACCCAACGTGAGTATGCACTGGAACAGCAGAGGATGAGGACTCAGTCTATTGCCTTCCCACCAAACCTTGCTGGCTCTCTGTAAATTTTCAGAGCTGTCACTTGTGAGCTATTTCCACCAAGGGAGAGCTTCTGTAAAGTTGGGGACTTGGCAGGCCATTTCGCTAATTGTTTGGGTGTTCTTTTAGCATTGTCTGCAGTGAGTGTGGGAGTCAAAGGCCCTTCAGTGCAGAGATAATGCCAGCTTGTTCCCTGGAACCCTGAAGGAGCCAGAGTCAAAGGAGCTTTTTGTTTCACTTGTAGAAAAACCCACAGGAAATCCCAGCTTCAGATATTCCTATTCAGTTTCCTTGTCCCTTCAGATCTCACTGTGTTTAGGCCTCCTTTGAGTGAGGCAATAACTAGTAAAAAAAAAAATAAATAAATGAAAGGATACCATTCATGGTGGCTCGGGGACTGGGCACACACACTGTATACACGGGGTGGGGGGCTTCCCTGGGACCCTGATGTCCTTGTTCTCCTAGCAGTCAAAAATTGGCCAATGAAGTACAGAGAATACTAGCTACCTCATACTGTTAAGAGAATTGACTGCGGTCAGATGTGTAGAGTTTCAAGTACATACAGTTTCTGCCTCACTGTAGGCGCTCAATATTATTATTGAGGAGCTATTATTAGATTTCAAATCTCTGCCAGCTCTTGTGTCACTTATTAAGTATATGACTGGGAATAAGCTATTTAATTCTCTTCGTCTGTAAGATAGGAAGTAATAATGCTTATTTTGTGGGACTATTGTGAGGATCACGTAAGATGAGAGATAAAAGGGCTTAGCAAACGGTAGCATGTTACAGGTGGCCTGCAGCCTGCCGCTGTGCAGGTGACGTCCCACACAATGGTACTGGCCGAGGGGTGAATGGAGCCCTGGTGCTGAGGATGGCGAGCCTTTTTCTAATTCATCAGCTCAGAGGTGCCACCTTTTTCTAATTTACCCGCCCTAAGAGGACATCTTTTTATATTTTACCACCCCAGAGAAGATACCTTTTAAAAATTTGCACAATGGTACCATATGTGCTAGCTGCAATGCTGTCAACAAGAGAAAGATGTTATTTTTAATGTAGCAGACAGAGAATTCTGGAGAGGGCACATGGCGTGCTTTACCTGGTTCCAACTTGGTCATTTCCATTTAATTTCAATGATCTGATTGCCATAGAGTCAGAGGAGCAATTTTGCTATTGCCCCAATTCTAAATTTTCTCTAGGATTTTCCTTGAAGGCAAGCACTATAACCCCCACCCTCCCCATCACCTTGCTTCCTCACCACTGCCCTGTACATATCCTTCAGAATGCACATTTGTTAACAACAGGTAAGAGTGTAGGCTGGCCTTTCGCTTACCTTCCTGTGCTTTGCTCTTTACTACTAGGGCTAGGAGCCAGAAAGCTACATATCCCAGGCTTTCTCGCCAGCTCGTTTGCTGTTGAATTCTGTTAATAGGAGGCACTGGTGGGAGACCAGTAAGACGAAGAGAAAAACTTTCTGATTCTGGGTTTTACTGTGAGGCCATTGCAAGCAGTTGCTGTAGTGATAGTAAGGAAGGGGTGAGTTGGAACATCAGCAACCCTCCAGGTAACCCCCTTATTGGGGCTCCAATCTTAGTTGATGTAGCACTTCCTTGGTGGCTTCAGAGCCAACTGGCACAACCTCCTCAACAGTACAGCAGATTGAGCAGGCCGAGGGACATCGTTTAGGAGCATTAATGATGGGTGTCTGGCTATGACCCCCTTTTCCTTTTTACTTCTGCCCTCTCCTTCTCCGTTGTTCTCGTCTAGTTCTTTCTATACCTTTGTAACAAATTCCCTATATTAAATTTCTTCTGCTTGAGATGCTTGGAGTGTCTCAGTTTCCCTGCACTTAGCACGTTCACTCTGTGAATCTGTTGGGTGTTTAGGGCCTGGGTTTGCGCCCTAGGATCCTGTGACTGAATTCTTCCTTCCTCTTTCCATCCTCACTCATCATGCATGCAGGATTGTCGCAGTAGCCTTTAAATAGATTTTCAGCCACCAGCCTCTTTCTGTTCACTGTGGACATTATTGGTAGTTTAATTTTTCTGAAAATCTATTTTCTGGATCCACATTTCTGCTCAAAACTCTATTTTTATGACAACTATTTAAGCATAAGTATAGTCATCTATGACCTAAACCCCAAAGGCAGGATGGTCACCATGGCCACCTTTTCTGTGATCCTAATAACAGAGAGATCTGTATCAGAAGAGGATTGGTTGTTCTTTCACCCTGGCTGACTGGAAGGCAGGGAGCTCAGTGGTAGACAAACCAGTCATCATGCTGGTGTGGGAAAGATTTCAAAGCCTGGCTATAGCTCCCACTGAAGCTCGTTTCTGCACCTTACTGCTTCCTTGTACAAGTCAAACCAGGGACTTTAGAGCAGGGACCTTCATTGCACTGCTCTCTCTTTGCCTCCCAAATGAAATATCCAGCTTTCAAGGTCTGCCTGATATCCCAGGGTTAGGAGGGCAGAAACTAGGCAGTTTATGTCATGTCACTTCTTTTTTTTTTTTTTGGTCTTTAAAATTTTTTATTTTATTTTATTATACTTCAAGTTCTAGGATACATGTGCACAACATGCAGGTTTGTTACATAGGTATACATGTGCTATGTTGGTTTGCTGCACCCATTAACTTGTCATTTACATTAGGTATTTCTCCTAATGCTATCCCTCCCCCGACCCCACGACAGGCCCCGGTGTGTGATGTTCCCCACCCTGTGTCCAAGTGTTCTCATTGTTCAGTTCCCACCTACGAGTGACAACATGCACTGTTTGGTTTTCTGTCCTTGCGATAGTTTGCTGAGAATGATGGTTGCCAGCTTCATCCATGTCTCTGCAAAGGACATGAACTCATCCTTTTTTATGGCTGCATAGTATTCCTTGGTGTATATGTGCCACATTTTCTTACTCCAGTCTAACATTGATGGACATTTGGGTTGTTTCCAAGTTTTTGCTATTGTGAATAGTGCCACAATAAACATAAGTGTGCATGAGTCTTTATAGTAGCATGATTTATAATCCTTTGGGTATATAAATAGCAATTTTGCTATTGCCCCAATTCTAAATTTTTGCGGCAATTTAGATTGCTGGGTCAAATGGGGTCGCTGGGTCAAATGGTATTTCTAGTTCTAGATCCTTGGTGAATTGCCACACTGTCTTCCACAATGGTTGAACTAGTTTACACTCCCACCAACAGTGTAAAAGTGTTCCTATTTCTCCACATCCTCTCCAGCATCTGTTGTTTCCTGACTTTTTAATGATCACCATTCTAACTGGTGTGATATGGTATCTCATTGTGTTTTTGATTTGCATTTCTCTGATGACTAGTGATGATGAGCATTTTTTCATGTGTCTGTTGGCTGCATAAATGTCTTCTTTTGAGAAGTTTCTGTTCATATCCTTTGCCCACTTTTTGATGGGTTTGTTTGTTTGTTTTTTTTCTTGTACATTAGTTTAAGTTCTTTGTAGATTTTGGATATTAGCCCTTTGTCAGATGGGTAGATTACAAAAATTTTCTCCCATTCTGTAGGTTGCCTGTTCACTCTGATGGTATTTTCTTTTGCTGTGCAGAAGCTCTTTAGTTTAATTAGATCCCATTTGTCTATTTTGGCTTGTGTTGCCATTGCTTTTGGTGTTTTAGTCATGAAGTCCTTGCCTATGCCTATGTCCTGAAAGGTATTGCCTAGGTTTTCTTCTAGGGTTTTATGGTTTTAGGTCTAACATTTAAATCTTTAATCCATCTTGAATTAATTTTTGTATAAGGTGTAAGGAAGGGATCCAGTTTCAGCTTTCTACATATGGCTAACCAGTTTTCCCAGCACCATTTATTAAATAGGGAATCCTTTCCCCATTTCTTGTTTTTGTCAGCTTTGTCAAAGATCAGATGGTTGTAGATGTGTGGTGTTATTTCTGAGAGCTCTGTTCTGTTCCACTGATCTATCTCTCTGTTTTTGTACCAGTACCAAGCTGTTTTGGTTAGTGTAGCCTTGTAGTATAGTTTGAAGTAGTGTGTTGCCTCCAGCTTTGTTCTTTTGGCTTAGGATTATCTTGGCAATGCAGGCTCTTTTTTGGTTCCATATGAACTTTAAAGTAGTTTTTTCTAATTCTGTGAAGAAAGTCATTGATAGCTTGATGGGGATGACATTGAATCTATAAATTACCTTGGGCAGTATGGCCATTTTCATGATAGCGATTCTTCCTATCCATGAGCATGGAACGTTATTCCATTTGTTTGTGTCCTCTTTTATTTTGTTGAGCAGTGGTTTGTAGTTCTCTTTGAAGAGGTCCTTTACATCCCTTGTAAATTGGATTCCTAGGTATTTTATTCTCTTTGTAGCAACTGTGAATGGGAGTTCACTCATGATTTGGGTCTCTGTTTGTCTGTTACTGGTGTATAGGAATGCTTGTGATTTTTGCACATCGATTTTGTATCCTGAGACATTGCTGAAGTTGCTTATCAGCTTAAGGAGATTTTGGGCTGAGACAATGGGGTTTTCTAAATATACAATCATGTCATCTGCAAACAGGGACAATTTAACTTCCTCTTTTCCTCATGGAATATTCTTTATTTCTTTCTCTTGTCTGATTGCCCTGGCCAGAACTTCCAACACTATGTTGAATAGGAGTGGTGAGAGAGGGCATCCCTGTCTTGTGGTAGTTTTCAAAGGGAATGCTTCCAGTTTTTGCTCATTCAGTATGATATTGGCTATGGGTTTGTCATAAATAGCTCTTATTATTTTGAGCTACATTCCATCAATACCTAGTTTATTGAGTTTTTAGCATGAAGTGCTGTTGAATTTTGTCGAAGGCCTTTTCTGCATCTATTAAGATAATCATGTGGTTTTTGTTGTTGGTTCTGTTTATGTGATGGATTACGTTTATTGATTTGCATACGTTGAGCCAGCCTTGCATCCCAGGGATGAAGCTGACCTGATCGTGGTGGATAAGCTTTTTGATGTGCTGCTGGATTCGGTTTGCCAGTATTTTATTGAGGATTTTTGCATCGATGTTCATCAGGGATATTGGTCTAAAATTCTCTTTTTTTTTTTTTTTTGTGTCTCTGCCAAGCTTTGGTATCAGAATGATGCTGGCCTCATAAAATGAATTAGGGAGGATTCCTTCTTTTTCTGTTGATTGAAATAGTTTCAGAAGGAATGGTATTAGCTCCTCTTTGTACCTCTGTTAGAATTCGGCTGTGAACCTGTCTGGTCCTGGACTTTTTTTGGTTGGTAGGCTATTAATTATTGCCTCAATTTCAGAGCCTGTTATTGGTCTATTCAGAGATTCAACTTCTTCCTGGTTTAGTCTTGGGTGGGTGTATGTGTCCAGGAATTTATCCATTTCTTCTAGATTTTCTAGTTTATTTGCGTAGAGGTGTTTATAGTATTCTCTGATAGTAGTTTGTATTTCCGTGGGATTGGTGGTGATATCCCCTTTATCATTTTTTATTGCATCTGTTTTCTTCTTCTCTCTTTTCTTCTTTATTAGTCTTGCTAGTGGTCTATCAATTTTGTTGATCTTTTCAAAAAACCAGCTCCTGGATTTATTAATTTTTTGAAGGGTTTTCTGTGTCTCTATCTTCTTCAGTTCTGCTTTGATCTTAGTTATTTCTTGCCTTCTACTAGCTTTTGAATGTGTTTGCTCTTGCTTCTCTAGTTCTTTTAATTGTGATGTTAGGGTGTCAATTTTAGATCTTTCTCACTTTCTCTTGTGGGCATTTAGTGCTATAAATTTCCCTCTACACACTGCTTTAAATGTGTCCCAGAGATTCTGGTACATTGTGTCTTTGTTCTCACTGGTTTCAAAGAACATCTTTATTTCTGCCTTCATTTTGTTATTTACCCGGTAATCAATCAGGAGCAGGTTGTTCACTTTCCAAGTAGTTGTGCGGTTTTGAGGGAGATTCTTAATCCTGAGTTCTAATTTGATTGCACTGTCGTCTGAGAGACAGTTTGTTATGATTTCTGTTCTTTTGCATTTACTGAGGAGTGCTTTACTTCCAGTTATGTGGTCAATTTTGGAATTAGTGCAATGTGGTGCTGAGAAGAATGTATATTTTGTTGATTTGGGGTGGAGAGTTCTGTAGATGTCTATTAGGTCTGCTTGGTGCAGAGCTGAGTTCAAGTCCTGGATATCTTGTTAACCTTCTGTCTTGTTGATCTGCCTAATATTGACAGTGGGGTGTTAAAGTCTCCCATTATTATTGTGTGGGAATCTAACTCTCTTTGTAGGTCTCTAAGGACTTGCTTTATGAATCTGGGTGCTCCTGTATTGGGTGCATATATATTTAAGATAGTTAGTTCTTCTTATTGAATTGATCCCTTTACCATTATGTAATGGCCTTCTTTGTCTCTTTTGATCTTTGTTGGTTTAAAGTCTGTCTTATCAGAGACTAGGATTGCAACCCCTGCTTTTTTTTTTTTGTTTTTATTTCCTTGGTAGATCTTCCTCCATCCCTTTATTTTGAGCCTTTGTGTGTCTCTGCACGTAAGATGGGTCTCCTGAATACAGCACACTGATGGGTCTTGACTCTTTGTCCAGTTTGCCAGTCTGTGTCTTTTAATAGGGGCATTTAGCCTATTTACATTTAAGGTTAATATTGTTATGTGTGAATTTGATCCCATCATTATGATGTTAGCTGGTTATTTTACCTCTTAGTTGATGCAGTTTCTTCCTAGCATCCATGGTCTTTATAATTTGGCATGTTTTTGCTGTGGCTGGTATTGGTTGTTCCTTTCCATGTTTAGTGCTTCCTTCAGGAGCTCTTGTAAGGCAGACCTAGTGTTAACAAAATCTCTGAGCATTTGCTTGTCTGTAAAGGATTTTATTTCTCCTTCACTTATGAAGCTTAGTTTGGCTGGATATGAAATTCTGGGTTGAAAATTCTTTTCTTTAAGAATATTGAATATTGGCCCCCACTCTCTTCTGGCTTGTAGAGTTTCTGCTGAGAGATCAGCTGTTAGTCTGATGGGCTTCCCTTTGTGGGTAACCCAACCTTTCTCTCTGGCTGCACTTAAACATTTTTTCCTTCATTTCAACCTTGGTGAATCTGACAATTGTATGTCTTGGGGTTGCTCTTCTTGAGGAGTATCTTTGTGGTGTTCTCTGTATTTCCTGAATTTGAATGTTGGCCTGCCTTGCTAGGTTGGGGAAGTTCTCCTGGATAATATCCTGCAGAGTGTTTTCCAACTTGGTTCCATTCTCCCCATCACTTTCAGGTACACCAATCAAACGTAGATTTGGTCTTTTCACATAGTCTCCTATTTCTTGGAGGCTTTGTTTCTTTTCACTCTTTTTTCTCTAAACTTCTCTTCTCGCTTTATTTCATTAATTTGATCTTCAGTCACTGATACCCTTTCTTCCACTTGGTCAAATCAGCTATTGAAGCTTGTGCATGCATCACGTAGTTCTCGTGCCATAGTTTTCAGCTTCATCAGATCATTTATGGTCGTCTCTACACTGTTTATTCTAGTTAGCCATTTGTCTAAGTTTTTTCAAAGGTTTTAGCTTCCTAGTGATGGGTTCAAATATCCTTCTTTAGCTCAGAGAAGTTTGTTATTACTGACCTTCTGAAGTCTACTTGTGTCAGCTCATCAAAGTCATTCTCTGTCCAGCTTTGTTCTGTTGCTGTCAAGGAGCTGTGATCCTTTGGAGGAGAAGAGGTACTCTGGTTTTTAGGATTTTCAGCTTTTCTGCTCTGGTTTCTCCCCATCTTTGTGGTTTTATCTACCTTTGGTCTTTGATGATGGTGACCTACAGGTGGGGTTTTGGTGTGGATGTCCGTTTTGTTGACATTGATGCTATTCCTTTCTGTTTGTTAGTTTTCCTTCTAACAGTCAGGTCTCTCAGCTGCAGGTCTGTTGGAGTTTGCTGGAGGTCCACTCCAGACCCTGTTTGCCTGGGTATCACCAGTGGAGGCTGCAGAACAGCAAATATTGCAGAACAGTAAATATTGCTGCCTGATCCTTCCTCTGGAGGCTTTGTCCCAGAGAGGCACCTGCCTGTATGAGGTGTCAGTCGGCCCCTACATGGAGGTGTCTCTCAGTTAGGCTACACAGGGGTCAGGGACCCACTTGAGGAGGCAGTCTGTCCGTTCTCAGAGCTCAAACACCGTGCTGGGAGAACCACTGCTCTCTTCAGAGCTGTCAGATAGGGACGTTTAAGTCTGCAGAAGTTTCTGCTGCCTTTTGTTCAGCTATGCCCTGCCCCCAGAGCTGGGGTCTACAGAGGCAGCAGGCCTTGGAGAGCTGCGGTGGGCTCTGCCCAGTTAGAGCTTCTCCAGCTGCTTTGTTTACCTACTCAAGCCTCAGCAATGGCAGATGCCCCTCCCCTGCCAGGCTGTTGCCTCGCAGGTCGATCTCAGACTGCTGAGCTAGCAGTGAGCAAGGCTCCGTGGACGTGGGACCTGCCGAGCCAGGCACAGGATATAATCTCCTCGTGTGCTGTTTGCTAAGACCATTGGAAAAGTGCAGTATTTGGGTGAGAGTGTCCTGATTTTCCAGGTACAGTCTGTCACGGCTTCCCTTGGCTAGGAAAGGGAAATCCCCTGACCCTTGTGCTTCCTGGGTGAGATAATGGCCCGCCCTGTTTTGGCTTGCCCTGTGTGGGCTGCACCCACTCTCCATCCAGTCCCAATGAGATGAACAGGTACCTCAGTTGGAAATGCAGAAATCACCATCTTCTGCATTGATCACGTTGGGAGCTGCAGACCGGAGCTGTTCCTATTTGGCCATCTTGGAACGGAATCCATCATTTCACTTCTTATACATAAATTAGAATAACTGTGAAATGTGCAGATGTGCTCTGAGCCTAGATAAGATTGTTATTATCATGTTATATTGTTATTATTGTGTTATTATCGTTATTATCATGTTATTTTCTTACCCATAGGTTTTCCAACTTGCTTGAAGTAATGCTTTCAGGATACTCAATATTGAATATTCAATACTGATGGGAAAACTCTCTTAAAGGAAATGGACATTATGGGGTCAACTGGAGGAAAAATAACACATTTACTGCTCAAACATAGGTTTGTTGTTTTTATATTTAAAAACATAGGCATTGTAAAACGTCAGACAAGCCTGAAAAATGTATGGGAGAAGATGAAATGATCACTGAAGTCACATATTCCTCACTGTTAATGATTTAGGGAATATCCTTCTAGAAGGTTCACAGAGCCATACAACTTTACTGAAATGGGATTATGTTGCATCTTGTTTTCCAACCTAATTTTTTCCCACTTAGTAGTATAGTACAGATATGTTTTCATGTCAACCAGTATGACTTTACACTGTTATTTATTTCTTTTTTTTTTTTTTATGAGATGGAGGCTTGCTCTGTCACCCAGGCTGGAGTGCAGTGGCACGATCTTGGCTCACTGCAACCTCCGCCTACCTGGTTCAAGCGATTGTTCTGTCTCAGCCTCCTGAGCAGCTAGGATTACAGGTGCCCACCACCACACCTGGCTAATTTTTGTATTTTTAGTAGAGACGGGGTTTCACCATGTTGGCCAGGCTGGTCTTGAACTCCTGACATCAGGTGATCTGCCCACCTTGGCCTCCCAAAGGGAGGGATTACAGGTGTGAGCCACTGTGCCTGGCCTAATGGTTACACAGTATTCCATGCTGACACCATAATTTACTCATCTAGTTACATTAAATTGGAATGTTCATAGTTGTTGACCTTCAGAACATGCCAGTATTAAGTTTTTGTATTTAAGGTGATGCTAGTTCTAAAGCATATATTCTGAAACCTCAGTGGCTTAACACCTCAGAAGTTTATTTCTCCTTATGTAAAGTTTAGGTTCTCTCCATTTGCTGATGGTTACCTTGAGGTACCAGGCTTGCGTGGAGGGGCTGTTGTGCCTCGCATGGCCATGCAGGGACTCAGGCCCTCTCCAGCATGTGGTTTGCAAGGTTGCCCTGGCCCTTGCTGCCTAGCTGGCTGATAGTGGAAGAGAGAGTGAAGAAGGTGTCACAGGAGGTTTTAATGGATCAGAACTGGAAGTGGCAGATACTGCTTCTGCCCCCATTCCATTGACCAGAATGTCACATGGCCATACGAAACTGCAAGGGAGGCTGGGAAATGTCACTCATCTGTGTGTGTGGGAGGAAAGGAAATACATTTGGGGAATACTAGCCAGTCTCTAACAGAGCTTCCCCTACTGTTTACCAAATTCCTGTTTTGCTTTTCCCCTCACACACAGAACACACCCCTCCCAGAGTGAGGAACCCTAAGTCCCATCCAGCCCTGGCACCTTGCTCAGTTACTGTTCAGGATCTCTGGGTGATGTGCTGTCTTCCCCATCACATCTAAATGAGGATCCTTGTGGTTTGATGACTTATGAACTAGAAGAGAATAAAGTTATTTGCCTCCTCCCTAGCGCCTCCCAATTTTCAATGAAGCAGGGAAGCATCGTAACATTAGAAGCTCCCATTTAGAACAGGGTAAAGAGCGGGAAGCAGAGTCATCACAGGCCCAAAGCAACAATGGAATCCAGTTGGGTAGGCAAGGTGGAGGTTCTCAACCAGAGGGTGGGAGAACTTTCTTGATTAGACCTTGATTTTGCCAGAAAAGGCAATCTCTTCTCAGCTGGTCTCCATGGCCCCAGCTCTGTCCTGGCAAGTTCCTTCTTGCACTTTATTCTCAATGGCTACGTTTGACGTGATTGCAGGGGAGCCCGCCATCTTAGGAGGGTACACAGCTTTGCAGCCGTCTAGTGCCCTGCTGTTGCTTCAAGGCTCAAATAGACAAACGCCTTTAAAAAATTTTATTTTTAGTCCAGGCTCATGGTTTCTTTGGCCATACATTTATATCAAAAATTTGATAGGATTCTGTTTTTTTTTTTAAATTACTTTTATTTTTGACAAATAGTAATTTACATATTTATCGGGTACAATGTGAAGCTTTCATATATTTATTCACTATGAAATGATTAAACCAAGCTAATTAACATATCCATCATTTCACATGTGTGTGTGTGGTATGAAATTTTTGTGTGTGTGTGGTATGAAATTCTTAGCAATTTTGAAATATATTGCATTATTATTAACTATAGTCACCATGCTGTGGAATAAATCTCAAGAACTTATTCCTTCTGTCTAACTGAAGCTTTGTATACTTTGACCAACATCTTCCCATCCACTTCTACCCTTGCCCCAGCCCCTGCTAACCACCATTCTATTCTCTACTTCCGAGTTAGACTTTTTTTAGGTTACACCTGTAACTGAGATCATGCAGTATTTTTCTTTCTGTGCTTGGATTACTTGTTTCTGTTCTGTCTTCTTCCCTTAAGTTTTTTATGCCAATAGCAAATCCCTAGGTTTTTTTCCTAGATATTATTACCAAGCTTGAATTATTATATTACTTTCTTACCCTAATACCCTTTTCTGTCAATGAGATGGTGACTGCCTTGAGGCCTTCAAGGTCAGATGGGAAGGCAAAATTCTTAATTAGCTCTTTGCTACAAGGCTGAATCTTTTACCTGTGTCACTCAAAAGCCTTTTCAATCTTGTTTCTTACTCCTCAGACTTTAGAAGCTGTCATTTCTTCCAAGGCTTTACACTCAGAAGTTTCTAGACAAACATCTGGACTCTATTCCCTTTCATTTATGCTTGCAAACCAACAAATTCTTTTTTTAAAAAAAATATTTTAATAGCTTTAGGAGTACAAGTGGTTTTTGCTTACATGGATGAATTGTATAGTCCTGAGGTCTGAAATTTTAGTGTACCCAAGTTGTGTACGTTGTTCCCTATATGTAACTTTTTAAGTCACCCCCTCCCACACTCCCCTATTCTGAGTCTCTAAAGTCCGTTATATCACTTTGTGTGCCTTTGTGTATCCATAGCTTAGCTCCCATTTACAAATGAGAAAATATGGTATTTGATTTTCCATTCCTGAGTTACTTCACTTAGATCAATGGCATTCAGTTCCATCTGAGTTGCTGTAAAATACATTATTTCATTCTTTTTTATGGCTAACTAGTATTCCATGGTGTATATATACCACATTTTCTTTATCCACTCATTGATTGATGGGCACTTAGGTTGGTTCCATAGCTTTGCAATTGTGAATTGTGCTGTGATAATCATATGCATGCAGGTGTCTTTTTGATGTAATGACTTCTTTTCCTTTGGGTACATAGTCCAGTAGTGGGATTGCTGGATTGAATGGTAGATCTACTTTTAGTTCTTTGAGAAATCTCCATACTGTTTTCCATAGAGGTTATACTGATTTATGTTACCACCAGAAGTATATAAGCTTTTCCTTTTCACCATATCCATGCCAACATCTCTTGTTTTTTGACTTTTTAATAAATGGCCATTCTAGTTGGGATAAGGTGGTTTCTCATTGTGGTTTTAATTTGCATTCCCTGATGATTAGTGATGGTGAGCAGTTTTTCATATGTTTCTTGGCCATTTGTATATGTTATTTTGAGAAATGTATATTCATGTCATTTGCCCACTTTTTAAAGGAATTTTTTCCCCTTGCTGATTTGTTTGAGTTCTTTGTAGATTCTGGGTATTAGTCTGTTGTCGGATGCATAGTTTGCAAATATTTTCTCCCATTCTGTGAGTTGTGTGTTTACTCTGATGATTATTTCTTTTGCTGTGTGGAGCATTTTAGTTTAATTAAGTCTTATTTATTTATTTATCTTTGTGGTGGTTGTTTTTGGGGTCTTAGTTATAAATTCTTTGCCTAGGTTAATATCTAAAAGATTTTTTCCTAGGTTTTGCTCTAGAATTTTTATGGTTTCAAGTCTTATATTTAAGTCTGTAATCCATCTTGAGTTGATTTTTGTATATAGTGAGAGATAGAGATCCAGTTTCATTCTTCTACTTGTTGCTATCTAGTCTTCCCAGCACCATTTATTGAATAGCATGTCCTTTCCTCAATTTATGTTTGTATATGCTTTGTTGATGATCAGTTGGTTGTAACTATTTGGCTTTATTTCTGGGTTCTCTATTCTATTCTATTTGTCTATGTATCTACTTTTATACCAATACCCCATGCTATTTTGATTACAATAGCCTTGCAGTATAATTTGGAGTCAGTTATTGTGATGCATCCAGATTTGTTCTTTTTGCTTAGGATTGCTTTGGCTGTTTGTGCTCTTTTTTTGGTTCTATATGAATTTTAGGATTGTTTGTTCTTTCTTTTTCTTTTCTTCAACTTTTATTTTAAGTTCACAGGTACATGTGGAGGATGTGCAGGTTTGTTACACAAGTAAACATGTGCCATGGTGGTTTGCTTCACAGATCATCCTATCACCTAGGTATTAAGCTCAGCATCAATTAGCTACTCTTCCTGATGCTCTCCCACCCACCGCCCACTGATAGTTCCCAGTGTGTGCTGTTCCCCTCTATGTGTCCATTTATTTTCATCATTTAGTTCCCACTGATAGATGAGAACATGTGTTCTTTGGTTTTCTGTTTCTGTGTTAGTTTCTGGAGGATAATGGCTTCCAACTCTATCCATATCCCTGCAAAGGACATGATCTTGTTCCTTTTTATGGCTGCATAGTATTCCATAGTGTATGTGCACCACATTTATTTATCCAGTCCATCATTGATGGGCATTTAGATTGATTTTATGTCTTTGGTATTGTGAAAAATGCTGCAATGAACATACACTTGCATGCATCTTTATAACACAATGATTTATATTTTTGGGAGTGTACACCCCATAATGGGATTGCTGAGTCAAATGGTACACCTCTAGGTCTTTGAGGAATCACCACACTGTCTTCCACAATGGTTGAATTAATTTACACTCCCACCAACAATGTAAAAGCATTCCTTTTTCTCCACAACCTCACCAGCATCTGTTGTTTTTTGACATCTTAGTAACAGCCATTCTGACTGGTGTTAGATCGTATCTTATTGTGGTTTTTATTTGCATTTCTCTAATGATCAGTTATGTTGAGCTTTTTGTCATATGTTTGTTGGCCGGATGTATGTCTTCTTTTGAAAAATGTCTGATGATAGTTTCTTTTGCTGTGCAGAAGCTCTTTAGTTTAATTAGATCCCATTTGTAAGTTTTTGCTTTTGTTGCAGTTGCTTTGGTGTTTTCATCATGAAATCTTTGTCCATGCCTATGTCCTGAATGGTATTGCCTTGGTTGTCTTGCAGCATTTTTATAGTTTTGGGTTTTACACTTAAGTCTTTAATCCATCTTGAATTGATTTTTGCTTATGGTGTAAGGGATGGGTCCAGTTTCAATTTTCTGCATATGGCTAGCCAGTTCTCTCAGCAGCATTTATTAAAAATGGAGTCCTTTCTCCATTGCTTGTTTTTGTCTAGTTTGTTGAAGATCAGATGGTTGTAGGTGTTGGGTCTTATTTCTGAGTTCTGTATTCTGTTGCATTGGTCTATGTGTCTGTTCCTGTACCAATACCCTGCTGTTTTGGTTACTGTAGCCTTGCAGTATATTTTGAAGTTGGGTAGCGTGATGCCTCCAGCTTTGTTCTTTTTGATTATGATTGTCTTGGCCATTTGGGATTTTTTTGGTTCCATATGAATTTTAAAATAGTTTTTTCTAATTCTGTGAAGAATGTCAATGGTAGTTTAATGGGAATAGCATTGAATCTATAAATTGCTTTGGGCAGTATGGCTATTTTCATGATGCTTATTCTTCCTGTTCATGAGCATGGAATGTTTCTCCATTTGTTTGTATCCTGTACGATTTCTTTGAGCAATGGTTTGTAGTTCTCCTTGAAGAGGTCCTTCACTTCCCTCGTTAGCTGTATTCCTAGGTATTTTATTCTTTTTGTAGTAATTGTGAATGGGAGTTCATTTATGATTTGGCTCTTTGATTGCCTGTTGTTGGTGTATAGGAATGCTAGCAATTTTTGCACATTGATTTTGTATCCTGAGACTGCTGAAGTTGCTTATCAGCTTAAGAAGCTTTTGGGCTGAGATGATGGGGTTTTCTAGATATAGGATCATGTCATCTGCAAACAAAGATAATTTGATTTCCTCTCTTCCTATTTGAACACTCTTTATTTTGTTCTCTTATCTGATTGCCCTGGCCAGAACTTCCAATACTATGTTGAATAGGAGTGGTGAGAAAGGACATCTTGTCTTGTGCTGTTTTTCAAGGGGACTGCTTCCAGCTTTTGCCCAGTCAGTATGATATTGGCTGTGGGTTTGTCATATATGGCTCATTATTTTGAGGTATGTTCCTTCAGTACCAAGTTTATTGAGAATTTTTAACATGAAGGGATGCCAGATTTTATCGAAGGCCTTTTCTGCATATATTGAGATAATCATGTGGTTTTTGTCTTTAGTTCTGTTTATGTGATGAATCACATTTATTGATTTGCATATGTTGAACCAACTTTGTATCCTGGAGATGAAGCCAACTTGATTCTAGTGGATAAGCTTTTTGATGTGCTGCTGCATTCAGTTTGTCAGTATTTTATTGAAGGTTTTTGCATTGATGTTCATTAAGGATATATCGGCCTGAGATTTTCTTTTTTTTTTGTTGTATCTCTGCCAGGTTTTGGTATCAGGATGATGCTGGCCTCATAGAATAAATTGGGGATGAGTCCCTCCTTTTCAATTTTTTGGAATAATTTCAGTAAAAATGATACCCCTTCTTCTTTGTACCACTGGTAGAATTCAGCTGTGAATCTGTCTGTTCCTGGGCTTTTTTTGGTTGGTAAGCTATTTATTACTGTCTCCATTTCAGAACTCATTATTGGTCTATTCAGAGATTCAATTTCTTCCTGGTTCAGTCTTGGGAGGGTGTATGTATCCAGGAATTTACCCATTTATTCTAGATTTTTTAGTCTATGTGCATAGAGGTGTTTACAGTATTTTCTGATGGTTGTTTGTATTTCTGTGGGGTTAGTGGTGATATCTCCCTTAACATTTTCTATTGTATTTATTTGATTCTTCTCTCTTTTCCTCTTTGTTAGTCTAGCAAGTGATCTATTTTATTATTTTTTTCAAAAAACCAGTTTCTGGATTTGTTGATTTTTTTGAAGTGTTTTTCATGTCTCTGTCTTCTTCACTTATGCCCTCATCCTGGTTATTTCTTGTCTTCTAGCTTTGGAGTTTGTTTGCTCTTGGTTCTCTAGTTCTTTAGTTGAGATGTTAGGTTGTTAACTTGAGATCTTTCTAGCTTTTGATGTGGGCATTTAATGCTTTAAATTTCCCTCTTAACACCACTTTACCTGTGTCCCAAAGATTCTAGTACATTGTCTCTTTGTTCTCATTAGTTTCAAAGTACTTATTGATTTCTTCCTTAATTTCATTATTTACCTAAGAGTCATTCAGGAGCAGGTTGTTCAGTTTCCATGTAGTTGTGTGGTTTTGAGTGAATTTCTTAATCTTGAGTTCTAATTTGATGGTGCTGTGGTCTGAGAGACTGTTATGATTTCAGCTCTTTTGCATTTGCTGAGGAGTGTTTTATTTCCAATTATGTGATCAATTTTAGAGTAAGTGCCATATGTCGATGAGGAGAATGTATATTCTGCTGTTTTGTGGTGGAGAATTCTGTAGATATATATCAGATCCACTTGATCCAGGGCTGAGTTCAGGTCCTTACTATCTTTATTAATTTTCTGTTTTGATTTGTCTAATATTGTCAGTGGGTTGTTAAAGTCTCCCACTATTATTGTGTGGGAGTCTAAGTAGTCTAAGTCGGTCATTCTCGAAGAACTTGCTTTATGAATCTGGGTGCTCCTGTATTGGATGCATATATATTTAGGATAGTTAGCTCTTCTTGTTGAATTGAACTCTTTACCATTATTAATGCCTTTCTTTGTATTTTTTGATCTTTGTTGGCTTAAAGTCTGTTTTGTCAGAAGTTAGGATTGCAACCCCTACTTCTTTCTGTTTTCCATTTGCTTGGTAAATTTTCCTTCATCCTTTTATTTTGAGCCTGTGTATGTCTTTGCACGTGAGATGGGTCTCTTGAAGACAGCACACCAGTGGGTCTTGGCTCTGTCCAGCTTGCCATTCTGTGTCTTTTAATTGGGGCATTTAGCCCAAAAAATACATATATTTTATATATTTTGAGATGGAGTTTCACTCTATGTCACCCAGGCTGGAGTGCAATAGTGCAGTCCTGGCTCATGGCAACCTCTGCCTCCCAGGTGAAGTGATTCTCCTGCCTCAGCCTCCCGAGTAGCTGGGATTATAGGTGCCTGCCATCTTTTAGTAGAGATGGGGTTTCACCATGTTGGCCAGGCTGGTCTCGAACTCTTGACCTCAGGTGATTTGCCTGCCTTAGCCTTCCAAAGTGCTGGGATTACAGGTGTGAGCCGCTGCGCCTGGCCTAGCTCATTTATATTTAAGGTTAGTATTGTTATATGTGAATTTGATCCTGTCATCATGATGCTAGCTGGTTATTTTGCAGACTTGTTTATGTAGTTGCTTCATAGTGTCACTGGTCTGTGTGTTTTTGTAATGGCTGGTAACAGTTTTTCCTTTCCATATTTAGTGCTTCCTGGTGGTGACGAATTCTCTCAGCCTTTGCTTGTCTGAAAAGGATCTTATTTCTCCTTCATTTATGAACCTTAGTTTGGTCAGATATGAAATCTTGGGTTGGGAATTCTTTTCTTTTAAGAATGTAGAATGTTGGCCCACAATCTCTTCTGGCTTGTAGGGTTTCCATTGAGAGGTCCTCAGTAAGTCTGATGGGTTTCCCATTGTAGGTGACCTGGCCTTTCTTTCTGGCTGCCCTTAACATTTTTTTTTTCATTTCAACCTTGGAGAATATGATGATTATGTGTCTGGGGGTTGATCTTCTCATGGAGGATTCTGCTGGGGTTCTCTGCACTTCCTGAATTTGAATGTTGGCCTATCTTGCTAGGTTGGGTAAGTTCTCTTGAATGATATCCTGAAGTGTGATTTCCAACTTGGTTCCATTCTCCCTGTCTCTTTCAGGTATCTCAATCAGTTGGAGGTTTGGTCTCTTCATATAATCCCATATTTCTTGGAGGTTTTCTTCATTCCTTTTCATTCTTTTTTCTCTATTCTTGTCTGCCTGTCTTATTTCAGAAAAATAATCTTTAAGCTCTGAGATTCTTTCCTCCACTTGGTCTATTCTGCTATTGATACTAGTGATTGCATTGTGAGGTTCTCATGTTGTGTGTTTTCAGCTCCATCAGCTTGGTTATGTTCCTCTCTAAACTGGCTATTCTGGCTATCATCTCCTGTATTGTTTTATCATGATTCTTAGCTTCTTTGCATTGGGTTACAACATGCTCCTTTTACTCAGTGAAGTTTGTTATTACCCACCTTCTGAAGTCTACTTCTGTCAGTTCAGTCATCTCAGCCTCAGCCCAGTTCTGTTCCCTTGCTGGAGAGGTGTTACTGTCATTTGGAGGAGAAGAGCCACTCTGACTTTTTGAGTTTTCAGCACTGATTCTTTGCTTATCTTTTTGGGCTTATCTACCTTCAATCTTTGAGGTTGCTGGCCTTTCAATAGGGTTTTGTGGGATTCTTTTTGTTGATGTTTTTGTTGTTGTTGTTTTCTGTTTGTTTTTCTTTTCATAGTCAGGCCACTCCACTGTAGGGCTGCTGCAGTTTGCTGGGTGTCTGCTCCAGACCTTAGTTGCCTTGGTTTTTCCTGTACCTGGAGATATCACCAGTGAAGGCTGCAAAACAGCAAAGATGGCTGCAAGCTCCTTCCTCTGGAAGCTCTGTGCCAGGGGGATACTGATCTGTTGCTGGCCAGAACATACCCATAAGAGGTGGCTGGAGACCCCCGTTTGGAGGTCTCACCCGGTCAGGTGGAATGGTATCAGGGACCCATTTAAAGATGAGTCTTGCTGCTTTTTGTCTGAGAAGGTGTGCTGCATTGTGGCAGACCTTCTTTATCTGGACTGTTTGCATTCTCCAAAGCCAGCAGGCTGGAATGGTTGAGTCCACTGAACCACAGAGATGGCAGCCGCCCCTCCCCCTGGGAGCTGCATCCGAGGGAGAGATCAGAGTTCTGTTCATAGAACCCTTGTTGGAGTGGCTGAAGCCCCCACAGAGAGGTCCCTCCCAGTAAGGAGGAATGAATTGGGGTCCCACTTAAAGAAGCAATCTGCCCACAGTGTGGCAAAGCAGCTGTGCTGCATTGTGGGGGGCCCTTCCTCATGTGGACCATTTGTATTCTCCAAAGCTGGCAGGCTGGAAAGGCCAAGTCTACTGGACCAAAGAGATGGTGGCTGCCCCTCTCCCCGGAAACTCGGACCTATCTCAGGCAGATTCCAGCCTGTTGCTGTTGTATGCCTAAGTTGAGTTGGTATAAATTCAAAATAGATTGTTATAACTGTAGGATATTATATGTAATTCCCATGGTAGCCACAAAGAAAATATCTATAGAATGTACACAAAAGGAAATGAGCAAGGCATCAAAATGTGCCTCTATAAAAAAAAGGTCAACTAAACACAAAGAAAACTGGCCATGGAGAAAATGAGGGGCAAAAAACCTGTAAGATATAAAGGAGGCAAAATGGCAAAAGTAAGTCCTTCCATATTAGTAATCGAGACTCTGTCTTAAACAAAACAAAACAAAACAAAACAAAAGAAACAAGCAAATGAAAAACGTCCAGTCAAAAGCATAGATTGGCAGAATGAATTAAAGAAAAACATGATCTAACTGCGTGCTATGAGAGACCCACTTTAAATCTAAAAACGCTTTAGATCTAAAGGTTGAAAGTGAAAGCGTAGAACAAGATGTGAATAGTAACAAAAAGAGAGCTTCGGTGTCTACACTAATATCGTAAAATAGAATTTAAGTCAAAAATTGTAACAGGAGAAAAAGGACATTATATGTTGATAAAAGGGTCAATTTGCCTAGAAGATATAACAATTCAAAACATATATGCACCAAACATCAGAGCTCCACAATATACGAAGAAAATGTTGACAGAAATGAAGGGAGTAATAGACAACTCTGCAATCAAATCCCTGAATAATGCAGTATGTTTATTATTAAAGTAAAGAGGCTAGTCCAGCCTCTTTCCTGATTTCCACATCACTTTGATATGGTCATCCTGGACACCTGCAGTCTTCAGTTACTTCCTGTTTCCTGCTGGCATTTAAGTCCCTTGTACTTTATGTGAATTCTTACTTCAGTTACACTGCCCCTACAACTTGCAATGAACATTCTCACTTTGGTTGTATCACTTTCCACCCTCCTGCCTGAAATCTGATGCTTTCCTTCAAGCTCCATCCTCACTAGGAAGCCTTTCGTATGAGCTAAGATTAACAATTTGCATCCTTTACCCTCCAAGTGTTGCATATACCTATACCACTCATTTAGCACATCACATTTGATACTTATTTATTTGACACATGTAGCTATATTTAATCTATTTGTTTGGTCTCCTCCATAACCAGAGCTTTATTTCCATGGGGGCTAATGCTCCTTTAAGTTTCTGGCAATGATTGCTGTTATATAGATGCAGAATCTTATTTTTTTAATGAATTAACAGATGTCTCCCTAAATTAGGCCCAAATACTGATCTTAATCCTAAGGATTAGCTAATAGAAGCATCATAGGTATTAAGTTGGACATATGTGGCCAAACTGTTTAATTTTGTGAGCTTCAGTTTCATGTGCTAATGCCATATTTATCTGTCTGTCTGTCTGTCTGTCTATCTATCTATCTATCCATCCATCCATCCATCCATCTATATCTAGCTTGACCATCACAGTCTAAGGAGAAGCTATGCTTATCCCTGTTTTTCAGATGAGGAAACTGAGACCCAGAGACATTAAGTAATTTGCCAAAATTACCCAACTCACACATGAAAGAGTCAAGGTTTGAACCTAGATCTCCCTGACTCCACTGCTTGTTATTTTAAACATCTACAATATTTACCTTTCAGTTCTTGAACTTAATCTTGCCTGAGATCTAAGTTCAAGCCTTTCATTATCCACATCCCCTCATATCTAATGATAGTTGTGGTAGGCAGAATAATATCCCCCCAAAGATGTCTGCATCTCAATCCTGGAACCTATGAATATTTTACCTTGCATGACAAAAAGGGACTTTGCAGATGAGATTAAGTTAAGCATCTTTAGATGGAGAGACTATCTTTGCTATCCATGTGAACCCAATGTAATCACATGGTGCTCATAAAGGAAAGAGGGAGGCAGGAGTCAAAGTCAGAGAGAGATTTGAAGATGCTCAACTGCTTTTGAAGATGGAGAAAGGGACCAAAGCCAAGGAATTCACTGACACCTTGATTTTAGCCCAGTGAGACTCACTTTGACCTCCAGAACTGTAAAATAATAGATTTGTGTTACTTGAAGCCACTAAATTTATAGTAATTTGTTATGGCAGCAATAGGAGACTAATACAATTGGCCCTCAAACGACACATGTTTGAACTGTGAGTCCACTTCTACGTGAATTTTTTTTTTTTAGCACATATATTAGAAATATCTTTGGAGATTTGTGGCAACTTGAAAAAACTCGCAGACAAACCATGTATCCTAGAAATATAAAAAAAATAAGTAAAAGCTATGTAATGAATGCATAAAATATATGTAGATACTAGTCTATTTTATCATTTACTACCATAAAATGATACACACATCTATTCTAAAAAGTAAAAATTTATCAAAACATATGTAAACAGACTGTACATGGCATCCCTTGCAGTGGAGAGAAATAGAAACAACATAAAAATGCAGTATTAAATCATAATTGCGTAGAATTAACTGTATACATAAGGTACTACGGTAATAATCGCTGCATTGCCAACTACATTGCTATTGTGGTGAGCTCAAGTGTTGAAAGTATCCACTTAAAATGCCACGTGATGCTAACTGTCTGCGCATGAGCAGTTTCTCTCTCCAGTGAACTGCATATTGTAATGAAAGTTATCTCTTTCAGTTCTCACATTTTTGTGTGTGTTTAGAGCAATACTATAAACTTTGAGTAACACAGCGGGACTTATACGAAGTGCCACTACTGATGCTGGAACTGCTCCCAAAAAGCAGAGAAAAGTCATGACATAACAAGTAAAAGCTGAATTGCTTGATGTGTGCTATAAATTGAGGTCTGCATTGTGGTTGCCCACCATTTCAGACAGATGATTCAGCTTGTAAGCAGACAATGTAAACTTACAATATCAATAAGTAAGTACAGTACAGTAGTGTAAATACATTTTCTCTTCCTTATGATTTTCTTAATATTTTCTTTTCCCTAGCTTACCTTAATTGTAAGAATATAATACATATACAGAATATGTGTTAATTGACCATTTCTGTTATCGATAAGGCTTCTGGTCAACAATAGCCTATTAGTAGGTAAGATTTTGGAGATTCAAAAGTTACAGTGAATTTTAACTGTGCAGGTGATTGATGCCTAATTCCCATGTTGTTCAAGGGTCAACTGTACAATAGGTTTTCTGCTTTCCTTACCCTCCTGATGATTTCTGAACTAGTTCTACAGAGTTTCCTCTTTTCCTTTGCATCTCTCCCTCCCACTGCCACCATCCAGATTGTTTCAGAGCGGCACTTCATCAGCTGCATCGTCACCCTCTGTGGGTGTGGAAGGGCTCTCACTTCCACTTAAGGCCATGCCACGCTAATTGCCTTTCTGGCTCTTTTCTCTTAAAAGGTGGTGCTTAGAAAGGAAAGGAATAGTCCATATGTGGTCTTAGTAGGACAGGGAACAGTAGGTCTTTACCTCCCTTAATCCGAATGTTAGATCTCTTCAATGCAAGCCAAGGTAATGCTTATTTTTTTTGGCACCCACATCACATCCACTGCTCACTCACGTTGAGTTTATTGATAACTACAACCCCAAGCTTTTCATGTCATATTAAAGGGAAAGCCATTATGAGCTGTTCTTGTATCTTGTAGAATGTCTGCCATCTTGTGTCATGTAGCTTTTGTCTCACAAAACAAAAAAGCACAGTACGAATTAATCTCTCCAGGGAAAGATTTAAAGACTAGGATAATAAGGAGAGGCAGATGGAATTCTGAGAGAAATATGGCAAATTCTAGAGCTAATCTAATTAAAGGGCCATGGGAACTTCTCCCTGGCGCATAAATAAAATATGACAATCAGTGTCAGCTAAGAAACCCTTAGCAAATATCTAATCTCATTTTAAACTTTATCATTACATAGAACTGTTATCTTTTAACAAATAATGGTGTGATGCAAAATAAGCTGAGAGAAGCAAACAGACACAGGCCAGGCGGCTGCCCAGCCTCTCTGCCCACCCCTCCCTACCTACGCTTCAGATGGCATAGGCTCTCCCAGCCATTTCAATACGTGGCACATCTGTGACCTCGCCAGCTTGAAGGACAGAATGAAAGGTTCTTAGTGAAGGAAAAAGGCGTTCATCTTCACCCCATCGTAATGGGCTCCAAGGAGGACTGGCAAGGTGTAGAATCTGGAGAGGAGAGGTCAGGACTGGCTGCAGAGGAGGAAGCTGCTGAGGTGATCAGGAGTTCTCAGAGAGGGCCTTGTTCTTTCCCTTTAAATTCAAAATGGCAGTGCCTCAAACCCTCTGGGCTTCCTGGAATTTGTGTTTAAATATTTATGTATTTCCAGGCGAATATTCAAACAATGTAGCTAAGACGTGGTACCTTCAAAGCAGGTAAACCAGCTGGCTTCCCTGCTATGATCCCCTTGCACAGCCTGGCTCTTCAGACAGGAGCCTGTATTCTGAAGGAAGTCCTTACAGAGCAGCTTGGACCTACTACCCCTTAAAAGAAGGAGGAACTGGTGAAGTTATTTCCATTAACTTTAAGGTACCCAAGAGGACCACAGAGGTCTTATTCTTTTCAGTTTGGATAAATCTGGGGCAGTCCAAAGGTTGCCAAGGGAGGTAAGAAGAAAAGTTTAATTTGCACACTTGAGCTTTACAGTCTGTCTGACTTCATTGGAGTTTACCTCTTTTTAAATTGCAGACTCAGGGCTTGAATACTTCCTTACCTTCAGTGACCTTTCGTGAGCCCTCCTGTTCCTGATAAGCTGCAGGGCAGTGCTTTTGTTCCTATGATGTGTTGTCATATTAACACACACACCCAGAATGATTACTGTGTTCACTTCCCCTGGATGTGCTTCATCTTCGTTGAGTTAAAATCAAATTGCTTTCTACTTCAGTAAATCCAATTCAGCTTTCTTACTGACCATGGGTTAAAGTTTTAATTTAAAATTCCCTTTCTTTTAAAAATTAGCAATTCAAATTCAAGGTGGTAAAGCAGCCCACATTCTGAGATTGTTGGTGTTGGAAAGGGCCTTAGTCATCGTCTGTCCTGAGTGATGCTTCTGTTGAATTATCTCAAGGACAGAATAGTCATTACTTTGAACAGATTAGGTGGAATGATGTAAATGAAAGTGCTTTGTAAATTGTAGGACATTAAAAAAATAAATATTATTAGCATTTATAAAGATGCCTTTTCCATTGTTGCCAATGTTAGTTTTTTTTTAAAACTACTTTATTGAGGTCTTATTGACATAAAAAAAGCTGTACATACTTAGCTGGGCGTGGTGGGGGGTGCCTGTAATCTCAGCTACTTGGGAGGCCGAGGCTGGAGAATTACTTGAGCCTGGGAGGTGGAGGTTGCAGTGAGCCGAGGTTGCACTATTGCACTCCAGCCTGAGTGACAGAGGAAGACTGTGTCTCAAAAAAAAAAAAAAAAAAAAAAGCTGTACATACTTAATGCATACATCTTGATAAGTTTCAGGATAAGTACAACACACTTGTGAAAACTACCTGTGAATCTCACTTGTGAAACCAATCATTAAACATGTCCCTCAACTCCCAAAGTTTCTTCTTTATTATTACTATGATTAATTTTTTTTGGGAAAAGCATATAACATAAAATCTACCCTAGGCAAATTGTAAATATACAATGCAGTGTTTGTTAGCTATAGGCATTATGCTGTATAGCACAGCATACTGTACTTACTAGCTTAAGCTTTATATATTATAACATGTGTTTTCCTGTTGAACTCCTGTCTTCCTTCTTGTGGGTATGAACTAGAATAACTTTATAGATCTCTTGGGAACATTTTTCACCTCAAGCAGCCATTCCTGTCCAGGTGTGGGATGTGCAACACGGTGGTCCAAGAGATGATTTTCAGAGTCACAAGGACATGGCGTGGGGTACCATTGAGTCACATTCTCCTGCTAAGGTGAAAGTCTCAATTTGCTGCTAATGCATCTTTAACCTTCTCTAACTCTCATTTCCCTTTGTAATAAAGACAGAGCTCAGACTTCTGTCCCAAAATCTTTGGCCAACAGCAAACCATATTTGTATGGTTATCTTCTAATTATGGTGAGTGATTTTCATATCCCAGTGATAGTAGTGATGCCAAAAAAGAATAAAAGTATCCTTTAAATTGACAAGCACCATGAAGTGGTTTGAGACTGGCTGGTGTTTGGGACATGGCTTTCCACGGAGCTTGAGAGATGGGCCATGGATCAGATTATTGCCCACTGTGACAGACAACACACAATTTGCCACTTCCCATGGCAGTCTTTGACATATCTGAAGTCAGCACTCATGTGTCCTTTCAGCCTTCCCTTCTTTAGGTCTCACTCTTCCAGTTTCTTCACATGTTCCTTATTTGATGTTCTCCTGCAATGGTGACTGGAGTCTATCAGTTTTTCTTTTGAGGAAGCTCCCTGTTCATCATTTTTATAGAAGGAGCCCTTGTTCTGATATCAGAGAGCAGTTCCTCAAGTTGGTTGAGAAAGGGAAGTCAGGGAGCAAAGGAGAGTTAATAGGGATGGCATGGAAGAATTGCAGTGAGAGGGATGCCTGGGAATTGTTAGGAGAACACTTAGGTCCTTAGATGTCTTTATGTTGGTGTACAAAATAGGGGTTATCAAAACTATAAAAACCCTGGAAGATAACTGAGGCAGTACCATTCAGGATATAGACATGGGCCCAGATTTCATGATGAAGATGCCAAAGCAATTGCAACAAAAGCAAAAATTGACAAATGGGATCTAATTAAACTTAAGAGCTTTTGCACAGCAGAAAAAACTATCAACACAGTAAACAGATAACCTACAGAATGGGAGAAAATTTTTACAAACTATGCATCCAATGAAGGTCTAATATCCAGCATCCATAGGGAACTTAAACAAATTTACAAGAAAAAACCAAACAACCCCATTAAAAAGTGGGCAAAGGACATGAACAGACACTTTTCAAAAGAAGACATACATGCAGACAACAATCATATGAAAAAAGCTCAACATCACTGATCATAAGAGAGGTGTAAATCAAAACCACAATGAGATACCATCTAATACCAGTCAGAATGGATATTATTAAAAAGTAAAAGAATAACAGATACTGGCGAGGTTGTGGAGAAAAAAACGCTTATATGCTGTCGGTAGGAGTGTATATTAGTTCAGCCATTGTGGAAGACACTGTGGTGATTCCTCAAAGACCTAAAGACAGAAATATCATTTGACCCAACAATTCTATTACTGGGTATATACCCAAAGGAATATAAATCTTTCTATTATAAAGACATATGCATGTGTATGTTCACTGAAGCACTGTTCACAACAGCAAAGATATGGAATCAATCTAAATGCCAATCGATGATAGACTGGGTAAAGAAAATGCAGTACGTACACACCATGGAATACTATGCAGCCATAAAAAAGAACGCGATAGGGACCTGGATGAAGTGGGAGGCCATTATCCTCAGCAAACTAGCACAGAAACAGAAAAGCAAGCACAGCATGTTCTCACTTATAAGTGGGAGGTAAATGGTGAGAACACATGGAAACATAGCGGGGAACATTGCACACTAGGGCCTATTGAAGAATGGAGGGTTGAAGGAGGAAGAAGACCAGGCAAAATAACTAATGGGTACTAGGCTTAATACCTGGGTGATGAAATAATTTGCACAACACACCCCCATGACACAAGTTTACCTATGTGCCCCTGAACTTAAATAAATGTGACCCCGAACTTAAAAGTTAAAAAAACACAAAAATAAAATAGGGGTTATAAGCAAAATGTGTGCAACTGGCGGTACATGTGTAAAGACTGTCAAGATTGGATTGAAAGTCTGTGAGAGTGCCTTTGCAGCTTGCTTCTCTGAGCCTTAAGGTGTTCCACCTCTAAAATTGGTTGAAATGAGGTATTGTTTGGAAAAGGCTTTGGTGAACCAGGAAGTGCTATACAAATGTCAAATATTAGTTTTTTCATTAGTTATATTATTTTATGTCACTGTTATAACATTGACATTCTGTTCAGTGTTTATCCTGGTTTCTCTTCAGATCATATAAATCTTGTGCCTTTTATGAAAGATTTCCATGAAGAGGAACAACTCTGAGACTTAAACCAATTTTCAGCCTTGGTGCTTTGTATAAAAGGATCCAGCACTCCCCAGTAGTCCTTTCATAAAAGAGCCCTGTCATTCCCAAGTCCATTTATTGCTTGCTTGCTGGGATTTCACCATCCAGAGGTTTTTATCAAGAAAGCCTATGGTTGTTATAATATCCAAATCCATGCGTGTTAAATAATGACTTTTTATTGTCTTTATAATGTCTGGCAACCTGGCTGGGTATAAAATTCTTGAGTACGCCCTGCTCCCCGCCTCCATTCAAACTATATAGAGAGTGTTACTTGGCGTTCAATATTGCCTTGGAAGCCAGCTTTAATTTTGCCCTTTGTACATGACTTGAGTTTTCTCAGAGAATCAGTCAGGACTCATTCTTTTTTCTATGGATTTCATCGGTTTTACCAGGACATCTTGGTGTTGGTCATAATATTTCAATTTGTTTTTTGGGAGCTGTGTGATCTTTTATTTGTAGGTTTAGTTTGGTTTCTTATTTATTTTTTCTTCTCAAGGGACACCATTGTCCATATTTTTGTTTGCCTTATGTATATATCATCTTCCCTTTCATTATTTTTCTTTACCCTTTCCTTTGCATTTTGCTATTTTCTCAAGTTGATATTCCATGCCATTGACTCTATTTTCAGCTGTAACTGTACCTCTTCCTGGTTCTAAGATGGCTTCATAGTACGAATGAACTGAGCAGAACACCCAGGCAGGCATCAGCTGGCCTATGGTAAATCTTCCTAGGTTATTATAAAAAAATTAACATTACCATAGCTCAGATTAATAGTTGGCCAATAGCTGCCTTCTTCTCCCCAGCCCAACACATGCTTGAACTCTCCATTCTCCTGAGTAAAGGACCTTGGAAAAACACTCCTTAAGAACTGGAGAAGGTTGTATTGGTTTTAGTGTCTGCCATTAATTTTATCCACATTTTACAGTATTTGGCAGATATTCTCATGGTTTTAAGAAGCATTATAGTGTTAAGAGCATAGTTACAGAGAAAACTGCCTGGGTTTTAATTTAAACTTTTCCAGTTGCTAGCCATGTGAAGTTGGGCAAGCTACTTAACCTCTTGATTCCTCAGTTTTCCTCATTTGTAGAAGGAGGTTAGTAATAGCACTGCTACGAGATGAAATGAATTAATATTTGTAAAATGCTTATAACCCTGCCGGGTACAAAGTAGGTGTCTTGAAGTGATCATAAGATGCATTGTCAATAAACTTTTCTCCTCAATTTCTCAATCACTTTGCTCATTTCAGTGGGTTTCACAGAGGTCTCATTAACTGTCTTTATTCCATTATATTGTGCCAGAGGTTGCCTGATTTGTTTTGCTCATAATGGGATTGTTTTAGTTATTTATTTAGAATTGTATCCGGAATATATAACTGGCTGACTAGTCTGTACCTCTTAGATTCTGTTTTTTTTCTCTTCTTGAAACCAGAATACTTGTCAATCTTTAATCTTCGGTAAGTCCATGATTTCTCAAGGTCTATTGAGTACATTTCTGTCATCATGTCTGTCAGTTCTTTTAGTACTAGATCCTGACTGATTTGACCTCAGTTGGGGAGGTGAACTCATTTGAAATGGCTAGGTACTCTCTTTCTATCTTTTTACCTCTCTTGGGCTTCAGTTCCTCCTAAATTATGCTACCACTATCTTTTTCAATCTGAAGATCATTTTCTTTAATAGAGATGAAAGCTGAGAATTTGAGCTATGTCATTCTGCCCTGTCTTCTCTCTTATCTATTATCACTGTGCCCTAGAAACTGGGCACTTCCCTGCCTGGTTGACTTTCTTGTCCTGGTCCGTTTGTTTGTGTGTTTGTTTGAAGCACACCTTTGTGCTGTCCTTAGTATATTTACAGGAAGTGGAGCTCATTCTGGCCTTTGGTCTTCTTGACATTTTTCTTGTTGCTTTGTGACCCCTTTGGGCTTACTCCTGGTTGCTTCCCTTCTGTGGATCTTTGTACATGTCCTTTGAAAATTTCTGCCTTTCAGACAGCTTCCTTTTCAATCTCAGAAGTACTTGTAGATACTTTACCCACCTTGTCTGCTTTGGCATTATTGTACTAATTAATGTCTTGGGGCACTTGGGAAAGATACTTGTTGTTCCTTAACTCCCTGACCTGGGGGTTTGGTTTGGGAGAGGTGAGAAGAGGCCCAGAAATCTGCATTTCCACAGACCTCCCAGGTGATTTTGATGCATGTGACCCCCAGATCACACTCATGCCTAACTAGTTTGGTGCAGAAGCTCCTAACCTCTTTTTTCTGGTCAAGCTGTCCATGAAGCTGAGTTGATGAGTGACCTCTGGTGAGTGCAGGGTGACTCCCTGGGGCTTACCCCAGGGTCAGGTGCAATGGTTCTTGGCTTGAAGCCAGCTCTAATTCTGTGCCTTCCTTTGCCACTCAAGAAAGATAACTGAATATGACTGAGTGAGGGTGATACTGCTCTAAGTCTGAACTTGAATCTGTTTTCATTATAAATAATTAAATAACTTGCAGTTTTAGTGCTTTATTACTTCCTCCAACATATCTCCCACTCCATCACTGGTGTGCTGTCCCCTGGAGGTGGGAAAGTGACTCACTCAGCATCCTTTCCTTGGCTATTTCTTTCTTTTCTTTTTTTTTTTTTTTAAGAGACTGGGGTGTGTCTCTGTTGTCCAGGCTGGAGTGCAGTGGCTATTCATAGGTTTATCATAATGCACTATACCCTTGAACTCCTGGGCTCAGGGAGGCTGGGCTACTCCTCAGCCTCTTGAGTAGCTGGGACTATAGGTAGGCACCACCACATCTGGCTTTCTTCTTGGCTATTTCTAACTCCAGTTTGACCTGGTCACTTTCTCCAGAGATTTCTTTCCTTCCACGTAACCTGTAAATTCTGAATGGCTGTCAGATTAAGTCTGATGCCATTCAGTAGAAAAGATTTTTCATTAGGAGGCTCTACTTGAAACCAAATGGACTACAGCACATTTTCAGCTTGGAAAGATTTGAAGAACTGGGAAGCATGAAGATCTTTGTACCTAATTCAAGGTAGTGATGTTTGGACACTTTGGCTGTGTCATGTTTCTCTTAGAGCTCTTAGTAGTCTGCTTATTCTGAAAGGTTGGAATGTCTCATAGATAAACAACAAACATCATTGAGTAATTATACTTTTGGGGATCACATTTGAGTATTGGCAACTGTGAAAAGAGGAGCTATAGACTCCTTAGGAGTTTAGTCCTATTCTCTAAGACATGTGCATTTATCCCAGACTCTCGTATAAAAAGCCAGTGCCCGTTGCATGCAGAATAGGGTAGGACTGAGGCCAGACTTCCTGGGATCTAGTCCTGGAGCTAGCACTAACCAGCTGTGTTACTTATCTCCTATAAATCTCAGTGATCTTATCTTAAATATAAGGTGATAATGATCCTTACCTCATTCAGTTTTGGTGAGGATTAAATGACATAAAATGTGTTAAGAGCTTAGAATATGTCTGGCACTTAGTAAGTGCTCAGTGAATTTATGATGCATAAGTGGACATCAGATTATGTCAGATTTGTCAAGCTAGTTTTTGATTTTTTTTTCCAATCCCTCTCTGATTTTTTTCTACATCACATCTGTTATATGTGCCATTTTAAAGCTTTGTAATTTTGGGAGGAAGAGTAGTGGGAATTGAATAATGTGGGCAGTCACTGGGCTGTTACTATAACAGTATTTGATCCATAGCTATGGGGATAAGACCGTGCTATCAATTGTAGAAAGTAGCATTAGTAAAACATTTCATTTCTATGGCACTTTGGAGTTTACAATGTATTTTCTAATGTCCTGTCTAATTTAAGCACAAAGAAAATATGAAGTGCAGAGAAACAACTGATTTTCTTTTTGTGTCATCACCAGGCTAGGTGTGACCCGGGTGTGCAGCCTCAGCTTGGTGATCTCAGACATCATCAGAGCAGCTCTCTGCAGTACGTTGAAGCACTTGTTGGGTACACAGAGTACCTGTTGTTAGGTTAAGCATTGTAGGAAGTTGTAAGAAAAGCAGCTTTGTATGGCCTTCCTGGCCATGTGTATGTAGTTCTGCCTAAGAGCAAAGTTAAATGAACTTGTAGCCAATGTAACAACACAGCCTGATGACAGAAAAAAATTCCCCAAATAACCTTAAAACTCACCTAGAAGGAGCGAGGATTTGTGTAGTGTTCCGGATGTCCCTTTGTTTTCACCCCATTCCTACCCCTGCCCAGACTTACCTTTGCTGTCACTGGGGCTCTTTTGGAGGCTGGGAAGGATTTTAATCCTGTCTGGTCCTTTCCCAAGATTAGTAGTATAATTGAAAATGTGCCCACAAGCATAATCTCTGAATTGGTGGATTTAAAAGAAAGCTGATAAGAGACTTCCAACGTAAGTGTGTAAAAAGAAAATATCTCTTTAAAAGATGTTATTGATAATGAAAAGCTGAGACCCTTGATACTCTGCACACAGCTGGTGTGGGCTTTATACAGATTCAGAGGCATCCATGTGTGTCCTGCTTATTGGTCCTTAGGCTACTCCCGCCTGCAAAGTGTAGCACTCTCTTGGTGGATCCTGCCAGAATGACACATCTTTTTGCTTTGGGACGATCGCTGGGTCCCGGGGTCTCTCCCTGCCTCTTCCCCAGCCCTACCCTATTGCACATTTTAGTGTGGCTTAGCTCTGTTGCCTTTGTGGCGGTTAACACTCAACCTCAGAGACAAAGATCTAAGCCGGAAGGAGGATCTATTGTGAACCGGTTGGAAGTTGATTTTTGACCCTAAGAAAATAGTTCACCTTATCATCAGATAGAGATGCTATTTGTACATTTCTCCCTCATACATGTACATTTACTCTCAAAATTTCCTGGGCTAGTAGATCTCTCAAGGTGGCTGAGAGACCCTAGATGGTACCAGTGTACCACTGGGCCGCATCCTTAAAGATGCTGCTGTGAGGGACAGCCACAGAGGCCCGTGTGCGCCATTGCCCTCATCCCTTGGGGGCTCTCTGGATGAGGGGCTTTCTCTGTCTTTGTCTTCTCTTGTCTTCGAGGTCCTTCTTACTCCCTTGTCCAATGTGTGACATCTTATCTTTTCCTCCATGAGCTCCATTTTTCTGTTCCAAATAGCTCTAGTCTGCTGGTATATTGTATTTGTTTTTCTTTTCTTTTTTTTTTTTTTTTTTTTTTTTTTTTGGAGACAGAGTTCCCACTGTCGCCAAGGCTGGAATGCAATGATGCGATCTCGGCTCACTGCAACCTCCGCCTCCCGGGTTCAAGCGATTCTCCTGTCTCAGCCTCCTGAGTAGCTGGGATTACAGGCGTGCGCCTCCACACCCAGCTAATTTTTGTATTTTTAGTAGAGACAGGGTTTCACTATGTTGGTCAGGCTGGTCTCAAACTCCTGACCTGGTGATCCATCCGCCTTGTCCTCCCAAAGTGCTGGGATTACAGGCGTGGGCCACCGCCCTCAGCGTCTGCTGGTATATTGTACTCCTTTCTCTTTGTTTAGTTAAATTATTTCTACTTTGTCTTGATACATAACAGTGGTATATTAGTCTCAACCCTTTGGAACATTTTTAGGTCCCGATGCTATCATCCATTATGTTGAAGAGGACAGGTCAAAGGAAAGAGCCCTGTGGGACCTTCCCTGTGACCATTTAGGATTTAGACTCATTTGGCCTGGAACTTTTATTCCCCAGCTACGAATCCACCTACCTGTCCCACCGGTCTCTGTCTCCAGCCTCCACTTCTACACATGGAAATCAGGAGAGGCTGCGTCTTAAATCCTTTTGGTAAAATCCAGACATTTATGATCTTTACCTCTCCCGTAGTTTACCATGCCTGACCCACAGTAGAGTTCTTAAGAAATACTATTGTCTTTTCCCCATTTCTTATTTCCTCTTTAAATAAAATAAATTCAATGTTTGTCTTTCTAGTGTGTTGACATGTCTCCTATTCTCCCAAATTCCTCAAAGACCAGTGCATCAATTTACCAATCTCATTTTCACATTCCTTCAGTGTAATAAGTGAATTAAAGCCAATTTATTATCCAGGATTGCCTCATTTATTTCAAAATAAGCTGTGTACCAAGAAAGCTCTATTCCCTCAGCAAGAGCTAACTCCAGTTTTAAAGCTCATTCTAGAGAAAAACAGACTTTTATAGTTTGTTTTAGCTATTAAAGACCCCTTTTAAAAAAGAAATAGGCCTTTGGATGTTGCCAGGGGTTAGAAAGCTAGTCCAGAGACTGAGAAGGTAAACAAAGAAGCAGGGGAAAATCTGATTTTGAGTGTTTAGAGTGTGTGAAATGTCACTTTTCCCCTTAACCTCTCCCTTAAGGAAAAGGAGAGATTGTTAAAGTAGTGTCTGGTCAGGGCGCACACATGTAGAAGGTTTCTGTAACTCTAGGGTAAAATACAGATCTGTTAAAATTTTCATGAGTTTCTTATACTTGTCAGAAGTTGCCTACAGCTTAGATGATATTTTCCTGATAGTTTGCAAACTTCTACTGACTTCTCTGTTTTTCTATTCACCCATACCCATTTATTTTCTCTTTACTGCATTTTACTCTCTTAGGAAGATAAAACAGAAAAGCAAAACAAAACAAAAACCCCAAAAAACTAAGTCTGAAGCAGACTGTTGAATAATATTACTTTAACTGATGAACAGATTTTCCTCCCACAAAGAAGGAAAAAGGGAGAAAATTCGTAGCTCTTCTCTCTTTTTAAAGACTGTGCTGGAAAATTCCAAAACGTTATCGGAATAAAGGAATGATTTCGGGGGCTCAGAACAACTCGGGGAAAGACACTAAAATTTATCGAGCATTTAACGTCACCTGCCACAAATTTAAAATGTGTTTTTTAAAGAACAAACATTTCATGATTTTATTGTATCCTTATGACAGCCTTTCAGGGTATGGGGATTATCCCCATTTTGCAGATGAGCAAACTGAGACCTGGAGAGGCTAAGTAACTTGTTAAGGATCACCCAGGTGGGAACTGACCAAATTAAAATCCAACACTTCATGCCAGGTGCGGTGGCTCACACCTGTAATCCAAGCACTTTGGGAGGCCAAGGCGGGTGGATCGCCTGAGGTCAGGAGTTTGAGACCAGCCTGACCAAGATGGTGAAACCCTGTCTCTACTAATAATACAAAAATTAGCCAGACATGGTGGCACAGGCCTGTAATCCTAACTACTTGAGAGGCTGAGACAGGAGGATTGCTTGAACCTGCGAGGTGGTGGTTGCAGTGAGCCGAGAGCGTGCCATTGCACTCCAGCTCGGAGTGCAAGACTGTGTCTCAAAGAGAAAAAAAAAAAACAACCAAAAAACAACACTTTGATTTGCTGTAAGACCCTCTCCATGAATATTAAACTGGTAAACCTCATACATAATGATGAGATTAGTCATCTACAGAAGTAACTCAGGGCTTGTCTGTAAACATCCTATGCTCCAAAGTGACTGCAGTGTAATCTCAGGAAGGCAAGACTGGAATGAGATCGTAAATAAAAAAATTGACATCTAATACATAGTATTGGTCTTGTCTGAAGAAAGACTGTTAACAGAGGGGGATGGTCAGTACGGAATTGTAAACAGGAGGTCAAAGAGGACGAATGTGTTATTTATACCCACCAGAACGCAGGGAAGAGTGGTGAGAAGCAGCAGGAACTCTTCTGTCTGCTCGGCAGGCGGGCAGCTCCGTGTGGTGGAGACATTTGCTTCCACTATTATGGTTGAAGTCAGCGGCCATAAGATCATCTATAGACTGAGAGAAGACAGTGTGGACAAGGTCCTCAGGGCACAGGCTCTCTAGGGGAGCATGAGTTCATGTTCTCCAATCTTTCCAACTACCATGCATGGAAGATATTAGAATGAACTTTCCCCAGATGAGAAAACAGGCATGGAGAAGTTACACTTGGGCAAGTCAAAGAGGGGTACAGATAGGCTTAAGCCCAGTCTAATTCAGGACTCTCTTGACTACGTTGCTCTCTCTCTCTCTCTCTCTTCTTTTTCCTTGAGATGGAGTCTCGCTCTGTCTCCCAGGCTGCAGTACAGTGGCCTGATTGGCTCACTGCAACCTCCGCCTCCCAAGTTCAAGCCACTCTCCCGCCTCAGCCTCCCAAGTAGCTGGGACTACAGGCGCCCGCCACCACGCCTGGCTAATTTTTTTCTTTTTTTCGTATTTTTAGTAGAGACAAGGTTTCACCGTGTTAGCCAGGATGGTCTCGATCTCTTGACCTCATGATCCGCCCGCCTCGGTCTCCCAAAGTGCTGGGATTACAGGCGTGAGCCACTGCGCCCGGCCACATTGCTCTGTCTCTTAATAGTCTTGTCATTCCTGGGATGCTGCCATTTGTTTTCTTTTCTAATGGATAGTGGATCGTGAAGTTGGGTTCACGTGGGTGACTTGAATTCTAGAGAGCCAGGCAATGTCACAGCTTCCTGGCCAGTTTGTGCCTGTTGGGGGATTCCCCATCTTTGATGCCTTTGACTCCCAGTCCCTGAGGGACACTCACTTCCCTGGAAAGCACTGTCTTGGACTGCACGAGTGATTTTCTATTGGTTGGTTTCCGACTGGGCGGGCACTTAGCTCCATGCTGGTCTGTGCCTGGCTGAGATATCTAAGAGCAGCTCATTGCCATATTCTGAATCCCAGCCCTCAGAGGAGCAGCCAGCACCTCTGCTTCCTGCCTCCTCTGGCAGATGGCCCTGATCTGAGAGTTTAAGTGATAGCTATCTGAGAGGAGTGATTGGTAGAGACAGTAGCACCTTGTTTTAATAATTTAAAAATCATAAAATTTTACCACTTTGGATACAAAAGCTTTTAAGAGGCACTTAATAAAAATGTTTAGTTGCTTTCCACAATGAGAAAACATTGTTATAACTAAAGCACACTTCAGATATTTAAGCATTAAAGCATCCCCGGAGACTTATTCTTAACAGTAAAATGTATTGCTTTGTTCAAGATGATTCTGTAGTGGAGAGGCATTACAGAGGCAAGAAGAGACGAGAATTCTTTATAATTAGTGTGCACTGTTTGAACGTAAATGAGTACTTGAAAACAGTTTGCTCTCTTAAACATCCTAAGTTTTCCCACTGTCGTCTTCCATAAGGTATTAATTGGTTTAAACAGCCTTTTTATTTGTAGGCAGCACAAAGGTTAACTTCAGTCCAGCCCCTGTCTAGTTATCATCAACTCCAAATGCTAATGCTGTTTGAATTCATCAGACAGAATTGAGCTTTCTGTATGTAGTCATGGCCTCTTAAAACTTACAAGGCCAGGCGCAGTGGTTCATGCCTGTAATCCCAGCACTTTGGGAGGCCGAGGTGGGTAGATTACCTAAGGTCAGGAGTTTGAGACCAGCCTGGCCAACATGGGGAAACCCCGTCTCTACTAAAAATACAGAAGTTAGCCGGGCATGGTGGTGCATGCCTGTAATCCCAGCTACTTGGGAGGCTGAGTCAGGAGAATTGCTTGAACACAGGGGGCGGAGGCTGCAGTGAGCCGAGATCGTGCCACTGCACTCCAGCCTGGGTGACAGAGTGAGACTCTGTCAAACAAACAAACAAAAAACCGAAACTTGGAAACTATATATAGTGTCTCCATATGAAATGATACTAGAGAAATTTTATAAAAGAAGGGTCTTCAAGTATAGATAAAAGACAGCTGTATTCTATTATAAATGTTTTCTTATATCTCAGACCCAGGTAAGTTACAGGTCATGCTCGGCACCTGCCCCCGTGCATATAGCAGCAGGTTGTTGTAACATCAGCTTATTGAGAATGTGGATCACTATAACATAGGAGTCATGTTATGCTGCTTTTTAAATTCCCTCACAGCAGTGCACTATATTCCAATACTAACATGTGGAAAAAAAATACTGAATACCCCCTTGTTTTTTAGTAAGACCATAGAGCAGGACATTTGCAATTTTATAATGGTTTTATTTTTAAGGTCAGGCATTTAAAGTGGCACAAAGCTTTGATGTGGGCTTACATTCTGAGTATTATAAACATTTAGCACAAAGTAAGAACTTACTTAAAAGATGCTCCAGCTTCCAGGGTGCTGTTTCTGTGTCAAATACTGAAAATTTGGGATCGTTTTAAAAATAAACACTTATCTAAGTTGGCATGCAAAATGGGGCATTTAGAAAGCCATGAAAATAAGCCCATGCATAAACTATGGCATTAAAAAGGTAACTGTGAACTTTACAGATGGACTAGCATGAAAGAAGCTGTCTTTTGCTAGGGTGGATACAAGAGTTTGCAGCTCTTTGCTGCAAAAAAATAAGAGCAGAAACTTAAGTTGTTTAGTTGTTTTGAAATAACAGCTACACAGAGGGCTCCTTCTGGTTCATCCATATTTTATTAGGGCAGCAGTTAAAAAATTCATTAGAGACACCCATCTGTAGCTAGCAGCACTCTTGAGGGGGGCTCAGATGGTGATCAGATTTTGGAGTAGCACTTTACACTAAAAGAAAAAGACAATCGTTTAGGAGAATTAATAGCACAATGGAGAGAGGCTGCTTGATGCATTTTGAAACATACCCTTCCACATGGTTTATGAATCTTTTGCTACTGAATTCCTCAGCCACCTGCTTCATTTGGGAAAGAGAGATCCAGGCATAACAAGGAGAGAAAAATTGGATCAGAGAGTTGAGACTGTATTGGTCAATGGAGAACATAGAGTGTCTATATGATCCGTGCTGGGCTCTCACTCGTGTGTGTGTGTGTGTGTGTGTGTGTGTAAATCACGTTGGCCCCCTGGGGAACTTCATCAGTACAAAAAAAAGCTTGTGGTCAGAGCTGAGGCTGCCCTGGTTTACCTTGGCCTTGAACTCCACCTCCCTGGTGGTCAGGTCCAGGTGCCTTTGCCTCATCTTTATTCAAGAATTGAAAATAACTCTAGTTATTGAATGGCAATGGAGGGGAAGTGACCTCTCCTCTACCCTCCTAGATTCCCTAGCTGGGTCTATGAAATTGACAACAGATAGATTAACAGGAGAATAGGCATAGACATTTATTAGTTTTTTTTTTTTTTTAGAAGGAGTTTTACTCTTGTTGCCCAGACTGGAGTGCAATGGCACGATCTTGGCTCACTGCAACCTCCGCCTCCTGGGTTCAAGCGATTCTCCTGCCTCAGCCTCCCGAGTAGCTAGGATTACAAGTGCCCTCTGCCACCATACCCTGCTAATTTTTTGTACTTTTAGTAAAGACAGGGTTTCACCATGTTGGCCAGGCTGGTCTTGAACTCCTGACCTCAGGTAATCCGCCTGCCTCGGCCTCTCAAAGTGCTGGGATTACATGCATGAGCCACCGTGCCCAGCCTATTTATTAATTTTTAATATTATGTGCATGGGGGGCATCACAGGAAAAAAATAGTGAATACCCCAAAAAGCGGTGAGATTTGAGAGCTTATATACTGTTTTCATAGGGGAAGGGGAGGAGGATATAGGTTGTGATTTTTAGAAATGTGCTGTTAGAACAGCAGATGGAAGATAGGAGAGTTTGTGACAAAGTTTGTCTGGGTGTGGTGTCGACTCCTAGTTTCATCTACTGCAATACAAATCCATCTTCCCTGGTTGAGGAAACTTCCAGGAAGGGAATTCATGACAACGGAGTTCCCTTTGGTGCATCTGTTTTGAGCAGATAAAGGGAGTTCAGAGAAAACCTTTCCCTGCACTTGCTGTTTTTTAAGTGCCTTCAGCTCAAAATAATCAATATTCCAAAGCAGCATAGTTTGGAGTGGCTTATTTTGGTTTCCTTCAGTGACTCTGTGCCAGGCATGGTATTGAGTGGTTAAAGTCATAATCTCATCTATCCTTCCAGCAATCCTAGGGGTGGAGTACCATTTTACAGATGAGATAATGGAAGCAACAGAGAGGTTAGTCACCTGACCATGCTCACTCATAAAAGGCAGAGCTAAATTTCATCTTCTGCTGTTAAGCCCAGGTCCATAAACTGTGTGCATATACATGTTTTTTTAGATAAACTTTCTATTTTGGAATAATTATAGATTTATCGCAAAGCTGCAGAGACAGCACAAAGTTCCTTTCACCCAGCTTCCTCTAACGGTAAGGGCTTATATAATCATGGTGCATGTATTAAGACTCAAAAATGAACATTGGTGCAATGAACTAAACTATAGATCTTATTCAGATTTCACCAGTATCCTTTTCCTGTTCCCCGATCCAATCCAGGATCCCACACTGTGTGTCACATGCATGGTTTTTGACCCTTAAACACGAAGTGGGCTGGATGTCAAACTGCTGGGTGGCCTGTTTCTCCTCATTACTGATGAAGAAAGTGAGACGCTGGTGCCATCTGTCACCTTCCTTGTGGGGCCCAGGACTCTCATTGTCTAATGGAAAGGGGAAAAGAAATCCTATGTAGGGTAGAAGATTTAGAACAGAGGCATGGGGACAAATTTTAAATATAGACCATACTTTTTCTACTTGTACTAGTTTGTAGCTAAAACCACATTCAAGAAATAGAAAAAGATTGGGGGAGAGAGAATATTCTGCAAAGCAACAACCTCTCTAGCATCATTAATGTTAAGCGTATGATGCATTTGAATCCCAAGTGTACTAGGATGTTAAATAGGACTTTTCCTTAAAACAAAGCTTTCCAGTCCTGACTGCCCCCTAGAATCACCTGGATAGTGTCAAGAAGCACCAATACCGGAGGCCCATCCCTCGATGTTGTAATTTCATCAGTCTTGGTTGTGATCTGGACCTCAGAATTTTTAAAAGATACCGCCATGATTTTTTTTTCTTTTTTTGAGACAGAGTCTTGCTCTGTTGCCCAGGCTGGAGTGCAATGGCATGACTGTGGCTCACTGCCGCCTTGCCTTCCCGGGATCAAGCTATCCTCCTGGGCACATCTAGGATGCATGTAATTTGCCTGTATTCTGTGACCAGCCCTTCTGTGAACACCCCCTCTGTTACCAACCCCTCCTGGAATCCCAGTGTGGTTTCCTTGGGTGGTTTCTGGTCACTTTTTTCTCAAGCCCTCTTCTTCTTTCAGGATTTGCCTTCCTAGGCGGCCTCATTTAACCCTCCTGGCTTTCCCACTTGCATGGCATGTGTTTCCACCTCTCTGTGGCCCAGGTCCTGCCTGGGCCCTGTCCTCTCGGTACCCACCTGGAAGCCACCCTGGGCCTATTCCCATCCTGTCGTCTGCCTCATCCTCCACAGCTGCCATGCTGTCCGTACCCAAGTCCCAGTGGTTCTGAACTTCTTCAAGCTGGCTGCACTCAACACTGCCTTTCACACTGTGCTTGCTCTTCCCTCCACCGGCAATGGCCTCACCCTCCTTTTTGGCTTGGGAAGCCTCAGCCTTCCAGTTAACTTTCCTGGCCTCCTGCAGTGGAGTTGCTCACAGCCTGGTCTGCATCTGCTTGTTGACATGTCTGTCTTCCCCAGGGAGCCATGAGCTCCGTTAAGGACAGGGACCATGACTTTGAAAAATTAATAATTAATTTTTAGAGACGGGGTCTTGCTAAGTTGCCCAGGCTGGAGTGCAGTGGCTATTCATAGGAGCAATCATAGCTCATTGCAGCCTTGAACTCCTGGGCTCAAGTGATCCTCCCAGCTCAGTCTTCCGAGTAGCTGGGACTACGGGGGCATATATGCACCCAACTTGAAAAAGCATTATCAAATATTTCACAGTTATAAAAACTGTATTTATATATAATTATATGTTTAATATATAATTACACATAGGTTTTACATGTGCTGTTTGAAAATAATACAATCAGTTCCTGTATAACCACCACTTAAGAAATGGAACGTTACCCTTGAATTACTATATAATTGCATGCATTTTTTCGTATGTATTGTTTGAGAAAAATACAGCAGGCACCTGTGTAAATACCAGCAGGCTTAAAAATGGAACATTACCCTCGAGGTCCCTTGCACATCACGTCCTGTTCCCTGTTAAGACTGGTTTATCATTCTTTTGCTTTTGTTTATACTTTTAGGACGTATCTGTCTCCTGTGCTAAAAGACTGTTCCAAGCAGAACAGTCATTCCAGTTTCAGTGATTCTGGGCTGAGACTGTAGACAATTAAATAAAAAGCCAATTCAGTGTGGGATTCATCCCTTCCGACTGTGAGGCTGTTGTAAGGAAGTAGTGTTTGTGGGAATGCCACCTGGGAGTCAAATCTCTAGCCTTTGTGTGATCAGGAGGCTGACAGGAAAACAGCGACAGAGCTTTGCCTCTGGTGGAACTCCTGCTGGCCTGCAGACCTGTTGGCATCTGTACCTGCAGTCCACTCAGCTTTCCAGATGACTGAAATGCCCCAACAGGGTAGAGTGGCTCACCTCTCCAAGAAAGAGCAGCTGGTGAATAATCATGCCTAGGAAAACAATCCGCCTGGCAAGGAGATGGATGGTATCCGTTGGTGAATGTGATGGCAGCAAGCCCAGTGCAAGATTCTGTGGCGATTCCTTGATTGACCTGCTCGGTTGGTGGATTTTGAAAGGGAGTGGGAAGGACTGCTTCACTTGCACAGAACTCTCTCTCTCTCTCGCGCCATCTTCATATCGATGTCTACCTTTCTCTTTGTGTATATGTGTTTATAAATATTTCATATGTATATTTGCGTACAGACATATACACATTTGGATTTATATTTGTATACATTTTGTATCAGTCAGTTTTCATCCTGCTGATGGAGATAAACCCGAGACTGGGAAGAAAAAGAGGCTTAATTGGACTTACAGTTCCACATGGCTGGGGAGGCCTCAAAATCATGGCAGGAGGTGAAAGGCACTTCTTTATTTTATTTTATTGTATTTTATTTGTTTGAGACACAGAGTCTCGCTCTGTTGCCCAGGCTGGAATGCAGTGGTACAATCTCGGCTCACTGCAACGTCTGCCTCCCAGGTTCAAGCGATTCTTCTGCCTCAGCCTCCCGAGTAGCTGGGACTACAGGTTCCCGCCACCACGCCCAGCTAATTTTTGTATATTTAGTAGAGACGGAGTTTCACCATATTGGCCAGGCTGGTCTCGAACTCCTGACCTTGTGATCTGCCTGCCTCAGCCTCCCAAAGTGCTGGATTACAGGCATAAGCCACCACACCCGCCCTGGCAAAAGGCACTTCTAACCCAAAAGTCCACAGTCCAAAGTCTCATCTGAGACAAGGCAATTCCCTTCTGCCCATGAGCCTGTAAAATCAAAAGCAAGTTAGTTACTTCCTAGATACAATGGGGGTATCAGTATTGGGTAAATACAGCTGTTCCAAATAGGAGAAATTGGCCAAAACAAAGGGGTTACAGGGCCCATGCAAGTCTGAAATCCAGTGGAGCAGTCAAATTTTAAAGCTCCAGAATGACCTCCAGATCTCACATCCAGGTCACACTGATCCAAGAGGTGGGTTCCCATGGTCTTGGGCAGCTCCACCCCTGTGGCTTTGCAGGGTACAGCCTCCCTCCCAGCTGCTTTCGCAGGTTGGCACTGAGTGTCTGCAGCTTTTCCAGTTGGATAGTGCAAGCTGTCGGTGGATCTACCATCCTGGGGTCTGGAGGATGGTGACCCTCTTCTCACAACTCCACTAGGTGGTGCCCCAGTAGGAACTCTGTGTGGGGGCTCCAACCCCATATTTCCCTTCCTCTGCCCTAGCAGAGATTCTCCATGAGTGCCCGGCACCTGCAGCAAACTTCTGCCTGGGCATCCAGCCGTTTCCAGACATGTTCTGAAATCTAGGTGGTGGTTCCCAAACCCCAGTTCTTGACTTCTGTGCACTTGCAGGCTCAACACCAAGTGGAAGCTGCCAAGGCTTGGGGCTTGCACCCTCTGAAGCCACGGCCCAAGCTCTATGTTGGCCCTTTCCAGCCACAGCTGGAGCAGCTGGGACACAGGGTACTAAGTCCCCACACACACAGCACGGGGACCTTGGGCCTGGCCCACAAAACCTTTTTTTCCTTCTGGACCTCCAGGCCTGTGATGGGAGGGGCTGTTGTGAAGACCTTTGACATGCCGAGGAGATATCTTCCCCATTGTCCTGGGGCTTAACATTTGGCTCATTGTTACTTATGCAAATTCCTGCAGATGGCTTGAATTTCTCCTCAGAAAATGGGTTTTTCTTTTCTGTCACATTGTTATGCTGCAAATTTTTTGAACTTTTATGCTCTGCTTCCCTTATATATCTGAATGCCTTTAACAGCACCCAAGTCACCTCTTGAATGCTTTGCTGCTTAGAAATTTCTTCCACCAGATACCCTAAATCATCCCTCTCAAGTTCAAAGTTCCACAAATCTCTAGGGCAAAGGTAAAATGCTGCCAGTCTCTTTGCTAAAACATAACAAGAGTCACCTTTGCTCCAGTTCCCAACAAGTTCCTCATCTCCATCTGAGACCACCTCAGCCTGGACCTTATTGTTCCTATCACTATCAGGCTTTTGTTCAAAGCCATTCAACAAGTCTCTAGGAAGCTCCAAACTTTCTCACATTTTCCTATCTTCTTCTGAGTGCTCCAAACTGTTCCAGCCTCTGCCTGTTACCCAGTTCCAAAGTTGCTTCCACAGTTTTGGGTATCTTTTCAGGAACACCCCACTCTACTGGTACCAATTTACTGTGTTAGTCCATTTTTATGCTGCTGATAATGACATACCTGAGACTGGGAAGAAAAAGAGATTTAATTGGACTTACAGTTCCACACAGCTGGGGAGGCCTCGGAATCATGGCGGGAGGTGAAAGACACTTCTTACACGGTGGCGGCAAGAGAAAATGAGGAAGAAGCAAAAGCAGAAACCCTTGATAAACCCATCAGATCTCATGAGACTTACTACCATGAGAACAGTATGGGGGAAACTGCCCCCATCATTCCATTGATGTCCCACTAGGTCCCCTCCCACACCACATGGGAATTACGGGAGTAAAATTCAAGATGAGATTTGGGTGGGGACACAGCCAAACCATATAAGATTTGTATTATTTTTATATCACACATTGTGCTCCCCCAACAATGTTCCTTCATGCACATGGATGGTGGTGTTGAAAATGCACTTTCTGTTGGACTTCCAATTTTAGGCCAAACTTAGGCCCAGGTTGTTGAATTAATAATGAATAAATCTAGACAAAAGTAGAATGGTGGTTACCAGGGACTGGGGAAGGGGGAAATGGGGAGTTAATATTTAATGGGTACCATGTTTCAGTTTGGGAAGGTGAAAAAGTTCTTCAGGTGCATGATGGTGATGACTGTACAACAATGTGAATGTACTTAATGCCACTGAATGATACATTGAAACATGGTAAAAATGGTAATTTTATGTTAGGTATATGTTACCTAACATAAAATTAAAGAAAAGTGAAAAAAAATCATAGGGAAAATTCAGCGGAAGCCTCAGGAAATGGTAGGGGAGGTCAATTCCAAACCCACATACATTCTAAAATGTCAGAAATGGTCAGTTAGCAAAGTAGAGATTAATTAGATTTTACACTTATATGTTTTTTTTGACATTTCTGGGAATAAAGAGAGAAGAGTGTGATAATTCCTCTTCCATGTCAGTTCTAGAACCTTCTTTTTGTTCCTTACCCTGGTGCTTGTATGAGTATGTACGTGTGTGTGTGTGTGTGTGTGTGTGTGTGTGTGTGTGTGTTTGCAAACATGGACAATGGCTGGTGGGTTTGCTACTCTATTTCTAGTATTTCTGTGCCACCTTATTAATAGGAGAGCTGTGGGATCAGGCCTCTGGATGTAACCCTGTCCTTAGTGCTTCTGAGTTCAAACTGACTAACTCACAAAATATGTCTGCATGGGGACTGACTTGTGGCATTCATTTTCTCAAAGGGCAAAAAACCTTTTGTTTCTGGTAGAAATCAAAGATGTGTTTGTGATGGCCCTCACTTCTTTTTCACCAAGTGCAGCACCCTTCTTCCCTTTAATCCCATGAGGTGGTTTTACCGGGTGGCACATAATTTGGAGCTCATGGAAGGCCTAAGAACCATTAACTAACTGAGCTAACCAGGTTCCTCCATTAGTTTAATTTCAAATTGAATTCTCCTTCCTCCATGATTGAAAGAGTACCTTCAATTCCTGTAACAGTTTTTGTATGCCTGACTGACATCCCTTGCTAGATCATAAGCAGTTTGAAGGCAGGGATGGTGTCTTGTTTATGTCTGTAACCTGTGTATCATCTAATGTTCAATAAGGAATTGTTTTATGGAAATGGATTACATGATTAAATTGGAAATAGAATACAGGTTGATTTATTCCACTCCCAGCTTGCCTTGCTCACTGGATGCTTATTACAGTGACCTGAAGGCACTTCAGAAGCCTTAAGTGCTCTCTGAATTATTGAAGGAAGATGGACTTTGGCTCAGTAGAGTGTGTGTGCTTAGTGCCTATTACTGGATTCTGATTCTTTGGAAACAAATTAATCCAGAGGGATATATTGTTTCTTTATGGTTCTGAATATTTGGTTAGCCTGAATGTGTTAAGATCTTACACCCCAACCATGACAGATGGGATTAAAATTCCTTTCCTGAAAAGAATATATTCCTTTATGCTTCCACTATAAATTTATATGCAAGTCATGTTTTGTAAAGTCGTGTTCTTCTCTTGCTATTTGGTGCATTCCCTGCAGCAGCCTCGAGGTCCCAGCATTTTCCCTTCAGGAGACCTTAGAATTATTGGGGTACGGGGCAGCCAAGTGACCTGCCCAAGCCCATGTGTCATTTTTTTTTGTTGTTTGTTTGAGACAAGAGTCTTGCTCTGTCACCCAGCCTGGAGTGCAGTGGTGTGGTCTCGGCTCACTGCAACCTCCATCTCCCAGGTTCCAGTGATTCTCCTGCCTCAGCCTCCCGAGTAGCTGGGATTACAGGCGTGCACCACCACACCAAGCTAATTTTTGTATTTTTAGTAGAGATGGGGCCTCGCCATGTTGCCCAGGCTGGTCTCGAACTCCTAACCTCAAGTGATCCACCCACCTCAGCCTCCCAAAGTGCTGGGATTACAGGCATGAGCCACCGCTCCAGGACAAAAACTGAGTATCATGTTTTCTTAAACTGCATGTTTAAGATTTCATATTTAAAAATGAATATTGTCTGGCCAATGTGTATTTTAATTTCTTCTCTGATATACTGTAAACTAGGATTGTTTTAGGAATTATAAGGACCTCAGGAAACTTCTGTGTAGTATAAACTGGAAACAATTCATATCCACCACAGAAAATAATTAACAGTGCTGAATGTTAATGATACGTAGGGGGGAATGAGTGATGGAGGGAATGAGTGATATGGACAATTGGTGAAGCCCTGTTGACTGAGTGATCAGGAGAAGGGAGCTGATGGGGAAGGGATTGGAAGCTGAAGGCTGGGAAGGATTTGGATAGATGAAGGGAGAACATAAGAGGGAGGGCCCACAGGATTCTTGCTGATCTGGCTGGTTAATATTGGCTTGCCTCAATTTTCCTTCTAAGCTAGGTAAACATATATTTCCAGGCATCCTATTTGGACTGTATATAGAGACCCAGTGACATCTGGGTCTGTTCTAAGCTGCTTTCACTTCCCTCCAATCAGAGCTTGTTGGGCTCAATAAGGTGGAGATGGGGGTCATATATTACCAGGGCAAGCAGGTCTGTGCTTCAGAGAAGAAGTAAGGCATCAGCGCTTCCCTCTAAAATTGATCTGTTGCGGAACAAGAGGCCTCGAGGAGCAGAGAAAGCTGCGCCAGGCTCCCTTTCCCTGCTCAGTCGTTCGTTCCTGGACTAGATGGGTGGAACGAGGCATCTCTGGGTTTCACAGAACACAGAGGGCACAGCTTGTTTCCTAACCGGCTCTCAAAACCTACCTGTACTTTGGGCTTTTTCTTCACCTTGCCATATGTTGCTTCCTGCCCTTTTGAACCTCCTTCCAGAGCTGATTGCACTTACGTGCTAGGAAAAGGAGTATTTGTCTCCAAGGTCTGAATGCATCCTAATCCTTATTGAACTGCACGGTGTGATGGCACGACTTGGATATGTAAGTGAGAACTGATTCTGGTCACAGGGGATGTCATAAGTTTCCTCAAAAAATAAAAATAAAAAAGAGGAAAAAAATAGTGAGAAAAAATGGCCTTTCGTTATGGGAAACTGGGAGTTTTTCCTACAGATTTCATTCCTGCCTTATATGGGTTTCCTGGAATTCTTCTAGCAGATTCCAGCAGTGCCCTCCGGATCTGCCCTCTGCACTCTGAGGGTTAGGATTCATAGTGTGTGACAGTCTTTGCTGTTCGGCCCACCTTCTGGGAAAGCCAGTGGCCAGGGGATGGTTTGCATGAGCCCTCAGCAGGGTGCAGAAGCCAGGTGGTTCCCATATCTCATTCCCACGTTTGGTAAACACCTCTCTTACCTTTGCTCTCCTGGGTTTGTTGCTCCTGGTCCCCGGCTCATCACAGCTTCCCAGGGCCCCGGTAGAAACAAGGGTTCACAGTGGGTAACCTCACTGTGCTGCAGCTGGAACCTGGCTTGCAGGATTTCAGGACCTTTGGTTGAGTGGTTTTAGAAAAGGCTACTCAGGGGCTGGGCGCAGTGGCTGTGGCTCACAACTGTAATCCCAGCACTTTGGGAGGCCTAGGCGGGGGGATCACCTGAGATCAGGAGTTCGAGACCAGCCTGGCCAATATGGTGAAACCCCCTCTCTACTAAAAATACAAAAATTAGCTGGGCGTGGTGGCAGGCACCCGCAATCCCCGCTACTTGGGAGGCTGAGGCAGGAGAATCACTTGAACCTGGGAGGCGGAGGTTGCAGTGAGGCGAGATTGTGCCACTGCACTCCAGCCTGGGCAACAAGAGCGAGACTGGCTAAAAAATAATAATAATAATAATAATAAAAAAAAAAAACAAAAGAAAAAAGAAAAAAAGAAAAGGCTACTCAGGCTGAAGTGCCCTCAGGCCTTGGAAAAGAAATGAAATTTCAAACAAATTATTTTCTACTTAGCCTTTTTCTTTTAACTTCAGAAGGGTTATCTGGATGACTGGTACTTACATAAAAAAATAGTTAAAAGTCTTTTTAAACCACAGACAATATAGGTTTCACTGGACTCATTTTTCAAGATACGAAATTGTTGAATTGTTTTCCTTTGGTAATTGAAGCCAGAATTCAGTGTTTTCTCTAACTTCCTTTCGGATTCTTTGCTCTCTGGAGAACGTTTTGCCTGCTTTGCAAGGGGGTGTGAGTGCGTGTCCCTGAGGGCCTCTCTCTGCCCTCTCCTAACGCCCGGCCACCCTGTTCCGACTGCTCCCCCTGCCGGTCGGGCCCGGACACTGCAGGGAGCCTCACGTCCTCGGATGACGGATTCCTGTACATCTCATCACATCCTTTTCTACTGGCTTCAACTTGGATGGCCTCTGTCTTGAAGAAAGAAAGAAAAAAATGAAATGTTTCTTCTGCCTTCCTGTCATTTTACGCTGTCGCCCTAACTGATATACTTGTAGGCAAAGGGAATTGAAAGGGCATGCACTTTGGAACGAGACAAGCCTCAGTTCAAATCCGGGCTTTGGGAAACCACGATCCGGGAGTTCTGGGGCAAAGTAAGGCTTTCTGAGCTTTAGCTGTATTATTTGTAAAATGGGAATAGTACCTATCTCCTAGGGTTATAGTGTTAAATGCCTCCCTTCCTTTCTTTACTCTGACTTCCTCCACCACCACCTCATGGTCCCTGCTTCCATTCCTCCCTTCCCTGCAAGCTTCCGGAATTCTGTGTACCCTGGGCAGCAATAGCCCTTCTGGGGCTCCCCGCAGTTGGCAAGAGCAAGTCACTGTGTGAGCAAGTCTTGGGCTCTGTTATCTTCAGATGCTCAAGTCAGGAAATAGGGGGCTGGATGTCATTGTGCTCATTTCCCCAGAGATTATCAATGCCACCCCCACCCCTTTTAGGAGCTGGCATGTGCCATGATCGTAGCTCAGTGGGATCCTTAATGCCTAGTGATCTCGGCTTTACAGGACAAAGATTCCAAGCCCATTTCTGTTCTGGGAAGCAAAGCAGGATGTGTGGGCCTGGAGTGAAGCTTTGTTCCATTTCTCGCCATAGGCCGTGGTATGATTACAGCTGTGCCTAGTGCTGCCTGGTTTTACTTTCATGCCTGATTTGCAATGTGGCAGGGTCCTGAGATGAGAGCTCTGTGTGGGCCAGTAGAGTCAAGAGACTTTGGCCTGGTCACTTGGCTACTTGCAGGGGGTTCTGGAAAGTCAAGTTCTCTGAATCTCAGTTGCCTTTAATATAAAAGGAAAGCTATAGTTTCGGGTCTGATTGATTCACATGGTTTTGGTCGGGAGTGAGTGAAATTAATGTAAATTAAAACACATTATGAGTAGCAAAATGCTATGCAATCTAAAAATAACATTTTAATCACTCTTATCATCATATGTGCCGGGCACTGTTCTAAGCTGTCTACAAATAGTAACTCATTTAGTTGAATGCTCACAACCACCTTATGAGAGAGCTACTGTTAATATCACCACTTTACTGATGGGGAAACTGAGGCACAGAGAGGTTAAGTAACTTGTGGAAGGTCACACAACCAGCAAGTGGTACAATCAGGGTTTGAACCAGGCAATGAAGAGTCAGCATTTGTTATTGTTCCTATTCCTATAGCATAGCTGGGAAGGGAATGCAGCGCTGGTTTGTAGAACACATCAAGCAGGCCTCCTGTCATCCACTGAGTGAGATGAGATGATGGCCATACATTGCGGCACAGCCAGCTATCCATGGTCTGCAGCAACAGATCAGTCTTGCAGGGACATAGATAGCTCAGCTAGTGAACATTCACATGTTGTTCAACGAATAGCTAGAGTAAATAGTTGGATCTCATTTAGAGGCATGCTCTGGCATTCCTCTTTCACATCATTTGCTTTCCAGGCCCACTCCAGGATGAGAGTACTGATGTGCCATAAAAGACCAACAGGCAAGATGTTGGAGGGTTCAGGAGCTGCCAAGGTTGTGTTCATGCTGACCTGTTGGCATAGCGTACAGCAGTGCCAGCTGCTCTGCTAAACCGAGGAGCTGAGATGCTATGTTGATTTCTACATGTTCCAGGCAAACACTTCCTGAGGATTGTCAGGATTTATGTAATGGATTGGCCCTGGGACCACTGAGCCAGCATCTATCTTTGGCAGGTGTACCGAAAGATGACCTTTAAACCTGGGGATGTTCTCCAGATGCAGTTCCAGCTGGGCCAGTAAGATCTGCATGTTTATGGTGCTGTTTTGTCTTTTCTTCCCAGGCAGCCGGGATTGCTTACCACCTGCAGCGTGCTTTCGGAGGCGGCGGCTGGCACGGAGGCCAGGCTACATGAGAAGCTCGACAGGGCCTGGGATCGGGTTCCTTTCCCCAGCAGTGGGCACACTGTTCCGGTTCCCAGGAGGGGTGTCTGGCGAGGAGTCCTACCACTCGGAGTCCAGGGCCAGACAGTGTGGCCTTGACTCGAGAGGCCTCTTGGTCCGGAGCCCTGTTTCCAAGAGCGCAGCAGCCCCTGCTGTGACCTCTGTGAGAGGAACCTCGGTGCACTTTGGGATTCAGCTCAGAGGTGGCACCAGATTGCCCGACAGGCTTAGCAGGCCGTGTGGCCCTGGGAATGCTGGGTGGCAGCAAGAGTTTGCAGCCATGGACAGTTCTGATACCCTGGACACCAGCTGGGAGGCAGCCTGCAGCGATGGAGCAAGGCGTGTCCAGGCAGCAGGCTCTCTGCCATCAGCAGAGTTGAGTAGCAATAGCTGCAGCCCTGGCTGTGGCCCTGAGGTCCCCCCAACCCCTCCTGGCTCTCACAGTGCCTTTACCTCAAGCTTTAGCTTTATTCGGCTCTCGCTTGGCTCTGCCGGGGAACGTGGAGAAGCAGAAGGCTGCCCACCATCCAGAGGGGCCGAGTCCCGTTGCCAGAGCCCCCAGGAGATGGGAGCCAAAGCTGCCAGCTTGGACGGGCCTCACGAGGACCCGCAATGTCTCTCTCGGTCCTTCAGTCTCTTGGCTACACGGGTCTCGGTGGACTCAGCCCAGGCCGCAGGGAACAGCTGCAGGCCAGAGCGTGACATGCTTTCTTTACCAGACGTGGACCCTGGCTCCTCCAATTCTCTGGATCCTTCATTGGCTGGCTGTGGTGGTGATGGGAGCAGCGGCTCAGGGGATGCCCACTCTTGGGACACCCTGCTCAGGAAATGGGAGCCAGTGCTGCGGGACTGCCTGCTGAGAAACCGGAGGCAGATGGAGGTCAGTGTCTCCTCCACCTCTGCAGCCCGAGATTGTCGTGAGCTCAGATTAGCACTGGGCGGATGGCAGGAAATGAGGGGTTCTGGGCTCAACTGACTTCCTCCTGGAAGCTGCAGCAGCTCCTTTTGGAGCTGGCTGCACAGGATGTTGCTGCACTTCTGTCTCTTTGAATTGGACACAAATCTGCTCTCCTTTTTGTCTTCTCTGTCACTTAGGTGCTCAGATTTGCTCTCCATTGGGCCGCAGGCTCCTCCGCAGGCCCCGGTTTAGGTGAGACATGGTTCGTGCAGCCCAGCTCTGCTTTGAGACAGGAAACTGGGGGCAGGGGAGATTGAACTGGGCGGTGTTTGGAAGGAGTTGAGAGATTAAAAGATGGGGATGCCCTCTATCAGGGCGATCCTGCTCTTCATCCACTTCACTCATTCCCTTCCATCCTGCTGCAGTGGCCGCTGTCTTCCGTAGGGTCGGGAGACTTCGCTTCTGGTCATTGAACCTCTCTGGCTCTCAGTTTCCATATTTAGAGATAACACCAACTCATAGGATTGTTCTAAGGCTCAAATGAGAATGTAGCTGCTTTGGAAATAAGTACAAACTGGAGACATCTAAGGCCCAGCCTTATGATGATGCTGTCCATCCAGTTATCAGAGAGGTGGGTATAGCTGGAAGTAGGCAGGGTTCGTCTACCCACAAAAATTCCTGGAGAAGCCCAGGTAGAGATGCTCTGTGGCTCATCTATTGCCAGACTGTGTTTTAATCCTGGTGTGTGTGTGCATATGTGTTTGTGTGTGTGTGTGCATATAGGTGTGCATATGTGTGCGTGTGTATGTGTGTGTGCATGTTTGTGCTGTGTGTGCAAATGTATTTGTGTGTGTGTGTGCACTCGTGTGTTTCTCGTGTGTGTGTGTGGATGTGTTCATGTGCGTAGGGAAGCGGAGCACCCACTCATCAGGCATTTGGGAGGAGTAATTTGCAGAAGTTCATGCTCATTCCCTGAAAGAGCACCTACCTTCTGTTCTTTATCTATAGTCTGATGTTTCTAGCCCTGTCCCTGTTTGCCCTGTTTCAGCCCTCAGGGACCTCAGCCCAGCCCTCTGATTTATTATGCAGAGAGGGAGTGAGGCCAGAGCAGAGATGCAGGCTTGTATTCTGGGTGATGTGTGGAGTCTTCCAGTTAGTCATTGCCTAAACCAATGCCCTTGTCTTTCCCCCAAACCCGTTCTGAAGGGCCTCCAATATTGGTTGATTCGAATGCATAGAATCTATCCAGTTTCTTAGGCCAGAAACCACAACCATCTTCCACATCTCCCTCTCCCTCGTTCCACATCTGGCTGGCCTCCAAGCCCTCTCAGTCCTACTGCTAATCTGTCTCTCATCACTATGGCCGCTGCCCTGGCTCAGATCCTTGTTATCTTTCACCTGGGTTTTGCAAGAGGGTCTACCTTCCCACGGTGTTTCTCTTCTCCAGTTAATTAAACTAAATGTGATTATATGTGCAAAGTGCTTCAGACAGGGCCTGGCATCTAGCAAGTACCCAGAAATTGACCATTGTCATCATTAGAGAAATAGCTCCAATTTAGAGAGTTTGAGTCAAAAGCAAATGAAGCTTTCCCTTCTGCCCATAGCTCCAATTAAATTCCTATCTTATCTCAAATGGTAGAATCTGGACACACTTTTTCTGTAGTGTAAGTATTGTTGTCTATGGCAGTCCCACAGCTGGGCAGGGAAAAACATGACACTCTCTTCAATTACACTCATGTACTGCATAATGACATTTTGGTCAATGACGGATCACATATATGATGTGACAGTGGTCCTATGAGATTATCGTACCGTGTTTTTGTTGTACCCTTTCTATGTTCAGATATGTTTAGATACAACAATACCTTACCATGGTGTGACACTTGTGTACAGTATTCAGTACAGTCACATGCTGCACAGGTTTGTAGCCAAGGAGCAATAGACTATTCCGTCTAGCCTAGGTGTGTAATGGGTTACACCATCCAGATTTGTGTAAGCACACTCTACAATGTTCACACAATGATGAAGTCACCTAATAATGCATTTCTCAGAATGCATCCCTGTCATTAAGTAACGCTAGGCTGTACTTGAGTATCTGTTGTGTGGGAGCGGAATTAACAGAGTAGTGGGAATGACAGAAATAACTCAGTCCAGGGCATAGGACTTACAGGAAGGCGGAGTTTGCCTCAATAGGAGGAAGAACCTCTTGACAGTGGGAATTGTCTGTGATGAGGCGGGCTGCTCAGGGACTTGTTTTCCCATGGTGCTTATGCAGAGGCCCCAGACTGCTCACTGGGGTTGCGGCTGAGGCCCTCAGGACAGGGCAGAAGGTCGGGTGAAGGATCTCCAAAAAGATCCTTTGAAAGAGTAGGATTTCTAGTGTTTGGGGGCCTTTTTGATATTATATTCTAATTCCTTAACCTCCTCTCCCTTCTACTTAGGTAAAAATGAGAATCTCAGGAATTTAAGTTTCAGCTTCTTCTAAAAGATGGTTGATCCTCAGTGTTTGTGGATTCTATATGTGTGAATTCGTCTACTTGCTAAAATTTGTTGTTAACTCCAAAGTCAGTACTCACAGCACTTTTACGGTCATTTTTCATTTTTATTCTATTTTTTAAGAGACGGGATCTCTGTCATCCAGGCTGGGGTGCAGTGGTGTGATCATAACTCACTGGAACCTTGAACTCCTGGGCTCAAGCGATTCTCTTGCCTCAGCCTCCCTAGTGGCTGGGACTACAGGCGCATGCCACCATGCCTGGCTAATTTTTTTTTTTTTTGGGTAGAGATTCAGGTCTCGCCATGTTGCCCAGACTGGTCTTGAACTCCTGGCCTCAAGTGATCCTCCTGCCTCAGCCTCCAAGGTACTGGGATTACAGGCATGAGCCACCATGCCTGGTGGTAATTTTGAACCTGCACAGAGTAGCAAAATATTTGGGTCACCTGATGTACACGCTTTCTACTTAGGTCAAACAAGGTCAGACCAGATGACATTCTGCCTTCTCTCTCACACTACAAACTAGTATCCTTTTTGTGGTCTATTTAATGCCATCTTTTTTTACATTTTTGCACTCTTTATTGGTGAGTTCGCCATTGCAAATGCTCCCCAAGCATAGTGCTAATGCCGTCTAGTGCTCCTAAGCATGAGAAGGCTGTGATGGGCCTGATGGAGAAGATGTGGGTGCTCCAGAAACTTCATTCAGGCTGAATGAAGTGAGTTACAGTGCTGTTGCCCAGAGTACAATGCTTATGCTTATGTATCAATAATACATATTAAATAAGGTATTTTTAAACAGAAACACACATAGAACAAGGTTATGTGTTGATTGATTGAGGAATGTGTTGTGACCAGGGTTTCACGGGAACCTACCCTGTATTTCTCCTAGGACCAATGCTTCATTATTCCCTAATTCACTATTCACAGAAACTTTATAGAACATAACTACAGCACTGTGAATAAGGAGAATCGACTGTGTATATTTTATGCTGTTTAGAAATCGCTGCTTAGCGAGATTTCCAGGGGTTGCATGGGACTGAGAAGATGGTAATAAAGGCAGTTGGTGACCAGGCATGCAGAGGAGAGGAAGTGGAGTGGGCCCTGCAAGGTAGGCTCCACCTAAGGCCATGGAAACTGGTGAAAAATGAAGGACTCTGCCTGCAGAATATTATAGGACGTTCCACAGGCAGGGTTGTGGCACCGTGCAAGACATGGCCACTGGGACTGTGCCTCCAGCAAAGATGGGTATTCAGACATATCCCAGGGCAGTCCATTCAGGGCCTTATAGAGATCACTGGATGAGGCGGGCATCGTGGGGTGGGCTTTGGCTGTAAATGAATTTTTTTTCTGACCTTGTTTCCTGCATTTCTTCGGCTTCTGTTCTAATAAATGTTTAACGATACCATCATTTGGGTGTGGCAATGGTAATGCTATAGCTTTATGTGGCCCTCAAACCATTCACACAGCCTTTCTTCTGTCCCTAATATATAGGACTAAGTTACTGGTAAACTTTGCAGTTGTAATATAGAGCAATTCAAGGACAAAGGGGTTAATATGATTATTCATTCATTCTTTCATTCATTCAGAAAGCGTTTATCAGTGACAACTAGTACAATGCCTTATGCTAGGCTTTGGAGATTGTATTAGTTAGGATAGGCTAGTAACAGGCACTATGTTAGAGGCTCAACACAACATAATTGTGTTTTTTGTGTATGCTTCATGTTCCACAGAGGTTTTTGGGGGGCAAGAACCCAGCCTGCACCATCTGAACATATAACCCCCTTAGTCACAGACATGAGGAAGAGAATGTTAGGGAGTCCTACAAGAGCGATCAAATGCTTCAGCATAGAGGTAACCCCATCACTGCCACTCATACCCTGTTCAGCAGAACGAGGAGAGAGGCACTTGTACTCTTTCCATGTGCTCAAAGCAGTGGAAAATCAAGTCAGGGTAAGTACTAGCATCTTATACATGGATGCAAAATAGTTCTTGCCCCCTAGATGCTCAAAGTAGAATGATGTGCACAGATAAAACCAAACAAAGCCAAATGATGGCTATAACCTGGTGCAATAAGTACTCCATTCTTCCAATGGCTCAGAAAAAAAACCCCCAAAAAACAAAAAACAAAACAAATCTTGGCATCATCCTGGTGCGTTTTCCTCAGACCCCACCTGTGATGTATTAGCAAATCCTGTTGGCTCTATATTTAACCAGCGATCTTCTGAATATATCTGGATTCAGATCACATCTCACCATCTTCACCATTGCCACCATCCTCACTATCATCCAAGCTCCTGTCATCTCCTACCTGAATGTTCCCATAGCCTCTTACCTGGCCTCCCTTCTTCTGCTCTTGCTAACAGCAGCCAGAGTGAAACTGTTTAAAACATAAGTCAGATCATGTGCTCTTCTGCCCCAAACTCTCCAGTGGTGCCCCATGAACTTCAGAGTAAAATCAGAACTTTTAAATGCTCTTCATGTCTCTTCTTGACACAGTCCTTATTACCTGTGTGACCTCATTCTCTACAGTTTTCCCTTCCATTCTAAGCATGCCCCAGATCCAGTGGCATTCTTGCTCCCACTTGCTTTTCATTTTACTTTCACTTCTTGCTTTTTTACCAGAAAAACTTCTGCCTGGAGCCTTTGTACTGGCTCTTCCCTCTGTGGGAATGTTTTTCTCCCAGACAGCCTCATGGTTCACTCCCTTACCGCTTTTAAATCTTTGCGTAAATGTCACCATCTCAAGGAGATCAGATTTCAAATTGCAACCTCTACCCTCTACCAGCATCCCTGATCCCCATAACGTGGTTCTCCCTTTTCCTTTTTCATAGCATTAATCACTTGCTAAGGTGCCATAAAACTTACAGTTGACCCTTGAACAACACGGGTTTGAGCTGCAAGGGTCACTTATATGCAGATTCTCTTCCACCTCTGCCACCTCTGAGACAGCAAGACAAACCTCTCTTCCTCCTCCTCCTCAGCCTATTCAAGATGAAGATGATGAGGATGAAGGCCTTGATGATGATCCACTTTCACTTAATGAATAGGAAGTTTATTTTCTGTTTTTTTATGATTTTTTTGTCATCTAGTCAATGCTGAATTTTTTCTCAATGATTTTTAAATAACATTTTTTTTCCAGTTTACTTTTATTGTAAGAATGCATATATAATACATATACAAACAAAATGTGTGTTAATCAACTGTTTATGTTTTTGGTAAGGTCTCTGGTCAACAGTAGGCTATTAGTAGTTAAGTTTTGGGGAAGTCAAAAGTTATACACAGATTTTCAACTGTGTAGGGCAGGGGTTGGTTCCCATAATCCCTGTTGTTCAAGGGCCGACTGTATTATGTTTTTGCCTGGAATGTAAGTCTAGAGGGCTAAGCATTTTATGATGTATCCTTGGTACACAAACACAATACAAACAGGGCCTGATACCTAAGAGGCACTCAGTAAATATTTGTTGAATGGGTCTATGAATAGAAGCAAGTACAGGTCACAATGGAGGTATAGAGGAGGGACATTTAACACAGACTGGAGGAGACCACACTTGTGCTAGGGGTTGAAGGAAATGTAGGTGTGAGCCAGGCAAAGAATGGGAGGAAGATGTTTTTCAGGGAGCAAGCCCAAATCCATTCATTGGTAGGCCAAGAATTCATTGTCAGTAAATCTTTGGGTCTCCTGTTGAGAAGAACAATGATTGTATTAGTCAGTTCTCATGCCGCTAATAAAGACGTACCCAAGTCTGGGTAATTTATAAAGAAAAAGAGGTTTAATGGACTCACAGTTCCACATGGCTGGGGAGGCCTCACAATTATGGTGGAAGGCAAAGGAGGAGAAAGGCACATCTTACACGGTGGCAGGCAAGAGGGCGCTTGTGCAGGGGAACTCGCTTTTATAAAACCATCAGATCTCATGAGACATATTCATTATCATGAGAACAGCATGGGAAAGACCCACCCCCATGATTCAATTACCTCTCACGACATGTGGGAATTATGGGAGCTACAATTCAAGATGAGATTTGGGTGGGGACACAGCCAAACCATATCAATGATGCTAAATCAACCCATTGGTAACACTCAGAGAAGTAACTGGATCACTGAGTCTCCATGTGGGTTAAATAAGACTGCCCTTTTCTGTAATGGAAAATATTTGAATCTTAGGGCTTCTCAGAAGGGTTTTGTGAGAGCTTAGCCATCATTCTTAATCAAGCCTTCAGGACGGCCTGCTGAGCTTAAGTTCATGCTCTTTTTCTCTTGGTTTCTCTCCCAATTTCGGTGTGTTTACCTTCATAATTTAAATGTGAGGTTTAGAACAGAGACCATTTGGTCAGGAAATTTGTATTCCTTCTCATTATGCATTTATTCATGCAGATAAGGGCACAGTGTGATGTTTTTGTTTAAAATAAAATAACATTTTAACTTTTTATGTGGATGTTATGCTCAAATTATGCTTTTTCTTTACATAGACTTTTTTTGGAGAAACTAATGCATCTGGCATTGAAAAAAATGTGCATTTTTGTTTTTTTTTTTAAAGAGAATGAAGAAGTTCGGTTTTGAAACAGTTTCTAAATGTTCTTAGTTTTCACAAAAATGTTTGCTTGAATTCTATTGTAATTTTTAATTTTTTCCCCTTTAAACCAACATAGGTAATATCCTTAAGATTAAAACTTCAGAAACTTCAAGAAGATGCAGTTGCGAATGATGATTATGATAAAGGTGAGTTTTAATTTATTTATTGATTGTTTTCTCATCATGTCCCATTTTTCTTTCCATCTTTACTCATATCTACCTTTTGAATCCCAAATGAATTGTACAATCTGTTCCTCTGATCATCTCCACCAGGGAATAGTTGACTCTTTTACAGCATTATTGTTTTGTGGATTTCAAAGTACTTCATGAACATTAATCCTTTGGGTTATAAATATAACCTTATCAATTGTCCAGAAACACTTAGCATACTCGCACAATAAAAATAATATTAGCTTGCCACCTGTCTGCCCATGGAGTGATATATCTATAATCCACTTGTTCATAAAAAATATTTGTCTGACACCTATTATGTGCTAGGTAATATGGGAGGCAATAGGAAAGTAAGACAGACATGGTATCTGTCCTTGTGATGCCAGCAAACGTAAGCCTTCATGGGGCTTTCTGACTTCGTAATTTCCAGAACCAGAGATAGGAAATGAGGTGAATTTGAGAAATGTCAGACTGTGCCAAAGGGGGTCACATGCATCAAATTTCCACATACATGGCCTAAAATACCCAAGAGAAAAAGGAGAAGTTACAACATCAGACCAGAGATAGAGGGATTGATCTAGGCCAGGAAAACAAACAAACAAACAAATGAAAAACCAATTAAAATGTGGCACCAAAATAGAAGTTGGGCTGGAAGCAGATGAGGGCTGACGTGGGGGTTGAATGGGCACAGGGTAGACTGAGTCAGAGGAAAGCTTTCAGGTGTGGTTGTCCTGGAAACAATCCTGAAAACTTTAGATGCTCATTGCAAGATCTCACACCCATTTCTGCTGGGTGTGGGAAAGAGAAAGGGCTGAAAATGACATCTAGGTTCCCCTAGGCACCTACTAACTTGATAGATACTCCTGGTATTGAGCAAGTTAGGACACCCAGGATTGGTATGGAAATGGAATGTAGGTTTAAGGATTCTTCTGGAAGCTGCTGGTTCGCCTTAAGGCATGGGTCTTCAGCCTTCTTAGCCCATATGACATTCTCATTGTATATGTCATAGACTGTTGGAATTAGAGCACTATGGGAATAAGATAAGTGATTTCCAAAAGGAGGTAGAAAATCCTGTTCTAGGAAATGCTGTTGCATGTTCTCACTACCTATCCATTGCGGTTGGGTTTAGAAAGTCATGGGGCATGGGAGGAAGGGAGAAAGGACTGGAGACAGAGGAGGGACTGTTGACATTCTCCCAGTCCTCCTTCTACAGGCCACTTGATTTCATAATAACACTGGGTGGAGGATGAGGTGCCTGAGAGAGGAGGCAAGTTGGAGGCAGGGGAAGGCACCCCTCAAGCCCAGCGTCAGTGGCTTCAGTCCGGGCACAGCTGTAGGCAGGGAGAAAATGAGCTATTCTTGGGCCAGGGCTCACCTGCTGGGTTTCATCTATGAGAGATAATTACATCTAGCTTTGAAGCTCCCCACTATTGCACAGATTTATTTTTATTACCATGGGTTGAGTCCTGGTCTCTTTACCTTTAATGACACTGTAAAACATAAAGCTTACAATGCAAGTGAAAAAGCAGGCCAATCAGGCCCTAGTTTGTCCCCTGCTCCTGCTTAGGACCTGGTGAACTTTCTAGACTTGGTTCTCTCAATGGCTTCATTAAATAGAGACCTCACTTCTTTAATCTTTTCTCCAAACATTCTGCAACACCTAAGGGAATAGGGTTTGAGAGGATACACCTCATCAGGGAAGCTCAAAGAATACAGGCATCTTCTTTAGTGTTTCTGCCTTTTTCTGTTCTTGTTGGTACCTCACTACTTACTGCATCAGAAGTTTCAGGGTGGGCTCAGCATTCTGTGTTTTCCCAAGCCTTCCTGGTGACTGGGGTGTGTCCTGAGGCTTGAGAAAACACTGGTGCAGAGCTTATGCTAGTGAGAACCAGGTCTGGGAGGCAGCAGCCAGCTGACCCCTGGAAGAGGGGTTGAGTCTATGGGCTGTGTCCTTCCTGATCCACCAGAAATCTGTGCAGCAGACAAGCATCCTGGTAGGCACAGGACACACGATTTACATGCCACTCCCCTTGTCTTCTTCCCAATCCCATAAACCCGATTCAGTGCATTGAGAGGTAAATGTTCTTGTGGAATATGCACAATGCCTGGCATATAGGAGGCAGGTCCTCAGTAAATGTGGTGTGAGGGAATTAATTAATAAATGACTTGCTGTCTGAATGCATGGAGGCTATGGATGGCAAGCTAGAGTGAACGAGGAGAAAGCACTCTTGCCACCTGAAGGTGGGCTTAGTTCTCAGCTCATCTGCCGTGCCCAGGATGGGGGGTGGGAGTGGGTGAAGGGGAAGATCTTTGCATAGAAATTGGCTTATATGAAAAATATCTATTAAGTATTCATCATATATAACAGCACTTCTCAGACTTTAATGTACTGTAAATAACCTGGGTTGGTAATGGATTAAAATGCAGATTCTGGGCTGGGTGCGGTGGCTCACGCCTGTAATCTCAGCACTCTGGGAGGCCGAGGCGGGTGGATCACGAGGTCAGGAGATCGAGACCATCCTGGCTAACACAGTGAAACCCCATCTCTACTAAAAATACAAAAGCAAAATTAGCCGGGCGTGGTGGCAGGTGCCTGTAGTCCCAGCTACTCGAGAGGCTGAGGCAGGAGAATGGCGTGAACCCAGGAGGCGGAGCTTGCAGTGAGCTGAGATCGCGCCACTGCACTCCAGCCTGGGTGACAGAGCAAGACTCCATCTCAAAAAAAAAAAAAAAAAAAAAAGCAGATTCTGATTAAGTAGGACTGGGGTGGGGTGGGAGACTTCATTTCTAATGATGTCCCAAATGATGTGCATACTGCGAGCCTGTGAGCCACACTTAGAATAATAATGGCATATAAGAAATCAAAACAACGCCGTGTTTAAGGCATACCGAATGCCGTCGTCAAGATCTGCATCTCAAGGAGTATGCAGTCCAGGAGGGGAAACTGGATAATACACAGTAAGAATAATAAAGCTATACATAATATGTCCCTTAAAATAAAGACAAACCAAGGTGGGTGGATCACGAGGTCAGGAGTTTGAGACCAGCCTGGCCAACATAGTGAAACCCCATCTCTACTAAAAATACAAAAAATTAGCCAGGCATGGTGATAGGTGCCTGTAATCCCAGCTACTTGGGAGGCTGAGGCAGGAGAATCGCTTGAACCCAGGAGGCGGAGGTTGCAGTGAACCGAGATCCCGCCATTGCACTCCAGCCCGGGCAACAGTGGGAGCGAGACTCCATCTCAAAAAAAAAAAAAAAAAAAAAAAAGGCAGACAAAGACATTCCCAAAAAGGGACAAATAACTTCTGCCAGAGCTCCTGGGGTGGGTGAAGAATCAGAGCAGTGGAGGAGGTAGTTTAGATGGGTCCTGAAGGATGGGTTTGATGCAGCAGACAGGGGATTCCAGCAAAGAGAAGAGGGAGAAAGGGCACCGTTACCATGAGCCACCATCCCAAAGTCGGGCTTGAAAGGAGACTTGCAACTGACTATGGTTTGAAATGGATCACAAAACGGCTCAGTACTTGGACTTGTCAGTGATCGGTAAATTATTTTAAATTGATCACTAAGTCATTAGGAAAGTTTGGAAGACATAAAGGTAGAGAATTTGTTGTTATGAGATTTGTTCAAATAAGATTTGAATACAATTTCTTCTCTCATATAGTTTATTGAGGGTAACTATTAAACATTTTAAGAATTGTTGAGTTTTTTTTCATAGTTTTTACTTGAATTTGCTCCTTTTTCTCTGTTAGGAGCAGCTGTGCAGCCCTGCTCTGTCTCAGGGGAAGGGGTCTGCCGGAATCTGAGAGGTTTGCCAGAAGAAATGAGAGGGTGACCTTATCTCCCTTGGTTTTTGCTGCTTTTTTCTTTTGCTGTTTCTTTCTTTCTAGTTTCACTCATAAAAATGACTTTGTGTTCCAAAGAAAGAAGCAGTTGGCACAGAATAGAGTTCCATGTTTTATCTCATCAAAGTGCTGGCAAATTTCCCCACTAATGCCTTGTGGGAAAACCTTCTCAGGCTCTAATTACATCTCTCCATCACTAGGGAAGTAAAGTTAATATTTCCTTATATTCTTGCATAAGGTGGCAGGGCTTGGGAGAAAAAGAATAAGGCTTTTCATTAATAGTATTTACATAGCGTCCTTCTCCGAGAGGATTCATTAGATTCATTGCATTAATGCCTGTCCTGTGCTTATGGTCAGGTGAGGGGCAAGTTTGAGACCTTGGAGTCCTTCAGAGAGAGGAACTGTGGTCAATACTGGAGATAAGGATTCCAGCTCTGACATGGGTGGGGCAGAGAAAATGTGGGCGTGGGCAACAAATTTCTATGTGATTACTGTTCTAGTTGTTCCTGCACCTGTTTGTGCTCCATAATATCCACCTGGCTGCTCGTGTCCCATGTCCACCAGTGACCATGCTCACTTCCACTTCCGATGTGAGCAAGGAGAGATTGTGAAAAGGAAGGAACACAATTTTGGGAACTCAGCATTTCAGTGACTTATATCAATGTGACATATAGAGCAGCTGGCTTCACTCTGCTTGTTTAGAATTTCCTTCTTGGAGTAAAAGTAGCCAGCATCGTATTACTTTCTCTATCCTTTGTCCCAACTTATATCCATTATGACACAATTCTAGTATAATAAACATTTATATACAATGACAGATATTGAAAGAAAAATGATGGCGGCAGAGGCCAAGCATGAAAACACTCTAGGGTGAGACCAGCTTTTGTTTAAATTACCATAATGTCATAATGTCCCTTTGTCTGAATTATGTCTTGAGCAAGATTTCTCTATCCTCAGTTACTCATCAGTGATGGTGTGCAAATTACCCAACCAGATACCCCTTTCCTTCACAGGGAACCTGCCTTACACCTCCCACAGGGTTTGGTGTCTCAGTGGCTTCCAGGAGCCAGCCAGGAGCCTGGTTTCTCAGTGGCTTCCTGGAGCCTGGCTTCCAGGAGCCTGTGGCAACCAGAATCCCTGAGCGTTGATGTGACTGAACACAGCACAACCCCAAAGATTTCCTTTTCCCTGCGTTTCATTCCAGTCTAGAAAGAAGAAAACAAGATTGAATAGAATTGGCCAATCTTGTATCCTCAGGACTGCCAGAGTCAATGGGACATATGTGCCATCTGGGGGCCCATGGAACATAAATGCTTTTCTTGGCAGCCTGTATCATTTTGCTTTCTGACTTAAAAAGTGGACTGCAATTGAAATCTGCTCAGAGAGACAGATCCAGCAAAACTGTCACTTTATAATGTCTGCACAGAAAAAAAGCAAACATGACCAGCAGTGCAATTTCTACCTGCAGCTCCCTTGAACAAGGCGCTTCCCTCCCTCCCTGCACACCGGGAGGTTGGAGTGTTCTTGTCTGTGCTCTATAGAGCTTTCCCTTCCTTTGCTGTGAGATCTGCTTGTGATATCACCTAGTCCTGGTATACTAACAAAATCTGTTGATTAAAACCCAAATCAACAGCACAAATCTCAAGTACGTGTCATGAGACTCACTACATCCTTAGCACCTACAAAAAATGCCAACACTTAGACCTGCAAACACAAATGGGAGATGCTCAAAGTCACCATTGGCTATGATCTCTGCCCTTAATTTACAGAGTTGTAAATTCTCCTGCAAACAAGAAAAGAAGCTAAGATAGTGCAACCAAGTAAAAGAAATGCATTTTATGTTTCCTCCTTTTATGATATGTTTGTTTTATTAGATAGCTGCTGCTCTGGTGCCAATCATAACATCAAAAGACACAATCCTGAATGCTATCATCCTGAATGTTGAAATCTCCCAAAATTAAATCCCTAAAACCCGAAATTCCTAAAGTCTAAATCCCTAAAGTCTAAAATCCCTAACATCTGCAATCCTGAAAAATCACAATCCTGAATGATTAAAATCCCACGTGCTGGAATTCTGAAAACCAAATTGTGGGGAAAGGATTTAGTGAGTTTTTAGTTGTGTCATGTTAGTTACATCATGGTGTACTGTGGAACTATTACCTTTTTTATTGTGGAATAGGTGGAACTATTACCTTTGTGGTAATAGTTGGAACTATGTGTTGGAACTATTAGTTGGAACTATTAGTTTCCAACTAATAGTTGGAAATATGTGGTAATAGGTGGAACTATTACCTTTTTATTGTCTTTATTTGGAAATTAGATATGGTTTAAGAAGGTGCATATAGGTACCAAGCTGACAAGGGGTGGACTTGTGGACTTAATTTTAAGTGTCAACTTGATTGGATTAAGGAATACCTTGAAACCTGGTAAAGCATTATTTTGGGTGTTTCTTTGAGGGCATTTCCATGGAGATTAGTGTGAGTCTGCATGGACTAGGTAGGGAAGATCTGTGTTTAATGTTGGCAGGCACCATCCAATTGTCAAGGGCCCAGAGAAAACAAATGTAGAAGGCAAATTGGTCTCTCTCTGAGAAATGAGACAGACTTTTTCCTGACTCCATGGACATCAGAAATTTGACAGCATGAAAGTGCATTATAACAACGTTGACTTTGTGTGTAAGCACTGTGCGTATACATAACAATGTTGGGATTTCCTCAATAGATGAAGAGATGTTTGGACATCAGCATTTGTGAAAAAAAAAAATTTCTTGAGATCTCTGCTCTTTGGGTGGCTGCATACGACCCCCTTTGCAGGTCTGTTCCATGGTGGGCACATTCCCATTCGTTGCCTGATTACATCACATGATTACTGTGGGAGGAATTGTCACTATCATTGGTTTTCAATTGAGGTCACGGAAGCTGCTGAGAGGGAGGACCAGCTGTGTGCTCTGGCCACTCTGCCAATTTGTCTCCCATCCCTACTGGGTCTAGAGCATTTTGTATCCCACTGCGGAAGACTGAGCTTTGTAGACAGTTGAGGACAAAACTTAGCTAGGAAGTTTCTGACTTCTGGAAGCTCTTATTTACATGACAGTGAGGAAAGGAACAGATGAGCGCTCTACACTGGGAGGTAGCAGGAAAATTTTCCACAATTTTATCTAAAAAATTAGTCTATTTTTATCTAAAAAACAAGTGCTAATTAGGAAATTAGCTCTTGTGTTAATCTTCAGCATTGTTCTCAGAAGAGCATAAGCTTGTATATCTGCTTCCTCTTTAAGTAAAAACTTAAAAATTGAGAGATGTGCTATACATTAAGACAAAAATACCATAGGAAGAGAATATGAACAAAATGTCATTTATTTAGTTTGGTTGCATTGTCTTAGCTTCTCTTCCTGTTTACAGGACAATTTACAATTCTGTAAGTTAAAGGTAGAAATCATAGCCAATGGTGACTTTGAGCATTGCCCATTTGTGTTTGCAAGTCTAAGTGTTGGCATTTCTCATGGGTGCTAAGGGTGCATGCAATGAGTCAAGAGACACCTACTTGAGATTTTGGCTTTTTGCACAGATGCAAAAGCTTATTGGCATCTGATGTACTTCCCTCTCATTCACAGCATAAAGTGTGATTTCACAGTGATGCCATTTCTCCTTGGCGTTGCATATGGGTACACGGTCTGCTCTTTCCTAGGTCTTGGTGGGATTTCTTGGAACCCCTGCAGCTCTGGAGGTAGAAGCACAGTGGCATGAACATTCCTTCCTAACTGCCATGCCATGGTGTGTTTCTCTCCGGGAATGGGACCACGCTGCTTTGCCTTCCCTGCCTATGAGGACATCAGTCTGTCCTATAAGGATCACGTGGAATGTTGTCATGGTGCATTATTCATGGTAAACTCTGACAGCTTCAAGGTTAGATGTGCTGCTGAATACAAAACACCAAGCCAAGCCAAAAGAATTTTTTTTCTCTCCTCTATGTCCTCTCCCTAAATGGTCCTTAGTTGAAACTTGTACATGATTTCCTACTAGCTGAGCTGTAGCAGGAAGTTGTGCCAACAGTGGACACATCTTACTCACGTTTTATGCATCTGCCTATGAGAATCTGTAAGAGACACAAGCTTTTCATGTGGTAGGGTCTGGTTGATGGAGCAGAATGTGGTTCAGGAAGTCTCTTTTGCACTTAGAAGACTGATTTTGAAGCTGCTCTCATAGGTTTTCTGTGCTTCTTCTGCCCTCTTAGAGTGGCTAAGAGGCTGCCTGGGATCCCAGGTAGGTCTTGGCCCTAAGACCTCAGCTGCTGCATAGAAGGTGGTCAGACAGGATGAGGCAGTGACTTCGATCATCTGGAGTCTCACACCTGTAATCCTAGTACTTTGAAAGTCTAAGGCAGGAGAATTGCTTGAGCCCAGGAGTTTGAGACCAGTCTCAGCAACACTGTGAGATCCCATCTCTACAAAAAAATGACAAAAACAATTAGCCAAGCACAATGTCGTGCACTTGTGTTCCCAGCTACTCGGAAGGTGGAGGTGGGAACACTCTTTTAGCCTGGGAGTCCGAGGCTGCAGTGAGCTATGATTGTGCTACTGCACTGCACTCCTGCCTGGGTACAGAACAAGACCCTGTCTCAAAAACAGACAAACAAACAAACAACTCAATAGAAATGAAAGGGATGTGCTAATGATGAGATGCAAACCCCCAAATTGACATGTACCTTCCCATTACAACAATTTTAGGTCCAAACTCTCTCTGTATTTGGTGCAAATGGCTGATTTACCCTTAACAGGAAGGATGTCTTAGTCTGCTTGGACTGCCATGGCAAAGTACTACAAACTGTGTGGCTTAAACAATAGAAACTTATTGTCTCACTGTTCTGGAGGTTGGAATTCTATGTCAAGTTGTCAGTAGGGTTGGTCTCTTCTGAGGCCTGTCTCTTTGGCTTGCAGACAGCTATTTTCTCCTTGTGTCTTCACACAGTCTTCTCTCTGTATGCATTGGTGCCTTAATCTCTTTTTATAAGGACACCAGTCATATTGGAATAGGATGCATCCTTGTGACCTCATTGAAACTGAACGGACCTCTTTAAAGGTCCTGTCTCCAAATACAATTAAATTCTGAGGTCCTGGGGGTTAGAACTCCAACATATGAATGTTGCAGGGGGACATAATTTAGCCCAAAACAGGAAGCCTAAAGGGCTCATGACAGAGCTAAATACTAAACATATTCAGGTATTTCCACAAAATTTGAATAATTTAGTTTTACTATCTGGGTCATTGTGGTCATATGTAGACATTTGATTGAAACTTTTTTTTTTTTTTAAAAGCAGACTTTTTGACACAAGTAAGTTGATTCTTCCCACAAGTGAACTTAGCTGTTTTTCACATTTTGTTTTATCGCAGAGCCTGGCTCTTAGGCCAGTATATCATGGTATCCCTTCACACAAACAACTATCTACTGAATATCTGCCAGATTTACCATGCCATGGTGGACAAACTATGTGTAAAAAAATAACCCACCATGAAGGAGTATACAGCCTAGTTGGAATAAAACATAAATAGTACAAATATGTGAAACTTCAGCTACCATTAGAATTTATTTTTTTTTTTAGAATTGATGTTTATTTTTGTATGAGGACGTATTTCTTTTTCTTTTTTTTTTTTTTTGAGACAGAGTCTTGCTGTGTCGCCGAGGCTGAAGTGCAGTGGCATGATCTTGGCTCACTGCAAGCTCCGCCTCCCAGGTTCATGCCACTCTCCTGCCTCAGCCTCCCAAGTAGCTGGGACTACAGGTGCACGCTGCCACGCCTGGCTAATTTTTTTTTTTTTTTTGTATTTTTAGTAGAGACAGGGTTTCATGGTGTTAGCCAGGATGGTCTCAATCTCCTGACCTTGTGATCCGCCCTCCTCGGCCTCCCAAAGTGCTGGGATTACAGGCATGAGCCACCACTCCCGGCCATGAGGACATATTTCAATAGGCAGAGACACAAATTAACCTAGTACCAGCTGAAAAGAGGACTTATTATTTGGTGTGACCAGAGGTGGCAAGAGTGATCAGAACTAACAAGTCCTTCACTTTTTTCTCTGTATTGTGGCTTATTCTTTCAAACCTGTTGTTTTAGTTATCTGTTGCTGCATGTGGTAGGCTGAATGATACCCACCCCTCCCCAAAGATATCCACATCCTACTCCTTGGAACCTATAAATGTTACCATATTGGGAAAAGGGGCCCTGCAGATGTGATTGAATTAGAGACCTTGATGAGGACATCATCCCAGATTATCTGAGGTGGGTCCTATATGACATCAGATCATGTCTGAGAGATGCAGAGGGAGACTGGACCAACTGAAGAGGAGTAGGTGATGTGACCACAGAGGCAGAGATTGGAGTGGTGGCTCCAAGCTAAGGAATTCCAGCAGCCACTGGAAGCTGGAAGAGACAAGGACAGGATTTTCCCCAAGAATGTTGGGAGGGAATACAGTCTGTCAATACCTTTATTTTAGCTCAGTAAAACTGATTTCAGACTTCTGGCTTCTGAAACGTGAGAGAATAAATTTATGTTGTTTTAAGCCTGTAAGTTTGTGGTAATTATTTACAGCAGCCACATCCAACTTACATACAGCATAACCACCACAAAACTTAAAACAGTGTCAAAGAGTTATGTTAGCAAAATGGTAGAGTTTGCAGCTCCAACTTTGTTTCCCCACAGAAACATCAAAAAACAAACAGAAACCATTAGAACCAACAAGGTCAGAACTCTGGAAAATGGGCAGAAGTTTAAGCAACCAAGCAAACAAACAAACAAACCCTGAATAAAGAAAAAGGCCACTTGAAAGTGGTAGGATTTTCAACTTTGTAGCATTTTTATTTGCTCTTGTCCCAGCCTTCTCTCTAGCAAGACAGTTCTCTTGATGATGACAGCCTTCATTCCCAGTGTAGGACCCTGGTCCCTGATTACAGAGGGACTAGAGAAGACCTTACTTATTGTGGATGTCTGTTCTAACCTGTCTGGGGGCTACCTTAAGGACTGACATAGGCATGTATCTCTGTTTAGCCTAACTCAGAACATAGGCTGGGAAAATGGCAGGCATTGCTTGCAAATGCTCAAAAGTGAACTAACAAACTGCAAAAACCTGGGGCAAAAGATTACTGGTTGAGGTGAACAATAGACCATCTAAAGTCCAGGTGTAAAAGCTGGGAGAGATTCTGTGAGAAATTAGGACATTCAAAAGTACCATGTATACAGGAAAATGTAGAAAGCCATGCATATACTTGGGGCAAGATGCATGCTCAGAAAAGAGGAGAGAAGACCCTAAGCTTTCATTTCAGGCTGATCCTTGAGTTAAGTGTAAGGTTGGGTAAGTATTGTAGGAGTTCCCCAGCACAGAGCCGATCTGCAAAGACTGGGAAAAGAAGTTTGGAAAAGTATCTACAAATGGACTATTATAGCCATCAAAAATAAAAAAACAGCAAACCCTGGGGAAGGATGAGAGTCTGATGGCCAGAGTTTACATTATAATATTTAAGTGCCCAATGTTCAACCAAATATCACAAGGCATACAAAGAAACGAGAACACACAGCCCCTTCAAAGAGGCAAAATAAGTGGACAGAAACTATCCCTGAGAAAGCCCAGACATTGAATTTATTAGACAAATACTTTAAAATGATTGTCTTAATGATGTCCGAAGAACTAAAAGAAAACATGGACAAAGAACTAAAGGAAACCAGAAAAACAGTGTATGAACAAAATGAGAAGATAAATAAAGTGATAGAAATTATAAAAATTGATCAAACAGAAATTCTGAAGCTGGAAACTGAAAGCTGAAATGAAGAATTTACTAGAGGGTTTGACAGAAGATTTGAGCAGGCAGAAGAAAGAAGCAGTAGACTTGAAGATACTACAATGGAAATTATTGAGTTTAAAGAACAGAACGCAAAAGGAATGAAGAGAAGTAAAGAGAAGTGAAGGGACCTCTAGGACATCATGAAGCAGATATATCTATATATCTATATATAGATATATACATATATAGATATAGATATATACACACACACATATATATGAGTTTCAAAAGGAGGAGAAAGGGCCAGAAAGAATATCTGAAGAAATAATGGCTGAAGATCACTTTCTAAATTTGTTGAAAGACATGAATCTACAAATTCAAGAGCTCAATGGACTATAAACTCAAAGAGATTATATGGAAACACATATAATTAAACTGTCAAAAGCCAAAGACGTAAAGAATCTTGAAAGTAGCAAGAAAGAAACAATTTGCCACATACAAGGGATCCTCAATAAATTAACAGCAATTTTCTCATCAGTAATCATAGAGGCCAGAAGGCAATCAGATGACATGTTTAAAGTGTGGAAAGAGGGGGCAAGGGAAGGGAGAGCATTAGGACAAATACCTAATACATGTGGGGCTTAAAACCTAGATGATGGCTTGATAGGTGCGGCAAACCACCATGGCACATGTATACCTATGTAACAAACCTGCACATTCTGCACATGTATCCCAGAACTTAAAGTAAAATAAAAAAAAGTAAAGTGTGGAAAAAATTGTCAATCAATAATTCTATACCCAGCAAAGTTGTTCTTCAAAAATGGAGGGGGAAATTAAGACATTCTCAGATTTTAAAAAAAGCTGAGGAAGTTTATTAGCACTAGACCTGCTCTTCAAGAAATACTAGAGGGAGTCCTACAGGTTGAAATGAAAGGACACTAGACAGCAGCTTATATGAAGAAATATAGGATCTCAGTAAAGGTAAATATATTGACAAATATAAAAGCCAGCATTGTTTTATTTTTGATTTATAGCTTCACTTTTTATTTTTTTCATGATTTAAAAGACAACTACAGAAAATTTATTATTTGTAAAGTCATAAATCTATGTTACTGGGCACACAGGGTAAAAAGATGGAATTTGTGACAATAATAATGTAAGGAAGGGTGGAACTATATAACAGCAGAGATTTTATATGCTATTGAAGTTAAGTTGGTATCAGTTTAAATTAGATTGTTATAACTTTAAGAATGTAAATGTAATCCCCATGGCAACCACAAATAAAATATGCACAAAAGGAAATGAGAAGGGAAATAAAATGGCTTAATACTAAAAAAATCAACTAAACACAAAACAAGGCAGTAATGGAGGAAATGAGGGACAAAAATATACAAGATATGTAGAAAATAAATAAAACGGCAGAACTAAGTTCTTCTCTGTCAGTAATTACTTTATTATTATTAATTAATTTTTAAGAGCCAAGGCTGGGTGTGGTGGCTCACACCTGTAATCCCAGCACTTTGGGAGGCCGAGGCAGGCAGATCACCTGAGGCCAGGAGTTCGAGACCAGCCTTGCCAACATGGTGAAACCCCGTCTCTGCAAAAATACAAAAATTAGCCAGGTGTAGTGGTGGGCGCCTGTACTCGGGAGGCTGAGGCAGGAGAATCGCTTGAACCTGGGAGGCAGAGGTTGCAGTGAGCTGAGATCGTGCCACTGCACTCCAGCCTGGGCAACAGAGCGAGACTCTATTCCCCCCCCCCCAAAAAAAAAGAGAGAGAGACAAGAGTCTCAGTCTGTTACCCAGGCTGGAGTGCAGTGGTATGTTCATAGCTCACTGTAGCCTCAAACTCCTGGGCTCAAGCAATCCTCTCATGTAAGCATCCTAAGTAGCTGGGACTACAGGTGCACACCACTGTGCCTGGCTTTTTTTTTTTTTTTTTTTCCCTGTAACTTACTGGGGTAGGTGGTATTTGGTTACCTGAGTAAGTTCTTTAGTGGTGATTTGTGAGATTTTGGTGCACCCATCACCCAAGCAGTATACACTGCACCGTATTTGTAGTCTTTTATCCCTCACCCACCTCCCACTCTTCTCCTCAAGTCCCCAAAGTCCATTGTATCATTCTTATGCCTTTGCATCCTCATAGCTTAGCTATCAGTGAGAACATATGATGTTTGGTTTTCCATTTCTGAGTTACTTCACTTAGAATAATAGTCTCCAATCTCATCCAGATCGCTGCAAATGCTGTTAATTCATTCCTTTTTATGGCTGCATAGTATTCCATTGTGTGTGTGTGTGTGTGTGTGTGTGTGTGTGTGTATGTGTGTGTGTATGAGTTTCTTTATCCACTCACTGATTGATGGGCATTTGGGTTGGTTCCATGATTTTGCTATTGTGAATTGTGCCACTATAAACGTGTATGTGCAAGTATCTTTTTCGAATAATGACTTCTTTTCCTTTGGGTAGATACCCAGTAGTGGGATTGCTGGATCAAATGATAGTTCTACTTTTAGTTCTTTAAGGAATTGCCACACTGTTTTCCATAGTGGCTTTACTAGTTTACACTCCCACCAGCAGTGTAGAAGTGTTCCCTGTTTACTGCATCCATGCCAACATCTACTACTTTTTTTTTTTTAATTTTTTGATTATGACCATTCTTGCAGGAGTAAGATGTTATCACACTGTGGTTTTGATTCACATATCTCTGATCATTAGTAAAGTTGAACATTTTTTCCTATGTTTCTTGGTCATTTATATATCTTCTTTTGAGACTTGTCTATTCATGTCCTTAGCTCACTTTTTGATGGGATTGTTTGTTTTTTTTCTTACTGATTTGTTTGAGTTTGTTGTAGATTCTGGGTATTAGTCCTTTGTCAGATGCATAGATTATGAAGATTTTTTTTCCCACTCTGTGGGTTCTGTTTATTCTGCTGACTGTTCCTTTTGCTGCGCAAAAGCTCTTTAGTTTAATTAGGTCCCAGCTATTCATCTTTGTTTTTATTGCATTTGCTTTTGGGTTCTTGGTCATGAAATCCTTGCCTAACCAATGTCTAGACGGGTTTTTCCAATATTATCTTCTAAAATTTTTATAGTTTCAGGTCTTAGGTTTAAGTCCTTAATCCATCTTGAGTTGATTTTTGTATAAGGTGAGAGATAAGGATCCAGTTTCAGTCTCCTACATGTGGCTAGCCAATTATCCCAGCACCATTTGTTGAATAGGGTGCCCTTTCCCACTTTATGTTTTTGTTTACTTTGTCGAAGATCAGTTGGCTGTAAGCATTGGGGTTTATTTCTGGTTTCTCTATTCTGTTCCATTGGTCTATGTGCCTATTTTTATACCAGTACCATGCTGTTTTTGGGGACTATGGCTTTATGGTATATTTTGAAATCACGTAATGTGACGCCTCCAGATTTGTTCTTTTTGCTTAGTCTTGCTTTGGCTATGTGGGCTCTTTCGTATGGAACATACGAATTTTAGAATTGTTTTTTTGAATTCTGTGAAGAATGATGGTGGTATTTTGATGGGGATTGGGTTGAATTTGTAGATTGTTTTGGGCAGTATGGTCATTTTCACAATATTGATTCTTCCCATCCATGAGCATGGGATGTGTTTCCACTTGTTTGTGTCATCTATGATTTCTTTCAGCAGTGTTTTGTAGTTTTCCTTGTAGAGGTCTTTTGATTCCTTGGTTAGGCTAGATAAAATGGATAAAATAGGATTTTTTATCCTTACTCAAGAAGAAATAGAAAATCTTGAAATAAAGAGATGGTGTGAATAATTATCTAAACTGACTCAAGAAGAAATAGAAAATCTTGAAATAAAGAGATGGTGTGAATAATAAAAAATCTTCAATAAAGAGAAGTCCATGATCAGGTGGCTTCACTGGTTAATTCTAGCAAGAATTTATGAATAATTTAAACCAATTTTTCTCCAGCTTTTCTGAAATGTAGAAGAGAAGGGAAGACTTCATAACTCATTCTGAGGCCAATTATCCTGATATGAAAGTAGATGCAGACATCACAAGAAAGAAAATTACAGACCAGTATCCCTTATGAATACAGCTGCAAAAATCCTCAACAAAATACTAGCAACTGAATCCAACAGCACATTAAAAGGATTATACACCACAACCAAGTGGAATTTATGACCACATAGAATTTATCCTAGGAATTCAAGGGTGCTCCAACATAAAATTACATGACATTAATAGAATGAAGGAAACACACACACACACACACACACACACACTCATCTCAGTTGATTCAGAAAAGATATTTGATAGACTCCAACACATTTTCATGATAAAAAATCTGTTAAAACTAGGAATAATATGGGGCTTCCTCAACATGATAAAAAAAATTTATGACAATTGATAGCTAACATCAAACTTCTCAAGATCAGGAACAAGATGAGATGCCTGCTTTCACTGTTGTTATTCAACATTGCACTGCAATTTATAGTCAGAGCAAAATAGAAAAAAGGTGTCATAATGGAAAGGAACAAGTAAAATTATTTCTGTTTGCAGTTGACATTATCCTATATGTAGAAAATCTTAATCCACAAGAAAGCTGCTAGAGCTAATGAACAAATTCTATAAAGTTTTAGGTGTGAAAGTCAGTCATGTTTTTATCTACCTGGAATGAACAATCCCAAACAGAAAATAAGAAATAATTCTATTTATAATAGCATTTAAAATAATAAAATACTTGGAAATAAACATAACCAAAGAAGTGAAAGAGTTTTACATTAAAACATGTAAAATAGATTTTACCTTGAAACATGTAAATAGAGTTTACATTAAAAAATGTAAAATAGCCCAGAAATACAACCATATATCTGTGGCCAATTGATTTTTAAAAAGGGGTGCCATGTTCATTCAATGGGGGAAAATAGTTCTTTCAACAGATGGTGCTGGGGCAACTGGATTTTCACATCCAAAGAATAAAGCTGGACTCCTGTCTCACACCTTACACAAAGTTTAACTCCAAATTGTGCAATGATTATGGACAAAAATTTGGTGATTCTTCCAAAAGCTAAACATAGAATCACCATATGATTCAGCAATTCTACTCACAGGTATGTATGAAACAGAGACAGAGAGAAAGAGAGAGATAGAGATGGGGGAGAGAGACAGAAAGAGAGAAGAGAGAGAGAAACAGAGAGAGGAGAGAGCGAGAGAAAGAGATAGGAGAGAGAGAAAGAAGGAGAGACAGGCAGAGAAGAGAGACAGAAAAAGAGAGAGGGATTGAGAGAGAGAGAAAGATATCGGGAGAGAGACAGAGAGAGAGAAAGAGACGGAGGAGTCTCTCTCACATACACGTGCACACACACAGTATGCTGGAGGAAGCTCTATCATCTTTTATGAATCTATCTTAAGAAGTTATGTTGTTAATTCCACTACATGGATTCATTGGAAACAAGTCATCAAAGTTGTCCCGTCTTCAAGGGGAGAAGAATTAGACCATTTTTTTGATGGAAGAATGTCAAAGAACTTGTGGGCATATTTTAAAATGATCACACCACTTTATTCCATGTGGCAATTGAAGACTTTTGAATTAACAACACCATGACTAGAGAAGAAAAAGAGACTTCCTCTCTTAGATCCAGTATGAAAACCTTCAGCAAAGGATTGGGTTAGGTGCTGACTACTTGGACCAATGACTATAACCAAAGGGATGAGGTACTGTAATTAGCCAAGCCTGGCTACCTGTCTCTGTGATGAGGTGGGTACATCTGTTAGGAGAAGATAGGGGAACTGGTGTAGTGCAGATAAAAATAGTAGCTAGTATGCTTATTGCCTAGTGAAACATGCACACACGAAGCAATTAGGAATGATTGAGAGCAGCATATGAATTTAAAAATGAGGGATGTTAAAAATACATAAAGAAGATTAAAATGAAAACACTCCTTACAGAGTTCATTCATTTGGTCAATACAGTCATTTCCATCCCAAAACCTGGTCTTACATGTTAGCTTGAAGGTGCTTCTTGCAACAGATTTTCCAGAGACTTTTGTCTGATCTTTACCGGGGAGCAAAGTAACCTTTGATTGTCTCTGACTGTGGCTGTCTTTCTGGGAGCTTTATGTGCTGGGCTCAGGAAAAGTTCAACCCATCAATAGGTTATCACATATATATACTCTGGAACTGATTGGACCACATTTTCTCACTGAATTGACTGATTGATGAATTCAGTTGGCAGAATTAACTCTTCTATGTCTACATGAAGTGCCATTTAGAAATAATCAACTCTTAATCAGCCTGGGATAGTCAGTACTAAAAGCACCTTAATGAGCTGTGAAAAATTTAATGCATTTATTTACATATTTAGTTTTAAATTTTAGTATATTGTTAGTTGAGGTATAGTTTCCAAACAAAGAGCCGTGAAATGTTTAGTTACTGTCTGTGTACCTCTGGATGAGGACAGCTCAGCCGGGAATGGAGGGGGACTGGGTGAGGAGACCAGAATGTCAGTGTGGCCACGCAGCACACTTTTGTTTTGTCTTCTGTCCTTGAGCGCTGGCTTGTTCCTGGATAAACTAGGCATAATAATACCTATCCTGCTGTGTGGGTGGAAGGTTAAATGTGATAATGATGTGTGTGAGATGGCTGCACAGTGCCTGGAGTTATTGAAGAATTATTTGCTGCCTTTTCTTTTTCTACCTACCACTTACCCGCTACCCCTGGGTGCTACATGTTAGAAAACACTGTGTAAAGTGTGGATGCTTCTGAAAAATCTCCCTGCCAGCAGTTAGTGCCAATAGCATGCAGAAAATAAGATGGAATGATTTGGCTTCTTTTCTGTTTGGCAATAAGAAGCTTATTTGCACATAGCCTGATTTCTTTCAATCTGCAAAAAAAAAAAAAAAAAAAAAAAAAAAAAAATTGGAAATGAAGTAAAGCAATATATATTAAAACATGCAAATTATAAAGAAGCATTTAAAGCTTGACTACTCTTCACATCGTCGTATGGCAAACTATTTTTTTTTTATCTGCAGTCTAAATTTCATGACCTTGAATCTCTCGTTTTCTGCCTGATGCTTTGTTGCATGACATTGGATGACACTGAGAAAATGAAATTGAAACCCTGCTTGGGCTTTGAAAGAACTGGCAATCCTGCTTTTGAGAGTGGAAGGAAAAAAAATGGAAAGGGAAGGAGGAAAATGGGACATACATGGAATACTAAAGACAAGACTGAAGAAAGAGAGATTGAAAGCTCTCTGTCTTCTGATTATGTTTCTGTGGGTCTCTGCCGTTTTGTGGCCTTCACCCTCATGGGCAGAGAAGGCTAAGGTGCAACTCTCAGGTAACCATTTAATCTTTCCATTTAAAATGGTCATTTACAAACATGGAGTCCATTTCCTTTGCATAATGGCAACGAGATGGTGCCTGTGCTCCTTTGTGGAACTCCTTGCTCTGGGTGATGGACTGGACAGATAATTTGTTTTTATAAACTGTCTGGGCACTTAATTAAATCTTGCATCCTGTCTAATAAAAAATCAATATCAAATCCACTACCAACATGTTCTGTATGGCAGAGAGGCAAGCCAGAAGAAAATCTTGAGTGGCGGTTCCTTCCAGATTTAGCAAGCTCTGCAGCTTGTCTTTGGCTGTTCTCTCATCCTGTTGCTTGGCCCAGCTCCTATTCTTAAGTCAACGAGGGCTTCAAAGCATGGTGTGAATGCATCAGCGGCTCTAGAGGTCCTGTCTGTGGGAGATGAATTGTGGCCCATTAAAAAAAAGTTCTCTAGGGAAATTTGAATAAGTTTCCTGCAAGTCTTGGAAATAAAAACCTTTATGGTATACAAATTTTTGAAGGTTAACAAGGTCTTCAGTTGGAGGAAGGCAGGCCCTTGGCAGGACCAAAGGGCATCTCACGAGTAGGTAGAAAGTTATAGGAGGGATTGTTCTTTTCTGCTTTGGTGTTGGTAGTGGTAGCTGGGGGTCTCGTATGATCTGGAGTCTGGAGCCTTGCTACAGTTTGAACTGGTCAGAAAAGCCAAGGCCCGCCTCCTTCTGCTGATTCTGTCTCACTGAGCCATAGGCGTGGGGTCCTGCATTGGCCATTTCAGTTTTGCTTGTCGATGAGAAAAGGTAGATCAAGTGTGTCAAGGTGGCAAGGGTCATGTATTCAGAGTAGGGACTGAGTGGAGTTGGAAAATAAGCAGCAGTGAAGAAGAGAGATCACTCCAGCAATCTTCTCACTGCCAAAAGTCTCCAGGTCCCATAGACTGAGCACCATTCAATAATTCTATGTGTTGTATGAACGCATCAGACAATTCCATGACCTCCTTACTTCATTTGCCTGCTTGTCATAGTATGAGAATTGCTTTCATTGTCCATTTGTTTCTTGACAGTCAAATCTCTTCATTAACAAGAAAAAGACTTGAATTCATGGCACCTTTTTATTTTCCAATACTATTGTATAGAATGTCCAAACTAAGATCTAAAGACTATCTTTTTCCCACCATCCCTCTAGAAGTTCCTGATGTTTGTTATATCTCAGCCCAGCTCCTCTTGCCATATCCCCTATTACAATGAATGGCAAGTCAAGCAAAAAAAAGCCTGGGGGTCATTGTGGACTTTCAGCTCTCCTGGGACATGAGCCACTACACTTTTTCGATTTTATCTCCTGAGTATCTCTTCCTTCTGTCCTTTGATCTCGTAAGTTTTGTCTGGACACGCGCACTCGCCTCTTAATGGGTCCTTGGTTTCTATTTTCATCCCCCTCCAAAGCATCCTTCGATCATCCTTCAATCCCTTTCCAATCATCCTTCATGTTGTAACCTGTCTTCTTTCTAAAACTCGTTTACGATTGCTTTTCTACTTCATCTCTCTGTGTGACTAACATCACTATCAGGACAAATGTTAAATATGGCCTGCCATAACCAGCTTCTTGCCCTGGCCCTTGCTTAGCTTTCTAACTTCATTTCTCGCCATTCCTTCCCCACTTCAAGCAACTTTCTCTTTTTTTTTTTTTTTTTTTTGAGATGGAGTTTTGCTCTTGTTGCCCAGGCTGGAGTGCAATGGTGCGATCTTGGCTCATCACAAACTCCATCTCCCAGGTTCAAGTGATTATCCTGCCTCAGCCTCCTGAATAGCTGGGATTACAGGCATGTGCCACCACACCCGGCAAATTTTCATTTTTAGTAGAGACGGGGTTTCTCCATGTTGGCCAGGCTGGTCTCGAACTCCTGACCTCAGGTGATCTGCCCGCCTCGGCCTCCCAAAGGGCTGAGATTACAGGCATGAGCCACTGCGCCTGGCCGCAACTTTCTCTTTAGTCCCTCAGTAGTTCCCAAAGGCATACTGCCTTGTCCACTGTTTAGTACCTCTGCCTGCACTTACCACCTCCTTCTCCTACTAGGTCATCCAGACTTGGTTTCTGGTTGGTCATGGTGTGGCTCATACCACAATCCTATCTTTTTAGGAGGCTGAGGTGGGAGGACTTGAGGCCAGGAGTTCTAGACCAGCCTGGGCAAATAGCGGGACCCCATGTCTACAAAAAATTAGCCAGACATGGTTCTGTGCACCTATAGTCCCAGCTACGTGGGAAGCTGAGGCTGGAGGATGGTTTAAGCCCAGGAGGTTGAGGCTGCAGTGAGCTATGATCACATTACTGCACTTCAACCTCGGTGACAGAGCAAGACCCTGTCTCCAAAAAACAAAAAAGACTTGGTTTCAGTGCCCCTTCTTTTGAGTGCTCGGTGTATTTCTCTATCCTTATACATATTGTGTTTTAGTATAGCTATTGGCTGTCCCCTTGGCCAAATTGTAAGCCTCCTGGGGAAAGAAAGAGACCCTACTCATTTTTACTTTTTATCCCCAGCACTTAGCATAGTGCCTGGTCAAAGCAGCCTCTCAAGAAGTGGTTGTTGGATGAACAAGTGAATTCATCTTATTATCACTTGTCATCTTATTATCACTGTTAATGTTATTAATAGCTGATAATTCTACTAACAATAGAATTATAAAGTATTAGCGCTTTTCAGGTCAACCTCATTAAAAACCTGACTGCAAAGTTTAATTCTGCTATTTGCTAGCTGTATAAGCTTGGACAAATTATTCTTTCTAAGCTTTATTTTTTCTATCTATAAAATGGGATAATAGGGTTGTTTGGAGAATTAAATGAGATGGTGCATGCTAAATATTTGGGTTATATATCAATCAGAATGAATGTTTGTTAAATTATACTCACCGGTAAAATATTTTAGATAGTTTAGATCTGCTAGAGATAGGCTTTTTAATCTCTTTGTGTTTTTTTGTTCAAATTTATTTGTGAACTGATTATTTTCTTAGATAATCATTTTCTTAGATAACCTTAGCGCACCTAATTTGATGCCTGTTTAGAATAGAGAGAAACCAAAAAGCTCACAGCAGAGGGACTTTTTCATATGTCACAGTAGACAAACAAAGTTATTTTCCGTCGCAGCCATGTATTGGGCGGAATGACCTTTAGTAGCTGATGACAGCAATGTAGCAGAAGGGACAGTTTTCCACTTGACCTTTATACAATGTACCAGCTTGTCTCATAACACAAAATAAGTTGCAATTGACAGGCTTGATAGAACACTAACCCGACAGGAGACAGACACTGAAGCAGCCCCTGTTTGCTACAGAGCGTGGCAACTTCCATATACCCAAGGGTGCCTTAGAGATGACTACTCCCTAAGTCATGGCCAGAACATTTAGTGTAATTAGTTCCTCTGGGAGTTTATTGTGAGGTGACATTTGCTCATAATGAATTTTCATTGCCAAGGACTTGGTCACTCCCATGTACCCCATTATAGTCTTTTGACTTTTCTGTCTTTGTAAGCTCTCTTCCTCTCCTCTTTGCTCTTTGCTTTTACCACAGGATGTTTTCTTCTTTTCTCTTTTTAATTTTTTTTTAAGACAGGATCTCGCTTTGTTGTCCAGGCTGGGGTGCAGTGGCATGATCATAGCTCACTGCTGCCTCAAATTCCTGGGCTTAGGCGATCCTTCTGCCTCAGCCTCTCAAGTAGCTGGGATTACAGGTGCATGCCACCACACTTGGCTAATTTTAAAAATTTTTTGTAAAGACAGGTTCTCACTATGTTGCACAGGCTGGTCTTGAATGCCTGGCCTCAAGCGATCCTCCCACTTTGGCCTCTCAAAGTGCTGGGATTACAGGTGTGAGGCGTCACACTCGGCCTCTTCTCAGCTTTTCTAATGCTTCATTTTTGCCGTTCCCTAACTTGACTACTTTTAGTTTTCTACCACTGGGTGATTTTTTTCCCTTGGGGCTTTTCTGCATGAGGGCTAAAATGTGAAGTTCTTAAGTTTGTTCCTTCTCCCAGATAGTCACAGGGCAGAAGTGGTTCTGAGCAGCAGGTAGGAAACGTGTTGTCGTTTCGTTTACAGGTTTGTTGGAGGAAGTTGCTACCAGTCACCTCACGTTGCATACCTAGTTCTGACATTGACTGCATTAATAACCACAGGTAATTTACTTTACCTCTGCAGGAAGTCACTGGAACGGTTACATTTTCATTTGGGGTGAACAGCAACTGTGGATACGGATCATGAAAATTGACAATGGAAAATGGGCATGCCATTCTGGAACTTTTCCCAGCTTTTTTCCAGAGCCAGGTCTGTCCTGATGTGAGAAATGATGTCCTCATCTGCCAAATGAGTACAATAACATTAGCTCTACCTACCTCGCTGGGCTGGTGAGAGAAACAGAGGAAATAATACATATAAAAACTGTGCTGATTGAAAGGAGCTATGTCAACATATTAATTCAGGCTGTCCCTGGTTGGAGTCTTGTGGATAATGTTATCTGCTTTTTATTCTTTTCCACACTACAGATGGGAAAAAAAAGAAAAAAAGTTTTTAGGAGAGAAAAAATTAGAAGAAAATGTTTAAAAATATTCTCTGGAAAGTTAGAATTCTAATAAAATCCTTAGTACCACAGTTGAGGATTTGGCTTCATGCTCCAAGTAAGTAAATCTGGCTGAGATTAATATTTGATGCATATTTATGAAATCAGATATATCAAAACTGTGTCAAAAGATATAAATCTTTTATTTTTCTTAAAGACCTTATACAATGAAATGTTTATTTATATCATATGGACTTGGGGCAGCAATAAAAACTTGGCAACCTGGGGTTGCTGATATTTACAGCTGTTCAACATTTTTGGATCCATGTATTCTCTTCAGAACACCAGAAGGCTGTGCTTTTCAAACTGTTCTGAGGAGCCTCAGAGATGCCTTAGGGAAGGCTGAAAGGGAAGCTTCATCCAGAGTACTTTGGTTTCTATCTGTTATTAGTCCAGTAAGATTTCATCTCAAAAAGGGCTCTGTTGCTAAAAAAAAGAAAAAGAAAAACAAACAATGAAAAAAAAATCAAGAAGTAAACAAAAATTCTTGAAAAGCACTGCCTTGGCTGGGCGCGGTGGCTGACACCTGGAATCCCAGCACTTTGGGAGGCCGAGGCGGGCGGATCACTAGGTCAGGAGATCGAGACCATCCTGGCTAACATGGTGAAACCCCGTCTCTACTAAAAATACAAAAAATTAGCTGGGCGTGGTGGCGGGCACCTGTAATCCTGGCTACTCGGGAGGCTGAGGCAGGAGAATGGCATGAACCTGGGAGGCGGAGCTTGCAGTGAGCCAAGATCATGCCACTGCACTCCAGCCTGGCAACACAGCGAGACTCAATCTCAAAAAAAAAAAAAAAGCACTGCATTAAGGACTTTCAAAAATGGTATCTCAGATATTTGGAAACTATTGTTGAGAGAAGGGAAGAGATTCCTCCCAAATCCGGGCTTCTTTTTCATGTTTGATAGAAGCTTGAATTTTGAGTAAAAAACACAGTATGCTAGAGGTGCTTAACCTGGAATGACCATGGTATTTGATACAAATGGGGTTCTGTAGAAGGCGGACAGCTCTGCGTGGACTGCTCTATGAAATAGATCTTTCTACTTATCCACACTGGAACAAGTGTCTCCAGTGTAAACATCGCAGTGCTTCAAACACTGTTAGTCCCAGTCAAGGATGTTATTCTGTGTCCATTCCACTCAGAGGTATTCATTTTCTTCTTGGCAGCTGGAACCAATTGCTTTGGATCCACCATGGAAGCCTCAACATCCTGAACCAAAGTCCTATTAATGAAACTTCCCAAATTTAAACAAAGCAAGACAAATAGGTATCCACACAGCGTAGATCATGACTTCTTTAGACATCATGAAAAGAAAAAGAGGACCTATGTGGAAGAATATGCTCATTTACGATCAGGGTAGCATCATGTTCCTCTCCCTTTTAACATTATTTCAGGGTAGCAGCTGTTTGGATGCTGGCCATGGGCTTGAAAAAAAACCAAGTGGGCATTTCTGCCCACTGTACCATTTCTCCCATGCGTTTCCCAGTCCCCTGTCATGGCATGAAAAAACCGCTATTGTTCTGTGTTGGGACAATTAGATTTTTGTAGGGGGGGAAAGACACCCGAGAGCAAATGGAAAATTATGCTCTGATTAATGTCAGTTATGGTAATTAAACTTCGGAGGCCTTTAGGACCATTTTGAAGGAATCATTTTCCCCTTGGTGGCAATATGTACTACAGTTGTCCCTTGATATCCATGGGGGATTAATTCCAGGATGCCTGTGGATACAAAAATCCACGTGTACTCAGGTCTTATTTTCAGTGGATGTGAAAAGTCGGCCCTCCATATCTGCAGGTTTTACACTTGGCAAATGCTGTATTTTTGATCCATGTTGGATTAAGGTTCTGGAACCCCCGATACAGACTGTATTTATTGAAAAAAAGTCTGCCTATGAGTGGACTTACATGTCAAAACCCGTGTTGTTCAAGGGTCAACCGTAACTGCAGGCAGAACATCTGGGCAGGAAGCTCCTGCAGGAAGACCTGTAAACTCAGGTCTGTAGAATGGCGACGATCTTCTTCCCTTGCTTTCAGAATTGTTGCCGTGAGATCAGATGCACTGGCTATGACCTTACCCTTTGTACAGAACTTATTTCTGGTCCAGTTTAAGTGAGCGTTATTCTTTCTGTGCAGTCCTGTGGTTGTTTGGTACATCTGCTTACCCAAACAACCGTGAGCATTTGGTGGCAAGTTTATTGTGCCCAGTGCCGATGTCTGGAAAATTAATTCCCTAGGTCAGTGGCTTTCACAGTTTGTGATGGTGACTCCAGGAAGGAAACTCACCATGACCCTGTATATACATAGAACAAAAATGCAGCCCACTCTGATATTATATTTGTTCTATTCTAGTTCATTAAAAGCGAATGTTGGTCTTCATCCTTTAAATGGCTATTGTCACCTGCTAATGGATTGGACCAGTATTTTGAACAATTGTCTTGGTACTTCATTTGACTTTGCATGCTCAATTGGCATATCCTCTGTGTGGGGAAGGGGGTAGGGCTTCTTCCCTGGGCTGCCTCCTGGGATTCCCAGGGGCCCTGCCTGCCTGCGTGGGTCCTTGGGGACCTAGAAGTTCCTGGTTTTTCATGAAACAGCGGGGCTCTAGAAGAGCCTTTTCTCTTATCCTGACTCTTCCACCCTGATTTCTTCCCAAGGACTTCTTACTAAGTTTAAAGATGGCAGTGAAGTGGCCTGTGGGTTCTAGAACCCTGCAAACACAGCCCTAAGTGTGATACCAGTTTACCCTTCTTGTAGACATCCCCAAACTTCAAAGTGATTGTCTTGAAGCCCTTCACCCAGGAGAGGGAACCAGCGTACAATAACCGCTGTGCTACAGGAGAGGGGAGGGAAAGAGTTGTCACAACCTTGAGCCTAGCTCTTCCCCCAAAGGCAGTCTCTCTTTTCTTCTTCCTTCCTTTAGTCATCTGTGTATATACACAGGGGCAAACTTTTCCTGGAATTCCTAATCTTAGCAGTCTTCAGTAGGAGACCTGGCTTCAGAGTCTGTCCTTAAACAGTGAGGTGCCCTGTGTCTTTTATTCTTAAATGTGGCCTATCTCCACTCAAATTTTGGCATTTGGCGTTTGGTTGTCAATGGTTATTTTACATTCTCAAGTGTCACTGTCATTTGGTTAGGGTAGTTGTCAGGGTGGTTCTGAGAGTCAAGTGTCTAGCATAGCTTTGTTGTTACAAATGAAAAGGCCAATTCCCATTTAACCAGGTACTGTTGGCTTTTTCTACAGGATTTGGTCCACATCCATTAGTGCTCTTTGTTGTCCATGTCACTATAGGAGAGATTCCCCGGGAACTACAGGGCCGCTGTCTGTTTCCAGGATCAGTGAGTCACTCCCTCGTGGCCTGTTATGGCTTTGTGTGACCACAGAGAGGGTCACGGTGGTGTGGAAGCAGGGAGGGGGAGTCAGCCCTCGCTGTGCAGCAACCACAGTGACGTCCCTAGTGATCAGGCTTCGTGGGGATGCTCGAGTCCTTCTTGATGATCAGCTCTAGTGACTCTCATGTTCTGCGCCCATAGAATACATCCTGGAATAATGGTGGTGAGGTAGGAAACTGGCAAGACTTATTTTATGTTCACAAGCCTCCTGACCCAAACAGGATCTGGTCCAGACAGGGTCAAGTGAAGAAACTGGGGCAAACCAGCAGATGGCGACAAAAGCCATCCCTAACTGCCCTCATTGCTCATTAGCATAAGACATCCCATCAGCCCCATGACAGCTTACAAATGCCATGGCAACTACCTGGAAGTTACTGCCCCTTTCCTAGAAAGTTCTAAATAACCCACCCCTCAATTTGCACTAACTCACCCCTTAATTTGCATGTAATTGAAAGTGGAAATAAACACAGTTCCGAGAGCCCATATGTTACTGACTCTGCATTGCTGCCTATGAATTAGCCCTGCTCTGCAAGGAGCAGTACCCTTCATTAAGATGATTGCTGTCTAACAACACCAGGTCGCCCTTGAATTCTTTCCTGGTTGAAGTCAAGAACCTTCCTGGGATAAGCCCCAGTCTGGGGGCTTGCCTGTCCTGCATTGTTGGTATTTTCCGTTTGCTGAGAAAAGTTCAGTTAGTGCTGCCTGAGCTGGCTGAAGGCCCTTCTGGGCTGGGTCCATATGCCCAAGAGGGTGACACTGGCTGGTCTCGGGGGTGGTGTCTTTGAGGGAATGAGACTGGTTCTACGAGTGCTGGAGAAACTGCGCACTGAAATGGTGTAGCCTAGCATTGTTAGGGAGTGGCAGATAGGAGCAAGAAGCTGCAAGCGGGGACCAGACAGGAAGGAGCACATCCCCTTTCCTCCTCCAGCCTTGTGGTCTCTTGCAAAGTCAGAAACATGGTTGGTCTACAGAGGTCCAGCCTCAGCATCACAAAACAGAAGATAAAAAGATATGTTTAGAGGGGAGAGACAATAGCTTAATCACAGGCACGGCCCCAAAATAACATTTTGCTTTTCCATGTTATGAACAAGTGAGAGATAACGTGAAGGCATGAAGAAGATGGAAATCTAAATATCAGCATCGTTCCTGATAACATAACATTATAGAATGTGGCTTGGGTATGTGGCAACAATGGGCTTCCTAATACCAAACCCCAGAACAAGAATTGCCCATGCAGCTGTGGGCAGTGATGAGCTGCAGGAACCTTTTTTTTGAGGCCTGGCCTTGTAAACCTGAGTTTCTGGAGGAGCAGAGCAAACGAGTGCTGCCCAAGGTCACCTGGCCTCCACCAAGGAGGGAGAGAGGAAGCACTGAGTTACACATGCTCAGTCTTATGTCCCAGTTTACCAATGGGGAAATTCACTCTATCTCCCTGGACAGGTGAAAACAGTGGGGCAACAGGGAAAGCCCCTCCTCATGGATACCTAAGGGCAGGGAAGATGGGCTGTATTCTCTCCCTACATAATGTAAAAGACAATATTCTCAAAAGCAGTTGACACAACAGGGGCCAGTTCTTATAAATTGATAGTATCACTCCAAAATGCGTTTGGGCAAAGGCAGTTGTTTTATAAGTGGCCACATGATCTGGTTCCATGGCATGCTGCTTAACTGCTCTGTCTTAATTCAGGAAGTGGTTTTAGAATATCAAGAGAAGGGAGATGGATAGACTGCATGATCTTTCTAGAAATATCATATCCATAATCACATCCATGATCTCTCTCTTAGCCTATGATTGACAAATAAGGGTCTGCAGTGAGATTTTACCCTTCCCTGCAAGAATCTGGGGTGTAACTATTCAGGATTATTCATTAAGAGAGGGCTCTCAAGCTAGTAGAATCAACCTCGGAATAAGGCTGGCATAGTAATGCAGTCAGTACTTGGTAATTAGCAATATTCTAATTCTTTTCTTAAAACACCAGCTCATCCATGCCTGCTCCTGCTTGTCTTCAGGTGTCTGCAAGATGATAAAATGGATGAACTCATAGCAAATGATTATCCGTGGAATACTCAGAAACCTCTCTATCATCTCTTGTGTTATAGCTTGCTTTTTCTCTATTTTTCATGGACACCTGTGCTTCTCACTCTAATTTTACGTCGCACACCTATAATGGATTCTTATTTTCTGTTACTGATATTTTTGCTAGCGTATAAGATAGAATTTCGTATATCAACATGTCCCAGTATTCCTCAGAGGGCTTAATGACTTCCAGGTGGTTCAGAACCAGTGATTCCTGGGGCCCTAAAGGGAGACTGCTGCATGTCCTACATGTGTGAATGGAGGACAGAGAGCGAGTTAGGACGGGGGCAGGGATGGACATTTTACATTTTGAAGAAGTAAACACTGGGCAAGATTGGCCATTAATTCCTCCTCTATTTGACCGTCCTCTAGGTGTTGAGACACAGTGAATATAGGCTGAGTTTCAGAGAGACGCCCCTTGAGTAGAATTAAATCTGAATCAAGAAGCAATTAAACCCATGACAGCAATCTCTTGGAATCATTTTTACTTTTGTAACAACTCTTCTACTTGTGTTTTTCAAAACTCTTCACAGGCATTCTTTTCTCACCATTTTACAATAATCTGGTGGCACGAGTTGGTCTAGTGTTATTTTTCATATGTGAGACGAGTAAACTGGCTCTTAGAGGGGTTAAATAGGGCCTGGTGTGGTGGTGGGTCATGCCTTGCAATCTCAGCTCTTTGGGAGGCTGAGATGGGAGGATCGCTTGAGCCCAGGAGTTCGAGGCTGCAGTGAGCTATGATTGTACCACCGCACTCTAGCCTGGTGACAGAGTGAGACTCTGTCTAAAAAAAAGAGGGGTAAGGGGGTGGTAAGAAAAAACCCTAAAATTATAAGATTGTTTAGGATGAATCCAGGACCAAAATCTGGGTCTCCTGACTCTTAAGCAGATAAATCAGTTTTAAAACTTAATTTTTTTTCGTATACTAGAGGATTTCATGCAAAGATGGAGGAATCATGCTACATCCCTTTACAGTGTTTACTTGATCATTTTATTCATCTTTAGAGGTTTATCTTTAGGATAACATTTTGTGCAATCTATGAGGTTAATCTTTAAGATGCTAGCTTAAGGCATTATAAAGCCAAGATTTGTTTTTTAAAGTGTCTACAGAGAATGTCTCTTGTTAAAGTGAGACTGTCTTCTCATTTTACAAATCCTAACTGCCTTTTACAGCACACAGTGCGGTAGATGCTGGGGAGGCAGCCGCCAACAAGGCACAATCGCCCACTGTCTTCAGGGGCCTCTGGGTTAGTCCTCGTGCTCCTGGATAGCACCTACCAGGAGTTCCCATCTGGGTCCAGGAGTTAGGCTTTAATACCTAGTAAGAGTCATTGAGCCGCCAACTATTATTTTTGTAGCTCAGAGGTCTTGGAGCTCTATCCTTGGAGTTATACACTTAACCAGTGAAGAGCCTAACGGCCAAAGATGTAACTGCTTGACATATGAAACCATGTGGTGAACTTAGTTTGTTCTACCAAGGACCTGAGGTCTTTCTTCCATCTGCATTCTGTTACTATTGCATTTTTGCTCTGGAAAATGTTCCCATTTAACAAAATTTTATTTCTAAAATCTGCATGGCATCTGAGGAGTTTGAGAAGGTACTTCTAAAATGTGCCCTGCAGAGCCTTCTACAGTGTATCTTTCAGCTTCTCCTTAGTATTTATAGAGGCATATATATATATATATTTTTTATTATACTTTAAGTTTTAGGGTACATGTGCACAACGTGCAGGTTTGTTACATATGTATACGTATGCTATGTTGGTGTGCTGCACCCATTAACTCGTCATTTAACATTAGGTATATCTCCTCATGCTATCCCTCCCCCCTCCCCCAACCCCAAAACAGGCCCAGTGTGTGATGTTCCCCAATGAGAACATGAGTTCTCATTGTTCAATTCCCACCTATGAGTGAGAACATGCGGTGTTTGGTTTTTTGTCCTTGCGATAGTTTGCTGAGAATGATGGTTTCCAGCTTCATCCATGTCCTTACAAAGGACATGAACTCATCCTTTTTTATGGCTGCATAGTATTCCATGGTGTATATGTGCCACATTTTCTTAATCTAGTCTATCATTGTTGGACATTTGGGTTGGTTCCAAGTCTTTGCTATTGTGAATAGTGCCGCAATAAACATACGTGTGCATGTGTCTTTATAGCAGCATGTTTTATAATCCTGTGGGTATATACCCAGTAATAGGATGGCTGGGTCAAATGGTATTTCTACTTCTAGATGCCTGTGGAATCGTATAGAGGCATATTTGAGTCCAGTACATACGCAGGTTCACAGTGTGCTAGAAGCATTGCTCTTTATTAGTTATTCTTACCACTGGCTGCAGTTTTGTGATTTCTCTCTATTAACATTGCCTTTGAATTGAAGGTCACTGTTTTATTTGTATTGCTGCTCTTCAGCCAAAAGAAAATAGCTTAATTCTGCTTTGTTCCAAGAAACTAATATTCTAGCATGCTTTATGCCTTCTGATTGGATTTCATCCAAATTGGAATAGCTCAGGCTAGTGAAAATATTTTATTTAATCCTCTAGGGTTTTTTTTTTTTTGACTAGCTGTTGTATCTTGATACCTTTACGTCACTCAAAGAATTTAAGCTGTTACTGCTGCCATGTCATTAGCCAGAGACCAATTTTGTACAACCCCCTTGGATTTGGGCCTAACACTGGTGTGTTCCATTTGTCCATTCCAGAAAGGGATACACACATCAGTGTGGCTTGAATTATATTTTAAAAAATAATGATGATGGTGGTTGCCCAATAGTGCTCCTCTGATATTCTGAATTCTATTATAGATGAATGAGCTGAAAAATATTCTATAAAAAAACAATTATGTTTTAAAGATTATAGGCTGCAGTGATTACCACTAAAAGGGTGAGAGAGCCTGTGGTTTTTGAGCACTGACAAGCAGATACGTCCAGCTAATTTTTTTGTGAAAACACCGGCAGAGCAAATTACTCATGAAAAATCTATTCACAGGAATGAATTAAATGCCATGTCCAGTTTAATAGTGAACACTGACTGCAACCAAAAACCAACAGAGAGAAATAATGAATGGCATTTGAATTCGTGCATTTGTATGATTCCAAAAATAGCCTCAGTGCCAATAGTGTTTCCAATGTCCAAAACCCACTGTAGACATGGAGAAGGATAAAGAAGCCAATGAAGGAGAGACTAAAAAAGTGACCATTTGGATTTTATTTTTTCCCCACATTCCTGCAGCCAGTGACACTGACCTTTTATTTTTATTTTTTATTTTTAAACTTTAGATTTAAGGGGTACATGTTGTGCAGGTTTGTGACAAGGGTGTATTGTGTGATGCTGAGGTTTGGGCTTCTATTGATCCTGTCACCCCAAATGTAGTTAGTGAACATAGCACCCAATAAAACGTTTTTCAATAGTGCAGTTTCTACAGTTACTGTTAATATGGAATTGGCCCAAGAACCACTGGCTGAATGTATAAGTTGGATGATTGCTTGCCAGAAATTTCCCATGGCCTTGTTGGTAGGCTGGGGTAGGATATGATAGTATGCTATAAAGAATTATTCTTTTAATTTCTCTCCTAGTTAGACTATACCTAATAAACTTCAGTTTTCAGTGCACACAGTTGGTCATTTATCAGCTGTGCACCTAGATTGCTAAGTGAGTTAGTCCTAGCCTAAGTAATTAACCCATTTTGGTGATGACTGAATATATGTCTAAATTCAATTAAAATGAAGAATATGGTGTAAAATTATTTTTATGTAGGAGAGCGTGCCATTACATTTTAAATAAGAGTTTCTCTTTCAGAGTTTACATATTTTTAAATGGCTAAAAAAAAATCACAGTTTTATGTGTAGGCCTGATCTATCACATTTCCCTGTATAACCCCAAATGGGAAAATGGAAGTTCTGGGTTCTAAGCTTGGGTTCCTGAATTTCACTTTAATATTTTAAGGATTAAGAAAGGACCTTGAAAGGATATTCTGTTGTAGCCCAGTTTTTAGGCAGTATTGATGCAGGAAAGGCAAGCCCCAAACTGGGGCTTAGCCCAGGAGGGTTCTTGGCTTTGCCCAGGAAAGAATTCAAGGGAAAGACGGTCGTAGAAGAAAACAGTTTTACTGAAGTGGCAGTGTTATAGTTCTGTGATTGCTCCTGCAGCTTAAAGGCAGTTCTGCAGTAATATTTATACCTACTTTTAATTACATGCAAATTAGAGGTAGTTCATGCAAAAATTTCTAGGAAGAGGGTGGTAACTTCTGCATTGTCGGATCATTGCCATGGAAAGGGGCAGAAACTCTCAGGTGTTGCCATGGCAATGGTAAACATGGCACGCTGGGCGTGTTTTTGAAAAGGTGCTTCCATTGCCTCCCTGTTTTAACCAGTCCTCAGTTAGGCCTGGTGTCTGAGCCCCATCTCCTACCTCTGTATCACTCTTAATACTTTGTTATATTTTTATTAATATATCAAGGTTTTGTTAATTTTGTGCACTGAAAGAGCTGTGAATTTTGCAGAAGTTTCCAAATTAACTGAGAAGTGCCACCAAGAAATATAGTCTATTCAGTTTTTCCAAAAGCTGCTTTCTTAGCACATATTCTATTTGGGCATAATTTTAGCAAGTTGACTTATAAAGCATCTTTAAGTGGAATATTTCTTCCCCTGCCTCACAGCCAAGGCAATGGCTCTCCCTGACACTGTGCAAACCCTGAGCCAGACACTCTGCTCTCAACAGTTACAACAAAGTCACCAGGTAGATCTAGTTTCACTGTCCCTTTCACTGTTAAGGAGACTGAGTCTTAGAGAGGTTCTGACTTGTTCAACATCATGCAGCTAGTAAAGAGTAAAATTAAGGTTCGACTTGAGACAGCTTCTTCAGAACTCATGCTCTTAAATCCTGACCCTATAGTGTGAATACCTTGGACCCCTGCTCAGCCATAAAGTCTTCTCTTGCCCTCTACTGTCATGGGGACTCTCCAATGTTGTATTGATTTGAAGGCTACATGAGAAAGGTGGGTGGGTGCATACTTTACAGTTGAGTTTGATAGCATAGCAAGGCTTGACAGATAATGATAACTAGCCATCTATGTGCCTAGGGTTTCTCATACATCGCATCATGAATTTTTTTACAACCTTGTGTCCAGTGTATTGATCAGAAAGGTCACAGAGACAAGAAGTGCCCCAGCAGGAATTCAGACCCATCTCTGTTTGGCTTCATAATTTATGCAAATCGATCCCAGACAGAATCCTACTTAGAAATGCCTCAAGATACCAGTTGGAAATTATCTTTCATTTCTGAAACTAGAAATTAAAAAATTATTTAAACAATGCATAATCATTGTAAAAATATGTAGGCATTGAGATATACAGTATAAATAAAAGAAAAATATCATTTATAGAGATCCTTTGTAGACATAGCCACCATTCATATTTTGATGTGTGTCCTTTTTGATGTTTTTCATTGTGTGGCTGAGTGGCATTTTGTCTTTTGCTATTTCCATTGGGTTCTGTGTATTATGGCTACTTGGATATGATCTAAGGAATGTTCCTCTTTCTCCAGTAAGTGCTTTCAGTGCATATATCTTAATAAACAGGTAGAAAGTTGGATAGTTTGCTCTTTCTACTAATAAGTAGGAGCCATGATGGTAGTATTGTGACAGTGGTGATAGTGGTCGGAGTGCTAGTGGAGGTGATAGTAGCAGTAGTCGTGGTGCTGATGATAGTACATGTGAAAGATGAGTTGGTGGTGTAAGTAGTGGGAACAGTGGCAGTGGTGGTGATGATAGAAGCAGTGGTAGTGGTGATAGGAGTGGTGGTGGTGATGATAGGAGTGGTGGTGGTTGTAGCAGTGTTGTTGGTGATGGTGGTAGTATTAGGAGTGGTGGTAGTCGTTGTGGTAGGAGTGGTAGTGGTGATAATGGTAGAAGCAGTGGTAGTGTAATGTTATAGGACTGGTGGTGGTGATGGTAGGAGTGGTGGTGATGTTTACTTGGCAAATTCTTGCTGAGGAAGAGTGTAGGAGTGTTGTTGGTGATGGTAGGTAGGAATGGTGGTGATAGTAGAGGTGGTGGTAATGGTAGGAGTGTTGGTGGTGATGGTAGGAGTGGAGGTGATGGTAAGAGTGGTGGTGATGGCAAGAGTGGTGGTGATGGCAAGAGTGGTGGTGATGGTAGGAGTGGTGGTGATGGTAGGAGTGGAGGTGATGGTAAGAGTGGAGGTGATGGTAAGAGTGGTGGTGATGGCAGGAGTGGTGGTGATGGCAGGAGTGGTGGTGATGGTAAGAGTGGTGGTGATGGTAGGAGTGGTGGTGATGGCAAGAGTGGTGGTGATGGTAGGAGTGGTGGTGATGGTAGGAGTGGAGGTGATGGCAAGAGTGGTGGTGATGGCAAGAGTGGTGGTGATGGCAGGAGTGGTGGTGATGGTAGGAGTGGAGGTGATGGTAAGAGTGGTGGTGATGGTAAGAGTGGTGGTGATGGCAAGAGTGGTGGTGATGGTAGGAGTGGTGGTGATGGTAGGAGTGGTGGTGATGGCAAGAGTGGTGGTGATGGTAGGAGTGGTGGTGATGGTAGGAGTGGTGGTGATGGCAAGAGTGGTGGTGATGGTAGGAGTGGTGGTGATGGTAGGAGTGGAGGTGATGGTAGGAGTGGAGGTGATGGTAAGAGTGGTGGTGATGGCAGGAGTGGTGGTGATGGCAGGAGTGGTGGTGATGGCAGGAGTGGAGGTGATGGCAAGAGTGGTGGTGATGGTAGGAGTGGAGGTGATGGCAAGGGTGGTGGTGATGGCAGGAGTGGTGGTGATGGCAAGAGTGGTGGTGATGGCAAGAGTGGTGGTGATGGCAGGAGTGGTGGTGATGGCAAGAGTGGTGGTGATGGTAGGAGTGGTGGTGATGGTAGGAGTGGTGGTGATGGCAAGAGTGGTGGTGATGGTAGGAGTGGAGGTGATGGCAAGAGTGGTGGTGATGGTAGGAGTGGTGGTGATGGCAAGAGTGGTGGTGATGGCAAGAGTGGTGGTGATGGTAGGAGTGGTGGTGATGGTAGGAGTGGTGGTGATGGCAAGAGTGGTGGTGATGGTAGGAGTGGTGGTGATGGCAAGAGTGGTGGTGATGGTAGGAGTGGTGGTGATGGTAGGAGTGGTGGTGATGGCAAGAGTGGTGGTGATGGTAGGAGTGGTGGTGATTGCAGTAGGAGTGGTGGTAGTGGTAGTGAGTGGTGGTGGTGATGGTAGGAGTACTGGTGACTGTAGAAGTGATGGTGGTGGTTGTAGGAGTGGTGATGATGGTAGGAGTGGTAGTGGCTGTGGCAGTGCTGGTGATGGTGGGGGTGATGGTGGTAGTTGTGGTGGTGATGGTAGGAGTGGTGGTGGTTGTGGCAGTGCTGGTGATGGTGGGAGTGATGGTGGTGGTTGTAGGAGTGGTGTTGATGGTGGTGATTGTAGAAGTGGTGGTGATGGTAGGAGTGGTAGTGGCTGTGGCAATGCTGGTGATGGTGGGAGTGATGGTGGTAGTTGTGGTGGTGATGGTAGGAGTGGTGGTTGTGGCAGTGCTGGTGACGGTGGGAGTGATGGTGGTAGTTGTGGTGGTGATGGTAGGAGTGGTGGTTGTGGCAGTGCTGGTGACGGTGGGAGTGATGGTGGTAGTTGTGGTGGTGATGGTAGGAGTGGTGGTTGTGGCAGTGCTGGTGACGGTGGGAGTGATGGTGGTAGTTGTGGTGGTGATGGTAGGAGTGGTGGTTGTGGCAGTGCTGGTGACGGTGGGAGTGATGGTGGTAGTTGTGGTGGTGATGGTAGGAGTGGTGGTGGTTGTGGCAGTGCTGGTGATGGTGGGAGTGATGGTGGTAGTTGTGGTGGTGATGGTAGGAGTGGTGGTGGTTGTGGCAGTGCTGGTGATGGTGGGAGTGATGGTGGTAGTTGTGGTGGTGATGGTAGGAGTGGTGGTGGTTGTGGCAGTGCTGGTGATGGTGGGAGTGATGGTGGTAGTTGTGGTGGTGATGGTAGGAGTGGTGGTGGTTGTGGCAGTGCTGGTGATGGTGGGAGTGATGGTGGTAGTTGTGGTGGTGATGGTAGGAGTGGTGGTTGTGGCAGTGCTGGTGATGGTGGGAGTGATGGTGGTAGTTGTGGTGGTGATGGTAGGAGTGGTGGTGGTTGTGGCAGTGCTGGTGATGGTGGGAGTGATGGTGGTGGTTGTAGGAGTGGTATTGATGGTGGTGATTGTAGAAGTGGTGGTGATGGTAGGAGTGGTGGTGGTTGTGGCAGTGCTGGTGATGGTGGGAGTGATGGTGGTAGTTGTGGTGGTGATGGTAGGAGTGGTGGTGGTTGTGGCAGTGCTGGTGATGGTGGGAGTGATGGTGGTAGTTGTGGTGGTGATGGTAGGAGTGGTGGTTGTGGCAGTGCTGGTGATGGTGGGAGTGATGGTGGTAGTTGTGGTGGTGATGGTAGGAGTGGTGGTGGCTGTGGCAGTGCTGGTGATGGTGGGAGTGATGGTGGTAGTTGTGGTGGTGATGGTAGGAGTGGTGGTGGTTGTGGCAGTGCTGGTGATGGTGGGAGTGATGGTGGTGGTTGTAGGAGTGGTGTTGATGGTGGTGATTGTAGAAGTGGTGGTGATGGTAGGAGTGGTGGTGGCTGTGGCAGTGCTGGTGATGGTGGGAGTGATGGTGGTAGTTGTGGTGATGGTAGGGGTGGTGGTGGTTGTGGCAGTGCTGGTGATGGTGGGAGTGATGGTGGTGGTTGTAGGAGTGGTGTTGATGGTGGTGATTGTAGTTGTGGTGGTGATGGTAGGAGTGGTGGTGGTTGTGGCAGTGCTGGTGATGGTGGGAGTGATGGTGGTAGTTGTGGTGGTGATGGTAGGAGTGGTGGTGGTTGTGGCAGTGCTGGTGATGGTGGGGGTGATGGTGGTAGTTGTGGTGGTGATGGTAGGAGTGGTGGTGGTTGTGGCAGTGCTGGTGATGGTGGGAGTGATGGTGGTGGTTGTAGGAGTGGTGTTGATGGTGGTGATTGTAGAAGTGGTGGTGGCTGTGGCAGTGCTGGTGATGGTGGGAGTGATGGTGGTAGTTGTGGTGATGGTAGGGGTGGTGGTGGCTGTGGCAGTGCTGGTGATGGTGGGAGTGATGGTGATAGTGGTAGTGGTGGGAGAAGTCATAGTGGTGGTGATGGTAGGAGTGGTAGTGGTGGTGGTGGTGATTGTGGGAGTGGTGGTGGTGCCATGAGTAGTGGTGGTAGTAGTACGAGTTATGGTGATGATGGTAGTGATGGTAGGGGTGGTGGTGACAGTTGTGATGGTTGGGAGGTGGTGATGGTAAAAGTGGTGGTGTTGGTGGTAGGAGTATTGGTGATGGTGATGGCTGAAGTGGTGGTGGGGGTAGTAGAAGTGGTGATGATGATGATGACCTGACTGGTGGTGGTGGTGGCCGTAGTGGTGGTGTTGGTGATGATGGGAATGTTTGTGAGCACCTTCCATTGCACTTAAGAAGAAGTGGACAAACTCATTTCTCTTGCCTGGACAGTTGTGAGTGAAGATGCCTCCATCCCTGAGTCTGAACCATAAGCTTGGACCACATATATAAGTGATTCACTTTTCCATAGCATCTGTGAAGACATGCTTGTAGAAACAATGTATAGTTCTGAAAATCTGAGGGTTTAATGAAAAGTAGCAAAAATTCAGTCGGTCATTTACTTCCCTGGGACATTTGATGATTGACATTTGGTGAAAGAACATTTTATTGTGAATCTCTTTGAAGTGGTGGGGCAATGAGTATTTTGGAGGCACCCGTAATCAAACTCTTTCTTCAGAAGCTTGTGATCCTGAGAAATTTTGTGTTTTCTGTGTTGTCTATAAACTCCAACTTTAAGCATGTTTGCAAGGCCTATTGGCATCACGTGCTCTCTCTCTCTCTCTCTTACACACACACACACATGCACACACACACGAGCTTGCTAGAGCTTGCCAGTCATATGACACACTCAAGACCTGGTGTAAGTAGTTTTTCTATTTTAGTCATTCACAACTTAACTAGTTTACTTGGCAAATTCTTGCTGGGGAAGAACACTTGTTTCAGAACCACATATCCCACTGAAATGTGTCAGCAAAGCAACAAATATGTATCAAGAACAAGGCAATAGGCTAAGTGCTGAGTGGGCAGATATCACAGTTAAATTATTGCTTGTCTTCCAAAATTTTTGTATCATCTCCAAAGGTTTGTTTTTCCTTTCATATCACAACAAAATGATTTCCCAGTCTTCTTTCCACACATTGGGCAAGCTTAAAATACAGCATTTCTAAAAATCCTCTTTGGTGTTCCCTGAAAAGATCTATGAGCTATGGAAACCAAGCTTACCCTAAGCTGTTTAGCATTAAGAATTTGAGGAAACCAAACCTCCATTTTTATGCAGAAATCAAAGAGTAGCATAAGTAACTTGTAGGTTATTTTAATAATATAATAATTTTCTGAACAATAAACAGCTCAAATTTTGTAGCTGGCTTTGTAAGTAGAGAAATTGAGATAAAGTCACTCAAAATCACACTGACTGATTGCCAAAACTCTTAGTTCTTCCCAGGAGTTTTTAAAAAACATACCTTTAATAAAAAGTACAGATAATATTTACATATTTTGTATCCTGATTTATCTTGTAATATTAAAATATTTCCTGTTTTCCTAATTGTTCGTTGACTTACTGCATACCATTCTATGAATGGATATACCATAATTTACTTAACCATTCCCCTAGAATTGGATCTGAGGCTGTCTCCATTTTGGAGAGTTTTTTTGTTTATTTCTGTTGGCACTGAATACTTCCTGTGGGAAAGAGGTGGACGTGGTGGAAAATGAGTTGATAGAATAGTTTGCATTTGTATAAAGCAGGCAAATATGTATTTCCAGATATGTCACAATGAAAGGATAGAATCTTTCCTGTAGAAAGAACACAGAGGTTAAGAACATAGGTTTTGGAGTCAGACAGACCTTGGCTTTATTTCTGAATCCACATAACTGTGTGACTAATTTTGAAAATTTTCTCAAACTTTCTATAAGCTTCTGTCTTTCTTTTCCAAAGTGGGAGTAACCACTCTCTCATGGGATCATTGTGAGGATAAAATGATTGATATGTAGCAATGTGCTTGGCACATAGCAGTGCTCATAAAATTGTTGCTATTTTCTATGCTTATCTTATTCCTCATCCAAACTGAAATAATCATTCATTTATTTAATTTTTATCTTTTTGAGTCAGGGTCTGGCTCTGTTGCCCAGGCTGGAGTGCAGTGATGTGATATCGGCTCACTGCAACCTCTGCCTTCTGGTCTCAAGCCATCCTCCCACCTCAGCCTCCTGAGTAGCTGAGACTACAGGCGTGTGTCGCTGCACTTGGCTACTTATTTGTATGTTTTGTAGAAATGGGGTTTTGCTATGTTGCCCAGTCTGGTCCTGAACTTCTGAGCTCAAGTGATGCTCCTGCCTTGGCCTCTCAAAGTGCTAGGGTTATAGAAATGAGCCTCTGTGCCCAGTCCCATTCATTTATTTATTCAGCATTCACCAGTGGCTGTTGGATGCCTGACACTGAGCTTTTTATTGGCAAGACAGAGCTGAGTGAGGCTCTGTTTCTGCCTTGTGGATCCTCCAGTATCCAGGGACCCAGATCAAACAGATAGGCAAGACCCCTGGGTCACGGAGGAAACTATAGGGGAAGGTAGTGCTTTGGGAATGGCTCGTGGGAAACGTAATAGCAAAAGCCCAGAGGTTAGCACCGAAAAAGATCAAGTTCAGATTCTGCCTTTGCTATTTTCTTGCTGTGAGGCCTTGGGAAAATTACTTAAAGTTTCTGAATTTCACTTTCTGCATTTGTGTTCTTACTCTACAAATTGTTGTGAAAGGATATACATATAGCTCTGGGCATGTAGCAGATGCTCAAAAATGATTATTATGCTTGAAGTCTTCAGTGCTCCAATCGTGGCTGATTTTCATGAAAATAAACTCAACAAACTCCAGTGTTCTGAAATGTCTGAGACTGGCTCAGCTGTACTCAGGTTAGTCTGAAATACATTTTATTACAGTCTAATTCTCTGCAAAGTGGTCATCCACACATCTTGTGTATGGTAATGTGGAATTAGAATATTCAGCTCTCAGTGAATTTGATTTATTGGCCATTATGTAAAAACCAAAGAAAAATGACTTATGAAGACGTTGATCGCTTTGTAGCTTTAAAAGGCCTCCTTAGAATTAGAATGGCTACACAGCCTCTAAGAATGTGATCTACACTATATATTCTGTCATCCCGCAGACACATCAAGGCAGTGGGAATCGAATCTATTTAGCAGGATGTCTTTATGTGTGAAGATTTCTTGCTGCTTATAAATGCTTATTTGATTATTTATTCATAGATGTAGAAAGCACTTTTCTTTCATTCTGTTTCCTCATTGTCACCCAAGTAACAGTCACTTATTACTGATGTGCTAAAGAATAACAGATGAGCATTGACCTTTAATTAAACATTAGCAAATATGTTGCAGTAGCATAAAAAATAACATCTACTTGCTTCAGAATAGAATGAGATGATGGTTAACATTTCTATTGCTGAGGTCCTATGAGTAAAACATGTTTTTTTCATAAATAGAATTTATATTATCAACTGGAACATATTCTTCAATGCATTATTTTGCCTACTGCTTAGGAATATCTTCCTTTGTTAATTTTGAGTCATTTTATTTCTACTGTTCAGCCATGCTTATAAAATGCAGGTAATATTTCTAATATTATTGCTGTTCTTTTAGTCAGATGGGTTCAACCACATTTATTCAGCACCTGCTGTGTGCAGTACACTTGTCAGCATGCTGGTCTTAAACCTTGAGCTATAAACTGAAATCACATTAACAATGTCTAGAGAAAGACTGCAGAGATTTAAAATAAAGAAAAGTCAGAGAAAGGTGAGTTATGTTTTTTTTTGACCACTGGGCCAAACAGAGAAAGGAGAATAGGAGAGGAGGTTTTCTTAAAGGCACAATAGGATTCACACAAATGAGGAGACTTAGAACAGAAAGATCACAAATACAGCACTTGTAGTGCTGGGGATATGTATTAATATTTTAAAAAACAACTTATTTTGAAATAATTCTGCACTTAAAAGTCACAAGTATGCTACAAAGAGCTCACATATCTCCCTTGTTCTCATGCCTGAGCTGGCTCATTCCTGAGCTGGATACATACACCCATTATCAGAACGTTTTTCTGACCACTTGAGGGCAAGCTGCAGTTTTATTTTTATTTTTATTTATTTTTTTATTTTTTGAGTCAGGGCTTGCTCTGTTGCCCAGGCTAGAGTGCAGTGGCACGCTATTGGCTCTCTGCAACCTCTGCCTCCTGGGCTTAAGCCATCCTCCCACCTCAGCCTCCTGAGTAGCTGGGACTGCAGGCATGTGCCACTGCATCTGGCTAATTTTTTGTAGAGATGGGGTTTTGCTATGTTCCCAGGCTGGTCTCGAACTCTTGAGCTCAAGCAGTCCTCCCACCTTGGCCTCTCCAAGTGCTGGGATTACAGCTGTGAGTCATGATGCCCCGTCACTCCTAAGTACCCCATTGTGTATGCCCCCAAACAAGGACACTCTCCCATGCAACCAACCTGCAGCTTCCTCCAAGTCATGAAGTCAGCATTAATACAACACTCTTCTCCTGTCTACAGACTCCATTCCATTTCACCAAGCATCCCAGTGATGCTCCTTTCTCCTTTCTGACTCAGGAACACACATTGTATGCGGTTGTTGTAGCTCTTAAGTTTCCTCCTGCTTGAGCAGTTCCTTAGTACTCAATCGTTCTCTGTCTTCCATGTCCTTGAAAGTTTTCAGGAATGTAGACCTTACATTCTGTTGGATGACCTTCAGCCTGGGTCTTTCGGATGTTTCCTCATGACCGGGTTCAGGTCATGCAACCCTAATGAGAACCTCTTGGAAATGATGCTGTGCATTCACTTCAGGTGTCACACAGTGTGGACCCCTCCTGCCACTGTGGATTGTAACCTTCATTACCCCATCATGCTGCGGCTGCCTGGTTTCTCCAGCACTAAGTTCCCATGTTTCCTTTCATATCTGAATAGTATGTTGTGGCATGATAGTCTATGATTATTCTGATGCCTACTCCCCATCAAACCTCCATTTCATCATTCATTTCCATTAGTCAGCATTCTATTAGCATGGATGTGTTGGTTCCTATTCTATTCAATGGGCTGTACTTTATTACTATTATTTATTTTGATTCTCAAAGTGTCTCAGGTTTGGACCAGAGGAACTTCTTCAAGGTGTCTCTTGTGTTCTATTGACATGTCCCCATCAGCCTTTGAATACTTCTTAATTTTTTGTACAACAGGATGCTATAGACACGTCTATACTGCCCCTGCCTCAGCCCTGGCCTCAGCCATTTCTCCCAGGAGCTCTGGTTCCTTGTATGGATGGATGGAGTTTAGAAATCAGGATCTATGTGCTTGGTGTGCTCGTTGCTACTGAGGTGTCATTACTTATAGGCCTTCTCAGTAGGTAAATATAGAAAATGTGTGTAAATGCACTCATATGCTTCCTTCGCTATTTCCATATTCACCTGTGAGTTTGCATATTAAAACTAGTAGTTTATGCTAATGTTTCCAATTCCAGTGCAAGTCATTAGAATCTTTTCTACCCTTCCCCCTTTCCATGATTATATGAACATTCTCCAATAATCAGGAATCTGGCCCTCTTTATCCTCATATCCTTAACTCCTTCATTTATTTACATATTTCTCCATGTAACCTATCTCCCATTTATCCCAGCTGTCTTCCCCATCTGCTGCTGTGTTCCCCTCAATGTGCCTCATCCCCAGGCCCTGGCAGGCTCATCACCACGTGTGCTGCCAGATGCCTCTGTGTGGCAGCCCCTGCATCCTTGGTGCTGGTGAGTGGACCACCTGTGTGCTCCTGTACAGGCTCCCAACTTACCAGTGGGGCCGCTCACTGCCACCTTTTCTGCACAGGAAGAGAAGAGAAGGCCCATTTACAATTTTGACCCCAGTCCCAGGCACTGAGTCCTTCAAGGGCCAGGAATGTGACTTGTTCATCTTTGTAGCCCAACAGTCTAGCAATGTTGATTTACCCAAAGCATTATTAATTGAGTGACACAGGAAATAATAAATAAACATGGCATTTGAAAGGTGAAAAAGTCTTGTCAATCATTTTCAAACACTCTCCTGTCCCAGAGGAACCATTTCCACATCATCTGTATCACATGGAAAAAGGTTGCCAATCTGGGTAAAGCTTCCTCCTTCCCCCGTTGAGGTGTGAAATGGACTGAATGCTTGTGCTCCCTAAATTCCTGTGTTGAAACCCTAATTCTAATGCGATGGTATTAGGAGGTGGAGTGTTTGGGAGGTGATTAGGTTATAAGGGAGGAGCCTTCGTGAATGGAATTAGTGCCCTTATAAGAAGAAACCAGAGAGGTAGCTTGTTCCCTTTCTGCCATGAGAAAAAGCAGCTGCCTGCAACGTGGCAGCTCTCACCAGAACCTATGCTGGCAGCTTGATCTTGGACTTCCAGCCTCCAGAACTCTGGGCAATACATTTCTGTTGTTTAATCTACCCAGTCTATGGTACTCTGTAATAGCATCACAAACTGACATAGACAAGGAGGTCTCTGATGCACCTTTTTGTTGTTCTGTAACAATCATGACTTAAAAACATCTTGTGGAGGTATTGGTCGTATTTAGCATATGAGGCTCTGGGACTTAAGTGGGGTAAGTGATTTGTCAAATAGGATATGCACAGTTAGTGTCAAAGCTGTTGCCTGGATCTGGGTACCCTGATCCTTGGTGTTGTGATTCTGTGTTCTCTGCAACGTGGTGCCTCCCCCACATGACTCAGGAGCAGAGTGCTGGCGTGGAGAAGAGACAGGGAGGCTGAGCAAGCTCACTTCGTGGTCCTGAATGCCAGAGGCAGAGGTTTGGACTTTGTTCTGGCGCTCACATGGAGTCCTCCAGGCCTTTGAGAACATTTTGTATTACAGGTTGAGTACCTCTTCTATGAAATGCTTAGGACCAGAAGTGTTTTAAATTTCCAATATTTTGAGGGGTTTTAGAGTATTTGCACATATATAATGAGATATCTTCAGGATAGGACCCAAGCCTATACATGAAATTCATTTATGTTTTTTGTACATCTTATACACATAGTCTGAAGTTAATACTATACAAAATTTCAAAATAATTTTGCACATGAAACAAAATTTTGGCTGCGTTTTGGCTGTGACCTGTCACATGAGGTCAGGTGTGCAGTTTTCTACTTAAGGCATCATGTCAGCACTCAAAAACTTTCAGATTTTGGGGCATTTCAAATTTCAGATTTTTGGATTAGAGATGCTCAACCTGTAACATGTACGAAAGTGCTTGGAGTAATGCCAGGTTCTAGCAGATGTTTCTGCATTTTGTGTATCAGCTTGTGCACATCTGAGTGTTAGGAAGGTCGCTCTGTTGGTGATGCGTGGAAACCATGGAAGGAGTCAGAGAGTCCAGACAGAGAGTAATTCATCCCTGCAGAAGTGCTGACAACTCGGGCTAGGCTGGGGACAGTAGAAATGGAGAAGATGCGAATATGTCAAACACCACGAGAGACTCACGAGGATGTGAAATGTAGAAGAGGACAAACCAAAGGATCTGAAGCTGAAGGCCTGGATGGGATAGTACCCTTGCAAGGCAGAGTAACATCTTGCTAGGTAGGTAGGCAATGAACTTGATTTAAGACTTGATGAGATTTATGTCTTATATTCTTTTAGTTGCTAATGAAAAGGGTTTAAAGTGGCTTATGAAAAACATAAAAAAACAAGAAACAAAACAAGGGAATCTAAAGTTCATTGTAATCAGACACATTTTTTGAACATTTGCTGTGAGCCAGGCAGCATCTGAGGTGCAGGTCACTATACAATGACCAACACTGTGTCATGGCACCTCTTGTGTGGATCCATGAGGCCTTGAACATGTGGAGGTGAGGATGTGGCGGCTTGTCAAGGAGAACCTGCCTGTGCTTAGGGAGCTGGTGGAGCAGGGAGCCTACCTGGAGGGTTGGCAGGACCGGAGGAGATACTGGGATCTGATGGATGAGGTAGACTTATCCTGGGCTGGATGTGGAGGAAGAATGACTCTGGCAATGGGAACGGCAGATTCCCCTGAACCCTGCTCCCAGCTCGTCTCACAGCAGCTTTGCTTTTCTGGTTCCCTATGTCTGATCTGTCAGAGAACATCTTGAATCCGACCACCTTTCACCACCTGCACTTTCATTTCTAGGTCCTGGCTACCCTTAGGTCTTGCCTGGAGAACATCAATGACCCTGTGACTGGTCTCTGGGCTCTGCCCTTTTACAATGTGTTCCCAACAGAGCAGCCAGGTGATCCTGTTAAACATGAGCTAGATCGTGCCAGTCCTCTGCTCAGAACCCTTCAGTGGCTCTCATCTCCCTTGGGGTAAACACCAAAGTCCGCTACAACGGCCTACGTGGCTCTGAAGATCAAGCCCACTCTCATACCCTCTCTCCCTCATCTACTACTTTCCCCTTGGTTCGCCCTACTAGGAGTGTTCCTTACATATTGAAGTGTGTGTTTGCCTCATGTCTTTTGCACTCTCTGGGAGCTCCCTCTGCCTGGAATATCTAGTGAATAGGGGTGTCATTCGGGGAACCCAGAGAGCTAGCTTTTATCAAAATGGAGGTAGGACGCACCCTTATGCTAACCAGAGGTGGTGCTGGCAGGGGAAGTGGAAACTCCCAGTAGATGAGAGCTGTGAGAGAGGCTGGAGTAGGAGATAATTTAGAAATTGGAGATCATCACTGAAGCTATGCAATTGCTGCTGACCATCCTGATGCCCTTTTCTAATCATAAGATAAAAAATAACTGGGGCTGAGCATGGTGGCTCACGCCTGCAATCCTAACACTTTGGGAGGCCGAGGCAGGAAGATCACTTGAGGCCAGGAGTTTGTGATCCAGGAGTTTGTGATCAGCCTGGACAACATGACAAAACCCCATCTCTGAGAAAAAAAAATTTAAAAAGCAGAGCCTGGTGGCACATACCTGTAGTCCAAGTTACTTAGGAGGTTGAGATGGGAGTATTGCTTGAGCCCAGGAGTTTGACATCAGCCTGGGCAACATAACAGGGCTCTGTAGCTACAAAAATAAAAATAAAAAAAGCTAGGTGTGGTGGCATATGCCAGTAGTCCCAGCTACTTGGGAGGCTGAGGCAGGAGGATCACTTGAGCCCAGGAGTTGGAGGCTGCCACTGCATTCCAGCATAGGTGACAGAGCAACACTTTGTCTTAAAAAAAGAAAAGAGAGAAAACAGTAGCTTTTGATGCCTACCCTTTTGAAGGTGAGTGGCAGTGTAGAACATAGCTAATCACAGATATTTTCTGCGATAACTTATATCTTCCTCTGGAATTGACTGTGAGTGTAATTTTTGGCAGCCAGTTTACCATTTCCAGTGTTTAATTTTGTTGGATCAGCCTGCATTCTCTGAGAACTTTTCATCTGGCAGTGGATGGGTATAGTTTAGAATATGGTGGATAGCAGAGGGAGGCTAGACTGGGTTTTTAATTTTTTTTGGAATTTGAAGACAGTGCTTAATGGTATTACTAATAATAGACAATCCTTTTGAACACTTACAAAGTGCCAGGCATGATGCTAAATGCTTTGCATAGATTATCTCAGTTAATCCTCAGAAGACCTTATGATGTAGATACTATTATTAACCCCATTTTTTACAGAGCAGGAAACTGAAGCTTAGAAAGGTTAAGTAACTTGAAGGTCAGACAGCTAGAAGTGGCAGAGTTGGGGAAAACTCAGGTTTTCTCCTAACCCCTATGGAACAGATCTGGATGCATCTTTACATACATTATGACTGTATCAGGATGCTATTTTAGAACACATAATTCAAGAACTTTATTGCATTTCACCAAAGTTTTGATTTTGTAGAACAAGAAATAAGGTATTAAGAAAGAAATCATATAAACGTTTGAATGCTTGGTGTCAGTTAAGGAATGGGTACATTCAGCATTCTCCTAGAAGGTCTTATCAGGCCAGACTCTACTGCGTATTTTAAGTGGGGTGTCTGAATTAGCTTCGGCAGTAACTTCTGAAGAAGGTGGCACAGACTGAGACATCTGCTAATTACCTGGGACTTGATCTTGGACAGATGACCTTTTCTAGTATCCTTAGAATGAATTGTTGGTAATGCTCTTAGTTTCCGGCTATAGGTTTCAATGCATATGGCAAGTTTATGTGAATGTCTTTCACTTAACAGCCTCAGAGACACAAGTTTTCTGCCCTTTCCTCTACCTTTTTGGGACCCAGGTGTGTGTCTCGGGAATGGGCCAGTGCAGGAAAAGAGTTAGGTTGAGAGGCACACTGTGACTCATGTTACTCTCTGCTGGTGTGTGATAAAAGGTTTTGTTCAAAATGACAAGCTTGTTGAAAAATGTGTTTTAATTTAGACTTGAGTCTTATCGAAATGGCCTCCTTAGAAAATGGCTTATAGAGCCATAAGAACATAAAGGAGTCTTTGTGATCTAGGGTAGAGACTCTTAAAACATTTTCTCATTATGACGTAAAAAAGGATAATGTTTGTATTGCACACTGGGGTTAAGTAGTAAGTGCTCATGGCCCGAGGTGATGGCTTGGGATGTTGACCTGCCCTAGGGCCCACCCACTGCCCCAGGGTGAAGAGGATCAAGGTCTCAGTGCACCAGCCTGCCAAGGACCACCAGAAGGGAAGCTCTGATGAATGGTATCTTAAAACCCAGTCCTTCCATTGCTGCAGAAATAGTTTTATGAGAAACTTTCTAATTCTTTGGGCATTGGAATTGGATTTTGAAGATAAGTTCTCATTAGAATGGATTCCAATTTCTGCAGTTTATTTAAAATTTTTTAATAGTTTGATACCAACATTTTATTAGCAAAGAAAATGGAATAAACTTTTTTTTGATGCCAGAAAGCATAGTTTTTTTCCACAAGAAACAAAGGTGGAATATACGTAATGGGTGAGAGACAACCAAAACTTGCCACGTAAGGGCCACTAAGAGAAACCCAACAAATAGCAAAAGTTCATTTTTCCATGACCTATTCATCACAGAACAATTAAAAAGCTACACAAAGATCAGTCTTACCTGCATTTTAGAAATACATTTCAATTCACCCATGGATCCAACACCCTTTTAGATAGACAGAGAAGTTTTTATTAACTTAGGAAAAAATACTACCTGTTAAACTCATAAACAATTGTTTAAAGAGTATCTACAGAATCCTTCTCTCAATGTTTCCATGTAAAAGAAATGAAAATCAATAGTCCAGAGATCCTTGTTAATAATGAGCCACTGATAAACACAACATATTTATAACTTGTATAACATTTTATTTATGTGCATTCTTTGAGCATTATGCAATATGTAATTAAAATTTTTTTAATTAAAAAAATTTAGTATCTTTATTTTTTGTCAATTGATTTTTCCCCCAGTTAAAAAATTTGCAGATAATAATTCTGCATATTCATGGGGTACATAGTGATGCTTCAGTACATATAATATATAGTGATCAGATCAGGGTAATTAGCATATCCTTCATCTCAAACATTTATTTTCTTGTTTTGTTTTGAGACGTAGTTTTCCTCTGTTGCCCAGGCTGGAGTGCAGTGGCGAGATCTCAGCTCACTGCATCCTTCACCTCCCGGGTTCAAGTGATTCTCCTGCCTCAGCCTTCCGAGTAGCTGGGATCACAGGCACCTACCACCATGCCTGGCTAATTTTTGTATTTTTAGTAGAGACAGGGTTTCACTATGTTGGTCAAGCTGGTCTTGAACTCCTGACCTCAAGCAATCCACCTGCTTCGGCCTCCCAAAGTGCTGGGATTACAGGTATGAGCCACCATGCTCAGCCTAAACATTCATTATCTTTTTGTGTTGGGAACATTCAACATCCTTCCGACTATTTGAAACTCTAAAATATACTATTGTGAACTATAGTCATTCTCCATTGCTGTAGAACACTAGAACTTATTCCTCCTATCTAGCTGTAATTCTGTAACTTTTAACAAATCTCTTCCTATCCTTCACTTCCCCCTACCCTTCTCAGCCTCTGATATCCTCTATCCTACCTTTTACTTCTATGAGATCAACCCTGATACAGTTTGGATGTTTGTCCCCTCCAAATTTCACGTTGAAATGTGATCCCCAGTGTTGGAGATGGGCCTGGTGGGAGGTGTTTGGGTCATGGGGTGGATACCTCGAGAATGGCTTGATTCTCCTCCCATGGTAATGAGTGAGTTTTCACTATATTAGTTCTCATGAGAACTGGTTGTTTAAAAGAGCCTGGCATCTCTTACTTGTTCCCTCTCTTGCCACTTGACATGCCTGCTCTCCCTTAGCCTTCTGCCATGATTGTAAGCTCCCTGAGGCCCTCACTGGAAGCAGATGCTGGCACTAAGCTTCTTGTAAAGTCTGCAGAACCAGGAGCTAAATAAATCTGTTTTCTTTATAAATTACCCAGCCTCAGGTATTCCTTTATAGCAATGCAAAACGGATTTAAACAAACTCATTTTAGCTTCCACATATGAGTGAAAACATGTTTAACTTTCTGTTCCTGGCTTATTTCTCTTAACATAATGTCTTTCAGTTCCATTCATGTTGCCAAGAATGACAGGATTTCATTCTTAATGGCTGAATAGTATTTCATTGTGGATATATACCACATTTGCTTTATCCATTCATCTGTTGTTGGACACTTAGATTAATTCCATATCTTGACTAATATGAATAATGCTGCAAGAACATGGGGGTGTAGATGTCTCTTTGAGATGCCGATTTCCTTTCTTTTGGATAAATGTGCAGTAGTGGGATTGCTGGATTATATGATTGTTCTATTTGTAGTTTCTTGAGGAACATCCATACTGTTCTACATTGTGGCTGTACTGGTTTACATTCCCACCAACAGTGTATAAGAGTTCCTTTTTCTTCACATCCTCGCAAGCATTTGCTGTTTATTTTTTTTTGTCTTTTTGATAATAGCTATCCTAACTGGGGTGAGATGATACCTCATTGTGATTTTGATTTGCATATACCTGATGATGAGTGATGTTGAGCATTAAAAATACATTTTTGGCCATTTTTATGCCTTCTTTTGAGAAATGTCTGTTCAGATTATTTGCCCATTTTTAAATTAGATTGTTTTTCTTTTGTTCAGATGATTCAGTTCCTTGTATATTCTGGATAGTAATCCCCTGTTGGATGGGTAGTTTGCAAACATTTTCTCCCATTCTGTAGGTTGTCTTTTCACTATGTTGGTTGTTTATTTCTTTTATTTTTTTGAGAAAGGGTCTCACTCTATTCACCAGGCTAGAGTGCAGTAGCATGATCACAGATCACTTCAGCCTCGACTTCCCCAGACTCAGGTGATCCTCCCACCTCAGCCTCCTGAGTAGCTGGGACTACAGCCATACACCACCATGCCTGGCTAATTTTTGTATTTTTGTGTAGAGATGGTGTTTCACCATGTTTCCCAGGCTGGTCTTAAACTCCTGGGCTCAAGTGATCCTCCTCACTTAGCCTCCCAAAGTGCTGGGATTACAGGTGTGAGCTATTGGGCCTGGCCTTGTTGATTGTTTTCTTTGCTGTGCAGAAGATTTTTAATTTGATAAAATCTCACTTGTTTAGTTTTGCTATTGTTGTCTGTGCTTTTAAAATCTTATTCATAAAATATTTTCCCAGGCTCATGTTCTCTGTTTTCTTCTCATAATTTTATCATTTTTGGTCTTACATTTAGGTCTTTGATCCATTTAGAGTAGATTTTCGTATAAGGTGAGAGGCAGGGGTCTACTTTCATCCTTCTGCATATGGATATCCAGTTTTCCCAACACCATTTATTGAAGAGACCTTCCTTTCCCCAATTAGTGTTTGGAACCTTTGTCAAAAATCCAAAAATCAGTTGACAGTATATATGTGGATTAATTTCTGGATTCTCAATACTGTTCCATCGGTCTGTGTATCTAATTTTATGCCAGTACCATGTTGTTTTGGTTACTACAGCTTTGTAGTATATTTTGAGGTCTGGTAGTGTGATACCTCCAGTGTTGTTCTTTTTGCTTATGATTACTTTGGTTATTTGGGGTCTTTTGTAGTTCCATACAAACTTTAGGATTTTTTTTTTCTGTTTCTGTGAGAAATGTCATTGGTATTTTGATAGAGATTGCAGTGTTATTTTAACAATATTAATTCTTACAATGCATCAGTATGGGCTGTCTTTTCATTTGTTTGTATCCTCTTCAATTTCTTTCATCATGGTTCATAGTTTTCCTTGCAGAGATCTTTCACTTTCTTGGTTAAATTTATTTCTAGGTATTTTAATATTTTTGTAGTTATTGTAAATGAAATTTCCTTATTAATTTATTTTTCAGCTAGTTTCTTGTTCATGTATAGAAATGCCACTGGTTTTTGTATATTAATTTTGTATCCTGCAACTTCACTGAATTCGTTTATCAGTTCTAAGAGTTTTTTTGCTAGAGTCTTTAGGTTTTTCTAGATATAAGAGCATGTTATCTGCAAATAGGGACAATTTAACTTCCCCCATTCCAATTTGAATGTCTTTTATTTCTCTCTCTTATCTAATTGCTCTGGATAGGACTTCCAGTGCTATGTTGAATAGGACTGGTGACAGTTGGGCATTCTTGTGCTGTTCCATTTATTAGAGGAAAAGCTTTCAGCATTTCCCCATTCAGTAAGATGTTCACTGTGTGTTTGTCAGATATGCCATTTATTACATTGAGGTACTTTCCTTCTATACCTAATTTGTTGAGAATTTTTTTTACTATGAAGGGATGTTGAATTTTATCGAAAGCTTTTTCTGCATCTATTGAGATGATCGTATGATTTTTGCCCTTCATTCTATTGATGAGATGTATGATGTTTATTGATTTGCATATTTTGAACCAACTTTGCATTCCTGGAATAAATCCCACTTGATCATGGTATATTATCTTTTTGATGTGTTGTTTGATTCTGTTTGCTGACATTCTTTTGAGAATTTTTGTGTCTCTCTTCATCAGAGATGTTGGCATCTTTTGTTGTTGTGTCCTTGTCTCATTTTGGTGTCAGAGTAATGTTAACCTTGTAGAATGAGTTAGGAGGAATTCCTTGCCTTTTAATTTTTTGGAATAGTTTAAGAAGTATTGGTATTAATTATTCTTTAAAGGTTCAACAGAGGGTGTGGGATAGGGGTAGAGAGTGCATACCTTATGCTTCTAATCTGGAGCAATGCAGCTGTGTAGATTCCTGGCAGCTCTCCAAACTGAACTCAGGGCTTGCAAGAACTGTGAGATTCTCCTTTTGCAAGGACTGTAGGTGTTTGCTCTGTCAATAGGAGTTGATGAGGTCCTTCTGTTTATCTTTTCCATGCAACGAGACGTCCCTTCTGACTTCAGGCAGATTCAGTCTGAGCAGGGGATACAGAGCTGCAGAGGCTGAGTGCCTGCATGCTGCCTTTCTGGACTGCCATTCATCACAGTTGCATCTTCACTCCCCCACCGTAATCCAGCACCCTCCCATCAACACTCCAGTCAAATCTTAGCTGTTTATTCATTGCCTTGGTCCTTTTTTTGGTGGGGGTGGGGGGGCAGGCAGAATGACAGGCATCTCTAATCAACCATCTGCTGACAGCACTCTTCCAAATGATCTGGAGTTTATTTTTATTTTTTTTAAGAAAAAATTGTATTACAAGGATTCTACATTTATACCTTGTGCTAGGAGACTTAAGGTCATTAAAATATAATAGAAGCCCTACTTTACAACAGAAGTGGATATATAGTCTTCTATAGCACGGTAGAATTCGAACATCACCTCTATGGCTTTAGTAACTGACTGGCGCTATCTGGATGTGCAATTTCTGAGGAAATTTTAACATCAAAACTTGGGCACTGATTCTTTTAAAAAAAATAATTATATAAAACTCACCAAAATTACAGTTTTTTTCTCCGAAATGCTCGCTGTGCTTTTAAAATAATTAATATTAAGTATCCCTCTGTGTGAAGATCATAATTATGACCATCATATCACTAGGTCAACAATGACCTTTGAGAGTTAAAAGAATAAAAGATCGGAGAGCCATCTCGTTGGTGCAAAGAATATCCTTAGAAGTACCAACTGAGAGATGAAAGTGCTGGCCTAGAAACTAGTAACCTTCTCATGATGTCATTAAGGCAAAGGTTCACTACAACTGGAGCTACGAGACACTGGGGTTATCTATTTTGCATTTCATGGTTCTTTTTTCCTGTTTCTCATCATTTTGGGTTTCCAGCTGAGACGTTACAACAAAGATTAGAAGACCTGGAACAAGAGAAAATCAGCCTACACTTTCAACTTCCTTCAAGGCAGCCAGCTCTTAGCAGTTTCCTGGGTCACCTGGCAGCACAAGTCCAGGCTGCCTTGCGCCGTGGGGCCACTCAGCAGTGAGTACTTGTTATTGTCACCATTTTCCCCTCATGTTTCTTCCTACCTCTCAGCTCCCACATAGTGAAGAGCTGGGAGGAGCTTAGCTGTGGAGACCCTTGGCTGCCTTTCCTGGGAAGGGCCCTTTGTTGGTTGGGAAGGTGGGGATTCTTCCAGAGTGAGGGATGACCCATGTGGGTCATGCTTCTCTAGAAAGGAGACTTTTCTGCCACTTGACAGAGAGAGACCCTTCTCAAGTGCAGCCGCATCCCAGGTCTGAAGCATCTCTTGGGAAACTACCCTTCTAAGAAGGTGGGGGTAATTTCCTCTTGTTGAGGCAGCTTGGTGTCCTGTGATCATATTAAGCCTGTAAGATAAACAGATGGTCCCCTCTGACCGAGGGATGAAAATCCATCCTCCTCCTAACTCTGCCCTCCAGCTCCTGAGCAACATTTGCTATTTGTGTCACCCAAGGCTCTTCTGAGATCAGTAATATATAGAGAGCAGTTGCTGCTTCTAATCCAGTGGCTTGTGGTCCTGGCTGCATGTTTGAATAACTTAGAAAGATTTAAAACCTACCAATGTCCAGGCTCCTCCCCAGGCAAGCTAAGTCAGAATGTCTAGGTATGGGAGGCAAGGGTAGCTCCCAGATATTGGCATGCTTAAAAAGGCTGAGAACCACTGCTCCATCTACCTTCGTGTTCCCTCTCTCCCCAGGTAAAGGTCTGAGAGGGAACAGGTGTTTCATGAATGCTATGAGCCTCATCACAATTCAGGTCTGTTTCTACTTAGTTATCAACATGGCCACAACAATTCCACTTTATTTCCCACTTCCAATTGGCCCTGACAATCACAAGATTTTCTGGCCTATTCCTATTAGTGTACATGGCATTATACATTTAGTTTATCTTGGTACCTCCCTGAAGCCTGCCTGCACAGTGAGACCAATTATATTCAGTTTTGCCAGTAGCATGTAGCAGAGTGAATGGCACCTGGTAGCTGCTTCCTTATAACTATTTGCTTAGTGAACTTTTTCATGGTTCTCTTCAATAGAGAGTAAATTTCACCTCGCCATTTTCGTTCTTTTCTAATCTGACATTGAGACATCATTGCAACATTGCGTATTCCTCTTTCTTTCACACGAGGCCACTCCCAAATTGACTTTCTATGTAATTCTCTCATTCTTTTATCTTTGGGGTTATTTCTTGTCATCTACTCCAGTCTTGGGAGAATTTTAGCATATAAAAATAGGGCACAAAAATTGAGGCACAATAAATGTAGCTAATTTATTATGTTTCTATTTATTTAACAAACACTTTCATAACAGTTACTAAGTGCTTTAGAAGTTACTCATTTAATTTATTTCCATTTTTGAAAATTGTGGTAAAATACACATAACATAAAATTCACCATCTTAAGTGATGGTGATTAAGTGATTAAGCCATTGTTAAGTATACAGTTCAGTGGTATTAAATACATCATAATGTTGTGCAATCATCACCACCATTCATCTCCAGAACTTTTCCCTCTTCCCCAACTAACACTCTGTACCCATTAAGCAATAAACCCCCATCCCTTCCCCTCTTCCAGTCCCTGACGACCAGATTCTAATTTCCATTTCTCTGAATTTGACTACTCTATGTACCTCATACAAGTGGAATCATACAATATTTGCTCTTTTGTGACTGACATTTCTCATAGCATAGTGTCTTCAATGTTCATCCATCTGATAGCATGTGTCAGAATTTCCTTCCTTTCAAGGTTGTATAATACTCCATTGTATGGATAGACTACAGTTTGCTCATTCACTCATTTAAATAACTCATTTAATGTTCATGACAATTCTAGGGGGTAGTATTATTTTATATATTGATATCTATATGTATAGAGATCCGTATCTACGTCTATACCTGAATTTTAGGATGAGGAAACCAGGCCCAATAGAAGCTAAGAAACTTAGGCAGATCCACCAGCAGGTGAGTGCTGAGGGAGATACAAACCCAACTGTCCGGCTTGCATCTTGGCCCTGAATCAGTGCACTGTGCTGCCTTTTTAAGTCTGGGCTGGCAAAGCCTGCTATATTATTGTCTCTTTAGCCATATCTGCAATTTGGATGGAGAGTGTATTAGTCCATTCTCACATTGCTATAAAGAAATAACTGAGACTGAGTAGTTTATAAATGAAAGAAGCTGATTGGCTCATGGTTCTGCAGGCTGTACAGGGAGCATGATGGTAGCATCTTCTACCATCTGCTTCTGGGGAGGCCTCAGGAAACTTACAATCACGGTGGAAGGTGAAAGGGGAGCACACACATTGCATTGCTAGAGTAGGAACAAGAGAGAGAGAGAAAAGAGGGAGGTGCCACACACTTTTAAACAACCAGATCTCATGAGAACTCTATCATGAGAATAATGCCAGAGGATGGTGCTAAACCATTCATGAAGTATCCACCCCCGTGATACAGTCATCTCCTACCAGGCCCTGCCTCCAACACTGGGCATTACAATTTGACATGAGATTTGGGTGGGGACACAGATCCAAACCATATGATTCCACCCATGTTCTCCCCATATCTCATGTTTTTCTCACATTGCAAAATACAATCATCCCTTCCCAATAGTCCCCCAAAGTCTTAACTCATTTCCAGCATTAACTCAAAAGTCCAAAGTCTCATCTGAGACAAGCCTAGTCCCTTCTGCCTGTAAGAGTCTGTAAAATATAAAAACAGTTAGTTACTTCCAAGATATAGACATTGGGTTAATACTCCTGTTCCAAGAGAGAAACTGGTCAAAAGAAAGGGAATATAGGCCCCATGCAAATTGAAACCCAGTAGGGCAGTCATTAAATCTTAAAAAGCTCCAAAATAATCTCCTTTTGACTCCATGTCTCACATCCAGAGCACACTGGTGCAAGGAGTGGGCTCCCATAACCTTGGGCAGCCCTGCCCTTGTGGCTTTGCAGGGTTCAGACCCTGCAGCTGCTCTCACAGGCTGGCGTTGAGTGCCTGCAGCTTTTCCATGCTGAGGATGCAAGCTGCCAGTGGATCTACCATTCCAGGGTCTGCAGGATGGTGGCCCCCTTCTCACAGCTCCACTAGGCAGTGCCCCAGTGGGGACTCTGTGTGGGGTTCCAACCCCACATTCCCCCTCCATATTACCCTAGTAGTGATTCTCCATGAGGGGTCCTGCCCTGCAGCAGACTTCTGCCTAGGCAACCAAACTTTTCCATACATCCTCTGAAACCTAGGCAGAGGCTCCCAAGCCTCAACTCTTGCACTCTGTGCACCTGCAGGCTTAACACCACTTGGAAATTGCCAATGCTTATGGCTTGCACCCTCAGAAGCTGTGGTCCAGGCTGTATCTGGACCCCTGTGAGCCATGGCTGGAGTTGGAAAAACTGACAGCAGTGTGGGGAGCAGTGTCCTGAGGCTGTGCAGAGCAGTGGGGCCCTGGGGCTGGCCCATGAAACCATTCTGTCCTCTAGGCCTCCAAGCCTGTGAGGGGAGGGGCTGCCGTGAAGGTCTCTGAAATGCTTCTGAGGCCTTTTCCCCATTGTCTTGGCTATTAGCACTCAGCTCCTTTTTACTTATGCAAATTTTTGCAGCCTGCTTGAATTCCTTCCTCGAAAATGGGCTTTTCTTTTCTACCACACAGTTTGGAAATTTGGCAAATTTTCCAAACTTTTATGCTTTGTTTGCTCTTTAAATACAAGTTCGAATTTTAGGTCATTTCTTTTCTCATGCATATGAGAATAGGTTGTTAGAAGAAACCAGGCCACATCTTGAATGCTTTGCTGCTTAGAAGAAATTTCTTCCACCAGATACCCTAAATCATTAATCTCAGGTTTAAAGATCCACAGATTCCCTAGGGCAGGGGCACAATGCAGCCAAGTTCTTTGCTAAGCAATAACAAAATTGACCTTTACTCCAGTTCCCAATAAGTTTTTCATTTCCATCTGAGACCTCGTCAGCCTGGCTTTCACTGTTCATATCACTACCAGCATTTTGGTCATAACCATTCAATCAGTTTCTAGGCATTTCCAAATTTTCCTCATCTTCGTGTCTTCTTCTGAGCCACCCACACTCTTCCAACCTCAGCTGATTACCCAATTCCAAAGCCAGTTACACATTTTCAGGTATCTTTATAGCAATGCCCCATTTCTTGGTACCAATTTTCTGTATTAGTCCATTTTCATATTATTATAAAGAAATACCCAAGACTGGGTAATTTATAAAGAAAAGAGGCTTAATTGGCTCACAGTTCTGCAGGATGTACAGGAAGCATGATCTGTCATCTGCTGTGGCTTCTGGGGAGGCCTTAGGAAACTTACAATCATGGCAGAAGGTGAAGGGGAAGCTAGCATATCACATGGCTGGAGCAGCAAGAGAGAGAGAAATGGGAGGTATTACTCACTTTTAAACAACCAGACCTTGTGAGAACTCTATCACGAGAACACCAGGGGATGGTGCTAAACATTCATGAAAGATCCATCCCCATGATTCAATCACCTCCCACCAGGACCCACCTCCAACATTGGGGATTACAATTCAACATGAGATTTGGATGGGGACACAGATCCAAACCGTAGCAGAGAGTGATGCTTTTATTGTGGTCTTGCCTAAGTTTTTGATAGAATATGATTAACTAAAAGCCAGTGTCATGCATTCTTAATTATATTAGGTTACACCATAAGGACATCTCTTATATTTGACTGTTTGAAACCTGTCAAACATTTTACGGGGTTTGACCTAATAAGACCCCTAGAAAAGTATAGGTTTTTATTCAACATTTATCAAGCCAATATTAACTGTTGGCTTACTTTATGAGCTATCATCCTCTTTCCTCTTCCTCACAGGAGTTGTCTGTATACTATGCTTTTATGTTCCCTTCACTTTTTGAGCTCACTGTGACCTGATTTCTATCTCTCTTACTCCTCCAATCTCTACCAAAGTCAGCAATGACTTTCTATTTGCTAAATTTAAAAGACATTTTTCAATTCTTATTCTGCTATGTATCATGGCAGTGTCTAGAATTTTTAATAAATTCATCCTTAGAACTCCCATTTCCCTTGGCTTTCATGATTTCACCCTTCCTGGTCTTCTTGCTGCAATTCTGGCCATTCTTCTTAACGTCTTATGAGCTCCTTCTCTCCCTTTCTTCTTAATTTTTTTTTTTTTTTTTTTTTGAGACAGAGTCTCACTCTATTGGCCAGGCTGGTCTCAAACTCCTGGGCTTAAGCAATTCTTCCACCTTGGGCTCCTGAAGTGTTGGGATTACAGGCATGAGCCACCATGCCCGGCCCCTTTCTCTTTAATATTGTTGTTCTTCTGTCTTCTGTTCTAGCTTTTCCTCTCTTCTCACTTTGTATCTTCTTTCTCGATGGTCTCAAATGCTCTGAGGCTTCAGATACTGTTTCTATACTATTTTTTTTCCCAAATTTCTATCTCTAGCCCTGATTTATCTCCAGAATTCCAATCCACAATTCAGTTTTCTATTGAGCATCTCCCTTATTTTTACTAAATTTAGTATCTTTTTATCCTTAACATTACTATCTCTTTATCCTTGCCTTTTACTAAGTTTGCTATCTTTTAAACTAAATTTACCATTGTTCTCCCCATTCAGTTCCTTCTCCTATATCCCCAGTCTGAGTGACTTTCACTGCTATTTACCCAGTTACCCAAGGAAGGACTCCGAGGCATCTCTGGATCCTCCCTTTCCATCCCTCCCCACAGTCACTGGTCACCAAGTCCTGTTGTGTCCACTATCTGTCTCTCTCATTTACACTCACTTGTCTCACCTGCCTGTCAATGCCTTAGTTCTGGTCTTTAACATTTTAAATCTGGATTATTGCAGTGGTCTCCTTGCTGGTATTTCTGGTTCCATTATTATTGCCTCTCATTCATCTTCCACAAGGCCGTGATAGAAGTATTACATTATGCTCAATGGCTCCCCATTGCTTGCAAGATAAAATTCATGTTGCTTAGCATGACGTTAAAAGTCTTCACGATCCAGCCCCTGCCCAGCTGCCCAGCATTTAACTAGACATTACCAGCATCTGCAATAGACACTTACTGAAGTATTATTATGTTACCCCCACGTTCTGAATGTTTCTAGATTCTATGATCTTGCTTATGCCCCATTGTTGTTACCAACTATTGCCCATTCTTCCAGACTTAGTGAAACTAATATCCTTGCAAAGCTCTGCTCATCAGTCACACTGCCTCCCCCTTGAATGACAGCATACCTTGAATGACTTCACTTCTGCTTAGATCTTAAATAAATCTATTTCTTGAATATCTGTTTACTCTGACAGATGATAAGCTCCTTGAGGACAAGACTGTATTATATTTATCTTTCTATTTTTAGAGACTAGAATAGTGTCTGGCCCATAATCTGTATTCTATATTCATTGGATGTGTGAATGTGACACATATGCATATGTAGCTATATATAGGTTCACAAACGTATATGTGAATATCGAGAGAGAGAGAGAGAGTTGCCAGCAAGAAGGAGTTGCACAGAATCTTGACAGAACCTTGGATAGGAGGTCATTTCTGGTCCTTTCTCTTCCACCAACCAGCTCTATATGGCTTGGTGTAGTTATCGAACCTCTCCAAACTCCACTCCCCTCATCAGAAAATGAGGGGGTTAAATTAGATCACTTGTTTCTAAACTTCAGTTATTTATGTTTTATCTTGGCTTTTGTTTTGCTAAATCCACCTGTCTTATTATTACAGTAACTAGAAAATAATGAGTTGAAATTAACTTTCTGAAATTTTTCTAATGCATATTAACACAATTACCTAGTTACTAATAATTTTTTAAAACCTGCCTTTCAGTGTGCCAGCTACCCACTGCAGTTTTCACAGTGACCACCAGGGGGCCATGGTGGCAGGCTGAAGCCCACACAGCCCAGAGCCTGGACAGAAACCGCTCTCACAGGCTCTCCGAGTCAAAGGGAATATATAATATTTTTGAATGAGTGGTGCTTTTCCTGTAGAAATAAAATAGTTGTATCAACATGAACAATTTTAAATACTAATTAATAACTCAAATAAGTGCCTGCTAACCTTTTTGGGATCAAGTATTTATTTATTTTGAGAAGCTGATGAAAGCTATGGACTTCCTCTATTGCAAAACCATGTGTACACATGTACATATATGCAAACTATTGAGTGTATTTTCAGGAGACTCACAGGTCTCCTGAGTTATTCGTTCACTCCTCAGACGGTCTTTGGTTCCCAGGTTAAGAAAATTTAGTTTAGGATAAGATTTAAGAAGCTGTAAACATCCAGATACAATCAGATACTTTGTGTTTTATTATTTTTGTTGTCACGTTGTTCTTAAAAATCACAATTTAATTCAGCTTTTGAGAAACGCTGTTTAATCCTCTGAACTCGTGTAGAAGAGCACCCTGGGTTATGTTCAGGTCCTGCCAGCAGCCAAGAGAATTTTGACTATCTTCAGGGGTTAACCAGGTTCCTCTGAGGGCAGATATCGGTACTCAAATCATTTGACCCCTCTTCTGTGGGGTCCTCTGGCCCAACGGATTTGCTTGTTGGAGGAATAACTTTTGTGATGTCCTCTTGATTCCTGTGGGAAGTTAACGTATCTTTGCTACAACAAATGGTGTATGCTCAGGCCACCCCATAATAGACCCTCTCTGCCCTGCTAGGTCTTTCTAATTCCTTTTTCCCTGGTTTACGGGGCAGCAACACATCAGAAGTGAGTTGCTTAAACAATGCTGCAGCGGACAGTTTGGGTGCCCTGTGTCCCGATCCCTCGGCCTCCCTCCGATTCCCTCCACAACTGGGAACCGTGCTCACTGTCGGCTTTGCACTCAGGCACCCAACAGGTTTATCAGGCCTGTCTGCACAGCTGTTCTCGGAACCTGTGTGAGGAGGGGTGGGGGTGGATGATGCCCCAGCCTACCCAGCCTCTTAGGGAACAGTTCTGAGGCATGCTCCACGCTTTTTTTTTTTCTTTTCTAGAAGGTTCCTACCACTAGGAACCTTTTGGCCATTGGGTTCCATTTGCCCATTTGGTGACCAGCTCCACAATGAACCTTTTAGTGAATTTTCCTCCTTCTCACTCTAGTTTCTTGGGAATCACTTCTTCAAAAAACAACCTGTACTCAGGTCCCTGTCTCAGGCTCTGCTGTTAAGAGAACCTAAATATAGACAGATATCCACATTGGAGTATTAGATGTCAGTTTTCCTTCTTGCAGGGCACCCCCAATCTTTATGAGTGAATCTAGTGGATTATTTTTTTTCCCACTGGGTTTGAGTAGAAGAGTTTACTCCCATGTGGGCCAGGTTTGGATAGGCAAACCATGGGGTAGGGGAGAAAAACGCATCTGTCATGAAGACTCCATTTCCTACATGGCCAACAGGTGGGTGGATATTGAGAGTGGTGGTTGATTGCAGAAGTGCTGGTTGAGCAGCCCCAGGGGTAGGACGCCCCACTCCGTCATTAGAGATTCAGAATGCAGAGCATTTAGGTCTACGTCCTTCAGCTTTAGTTTCCAACTCTGGAGCAACAGGAAATTTCTACCTCAATATCCTGCGACAACAGGGATCAGAAGAGAAGAGAGAGGCATCTGTTCCTACTGTGTCTTCCACCCAATCAAAGGAAAGTTATTTTTCCTTTCTCCTAAGAGGGAGAGTTGGCCTACTATCATCACACATTTGGAAGATAATTTTCTCATGAATACATTGCATTTCTCTAACTATACACCCCATGCATTTTTCCACTGGATCTTCACCAATATGTACATGAAAACTGGTCCTATTTGTAACCAAAATTGTGTGTGTGCATGTATGTGTTTGTATGCATGTGCACACAAAATGTCCTTTATCAAAGACCTTTTCCCAGTGGATAACCTCAAACTGAAGCAAACAAAATATAACAAAGTTTAGAACAAAGGTCTATCATGGTTTTCCAGTGGGGCTTATCAAGGCAGAGCCCCAGTTTGCCTGTCCACATATTTCCCACTAGCATACTTCCTTTGAGATGGGAACAGAGAAGAAGAATGTTGTGCAGCACCATGATGCTTTTGGACAGAGTCATTCTTCCTCTGACCAATTGCTCCTCAATTGCCTTTGAAACATGTGATTCTTTATTTCCCTTTGGTTGTCATGTAGGGACTAACACAGCATTCAGTGTCACAGAATTCAGTGATGGTCGGCTCTAAGCCCTTGAGATTGGAATCAAGATACACTGTATGAGACCAGAAAATAACTGTTACAGACACATTTTACCCAGGATATAAAATGAGATGGCTATGATACAACATGAAAATTATCATTATTGGCTGGACATGGTGGCTCACACCTGTAATCCCAGCTCTTTGGGAGGCTGAGGCAGGAGGAATGCTTGAGACCAAGAGTTTGAGATAAGCCTGGGCAACATAGTGAGACCCCATCTCTACAAAAAAAATAAAAAACTAGCCAAATGCGGTGGTGCGTACCTGTAGTCCTATCTACTTGGAAAGCTAATTCAGGAGGATTGCTTGAACTCAGGAGTTTGGGGCTGTAGCAAGCTATGATTACACCACTGCACTCCAGCCTGGCTGACAGAGCAAGATCTCATTGCTAAGAAAAAAATATTTGTTATTACCAACAAACCAGGATATATTTCTGAACCCCAAATCAGATCAGGAGATGGAGAACCGCAAGAGACAGTGGCATGCCCTGTGTTGCACTCCCAGGAGACCAACTCCAGACCCTTAGTCATGGCCTCAATAAGAGAACGGAGAAAGGACAAGAGGGGAAAAATAAGTCATGAGCCGCAGAAGACTTCTCAGAACTTATTTTGGAACTACTGGATTATAAATAAAAGTTCCCCAAATAAAGGTCTCCCATATCATCCTCTTTGTTCAAACTCAACTGAAGTCTGTCCTGAGGCCAGTGGCATCAAGCATAACTGTTATGAACCCAAATAAATATTAATGTGTCTTTCTTGCTGGGTGGTCATTTCTATGAGTGGGATAAGACTGTATAAAACAATGAAAGTCAGTTTCCCAAGGAATGTGACTTCTCCATGCTCCTTACTTTTTAGACCCAAATCATATATATATGGAAGAATTATAAAGTTACCTGTATTGTCTCTGGCAATTTTACAGCATTCGTTTGTGCTCTCAGAATGGCCTTGGTAATTTAGGGCATCATTTACTGAATGAGCAAGCTATTTCTAGGTGTAAAGTGCACTTCATTGGTTCTATGACTGGCCCAAACCCCTTCTTTATCACCATCTTCCCAAAGAGGGAGAGATGGGACACACAAGTCATATGACATAAATTTGATAGGATAGTCATCAGTCAGGAGCAGCGATTAGCAACCTTAGTCAAAAGAGTTATACCCAACTCTTGTTGCCAGAAATAGTCATCTGAAAGGTGGCACTCCCTCAGGACTGCGTTTTTCTAACTGTGACGATGAGAACATCGGCCTTGATAGTTTTGGTCCTTTCTGAGACTAAAATTCTGCGATTCCAGCAGTGGCACGAAGCAATTTTTCTGGTTCTCTAACAACATTAGGGGTCTCAGAGAAGGACCTCCTGTGTTACATGTGAAGATGCATAAACCACAGCACTGTCACGAGCAGTTCTGGTGCAGGATTTTCTCACAGGTGGATTTCCTGGCTTCTCCTTGCCCCGTCAACATTCTCACTTGCAAAGGCTTCTGACTGAGGGTGGCCTCTCGAGCAATGCCAAGGGCACTAGAGGGCCCAGGGGGCCTGAGTGCTGGGCTGGGAAGGAGGTGGCAATGTAGGCTCATCACAGGCATGCACCCCTTAACAGGCTGGCACAGGAACCACAGACACCTAGACAATTTCTTCATTCTTGTTTCAATATTCCTGAAATATGCATTCAAACAGTCACATGGTAAAAATTATCAACGGAATGAAAACATTTTTCCTGTGCAATTTGGAGCTAATTTTTTCTGTGATGTAGGATCTTATGTTATGAATGGATTTTATCCTCCTTTAAATTATTGATGGAAAAGGCCAAGATTTTTCCGGTACTGGGGTGGTGCCGATGGAGACCTGTATGAAACTGTGGGTTCTGGGTGTAATCTTGGACACCTGAATCCCCATTGGCACTGAGTGCTGTTCTAGCATTCTGCCGTGCGTGTTTTTAATTCTTGCCCCTGAGGGATTTGCTCATTTTGCATACTGATTAGTTTACAGCACTGATGCTAATTTGCAGTGACATCAGGGATTACACATTGAGAATTATTAAATATAAAGGGGACAACATTGTAGAACAGAGAGGAAGCCTGACTCAGAGGACAGAAGATTTGAAAGATGGAAGCCTGTCCCTTGCTTCATTACTGAGCTATAGTGTGTCCTGGGGCCATCACTCAGCCATCTGTGGTTCCCTTTCTCTACCTGGAGTAAGAATATGAGAGACAGACAGAGGAGTTTTGGTTAATCACAGGGGATTTTCTTATGGATTAAGTAATGAATGTGATTAATGATAATATAGAGAATTCCCAGTTACCCACCTGTAGCTCCTTTGTAGCTAATTTTCAATTCTGTGTTGATTTCCTTCAATGACTCTCATCCTGACCCAGATGGTATCTATTTAGGAAATTCAAGAAACTCGTACGATTAGCATAAGCAGAGCAAATTGGGGAATAAATTAGTGCAAAGAAATGATCCAATGCAATAGAAAAGTGAATATAAACGACTTCTGGATTTTCTAGGACACAGACTCATTGAATCATTCTATAAATATTTGCCAAGCCCCTACTAAGTGCTGGACACTGGGGTCCTCACCATGAGATGAGCTCAATCCCTTCCCTCCAGGTTCACAGTCAGGAACGAGGAACTGTGCAAACAGGCTGATACTCTGGAGCCCAGAGGAGGAAGTGTGTTTCGTTCCCACAGACATCAGTAGCTGATAGTAGTAGGATGGTTTTGTTCCAGACATTTCTTCTGATGCGTGTAAATATCCTCAGACACATTTTATCTTTTTTCTTTCTCTCTTTCTTTTTTTCTTTCTTTTTCTTTCTTTCTTTCTTTCTTTTTCTTTCTTTCTTTCTCTTCCTTCCTTTCCTTCCTTTCTTTCCTTTCCTTTCTTTCTTTCTTTGTCTTTCTTTCTGTCTCTTTCTGTCTTTCTCTTTCTTTCTTTCTTTCTTTTTCTTTCCTTCTTTCCTTCCTTCCTTCCCTTCCTCCCTCCCTCCCTTCCTTCCTTCCTTTCTTCTTTCTTTTCCCTTCCCTTGCCTGCATGCCTGCCTTTCCTGCCTTCCTGCCTTCCTTCCTTTCCTTTCTTTGTTGGTATTGATTGCCCTGTTGCCTAGGCTGGGGTGCAGCAGCATGATCATAGCTCACTGCAGCCTCTAACTCCTGGGCTCAAGTGATCCTGCCACTTCAGCCTCCCGAGTAGCTGGGACTACAAGCACGTGCCACTGTGCCTAATTTTTAGTTTTGTTTTTTTTTTGTAGAGATAAGGTCTCACTGTCTTGCCCAGGCTGGACTAGAACTCCTGGGCTCAAGTGATCCTCCTGCCTCGGCCTCCCAAAGTGCTGGGATTACAGGCCTATGCTACCATACCTGGCCCACATCTTTCATCTTTCTTACTCTGTATAGAAAGTGGGTGCTTTGGCCATGAGTACAGTGTTCATTCTCCTGATGCAAACATTGAGATGCTGGGGAGATCAACAGCAAGCTTCTTGAGGATGGAGGTGTTCTGTCTCCATCCCCAAACAGCCCCAGGGTGAGGGTGGGGTCTGTATACAGTAGATGCTCAGTGGTCATTTATCAAGTCAATTTGTTCCCCATAGTTCACTCCAAAGGGAAGCCATTCTTGTTATCATCATCACTGTCATTCTGATTTTAAAAACAAAGAAGGTAAGGTTCAGAGAGATTAGGTAAGTGCAGCGACACAGCGTGAAAAAGGCAGAACCAAGACCCAAAGGGTGGCCTCTACCTCCACATACTGTGCATTCTCCACGTTGCACTGCCCTGCTGATAGCCAGCAAGAGGACTCAAACAATGGGTATGTGTGGATGTGATTGGAAGGCAGGGGAGATGGAAGTTCCTGGGCTTGCTGAGAACCTAATGGCATGTGGTATCTGGGAAAGAGCAGGAACCTGGGACTCAGCCTGATCCTCATTGACTCCTAAACTGCTTCCTGCTGTCTGCATGGCCATGGGCTAGACCCTGACCCCCCCGGGACTCGGTTTCCTCATCAGCAAAACTGGTATAATAGCATCTTCATCTTAGGTCTGTAATGAGAAGCGAACGTGATCAAAAGATAACATCTGGTGAACAGTACATTCTTGATTCATAGTACTTTATTTTATTATTATCGGTTTAAACATTTTTCTTGCTGCTGCTGTTATTTGCCTTTAAGCACATGAAACAAAGAATAGATTTCTAAATTGCATCATATGTTGCAATAAGTGACCTTTAAGATTATTCAGAGAATCTGATCTTTTTGGTAGCCTTAGGAACAAAAGCAAGGTTCCTTTTACTGTAACTGCTGTTTTCTAAGTTAGAAAAACTGAGGTGACATATTTTCTAGTATTGTTTCTAAATGTATGAGGCCTGCTTCATTGCACCATGGTTGGTTGGTTCACTTATTTTGTAAGTGTCGAGTTAAGACTCAGCAAGCGGGAAGAGTCTCCCCCAGCTTTAAAGCTACCATCATTGGTCCATGCCTTGCAATTGCCCATTTCTTCATTGCTTTGTAATTTTTCTGTTGATGCATTTGTCTCTCCTCCTCCATGGAAGAACCAAGAACTGTTTACCATTGTGTCCCCAGAGCCAAGCACAATCCATAGTACATACCAGGCAAGCTCAGTAATGTTTTTTCTTTTTCTGAATGAATGAATGAAATGGGGTGGGAGTAAAAGGAGACAAACATAGCACAACATATATTAGGATCAGTTACTCATTTTCTTTTCTAAGAAATGCGGAGGCAGTGCGACCCTGTGTTAATATATAAATAAGAACATGCAGCTTCACGCTTCTCCTCATTGAGCCCTGAAATAAGTACAAAGGTGGCAGACAAGATCTAGCTGTGTGGGAGATGCCGCGGAAGGAGGGGATAGGTTTAATTTGGCCTGTTTAGGATGCTGAGTTTATGCCTCCAAGTGTCAGAGCTACAGATATCTGCTCCTCTGCAAGGGAAGATGACCTTGAAGGTGATGTTATTGATGAGCTTTATTTAAAACACAGACATGTTCAAGAGCTACAAGACTAATTGGCTATGTTAAAATATTTAAATCAAAAGTGCAGCTACTTAGTGTGTGTTGGCAAACATTTTATGTTACAGTTGTAAAAATGATACATGCTCACTGTGGAAACTTTAGAAAGATCAATGGAAAGAAATGATCCCACCACCCAGAGATAAGAGCTGATAGCATTTCGGTGAATATTTTTCTTTTATTTTATGTACATGTTATTAATATTTTTACAATGGTTCATTTCATACTTTTTGCCATAAAACCTGCTTTAGAAAAAACAGCAATAAATAGTGAACATTTTCCAGGCCAGTATATCTTCTTGTGTGACCTAATTTTAGTGGCTGCTTAGCATTGCTAAGAGGTCCTGATGCTGGGGCATGATTAGAGTATTTTCAGTCTTGGGCTACTAAGAAAAAAACCTGATTTTTGTAGCTGATCTTTGTGTAAAACTATGGTTATTTACGTGCAATCAATACTTAGATGTGGGAATGTAGAATCCCAAGTTATATTTAATTTTAAGTCTCATTCTTATTCCCTACTCTCACCAAAGACTTATGGTTTGGGAAAAGCTTGCCAGGCCAGTTTGTTCGGTGAAAGATGATGTTTTATGTTTTTTGGATTTTCATTTAAAACTATCTTTGGAGGCTGGGCTTGGTGGCTTATGGCTGTAATCTCAGTACTTTGGGAGGCCGAGGTGGGCGGATCACGAGGTCAGGAGATCGAGACCATCCTGGCCAACAAGGTGAAACCCCGTCTGTACTAAAAGTACAAAAATTAGCTGGCTGTGGTGGTGCATGCCTGTAGTCCCAGCTACTTTGGAGGCTGAGGCAGGAGAATCGCTTGAACCTGGGAGGCAGAGGTTGCAGTGAGCCAAGATCATGCTACTGAACTCCAGCCTGGGCAACAGAGCTAGACCCCGTCCCCTCTACAAAAAAAAAAAAAACTTTGGATAATAATCATTTTCCTTAACACTTCATTTATTTCTGAGGTGGGGGATCTTGCTGTGTTGCCCAGGTTGGTCTCAAATTCCTAGGCTCAAGCAGTTCTCTGCCTCTGCCTCCCAGGTAGCTGGAACTACAGGTGTGCATCACCACGCTGAGCCGTATTCCATTTTTTTGGAATTTCTGGTTGGTGCACTTGTCTTTTCCTTCATAATTTGATATAGCTTTTTATAAATTAGCAATATTATCCCTTTTTCTGCCATATGTGTAGCAATATATTTTTCCCAACTTGTCATTTGCCTATTAGTTTTAGTTGATGGTGTTTTCTTGGACATAGCTTCCTTGAATTGTTGACATAGTTTTGCTTTGGGTAAATTGTTTTCCTGCCCACCTGCATTCCATTAGAAATGGATTGTTTTAAGGGTGAATTTGTCATTCTTTGGTGACAAATACCAACAAGTCTCCTGTAAAGACAGCTCACCAACGTAAGACCCAAACCTGTGCCACATTTTCACTAGCATCACTGTCACCAAATATGTCAACTCCGGCAAGAATAAGAGAAGGAGCCTAAAAGATTTTAAGTGGTTTTGACGTCTTTTAGCAAATTTTTTCTGAGAAGCTCGCACCCAAGCATCTGCAAATCAGTCACCCCTCCTTTTAATCTCCATCAAGGTCAGCTCTGGAATTTGGCCCTGTTTGGATAGTCCAAGGCAGTGCTATCCAATAAAATCTAGTGTGAGCCATATACACAATTTTAAATGATCTAGTAGCCACATTAAAAAAGATTAAGGGCCAGGTGTGATGGCTCACGCCTGTAATCCCAGCACTTTGGGAGGCGGAGGAGGGAGGATCACTTGAGGTCAGGAATTCGAGACCAGCCTGGCCAACATGGTGAAGCCCTGTCTCTACTAAAAATACAAAAATTAGCTGGGCATGGTGGCACACGCCTATAGTCCCAGCTACTCGGGAGGCTGAGGCAGGAGGATTGCTTGAACCCAGGAAGCTGAGGTTACAGTGAGCCGAGATTGCACCATTGCTTTCCAGCCTGGGTGTCACAGTAAGACATTATCTAAAAAAAAAAAAAAAAAATTAAGAAGAAAGTTAATCAAGTGAAAATTCTGCCAGGAGCTCAGTTGCATTTTCTAGGACTCTTGGCCTAATTTTATTAAGTTCAACACTGTGATAAGTGCTGGGAATAAAAAAAAAAAAAAAAAAAAAAAAAACATGATGTGGGCTCTGCAAGAAGTGTATTTCTCTGTGATTAAAGTGGATTGTGGGAGAAAATCTTCTGAAACCCTCAGTGACAACCTTCTCATTGACTAGTGACTCAAACATTAGTGCAAAGCGGAAGATTCTAAATGAGCAGAGGAAGGGTGGATGCCGTAAAGGCAAGGGAACTGGTGAATTTCAGAAACAGTGAGTGTGAATTCAACACTCCTAATCATTTGAATAAAGATCTTGTTATATTTCCCCCAAATTAATAAGAAACAGGTGAAATTAATTTTAACAATACATTTAATTCAATATACCCAAAATATTATCTCAACATATAATGAACTTAAAAATATTACTAATGAGTTATTTTGTACTCTTTATTTTCATACTAAGTCCTTAAAATCTGGTGTGTGTTTTACACTTTTAGCACATTTTAATTTGGGCTAACCATGTGTCACATGTGGCCAGGGGCTACGTTATCGGACAGTGCAGGTCCCATAATAGAATTCTGACTAAGGGGAAAAAGCAAAAATCACAAGAGATTGTAATTAAGGTAGAAACTTACATTAAGGACCTCATCCTAAAAACAGGTAAGTACCCTCCTAAGTATGAGAACAGATGGGGGCCACTTGGTGGAGTTTCTTACTCTTAAAATACTTGTCAACATGAGGATTTCAGCTTCTGCATACCTGTACCAATAGGTATGTGTTGTTTTAAGGGCCAGAGGAGATGACACCCACACCCCACTGAGAATGGAGCCGAGGCTGTTGGAACCCACTGCTCAGGACAGCTTGCACGTGTCCATCACGAGACGAGACTGGCTTCTTCAGGAAAAGCAGCAGCTACAGGTGAGCAGGTGAAAGATCTTCAAGAAATATGATGGCATTTTTCTTTTCTTTGAGACAGGGTCTTGCTCTGTTGCCCAGGTTGGAGGGCAGTGGTGCAATCATAGCTCATTGCAGCCTTGAGCTCCTGGGTGATTCTCCTACCTCAGCCTCCCAAGTAGCTGGGTCTACAGGTGTGACCCCCATGCCTGGCTAAATTTTTTTATTTTTAGTAGATATCAGGTCTTAGTATGTTGCTCAGGCTGCTCTTGAACTCCTGGGCTCAAAGAATCCTCCCACCTCAGTCTTCCAAAGTGCTGGGATTACAGGCATGAGCCACCGTGCCCAGCCAGCATCTTTCTTATCCATTTAAGCCAAATGCAGCCAAGTGGGTCTTTGCTTTCCTTGAGTGTAGCAATTAGAGCCTTGGCTGTCAAGCCAGGGAGTACAAAAAGGAGAGATGGTGGGAATGACTAGAGGGCTTGTAGGAATCTCATTACAAACGAGGGTTGAAAGCTCAGCAGCATTTGTGCCTGTTTTCGATACTCCTCATTACCTTTTGAATATGCTTTTCTTGTCTGCCAGGCCAGTCTGCCACTTCTTATCATTTTGACCTTTAGAAGCTTCCTTTGAAAGGCAGAAAGACATCTGTGCTGTGAAAATCCTTTATGGAAATTCCTATCATGGTGGACTGTGAGCTGCAGTTGTTAAGAGGCAGAGTTGTAAGTTCGGACTGAGCAAGGCAGGCACATCTGGAATGATTAGCCGGCTGCGTGGAAGCCCAAGGTTGGCCCAGAACAGAGGATACAAGTTAGCTAAGAATCATCGAGGGGCTACAAATCTGGGTGCAGCACTGAGTTAAAGCCAGAGCTCTGGAAGTTGACAGGGCACCCCAGAGGCAGGGAATCTTGAAATAGGGTCCATGCCTGCTTGAGCCTGGAGCTGTGAAGCATGAGTGGGGAGCGATGAGGACACATTGATTAGAAGCAACATGACTTCATGGGAAGAGCATAGGTCTTCAACACCCAAGTTCAAATCCTGGCTTAGGCTGGAGGCTTCCCATCTCTGCTCCGGCCATAGAGTATTCGTGTTATCTGAATTTGCCCCATCCAGGTCACTGCAAGAGTAAGGTGCCAAAGGGAGGAAAAAGTCAGGGCAATTTATTTGAAACTATTTCCCCCATTAACTGAGCACTTACATACTCAATGTGCATCATTATAACGTTTGGATAGCTGAAAATGTGAAATCTGGTTTTTGATTTTTAATAACATTTGCCAATTAAAGGTCTACACAATTCCTGAGAAAGTCAGAGTGTACAGAAAATAATTTTAGCCCTGGGCACTTAGTGTTTGAAGCACTCTGGGAAGGGTACTTGAATATTCATTTATTCAACAGGCATTTATTGAGGATTCACTAAGTGCCAGATACTGTTTGAAATGCTTGAGATTCCTGGGGAGTTTTTGATCCACTAGGGGTGAGAATGGGGAGATAGACAATAAGTGATAAACATAATAAAACCTCTATTAGACAACTGGTATGTTATAGGGTGATAAGAGCTTCACAGAGTAGACTAAGATGATGTGGAGGAGGATGGAGTCTACTCATTGAGAAGTGAGATTGGACCCAACAGTTCAAAGAGGTGAGGGAGTAGGCCTTGCAGAAATTTCTGCAAAAGGATCCTGCAGGGGGATACTAACATGAAGGCTTAGAGTGGGAGTGGGCCTCCTGTGTTCAGAGGGCAGCTGGAGGCCCATGTGGCTGGAGCAGTGTAAATGACGGGGAGGATTTGGGGAGGAAGTCAGAGATAAAGGGGCCTTGTAAGGATGTGGACTTTTCTCAGATTGCAACAGGGAACCATTGGATGATGTTAAGCAGTGAAGTGACATGATCTGACCACATTGTAAATAATTTGACTCCTGTATTAGGAATAGGATGTAAGACAATAGGAAAACAGTATGCTGCTTCCTTAAAAGATTAAAAATTGATTCACTGTGTGGTCCAGCCACCCCCGCTTCTGGATCTATCTATCTATCTATCTATCTATCTATCTATCTATCTATCTCTCTCTCTCTCTCTCTCTCAAAAAAATTGAATGCACAGACTCAAAGAGATGTTTACACACCCATGTTCATAGCAGCATTATTCACAATAGCCAAAAGGTGATAACAACTTGAGTGCTCATCAACAGATAAATGATAAACAAAAGGAGTATGTACATGTAATGGGATATGACTCAGTCTCGGAAGGAAATTCTGACACATGCTACAGCATGGTTGAACCTTGAGGAGATTATGCTAAGTGAAATACTCTGATCGCAAAAGGATAAATGCTGTATGATTCCACTTGTATGAGTTACCTAGAGGAGTCAAATTCATAGAGAAAGTAGAATGGTGATTCCCAGGGACTTGGAGGAAGAGAGAATAATGGGGAATTAGTTTTCAATGGGTACAGAATCTCAGTTTTGCAAGATGAAAAGGGTTCTGTGGGTGGATGGCAGTGATGGTTGTACAACAATGTGAATGTACTTAATGCCACTGAACTCTACACTTAAAAATGCCCAAGATGGTGAATTTTATGCTATGTGTGTTTTACCAGTTAAAAAAACTAAAAGAAAAAGAAAAGAATAGGGTAGAGGAAGTCAAAGGTGGAGGTAGAGAGGTTAGTTGAGAGACTTTGTCAGTAATACTGTAATCTTGGAGCAATTGGGGACACTGAGGCATTACTTTTTTCTTAGAATGTCTTGATAGTAGACATTCTTTAGTAACTCCCAATTCTTCTCCCCACTCCCATACTTGAAGTGGGTTCAGGAGGTAGAAGTTGTAGGTGATGCACCTTGGGGCTGAGAGAACGTGAATAAGAGGTTAGGAGACACCCAGGATTAGAGTTGCACTCTTATCAGCACAAAACATGGGAGATGTTAATTAAGAGTTTTATTTTTGATTCAGAATCATGTGGGCAGTGAGATTATGATCTACTGTAACACTGTGCACATGATGGGCGTTCATTACCTGCTGCTTGTTTAGTTAATTGACCTTAATATTAAATGATATTTTATGGATTATTTGGATTTCAGTTTGCTGTATTCATAGAAATTACATTTATTTATATTTTCATGAACTTTAGACTGCATGGCACCATCTGCAGCATCTTATTCTTCTCTCAGTCCTGTAGACTTAAGAAGCCATTTTTTACCTTTCTCTCTACTCTGAAATCTTGTGTTTGGGGACAGACTAACAAAGGGTCAGTTGCATTTCTTGTTTTGGTCTGTGGCTGGGGTAACCTGCTTAGCTCAGACCTCAGGTGCGTGAGGCTCCCTGCCCTGTGTCCTAACTCGTCCAAATGAAGTAAGTCACTTATGTATCTGCTGGGTTCTTCCAAGTCAAATTCTTGCCTCACCCCCCATAGTTATTTAATGCTCGGGAGGGAATGTTTTTCCTTATGCCAACTCATTAGAAATATAAAGCTGGCATGATTTTTCCAGTTCAGCAAACCTCCAAAAATCTGCCTGCCTCAGAAGGGGAGTTTTGTGGTTCTGGTGCATATGGCCAATTCTCATTTAAACGAGTCATTATCCTCAGAGCAGTTTGCTGTGAGCAGGGTTAATTTATAAAATCTTGTCTCCTCATTCTCTACAGAAAGAAATCGAAGCTCTCCAAGCAAGGATGTCTGTGCTGGAAGCCAAAGATCAACAGCTGAGAAGGGAAATAGAGGAGCAAGAGCAGCAACTCCGGTGGCAGGGCTGCGACCTGACCCCACTGGTGGGCCGGCTGTCCCTGGGTCAGCTGCAGGAGGTCAGCAAGGCGTTGCAGGACACCCTGGCCTCAGCCGGTCAGATTCCCTTCCATGCAGAGCCACCGGAAACCATAAAGAGGTACTGGTGATTTCCTAACTGATTTTGGGTCGCTCGCCTCTTTGACCTGTTCATTGGAATGATTTTGTCTGCTGTCTTTCATCTCTAAACATTTCCCAAGCAGTCTATATTTTTCAGTGGCAGCACCATTGGTGTTTTGGGTGGGAAAATTCTTCACAGTGGGGGCAGTCCTGAGCATTGCAAGTTATTTCACATCCTGGCCACTCAACTCACTAAATGCCAGCGCCCCTCCCTATTCCAATATGCACCCTCCCCATTTCCAAACACCCTTAGGACACCCTCTCTCCCTTTGAGAACTGTTGGAGTTCAATCGGTTAGAGATCGTAATGCCAACTTTTGCTGAGGACGATCATCTGGATGAACTATGCCTCTATCTAAGGGAAGAGGCAAGCTATTGAGAGAGGGACACCCAATGACAAAGTTTCCATTTGGAAGAATGGATTGTTATTGGTAGCTAAAATGTACTGGGTGCTTACCATGTACCAGGCACTGTTATAAGCTGACTCTATGAGTTACTTCTGTTGTTATTTTCATCTTACAGGTGAGGAAAAAGAGTTTAAGAAGGTTATAATTTGCCCAAACTCCTAATTAATAAGAGAGAAAACTGATATTTACACTCCTGTTCATTAATTCTGAAGCCCGGTCTTCTCCACTCTACTCTGGAGTGAGAATCATCCCTGTATTCTGTATCATGGAATGTCTATAAGATACACATCTACTTTTTGCCCTTTATTTATTTTTAAGAGACAGGGTCTTGCTTTGTTGCCCAGGCTGGAGCACAGTGGCACAATCGTGGCTCACTATAGCCTCAAATTCCTGGGTTTAAGTGATCCTTTCTGCCTCAGCCTCTGGAGTAGCTGGAATCACAGTCTTGAGCCTCCACATCTGGCTATTTTTTTTAAAAAGTTTTTTGCAGAAATGGTGTCTCTCTATGTTGCCCATACTGTTCTTGAACTCCTGGGCTCAGGTGATCCTCCCTGCCTCAGCCTCTGGAGGAGCTGGGACCACAGGGTTGGGCCACCACAACCGGCTATTTTTTTGTTTTTATTTTTTTGTAGAGGTGAAGTCTTTCTATGTTGCCCAGGTTGCTCTTGAACTCCTGAGCTCAAGTGATCCTCCTGCCTTAGCCTCCTGAAGTGCTGGGATTACAGGTTTTAGCCTTTGCACCCAGCTTTTCTTGCCCTTCAAGAACTCATACTTTCATTTCTGAGACATACAGAATGCACACTTACACATGTTGGACAAAAAAGTGAGTAGCACCCAAATGGGTAGATGAGCAGTAAGGACTGCAAGTGCTATGTGGGTAGAGCCAGGAGTGGGAGCAATGGTCGGCTTGGCCACTGTGCTGAAGAAAAGACTTCCTACAACTCACCACCTGTAGTGGTTGAGAATACGGACTCTGCCACCTGATTGTCTGGGGTTGAAGGTTAACTCCTCACTCAACCCATTATTGGCTGATTTGAGGGAAGGGGTGTTGATAATAATTTCTACCTTATAGAGCTATCACATGGATGAACCGAGGTAATACATAGAAAACTCTCAGCAGAGCCTGGATGGTACTAAGCACTTTATTATGCTTCCAGTTGTCGTCTTTACAATGGAAATTTCAGTCTTCTGAAGGCCTTCAAACTACCTGTCCAAATATATCTTACTGTATTTAGTGAACGACTGTTCTGTCTTCCACATGTATCACATCCTATCCAGCCTATAAAATCAAGCAGCACATGCTATTCTAGGGAGTTACTTAAGATCTCCTCCCATTCTCCTTCTATCCCGAATATTTCCAGGCAGAACTCTAAACCCATGGCTCATGCCCATGGAGAGGGGGAAGAGATTTGGATTGTTGCCGGTTTTCATCCAAATGAAATGGGTCCCTTGCATACAGCTTGTTCTCTCCCACCTGCACCTTCAGAACCATTCTTCAGCTATTGCCTTGGTGTGGTGGGTAGGCTGTTATGTTCTCACTTTGCAACTGAGGAAACAAAAACTCAGAAAGTTTCCCTGATGATGTAGCTAGTAAGAGATCATCTTGTGTACAACTATGGCTGTCTTTGGGCCTGAATCAATAAAAGATGGTTTCCTTCCAGAGAGCCAAGGGAGCTATTTCTATGACTAATTCTCTTTCCTCATCTAAAACTAGGAGCTCCACAGTGTGGTTGGCTGATAGAACTGAGCCCAGGACTTGGTCTGGTTTTCTACCCATATCCTCTGGCTTGCCTTTTAATCAGGATGAGTCACAGAGAAGGCATGAATATGTGACTTTTACCGAGTAATCTAGTACTTTGATAGGTTTTTATTTGTTTGTTTGTTTGTTTGTATGTTTTGAGATAGAGTCTTTCTCTGTCACCCAGGCTGGAGTGCAGTGGTGCGATCTCGGCTCACTGCAACCTCTGCCTCCCAGGTTCAAGCGATTTTCCTGCCTCAGCCTCCCGAGTAGCTGGGACTACAGGCTCGTGCCAGCACACCCAGCTAATTTTTTGTATTTTTAGTAGAGACAGGGTTTCACCATGTTAGCCAGGATGGTCTTAATCTCCTGACCTCATGATCTGCCTGCCTTGGCCTCCCAAAGTGCTGGGATTGCAGGCGTGAGCCACCGCGCCCGGCCAATTGGATATGTTCTTGAAAGGCATTTCAAAAGTTGTGGCTTTCTGATTTTATGATGCTGTTAGGGAAATTATATATGAGGATGATCTTGAACATGGGGCACTGCTGTCTGTGGGGTCCTCTGGGAGAATCCACCATCTCCAATCTGAACATTCCCACTGAAGTTACAGAGGTCAGGTCAAGAACAGGCTGCCATGTTTTTGTGCTGAGGTGACTATAGGAAAACCTGGGTATCTCAAGGACTTGCAGAAACCATGAAGGCTTCATGTAGGAGGAGATCTTGGGAATGTAAGGATGAGGCTGGGAGCAGTGGCTCACACCTATAATCCCAGCACTTTGGGAGGCCAAGGCGGGAAGAATGCTTGAGTCCAGGAATTTGAGACCTAATCTTTACAAAAATAAAAAAAAAAGTAAAAAAAATTAGCCAGGCATGATCGAGTGTACTTGTAGTCCTAGCTACTCAGGAGGCTGAGGCAGGAAGGTTACTCAAGCCCAGGAGTTTGAGATTACAGTGAGCTATGATTGTGCCACTGCAGTCCAGCCAGGGCGACAGAGCAAGACCCTGTCTCAAAGAAAAAAAAAAGGAATGTAAGGATGAAGAGTTTCATGGGAGGGTAGGAATAAACCAGAGCGGTTAAAAGGTACAAAAAACCTGGACAATCTAATGACTAGTTAATAACATGACCTTTCTCTCCTGCGATGAGGAAGTTACACAGGTGCCTGCAGCATGAAACACTCATGGTGAGCAGAGGCCATCAGCACTGGCTGGAGTTTCGTGTGGCTGGAGCGTGACCACCCTGAGACATCCTCATTATCTGGGTGATTCTCAAGAGGTGACCCTTGGCATCAGTCTAATTTACTTTGAGGTGCAGGGAGGTATCGCCCCATCTGGAGGGCAGTGTGGGCTGTGTAGGTGCACATTTTGATTGGTCAGCTTCCTTTCTTCCACCGTAGGGAGGTGAGGCATCAGACTGCTCCCTGCCATAACCGTCAACTAGAGAAACCCATCATCAATATTTGAGCTTTCCATTTGAGAAGGAAGACATGTCTTTTCCAAGCTGTTGGGCTGCAGCATGGATCTGCAGAAGTGAAGCATTTGAAAGAAACCAGTGTAAAGCCAGCTGGCTCAACAGGTCAGAGAGATTGCTTGGTCCAGTATTTTTAACTAATTGGACATGATCCTGTCAACCTAATTTTTGCTATGAAGTATTGGTTGTCTTTTAGAAAATGCTGACTTAGGGAGAATATCCAGTAGGTATATTTAGCCAAATGAACCCATCTTACATACATCAATAGCTGCCTTTGTTGTTCATGAGAATAGGCTCTTAGGCCAGATGGAGAGAGCCAGACAAATTGTGAAACAGGAAAACCTTGAAGTCTTATAAAGAGAAGTTGCAGAGACTAGTATTGTTACAAAACCTAGAGAAACAGATCACTCAACATCACGACTGTTATCATCATCTATAAGGATTTTCATAGAGGCCAGATACAAACTCAGGGTGCTGTTTGTAATTTACTCAACTTTCTAACATGCAATTGCAGAGGGAAGGATATGCTTTGTTTCGTGGACAACAACCCAACAGCTTGAAAAGAAACTTCCTAATAGCACGTGGCATTTCTGGATGTATCACTGGTGGAGACTTACGTTCTTGCATGGAGGCCATCATTTCTGACTGTGGCTTGTTGGGAACCCCCTGGCTAGTGTCAGAGACGGGCTGGAAGTAGAGGGCATGTGCTGGGGTCAAGGACACCCAGTGATTTTCGGTTTGGGTGTGATAATAGAAATCAAAGAAGCCATTTGAATTTTCCAATGTCTGTGTTCTGGATCAAATAACTTAGCAGGAGGAGATGAAGTGTTACCATCCCAGAGACATCATAGACACTTTTTGAGTAGAGCCAACAAAAATGGTTTTCTTCCAGTGAACAAAAGGAGAACCCTTTTTAAGCACTGGAGAATGAGGAGCTCCACAGTATGGAAGCTGACAGAGCAGGGGTGCATGAAAGGACAGGAACCACTTAAAAGATATGTTCATTTGAATTTCTCTCATCCCTGGGATTTCAACCCCACTGCTTTAAAACAAGTTCCTTGTTTTCTCCTGCAAGTCTTCCTTTGATGTGAGGGTCTTAGAAGAACCACTTTTAGCCAGTGAGCTTGGTTCTCCTCCCACATGAAACCCATGGGTCTTGTTCCACCCCCTGCTGACTGCACTCCCATTCTCTGTAATGGGATTGTGACGTGGGGGTGGGGGAGGGAGGAGAGGGAAAAGATGGGGGACACATGGAGGAGGTGACAGTGTCCAAGGTTTGCTGTGGATCACATCCCTCCATGTGGGGCATGAGGTTCCATCTATTTATTTGGCGTAAATTGAGAATGGTGATTTGCAGCTCATCTCTCTCTAGCACCATTAGCTCAACCTCCCCTGGCTTCTTGTTGGTTTTATGTGTCTGGAAAACCAGGGGAGGGCAGCCTGTGACCTCATGTAGCATGCATATGGCTAACCGCAAAGTGAGGGAGGAATAATTATAGTAATAATCACAGTGATGACGTGGAGGGCTGCCTAGGATACTTTCTAACATTCTTTAGAAATGCTTGACTGGCTTGTATTCATCGGGGGTTGAGTTCTTCATTCCTCAGCTCCTCGGATTTTTCATGCTTCATGTGAAATGTGTTCTGGCAGCTCATGGACGAATTGTCGCTTGTGCATTTGGAAGAAACATGTCACATCTTTTTACAAACCATTTGCATAAAGTGTGAAACAAACTCAACCCCTGGTTACAGGAGGGCTGGCTGGGCCTTGGTTGGAGAGTCTGGGAGCCTCGCAGCAGGGCTGGGCTGGGGAGGCTGGTGGGTGGAGAAGAGCCAGGCCTTCTGCGGTATTCATGCCCCCAACCACTAGCTAAACTGCCCAGGGCTCCCTGGCCAGGGGCACTGATTATGCAGGGTGCTGCAGGCATCCTCATCACACCTGTGGTCAGTCCACAACACGCAGTCCCTGCTGATGTCAGTCCTCCTTGCAAGTGAGATTTGAAATAATGTAATTCACCAGCTCACAACTGAATGGGAAAAAAAATCAATAGTTCCTCTTTTCCCTCAGAAACATATCTTATTAGAGTGAGGAGACAGTGAAACAGCAAGGCCTGAATTGGAAAACTGATCCCAAATCTAGGATCCTGGTAGAGATTCTCGAAGAGGGTTGCGTGGAGGCAGCTGTGTGGGAGGGGTCCCATTAATGCTCTTGCCCCAGGGGTAGTGCGAGGCAGCCACCAAATTGGAGTCACGCAGAGACTGCAGAGAATATCCCTGCAGCATATCAGCAGTCTCCAAGCTGCTTTTCCATTCGTGAAGATTGTTCTTTAATCTCCACTTCTGGGCTTTGTCTGTCTCTCTCCTCTGTCTTTGCCTTCTACCTGACTGGTTTGCCAAGACAATGGCTTTATGGGACTGAGAGCATTAGAAATCATCTGGAGAAAGAGGAGAGCTTTGCATTTTTCTAGGAAATTCTGATTCCCCCCCCCCCAACTTTTTTTGATAAGGACTTTTCTCTCTTTTTTAGAGATGGGGTTTCCCTCTGTCCCACAGGCTGGAGTACAGTGGTATGATCATGGCTCATTGCGGCATTTTACTCCTGAGATCAAGTGATCCTCCTGCCTCAGCCTTCCAAGTGCTAGGATTATAGGTGCATGTCGCCATGCCAGGCTAATTTTTTAATTTTTTATAGAGATGAGGGTCTTGCTATGTTGCCAGGTTGGACTTGAACTCCTGTCCTCAAGTGATCTTTCCACCTCAGCCTCCTGGGTCACTGGGATTACAGAGTTTTTTTTTCCCCACCCCCGTTTTTAAGTAAAGTTAGACATCTTGCTTTTCCCAGGAATTCATGAGGCAGAAAAATATTTGCCAAGACAGCAAATGCAGTGAGACAGAAGTGTGTGAGCAATGCTGGCCAGATGAGTGCCTGGAGTGAGGCTTCCCTGCATAGGCGACGTCTGCAGCGTTCAGGACCTCCCTGCAGGTGTGCCCTCTCCACTCAAATGTATCCTGTCTGTCCTTAGTTAGACTGGTGATGATACTCATACACTAATTTTAATATCTCTGTTATTTACGAACTGTCATACTTGCTTACAATAACCCTATAAGTTTTGTTGGGCAATATATTGTTTTTATGCCCATTTTGCCGATGAGGCTGCTGAGGGTCCAAGTTCACACAGCCGTAAAAGCGGTGCCCTCACGTCTTTGGCCAATTTTTAATGCAGAGGGAATCCAGAGATGGTTCACACTGATGGCCTGGGAGAGACCAGGCCTTGGACGGAGTGCTTAGTCAAGCAATGGAAAGAAGTCCAGCCCAGAAGAGTGTGGGTCTGTGGGCCCAAGGAAAAGAGAATGGTTGTTCCTCCAGGCCAGGGATGGTTGTCTCTGTGTGCCTAGTGTTGCCTGATTTGATTGGAGCCAAGGGGTATCTAAAAATAGGCAGCCTGGGAAGACCAAACAGGCAACTGTCTCAAGTCAGAGAGGTCTGTCAGACGTTCCAAAGAAAGAAATGTGAGAGGAAGAGAAACTGGAAAGCAAGGCCCTGCCCCAGGGCTAGAGGAACTGGTATTACTTGTCTGTGAAAAGAGGGTTTCAATTGGATGGTGTGGAAGGTCTTTTCTGGTTCTACAATACTTTGCACTTTAGTATTTTATGAAATAAGTTAAAATAAGCTGCCTAAAAATCCCTCATAATTCTATTCCTAGGAGCTCTATGTTAAGTTCCTCTTTGAAGTTCCCTGGACGGGCTGTGACCATCCACAGGCCACGGTGCTCTAGCTGGTACTTTCCTAAGGGCTGGTCCCTAGAGCATGGACCTGAGCAAAGCCTGCTTTCCAATCACTGCTGCTGCGGCTCAGAGCTTAGACCTCGCCTCACCATTGTGTATCCTCCCGTTTTCTTCTGGAAAGTCGTCATTACAGGCAACGTGGAAAAGTTTACCAGACTATTATCTGGTGAAGGAGGAAGAGGATTGGAAAAGAAGGAAGAGATTTGAAAATCCCCCCTATCTGTCTGGTACAGATGCTGCTCACCAGGAAATGTAGGTTCCCAAGAAAACAGGACCCCCATTTCCAGTTTTCATTATGTTGTAAATTAAAAATAAAATCATAAGACCCCGACCACTGAACGGATTCCCTCTTGGCCAAGGAGACCCCAGAGACTCCATACAAATTGAGTTCCCAGCCCCGATGGGCCGGGAGGTTGGATTTGCCTTGTTATAAGCCCTCCCTTTTGTAGCTTAGACATAACAACAGACCAGCATCAACGCTAAAATGAGATCATAAGAACTGATGGAACAGACTCTCGGTGGCAATAAGATACCAAATTATAAACAAGACCTAAGGCCATGCCAGGCAGGGATAAGTCACACACCCCTGCACTTAAAGAATAAACTACCTTCTGACTGCCACCTGGGTTTTCTTTTTCTCTAGTGGCTAAAAAAGCACTGTCCTAGAGATGAGCTATCTTAAAACCATGGCAGTCCTTCCACCGCCGGACGCTGACTGACTGACTCCCTGTTCCACCAGCCATAACTGCAGCTTTCATTAGAAAAGAGGCTGATTTCAGTAACTTTCTTCTGATACAAAGACCAACTGTGGACTGCTTCTGGCCTGTTTACAGAGACACTTGAGTGCCTTTGTGTTCTGAAAAGACCTTTTACATAGAGGGCCTAATTGTAATACATGTAAATGTTAAGTCTCCACACTAAGGTGAACATAAGTTGTATATAACATGTGTGCTTATTCAGTATGCATGCATTAGGACCACCTTCATGAATATTCATAGCTCCTGCTATAACCTGTGGAATATGTATACTTGGTCAACCTATTCTTGTTGTTTTTTTGTTTTTTTTTAAGATGTAGTCTCGCTCTGTCGCCCAGGCTGAAGTGCAGTGGTGCATCTCAACTCACTGCGAGCTCCGCCTCCCAGGTTCATGCCATTCTTCTGGCTCAGCCTCCCAAGTAGCTGGGACTACAGGCACCGGCCATCACGCCCGGCTAATTTTTTGTATTTTTAGTAGAGATGGGGTTTCACCATGTTAGCCAGGATGGTCTCAATCTCCTGACCTTGTGATGCAGCCACCTCGGTCTCCCAAAGTGCTGGGATTACAGGCGTGAGCCACCATGGCCAGCCTTGGTCAACCTTGGTCAACCTATTCTGCTAATGGCTTCTGCCGGAGGCTATGCTTCCCAGCCTGTTAGAATGGCAACCTTGCAGGCTGTAACCCCCTTTTAAGAAATAAAGCTCTCCCTTCTAAATTGATAAATTGTATGATTTTTAAGTTAACAGGCTGTGTGATTTTTAAGTTAACAGGCTGTATTTGAGAAACTCAAGGGAGGAATTCTGTTTTACTTGCAGATGTAAAAAAATACTTTATTATGTGCTACAGTAACATTTACAATGATTTTTGAATAACTTAGAACAAAGGAGGGTGAAAAAATGGATATGTGTTTTATAATGTTGTATTTTAATATTTTACAAATTCTCTGGGCTTGTTTTCTTTAAGAAGCTTACAACACGAATCTATTATTCTTAGTATTATTATTGTTTAGGTAGCTCTTTGGAGGCTTGTGATTTGTAGACTCATCCATTTCTCTTTTATATAATTTAGGCATTAGATTAATTATTTTCAACTGGAGCCCCATGGATTATCAAAGATGGGAGATAGTCATTTTAGAATGATCATAGCTAGTTCTAATATTGCAGCTGCAAGTCAACTCTCATAAACATGAAACATGTGACCTATTTTAAGTCTTTCTCCTAGTCAATTTCAATTTTTAGTTTCCGTTATTATCACCTTGAGAACTGTTCTGTACTTAATTTCTTTGTAATTTACATGTCTTCTGCAATCTTCTGTTCCCTTTATCAAATTCTCTTATTCTTTCCTTTTTGTAAGTTGTATGTTACTATTCCCTGCTTTAACTTTTCAGATGTTAATTTAGTATGTCAGGCTAAACTCTTCTTCAGATCTTGAGCTGAAACTCTGGAAGAAGTGCAGAAGTTTTGGAATCTTCCAGCAGAAGGTAATTTAGCTCTGCTCAGATAGACCCTTCTCCAGTGACTGCTGGGAATATCCCCAGGTTGGAAATACCAGCTCATTGCTTGCTGAGAATTTAATCAGTTAAGAGCACATCTTTTTTGAGCTGTGGAAGGGTGATTAATCTACCCTATGCTGATAGCTAGGCTGCTAAGATGACCCAAACCAAAGCCAGACAGAACCTCTAGATTTCCTGTAGCTGCTTTCAGTGGGGGGTACTGTGTCTTATATAGAGATCGTTGTTAAACATTCATCTTGACTTTCATTGTCATTACTATTTTGTACTACCTCTTTGGCAAATTTCCTTAGCTTCCTCTTTGAGTCATGTTGATATTGGTGTTTGGATTCTTTATGCAATTTCTCCTTTAGTCAACTGGATTTTTTTCCTGCTGTTCATTCATTTTGTTCACCAGTGGTCTATTTTTGCATTTCTTATCCAATAAAGTATGTCCATCTTTAGTTTACCCACAGAAACATTTTAGGAAATGAAATAGACAATATTCCCCAGTTTTAGGAATCAGGCTGATCTGCTGCTTTGTCAACAGATTTTGAGAGATGCTTGAGAGAAATGTGAGGTTAAAATTGTCTCTGCAAACTTGAGCTGTGCATATGCTTATTCTTAGCCAGACGCCAGTTAATTAAAGATGATTCAGAAAAGAAGAATAAACCCACAGCAGAAAGTACAACGTTTTTGGCAAACTTTATAGTTATGGAAAGTATAAATACTCAGAAATTTAGGAGAAGCAAGAATATATTTTAAAAATTAGTATTAAATATCAATGCAAATGACTGGGCACAGTGGCTCATGTCTGTAATCCCAGGACTTTGGGAGGCCGAGGTGGGAGGATCACTTGAGGTCAGGAGTTTCAGAGCAACCTGGTCAACATGGCAAAACCCCATCTCTACCAAAAAAAAAATACAAAAATTAGCCGGGTATGTTGGCACGTCTGTGTAGTTCCAGCTACTCGGGAGGCTGAGGTGGGAGAGTCACTTGAACATGGGAGGTGGAGGTTGCAGTGAGTGGAGATCATGTCACTCTACTCCAGCCTGGGTGACAGAGCAAGACTGTCTCAAAAAATAAAAATAAATAAATAAACGCAAGCAGCTCTGGGTATTTATTTAAAAACTCAGTTGTTCCCATGGGAGCAACTGGACATTACTTATTAAATAATCAGAATAAAGGGAGGGTAGTAATTGAAATGGAAATATGAAGTTGCCTTTGGATCACTTAACAGAATAAGCCTGGATGTAGTATCATTTTCCCCTTAGATCAAATTGTTGATCTCATGGGTTGAACTCACATGAGTTTTTGGGGGTGGGGGAAAAAGCTCTAGAGCCCAAGTACTGAAATCTTGTTTGAACATTTAAATACATCATGGTTATGAGAATAGTTGAAAATATGGAGCTGACTTGATTACCAGTCTCCAAAAATAAGAGGCTGGTAATTTATTTCCTTATTATTGTAAAAAAGAACCATTAAAGAACTTGTGAGGAAGGGGTAGAAAGGAGAATGATTATGATCTGAACATAAGGCTGTTCATATTTCTGATTTCTGTTCTCATTTTTTCATTATTAAACCACCAAAATCTCCTACAGACAAATGTCTGTAAGTCAAAATGTTTTTGGCACATGAATTACAGTTTCAGTTTGGAATAAGATTGTTTGAGGCAATGAGAAGGATCTGGTTGAATTAATACTTGGAGTATTTGGATAAGCCAAATACCAAGTTCATCAGTTAAAAATAAAGCTGTGATTTTTGATGAAACTGGACTTCGATGCGTGCTGTGATGCTGTGATGTCAGGCAGAGCTTCCCAGTAAGCCTGGGGACCTGCAAGAGATGGCACGGGGTGAGGGTGTGAACGCGTGTGTGTGCTACCTTGCTCATATGTGCCAATTTGGAAAGTTCAGCAAATTCACTATTAGGGCTTACTCCTTTCCTCTGCTCACTGCCTTTGCATCAGCACCTCTATCACAGGAAATCTTTTCCAAGAAAAGATCAGAAATCCTTATGTTCATTTTTTTCTCTCCCTTTCTCCCTCCGTTATCCCTTATGATATGAGTTACATGGGTGCATCTTATTAAAAAGAGTTCATGGTCTTATAAAATGTGACATCAGCCAGGCACAGTGGCTCACACCTGTAATCCCAGCACTTTGGGAGGCTGAGGCGGGCAGATCACGAGGTCAGGAGTTTGAGACCAGCCTGACCAACATGGTGAAACCCTGTCTCTACTAAAAATGCAAAAATTATCTGGGCATGGTGGTGTGCACCTGTAATCCCAGCTACTCAGGAGGCTGAGGCAGGAGAATCGCTTGAACCCGGGAGGCAGAGGCTGCAGTAAACCGAGATCGCACCATTGCACTCCAGCCTGGGTGAGACTCCATCTCAAAAAAAAAAAAAAGTAACACCTCATTTTCAGTTTGCTGAGTTATTTGGAGAAGTTGTGCTTTACTAAAAGGACTCAGAATAACTGAGTGTAGCACCCTAGTTGAAGACACAGGATCCTTGAAATTCAGAGAAATAGTCAGGGAGAATGTGAGTCATGATGTGATGTGTATTCAGAGAAAGAATCAAAGAACTAAATGTTCAAGTATTTCCCTGGCCTAGTTTTCTTGGGTTCTTTTACTTAATGTCCTTTGCCTTGGCCAGAGAGAAAAACTCTAAATATATTTATTCCACCCTTGTTAAAAATTTATGTGCCTGATTTTGGTCAGATTACTCTAAAATATTTTCTTACTATAATACAGGTATGGTATATATCTGCATGATTTGTTAAATGGTCTTTCTGTACTTCATTCCTCCCATGATCATCAAAAGATGAGCTAGTTGGTGAGCACGAAGGTGAGTGTCTGGCTTGAGTCCAGCAAACTCTCTGGCTTCAGCCACCACCGAACTGGAAAGAGATAATGTGCTTTGCCAAAGGTGGCAAGGATGGCCAGCAGAGGCCCTGGTGCTCCTGTCTCTCAGCTCAGATCTCTCTCCACTGCACCACACTGGCTTTCCCAGAAGTAAAGGTCTCAGATAACCAGCTTGAGTCATTTTTATAGCCATATAGAATGGCTTGCTTCTGATGAATTTATGTACCCTGTTGTGCCTTTATAAGATCATCCGAAGTCTAGAGGAATTCATGGCATTTGTGCCTCTGTGCTCCATGAATGTCCGATGGGTGCCATGTGACATTATCAGCTGTGAGGATAGAAGGGTCTAAGGAAAGAAAAAGGCCAAGTAGATAAATGTGTATTTCCTGAAGCTGTTTCCACAGTCATTTTGTTATCCACTTGCCCTCTGACAGAAGGTGAGGAGACTGAGCAGTCATTGGCAAGGTTGTTAATGTCAACAGATTTGTCTGTGTGTGTGTGTGTGTGTGTGTGTGTTATTTTATTTATTTATTTATTTATTTAGAGACAAAGTCTTGCTTTGTCACCCAGGCTGGAGTGCAGTGGTGTGATCATAGCTCACTGTAGCCTCAGCCTCCTGCACTCAAGGAATACTCCCACCTCAGCCTCCTGAGTAGCTGGGACCACAGGCACATGCCACCATACTTGGCTAATTTTTGTATTATTATTATTATTATTATTTTGGTAGAGACGGGTTTTCACCATATTGTCCGGGTTGGTCTTGAACTCCTGTGCTCAAGTGATCTGCCCATCTTGGCCTCCCAAATGTGTGGATTACAGACATGATCCACCATACCTGGCTGTGTGAGTGTGTTTTAATTAAAGACCCAAATGGCGCCTATGCTAAGATAGCTGTCATTTTGCTCTTTCCATCATTTGTAGTTTGCTTTAGTAATAATCTCTCATTCTTAAACTGATTTTTACAAAACAAGAAACAGGGAATGGGATAGGGAATGTAGGGAGAGAGTAGAGAGAAGGCTGTTCAGAGATAAAATTGATATTTCTGTTCTCCTGTAGCTTTTTGCTAAAGTGGAACTTCAGCATAAAGCCACATATACACAGGCAGGAAGATGAGCGGACAACTGTCTGCAGGGAGCAGACTCTGCACAGTTAGCTTCCTAGCTGAAAAACACATCCCTCACTTAGTGTAAAAAACGACATGTATCTCCTGTATATTTGTCTCTATTTTATATTTCTAATATCTAATATATCTCTATTATCTATTATATTTCTGTCTCATCTAATATATCCTGTATATTTCTGTCTCTATTACTCTATTATAGAGTGAAAAATAACATGTGTCTCCTGTATATTTCTGTCTCTATTATCAATATTATCTGGCACTTTATAAAACCTTTGTGTTTTTCAGATTCTCTAAATATCTAAAAATAAGAAAGGCTAGTAAAAGATTTTTGAATGACAGAGCAGTTAAAGAATATGGGATAGTAGACCTGGAAGGATTTTAGAAATAATTTAGTCCAACTTCCTCATTTTGCAACTGAGAAAATGGAGCCCCAGATGAAAGTGACTTGTTCAAAGTCTTGCGGAAAGTTAGTGGGGTAGTGGTGTAATTCTCTAAGTGTCGTTAATATTCTTTCTCTGCAGAGGTCCAGATAAGAACAGGAACAGAGTTTGTTCTTCAAAGGCTCATCTTTGGGGCAGATGTGTGGTTGTCACCTTGGGTGTGCCTCTAATGCTGAGAGCCAAGGCTTTGCCTCCAGTGCCAGGTGCTAAGGTGGTTATGGCTGGGTTACTGGTGGTACGAGGAACTGGTAATAAACTAACAAAGATTGTATGGAATGAGAGGTGGTTTCTTTAGGATATAACATTAAAGGGGTCTATCCAGGCCTGCCTGACATTGTGTCCCAGAGTAAGGGGTCAAATGGAACTTCCCACCTGGTCTTCCTACCCTTGCACCTGTCCCACACCATGGTAGGTTTTATATGGGGACCTAGCCTGTATGCCCAGGTAATATCTACACCCTTCAAAGTAGCCTGTGCTCGACTACTGCTTGGGCCTAGAGGTATGCCCACTGCACTGTGTCCACCCTTGGGGCCTAGAGGTATGCCCACTGCACTGTGTCCACCCTTGGGAGCAGTGCTCTGAGAAGAGGCCTTGGCAGGATGCAGCCTCCTGGCTCTTCAGGAAGGCACTTCTGGCTTTGGCTGCCTGAACCAGCTTTGGGTGGCATGTACCTTTGGCGCCCCATTTACCCTTCTCCTCAAGGGTAAGGAGGATCAGGACAGAGCCCTCTAATGTGGCAGAGAGCAAGGAAGGAGTTCTTTTGCCTGGATCTAAGGCGAGTATTGGAAGTATTACTAAGAGAGGGTGTGGATTTAAGTATGTTATAAGGCTCTTGAGGTAGGCCTCCCTAAGGGACAGGATCTGGAGAAACCGAGTAAATAGTTGTTAGTTGCTGTTAGATTGAGGCATGGGATTCTCTAACCAAATAGATGCCCAGTGCAGCTGTCTTAGTCCATTTTGTTACTACAGACTGAGTAATTTATAAAGAGAGAAGATGTATTTCTTACACTTCTGGAGGCTTGGAAGTCCAAGGTTGAGGGGCCTGCATCTGGCAAGGACCTTCTTACTGCATCATCCCGTGGCAGGAAGCAGAAGGGTGAGAGAGAGAGAGAGAGAGAGCATGTGTGCGAGAGAGAGCGGGGGAGAGAGACAGAGACAGAGAGAGAAAGAGAGAGAGACAGAGAAGGGAGGAGACCAAACTCACCCTTTTATCAGGAACCCACTCCCCCAGTAATGATATCAATCCATTCAAGAGGACAGATTCCTGGTAACCTAATCATTTCTTAAAGGTCCCGCCTCTTGACATGGTTGCTTTGGGAATTAGGTTTCCAACACATGAATTCTGGAGGACACATTGACATTATAGCAGTAGCTATAGGTTTTTGAGAAAGATGAGAAAGATGCTCTAAGCACAATCACTCTGAATTTTTGGAGCCATCTTCTGATCTTGGCAGCAGGTTGGCAGTGAGAACTCATCTGGCACTTGCTAGAGGCACTTGCTAGAGGTCTCCCAGATGAGACCACTGGTGCCCTTTGCCCAGGCCTACACCTCACTTCCAGACTTCTAGCTCTTACCATTCTAAGAGGCAGGAATGAGTGGCCCTCCACATTGTCTTCCTTCCCATGCCAGCCTGTATTAGTTTGCTGCCATAATAAAGTAGCACCACAGCCACCTGGCTTAATACAGGAATTTATCATGTCCGGAAGTCCAAGAATCAGCCGGGCGCAGTGGCTCACGCCTGTAATCCCAGCACTTTGGAAGGCCGAGGTGGGTGGATCACTTGAGGTCAGGAGTTTGAGACCAGTCTGGATAATATGGTGAAACCCCATTTCTACTAAAAATACCAAAAAAATTAGCTGGGTATGCTGGCGCAGGCCTGTAATCCTAGCTACTTGGGAGGCTGAGGCAGGAGAATCGCTTGAACCCAGAAGGTGGAGGTTGCAGTGAGCTGAGATCACACCACTGCACTCCAGCCTGGATGACAGAGTGAGACTCCATCTCAGAAAAAAAAAAAAAAAAGTCCAAGAATCAAGGTGTCAGCAGGGTTGTTTCCTTCTGGGGACTGTCAGGGAAGGATCTGTATCTCTCCTTGGCTTGTAGATGATCATTTTCTCCCTGTGTCTTTTCATATCATCTTCCCTCTATGCATGTCCCCGAAGTCACATTTCCCCTTTTATAAGGATAACAGTCATGTCGGAGTATGGTTGATCTTAACTCAAAGTACATTTGCAATGACCCTATTTCCAACTGCAGTCACATTCTGAGATATGGAGGTCAGGACGTCAACATACAAATTTTGTGGAGAACACAATTCAACATGTAATATAGCCCGTGAAGGGAAACCCTCCAACAGAGATAAACCAGAGAGTAAGACTTCTGAGAGATGGAATTTAAAAAGAAGAGAGAACATCTCATGAGTTGACTCCAAGTTTTTAACCTCTTTCTCTGTCATGCAAAGCTCCACCCCAGCCATACAGTCAAGAGCAGCTGCAGCCTTTAATCCCTGATCTGGAGGGGGCAGTGGTGGGAAATGGGGATAAAGATGGAGCCGCTCACCATCCTGTGGTTTGAGTGTGCCTCTAGCAGAGGTGAGGATGCTTCCGCCCCACCCCACCTCACCCCACTTATTTCTTAGAAGACAAGAATGTGAGTATCATTCATTAATCAAATATTGATTAGGTACGCACTGTGTACCAAGCACTTCAAGTACTTCTCCAAAGATCCTTGCCCACGTGAAATTCTTTTTCTAGTAGTAAAAGGCAGAAATAAATAACAAACATAATAAATTAGTAAGTTACAGGTAGGTTAGTAGAAAATGAACATGACTTGGGGATTGGGGTGGAAGACGAGTGGATGTGAAATTTACAGCTGTCAATGGAGTAGTCCGGCCAGCCTCACTGAGAGGGTCAGAGGTGAGCAAGGACTTGCAGGTGGGAGGGGGTTGGCCCATTATGTATGCTGGGACAGAAGGTCAAGGCAGTGGAGCCTGCACCAGCCACAGCAGATTTGAGGAGCTGTCAGGAGGCCTCTGTGGCCAGGGTAGAGTAAGCAAAGAAGGGAGCTGTAGGAGAGGAGGTAAGAGACGAGATGAGAGATGGGCCATATAGGCCGTTGCAGACTTGGCTCGACCCAGGTGTGATGGAGTGAGTAGTGGCATTTTATTTGACATGCTTGTGAAGGCTCACCCTGGCTACATCTCAAGAACAGACTATAGAGGAGTGAGGGTGAACGCAGAAGAACTGTTCAGAGACGATTGCAGCATTTCAGAGGAGAGGTGCCCGTGGCTTGGAGCAGAGTGCTAGAAGTAGAGACAGTTCTTTGGTTGGATCAGTTATCTTTAGAATAGTTTCTCACTCCCAAGTCATTGAACCAAAATTGCCTGGCTGTATCCTCCTGTATAAATGTCTCATTCTGGCCCTTGACCAAGTCTTGGCTTGTATTATCTAGATTAGTGACTGTTATTGACTTAAATTCCATTTGCCCTTCTAATTACGGCTGAAAAGCAATCTGTCCCTCCCCAGATTGAATTTTTATTACTCATATTTTTGACATCAGTGATTGCATTCTGTTTGTGATATTGCAAGAGTATTGAAGGGAGCCCTTTTTCATTTCTAATGAATCATTTTTAAATAATAATTTTAAAATCATAATCCATAATCATTTTTAAAAATGATTATAGATTTTAAAAATCCGTAATAATCATTGTTAAAACTCAAAGACATTCTCACATAACATTTTCTTAGAGCCACCATTCATAACACTTAGCTCCTAAACTACAGACAATGATGGTAATGTTCTACACACATTAATTGTTGTAGCAGCCCGCAGTCTCCCAGTTGGGCAGATTGAAAAGAAACCATCAGTCTGAAGAAAACAAAAGAGCTGCCGTGTTTTCTGTTGGACCTGCTGCTGCTGCTACATGGAGTAGCAACTCCTTTTACTTGGATTGTGAAGCACCAGTGTGCGGTGCCCTAATATTACATATAACTCACTGTACCATGAGAAATGGAAAATTCCACATGCATGAGTCTGCTAGGGCTGTCGTAATAAAGTACCATGGACAGGGTGACTTAGACAACAGAAATTTATTTTCTCACAATTCTGAAGGCTGAATGTCTAAGATCAAGGTGTCAGCAGGGTTGGTTTCTTCTGAGGCTCGTCTCCTTGGCTTGCAGACAGCTGTCTTCTCTTTTGTCCTCAGATGATCTTCCCTCCACGTGTGTCTGTCTCCACATCTCTTCTCTTCTTTTTTTTTTTTTTTTGAGACACAGTCTCACTCTGTCACCCAGGCTGGAGTGCAGTGGCATGATATCGGCTCACTGCAAGCTCCGCCTCCCGGGTTCACGCCATTCTCCTGCCTCAGACTCCCAAGTAGCTGGGACTACAGGCGCCCACCACCACGCCTGGCTAATTTTTTGTATTTTTAGTAGAGATGGGGTTTCACCATGTTAGCCAGGATGGTCTCGATCTCCTGACCTTGTGATCCGCCCGCCTCGGCCTCCCAAAGTGCTGGGATTACAGGCGTGAGCCACCGCACCCGGCCCTTCACATCTCTTCTTATACTGATACCAGTCATATTGGATTGGGGTCCACCGTAATGACTTTATTTTAAATTTATTACCTATTGAAAAGCCCTATCTCCAAACATCGTCACATTCTTAGGTACTGGGGATTCGGACTCTAACCTGTGAATTTTGGGGGACACAACTCAACCAGTGACAGGCACCTTTGCGTTTAATTTTCTTTTGCGACAGCCACCCCCAGGCCCATCTGCTACTGATGTGCATTCTGTGCAGCAAATTCATGTCAGTAGTCTCAATTTTTGTAAGGTTTCATTTGTTGAGGGTGAAATTTGGTCATATGATTGGAACACCAGTTTGTGAGTAAAGAATAATGTGTATTTACAAATCATGATATTGATTATATTGTACATTGAACAAAATTCTAAAATAGAATTCCAAAAATTTGTCTGAATGATGACAGTTCATTTTGAATACGTACACAGCTTCTGGGAGCCGTAGTTAGTATTGTTCAGTAGTTAGGAAAGCAGATAGTTAGACTGCCTGGGTTACCATTTAATCTCCCATAATTACCAGCTGGTTACCCCTGGGAAAGTTACTTAAACCTCTCTTAGTCTCTTTGATGAAATTTTCTTGTCTTACAATGTAGATAATTACAGTTTCTACCTCATAGACTTATGATAAGAATTTAAAATGCTCATCTACATAAAGAATTTGGGAGAGTGTCTGGTACATAGTAAGTGTTCAATAAATGTTGGACTCTGTTATTTCCAGGGCAGCCACTTTGAATGAAGATACTCATTTGGGTAAATTAGGTCTGGTGTGTTTCTGAAAACGTATTTGCTAATTTGTTTGGACAAATTGTGTGTTTCTAGGGTAAGGCATAATTTCATCTGAGAGGATAGTTCTTATTTGTTATGAAAAATATGCAAGTTTTTTAAAAAGTGGGGATTGGTTTTACTCATTAAAGTACACGGAACTCTTGCTTATCAACATTGAACTGGTCTTATTTTCTGGTTTTCGGTTTGTAGTCCTGCTCCTGGAATTACGGTTTGGGGACCACAGTGTGATGGCAGCAGCAATGTGTGTGTGTTTGGGGGACTAATGTGACATCTTTGTACCCTAGGCCAGACACCCTAGTTCAATAAAAACAGATTCCCTGTTATCTTTATTATATTTTATAGTGCTGTGTAAACTTTGGTTTGAGAGAATTCTTCTACTATAAATAGCCTGAAACCCACAAGCATAGTACATAGATTCCTCATATCGTCTGCTGCCCCAACAATTGCTTTTATTGTGTATATACCCCAGGGATACAACTAATGTTAATAGTAGCCTGAGCAAAACATAATTGGGAAGGTAAATCTGTTGCAAAAAGGAATATAGCATAAATTAAATATAAATCAAATTAAATATAAAACAATGCATTTAATTATCTGCATCACTGCCTCCTTCCTCTAACATGGATATCTGAGAGGAGACTAATTTTCTTTCTGGGATAGGGCCAGATCTGAGCCCAGACCAGTGAACTGTGTCAACCCCTGGAAAGACGGTGCTTGACCTACTTTTTATGTGATATGTTGGGCATCAGCTAAAGGCACTGCCGTTTTGGTCAGCTGAAATTTCAGTATCAGTAAGAGGATCTACTACCTATCTGAATTGTTAATGCATGGGCTAGTCTTTGTGTGTGGTTGGGAACACCTACTTATAATATACTATTAAATGCTCATATAGGTTCAATGATATGGTGAACCATTTACTAAAAATGTATTTGTTGAATGGACTCTCAGGAGCCCAGCAAGGGAAAATGCATTTCTGCCCAAGGAAGGTTTTCAGTTTGGGCAGCAGGCATTAGCCACCCAAAGCTGGTGCTGCTGTTAGAATCAGAGGAAGAACCAGAACGGGTCCATGTTGGATGCTCTCTGTCCTTCTCTCCTCACCACCCTAAGTGGTTTCATCTGCCCCAATCTCCATGTCTGTGTGACACTCTGACTTATGTTCTCTCAAAAGATCCAATCCCTGGCCAGCCAGAGTCTAGCATTCTCCAGGCAGGATTCCAAACGTTGTTTTCCACTGTTCCCACTGAGTACACGAATTTTTGTCAGATGGCAACTCCTGAATTCTGAAGAGTCTGCTGTCACGTGCCCCACCTCTGTCAACCGTCACTTCCTCCATTTGGGCTGATCTCAGCTGGACTGGAAAACCCTCCTCTGTTGAAAGTAGGTCTAACGTGGTAATGACTGATTAGTACGGACCTGCACCAGTTCCCAGGTATTTACAATTGAAACGAGTTTGCTTATACTCAGAAGTGACAAATTGGTGGATGTGATAACATCAAAATATAGTTCTTACAGTTGCAGGACAAACAAACAAAAATCAGCAATTTGGCAGCTTAGCTTTAATACCTGGCAACCCCTGGTATAAGATTTCCTGACACCCTGCAACCTTTCCCTTCCCCTCCCCACACATACCCCAGAAACCTTGACCTTTCCTTTTGCAGGTCATCATTTAATCAAGTAATCATTCCTCTTCTAGCATCTATTACATTTTCTGGAATTGCTGGCAGCAGTAAGTGGTTGAGGGCAGGAACTACATCTTCATGCTCTAAGTTCCTAGCTTACTGGGTGCCCAGTAGATAGATATTTGAAGAATGAATGAGTTCGTGAATGCATGAAAGAGTGGAAAACTCTAGAATGGATGTTCTCACTGCTCTGAGCATCCACATAATCCAGTCCTGTTCTTCCTTCCCCTTTCTGACCTCTATCACTCTGTGGGGCCCGTGGACCCCATGAGAGGCTTACCCTGCTGAAGAGGCCTGCCTGGTTTTGTCACATTCAGACTTTCTTCCTCCAAATCGTCTCTCATAGTGCCGCCCAATTATTTTTCTAAAAAACGAAAGCATTTCTTTCATATTGCTCTCTTGCTGAAAAACGGAATGATTTCTCATTGCTTGGGGGATAAAACTCAAAACTCCTTAGTCTGGCATTTAATACTGACTAGAGCTTGCCCTTGATATTTCTTTAAAAATATTTTAATTGTAAATATTTCAAACATATTTAAAAATACAACACTCATTTATCCACCACTAAGATTAAACAAATAGTAGAATTTACTACCCCATATTTACTTTGATTTTCTTTTCCTGACTAAATAAATTTATTTTATTTTATTTTTTGGAGATGGAGTCAGGGTTTCACCACGTTGGCCACGCTGCTCTCGAACTCCTGACTTCAGATGATCCACCCACCTCGGCCTCCCAAAGTGCTGGGATTACAGGCGTGAGCCACCACACCCGGCCCCTAACTAAATAAATAAGCAAACATTATAGATACAGATAGGCCCCATCCCATCCTTCCCTCTCTTTTCCTACCAGAAATAGTCATTTCCTTGTTTAACTTTATCTTTCACAGCTCACCTTTGAGAACCATTTGGTCCAGTTAGATTTATCTTCTTGCTGGAATTTCATTCGTTTTTTTTCCCTTTGAGGCCCAGTTCACTTTTCACCTCTTCCGGTAAGCTTTCCCACTAATCTCCTAGTTCTAAATTGCTCCACAAGTTATTGTCTCCATTGCTCAAGGCAGACAATATTCTGCCTGGTGACAGCTTTTATGTAGCAGTTTTCTCCTAGTATTGATTTTCTATTCCCCTTATAGTAATTTTTTCCTCTTGCTTTATATTATAGCGAATTGCATGCATGTGTTTCTTCTCCACTAGGTAACAACCTTCAGAATAAGATCTGACTCTTAATTGCATTGATTCATTCATTCTACAGGTATTGACTGAGGGGTTACTAACAAGCTCCAGGAATTCTTTAAGCACTGGGGATGCAGGAGTGAACACAACAGACAGTCGCTGCCTTCATGGAACTTAAGTTCCAGTGTGAGAGACAGAAATTACATGAATAAATAAATATGTCAAGGTGAAAAGTGCTACGGAGAAAAGAGAAGCAGGAGAAGCCTAAGGGGGTGCTATGTCAGACATACTTTAAATATGTATCTCTTCTTTTTGCTCTACGTCAATGCCGAATGCAGAGGGCACTGGGTACATATTTGCTGAATTGCATGGTCTACTCAAATAGATACTATTTGATTCCCTGCTGGTGAGACACTACTCACTGTAGACCTTCCTTCTGGGAGGGTGGTTATAGGAATGCAGATTTTAATCCTTTGCTGCCAGGAGCACACCTTGGCTGTTCTTCCCGTTATCAGTAGATGTACACTCTGGGCATGATAAAGTTGTAATACTAGCTTTAGTAAGGCATAATAAGGGAGGAAAGATCTGCTTCCTAGCACCATATTTATTCCGTAGTCAAATGGAGCCAATTTGGCATCATCTTTCCTCCTGCACTTCTTCATCCATCAGACCAGTGGAAGGTTCACTTTTTGCAGTGTTCCTAACTGTAGTGGTTTTGAATTGTGTTTACCAAGAAGACCAATCTCCTCTTTTTAATTCTTCCAGCCTCCAGGAAAGAATAAAATCCCTCAACTTGTCACTTAAAGAAATCACTACTAAGGTAAGTACCTTTATACTCCCATTTTCCAAAGAAGCCTATGAAGTTTTCCTTTGACTTGATTTTACGTCTAGATCTTAGGATACCTGTCTTCTGCAAAAAAATGTAGACTTTGTCAAGCCATTTTGCAGGCCCAATGATGAGTTAAAAGAGCCAGGAGAGAGTGCTTCTGTCATAGTGGAGGTCTTGGCTTGTGGACACCCCAGAAATGGACTGGTTTGGCCTTTGCTCCAAAAGGAGCTGTCAATTTAGGGACTGAAAAAGGACTGCCACTATGCATATTGAAAGCCTTTGCTTAAAGATGCATTTGGGGCTCGGTGTGGTGGCTCACGCCTGTAATCCCAGCACTTTGGGAGGCTGAGGTGGGCGGATCACCTGAGGTCAGAAGTTCGAGACCAGCCTGACCAACATTGTGAAACCCCATCTCTCCTGAAAATACAAAAATTAGCTGGGTATGGTGGAGGGTGCCTGTAATCCCAGCTACTCAGGAGGCTGAGGTAGGACAATTGCTTTAACCCAGGTGGTGGAGGTTGCAGTGAGCCGAGATTGCACCATTGCATTCCAGCCTGGGAGACAGAGCGAGACTCCATCTCAAAGAAAACAAAAATGCTTTCAGGATGATAGTAATTTGAGAAATTAATTACTTTTCTTCCCAGGAGGGCAATGTCTGGTTTCCTCACAAATGAAACAGTCGGTGACTGTTTTTTTTGTTCTTTAAAGCTTTTCAGTTGGCTTGACAATCATTTTGCCTACTTTATCCATCGTTTATACTGCCATAGCAAGACCTTGGTTTGTGTACAGACAGAATATTCCCTGAGAGCACAGTCTTCATCATTCCCTGACAGCACAGTCAATTAAATTAAATAGTCAATGTCCTCATTAGTTAGGATAACCACAGTTTACATAACAAAAGCCCCTCTCATACGTATTTATACCTGGCCAAGTTATTGACAGATTGAGAAACAGGATCAATTACTCTGTGAATTATGACTAAATGTTGTGGCAGAGAACTGGGTATGAATCATTCATTATTTGTGGTAGGTCTGGGAACCAGGGGTGGTTGTACGATGGTCGAAATGTAAAAAGGACAGCTTGCTGAGCAGAGAGCAATGCAGCCAAGAGCCTGTTGGCCTGGAAGGACTCTCTTCTGCTCTCTGTGCCCAGGGAAAGAAAGTCTTGGACCCTAGATCAGGAAACACGCCAAGGGATCACCGCAGCTAAGCCAAAATCAGGGATGTGTTGTTGGCAAAAATGTCTGGAGTTACTCTGTGCATTTTCTCTGTTTCTGTATCTAATTTATTTCTGAAAACAACACCCAGTGATTTTGCTAAAGGTCACAGAGCCACAGGTTTGATGGGTAATTATAACTTGCATACGAAGAGAGCTTCCTGTTAGGAACAAGTGGTGCCCGTAAGACAGCATCGGAGCCAGGGACCCAGAAATGCTTGAATTCTGCTCTGCTCACCCAATGGCTCTGTCACCCAGGCTGGAGTGTAATGGCGTGATCACAGCTCACTCAGCCTTGATCTCCCGGGCTCAGGTAATCCTCCTGCCTCAGCCTCCCAAGTAGCTGGGACTACAGACATATGCTACCCTGCCCAGCTAAATTTGTTTGATTTTTAGAAAAGACCAGGTCTTACCAGGTTGCCCAGGCTGGTCTTGAACTTCTGAGGTCAAGCGATCCTCCTGCCTCAGTCTGTCAAAATTGGGATTGCAGGCAAGAGCCACCGCACCTGGCCTATCTTACATTTTCTACTGTTTATCAGGTGCGTCCTGATTTCTATGTAGAATTAAAAGATGGGAGGACTGTCTTGGGTCTGAGTTTATTGACTATCTTCAGAACATACTGTATGGGTAATATGAATGCATCTGTACACCAACATTGAAGATACAGGTGTGCCTATTATATAATGCAGATGGTGCTTATATGTGTGTGTGTATGACACTGTATATTGTGGATACACACATATACTGATATGCACCCAATATTAGGATTTGCTGAAAATTTCTGACTACTATTAAAGATCTTATATTTTCCCAAATATCAAAAATGGTTTTCTTTGTTTGCATACAGTCCTACTCCATTTGAGTTGCTATAACAAAGTACTGTAGACGGGGTGGCTTATAAACAACAGAAATTTAATTCCTATCACTTTGAGGCCTGGAAGTCTGGGATCAGGGTTCCAGAATGGCTAAGTTCTGGTGAGAGGCCCTCTTCCAGGCTGCAGACGATTGACTTCTTGTTGTATTCTCGCATGGAAGAAAGAGGGCAAGGCGGGGTCTCTGGGGCTTCTTTATAAGGGTATTAATCCCCTTCATGGGGGCCCCACCTTCATGACCTGATCACCTCCCAAAGGCCCCACCTCCTAATGCCATCACCTTGGGAGTTAGACTTTCAACCTATGAATTCTGGGGGGACAAAAACGTCTCCAACCGTTGCACATACCTTCTCTAATACATTTATAAAACTTTATAATTACGTTGCTTTTCCATAAAATTAAGGAACTCACGTCTTTGATTTAAAAATGTAAACATAAAAGCCCCATTTGATAATGAGTTCCTTGGTATCCAATTTTATTTGTAAATAAAAAGGATACACAGGTTTTCTGGGGATGTGTATGTGTGTGTGCAGAGGTGGATAGGTATGTGTGCACAGACATGAATGTGTGTGTGTGTTGTGGGCAGGGGCCTATATTAGTCCACAGAGAATTAAAACAAAACTGTCCAGTCACACAAAACACCTTTCTCTTTACTTTAAACTAGATTGACCAGTGACCATGAGCTAAAGGTCTCAGCTTGACATAGCTTTCTTTCTCTAGTGTGTTAGACACACCACACACACACACACACACACACCCCTACCTGATATTCTTTAGATTCCTGTCTCAGAAAGAAATGAAACCTTCCTTGCACTCATTACATTTCTTAAACTCTTATGGGTTACCCAAACCAAAAGTAATTAAGGGATAAATGAGATGGAAGAAACAGTTGGAAATAAATGGGATATCTGGAGATTGGTAGATATTAGATTACATCCAGCAGAGCCTGAAAGAATGAACATTGCAATTTAATAAGAAGATTCAGAAAGGTTGTTTAGTATTAATATTGACAGCTTGAAAGATAGATTTGTTCAACAAAGGAGAAACTGACCCAGTTATGATTAACAGATACTGTTGACTAAAATCAGGAATATTGGACATAGACTGGATGAGACATAAGAATTATGGCTGGTGTTACACAGTTAATGGAAATGCCCTCAGACCTCAGATGACATTATTAAATGGATAGGATGGGATGTGCCAGTCATCCGGGTTTGAGCCAAACTAAGACATGGTGCTGGGGGAAGGGATATCTTCCTTTTGACTCTGGTTCTGACAACCTGAAAAGTCTCAAGACTGTTGAAAGGGTCTCGGAATTAATTACTTTGGACATGTGGATGCCCAACATCACCAGTGCAGGCTTTGGTTTAGAGGCTACCAAACTGTCGTCTTCATCCAGAGAATGATTTTTATAAAAAAGATGTTGGAAAATTACAGCCACTGAATAGAACATATGGAAGTCCATGAGAGAAATAGTGGAGTATTTTAGGCAGGATGGATGAGGTCTGCCTTGACTCTAAAAATAATCTCAATTCAAACTGATATAAGAAAACATTTAAAGTTGATGGTGTCCAACAAACCCTAGATTCTTCTGGGAAATTAAATTTTTCTAGGTAGCTCATTAATCTGAGTCTAGATAACACTGGCGTATGAAAAGTCTTGAGACTGTTGAAAGGGTTCAAAAAAGGAAAAAAATGTGATGTTTTAGCCTCCAACAAAATAAAAGATAACCTAAAGACATTTGGAAAAAGAAATTAAGATTTAAGATTTTTGCTATTTTTGAAAAACCAAAGAAAAAAAACTGTAGGATGTGTTTGGAATGTCATGGGAAAGTGCATGATAAAACTCTCAAACCTTACTGAGAGTTACTTGTCTATTTTTCAAATCTGACTTGCCAGCAAGTATCTATCTGCCTTCAAAGTTTCCCTAAACAGTGTCTATTAATACTAGTAATTAAATTTAGCTTGCAGCTTTGACCTTCATCTCAATGGCCATATCTTTATTAAAACACTGTGTACTATGTGCCAGGTACAGAGCAAAGTCCCTGCTCGCATAGAGCTCGTATCCCAGCAGAGAGACAATGTGGAAACAAAGGAATAGAAGTCCATGGTGGATCATCTGAGTGGAAGCCGTGGAAAAACATCAAGTGGAGGGAGGGCCAAGGGAGGTTGCTATTTTGGGTGGGTAGTGAGTAAGGCCTTTCCTCCCAGGCAGTGACTGAGCAGTCTCGAAGGGTATGAGTGAGCCAAACCACCAGGGACTACAAAAGTGATGCAGACAGGAGGATTCAGCAGAGGCCTGGAGAAGGCAGGAGGCAGGAGTGATGCAATTGTGTTAGCTTGTGGTTGCCCTCTGTTAGCTCCTATCAGTTTTGTAATTGGGTGTGGGGTGATGACGGGCATATGCTTGGAATACGCCATTGCTCACTTTATTTTTGTTCTTTTTCCTACATTTCCCTCCCTCCTTCCCTTCTCTTTCCTTCCCTTCCCTTCCCTTCTCTTCCCCTTCCCCTTCCCTCCCTCCCTCCTTCCTTCCTTCCGTGCCTCCCTCCCTCCCTCCCTTTTTTTCCTATTTCTTCCTCCCTCCCCTCTTTCTTCCTTCTCCCTTCCTCTCTCCCTTCTTCCCTCCCTCCCTTCTTTTTTTCCCATCCTCCCTCCCTTCCTTCCTTCCTTCCTTATTTCTCACTCTCCTTCTCTCCCTCCTTCCCTTCTTCCTTCCTTCCTTCCTCCCTTCCTCTCTTCCTCCCTTCCTCTCTTCTTCCCTTCCTCCCTTCCTCCCTTCTTCCCTTCCTCCCTTTCTCCCTCTCTTCTTTGTCTTTCTTTTTCCATTGCTTGCTTTTTGAACGTTATCCTCCAATTACTTTTCATCACCCCTTTTAATTACTTACAAACCCAGAAATCTCTGACCTGGCTGTTCCACTGCCTTCTGATTTTTAGCTGAATAAATGATGATTGCTGGTCATTTCTCTCCCCCTAGGTGTGTATGAGTGAGAAATTCTGCAGCACCCTGAGGAAGAAAGCTAATGATATTGAAACCCAACTACCAGCCTTGCTTGAAGCCAAAATGCATGCCATATCAGGTAACTGGCAGTGTAGGAGATGTTGAAGCTGTCCAACTAAAATAATGACAGCCACCAACGCATCGTGTTTTGTCCTCGATGAACATTCCACTGTTATTATGTCCTTCTCAGACATCTGAAAGCTTTTCTGGGAAGTTTCACTAATATGCACATAATATAGCAGAAGTTGTTTATGTGAGTACCGTATTTGGGACTTCCAGTTCCTGTTTCTTGAAGAGTTTAGAGATTAAATGTACTCTGTGTGCCATATGATTCTAGCAGATGTGTATGTAGCATTGTGTATCTGTAAATACTGAATGAGGATTATTGGGTGTGATCAGACCCTTCCTACAGGGGGAAGGATGGTAGCATGAGAAAAATTGATGTCCTTAGTTTGAAAATCTAGTCATAGAAACTTGGCGAATCCTCAAAGGATTATGCTCCCTCTTACTGTGGCAGTTATTAAGGAATTGATTTTTCCATTAATTAGTAGCTTGAAATCAAGAGTCTCTAAAAACAGTATCTTATCCTATCATTAGTGCAACAAATACACTCCTCTGTATTTGTTATTTTATTTTCACAATTGCTATATTAGGTAGATGGGAGGGAGACCGTGATCCGAATGGACTGATGGGGAGGTTGAGGCCACGGGATGTGTCCTTTGGTTAAGGTCACTCAATTAGCTAAGCAGTGGCAGATCTGGGGCTGAAGTCCAGGCCCTCTCTCGGTGTATTATATATGGATTTTTAACCCAGTTACGTAATGACAGCTTCAAAAAGTTCTCTGAGTTTTATAGGTTGAATGGACCCAGAGCTCATCAGCTTCAAAAGAATCATAAAAATTTAACGAAAAGTTATAATAATTACATGTATAATAATTACATGTAGGGTTTTAAATGGTATTTTAAGAAGGAATACAATAATTGGCAGCTTCTGCTCCTCAGATCATTAAACAACTAATGTTGGCAGCTAATGAGCAATTTGGTCCCTGGTGCAGTCACGCATATTATTTACAACCAGTAGAACATGGCAGCGCGAATGTGGGGCTTGGCTCTTAACAGCTTCACATGCCATTTACTTCAAATTATGGGCCCATTTGCTAAGAGAAAAAAAAAGAAGATTGAACACAGTCTTGCTTCTGAGTTAGGGTTTTTGCCTTTCTTAATCAATATATCTTTCCCAGGAATACAGGTGGATGAGTCTGTATTAAGCCCGAGGGAAGAAATGTATAATTCAGGCAGCAGAGATAGCTTCACTCCAATGTGAACAATCTCTCTTCAGACTCCAGGGAAAATGCCTAAGATGGTATGTTGCGTATGGGGCAGGTTTCCTGTTTTAGCTCTTTGGTCATCTGAGAAAATTGGTGAGGCCTGATCTGCTGAAGGATGACCTGAATTAACCCGCCTGGTAACTGACCTTTTGACCTCACTATTTTCCAATTGCTCTGTATGCTCTTTAGTGGACGGGCCTTTCAGTCAATGGGCTGTCCCCATGGGTGGTACTAGTGATGAGGTGGTCAACATTTTTTTGCAACTCCTGCATATAATGCTATTTCTGTTTCCTCCTATTTCAATACCTTCAGAATGGGCAAACAAACCCTCACTCCATTAGGTAAGATTCTTAAAAGCCCTATTGAATGGAGAGGATCTTGTTTTTTTTTGAGTCGGAGTCTCGCTTAGTCGCCCAGGCTAGAGTGCAATGGCGCGATCTCGGCTCACTGCAAGCTCCGCCTCCCAGGTTCATACCATTGTCCTGCCTCAGCCTCCCGAGCAGCTGGGACTGCCGAGCAGCAGGTGGGTAGGCACCCACCACCATGCCCAGCTAATTTTTTGTATTTTTAGTAGAGACGGGGTTTCACTGTGTTAGCCAGGATGGTCTCGACCTCCTGACCTTGTGATCCGCCCTGAATGGAGAGGATCTTAAGAGAGGTCCTTAAGATTCTTAGGGGGTCTTTTGTCTGTCTTCAAGTTTCTATGATTTGCTCTCTTAGATTTATAGACTGATTGATATGGTTTGGCTCTGTGTCCCCACCCAAATCTCATCTCAAATTGTAATCCCCACATTCAAGGGAGGGACCTGGTGGGAGGTGTTTGGATCATGAGGGCAGTTTCCCCCATGCTGTTCTCGTGATAGTGAGTTATCATGAGATCTGATGGTTTAACAAGTGTTTGGTAGTTCTTCCTGCATTCATTCTTCTTGCCACCTTGTGAAGAAGGTGCCTTGCTTTCCCCTTGCCTTCCACCATGATTGTAAGTTTCCTGAGGCTCCCTAGCCATGCGGAACTGTGAGTCAACTAAATCTATTTTCTTTATAAATTACCCAGTCTCAGGTGGTATCTTTATAGTAGTGTGAGAAAGGACTAATACATCCATCCTGACTGATCTATGGCCTGAGGTCCTTTCTTAATTTGAGAATTATTTGCCATTTGCAGAGAGTAGGAATAAGAAATTAGTTTCATTTTCAAACCTGACCAGATCTAGCTCCTTTACATGTGACAGTTTATTCTTTAATTCATCTCTCTTCTCTTGCATTTCATCACAGGCAGTGACAGGAGGTCAGTGGGCACTTCTATATTCTGACTGGAAATCTCCTTGGATATCTAATTACAATTATTAGGGACTCCTTTTTATATTGCCTCAGTTGGTAACTGAGTGACTTTTTTGCCACCACAAGGATCTTTTTTTTTCTAGTTTCTGATATATTTTTCTTACTTTTTTTTTTATCCTTTACTGAGGCCCATGAGGCTTCTGCTTACTACCAAGTCCCAAAACCAATGCCTCGATTTTAGGATTTTGTTACAACAGTATCCCATATCCAGATACCAAAATCTGTTTTCATTATCTATTGCTGCATAATAAAAAAAAGTCACTTTAAGACGTAATGACTTAAAATATTACCAGTTATTTATTTTGCCCATGGAAATACAATTTGGGCAGGGGTTGGCAGGGACAGCTAGGGTGGCTCAACTGGGGTGGGAGAATCCACACCCAAGATGGTGCATACATATGGTCTGGCTGTTGAGTGCTCTCTCTGTGGGCCTCTCTATAGGCAGCTTGGCTTCCTTACAACATGGCTGCTAGGTTCCAAGAGCGAGTGTCACAAGAGAAAGGAAATGGAAATTTCTTATTGTTCAGGTCTGAATTCAGAAACTGGTATGCATTTCTATTAATGTGTAATAAGTGACTCCTCAAACTTCATGGCTTGAAACAGCAAACCTTTATCTCTCACAGTCTCTGAGAGACAGGAGTCCAGAGTGACTTAGCTTGGTGGCTCTGACTCGGGGTTTCATAAGGTTGCTATTAAGACACACTTTCGAGCTGCAGTCATCTAAAGGCTTGGCTGGGGCTGAAAGATCTGCTTCCAAACTCATGCATGTGTTGTTAACAGACGGCTTCAGTTCCTTGCCACAAGAGCTGTGCCATAGGACCTCTTGCAACATAGCAGCTGATTTCCTCAGAGCCAGTGATCTGAGGGAGAGAGAGCAAATAAGACAGAAGCCACAGATGCCAGGTGCGGTGGCTCACGCCTGTAATCCCAGCACTTTGGGAGGCTGAGGTGGGCGGATCACAAGGTCAGGAGATCGAGACCATCCTGGCTAACACGGTGAAACCCTGTCTCTACTAAAAATACAAAAAATTAGCTAGGCGTCGTGGCAGGCGCCTGCAGTCCCAGCTACTCGGGAGGCTGAGGCAGAAGAATGGCATGAACCTGGGAAGCGGAGCTTGCGGTGAGCCAATATTGCGCCACTGCACTCCAGCCTGGGTGACAGAGCAAGACTCTGTCTCAAAAAAAAAAAAAAAAAAAAAAAAAAAAGCCACAGTGTCTTGTTAGGACTTAGCCTTCAAAGTCACACAGCATCACTTCTGCTTAGTGACTAGAAGCAAGTCACTAAGTTCAGTTCAGCCCACAGGCAAGGGGAAGGAAACAGGTTTTACCCCAAAGGAGGAGTATTAAAGAATTTGGTGGGCATATTTTTATAACCACTGCAGTGTTACTTCCATTGTGTTTTATTGGTCCAGCATTCCTGGTGTGCTGATTCAAGGGAAGGGCCATTATAACAAGTCTCAATAGGAGGTGTGTCAAAGAGTTTCAGTGCCATGCTCTAAAAAGTGCCACAGTGTTTATTGAGACAGAAGGATTTTGAGAACTGAAGACCTGGACAGAGAGCTTTTCAGTCAGAGGAAATGGCCTGTTCCATTTATTTACTGAAAAGAAAAATATCATGGAGCATCTACGAAGTGTCAGATCTGGTTCTAGGTACTGAGGATGCAGTAGAGAACAGGACAAGATCCCCCTTCCTTTTTTTTTTTGAGACAAGGTGTTGCTCTGTTACCCAGGCTGGAGTGCAGAGGTGAGATCATAGTTTACTACAGTCTTGAATTCCTGGGCTCAAGCCATCCTTAGCCGTAGCCTCTGGGGTCACAGGATTATAGGCATGAGCTCCTGGCTCAATGTCTCTTCTTTTTTGATAGCTGTGTTCTCCCATTGGCCACAGTGGAGTGGAGCTAGATATGCCTGGGCTGAATGTGGAGGAAAAGCTCAGCTATTTCTTCAGGAGGAAGAGTAGTCTAGATTGGCCCAGGTATAGGATTAGTATTGTGGTAGCTCTTCAGAGTTGGTTAGGACCAGGATACACAGAGCTCTGGATTGTAGGCTAAGGATAAGAGCATTTTAGGAGCGATTACAATGTTTTCGAGGAGTAGTGACATGACTAAAACCAGACTTTAGGAAGCGTAATCCGGCCATGTTGTACACAGAGGGATGGATGTGGTAACACCTCGGGAGTCATGGAATTGACTAAGATGTTAGAAATGAAAAAAGGAAGAAAAGTAGGCTAGTATAGGAAATCTACTACAGATAGGTAATTATTGATTTTTGGAAGAACCATGATGATATTAATATATCCAGTTGAGTGTGGTGTAATACACATTAAGAAAAGTAATTTAGAAAGCCCATCATTTCTCTCCCTTTTCACTGACCTGTACACACCTTAAATGTGTTTTGGTCACCTCTTTTCTTTCCATTCTCTATTTCTGTTTCAATTTTCCTGTTCAGCAGAGAATAGTTTAGTTTAAAGCAGATAGCAAGAGTGGATTCTGTTGTTACTGTCCTTCCTAGACATATCAGTCAGTTCTCACACTGCTGTAAAGAAATACCTGAGGCTGGGTAATTTATAAAGAAAGGAGGTTTAATTGGCTTATGATTCTGCAAATTGTACAGGAAGCGTGGCAGCATCTGCTTGGCTTCTAGAGAGGCCTCAGGAAACTTAACAATCATGGTGGGATGTGAAGGGGAAACCAGCACTTCACATGGCCAGAGCAGGAGGAGGGGGGTGGGGGAGGTGCCACACACTTTTAAGTAGCCAGACCTTGTGATAACTCACTATCGCAACAACATCACCAAGGGGGATGGTGCTACATCATTAATGAGAAACTGCCCCTATGATCTAATCAGTTTCCACTGGGTCCCACCTCCAGCATTGAGGATTACATTTCAACATGAGACTTGGATGAGGACACAGATCCAAGCCATATCACCAGAGAAGGAAAGTACAGCCCTGAGCTCTATGCATACTGACTTAGAGGAAGAAACTCACCAGGGCGGAGAGATTTCTCAGTTTCTAAGTGCAGGGGCCATACAGTTAGTAGAGAGAAACTTGGGCTTTGGAATCTGAGAAGCGTGTGTTCAAGTGCAGCTTTATCATGACTTGGCTGAATGATCTTGGGCAAGTTATTTAACCTTTTCAGGTCTTGTTTCTTCATCTATAAAATGGAGCTAATAATAATATTGCCTATCACATTAGGTTGTTGTAAGAATTAAGTGAGGTAGTGAATTAGAATAATGTGGTACATCAGTATATTAATACACGAGATAATAAATATATGAATGTGACGTCTCTTTCCACAGAGTGAATACATGCTTAGCTAGTGATTGTTAGCCATGCATCTGAGTTGGGGGAGACCCAGCCAGGAGGTGACTCTCTGAGTGACACTGAGGTGTCACTCAGTGCTACAGGTTCCCAGCCAGTGTACCTGTAGTAAAAGGGCAGCAGTGGCATCCATACCTCTTAATCCAAGGCAGCTTTGGCCTCAGTGCCTGTGCAGTCTCCTGACTGGCCAACTAGGCTGGGCCACTTGTCAATGGGGAGGATTCATTTTTTTGTTTGGTTTTCAGCTCCGAGTTCAAAAGCCTGGGAGACCTCCTGGCTTCTCTCCCAGAGCTGGGTCACATATTGTTAACCTGGGCCCTGGAGGTCTGATCAGTGTCCTGGCTGGATCCAGTGCAGTAAGAGAAGCCAAGGAGAAGAGAGTCTTCCAAGGCCTGAAGCAGGTCTGACCTAACTGCCCAATGTAGGAGGTTTGCCCTGGGACAAACTGAGGTCCTGCAGGGTTCAAGGGTGAAAGGCCTTTTCTCCCAGGAGGCAGCCCCAGACCCACCTTGCTGAACTGGCTGCCTGGAAAGGAAGTGAGAGCGAAGATCTCAAAAAAGAGCAGCTCTTTAACCTCTGTGCTGCTCTCACTGAACACTCCCGCCCTCTGCCCAGGACTTGATGGGTTTAGCCCTGGCCGTGGGGCAGAGCGAAGGGAAAGCGTCGGTGCCCTCTAGGGCCGAGAGTGTGGCACTACAGCAAGTGTGTGGTGGGTGCGGCTGACTTGTGCTCTGTGACTACTACCCATCCCCATCAGAAACCTGGGCCTGTTTCCTTCTCTGGAATGGTGCTGGGACTTTCCAAACCATGGACCCGTAGCGATGAGAGTTGGTGTCTTGAGTCTGCGTCCACCGTCTGCATGCCATGCTTGCCTTCCCACTGCTGGGGGCCCTCAACCCTCCTCCAGTTCCCATGTCTAAGACTTAGCAACAAGCATCCTTACTGTGTGTTGGACTGTGGGTCTGCACCATTCTGAGGCACGGTCCTATATTGGGCCCTAACTCTATCGGTGTTCGTTGACCTGGCTGGTATCACAGTCCTCATCTGGAACGGGGCCAGCCAAGCTCTGGCCACTCCCTTGCCCTGGGACGAAGGCTCAGCCCCTGAGGCCCGGCGAGTAGTCAAGGCTGGCTCTCTGATGCCTGGCTGCTCTGATGCTGGCATCCTGCATGCACTTCCAGCTCCAGCCTTGTCCTGCTCAAATTACCCCTCATTATTGATCTGGTCCATCTGTTGAGTCACCCTCCAATTTTTTTCTTCCACTTTGTTTAATGCCTGGCACTCAAAAGACAGCCAGTAGAAGTATTTGTTTTTCAAAAAATGGAGCCTCATTCATTGGTTGCTGATCCCTAGAATCTGTTGTTTTCATACCTCCTTCACTTGTTAGGATTTTCGTCTCCTGCCCTGACTTCAGTGGGTATGTCTGGTTTTAAGCCCCGGTCCTCCTTCTCATAGGATCCATCCTCTGTCAGGTGATTGGAGCTGGCTGATATTCCAGCTTCTGGACGCTGGAAGCCAGCAGCAGTAGCTGCCTGGGTGACAGCCTCATTGTGTGTTGGCAGGCTTCTCACTCACCTTTTTTAATAAATTGGACCTGAAAATCTTGAAGCTAAACAAACACAGCCCTGCTATTTTGGCACAAGATGAAGGCCAGTCTTCAGTAGTCTATAAAAGCTGTGAAAAAAACTTTTAAAAGAGAATTATATCCAGGGCACCCAAGCTGCTTCCAGATGCCAGAGGCAGCCCTGCATTTAATAATATGCTTGCTGGAATCCCTTTAAAATGGTAGATGTTGGCCATCTTTTTCTTTTTTCTTTGCATTCCTGACAGAAGGACTTCCAATGTATGGCCCCAGTATTATTCCCTGTATGTTTTAGAGAAGCTCTAAATTCCTGTAGCCGTCCAACTTACGTTTTTCACTCAGACTGCGTGTTAGGATCATCTGGGGAAATTTAAAAATACTGGTACCCAGGCAGCACCAAATTCCTTCGGTCAGAATCTCTAGGGATTGTTCCTGAATATGGGAACCGTCATAAACAGTTTCCAGGTGGTTTTAATGTCCTGTGAGGGCTAGAACCACTGTACCAGCGAGAGGAGAGCTGGCCTGCCCTGCTCACTGCTGGCAGATGGACTCTTGAGTCACATCTTTGCACACCCAGAAGCTCCAGGCCCAACGTGCACCGTGGGTAAGTAGCTGCAACTGCAACCTGGCCTTGGCCTGGAAGCACATCTTGTAGGATCGCTGATCTTACTCTCCCCTGGCCTTCTCCTTGTCCTGGAAGATGTGCCTGAGGCTGAGAGACTTCCTTGTTTAATTCATCTAGCTGTCTGTTCTGAGAGCCCCCAGCTGAACTGAGGTTCCAGTCCCAGAGCAGCTAGCAACCTGCCCTAAGGAGAAATGAAGGGGAGATGGACATGGTATTTACTGCGTGCCTTTCATAGGATGCTTCTTTTACCTGGTAGATGGCCCAATGCTTAGTTGTCTGACCTGTGACCAGGGGCTCCTCGCCTGGGAAACTTGTTTATATGTCTTTGTGGCTCTTGCCTTTCCTGTGTTCAGTTTATGCCTACCTGCTCATTGCTCTGGCACTGGGAGCCCAACCTTGTGCTCTCTTGGGCGTCCCAGGTAAAACCTGGCCTGGGGCATCCCCTGGTTCTTCAGATTGAAGGTGCAAAGGCAATATACACCACAGTAGGAAACAAATTCAAAAAGTGTAATTTACAGATCCTGGGCAGGGAGGGCACAGAGAGTTGGGAGGGCAGTCCTTTGTCCCTGGGCCACTCCAGATAGGAATGAAGCGTCATGCAGAGAGAGAGAAACAAGGCACATGGCAACTAGCAGTGTGTATAGGGAGTAGAGTCTGGGCCACTGTAAGTTTTCAGGCAAATGTGTGAATGGCCTGTTTAAAGGAAGCAGTGGGGAAGGAGGGAGCCCAGTCTGCTAGTCAGGGGAGATGCCTCTAAGTTTTTATCTCTCCGCTGGCTTGAGCCATTGGGTGTGGTTTTCTTCTAATGCCTGGGCAGCTGTGTCGTTCCCGTTAGAGTCACCACATGATTCTAATTGCCTTAGAATTTATAGGAACCAGTTGGCAGCCCAACAAGTGGGCTCCTCTGGCCAATGAGGGAGCCTTCCCAGGACTTCCCAGTTCTGGGTGAGGGAATCTTCCCAGGACAGGCAGAGACCTCTGCCTGGTTATTAGATTGGCCGTCTTTGGTCTCACCTCAGTTTGGATATATATATATATATTTTTTATCTCACCTGCCCCCTTGTTATCTGCTTCCAAGAAGCAAACAGCTCAAATAATTATTTATTTTAAAATAACATAAGAGGATGTCTCTGATACTCTAAAAGCCTTTTTTTTGAAAAAAAAAAAAAAAAAAAAAAGGATGGTTCTATCCAATTTGGCATTTCATTTATAGAGAATAAAAACTATCTATACCCGAAATGTATTCATTGCACACAACTGTATTTGAATGGCAGCTTGAAATCTTCTCTCCTAACTGATACTTTTGGGGACAATAAGAACATTTAGACAATAAACTAGATTTTCTAGATAAACACAAAATGCGTGAATTTCACACATCCAGTAATGAAAGTAGTTTTTTCCTTAAATTTAGAAACAAGGATTTAAATTTCCCTCTTCTTCTGAATGAATATTTGGCACCCACCCAATAAATATATATCATTTTAAATTTTCTTGAGGAAATATCCTTTTCTTGCATAATTAATTTAAAGGAAATTAAATTGACCATGTCAGTTGTCAAACAAGGAAAAGTAAGAATTTTGCTTATTTGTTATTAATTTTATTTACAATAGTATTTAAAGGTAACTTTGTAAAATAACCCCTAATGATATAATCTAAAATAAAATAGATTGTATTTAAATCACTTTTTTATTATATACCAAGAAAAACTATTGAATGATTAAAACATTCTTAAGTGGGTTCTTAACATTGTGTGGAACTGGAAAGAGCAGTTCAGATCACAGAGGCATGGGCACTGTGTTCTAAGTGGTCACTGCACTGATTCAGAACAGCAGGGGCTGGCTCTGTACTGGGGTGGGTGGGTGCTCAAGGCCAGACCTACACAGCGCTCCTGTGTCTGCAGCTGTGGGGAAGCAGGAGAAACAGTGACGATGGTCCAGGAGAGGCCACTTAACGTATGGCAGAGAAACAAAATTCAGGGTACAGACAGTGGCTGGGAGCGTCAACGCAATCGCTTTCTTTCTTTCCTATTTTCCCTCTTTCTAAAACAGTCTATGATTTAGATCAGTGGCTGCAGGAGGGAGACAAGAGACCCAATAAAGATGTTTTCAAAGATGATGCCTATCTGGTGTGAAAAGAAATGAAGACCTACCCAGTGAGAATAAGCAAAAGCTATTATGCAGAGCTTGCTACAGCAAGGGAGTCAGACACCATCATTTGCAATTTGGCAGAGACTCAAAGGTGGGCAGACGAGTGGGAGAGCTTTATAGTGGAAAAAGGCGAAGGCTTCAGGTGTGCCCTGATTGGAGATTATCGATGTGGGGAAGCTGGAGGCAGCTCACTAGAAGCGAACATCCTGTGTGCTTGGTTAGGGGAGCATATTTGGCTTTCTCTGTTGGGTCCTAAGTTGGAATCGGGGACAAAAATTAGGGAAGCCATCAGTTATTAATCCAGTCCTGAACATTTTGGGCCAATTGTTACAGAAGTTATTATTTAGCTTCCTGGATAGTTACTAGAGAGCAATTTGGCTTCCAGCAGGTCTGACTTAGAGCAGGCCGGCTTCTGGGGTTGCTTTTTGTAGGTAGGAGTATTGTTTTCTGGGAAAGTTGCTGCACCTTGTGGATCAGAATTTCATCTTTTGATATGGCCTGGCTGTTGTCCGGTTGTATGTTTAGTCTGTCATCAGGCACCACATTTTCTCAAGCGGTTGGAAAGTTCTGTGTGTCCAGTGTTATCTTCCCCTCGTATTCTATGAAATATATGGCTGTCTGAAATGTTCGACGTGCAAAGCCAGCCATGGGGATCTGCTCACAGGAAATGCTTTTGGCTATCTCAGGAAGTCATGGTGATTGGAAGAAATGCACAACCCTGACAGAAAATGGCAAATTCTAGCTGAAGGGACCTCCAGGGAGAAGGGGTGTGGGGAGAGGAGCAGTTGGCTGGGGCTTGTTGGCTGCCTCCGTTGTCCTTTGGTTCAGCCAGCCCAGGCTCACAGCAGATATCCTTGACCTCACCAAGGGAAGGCTCTGAAAGACAAAGGAAGATCTTGATCTTGCTTAACTGTGCACTTGAGCTTGCAGTTCCTTGAAAGATCTGGTGTCACACAAGACAAATTATGCAGCACTCTACTATTTCTGGAGTTTGATCATTCTCAGCACTGGCTTTATTTCTTTTTTTCCACGAAAGAAGTATAGTTCAAATGTGGATAGGTGAAAGTAGATAATCTTAGGAGGATTGTTACAAACTGCAATGTCCATGAGTTTATGAAAGTGCCATGTGTGTGAGGGGTACCCCAGGTGAGAGGCCTGAGGATCGGGCAGGTGAAAGGGCCCATGTGGGCACCATGTGCTCTCTCACTTTAGTGATGATTTCTACCCAGGTATTGACTAAGTCACTATTGACGTGAGATCAGAAGAAACAAGTTCAAGTTCAGCAATCTCGCATGGGATCTTAGAACTCTGAAACTTTGTGACCTTCACAAGGTCACCTCTGGGTCTAGATTTTTTCACTGGAAATCAAGGACAATCATTAAGAGACTCCCCTTTCTGGATTTTTGGGAAGATTAAATGATACAATCCATGTAATGAGAGCATTGTAATCTCTAAAATCAAATTCTCAAATAATGACCTCAGGTGAAGGAAGAACTGTTCAAAATGCCCGAGGTACTATGAAGTACAGAGGGCGGGTATTTTTTTTTTTTAAGGGATGGGGTCTTGCTCTGTTGCTCAGGCTAGAGTGCAGTGGTATAATCAAGACTCACTGCCACCTCAAGCTCCTGGGCTCAAGTGATCTTCTCACCTCAGCCTCCCAAGTAGCTAGGACTAAAGGTGCATACCACCATGCCTGGCTAATTTTTAATTTTTTTTGTAGAGATGGGGGTCTTGCTATGTTGCCCAGGCTGGTCTCCAGCTCCTCAAGCTATCTTCCCTTCTTGGCTTGCCAAAGTGCTGGGATTACAGGTATAAGCCACCACACCTGGCTGATATTTGAATTCAGAGACGCTGAGGATAAGTAATGTTAGAACAGAGTGGGTAAAGTCAGCTTCAGCATAAATTGTGTTTATTTAATTTAAACACAATTTAAATTTTGTGTTTTGGCTATCTCAGGAAGTCATGGTGACTGGAAGAAATGCACAACCCTGACAGAAAATGGCAAATTCTAGCTGAATTTTAAATTGTGTTATTTGCAGAATAAAATATGTTGACAAGTGCTTTAAAAAACCTGTGAGAATACCCAGGTTTCATTCCCTTGTTGAAGAGCAGGCGGGCACAGCTATATTGGGATGCCATAGGTGGCATATTCTTCTCCACACACATCCTCCTTGGCATTTAGAAAGGGCCCGTGAAAGTTGTGAAGATTCAGGTCACAGATCTCTGATGGGACTTTCTTCAGGTATCAGCATTGACTTTCCAAATTTTCATCACTGAGCTTCTGACCAATTTCAGCAGTCAGAGAGGTCTGCATCAAGCAAGGTCTTGGTCTAAGCCTCATGGGATTAGATCTAAGGTCAAAATGCCTATAAAATATTAATCAAGGGCATTGTAGCATTTTCTCATGGCTTGGGTTTTGATATGAATGGTCTCTTTGGGAATTCACACTCATTCTGCTCTTTTAAAACGTTCACTTTTATCACTGTGCATTTTCCCAAGCCTTATTCCTCAGGATCAAAGAAAGGGCCCAGGCTTTAATTAATGATCTTTCCTATGTTTTACCAAGGGCACTGGTCTCTAGAGCTTGCAATGGGTTGCAAGGGATTAGAGGGTGTATTTGCAGCAAAACTTTTGTACCAGCACTCGCTCTGTATATGTAGTCTCTTCCAATTTGTTTTTAGAGATCTTTTCTTTCTGACTGTTTGTAGGAGGAAATGGCACGCTGTGGCATATTCTGCCTGGTGTCTCTGGAGGCATAGTTGGTGCCCATCCCACTTTTTATTAACTCTCTTGGTTGAAAACAGCCCAGAAGACGTGTTGGGACTTCATAAGCACAGCCTAAGGAGGGACATTGGAAGGTACAACATTGTACATGTGGCCACCCTGCCCCAACGCAGTCATACCTCTGTGCTGGTCCTCCTGCGAGCTCCCCAGAGCGTGGGGTCCCTTGAGGTTCTTTGTGGCATGCGGTAGGGGGCTTGATCCTCAGCTTCCTTGACTTGGCCATTGTTCAGGATGGAAATTACCAATCCAGGAAAAGTTTTATTTGAGGTTACTGTTTACAGCTTGAAGCTCATGGAAGTGCAGTCTGCTCTCCTGTGGACTTTGCGGGTTTTTCCTAAATGGGTCCAACCCATCAGCTTGGCATTTGGGGCACTATTGTTTTGAAGCAACTTCCTTGTGAGTTTAGTCTCAGCTCTTACCCCCTGCCCATTGCTCTCTAACCAGGGTTCCTATTTCTTCTTTTGGGACTCTTATATTCTTCCCTCCTGAAACTTGCGTCAGTCTCTCCTTCTGGGATAATCTCTCTTCTCGACCTCTCCTAGTATTTGCTTTTTCTTTGGAAGGCACCTTATCCCCTTTATTTTATGGTAACTTCCTGGAGAGCAGGAGCAGTACTTGTTCTCTTTTATGTTTGTCATGTTGCTTTAAACAGTGAGAGACAAACACCTGAGTCTCAGTAGGGTCTTTATTCCAATCACGGCATTGGAAACTATGGACTTCAGTGACAGATGTTATGTGCTAGGTTTCAGAATGCCTTTAAGGTGGGAAAACATTTTGTATCATTTTCAACATTTGTATCAGTTTGAAATCTGCCTGCTAAGTAACAATAAAGAAGCTAGCAACATAATTTATGTTTAAAAGGAGGTGTTCTGGGGTGATGTTCGAGTTGGAAACTTGCCCTATGGTTTATTGCACTGTGATCTTCAGCAAGATATTTTAGTTCTCCAGATTTCCACTTTCCCAATTGTAAAAAGAGATAACAATATGAATTTCGGTGAACATAAAAAGCACCCATTATTTTATATATTACAAAGAAAGAAAAATTGCTGTCAATTAAGCAGTTACAGTGCTTTCTATGGTTTAGAATTTTTATCTTATACTTACTGATATAGCTCTTTTAGATGTATTTAGGCTTTTGAAAAATCACATATCACTCATTAAAAAGGAAAATAAATTGGTTAAGGTTTTCCTTGGCATCTTCTTATTCAGTCTGAGTCTTTTGAAACACATTTGGACTCAACGTTGTCGAGGTTCATGTTTCCCCACACATCATCATCCTCTGAACCATTGAAGTTGTTGGGAGGCAACTTTTCTCCCCCAAGAATAAAGTGTTTTCTGTAGGATTGTCTGCCAAACTGCTAACACCTTTCTTCAAGTTTTGAATGCTGGTGCTTTCCCAGTCTTACAAATCCACATCAACACAAGATTTTCAGGCAACAGCCAGTACGCAGATGGTCCTAAAATAGTTTGTACATTGAAACACCAGGGGGTTGCAGATGGTCAGCCAGGCCAGGGAAAACAATCCAGTTATAACCACTGCATCCTGACTACTTCCTGGCTGATGGTGATTGTAGGACACATCCCTGTTTCAGAGATGTTAAAATGTAAAATAATAATAATAATAATATAAGATATAACCTGTTTCCTAAAGTTGTGATGACATTTAAAGGTGAGAAAGTTTGTAGCTATTATTGTGATTATGGTTACCATAAATTCTTAGAAAGCACAGTGGGGTTTTCTAATTAACACTAACTAATTTATGGGACACTCATTAATGTTATATATTTATTTATTCAATGTTCATGCTTAAAAATTTCTTAATTTTTCGTCTTTTTAATTGAGGTATGGTTTATATTCAATGGAATGCACAGGTCTTAAGTGTTTACAGTTCTTGAATTTTGACACCTGTGTTATGAACAGCCCTACCAAGAGATAGAACATTTTCATCACTCAAGAAACAACACCCTGTATTGTCCCAGTCATCATCGTTCCTTCTCTGTTCTGATATCTTCTACCATGGATTAATTTTGCCTGTTCTAGAACTTAATGGAATCATGTGGCACTACTCTTTTGCATCTTTTCTAAAGACACGTACATGTTGGCTGGGCGCAGTGGCTCACGCCTGTAATCCCAGCACTTTGGAAGGCCGAGGCGGGTAGATCACGAGGTCAGGAGTTTGAGAACAGCCTGGCCAACATGGTAAAACCCCGTCTCTACTAAAAAATAGAAAAATTAACTGGGCGTGGTGGTGGGCACTTGTAATCCTAGCTACTTGGGAGGCTGAGGCAGGAGAATCATTTGAAACTGGAAGGCGGAGGTTGCAGTGAGCTGAGATCGCACCACTGCACTCCAGCCTGGGCAACAAGAGTGAAACTCTGTCTCAAAAAAAAAAAAAAAAAAAAAAAAAAAAAAAAGACACATACATGTTGCTGCATGTATGAAGAGTTTGTTTCTTTTTATTGCTGAGTAGTCTTTCATTGCATAGCTATAGTATTATTTTTGCATTTTCCTGCTGATGGACATTTAGGTTGCTTCCAGTATGGGGCTGGCTCTCAGGCATAAGACACTATGAACATTTATTTGAGTGCAAATATTTTTGATGACATGTTTTCATTTCTTTTGTGTAAATGCCTGAAAGTAGAATTATTGGATTAAAGGGTAGGTATACATTGAACTTTATGAGAAACTGGCAGAACTTTTCTTGAAGGGACCATTTTACATGCGTGAGAGTTCCAGTTGCTCCATACCCTTGTGAATGTTGACATTTTTAGTTTAGTTAATTTGAAACATTTGAGTGGGCTTGTAGTGGAATATTTATGGTTTTAATTTTTCTTTTTTTAATGATTAATGATGTCAAATGTTTTTTCATATGCTTATTGACCATTTGTGTGTCTACTTTGTAAAATGCCTGTTAAGTCATTTGCCCATTTTTCAATGGTACCATTTGTGTTTTAATTGTCAAGTTGTAGTATTCAAGTCCTTGTCAGTTAAACATAATGCAATGATTTTCTCCAAGTCGGTGACTTGTCGTCTCATTTTTTAGTTGTGTCTTTTGATGAGGAGAAGTTTTTAATTTTGATAAAGCCCATTTATCCTTTTTAAAATAGGTTGTGTTTTCTGTATCTTATCTGAAGTTCTTGCCTACTCCAAAGTCAATCAAATATTTATATTTTTTTGTAGAGGCTTTATAGTTTTAACTTTTACATTTAGGCCTGTGATCCACCTCTAATTAAATTTTTGTGTGATTTGAGGTATGAATCAAGGTTAATATTTTTTCCATGTAGATAGCTAGTTGTTCCAGCACCATTTATTGAAAATACTTTCTTTTCCTCATTGACTTGCTTTGGCACTTTCGTTGGCTGTATATGTGTAAATCCACTCCTGGACTGTTTATTCTATTCCATTGATCTGTTTATCTATCTATATGCAATGCCATATTACCTTGATTTATAGTGGCTTTAGCATTAGTCTTGAAACCAAGACTCACTTTTTAAGGATTGCTTTGGTCGTCCTCCTCCTCCTCCTTCTTCTTCTTTCTTCCTATTCTTCATTCTTCTTCTTCTTCTCCTTCCTTCCCTCCCTCCCTCTTTCTCCTCCTCCTCCTCCTTCTTCTTCTTTCTTCCTGTTCTTCATTCTTCTTCTTCTTCTCCTTCCTTCCCTCCCTCCCTCTTTCTCCTCCTCCTCCTCCTTCTTCTTCTTTCTTCCTCTTCTTCTTTGAGGTGGGGCCTCGCTATGTTGCCCAGACAAGAGTGTAGTGCTGTTCAAAAGTGCAATCATAGTGCACTACAGCCTCAAACTCATGGGCTCATCCTTCTAGATTTTATTTATTTATTTAGATATGGAGTCTCACTCTGTTGCTCAAGCTGGAGTGCAGTGGCAGGATCTCAGCTCGCTGCAACCTACGCCTCCTGGATTTAAGTGATTCTCCTGCCTCAGCCTCTTGAGTAGCTGGGATTGTAGGTGCTTACCACTGTGCCAGATTAATTTTTATATTTTTAGTAGAGATAGGGTTTCGCCATGTTGGCCAGGCTGGTCTTGAACACCTGACCTCAAGGGACCCACCACCTTGGCCTCCCAAAGTGCTGGGATTACAGGTGTGAACCACCAAGCCCAGCTCACTCTCAGATGTTTTAGAATAAGCACATAAATTTCTACAAAAGAACCTCATAAAATTTTGATTGAAATTGTATTAAATCAATGAATCAATATGGGGAAAATTGAAATCTTACCAATATTGAACTTCCAGTGTATGTATACAGTGTATCTTTTAAATTATTTGTCTTTAATTTGTCTCAGCAGTTTTTGAAAAATAGTTTTCACTGTAGAGCTCTTGCACATATTTAAAGAAGGTATCCCTTAGTATTATGAGATTTAAAATATTTTGTAAATTGTATTTTAAAAAAATCATCTTCTAGTTTTTTGTTATTTAGACATAAGATTGATTTTTGTATACTGACCTTGTATCCTGCAATCTTGCTACATTTAATTTACCATATATTTTTCTCAGTGCTTTACAGAATTTCTTGTTTATTCTTGTAACTACCTATGAGTCAGGTGTTATTGCAATTATATTTTATAAGAAATTTGCCCCAGATGTGCTAATTTTCTTGCTCCAGGTCACAAAATTTGAGTAACAGGGGAGGAATTTAATTTAGGTCAACTCTGATTATATGGCCCAGTCCCTTCCCACACTGCTATAATATGTCATCTCTTTGACATTTGTATATTATTTGAATGGAGTGACACATTGTGGTTTCTCTGGATTCCACTGGGACATTTTTGTGTCATCATACTTTACGGGAGATGGCTTCACCAATGGAACTCCTAAAACGGACATAACAAGAATAAAGTGATAAAAAAGACTGGTGATTTTTCCAGTTTAAGGAGAGCAATATTTTTCCAGGTTCTTTCCCCAGAGGACTGCTAAGGAAATTGTACTTAATCTCAAAGTGCAGTTTCTTTGCCCATGCTGTGAATGTACATTAGCTGCTGCTAGATCTTCCATGTGTGCGGATGCTGTAAAGCTTGTTTTCCCTCCTTCTCTCCCACAATGTGCTGTAGGAAACCATTTCTGTATGGCTAAAGACCTCACCGAGGAGATTAGATCATTAACATCAGAGAGAGAAGGGCTGGAGGGACTCCTCAGCAAGCTGTTGGTATTGAGTTCCAGGAATGTCAAAAAGCTGGGAAGTGTTAAAGAAGATTACGACAGACTGAGAAGAGAAGTGGAGCACCAGGAGACTGCCTATGGTAGGTAGTGCACAACTGTTTCCCGGCGAGATATTGATGATATTTGTTGTGTTTTGTGGCCAGGCAGGATGTTCTGTGCTTTATGTGAACGTCACTGTGAAGAGTGTCATGGAGCACATGGCCCTTTTCCTTGGGGACATTTTTGGCAGGCGCCTTGGCAAACTGAATGGAATTACTTGTCAGCTTTTGTTTTCATATTCACATGTGACGTCTTTTCTTTTTCTGTTCCCCATCTCACCCTCTGTTTGCTAATAGCCTTGTTATTATTCAGAGCAATCTCTCCCTTGGCAAGGTCTTGAGCATTTTCTTTGTGTGACAATTATCTTCCTTTTGTCCCTTGGCTCCATCTCCTAGTCTGCACAATCATAGACTAAATCAGACTGATCTGAGAAAATTGAGGGAAGACCATAAAGTGGCTCTTCTATGTGTGGACTTTCCTGAGAGCTTCTTTCCCCAGGAAGGATGATGTAGAAGATGTGAATGCTGCCTTAGCCAAAGTGTCTGCTTGTCAGAGGAGTTCAAGTGTTCCTGTGTTTTTTCCTTTTCCAGTTGTTAAGAGTAACTGAGCTTACTCTGAGATTTGCACCCAGAGGGATGGTCTCAGAAGATGCTGGTTCAGTGCAAATTGAGATAGTAAAAACATATTTCTTAAAAAATGGTTCCTAAATAAGTGTCCTTTACTAAAACAAATGAAAGAAATATATATATGAATAAATGGCTATATTTTACAAAGTATGCTTATTTAAGAAGAAATAAGAAAAAAACAGGGCTGATAGGAACCAGATTTGAAATAGGGCTTTTGTAAATATTCCGTAAATTGAAGTAAATGAAGAGTAGTATTTGTAAGCTAGATTGAGAAATGTAAAATCAGCCAGCTGAAGTTAAGTGCATCAGTTCGGGATGAATAAATTTTCTTTTAAAATGCCTATCAATTTGTGTAGAGAGAGGTTTCTTCATAGAGATATTTGAATCAAAGAGTATGTTCAGTAGTTATTCTGTCTTCTTTGTAATGAATACCCTTAAGCTGGCTTAACAACTCAGTACTTACCTTTTTTCTTTTCATTCTTAAAGGTCAAGCCTTGTTTTTGCCATATATGTAACTAGAGGCAGTATGTTTGAGGCTAAATAACTGTAGTACTAAGGAATGACAACATGCTCACCCAAGACACCACAGCCTAGTTTACTCTGTCATGATAGGAATGAGGATTGTACATTTGAAGTAGGTTTCTGCTATTGATTTTTTAAATGTATAAACAATGGAAACTATGGAATTTCTCATGTTATCACCACATAATTTTTTGTCACAAAATGAAGAATATATTATATCCAAGAATAAAGAGGAAGTGAACAAATTTGAGCAAATTTAGTCCAGCAATATTTTCACTGGAATAGTTGAGCCCTTGAAAGCCATTAATATCTCTTTTTAAAAAAAGAACCATGCAATATTTTTGAATCTCATCATTGTCACTTCACTAAGTATTTTCACAATGATGAATAAAACATAAACAAATGGAATGAGAGATTGTTACCATGGATGATTCTAAATTGCAGATGGCTCATTACTGTTGTGAAGCCTCTCTTTATGTTTTCACACTTGGATTTTTCTGGATCAGCCACCCTTTCCCTATACATTGATTTACACGTGCTTAATTTTTTTTTAACCAATTTGAGGTGAGTTGGCTTTAGGTGAACCAAATTAATAATCTAGGGTTGAGAGTGTGGGAAACAAATAAATAATGAATTCCTGAATATATTGAAGCTTTTATTTATTAAAATGTGATAAAACTGGGCCAAAGTCCATATTCAGCTTTTTTTGTGTTTTGAGGGTTAAAAATTCAGAGGGAGCTCTGTGTTCAAGTTTAAATGTAGAGGAAGTACAAAGGAGAGTGTGCTTATGCACATACACATATGCATGCATGTACCATGACTCTTTTTAGCCTTAGAGAATGAAACCATTTAAGAAATGAGCAATATGTAGTATTCTTAAAAAAGATTTTGATTTCCAACAATAGTTGTGGAATGCAGCATTCAGGGGAAAAAGGCAACTCACGGATGATCAAGCCACCCTGCTTGTCAGGAACCCAGACTCTTCTATTTTGTTCTTCTCTGCCCCGCAACATGTGCCATTCAGTCCAACCTGGCTGACCCAGCCACATGCATGTCCAAGTCCAGAAAAAAACAAAGAAGGAAGAGAGCTCACCTATCCCCTTTAAGTACCCTTTTAGAAATCTGTACACATCTCTGCTACGGCCACATCCCTGTGACCTTAACCTTGTTATGTGGTAACAGCTACTTGCAAGAGGGGCTGGGAGCCGTCCTTACCCTGGGCAGCAATGTGCCCCACTAAAGTGCTGAATTCTGTTTCCGTAGCAAAAGGGGAGATTTGCAGTCTTAGGGAACAATTAGCAGTGTCTCTCATACAGAGACCTCTTAATGATGTGAAGTGTATCTCTAATGATGCACCTGAGATGAATTTGCTGCATGCATCACTTAAAATATCATTGTATCTTGTGTCTCTGGCTAGATTGTGAGTCCACTGAGGTCAGAACATTGTTCTTAGGTTTCACTGTACTGCTTTGGTGTCCAGCATGATGTCTTTTAAAATAGTAAATATACTATATCATCAATATTTGTTCATTTACTGGCGCCAGATGTTAAAATGACACATGAATGAGTCCTCGCTTCCTGCATTTTAGATTGCAGATCCGGACCTTGAATCGTCTGCTTCTTTATTCATTTTCCAAATTAATGAGGGTAGTGATAAGTTGTCTTTCTTGGAAGGCGCTTGAGTTGTCTGAGTTGGATATTCAGTTTGGAGTGTCAGCAGATAGAACAGTACGGGATAGAAAAGGAACTGAAATATGCCAAGGTACTCAAGGGCAAAGGGAGACAGACCTCATCACCAAATCCGTTGGCTTTTGTCGCCAAGACACAATCTCTATAAAGAGATGATAAAGAAGTGTGCTTTAACTCCTGTCAGCTGTTCTTGAGACTTCAGGATAACACATTTGAATTCGGAGCAATGTTAAGTGCAGTGAAATAGAAGGAAAAGCTAAATCTATCTTCCAAGCCTTGAATATTTATGGAAATTAACTATAAACATTTAATTATTGTGGATTCCAATGTGTGTGTTTATTTAAAGAAGGGTGGAATGAAAAAAATCAGCAACTTTTACAGTTTGCTACATCTGCTTTTTTTTTTTTTTTGAGACAGAGTTTTGCTCTTGTCACCCAGGCTGGAGTGTAATGGTGCGATCTCTGCTCACTGCAACCTCCGTCTCCCAGGTTCAAGCGATTCTCCTGCCTCAGCCTCCCAGGTAGCTGGGATTATAGGCCAGCTAATTTTTGTATTTTTTTAGTAGTGACGGGGTTTCACCATGTTGGCCAGGCTGGTCTCAAACTCCTGACCTCAGGTGATCCACCTGCTTAGGCCTCCCAAAGTGCTGGGATTGCAAGCGTGAGCCACTGCGCCCGGCCTACAACTGCTTTTCAAGAAAAAAGGACAGCCCTCAGATTTACGCAACAGTTTTTCACCATCCCTTGTGTATAAATTGGTAATCTGTATTGTACTTTATTAATATTGTTGATTTCACACTGTAACTCAGCTATAAAGGAAACCGACGTCAAGGGGAGAGATTTAATCACAGAATAATCAGGACTAGAATTTTAAATAGGACATCATTAGCATGTTAATGAATTTTCCCACCTTATGCCAGTTGCCTGAGTGGAAAAGATACTGCAGATGTAGCTCAAAAATCTGGCTGGTTCCCTGGCCCAGTGAGCTGTCAGGAATCTGTGTAGGGTGATTCATAAGCTAAGTGAAGGGATTCCAAGTGAGAATACCAAGCAGCAAGATTTTGTTTTTCTGAGAACGATGGCTAACTGTGCCCAGCCGAAACTCATTTGTCTTTCGGTGAGCAAGAGGGGAATGGGAGGCAGAGAAGGGGCAGTTGAAGGGCAATGAGGTTGGAGTAGAGGCACCTTTCCGATTACAGTTTGGGGTTAGGACCTTTTGCTTTAGATAGAAAAGTTATAAGTTCACAATGACAAGATCTTGCCCTAATTCTTGGCACAATCTCATAATTTTTGAGCTTGAAATAGCTAATGAAAGGAAGCATGAGTGTCTTAGTCCATCTGCGTTGCTGTAGAGGAATACCTGAGGCTGGGTCATTTATAAAGAAAAGGGAATTCTTTGGCTCACAGTTTTGCAGGCTGTCTAAGAAGCATAGTGCCAACATGTGCTTCTGGTGAGGGCCTGAGGCTGCTTCCACTCGTGGCAGAAGATGAAGGGGAGCTGGCGTGGGCAGATCACTGGTGAGAGAGGAAGCGAAAAGGGAGAGAGAAGGGACATGGCACACTCTTTTTAACAACCAGCTCTCCCAGAAACTAATAGAGTGAGAACTCACTCATTGATGACCAAGCTATTCATGAGGGATCTGCCCCCACAACCCAGATACCTCCCATTAGGCTCCACCTTCAACACTGGGGATCAAATTTCAACATAAGGTTTGGAGGTCAAAGAAAAGAAACTATAGCAGTGACAGATTATACTGAGATATCGGTTTAACTCTGAAGTTCCTGGATGCAGCTACTTGCAGAATTTCACTTCACACCTATTAAGAAAAGTCTTTTAGTTTAGAAGTCCTGTGAGTTACAAGTTCTGCATATATAGGCAGTAATTATTTTTTCCACATATATCAGATATATGTAGAAGAAACATTGATGAAAAAGTAGAACAAAATAATAAAATCTATGGGTCTCTTTTATTGGCAGGGAGAGGGAGGAAATGGAGAACCGGGACAATACATATAACAAAGATAAAAACAATAAAATTAACAAACAACAATAAAATTTAAAAATGAAGACAGAAGAAAATGCCGATGTCAAGTGTTAATTATTTGGTTGAGAATATGATGTGATAATGAACTTCCTAGAAGTCAGAGCAAAAAAGACAGTTGAAGCATCATCCTTCTTCCTCATAAGCACCTGGAAAAGCACAGAGTTTTTTGGGAATTCAGAGTGATGCTAAATTCTTCAAGACAATTCTCTTGAAAGCATAGTGGAAAGTCCTCCTGAACAGATTTATAACACATGCAGAAAGCTCTTTTACTTGTATTATTATTTTTTACAACTTTTTATTTTAGGTTCAGAAATACATGTGCAGGTTCTTTATATAGGTAAATTGCATGTCATCGGGGTTTGGTGTCCAGAATATTTTATCACCCAGGTGATAAGCATGTTATCCGATGGTTGTGACCAACTACCTCTAGGAAAAAACATGTTAGGGGATCCCTTCAAAGCAGGAGGGACTGTGGACAGGAAAGACTGAAACCACATACACGTTTTAGATATGTAGGTATGTACAGTTTTTCCCACAGAAAGATCCAGTTTTTCAGCAGATTTTTAAAGGGGTCATTCTAAGATTCCTCAAATTTTAAGAAACATTAAGGTATTAAACTATGGAGGTGAATTAGGGCTTGGGCTAGTGAAGTTTAATATGGCATCTTCCAATTTCTGACATTATTCCGAGATGTAACTTAGTACCTAAAAAGTGGCTGGAGAACATATCCTGTAGACTCACCAAATGTCACTTCTTTCCTCTGAGCTTTGGCTAAGACCTATGTATAAGACAACTTAGCTCTGTGGGCCAGAACGGTGATAGTGCTCTTGGTAACAGAGGGCCAAGCCGTCTGCTTTGGAACCAGATGAGTGTTGCAGTGCTATGTGGCAAGAAATGTAGATGTTTATATGGGAAATAGATATGTGTCTGCCTTTCCAATTTTGAAATCTTCGGTCATTTAGATTAAAAAAATATGTCAAATAGGATCTTTTGGTAGAAATAAAAAAAATTCAAAATCTTTTCCCTCAGGTTTTTCTGATAGGCTGAGGTTTTAAATCTCTAATCATTTATCTTTGATTTGCCTTACTGATTACTTTATCACTTTATCAGGACCCTGATTAAATCTGTTTGTGTTTTTAATTTCTCTCCATTTTTTCATTTCCAATTACATCCTTGCATCACTATTAAGGTGATTATTTCCCTTCAGCCATTTTTGCCTGTGAATTTCTAAGCTTGAAATTTGCAACTAACTTTCTCCCTCCTTTATTAAGTCACTGTGATAATTCTTTTGGGAGGCATCCCCATACAGTGGAAAAAGCCTAGATTAGGATGTAGGGGGCGTCAGTTTAATCTCAGTCCTGCCCTTCCCTAATCATCTGCATAGCACCTGATATATATAACATCAGAATGTGAGGCTCAATGAATGAATAATCTTCAGCAAGTCACTGAATTTTATCTGAGTCTCAATTGCTTCATATATAATACTGTAGAACCAGATCCTGAAGTTGCATTTCCATCCATCCATCCATCCATCCATCCATCCTTTCCACAAGCATTTATTGAGTACTTAGAATATGCTAGGCACTGTGGCAGGCCCTCATGGTCCAGAGATGAATTAGATAGTCCCTGCGGCTACTGAGTTCCCTTTTAACTCTAGCCCCTTGTATGTGAATTTCCATAATTCAGTTTATACTTTGTCCATTTATTTTTTTGCTCTCAGCTACTTTTGATCTCCTTTTCCCACTTTTATACATATATATTTTTAGAAGTCCCTACTATTATTACATCTTTTTTACTTGTCTCTCCACTTGTTTCTATACTCCCTTAAAATACGTAAGTCACATACCCCCTGGGTGGAAATACAATGATGTTTTCAATTATATTTCATACCAAATTGCAACAGGCAGTTTTTTTTTAACATGCTAATTCGTTTAGAGCAGAAACTTGACTCTATGTAATAGGGTGGGTACAGGTGTCTCTTAAATATCTGCCAGATTTTCTGCTTTGTAGATTATTCTTACTAATCAGTGCCTATTAGAGTCTCTTTGTACATTTCATATGGATTCTGGGCTTTGATAATGTTGGTAGACACATGTACTCACACACACTCATATAATTTCCTGAAGATTAAGCTAAGAATGACGGTAAGTGGAACTTCATGATCTTAAAGAAGAGCCTACTTGCCATGTTTTGGGTGAGGGGATTATTTTTTGCATGGGGACCCTACCATGTATTGCAGAACATTTCACATCCCTGGTCATTGCCTGCATCCAACTCTTCTTCCCACCCCCATTTTTCAATGCCCCCAGGTAGGAGTGGTACCACCCTCAGTTAACTGCACAACTTCAGCATAATGCTTTATGTTTTAGTATCATCCCTATGATTTGAAAATATATTGTCATGATCATTAGAACTTACCTGGAATTAATAAAACCAAATTCTGTTATTCACATTATCTTTCATATAGATCCTTAGAGGTTTAAATATAAGTTCTTTGTAGATTTCTTCTTCCATTGCTCTTTACTGTGTATATTCAGTATGTATCTCTTGGGCACAGATTTCTGTATGCACGGATGAGCTACAGCTATTGTGGATTTAATGTTTTCTTTGAAGGAAAGGAATGATCCCTTGTATGAAGTCATCCTCTTTTTAGTAACAAAGACTTACCCCTTTCTTTTTGTTTCTCAAGCACTTGAGAACTAAGCACTGTGCTAAGACTTGACATACTTTAGTCATCTCATCCTCTGGACCACTGTGGTACCGGCTCCACTGGAATCTCTGTTTTACCGATGAAGAAGCTGAGGTTTAGGAAGGATCCTGCCACAGAGCCTTCAGGGGGCAAGGCCACCATCTGAATCCTTCTTACCTGCCATTTTACCTTTGACATTGCTTTATGTTATTTATGAACTTGATTCCTAATGTCAGTCTCTCTATCCATCCTGCAACCTCATCACCCTACCTAAATACCACACTCATAGATTCATAATTACAAAACAAAAGTCTACAAAAAGTCATCTGTTGATGATGTTGAACATCCTGAAAAGACGGGTATTTTTTTTTTCATTTTTGAAGTTTTCAAGCACCCTCCCTATATTTTGTGCCTGAGATGACGATCCACTATCTGCCATGTTGTTATAGCAGATGGATAATTTAACTCAGTGGTAGGAGGTTCTATACGTTATCACCCTATGAAACTCATATCTTTTGTATGAAAACCTCAGTTCTTTATTTTTGAAGGGTGACTAGGAGAAACTTGGCATACTACCATAAATCAGAGAGAAGTTGAACTATAGCAATTTAATTGGATACATATTTGTTGACTTCAAACCAGTTTTTTGTATATTTTCAAAGAACTGTTGCTAGTTCTGCTTCCTGTTCTAAACTGCTGAAATGTCAATGTTTTCCTTTGTATTCCTATAAGTGAATGCATTGGTTATTAGACTGATACATTACTCAGTTTCTGGTAAAGAAGTAGTTAGAAGCCCTGTTTGCTTTTAAGAATTTACTAATTTGTCATCCTTTTGATTACAAGGAATTCAATTTGCAACATGTGATGCCAATCTTTCTAGGTTTCTTTTGAGTGAGTTTTGAACTTTAGTTAAATAAAACAACTTTTTTTTTTTTTTTTTTTTTAGATAGAGTCTCAGTCTATTGTGAAGGCTGGAGTGCAGTGGCGTGATCTTGGCTCACTGCAACCTCCACCTCCCGGGTTCAGGCAATTCTCTGCCTCAGCCTCCCGAATAGCTGGGATTACAGGCGCCTGCCACCATGTCTGGCTAATTTTTTGTATTTTTAGTAGAGACGGGGTTTCACCATCCTGGCCGGGCTGGTCTTGAACTCCTGACCTCGTGATCCACCTGCCTCGGCCCCCTAAAGGGCTGAGATTACAGGCATGAGCCACTGCGCCCAGCATAAATAAAACAACATTTAAACTATTATATAATTTAGGATTTTCAGGAATGAAGGTTGATTCTTTATAAACCAAATTTGATTTTGTGAGGTTTTGCAGAATTTAATTTTACTTGGCTAAATATCACATCTTTTATGTGGTCACAGTTTTTTCAATGATTAATTTGGTAAGAAATATTTTGTTTTCCTTCTTGGCATTATCATGAGTTATGGCTTCCTGTACACACTCCTGCCATTTTAGCTGTGTACTTTTTCTTTGAAGCTGCCATATGTTAACAACCCAAGAGAGATAGTATTTACTGGAGAGATCATCACTTGTTGCTAATTTGATTTTTCAGATTCTCTGAGCTCTTATAAAAGAGAGAGAGTATGCTGATGAATGTTTTCGTGTCCTGACTGCTTTGAGGAGCTAGTGTTTGCTGCCCTGGGCCCTTAGTCCTGTTATGTTTTGGACTTGGGGATGGCCACTCTGTCTAATCCACTTTCCATTGAGGCTTTTCTGTAAGTGGGGAGGGCTGGATCACTGTAGGGGTGGACAACCCTGAGTGAATGCACTGCAATTTAATATTTATGGCCAGTACAGAAACCATCAAGAATTGCTTAAGGATTTACTGACTTGGCATCATCAAAAATTTATGAGGCAGGCATGCTCATGTTCCACAAGCCTGCGTAGTCATAGAATGTCGTTTTATTTTTCTTTTGACATTATACTTTCTGGAGTCTTAATAACTCATTAAAAACTGATGACACACTTTGCTTTTTGGTTTAATTATAACCAAATTTTATTTGCCAAAATGATGTTTAATTTTTGGTGTATTAACCCATTATGAATATCTCTCTTTTCCTATGTTTACCGTGACTGCTTTACACTTCAAGTCTCCCCAAATCTGATATTTTCCTTCCCCAAGAAAGAACCAAATGCAATTATATTATAATTGCATGGTCTGTCAATGAATGGAGGTCTGTCTGGTTTGGACAAGGTGACTGAAATCTTGGGCTTCTTTTTAACTCTGAACTGGATCCAGCATTCGACTTTGGTTCATATGTACCAATTATGTTGGGTGAGACACATACACTGAAATTTGGCAAATGTCTGTGTACCCTTCACCCAACTCCATTGTTTTCAGAGACTGAGTAACAGTAGTGGCTGGATACCAACTTCACGTCTGCCCTAAGAAGGTCACCAAACACTGACATTCCCCAGTGGTCTGGAATCCTGCAAATCTGTCAGCCTTTGGAAGTGAAGTAATTCTCCCCTAAAGATTATAGAGAAATTCTCTGATGTCAAAGCTGATGAAACTTCTGGAGTTACTCTAGGATAAAATTTTCATTTATTTCAAAAAATACCTTTAGCATAAAATAAAATTTTTGAAATGAATGAAAAATGTTTATCATACAACTTCTATAACAGAGCCCCTGGTTGCATTTTTTGCATTCTCTTCTGTGCTTGCAGCACAGGAAAGCTTTTTAAACACTTGTACTGAGAAAGAGAATGTAATTTTACCCGCTGTCTGTCCTTAACCTTATAGGACAATAGTGAGAGCATGGCACCAATTAATCGTCATAACTATAGTTTGAGACAAATTTATTATTCCCAATCTACTGATGTGTGAAACTGAGGCTCAGTGAATTAACAGAGTGGCTCAAGTTTCTGTATATGGGAAGTAAAGAACTGAAATGAGACTCATCTGTCTCACTTCAGAGCCATACTCTTCATTATACACTTCTGTGTCCCTGGTTGCATTATAGTATTCCATTTATTATTTGTTATGTACATAACAGTCCAAGAATCAATATACTGTGACTTACTTAACTATCTCCTTATTCTGAGGTGTTTAATGATTATTTCATAAATTTGTTTCTGAAGATAAAGTGCCAAGATTGGGATTAATGACCCAAAGAATGCAGTCATTTTTATGGCTTCATACATACTGCAGATTGATTTGCAAAAGGGTTATAGCAATTTAATTGATACTACCAATCCATCCTTTCTAATAATAAGCATTATTTTTTAAAAGATTATTAGTATAATAACAATAATAGAGTGGTATTTAATTCATGCCTTGTTTTTGCATATCTTTGACTAATACATTCAACTTGTTTTTTTGTGCCTTTATAAGTTTTTTTTGAGGCAGAGTCTCTGTTACCTAGGCTGGAGTGCAGTGGCATTATCTCGGCTCACTGTAACCTCCACCTCCTGGGCTCAAGCGATCCTCCCATCTCAGCCTTCCGAGTAGCTTGAAGTACAGGCATGCGCCACCATGGCCTGGCTTGGTAGAGATGGGATTATGCCATGTTGCCTAGAGTGGTCTCGAACTCCTGGGCTCAAGTGATCCACCTGCCTTGGCTTCCGAAAGTGTTGGGATTACAGAGTGAGCCATCATGCCCGGCCTACTTTTTTTCATTGTGTGTTTCACTCGCGTCCGTGTGAAGAGACCACCAAACAGGCTTTGTGTGAGCAACAAGGCTGTTTATTTCACCTGGGTGCAGGTAGGCTGAGTCCGAAAAGAGAGTCAGCGAAGGGAGATAGGGGTGGGGCCGTTTTATAAGATTTGGGTAGGTAAAGGAAAATTACAGTCAAAGGGGGGTTGTTCTCTGGCAGGCAGGAGTGGGGGTCACAAGGTGCTCAGTAGGGGAGCTTTTGAGCCAGGATGAGCCAGGAGAAGGAATTTCACCAGATAATGTCATCAGTTAAGGCAGGAACAGGCCATTTTCACTTCTTTTGTGGTGGAATGTCATCAGTTAAGGCAGGAATCGGCCATCTGGATGTGTACGTGCAGGTCACAGGGGATATGATGGCTTAGCTTGGGCTCAGAGGCCTGACATTCCTGTCTTCTTATATTAATAAGAAAAATAAAATGAAATAGTGGTAAAGTGTTGGGACGGTGAAAAGTTTTGGGGGTGATATGGAGAGATAATGGGCGATGTTTCTCAGGGCTGCTTTGAGCGGGATTAGGGGTGGCGTGGGAACCTAGAGTGGGAGAGATTAAGCTGAAGGAAGATTTTGTGGTAAGGGGTGATATTGTGCGGTTGTTAGAAGAAACGTGTGTCATTTAGAATTATTGGTGATGGCCTGGATACGGTTTTGTATGAATTGAAAAACTAAACGGAATAAGAGAAGGAGAAAAACAGGTATTAAAGGTCTAAGAACTGGGAGGACCCAGGACATCTAATTAGAGAGTGCCTAAGGAGATTCAGCGTAGTCCTGCCAGCAAAGATTATTTATTTACTTTAAGAGTTAAGAGTGGCAGTTTGGGGATAGCACCAGGAGATATCAGCTGTGATGGCTTGGAGAAACAGTGTAAACTGGCAGCGTAAACAAGAGCAGGGCATGTATGAGTAGTTGAGAACGGTGAATAGGAGTATGACTAGACAGAAGATAGTAGGGATGACAAGTTTTTTGGGGCACAGTCCAAGTTGGTCTGGTGTCTGGAATGAGACTGGGGCCTAATAAAAAGAGCGTCCATACAGGAGCTCAAATGGGCTGTACCCTGTAGCATTCCAAGGACAGGCCTGAATTCTCAGAAGGGAAAGTGGTAAAAGTATTGTCCATTCCTTTTTAAGTTGGTGGCTGAGCTTGGTGAGGTGTGTTTTTAAAAGACCATTAGTCCATTCTACCTTTCCTGAAGACTGAGGACCGTAAGAGATATAAAGGTTTCACTGAATACCAAGAGCCTGAAAAAATGCTTGGCTGATTTGACTAATAAAGGCCGGTCTGCTATTGGACTATATAGAGGTGGGAAGGCCAAACCGAGGAATTATGTCTGACAGAAGGGAAGAAATGACCTCGGTGGCCTTCTCAGACCCTGTAGGAAAGGCTTCTACCCTTCCAGTGAAAGTGTCTACCCAGGCTAAGAGGTATTTTAGTTTTCTGACTCGGGGCATGTGAGTAAAGTCAATTTGCCAGTCCTAGGCAGGGGCAAATCCCCAAGCTTGATGTGTAGGGAAGGGAGGAGGCCTGGACAATCCCTGAGGGGTAGGAGAATAGCAGATGGAACACTGAGAAGTGATTTTCTTGAGGATAGATTTCCAGGATGGAAAGGAAATGAAAGGTTCTAAGAGACAGGGTAGCAGCTTGTAACCTACGTGGAAAAGGTTATGAAATGACGACAGAATAGAATGGGCCTGTGAGGCTGGAAGGAGGTATTTTCCTTGGTCAAAGAACCATTTGCCTTGTGTGGGAAGAGATTGATAGGTGGAAGTTTCAGCAGGGGAGTAGGTGGGAGTGACTGATGTGAAGGAGAAAAACTGGCTGTGAGGGACATAAGTTGGAAAGCTAGCTGCTTGTCTAGCCACCTTATCAGCATAAGCGTTGCCTAGAGCAATGGGATCTGACGCCTTTTGATGCCTGATGCCTTTTGATGGCCTTTGCAGTGAATGACTCCAGCTTCCTTTGGAAGTAAAGCGGCCTTGAGCAGAGTTTTTGTTAAAGAGGCATTAATGATGGAGGACCCTTGCGTAGTGAGGAAACCTCTTTCAGCCCATATAACAGCATGGTGGTGTAGGATATGGAAGGCATATTTAGAGTCAGTGTAAATATTGACACGTCGTCCTTTTGCAAGAGTGAGGGCTTGAGTTAAGGCAGCTAGTTCGGCTTGCTGGGAGGTAGTGGAGCGGGGCAGAGCGGTAGCCTCAATGATAGATGTGGAAGATACTACAGCATAGCCTGCCTTTGCTGGTGAGTGGCGACTAGGCCTGGTGGAACTGCCATCAATAAACCAAATGTGATCAGGGTGAGGAACAGGAAAGAAGGAAATATGGGAAAATAGGGTGAATGTTAAGTGGATCAGAGAGATACAATCATGAGGGTCAGGCGTGGTATCCAGAATAATGTGGGAGGCTGGATTGAAGTCCGTGCCAGGAACAATGGTAATTGTGGGAGACTCAACAAAGAGTGAGTATAGCTGAAGGAGCTGGGGAGCAGAAAGTATATGCCTCAGGTGTGAGGAAGAAAATAGATTTTAGAAGTTATGAGAACTGTAGAGAGTGAGTTGAGCATAGTTTGTGATTTTGAGGGCCTCTAAAAGTATTAAAGCAGTGGTAGCCACTGCACGCAGACATGAGGGCTAGGCTAAAACAGTAAGGTCAAGTTGTTTGGACAGAAAGACTACAGGGTGCGGTCCTGGCTCTTGTGTAAGAATTCTGACTGCACTAACCATGTCTAGAAAGGAAAGGAGTTGTTGTTTTGTAGAAGGGATTGAGGTTTGGGAGATTAGTCAGACACGATCAGCAGGGAGAGCATGTGTGTTTTTATGAGAATTATGCCGAGATAGGTAACAGAAGAGGATGAGATTTGGGCTTGATTGAAGTAATGGGGGCTGTCTGTGAAGCCCTGTGGCAGTACAGCCCAGGTAATTTGCTGAACCTGATGGGTGTCAGGGTCAGTGTAAGTGAAAGCGAAGAGAGGCTGGGATGAAGGGTGCAAAGGAATAGTAAAGAAAGCATGTTTGAGATCCAGAACAGAATAATGGGCTATGGAAGGAGGTATTGAGGATAGGAGAGTATATGGGTTTGGCACCACGGGGTGGATAGGCAAAACAATTTGGTTGATAAGGCGCAGATCCTGAACTAACCTGTAAGGCTTGTCTGGTTCTAGGACAGGTAAAATGGGGGAATTGTAAGGAGAGTTTATAGGCTTTAAAAGGCCATGCTGTAACAGGCAAGTGATAACAGGCTTTAATCCTTTTAAAGCGTGCTGTGGGATGGGTTATTGGCATTGAGTGGGGTAAGGGTGATTAGGTTTTAATGAGATGGTAAGGGGTGCATGATCAGTCGCCAAGGAGGGAGTAGAGGTATCCCATACTTTTGGGTTAAGGTGGGAGGATACAAGAGGAGGATGCAAAGGAGGCTTTGGATTGGGAAGAAGGGCGGCAATGAGATGTGGCTATAGTCCAGGAATAGTCAGGGAAGCAGATAATTTAGTTAAAGTTTCTCAGCCTAATAAGGGAACTGGGCAGGTGGGGATAACTAAAAAGGAGTGCTTAAAAAAGTATTATCTAAGTTGGCACCAGAGTTGGGGAGTTTTAAGAGGTTTAGAGGCCTGGCCATCAATACCCACAACAGTTATGGAGGCAAGGGAAACAGGCTCTTGAAAAAAGATAATGTGGAGTGGGTAGCCTCTGTATTGATTAAGAAGGGGATGGACTTACCCTCCACTGTGAAAGTTACCCAAAGCTTGGCACCCGTGATGGTCTAGGGGGCTTCCAAGGCGATTGGGCAGTGTCAGTCTTCAGCTGCTAGGCTGAGAAGATCTGGGAAGGAGTCAGTCAGAGAGTCTTGGGCCAGAGTTCCAGGGGCTCTGGGAGTGGCTGCCAGGTGAGTTGAACAGTCTGATTTTCAGTGGGGTCCCGTACAGATGGGGTGCGGCTTAGGAGGAATCCTGGGCTGCGGGCATTCCTTGGCCTGGTGGCCAGATTTCTGGCACTTGTAGCAAGCTCCTGGGGGAGGCGGGCCTGGAGGAACACCTGGCCACTGCAGTTTAGGCGTTTGGAAGTTCTTGTGTGCTGGAGATGTGGCTGGGGTTTGTCTCACAGTGGAGGCAAGGAATTGCAACTCAGAAATATGTTGCTACTTGGCTGCCTCTACTCTATTATTGTACACCTTGAAGGCAAGGTTAATTAAGTCCTGTTGTGGGGTTTGAGGGCCAGAATTTAATTTTTGGAGTTTTATTTAACGTCGGGAGCAGATTGGGTAATAAAATGTATATTGAGAATAAGACGGCCTTTTGACCTTTTAGGGTCTAGGGCTGTAAAGCATCTCAGGGTTGCTGCGAAACGAGCCATGAACTGGGCTGGATTTTTATATTTGTCGAAAAAGAGCCTAAACACTACCTGATTTGGGATAAAGAAAAAGGAGCATTAACCTTGACAGTGTCTTTAGCTCCAGCCACCTTTTTAAGAGGAAATTGCTGGGCAGGAGGGGGAGGGCTAGTCACGGAACGCAACTGTAAGCCGGACTGGGTGTGAGGAGGGGAGGTGATAAAAGGATTATAGGGTGGAGGAGTGGAGGCTGAGGAAGAATTGGGATGTAGCTTGGCCTGGCGAGGAGGGGAGAGGTCAGATGGGTCTGTAGAAAAGATTAGAAAGACTCAGTGACGCTTGGGGTTGGGACTGAGGGGACAGGTGGGAGGGAAAGAAAGAAGATTTGGGACGAGTTGCATTGGGCACAGAGACTAGGGAGGGACTGATGTGTAAAAGAATGCCTGGACGTCAGGCACCTCAGACCATTTGCCCATTTTACGACAAGAATTATTTAGATCTTGTGGGATGGAAAAAGCAAAAGTGCCGTTTTCTGGCTATTTGGAACCACTGTCGAGTTTGTGTTGGGGTCAAGCGGCATTGCAGAAGAAAATTAAGGCATTTAAGTTTTAGGTCAGGTGTGAGTTGAAGAGGTTTTAGGTTTTTAAGAACACAGGCTAAGGGAGAAGAAGGGGGAATGGAGGGCAGAAGCTTGCCCATAGTGAAGGAGGCAAGCCCAGAGAAAAGAGAGAGTAGAGACACGGAGAGAAGGAGTGGGGGGGTTCTTGTCCCCCAGAAAAGCGGAGAAGGGGTAGAGACATGGAGAGAAGGGGTCGGGGGGTTCTTGCCCCCTAGAAAAGTGGTACTTGCCACTAAGGGTGAAGGAGAAGGGGTTGGGGGGTTCTTGCCCCCCAGAAAAGCAGAGAAGGCATAGAGACACGGATAGAAGGGGTTGGGGGGTTCTTGCCCCCCAGAAAAGTGGTACTTGCCACTAAGGGTGAAGGACAAAGGCAGGCGTCCCCTGTGGCCAGACACCTCTGAAATGTGGGTGAATAATCAGGCGTCCCCGTGTGATTAAACACCAAGGGAAGACTGTCTTCCTGAGTCCGTGACCGGCGCCGGAGTTTTGGGTCCACAGATAAAACGCGTAAACGTATCTCCTTTGTCTCTACCAGAAAAGGAAAGGAACTGAAATTAAGAGAAGGGAGAGATTGAAGTGTGGCACCAAGATTGAAAGGAGAAAGAGGTTGAGGGGTAGTGAGAGAGGTTGGAGAAGAGAGTGAAAAGAGTCTGCTTACCAGATTTAAAATTGGTGAGATGTTCCTTGGGCTGGTTGGTCTGAGGACCTGAGGTTGTAGGTGGATCTTTCTCATGGAGCAAAGAGCAGGAGGACAGGGGATTGATCTCCCAAGGGAGGTCCCCCGATCCGAGTCACGGCACCAAATTTCACTCGCGTCCGTGTGAAGAGACCACCAAACAGGCTTTGTGTGAGCAACAAGGCTGTTTATTTCACCTGGGTGCAGGCGGGCTGAGTCCAAAAAGAGAGTTGGCAAAGGGAGATAGGGGTGGGGCCGTTTTATAAGATTTGGGTAGGTAAAGGAAAATTACAGTCAAAGGGGGGTTGTTCTCTGGCAGGCAGGAGTGGGGGTCACAAGCTGCTCAGTAGGGGAGCTTTTGAGCCAGGATGAGCCAGGAGAAGGAATTTCACCAGATAATATCATCAGTTAAGGCAGGAACAGGCCATTTTCACTTCTTTTGTGGTGGAATGTCATCAGTTAAGGCAGGAATCGGCCATCTGGATGTGTACGTGCAGGTCACAGGGGATATGATGGCTTACCTTGGGCTCAAAGGCCTGACAGTGTGTTGCATATGTCCTTTGTCTATTGTTTTTATTTTGAAGGAGGCAGCTAGTGGTTTCCTTCTCTTTATATAATATGGTTATCAATCATTTTTTCCTATTTGTATGTGTGTGTGTATTTGTGAAATTAACCCCTCATCATGATTAATAATGGACCAAGAACAAAGTATAAAAAATAATATCATGTTGAGATAACGGTGTAGAATGGATTTTAAACTTCTTAAGGCATTAGGGTGCAAATGATGTACTAAACAACATAGACCGATCTTTCTGAGTAAAGGCATCCTATTTCCACTCTGTGTATTAATATGCATTGGACCTGGCCTTTCAAACAAATTCAGGGAACTGCCGCAATTGAGACCTTAATAAACCAGTTTCACTTTTTTCAGTAAATCTGTGAAAGGTATTATTTTACATTTTCTCCACTGTTAAAATACAGAAACTGAGAGAAGTACTTAGCATCCTACCCATGACCTTATTTTTCTTCAGGATGCATCTCATGTTTTGTACTTCACTGTCTTTGGCTGTTTTTTTCTTATTTCCCATTTTCTTAAGTTGATCCATTATAAAAACAACTCCTGCTTACAGGACTATTTTTTTCCTTCCAGAGGCATGCTGTTATTTCATAGGTGAACGGATAGTGTCTTGATGGTGTCTGTGGCCCTTGAAGCTGCAGTTTAAGGGAGGGGGTTCAAAGAAATGGTAGAGAAAGTTCATTCCTGTCCTGGAAGGATGCCAGACAGGATGACCTTTGAAACTGTCACCAGGGGCATGAAAAATGGGTTTGCAATAGTTCCCTGCCCTTCTCTGCACAGACGATATGCGGCATTTGATATTAAGGCAAAGATCCTTTTCCATTGATGATGTGTAATCGTAAATCATAAGAAATTTCTATGATTTTGGATTCAGGAAGGCACCTTTCTACCTGTTGCAGCTTTTGGGAGTCATTCTCCCTCCAGCCCGACCATGTCTTCCCACGGCTTTTGGCTGCTCCCATTGGCTTTCACATTCTCCTCTCCACCTTTGGACTATCCCATACCCTTATCTATCCACACATTCACTTCCTACATTCTTTCCATGCCTAATCAGGACAGCTCCTCTGACCACCTTAACTTCCCAGGATGTCCGCGTGCTCTGGATAAAGTGCGCTAAGCCCACACAGATCCCTGTGTGATCTGAGTCGGGCCCCACTGACTCTCCTGTATACACATCCTCTGTCCTCCTTGGACCCATATTTATAGTCAGTCTCTCTGTTCCCACCCTGCGTGGCACTTGACCTGATGCTGGGAAGGTAATCATTATCCTTCCCTTAATGTTTCAGGATTATTCATTCTATTTTGCCACATCTAATGTAATATTTAATAGCATCTATGAAGAAGACTGAAGACTATAAATAAATGCTGTCTTTGGTATTGAGAGGGTTTTATACGATATAAAATTTAGAGTACATTTTTTTCTCAGGAGGTCTGACATTAATATTAATCGTGAGCCCCAAAGTAGAAGCTTTTATATTTTAGCATAATGAAGTTTACCATATGTTTCAAAGTCACTTGCAATTGTGCTTCTCATAATGACAATTAGAAAGGTCATCCTGTCTTGCCAGGCTCCATTAGGTATATAAACCAGCTCGTGGCTGTCACCGTGAAATGTGTTAAGGCATTTGTATGCAAATTCAAGGGGAGACATGATATTTTTTATCCCAAAGTGTAGCTGTTTACAACTAATTACCAAACACAGAACAAGCCTATTGTTTGCCTTTACATGATATATGGGCATAGAAGTTTCTAAAGCAAATTCTCCTCTGTCTTTTCATTGATTAAATTATATGAAGTCACCCTCTTCCATGAAGCATTACATGATGAGGTCCCCAAAGCACTGAATAAAGAAATTTGTCATTAAGACACTGGTGTATTTCTGATCTATATATATTTTTTCTGCTTCACTTGAAAAACTTATTATCTGCATTAAAGTATGGAAACAGTTATTGTATTTAACTCTCTACATGTGAACCTTGAAGAAATGATGGGGCGAAGGTGAAATGAAAGGGAGGAAGTGAGGAGGTGGCACAAGTAATGCTTTCTTATGGAACTTGTAGAGGGATAAACCTACATTAGAACCAAAGCAGGTAATTCCTGGGAAACTGAAGCATGCCATTGTGGTTGTGGGTCGTGGGAACTGATGCTGGAAAAAAATAGTTCCTCATCTGGCTTGGGAATGGCAAATTTGGTTGCCACAATTGAAATATTAATATACTTCTTTGTATGAATGCCCTTTAATTTATGCCTTTTTTTTCTTTAAGAGGCGTTTTTTCTCTAAGATGGGCTAAACTTCTGTATTCAAGCCTTTAGAGTTTGCAAACATTTATCAATAGATAAGAAAGATAGGTAAAAGTCCTGGATTCATTAATGCACAGCCATGGTCTCTACAGTTTTGAAATTTCTCACTTGGGGGAATACTGGAGAAGAACCTGTGGCCCATGAAGCATTTGACTGTTGATATTTCATACTATTCAAATGCTTTAATTTAAAAAATTAATCTATGAATTTAACATGTATTCATGGAATGCAGACACTGCAGAGAGCTGCCTCTTCCTGGCCTTTGTGTTTGAACCGTGTTCTGGTTGCTTAATCACCCATCTATCTGGAATGGTTTGTGTTCAGGTTTTCCAGAGGAAAAGGATGACTCCATGTTCCTCAAGGAACTTTACAGGCAAATGAATTTATTATTTTTTAATATTAAAAATGATCCTCTTTATTTAGAGTGATAGACTAAGGGAGGAATAAACAGTTTTAATAGCCCTGCAGCAAGTAAGTGGAGGAAAAAAAACCCCTCCATGCTTATGTAAATAGGAAGGAGAACAACTGTAGCAAGAATATAGAAAAGGACTCCTTTCTTCTCTTTTCCACTCTCTTGTTTTTTGCCCTTTGGCCTAAAGCTGTTAATATTGGGTGAATGTCCCTGTTGTCATCTTGCATTAAACCTCACATTCTGTTTGTTATTGATAGGGATGGGTATCTGAGAGTCTATATCAAGAATTACATGTAAGTTTGTGTAAGGCCCTTCTTTTGCTTCTACATTTTTGCTCATCGTATGGATGCATTTTGTAGGACTGTGAGCTTATGTTTAAAACACCTGTGCAGCAGTGGACCCTTGTGTCACTGCCTGGTGACACAAGCCTTATTCAGAAGCCTTAGCTGTTCCTCAACTCCTACAACACATGTTGAGCGCCTCTCAGGTGCCAGCCACTGTAATAGGCACTGGGGAGTGGAAGGGTGACAAGATGTGATTCTTTACCTCAAGAGGTTTGCAGTCACTGGTGGAGGAGGCACATGTACACAGCAAATAGGTCATGATGTGCTGAAGGATGAAATGAAGCAATAAACAATGGGTATCAAGACAGCAGAGATAAGGACAACTGAGGATGCCTTTGAGGAGCAAGGGAGAGCCTCACAGAGGAGGCAGGGCATGCACCGTGGCTTGGGGATGGGAGGGGCAGAAATACTGTTGTATTAGGGAAGAGGAGAGCACAGACTCAGAGGTCAGAGGAACGTGGCACACCTAAGAGACAGGGATCCAATCCCAGCCCTGCCACTTAGCAGCTGTGTAACTTTGGGAAAGTTTGCCAACTTCTCTGAGTATGTTTCCTCCCGTGTAAAACAGAAATACTACTACGACTAATATTGACCTCTTAGGACCATGAGTAGATGAAGTAATAATACATGTAACAATCTTGGCTTAGTGCCCTAGCATATCATAAGGACTCAATAAATATTAGTTTATGTGATTATTGATCTGGCTGGACTGAAGGGTGTAAGAGTGAGAATGATAGGAGATGAGGCTGGAGAAGTGGACAGAGCCAAACCATGAGATACCTTTTCACCAGGCTGGGGTTTTCAAGATTTCCCAAAGGTCGTGGCTAGCCATTAAAATAACTTGGTTTCTGTATCCCCCACTGCTCCTGAACATTCTTGTATTACAGTTTTGTTAGTCTGTTTGCATTGCTATAAAGGAATACCTGAGACAGGGTAATTTATAAAGAAAATAAGTTTATTTGGCTTATGGTTCCGCAGGCTGTACATGAAATATAGTGCCGGCATCTGCTTCTGGCAAGGCCTCAGGAAGCTTACAATCATGGCGGAAAGGGCAGGGGAGCCAGCCAGCGTGTCACATGGCGAGAGAGGGAGCAAGAGGAGAGGTGGGGGTCCAGGCTCTTTTTAAACAACCAGATCTTGTGTGAACTCATTACCACAGAAAGGGCACCAAGCCATCCATAAGGGACTCGCCCCCATGACACAAACACCTTCTACCAGGCCCCACCTCCAACACTGAGGAATCACATTTCAACATGAGATTTGGAGGGGGCAAACATCTAAACTATATCAAAAGTCGATGATTAAACACAGTTTCATATAAATGTTCTATCTCAAAAAAACCCAAACATTGCACACCCATTATAGCTAAGATAAAAAATACTGACTACACCAAGTGCTGCCAAGAGGGTGGAGCAGGCCAATTGCTCATACATCTCTGGTGGGATGTGTCAGTATCGCTGGTGGGGAGGTAACAGTAGGGCTATCTGGAAGACAGTGGCAGTGGCTTATGAAGTTAAACATTACACTTGCCATGTGACCTGGCAGTTCCACTCCTGGATACTTATTTATCCTCTAGAAATAAAAATTTATATCCCACAAAACTATAATGAATATTTATAGTAGCTTTATTCATAATTGCCTAAAACTGAAAACAAGTCAAATGTCCTTCACTGAGTGGATAGAATAACAAACTATGGTACCTTCACATAATGGAACACGACTCAGTAATAAGGAACAAACTATTAATATACACAACAACCTGGCTGCATCTCAAATGCATTGTACGGAGTGAAAGAAACCAGTCTCAAAAGGCTACAACTGTAACATCCTATTAATACGATGCTCTGGAAAAGAGACCTCTAGGGGCAGGGTTTAGGAATTGGGAGAGGGGCTGGGGAAGGGTCTGATTAGAAATTAACAGCCCAAGGAAATTCTTGGTTTTGTTTTTATTTGTTTTTTTTTGAGACGGAGTCTCGCTCTGTCACCCAGGCTGGAGTGCAGTGGCACGATCTCAGCTCACTGCAAGCTCCGCCTCAGCCCAAGGGAATTCTTTAGGGGCCTTGGAATTGTTCTGTATCCTGTTTGTGGTGATGGTTACAAGTTACAGCCCATAGAACTGTACAACAAGTGAATTTTACTGCGTGTAAATTTTTAAAAAATTTTAAAAGCTTGAAAATGTATAGCTCATTTACCACGTGCTTTACCTGTCTTATCTCATTAATCCTCTCTGTGAGGTTGATGTTATTATCACAGGTCTAACATTCCTAATCTGAAAAGCCAAAATCTGGAATGCTCCAAAATCTGAAACTAATTTTGAGGCCTGACATGATGCTCAAAGGAAAAGCTCGTTGAAGCATTTCGGATTTTGGATTTTCAAATTAGAGATTCTCCACAGGTAAGTATAATGCAGATATTACAAAAGCTGAAAAAAATCTGAAATCCACAACACTTCTGGTCCTAAGCATTTCAGATAAGGGATACTCAACCTGTATCTCTATTAGTGCATTATTATCTACTACTATTATTATTATTGAGTAAGCAGAGGCTTTGTGAGGTTTGGCCCAAACCCACATACCTTCCAGGGGGCAAAGCCTGGCATAAGCCAGGTTTGCACACTCCCCAGACCCTGAATTTCCACAGCATTGAGAATCACCCCTCAAGGAGTCACAGAGTGGTAGATCTTTCTCAGGCTCTCGTCCAGGCTGTACCTCAGTTATCCAGCTCACTGGTCAGTGTCGTTGCTCTGTGCATCATGCTGGTGCAACTTTTACAAATGTGCAAATGTTTTAAATGCTTAGTATCAGAGAGGGAGTTGCCTACTGAATATTTTCTGACCTATTAACTTGTGCTGTTGGCTAAGTTGAATTTGGCTTCTTTTCAAGGAACTACTACCTCCCTAGAGGGTTTGTGTGGTGACATCCATAAAAACCTTATTCAGTTTTTGTTCAATTCACAGCTTTAACTTAGTCTCCTTAAAAATCACTCAGCTTGTAACCAAAGGCTGCTCTATGGCTGAGTAGAATTGTTAATTATTAATAACTGTTAATCAACTACATAGTCAACCTCAGACCAGAGGGTAAGAGATAATTGCTTAGACACACACACAAAAAGAGCAAAATGTTAAGGTTAGAAAACAGTAAAAAGGATGAAGATATTTAATTCTTTTTGCATACTTTGTAATTATTTGTTTAAATATCTATTTCCCTAGCCTCTGTGCCAGTCTTTCTTGTTGTTTTTTATTTTTATTTTTTTGAGAGAGGGTCTTTTGTTGTTGCCCAGGCTGGAGTCCGGTGGTGCAACCATGGCTCACTGCAGCCTCACACTCCTGGGCTTTGATCCTCCCACATCAGGCTCCCAGGCATCTGGGACTACAGGCATGCACCACCATGCCTGGCTAATTTTTAAAACATTTATTTTTGTAGAGATAGGATCTCTCTCTGTTGCCCAGGCTGGCCTTAAACTTCTGGTCTCAAGCAATCCTCTCACCAATCCTCTCACCTCAGTCTCCCAAAGTGCTGGGATTACGTGAGCCATTGTGCCCAGCCTTTTTGAGGCTATTAGTCTTCTGCCCCCCAGTTCCTGTAATCCTTGCATAGAATAGGGGTGTAGTAAAGGTTTGCTGAGTTAGAACTCCATTTCAGCGGATATTGAACTTGAGAACTGAATGAGACTTGTGGAGTATGGTATTTCAAAATATTATTTATCCAACAGTCTGGTATTTCAGAATCATTCATTTGCCAACTGCTATGTAGGTACTTTGGAGATATTATTTAAGTTATTCCTTATGACATCCCATGCCTCAAACATTCTCCTTCCTAAATGAGGAAGCTGAGGCTAGGAGTGATGGGCTGATTTGCTTGTTATGCACACTGGATGGAGTGTTAGCTGTGTCAGACACATATGAATTCAGATCCTCATTGTGCCACGTCAGAGGGACATGAGATGGGGTAGCTATTTCACTTCTGTGAGCCTCACTTTCCACCTCATTCGTTTATGTAACCAATGGTGGGTCCAGGTTTTGTGAGGACTGGAGCTTACACAATTTGAGCATGGGTCTTATTTAAAGAAAAAAATATATAGAATTATGATTCAAAATTGGATACAGGGTCTGAAGGGAACTCGTGAAAGCAGGGGACCCTGAGGCTTATGTGCCATTAGATTCATTATAAATCTGTCCTTGCTTTCAACTAATGTTTATAGTGAGTCACTACGTGCCGGGCTGTGTCTGCAGCTGGTTACCTGTGCTGAGCCTGACAGTACCATCCTGGTTCTCTAGAATGCTAGAGCCCACTGGGAGACACCACCAGAAAACAGACAACGGCAGTACAGTCAGATAAGTGTATGATGGTGAGGTATGAAAAGCCAGGGAAAGATTTCTGGAAGAGATGACATCTAAGCTGCTACTCAGGATATGTAAAAGTTAAAATGGAGAAAAGTATGGAAAGCCCATTTGAGGCAGAAGAAAGAACAAGCATTAGAGGTGAGAGAGAAAAGCTTCCTTACGGGGACCGCAAGAAATTTAGGGGGGCTGCGTTGTTCATTGGGATGTAGGAGTGGGGAGAGCTTCAGCTCCAGAATTAGGCAGGGGCCGGGTGGGCTTGTATACCATTTAAGGAGCTTAATGGTCCTAAGAGCAATAGGAGGCACTTGGACAGATTTAAGCAGGGAGTGATCTGGTAAGATTTGCATTAGGGGGAGGAAAAAAAGGCCACACTGGGTCCAGCTGCAGAATAGAGAGAGAATCCACTCCACACTGAGCACGAGGGCCATCCCCCTGCAGGGAGGCCAGTGGCAGGAGAGAGGAAGGTGACAAGAGAGCAGCTGTGAGAATGGAGAGGAGGGGATACATTACAGAGTTGTTCAGCGGTGAGAACCAACAGGACTGGAGAGTGGATGCTTAGAGGCAGGAGGTGCAAGGTGATCATGAGGGAGGAGATGAGATAGAAGCTTAGCTTCCTGGCCTGGACCACCGGTGGGTGGTGTTCATTAGAATCAAGGCCATAAGAACAGCAGATTTGGAAGAGATTGTACTTCTCCTTTGAGCCAGTTGAGTTTGCAGTTTCTGAGTGAAATCCAGGTGGAGATGTTCAGTGGAGAGCTGGTTGCAAAGCTGAGGAAGGAGAGCTGACTGACAGCAGGGCTTTGGCTGTTCTCAGCATATGGATTATAATTTGAGCCATGCAGATAGATGACAGTGCATGGGAAAAGCCAGTGCAGAGACAAGATGGTGCAAAGGAGTATCCTAAAGAACATTAATCTTTAGGGGACAGGCAGAGGACAAGGAGCCACAAAGAAGCATGAGAGACTGTGGCCAGGGATGAGGGAGGACCGGCAGGAGTGTGTGAGGAGCACGGATTGTTTTTGTTTGTGGGGTTCCCCTGCCTTTAGGGACACACTAACTCTTTGGATATCAACTGGTTGTCCCGGAATTCCATTTAGCTCTGTTCGACTTGTGTGCAGAGCCCATGGTTTTCATAGCCCCCCCTTCCTTTCAGATTTGATAATTTGCTAGAGTGGCTCACAGAACTCAGGAAAACACTTTACTTATGTGTACAGGTTTATTGTAGAGGATACAACTCAGGAACAGCCAGATGGAAGAGATGCATAGGACAAGGTATGGGGGTGGCGCAGAGCTTCCATGCCCCCTCCAGGTGCGCCACCTCCCAGCACTGCCATGGGCTCACCAGCCCAGAAGCTCTCTGAACCCTGTGGTTTAGGGTTTTCATGGAGCTTGGTTTTATACATTTTAGGGACACATGAGACATCAATCAAATACATTTAAGAAGTACATTGGTTTGGTCCAGAAAGGCAGGACAACTTGAAGCAAGTTGGGCGGGCAGGGAGGCTTCCAGGTTATAGGAAGGTTTAAAAATTTTCTGATTGGCAATTTGTCAAAAGAGTTATTATCAATACCTAGCACTTTGTGAGGCCGAGGGGGGTGGGTCACAAGGTCAGGAGATCAAGACCATCCTGGCTAACACGTGAAACCCCATCTCTACTAAAAATACAAAAAAAATTAGCCGGGCATGGTGGCGGGCACCTGTAGTCCCGGCTACTTGGGAGGCTGAGGCAGGAGAATGGCATGAACCTGGGAGGCGGAGCTTGCAGTGAGCTGAGATTGTGCCATTGCACTCCAGCCTGGGCGACAGAGCAAGACTCTGACTCAAAAAAAAAAAAAAAAAAAAAAAGGAAAAAGAAGAGTATTATCAATAAGAAGGAATGTCTGGGTTTCGATAAGGGGTTGTGCAGACCAAAGTTTTCTCATGCAGCTGAAGCCTCCAGGTGGCAGGCTTCAGAGAGACTAGATTGTAAATATTTATTATCAGATGTAAGGTCTGTGTTGATGTTAATACTGGAGGGTATATTGAGGCATGTTCAACCCTACTTCCCGTCATAGCCTGAGCCAGTCTTTCTGGTTAAATTTTAGAGTTCTCTGGCCTGGGAGGAAGTCCCTTCACATGGTTGAGGAACTTAGAATTTTATTTTTGGTTTACAAAGAGAAAGCAGAGAAGGGTGATGAATGACTGAGCCACATCCTGGTGCCAGCTCTGGACTGGGTTTGGCTGCGGTCTCCACAAACATTTTTGAATGAATACATGAGTGAGCAAGTGAGTGAGTGAATGGGAGGAAGGCCGGCAGAGGGGAGGTTTGAGGAGAGTGGGGAAAGGTCTGCTGTGATGCCTTGAAAGTGGGGAGACCTGGCACGGGGAACACAGAATTGCCAGGTGGATTTGGTGCCCATTTGGAAGGTGGCCCAGTGACTTCTGGGGACAGTGTCCCTGAGATCATGCATTTTCCCCAGCTGTGCTCAGCAGCCTGCTTCAGGGAGAGGGAATGGCAACAGCGAGCACGCCAGGCTGGGGGTTTCCAGGCAGGTAGAGGAGAAAGGCAACTGGGTTCGGGAGCCGAACGGAGTGGCAGGAAGGTGAGTGAAGTGATGGATGGCTATGTCTACACTGGAGGCTGATAAAGAAGGGAAAGTGATAGGTTGAGGGGTGGGTGGCTGGATGTGGTCGTGGAACAGGGGCAGAAATAACTGGGGTGTGGGAAAAGTGGTGGCAAGGTGGCTGGGAGCTCGGTGGCTCAGTTTGGGTGCAGATGAAGCCAAGGTGAGTGAAGTGAGGTGGGACGGTGAGGCCAAGGACCCAGAAGCCCAGGTGTCAGCCTCGTGATGCAAGGATGGCAGCAGAGCTCGGGGTGGGGAGGAGGTGGAAGTCCAGGATCAAGGCTCCCAGAGAAGGGGGATGTCCCAGATGAGAGCAATGAGAAGGACAGCTTGGGGTGAAGCTGAATGCCGAGCCTTCAAGCAGCAGCAGATTATACCTGAAGGTAGAGCCACGTTAGGGACGTGGGAGGACACTGACTGCTTGGGCAGCGGTGGGGAGTGAGCATCCACACTCGAGTGGCTGCAGATGCCACAAGACCCTCCAGGGATGACCAGGTCACTGTTAGGGCAGAGAAGAGGAGGCAGCTTTCAGAAGGAGCTGGGCATGCAGAGCTTGGTAACCAGGGATGGAGGATCCAGGCAGTAGGGCGAAGCCCACGGAGGGGCCCACAGGACGGGACAACTGTGAAGACACTGTCTGCCTTGGAATGCGGGCAGCGTCTTCATAGCCATCCAGGGATTTGGACCCTGGCCTTCCTAAGGGAGAGCTATACTTTTTCTATAATCTCTGCCACTACATAACTGCCAAAGTTCAAGGTGGGAAAAGAGCCTCTGTCCTAGCTTTTCATCGACCTTTTCAAAAGGAACAGAAAATCGTCGCATTCTCTTGCTTCTACAATGCCAGTGATTGTCTGATGCATCCTGGATTTGACAAAGGCAGGTAGACACTCATGCTGCAGGTTCACGTCAGTTCCAAATCGCATCTTTACTTTTTAAATGTTGAAAAACGAAAAAGACAGTGCATCTTAGAATTTAAGGCGACATAGTAACTAAAGCGGCAGAGGCTTTTAACTGAAACCGGAAGAAACAGCATGAGTTTTTTTGTTTTATGTTTCTTAGCCGAAAGAAACTCAGGCAGGATAACGTGATAAGGAAACTCAGGTATTTGCCTGTGATTAGTTCAGGAACTGTTGGAAAAAGACTCTGGGATTGGGCAGAACTAGAGTTTAGATCACTAGCTTGAAGGACTTTTAAGTCCAATTTAAGATTTGGAGAAAGTTATAAAGGTTAAGCCAGCATTTATAAGAACATGTGCCAATTAGAGAAGTACAGGAGAATTTGCTGTTTTCTCTGTGTTATTATAAAGATCATTGTTCTTAAATTTACATTAGTTTGCTAGGCCTGCTGCCACAGAAAACCACAGACTGAGTGGCTTGGACAACAGATGTTTATTTTCTCCCAACTCTGAAGGCTGGAAGTTCGAGATCAAGGTGTCAGCACAAATGGTCTCTCCCTAAGCCTCTCTGCTTGGCTTGTGGACGGCCGTCTTCTCCCTGCATCCTCCCTCACATGGCCTTCCCTTTGTGTGTGTCTATGTCCTCATCTCCTCTCCTCATAGGGACGCCTATCAGATTGGTTTAGGGCTCAATCTCTTGACCTCGTTCCAATCTTATCACCTCTCTAAAGACCCTGTCTCCAAAAAGTCACATTCTGAAGTACCAAGGATTAGGGATTCAACATATAAGTTTTGGGGGAGGACACAGTTCAGTCCATAGCAGCCTGTTCCATACCTCATTTTATAAGAAGAGAATTTAAAATCAGATCCTTGCTTAGCACTCTTCTGGTCACACACAGAAAATAATCCAGAAAGTTACCTTGGCTGCTCAGCCTCATGTGGCCAGACCTTCCATTGCTGTAAGACCTCAGTGGACCCTTCTCCCTCCTCTCTCCTTCACATGCTGGAACCTTCCTTACATGTCTAGATGCACCGAGCTTGTTCACACCTTCAGGGTTCGTTCCCTCATCCTAAAATGGTTTCTCCTTAGTTTTACATGGCTCTATCCTTGTGCCGTTTCAGCCTCAAGTGAAATCCTCTTCCTCCAAGAAGCCTCCCTGACCATCCAATGGAAAGCAGCCACCCAGCAATGCCAGATCTCATTACCCTGTCTCAGTGCTCGGCGTGGTACTTATTGCTGGCTGATAGGGCCTCATTTATCTTGTCACCAATGTCCCCAGCACTGAAGCAATCCCCAGCAGATAGTGTCACTCAAATATTTGCCAAGTGAATGAATAAAACCAGAAGAGTTAGGAAGAAATGAAGCAAGCTAGGAAGAATCTGGATGTTCCTGAAGTCCAAGACTTTATTTTTTTAGGTGGGATTCATCAAAACGAGGCAGTTTGCCCGAGGTCCCTCCCCTGGGCAAAGAGGGAAACAGGGCTGGTTTGACTCCAGGCCTGTCTGTGACTTTGATTGTTTTAACAAGCAGATGGTATTTTTGTACACAGTGACTTAGAGAACTTGGAGATGTGAATCAATGCCGCCTTTCTTCCCTGTCCCTTGCATAACAGGTTTGGTGTCTTGGATCAAGTTTGGGGTGGCATCAAACTGTGCCACTAGACTGCATCCCATGATGCAGGGATTATACTGTATTCATACCCTGCAGTGTTTGCACATAGAAGCCTTACTGTAAATGTTTGCTGAGTGAAACCGTGAATAAATGAGCGAATATTTAAATGACAAGAACTGACAGTCTTTTGAAGTTCCTCTAGGGTGGTGCTTCTCGAACTTCAACATCCATCTGAACCATCTGGAAAGCTAGTTAAAATGCCAGGTGTGATTCAGGAGGTCCTGAGTAGCCTGAGAATCTGCATTTCTAATGAGTTTCCAGGTGATGATATTGCTGTTGTCCTTGCCTCTCCTTTGTGTAGCAAGGCTCTAGGAAGTGTCCAGGATGGTCTGTCTATAGGGTCAAAGATAATCTTGTGAGTTGACTAGTCATCAAAAGACCCCGATCACTTCTCCGTTTGTGCAGAAAATAACACAGCGACTTTCAACCAGTTACTTAACCTCACAGATCTTCAGTTTTTGTACATAGGTGAATTGGAGATGGGGGGAAGAAATGCCCCCTTTCTTCCCTGTCCCTTGCATATTTTGCCTGATGTCTTGGATCAAGTTTTGGGCAGTATCAAACTATGCCATTAGATCATATCCCATGATGCAGGGATTACATTATATTCATACTCTGCAGTGTCTTGCACATAGAGGCCTTACTGTAAATGTTTGCAGTGAAACAATGAATAAATGAGTGAATATTTAAAAGACAAGAACTGACAGTCTTTTGAAGTTCACTTTGGAGGAACCTAGTTCAAATCTCAGGAGGTATTATTTGTTGAACACATTGTACCTGCTGAGCTTCTTGATATATGTTACATTTACTTATCACAACAATCCTGCAAGGTGGAATTATTATCCTCATTTTTCTTTTTTTTGAGACAGATTTTCGCTTTTGTTGCCTAGGCTGGAGTGCAATGGCGTGATCTCAGCTCACCGCAACCTCTGCCTCTTGGATTCAAGTGATTCTCCTGCCTTAGCCTCCTGAGTAGCTGGGATCATAAGGATGTGCCACCATGCCTGGCTAATTTTGTATTTTTAGTAGAGACAGGGTTTCTCCCTGTTGGTCAGGCTGGTCTTGAACTCCCGACCTCAGGTGATCCGTCCGCCTCAGCCTCCCAAAGTGCTGGGATTACAGGCATGAGCCACCGCGCCCAGCCTATCCTCATTTTACAGAAGAGGAAACTAGTGCTTAGAGAGGTTAGACAACATGCCCAAGGTCACCAAGTCAATAACCAGGAGCCAATAGCAGGGCTCTGATGATGATGATGATGGGGTGTGTGTGTGTGTGTGTGTGGTGTAGTGTATGTGTGTGTTTTCATGTGTATATGTGTGTGTGTGTATGTGTGTGTGTGTTTCCCTCATATCATTTTGCTTATCAAATGATCCTTTAGGTTCTTTCCAAGTGTATGATTTTAGGTCAAAGACAAAGCATGACACAGTTCACTGTGAGTTGTGACTTATTATACAAGCTCGTGAAAGAGTCAGATACCTTTTCTGATCCTCAATATAACCTTTGTCTTCTCACCACCATAACACTCTGGTTTCTCTTCAGGAACTGATTTTATATTCTCATGAGCACATATGCAGTTTCTCCTATAGACTGTAAGATTTTTAAGAGCAAGGATTGGGTCTTATTTTCCACTTTGTTCCCTAGTGTCTTCGATCCTTATTTCATTCAGTGGTTTGATTTGAACAGAACTTTGGAAGCACAAGACAGACTCTGTACATTAAAAAGCTTCCATAGCACTCACCATGGTGTCAAAAGTGTCACCAAATCTCCGCTTGCTTGAGGTTTTTCTATCTTAATTAATCTTGATTTGTGCTGTTTTTTTGTGAAAGAGTAAATGCCTGCGGGAGGGCTGGGCCCACCTACAGAGGACTCTGGTAGTGTGCCAAGAGCAGGACTACATAATTGGTGCATGTGACAGGGCACAGAGGAGGGTGGAGGGGTCCCTGGATGATGGGGGTGCCTTCCCCTAGGCTGTCTTTATTATGTCCCCATTGGCATTACTGTTACTAATCACTAAATCAGGGAACAGACGGAGGTGTGAGGTAGGATCCTATGACAGACAGCCTTTAGCGAGTTATCAATGATGCCAGAGTTGACTATCAAGTAAATCTGTTGCCTTTTGAAAGACATGTCTGTCTGTACAATGCTAGAGCCTGAGTTGCTTAACCTTCTAGTAAACCATAAATTTCTCTCACATGTCCTTGGGGTGATGAAAATCTTCCCGAGTTGTGCAGAGCACAAAGCAGAACCTGACAGGGAATGTTCTGAAATAATTGTGTGGATGGTGACAGGTAAAAAAATACACTGTAGAGATATCGATCCTGTATGAATGCAACCTAAGTTGTTGCTCTGTTAAGAAATGTTTTTGGAGTTCTCTATACACTAAAAAAAGAAGAAAAGTGGAAAAGAAGAGATTTCTCTTTTCTTGTATGAAGCAGCAAAATAATATTCTATCAGAATTGTCTTAAATATGGTAAAGTGGGGCACTTCTATTTAAAGGGTACATCTTTGGTTCGTTTTTTATTTTTAATTGCCCTGATATCTCTTCCTTTTGGGAAAGTCCGACGCTCTGGCTCTCTGCTAGCTGTTCAGCCAGCCTTCAGTAGAAGTGGGAACACAAATAGCTCATTGTTTTAATTTTGGATTTCCTTAGGCTGTTGCTGTCACCTAGTCATCTCAGACACTCTTACAGGGAAACCAGCACTGGCAGGGTGTGAAGGTCATGGCAAGGGCAGCAGTGTCTCCCAGGATCACGTGCCTGGAGAGGTCAGCGTGCCCCTGACTTCTAAAGGGGGCCTGCCTTCCACAGGACGAGCGCTTACTGAGCGCTTCTTCTGCACTTACTGTACATTCTCATCCCTATGTTAGTCATTATTACCATAAATGTCCTCACCCATCTATGGCATATGGATGACAAGAGCTTCTGAGTATATTTTTTAACTGTGTTTTTCGAAGGCAACTTTAAGTGCTTAAGAATCCAGTGGTATATGGGTGGCTATTGACTTTTAGATTCACAGCACTGTTCTGAGTGGGTAATTCGCCACCTTTCTCTAACTCTTATGTCCTTGAGGAACCTGAATGTGCAGATGACTACCTGTACCTACTGAGCTTCCTCTCGCAGAGTTGGGGTGATAAATATGCTGCAAAACCTGCTATAAAACAGTCAGCCCTGAGCAGCAGGAAACTGAATATAGTCACTCACATAGCCAAACCCAGCCTCAGGCCCACATTCACCCCTGTCCGAAGGGTGTGGACATGAGATCATTTCACACCTCTTGTGGAAGTGCAGACCTGAAAGAAGACTGGGGGCTCCCCCAGCACAGGTGTCCCCATTTTACAGGTGCTAAAGGCTGTGGCGGAGACAGAGATGGGGAGAGGAGTTGGCTGTGATGCCTCATCGTGGAGCATCTCACATTTAAGGGCCTTGAGAAGTGAGGACAGAAGGGCAGCCAGGCTGGCTGGTCTTCATGTGGGCCAGTTGAGTGGGAATGCAGCATGGCCGGTGGAAGAACGAGCATTTGAGGAGGCAGAGTTCCCCACTCTTCTGAACCTCTGTTTACAAAAGGCTTAGAATATAAAATTGGGACCTTGTCTTTGGAATGGAGGGAGCAAAGTGTTAACCTGGACAGCTCTGGTGCACAAGGTGAGAGGTTTACCAAGGGCTCACACACTCTCCTTCATGGGAGAGGGTTCTTAGGAGGAGGTCTGGCTCCTGTGAGATATGGGGCCTGTCCAGGACCTTCTATTGCTATAGCAGGAACAGCACTGTGATGTTGCTCTTCCTATTTTTCAGTCGTGGTTCGGTAACTTGCTCAAGATCATGCAGCCAGTGAGAGGTAGCATGGGATTAAACACCAGTCGGCTCATCTCCAAAGACCTGTCTGACAAAAACAAATTTCAATCAATTTTACCTTTCCTCTGTAATAGACGAGGGATATCTCATTTCAGAATATCTGAAGGTGACATGTGGAGTTGCTCATTGATTCAATTATTCTGAATCTTTATTTCAGAGCTTATTTATCTCAGGATTTAGATGTGGAATGCTCCAAAAGTGTTCATTGGTTTCACTTCCCTTTGCATTGCTAAGTAAAGGTGATATAGGAGAACTACTCACAGGGGTGAGCACAGCAAGGGTATGAAGGATGTAAAATCAGACGCGGCTTTTCTATGCATCTTTCTTAGACGCATTACCCTTAACCCAAGAGACAGTCAGGATCATTATTAACTTTCCTAATATTTTGTAAAGCATTCAAATATCAACATATGGGGCGCATGCTCCTGGTCTTGTTTAAGTCAGGGCAGGAGTGGCTAATTAATGCTGTGATTCCTCAGGCTCCACGGTTTCAACCAGCCATAATTATTTTGCAATTGAGGTTCCCTCTGTGCCTAAACTGGCATTGATATCAAGGGCTAAATGCATCAGCTTTGTAATAATGAAGATGGGTGCCAATTCCATCTTCCATATGGGATGAAGTTGGGGAGAGAGATGGCGGAGAAGCGTTGGTCAGACTGTAAATGATATTGAGTAGAAAGAAGTCAGGGATTTTTGTTTTTAACGTGAAAAGGAAATAGAATTGTAACTAAGTTGAAGTTTCTTTACTGTGCAAATTTCATCTTGTCATTTACAAGGGATTATGCCACATAGCTATGGATTTGGGCCCAATATTTGACCTTATAGCAGCTCTAAAAGATTAGACTGCAGTTAGGAAATGCCCTCTGGATCTGATTTTTAAACAGAACCAAATGCATTCTACTCCTTTCTGCTTTTAAAAGTAACACTGCTTGAGGATGCATTGAAGCCCTGCTAGACATCTTTGCTGACATTTGCCTTTAGCATTCTTTCTGGAGGTATTTAGACCTTAATAAACTACCGTTGTCCTTTAAAAAAGGACTGAAGAGAATATTTGTAGAAACAAAATAATCAAATACAGTCATACATCATTTAATGATGGGGATACATTATGAGAAATGCATCGTTAGGCAATTTTGCCATTGTATGAACATCATAGAGTGTACTTACACAAACCTAGATGGTGCTCCCTACTACTCCACACCCAGGCTACGTGGTGCAGCCTATTGCTCCTAGGCTACAAAGCTGTGCAGATGTGACTGTCCTGAATACTGTAGGCAATTGTCACACAGTAAGTATTTGTGTATCTGAACATATCTAAACAGAAAAAGTACAGTAAAAATATGGCATTATAATCTTAGGGGACCACTATCACATACACAGTCTATTGTTGACTAAAATGTGGTTAAGTGGTACATGACTGTACTAGCATTAAAGTGCTTCCGAACTGAGAGGGTGGAATGGGAACAGGTACTGGCTTCTTGTTTTAAGGGCTGACTGGTGAGGAAGGTACTGGCTTCTTGTTTTAAGGGCTGACTGGTGAGGAACTTGCCACGCAGAGCAGTAGGCTGAAATGGGCTGAAGACAGGCTACAGATAGGCTCCAGGGTTGACCCAGGGCCAAGATACAGCAGCTGCCTTGTCCTGGCTCGCTGCAGGCTTGGCATCTCCAGTGCCTGTATCCCTGAATTTGTGGTTGAACTTAAAGTTTGGGGAATCCCAGTGGCCCTGATGAGACTAGAAATACCACCCTAAACAACCTCCTTTAGCAGCTAAACTGACAATAATAATCTGTTGTTTACTGCACAGGATTGAGATGAGTGTAGCAGTCTCCTAGACGAAGGGCCAAGCTGCTCATCCACCTGGGTGGGGTAGTCAGTCTAGGGTGGCCCAAGGGGATTCTTGGGTCACAATGACCCTGGGGCTGATAACCAACTCACAAATACATAAATCAACAAAATGAGGCTAGCTTCTGCTGGGGCTTTGTTGCCTGGCGGGCCTGAGTTTTAATCCCTGCTGGCCTCTTATTAAGTGATTGTGGGTAAGTCATTCTAATTTTTTTCTGTCTGAGCCTCAAATTCCTCATCTATAAAATGAGCATGAAATCCTCTTCTAGTCATTCTGAGGGACAACTGAAGTGATATATATGATAATATGAAATATGATAGATGTGATGTATAGAATTGTAAAACTTTTAAAAAGTAAAATGCCTGTCAAATTGTTAAATATGTGTAATATGTGAAAAACTCCTGGCAAATATACCTACTAATATCCATTTCCATATAGTTCTTTTATATAAAATATAGAGCAGTATATGTAAACCTTCTAATAAAACACTTAGCTACAACTATGAATTCTCATGTGCTCTTCCTGCTGTCAGCCTCTCCTCCTGTTGTTAAATCTTTGCAAGGCCTCCTCTAGTTGTTATGTGCTGAAAAGATTCAAGTTTGTATCCTAGACTTCAAAGTTATGTCTCTCCCATGTGGTGTGTAGTGTATCATCATGTACTTGGAGGTATGTGATACAAGAAACTAAGGAACTAAAATAATTCTGTTTTTTTTTTTTTTTGAGATGGAGTCTCACTCTGTCGCCCAGTCTGGAGTGCAGTGGTGTGATCTCGGCTCACTGCAAACTCCGCCTCCTGAGTTCAAGCGATTCTCCTGCCTCAGCCTCCCGAGTAGCTGGGATTACAGGCGCCTGCCACCATGCCTGGCTAATTTTGTATTCTTAGTAGAGTTGGGGTTTTACCATGTTGACCAGACTGGTCTAAAACTCCTGACCTCAAGTGATCCACCTTCCTCAGCCTCCCAAAGTGCTGGGATTACAGACATGAGCCACTGTGCCTGGCCCCTACAATAATTCTTTAATGTAAGGAAATATTAAAGGAAAAATAAGAAATTCTAGGTAAGGAAAGAAATTTATTTAGTGGAAGTATAAAAGAAGTTTAAAAAGTTGAAGAAAATTATGGTTTTCAATGTTGATGCAGCGTCCTTTGCGAATCCTTAAATTTGTGAATGACACTTTTGAAAACTTACACCTTATTCTAAGTGTCTTTGTTCACTTTACACTGTACTGTAAAGAATCACAAAAGAGTGTCTCATATTTAAATAACTTTCTATATAACATGTATATTTCAAAATAATATGTTATGTATATAATACATACAATTTTTGTCAATTAAACAGTATATTAAAAAGACAAAAATAACTTTCTATAAATGAGCTCATGTTGTTTTATCCACAGTGATAGAATGTTCCCCATTTGATGCAAGGAGTTGAACTTAATTTCCATTAAGACAAACACACAAATAACAATCCTCCTTTCCAAACTTGAAATCCCACTTCTCTTTTTGAACTCTCTTCATGAAGTAGTCCCTTTTCTTGCATTTACAACATAAAGCCTAAACCACAAATAGTGGAGGGCAGGGGTTGAGGATGAGCAATTGAGATGTTCCTCATGCCCTTAAACCAAGAGTCCTTATGTTCTCTCCTTCCTAAGTATGACTTATTTTCCTTTCCACGAAATGACTTTAAGGGTGATTATATCCAAAGGGAAGTGACGTTTCCCCTTCTTTCTCTTCAGTTGGTCCATTTTCACAGCCCACAAAAGCAAGTCTCTAATTTGGGACTTGATTCAAAGTCTGAAAAAACCCTAGGCACATCTTTCTTCCTTGAATATGTTCACGTGCATATTCCAAAAAAGGTTCTCATTGCTAGTTAGGCCATTAATTTTATGTGATATCCAAATCAAACAGCTGCTGTACTGTTTAAGTTCAGATCCTAAAATGGCACTTTGAACATGAAAGTCGTGGCTGCCACTCTCTGGGTGACTATCCGGCAATGATACTTCTAGCTTTGTTTTTGGCTTGACGTGCATATGCCAAAGGCTTCAGCAAACATAAACTCATACAAATGTTTGTCAAGCTGTGTGAGCCTAAACAGCTCATTAGTTGCAAGAATGATCAGATGGGAGATGGGTTGCCCAATTTGGATGGTGACCTTTATGAGCTCTCAGTTGGATTGCAGATTTATGTGTCACAGTATATTGGAACATAATGAATCCTGTGGCATGTGGATGGTAAAATGCAGGGCAGAAACTGTGCAATGAAGAGGCAGGAAGAAGGTGGCAAGTCCAGGAGCATAAGAGCAGTTAATCATCTCCTTTCCCCCTTCCCCTATTCTGCTTCCCCTCTGCTTCTTGGGGTGCCCGTTAAAATGCAGTTGGTAATGAAATGCTGTTTGAAATCAAAGTTGCTGAAACAATGTTGTGGATATTGTGGAAATCTGTCATATTTATTTTTAGGATGAGCTTACTTCCCGGTGCTTTCAGTGACTGCAGCCCAGTTAGTTCCTATGCATTGATTCTCTCTCATGTCCCTGCTCCAGGGTAATTCTCCTGTGCTCAGGCACATGACCTTCTAGTTGAAAACCTGCCCCTGCCATTTCTTTATGTGGCTGCAGCCCAGGGAGCTTGCCTGCCCTGCGTGAGCAGGTTGCAATGATAATGGTTCCCAGTGCCGCTCAGTGGGGAACTGAAGTCACGGTATTTTCCTTCATATCCTCTTGAAGCTTCATTTTGTGACCTTGTTTCATCCTGCTGAACCCATCGTTGGAATTACCCCAAAGGTGGTGGCAGGGGAGTCCCCACAAGGGAGTGCCCCAAACTTTCCCAAGATGGGGCCTACTGAGATTCCAAAGAAAGAAGCAGTAAAAGCCGGAGTGATCAGGCCAAAGCATTCATTAGGGGAACTTAGGCAGAGTGGGCTGCAGCAATCCTGCGGCGGCAGCATGAAAAAAAGGGGTCTTCCACCTAGAAACGTCCACAGCGAGGTGCTCAGGGGATGGAGTTTATATAACGGTTTAAGGAATTTGGCTCAGGGCCAGGGCCAGTTTCTTTCAGTGTTTTGGGCAAAAACTTAGATACCTTTATCAATGTGTGGGAATGTTCAAGGCCCCGGTTTGGGTTCAAGCCTGCTGGGAAAAACCTGCAGCTGTCTGGGTCGCAGAGCGGTCAAGGCACTCTGTGAGTTTTGGTCACGACAGAAAGGCAAGGGCTCTAGGGGACCCTCCAGAACTACAGGCTCCAATGTCAGCTCCACTTTCCCAAGTACAAATTTATTTCAGAAATTAAAGTACTACTCTTACTTTTTCACACATTTCGAAGTCATGTGTTGACACGGATAGCCTGTCTAGCACAGGAAAACTCTGATCTATTTAACCGATTTAAAATATTTATAATTGATTATCTGGATAAGTGTCATTGATGGCACTCCAGGTGTGTGAAGACGCCACTGGCCTGGGAATCACGACATGTGGGTTTTGTCCCAGATCCCTGCCGTGCCATTTAAACACCGTGGGCCTCAGTTTCCTCACAGCAAAAATTAGGGTTATACTAGATATTTTCCATGGACCTTGTGAAGTATTTTTTGTGATGCTGGGATTTTATAACTAACACAGGCAAACAATAACCTAGAATGATTAGAATCTTGAAAAAATTATTTGTTTGTTTGTTTGTTACAGAGAATCTGAAGTTAGCTGAAGTCTGTTTGACTTTCTTCTGGAATCAGTACAGCCCAAATGCAGCCATGACTTCTCATTGTCAGAACTAGACGGGCCACACTGAGAAAGAATGTGGACCGGCTACCCGGAATCTGGCTGCTTAGTGCATTCAAGAATGCTGCTTGGTTTCTATGGCTGTGATTTCCAAGCATTTTCTAAAAGGTTTATAGAGGAGAAACCTAAGTTCCTGCCACCACTCTACCTTGAAGTCAAATTTCCCTGAAGGCACTTGAGCACAGGGAGAAAAACATCAGCTAACTCTTGCCGCTATAGGCCCGGGTTAAATTGCAGCTGGGAAATTCATTCCAGTGGCTTGCCGGGCTAAACACAATTGTGGATGGAAGCTGGAGAAACATCAAAGCAAACAACCACTTGTGTCGGTTCAGTTGTTTCACCAAAAAAGCAAAATAAAACAGGTTTTACTAACTCAATTAATAATTCAGTTGCCCCATAAAATATAGCCTCACTGAATTTCTTGCCTTGTCTTCCAAGACGTTAAGTCAGGGCTTGTTTATAGCCGTGGCTCTCTTCCCTGGCTAAGCATCCGGGCCACCTGCTGGGCCCTACGTCCAAGGTGGGGTCCTGGACTCAGCATGTTTTTCAGAGTTCTCCAGGTAATTCCAATGGTTAGTCAATTTATCATTCATTTAGGGCTGATTTTCAGTCTTCCATGTGGATAAAACCAGTTAATTTCCTGTGGATCTTTTTTGGAGGCCTTATTAAGAGGAGGGAGCACTGTTTTGAACTTGTGTCGTGGGCTCTGCCTGTCTCTGGAGGTGGCAAGGGTTCTTGTCTTCATTCCAGTCTGTGTTGCATGCTGTCTTCCTCCGTCTCCCCACTCTTTCTCAACTTTCCTACTTACTATTCCATGCACTCGCTGGGTTAGACAACCTTTTCTGTTGTTCCACTGAAGGTTACAATTTGGAGTCGATTCCTGTAGTCTTCCTTTTTCTATTTACTTTCAAAAAAGATGTTGCAAAGTCCAAGTTTCTTCCTCATGTTCCGTTTCTCTGGGGAGTGCTGTAGAAGTTTCCATACCTTCCTGCTTCTGGCCTTCTTAGTATTTTAATAACTCCTGCCTCGTTCCCAGGTTTCTCCAAGTATCTGGGGAAAGAGATGGCGTCTGGAAATGTAAAACGTTGATGAATTGCAGGGTCACCCTCGTGAATGCTATTGATTGGTCAGAGGTATTCTGGAAAAGTCTGCAAAATCCAGAAGCTAATTTCTATTTTAAAATACACCCTATAACTCTTGAATGCCCACTCATCCTCAGCTGGCTCTGGGGAATGGTGTCTGAGCTCATGGTCTCATCTATGGGAGCTGCATCTCATCAACCTATTTTGGAAACCAGCATACTTCTGGTTCTGAGAATTCAGCTTAAAAACAATACCTAGTTTCCTGTACAATCCCCCCACCAAAAAAATTTTTGTAATGTGCCCCACATCTATCTGACACATTTTCACTTGTTTCTTCATTGATGATCTAGGTCTGTCCACCCTACTCTATTTCTTTTCTATTTATCTCCATTATCTTAGTCTATTTGGGCTGCTGTAACAGAGTACCATAGACTGAGTGGCTCATAAATAACAGAAATGTATCTGTCATGGTTCTGGAGGCTGGGAAGTCCAGAATCGAGGCAGTGGTAGATTCAGTGTCTGGTGAGGGCCTCTTTCCAGGTTCATAGATGGTGCCTTTTCAATATGTCCTCCCATTCTGGAAGAGGTGAGGGAGCTCTCTGAGGCCTCTTTTGTAAGGGGACTAATTCCATTCATGGAGATTCTATCCTCATGATCTAATCACCTCCCAAAGGCCCTACATCTTGATACCATCGCTTTGGGGGTTAGGATTTTAACAAATGAATTTTGGGAGGGCACAAACATCAGTCTGTAACATGATGCCTACTTCAAAATTTTTTGTTGCTGTTACATCAAAATCTCTTCTGGCTCTTTCTAAAAGTGGATTTCTATGTAACCACTTCTTCTTTCCTTTTGCATTTTGACTGAGTTTTTCTTCTTAAGAAAACAAGAAGCACCAGTAGATGATAGAGAGCATGAGTGCCAGAGAGTAAGGAAGCCTGGGCTCTCCTGCCAGATTTTGTGTTAGTCGAAAACTGAGGACTTGGAGGGTTGATGAGCTGAGCTTTTTGTTGGGGCTCCTCTTTCCTGTCCATGTATTGTTCCAGCAGTACAAAGTTTGTCAATCAGAGAGAATGTGGGTTCCCATGGCAAAGTGGCTTCCAGTTTTCATACTCTGTAAAAGGCTTAGTGATGGAAGGAGATTAAATTTAATGCTTTAACGTGGATTTAGGTAGAGATCTTGTACCACAGAAAATTGGAAATCAAGGGTGAAAAACTGAGAAATGGAGTGATGTCTTTTTCTTCCATACAGTTTCATATTTGCAAACTAAATTAACTCTAAATAGTTTAGGGTTTTATTCCAGAAATCTATAAAACTTTAAAGAATCTTGGCATCTGATTGACTTTTCTAGTTTATGAAAAACTGACAATATTCTAAGCCAAAGACACATTCAACATAATAATGCAGGTTGAGTATCCCTTATCTAAAATGCTTGGGACAAGCAGTGTTTTAGATCTAGGATTTTTTTTTTTTTAATATTTGCTTATTTACCTGTTGAGCATCTCTAATCCAAAAATCCAAAATCCGAAATCCAAAATGCTCCTATCAGCATTTCCTTTGAGCCTCATGTTGGTGCTCAGAAAATAGTGGATTTTGAAGTATTTCAAATTTCAGATTTTTGGATTAGAAACCTACATATCAAAAAATATTTTGTGTAATGTCTTACCATGTGTGTGTTTGGAGCCTTCTCAGGGTTAAGCAGATATGAAAAGCCCACGTTTTCCGGAAAGAATTTAAGAAAATAAAGGGCCAACATTTTTTCCCTCCTGGCTCCATGTCATAATATTTTTGCCGGCTGTAGAGTCTATTCTTTTCTATCTTCAGACTTATCACTATCAGGCATTTTCCATTCCCCACAATTCTCATTTTTTGTTATCTTTTTGCACTTGCAAAAACTGAAATTTGGCTTGAATGAGACACATTTCCCTACCCTTTATCTCTCACTGATTCATTCCTTGAATTGGGGCAAATCTTTCTAATCTAAGCCAGTTTCATCCTCTTGCTATAGAGTAACCTGTGTCAGCAGAGTCCTGTGTGGGATGAGTTTGGCAGGATTGCAGACTGCATTTTTGGACCTAGCAGTTGAAGATGATTCTGTCCCTCATCAATTTTTTTTCCCCAAGGGCACTTTTGCCTTCAAATGTATTGTGTTTTTCTATTTCCTTTATCTAAAGAAAGTCTTCAACTTAGTTTTGTTCTGTCCCTGTGAATGTCGGCACAGGAAAGTCCTTGAAGAACATGAGAAACAGGAGCTTCATCTGGGCTCTGTGATGGTGCCATTGCATGAATTGAAATCCATCAGGGTGGGACTGGTTATCTGGCTAACAAAGATGCAATGAGACATGATTGAGAGTGTCCTTCGGGTGGAGTGTTTCTTACATTTTGGGGTTAAAGGCCTTTTCTGTCATTGTTTTTATTATTTATTTATTTATTTTTATTAGACATGGGGTCTTGCTACATTGACCAGGCTAGTCTTGAACCCCTAGCCTCAAGCAGTCCTCCCACCTTGGCCTCCCAAAGTGCTGAGATTACAGGAGTGAGCCACTGCACCCAGACTCTGTCACTGATTTTGACAAGTTTTTTTTTTTTTTTTGGTTGTTGTGGTTTTGGAAGTTTTTTCTCAGAAAGGACATACATGACTGAATTTTTCTCAGAGCCTAATTATTATTTAGTTATTTGTATTTATTTCTTTTTGATTTCAGTACAGTAGCCACTATATCTTGAGTAAATTTAGCTTTTAACTTGCTTTATGTTTTGGTAGATATTAGTGATTATGCAATTTGATGATGCCATTCAATATCAAGGTCAGACCACAGCATGTACAAGAGGTTGCTGTCATGTGATATTTTTCCATTTTCATCTCTTAGTATGCTCTCTTATTTCTTGCTTTGCTCATACAATGAATGTTTTAAGAATCTGATTGAGATATCACCCCATAGTAGATTACTTTCCCGTTAATGTTTGCTCACTCATCTGTAGGCCTAGGAAGCTTTATATCTGTTTACAACAGCGACTAGGACCAATAGTGTGCTGTTAAATGTTCAGGAACCAGTTCTCCAGGAAAAAAAAGTCCTGATTGGCAACGTCTGGCCATTTCCATAGTGTAAATCTCCCACTGTGGCTGATTTCCAGCTATTTCTGGTTTAACAAGTGGCTCACAAAATTCTTGAAAGTTTATCAACTGGCTCTCACCAGGAGGATGGCTCCAGCACCCACCATACCTGACAACAGTTATATTACTTTACAGATGATAAAAAGCTTTATCACCGTTATTTCATTTCTGATTTACGAAACAACCCTGTAGAGTAGATGGCGTTATACGTGAGGCATCTGAGACTCAGAGGCCTAAGTGGCTGGAAATAGCTCCAGCAGCTACTATTAGGCAGAACAGAGACAGAAGGCTGCCTTTGAGCTGAGCATTCTTGGTGTTCTCATCACTCATGGCAACTGTTTCCCATTGTGAGGATTCCCTTAGTGGTGTCATATTTGGACTCCGAAGAAGTATACTCAAGAAATGACTACTTTGGGAATACTATGCAGCCATAAAAAATGATGAGTTCATGTCCTTTGTAGGGACATGGATGAAATTGGAAATCATCATTCTCAGTAAACTATCGCAAGAACAAAAAACCAAACACCTCATATTCTCACTCATAGGTGGGAATTGAACAATGAGAACACATGGACACAGGAAGGGGAACATCACACTTCGGGGACTGTTGTGGGGTGGGGGGAGGGGGGAGGGATAGCATTGGGAGATATACCTAATGCTAGATGACGAGTTAGTGGGTGCAGCGCACCAGCATGGCACATGTATACATATGTAACTTACCTGCACATTGCGCACATGTACCATAAAACCTAAAGTATAATAATAAAAAAAAAAAAAGAAATGACTACTTTGATGGTTTTCCATAGTTTTAGCAGGTAATTTTTAGTTATTTGAAGATAAGAATAATAATCTGCTTATGAAAGAACTTGGTAAATTTTTTTCTTCTGATTTTGAGACGCCATTTCTGTCTTAAAATGAAGTATCTGGGGTATGATTGCTTTGTAATATTTTGTTACTTAAGGATGGTATCCAGACAACCCTTAGTTAATGTTATAGAATCAGAACTAGAAAGACCTCTTCATTCTTCACTTAGAGAGGATTTAAGTGTCTCTGGCCATTTATCGGGTTAATAATGGTGACTTCAGGTGACCCAGGAAACATCTGGATATCTTTGCTGCACTTGGAAAGACATTTAGTTTGGTAATATTTTCAAATCATGTGATCATTTCAAAATGACTTGCACCATGGAGTGATGATGTGATGCTGGCAGCAGCTGCCATTTATTTGCTGGAGATTTCGTGTGTCAGGCACAGTTGGGAATACTTTATGAATATCAGTTTATTTCTCACCTTGAAGGTAGACATTGTTCTCAGTTTGTTGAAATCGAGGCTCATGTAAGTAAAAAATGCCCACATTCATAGCAAATAAGTGATAGAGTTAGTCTCTGACTCTGCAAAGGACTTATATGGCTTTTGTATAATAAAGTTGGTCACCCCATTTTGGTAATAAAAGGGATAATAAAAGACCAACATGTCATCATTAGCTTGCAGATAAGCTCCAAGTTTCAGCATGTGCATGGTTTGTAATGTCTTCACAGGGTCTGCAGGATCATTGCCATGAAAATATAGAACTAACAAGAATTTAGTTTTGATTGACATAGTTTATAAAACATTCTTTTTTTTTTTTTTTTTTTTTGAGACAGGGTCTCACTCTGTTGCCTAGGCTGGAGTGCTGTGGTGCTATCTTGGCTCACTGTGGTCTCTGCCTCCCGGGTTTAAGCGATTTTCCCACCTCAGCCTCTACAGTTGCTGGGACTACAGGTACCTGCCACCATGCCTGGCTAATTTTTGTGCTTTTAGTAGAGAAGGGGTTTCACCATGTTAGCCAGGCTGGTCTAGAACTCCTGGCCTCAAGCAATCACCTTGCCTTGGCCTCCCAAAGTGCTGGGATTACAGGTGTGAGCCACCGCACCCGGCCTAAAACATTCTTTTAACAAAAGCATAGTTTTATGTTGAATTCAGGTAGATTCGAACCATTGCTTTTAATAAGACGATATGGTTTCTTTCAGACTCTTGGGGTAGATTGAACTTCTCATAAAACTGTCATGGGACACATTGCAACTTCTTTCCAATATCAGAATCTCTAGGTGAGTTCATCCATTTCTTTGCCCTGGGCTTTTTAAGAAAGTAGGGTAATGAGTCCCTGGTTTCTCATCTCCGTAAGAATGAAAGGATGCTGGAGCCAAGGTCTAGTCTACTACCAGTTTCTCGAGGAACAATGTGGAGGAAAAGGACCAGTGTAGATCAGAAGTCCATGAGCGGAAACTCAGAATCAAAGTGGTTATTCAATTCTTCCTTTTCTTGGAGGAAATCACTATGTCCCCTGAAGAGAAAAATGCCCTTTGCTCTTGCACTGGGGAGTTCTGTTTAGTGCCTTTCCACACAAAAGGGGTGTACTGGCTGGTACTATAGACGTTTTTTTGTGAAGATCTTTTTCATAAATCCTTTTGCAGAGTATAGCCAGCTAGCAGTATATGAACATTGGAGGTGAAACATAGTTTTCGTCACACAAAATTAACAATAAAAACACATGCAACTCATCATTTATAAAACAATACTTGCAATTTTTCATTATTCTCATTTCTGAGGGCAAATTTTCAGATGAAAACAGAAAGGAATTTTAAAAGTTTTCATTTTTTTTTCCTACATCAGGCTTCCGTATATCTCGTCTGTATAACAAGCACCTTGATCTTTCATTTGTAAGAGTTTCAGTTATAAGAGGCTCATAAGCATTGCCTCTGTTTTCTATATATTGGTAGTGTCAGTAGAAAACCTGAGGGGGTGGGCCGGGCACAGTGGCTCACGCCTGTAATCCCAGCACTTTGGGAGGCGGAGGTGGGCAGATCACGAGGTCAGGAGATTGAGACCATCCTGGCTAACACAGTGAAACCCCGTCTCTACTAAAAATACAAAAAATTAGCTGGGTGTGGTGGTGGGCGCCAGTAATCCCAGCTACGCGGGAGGCTGAGGCAGGAGAATGGCATGAACCCGGGAGGCGGAGCTTGCAGTGAGCCAAGATGGCACCACTGCACTCCAGCCCGGGCGACAGGGAGACTCGCCTCAAAAACAAAACAAAACAACAATAACAACAAAAAATCTGAGGAGGTGGCCACCATTTTTTGGTACTGAACGACGTGATGACCATTTAAAAAGAAAGGGTAGATGTTAAGAAGGCTTCCTTGTACAAAAATTCTTGTATATTGTTCCTTCCAATTTTATTTTTGTTTTGATATATAAAATCCTATGTTCAATCTCTCATCCTGAATATCAGATTATCCGAGAAGGAGAAAGTAGCAGTCTAATTATTTTATTTGGTTGCATGGTAGTCTTAGTACAATTAAATCTCCTTTGAAAGTTTCTCAGTTACGTAGTTATGAATAGTGCTCCACACCACGGCTGTGGTAAACCTGGGGCGGTATTGGGCTCAGGTCACAGAATGATCACGGAAGGACTTTAGAGATCACCTATTGAGTCCCTGTTTTAGAGAGGAGCAAGCAAAGGCCCAGAGAACTCACTCCATTTGCCGAGGTCTGACAAGTGTGTAGGTGAGCTGGATCCAGAACCCTGTCTTTCGGTCTTCACTCTAGAGCTCTTTCCAAACAAACATGCTGGCCTGGGAGTCTGACAATTGCTGTATGCTGATGTTTCCTGTTTGAAGCCCACACGTCTTTGCAGGGGAAGAGAATTGCCTAGTATCATTCGTTAATGCCCACTCTTCATGTTTGCCAAAGACCACCAATACATCGGCCAGTGATTGTGTTCCACTGGTTTGTTTATATGTCGGCTTTCAGTGATGCCAGAAAATCAAAAGGAGGTTAAGAAATCCCAGAGGTTCACCCAGGATGGGAGGCTAAACCTTTGTTGTATTATGAGACTTAATTCAAGATAAAATAATCTTTAGCCTAATAAACATTAGGTTGAATTTTGAAAGTGTAAACACTAACTGATCTGTAGACTGACATCTATTTCCTTGACAATATTGGCCACACCCATTAAATAATAACTCCTCATTCTCCCTTCTCCCAGCCTTTGGCAACCTCTGTTCTACTTTCTGTCTCTGAATTTGACTACTCTAGGTGCCTCATATAAGTGGAATCACATGACATTTGTCCTTTTGTGATACGATAAATTCTTTAAAAAGAAAATGAACAGAAACAGTGCACGAGAGAAGTCAGTTCTGCAGCCAGCGTGCCTCTTAGTTCCATATTCATACAAGGCCCTCTTGGAAGCTCAGCCTTTGGAGTTGGATATTATCTCAGAAGATATGGCAGCTTAGGAATCTGGTACTCTAAAAACAGATTTACAAGCATTAGACTTTTTTGTATATGTGTGTGGTCATTTTAGTCTTCCTGAAAGTGGTTGAGACCAATATTTCTAGGCAGACTATAGTTCACATCATCCAGTTCTGTAAGTCTTGGATTATCAATCTCATTGTCATGGCAAAAAAGGACAGGGATTACTCAACTCATTACTCCTGGGCCCAGACCTCTGAGCCTGGTGTGTGAGTGTGGCTCAGTGCCTTTCCCATAGCGGCCCACATCCCCCCTGGGCCCTGCAGGAAGTTCCTGCAAGTCCACCCTCTGCACATGCAGAGCAAAAAGAGCTTCCTATGGGAGCTGTTCTCCAGAAAAGACAGAAACCCGGGCCCTAGATAACCAGAAGATTTAAATTCCAGTTTTAGCTCTGCCATTGAATAATTAGGCAACTATAGGCAGTTCACTTTGCTCCTTTGGACCAGAGATTTCTCATCTACAAAATGAAAAACTTGGACTTAATTATCTCTGAAGTCACTTCAAGCAGAAATGTAACAATTCTTTGATTTATTAAAAAAAAAATCAATGATAATGACCAACAGCTAACACTTATTACAAGGCTCCAGGCACTTTCGAAGTCCTTAATATTTAATGTTCACTACTACCTTAGGATATAAGTACTGTGATGCAGAGTCCTGGACACAGAGAAGTCAGCAACTTGCCCGAGGACACCCTGCAGGACACAGCACTGTGATTTGAACCCAGAGAGTCTGACTTCAGCCCCCAGCGCTCAACTACTATTAATTGAAAGGGCATTGAAGAGACATGATGTCACAATAAAAAGAAAAAAAGAAAAGAAAGTACGTCTTCGACTTTCTAGTCGTCGTGCTTTGTATGGATTCTTCTTTCAACCTTAATGAAAGGGTATAATTAATCTGTAATTAAAGTCATGATAGTTTCTTAATACGAGGAAATGTTGTCATTGCGGTTCTCTGAACACAAGAGGGCGCTGTGGCAAAGCTTACTGTCTGCGCATCCTCTGCCTCAGGAGGGTATAACTTCGTGGGACAAACTTCAAAAGAAAGATGCCATTTCTAAGACCTCATTTTATCACCTCGGGATAGCCAGTCTTCATTCCTTTAAAATACAGAATAAAAATAACACATAAATCAACACAATTACATTCCTCCTTGATAGCATCACCAGTCTTCTTGAGGCCTGGCGTCAAACCTCTGCTTCAGTGTTACGTTATGGGGTGCGCGTGCCTCCTTAATACCCACCTTGCTGGTATGCTCCAGATGGCTGTCTTCTTAGCAGTAGATGGAATTAAGCACCATAATGAGGGATATTTTATTTAAATCTGCTTTAAAAAATTCTTCCATGACTTATTCACATGTCTGGTTAGCTATCACACTGCCATTCCATGTGATCGGAAATGAGAAAGATTTAAAGAAAGTAATTGTTTAACATGCAACGGATGTACCTCTTTTGCTTCAGTTGTGAATAGGCAGCACAGAAGAACTGGGGCTGATTCGTGGAAGGTTTCCCGTAGCTAGACCCTGGAGGCTGTAAAAAGTGGTTTGGAACTGTGTTTAAAAAATAATAATAATAGAGGGAATAGTGAGGTACCCAGGAGGAGCAGAGGGCGCCTGTTCCAGCCATGGGAGCATCCCCATCAGATACATAGATGCTCTTAATTAATTAGGCTGCTAGTAAACCCTCCTGAGTGTGCAGGACAGGAGGAATTCATTTTCAAGCTTAAAAAAAAAAGATGAGTCTTGGGCACACAGCCCTGTGGCCCATATGTTATTGTCGTATTACCCATAAGTCAGCAGTTTTCCTCTCCTGTTGTTGATAGATCTTCCCATACAGTTAGATTTGTTTAGAAAGAAAAGTTTCAAGTCCTTGCAAATGATTATAAACTGAAGAACTGGAAACTCTGGTTAGGAAACAATTAGAGCACTATGTATGGCTTAATGAAAGGACACAGTCTTTTTAATCCACCAAGCCTGAATCATCAGCTTGGTTAAGACTATCTCTAGAAGGTGAGCAGAGCACTTCAAACCTGGCTATTGGCAAGGCAGAGAAGAAAGCTGCCACTCTCCCCTTAGCATTCTTATGCTAATCTTCTATTTGTATTGCAATAAGTGTGCTTTGGAATTGAGTGTGTTTTAAAGCTCCTGCTTAGCTGGCTGGGGGACAAGAAAAAACAAAGCAAAACAAAACCTCAGAGGACACTCCCACTCAGAGGCATAAAAAAATAAACAGTTATTTCTGCTTTTGAGAAGAAGCCACAAGCATGTGGCTGGCATTCTCAGGTGGGCAAAGGAGAGTGCTCGGTAGCACCTGCCCCAAACCCTCCATTCTCCCCTTTTTAGATCGGAAGAGATTCTGCTTTCCTATCTTGTCTCCAGTTTTCACTCTTAGTCCTTCTTTCCTCTATTTTCCGTCCCCTTTTCCACTCTGTCCTTAACTCCTCTTTCCCTCTTTCATCGTTTTCCTTTATTTTCTTTTTCATCTCTTTCTTTATTGCTTCTCAAGGGTTTGCCGGCGGTTTTGCTAGGCGATACTGAGCTTCAAGGCCATTGTCATGGAAGCTTCCAGTCCTGGGATGTGCTTAGACCAGCCTTTAACTATGCATCCTCAAAACAGCTGGCAGCCTAATCAAACCTTATTTTTTTTTCTCTTTGTGAGAGAGATGAAGAAGATGATAACATGAAATGAAATCTAGGGCCTTTAGAAAGAGTCAGCAAACCAGGCGCAGTGGCTCATGTCCGTAATCCCAACACTTTGGGAGGCTGACGCGGGGGATCACTTGAGGCTAGGAGTTCAAGACCAAGCTGGGCAACATAGCAAGACCCCATCTCTAAAATATATATATGTGTGTGTGTGTGTGTGTGTATATATATATATATATATAAAATTAGCTGGGCATGATGGTAAGCAACCATAGTCCTGGTCACTCAGGAGGCTAAGGCAGGCGGATTGCTCAAGCTCAGGAGTTTGAAGCTTCAGCGAGCTGTCATTGTGCCACTGCACTCCAGCTTGTGTGACAGAGTAAGACCCTGTCTCTAAAAAGGAAAAAAAAAATAAAAAAGAGTTACCAGTTATACATTTTTGAGAGGAGCAATGGGGAAATGCAATCATGGGGTAATAATAATCAGGACAAGAGCAGGGGTATGTACTGCCCCCCACCCTGCTGCCCTGAATGCGAGGAAGAAGCCACGTTGCTGGACCCATAATGAGAAGCTTCAAAAGGTTGACAGAGAGTGCTGATCTTGAAGATATTTAGTCTGGAACACAGACTACATATCAGCATGTCAAACATATCAGCTTGCTTGAATGAATGACTGAATGAATGAATGAGTGAATGAAAAGTGGTGAAGGAAGCAGATGGTTGGGTTCGGGAGAAGAATATGCCTGAAAGATATACAACCACCGGGGAGTCTGTCTTGTCTTTACAGATACTTAACTCAGGAACAGACTTGCTGGTTGTCTTGAGTGTGAAGTGCAAAAAGTAAAAATGGCCCTTAACAAAAATATGTCAGGCCTGTGTTAGAGATGACAAGGATGAAGACCTTTATGATGACCCATTTCCACTTAATGAATAGCGTCTTAGTCCATTTTGTGTTGCTATAATGGAATAATTGTGGCTGGGGAATTTATAAAGAAAAGAAGTTCATTTGGTTCATGGTTCTGCAGGCTGTACAAGAAGCATGACACTGGCATCTGCATCTGGTGAGGGCCTCTCTCTCTTGCTTCCTCTCTGGCCATGTGATCTCTGGCCAGAGAGGAAGCAAGAAAGAGGAGGAGGTGCCAGGCTTTTCTTAACAACAAGCTCTCTGGGGGAACTAATAGAGTGAGAATTCATTCACCCCTGAGGGAGAGTATTAATCTGTTCAAGGGTGAATGCACCTATGCCTCAAAAACTGCCCATTGGGCTCCACCTTAAACATTGGGGAGCAAATCTTAACATTAGCTTTGGAGGGGCCAAGTGTCTAAACCATAGCAGAGTCTCTTTGTGATGATCTTGAGATGAAATTGTTTGGGCCTTGGTTCCTGAAAGGGGTCTTGCCTTATTCAGCAGTCATATTTTTTTCTAGATAGAATTCTTACTATCCTTTAGACCTGGGGAGAGCCCGCGTATGAAAAACAGAACACAAAGCTGAACTTTAAATAGGAAAAAGCTAGCAAAGGGACTACCTCTGGGGGCACTACTTGAGCCTGTAAGCAGTGGTTACAGGATATCTGAGGGTACGGCAGTCCTAGAGACAGGTCAGTTCTTAGGGTGGGGCAGGATATAATAAAGGGAGAGTGAGGAAGGCTCAGAAGATGAGGTTTGAACACTTGGCCACCATTTTGCCTGGGATCATCAGGAGAAGCTCCTGATACGGGAACATCACTCCCAGGCAGGACACCAAGAGGCAAAGGCCAATGTGCTCTGTTTAGTAAGAAGGTAAGATAAGGGCCAGCGTGATAAGTGCATGGAGCCCCATGGGCATCCAATTAATAAAACAGTGATGGACCACTACAATTTAAAGTCTTTTCTTAGATGAGCGAGACAAAAGGTTCTAATTAGAGATACCTGTCTTCCCCTCTTTTCCCTATGATGCATCCAAAGATCTCAGGTGTAATAGATTTGCAGCTTGTGATAAGTAGTTGGCCAGCGTGTGCTGGCTCCTGTGACCTACATCTCTGAGCGGTCTGAGCTGTCTGTTAGTGTTATCCTGAGCTAGTAGTGGGAAGGTGGCTGGACCAGGGTGTGCTGCCCAGCTGTGGCTCCATCAGTTTCCATAAGGCTTCAGCTTGATCAGTGCAGCACAAACTGTGGCATGTTGGGGGCTTGGGAGATTGACAGCCCCCCAAAAAGCCCTCAAAACATGATCAAGAAGACAAACGAGAATGATAGACATATCTTCACTATTGCCAGCCTATTAACCTATTACAAACTGTTTTTAGAGATTAGCCATTAGTTTTTCCTTCCAAAATTATTATGCTGTTGTCATTTCCTCCACAAACTGAGATATGCCTGGTGAAATGACTTAATTTAAAAACTAATTGGGAGATATACCTAATGCTAGATGACGAGTTGGTGGGTGCAGCGCACCAGCATGGCACATGTATACATATGTAACTTACCTGCACGTTGCGCACATGTACCATAGAGCCTAAAGTATAATAATAATAATAATAATAATATTAATAATAAAAAGAAAAAAATAGATTATATTTTAAAGAATAAATATTTTCTTCAAACTTATCTGATTTTTGAATGATCATGACTTTAATTTTGCTTTAGTAATGCACTTTCTGAGAATAAATGGGAATCTCAGTTTTGTAATATGTACCCAGCATTTTTCTTCTTCCAGCTATTGGGGGTGTACTGTTGGGGATGTGGTGGGGGCTGGACCTGTGTAGAACGGGGCAGATACTGTGTGCGGGTCTCTACTTCTCAAAGGAGCTTCAAAGCTGACTGCACTCATTGATGCAGCAAGCCCGGGGCCTTGTGATGTTCCCGTTCTTGTTGGTTGGTGCTGGAAAGTCTAGAGTCACAGAGTCCTTTTGGACTAGGCTATAAATACATATGTACTTTCAGAGCATTGCCTATTAGTTGCCATTCTCTCCTCAGAGTGTGGGCAGGTTCCGAGGGCAGCACCTAATGTGGGAAGAGAGAATAGAAGGTTCTGGGGAAGGGACCCACTCTGGGCAGAGGGAGAAGGATAGGGAGGTGGTTTGGGGAAGAATCACAATTATCCTTACTTTAATTAATACATTTCCTTGGATGGCACCAACAGTGAACAGCCACACACTCTTCTGCCCATAGTGTTAAGTGGGTTCTCTCTTTGACTAGAATTGTGTCATTGATGTGGAAGTGCAGTTGAATTCAAATGATCTGTGGCTGGTGGCTTTTATTCCTGAAGTTCAAGTATAGACAACCCTCTTAGCAGGTTCTACCATAGTTAGCCAACCATGTGTTAATCTCCACCTCTTTGTCTTCTGTCTTAAAGGAAGTCAGCCCACCCTAAATTGCGGCCTCTCATGTGTGCCTGTCTGTGGAGAGTGTGATTTTCCAGCAGTTTCTGGGTCTCTATAATGTTTGAATTTGCTTTTGGGGTGCATGCGTGTGGTATGTGTGGTGTGTGGGGTCAGGGGTGGTGAGACCAGCTCTGAATTGTTTCCAGGGCAGCTTGGTGGCACCCTGGCCAGATCCTGCATGTGGCATTTCCCAACAACTCTTTCTGGTCTGTGTCTCACCTATCATAATTCAAAGGAGAGCCATGGACTGTGTGCACTAGATTCACCTTCAGAGACTGGAGAGTCCCATCTCTGTACCAGAGCGGACACCTGGACTTCCTCTGGCTTTCTCTTGGGGACTCTGCCTGGCAGAGGCCCTCAGCCATGCACTGGGACAGTTCTGTGGGCAGCGGCAGGAAGCCTTCAGTCAGTGAACAGCGTGAAGACAGCCTGATGCATGCAAGGCGCGGGGATGTGATTGTCTACGCAGATCAATACCTACATCTCAAAAACGAGAACTTTCACTTTAGTACTTGATCACTTACCCTATTCAATTATGTAAGTACTTCAGTCTCTTCAACATTGGCTTTCTTTCATTCTTGGTTTTTTTAATCTCCCATCTTAGTAATGAAAAGAAATGTATGTGTCATGTGGTTCTTTTGTAAGGTTATTTCTCTCCATTTGCTTGAAAACTTTCTTATTACTCCTAACTCCTTTTATTGATTTAATGAAACCAAATGCTCCTGAAAGTTTGACCCTGATCTAGTGATACCTGCACTCTCTAGGTCCCTAAAAGACCCCACAGTCTGATGCTTCAGCTGCAGATGGAGTCACAGAGATGCTTCAGCTTTGAAGTGTCTACATCATAGATTGGAAAATGCCTTTCTAGGACTGAAGTTGTAGCTGTTTCCTAGACTTCTGTTTATTTTCCATTTCTTTACCCACTCCTGTTTGAAATTCTGCTGTTGTTTGCATACTGTTTGCCTTTGTGTCCCTCTTTCCATCTGTTCTTAAAAAAAAAATCAACTGAGTTTTATTTTAAACCAATCCAGATGACAGGCACACAGTCTTCACAATGCTTTGGAAACCAGTTGAAGAAAATTCTCGTTAAATTACTCATCCACTCAACTCATTTTCCATACATGATCTATTGTTGGGGTGCCTGCCTGTTTTCAAGATAAGTGCATATTTCAGAGTCAGGTTCCTTTTACCCTAGATAAGCAATTATTTAAGAAATTGGCTTTGACATACACTTTCAGTTTTAATTTTTCCTTTTACATTCTGAAATAATCTCTGGTTGTATGTAGCTTCCCACTACCTCATATAAAGATGTATTCCAGGCATCCATCAAGAGTTTGTCTATTCCACGAAGAAGACATTGCTGTGGAAGAAGATGGTGGGACGCCTGATGTCCTTTCTGTGCAGCCCTGCAAGGACCTTCACCTCCAGGGCCTAATCTCACAAGCACCGACTCTGCGCCCAGATTTCCGACAAGAACTTCTGCTCTAAAGTGGCTATGTTAAGGAGACCTTGGGAAGAACAAACCCATTATCTAATATTGAGTCACTGTGAAAGATTTGGGAGTCTTTCCCATCAGTGCCCTGGTAAGAGAGGCACAAGAGGATCATGCGAGGTTACTAATCTCCATTTCAAAGCCAAGAAGAGGTCAACGATTTATAGTAGGGCTGCATATCAGAAGCAAAGCGGACTTCAGCCTGATAGCAGTCAAAAGACTTGTGTTTCAGCCCCTTTCTATGATGTCCTTTGACTAGCGCCCCTTCCTGTGTCCCTCCCCTGCATTCCATAGCATTGGGACTTATACAAGGGACCAATTAGTGATTTGAAAACCAAAGTGAATAGAGTACTTATAAAATCTGGTGGTGCACTCACAGGAGGAAATGAGTTGGGAGGGCTTAGGAATTGTAAGGACAAGTTTACTAATGAGAAGGCAGGTTAGGAATATCGTTAAGGAAAATTCAGATGACAAATTTCCAGCTGTCGAGGAAAATGGGTTCAACCTCATAATTAGATCATTCCCGCAGAGCCGAGGAACTGCAAAAGACATGGATCTTCACTGCCATGGGAGACTGACTCTAAGAAGAGAAAGTTGTCAGAGGGGTTCTGTGTGGAAAATGTAATTGGAATCCCCAAACTATGACTTCTATCATTGGAAGAGGGCATCTTAAATAATTTTTTTTTTTTTTTGAGACGGAGTCTTGCTCTGTTGCCCAGGCTGAAGGCTGAAGGCTGAAGTGCAGTGGTGTGATCTCGGCTCACTGCAACCTCTGCCTCCCAGGTTCAAGCAATTCTCCTGCCTCAGCCTCCGAGTAGCTGGGACTATAGGCATGCACCACCACGCCCAGCTATTTTTTGTATTTTTAGTAGAGATGGAGTTTCACTGTGTTGGCCAGGCTTGTCTTGAACTCCGTCAGGTGTTCAAGGCCTATGGATCTTAGGTGATCTGCCTGCCTGTCGGCCTCCCAAAGTGCTGGGATTACAGGTGTGAGCTACTGCATTTGGCCTTAAATAATCTTTTATTTATTTATTTATTTGTTTATTTATTTTATATTTCTTGAGACAAATTCTCGCTCTGTTGCCAGGCTGGAATGCAGTGGCACGTTCTTGGCTCACTGCAACCTCTGCCTCCTGGATTCAAGCAATTCTCCTGCCTCAGTTTCCCGAGTAGCTGGGACTACAGGCGCACTGGGACTACAGGTGCACTGGGACTACAGGTGCACACCACCACGTCCAACTATTTCTTTTTGTTTTTTAGTAGGACGGGGTTTCACCATGTTGGCCAGGATGGTCTTGATCTCTTGACCTCCTGATCCGCCCACCTTGGCCTCCCAAAGTGCTGAGATTATAGGCGTGAGCCACCGCGCCTGGCCGTTAATCTTAAATATGATGTTAAAACACATGGCCTGGCCAAAGACTTCCTAACTCACTCTCATTGATTTTTGTCCCTTACATTCAAAAACACTTGTTTTCGTAGTCCTCTGCTTCAAAACAATAAAACAATTTAACCCTGTATTAACCATTTGAATTATTAAGAATACCATAGCATTAAGTGAGATACCAGTGAAGACATGAAAACAATCTCCATCAGAAACTAGAGTGCAGACATCATAAGCCCTCAGGATCCAGGCAGAGCATCATCAGGATGTGGCCGTCCGGTTCTCTACCAACCTTATGCTGTCCTCTCACTTGTCTAACCCATGGATATCAACATTGATAGAAAAATCAATCTCTGTCTTTGTAAATCTGCCGTGTCTGTGGCAAGCTGAATATTTATTAAGGCTGGGACAAACACTTACAGCTGTGATGTTTGGAGGAGATGATCCAGGACGCTATGATCCAGGATGCTATGGTCAGTGATGGGGAGAGGAGAAGACTCTGCAGCTGAGCCTGTGGGGATGTCAGCCACCAGCCCCTGGCCCTGGTGAGTGAAGGCCACCTGTCAGCTGAGTGTGGGGACATGAGCCACCAGCCCCCGGCCCTGGTGAGTGAAGGCCACTTGTCAGCCAAGTGTCGGCCAGCTGGGGGCTCCTCGTCCTGCTGCCTGGGCGCTCTGGCAATGTCTGCTGCTGCAAGGATGGCCAGCTGCCTACCAGGGTTTGAAATCATGAGCAGTATTGACCACCCCTTGGGTACTTGGGCAATTCACTTCCCTGGCCTTGACCTCACTGTTTTCTCATCTGTAAATGAGAAAAAGAGCTGAGATGATCTATAAATTTCCCTCTAACACATCTAAGTCTATCATTATTTAAACATATTAGTTTGAAGGAACTAAACTGTACTCCCTCTGAATTACCAAGTACAAGCCTCCACGGTCATTTTCACTCTCCTGTTTGGTAACAGCACCTGCTGTCACCTTCTCCTTCCTTCCAACTTTCTCCTAAGGTCTATAATGGACAACTTAGATTGTTCACAATTCCCCTGCACAGTTTGGCTTGGGAAGTGGGGTCACAAATAAAGAGAACAAAAGGAGGGAAAAAGCATAAAGCAAACTGTACCAGAAGGTATGTGAATGGCTAGGGCGTGTTGGCTAATGGGGCCGTCCTGTAGCCCATTAACTCAGCTTCCTAGGAATGCTCTTGAACTGGTTTCTATTTTGAAATGACTGATAAATGTGGGCTGTAAAAGGCCTGAGAGCCCCAGTATACAGCAAGGACATTCTGAAGGACCCCCTCTTATATACTTGAGATGTGTGTCCCTGCCCAAATCTCATGTTGAAATGTAATCTTCAGTGTTGGAGGTGGGGACCTGGGGGGAAGTGATTGGATCATGAGAGTGGATCCTTTGTGAATAGTTTAGCACTATTCCCCGCATTGTACTGTCCTCGTGATAGTGAGTTCTCATGAGATCTGGTCATTTAACAGTGTGTGGTACCTCCCCCCTTGCTCTCTTGCTCCTGCTTTTGTCATGTGATGTGCCTGGCCTCTTTTTGCCTTCTGCCATGAATGTAAGCTTCCTGATGCCTCCCCAGAAGCCAAGCAGATGCCAGCCTCATGCTTACTGTAAACTCTGCAGAACAATAAACCAATTAAATCTCTCTTTTTAATACATTACCCAGCCTCATGTATTTCTTTATAGCAATGCAAGAATGGCTTAGTACATCTTCCCATCTCATATGTCTTTTAACATCTTAAGTTCCTAACAAGATGTAGCAACAGTGGCTGCAGTCTACAGAGCAAGCTTGCCTTTTGCAGAAATGGTGTAATTGTCACTGACCCATGATAGTTGCAATCTGGGGTTTAAAGCTTTGTGTCTGAACACTCCACTCATTTTAGCATTCCTGAATCCTAGAATTCAGTGCTGCAAATGAGCTTCAAGAGGGTTTATGGTTTTCAGGGGCCATAGCAGGCTGTCTCTGAAGTCAAAACAAAGGTGGGCAGGCTACAGTTGGGATAATCATGAGTGATTCTTTTCTGTTGCTGCCTCAGTGACAGGTGTGTGGATTTACTTTGTCACTCCCACCTTTCTTTGTTTGCCTCCCACCCTCATTGTTAATGGTAAAGCGAAGGCTTAGGGCAATGGGCAGGGTGTGTACAGGGTGCCCACTGCTAAATGGTTTCACCAGGGTGGAGACAGGCCTGATGGTTGCCATGGAACAGTACTGATATCATAGCCATCCAAAGGGTCACTCTGGAGGGAGAGTGGACTGGGGTTACATGATCAATGGGTCAAGTCAGCAGTCACAAGGAAATCTCCCCAGCAAGTAAAGAACTAAAAATTAGAAGGGAATGATTTAGTTTAATATGAGGACCCATTTCTTATCAAGAGCTCTGTGACACCTACCATTCTCAGGGGTGGCTCACATGAGCCCACCTTCTTACTGCAGAGGCCAACCTTGTACAGCCAGGAAAATTTACTGGATGTTCACAGACATCTTTGTCGTATATTCCTGATGTAGGTTATTGACAAGCACTGTTAATGGTTTTGAACACCAAGAGAAAAAGGTCATGTTGTACTAGTGAATCAGCATAAGTGTAATGGATAAATTCAATGTACAATAGGACTATAACTTACCTCCTTTACTGTTTAAAGAAAAGTCAAGATACACACATCCAGAATTTTGTATTTTTATCTTGTTGGCAGAGGGAAAAAATAAGTATTGATGTAATCCCACCGAGTAAAGGTTGAGGTACTCAAGTTAGGCTGCTTGCATTCAAGTCCTATTTCTGGTTCTTACTAACCAACTTTCAACTCAATACTTGAGTACCATGAGTTTCTGGTTCCTCTTCCCATTGGTGTTCAATGGATGTTAGGTATTAATGTTATTTCAGGTATACTCTATGAGATTGTATGGTACAGCTGCCCACTTTCAGCCTATTGGTGGAACATATATGTTCAGATCAGTTTTTTTCCTCCATGTAACTTTGCATGGTTGCATTTACATTTAAAACAAAAAACACAACTGAAGAATAGGAATGAATGACTGATGTGCATGGAATCAGCTTATTTCGACTGAACAGATGAAAATAAAAAATGACTTAATAGCTAAATTCAAAGATATAAAATGAGTGCATGGTAAATGGAAATTGAGTGGTAAGTATCTCAATTCATATTCACTGAGGGCAAGATGAAGATAAATGAACTCAAATTGCAGCAGAAAGGAATTGACATTAAGAATCAAACTTCTTAACTTCAGAAAATAGTCTTTGAGATGTCTGATGCAAAGAAATGACACTGATATCTTAAAACAGCTCTTCTTTTATTAATATTTATTAAGCATATTCTATCAGGCAGGTGCTGGGCTTGGTGCTGCAGATACAGTGATGAACAAGACAGATAGGCACTCTGACTGCATGGCCCATAGTCTAGTTGGAGAGGAAAACTTAAAACAAAGACAGAGACAGGCAATTATAAATTGTGACAAGTGACATGAGGAAGTGACAAGTTCAGATCTGAGGGACAGTAGTAATAGATGGGGAGAAAAGAGCACCAGACCATCTGAACAAGCAACCTGTGCAAAGACTGCAAGGCCGAAGGGGGTTGTTGGCTTCAAGGGATGGAGAAAAAACCAATGAGGTCAGCAGAGATGGGGAGCTGAGAGGGGTAGCCCTGGGTTCAAGACATAGGCAGGAACCAGACCAAGCAGGTTCTTGAAGCAAGTGGACTTTCATCTTTATATAAAGGGCAATGGAAAGTTGTCAATGTCATTGTCATTTTTTTTAAATGCCTTTTTTACTGGAGTGTAATACGCATGCAAGAAAGCACCCATAGGGGTGAGCTGGGTGAATTTCATTGTGAACACATCATGCAACCAGTACCAAATCAACAAGCAGAACATTATTAACCCCCCAAAAGTCACCCTTAGCCCTTCCAAATCCTCGGCATATTCCAAAGGCAACCCTATCCTGACTGGTAACAACACTAGGTTAATTTTGACCATTTAGAAACTTTATATAAAGGGAGTCATACCGTATGTATTCTCTGTGCCTGGCTTCTTTCACTCAACAACATGAGACTCATCCAGATTGCTACTTATAGCCATAGATTACTGTGTGAATAGAACATGATTTAATGATCAGTTTTGCTGTTGTGGACATTTGGGTAGTGTTTGGCTGTTTGGAACAGTACTACAGGTTGAGTATCCCTTATCTGAAATGCTTGGGATCAGGAGTGTTTCCGATTTTTTTTTTTCAGATTTTGAAATATTTATATGATACTTACTGGTTCAGCATTCCTAATCTGAAAATCTGAAATGTGAAATGCTCCAATTAGCATTTCCTTTGAGTGTCATGTCAGTGTTCAAAAAGTTTCAAATTTTGGACCGTTTCAGATTTTGAGATTAGGGATGCTCAGACTGTACTATGAGCTACTTGTTGATTCTATTTCACCTGATCTTGGGTGTTTTTCTAAGAGTGGAATTTCTGGGACTTAAGGTATACATATGTTCAGCACTAATGATCCTGCCAAGCAGTTTTCCAAAGTGGCCATTTCTTTTTTTTTTTTTTTTTTTATTTATTTATTTTTTTTATTTTTCTTTTTATTATTATTATTATTATTATTATTATTATACTTTAGGCTCTATGGTACATGTGCGCAACGTGCAGGTAAGTTACATATGTATACATGTGCCATGCTGGTGCGCTGCACCCACCAACTCGTCATCTAGCATTAGGTGTATCTCCCAGTGCTATCCCTCCCCCCTCCCCCCACCCCACAACAGTCCCCGAAGTGTGATGTTCCCCTTCCTGTGTCCATGTGTTCTCATTGTTCAATTCCCACCTATGAGTGAGAATATGCGGTGTTTGGTTTTTTGTTCTTGCGATAGTTTACTGAGAATGATGATTTCCAATTTCATCCATGTCCCTACAAAGGACGTGAACTCATCATTTTTTATGGCTGCATAGTATTCCATGGTGTATATGTGCCACATTTCCTTAATCCAGTCTATCATTGTTGGACATTTGGGTTGGTTCCAAGTCTTTGCTATTGTGAATAATGCCGCAGTAAACATACGTGTGCATGTGTCTTTATAGCAGCATGATTTATAGTCCTTTGGGTATATACCCAGTAATGGGATGGCTGGGTCGAATGGAATTTCTAGTTCTAGATCCCTGAGGAATCGCCACACTGACTTCCACAAGGGTTGAACTAGTTTACAGTCCCACCAACAGTGTAAAAGTGTTCCTATTTCTCCACATCCTCTCCAGCACCTGTTGTTTCCTGACTTTTTAATGATTGCCATTCTAACTGGTGTGAGATGGTATCTCATTGTGGTTTTGATTTGCATTTCTCTGATGGCCAGTGATGGTGAGCATTTTTTCATGTGTTTTTTGGCTGCATAAATGTCTTCTTTTGAGAAGTGTCTGTTCATGTCCTTCGCCCACTTTTTGATGGGGTTGTTTGTTTTTTTCTTGTAAATTTGTTGGAGTTCATTGTAGATTCTGGATATTAGCCCTTTGTCAGATGAGTAGGTTGTGAAAATTTTCTCCCATTTTGTAGGTTGCCTGTTCACTCTGATGGTAGTTTCCTTTGCTGTGCAGAAGCTCTTGAGTTTAATTAGATCCCATTTGTCAATTTTGGCTTTTGTTGCCATTGCTTTTGGTGTTTTAGACATGAAGTCCTTGCCCATGCCTGTGTCCTGAATGGTATTGCCTAGGTTTTCTTCTAGGGTTTTTATGGTTTTAGGTCTAACATTTAAGTCTTTAATCCATCTTGAATTGATTTTTGTATAAGGTGTAAGGAAGGAATCCAGTTTTAGCTTTCTCCATATGGCTAGCCAGTTTTCCCAGCACCATTTATTAAATAGGGAATCCTTTCCCCATTTCTTGTTTTTGTCAGGTTTGTCAAAGATCAGATAGTTTTAGATATGTGGCATTATTTCTGATGGCTCTGTTCTGTTCCATTGATCTATATCTCTGTTTTGGTACCAATACCATGCTGTTTTGGTTACTGTAGCCTTGTAGTATAGTTTGAAGTCAGGTAGTGTGATGCCTCCAGCTTTGTTCTTTTGGCTTAGGATTGACTTGGCGATGCGGGCTCTTTTTTGGTTCCATATGAACTTTAAAGTAGTTTTTTCCAATTCTGTGAAGAAAGTCATTGGTAACCTGATGGGGATGGCATTGAATCTGTAAATTACCTTGGGAAGGATGGATAAGCAACTTCAGCAAAGTCTCAGGATACAAAATCAAGGTACAAAAATCACAAGCATTCTTATACATCAATAACAGACAAACAGAGAGCCAAATCATGAGTGAACTCCCATTCACAATTGCTTCAAAGAGAATAAAATACCTAGGAATCCAACTTACAAGGGATGTGAAGGACCTCTTCAAGGAGAACTACAAACCACTGCTCAAGGAAATAAAAGAGGATACAAACAAATGGAAGAACATTCCATGCTCATGGGTAGGAAGAATCAATATCATGAAAATGGCCATCCTTCCCAAAGTGGCCATTTCAATTAGCACTCCCACCAGCAATGCATGAGAGCTCCCTTGAAAGGTTTGCTGTAGCCAGTGATGTGATCAGATCTGTGCTTTTCAAAGACCATATGGCCTCCTGTGAGCAGAATGGGCTAAAGAGGCAGGAGTGCCTGGAAGGACCTGTGGGGGCTGTGATGGTAGGTCAGGCAAGCAGTAGAAAGGGAAAGGCCAGGATGGAAAGAAGTACATGGACCCAGGAGAGATGGGTGGGGAAATGGCTGATGGGCCCAGGGAATGTTTTGGGTGGGGGGCATGGTGGGCAGGAGAGGGGAGAGATGACAAGAATGACCCTGCTCAAGACATAGGCAGGAAACAGATGGATGGTCTATGATTGGTTAGATGGTAGTGTTTGAACTCTGGAGATGGATCAGAGATGGGGAGGTGTGGATCATAATTCTAGTGCATTAAGAGTACATAATTTGAGGTGCATTAGCGATGTTCAAGTGGGAATCAAGGAAGCAATTAGATACAGAGGTCTGGACTCAGAGTGAAGTACCAATGGACATGCAAGCTGGAGAGTCGTTATAGCAACATGGGTGAGTACTATGGTTTGAATGTTTGTGCCTTCCAAAACTCATGTTGAAATTTAATCCCCAATGTGGCAGTATTGAGAGCTGGGGCCTTTAAGAGGTGGTTGGATCATGAGTGCTTTGCTTTTATGAGTGGATTAATCTATTCATGAAATAATGAGTTAATGGGTTATCCTGTAAGTGGGACTGGTGGCTTTATAATAGGAAGAGAGACCTGAATGTAGTACATTAGCATGCTCAGCCCTCTCACCATGTGCTACCTTGAGACTCTACAGTGTCCCCAACAGCAAGAAGGCTCTCACCAGATGCTGCCCCTCAACCTTGGACTTTTCAACCTCTGTAACTGTAGGAAATAAATTCCTTTTCTTTATAAATTACTCAGTTTCAGGTATTCTGTTATAGCAATAAAAACCAGACAAAGGCAATGAGGAAATGTCACCTGGGTTGAAAGTAGTGAGAAGAATGTCTCATTTTATTATTTCTTAGTTTGAGAGCAGTAATTCAAATTAAACTTTGAATACTTAAAAAATTTTTGCTCTTGATTTTGTTTCAAGTTAAAGCTTCTTAGGCATGTGTTTATTTGTAGGGCAGAGATGATAACACTGTTATAGGACCGACAGGTTCGTATGCCCACTGCACAGTAATAGACCCATTACATGGAGACAGCAGGATTTGCAGCAGAAAAAGAGTTAAAGGTCAGTGGGCACTGAGTAGAGAGGGGAGAAGACCCTCCAATCCATCTTCCCAAGTTGTTCTGGGCTGGAGTTTTTAAGGGGATCATGGAGACCAAGGCAAGTTGGGGGGGTGAAATCATCGGGAAGTGGAAACTGTATTCTTGGGTGGGTCAGCTCCTAAGGGATCCCTCAGACCAGCTGAGTCAGCCGTTTCCTCAGAATGCAGGACCTGAAGGAATATCTCATAGGAAACACTTAACATTTCATGATGTTCAAGGTGTTATCAATAGAGCAGTTAAGGGGAACTGTGATCTAGGGTCTATGTGATTCCAAGACAGTAGGCAGCAAACAACTCTGAGGAAGGGGTTGGAGCCCAGGCTGGCCTCATGATTAATGCTGAGTGTGCTGCAAGCTGGGTTTATTTTCCTTTCTCCCCTCTCTTTCTTCCCTGACCAATTTTATTTAAAAAAAGTTTATAGGGATGGTTTCAACACCATGCTGTTGGCAAGAGAAGAGAGATACCTTGGTCTCTGCTGCAGGGCATCACAGTTGCCAAGAGTGGACTTTCCCTAGCAACAGGGCCTCTGCATTGGTCTGCTTGAGTTGCCATAACCAAAGACCACAAACTGGGTGGCTTAAAGAACAGACACGCATTGTTGCACTGTCGTGGAGGTTAGAAGTCTGAGACCAAGGCATTGGCAAGATTGCAGAGCTCTAGGGAAGGATCTGTTCCAGACTTCTCTCCTTGGCTTGTAGGTGGCCGTCTTCTCCCTCTGTCTCTTCTCATGATCTTCCCTCTGTGTCTCTATTAGTGTCCAAATTTCTCCTTTTTATTAGAACCCAGTCATATTGGATTAGGGCCCACTCTAATGATCCCATTTGAACTCTGATTACCTCTGTAAAGACCCTATCCCCAAATAAGTTCCCATTCTGAGGTCCTGGGGTTAAGGACTCCAACAGAACTTTTATGGATGGGGGGGGGACATAATTCAACCCATCCAGACTCCCAGCCAGAGTCCCGCTTTAAGACGAGCACTTCCCCTTCCTTCACCATGCACTGGGGCAGGTGACTCTAACTAGTGCCCATTTCATGTCTCATTCTGGAAACTATGCTGATCAGTCAAAGTTTCCAGAGCCAGTGAAAATGTTCTCATCACACGAGGCTTCTGAACACCCAGAAATTTTGAAGCAAGAACATGGCAATAATCATTACTCTCATTCACTGTGTGCCATGTCCTTGCAAGTTCACAGCTAGCCCTTACAACAGCCTGCACAGGTCTGATTTCCCACTCTGCTTCATTGATGAGCATCTGAGACTCAGGAGCGTAAAGGAACTTGCTTGAGGTCACATGCTTGGTCAGTAGAGACTCAGGGTCTGCGCCCAGGCTTGCCAGCCTGTCACTCCTCCCTGCTGTGGGCCCAGGGCACAGCAGCCACAGGAGGACTTGGCTCTTCTTTCAGGCTTTGCGGGCACAGATTAGCTAGACAGAGTAAATATGGGCGTAGCGATTTTTAACAGCTAACTTTTGGGTGAATGCACTATTCTTGCCATCTCAGGCTGATTTATTTGCAGCACTGGTAGTCAGGGTCCCTATAGCAAGGGAAGAGATAATCTCTAAATATTCCCTGGAGCCATGAGAAACGGCCAGGTAAAGAAGCATCCTTCTTCCAGCTGGAACGCGGCGATGTTTCCTGTCACCTCAAATGAGGTGATCTCCAGAATCCCCTCAATCCTGTCTCATTCATTCAGGCACAAAAAAGAGAGAAACATAGTCGACAGGAATTAGATTTGGAAATCTTTCAGAGAAAATGTGTTTGATTTTTCTGTCCCACACCTCAGCCGTTTATTTCACACTGTGCTTATTGGTCTCTTTGTCTCACTTCTCCTTACATAAATCCTCTGGGTGTCGTTTGAATCAACAAAACGTATTAGATACGAAACATAATGTGTATCATGTTGCATCATGCTACTGTACCTGCATGTTATAATTTGTACCTTATTTGCTGTCTATGCAATGAAAAGGTTTTTAAGTTTTTAGGTGAGACAGGTTTAATCACTGTCTCTAGTCAGATTTGCAGGAAAGAACCAAATGGTTGGCATGCATTTGGACCTGCCCTTGGAAGTCAGGCTGCGATTAGCTAGGGCAAAAGTTTCCTTATCTAGGTGTGAACGTGGAATGGCCTGAAACGTGTGGACAGTCTATTATGTCTTCATCACTGTGCGTAATGATGGGCCTGTAGGGATGTCTATGACACACAGGATACAGGCTGGGCACCTAGTTGTTGGCATCAGATATGTAGGAAAGAAGGAATGGGTGGGGGCTGGAGAGAGCACAAGCACAAGCATAAGATGGTTCTGCTCCCAGGAGGCTCATGCGTTGCTCAGTGCTGTAGACACATGGGAGCTGCCTTAGCACAGAGCGACAGATGCTATGAGACAGGCGCCCACTGCTGATGTGGGCAGAAAGAGATGTGCAAGCGAAGGGCAGCAGATTTGGTTGTTGAGATTAATAAGAGGAATCAAGAAATGCTCCCAAGAGAAAAATGATACTTAATCTGGGTCTTGAATAACCGTTCATTCATTGATTCATTTATTCTTCATTCTCTCTGTAATATTAATTAGATTTCTGCTAATAAGTACCTAGAAATGTTCTAGGTGTAGGAAATTCAGCAATGAACAAAAAAAACCCAACCCTTCTCCAACGAACCCCTTGCTGTCGGGAGCTCACATTCCCATAGGTAAGTGGTAGTGGTGTGGAGAGGGGCTGGCCTGGTGAAAGGAATAGTGCCAGCTGTTGCACAGGGGCTTGTGATGAGGTTGGTGTGAGTGGGTGGCCATGTGGGGCAGGTCAGAGAGGAGGCATCGAGTCGCCAGGTGCTGAGTCCCACATGAGGAGTCTGTGTGCCAAGCCAAAGAGCTTTCTCCTGAAGGCCTCAAGGGGCCACTATTGGTCTCAGCAAGGTGGGAGGTCATATTGTCAGACTTGTGCTGGGCAGCTGGGTGCAGGTTAGAGGCAGGCGAGGCCACAGGCAGGGAGCCCAAGGCCTGGCGAGAGCTGGCGAAAGAAATTCAAGGTAAGGATGAGGATTTCAGGATGAGTCTCACTTGCTGGCTTCTCTGACTACACGGGGATGGTGCAATTGAGTGAGGGTAGGATAGAGGAAAAGGATCAGGTGCAGGAGAAACATGATGCATTCAGGGTTAGCTACCTTGCTTGTGAATTCCAGAATTCTGCCAGCCTCACCTGAGAGCCCATCAGAAGTAAGAGGGGCTTCTTACTGTGGAGGAAGCGTCAGAATGCCAACCAAAGATGGCCAGCTAAATAAATGACATGCCTGGTGGTCTGACATGACAAATCCTGAGGGTCCCTTGCCCAGGATGGGTGGCAGGGGAATGGCAGTTCACATTCAAGATCTAAGTTTTGAGAGATGAGAATCATCTCCTTTGGGGTGGGGCAGCTGCATTCCACACGCGGGACCCGGCCACTCAGTGCGGGGTGATGGTGCAGTTCCCGGGGACTGATGTTCCTGCTCTGCAGTGACAACCTCCGAGTGTGAGAGAACCCAGCTCTTTTTTAGACAATTTTGCATCTGACTCATTGTTGGTATTTGATAACATTTGTTATGCTACTATAACAAATACGATAACAGGAAAATCAGAAAATCCACGTGTACTCAATGTTTAGCTCCCACTTATATGCGAGAACGTGCGGTATTTGGTTTTCTGTTACTGCATTAATTTGCTTAGAATAATGGCTTCCAGTTCCATCCATGTTGCTACAAAGGAAATGATTTCATTCTTTTTTTTGTGGCTGTGTAGTATACCATGGTGTATTTGTACCACATTTTCTTTATCCAGTCTGCCCATTGATGGGCATTTAGGTTGATTTCATATCTTTGTTATTGTGAATAGTGCTGCGATGAACATACGCGTGCATGTGACTTTATGATAAAACAGTTTATCTTCCTTCGGGTGTATAAGAACAATAGATGCTGGGGCCTACTTGAGACTGGAGGGTGGGAGAAGGGTGAGGATTGAAAAACCACCCATTGGGCACTATACTTGTTACCTGGGTGATGAAATAACCTCTACACCAAACCTTCATGACATGCAATTTACCCATACAACAAATCATACATGGACCTCTGAACCTAAAATAAAAGATGGAAAAAAAAAAAAAGGAAAACCAGAATATAATCTGGGTTCTGTCTTTGTGTGATCCAGTTTTACAGGAGGAATTAACCTGGGATGGGGGAAAGAATGTATTTAGCGCGGGAATATATGAGGAGAGGCTTTCCTTTGTCCCCTCCTCTCTTCTGTCTCCCCCAGGATTTTTTGTCCTTCCGTGGTCCACCTGAGCCATGGCCAACTGGCTTTAGAAGTTGTTATTAATAGTTCACCATGCTCATTTTCATGAAACAGAGGGAAAGGCAGCCTCTTCAGTTGATGTCTAGTTAGCAAACCAGTGATTTGACACCAGCTGGTCATAACAGACATTTTTAATAAAACTTACCTCCGAGTTAAAATAAAAATGCTGCCTCAGAGATTTTGTCCTGAAACATATGAAAAAATGACAGGTGGGATCTCTCATGCAAAACTTCTGCTAGGGCTAAAGGAAAATATCTGATAAGGTTGCTTGCCCATGGGGGAAGGATTAATTGGATTTTCTGTCCTGCCCCTAGTGTCTGACCCTCTGTTATTATGACAGGACCACAGAAGTTTTGAACGCTGAATCATAGTTTATAGTTTTAGCATTTTTGAGCTATGGAGATAAGAGTGAAGGAAGGAGTGTGATAGGGGAGTGAGTTCCCACAATACTCCTGTGATAATTATTGTCTGCCTGAAAATGTGAATACAGATATTCAAGCCCGATGTAGCCTGTTCGAAGCAACCCAGCCAGGCAGTGAAAGCCTCAGCTGAAGATCATAGGATTAAATCCAGGCTCCCCTTTTTCAAGTACCTTCTCATGCTACTGCATTTATGTGGGTAGTCTGGGATTATGTCTGTGGTTTGTTTCACTATTGTCTCGATCTCTTCTGAACCAGTCCATGTGTCAGTCCTGTGGATATGCATTTTATGAATGAGACTCTGAGGAATTTTCTAATAGTGTCTATGGTAGCAGTGGGAAAAGGGGAGGAGGTGGAGAAAGAGGTGGTAGCAAGAGAAAGAACTGTGTGGAGCTTGAGCTAAAAGCAGGAGCTAAGACTGCAAGATCAAATGGTTCCCACTCCAGTTGTCCTAGTCTCTGTCTCCGTTTTCTGTGGCCATAACAGAACACCATAGATTTGGTAATTTATAAAGAGCAGAAACATATTTCCTCATCGTTCTGGAGACTGGGAGTTTCAAGATCAAGGGCTGGCTTAACAGAGGGCCTCTTGCTGCGTCATGCCATGGCAGAAGGTGGAAAGGCAGAGACGGCATGAGAAAGCAAGCAAGGGGTGGCCAAGCTTGTCCTTTTCTAACGAACCCTCTCCCACAGTAACGGTGCTAATCCATTCTAGAGGGTGCTGCCCCCATGACCCAAACACCTCCCATTAGGCCCCACCTCCTAACACTGCCACATTGGGGATCAGATTTCCAACACATTAACTTTGGGGACACATTGAAACCATAGCACTCCCCTGTCGCAATGAGTAATATCCTCATAGTGATTTTACTTATTAAATAGTATTGACATGGCTTCCTCTCTATGGTTTGCTAGTGGTAAATCTTCAAAACTCTTGGGTAGTTTCTGTGGATATAAATTCCAGGTGAGGTTAGTTGTTAAGGAAAGAATTTCCATGAAAGAAAAACATGTCTGAGTTTTGAATAAGGAAAGACATACGTTGTGGGCAACTGAAATGCCATTTTTTCACTCCTCCTTCCCCCAGGCTCTAAATACCATTGCTGAATTGAATCCGTCCAGTTTGCACGTGTATCTACAGATGTGTCTTATGGAATACAAACAATATGTGCTTCTTAAGGTTTTGTTACTTTGTCCTTTGGTAGTAAGTTTTACAAAATGATTTGAAATACTCAGTGCTCAACTCCAAAAGCCAATAAAACAAGATGAAGACATTGGGTATGATTTGGAAATAAGCAAAACAGAACAGACCTGACTACTTTCTTTCTTTCTTTCTTTTTTGAGATGGAGTCTTGCTCTGTCACCTAGGCTGGAGTGCAGGGGCTCCATCTCAGCTCACTGCAAGCTCTACCTGCCGAGTTCAAGTGATTCTCCTGCCTCAGCCTCCCGAGTACCTAGGACTATAGGTGTGTGCCACCACGCCCAGCTAATTTTTGTATTTTTGGTAGATACAGAATTTCACCATGTTGACCAGGATGGTCTCGATCTCTTGACCTCGTGATCCACCCACCTCAGCCTCCTAAAGTGCTGGGGTTACAGGTGTGAGCCACTGTGCCCGGCCCAGACCTGACTACTTGCTAATATAATTTTATTTTAAGTGCAAGTTATTATTCTGCTTTCTCCAATATCAGACAGCTGGTTCCTTCTTGAAGCAACTCTTAAAGACAGATGGATCAGCCATGTCTTCAAAGTGTTGGCTTCTTCTGTGGCTCCCATTTTCCCGTTTATCCTAGTGCCTTGACTTCTTCACTTGCCAAGCTCCCTTCTCCCTGGCATCAAGGAGTTATGTAGCGTTGACTTGTTCTTTTCCATTTGAAGGTGGAAGGATGAACATAAGGTGCCAGACTGGGCTATTTTATTCATAGACAGATGGATTTGCTCCATTCATGTAAAGAGTTCCTTTTGTAGAATATCTGAATCCTGGTATATCCTTCAGATGGATGTATAATCCCTATCCCCACATTTTTCTCCCAAACTTGTGAGTTACACCATTAAGTCTACAGGACTGGGCAGTTACGACCTGGACATTAGTCCAGTTTTCTGTATTCTACTACAAAAACTTGTTTCTGTTGTTTAAAACATGGGATTATTTGTAAGTTATCACTCCAGAAATGAACGTAACTGAATTTGCTGAGGATTTAAACTAATTACCTGACATCAAATTGGTTCAAGGAAGTGGGGAAAATAAAGCAAGGATTGACAACTACTATTTGCTTCATTCTAATTTTAGGCCCTTTAACTTTAAAGGTGAATTGTTCATTGTTCTATTCTTGGAGTATTTATTTTATGAATAAGTGAAATACGATAACAAAACCCTATACAGTTGTGAAAGTGAGTGAGCTACAGCTACACACACCAACATGGATAAATCTCCTATAAATCTCATCATGTCAGTGAGCAAAGCAAGTTCCAGAAGAATACCCACAGTATGAGACCAATTATTTGGTTTGAAAATATGCAAAGCAGCATTCCATATGTCTTAAGGATACATACATAAGAAGGGAAAGGATAAATCCATGATGGGAGTGATAAGCCCCTAAAAATAGTTACTTCTGGGGGAAGCAGTGGAGCAGAATGCAATCTGGGAAGGGTACTGAGGGAGTTCTTACGCGATAGTGGACAGGGATGGATTTATGAGTCAAGAAGAGCAACTGCACGGCATCTGGAAGGCGTGCTGGCCCTGGGCTCTCAGGAGGAGGCTGTTTGCATGATCAGCAGATAGGAAGGTACCATGGATGTGGGGTGGTCTGAATACCAGAGCACAAGCCAAGTGAGCAGGGGGAGGGAGACAAGAGGTGCTAGGAAAACCCTGTCTCATGAGAAGATGATGATCCTAGAAGGCTTAGAAGAGTGTCCACCCCAGGCCAGGTGCAGTGGCTCACACCTGTAATCCCAGCACTTTGGGAGGCCGAGGTGGGTGGATCATGAGGTCAGGAGATCCTGGCTAACACAGTGAAACCCCATCTCTACTAAAAATACAAAAACAAAATTAGCCGGGCATGGTGGTGGGCACCTGTAGTCCCAGCTACTCGGTGGCTGAGGTGGGAGAATGGCGTGAAGCCGGGAGGCGGAGCTTGCAGTGAGCCAAGATCGTGCCACTGTACTCCAGCCTGGGCGACAGAGTGAGGTTCTGTCTCAAAAAAAAAAAAAAAAAAAGTGTCCACCCCAGTGCCACCATCCACAGGGCTGCTGCTGCTGAGCACCCATGCCCTTGGGTGACCCACCCTCCTGCTTAGGGGCCCAGAGGATGCTTCTTTCTTCTTCCTGGGCACTTTCCCCTGAGTTTTGGTTTAAAAGATAGAATTCTCGATGAAGCCAGCTTGCTGCAGTCCTGTAGCCCCACATCTCCATATGCGATCCTTTGAGGGAGGCTGAGCATCCCTGCATCTCTGAATGGGAGACATGTTTCCACCTTGGCTCCTAGGGGCACCGGGGCCATTTTCCTGATGTTCTGAGCACTCTTCCTGCAGAAGAAGGCACTCTCAGATGGTAGATTTTGCGGATTTCAGTAAGTAGAGTCCTCCAGGAGCCTCTAGGCAGAAAGCACCTGAGTTGACAGCAAGAACTGAGAGTACCGGGTCTGCCTCTAGATGGCTGTTTGCCTATTCCAGCCTCAGTGTCCCCATATCCAGGTGGAATGACATGAGCATATGGTCAGGACAAGCCACCTTTCTCCATAAGGCGGGGTACACGCCACCAAGACTAAGGCTGAAGCCTGGGCAAGACTTAGAGTATTTGTGGCTTCAGAGAAACATCAAATTGAGAGGAAGATCGAGTGATAGGAAAACTGAAGCCAGAGAAGTAAGTATTTTGTATGTAGAGTATCATTTTCCAATCATCGCTGGTGTGATAAAACAGCAAACGTCACTGCTTATTGAAAGCAACTAGACAGTATGTTTGGTGATTGAATTACAAGTTTTCCTTTTAGATAAGGAGAGATTTAATCTGTTTCTGGACTCTTTAGGAGCACCCTTCCCAGTTTTATAGTTGAGGGACTGGAGACCCTGAGAGGTGAAGGGGCCTGGCTGCATTTACAGTGGAAGTGATCCCACTGGATCTCAGATGTTGAGTTTCTGACACTCAATCTAGAGCTCTTCTTACCACACATGCTTCAATCTACACAGTTCTCCCCCTCTTTTTTTTCATCTTCTCATCTACTGCCCTTATTCTGTCTCTCTGTAAAACATGTAGGGGCTGTCATAGACGACACTATGTGAGCTGAAGTTGATGACTTCAATTGTGACAAATATCAGGAGCTCCTTTCAAAAATTACCTTCACAAAAGCCTTTTACAAAAGCAATGTTGCTGTCACATGTAGTTATAATTTGGGTTGTGCTCAAAAGACTTAAATTGGTTAATACCGAAGGGAGGTGTAGTTTGTTCTGTATTTGTTGTTCTAGTACTTCTTGGGTTTGGGGGCTGCTGTTATGAGAAATGGCTTCTCCTAGACTCCAGAATGTGCTTAGAGAGTGTTTTTCTCTTTGAATTGCTAAAAATGTTATTTCCTGTCTCATGGATTTTTCAAGGTGTGCAATAAGTTGTGTAGTTGCTGCTCTGCTGCACAGAGCTTTAATATAAACTCTGCATATTTTCACTTTGTTTGTGTGAGTAATCTGTGCCTTCTATGGCTCTGATCGTGGGTAAGCAAAAAACACAGTGACTGCTGAAATATACGGATGGAAATTTCTTTTTCAGTAAAGATCCTATGAAATCATATGCTGAGCACACATAAAATAGAATTGTCTGTGCAGTATTGATCGAGCACAAATCCACTTTCGTAAAGCAAAAATAAAGGTCAAAGAGAAAAGGCACATCACTGGTTTTTAAAATTTTTTGATTAATAAGTACTTGAAATTCCTTAAAAATGACACTATATATGATTTAACTTATATGAGATAGCTAGAATAGTCAAATACATAGAAACAGAAAGTAGAATGCCTATTGCCAGGGGCTCCAGCCCTGGTGAGGGAGGAATGGGGAGTTAAGTGTAATAGGTGCTGGGTTTTAGAGATGATGACAAAGTTCTGAAGATAGATGGTGGTGATGGTTGCACAACAGTGTGTGGGTATACTTGATTCCAATAAACTGTACACTTAAAATGGTTAAAATGGTAAATTTTATGTAATGTGTATTTAATTGCAATAAAAAGGATAAATAAATGATACTGTATCCTCGTAATTTCAGATACATCTCTTACTTACTGATCATTCCTCCTAAGAATGTATTCTCTCTCTATGCTGATTATGTTTCCTGTTCTTTTCCTTTGGGTGCTGTGTTCAGCATTTTAAATTTTTTTAATAGTTAATGCTATGCTCACATTTTTCTCCTGTGACAAAGAGTGGGAATAAGCGTGGCACATGTGTCTCTCACCATCTGTTTGATAGCTGCACGGAAGCCTTAGGAAACTGAGGGATAGACACGCTCCCACTGAGTTACTCAACACTGCTGTTTCCTTGTCCTCTGGCTGAAGGCAAAACCCTGCCTTCTACTGTTTACAACAGGAGTGTCCAATCTTTTGGCTTCCCTGGGCCACACTTGAAGAAGGAGAATTATCTTGGGCCACACATAACATACACTAACACTAACAATAGCTGATGAGCTAAAAAAGAAAATCGCAAAAAAAAAAAAAAAAACCATAATATTTTAAGAAAGTTTACAAATTTGTATTGGGCCACATTCAAAGCCATCCTGGGCTGCATACAGCCTCTGGGTTGGACAAGTTTGGTCTAACATATAGTGTTAATAGGATATTTGAGATGGAGTAAGACCAATAGATCAGGAGGCAATTGCCACTGAAAACATAGTTAATTACTCACAGATCCTGTGTCATGCCACATGAGGAAGCACCAGGGTGGGTCAGGAGGCAGAGGGAGCAGGGAAATAAGGGCAAGAAACTTTATTGTGGTTTCTGCAGGAAGGAATGCTGAGAGAGAGCAAGCCCATTGAGGACTGGCTAGTTTGAATAATTCCAGTGGGCTCTGGGATATAGGGGCTGCCACTAGTTGTTTGGTACCTGGTCTGGGGTGATTAGGGCAGGGGATAGTGGTCCTGAGTGTAAGATCCCAATAAGAGGAGTTGTTGGGAGGTGTGGGCGTCACCTCCTGTTCCATTGGCCTTTAGCCAGGGCCTGAGAGCTGGGTCAAGATAACGTTATTAAAAAAACGATATTATACCCACCAGACTATTTCTTCCTGGTAGAAAGCACCACAGATCCATGTGGACTTGGATGGATCTGTGGACAGATTCCATGTTTGAGAAGTAGCCATAACCTGCGGCCTTCCCTTCCTACAATACAGACTCCAGCCTTAGCTCAACAGAAGTTTCACAGGTATCTTTACAGGTGCTTCCTGAGTCAGCCAATCAGTTGAGTTGTTTGACCCCATTGCCATGAATATTTCTGGCTGGAGGTTCCAAATACCTCAAAGAGAAAATCCCTGCTTCAAAGAGTCTCCCGCCCCACCACCACCTTAGAACAATTGCTGGCGTTGATTGCTCTACCAAGAGAAAAATGCTGATGCTTGACAAACTGTTGACACACCTGGGAATGGCCACATAATGTTGGATAATGTTAATGCCACAGGTGGAGGAGGTGGGTGTCAGAAAGAAGGAGCAGTATATGATTCCACAAAAGTAATTTCATTCTTCAAGACGATTGATTCTATTGGGAATGATTTTTCCCATTAAACATGAAACACAGAGAATTCTTGGTGGATCCATTCATTTAGCAAGCAGTTTTGTGGGAGACAGCATGTATGACTGTCAAGGGTGTGGGGTGTGGTGTCCAAGTAGTGCCTTCGTGGCTCCCTCACTTATAAACTGTGTCCTTGAGTAAACTGCTGAACCCTGTGGTGCCTTGGTGTCCTCACCAATAAAATAGAGGTAAAGATACAAGCTCACCGGTTTCCTGTGAGGACTAAAGAACACCTGTGAAAAGATTATTAACTATGTTAGAGAGAGGGGTGACGATACTAATTGTAAACAAATAAGGTACTAAAACAAGTGAGACGTGATCTTCACTCTGATGGAATCCAGTGGGGGAAATGAATATAAAAACAGGCAATTATAAAAAAAAAATGGTAAGTCTGCTGATATGGAGTACACTTTCTGGGGGCATTAGGATAGACAAACATAGAAGAAAAATAATATTTGATTTGAGCCTTAATGGATAAATAAATAACTAAAGAGGAGAAAGATAATTCCTAGAGTAGGGAATATCTCATGCAAATGATGGAGAAGCTTTATTAAGTTAATGTTTAAGAATGTGGCAGGCCAGGTGTGGTGGCTCATGCCTGTAATCCCAGCATTTTGGGAGGCTGAGTCAGGTGGATCATCTGCGGTCAGGAGTTCGAGACTAGCCTGGCCAAAATGGCAAAACCCCATCTCTACTAAAAAATACAAAAATTAGCCAGGCATGGTGGCTGGTGCCTGTAGTTCCAGCTACTCAGAAGGTTGAGGTAGGAGAATTGCTTAGGCCCAGGTGGTTGAGGCTGCAGTTAGCTGTGTTCATGTCACTGCACTCCTGCCTGGGTAACACAGCAAGACTACCATCTCAAAAACAAAAACAAAAAACAATGTGGCATATTAAAAATTAGAATCACAAAAAAATCAGAGGGTAGATTGTGAGAAGTTAATAGCAGGAGATAAGGTTGCAAAAAAAAAACTTGAACCCAGGTTTAAAAGACCTTGGATCATGTGTATATGTGCAGTTAATAAAATTCGATAGTCTAGAAAGCTTTAAATGCAATATAAAGAGGACTATCTTAGTTGAGCAGGCACTTATTAAAATTCTCAGCATAAAATAACAGTATAGGACAGAAAATGATCTTGGAAATTTAATAAAAGGATATATATTAGTCAGCTTCTGCTTTGATAATGTGGTATAACAAACAGCCCCCAAATCTCAGTTGTTTATATGAAAACATGTATTTCTTGCTCAGGGACTTGTGGGTCATCTTGTGGCTTTGCCATGTGTTTGTGGGTTGGGTCAGATCTACTTTGAGTAATTCTGGGACTGGGCTACCTGTGGGGCATGCTATTCTCATGGTAGACTGGAGGAAGGAACATAGGAAGACAATCATACAAGGGCATGTAAAGCCTCTGGGTGGGCGTGGCATACGTTAGGACCACTCGTGTTCCATTGGCAAGTGCAAGTCATCTGGTCACATCCAGAGGCATGGGGAGATGACACTTACTCTGCCTGTACTGAAGAGAAAGGAGAGAAGGAGGACTTATGAACAATGAATGCAATCTACCACTGATGGTCATTAACGGCCTCAAAAATATCATGAAGATATGAAGCCCTGCAGTGGCTTCCAAGGATCTTATTAGAAATGATATGAGGGATAGAGAAGTTTACCACATACCACAAATGTGTATACCAGCATGTGTATACTAGTTTGGGAAATCGTCGTTTTGAGTATGGAAGTATGGGAAGTAAAAAGAAGGGAGAACCAGAAGTGTTGGGTGTGGTATTGCATACACTGGCTGGAGACAGGGAAGGAACAATGATCTTCTAATATAAACTTTAAAATGGTCCCAGAGTAAAGATATAATAGTGATCAGAGATTTCACTCTATGAACATATGAATGTCTAATTGGTCTCTTGATATTTAACTTTTAACATGAAATATTTCAGAAATATAGAAAGGTACAGAAAAAAACATAGTGGACACCCATGTATAGTAGATGCTAACATTTTACCACATTTGATTCAAGTCAATCTATGAGTTTATTTTTAGTGTTGTTCTTTTTAATTAAGAAAATATTACAGATACACAAATGTTGTATATTCTACTATTCTACTCTGGATTGTCTTCTTTTTCCTCAGTGTTTTTGTCATACAAAAAATTTTAAAACTTTTAAATAAGATGACTTTATCTTTTCCTTCTTTTTTTTCTATTTCTTGTTTAATAAGTTCTTTCCTACTCCCAGGATCACGTGAACATTTTCTGTATTTTCTTCTAATTTAAAAAGTTTTGTTCTCTAGCTTTACTTTTTAAACATTGCGCACATGTACCATAAAACCTAAAGTATAATAATAATAATAATAATAATAATAATAATAAATAAATAAATAAATAAATAAAACTTTAAAAAATTAAAAAAAAATTTTTTTTAAATTTCCATCTGGAATTTTTATGTGTTTGGTGTCAGACAGAGGTATAATTTTGTCTTTTTACATGTCAGTATCTAATAGCATCATAACCTCTACAAATTTGTGTGCCATTTGTTGTGTGTGTGTGTGTGTGTGTGTGTGTGTGTGTGTGTGTGTGTGCATCTTTTTATAAATCCCCATACTCTTCTGTTGATCTGTTTGTCTCTTTCTGAATTAATACCACACTATAATTACTATAGCATTAGAGGACATTCTGATATGTGGTATGAAAGCTCTCCCTCTCCCCATCACAAACACACACACACACACACACACACACACACACACACACACACTGAGTATCCTTTGTCTTCAAAGTTGTCATGACTACTAATGGGAATATTTAATCAATTTATATTTAATATAATGATGAATATGTTTGACTTTAAATGTACTATCTTGCTAGTGGTTTTCTATTTGTCCCATCTGTTTTTTTTCTTTTTTGCTCTTTTCTGCCTTCCTTTAGAACTGAGTATTTTTTAGTATTCTATTTTATCTCTTTTTTGAATTATTATTATCCCACTTTGTTTTATTTTCCTCAGTGGTTGCTTTAGGGTTCATTCTAGGCGTCTTTAGCTTGTCACAGTTTCCATTCAAACAATATTATTCCACTTTATGTGTATGTATATCTAATGAATAATATATTTAAAATTTTTATAATATAAAGCCTCATAAATATTTTATCTATATACTGTCACTCACACACTATATATCACTATATATTTATATATCTCCCCCATATATATATCTCCCTCATATATATGTGTGTGTATATATATATATATATATATATATGAGAGAGAGAAATAATTTTACAACAGCATACTTACATTTTTCCCTCCTGTCATTTGTGTTACAGTTGTCATACTTTTACTTCCACATATGTTGTAAATTCAGATCAATAAAGTTTTAAAAATTAAATTATTGTTTTCTTTCCTGGGATAAACTCTATTATTCTTTACCACTGTGCTAGATTTTTTTTTTTTTACTAATTCTTAAAGCATTTTTGCATCCATATTAATAAATGGAATTAACTGTAATTTTGTTTCTTCATACTACCTTTTCCAGTTTTAGAATCAAGGCTGTACCAGTCTCATAAAATAACTGGGAAGTTTTCCATCTTCTTATACTCCCTGGGCATCATCCTTACCTACCTGAACTACTGCAATTGCCTCAGAACCGGTTTTTGCCCTCTCATCCTTGTCTTACAGTACACCTTTGCCCCAAATTCATTTCCTACAATGCAGTGATTCTTCTAAAATACGCATACCTTCATGCTGCTCCCTGGTCTAGAACACATCACAGTTCATGGCTTATTGTTGTAGCTCAGTAATTCCTTGTTTTCTGGGGTTTCTCTAGCATCATACAGGCTGAAATGGTGTCATGTGATTCCAGAGGCCAAAAGGCTGGTGTGGAGTCAGGGCAACTTTCCTACCACTACATTCCCCCTTCCTATGAGTTTCATCGTACCAGTGATGGCTGTTCATAGCCGACTACATCATTTTCCATGAAATTACTGGTGTGGTGTGATCTGGGGTCGCATTCAATGGGAAACATTTAGGGAATGATCATGAGAGTGGCCTCCTGGATGCAGCAACCTGACATACCCTACATTTTCCCTGAATTTGGGGTCGGGGGCAGGCTTTTGCAACAGGGGTATGGTATTTAAATAATCAGCATAAAATAGCTGCCCATTTTAAAGCTGTCTCTTCATAGAGGTCAGGACAGAACTCTAGGTATGGCTTCTACTGACAGCTACTCCTTCAGGAGATACAAATTATATGCTGATTCTGACACTTTTAAAAAAGAAACATATCAAATGCAACTTTTTTTTTTCCATTTCAGTTTATGCTTTTCACTGTTCTCCGTTCTTCTAAAAATTGTGGTGTTTCATCTTTCTGATGCTCTTCTAGAAAGTGGGCTAAAGCATTAAAATATAATCATTCCAGTTTCATAGAGCCGGACTTGAGGCTTATAGATGTTGTATAAGTGGCTCAGGGACCCAAAATATCTTCTGTGATGACCCTTGCTTTAAATCTCAGGGCTATGTTTTCTTAGACTGTCTGAGCACCAGTTTCCTCATAGAATGTGGCAGATTGAAGAAGATTGTATCTAAAGCACCAACATAGTGTCTGGCACCATGTCATTCAGTAAATATTATACCTGTAAAATACATCAAATAGAGGCTCCACTGCTGGGAAGTGAAGTCCTGTCTATAATTGAGTTTAACAATTCCGTAGAAGATTTTTTTGAATAGTGATGTGCAAGGTGACTGGCCTCTTGTCAGATTCTGTGAGTAAAACAAAGGTAATTGAGCAATGGTCCCAACCCTTCTGGCATCACTGACTGTTACAGGATCCAGAAACATACATGATCAGACACGTGAACCCATGGGGCCAACACCACAGCAGGAGTGAAGAAGGAGCTGGAAGGGGGAGGTGGGGATTCAGTTTGCCTGGAAGGGCATGGTAAGACTTCCAAAAGGAAGTGACATTGGAGGTACATCTTGAAGGATGAGCGGGATTTCAACAGATAGAGGCTGTAGGGCTGAGCACTTGCAACAGAGGGAGGGCATATTGCAGCCAAACCTCAGTGAACTGACTTGGGTACGCTTCTGCCAGAATAAGAAGAGGTCTTGAATTAATAGTCAACCCTGATATAGCTTCTTTGTCACTGTGTCTTTTCCTTGAAATGAATGGAGCTTTTTGATCTTTTATCCTTACTTTTCTCCTCTCTGGGTTACAGTGGCAGGTTGTTTTATCTTCCCCTGATGAATCGACCGGTCCAGAGAGCATTTCAGTTATCATTTATGGAACAAGGCCAAAATATTTCTTTCACACATACAGCACAGACTAAATCGTCTTTTTCTCTCTCTTTTTTTTTTTTCCTGTAACAACCTCCAGCCTATTTGTGGCATCTGAAAAACTTCTTTGCAGCAGCATTTTACAGCCATTTATTGTAGAGTCTGTTGCTTTGGGCTGCTGTCAGTGCTCTGACACAAAGTTGCCCATCTGATTTTGAGCTGGTCACCGTGTGCTGTTGTAGTAACAGGGCCTCCTGGTGCATTGAAACACCTGGTTTACTTCACACTTGATCACTGGCATGTTCAAGAACAGATAGAGCTTTGTCTGTCATTTGCTCTTTTAGGGTTAGCTTAAGCTAGGGATGTTTCATTTTAGGTTTTTTTCTTAAAATCAGAGAAAATCTAGTTTCAGAACTCAAGTGCTAAAACACCAAAACAGTGTTATAGAGGCACATTCCTGGCACAGGGGAGAGGTGGCCCTCAATTAAATATATACGAGCAAGTATTTATTGAATCTCATTTTAAGGACATTTGCATTTCATGAGAAGTGAGAGGTGTGGTTGCTGCCCTCAAGGGACTTATAATAGAACTAGGGAGAAAGATACAGCCGCATTAGACAAAACAGCAAGATGTAATCAAGTGAACCAAAGCAGTATCACATGTACACAGGAGTGTGAGCAGAGAGTTAAATCTATGTATATTCACTTTAGGTCATTTATAACCTTGACCTCCAGCAAATGTTTAACAATGGTTATAATAATATTTCTTAAAATTACACATAATAACCCATCCGTGCAAATGTCTGTGTACTTGGGCCCTAAAAATATAACATACTGATTCTAGGAAGAATGCATATTCTTGTCACTGTTTTCATGTTCAGAAGGAACTCAGGAGTAGGCCAGTTCTGGAGTCCATGCAGCTGGACAGACTCTGGAAGGTAAAGGACCCTTGCCCAGGAAGGGCTGAAATCTGTGCTGGGCAGAGTGAGTGAAGGGAAGGATGTTTTGATTGACCGAAGATTTTCTTTAATTGAACTTGAATGGGATGACAAGAGGAGAAAAACCTGGACATTTATTCTTGACCATGGAAAGTTTTGAAGTAAACAGAACACCATAAAACAAAATATAATTTGGGAATTGAGGTTGAAAATCAACAAGTAAGGTTGGAAAGAGTTGTTGAATGTTCTACATTAACAAATAACTAGGCCGGGTGTGGTGGCTAATGCCTGTAATCCCAGCACTTTGGGAGGCTGAGGCAGGTGGAACACTTGAGGCCAGGAGCTAGAGACCAGCCTGGCCAACATGGTAAAATTCCATCTCTACTAAAAATACAAAAAATTAGCTGGGCATGGTAGCGCATGGCTGTAATCCCAGCTACTCAGGAGGCTGAGGTATGAGAATCGCTTGAACCCAGGAGGCAGAGGTTGCAGTGAGCCGAGATGATGCCAGTGCACTCCAGCCTGGGTGACAGAGCAAGGCTGTCTAAAAACAAAACAAAACGAAAAATGAAACAAAACAAAACAAAACAAAAAACAAAAAACGAAACCAAACCGAAAGAAAACCAAATAGCTAGATGAGATGGAAAGAGTGGAGGACAGATCTTACCAGGAAATCCTCAGAACACTGGCTACTCAGTGTGGATTTCCCAACCAGCTAGCTACAGTCTGCTGGTCTCTCCTGAGGGTTTTCAGACTAGTTTCAAAAAAGTCAGGAAAAGGGCAGAATTCCACCTTCTGTTCCCTATTTGGAGCTCTGGGACAGTAGCTGTCACACGATAGTGTGCATCAGAGTCACCTGGTGGGCTTGTTGAAAACACAGGCTCCTGGGTCCCTGAGCTTCTGATTCAGTAGTCGCGGGCAAGGCCTGAGAATGCGCATTTCTAAGACATTCCCAGGAGACACAGATGCTGCTGGTCTGGGGACCACATTCTGAGAACCACTGCCTTTGGGTGAGTGTGGGCCATGACCTCCTTCCAGGTTCTATACATTGGCCCCTTGACTCATCAAAAGGGTCTTGGTCTGTGCTTTGATCTATGCCTTTCCTTTTGTTATTCAATGTGGCTGTAAGTTTTACCTAATTAAAATGCTGCATCTGGTTTGGATGATCTGATTAATATGGAGGATGAGATTTATAGCAATAAGTACTTAGAGCTTTGCTCCCTTCCCGATCAAAGCCTGAGGTTTGATGTCTTTATACATATATTTTAATAATCATCATCATTAGTGCTGAAATTAGAGATAAAATATCCCAATCACCCCAGTGTATTTTTAGTTTCTAAGTATGAGCATTTGATTATTGTTTTCTGGCGAGTATGTCATGTAATCCAGTAATTGCCAATAAAAGAGAAAAGTACTTTTTGCTAATATGGTACAAATAGTTTTGTCGACAGTGATCAAATGCAGAGATTTTCCATTCTATGTTATTTTATACCCCTCTCTACTCCCCTGCTTCCCAAAATAGACACGTAATACATACAACTAGATTTATTGGAGCTTCTGATTTATATGAGACTATATAAGTGATTTCAGTGTATCTAGGATAGAGATTTTGTTCCCAGAGTAAAAGCTTCTGAAGCTGTGCAATGCAAATAAAATTATTTTATTTATTATAGCATTAACTTAAGATGCAGCCTTCTGAATAGTCTAGCCTGTGTTTGGGATGTAAATTTCTCTTGCACCCTGCTGCCTTTCACGTTTGCTTTCAGCAGGGACTATAGTTTAATCTTTTTCTTCCTCCTTGCCCCGCAACAGGAGATCGCTATTATCAGCTGACACTGAAGCTCCTAAAAAAATCTTAGCTCAGATTCTCTTTGTCCATCTGCAAGCTAGCACACATTCCCCATTCATGGAAAAATACTACTGCGGTGGAGCTTTAAGTCACTGCTGTTCTGCAAGAAATAAATTTTATCACAGGAACCGGTGGGTGCAGTTAGAAAAAGTCATCTAGATCTGAGGGAAGGCTACAAATAATTCTCTTAATTGGCCTAAGTGGTTCACTAGTAGAAAAACCTTTCGTTTTTGTCCTTCAGAAACAAAACTGAGAGAGTTCCTTGGAGACATTAGTTTGCTAAATGACTTGCCCAAGGTCACCTGGTAATATGACCAAGTGAAGAATTATGGGTTTGTGAACCATTATATTCGGTATAAGGCCATATTCTTTTGTTACTTTCTTAGGAAGAGAATCAATGGCTTGTATCAGAAAGCTTTGCAAGGAATCACTTACTCTTCTGCCATGGGAAAAATTGTGCATGCCAGATGCATTTTGTTCATTTTTAAAGAGCTCCACAATGCTATTGCTGATCTCCTAGGGTAAGAGAAGGACAGGGAGGTTAGACAAGGCAACTGGTAGTCTTCTAATGCCCACAGTAATTAATGATAATATTCAGACTAGTTTCATTCATCAAAGCGTATACATTACAGGATTTGAAAAATAGGTGTATTTTCTTAGATGCAACAAAATCAACTCTAGCTGCTGCCTCAGGATGCTCATTACCACCTTTCTAGTCTGCCATGGGTTTGATTGTGGGGCAGAAGTCAGCCACATACAGAACCTCAATGGCAAGGCAATACGGGAAGTGCAGTCCTTTGCTTTAAGTCTCTAGTGTAGAGAAAACATGTTTTGGGGGTGGAATGGTAGACTGGAGTGGGTTTGAATAAACCAATTGGCAGTAACTGCTGCAGAGAGTTCTCAAATGTTATTGCTTCCAATGGGGTGCACTAAGTCATGCAGTGAGCCAATTCTCTTGCAAGTGGCTGGCCTGTCTTCAAATGGCTATCAGAGAAGCATCAGTTTCAGAATATGGTTAGATATAGTGTACGGGGATAATTAGTAGATGTCATAATGCTATGCACATGGTATTATTCTTATTTAGAAATGAAAATTGGGTAAATTTAATTTTAGAAAATTCTAATTTCACCAATTTTGCTTGTCCATAATTTCCTTAAAATTTGCGCTTAGATGACAGCATGATGCATGGCAAATGCAGGCTTTGCAAACAATTAGAACCAAGTTCATATCTCAGGGTTGCTTCTTCTTAGCTACCTAATTGGGGTACGTCACTAAATCTCATTAATTCTCACTGGAGAGGATGCTGATATTGAAGCATATTGGGAGCATTCAGCCCATGAAGCTCTGTGCACCTTTAATGAAATCAGGTTTGTACGGCACACTGCAGACACTGACAAATTGTGTGGTAGTTATTCTGCTTCTGACCCAAATGCAATGATGCCATCATCTTCTGATCCTATTTTTTCTTGTTCACTTGCACATTTACTTTCCAAACTGTACTTTATTATTATATATTTAATCATGCAGTGTATTGCTTTAATATTGTTCATAGGTTATCTCCTGTTTATTTTGTTTCTCAGAGCGACCAGAATCTCTCTGTGAGAAGAGAGGGTGTGACTTCTTGCTGCCTTTGTCTTGTATCTTATCCTGAATTCTAATTCTGACCTTAGTACTTGCATCAATTGTTATGGATATGGATCAGGGCCACTGTGTGTGGTTGTTCAGGTTGAACAGTGAACAAGAGCCCCACGTTTCATGGGATACCAGTCACTTTGAATATTTATTATATTTATCATATACATAATAATTATTAAACATATTTATTATACATATTAGGTCTTGTCCTCAAAAATCAGTACATTATGGCAACTTTTCAACAAAAAGAAGTGAAGTGTCTTAAAGAGGGACACTGCTTCTTGATTGGCACAGATGCAAGGTATGGGCACCACAGAGGCTAGCAGTAGCCCTGGATAAATTGATGATCACAGTGGGTGATAGCATAGGTTTTTTAAGTTGTTCACTTATTCATATAACAATTATTTGTTTTTGTGCATAGTATGTGACAGACAGTATTCTAGGTAGTTGGATGTACAATGGTTATTATAAAAATAATAATCACTATATGGGGGGCTGAGGTGGGCAGATCATCTGATGTCAGGAGTTCGGGATCAGTCTGGCCAACATGACGAAACCCCGTCTCTACTAAAAACACAAAAATTAGCCAGGTGTGGTGGTGCATGCTTGTAGTTCCAGCTACTTGGGAGGCTGAGGCAGGAGAATCACTTGAACCCAGCAGACGGAGGTTGCAGTGAGCCGAATTCGCGCCACTGCACTCCAGCTTGGGTGACAGAGTGAGATTCTGTCTCAAAAAAAAAAAAAAAAAAATCATTATCTTAGTGTCCTGGGGCTGCCATGATAAATTACTCCAAAGAGAAATGTATTTTCTCACAGTTTTAGAGGCCAGAAGTCTGAAATCGAGGTGTTGTTAGAGCGGTCCTAGCTCCAGGTTGTAGGCTTTGATTTGTCAGTCCTTGATACGTACACGTTGAGTATCCCTATCTAAATCTCTGAGATCTGAAATGCTCCAAAGTCTGAAACTTTTTGAACACCAACATGATGCTCAAATAAAATGCTCATGGGAGCATTTTAAATCTGAAACACTTTGGTTCCAAACATTTTGAATGAAGGATGCTGAGCCTGTATACATATCATAACAATCTCTGTCTCCATTGTGGATTCCCTCCCTGTGTATCACTGTGTCTCTGTATCTCTTCCTCTTCTCCTTCTCCTTCTCCTTCTCCTCTCTTTTCCTCCTCCTCCTCTTCCTCCTCCACCTTTTCTCTCTCTCATTTTTTTTTTGACAGTCATACTCTCTTGCTTAGGCTGGAGTGCAGTGGTATAATCATAGCTCACTGTAGCCTCAAACTCTTGGGCTCAAGCGATCCTCCCACCTCAGCCTCCTAAAGTGCTGGGGTTACAGACGTGAGCAGTGATGCCTGGCCCATTTTTCCTTTTAGATGGATACCAGTCATTAGATTTAGAGCCTCCCCTAATCCAGTATGACCTCCTCTTAATGAATGTTATGTGTGAAGACCTCCCTTGTTTCCAAATAAGGTCACCCTCACAGGTACTAGGAGTTAGGACTTCAACAATTTAACCTATTATAGTCAAAGAGCCTGTAAGACTGTAGATTTACATGGAGTAAGGCAGGCAAATACATGAGCAATAAATATATAATATGTGAAAAAATGCCATGTGTGAGTGATTACAAGTGCTAGGAAGAAACATCAACCTCAAGCCATAGGATTGCCTGTGTGGGGAGGCTCTATTCTAGGCTATGTGGTCAGAGAAGGCCTTTCTGAGAAGGTGCCATTGGAGCAGAGGCCTCCGCAAAAGCAGCAGACAAACAATGTGGATTTATGGGGAGGGATGTTCCAGGCAGAGGGAGCCTCAAGGCCTTTAGGCCACAGCGTGTTGGGCATCTGTGAGGAGCTGCCAGGAGGCTCAAGTGAAACTTGGAGAGAGGAGGGCTGGGAAAGTGAGAACAGCAAGGAAAAGGGCAACAGATCATGTGGGGTTGAGTATAATAGGAGGTTAGAAACTTGGTGATTAAGATGGGAAACCATTTCAGAGTTTTTAACAGAAGAGTCATGTGATCTGACTCATGTGTTTAGAAGATTGTTCTGTTGCTGCAGTCAAGAGACTATAGAGAGTCAGGCTGGGCACAGAAGAAACTGCAAAAGGAGTTACTGCTTTGGAGCAGGCAAGGGGTGGTGTAGTTCAGGCAGCATGGGAACCAGGATGCTGGCCCTGCAGGGAGTGAATTTCAAGGTTAAGTAACCTGGAAGCTCAGTCCTCTCTCCTCAATGATCCATGCTTCTGTCCTGGTGCTTCATCTATGGCACCTTTGAGGTAGGTATTGAGTTGGAGGCTTTGCTCATCCTGTGGGTGCAGGTTTGGCAGCCCAGAAATTATTTTTGGGATTAACAGCTACATGTTGTTCCAGGCCAGACTTCCTCTAACATTACATTTCCCTCAAAAATTCATTGGAGCTCTTCTCTCTCTTCCTTTTTTCTGTCCCCTCCCTTCTCTTCCTTTTCTTTCTTAAAAAATTTAGCAATTTAGTCCTAAATATATTAGGTCAGGTAGAGCAAGGTAAGTACTGCTGGTGAGGGGAGCTGCAATGTCACTTCTGCGGGGTCCCTTCTGAAAGTTTGGTGTCTCACTAGTGAAGAAGAGAGTTACAAATAAGGAAAGGGACAAAACTAGAAGGAACCCTGTGCTATAAGAGTAAAACTGGAGTGTCATTGTGAACCTAAATATACAGATAGATATGGGAATATCAAGGCAATGTGTGTATGTACACATGCATTTATATGTCTACTCCCAGCTCTGCCCACTGAGAGAGTCTGGGAGCAATGACATCCCAAGAACAATGAACACCCCTAGAATCCAATTCTTGGCTTCTAAATACTCATTTCTACTAAGAGCAACCAGAGTTCTTTGGAGCAATTGCTGAATACAAGCAGGGAAATTGCAGACTGAGCTAGAGCCCTGTTGGTGCTGGAAAGCAAGGAAAAGCTCATAAAATGGGGGACATGCAAAAGGATCCCAAAGTCAGCCAGAATGGGTTTCCACTGCCAAACAGGGCATAAATTGAGCATAAAAATAAATAATAATAAGATTAGTGGATGATAACCCAGTGAATAAGATAGAAAAATCTTGAGTCCACACATATGCAAATAAACACACTGAAGGTTTGATGAGGAATGGGATTTTTACATAGTTCCAACTACATCCCCTCAGAATACTTGTTAAATACAAAGATGAAAAGAATAACTTTACAGTGGAGAAGCCTGACAGAGAGCACCTTAATCAAGTTATCAGCGTTATCATCAGCAATGGGACAAGTCAAAGTCCTTAGCCACCACAGTAAGCTACAAGAGCACCATGACATCAGATCTGGGATATTCCCAACAAAAATGCAAACCTGAATTTGATCATGAGTAAATACCAGGGAAACTCAGATGGAGGTGCATTCCACAAAATAACTGGCCTGTGGTCTTCTGAAGTACCAAGGTCAAGACAGTCAAGTAATGGCCAGGCTGGACACAGTGGCTCATGCCTATTATCCTAGCACTTTGGGAGGCCAAGGTGGGAGGATCGCTTGAGCCCAAGAGTTCAAAACCAGCCTGGGCAAGATAGTGAGACCCCCATCTCCACAAATTTTTTTTTTTAATTAGCCTGGTGTGGTGATGCACACCTATAGTTCCTGCTGCTTGGGAGGCTGAGGTGGGAGGATTGCTCAAGCCTGGGATGATGAAGTTGCAGTGAGCCATGATTGTGTCACTGCACTCCAGCCTGAGCAACACAGCCAGATCCTGTCTTAATTTAAAAAATAATAAAGGAATGACTAAAGAACTGTTCCCAACTCAAAGCGACTAAGAGACATGGGAACTGAGGGTAATGTGTGATTCTGAGGGGCATGGGGGACACTTTTGTTGTTATAAAAGGCATTATCAGGACATTTGGCAACATTTCAATAAAACCTGAGGGTTCGATGGTAGTAATCTATCATTATCGATTTCCTGATTTTGATGGTTATATTGTGGTTGTTTAGGAAAATACCCTCGTTTTTAGGAAATATCCACTAAGGTATTCAAGGGTGGAGGAACAGCAGGTCAACAATTCTCAAATGGTCCAGGAAATAGAAAGTTCTTTGTACTATATTTGTAACTTCTCTGTTGCTCTGTGATTGTTTAAAATGAATTCACTGAGGTCACGGCTTTTTTTTTTTGAGACAGAGTGTCGCTCTGTCGCCCAGGCTGGAGTGTAATGGCACGATCTCAGCTCGCCGCAACCTCTGCCTCCCAGGTTCAAGTGATTCTTCTGCCTCAGCGTCCCAAGCAGCTGGGACCACAGGCATGTGCCACCATGCCGGGCTAATTTTGTATTTTTAGTAGAGCCAAGGTCATGGATTTTGATCCATGAATCAGTGAGAGAGACATAAGTACAGTGCCTGATATTTTTGCCTGTTCTTGAGGATAGCATCCCTACTATTACTGAATGCACTCGCATGTGTGAGTTTGGGGATCTTAAAATATCCCAGGGGGGGCTTTATTCACGAGGGATATGGATTAAGTCCAGGGTGAATATAGGTGTTCCCCAGTGATAAGGCAGCTGTGTGTGAAAGCAAGGACAAAAACAAAACTAAACTAAACTAAAAAGAAAACTCAGGCCAGTGTGCTAGATATTCACAGCTGGGTGACTGCGATGGCACTGTCCTTCCTAAAGCTTTGTTAACAGATTAAGTAGATTCTCTAAAGCCGTTCAGGTTAGAGGGTGCCTTGCCCTTATTGCTCCACCATGCTTTTTGGCAGACATTGTGACCATGTTTAGTAATTATATTTGGCTCCCTGAAGGGAAAACAGGAGCTGCATACATATTAGGAAAGAAAAAAGGAAGCACAAGAAGAAAGAAAAAAAAATTAAGGGGCTTCTGTTTTATATCCTCCCAGTCAATCCCATGAGTGAATAACTACATTAAAAATTTTGTCTCCATGTGGTTTTTAAGTCTAAAGAGTCTCTTTCTTTCTTTCTTTCCTTTCTTTTTTTTCTTTCTTTCTTTTCTTTCTTCTTTTTCTCTTTCTTCTTTCTCTCTCTCTCTTTCCTTCCCTCCCTCCTCCCTCCCTCCCTTCCTTCCCTCCCTCCCTCCTTCTCTCCCTCCCTCCTTTCCTTCTTTCTTTCTCTCTTTCTTTCTTTCTTTTTTTATTATACTTTAAGTTCTAAGGTACATGTGCACAATGTGCAGGTTTGTTACATATGTATACATGTGCCATGTTGGTGTCATTTACATTAGGTATATCTCCTAATGCTATCCCTCCCCACTCCCTCCACCCCACGACAGGCCCCAGTGTGTGATGTTCCCCATCCTGTGTCCAAGTGTTCTCATTGTTCAATTCCCACCTACGAGTGAGAACATGCAGTGTTTGGTTTTCTGTCCTTGTGATAGTTTGCTGAGAATGATGGTTTCCAGCTTCATCCATGTCACTACAAAGGACATGAACTCATCCTTTTTTAAGGCTGCATAGTATTCCATAGTGTATATGTGCCACATTTTCTTAATTCAGTCTATCATTGATGGATATTTGGGTTGGTTCCAAGTCTTTGCTATTGTGAATAATGCCACAATAAACATACGTGTGCATGTGTCTTTATAATCCTTTGGGTATATACCCAGTAATGGGATGGCTGGGTCAAATGGTATTTCTAGTTCTAGATCTTTGAGGAATTGCCACACTGTCTTCCACAATGGTGGAACTAGTTTACAATCCCACCAACAGTGTAAAAGTGTTCCTATTTCTCCACATCCTCTCCAGCACCTGTTGTTTCCTGACTTTTTAATGATCGCCATTCTAACTGGTGTGAGATGGTATCTCACTGTGGTTTTGATTTGCATTTCTCTGATGGCCAGTGATGATGAACATTTTTTCATGTGTCTGTTGGTTGCATAAATGTCTTCTTTTGAGAAGTGTCTCTTCATATCCTTTGCCCGCTTTTTGATGGGGTTGTTTGATTTTTTCTTGTAAATTTGTTTAAGTTCTTTGTAGATTCCGGATATTAGCCCTTTGTCAGATGGGTAGCTTTTAAAACTTTTCTCCCATTCTGTAGGTTGCCTGTTCACTCTGATAGTAGTTTCTTTTGCTGTGCAGAAGCTCTTTAGTTTAATTAGATCCCATTTGTCAATTTTGGCTTTTGTTGCCATTGCTTTTGGTGTTTTAGTCATGAAGTCCTTGCCCATGCCTATGTCCTGAATGGTATTGCCTAGGTTTTCTTCTAGGGTTTGTATGGTTTTAGGTCTAACATTTAAGTCTTTAATCCATCTTGAATTAATTTTTGTATAAGGTGTAAGGAAGGGATCCAGTTTCAGCTTTCTACATATGGCTGGCCAGTTTTCGCAGCACCATTTATTAAATAGGGAATCCTTTCCCCATTTCTTGTTTTTGTCAGGTTTGTCAAAGATCAGATGGTTGTAGATGTGTGGTATTATTTCTGAGGGCTCTGTTCTGTTCCATTGGTCTATATCTCTGTTTTGGTACCAGTACCATGCTGTTACTGTAGTCTCGTAGTATCATTTGAAGTCAAGTACTGTGTTGCCTCCAGCTTTGTTCTTTTGGCTTAGGATTGTCTTGGCAATGCAGGCTCCTTTTTGGTTCCATATGCACTTTAAAGTAGTTTTTTCCAGTTCTGTGAAGAAAGTCATTGGTAGCTTGATGGGGTTGGCATTGAATCTATAAATTACCTGGGGCAGTATGGCCATTTTCACGATATTGATTCTTCCTATCCATGAGCATGGAATGTTCTTCCATTTGTTTGTGTCCTCTTTTCTTTCGTTGAGCAGTGGTTTGTAGTTCTCCTTGAAGAGGTCCTTCACATCCCTTGTAAGTTGGATTCCTAGGTATTTTATTCTCTTTGAAGCAATTGTGAATGGGAGTTCACTCATGATTTGGCTCTGTTTGTCTGTTATTGGTATATAGGAATGCTTGTGATTTTTGCACATTGATTTTGTATCCTGAGACTTTGCTGAAGTTGCTTATCAGCTTAAGCAGATTTTGGGCTGAGACGATGGGGTTTTCTAAATATACAATCATGTCATCTGTAAACAGGGATAATTTGACTTCCTCTTTTCCTAATTGAATACCCTTTATTTCTTTCTCCTGTCTGATTGCCCTGGCCGGAACTTCCAACACTATCTTGAATAGGAGTGGTGAGAGAGGGCATCCCTGTCTTGTGCCAGTTTTCAAAGGGAATGCTTCCAGTTTTTGCCCATTTAGTATGATATTGGCTGTGGGTTTGTCATAAATAGCTCTTATTATTTTGAGATACGTCTCATGAATACCAAGTTTATTGAGAGTTTTTAGCATGAAGGGCTGTTGAATTTTGTCAAAGGCCTTTTCTGCATCTATTGAGATAATCACGTGGTTTTTCTCTTTGGTTCTGTTTATATGCTGGATTATGTTTATTGATTTGCACATGTTGAACCAGCTTTGCATCCCAGGGATGAAGCCCACTTGATCGTGGTGGATAAGCTTTTTGATGTGCTGCTGGATTCGGTTTGCCAGTATTTTATTGAGGATTTTTGTGTCGGTGTTCATCAGGGATATTGGTCTGAAATTCTCTTTTTTTGTTGTGTCTCTGCCAGGCTTTGGTATCAGGATGATGCTGGCCTCATAAAATGAGTTAGGGAGGATTCCCTCTTTTTCTATTGATTGGAATAGTTTCAGAAGGAATGGTAGGTACCAGCTCCTCTTTGTACCTCTGGTAGAATTTGGCTGTGAATCCATCTGGTCCCGGACTTTTTTTGGTTGGTAGGTTATTAATTATTGCCTCAATTTCAGAGCCTGTTATTGGTCTATTCAAGGATTCAACTTCTTCCTGGTTTAGTCTTGGGAGGATGTATGTGTCCAGGAATGTATCCATTTCTTCTAGATTTTCTAGTTTATTTGCATAGAGATGTTTATAGTATTCTCTGATGGTAGTTTGTATTTCTGTGGGATCGGTGGTGATATGCCCTTTATCACTTTTTATTGCATCTATTTGATTCTTCTCTCTTTTCTTCTTTCTCAGTCTTGCTAGCGGTCTATCAATTTTGTTGATCTTTTCAAAAAACCAGCTCGTGGATTCATTGATTTTTTGAAGGGTTTTTTTTTTGTCTCTATCTCCTTCAGTTCTGCTCTGATATTAGTTATTTCTTGCCTTCTGCCAGCTTTTGAATGTGTTTGCTCTTGCTTCTGTAGTTCTTTTAATTGTGATGTTAGGGTGTCGATTTTAGATCTCTCCTGTTTTCTCTTGTGGGCATTTAGTGCTGTAAATTTCCGTCTACACACTGCTTTAAATGTGTCCCAGAGATTCTGGTATGTTGTGTCTTTGTTGTCACTGGTTTCAAAGAACACCTTTATTTCTGCCTTCATTTCGTTATGTACCCAGTAGTCATTCAGGAGCAGGTTGTTCAGTTTCCATGTAGTTGAGCGGTTTTGAGTGAGTTTCTTAATCCTGACTTCTAGTTTGATTGCACTGTGCTCTGGGAGACAGTTTGTTATAATTTCTGTTCTTTTACATTTTCTGAGGAGTGCTTTACTTCCAACTATGTGGTCAATTTTGGAATAAGTGCGATGTGGTGCTGAGAAGAATGTATATTCTGTTGAATTGGGGTGGAGAGTTCTGTAGATGTCTATTAGGTCTGCTTGATGCAGAGCTGAGTTTAAGTCCTGGATATCCTTGTTAACTTCTGTCTTGTCGATCTGTCTAATATTAACAGTGGGGTGTTAAAGTCTCCCATTATTATTGTGTGGGAGTCTAAGTCTCTTTGTTGGTCTCTAAGGACTTGCTTTATGAATCTGGGTGCTCCTGTATTGGGTGCCTATATATTTAGGATGGTTAGCTCTTCTTATTGAATTGATCCCTTTACCGTTATGTAATGGCCTTCTTTATCTCTTTTGATCTTTGTTGGTTTAAAGTCTGTTTTATCAGAGACTGGGATTGCAACCCCTGCTTTTTTTTGTTTTCCATTTGCTTGGTAGATCTTCCACCATCCCTTTATTTTGAGCCTATGTGTGTCTCTGCATGTGAGATGGGTCTCCTGAATATAGCACACTGACGGGTCTTGACTCTTTATGCGATTTGCCAGTCTGTGTCTTTTAATGGAGCATTTAGCCCATTTACATTTAAGGTTAATATTGTTATGTGTGAATTTGATCCTGTCATTATGATGTTAGCTGGTTATTTTGCTCGTTAGTTGATGCGGTTTCTTCGTAGCATCGATGGTGTTTACAATTTGGCATGTTTTTGCAGTGGCTGGTACTGGTTGTTCCTTTCCATGTTTAGTGCTTCCTTCAGGAGCTCTTGTAAGGCAGGCCTGGTGGGGACAAAATCTCTCAGCATTTGCTTGTCTGTAAAGGATTTTATTTCTCCTTCACTTATGAAGCTTAGTTCGGCTGGATATGAAATTCTGGGTTGAAAATTCTTTTCTTTAAGAATGTTGAATATTGGCCCCTACTCTCTTCTGGCTTGTAGAGTTTCTGTTGAGAGATCCGTTGTTGGTCTGAGAGGCTTCCCTTTGTGGGTAACCCGACCTTTCTCTCTGGCTCCCCTTAACATTTTTTCCTTCATTTCAACTATGGTGAATCTGACAATTATGTGTCTTGGAGTTGCTCTTCTCAAGGAGTATCTTTGTGGCGTTCTCTGTATTTCCTGAATGTGAATGTTGGCCTGCCTTGCTAGGTTGGGGAAGTTCTCCTGGATAATATCCTGCAGAGTGTTTTCCAACTTGGTTCCATTCTCCCCGTCACTTTCAGGTACACCAATCAGACGTAGACTTGGTCTTTTCACATAGTCCCATATTTCTTAGAGGCTTTGTTTGGCTTTTTTTTTACTCTTTTTTCTCTAAACTTGTCTTATCACTTCATTTCATTCATTTGATCTTCAATCACTGATACCCTTTCTTCCACTTGATCGAATCGGCTACTGAAGCTTGTGCATGTGTCACGTAGTTCTCGTGCCATGTTTTTCAGCTCCATCAGGTCATGTAAGGTCTTTTCTATGCTGTTTATTCTAGTTAGCCATTCGTCTAATCTTTTTTCAAGGTTTTTAGCTGCTTTGCAATGGGTTCGAGCATCCTCCTTTAGCTCGGAGAAGTTTGTTATTACCAATCGTTTGAAGCCTTTTTCTCTCAACTTGTCAAAGTCAATCTCCGTCCAGGTTTGTTCCATTGCTGGCGAGGAGCTGTGTTCCTTTGGAGGAGAAGAGACACTCTGATTTTTAGAATTTTCAGCTTTTCTGCTCTGGTTTCTCCCCATCTTTGTGGTTTTATCTACTTTTGGTCTTTGATGATGGTGATGTACAGATGGGGTTTTGGTGTGGATGTCCTTTCTGTTTGTTAGTTTTCCTTCTAACAGTCAGGACTGTCAGCTGCAGGTCTGCTGGAGTTTGCTGGAGGTCCACTCCAGACCCTGTTTACCTGGGTATTACCAGCAGAGGCTGCAGAACAGCAAATATTGCAGAACAGCAAATGTTGCTGCCTGGTCCTTCCTCTGGAAGCTTCATCTCAGAGGGACACCTGGCCATATGAGGTGTCAGTGTGCCCCTACTGGGAGGTGCCTCCCAGTTAGGCTACTTGGCAGTCAGGGACCCACTTGAGGAGGCAGTCTGTCCGTTCTCAGATCTTAAACTGCATGCTGGGAGAACCACTACCCTCTTCAAAGCTGTCAGACAGGGATATTTAAGTCTGCAGCTTGTTCTTTTTTCTTTCCTTTTCTTCTTCTTCTTCTTCCTCTTCTTCTTCTTCTTCTTCCTCCTCTTCCTCTTCCTCCTCCTCCTCCTCTTCCTCTTCTTCTTCTTCTTCCTCCTCTTCCTCTTCCTCTTCTTCCTCTCCTGCCTTCCTTCCTTCCTCCCTCCCTCCCCCCTTTCTGTCTTTCTTCCTTTCTTTCTATTCTTCTTTTGATAGGATCTTGCTGTCACCCAAGCTTGAGCGCAGTGGTTCCATCTTGGCTCACTGCAACCTCCACCTCCCAGGCTCAAGTGATCCTCCCTCCTCAGCCGCCCAAGTAGCTGGGACCACAGGCACACACCACCATGCCCAGCTAATTTTTTACAATATTTTTTATAGAGATGGGGTTTCACTGTGTTGCCCAGGCTAATCTCGAACTCCTGAGCTCAAGAGATCCACCCACTTCAGCTTCCCAAAAAAGCGTCTTGTTTTTACTTGCATGCTTTGTCCCTCCCCCAGGACAGTAGCTGTAATCCCATCTTTGCCATCTAGCTTGCCCCCAGTGGCTGGTGGGGCACAAGTTTTATTTCTTGATAAGGCTGTCATATTATGGCTAATGCTTATAAATGCTTCATGTTGGGGTAGAGTGGAAATTGACACTTGCAGCCATGAAGACCTCAAATTTTGGGACTAGCTAGCATGTATTGCAGGCTTTGGTGAGGCCAAGAGAGTCTCCTGAGAGGGCTGTATTCCTTTCCTTCTGTACATTTCCTTCTTTTCCTGATTGTAGCGGGATAAGGGTGAGGCAGGCGAGGTGCCTGGGCTGCACCATTTAAGCAGGTGTCACTCTCAGGGTTGTGCAAATGCGGGACAGGCACCTGAGGCCTTTTTACAAGTGTCTTGGGGACCTCTCGTGCCTTGCCCTGGTTCCGGGCCTGCAGCCTGGCCAGCAGTCATCTGAGTTTACTTCTCATTTACATGTCAAGAAGGAACTGCAGATGCCAATGCTCTGACTCTTTCTTCTGATTTCCCCAGTATCACAGCTTCCTTTGACGAGTAGTATTTCTGGGGTGCAGTAGGTGACCGTTTCCTCACATTTTTGCCAACATGCAAGAAACCAGATTTCCAGCCAGCAACATTAGTGTCCACATGCTGAGTGTCCATCTCCTCTCCTCAGCCATTTTTCCATCTTGGTTCTGTTACTTGTGACATTCTGTTTCTGTGTGAGAGATCCTAGATCAGTTAGGAATTTCATACAGCTCTAAGTGACAGAAGCCCCCACCCAGTGGCTTCGACAATTTGAGGATTTATTTTTCTCTTGCAACAAGGATGGGGTTCTGGAGGGAGACAGCCCAGGGCTGGCATGGAGAGTCCCTGAGACCCTGGGTCCTTTGATCTTTCCACTCCGCCCATCCCTAGCACAGTTTGCCACCTTCCGTTTACAATATGGCTGCCCCACCTGTGACATTACATCTGTGTTCCAGGCAGAGTGAATTCACGAGGAAAAGGTGCATAGGAGATGAGTCTATTTCTTAGTAAGTAGCTTTCTCAGAAGGTCAACCAGTAGCTCACACTTACATCCCATTGGACACTGTTGTGTCCCCTGGAAACCCTGTCTGCAAGCGGAGCTGAAATCTAGTTGTTTTTGTTTTATTTTTATTTATTTAATTTCAGCTAAGGACAAGGGGTTGGATAAAGCTTGGCTATGATGGAGAGAATATCTATTGGGTGGTTAACTAGTCATCCTTGTCACAGCTCTGCTCGGCTTCTTTTGCAAACCGGTCACACCATGTGGGAAGGAAAATGGCCATTGAGGTGTGTTTTGGTGGCCTCCAACTTTTATCCTTTGCCTTATCGTCCCCACCACAGGAAGGAATATTTTTATTTTAGTTCCTGTCTGTCAGTCTCAGGGGAGACTCTGACTGGCTCAGCTTGGGTGGCACATCCGTCCCCGTGATTATACAGGGACACGAGCCATGCTTGTCATCTCCAACTTATCACGTGGAGGGAAAGGGATGGCTTCCCCCGGGGTGGGACAGTAATGGAGAAAAACAACTTGCACTGTAGGTCCACGACATTTCTGTCCTACATTTTGCAAGATGTAATCAATATGTATTGGCAAAGACAAAATGAGAGGTTACTTTTGGTGGAGCGCAAATGATAGTCAAGACAGGAATGTGAGAATTGTGTATACTGTCCTGGTAGCAGTCAGGAGCCTAGCTTGGCTGCAGAAGAGGGCTAATAAAGAATGAAATAGGCGAGGCAAGAAGGAGTTGGTAATTGAAAAGCATTTATGTTCTTTCTAGTGAGGTGGTTTTGTTTCGATTCTTCTGCCTAAAGAGGAAATGTGTTACGCTGACAAACTACGCGCCTCCAGCCATCTCTTCTACTTGTTTTTGACATTATAGCTGTTAGCATTAGGTTTACTTTTGACAGAAAACCCCAAATAATATTTGTTTAAAATATACCTGATTTTTTTTTTTTTCTCTCATATGAAAGCACAGATAGGCAGTCCAGGACTGGCTTGGTGCCTCCTGGTTTCAGGGGATTGTGCAGCTTCTATCTTTCTACTTCCTGTGTGGCTTCAACTTCATGGCTTATAGAAGCATCACACTCTAGACAGCAGGATGAAAGCAGGGACAAAGCATAAGGGACATCTGAATGTTTTCCCTTAAGGAAGGTTCCCAGAAGCTGCCCAATGACACTCCCACCCATGGGTCTTTGGCCAGGGCCACATCTAGCTGCAGAGTAGGCCAACAGATGTATTTTGGGAAGCTCAGCTCAAAACACTATCATGTGGGCCAGGTGCAGTGGCTCACGCCTATAATCTCAGCACTTTGGGAGGCTGAGGTGGGCGGATCACCTGAGGTCAGGAGTTTGAGACCAGCCTGGCCAACATGGTGAAACCCCGTCTCTACTAAAAGTACAAAAAAATAGCCAGGTGTGGTGGCACGCACCTGTAATCCCAGCTACTCGGGAGGCTGAGGCAGGAGAATCGCTTGAACCTGGGAGGTGGAGGTTGTAGTGAGCTGAGATCACACTGTTGCACTCCAGCCTGGACAACAAGAGTGAAATTCCATCTCAGAAAACAAAAACAAAAATAAAAACAAAACCCCACTATTATGTGGATGCAGAAGAGAAGGGATATTGGAGGGTGTCAGCAGGCGCTGCCCAGGCTTAGTCCTCTGCTCAGCCTTCACAGCCAGAGATCATGGGGATAACAAGGTCGTGGATCTCAGTGGACCTGACTGAAATGAATCTGTATTTGCAGGAGCCCAAGGGTATTTCTTGCAGGAGGTGGATTATACAGCTGAAAGCAGCTGCTTTTACAGGATTACAAAGAGTAGCTCTTTTCCATGAAACAATTTAGAATATACACAGTGAAGGAAGTTTCACTAACTTCCTTTAAGAAAGTTGAGGTGAGAAAGAGTAGACAGTTTGTAAATGGAAGTTACCTAACTGACTTCTGCGAGGGGGGGCTTTGTAGCATCAACAGGTCAGAATTTCTTAGAGGCATTCTTACTTTTTAGGTCTTAAATCTCTGTCATTTTTCCCTTTTGGTATTTGCACAGCGCAGCCTGCCTTCTGTGACCTACAGAAGCACATTGCATTTAACCTGAGGCTAATTTGATACTACATTTTTTTCTTTCCTTCAAATATCCACAATCTAAATTGTGTTTAGAAAGTTCCGAAGAGTTGCCAGGGCTCTATTTAATCCATTGCTCTTCTTAGCAATGCAAATTCTGTGCACAATGAGTTTATTCTCCTCGAGAAGGTAAATTCAGTTTGGCTCCAGTGGCTAAACTTTGTTGGACAAGTTTATTCCTGGGTGACACCTACCTGGCCAAGCACTGGCATTTGGATGGGCCTTTGGGCAGGTAAGTTTCTGTGTACTTAGAAACCCTCCCTGCTGGGGTCTTGTCCCTTGAGTTCCTCCTCTCCAGTTATAAACTGTATTGGCTTCTTTATAGGATTTACTTTTTATATGGATTCCATTGTCTCCAAAATGCCCTTTCTTAGTAACTAGTTGGGCCATCTACACCTTGTTTGGGGGTATGAAATAGAAATGGAAATGGAAAATTTGTAAGGAATTATCATAATGTTAAAATACAGATACTTAACCATTAAAAACAAAATTTTAAAAACCTTAAGTGTTGGAAATATTAGGATTCCAATGCCCCTTCCACTTCCTGAAGGACTCATTTCTCTAACATACTTGCTGAACGATCCTCCTACCTTTTCCCTGCAGCGTTACTAAATAATTCAGATCGTTTGAAAGGCATTCTCTTCTACCGAGATGCAATCAAATTTGAGCAGTGTATTTCATTCTCGCCGAATGCATTACATCTTACTTTCCATAAAGAGAATCCAGGTATGTGCTATTGCCTTATGCCTTGAATAATACAAAGCGAAGTGATCACTCTTATATTTGGGGAGTGTTTTAGAGTCTTCAGAGGCTTTATGTAGTATCAATGGCTCCAAATATAATAATGTACAATTAAGAATCACATAGGCAGGCATTTTTATAATGAGGAAAAGTGAGGTTAGGAGAGCTCTGTTCACTTTTCCAAGGCTACATGAATGAGGAAGCACCGGGACTGACAGTTCCTTCCTGCTCCGGATCTTGTAGGCTGTCTCCTCCAGCACACTGCATGCTAGAGGAAGCCAGCAATGGGGCAGGAGTGGGGCGAGCATGGCAGCTGACCCTAAGATGGGCAGAGAGCCTACCCCTCACTGTTCTTCCCTGCCTTAAAGGACATAATCTAACCTCTGGACATAGACTATAATCTAACCTCTTCTTGATGACTTAGGGTAAATAGTACGTCTGCTGATTATTAATTAAATAACATTCTTCACCTGTACCAGTTATCACACTTTAGTTCTTAGACTGCTTTCGTATTCAACATGGACATCTGGAAAGGCAACTTGACTATCTTCATTTTATGATTGAAGAAGCTGAGTTGAGGGAGGCTAAATGGCTTGTAGTTATACTACAAACACTAAAACAGCAAAAATTAGCATTGGAACTAGAACATCTCATGCATGTTCATGGCTTTGTCCTCACAGTCATGTCCTCAGGGTCTGTGGAGTGGTGTGTGGCTGTGGCCCCTTAGTTAGAAGGCCACAGGGACTGTTGTGTTTTAGGTTGTGCCGGCTCTTCCTCATTTTCCCTTTTCTCTCCTATCCCTTCCTTCCAGGCTATGAGCTATATTTGTGCCAGCCAGCAGTGTTTCTGTCTGTTTCAGCTTTTTCCTACTTTAATTTGTTTGTTTTCATCTGTTAGGATCTTAGAAATGAGAGAACCAAGATGATTTGGAATTTCATGTGAGATTAGAGAGGATAGACTCTGAGCTGAATGGTAGCCTGTCAATAACGTTCATACATACACTCTCTGACTTCTTTGTTGGTCTCCAAGAGGCCTTTCAGATTTAGTTCCTGGTTGTGGGTTGTGTTTGAGGTACGAGGACCTTGTTGATGGTTGCATTTCAATTAAATGAGATGGCAGCCCTCACAGTGCCTGTGTGCATACAACATGTCTGTGTTAGATGCGCATTTGCAAGTAACTGGTTATACAACATTATTTTGGAATACAACACTTGTGAAATCTGAAGATGGTTTTAAGCTTTGTATTTCACCTACAATTATCTTGTAGTACTCTCAGTTAGGAGAAAAATACCTCTTTTGCTCTGAGGATTCCTCAGTATTTTTAGTGACTCTTTGCGTGCTTGCAAGGGCTGTGAGAACCAGCCCAGCAGGAAGGAAGAGACATGGGGGGAAGGAAGGAACGTGAAGGAAGTGAGAAGAAAACAAAGGCAAAGTTTCATACCTGGAAGGCTTCGTGCACCAGCACCAACCTCCGGAAACCACAGTTGCAAATATTCTTTTGTGACCTAATTTTGGTTCTAGGTTTCCTTTCCTCTGTATGTGTTTGCTACATTCCATTCCCTATACCACAGAGTTTTTCTGTAAAGAAGTTTCCAAGTATAAACTTCCATGAAACTCCTCAATTTTAAGAATTTATAATTTTCCAGTCCTAGTGCTTAACTCGTCCATCATTTATTTTCCCTCATATTTTACCTCTTTGGTTGCACTCAAAGTCTTCGTTGATGGATGAAACCTGATGGTTTTTAAGAAGCAGAAAATACGAGTTTTGTCCTCACTGATTGATTTTTCTTGACAGATCACGAGTATAATTTATACCAGCTCAGTAGCACTAATCTTGTTTTGTTGTTGTTCTTAAAACAGCTTTGACAATATGCTGCGACTTTGACTTTGATTCTTAAGTCAGCATTAATGAAACACCATTCATTTGTGTTATTAGCTATAATAGTCAAAAACAGGTTTAAGACTTTACCATGCTTGCTTTCAAGTTTTGGGTGGATTTCTTTTTCCTCCTATGCTTAAAAGGTTTAGTAAGTGAATGTCAGGTCAAATGGGCATAGCTGAGTTTCTCCCAGGCACACTGGCTTCCCTGTGGATGTTTTTGTCACAGCGGTCTAAGTTCATGTCTTTCTGGCCCGAGCAGAAAACTTTGCTGTGGGGATTTGGTTTAAATTCATGTTTAATCTCCTAATTTTATTTTTGTGGCTATAGTGCCTCACCGAGCATACTGATGCTGAGACTGGACAGAAAGACCTTTTTTTCTGATAAGCTCTTAATCTGTATCAGACTCAGCCAAAATGTGTTCTGTTAGGGCTGCTATTTTTAGCTATGTGTAATAGCTATTGTGGTCCCACAATACACCTGTTTATACACAGAATATGGTTCTGTACACAGAATTTTGTGTATTAAAATAATGGGCAAAATGATTACAAATAATTTCAGGTGTGTCTTGATACAAATCGGATCTGTGTACTTGTGTTTTCCTGTGGACATCTGTCATTTGCAATCAGTGGCTTAAATTAAAATTTTTAGGTCTTAAGGAAAATCATGTGGGGGTTTCCTGTTGCCTCTCTCGGGCAGAGCTTCTCAGCCTCGACACTATTGACGTTTTAGACCAGACACTTCTTTGCTGTGAGGGCTGTCCCATGCATTGTAAGAGGTCGAGCAGCACCCCGGGCTCTACCTACTAGATGCCAGTGCCTCCCCTCCCCCACTCTCAGTTGTGACAATCAAAAATGTCTCCAGACCTTGCCAGATGTCCCCTGGGGATATAGGGCTGCCAGAGTTAACAAATGAAAACACAGCATGCCTAGTTAAATTTGAATTTCAGATAAACCATACAAGTTGTTTTTATTGCGGTATAATACACAGAATATGACTTACCATTTTAGCCATTTTTAAGTGGCTAAAATTTGTAAGTGGTCACTGTCATTAAGGACATTCACATCGTTGTGCAAACATCATCACCATTCATCTCCAGAACTTTCTTATCTTTGCTAGCTGAAACTCTATCCCCATTAAACACTAAGTCCCCATCCTCCCCTCCCCCAGCCCCTGGCAACCTCCGTTCTCGTTTCTATCTAGCATCTGACAGACATGCACCTTGTCTTAGATGTTGAGCTGCAGAGCAGTTTTCATGGCAGAAAGAGAACAATAGTTGCTAACACGTATGAACTGCTTACTGTGTTCCAGGTACTAGTCTCCAGTTTTTACTTGTATTGTTGCATTTAATTCTCACACTGAGCCCATGAAGCTTGTCCTAATATTATTCCCTTTCACAGATGAAGAATGTGAGGCACAGATAAGGTATATTCATCCAAGGGGGTATGTCTGGCAAACAGCAGAGCAGGGCTTGGCATTGGGACATCCTGATTCCAGTGGGAATAGTTGTCCTAACCACTTGGCTAGACGGCTGCCTGTGGGGTGGTGCTTCTGGATGGAACACAGGGTGCACGGTGATGCATTTGGGAATCCCTGAGGCAGGAGAGTGACCCCACCCAGCCCTCCAGGTCAGCCAGGATAACCCTGGAGGGCTGGAGGGGGACACGTCCTGGTGAGTGCACCCTCCCTCTGGGTTCCAGGTGAGATGCCCTTACAGAACCCTCCCTCTGGGTTCCAGGTGAGATGCCCTTACGGCCTTTTGAGCCCAGCTCCCCCAGGAAGGAAGGATGCTCTCCAGCAGGTGCTTCTCAGAGCACCTTCTGTGTTTTTACCTCACTTAGAAAATTCAACCTCTAAACATCATTGAGTGGCACTGAGAACTAAAGCCACAAACTCCCAACTTGAGAAAATGCAATATTTATACATTTAAAAAAGCCAAAATGGTTTTAACATACCTATACTGATTCAAAAAAGAAGTCAGGGCCAGGTGCGGTGGCTCATGCCTGCAATCCCAGCACTTTGGGAGGCCAAGGCGGGCGGATCATGAGGTCAGGACATCGAGACCATCCTGGCTAACATGGTGAAACCCCCTCTCTACTAAAAATACAAAAACAAACAAACAAACAAATAAAAACAAGTTAGCTGGGCGTGGTGGCGGGCACCTGTAATCCCAGCTACTCTGGAGGCTGAGGCAGGAGAATCGCTTGAACCAGGGAGGCAGAGGTTGCAGTGAGTCAAGATCACACCACTGCACTCTAGCCTGGGCAACAGAGTGAGACTCTGTCTCAAAAAAAAAAAAAAAAAAAAAAAAGAAAGAAATCCGTTTCCGCTGAGCCCTCCTGGCAGGTAGTAAAATCTTGGACTTGAGCTCCCTGGGGCCCTGTCTAGTTGCCCTCCTGTGTACTCCCTGCCAGCTTACCCATTTACCAGGTGTTCGAAGCTGCTGCCAGTTTAAATTTTGTTTCAAAAACTGGCCTTCTCTTTCTTTTTGTTCTGCAGCATTTTGCCTTGGGGCCTAGAAAGGAATCCTTAGTCACTGATTGCTGTGGGCGGATATTACCTCGCCTGGTATGGGCTTCCTCGCTAAAGACCTCTCACAAACACTTGCACACTTTCAGACTCACCCTGTACAAGGCACGCTGACGCTGTTTCCTAGGGCTTATTCCCAAGAACATGTCTCTGCTGAGACTTGGTTTTTGTTAGGATGTGTGTGATTCCATGTGTTCCATCATGCAGAGGAGATGCTCAAAGTTAGCACTGTGGCTTTCAAGATCCTCCTGTGGCGCCTTTGTATATGGCATAGAATGGTGCCAACTGGAGTAGCCTGAGAACCAGAAACAAGAATTCTGCTTCTGAACAGCTTCATTTTTGGGCCAGAGAATTGTTTCCACCAGAGGAGGCGTGATGGGAGCTTAGGGCCTATGTGCTTGGTTTCTGAAGTTGTACAACGGAGCATTCATTTGCATTCATTTGACAAGTCCTGCTGTGTTCCTTTACTTGTTCTCTTCTGTATTATGGGCTTAAGGGTTGCTTATTTCAACATCTCTGTGTTTTCCCTGAAAGCTCAATAATGATTGAATCACGGAATTTAAAGAGCTTGTCATATAAATACATTTAAAGTGAACAAGATGAACTTTTTCCCTAGTGAATACAGGCAACCATCAATCAAAGGAATGCATCCTGGAAAAGAAAGGCACGGGGTAAAGCCGGCCTCCTTTGCGGGTCCCATCTGTTCTTGGGAGGACAGTCCACACGTATTGCTCCTGGGCCCTTTGTGGCCGAGCACGAACAGCTGTACATACAAAGGAGGCTGTGTGTTTGTTCATTATGTTGGAACCGGAAGTGGAAGGGGCTTTCTTGTCAAAGAAGGCACATATGAGTGCCATAGTTACGGGACAAAAATATTTCTCCTGGAAAATCTATTGAAGCCTTTGTGCGATGTTCAGCAGGGTGTGTTGGGGGTGGGTGTGAATATATCTGTGTAGGTGAAATGAGGATAATGTGGTCATGTGAACAATTCAAGGCAAGAAAAGATCGGGTGATACTGAGAATCCTGATTCTCCTTTAGAGATAGGCGTTCTCTGGCTATTCTGAAGAGTGAAGTTACTGCCCATGATGTTGCAACATAAGGACATTTGCAACAATTTTTTTTTTTTTTTTTTTGAGATGGAGTCCCACTCTGTCGCCTAGGCTGGAGTGCAGTGGCACGATCTCTGCTCACTGCAACCTCCACCTCCCAGGTTCATGCCATTCTCCTGCCTCAGCCTCCCGAGTAGCTGGGATTACAGGTGCCCGCCACCATGCCCAGCTAATTTTTTGTATTTTTAGTAGAGATGGGGTTTCACCGTGTTAGCCAGGCTGGTCTCGATCTCCTGACCTCGTGATCCGCCCGCCTTGGCCTCCCAAAGTGCTGGGATTACAGGCGTGAGTCACTGTGCCCGGCCTTTTTTTTTTTTTTTTTTTTAAATGATTCTTTTGTTCCAGTTATTGACCTAGCACCAGTCACTCCAGCATTTGTCTTATGGATAAGGTGAGGGCAAAATTGCATTGGATGTGGCAAGGTGATTCTGCACTTACAGGTTCGTGTTTATGGTGCTACTGAGGGACTGAAGAATTCATCTGGAAACTTTTGCCTGCTCCCCTATCCTCTTCTTGCTAAATCAGAATGGCATACAGTTAAAAATATCGGCCCCAACCCGAACACAGGACTTCAAGGACTGCTCACTGCTTGCATGATCTTAGAAAGTCATATCTGACTCCAAACCTTAGTTTCTTCACTTGAAAAACGGTGACGATGATGATAGAACTACCACCTGCATGGTGATGCTGTGCACTCAGGAAGGTCTTTAGAACCACTAAAGTTGACTGAGGCTGGAATGGCTTCTGTCATAGAATTCAGAGTTCCCTTGTACTGGAGAGAGTCAAGTGCAGCTGAGTGGCTGCTACCAGGGATATTACCCAGCTGTTCACAGGTCATGAAAGTGTGGGACAAGATGACATCAGAGCTTCCCCCCACCAGTGACAACACATGTAACATGCCTCCTATTAAGCCTGTAATGGGGTAAATTGTATCCCCACCAATGATAACTCCAAATCCTAACCCCTGATACCTATGAATGTGACCGTTCTTGGATTATAAGATCTTTGCAGATTTATGGATCTTGAGATAAGATCATTCTCAATTTAGGATGGGTCCTAAATCCAACGATTAGTATTTTTTAAGAGAAAGGAGGGGGAGATGTGAGACACAGACACACAGAGGGGAATGACATATGAAGATGGAGGCAGAGACGGGAGTGAGGCATCTCAAGCCAAGGCATGCTAAGGGTTGCTGGCAACCACCAGAAGCTGGGAGAGAGGCACGGAAAAGATTCTCCCTCAGAGCCTCCAGAAGGAACCCACTGGACTAACACCTTGACTTTGGATTTCTGGCTGCTGGGACAATGACAGAGTAAGTTTCTGTAGTTTTAAGCCACCCAGTTTTCGATACTTGGTCACAGCAGCATTAGGCAACTAATTCCATATCTCACCCATAATAAACACTCAGTGCTAGCAACTGACTGCCACTGTGGTGATTATCAGCATGGAACTATGCATTCCTGAAGAGAATTAGTTATTCCATTTCTATGAATATTTTCAACCCAAGATTTTTGCTGTCAGTTAACTTACTGAAAATTAACCTGCTGAAAAAGTAAAAGCTCTTCTACATATCCCATTTGTGGATAGACTTAAGAGAACAGAAATCTTATTATGGAATAAGCAAATTAATACCTTTGGGAGCAATAGAAGGTCTACAGTTCAAACCCTATCAAAAGTGGGTTTACATAAAAAAACACTAGTGTGTTATCCATGTGTTATATTTTGTATAATATACAAAATTCTGGAAAGGAAGACTCACAATGCCAGATCAAGTATTGCAACGTCAGTTATGGGAGAAACAAAGGCTCTTCCCAGAAGCCTGTCTTCACTGTGCATTCTTTCACCAGAACAGCTTGCTGTACTTAAGGCACAGGACATTTGGATCTAGAGATGTAGCTGTTGTGACTCATCATTTCTATAAACTTGGTGATTGGTCCCAGGCTGTCATATCTGTGCCTGATCCAATACAGGGATGAATTGACATTTTCAGTGGCTACTTTGAGTCCAGATATTAACAGATCAGGCTGAAAGGGAGGATGAGGCAGTAATAGCACTTTTACAAGCAATAGAAGACAAGCTCAGGGAACAAAAGAGAAGGGAAGCTCCTTGAATTTAAAGGCAAGGACAGAGATTTATTCCTCCACTAAATCTAAGGACTAAAAGCTTAGGTAGAGAGAGGGCTCAAATGTGAATTCACTTCTCATGCTCCCTTTGTGACCTCCTTTAAAGAAGGCCAGATTTGAGGAATGAGATTTTCCCAAGGGGAGGAAGCATTGTCTTCATCACTTCATGTATTTTTCTCAGAAGGCTATTGGCTTCCTGGAATTTTTACTTAGAATTCCAGATAGTCCAATGATGCTTTCTAGGTACCGTGGCTTTCACTGTGGTGAAAGTTTTGGCTGCAGTGCTTTTCTGAAACCCACTCACAAAGCCTTTGGGGATGGTGATAGTATAGGGATTGTCCTTCCAACTAGTTGCTCTCCAGCTGGAAAGGCGAATCCCTTTTTCTTTGAGTCACAGAGGATGGAGAGGCTCAGCATTCTCATTCCCTATTTGGGTTTCCACACCTGTGGCCATGCAATTTCCATTTATAGCCATGTATTGGCTTACAAGCCTAACACCAATCCTGACCCAAAGCATGAGGCACTCTCACACATTTCTAGGTTAAGAACACTGAAACACAGGATCATCAGGTTATTTTTTGTTATTTGTAGATTTCTGCATAGCCTGATGCTTCAACTTCCCAAGACCTCATTTCTTCCCAGAGTAGCTGAAGTAGCTGGAACTTTATCATGTTCTGGTATCAAATTCTGCCTTGGTAATGTGTACAATGCTTCAAGAATTGCGGACTCTGTATTACTCTCCTGTGTCATGTAGTTCTCTGTTTGTGAAAGCCATCCTTCCCTGAAACCCCTCATCCACCTGCCTACCTTGCCAGCATTCCCTGCTCCTGGGTTGCCCTTCATTGTGTTCTATTTATGGGTAACCACGCTTTGCCAGGAACCATGCCAAGTACATGGAATACGAAGGAAGTCATTGATGGAGAGGACACACAAGTAAGTAGAGGGCCCTGATAAAATGCGATGAGAGCTAGGCACGTGGATTTTTATGCAACAAAGGAGATAGGCAAGGAGCCCATGAACTGGTTTCCAAATGCTGGACCCCCTTGATCAGGATCTTTTCGGAGCAGGCTCAAATGTCTCCCAACACCTATACCTGGCTGGACCCCTTGCCATTGTCTCATCACAAGTTGATGGTATAGTTCCAGGGGGCTGCCCCGCCAGGCCACTCTGTCTTTTGCAATTCCAGGGCGGGATGTGCATTGTCTACTTGGACCTAGAAACTCCCTTCAGCAGTTCTCCTGTGGACCTGTATCCAAGCCACCCTACAAAGTGAGCATGCACTCTGGTTTAGGAAACTTTTCTTGAGAGATTTATTCTGTAGTCTCCCTAAGATCCCATTCTGGTGTTTATTCCATTAATTTAGAGCAAACACCCATTCAGTGAAGGGCCCTGAAAGGCATGGAAAAGGACAAAGTATAAGACTTGATTTCTGCTCTCAGCTATTAAAACTGGAGAGGCAAGGCACATAGAAAGATAGGGATGATATGATATTTAAACAAATGTTCTACACACTGTTTCTCAATATAATGTTCTCGTCCTGTTGGAGGGCTTTTCAGTAAGCAGCATCAGTGAAAGGGCAGTGACAGCAGGAGATGATTTTTGGTTATTTTCTGCATAGGCATCCTCAGTATGGAAGGCTGTGCCCACCTGCGTTTGAAATGTGCAAGCTTGATTCTTCTCTCTTTTCTTCTTTATTAGTCTGGCTAGCGGTCTATCTATTTTGTTAATCTTTTCAAAAAATCGGCTCCTGGATTCATTGATTTTTTTGAAGGGTTTTTCGTGTCTCTTATCTCCTTCAGTTCTGCTTTGATCTTATTTACTTCTTGTCCTCTGCTAGCTTTTGAATTTCTTTGCTCTTGCTTCTCTAGTCCTTTTTATTTTGATGTTAGGGTGTCGATTTGAGATCTTTCCCACTTTGTCCTGTGGGCATTTAGTGCTATAAATTTCCCTCTAAACACTGCTTCAGCTGTGTCCCAGGGATTCTACAATGTTGTGACTTTGTTCTCACTGGTTTCAAAGAACTTATTTATTCCTGCCTTAATTTTGTTATTTACCCAGTAGTCATAAAGGACCACGTTGTTCAGTTTCCATGTAGTTCTGCGGTTTTGAGTGAGTTTCTTAATCCTGAGTTCTAATTTGATTGCACTGTGGTCTGAGAGACTGTTTGTTATGATTTCCGTTCTTTTGCATTTGCTGAGAAGTGTTTTACTTCCAATTATGTGGCCAATTTTAGAATAAGTGCGATGTGGTGCTGAGAAGAATGTATATTCTGTGGATTTGGGGTGGAGAGTTCTGTAGATGTCTATTAGGTCTGCTTGGTCCAGAGCTGAGTTCAAGTCCTGAATATCCTTGTTAATTTTCTGTCTCGTTGATCTGTCTAATATTGACGGTGGGATGTTAAAATCTCCCACTATTGTTGTGTGGGAGCCTAAGTCTCTTTGTAGGTCTCTAAGAACTTGCTTTATGCATCTGGGTGCTCCTGTATTGGGTGCAGATATATTTAGGATAGTTAGCTCTTCATAGAGCCAACCTCAAGTAACATTATTGTTCTTTTCATCCTTCCTCTCCTACTCGCCTCCCCCACTCCTGACAAAATATGGAAATCCTGTCCCTGAGTAGTCTTGATCACAATACACAATCTCACAGCCAAAAGAATGTATTTTTAACCCTGAGACGCCGAAAACGGCTTAAATCATTCATGCTGTCGTCTATTAGTCTGCCGCTGTGCTGTTATTTTTCCCAGGCTTAATGAGCCCTCGTGGCACTGTGCTGCCTCGGAGCTCGGCCGCAGCTTCAAGCATAGAGAAGCCCGCTCGTTAAATATGCAAGTCATCAGCCTTTCTTGGAAAATGCTATGGGGAAGGTGCTCTGGACAAGCAAACAGATGATTTTTGCAGACTGTTCTGTAGTTAATTTGGGTCATGAAGCCCACTGTGGTTCAAGGAGTTTAGGGGACAGAAAAGGGGCTTTTGAAGGATTAACAACCAGATAGGAAGAAAGAAACAAATGAAGGGTAATCCTGGTTTTCTTTTGAGACTGAAAAGAAAAAGTTGTTTGAAAGGAGGACACTCCACCATTGTTGTTGTTGAAGGAGAGCTGTACTTCTGATGTCCCCCAGGCTTTGTTGGAGTTAAGGGGTGAGGGATTGCAGGAGCTGCTCAAACCTGGCTGCTAATATGACACTAGGAGCCTGGGTGACACAGGGGCCATGGTGCCAGCTGCAGGCAGTGTGGGATTGACCCTGTTAGCCCTGGACATCAAGCCTGGAGTGAGAGATGGCCCGAAAACCCCTGGGACCTGATACAAGCAAGGGCTTTGGGATCAACCAGGCTCTCACGATCATGCATCACTCAAAAAGAAAAGTATTTATTTAATAGAGAGTTTCAGAAAATGTTTCCTGTATTATTTTTCTTTGATTTTTGAATTGGAAGGAGCTTAGAGATCCTGTCCTTTAACCCTTTCGTTGTGCAGATGAGAGATGTGACGTCAGGGAAGTTTCGTGGGCTCAGGGACACACACAGAGTTCACAGGGGAGCCCTATGCAGCGGGAGGGTCGATGGGCTTCTGCCTCAGAGTTCTTTTCACCCTAACATTTCCTGTGCATTTGTTTACGTGTGCCAGGGATCGCTCTAAGTGCTTTGCACACATTAAACATATCTAAACTTTACCCTAACGGTGAGAGGTGGCTGCCATCATTTTTATTTAATTTCACTTTGCATTAAATGATGTTGGCACAGTGATGTTAAGTCTGTTGCCCACAGTGTCCTGCCTGGAAGTGACAGTCAGGATTCAAGCCAGGCAGTGGGAGCCTCTGGAGCAGCCCTCCGAACCTCTACCCCATATGGCTCACGTAGCCTCTAAAAAGGGTTTTGTGACTGATCTGAGATCCTAACCATTATCTATGACTTCATATTCCTGAGCAGGGGGCAGCTGGGGAAGCATTTCAAGATACTCAAGGACAAAGCACCCATCAACATAGATGGGTGCAAACTCAATGCTCTCTAGTTCGCTGCAGCTGTTTGGCTAAAGGAAAACGTAATACCTGTAGAGCTGATGGCTTGGAGACTAGATGTACAAGATTGCAAGCCAGATGCAAGTCTAGCTTCTGGGATTCATCTGTGAGCAGAGGTGTGGGTGGAGGCCCAGAAGCCAGGCTACCATTCGGGATTGACTCTTAGCTCCTTACATGCACTTAAGCAGCCATTCATGACCTTTTCTGCAGCTCAACTGATACACTCAAGGCTGGGCATGTCCTTCTCTTCTAGTCATTCTGCTTTTGGTCCACTTCTGTATGTTTGTTACCAAACTAGGACATTGTCTTGAAGACCCACTCTGGCCAAGTCCTGGGGTCATGTTTAGTCCTGGAAGGACCCCCAGGAGATGGAGGTAGTTCTTAGTTGACCAGAGGGGAGCAGGACCACCTGTGCTTTAAGGTCATCCTGATTTCCTGGTGGTCGTTAATACGAGAGAAGCTACACCAGGCTTGACTTCTCTGAGTCAGTGGTGTTCAGAGCCCTTGACTCACCCTGGACCTGGGCTTGGCAGGAATTGCTCTAACCTTAGGTGGATGTATGGGTGAGTCTGCACAGCAACTTCCTGTTCTGGTGCATTTGTGTTGGCATGCCCATGTACCGGGAGATGCCCTAGGGACTTACTTATGACATACTGACCTAGAGAGGGTTTGAATATAAAATTTTAACTTGACTCACTGGTTCCTGGCAGGGTCAATAAGTATTTGTGGACTCACTGAGTGAATGAGTGAGTGAATGAATGAACCAGTCTGCTAAGAAGTGTGAGCACAGAATATGTGTGCTTTCCTGACACGTGATGACCCTATCATCTTTGAGGACCTACTATATAGCTCAGATTTGACACTGCTTGTGATTTTTTTTTTTTTTTTTTTTTGTCTTTGAGACAGGGTCTCACTCTATCACCCAGGCTGGAGTGTAGTGGCACAGTCATAACTCACTGCAGCCTTAAACTCTTTGGCTCAAGTGGTCCTCCTGCCTCAGCTTCCTGAGTACTTGGGACCAGAGGTGTGTGCTACCATGCCAGATAATTAAAAAAAATTTTTTTTTATAGACAAGGTCTCACTGTGTTGCCCAGGATGGTCTTGAACTCCTGACCTCAAGCAATCCTCCTGTCTTGGCCTCTGAAAGTGCTGGTTTTACAAGTGTGAGCCACCAACCCCTGGTCCCACCTGTGATATTTTTCACCAGCTCATGGCCGTGGGGAGCCAGACTATTTGCATACGTGTTTTTTGCTCAATACTGACACCTGGTGGCAGTGTCCTAAATTGCAAGCACAGTCTCTAGCATTATCTCAGTGTCAGGACTTTGGTGTGGCGGACCATAAGAATGGAGCCTCTGGAGTTATGCAGAGAGAAGTAGCCCTACCAGGGAAGATGTAATCTTGCACAATAACCTACCTAATGACAATGAATCTCTTGTCTTTTCTTAGGGCTGCATAATCAGCACCGTCTGATTTAGTTGTAAGAGGAAAGGTGCTGGTGGGAAATGCCATTATTTAAAAATACCTGGAGACTACTGATCTAGTTTAAGACCAATATTTGTCCCACATTTGATATTAGAACCAATAGAATGATAGAAGTAATAGCTATGGTACTATTAATAGCTCCTATTTATTGAGGACCTGTGAACACACTGCTGGACCCTGTATATTTAGTATTTCTAATCCTCATGATAACCTAACACATAGGGATTATTATTTCCATTTTACAAATTAGGAAATGGAGCTTTGGTTTAGTAACGTGCCTGAATTCATGGTAGGGGCTGGGTTTGAATCTCAATTTGCTTGACCTCAAAGGCTATGCTCTTTCACTCTGCTTCAAGGGTACTGTGTTACTCCAGGGGTGCCATTCACATTCTAGTCAGTGTACATGGCATTTCTGGGGTTGTGTGACTTGCAGCCATCCTCTTTCCATCATTCCCACTGCCTCTCCAGGAGCCAATCATTTATGCCTCTTCTAAGCTCAATGGGTGACTGAGGCTGTGAAGAAATTTAAAATTGAATAATGTATCCTGTAGTAGATGCAATGACTATTTTGCTAGAGTTGGCATCCTAAAATTCAAAATTTTTAATCTGGCAGCCTGTGAAAAAAATCGTATTTTGCCTCTAATTCTCAACCCTGGAGAGCGCCAATTAGTTGTGAAGTTACTTTCAAAATGAAGCCCAATTTATACTCCTAATAAAAACATCCAATGTAATCATATGTGAAATGGAGGCTAATGGCCCTGTACCACCCCAGCATCACCATAGTGATGGTGTTGAGGATAAAAATGATGACAATGACAACAGCAGCGATGATAATAGTTAACCATTGTCGAGTACCCATTATTTCCTTGACTCCTTATAGACACTCTATGAGGGAAGTAATAGTATTGTCCCAATTTTCTGAGGAGGAAATGAGGTGTAGAGATGCTAATTATCTTACCCAAGCTCAGTTGACTGTGCTGGTAAGTTGTGAAGTTAACCTAGGTTAGCCTGAGTTCACAGGCTATGCTAGATTAACTTCAGCTAGCCTTGCTGTTAACCACTTACACTGACAGCCTTTCAATTGTAAAAGGAGCTTTGGGTTTTTGCTTTGAAAGTAGAAACAAATATCTAGTGATAATAATATGCCTAATAATTATCCTGCACAAAATAAATAATCCAGCCACTTATCACCACCTCTAAGGCACCTTCTCATCCTGTCGTTTTAAGGTTTTGTTCTTTTGGTTCTGTCTCCAGCCCAGGTTTTCTTTTCCCTCCACATGCCTGCTGTGGTGTGAGTAAAGCATCTGCCATTTTGATTATGGCACACTTGCCACCTCTTCTTAAAACATTTATTCTCATCCCTAGTATTGTGACATTCTATCGTATCTCTGATTTTTATAAGGACATTCATGAATTTCCAGAAAAAAAATTTTCCAACCTCATTTTAACCTGGCATCTTTTAAAATTAAATATGTCTCTCCAAACATATTGGTGGGGAAGAGTTGGTGTCATGAGTTAAGTAGGGATATGATTACAACCCGAAAGTATGGGGCAAAATGGAGCAGTTCCCTCGTTGGTCAGAGTTCTGTCATTGGCGCAGCCTCCTGTCCTCCACAAATCTGAGCGAGGGTGGGACACCAAGAGCCTCCCTTGAGACCGGCCCTACTTGGAAACATGACTTGCTATTTCTGCTGCAGGCTTCCTGGTCCAGGCTCCAGCAAAATTATTGTTGTGAATATAGGACTTGAAGAGGAGGCTGAAGCCAAGAAGCCAATATTCACTCACCTTTTCAACCTTCGACAAAGCTGAAATTTCTCCCATGATATCACTGGAAGGAAGGGCAGAGGGAGTCAACAATGAAGAAAGTAGGAAGAGGGAGAGAGAATCCAGGCAGGAAAAGGGAGGTGACTGTGCAGCAATAGCTGTGAGGGCTTCCCAGCAGCGTTAGACACACCCTTTGCTTCAGGGTCGCCGTCTCTGTCTGCATCTCCTTCCTCTCCTTTTGACCCAGCGTCCAATTCTACTTTGGTTAGTTAAATATTGAAATAAACTCCTTTACAATGTGTGGAAGTCGCAGCTACTCAGCATTGTATCTTATGGGAATAGTTACTTTTCAGCCTCCGTGTGTATCCAGGGTGTGTAGGCCATGCTGTGGAGACTGTGTTAATGTCCTTGTAGCCCAAGAACAGCTGCTCTTATTAAAGTGTCTGTGCTGTGGTTTAGTGGACACCACATAGCACAGATAAGTGAAGAAACAAATAAGTCATTTTTAAGTAACACAAATCACAGTAGAAATATGAAACTTATGAAAGCGAAATCCTTTTAGTATTAATTTTTCTTAAATAGCAATCCTTTGTAGTTGTAAGATATGTAACGTATATATTGTTACCTAGTTGGTAACAGCTAAATCAATGATTGTTAGGCTTCTTATGTGAATGATCTGTTTAATAAAATTATTGAAAATGCATATGCTTTATTTTGATCAGGTGGACAAATTGTTCCATTTCATAATTACACCCTGACTTCCATTTCTGAAGAGATAACCCAAAGGTTACTGGTGGTGACGGAGGGCATCCCAGTCCTCCCCTCATTTGAGGGGCAGAGCTTAATTCTGTGTTGTGCATCCTCCATTGGAGTTGATTTAGAGAGTGGTTTGGTGAAAACCGAAGAAAGGGTTTATCTCAGAGCCTCCTGCTCTTGTTTGAACAGGCTGCAGGGATTAACTTGTGGTTGGGACTGAGCCAGAGAGATAAATGACATAGCCCTTGTGTGCTCACATTCAGAGGGAGCTCTTGCCAAATGGGACAACGAAGGATTGTGTTAAAGAGATTTCTGAACATCTTAATACAGCAAGATGATACAGTCTGCTCTCTGGACTTTCTGTGGAGCACTGAGCCAAGCCTCAGAGGATTGTGGCATGTCGTGAGTGTTTAATATGCAAGTGACATCTACCAGGGGAAAATAAGACATTTGGAAACACCATTGGGTGGGGTGGGTCCCCTGCATTTTTCAGCACGTAATTTTTTTTCAACAATCTCATGTATACAAAGGAAGTAAATTCACAAAAGATTGGGTGTGGGGGGTGTGGGGCGTGGTGAGGAAGGAGGAAGGCACTAAATTTTATTAGAGTGCTTCTCAAAATTGAGAGACTAAAATTTCCAAAGCAGGAAAGCTTACATTGAAAGTTGGGAATGTCTTACGAATGTACATATTGTCCTCTACACGTGATATAAAATTGTTCAGCAATAGATGATTTCAGGAAACATAATCAGTGTAAACCCTTTGACGAGGAAAGTCATGCAAACACTTTTTAAACAATTGCATCCTTATATAATCCTGATGTTAAGGGGGTGGGCTTAAAAAGCCAGTTCAGTGAGTAGAGGGACTCATACCTTATACAGGGTTTGGCGTCTAAAGCTAACACCTAAGGCATAAATTAAGCACATTTACAATTGCCGTTGAAAATTCCTTAAGTTGCCCATAAAGTACACAAGGTTTTGTGTGTTTGGGTCTTTTCAGTAATATAAATGTGGAAGTGCACAATGGACAACACTTAACAGAACACACATGCAAAATAGAATTTTCCAGAATTTTTATTGCATGAAACATTCACATAGAGTGCACCTGGTTGAACGTATGGAAGTTACATGCGCATGTGATATGACTGCAGTTGTGGATAGAACTTTTTACTGCGTCCTCCTCTCTAGCACCTAAGTGGTTCCTATATTCTTCCCAACGTAATTAAACTGCAGGAGGAAACTGGCCATTGCAGGTTTAGACGGCTGCCCCTTTGAAAGAGAGGAAAGTGTGTCCACGCTGGGGAGAGGCAGCTGCAGGAAATGTCCTGAGCTTGTGAAAGTCTGACCCCAGGAACCACCCTGAGCTGACCTCCCAACATTCTGGTTCCCACTCCTCAGGCTCAGACCCTGGCTGGTTCACGGCCCTGGGGTCATCTACGCCTCTTTGGCCTTGACCTTGGATGTTCGGCCCAGCCACCTTCCACTCCACATTTTTTCTCATAGATTCACTGTTTTCATCCTGCCCATATTCTCCCAGCATCCAGCCAATACCTAGTTCTCCCAGCATCCAGCCCCAGTTCCTAGTTCTGCTGCCCCTGCTCTAGGCTGGTCAGTTATATAGCGTTGCTTCTCTGCAGGTGAGGTGGCATGTGACGGGGTAGGGTAGGTCTGATACCCCTGCACTCTCTCTACCCACACCGTGAAAAATAGTGAGACAACAGCATTGCATTCTTCATTTTGAAAGAGGTTTGAATGTTTTTATTTGTGGAAGGTAGATGTCATGAAGAGTTGCATAATTAAACTAGTACAGAGGAAAAACTGGCAGAGAAGTGAGTTGCAGGGCTAGGTTTACATACAGGATGACAAACCTGTCTCTAAAGATCCCGGGAGTTGTTGTCACATGGTGACAGTGTATGATGGTGGCTGAGGACACTGCCCTTTATGTCTCTGAATCTCAATACCTGTAATTAAGAAGGAGTCCATAGGAGTTTTATCCATCTTATTTTCGGATATTTAAGCAGAATAAATATATTTTCACAATCCTTTGAAACTCTCTTCCTTTTTAAACCTTAATGAGATTCCAAGGTAGCAACGAAGGCCTTTCTGATATTACCTGTACAATCAAAAACTGAGCTTGAACTTCCTATAATTTCTTCTTTTTGGTCAAAGGAGTCGCTCTCCAACTGACATATTTATAACATGTCCCTGTGATAAGGAGAAACTACTCACTTATCTCTGAGTCTCATGACAGAAAGAGTATCAGAAAAAAAGATACTACAATCCCTCAAACACACAGCAGTGTGAGACAAAAATTACACTCTAATCTGCAGTTGAACAGGTTCTGTCTTCCATTAAACCTGTATCCCCATTTTATTATATAGTTGAGCCAGTAATATATGACTCACTGGGAAAGTGCATTTTATGATCTTGTTAGAAGAAATGGTTTCTCTGGGATCATTTTAAGCCAATAATTTTATACCTAGCTCCTCCTAAATATCTAGGACATTAACTTATTAGCCATTCCGGTGTCAAGCCTAATGCTTTTTAAATACTTAAAACAAATACCAGGAAACTGTGGGGGTTGGAGAATAGATTTTCCGTAGGCATTTAGTGCTTTCAGAGATCAGGGGGATGGATCTCAGAGGATTTAGTAGGAAAAGACTTGATTCTCTGCTTCCTTTGCACATGGAGCTTTCATTTTATGCAACAGGAGGGACAGCACACATGTGGGATAAAGCCAGGCTGATTATTTCAAAACCAGGCTCACATCTATCTGACTGACAAGGTCCTGGCCCCCGGCCAGGGTGACAACACCGGAACGTGGTCTCTTCTCTGTGGCGCTGCTGGCTGGGCCTGTGTGGAGGCGGGTGGACTGAGGGATGTCCAGGCTGCAGCTGACAGGGCACTTGGAGATCTCAGAGGGCAGTGGAGGCTTGGGGACTGAAGGGGACCCGGCTTCAATGGGGTGGGGAAGCACAGCAGCTTGGTAGGAAATGACCTGAAAGAGGGATTCCTAAACACGCGTGTATGTGTGCGTGTGTGCATGAAAGCAGCTGTAGATCACAAATGATCTTTTTTTTTTTTTTTTTAATTGCAAATCCCACTCAATTCTTCGAACTTTCTTGGCAGCATCTGATCCAGTTGGTGGCTTTGGAAACACTTCATTCTTCATTGGCTTCTATAGACATCTCCTCCCGGGGGTTCTTGACTTCCCTGACCACTCCATCTCTGTTCTCTTTACTGGTCGTTCCTTCTCATCCTGTCGTTTTAAGGTTTTGTTCTTTTGGTTCTGTCCCCAGCCAGGTTTTCTTTTCCCTCCACATGCCTGATGTGGTAGGCAGAATAATGACCCTCCCAAGGATGTCCATGCCCTGATCCCCAGAACCCGGTGAAGATGGATGTTACAAGGCTAAAATGATTTTACAGACGTGAGGAAGGTTATGGATCCTGAGGTGGAGAGAGCATCCTGGTTTATCCAGATAGGCCCAATGTAATCACATGAGCCTTTACAAGTGGAGGACTTTCTCAGGCTGGGCACACGGGAGTCATGAGACAGAGGGAGTGACAGCGAGGTTTGAAGTGTGAGAAGTGCTGGATGACATGTCACTGCAGGCTTTGGAGATGGAGGGGGGCCCATGAGCCAGGGCAAGTGGGCGGCCTCTGACGCTGACAGCACACAAGAAGAAGAGGACCTCAGCCTAGGGCCACAGGAAACTGGATTCTGCCAACAACCTGACCGAGTTCAGAAATGGCTTGAATCCCAGAGCCTCCAGAAGAGAACATAGCCCTGTGTTCACCATGGTTTCAACCTGTGAGACTGAGCAGAGAGCCAGCCGAGTCCTTCTGTGTTGGACCTCTGACCTACAGAACCATGAAACCAATCATTGGTGTTGTTTTAACCTGCTAAATGTGTGGCAATGCAGTACCACAGCGATAAAACCAATCCACCCACCACCAATGGTCTTATGACTCTAATAGCTTCAATTACCCCTGTAAACTGACGGCTGGTCTCTATTTCCCATTCTGCTGAATCCCAAAGCCTCACGACTTTCTTCTGTTGGGCAACTCTGCTTGGCTGTGTTAAAAACAAATCTAACCCTACATGTTAGAAACTCTGCCAGCTGACAAAGCCAGAAGCCTCGAGTAAGTCTGCATTGTTTCCTCTCTGTTTTATTCATTGTGTGATCTCAACTCCATCAGGTCTTGGTTGAAATGTCAGCATCTCAAATGGGTCCCCTCTGACCACCAGATTTAAAATGACAGCCCCCCTCCTTTATGCTTATCAGCATCAGCGTATTGTGTGTTTACTTACCACTTTGCTTATTATTAGCTGTCTTCCCTCTTGGAATGTCAGCGCATATGTGTTTTATTGTATTAATTCTATTTAATAAGTAGTAATAGAGTGGTTTCCAAGTGTCAGGAACTGCTCTAAGCATTTTTACAAATATCTACTTATTTAATACTGTTTTTTCACCGTCATAGCTCTAGCTGTTAGAATAGTGCCTGGCACGTAGTAATTGCTCAATAAGTAGTTGTTGAGCAAATAAATGAATAAATGAATGACTCCAGCCTAACACGAAGTCCTGTCAATTCTATTTCCTAAATACCTTTCCTAACAACCCACCTTTCTCCATCTGTAATGAACTAAGAAGCTGGCCATATCATTCTCCTTTGTAGGGCCCTTGAATGGCTTCCCTTTGTTTGTGGGAGAAAATCCGCACTCCTGCAGGGATTCACACACCTTTCTTGTCATGCCCTCAGTTTTCTGCCTCCATCTTTATTTCTCAAAACTCACCTCTCATCCTTTCTTGCCTTCCTTACACGCTAATCTTCAATCAGCCCGGACATTCAGTTTCCCTAATATGTCCCATCCTCCCTCATCTTCCAAGCCCCTGCATATGAGCTCCTTACCATTGACATTCCTTCCTACTACCTGCCCTGTTCTCTGCTTATTCTATTTTTTTTTTTTTTTTGAGATGGAGTCTTGCTCTGTCACCTAGGCTGGAGTGCAGTGGCGTGATCTCAGCTCACCGCAACCTCCGCCTCCCAGGTTCAAGCAATTCTTCTGCCTCAGCCTCCCAAGTAGCTGGAATTACAGGCATGTGCCACTGTGCCTGGCTCATTTTTGTATTTTTAGTAGAGATGGGGTTTCACCATGTTGGCCAGGCTGGTCTCAAACTCATGACCTCAGGTGATCCACCCACTTCAGCCTTCCAGTGTGCTGGGATTACAGGTATGGGCCACCACGCCCGACTTTCTCCGCTTATTCTTAATATTTCAACTCAGCTGTTTCCCTCCTCCACGACAGGACAGCTCCCTGACCTCCACCTCCACTGAGAAAGTGCCTTTCCTGGTGCTCACTGCTATTCCGTCTTGACCTCTGTCCTTCCCCTGTCTTTGTGTGTGGTAAAGACTGCTTTACCTGTGCAATTCTCTCACCAGTTTACACGGTTCTTGAGGCCATGAGCTGGAGAGTGTGATCCACTCGGGCATCAAGTGCACCAGCTGGCACCTAACAGGGACTCAGCACATACCTGCTGAGTGAGTGAATTGGTTTCCCATGGCTAGGTGAGCCCTGGCCAGGCACTCTCCCGAGCCAAGGGGGACACTTGTTCTGCCAGTATTGATTTGCAGGCGCAATTATATGTGTAAATGCATTTTCACTGTTCTGCCTTAGGACCCAATTTTTGAAAATTAGATTTTAAATGTCGTATTCTCCTCACTTACATCTTATGCTTCCCGACATTCAGCACATAATTTGAAATGAAAGGCATAGAAAATTGGACTCATTTAGTTTACTCCACTTGAAATCCATGTGAGTCTATTTTTAAATTCTCCTAGACCCTGTGCTCTTTTGGGGTGTATTTGAGAGGAAGGAAGGGGGTGGGGGAGAAAGGAAAGAAGACACTCATTGTAAGCTGTTAGAGATGCTGCGTGTTATTGCACTTTGTTTTAATACATACAGTTTCCACATTAGCATTACCCCAAATACAATTTCTAAAGCCAAAGACTGAAATTGAGACTCTGCCTCAACATTTGCTGCTCCATGACGTTCTTGATTGCAATGAGAGGCTGGCCGTGGCCAGCTTGCGGGTGCATCACAGTGGGGAGCTTTGACATTCTTTCCTCTGCTTTCCAGCTGACATGTTCCTCCGGCTCTGCCACACCCATCAGATGGCAGGTGGGGAGCAGATTAAGACATGGGCATTAGCAGGGTGCACAGAACCCTGGCTTACAAACACCTGCTCTCATAGGCGTGCAGGTGATCAGATGGGTGGGTGGGAGGCTCCCCTTCACCCACAGTCCTGAGTCTGAGTTCTTGGGTTAGGATTTGGTATGGCAGCCTTCAGATTGCACCGATATCCCTACATTGGGCTGCTCTGCATGCCTGCAATGAGAGTTTTTGGGCTTCTTGCAGGCAGGAGGTGCTGAGTATTCATACCAAAGCTTGGGCGTATAAGACACCAGTGATCCCTATTCTGCTAATTCATAACACTCAGCCGGCTCCCAGATTCCCACTGCCTGTGTCCATCCCAGGAGGCTTTCTTACCTTCCCTTTTCTGCTTTAGAAAGCAACAGTGAGATTCCAGGAGCAAGGCCAGCAAAGTGAGGTAGGAGAGCTCATAGATAATCCAACAAACGTGTATAGAGAGCCCACCATAGGTGCTCTCCCCATGAAACTTCAATTTTTTTTTTTTTTTTTCAGATGGAGTCTTGCTCTGTCGCCCAGGCTGGAGTGCAGTGGTGCAATCTCGGCTCACTGCAACCTCTGCCTTCCAGGTTCAAGCGATTCTCCTGCCTCAGCCTCCCAAGTAGCTGGGACTACTACAGGCGCACGCCACCATGCCCAGCTAATTTTTGTATTTTTAGTAGAGATGGGGTTTCACCATGTTGGCCAGGATGGTCTCGATCTCTTGACCTCGTGATCTGCCCGCCTCGGCCTCCCAAAGTGCTGGGATTACAGGCGTGAGCCACCGTGCCTGGTCTGAAACTCGAATTCTAATGGGAAAGACAAAAATAAAAAACAAAAAATACATAATTGTTAAAAGGACTGCAAAGGCACCAGTAAAGGATCAGAGAGCAAATTATCAGGGTGGCAGCCAGCCAAGAACTGTAGGGGAAAGTGCCCTTGAAGGCGGGAACATTTAAGATGAGGCTTAAAGGATAAGCAAGCTGCCCCCACAGGGAGGGAGCAGAGCATGCCAGACAGAGGATGGGGAAAGAGCTCCTGCAGTGGAGATGAGAAAACCAGACCTGTGATCTGGGGGCCAGGGGACGAGGAAACCAGGGGATGAGGGAAAGAGGGAAAAAACAAGCAAGGCTGACCATGCACCACCTGAAGGTTTTAGGAAGGGTTTGGATTTTATTCAAGATCCAGGGAAAGCCAGTGCAGGTATCAAGCAGGTTTTTCTGGGATCTACTTCCAGGAAGAAGGACAAGTATAAAAAGGTGCAGGGGAGGTGTAGGCTCCTCCCCTAAGAGGGAACCTGCTGGGTGGCCCTGGAGAAGACAGCACTCATAGTTTCCATCAGAGCTCTGCATTCAACCTTCTCTATTTCCCAGCTGTGCTGCATGGAAACAGAAAATGGCATGGCATGGCCAGGCCAGGGGCAGTGGCTCCCGCCTGTAATCCCAGCACTTTGGGAGGCCAAGGCGGGCAGATTACTTGAGGTCAAGAGTTTGAGACCACCGTGGCTAATATGGTGAAACCCCGTCTCTACTAAAAATACAAAAATTAGCCGGGCATGGTGGCACATGCCTGTAGTCCCAGCTACTCAGAAGGCCCAGGCAGGAGAATTGCTTGAACCTGGGAGGCAGAGTTTGCAGCGAGCCGAGATTGCACCACTGCACTCCAGCCTGGGCAACAGAGTGAGACTGTCTCAAAAATAAAATAAAATAAAATAAAGAAAAGAAAAGAAAATGCCATGGCCAGAGGTGCCACGTTTTAGCTTTAGGAAACTTTGTTGAATACTCTGAGTTGTACCAGCAGGGACACTCCCAGCCGCCCATAGGTCCTTATGCTGAGCACCAGGCATTGCCTCCTTCCTGCTCCTACCAGGAAAAGTGCTGTCTGGGAGCCTCATAACACGCACTGCTGGGGTTTGTGGGAGATCAAGGATTATGTTCCCTGTGGACTAGTTTGAAAAGGTTGAAATTCAGCCCCTTCATAATGTCATGCTCGTAGCTAAGAAGGCTTGCCTTTTTCTCTTCCTATGTCCATTTTAGAATTAACTGCGGATACTGGTAAAAGCAGGCTCACCACTAATACATGTGGGGCTGGGGCCATGATACAGCCCAAGGTCCCTATACCATATATCTGCATATTTTCAGAGATAAATCAGTCTAGTAAATGGCTACATATAGCATGTTCTATTGTTCTACCTTGATGCTTTAAAATGTATTATTCAGGCATGATGAAGCCAACAGATCAGGAGACAGCTGCCATTGAAAAGAGTTTGTTACTCACAGTTCCCAAGGGCTGGGACATGCCATGCTATGCCAGGCCACATGGCGATGCACCAGCATGGTGAGGAGGTAGAGAGAGTGAAGGGGAAGATGTGGGCAAGAGTCTTTATTGCGGTTTCTGTGAGAAGGAATGGGAAAGGCAAGACAACCAGGCTTGGGATTAGCTAGTTTGAATAACTCAGTGGACTCTGGAGTATAGGGGGTGTCCCTAGTTATCTGATGCCAGGGGCAAAGGATAGTGGCCCAGAGTGTGAGACCCTAGTACAGGAGGTGGTTGGGGGTGTGGGTTCTGGATTTCTTGGTTATCCTAGCAAGGGTGTGCTCACAGGTTAGTTGTTTACTCTTTCTAGGAATAACCCTGGGAGGAGCAGTCCCTCTAGAGTCAGCAAGGCTGCAAGATGTCAAAGCATCATAAAATACTGAAAATGAAAAAGAACATGATTGTTGACGAAGAACATGACTTGACAATATGACTTTTTTTTTTTTTTGAGACAGGGTCTCACTCTGTCACAGAAGCTGGAATGCAGTGATGCAATCTTGGCTCACTGCAACCTCCACATCCTGGGTTCAAGCTATTCTCCTACCTCAGCTTCCTGAGTAGCTGGGACTATGGACATGTGCCACTACAGCTGGATAATTTTTGTATTTTTAGTAGAGATGGGGTTTCAGCATGTTGACCAGGCTGGTGTTGAACTCCTGACCTCGGGTAATCCACCTGCTTTGGCCTCCCAACATCCTGGGATTATAGGCATGAACCACCACACCCAGCCACAAATATGACTTCTTAATGATTAATGATTAGGAGCCCAGGTATGAGTTTAGAATGCTTGAATTCCTTGGACTCTATATCAGAAAGCAGAGGTGCCAGAGCACTGGTCCACTGAACCCAGCCTCCAGCTCTATTTTTTTTGCACATCTTTGTTTTCCCTCACCATGACTGTCTTGCAGATTTGTGCACAGACACTCCAGCATGTGTGTCTGAGTTTTGTCTACTTGCTCTGTGGTGGGGGTTGGATGCACTGCCCAGATCCTTCTGGAAGGAGGGGTCTGCTTTCTGCAGCTACTCTCAGCTGTCAGCCTCTTTCAGGTTTGTGGGGGCTAAAGAAAATGGCCTTGTCCAAAGTTGCATCGGATCTGGTATCCAATCAATGCAGAGGCATAAAAGCCTTGTCCCTTGTGCTAACTTGGAAGAAGGGTTCCCTGGCTCCAGAGCTCCCTGTGGGTTGGCTGGGGCATTTGTCAGGTATGCTTTGCAGCTCCATGCAATCCTGCCTCTTCTCTGCACTTTCACAGGTGGAAAGTGGAAGAGACTCCCTAATAAGCATCCAACGTGTTAAACTCTACCTCAGGGTCAGCTTCCTGGGGAAGCCCACCCACCACAGCCCCTTTCCACTCGCTTTCCTTCCACACACCCTTAACACAGCCAGCCCCCTGCACCCTCAGGCCTAGGGAAGCACAGACTGGCCATACAGTGCACACTCAGAAGCCTAAGCTGGCAAAGAGGCTTGCTTGAGTTTAAGAAGCAGAAGTTACAATCCTAATCTCTGATAAAACAGACTTTAAACCAACAAAGATCAAAAGAGACAAAGAAGGGCATTACATAATGGTAAAGGGATCAATGCAGCAAGAAGAGCTAACTATCCTAAATATATATGCACCCAATACAGGAGCACCCAGATTCAAAAAGCAAGTTCTTAGAGACCTACAAAGAGGCTTAGACTCCCACACAATAATAGTGGGAGACTTTAACACCCCACTGTCAATATTAGATCAACAAGACAGAAAATTAACAAGGATATTCAGCACTGGAACTCAGCTCTGGACCAAGCAGACCTAATAGACATCTACAGAGCTCTCCACCCCATCACAAACTTAATCCATCACATAAATACAAAATACATTCTTCTCAGCACCTCTTCACACTTATTCTAAAATTGACCACATAATTGGAAGTTAAACACTCCTCAGCAAATGCAAAAGAATGGAAATCATAACAAATAGTCTCTCAGACCACAGTGCAATCAAATTAGAACTCAAGATTAAGAAGCTCACTCAAAACCTCACAACTACACGTAAACTGAACAACCTGCTCCTGAATGACTACTGGGTACATAACAAAATGAAGGCAGAAATAAAGATGTTCTTTGAAACCAATGAGAACAAAGACACAATGTAGCAGAATCTCTGGGACACATTTAAAGCAGTGTGTAGAGGGAAATTTATAGCACTAAATGCCCACAAGAGAAAGCAGGAGAGATCTAAAATTCACACCCTAACATCAAAATTAAAAGAACTAGAGAAGCAAGAGGAAACAAATTCAAAATCTAGCAGAAGACAAGAAATAACTAAGATCAGAGCAGAACTGAAGGAGATAGAGACAAGAAAAACCTTTCAAAAAATCAGTGAATCCAGGAGTTGGTTTTTTGAAAAGATCAACAAAACAGATAGACCACTAGCCAGACTAATAAAGAAGAAAACAGAGAAGAATCAAATAGATGCAATAAAAAATGATAAAGGGGATATCACCACCAATCCCACAGAAAGACAAACTACCATCAGAGAATACTATAAACACCTCTATGCAAATAAACTAGAAAATCTAGAAGAAATGGATAAATTCTTGGACCCTTATACCCTCCCGTCTAAACCAGGAAGGAGTGGAATCCCTGAATAAACCAATAACAAGTTCTGAAATTGAGGCAGCAATTAATAGCCTACCAACCAAAAAAAAGTCCAGGACCAGATGGATTCACAGCCGAATTCTACCAGAGGTACAAAGAGGAGCTGGTACCTACCATTCCTTCTGAAACTATTCCAAACAACAGAAAAAGAGGGAATCCTCCCTAACTCATTTTATGAGGCCAGCATTATCCTGATACCAAAACCTGGCAGAGACACCACAAAATAAGAAAATTTCAGGCCAATATTTCTGATGAACATAGATGTGAAAATCCTCAATAAAATACTGGCAAACCAAATCCAGCAGCACATCAAAAATCTTATCCACCACAATCAAGTCAGCTTCATCCCTGGGTTGCAAGGCTGGTTCAACATATGCAAATCAATAAATGTAATCCATCACATAATCAGAGCCAATGACAAAAACCACATTATTATCTCAATAGGTGCAGAAAAGGCCTTCGACAAATTCAACAGCCCTTCATGCTAAAAACTCTCAATAAACTAGGTATCAATGGAATGTATCTCAAAATAATAAGAGCTTTTTATGACAAACCCACAGCCGATATCATACTGAATGGGCAAAAACTGGAAGCATTCCCTTTGAAAACCAACACAAGACAAGGATGCCCTCTCTCACCACTTCTATTCAACATAGTATTGGAAGTTCTGGCCAGGGCAATCAGGCAAGAGAAAGAAATAAAGTGTATTCAAATACGAAGAGAGGAAGTCAAATTGTCTCTCTTTGCAGATGACATGATTGTATATTTAAAAAACCCCATCGTCTGAGCCCAAAATCTTCTTAAGCTGATAAGCAACTTCAGCAAAGTCTCAGGATTTTATCAATGTGCAAAAATCACAAGCATTCCTATACACCAATAACAGACAAACAGAGACCCAAATCATGAATGAACTCCCTTTCATAATTGCTACAAAGAGAATAAAATACCTAGGAATCTAACTTACAAGGGATGTAAAGGACCTCTTCAAGGAAAACTACAAACCACTGCTCAAGAAAATAAGAGAGGACCAAACAAATGGAAAAACGTTCAATGCTCATGGATAGGAAGAAGCAATATCATCAAAGTGGCCATACTGCCCACAGTAATTTATAGATTCAATGCTATCCCCATCAAGCTACCACTGACTTTCTTCACAGAATTGGAAAAAACTATTTTAAAGTTCATACATAACCAAAAAAGAGCCCACATAGCCAAGACAATCCTGGGCAAGAAGAATGAAGCTGGAAGCATCACACTAGTTGACTTCAAACTATACTACAAGCTTACAGTAAGCAAAACAGCATGGTATTGGTACCAAAACAGATATATAGACCAATGGAGCAGAACAAGGGCCTCAGAAATAACACCACCCATCTACAACCATCTGATCTTTGACAAACCTGACACAAACAAGCAACGGGGAAAAGATTCCCTGTTTAATAAATGGTGTTGGGAAAACTAAGTAGCCATATGCAGAAAACTGAAACTGGACCCCTTCCTTACACCTTGTACAAAAATCAACTCAAGATGGATCAGAGACTTAAACGTAAGACCTAGGACCATAAAAATCCTAGAAGAAAACTTGGGCAATACCATTCAGGACATAGGCATGGGAAAAAACTTCATGTCTAAAACACCAAAAGCAATGGCAACGAAAGCCAAAATTGACAAATGGGATCTAATTAAACTAAAGAGCTTCTGCACAGCAAAAGAAACTATCATCAGCATGAACAGGCAACCTACAGAATGGAGGAAAATTTTTGCAACCTATCCATCTGACAAAAGGCTAATATTCAGAATCTACAAAGAACTTAAACAAATTTACCAGTAAAAAACAAATAACCCCATCAAAAAGTGGGCAAAGGATATGAACAGACACTTATCAAAAGAAGACATTTATGCAACCAACAGACATATGAAAAAAATGCTCATCATCACTGGTCATTAGAAAAATGCAAATCAAAACCACAATGAGATACCATCTCATGCCAGTTAGAATTGCGATCATTAAAAAGTCAGGAAACAACAGATGCTGGAGAGGGTGTGGAGAAATAGGGATGCTTTTACACTGTTGGTGGGAGTGTAAATTAATTAAACCATTGTGGAAGACAGTGTGGCGATTCCTCAAGGATCTAGAACTAGAAATACCATTTGACCCAGCAATCCCATTACTGGGTATATACCCAAAGGATCATTCTACTATAATTATTCTACTATAAATACACATGCACATGTATGTTTATTGTGGCACTATTCACAATAGCAAAGACTTGGAACCAACCCAAATGTCCATTAATAATAGACTGGATAAAGAAAATGTGGCACATATACACCATGGAATACTATGCAGCCATAAAAAAGGATAAGTTCATGTCCTTTGCAGGGAGATGGATGAAGCTCGAAACCACCATTCTCTGCAAACTATCACAAGAACAGAAAACCAAACACCACATGTTCTCACTCATAAGTGGGCGTTGAATAATGGGAACACATAGACATAGGGAGGGGAACATCACACACTGGGGCCTGTCGGGTGGTGGGGGGCTAGGGAAGGGATAGCTTTTGAGAAATATCTAATGTAGGTGACGGGTTGATGGGTGCAGCAAAACACCATGGCACGTGTATATCTATGTAACAAAACTGCATGTTCTGCACATGTACCCCAGAACTTAAAGTATAATTAAAAAAAAAAAAGAAGTGCTCCCAGGGACATTTGGGCAGGAAATTCCTGTGTTCTGGGTACCAAGAACACAGACCAGAACTGAAGGGGCAAATCTTTTGGCCATGTGACTGCCTCACCATGCAGAGGGGCATTCTGGAGGAATCTGGAAGTGAGGGTTCTCTATCATGATGCCCAGGGCAGGGGCCCCTCTTGGGTAGGTCCAAGGGCTATTCTAGATTGAAGCAGATATTCAATCATTTGTATTTTTCCTGTGTTAATTTTTTTTTTTTTTTTTTTTTTTTTTTGAGACGGAGTCTCAACTCTGTCGCCCAGGCTGGAGTGCAGTGGCGCGATCTCCGCTCACTGCAACCTCTGCCTCCCGGGTTCAAGCGATTCTCCTGCCTCAGCCTTCTGAGTAGCTGGTATTACAGGTGCGTGCCACCACGCCCAGCTAATTTTTGTATTTTTAGTAGAGACGGGGTTTCACCATGTTAGCCAAGATGGTCTCAATCTTCTGACCTCGTGATCCACCCGCCTCGGCCTCACAAAGTGCTGGGATTACAGGCGTGAGCCACTGTGCCTGGCCTTCCTGTGTTAATTGTTTACACACACTTGTTCATCACCCATGTATCTATCACCTGCATGTTAAAGGAGAGGAGACCTCTGTGTGTGTCTTACTAGCCGGGGCACGTTGTCTTAGCATCTTTGGCCTCTAATGAGACTATGTTTATAAGCAAAAGGTGCCCAGTCAGGCGTAGTGAGGCCACGTGGGGGTGAGGGCCAGTGCCTGGATGCGGACAGCATGTGTGTGTTTTGAGATGGGAGTAAGGCCTGGAGTGATGAGTGGAACTTTATAGCCAACGAAAGGCTTTCGTCAAATGGGAAGTTGTTCTGACCTCACTTGGTGCCTCTGCGTAGCCAAATTGGCCTTTTTCCTGCCAAATCCATTTGGCGTAAGGAGCAGGCAGTATTTGGGCTGGCTGCTTAGGAACTTTGTAAGACAGTTGAGGAGGGCACCTCCAGCCTGGAAAACACTGCGTAGACCGGATCTGGCTGCCTTACGGGGGTGCCATCCTTGGCCACTGAGCACAAACTACATCTTCCTGCTGTGTCCCAGCATCTCTCCCAATAGCAACAGCTCAGACCAACCATCAGACCCACAAGCTCCTGTGTCTTTTAACAGTTGCATATGAAAAGCCTCTGCTTTAGAGAGAAAAGTAAATTCTTCCCTTTTGCGAAATTCCCTCAGTGAAATTCATAAATTATGTTTCATCACAACTGGGCAACAATATTGTATATTTGTAAAAACAAAGCCTTTGGCATAAAACCCAAGTGGGTCTGAATTTTTTATTTACTCCTTGAAATAACTTCTCCCAGCCCCAGTCTCTTTATCCTCAAAAGGGATTTAGAGAGTTATTGTGAGAATTAAACAAAATAATGACGCACATGAAGCATCCTGCCAGCACTCAGTGTGAGCTCACTTTTCCTAGCTTAAGAAGATCAAGTGTGGATTGGGGCTTGTTTTAAACCCAAGTTGTTTAAGAAGATAGTATTCCACTTTTAAAACAAAGTCCCAAATTTTCTTCCTTCTTCTGTCTATAAAAAAGAATGAAAAAAAATTCTGTGTGTGTGTGTGTGTGTGTGTGTGTGTGTGTGTGTGTGTGTGTGTGTTATGCCCATATTTCAGGGAAATAACAGGAGAAAGAATCAAAGAATGAGACTGTATATTCTCAGTTGCGCACTACTAGGTAAGGCAGTAAATAGGCATTCTAAGCAATTTTAGAAATACTGTAAATTAATCTCCAGGTCACAGCTCTTTCAGTTATATGCGCCAGAAAGCAAGAAAGCAAACCCAAATATGCCTGCTGCTGTCAGCCGGGATTGCTGAGAAAAGTTAGCCTGTCTTTCCATTTAGAAAAAGCATTTGACAAGGGCACTTGAGTGGGAGACTATGAAGTGAACCTGCTTGGAACTGATAGTGTTAGCTTTTTACTGACCTGCTTTCCATACCGCAAGCATTTGGTTTTTCTTTTGTCATTAACTTGTGTGGATTTATTAGACTGTGTGCTTCAAGGGTGTCAGGAGATTGCATGTAGGAGCAGGTCTGAACTGGGAAAGTGAGAATTACCATATTAGATGATACCCAATTAACTAGTGACAGACACAGCAGGTAAAATAGGTACCTGGACTTTATCTACTATAAGCACTCGCCACATAGCAAACATTGTTAAACCTGGTGGAGCTCCCTTACTCATTTCTCCTTTCCTTCTTGCTGCCCACTCTCTCTTCCTGTCTAAGCAAGGAGCTGTGTCTACCCACATAAGTATCAAGACAGACAAGTCTTTGAGATGTGCTTCAGGGTTCAAGGGCAATGGGGCAGAACTCTCTGAGGGTGGTGACTCACTGGGAAGCAACAGCCACACACCACCCCACAGGACAAAACAGTGGAAGTGGAGGCATCAACATAGTTCAGAATAATTGATTTTACTTTTTTTGTGGACAACTGAGTCACAGGATGATGTCCCAGTTCTGAAAACACTTTCTCACTCTCTGTCCTTTGGGTACCTCTGCCAGCATGAAGTTACTTACTATAACTCAGCATTCTCACTCGCGTTACTCAAAGGTGAAAAGCTGGAAGAATGAGTTAATCTTACCTCCACATTCAAATGTGGCTATTAGGGCAGTGATGGAAGCTCAGAGCCTGTGCTTTTGGACAGGCTGATTTCCTGTAGCTACTCTGTCTTCCTTTGGTGTGGGATCATGTAGTACATCTAGTAATCATAATGTAAGCTTGGAGGGAAATGATTTGGAAATAATTGGGAAGGTAAAATGATATGACATGAAATGCCTGCTATTCTAAAACACAAATCTTATTTTATGTGCAACTGCTGTTTTGGATTATCCATGCCTCCTCCTGCATCAGCTAGCATGGAAAATCCTTTAAGATCTCTAACTCAGTCACTTCCTCAGGGAGTCATGTTTAAACCCCCTCAAGCTGGGCCAAATCTCCCTCCATGACGCTCTGAGAATGACTGCTGCTTTTATCATTGAATCTAACTTGTTGCTTTTATTAGTCATCTATTGATGTGACTCTTTCTGTTACCAAGCCTGATTTTCTTAAGCCGACAGGCAGCATGATAGTCACCTCTGTGGCCCCAGTGCCTAACATGGAATCTGGCATGTGTTAGGCATTTAAGGAACATTAGAGGCAGGGTGTGGTGGCTCACACCTGTAATCTCAGTACTTTGAGAAGTGGAAGTGAGAGGACTGCTTGAGGCCAGGAGTTCGAGACCAGCCTGGGCAACAAAGCGAACCCTCATCTCTACAAAAAAATTAAAAAAAAATTAGCTGGGCACAGTGGCTCACAACTGACTCAGCTATTCAAGTCTCAGCTGTTCAAGAGATTGAGGTGGGACGATCATTTGAGCCCAGGAGTTCAAGGCTGCAGTGAGCTATGATCACGCCACTGCACTTTAGCCTGGGTGACAGAGCAAGACCTTGTCTCAATTTCTCAAAAAAAAAAAAAAAAAGAAAAGAAAGAAAAAGAAAAAACATTAGATGAATTTATGAATGACAGTCAGGTATAACTCCAAAGAGAAACCCTTTCCCTGTTACCACTTATTAAATCAGTAGGACTCATATCTGTTAATTTTCCTTCTCTCTGTAAACGTCTTATCAACATCAGAGAAAAAGAGACAGAGAATTAACAACATACTGAACGATGCCCTGACAATGAGAAATGAATCCCTTGCTAATTTGGTAGTGATGCATTTATTTGGCTCTGGATCTAGAGAATTTATATTGAGTAGTCAAAAGCCTGGGAAGGACTGAACTCTGTTGAACTCAGAAATCCTCTCTTGAGAGTTCTAGCTAAACTAGAACTACCACAGATAGGTGATAGCAGAATGCTATATTTGAAATGCTGCAAATAAATAAATTTATACATGCAAATCAAAACCTTTTAGTAAAATCACACAATTAACCTCTCACTGGGGAGAATGAGCCAATATAGATATATGCTTTAGAAAGTTGTTAATCATTTTCTCATTGCAACCTACTTTGAAATCATCTTGGCCTGTGCTCTCTCATATATATATGTTCATATATATATATATATATATATGTTCATATATATATATATGTTCATATATATATATATATGTTCATATATATATATATGTTCATATATATATATATATAAACTTATTTTACACAATGTTGATTTATTTTATGCTGGTATGCTAGTAGTGTTCTTCCCTACATTTTACAAACAATGAGATTTTCATTTATTGATGGCTGGTCTTTGCAATGGTCAGTACTCTTTATACCTCTGACTTTTTACAGCACAGCCTTTGGCCTCTCCTGAATTTACTGTCTTTGAACACCTGCTTCATTTTGTTGGTGCTGAGATTTCACATGCATTCATTCAGTGTGCACTAACTGCTCTCATGTTGTATAAAGTTGAAGTCATGTGTTTTGTAACAATGAGCTCTGGAACTATCCCTTACTGGCAGTGTGACTTTGAACCTTACTGCTGCTCCATTTAACCAACTGTAAAATGGTGATAATGATAGAGTTGCTTCATTGATACTATTATTTAGTTCATGTTTAGAATAAGGTGTTTAAAACAGGTCTTGCAAAAGAAAGCGCTCAGTAAAATGGTAGCTAAATTGGTATCACGTGTGTCCACACGCTGGGTCTCCAATGTGACAGTCAATATCATTTGCGTATGAGCAGACAAAACTCTCTAGGTTTTAGGGGTTCATGGTTGATATTTCCATTTTGCCCTTCAGTGTGAAATTTCACTCAAGTAAGACTTCATGGAAAGAATCTACTATGTTTCAAGGACTTACACAATCTTATGCCATCCTACCTGCCAAGACATTCCAGCTGCAAGTCCGTTTTCCTGTGTTGCTGACTTTCCTGGGTCTTTTCAGGATTATGTTACCTCTTCACCCTCATGCATGATTTAATTATCCGAACAAAGGTTCTTTCATTCACTCGAAGACAGCATAATACCTTAGATACTTTAAAATTTCTCAGAGTTCTAAAATTTCTCTTTTGTCTTTCACATCTCCCTTCTGAAAGATTTTACTAAGTGGGAGTTAATTTTATCTAGATTGATTCTTGAATATTGATCTTTGAAATCTGATGACTTATTTTCATAAATGTAGGCCAGGTCTCACTTGGTACTTAATGTTAATTTAGAAAATTCCAATAACGTGGCTAATGTTTGACAAACTTTCCCATTAATGCTAAACTGGGGAGGTCCCTTTGGCTTCCATTTTCAAAGGTGACATCGTATCGTACTGATCCCGTCTGAGGATGCCTTCCTTATTAATTGAGGGTGGTGGGGCTGGAGTTCCTTCAAATCACTGGTCCATTCAATCTGATAGCAAGTCAGCCTGGGTGTTACTCATTTCCAGTGCTATTTTCATGTCAAATACTGCTGTCCCCTTATGCAAGGGATACAATTCATTGAAACCTTGTTGGACTTCCTCCCACTTAACATTCTCCTACCTTCTGTGTTGACATTCTTCTACCTTCCAACTTCCGTGTTTACACTGAAAAAGCTGTTGCTGGGTAGCTTGGTTATTGTTTTTCCCATCAGACTCATAGGGATATTTTTGGATTATTGGTTATGATGAATATTTATGGAAAATGTTGCTGTGCACTCCAGTGAGAAATCAGTGTTAAAGAGGCTGGTCCCACAGCTATCTCTGTGTCCCTGGAAGCCATGTCCTTTTTCTATTTAATTAGTGCCAAGTATAGGGTCTTGCATGAAGGAGGACCCAGTTGAACTCCTGTAGCGTGATGTGTGTTTCATGCACTCTACTGTTTTCACTGATTTATGGCATTTAATTATCAATCTGTTAATCCAAGTTTTTGTTTCATTGGATTCATCAAACTAATTGTATGAATTCCACTCTGTTATCATGGCCTGAGCCTGAATATCAGATTCCCTTAATAAATAGAAGCAGTGAATGTGTTCCTCCTTCTTCCTGATCAGGAGGCCTGCAGTCCTCTGGTCTTGTTTGTTTCGTAGCATTTCCTTTTGTATTCAGCATTTCTTTGAGTGCCCTCTTTGCTTCTTGGAACCTCGCCTTACTACTATTGCCATTCTTGTAGGTCCCTGCTGTACTGGACCTAAAATGGTAGGGAAGAAAGGAAGAGGAGGGGAGTAAGAAGAGAGGAAAAGGTGAGCTCTATTCTCAGTCAGTGTGTCTGTGGCTGTATTGATTAGGAAGTTTAAAATCTAAACTCCCTGTCTACAGTCTTGGCCTGTCTTGAAGGTTGTGAGTCAACTTAGTGAATACGTGTGAGGTACTTTTAGGCTGTCTGGCTGAGAGATAGGTTGGGTCTAATGAAAGTAATAGTTCAACATAGCATTCTCCTTAGATGGCAGCCTCCAGGCAAGTGGAAAAGCCCAGGGCTTTGCCTGGAAGTTCTTGTGCAGGTCCAGCGTGTCACCAACTGGTGCTTCAGACACTGAGGTGAGGCAAATACTTAGCATTCAGTTTCTTAACAAAGTGATTAGCTTAATAGACATCTATATTATTTTTAAACGTAAGAATATGGCTTTCTTTTCCTCAGGGGGTGTGTCCATTTTTGTCCATCAGATAGAAGGTGCTGTCACAATATAAATGGTGTGTTGCATATGATCAGCAAGGGCTTCTTAAGTTACTCCCACTTCCTTAGTGATACTGTCCAGTCTCATTGCTTCAAATGCCAATCCCAAATGTCTCTGTTCCAGAACTTCCCCAAACTCCAGACTCCGATATCCAACCTCACACTTGACATCTCCACTGAATGTCTAAAAACTTCTCAAATTTAACAAATCCAAAGCCAAATTCTTGTCTCCCCAAACCTGTTTCACTTCTCATTCTTCCCATCTCAGTTGATGGCAATTTCTGTTTTTTTTTTTTCTGGTGTCTTAGGGTAAAAATCTGTAGTCATTCTTGACTATTTATTTTTTTTCTGGAAACAGAGTTTTGCTCTTTGTTGCCCAGGCTGGAGTGCAGTGGCACGATCTCCGCTCGCTGCAACCTCCGCCTCCCACGTTCAAGGGATTCTCCTGTCTCAGCCTCCCGAGTAGCTGGGATTACAGGCACCCACCACCACGCCCAGCCAATTTTTCTATTTTTAGTAGAGATGGGGTTTCACCATGTTGGCCAGGCTGGTCTTGAACTCCAGACCTCAGGTGATCCGCCTGCCTCAGCCTCCCAAAGTGCTGGGATTACAGGTGTGAGCTACTGCACCCAGCCAACTTTTCTTTTTCTTACACCTGACATTTGACCCACCAGGAAAGCTATTGTCTCTACCTTTAAGATACATCTAAAATCTGCGCACTTATCACTAACTCCTGCTAATGCACTAGTTTAAGTCCCTACTGGGACATAGAACATGATACTACGAAGTACAGCACCTTGGAAACTGAGAAAACAGCAGAAGCAGAAAGGTCACTCTGACCATCTGCTGTCTTTCTCTGTGAGCTGATCTTAAAGGACTCTTTTGCTTACCTTCCCTGAAAGGTGAGCCTAAGACCCTTATGTGACAGTTGCCCTGCCCCCCAACATGGAGGGAAGGAATGCTACACAGAGGCCAAGGAGATTCTGAACAAACAGCCATGCTGAGCTCCAGTTTATCACCATTAGATCATATGTTTTTGTCCAATCACATTTCTACACAGCTGTCCATTTTTGATATGCTTCATTGAACCTAAGCACAAAAATAGTTTTCTCTGGGTCTTCGGGTCTTCATCTCTGAAGGCTCCCATATCACATATAACTTTGGTCACATAAATTTGTCATGCCTTTCTCTTGTTAACCTGTCTTTTGTTACAGGGGTGTCAGCCATGACCCTGGTGATGGGTGAGAAAAAATATTCTACTTTTCCTCCTCCACATCGCCATCATCTTTTCCTGGATGATTGCACTAACCTCCTCCGTGTCTTTCTGCTTCCACCTCATCCTCCCTTATGGTGTATTCTTAACATAGTTGCTGTAGGTCAATCTCATTTTTTTCTTCTACAGTGTTTTTCCATTCCACTCAGAACACTCAAAATCCTGATAGTGGCTTTCCAGTTACTACAGCTGTGCGACAAAACATCCCCAAACTTAATGACTTAACATCACCATGAATTATGTGCAAAATTCTGTGAGTCAGGAATTCAGACAGGGTATAGTGGGGGGACTTGTCTCCATCATGAGATGTCTGGGTCCCTCAGACTCAAAGGCACTAACCACCTGAAAGCTCATTCACTCAGGTATCTGGAGGTTGCTGCTGGATGTAGTCTAAGACTATCACCCAGGTTTTCAGCTTAAACACCTACCCAGGGCCTCTCCATGTGGCTTGGGCTTCCTCACAAAATGGTGGCTGGGTTCCCAGGACAGAGAACCACGCAGAAACTGGACTGTAGCCTCAGAAGAGTTATAGAATCCCTTCCGTCATACTCAGTGGGTTGGAGCAGTCACAGCCTGTCCACATTCAAGAAGAGGGAAATAGATTTTACCTCTTGATAGGGAGCGGCAAGGTTCTGGAAGAGTATGTGGTACCAGAAATATTGCTGTGGCCATTTTGAGACTATAGTCTACCACAGTGGCCCACATGATTGGACCTGGGTTGTTTCTCTGCCTTCATCTTTTCTCCCATGGAACATTTGGCTCCGGCCACACTTGCTAGAGCACACAGATGTGCTCCTGCCCTGGGGCCTTCAGACTGCCTACTCCATTCGCAAGATGCCTGTTGACTTCCTGTTCCCTCCCTCTGCAAACTTTTATGCAGTGTCATTTCCCCAGTGATGCCTTCCCTGACCACTCTACAGCCCCTTTTTGCTTGCTGCCTTTTTTTTTCCCTTAAATCCTTATTGTCATTACCACCTTCTAATGTTCTATGGAATTTTTATGTTTATTCTTTAGCATCCCTTGCTGCCAGAATGGAAGCACTACAGAAGCAGGAATCTTTACCTCTTCTGTCCACTGAGCTATGTCACATGCCTAGAACAGTGCGTGGCACATAAATATGTATGGGATATGAAACAGAGAGGGCATTTCTGGTTCGGGCATTCGGAACTTGCAACAATTGTTCCAGCTAACACAACTAAGTTTGTGTGTTAGACCAGCGTAAGTCAATAAAAAAAGATACCAACTTAAACAGTTGTTTTCATTGTGTAAATGTCTCTTTTTACCTTTTATTGACTAATGAACCAGAATGTTTAATTGTTTTAATTTCCATCTAAATATTTAGTTTCTTTATGAGGAATGGCAGGGTACTTTTTCCAGTTCCACAGTCCCTCACCTTACACATACGCGTTGACTGAAATAGAAGTCCAAGAATCCCCAGACACTCCAGTAGCATGAATCTGGACAGCCTTGCTTCTGTGTTTCCACATTCCCCAACTTTAGAGTACATGAGCCCTTCAGCATAAATAACCCTTCAGAATAAAAGTTGGAATAAAAACAATGATAAAACCCACAATAACAATAATAATACTAATAATAGACATGGCAGCACCATTGATAATTTCAGCCACCATTTGCTAGAAACCCCTTGGCTGCAGGTGTTCTTCCAGGCACTTGGTGTGCACGTCTGTTAGTTATCATCTTGAGAGGAAGGCACCTTCATTCCTCGTATGAGCAAAAGGGAAGAACTTGTTCAAAGTATATCAAATCTCTTTTATCTGTAAAGTGCCTCTTTGATCTGCTGAACCATAGCAATCATTCATTCCTTCAACATTTGGTAATTAGGAAGCACTGAGTTTATCTCAAAGAGTAGCTGATCTCATCACTCATTGGAGGTTGAGCAATTGATTTCTAGTTACTGGCAGAATCCCATGTTTATGTTTATTTCTCAATGAAAGGGTCCACAATCTTCCTCTACCCCTAGTGAGGCTCTTTTGGTTCATCTGTAGGATGGGAATCATTACACTGTCAGGTTCTCTTTCCCTGTATTGGACAACCGAGCCAATGGCTATCAGCTGGGAAAGGTAAGAGATAGAGCACATGTCATCCAGTGATAGACTATCAGTGAGCTGCTTTTGAAAGACTACAGCAAGGCCGGCTCAGCGCTGTTGCTCCAGCCTCTGACTTTCTCCTGCAGAGACACTCAGAGCCCCAGAATCCTCCCCAACTCATGACTTCAGGCAGCCACTCCAGTGGATTTGAGTGTTTTCCAAACATAGAATATTATGATTACCAGTGGCTTGACCTCAATCCTTTGGTTTTGAGCTTTTAGTTGAATGGTTTTTATTCAATTGTGACTGCAGTTGCATTCACTTTGGATTTCCTTTTTTTCCCCCAGAAACAAGTGTGAAGGAAAATACTATGAAATACATGGAAACACTGAAGAATAAACTGTGCAGGTAAGGATAATAATTTCTGTATTTCAGACTCCGTGGCACATCTAGATTCTTTATTATGACAGAATTTAGTTAAATCCATGAAAAAGGCTGGTCAATTTCTCTAATACATTAGCAAAGAAAGACACAAAAAAGCCTTTTGAACCCCATAAGTGAAAGAGCAGGTGCCAGCCCTCATCTTGTCTTTTAAAAAGTAAGTAGATGAAGATGTTTAAAAGTGTCTTGGGGAGATCACAGTACAGTTTTCATGTTCCATAAGAAAGAGAAGAATCTTCTTTACTATATTAAATTCAGAATTCATTCCTTAATCTGTTTTTCCCTTTTTTAAACTTTAGTATTTGAAGGGGGTCTTAAGGATTTTAAGGCAGTTTATACATGGTTTGGAATAATATAGAAATGCACGTCTTAGGTTCTGTTTTGAATTCTGCATCAAAACCAGCATGAAAATTTCTGGTTGCTTTTTTTAAAACCCAATTAGGAATTCATCTTTGAGAAATGTCAGGGATGCTTCAGCATGACAAGATGTTTCTGGCTTTTGTGGATGTGTGCTTAGGAAAATAAATCCCAGTCATCAGAATCTGTTCCTAATTAAGGCAACAAGTACTAGAGTGGAATATGCGCTTTCTTCCCTGGAAGTCATCTAGTTTTATGGAGACCATTTTGCTACTATTTTGGAATTTGTTAAGTAACTCTTCAGATAGGCTATGCCTTAAGCCTTTGTCTGCTAGGACACTGTCGTGAGCTAAAATGCTGCTTTTCCCTTAAGAGATGTTGAGAAGGCCTGCCTTGCAGAGCCCTACTCTTCAGGGTAAGCAAGGCACTACAGGATTTATTCTCATCCTTGGAAAGCAGTCCTATAACCTCCTGATTGATCTTTCCCTGCTTCCCATGCTCCTAGACTTGGGAAGAATCTATGACACAGGTGGTCAGCAGAGGTGAGCGGGATGAGGAGAGCTTGCCCCTGGGTCAGGTGCTCCGCTCTGAGTCTGGCCTTCCTCCTCTCCCATGTGTTCGGGGCAGATTTCTGGCACATCCTTCTTGATCTCAACTGCAACTGCCATTGTTTTAGCCATCAGCACAGCACACACCATAAGTTACATTAGGTTATTGGGCAGCAAGTTGTAGCCATAAGCACATGGGTATTGGTAAAGAGACACCCATTTCAATTGCAGCTCTCCCACATAAAAACTGCCTGACCTTAGGTAAGCACTCACCTTCAGTTTTGTTTGTTTGTTTTGTTTTGTTTTTTTGGCTATGTAACTGGAGGAAGGCTACCTACTCCCCAGCTGGTGTGCGAATTTAAATACCATATGTAAAGCATTCACGTGGTTGGTAGTAGGCACGCATTAGTTTCCTTTACCTTCTTCTTATTTATTTATTTATTTTGAGATGAAGTTTCGCTCATTGCCCATGCTGGAGTGCAATGGCGCTATCTTAGCTCACTACAACCTCTGCCTCCCAGGTACTAGCGATTCTCCTGTCTCAGCCTCCCAAGTAGCTTGGATTACAGGCAGTGCCACCATGCCCGGCTCATTTTTTAATATTTAGTGGAGATGGGGTTTCACCATGTTAGTCAGGCTGGTCGCAAACTCCTGACCTCCAGTGATCCACCCGCCTTGGCCTCCCAAAGTGCTGGGATTACAGGTGTGCACCATCGCGCCCGGCCACCTCCTTCTTTATATCATTAGAACCGATTGGACACTTATGAGTGGAAAAACACAAACTGCTTTTCCTCTGTTCTCACACAATGCAATAATCAACACAGAAGGCTTCTGTGATGAAATACATAGGGGTTTCTCCCCACCAAAAAGTAAACAATCAGTTCTGCTGCAGATACCAGCTGGGTGTCCTCTAACTCATTTCTGACACCAGCTACCTGGAGACAGCATCAGATGCCACAGGTTGAGGGCTCAGTCCCACAAGACTGCCCCACTTACAATGCCAATGGCAAACCTAGGTTGTTTTGCCTGGGCTTCTGACCAACCAACTAGAAATTGGGATTCCCATGACCCCCTCCTTGGGTTTGATTAATTTGTTAGACTGGTTCATGAAATTCAGAGAAACACTTATATTTACTGGTTTATTATAAAGGAGATTACATAGGATATAGATGAAGAGACGCATAGGCTGAGGTATGGGAAAGGGGCACCAAGCTTTCATGCCCTCCTTGGGCACACCATCTTCAAGGAACCTCCACATATTCAGCTATCCGGAAGCTCTCTGTACCCCCTCCTCTTGGGCCTTTTGTGGGGACATCACTGGATAGGCGTGATTGAAGTATGGACAACCATGTAGCAATGTGATTGGACAGAAACTGTGACCTACCACAAATAGACTGAGTGGGAAAACCCGACAGGGCCTGTGTGTTCAGATTCCCCAGCTTCTCTATGCAGCGTTTCTTCCTTCAGGTATGGGGTAGGACTCCTTAAATGAGGGTCTATGACCTACAGTCAGACAAGGTAGGTCAGAGAATTTCTTTCCCTCTTTCTTTTTTATAAGTTCAACTTTTATTTTAGATTCAGGGGGTACATGTATAGGTTTGTTATATGGATGTATCGTGTGATGCTGAGGTTTGGAGTATGATTGATCCTGTCACTCAAGTAGTGAGCATAGTACCCTGGAATTAGTTTTCAATCCTTGCTTCCCTTCCTCCTCTGTCAGTCTCCAGTATCTATTGTTCCCATCTTTATATCCATGAGTACCCAGTGTTTAGCTCCCACTTACAAGTGAGAACATGCAGTGTTTGGTTTATTGTTCCTGCATTAATTTGCTTAGAATAATGGCCTCCAGCTGCATCCATGTTTCTGCAAAGGACATGATTTTATTCTTTATATGACTGCATAGTACTCCGTGGTATAAATGTACCATGTTTTCTTTATCCATTTCACCATTGATGGGCATCTAGGTTGATTCCATGTCTTTGCTATTGTGAATAGTGCTGTGATGAAAATATGAGTGCATGTGTCTTTTTGGTAGAATGGTTTATTCTGCACAGAAAAAGGATATTACTGGGATATATACCCAGTAATGGGATTGCTGGGTTGAATGGCAGTTCTGTTTTAAGTTCTTTGAGAAATCTGCGAACTGCTTCTACAGTGACTGAACTAATTTACATTACCACCAACAATGTATAAGTGTTCCCTTTTCTTCACAACCTCTCCAGCATCTGTTGTTTTTTGGCTTTTTAATAATAGCCATTCTGACTAATGTGAGATGGTATCTCATTATGGTTTTGATTTACATTTCTCTGATGATTAATGATGTTAAACTTTTTTTGTATTTCTGTTGGCTGCTTGTACGTCTTCTTTTGAGAAGTACCTGTTCATATCTTTTGCCCACTTTTTAATAGAGTTATTTGTTTTTTCTTTGTCAAATTGCTTAAGTTCCTTATAGATTCTGGATATTAGACCTTTGTTAGATGCATAGTTTGGGAATATTTTCTCTCATTCTGTAGGTTGTCTGTTTACTCTGTTGATAGTTTCTTTTTCTGTGCAGAAACTCTTTAGTTTGATTAGGTCCCACTTGTCAATTTGTGTTTTTGTTGCAATTGCTTTTGAGGATGTGGGCATATATTCTTTCCCAAGGCTGATGCAACCGTAAAAGAGCCTGAATATCCAAAACAATCCTGAGCAAAAAGAACAAAGCTGGAGGCAACACGTTACCCAACTTCGGGCTAAACTGTAAGGCTACAGTAACAAAAACATCAGGGTGCCGGTATAAAAGCTGAGAATTTCTTTATGGTCAGCTCCAAGACAGAAAGGCAGGGGGAGATTAGGGTATATTTTTAGTTTTTATGACCTGCCTAGGGCAGAAATAACACTGGGTGTGGGAGTTACGAGCCAGGAATTGTAGATGAAAATCTATATACATAATTACAACAGTCATGCTTGGAACTCATCCTCTCTCCCTCCATGTCAGCTCCTCCTCGTGTTCATCCAGCCCAATGCACGGCCCACCACCCACCTGGCTGCCTGGGTGGGCAGGCACCATGGGCTCATGCTGGCTCCCCCACCTCCTTTCTCACTCAGTTCCCAGTCTTGTCAGTCTTGCCTCTTTAGTATCTCACAAGCCTGCCTACTTTTATCACACTGACAGTGTGGACCCCTCTTCTGATCATAATAGCAACTTTTCCTGCTTTGCTGTTCCACTGTTGCCCTCTTACCACCTTCTCCAGGTGGTTTTGAATAAGCAACTTAAAATACCAATCTGGTCATTGCACAAGGCTGCCCGATGTCCTAAGGATAAAGCCTAAATGTCTTACCATGGTTCATGGCGTTCTTCCATGTGGCCTCTGCATGTACTTGATTATCACCCATCACTACCCCATCATCACCCTATTGAAGCTGATACTTGTTCCCTTATGCTTCCCAATGCCATTGCATTTTTTTTTTCTGGAAAGAAACTAATTTAGAAGGGGACGTTGTTAAGGGGTATCATCCAGAGAAGTGTTCGATTGAACCATGTGAAATTGCTGATATTTCACCATTTTTGACCTAGAAAAATGACAATTTCATATAGTTAACCCAATATTTAGGGATTTGAAGTCATCTTCAGAAGGGTCAGATGCTGTGGCTGGTCTCCTTGCCCTTGACACACAGGCATAGTTTGCTCCCCCACCCCTCTGCATGTGCCCTGGTGGGCCTCTCCCAGCCCACCCCTCACCCTCACCAGGCCTTCCCATTCAGCCTTCAAGGTTTAGATTTCTCCTCTGTGCAACCTTCCCTGACTCACCGAGACTGAGTAATGTGCTTGCAATGATTTATTCTCACTTTCCAAGTGCTCCTTGACAGGTATTATAATGTAGCAGGACAAGCCGCAGACAAAACCCCTCAGACACTGAGTTAAAGAAGGAAAAGCTTTATTCGGCCGGGAGCTTCAGCAAGACTCACGTCTCCAACAACTGGGCTCCCCGAGTGAGCAATTCTTGTCCCTTTTAAGGGCTCACAACTTTGAGGGGATCCGTGTGAGAGGGTCATGATCGATGTGAGCAAGCAGGGGGTACGTGACTGGGGGCTGCATGCTCCGGTAATTAGAATGGAACAGAACAGGACAGGGATTTTCACAGTGCTTTTCTATACAATGTCTGAAATCTATAGATAATGTAACTGATTAGGTCAGGGGTCAATCTTTAACTGCCAGGCCCAGGGTGTGGCACTGGGCTCTCTGCTTGTGGGTTTCATTTTTGCCTTTTAGTTTTTACTTCTTTCTTTGGAGGCAGAAATTGGGCATAAGACAATATGAGAGGTGATCTCCTCCCTTAATAAGATTAAGTCTGCCTTGTTCAGGACTGTATTCTCAGTGATTTGCCAGTGCTGGATGGTACAGGGGTTCCCAATAAACATGTATTGAATGAATGATTGAATAAATATGTGAATTAATGCAAATAATTTGTAAACATCCTAGGCTCATCTTTTGTCATCTCCAGCCTCTTTCTCTGCCTCTCCAGCCATGCTGATGTTGCAAAGCCACCTTGCCCCTGGCCTCTTGACTCACATACCTTAACTACCTAGGATCCTGCCACAGTCTCAAATGACCATGATGGTAGCTGGCCCCTCCTGTAACCTGCTTCTGGAGGGCTCTTTTAATGCTATTTCAAGCTATTAGGAGGCCTGGGTCAGATTTGTGTGAACTGGTATGGAGGAAACAATGGAACAGGGAGGAGAAAAAGCAGCTAGGAGTCTGCAACCCCTCTGGCAGTAGGCAATTCTATTCCCTCTTCAGAACAGGAGGCCAGAGTGGATGCTGCAAAAGCCTGGTGACCATCAGGATCTCTGTGACAGAGCCCAGTAGTTATGGTTGTTTTCAGACAGTCTGTGGGCTGCACTGATAATCCGTCACCTTCACAGTTCCTTTCCAAGAGGATCAACATTTTACAATAGGAAAACAGTTTTAACACCTGACAGAGTGGTGCATCTTAGTGACTGCTTGATTAACATCTCAAGTTATCCATTAAAGAAGATGAAAATCTTTACCTGTTCCCACTGTTTAGCATCTCTTGGTCTTACAGGATTTTAGAGAGGAAGCAGCTAAGAACAGAATGGATTGCTCCTTTTCCATTAGAATGCTGAAGAGCATATACTTAAAGATCAGAGCTAAGAAACCTAGATCTGGCTAGTCACCATTTTGGGGACAAATTCAAATGATAGCACTATCTTTGTTACTCTTTCAAAGTATACAGAGACCTGAAGACCCAGATATTGAGGCAAACTCAGGTGGACTCAAGATCCACTCACTATCAAGCATGTCAAGTGAGTTAGAAAGTTAGGAAGTGTCTGATGCTGGCAGTGGTTCAAAAGCACATCTTGCATAACTCAAAGCAAGAAGTGGACAAATACTACATGAGGACTTTTAGTGTATATTTAAACAAGGATTTGCCTTGTAATCATCTGAGTTATAAGTTAGATGCATGTATTCTTGTTCCTCCTTCTACAAAGGAGAGATTCCATTTGTGGATTTTTTTTCCAGTTTCCACCTGTTTTAGGAATATCCCTCCTTCTCCTTATCTATAGCCAAATATCCAGGAGGGTGGCTGCAGTCAGTTACCTGGTCATTCCATAGAGTCTTTCCTCTGCGTTCCCATCACTACTACCTGCAACTTGGCCCATTAAATAATCTCCTAACAGCCTCTCTTCCCCCCTGGCTCACAACAGTTTAGTCTGCTCTTCTCCGACAGCCAGAATGACTTTATTGCCATCCTGTTAGTCTCCTTTCGCATCCAGCAAAAATTCCACAGTCCTTGTTATGTCCTCCTCCTCTCTGCCCCTTGGGCTCTTCATGAGATGGTTCCAGTCTACTGGTCTAACCTCATCTCTGTAACCCTCACCTGCACCAGGTGACCGATGCTCCATTCTAGCCCATTTCCCTACATTTGCTGCGCTCCACAGCAGCACATTTGCAGAGCCCTCCCCGACCTAGCCCCTGTGCTCACACTCACCCTTACAACTCAGCACCATTGTCCTTCTCTATAAAGCCTTTCTGGCCTCCTGCTATTTCCTGCATGGTACCCGTAGTGGTAGCCACGTACACGAATGTGTTGCATTCACTCAGTCTGTCTAATTCTGTTAGACTGTGAGCTCCTTGTAGATGGAGCCTTTACTTTTCTTATATTCTAAGTGGTATTCTAAGGTTTCCATGCCTTACTTTCCTTGTATTCTAAGTGGTTGGCATGCTGTTTGGCATGTAGTCAACAGACAAATTGTATTTAATGCAAGAATGAATGGATAAATCGCAATTTTATCTTGTTCCTCCTTGGAAATTTATTTGCAACTTGACTATCTTGACACTATATTCTCAACTATTACATTCAGAAAGTCAAGGCAACCTGAGAAGATACAGTGCCCAAATCCATTTGTCGTGCCATCAAATCTTAGTGGTATATAATAGAATAGAAAAAAACGACTCTTAAAGAGCTTGACCCACTTACTCTCACTCCTTCAGGGTTATTGTTTCCAGAGGTGAGTAGTTAAGTGTAATATTTTCTCCTAGCTTGTTTTCTCTTATGGCCAAACCTTGCTGTAGTTTTTATTTTCTCAACTATTACATATTATCGGTTATCTTTTTTAAAGGGTCAAATGAAATATTCAGAAGTCTTTACTTTATAGATGGGTTCCTGTTTAAATGGATCTTATATCTCTAACCATTGTACAGGAGAAATTCATTATTGCCTGATGGCAAACTCATGTCTCTGGACCAAGTGGGCCAAGCCCTCCCCCGAGGATGGGTGTAGTGGTTCCATTTAACTGATGGAATCTCTTTTATGCATGACTAATGTGAACATTTCTCTTCTTTCTAGAATCTCTTCATTCTAACTCTACTTTTTTTTCTGAAGTTGAACATAAAACCTTTACCACAAACTCTTGAGCACTTGGTGGATTATAAGTGATGTTTGCGTCCTTGTCCTCTAGTGAACCTGTACCACAAACTCTTGAGCACTTAGTGGATTATAGGTGATGTTTGTGTCCTTGTCCTCTAGTGTGTTCCTCAAGTGTTTGTTTCCAGTGCGTATCACACTTTTATCATCAGAAAAGACAAACAAAAAATCTTTTAACTCTGTTTTGAACATAGAAGAAAGTAGTTGGATACCTTCTTGGAGGCCCTTCTTAGCTTTAGAAGGAACTATCAAGAACTCAATGGTCTTATCTGAAATTTGCTTTGAAATTTAGAGGCTGATGTATTTTTACAAAGATGATCCAGTTCTCTTTTTGAAAACTAATGTTTACTTTTTAATTATTAAAATTTCAATAGGACAGCCTGATGTGGAATGATAGCCAGGTGAACTCACCCTGCTAATGAATGTCCAGAGGTGGCCAGCAGGGTGAGCAGCACCTCAAAGACCAAGGTCTGTTCCCTCACCCAAGGCTCCCAGAGCCTGTGTGTCATGGCCAAAAAAGACTGTCAACTGCCAACTGCTCTCAATCTAATGAGGATGGGAACTGGGGTCAAAAATTGGAGCAATTGTTTCCAAAACAGGTGCACAAAAAACAGTTTACTGGAGAGTGGGAAGAACATATTATAAGTTCTATTTTATGCTTCAGTTTCATCCATTTATATTTTATCTTCAGAAATGTTTTATATGTATGTAGTAATACATGTATACCATTTGTGAAACAAATGTTGGGGTTTCACAATTTTCTTACTGATGAGTGCACACAGGTTAAATTAGAGAGTGTTGAAAAAATATTCATTTAATTATGTTCTAATATTAAACCATAGCAGTCTCCATAAAATATTCATGGTTGGATTTATACACTTTTGAACTTTGAAGCTATTTGACTGTATTGACCAATTTTACAAGAGAAACAATGATTTACATTACCTTATCAGTTTGAAATGCAAACTGTAAGAAAATATAAAGCACTTAATTCTACAAAGTTAAACGAAATCATTAATTTTATAATCATTGATTTTTGCATTTAACTTTTACCTTATCTATCTCATCAGAAAAATCTTAAGTGTGCTTAAAATAATAATGCATAAACTAAACATACACAGAGAAAAAAATGCATAAAATATAACAAAATGGCATGAATTAAAAAGAGTAAAAAAGGAAGGAAAACAAAGGTAGGAAAAACATTAGTAACACTTTGATGGGTATTACACTCAACACCATAGTAGTTCACTATTCTAGATACTCAATTAAGTATTGACTGATATGTATATAAAACTAAGTAATGTTTTACAATGTAAAATGTAAATGATATAATTTATAATTAACTTTTCTGCATCGGCCTATTGGTCATTATAATACTTTCCATTCTATAAGAACCCGTGTAATGAATTTTAACTCAGAAATAACTTTCCCAGGAAATGTTCACTTGTGACGGAATTTAGTTTCCAGAGTACTCAGATCAATTAAAAAAATCTGCATGCAGTTCTTCAGCAAGAGAAAGCAGAGTTCCACCTTCTAGAATTCCAGCTCCCCATGTTAGGAAAGTCTTTCTTTCAGAACAGGAAAAGAAGCCACCAACCCCGAATTGGAACTGGCCTCTTCACATCTGGACCACAACATGGGAGGCGGAGGCAACTCTTCCCTTCTCGGTGCCCCGAGCAGAAGTACCAGTCACAGTAATTAATATAAAAGGTGTCCTTCCTCTTGAGGCATCACTTTTAAAGCAAAAACAAAAACAAAAAACCCTCACACACACACAAAAACCTGTTTCTGTTCCCCTATGTAGTGAAGACCCCTGAGGTTGGCAGCAGTGTTGTCCACCGCCAACTCCCTGTGGTCAATCTGGAAGCTTCATATAGGGAGGGGCTCATGAAGGGGCCTCATGAGTAACCCCTCTTCTGAGGATTGTTATTTTCAAGTACCAGCTCTGGAATCAGATAGTCTAGATTCAAGGGTGGCCACTTCTGAGCTGTGGGCCTTTACCAGGTTAATGCAGCTCTTAAAAACTTGATTTTCTGTCATAACAATGGGACAACAGTAGAATAAGATAAAAACTATTTCTTATATATAATAAGGGATTAATCAATGATCACTAGTATGTACTAGTAGGAATTATGGCACCATGGAAATTATGAAACCAAGAAACTCTACATTAAAAAACAAGTTTTATTTTATAAAAACAGAAGAGAATCCTTTATCTTCCTGGTGAAATTGTGGGGAGCAGAGAGACGTTTGCTTGTAGCTAATACCCTCCATTAAGGATCTGCCAAACCTCCTGATTATCCAAACACTCAGCTTTTTTTTTTTTTTTTTTTTTTTTCTGTCTGCCCTTTGGCCAGCTGTTAGCACCTCCTGCAGAGGGTGGGAAGAAAAAGAAATGAGGTAATTGAGTTCTTGCAAATGGCTGTGACAGAAGATTTAGAGCCTTCAGTGGTTCCTACAGTCAAGTGGCAGGGATCCTAGAGCACACTGCTGCTCTCAGAACGGATCTGGCTTGTTCTGGAGTTTTTGAGATTGACAGAGCTCAGAGTTCCCAGGCTCCAGAGCTCAGGTGCTGGGGAGGATTTCCCATCGCTTCTGAGATTTGGGGAGCTCCAAGGCCCCTCCTCTTGACCCTCAGTGGAGCTCAAAAGAAAATCGTCTTGACCTCAGAGACAGCATTTTGCAGGGAAGATACTCCAATATACTTGTTTCTTTCTTTTGTTTTTTTATTATACTTTAAGTTCTAGGGTACATGTGCACAACGTGCAGGTTTGTTACATATGTATACCAGTGCCATGTTGGTGTGCTGCACCCATTAACTCGTTATTTACATTAGGTATATCTCCTAATGCTATGCCTACCCCATCCCCCCACCCCATGACAGGCCCCGATGTGTGATTTTCCCCTTCCTGTGTCCAAGTGTTCTCATTGTTCAATTCCCACCCATGAGTGAGAACATACGGTGTTTGGTTTTTCGTCTTTGCAATAATTTGCTGAGAATGATGGTTTCCAGCTTCATCCATGTCCCTACAAAGGACATGAACTCATCCTTTTTTATGGCTGCATAGTATTCCATAGTGTACATGTGCCACATTTTCTTAATCTGTTCTATCATTGATGGACATTTGGGTTGGTTCCAAGTCTTTGCTATTGTGAATAGTGCTGCAATAAACATACGTGTGCGTGTGTCTTTATAGCAACAAGATTTATAATCCTTTGGGTATATACCCAGTAATGGGATGGCTGGGTCACATGGTATTTCTAGTTTTAGATCCCTGAGGAAATGCCACGCTGACTTCCACAATGGTTGAACTAGTTTACAGTCCCACCAACAGTGTAAAAGTGTTCCTATTTCTCCATAGCCTCTCCAGCACCTGTTGTTTCCTGACTTTTTAATGATCGCCATTCTAACTGGTGTGAGATGGTATCTCATTGTGGTTTTGATTTGCATTTCTCTGATGGCTAGTGATGATGATGACTTGTTTCTTTCTTTCTGGTATTTTCCTCGGAGAAAGCAAAAATATTGCCCTAGAGAATGGCATGGACAGAAAAGAAGAAGAAGGAAGATTAGAAGTGAAGCCCTGTGGGCTTGTCTGGTGAGGGCCCTCTTCCCAGGACTTAGCAGCGTGGGAAGAATCTGGGTAGCACTACAAGGATGGAATCCGTGGGGTCTTAGTTGCCTGTCATCATTTTCTTTGTCATTGATAATTCAACACTTAATTAAATGCGGTGGTGTTTTTGAAAGATAGCCTGAAGAAAAAGATGACCATGACTTTCACTAATAGAATAGAAAATAGACAGGAGATTGATTATCACTTAAAAGAAAAGGGTTCATTAAACAGGTTCCACTGTGGTTTGCACAATTCAACCCAAAGTTTCTCTGCTGTAAAGCAATGATAAGATCACTCTGCCCACTGAGATCAATTGAGAAATCAACCAATATTTAAGAAGGTCTGAGACTTGGCAAGGTGCCCAGTGACTGAGGAAAGAGGGTTCCTCTTTCTTTAAGTTGGCAGAAAGACATTCAGCTGTGATTTTTACGTTGACTGAGCTAAGAGACTGAGCTGAGGAAGGCAGTGTCTTGTGTAGGTTATGTCCATGGTGCTCTACGAGCCTGTGCACCCATTACCCCCAGATATGTCAATGTGCTTCACATTGTGCACATTTCAAGGCACCTGTCACAGTTTTAAAAAGACAATTTAATTAATTAATGGTGAATGTTCAATCTTAGATGATTTTTATAAACTCAAGATAAACCATTATAGCTTGAGTGTTTTTGATGCATTTGGCTGGGAGTTAGGAAGTCTTAAAGAAAAATTAATTGCTGTATCAATGGAAACCCCAGTAGGTAGATAACAAATTTGTCATTAATTAAATAAGAAGACTTTTTAATGATTCGAGGAAGCGTCGTCAAGATTGTATGATAGTTTAATTTGCTAACATGGTATGAACCTGTTAGCTTCAGACACATGATTAATAAAAGTAAAACCCCTCATGGAATTTCTCAGATGCTCAGTTCTAGCATGCAGTCATTTTTGAGACTTGCTCAATGTCCTTATCTCACTTTACTGACAGTTCTGCAGCAGCTGTGGCAAATGTAGGTTAGACAAAATATTACATGCAACATTTTCTATGATTCATTTTGCTCCTTTTTCCCTCTTCCCCTTCCCCTCCAGCCACCCTGAGTCATACAACAGCTGTGAGAACATTAGTTACAAGGGAGTGAGCTGCAGACACTTTAGGTGCTGGGCTGTATCCCATTATATCTGGAAGCTGACACCAGGATGGGTTCTAAATCCCTTATCACAACTGCCTCAGGCGGAAAACATTTTTTTTTCCTTCTGTTGCTGCTGATGTAAAGATGAAGTTTCTCCAGCTGAGAGAATTTTATGTGTTCATATTGTATGCTAAGCCTCAGAAGATAATTCTGTAGCTCCCATTCATCACAAAAGCAGGGCCTTTCAGTTGTGCTTCTTTAAGAAAAAAATTGCCCAGTAGAAATCATACAATGATTTAGCGGACTAAGAAAAAGAGAATCACCAACATGATGACTTGTGACAATTACACGAAGTCATTTGACTGAGTTATTTCCTTTATTATTCTGTAAATGGGAAAATAATGAACATGCTGGTTATCAGCTGTGGTTTTGCAATGGATGCGTTCCACCGGTGCAGAGTGGTAATGACGCTGCCCGGTCTCACTTTGCAAATGAACTGAAGCCTGTCTCTTTTAATTGACTCTGTCTCTAGAATTTTCTTGATTTATTGCTGCTCAGTAGAATTTACTTTTGTTTTGTTGATGGCATTTGTCAACTCTAGTAGTTACCAAATGGAAATTGTTCTAGAGGGTTGCTTTGGCATAAGTGTGCTCATTTGTGTGGCTTATCGGAGCATGAAGGAGAGATGTGCTTCTGTAAGATGTCTTGCCCTTCTGCCTGCCAGAGGGGCAGGGGCTCACCTGGAGTATGTTTCATCTGGCTCCTTAGATCTGTAAGTGACTATGAAGCCTTTCAACTGGAAGAGTTTAGTCAAGTGTAACTGTATGATTTCAGAATGAATGAGGCCCCATCTTTGTTTCCCAGGTGGTGAGTGTTTAGGGCATTATATAGCAGCTGTGATGATGAGAGCTTGGCTTCTCATCTCCAGCTATGTTAGTCTACCTAGGAAGAAGGATTCTTCTCTAAGAAGAATTCAGTGGGACAATATCCAGAGATACAAATCTCAAGAGACAGACTCCTGAAAACAAATTGACTGCTCATTTGGCTTCAGATTCCATGCATAAATCTCCAACTCTGACTGTTAATCACAGCCAGTAGACCTCATGACATAGGATTTTGGAGTCAGATAAAGAAAATGGCAATTGATGTCTCAGCCTGTTACTATGCCAGTCTGTGATGAACTAGCAATACCTGAACTCAAGAGTAAGAAACAAATGAAACTGGTTATAAGGTTTAGGAAAAAGCAAATAAGCTGTTACTGAGAGTGGTGACCATATGGTACTTATAGGGTACATGGGCCCTATGTGAAACCTGTAATATTGGGCTGTGTCTCCTCTTTCCTCTATAACCTGACTCCATTGCCTCATTTGATGGATTCCAGTCAATTGTAATTAATTTTGAGAATTGTAAGACTAGTATGCCAATGTCTTGTTCTTTTTTTTTTTTTTGAGATGGAGTCTCACTCTGTCACCGCAACCTCTGCCTCCTGGGTTCAAGCAATTCTCCTGCCTCAGACTCCTGAGTAGCTGGGACTACCGGCATGCGCCACCACGCCTGGCTAATTTTTGTATTTTTAAGTAGAGATGGGGTTTCACCATATTGGCCAGGCTGGTCTCGAACTCCTGACCTCGTGATCAGCCTGCCTCGGCCTCCCAAAGTGCTGGGATTATAGGCGTGAGCCACCGCACCCGGCCGCCAATGTCTTGTTCTTTAAAGGAAGAATAAATACACATTTGGAAGATGGCTACAACCTCATGCAAAGGTCTAGAAGCAGCAAGTTGAGGGACAGGGCTTGCTGGTCCAAGAGTAACTTCAGGCAGGGAAGGCTTTTCCCATGTCCTTCAAATCGACCACATCACTTGGATCATGGATGCTGTTGATCTGGTTTCAAAACATAAGAACAAGCATCTTCGACAATGTGGTTGATAAACATCATCAACAACCCACCAAAGCGTCAGTTGTTTCATCTTGTCCGTGGCAGTCCTGCATTCAGATCTGTATTCACTGTGTGATCACATGCATTTTTCCTAGGCCTATAGTTTCCCTCCCCATGCCCCGAACAGTGGAGCTAGCATTTTTTTTTTTTTTAATTTACAAACAAACATTGTAAAATTCTAATTGGGAGTGGGACATCCTTTTTAAATAAATAGTCATATTAATAATAATAGCAAGGAGACCATCTAGATAGTACTCTATTTTCAGGGCTCAAAAGTGAAAAGCTAGAAAAGCTAGCTGTTTAAGCATTGGCAGGCAAGTTATGATATGGAGGACCCTCCTCACTCCCACTCCAAACTAATGTCATCTTTCTCTGAAGAGCTGTGGCTGTTTCTGTGGTTCTGAGTTGATGGGGATTTTTTTTTTCTTACAGAGGTACATGTTTATGTTTGCAACATGGTATTTCTTGCAGCCATACTCCTCAAGTCACCATCTCCAAAGCTCACACACTAAACAGGGTCAAGTGAGTCAAAGCAGCAGGAGAGAACCATGATTGGGGTGTCTGGGACCAGAATGGGGAGGGCAGCATGCGCAGGTGTGGGGCTGGCCTTCCCGTGGTCTCAAGAGTGGGAGGTGTGAGTCTCTCCCTGGATGTTTAGCTCAGCATCACCTCAGAGTTTGAGCTTGACTGAAAACAACAACAATAACAAATATGCCGAAATATGATATCATTTAAAATAAACCCAACAACCTTTAAAAACTAACATTATTTCTTAATTGGACCATTTTACTGGTCTTTTTTTCTTAAGTCAGGAAAATAAATGCAAGCCTATGTGCAGGTCCTCAAAAAATGTGAAAATAAGCCTAGTAAAAATCTGGCAACAGACGTGGTTTCATCAGCCACCTCATAAGCAGATCTTTTCACATAGATTTTAAGAGAGAAAGTTGGTTTATCTGCTCTTTAGTGAATGCTTCCGTTTGCTTAACTTCCGTAATAAGAATCCCTAGAAAAACCTGGAGATAATTAGCAGAAGGGTAGAAGCATGAATTTAAATTCTTATACCCACATTTAATTTTGTCAACTTTATGATTTGCTAACCAGTGCTTTTTATGCCAGTTTCTTTAAGTCTAGCTTAGTATTATAATAAAAGGAATCAATAATACCAATCTATACAGTAATTTTCTTCAAGAAATTCAAAAGCCTATGGAGGAATTTAAGAAATATTTTAGGCCGGGTGTGGTGGCTCATGCCCGTAATCCCAGCACTTTGGAAGGCTGAGGCAGGCAGATCACGAGGTCAAGAGATCAAGACCATCCTGGCTAACATTGTGAAACCCCGTCTCCACTAAAAATACAGAAAATTAGCTGGGCGTGGTGGCACATGCCTGTAGTCCCAGCTACTCGGGAGGCTGAGACAGGAGGATTGCTTGAACCTGGGAGGCAGAGGTTGCAGTGAGCTGAGATCGCACTACTGCACTCCAGGCCTAGCAACAGAGAGAGACTCAATTTCAAAAGAAAACAAAACAACAACAACAACAAAAAACAAAAACAAAAACAAAGAAATGTTTTAATATGAGAAGACATTTTGCAAAAGAAGACATACACATGGCTAACAGGTATATGAAAAAATGCTCAACTTACTAATCATCAGAGAAATGCACATTAAAACTACAATGAGATATCATTGTACCCCAGTTAGAATGGCTATTATCTAAAAGACAAAAAATAACAGATTTTGATGAAGATGTGGAGAAAAGGAGACTCTTATACACTGTCGGTGGAAATTTAAATTAGTACAACCTCTGTGGAAAACAGTATGGGGATTTCTCAAAGAACTAAAAATAGAACCTCCATTTGATCCAGCAATCCCACTACTGGAAATCTACCCAAAGGAAAAGAAATCAGTGTATCAAAAGCCTGCACGTGTATGTTTATCACAGCACTATTTCCAACAGCAAAGATATGGAATCAGTGGGTGATTGGATAAAGAGAATTTGGCATATATACACAATGAAATACATAAAATGCATAAAATACAAATGCATAAAAAGAATGAGATCTTGTCATTTGCAGCAACATGGATAGAATTGGAAGTCATTATCCGAAGTGAAACAAGCCAGACACAGAATATCAAATATCGTGTGTTCTCACTCATAAGTGGGTGTTAAAAAAGGTGTTCACATGGACATAGAGAGAGGAATGATAGACGATGGAGATTTGGAAAGGTGAGAGAGTGAGAAGGGGTGGATGATGAAAAATTACTTATGAGTACAATGTACATAATTTGGGTGATGGGTACCCTAAAGCCCTGACTTTAACCACTAGGCAATCTATGCATGTAACAAAATTGCCCTTGTACCGCATACATTTATTCAAATAGAAAATGAAATATTTTAGCCTATGCTCATTAGTTTACTTATGAAGCATCTACATGGCTCACCGCACTTTCTTCCTAAGTTCTTTGACTTCTGAGGCAGGAGGTGAGGCCAGGCAGCGGGCAACTGTGCTTCCCTTTCTCACCAGGACCGGTGCCAGGAGCAAAGGACCTAACTATTTTGGTGCAAAATGTTCATTAATGGGTCTGTGAATCCCATCTCCGGCTCCAGCATGACTCCAGGGCCTAACGTTAACTTGAGACAGTATACAGGAAAAGGGATGTTTTTGAAAATGCTGATTATTTCATAGCCTCTGGGCATCAGCCGTGAATCTCACTTTAAGCCCCGCTAGGGATCGTGTTGCCACCACCGAGCAGAAAGTGCAGTGCTTTTGTGAAGGAATGGGGCACAGAACAGTCACCGCTAATGTGTTCCTGAAAAAGCTGGGGTGGGTGACCTTTCTTGTGGCTGCTTCAGAGGATGATGTCACTTTGGGACAGAAAAAGGAAGATCTCTTTCCAGTTTACATAGGATAATAGGAGTTCTGATTCTTAGTTGCATGTTGAAGAACAAACAAGAAGCATAGACCCTCATCCTGGGGAAAAAGAGTACGGAATCTTTGGAACCTCAGAGGCCAGCCGGTTACTTTCCTAGGATAGAGATTTCTTTTATAACCCCCATATTGGGCTTAACTCCATACCTTTGGTGCTAAAGTTGTTCACTATCTGAGGAAACCATCAAAACAATCAAACAGAAACAAGAGCTTTTAAAAATGGAATATTTAATACTTATGGCACAAATACATTTTAGAGGATTGCAATGATCATGGTAGAGAGACTGATTCAGACATTTTTCAAATGTTTGTTGGAAATGTCTGAAAATGACAGGCAGTGATAATATCAATAACTAACCTTCATCAAGGGATCTGTGCATCGGATAATCTGCTAGATACTTTAAAGGGATTATGTCCTGTATGCCTCCTAACAACCCAATGAGGGGTGAGCGCTATTATTAACAAGAATATGTAAGGCAACTGGGACTCAGAGAGATTCAGCACCTTGCCAAAGGTCCAACAGGAGTTCCTTTAGCAAGACTTAAAAAAATGATTACTGTGGAAATTTCCAAACATACACAAAACTAGAGAAATTATAATGAGCCCCATGTATGCACCTTATAAATTCAACAAATTTCAATACATGGCCAAACTAGTTTCAGCTATCCTCCCGCCTGCTTTCCTACCTTATTAGTTTTCTTTTGCTGCTGTAACAAATTGTCACAAACTTCATGACTTGAAACAACACAAAGCTATTCTCTTCTAGTTGTGGAAACCAGAAATCCATAATCAAGTCCACTGGATAAAGTCAAGGTAGCCACAGGGCTGGTTCTTTCTGAAGGCTCCAGGGGAGAATCCATTTGCTTGCCTTTTTCATCTCCTAGTGGCCACCTGCACTCCTTGGCTTGTGGCCCCTTCCTCCATCTTCAAAGTGCCTCACTCCAGTCTCTGCTTCTTCATTGCATCACCGTCTCCTCTGACACTGATTCTCACTCTTCTGCTTCCCTCTTATAAGAACCTTGTGATTACATCAGACCCACCAGATAATCCAGGATCATCTCCATCTCAAGATCTTTAACTTAGTCACATCTGCAAAATATTCTTTGGCATGTAAGATAAAATTCATAGGTTCTCGGGATTAGAACATGGACATATCTGGGGAGCCATGAATCTACCACCCCCACCCTAGCACCAACAGGAATATTTTGAAACAAATCTCAGACATTTTATTTAATCCATAAATATGTCAGTGCATGTTTCCAAGAAGATAAAGACTTAAAAAATAACTGCAATACCATTATCGCACCTGAAAACATTAATAAGAATTCTTTAATATCATCAGCTATTTAGACAGTGTTTCAGTTTTACCTAATTGTCTCATAATTTTATTTTAACAAGTGGTTTATTCAAATTGAGAAATGTGTCTTAGGTCTCTTTTAATCTGTCAGTTCCCTCTCCTTTTCCTTTACTTCCTTCTTTGTAATGTTGAGAGAACTAGGTTGTTTGTCCTACAGAATTTGGCAGATGGGTTCCTGTGGTCATTCACATGTGTTTTTTTTTTCCTGTATTTTCCATAAACCGGTAGTTAGGTCTTGAGACTTGGTCATATTTATGGCCAAGAATTTGATTTTATGGCCAAGAATGCTTCATCAATAGTGTGACTTTCTATTGTACCACACAAGGAAGCCAATGTCTGTTGTCTCCCTCCTGTGATGTTAAGGTTGGTTGCTGAGTTGAGGTGTTGACCACTCCATCCTTCTTGTATCAAATTCCCCATCAGCTTTTTACCTACATTGGTGATTATGGCTTAGATTCATTACTTCATGAGGGGGGGTCACAAAATAGTCATAATCTAATTCTGTCATTCAGTTTTCATTTTTAGCCAGAATTCTTATATAAAAAAAAAACTTTCCTCTATTTGATTATCTTGAGGTACAATTTATGAAAGAAAGACAGGAGAAATGTCTAATTCTTTCTCCTAATACATCCATTTGCAGAATAATAATTGGTTTTCTAGCATCCTACAAGGATGAAAAAGTGTTTGGGTATGAATGTATGTGCATTAGTAGGAAGTCACGGTTTCATATATTCGTGATATTTCAGTTCTTTGCAAAAGTTATTTTTTTTTTAAATTGCCCCATCTTTAGCCAATGAGAGCCCCTTCAGATTGGCTACAGACTCTTTTGACATTAACCTAGAAACTTCATTGTTTTCTGATGTAACAAAATGTTTTAGACTCATCTTGTATATTTACTGTCCCAAATATCAAATCAGTGTTTACTCCAAAAAAGCCCTTGTTTCTTTTAGTAGGAAATGGTATTTAGAGACCATACTCTAAGTCCTGTAGATCAGGGGTCTCCAACCCCCGGGTCATGGACCAATACCAGTCCGTGGCCTGTTGAGAACCAGGCTGCACGGCAGGAGGTGAACAGCAGGTGAGTAAGCGAAGCTTCATCTGTATTTGCAGCCAATCCCCATTGCTCACATTACTGCCTGAGCTCTCGCTCCTGTCAGATCAGCAGTGGCATTATATTCTCATAGGAGCCTGAACCCTATTGTAAACTGCATATGCCGGTGATCCAGGTTGTTTGCTCCTTATGAGAATCTAATGCCTGACAATCTGTCACTGTCTCCCATCACCCCCAGATGGGACCATCTAGTTGCAGGAAAAGAAGTTCAGGGCTGCCACTGATTCTACATTATGGTGAGTTGTATAATTGTTTTATTAAATATTATAATATAATAGAAATAAAATGCACAATAAATGTAATGCATTTGAATCACCCCAAAACCATCCCTAACCCCCTTGATCTGTGGAAAAATGGTCTTTTATGAAACCAGTCCCCAGTGCCAAAAAGTTTGGGGACCACTGCTGTAGATGCTCAGAGCTACTTGGCCTTATCATTAGTCGAATCTAGAAAATTGTTTAGCAAAAGAACTGATATCACAGGTTTATACTGTTATTTTCAATTCAAAGTTAATATTACATGGTTTTACTTAATTTATGTTACACTGTATTTGTATTTATTTTCTCTTATGCTGAAAATTTTTGTTCCAAATATCCTCAGTATAATGACATATATATATAAAAGCATATGTATGTACATATTTCTCTCTATATATGAAATAATATATCTTCTCTATATGTAATAGTATACTGATATATATATATATAAAATATCCTAATGCAAATACACATGTAATAGTATATTAGGGGTATACTATAATATACAGATACATATATTTTTATAAGAATAATAGTGATGTTATTAATACTATAACTAAAAATAACTTAAGATTTAACTACAGTTTCTTTTGTTCTTAAGATAAATTCTACTAGAGATGTACAGTTAAATCGCAGAGTTTTAAAAGCACTTTAATTAATTCCCCTTAGTGTAGTTAAACCACCAACTCGATGCATAGTTAGCTCAAAGCACCGATAGGCTTATAGGCTTATTAGTTTTATTTTGCTTTCTACTTCGTGGTTGCTATTTTTAAGCATATGTAACACTAACCTTATGGTTCAAAGTCAAGTGTATAAAACAAGATGCATTCAGAGAAGTATGACTTTTATTCTGTCTCTGACCTGACTTTTATTCTCTCTTCTACCTTCCACCTATAGAAAATGATTTTTATTCCATTTTTATCCTTCTACTGCTTTTTAATAATTTAGCCATATATATTCATAATCCCCGGTTAGGCAAAAGGTGTGGGACTAAACACATTATTCTGCATCTGGCACCACAACTTCTGAAAGTAAAACTCCCTAGGCTTGGGAAATAGACCATTATTTACTTTCTTACTGTAGACCTATCAGTCATTCTATCAGAAAAGGGTCAGTCCTGCAAAAATGTGAAACCAGAATCCTCTTTAGATTTTAGATTTTTCAGGGGTCTGTTTGTGACTCACACTGTGATGATATATACTGGAACATACTGGAACTCATTATAGTTCCAGTATACCACCCCAAAATCCCCCAAAACAAATAACAGTCATAATTAATTGTATGCACTGATTTTGGAAATACTGCTTTTTTTTCAGCCAGATGGTTTGCCAAAAAAATATTTTTCTATGTTACTATATGATAATTATAAACATGGTTTTAATAGTAATTGATGTTCCAGTAAGTGCACATACTATAACTTGCTTACCATATTTCATTGAAGGGCATTTGGTTGGTTTCTAACTTTTTGTTATATGATAGTTTAAAACACTAATTTCTCTTTGCTCAAGAGCCCTGAAACTTTGAACTGATGGGGACTAACACCATTTAGCTAAAAGATATCCTGTTCTTAGTTTCATGGGGTCCTTTTTTTGAGGGGTGGAAGTGTGAGGAAGGATGGAGATCTTCTCAACTCAAAGAAAGCCTTTTACTCAACAATTTCAAGAGAAGAAAAATATGCAAAGTACAAAAGATGAAGATAGAAGGGAAAATCGCCTTTTATATTAGGTTAAATTTTTGAGATAGGGTCTTGCTCTGTCACCCAGGTAGGAGTGCAGTGGCACGATCACAGCTCACTGCAGCCTCAACCTCCTAGGCTCAATTAATTATCTTACCTTAGCCTCCGAGTCTAGGTCCACAAGCAAACACCACCATGTCTGGCTAATTTTGAAATTTTTTGTAGAGATAGGGTCTTGCAATGTTGCTGAGACTGGCCTTGAACTCCTGAGCTAAAGTGATCCTTCTGCCTAGGCCTGCCAAAGTGTTGGGATTACAGATATGAGCCACTGTGCCTGGCCTGAGGCTGTTTAAAAGAACAAAAATCTTTATGAAAAATTTCATTGCTGTTTCTTTTCTAAAATAAGTTGTCTATACCAGTGGCATGCAAAATGTATCATATCAGATTTAATATGTGAATAATGACGGAAACTGTGACTTTGGACAGATGACTGTCATAGACTGCTCCAGTAGAACAGAATCTTAGCTAACCACCACACAGATCCCCTGGGTTTTAGAGCTCGTACTGATCCTCCACTGGGGGGGCTAACAATGGTTTCTCATTTATCATTTTCCCCGGCTTGTTCAGCATTCTACTTGAAGCCACAGAGAATGATGGAGCTTACATATTTCCTTTGATAAGATGAAGAAAAGAAAACACACGTTAATGAAAAATAATTCCAGAGGTTTTTTGGACTATAGGAGTTAAGAGGAGCTAACCAGTGAGCCTGTGGTTGTCCATGAAGGTTCTGTGGGGTAGAGTTTGAACTGTCCCTATCCAGAATAGTAGGAGGCAGGGAGATGCTTACGAGTGAAGGCCCCAGAACAAGGATGGCATGACTTGTTCATGGGGCTGGGGAGAACAAGTCTGACCAGACAGAAAGGGTTATTGTGGTTTGATGGTCGGTGAAGGTTGTTAGGTGGCCTTTGGCCACACAGGAGAGTGTTAGGAGGTAGACAAATATATTTTAAGTGTGATGAAACAAGTAATAATTTGTATGTAGAGAAGTGGGGAAGGGCTTGATGAAAAGCAGTATGTTAGAAAGATGGTTGGCAACACTATTAATAGTAGATTAAAAAGGAAAAGGAACGTGAAATTAGACCAGAAAGGAACCTATTATGATAATAATGTCATGATTCCATGGAAAGCTGACCAGAATGATGATACTATTAGAGAAGAGAGAGGAGAAGTAAGGCCAATTTTTTCTTTAATTAATGAGTCTTAGTGACTGAGTGTGGGAAATAACAGAGTAGTGATTCCAGGATTTTAAGCGTCGGTGATTGTGAGAATGGGCAATGCAAAGTATTGATTAAATCAGCAGCATTAGGGTTGGGAACTAGATTAGAATGGGAAGGGGATAATATAGTGAATTCCTCCCTCCCTCCCTCTCTGCCTTCCTCCTTACCTTTCTCCTTTCCTCTTTCTTTTCTTCCTTCCCTTCCTCTCTTCCTTCCTTCTCTCCTTTATTTCTTCTCATCTTTACATCACTATTTACTTTTAAATTTAGTAACTGTTCTACTCCCTGGAGCTCTGGTACCAATAAACAAAAGAAACACCATCTTTGCTCTCTTGAAGCTTACATTTCATTAAGGAGAGTGGCAGATAAAAGAACAAGATAACTCAGATAGTCATGGTGCTACAAAGAAAATAAAATAGGCTTATGTGCTAGCTGGTGGTTGAAGCTGCAGGGACTGGACAGTACTACTTTAGATTGGAGCTTCTGGAAAGCGACTTAGGGGAAACACTCAGGTGTCAACCATGTGAAGATCTGGTGACATTTCAGGTCATTGCAGGCAGAAAAAAACAAATACTCAAAGAAAAGAACAGCCTTGGAGTGTGTGAAGAACAAAATGAAAGCTGAGGGCATGAGAGGGTACATCATAAGAGCAAGGAGATGAGGCCAAAGTGTGTTTCAGTCAAGGACAGATCAGGACACAGAAACCACCCAGTAATTTAAACAGGGATGGTCTAATACAAATAATTATTAATTTTAACAGAGAACTGGAGTCATGATGGATTCACCAGTAGGAAGTAAAGACAAGTCTAAAAAATGTAAGAGCAGCAGATATACGGAGCAGCCACCACCCATAGGACTGAGATACCGGGTTTCCTGCCCCCAAGATAAGACCAGAACTGGTTAGAGAGGGCATGACCATGGCAAACTGGATAGCCAAGAAGTCAGTGTCATGCTGCAGCAGTGTAACCTGCTGGAAGTGCCTTCTGGAAGAACTTTCTGAAAGTTCTTCATCACCCTCCATGATGCCAAGGAAAGCTGTTCATAGGGAGTTGTTTCACCAGTGGCAATCTGCTACGAAAGGGGCTTCTGGGAAATGCTGGCATCCAGATGCTGGGGAAGCTGCCCAGAAAGTAGGAGCTGAATTCTGGGGAAGCCGTATGCTTGTAGGAGTCAGGGGATGCAGAAGCTCAGTGCTGGAGAAGCCACTGTATCACAGGAGCTGGGAGCAGAGGAAACAACACATGCTTCAGAAGCTGGGTGCTAGAGGTCTGTGCATGTTGTGGGAGCAGGATCTAGAGAAGCCATCTGCGTTTCAGGAGCTGGCTGAGAGCACACTGATATGGGCCCGGGGGTGGGGTGGGGGTGGGGGTGGGGGTTAGGTAGAAGAGTGGGGGGGAGATAGAGGGGTGGGGGGGAGGGAGGTAGTGGGTGGGGCGGTGGGAGAGAGGGGGTTGGGGGGTTGGGGGGAAGGGTTGGGGGTTAGGGGGAGGGGGGTCGGGGTGGGGGTGGGGTGGGACACTTCCCTCCTGCAAGGTCTTTCTAGCTCCCTCTACTGACAAAACTTAATACTGTGTCAGCTAGCAAAGAAAGTATCTAAAGGGATCAGCTAAATTTTTGCTGAGCAGTCAATGTACATTTGGAGCTGAGAGGCAATAAATTGGCATAGAGAAGTAGCAATGGCTCCGATCTCTGAGGGCCTCACAGTTGTGTTGATGACTGTATTCATTTAGATACTGGTTGTGGTTAGTGCTTGACATTTTAACTAATTTTTTCCTTCAATTCCAATGAAATAGATAATTTTATTATTCTCACTTTACAGACAAGAAAACTGAGGCTTAGAGAGGTTAAATCGCTTGTCCACAATCACATGGTAGTGCAGCATGGGGCCAGGATTCAAACATGAGCGGTCAGTCTAACTCCAAATCTGCCCCCAGACTCCATAAAGTCATTACTGATCTTTGAACAGACAGATAAATGTATCAGGAAAGATAAATACTTAAAATAACTTTGCAGTCAGTCCTTCTGTAATTAAATCAGTCACCTCTATTTTATAGATTTTATGAATTTAGAAATTTTAGTTACTTTTAAAATAAAGTACAAGTTTACCAGGAAATACAAATTAAAATAAAACATGTGGAGAATACAACACCTTTCAAAGGAAAGTAGAGAAATTGGATGATTGAGGTAATTAGAAAATAACATTTTGAGTATAGTTTGATGGATTTCAGGCTTCTTCAGTTTGACAAAAACAGAAAAGAGGGGGAAAGTTCAAAAATATTCTTATGGATTTGAAGAGACGTCACTCAGAAGATCTTGATAAAATATTCCTCATCCCTAGTGGATGGCGGGGGTGGGTGGCAGGGTACAAAACAAAACATGGAACCAGTGATGGGCTTTTAGGAAATTCTATATGGAGCTTTTACCATGCACCAGACCTCAGGCTGGGGACCAGGGGTACAAGGATGAGTAAGGCATCTGGCCTTCCCTTAAGGAGCTTGTCTCATGGCTGGGACATGATAAGGACATTACTACAGACACACATGAAGAGCTAAAGGAATAATATGGAGGAAGAACTAGTTCTGCCCAAGGGGGAAGTCAAGGGAAGGTACCAAGAAAGTGTAGCATTTGAGCTGGATGAAGAACTGGCCAAGACAGCTGAGGAAAGGGAGATGTAGATTAGGGGATGACACAAGTAAGGGGTTGGCAAGGACATGAACTGAAGGGGGTTTGAGAAAAAGCATAGCACGGGGTCAAGAACATAGATTTTGGGGTCAGATTACCCAATTCTGGCCTCCTCAATATTTTCTAGTTTCATGATCTTGGTCAAATTATTTAATCTCTCTAAATTTCAATTTCTCTGTCTATACAAGAAAATAAAGTAGGCTGGCTGTGGTGGCTCACACTTGTAATCCCAGCACTTCGAGAGGCCAAGGCGGGTGGGTCACCTGAGGTCAGAAGTTTGAGACCAGCCTGGCCAACATGGTGAAACCCCATTTCTACTAAAAATTCAAAAAAAAAAATTAGCTCCCAGCTACTTGGGAGGCTGAGGTAGAAGAACTGCTTAAACCTGGAAGGCGGAGGTTGTAGTGAGCTGAGATTGTGCCATTGCACTCCAACCTGGGCGACAAGAGCGAAACTCCATCCCCCGACCCACCAAAAAAAAAAAAAAAAAAGAAAGAAAATAAAGTAGTACCCTCTTCAGTGTGCTATTATGCAGAATGAATGGTATGAAAAGCATGTTTTCACCATTACTGGCACATGCTCAGTTAACATTTTCCTGCCATTAGTAGCAGTAGGATGAGGAGTATTGAAAAGGCTAAAGATTAGAGTTCTGGGAAGAATAATAAGGATTATGTCAGAAAATGTGTCATGACATATTTGTGTGTATGAGTGTGGGTACACAGAATTTTGAAATAGTTTTCAATTGAAACCTTTGTTTGTAACCAGTAGCACAGGGAAATGTTCAGTTTTGCACATAATAATGAATATCTGTTATGTCTGTTAGCCATTTGTAACCACTATTGTTGTTTCTGTCATCTCCAGTAAAGTGTTTCTGTATTTTCACAAAAATGAGCAAGACCTACCACAAAAAATTATCAGGTAAGGGTGACTTTTTGGGTCCCCTGCTGTGTATTTGACACCGAAATGACTTGTCACATGAATTTCTAAGTGCTGTGTTTGGTTTCAGTGTAGAATAGGAGATTGTGTTTCCCAGGTAGAAAAGGAGACTTTGAAATCTTTCTCATAAAATGCGTGAAAATCTGGTGCCATCAGATCATGGGTTTTGTCATCGGGATGGGACTCACTCTTGGATCCATCAGCCAGCTAGCTAAGTAACTCTGAGCAAACACCAGATGCTCTTCAGCCTGTGTCCTGATCTGTAAAGTTGAGATCATAATAGTAATACTCACTTCACAGTGAAATTGTACACTAGAATGAAAGAATGCATAAAAAGTGCCTCATACCCTGCCAGGCACAGAGAGGGTGATACACATCAGTCCCCTCATCCAGCATCTTCTAATTCACCCCTCCCTTTCCTCAGCTTCTCCTGTCTGGGGATCTCAAGTTGGGAATGGTCATCTTTGGAAGAAGCTGCCATGTTTATGTGGACTTAGAGGCAGATATTCTATTGGGAATTCAATGGATGGGTAAGGCAGTGTAGGGGAACTGATTTTTAGGGAGCAATATGAAGTCAGAGAAATTGCACACTCTTATCTCTACTTACATTCCTCATGGTCCCTTTTATTCTTTTATGACAAATGTTACTTCAAGCTACAGTAGTGTTTTCACCAGGGGCTGAAGGAATTGATGGAGTTGTTTTCTTTAGAATGAGCCGTAACATCCCTTTGTTCACAGAGATTGTAAATCCTGCATCTTTCAGATTAGATCATGTATGTTCAATATCAGTAGGAAACAAACAGAGAAGTAAATATTTGCTACAAAATGTCTTTCTGCTGCCTTGAAAATGAGTTTCCTAAATCTGACATGTCAGTTACCCTGCTTCATCCATTTCACATTTAGAGTCAAAGGAAAACAATCCCCCACAGCAAGGAGCCTGTCACTTCACTTGGTGTATCCAGTAAAGATAATGTGACCACAGTGCAGTGGCATTGAATACTGATAAGGATGTGGCAGGCCATGCTTAAAGTTTGGTGTCTCATTCAAATGACTGGCTGAGAGATGAAAAGAGAACAAAAATTAATCCCCCTCCTGGAACCTTATACTGATTCACTTAGTGGTTGGTTGCTGCTCAGCAGTCTGTCTCCTTTTCCCCCCATTAATAATCATAATCAAATATCCATTATTGGTTTTTGGCAACAGGGTAATTACTTTCTCTTCTTTATTTTCTGGGACAGTCGGTCTGTTCATGAGAAAGGGCGGTTGTGTAATCGTTCTCCCTACGTCAACTCTGAGAAGTCGGTTGTGCCCTGCAGATATTGATGTCAGCCTGTTTGCTCTCTGGTGGAGTGAAAGAAGAAAATAATTTTATTGTGCTATTTTTAGACTTCAATTTAGATTGCAGCCTTTATGATACTTTGTGTACTGGGGATAGAGCTGTTGATGCAGAATTCAGCTGTGAGATGCTCTAGGTTCTACCTGCCCCTGATAGATTTTTTTGCTTAGCCTGAACGCCTTAGAACTATTCAGTCACATTGCCTTCGTTGTCAGCTGAAAGCTGAACCATGGCCATAGGGTTAAGATGCACTTTGTATTGACAGTGTTTGCCAATGGAACTCACTGCCAGCAGTCTCCAAGTCTGCAATTTGCCTGTAAAGGCCTAATCTGATCTTTTATATGCATAAATAATCAGCACCATACAAATTCTCTATGAACAAAATGAGTTTATTGACCATTCTTGCTTTTCTAAACAGCTTTCCAGAGGTGATAGATGAAAGCCAGACAAGAAAAAAATATTTCTTTGCTGGATTTCCTTCTGAACAAACAAGAAGGACCCAGGTACCTGGGACTCCAGGTATCTTTTTCTCAGCTGGGATGGAAGGCCGTGAACTAAAGCAGTCTTCCTAGTTCTTTGGTATTAGCAATGAGCTGGTCTTAAACTTCAAAGGGATGTAAGAAAGTGCCAGTAATACCTGTCTGAGCTTGTCTTGTGACGTGTATGTTACCACATGTATTAAAATTCAGATCAATTTGCATCTAAATTATATGAGTGCGTGTGACTTGGCAATCCAGAAGCTGTCAATTTTAGTTTATAAGAACTGCAACTTGGGTCCGGTGTGGTGGCTTACACCTGTAATCCCAGCACTTTAGGAGGCTGGAGCAGGTGGATCATGAGGTCAGGAGTTCAGGACCAGCCTGACCAACATGGTGAAACCCCATCCCTGACCAACATGGTGAAACCCCATCCCTACTAAAAATACAAAAATTAGCCAGGCGTGGTGACACGTGCCTGTAGTCCCAGCTACTCAGGAGGCTGAGGCAGGAGAATCACTTGAACCTGGGAGACAGAGGTTACAGTGAGCCGAGATCACACCGCTGCACTCCAGCCTGGGCGACAGAGTGAGACCCTGTCTCAAATAAAAAAGAACCTCAACTTGGTCCTTGCTACTCCAAGTGTGGACTGCAGACCAACAACATTGACATCACATGGGTGTATTTAAAAATGCAGAATCTCAGGCACTTCCCCAACCTACAAATCAGCACCTGCCTTTTAATAAGATTCCCCAAGTGATTCATAGGCACGTTAATTATTTTTTTAAGTCAGAAATCTTTTAAAAAATCTACCAGGATCTGAATGTTTATGTCTCCCTCAAATTCATATATTTAGACCTAATCCCCAGTGCAATGATGTTAAGAAGTGGCGCCTTTGGCGGTGATTAGGTCACGAGGGTGGAGACCTCATGAATGCTGATTAGTGCCCATATAAAAGAGGGCCCGGGGGCTCCCATGTTCCTTTCACCGTGTTAGGATACAGCAAGAAGGCACCACCTGCAAGAAATTGGGAACTTAACAGACGTCAAGTTTGCTGGCCCCTTGATCTTGGACTCTTCACCCTTCAGAACTGTGTGAGAAATAAATTTCTTTTGTTTATAAGCCACCAGTTTATGGCATTTTTATTATAGCAGCTGGAACAGACTTAGACAGAATCCCATAACATCTGTGGAACCTCTTGCCATAAAAATGTACCTACACACACAATTTGCATATAATTTCAATGGTGCAAGTTCCATGGACTTCAGTGAGACTTCTATTCACTGGAAGCAGAGAGCATGCCTGGGGGAGCCCCCAAGTGCCATGTGCCCCCAACAGTGCTGACCCATACTGCTCCTTGATTGTCACACTGACCAGGTCTTCACCTTCATGCCCAGACCTTGTCTATGTAAGCAGCACCAGCCTCTGGGGTGTCCCGTGTAAGCCTCAGCAGTCCCTTTCATCCGTGTGGCTCTCATTAACCAGTCCTTGCTATCATTTTCCTTGCCTGGCTACTCTGGTCTTTTGTTTTCTTCTTCCCCAATTTAGGCACTGGTGGTACCAAACATTTTAGAATGACCATGAAGTAATAGCAGTTAGCTGAAACATGTCTGTCAAGATTCTTTCCTACCCGGGTCAGGCTCATAAACAGATGAGATGGAGAAAATCGGTCTTCCTGCTGTTTTGGCTGATGGTCCACCCATGCTGCAGGTCCTGCTGGAAGCTCACTTATGTGTTCTGGTCTGTGCTTTGATTTCTTCTAATCTTTGGTGATGGCATAAGGATAACGCAATGCAGGCTAAAGAAAACCCTTTAAGAAATTTGTTCACTTACTGGCTGATTTGTTTATCATAGGCATGCCTGACCTTGAAGAGTCCTTGCTCTGGTAGGGAAGCACATGTACATGGATGATTAAAATAAATGCTTCATGTCAAAATACAGGTACAGAATGCTATGTTGCTACAAAGGAAAGAATAACTAGCTTTTCCAAGAGGAGTGAGGGAGAGCATCAAAGAGAGCTGGCTTTTAAGGGATAAAGCAGACATTGCCTGAGACAAGAGCTATAGAATTGCTTATTGTGAGAAACTACAGATTTGGGAAGATCGAGTTGAGACAGGCATATGAGCAGAAGTGAAAGAGCTGGTAGGAATAAGAGCTAGCACTTAGACCCTGCTTGCTGTAGGACGTGCACAGGTCTAAGTGCTTTGTATCAAATACCTGTGCAGTTCTCTCCACAGTCCAACAATCCTTCCATTATGGATGAGGAAACACAGGCACACTGAGTTCAGTATCTTACCTAATGCTGTGCGACTGCAAGCGGTGGAGCTGGGCTTTGAACCTATGCAGTCTGGCTTCTACACTAGCCTTCGAGGCAGAGGGCATCTCCCTGTGCTTCTGGGATAAAACTTGCAGCACTGCCTTGTCTAGGACTCAACAGGCACTGTTTTCTCCTCCCCTACTGGTTCTGCAGTCTTTCCAACTCTTTCCACTTCAACAATGAGCCATGTCCATCCTCACATCACTATGTGTCTGTGTAATACTTAGGGCCACTGAGTTATGGGGAAAAAGAGAAATGGATATTTCTTAGTATTGTCTGGTGGTTCTGTTATCTCACAGTTCATGGAAACCAGATCACTACAGGCACAAGGCATTACCATCAGTCTTAGAGAAGGCCTGACACCCTGTTATAGATCGGAGAGTCCTGGCCACCACTAAGGTCTTGGAAAGACATGGGGAAGGCAAGCAGAAGCACAGGCGGCCTGAAGACATCTCCTTCTGGCCAAGAGTCCCCCTGCACGCCCCCCACACCCAGGCACCACTCTCCACAGCTAAAGGTGTTTACGCTGTAGGAACCCTGTGGTGGTGGGAGATGGGGGATGATAAGGCTGCTTGGATAGGAAACATATGTGATTGTTTGCACTGCTCTTCATACTGTTCTCAAATTCCTCACCACTTCTGTGTACTTGGGGTGACAGTCTGACAGCCTGTGAGGTCAAAGCCCAGATTACTTCCCTCTCACCTTTCCGACTCGCACCTGTGGGCTGCCATTCTTAAAGGAGTCACGCGTGGGCTTTCTTTGCCAGAAGTAGGCATGGCTTACATCTTTTGGGTTTGGGCACTGGAAATGACTCTGCTTCCCCTGCAGACACACCCTGATGAGGCTGCAGGCCACTAGCTCTGCTCCTTTTTCAACATCAGAAACAGAGGCTGACCATTGCTGGGACATTTCCCTTCTCCTGCTCCTAACTTTGTCGTAGACATCTCCTGAACTGGAGTTACTAAGTTTGGAGGTAACATCATCCCCTTCTTTGGTTTGTGGATAGGGAATACCAGATACGAGGGAGAGCATCCCTAAGGCCTTCACCTGACCCCAATCCTGCCTGTATGTCCTGCATGGTAAGCCATCAGCCTCGCCAGGCGGCACCTGTGTGCATAGCAGCATGGCTTATTCATTGTCCTCTCTAGAACACAGAATAGTTTGGGGACATTTCTAAGTTTTCTTTCTCCAACAGCCAGATATATGTGTCCACTTAGCTGCACATAATTATTGTCTCCGTAACTCTTTGACCTACACATTTGTCAGATAAAATATTTTGGTTGAGAGCTCATTAGCAGATTTCCATTCCACTCTCTTGGCATTTATTAGCGAGCCCTCTTCGGGAAGCCGTATGTTCTGAGAGGTAGGAAGAATAACGCATTTTACCTATAGTGCAGGGTCTGGCCAGCGCCTATTCTTTCTGGGTTGAGCTGCTGGAATGTATTCAGGGGATAAGCTGAGACGCGATTTACGAGGAGTGCTCTCTCCTTGTCTTGCTCCTGCTTCCCTTTAAAATTCCTTGGCTGCCCTTAGTGTGGCATGTGTTTCCATTTATCCTATAGTTCTCAAGACTCAATGGAGCTCTTGTACTTCTGAAGGGCACTTATTAGGAAGCCCGTCTCCCTGACGTTGAGCTTGCACTGATCGAAACGGGGGGCCCCACAAACCATCACAGGGATATCTATGCAAAGGGGGGATGTTTAGCACCAAAGTTAAGGACTGTGCATGCTTTGGCAGAATTACAAAAGGAAAATAAATGGACAAAGTATGTTACTTTATTATTATTATTATAGGGTGTGTGTGGTTTATTTGAACATCAACAAAAACACAATAGAAAGGGATAAAATGTAAAGGAAAAGCCCCTTTGCTGTCATCCAACCATGAGGAAGCTGTTAGCAGTTTTAAGAGCATCCTTCCAGAAATATCTCCCTCATGTATGGACATATATGTCCTTTTGTTACTTTTAGAAAATTCAAATGGAATCATAACAGAATTTTGTTCTGTGCCTTGCCTTTTTTGCTTAATTTTTCTTGGAGGTCTTTCAACTTTAAGAGGTAAAAATGGCTGTATGATATGTAACAATAAGTGTGGCTGATTCCAATTTTCTCCATTTGATTGTTTCCGGTTATTTCTCATGCTGCAATGATCATCCTTTTTTATATGTCTCTTTTACCTTGTCTGAATGTTCCTGTAGAGTAAATGCCTAGAACAGGAATAGCTAGTGCAAAGGGCATGTGCATTTTAAATTTTGACCAATATTGCTGAATTACTTTCCCAAAAAAGGCAGCTGACGTATCCCTCACCTTTAAAACAGCAAACTATACAACTCCCAGACCTTTGTCTCCGAATCTGCACATCTTTATGTTGGATGCAAATCACACATTGTTTGGCTGGTTTTTTTTCTTCCTCTGCCTTTTTTGCTTATTTTCTTTTGGGATATTTGCTTTTTTACTTCTTGACTTTCAAAACTCTTTGCTGGTTAATAAATCTAACTCATAGACTGTGCAACATGTTAGAAATATTTTTTTCTAATATGTCATTTGTATTTTGACTTTCATTTATGGCACGTTTGCCACATAAGAGTTTAAATTGATATGTATCTAAATTTTTCACTGTTTTTCGCTTTTGGATTTCAGGTTTGTGTTTGCTTAGAAAGTTTTTCCCCACTTAGAGTCAGAGTCAAATAATGTAAAAATTTTCATTTAGCTATTGGGCAGCTTAGAAGCCAATACTAGACTGGACAAATAGAGTAGCATGTTGAGACTTACCCTGAGACTTTAGTTTCTAATGCAGCGAATCCATTGGGATCACTTATAAAAAAGGATTTTACCCTATTAATCTTTACTAGAATGGATATTTTTAAACTTAATTTTTTTGTGCTTCTCATTGTAGGAGTCCTTTGAACGTAGCTTCCCTGAGTGTTCATTCAGTTCATTAGTTATTGAGTTCTTACAGTGGATGACATCTTGCTAGTCTATAGGCTTCATAGGGTTTTAAAAAATGAATATGAAATATTCCCAAACCTCATTAATTACATGCCGTAGAAGAAGGCATCTGTAGACAAAACCCAGAGATCAAGGCAGAATGTAACAACTCTCCTGAGAGTACTACAAAATGCCACGTGGTTCAGAGAAAGGACATCACATATGGTTGTGAGGTCAGGGAAGAATTTTATATTAAAGTGACATGAGCTTTGAGATGGGCCTTGATGAAATGGTTGGATTTCAATGGGTGTGGATTTTGGAGAAAGGGCATAAGAAGTATGCATCTGTAATTAGAAACCTGTGCATTTGTTCTGGGAAGAGTGAGAGGTCCACTTTGCGGGTGTGTGGAGAACTCACAGGGGTGCAATGAATGAGGAGTCCAGAGTAGGGCTGAGGGCATCTTGGGAAAGGCCTCTGAGAATTTTGCTCTCCATTTGAAAAGGAATAAGAGGCATTCACATTTTTGGAGCAATAATAGATGGGATAGATTGGAAGTATGAAATATTTGAAGGCAGAAAGGCCCATCACTAATTGTAGTTTTCCTGGAGTAAAGAAATAAAATGCTTAATTTGGAGTAGTACTGGAAATGGGGAAAAGCAGACCTGAACAATATTCTCAGTTTATAATCTATAAGAGGATACTGGGGCTGAGGAAAAGAACAAGTTTAAAAATGACCAAGATTTCTAGCCTTCATTTGGTTCACTCTCTTAGCATGCATTGAGTGCTTGCTTTATGTCAGCACTGCGCTGGGCGTTTGGACTAGAGGAGTTGAGGAGTTGGCACGAGACAGGATGCCTGCTCTCAAGGGGCCACAGACAACAAACAGGCCAGGATGATGGCAGGTATAAGGAAACCATGAATAAAAATGGAGAAATTAAGAAGGGCTTGTTTGATGGGGAGCCCTGATAACTTTGATTCTGTGTCTTAAAACTTCAATTCTTGCTTCAGATAATTATCAATTTAATTATTTCTGGTGGTGTTCTCTTTCTCTCTTCACCCTGGTATACTACGGAGTGATACAGGAAAATAAATTGTTATTCGAATTTTAAATAGGCTGCAAAGTTGGAAAGCACTTTAAAATCTGAGGCTGGTTGGCTTATCCACAACAGGAAAGGGAAGTTTGTTACACTAATGATTAGAATAGATCTTTGATTTCTGATGATATCTTAGTTTCTTCACCTGTGAAATAGAGACCTGTCCTAAAACAGTCCTTGTACTTTGCTCACAGTTTGGTGAGTCATAAATTTGGGAAGGTCTTGCCTGGGCATTTCTCTGCACGGGGCTGCACCAGGGCTGAACATGCACAATGGCTCACTCATGTGGCTGGCAGTGGCAACAGCTGTCAGCTGGGATCCCAGAGGGGGCCACTGACCAAGCATGTAGTCTCTCCAGCATGACAGTCTTGGGCTAGATAGACTCCTTGCATGACAGCTGGCTTGCCCCACAGCAAGTGTCCCAGAAGAACCAGGTGGAAGCTACAGGGCCTTTCTCTACCTTGCCTTGGAAGTTAGATGGCATTACTCCCTTTCTGTTCCATTGATTACTCCAAGGAAGGCACCAAGGTCAGCCCAGATTCAAGAGAGGAGGATATAGACACCAGCTCTTTATTGTAGGAATGTCAAAAGTGTAAAGGTTATGTTTTTAAAACACTACAATGTAGCAATACCATCTTACCTCATGAGGTTGTCTTGAAGACTAAATGAAGTAATATATGTACAACCCTTAGAACAGCACCTGACCAAAAATTATTAACAATGGTGATGATGGTGGTGGTGGGAGTGTGGATGGGGATGAGGATGATGAGGAGGATGGTGAGTAGCTGCACTGCCTTTCTGCAAAATGTCCCTTGTTGTCTGGCAGGTTGAGTTTTGGAAAGAATGGTTTTACCTAACTCATATTTCCTATAACTGTGAAGGGGATTGTCATCGGTTAATTGCGTTAATCTCATCACATTCTAACTAAGAATCCAGGGAGGGGTTGCTATCCACTGTGTTCCAAGGGAGACCTGAATATAAGCTAAATTCTATTAGGAAGGGCAAAACAAGAAAGAGAGGGTAGTTTCAACCAACAATGACCTCTACATGTTCCTCGTTAAATACTCTTTCTTATATTACATTTCTTCCTTTCATATTATGAAATAGCATTGGAGAAGAAGACTAAAATTTCCAAAAATTCAGTGGAAAATAGTGTTACTTTTTCTTTCTTGGGAAATAGAACACAAAGGAATAAAATTTAAACATTTCTAATAACAACATTTTTTTTTTTCTGAATTGGAGGTTAAGTTGCCCAGGGAATAACATGCCTACGGACACGTGAGGACTATTCTACCTTCATCAGTTTGCAGTGGAAAATTTAGTACTATTGGCTATTCACATATCAGATATTTTACACCATCATATAAAAAGACCTGGTTATTTTCAAAGCTTCCAAGAAATGGAGTAAAATACTAATGCCCTTTAAGTGAACACATTAATAAATCAGGAAAGAGAGTTTGGTTATAAGAGCTGAAACTCTAGGCATCTGTGTCAGAACTCAGTATTTCCTCTCCTAAAATGGATAGAAGCCTACAAACTCACTGCCTACCCTCTCCCAGAGCACCATTCCCCATAGAAAACCCCATAGAAAAACACTAACATGCCTGGGTCTCAGGAGGATTCAAGCCACACTCAGATGATCTCCTAGACCCCATTTTACTTCCAACTGGCAGGAATAACAGGAATGGTGAATATCAATTCTGTTCTCAAGAACTTACCCCCAAACAGTGAAATTGTATCTGCTAGCTGCCTCATTACTGGTTGTGAAAACATCACCAAAGATCTCGCACAGTTCAAGTAGCTGTGAGTCATTCTCTTCAATAATTATTACTAATGACCTAATTGTTTTCCCTGGGCAGAAATAGCAAAGCTTCTCAAGACTTCAAAATCAACCACTACTGTCTTTAGCACAAACAGATCAATAAGCAGGTATCTTAAAAATCTAAAGCTTGATGAAATTATTATGTATTATGAAATTACACTGTAATTTTACAACTACATATTTTCCTCAGCACTCAGCATAGCATCCCCTCAAACTGGCTTCCAAACTTTGACATGTGCATTCTAAGAGAAGTCTGGGGACTACCCTCACTCAGGGTACACATACTCTGTCCCATCAAATAGCAAATAGACACAAAGTTACAGTATTCCGGTCATTATACTGCAGAAAATTATTTACAGAAGCAGCAAACCTTTCTTAGGAAAGTTATAAGCTAGGCTGCTGGCTCTTTCCTTTGAATCCAGCCTCGCTCACACCATAGAAGCCAGAGAGATGTTGATGGATCTGTCAAGTTCATAATAAAAAATAACAGAGAACTCCTCAGGTAACTGAAGGTGATTTGACCCACGTGTGGGGAGGAAACAGATGACGGCGTGGAGGGAGCTTTTCAGACATGACCTTTTCTTCCTCCTTCACATTGCTGAGGAAGGTCAATCCTACCTAGGTGCTTCAAGAAACAAACCCCTGCTGGCAGTGAGGCTCGGGGTGTCGAGGCTAGACAAGCAGTAGCAGAGGAGCACTGCCTGGGAGGGGGTCGAGCAGATGGCCAGGATTTCAGCATCTCCGTCCTCCCTGTTCCCCAAGGGGTAGGTAATTACAACTGAGGGAGACTATATTTCTGGGAGCACAGATGATTCCCCCAGAGGCTCTTTTCCCTGCACCCTCCTACCACCTGAACCCACTGGGACCTGCACAAATTAGGGCCTTGGCAGTATCCACTTCTCCAAAGACCCAAGACCAGCCTAAGTAGTAAATATGCCTAAGGAAATAAGAACTCATTTGGAAAGTAAACAAGACTGCTTTGGAGGACAACTGTTAAAAAAGAACGGTAATAAATGGAACGGCTAAAACCTGATGAAGCATGGTTATTGAAGTAGACATACAAGGTGTTCAACACACATATGAAATATTCCCCAAAGATAAGGAAGGATGTTGGAAACATGACATAAAACGTGAAGCCCTAAAAAGGAGTCAAATGGAAAATCAAAGAATGCAAAGTTTAATTTTTTTTAAGTTTCAGTAAATGCATTGAATGCCAAATGGATTCAGCTGAAAAACCAATTGGCGAGCCAGAAGATCTCAGAAATTCTCAGAGGACATCAGCAATAGTCAGAGAGAGGAAAAACTTAAAAGATAAGTGAAGCAATATGAAGAATAGCATATTTTGATCAACATTCATATAAAAAGAATCCCAGAAGGAAGGAAAACAATCAATAGAAAAATGGAAGGAAACATATGAGAGAAAGATTGAGAACCGCCCAGAAAAAGGAAAAGGTATAAAACCTCCTACCGATGGGCTTAGTAGAGTGCAAAACAGGATAGAAAAAAAGGTGACAGGCATACCTCAATAGGTTGTAATAACATTTATGTAAAACAATGATAGAACATTCTAAGAGCAGGTCAATTATTAAAGGATGAGAACTAGATTGACCTCAGACTTCTCAATAGAACACATAATACAAGAGGCTATCAAGTAATATTTTCAAAATGTGGAACCAAGAATATTAAATAAAACCATTATTTAAATGGGACTATGAGACCTGGAAATACTTAAAAGATTTATCATGCACAAGCTTCTTGGGAATATTCTTAGAGGAAGTATTTCAAGAAGATGAAAAGTCTAGGAGGACAGTATGAGCTGTGTCACAGAGTATGCAAATAAAGCTTAGCAAATTTTTTACTGTTGATGACATAGAGAACTTACAAATAGAACAAACAACAAAAATATATCTTAATGAAAATCTGGAACTAAAATATAGCCTCAAAATACATATCAATTTATTGCTTCAGAGGTGAGATGGGGTAGAATGAGAGTGAGGTGAAAATATGCTAAAGCACTTTTCTTCTTGTTTGCGAGGAAGATGTAGAAATTGAAAAGCTCAGCAAATTTATATGGAAAAACATAAATATGATCTTACAGATACAAAGGAAACTACCAGAAGACAAAAATATAATGTATAATTTTTAGACCAATAGAAGAAGATTTGATCCACCCAATGGAAAGTAGGAAAAGAGAAAAAAAAAACAAAATGTTTAAAAAGCAAGGGAGGATTCCTGGTCTGGGAAAAAAGGCATGGACCATTTCTCTCTGCTTCTTCCCACTAAATGCAATTCTAAATCCTGAAAATAATGCAAGAGCTAATTGAATGAGAACTCTGAAAGACTGTGAGAGGACAGAAATCTGCCTTGGGACTGCAGGACTAGAGGGAAAACATAGCTTCAGGGCTTCCTACATACCCACCTCATGAAAAAAGATGACCTAGACCTGGATTTCCTGACCTCCAACCAAGCAACCAAAGGCAGCTCAGCTAGGTTTATTCCTGCCCTGGATTTGGAGCCCTGCTAACAATAAGCAGCCAGGGGAGAGCTCTCCTTCCCTCCTGGCCTCCAACTCCCTTCCCCTCCCAGAGACACCTGGTTAGCCAGAAGCCCCTGGCAAGAGGGACCCTGCCACAACAGATGCACAGCCTGGGAAGTGTTCTCCTCTCCCCTCCCTGCCCCACCAGGGGCAAGGGGAATTCTGCCACAGTAGGTACCCAGCCAGGGAAGTCTTCTTGTCCTCCAGAGTCTGAGACTTTACACCCCTGCCAAGAGACATTCAGTTACCTGACCTGGGGGGAGGCCCCTTCTGCCCCTTCAGCTAGCACCATCAAGGACCAGTGGAAGTTCTCCTAGAGCCAGATGAATCAAGCAGACAAACAACAAAAACAACAACAACAACACAACCAACTCCAAAACAAAACTCAAAGGCAAACAAATGAAAGGAACCACACTGCAATGGCTTCAAAAATAAAAATTCCATTGGAACCACATGTAGAAAAGTAGGACGGGACCTGCATGATAAAGCTAAACAGAATTCCCTCATAAAATAAAAAAATTAAATGGAACTCAACATTTTTTAACATAATGACCCAAGTGCCCAAGATATAATTAGGAACCATTCATCGTAACAAAAACCAAGGAAATCACAGTTTGGATGAGGAAAGACAATCAACTGATACCAGCATGGAGATGAATCAGATGTTGGAATTATGTGACAAGAATTGTGTACGGTCATCATGAAAATGCTTCATTAAACTATTACAACAAATGAAAAAATTAGAAAAGGTCAGCAAAGATATAGAAATTTTTTTTAAAAACCAAATGTAAATTATAGAACTAAAAATACAAAAACAGAAATAAAAATCTCACTGCATAGGCTCAATTGTAGAGTGAAGGTGACGGAGAATAGATTCAGTGAAATTGAGAACAGATTAATAGAATTTACCCAATCTGAACAAGAAACAATGGACTGAAAAAAATGAACAGAGCCTCTGGGCTCTGTGGGACATAGCAAAAATCCACCATTTATATCATTGGGTTCTAAAAGGAGAAAAGGAGAGTGAGGCTAAAGAATATTTGAAGAAACAATGGCTAAAAGCTCCCCGAATTTGGTGAAAGGCACAATCCTACAGATTCAAGAAGCTACACAAATCCCCAGGAGAATAAATAAAAATAAATCCACACTAAGACACATAAGAATTGAATTTCTGAAAACTAAAGACAAGGAAAAATCCTTGAGAACACCCAGAGAGATTTACTACCTATAGGGAAACAAAATTTCAATAACGGTGAATTTATCATCTGAAACTATGGAAGCCAGAAAGAAGTGGCACAGTTATCAAATGATAATAGAAAAGAACTGTCAACCTACAATCCTACATCCAGCAAAATTATCCTTTAAGAATGAAGAGGAAATAAATATATTCCCAGATGAAGAAAACTATCATGTATTTGTTGTTAGCAGATTAAAGATTAGCTAAACGAAATTATCTGGGAGGTACAGAAAGTGATATAAAATGATGAAAAGAGTAGAAACACAGTAGACTATCCTTTACCTCATGTGTTTTATGTATTGTATTATGGTGATTGAGACAAAAATTTTAATGTCATCTGATACTTAAGACAATAATATTTTATTTTATTTTTGAGACAGAGTCTCACTCTGTCACCCAGGCTGGAATGCAGTGGTGCGATCTCGGTTCATCGCAACCTCCAACTCCCACGTTCAAGCGATTCTCCTGTCTCAGCCTCCTGAGTAGCTGGAACTACAAGCATGTGCCACTGTGTCCAGCTAATTTTTGCATTTTTAGTAGAGATGGGGTTTCACCGTATTGGTCAGGCTGTTCTCCAACTCCTGACCTCAGGTGATCCACCTGCCTCGCCCTCCCAAAGTGCTGGGATTACAGGCGTGAGCCACCATGCCAGGCAATAATATTTTAAAGTGCAGAAGGTAGAGGCTGAAATGGAAGGGAGGTTTATTTGCATACTTAAAGTAGTAAAATATTGGTGCCAGTTGATGGTGATGCCACCAGCATATTGTAATACACAGAGCAATTATTATGCAAAATATGCAAAGAGATATAATCCAACATATTATAAATAAATTGAGATGAAACCCTAAAAATAGGTCCATAAAAATATGCTCAAATGATTTTTGGCAAAGGTATAAAAGTAATTCAATGAAGGAACAATAGAATTTTTAACAAATGGAGCTGGAGCTATTGAACATTTATAGACAAAAAGATGAACTCAAACTAAGTCTCCTACTTCATACAAAAATTAATTTAAAATGGATCAAGGACCTAATTGTAAAATACAAAACTATAAAACTTTTAGGAAAAAAAAAGGAGTCAGTCTTTGAGACCTAAGGCAAGGCAAAGATTTCTAAGACTCGACACTAGAAGCACACTGAAGTAAAAGGAAACATTGATAGACTGAACCTCTTTGAAGTAAAACCTTTTGCTCTGTAAAGATTCATGTGAAGAGGATGAAAAGACAAGCTAGAGAATGGGAGACATGTTTGTAATCATATATATCTGACAAATTTATTAGTATGTAGAATGTATAATGTCTCAAAACCCAACACTAAAAAATATTAATTCGAGTAGAAAAGAGGCAAAAAACATAAAATACACCTCACTGAAGAGGCTATATGGATGGCAAAGAAGCACGTGAAAAGACAGTCAGCATCATTAGACATGAGGGTAATGGAAATTGAAGCTGCAATGGGATAACATTACACATCTCTCAGAATGGTAAAAACAAAAAAAAATTATAACACCAAATATTGGTGAGGATGCAAAGAAACAAGATCACTCATGCATTTTTGATAAGAATGCAAATGGTTGGCCACTCTGAAAAACAGTTTGGCAGTTTCTTACAAAACGAAACATGTAACTATGATACAACGCAGCAATTGTGCTGTTGGACAATTGTTTCAGAAAAATGAAAATTTAATTTCACACAAACACCTATGCACAGATGTTCATAGCATCTTTTATTCATAATATCCCCACACTAGGAGTATCTGAGATGTCATTCTGTGGGTGAATGGTTAAACACGCTGTGGTACATACATAGCATGGAATACTACTCAGCAGTTAAAAAGGAATAAACAATTGATACACGAGTCTCCAGGGAATTATGCTGAGCACACATGCACACACACAAAAGCCAATCCCTGAAGGTATCTACTTTATGATTCTGTTTATATAACATTTTTGAAATGACAACATTTTAAAAAGGAGTAACAGACTTAGTGGTCTCCAGGGACTAGGGAGGGGGAGGCATGGGACGTAGGCAGGTGTGGTTATAAAAGGGGCGTGGATATTCATGTATAATTGAATTATTCTGTATCTTGAATGTGGTAAGGGGTACCTGAACTTACACAAGTGATAAAATCGTTTAAAACTATGAAAACACACACACAATGGGAACTCTGACGAAGATCAGTGGATTTTATCAATGTCAATACTCTGGCATGATATTGCATTATTGTTTCGCAAAGTGTTACCATTATGAAGAACTGGGTAAAGGTACATGAGATCTCTATACTCTTTCTTACAATTGTATGTGAATTTAATAAAAAGAAAAAGGAAAATAGAAAAAAGAAAAAAGGGAATTTTTTTAATTGAAAGACTTGGCTGAAATCAATGAGAAAACACCAATAATTACACAGTAATAAGAGTACATGGGTTAAAACCAGCAATCCAAAGATAAAATCTTAGAATGGGTTTTATGCAATTCAGCAAATGTTTTGTATTGGAGTCATTTTAAAAATATGCAAATAGACTGAAAACATAGAATGGTAAAAAGATAAGCTGGGTAAAATTGAACTAAAAGAGTGTTGGAATAACAATTTTAATATCAGACAATTTAGACTTTAAGGCTAAAATATCATATCAACAATGAAAATTGCCATATACAGAAAAGAAGCAGTTAGAAAATATAATGATTGGAACCCCTAGGTATCTAACATCATAATCTGAGACTCATAAAACAACCAATAAAACTATGGGAGGAAATAGAAGAATCAAGAATTATAGTTGGAAATTTAAAACACTCATTTCAGAAACTCATAGATGAAGAAAACAACAAGAAAAACAAATATATAAAAATTTTAATAGCATAATATGCCTTCATTTCCACTCAGTGAACACAATGCTTATTCTTTTTGGACACATATGGAAAATTTACAAAAAATCAGTGAAGTACTAGGTGATAGGAGAACCCTCAGATAATTTTATAGAGTTAATTCTCAACCAGTATGTAATAAAATTAGATATTAATCTAACAAAAAGGGAGGTGAAAAAAATTTATTCTATTTAGAAACGAAAAAACATATCACTATACAGCCCTTGAATTAACAAGGGAACCATTAGGAAAGATAGTGAAAAGGCTGTCTGTAAAATCTGCTGGACAACAATGCTGTAAATTCTAAAAATATATATAATGCAATTACAGAAAAATATTTCAAATTGATAGATTTTGTGATAGGCCCACAAGTGTTTCTTAAATTATTTTCCATATTTTTCTGTATATTTAAAATATTTAATAATTAAAACTTTAAATAAACATATATTGGACATGGTTAAAATATTACTCAGACAAAAATTAAGAGCTTTAAATATGCTTATTATAACATTAAAATTTCAAAAGAAGAAAATATGAAAAAGAAAACAAATGAGTTAAGTGTTTACAGAAGCTAATAAAAAGTAAGATAATAAATCCAAAGAAATGGGGAAAATGGAAATATAAGATAAAAACAAATCAATGAAATAGTGAACAAAGATCAATATGAAGATTAACAAAGGAAAAATTAGTTCTTTGAAAGGAGTAATAAGATAGCAAACCTTTGATAAGACTGAATAAGATAAATCAGAAAAAGAATAAGTAAAACACATCCTGAAAAGGAGATCTACAAACAAGCAATTTTTAAAATAGTTTTTAAAAATATGAACAAACATGTAACAATACATTTGAAATTCATTAAAAAAGGATTAATTTATATAAAGGATATAAAATATTAAAATGGACAGAAGAATAAATGGAAAACTTGAATAGAGTATAAAATTTAAAGATATTGAAGTGGTAATAAAATGTCTCCTTCAACAAAACCCTTGGGAAAAGGATAGGGAACCCAAGAAAAGAATAAATAGGCAATGAATATGAAAAGATAATTCACAGAAGAAAATCTGAGTGGCTATGAAATGATCCTAGTGGAGAAATGCAACTTCAAATGAGATCCCACCTTTTACCTATTAGATTGGCTAAAATTAGGAAAATAAAAATACCAAAGTGCTCCCAACTAAGGACTGTTGTTTCTAGTGTGGACCAGACCCCATTCCTGCACTCCTGCTGCAGTGCATCTCTCAGAAAATCTATTCCCTCTCTCCCTCCCTCCCTCCCTCTCTTCCTTCCTTCCTTCCTTCTTCCCTTCCTTCCATCCTTCTTCCTTTCCTTTCCTTCCTTCCTTCCTTCCTTCCTTCCTCCCTTCTTGCCTTCCTCCTTTTCTTATATTTTCTTTCTCTTTTTGTTATTTTATATTGGCGTAGACATTAAATACATACATCATGAATGTACTGCTTGATGATTTTTCACTCATCACCATCAATAAATAAAATGCTTCTTGTAAATGAGAAGTCCCATTACCCGTTATGAGCCACCATGCCTAGCCTATTTTACTTTTATTTTTGAAGAAAATTCAAATAATTGCATAGTTCTAGATTGCCAGTTAATTTCTTTCAGCATTTTAAAGATGTTTTATTGTCTCCTAGCTTTCACCATTTCTGTCATCCATATTTTTGTTCCTTTGAAGTTAATTTGCCTTTCTTTTCTCTACCTGCTGTTAAGAGTTTTGTTCTGTCTTTGATGTCTAGAAGTTTCATTATGATGGGCCTAGGTATGTGTTTTCTTTGATCTTTTCCTATTTTGAGTTGTAGTGTTTCCTAAATGTGTGGTTTGATGTTCTTTGTCAATACATGATATTCTTAGCTGATAATCTCTTCTAATATTACTTCTACCTAATTCCTTCTTTATCCTTCTGATCTCATCATTTATGGACATGGGCTTTGAGAGAATGTTAATTAATATGTCCAAGAAAACAGGGAACATGATGGAGAATTTTGACAGAGAACTGGAATATATAAAAGAAAATCAAATTAAAAGTAACTGAAACTTAGAACACAATAGTGGATTGAACAGCAGATTCGAGACAGTAGAAGGAAGGGTTATTAAATGGAAGATAGGTCTGTAGAAAATATCGAGCGTGAAGCTGTCTGGATGGGTGAAAATATATATTTTCATTGAAAATTCCTGATTTTTGGTTTTCCAAAAAAAAAGTCAAAATTTTTGTCAGCATTGAATTTACATTCCTCATAGTTTCAGTGTGCCTGAGCTGATGAGTTGATGATGTGCTCCATATACAGGGATATGTACTCCCAACTAGCCATAGTCACTCCTTTCTATTACCTTCTACCACTGAGGCTGAATATTAGTTGTCATGGTGTATGTCATCCCTTCCCTGCTCCACACATTTACATTGCGTGCTGCGCATGCTATATATTTGAGTTCATGATGCATGTTGAAAATGCCATAAAGATACCCAAAAATGTGAAAGAGACTTGGAACTGGGTAACAGGCAGAGGTTGGAACTGTTTGGAGGGCTCAGAAGAAGACAGGAAGATGTGGGAAAGTTTGTAACTTCCTAGAGACTTGTTGAATGGCTTTGACCAAAATGCTGATAGTGATATGGATAATGAAGTCCAGGCTGAGGTGGTATCAGATAGAGATGAGGAACTTGTTGGGAACTGGAGCAAAGGTGACTCTTGTTATGTTTTAGCAAAGAGATGGGCAGCATTTTGCTCCAGCCCTAGAGATCTCGGGAACTTTGAACTTGAGAGAGGTGATTTAGGTTATCTAGTGGAAGAAATGTCCAAGCAGCAAAGCATTCAAGACGTGACTCGGGTGCTCTTAAAAGAATTCATTTTTATGCATTCATGAAGAGATGATTTCTAATTGGAACTTATGTTTAAAAGGGAAGCAGGGCATAAAATTTTAGAAAATTCACAGCCTGATGATACAATAGAAAAGAAAATTCCATTTTCTGAGGAAAAATTCAAGCTGGCTGCAGAAATTTGCATAAGTAACAAGCAGCCAAATATTAATCCCCAAGACAATGGAGAAAATGTCTCTAGGGCATGTCAGAGGTCTTCATGGCAGCCCCTCCCATTACAGGCCTGGAGACCTAGGAGGAACAAATGGTTTTGTAGGCTGGACCCAGGGCCTTGCAGCTTTGTGCAGTCTCAGGACTTGGTGCCCTGTGTCCCAGACATGGCTAAAAGGGGCCAACGTACAGCTCAGGCTGTTGCTTCAGAGGATGCAAGCCCCAAGCCTTGGAGGCTTACATGTGGTATTGGACCTGTGGGTGCACAGAAGTCAAGAACTGAGGTTTGGGAACTGCTGCCTAGATTTCAGAGGATATACGGAAACGCCTGGATTTCCAGGCAGAAGTTTGCTGCAGGGGTGGAACACTCATGGAGAACCTCTGCTAGAGCAGTGTGGAAGGGAAATGTGGGGTCAGAGCCCCCACACCGAGTCCCCACTGGGGCACTGCCTAGTGGAGCTGTGAGAAGAGGGCCACCAACCTCCAGACCCCAGAATGGTAGATCCACTGATAGCTTGCAGCATGCACCTGGAAAAGCTGCAGACACTCAATGGTAGCCTGTGAAAGCAGCCAGGAGGGGGACTGTACCCTGCAAAGCCATAGGGGTGGAGCTGTCCAAGACCATGGGAACCCATCTCTTGCATCAGCATAACCTGGTTGTGAGACATGGAGTCAAAGGAGATCATTTCAGATCTTTAAGATTTGACTGCCCAGCTGGAATTTGGAGTTGCATGGGGCCTGTAGCCCCTTTGTTTTGGCCAATTTCTCCCATTTGGGATGGAGCATTTATCCAATGCCTGTACCCCTAATGTATCTTGGAAGTAACTAACTTGTTTTTGATTTTACAGGTTCCTAGGTGGAAGAGACTTACCTTGTCTCAGATTAGACTTTGGACTTGGAATTTTGGGCTAATGCTGGAATGAATTAAGACTTTAGGGTACTGTCGGAAACGCATGATTGGTTTTGAAATTTGAAAGGGACATGAGATTTGAGAGGGGCTGGGATGAAATCACATGGTTAGGCTTTGTGTCCCCACCCAAATTTCATCTTGAATTGTAATCCCCATAATCCCCAAATGTCAAAGGAGATACCAGGTATAGGTAATTGAATCATGGGGGCAGTTTCCCCAGTGCTGTTCCCAGGATAGTGAGTTCTCATGAGATCTGGTGGCTTTATAAGGGGCTCTTTCCCCCTTTGTTCTGCACTTCTCCTTCCTGCCACCATGTGAAGAAGGTGCCTTGCTTCCCCTTCACCTTCTGCCATGATTGTCAGTTTCCTGAGGCCTCCCCAGCCATGCTGAACTGTGAGTCAGTTAAACTTCTTTCCTTTATAAATTAACCAGTCTTGGGCAGTTCTTTTTAGCAGAATGAAAACAGACTAATACAATAGAGTCTAGCAATAGAGTGGAGAACAACATAGTTACAAGCCCTGCCCTCAGGGAAAAGAAAACAATAATCGCATAAATAATTAGAATTGTGATAAATACTCTGAAATACAAGTAAAAAATGCTAAGAGATCCATCATATTTTCCAGTTGGAAGGCAGGGAATGTTTCTCCCAAAAAAGTTATTTAAGCCGAGTTCTGAAGATAATATGATTTAGTCAGATGAAGGCCTGAGTATATGTCTGCTGGTGGGGAATGGATGGAGAGAGATGATCTAGCTTGGAAGAATTGGACAGGTCTGAGGATTCAAAGCAAATCAGTAGGGCTGGAAACACAGATATGAGCAGAAACTGTGTTGTATTGGGCTGCTGAGTCTGGAAAAATACATAAGATTTTGGATGCCTTTGCAGACCAAGCAGCTGAGGACCAACACATTTCATGGTGACTTGATGGTGTGCAAATTTAGTCCCTCCGATGAATCTTCTAGTTGAAATAATTTATCACTGTGAAATTAAGTCATCAAGTATAAGATGACTAGCTGACTTTTAGCCAGGTAGGCAAGCTATTGACCTGGTATGATGAAACATCACTGAGTTCATTTTTATGCCTTTGTTTCCTCTCTGTCTCAGCTGCAAGTGTCCACTGCTTGGGAAAGTGTGGGAAGCTGACTTGGAAGCTTGTCAATTGCTTATCCAGAGCCTACAACTCCAGGAAGCCAGGGGAAGCCTGTCTGTAGAAGATGAGAGGCAGATGGATGACTTAGAGGGAGCTGCCTGTACAGCTGCTCCTCCCTTTCCCCCTAGGCTCCACTCCGAGGATAAAAGGAAGACCCCTTTGCAGGCATTGGAAGAATGGAAAGCTCACTTCATCCCCTCTCTGCACTGTGCTGGAGGTGAACAGAAAGAGGTCTGTCCTTTCTACATGGCCTCCAGAGGGGACCCCTATTCTAAGGGGTGCTTTGGGACCATGCTCCAAATGGGAACAATAAATATTGGGAGGGCTTCCCATTGAGCATATAAACTTTTAAAAGTTTCAATAACTCTTGAATATGATTACAAAATAAAGTAGAATTTTTGTAGAAGTTTGAAATATAGAAGAGCAAAAAAACCCAACTTTTGGCATATTTAGTTCCATTTTCATTCTAATTTAGTGGCTAGAATTAGAATATGCAGTCTAATATAGAATTACCATATATAGCATACATTATATATGTCATATATAACATAGTTATTATATACACTATAGATTATATATGCCATACATGGTATTTAACATATATACTATATATAATATATCATATATATTTAACTATGTATTTCGAATCTATATATTACAATATATTATTTATTTGAATGAAACATTCAAATATATGTATTTATCCCATTAATTGTTTTTACCAAAACTAGATCATCATGAATGTTTATAATGTTCTTCTTTCATAAACACAACTAAAGTTTGGCCTGAGATATATGTATTACAAATTAAAATATGGTTTTATTTAACTTTCTTTTTCTCTCCCCTCTTTCCTCTCTCCCTTCCCCTTCCACTCCTCACTTTCGTCCTCCCACCCTAACAAGAGTCTTTTCCATAAAAAGGCCCTAGGAAGTTTTTCCTGATTTCAGTGCCATGACCTGAGTCTTCAGAGCTCTTTGTTGGCCCAGGTTCCCAGGTGTTCTGAGTGTGGAAAGGAAATAGCATGGAGAGGCTAGAGGAACATGACACATAGCTTTCAAGTCTCATGGTTGATGTTAGATGTTAGCTGTGCTTCCTCCCTGGGTCTTTGCCAGGACTCACCACTGGTGGGTGGGGAAATTGCCACCTCCCCAGGCCAGCCCTGCCAGTCTCACATCCCATCTGCAGGACCACGGCCTTCAGAGAGCAGACATTTGTGTTCTTAGTCACTGCCTCTGGACTGCTTGGAAAATTGATCCTTGATCCTACATTTGGATTGCATGGTCTTATAAGAAAGCAACCACTGTCACTCTGCATCCTTGCTGGCCCAGTCACAGGCTCTACGTTAATTTATAGACATCTGAACTCTTTTGTTAACCCAGGTGCTGAGGGTGGAATCCTCCAGCAAAGCCTGGCCTCCAATGCTCTGGGTAGAGGTGTTGAAAAGTTACCACCTGCTGCAAGTGGATGGCTTGAAAGAATATTCTGGGGTGGAGGGAAGTGCCACCTAAGCAAGGGTTTATTCCTGGGTGGAAGAAACTGCAGGCTCTGGGAATGAGTCTTTGAAGGTGTGTCTGGCTTTCCAAAGTGAGCTACCAGGAGGAGCTCGGTGTGGGGCAGTCAGAAGACACGCCAGGTATGTGATGGAGTCCCTGGGTCATTAATTCTGCTGGAGGCCAGGACTGATTCAGCAGAGATCCCTTACTCCTGTAGGGGAGAAAAATCAATATCTTTCCTTTACCCATCTAAAGGTTCTCAGCTGAGGCACCTATACAGACAGAGTAACAAGAGAAAAATGTACAAATGTGCCTAATATAAAATTTACATGACACAGGAGCCTGCCAAAAAAATGAAGACCCAAAGCAACAGAAACCAGTGTATTTTTTATGCTTAAGTTTGAAGAATAGCAGACAGATGTGGAGAAGTATAATTGGACAAAAGGAGTATGATTTAATGGCAATAAACTGGGAGGAGCTTAGCAAGGCCTGTTTGCTCGGATTCTTCACTGAATCCCTGTGTCTTCAGAGATAAGGATACTCCTTTCCTTTGGGTATAGGTTGCACACTTTAAAGATGAGGGTGTTATAATCTACTTTAGAGGAAGGTCAGAGAATTATTTATGGCCTGCTTCAGGAGAGAATGGCTGCAGAAGGTCAGAGAGACTTTCCTGCTTCTGCTGTTCCTCAAATGCCAAGGTGCCATATTTTGGGGTAGTGTATTCTGAACCCCATCACTCTCTCCCTCCCTCTCTCCCTCCTTCTCTGCCCTACCCACTGAGCCCTGAGCCCTCCAGGCTCTCTGGGGACAGACTTTTCCAGGCATAGGAGGATTCATTTTCCTGCATAACATTATAAGCACCTGTCAATTTCACTATCTGGCTATAAGAACACAGAGCTATATTTGTTGAAAAATAGGAAGCTTGGGGTCAAGGATGAATAAAGAGTGGAGCCTTATCCTAGGTCCTGTGGTGGCTGCTGTTTGAGTGCTCCAGGGGTCCCCCAGAAAGCCTCCCAGATCCTCTCCACCAACTGAAATGCTGAGGATGTCCTATATTTATTTGTTGCTTTCTTGGGGGTGAGTGGGTGCTTTAGAGGGGACCTTATAGCTTTTGCTGGCTTTCGGTATCATTTCCCTGTTCCTGTATCGCAGTGGTGGATTTATTTTCACAGAGAGGGCAGCCGTTCTTTGAATTCATGAGTGCCAAGGATTTTAAGACAACGTTTTCTGAGAAGGGCAAAATTATGGGGCCAGAAAACAGATAAATTGTTGCCAGGAAAGGGGAAGGGACTCATTACAAGAGCAACAGGAAGAAATTTGGTGTGTGGAAGTTGGGGACGGATGATAGAAGTATTCTCTCTCGATTGTGGTGGCAGTTACGTGACTGTGCATATGTCTAAATCCATAACTTTACATCGGAAAGAGTGAATTTTACTGTGTATGACTTTATAAGAATTATTAAAAAAAAAGTTTTTTTAAATGTCTACCTATTTGAAAACCAGGCTATAGATGTTTGAGTCAGTGCTTTTGTCTCAGGACTATCAAAAGGCAGTTTGGCCTTCTGGAAAGGGCACAAGGCTCAAGTCTGAGTCTGCCGTGATCCTCAGTTAGGCCTCTTAAAGGCCGCATCTCCACATCTGTTAAGAAAAACACCACCACGACATGAGAGGATAATGAAAACTATCTCATGAGGCTGTGATGAAGATTTAAATAAAAGGATGCATCTCAAAGTGAGAGACGCATACATAGTAGAGGCTAATTTGTGTTAACTTTTGTTTCTATCACTCTTTCTGGCAGTCACAAGCATCTCTAAAATGCTTTTTGTATGCATAATGCTAGCAACAGCTATTTGTTTGGAAGAGGTGTTGCATGACTCAGTCTCCAGGCTTAACTTTTCCTTTTGCATAAGGAGTTTGAGGGTGCTTGAGATTTTTAAATTTTCCTTTCCATGTATAATATACTCACTTTTTGTCAAGAAGTAGACATGAGCAATGAGTTAGTGGAAGATACCCAGACAGAGAAAGGTTTAACGAAGGAAAAATCTCGTTTGTATTCGGGTCCAGGGTTTTAGACTACGGAAGGTACAGGGAAATGATAACAAGGGTCTCATTAGGAAGGTGCTTTTGTTTTCCTGCCTGTGTTTTCCAGGGAGCCATTGAAGTCTGGGTACTTTGCATTTATCCTGTGGCTAAAATGTCTATTCACTTTGCAGCTCTGGGTTGGTTTTGCTTTGGAACTCCCTGCTGGGTCTGACCATCCTATACTGGTTTCTCTACTGAAGCTTGATGCCCTGGAGGCAGTCAATTTCTTTTTGACCCAAATCTTCCATGAAAAATTACTGACTTCTTATAGAGGTCCACAGGGAGAGTTTTCAAAGCCTTTTCCGTGCTTATCTGGCCAACGTGGTGATATGCATTCTGTTGATACTTTGTTATCACAAGTGATTTGTCATTGATTAACACCTTCCTGGGTCTACCGTCCTTGCCAGGCTGCTGAGCACCATTCCCCCATTTTACAGCTGGGCCCATTAAGGTGAAGCAATTTGCTTTGGACTTTGTTACAGAGGAAGTCAGCAACAGGGCTCAGTGCCAATCTTAGCATGAACTTCCTCGAATTGTAAGAGCCCTTTTCTTTTCCAGTTTCATGATAGCTCTTCTCCAAGCCTTTCTGAGGACTCTGGAAACTATCAGCTGCTGTTGGCCCTGGTTCATAGATGTTACAGAAATTGTATGGGGGCCAGACAGGAGCCAGGGAAGTCAGTGAGCCAGGCTTCCTCCGCTGTGAGGTGGCTCTTTTGTACTGGCTGTTCTGGCCGTAATATCTGCGTAATTTTTTTCTTTCCTGTCTGCAACCTAGCCGGCGGGGTGCTTTCTGTTTCCACTACTTTTTGTACATAATGGGCTCCCTGGACAGTACCAATCTCCCAGACTTCTCATCCCAGCTGCTTCCTTTCTGAGCCAGTAGCTCTCACCAAAGAGGTCAAAAGAGGACCTGGCAATGTTGAGTCATCGCATGCAGTATGTGAGTAGCCAGTGTGTGAACACAGCTGCAATGAAAGGAATTAGCAATAAGACACAACGCAACCATGTAGCCTCATTTGTTCAGATTGAGGTCTTCAAAAAGCATTGTAAGTTTAGGGTTGGAAAGGTGTGACACCTTTCCTCAGCCATCATTAAGGGCTAACACTCCTATAACAAAAACAAGTTAATAAGAGAAAAACATAACACATTTATTTAATCAGAGTTTTACATGACACAGGAGGCTTCAGAAATGAAGACCCAAAGACCCAGGGAAAACTATTTTTATGCTCAGGTTTAATGCAGAATAGTCAGCTATGAAGGAATGTGATTGGACAAAATGGGTATGATCTAATGGTTATAGACTGCGGGGGTGAGCGGACCAGCAAGTCCTGTCTGTTCAGATTCTTCCTGGACACTCTGCGTAGTATTTATTCCTCTTGGGTGTGGGGCAAGGACTCCTCTAAATGGAGGGTCTTCAAGGGAGAAGGAGGAGAGTGACCTTTCTAGGTTTTATGTTTGCTTTGGGGGAGAGGAGTCCTAGTTTCTAAGACTGGCTTTGAGGAAGAGGAATTCTGGTTTCTATGGCTTGCATCCAGGGAGAAAAAGGGGTGTGAGAGAGGAGGGCAAGAGAAGGTCAGAGAGACCTTGCTTCTGAGGCCTTCCAATCTCCTTTGGTTCAAAGTACTCAGCATACCAAAGTGTCACACTTCGGGGTATCATACTGTGAGCCACAACATAAGTATCTCCATTCCTTTTTTTTTTTTTTTACTCAATTTCACATGAAAAAAAGCTGGAAAAAGTGATCCACAATGAAGATGTTTGTCCTCCTTGTCTTAAACTGATTTCTATATCTAGAAATGTCTCTGTGGGGCAAAAGTGCTTCCTCTTCAGCCATAATGGTTCCAGATCTGATTTTTTCTTTCTCTGACACTTACTGGCCCAGGGACAGCTAGAAACTCACTTTGACTCTCCAAGGAGCACATCCCTAAATGTGTGATCTCTTGATATCTCTCCCACTTTTGAAAAGAACTGACAAGGGAAAAATGTTCACTTACCCATTAGCCGGTTTTGCTCTTTTTGTTTAATGTCTTTGGGGAGAAAGCAAAGAGCTAGGGCATGAAGAAAAGTTCTATCTCCACTACATTTTGAAGTTTTGCAAACCCAGCCATCTTTCCCAAGAGCAGAGCAGTAGAAGCAACCAGGATGCAACCAGGGTTGGTAATTGGTTGGTTAATTTAAAAAGTCAAAAAAGACAGAGAATCATAAAAGATGATACATGTGTATTTTAAATCTTTTTGTTTCTAGCTGAAAACGTGCCCTCTCATTTGCTATTCATTCGATATCGGACCAAGGATTTCTGTTTGTAGAGCCTGCTGATTGGCTTTTCACGTGACCCTCCTTGTGTAAACCTCACCTGTCATGCATCATTAACAATTTCCACTTTTGGTGTCTTTAAAGTGGGTTGGAAACGTTAAGAGCACTTGCAAAACAATTCTCGGCCTCCCCCTCTCTCTTAAATGTTATTGAGTCTTTCCAAGGTTTCCAGCTTACTTTTTATGGAAACAGGCACTTTTTTTTCACGCTAATATTTCATCGCTCTACGTAGTATTTTTTTAGATTGTATAATTAGGATTTTTAAATACAACTGGCCTACAGAAGTTAAGAAACAAATGCAACTTGACCAATAGAAACAGAAGTGCGCAGGCTTACTAAGACCCTGGCCCTGGCCTGGCCCTGGCCACTGAATTTGAGAGAGAAAGCAGAGTCCAGGGACAAGCTGGCAGGTGGCTAAGAGAGGTGTTTCTTCTGTTCAGTGAGCTGGCTCCTGCTGGTTCTCTCAGTTAATTACTGTCATCAGCTTGTCAGCCTCCTTCACCTGCCCAAGGGAAGGAAGGGGACTCCTTTGATCTGCTGGCTTCTCCTTCTTTCGGAATATGGTGGAAGCTTGCTCCATGCTCCAGGGCCTCATGGTGGCCCTTTTTCCACTAATTAAAAATAGTTCAGCGCTTCTGAGGAAAACAACCTCAGGGCTCTTGGTGACGCCGTTCACCTTGGAAATTCCTTGTCATTCACTGGTGCAGACTGAGGGATCGATAGCAGGATGGCCTCTGCCTGAATGGCAAGGACTCGTTTTCTGCGTTTGTAGCAGAGGAGGTGTTTGTTATCCAATGAATCCTCAGTGGTGTCCTGGGAGTAGCTGAGAATTTTTGTAATGTGGAAAATGAGATCGCACCCTGCCCCCTCATCATAGCTACAGTGCATTTGATTTCCCCACCACTGGGCAGCCAGGGCAGTTAAAGTCAAGAGCTTCCGCTCCCCAGGAGCTTCTGGTCCCCCCACAAGCTGGTCGTGAGCTATTCCTGCCCTTCCTAACCAGGAGCAGGCAGGAGATGAGGACTGGAGTTCCATGAAACTCCTGTGTAAAATTATCTTACCTCTGCCCAAGACTTACTGCACTGACTTTTTCAGTGAATCATTTAATGCCTTCCATTCTGAATATGCTGGTGTTTCTGCTTTGCCAGCCATTGGTTATTCCACACCCCCTCCTCCACCCGGCCCCCAGGTATTTCCTGGAACCATTGATTATGGCAGAGCAGATCTTATTTTGCTGATATGATTAGGAACCTCAGGCCAACAAGCTTGGGTAACAGTGAGAGAAAAGAAGAGTAGTCCTTTGCTCTTCTTTGTCTGAGTGCCTTTTGAGGGAAAGAGTAGATACCACCAACCATAGCATCCCTATCTCTTTCCAGCAAACTACAGGGGTGCCTGAGACTTTAGGGTGGGAAGCAAGCTGTCACTTGGAAGGGGTGACATCCAGAACCAGGATTAAATGCTGACATTTAAAAACAGTGACTATGGTAGTCTCATAGTTGCACAGTTTACAATAAAACACTTAAAGTTCAAATTTGTTTTACTATAAAGTGAACCTGGATGGAGTTTGGGATTTGATTCTGTCTTCAATAGTTTCCCTTTACAGTTCAATATTTCTTAGCTCAAAGAACGCATTCCCTTAAAAGGAATCCCTCAAACCACTTTTCATTTTTATTTTCTTATACAAAAGGGCCTTAGGGTTGGATGTCCCTATCCCCAGAATCTGAATCCTTTTGTTAAATGGACTGTATCTAGGTACTAGCCGGTGCCATTAATCTCATTTTGGATTCAAATGGATTATTTTTCTCAGAGGGTTCTAATGAAGTTTGGTTTTATTCAGATTTGACGAGCAAACTCAGTGTGCTTAAAGAAAAGCAGTTCACATCCTCTTGCATGATCGTGTAATATAAACTGTAGCTTTTCAAAGGTTGCCCTTCAAGTAAACTAGAAACCACAGGCCAATTAACATATGCCAATTAGCAAGAATTTCTTCTTCTAACAATTTGTTTGGTTCTGTTAATTACTTTTATTTAGAGCTTGTTTCTCCGAGCCACCTTCAAAACAAGCATGCAGATACTTGAAGACAATTCATTGCTTGCTCTGACCTAAAGAGATCTAAATATTTCAGATGCTTTCTTTACCACTGATGACATCTGGATGCTTTTAAAAGAAATACGCAGTTACTCAGGGAGTAACCGTGTAATTTGAATATTTGGATGAATACTCGTATCAGATAGAGTAATAAAGATATACCCTTAGTGTCTCAAATTTGCCTCTCTGCTTGTTGGCATTTACATGACTGTAGAACTTGGCATTTATATGAAAAGACAAACACCGTAAAATCTATGTCAAATACATGTGAAATACATTCTTTGTGTTGTGGGCAGGCATTTGTTTGAAGTAAATATTCTTTTTGTAGATAATATTTTAAAAAGAAAGAGAAAACCATATCGCATTCCTGGAATATATTTGCCAAGCATATATTTTGGAAAACAGCCCAAAGGAACATATTTAAGGCAGTGATTTTAATACTAAACTAAGGAAATAGTTTGGTGCCTCAGCTAAGCTCACGGATGGTGGTAATCACATCTGGTTTACCTCAAGCCAGAGGAGAAGGAGTGAAACTTCACAATGTAACGACCATTATGAGGCTCAAGTAGCATTTTTGGCTTGTAAGCACGTATGTGTGCTGTGTTCAATTTTATGTTTTAAAATTTTTTTAAAAACTTAAATACTGCTATAGCCCCAAAATATGTAAAATATGTAAACAGTTGGCTTGATGGCCATAAGGGAACACCTGTCTTTTTTTTTTTTTTTTTTTTTTTACTGTGTAACCTGTGACTTTACTGCAGGAATGAAATATTTTTGTGGATAGGCAAATATACTTTTGTGGGTAGGTATTGCTGATGCCTTATTACACAGCCGAGGGAAATAAGGATCTGGGTAAGCAGTTGAATCACAGCAAAGAGTACCGTATCCAAGGTGGAGGTTCATGCTAGAGCTACAGGTACTAACCCCTCCCCTGCACCTCTGATCCCTAGCAAGGGTGGAAGTAACTGATGACTTCTCAGCACAGCCCCCAGCACAATGTCTGAAAGAGAGACCTAAAGGGTAACTGCCTGTTTTCTCAGATTAATCTTAGAATCCTAGCAGTACTTCTTACTTCAGTTTGGAGATTTTTCTTATTCTGTTTCTTGACACTCTTACAGGCTTCACATAGCCCCTCCCTTTAGAATAACTCTTGACAGCATTTTAAGAAACAGACTATTTAAATCATCTTGATCTAGTGACTCAACCCAAGGTGTAGCCCATCTGCTCAAATTTGTGGCAAATCTCCACTGATGATAACATTTCTGCAAATGTATGCTCTATTAGGTGTGGAAGCTTTTCCTAAGTAGAATTGGCAGCCACAGTAGTACCTGCCTACCTAGCAATTTAACTTAAACAGTTTCCTCTTCCAAAGGTATTTTCTATTCAGAATAGAAATAATAAATATGATTTCCTCATCACTCTAGATACAGCCTGATGAGATATTGTTACCTGATACTTTCTCTTATCAAAACAACCATTATTATTTCATAATATATTCCCTACCCTTTCAATATAGCTCCAGTTCTAAAATTTTAAATGTTGGTATCTTCCACATGTCATAGGGAAAGACTTAAGCCTTGTTTATGGGAACTATAACTAAGTAAAAATGTCCTTGGAGACCCTGGTCATGGAATTTGTGACTGTTCTTCTACTGGGGCATGTGGTTTAGACATCTGCTCAGGCTAGCAACTGAATGCTTTTCTGGGTATACACTTTTATAGAAAAATGTTTTTTGAAAGTCACTTTAATGGGAAAATCCTGCCCAACAAAGGAAATCCTATTTTCTGTTTTTAAATCATGCTCCCTGAGTTGGGTGAGCAGGACAGAAATTTGACATCAGCTCTAATTCAACACAGCTGAAAATTTCTGCCCAAACATTCAGGCCTACGGATTTTGATCATGAGGTGAATTAAGCAAATTATATTTGAAATATTGCCTGGCTGAGTCGGTGCTACTGAATCATACCCGTGTGGAGGGACAGCAGGGAAGATGGTAGGGCTTTATTGGAGGCCAGTAAAAGCCATGTGTGTACAGCAGTATTGCGGAGGGCCCCAGGACCCCATGGCTGTCCCCGTGGCAAGAAAATTATCCCAGATAAGGCTGTTCTTGGCTACACTGAGGCAAAGGCATGTGTTCAGCATCCAGAAAGGTTCTTCTTGTTGGTTTTCCTTCCTGGCTCTTTACACTTGGGTGAAATGATCTCTTGGAAGTGTAGTCTGAAAAACAGCATAGCTTCTTCCAAGTTCTCATAAGATACAGGAGTCTCCATTCATTACTTCAACAAGCATTACTGAGCACCTTTTATGAGCAAGGTAGGACGACGGAGGCAGGGCCAGGACCTCATCATCTGGTGAGGGAGACAGGCGGTTGCACACACAGGGAGGAACTCCTCTTACCCAGAGGTAGGCAGGGTTGGAGATTCGGGATTGAAGCGTTCCTGGAAGAAGTGGAATCTGCAGAGTTTTGAAGAGAGGGGGTGTTAGGTGTAGCAATCAGTCCATTTACCTGTTGTAACTGCTTTTCATTCTGACCCACAGGGAAAACAATTATGCCTAGGGTTAAATGATGGGATGGATGTTCAGAAAGGAAAAAAATAATAATTTGAATTGCTGAAAGGACCGCCTGACAAGACAAATTACTGGAGAGTCTTCAAAGGCACTTTGAAATGCCGAGCAACCTGTACTTTAAATGATCCATTCAGAATTGCAAATCCTACAAAACTCCATTTCTGCTAGGAATCCCAGTGGCTTTGTAGTGGGTGGTATTTTTAAATATCAAGTATCAGTCTTGCAGGCTTTCTCTTTTTTGTCACATTTAATTTAAAGTACAAATGGGAGCAAAAGTTACAAATTGCACACAGAGAGACACTCAGTATGTGAAATTGTGGACATGGTTCAGAATATGTTCATTTGGAATCCACTGAGGTGATGGGAGAGATGGGACTGGATACTCATGTTCTTATTTGGAAAGGAGACATTCTAGCCGCCTTTCCCATGTGCCCGCTTGCTTTTCTCTGCTTCCAGCCTGATATTTTATGGACTTGTGGATGGGGGGTCCTGTGCCCATCATTGCATCCCAGATTGTCATGGTTGTCATCATTGTCACCTCCACTAAGTATGCCTCTGAGTCCTGGAGGGAGCATATCCCTTTAATAAGACTGAACCCTCCAGGAATTGAGACTTTGCAGAGTTCTGAGGGTAGAAGGGAAGAGAACACCATGTCTACAGGCGCCCGCTGTTTGCTTCTCTGATTTCTTTCCATCACCACTTTGCCCAAGTTACATGACTCTTTGGCCAGGTGCGGTGGCTCACGCCTGTAATCCCAGCACTTTGGGAGGCCAAGGCGGGCAGATCACCTGAGGTTGGGAGTTCAAGACCAGCCTGACCAACATGGAGAAACCCCGCCTCTACTAAAAATACAAAAATTAGCCTGGCATGGTGGCGCATGCCTGTAATCCCAGCTACTTGGGAGGCTGAGGCAGGAGAATCACTTGAACCCAGGAGGCGGAGGTGGTAGTGAGCCGAGATCATGCCATTGCACTCCAGCCTGGGCAACAAGAGCGAAACTGTCCCAAAAAATAAATAAATAAATAAAATAAAATGACTCTTCAAGCCTCATTTCTTGTATGTAAAAGAAGGAATTGAACTTTGAGGATGATTCCTAAGACCCCTACCAAATCCAGCAGCACTCTCTGCTTCTAGGTATTAAGATTCTCAGGGAAGGTTTCTGACATTCTTAGTAGTCCTGAAGGAGGCAGATCTTTGTAAATGCATTTGCTGTCCTGGGAAACAAGATAGTGTTAAGATAAGGAAGCTCCATTTCTCTTGCAGTTATAACCCAAGGCAGAGCCTCCTGATTAATACACCTGGCTTGCAACTCACTATTTTGGCTTAAACAGAAATGTCAGTGCTTCCAAAGCTTTCACTGAGACCCTTCTTTGAAAAAAAAGTTTCTTTTATTTTAAAAGAAGCAAACAAACTCTCTTCAACGGCTCCCTTTATTTATTTATTTAATTATGTAGCTTTCTATGAAGGTTTAGCAAATAAAACAGATAAAATTAGAAATTGGGGTAGGGTTGACAGTAAAAACCCTTTTCCTCCTACCAGGGGATCTCTGCAGAATAAGGCCTAAAGCCCACTGGTTTGAGAGAACGTACTCCAGCAAGGTGCTTTCCAAGCAAGGGAAAAACTAGAAGTAGTGAAATACGCTTGATGCTTCCTGCAGAGACTATGCCATCCTGTGTGACCGTAACATATAAACATCACATACCAGGAGGACATGATCATTTAAATAGACAGCAATGTTGTCCTTCAGTCTAGGCAGTGGGTGTGCCCCAAGGCCAGTGTGAGGGCCCGGGAGACAGGAATCTGTATATTTCTTACCTTTCTGCCTCTCATGATGTGAGCACCTTGCTCTGCTAAGTGTCCCTTGAAGAAAGAGCCACTTCTCCCGAAGCTGGAAGACAGTGAGGCCCTGTGGGTCGTATTGCAGTCAGATATATTGGACTCACTGTGGTATGTCTTCCTGAGGAATTTTCTAGGAAATTTTGACTGTACTTGGTGTATACACACACACACACACACACACACACACCCCTCAGAATATGTGCCTGTACTGTTCAATAACTTACACATTGAACCAGCAGCCAGGGATCTGGGATTACTGACCACTGGCGGTGGCCACTCGTTGTAATGTCTTTGTTGCACTTCCCAGCCTCATGGCCATAGTGCCCTGCATGGGTAGGAGCTCCCCTCCCTGAGACAAGTCTGGGCATTAGCACTTTAGTGAGCTTCAAAAGCCTAGTCAGTCAACTCCCTAACTAGGTACCAGTGAAGATGCACTACCTGTTAGCATTTCGCAATAGTTTTATCCACTCATGCGAGGTTCTGTGTAGGGACAACCCATGTAAGCCCCCTCTTTTAGCTACTATGGCTGCATCAAAATCACCACAAACTTAGTGATTTAAAAGAACTATTTATGATATTTGTGGATCTGTAGATCAGAAGTTGGGGTGGGGCACAGTGAGGAGGGTGTCTCTGCTCCACAATGTCTGGGTGTTAGCTGAATGACTTGAAGACAGGGGCTGGGACCACCTGAAGGTTCAGTCCTTCCCAAGTCTGGCTGTTGACTAGGGCTTTAGCTGAGGCTGTCATCCAGACGTCTATAAACAGCCCGTCTATGTAGCTTGGGCTTCCTCACAACATGGAGGCTGGGTTCCAGGGTGGGTGATCTGAAAAGACATGTCACCTTTTATGACCTGACTTTGCAAGTCAGGCAGTGGCACTTTCACTATGTTCTATACATTGAAGGAATTTCAAGGGCCATCCAGGTTTAATAGGAGAAGTAATAAACTCTGTTTCTTGATGGTGGAGAGGCAGTATTCCAGAAAACTGTGTTGCTATGACCACATCTACACTCTGCCATACCTGGGCATGGCATGGAAATGGCCAAGGAAGTTTTGCCTAGTCCCTGATTTGTGGGCTAATAGGCAGGACCTGGGCAACTTTGCACAGCTGACACCCATGATTCTTTTTTTTTTGAGATGCAGTCTCCTCTGTTGCCAGGCCAGAGTGCAGTGGTGCGATCTTGGCTCACTGCAACCTCCGCCTCCTGGGTTCAAGCAATTCTCCTGCCTCAGCCTCTTGAGTAGCGGGGACTACAGGCCTGTGCCACCACACCCAGCTAATTTTTGTATTATTAGCAGGGTTTCACCATGTTGGCCAGGATGGTCTCAATCTCTTGACCTCGTGATCCACCTGCCTTGGCCTCCCAAAGTGCTGGGATTACAGGCGTCAGCCACAGCACCCAGCCGATACCCATGGTTCTGATCCCACCCTGCTCTCTCTGGACAGACAGATTTCTTTGGACAGAACAGAATTTTCCATCAGATTGATAGAAATATATTAATCTACCCTCTCATCAGCTGTCAATTCTCAGTTTAGGTATAAACTAATTCTATTCTCAAGATTCCAAGTGAGAGCATTATAGTAAAGTAATACATCTCTTAAGTCATATCCACCTGGTTCACATTCAGTATCCTCTCAGTTCAGAATCAGAAGCTGTCAGACCAACAAGTAGAGGTCCCTGCACGAGCCTGAGAGAGATCCTGTAACTTGTGCCTTGGAAAAACAGCCCCACAAAAGAATGCCAGTTGGATCTTCTCTTAGCAAACATGGTGACTTGAGCTCTCTGAATTTGTTCCCTTATGCTACGTTGTTTGTTTTTTAATCTCTTAAAAAAACTAAAAAAAATTTCAGGTAAATTTCTTCCTTTTTCATTATGGTTTGAATTAGGGTTTTTGATAACTTTTTTCCCAAATTTTAGAGATGTTAAAGGTTCAGGAAAGTATAAAGAAGAAAATAAAAATTTCCCATAATACTACCCCACAAAATAATAATTATAAATATTTTAATGCTTTGCCTATTTGAGTTATTTCATCATTAAACCCTCTTTTATTAAAGATGACTTTAATGGCTAAATACAAATCTAATGTACCAGAACTTATTTTAACTATTCCCTTTATTATTGGACAATTATTTCCTCTTTCCTATACTTTTAATGCCATCATCTTTGCATGAAAAATCTTTTATTTCTATTTGATATATATGTGATAGGCATTCTTCCATGCTTATTAAAAGGGCTTAATAAAAGTTATTTCAATTTAAATGAAAAAATTATTTCTTTTTGATAGATTCCGGGAAGGGAAATTATTGGGTCCTAAGATATGAACAATTTAAATTTATGTGGTCTGAAATTGCTTTCCAAAATTTATGCCATTACTGTCAATTTGCACATCATTTAAAAAGGAAAACAGGCAGGAATTATATGTTTGGGGGAGAAATGTAAAACTGTATTTTAAATTTGTTTAATTTAGCTTTGATTTCATATTTGTTGTAGCCGTAAGATGAAGATTGAGTCATTTAATTTCGTTTAAGGGTGTTTTAAATTCCTTGGTTTTCTGTTCTGAGTCTATGCTTTTTCTCTCTTTAAATGTGTTTTCAGTCATATATATTTTCCTGTTAACACTATATTTTTCTCCTTCCTGTATGATTTGTGGTTTCATGACCGTCAATCATTTTTTCCCAGATGTTCTTTTTCTTAGTGTCTCGTTTATTTCATGTGTGATGACGGCATTGGTCATTATCCAGTGTCTACACTTCCGTGTAATCTCCTACCCTCAATTCACATCTTTGACTGATTATTTTAGGATCAATAAAAAAAAATATGTATACACACATATATATGTATATATATGTGTGTGTATATGTGTGTGTATATATATTTATATTTATCTGTGATTTTTATGTATTTGCTGTCTTCTCGCCACTGTTATGGTCAATTTTGAGTAAACCTTCAAGGGTGCTTCACATTAAAGTTCCTTTGTGTCCATATGTCCCCACAATTGTATGTTATTGCCACTAGATTTCTTTTCTATATACACTTACTTGCAGTAAATGTGTAGAGCTCATTCTGTAGCTTGTAGCTCATTCTTCAGTATACTAGACTTCTCCAATATTTACAATAGTTATTTGCAGTTCCCATTAGCACTATTTTATTCTAAGGTAGTTGGCCATTGGCATGTAAATTTTAAAGCTAATATAGCAAAAGTCAAACTATATACCTGGATTTAATTGTTATTTGTGGACTCTGATTATAATATTATATAATGCATAATCTCCAGAATTTTTAACAGTGACTATTACCACACACCTGGGCATTTTGTTGTTATTGTTGGGTATTCATTGTAGCTTTTGTAGTAAACTTGTAGTTTAAGCTGAATATATATCTTAATAGCTTCCCTTAAGCATTATTTTTTTCGAGACAGAATCTTGCTCTGTTGCCCAGGCTGGAGTGCAGTGGTGCAATCTCAGATCACCGCAACCTCCGCCTCCTGGGTTCAAGTGATTCTTCTGCCTCAGCCTCCTGAGTAGCTGGGATTACAGGCGCCCACCACCACGCCCAGCTAATTTTTGTATTTTTTCATAGAGACGGGGTTTCACCATGTTGGCCAGACTGGTCTCGAACTCCTGACCTTGTGATCCACCCGCCTCAGCCTCCCAAAGTGCTGGGATTACAGCTGCGAGCCACTGCATCTGGCCTGCAAAAATTTTTCAGTGTATCTTCTAAACTTTTCACTCTTAGTTAAGGAAATATTACCTTTACATTTAAGTTTTAATTCTGAGCTCATTTCTTGCTTTTCCCCCTGCTTTATTCTAAGAATCTCTATCTTCTGTTCTCATTTTCTTAACCTTGTTTATTGTTTTCCTTTACAAGTCTGTGGCCTTCTACATGCCCAGGATTCAACTTGGGGCCCTGGGATGAATGACTAACCCATGGCCCTTACCTCACTTGAGTGAACACAGAACTTATCAGAATGGTTGCACTACAAGGTGAAATTATTATTTGGGGCCTTTGAAGGAAAGAAGGAAAGGTTGGGTTTCAGAGAAGAATGGGGAAGAATGCATGGGCAAAAAGAACAGCATGAGAGAGGGCAATGGGGTTAGTCCGGTTGGCAAAGCTTAGCTTGCCTTTAGGAGAGTAGAGGGGATACAGCTGAACCATGGGCTTTGTGGCAGGTCATATGAAGGCAGAGTTTAGACTCTGCTCTGTGGTGGTTTCGTGCAGGAAAGTGACATAAAGAAGGCCCTTTTCTGGCTCATAGAAATAAGTTTGAAGGGAAAAAGTGAGAGAAGGAAGAGCTCTAAGACTCAACTGTTCATTCATCAAATCAATCAATACTACGCACCTGTCATGTGCCAGATACTATGCCAGGGGCTCTAGAGCCAGCAGCAAAAAGACATCATCATCCTGCTCTTATGGGGCTTAAGCTCCCGTGTATGGTGGTGGTAGCAGCGGCTATATATGCAATATACACCTCATGGCACTTAAATTCTAGCATTCAGGGACTGTGGTCAGTGTGTAAACAACCATGTTCAGTGCCCTAGTCAATTCCTGTGTCCTTAAAGGAAGATTCCCTTTGTGCTTACAGGTTAGCCCAGTTGCTCCTGTGACCCCTCTCTCCACTTTTTTTAGAATACCTATTAAATTTTGAATTTGCCCATTGATACAGCGGGAAGATTCAGGGTTTCTGTTTGATAAATCCACTTCGGGACTTGACATACTGGAAGCAGCACTTTGAAATGACCAGACAAGGGAGGTAGCCTGTGGAACTGTGTAGACAAAGCTCATTCTTTGGTCATAACTTGAAATCAGTTCACAACTTCTCAAGTTTGATCTCCAGGGGAGACACAGGCCCTAGCACAATTCTGACTGAGGTGCAGAAACTGGGAGAGCTCTTTCCATGAAGCTTCCCTTTGTGTACTGTCTGTGTTCACAGCTCTAACAAGTGATCTTGTTTTCCCCCCTCTCGCCAGGAATCTTACATCCTTTCTGCAGAACTTGGAGAAAAGTGTAAAGACATAGGCAAGAAGCTATTATACTTGGAAGATCAACTTCACACAGCAATCCACAGTCACGATGAAGATCTCATTCATATCCTTTTCATCTTGCAGATTAAGCAAGGCGAAGTTATTTTATAAAAGAAAGTCTTTAAAAGGTAGTTTTTTCATGCCTCAGAAGATGGCAACAAGTAGATGCTGCTGTTATTTATAGTGCAGAGCTCCTCAGATCTCTGAGATTATCAGGTATGAAACGTTTTCGCTCTAGTTTTCAGTAAGCAATTCAGTTATTTTTTTTCTTTTCTTTTCTTTTTTTTTTGAGACAGAGTCTTGCTTTTGATGCCCAGGCTGGAGTGCAATGGTGTGATCTCGGCTCACTGCAACCTCCACCTCCTGGATTCAAGCAATTCTCCTGCCTCAGCCTCCTGAGTAGCTGGGATTACAGGCACCCGCCAGCACACCCAGCTAACTTTTTTGTATTTTTAGTAGAGACAGGGTTTTGCCATGTTTGCCAGGCTGGTCTAGAACTCCTGACCTCAAGTGATCCGCCCGCATTGGCCTCCCAAAGTGCTGGGATTACAGGCTTGAGGCACTGCATCCGGCTGCAATTCAGTATTTTTAATTGCTAAACCCAACCACTAACAATTAAGTTCAGACATGCACACAAGGAAGCCAAAGCCAAACGCAGTTTCCAGTGGGTGTAAAGCCGGCTCTGTGTGGCCCTGGTGAAGGAAAACAGTTGACTGGCTCGTTTTCCTATGAGCTTTTTCAATACCAAGCATCCTAAATCCACCTCTGAATTTCTTTATCTAGCAACTCTACCTAGTAATGGGCAGTAGAGTAACAAAGCAAACAGGACTTTAGATTATTTCCTTTCAACTTCTAACCATGTACACATGGTTGAACTCAATTTAGTCCTTTCTGGTTTCCGGTGATAGAATTTCTTGCACCAGACTTAATATCCTTGGTGTCACAACTACAGACACCTTCATCAAAACTAGCTGCTAGTGAGCAAAATGGCCTGAGAACATACTGGCTTAGGTGTGCATCCATATGAAGCACTCCATTCTGTGTTGATCTGTGGACGCAGTTTGTCACTGGTTAGTTCCGCTGAGAGCAAACGGGTGGGTACACAATGGGTGAAGGGATATGTAGCCCTATATCCTTTCAGTTATTTAATCACAAGTTGACACTTCTCTAGCTAAAAACACTTCCCTATTCATTCATCTTTCTATTCAGTAGAATGTCTTTTATTAGATGCGTTTGTGGGAAATTTAGCTATTTTGGTCTTTGCTTGTCATTGCTGTCTTACTTTTTAGAATTCCAGTTTTTACCATACTTTATGGGCCGTGTGTGTGTGTGTGTGTGTGTGTGTGTGTGTAAGTAGCTTTGAATGACCAAGGATTAATCTTAGTCACAAATACTCAGATCTGTGATTTAATGATGATCCAATGCTACGCTTCCTTCCTTGTTATAACTTTACATTTTCGACCTTGTTTATTAATCTGGGCAGAAAATTTCTTCAACTTAATCTGCAATGATTTTCACATTGCTTTAGGTAGATTTTGAAAAGCAGATATTCTGTTCTTCATAATTTCCTGCCTCTTAAAAATCTTGTATTTAAGCTATTATCAGAAAGTTTCCCAAAGAAGCATAGAAACATAGAATAAGGATGGCGTTTTTATTTATTCCATGTTCATGGGGCCACAAATCTTTGAGCACATGTAAGGGGGTATGGCTTCCAGCAAATGGGCAGATGACGGGGCACAGAGGAGCAACCCACTGCAGAGTCAATGGATATGAAGCAGTTCCTGTTCCCCAGCTCAGCAGATGGGGAGTTCCTAAGTGGGTTGTACCTCTGTCTTCAGGTAGCAGTTCTGAGGGCTGCAGTCAGGGTTCTGTGCTGGTCTCGTTGTGAAATTTTCTAAAAGGTTAGTTTGATTCTGGGGAATTGGATCTTATTTTTACTAGAGCTGGGGAGGCAGCTCTAGTAAAGACCCCTGAGAAGAAAGGGGTTGAGTAGTGTTTAAACAAGATCATTTTAGTTTTTCCACAGCTGATCCAAGCCAGATTTAGTAGCAGTGGGATCATGGACAAGTGATAATGCCTCTTTAAGCATTAGGGTTCCCATCAGTAACGTCAGGATAACATACACCTCTAAGGTTTTTATGGGGGTTAAATAAGGCTATATTCACAATGTACATTTAATTCAGCCATGGATAAGTGCATGATTTTAGGTAGAAAAGTGTTATCCAAGTCCATTTGTCTCACAGTTCTTAGTATGTTAGTCACAAGCTCCAAGAACATCCCATTTATACACAAAAAGTTTCAAGTTAGATTGATTCAACTATTTTGTAATAAATGCTTGAAGGAATCAATCAGTAACTCCACAGTGGCTTAGATGAAAAGTCATTTAATTCTAATAAAACTTCTATAAATAGATAGGGATTATTATCCCTACTTGACAGTTGAAAAAAACAAGGCTTGGGAACGACTTGGCTGACACAAGGTCATTTCTGATGACTAGCAGAACTTTCCAGCCACAAGCCCCATAGTCCTATTTGGCCCATCAGAAAGCAGCCATTGCCTATAAGTAAATGGACAGGTCTGTTCCATGGAACACACAATTACTTTAAATTTTTAAGCTATAATAAAAGTATTTTACTGAGGTTACGTTTTTTGAGAATTTCACTGATCTCTGTTGTGAAAAGTGGAGAAGCACTGGTTTAGGTACTGAAGTCAGCTCTCTCCCTCCCTCCAATAAAATCTACACCACAATATGGATTTCAACCCAGACTTTTCTTTGAATCCCAGCCTTTTGTTCTGTCACTGATTGAGAATAAATACACAGAAGGTGTCTTTGAATTCATACAAAGCGGCACTTAAATTTGAGTGGAACATTATGCCCTAAGATAGAAAGACGTGTTTACAAGGCTCTATGGAGGCTCCCCTACACAAACCAAAGCCGTTGTTTCAAATTAGAGCTTATCTAGAGATTCAGAGAGGCTGCCAGAATCCTCCAGCCAAACTCTGACTGGTTTGTATTTCCATGTTTGATCAAAGATATAATGCTGAGTGTGGCTGAAAGAAACAGCTTGTTATCAACAATACAGAAGGATTGCACAGTGAGTGCAGTGTTTTGTTTGATTCCATTAAGCACGCTGCCAGAACCTACTGTGCATGTGAGGTAGAGGGTACCCAATTAATCTAAGTCCACATTGGAATGTGATTAGTGTAAGCCCACATTGGACGTCCACATCTGAAAGATTCAAGCCACAGATGCTACCATGGATGTTTATTCTTTGTGTGGAAAACACTCAGTTTTTGCATAAACCATGTGTGTGCATAAGGGCTATTAGTGTGGCATCAACAGAGGTTAGGGGTGGGCAGTGGGACTGAGTTTCCAAATAGGTCCTTGTGGCCTCCTGATTTAATATCCGAGTTATGGGCAGCCTCATGGCTGTCTCCTACTTTTATCAAGAAGGCACTGATTGACAAATCCAAGGAGGGAGAGGAAAGAGCCTTTGCCTCTTCATCATCCTGACAGGCTCACCAATTACATGTAGCATGACCAAAGAACAACACAAGCATCAGCTACTGTGGCAGCGAGTGTCTGAAAACAGTCTGCACCATTAATTGGGAGAGCTGGTGGTGGAGAGGTGGCTCACGCCTAGTGCCTGAGAAGGGGACAGGAGGTGTGATTTCACGGCCAGTCAAGTTGGGACTTCCAGGAGCATTACTGTGAGTCTCTAGTGCATTTTCACAGTCATCTGGGGTCCTAATTAGCAGTATGTTTTGAAAAACATTTTGACTGTGTGCAATGTCTCCTCCACGCTCAAAATGTTGTAACCAAAAACCTTCCAAATTAAGGTGGATTTTTAAGCAGGAATTTTCTCATTTTCTTCCTCCTTCAATTTCTACAACACACTTTCAAAGGAAAAGAAGTACACCTGTGATATGTACATTTTTGGCATATTTCAAAGCCCTCAGGGCAGTTCTGCCTGGCCTTCAGTCATAGACGAGGTAGAGACACTCTGATTCTATTTGCGGTTGTATTTACATCCATGTCTGGGAAGCCCTTATGGAATTCTATTTCTCTGCTTATTTGAAGTGCATGGTGCCCAATTGATTAGTTTTGGTGGTGCTTAAGGGCATGCTCTAAATACATCCAGGTTTGTGCACAAACACCACAGCTCCGTAGGACCCTTGTTTTGTTCAACTTTCCAAATTTTAGCTTGAACAGACAAAGGTAATTACAGTTTTGGGAGATTGTCCTGCCTCCTTGGAGATGTTTTCCACTTCTAGAGCTGAGGGGCTGGAAGAGGGATCATGAGGATCATGGAGCTCCACTCACATAGTTTATAGATAAGAAAATCAAGAGCCTGGCCAGGTGCGGTGGCTTACACCTTAATCCCAGCACTTTGGGAGGCTGAGGTGGGTGGATTGTTTGAGACCAGGAGTTTGAGATCAGCCTAGGCAACATGGCAAAACCCTTTCTCTATTAAAAATACAAAAATTAACTGGGCGTGATGGTGCACACCTGTAGTCCCAGCTACTCCAGAGGCATGAGAATTGCTTGAACCCAGGAGGTGGAGGTTGCAGTGAGCTGAGATTGCACATTACTATGCTCCAGCCTGGGCAACAAAGTAAGACACTGCCAAAGAAGGAGGGAGGGAAGGAAGGAAGGAGGGAGAGAGGAGAGAGGAGAGAGAGAGAGAGAACAGGAAGGGAGAAAGGAGAGAGAGAGAAAGAGAGAGAGGAAGGAAGGAAGAAAGGAAGGAAGGAAGGAGAAAGAAAGAGAAAGAAAGAAAAAAAGAAAGAAAGAAAAGAGAAAGCAAGGAAGGAAGGAGGGAGAGAGAGAAGGAGAGAAAAGGAAAGGAAAAGGAAAAGAGGAAAGAAAAGGGAAGGGAAGGGAGAGGGAAAGGAGAAGGGAAGGGAAGAGAAGGGAAGAAGGGAAGGGAGAAGAGACAAGGGAAAGGAGAAGGGAAAGGAAGGGAAGGGAAAAGGGAAAGGAGAAGGGAAGGGAGAAGGGAAGGGAGAAAAGAGGAAGGAAAGAAGGAAAGAAAGAAAGGAAAAGAAAGAAAAGAAAGAAAACCCAGAGCCTAAGATGGCAGTATCTAAAGCTTTGTGTGTGATGGGCTGGTGCAGACATAGTAGTCACAGTTCTTTCCTTAGGCTCTCACTTGGCTTTGGAGTGGGACGAGGAAGAGTTGGAGCCCCACAGTGGGTGGGGGAGGGCAAGGGCATAGACACAGGACTGTCTTGCTGCTGGCTGAGCACGAGGTGGGCTTGGCACAAGGTAGGCAATACAGTTTCCGTGTACAAGCATCAAATCCTTTGAATCAAGTCTTGGGTATAGTCAAGGTTTTCCTCTTTGCTCTTAAAAGACTGATCCTCATGGCTTTTCCATGAGAATCTCCAATACTAAATTCTCCAGCACTATGGGCTGTAGTGGCTACCCAGGAAGGAATGGTGGTAGGAAGAAATAATGTAGCAAAGGAGCAGCACTTTAAGGATAAGAGGGTCCCTTATCCGAAATGCTTGGGACTAGAAGTGTTTTGAAGTTCTGCTTTTTTCAGATTGTGGAATATTTGCACTATACTTACCAGTGGAGCATACCAAATCCAAAAATCCAAAATCTGAAATGTTCCAATGAGCATTTCCTTTGAACATCACGTCAGTGCTCAGAAGGTTTTGGATTCTGGAGCATTTCAAATTTTGGATTTGGGGATTTGGGATGCTCAACTTGTTCTATTGTTTCTTTTTGAATCAAACTAGGTCAGATGAACCGAAGACCTAAATTTGACTAAGCCATTGAAATGCTTACTTGGACACTTCATTGACAGTAAAACACTCAATTGTTTTCTTATAAAAACAGAAGACTCCATCTAAAGAATTCCAGGATCTTTTGCAAATGGTGCCCCAAATGACAATATTGCCTTATCATCTATTCCTGAATACACCTGTCCTGCTGTCTTACTCCTTTGCTAATTGCAAACACAGACATTTTAACAAGTTACATGCTTACCTACCACGTGGATAGTCTATTCCAAGGAGGTAGAGAATGGCCTTGGGTTCCAAAGGTGTTTTAAAGATGTTAGGATGTTCATCCCTGTGACGTTGTTAAAATGAATCTGCTAATTTTCTTAGATACCACAGGTACTTGGTGGCATATCTGTTACAGGGGGCAGATACTTAGCTACTCAGGTCCCTAAGGCACAGGCCTCATAAGAATTATTCTGCTTTTTTGAGGCCTATTCTTGTAGTTAGGTGCAGTTGGCACCTCTATTGTAGTTTTGGAATTTGCCTAAATTTTCAATAGTTTTGGAATTTGCCTAAAATTTCAATTTGCCTAAAATTCCAATTGTTTTTCAGCTCTTTGACAACAATTAAGGTCAAGGTCAAGTGTTTCAATGGGCTTCAACTATGAGCTTATTGGATTAGTGATCAGAAAATCTGATTATAGCTACTACTTAGCCTTAAGATCTTGCTTAGATGTATCAAATGAGATAGTTTATTTTTCTGTAAGTCAGTGAGAAAATGTTGTAAAACACTTTTTTTTAATTTATAGTTCAATATGAATGCCAGACTTATATCTGTTTTCTACTCAGCATCTTCTCTTGGCTAATAAGCTTGTCTAACTTACCCTGTCTAAAATCCAATTCCTTCCCGCCTCTACCAAAAACACCAAACGCTCATTCCTAGTCCTCTCCTTCTCAATAAAATACAGATGTGTTTTTCTAATTATTTGCTCAGATAAAAAATCAGGGAGTCCTTCTTAATGCCTTTTCCATTTTCCATATCCCACGTCCAGTCTGTCACCATATGCTCTTGGTTGTATCTGCAAAACACATCCAGAATCTAGCCACCTCTCCTACCTCTGCTGCCACTGCCCTGTTCAAGCCATGATTGTTTCTTGCCTGAACTATTGCAGTGGTCTCCTAACTGGTCACTTTATGCTTCCACCCTTAGCCTCTTTAATCCATTCTCAGCACAGCAGCCAAACTGATGATGTCACCCCTCTGCTCCAAGTCCTCCCACGGCTCCTCCCATCTCACTGTGAACACAGCACAGCTGGACATACTATCAACATGGCGCCTGTTTACTTTCTGCTGCACTCATAGGTATTTATGTCATCTATGATGGCCGTGACTTTGATTCACTCCTATGCTGCTGTGTCCATAACATTTGTTAACACACAGTAGAAACTCAGGAAACATTTGAATGTTTGAATGAATGAAAGAAAGAAAGAAGATCTCTCTCTGCACTTTCATTTCTCCCAACTGCTTAACAGGGAAATGTTTCCAGTGGTTTATTTTATGAACATATTGATTTAAATATGAAAGCAATGCATTTCCATTGTGAATATCACAGAAGTATGGAAAATAAAAAAGCTGTTTCCCTCCCAGTGCCTCTACCTAGAGGTCACTACTTTGTCCTCCTGAAGCCTTTTTCTAGACCTATAAATGGCTTATCTCAATAGTCTTGTTTGCAAAATTAGGATCATTCCATATAAATTATTCTACAATGTGCTTTCCCGCACCCCATTCTGCATTTTTTTTTCTGGGGACTTTTCCATTTCAGGACATCCAAAATGCTTTGTAACTCACATTTTGTAAGGGATCATACAGGTGGGTTGATTAGAGAGAAGTACTTTGCAAATAAAATGTGATTTTAATTATTATTTTAACGATTATTACCCCCACAGGCTCATTAAATGAGGTTTCTAGGATTTCTGATGTCTAACCCTGCTTTGACAGAGCCTAAGGTATTTGTTACATCTGTTTTATTAAGAAATAAACCTTAAATCTCATGATGACTCACAAAAGACACTATACTCTCACAAGGAAAAAATATTTCTTTGAACCCTAACCCTATGAGGAAGGTACGAGATTCAGTAATTTACAAGTAGAATAATTAAGCATTGATTGATTTGCCGAGCTTACCATAGCTAGGGAGTTATCTCCTCAAATGCTGGTTTTCTGACACCTCTCTGTGTTAGTGATTGTTGTATGAGCGGCTGATGTGTTAATTTAGTTATGGACTAACTTCGTCCTTTGCTTTTGTAACTTCTCACTCCTTATTTTTAACCTTTTCAGTGGGTTCTGCCAGTGCCAGAAGTTTTATGAGTTTTTAAAGAAACATCACATTTTGGTTCAAGTTCTCTCTCTAAAAATCTTTGTCATCATTTAGCACATTACAAATAGTGGCATGTAGTCCCAGGCTGCATGTCAAAGGTAATTAAATCTCAGGAGTTTGTCAGGATTCATAAACTCCTTAAGCTCCATGGCTGCTCTTCATAGATGTAGCATGACTTTGTGATTAAATTCCAGTTTGGTATTCAGTCTGGGACCACTTATGCTTTTGCTTGTATAAAGTGGTATATGTTTTCACTAAAGATTAGCAGAACTATGCAAGAAATGGAAGCAACCAAAGCCTCTTAAAAAAAAAAAAAAAAAAAAAGAAAGAAAGGTAAATATTGGATTCTTTCCTCCCCTGGTCCCCCTGCTACCCAACTCCCATTTTCCTCAAGTTCAAATGCAAGGAGAGAACCCTAGCAGTAAATGCATGTAAATTACGCAAATGATAGAGTCTGGGGAAGCTTCAAGAGGGTGAAAAACTGCCAGAACTTTTCAGGGTGGTTCAGCACGTTTGCTTAGAAGAGGTTCATTTGCATCATTCCCAGGATCCTCTGGAGTTTCTTGTTCAAAAAAGAAAGGAGGTTGGGCATGGTGGCTCATGCCTGTAATCCCAGCACTTTGGGAGGCCGAGGCAGGCAGACTGCCTGAGGTCAGGGGTTCGAGACCAATGTGGCCAACATGGTGAAACCCCATTTCTACTAAAAATACAAAAATTAGCATGGTGGCCCACACCTATAATCCCAGCTACTTGGGAGGCTGAGGTAGGATTGAAGTGATTGAGAATCACTTCAATCCCGGAGACGGAGGTTGCAGTGAGCCGAGATCGCACCATTGCACTCCAGCCTGGGCTACAAGTGCAAAACTCTGTCTCAAAAAAAAAAAGAAAGAAAAAAGAAAGGAAAAGCTTTCCACAGTGGTTCGTAAGGGTGTCTTTTTCTCTTTTTGTTGCATTGACATTGCACTTTGGGAAAACCACATTGTAGTGTAGGTGGTCTGTAAACAGTCAGACTCCCTTTCCCAAAGCTCCCCATTCCCTCCATGTCTGATCTAGTACTGTTGGAGTGGTCTGGCTTCATGTGATGACTTCAGCATATTTAGGTGGTGTCAACATATTTCTACTTTCTCCCTTGGTCCCTGTTGGATGAAAGTGGATCAGTTTGCTTGTTAAACCCAACTCACCCTGCATTTGCGTTAGAGTTGTTCTGACTACAAGTAAAAAGGGAAAGGATGAACTGGATGTATGGACAGAAAAACCACTGTCGGTTAAACATTCCCCTGCTTGAACACCCAGACGAGAACCCGTTTCTTAAAAGAACTACAGCCTTATCTATTACTGTTTGCTAAGTTCTCTATGATTGTTTTCTCCATGTGAGAAATAACTTTATAGGTTAGAAAACTAACAGCCCAACAGCTTAAGAAAAGAAAAGAACCAACCAACCAACCCAGAAAAAGCAAGCTCTCTTTGCCCTTTGATGGACTCTATCTAGTCTTGAGTGCCCTTCCTCGTCCCTGGGAATATACTAATAGATAACAGCAGGTTAGAGCCTGGAGGGGTTTCAAAGTCATCATTTCAAGAGAAAACTGAGGCTTTAACTGGTTTGCACAGGGTGACAAGGCTGGTTAATGGTGAACAGAGACCATGTTAATAACTGAGTCTGCTCCAGTATGCCTCTCCCTACTTATGGCAACCCCAAATCCTGTATTTCTCAAGGAGATTTTGATTTCAAGCATTCTACCTTTTCCACTGCAAGAGTATTTGCATCTGACAGTTGCCCTACCCCAACCTGGGGCTTAGTCGGAGTTATGGTCACGCCAACCGCATATCATTGACCATCTGAGTTGGCCATCTGTCTCGGCTAAGAGCTGACTCTTCCATTTCCTTTTTAAGACCTGACTTGAGAGAGTCAATACCTCAGGCATTGTAGAAATTGCGGTCATTCTTAAAAGAAAAAGTGTAAAGTTTATATTAATATTTAATTCATACAATTGGAAAGAACTTTAAACTGCAATTAGGTGTCAGTACCCATCTGCTTCCAGCAGGCTCACATGCTCTTCGATCCCTCAGAGGCCGCAGAGGGCCACGATCACCTTCGAGTGTGCTCCTTAACAACGTGCCCACAGTCTCTCAGGAGGGAGCTCCAGATGGTGAAGGAAACTCTGCAGGCCATGATCCTGCAGCTCCAGCCAGCAAAGGAGGCGGGGGAAAGAGAAGCTGCAGCTTACTGCATGACAGCTGGTGTCCACGAAGCACAAACCTGAGGAGTGACAGGATGGGGGAGGGAGGTGGGCCACCATGTTTGGACCCGGGGGGCTGCCCTCCCCTCCCCCTGCATAACTAAGGTGCCTGAATCAATTACGGAGATACAGAGCCTTGAGGTCTTTCAGTGGAAAGGTGGTTCGTGTTCATTCTCATGAGTCTGAAACTGAGGAGTCTGCAAATTGGAATATGGAGAGAGAGACTGATTTGCTGCATTTCCTTCTAAATGTCACTCAAAAATTTCTTTTCTATGTCATTCTTGGGAATGTCTTGCACAGGATTTGAGAATAGTTTCATCTCAGCCCCCATTAGAGAGAAGTTGGGGTGAATTCCGGAAAAATGTCTCTTTTTCCTGTGCCATTTGCCTTCTGCTGCAACTAAAATATTTCCTGATTCAAGATTCTATAAAAAGGAAACCAAGCATAAGACTCTGTCATCATACCTGTTACACGTTCCTACAGGTGCACAATCTAAGAGAGCTAATTAACCTCAGAGTCTGGAGTTAACAGCTTTTCACCTTACTTCTCCTGTGATCTAATATTATCTTAGAAAAATTAATATGCAATTTCCAAAAGATATTTTGGTAAGACAACAGCCTCTCAGTGATATGCCACCTTTCAATTTTCCTTTTGTGGCAATGATTGCATCTGAAGAAAGGATCCCTGAGAGTCTCTGTTTCATCAGGACATTCTGAAATTTACCCACAGTGAGGCTGTGGATGGATCAGGGGACCTGTATAAAATGTTTGAGCCTGTTCCATTTTCCCATGGAACCTGTTTCACTCAATGCCAGGCAGTGCAGCATTTAGGAAAGCAGTGCAGTACTCAGTAAGGCAGTGCGGTACTCAGTAACACAATACAGTACTCAGGCAGTGCAGTACTCAGGAAGTGCAGTACTCAGTAAGACAGTGCAGTGCTCAGTAAGGTAGTGCAGTACTCAGTAACAGTGTAGTACTCAGTAACACAGTGAAGTACTCAGTAATACAGGACAGTATTCAGTAAGGCAGTGAAGTACTCAGTAATACAATACAGTACTCAGTTAGGCAGTGCAGTACTCAGGAATGCAGCACAGTACTCAGGCAGTGCAATACTCAGTGTGGTACTCAGTAACACAGTGCAGTACTCAGTGCAGTACTCTGTAACACAGTGCAGTACTCAGTAATACAGTACAGTACTCAGTAAGACAGTGCAGTACTCAGTAAGGCAGTGCAATACTCAGTAACACAGTGCAGTACTCAGTAATACAGTACAGTACTCAGTAAGGCAGTACGGTACTCAGTAAAGCAATGCAATGCTCAGTAACTGTGCAGTGCTCAATAAGGCAATGCAGCGCTCAGTAAGGCAGTGGAGTGCTCAGTAACACAGTGTAGTACTCAGAAGGACAGCACAGTACTCAGTAACACAGGGCAGCTAGTACTCAGTACTATAAGTACTGAGTACTTATATAGGCAATGTAGTACTCAGTAAATCAGTGCAGTACTCAGTAATGCAAGGGCATTTCAGGCTCCTGCTGGGCTGCTTCTTTGGCCCAGCTGGGACTCCTATTGAGACAGCTGCAAAACAGGCTGATTTCAATTAGGCAGCACTTCCCAAAGTGCACTGAGGAAGGTGGCCCCAAGAGAAGCTCTCTAAACAAAGGAGTACCCTCTCCGGTCAAGTACCTTTGGTAAATACACCATACCATAATATCTGCTTGGAGAACCACAATGCACATTAGCATATTAGTCTGAGAAAGAACTTATAGTAAGGAAACTCACTTGATTTTATCTAACCTCAAACTTTCCAAGTTTAATGGATCATGAATTTTTTTCATGTAACTCCTATTCATATCCCATAGATCTAGTATTGTACAGCACTGCATTCTCTGAGAAAGTCCCAGTCCAAACTCTGATTTACATCACTTTAGAAACCATGCTCACACTTTTGCAGAGTGTTGAGCTTAATAACCACCTGCCACAGATTGGTAAATTTAATCCAGTGGTTGTTCTGTTTGTGCTTCTGTTCTCATTTATGTGTTTAGGGATAGTGAAGTTCCTGCCTTCACTAGGATCCACGGATATGAGACCATTTTTGTCATTTCCTGAAGTCACACTGGCGTTTCCAGAAGGCATCTGGTGCTTTGCTCAGCCTTCCATGCTGTGCAGCACTTCTGTCCTCAGTCAAGGAGATGGCCGTGCTTAAGCCAGCAGTTGGCTGGGATCCGGGAAACAAAGCAAAAGCACAATATGTGAATGTGCTGATTGTGTTCCCTATGGCTTTATCTCGAGCAAAATACACTCTACATATTTTAATAATAAGTATAATTAGCTTGTTCCTGGACTTCATTTTCAATGATGAACCAAATTCCTGAATTATTTATAATTGTGTCTAAAGAAAATTATGAACTGGTCACATGGCACTTGGAATCCTTGAATTAATTCCAGTGAAGCAAAACTTGGGAAGAGTCAGGATTGGCCACATTGCCAATAACAAATTCCTACTTCGACATATGTCTTTTCAAAAAGCCTCCCAGACACAAGACATCTTAACCGTCACTAGCCCAAGTGTTTTGTATTACTCAGACACCATCATGAAATAATTCTGTGAGGTCATGATGTATTTGAAAATTCTGCAAGTTAATAACTGCCTTGAATTGTTTGAACCCCAAATAAGGGTTCTTTGGTACCTCTAGTAGATAGTGTGTTCATTTCACTGCTGCAAATTTTGAAGTATTTAGGCAGGTGAGTAATGTTTTAACTCATCTGTTGTCTTTGCTTGGTCTTAGAGTGTCATTCAGAAAGTCTTCTAAGGGCCAGAGTGCTTCTTCTGGCTACACAAACTTCTCAGGACAACCCCACTGTCTTAAGCCACTTTGACCCTGGGAGACACAGGACTGTGTATCCTCAATCATACTATACAGCAGTTTTTGTCAGGGGAACATAAAAATATCCAAGAGAGGTTAGGACTTAGATTTAAAAGCATCAAAACAACAACAATGGAAATTTATGTTGGAGATAGCCAAGACCACAAGCAAAAGCACATACTGGAAATGATGAGTTAGAATCTGATTTGACTGGGATGTGGTGTGAGAATATAAGTGTGATATTATACTGTCTGCCTTGCTGGAATGCTGGCTTTCAAATGGTCACCCATTTTTCTTTCACTGGCCTGAGTTAGGACATGCTGTCTATCAGTAATAGTCCCAGTTCCATCCAACTTTCTGAAATTTCATTTTTTTTTTGAGATGGAGTCTCGCTCTGTCACCCAAGTTGGAGTGCAGTGGCCCCACAATCTCGGCTCACTGCAGCCTCCACCTCCCGTGTACAAGCTATTCTACTGCCTCAGCCTCCCAAGTAGCTGGGATTACAGGCATTCGCCACCAGGCCCTGCTGATTTTTGTATTTTTAGTAGAGACAGGGTTTCACCATGTTGGCCAGGAGGGTCTCAAACTCCTGACCTCAGGCGATCCACCCCCACCTCGGCCTCCGAAAGTGCTGCGATTATAAGCGTGAGCCACTGCACCTGGCCAACTTTCTGAAATTTCAAAACTGAATTGATCCTTCTCCAAGTTAGTATATAATATTGGAAACTTGTCTTTCCCTGCAGTAAGGCTTGTTTCCCCACCCCGGAAACATGTAAGGGTTGGTACCATGCTAAGCCCTTACCATGCTAAGCCCTTTACAGTCATATCCTATAATCCCCATATCAACCTTATAAGGAAGGTGTTTGTAGATGATGCAACTGAGCCTTAAGGGGACTAATTCCCTTTTTCTAAGGCACAGAGCGGGTAAAATGTGAAGTAATAGTGAACCTAACAGTCAGAGACAGGCAGCATGCTCTTAACTAGTGCTCTTCCCAAAGTTCCTTTAATGTCCTTTTGAGATTTTGAGCCATGGAACTTATTTGTTCACCTGGTTAAGAACTCATGGCCACTGTGGAAATCTTGGCTGGGGAGTCAAAGAAACTGAGCCTGGGGCAAACAAGGCTTCCCACACTGCCAGGGGAGCCTCACTGTGAAGTCTAGGCTCAGACAGGCTTCAACAAATCTATTCACCCCACCATCATCCTAACCTAACCATTCCCCAGTCATCCCAGGAACAACCACTCACAGCCTGACACTGGGCTGACTTTCTTGAAGATCCTCATCCAATTGGTGTTTTTCAGAAGTGTTCCAGTATTATGAATTCTGTGTTGTGGAGAAAAGCAACCATGCATTTATTGGTCAATGCCTTCTTGTATATGTAATTCAATACTTTTACTTTTAATATCCTCACCTTATCTAATCTTTGAATTTTGTCATATAATTTATTGCTTCATTAAGGTTACTTTTTGTTATACAAAATAAAAGCTGATATCCAAGCCATGGTGCACCTTGATGATTTTTTGTCCTTTGAAGTATGGATGATAGAAAAATGTATCAGGTTTATTCATCTCATCTTTCTGTTACAGGATGATTAATTGTACAGTTACTTACATCACACAAAACATTTATAATAGAGCCATGCTTTAGAATTGCACGTGTTTACTTTCAGATATCAGCAAATCAGAAAATCATGAAATATTCTATTCCCAGACTCCTAGATTAAGGAAATTGAAAATAACATTACCACTAAGAGTTGAGAACAAGACAAAGATACCCATAATACCACTGAAAATATTTTACTGGAGATACTGGCTAATTTAGTTAGGCAAGAAAAATATAGAAGGGTTACAATTTGGAAAAGAAAAAATAAAGCTTTAATATTCACAGATGATGTTATTGTAAGCTTGAAAACCTAAGAGAATCAGCAGAAAAACTTTTACACATTTAACACAATCAAAATCAACACAACCAAAATCAACAGGCTTCATATATGCAGACAATAATTGGAAGATCAAGTGTAAGAAAAGACCCCATTTTCAATAGCAACAAAAAGCAAGAGAAAATGGCTAAGAATATATTTATATAAGAAATGCATAAGCCTTAGATGAAGGAAATTTTAAGATGAAGGACATGAGACAAGAATTGAATACATGGAAAGACACATTAAGCTTTTGGATAGGAAGGCGGCATAAATTTAAAAATTTCCATCAGTCAATTTATAAATATTTCCTGACCCCAAATGGGACAATAGATGTCTAGTTAGCCCCCATATGCATTCTCCCGTTCATCCTTTTAGCCGTTCTGTGTCTAGACACTTAAACTGCAGAGGTACATGTGTGCAGAATTGCAGGTGTACATTTGTAGCATTGTTTGTAAGGACAAAAATGAGAAACAATCGACATTTTCATTTGCATCAGTTGGAGACTGGTTAAATAAATTATTGTACATTCACACTATGGAATGCTTTACAGTTGCTAAAAAAATCTTTGTGTACATATGTGCTTGTCTCTGCAGAGCTATCACTGGAAAGGGATCCAGGCGACTTAGTGGAAAAAAAATGGGAAGGAGGCTTACTTTTCTGCTCTGTACTGTTCTTTTAAACATTTGGTACCGTGTGCATATATTTACCTATTCAAAAATAGAATCATTTCTTTAAGAAAAAAATCATAATTAATGAGCCTGAGAGTAGGCCCTCAAGTAGGGCAGGGCACACAGACTGTTGAATGGTTGCCCAGGTCTCCTTGCGGCTCATGCAGGATTCATCTGCTATTTATTTACCTACTGTGTGCCCAGCGCTGTGCTAGGGTATGCACCTGATATTGGTGATAAAAAGGCAAGTATGAACTATGACATAATGTGATCAGATGATTTTAAGTTGAGAAGGAAATTGATATGGTTAAGCTTTGTGTCCCCACCCAAATCTTATCTTGAATTATAATCCTCATAACCCCCATAATCTCCGTGTGTCAAGGGAAAGACCAGGTGGAGGTAATTGATTCATGGGGGCAGTTTCCCCAGTGCTGTTCTCATGATAGTGAGTGAGTTCTGATAACATTTGATGGTTTTATAAGGGGCTCTTCCCCCTTCACTCAGCACTTCTCCTTCCTGCCACCTTTTGAAGAAGGTGCCTTGCTTCGCCTTTGCCTTCTGCCATTATTGTAAGTTTCCTGAGTCCTCCCCAGCCATGCTGAACTGTGAGCCAATTAAAACTCTTTCCTTTATAAATTACCCAGTCTCAGGCAGTTCTTTTTGGCAGTATGAAAACAGACTAATACAGAAATGAATGATTATCATTGAAACTTTTATCACTTTAAAGACAAGAGATTGATTTTTTTCTGGCCATTTTCTTGAACAACTACATCTGGGGGTGTAGTACTGAAAATTCAGCACTCTCTGGAACCCACATTCTCTCCCTTCTGGGTTAGGGAATAACATCAAGTCTCCTTCCTTTGAGCCCTGGATCAAAGAGACCTGATAGGTGATTGATTGTGTGGGCAGAATGGAGACTTGGGAAACGGAGTCACATTCTGCCCTTCATTGTCCCTCAGGAACTACTTATGCACTCATTGTTTTATCCAATTTTAGGTGTGCTTTTAAATGTACATGTCACATACACTTTTCCACTGTGGAAAAGACACAACCACAAACACCAGCATGAAGAACAGCCCAGTTGACCTCCCTCATCTTTACAATAGGACAAAACAGCTTCTTGAGTCCATTGGAGACAAAGCCTTTACTACAGGGATGAGACCTTTTCCCATTGTCTATTTATTTATTCACTCAAGAAACATTGAACTCCTACTATAAAAATTGCCCTTCCTATAGATGAATGAATTCAAGCTACAGAGGTTAAAAGGCTTAGTGAAAATTATCCAGCAAGCAATGAAAATTTTGAGTGTCGACTCCAGGAACTCTTGGTTTTAAATCCATGCAATAAATCATTAAACTACACACAAACAGACACACACACAGCAGTTTAATTAATGTTGAGCAACAGGTTTTTAAAAATTATTTCTTATTTGATTTTTATTTGTGATAAGAAAATGTAAAATAATCATTTTTAAAGATTCATGCATAGCCCACTATTCTCACTTTTCCAGCCCTTGTTCGTAAGAAACTATATTTTCAACAAACTGTAGCCAGCACATTTTTATTCTTCTTTTGTGTTTAATATTATGGTATTTTCCATTTTGCTATATAATCATTATAATCATTGTTTTATTGCTGCATAATATTCTATCAAATTGATCTACCGTAGCTTAGCTATTCCCACATAATTGGATATTAAATCCTTCCAATATTTTGTTGTTACAGGTAATGCTGCTATGATAACTTCATGTTTGTAGCTTTTCCTTTCCTTTAAATTATGTCCTGTGACGAGATTCCCAGGAGTGAAACTACTAAAAGATACGAAGGAGTGGTATAGTTGAGATGAAATTAGCATTAGGAACAGAATTGAAGACAAAGACCAGCCCAGCAATGGCCCATTCCTCTGCAGGGAGAATTCTCAACCAGATATTGACTGGTTTAATTGATTTTGTGGTGTTCCTGCTCATCATGAATATATCCACAATAACCACATCAGGTGAGTCACTGTAGGACAATTCTTAACATTTACGATGAGCAGTGTCGATCCTACAGCTATATCTTATTGATCTCCTTCGATATTGCTCTCGTTGGTCTGTGCTCCTGGTATTTTGTCTACAGATAAAAAGTGTAGAGTCATGGAAGAATCCAGGATTTAAAGACTAGAGGTCTGGACTGAAGTTGTCTTCTACTTAGCACTTGTGTGATTTTTTAAGCTGATCACTTACCTTGTTGATCCTGCAAAATGAAGCCTGCCTTTCAGGGTTGTGGAACAACTCAAAAGAGCCAATACATATGAAAATCTTTTTTTTTAAAAGCAATATATACATACATACTTCAAAATTTTTAAAAAATTTCTGCTATACAGAGTGAACAGAACCAGTCTGAAGTGGGATGCAACCCAGTCAAGTGAGAACACTGTACTCAACCTAAAAAAGTGACTCTCAAGAGGTACCTGGTAATTCAGGTAGATTTCTTAATATAAAAAGGAGTATTTTCAATTTCTGGTTCTGTAGATCCACCTTCCCCAATCTTCACAATGGTCCCAGACACTTGGGAGAACTTGAATGCTTGAGATGCAAAGTACTCTGGGTAACTTCTATTTAATCTGCTCATCTCAGTAAAGCTGAGGGTAAATACTCAAAAACACCCAAGGGTTTGTCTAGAGCAACCTCCCCAATTTGGGGAATTGCACACAGCCAGAGCTTGCTTGGGATGGCCTTAGCCACAGTCCTCCTTCCACTGCCTGGCCCCTGCCTATTTCACATCCTCCGCCCCTAAGCAATGTGGTAAAGCAGATTCCAGTCCCTCGTGAATTCCCCAAAGGTGCATTTCAATATGAACCCCCTTGATTTCCCATTCTCTTTTGCCTCTACCTAACTTTAATAACTTTTCCCTAATTTTTACCAATATTTTCCACTTGGGGCTTTTATTATTTAGATGTCTTTTTCTTACTTCATGTATTTGCATTTCCTTTGTAGAAGAGAAGGGGAGAGTGGCAGTTCCTGATTACTTGAGAACTTCAGGGTGAGTTCATAGTGCTTCTAAAACACCCTTTTCATTTACTAACCCTTAAGAGCAAGGCTGAGGCGCAGGCATTGATTTCTGCATTCTGTGAAGGGCTTCTGCTCCTAGCAGGACAACAACATCTGTAACAACTACAAAGCCAGGAGCACCAGGAATGCACACTTAGCTCTGCATTCGTCCCAGCCTTCAGTAAATAAAAACCCCATGCCACCGTCTTTCTTTGCCTGGATAGAAGCAGCAGATGCTTTGTGCTGGCCTAGAGAATTCCTTTTTTCACAAATGGAATGAATAAGAACACTCGACAGAGGAACACAAGGAGAACTGGAGGGAAGTTGATAATACTTGCTTTGGGCAAAAATGCTTGTTGAGGTAGGAGGAAGATGTTTTAAAAAATGAAAATGGCAATAAATCAATGCACTCTTACAAAATATGGGAGGAGAGAATGAGAAAATAACAATGAGGCCAGAGGGAGGCAAATGACATGTTGCAACCTGTGAGGAGGAAAAAAAAAAAATTAACAAGGTCTTTATGTAACGGCGTGTACCACACAATGCACAGAAAACCATCTCTGATTTATTAGTTTCCCATAAGGGAAGTTGAGAAATGCAGAAGGCATGCGTTAAAGGGTTGTCTTGCTAGGCGGAGTTTTGACTTTTAAGGACAAGCGTAGAAAGGCATCTCTTCCTGGCTTGAGGAGCTGGCAATTACCAGGGAGCTGCCTGCCTTGAGATTTGACCTGAGTAAAGGCATCTGGATATTTTGTGCCTAGGAAGATCTGAGTCCTTCCTGATAATGAGGAAGCTGCGAGGGGGATTCTCAGCTAGTCTGCAAAGTCACGGTGAACTTGTTTCTTTTGTGTTCCAATGCACTCTTTATGTCCCACTAGCAGGCAGGAGGCTTGGGGCAAGGCAGTGTCGGGGTCTTAGGCCTGGTCCTTGTCCTCAGAGTCAGCCCTATGCAAGGTATCCAGTACAAAGTTCCAAAGGCAGGCAGGGCACCCCTTCCTTCCATAAGGTTTCAACCTTAGTAAAATCTCAGCCCAAATTTTAGGTTTGGGAGGAAAAAAAAGTCTGCCCTAAGAATTGATAGCCTTCTCTCAGACAGGCTTGGGGTCAAATTTACGGACTCTGTGGTCCAGAAACCCCCAAGCTGAGAGATACATGTGAAAAATGGGCCTGGCAGGGGAAGGATTGATCTCAAGCAAGTATCACTGGGGGAGATTAATTCGAGTAGCCACATGGGGAATTAAAAACTGATTCAGTGGGGGAGGGTAGGGACCAACATTAAATCATTTAGGTGCTCTCCCCAGCCCCACCCTCTCCCTACTCCCCCTTTCCCTCTCTTGTTAAATCTCTTCCTTGTAGAACCATTATTCATTCGTGATGGTCATGGGAAATCTTCTTAGCCACTAAGAAGATTGCTATAATCGCTCTCAACCTGCCTACACCCTATTTTTCACTTTGTTTTGCTATCAAGAAAATATGACTCACTCTTCCTTGATATTTTTTCTCAATCATAATGAGATCCCTCTCTCCTGTAGAGGAAGGAAAGGATTTTCTTGAATTACTGAAAGACTTTCCAAATTAGGAAAAACATTAACAAAGGCAGTCAGAATGAAAGCTTTCTTCCCCAGACATTGCCTGAGGCAGACATGTGATGCCCCCATGTCAGCCACACAAAGTTATTGGGGTAAAAGTATGGTTTGGTTTTGAAACATGACAGAAAGCTGGACAGAACTGTCATGATGGGCTTTTTCCACATGCCCATGACAAGAGGGTTATATGCATGGACAGAAGGGCTGGAAGATTCATTATTGTCTATACCACTACCACAGAACTATGAAACTTGACTGTGGAGACACCTGTGATATTTCACAAGGACCCAGTGCTCTCAGGCATGAGTGCACCATTGGGCTCTTGTATCACATACTTACTCCATAGCCTCCATGGTATGGTTTCTGTTCCCACCACTTCATTAAAATTCTTTTCACACATGATCTGCCAAATCCAACAGCATTTTATCTGCCCTCATTCCATTCTACATTTTAGTAGAAATGTGCAGCGTGGAAACTAATGTCTTCCTTGTTGAGCCTCCTTTCTCTCTTGGGTTCCGTGACATTCCATTCCCAATAGTCTTATCCTACATCCATCTTTCTGCATGATTACTCTTTCTTGTGCTTAAAAGATGGATACTCCAAGTCTCTGTCCTAGGTCTCTTCTCTCATGGGCAATTTAATCTGCTTTAACAAGTTTTACAACATCTCCATAGTGATTATTCCCAAAGACATAATATTCATTGACAATATTGACTGGACACTCACCACATGTTTGGTACTGGATTGAACCCAAAATTCAAGGTTGTGTATGGTTCAGTACCCTCTAATCATTCTCCAGTTACGCCCTGTTTTCTGAGCTTTGATTCTGCTGGACATTTCCATCACCACTGTTACTGAACTGAACCACCTGGGGCAGCAAAGTCAAACACTGACATTGGGATTTGCAGGGAGACAACATGAGGCATTTACTGCAGAGCATCAGGTGAGGAGAATCAGACAGCTCATGCTTAAGACTCCAACTCCCAGATGGCTTATGAATAAGAGTTTTTTGTTTGTTTGTTTGTTTTTTTGTCTTTTTGACAGAGTTTTGCTCTTGTTGCCCAGGCTGGAGTTCAGTGGCGCGATCTTGGCTCACTGCAACCTCCACTTCCCAGGTTCAAGTGATTCTCCTGCCTCAGCCTCCCAAGTAGCTGGGATTACAGGCACCCACCACCATGCCCGGCTGATTTTTGTATTTTTAGCAGAGATGGGGTTTCACCATGTTGGCCAGGCTGGTCTCGAACTCCTGACCTCATGATCCACCTGCCTCAGCCTCCCAAAGTGCTGGGATTACAGACGTGAGCCACCGCACCCAGCCATGAATAAGGATTTTTAAGGACAGGGAGGCAGAGATTGTGAGCAAAGTTGTAAATCAATACGTGGAGGGTATACATTTGTTTGACCTAAAAAGCAAGGATACCTCAGAGTGGGGATCCACAGGCTATAGGTGGATTTAACTATTTTATGAATTGCAGTTGGTTAAGGAAGAAAAGCTTTGTTTAATAATTTGGGGTCAGTAGGAAGATGTGTTAGGTCTGGCTCCTGGGTGTAACCTCCTCCAGGCCCCTCAGGAAGAACCCAGTTTCTCTCATCTGAAGTCTCTGTGCCAGCAAGCCACATCTTTCACGTGGTGGGGGTCCAGGTTTCTGAAAAACAACTCAAGGACATGTTAAGATGCTATCTTTAGTTTCTATAGGGAACCAAATATTTTGTGACCAACTTTCTTGGTGATTGTTTTAAGCTACTACTACCTTCTTATTTCTCAGGTTGCTCACTTACTTCCCAAGGATAAGGTGCCTTGAATTTCCCATGAAGGAACTCAAGATTTTCCTTTACTTCCAAGCTTGGTGGGGCGTGCCCAGCAGGCCCCTAAGAGGAGTCCCTGTTCCATCTCACTGACTCATAGACATCTCAAACACATTATGTCTAAAACCAACCTCATTTTTGTTTTTTTTTCCTAACAATCTGCCTACCCATTCATCTGTTCTTACCTCGGTTCTCGGCATTTCCGTTTTCCAGGAGATACTAACTGCAACCCTCTCAATTACCTTTTGTTTCTTCTTCCTCATCTCGTATTCAATCAGTCAAGTCCTAGTGCTTTTAGCAGTTGAAGTTTTTCTCTCTCATTCTGTCTACTCTGTAGTTCAGATTCTTATCTTCTCTTACTTGAGCAATCATGGTAAGTTTCTAATTGGTTTCCCGGTCTCTAAATTTCTGTTCATCTAAATTCATGGTCAAAGTTATCTTTCTAAACCAATGATCAGATCAGGCTCAAAAACCTCCAGTGATTTTTCTATTGCCTAAAGAATAATTGTTTTATTACAGAACAATTATTATCTGTCATCAAACTATACTTTCAGATTTATCTTGAGTACCTCCTTTCTGTTTTTTTGTTTATTTGTTTTTTGTTTTTTGGTTTTTTTTTTTTGAGGCAGAGTCTTGCTCTGTCACCTAGGCTGGAGTGCAGTGGCGCCATCTCGGCTCACTGCAACCTCTGCCTCCGTGGTTCAAGCGATTCTCCTGCCTCAGCCTCCTGAGTAGCTGGTACTATAGGCGCACGCCACCACGCTCAGCTAATTTTTTTGTATTTTTAGTAGAGACTGGGTTTCACCATGTTAGCCAGGATGGCCTTCATCTCCTGACCTCATTATCCATCTCCCTCAGCCTTCCAAAGTGCTGGGTCACCACGCCAGGCCAAATACCTCCTTTCAATTGCTCTGGATGACTCTGCGTTCCTAACTTTCCATCTGTTTTCACATGGACCTTTGTTCATAGCTGTGCTGTTAGCCTTGAATCTTGGTCTTTACCCATATAAATTATGCTCATTTGTTAAGAGTGTGTGGGAAGACAATCAAGTATGAGCCCTAGGTGTTTGGCCTGAGGAAGTGGGCAAATGGCAAAACTATTGGCTGAGACAGAAAAGGTTTTAGCAAAGAGAAGATACTTGTGCAGAGGTTGCGGGGGGCAGGTGGGAGTGAGGGGGAGTATCTGTAGTTTGGCCATGTTGAGTGTGAGACATTGATTAGACATGCAAGCAGAGATGCTGAGTAGGCAGTATGAGTTTAAATTGAATTGCGGCTGGGCGTGGTGGCTCACGCCTATAACCCCAGCACTTTTGGAGGTCAAAATGAAAGAATTGCTTGCAGCCAGAAGTTTGAGACCAGACTCAGCAACATAGCGAGATTCTGTCTCAAAAAAAAAAAAAAAAGAAAAGAAAAAAATAAGAAATACCTTGGCATGGTGATGCATGTCTGTAGTCCCAGCTACTTGGGAGGCTGAAGTGGGAGGATCACTGGAGCCCAGAAGTTCGAGACCACAGTGAGTTATGATTGTGCCACTGTACTCCGGGCTGAGAGACAGAGCAAGAACCTGTCTCAAAAATAAATAAATAAATAAATAAATAAATAAATAGATCTGGGGAGTTTTATAGATTATATTTAAAGTCACAGAACTATGTAAGACCAAATAAGGATAGAAGAGTATTTAACAGAGAGAGAAAGCCAATGAACACAGCTATGGCCACTCTAACATTTAGAAGTCCGTAGGGGAGGTAAATCCAACAAATGACCTTGAAAAGGCACAATTGACAAGGTAAGAGGAAAACCAAGTGGGTGTGTAGAGCTCTAAAGAAGAAAACATTCAAAGAAAGAGCAGTGGTCGACCAGGTTAGATGCTTCAGGGAGCTTGAATAAGAGGAGATAATGTACTGACTACTGACCTTAGCCAAACGTAGGTCATCAATGACTTTGGTAGGAGCAGAATTGTTGGGAGAGTGGGACAAAGCAGGGGTTAGTGTGCTGGTAATCTGGCTCTCCAAAACACAAAAAGAAAATCCTGATTTATAGCATTTGCCAATTTCCATGAAATAAATATTCCCAAAGAGCTGGTTTTAAGCTAACAACGTGATGTCACTGAACCCAAAAATGGGAAGAGATGCCGCAATGCGTTCTTGCCAGCAGCTCCAGCGCATGTGGGACTGAAGCCTAACTGTGTGGACACAGGACAGGAGAGGCACTCATGGGAGGCAGCAAGAATTAACCACCTTTGGGAGGAGTTTTGATCAAGGGTCAGTAAGCTTTCAAATGATTTGCAAAAATCAGCTTAATCCTAACAACAGCCCTCCGGGGTAGTTACTAATATCTCCCTTCTATGGGTGAGAAGACTTAAACTTATGGATCACTACGCAGAAGGAGGATATGTTGGATTCCCTCAGTCCAGATATCAAACCAAGTAATGTTAACAGGAAAGAGTTACTCCGGGGTAGTTACTAATATCTCCCTTCTATGGGTGAGAAGACTTAAACTTATGGATCACTACGCAGAAGGAGGATATGTTGGATTCCCTCAGTCCAGATATCAAACCAAGTAATGTTAACAGGAAAGAGAAACATCTTTCTTCCCTTTTCTTGGTATCTTGTGGTTAAAATAGAGCAACTTTTAGCTACTGCTCAAGCTAATCTTTTTCTCCTTCTATTATTATTCACTGTTTAGATAGACACAGAAAGAAGACATCAACAGAAGTAGCTTGTGTTTAACATGATGGAATTCTCATAGGCAGTCCTTGAAGCAGCGTGAGCCGATGAGCATCACACTGTTAATTTGTGAATTGTTTAATTGGTACTTGGCAACAAAGTCCATCTTTGACAAGGTTGCAACTTCCTGAACGTTTATATTTAGGATCCTCCCTCTTTCTACATTATTTTCTCTCCCTTTAAGCACTTCCAATCTTCAACCTAGACACCCAGTACTTTTGCTGCAATCTGATTTCTCATATATCTATCCTTTTTGTCTAGGAAGCCTGAAGACCCACCTGGAATGTGAATAAGGTAAGTCCCTTCCTGAAATGTCAGTGATGTTGGATTTTTGTCTGGTATTGTTGGACCTAAGCAAAAATTCATGGAAATACAAGAAGGTGTTGGTCAATTCAGTTCTTCCTTGTGTCTGGGGTTTCTGGAGGAGGAGGAGGAAAAGGAGGAGACAGAGGATGAGGAGGAGGTAGGAGGTGCTTCTCTTCCTCTGGTTCACAACCTTCACATTTCCTCGCATAGATGGGAAACCTGAGCAAAATACTCCAAAAATAAATAGAAATTAATATATTATTTAAGAACCAATATATCAAAACATCCACTTAAATAACTGTTTTTCTTTTTAGAGTTTTCAGGTGATGGCAGCCTTATTTTAGGGACCCTAATTCCTCTTCTGAAATTGTCTTCAGATCCAATTTTCATACCACTTGTGAGTACCAATCTCATCTAGATGGTCACCTCCTTTTTTGACTTGAGGGTGTATTGTTCATTTTGATCACCTTCCTAATAGTAATAATAGCTATGGAATATTTTCAGACCCTGTCTTAAGCATTTTAAATGTATTACTTTATTTAATTCTGTGACAGTCTTATGACAGCAATCCTATGACAAAAGTAATCAGTTAGAAAAATGGAAACCTTGCTAAGTGTTCTAAACAGATTGTGATTTATATAAGGAATTTCCAGTTGAGAAGGGCTAGAGAACAAAACGTTAAGAAAGGCCACCACTAACTTTCGGGTTCACCATGTGGCCTGAGGAATCAGGATATTGCTGCTACTGCTCATGTTAGGAAATTACAAGAAGCCTTCACCAATGGTCATAATCAACCTACAGCACAAAGGTGAGTGGGTTTAAGGGGAGTGCCTTGAGGTCACGGTGCAGCCTCGTAATGCCTGGGCTCCACACATCTCTGCACTACTGTACACCACCAGCAAGCTAATATGGGTTCAGTCTCCCTGTCCGAATTTCACATCAGAGCATCTCATTCCATTTCCAAGAAGCCTGGAGATAAAGTAACCTGGGAAATGTTCTTTCCTGTGATATGGGAAAGATATTAGAAGAGATTGGAAATGAAAGCTGGTGGCCAAAAATATTTATCACTGTTATTGCTCCCATTTTTAGGTGATTACCCTGAATAAATTGCCACAGAAATTAAATAGTACAGCCATGCTTTGAATACAGAGCTTCCCTAGTCCAAGCTCATGCTCTTACCCATTAAAATGTACTTGGCTGTGGTTGACTTTAGGTTGTTTTCAATGAATACATATGCCTTCAAAAAATAGATATTAAGCTATTAAAGGTTTTCAAAAATGGTTCTGAAGTGAACTCCAAAAGAGGAGCTCCAAAAATGTTTTGCATTACACTGGTATCATTAGAGAAAAACAAAAGGCTTCCCAAGCTGTTAGAACCATTTTGGGGCTGTATGAATTATGAAACTTGCAACAGCTCAATGTTTCTGCTCAGACATGATATATAGCATCTCTGCTTGCATTCCACTGGTCAAAGTACATCTCAGGGCCAACATCAATGGAATAGGATGGACACTGCTCATTGGAGGTACACAAGTCCTATAACAGTGGGCAGTATAGAAAAGTGGGAAATGGCCAGGCACCGTGGCTCACGCCTTTAATCCCAGCACTTTGGGAGGCCGAGGTGGGTGGATCACTTGAGGTCAGGAGTTTGAGACCAGACTAGCCAACATGGTGAAATTCTGTCTCTGCTAAAACTACAGAAAAAAACAAAACAAACAAAAACAAAAACAAAAACAAAAAAACTCACAAAAAAATCAAAAAAATTAGCTGAGTGTGGTGGCACACACCTGCAGTCTCAGCTACTTGGGAGGCTAAGGGCACAAGAATCAACTGAGCCTGGGAGGCGGAGGTTGGAATGAGCTGAGATCACCCCAGTGCACTCCAGCCTGGGCAACAGAGTGAGATTCTGTTAAAAAAAAAAAAAATGGGAAAGAAAAGTGGGAAGTAAATATTTGGAAACAGAAAATAATTGATTGCAGTAATGTACCAAAAAATAACAGGAAATGAAGGAAACAAACTAGCCAAGGAACAAGTACAATAACAGCAAAATTGAAAAGTAAAAGATGTTTCCCAAAAGACAAAAAAATAGAAATATGTCAGTTCATGCATTAGACTCAGGACAAGATTAAAAGGAAAGACTCCTCTTAACTGAAAAAGAAAGAGACTTTTGGGACTGAAAATACAGGAGTTTTCAAAGACCCCCCTTGGATATCAGCAACTTAATTAATGTCAAAAGCAACATTCTGCAAACCACACATACTGAGTGAGGGAAGAATATAGTTATAGATTGCTCAGATTAATTAAATGTGCTCAAATCTCCAAAACCCAATCATTTATATATAAGGTTGCTCAAGGGGCTAGCTGAAATTATCCAAGAGCCATAGAGGTAATCTTTAGAAAATTATAAAGGACAAGCATATAAAAGGAGAAAAATATATTGCATATCATTTAATTCCTTTTTCTTTTCATTTATTTTAGTGTGATGGATAAATTCACATAGCAAAACACTTCTTACTGTTTGCTTCCAGAAAAATTATGAACATGGACTAGTTCCAATAATACAGAATAATATATTATGACCAAGTGGAACTTATTCCAGAAATGCAAGGCTGGTTAAATATCAGTAAATTCATTAATGTAATTCAACATATTATTAGATCTGAGAGGGAAAAAGACTATATGATGTAGCTGTAGATGCTGAAAAAATATTTGACAAAATTGACACCCATTTATGATTCAAAACCCTGAAAAAATATAAGTCAGATATTTCTTAAATAAAAAAATATAAAAGTATCTGAATATCTGTCCATGTTAGCCCCCAGACTAGCATCTTATTTGATGGAGAGACACTGGAGACATTCCTGCTAAGGTCAGGAGCAATAAAGTCACTACTATTTCACATTGTATTTGAAGTATTAGCCAACAGTTTAACATATAGAAATCTAATAGTCTTTATACACAGAAATAATAACCAATTAGAAGATATAATGAAAACAAAGACCTCATCTACAATAACAAAAAGATGTATAAAATACTTAGATATGATTTTAACAAGAAATGTCTAATAACTATATAAGGAAAACTTGGAAACACTCCTAGAAGACATGAGAACCAAATTAAGCAGATGGAAAGTCATACTGTATTCTTGGATAGAAAGATCTGAGATCACTGGAACTCTGGGAGGAGACCAACTCTGCACACACTGCCACCATGCCCTGGCCTCGGCAAAGGGGTGATGTGGGAGGACACATTTTCATTTACTGCCCCTTCATTAAGTCCTGTGACTCTGTACCTGAGTGACTGTAGGGTTAAAAAAAAATGAAAGGGAATGATTGTAGCTATAAGTTATCCTGGGTGCTAAATATGACTATTCTTGGAGTCCAAGAGAGAAGAGAAACAAGAAGTTAAAATTTGTATGGGGGTGCTTTCACAGTCTTGCCTCCTGTATTGAAATCTGCCCTCTTTTTTTTTTTTTCTTGGAAAGTGATCCACTTTCCTCTATCTTAAGTAATAAAAATTATATTTTTCTTTTGGAAAAATCCTGCCACCTCATAGGATTAGGACCCTACTTTCTTCTACTGCCTAGCTCAGTAATCCACTCTAGTCTCCAATTCTGAACAATTCCGTGAAGATACCATCATTGGAGGTAAATAGGGGTGGTGGGATCTTCACTAAAGTAGCTGGGCTTTGTCACTTCAAGTTCAGCACTGACCACCTCCCTCTCCAACCCTGTGAGCTCTCTCACCTGCACTGAGGCGTACTTATGCAACTTGATTCTTTCTGTGACCCTCCAATGGACATCTACTAGATAAAACACGCCGGCTTGAATCACAGAGTTCACAATTTAAATCTACAGTAATTAAAAAAAATTTTCTTCAATGCAACATAATTTCCAGAAGTTCCCTTGCCTGTAATGGAGATAACGCTCATGAGGGAGAATGGCAGTTCTGCCTTGTTCAGCCTCCTGCTTTCAGGCTCAGCCCAAGCTCCCCTGATCCACAGGAAACAGCCTTTAACATCGTGCCTTTTTCAACAACACAGCTGTCGACTTTCAGTGGTCAACTTTCGGCAGTAGGTAGATCTGGCCAAACAGAAATGGCCCAGGGCCAGATAAACTCCCAGTGGGATATAGTCCCCCATTCATCCCTGTAAATTGACAATGGCACTTGGTAAGGGGATATATATTTTTTTCTTCCTCCAATTATACATCACAAAAGGTATAGAAGTGGACTTACCAAAATGTTTATACTGATTATTGCCAGGTGGCAGGAAAAAGAAGAGAATTTTTTTCTTCTTCTTCTTTGTGCTGAGTTTTGCTGATTTTTCTGCAATAGCCCCGGCTTATCTTGCAATTAAAAATAAGTTTTAAAAGGATAAAATGAGAAAGAACAAAGCTAGGGAAAAGAGGATGCCTCACTGCAGGTAAGCATTGTTCATGCACAAGCACCATCAAGGGAATTTGAGCAAACCAGTGAATTAAACAATATTCAACGGTAAAGGCCAAGGATAAAACAAAATTGGCTGCAATGCCAGCCCTATATGTTAGGTTTTTCAGTTTAATAAATACTTATTGAGCTCCTATGATATGCTTGGGGCAGGAAACATAAAAATAATGAAGACACATCCTTGAGTTCCAGGGTATTATGACTTGGTGCGCTACCTCTGTGGTGTCTACTCTTTTCTCTACGTGGCCTCAAAGCATGGATTCACACATTCTCCCTACATTGTTGTTTCCCCTTAATTACGAGTTAACAATGTACATAATGGACAAGGCAGCCACTTGGGGCTGGTGCTTTTGGAGTTCTGCAGGCCCAGGTGGTACTCTGACTATGATAGTTTCCACCCAGATCATTGCAAATATATCATTAGGGAATTGCATTCCGCAGTGAATTTTATTTATTATTTTTTAATGTTTGATTTCCCCATAGGGCAAATACTTTGTTGGTTTTTTTTTGTTGTTTTTTTTTTTTTTGAGACGGAGTTTTGCTCTGGGGGCAGTGGTGCAGTCTCGGCTCACTGCAACCTCCGCCTCCTGGGTTCAAGTGATTCTCCTGCCTCAGCCTCCCGAGTAGCTGGGACTACAGGCGTGCGTCACCACGCCTGGCTAATTTTTGTGTTTTTTAGTAGAGATGGGGTTTCACCATATTGGCCAGGATGGTCTCGATCTCTTGACCTCGTCATCCGCCCACCTCGGCCTCCCAAAGTGCTGGGATTACAGGCATGAGCCACCGTGCTTGGCCAACTATGTCTTTTTTAGGTTTGAATCCCTAGCACGTAAAACAAGGTCCAGCATGTATACACTCAATCAATGTTTGTTAAATGGAAAAAAATTACTTTAGCAATGGAAGAATGGAAGTAATGCCCTTATGTTTGACTGTGTTTTATCTAATATCATTAGGCCTACTCAGAAATTCTTGTGAAGTGATAAATTCTAAACTGCAAATTATTTCAAATATAGTGATTTTTAAATAAGTAATAACTTACATATGTAGAGGAATTGACATCATGGTATGCCAATAATCCTTTGTTAATTTTGATGTTGGTGGGAGTATTTTGTGTATGATCTAGCGCTAATATTTTTTTCATATTTTAGATATTCTCATAAAGTAACAGTTTGTTGTGTGTGTCCTCTTTCTAAAGAGTGTAATAATAAAATGGCCCTGTAGCAATGTGGAGTGTGGAGAGACAGTGAAAGTAGACTGCATAGAGGAGGGGGCATGGATGAGGATTAGGAAGGAAGGTAGTTTCTTGTCTACTTTACAGTCTAGCCAGTGTGAGCTTCCCAGTCCTGATGGGCTGGGTCCTGCTCTAGGGTGACCACCTGACACTGATTTTATTCAATCCTGCTGCAGGAGTCTTCATGAACCTTTTGTTCACAACCCCAATCAGTGGAGAGAGGAAGTCCGCTTTCAGCTCCTCTCCAGGATCCCCGTGGGTGGCTTCCCTCCACCATATGTTCCTCCGAAGCTGTGCTGCCCAGCCACTTGCCTTGGGGCTCGGTACAAATGCATCTTGGAAGTGAAGTACTGGGGAAGACGAAAGTGCTTTTTCCAGATGGCACCAAATTAGCCTCTTGAGATCCGCATTTGCCGGGAATATGTTTATAAGGAAAGCAAACAAAGGAGTCCCTGGAGATTTTAAACAGTCTAAGGCCTTGGGTGGGAAATGGGGGAGGTAAGGAAGAAAACTGGGGAAAGAGGCTGGAGAAGGCAGTAGGGCAAGGGAGGGGGGCATCTATCCCAAACCCACCCACAGCCAACTCTCGCCTCCTCCTGGCCATTCACAAGGAAGCCAGTTTCATTGCCAGACAACACACATTATCAGTATGATTTAAAAATAATGATCTGATTAATTTAAATGTGAATCTGATTGCCTTTAACATTGAAACACTGGCTCTAACAATGCTTTCAAGAGCTTAAAAAGAAGTCTTGCTTGTCTTACGTAGCTACTGTTTATTTTGTGCTTACTATAAATCAGGCATTATCACATTTAATTCACAAAGTCACACTAAGAGGTAGACATGATTACAATGTCTATATCACAGATAAGGACACAAAGGTTTAGAGAAGTTTTAAAAAGGTAAAAAAATGTACCTAAGATTACACATCTAGTAGATGGCACCTCTGAGCTGTATACTCAGGGTTGTGAAACCAAACTCAGTGTTGATAACTTCAATGCTCAACTGCCTCTACACAGCTGAAGCACTGCCTCCTGCCCTCTGCCCTCTCTGCTTCCCAGAATCATCACCCTTTTCTGTGAGTTCTTCTTTATTGGCTGAGAGACACCAGACCCTTCGTAATCCTGATCTGTCTCAGGTTCTCAGTGATCTAGTGCTTCACACTATACTTGATCATGTTGCCCAGCTAGTGTTGGGTTGATTGTTGTTTTCTTTGTTTTATCAAGAATGACAAACAAGAAGCTGTGTTGGGTGAATGTCCCCAGAAGCTGATCCTGAGACAAAGATTTAGATGCAAGTGGTTTATTTGGGAGGTGATTCCTGGAAGCTTCTGTGGAGGACTGGGGAGGTGAGACAGACTAGAAAGGCATCCAGTGGTGACTGCCATGGGCAACTCAGACTTAACTCGCTGGTGAACTGTGGGAGAGGCTGCAGAGCACACCTGAGAATTTTTCCCTCTAAGGGGCGAGGACGTTACGGATATTTATCTTCCCACTCTCATCTATCAGAGGGATTTATTTCACAGCACTCCCAGCCTCCCCCATGTGCAGATCAAGAGAAAGTGCCTAGGCAGAAGTTGCAGGTGCTTGCAACAGGACACACTGGAATAGAGAGCTCCATGGGGCTGAGCAGGCAGGCCCATGGAGCTCTCTATTCCTACATTTGTAGCCCTGGGACTCCCTCTCTAGACCACAACAGAATCACTCAGTTCTCACAGCCCTTCTTTCTGCTGAGCCCAGATAAGAACTCAGAATCCTTCTCAAAAGCGGTTCTCCAGGCAGCAACTTGCCATTGATTAGAGTTGGTGCTCAAGATAGAACCCATGTTATATCCTTTCTATCTAGTCTTATATTTAACCTTGAAGGACTTCTGCTCCACCATGCAATGATGCCTTCTAATGTCACCTTCAGTAATAATATTCTATGACTACGTGACCCTATATGTCTATGAACATGTCTTCGGTTGCATTAGCTTTCTTAGAAGTTTTTCTCTAAACTGTAGAGTCAGCTAAACATGTCAAGTCTTTTTCAAAAAGATTGCTATTATTAGTTTTCTATGTCATGTGTCAGTGCAGCTGACTTTCTAAACCTGAGTTTAGGACTTTCCATTGATTCCTTTTAAATTTTATCAAGTTAGTTCAGGTCGATCATTCCAGCTTGTTAGAGGTTTTTTTGCAAAGCAATTCCGTTATCCAAGAAATGAGTCATCTCCCCTAACTTTTGGCAGCTGCAAATTTGATAATTAGGTTGGTTTTATTTTCACAAAAAAATTGTTTAAAATATTTAGCAGGATGGGACCAAGGACAAAACCCTTGACTAGAGACCTCCCTTCTGTGGCATGTGATCCATTATTAATGGAAAGGAAAGTCCTGCAACCTGGGGTCACTGAGAGTGCCCAGGGTAGGGATGTTGGAGGTCACTGTGCAGCCTGGATTCTCAACCATCTGAACCAGTCTAATGGAGAAACAACCTTGGGCTCTTTACCCATAAGGATTTCTCCTCGCCCTTCATCAAATGGATCCAGCCCTTTGCCCTTGGTGCATTCCCACATCCAAAATGGAAATGATAACCTCTCTAATGATGCTAGTAAAGCTCTCTGAGATCTCTGGCTGAAAGCTGGTATACAATCCAGATTCAGATACTACTTCGTGATTGCTACTGCAGTTTCTAAAGCACCTTTCCTTCTTCCCGCCGTGGCTCAGCATGCCCTGTGTTTCTCCTTCAGCATTTTCCTATGGCTAGCATCTGCTCTGTTCTATTCTGACTCTCCCTCCTGAGAGCTAGCCAGCTGTCCATGCCAGGTGATGCTTTGGGAGGACACAGGGCCTGAATGTGTTTGCATGTGTGTAAGTCGGTGTGTGTCCGGGTGTGTTTGTGGAAGCAGGGTGAGGGGAAGAGGAGGGCGTAAAGTGGTTCCAGCCAGCCTGGTTTGCATGAAGCATGTTTATGCACAATCGGCAAATTTCCAACAGGTGCCATTCACGTCAGTTGGTGCAAGAGGCCCCTTGGCCCCGGCTGGTTGCACCACTCTGGGCAGTTGTCCAAAGCAGCATTCTCTGTGCCTCTTGCAATGTCAGCGGCTTCCTCCAGCCTGCCCTGCTTGTCCTTCTTAGACCCTCGGACAGACCCTTTCATCCTCAGCGGCACTTCTTATGGGAAGGGACAGATCTAGAATAGATTGGTAGAAACAGCACAAAGAAGAGTTCTCTTTGGGTCTCATGGCCTTTTCCAGAAAGATCAAACTCTTTCAGCTAGTGCTTGCAATGTGAAACCCTAGACACCTTGGGCTTTCCCCCCTTGCCCAATCCCACAGAATTATGATGTTCATCACCATGCATAATTTATGAAAGAACACATAAAAAAGTGCTTTGCACATGTTAAAGTTTTATAAAACATATAAGGTAGTCTTGTGATTTGAGAAGCTTTTATATGTCCCCATACCCATTTCAGGTACATTTACACACACATTTCACATCTGTTGGGCTGCCCCTGAAGGACACAATCTAATTCCCTGTTATCATGAATAAATAATGATAGCAGAACAACAAAGAAGAACGGGAAACAAAAAGTGGTACTAAGGCCAGCAAAGCCTCTGTGCATATGATATCCTGAATTTCTTTTATTAATTTCTCTAGTTCTGTTCCATTTATCTGTCTGAGCACCAGAGGACTAAGCCACAGATACAAGGTCCTCCTCTCTGCAATCAGCCACATGTCTCTGCTCCTGTGCATTCTACTCTAGAATGGACACACCCGGTAACATGGTTTGAATGTGACTCTCCAAATCTCATGTTGAAACGTGACCTCCAGTGTTTGAGGTGGGCCCACTGGGAGGCATTTGAGTCACGGGGGCAGATCCCTCATGAATATGTCATTACTGTCCTCATGGTAATGAGTGAACTCTCTGTTAGTTCAAGTAAGAGCTGATTGTTTAAAAAGAGCCTGGCACCTCCTCCTCTCTCCTGTTGCTCCCTCCCTCCCCAGGTGACATGACAGCTCCCCATTCACCTTCCGCCATGATTGTAAGCTTCCTGAGGCCTCATGAGAAGCTGAGCAGATGTGAGTGCTATGCTAGTACAGCCTGCAGAACTATGAGCCAAATAAACCTCTTTTCTTAAATTACCCAGCATCAGGCATTCTTTTATAGCAATGCAGAATGGACAAACACACTGTGGCTGCCTGACCTTCCATAGTGAAAAGAGGATATTAGACATGAGTGTATCGTCATTTATAAAGCATGATGCTGATACATAAAACTGGTTCTTTCTGGGTAATGCAACCCATTTATGTACAGGGGCAATTCTGAAGCTACATGACATGGAAAAAGACTGTCCTTTTCCCGTTTGGTTACATAGAATGGCAGTGCTCACTGTTGCAAACAGGTATCATAAACATAAAGGAAACAAGAGTGGCTCTGAGCAACAATAGTCCCAGCGGCTCTCCCTGTACTCCCTGTCTGTTCTCTTCTTCCACCTGGTACTACCCAACTTCTTTACCATATACGCATTCATCTAGAACATTGTAGCATCCCAACTCATTTGACCTCCCAACAACCTTGTAAAGTCTGGAAGGCAAGGCTTTATTTTAGAAATAATGACTTTGGTGTTCCCTGGCACCTCAAACACACGCAGTTAGCACCCATACTTCTTTCACAACAGGGTGAGTTACTGAAAAATTAACAGTAGTGCTGTTGCTTTTGCTGGGTCGGCTTATCAGCAGAAAAGACAGAATATGGAATTGCCACAACACACTCACGGGAAGCATTGCCAGGCCACTGGAGGCTGAGTTCAAGCCAACTCAACCCCTGACCATGTAGACAACTACAGTGCACATAAGATGTTTAATTGGTGGCCAACTTTAAGATATTGAGGAGATTTTCCCAGAAACTGTGATTTCCAGTGTCTCTTGGAGAAGGTAGAAGATCTCTGAACCTGGAGATGGCAGGGCTTCAAGGTGGGATGGTTGTGGTGGGTGCCAGAAGTCAGTGATGTCCCCATGGCAGAGTCTGGCAGTGAGGAGCGGGGAGGGAGGGCACTAGCAGGTGTCCTTCTTGCAGCTTCACATGCCCAAGAGCCTGCGCACTGGCAGCACAGCCTCTGAGACCTGAACAGCAGAAGCCCTTCTCTAGTATCCTTGGCTGTGTTAGCCGGGAGGCTTTCATGAAATCCCAAGGGGACAGGAAGCAGGGAGGGGTCCCCAAAAAGTAGTCAAGATTGAATCTTTTACCAAACTTGACAAATGAGGGTTTTGTTTTGTAATTTTTATTTAAAAAATATTTATTTATTCAATTTATTTATTTTTTTAGAGACACAGTCTCGCTCCATTACCCAGGCTGGAGTGCAGTGGTATAATCATTGCTCATGGTAGCCTCAAACTCATGAGCTCAAGCAATCTTCCTGCCTCAGCTATCCCAGTAGCTGGGACTACAGGCATACCACGCCTGCCTAATTTTTTTTTTTTTTTTTTTTTTTTTGGTAGAGACAGGGTCTTGCTATGTTGCCCAGGCTTATCTCAAACTCCTGGCCTCAAGTGTTCTTCGCTGCTCAGCCTCCCAAAGAGTTGGGATTATAGGCATGAGCCACTGTGTTTGGCCTTTTGTGTTCTCTTATGAGATGGTCAGCCAGCTGTGGTCACAAGAGGAGACACTGGAGAGGCTCAGGAAAACAAGTTCATGATACTCACAGTTCTAGAGACAGGAAGTACACCATGCCAGGCAGATCCACATGTCGAAGATGTTAGGATGATCAGGAGGAAGAAGGCAAGAGTGAGGGGAAGGTTTAGGCCAGAGCCTTTGCTGGAGTTTTCGGGGAGAGAAAAGGCAAGTTGGGTGAACAGTTTAGGATTGGCTGCTTTGCATAATTTCACAGAGCCCTAAGCTATAGGGGTGGCACACTAGGGAGTTGCCTGGCACCTGGCCCTGGGATGATTAGTGCAGAGGAATATTGCCTCCTGCAGAGCAAGGGCAGGATAGAGGAGGTGTGGCTGTGTGTTGGTTAGTTTGCATATCAGAGGCTTGTTTGGAGCTGGATTGGGCTCTGACAATTAGCTGGCTCAGGGAGGGCTGTCTCTCTCCTCCATAAAGTTTTTTCAACATGTCAAGACGTAATATACGGAAAAATTAAAACAATATGCAATACAGGCTTAGAGCCAGATATAACTTGATTCAAAATGAGTAAGTTAAATAATGTACTGACCTGGAGCAATTGGCCCTTCCTGAGAATCAGGCTTCTCTGTGGCCCATGAGCTTCATTCAGCAGAGACTCCTGTGGGGTATTTGTGTAGGTAGAGAAGATCTCTCCACCCCTAACACGGTCTTCCTACTTGAAAACATAACACACTCCCTACTTATATTTATTTTTCATGAATGATTTTATAATTCTATTTAAATCTTTTTTTTCGAGACGGAGTCTCACACTGTTACCGGGGCTGGACTGCAATGGCGCGATCTCGGCTTACTGCAGCCTCAGCCCCTGGGTTCAAGTGATTCTCCCGCCTCAGCCTCCTGAGTAGCTGGGATTACAGGTGCATGCCAACACTCCAGGCTAATTTTTGTGTTTTCAGTAGAGAAGGGGTTTCACCATGTTGGCCAGGCTGGTCTCAAACTCCTGACCTCGTGAGTAATACCTGTTCATTGTACATAAAATTCAGAGAAAAAGTTGGGGGATATTTTAAAAAACACACCTGAATTCCTGTTATGCAGGAATACTTAATATTTTGGACACAGAGTTATGAAGAAGCAATGGAAAAACTCAACTGTTTCTCTCCCCTTCCCCCATGTATGTGTGTATGTGTACACTCATGTATGTGAACATAAGTACATAATTATATTTATATGCACATCTATATATCTACACCGATTTAGGTCCAGTTTGCTAAAGCCAAAATCCTCCCCGCTTTTAAATCACAGCTGAAGGCCTCCTTCCTCAGTTCACTGGTACTTTCCTAGCCCTACCTCTTTCTTACTGGTTTCTGTGTTCTTTCTTACTGATTACTTCTTTTTTTACCCTGGGCTGCTGCTTCCCCTGCCTCTCCTATTTGTATATACTTCAAATGAGGAGGGTAAAAGGTAGCATGTAATTACAAAAGGACTTCAAATATTACACAGTCAAGTTCTAAACAATCTTTAGAACACTGACTCTGCCAGTCCCGGGACACATTAGCAGAAAAGGGGCCCCTTGGTTCTGTGGTGCTGTGGGCATGGTGACTGCCAGCCAGTGGCTCCATTTGGGCACCTTTGTCATCTTTGCTCATTGTCTCGGCTTATGCAATTTTTTTTATTTTTATTTTTTATATTTTGCATTTTGCCGTTTCTCATTTATAAAGTGAGTAAAAAATGGGTATGTGAAAGTGGTGGTTCTAGTGGTGAGAAGACTGATTAAGTTGATACAAAGATAGAGCGTCAAAGTGTGAAGTCTTCTGCCTCAGCGAGATGTTAGACTTAAGCCAGTCAATCGCATGCCAGTGATAAGGAAAGAAACAAAAGTCACTGTGTTAGCTACTATAGATGTAGTGTGTGTGGCATAAACAGTGACTTAAAATATTTTTTTAGCTCTCTGGGAATGAAACATTTATTGGCATCTGCTATATATACCAGGCTAAAAAAGTTATTTCCAATTCTGAAATAATTGACAATTCAAAGTTAAATTTTTATGAAGTTATTTTTCTGACTGTACCCAGAGTTTTTTGATTCTTGAATTACAAATTATCTTCCTCTTGTTCAACTGTCAATTTTTCCTCCACCACAATAGTGTTCCCTCCTTAGTGATTTTTTTCATACCAGATGATTAATTTATGTTTCAGAAAAATAGAGACAATGAACAATGCTAGGCCTTTGGAACTTTTAACCATTGACAGAATTTTCATGGAAATGCAGAGAAATGGGGAATATTATGAAGAAATGACATCTAATGCTATTCCACTAAACTCATTTTGATGGTTTCCAACCAACTAGTTTGGCTAAATCTTCAATTCCAAGTAGATAGACTTCAGTTACACTTTTTATTTATCTGTATTCAAAATCTATAATGTTAAGTATTATGAAGCAATAGCTAAAGGGAAAAAATCCAAATAAAAAAGTTAAAAAGGGGAAGTTTTGGATAATGGATAGTGTACAAAACAAATCTGTGAGTTAATACCACCTATCTAAATAATTTTGTAATTTTTCATCATTATTTGAAAGATGACAATATGAGGGTTCAGAATCTCTGTTATCCTCAAGAATGATGAAAAGCATACTTTAAAAATTTGATAGCCTGCAGTAAAGTTCTTAATGGTGAAATAACGAGGGCTTTTCTCTTAAGATCAGAAAAGAGAAGAATGTCCACTATCTCCCCTTCTATTCAATATTATAGTAGAACCTAGCCAATATAATAAGATAAAAGAATGAAATAAAGGTATAACATAGGAAATAAATAAATAAAACTGTTTTATGCACAAAAAACAATGATTCTGCACATAGAAAATAAAAAAATCTATGCAGGTAAAACATATAATCAATAGGTGAATTTTACAATATTACTGAATACACAAATATCCAAAAATCACTTGTGTTTCTATACACCAGCAACTTAAAGAAATTAAAATTTAAATGGTAGAATTCAAAATAGCACAAAATAATCAAATATCTTTAAAATACATGTATTTAAAATAAATACTGAAAATAAAACTACCTTTATGGAGAGGAATCAAAGAAGACATAAATAAGCAGAAAGCAGAAGGATATACAATTTCATAAAGTGGAAGGCTCAGTATTTTAAGATGTAATTTCTCCCACAATTTACCTATAGATTCAATACAATCATAGTAAAAAACCTAGAAGGTGGGTTTTTTGGGGGTAAAAGTTTAAAAGTGATTCTCACTTTCTCTCTGGCTCACTTTCTCTCTCACACACACATATGTATATAGCAATTTAAAAAGCTAAGAAGATAAAAAATAATATTGAGGTAGAATTTACACTATCAGATATCAAAATTTATTATAATGCTACAGTAATTAAAATAGCATAGTGTTGGGCAAAGATAGTAAGTAAGCAAAAAGAACAGAAACAAAGCTGTACATATATGGTCACTTATTTATAACAAAGACGTTCCTGCAGTGCAGGGAGGAAGAAAGTTCTTTTCAATAAATGTGGCTGTGCCGAATGAATAACTGTATTTGAAATAACTCAACTTGAATCCTACCTCACACTGTACAAAAAATTAAATTCCAGGTGGAATGTAGATCTAAATATGCAAAGCGTAAAGGACTGAGAAATTGGACTTGTTAAAATTTAGAACATCTGTTAATAAAATGACAGTAATAAGAAAGTGAAATGAAGGCTGGGCACAGTGGCTCATGCCTGTAATCTTAGCACTTTGGAAAGCCAGGGTGAGTGGATCACCTGACGTCTGGAGTTTGAGACCAGCCTGGCCAACATGGTGAAACCCCATCTCTAGTAAAAATACAAAAATTAGACAGACGTGGTGGTGTGTGCCTGTAATCCCAGCTACTCAGGAGGCTTAGTCATGACAATCACTTGAATCCATGAGATGGAGTTTGCATTGAGCTGAGATGATGCCACTGCACTCCAGCCTGGGTGATAGAGCGAGACTGCCTAAAAAGAAAAAAAAAAAAAAAAAGTGAAATGAGAAATCCACTGAAAAAAAGATATCTATAGTATATGTAAATGACAAAGAACTCACATTCAAAATATTTTTTAAAACTCCTCAAATCATTAAGAAAAAGGCAACTCAATTTAAAAATGGGCCAAAAACTTTAATGGATACTTCACAAAATATGGTACCAAATAGCTCAACATCATAACTAATTGAAGAAATGGAATATAAAATCACAATAAGATAGTATAATACCTCCCATTCCTCCATTTCTGAATGGCTAAAAGAGGTGGAGGGAGTACCAAGTATAGAATATAGAACGGTGGGGTCATATGGTGTTTGGTGTATCTACCTAGACACATCATAATATATGTTCCTTATAAACCAACAATTCTATCATAAGTGTATACTAATAGAAATTTGTGCATATGTGTGACAAAAGACATGTACAACAATGTTTTTGTAAGCATTACTTTAATAGATCAAAATGGCAAACAGCAGAATGAATGCTATATAGCCATGATTGCCTTATGATTGCCTGTATATAAAGCTTGAAAATAGTCAAACCTAATATGTGGTATTAGAAGTTGGAATATAGGTTAGGTTACTTTTGAATAGAGATTAATGACTGCACACCTAAGATTTGTGCATCTTTCTGTATAAATATTATATTTCAGTTAAAATTAGACTCTTACTTAAAAATAAACTTTTCCACGGCAAAATGTGCCTCTTGTTTGCACCTTTGAATTTATCAGCAATCAGTAGAAGTTCATCATAACCCAACAAATCAAAATTTCTCCATCTATCTCATTTCCTTAAAGGTTGTTTTCAATTCCTTCTGTGTCCAGAATGTTAATCTCAAATATTTCATTTATATTCGATACTATTTTCTTCACTTTTAAATATTTATATCAAAACTTTATACTAGCTCATGTTGTAGTGAGACATTAAATTGATTTTTCCCAAATTACTTGCTTATCTCAATGTAATTAATTAACTAATATTCTCTTTCCCTTTAAAAGTTCTATACAAAGAAAGTATGTATTCTGCCCTAATAAGTTATTTGTCTATTCTTGCACCAGTACACTTTAATTATAACTGCATTGTAATGTATTTGTAACTTACTGTCTTCTGTCAATTTTTAAATTTTTCTCCCAGAATTGTCTTACTTTAGAATTACTTGAATTTTATTAATTTAAAAATAGAAGAACATTCTATTGATAGCCATGTCATCCATTTGGAGAGAATTATTATTATTATAATTCTGAGAATATCATGCCCTTAAATGTTTTCAGCATTTGTTGATACAATCTCCATTCTCTTGGTGTAACAGAAAAGGAATCAGGAAATCTAAATCTGAGTTCTTGTTCTTCAACAAAGTAATTGTGTGACTTTGAGACAGTTACCAAAAGGATATCATATTTTTTTGTAAATTGATTTTCACAGCTTCTACTTATTTTTTTCTTGGGGAGAATTTGCTTTTATTGATTTATAATATTTGTTTATAAAATAAGAATATTACTTACATCTATTAAATGCTTGCAAATTTTCTTAATTTGTAAAATGCCTTGTAATTTGATAAATCATTATTTTGATGTTTGTTTTTTGTGGAAGGAGAGTTTGAATTTCCTTTTTTGTAGCTTGATTATTTTATTGGCATTTAATTTACATATAGTGACATATACAACTCTCAGTGATTTCTGACAAACCACATACTCCCCTGTATCCACTCCCCATCAAGATACAGAACATTTCTTTTTTAAAAATGTTTGTTTTTATTTCAACAGTTTTTGGGGTAGGGTGGTTTTTGGTTACATGGATAAGTTTTTTAGTGGTGATTTCTGAGATTTTAGTGTATCTGTTACCCAAGCACTGTGCACTCTGCCCAATATGTAGTCTTTTATCTCTCAGCCCCCTCACAGGCTTCCCCCTTGAGTCCCCAAAGTCCATTATATTATTCTTATGCTTTTGCAGCCTCATATCTTAACTCCCACTTATAACAGAGAACATATCATACCCGTTGTATGTATGAGAACATACAATATTTATTTTTCCATCCCTGAGTTACTTTACTTAGAATAATGGCCTCCAACTCTATCCAAGTTGCTGCAAAAGACATTATTTCATTTCTTTTTATGGCTGAGTAGCATTCCATAATATATATATACTACATCTTCTTTATCCACTCGTTGGTTGATGAGCACTTAAGTTGGTTCCATATCTTTGCAACTGGGAACTGCGCACATGTGTCTTTTTCATATAATGACTTCTTTTCCTTTGGGTAGATATCCAGTAGTGGGATTGCTGGATCGAATGGCAGTTCTACTTTTAGTTGTTTAAGAAATCTCCATACTGTTTTCCATAGTGGTTGTACTAGTTTACATTCCCACCAGAAGTATAAAAGTGTTCCCTTTTCATCGCATCCATACCAACATCTATTGTTTTTTGATTTTTAAATTATGGCCATTCTTGCAGGAGTAAGGTGGTATTGCATTGTGGTTTTAATTTGCATTTCCCTGATAATTAGTGATGTTGAGCATTTTTTTATAGAAAAATAGAATTGTCTATTCATGTCATTTGCCCACTTTTTGATGGTATTCTTTTTATTTATTATATATATATTTTTTGAGACTGGGTCTCTATCACCCAGGCTGGAATGTAGTGGCATGATCTCGGCTCACTATCACCTCTGCCTCCCAGATTCAAGTGATTCTCCCACCTCAGCCTCCTGAGTAGCTAGGACTACAGACATGAACCACCACACCCAGATAATTTTTGTATTTTTAGAAGAGATGGGGTTTCACTAGGTTGGCCAGTCTGGTCTCAAACCCCAGACTTCAAATGATCTGCCTGCTTTGGCCTCCCAAAGTGCTGGGGTTACAGGTGTGAGCCACTGACCACTGCACCTGGTGGGATTGTTTATTTGTTTGTTTTTTCTTGCTGATTTGTTTGAGTTCTTTGTAGATTCTGGATATTAGTCCTTTGTCAGATGCACAGTTTGCAAATATTTTCTCCCACTCTGTGGGTTGTCTGTTTACTCTGCTGATTATTTTGTTTCCTAGGCAGAACCTTTTTAGTTTAATTAAGTCCCATTTATTTATTTATTTTTGTTTTTGTTGCATTTGCTTTTGAGTTCTTGGTCATGAACTCTTAGCCTAAGCCAATGTCTAGAAGAGTTTTTTGATGTTATTTTCTAGAATTTTTATGGTTTCAGGTCTTAGATTCAAGTCTTTGATCTATCTTGAGTTGATTTTTGTATAAGGTGAGAGATGAGAATCCAGTTTCATTCTTCTACATGTGGCTTGCTAGTTTTCTTAGCACCATTTATTGAGTAGGATGTTCTTTCCCCAATTTATGTTTTTATATGCATTGTCAAAGATCAGTTGGTTGTATTTGGCTTTATTCTTGGATTCTCTATTCTGTTCCTTTGCTCTACTTGCCTATTTTTATGCTAGTACCATGCTGTTTTGGTAACTATAACCTTATAGTATACTTTGAAGTCTAGTAATATGATGCCTCCAGATCTGTTCATTTTGCTTAGTATTGCTTTGGCTATGCAGGGTTTTTTTTGGTTATAGATGAATTTTAGGATTTTTTTCTAGTTCTGTGAAGAATGATGATTTTTGATGGGAACTGCATTGAATCTGTAGATTGCATTGGGCAGTATGGTCATTTTCACAACATTGATTCTACCCATGAGCATGGAATGTGTTTACATTTGTTTGTGTCCTCTACGTTTTCTTTCAGCAGTGTTTTATAGTTTTTCTTGTAGAGATCTTTCACCTCTTTTGTTAAGTTATATTCCTGTGTTTTTTGTTTTGTTTTATTTTGTTTTTGCAGCTGTTGTAAAAGGGATTGAGTGCCTCATTTGATTTTCAACTTAGTCATTGTTGGTGTACAGCATTGCTACTGACTTGCGTACCTTGATTTTGTATCCTGAGACTTTACCGAATTAGTTTATCAGATCTAAGAGCTTTTTGGATAAATCTTTGGGGTTTTCTGGGTATATGGTCATATAATCACCAAAAAGCAACAGTTTGACTTCCTCTTTTCTAACTGAGATGCCGTTTATTTCTTTCTCTTGTCTGGTCTGATTGTTCTGTCTAGGACTTCCAGTACTATGTTGAATAGAAGTGGTGAAAGTGGGTATCCTTGTCTTGTTTCAGTTCTCAGGGGGATGCATTCAACTTTTCCCCACGTTGGGTGTGGGTTTGTCATATATGGCTTTTATTACTTTGAGGTAAGTCCCTTATATGCCTATTTCATTGAGGGTTTTTATCATAAAGGGATGCTGGATTTTATAAAATGCTTTTTCTGTCTATTGAGATGATTCTATGGGTTTTTGTTAATTAATTCTGTTTATGTGATATATCACATTTGTTGACTTGCATAACCATCCCTGTATCCCTGGTATGAAACCCACTTAATCATGATATATTATCTTTTTTGTATAATATTCGATTCGGTTAACCAGTATTTTGTTGAGGATTTTTTTTATTAATGCTCGTCAGGAATATTGGTCTGTAGTTTTCTGTTTTATGTTATTTCCTAGTTTTGGTATTAGGGTGATACTAGCGTCATAGAATGATTTAGGGAGGATTCCCTCTTTATCTTTTGGAATAGTTTCAGTAGGATTAGTATCAATTCTCCTTTGAATGTCTGACAGAATTCAGCTGTCAATCCATCTGGTCCTGGATTTTTTTGTTGGCAATTTTTTTTTTTTTTTTTTTTTGGGATGGAGTCTCGCTGTTGCCCAGGCTGGAGTGCAGTGGCACCATCTTGGCTCACTGCAAGCTCCGCCTCCTGGGTACACGCCATTCTCCTGCCTCAGCCTCCTGAGTAGCTGGGACTACAGGCGCCCGCCACCTCGCCCGTCTAATTTTTTGTATTTTTAGTAGAGATGGGGTTTCACTGTGTTAGCCAGGAGGCAATTTTTTTTTATTACTGATTCGATCTCACTGCTTGTTATTGATCTCTTCACAGTTTCTATTTCTTCCCACTTTAATCTAGAGGGTTGTTATATTTCCAGGAATTTATCCATCTCCTCTAGATTTTCTAGTTTGTGCATGTAAAGGTGTTCATAGTAGCCTTAAATGCTGTTTTGTATTTCTTTTTTTTTTTGAAATGGAGTTTCGCTCTTGTTGCCCAGGCTGGAGTGCAATGGCGCCATCTCGGCTCACTGCAACCTCTGCCTCCCAGGTTCAAGCTATTTTCTTGCCTCAGCCTCCCGAGTAGCTGGGATTACAGGCATGTGCTACAACGCCTGGCTAATTTTTTGTATTTTTAGTAGAGACGGGGTTTCTCCATGTTGGTCAGGCTGGTCTCGAACTCCTGACCTCAGGTGATCCCCCCGCCTTGGCCTCCCTAAATGCTGGGATTACAGGCATGAGCCACCACGCCTGGCCACTCTTTTGTATTTCTATGGTATTGGTTGTAGTATATCCAGTTTCATTTCTAATCGAGTTTATTCAGACCTTCTCCCTTGTTGGTTAATCTCACTAATGATCTATCAATTTTGTTTATCTTTTCAAAGAACCAGCTTTTTGTTTCATTTATTTTTTGTATTTTTTTTTGTTTGTTTCCATTTCATTTAGTTTTGCTCTGATCTTTGTTATTTCTTTTCTTCTGCTGGGTTTGGGTTTAGATCTTGTTTCTCTAGTTCCTTGAGGTGTGACATTAAGGTTTTTATTTGTGCTCTTTCTGACTTTTTGATGTAGGCATTTAATGCTATGAACTTTCCTCTTAGTATTGCTTTTGGTGTATCCCAGAGGCTTATAGATTGTGTCACTATTATTGTTCAGTTCAAAGAATTTTTAAATTCCCATTTTGATTTAATTGTTGACCCAAAGATCATTCAAGAGCAGATTATTGAATTTCCATGTATTTGTATAGTTTTGAGGATTTTTTTGAAGTTATTTCCAGTTTTATTTCACTGTGGTCTGAGAAGATATTTGATACTATTTTGATTTTCTTAAATTTTTGGAGATTTGTGGCCTATCATATGGTCTGTCTTGGAGAATGTTCCATGTGCTGATGAGAAGAATGTATATTCTGCAGTTGTTGGGATGAATGTTCTGTAAATATATATGTCTGTTTATTCTAGGGTATAGTTTATATCCATTGTTTCTTTGTTGACTTTCTGTCTTGATGACCTGTCTAGTGCTGTCAGTGGAGTATTTAAGTCCCCCACTATTATTGTGTTGCTGTCTATCTCATTTCTTAGGTCTAGTAGTAGTTGTTTTCTAAATCTGGGACCTCCAGTGTTAGGTTTTATTTCTATGTTTTTTTCTCTTTCTAACTAAGAGATTACTAATCACTTCATTAACAATTTCATAGAAATAACTTTGGTTTTGTTACTTTTCTCTATTGATCTTGTGTTTTATATTTCACTGATTTCTTTTTAATTTCCATTTTTCTGCTTACATTGATTTAATTTACTCTTCTTCTTGCCTCTAAAGATGGATTTTAAACTTATAGTTTAAACCTATGGTTTAAATTCCTTTGTCTTTTCTAATATAAGAATTTAGAGCTATAAATTTCCCTCCAACTGCAATCTATAAATTTTGATATGTGCTATTATTATTAAATTCAAAATATTCTCTAATTACCTTTTAATTTTTTCTTTGTTCTATTTGTTGTTTAGAAGTATGTTGCTTAATTTCCAAATACTTGGGGATTTTTCTGGAGTTCTTTTTGTTACTGATTTCTCATTTAATTTTTTGATTGAGGAAGATTAATTTCAATCTTTTTAGGTGTGGTCAGACTTATTTTATGGCTCAGCATATGGTCAATCTTCTTGTATGTTTCACATATGCTTGGAAAGACTGTTTTCTACAGTTGCTGGATGCAGTGTTTCTTAGTGTCAGTTACATAAGGATGGTTGTTCAGGAACATTCTGGATGGTGGTGAAAGTTCTGGCTTCCCACGTGAACTCCTCTGACATTACTCCAGGCAAGGATGGTGAGGGGGCACTTCGTTACTGCAGACTGAGGGTTCAGAATCCCCATAATGTTCCCCAGTGACATCAGGTATGGGGGTGTTTGATTACTGCTGATAGAAATGAAATTACTAGCTCCTCACTCAGTACATTCTGAGAGCACTCCAGCAGGGGTAGGAGGCTGCAGTAGGGCAATTTTTGTCTAAAGGTTTTCTGTTTTCCTGTGTTCCCCCTTTCCTGGTCCTTTGGCTAGACACAGCAGGTTTTTCTTGAGGCTCCTTTTGTCTTTTCTAGTTTTGTGTTTTCACATTACCTACTTCTTCAGCACCTGGTGTAGGATATATAAGTTGGGGAGGAAACCAAGGACTCACTACCATGTCATTATTTAGGGTCTGAGATCTTGTGCTGATCTGTTTTCTTCTCTCCACCTTTCAAAGTCTTCTGATATTTGTTTTATATGTGATATTCAGAGTTTTTGTTATTGGTGGGGATGGGTTTTTTGCTTGGTTTGGGTTCTACAAGAACTTGGTAGGAAGAGTAGGAAGAAGTGCATTTACTACATCTTGGTCTGGCGACCTTCATTTTTGAAGGATGTTTTTGCTGGACTTCTAGATTGAAAGTTTTTTTCGTTATAGCAATTTAAATATCATTGCATCATCTTTTGACTTGCCCTATTTCTGATAAGTTAGCAACCATTCTTACTGTGTCTCAAGTGAGTTTAATGCATCTTTTTTCTTCTAGTTGCTTTTAATATTTAATTTTCATAATTGGTTTTTAGCAGTTTCAGTATGATGTGCTTTGGTGTGGTTTTCAATGTTTATCTTGCTTGAATTTTGTTGATATTCTTGAATCTTTCATCTAAATTAGGAAATATTTGATCATTACATCTTCAAATATTTTTCTCTCCCATGGCTATTTCTTCTTTTACTACTCCAATTACATGTATTTTAATCTTATTTCTATTTTCCTACAGTTTAATTAGTCCCTCTTCATTGTTTAACCAGTATTAAAAAAAATCAATGCTTTAGTTTTGCTTTAGTTTGGATAGTTTTCTTAACCCTGAGTTCAAATTCACTGTTCCTTCCTTCTGCCGTGTTTAATCTGCCATTAAGCCCATGAAATAAATTTTTATTTTAAATGTTGTATTATTCAGTTCTAAAATTTATATTTTTATGGGTCTCATTTCTCTCCTGAGTCATATTTATTCTCTCATTATTTTTACATTTTCATTTAAATCTTTTATTGTATTTATAATAATCCTTTATCATAATTATCATATTGTCTATTAATTCAAACACCTCTGTCATTTCAGGATAATTTTTTATTAACACATTTTTTTCTTCATGTTATTTTTCCACCTTTAACTGTTTCTGTACATATCTGACAGTGTTTTTGTAATATGCTAGGCATTATAAATGCTCTGTTGTTTGGTGTCTAGATTTTTTTTGTTATCCTTAATAAGTGTCAACTTTCGTTCTGGCAGACTGTTAATTTACTCTTGGAAATAAATTTTATCCTATTAAGGAGTGCTTTTAAAACTTTGTTAGGGTGAGTCTAAAACAACTTATTCCTTAGAGCTAGACTGATTTACTCCTGTGACATGATCTTGCTGGAGTCTCTATTGAATGCTCACGGCATTCAAGGAGGTATCTACACTCTGGCTGTAGGTCTTGAATGTCTCCCTGCTTGTGCAAAATCTAGCAGATGTTCATTTCACAGCTTCCAAGTAGATAGTCCCTCTTTAGTGGTTCAATCTCAAAAGGTTGTTACTTGCTAGAACTAGTAGTTTCTTGCCCTGTACATGAATACTTAGTATTTAACCAAAGCTTCAGGAATATTCCTGTACAGATTTCTAGAGTTCAGTCTTCCCACAGCTCTCTTCTCTCTTTTACCCTCCTCTGCAAATTCTAGCTGCTTCAGTACTCCAAATTCCAATATCTGTCTTCTCAGTTCAGTGAAATCACTATGCTCTGTTCAAGCTTTGTTTCCTATTCACTACCATCCAAAAAGTATCTCCAAAAGTGAGATTGGAGTGATTGTGAGGCTCACCTCAATTGCCCCCTTCTGTTAAGAATCACAGACCTGTGCTGCCTGTTGTCTAATGTCTAAAAATGGCATTTCATATTTTTTCAATTGTAAATTTATAAATGACAGGGGGATAAACTCATATTAGGTACTCATGGCTTACAGTACAATCATTTTAGAAAAGTTTTGTGAGGTCTATCAAAAGCTACAAAAATAAGCATCTCTTATTGCCCCCTAAATATTATTATTTTTAGTTTTCATTCTTTTACAGACAGGGTGTCCCTTGTTGCCCAGGCTGGAGTGTAGTGGCATGATCACATCTCACTGCAACCTTGAACTCTTGGGCTCAAGTGATCCTCCTGCCTCAGCGTCCCAAGTAATTAGGACTATAGGCACCCACCCCCAAGCCTGGATAATTTTTAAATTTTCTGTAGATGTCGGCTCAGGGGGAAATGTTTTGCTGTGTTGCCCAGGCTCGTCTTGAACTCCTGATCTCAAGCTATCCTTCTGCCTAGGGCTCCCAAAGTGCTGGGATTACAGGCAAGAGCCACCGTGCCCAGCCAAAAAAATATTATTTCTAAGAATGCATCTTACTCAAATCATCTAATGTAGAAAAAATATACATGTACCAAGTTATTATAGTAGCAAATGAAAGTTAGGAGTCACCCAAATAATTGAAATATAGGCGTAGTTATGTAAATTACAGTTAACTCACTTAATGAACTAATACATTAGTCATTACATGTTATATTTCACAAACTTTGAAACAACATGAGAAGTGTTCAAATAGTATTAAATAAAAAGAGACATTAAATTATTTGTACACTCTGATTATAGTTATAAAAAATCTATATATGAAAAATATCAGCCAGCTCCAGGAAGAAAAGTGGCTCTAGAGAAAGAAGGCTGAATAATCAATGAAGCAGATCAACATTAATACACCAAATCAAATTTTCTCTGGCATAAGTTAAATAGGTGAGGTGGCTCAAGCCTGTAATCCCAGCACTTTGGGAGGCCAAGATGGGTGGATCACCTGAGGTCAGGAGTTCGAGACCAGCCTGACCAATGTGGTGAAACCCCGTCTCTACTAAAAAATACAAAATTATCCAGGTGTGGTGGTGCATGCCTGTAATCCAGCTACTTGACAGGCTGAAGCAGGAGAATCCCTTGAACCCGGGAGGTGGAGGTTACAGTGAACCGAGATTGCACCACAGCATTCCAGCCTGGGTGACAGAGCAAGACTCCATCTCAAAAAAAAAAAAAGCAAGCAAGCAAGCAAGCAAGAAAAATATCCCAAGAGGTATACAAACTAAAGTAACTTTGTTAAGGTTGGTAGGATTTGGAAGATTTTTTTTCCATCTAATTTCAAATATCTTCTTTTTTTTTGTTTGAGACTGAGTTTTGCTCTTGTTGCCCAGGCTGGAGTACAGTGGTGCAATCTTGGCTCACTGCAGCATTTGCCTCCTGGATTCAAGCGATTCTACTGCCTGAGCCTCCCAAGTAGCTGGGATTACAGGTGCCCACCACCAAGCCTGGCTGACTTTTTGTATTTTTAGTAAAGATGGGGTTTCACTATGTTGGCTAGGCTGGTCTCGAACTTCTGACCTGAGGCGATCCACCCACCTCGGCCTCCCAAAGTATCGTATTAGATGAACACTTTTTTTTCCTATACACTTTTAAGTTACAGAAGATGAGATGGAGTTTAGTGAGCATCTGGTTTCAACACTGAAAAGAATGTTGAACAGCCAGGGCTCTGAATTTTCAGAAACATTGCCAGGTAAGTAAACAGGAAGGAAGAATTTTAAAATTTCATTAATAAGGACAAATCATGTGGCGTTTTGAGGATGGCTCGTTAAGGCTTAGGAGCCTTTGAGAATGATAATTGCTGGATGGAGTTCAGGTGTACTGTTGAATGTGAGCTCATCAGGGACCAGTCAAACTTATCTACAGAGCTATTTTGTAGTCGTTGTGTTTATTTATTTGTTTTCTTCTTACTCAGGATTTGAAATGGGAGGGTAGGGCAAAGGGAAGCATATCAAAAGAAAGTTCTAAAGGCTTAGCCAATACGTTTAGAGAAGAGTTAAAACCAGCCAGAGACTAAGAAAAATGGGGTGTGGAAGCCTCAGTGTAAGGTGGTGCTGGAGGGAATCCATTTGTGGGACCACATGATCACTGAAGTGTTAGCAAGTTTGTAACACAGAAGTGTTAGCAATTCAATAACACCTGATTTAAGCAAGAACATTCATCTCCCCATACTCACATACTGCTCTGTGATTTACTTTCCATGTAAATACACATGGTTCTGCACTACCAGTTGCTCTGGATAGTGCAACTTTTTAGTATAATTTTGGAATTATTTACTCATTTCATACTATTGTTTCTAATAATGGCTCAGGAGAATATTGCTTATTAACAAAGTGTGTATGATGATGAGTAATATTACAAAGCTCCAGGAAGAAAAGTGGCTCTAGAGAAAGAAGGCTGAATAATCAATGAAGCAGATCAACATTAATACACCAAATCAAATCTTCTCTAGCATAAGTTAAACAGCTTTGCCATTTAGAGAGCAATGCAGACCGTGGAGGAAAGTTTGTTAAGTTGGGATTAGTTGTTGATCTAAGTAAATTTTGCCAAAATGCAGGAACCCGCTGTAACTCCGATAGGGGTGGCTCATTGCCTAACTATTCAGATTAGCTCAACTCAGAATTATGGCCAAGATCCAATATTCAACATTCTTAAAGAAAAGAATTTTCAACCCAGAATTTCATATCCAGCCAAACTAAGCTTCATAAGTGAAGGAGAAATAAAATCCTTTACAGACAAGCAAATGCTGAGAGATTTTGTCACCACCAGGCCTGCCTTACAAGAGCTCCTGAAGGAAGTACTAAACATGGGAAGAAACAACCAGTACCAGCCACTGCAAAAACATGCCAAATTGTAAAGACCATTGATGCTAGGAAGAAACTGCATCAACTAATGAGCAAAATAACCAGCTAACATCATAATGACAGAATCAAACTCACACATAACAATATTAACCTTAAATGTAAATGGGCTAAGTGCTCCAATTAAAAGACACAGACTGGCAAATTGGACAAAGAGTTAAGACCCATCAGTGTGCTATATTCAGGAGACCCATCTCATGTGCAGAGACACACATAGGCTCAAAATAAAGGGATGGAGGAAGATCTACCAAGCAAATGGAAAACAAAAAAAGCAGGGGTTGCAATCCTAGTCTCTGATAAAAAAGACTTTAAACCAACAAAGATCAAAAGAGATAAAGAAGGCCATTACATAATGGTAAAGGGATCAATTCAATGAGAAGAGTTAACTATCCTGAATATATATGCACCCAATACAGGAGCACCCAGATTCATAAAGCAAGTTCTTAGAGACCTGCAAAGAGACTTAGATTCCCACACAATAAAAATGGGAGACTTTAACACCCCATTGTCAACATTAGACAGATCAACGAGGCAGAAAGTTAACAAGGATATCCAGGACTTGAACTCAGCTCTGCACCAAGCAGATCTAATAGACATCTAAAGAACTCTCAACCCCAAATCAACAGAATATACATTCTTGTCAACACCACATCACACTTATTCCAAAATTGACCGCATAGTTGGAAGTAAAGCACTCCTCAGCAATGTAAAAGAACAGAAATTATAAAAAAGTGTCTCTCAGACTGCAGTGCAATCAAATTAGAACTCAGGATTAAGAAACTCACTCAAAACTGCTGAAATAGATGGAAACTGAACAACCTGCTCCTGATTGACTACTGGGTACATAATGAAATGAAGGAAGAAATAAAGATGTTCTTTGAAACCAATGAGAACAAAGACACAACATACCAGAATCTCTGGGACACATTCAAAGCAGTGTGTAGAGGGAAATTTATAGCACTAAATGCCCACAAGAGAAAGCAGGAAAGATCTAAAATCGACACGCTAACATCACAATGAAAAGAACTAGAGAAGCAAGAGCAAACACATTCAAAAGCTAGCAGAAGGCAAGAAATAACTAAGATCAGAGCAGAACTGAAGGAGATAGAGACACAAAAAACCTTTCAAAAAATCAATGCATCCAGGAGCTGGTTTTTTGAAAAGATCAACAAAACTGATAGACTGCTAGCAAGACTAATAATGAAGAAAAGAGAGAAGAATCAAATAGACACAATAAAAAATGATAAAGGGCATATCACCACCGATCCCACAGAAATACACACTACCATCAGAGAATACTATACTACCATCAGAGAATACTATAAACATCTCTATGCAAATAAACTAGAAAATCTAGAAGAAATGGGCAAATTCCTGGACACATACATCCTCCCAAGACTAAATCAGGAAGAAGTTGAATCCCTGAATAGACCAATAACAGGCTCTGAAATTGACGCAATAATTAATGGCCTACCAACAAAAACAAGTCCAGGACCAGATAGATTCACAGCCGAATTCTACCAGGAGTACAAAGAGGAGCTGGTACTATTCCTTCGGAAACTATTCCAATCAATAGAAAAAGAGGGAATCCTCCCCAACTCATTTTATGAGGCCAGCATCATCCTGATACCAAAGCCTGGCAGAGACACAACAAAAAAAGAGAATTTTAGACCAATATCCCTGATGAACATCAATGTGAAAATCCTTAATAAAATACTGGGAAACCAAATCCAGCAGCACATCAAAAAGCTTATCCACCAAGATCAAGTGGGCTTCATCCCTGGGATGCAGGGCTGGTTCAACATACACAAATCAATAAACGTAATCAATCATATAAACAGAACCAACGACAAAAATCACATGATTATCTCAACAGATGCAGAAAAGGCCTTCGACAAAATTCAACAGCCCTTCATGCTAAAAACTCTTAATAAACTAGGTATTGATGGGACGTATCTGAAAATAATAAGAGCTATCTATGACAGACTCACAGCCAATATCATACTGAATGGGCAAAAACTGGAAGCATTCCCTTTGAAAACTGGCACGAGACAGGGATGCCCTCTCTCACCACTCCTATTCAACATAGTGTTGGAAATTCTGGCCAGGGCAATCAGACAGGAGAAAGAAATAAAGGATATTCAATTAGGAAAAGAGGAAGTCAAATTGTCCCTGTTTGCCAATGATATGACTGTATATTCAGAAAACCCCATTGTCTCAGCCCAAAATATCCTTAAGCTGATAGGCAACTTTAGCAAAGTCTCAGGACACAAAATGAATGTGCAAAAATCACAAGCATTTGTATACACCAATAACAGACAAACAGACAGCCAAACCATGAGTGAACTCCCATTCGCAATTGCTTCAAAGAGAATAAAATACCTAGGAATCCAACTTACAAGGGATGTGAAGGACCTCTTCAAGGAGCACTACAAACCACTACAAACCACTGCTCAATGAAATAAAAGAGGACACAAACAAATGGAAGAACATTCCATGCACATGGATAGGAAGAACCAATATTGTGAAAATGGCCATACTGCCCAAGGTAATTTATAGATTCAATGCCATCCCCATCAAGCTACCAATGACTCTCTTCACAGAATTGGAAAAAAACTACTTTAAAGTTCATGCAGAACCAAAAAAGAGCCCGCATCGCCAAGTCAATCCTAAGCCAAAAGAACAAAGCTGGAGGCTTCGCGCTGCCTGACTTCAAACTATACTACAAGGCTACAGAAACCAAAACAGCATGGTACTGGTACCAAAACAGAGAGATAGACCAATGGAACAGAACAGAACCCTCAGAAATGATACCACACATCTACAACCATCTGATCTTTGACAAACCTGACAAAAACAAGAAATGGGGAAAGGATTCCCTATTTAATAAATGGTTCTGGGAAAACTGGCTAGCCATATGTAGAAAGCTAAAACTGGATCCCTTCCTTACACCTTATACAAAAATTAATTCAAGATGGATTAAAGACTTAAATGTTAGACCTAAAACCCTAGAAGAAAACCTAGGCAATACCATTCAGGACATAGGCATGGGCAAGGACTTCATGACTAAAACACTAAAAGCAATGGCAACAAAAGCCAAAATTGACAAATGGGATCTAATTAAACTAAAGAGCTTCTGCACAGCAAAAGAAACTACCATCAGAGTGAACAAGCAACCTACAGAATGGGAGAAAAGTTTTGCAATCTACCCATCTGACAAAGGGCTAATATCCAGAATCTACAAAGAACTTAAACAAATTTACAAGAAAAAATCAAACAACCCCATCAAAAAGTGGGCAAAGGATATGAACAGACACTTCTCAAAAGAAGACATTTATGCAGCCAACAGATACATGAAAAAATGTTCATCATCACTGGCCATCAAAGAAATGCAAATCAAAACCACAGTGAGATACCATCTCACACCAGTTAGAATGGCGATCATTAAAAAGTCAGGAAACAACAGGTGCTGGAGAGGATTTGGAGAAATAGGAACACTTTTACACTGTTGGTGGGACTGTAAACTAGTTCAACCATTGTGAAAGACAGTGTGGCAATTCCTCGAGGATCTAAAACTAGAAATACCATTTTACCCAGCCATCCCATTACTGGGTATATACCCAAAGAATTATAAATCATGCTGCTATAAAGACACATGCACACATATGTTTATTGCAGCACTATTCACAATAGCAAAGACTTGGAACCAACCCAAATGTCCATCAATGATAGACTGGATTGAGAAAATATGGCACATATACACTATGGAATACTATGCAGCCATGAAAATGATGAGTTCATGTCCTTTGTAGGGACATGGATGAAGCTGGAAGCCATCATTCTCAGCAAACTATCACAAGGACAGAAAACCAAACACTGAATGTTCTCACTCATAGGTGGGAACTGAACAATAAGAACACTTGGACACAGGGTGGGGAACATCACACACTGTGGCCTGTGGTGAGGTGGGAGGAGGGGGGGAGGAATAGCATTAGGAGAAATACCTAATGTAAATGACAAGTTAATGAGTGCAGCACACCAACATGGCATGTGTATACATATGTAAAAAACCTGCACGTTGTGTACATGTACCTTAGAACTTAAAGTATAATAAGAAAAATTTTTTTAAGTCAGTGGTTTAAGAAAAATAAAGTCCATGATGTTTAGATCATTCGATAAACCAGTTAAAAAAAAAAAGAATTATGGCCAAGATTTTTCTGCAGATGTGCTGGGAGAATGGGGGGCTTTTAATCCCCTGCTGGCCCTGTTATACTCCTCTCAGCTGTCTTTATTCCCCATTTTTTTAGGTTTAAAAAATATTTGATTGTGGTAGAAAACACATAGCATAAAATTTATTGGGTGGGCATGGTGGCTCACGCCTACAGTCCCAGCACTTTGGGAGGCCAAGGTGGGCGGATCACCTGAGGTTGGGAGTTTGAGAACAGCCTGACCAACATGGAGAAACTCCGTCTCTACTAAAAATACAAAATTAGCCGGGCATGGTGGTGCCTGCCTGTTATCCTAGCTACTCGGGAGGCTGAAGCAGGAGAATCGCTTGAAGCTGGGAGACGGAGGTTGCGCTGAACTGAGATCGCGCCATTGCACTCCAGCCTGGGCAAAGAGAGTGAAACTCCGTCTCAAAAAAACAAACAAACAAAAATTACAATTTTAACCATATTTAAGTGTACAAGTCAGAAATGTCAAGTACATTCAGGTTGTTGTACAGTGAACATCGTAAAGTTCTTTCATCTTGGAAAGCTGAAACTCTATGCCAATTAAACAAGAACTCAATAGGATAATTTATTTATTAATTAATGCCTACTAAGTAACTTGTAAGTAAGATGGCTTGCATTTAAAATATTTTAAAGCACAGAATAAATATTTTTTCTTAATAGAAAAATTGGAAGATACAGATAAGCAAAAAGAAAAAAATCTGTAATTCAATAGTAAATTGAATGACATCTTATGTACATCTGTGTATTTGAAGACTTTTCCTAAGCAAAAGTGGAATCTTGCTTCAGTACCTTTTTTTAAACAATATATCCTGAACATCTTTCCATGTCAACAGAGATCTCCATCATCACTATCTTTAAGGCATGTGCAGTATGCCATGGGAGGGATGTGTCATACTTTATGTAACCAACATCACTAAGCTGGCCCTCTTTTATCTGCTAGTGTGAACAGTTTGATGCTTTTTTTTTTTTTTTTTTGAGACGGAGTCTCGCTCTGTCGCCCAGGCTGGAGTGCAGTGGCGTGATCTCGGCTCACTGCAAGCTCCGCCTCCCAGGTTCACGCCATTCTCCTGCCTCAGCCTCCTGCGTAGCTGGGACTACAGGCGCCCGCCACCATGCCCGGCTAATTTTTTTGTATTTTTTTAGTAGAGACGGGGTTTCACCTTGTTAGCCAGGACGGTTTCTATCTCCTGACCTCGTGATCCGCCCACTATGGCCTCCCAAAGTGCTGGGATTACAGGCGTGAGCCACCATGCCCGGCAGTTTGATGCTTTTTAACAAATCTTCATAAGTAACAATAAAACCTTACCTCTAAAAACAAAGCTGTAATGCTGAGATTTCAGATACAATGCAAGTGGGGAGAGATAAAGATTTGGGTGAGAGTTTTTTCAGTGACTTCAACCCCCCTTGCACACTGTGTCTTTGAAAACCGGGTCTCCCACACGCCTGGCTCTCTTTAGTGGGTCATTCTCAGAGCCTCAGTGACTGCCCACAAAGCAGGAACTCACCTGCTAGTATGTTTGTTTACACTTACATCATTGCCCTTGGTCATTCTCTTTTCTTACTGCCTCCACTCTCACTGCCATACTTATCCTTCTACACTAAAAAAATTGCTTTGTCTCAAATGTTACCATACAGGTTTAAAGATGGGGAACCTCACACTCTCTGCAGAGGTTCTGGTTAGAAGGAGTGTCTAAGAAATGCACAAAAAGGCCAATCTCTTGCCTTCTTTGTCCCTAATCTCCCATAGAGAGGGGGTAACATAAACATCTCCTGATGCACTGAAAAGCTTTGTGCTGACTCTTGAGATGTGAAGTACAAAGTAAGGAAGGAACAAAAAGACACGATCTACATATTACCAGTTTTTAAGAAACTGGGTTCTAGGCTTTCAGAGAGAGAGAAGAGAGAGAGGAGTGGAGAGGTGGGGAGGGGACGTTCTAAGAAGCAAGGAAGTCTCTTTTGGAAGTGCAGTTCTTTCTCGTGAGCTATCTACCCTAGAAGGGATGGACCAGCCCGCTGTCACCCCCAAGCTGGCCCAATGTGTTGTGAACACAGGTTAAACTTCACGGTGACCTGTGATCTGTCCATGGTGCTACTGAGGAGAGCCTGAAATCAAGATGCTCTGATTATAGCCCTTGTCCAGCGCCCTCACCTATAAAATGGGTATCACAACACCTCCCCTTGCAGAGCTGTTAAATGGATACAACCATGATAACAATGAATGTTAACTGAGAGTCACAGTATGCCTGTGTGCATACATACCCGGCTATGTATTTCCCATATATGACTTCATTAGAACTCACTGCAGCCCTATGTGCAGTATTCAAGGCCTTAAACAAAAGAGAAAACCAAGCTGAGAGAGGCTCTCTGACTTACTTCAAGTCACACAGTAGGTAAGAGGGGCAGCTGGGATTTTGTCTCAGGCTGCTTGGCTCCCAAGTCCTTGTGCCTGACCATTTCACTCCATGACATAAGGCACCTCCTGCCAGGCCATGTGCACAGGAGTTGACCAACAGACTTAGTTCTTCTTTCTCTTCTAGTGAGTTCACTGTTCAACTCCAGGCCCCAGCCTCTGACATCAAGCTCTGGATCGTCTGCTGACTGAAGTGCTAGAAGACAAAGAAACTGAATAGAAGGAAGGCTCATGGGACCCCTGCATTCTGCTTGCTTATTCTTAGAGACCACCCCTCCACAGAAGACTTCTTAGGTTGGTTTTGAAGGGGTAGTTTTCTCATTATTTAAAAACACAGACTCCCCTATGCCTGAATTTCCCATAGATTAGAGCCCCTTTCCTGCTTAGGAACTTCCAACAGCCTTCTCCTGGCATTTCTTTGCTTGCATTTGGAAATTCTCTCCACTTAGACCCCACTGAAATGATCCAAACTCATCTTCTTTTATGCCAGAGCACACACTCTCCTCTGGTGGTCCTCGTGTCAAGCAATCTCATTCCATCTCTGGCCAGCACTGTCTGATAGAAACAGGCGGCAAGCTGTGAATGTAATTTTAAATTTTCTAATAGTTACACTTAAAAAGTAAAAAAAAGAAAATGATAAAATTAATTATAATAATCTGTTTTATATAACCCAGCATATCAAATAGATTACCTTTTCAAGATGTAATCACATAAAATTATAAATGAGATATTATACAATCTTTTTTTCACAGTAAGTCCTTGGCATTTGGTGTGTATTTTGCACTGAGGTTGCATCTCCATTTGAATTAGGCATACATCTTGAACCCGGTGTTACATGTGGCTGGTGCCTACTGTGCTGGAGGTCCAGTCTTTTGTTCACATTCATTCCCCATGTGTAAAATCTCTCTCCTCCCCTTCAACTAGGTGAAATCCTAAACATCACTCAAGGCTCAGCTCCAGCTGTGCTTCTAAAAGGAATCTCCTCGAACTCAGTCAATATGTGTTCTTCTCCCCTTGACGGTGTCCAGGCCTGCAGTTAATGCTTTTAAACATTCCCCTCCAGATAGCATCATCTCTGCCCCTTCACGCTAACACTGTCCCAGCTCCACTGAAGCCCAGGGCGCTCCCCACTGCACTTCTCTGCAGCAGTTCTCACTAGGTTCCTTATTACTTGTCTGGACTCTCCCAGTACCCTCATTCCTGATCACCTCTCCTTCTCAACACTCTCTTACCTTCATCTGCAAGCCCACATTCTCCTGACTTTCTTCCGCTCTGACCACTTCTTAGTATCATATGGGGTCTTCTATTCTGCTTCCATCCCTCATATATTTTCTTTTAGATCTGACCCAGCTCGCTACTCCTTTTCTTCTCTCTCCTTAGTCTCTGCTTGGACAATGTCATCAATACCTTAGATTTCAGGTATTATAGATAAGCAGAGTCTATTCCTATCTTCACCTCCAGCCTCAATTTCTTCTTTTATATTCAGGTCAGAAAATACAATTGCATATGTAGGGGAGAAAAAGTGTATCTTTTCCTCACCCTATATGAGAGTAATGGCTGAGACCCCTATGACAGAAGACAGGTTAAAAAGAGAAGAGCATATAAATTTATTTTATTTGTTTTATGCAGCAAGAGTACCCTCAGAAATGAAGAACTAAAGGAATGGGAAGATCCGTGTATTTTTATGGACAGTGGTGCAGAAGTATGACTGGAGAAAAAAAAGTATGATCTAAAGGGGGGAACTTAGGAAGGCCTATTTGTTCAGTTTCTTGCTGGGATTCCTGCGTGACATTCCTTTCCTCTAGGGATAGAACAGGATACCTGACACATGAGGGTATTCAGAGGAAAGGAGAAGATCAGAGTCACCTTCCTAGGTTTGATGGTCTGCTTTAGGGAGGAAGGGGTGAGGAGAATGTTAGTTTCTATGTCCCACTTCAAGGGAGAAAGGAGTGAGAGAAGGTCAGAGGGAACTTCCAGCTTCTGCTGTTTTCTTAATTTCCAAGGCACCACATTTTGGGGTGGCATTTCCCATACCCCATGACATACTTGACATGTCATTAGATTTGTCAATCTAACCCCAACACACATACATGTTTCCACACACACTCACAGCACACCCATTTCTCCATTTGTCTCTGGTACACACATCCACACTGTTACCTAATCCAGAATCCTAGAGCCATGCTCGATTCCTTCTTCTCCCTCACTTCCCATATCCCATATCCAATATCCAATCCACCAGCAGTTCAGGAATGCTCTAACTTCAAAAACTATCTCAAATGCAGCCTCTTCTCTTCATCTTCTGGCAGGAACCTTAGTCCAAGCCAAAATATTTCCCACCTGGACTTTTATTTTTGGACTGCTTTCCTTGCTTCAAGTTCAAAGTCCCTTCCATAGTCCTCATAATCTAGCCCCAAGCCCTTCTCCAACCTCATCTTCTACCTTTCTTCTCTTTCAAAACACTCCAGGCCTGCATATCTTCTGTTATTAAAAGGTACAGTTTGTTGTAGTACAATTCACAGTACATGAGAATCCTCTTAATTTCATTGTGTTTTTGAGGCTTGGTCTCACTCTGTCACCCAGGCTGGAGTACAGTGGCTTGACCATGGCTCACTACAGCCTCAACCTCCTGGGCTCAAGCAATCTCCTGGCACAGCCTCCCAAGTAGCTGGGTCTACAGGCACATGCCACTACACCCAGCTGATTTTTTTATTTCTTTATTTTTGTAGAGTTAGGTGTTTCCCTGTTTTGCCCAAGCTGGTGCAGCAAGAACATTTAAACTCCTGGGCTCAAGCAACCCTCCCAATATGGCCTCCAAAGTGCTGAGATTACAGGTGTGAGCCACTGTACCTGGCCTCGTCTTAATTTCAAAACAGTGGGAATTCATTACTTCCTAGACAAATCAAAGTGCCTAGTCCTCAGACTTGGCAACAGAGCCCTGGGCAGCCTCAGGTTTGTTTTTATGTACTTCTGGGTAAGTCATTGAGGGTAGAAATAAGATGGTAGAAGAGACCTTAAAAGCATTTCCCATATTTGGGGCTGGATTATAATTCTTTTTTTCCCCCAAAATCTGTAGAGAAGGATACACCACAGCCACTTTTAATGTTTGTTGACCTTTTCAGCCAGGAAGTTCTAATTCCAAACTCAAGTCCCTTCAGCTCTAGTTCAGCCTCAGCAAGTGCTAAGGTCATGCGATGACTCTGCCCCTCTCTGAGCCCATGTCTCCAGCCTGGCTGCTTCAGGCAAGCTTTGGTGCACGCTCTGTCCTAGGAGGATCCTCATGTCTGGGTCAATGCTCTGCTCAAGCAGCAGGACCACAGTGGTGGTTTGTAATCAGAAGACATCTTCATTTTCCTTCTCCTGGACTTGGCTGCTGGACAAGACGGTACCATCAGGCTGTGGCTTCTGAGGAGAGAACACTTCCCCACACCGCTTAGCCATGCGTGGAAGACTCTCTGCATCACCAAATCTCTCACCGAAGCAAGCCCTGTGGGGCCCCACAGCGACTCAGGGTCACCACTCCAGACCCATGAGGGATGCCTTATGACGGCAACAGAATGAGAAGCTACCAGGATTTCCTCGCTGCTTTCCAGACAAAGCCCAAAGGCTGCCTGGTGCAGACATGCCTTGCCCTCTCTCCCCAGGGCTGCTGGCTGTTGGACACCAGGAATCACGACCACCTTGACCTCTGAATCTCTAACATCAGCAAGCATCCATTAGGGTCTTAGCTTACCTGTCTTTCCCATAAAAGAGAATAATAGAAGGTAATAGTGTGTGTGTGTGTGTGTGTGTGTGTGTGTGTAAGTGCAGGGGAGGTAGAATACACAAATCCATCTTTATGAATTTAAACACTGCCCTTCACTTTGTGCATAAAAATAATCGGCAGATTCATTTTAATTTTCAAGTTTTTTTTTCTAAATAAGAAAATGTTCATGAACTTTCTGTGCACGGTAAATAATAGAGGCTCCATAGATACTATTGGTAGAGTGAACATTATACAATTAAAAAGCAATTCCTTCCTCCGGTTTTCCTGCAGTCACCAGTACTCCTTACTCTCGAGCCTCAAGCCTTGGGTTTAGAGTGTGTATTTGCTGGTAAGAATCTGTACCTACTACCATCCTCGGAAGGATTAATAAACATTTACTCACTAAAGGATGTATCCTACCTGAATTTTCTCAGAAAATTGATTGTTATGTGGATCTTAGTCTAGCTGTCTTTTAGCCATCTTTAGGACAAAGAATTACCTAAATCTACATTTTTCAAACTACAGCATGGAGACATGAGGGGGACCTGGGAGGGTTTCCAGAAAAATCAAACCAGCAGCATAGATATGCCGCACTCTCCTGGGGAAAACTGAGTAAAATAGATTAATTCTACTCAAAGAATGAGGAAATGATGTCAATTTTGTGCAGCAAAAACATTTGAGATACAGTGGGTGCTACTTCAGGCAACCCCCAACAAAATGGTGAATGGTGTGAAAGTTAGAGGAGAGGACTTTAAGGGACGCTTCAGGTTTGAGGTGTGTCTGAGAGAGGGACAAGGAGTAGTGGTGAAGAGGACAGGGTTTGTAAGGCAGAAAATATATTTTTATTCTTTTCTTTGAAGTGTGAGACTTGCAGATTCATGTGGATATAATTGTAGACTTACTCTAAACACATTTAGAAAATATATATATATTCTAAATATATATATATATTCTAAATATATATATATTTCTATATATATATATATTCTAAATATATATATATATATATATATATATATATATATATATATATATATTTTGCAAGACAGTCTCATTCTGTTGCCCAGGCTGGAGTGCAGTGGCACTCCATAGCTCACTGAAGCCTAGAACTCCTGGGCTCAAGTGATCCTCCTGTCTCAGCTTCCCAAGTAGCTGCAGTAATACAAGTGCATACCACCATGCCCAGTTAATTTTTTAAAATATATTTTTGTACAGACAGGGTCTCACTTGTATACTGCCCAGGTTAGTCCTGAACTTCTGGTATCAAGTGATCCTCTCGCCTCAACCTCCCAAAGTGTGGGGGTTACAGGTGTGAGCTACTGCACCCAGCCCAAGGACTGTTTTTCTTTTTCTTTTTTTTTGAGACAGAGTCTCACTCTGTCACCCAGGCTGGAGTGCAGTGGCGCCATCTCAGCTCACTGCAACCTCTGCCTCCCGGGTTCAAGCGATACTTCTGCCTCAGCCTCCCAAGTAGCTGAGACTACAGGCACGTGCCACCATGCCTGGCTAATTTTCGCTTTTTTTGTTTTTTTGTTTTTTTTTTTGGAGATGGTGTCTCGCTCTGTCACCCAGGCTGGAGTGCAGTGGAGTGATCTCGGCTCACTGCAACCTCCACCTCCCAGGTTCAAGCAATTCTGCCTCAGCCTCCTGAGTAGCTGGGACTACAGGTGCACGCTGCCACGCCTGGCTAATTTTTTTTGTATTTTTAGTAGAGACGGGGTTTCACCATGTTGCCCAGGCTGGTTTCGAACTCCTGAGCTTGGGCAATCCATCCGCCAGGGCCTCCCAAAGTTCTAGGATTACAGGCGTGAGCTGCTGTGCCCTGACTAATTTTTGTATTTTTAGTAGAGATGGGGTTTTGCCATGTTGGCCAGGCTGGTCTCGAACTCCTGACCTCCGGTGATCCACGCACCTTGGCCTCCCAAAGTGTTGGGATTACAGGCATGAGCCACTGAGCCCAGCCCCAAGAACTGTTTTAAGAGGAAGCATAAGAATTAACTATGAGGCTTCATGGTAAAGATTTGATTCATGAAAAGATCCAGATACCAGGCATAGTGGCTTACACCTGTAATCCCAGCACTTTGGGAGGCCAAGGCAGGCAGATCATCTGAAGTCAGGAGTTCGAGACCATCCTGGCCAACATGGTGAAACCCCGTCTCTATTAAAAATACAAAAATTAGCCGGGCATGGTGGCGCGTGCCTGTAATCCCAGCTACTCAGGAGGCTGAGGCAGGAGAATCACTTGAACCCGGGAGGAAGAGGTGGCAGTGAGCTGAGATCATGCCAATGCACTCCAGCCTGGGTGACAGAGCGAGACACTGTCTCAAAACAAAACAAAACAAAACAAAACAAAAAAAACAGATAAAATAAGGTATAGCGCCCTGTTCCATTTTCCCTACCCAACCCCAAATCTGTGTCAGGAAGCACCAGAGAGAGAATCCTTAAAGGGTGGGTAGTCATATTTTATATCCAGAAACCAGCACCCCTGTTTCCCCCCCACATTACCTTCCCAGCGATAAGTAGCAGGAAACTTCTCCATTTGGTTAACTGAGTTTCCCTTTTGCTATCTGCAAAGCCGGGCCCATTCTTCCTAGGGGTGATGGAGTATGATTATAAATTTCCATTAATCAACAAAGTCAGTTGGAGTTTTATATTCCCCCACTTCAGGGTAGAAGCTTCATGCTGAAGACAGAATTTAAAAGACCATTTTGATGTCTTATTGCTTCCACTATTTTTCAAAAATAATAATTGCCCAGAATGTACCAGCTTCCAGCTGTTATCTTTCAGTCTGGTTCACAGGCCATGCTGCATTAAACATTCAAGTTCGGTAAAGATGCCTTCATGGCATTGTCTCATTTCTGTATTTTAACAACGATAAAATATGAAATTTGAGCTGGAAGCAATATTACAATTTTGATATCAGCGACTCTGCACATGTGGTTTTACCTCCCACGTTCCTCCTTCCCCTCCAGAGGAAGTTTTCTTAAAGATTTTTCAGCGGGCAGATTTATTACTCATCATGATTTGGGGATTATCTGTTGGACAGTTTTGCTATTTTTTCTGATACCAGAAACTAAAAAGAGCAGATGATTTGGCTTCCAGGGACATATACTGCATTGTAATCACTTCCACACTGTGAATACAATCTGCAGTAACACAAATGTAATTCCTGTCACTAATTGAAAGACTCCCTTTTCATGGAGCTTATGTAGAAATATCAGATTGTTCTGAACGTCTTTTAAGGCAATTTTTCACCAGATGCTTTTTTGGATGTGAGAGGATTAGTGGGATTCTCTAGTCCAATAAACTGTTATCTCCAAAGAATATTTCTGATGGGGCATTGCAATGACATGCAGTCATGTTTTAATTTTAATACAGAGGGCATTCTGAAAAGTACCTTCTGTCACATGGAGACAGATGTTTCTCCCTTCAAACATTGCCAGAAACAATTTGACCCCTTTATAATCATGTTTCAATTACCTGCTTTTTTCTTTCTCTCTCTTTCCCTTCACTCTCCCTTCATCTTTTTCTCCATTCTTTTATTTTATTCTGTTCCTCCCTCAGATTCTCTCTTTCCTGCCAACTTTTCATTTCATCCTGTTTTACAGTTCTTTTCATATTTTCCATTTTTCCTTTAAAAAAATCTTCTGTCAAAGGCTTAGACTGCCAATAAGAACCTAGCATTCCTTGATCATATAGAAAGTGGGATATGAAATAATAGACTAGCACTACACTGTAATAATCATCTTTATTTCTCTTGTAGGACATTGCCTTGCTGTGGTTCTGCACCAGTTGCTGTGTCTGGATATGAAACAGTTCTAGCGAGATCCTGGTTAAAATGCTAAGCAAAAGCAAAGCTTTATGAAGCACATAATATTCATACAAGTTTAAGAAAAATATCCATCCATTCGGAGAACAAATGTTTTTGAAACTCTATGCAAACTCTAATTACCATGCATTTTTACTTTTCATTATAGTAGGTTCTTAGAGGACTTTTACTTCATAGCATTTTATACCTGAGTTGTTGTTATTATTGAAAGAAAATTGAAATAAACTATTCACAATCCTTTACCATATATCATTTTAACTATTTAACACTGTTTCTCCCTGAAGACATTACACATTTTTGGATTGTTACTGTGTTAGGTTGCTTCTTGGCCAGCCCCTCTCTCAAAGTCATGAATAGTGAGATGTTGATCCAGAGAAATCAAATCTTTAAAGGTAAACTCGATAAAATAGTGTCACTTTGTTCAAAGAAAGAGCAGATGAAATATCTTAATAAGCGTTATCAACTAAGCAAATATTTATTGAGAATCTGCCTGGTTCTTTTGAGGCCCATGTCTTTGTAGTCTTCTGTCACAGTAAGAGGTCCAGCTACTCTGAAGCTGCCATGCTGTGATGTCCAGGCCACGTGGAGAGGCCGTGTGAACTTGCTCCAGCCAATAGCTGAGGTCCCAGGCAACAGCTCGCATCAGCTGCCAGACAGGAGTGAAGACTCCTCCAGAGAACTTCAGCCTCCAGCCATTGATTCATTCATGGCCTTCAAGCCGTTCCCAGCTGAGGCACAAGACATTGTGGAGTGCAGTGCACTAGCTGAATTCCTGACCCACAGAACCTACGGGCATAATAAAGGGATTGCTGTGTGCCACTAGGTTTTGGGGTGGCTTGTTATATGGCAACAGTAACTGGGACTGATTTTGGTACCAGGACTGGGGTGCTACCATGGCCAAAAAAAAGCTAAAACATTGTAGCATTGGCTTCGGGGCCAGGCAGCCTTGAGGAGACTGTCAATGAAGGAGTAAAGGATCCTGAAAAAAATTTTAGTGAAAGCTGGAAGGGCATCAATGATAATATTGGCAGAAGTCTCAAGGGCCTTGAAGATGCCCCTGTCTTTCTTCCCAGAGATAACTGACTTTGCTACTTGCATTTCCACACAGGTTTTATACTATTATTACATATAAGTATCAAAAATAATTTAGGCCAGGGGTGGTGGCTCACCCTCGTAATCCCAGCACTTTGAGAGGCCGCGGCGGCAGATCTGAGGTCAGGTGTTTGAGACCAGCCTGGCCGACATGGTGAAACCCCATCTCTACGAAAAATACAAAACTTAGCTGGGCGTGGTGGTGGGTGCCTGTAATCCCAGCTACTTGGGAAGCTGAGGCAGGAGAATTTCTTGAACCTGGGAGGCGGAGGTTGCAGTGAGCCAAGATAAAACCATTGCACTCCAGCCTGGGCAACAAGAGCAAAACTGTGTCTCAAAATAATAATAATAATAATAATAATAATAATATAGATTGTTTTGCTTTATTTTGAACTCTATATAAATGTTATATACAATGTTTGACATTTTGCAACTAGCTTCTTACACTCAATGTTCTCTTTTTGGAGTTATCCATGTTTACAGCTTCAGTTTCTCTTTATGCATTTGTATTGCTGTATAGTATTCCACTATATGCATATCTGAGAATTTAGCTTTGCAATCTATGAAGAGGGAATGGCATTTAGATTTTTCCAAATGCTTTGCTATAAACAGCTTTGTGCATATCCTTGTACATATGTGCAAGTGTTTATCTAGGTCATATACATAGAAGTGGAACTGCTAGGTTGAAGAATATTCATATTTCAACTTTACTAGGTATTGCTAAATTACTCTCCAGTGTTGATTTGAGGAAGCTTACAGGTCTACTTGCATGAGAATTTTCAATTTTCCACATCCTCATTGGCATTTGTGCTTTCTCATTGTGAAATATTTGTTCTGCCTTTTTTTCTATTAGGTTTGCTCATTTCCCATTATATGTACCTGTACATACAAACATATATATCTAAAATGAATTTTATATACTTCTTAAATACTATAATTATATACCTTATATATTTAAATTTTTATGTGTATATCTTATATATGGGTATATTTATATCTATATTTATATATCTTAAGTACTAATCTTTTGCCAGTTGTATGAGAACACTTTATCACAAGCTTTGGCTTATCGTTTTGCTTTACGATGATTTTTAATATAAGTACATTTAAAATTTTAAAGCAATCAAATATGTCAGTCTTTCCCATTTTGTTTAAGAAACACTTTTTTTACTTAGAAGTGACAGAATATTCCTCTATATTTTCTTCAAAAGCTTAAAGTTATATGTTTCATATTTGGTTTTTAATATATTTAGAATTTTGTGGTGTGAGACAGGAAATCTAAATTTATTTTAGTCCACATGGATAATCAATTATCACAGCATCTTTATTACAAAATGTATTCTTCACCTGTAAGTTATAATGCTACTTTTATCCCTGTATCATATTTCAGTGTATGTTTAGGTCAGTTTCCGGGTTCCCTACTGCGTAACATCAAACTCTGCATTTAACCATGTTGCTAAACTCTCATATTAATCTGAATAAATTGCCTAATGTTTCTCTTATTATCTATGATAACATTTTAACTGAAAATAAGGACAATATTTTTCTCTTTCTTTCTTTTACCCCTTGTTTCTTTTCTAACTGTACAGTTGGAACCTCCAAGGGCAGTGCTGAATCAAAGTGGTGATGTGGGGGTGGTCTCTGTCTTCCCGACCTCTAAGTCTGACTGTTCTGCATGATGTTTTCATAGGTTTTTGATGGATATAATTTATCACGGTAAGACAGTTCCCTTCCACTTTCAGTTTGCAAGGAATTTTTACAATAAATAAATGAGTTTTGAATTTTATTTAATACTTTTTCCATATCCTTGGGATAATTATAGTATTTTTCTTCTTTAATCTACAAAAGGGCAGGAATTTTGTCTTGTTCAGTATTTAACCTCTCATGCCTACTAACACTACTGGTGCATAGTAGCTACTCAACAAAGTCTGGTTGCATAAATAATTTTTTTAAAAACATGAAAACCTGTACTTTCGTGGCTGGCAATGGGGAAAAAAATGTCCTTACAGGGATACAGGGGTGTTAGTATGCTGCTAATTTCCAGCCTAAATGCACTCTCCTTTTCTGACCGCTAACTCTTTCAGGATCAGGGAGGCCTCAGGGAGGACAGTGGACCTTCTCTAACATTGATCCCAAATAGTTGAACCTAGAGGAGAGAGAGAAGGCTGCCATTCACTCTAGCACTGTCAGGCATGAAATACATACTACTCTTAATTCCCTGCAGCATAGTTACAAAGAGATTTTTAAAACTTGACCATGTGCCTGTGTAAGGAAATTGCAGTATAATACGTGACTTGCAATAGCAGCCTCCTTCTCTCCATCCTCCTGGAGTCTTCTTGTGACAGAGACTTTATCTTGGAACCTTGGTATGGCTTTCTGCATGGCAGTTGCTTTCTGAAATTGCACGATTTTATGTGCACACCTCGGCATTTCCATTGTCAACATTCTATGCCACAGGATGCTAAAAAGGACCTTTTCCTACCCTTCATGATTTGCTGAAAATCATGTGATATTTAGACCTTATCTTTCTTAGACAGTTTGTCATCATTGTTTTCCTCAGTTTTTGATGCCATTCTGATTCTGTCCAACATCTTTTAGCAAACGTCAGTTGGATTCTCATTTCTCTATAAGTATAGAACTATTTTTTACGTCACTTTTTCTCTTTCTCAAGGCTTTTGTGATCGTATCTTTATCCCTTGTGTCCTGGGATGTCATATGATGTTTCTAGACGTGGGTCTTTTTCATTTTTATGGCTTTCCATTGAGAGATTTGTGTTTTCACGTGCTTGGGGGTTTTTCTTGTGTCACTTTCTTGATAAAGTATTTGTTTTCTTGGCAATCTCTTCCTGGGACTTTTTAAAAAAAATCATTATTTTAAACTGACACACAATAATTGTACATATTTACAGGGTACATGTGATATTTCTTTTCTTCTTTTTTTTTTGTGTGTGATGGAGTCTGTCTGTGTTGCCCAGGCTGGAATGCATGGCACCATCTTGGCTTGCTCCAAACTCTGCCTCCCAGGTTCAAGTGATTCTTCTGCCTCAGCCTCCCAAGTAGCTGGGATTACAGGCATGCGCCACCATGCCTGGCTAATTTTTGTAATTTTAGTAGAGACAGGATTTCACCATGTTGCCCAGGCTGGTCTCGAACTTCTGACCTCAGGTGATCCACCCACCTTGGCCTCCCAAAGTGGTAGGATTACAGGCGTGAGCCACCACACGCAGCTGATATTTCAATACATGTATACAATGTGTACAATGTGTAATAAGCCAATCAGAGTAATTAGCATATCCATCACCTCAAACATTTATTGTTTCTTTGTGTTGGGAACTTTCAAAATCTGCTCTTTTAGCTATTTGAAAATATATAATAAATGTTGTTTGTGAGAGCCACCCTATAGTGTTATGGGGAAATAAGACTTATTTCTCTTATCTAGCTGCACTTTTGTGTCCACTCATCAACCCTTGGCTTTTAATAGCTTTTAATAGTGGGATCTTGGGTCATCTTCAAATTTTTTGAGACAGAGTCTCGCACTGTCCCCTGGGCTGGAGTGCAGTGGTGCAATCTCGTCTCACTGCAACCTCCACCTCCTGGGTTCAAGCAAATCTCCTGCCTCCTGAGTAGCTGGGATTACAGGCACCTGCCACTGTGCCCAGCTAATTTTTTGTATTTTTAGTAGAGACAGGGTTTCACTATGTTGGCCAGGTTGGTCTCAAATTCCTGACCTCGTGATCCACCTGCCTTGGCCTCCCAAAGTGCTGGGATTACAGGTGTGAGCCACTGCGCCCAGCCCACATCTCTTAATTGCTTCTCTTATTTGTCCCACCCTTTGATAATTTCTGTTTACATTCTGGGAGATGACTTTGACTTTACCTTCCAATCCTCATACTAAATTATTCTTATTTTGGCACTCCTATTTGTTAAATTCTAAAACCTTTTCACCTTCTGATTGCATTTCTCCGTCATTTGTGGATACAGTAACTTATTGAATCTCTGGGAATTATACTTATTTTGGTTACTTTCTGAGCCTTCCATTAACTCATTTATTCCCATGGCCTTTTTTCCCTTATTTGTTTGTCTTCGTCCTCTTGTGGTCTTGACTTCTTGAACATCTTGTCGTCTTTAGTCATCTGACATTCCTGTCCTTCTGAAGAATGAAGCAAGAGAAATGCTGACAGCAGCCTTGTCCATGCGGCAGGCCTGTGGACAGTGTCATAACCTCAGGGGCCTGAAAGCCAAGGGCTCTTCGCAAGGATGCAGCACTCCCAGGCCATAACCCTTCCTCACAGGCCTAAAAAGGTGAACTTCATTCTGCCTGAAGTTGGGTTCGCCCAGAAGCAGACTCTGAGGCAAGGCTTTAGGATGATGAGAACACTTTATTGAAGAAGTGCTCCCAGGGGAAACCTGTTTGAGAGTGAGGGGTACAGGTCAGGAAGGAGAAAGAGGCCGAGCACAGGTGAGCTTTCTGGCGAAGCACCAGGCTCGGCCTGAGTTCGTGGGGAGCTCTGGAGGGTAAATGACACCTCAGAGCTTGTCCTGCATCAAGGCAAGGGAGCTGGGCTTTTGTACCACCCACAAAACATCTACTGGCTGCCCTGGGGGAGGAAGGAAGACATAAAGGGCATGCGGGGGAAGGCTGCTCTAGCCCCCAGTGTGGACTCTCTAAAGTTACAGGTATGGCTCGTGTTAGCAAAGCTGGTAGAAGCAGGGCTTTGGGGGCTGCAGCCACAGACAGGACCTAAGAGGACCTGGGCAGAGTGAGCTCCAAGAGTATGTGTACCAGGCCCTGACCTGCAGCGTCCACCATTCTGCATGTTGGCCTTTTCTCAAGCTCTGTGGAGATTCATTTCCTCATTTATAAGTCAGGCACAAGGGTGATATTGTAAGAATTAGTGCATCTGTGTCACATAGTGAAAAAAAGAATGATCTAAATGGCTGCCTTCGGTATTCTCTTTGGGGGAAAGCATCTTTGAAAGCATTCACAGAAAAGCCCACAAGATGGGTAAGACCCTGAGAATGGCTATATCAGCAGGCTCCAAATCACTAGAGGAGAAAGGAAGGGGCTCTGCAGAAGAAAGGGGGAGTGATTTGATATTTTGCTATTAAAAGGAACTGAACACCAAGGATGTTTACAGCAGCTTTATTTGTAATTGCCAAACTTAGAAGCAACCAAGATGGTCTGCTGTATGCAAATGGATAAGCTGCAGTCCACCCAGACAAACAAAATATTATCTAGCAATAAAAAGAGATGAACTATCAAGCCACAAAAAGAGATGGAGGAAGCATCATTGCATAGCATTTACTGAAAGAAGCCAATCTGAAAAGGCAATATGTTGTGAGATTCTAACTATTTAACACCCTGGGAAAAGCAAAACTGTGGAGAAGATCAAAAGAGCAGGAGTTGTCAAAGTTGTGGGGAGGAAGAAATGAATAGGCAGAGCACTACAATTTTTAGAGCAGTGCAATGATTGTGTGATTCTATAATGGTAGATACAGGTCATTATACATTTGTCCAAACCTAATGAATGTACAGCAACAAGAGTGAACCCTAATGTAAATTGGGTTCACTATGAATTTTGGGTGATAATGATGTGTCAGTGTAGGTGAATCCACTGTGACAAATGGGCCACTCTGGTTGAGATGTTGATAATGGGAGAGGTTGTGTGTAGGGCGGGGGAGGGGGGATATGAGGTACATGGGAAATCTCTATACTTTCTGCTTAATTTTGCTGTGATGGGCAGTGTAAGCCACCCTTAAAAAAAAAATTTATGCTTGGCTGAGTGTGGTAGCTCATGCCTGTAATCCCAGCACTTTGGGAGGCTGAAGTGGGCAGATTACCTGAGGTCAGTTCAAAACCAGCCTGGCCAACATGGTGAAACTCCATCTCTACTAAAAATACAAAAAATTAGCCAGGTGCAGTGGTGCACACCTGTGATCCCAGCTGCTTGAAAGACTGAGGCACGAGAATCACTTGAACCTGGGAGGCAGAGGTTGCAGTAATCTGAGATTGTGCCACTGCACTTCAGCGTAGATGACAGAGCAAGACTCCATCTCAAAAAAAAAAAAAATTAAGTTTATTTGTAAAAATCAATCAATCAAAAAAATGGACCTGAGTGGAGGAAAGAAGGAGAGATGGGAAAAGGGGAGCTTGCAGATGCAGGGTGATGGAGGCTGGATAAGGGGTGAATCACAAGTGACAGGATGGCACTGAGCAGGCTTCCTCTGAAGTGCTATAGCTGAGAGGTAAGCCCATCTTCCTCTCAAACTTCAGTTGTTCAACTCAGCACCTGGCTGCCTTGGGTGCTGTCAGAGATAAGTCTTACTTATGGAAACTGAGCAGGAGTTTTGGTTCCTGGTCTGAGTCGAAAATATACCTAGTGGGGCAATGTGCTTGGAAACAGTCCAGCATAGCCATAAGAAGAAAAGCTGCTGGAGAATTTGAAGAACACTTGGAGAGGGCTTTGGGAATTTCAAGCCAGTGTTGTCGAGCTCTTCAAAGGGCACTGAGGACCCCTCACAGTGTTAGGTTTTAGAGCTAAGAACACATTGTGAACCATGAGGGACGTGCAGATGGGGAGGGGAATCAGTATCTGGATTAGGAGCTTTGCGATCTTCAAAGAGTGATGCTGCCCATCTTTCACTCCAAAACCCGGAGGAGTGACGAGGACATCCATTCATTCTTGCTAGTTCCCTAAATGTCAAGGGAACAGGGTTAAGAGGGACCCAGGTACATTCAGCCCCTGACACAGATGTCTACTCTCTTCCTTGGGAAACTGATTAGGTCACCCTGACTCTCAGGGGAACCAGCCACCAATATTTCAACATACGTTCTTTGTATTTTCCCTAAGTGTCTGCCAGTCTGAGAAATAAAGAGAAAGAGTACAAAGAGAGAAATTTTACTGTGGAATTGGGCCACCAGGGGTAACACCACATATCGGTAGGTCCGTGATGCCCCCGTGAGCCGCAAAACCAGCAAGTTTTTATTAGGGATTTCAAAAGGGGAGGGGATGCACGAATAGGGAGTAGGTCACAAAGATTACATGCTTCAAAGGGCAAAAAAGGAGAACAAAGTTCACATGCTTCTGAGGCCAATAAAGATCACAAGGCAAAGGGCAAAGCAAGATCACAAGGCAAGGGCAAAATTAGAATTACTGATGAGGGTCTATGTTCAGCTGTGCACATATTGTCTTGATAAACATCTTGAACAACAGAAAACAGGGTTCGAGAGCAGAGAACTGGTCTGACCTCAAATTCACCAGGATGGGATTTTTTCCCCACCCTAATAAGCCTGAGGATACTGCAGGAGACCAGGGCGTATTTCAGTCCTTATCTCAACCGCATAAGACAGACACTCCCAGAGCAGCCATTTATAGACCTTCCCCCAGGAATGTAATTCTTTTCCCCAGGAATGCAATTAAGGGTCTTAATATTTAATATTCCTTGCTAGGAGAAGAATTTAGTGATAGCTCTCCTACTTCCACATCCATTTATAGGCTCTCTGCGAGAAGAAAAATACGGCTCTATTCTGCCCAACCCTGCAGGCAGTCAGACCTTTGGTTTTCTTCCCTTGTTCCCTAAAATCGCTGTTATTCTGTTCGTTTTCAAGGTGCACTGATTTCATATTGTTCAAACACACATGTTTTGCAATCAATTTGTACAATAGTGGTCCTGAGGTGATGTACATTCTCAGCTTACGAAGATAACAGGATTAAGAGATTAAAGACAAGAATAAGAATTTATAAGAGTATTAAATTTGGGAACTGATAAGTGTCCATGAAATCTTCACAATTTATGTTCAGAGATTGCAGTAAAGACAGGCATAAGAAATTATAAAATTATTAATTTTGGGAACTGATAAATGTCCATGAAATCGTCACAATTTATGTTCCTCTCCCACGTCTCCAGCCAGTCCCTCCTTTCGGGGTCCCTGACTTCCTGCAACATCTGACAGCATTCTTGGTGGTACCATTCCCTCCAGAATCTGCACCATCACATGCAGAAAAGAGCAAAAAGCCTTGAAGAAAATATCTTACTTTTTGTAGACCAATCCCATGTAAAAGAGGAGTGCATTGATTTTCAGATAAGCATAATTATTCCAAGAAATACCTTTAAAATACATTTTGCTTTGCAGAGTTGGGAAAATGTTGTTATGTAGATGAAGATGAAATCAGAATGTCCCATATGGGAGCAGTTGGTATGCCTCCTTCTACCTCCACTTAAGGAAGCTGCTTGGTGGACCTATGATAAGTGAGAGAGGGAAGGTAGAAGAGAAGAGGCTAGAAAAGATTTGGAAAGATGATTGAAGGTGCACGGACAAAGGTTGGATCTTTGTCCCTCCACCTGCTAACACTGTGACCCTGGGCAAGTGAAGCAGCATCCTGCACTTCAGTGTGAATGCAGCTCAGCATGAACTAGAGAGCAGAATAAGAAAACCTACCTTGTGGAACTCCTGTGAGGATAAAAACATACTGCTTAGAATGTACTAGCACTGTTTTAAAACTCTCCATAATGAAAGACATCAATTGTTCAATTTATACCTTTAGTTTTGGCATGAGAGCATTGCAAAAGCGACTTAAACCTCTTAACTGGGACCTCCTGATGAAAGTTTCACTGTAGAAGAGGATTTGTCCCTTGGCTTTATGTTCAGAACGCAGCTCTAAAGCCAAGTGCATTGAACAATAGTATGTGTGTGTTTACGTCCTCTGACTTCTGATTTCTCTCATTTTTTCTGGTTCCTTCACTTGATATTTTGCCATAACACATCCACAATTATTCCAAACAGAGCTGCAACAAAACTTAGGACCTCAAGGAAAATGCAGCTGTCAGGTGCTGCAATGTTCAGATGGGTTACTCACAGACTTTTCTACCTGTGTGTGAGCACAGATGTCAATTGCATTCTTTAGGTAAGCTGGTTAATTCAAAGGGGTCTTTTCTAAGTTACTAGGATGCTACAAGACATTGATATAGTTTGGATATTTGTGCCCTCCAAATCTCATGTTAAAATGTAATCTCCAGGCTGGGCATAGTGGCTCACGCCTGTAATCCCAGCACTTTGGGAGGCTGAGGTGGGTGGATCACCTGAGATCGGGAGTTCGAGACCAGACTGACCAACATAGAGAAACCCTGTCTCTACTAAAAATACAAAATTAGCTGGGCATGGTAGTGCATGCCTGTAATCCCAGCTACTCAGGAGGCTGAGGCAGGAGAATCGCTTGAACCCAGGAGGCGGAGGTTGCAGTGAGCTGAGATAGATAGCGCCATTGCACTCCAATCTGGGCAACAAGAGTGAAACTTTGTCTCAAAAAAAAAAAAGAAATGTAATATCCAGTGTTGGAGGTGGGGCCTGGTGAGAGGTGATTGGATCATGGGGGTGGACACTTCATGCATGGTTTAGCACCATCCCTTTAGGAATAAATGAGTTCTTGCTCTGAGTTCATGAGAGATCTGGTTGTTTAAAAGTGTGCGGGTTCTCCCACTTACTCTCTTGTTCCTACTCTCACTATGTGATGTGCCTGCTCCCGTTTTGCCTTCTGCCATGACCATAAGGCTCCTGGGGCTCTCATCAGAAGCAGATGCTGAAGTCATGCTGGTACAGCCTGCAGAACCATGAGCCAATTAAACTTCTTTTCTTTATAAATTAGCCAGCCTTTGGTATTCTTTTATAGCAATGCAGGAACGGCCTAATACAAGCCTTTTTGTGGTAAGTCTAGGATACTGGGGTAAAGGGTTTTATTCTTAACTATTTACTATGTAATTATATATATGTTACATAGATGCAGTAGGTAAGGTGGACCTAAATATGTGTGAAAAATGTCTACTCTCGTGGAACTTATTTTTATTTTTTAATTTTAATTTATTTATTTACTTTTGAGATGGAGTCTTGCTCTGTCACCCAGGCTGGAGTGCAGCAGCATCATCTCGGTTCACTGCAAGCTATGCCTCCTGGATTTATGCCATTCTCTTGCCTCAGCCTCCCGAATAGCTGGGACTACAGGCGCCCACCACCACACCCAGCTAATTTTTTGTATTTTTAGTAGAGATGGAGTTTCACTGCATTAGCCAGGATGGTCTCGATCTCCTGACCTCGTGATCCACCACCTCGGCCTCCCAAAGTGCTGGGATTACAGGCGTGAACCACCGCACCTGGCCCACGCTCATGGAACTGAAAAAGCAGTAAGGAAAAGATGAATAAACACATGAAACAATCAGCAAATAATGTGCGATGGTATCTAATTAAGTTCTAATTAGCTTTGGGAGCATTTACCAAAATTATTCATCATGAACTCTAGCAAATTTTTTTCTCACTGCCAGCTCTAAATAATTCTTCATCTCAGCTAGTCTTTGTTACATACCAAGCATCATGCATGTTTCTTTGAGGCCATCTGAAAAAACACAAGACACCTCAAATGAAGAAGGAATTATATCTGTGACTATGGAATTTGTATTTATGAAATAGGTAAATATACTGTGCAAAACCCAGCATTATTTTGGAAAGAGACACTAAGTAAAGATAGCAAGCCTAGAAAGGCTGTGGTTTTGTTGCCACTGAGAGTGTATGTGTATAGTGAAGGGTATTTTATGGCAAGTGGTGACAACTGTTATAGCTTTACTTTATTCTAGTTAACTTCTTAAATAACAATAAAATGAGAGCCAAAATTTACCAAGCTCTTTCTGGGTTCTTGACTGCTGCAGGGACCCCTTGGCTAGTTTCACAAGTGTGTATAGGTGGAGTGATTTTACCCAGGTTTAACTAGCCAGGCAGAAAAGGATTGGCATAAATTTCTTTCTCTTGGGTGGAAGATACTGGAAATCCTATTTTAAGGAGTTGAGGTCTTAACAGAGTCTTTACATAAAATACACAAAAGAAAACCCAATGAGAAGGAGAACACACCTCTACACCATGGTTCTGCATCAGTGATCTAACATGAAACAGAGGCCTGGCTCTCCTACGTGGTGCATGAAGCACTGGAAGATCCATTTCCTGTAGGTCTTGCCTCTAGGTATAAGAACACCAAAGCTTGCAAAAAATCAATTGTGGATCTGCATTTTTTTTCAAGTATTCCTTTGTTTTCAAGACCTGAAATTGCAATGACGTTCTCACTGGAAATACTTAAAACAATCCTTCCCACATCTCTAACAAGAAGTATTAAGAGATCTCTGGGAATAGTTCCTAAGGTTAAACCCACCTATTCTCTTTTCACACTTTGTAGACTCCAAGTGCCAACAAAGCCTCCTCTGCCTACAGTTAAAATGGTTTTCTGATTTCAGGAGAAGACTTTTTCAATCAGGCTAGTCTTCTGAAATATGGATTTTCTTTTAACCAAGCCATATATTGTGTATATCAGCAATCTCTCTCTCGGAGGAAGCATATAAGAGTCAAAATTAGTTGAGAGCCCAGATTTTTAAAGTTTAAACCTCATCTGACCCCCGTGTCATACCCCTCACTCCATCAAACCTTGTCTAACATCAAAGAAGAAAACTGGGCCTCAGACTTGCCAAGAATTAGATGGAAGATGGAAGTTTCTAGGATAAAGTCCAGGTGAGACTGACCTTTAGAAGTCCTAGGCATCAAAAAGTTTGCATGCCAACTACTAACACTCAACTCCCCAGTGCACAAATAAACACAAATGCAATGCAAAATCATAAAATAAGCATGAAGAAGTCTAACAAAATTTTGATTTTTCCCACACTGGTAATTTTGATTCTTCCATTTTTTGAGATTTCAGCTCTCAAGTTCTTAATAGTCTTTGAATGATCTTGCTTTGCAGTTGCATTTAGCCGATGCAGGGACTGCTGAGCAACAAGCAAAATCCGGGTCTTTTGTCTCCTGGTTCGTTACTATTCTTGCTGCAGCTCACCTCCTCTCACAGCCACACTCCACAAATTGTGTACTCTTTCTTGTTTCTGGCTGTGGCCTTGGGTCTGGCTGCAGAGTGTGTCCCATTGCGATGTTTCCTGCAAAGCAGGGTGGGTTGCTCATTCATTCTTTCATTGCAATACTCCAAAGCAGGCTTCCTCCAAAGTAGGGCAGTCATCCAAGGCTTCAGATGATTGTCCTTATCATCATATGTTGTGGCCCTCTACCTGTCACTGGACTTCCTACTGAGCAGAAATAGGATTAGAACTCCTTTTTTGAGTTACAAATTGCTTGTCCCCCTAAGTTTGTTTGTTTGTTTGCTTATTCTTTCTTCTCTCTTTTTCTTTTTTTTTTTTGAGACAGAGTTTTGCTCTTGTTGCCCAGGCTGGAGTGCAATGGTGCCATCTTGGCTCACCGTAACCTCCACCTCCCAGGTTCAAGCGACTCTCCTACCTCAGCCTCCCGAGTAGCTGGGATTACAGGCATGCACCACCACACCTGGCTAATTTTTTGCATTTTTAGTAGAGACAGGGTTTCTCCATGTTGGTCAGGCTGGTCTCGAACTTCCAACCTCAGGTGACCCACCCACCTCAGCCTCCCAAAGTGTTGGGATTACAGGCATAAGCCACCGTGCCCAGACCCCCCTAAGTTTCTTTACAGTGGTTCCCATGTCTCCTCTTTTGCCAGTGTATCTTTGTGGGAGACAGAAGACAGACAAGTATCAAAATGGCCATCCTAGATGCTAAACAGGAACTGGCTTTTCAGAAGTACTATATATTTGCTTGTTGAAATAAAAATCATAAGCAAGAAAGAGGTAAACAAAAGTTTTTAAAGCACTCAACATTCTTCTTTCTTTCTGCTTGAAGCATACCAGACCTAAGGACAGTTTGATCCACGACAGGTACTGAACACTAAGACATTCCGGAGCTGTAAGAACAGTTAGGCCACAGTCGGGGAGAGAAAAGATAATCCACCTAAACCCACTGTGATGCTCAGCAACCAGAGGAAGAGCAGGCAGAAAGAAGCTTTGTGTTCAGACTTCTGAGGGGATGTCACCCTTTGAAGATCCTTTCAAGTTCAAAGCACAGGGGGCTCAAATGATTCCAACACAGGCAAGGAAATAAATATCTATAAACACACACATCGGCCAGAGCTGTGCACGTGAGGCACACAACAGAGTGAATTTTTCCAGGCTTAAGCTCTTTTGTTCCCCACCCCCAACCTCAAAGCATCGAAGCATAAAAATCCAAATGAAGAAACTCACTCTAGCTTTGTGTGCAACTTCCAGGACACTCTTTTGTCACTAGGTAACAAAAGAAAACCCTGAGACAGCGCAGCAAGAGTGGTCTGGCTAATTATTTGCTCACTATTGATGGGGGCCCATGGAAGACTTTGGCCCCATTGCTGCCCTTCACCTGCAGAGCAGGAGGCTGCAGTGGGGCCATCCAACTCCGCCAAGAGCTGGGTCCTGCAGCACTTTTCAAGCGATTAGCAATAGCAGTAGAGCACAATAGCTAAGTCTTTGGCTCAAGTTCTGGCCTGTTCACTACCTGGATGATCTTGGGCAAGATGTATAACTTTTCTCAAACTCAGTTTCCTCTTGTGTGAGATGGAGATGTGTCCAGAATTGGTGGGTTCTTGGTCTCACTGACTTCAAGAATGAAGCCGCGGACCCTCGCGGTGAGTGTTACAGCTCTTAAGGTGGCGCGTCTGGAGTTTGTTCCTTCTGATGTTCAGATGTGTTCGGAGTTTCTTCCTTCTGGTGGATTCATAGTCTCGCTGGCTCAGGAGTGAAGCTGCAGACCTTTGCGGTGAGTGTTACAGCTCTTAAGGCAGTGCATCTGGAGTTGTTCATTCCTCCCGGTGGGCTCGTGGTCTCGCTGGGTTCAGGAGTGAAGCTGCAGATCTTCGCAGTGAGTGTTACAGCTCATAAAAGCAGCGTGGACCCAAAGAGTGAGCAGTAGCAAGATTTATTGCGAAGAGCAAAAGAACAAAGCTTCCACAGTGTGGAAGGGGACCCGGGCGGGTTGCCACTGCTGTCTCGAGCAGCCTGCTTTTATCTCTTATCTGGCCACATCCACATCCTGCTGATTGGTAGAGCCAAGTGGCCTGTTTTGACAGGGCGCTGATTGGTGCATTTACAATCCCTGAACTAGATACAAAGGTTCTCTATGTCCTCATCAGATTAGTCAGATACAGAGTCTTGACACACAGGTTCTCCAAGGCCCCACCAGAGCAGCTAGATACAGAGTGTCGATTGGTGCATTCACAAACCGTGAGCTAAACACAGGGTGCTGATTGGTGTGTTTACAAACCTTGAGCTAGATACAGAGTGCCGATTGGTGTATTTACAATCCCTGAGCTAGACATAAAGGTTCTCCAAGGCCCCACCAGAGCAGCTAGATACAGAGTGTCGATTGGTGCACTCACAAACTTTGAGCTAAACACAGGGTGCTGATTGGTGTGTTTACAAACCGTGAGCTAGATACAGAGTGCCGATTGGTGTGTTTACAATCCCTGAGCTAGATATAAAGACTCTGCACGTCCTCACCAGACTCAGGAGCCCAGCTGGCTTCACCTAGCGGATCCCACATCTGGGCTGCAGGTGGAGCTGCCTGCCAGTCCTGCGCCGTGTGCTCGCACTCCTCAGCCCTTGGGTGGTTGATGGGACTGGGCGCCATGGAGCAGGGGGCGGCGCTCGTCGGGGAGGCTCGGGCTGCACAGGAACCCATGGAGGCGGGGAAGGCTCAGGCATGGCGGGCTGCAGTCCCGAGGCCTGCCCCACGGGAAGGCAGCTAAGGCGCAGCGAGAAATCGAGCGCAGCACCGGTGGGCTGGCACTGCTGGGGGACCCAGTACACCCTCCGCAGCCGCTGGCCCGGGTGCTAAGTCCCTCATTGCCCGGGGCGGGCAGGGACGGCCGGCTGCTCCAAGTGCGGGGCCGCCAAGCTCACGCCCACCCGGAACTCCAGCTGGCCCACAAGCGCCACACACAACCCTGGTTCCCGCTAGTGCCTCTCCCTCCACACCTCCCTGCAAGCTGAGGGAGTGGGCTCTGGCCTTGGCCAGCCCAGAAAGGGGCTCCCACAGTGCAGAGGTGGGCTGAAGGGCTCCTCAAGTGCCGCCAAAATGGTAGCCCTGGCAGAGGAGGCGCCCAGAGCGAGCGAGGGCTGTGAGGACAGCCAGCACGCTGTCACCTCTCAGAGATATTCATAGTAAGAGTGCCCACCTCACAAGGTTAATGTGAGAATGGACAGGAATTCTGATGATGCACAAAGACGGCAGGGTACACCACAGTAAGCATTTGAATGCTCACTGCTTAAATGTTTGTGGTTGTTATCAGCTTCTTCCCTCCAAATCAAACTGTATTGATTTAATCAGTGTCAACACGATGACTTAACAACCTATCGATTTGGTCAAGTCAGTAAAAACAATCAGTCAAGCTGGTTGCTTGACATTTGGTAGATGCAAATTGACATTTTCTTCCTCCCATTTCAGGGTATGGTGTCATCTAGCTGCAGACTTCAAATTCATGATTTCTGCTGCGATCAGATGGAATATTCATCTGCAGCACTTTGTGGGTGATAAGAGGGGTGGACAAGTGCTGTGTATAATTGTGTGTACCAGGCACAGTGCCTGATGAAAACACTTGCAAGCAATGGTTCAGCTCATAGCATGTGCTTGCTAAGATCCCACCTGCACACATATTCCTGGGACAGAAGATCAGGGCCTCTGGGGTCAGGGTGCTGATAGAGTGTGTTTCCTTGTGAAGGCATCCATCTGCCTGAGGGTTAGGAGTGACTGTGCTCGGGGCTGGTCACTGGTTCCCCAATTTAGGGTAAAATTGGTCTACTAAGGAGGTCAAAATACAAAAGGTCTAAATCCTCAGTTAGAGCCTGGCCCACCTTATAAAACCTTAGAATGAGAATGGATTATGCAACTATAAAGTATTTTCCAGACACAGGATTCCAAGAGTGTTTATGCAAAATGTTAATCCAATAAGCTGAGCTTCAAAGGCCACACATATGTTGGGTTGAAATCACGGTGGGTCACTAGCTCTGTGACTTTAGGCAAGGGAATTATTCCATTAAAGCTTAGTTTTCACGTCCATCAAATGGAGATGATGTGTACCATAAAGAGTGATTTATAAGTTACTGTCTGTCAAAGTTGTTTAAGACTATTTTAGACTGCACTCTAATATAGGTATAATCAAAACAATGAATGTAGACATAGATGCTAAAAACTCATAAGATATCTTCATATGCAATAAGGGGCCTGTTAAATACATTAGATACACTGGAGAATGGAATATAGTGCAGTCATTAAGGGTAATTGCTTTTCTTTCAGTTAGTATAAACATTTTTTCAGGTCCATCTATATCTGTATATACAGATAGCATATACTATCTGTATATACAGATTAGTATAAACATCTTTTCATGTCCGTCTCTATGGACATGAAAAGATGTTTATACTAACTGAAAGAAAAGCAGATTACAAAGTAATAATATATTTAGAATGTGACCTTTACGAAGTATTTGACTCTTGAGCCCTAGACTCAAGACCCTGACATGAGATGACCATAGCATTGCTGTCACCTTCCATTTTATTCCCCCCACCTCCAATTTTTCACATCGTAGTGATGTATTAGAAATTTATATATGATTATATAATTGCCCTACTTAATATCAGACCAGAGGCTCCCGTGAGTGGCAGAGTAATGCCTCAGTTCCCTCTCTACCCCAAGCCTGCCATTCCCACCCCGCCCCACCCTACTCCTTCAGGAACCTCATGCCTTTGCCTGGAATATCATCCCTCTTTGTCAACCTACAAATTCTTATCCATCTTTCCAGCCTCAACTGATAAATCTCCATGAAGTCTTCTCAAATGCATTTTTCCCCTGCCTCTGTCCTCTGCCTTCCAACTCTCACTCCTCACTCCAGAAAAGTTAGAGACTTTTCTCTGAATCCACACTCATTTCACTCTGTAACACCTAAGTATCCTTCACTTATTTGTTTACAAGTCCACTTCTCTCACAAAATTAGGAATATTAGGGAATCTATTGCATTCACTTTTTTAGTATTCTCAGCATTTAGTAAATGTTCAATAAATATTCCTTTGATGAATGAATAAATTGATGCTTTAGTAAATTTAAATTGACTTCCAGAGCTGAAAGAAATTTTCAGATCATCATCATACTTTTTTTTTCCTCCCCACCATATTTGTAAAACAAAGAAAAAGGAGAGTTGCAGACTCTTAGAGGTTGAGATTTTCTCTCTAAAGATGATGACCACTTATTAATTTATTCAGCAAATACCGATTGAGTCCCTACTTTGGGCTGACACTGGTTGGGTTACTTAGGATATAGCTACGAACATGCAGACAACAAAAATCTCTGCCATCATGGAGCTTACACCTCAGCAGGGAGACAGACAATGTACACCATTAATAAGTCACTTATCTGGTAGGTTAGTGGTGATGCAGTGGGAAAAAGAGAGCAGGCTAAGGGGAACCAGGAGAGCTGGGAGCCAGAGCAGGTACAATTTTAAATACGGTGACATTTGAGCAAAGATGTCAAGGAAGTGTGGGAATGAGTCAGGTGGTTATGAGTAGGAAGGGACAGCAGGGTGAGAAGCCTGCCCACACCAGGTTTGGCTGTGGAGGCCCCGGGGTTGAGGACAGTAAAGTTGGGGGAGGGTAGTGAGAGGTGTGTCAGAGCTCAGAGAAGTAAGGGCTGGGAGGTGGGGAGGCCACATTAGGCTGGACTTTGTAGGCCATTTTAAGGATTTTTGCTTTTGCTCTGAATGAAGTCAGGAGCCCTTGGAATGCTCAAGGCAGAGGCATGGCATGGTTTGAATTATGTTTTAAAATATTACCCTGGCTGCTAAGTACAGACAGCAGAAAGTAGAGAACAAATAGGGAGCCTGGTTAAGAGGCTATAGTCAATCATTCAGGCCAGAAATGGTGTGTCTTAGATTAGACAGTAGCAGTGGGAGTTGGGGAAAGGAGTAGAATATATGTATATATAAGTTGTCTCCTCCCACCCATATTGGCATAACTCATTCCCATGCCTCACACACACATACATGCACATGCACACATATATGAGAATATATCTAGATGGTAGAGCCAACGAGATTTCCTATCCAACTGAATGTGGAGCAAGAGAGAAAGGACACTTAGACATTGTGTTTTTGATATACCAGACACTATGTTAAATGCTTCATATAAATTATCTCAATTCTCTAAGCACTTGAAGGGCTAGGACAAATCAAGGTGTCTTCCCTCCATGTCGTCATGCATTCTATTATACTGCAATGCTCCTTGGATCCTATTTTATTTTAATTTGCAGGCTGGGAGGCAACAGACTTCAGTAAGCCATTTTGGCTTGGAGTACAGAGTTGTGGGTGATGTTAGATAAACTTCCCGGTGTGTAAAATGGGTTTGAAGCCAATAGCTACCATATGTTGAATGCTAATGCATGCTTCTTTTAAGCCACCCAACAAAATGTGAGGTGCACATTGTTTCCTTCCATTTCACAGATGAGAAACCTGAAGATAGTCAGAATTTAGTAATTTGTCTGAGGTCACACAGTGGAGATCTGAACCAAGATCTGTCTGTTTCTCAGCCCTTGCCTTTTCCATAAGCCCAGCCTTCTTTCTGAGCCCTGGGGTGGGGATGGAGAACTGAAGACGGCAAATGAAATAGTGCCCATGAAAGTCTACAGAAACGAGTGAGAAAAGAATCTTTGAAAGTGGGAGTTCTAGGAAAATGTGTTATTCCTCTAATACTGTTACTGTTGTTACCATTGTCGACATCAGGGAAAGATGACTGATGGTCATGGTTACAGGCTGCCTGAGTTCTCTCAAGTCAATTAAACTATTTTCCTACCCGTCTTCCACTGAATGGATGCTGCCCATTAATGATGATGATACAAACAGCTGACTAAACCAAGGGTCTTCCCAAATCCAGCCCTCAGTTCTTTTCTACTTCTCTTTGTCTTCCTTCTGTCGAGTCCTCCAAATTTGTTTCCAGTCTTTCTTTTTTCTTCACTGTTGTACTTGAGTCAGCTCAACTCCTTTACAAACTCTATTCCCAATTCTCAGGGCGCTTGTCATGTTATCATGGAGTGCTGAAGAATGCATATAAATAACACACTGGAATGTGAAGTAATTTTTCTATCCACCCAGAGCCTCTAGAAGCAGTAAAAAGAATTCCCCTTCAGCCATATACATCTGGACCCCACATGGGCTGGAGGAATGATGCTTACCGTTCAAGTCTAGCCTCAAGAAATGCAACATCAGAAATAGCTTGGCACCAGGGCTGGGTAAGACTTGAACAGCGCCTGAACACAGCTGACTTAGCTTGAGTAAGGGAACTGACTGGGGCCTGCAGCTGTGATCTCTCCCCGCAGACCTCAAGACCATTCCCTTTGCCCTCCTAAGGGGAGAATGTCAATACTCCTCTCCCTCACCTGCAGCCGGTCCCTTCACAAGTGTGCCTCTGCATAGTAGATCAGTGTGGCCCCCCTCCCCCAGCCCCGATCTGCAGTCCTCACTGACTCAGTGGTCTGGCATGGGGGCGGCATATGCTGACCCTGAGCTGCTACAGTTACCAGTAGCGGCTAATGTTGGTGACAACCCTCGCGGAAGGGGAGCTGGATAAGGGGAATGGGAAGTGGGATTCTGGGAGCCCTGTGGAGACTCTAGCTGCCCTTTCACCTCTCAGCTCTCTGAGCGATTTGTATTCCCAGTTCCCAGCTGTGAATCCATGCAGTCGGCTGCAGAATGCTAGGGGTAAAGTGCCAAAAACCTAGCAGGAGGTGAGAAAGGAAAGCCTTTGTCATCAACTCCACACCACTACCATGCTGCGTCTGTGTTTATAAAAGGGAGAACATAAACAGACTCGGGGAGACCTAATGATTTGGGTTATGGGGCTTTGGAAGTGGCTGAAATTCTGCCCCTTGCTTTTTGTTGACCCAGTACAAGAAATATCACCTAGGAGGAACGCTTCAGATAAGTCAGCTGTCAAGAAAGGGGTGAAGATGATCAAATAAATAAACTCAACTGTTCTGCTAAGAGGCCAGGCTGGACTGGGGGATTATAACAGAGGCAGAGGAACTGGGAGAGCTTAGGGCCTAACTTGCCTCTTTTTTGAGTTTCTGGAGGGTGTTCAGCTCAGCGACTCTACAGAAGGAATATATATACCACCAGAAACTCCGGAAGGTGAATAGACAAAGTAGATTCCACTTCCAGGGGAAAAAGCAAAAGAGTCTGCCATCTTCTTGTCTTAACTCATCGATAAAAGCCTGAAACTTGAATGCTTTCTTCTTGCATGCAGACTAGAGGGAAAGGACGTTTGAATATTAATAACTGGAGGAGGCTGACTGAGGCTTGAAGTACATAAACACTTGAGTTGGGTGATTAATATTTGTCATCATGGAAGATTTTTCTCCAACATTTTCCCTGGGCACTTTTTTTGGTTGGATTTACTTACTATTATCTTAAGAAAGAGATCTTTAAACCATGCAGGCTGAGGTTTGAGGCATTCTCAGTTGCTAATTTAACTTACTAAGTCAGAGACTGTTTCTCCCAGTGAAAGCTTTGGATTCTTCACTAATCCTAATTGTCGATAAAAAACTGGTAAGTGGTAATGAGGCAGGAAGCCGTGGATGGCTGTGAGATCCCAGGAGGGTATTACCCTCTCTTTCAAATATCTGGATCAACAACCAGCCATTAGCCACAGTGTGATGTAATTATATTGGAAGAACTTTGGACAGATGGTTGAGATGTTTCTGTTTATACTGTAATTCTTTCCCCTAAGATATATATTTATTTGATATCAGACTAAGCATATTTAGATGAATAGTCTGTTGATCTATTTTTTCCCCTCTCTGGGACCTTTTCTTAAAACCCCTTTTTGCCCTGAGTTTCTGTTATAAGAACATACAAAGATGAAAGGCCAGAAATTTAGCTTTTAAACCTGGCAATAAACCCTATAAACCAACCAACATCAAGGGAGAGGGCACTAGAGCATTGTCAACTGTGACAAGATAATCTCAGAAACAGACCCTGCTCAAGTTCAAATTCAATACAGATGGAGATTTTTAAAATAAAGTGGGCTGGGAAGGAGAATGATCTTTGCTGACCTAACTCCAAAGCAAGAAGCATAATCTGGCCCAAATTTTAAAAATAGAGAACTGTCCAAGAATAATAATAGTATCTTGCTGGGAAAGACTTTTTATCTTAGTTTAGTCAGAAAAAATAGAATGTAAAGCTTTTCTCAATTTCTCCAGTCCCACATTGTGAGCCCTGGGTCATTATTAGTCCTTTTCTAAACCATGGGTAGATATGAATGGTGGTGGATAAATTCAGCCAAGGAGGAATTGTGGGTAGGTAGAGACACAGATCAGGGGAGGTAGATGAATCAAAACTGAAGGTGCATGGATGGGTTAGGACCGTGTGGCTAGACTCCTTTTCTAGAACTACTTATGGTTTCCTGAACAGCCCTGCTATGTCATATCACTTGCCCCTGGGCCAACTGTTCTGCTAAGAGGCCGCTCCAGACTAGGTGACTATGAGGGAGGCAAAAGAATTGGGAGTGCTTATGGCCTGACTTGCTTCTTTTTCGAGTTTGCATGTGCTGTTCCCCTTGACAGTCTTCTTATCCATTCAAAATAAGACTTGCCCTGCAAAACTCAGCTCATTGAGGACCTTTTCTGGAAATCTCTCCTTTTTTCCTGGTTGGATCAAAAACCACTCTTCCCTTGGTACATTCTGCCTCTGTCTCAGCCTCTGTCTCCCAGAGTGATATTCATGTTGACCCAACTGACTTCAATACTTGCCTGTGAGTTCTTTGAGAACAGGGACCTTATTCTTATTATGTCTGTCCCGTGCGATGCCAAGCTGTAGTAGGCACAGAGTGAATATTTACTGAGTTCGATTTTATTAGAATTGAGTTGAAGTGAATTGAGAATTAGATCCCCCACTCAATGGCTTTCATAGCAGAAATGCTGGAGTCATATATTAATGTTAAAGTTGTTCTTTATCTGGCATGAATTGGGCCAGGGAATAAGATGCCCTTAGGCTGTATCTAGGTTGATTCCATGACTTGGCTATTGTGACTAGTGCTGTGATGAACATATGAGCACATGTGCCTTTTTGGTAGAGCAATTTATTTTCCTTTGGGTATAAAAGAAAATATGGTACATATACACCATGGAATACTATGCAGCCATAAAAAGAATGAAATCATGTCCTTTGCGGCAACATGGATGCAGGTGGAGACCATTATCCTAAGCAAATTCATGCAGAAAGAGTAAACCAAATACTGTATGTTCTCACTTATTAGTTGGAGCTAGGCACTGGGTACACATGAACGTAAAGACAGGAACAACAGACACTGAGGACTACTAAGGCGGGAAGACAGTGAGGGAGGTAAGGATCTAAAAACCACTTACTGGGTACTATGCTCACTACCTGGGTGACAGGATCATTCATACCCCAAACCTCAGTGTCATGCAATATACTCTTGTAACAAACCTGCCCATGTACCCCCTGATTCTAAACATTGAAATTATAAAAGAAAAAAAAAAACAAAACTAAAGAGAGCCTCTTTTCTTCCAACCCTCTGAGGTATTGTAGAGCCAAAGATTTCATTAATGTATATCCCAAACTGGCAGGTTGTGGCGTAAAAATGCAGCCCATCGACATTTAAAAACCAAACACTTGGTGGACATGAGGCTCAATTACCAGTATAAGTGAGGGATTTTGTTTTCTTCTTTATCCGTAACTTGTCAGAAGCTTGGTGAGAAATCTCAGAGATACAGTCATGTGCCGCATAATGTTTCAGTCAATGATGAGCCACATATACAGGTGGTCCCATAAGATAATAATTGAGCTGAAAATTTCCCATTGCCTAGTGATGTAGCTATTGCTACATCACTTCAATTTTGATTTATCCACCTCCCCTGCATCTGTGTCTCTACCTACCCACAATTCCTCCTTGGCTGAATTTAGTGAATAATTGCACTACAACCTTGTAGTGCAATTGCTTTATTTTTTAAGTAAATGTAGTGTAGCCTAAGTGTACAGTGTTTATAAAGTCTACAATAGTGTCTAGTAATGTCCTAGACCTTCACATTCACTCACTACTCACTCACTGACTCACCCAGAGCAACTTCCAGCCCTGCAAGCTCCATTCATTCTAAGTGCCCTATATAGGTGACCATTTTTTATTTTGTATACCTATTTTATTTTTTATACTTATTGTATACCTTTTCTATGTTTATATATGTTTAGATAGAAAATTACTTACTACTGTGATACAGTTACTTACAGTATTGAGTATAGGCACATTTTTACAGATTTGTAGCCTAGGAGCAATAGACTGTACCATATAGCCTAGATGTGGAGTGAGCTATACCATCTAGGTGTGTCTGAGTACGCTCTGTGATGTTTTCACAACCACTAAATCACCTAAGGATGCATTTCTCACAATGTATCCTCATCGTTAAGCAATGCATGGCTATATTTTAAAGGTTCTAGCTAGTTGCATAAATCACCTGTTTAGTTCCTATCTTTCATTAAATCAAATTGAAGTTAGCAAGAAAGACAGTCTCACTCCATTTCATGCCTGATCTCTCTGGAGACTTACAGTATTCCAAGCTATGGTTTGAGAGGATCTGGAACATGGTGTTACATAAGCACTTAAAGACTGTAGAGTCACAGAAACTTAGATTTGAATCATGGATCTGCCAAATAAAAATAAGATCTTTAACCTTTTTGTTTCTCTCCTTGTAAAAATGAAATCAGTCTAGATAAATCATTTAATCCAGGGTCCAGTATTCTGTAAGAATTTAATAACCAATTATTATTGTTATTATTATCTACTACCAGATATTCCAACACCAGTTGAGAAGCTCAAGCAATTTGCTGAGCATTTTTGTTCATTGCCACCTTCTGAGTAAACTCTACCCTTTTGACTCCTGATGTAATACTTGCAGTTCATTAATAATACAATTTAGACTTAGCATCCTGGCTACCAAGTCAGTATTTTTTCACCATCTTGAATCTGATTATGACATTTAATAGGGAAACAATTAGACAAGACCAGTTGTTTCATAAAGAGATAAATAGTTATCATTTGAGATGATCTAATTCCATGCCTTGCTTGCCAATGGCATTAACTCAACTCTCAATGCACACAACAGAGCAGGTCATGGGTTCAGGCTCAGATGACAAGATGCCAAAGGCTTGAGCATCCATTTACCTATCAAGGTTCCCCACATAGCTCATTCTGTGATTTTTTTTTTTTGGTTATACTAGTTGCAATAAAGTCAGAGTATCTCTCCGTTGATAACATGTAGTAAACATATACTTTTATGCCATGAAATTTACAGAGCACATACAAGAGGATGAAACATTAAGTTCACAAATGACACTTACCAGAAATGAAAAGGCACGTGGTTAATGCATTGTCCTGGTTTTAGATAATTATTTTAAGACATATTCCCAGATTATGCTTACTCTGTGCCTAACCCAGAGCTAACCAATTATGGAACAAAGAAAAGATATGCTGTGGCATCTGCTGTCAGATTCAGCTACAATTAGGGTTATCTGGTGATCAGAATTATTAACCGAGGTCCCTAATGACATGAGGAAAAATATATTACCCAAATGCAACCAGATAATATCCACATTGGCTAATAGATGATGTTAACATTAGCCAGCTAAATGTGAAATTATTGATTTCTTTTTGCAGATTGGATAGAAACAAAAGTTCAGCTAATTTTAAAATAAGCTATTGAGAAGAGTGGCATTTTTCTTTTTAAAAAATAATTTTTTCAGATGACATTCATACAAAATTAGCCACTTTAAAGTGAACAATTCAGTGCCATTTTATGTATTCACAATGTTTTGCAGCCACAATCTCTGTTTAGTTCCAAATATGTCCATAACTCCAAAGTAAAACCCATAAATAATAAGCAGTTTCTCTCAATTCCTTCGTCTCATCCCTAGCAACCACCAGCCTGCACTCTGTCTCCTTGGATTTATCTATTTTGGATATTTCATATGAATAAACTCATAGAATACATAACCTCTTGTGTCCGGCTACTTTCGCTTAGCATGTTTTCAAGGTTCATCCATGTGGTAGCATGTACAGTACTTTGTTTTATTTTATGGACAAATAATATTTCACTGTATGTATACACCACAATTTCTTTTTTCATCTCTTGATGAACATTTGAGCTGTTTCCACTTTTTGGCTATTGTGAACAGTGCTGTCATGAACAGATGTGTATATGTACTTGTTTGAGTACCTGTTTTCAATTCTTTGGGGGGGTGTATATATATATAGAGAGAGAGAGAGAGAGAGAGGGAGAGAGAGGCAGAGTTTCGCTGTTGTTGCTCAGGCTGGAGTGCAATGGCGCTATCTTGGCTCACTGCAACCTCTACCTCTTGGGTTCAAGCGATTCTCCTGCCTCAACCTCCCAAGTAGCTGGGATTACAGGCATGCGCCACCATGCCTGGCTAATTTTTTGTATTTAGTAGAGACGGGGTTTCACCGTGTTGGTCAGGCTGGTCTCAAACTCCTGACCTCAGGTGATCCACCCTCCTCAGCCTCCCAAAGTGCTGGGATTACAGGCATGAGCCACTGTGCCTGGCCCCCTATGTTTAACTTTGAGGCTCCCCCAAACTGTTTTCCACAGCAGCTGCACCATTTCACATTCTCACCAGTAACATATGAGGGTTTCAATTTTTTTACATCTTCACTAACACTTTTGGTTAGTTATTTTTTATTTTATTTTATTTTATTTACTTATTTTTTGAGATGGAGTTTCGCTCTTGTTGCCCAGGCTGGAGTGCAATGGCATGATCTTGGCTCACCACAACCTCCATCTCCCGGGTTCAAGCGATTCTCCTGCCTCAGCCTCCTGAGTAGCTGGGATTACAGGCATGCACCACCATGCCTGGCTAATTTTTGTATTTTTAGTAGAGACAGGGTTTCTCCATGTTGGTCAGGCTGGTCTTGAACTCTCAACCTCGGGTGATCCGCCCACCTTGGCCTCTCAAAGTGCTGGGATTACAGGTGTTTGATTTTAGCAATTCTAGTTAGTGTGGAGTAGTACCTCATTGTGGTTTTGATTTGTATTTCTTCTAATGACTAATGAGGTTGAGTATTTTTTACTGTACTTATGGGCCATTTGTATGTCTTCTTGAGAAAAATGTGTATTTAAATCCATTGCCTATTTTTCAATGGGGTTTTCTTTTTGCTCTTGAGTTGTAGAGTTCTTTATACACTCTCAATATTGAATTCATATGAGATCTGTAATTTGCATATATTTTCTCCCATTCTGTACAATGTCTTTTTACTTTCTTGATTATGCCCACATATGCACAAAATTGTTTATTTTTATAAAGTCCAACACCTTTGTAGCTTGTGCTTTGGTTATTATACTGAAGAATCGATTGTGAAATTGAAGGTTACAAAGACTTAACCTTATGTTGTCTTCTAAGATTTTTGTGATTTTAGCTCTTATGTTTAGATCATTGATTCATTTTTGAGTTAAGATTTGCACATGGTGTGAAGAAGTTCAAATTCATTCTTTCACATGTGTGTATGGTCCAAGCACCATTTGTTGAAGAAACAACTTTTTCCCCATTGAATGGTTTTGGCACCCTTGTTGAAAATCAATTGGCCATAGATAAATGAATATTGTGGGGCTCTTAATTATATTCATTTTGTCTATATGTTTATCATTATGTCCATACCACACTTTTGATTACTGTAGCTTTATAGAAGGTTGTATAATTAGGAAATATAAATCCTTCAGCTTTGTTCTTTTTCAAAATTGTTTTGGCTATTCCAAGCCTTGAAATTCCATATGGATTTGAGGCTCAGCTTTTCCATTTCTGCAAAAAAGGGAAGTTCTAATTTTGATAGGGATTACACTCTCTCTATAGATTGCTTTGGGTAGTATTGATGTCCTAAAAATATTGTCTTCCATGATCATAGGAATATTTTCGTTTATTTAGGTCTTCTTTGATTTTTTTTAAAGCAATGTTTTCTAGTTTGCAGTGTATGAGTCTTTCACTTCCTTAGATAAATTTATTTCTAGGTATTGTATTCTTTTTGATGCTGTTGTAAATAGATTTCTTTCTTAATTTCTTTATTAGAGAGTTCATTACTGTTATACAGAAACTACAGATTTTTGTGTGTTGATATTGTGCCTTTCAGCTTTCAGCTAATAAGTGAATTCATTCATTAGCATCAGTAGCTTTTACAGTGGATTATTTGGGAAATTTCATATATATAAAATAATGTAATCTGTGGGTAGAAATAGTTTTACTTATTAGGCTGGCACAGTGGCTCATGCATGGAATCCTAGCACTTTGGGAAGTTGAGGTGGGAGGATCGCTTGAGCCCAGAAGTTTGAGACCAGCCTGGACAACATACAAAATGTCTGTACGAAAAAGAAAAGGGAATGAAATTAGCCAGGCATGGTGACACACACCTGTGGTCCCAGATACTCTGGAGGTTAAAGTGGGAGGATCACTTGAGCCTGGGAGGTTGAGGATGCAGTGAGCCGTGATTGTGCCACTGCACTCCAGCCTGAGTGACAGAGTAAGAACCTGTCTAAGGAAAAAAATAGTTTTACTTCTTTCTTTCTAATTTGGATGCCTTTTTTTTTTTTTATGTTTAATTGCTCTGCGTAGGGCTTTTAGTGCAATGTTGTATAGCAGTGGTGAAAGCAGACATTCTTGTTTTGTTCCTGACCTTAAGAGGAAAGATTTCAGTCTTTAACCATAGAATCTGATATTATCTGTAGGTTTTTCATAGGGAAATTCCCTTCTGTTTCTAGCTTTCTGAGTGTTTTTATGATGAAAGGGTGTCAGATTTTGTCAAATGTCTTTTTCTGCAACAATTGAGATTATCACGCATTTTTTCTCCCTTCCTTTATTAATGTGTTGTATTACATTGTTTCTTTTGTTGTTGTTGTTGCTGTTGTCATTGTTTTTGGTGGTGGTGTTGAATCACTCTTGCATTCCTGGAATAACTACTGCTTGGTTGTAGTGCATAATCTGTTTAATGTGCTGCTGAATTCAATTTGTTAGTACTTTTGTTTTACAAAGGATGTTGATCCTGCAATTTTCTTTTTTTTTTTCTTGTAGTTTTCTCTTCTCGTGATTTCTTTTCATCACAAGAAACCTGACTTTGGTGTCAGGTTAATGCTAGCCTCATGGAATGAATCAGGAAGTGTTCTCTCCTCTTTCATTTCTGGAAAGAGTTTGAGAAGAATGGGTGTTAATTCTTCTTTAAATGCTTGGTAGAATCACTGGTGAAGCCATCTGTCCCTGAACTTTTATTTGTTGAGAGGTTTATTACTGATTCAATGTTTTCATTTGTTATAATTCTGCTCAGATTTTATATTTCTTCTTGAGTTAGTTTTGATAATTTGTGTTTTTCTGGGAATTTGTTCATTTACGTTATCTAATTTGATGGCGTATAACTGTTTATAGTATTTGTTTAAATTCTTTTTGCTTCTGTAAGGTCAGTAATAATGTCTTCCACTTTTATTTCTAATTTTACTTATTTGCGTCCTCTTTCTTTTTTGTCAATCTAGCTAAAGATTTGTCAGTTCCATAGATCTTTTCAAAGATCAATTTTTAGTTACATTGATTCTATTGATTTTCTATTCTTTATTGTGTTTATCTCTGCTCTAATCTTCATTATTTTCTTCCTTTTGCTAGTTTTAGGTTTATCTTATTCTTCTTTTTCTAGTTCCTTGAGGTGTAAAGTTAGGTTATTGATTTGAGACTTTTCATCTTTTGTAATGTAAATGTTTACCTGTTATAAATTTCCCTCTGAATACTACCTTTGCTGCCTCCTATACATTTTGGTATGTTGTGTTTTTCTTTTCAATTGTTTCTAAGTATTTTCTAATTTCCCTTGTCATTTCATCTATGACCTCTTGTTGCTTAAAAGTGTGTCATTTAATTTGCACATATTTGTGAATTTTCTAGTTTTCTTTCTGTTATTGATTTATATCTTTATTCCATTGTGGTCAAAGAAGATACTTTTTATTATTTCATTCTTTTAAATTTATTGAGACTTGTTTTGTACCTAACGCATGGTCCATCCTAGAGAATTTTCTATGTGCACTTGAGAAGAATGTGTATTTTGGTGTTGTTTAGTATGTCTGTTCTATATGTCTGTTTCTAGTTGTTTATACTATTGTTAATGCTCTCTATTTTCTTGCTGATCTTTTGTCCAGATGTTTTATCCATTACTGAAAGTTGTATATTCAAGTTTCCAGCTGTTATTATAGAATTATCTATTTCTCCCTTTACTTTTGTCAGTGTTAGCTTCATATATTTTGGGACTCTGTTGTTTGGTACATATCTGTTTATAAATGTTAAATCTGTTTGATGAGTTAACCCTTTAATCAATATGTAATGCCCTTCTGTGTCTTTTTTGACAGTTTTTGACTGATGTCTATTTTGCCTGATACCTACAGCTGCTCCAGTTGTCTTTTGGTTACTGTTTGCATGGCATATATTTTTCTATCTTTTCACTTTAAATTTATTTGTGTCTATTTGGATCTAAAGTGGGTCATTTAGAGACAGTGTATAGTTGGATCATTTTTAAAATATCTATTCTCTCAAACTCTGCCTTTTGATTGGAGAGTTTAATCCATTTAATTTTGAGGAAGTTAAGGAAGAACTTACTTTTGCTATTTTTCTATATGTTTCCTGCATGTTTTATTACTGTCGTGACTCTCATTTTCTCCATTACTGCCTCCTTTGTGGTTAGTTAATTTTTTTTTCCACATCATTTTGATCCCCTGCTTGCTGAGTTCTGTGTATATTTTTTAAACATATTCTCACGGATTGCCAGGGGGCTTATATTTACCATCTTAAGTTTATAGTGATATGGTTAGAACGGACACCTATTTAACTTCAACAGCAAACAAAAACTCTTCTTCTATACAGCTGTATCCCCTTTTATGTTATTGTTATTGTCACAAATTATATCTTTATATATTGTGTGCCTAACACAAAATATAAAGATACCGTGAACCCTGAAAATCTGAGACAGGTCTTAGTTAATTTAGAAAGTTTATTTTGCCAAGATTGAGTATGCATGCCCATGACACAACCTCAGGCGGTCCTGATGACATGTGCCCAAGGTATTAGGGGCACAGCTTGGTTTTATATATTCTAGGGAGACATGAGACTTCAATCAATGTGTGTAAGATGTACATTGGTTCAGTCCAGAAAGGTGGGAAAACCCGAGGCAATGGCAGGACAACTTGAAGCAGGGAAGGGGCTTCCAGGTCATAGGTAGATAAGAGAAAATGGTTACATTTTCTGATTAGCCTCTCCAAATGAGATAATCAGATATGCATTTACCTCAGTGAGCAGAGGGGTGACTGAATAGAACGGGAGGCAGATTTGCCCTAAGCAGTTCCCCACTTGACTTTTCCCTTTAGTTTAGTGATTTTGGGGCCCCAAGATTTCTTTTCCTTTCACAATACGTATTATCTTCATGTAGTATGATATATCTATATCTATATCTATATATAGAAAACATAGATTTGCAATGATTTTCATGTGATTATCTTTAAATCATGTAGGAAATAAAAAGTGTAGTTACAAACTAAAAATGCAATAACACTGGTTTTAATATTTATCTATTTAGTAACCTTTATTGTAGATATTTATTTCTTCTTATAGCTTCAGGTTATTGCCTGGTGTCCTTCTGTTTCATCCTGAAGGACTGCCCTTAACATTCCTTGAAGGGCAGGTTTACAGGTAACACATTTTCTCAGCTTTAAAAAATCTGCATATATCCTAATATTTTCACCTTTGGAAGATAGTTTTAAAGTCCTTGGTTGACAGTTTTTTTCTGTCAGCACTTTAAGTATGTCATCCCACTGCCTTGTGGCCTCCATGCCTTCTGATGAGAAATCAGCTATTATCCTTATTGAGGATGTCTTCTGCATGATGAGTCATTTCTTTCTTGCTGATTCAAAAATCTGTATATGGGTTTGACAGTTTGATTGTAACATGTTTCAGTGGGATTCTCTTTGAGTTTATTGTATGGGAGTTTGTTGAGCTTCTTGAATCTGTAAATTCTTGTCATTAATCAAATTTAGCAAATATTTTGGCCATTATTTTTTCAAATATTCTTTCTACCCCATCTCTCTTTCTGTTCTCCTTCTGGGACTCCATAATGCATAGCTGGTCCACTTGATGGAGGCCCGTAGGTTCTTATGTTCTGCTCACTTTTCTTCATTCTTTTTTTCCTTCTGCTCCTAGACTGGAAAATTTTAATTGTTCTCTCTTTAAGTTCACTTAGTCTCTTTTCGGCTTTCTCTAATCTGCTGTTGAAAAACTCTACTGCATTTTTTATTTCAATTATTTTACTTTACAGCTTTTTTCTATATAGGTCCTTTTTCTAATTTCTGTAACTTTATTAAGATCATCATTTTGCTCATATATTTTTTCTAGTTTTTTTTAGTTCTTTATGTGGTTTTCTATAGCTCTTTGAAAATAATTAAAACAGTTGATTTAAGGTTGTTGGAGAGTAATGCTAATGACTTCACTTCTTCAGGGATTGTTTCTGTGAATTTATTTTTTTCTTGAAAATGAACCAGAGTTCTTTGTTTCTTTTTATGCCTTACAATTTTTTTGTTGAAACATAGACATTTGAATATTACAATAGTTTAACTCTGGAAATCAGATTATTCCCCTTCCCCAGGATGTGCTCTTTTTGATTGTTGAAGGCTACACACATCTGTTTCTTTAGTGACTCTTTTAGGCTGTTTTTCCGAAGACTGTGTATTCCTCGTTGTGTGTCCCTGAAACTTCTGTTCCTTTAGCTTGTGTTCGGTTGTTGTTCTGATACAGATTTCCTTGAACATCAAGAGCTAACAATATTAAACAAGTCAAAATATAAAATAAAACAAAAAACTCCAAACCCCACCTCTTCCATCTCTGTGGATGACTCTATGCTAGTGTACTCCTTCTTCAACACTACAGCACTTAGTCAGGCTCTTTACAACCCTGCCTCAACCTTTCTTTCCCGCTTGCACTGAGTCTAGAGATAAAAGGTGAAAGTTTAGGGTCTTACCAGATGTTTTCTGAGAATGCATTCTTCCTTGGGCATCCATGTGTCTTTCTAGATTTTCCAGTATACACAGGTGTTTTTGAATGCCCGAATTTCCGAAAGAAACTATTGTCATTTTTTCTCCCAGGCTTTAGGTATTCTATTGTAAACCTTGACTGTAATATTTTGCTCAAGGCAGCTGTGAGTTTCTCATTTATCTTGCAATGATTTTGAGCAATGCCTGCCACTTTTTTGTCTTGAGGAAGCTCCACATTAGGCAAAACAGAGATGAGCACCTTGCATCAGTTCTTCAGGTAGTCCTCAACAAGTTAGAGCAGACAAACAGAATGATTTACACATAAGTCTTGCTCTGCTCTCTCTGGAACCAGGGATCAGCATGACACCCTAGGGATGCAGGCTGCCGTCCTAAAGATGTCTTCTCAGCTGAGGAGGGGTTGGGGTAAGTGCAAATAAAAGAATGCCACAAAACTTTTCTACCATTCTTAACTTGCCTTTTTTTGTTGTTGTTTGGATTCAGCTTCCACTTGTTTCTGTAAAGCTTTGACTGTTTTATAGAGTCCTGTAAGTTGGTTCTGGCAATTCTGCTTGTTTTTCTATATTTCTGTGGAGGGACATGAGCTTGGAGCTGTTTACTCTCCTCTGTCATTTTGCTGATGTAACTCTGTGATACTTCTCTTGGTAAGATTTTTCTGTGTTCCACATGCTGATACTGATAGGCAAACTATAATATTTTATGATGCCCCTGGTAACTTACCCATATGATTTTTTAAGTGCTTGAAAAGAATTCCACTAACAAACTAAAATACTGAACTGTGAAGAAATTTTCTGATTTATATTTTCAACTTAATCGCTATAAAAAATAAGCAATCACAAATGAAGCCAGGAGAATAAAAGAATTTAAACAACAAAATGCAGATTATGATAGTTGCTTGGGTGTAAAAGACTATAGAAAACTCAAGCGATGATGGATAGTTTATAATAAACTGAAAATTGAGAGCCCTAGGACAGGATTCTAGTTCTTCCTTTAACCAGCTGAGTAACCTGAGGCACATCCCAGTGAGGTCTTTCTGGCTGTTTCCTTGTGTAGGAAATGAATGGGATAGACTTCATCAGTGACTTCCAAACTGGGTTCCAGGGAGATTAGGCATTAGGAAGCAGTTCATGGGGATAAAGGGAGAATTGATGGATTTTGCATATATTTGCAATATGATTCTGCTATGTTAAACATTTAAAATCATTGCATTAGATAATCTCTAGTTTTTTTCCGATAAAAATATTATTTGTAATTTTACGAAGTATATAGCCCTAATTTAGGAGAGAACTGGGAATTAGAAAACGCAGATTCCAGGCTGGCTCTTTTGTTTATAGCCCTGAGATTTTAATAATGCTTATCATTATCTCTGCCTTTTTTGTCTTCATCTACCAAATGGAGCTAGTAATAATTCTCTATGCACTTCTAGGAGCTATAGAGCAAATAGTAGGTAGAAATAGATGTGAAGTACTTTGAGAAGTTGAAAGTGTTAGGCAAAGGAAAGATATTACCAGTTGCTACAGCCCATGACTATCCCAACTACAAGATTTCTGGGACCTTGAAAAATTAGGCAGAATCTGGTAGGGAATGACCTAAATTCTTATTTTCCAAGAATGAATCAGTGTAATGTCCTTCATGAGACTAGCTCTGGAGTATAATTGCCCAGGTGACCTTCCTTTGCCACGTCAACCCACCTGGCTTAATTATCCAAGCTGTTTGAGAGCATGTCCATAGGTGAGAGAAGAAAAAGAGAAAAACCAAAAAACAAGCCTTGAGGTGGAAGTGTTTGACCTTCAAAATGCTATTTGAGACTCTTCAAAATGCTGGGACTCTTTTGCCTACACCTTGGGCACACCTAGCTCTTGTCTGACCTTGACTCTCATTCTCTGTCCATCTTGACTGATCATGCCCCACACTTTCTGGCCTTGCTTCAGGCCCTAAAACCAGACTGCTGACCTCACTCACCGGCTGAATGTTCCCCTGAGCTTCCATAACCAGCTTTTCCCCTCCGTCTATTCCTGGTTGAGCTTTTTCTTCTCTTGGGGGTAGTCACACTTCATAATCATATTTATAATCATATAAATAGAGTGACCAAGTCATCCTGGTTTGCCTGAAACTTTCAGTTTTAAAACATAAAATTCTAGCTGGGTGGGGTGATGTGCGACTGTAGTCCTAGTTACTTGGGAAACTGAGGCAGGAAGATAGTTTGAGCCCAAGAGTTTAAGGCCAGTCTGGGCAACATAGGGAAATCTTTTCTCTTAAAAACAATAACAAAAACATTGGAAATTCCATGTCCTAGTGAAAGGAGTTAGCCAGCTTGCTTTAGGCAAACAGTAGGGAAGGGGCCCCAGAGAACTTCTTACCCGCCCCACAAGTGCTTACACCAGATGTTTTGTTCAGATAAGGGAACTTGCACAGGGGGCTTGCCTAAACATGCCTGCAGTGGAAAATTGAATTCCTGAACACATGCACAGTAAGGGAAATAAATCAATATACAGAAGTTTAGTCTAAGGGCCTGCATGTGCACTAGAAGGATGGGGTGGAGCCGCCAGGAATTCGTGCCTTAAGCCCAGGTATTCAACTGTGAGGGGGTGCACTTGCCTGCCTGCATCCCCTTTTTTTGCTGAGAGCTTTCCATTTGCTTGATAAATTCTACTCCACTCACTCTTTGATGTCTGCATGCCTAATTCTTCCTGGCCATGAGACAAGAACCCACACCTAGCTGAACTAAGGGGCAAAACAATCCTGCATCACTAGGAAACTCTTCAGTCCCAGGCAAAGCAGGACAGTTGGTCACTTTATTGTGAAGGTATTAAAAAACAAACATACATATAAATAAAGATAGAGACCTATAGATCAAAGGCTTCTGGTCCCTGTTATAAATATCCTGCTTTTTAATATAAGCTCTCTGGTTGGATCTAATTGATGAAGACATATATGCCAAAAAAGTCATTGAGTCTGATTCACTCCAAATATTATACCTATTTCTTTTGGGGGCCAGAAGTTAGAAGAACCAACACTATTGCTTTGGGGATGCCCTTTCTGGGCCATGGTATAGCATACCCACAGCATTTTTCACCACACCTTTGAGGCTGCTAGACTGCATACATATAGCTATGTGTATCACCAGAACACCAAGCAAAAGTCCTGTGGAATACATAATGATCGCAGCATATCAGACACAAGGAAGTCCAAATAGGAAGAAGCAGAGAGAGGACATTGTGGAAATCATACCAGACCAGCTATGGCACCCAGTGTCTGCAATGTGCAGTTTATAGCCAGTTCCTCTCCAGGGACCTGAGGGCAGGCCAGGCAAACCACAGATTGGCACTGTTTCAGCAGAGCACTATGTCTGTGATTTTCTATACACAGATTTATATCTGTGCTCCCTGGATAATTAAGAATTTTCTAGACACCATAAGCTACTTTTTAAAAATGTGATTTTTTTTACATAGAAAGAAAATTCATCTTTTAGAATGCTTAACAGATTTCCCATGTATCATACTGTGAAATATATATATTTGGTCTTTGTCCCCATCTCCTGGCATACAACTCCTAAAATTCTTGGAATCTCCAAAGTGATAAGTGTCTTTTTGTATGCTAATGAGTTGACTGATGGCTGGCAGCCCCTGGGCAGCTTCAGGATGGGGCCTGTTCACAAAAAAGCCAAGGCATGATTATAGGATTGAGAATTTCAGCTTTACCCCCAACCTCCAGAGAGGGGAGAGGAGCTGAACATTAAATTGATCACCAATACCAATGTTTTAATCAATCATACCTATGAAATGAAGCCTCCATAAAAACCCGAAAGGACAGGGTTCAGAGAGCTTCCATATAGTTGAACACGAGGAGGTTTCTGGAGGGTGGTGCACCCAGGAAGGGCATGAAAGCTCTGTGCTCCTTCCGCTGTGCATCTCTTGCCCTGTGCATCTCTTCATCTGTATCCTTTGTAACACCCTTTATAATAATGAACTGGTCAGCATAAGCAAGTGTTTCCCTGAGTTCTGTAAGCTGCACTAGCAAATTAATTGAATCCAAATAAGAAATCCTGGGATTTATAGCTGGTCTGTCAGAAGAACAGGCAAAACAACCTTGGGTTTGCAATTGCATTGGAAGTATGAGAGACAGGCTTGTTGAATAAATCTTCAACCTGTGGGATCTGATGCTGTTTTTAGGTAGATTGCATCAGAATTGAACTGGAAGACACCCAGCTGGTATCCACTCAGTCATTGATTGTTCGCTTGTCCTCTGTATTGATTGTTGTGGTATGAGAGAAGAAAAAAGGAACAGTTTATTTTTTTCATTCAGAACCATCTAATAAGTTGTAGGCACTTGAAGGATTCCAAAAGTAATAATTTTTTTCTGGGGCTTTCTTCTGAGAGTCTTGCCAGTTTTTTAATGAGTACAAAGTGTAAAATAAACTTAAAATTTGAAGAAATTATAATCTGTTAAGATTTTTTAATATTAAAAACTATTTTAAAATTATATATATTTGTTCACTTCAAATGAATTTTAAAATCTTCCACTACAATGGAAAGATATCCAATTTAAGAGTTAGGAGAATTACATGAGAGAGCAGTTACAATTTCTAAAATGTTGGAACCCAAAGTAACTCACATATATATATTTTTTAAATGTCCCTATATTTTTGGCTCAGTGAGTGATGACTAAGTGATCAATAGGTAAAAATCCCATTAGGTACTTCTTTTCTGATTGGAAAAAGAGCATTTTAGGATTGCTATACTTTTAAAAGAAATACTACCTTTGTTTTCTTCATGGCTGCCTTAAGCATGAGGATAGGTAGGAATAAGGCAGAAAGCCTCAAAGGGCGATTTAAGGGCATGGATGAAGACTTAAACAAGCCACACAATGAGAGCCATAAAGGTGTGATGTCTCAAAGCCCAGAGTGGCCAATGTGGTCACAGCTATACAATGGGGTTTTTACAGAAGCTTCCAGAAGGGAATCTCTACTAAACAGTTGTGTATAGTTACAAGAATCAGGTCCTGTGACTGCTAGATTTGACAGAGAATGGAAAAGTAAGGATTTTCCATTAGAAAAGATGGAAAGCTAAACCTGAGTGAAGTGGTTATGGGTAAGAGTTGGAGGCAATGACACAGATATCCTACACCTCAAACCAGGGCACTATATCTTGTAAGTTTACATAATAAAAGGTAGTCGTAATGACTGGTTAATGTTTTCTGTCAGTATTTTAATAAAACTTTGGACATTTATCAAAAATATTTGCTTCCCTCTCTTTTCTAAAAATGTTGGAGGCCTACCTAACAATCTTCTTCAAATAGATATGTACCTTGCAGCAATTTCATGGAGAAAAAAACAATGGGCACAACCCATTTGGAGGGCAAGTTGACAGTGTTTACTTAAATTTAAAACATGCATAATTTCAGGCCCAGAAAACTCTAGTTCTGTGAATGTACTCAAGAAAACCCTAGTATGTCTGCCTGAGAGGCACATACAGGAGTATTCATTGCAGAATCAGAAGAGGACTGGCTGAATAAATGTGGTACATTCCTAGAGTGATGTAGACAGATACATCTAAAAAATTAAGCAAAGTACAGAATTCTGTTTATAGCATGAAACCATTTATATAAAATTTAAAGCACAATAATACTTACCTTGCTTATGGATTTATGTATATGCAATGTACAGCTATAAAAAGTGAACTAGAACATATATCAAGTTGATAAGAGTAAATAGTTTTTAGAAAAAAAGGGGGTGACAGACCTGGGCATAGCAGACAAAGGCATATGCAGTTTTGAGGCAGGAGAATAGGGTCTGGGGACAGGGAACCCAAGGCCTTCCTAGAACTAAATCAATGGGAAAGGACCCGACTTTCTAAGACCAAGTAAATAACTTTGTAACTCTACTTCAGCTATGACAAGAAACATCCTCTTCATTTGCATAGGTGTAAAGAACTCTGTAACCTCACTTCATCCTCTTCATTTACATAGGGCATACACCAAATAACCAACGGGAAACCTCTAGAGGGTATTTCAACCCCAGAAAATTCTGTAACTAACCAGGCCCTTGAGCCACTTGCTCAGGCTTCTCCCACCCTGTGGAGTGTGCTTTCATTTTCAGTAAATCTCTGCTCTTGTTGCTTCATTCCTTCCTTGCTTTGTTTGTGCGTTTTGTTCAATTTTTTGTTCAAAATGGTAAGAACCTGGCCACCCTCCACCAGTAACAGTTTTACTTGTAAATGTTTCATTTTTTTATTTAAAAAAGAGTAAACATGACAAACAATAATTTCTAATCTGGGAAGTGGACACACATGTATTTATTTTAGGATTTTTATACTTTTCTAAAATGTTTAGTTTTCAAAATTTAAAAAAAATGTTGGAAAGAAAGGAGGATTTTGGTTTTTTTAAGACTGAATAATATTCCGCTGTGTATATATGTCACATTTTCCTTATCCAATCATCCACTGATTCTATGATAAATACATACAATTTTTACTTGACAATTAAAAATAAATTAATTAACTGAAAAAGAGATTGCAGTACCTAGGGATGGGAACTGGAGACACTAAGTGCTGAGGACAATTCCCCAGCTGCTCTAAAGCTCAGGTAGCTGGGAAGCTACAGACAGAAAAAGCACATCTCAAGATCTCGACTACCAGCCCAGGAAAGAAACATTACATCTACAGTGTTGTGGAAGATAAATGGATCTGCAGGCAAATATTAACCAAGAAGTCCCAGTTTCTACAAGAGTGAACACATTTAATTACTTGCATATTGCTACACAATACTTTTGCTAATTATACTATCTAATAAAAATTTATTATTATTTAAAAAAGAAAGAAAAGAGAAAGGAAAGGAGAACTGAATTAAAAAAGAAGAAAAGAAAATCCTTCACAGGGCTGGTTTTGTAAATCTGAAGATCATAGTAAGAAAGCCATGGCGAACACCATGGGAGCACCCAAATTTACTTAAAGACACCCAAAGCAACCATAATTAACCAAAAAACAAACCTATAGAAGGAAATTTGAAAATGGTGATTTAAAAAACTTTTTTTGTAATATTTTTTGTGGGGAGCCCAGGGCTGTCAAGAGCAGGTTGGTCCCCATGAATAAAACATGGGTCCTACAGCAGAACAACAGTACCTCCCACAGCACTGGGTCCTGATGTGCCTGACAGGTTCACCCTGGGCCCCATCTGAGTGCTGGGCCCTGTTTATTTCTTGTTTTTCTTCACTCAGTGTTGGACATCTGGAGACCTAGATTTTAAACTAAGACACACTGAGACTAGACCCAGCTCTTGCAGAATCCCTGCAGTGGTCCTAGGGACCACTCTTTGACTGACATTTGTTTGAGCCTATAGTATATTAAGGCCAACAGATCAGGCAATGACTGATGACTGCCATTGAAAAGTTAGTTACCAAGCAGCCACTTTTCATAGTAACTTTGGAATCCCACTAGGCAGGCATTCTAAAGGGTCCTTACTCTGGAAATAGAGAAGGTTCCTTGATTAGACCAGATTCTGTTCATTAGAAGGAATGCATGTGTCCATTATTTCTGCATGACAACATCTGGAATGGGTATTGATAAATCTGTCTACCTAGGCTATTAAGAAAATAGGGTGTTAGTAGAAAATTTGATATGCAGAATAAGGCCATGCTTGCCATGGAAAAGATGTTTATTACTCACAGTTCCTGGACATGGGCCCTGGGGCTGGAGTGGGGAATTGAGGTGAGGGGTGAGGAAGTATGCCATGCCATGGTAGGGGCACACAGGAAAGCACTGGGGTTGGCCAGGAAGCAGAGGGAGAGGGGAGAGCTGTGGGCAAGAGCTTTCATTGTGGTTTATGCAGGAAGGAACAGGCAAGGCAGGGCTATGAGTTTACAATGTGTTTGAGTAATTTTAGCAAGTTCTGGGCCATAATGGCTGCCCCTCATTGTTTATATCTGGTCTTGGGGCAATTAGGATGGAGGACAGTGGCCCTAAGTGTGAGAGCCAGCTAGAGGAGGTGGTGTGGATACAGGCTCTAGATTGGTTGGTTTGCATATGGGAAAGTTGGTTGCTGTCTCTAGGAATTACCTAGCCCTGGGATGGAGGCAAGGGAGGGACAGTCCCTTCAGGGTCAGCAAGCCCCCAGAAGTCAAAGCATCAAAATACAGGAAATGAAAGACGTATCTAGTACAATATTCTGAGATGCAAATAAAATCCTTAAAGGAAAAGTTAAGAAAACGTTATCACCATTTAGAAGGTCTCTGTTGCCCTCACTGGGTTCCTGAGCATCTATACTGGGCCAATTTTCCAAATTCCAGAATTCCAAATTCACCTTGTCCTGGAGGAGGATCAGTCAACATAGAGGGCTTGTAGCTCCTGCCCTGGTGAGTGCTGCTGTCTTGAGGAGTCCAGTTCTGAAAGGCCCAGCGCAGCCAAGCCTTACTTCCCTCCTACTTGGCTAAACCTAACTCCTACAAGGGGGCAAGAAGTGCAGAAGCCCTGAGTGCTGCGCTGTATCCCTGGTGCGTTGAATGAAAGTCAAATTTTCCATTATCTAGGGGAAAAGAGGAGGCACCAGGCAGAAATTGACCTACTGTGACAGCAGCCTAGATTAGCTCGTTTCCCTCCAAGGAACTGCACCATAATCACTGTCACTGGGGATGCCGTGCTATGCTCTCTCTTGCATGAGCTCTTACCTCGCAAACCTGCTATTTTCAGCCCTTCCTATTGAGAGCAGTGTCTAATCATCATAATTTGATCACTTGTGCCACCATGTTTGTTTTTCCTCGTGCTGGCCTGGAAGAGAGAAGATCTTTCCTTGCATTCTGTTGTTTCTCCATCTCCTGGGGAGTGCAAACTTAAGCAGGGTCTAAGGAAGACAAGAGGGAGCAAAACTTACATCCAAACAGAAGCAAGTGCAGCACACTGCGGGTTGAAGATGAACAAACACTTTTTCCTTCTTGCTGAGATGTAGCTGAAGTCTTCACACTGGAAGAACTGGAGAGAGTCCAAAGTTAAAACTCCTGCAGTGAAGGACCCAGGACTGACGGAGAGAGCCTCCCCTCCACTGACCTCCCAGTGGACACTGTGTCTGCTTGCAGCCCTTCTGCCCAGTGTTCTCAGTGGTACAGCACCTGCTTTCTTTGTGGCTCATGGTTCCCCAAAGATTGTCACTATAGAGATAAAAGAATACCTGCTTGTTTAATGTCATTATTTCATTTCTTATTTTTGCCTTAATGCCTGATCCATCTATGATGTATATAAAAAATAAGACTGAGTCAACTTTTCATAATTGCCTTTAACTGTTCAGCTACTCAAAAAAAAAAAAATTACTTGCCTTAAAATGTAGGCAAAATGAAATAGATATAGAAGCTGGCCTTTCCTATTTCTCTTTTATTTCATTGTCTTTGTGACCATTCCATAACCACCAAAGATCAGCCAACTGGGCCATCTCTGAATTGTCACAAAGGGACTGGAGGGAGGAAAATTCTACTAAATTGGTGTTCTGCAAAGCTCTTCTGGGCACTTGGCTTAGGAACAGGTCTACAGAATCCCAGGCCCACTTCTCTGCATCCTGCCCCTGTCCCTTCCCCCAACTCTTGCTTCAGTTCTGAGTTTTGGGGGATAATGTTTCTGGGGCTACTTTGGAAAACCGTGGTCAATATCCAAAGTCACATAGGGACTGCGCATGTGTACCTGTGTGCAGCCGCACTGAGCAGGGGCGGGCATTGGCTGATCCGTGTTTGATTTGTGGCATCGCGCAGATTCACATCTAGTATCTAGTAGTTTTGTCTTCTTTTTGCCTACCTCACGCTAGCCAACTCCAGGACACCTGTGCACCTTAAAAACCATTTTCCTCAGAATTTCTGGATTTATTTTCTACCCGTGTGTTTAAATAAATCCTTCCTAATTTCATCCAGGAAGTTCTTAATTTCCTTTGGCCTGTAACTTTTAAAAAATATTACACTTTGTTCTTTTCCCTGAAAGAAGGGCCGTCATCTTTTCTGGGAAAACTTTAATAGGGGACTAAAATGGCAACTAGAAACAAAACGAAACGAAACAGGAAATCTTCTGTGAGGAAATGTGATGCAATTGTGTATCACTGTTGACACTAGCTCTGTTTCTGGAAAAAGTTGTATGTAAACTACAACGAGTAATGTTGTTAATGCCCTAGGAGGCTCATTTCTTTCTTTCTTTTTTTTTTTTTTTTTTTTTTTGAGACGGAGTCTTGCTCTGCCGCCCAGGTTGGATTGCAGTGGCACGATCTCGGCTCACTGCAAGCTCCGCCTCCCGGGTACCCGCCATTCTCCTGCCTCAGCCTCCTGAGTAGCTGGGACTACAGGCGCCCGCCACCACGCCTGGTTAATTTTTTTTTTTTTTTTTTGTTGTATTTTTAGTAGAGACGGGGTTTCACCGTGTTAGCCAGGACGGTCTCGATCTCCTGACAGGAGGCTCATTTCTATAAACACTTTTTATAAACTGGTTTTAATCAAATATTGTAACTACCCCAAGTGTTCTGTTTTGGCAAAATATATATATATGAAAGCCTGTGGCTTTAAATATAAAGATTTGTAGAGAACGGTGAGATAAGTAACTTTTATGGTTTGTAATATGACTTGTTATGTGTTTCACTCTTTTCTCCAGCAACCAGTTATCTAGTGCCTGCCGATGACACCGCTTTGATGACTGGAGGAACACTAGGGTTTTTGGTATTGCGCCGATTTAGATAAAATGACACGGACACACATGGAGTGATTTTAAGGAGCGGAGAATTTAGTAGGCAAGAAAGAAGAAAACAGCTGCCTTGTACGGAGACAGAGGGAGTGAGGATTTGAGCAAAGAGAAACCCCCTGTGCTGCAGAAAAGTGGTCGCTAATATTGGGATGCTAGAGGAGGTGGTGTTTGATTTGCATAGCGCCCAGGGGATTGGTTTGACCAGTGTGTTATTTACATAGCCGGAGAAAAACCTGGGCTTCCCACCTTATTCCTTTACTATGCAAATGCGGGTTGTCATGATATTCCGAACACAAGGTATTATTTGGAGGCGTCCGTGACACCTGGCACAGGTGGTGACAAGGAGAAGACTGAGGGAATCGCCATGTTGGCCGTGTTGGGTGGACCTAGTTTTTAGTCGCCGGCATTTGCATATTAAAGCTTGCTAGCCTGGCTCTTTAAGCCTAGAAAAGAAATGGTTTGAGGGTTGTTTCTTACAGGAAAATTTCCACCGAGAACCTTTACCCTTACTATTTGCCTAAAAATTATTTTTTAATAAGTCCCGTATTATCGACTCTAGACCAGGTGCTACCCAAAGCCTGGTTGTTCTCCCACCCTGTGCACCTTGTCTACGTCAGGGTGCTGTTGAAAGATTATTGAGGCCATGTCTGTAGGAAAGCCAGAGCTTCAAGAACAACAAAAATAATGTAAACAGGACTCCTTTCCTATTCTATTAATTCTATTGAAATTATTGAAAAATAATTGTCCTTGCTTTATTTTAAAATTACATGTATTGGTTTTCATCACCCAGCAGCCAGAATACATTTGTAATTTGTTTTCCATCTCACTTTTTGCCTTTGACTAGTCTTGTCATGAGATGAAATTGGTAGTTTTGGGGCAGTAAGTGAGAATAAATCAAGATTCTGTGTTTTAAAATTATTTTGGAGGAAAGTTTCATTAAAAAGAAAATTAACTTAGGTTTTTCAGACAAAATGCCAGGCAAATTTTGACGAAGTGAGCTCCCCAAATCTAACCCGTCTAAGTCATGTAGTAGCAGAAGTCCACAGACTCTCACAAAGACATGCAATGGGCTCTAAACTTAAGTGCAGATACTTTGATTACATTTCTTAAATTTCTCCATGAAGTTTCATGAGAAAAAAGAACCGTACAAAAACATAATAGCAGAACAATCGCATTCTTCAGTGACCTCCTCTTGTGTGTTAGCAATGCCTACGATGCAGCCCTCCAATGAGCAGCAGGGCTGCGCCTGCCACAAGGGGCTGGGGTGCAGGCTGAGCCCTCTGGCTTTGCTGAGAAGGGTGGTGATGGCATCGCCTGTACAAAGTTTTCCAGAGGTACTTGCGGAGGAGGAGGGCAGACCGTCAGTGCCTCCTCACCTATAAGGTCATGCAGTGGGACCATGGAGCTATGATGGACTCATACATGTGTGTTTTCCTCAAATTTCCTGATTTTAAATTAGACTATTGAAGGATAAGAAATTTTGCAACTAAGTGAATATTAAAATGTATTAGTGTTTTTCTATGGATGAATGGATAAATAAAATGTGGTGTATCTATACAATGGAATATTATTCAGCTTTGAAAAGGAAGGAAATTCGAATACATGCTACACCGTGGATGAACCCCGAGGACATTATGCTAAGTAAAATTAGCCAGTCATGAAAAGACAGACACTATATGGTCCCACTCCTATAAGGCTCCTAGAGAATCAAATCCATAGAGACAGAAAGTAGAATAGTGGTCACCAGGGGCTGTGAAGAGGGGGAAGAGGGAATTAGTGTTAACAGGAATATTGGGAGGGCTGGGGTGGGTGGATCACCTGAGGTCAGGAGTTTGAGACCAGCCTGACCAACATGGTGAAACACCGCTCTACTAAAAATGCAGAAATTAGCCGGGCATGGTGGTGCACGCCTGTAATCCCAGCTACTCGAAGCTGAGGCAGGAGTATCACCTGAACCCGGGAGGCAGAGGTTGCAGTGACCCGAGATCACGCCATTGCACTCCAGGATGGGCAACACGAGAGAAACTCTGTCACAAAAAAAAAACCAAAACCAAAACAAAACAACAAAACAAGAAAAACAAAAACAAAAAAAATAGGAACAGAGTTTCAGTTTGGGAAGATAAAAAGAATTCTGTGGATGGATGATGCTGATGCTTGCAAAACCATATGAATGTATGGTACTAAAGCCACTGAACTATACACTTTAAAATGGTTAAGAAGGTTAATTCTGTGTTATGTGCATTTTGCTACAACTTAAAAAACTTAAAAATACATGAAAAGAATTCTCAATGCTGACAGCAAGGATGATTGGTGGCACTGTTAAGGTGAAATTTTCTCCAAATGCAACTGGGTTCTATTTAGTCAATTTATAATTCACATAGTAAAGATCTCATGTCTAGAAATTGACCAATTTGCTAAGATTGTTAAGTGTGAGGATGCTGGGTGCACCACACTCTCATAGTAAAAACCTGGAGCAAGCTGAATTCTTATTCATATGGAGCAATTAAATAATGATGATTCCATAAGAGAAGTGCTGTGCAACCGTTATAAAGGCAATTGTGCCAATGTAAAAAGAAGTGCAAAATAAAACATGCAAAACAGGAAATAAAGATCAGTATACATAGCATAATCCCAGTGAAAACAGAAAAATCTACATAAAAATAGTAAATACAAAAATATATGCGTATGCCTGCATTTACTTGGAAAATGCTGGCAGCATATCTAACAAAATGGTAATGATAGTTACCTAATCTATCTTAAATATGGTATAATAAATTCATATATAAATAGTGAAGTAAGACAAACCAAAATAGTGATTAATTCTGCCAAGTGAAGAAGGGGTTGTGAGTTGGTGTCTTTTACTTTTCATTTTCCATACTTTCGTATTGTTTGAAATTTTTTATTTTTACTGAATGTGAAAAGCAGATAAAAATAATTAGAACATTTAGAAACCAACAAATTTTATGCATACTTTACTATTTTGTAAAATAATATAGTGTAAAAATAAAAAACAGAAAAAAGTAATACAAGCCAATGTGGAAATAAGTATAATCCAGAAAACAACCATGAAGAAAGGATCCCATCCAGACTACAGGGAACAGACTGAGAGACCTCAGTGGCTTCCAGTTGCTAATGTGTGTGATTCCCACACTGGGTAACACAGGAGTGTTTGACCAACAATCAACTGAATACTGGTTCTTGTTTCTCATTGTCATGGAATTTGCCGAATCTCACTTTTGGTTTCACAGAGGACTTTGTGAGCTCCAAGCATGAAAAGTGGCATTTATAACTCCCCCTGGAATTTCCATGTACCCAGGACACTGCCAGGCCAAAGGATGAATCACAGCTTTTTAGAATTGTGGAAGCCATTTTGGAAACAGCTGCCAAGTAACTAATGCTATTAAAAATAGCTCCCTAAAAAATGAATTGCTTATTTTAAGAAGACAAGAGTGGCTTGAATCTGTGCTGCTCGCATTTTTCATCTACTGGGCACAGTGCCCGTGGATCCAAGAAAGCCCTGCTTGTCAGATGGGAATACCATCTGTACAGATGATGCCCCGCACATGCAAGAGCCTGGCATTTTTGGGCCAGGGCTAACCAGGGTAAAGTCTGAATCACCCCATGTGGAATCCGTCTCCTACGGGGTGTGGACTGGGGGGCATGAATTCCAATTGCGCTTTCCTTACATAACTTTGCTCTTCAGATCTCTGGTTCCGAATGTGGGGTGTATGCAATATGGCCCACTGGAAGTACAAGGAAAATGCTAGAAGGTGAATCTACATGAATTTTTTGATCTAATGAAAACAAGCAGGAAATTAAGTTGTACTGATAGGTAATGTGCAGATTGATACTGGTGTTTTGACTCAGACTGTAGCAGGCAATTGTCTTTCCCTGTGAATTCCGTGAAGAAATGAACCCATCCAGACCCATCCCACGGCAATAGGATTGATGGTGCCAACCTCCCATGTTTGTTTTATGCCCCCTGTGTTGTGACGTGGGGTAGTTAACCTATTTCTGGCTTAAACAGTGCCAAAAATAAACAAAGCCAGGCACTAGTTAAAGTGGTAAGAAGAGATTTCAATCAGCACTTTGATTTGTGCAGAAGTGACTGGGCATTTTAAGGGGAGAATGAGGGAATGAGGAGGGGTGTGAGTGAGGATTCAGGAGAGTCAGGAAAGTAAAAAATCATAAAAGGCGGGCGGGAGGGAGCAATCTTGGTCCATGTGGAGACTATCTGGGTTTTCTAAGTGCTCCTTCTCAAAGTGCTGTCCTTCTGGAGGCTGGGAGACAGGGTACTTATCTTCAGGTTCTGGCTGAAACACACAGTAAATTCCTTGGGCAGCCCTGTATTTCTCAGGCAGGCACTTTAAGGAGATTAGGGGCATGCTAAGGACGCGGCCTTGAGCTGCTAGAAACTATGTTTGTGTTTGTTCAAGCCTTTGTAGGCCAAGGATGAGGCCTAGTAGAGAAGGGGGCTCAGTGGAGCCTGACTGGAATTTGGTCAAGAAGAGAGTCTTTGTCAGTAGCCCTGCAGATATCGTCCGTCTAAGAATATAGGATGATTGTCACATTTCGTAATGAGGTGAAGGAATGACCATACAAATAATTTGTGCCTCTTAGAGGCTCCTAAGTTATCTCAGGGCAAATAAAGTACGGTTATAAAGTTTAAGGATAAATTAGAAATTTTCATTTACAAAAAGACAAGTGTGCCAAATTTGGAAAATATTTAATAAGGACATTCTTGTCACTAGAACACTGATGTTTTTGAAAACAAAGGAAAAGATATACACAGGAACACACACATTCATGTACAATGTGGAGGTGACAAGTTAACAGTAACAACGAAAGTACTTTTCAGAAGCAACTCATGTGACATAGAGAGCAGTTTGCAAATATTTCCATTGGTTATGTGATACGTTTTTCCAAAAATTTTGTATTTCTCCTCCCAAAACAAATAAATCTATGATAATATCGGACCTGGTTAAATGCATCTGCCTTGAGTCATTTAGCACCCCTTTGGGCCCACCCCTCATTCCTAAACTCCCCCAGCTGTTCTTCCTATCCTAGAATTCAGGGGCCAGACTTCAGACCACCCAGCACAATGGGAGCCACAGCAGAGCCCAGGTCCAGCCCAGTGGCACTCACAAAAGCCGTGGCTTCCACAGTCTCTGCCTGCAGGCAGGGAATATAACCCTGAAGGCAGGAAAGCTAAAATGGTTCATCTTTGCAGGATATTATAAAAATAATATCAAAATCATCAAAAAAGTGAGAAATTTTTTCAATTTATTACACTGTATTTTAATTACAGATGAGAGGAGAGGATGGTCTGCCAACTTATTTTCTGTGTATAGGACCTACACAGAAAATAAGTAATGTCTCATTCTGTTAAATTTTCCGTTTTTGAGCAAATGTGTATAATGTAATATATTAATTTGTAACAGTACATAAGGAACACATGCTCAAAAGTTTTTTACTAATAGGGCTTCACATTCAGAAAAGTTGGGAGTCGACTGCTTCAGACTCATGTGCCCTGAAGTACACACAGCCCCTGGGTGGAGGCAGGATAAGGAAGTACAGCTGACAGGCTGAACACCTGTAGGCCAGAGAGCAGCTTCTTGGGGCCTGGAAGGCGTGGATGGGACAACCTGGCCTTGATGTCAAGTCTTTAGAGCGTCCAACTCGTAATATTAAATATTACCCAGAATGTCATCTGACGGGGATCCTTCCGTTAGATGTGATGCCGTATTGGCATGTAACATACTCAGGGCCTTGATAACTATCCTTTTAGAGTCATAATACCTTCCCAAGTATTCACCAACACCTTAGTGAATACTCCCAAGTATTCACCAACAATTTGCTTTGCCATTCTGTTGATTCTGTGTTCTTTTCATTCTTTTTAGGGCCAGAAGAAGCCTCTAGGTCTCACACATAGAAAATAAGTTGGGAAGGCTGGGCGTGGTGCCTCACGCCTGTAATCCCAGCACTTTGGGAGGCTGAGGCAGGCAGATCACCTGAGGTCAGGAGTTCAAGACCAGCCTGACCAACATGGTGAAACCCCATCTCTACTAAAAATACAAAAATTTGCTGGGCGTGGTGGGTGCGCCTGTAATCCCAGCTACTCAGGAAGCTGAGGCAGGAGAATCGCTGGAACCCTGGAGGCAGAGTTTGCAGTGAGCCGAAATCAAGCCACTGCACTCCAGCCTGGGCAACAGAGCGAGACTCCATCTCAAAAAAAAAAAAAGAAAAGAAGTTGGCAGAACACCTTCTCCTCCTAATCGTAATTAAAATATAGTGTAATAAATTGATCAAAATTCTGACTTTTTGATGACTTTAATTTTTTTAATATCCTGCATCAAATTTTATCCCAAAAATATGGACTCAGTGGGTGTGTGTGCATACCTGCGCGTGTGTGTTCATCCCTGATTTGCTGTAAACATTGCTGGCTCTGCCTCTGGTTAATCTAGCACAGATTCTCCTCGCCATGTTGTAGCTTTGGTTCAACAAAGATGATGGGGTGGGGAGTGGTCATGAGATCCTGGCACCACCGCTTCCTGCTTCTCCTCTTCTGCCTGCTGGTTTTACTCAACACTTCCTGGTAATTCATTAGGTGATGCTGTCCTTATTGCTGCCAAGGTTTTTCTCACCCATGTGTACTCTACTCTATTTATTGCCGTGGATACTCATTTAGTTGGGTTCAGTGATGACAATGCTTTGACACTTGGAAGATTAATGACTCAATAATCATCAAGACAAGATAAATGTGAGGTTAGGTTGATTGTATGAATTATTTCTTTGGAAGCTGGTGGAGTGTCTTGTTATGCTTCCCCCCGAACCTGAACCTTGGGTGACTGCATCGGGGTGGTCCAGTGTCCCACTATGTTTGAAGTCATTGGCACATTACCATGGTTTCTTCTTTCCCTCTCATATTTTCTCTAAGATGCAAACTAAAAAGTAATTCTTCTAGATTGCTGGAACCAGTGCTTAATGAATGAGTTATTAATAAAAAGGAGTTACAAAAGGATGTATACGCTCATCGATTGAGTAGACACTCTGCTTACACAGCTATTAAAAGATTTTAACCACATATTTCTCTGACTATATTAACTAGATACATTTCTTCTCCACAGTGGGATGTACTGCATGATATTTTTAACTGAGGGGAACTTAGGTAGAAAACACATTTCAATTTTGAATGCAAAAATGTAAAATACAATAAGGAAAAGGTGATCCAAAGGAGAGAAATTGAAATATGCATCTGTGGCTAAGTACTCTAGGGAGATATTCAGAATTCTGAATACAAACTTCACTCTTGGGGGGATTACACTTAGGCAGAAGCTGGGAATGGTGGGGTGAGAGCACTGCATTTGGAGGAAGAAGACGTATCTCCTTGCTCTGATTTTACCCTTTGCTACTTTGATCAGTTCACTAAAGTGGTGAGCCCCACTTCTCCAGCAGTGGTGATGGAAGGTTCTATTTGCCATGTGCCCAGAACTGTCCTGTTAACCAGACAAGTAACCTGTCGAAGCATCTTGTTTTTACTGATGAATAAACAGAGGCACAGAGAAATTGAACAATCTGCCTCAAATCACACAGCTGACTGTTGGAGGAGGCAGGATTTTGAATCTAAGCATTTGAGCCCCAGAATCTACTTGTAGTCAGTGTCCTATACATTTTTTAAAGCAAGCGTTTTCAAATATTTTCTCCTCCTTTTATGTCTTCTCTATTTAAAAATGTCCCCACCTCCCTTCCAAATCTCTCCAACTGAAGAAGTAAAAGGAAGGGCTAAAGATCTTTTAGTGGCCAATGGGGCAACTGAGAATGAAGCAATAAAGTCAGGGAAATGAATAAAACTCATTCACATGAAGAATTCCCTCAAGACTCTATACCTCACCTCTTGACCTCCCTACGTGATCTTTTTTTAGGTCATTTTTGGAATATTTTGGTTGAGAACATAGCAGTTGAATGTTTTCAAGTAGGAGAAAACATTGAAACACCATACTTTTGAATAAACTTAAGGAAAGAGAGAAGGATGGAAAGAGAAAAAAGGAAGAAAAGAAGGGAAGAAGGGAGAGAAGAAAGAAGGAAGGGAGGGAAGAAAGGAAGGAAGAAAGAAAGAAAAGAGGGAAGAAGGAAAAGAATGAGGGGATGAAGAAAGAAGAAAGTAAAGAAGGAGGAAGTGAAGGAAGAAGGGAAGAAAGGAAGGAGGGAAAGAAGGAAGAAAGACAGGCCCTTTGACATTTGTTCGAGTTTAGGAAAGCTGATAAAGGGTAAATTGAAAGGGTCTGTCTAGTTTACATTTGCAGGTACTCAGTAATACTTGTCAAGCAAATGACTCCCTCCAAAAGCCAACTTTTGCACATTAGCTATAAAGTTTTGCAGTTTTTGCCACACACCAATCTGCCCAAATTTGAATTTTTCTTACAAAATCTCAAATTCAACATGAAAATGTTTCCGAACTTGGGATTGTATTCCGTCTTTTCCTCCTTGGCTAAATGTGACTGCCTTCTTCTGTGTAGGACCTTGCAACCCCCCCTTGCTTTCTCAGGAAGCTAAACTGCAAAGAAGAAAAACCTCACTCTTAAGGACAGTTTTTTTGACCTGGGGAATAAGGTGGAAAAGTCAAGCTAAGAAAAGCTGAGGCGCTTTCTGATCTCTGTCTTATCATGTGTCTCAGAAAATAAACACGAGGACATGCTCATGGGAAATTGATAATATTAAACACGTTAAGTCCTGATGGGCATGACAAAGTCATGGACATTTCAGTGAATGGACACAAGGCTATTCTCATAAAGAAGCCATGTGAACAATGAGCTTTGTTTGAACTCTCAGGGACAGGGGGCTCATTGAATTTCTGGTTAGAGTGAGAGTGACCTCTGTCTAGGAACTCCAGTTACCTTCTCCCTGTGGCTACTTCCTGCTGTCCCATGCTGGGCTCTGCTCTGGTCTCCTCCCCTCATTTGTCTTGAGGTCATCTTTCCATGGACCTTCAAGAATTTTAACCCAAATTTCTAAAGTTCTCTAGTCTAGATCAACTTCCTACATTCACTCTTGGACACCTTTAGTTCATTTACCATACTGCCACTGGAGATCCTGCTAAAAGGCAATTTTGAACATGTTTCTCCCTTTATCAAAATCACTGTTAGGGTGATAAAACAACTCTTTATGATACTTCAGTGATAGATATGTGTCCTCTGCGTAGGATGTACAAAACCCATAGAACATATGACACCAAGAGTGAACCCTAATGGAAACTATGGATGTTGGGTGAAGATGATGTATCAAGGCTGGTTTGTTGATTGTGTAACAAATGTTCCACTCTGGTGCAGGATGTCAATAGTTGAGAAGGCTACTGGAGGACATTAAGGGGTATATGAAAACTCCCTGTACTTTCTGCTGTCATTTGTTGTGAACCTAGAACTGCTTTAAAAAATAAAGGCTACTGAAAAGAAAACATAACACTCAATGACTTCCCATTGCATTGGAGATAAATGCATTACTGTTGTTAGCACCATGGAGGGCAAGATACTGAGCCCCTAGACATGCTGCTTCTTTTGCCTGGAATGTTCTCTTCCCTCCTCCCACTGCCATCTGTAATTCTTACTCAGCTCAGCATACACCAACACAAGAAAGCTTTCTCTGACTCCCTAGACTGAGCCAGGATAGGTCCCTTTGATAAAGGCTTCAGAACCAATTAAACTATACATTGTGTAATGCATTGTTGAACGTCTGTCTTCCATCAGAAAGGAGAGTCCATCAGAGCAGGACGATATCTGACCTGTTTAAGGCTGTGTCCCCAGAATTTAATGCAGAGGCACTCAATACATATTTGAGGAATACCTGAATGAAGCAATTTAATATTTACAAAAAGTGGCCACTTTCATTTTCTGTTTAATCTGCTCGTATTTGGAAGATAGGCATATTTACTTCATTTTATAAATAAAAAACCCCTGAGACTTAGAAAAGTTCGATGACTCTGTAACAAGTGGTCGAGCTAGGATTAGGATTTGTATGTTTTAAATTTAAGTTGAACATTCCTTCCACTACCCTGGACAGTGCCAAACTCCAACATTGAAAATGTATCGGTCACTTAAATGTATTATGCACATTTGTTCTAACTGAAGCATTTGTGGGTGGTCAGAGATTTGACTTATATTGTTAGCTAACACATCATGATTTTAGCAAGGTCTCCACCTCCTCCATGAAAGCTTCAACCACTTCATTCTTAGCTATATGCCTAGAAACACACAGAATTGCATGCAGAGTGTATATGTGTATGAGTGAATGCACATGGTATATTGGCTATATGGTTTATAATATACAAACATATTCTAAACATCCTGTGTATATCCTATAGATTAACATTTGCCCTGCAGACCTAGTTAAGTATACTCAGCATAGCAGAGGGCTTCTTTTTTATAAGATAAAAAATGATATTCTGAGTATGTTTAGACATACTGGAGAAGGAGGGAATGTCTGGAACCCTAGTCCCACCCACAAGAGTTCAAGAAGAGGCCAGAGCAATAGGAGCTTTGCCATGGGCCCCTTTATGGAGATTGCAATAATGAAAGACTATTGAAAGTGAAGATAATGAACTCTTAGATGTAAAAATAAGCTAGTATTGGAGATGAGTTAGTTATTTATTCCAAAGAGGACACACAAACCAAAGAAGATATTCCTCCATGCCCTGCAAAAAAAGACAATGCATCGGCAAATATTCTAAAACAAATAAACTTTGAGGATAAACAAATATTAAATCATTTAAAAATCTGTTAGAGAACCTTTTATGAGTCAAGTTCTGTGCTCAATGTCATGAGTAAAGTGTGAGTCATTAAAGTCATTTCCACTCAAGAATTCCATATAGATATTGCTGTTTCACTAATTTTGCATGTTATTACAAGTGCCTGAATTCAGAAAACATTTTCTCATGCTGAGAAAAGCACTTATTGTTCATAATGTAAATTTAACCAGTGCCTGAAATCCAAATATCCCTTAGTGCAGATATTACCAAGTATTCAGACCATAGCATCCAAGTTGCAAGAAAGAAAGACAAACAACTGATAGCTCATCAAAATAGCCACATTAATTGTGCATTTCAATATAACCTTGAAATATATAATGTCACAAGTGGTTTTTTTGGTAGCTGAAGATGGTAGCAAAAATTTTTTTAGCACACATCTTTTAAATATATATTTTAAATTAAAAAGTACTCTGTTTTCTTTCTTTCTTTCTTTCTTTTTTTTTTTTGAGATAGAGTCTTTCTCTGTCACCCAGGCTGTAGTGCAATGGCACGATCTCCTCTCACTGCAACCTCCACCTCTCAGGTTCAAGTGATTCTCCTGCCTCAGCCTCCCTAATAGCTGGGATTACAGACATCCGCCACCACACCCAGCTAAGTTTTGTATTTTTAGTAGAGACGGGTTTCGCCATGTTGGCGAGGCTGGTCTTGACCTCCTGACCTCAGGTGATCCACCCACCTTGGCCTCCCAAAGTGCTGAGATTACTGGTGTGAGCCACCACCGCACCTGGCCAAAAAGTACTCCGTTTTCTAATGTAATTATCCCTTAGGGTACACTTGAGATGTATAAGAACCTTCCCCTACTTGGTCTTCTAGAAGGGCCAGCCTCCAGAGGCTGCTGTGGTCATTGCCCTTTTGCTGCTAATAAGTGTAACCTCAGGTAAGAGAAGGGTTAGTCATAACTGGCCTTAGTTCAGAAAGACCGGGCGCTCTCCTGGTCTTTCTGAGAGCAGCTACCCTAACAGGCAGCCAGCAATATTTCATGGCTAGGCATTTGGTTCCTTTTACATAACTGTTTCTGGGTATGCTTTTAGAAAATTTTTCTAATATTTTACCTCTTCATTTAAAACGATTTTTGATTTAGAAAATGGTTGTCAAAATACTAAATGAATTTTCGGTATAGCCTTCACCCAGTTTCCCAAATGACAGGAAAACTCTCAAAAATCAGGAAGTTGAGACTGACAGTCCTATTATCTAATCTGCAGACCTTCCTCAAATTTCACCCATTGTCCTGTGAAGCCCTTTTCCTAATCTGGGATCTGATTCACAATCACACGTGGCATTTAGTTGTCATGTTTCCCTGGTCCCCGTTAATCTGGAATAGTCTCTCCATCTTCCTTTGTCTGTCATGATCGTGACATTTTTCAAGAATACTGGCTAGTTCTTGCGGATACTATTTCTCAGTTTGGGTTTGCCTGACGCCTCCTTGTGATTAGATTCAGATGATGTATGAACTTCTGCCAGACACATCCCAGAGTCCTGCTGTGTACTTCTCAGTGCATCACACGAGGAGCACACAATCCATTTGCCCATCCCATTTCTGGTGATGGTGACTTTGATCACTTGGTTAAGTTGTGTGTCTGCCAGCTTCCTTCACTGTAAATAGATTATTTTTCTCTTTGTAATTAATAAGTGTCTTGTGAGGAGATACATTGAGACTATGTGAATATTCTGTTTCTCATTATGCTTAATACTTTTGTCCACTAATTTTAGACTCTACTGAAATAATGATCTCTATGGTGTTTGCCAAATGGTAATTTTCTATTTCCATCATATCTTTTACATTTTGTAGTTAAAAATCTACCAAAGAGCTTTCTTTTTCCCCCATTTATTTCTTTATACAATTATATATTTATATCAGTATGGAATCACAGATGTACTCCTGGTTTCATTGACTGAAAGGGCCTGGAAGCAATCACACCCAAATATCAATAAGCACATCATCTATTACCTAAAATTTCTATTGCGTTCTGATTCCAGGTCTGGGGCAAGGAAAGTACCAGATAAACCTGAAACATTTTGAGGTGCCAGAAAGTAAGGAAGATCTCAAAAAAATGATGGGAACATATCAAAGGTATGTAGACCCAATTTGAAAGGACTCCTCATGGCCAAATCTGTGAAAATTTGAGAAAAATAAATAATAATAATAAATTATTAATATAACCCACAGTAATATGAGAATCCATGAGTCTAAACTGATATAGATAAATAATTGGATATGCTTTTAAATAACATATTTATTCATATTCTCAGGAGCCATGACATTTTAATAGTAAAATATTTATATTCCAGGGAAAAACACCTTCTTGATGGCTGGTTATGATGTTTCTAATATAAGATGACGGATGGAGCTCATCCACCTTCCCACCATCTTAAGGGTCACCTTAATAAATGACACAATGTTGGATTTCAAAAGTGAAACATCATAATGCCAGAATACATTTTAAAAGTCCTAACTGTGGACCAAAAACTTTGAGGAATCATTGAACGTATTAGAAGAGATGGGATATAAGCTTAAATGTGATACAAGGAGCTGAGACGGAAAATTATACTCTTCATCTTCTGAATTTTTGGTTGAAACAAATCTCACATTTACATATATATACTTACAGTGGTAAGAGTCGATCCATATATGTTAAGTATAAGTACTCTAAATATTTAGACAAATCTTTATAATAGTCCCCATAGTATAACTTAATCTCATGTAATTCCTATAAGAAACATATCTAAATTTAATCATATCTAATATTCCTAAATGTGGTTGAATCATATTTTCAATAAATTAATTACAAGCTGGCACACATATGGAGAGTGAATATCTTAGATTCTGTTACTTAAACCATGTCTTGAACTAAGAATTTAAAACCTTGAGTTTGTCATTTTCATTCATTAAGCCTTTCAGCATAGTCAAAGGTAGCCAGTTTATCCCACAGTTCTAAAATTCCTCATCTTCATAAGCTCTTAATTTCATATAAACACAGCTAGTAATTTACATATGGTGTAGTGAAAAGAATACAGAAATTGAATCCATAAATTTGTGTTTGAACCAAGTGTCTGTCACTTACAGTTTTGGCTACACAGATAAATCATTTAAAATTCTCTGAGGATCTTTTTTACCTGCTTCTACGCTTACTTTTCTTCCCCCTCATCCTCTACTCCTGGTCTGCTAGATCCTTGGATATTACATAGCACAGAGGATGATAATAGGGCTTTGGAATTAACTAACCTGAATTTAAGTCCTGCCTTTCAGCTGACTAGCTTGGGGGCCTTGGGCTATTCTGTGCGTCCATTTCTCCATCAGTAAAATGACAGCAATGACAACAGAGCCTTCTTCATATGGTTACTGTGAGGGTCAGTTTGAATGGAATCAGGCTCTTAGTTGTAGAAAGATATCCATTCTAACTAGTTTTAGCAGAAAGCAATGTTTATTAAAAGATATCAGGTTTCCTATACAATATCTCAGAGCCAGGGAACCAGGCTTAGAAGCTATAGAGTGAATAGTCCCAACCATATCATATGTGTAAACATCACTGCCGTAGTAACTATTGGAGACCAGAGACTTCATTGTAACTGCCCCACATGCTTGTCAGGTGATCCAACCGCTTCATGCAAGTCAACATCCCAGGTTGCTCCCTTCCACCCGCAAGACTTAGAAAGCACTGGTCACAGGTAAAATTTCAGCAGCAAGGGAGTCTAGAACGTGTGCTTTACAAACTTTCCTGCGTCTATATTATAGGTAGATAAAATAGAAGGGGGTCATAATAAGTGCCAACTGAGCAATAGCTGCACAATTTGTACTTTGGGGTTCTTAAAATTCATATTCATACTCCTTCCCATACTTAAGGTTACAGACCAATATGTTCTTGCTTAACGATTGTTCTTACGGATGAAAAATCTCTCAACCTTTCCCACAAAACGGGGGTCCAATGCCTCATTGGTTCTTGCATTCATGTCTGGTGATGTTCACTTATCCTTTGATTTAGCCATGATCCCTATATGATATCTTTTAACTATGAACAAAATTGATAACTGAATCACTATTAACATACCTTTATGAAATAGTTGGGGAAAGTGGGAGGGGAATGGAAGAAAATGTCGGTCTTTCTTTTTTACAGTCCTCACTTCTGCAACTGATCACAAGGCTTTATTTGGGTTTTATAACTTCTGTCCTCTCCATTTCGTTCCATTTTTGCTTTGCCCTCAGCTGTCACCTCAACTGGTTGAGATTTTTACCTAGTGACAAAAATTTTGATTTTGAATGATCTGGTTCCTTGGCTGTCTTGGTTTTGTAAGTTGCTGTAGTCATCTGATAAATTTTGGAAGTCAACATGTGGTCATCTGATAAATTTTGGAAGGCACTACAGGGAGGCACCCCAAAGGGTACCCTGGTTCCAGGCATCCTGGTCCATGTCCTCAATGTTCAGCAGCAGCTCCATTTTCCCTTGATTGTGAGATCCACCAGCCTATCCGTTATTGTCTTTCATTCCATGACAGGAGGAGGGTGAAAAGACTTGGCGGAAGTCTCAATTTTTGGATTAATAGAAACTATACTATGGCCCCCAGGGCATGAATTCCATCTTTTGACTCTAACCCAAGAGTGTCTAAATTCATGGGAATAGGAAATGAACATTGCAAGTGGATCATTAGTTGTAACAGTGCAAGAAGGCACTTCCACTTTCACTCCTTTGTTCTTGAACAATGTATAGTGGTTGTAAAAGAAACAGCAGTAAAGAGCATACAGTACATCCTGGAGGACAGCACTCCACGTTTGCAAGGTGTTTCCTTATGAAAGAAGTCTTACTGAGTCTTCAATACAATCATTTTATGTTTTCTCCAAGGCTTTCTGAGTAAAGGGATGCATGCTGGGAGCAGAGAATCCCATCTGTATTAATCATGTCTTCTCTGTATTCTGATTTATTGGCATCTGAGGCCTTGCTGGCTGTGGAAGGACTGCCCCTCCCAGGATTAACCAATTCCTAGACAGTCAAGGACCATCCCGACTAGCCCCGGAGATAGAGGGGAGCATGCCTTTCATGTGCAGATTAACCAGTCCAAAGTGTACACCCCCATGCCTCCTTTAGCTGGTTCTCACACTCTGGTCTACTATGTACCTGCCCTAATCACCCCAAAGCCAAGTACCAGACAACTAGGGATAGCCTCTATGCCCTAGAGCCCACTGAAATTATTCACACTAGCCAAGCCTAAGCCTGCTTGCCCTGCCTTCGCTATCCCTCTGTGTAGAAATAAGGGCTCTTGCACATGTTTTTCCCTCTGCCTCCTGGCTGAGCCTGGTGATTCCTGGTGTGCCCCCCACCCCAATGCCATGGCATGGCTCCCACACCTTAGGAATTGTAACAAGCTATGCTTTCAATGGCTAATATCTCCTGAGCTGTTGGCCTCACCATACCTGAATAATAACAAATCCTATATTTTAAGACACTCTTCATATCAGCCCATTGCCTTAATTTGCTCACTGTAAAACCACTTTCTTGAATAAAAGCAATGTTGGCTAAGATGGTATCATGGTGAATAGTAACCTCAGGGATTGCGTTCCTTGCAGAAGCATGACAGAAAGATAACACGAACTTAAATCTAGAAAATGTGGCTTTTCCATGAGAAATAAAAATAACAACCTGCCTCCAGGTTAGCTGATAGTCCTTATGTGCTATGTTGGTGTATTTGGGGCTCAATTTTAATTCTGCTGGGTAGTACCTAGAGAAGACTTGGAGAAATTCAGTTTGGTATTAGAGCCCATGTATAACCTCTGTCTCTGCCTGTATGGCTGCTTTATTCACAAACCTACTGGGAAAGCACTAGAATCTCTGGGAAAAGAGACTCACTTACATTCCTCTAGTCTACCGGATTATTGAGGGCTCCTCTGTGGGGGAAGAATTTTGTAGCTCATCACCCTGCAGAATCAGGTTCAGCAAGGCCTAGGACATTACTGTACATGACTATAGACTTCATAAACACTTAGGCTACAGTAAATCTATGAAAACAGTAAAGTAATCACACTGTGAGATTACAAAAGTTACAGTGCCACTAGGTGACAGAAATTTTTCAACTCCATTTTAATCTTATCGGACCGCCATCACATATGTGGCCTGTCTTTGATTTAACATGTGATTCTGTGTTGCATGACCATATTTGCAGCAGCATGCACAGTACCTTGAATAGTGAATATCATGGTAGCAAACTCTCAACAAGTTTTAAAATATTTTATGTACTATTTTTGCTACTTGACTGATCTGACCTATTTTACTCTAATACACTTCCTGATACACTGAGGACCCTAAGACAAGGATACATTTTTTTCAAAAAAAAAAAAAAAAAAAAAACCAAAATCTATCAGGTTTGTCAAAGATCAGCATGGGGAAAGGATTCCGTATTTAATAAATGGTGTTGGGAAAACTGGCTAGCCTTATGCAGAAAACTGAAATCGTACCCCTTCCTTACACCTTATACAAAAATTAATTCAAGATGGATTAAAGACTTAAACCTAAGACCTAAAACCATAAAAACCTTAGAAGAAAACCTAGGCAATACCATTCAGGACATAGGCATGGGCAAAGACTTCATAACTAAAACACCACAAGCAATGGCAACAAAAGCCAAAATTGACAAATGGGATCTAATTAAACTAAAGAGCTTCTGCACAGCAGAAGAAACTATCATCAGAGGGAACAGGCAACCTACAGAATGGGAGAAAATTTTTGCAGTCTATCCATCTGACAAAGGGCTAATATCCAGAATCTATAAGGAAATTAAACACATTTACAAGAAAAAACAAACAAACAAACAAACAACCCCACCAAAAAGTGGGTGAAGGATATGAACAGACACTTTCCAAAAGAAGCCATTTATGTGGCCAACAATCATATGAAAAAAAGCATATCTTCACTGGTCATCAGAGAAATGCAAATCAAAACCACAATGAGATACCACCTCATGCCAGTTAGAATGACAATCATTAAAAAGTCAGGAAACAACAGATGCTGGAGAGGATGTGGAGGAACAGGAACGTTTTTACACTGTTGGTGGGAGTGTAAATTAGTTCAACCATTGTGGAAGACAGTGTGGCAATTCCTCAAGGGTCTAGAACCAGAAATATCATTTGACCCAGCAATCCCATTACAGGGTATATACCCAAAGGATTATAAATCATTCTACCATAAAGATACATGCACATGTGTATTTATTGCAGCACTATTCACAATAGCAAAGACTTGGAACCAACCCAAATGCCCATCAATGATAGACTGGATAGAGAAAATGTGGTACATATACACCATGGAATACTATGCAGCCATAAAAAAGGATAAGTTCATGTCCTTTGCAAGGACATGGATGAAGCTGGAAACCATCATTCTCAGCAAACTAACATAGGAACAGAAAACCAAACACCACATGCTTTCACTCATAGGTGGGAGTTGAACAATGAGAACATATGGACACAGGGAGGGGAACATCACATACCGGGGCCTGTTGGGGGATGGGGGGACTAGGGGAGGGATAGCATTAGGAGACACACCTAATGTAGATGATGGGTTAATGGGTGTGGCAAACCACCATGGCATGTGTATACCTATGTAACAAACCTGAACGTTCTGCACCTGTATCCCAGAACTGAAAGTATTAAAAAAAAATCTATATAAAGAGGCAGACAAAAAGAAAGGCAGGAAATTTTTATTTATAGAGTGCCTATGAGGAACAATGCATCATGCTGGGTATTTTCAATATTCTACCTCTTTTAGGATATGTCAAATGAAATCTGCAATACCTTTGGTCTCTTTTGTCTAGACTCAACTGAGAAAGTGTTTAGAGATATATCTGACCAAAGGAATCAAGAGGGGAATGAAATCAGCCTTTCTGTGGCGGCTGCTTGTCCAACTTTTCTCCTACAGGGTTAATTTTGTGCCTTCACCTGGCTGTAATTCCTACATACCCAAGGTCGCTATAAATAATGAAATATTTAAATCTAGTCAGCCTCAGAATGGTGTTCTGGACACGACCTCGCAGTAAGTTTAACTGCTCAGCTCTGGTTAAGTAAAGATTACACTTAAGCCTTAATTCAATTTCTGATAGTTAAATGTAGACACACAGGAAACAGGAAATAAATTCTTACCACACATGCCTCAGTGACTTTGTCTCGGGGTGATCCCTCAGACTGGGCCTCACTTGCTGGGGCTCCATCTATTGGCTGTGTCTCCTGTAGACCCAAGCTATCCAAACGGTGTTTCAGGAACAGGTACAGATGTGCTGAGCTCTTGGGACTGCCAGGTGGGCCCTGGAGCAGCTGAAGTCCCAGAATCAGCCGCTCGCCATCAGTAGCAGCCTTGTCAGCATACGCTGGTGTGTCGCATAGAGCAGTCTATGTGGCACGAGATGTGAAGAAGTTGGAAAGCACACTACAGTTTCTTATCAGTGCTGATCTCCTTTCCCTGAGGAATACTTTCCGTGAAGTCCTGGTCCTTGACTAAGTCCCAGACTTAGTCCTTTATTTATTTATTTTTTTTGATAGTTGGATTGCAGTGGTGTGATCATAGCTTACTGCAGCTGCCAACTCCTGGGCTCAAGTAGTCCTCCTGCCTTGGCCTCCTCAAGCTTTGGGATTTTAGGTGTAAACCACTGCACCCAGCCTTAGTTCTTGACTCTTTGAGGGTGTCAAAGAGAGATCCAATCTGGTAACTTTGTGTGAAGAAATTGGCCTGGGAAAGGCAAGTAAGAAAGAAGTCCTGTGTGGTACCATATTAAAGATAACTTTTAGCTAAAGGTTGATTAAACCAGAGAAAATATTTTCATTTATGATTGCCAAAATTTTCTGTGACATATGCACCAGGAAAGAAAATCAATTCTCTAAACATTTTTTCCTAAATATATACAAATGCTTCTATGAAAATTGTTAACTGCCTTGTCTTCTGTTTCTTTACCTGTGATAGCTATTGAACTATATGGCCATTCTGGTTATTTCTCATTCTAAAACTCCATGAATCCATATGAAAATGTAAAAATATTGTCTGTATACTAAAAATTTATGTAGAAGAAGAGTTTTTTTTTTTTACCTAAAACTCTAAGAACCTTGGAAAATAACCTGGGAAATACCATTTGGAACATATGACCTGGCAAATATTTCATGACAAAAGCAACTGCAACAAAAACAAAAATTGATAAATGGAACCTAATTAAACTAAAGAGCTTCTTCACAGCCATAGAAACTATCAACAGAGTAAACAGACAACCTACAGAAGAGGAGAAAATATTCACAAACTATGCATCTGACAGAGGCCTAATATCCAGAATCTATAATGAATTTAAACAAATCAACAAGCAAAAAACAAAAAACCCCAATTAAAAAGTGGGCAAAGGTTATGAACACTTTCCAAAAGATGACATATATGTGGCCAACAAGCATATAAAAATGTTCAACACCACTAATCATTAGAGAAATGCAAATCAAAACCACAATGAGATACCATCTCACACCAGTCAGAATGGCTATTATCAAAAAGTCAAAAAAGAACAGATGCTGGTGAGGTTGCAGAGAAAAGGGAATGCTTATACACTGCTGGTGGGAATGTAAATGAGTTTAGCCTTTGTGGAAAACAGTTTGGCGATTTCTCGAAGAACTCAAAGCAGAATTACCATTCGAGTCAGTAATCTCATTATTGGGTATATACCTAAAGGAACATAAATTATTCTACCACAAAGACACATGCATGCATATGTTCATTGCAGCACTATTCATGATATCAAAGACATGGAATCAACCTAAATGCCCATCAATGATAGGATAAAGAAAATGTGGCACATATACACTATGGAATACTACGCAGCCATAAAAAAGAATGAGATTATGTTCTTTGCAACATGGAGGAGCTAGAGGCCATTATCCTAAGTGAAATAACTCAGAAACAGAAAACCAAATAACACATGTTCTCACTTATCAGTGGGAGCTAGACATTGAGTACATATGAACACAAAGAAGGGAGAAACAGACACTGGGGCCTACTTGAGGGTGGAGTTGGGGAAGAGGGTGAAGATTGAAAAACTACCTATCAGGTACTATACTTATTAACTGGTGGCGATATAATCTGTATACAAAGTCTCCATGGCATGCAATTTGCCTGTATAACAAACCTGCACGTGTACCCCTGAACCTAAAATGAAAGTTAAAGAAAGAATCGTTTTCAAGTGACACTAGGGCCTTTAATTGAATTGATTGTATTGAATTGGGACAAATGATAATCTAGTGGCTTTCTGCTTACCTCCAGTGAAATGATCATTATGAAAAGCATTAATATTTTTCCTGTAATTTCCTTCTTGAACAATTGTGAGAAATTAAGGGTTCATTTTAATCATTCAGCACCTTATTTATTACATTATTCATTTGTATTTAGCATCTAAATTAAATGCATGCATTATCACAGGTAAGTGCATTTGTTTTACATCTTGTATGATATACTGTGACATTAGCATTTATAAAACGTAAATAGTGATGACACACATGTTCATTTTCTCCAGCTCAGAAAGGAGCTGGAGCAAATGAAATGGGATCTCAGTGCACAGCCTCATCTGCTGCCTGCCTGCCTGCAGCAAGACCACCTGCAAAATTGGGAGCCGTCATTACTGCGAAGCTTACGGCTGAGTTTAATAAGATTGGCAAGAGCTTATGAGCTTCTGGGAAGGAAACATCCACAGGCAAAAGCCAGACCCTCTCTTCTCACTGGCCAGCATGAAGGATCACAGGGCACTCCATTTAATACAACTGGAAAGGGAGTTCAAGCACTCTGATTTCTTGAGTCTCTGCTCACCATTGCAGGGACATCTCCTTCCAGGCCCTCTTCAGATTCACTAGGTACTAAATTTGAGATGATGGGCACTTCATTTATTTTCCCAACAACCGTTCAACTGGCATGTGTTATGTGCTATATGCACAGTGATGAGAAACACAGGGCCCTCTCCTGTAGAACCTTATGGTCAAGTCAAATAGGAGAGGGGGTGGGATCCAGCTGAAAATGCAAATTAAAGTAGTCTCTTGATATGATTTGGCTCTGTGTCCCCACCCAAATCTCATCTTAAATTGTACTCCCATAATTCCCACGTGTTGTGGGAGGGAACCAGTAGGAAAGAATTGAATCATGGGGGCGGTTCTCCACACTGCCCTCATGGTAGTGAATAACTCTCACAAGATCTGATGGTTTGATAAGGGGCAACCCGTTTCACTTGGCTTTCCTTGTCTCTTGCAGCCACCATGCCTCTTTCCACCATGATTTTGAGGCCTCCCCAGCCACGTGGACCTGTAAGTACAATAAACCTCTTTCTTTTGTAACTTGCCCCGTCTCAGGTATGTCTTTACCAGCAGGGTGAAAATGGACTAATACGCTCCTCAAGTCCAGGTTCTGTAATTAGGACATTGTCATCTACGAAAATGGAGAATCACTGGAAATTGTCAGCAAAGGAGTGATGTATTAAAAGCGGATAACTAGGAATGACTGGTTTGCAGGGCCTTAGCTTCCATCTACCGCAGTTTTTTCTCTTTCTCTGTGCCTGGAGTGCAAACAAAGCTGAATAGGGGGTGAGGGAAAAGGTGGGTGTGTAACTTATTGCAGAGGCATAAAATCATAACAATGGCATAAAAGGACGGAGGATAGAGGGCGGCTGCTACTGCCTGGCTTGCCTCCTCGTTAATGTAAATCTGAGGTGATGGATTAGGCAGGGTGTATCTGGTTTACATCGAGCTCTGAAAGTGTGCACAATTCAGGCAGCTGCACATTCCAAAAATCAATCTCAGTAAATCGGATAAATAAACATCTGTAAGAGAAATTACAAACCAAGCTATGCTCCTTCAGGGCCAGTGCTGGGCAGTCTGTGGGAAATCTCCCAGGTTCATCTGTTGAGGTCATTGGGATGCTCCTCCCCTAACGTCGTATGAACTCATCAGTCCCCTGCAGTGAGGAAAGGATGCCTGGCCTCTTGCGGGACTGAGATGGCCAATCCCTGGGAGGCAATGTAACTTCATCTCTCAGGAGAAGTGAAGAAAGGCGAAGGGACACAGAGATCAAACAGGAAACCTGCCTCCAATTAGCTAAGAAGGAGACAGAATTGTCCTTTAGGTTCCCAGTTCCATCGTTGTTGTTTTTATTTTGCTTTTTTTTTTTTTTTTTTTTTTGAGACAGAGTCTCGCTCTGTCACCCAGGCTGGAGTGCAGTGATGCGATCTCGGCTCACTGCAAGCTCTGCCTCCCGGGTTCATGCCATTCTCCTGCCTCAGCCTCCTGAGTAGCTGGGACTACAGGCACCTGCCACCACACCCGGCTAATTTTTTGTATTTTTAGTAGAGACAGGGTTTCACTGTGTTAGCCAGGATGGTCTCGATCTCCTGACCTCGTGATCCTCACCCCTCGGCCTCCCAAAGTGCTGGGATTACAGGCGTGAGCTACCGCGCCCAGCCCATCGTCGTTGTTTTTCTAATTCAGTTGCTTTAGAAGGATTTTCTCAGGAGTTTACTCTTTTAAGGCATCATCTGGTCATGTGCAATGGAGAGAGGCAATCCTCCTACTAAAAGGAAAGAAAAACATTTGTAACACACTGGATTTCCCATAGCCAGTGGATGTCAGATGGAAGGAGCCTTGGGTTTTGTCACTACCCCAGTTGTCCCCCAATGGATAAAATCTGTGGTCAGGAATATTATCCCAACAGTGAGACACTATTGCGTGCTAAAAAGAGTATTTCACCAAAACCAAAATACTTTTGCATAATGTTTTATTCTTATCAAAGCATGTGTATGTCTACAGTAATCAACTTACTGTTCTGAGAATCAGAAAGAAGAGGTATTTTATAGAGAAGAAAACTGAAATTGTGATTTTTCCCAGGTGATGCTATATGGTTGTATATGCATACATATTTAATTGTGGTAATATATACATAACAAAATCTAGCATTTTCATCATTTTGAAGTGCATAGTTCAGTGGCATTAAGTAAATTCACACTGTTGTACAACTGTGACCACTACCCGTCTCCAGAACTTTTTCATCATCCCCATCATCTGTTTTGCATTGCTATAAAGGAATACCAGAGGCTGGGTAATTTATAAAGAAAAGAAGTTCATTTGGCCCACATTTCTGCAGACTGTACATGCAAAGCACCAGCATTTGCTTCTGGTGAGGCCTCAGGAAGCTTTTACTCATGGCAGAAGACAAAGGGGGAACAGGCATGTCTTGTGGCAAGAGAGGGAGACAGAGAGAGAGGGGGAAGGTGCCAGGCTCTTTTAACAACCAGATCTTGCGTGAACTCATAACCACAGAGAGGGCACCACGCTACTCATGAGGGATCCACCCCCATGACCCACAAACCTCCTACCAGGCCCCACCTCTAACACTGTGGGTCACATTTCGACATGCGATTTGGAAGGGACAAATATCCAAACCATATGAATCCCCAACAATTGTTTCCATTGTTTCACAAATATGATCCACAAATAAAAATAAGATTCTATAGTAGAATCTCAACCTGACCATCATTTTCAACAATTCAGGTGCCCAAAGAGTCTTGCCGCCTTTATGCAGGAAGAAAGTAATCATGAAAATGTCTTACTTGAAATTTGGCATTGAGCTCCCACAACTGCTTCACACTGTGTCCTCCTCTCTCCTCTACAACCCTCTCCAAGAGTGATGGGAAGCAGTAGGGTGCTAAAGAGTTAAAACAAGGAGTGTTGAGATAGGGAAGAAAGAGAGGTATTAAGGAAAGTGGCACCAGACTGGCTTCCTCCGAGTTTCGGGGCTTTGGCACAGCCACTGTGGAAAACAGTATGGCAGTTCCTCAAAAGGTCAACAGCATTTCTATGTGATCCTGCAATTCAATTTCTGGGCATGTATTCAAAGGAATCAAAAGCAGGAACTTGAAGAGATATCTGTATACCCATGTTCACAGCAGCATTATTCACAATAGCCAAAAGGTGGAAGCAGCCCAAGTGTCCACTGACAGGTGAATGGATAAACAAAATGTGGTCTATACATGCAAAGAAATATTATTCAGTGTATCAGTCCGTTCTCATGTTGCTAATAAAGACATACCCAAGACTGGGTAATTTATAAAGGAAAGAGATTTAATTGACTCACAGTTTAGCATGGCTGGGGAGGCCTCAGGAAACTTACAGTCATGGTGGAAGCGGAAGCAAACACGTCCTTCTTCATGTGACAGCAGCAAGAAGAAGTGCTGAGCAAAAGAGGGTAAAGCCCCTTATAAAACCATCAGATATCTTGAGAACTCAGTCACTATCATGAGAACAGCAGCAGCATGAGATTCAGTTACCTCCCACTGGGTCCCTCCCATGACACGTGGGGATTATGGGAACTACAATTCAAGATGAGATTTGGGTGGGGACACAGCTAAACCATATTATTCAGCCTTAAAAAGGAGGGAGATTCTGGCACATGGATGAACCTGAAAGATGTTATGCTAAGTGAATAAGCCAGATGTAAAAGAACAAGTATTGTGTGATCCCACTTATTTGAAGTACCAAGAATAGGCAAATTCATAAAGATAGAAAGTGGAATAGTGGTTTCCAGGGGCTGTGTGGGGGCAGGAAGTTTAAGGGAATGGGGAGTTATTGTTTAATGAGTATAGAGTTTCTGTTTGGAATGATATAAAAATTTTGGAGATGGATGGCAGTGATGTTTGCCCCACAAAGTGAATGTACTTAATGCCAATGAACTGTATACTTAAAAATCATTGAAATGGTAGATTTTATGTTATATACATATTGCCACAATTTTTAAAAGTCAAAAAAATTGTTGGACCATGAACTAAGATCAAATTGGCATAGTTCTGGGGAGAACAAGTTGTCCCAGGGTGGCTGTTGTCAGATTCTATTGTATATTTGTTGCAACTACCATATAAGATTGTGGTAATGTAAATAATGCATGCAAAGCACTTAAAACAGTGGCTGGCACATGGTCAGCATTTGATAAATGTCACATTGTTATATCATAATTCTGGGGCCTGTATTAATATTTTTACTTAGTGAACTATATTTAATTCTTTGCACATAAACTCCCATTTCAAAATAAACTGCCTTTTTAAAAATAAATTGCCCTTTTAATAAAAATAAACATGGTTGTTACATGCAATGTAGAAAATATAGATAAGCAAAAAAGATAAAGTAGAAGTCATCCACAATCTTATTGACCAATCATAGTCATTATAATATTTTCGTATAAACTCTGAAGTCTCTCTTCTCTGTATGTATTTGGGAAATAGAATTATATAGTACATATTACTTTACAACTTATCTTTTTCAGTTAGTTCATTCATTCAACAATTATTTATTGAGCAGTTACTATGTGTCAGCTTTTCTAGGCAGAAAGAACAGCAAATAAATGGCCCTGAGGCAGACATATATACTGTGACTATCTCTCCATGTAGTTATGCATTTAGAAGCTTTTCTTGTTTTATCCCTTTAGTGTCAACATTTTATTCTGCTGTATAGATACAGCATAATTTATTTAACTAATTTCTTATTTGGGGACATCCAAGTTGTTTCCAGTTTTTTTCTTGTCTCAAGCAATATGGCAATGAGATTCTTATTTACAAATCTTTGGTCACACCACTCTTTCACTACTGTTTACTTAGTGACTAGCGGAATGTCTGTCAGAGCTCCCTCAATGTTTGTTGAGTAAGTAAATAACTCTATAATTATTACTTTAAGATAATACTTCAGTGGAACTGCTAATTCAAATAAAAGCTAATGCTTAATATAGTACCTTGAAGTCTAGCCCTGTTCCAAAAGCTTTACAAATATTAATTCACTTAATCTTCATGATAACTTTTTGAAATATGTGCTATTAGAATACCTATTGTATAAGTGAGGAAACAGGCACAAAGTAGATTGAGTAACTTGGTCAAGGTCACACAGCTAGCATGTGGCAGGATGAGCTTTGGAGCTTGTGTTCTCAACCACTGCTCAGTGAATCAAATGATGTATCAGTGGTAAGGCTTGTGGTGTTGTGAACTGGATGTGTTTCTCCCAAATTCCTATGTTGAAGCCCTTTCTAGAATGTGACCGAATTTAGAGATAGGGCCTATGAGGAGGTGGTAAAGTTTAAGTGAGGTCAGAAGGGTGAGGTCCTACTCCAACAGAGCTTGTGCCCTTATACGAAGAGGAACAGATGCCAGAGTTCTCTCTTCAATAAGTGAGGATGCAGGAAAAAGTTGCCATCTGCAAGCCAGGAGGGTGCCCTCACTAGAACCCAAGCATGCTGGCATCCTGATTTCAGACTTCCCATACTCCAAACTGTGAGAAAATAAATCTCTGTTGTTTAAGCCCCGTAGTCTGTGGTATTTTGTTCTGGCAGCCTGAGTAGACTAATAAAACTAGTGTATTTCCAGATTCTCCTCATCAGGAATGTCATGTGTCACAATACTAACGGGAAATAATATTTTCGCCTAAAAGTAGATCTACCATTCTATCTAGCAATCCCACTAGTGGGTATCTACCCCAAGGAAAAAAATTATTATATCAAAAAGACTCTTGCAGCCATGTGTTTATTGCAGCACAATTCATAATTGCAAAGATATGGAACCAACCTATGTGCCTATCAACTGATTAGTGGATTAAAAAGATGTGTGTGTGTGTGTGTGTGTGAGAATATATATGTGTGTGTGTATATATATATATATATATATATATATATATATATACCATAAAATACTACTCAGCCATGAAAAAGAAAAAAATAATGTCTTTTGCAGCAACTTGAATGGAACTGGAGGACATTATTCTAGGTAAAGTAACTCAGGAATGGAAAAGCAAATACCACATGTTCTCACTTATAAGTAGGAGCTAAGCTATGGGTACACAAAGGCAGACAGAGTGGTATAATGGACATTGGAGACTCAGAGTGGGGAGGGTGGGAGAGGAGAGATGCATGAAAAACTACCTGTTGGGGCACAATGTACACTACTTGGGTCACAGGTACACTAAAATCCCAAACTTTACAACTATATAATTCATGCATGTAACCAAAAAACACATGTATCCCTAAAGCTATTGAAATAAAAACATTTAAAAAAATTAAAAAACGTATATACATTGAAAAAAAGTAATATTTTCACTTCCATAAGGTTTAATTTGGCAGTAGAGAGGGCTCTGTTCCAGGTAGTCATTCAGGGACCCAGGCTTCCTTCACCTGCGGTTCTTCATCTCCAGGGCCCATCCAGAATCCTTCTTTGCATGTATTAATAGTTGTCACTTAGGAGGAAGAGAGTGAGGAGGCCAGGTTACGGCTGCAAGTTGTAGGCATCTTTTCAACTGCATACCCCTGCCTGAACTCTAGCATGTGGTCATGCCTATTGCCAGTAGAGACTGGGACATACAGATGAGCTGTGAACCCGTAAGATCTTGGAAAGAACTTAGTAGCCTAGGCCATGGTCCACTCTTCTGATCACTGTTGTTCACTTTCCTTTTCCACATGGAAAAAATTTAACCTCCCCATGGGCAACAACAAAAAGACCCCCACCCAATCAGGGAAGTTCATGATCTCTGGATAATCAGCACTCCTCTCTGTCAGGCCCCTACGCTGCTTCTCCTGATCCAACAGCGTGTGAATTTAAAACACAGGTTATCTGCCTCCACCCTTCCCAATATACAATTGTGGGTGAGACATAAAATAACAATAACATTCCCATTCAGAAGAGGGAAGAATGGGAAACCAAGCAGCTACTTGTTCATAGCGATTTTGAAATTGTGCTAGACGGTCTCCCTAACCTGGGAGCAAGAAAGATTCCTTGATTAGAGCAGATTCTGTTCAATGGAAGGAATTCCTGTCTCTATTTTTCTTCGTGGCAACATCTGAAATCAGTAATGATGAGTTTGTGTTACCTAGGGTTGTTTTAAAATAGAGTGCATTAATGTTTTAAAAAATAACGTATAGTAAGGCCAACCTAATGGTTACCATTGAAAAAACAGTGTGTTACTCAGTTCCTGAGAGGCGGGGGGATACCATGCAGGGTGGGGGATGGGGATATATGGAAACAACACGGTCAATCAGGAGACAGAGGGAGGTGGGGAACTGTGCGGAAGAGCTTCTATTTTGATTTCTTTTTTCTTTCTTTTCTTTTTTTTCTTTGAGACGGAGTCTCTCTCTGTCACCCAGGCTGGAGTGCAGTGGCACGATCTCGGCTCACTGCAAGCTCCGCCTCCCTGGTTCATGCCATTCTCCTGCCTCAGCCTCCCGAGTAGCTGGGACTACAGGCGCCCGCCACCACACCCAACTAATTTTCTGTATTTTTAGTAGAGGTGGGTTTTCACCGTGTTAGCCAGGATGGTCTTGATCTCCTGACCTCGTGATCCGCCCGCCTCGGCCTCCCAAAGTGCTGGGATTACAGGCGTGAGCCACCGTGCCCGGCCTATTTTGATTTCTGCAGGAAGAAACTGGCAAGGTAAGGTAAGCAAGCTTAGGATTGGCTAGTTTGAATAATTTCAGTGGACTCTGGTGCATAAGGGCTGGTCTTACTTGTCTGGCACCTGGTCAGGGCACGAGGATAGTGGCCTAGAGTGTGAGAACCCCGTAGGGGAAGTGGTTGGGAGTATGAGCTCTGGATTGATTGCTTTGCATATGAAAGGTACACTCAGTCTCTCTCTCTCTCTCTCTCTCTCTCTGAATTGGTTAACCTGGGAGGGGCGGTCCCTCCAGAGTCAGCAAAGCCCAAAGATGTTAAAGCATCAAAATACAGAAAATAATAAAACATTATTAAGGCCAGGCATGGTGGTTCACGCCTGTAATACCAGCACTTTGGGAGGCCAAGGTGGGTGGATCACCTGAGGTCAGGAGTTCAAGACTGGCCTGGCCAACATGGTGAAACCCCATCTCTACTCAAAATACAAAAATTAGCTGGGTGTGGTGGCAGGCGCCTGTAATCCCAGCTACTTCGGAGGCTGACGCAGGAGAATCACTTGAACCTGGGAGGTGGAGGTTGCAGTGAGCCGAGATCGCGCCATTGCATTCCAGCCTAGGGGACAAGAGTGAGGCTTTGTCTCAAAAAAACACCACAAAAACAAAAACAAACAAACAAAAAAACCAAACATGATTAATACAGAGAACTCCCCAACTCTTTTTTTTTTTTTTTTTTTGAGATGGAGTCTTGCACTGTTACCCAGGCTGGAGTGCAGTGGTGAGATCTCGGCTCACTGCAACCTCAGCCTCCCGGGTTCAAGTGATTCTTCTGCCTCAGCCTCCCAAGTAGCTGGAACTACAGGTGCACACCACCACACCCAGCTAATTTTTGTATACTTTTAGTAGAGATGGGGTTTCACCACGTTGGCCAGGATGGTCTCTGTCTCCTCACCTGTGATCTGCCTGCCTCAGCCTCCCAAAGTGCTGGGATTACAGGCATGAGCCACTGTGCCCGGCCAGGAACTCCCTAACTCTTATCGTCTACTTGCTGCTCACACAAATTTGGAGACACAAGTATTGTTTTAATCTCAACAAATAAAAGGCCTCTATGGTCTTCTTGTTTCCATGGCAGAATAGTTCCCTTGAATATTTAATAGCTTCTGATGGTCTTCTTCCAGCCGGTCCCATGCGCGGCAGCCTCACGGAGGGGCTCCCCAAGGCAGGACCCTCATGCCTGCCTTTTCCCTGTGCCTCCTCACCACAGCTTCCCTCTTGCAAGTTGATGGTGACTGCCTATGTGCAACTTTAAAAAAAAAAAAAAAGGCCTTTGACACAAGCCAAATCACTGTTTAACTGAGACGGTTGACTAGACCTTTCCAGTCTTAACAATTGTTATTTGGGGTCCTGAAGTCCTCAATTTTTCCACCTTGGAGGTCTTTTATTTGTGGACTTTCTCATTTTTTCTATCTCCTCTAAAAAGAAAAAACAGTCAGTTGTTGTCAGAGGTCATCTCTCTTGTGTGATCTGAGAGACCACAGTGGATACCACCTTGTCAACTAAGAGGGATGCCATGGTTTAGAAAACAAAAGTTACCTTCAGGTCGAGGGTTCAGGGCCCGGCTGGTATGGTGTATTTCTAAATTTCTATGACTACAAGAAAAACCACACTCTCAATACATTCCCTAACGATAGGAGTTATCAGATCCCTCCTAATCCAGCTTTACAACCCAGGCCACTACAACTCTTGGTAGAGGACTGGCCTTACAAACACTCTTTTCTGATAAGCACCTGCAGACTTCATGCCTATTTCAGCACCTTATAGAGGCTGCACAGTCTTTGTGTCCTACAGTTCAACTCTTGATGTAAAGGAGCCAAATTCCACTTCGTTTTAATGCTAAAACCCTGCCCCAAAGTGAACATGGGATGTATACTACATTTATGTTTGCTTATTGTGCATGAGCTTGGCTCCCCTCATAAATATATATAGCTTTTCCCCCAAACCTGCTGAATATGTATGACTGTATTGTGTAATACAGACCCTGTGAGGCATAAAAACCAGCCTGCCCCTCCCCTCCTAAAAGAGAGAGCAACTCCAGTTCATACCAGAGATTCTGTCTTCCCAGCTTGCAAACTGATATGGCCCATAAAGCTCCTCTTTCTACTATTAAACCATCCTGGTGGTCTTTTGGATGACACTTGTATTACCTTATTAAAGGCATCTGTAGATTTAGTTGATCACTTTAGCTCCTACCACCACTTTTCCTGGAGCTATGGGCTTAGGAGGCCTTGGCGGGTGGGGGGGTCTCCCTTCTAAGACATTCAAGGTAACAGGTTTGCCACTTATTTGCCATGACTTAACAGGGCTTTCTAGCCATCCAGCCTGCTTTATCTATTTCCCCACACACCTGTCACCCAACCACTAAGCCACTGTCACATATTTAAGTGTTTTTTACAGCAGCACCTCACTTTAAGCCATCAATTTTTGAAAACCTCTTATGGCAATGCTCACAGCTGACATAACAGATAAACCTCCACTTTCAGTGGTTTAACACAAAAGAATTTCATTTCTTGTTCATGAAGAACAAAATGGTAATAGAGTGGTGAGGGGGGCTTGCTCTATTCAAACTTTTTCTATCATGGCTTCATAGGGCCTTGCCGTCCTCTTCTGGGTCCTCTGCCTCTGATCAACCAACAAAGAAGAAGGCACAGAGGGTCCCATGCCTGGCATGTATGGGCAGGCCTAGAGTGGTGGGCTTCACTTCTGCTCACATCCCTTTGGCCAAAACTCAGTTGCCTGACCACATCTCTCTTGAAGCAAACCTGTGAAATGTAGTAGCTGAAAGCCCATTGAGGGACCCAGCAGCCCTGAGTCCCAAAGAGCAATGCATGCAGAGTGGATTCACTCTTCCCTCAGATCTTCACCAACACCAAGTACCATTTAAAATAAAATCTTTGATGCGTTAAAGTGGTATTTCCAATGTTTCTAATTGCATTTTCTTTTATTTCTTTATGAGCTTCAACATGTTTTCATCCATTTACTGGTCAGTTTTATGTCTTCATTTATGAGTTACTTGTTTCTGTTTTGTATTCCTTTTTCCACTAGGGAATTCTTATTTCATTAATCTATTTATAGGCAGGTTTTGTATATTAAAGATATTAAACTTTGCCTCTAGGAATAAGATTTTCTTTCAGTTCGCTATTTTTTTTTTCTTCACAGAAACATTTAATTCTCTTGGAATTTATATTGGTACGTGATATAAAGTAGGGAATCTAATTTTTCCCCAAATGCTTAGGCTTTCTCTCCCAAATCTTAGCATCATTTATTGAAAAATTCATTTTTCCCTCAAAAGACTAATTGCTAAATATATGGCTTTCATCACTGAGGACCAAGTGATACAAGAAAACTGATGCAGTCAGCTACCCATGCTGAAATTCTACCTGAAAACATTCCCTGAAAGCCCTGGTTGGCATTGCCATTTTAGATTTCAAAAAATAAGATATTACTGTACAGCACCTGCAGTTCTGTTGAGAAGTGATGTCCATGCCCAGATAACCAACCTGGAGCTGCTTAAAGGGGAAGCCCCAGGATACACCCATCATCCACAATCTCTGCTGTGATCCATACTCCAGGCATCATTTCTCAAGTTTGACGCCATCTGCTATGAGTCTCTCAGCTACTGACCAATAGTCCATTTGCTCTTGTACTGCCAGTTTTGGTTTGTTGCTTACTGTTGATTTTCTCATCAAAACCTTCGCTCCCCTTGGTAAGAATTGTATTTTCCCCCCGATTTGTGAATCTTGTTGATTTAGCTTGTCCCCAAGATGTTCCCACTTTGGCCAGATGGCTCTCTTACTCAGTTCTTCCTTATCCCCTAAAAGGAAATCAATGACATTTTTTCCACTACTTTCTTCATTTACCCTACTATCAGAATTTCTATGTCATAGGAACAGAGAATGTTAGAGCCTTAAGAGATCTTAGAGACTATAAATTCCTGCCACTCATTTAGCAGATGGGGAAACTGAGATGACTTAGTTCAGAGCTACAGATGTAATTACTGGTAGAGCCACAATTCATACCTAGACTCTTACCTCTTAGTTCAGCGTTCTTTCTGAATCCCTGTCATATTCCATATCCTGAATTGTCTCTTTGGTACAGGAACCTAGCTGAACCAGCAGGAGATGCTGTGTAAACATCTGAGTGCCACTCTTATGACCAAATACTCCTACTTAAAGAAGGCAATATGCATTAGAATATAATCAATACATGTATCTAAAAAGGGAAACTACAGTGGCAATACTAGGATTCTCCCCCATGATTACATTATAGATCTTTTAGATCAAGGAGAGACAGTTGGGAAGAAAGGATCAAAATTTAATGCTTATGAAATATAAATGAGATGATTTATAAATTCATTACATGCCATACATGTTGAATATCATTAACATTTTACTTTATCATACAAATAAATGCACCAGCTCAACAATTTATGAACAGAAATCCAATTAGCTTTTCTCCCCTCTTACTCGGAACATTATATTAGAAGCCCTTGGGGAATCTTCGTAGATGTGCAAATGAGAAGGTGAAAATTTTTCTTTCTGCTCTGAAGAGCATGTAACCCCAGGCATGTTTCCAGTGTTCGTTTAAGAGAGTCAGCTGGAGGGGGCCATTGGTAAGTGTCATCTGGTGTCACTGCAGACAGCGGTGCAGAGCAAGCTGACATCATAGTACATGCATGTGAGTCCAGGGAGCTACATGTCTCTTTGCTTGAGTGTGTCTCTGACACTCCCATTTTTGGTGTAACGTCGAATTTCTTTGCTTATAAATATTGTGAATAGGCCGGGCACGGTGGTTCAGGCCTGTAATCCCAGCACTTTGGGAGGCGGAAGCTGGCGGATCACAAGGTCAGGAGTTCGAGACCAGCCTGGCCAATGGGGTGAAACCCCATCTCTACCAAAAATAAAAAAATTAGCCTGGTGTGGTGGCGGGCACCTGTAGTCCCAGCTAGTTGGGAGGCTGAGGCAGGAGAATCGCTTGAACCTGGGAGGCAGAGGTTGCAGTGAGCCGAGATCATGCCAGTGTACTCCAGCCTGGGTGACAGAGTGAGACTCCGTCTCAGGAAGAAAAAAAAAAAAATTGTGAATATATTTTCTGAATCTTGGTCAGGGTGTATTATACAAAAGCTTCCTTGGTTTCATACCATTGGCCACTACTAAGATGTAGGGTTTTAGAAATCGTGATGACCAACATGGAGGGCATATGTAAGTAGATGAGAAAGAGTCAGAAGACATTCGCGACAATGGCCAACATCGCTGAGGGTGGTTTTTCTTAGAAGCCCACAAGCAATAACATGCAGGGGAAGTAATTTAACTTAGTAGGAAGAAAATATCTCTCAAGGGCCCAGAGACTAGGTCCAGAGAAAAGCCGAAGAGTGTTGCCAGGATATTAGCATTAAGTCAAAAGAGAAACAAAAAAGGAACTATCTAAGAATGGAACTAGCTATTTCTCTCTTTTCCTCTGCTGACTTCGTGATTGTCACATAGTATTTTCTCTAAATTAAACATCTGAATTCTATGTTAAAAGCATTCCTAAAACACTTTCTTATATGATAGTTATAGCCGGTCCAGAAATTACAGATGTAATTTTCTCACATTTTTAAGACTAGAAGTTCTTGGACTTGCTCATAAAGACAGCATCAGAATAAAGTAACGATCAATGACCTACAAATACAGTCAGCCCAGATTATAAATAACCAGGCTAAAAGAGTCTGAATGCTGCTGCTCAGGAAGCTGGGCAGGAAATTGCAGTCGGAGGTTACAGTCTTCCCTTTTTTCAACCAAGCTGAACCAGCAACATTTCCACCTGAAACAGGTCTGCTCAAGTCTCCCTGGTCCCAGACAATATCAGAAGCAAAATAAGAAGCACAATTTGTAGAGAAGGAAATGTTGTAACAAAAAGATTCAGTTTCCAGAAGGTGCTATTTCTTTGAAAGGTGATACCATGGGGAGCAATATAGCTATGTTGGCATGACATGGGCCCATGGGGAGCATCCTGCCTATGGAAGGTTGATGGGCTAAGGACACTGGCCTCAGTAGGACTTGGGTTGTTCATGGCTCCAGGTTGCAACAGGAATAAAAAATGCTGGTTTTAGTATATGTGGCTATTACATATGCATGAGTAATATTACATATTACTCATGCGTATAAAATACACAATTTGCATGATCAAGTAAACTTTATCAAAGATAACAGATAGACTAAAGATTCAAAATTTAGAGATGATTAATCATTTCATAAAGAGCTCTCATTTTTCAATAGGTGTCATTACAGGCTTTCTTTAAATAGCAGTATCCCTTTGTGCATTTAAAAATGTTATCCGTGTATATTTATTTATTTAACATTTATCTTTTTTTTTTTTTTTACTTTTAGAGACAGGGTCTCACTCTGTTACTCAGGCTGAACTATATTGGTGCAATCATAGCTCACTGCAGCCTCAAACTCCTGGGCTCAAGCAATCCTACCACCTCAGCCTCCCGAGTAGCTAGGACTACAGACATGTGCCACCACACCTGGCTGATTTTTCACATTTTTTGTAGAGACAAGGTCTTGCTATGTTGCCCAAGCTGGTCTGGTGGAACTCCTGAACCTCAAGAGATCCTCCTGCCTCAGCTTCCCAAAGTGCTGGGATTACAGGCGTGAGCCACTATGCTTGACCACATTTATATTTATCAACAACCTTTCAAGAGTACATCTATTACATATAATAATTTTCATCAGTAAATAACCTCCAGTGTGTATATAGCTTTTACATGCACACCCAATTATGTTTTAGCAAAATCAATTCCATAATGTTTAACCAAATAAATGTATTACCTCACCTAGTAATTTTTAGTGATAATAGGTAGGGATTTATACAAATGAGATTATCTCACTGCCACCTCCTCCCCTTGGAAGATCAGTAATGAGATCATTGCAATATACAGTAGGATTCAATAGAGATATTAAGTCAGACTTCTTTGTGTTCCTAATATATGTACATGTGGCCCTTGGCTAGAATGCCACAACCCTTGCCCTGGGTCGAGCCCTAAGTAATGCTATCATCCGGATAGGATCAACCCAACTCATAAGCAACTGTCTCTAATATGACTTAAGAGCTTATCAACTGGCTCACAGTTCCTAATCCATCTCCGTTACCTTGCCATAGACTCTGAACTACCACCATGAATTATTTCTCTAGATTAAGACTTTATCACGTCAGAGCCTTGCTAACACTGGCACATTAACCCATTCACTATTTAGCATAATTCAGTTTGCATTCCATAGCAAGCTTGGCCCTAAGAGGGTAAGATGGGAGAAAGGCTCATCCTAGAGTGCTGGACAGGGATATGAAGGGGAGACCTGAGGAAGGGAAAGGTGTGGGAGGGAATGGCTGGATAAAGCAGAACAACACATGTGCTTACGTAAAGAGGAGAAAAGCAGGAACCAAAAGGAGGCAGGAAACAGAAGCTATGCAAATCCCTGACTTGGAACAGGTCCAGGTCCTCAGCAGTGGCTGTCAATGGTGGGTATACCTTTAATGGCATGGATGCAGAAACTGTTACGGGATCCTTCTGATCATACTGTTCTGTGAATTGTTCAGATACAGATACACTTAAAATGCAAACAGATCTAGTTACCGGTATTTGTCTTCACCAGTTTGGTTTTTTTGGCAGGGGAAGGGGAGATGAAACCACTTTTAAAAAGTGGCTTTTAAAAAGTTGATTCAAATAAATACAATGATTGTTTAGCCTTTTCAGCATCGACACGACCCTCACTGCATGTGTCCTGATCTTCCCCAGTAATTGATATCAAACTGAACAAGTGGGATCACTATTTGTTTTGACCCCCTCCGTTTCTCTCCTTTTAATGTTTCCACCAAAAATACTAGGCATCTTCTTTCACAACAATCTCTAACTTTATTTATTTAAAATAACAATAATAGCACCATGATACCATTTTCAGACACTATTCTAAATGTACAGTACATCCTAATCAATTCCTCATATCCCCCAAGGGGCATGTCTACACCTGTTCTGGGTGGCACTTAGATGTTCCGAGGGGTTGTGCTTCTGCTTGTGCCAGGAGTTATTTTCAGAAGGTTTCTGTCGCTTCCTCATTGTCTGTATTTTTCTTTTCATTTCTATTGCGGAAGACAGGTTTGAAGAATGAGTTCAATATCTCGGCCATTTCAGACCTATCATTAATTTCATGCCCAGCCTGATTTATTTGTGGACCCATTTTCACTTCAGTATCTCTTTTCCCCTGGTATATTAGTCAAAAGCTCTTCTATTATTTTAACCCTGTTTACTAGAATTATCTTTGCCACTACCTTGCGAGTCACACATGTTTTTTTTTCTGTTCATAATTCTCTTCTCTCCACATCTCAGCATGGATTTTCCTACTAGAAAATCTATACAAAATCATTTCCCAAATCACAGCAGGTATTTCAAGGGTCTTTATGTTTTCTCTCCTTGGTGGAATTGTGATCTTTCTGACCTTAATTATTCTAGTAGACAGTTTGGTCTTCCTTGCAGGCTTTGGTTGCTTCCTTTGCTTGTCAGAAAGGTGGCAGATCCCTGCTTCTAATCTCTTCTCCTGGGAGAGAGTTGGACCTGTGGATGCTGCCTATGCCACCTGCTCTCTTGGGACAGCCAGCAATCTTGAGAAGTCAGGCCCGGCTTGATGGATGTCAGAACAGCAGGGTGGCTCTGCCCTGAAGATTGTTGTGGAGCGTCTTCCTTCCAACTCTGGAATGAAGAGGCCTGAACAGCAGGGATGCTTGTCTGTTGTGTTCTCTGTCCCCTTTCTTTCCCACCATCTATAAAGATACAGAAGCCACAAATGTTACAAAGACCCAATTTAACTTCAGGGTCCCTAAGGCAAAATCAAGACAAAATGGAGAGAAATGTCGATAAAATCTACCACCAGCATTTTCCCTCGTTCCTCTCAAAGCATCTCCTGCTCCCGGGCATCCAGCCTCTTGTTCTGGTCCCCTAAGTGTCTGGTCATAACTTTCCATAAGCACACTGCCCAGGTCTGCCCTCCCAGAATGTGCTCCTCCTTTGGGACATCTCTACCCTGCCATGATTACTATCTTAGAAGGAGCTGAGCTTGATTGCTTCTCAGAAGAGACTGGCCAGCTCACAACGACACTGCTTGAGGGCTCTGAGCCTCCTCCAATGCTTCTTAAAAAATAATGGTGTCTTCTGTTACCCCTCCTACCCCCTAGGAAAGAACCCTGGGCTGTTGTCTGGACACTGTGAGCTCAACCCTATAATCCCAGCACTTTGGGAGGCCGAGGTAGGAGGATCACTTGAAGCCAGGAGTTCTAGACCAGCCTGGCCAACATAGTGAGACCCCATCTCTACAAAAACTTTTAAAAATTAGCTGGGTGTGGTGGGCAATACCTCTAGTCTTAGCAGCAGGATGGTTTGAGCCTGGGAGGTTGAGGCTGCAGTAAGTTATGATGGCACCACTGCACTCCAGCCTGGGCAACAGAGCAAGACCCTGTCTCTAAAAAGAACAACAAAAAATAGTTGACTCAATTTACTCAACAGCCTAAGTTGAAAGATACAATTGAAGTATCAGCAACAGGGCACATTTGGTGGGAGGTGGAAAAGGGAGGGAATTCACACACTGAAATGATTACAAAAGAGAAAATGGGGAGTTGGGAAAGATTAAAATTAGCAGTGAGGTGGATGATGTAGCAGGAGCAATGTTTCTTGCATTACAGATTGTCAGAGAAAAACAGGCGTCCTCTTTGTCCCCCAGAGCCAAGGAGGGGGCTTCCCCCAGCAGCTGGTCTTCCTCCTTCCACCCAAGGCCTCTCACCCTCTGGGGGGTATGAGTAGGCCACCGTCTCCTCCAGTCCTGTACTTCCACTGCTCTCCATCCCCCTCAGTTTCAGGACTGGCCCCAAGGAAAGCTTCCTTTTGCTCCTGGTATGGTTTGGCTGTGTCGCCACCCAAATCTCATCTCAAATTGTGACTCCTATAATTGCCACGTTTTGTGGAAGGAACCCAGTGCAAGATAATTGAATCATAGGTGTGGTTTCACCCATACTCTTCTCGTGGTACTGAGTAAGTCTCACGTGATCTGATGGTTTTATAAGGGGAAACCCCTTCGCTTGGTTCTCATTCTATCTTCCTTCCAGCAGGTAAGATGTGCCTTTTGCCTTCCAACATGATTGTGAGGCCTCCCCAGCCACGTGGAACTGTGAGTCCTTTAAACCTCTTTTTCTTCGTAAATTACCCAGTCTCGGGTATGTCTTTATCAGCATCATGAAAATTGACTAATACACCTCCTCTTTCAAAAGCCTGGGGAGAGCCGTGGTTTGCTCCAGAGCATCAGAGCTCCCTGTGTGGGCCCTGGGAACATTTCCAGCTAGACATGGGCTGAGCACTCCAGATCCATCACTTCATTTAATCCTCACAAAGGCTGACAATAAAGATGATGACATGAGGTGTACAGGTTTGGGTGATTTGCCCAAGATCCAACAGCTGGTAAGGGGTTAACCATTGTGTGTGCATCCTGAGTGTGGGGTTCCAACAAACCTGTCTCCCTTCTCCTTTGGTGTGTTTGGCATGATGTCATCAGGGCAGGAGATGAGGCTCTGGGCGGTGTGCGCAGCACTGGGTCCCTATCCACATTTCACACTAACTAGAAATCACTTATAATCCCTCCACCTAAAGGGATTGACATGACTTTTCTGAGACAATAACTACGGAAGGTGGAAATAAGAACTGATGTCTTGGAATCATAGGCCTACGAGCCTGAGATTGTTACATAAACAGAGAGGAACTTTGATATTATTTTCAAAGAAGGCTACCACAGAACTCATAAGAAGAGTGATACCCATGTGTTGCTGAAACTGCCTCTGCAAAGATGATGTCAGTGAGAGAACTGTAGCATGGCTGACTCCATCTTGCTTCCAGCCTCACAGAATGCTTGTCTTCACTCATTTCTGGGCATAAGCTGAGCTAACCATGGAGGAATTTAGTTTATAATTTAATTTTGAAGCAAAGGTGAAAATAGTCCTTCCCTAAAGCTGCTCCCGCCCTTGTTTGGGAGTCAAAATCGCCTTTGTAAGATGAAAAAAAGGTCACAAGACTAGGATTACAGGAGAGGCCTGAATTTTGCTAAAACGGAGGCATAGTTTCTATAAACCCTTATTGCTCAGGAGTCATGTGGCCAGAGGTCTGCTCCTATAGAAAACATTAGTATTGTAGAACCTAAGATTGATCTTTTGAGATGTTTTTCAGACCTTTGCATTCTGGCAACTGACTGACCCTACCTGTATTCATTGAGTTGACTCATGAGTCAACCAGTTCTGTGGCCCCCATCCAGAGGCAGACTCAGCACATGAGGGCTGTTTTCCGCACCCCTATGATTGCATCCTCAGCCAGTCAGAAGCATCCATTCCCTAGTCCCCTGCCCACCAAACTATCCTTGAAACACCTTAACATCTGAGCCTTCAGGGAAACTGATTTGAGTGATAACTCCTGTTCATCCATATGGCTGGCCTTGCATTAAATAAACTCTTTCTTGACTGCAATACCACGTTCTCAGTGAACTTTTTCTTTCTGTGCAGTGAGCAGGAAAAATCTGTCAAGTGATTACACGACAAGCCTCCTAAGTGCCAGGCACTGTGCCTGTGCTAACTGGGATCCTCAGGATAATTTTGCCAGGGAATTATTGCCTACCATACAGCTGACTGAGCCTAGGTGCAGAGAGGTTACATGCCTTGTCAAGGCCACACAGCTAGGAGGAAGCTGAGCCTGGATTCAGGCTAGGCCAGTTTGAATCAAGGTATACAACACTCCTGCTTCCCAAACACACACTTTATAGCTGTTGAAGTAGCAAGAATGGGTTCAGAAACTCATCATAGGAGACATGCCCAGACTGTGCACAGTTGTCCAAGAATCAGAGTTAAGAGGAACAGTCACGGGTGAGAGTGGGAGCCAGAGTGGAAGGAAAGGGAGGAAGGTTCTTCTAAAACAGATAAAGAAGGGGCTGAGCCTGCTGGGCAGCTGTCTGATGCCACAAAACTGTCACCAATATCTACCTGCTAACTCAGATCCCCCGAACCCTTCCTCACCTTACTGTGTGGGTATAAATGACTGTTACTCTGACCTTGGTGGGTAAGACCTGGAGTAAGTAAACAAACAAAACAAGCAGGTAAAACAACAGTGAGAGAAAGAAAGAGAAGAGGGAGGGAGGGAGGGAAGAAGGAAGGAAGGAAGGAAGAAAGGAAGGAAGGAAGAAAGGAAAGAGGGAAGGAAGGAAGAAGGAAGGAAGGATGGAAGGAAGGAAGGAAGGATGGAAGGAAGGAAGGAAAGGAAGGAAGGAAGAAAGGAAAGAGGGAAGGAAGGAAGAAGGAAGGAAGGATGGAAGGAAGGAAGGAAGGAAGGATGGAAGGAAGGAAGGAAGGAAGGAAGGAAGGAAGGAAGGAAGGAAGGAAGAAGAGTCCATTCATTTTTCTCACTTAGGTAGAATTTCCATCCTCCTCTGAGCATTAATTGTGCTCATGTGCATTTACATATGCTAAAAGCTGACAGCTGAGGTCAGTAGAAATTTTGGAAACAAATAAAGTATAATGTGGTGCTATGAATTAAGAATGAGTTTTGTTGTTTATATTTCAAACTATTGGATATGCCTCCTAAGAGTTACCTCCTTTAAGAAACTACAGGAAAGATATCTTAAGAGAAGAAGAATTATTGAAAACTATGGAGCATGTTTTACCAGATATTTTGATTAAAACATTTTTTTGGACATGAATTCCTTGGCCAATGAAAAGGACTAATAAAGGAAATCTGTTTGTCATTTCTCTCTGGCCCTAGTAAGTTTTCATTGTGCAAACATTTAAAGTGCCTTATTTTGACGGCATGTCAAGTTACAAGCTCGCCAGAGGTGCCCACATGCCTGGTCTGGCCCTGGTTTCAAGTAGCAATTTGAGCCAGCACTGCAAATCCAGCTGGATGACAGAGGTAAGTCCAGGAAAGATCAGGACAAGGCCAAGGAAACAGCCAAACTCTCCCAGGAGGGCCTGGAGGCTTCGATCAATTGTCGTTGTCTCCTGTCCCTCTTCCAGCAAAGCTATGGCTGTTTCCTGGCAGCCCTGCCCTGAAGGACTCATCTCATTGTGTCCTTTGTGAGGCCAAGTCCCGTGCGATGCTCTGCCTTCTCCCCAGCAAGGTAAGGTAAACAGGGAACTCCTCCCAGGGAAAGGCTGCTGGCCAGAAGAGATGGGCATTTCCTTAGCAGGATGAACGTCTGCATTGGCAGCAGACTTGCTGTTTGAGCTGGTGGAGAGGAGACGTGAGGCAAAAGGCAGAGCAGAGAAAGGAGGCATGGCTGGGACTGCCGGTGCTCCCACAGTTGGGCATGGCCAAGTGTGGGCCAAGTGGCTGTTGCAGAGTTTGCTGGTTTGGCTGACTCACCAGTGTGCCTTTGGAGAAGGCTGCTGTGGGAGCAAGGACCCCAGGAGCAACAGGCTGTGGGGGCAATGCTGAGGGTGGGAACAGACGGGTTTGGAAGTGGGGGAGGTAACGTGGATCTTCCTTGTGTGCTCCATAAGCTGGCCAGCACCTGCCCCCCCACCCTCAGGCAAGCTGTCCTGGCCAGAGACAGACTGGAGACAGCCAGATATACAAGGGAGAACAGTCCTTTTTCAAATCCTTTGTTCCCAAGCAAATTGGAAGGAAGGAGAGACCTGGAAGAGAGAGGTGGGTAGGAGAGGAGAGCAGCCTGTTTTGCTCTTTGTACCAAGGCTTCCTGGCTAGAGCCTGGCCCGTGGGAGGGTGGGGGAGGGAGGAATTGGTCATTCGACTGGATATGAAATAAATAGACACTTGAAATGGCCCTGGGCTGTTTTGGTTATTGAAAGTGAGTGGAATGTTATAAAATCTGCCTCAAATGTCATTCAGTGATGGGAAAGGGCATAGTTGAAGGGAGTGAATAAGAACAAAAAAAAAGTCACATTTGAATTCCTACTGAATTCAAACATCTCAATGAACTGGCTGCCCGTGTCCTACAGGGTCTGTCCCTGAGGGCTGGGCTGCATCCAGGCCAGTTAGAGGCAAAGCCAGGAGGGCTGGGGATATTGCAGCAGCATGTACATGGCCGAGGCCAGGGCTCAGGTCCTTGGGCTGCAGCGCTAGAGAAGATGAAGATGCTGGGAAGGGGAAGTGTGGGGGTTCAGTATGGAGCAAATGCGTGAGGCACATCCTGGTGGGAAACAGTGGGAGAATAGAACAGCCAGGTGAACTGATCTCTGGGCTCAGACCAAGGCTGTGCACCTGAATTTCTGCTGAAGATCCAGAAATCAGCCCCCAAAGGAACCTGGATCCATTTTCAAGGTGCAGCCTTGCTTTCAACTTCAGCAAATGATGATAGCAAGGTCTAAATCCTAATATTAACAACAGCAGCTTACCTTTATTGCAGGATCCGCATTTATTGTCATCATCCCCAGTTTATTGATGAAGACACTGTGGCCTACAAAGTGTGGCAGCTAGGTTACTTTCCACCAGAATTTGTCCCCACTTTCTAGAAGAGAGTTCTTAGTTGCTCTGACAAGCGGCTGCCTGTCCAAGGACTACACTTCCCAGCTTTCCTTGCATCCTTCTCCACTTTCTCTGGCCTCATCTCTTCGCTGGATGCTGAGGATGCAGAGGCCCTCAGGGGTGGTGGGGCCACAAGACCAGAGAGACTGGTTCCCCAAATCAGGGTGTAGAGGGAAGCTGTCCTCCAACCAGGAGCACTTGGCTTAAAATGAAAACGCAAATAAAAAGTAAACTTCTGTTATGCCAAGCTACCAAGATTTTGAAGTTCATTTGTTACAGCAGGCAGAATTATCCGAACTAGCACAGAGAAATGGAGTAAGTTTGACGAGCCATACAGCCAGGGAGTGGGAAGACTGGAGATAAACTCAGATCTGCCCAACTCCAGAGGAACACCCAGGCCAATCAGGTGCACAACCTGCCAATGCAGGTCTCATGTATGATGAGCTCCCCCTGCCTATACAGCCTGCGTGTCTGTTTTCGCACCTAATGCTATTGTAATAGGGCAAATGTGGGCTGACCCAAGGAATGGACACAGGATAACTATTCTGAGTCTGTGGGTTCCCCTCTGGAGTCAGCATCCGAGCTGCGGGACACTATGCTGAAACTTCATACCAACCCCACTTCCAGGTGGGACCAGACAGGACCAGACAGGAGGTCCACTTAGGTGTGGCCAGCAGACAATGTCTGTTTGGTTTTTTTTTTTAGGTTTTTTGTTTGTTTGTTTTGGATCAAAACATAGATGGGGCAGTCTTCCTAGAAAGGTACCTGTTCACTGGATTGTCCATGCTAACTCAAGGACCCTGGAGTAGGAACTGGAAATGGGTGAAGAAGTTCCACATATAGACTCCAGCAGAGCTTGGGAGCCATCCCGAGGGCTTCAGCTTCTGCTGTTTGATGTGGAATTGACCTGACAGTAACAGTGATAAGGACAGCTGACGTTTATCCAGGGCTTCCAGTGTTCCAGGCACTGAGCTCACACTGTACCATCTTGTGTCATCCCCACAGCAGTCTCATGAGTGAGGGTCTTCTGCCAAGTTCACTCTGTAAATGAGGAAATGAGGATGTAGAGGGAATAAGCCCCTTGCCCAGAGCCACACAATTACAGAGCAGCAGAGCTGAGACTCACAGCAAACTCTGCTTCCAGAATTCTGCTCTGAATCACTGGTCTCCAAATGCTCTGGATCTTGCTCTCCATCAGAGACAAAAAAGGGCAAAATTTAAAAATTCATTTTATACATGTGCAACTCTCACTAGGTACATTCAATGTCAGTAGAGCAGGAAGATAGGAAAAAACTAGTGACTTTCTAACGTTTCTTCTCTTGCCCTTGGGGCTGTCTGTGCACCCCTGGAGTGGGCATGCTCCCTTTGGAAGCAGGCTCTGGACCCCTCTCTGGATTGTACTCAGATGCCAGGACCACATGTGCTTCAATGGCCAGGGTCTTTTCCAAGTGCTCTAGAAGAGAACTCAGGGGATTTGGGAAGGCAGGGGAAACACTGATCCTACATTTTGTCCATTGCATTGGCTTCATCACAAGAGGCTGGGGCAGTTCTCAAGCCTTGTGGTTGCAAAGGCCTTGTAAGATTCAGATGACCACTAGAAGGCACGTTTCTTTTATAGAAATGTCCATAATGGCTGAAAAGTGAAAAGGAGTGAATGCTTCCTCAAGGGCCCGTGAGCTCCAGGAAGCCTTGGAGGTCAGGCTTTGATGGTCAGCATGCTCTCAGTGGAGGTCATCATTGATGGAAGCAGGGCGCGGGATCGGGCTGGTGGCAGCACGCAAATGTTCCACAGAGAGATAAAATACCCTAATAACCCTACTTTCATGAGGTCAGAAACCTGCATTTGTCTAGCTTGGCAAGGCATTGGAGATAGTGGAGGGGAGCCAGTACCATCTGGGCTTCTCCATGTGCAGAGCCTCTTCCCGAGAGTACATCAGGATGTCAGGGAGGCAGGCGGTCTCAGAGTGGGCTAGCAAGTCTTGGAAGGTGTCATTCATAAAATATTGAAACACCAAGGCTGCAGAGCACAAACCAAATGGCCATGACAGGTTCTGCACAGGGGAGAGTACAATGGAACCCGACCTCCATTCATTCCTGACTCATCCGGCTCAGTGGGCTCCAGTGTGTGTGGACTCCAGCCATGGGAGCAGGTCCAATGGTTCTGAAATCAGCAGAAGCAAGCACTCACCATGGATGGTCACTTTTGGAAGGGCACCACTCGCAGTTTTAAAACACTGTTCTGTTTCTTTGTAACAAAATATAGCAGAGTCTCAGCCAAAAAGAGGATGACACATAAACCTTTGTCCTAAAGCTATGTTGAGGGATTAAAAAAAGGGTGCAAGCCCTACTTCTGACCATGCCCAGGTTTCCGGGTGGCTAGCACAATCCAACAGGGAGGGGTAGGCTGCAGGGAGGAGAGAGTGATGGGGAGGAAAGAGTAATATGATATGATGTTCAATTCTACAGAACAACACATGTTCTAACATGTGTGAGACTGACTGCCTCTCCTCTATGAAGAGATGCCAGTGACAGCCAGGACTGGTGTAGGCTGTATTGAGCATCACAGTCATATGTGAGAGCCCAAGAGAAGCTATTCACTTTCTCAGGTAGGTGTCTCCCTCTGACTGCTCATCCCCTTCTTACAGAACCTGCCAGACCCCTTTTCAGGGAGTCCTCTGCAGACAGATAGAGGGAAGAGGCAGCCTGCCCCAACCCCGAGTTAATTGAACCAAGGTTGGACACTGAGTTCCCCCAACCCCCACTAAGATGGGCCTCTCTCATCCTCTTTTGTGGAATTTGAACCAAGCGACTCATGTAATTTCCTCTGGGGTCTCGAAATATGAAGAGATTTAACACAGAGATGGGTGGGAGGTGGGCAGCCATGTTGGATCTTCCATAGAGAAATAAGGACATTGTGTCTACAGAGAGACACACACACATAAGGAAGATGGGGGCAGAGATGCAGAGATGAGCTCAGCAGCCCTGGATCAAGTGGCTTAACAGACCCCTGTCCTTGACTCTCCAGACCCCAGTTGTGGTCCCATGTGGGGCCTGCTGCATGCCCTGTCCTTGGGTTCTTTGAGCTACCCTTGTAGCCTCCAATAAATCCACTTTGCCCTGAGCTAGGAAGAACAGTTCTTGTGCCAAGTGATTCTGGACTGAGACACCCTATACCCTGCCAATGCAGGAGGCCAGTGTGGGATTCTGGAGCCCCAGGTGACACAAAGATTTCCTCCTACCTTAACCCAGCATGCATTCACCGACTCTCCCCACATGCACACGAGGCATGACACACACCCATGCACATGCTTTCTCTCAATGCCCGCTTCAGTTCCTAAAGAATGAGGAAATAGCAGAATCACTTCCCTTTCATCAGTTGACATCAGCATTCATGTTTTTGTGACATTCTACGTGTCTCCAACATCTGTGATGGCAGCGCCTCAGAAAGGGACATAAACTGGGAAGTGGGTGGAAGTGACAACAATAGCCTTTATTTATATGCTTCTCCCTTAAACAGGTGGATCTGGGGGAAATATTTTGAGCTCTATTTAATGCAGAGCTAAGTGGAGATAATTTGATTCCTTTTGCTTCCTCAGATGTGGTTTGCAGAGGGAACTTCACAGGCTCCCTGGGATTGCTCACATTTGGCAGCTAAAGTGGAATCACCAATCCAAAATACTCACCCCAGGCGTGGGGTCACTCCCAGTGGCGGAGCTGCCCTGCATTTCCATTGCCTGGACTGAGGAATAGATGAAAGGGGAACCACACCAGAGTGGTGGCCTGGGATGTGCCTACTCCCTAAGCCAAGCTTCTCTGTCCTGAGTGGGCTTAGGGTCCCCTGCAGCATGGGTGTTAAATGCTGCTTCTAGGCCTCACCCTCAGAGCTTCCAGTTCAGTCGAGTCCAGGTCCCTAACCTGTCGTCGTCCAATTGATTTTGATCAGGTGCCCCATGGCCCCACTTTGAGAAGCAGATCAAGTCCATCTGTGCATCTTCCCAGTTGTCCCTAAAAATAAGGTTAAAAAAAGGCACCAGTTCAAAAATCCAGCTTATTTGTTTGAAGTTCAGGTTTACAGTTCCTCCAATTCTCAGATCACAGAAGAAGCATCTGGAAGGAAATGACCCCTGCACCCACCACACCCCAACTACAGCCAAGGGAGTTCACGCCCACAACCTCTGGGTTCCTTCTATGGCAGGGAAGCCTTTGATTCTGCACCTACTCCTCGAGTCTAGTGGTCATAGGCAGCCAGTGGACATTTCTGGGTTTTGGGTCAGCTGCAGCTGCATTCCTGGGCAGGGGCTGTGTGATGTGCTGAGGGTGTCTTGGAAGGGTCGCTGGAATCCACTTACCTGGGATGCTGCTCCTAATCACCCCTTTTCCAGCTGCTGCTGGGGTCACCTGCAATATCAGTTCAGCCACGCAGGTGATCCAACTGGCTTTGTTTCACCCATCCTCACTAGAATCTCAGTTTAACCAACAGGGCTCCAGTGTTGTTTTCATGACAAACCCCCTATCTTAAGTCAGGGCTCTGGTAAGCGGCCCCTGCCTTGATTCCTACGCTTGAGTTTCCTTCTTGATAATCTACCCATTCTTTAGTTTTCCCAAGGCTGAAATTCTACTTTCCTATCTTCAAAAAACTTCTCCCTGGGGACAGAGAGTCTGCTTTTGTAGACAGATTTTGTAGACATCCAACCCTGCTGTCTGCTGGCTGCCCCTGTCACCATGCCCTGCCTATGTGACGTGATACCACCTTTGGGGTTCCCAATTTCTCACCACCTGCCTGGACTGCCCCCTGTGCAGTAGCCAGTCTCTAGAGCCACCCTCTACCCACCTGGCCTTGCTTTCTACCATGTTTCCCCACCCAGTCCACCTTGGGACTATTCCAACTTGCTCCTGGCAAAGGGCTATTGAGTTTCTAGGTCTCAGTCCCTCTTCACCAGGCTTGTCTAAGGCCTAGTTCCAACAGATTTAAAGGCAACTGGAGCCCAGGATCATTGGCTCATGCCTGTAATCCCAGCACTTTGGGAGACTGAGGAAGAAGGATCATTTGAGCTCACGAGTTCAAGGCCAAGCCACTCTGCTTCTATAAGAAAAAACAAAAAACAAAAAACACACACACATTAGTCAGACGTGGTAGTGTGCCTGTACTCCTAGCTCCTTGAGAGGCTAAGGCAACAGGACACTTGAGTCCAGCAGATGAAGGTTGCAGTGAGCTATGATTGCACTTCTGCATGCTAGCCTGAGCGGCAGAGTGAGACCCTGTCTCCAGAAAAAATAAATAATTTAAAATAAAAAATAAAAATCATCTCCCAGGGGTATAATTGTTTCTCGCTTAGCTTCTAAACTGGATTGAAATATGAGTCAGGGCTCTTGGTTAGAAAACTGGTACCCCTGCTATTTAAGCAAAATATAAGGCTTTGTGAAGAAAATAAAACACGGGGGTGAGAAGCAGAGAGGAATGAGTAGAAATAGGGAGACTGGTGGCTATTTCCCCACAAATCTTAGATTGTATCCTGGAATCTTTCCTTTCCTACTCTTTGAATCAGCCTGGGCTCTTAGAAAACAACCTGAGGCACTGTCCTCCTGAGTCCCCCTAGGGTGACTAAGCAATTGGAATGCTTCTGCTGCTTCCCTACTCTCAGCCCCTCTGGGGTCACATGTGACATCTGGATGCTGTTCTGCCATCCACTCTAACAGCCTCTTTGTACCTCTCTGCTCTTGGTCCCCTGGGAAGCAATGTAACGTGGGTGCTGAGAGCATTCACTCCAGTGGGGTGGTTTCAAATCCCAACTCTGCTACTTATCACCTGTCTGACCTCAGGCAAGTCACTTAGTACCTCTGACCTCAGTTTCCCCACCTGAAAAGGAGCGTATGTTTGGCATATACTTATGAGGCTGCTGTGAGGATTAAATGAATTAAATATGTATAAGGTTCTTGGAACAGTTCCTGGCCCATAGCAAGCACTATCCTGTATAAGCATTCTTTATGATTATTATGGCTCTCTCTCCATTCTAGTTACTTTTCTCATCATCTTCTTTACTGCCCAGTCTGGTCTGCATGCATTCCCATAAAGTTTCTATAATCTCTTTCACCTCCATTCATAACACTGTAACATCTTCCTCAATTTCAGCTCGATTCTGAGCCCATCTCCTCTAATGTGGAATCCACACTTTCCTAACAAGCAAGAGAGTAGCCATTTTTATTAGGGATCCTTAATCAGAGTTAATATTTACTCAAGATTTTAGTGAAGCTTCTACTATCTGGACTGTCAGATTTGGAGTCAAAGGTGGTGCCTGGGTTTCTCTATGCTTCTCATGTCCTGCCTGATACTGGGCAGCCAGTGGCATGCTCTCTGCAAGCACTGCTTCCCTTCACTGTACACTCCAGAATATCCTTTGCATGTACTAGGCTGTTTATCTACTAGGTGCATAGTTGGTTTGGCCAATAGCTAGACCATCATTTAAAGACTGTTACATGGAGCACTCTCTGGCTGTGTGATTGCCATGACTGCATGATGGAATTGTGAGACAAAAGCGAGACCCTGTCCATAATGAAGAACCCCCTTAGAAGAAGTTCTTCTTCCAAGTCCATAAAACAAACTCATCTTAAATTGGTTACTAGGGTCCAAAATTCCAGGACTTTCACCAGAATACTTTACAGATCAAAGTTAAGTAGGAAAATTTAATAAAGCTACAGCCTCAGGTGTGATTATTCTCAAAGCATGACATTTACATCAGTTCACCAAAATTTCCCCTTTAGGCCACAACGTTTCAGTAATTCGGGTCTTTAGTAGGGGAGATAATATTTTTTGCCATGCTATAAGTTCTTTTCTTTTAGAGGTATATATTTTCTGCAGTGAACACCAAGAATGTTAAAGGGCCATCAATTTAACTTTGATTTCATAAAGTGAGAGGAAAGTGGCGCCAGGCTGCAGCACTTTTGCCAGGGGGTGGCAATTAAGCAGGTTGAGAAGGGACTTGAGCAAGGCAGGGACTCACTCTGAAATGAAATTACTGGAATTTGCTCTGTCGGAACTGTGATTCATGCAGAGATCTGAGAAGCAAGCCTAAAGACTAATGAAACTATCTTCCTTTAAACTCCAAGCTAAGTAGCTAACAAGCCCTCTCTACCTTGTTGGTAAAGTCAGATTTTTTTTCAGCTTCGTCACAGAAGGTGTCCCTGATAACTGGTTCTACAATACTCCATGTTGATAGAGAACCTTCATTTTCCACTTATCTACATATTGATTGCATAAACATATGTCCCCTAGGGAATTTGTAGTGGCTGTAAACTTCAAAGGCTTCCTCACATATTTATAGCTGGAAGAAAGGCCTCAAGGGAGTGTTGTACCTTGACTGAGGTGCCCCCCTGGAACTCCAGGCTTATTGGTGGGACCACTAAATTCCAAGACTAGTGTCTCAATTCAGAAGATACAGGATTTAGCAGTCCACTGCTTTTGATTTCAAAAGACTAATTTATTCACTGATATTGGGGGATCAGCCTAGGAACCAGCACGGGTGATTTATCTGAAACATCATTCCCTTTCCAGACAGGAAGTACAAGAGGCAGATGAAATTATGGATCAAAAGTTATAGTGTGTGTAAAAGAGTAAAAATACTTGGAAATTGTTAAGGGAATATTTGTTCCAACTAATGTTCTCTTGGACCCAAGGTGTCATAGTATACTGTATGCACAGTTACTGTATCACACTTTTGTCTCTCTTTCCTGCTCTACTATTATATCCTAAGGTCAGAGTCTGGGTCTTGTTCAGCTTTGTGTGCCTAGTGCCCACAGCAGAGTCAGCACTCACTAAAGGCTTATTAAATAAATGCTGAATTAAAGAAGGAAGGCTTTGTTTTTGATCTTGAAAAATAAGTTAGTTTCAGGGCAGTGAAATATTCTGTATGGTACTGTAACATTGGATACATATCATTACAGCCCATAAAATATACAACAAGAGTGAACCCTCATGAAATCTGTGGACTGTGGGTGATGGTGTGTCAAGGTAGGCTAATGAATTATAGCAAATGGACCACTCTGGTGGAGGATGTTGATAGTAGCGAAGACTGTGCAGTGTGTGGGGACTGGGTATACATGGGAATTCCCTGTAGTTTCCACTCGATTTTCGTTACCAAGCTAAACTTGGGTCTGCTTGCCCAGCATGCAGAAAAAGCTAAACATTGACACCTGGATTTGAAGTGAGAGAAACTGAGGCATTTATTGCAGAATGCCAAGCAAGGAGAATCAGGCAGCTAATGCTTAAGATCCAACATCCCCAGTGGCTTATAAGCAAGGGTTTTTAAAGGGAGGAGTATATTGCAGGAAAGCAGAAGTTACAGGCAAAATCATAAATCAATACATGGAAATTACATATTGACTTAGTCTAAGAAGGCACGATATCCTGAAGCAGGGGATTGCAGGTCATAGGTGGATTCAGAGATTCTTTGATTTGCAGTTGGTTAAGGAGGCGAGGCTTTGTCTAAAATCTTGGGGTCAGCAGAAAGGAATGTTAAGGTCTGGCCTGGGAGTGTGACTCTCTCCAGGCCCCCCAGGAAGAAATTTAAAACAAAGAACAACTGTCAGAGTTCAGTCCTCAGTTCCCCTTTATTTGAGATCTATGTGACGGCAGTCAGCATTTTCCATCTGGTGGGGGGTCCTGGTTTCTGAAAAACAACTCTGAAACATATGTTAAGATGTTATCTTTAGCTTCTATAGGGAACCAAACATCTTGTGACTAACTTACTTGAGTGGGTATTAAGCTTATTGTTAAACACCTTCATGCTTAGTGGGTTATTCACTTATTTTCCAAGTCTAGGTGCCTGGAATTTAATTCCAAGCTAGGTGCCTCGAATTTCCCTTGAAGGGACTAAAGATTTTTCCTTTATTTTCATGCCTGGGGGATCTGGAGGGCTCTAAGTGGGGTCCCTGCACCATCTCGTTTTGCTGTGAACCTAAAACTGCTCTAAAAAATGAGGTCTATTTAAAAAAAAAAAAGCCAGATTTCAAAATGGAGTGATGGTGAGTAAAGTTATTCAAGGCAGAGAGAACATCATGAGGAAAAATACTGAGGTGGTGGTCCTGTGTAGGATGAGGATTAGAAACACAGACTCAAGAAAATTAGTGACTTTCCAGTTTGGCTTCTGGAAACTATATATGTAAGGGGAATCATGAGAGATAAGAACTGCAAAACAGTCCAAGGAGAGACGATGAAGGCCTGGGGTAAACTAAAATCTTCAACTTAGTTGAGTGGGCAACAGGGAGTCACTGAAAGCTTCTCAGGTTACATTGCAGCAAGGATTAAAGTTGCTATTAAATCTGGGTCAAATTGTCAGATTCCTTTATTTCATCTAGGTTAGTGATCTCCAATTGCACTGCATCAATTACTCCCTTCAGGTATAAACAGCAGAAGCATCAAATATATTTGCCTAGGGTCACAATGGGTTGTACACTTCCTCACTATTTCCTCACTCTACATTCAGATAGTTTCAAAACAAAAACTTACTGTGATTAGACTCAATGTTTTCTTTTTTTTATTACTTCCCCCTACTTTTGCCTTTTTCTTTTAGCTTCAATACAATATCTATCCCAGATCCCTCCCAGAGATGTGCAGCGAAGGAGGTAAGAGCAGAGATCTGGTTAAAGAAGTCAGGATGGGGGCAATCGGCATGATGCCCAGGAAGCTCTACAGCTCTTAAAGAGACAGCAGGAAAAATGCTTATCTAGAAATTTCCTCGTGCCAATACTCCTTATTCCAGGGAACTGCAGAGAGGATAGAGAAGCCACCCTCAGTCATAAGAGGAGCTCGCTCTTAACCATCACCAGGGAGCGGCACTCTGAAACTGGCTGTCAGTGAGATTCCCTTCTGACCAGATCCTCTGTTTGGGCTGCTGAGAACACCCACTTTATGGGGATACCACCTTATAGTAAAGGCACCAATGAGAATGCTTTATGTGGGCTGGGATGATAAATTCAGATAGTATTGATATGGGTTGGGGGGAAGTGATGGGAGGAGGAGGGGGAGTCCCTGGTGAGGGCTCCACCCCCTGGCCTGTGCCCACAGACCTAGGTGAGGACAGGCATTTCTGTTTTCCTGCACAAATGTTGCATTTTCCAAGACCCCCTTGGCCCACCATGCCCCCATCCTGTGCCTATAAAAACCCTGAGACCCTAGAGGGCAGAGACACAAGCAGCTGGACATCGAGAGGAACACACTGGCAGAAGAGCACACCGACAGGCACCGGCAGATGCCGTCAGGCCATGGACCAGTGGAACAACACGGAGTTTGGCCAGGGCGGTCAGAGGAGAGCCCTGCTTCTAGGCTGCCCGACTCCAGGGTAAAACCACCACCTTCCCACTCCATCCCCCTTCTGGCTGCCCCATCCACCTCACTGAGAGCTACCATCACCCAATAAAACATTTTGCACCCATCCTCCAAGCCCAAGTGTGATCCAAGTACACCAAGGCAAGAAGCCAGGATATAGAAAGCCCTCTGTCCTTGTGATAAGGCAGAGGGTTGAAATGAGCTGATTAAACCAAGCTGCCTACAGATGGTGAAAGTAAAAGGGCACACTGTAACATGCCCACTGGGGCTCCAGGATCTGTAAATATTCACCCCTAGACGCTGCCATGGTGTCGGAGCCCACAATCCCCATGATCTGCCCATCTACCTGCTCTCCCTAGGGGTTTTGAGCAGTGGGGCACTGAAGAAGCGAGCCACATCTCCATCGCATGCCCTGGAGGGGGACAAGGAAATTTTTCCATTTCAGTATGGAATACTGAGATGGTAGGAAAGACAGGTAATTACTGTAGCATTAACCTGGAAGCACAGAGAGGAGATGGTGAAAGGAAACAGATTGGGTAAATAATAATGCTAGGAACCAGCAGTCCATTCTACTGCTTTGCGATATTTCCTAACTTTCTCTCCATGGGATTCTCACCATTGTGGAGACCCAGTAAGAAGAGAAGGGGGTGGTTAGCACAGTGGTTCCTAGGTCAGGAAGAGTTCTGGACAGGCTAACATTTGAAATGATCCTAATGCAATAGCTGAAATGTAGTAAACTCTGCCAATTCCTGTTCAACGGGCTTCACCTGGATTACCCCTCACTGTAAGGCAAGTTCTATTATTAAGTCCCTTCCACAGGTGGGGCACAAGGTAAAAAGAGGTAATGTAACTTACTGATGTTTACAAGGTATGTAAATAGCATATCCTGTCTGTCTATCTCCAGAAACGGTGCCACTCATACTGCTGAAGAAAGAGCTAGTACAGAGACAAAGGTGAAATGGAAAAACATAGGCTGTCTTTGGACAGCTTATTCCCAGATTGTTTTTGGGAAGCATTTTGGTTTGGCATTCTCCCAAAATGCTTTTCAAGACCCTTTATATAAAAACAAAAGTCTCTTCCTTGCCTGTTTCTGTTCCTGGTTCAAACTTCCACAGCCTCATCCATGCCTTATCCTCTGTCTATGAGTCACACAGCATGCATACCAGGGCAGGTGGCTATTTTGGCTAAGGACACAAAAACATAGGCAGAAAAGGTCGATCCATGTGCCTGTGTGTGCATGTATGTATGGTGCATTCTTGCAGGGCAGGGAGCTGCACTCTGCCTTAGAGTCTGGGATGGGCTGTGTAGGTGGGTAGTTCAAGGCCAACTAGTTCTGGAAGGCTGTTTTGCTTTGTGTTTGTTTTCCTTTTGGAAAATGTCAAGTTATTTAAACTTGACCAACAATCACTGATAAAAATCTTACAAAGTATTTTCCTCTGAAAGCAGATAGCATTTGGCCAGCCACTCTTGATTATAGTATGTTGCAGGGAAATGAAAAATGACTTTCTTCTACCCCTCTATGTTCCTTGGCTGGGCTACGAATTAAATTGGCATGAGACAGATGAACAGGAGAAAAAAACATATTTAATTACGTACGTACGTATAGGATTCTCACAAATAAGAGACTTAAAGAGGGTCAGATGACTGAGGCTTATGTAGCTTCCTGAGATACAGAAAAGACTAGGGGATTGGGGCTTAGGGCTTATGGAGTGGGGGTGGTGACCCAAGTTATGGTAGGGTTAGGGGAGGAAACGTATAGTGAAAAAAGGTTGACTTGCTATGCAGATAAGAAGCCTTTCAGGTAATAAATTTGTCTCTGAGCAGCCTTCACAAGATTAGGTGATTGGTCTGTCTGGGCATGGTGTCAACTTCCAATCTTTCTCTTCTGTGATCTGAATTAATCTTCTCTGTTTGAGAAGATTCCTAGGTAAAGGATTCATGACAATTGAGCTCCTTTTGCAGGATCATCTTTAGGCAGGTAAGGGGAGCTCAGGGAAGCCACTGCCTGCATGTGCTAATATTCCCCCCAAGTGCCCTCACTTCAAAGTAAGCAGCATACTGAAGTGTCATATCTTGGGGGTGGCATTTCCTGAACTGCTTCAATGTATATGCCCTTCCATGATACAGGATAGTTAGGTGTGGGCAGGGTGAGAGCTCAATGCAGAATTGAGGATTAATATGATTGCAGTTATGAATAAGGCCTCCAGATCCAGGACCTCCCCATATCCCCTCCCTTAAGGGCCTTAAGTGTCTGTTATTCTGTTTCCCTTTTCATTCAACTATCAAGAAAATTTAGTGTTTTCAAACGGGCTAAGGAGAGACTCTGTGGGGAAAGAAACCCTTTGACCATCCAGATACAACCCCAGATTGCCCGAAACGTGGCCGAAATTAATGGTATTATTGTTGGAATCAGTCCTAATGTTCACCAATCAAAGATTTTAAAAGTCTTAAAAGAGCCATGGGGTAGGCTAATGAGGTACCTAAGAGAAAACAGCATGGGCATGTTTTGAGTCCACAATATGAACCAACAAGTCCCTAGGTGCAACATTTGCCATGTCATCTCCCTGTGGCAATGTGAAAGAAAGTAAAATTAGGGACTATATTCAGAGAAATAATACCATGACCAAGGCCTTTGCTTCACGTTGCTGCCTGTGAAGCAATATTCTGCCTGTGTGCAAATATTGCCACAACCCCTAAATGGAAGCACTTAGGAGACAGAATTTACCAACATGCTCTTCATCTTGGGTGGAGTCAGGAGCTGGGTCAAGTAAGGATGGGAAATGCAATGGAGCACCAGTGAAGGCCTCACAAGGAAAAGAAACTAGGCAAATCACACGGATTTGCATGGCCAGAGGAGCTCTGGGGCTGTCATCCTGATGGAAAAACCTTAGACTTGGAGGCACAGAACACAGATGAGTTGCCTGCCCACTCCCTCAGTTCTCCCAAAACTGCTACATAGCCAGAACCTTCTAGATGCAGAGAGGTTAACTTATTACATACTGTGAATGCCTTAGGTTGTGCATTAGGACTTAATTTTTTCCAGGGAGGTCCCTGGTTGAGAAATTGCCTTTTTTTTAAGTGTCAATAATATTATTTATTAAGGAAAAATCAACTTTTCAAAACTCCAGGGGCCCAGTAGGGATGTTGACCTGCAAGTTGGAGGAGGCCATTTCAAACAAATACAGTATGCACAGGCATTATGAGGGATGCAGATGTGACTGGGATCGTATGAAGCCTGTTTCTGAGATTCTGGTAAGATCAGCTCAAAGCCCTCATCCAAGCCCCGTGGAGAGTTGGTTGCCTCCCTAAGATTTTTGTGGTTTCCCAAGGATTTTGCCTTCTCTGATGCCTTTGGCCCCAGCAGGCTATCTTAACAGAATACTTGCCATCCACTTTGTGTCATTTAGGTCTTTATTTCTACCCTAGTGTTGATAAAAATACGGGACTCATAGTCTTTTCTTGAATTACTCAAAACCCTCATCTGATGTCTTTGTGTATGCAGTGAACTTACCTGGAAGAGTTTCAGCAGCAGCAACATTAGCAACTTATGATTAAATATCAGAGCTCTATAGCCTAAAAGAGCTTTGTCTACCCATCAGGTGGCCAGCCCTGTCTGCCATCTCCAGTCCTCAGAGCCCTCCTTCGTATGCCTAGCTTTCAGCAGTCCCTGCCTTATACTCGGCTCAGAGCTTCTCTTTATACTCAAGGACTCCATTCAGCTCAGGCTTAGAGATGACTGCTTGAAATGGAATGATTATTTTCACACTAGGCATCTCTTTCCTCTCCAGGCTGTGGTGGAGAATCTGGAGATGTGATTTCTTTCCAATGACATAAGATAGATAAAATGATTTCTGTCTTTAAGAGCCTTAAATCCAGTTGGAAAATCATTTAATAATTAATAGGTTGTATGGAAAAAGAACACGGTCAGAGTTAGAGACGTGTATTCAATCTTCCAGTGCTGCCCTGATAAGCCAATGACCTTGGACAAGTTACTCATACAGTTTCTCATCTGTAAAATATGGATTCTATCATGCAATGTTGAGAGCTGTTATAGAAATGAAGCTATATGTTTAAAATGGCTAACACACTGCTGGCATCATGGCACGCAGTAATAAAGTCCAGAAATTTTTATTCATTCCTAAAATAGCTGTCATGCAGTAGATGAATATTAAGTGATAGCTACCTTCTTAAGAACAATATCTTAAGTGTTAAATAGAACATCAGCAACATATGAGATGGTGTGAAATAAAGTAAACATGGAGGAATTCTTTTCCTTCAAAGAGTGTGATTTTCTTTAAAGGGCCTCTGAAATAAAACAAGAATGCATTCCACAGAGGGCTTAAAGACAAAACAGTTCTCCATGTCTCCTTGTTCAACCCAACAGGTTAACTCAGTATTTCTCTGGTGTATACTGCCTTTGTGGCCAAAGATCATATTGCACATAAACATTTGTAAGCAGTGGGTCATACTTCAGGAAGAGTTGTGAGGTAAAGGAAGCAAGCACTTGTGGAGGAGGGTGATGTAAACATTTAGAAACACTTAGATAGGGACCTTGGGCAAACAAACAGAGGAAAGGAGAGAATTTGAATGATCCCATGAGCAAAGTGGAAATGATGCAAGTATAATCTCATATATTTTCTAAATGTCTGAAAGACTCATAAGTAAAACATCTTAGAAAGATGAGAGTCCATTGATTTTTATAATTTAAAATTTTCCTACAGGAGATGTATTAGGGTTCTCTAGAGGGACAGAACTAATAGGAGATATATATATATATATATATATATATATATATATATATATATATATCTCATGTATTGCATACATATATATATGAGTTTATTAAGTATTTAGTATTAACTTACACTATCACAAGTTTCGCACAATAGGCTGTCTGCAAGCTGAGGAGCAAGGAGAGACAGTCCGAGTCCCAAAACTGAAGAACTTGGGTCTGATGTTCAAGGAAAGGAAGCATCCAGCATGGGAAAAAGACGTAGGCCGGCAGGCTAAGCCAGTCTCCCCTTTTCATGTTTTTCTGCCTGCTTTATATTCCCTGGCAACTGATTAGACTGCCCACCAGATTAAGGGTGGATCCGCCTTCCCCAGTGCACTGACTCAAATGTTAATCTCTTTTGGCAACACCCTCACAGACAAACCCAGGATCAATACTTTGTATCCTTCAATCCAATCAAGTTGACACTCAGTATTCACCATCACAAGTCCACCCCTTGTCAACTTGAACACATACACGTCTCCTTGAAATCATACATAATCTTCAAATAAAGACAATAATAAGGTCATAATTACACCTAACATAATACAACTATCCTTCATACAACCAGAAACGCACTGACCCCCAACCCAAATCTGTTACACAAGGTTAACAATACTTAAATCCTGATATGAAGTCAATAAATCTTATGTTTTATTGATGTTTATTGATGTTTCCACATGATAAAGGAAAAAGAAATAAAGATGTTTTCTTAGTACAATTGTATACATGCACACAGATGTTTTTAGCAAAAGAAGGAGGAAATACTCGTGACAATTACAATGCCCATTTCTGCAGCTGGTCACGTGGTGGTAGCTAGTATTGATGACTACCTTCTTCTACTACCCATTCTGTATTCCCTTTGTCTTCAGCAAGCACCTCAGCAGGTCGTGGTTTTTTCCTGGTGGAGTGACCCAAACCTTCAGTCCTGAGGGGTCTGGGCCATTTGCAGTTCTGCCAGGATTTGGCTGTTATAGTTTCCCATAATCACAGGGCATAGTAATACTAACAGACACCCTAATGGATCTCCTGAATTCCATGTATACTGTTCCTTACCTCCGTTGTGGAGTAGCACACTGACTTCATCTTGATAGTCTGGGTCAATCACCCCAGCCAACATTGTAACTCCCTTCTTAGCCTGTTGACTTAAAGGTAGGAGGAGCCCAAAGTGTCCAGGTGGCAATCTTAACTTCCAGTGTAATGGTATCACTGTTGTGTCTCCTAGTGGCAGAGTCCCTCCCTCTGGAACTAAGACCTCTAGGCCAGCAGAATGTAATGTCGTGGGAACAAGAAGCAAAAACTTTGGTAGTGAATCACTAGGGGTGATTGTGAGGGTGCCACTTCCACTTCCACTCCTTGATTCCTGGACTCATGAATCCTGGCTATGGGAGAAACCATACCACATATTGGACATTGATTCAGAGCATACACGACCTTCTGAGAACTTTGCCCAAGCCCTGCAAAGTATTATCACCTAGTTGGTGTTGTAATTGTGGCTTCAAAAGGCCATTCCACCATTCTGTCAATCCAGCTGCTTCAGAATGATGGGGAACATGGAAAGACCAGTGAATTCCATGATCATGAGCCCACTGCCACACTTCTTTAGCTGTAAAGTGAATGCCTTGGTCAGAGGCAGTGCTGTGTGGAATACCATGGCAGTGGATAAGGCATTCTGTGAGTCCATAGATGGTAGTCCTGACAGAAGCATTGCAAGCAAGATAGGCAAGCCCATGTCTGGAGTAAGTGTCTATTCCAGTGAGGAGAAATCTCTGCCCTTTCCATGATGGAAGAGGTCCAATATAACCAACCTGCCACCAGGTAGCTGGCTGATCACCTCGAGGAATAATGCCGTATCAAAGGCTGCTGGCCCTTGATTTCTGCTGCTGGCAATTTGGACACTCAGCAGTGGCCATAGCCAGGTCAGCCTTGGTGAGTGGAAGTCCATGTTGCTGAGCCCATACAAAATCTCCATCCCTGCCACCATGGCCACTTTTTTCTTGGGCCCATTGGGCAATGACAGGGGTGACTGGGGAAAGAGGCTGAGTGGTGTCCACAGAACGGTCATCCTATCCACTTGATTATTAAAATCCTCCTCTGCTGAGGTAGTCCATTGGTGAGCACTCACATGGGATACAAATATCTTCACAGTTTTTGACCACTCAAAGAGATCCATCCACATACTTCTTCTCCAAATTTCTTTGTCACCAATTTTCCAATCACGCTCTTCCAAGTCCCTGACCATCCAGCCAAACTATTGACTACAGCCCATGAATCAGCATATAATCGCACATCTGGCCATTTCTCCTGCCATGAAAAGTGCACAACCAGGTGCACTGCTCAAAATTCTGCCTAATGGGAAGATATCCCTTCACTGCTGACCTTCAGTAATGTCCTAGAAAAGGGCTGTAGTGCTGCAGTTATCCACTTTCGGGTGGTCCCTGCATATTGTACAGAACCGTCTGTGAACCAGGCCCTAGTCTTCTCTTCCTCTATCAACTGATCACAGGGAGCTCCCCATGAGGCTGGGGAACAGAAGGCAAGGGGACAGGAATAGAGATCGTGGGCATTTGAGCCACTTCCTCATGTAATTTACTTGTGCCTTCAGGACCTGCTCGAGCCTGATCACATATATACCACTTCCATTTGATGATAGAATGCTGCTGCGCATGACCCACTTTATGGTTAGATGGGCCAGAAAGCTCCCAGTTAAGATAGGCAGTTCAGGTTGCATGGTGACTTGATGACCCATAGCCAAACGTTCAGTTTCCACCAAAGCCCAGTAACAGGCCAAGAGCTGTCTCTCAAAAGGAGAGTAGTTATCTGCAGAAGACAGCAGGGCCTTGTTCCAAAATCCTAATGGCATCCCCTTTGATTCACTTATGGGAGCCTGCCAAAGGCTCCAAACAGCATCCCTATCTGCCACTGACACCTCAAGCACCATTAGATCTGCTGGGTCATATGGCCCAAGTGACAGAACAGCTTGCACAGCAGCTTGAACCTGTTGCAGAGCCTTCTCTTCTGGACCCCACTCAAAACTGGCAGCCTTTCAGGTCACTTGATAAATGGGCTGAAGTAACACACCCAAATGAGGAATGTGTTGCCTCCAAAATCCAAATAGGGTTACTAGGCATTGTGCCTCTTTATTGGTTGTAGGAGGGGCCAAATGTGGCAACTTATCATTCACCTTAGAAGGAATATCTCAAGAGGCCCCAAACCACTGGACCTCTAGAAATTTTACTGAGGTAGAAGGTCCCTGAATTTTAGTCAGGTTTATATCTCAACCTCTGGCATACAAATCTCTCACCAATAAGTCCAGTGTGTTTGCTACTTCTTGCTCACTGGACCCAATGAGCGTAATGTCATCAATGTAATGCACCAGTGTGATATCTCATGGAAACAAAAAGCAATCAAGGTCTCTTCTAATAAGTTGATGACACAAACCTGGAGAGTTGATATATCCTTGAGGTAGGACAATAAAGGTATATCGCTGGCCATGCCAGCTGAAGGCAAACTGCTTCTGGTGGGCCTTATGGACAGGAAAGGAGAAAAAGTCATTTTCCAAGTGAATGGCTGCATACCAGGTACCAGGAGATGTATTAATTTGCTCAAGCAATGAAACCACATCTGGTACAGCAGCTGCAATTGGAGTCACCACTTGGTTAAGCTTACGATAATCCACTGTCATTCTCCAAGATCCATCAGTCTTCTGCATAGGCCAAATGGGGGAGTTGAATGGGGTTGTGGTGGGAATCACCACCCCTGCATCCTTCAAGTCCCTGATGGTGGCACTAATCTCCACAGTCCTTCCAGGGATATGATATTGTTTTTGATTTACCATTTTTCTAGGTAGAGGAAGCTCTAATGGCTTCCATTTGGCCTTTCCCACCATAATAGCCCTCAGCCTACCTGTCAGGGACCCAATGTGGGGGTTTTGCCAGCTCCTAAGTATGTCTATGTCAATTATGCATTCTGGCACTGGGGAAACAACCACAGGATGAGTCTGGGGACCCACTGGACCCACTGTAAGGTGGACCTGAGCTAAAACTCCATTAATTATCTGACCTCTATAAGCCCCTACTTTAACTGGAGGACCACAGTGATGTGTTGGGTCCCCTGGAATCAATGTCAGCTCAAAGCCAGTGTCCAGTAGGCCCCAATATGTCAGATCATTTCCCTTTGCCCAATGAATAGTTATCCTGGTAAAAGGCTGGAGGTCTCCTTGTTCCTCAAGGGGACCCAGCTTTCCCTTTATTCAAGGGATTCTGGATCTGTAAACTGGCTCAAGTCTGGAAATTGATTGTGGGGCCGTGATTCTCTGTTTTTATAATTCAAATTAGTCTCTTGTCCATTTGACCTAGAAGTTTTCTGCTTGCATAAATTAAGTAGGAATGCAGTGGGCTTCCTATCAATTTCACTTCTAGGAACACCATGATTTATTAGTCAATCCCAGAGCTCTACATGAGTCAGACTATTCTGATTGCCGCTTTGCTTCTGCTGTCCATTACTGTAGCTACAGCCACCTTGCCTTTGATGCTGAGTGCTGCCACTTGGCCCCTGCCACCTAGGGATTCAATTATTCCCATTGTATTTAAATTTTGTAGTTGAGTGACTGTGGTTCCCACTGTTAGATCTGACATACGGAGAAAAGCAATTACAGGGTTCGTCAAAGATGCAGGTGCTGCCTTCACAAATTTGTTTCACAAGGCATTGGTCGAGGGTATGTCTTCTGGACCCTCCCAGTGGGGATAAGTAGGTCTAAAGTGGCTAATCCACCACACCATCCAAATCTCCCTAAACCTTTGGATACATTCCTCTACATTAAACCAAGGGAGATCAGGCATTTCCAGCTCACTCACAGTGGGCCATCTTTTAATCTGTATTTCAGCTAACCAAGCAAATAAACTATTAGAACTTTTTCAAGTCCTCGAGCTGCAACATTAAAAGTAGAGTCCCTACTTAGTGGGCCCAAATCAATAAATTCAGCCTGATCCAACTCTATGTTCCTTCCACCATTATGAAAGCAGACAGAGAAAAATGATATACTACCTAGAGAAGAACACCAATTCAAATGACAGTGGATTTTTCATCTAAAACCACAGAGACCAGAAGAAAGAATGCAACATTTTTTTTCAAGTGCTAAAAGAAAAGAACTGTAATTACAACTTCTATATCTGATAAAATTATCCTTCAGGAATGAAGGGGAAATAAATTCTCAGATGAAAGAAAACTTAAGGAATTTGCTGCTCATTGACCTACCCTTAAGCAATGGCTGAAGAAAGTCCTTCAATCAGATGGAAACAATAAAAGAAGGAAGCTTAGAGCATGAGGAAGGAAGAAACAACAATGAAAGGAGCACAAGTACAGGTACATACAACAGACAATTCTTTTCCTGATGACATTTTAAAATCATATGTGGTGACTGAAGCAAAAATTATAACACCATTGGATGCTAAAGACAATGATACTTAAGAATGGGAAAGGTAAAAGTATTTAAATAGCAGTGAAGTTCAAACTTCACTAAAAGTGGTAAAATGTTGATACCAGTAGACTATGATAAGTTTCATATGTATATTAGGATAACCAGAGCAAGCACTAGGAGCAACCAAACAGAAATAGACCAAAAAAAAACTATACATGAATTAAAATGTAATCTTGAAAAATATGCAAGTAATCCACATGAAGGCAATAAAAGACAAACAGAAAAATGAGGCCTAGAGAAAACATATGAAAAATAAATAATAAAATGGCAATTCTATCAATAATTACCTTGAAAGTAAATGCTCTAAATATATCAACCAAAAGACAGAGATTGAGAGAAAATTTTAAAAACATGACTCAAATATGTGCTGTTCACAGAAACTTATTTCAATTTCAATGATATAGATAGATCAAAAGTAAAAGGATGGAAAAAGATATAGCATGCGAACATTAAATTTTCTTAAAAAGCAGGAGATCCTATATTAATATCAGATAAATTGGATTGTAAAGAAAAGTTACTTGAGAAAAGCAAGGACATTACTAAATCATAAAAGAGTCAATCCAACAGGAAGACATAATAATTCTAAAGGTGTATGCCCCAAACACAGATTTTCAAACTACAAGAGGCAAAAACTGACAGAGCTGAAAGGAGAAATAGATAAATCCACAGTTATACTTGGGAATTTTAACCCTGCCCTCTTGGAAAGTAATGAAATGACTAGTCAAAATATCAATAAAGATGTAGGAGATCTAAACACCACAATCAACCAACTGGACCTAAATCACGTGGATAGAACACTCTATCCAGCAATAACAGAATATACTTTTTTTCAATTTTCTATAGAACATTCACCAAACTAGTTCATATCCTGGGCCACTACACAAACTTCAACAAATTTAAAATAATTTAAATCATGAGTTTGTTCTCTGATCATAGTGGAATCAAACCAGAAATCAGTAAGAGAAAGATAACAGAAAATATTTAAACAGGTGCTAATTAAACAACATGCTTCTAGTGATTCATAGGCCAAACAAGAAATCTCAAAGGAAATAACAAATATATAAAATTAAATAAAAATATTTAAAAACATCAAACTTGCGGGATGCATCTAAAGCAGTGCAGAGGGGGGAATCTGTAGCATTAAAGTGCAAATTAATGTTAGAAATGAGGAGAAGTCTCCAATCAATAATTTAAATATTTACCTCAAGAAACTTGAAAAAAACAGACCAAAATATACTCAAAGCAAACAGAAGGAAGGAAATAGCAAAAAATAGCAAAAAAGTTACTGTAATTCAAAACAGGAAAACAAGAGAGGAATGCAATGAAACAAGAAGTTGGTTTTTTAAAAAAAGAATCGATAAAATTAGTAAACCTCTTGACAAAAATAAAAAAAATAAGTAAAAGAGTAAACCTCTGACAAAAACTAAAAAAAGAGAAGGCATATATTATCGATATCAGGAATAAAACAGGGAATGTCACTACAGATCTTGCAGCCATTGTGAGTGTAATAAGAGAACACCACAAATGAAAAAAACAAGTTTACACTCATGTATATAGCAACTTTGAATAAATTAACCTGTTCTTTAAACAAAACCCTAGTACCAAACCTCAACCAAGATAAAATAGATAATCTGAATAGTTACATAGCCATTAAAGAAACTGAAATTTTAATTTAAAATTTCCTGAAAAAGGAATCTCCAGCCCAGATGGCTTCACCAGAGAATCTTAACCAAATATTTTGTAGAAGAATAAAGAAGAATTAATGCCAATGTGACACAATCTCTTCCACAAAATAGAAAAGGGGAGAATAAGGCTGGGTGCAGTGGCTCATACCTGTAATCTCTGCATTTTGGGAGGCTGAGGTGGGTGAATTCCTTGAGCCTAGGAGTTCGAGATCAGCCTGGGCAACATGGCGAAACCCTGTCTCTACAAAAAATACAAAAATCAGCCAGGTGTGGTGGCACATGCCTGCAGTCCCAGCTAACACACACACACACACACACACACAAAAGAAAAAGAACAGAACATTTTTTAACTCCTTTTAAGGGGCTAGTATTAACCTGATACTAAAACCAGACAAATGAAGTACAAAGAATAAAAACTCTCATGAGAAAACAATGTCTTTCATGAATCTGATGCAAAAATCCACAACAAAACATATTAGCAGATTGAATCCAATCATGAACAATGACCAAGTAAGATTTATTCTATATATGCAAGGCTTATCCAACGTTCAAAAATCCATATTACACAATACTAATCAGCAATAAAATAAGAAAGAGTTATTGACACACAGCATCCTGGATGAATCTTCAGGGAATTATGCTTAGTGATAAAGGCCAATCCCACAAGGTTTCATACTGCATGATGTCATTTATACAATACTTTTGAAATGACAAAATTTTAGAAATGGAGAACAGATTAGTTAGTGTTGTCATGGGATAGGGATATAGATGATGGGGTGGGAGAAATGTTGGTGTGATTCTAAAATGGAAATGGGAAGGATCCTTATGAAACTGTTGCATATCTTACAGGTCTTGGTGTGTACACGAACCTAGAAGTAAACATTGCATAGAAGCAAATACACACACACACACACACACACACACACACACATCCAACAACACACCACCCCCGACAGGTATAAATAAAACTGGGAAAAAGATCAGCTAATTGTATTAATGTCAATATCCTCATTGAAATATTATACTATAGTTTTGAAAAATGTTCCCATTGGGAAATTGAGTGAAGGAGACGTGTGGTCTGTCTGTATTATTTCTTATGACTATACATCTTTCTACAATTATATCAAAACAAAAGTTTAATTAAAAATACCAATCGATCATATTTAAGTGAGAATTTTTTTTCAAAGCATTAAAATTAAGAGCTCATATATTTACTCTTTGATCATTCATTGCTCTAGTCTCTGCCCCTCCTTCTTCCACAAGGATCAATGATCTCCTTTCCACCAAACATTCAGAGTTAGACTGAAGAATAATACGCAATGTAATTTTGTCACTTAGAGATTTGTTTTGTTTTGTTTTTGTTTGTCACCCAGGCTGGACTGCAGTGGCACGATTATGGCTTACTGCAGCCTCGAGACTTCCCAGGCTCAAATGACCTTCCCACCTCAGTGTTCCGAGTAAGCTGAGACTACAGGCACACGCCACCACACCCAGCTAATTAAAAAAAAAAATTATTTCGTGATGGGGCCTCACTCTTTTACCAGGCTGGCCTCAAACTCCTGGGCTCAAGTGATCTTCCTAACTTGGCCTCTCAAACTGCTGGGATTGCAGGCGCGAGCCACCACACTTGCCCCATTTTGGGTTTCGTGCCCTTCCTGAGCAGAAGTGGTGAATTCATTACTACTCCACCCAATATCTAAAGCTATTCAGTGTCTGTCGAATCCAACAACATTTTACATTTAAAGAGAATCAATAGCATTGCTTCTTGTTTTGTTTTCTACAAGTAGCTTACGATTAGAAGATAACTTATAACATTTCTAAAAACTGTTGATAATAGTTATAATCTTATTTAAACAAACCTATTGCATACAAAACTGACTGTCCCCAAGAAAGATTTTAGATGATGAGAATTTCCTTTCCAATAGAATTTAACACTTTTCATTATAAAATAAATAGTGTGGTCAAATGTGATTATAACAAAGTGCTATTTATTCATCAATGGGGATTATGTGATGAAAAGTAGATCTGGATTGTGTTAATAGAGGTGTAGTCCCAGGTACTCCTCTAGAAGAACTTTGCAAAGCCATATAGACATTCCTCAACTTATGATGGAGTTACATCCCAAGGAACCCCTCATAAGTAAAAAATATCATAATACAAAAATGCATTTAATATACCTAACCTACCAAATGTCATAGATTGGCTTAGCATACCTTAAATGTGCTCAGAACACATACATTAGCCTATAGTTGGGTATAATCATCTATCACAAAGCCTGTTTTATAAATATAAGTATTGAATATCTCATGTAATTTATTGAATACTGTACTGAAAATGAAAAACAGAATCATTGTTTGGGTACTCACCATTAATGTACATAGCTTAAAGCACACTGAGTGTGAAGAGGGTTTTATGCATTGAACTAAAATTAATTGTCAGATAATGGGGATGCTACAGTGACAGAGTTATCAATTTCTCTCTCTCATGCCGAGGCTTGAGAATAGCTGCTAGAAGACAGTGGGGCATTGACACTTGTTGATGGTTTGGCAAGCATAGAGTTCCTCAGGAAGATAAGCTTTAACTCTGCAGTTCGTTTCTTCTTTTCTTTATATATTTCTCTATAGCAAGCAAAAGCATCCTGCATCTGCCTGTCAGCTCTTGAGAATCTCTAGTAATGGACGTCCATTTCTTCTACCATTCATAAGCCACTGCTGAGAGTAGCCAATGCCTCCACCAGTTTCTTTGCTGTAAACTTTCTTGGTGCCTCAGCTGTAACTTATTTTTCCTCTGCCTCAATTTCTTTCTTTCTTTCTTCCTCAGTCTGATCAGTTTCTCCTTGGGAAGCTCTTCAGTCCCAATGCCGACAAGCTCATGAATATCCTCTTCATCAACCTCCAATTCTGGCTGTTCCTGAAGCACTAATATTGTTAGTTACTATTTCATCAAGAGCAGAATCTTTGTTAAAGCCTTTGAATGCATTTACACACGTCTTCAAAACTTTCCTCCAAATGCCATTCATGCATTGTTGTGTGATGTCTTTTCGTGCTGGAGCAATGTTCCATGCAGTATTTAGAATGTTAAAACCTTTCCAAAACTCTCAGAGCATTCAGTCAGATTCAGTCTCTTTAACAGCCTTTGCAAATGTTGGTTGTAAGTAGCATGCTTAGAACACAGCTATTGTGCCTTGGTCCATGGGTTGAATGAGTGCGGCTGTGTTCAGAGGTGGCGAATATACAACCTTTACATCAAGATGGATGTCACCAGATAAGCTACGGAGGACCTAGAGCATTGTTTAAGATCAGAGCAATCTTGAATGAGATGTTGCTTTGCCTACAATACTCTCTTGCCTGCAGAATAAAACACTTCAAACCCCAGTCTTTAAACAATGCTGATGTCATCCAGGCTTTCTTGTGATGGCAATAATAAACAGGAAATGGATGCTTGTTCACATTCTCAAACGCTCTAGAGTTCCCTAAGTGGTAGATTAGGAAGGCTTTAATTTGAACCCTGCAACATTTTGACCCAAAAGCAGCATTCCAGGGTATTTGAATGCCTTGAATCCTGGCATTGTCTTGGCCTGTTAATATATGTATGCACCAGCATACGCTTCCAGAACACGCTCATTTTATTGACATTAAATAATTATTGTGGCAAATATTTCTCATCCACAATTATCCTATGGAGCTTTTTCTTAAATACTTAAGGACCTTCAGTATCGGCAGTTGCTGCCTTACTGCTGACCTTCACATTATGAAAATTATGATGCCTTTTGAAGTGCTGGAACCCGCCCATGACTTGCTATAAACATTTGCATATGGGAAAGATCATAGGAATGCCCTTTGAGTGTATTGAAAAGAGTTCTTGCCTTAGCCTGGATCATCAGTAGGCTAAGCAGTATGTGCATCTGTATCTGGTCTTCCACTCATGTGACAAGTAATTTTTCCAAATCATCAATCAGCCCAGTTCTTTTCTTTGTGATAACAGTAGACTTGACTGATGCTGATGGTTCCACTGCATCACAAATTTGCTTGTTATTCCTTAAGATGGTCGTGGCTTTCTAAAGTCCTAACTCACGTAAGATGGCCATTGCTGGCTTGCTGTCTCCAAACTGGGCAATTATTTTGAGTTTTGGCTCAAGAGTAATTGCTTCTGCTTTTTCTTCTCCTCAGATATAGATGGATGTTTTGTAGACATGATGGAATGTGAAAATTAAAAACACAATAGTCCAAAAAACACGGGGAACACAGTACACTGTAGAGTATCAGTTGTTTGCCCTTGTGATAGCGTGGATGATGGGGACCTGTGGCTCACTCTTGCTGCCCAACATTGCAAGAGAGTATTATACTGCATATCACTAGGGAAATGCTCAAAATTTAAAATTCAAAGTGTCATTTCTACTGAGTGCATTTCATTTTTGCACAATCATAAAGTTGAAAAAACATAAGTTGAATCATTCTAAGTCGGGGACCATCTGTATACTCTTATCTTAAGCAGGGCAGTAACCAACCCAAAGAGGCCCCAGAACAACTAGCTCTAGTCCTGAAGTTGGCAAACTTTTTCTGTAAAGAACCAGATGGTAAACATTTTAGGCTTCCTGGGCTGTATGATCTCTGTTGCAGCTGCTCAACTCTGCCCTTTCAGGAAGAAAGCATCCATAGACAATCCATAAATCAATAGTGGGGATGGGCACAATGTCTCATATCTGTAATCCCAGCACTTTGGGAGGCTGAGTTGGGTGGATCGCTTGAGCCTAGGAGTTCAAGGCCAGCCTGGGCAACATGGCAAAACCCCATCTCTACAAAAAAATACAAAAATTACCTGGGCATGGTGGTGCACGCCTGTAGTATCAGCTACTTGGCAGGCTGCAGCAGGAGGATCTCTTGAGCCCAGAAGGTCGAGGCTGCAGTGAGCCATGTTCATGCCACTGCACTCCAGTCTGGGTGACAGAGTGAGACCCCATCTCAAAAAAAAAAAAGGTGTAGCTGTGTGCCAATAAAACTTTTTTTGTGGAACCTAAAATTTGAATGTCATACAATTTTCAAGAGTCACGAACTAACTATTACTGTTCTTTGATTTTTCTTCAATCACTTAAAAGTGTACACAGGCCATACAAGAACAAGTGGTGGGCTGGACTTGGCCTGCAAGCTGAGGATGTGGACTCCTGTTCTAGGTCATGAGACAGCCTGTTAAATATCAGCCCAGCTTCTGGAAAGAAAAACTAAGGAATTAAACTTGGTTCCAATGATGTTAATGTGCACTTCACAACATAAAATCTATTCAGGTAGCTTTTCAAAAAATTAGCGAGAAATATTTTTGTAGGTACAAAACGATACATTTCATTAACAGATAGTAATGAAATTCATGTGAGTGTACATATATGTATGTATTATAGATGTATGTGTGTGTGTGTGTGTGTGTGTGTGTGTATGCTTATATTTCTTCCCCCCACAACACACACTGAGTAAATACACAACAATGGGAATTATTTTCATGTTCCTGTCTGCAAGTAAAGGGTTAATCTGTGGACTATTAATTGCTCCTGAAATCCAGTCTGGAGCTGCTGCTGACACCAAGGAAATATTCTGCATTTATATTCGAAGCTGACAAACCTTGAGAAATCCTGCTGCCTTTGTGAGTAAATGTGCTTTGATCTGCAGTTTCTCTTTACCGTGCAGCTTGGAATGTTGAGTACTGGCATCGTTGGGCACTGTCAGTCACCGCAACTGATTCAGAGTGAGACTGTAATTGAGTCAAAGAACTTCAGATGATGGTCTTAGGAACGATGCCATCTTTTTACCCACCTGAGGGGAATCTGTTCTTCTGAATGGAGCTATTTATTCTATTCCTTGCTCATCAGCTGTAAAGTTTGGGCATCATTAGAGTCACAGAGATGGCAGTGATTCACCTCCTTCAGTGATATGTCGAGGGCCAATGGGAATTATCAAAAAATCTAGGTGATTTTAATTTAAGAGGAAAACTCAAATGTACTTCAGAGCCCATTTTCATTTTGTCATCCTTAGTTTTGAGAAAACTCCTTAGTATTATGCTCACTGTTTTGGAATTTTCTTTTGTAGCAGCGGGTGGCTGCATTCCTTCACTTAAAGGCGTTGTAATGATCCATTGTGTAATTTTATGGCCAAATGTAGCTGATAGAGATAAAACTTCTCATGAGTAACATTATCATACTGCCGTTTGTTCCCAAAGCTATTTCTAAAACTTATTTTTAGCCTTTATCCCCTAAAACACTCTCTCACACTATTTTCTGCATATCCCCAAGAGACAATAATTTTGTACAAAATTTTCCTATGGGTAGAAAGTGGATAGACTTTTTCAAACTATATGAGCCTCACCTTCCCCCTGAGATTCTGATAAGTTTTCCTCCTCCAGACTTTGAGAATCCATTCATTTGAATGTAGGGGTTTGAATCACATCACTCAAGATTCTGTATGTCTCTGATTCTTAGATTTCTCCATAACACTTATAGTGATTTACTGCAGACTATTCACTCATTTTTTTTCTTTTTACCAAGTCACTAATGCATGTACAATTTGATACCAGGATAAAGAATGACATAATTTTCTTTCATTAAGATTTCTCGTTGGCCAAAGTCAGAAAGAAAAACAGAACAAAATGAATGTCTGCCTGATGCAAAATCCTAATCAGGGTCCAGGGAACTCAAAACAAATTAGACCAACTTCTCAGTACTCCGAGGAGGCTACTAGACCTTATTTCTACTTTTGCAGCAGAAATGTGGGAGATCCAGTTTGAGACCAGCCTGGCCAGCATGGCAAAACCCTGTCTCTACCAAAAATACAAAAAATTAGCCAGGCGTGGTGGTGGGCACCTGTAATCCCAGCTACTCGGGAGGCTGAGGCAGGAGAATCACTTGAGCCTGGGAGGCGGAGGTTACGTTAGCTGAGATCATGCCAATGCACTTCATGCCAGTGCACTCTAGCCAGGGCAGAGCAAGACTGTCTCAAAAACAAACAAACAAACAAACAAAACAACAAAAACAAACAAAAAGACAAGAAAAGAAAAATGGAAAAAAACAAAAAAACAAGAATGTGGGAGCTCCTGGGGAGGTTAGGAGGAGAAGCACAGTGTGGTTGGCCTTCCCAGCAATCACAGGACTGGATATCCTTCCTGGAAGTAGCCCATCCAACTTTGACTCCCATTTACAGGTTATCTCAGAATACCAGCGACGTGTTTGGTGTTTAAGTAGGAATATCATTTGCCATGGGTGGAGAAACAGGCCTAAATAGGATAAATTCTGATCCAAGCCATACACTTAGCAGGGAGAAGACTCAAGGTAGAAATCACAATTGTCTGCCCTCATAGGTTGCCTCTCTTCCTGCCTCCTCTCAGGGGGTCACGCACTGAGAGAGCAGCATGGGCCAAGCCACATGGGAACCCAGCAGGATGCTGAATGCTGGGATGCACTGCCCAGCTCTGCCTCTGGGGCTGAGGCACTCATTTGTTCGCTGAGCTGCTGTTAGATGGAAGAGGTCGGGTCTTCTCCCAAGGGACAGTGAGCATCCAATGACTGCTTGATGAGGAGGATATAAAGCACTGGCGCTTGGTATGAAGAATTGGCATTGGGCCTCAAGGCATGACAACTCTGAAGGGTCCTCCAGGTCGCTGAGGATTAGCTGAGGACTTTGTTGTGAATGCATTAAGAGTAAATCCCAGCAGAGGTGTGCCGGCTCGTGTCAGTAATCCCTGCACTTTGGGAGGCTGAGGTGGGCAGATCACTTGAGGTCAGGAGTTTGAGACCAGCCTGGCCAACATGGTAAAACCCCATCTCTACTCAAAAAAAAAAAAAAAAAAGAAAATTAGCCAGGTTTGGTGGCAGGTGCCTGTAATCCCAGCTACTTGGGAGGCTGAGGCAAGAGAACCGCTTGAACCCAGGAGGCGGAGATTGTAGTGAGCCAAGATTGCACCACTGCACTCCAGCCTAGGCGACAAAGTGAGACTCTGTCTCAAAAAACAAAAAACAAAAAAACAAAAAAAAACATTAAATTCCTACCTCACCGCAGTTCTCATTTCCTGTGAACATAATCCCCTATATTCATCCAAATTAAGGATGCTCCCCAATAAACTTCCTTTCTGCAGAAAGGAAAGAAAAGAAACTGGAAAAAAACTCTGAGTTGAGTCAAAAACAGCTTCCTAAGGAACCACCAAAACAGGTCAAATAATAGCAATTATCTGGGAATGGAGTTTTGAGGCTGAAAATCTTTGCAGGACTCCCCATTACTTTCAGGATAAGATGAAAAGTCTATAGTGGGACATGTAAAGTCTTTTAGGGTCTGGTCCCTGCCTAAATCCCCAGTCTTTTTGGCTGACAAGCTACTTAATGTTTAGACTGACCCTATTTTGTCCCCTCCAGTGCCTGCCAGGCTGCTGTTTTTCACCTGATTGAGAGCTTTTGTTTTCAAAATTATTGTGCAGCTGGGGAGGGAGGATAACAAGGAATAGGGCAAATTAGAGCAACACAAAGCTCACTGTTCTTACTGAGATTAAGCTCTTTTCCTTGAGAAATGCTCCCTGGGTTGCTGCAAGTGTTTTGTTAAGTTCCAGAGTTCTGGAAGTGGGAATTCTTACCATTTTTGCCAGTGTTCTCATTGCTTTTATAAAGGATGAGATTTTCAGAAGATCTTATTCTGTCATTTTTACTGATATCCAAACTAAGTTTTAAAGAGTGAATAGAGGAGAGGTTTGTTATGGCAGAGGTGACAGCCTGGGCAAACAAACAAACAAACAAACAAACAAAAAAAAACAGACGGGAGAAAGTTTGACATATGCAGAAGCACTGCAAGCAGCTTGGAATTGCTGGAACATAAAGTTGAGACAAAAGAGCACAAGGAAAAAAGTCTGAGGAGGCAGGCAGTTGTCAGATAATCAGTGGTCCATGTGCTACATTTGAAGATGTTCAAACTTTTTTTTGTCTCTCTCAGCTGTTTTCCTTTCAGGGCCAATTTCAAACCTCAGTGATTGCTGGAAGCCTGGTATAGCCATGCAAACTCACAAGTTTTGAATTATCTGATACTAGTAACCTTCCCCTCACCATCTAAGCATTGTTCACCTATGGTCAACACTTCTATATAATTATCTCTTTAAAATTTCTAAATGCATTTTTAGCTAGCTGAGCCTAGCATTCAATACCTATCACTGCATCAAAAAAAAAATGAGCGGTATTTGGAAGACCTCTATTAAGTGATTACTGGAGAGATTATTGAGAAGTGCTCCCATGTTCTTACTTTGGGATATAACTCTTGATGATACAACTGTACCAGCAAGTGTTAGTTTGGAAAAATGGAAACCGTTTTAGGTATTTTCACTAGGAGGAACTTAATATGAGGACTTAGAGGTTCATATAACCATTGGATATGTTGGAAGATTGAAGATTGAGAAGGCCCCTGGGGGCTTTCAGTGAATCCAAAAGTGGGGTGGTCATAAGAGGCCATCCTTGATGATCTTAGCTAACTGCAGCACAAGCGAATAATTTTCAGGGAACCCCCGGGAGCCACTGGCAATCCCCACATCTACCAGTTGCCAGTGCCTACATTCTTGCTTAGCAACTAATACAGGAGAATAGTGACGTATCTTCTGTGAAGCCTCTTGCAAACACCTCATGTTGGTAGCCGGGGGGTGCTTGCTGCTGTACCACTGAGATCTCTATTCAGCAGTGAAGGACTTACCTCTTAGCTGCTGGGAGTGTTACCAGATGAAATTCTTCAGATATCAGCTATCTTTAGAAATTGCCCTCTGCCAAAGTTCAGAACCACCTTTCTCAAGGCCATGTTCTCTTCTCAAAGAAGCCCACTTCAACAAGTGGTGAGTGTAAGGATATAAAGGTCCCAACTCAACCCAATTCAGGACATTTCTGAAGAGACAGCCCAGCTTCAGAAATCCCCATAGGGCTTGGTAAAGTCTGTTTTGTATCTCAGAACACCTGGGTCTCATCACAGAACAACTTCTCTCTCTGTCCAGTCTTGCTTCCTTCACTTTTTCCACAAGCCTTGAGCCTAAGGGACCTCCTCAATAAACTGATTATACACTAATCTCCATCTCAGACTCTACTTCAAGGAAGAATGCAAATGGCAGCAAGGTCAGCGATCTAAGAAAGCAGAGGCAGGAGCTGGGTCATCCTACGGCCAGCTGGCAGTGAGGGCCTCATCACAGGTGCTAAATCCAGCATGGAGAGTCCCTGGTCCAACCAAGCAGTGCAATTGTTAAAACATTCTTTGGGGGTTAACAAAATAATACATCAGCAGAAGAAAATGCATTCATTAGTGTAATGTTTTACATGTTCAAAAAATATGGGAAGAGGGAGTAGTTATAGGAACAATTGAATTGGATGTCTGTTGTTTAGGGGAATTAAAGATTTGGGGAAAGATAATAAAAGGCAAACAGTGATTAATCAATTAAATGCTAGGAATAAAAGCCAGAAGTCCTTCTTGGTAGGCTGGAAAGAGACAGTCATCTCCTGTAGGTAGAGAGCACAAGCAGCTGACAGCCAGGTCTAAATTTTAATCATGAAAACAGCAAGTTTCTGGAGGTTATTATGTGAAGTGAAATAAGCCGGGCACAGAAAGACAAATATCCCATATTTTCTCTCATATATCGGAGGTAAAAAATTGATCTCACGGAAGTAGAGGGTAGAATGATAGACACCAGTGTGTGGGAAGAGTTGTTTGTGTCGGGGGATGGGACGGGGGCGATGAATTGAGGTTGGTTAATGGGTGCAAGCATACAGTTAGATGGAAAGAATAAGTTCTAGTGTTCGTTCGATAGGGTGACTATAGTTAACAAAAATATATTGTATATGTCAAAAAAAAAGCTAGAAGAGAAGATTTGAAATGTTCCCAAAACAAAGACATGATAAATGATTGAGGAGATGGATATCTTAATTACCCTGATATGATCATTACACATTCTATGCATGTATCAAAATATCACATGTACCCCATAAATATGTACAAATATTATGTATCAGTTATTTAAAAATCTTTTAAAAAAGAAAATAGCAAGTTCCAGAGAAAGTATAACTCTCATTGGACAGGTCTACTATATCAAGACTAGGGCACTTCTGGGGAGAGGTTGGGTCCTGAGATATGGGATGGGGACATCTTGGTTGATGCACTCAAAAATCTTGAATCCCCCAGTTCCCCTGAATGATTGGACCAACAGAAGTAGCCCACTTCTCTGAAGATGATGCAGAGGACTCTGCCTTGCAGGGCAACAAATACCCCTCTCAAGATCTTACCTCCCCTCCTGGCCACCAGAACAATAACTAGGGTTAAGTAGCAACACAGTCCACCAAGGAATGCCAGTCTTGCTTAGGAAGGGAAGGATTCTTTTCTGAAGTAGCTATAGGACATAGCCAATACGTGCCAGCTGGAACCAGTGCAGTATGTAATGGATGGGATTCTGAAGGTTCTGAATCCAGGGGAGCAGGCCATAAAATTGATTAGAGAGAGTTTATCAATATGAGGGCACACTGCCTTAATCCAGACTGAGATTAATACTCTATCTGGGACCCCAGGAGATGGTTCTAACAGGCCGTCAGGGTGGCTCCTAGAACTATGGAAAAAGTGATGGCTCATGCTAAGAGAAAATACTAGAATTGCCAATGCCAGGTGGTAGAAGGAGTGATTAAAGAGGTGGGCATGCCAGACTATGTAAGGCCAGAAAACCCTCTAGATGACTGTGGACTGTGGGAGAGCCCGGAAGATCCTACATTTACCAAAGGAAGAAGGAATGTACTGGTGAGAGGGTCAAGCATCATCAAGAAATTCAGTATTGCTTCTCCTCTTCTGTAGGCCAGGGCCAACAGAAGAAAGATGCTGTCAGAAAACTGGGCTCACTGACATCAATATGAGTGACAGGATCCCCAAACAATAAAGGCTAAGTGGCAGTGCTTCACCATCAGAAGCAAGGCACAATTCTAATAACAAGCAGTAAGTCTGGAGCATCAGCCAAGGGGGCTGGCCCAACTTCAGTATGACGGTGATTAATAGAACCTTGTCCCCAGAGGAAATTTAGATGAGTAGACACCATGGGTTTTTCTCAATCTATATACTTAAAAGAAATAATGAATGGATAATCAGGACATGGAGGAAAGCTTCCACACAAAGTCATGATCGCTTACCCCATTTCTGGACTGGAGCCAGTTTTCATACCTGCATTTCATTCATTCTAGGAGAAATGACCCTGCAACACCACAACAGTGTGTATAGTAATGACTCTCTTGGTGCTTCTGTAAAGTTACCTATGTTCATTTCTTCTGGAAACCATACATTGAGAAGAGGGGAAGAGCCAAGCATATCAAAGACTGTTGGACACTGGAATTAAGTTAGCGCTGATGTCCAGGGACCTGATGCATCATCGTGCTCCTGCCCCAGTTGAGAACCAGGACGTATGGGGGCCACTAATAAATGGAGTTCTGGCTCAGATCCGTCTCACAGTAGGTCCACTGATTGTGCAGATCCTCCTGGTAGTCATTTGGCTGATTCCTGATTCAATAATTGCAATATGAATACTTCGTATTTGCCTAACCTCCATTTTGCTTCCAGTGGTGTCAGTGCTATTGTAGTGGGGAAGGTCAAATAGAATCCTTTGAAAGTGTCCAACCTCCTGGTCAAAGTGGTAAAGTCAAGACAACATCACCTCCCTGGGTGTAATGGCAGAGATTACTGTCACCCTTAAAGACCTGGCGTCAGCTGGGCACGGTGGCTCACGCCTGTAATCCCAGCACTTTGGGAGGCCAAGGGGGGCGGATCACGAGGTCAGAAGTTCGAGACCAGACTGGCCAATATGGTGAAACCCCGTCTCTACTAAAAATACAAAAATTATCCGGGTGTGGTGGCACCTGCCTGTAATCCCAGCTACAGGAGGCTGAGGCAGGAGAATTGCTTGAACCCGGGAGGTGGAGGTTGCAGTGAGCCAAGATCACAGCACTGCACTCCAGCCTGGGCAGCAGAGCGAGACTCCCTCTCAAAAAAAAAAAAAAAAAAAAGAAAAGACCTGGCATCAAGTGGCTTCTTGGTTGCCCCAGTTGACTCTTTGGATGGTGTCTGTTAATATACTATAAGCTAGTTACTCTGGAGACCTTTTGTAATTAACCAAAATTCTCTCTACCCATAGCTGAATTCTTTCACTGGCCATTAAATGTTGGCTTTCCTTAGGGTTTTGTCCTAGGTGCCCTTTTCCACTCAATAAACTCTTTCTGGATGGTCACTATTGCTAGATGGTTTCAAGTACTAACTGTGTGCCAGTATCTGTGTGACTCATACCTTTAGGTTTCCAAAGCAGGCGGGTCCTATGAGCTCTAGACACACATATCCAGTGCCTAATATCAGAAGCCTCCTAGTCATCCCAAACTCAGTATGTCCAAAATTAAACATATGATCTTCTTCCAGTAAAACAAATGAAACCAGGTTTCCTCCAATGTTCCTTTACTTATTACAGCACTTACATCCATCCAGTTACACAAGCTAGAGATCTATTTTGCTATGTCCTCCCTCCCTCCCTCAACCCACATCCAATTGTCCCTAGGTTCTGTCATGTTAATGTTAAATATCTCTCGAATCCATCCAGCTCTCTCTGTGCCCACCACCACCAGATACCCAGAGCTATAATTGTCTCCCAGCTGTTCTCCCTGTGTGTATCAAGGCCCTGTCCACCCCATCTTCACTATAGCAGGAGGGAGACAGTCAAAGGCAAATCTGATTATTTCCCCCACACCAGCCTCTAAGATGACCCCAAATGCTCTTGTCTCTTGGTATCCACACCCTTGGTAATCCCCTCCCAGATTGTATCAGAGTAGGTCTGTGTTTCCCATAGATTTTGGTAGAAATAATGGAATGTCACTGCCAAGACGAGGTTATAAAAGCCCTTTCCTGTTGGGCTGGCTCACACTCCCTCTTCTTACTTGCTCTGGGGGATATAGCTTCTCTGGGGCATACAGCAGTTCTATGCTGAGTGGCTGTACAGAGAGGCCCACAAAGAGGAACAGAGACCTCCTGAGTGATTCTGGAAGCAGATCTTCAGCCCCAGTTAAGCCTCACACAATGCGAGCCCCTGCTGCAATGATTGCAACCTCTTGTGGGACCCTGAGCTAGAACCACCCAGCTAAGCCATACCTGAATTCCTAATCCTCAGAAATGGCATGAGATAATAAGTATTTGTTGTTTGAAGCTGCTAAGTTTTGGGGTAATTTGTTACATCACCTGAAAATTCTTGAACATGGCTCTCAAGGCTCAATATGATCTGACCACTAACTATAATGTCTGCACATCTGCCGCCATCTCCTCTCTGCCACAGACTTTTCCTAGACTATCCTTCCACCAATACTATTACCACTCTGCACACACCGTTTCCACTGCCAGGAATGTGCTCCTCAAGATTTGTTCATCAAAGTTAAAATCTACTTGCTCACATTTCAGTCCAAGCCACTTCATGGAAGCCTTCTTTTGTCTCCCAAATGATTAAGTCAAATCCTTCTTTTATAAGCCAGGATGGCCTCATTCACTTCTCTTTGAGGGCACTTGCCTGGTTTAATGATAGCTAATAGTTATTGATGAATTAATATTTGCCGGCACAGTACTAAGTGCTTTGCATAATGCATATAAACCCTCACAACCATCCAGCAAAGTGACCCCACTTTACAGATGAAGAAACTGAGGCACAGAAAGGTCCAGAACGTTGCTGAAGGTCACCCGGTGAGTATGCAGATTTACATATGCTTGTGTGTTTATTTGAGTGCGTCCATTGCTCCAGGAAACTGGATGCTCCATCATGGCAGACACCTCTTCGTTTTTTGCTCACAGTGGCCCTAAATCTTCTTTCCTAACTATCCCAATCGTATAACCATGGAGTTGTCAGTGAACCTAGGAAAGGCCTGAGTTACAGAATTTCCATGGGGCAGGGAACAAACAGACCCTTTAGCCCACTTTGAGATTTGGACATGCAAAGATCAAACTGTGTGTGGACAGGGGCTTCTTTTATGTGACCGGCTTTTCTGTTCCTTCCCTCTCTGCGAATACAGTCCTGTTGTTCTAAATGAACTCCAGAATAGCACAAAGTACAGGCAAGGAAGGTTTTCAGGAGGGAATACTGCCAACCAGGCAGGACTAGAGCCCTAGACATTTCCTCTCCGGGCAGCAGGAGCACATTTCATCAATGGTGGGTGTGTGGCGCCTCGGGACAAAGGCTGAGGCAGACAGACTTCCAGGAGGATGAGGCCATCGCCAAAAGCCAACACCCAGGACCCCACAGTCAACCCTCTGCCACTCAGGTCCTGCCAGACAGGAGCAGCAGGCACAGCCACCCAAGCAGAAGAGAGGATGTTGCACAGGGAGGGCGTAATGCCAGATGGTGTAGCCGGACGAATGGCCAGCCAGCCGGCACCAGCCTAGTGCCAATTGTTAGCAGAGCCCAAGCAGCACAGTAGAAGGTGGGAAGTGGGGTGGCTCACCCCAGCTCCTCCCAGGGTGCTGGGGCTGATTGCCTGGTGTCCACCCTGGTGAGGCAGGACCCTCTCCTCCTCACACTGTGCGAGGAGCTCTGATCCTAGATTCATAAGACGTTGGTTCAAACCCAACTACATACTAGCATGTGACCTTGAGCAAATCACATTACCGTACTTGGCTCTGATTGGGCAGCTGCCATGAGAACAAATTAAGTTACATATATAGAGATGGTTTGCTAACAGCAAACTACAAATGAGTATCTACAGGGTTGCTATGACACTCCAAACACTCATCAATTGTTTTCTGTTTGCAGTCTACTTTTGAATACTAAAAGTGTGGGCCCACCTAAAGGGATTACAAACAGTATAGACTTGGTTAGCAGCAGTTACAGCTCCAACAGTACTGCAATTAACAGGGGCTCGTGGTCTTTGTCAAAGCAGGCCTGGTCTTGCTATCGGTCCAGTAAACATTCTCCCTAGGCCCGTCTCTGGCAATCACTCTTCCCCTTCTCTCACTCATGCCTGTTGCCGGAGTAATGTCCTCTGGCGATGGCTCTGGCCACGTTGCGAAGCCTTCCCTCTTCACCTTCCCAACAAGTTTATCTCCATCCACTCCATTCCCTTCTGCTTGGGGCCCATTCACACAAGCCCTCCTTGATAGATGTTAGAGTAACAGTGTGTGTACTGAGTGGTAGCAAAAAATAAATTTAAACATGGATCAAAACTGGGCGGCTTGCCGAGGAAATATTTTCAATCCACATGGGCATGCCACGTTTTGTTTGAACTCATTGGCTTCCACACCGGCTGTGTGATGGGGACATTCCACCCTAACCTCTCTGTGGGAATGCCAGGCAGACAGACGCAGAATGTGCTCCAAGGGCCCTGCTAGTAGTGCTCAGTCTTGAAAAGGTCTAGAGGTTTGAGTCTCTCTTCAATGAGATACTCTAGATTTTGTAACTCTGCAAAGTTTTTATTCATCTAACATAAGTCCATTTCATCTAAATGGTTATGGTTTCCTCACTGTGAGCCAGATATTGTGCTAGAAGCTCATATAGAAATAGGAACCAGGCTGGGTGTGGTGACTCATGCCTGTAATCCCAGCACTCTAGGAGGCAGAGGTGAGGGAGTCACTTGAGACCAGGAGTTTAAGACCAGCCTAAGTGAGACACTGTCTCTATCAAAAAAAAAAAAAAAAAAAGAAAAAAGAAAAGAAAAGAAAAGAAGAAAGGGGACCCAGACACAGCCCTGCCTTCAAGGAGCTCACACACTGTACTAGAATGGTTTCCAAAGTAATGAGTAAGTTGTCTGGGCTATACTAGAAGGCTCTACAGAGTAGGCAGCCTTTGAATAGGTTCTTAGGGTCTTAACGAATAGTCAAGAATGCTGGGGCAGAGTTTGAAAAGACAAAGGGCATGAAGGCACACACAGCTGGGCCATGATGGGTGTTCCGGGTCAGCCTAACTCTGTCAGAGATGCTTCAGGAAACTTCTCAGCCAAGGCCTGGGAAGAGGAGACAGCTAACCCTCAGCTCCAGCTAACTGTCACCATGTGGAAAGCAGGCTCAGCTTGGCCTCCTCTCCGAGCTTTCAAAAGATGTCAGCAATTCAGATTTCACACACACACACACACACACACACACACAAATTCCTTGATTTTTCATTGTTGGTGACCAATTCAAAGAAAAAAATGACTGTTCAGGCCAATTGCAACAGATGCTGTGGTGCCCCAAACAGAGCCAGTCATCTTCCAGCTGCTCTGAGCATCGGGCTTCCTTCCCCTTCCCCAGCCTGCATTTCCCTTCACCCCTGCTCTGCCTCTCCCCTTCTCCAGCCTGCACATTTCTTCCTTCACCATCATAGGTGTTTCTTTCTTTTTCAAAGACAGTTCAATAGAGTGGAACTATCACAAGTTCTGAAGCCAGCCATCCTAGTAAAATTTCAGGCTGCCATTTACCATGTGATTTTAGGTAGGTTTTAGGCAGGTCTTGTTCTTAATGTCCTGAATGGGCAAAAGAGGGTAAGAATACCCACCCCACAAAGTTGTTGCAAGATTACACAACATCAGGTCCATAAAGAGCTTGAAACACGGGTGCATAGTGGGTCCCCCTGCTCCCAGTTTGCTTCTTTTGTTTCATTTCTTCTTCCTCACTTTCTCTGTTGATTAGAAGAATTAGGCAGAATAAGTGCTACGTAAAACACCAGATAAAATTTTCTTTACATTGTATTTTAAGAAAAACATTAAATTATATAACATCGTTTTTTATCTACATAGATTCTAATTTTTCTCTTTTTTTTTTTTTTTGGTATTTCATACCTATAAGTTAGTGGGCAAAATTCCCAGCAAAAAAAGTTGTCATCAGAAGCCAAGAGTGTTTCAACAGTGGAGAGCCCTTGTGCCACCCAATGAAGTTACACCGTTCACACCTGGTGAATCATAGCTTCCCGCCCAGAGGCTGTGTTCTCTTTACTTTCTAAGAAGCAATGGTGCATTCTCAAGGGCAATGAACATGAAGTAACGCAGAGCACATGCCAGACATCTGATCCTTCTGGCCATAGGTGCTGAGGCAGAGATAGAGCCTGGCACACCCCTTCTATCGTATTTTTCCATTTTTAATGTGCAAAGTGAGGTGCTATGCTACAATTCTGTTTTCTTCCAAGTGTTTTATGAGGCTTGCATATGCACTCTGAATCATCATTTGATTTGGTTTATTACAAATAATAGAATTCAGAAACAGCCAGGTGGAAGAGATGCATAGGGCAAGGTGTAGGGAAGAGGCATGGAGTTCCCATGCCTCTCTGGGTGCATGACACCTCCCAATACCTCAATGTCTTCACCAATTTGGAAGCTCCACAGGTGTTTCCTGAAGATCTTCCAAAGCCAGGCCCCAGGCCCTGCCTCTATAGAACTGATCTGTCACCTGAGACTCTAAGTGCAGCACAGAGGACGTATCTGGAGAATCAGCTTGAAACCCTGTAGCTAGAGTTCAGAACAGTAGGGTGTCAAACGGGAGCTAGAGAGAGGAGTTGCCTGGCTATGAGGCTGGAAAAGAGGAAGGCCTGGTTAGGGTTAGTCCATTATCCAATACAAGGAAATTCATTTTGAGAAATAAAATTAAATGCTAAGCCCCCCAGCCTACTGAAAGGACCATCTCTTGGTCAAGGGGACCACAGAGCAACCTTGAAAACTGACTTCTCAGCCATGATGGGATGGGAGATCAGACAGACCTAATTATACCTGCTCCTTTGCTAACCACAAATAGACTTTCTTCCCTAAAGGCTGAGCAGATACCAGTCCTTTCAAATCCACCACTGATACCAACCAACTGTCTAACACTTCCCCTCCTTTTATGCCTCATAAGAGACTCAGCTATTCAGGAGGCTGAGACTGGAGGATCCCTTGAGCCCAGGAGTTCTGGGCTGTAGTGTGCTATACCAGTTGGGTGTTTGCACTTAGTTTGTCATCGATATCGTGACCTCCTGGGAGTATGGGGCCATCAGGTTGCATAAGGAGAGGTGAGCTGGCCCAGGTCAGAAATGGAGCAGGTAAAAATTCCTGTGCTGATTAGTAGTGGAATTGTGCCTGTGAAAAGCCACTGCACTCCAGCCTGGGCAACATAGTGATACCTGTCTGAAAAAAATAAACAAATAAATAAATAAGAGCCCATCAGCCACCCAGTGGTTATGACCAATCTACGGAGAATTTCACTTCCTCTGCTTTACCTTTTGATGTCAGAGGGCTGACAACTTCAACCCCAGGTCATGCTAACGCTGCCATTATTTGTACATAGGACAATTGTAGGGGCGTGAAGCTCCACTGCACATGTGCATGTTTCTCTTTTCATGAATATTCATGACCCCTCCCATAGCCTATTGAATATGTATATTTGACCACTCCATTCAACATATTTTTTTTTCCCTTTGCCCCTCCCTCAGAGTGCCTATTTCTGGCTTCTGGCTTCTGGCCAGAGGCTACATTTCCCAGTCTGCCAGAATGGCCACCTGCAGGCTGCAACCCTTTATGAGAAATAAAGCTCCCTTTTCTAAATTTATGAACCTCATCATTTTTCAGTTGACAATTGTATGGGCACTGGGGAGCCACTGAAGGATTCTTTACTAAGAAGAAACAGATCAAACTGGGCTTCAGAAAGATTATGCTGACTGCAGATGAATTAGATAAGATCCATACTGGGCATCTCTTGCTTGGATGATGCAGTAGCCTTCTAACTGGGCCTCATGCATTCACCTTTGCCCCACTTTAACCGAGCCTCAAATCAGCAGCCAGAGAGATCCTGATAAAATGTGTTAGGTGTGATTGCCAAGGCCTCTGAGGATGCCTCCCTTGTGGTCACGAAGGCTAATGTTCTTTCTACAGCCTTAATCCCTGTGCAACCTCCCTTAACCCCGTCCGCCCACTGCCCTCTCCTCGCTCCCTCCACACTGGTCATGCTCACATAGCCATCTGACCCCCTGCCCTTTCTTTGTCCCATCGCCAGGCTCTCTCCTCTTGTTGTTGCACTTGCCCTTCCTGCTCTTCCCTCACCTATCACAGCGCTGCTACCCCCCTCCTTCAGGTCCTCACTCAAGTGTCACCTCCCCAGGGAGGACTGCCCTGGCCGCCTTCCGTAAAATCACACTCTATGGCAGAAGCACTGGACAGCAATAACTTAAGCATATCCTAAGAATGACCCTATGATCTGAGATGTATGTGTGTTTGTAGTTCCAAGCTACGAAATCCAAGAGTGGCCAACCTAGAGATTCACTCCTTATCTATGAAGAACATCCTAGCCCCTGGCCCATCCCTTGGAATGCAGGCTGTACAGCGGATTGAGGCCCTTTGTTTTGGTTGAAATGGAAGTTGCTAGGCAGAGGTTGATAATTGAAAATGCTATATAAACTGCATGCTTTTTATAAACAGTAGCAGTTTTCCTGTCCAGCCCACCGCCTCTGGATGACCCTGTGTATAAGTCCTCAATAAATCTTATGTCTTGTTTGCTGGCTCCAGGTTTCTTTTTTGGTCTTTTGAACACTATGCTATCAGTATTGGAGTAAATAGAGCTTTGCATCACACACACACACACACACACACACACACACACACACACACACTCACACAGGCACACACATGCACTCCCCACTTCATAGCTGGGCTGCAGAGCATCATGGCACTTGATCCAAGGAGCAAGCAGGTTCTGACTGGAGCCCTTGCTCCACTTGCCAAGGAATGTCCAAGTGTGGATTGCATTCCCCAGAGGAAGGGTGCTTTGACTGAGCATGAAGGCCAAACTATATCTTGCAGGAAGAGGGCACTGTTTTTTTGTCTAGAATCTGCCTCATCCTGCATTCCATCCCCTTCCCTTTTACTTATCATCACCTTACATGTTATGCAGTTTATTTCTTTACCGTGTTTGTGTCTGTCTCCTCTGCTAAAATGTAAGCTCCATGAGTTTCAATCAATACTGTTTCTCCAGGGTCTAGAAAAATGCCTGATATGTAGTAGATGCTCAATAATATTTTTTGAATGGATTATGAGTGAGTAGATGGAAGGCAGGAAGGTAGGAGAGAAGGAAGAAAAGAGAGGAGAGAGACAGATTAGAGGCAGGAAAATGCAGTCTATGTTCATAATTTATATGAGGGAGAATAATAACTAAGGTGGTAATACGACTGTTTTGAGTATAATCTTGCTTTTCTCCGACCCTCTCCAGGAAATTGTATCACCCAATCAATCCCTGTAAACCTCTGGGTGAGACGGAGGAGGGACCACCTCTTTTAGGGGCCTACAGACCCCAAGCATGGAAATAAAGGAAAATCCTGACTTCCTTCACGGGGAAGTCCAGGAATCTAGCTAGCCCTGAGAAGTGAATAAGTAACTTGTTAAACAAGAAGGTAAAAGTAGCCTAAAACAATAGCGAAAGAAGCTAGAGTCCCAGAGATGTTTGCTTTCCCTGTGGAAATTAAAGATAACATCTTAACATATGTCCCCGAGTTGTCTTTCAGAGGCTGGGACCCCCACAGGACTGATCCGCTGGCACTTAGCCCCCAGATGAGGGGGAAGTGAAGACTAAACTTTAACTATGGCCCTTTGTTCTAAGGTTCTTCCTAAGGGGCTTGGAGACAGTCACTCCCCTAACATTTTTCTACTGACCCACAATTTTTAAACAAAGCTTCTCTTCCTTAACCAATTGCAAATCAGAAGATCTTTAAATCTACCTCTGCCTTGCAAACCGGTGCTTCAAGATATCCGCACTTTTAGTCCAAAACAAATGCGTAACTTTCATGTGTTGATCGATCCTTTTGCCGATAGTGTCAGCTCTCCTGAAATTTACCCCTCCTTTAAAAACCTTTACCTGCAAGCCATTAGGGAGTTTGGGTCTATAAGCCTGAGCTGCCCTGATTCTCCTTTCTTGATGCCCTACAATAAATGCCTTCCTTTCTATCACGGCAGAAACCTCAGTGTGAGCGTCTGGTTTTATTGCGCTGGGCTAGTGGACGCCAGATCGGTTCTGTAACATGAATATCACCATACCCGGGACAGCGACTCCAAATTTCTACAGTCGTCAGTTTGATGTGGTTTCTCTTTGGGCTTTGTGTCAGTTATTTCATTCTCTCGGTCCTCAGTTGTTTTTTTTCATTTTAAAACCCATTTTTAACATCTCGGCCTCCATTTCTCTCATTTGAATTTTCATTTAAACCCAAGTGATTTTCTAATAGCTTGAGTCCCTTATTGAGTCATTTGTCTTAGGGCCAAATGCAGGGATGATGGCTCCGCTTCCTCTCTGTGTGCTTTAGCAGAGAGGCTTTTGCTTATGATCCTGGGGTGATGAGCAGTTTAAGAAAGTGCCCTTGGGCCGTGACTGCCCTGCCATTCTGAAGCGGTGAGCTCTCCCCATTGAAGGGAAGGGAGAGGCCTTTCCTGGCTCCTCTCTCCCCGAAATCAAAACACTTGCAATCTGGGTGGCAATTGATGCAATAAGGTTCACAGGTAAAAAGCTAACCAGGCTTTGTCTTTTAAATGAAAGCCCCATTCTGAAATGGAGCACAGCAGGTGGGCAGGAGCTGCACTCCTTTCCAAAGCTGTCACACATCTGTGCAGAGGCATGGTTTGGTTTTTTTTTTTTTTGTAAGCAGCAACAGCAGCAGCAGCCTGGGAACCACTCTGTACCTGCTGCTCAGGCTTAACTGCTTCTCTGCAAATTATATTCAGTGGGAGGCCATTTTCCTGTTAGGGAGGGCCTGTGGGAGGTTTCCCTGACTCTAGGGACCAGCTTTGGAGACAGAACATTGCATTCCCCACTTGAAAATCCCAAATATGCATTTTCTGCTTCTGAAAGGAAATCACTGTCCATGAAAGCTAAAAACACCCACTGTCCAGAAAATAATATACACACATACGCATATGTGCATATATATAGAAATATATATAAGATGTATAATTGAATAATATATAGTGAATAGTATATTAATAATTAATAATAATAATTAGTAATATTGAGAGGTGACAGCGTGCTGGCAGTCCTCACAGCCCTCGCTCGCTCTCGGCACCTCCTCTGCCTGGGCTACCATTTTGGCGGCACTTGAGGAGCCCTTCAGCCCGCCGCTGCACTGTGGGAGCCCCTTTCTGGGCTGGCCAAGGCCGGAGCCCACTCCCTCAGCTTGCAGGGAGGTGTGGAGGGAGAGGCGGGACTTAGCACCCGGGCCAGCGGCTGTGGAGGGTGTACTGGGTCCCCCAGCAGTGCCAGCCCACCGGCACTGCGCTCGATTTCTCGCCGGGCCTTAGCTGCCTTCCCACAGAGCAGACCTCGGGACTGCAGCCCGCCATGCCTGAGCCTTCCCCCGCCTCGGTGGGTTCCTGTGCAGCCCGAGCCTCCCCGAGGAGCGCCGCCCCCTGCTCCACGGCGCCCAGTCCCATCGACCACCCAAGGGCTGAGGAGTGCGAGCCCATGGCCCGGGACTGGCAGGCAGCTCCACCTGCAGCCCGTGTGTGGGATCCACTAGGTGAAGCCAGCTGGGCTCCTGAGTCTGGTGAGGACTTGGAGAGTCTTTATATCTAGCTCAGGGATTGTAAACACACCAATCGGCACTCTGTATCTAGCTCAAGGTTTGTAAACACACCAATGAGCACCCTGTGTCTAGCTCAGGGTTTGTGAGTGCACCAATCCACACTCTGTAGCTAGCTGCTCTGGTGGGGCCTTGGAGAACCTTTATGTCTAGCTCAGGGATTGTAAACACACCAATCAGCACCCTGTGTCTAGCTCAGGGTTTGTGAGTGCACCAATCGACACTCTGTAGCTAGCTGCTCTGGTGGGGCCTTGGAGAACTTTTATGTCTAGCTCAGGGATTGTAAATACACCACTCGGCACTCTGTATCTAGCTCAAGGTTTATAAACACACCAATCAGCACTCTGTGTTTAGCTCAAGGTTTGTGAGTGCACCAATCGATACTCTGTATCTAGCTGCTCTGGTGGGGCCTTGGAGAACCTGTGTGTCAAGACTCTGTATCTAACTAATCTGATGGGGACATGGAGAACCTTTGTATCTAGCTCAGGGATTGTAAACGCACCAATCAGCGCCCTGTCAAAACAGGCCACTTGGCTCTACCAATCAGCAGGATGTGGGTGGGGCCAGATAAGAGAATAAAAGCAGGCTGCCCGAGACAGCAGTGGCAACTGGCTCTGGTCCCCTTCTACACGGTGGAAGCTTTGTTCTTTCACTCTTTGCAATAAATCTTGCTACTGCTCACTCTTTGGGTCCATGCTGCTTTTATGAGCTATAACACTCACCGTGAAGATCTGCAGCTTCACTCCTGAACCCAGCAAGACCAGGAGCCCACTGGGAGGAACGAACAACTCCAGACGCACTGCCTTAACAGGTGTAACACTCACCGCAAAGGTCTGCAGCTTCACTCCTGAGCCAGCGAGACTACGAACACACCAGAAGGAAGAAACTCCGAACACATCCGAACATCAGAAGGAACAAACTCCAGAGGCGCCACCTTAAGAGCTGTAACACTCACCGCCAGGGTCCACGGCTTCATTCTTGAAGTCAGTGAGACCAAGAACCCACCAATTCCAGACACAATATGTTATTCAAATTTGTCATCTCATTCATCCACCAATATAAGTTCTTTAAGATACAGAATAAAAATTGTGGTGACTGTAGGTGTGTTTTCTCCTTGAGGTATTCAGGATCCGGTTATTGTGGATTGGAGGATCTATGGGTAGATTTTTAAATTCAAAACTGGGGGCTAAGGCTGCTGTCTGGGCAAACCCAGATTAATGCATTAAAAATAAATAAAACCCAGAAGTGACTGGAATTGCCTTTCTTGGAATGGCATGGTCTACATTTGCTGTTTTGTGAATGGAGAGCAAGACCGGGTATTTTCTAAGCTTCCTGGTCTCCCAGGAAAATTTAGTTATTTAAATCACAGCTTTTAAATTCCTGGCCAGCTTCCCAAAAGGCTGTATTGTTGGACCTGCCTTTTGTCTTCTTCATAACTGTACTTACCCTCACAGGATCTTTAAGAGTTAGGGAATTGTCCTTCAGTGAGTTCTGGTCAAAGGAGGCAGAACCTGGAACTCAACATCAGCCCTTTCGGTGGGGCTTAGGCAACTTTCCGGATGGGAAGAGGGCTTACCCCAGTGGTCTGCGTGTAGCTCTTCAGACTGAAATGCCTGTCATCTGCTACAGATCAAATGCAGGACTAATTGGCACTCCTGAGCCAACTCATTTTTGGATGAGTTTCCTTCTGATGTTTTAAAGCATCTCAAAAGGCTCTTCTATAAATGATTCTCAAGGATCTTCGCAGAGAGAGATTAGTCTCTTAACTATAATAGCAATAGGCTTTGGTCCAGATTTATAACCACTCTATCTTTCATATTGAATACTGAAATCTGGGTTTAGTTTAATTTCTTCTAATTCCTTTTCAGTTACGTATCTTAGAAGCTTAACCAAAAAGAGGAGAATGAAGAAGGAAATCAACTCATTTGCCACTGTCAAAACAGTTATAAGGCGAAAGATTCATATGGTCTGAAGAGAAACCAGAGAATTATATAACTTAAAAATGATTTCAGGCAAGTGCAAATGGGATAATTAACAAATATATCAAAACGAATGGGGGAAATTCTAATGCTGTAAGCTAGAAATTTCATGAAAACATGCCTGCAGAGAGCAAACTCTTTTTTTTTTTTTTTTTAAGAAAGAAAACCATAATAATTATCATAAGGTCACTACTAAGTGCCAAACATCAGGCTGGATTTTTCAGAGGCACTAATGTATCTAATTCCCATGAAGCTTTTTCAAAGTAATTTCAAAGTATTCTCCCCATTTTACAGTAGGGGAAACAGACTCAGCAATATTAATTGACTTACCCAATCAATAGATAGTAGGTAAATTTGAACCCAGAGCTACTCAGCTCCAAAGTACATATCCTTTCTATTTACATAGCTGTCATTAAAAAAAAAAATCTAACAATGAAAATGACAGCAATGATAACTCTAAAAATGTGTAAGATAAGAAATTTGAAGCACAATTATTTACAAATATTTTATACTTTTAAAAGACTATTCATTTCAGGTTTCTGAATGTCTGTATCAACATTAACCAATGGAATTTTCTGCAGTGAACATAAATATTTTATCTCTGTGCTATCCAATCAGGTAGTCACAAGATACAGAGAAATACTGAGCACTGAAATTGTGTTTTATGTGACCGAGAATCTCAGTTCTTAATTTTATTTCATTTTGAATAATTAATTAATAATTAATTATTTAATTTCTATTTAAATAACCACATGCTGTATGCCTAATGGATCAGGCAGCACCAGATCTACATATTTATAATTACAATGCTCAAAGACAAGTTCAGAAAGAGGAAATTTTAATGCAAGCATAGTTCCAAAGTTAATATTTTTTGTTAATATCATTAATGAAATTCCTAGAAAATAGATGAGTCTCATGTAATTGCAGACTCACCCATGGGTATTTATACTGTGGATTGAGAGTTAGTTCTCATAATGAATTCCTACATGCCATCAATGCCCAAATGGATTTAGGATACAATTTTAATTCTCATGTCTACAATTCTCACGTCGACAAGGGACACATTTTATTTTATTTTATAATAGTAAATTTAAATATGGCAGAGGAAAGGATTTTTCTTTTTTTTTTCACTACACACACACACACACACACACACACATATCTTTCCTGAAGACTTTTTTTAAAAATTATAAACATACAATCCAGATTCCAGTTATTCTAAAAACCAAACACTTTTTTTGTTGTTTTTCTTTATTTTGTAATGTATGACAGTGTGTGATGTGGTTTGGCTCTGTGTCTCCACCCAAATCTCATATCAAACTTTAATCCCCATATTCCCCATGTGTCAAGGGAGGGACCTAGTGGGAGGTGATTGGATCATGGGGGCAGTTCCCTCTTGCTGTTCTCCTGATAGTTCGCACGACATTTGATGGTTTTATAAGTGTTTGACGGTTCCTCCTTTGCACACACTCTCTCCTTCTGCCTTGTGAAGAAGGTGCCTGCTTCCCCTTCTGCTATGATTGTAAGTTTCCTGAGGCCTCCCCAGCCATGTGGAACTGTGAGTCAATCAAATCTCCTTTGTTTCTAAACTACCCAATCTCAGGTGGTATCTTTATAGCAGTGTGAGAATGGACTAATACAATATGTGAAGATACGACCTCCAAGATGTTATCGGAGAGACTCTGACCCACATTTGCTCAGATAGGTTACATTTCTCCACTGTGCGGGGGAAGCTATTTCTGCTTCATCCAGATCCCTTTCCTGGCTGTCACCCCTCCCTCAACTGCTGTGAGTGTTGCCTACTAATGGCTCAAAGCTGTCCCTTCTCTAAAGAATGGCCATGGAAAAATGGGAACCCCTAGCCCAGGAGATTACACCTTCCTACATTCCACCCTCATTCATCCTTAGGGAATGACAGGTTGATGGAGGAGTAGGTTCCAAAAGACCAATCTCCCTAGTCAAAGTAGAACCAATTTTATGGTGCAATTCTTGCTCCAGAGCTTCCTATAGGATCAGGCTGTTGGTAGTCTCCAGCTGAGACTATGTTGCCTTAACTCCTTGTCATAGTCTATTCTCGCTGCTATAATAAAATGTCATAGGCTGGGGGGTTTATAAACAACAGAAATTCATTGCTCACAGTCTGGAGGCTAGGACAGCCAAGATCAAGGTACTGGCATAACCAATGTCTGGTAAGGGCCCACTTTATCATAGACGGTGCCTTCTCTGTGTCCTCATATGGTGGAAGAAGTGGACAAGCTTGCTTGGGGCTATTTTATGAGGGCACTAATCTCATTTCCGATGGCCCCACCTCCTACTACCATCACTCTGGTGATTACTTTTTAACATGTGAATTTTAGAAGGACAGGAATATTTAGACCATCACCCTCCTCCTCTGTCCTATCTTACTTCCCCATCCCTTCCCCAGATACCACAAGCTCAATAAGTCACATGCACCTGAATCCTTGTCTCAGGTCCTGCTTCTAGGAAACCTGCCTAAGACACCATCTCAAGGACCTGAGTTACTTGCATGACCGAGAAGTTGCCTGTCAATGTCTAGGCTCACATGTTCCTCCTCAGAAAAGTATAGAAGATATTTTCACTAATAAGCTTTGAGAAACAGTAAACTTTTGTTTTTTCTTTTCTGTGCAAAAATTTATCTAAGACATTCCAGAGGCAAAAGGGTTATGTGATATCACCACAGCCTAGATTTGGAATACAAACCCAACTACAAAATAGAGGCTGTCACTCCTGCCTAATCAGTCAAAATGGGAGTGGTCAATTGGAGTAAGTATATATTCTGGCTACAGTACAATTTAGAAAGGCATAATGGCTAATTTTATGCATCAACTTGACTGGGCCACGGGGTGCCCAGACATTGGGCTGAGCATTATTCCGGTGTGTTTATGAGGGTGTTGCTGGATGAGATTAGCATTTGATTCAGTAGACTGAGTAAAGCAGATTGCCCTCCCTAATGTGGGTGGGTCCTATCCAATCAGACAAAAACAAGAAATGGGGAAAGGATTCCCTATTTAATAAATGGTGCTGGGAAAACTGGCTAGCCATATGTAGAAAGCTGAAACTGGATCCCTTCCTTACACCTTATACAAAAATCAATTCAAGATGGATTAAAGACTTAAATGTTAGACCTAAAACCTTAAAAACCCTAGAAGAAAACCTAGGCATTACCATTCAGGACATAGGCATGGGCAAGGACTTCATGTCTAAAACACCAAAAGCAATGGCAACAAAAGCCAAAATTGACAAATGGGATCTAATTAAACTCAAGAGCTTCTGCACAGCAAAAGAAACCACCATCAGAGTGAACAGGCAACCTACAAAATGGGAGAAAATTTTCGCAACCTACTCATCTGACAAAGGGCTAATATCCAGAATCTACAATGAACTCCAACAAATTTACAAGAAAAAAACAAACAACCCCATCAAAAAGTGGGCGAAGGACATGAACAGACACTTCTCAAAAGAAGACATTTATGCAGCCAAAAAACACATGAAAAAATGCTCACCGTCACTGGCCATCAGAGAAATGCAAATCAAAACCACAATGAGATACCATCTCACACCAGTTAGAATGGCAATCATTAAAAAGTCAGGAAACAACAGGTGCTGGAGAGGATGTGGAGAAATAGGAACACTTTTACACTGTTGGTGGGACTGTAAACTAGTTCAACCCTTGTGGAAGTCAGTGTGGCGATTCCTCAGGGATCTAGAACTAGAAATTCCATTCGACCCAGCCATCCCATTACTGGGTATATACCCAAAGGACTATAAATCATGCTGCTATAAAGACACATGCACACGTATGTTTATTGCGGCATTATTCACAATAGCAAAGACTTGGAACCAACCCAAATGTCCAACAATGATAGACTGGATTAAGAAAATGTGGCACATCTACACCATGGAATACTATGCAGCCATAAAAAATGATGAGTTCACGTCCTTTGTAGGGACATGGATGAAATTGGAAATCATCATTCTCAGTAAACTATCGCAAGAACAAAAAACCAAACACCGCATATTCTCACTCATAGGTGGGAATTGAACAATGAGAACACATGGACACAGGAAGGGGAACATCACACTCTGGGGACTGTTGTGGGGTGGGGGGAGGGGGGAGGGATAGCATTGGGAGATATACCTAATGCTAGATGACGGGTTGGTGGGTGCAGCGCACCAGCATGGCACATGTATACATATGTAACTTACCTGCACATTGCGCACGTGTACCCTAAAACCTAAAGTATAATAATAAAAAAAAAATAAATAAAATAAAATAAAATAAAATGGCAAGGGATATTAACAGGCATTTTATAGAAGACGAATGTAAAATGACCAATGATACCAATGATAATATGAAAAAGATTCTCAACTGTATTTGTAAAAAAAAAAAAAAAAAAAAGACCAGAATAGAACAAAACAGCTAAGTAAGAGAGAATTCCTCCTGTCTAATTGATTGAGCTGGGATACTGGTCTTTTTCAGCCTTTGAACTTAGTTTAAAACACTGGCACTTCTTGGATCTTGAGCCTACTGGCTTTCAGACGGGAACTTACACTATCCGCTTTCCTGGCTCTCAGGCCTTTGGACTCAGATTGGGAATATCCTATCAGCTTTCCTGGAGCTTTGGCTTGTGACTATAAATCTTGGAACTTCTCAGCGACATAAACTCATGAGCCAATAACTTATAATGAATGTCATTTTATATCTACCTGTATTCTATAACCAGATAGATAGATAGATTGATTGATCATCAATCATAGATAATCTCCTATTGATCGTGTTTCTCTGGAGAACCTTGCCTAATATAGAAGGTAAATTTTACATAAGCTGATTGTTTAAGATTTAGATTCAATAGATAAGGAGGCAAAAGAGTACACAGTGGGCTTTATATATAAAGTTATGATAACCACATCTCATTTCTTAAGCATACAAATACACACACACACACACACACACACACACACACGTGAAGGGCTTAGGCCAGAGGAAAGGAAATATGCATTCTGTATGTCCTGTGTTGGCCCCAGTCCCACTGAATATTAAACAAGAACAAAAAGCACTTATTTAGAATATACAATGATTTGGTAGAAAACAAAGTGTCAATTTATTCATCCATAATGAGAAATAAAACCATCAAGCAGATTGGATTCTGATGTTTGCTGTTCAGTTTATTCTGCCCCTCCAGGCAAATTTACAGGGGAAACTAAATTAAAACTAGAATTTTTTATTGTCTGAGGAACAGAGGGATTTGGATGACTCTCCACACAGAAGTCAGTCATCTATGACCACCTGACTTTCCGCTCTTCCTGTGGGGCATGCCAGCTGCAGAGTGGCTTGGACCAGGCCTCTCTCCCCTGAGCAAGGATAGAGGGCCCTTGCCAGCAGAAGCCTCTCTTGTCATTTTTCTGGACTTTCTTGACTGGCCAGCTCCCTTTTGTCTGTCATATTTTATATGTTTTTTCTGTAACTTTTTTTGGTCTTGTTTATTTTTTTCTGATGTCAAAGATACATGATCATTTATAAAATCTTTGGACCAAGTAACAATTTCTCACCACCTAGAGATAATCACTGAGAAATGAGAGCAAAGTGAGTACTGCCTTGTAGTGAAGAATAAAGGAGTATGCGTGGAATTGAGGACATTGCCCAGGGCATGGAAGAGCTCAGAATTATCTTTCTCATACCTTTTTAAATATTCTTATATCAAAGTGCAGCCAACTTTTTCTTTAAATAGCCGGATAGTAAATAATTTAGACTTTGTGGGTCCCATGGTCTTGCTACTACACAACTCTGTCACAGTAGTGTAAACGCAGCCACAGATACCATGTAATGAATGATTGTGTCTGTGTTCTAATAAAACTTTATTTACAAAACAGCCCGCATGCCAACTTTGGCTCAAGGGCCATAGTTTGCCGACCTCTAATCTACATCATCATCTAAAATGGCTCCAGAGTAAATAATGTATTTTATTATTAAGAAAACCTTTTATTTTCTAGTAAAATAATCTACAAATGCTTCTCTCTTTGCTTTTCAAATGTGCCTTTTTTTCAGTATCAGGATCAATTTATAAATAATTGCTCAATATAACTTCTGGGTGTGCTTCAGGCACAAGAAGTGGGGCATGTTTCCTGATGGCAAGTGTTGACAGAACATCTACTTGGGCAGAGTGTGCCCAGTGACCCAGCCATCCGTCCTCTCAGAATGCACCACACGGGTTTCCTAGAATGCATACACAAGGGGATTCATGGCAGAATGGTGTAATACCCAGGAGCTGAATGCAATCCAAACACCTGTAGAGTAGAAAGGATAAATTGCATATTATAACATAAAATATTATATGGCAATGACAATGAACTAACTACAACTGCATACAACAGCATGGACACCTCTCACAAACATAATGCGGAGTGGAAGAAAGACAGCATGCAAGCAATTTGATTTTATTTTCATACAGTTCAAAAACTAATCCATGACGTTGCAATCACATAAGTGGTTTTCCTTGGGAGAGAGGTAGTTAGCGGCTGGAAAGGGTAGGAAAGGGCTTCTGAGGTGCTAATAATCTATTAGTCTGGGGGCTGATTTCACAAGCAAATTCACTTTTATGAAGGTCTATTTAAATTTTTAAAAAATTACAGCAGTTATTTTAACAACTACCTTTATGAAAAGATAGCCACATGCCAGGCACTGTGCACTTCACACCAATTGTCTATCTAATCCCCACAAAACTCCTCTAAGGTGTTTTCTCAGCCCCATTTTATAATGAAAACAAAGGCTCAGAGAGGTTAAGAAACTTGCTCAAAGTCACACAGGTAGTGAGTGGCTGAACTTGATGGTATTCTGCAAACAGACACCAGGATAAAAATATACAGCTTTAAGAAACCAGTCTATACACTGGGTATCCTAGTGGAACCGTGTTATGAGATTTTTGAGGAGGGAGAAATCTTGGAGATGAGAGACGGAGGTGACACCTGTGCTGTGTTGAGAGGCAGGAGGAAAGAAGGAGGTGTGTGCGCAAGGCTGAAGCACCTCAGTATCTAAGTACCTCCCCTTCCCCTTCAGTCTGTACTGCCACAGTGCAGACAGGGGGATTGGAAACAGGAAGGTTTCTCCTGCTCAGCCCATTGATTCCTTTTCAAAATATACACCAGCTCTAGCATGGCTCAACATGGAAGCAATGATTTCTTCTGGAAGGAACCAATGTTTCCAGAATGAATCCAGGCACAGACATGGCCTCTGTGGCTATGGTCTTAGATGTTACATTTGTAATCAAAGCAGAAAAAGCCCTGACTCTGGGTGATTAAATATGGATAAAAACTAAGAAAACGCCATTTAACCAGTCTTCTCTAGAACTACTATAGGTCCAATTCTGTCCGTTGGCCCCTCCTGTCTCTCTCCTAGAAACTCGTATTAAAGAGTCAGTATTTGTAAGCTTGGTGTTAGACACTACAACATCTTATTTTTTTAAATGATGGTCTCAATGTAACCTGGTTCATATAGAAGCTTGTGGAAATATTCATATGTCCCCAAATAGAAATAGGAGAGTCTATGACCCAATAAACAAATACTGCAAAAAACTGGTAACTTTGAAATAAAGTCTATCTGCAGCACAAGCAGTAGAACTTGAGAATTTGCAACATTTATCTGAATCCCTGAAGGTATCAATAAACTTTTATATGGGGCAAACAGTCTAGATGCTAGAAAATATACACCATAATGTTTTATGTTTTATTTAGCTGCAGTACATAAATTCCCCCGGGCCCCACAGACAAGTACTGGTGGGCTATGACTTCCGGCATTTAAAGGGATTCTCAGACATTTATCTTAGCCATTCCACTTGATGCTTTCTCTCTTTATTGTGGAATCAGTTACTTTGGGCTTTGGGGAATTTGTGATTGCTGTTTTCAAAATTGTCTTTGCAGAATTCAATGAAGTCAAAATTGTACAAAAGAATCATTTTTGAGAGAAGTGGGTCATCTGTGTTCTCTATCCGAAGTGCATATAGAAATCCATTGCTTTAATTGTATCTAAATACCTTCTCTTTCGTACTGGTTTTGTTTATGTACATATATGCCAGCAAAGAAATAGCTATTATGGCTGTAAATTGTGCCTGATACGAGATTAATAGCTATAAAAATAGACCTCGAGGGAATTAGGGGTCTGGTTTAACCATCTCTGTAATGTTCCTACTTCAAGAGCAATATTTCATGGGTGTTGTAAAATTTATAAGACTATATTCACGAGGTCTGCATGGTTCCAACTAGACAAGACTGGTTGTTTATCTTAGCATTCAGTGTCTAATAGGAGCTGCCTTCATGATATTCCAGGTGTCACAATAAACACATGGTACGAGTGTTTATAGAAGCTGTACTCAATACTGGATCACAGAGCTTACTCTGAAGGTGAAGGAAGAGATCAATAAAAAACTGCCCTCCTCCTTCAATAATGACTCAGGAGGGCAGAGGAGGGTAGGCTGGACATGTTGGGGGAGGAGAGGGTCAGATCATCATAATTGCCACTTCATTAACCCCCCACAGGCTGGAGAGGAAGAGGGAGTGGAATATACTCTATATGCCCCTCATTTTTGGGCTGAAGGCATACAACTAACTCCACTGGTGTGCTGAGACAGCTTTTACCAGCTCTCAGGAGCTTATTTCTAAATTTTCAGAAATTTTGTGAGCCTGTTGTTCAACACTGCCTTTATGAAAAATTGAATCATGCAAACTTAAAATTAAATAAAATATACTTAACAAAATTAATAAATGCTCAAAATTCTTAATTTCCTAATCATTGTGCTACATTTTACTATTATCTATGCTCAGTTTTTATCTACATCTCTTGTCTATAAGATGGAAATACTGAAATGGTATGCAACGGGACAACTGTACAAATTTTCCTGGTTGTACAACTGCACAGTCAGGAAAATCAGGTTGGTAGCTTGTCCCTTGCTGGGAGTATTTACACCACAGAAACTGGCAAATACTACATCTCTTGGCATGTGTGTTTGGTGTGGGATAACCAGTTAAACATATTCGATTGGTCTATGTGTCTGGTTTTATGCCAGTACCATGCTGTTTTGTTACTATAGTTCTGTAGTATGATCTGAAGTCAGGTAATGTGAGGGAGTTTACCAGCACACCATAGCCAAATCCCCCTTTTGCTGTTGTTTTTTTCCTAACACCCTAGTTGCTGATCACAATTGCCACTTGTACCCCCTCCTCACTTTCTCTGCCATTCTCTGGCTACCGTGTCTTGGAACAGTTGAACAGGCCTTCCTGCTGTGGTTAAAGGAGAACCAAAAGAAGGAAAGATGAAAAGATGGTTGCCATCTTCCATGTGGCCCTTCATAGTGAGGTAGCAGACTGGCAGGACTTATTTCCTGGTTCCAACAGGATGAAATAAGGAAACTGGCTAGAACCAGCATATGGCACTGAAGGTAACCTCTGGTTGCCCTCACTGCTCATCAGCACTCACACTCATATTACCTGGCTTCAAATCATACTACAGAGCTATAGTAACAAAACAGCATGGTGCTGGAATGAATATAGACCCACAGACCAATGGAACAGAGTAGAGAAGCCAGAAAAAAGTCCATACACCAACTGTGAACTCATTTTCAAAAAAGGTGCCAAGAACATACACTGGTGAGTCTCTTCAATAAATGGTGCTGGGAAAACGGGATATCCATACACAGAATGAAACTAGACTCCTATCTCCTATCTCTTGCCAAATACATAAATCAAATCAAATCAAACCAAAGTAGGTTGAAGGCTTATATTTAAGACCTCAAACTGTGAAACTACTACAAGAAAACATTCACGAAACTCTCTAGGACATTGGTCTGGGCAAAAATTTGAGTAATATCCCAAAAGCACAGGCAACCAAAGCAAAAATGGACAAATGGGATTACATCAAGTTAAAAAGCTTCTGCATGACAAAGTAAACAATCAGCAAAGTGAAGACACAACCCACAGAATGGGAGAAAATATTTTCAAACTACCCATCTGACCAGAATATATAAGGAGTTCAAACAACTTTATAGGAAAAAAATCTAAAAGAAGACACACAAATGGCAAACAGGCATATGAAAAGGTGATCAACATCAGTGATCATCAGAGAAATGCACATCAAAACTATAATGAGATATCATCTCACCTCAGTTAAAATGTCTTATATCCAAAAGACAGACAATAACAAATACTGGTGAGGATGTGGAGAAAAGGGAAGCCTTGTACACTGTTGGTGGGAATGTAAATTTGTACAGCCACTATGGAGAACAGTTTGGAGGTGCCTCACAAAACTAAAAATAGAGCTACTATATGATCCAGCAATCCCACTGCTAGGTGTATACCCCAAAGAAAGGAAAGCAGTATATAGAAGAGATATCTGCACTCCTATGATTGTTGCAGCCCTGTTCACAATAGCCAAGATATGGAAGCAACCTAAGTGTCCATCAATGGATGAATAGATAAGAAAATGTTGTCCATATACACAACACAGTACTATTTGGCCATAAAAAGAATGAGATCCTGTTATTTGCAACAGCATGGATAGAACTGGAGGTCATTAAGTAAAATAAGCCAGGCGTAGAAATGCGAATTTCACATGTTCTCACTTATTTGGGGGAGTCACAAATTAAAACAATTGAACTCATGGAGGTAGAGAGTAGAAGGATGTTTACCAAAGGCTTGGAAGGGTAGTGGAGGGGTTGGGGGACAAGTGGGGATGGTAAATGGGTATAAAAAGTAATCAGAAAGAACGAATAAGACCAAGTACTTGATAGCACAACAGACTGACTATAGTCAATAATAATTTTTATTTTTATTTTTTATTTTTTAATTTTTTCGAAATGGGGTCTCACTCTGTCACCCAGGCTGGAATACAGTGATGCAATCATGGCTTACTGCAGCCTTGACCTCCCTGGGCTCAGGTGATCCTCCCAAATAGCTGGGACTACAGGTGTACACCATCACACTTGGCTATTTTTTTATTTTCATTTTTTATAGAGACAGGGCTTTGCCATTAGCCAAGCTGGTCTCAAAACTCCTGAGCTCAAGAGATCCACCTGCCTTGGCCTCCCAAAGTTCTAGAATTACAAGGAGGAGCCACTACTCCCAGCCTTATAGTCAATAATAACTTAATTGTACATTTTAAAATAACTTAAAGAGTATAATTGGATTGTTTGTAACACAAAGGATACATGTTTGAGAGGATGGATACCTCATTTACAATGATGTAATTATTACACATCGCATGTCTGTATCAAAGTATCTCATTTACCCCACAAATATATACACTATGTACCCACAAAAATAAAAAATAAAAAAGACACTCCCACCAGTGCCATGACAGTTTACAAATGCCATGGCAACAACAGAAGTTAACACCTATTTTCTTTTTTTTTTTTTTTGAGACGGAGTCTTGCTCTGTTGCCCAGGCTGGAGTGCAGTGGCGCGATCTCGGCTCACTGCAAGCTCCACCTCCCGGGTTCATGCCATTCTCCTGCCTCAGCCTCCTGAGTAGCTGGGACCACAGGAGCCCACCACTACGCCCGGCTAATTTTTTGTGTTTTTAGTAGAGGTGGGGTTTCACCGTGTTAGCCAGGATGGTCTTGATCTCCTGACCTCATGATCCACCCACCTCGGCCTCCCAAAGTGCTGGGAATACAGGCTTGAGCCACCGCGAGTTAACACCTATTTTCTAAAGATTTCTGGATAACTTGCTCCTTAATTTGCACGTAATTAAAAAGTGGGTATAAATACAGCTACCAAACAGCCTATGGGTTAGCCTTGCTCCTGAAAAAGCAGCCACTCTGCTGTACACTGCTGCTTTAATAAACCTACTTTCCTCCACTGTCAGCTTGTTGTTGAATTATTTCCTGACTGAAGCCAAGAACCCTCCCAAGTTAAGCCCCACTTTTGAGGCTCGCTGGCCCTGCATCATAAATGTGGATTAAATTCCCATTATTAGTGTCCACTGTTGTCATCCCAAGGCCTGTATGCATCCTCCTGCCCCACTCTTCCATTCACAGCCCCTCTCTTTCTGCATTCCCATGCCCTGGAGAACCTCATACAACACTCCCGGTTTGGGGCAGAGGAAGCAGGAGAGCAGGAAACAGCAGAAAGAGCATGGACACAGGTGTCAGAAAACCAGGATTTTTGAGCCAATGGTTTGCCACTTGTTAGCCTGTGATAAGTCACATGCACTGTGTGAGCTCTATTTTCTCATCTGAAGAATGATGTGAGAGTAATATCTTCCAAGCCTACCTTATGGAGTGCTGTATAATTGGGTGCAGTAATGAGTACATGAGAAGATGATCCATAAACAACCACTTTTACATTTCTGGGTCTTCAATATGTCCCTGTTAAAAAGTATTTTTTGAATACTCTACAGAAATAACAAGCACTAACTGATTTTTGTTGAGCATCATAAAATGTTAGAACTAGAAGAAATCTTTCAGATAATCTATCAGTGTATTGTTCTGACTTAAGGAAAATCCCAGATCTGCCTCAAATCTTGCCCCCTCAGAAACTGTTTTACATAAAACCAAAAGGCTTATTTGGGACCTTTGTGTCATGAGAAACAAAGACTCATTCAGTTCCTTCAGGAGGAAAAATAGAGAGAGTAGGTTATTACAAAGGCACACATGGATTGTGAAGGTGAGAGCTCATGGAAATAAATAGTAACACTGATAATAACACTTTGGTGCTTTCTATGTTCCATATATTATTTCTTTTAATCTTTGTAACAAACTTATGAATTGTGTTCTACATTTTCCAGTTGAGAAGACAGAGGCTTAGACAGGTTAAATATCTTACACCATTGCACAGCTATGTTGTGCCAAACTGAAATACGAACTGGGGTCTCCAGAACTGTGCTTGTAACTTGTATGACATGTTCTTCCATGAACACAAATTTCAGGGCAGCTGGTCCCCTGGGAACCAGTGCCAGGAGGGGTTTGCTGAATGACACAGAGAAGCGTGGTCTCTCTCTTGCAGCATCTGCTTCTCTATCAGCTTCTGTGCTTTCCTTTGCTCCCAGGTTTCTAACTTCAGCTTGCTGGACTATAGTGATGACTGCAGCTCCAACAGAACATATCCTTTTATTAACTCAGTCTCTGGGTTTTCTAATTTCAACTGCCAAGAGTGAATTCACATTGGTCCTGCCCATCCTTTCTAGCCTGGCCATAAGTTAATTTCTGGATTAGGCCTCTGTTCCTGCTCCAATCAGCTGTGGGCATGTGGCCTGGAATAGCATGTTTTGTACACCCATTCTTTTATTTGACCTCCTAGAGCTTCTCATATTCTTCCTTTTTATAGATATTTGTATACTCGTTTTAACTTCTCTTCTTGACAAAAAGAACCAAAAGTACAGACTGATTCAGCTTTGTTTCCAGCATTTAGCATAGTAGCAGGTGTTCCAGGAGGGTTAGTTGAAGAGGTAAACTATCCTTTGGCATATGGAGAGGCCAGATCTACACTAGTGAAGATAAGTATATAATTTAAGTAGTAATCCAGGGAATGGAAGGATTTATTACTTTGCTTCAATTCTCTGTTTCAGTGAAAGAATAAAATTATTGGTCTTTATTATTTAGATCATTGGGTCAATTTTCAGTTTTACTTGGCTGATATCCATTTGGTGCAAGACACCAAGAGTAAGTTTATTTTTTTGACAATAGTCAGGGTATATCAATAACCCAGAAAAGAGAAGCAACCACTGGTGTCTCCTAGCCCACAGGTGGTTCTGGGCTAAGCATGAAGGAGCACACTTACTTCTGCTAACTACCTCTGGTTCTTTCCATCTAGGCACACAAGAAGACTTCCAGACACTCTTCGCAGTCATGTTGGGAACATGTGACTAGTCAGATGTCTTACTCTGTTTTTTGTTGCTTATAATGGAGTACCTGAAACTGGGTAATTTATAAAGGAAACAAATTTATTTCTTACAGTTCTGGAGGCTGAGAGGTCTAAGGTTGAGGGATTGGATCAGATGAGAGATTTCTTGCCAGTGGGGACTCTGAAGAGTCCTGAAGCACTACAGGGCATTGCATGGTGAGAGCACTGTGCTAATGTGCCAGCTCAGGTCTCTCTTCCTCTTTTTATAAAGCCACCAGTCCCACTCCCATGATAACCCATTAATTCATTAACCTATCAATCCATTAACCTATGAATGGGTTAATCCATTCTTAAATGCAGATCCCTTATGACCCCATTACTTCTTAAAGGCTCCATCCCTCAATACTGCCACAATGGGGATTATGTTTTGACATATATTTTGGAGGGGATATCCAAACCATAGCATCAAGCCAGCAAACCCTGAGTAGAAGTGAGTGGAGTCATCTCCCTTTAGAGGAAATTAAAAATGGATCTGAGTTTTCTATGCCCCTTCTCTTCCCTACCACATTAGTGGTGGAGGCTACCTGTTGAGATGGTAGAGCTGCAACATGAAAACATACCCTGGAGAGTCACCTGACATGTGCCTTACTTTGTGTGAGCAAGAAATAGACCCTGGTTGTTCTAGTTTTTGAGATTTGGAGGTTAATTTGTTACCAAGGAATACGATCACCTTTCCTGAGGAATACCAGCTTTCTAAACTATCAACTCATAGCCCTGGCCTGACCCCGACTTGCTCAGAGGCTACCTCCCCCTATTCAGACCCTGTTAGGGTGGGTAGCTCAGTGACTCTCAAGCAGCAGTCATGGTGAGCACAAGCTTTGAATTAGATCCACCCAGATTTGAATCATCTCTGATACTTCATAGCTACAGGTCTTTGGGAGAGTTAAATTCTCTGTACCTCTTTTTTTGTTTGTAGAAAGGAGGTGACACAGTGTCACAACTCGTGAGGCAACTCATGGATAAAATGAGAAAATGCATACTTAGCCTGCCTTCTATTAGTTTAGAGTCTTTCCATTTCCCTTCATGTCTACTATGTTCCATCTCTCTTAAAGTCACCCAATGCAGGGACCATCCCTGCATTGCATCCCATAGTCTCTACTAGCATAGTTACATGCACCTACTACAACTCTGCTGAATTAAATTATACTTAACTTAATTAAATTAGAAGATGAGGATGATCTGGAAACCAGCTTTAGCAATGGCCAGTCTTGACAAACCCAGATACTAATTGATGTAGCCACACTTTGGTTCTGCAGTGGCCAGGTGATATGGACATTCCAGAAACATTTAACAATTTACTTGCAGGCTCACCATGACTTTGAATGATATATTGGTCTGCGTAAGTGTTCATTGAGTGACTCTAGCCTTAGTGAGGGTTCTTTGTCCAAAAATCATCCTTTAGGATTAGATATTGGGCCATCCTTGAATGTTCTGGTTCTTCTATAGATGATCTTATAAAATTACAAGACTTAAGTCCAAACTTTTATCCCACATAAACATGTTTAAGATTATGTAGGGTAATAGTTAGTTTCTGAATAAATTGTGGGTGTGGGTGTGTTAGCTTCATGAAGCCAGATGTTCCCTAACAGTCACAGTTGATACATCTAGACAGTTTCCCCAGAGCATCTCACAATTTTTGCATTCACTCCAGGTAGTTCCAAAAAATGACCTCAGTTCTGCAGATTTCACTTTTAGAAAAAAACTAGACTTCCATATGTTTCCTAAATAGAAATGGAAAAATAACATGCAGGAAATTACACGTGTGAGAAAAAGTAGTTAAGAGTCTCCTATTAAAAAGCAAAAGTAAATTTCTTGAGGCTTTAATTAAACAACATATCAAGCAAAAAATCTTAAGTAAACTATAGCCTTTAAATATTCATTTTCAAAGGAAATCCAGATGTAGCAATAGATTTGTACAAAATTCCTCCTAGCCATATATTCTGACAAACTTCGTGTCCTCAGAGCTGGTCTCATATTATGTATGGCACTAAAGGTATCTTATACAAGTGCCACAGCTGATCTTTGAAAGAGCACCCTTTTGATATGCATTCAAGATGTAACTATTGTCTTCTACTAGATAGTGGTAAGAACCCAAAGCATTTCTCCTGATTTTTCCCCTAAAGCCTTCAACCACTGGATTTGGAAGAAAGACATTGAAAATATAATCTCCACACAACGTACTGCACTCAAGCAACATTCAAACCCAAGTCCATTGGGATTCCAGTCAGAAGCCATCAGCAGTGGCCTAATTGTGTTGGGACCTTCTCTCTGCTCTGACCAGATGTGGTTAGAACTAACTAGATGTTAGGTCTTTGAGAGTCCAATGACGAGGACACTTGTGGGAAAAAAAGCACTCACATGACGAGAGTCTAATGAAAAATGAAACTCCTGGCCTTTGCCCTCCATTTCATTTATTTCATTTGTGCTTTTATGAGAACTCATATTTATAGGGAAGCTTCTGTTTGCTCAGCTCCTGGCAGCTGCTTTTGTTTCTCTTCCTAGTGAGTAAATCGGTGTTGGAAAAGAGAGATAGATGGGCATAGAGATCTAACAACTTTTGCAGGCTTGACAGAATTTTTTCCACACAATGGTTTTCTTGGAAAATGTCCTTAAAAGAGGTCTGTACGGTCTTATCCAGTTCCCTGTTCTTTAACTTTTGTGTGCAGATAGAAAGAAACAGACACTTGGTCAAATTGCCCCAAAGGGCTCCACAGTCCCTCTGGAACTGTCTGTGATAGAAGGAATACCTTAGCTCCCAGGACGCTCCTCCTATTATGAACTAGAGTCTTTCCTATTCTTGTTTAAGTTAATTTTTTTAAAAAAATGTTGTCCATAGTGGATGTCAACAGGTGAATGAGCAATTCATTTCTGTACTCCCTGTTTTATTCCTCCTCTACCTTTTTCTTCCAGTCCCCAAAGGAGGAATTCAGACCGATATAAATCAGAAAGCACCACAGACTCCACCGTGAGCTGGAGACAAGGAATAAAATCAGGAAATGCTTAACTCAACAGGCAATCTCTTTGCTAGCCAGGGCCGTCTAATTAAACAGCTGATTGAGTGCATTCACCCACATCTCCTGCAGCGGGCATCATGAAATCTAAGCACTAAGCTACAGTACTTATTTGGAAGATTTTTCACACAGTATTAAGGAAGAAACAGCTTTTACAAAATCACAGCTCCATCGCCTTTCTAGTGCTAACGACCAGCTTCAAATATGAAATATCACTTTCCAGTCCTCTGACCTCTGTCTTTTGAGGACCTAGCGTTCACCTGACCTACACAACTCTCAGTGAACCCCAAGCCAAATTAGACCTGAGCAAGTGAAAATTACAAAACCAGCAATTCCCTTTCCATTGGTCTGTCAGCATGAAGTGCCCACTTTCCCTGCAGTGTTAATAACCAAACATGAAATATTTAAATGGCTGCAAATTGCATCAATTAAAATTGTTTCCATCCCAAGTAAGCGCAGATTGCTTAGCTGCTTTGACCCAACGTCTTTTTATGTTTGATATACTTTCTTAATTAAAAAGTGCACAATGATCAAAAAAGCATGGGTAATTGTAGCATTAAGTGTTTTTTTAAGTGCAAAATTAAAAAAAAGGCTGAGGTTGAACTCTTTTGTAACATATCAACTTCATGTATTACTGCTTCATTATTTTGAAAATGTAACAAACCATGGATATGAGGGGTGCCTTTTGATGCTAAAGTTGACCTAGGTTTCTCTATCTAGGACATGATGACTGCTTGGTATGGCCAGGCCTTAAGGAGAGGAACAAACATGTAAGGATGTCAAGAGAGGATGCTTCAAACTGAGCCCCAAACACAGAGGCTTCCACAGATTGATGTAGTCTTTCAACAAATCAGATCAGACCAGTTTTTCTTCTGTTTAACACCCTCCAATAGCTTCCTATTGCATTTAGAACAAATCCAAGCTGCTGACCACAGGCCATGGGGCCCCATAAGGCCAGACCACATGCTTCCCTCCCTTTCTCCCACTCACCTCTCTCTAGCCACATTGGCTGACTGTTTTCTGGGAAAAAGAGATTTATTTAGGTTTTTTCAGAGGTAACCTTCACCCTTTCAGTTTCCTCTGCTGAAATAATCTTCCTCAGAGAATTTTCAGGATTTCTGGCTCTTTCTCTTCCTTTAGTCTCTGTTCAAATACTCTCTCTTCAGAGAGATTTTCTCTGACCACTTAATCTCCTTCCCTGCCCCCTCTCACTGCTGACGCTCTATCATGTCACCCTGTTGATCTTCATCCCACGCAAGGCTCTCAGAAATGACTTCTTTGACCGTCATGTTCTTATTCAATACCTGGTGAATCTTCAGAACCTGAAACGGCGCCTACATACAGCTGCACCAAGCACTCCACTGAAATGATTAACACTGGCTCCACACCCAGGAAGCCTATAGATGTAGGTTCCTTCTGACTTAAAACGGAAGGGAATTCAGAAGATGTGGGCCCCTCCCAGCCTCTGATCTGCTGACATCCAGCAGCGGGAACCCATGATGTGATGGCTTCTTTGCTATTGGGAGATAAGAACCAGAGGAGTTTGCTTGGCGAACTGCATCTGAGGGAAGATGCTTTATTAGGGACAGTCTACCAGTTAATGGTGTGTGTGTGTGTGTGTGTGTGTATATATATATATAATAACACAGCATATAATGTATACTTACATATACATATATATGTATGCACATGTAAGTATGCATTGAGCACATATATTTCCTTACCTGTCCAAATGTTGAATGTTCTATTAAAACATCTAATGAAATTGTACCTCTGAGGGAAAATGAAAGATTGTCTTTTCTTACGGGCTGTTTCCATGGTAGCGTAATACCCTTGGGCAGCACCCTAATGATGAGTTATTACTTTTTAGCTAACACTCATTGTAGGGAACCAATTAATAATATAACTTTCACAGTGAAACAACAGGTTAATTTTTCTTTCATTTATTCTCAGATGCAAACATGCACAGACATATGTGTAATAATTTATCCCAAGCTCTGACTCACTCATCTTTTCTGTTTCTTCACTGAGTTAGCAAAAGAAGGGAAAAGGAGGTGATATTGACCCTCTGGGAATCCCTCAGGCAAAAGATGTAGGTGGCATCGCAGATGCTGCCCTGAGAAAGAGTGTTTTAATCATGAAAGTCCCTTTCTAAAACTGCCAGGCCAAGTGTTCTAGCAGCTATATTATGTCAGATGTGATTGTACCCATGGTGCCTCTTGAGCTGCATATCAGAACTGATAGTACAAAATGGTTTGACTGTTTGCAAGGGCTTCTGAGAGAGATGCATCTGACATAATGAGAACCCTCTTCCTGGAGGACTAGCCAAATCTCTGTTTGGCCAACTGGCCTTGGAGGCTTAGGGTGGTATCCTCCTTGTGATCAAGATGCACAGATGGCTCAGATTAGCAGAATCACCTGCAAGGGAGAGGAGATGACAGGGATTAGTACAGAGTGGAGCCGAGGACAAGGCTGGGACAAGGTAACATCAGGCTATGCCCCGTGGGCTTCCAAGCAGCTAAAAGGCTTATGGATTTCTCTCTTAGGAACTGGGAACGTATTTGGTAGCTTAAGAGGTTAAATCCCTGGATTTCATGCTGTTTCTACATTTCTCAGATGCCTTTGTCCTCTTCCTTCCAAGTCCCATTTCTTCAGGCAGACCTGGATGTAGAGAGGCCATCAAACCTATATATTATCCACAAAGAAAAATAATCAACAGAAATAGTTCACATGTTCATGTGTTCATGAGGGGTTAGGAAATCTAAATCGCCCAATGCATACACATCAAATTATCATCTTTGATTTAAGGTAAATATTTTCAAGCCACATGTTTATCAAATATAAAGAAAATATAAGATAATGAACAGTAGGGAAAATACAATAAAGAACTAAAATGTCCTGTATCTCCTGCCCTACAGCTGCTGCTACACGGAGATTGAAAAACAAATAAAAGACTACAGCCGTTGTGTAATTTACTGACACATTGTATTCTAAAACTGATTACATATTTTGTTCACAGCCCATGGAGAAAGTTGGATAACAGAAAAATAGAATATTCTATTAGTACATATACCTATATCATAATGTAGTTTTCTTCAAAGTTCAAAAGTAAGCCAACAGAGAAATTTATCAATAAATAATACTTTAACTGGCCCAAATAATTTTCAAAGATTTGTTAAAATGGAATTGATAATCATTTTTACACAGTTTGATACATACGAAAAAAAGATGTGCCTACATATTTTCTAGAAATAGCTTCAAGTGACTACCAGGTGAAGAGTAAAAAGAAAACGTCATGACATATCTTGGAGAAGGGAAAAGTTTGATATGTTTATAGAAAAGAGAAGAACGACTATTCTTGAAAGAAAAGGCAAATGTTTATAGAGCATCTCCACATGAATTCATAGAGACTCTTTTATTTCACCATCAAAGGAACTCTGACAGGCTTCCCTGTGTCCCTCTCACAGATGAGGGGAGTGAGCTCAAAGCAATGAGATAATTTGTCCAAAAGGGAAAATGACTGATTATGCACAGCAGTAGATTCTGAGCCCAGATTCATTAAAGCTAAGGAATTATCGCATTTGGTAAGTTCTCACCTAGATGCTTTTACATTTCTACAGAGGGCAGATAGCAACTGAAAATAAATAAATCAAAATAAGAAGATTTTAGGTTATAATTTTCTAAATGTCTTTTTTTCATATTGAATTGATATTTATTTCAAGACATGCCATGCCAAAATAAAACAAAGAGTCCACCCTTGCCTTTAACAATAATATTGCATTAGAAAAGCACTTTACAAATGCCATCCCATCTTTAAGTGTAAGTTACGGGTATGTGGGCTAATGATTACCTGAAAGCATCTCCTTATCCAGATCCTTAATTCAAGTGCTCTCTGAATATTACAAGGTGACAATAAGTGGGAAGTGTAGGAGGAAGAGGAAAAAAAGTGGGCCGTTTCTTCCAGTTAAGGGTTTTATTGCAATGAGGGGATAAGGAAGTATGAAGATATTTTTGTTGTCTTTTCATCTTTATACTGCTGATATAGTTGGACTCTGTGTGCCCATCTAAACCTCATCTTGTAGCTCCCATAATTTCCACGTGTTGTGGGAGGGGCCCCAGGAGGTGATTGAATCATGGGGCAGGTCTTTCCCGTGCTGTTCTCGTGATAGTGAATGGGTCTCACGAGATCTGATGGTTTTAAAAACGGAAGTCTCTCTGTGAAAGCTGATTTTTTGCCTGCTGCCAGCTGCTTAAGATGTGACTTGTTCCTCCTTGCCTTCCGCCATGATTGTGAGGCCTCCCCACCCATGTGGAACTGTTAGGTCTAATAAACCTCTTTCTTTTGTAAATTGCCCAGTCTCGGGTATGTCTTTAAAAGCAGCGTGAAAACGGACTAATACAACTGTGTGAAGTAATGCTTACAACAGAAATTCAGCAGGCCTTTCCTGAGCTGTGTGTCAGTTTTCTTCCTGAAAATAACGTATTTACAAATGTGTAAATTAGCTCACACAGCAATCTCACAGTAACTGGTTAAGATTAAAAGGGTGCACTCCTACTGTATTTGTTTGCAGTGTTTTAAGAAAAATACATATTGCCATGGTGATGAAGCTCTAAATAGATGTAACAAAACATCTAAAAATTGAAAGCAGTTTAAAAAACGGGCAAAGGAATAAATATCACCGAAGAAAAAAAGATTAATTGTAGGTTAAATGATAAACGAAATCACTAGTCAATCAGCAAAACTATACAAGTCTAATAAAGAGCAAAACCAACCTAAAAGACCCAACATTTAAAAAATACTAAAATGTCGTGTAAGAAGGAACTCAAATGGGTTGCAAGGGCAAAATAGCAATAAAGTAAATTGGAATTAGAGATGTCTGGTCGTCAAAGATAAAGCAAATAAGCTGCGTCTATAGTGGGCCATAACTTGAAAGGAAGAGTAGAGTTTTTAAATTTGTTGTTTGGACTATCCAAGACCCAAATGACTTTACTTTGGAGGTGATAAAATATAGGATTTAAGAGCACTGACTTCCAAGTCAATCTTCTACTTTGTAATGCATGATTAGAAACCTCTCATTCTGATTTTTAGCTTTCTTATCTGTAAAATAGGGAAATTATATTAATTTTTAAGGTTTCTGAGAGTTTAAAAAGTGATACGTATGTTTTAAATTGACTAGACCTAAGATCACTGAGTTTATAGAGTCACAAGAAAAGATCAAGTGCAATAAGGTATTAAATGTTATGAAGAGTTACTCATTTCCTTAATTAATTGAAACGTTCATTTTTCAGTTTATGGTATTGAGACTTTGCACCAAGTTTTATGTTTCCCATGATCTATAAGAAGTACTAAGAGCTAAGTTTCTGAACAAACAGAAAAATAACATAATTCTTGACTACCAGTAATAAATTGAACAAAGGCAGAAGTCAGTAAGAATTAACAAAAAAGCCGGGCGTGGTGGTTCACACCTGTAATCCCAGCACTCTGGGAGGCCAAGGTGGGTGTATCATGAGGTCAAGAGTTCGTGACCAGCCTGGCCAACATGATGAAACCCTGTCTGTACTAAAAATACAAAAATTAGCCAGGCCTGGTGGCACGCCTCTGTAATCCGAGCTACTCAGTGGGCTAAGGCAGGAGAATCGCTTGAACCCGGGAGGCAGAGGCTGTAGCGAGTGGACATTGTGCCACTGCACTCCAGCCTGGGCAACAAGAGCGAAACTCCGTCTCACCAAAAAAAAAAAAAAAAAAAAAAAAAAAGAATTAACAGAAAATAATAGAGAAAAGAATCAATGAATACAAAAGCTGGTTCTTTAAAAAAGATAAATAAAATTGAAACATTTCTAGCCTAACTGATAAGGAAAAATAACAAAGAGAGAAAGACAGAGAAGACACAAATTACCAATATCAGGAAGGAAAGAGAATAACATGACAGCCCCTATAACAGACATTAAAATGATAACAAAATATGAAAAAACTTATGTCAATAAATTTGACAATTTAGATAAAGTAGACAAACTTTCTAAAAGACACAAACTACCAATGCTCATTCAAGAAGAAATAGATAGCCTGAATATCTCTACGCCTATTAAAGAAAGTGAATTATGGGTTAAAACCTCCCCACAAACAAAACGCCGGACCCAGATGGCTTCACTGGAAAATTCTACCAAACATTTAAAAAGAAGTGATACCAATAGCACAAGTTATTTCAGAAAATTGAAGAGAAAAAAACACTAACTCATTTTGTGAGGCTAGAATTATCCTTTTACCAAATCCTGACAAAATAATGACAGGAAAATAAACTGTAGACAAATGTCCATCACAAACGCAGGTACAAAAAATATTAACAAAATTTTAGCAAGTTGAATACACTTATTTGTAAAAAGATAATGCATCATGACAAATTGGCTTTTCCCTCTGAGTTGCTAGGCTGATTCAACATTCCAACACCAACCTCCTTTGGATTAATGTTTAAATCATATACCTTTTTCGTCCTTCCATTTTTTAAACTTTCAGTGTCTTAATATTTCAGTTGTGCCTTTTATAAGTAGTGTAGAGTAAGGTTTTATATCTTCATCCAGTCTATTACTACTAATAAAATATTATAGATTTTGAAATATCTTCAGTTCTGGACATTTTTGGTTTATATATTTTGAAACTGTGTTGTTAGCCGCAATATATTTAGAATTGATGTTTATGTGTTTGTTGAATATTTTTATTATAAAATCATCTGTCTCATAATTATTTCCACCTTAATAACTTATTTGTCAGATAAATTTGACTACATAAAAATTAAAAACTGTTCATCAAATAACGCCATTAAGGAAATTTTAAACATTAAGCCATAAGTGGGAAGATAGATGCAATACATACATCTGAAAAGAGCTATGTCCCAGAGTATGCAAAAACATAAAAGTCAATAAGAAAAATATCAGACACCCAATAGCAAAATGGGCAGGACATTTGAACTGGCACTTCATAAAATGGTATTCTAATGACCACTAAACATGAAAAGGGGCTCAACCTCATTAGAATTCAGGGATATTTAAACCATGATGAGTAACCATCACATTTACTAGAAGGGCCAAAATTTAAATGTCTGAAAATATTCAGAATTGGCAAGGATATGGAGCAATGGGTCCTCTTACATAAACCTGGGTGCATATTGGTACATATTGGTATATATTGGCACAGCCATTTTAGTAAATGACATTTTACACTACATTTTATTTTACATGTACACTTTATTCCAGCAGTTTCACCGCTAAATATACCCTTGTGAGAAATGTGTACACATGTACACCAAAAATATGTATAAGCATATTCATAACAGCACAATGTATAATCACTAAAAACTGGAAACAACCTCAATATCTATTAACAGTAGAATTGATAAATAAATTCGGATACATTCGTAGAACAGAATACTAAACAGCAACTAAAATGAATGAATCATTTCATGCAACAATTTGGATGAATATTACAGACATGTTGAGCAAAAGAAGTTGGAAAATGCATACCATATGATTCCATTTATACCAAGTTCGAAGACAGACAAGCAATCTATTGTTTTAGAGGTCAGGAGAGGTAGGGGATGTAGGGTGATTTGGGAAGGGGAGCAGGAGCTCTGTAGGGTTCAATAATGTTCACTCTATTGATTTGGGAAGTGGTTACAGAGGTGTGTTTACTTTGTAATAATTCATCAATCTCTGAGTTTATGACTTGCAAACTTTTCTATATGTATGTTGTACCTCAATTTAAAAGTTAATAAAAGTTCTTCAGATGCAAATAAAACTAAATTTATTTTTATTTCATTTACAAATTTTTTTATCAAGAAAATATAAAACTAAATTTAAATTTCTTTCTGAATTTCTTGACACTGAAGCCACAAAATAGATGATATTGAATTATGTCAAACTTATTTTCCAATGCAAAGAAAAATCCAGCTACTTTCAGTGGACCGTGTTCTGCGAGCCTTACTCCCAGGTAGAGTGTGCCTCCATTTAGAGAAAATTTCTATAATGCTTCTGTGTCAGTTCCACGGGGAAAAGATTGCACCTTATTGATTCACCGTTGTGTGTCTAGTACCTAGACTAATTTCTAGACCAAATTAGGTACTCAACAACATTTGTTGAATGATTAAAGGAGTTAAAGAGAAAGAAAACTTTGTCACTTGAAGTAGTTATAAAGGTAGGCCTGGGCTCCACTATTATTGAAAGGAGGCAAGGAAATGGTTCAAACTAGGGAAATGTCTGCAGTGTGAACACTGGTTTGTGAATATTTCTCTTGTTATAAAAACATATGCTGTGAAAAGAAGCTCAGGAAATTGCAAGAGAGGAGCCTTCACTGTTGTCTTTTCCTACCAGCCTGATAAGTCACGAATACATCACAGTCGCCTACTTGAAGCCCACCTATGCTTTGACTGAGTTACATGCACCCACTGGAAGTGATTTTAAATGACCTTTATCAGAGAGGTTGCAAATAGGGGCATGTTTCTTCCAAGGAGCACACTAGTTAGCTTTCATCAGTGTCAGAATTTATATATTGAAAGTAATAACTTACAAATATTCTGTAATTGAGCCTTGGCCTTTCCATGAATTTTTATCACTTTAGAGTGACTCATAAGTGTACAGGTAGAAAATCCACGTGTGACACAGAACCTAAGCTGTGGAGAATTAGTCTCAGCACAAATTGTCTTTACCAGGCATTTGGCATTTAGTCTCACATTGCCTTGAATTGTTGTTGCTCTTTTCATAAAAACAGTTTCCCATCTAAACTGTAAGCTCATTTCAATCTGGAGCTGTGAGTGTTTATTCTCAGATGTCTCCCCTGGACGCTGAGCCATTAAGAAACATGAACTGACCTGAGCCAAGTACCAACCGTGTGGGCTGAGCTGTTTGGATCACAGCTGACCATCATCTGGCAGCCCACATATTCCCAAGAGTCAAGAGCGTTAGCCAAGGCCCATCCGGGAAGAGAATCTATGTTAAGTATTTAAAAACAAATAATTTAATTTGGGGAATTGATAACACAGGTGATGGAGGAGTTGGAAAGCCAATACAGAGAGATGAGGTTCCTCAGGTATTAGCCACAGCAGGAAGCCACGGCCACTCCTAGGCTAGAAAAACAAAAGGAGGAGGCAGTGTTACTGGAGCCCAGGAGTCAAGGTCACCAAACATGAGCTGGGTCCATGTGGGCTGGTTCATCAAGAGTCAGAACCATAGGAGATGCAGCTGCTGGTAGAGAAGCTACCCAAGGCAGAGTGGGAGGGAGCGAAATCCATGGCATCTCTCTTCCCTCACCCTCCAAATTCTCCCCACCGCCTCCCACTTATCAGGCCCAGCTGGGAGGTCTAGCAATAGTTGTGAGGGCAAGGCAGACCTACAATGGGCATACCAAGTCCTTATACTGGTTCCTCAGCCCTTCTCCCCATTCCCTTGTTGCAAAGATGCATGTTCTTTAGTGTAATTGAATTCAGCTGTGGATCATCTGCTCTACCCTCTGCAACCCCATCCTCATAGCCACCCTCCTAGACATGTAGGAGATGCCTGGCCTTTCCAAGGAGCAGCAAGGTGGCCAGGGTGGTGGAGCCTAGTGACTGAGGGGGCTGGAGAAGCAGTGGAGGTCAGAGAAAAAGGGAGCAGAGCATATCCTGCAAGGCCTTTGGCTTTCCTCTGAGTGAGTGAGTAGGGGAGGCCTCTGAGGGTTTTCAGCAGAGGAATAATGGGATCTGACATTTTCATTACAATAATTCTGGCTGCTGAGTTGAGAATCCACTGTGGTGAGGGGAGGGAGAAGGGTAGATTCAGGGAGACCAGACAGGATCATTATGTTGATAATTCAGACAAAATGGTCCAGGCCAATGTTGGTGAGGAACCAGAGTTGAGCCCTAGGGTCCCTCAACTTTAGGCATCAGGGAGATGAAGAGGGGTAAGGAAGCGCACTGAAGACTCGGCCAAGGAGCAGGGATAAGGAACAGGAGGGTGGTGTCTTAAAAGCCAACTGAAGAAAGTGTAGCAAAGAAGAGGGAGTGGTCATCCCATCAGTCCCATCACCACCGATGGCCAAGTGGGAGGAAGACTGAGAAGGTTGGATTTATCTGCCTGCAGTTTTGGTGACTTCCATGGGGCCAGTGTTGGCAGCATGGTGAGGTGATGGCTGATTGCAGTGGATTGAGACACAGGGGCTTGAAATGAGCTGGAGACAAGGAGAGGCTTCCCTTTCCAGGTGTTTGGCTGCAGAGGGGATTAGGGGCGTGGGATGTGGCTGATCAGGGAACTTAGTTTTGTTTATTACTGATTTTGAATGTGAGAAATAAGAGCATGTTTCTACACTAAAAATAAAAGTGCACTAGAAAGGGGAAGACGTGAATTAGGATACATCCTAAAATTAGAATTTTGGTGAAATGATGTCCTTGAAAGGTTAAGAAAGGATGCAATTTTATTATATTTTTATTTTATTTTTAAATAAAATTGTATTTATTTAAAGTGTACAACATGCTTATGTATACATAATAAAGAACATGATGTGTATATATATACATATATATAGGAATGATTACTCATATCAAGTTAGTTAATAATCATCTCACTCTTACCTGTGTGGGGCGGGGGGATGGGGGACGGTGCCCAATGAGAGCACTTAAAAATCTATTCTCTTTGCAAATCTCCAGTATACAATACAGTATTACTAACTATAGTCTTCCTGCCACACATTAGATTTCTAGAGTTACTCATCCTACATAACTGCGACTTTGTACCCCTGAACTAACATCTCTACGTTTCTCCCACTTCCCACCCCGGTAACCATGCCCTGTGTAGTCAGCTTTTTTAGATTCCACACATCAATGAGATCATGCAGTATTTTATATTTCTGTGCCTGGTTCAGTCCACTTGGCATAACATCCTCCAGGTTGAAGGACACAGTTTCAGCATTACCAGCCTTTTGTGGCACCTGGGACTTTCCCAGCACTAAGGGTCTTATGTCCCAGGAAACCATAAGCCCTGGGCAACCAGGATGGTTAGTCACCTGAAGTGAAGTAAGTAGGAAGCAAGAACAGCCATCAATGACATTGGGTAAGGCTGCCGCGTCCCTGTAATCCCAGCTACTTTGAGTTTGAGGCAGGAGGATCACTTAAGCCCAGGCATTTTAGACCAGCCTGGGCAACAGCAAGACCCCCATCTCAAAGGAAAAAAAAATGATTGGGGAAGGAGGTGCTGGGGATTTTTTTGGTAGCAAAGTGAACCTGGGGAGGCACCTCCAACTGGGCCACACAGGTTATCAAATCCCAAGAGAGCACGAGAGAATGGAGAGAGGTGGTCTTTTCTTTATGGTTTTTAAGCTTCTGATCGAAACAATCTGTCGTGAGAGAAAATCTTTAGCAACAAAGGCTTTGAGCTCATGAGGCAAAAACCCCAACTAATGTCCAAAAAGAAATAAAATAGGAGTCTTAGCTGATAGCCAGTGAAAAGAGAAAAATTCAAAATATTATCCACATCACCTACCGTATCTCTGCAGTTAATGGAAAATCACATCATCTGTGAGCTTTTTGGAAAGAGGTTCACTAGATAAGATAGTCTGAAAAAAATCTGACATAGAGAACTATTGACCATACCATTTGTTTTTCTTCTATTTTCTGGCTGTGATTGTCAGCTTTGCTTGCTTGATAAGAACCTTTCATGTGAAGGAGCTGTAGATAATATCCTCCTAGGTCCCTGGCTTATGCTCAAATGATAAATCATGTCAAGATAAGGAAATCATTTGGTTCTTTAAAGTTGAAAAGAAGATGTGATTAAAAATGTTATTTTGTGGATATAGGGGATGGTTTCCTATAATCAGTTACCCAAAATAAACCATATTATTTAGTGACTGTCTGCAGAAAGACAACCTAACAGATGTTTAAGACAATGAAAGAAAGCTGAAAATATCTCAAATATAGAAGTGCTTTTTTTTTAAAAAAAAAATGTATATTGATTTTGGAGTGAGGGAGTGAGAGACATATGTTTATATATTTCTCATTCCCTCACTAGCCTGATATTGCTTTTATGGGACAAGTTTTTTGGTTTTTTTTTTTTCCTACATAAGATAGAAACTGATGCTGTGAACACTTCAAGTCTAGGAGAAAAAATGTGAGTTGAAGCTATGTATGATCAGGATTTTGAGCTATAAGAAATGTGGCTTGTGTGGAAATCTCTGAAGTCTATGAGATCACAAAGTGGAAGTCACAGGTAAACTGTGTCTGAGGAAGGTGCAAAGAAGGAAAGGAGAAAAAACTGGGCACATTTGGAGTCACAGGTATTTTTGTTGCAATTTCACCATAGAATATAAGGTAGGGGGTTTCTTTTATGGATGAGAGCAGTAATCCACAAATATGACACTTTTTTTCCCACCCTCCCCCAGCCTGCTTACCCAACTCACTCATACTTCCTGTCTACCCCAAATAACCCGTACTTCTTGTCTACCCAAGACATCCAGTGCCTTAGGGCTCAGGGCTGAGACAGAGCGCGTGCCAACTGCACCTGCGCAGGGACTGAGTTCTTGGAGAAGGGACCCAATAGGTAAATGACTCCAGAAGTTCTTCTCCCAGCAGCTGGAATAAGACAGGAAATGAAGCCAATTTATTGACAAGGTAAAGGAGCCAAGGCTGGGCCAGGTCTAGTATCGGGAAACGGGGGCATTTTCTACTGAGCAGACAGCCTTTGCTTCTCCCTCACAGCCAGGTGTCATATTTGTGGATTACTGCTCTCATTACTACTTCACCCACGAGAATCAGGCAGGTGGTAGCTGAGAGTTCTGGCCAGGGTTTCTCCCAGTTTTCCTCAAAAGCACCAGGGTGGATTCAAGGGTCTGGGGTAGACCTGCTTTAGAAGCCTCAGGTGCGAGCCCTGAATTCGTGTGTCCTGAGCTGAGGACAAGTTTTTTGGGTCACTAGAGAGCGTTCTCTGATGGTGACTGAAGAATTCTCTGTCCGTGTTCTTGCCTTGTTTATTCTCCTGATATAAAATCCCAGGCTGTGCTAACAGCTTCGCAAGGGGGAGTTTCTGAAGAGCCCCAGATAGCTTCACAAGGGGGAGTTTCTGAAGAGCCCCAGATAGCACATTAAATAGGAATCTCTTGTGTGCTGATCCCTGTTCTAGTCCTGCACATGAAGCAACTCCCAGCTTCGGGGCAGCAGGGAACATGTACACACTCACCTGTGGCCACAGAGGGTGGGCAGTGGATGCCGAGAGTGGCCAGCCACTCATGCAGGTAGGAGGCCAAGGCAGGAGGTCCTGGTTCTGTCCATGGAAGGAAGCAAATTCTAAGAATGAGAGAGGGGAAGCCAGCAGGGGAGGCACCAGGGTTTCCCCTCCTCCCGCTGAAGGGTTTTGAGTCCTTTATTTTGCTGAGGAGCATCTTTCTCTCCTGGCTTTTCTGCTCCCTCCCTTCTCCCCCCTCACCTGCTTTTTACCCCTATCTAATTCTGAGCCCCATGACAGACAAGAGGATCTGCAAGTGTACCGGGGAGTGTGCGTATTGGTGAGATGTGGGCATTGGTGAGATGTGGGCATTTGGAAGCAGAAGAACCTTCAGAATTATTTGGGGGAAAGGAAGGAGGTTTCCATTCTGGGTTCTTTCTTTTCTTTTCTTTTTTTAGAGACAAGGTCTTGCTCTATCACCAAGACTGGAGTGCGGTGGCGCCATCATGCCTCACTGTTACCTCCCATTTCTGGGTTCAAGTGAGCCTCCTACCTCAGCCTCCTGAGTAGCTGGAACTAGAGGTACATGCCATCATGCCTGGATAATTTTTAATTTTTTTGTAGCTATATGCTGGTGCCACTGTCCTTTGTCTCCTACCCCAAAGCTATGCCTGGTTCATTGTGACAACATCGTAGCCCAGGAAGAAAAAATAATAAAATAAAATAAAATAAAATATATAAAATATAATAATATTATATATTATATTATGTTATCATAGTATATAATAATATAATATTTTTATATATATATAAAACTATCCAGTACAGGGGCCTGAGTATAAAAGGAAGGAGCTTCATCACGAGGCTCCGGAGGCTCTGCACTGATGCCTATTTAATCTGATTTCCAGTGATTTAGGTCAAACACATTTTGCAGAAATGGAGGAAAAAATGGTATGATGAGGGAAAGAAGTGCTCACCTGCCAGCATTCCCGCCCACCCACTGCACCCACCGACCTTGGCTTTCCTGGAGGCAGTGAATGTTACCCACAGCTCGGAGGTCACCAAGGGGCTAGGCAAGCAAATGGGATTTTTAATATGAGCATTTCTTGCCTCAGCTCTGCTGTTCGGCATACTCATGAATGCTCAGCCAGTCCAGTTCTGCCTCTCCATGCGCTTATGCGCATATATATATGTACGTATTTTACCATCTAGTAAAGGGTCCTGAGTATAAAAGGAAGGAGCTTCATCAGAAGGCTCTGGAGGCTCTACACTGATACCTATTTAGTCTGATTTCCAGTGATTTAGATCCAGCTCATTTTTGCAGAAATGAAGAAAAAAATGGAGGAAAAAACGGGTAGAGAAATGTTTGATTTACAAGGCCTTTTCCCATGCCTTGTAAAATTCACCTAGGCTATGTTCCATTCTCTTGAGAGTGATGCCTGCTCCCCAGATTAATTCCATTAATGTCTGATTTCCAGTGATTGAAAAAATTTCCTAAATCCTACTGCGTCAACCTCCCAAAGTGCTAGAATTACGGGCATGAGCCACCGCGCCCATGTGGTAACTTTATTCTTTGATCACCAGTACACACCTCGCCCAAGGGTCATTGTCCTCTCTCCTTCCATGAACTTAAGCACCTTTGCATCTCCCTTATTAATAGCTCTGCCTGACAGATAGGGGTGTTTGGTGAAGATAGGCTTGATGAATGAATGAATGCCCAAATGAAGAAGACAGGCTGAGCTTCCAGAAAATTGTTCTTATCCCACCCTGCCTTTAGCTAAGGAGCATCCAAATGGGGGCTGTCTGTCCAGCCCAGGCTGAAGAATCATCTTCTCCTTTACCGTTGAAGCCATAGGAAAGCCGCTGTTCTGGCCACCAATGCCAAGAAGGACCATAAAGCTCAGGGCCTGACCACAGGGCAGCCAGTCCAGTTCTGCCTCTCCATGTGCTTATGGAGTCACAGGTTTGCCCCTCCTCATCTTTCCTAAGGGGAATAACACAGCACAAATACTCTTATGTTGCCAGCCCTCAGAATGCAGAATTCTCAGGGCCAAGAGAGTGAATGGAAGGTTTGAAAACATACTCTGGTCACCATATTAGCACAGGAAACCAAGACACATAAAGGCTAACCGTGCTTACCAGCCACAGCTTCTCTCCTGGCAAATGCTGGATGAAGAAAATCCACTGAAGAGTTATTCACACTATGCTCTAGATCCTACATGGTCATTAAAGGGAAGCACAGAACCTCCTCACTCAGGGATGGCCGGTACTACATTTCTTTACCCATTTTTTCTCCATCTCTGCAAAAAGGTGTTTGACCTAAATCACTGGAAATCAGGCTAAATAGGTATCAGTGTGAATACCCCCTCCTGATGAAGCTCCTTCCTTTTACACTCAGGCCCCTCTTCTTCTGGATGGTAAAAACAAGATTTCTTCTTCCCGGGCTCCATTGTTGTCAAAATGAGCCAAGCATAAAGCTAAGTTCTAGGAGCCTTTCAGGCTCCAATTCCCAGGCTAGACTGTGTCTCCTTCCCCTGTGTTCCAGGAGCCCATCTCAGTGCCAAGGATATGCTCAAGGACAAACAAGTGTTCTTTTAGTGCTGTCTCTGCCCACCCCATTCCTTCCATTGGCCTGCCCCCCGCCCCCCGCTTCAGGGGCTCTGCCTTCCTCTGGGTCTTTTTCCATGCCTTGTAAACTTCACCTAGGCTATGTTCCATTGTCTTGGGAGTGATGCCTACTCCCCAGATTAATTCCATAGACTAAACTGAGGTTAATTGTTTAATGCTTAGCTCCTGCTGGAAATATTGGCATTTTAATAGGGAGTCATTGAAGGACTGGAGAGCTGCATTTTAGAAAAATCAATCTAGAAATTATGTAGAGTAAGGAATGGAGACAGAAGAGTTAGAAAAGAAGAAAAAGAGTTAGCATGCTATATAAAACTAAGTACAAAATTGTGAGGGTATCGGCTGGCATGACTGTCGTGGACTGGCAAATATTTGCCATGTTTCAGATGCCAGACTCTTTAACAGTTTTCCTGTGTTTGGGAAACATTAGAATGAAGCTTTCTGTAGGTAAAAGCTGGAACTTTGATAAGAATGAACTCTTTCTCAGCCTTCTTGGCACCTAATGTGAAGCCACAAGACTTAAACTTGGCTCATCAGTCACTCATTTAAGAGAGGAAGCAGACGCTGAAAATATGTCATTTTCTGGCAAAAGAGGTAGAATATGGCAGAGAGATACCATGATTTTCAGAGGTCACGGGGCCTCCAGGCTGTGAGAACTCCCTGCTTGAATCTCTGGAGATTCTGAATTTCCTAATGTTTTTTAATAGATAAGTTTTCTTTCTGCTTTGCTTTCTACCTAGAATGGGTTTCATTCTGGCAACCTTGATTAACACGAGAGGATATTGAAAGGATTTGATGAAAGTTATCCCGCTGATTCCTTAACAAGATGGTAAGCACTTAAAAGACCCAATTTCATCTTCTTTACTACCCTGGCAGTGCTTAGACTATATACAGGCATTTCATAAGCAATGAAGTTGATGCACACTGACTGAAAATATTTTGAAAGTTGTAAAAGACCCTCTGATTCTTAAAGCCAGGTTGGGCACAACTCATGCAAGCGTTCAGTGGCCTTCAGAGCTCTCAGCCCAGCTGGGTATCCTTTAGGGTAAGTAATCATACTTCCTGGAAGCCCACATTCTCCATCTGTGAAGTGGGGGCCATAGGGAATATCTAACAAGTATCTAGTGATGAAATTCATGGGTGCTTGGAAAGGGCACTGTTTCAGACTGAGCAAGGCTCAGGAAGCCAGGGAGGCATAATCACTCCCACAGAAATTGCATTTGTCTCTAAGGTTTGATCTGCCTGTATGAATGAGAGAAAAAAATTAGCATGGGGCATATTTAAAATTGGATCTTTTATTTGCCTGAACAAATGCCTCGTGCATTTTTGAATTTCATTTCCTGTTTTGTTTATCTGCAGAACAAAAGAAAATAAGGCAGAAAACTCTCCAGCAGAGCTGAGGCAAGAAGTGCTCATATTAAAAATCCCATTTGCTTGCCTAGCCCCTTGGTGACCTCTGTGCTGTGGGTAACATTCACTGCCTCCAGGAAAGCCGAGGTCGGTGGGTGCAGTGGGTAGGCGGGAATGCTGGCAGGTGAGCACCTCTTTCCCTCATCATCTACCATCCATCAGCGGCCTGTCTCCCCTGATTCTTATCTGACACTCATTTGCACTGCTTGGAGAGAAGGTGCAAGGAACTAGGAGAAGATGCTCAAAAAAACATGGATCAGGAAGATGACTGCAGCATTGGAGAAACCAGGCATTGATTTTGTGGACCTCTGGGGAAGAGCTCTTGGGTGCTCTTACAAGGATGACTAGGGCTGTGTTGATCTTGGGAGATGCAGCTAAGGGGTTAGGGGTCAAAAGAATTAAATTGCAGAGGCTTAGGTGTCAAAATAAGAGGAACCAAGAAACAAAATCATGCAGAGCTTTCCAAACTACATTCTTAGCATTTAGTCTTAGCCTTCCTTTAAAACAGCTAAGACAAGGCACATACCACTACATTATAAACTTGTTGTAGCAGTCATGACCATTTCACGGAGTAATACCAACTTGCCAGAAGGATTGACTCAGATATAAATAGTGAAGGGAGGGAAGTGGCTCTCTTTTGACTCTATAACATATTCATCTTAATATCATGATGTTATCTTTGAAATTCTTAAATTTCAGTAATATCATTATAGTGACAATTTTATGAATTGGGTGTTGGATTCTCACGATCACTGAAAGGTTTAGTTGGGTGACTTTAGCTCCTTTTTTGGCACCAGTTTAACAATAGTAACTATTTATGTCGCTTTACTGTTTAAGATGTTTCCTGAACACTATCTCACTTCTTAACACCTCAGTGAGATTGTTTTTCTGACTTTCCCACTTTACAGCTGAGGAAACTGAGGCTCAGGGAAAGAGAACTGGCACTTGCCTTTGACCCCAAATCCTGGCTGTCCTGGCTGCTTTGTGAAATCCTAAATCATGGAAACCCTGGATACCACCGTACCAGCTTTGTTTGCATGATACGATTAAGGCCAATATCATCTATGCTGCAGTGAAGGCATGGATGGGAAACTTACCGTGAAGGAGAACGTAATGCATTGAAATGACAAATACATTGCATCTGTGCTATAAACAACGACTGAAATGCTTCATGCTCTCCTTAAGGAAGTGAATCAGGTAAGCAAAGTTCTGTTTACCACACGGGAAAGCACCTTCACAAAAACCCAGGCCTGGACTCAGCCCCTTGTTCTGTGCACAGTGCTAAACCCAGTGGGATTTCCAGTGACTACTAGATGAAGTAGACATTATTTCACTCTACAGTCTCTTCCCTATGCTCACAAACCAGCCTCTAGGAATTTATCCCCCACTAGCCAGTTCACATTTTTCATATGAAGTCAGAGGGATATTTTTAAAAATCGACTGAGGCAGACTGGGTTCCCTTAAGAAAAGTGGCTCATGGTGGAGACCCTGTTCGGTCCCCAGGTCCTGCAGCATCAGCACAAATGGGACTTTGATCTGCAGTGCGTGTCTTCACCCTCTTTGCTGTTTTTATTTACACTGTGCAGTAAGAGCAGTGCAATTTCCTCCCATTTCAGCTCTGGCTTTTCTGAGACAGAACTGGAGGGAAATTGAGCTGTGACTGATGGAAAATACAATGGCTTTGAGTCAAGATGTGTCAGGTAGAGCTCCCTATGGTAAATCTAGCCTAAATCTGTCCAAACAGGCTTGCTTTTGTATTGCCACTTGGGGTTGATTTTTCTTTAAATAAAAAGTACAAAATTTGCATAGAACTCCTTTTCTCTCCCTTTCCTCTCCTCTCCTCTCCTCCTTTCCTTTCATTTCCTTCTTTATTTCTTTCTCCCTTTCGTTCTTTCTTTCTCTTTGCCTTTCTGCCTTTTTATCTTCCCTTCTCTCTTATGCTCTTTCTCTCTCTTCCTCCTTCCTTCTATCCTTCCTTCCTTCCTCTTCCCTCTCTCATGCCTTCCTTTCTTTGATCACATTGGCTAATACATAAAAGTTCTGTTAAAGATTAATTCCAAGGTCAGTTTTTATTTTATTTATTTATTTATTTATTTATTTATGTAAAGAAATGGGGTCTCCCTGTTGCCCAGGCTGGTCTTGAACTCCAAGACTCAAGTGATCCTCCCACCCTGGCCTCCCCAAGTGCTAGGATTACAGGCATGAGCCACCATACCCAGCCCCAAGGTCAGCTTTTAGATCTGTTCTCAAAGCTTTCCTAAAGCTGAGACAGTGGTTCCTTACATTAATGAATTGTGTAATTAAGCCCCTCTATCTGCAGGAATCGTGAGACTAATCCGACACCTAGACGTTGCTTTTGGCTGAGGTGGAGGCAGAAAGAACAGCACAGTGCTAGCCCCACAAGCAGGAGCTGCTAAGGCAGGGACAAAGTTGGAGAAGGTGCTGCCAAGCCTCATGGGGAGGCCCAGGACACATTCTCCCCTGGGTACCATTGGAGGACTTCTTGTAAATCTCCAGGTTATGGTAGATGAGGATGCCAGGTGCCAGCTCTCAGATGAACAAGCAGATTAGGGCTGTAGGTCAGAGATTTTGCTAAAGGTTAATGAAATCTCCTTGGGATGGTGGCAGTTGGAGGAATGGACTCACCTTTTCCCATGAGCAGTATGTTTATCATACTAAACACCAACTACTAACTGTTACTTAAAACCTCTGTGAGGGGATCCTGTTTAGACTTTGTTCAACAGGATTTATTTCTGACTCATTAGTGGAAAGAGTTATGTTTTGTTTTTTTTTTTCACCTAAAGTTACTATCATTGTATAATTTACAATATACACAGACTTTTTCTTTTATTTTGTCTTAATAAATCTTCAAAATAATCCTGTGAAATAGGTACTATCTCCATTTTTCCATATCCCACACAATCTAGACATTTTAAAAAATCAATCACAGTAATAGTGACAAGTCAGATTTTCCTAGTTATGCCTCAATTCATTACTTTAGGACCTCCAGCATTTTCCTGATGCTACTCCACGACTAGGAAACGACTTCCAAACCCAGCACCTCAGTCACAGGGTGGAGATGGGGAATTGGCATTTATATTCCATTATTCCATTCCACCTTATTTGCTTTGTGACTTCTTGTGTGACAGGGCTGGAAAGACTTTTTAAAATACCTTTTAAGACTCTCTTGCAGCTAGGGTCCTGGATGGTTTGTTTATGATGAACTTGCATGATTTGGAAGATGGAAGTGTGGCAGGGGCGACTGCCTGTGGCTTCAGCTGCAGCTCCTGGAGCTACTGTCCTGGAGATGATGCTGGGCTGCCTGACTCAGCATGCCTGACTCAGCATCCAGGGTCCAGCCACTAGCTTCAGTGGTGCTGAGAAGCAAGTGTGGTTCTGTGCCTGCCGGATGTGTGTTCTTGAGCTCCACCACTCGGGAGCTGCTTAGCAGAGGTAGACTGTTCTCCAGTGGGCCAGTTTGTTGCTGTTCTGAGAGTTATCCTACTCGTAGCTCTCCCAAAGATTCAGCAAATTCCTAATTCCTGTTATTGAATCCTCTTTTTGCTGAAAGTAGCTAGAATATTTTCAGTTTCATGCACCTGAACCCTGGTGGATACATGTCCACCCCTCCCAGTGCTACTGGATCTGGGAGTCCCCACAAGTGTGTCCTGTCTGCCTATAGTCACAGCCATCTCACCTCCAGGTGACAGTGGTCATACCCGCCAAACTTTCCTCTGCCCCAGGCCCTTATAGTGACCCCTACTGCTAAGACTTCTCATGCCCATGAAGACTCCTGCACTTCCACTGCTGTTGGAAGCTGACGGCCATCAGAGGCCCGCTGTCAAAGGTGTACCCAACTGAAGCTCCTCCACAGGGAGCATCCATCCTCTGGCACCCTCAATGTGGGAGCGAGGCAGTCATCTCTGGTAAAATGGGGGAGAACCTCTACCCCACTGCAGGATTGCTTTGCTACCTTCGTGACTCTCAGACACTATTATTATTGCACAGATACGCTCTTCAGCTTGACTTGGAGCTTCCCGCTCTCTGGTTCTTGACCCAACATTTACAAATTAAATAACAGTATTTAATTAATACTATGTAGTCTAATAAATTATTAGTTAATAATTAATATTAATTAACAATTAATTAAATAACAAGTATTCGTTGAGGGCCTAAGGTAGGACATGCATAGGATTACACCTGAAATTATCTGTTGACTCTGGTAACTGAGTCATATTTGTGTTCCTAGTGCTCTCTTTCCATGGAAGGATTCCCCTCCAGGCATGAATAAACTCCCTCACCTGTCACAAAAATACTCCACAGAGCTGTCCAGCAAGTCTGCCGGCCATGTCTGCAACCTAAGGGAATAAACTAACACTACCTAAGCTTCAGCTAGGAGGAGGGCATGGACAATGCGAGGTGACTGGGGAAGATGTCTGTGATGGATCCCTGGTTCTTACCAGAGTGACTTCCCCAAGGTCAACATCACTCGTCCACGCTTTCATCAAGTAGATCCCAAGAAGGAAGGTACAGCCAAGGAAGGGATACTCTAGATAGCTTAACTTAGGACGCTCTTGCTTTGCTGAGTCACTTGAATATTGCACCTGCAAACCTTTCTTTTACATGGCTTTTTTGGGAATTCCATTCCTTATTTATTCCATCACTAGATGAAAAAAATACCCATAGAAAATCCTGTTTCCTTGAAAGGTTTTCAAGTTCCTCAGTATTATAGTTAGAATATTAGGTCTGATTTACCCTTTGAAAACTTCCTCTTTGATACAGTATTTTAGCTGTAATTATTAGGACAAAAGATCAGAGAACCACAAAAGAAAAATGACATCTTAAATCTTTACTTAAATGGACTTAAATTTAAATGGACATAAATTGTTTACAGAGCCCATGCTGCATTCTGCTATATAGAAAATAGCAAGAAAAAAAGTGAAAGGAAAACTTTCCAAAAATTTTGTATGGAAAAGTTTTCTTCAGAAACATATCCAAGGATCTCTTTAAGATAGAAAAGAGAAAGGTCTTTGAAACTTTTGAGGGGGAAATGCTGTTTTTAATTTAAAAAGCAATTCAAGGAATATTTATTTATTTGCTCAGTTTCAAAAGGTGTCCTTTAGTGTTGAGACCCCAGGAAGGCCAATGTCATGTTTCCTGAGGCTGTTGGGAAAAGGAAGGAGTTTTGACATAGAAACAGTCAATTCACAGAGAAGCAAAGAAGTGCTGGAATTGGCCGTTGGCCCCTTATGTCCACAAGACCCAGAAACTGAGAGCGATAGTAGTTAAAATTGCAAAATGTTTTCCTGAAAAGATCCAACTTTGACACAAAGGAATTGTTTACTTTTTAAATATACATGTCTGCAGGAAATTTTATGAGGTCTCTATCCATGTGTATGTGAGTACGTCTCTCTCTCTCTCTGTCTCTGTCTCTCTCTCTCTCTCTCTCAGCTTTTTGGATTTTCTCTTTACCTTATATGTTACAAACTTTTACAAACGTGTCTAAATGTGGATTTTTAAAAAATTCATTCTGCTTGCCACTTTGGGAGATATTTTTTCTATCTAAGGACTCAGGCCTCTTTTTTTTTTCTTGCAAAATTCTTACTTTTCAAACATTGTCCCCCAAGAACCCTCTCTATTTTCCATATCTAGAACTCATTGAATAATTATGGAAATTTCTAGATTAATCCTCCCTGTCCCTTAACTTTTTATAATATTTTTTCTTTGTGATCCATTCTGGAAGATTTTTTTCAGTTTTATCTTCCATTTCATGAATTCAGTCTTGAACTATACCCAGATTAATACTCGACAAATCTATTGAGCTTTTGTTTCAATAACTGTATTCTTCAATTCCAAAATTTCTAATTTTTTTTTCTCCAACCGTGAATTCGTGTTTAATGGATGCTATTTCCCCCTTTGTTTCCTTAAAGGTAGGAAAACAGTTCTCTCAGGGGTGAGTTGAGTGCTCGTGCTTGTAGCCTGTCGTCCTGCTGCTGGGCCTTCTCAGAGGGCCTCTCCCTTGCTCATGTGGGATGCGAGACTGCTGTTGGGATGATGTAATTGTGGTTTCATCCTGGGACCTGGTGGAAGCAAGATTCTGGGCTCCTATAATATATAGGAAACAACGCCCCAGCCTCAGCCACATGGCTGCAGCTTGCAGCCACACTGCAGCCCTGGGTGGGCAGCTGGGTTCTAACCCCGGACCCCACCATGGTATGGAGACCCTGTCCCCTGCCCCGCCTGCCTGGCCTGGCTCTGGACCTGGCCCGCTGGAAGAATGTGGGTTAGGAGTCCACTTATCATTGCTGGTTTTCTCCACCCCTGTAGTGTAGAGAGACTGCATCAGTTCTTGTCTATAGAGATTTCCAATTTCCTTTTCTTGTTTTTGTGCTGGCTATGTGCTTATAAATACATTTGAGATCTTTAAAAGTATGTGTTGGGGAAGAAGAGAGGTTGCAGGCTGAGCTCAATCCAACATCTGGACCCTGATATCTAGTGAGGAATGTCTCAGGAGAGGCATAGAAGACTCAGGTGCAATGACAGAGAAGCTCCTGACTTCATCTCTTTAGATTCTGAGAGAGGGAGGCATGGGAAAGGAGGAATAACGTAAAGGTAAAGAGGGGAGGAGGAAAAGCAGAGTCACGGATGGAGGACCACGGAGCAGGGGCGGGTGGGAGCCACCTGGCGATTACAGGTGCTAAAGTCGTGTTTCTCCATCTTTTATATTTAAATAATGATTTTACTTTATGGATCCTGAGGAAGGAAGTTTAGCAAGTGCTTATTCATAAGCATTTTTCTCGTGATCTCTTCATGTCATAACATATGTGTATGGAACATAAAGCCCATAGAGTAAAATCGTTTCATTAACTGTGTGGTTAGTGACATGTGGTTAGCACACATTATTTCCTCCTTTCTGCCTTTATAGTAAAAATAAAATGTAAACAAAGTTGTTGAGGACTTTTGATAGGAGTGAGGGGGGGGGCTGTCTTCTGGCCTTCCACACTACTTCAGAACCGCCGATAAAAATGTGAATCTAATACTGAGGTTAATAACCTTGTCTCAGTGTTGCTGCGTAAGACGATTTTTTTTCCTAACCCAAATGTAAGTGTTTGGAGCTAGTAATTCAAACCATTGTTAAGCCTTAAGGATATAAGTCTGGCTTAATGCCCAGAGAGTCAATAGACTCAAACTCTTGAATGTTATTTAGGAAAACCAATCCTAAAAGAAGAATTCCTCGCTAAAATGCAGATTCCACAGACTTCTGAATGTGCCATTGGCATTTTCAGCAGATGTACATAAGCATATAAATAACCACTTTACTGGGTTAAACGGTGTCACCCAATTGTGTGTCTACCCAGAACCTCAGAAGATGACCTTGTTTGGGAATGGGGTCTTTGCAGATGTAATTAGTTAACATGAGGTCATACTGTATTAGAGTGGGCCCAAAATCCAATGGCTCATGTCCTTCTAAGGAGAGAGGATTTCGAGACAGAGAGGAGACAGAAGGCCATGTCACAATGGAGATACTTATTGCCAAGGAATACTAAGGACGGCTGGCAACCACCAGGAACTAGGAAGAGGACCCACCCCAGAGCCTTCAGAGGGAGGGCGGCCCTGCCCGCACCCTGCTTTCAGACTTCTGGCCTCCAGAACTGTGAGAGAATAAATCTGAGATGTTTTAAGCTCCCAGTTTGTAGTAGTTTATTACAGCAGCCCTAGGAAACTAAGACATCTTGGGGAAAAAGTAGACACAGGGCCCAAGTCACAGTGTAAATTCCACCATTAACATCAAACACCAGGGAGGCAAAGGATCATCTTAGTCAAGGGACTTCCTTGCCAGGCTTCTGGGCACCTGGGAGGCATCTACCTGATGGTCCAGGGCCAGCTTTTCTTGTGGTCTCCCTGTTGTTAATGTGTGGGTCCAGGTTGGCACATGGTGACAGACCTCCACCCATTACACCCATTACTTGTGAACCCTGACTAAGTGTCCCCCTTGAAAGTTTGCCAACTCTTGGCTTAGCTGCCCCATTTACAAGTTGCCCGTCCTTATATAAGTTGTCTGATTACTTATGTTTTCTATCTGGAGCTTATCTTTTTACATGCTAACTCAACCTACTTCACTGGGAAGAGGATCAAAATGGGAAAGAACAAAAGCTGTGACAATGTTAGCAGTTAATTTTTTTTTTTTTTTTTGTAAAGAGTTGGCAAAGTGTTTACTATCTAAATAGCTGGCCTCAGATTTCCTCTTGGGAAGGAAACTGTCTTTACACAAGAAAATTCCTTGGTAAGGCTCCCCAGACCACATCGGGCCTGCACGTTGATTGGTAGCAAGGCTGCTGACAGCAGCTGCATTGAGATGGCAAAGCTTTCGCAATAGAGGCTGGTATACAAGAAAGAGAGGAGCAAAGGATGGGGCTGGGGGAGGGGAGTGTGAGAGAATTTAGCAAGACTAGTTGAAGAGATGGTGTGAATATGAATGCTGTGTGATACGACCCTTTCTTTCCTGTCAAAGTACTCTAGAAATTTATAAATCCTTGAAGGAAGTGATTCTCTTGCTGTTATTGTTGCTTTGGAGACAGTTTCTTATTACACTTGACATGTTCCTTCATGTATCTAACATTTATTGAGCACATAGGGAAGAAATCGTCTCCTCCTCTTTCCATCTCCAAGAATGTGCAGACGTCTAATGGAGGGTGTTGGAATGCCACTGGACGTAGACTAGTAGGTTTTGTGTTTCTACACTAAGACTATAAGAAGGAGGACAGCAGCTGGCTTGTATTCAGTTACATTATATGTTTCTTCTTTTTAAGGCAATACTGCTGCAGGGGAGGAAAAATACATATATTCCTTTTACCCTTCCAAGTTCATGGCTGGGGCCCTGTAACAAAAGACAGATTGACAAAACAAAAGCAAACAGATTTATTTAATGTGAGTTTCACATGACACAAGAGCCTTCATAAGGAAATAAAGACTCAAAGAAACAGTTAAACCTGCGTGTTTTTACTAATAGGTTTGATGAAGCATGAGCAGTCATGGAGAAATCCAATAGAGCATTGGTGTGGTTTGGCTCGGTGTCCCCACCCAAATCTCATGTCGAATTGTAGTCCCCACGTGTCAAGGGAGGGACCTGGTGGGAGGTGACTGGATTATGGGGGTGGACTTCCCCCGTGCTTTTCTTGTGATAGTGAGTGAGTTCTCATGTCAAGGGAGGGACCTGGTGGGAGGTGATTGGATTATGGGGGTGGACTTCCCCCGTGCTGTTCTTGAGATAGTGAGTGAGTACTCACAGCATCTGATAGTTTAAAAGTATAGCACTTCTCCCCTCTCTCACTCTCTCCTGCTCCACTGTGGCAAAGACATGCTTGCTTCTCCTTCACCTTCTGCCATGATTGTAAATTTCCTGAGCTTTTCTAACCATGCTTTCTGTAAAGCCTGTGGAACTGTGAGTCAATTAAACCTCTTATCTTCATAAATTACCCAGTCTTAGGTAGTTCTTTATAGCAGTGTGAAAACCGAATAATACAAGCGTAGAGTACAAAGTAAGAGTAGTTAACTGGGGGAAACTTAACAAGGCCTGTTTGTTCAGATACTCTGTGTCCCTTCATCTTCAGAGATAAAGATACCCCTTTCCTCCTGGAGAGGGGAGGGCTCCTTTCATATGAGAGTCTTATGACCTGCTTCAGGGGAAGATCAGAACATTCTTCCTGGGTTTTCTGACCTGCTTTGTGGAAGAAGGGTGGGGAAATTCAGAGAGTCCTTCCTGCATATGCTATATCTCTAATGTCCTCAACTTAAAATATTCAGTATATCAAGGAGCCATATTTTTTGGGGGGTAGCATGTCCTGAACCTCATCACTCTGATTGGAATATAGATTTTATATCTTAACTGAAGTTAGATTGACTGTCTCAAACAGGTCAAACTGATGACCAACAATATGTTCTATGTGGCTTACAGTGACAAGAAAAATAAAAGCCCATATTTACAAATTTAGAGATTTCACATAGAATCTGGATTTCAGAGATCTCTTCAAAAACAGAGACACAGGACAATACTGCTAAAATCAGCAGATGTTCCCCAGGGGCCGCCCCTTCCAATGGGTACATCCCTGCAGGGTGACTCCTGCTATCTCTTACCCCTCCCACCTCCCCAAGGCGGGGCAGCAATTCCCTTTATCTTTCACATGCCCTGTACTTTTCGTTGTTATGGTGGTTATGTCTCAGGGGCCATAACTCTACCAAAAGCAAGGAAAAAAAAGTGGACTAAGAGGATGGGGTTTTAACAAAGCAAAATGGGAGACAGCCTATATTTCTTTAAGGAAGTACTGACTCCTCCTGGCTGTTTAATCTGCATACCCTACTGCACGTGATGAAAGAATGCAACTTGAGTCCCTAGTTTATGAAAGCTGTCTGCTCGCTGCAGATGGTCCAGCCTGTGATTCTCGACTGAAGTGACTTGATTCTAGCACTCATTTTTCGTCTCCATCACTTGGTTGCTAATCCTGTATTTCTTCATGACTTCTCAATCTTGTCTTATCTAAAATTTGCCTTTACAACCAGATTGTAAATTTCACAGTGGAAGGGATTTTTCTCAGCAGTCCACCCTTTTTCCACCCCAGACTCACTTTCCCTGCCTGCTGCCTCCCTACCCAGGGGAGATCAGGGCAGAGGTTCAGGCAACCAGGACAGAATAAGCCACACCCATAGCTCTGGTCAAAACTTACCTGGGCTGTAGCTGTCGAGTCCCTGTCCTTTTCTTTGTATCCTCTCTACTTTTTCTCCTGACTTGCTTTCCCCTGCAGCTTAGAAACTATGGATCTCCTGAGTGGGCTGCCTGCCCTTTGTGCTTCCTTTGTCTCTGCAAAATCAGCATCCTCCCCTGGTGACTGCATCAACCTTGGACTTTTGGACTACATCTTGCTGTGCTGAGAGGTCCACCTGATACTTTGCTCCCACCAGAGTCTAGCCTACTGTCTTTCCCTTGAGTAGTTAATAGACTCATGCCTTGGTATACTCAAGCAATGCAATGTAATTCATTTAGACCAGTATGTATGCAGAAACATATGCCTTTGACCCCCAAAATTCTTTCAAATTTTTCTTGCTGTTTGTCTTTTTCTTTTTTGCAGCAATGGGGAAGGGGAGAAGTCATCAGTTATACCTCCTCATTTTTGTAGCTAAGTGGTGAGGTTCTCCTCACCATCACTTCACCATCCTTCCTTGGACCTAATCCTGAACATTTTCCTGATCCCTTTCCAAGTTACCCAGTGTAGAAAATCCCAACAGGTCCCACTGGAGAAGTCTTAACTCACAATGAGGGCCTTACCTTAACTTCAGCTACACAGAACTCGGTTTCCTCACAGAATTCCTCCTTGTGCTCAAAGAGCAAGATGAGAATTTTGGGGGCCCTTTGGATCTGGAAGATGCCAGGCCAGACCCAGCCCTCACAAAGAGTTTGATTTATGGCAAATGTCAATGTCACATGTAAATGCAAATTGTAGCTATGGTGCAAATGAGAGCCCAGAGAAAGGGGGCACTTAGCTCAGCTCTGGGTTAGCTAAGCTCAACTCAAGGTGAAAAAAGGCCTGGTGGAAGAGACATTTATGACATTTGTGCAATAGTTTGACCAGATATCATTTTTAAAAATATTCCAAAGTTAAGCATAATTTATGTGCCATAAATAAAATTTACACACAGATTTTAAATGTATGGATTGGTAAGTTTTGACAGTTGCTTGGTGGTGGAGACCACCACCCCAAAAATTTCCATCCTCACTGGAAGGCCTGTCTTCTAGTCAAAACACACCCCGCCACAGTGCTGATTTTTACTACCACAGAATTTTTGGGCCTGTCATTGAACTTCCTATAAATGTAGTGCATACAAAAGCATTCATTCAGTATGTGCTCATGGATCTGGCTTCTTTGGCTCAATACAATATTTTTTGAGATCTATTTGTGATATCAACATGAGTAGATCTCAAAAATTGTCTATGTCAATGGTGTCTTAGTCTGCTTCCTGTTGCTTAGAATAACTGAAACTGAGTAATTTATAAGGAAAAAGAATTTCTTTCTTGCAGTTACGGATGCTGAAAAGTCCAATGTTGAGGGGTTGTATCTAGTGACAGCCTTCTTGCTGGTGGGGACTTCCAAGGCTGGGCAGGGTGTAGGGGTGAAGTGTGCTAATGTGCTAACTCAGGTCTGTATTCTTCTTCTTATAAGGCTACCACTTTCCCTCCCATGATAACCCATTAGCCTAGCCCATTAATACATTAATTCATGAGTGGATTAATTCATTTATGAGAGCAGGACCTTCATGATCCCATCACCTCCTAAAGGCGCTCCCTCTTAATATTGTCACATTAGGGATTAAATTTCAACATGAGTTTTTGAGGGAGCAAATATTTAAGCCATAGCAAATGGTTTCTTCTTTTCAAATTCTGTCACATGAATGTACTACAATTCATCTATTCCTTCTCTTTTGGATGGACATTTGGGTTATTTCCAGTTTGGGATTATTATGAATTAAGTGGCTCTAAACATTGTGTATATGCCCATGTATTTTTTCATCAAACAAAGATTGAGTAGGTCAGTGTCTATAGCAAGGGTCCAAGACGTCTACCCATGGGAAAGGAGATTAAGGTAAGCCATGGATCAGGGGTCCATTGGGTAAAATTCTTTGGATAAAAACTAAGTAGGGGGCCTGTTCATGCTTAAGAAAGGAATTTTAGGATGACAGGGAAGCTGTGTTCTCTTGTGTGCACTGTATTCTCTTTGCAGTGGAAAAAGTCCTGAGCAGGGAGGGAAGAGAGCAGGGTCGAGACAGGGGACAGCAAAAACAGGGGAGCAAGGTGCCCAGGCAGCAAATGGAAGGAGGCACTCATGCTTGGGGCCCAGTGTACACTGCATGGCCCTGAGGCCTGGCCCCTGCTGGGATAGTTAGTTCTTCATGTTTTGTAGTAGCAGAGATTGGAAATTGGTGGGATCTGCTATTCCTAGCATATTATCCTCTCCTCAGAGCCCGATGGCTGGAGGCAAGCTGTGGCAATGCTCTCTGCAGGCTTTGGAGAGAAAGGAGGGGAAGTATTGGGTGTTTTCCTGCTGCATCATCCTGGTAGTGAGCCTTTGTGCTGATATTTTGCTAGGAGGGACTGTAATTGCAGGACCAGCCCACACTGGGCCTACTCTGTTGATAACAGAATGTCAAGTTACCTTGTAAGTATAACGAAGCCAAAACTACAAGTCATGTAGCCTAGGCATGTGTAATAGAAAAAGACTTGACCTCCAACAACACCTGGAACCAATGATTCCTTCCCCACAGAACCAAGAAGACTGGGACATAACGAGAACCTGAATGTCAAAACTTTTTCAGAAGTGAAGGGTCCATTAACCAGGAAAATCTGGGGCTATATTCTGTTTCAACATACCTTACCATAAATAGTCAAATTTGAAGCCCTCCCATCGGACCCTACCAAGCCAAGATTCCTAAATCCTTTCCCTTGCCCTCCAACTCCTTAAAACTTGCTCTAGGCCCCGAATCGGGGAGACAGACTCTCATTGCACCTCCTGTCTCCTTGCTGACCTCACAATAAAGCCTTTCTTCTCTCAAAATCCAGTGCCATAGTATTGGCTTCTTTGCATGTCAGGCAGCAAGCCCATTTGCAGGATAACAAGAGTGTGCCTGGCTTTACTTCTATGCAAGTTCAAAAAACAACAAAAACAAACAAACAAGAACCAGACTGATTTCTTCAGTGGCAGCTTGGTGTTAGGAGAGCTAGATCTTCCTTACAATTCTCTGAGAGACTCAGGCAGGTCCCCTGCCCTCTCTGAGCTCCAGTTTTCTTCCTCTGTAAAATGAGGTTGGTCTAACCTGCTCCGAAGCTCTCTGACATGATTGTCATGGTGATTAAACAGGAGGAAACATGGGAAATTGTGGGGGAACATTAAGTGTCTATTTATGTGAATTAATGTAGGGAAACATCCATCAGATTGATTGCTTGAGTGGTTAATCTGGCTTTAGATACTATTTAGGACTAATAACCAACACAATTTGAAAGAGAGCCGAGAGCACTGTAAATATGCGCTCTTTTGGTTTGAGCAAAGTTGAATGAACAAATGCCTTACATAAGCATTTCCTCAAAGCCTGCAGTTCCTCAAAGCCTGCAGTTCCTCAAAGCCTGCACATCTCATAAAGCATCTTTCAGTGGGTTCTGTGTTCGTTTGTTCTGCCTAGCTGAAGTCAGAGTCAACATAAACACAGTGTGTTATGTGCATATTAGAAGAAAGAGTCAGTAATATGACAAAGGTAAGGGCAGAATTGGAATCTCATGAAGAGTATAACCATGGGCTGAGTTATTGAACTGTCTGAAGATGGAAATGAAATAATGTATCTAACATCAGAGAAAGAGAAATAGCTGGGAAAGATGCAGATATATTTCCAACAAGAATGAAACTTAGAAGTGAATCAGTTTTAAATAGTAAGGGAGCATAGCAATTATTGTATGCAGCCTTGTTATTTCTCAGATAAAAAGACTGAGGTCTGCAAAGTATGATTTATTTGCACCTGGTGACATAGCTAATTAGAAGTGTAGCTGGCATTGGAATCTGGTTCTTCTAAATTCTAGAGGTAAAAGATGTCAGCCTGTGAAATGTCTTAGTTAAATTAAATTGAGAGTTTTGACTGAATGCTCAGGTTAGGGCATTTCTTTCAAGAACTGAAAAAGGCATACGTATGTTTTATTACAGAAAAAGGTCTATTGATTAGAAGCCATGTGACTGACTAAAGAAAACCAATGTGAATAGGAAGATGACTCAAATGTCTAAACCCCAGTAGGGAGAGTTTGAAAAGAAAGAGAAAGGAATTAGAAACAAATGAAACAACTAAACAACAACAAAAAAACATGATAGAGAAAAGTCTTAGGAATTTGCACCATTAAACATTTTCTGAACCAAAAAAAGAGAGAAATTTTGTATCATCAGGGCAGATTAAAATCCCTTCAAGGATAATAACGAGAAAAGAAAAATGAAAGGAAAAAAAAAAACAAAACTCTAGACAAAAGGAAAGACTTCCCACAGGTAATGACACCAGAACGCAGGAACCTGGAAAGCAGCAACAATGGAAGCTGGCTGGGGACAGCGAGAGACAGGGAGGAAGAATGCAAAATGAACACAAAGCGGCTGCAGGATAGCAGTACCTGGGACCGCAGAGTGAGGGAGAGTGGATTCACAGCTCAGGGAAGGCAGTTTCTGACAAGGTGCATGCTAATAAGACCAAAATGCAGGTTTCACTTTGCATCCATTATTCATGACTTGGTTTTACAAGAAGTGCCCTCCTGCAGAAAAGAGGACAGAAAGAGAGATGATAAATGCCTCCGCGGTGGGCCATTTCATGTCGTCTACACCCCAGCGACCCTCGAAGGATTTCTTTGATTTGCATCTGAGGGATGAAATGAAAGGAGCCTCCTTGAGAGAGGTCATTTTAAAATTGGAAACCTGAAAGGTGAGGAAAGACAGTGGGTCCAATGGCATTGCAGTGAGCAAAGGTCGGGGAGAAGGGGAAAGCAAAATTAATTTGTTTCTCTGTTGGCTTGCAGATCGCTCTTTTCTTTTGCATCATGATGAGAAATAATAAATAAAACAAAATCTTCTTGCAAATAAACATTTTCCTGAAAGGGAATAATGATTTAGTACTGGGCTAATTTTTGTTTGGGGGCAAAAACAGTACCAAGTATCTGGGTACTCATAATTTCCAGGGTGATCTAGTAAGTCTTGGAAATGCTCAGCAATGTAACTCAGAGACACATCAAGAATTCAAGATCCACCAGTCTGGCCAACATGGTGAAACCTCATCTCCTCTAAAAATACAAAAAATTACCTGGGCTTGGTGGCACATGCCTGTAATCCCAGCTACTAGGTAGGTTGAGGCAGGAGATTCATTTGAACCCGGGAGGCAGAGGTAGAGGTTGCAGTGAGCTGAGATCATTCCATTGCACTCCAGCCTGGACAACAGAGTGAGACTCTGTCTCAAAAAAAAAAAAAAAAAATTCAAGCTCCAAAGGACACTTTCTAAGACTAACATTTACTGGATTCTCCTGTAGGGATTATAACCAGAACTGTCCATGAACAGCCACATACTCCTTTGCCTTCTCTAGACCAAACCTTCCATGTCTTTAGAATCTTTCCTTGTAAATGGGGCCTCTCATGATTTTCATTCAAGTCTCCCCAGGTTATTTCTAGCATTAGTTCACAGCTTCACTCCACGCCGGCTTTGGAAAAGGCAGGTACTGCCTCTTCCCAGCAGTTATCACCTCATTTAGGGGGTATGCCAGCCCCTGGTGCTGCTTCAGTGGCCTGGCCTCCCGTGAAGGAGATATTATAAAATGTCTGCATATTTGCATATAGCCTTCTTTATGTGGGTAACTGCCCAGCCACCAGACCCTGAGTCTTGCACTTTGGCTCTACATGATAGCATTAGCTGATGGAATTCTCTAGTCCCTTTGACATAGATTGTCTTCCTCTCAACCCTTTAGTTTAACTTGACATATTTTTAAAAAATGATTAGCTTGAACTAACCCTTTCTTCTCAAACCAGAAAATCAGAATGTGCCTCTGTGAGCCTGTTCCCTGGACTTGCCAGGGGACAGGCCAACCCCACCCAGTAAAATACTTATGACATTGCAGAACTATGTCTATATCATCATTTGTGGATCTTTTGGTTTTGAGTTCTTTGTGTGGCGTGTGTATACATGAGTTTTTTATAGTGGGGAGAAGAAAAACCACAAAGGCTCTTGGCAAATGTTGTTAGAAGGTATATTGGTGGTTCTCAAAAGCCAGTTCAGGCACTGTTGACCTAAGAATCCTGTGTGAGGCTTCAGAAAAATTCAGAATCCTGGGCACCACCCTGGATTATTTTATAGTTGGTCCAGGGTATAATGGCAAATCTGTATTTTTCTAATGTTCCTGGGGAATGCTGATGATTTGCCAGGCTTAATAACCAGTGGATGAACCATTTCCGGCAACATGCTTTGCTCCATGCTGGGTTGGTTTGTCTGAATCTGTCCTAACTGAGTGATCTATCCTTCATTCAACAATGCTTATTGAGGACTTTCTATGTGCTGGGCACTATTGTAGATGCTGGAGATGAAATGGTGATGGAAACAGATGCAGTTCCTGGGGTTCTAATGTTCTATATTGCTCATGCTGGAATGTCCTTCCCCTGAAAGACTTTTCTGTTATGTCTTCCGTCCCCTGCCTCTCTTCCCACCTCCAGACCATGTTTGTTAAATAAAAGAGAAAGAATATTTTGTTAAGGTAAAACTATTTATCAGGAAAAAAATCAACAATGATTTCTGTAAATATGTTGACTTAGTGCTTTGGGTAGCAGAGAGCAGGTGGTCGCTGGAAGGAGCAGATCATTTTTGGAGAAACGAGATGAATATATCAGTTTCCAGGTCAAAAACTAGAATTTGGTGATTCTCTTTGTCAATAATCATTGTGTTACACTGAAAAGCATAGTCAACGTTACACCAAAAATAAACCTGTGTCATCACACTCCTTGCGTTTTTCGGGTGGGAGGAGATGGGTTGGTGTTAGTGCTAGAAGCACACAGACACTCCCATGAACTGGTCTGCCTGGGATGGCAGTGTGTGTTCCAGCATGAGCAGAAATTGTGGAGACAGAGTGGAAACCCAAATTGGACCCAGGGGTGTGACTTCTAGGATCAACAAAAAGATCAACTTGCCATTTGACTTGAATGACTAGAAACAGGTGCATTTCACTTCTAGGTCCCTAATGGATGTTGCCAAAGGCTTCCCCTACAGCCCCAGATGTGCCCCTACTGCACTGTGGAGGGCCCACAGGCATTGTGGGGGCTACTGGGCAAGGCTTGTGCCTGAACAATACTCTCAAACACATTTGGAGCAGGATTCAAGGAAAATTTCCAGGCAGAGACATTTTATTTTCCTCTCGAGTTTCAACCTGTTTTCCTTCTCCATCAGATTTGTCTTAATTTAGTCTGAGGTCTGTGCAAGGCATTTTATGACCTTCTAAGACAGTCTTGGAGTGGGTCATTATACGTTCTGGCCCTATGCCTAGAACCAGACCCAGAAACCTCAGTGTCTCTTGGGGCTTATAAACCGTCTTCCTGTTTGCATATGGTATCCCATCCGGCTACATGTCTTTGCCACAGGCCTTTGCAGGCCAGCCTCAACTCAGGGCACGAAAAGTTCAGCTGTCCTGAGAGAAAGGAAGGACCCTGACACAGCTCCCACTGCCAGGCAAGCCATCAGTTCTGCACACTCTAGTGGCTGCTAGTGTGCTCCCTGGCCGTGCACTCAGCTTCATGGGGACACCAGGGGAATGAATGTCCTGCCTTCAACAAATTTATGCTCTTCTAAACACTCGGAGCCACACACTGGCCCTAATGGCAGGGGATCACTTGAAAACCTCTAGAAAGTTTAGATTCACAACAAGATATAGATCTGGCTTAAATGTGGCTTAAACTACTTTCCCTTTCCCCCAGGAACTGTACAAAACCTACTTGCAAACATAAGCTAATAAATCTCCAATTATTTTTATGTAAATTCCCTTCTTTTCAGGTTTTCTGCTTTGGATTTTTTAATCCTAGACCATCATCCTAAACACATGGCCTGTTGGCCCTACCACTGCCTGGCCAGGGCAGGGACCTGAAGTGTTCTCCTTAGACAAAGCCAAGCATGATGAGAACGATGGATTTATACCTGACTCTACATTTGGATTTGAGGCTACTGCTCAGAAAGGATCCAGACTGTTACACTGCCTGGTGCACCTGGGTCTGGCTTTGCTAATAAGCTGCTAGCTCTTAAAGCTGACATGGCCTCTGGTCACAGGTTTCATCCAGGCACATGTAGTGGCCAAAAAACCACCACCCATTGTCTTGGGCCAAAGGAGTCACCAGGTCTGTCAGGAGGTCCCAGAGAAAGGTCTTGTTGTTTGTGGGTCTACTTTGTCACAGCTCAGCCACCCACCTGCTATCAGGCAATTGTTAGGAAAGAAGTTCGACTCCCTTAGCAGGTGAGTGGGGACTCATCCCCAGACTGCTTCAGTGTCACATAGGCAGCTCCTGGAACTCATGGTCAGGAGAAAGCTCTGCTTCGCCCTCCTGGTACTCAACTGTCCCACACCCTTCAGCCACTGTGGCATCATATCGCTATTACTGATGGAGCACCCCTGCTCAATTAGCCAGCACTTCCTGAGTACTTACTGTGTGAGGGACACTCACATGGTGCTGCAGGGAAAACCAAGGTGAATGACAAGAGCTTCTGCCTAGAGGTTGCCTGCTGTGTGCCAGCCACTTGCTAAATGCTTTACACGTTCCATCTCACTTAATCCTCTCTACATCCTTCACCATGGGAATCACCACCTGCGTGTTCAACATAAGGACACTGGACCAGAGGGAGGAAGTGACTTGTCTAAGCTGACTCAGGGAGAAAGTGGCACAGCTCAAACCTAATCCCAAACCTGTATTTTTCTACCTTAGTATGTCTGCTTCCAGTAAGTCCACAGTCTAGACCAGAGGAGAGACACGTACATTAAATAAAAAAAAAAAACTCTTATGCGAGTTCAAAGGGATAAACTCTATAATGGAAGTATGTATAATGGAGGTGTTCAAAATGTGAAAAGGATGTAGAAACTACAAATCCAAGTGCAGAGAAGGAGGGCAATTTATTGGACCAGGTAAGTTGGTCAGAGCTACCCAAAGGGAATAGGATTGGGTGAGTCTTGTGTATGCATGTGGCTTAGTAAATGGAGGTGGCAACTAAGAGGAAGAGGATCTCCTAGTGTGTGTGGAGAGTGCAGATGAGACTGTGTGCCATTCGTCTTCAATTTTCCCGTTGTTTCCTCCTGCTAACACAGTTGAAGAGCATGTTCTCTGAAACACAGTTGAAGAGCATGTTCTCTGATCAGTGAATATTGTACCAGCAGTACTTTGGGAAATGTTTGCACTTTGCTTGTGGGCACTTTGTGTGCCCATGTCAATGTTCCCTAATCCCAGATGTGAGCTGTATAGCTTGGTCTCCTGATTGACAGAGCCCCAGCTTGGTTTGGCTCAGGTTCTACCTCCATTGCCCATCTCCTCATGCTGAAATGTGCCCTGCTCTTCTCTCGCCACCTGCTCAATTCTTAACACCAAATGACCAATTCCACCCTGGCTCCCTGCTCAGGATGTCAGATTGGGCATAGCATAGCCAAAAACCTGGATGTCACTTTCAATGGATGCATGCAAATGACATCCTGGGTAACAGCAAGAGGAGGAGGCTGGACATCAAAGGCCATGATCCGGCCCGAGATCTGTCAGTAACCATTTATGTGACTTTGAGTTTAAATTGCTAATCTGCTGCCTCCTCCAGCTCTAGCAGTCTATGAATCTATCCCAAATGTATGTTTTAACATCATATTTAACTTCTCTTTATCTTTGTGCAGGACAAAGTTGTATTTAATCCTCAATAAACTGGTGAAATGAAGGTCTGAAAAGTTAGAACTGTGAGCATGGGGGAACCTTAAGAAAGCTGGTTCATGAGGCAAGAAGAGAACCAACAGTAAATTGATAGAAAAACAGGACCCTAAAATATGTATCATAGGGAAAACAAGAATAGAAACATTCTAGCATTCATTCTGCACCATTTCCACCCAGCTTTGCTCAAGTTTCAGGAAGAAATATGGGTCATTGTAGGAGCAGCCTGCTACTGTTCTATGCTGCAAGAGCATGTTTTTGTATTTCAAAATGTAAATCAATGATCTGGCCATGGTGGCATGCACCTTGAGTCCCAGCTACTTGGGAGGCTGAAGCAGGAGGATTGCTTGAGCCAAGGAGGTTGAGGCTACAGTAAGCTATGCTTACACCACTGCACTCCAACTTGGGTGATGGAGCAAGATCTATCTCTAAAATATATATATATATTATAATTATATATTATTAACATATAAAATATAATGTATGCTAATTATATTAACATAAGAAATATATGTTAATTATATCATTAATAATATATTACACTATATTAATGTATATATAATATAATATTATGTATTATATATTATTTATATTTTTATATATAATTTTAATATATAGCATATAATGCTATGTAGATTAATGTCTATTATATTAATATATTGTTATATATTACACTACACATTAGTATATAACTAGTAATACATTAGTATATAATATATTCATAATATGTTAATATTAATGTATTATAATTACAATAATATATTCTATATATAAATAAATCAAGCTGGTGATCTCTCACTGTGTAACATTATTGTTCATGTACCTTGCAAGCATTTAGTAAGGTTGAATTAGATATCATTAAATCTCCTAAAGTTCTCAAAAGAAATGATGACAGTTGATGCATTTCTGCAGTCCTAACCTCCAAACACTCGATGAAGGGTAATTTTTTAATCCCATGTTTTATGCTTTCTCTGAGGGTGAAGGTGGGAGACTATAACTCTGATTCCATTTGCAGATCAGGAAACCGAGGCCCGGAGACTGGAGCTCACTTGTGCAACTGGCCTGATAAGCCAACTGCAGTCATTGGACCTCAGACTCCTGATGTTGCCTCCTCGTGCTTCAGCGGAAACAATTTTTTAAACAAAGTGTACAATGCAAGCTGTTCTCTGTTATTGCCCAGTGGAAAGTGGAAAGACTAAACCAGGACAGAGAATGTGTATTAAATTTTGAAGAAGTTAAAACAAGAGAGAGAAAGGAAGGAAGGAAGAATTCATCCAAACTAATAAAACTTCTTGAGCAATTCTCCTTGGGATGACATTTAGGTGTTTACTTAAATTGCTGAGAATGACTCGGGACTGTGAAGTGATGAGAAAGAGGACAGGCTGCACTTGGCGCATGAGTCCCATGAAGCCTCAAATCCAATTTTAACTTGGAAAATATTTGTGTAATCGTCTTATTCAGCATCTCCATGGTGTGAGAAAGATTGAGCAAGAGAATGTCCTCAGTGTCATAGCCTCTTAAGTCATAATATGCAATCTTTCAGGACCTTGGTCTTTGGCATTCCACTGGCATAATGCCAGCTCCAACGAGGGTGGGAAAAGCACACAAGGGAGATGCAAGGGGGTGCATGGAGGACGCACCTCCTGCTAGGAAACAAGCCCTCTCTTTCTAAAGGAGGGGCAGGCTATGCACAGACACTCACACTCACCCCACCCAAGCTCTGTCTGGCAAGGTCCATCTGTGAAAGGTCAAGGCCAGCCTTCACACCCATGTGATTGGCCCCCATCCCATTGTCTAATGGGAAATGACTGTGCAATGTTGGGCCTAATGTCATGATATGTGCAAAATCTGCCCCTAAACTTCCTCTGCAGAATGAACCTGTGCTGGGACCCCTCACAGCACATACTCTCAAACTTCGCACACATAGATGCACATCCTGTAGAATTAACAACTAACATTTACATGACATCTACTACTTACAGAGAACATTCCCATGTTCTACCTTCTGTAATTCTCCAATTAACTCTGTGTGCCTGGCATTCTGATAAGCACTGCTCATGAATGACTACCCTTAATCCCTTACAACTCTATGACATATGCACTATTTTTAAAAATTTTTAATTTAATTAATTATTATTATTATTGTTATTTTTGAGATGGAGTCTTGCTCTGTCACCCAGGCTGGAGTGTAATGGCATGATCTTGGCTCACTGCAACCTCTGCCTCCCGGGTTCAAGCCATTCTCCTGCCTCAGCCTCCTGAGTAGCTGGGATTACAGGTATCCACCACCACGCCTGGCTAATTTTTGTATTTTTAGTAGAGATGGTGTTTCACCATCTTGGCCAGGCTGGTCTTGAACTGCTGACTTTGTGATCCACCTGCCTCAACCTCCCAAAGTGCTGGGATTACAGGCGTGAGCCACCACACCCAGCCTGACATATGTACTATTTCAACCCACCACCCGAGTAACACACAAAGCTGGAATCATCACTTACCTGACTTCAAATTATATGACCAAAACATTATGGTACTGGTATAAAAGTAGACACATAAATCAATGGAATAGATTAGAAAACCCAGAAATAAAGCCGTTTGTTTTCAGCCAACTGATGTTTGACAAAGCCTACACTGGGGAAAGGACACTCTTTTAAATAAAAGGTATTGGGAAAATTAGATGGTTCATGTAGAATAATGCAACTGGACCCCTATCCCTCAGCATATACAAAAATCAACTTAAAATGGGTTAAAGACTTAAGTATAAGACCTGAAACTATAACAGTCCTGGAAGAAAACCCAAGTAAAATGCTTCTAGGCTTTGGTTTCGGCAAAGAGTTTATAACTAAGACCTCAAAAGCACGGGCAACACAACCAAAAATAGACGAATGGGCCTCAGTTAAACTAAAACACCTGTATTCTTAATCACTAGGTTATTCTGCCTCCTTGTGAGAAAACAGGTTCAGAGAGAAGTATCAGCATAACCATAGGCAAGTGGGAGAAAGCAGGAGATAGCACCAGGCATCCTGCCTCATGCTACTTATTCCAACCCTGCAATTCTTAGCACAATGCTGTGGATTATTCGTATGCAACAAATAGACATTGCAAATGCCTTCTAGCAGGTTCTCTGCTCCCCACAATGCCCCTCTAGGCTCTGTTCCCCACACGGCAGTCACAGTGACCCTCCTAACACTGACACACATCACAGCTCCTCTCTGACCCAGTCAGCTCAAGCCAACATCCTTGCAGGGCTCTAAAGAGCGGTCTCTTTGGTTACGTCTTCCCCTCTCCTCTCCCTGCTCCCACTGCTCTGGCCACACTGACCACTCTGGGCATCATTAAACATGGCAAGCAGAAATCCACCTCCATAGCCTCTCTGCTTCCTGTTGCTCTGCCAGGAAGCCTCTTCCCACAGATACCTGTGACACTTGTTCCTTCACCTCTTTCAAGTTTCTGCTCAGCTATCTTTTCTCAACTGTGCTCTCCCAGAGAGGTTTCCTCTAAACTCCCATTACTCTCCACTCTCTTTACCCACTAGTTTCCTTATCATTTATTGCCACCTGACATATTTTTTCCTTTTATTTTTACTTGGCATGTAATAATTGTACATATTTATGGGATGCAAAGAGATATTTTGATACATGCATGCAATGTGCAATGTTTAGATCCAAGTAATTAGCATATTCATCACCTTGAATATTGATCATTTCTCTGTATTGTGAACATTCAAAATCCTCTCTAACTTTTTTCGAAAATGTACACTAAATTATTGTTAACCATATTAGCCTTACAGTGCTACAGTACACTAGAAGCATTCCTCCATCTAGGCATAATTTTGCAGCCATTAACCAACCTTTCCTGTCCTCCCTCCCTCCTACCCTTTCCAACCTCAAATGACCTCAATTCTACTCTCTACTTCTATGAGCTTATTTTTTCTCCCACATGTGCATGACAGCATGCATTTATTTTTCCATGCCTGACTTACTTTGCTTAACATAATGTCCTCTAGGCTCATCCATGTTGCTGCAAATGACAGGATTTCTTACATTTTTATGGCTGAATAGTACTCCTTTTGTGTGTGTGTGTGTGTGTGTGTATATCACACTCAAATGTGATATGTGTGTATATCACACTCAAATGTGATATGTGTGTATATCACACTCAAATGTGATATGTATGTATATCACATTTGCTTTACCTATTCATCTGTTGATGAACATTTGGCCACCTGACATATATTCACTTATTTATTGCTCTCTTATTTTTGTCAAACATAAGCTTTTTGAGGGCAAAAACTTAGTCTGTTGGCTTCTTTTGTTGTTCGTTGATATATCCCTAATGCCTAAAATAGTATGTGGCACACAGAAAGTGTTCAATAAATATTGGTTGAATTAATACATAAGCAATAGTCTAGATAGGAGCATATAGTGCATAGCACAGTCTACTCAGTATAGTGCCTAGCACTTGATAAGAACTAAAAGCAAATATTTATATACGTAAAAATAGATGGGACTTGAAATATTAATTCTATTTCCTATTTTGTGTAATCAGCAGAAAAGAATGTATAAGAGCTTGTCCAATTTGGTTTGGTTTTAAATTAGCAATTCAGCAACAAAGTGGGAAGCCAATAATAATAGCCAAAGCCAAGCCAGAGGTCTGGGAACACATCGCATGCTGAGGAAGACAGCAAAGACATCACTGGTGTACAGCAATCATCAACCTTGCATTGCCAATAGCAGCTGTGGGCTGTAGGTTCTTGTGGAAGAGCCCTGTCCAGCTGAGAAGGAAAATGGAAGAAGGCTGGGAGCTCACAGTGGTTTAGGCAACTCTGCAGGATTGATGCACCCCCACAGCCTCTAAGCTGGAGTGTCTGAGATCTGAGGATGCAAAGCTCACTCCTAACTCATTCACAGACTTCAAAATGACTTAAGAAATATCTCCAGGAAACTCAAACTTAGAGCCTCATCCTTTTCATGGAGTTTAGAACTCATTAGGCCATTTGACCTAATCACAAGGTAAGCAGGCAGAATGATATCTAACTTTGACCTAAAAGAACCAAATTAGAGAATGATTTGCTCTTGGTTTAAAATTCAGTTCATGGGTCTTTCTACTGTTCTTTGTGACTTAACCTTGGTTTCAACACATCCTGGCTATGCATCTTGGTGTGCTGCCAACTCAGCCACCTCCCTTTTCTTTTACAATCTTTTCCTTCAAATTGATTGTAGTTTTATTGGAGGAAAGCCAAATAAATCTGGGCTCATTGTCTTCACATTATTTCTCATGTTATTGTCCTAATAGACGAGCTCATACGGAGCCTTAGAAATTCAGAGAAGTTTGGCTTCAGGGTAAATTTATTAGGTCAAATACCATAGACCAGGCATTCAGAGAAAGGCCAGTTTTATCCCATCCACCATTTTTCTTCGATGTACCAAAAAATGCGTTTGCTTCTAAAATAAATAAACTATACAAAAAAATTAAAATACAAACATCAATCCATCTCATTGCTTTCTCTTACATAAAACATTTTCCTTTGGGGTGTTTTAAGAAAACACCTTGGAACAAATTTGATTCTTTGAGTAAATTTCATGGTTAGAGCATAAATATGAAAGAACTTTTGGGAGACTATGGCAGCCCCAGTATGTGAGATCAGGCAGTTGGTAAGAAGAGGCAGAGATTAAATGAATTTACAAGTACTACAGCTACTAAGCAAAGAACTCTTCTAAACAGAAAGTGGGAAATTGCCTCCTTCAGACTTGAGAAAATCTTCTGTGGGGCTCTTGGCAAATATCCAGTTTGAAAGGAACTAACTTCTGTAACTTCAAACAACCTCTCACCAAGCTTGTTTTTCTTTCTTCTTCTATTCTCCCAAACAGAATGACTTCCTTCACTCTTAAACTGTTCCCCTCTGGCACTCCTAATTAATTTAATCTAAGCTTGTCTTAAAGGCTACTCACCTCTGTTCTCCTGCAACCATTCCCTTTCCTCTTGCCAACACTCTCCTTCTATGCTTCTTGGGTTCATTATTACCTTTCCTGTCACTGAAAAACATTTACAAGGAGGTACTTTTTGTATCAATAGATTTAAGAGATCCATCAGTTGGAGACAGTGTTATTCAAAACAAAACCATTACAAAAGTCTGGCAAGAGAAAAACCTATCCGCTCTCAGTGATGGTGCCATTCCTTGAGGAGCCACTGGGTCAGAACTGAGTGTCTTCCAATGACTCAACCTCAGCTGGAGAAGAGTAGCTAGAAACCAATCCAAGGACAAGCCCAAGGTTTGTTAACAGATGCAAATCCTTTACCTCCTTGTAGCTCTTCTCTGATCTCCCAATACGAGCTGAAACAGATGAAATGTGGGTACAGCACTGGGATGTTGCCAACAACAGCAATTGCAACACAAAGGCAAATGCTCCGTGACACTTTCTTCATGCCCTCCTTGCTGGCAATACAAGACTGGTCATGAGCTTCCTTCGTTTCTTTGTCAGAGGCCGCCAGCTGCGGGCTATGGGCTGTGGCATCCTAAAGAACAAGGTCTGACAAAAGACATGATTTTTTTACTTGTAAAATGAAGAGGAGTACTAAGCCAATTCTGCAGATAATTCAGCCAACTTCTTCTCTCACAACCCACACCCAGGTGCTTTGGCCCACCTCTCCTAAAGCAAAATGGCTAAAGTCTATGAAGTATGACAGAGTAGTTCTTGAAAAACAATGCAGAGAGCTACCTAAAACAAACAAACAAACAAACAAAAAAAAACCACATCGTGGCTTGAAAGGTAACTTTCTTCTCAGTTGATTGGTTATCTTCCTTGGCATATGCCTAGGCCAGTTTACCAACTGCCACCTATAAACCATTTCCCTCCTGACTTGTTACCAAATGAGAAGACTCTACCATCTTCCTGTTCTAAGAACCACCATTGGTTCCTCAGTGAATATTTTCCTGCCCCTCTTGTCCCTGCCTCATTCCTTTTTGATTACGCCTATATTTACAATTTTCTTTGCCTGTCATTCCTTCTTATATTTCGAATTTTCTATTTGGTATACATCTTTTAGAATTTTATTTAGTAAATGTCTATTGATGGAAAACTTTTAGTTTATCTGTCTTTATCTTGCTCTCATTTTTGATATATTTTAAAAATAATTTCAACTTTCATTTTAGATTCAAGGGGTACATATGCAGGTTTGTTACAGGGGTATACTGTGTCATGCTGAGGTTTGGGATACGAATTATTCTGTCACCCAGATAGTGAGCATAGTACCCAACAGTTAGTTTTTCAACCATTACCCCCCTCCCTGCCTTTCCCCTATATTAGCCCCCAGTGTCTATGGTTGCCATCTTCATGTCCATGAGACCCAATGTTTAGCTCCCACTTATAAGTGAGAACATGCAGTATTTGGTTTTCTGTAATTCACTTAGAATAATGGCGTCTAGCTGCATCCATGTTACTGCAAAGAACATGATGCCATTCTTTTTATGGCTGCATAGTATTCTGTGATGTATGTGTTCCATATTATTTTTATCGAATCCACTGCAGATGAGCATATGGGTTGATTCAATGTCTTTGCTATTGTGAATAGCGCTGCCATGAACATATGAATGCATGTGTTCTTTTTGGTAGAATGAGCTATTTTTCTTTGGGTATATACCCAGTAGTAGGATTGCTGGATCAAATGGTAATTCTAAGTTCTTTGAGAAATCTCCAAACTACTTTCCACAGTGACTGAATGAATCTACATTCCCACCAGGAGTGTATACTCATTCCCTTTTTTTCCACAGCCTCAACAACGTCTGTTGTTTTTCACTGTTTTTCACTTTTTTTTTTTTTTTGGAGATAGAGTCTCGCTCTGTTTTCCAGGCTGGAGTGCAGTGATGTGATCTCGGCTCACTGCAACCTCCACCTCCTGGTTCAAGTGATTGATTCTCCTGCCTCAGCCTCCCGAGTAGCTGGGATTACAGGCATGCACCACAATGCCCGACTAATTTGGTATTTTTAGTAGAGACAGGTTTTCACCATGTTGGCCAGGCTGGTCTCGTACTCCTGACCTCAAGTCATCTGCCTGACTGACCTCCCAGAGTGCTGGGATTACAGGTGTGAGCTACTGTGCCCAGCCTTTACTTTTTAACAGTAGCCATTCTGACTGGTGTAAGATTGTATGTCGTTGTGGTTTTAATTTGCACTTTTCAAATGATTAGTGATATTGAGCATTTTTTCATGTTTTTTGGCCACTTATATGTCTTCTTTTGAAAAATACCTGTTCATGTCCTTTGCCCACTTTTTAATGGGGTTGTTTTTTGCTTGTTTAGCTATTTAAGTTTCTTACAGATTCTGAATATTAGACCTTTATCAGATACATAGTTTGCGAATATTTTCTCCTATTCTGTAGGCTGTTTACTCTGTTGATAGTTCCTTTTGCTGTGCAGAAACTTTTTAGTTTAATTAGGCTCCACTTGTCAATTTTTGTTTTCATTGCAATTACTTTCGAGAACTTAGTCATAAATTCTTTAGCAAGGCCAATGTCCAGAATGGTGTTTTCTAGCTTTTTTTTTTTAACATCCTTATAGTTTGATGTCTTACATTTAAATCTTTAATCCATCTTGAGTTAATGTTTGTATGTGGTGAAAGATATGGGTCCAGTTTCCTTCTTCTGCATATGGCTAGCCAGGTATCCCAGCACCATTTATTGAATAGGGAGTTCTTTCTCCATTGAACAGTATATTTTCTGTATAGAATTATAAGATGCACATTATTTTCTTACAGCTAATTGAAGACATGATTTCTATTGCCTTCTGGCTTTCATTGCAACTGTTAAGAAGTTATTGATAAATCAGGTATTAGTCTATCACTCCTTTGAAGATAATGATTTTGGGTGTGGATTTTTTTTGGCTGATTTTAAGATCGTCTATATTTTGGGTTTCTGCAATTTCAACAAAATGGGTCTAAAACTGGATTTGTTATTATTTGTCATACCTAGAATTAGTCTATTTCAATCTGTGGACTGGCATCTTTAATCAGTTCTAGAACATCCTCAGGCATTATTTTTATAAATATTGCCTTTGCCTCATTGTCTCTCTCCTCTTTTTCTGAAACCTTGATTCTATATATGGTAGACCTTCTTGGTCTATTCTCCACATCTCTTAGCTTCTCATGTTATAAATCTCTTATGTTTATGTGCTTGATTCTGGTTAATTTGTTTTGTCTTTTAGTATACCAACTGTCTCTTCATCTGGGTTTAATATGTTGTTATACATATCCATTACATTTTAAATTTATTGAAAACTTTCCAGAAGTTCTACTTTTTAGACATGAAAAGCCTTTAAATATGTTTTTCCATTTCTAACATACATGTTAGAGCTTGACTTTTATTGTGTTAAATGTCATTGCTACATGGTCAATAAAATTTGCATATGATAATTCTAATATTCCTGATGCTATGATTAGTTCTCCAGGGCCTCTTTCCCACCCTGAAGCTCCCTGTAGTCAGAGCTGCCTCTGCTCTCTTTTCTTCGTTTCTATAACTCTAGGGTCTAGCATAGTCTCCAGAACATGTTCAGCACCAAGTAATAGTTATTGAATTGAATTGAATTGTTGCCTTTTTCAGGAGAATCAGGAGTGATCTCTGCCACCTCCAGTAAGTTTATTCCTGATGTTACCCTGACACCTGATAGTCAGACCGTCCTACCTTCAACTCTGTCGTGGCTCACAGAAGACTATCACACTTCTAGGGGATCCACAGAGTGAGGCTGAGAGCTGTCAGGACCTCAAAGAACTCTAAAAACCTAGCTGGAGTATTGGCTGTCTTGTTAGGAGCTGGGTCACCTTGGACTCTTTGAGGAGAAAATGAATGTAAGAGCTTTATAAACTGAATTGCAGGCACTTGTTCAACTATTTACCACACAGCACTTTTTGAATATCAGTTCTATGCAGAGCTCTATGCTAATGCTGGACAAGCCGAAATGCAGTCACTGTATGACATTTGCAAACGGCTTTGAGACTAGGTAGGGAAATAGGCTATCCAAAGAAGATCATCAACATCCTAAGATGGTGTTTCTAAGTACCAGAGAAGGAGGCTAAATGACTGGAGTCATTTCTCAGGGCTCAGATTGCTGGAGAAGGTTTACGGAGCTGTTAAGTTTTGGGATGTACCTTAAGAAAGAACTTAAACTGCCAGAATTGGACCAATCTGACTAAATGGGGCTGTGGATGATGGTCACAAACTCAAAAACTTGCAGGACAGAAAGACAAAGTAGTGATGCAGGCCAGTAATACAATAAGGAGTGGTTGGGACTGTGGCAAAACAAAAGAGAATGTTCTGTCTAAAGGTGACAAAAGTGACTCAACTCCTTCATAATATTGAGATATGAGAACATGACCTATGATGCCAGAGCTTCTGCTTTCAAAACAAGTACTGAAAATCGGGTTTCTATGTGATGTTTCTCAGTTTTTAAAACATGATTCCAATATCACTCCTTTTAAAAGCATGTCCGTTGATGAATTTGGTCTATAGGCCACAAGTTTCCTACCTCTACTTTAAATGAAAACACAAGTGTAGTAAATTGCTTCATTTCACACTTGCATGTTCCTATCTTTCTTCTTCACTACTCTGAAAAGCTGATGATTCCCAAATCTGTATCTTCAATGCCAGTCTATATCTTGAGTTTCATGTCCATATGTGTAGTTGCCTACTTGGTGTCTTCATCAGGAAAGGCCCTTCAAACTTGACATGTCCAACATCACATTTTTCTGCTCCGACCCCCAATCTATTCCTATTTCTTATTTCACATTGGGCCTCAGTTTTCAATCTGTAAATAGGGATAATAGTAATAACCTGCCCCTCCTGATTTTTAAGGTTGTTCAAAGAAAATAATTGTGTATAGAACAAGAGAAATGAGGTGAGAGAGGTTGCATATTGTGTGTGAACTGAAAAGCTAACTCTGAGATGACTACATATTCTGCAACATGCTTGTCCACATCTTCCTACCGATAGAGATGGGAAAGACAGATACAATTTTGATATATCTATCCGAATGTTGCCCTAGACAAGGAAAGGCAATGAAACACGAAATTTGTAATAATTTTTTTGTTACTCAGACCAGACTCATCCAGAGGAAAATAGATAGGGTTGTCAGTCAAGCAGCATCTCACTGTTGAGTTCAAGTAGCATGAACTTACCAAACTTTTTTTTTTTTTAGAATTATACAGTCTGGAAAACAGTCTGTTGGCTTCCCATTGTATTGGCCTCATTGCCTCCAGTAAAGGATGCCTGAATCCTCTAAAATTCAGGAACCCTTAGGACCCATTGTTGGGGGTTTCGAGAGATGGAAAGCGAGTTGTGCAGCCTTGGCTGGGCTGCAGCTGCGGAACATGCCTATGGCAATGGTGACTTCCATAGAAGGTAGGAGTAAAACAAGTTCATACAGTAGAGAAAAGTCCTAAAAGTAGGTAAGAATATTGGAAACTATTATTCTTCCGTAATTTGGGGCATTAATATTCAGTGAATATTGAGCCTGAGTCGTAGAGCCAATCAAGGCACATATCTCAGATATATGCCATTGATGCACCCTGCCATGGGTAATGTCTCAAGTCTCACCTTATTAAATATCCACATAAAACAAACAAAACTCTAATGATCAATGACAGTATGTGGATATAAGAGGTACTAGTAAAATTGGTTTTAGAGAAACTATGTTAACTTATCTGAGTTTTACTTGGTATTAATTGCTACTAATATAAACTCTGAACTTCTTTCCATCTTGTTTTGCATTATATGCCCAAGAAGAAAATTAAGGAGTCATCTTCCACTATTCTGTTGTCTTTATCATGCAAGCCAATCAGGCACCAGTTCTGTTATTCTACTTCCTGAATATGACTGGAATCCATAATCCCACCTCTACTGCCCTGTAGAGGTACAAATAAAATAATAATACAGTCTTATTATTTTATATCGGGTTGTTAAAAACCTTTCTGACCAGTCTCCATCCCTCCATCTCAATTCTCACCAATTCATCCTTTACTCTGCTACCTAAGTGATCTTTCTAAGCCCAAAGACATATCCCTCTCATGATTACAATGTTTTGTTTGCAACTTCTTATATCCAAGATCCAGCTATCATTTTCAGTCTCACTATGTCACTTTCTTACACACTTCCTGTATTCTGGATGAACCTGATGGCTAGCAAGCTTTCCAAGCATGTCTGCACGTGCCAGGTGCTGGTCAAGAAGGACCAGCATTTAAAGACTCCGGGAGTCAAGAGTGCCTGTGTTGAGAGGAAGAGGCGGGGAGTGGGTGTGTGTGGGGGGTAAGATGAGGGGCTGCTGTGATAAGGTGGATTCTTCAAAGCATGTTTCTTGAGCCTAACGAGTCTTCCTGGGATGTGTGTGGCTGCCAGTGGGTGCATCTTGAGCCTGAGTCATAGAGCCAAACAAGGCATGTATCTCAAGTATATGCCATTGATCCACCATGCCATGGGTAATGTCTCAAGTCTCACCTTATTAAATGTCCACATAAAACAAACAAAACTCTAATGATCAACGACAGTATGTGGATATAAGAGGTACTAGTAAAATTGGTTTTAGAGAACCTATATTAATTTATCTGAGTTTTACTTGGTATTAATTGTTACTAATATAAACTCTGAACTTCTTTCCATCCTGTTTTGCATTATATCTATAAATATAATTTTGTCTCTTATTATTTCTATTTCTGACCTAAGTCCTCTTCCTTCCTCATCCCATCTCTTTTTGTCTCCTCTTCCCCTCACTGATTAGACAGCACATTCTCCCTGGATGGTTTTAGTCATTGCCACTTGTTCAATTACTGTATTTGAGGGAAAGTCTCCCAAGTCTCTAGCTCAGTCTTCACTGCTGATTTCAAAACTATTAACCATGTACTTGAAATTTCTGCTTAGATGTCTCATTAGCTGTCTCAAACTGAACAGTTCTCTCTCTAATGTCCCATATCTCAGTTAAGGCATCACTATCTTCAACTCTGATGCCTTGTTCCTTTACCTCCCACTTCCGTTCAGTCACAGAATTATGATGATTCTACTGCTTAAATATAACCCATCAGTTTCTTTCTCTCCTACTGTGGGTAGTTTAGTTCAGGCCGTGGTGATCTCCAGCCTGAATTATTATACCAGTCTCCAGTGGGTCCTAATCCTCCTAATATTGTCCCTTCCCATTCCCCTCTCTGATCTGCTGCTGGAATAATCATTCTAAAGTGAAAATTTTTCCATGTCATTCCCCACTTTACAATTATTGTCCCAAGCCCAAGAATAGTGCTTTAGATGGAGCAAGTACTCCATAAATACATATAAAGACACAAATACGTTAAATGCAAATAAATGGAACAATATATACCTTGTTCCCACTAACCAAAAGAAAACTGGAGTGTCTATATTATTATTATCAAAGTAGATTTCATGGTAAAGAATAACACCAAGGATAAAGAAGTAATTTCTTAAGATAAAGAGGAAAATCTCCAACATTGCATAGCAGTCCTAAAAACATACACACCTAATAACATAACTTCAAAATACCCAAATATATAACACAGAAAGCAAAAACTTCTCAGAGAATTACAGAGAGAAATAGACAAATTCAGAATTATGGTTGAAACTTTATTTCCCCTCTTTCAATAATTGATTTAATAAGTACACAGAAAATCAGCAACAATATGAAGAATTTGAACAATAGGAGAGCCAGGTAGCAAGTTTGGAGAACTACTACTTAGTCTTGCAGATCTTAGGCCCAAATCACTTGCTTGTTGGCTTTTTCAAGTAAAGAGCCTTTGTTTCTATTGCCAGGATACAGTGCTCATATTTGATCTGTGTGTTGGTTTTAATGTCCTGGGTGCACTTCCCTGAAATCATAACCTGGCCAGTGTCATTTTCCATGAAACTCTAGGCCTCTACAGCCGTAGACTCCTGGGTCCCCTTGTCTTCTTCCTAACTGGAAAAATGTTAAACAACATCACTACACTTACCCTTCTTTCTTCTTCTCTTGTCCTTCATCAGGAGCTTTTGGGGCACCAAAAGCCAAATTTCTCATAAATAACTTTTTTTTTAGTGGTATGTTATAAAGATCTTTCCAGGTGACGCAAAAAAATTCAGTGAACTTTTTTATTAGAGCTATTTTTTCTCTTAGTTATCTTCCATAATTATAATGACAATAATCACGAACTCTTACAGAGCACTTGCCATTTACTATGTGCCAGGCAGAGTTTTAACATGCTTTACATTTGATTTTCACAATAACCTGTGAGGTAGGTAATATTATTATCTCATTTTACAGGCTAAGAAACTGAGTCATAGTGAGGTCAAGTAATTTGCCCAAGAAATAACAGAGAACAGCACCCAACCTAACAGTATGGCCTCCAGGGGGTATTTGACCCACATGTTATATGTGCCCTAAAAAATAGATTCCATAAAAGGACATACCTTTTTCTTTCTGAAATTTTAAAATAATTATTTGAAAAATACTTGAACAAGTAGCTTTAAATAGTTTAATTCTGTGGCTTCTGCTGAAGTTTAAGGACTGCAAAAAACTGCCTCTTCCTCCAGCTAGTCCTTTAGACAGATTTAAATTATAATCACTGAAACACATTGATGCTTTGTTTCATTTAGTCAAAAGGATAATTTAGCTGTCACAGAAATGAGGAAAAATGATCATATTAGAGAAAAAGATTGAGTGATCTCTGTACCTTCATGAGAATGTTTTTCTTCTGCCACCTGGGAGAGGATAGTCCTTCCTTTGCAACTGGTTGCAAAATCTCAAGAAGTCAAGCAGAGTAGCGTAGTTGCTTATAAAACTATCCAAATTTCACAGAGCATGGCGGTGGCTTATAGAACTGCTCATATGTCACATAGCATGGCTGTGGCTTATAGAACTGCCCTTATTTCACATAGCATGGCTGTTGCTTAGTCTTAAAAAGAAAAAGAGAAGAAAGAAAAGACTGGTGATCAATCAGAGGAAAAACTCCTCCCTTTCCTACCTGCTTCCTAGCTCTGTGCTTCCCCAAGGAAAGGGCCTGAGTGCAGGACCTGAGCTCCCGTGAGGCACTACATGGCAAAATAAAGCCAAGGTGGACAGAGAGCCTTGTATTGGAAAAGCATCAAGGAGGAAAAAAAAGTGAAACTGCACCAGGTTACCTTACTGCTGTCCCGCCATCAAAGGTCCAAAGAGGGAAGGCTGCCCACGACCTGGATTTGGCAGGTACTAGTGCTTGGAATTAAATTCATCCCTGTAGGGATGGGGCAGCCAGGGAGCAAGAAAGGGTTGGAATGCTCATGAGGGATTAAAATAAAAAATATTAAAATATTAAAAATCAAATAAAAAATAAAATCAAAAATGAAATAAGAAACTGCCCTGCCAACAACTTTGTCTTATAACATCAATAAGGGTAAATTAAAGGGGAAAAGAGGATAATAATGATCTGATTCACACCTTCTGCAAAGTCCTTGACGACGCTGTAGAACTGGGAGGATGGCAATCCACCCTTTCATCTTGTTTAATGTGGTGGCAGCACAGTATTTTTTCATTGCCATGAGCCACAAGATGGTCGACCTCTAACCAACCTGCTCCCCAGCAGGCTCACACACCTTCTGAGAGTTGTCCTTCTGTGTCTGCCAAGCCCTGATGATAAGGTGTGTTCCTCCACATTAGTCATAGAGGAGACTTATGGGGAAGGTAGGAAGATCACTTTCAGATCAACGTCAAAACCAACGCCTGCCGTGCAGGTCTCTGCAAATGCCCATATTCAATCTCTACCACTCATTCCTTTGTTATTGTTAACAATTATATGTTTATTATTAAAAATTCAAACAAGTACACTAAACAGCATCTCATATCCAGAGATGGCACTTTGGTTAGCCTCCTTCCAGGCACCTCTTCCTGCATCCAGAGAGTCAAGTATATATTTATTGTGGAAATCCTTCTTCTCTACAGTCTACAACCATGTTGTTTTGTTCATTCAGCAATTGTAATGTGCCACATGCCAGCAATATTATTCACAGTCAAACGATGCAAAGAGCCAAAAGAAATTTGTAACCTAATATTTTTCAGCTGTCTTTCTATACATATATATTTAATGAACACATTGTAATTGTACATATTAATGGGGTACAAACTGATGTTTTGATACATATCTGCATTGTATGATGACCCAATCTGTTGTGTTTTTATAGTGGCAGGTACGTCGAAGACCTGAATGAAGACCGTACATGACTTATCTCCTCAGAAGAGGAAAGCAGTGTGCATTTCTACCAAGGGCAGCTTCATGTAGAGGGTTTAGAGGAGGGAAGTACCCATTCAGAACAATTACTGCCAGGCACTTTGCATTTGTTATCTCACTCAATTATCTGAGCAATTGGAAAAGCCAGGTTTCATCACACAGAAAGAAGGAAACAGAAGCCAAGGAAATCAGGTAGCTACATCCCAAAGCTAATTTGCAGAGGGTCAGGATTGTAACCCAGGTCTCTCTGGCCTCAGGGGCTATTAATGCTCCCATAGCAGGCATGCACACGCCCAGCACCCAGCCCTCCATCCATGCTCAGTGTGAGAAGCAGAATGTCACACACCATAGGTGAGTTCATGGACTGCAGTGTCACTTGTATTTCTTGCAATATGATCTGGGCCTGGTTATTTCTCCATTCTCTGATGGTTCCATGCACATGTGCCAGGAAGCTGAAAAAAACATGCTGCCTGACTAGCAGGCTCATCCTACCTAGAACAGATGGACCAACATGTGGAAGGCAAGTGTGGGGGAGGAACGGGGAGGAAACAGGAAAAGCAGAAATGGGGCCAAGCCACAAGTGGAATATATTTTTTCATAATTACCTGATTTTGACTGAGGGTAGATGCATTAGAAACCATCCTAAATGCTCATACAATGTTTACCTGAAAAGAACATGCACTTAACTTCGAAGGGAAATAGGTTTAGAATTGCAGTCCGCAAGTCCCATTTGAGGCTCTGTTCTTTGAGACAGCTGCTGTCTGGGGCTCTTGTCTGGCCCTTGCTGGGGCCTCAATTTCACAGCTTCTCAGGGCAGTTGGCTTGGAGTGACAATGGTGAGACAATGGCTATGACAGTTTCATCACCATCCTCATAATCGTTCCTCTTATAAGAGCTTATAAGATGTTTTCACATATATGACATCAACTGATCTTTATAATCATCTCTGACTTATCTCCTCAGAAGAGGAAAGCGGTGGTCATTCCTACCAAGATAGAAATGACCTGATCTTTATAATAATCTCTGACTTATCTCATCAGAAGAGTAAAGCAGTGGGCATTCATACCAAGATAGAAATTATTATTGTTAGGCAATAATATGACACATTTAATAGCGTGATGTAATAATTACTACATCAGTATTATCCAAGAAGAAACCAGTGTTTGGCAAAGTGATACAACTTAGCTGTGTTCACACGGTTAGTCAGTGTCAAAGCCGGGACTCTAGTCAGATCTGCTCCCTGGTCTGGCACGTTTTTGCTGTAGTACATCATGACAAGATAAAATGACAAGCTTCCTAGGTTCACTACAAGACTTGTATTTTATCATTCAGGGAGTATCAGAGATTGAGAAATATGGTGACTCATGATCCTTTTATTTGTAACTAGTGCTGTCTGTTCATGCTAATTTTTCTCTTTGTACATGTGGCATTAAAGGCTAATGCATGATCAGCAAATCTTTACAGACTAGGTATGTGTCATTTGGACTATGATGACAAAATGTATCTCGAGTGATACATTTCCATCTGAAATGACCTTTCATGCATTAAGTGTAGTGATAGAGAGTTTTGGAGGCAGACCCTCCAGAGCAGGAATGGAAGCCCTTGAACTTGGCAAGTTACTTAAGTAATGGAAGCCTTGATTTTTTTAATCTTTAAAATGGGGATAGCAATGTTTACCTTGTAGGGACATCATGAGTATTAAATGAGAATGCAGATAAAGTTCTTGGTCCCAGCAAGATCCTCCGTGAATGGCATCTCTTATCCTTATTCCGGAGTTCTTTCCCATTATATTTAAGCTTCTAGTATTGACATCTTCTTACTTATCAAAAGTTGCTCAACATACAGAACCTAGAAGGAAAAGACTCTTTCCAAATAGCAAATGGCCAACCATCGCTTTAAATTGTTCAGTTGTGGAACTGACTTTAGAATCAGATCTGAGTTCAAATTTCAGCTGTACCAGGTGCCCTGGGAAAGTCATCATCCCTATCCCAACTTCAGTTCCCTCATCTGCAAAATGGGAATCATGATGTCTATTGCACAGTGCTGTTGTGAGAATGACATGGAAATGCCTGACCCAGAGGCAAAGCTAGACAAATGCTACTGCTGTTCTGGATGTTGCTGGTTTCAGAGGCCGAGCCTGTGTGAGGAGATGGCCCAGTGTGGGGCTGCGGAGCCTGGGGCTGCTGGCATTTTGGTGGGGGTTGCCCTGTTTGCTGTCCATCTCTGATGGCTGCAGGGGCCTCTTCCTGCTGTTCCTTTCTGCTTGGCTGTGCTGCTCTTTAGAGTCTCCTGAGGGAAGACAAAGGTGAGTAGAGCTGTTTAGTTTGGAAAAAAAGCATCTCAGGGGAAACCTAGTCATGGATTCCACCAAGGACTCTTAAGAGGAGCTGTCCATTTGCTCTCTACCTCTAGGGAGGACAAGAAATGGGGATGAGGAAATGAGTTGCAGGAAAAGGGGGCTCCAATGGAAGGAAGAGCATCTTGCCTAGAAGGTAAATTGGTCCTAGGAGGGCAGCAACCAAGAGGGCTGGGGAAGCCATCTCTGGAAATTCTTAAATGTAGGCATGAACAACACACAGTCTGGATCTCTTAGGTGGTAATCTGCTGCAAAAAAGGAACCGAGACCAAAGTAAATAATTCCATGGGTTTTTATAGAAGAGACTTTCAAAGATATTCTGCACATTGGTATATGCACATGACATAAATTAAACCTGGGTTAATACACAGAGAAGTATGTGTGGTCAAGAACGTGTGCACACACACCTTTCTCTTTATGCTTTGGGTTCAAGGGAGCTCAAGAGAACAATATCAGGTACAGAAGCTATTGGCAGGCACATGTGTGGTCTCTTAAGCTAACAAGGTGGGAAAAACAGAGAACTGGAAGACTTGGCTAGGAGTGGCTCAAAGGGGGAATTGGACCATTGTATGAGTTCTTGTTGTGGAAATCAAGGACCACCAGAATTTAGCCCTGGAATGGGAGCTGTGCCATTGACCAAGTTCTTAGACATTAGCAAGGCAGCACACAATATACTTTCACTCTTTATTAGAGCCTCAGTGATATCCTGTACAGGTGAGGAAATGGAGTCTTCATCTATTGAGCTCTTGGTTTCCAACTTGAGCGTTTGAATGTGTCACTCCTTTTTCCTGTGGCTGACTTCCTCTTAATGCCCACATATATGCTTAAAGTTCCCCTGCTCAGATTGGCTCTCTGCCAAGGGACCTCCTCTCTTTAAGTTCTCCATGAGACTCATTGCTCTAAAGTGTCTCATTTGTTTACCTATTTAATTTCTACCGCCTAGAATGTGAGCCACATGGGGCAGGGATCCTATTATCTTTATTTTTATATTCCTTCTTTATGACAGCATACAGAAGTGCTGAATACATGCTTGTTGAACAAAAGATTCAACTCACTTTCCCAATAAACTGTTCTACTAAAAAGACACACGCATCCATATGTTCATTGCAGCACTATTCACAAGAGCAAAGACAAATAGCAAGTGCCCATCAGTGTTGGATTGCATAAAGAAATCGTGGAATAGTACCATGGAATAGTACATAGCCATAAAAAGAATAAAATCATGTCCTTTGCAGCAACGTGGATACAGCTGGAGGCCATTAACCTAAGCGAATTAATGCAGACATAGAAAACCAAATACCACATGTTCTCACTTATAAGTGGGAGCTAAACATTGGGTACACGTGGATATAAAGATGGCAACAATAGACACTGGGGACTCCTAGAGGGGAGAGAAGGAGGGTGTCAAGGGTGAAAAACCTACCTATCTGGTATTATGCTCACTACCTGGGTGAGGGGTTCAATTGTACTTCACACCTCAGCTTCAAGCAATATACTTTCCTAACGACCTGTACATGTACCCCCTGAATCTAAAAGTTGAAAAAAATAAAATAAAATAAACTGACTTTCCCACAATCCACCTTTGACTCCCAAGCCCAGCACCCTTCCAACTTGTTTCCTGCTTCCAGAAGACATCAAACTGGGCAGTGTAAATCCGAGACGCATGGAGTCAAGACTGCAGCCAGGTCTAGAGCTGGGCACTGCCTGATTCTCCCCTGTGCTCCGTTCCTTTAGAAGCTCCTTTTCCAGCATTTGCCTTGAAAAGTCATTCCCAGAGGATTTTTATTTTTAATGGAGCAGGCTGCCAATAGAACTTTATTTATGGGTTTGTATTTTAAGATTGTTGAGGATTTGCTTGCCTTGGGGTATTTGGGTGGATCTGGCCCGAAGCAAGCTGAGCCTCAGCACCTCCCTGTGGACTAAGCGAGCACTTCTCTGAGGTCTGGCAAATGCCCTAGGGCTGCCTTCTCTTCTTTAGAGGACTGGGTAGGAGCCCAGGGCCTCAGACCAACCCATTCATCCCCACTAGGAAAACAGTACTCCCACTGGGGCCAGCAGTGGATGCCAGAGAGGAGGCCCTTCCTCTCCCTTCCCACACTCCTGGCTGTGGTGTGTGAACCTGGTCTTCTAAGAACAGAAATAACATCCTGTGTTTGCTCCCACTTGGCAGCCAGGCGGGTCCGGCGGGCCACTTGGCGGTCAGCCTGAGGAAGGAAGTCTCCAGGTATTGGTGAGAAAGTCGGAGGCAGGTTGCTGCCTAGAGAAAGTGCCATTTGCCATTTGTCAGGGTCACAGGGAAGAGGCAGCTCCAGAGGGGATCTCTGACCCTTCCCAAGCAGTGAAAGTTAGGAAGTGTCTCCCCCGCAGCTGTGGCTTCCAGCAGAGACCGGAGACTAGAACCAGCAGCACTTACAGAGATTTATAGCCCATGGAAAAGGGCTTCTCAGTTCACATGTTTACTTCAGAGAATTCTGTGGAGGCATCAAGGGCCAGGGTCAACATACACTGCTGCAGCTTTGTCTTTCAAGCGTTTCAGGCCACATTATGTGTTTGGAAGACAGCAATGGTGTGAGTGGGGAGTGGGGAGGGCAACAGGCATTACTGAAAATTCACAAACATACATGATCTGGGCATGTCTAGGTAGTGTATAGTTAATGATGTTGTTCCCTTTTGTTCCTTACCACTTAGAGGAAAAAAGAAACATTTCCAGTTCTCCTATGTCAAAGGAAGGCCTGTTGCCAGGCCCTTCTTTTGCAAAAAAAAAAAAAAAAAAAAAAAAAAGCTTAAAAATTGAGAGTTCCCAGGAGATTGGAGTTAATCCCCCAGAGCTAACCAAGGGAGAGCTGTAACCTTGAACATTGCACCATTGTCAGGGTTGTTTGGGGTGCTCTGCTTGAATGGCTAAAGGAGACCCCCTCTCCCACCCAATCCCCTTCCACGCCCAGGCTTGGCTGGCAGCTTTTCCCTCTCCTGTGTCACCTCCTTCTGTTCCTCTGATTCCTCCCCCTCACACTACTCCTGGCTCCCTCCTGGATCAAGTCCCAAAGGACATGGGGGATGCATAACCGGCTGGGAAGTGAGTGACCACTGGTTTAATGGCAACCGGCACCCTTCCCCTTTTCCAGGAGGAAGAGCTGTTTATTTGGTTTTGTAAAATATGCAGAAGCTATGAAAATAAGCACTCTATCAATAATAAATGGAATGGAAAATAGAAGCAAACAAGTCAAAGAAAGATGAGGTGGAAGGTGAGTCAGTCAATTTTAATTGCTCTCACATCCATAGAAGTCAAAGGAACAGCAACCATGAAAATGTCTTAATCAAATAGAACACCAGGAAGACTGCAGCAGGGACATCTCTTTGGGAGAAAATGCAGAGCAATCTGAGTTTAAGTAAGCCAAAACATACTTAGGCTGGCTAAAGGAAATCCAGTTGAAATTACATTATAAAAACAGAGGCCAGCTATTGTAACTTTTTCAAGTACCGCCATTTTTGGCATAGCATTGTATTTTTTAGAACTTTATCCATATACACAAATTGAAAAACAAATATTTTAATCCCCTATGTTCAGCTAGAGTGGTTTCTTTGCAAATAAAGGTTAAATTTTGCCAAACTGATAAGGAGCCAGTTGTATAAAGTAAACTATTGTCATGAATACTGCCTTCCCCCCAACAAAACCAACCCATGTGGTCATAGCTCATTACTCTACAAGGAAATGTACCACTAAGAAAGAAGGACATCTGCTTGGCTGCAGGTAACCTGTACAGGGCTCCATCCAAAGGGCTTACTGAAAAGAACAGAGTACCAAAGGGTTTCGTTATCAGTGGTCTCACCCCTAAGGCAGATCTGGGCGCTGGAAATAGTTAAACGTATACCATGTTGAAATGATGGCAGACAGATTCTAGGGTGGTTTTCAGGCTTTCTACACCCTGCTGTTCACCCTCTGTGTACTCCCCTCCCCTTGGGCTAGACCTAGGAAAATACATCACCTTCTCTCAGATTCTTTCCTAGTAGACTAGAGAAAGATTCTCCAGCTAACTTTGAAAAAGTCAGCTGTCGTGCTTTGAGAAGGCTATGTGGCTGGGAGCTGAGGGTGGCCTCTAGGAGCTGAGAGCAAGTCCTGGCCAATAGTCAGCAAGAAAGCAGGGACCTTAGTCCTACAACTACAAGGAACCAAACTCTCCCAACAACCTGAATAAGCTTAGAAGATAAACTCAACTCCAGATGAGAATACAGCCTGGCCAGCACATTGACTTCAGCCTGGAGAGACCCAAGTAGAGAACCCAGCTATGCTGTGCTCAGACTTCTAACCTATGGAAACTGTGAGAGAGCAGTGAGTGTTATTGTATGGTAATGTGTCATGTAGCGATAGATAAGGAAGGCAAGATGCATTCCATTGCATAGGCTGCTCAATCAGCTGGCTGAACGAACCCTGCATTAGAGCACTTTTCCAAGCTGCAGCCAGGAGATGTTTTCAAAACAAGAACCACCCCTACTGCCATCCGCAGCTGCTTAAACTTCTTGGTGGCTTTCCTTGGCACCTGGGATAAAGACTAGGAAACTCCTCTTGGCCTACACAGCCTCATATCTCAGCTTCCCTCCCCTCTCCCACCACACTGGCCTCCTCTTAGCGTGTGGTGTCCTCCAAATGCCTCCATCTTTCGGGGCTGTTTCCCCTCCTCCTCCTCACCTGCAATTCCTCCTTTCAAATATGGCATCCCCTCCAGCTTTTGCCTGCTTTTGTTTGCTCTCCAATGCCTTCCAATAACTATTTTAAAAGGTTTTCCAAACATTTATCACTGTTGTCTACAAGAAAGGTAGTTTGACACAAGATCCTCCCTCTTCACCTAAATTCATCATACGGTTTTAAAACACTTACATTTAACTATTCTCATTTAGTCCTCATAAAACATTACTAAGATGATCAAAATGAGTTAATTCTCTCAAGAGATAATTTACTTTCTCCCTTTCTATATTCCAGGTGTTATGCTAGGCAGTGATAGGTAGGGAACAAATCAGTGGGAAACAAGTCAGGTCCAGTCTCTAGCTTCACAGAGTTTATGATCTAACACAAGAGTCATTTGTTAAATGAATATAGTGAATTTTAGAGAGACCAAGGGCCTCATGCCAGGACCCATAGTGGAATAAGTAGCAGAAGTGAGATTTAACACCAGAGCTTGAGCTTCTGTATCAGTGCACACAACACAGAGTATTTTTCATGAGGCTACCCCATAAAAGCTATACCATTCATTCATTCATTCATTTAAAAAATATTCATTGAGTACTTTTATTCTACCAGGAACTGTTCTAAACACAGAAGATACAAGAGGGCAAAAATAGAAATTCCCGCCCTTATTCTGCCCACATTCTAAACAGTTATTACTTTCTTAAGTCATATGTAAATCATACCCTTAGTGTTATTTAGATATTCTTCAAAGACTGAATTTTGTGGAGCATGTGTTTTTTATTCACTATGGAGGCACATAACACTATGAGCTTTGCTAAAATAGGTTGATACAAGGAATACAATTACAATAAAATGTTCTTTACGATAAAACCACTATCTGGTGAACAGGCCACAGAAACAAGGTTTTGTCAATTTTTTAATGTCTATTTAACAAAACAAATGCAAAAAATAAGACCAAGATGAATATATTTTTATGAGTCCTTATTTACGCAACAACCAGTCTCTTAAAATGACAACTGTGGCCGAACACAGTGGCTCATGCCTGTAATCCCAGCACTTTGGGAGGCCGAGATGGGTGGATCACGAGGTCAGGAGATCAAGACCATCCTGGCCAACGTGGTGAAACCCTGTCTCTACTAAAAATACAAAAATTAGCCAGGCATGATGGTGTGTGCCTGTAATCCCAGCTACTGGGGAGACTGAGGCAGAAGAATCACTTGAACCTGGAAGTCGGAGGTTGCAATGAGCAGAGATTGCACCACTGCTCTCCAGCCTGGTGACAGAGCAAGACTCTGTCTCAAAAAAAAAAAAAAAATGACAACTGCAAGGCCTGATTATATATTATTTTCATAAGAAAGATCTGGGGAAAGGAAGAATGAGAGATGGGCATAGAAAAACAAGGAGAAATAGGAGAGTTGAGTGACAATTTTTAGCAATTTCTTTTTCTATTATCAAGACATTTCATCTTCCATCGCCCATCTCTGCTCCAGGCATCTCAGCCACCTACAAAAAGACTCACTTCAATGCCCAGAGACTGTGTGTTGAATTTCATGATGAACTCCAATGCTTTCTTCCAAGCCTTTCCCTTCATTCTCACCTTGTGGCCCTGCCTGTGCATATTGTCATTTAGCACAGATCAAAGCCTTACACTGAGAGGATGGAGTCTTGGAGACAGTGAAATCTCAAACATCTGCCAGTGGGTAGTAGATAAGGAGGCGCGGGCATCAGGGTGCATCCCTCAAATCACATCCCATGTAACTATTTGGGGCAGGAAAGTTAAACCTCTCACTACAACAAATTACTACCATAAAATATCAATGAACTTTCACAAGGAAAATCCGGGCAAGGTGATCTATGTCACTTTGCACGTCTGTTTCCTCTAATGAAATTTTGACTGGTTCTTTTCACTTGCTAATGAACCTCAGAGAGTCTCCATTCTACTTTATCTCTAGGTCTTAACATTGAAAATAGTGTAATCATTTTAATAAAACGTTATCATTCCAGACCTATTTTAATATTTTATAGCATGATTCATTAATTCATCAAATATTTATTGTATATTTACCTCGTGCTCTAGGAAATACAAAGATGAACTTAAGATCTAGTGTACTGGGAGAGTTTGCCAAACTTGTAATTCTGATCTACTATCATTGGCTGTAGAGCTGAATGTCACACAGGGCTGAGTTTCATAATACAGGGTTATGACAAGTGATACTTATGAGAGATACATTACGAGAGACGCAGGGATCGTTGGGAGAGCTCAGTTTACTACAGTAGCCCTAGAGCTGACATATAGTGATCACGCAATCAACATTCATTACGTAAATAAGCAACCAGAAGAGAGACACGTGAGAAAGATCTTGGAATTGTTTTAATAAATAGATCAGGAAGCTGGGTAGAAGAAATGGCATATACAGAGATGCAGAAGGAAAAAGCTGAGCAATGCGCTTGAGCAACTAGCTGCCATGCACGCACAGAAGGGCTGACCCCAAACCACCTTTCCAGCACCGTGTCTCCTAGTTATCTTGTGACCATTTCTTTGCTCCATAAACCTCCTTCTCCTCCATACTTTATTATTCAAACAATGCTTTCACTCATATCTGTGAGCCAGGCTTGAGATCACGGGCCCTTTCCCTCCCTTGACACCTGCTCAGAACAGAGCCTGAATAATATACTCCTGAAGTTCTTCTTGGTATCCATCTCATCCTCCTAAAACTTTCCTTCAAAAAACACTGAAAGTTCCCATTACCACCAGTCTTGTTTGAGATCCATCTTTTCTCACTGGATGTATGAAAGGCCTTCTTAATTTCTCTTCTTACATCCAAAGTTTCCCCATAAGGCATGCTCAGTACAACTCCCAGACCAGTTCTCTTGAAGCAGAGCCCTGGTACTGACATGTTCCCATTCAAGAATTTTTAATGTTTCCCAATTATATGAGGATTAAAGTCAAGGCTGTGAGTCCAGCAGAAGCTCATGGACATTATGACAGAATTCGAACCATTATAGGAATTTCTTCAGGTGATTCACATAGTTAAAATTATATTTTGAAAGTATCCTGTGAAATAAAAACTGGAAGTTAAGGCAAGCATGCAGGTAGGAAAATGACTTTGGAGGCTTGAGAAAACCATGCTAGAGGTGATAATATTCTATACTACAAAAAAAAAAAAATAGTGGAGGTAGAGAGAAGTAGATAAGTAGAAGAGCTATTCAAAAGTGGGATTGACTGCTCTTAGTGATGGGTTGAATATGGGGGGAAAGGAATTGGGGGTGGGGATGCTGCCCATGTTTCTGAGTAGATGACAGTTCGTTTGCCAAGATTAAAAAAAAAAAGACAAAAGAAGAATCAGCTCTGCTTGGAAGTGGGTATATGGACTGGGGATGAGGAAGAATGCTGAAGTCAGTTTTGGGTATGTTGAATTTAGGACGTGTGGGTGGAGATGTCCAAGGGCCACTGGCTTAGTAAGACAGGGAGCTCAGAAGATATGTTTGAGCTTGTATGAATTAACATTTGTTGTGTGACAAGCCACCCCAGAAGTCAGTGTCTTAAAAACAGCATGTTTTATTATTGCTCGTAACTTCAAGTCATCTAGGTGTTTCTGTGGATCTGGACCAGGCTGGCTAATCTGGGCTAAGCTAGCTTATGAACTTACCAGTTAACTGACGGATCACCAGAGGACCAGGTGTTCTCAGATGGCCTTGTAGACAGAGAAGGTGAAAGAGGCCTCTTTGATCATCAGCTCAGCCCAGTTCAATGGGCTAGGATAAGGGGTTCCAAGATCAAAAGCATATGTGTGCAAAACATCTTGAGGTCCAAGCTCAGGACTGGCACAGCATCACTTCTGCATTTTGTTCTCCAAAGCAAGTCCCAAAGGCAGCTAGATTCAATGGTTGGAGAAATCAACTCCACCACTTGACAGGAGGAGCAACAAATATTTCTGGCCAGGCTTTGCAATGTACCACAGAGTTGAAGAACAGATATGGAAGTCATCAAAATATCAATAACAGGTGTAGGTACAATTTCCCAGGGAAATGAGTAGGGTGAGAAGAGAGCCCAGAGCAGAATGTGGAACCCCAAGGAACACTATGACACAGCTTGTAGAAGATTCCATGAAATAAACAGAAGTAGCACCCAGGAATATAGGAGGTAACTAGAAGATGGCTGAGTCATAGCAAAGAAGACGATGTTTTAAGAAGGAAAGTGTTATGGTTCGAATGTGGTTTGTCCCCTCCAAAACTTAAGTTAAAATTTAATTGCCAATGTAACCACGTTGGGAGGTGGGGCCTTCAAGAGGTGATTAGGCCAGTAAGATGAATTAATGTCTTTCTCACAAGACCAGGTTAGTTCTCCAGAGAGCAGGTTCTTAATAAAGCGAAGTTATGCCTCATGCTTTGTCCTTTTTACATGTACACTTCCTGTTTTGCCTCTCTGCCACGGTGTGATGCTATACAAGACCCTCACCAGAAGTGGACCAGATGCAGCTGTCTGATCTTGCACTTCCCAGCCTCCAGAATCTAGAGCCAAATGAACCTCTTTCTTTATAAACTACCCAGTCTCAGGCATTCTGTTATAGCAACATAAAACGAACTAAGACTGAAGGTGTGTAATATAATGCCAAGAGAAAAGTACTAACCAGGCCAAGCACAGTTTCAGCAAGGTGTTAAAAAAAAAAAAACCCTAATAGCTGAATCACACTTATGTAGCTTGTTAACATTTAGAAATTAATGTCTGGGGTTTCCCCAGATATTTTCTCTTTTTCTTTCTGCTGTACTACTACTGTGGCCATAATTGGTTGCTTCCTGTGGGTTCTTGGTCTCACTGACTTAAAAATGAAGCTGCAAACCCTCACGGTGAGTGTTGCAGTTCTTAAAGATGGTGTGTCTGGAGTTTGTTCCTTCAGATATTCAAATGTGTCTGGAGTTTCTTCCTTCTGGTGGGTTCACCATCTCTCTGACTTCAGGAATGAAGCCGCAGACCTTCGCAGTGAGTGTTACAGCTCTTAAAGGTGGCACATCCGGAGTTGTTTGTTCCTCCGGGTGGGTTCGTGTTCTCGCTGACTTCAGGAGTGAAGCCGCAGGCCTTCGCAGTGAGTATTAACAGCTCATAAAGGTAGTGCGGACCCAAAAAGTGAGCAGCAGCAAGAATGTATTGTGAAGAGCAAAAGAACAAAGCTTCCACAGCATGGAAGGGGACCGGAGTGGGTTGCCATAGCTGGCCTTGGGTGGCCAGCTTTTATTCCCTTATTTGGCCCTGCCCACATCTTGCTGATTGGTCCATTTTACAGAGCGCTGATTGGTCCATTTTACAGAGTGCTGATTGGTCCATTTTTACAGAGCACTGATTGGTGTGTTTACAATCCTTCAGCTAGACAGAAAAGTTCTGCAAGTCCCCACCCGACCCAGAAGCCCATCCGGCTTCACCTCTCGCTACTACTGGCTACTACTGGGGTCTTTCTGCCCTCCCCAGCCACTTAAACAGGAAGAAAGCTCAATGCTTTATTGCTTCATGGGTGGTCTGAGGCAGGCTGGAGGGCTCACTATGCTTGCAAGATGTCTTCATCTTGTTTTCAATAGGCTAAGCTCAGAGGAGAAAAGAGGATTGGCAGAGCAATAGAAGAGAACCAGGACTTGGAAGAAGCAGGAGGTAGAGAGGTGCTTGATCCTGATTTTAATAAAAAAGAGAGAGACATTTCCCAAGACTGGAGAGGAGTGAGGCATGTGGATGACAGAACAATGGTATGCCCACCTTCTGCCTTCCAGGGGGTGACACCTCAAAGAAAGAACTGGCAAAAATGGGATCATAAGGACAGTGGTTCCCGGCTTCTCCCAAGATTCTATATTCAAAAAGGAACCTGACCTTGAGAGCAGAGGGTGGGAGGGACAATGGCTCCACCAGCAGGTACTTGGTTGGGCAGATGGTAATGACCAGGGGCCACCATCAGCGCATTGGCTCATCATGTGGGCTCAGAACATTGAAAAGACCCTGAGGGACTTTATGTCCCAAATAGAGTATGTGAGATGGAATTACAAACTAATGAGAGGCTAATTTATTCACAAATAAAGAAATGTGCTATTTCACATACACCTAGATTTGTGGAATGAGAGTCACCTTTGCCATGTCCACTATGTACAAGGCAATGTGTTAATGTTTTCAGTTCACTATCTTATTGAATCTTCCCAGCAGTACTGTAAATTCTGTTCTATAATTATTCTGACGCCATAGATAAGGAAACTGAAGAGCAGAAAAATCAAGTAAGTTTTTATGGGCTCAAACTAATACATGGGAGAGCATGAAGTTGAACCCAGATAAGCTAATGTCAGATCCCTGTCTCTCAACCACCATGCCATTCTGGTCCTGATGACTTAAAGCATTTATCCAAATAATGCAGGCAAAATAAGAGGAAATAATAACCAAAATTCATATGTGCATGCACACACACACACACACACACAAACACACACAAAACTTTAGTAATGGTACTATCCTCTTTTTTCTGGAATTTGGTGGGATGTTTCTGTACCTCCTAGGAAATGGCCCAGTCTACCAATTCTTTTGACCTGGCCTAGAAAGAGGTAACCAGGGAAGTAACAATAATAATGACAACAATAATAATGGCAGACTTGCAGGTAAAAGAAGGTGTAACAATCCCAGCACTTTGGGAGGCCAAGGCGGCAGGATCATGAGATCAGGAGATTGAGACCATCCTGGCTAACACAGTGAAAGCCCATCTGTACTAAAACTACAAAAATTAGCCCAGCATTACGGCATGTGCCTGTAGTCCCAGCTACTCGGGAGGCTGAGGCAGGAGAATCACTTGAACTCGGGAGGTGGAGGTTGCAGTAAGCTGAGACTGCACCACTGCACTACAGCCTGGACAGCAGAGTGAGACTCTGACTCAGAAAAAAAAAAAAAAAAAAAAAAAAGAAGGTCTAACAAGGGAAACGATGAGAAATGATCATTCATTTCCTCTGCTAATAGGTTAATGGCACTCAGTTGGAATCTCTTTTAGTGAATAAGAAAATAATGGAAAGGAATAACTGAAGGGAGTGCAGGATAAAAAAGAATAATGAAGGCTGGGCCCGGTGGCTCACGCCTGTAATCCTAGCACTTTGGGAGGCCAAGGTGGGTGGATTGCCTGAGCTCAGGAATTCCAGACCAGCCTGGGCAACACGGTGAAACCCCATCTCTACTAAAATACAAAAAATTAGCTGGGCTTGGTGGTGTGTTCCTGTAGTCCTAGCTACTCGGGAGGCTGAGGCAGGAGAATTGTTGAACCCAGGAGGGGAGGTTGCAGTGAGGTGTAATTGCGCCACTGCACTCCAGCCCAGCCTGGGTGACAGAGCAAGATTCTGTCTCTAAAAAGAAGAATGAAAATAAAGGTAGAGCAGAAAGGGTGAAAAAGAATTGGTGGAGAAGAGAAAGCCAGAGGGTGAACAGAAAGCAAAGGGCAGACTGCAAGGATCGGACTATGCTTCCCAGCGATCTAGCCCTAGGAAATCCTATTAGACAGCAAAAAATGAGATTATTGTATTTTTACTTTGCCACAATATGCAAATGACTCCATTTAGCTGTTAAACATGTTGTTATTGAATTCTGAGAAATTCCCTTCATAAGATGTAATATTTTTGTGACAATATTGTCAGCAATGCCAGATTGCTTTTCTATTTTGGTTAAGCTTTTATCCGAGTCTAGTATATGTCATCTACTCCCAGATTCCAAATGATTGCTTTTATGCAATTTTTGTGTAAGCAAGAAATAATAACATGCTTAGAAATGTGAGAAATGTGTTAACCTTCCCATTATTTTTCAGGGCCCAGGAGAATTAGAGGGTGGGCCACAGTAGGGAATGTAATTATTTCTCATGATGAATTTTTATGTATGTTAATATCCTTGAGAGCCCACATATCTGTTATTAACCACATTCATTTGTTTTGTTCCAGTCTTTGTGTCCCATGTTTTTAGTCCTACTTTTAGAGGCTTTTTGCATAACTGACAAAGACTTTTAAAACGTGTACAAAGGATTGTGAAATCACATTTTCTATCTCTGACACATTTATTCTTTCTTGGTGGCGTCACTGGAATTCTGACTATAATTTAAAAAGAAACTGGACCCTCAAGACATCTTTGCAATCCCTGACACTATCATGACAATGCTTGTGGTTTCTGTAAATTTTTATTGATTTAGATGACTTTTCTGATAGAGAAAACTTCTCACCCATCCAGGATCAATCAGTGAGAAATAAAGAGGGGAGCAAATATGAGAAATGTTTTGCATGATTCATTAGTCACAAAGCACATCTGCCCAGATCAGAACCATTTCAAAATCTGCTATATCTAGCTACTGAGTCCTGGACAATGACTACTGGGTCAGAAACAATAGTGACTTTCTTAAGAATAAGAAAGTGTAGTTATCTAATCAGCAACAACAGTAGTGTGATGGTTAATTTTATGTGTCAACCTGGCTAGGCCTACTTGGTACCTAGATATCTGGTCAATCATTATCTATGTGTTACTGTGAAGGTATTTTTTAGATGTGATTAACACTAAATCAGTAGACTTTGAGTAAAGCAGGTACCTTCCATAATGTGGATGAACCTAATCCAATCAGTTGAAGGTTTTAATGGAAAAAAGACTCATCTCCCCCCAGGAATTTTGCCAGCCTTTGGACTGGAACTGCAACATCAACTCTTCCCTAGGTCTCCGGGCTTCCGATCTACCCTGAAGATTTTGGACTTGCTGGCCTCCACAATCTCTGTCAGTCATTCTGTCTTTCTCTCTTTCTATGAGTGTGTGTGTGTTTACGTGTATTTAAAAATCAGAATAATATAGAAATATGCACACATACATCCTATTGATTCTGCTTCTCTGATGAACTCTGTGATTACTATAGGTAGCTAGGACCTACTTCACAATTATTAACCTTCAATTGGCCAGGCTTATTCTACCCTAGCTGGCTCATTGCTGGTAGCAAGGTTTAGCCAGATAACCAAAGAGTAGATGGAGAAACCACATTCTAACACCATTTTCCTGATTAACAGAGATTAACAGGTTCTTTACTTTCAAATCAATAGAGATGCCTAAGTAAATGAAGATCTCCAAGGAGTCACTTAAGATAACTCTTGTTATAAGTAAGACCACTTTAGAATACCCCACAAGCATCCATTTTAAAGATTTTTGCAGAACGGATGACCTCAAATCAGACAGAAACATTGAGGCAAATAAGGACCGACAAAGTCCTCTAGATTGATATAAACTAAGTCATTGGAGGATGTATCAGTTAGTTTTTGCTGTGTAACAAACCACCCCAAAATGTAGGAACTTAAGTTTTTTATTATTATTCCCAAGTCTATGGGTTCACTGGGCAGTTTTGCAGTCAGCCATTGGGTTGGCTGGGTGCTCTTGGTCTGAGATTGGTTACTCAAATGTCTAGTAGTTGATGCTGGCTGCCCATTGCTCTCCAGGGTACCTGGGCCACAAGTCTCTCACCATCTAAACACCAAGGGCTTTGTAAAGGTTTTGCTTTCTCTCAGCCAAAGCATTCAATGTTTGCATGCAAGGGAAAAATATCACCTAAATCCCAAGCGCACACATTGTTTTATGCCAGGTGATCTGATGGAGAGGGAGCAAAAGGTCTCTTCTGTTTCCTCAGGCCATGGATTTAAAATAAATCAGGCAATACAGAATGCTCCTTTGTACTTGGTAAATTATTTATAATGGCAGTTGACTAGAGAATATAGCCACAGACTTGGAAATAATAATTTTAAAAAGAGTTTATGTGACTCTATTAGGGAAATGGTGTGCTAATCCAGGTTTTGTTATCATTTCAGCCTGATGGCAGATTGTCCATGAAATCTTTCTAGATTCATGGAGGGAGAAGCTTTGAGGAAATGAATTCAGGAATCTAATGCAAAAAAAAGAAAGCGGCATAAACTTTCCCCCACCCCAGACCTGACATGAAACCCTAGGTGATCCCTCCTGCTCAAATGTTCATACCGTGTGCCCTGAGTTATTTACCTAACAATGGTCATTCTTCTAATAACAGATCCTGGGATTCCTGAAACCATGCTTTCTCTCAGTGCTGTTGTCTCTGGACACATACGCTATTGAGATGGTGGCATCACACACCCTTGAAATAGCAGTTGCACAAAGCAAACGTTTGCCCCAAGCATGTCAGACTTTTGACAGGCTGCAACATGATAAGTTACCAGAAGTGTTCCCACAGGAGCCTGTGTGAATTGATTGCAACCAGACTCACCCGATGACAAGTGACAGACAGCAGATAATGCAGGGAGGTCAGGTGGGCTGCCAGGCCCAGGGCCAATTGCTCCCTGGAGCCCATCAACAAGGGACGGGACTCGGCAGGACCAGGCCGGCGGCCATCTTGGTTGGCTTCCAGCGGGTACAAGGAGAAATCGCAGCTGGCAGAAGCGCGGACTCCTGGTGCCACTCCAACACAGTGAGGGTAGAGGAAGGTGAGAGGAGGGTGTTACTCTTTAAAAGAACTCAGATTGCATATGAAATGCATCTCTTTCTTCTTGCTTTTGATCCCAAAATGAAAAGAGCTTAATCTCCTCTCTGAAAAGAAGCTTTTCCTCTGCTCTGCTGACACCAACAAACCATCAATCATTGCCTGGATTTCCTGAACCTCTCAGTACAGAGGTTTCCAGGCCAAGAAGGGTTGAGAAAGGCCTCCTTCCAGCTGAGGACAGTGAAGTGTGGTAGGAAGCAGGAGTCTCCCAGAAAGGGCATACCCTGTCTGATCCCTCCCTCTGACAACCTGCTCCACAAAATGATGTGGGGAGGGAGGGGTCATGGCCCAGACTCCGGGAAAACAGTGGCTTAGAAATTGATAATTCAGACTGGACTTGGTCCCGAAACTGATTAAGCCAAACATCCTTTTCCCAGCTCTTCTGACTTCTCACTGCTGTTTCAAAGACCCCTCTTGGCACAGCAATGGGCAATTTCTCTTTTGTAAAACAGACCATAAAAAATGAAAGCACCAGATTTAAGGGGCACACAAACACACACACACACATACACACACAAACACACACACATGCACACATATAAATACACACACATGCACGCATAAATACATACACATGCATGCATACAAAAAAACCACAGCTAAAATCCTTTGTAATCCCAACCCAGCTATTTAAATCATTCAGAACCTGGCTTGGAAAAGAGAGAGAGAGAGAGAGAGATGATAAAGTAGAAAGGTCTGAACAGGTTGAGTTACTCAGCATTCTGAATTTCAAAGCAACCTCTTACTTCCCAGGCTCCTGTCAGTGTGCTGACACCGTGTATAATTTCAGACCTAAAACAGAGCTCTGTTCTTCTTTATCAGACTTTGGCCCTAAAGGCAATTTTGTCACCTCCCAGTACCATAATAAATTTAATGGGTTGTTGAATTACCTTCATGTGCCTGGGGGCTTTGGCAGCATAGCTGTCTATAGCTGTCTTTTTTTTTTTTTTTTTATACTTCAGGTATATCTCCCAATGCTATCCCTCCCCCCTCCCCCCACCCCACAACAGTCCCCAGAGTGTGATGTTCCCCTTCCTGTGTCCATATGTTCTCATCTTTTTATAAGGATAAAGTGCTGACTCTTTGTCCTTAGACAAACTTCAGATTCCATTGTGATCAACTGGTCGAATCAATGAGACATGAGATCAGGGAGTGGTTCTTGGGGTTCTTTTCCCCCTGAGAAAGCCATCTGACAGAAATAATCTTTGAGCCCCTAAAAGGCCAAGTTCCTATCAGACTCCTAATCTGGTCAACCCCCTGGGCTTGGCAGCAGAGTATAGAAGCAATGGCTGTGGCCAAGGGCTGAGCAGAATTGTGTTCCAGGTGGACAGTTCCTCCTTCCCCACCATGGTCTTCTGTCTCCACTTTCCAGATGGGATGGGAGTAGCTTTAGCTTCTAGATCTGGAAGTTCATGTCGTCCCCTTCTCTGGGCCACACCCTACCTGCTGGCTGCCACACCCATGTGCATGTGCCCCCCCTCCAGCCCCAGAACCCCAACCCTCACCTGCACCCCAAAACCCCATGCTTGTGGAGACCTCAGTTTTAGGAGATGAGTGGGGCTGGCTTAATCAAGCTGTTGGAAAAACCCAAAGAGAAGGACTAGTGAAGTCTTTCTCAGCCAAAGGTTGATTTTGAAGGAATCGATACAATCATCAATATTTTCACAAGGCCACTTTATCCTCCTTTTGGGGATTCCTCCAGAATGATTGTTGTTATTCATCTATTTAAAAAGCTTTTTTTATTCACAAGTTCTTTGCATTCAAGGTACACTAAATTCCTTTATTATTCAGAAGGGTCAAGAGATGGAGTCAAATATGCTGCTTTAATGGCTCTCAAACTCTGATGTCTATAAGAATCACCTGGGGAGCTTGTCTCTAATTGAGATTGCTGTGCTGTGACCTTAAAAATTCTTATTCAGAAGGTCTGAAATTGGAATCGAGAATCTGCTTTTTTATGAGCATGCCAGGAGATTCTGAGGTTGGTGGTCTAAGTAGCATGGCTTTTGTTAATAGTTTACCATTTGCAGCTAGTCTGTTTTGACAGAATTATAATGTTTTCAAAATGGATCCATGGCAGGAAACCTAAAAGAAGTAGAGCTGATACATGAATAACATGGGTTTGAATGGTGTGGGTCCACTTCTACATGGGTTTTCTTCTGCCTCTGCTGCCCTTGAAACAGCAAGACAGACCCCTCCTCTTCCTCCTCCTCAGCCTACTCAACATGGAGACAATGAGGACAAAGAACTTTATGATGATCCACTTCCACTTAATGAATAGGAAATACATTTTCTCTTCTTTATGGTTTTCTTAATAGCATTTTCCTTTTTTGCAGTATATAATATATACAACATACAAAATAGGAATAGGAAATACATTTTCTCTTCTTTATGATTTTCTTAATAGCATTTTCATTTTTTGCAGTATATAATATATACAACACACAAAATACATGTTAACTGACTCTTGACTATGTTATTAGTAAGGCTTCCAGTCAACAGTAGGTTATTAGTAGTTAAGTTTTGGGGGAGTCAAAAGTTATATGTAAATTTTTGACTGTGTGAGAAGTTGGCGCCTCTAACCCTCGCATTGCTCAAGGTTCAACTATATAATTTTAAATGGCTTTGAGTCTGACTATCTGAGAATTCTCTTCTATATGCTTCTTCTGAAAGCTTTAGGATTTCTGCAGTGTGAAGTACAAAGTGATGGTCTCCTGTGGACCTTCATGTGCCACAGCACCACCACATATGTGATGTTCATATGCAAGACCCTGTGAGCAGCTGGTTGGTGGGAGGCCCTAGTGGCTGGCTCGACACAACCCGGGTCATTGTGCCAATGGCAGAACACATACCTCATCTTGCATGGCCACTCAGCCACACCTGTCCCAGAGACTCCACCCTTCACCTGTACTTGCCCTTGCAGACAGTCCTTGAGTCACAAAGAAAGCACTGGAAGAATCAGATAAGAAAATTATGGAATGATTGTTTGCAGAATCTCTGTTGACTTAGAGCAAGTTGCAAGTGGGAGACATAAGGAGCAGAAGCAGGCAGGCTATACTGAGAACAGAGAAAGCCAGGGCTTGTTTGATCTCCTTGGTTCACTGCTTGCCTTATATCCTGTAAATAAATGGGAATTTGCATTAAACCATCACCTGGCAGTGTTCCTTTTCAGCAAACACTGTGTTAAGGATCTGTGCTCACCTGAGAACTAACGCAGAATGGTCATGTTGTAACTTTCAGTCACCTCTGTGAAAAACCCTGGCCACATTCAGAAGAGAAAGCATACATACATTTCCACTCACATGATAGGCCTGTTTATGGTCTGTATGTATTGAAGGAGTAAGAACAATAAATACCTAAGGCAGAATTTCATATCCTGACTCCACAGCAAATCCTGAAAGTGACTAGGGACCATCAGTAGGTCAACAAGACCAGCAGGACCTAACCTTAACACTGAAGATATGGAAGGTCGTGCCGTGTTATTAACTTCCCTGTAATCCCAGCTGCTAGGGAGACTGAGGCAGGAGAATCACTTGAACCCGGGAGGTGGAGGTTGCAGTGAGCCAAGATCGTGCCATTGCACTCCAGCCTGGGCAACAGAGCAAGACTCCGTCTCAAAAAAATAAAAAACCTTCTCCAGTTAAAATTACTAAGGCTGGTGACAGGGAAAACTGGGCAGAGAACAGATCCCTCCCTACACTGAAGCAGGTACCATGGGAGAGAGACTTTCAAGGTCTTTGTGAGTTTGGCCTTCAGAAATTCAAACCTTGCGGGTTGAGTATATGCATAGGATATAAGAACTAGAAGAAAGCTAAAAAATTATTATTTATTTTATGGTATAGGTGAGTAAACTGTCCCTGCAAAATGCAGTGATGTGTACCAAGTAAACATATAATTAGTAGTACAGCTGGTTGAGATTCGCTGCTGAATTGTATCCTCACCAAAGGATGCCTATTTTTCATAAATACTGAAATACTTCATGAGATCTTTGTTGAATGGAGATTGAGAAAGGTCTAAGGAACAGAGAGAAAGAGACACTTCAAAAAATGCAATGAGTTCATTCAAGCTTCTTGATGATGGTGAGCGTGTGACATCTTGATATTTACAGGACAATTAATTCCGGACACTGGATCTTCATAACCTCAGTTGCCCTTGGGAACCTGGTGCTTCTTTTCTTCCATCCCTATCTCTGGGTGGCCATTTGGAGCTGTCTTCTTTATGGCTGGGACAAGTGGGAACTCTCCCTCTTATTTCTGCAGCATGTTGGTGAAAAGCCCTCAGCAAAAGGTTCTGGCCAAGGGTAAACCAAGCCTTTGCTTCCAGAGGCTGGAAGATCAGGTAGGTCTAGATTATCGTCAAGTCAGTGGGCAGCAAGGCTAATGTTCATGCATCCTGTCCCATTCCAAAATCCCAGTCTCATCTAGAAAATCCATCTCTTTGGACAGGTCAACACTGATACAATGCACTTAGATTTGGAAGAAATGTCCAGTATGTTTGTGGGAGTAACCATTAGGTTAGAGTGGACAAGAAGATCAGTGTGAGGCCATAGTTAATACTCTTCCCAAGGGAAAACTCAGTGAGGTTCCCGCCTGCACTGATGCCAATATGGGGCTCACTGGCCACCCAGAGACAGGGATGGAAGAAAAGAAGCACCAGGTTCCCAAGGGCAACTGAGCTTATGAAGATCCAGTGTCCAGAATTAATTGTCCTGTAAATATCAGGATGTCACATGCTCACCATATTCTGTTCTCCCCTCTGTTCTGTCCATATCAGAAGCACAATATTCAACTCTGGGTAGAGAACTTTAAGAAGCTTATTGGAAAATGTCCCTCCTAAATGCCCTAAATGTGTGCAGAATACTGCTTAGGGTGTGAGAAACACTCCTAATCTTGACAAGAGAATAGAAAATACCAGAGATGTTTTGTATGGAGAAGAGAAATACTTGAGATGGACATAAAAGTAATGTTCCAGTATATAAAGAGCTCCCCAGAACAAGTTGGGATTTTTCTTATTCTTATGGCTCTAAAGAACAAAACTAGGAGCAGATTTATTTTCCAACAAAACGAGAAAAATCATCCTAAATATTGAACACAGTTCATAAAGCAGTGTCTCTCATACACAGGAGTCTGAGGAGAAACTAGGAAATTATAAGCAAAGATGTCAAGGGTATTTCTTCCTCTACTAAGAGTGCCACAGAGGATCTTTAAGGCCTCTGACAACCTTAAGATTCAAGAGCTCTGTGCCTGGAGGTAGAAGAGAGACAAATTATGAGCCTCTGCATGACATATTTCTTTTTCATTTCCTGGCCATTCAGTTGCATTGCTAAGTGGACTCTTAGTTGGGGAAGGCACTCAGGTCCCAAGCTAATCAGATGTCGGAGAAGACACATTCAAGGGAATTTTGTGCAGGACAGAACAAAATTCAGAAAGGCAAGCAGCTGCTCACAGACTATATTCCTCACATCTTCTTGAGACACCTCTTCTTGTATGTGACTTGTCTAGTAGGGTAAGTTTTTCTGTTGCAATTTCAATTCATCTTCCCTCCTCCTAGTTATCCATGAAAGGCTGCTCTTTAGGGGTGTGAGGACCTAAAGCCATTTATTTACTGGAAGGAATAAAGACAGAGCAAATAACTGTCACATTCCACTGGGTCATACCCTTCCTCATACATATAGCCTCAAAGAAAAAAAATCCTCCTCTTACCATATGCATTTTATTTTTACTCTGTGTTTATGGGATTTCGAAGTGTAGCCTTGAAATAATTACATTTTTGCAAAACAATAACTCTGGAATAAGCTTAGCAGATAGTATTTGGAGAAAGAAGAGTCCCCCATAAGCTGCACTCTACAGAGCCAGAGTCAAATGAATTTCTTCTTTCTTGAAAATGACCTAAGCCATCTTGAGACTTGGAGCTAGAATTCTAGAAAAAACAGAGAATCTAGAACACCCAGTGTGAAGCCACCTGACTCAAGGGGACTGAGAAGCGTATTCAGCGATTCACGTCAGTGATGGACAGGAAGAGAACATCAAAGTCCTGAGCACTCAAGCCAAACTCTTACCTTCAGTTGTGGTAAGATGATGGCAATAACACCTTGCATTTACTTAATACATGACAATTTATTATGCATTTAACACCTTTACATTTTATAAGTCTGGCTGTTGAAATGGTTTACAAAATATTTTACAAAATTAAAAAAAATAATGTTTAGAAACTCCAGGTGGCCCTTCTACCATGAGAGGACACAGCGAGAAGACACTATCTATGAGAAAGAAGGCCCTTGCCAGGCACTCAATCTGCTGGTGCCTTGACCTTCAACTTTCCAGCCTCCACAGTTGTAAGAAGTAAATTTCGATTGTTTATAAGCTAAAAAAAAAAAAAAAAAGAAGAAGAAGAAGAAGAGGAGGAGGAAGGAGAAAGAAAGAAAAAGAGAAGAAACTCCAAGTGGCTTTCACAAAGTCACCTCATCAGTAAGAGGCAGAACCAAGACTCAAAACTATGTCTTCCACCTCTAAGGCCAGTCATCTTTCTACTATAAAGCACCTGTGCTCTGTAACAAGTGTTATTTGCTTGCATTTTCTTTATTTCTTTACTTTTTAAAAACCTTTTTAGCAGTATTCCTTTTGGAAATTTTAAGCTAGATTTCAGCATTGCTCAGCTTTCATAGAAAAACTCTGTTTTGTGGAAGCCATGGAGCTATTTAAGGCTTGGAGGATTTCCCATAACAAAGTACCACCAACTGGGTGGCTTACACTACAGAAACTTATTGTCTCGCAGCTCTGGAGGCCGGAAGTCCAAGATCAAGGTGTTGGCAGGGTTGGCTCCTTCTGAGGGCTGTGAGGAAAGGGTCTGTTCCAGGCCTCTCTCCTTGACTTGTAGATGGTCAGATTGATGTTCACACACAGTGTTCTGTGCGTGAGTCTCTGTTTTCAAATGCCTCCTTTTTGTAAGAACATTAGTCATATTGGATTAGGGGCCCACCCTACTGCAGCATGACCTTATCTTAACTAATTACATCTGCAATGACCCTATCTTCAAATAAGATCACTTTCTGAGATACCAGGGGTGAGGAGTCTAACATATATTTATTGGAAGACACAATGCAACTCATAGCAGAGGGTATCCTAGAAATCACTATAAAACGGACATTACCATAAAACGCCATTATCCCCCTTTTTTTCTACCTAATATGTTTGCTCACAAGACAAGAAAGCACTTAAACATGTTAACATGTATGTTTGAGCGTGTGCATGGATATGCACATATAGCACAAACAAAGAAGGGGTAGTTAACTAAGGCAACAAGGCAGCATGACCTACCAGACTCACACACTGGGTGATGAGGTTAAAGAATATCTGTAGCAATCCTCATTTTTCTACTTTTATTCTCTCTCTCTTTTTTTTTTTGAAACGGAGTCTTGCTCTGTCTCCCAGGCTGGAGTGCAGTGGCGCTATCTCAGCTCACTGCACGCTCTGCCTCCTGGTTTCACACCATTCTCCTACCTCAGCCTCCCAAGTAGCTGGGACTACAGGCACCCACCACCACGCCCAGCTAAATTTTTATATTTTTAGTAGAGATGGGGTTTCACCATGTTAGCCAGGATGGTCTCTATCTCCCGACCTTGTGATCCACCCGTCTCAGCCTCCCAAAGTGCTGGGATTACAGGCGTGAGCTACCGCACCTGGCCTCTAGTTTTATTCTCAAAATGCTCTCTAAAAAAAAAGAACCTGAAGATGGTAATTCAGACAGAACTGTTCACTGTCAATGCAGAAATGTATGCCTCCCAGAAGGATGTGCCTGTTACAGAGGATCCCCCTGAACAGGGGATGATGGTTAGCTCACAGGAATGCATTATTAATGATGAAATTGCAGGCTCCACCAAATAAATACTAAGGGAAATATTTGGGTGGGGGAGGGCAGTCTTCCCAGCTTTCTGGAATAATGGAGTCTGCCTGGCCACAAAAGGCCCCCACCCCATTCATCACTCAAAGCTGGCTTTGCTTCTGGGGAGAGAGGATTTCCCCACCCAATTATGCTCCATGCTTCCAGTTAGACTGCCAGGCATACATTCCCCTGGGCACTGGCCTTCTCCAATTTCCAAAGAGAAAACACTTTCAACTGTCAGAAAGATGAACTTGACTCTGTCAATTGTGAAAAATAAATCATAGTTCTATTTGGGAGTTTTTTGGACAATATAAATGTACAAATTTATCATCAAGAAAGAAAATAAAACACAAGTGTGCTTCCCCCACCCACCTCCTCCCTCCTTACTGTTCCCCAAACATCTGCTCAATGCACAGCTCTAGTGCCGGCCATGACCAAGCCCATTCAGCGTGCCCAGACTCATCGCTCCTGATGAGTTTCCGGGAACCTCAGTATACATTTTTTTTAAAATCACAGTGTTTGTGATTAGCTGCTCCAGTCACACCTGCTGTCTGGAGTTGTACACATTGTTAAGACGGTGTGGCCCTATAACCTTCAGAAACAATCTAGCACAGGTGCTACCAGCAGAGCCCATCTCTGGGGCTCAGTGGAATTACAATGACCTGCAGAAGTGTGCACCAGGGGCCTCTAATCAGGTCAGAGCTGATTGCCCCACAGCCTAGAAATATGTTGTAAATATACGTTGCAGACACATCGGAGAGCCCACTCCTAGGCAGTGAGGGGGCTGCCTGCTCTGCCTACAGCTTTAACAGGCAAGGCCCAGGGCTGGGTCTCACAGGTTCTCTAGGCAAGTACCTGCAGCTCCTTTAAGACGTGCATGTCTCACTGCTAAGCTATGTCACTTGGGCCACTTGCAGAAGAGAGTTCAGTTAGTAATTTTCAACCCACCCTAAACATCACCATGAAGTCTATGGGGATCTCCGATAGGTAATGGAAAGGGGATGGCCTGAACCCTGACCTCAGTAAGTGGGACAAACACGAGGGTCTTTTCTCACCTCTTTTCTCTTTATTTTACTCCACTTCTGCAGATTCACAGCCAGAGATCACAGGAGGGTTTGGCTTTGTTTTTTTTAAGTCATAAGATACAAAATGAGACTCAGCTGAGCCAGTCTAATGCAGACAGTATCTCCAGACTGTGAGACCAGGCTGGAGCCCAGATTAGCAAGCCTCACAGACTCCACACCAAAGGCCTGGGAAATGCTCTCTTCCCTGATCTCGAGGGACATGACCTTCTTTTCATTCCTGTGGTCACAAATAGACATAAGGCCATTAACCTTATTAGGCCTAAGATTGTCTAGCTTGGGAGAGATATGCAAAGAGCTCTGAGATTTCTTCAGCATCGGCTGGCCTGCAAATCCTAGGATGCCATTTTTAAAGGGGTCTGTCTGTGGCTATTTGTGGCAAAGGCTGAGATAATTTCAAATAGCACTAGATACTAAAAGAGGAAGTGATGGCGTGGTTTAAGCCCAGACACAGGTTGACGAATAGCCCAAGTGAAGTCTCTCTGTGGCACTGACTACCTCTGCCTGCTGTTGAGGAATTTGTCAGCTGCCATTCACCTGCCATTTTTCTGGGAGCTCAGGGCCATCATAGGTGCTGGGCAGAAACAGGCAAGACCTCAGTAACCACGGCAGAGGTTCTAGCAGCCTCTCTTAGCCTTTCTCCACCTGCCAGGGGTTCTGGCAGAGAATTAAGCTTCTACAGAAAATTATTTGAGTGGCTATTTTTTTCAGTATTCCCAGAATACTCCATGGCTAGTGCTACTCTAGGAGAGATATTAATACACGAGATACCTGAAGGCATCAGGGCTTAATTCTCCCAGGGAATCCCAGGTGAGAAAGATACGTTGTGTAACTTGATTGTCCAGTTTTCTGGTGGCCCTACTACTTCGACTCCTTCAATGACAAGAAACTGCAGAGACAGCCTTCTGGCTTCTATGCACCGGTGGGATGTGCCACTTGGGGAGTGGAAGCAGGTACATGTGAAAAGACGTTTGGACTGTAACTTGCTGGGACACTCCTGTTTCTAGATAAGCATCCAGCTCCCATTTGGCCACTGAGAGACACGCTGAAGGAGTGAGCTGCGCTTAGCTCAGCTTTGTGTGGGCGCTTTTTCATTCCAGGGCGTATGCCCAGTTATCAATAGCTTATGCTGGGTGTGGTGTCTCCCTAATCCCATCACTTTAGCCTGCATTGCTAGTCTCTGTGTTCCAGTCCGTAGCAGGCTGTCATTGGCACATCTGGCTCTAGGGGTGCTTGGCCAGAAGAATAATCCACTGTTCCCAAGCCACAGCTTCATGCGTTGAAAAACACTCTGACTTAAAGAGCTGGATGTGTCGATTTTGCTTCTTTCTGACAAATGAAGATCAGTTCTTGCGAAAGTTAATGCTTCATCTCATGGAATACAGAGAAACGGGGAGGACAATTTAGCAATAATACATCTGGGTGGGGAAGAATCAAGTTAATCTCTTGCTAAGCCTAGGAGATATTTGGGTGGGGGAAGAGCAGGAAAGAGACCAAAACATACAATTCAGGAGTAAAAAAAGTCAAAGGGAAAATGTAGCCTGTCAGTACAAAAACTATGTGGATTATCTTTCTCCAATTGTAAAGGTCAGTATTACTTCTCCAAATTACACTGGATTCATAATGTGCAAAAGTAAAACTCATTTTATTAAGAGAGGGCAGGAGAAGGCTTGCCATTGGGCAATAGGGTCGCCACAGGTGATACAGGATGCCCCGTTAAACTGGAATTTCAGAAAAAGAACAATTTTTAGTGTCACCTTAAGTATGTCCCATGCAATATTTGGGACACACTTATACCAAAACTAACTGTTATTTATCTGAAATTCCAGTTTAACTGGGTGTGCTGTATTGTTTTTCTTTTTGCTCAATCTAGCAACTTAGCTCGGAGGACAGACAATAGCGAGTGATAGGGACTTGTCCCACCTGGGTGTCTCCCGCCAGTTTGCCTGTTGTGGAGCTTGCCTGCGTTATTTAACACGTCTGTGCTTCCATTCATTCATGTGAAAAATGAAACAAGGGTACTGCCAGGTGGCCATGGACATAGATATGTCCAGGATCTGGTTTCAAAGCAGTTCAAAAAAAAAAAAAAAAATCAGTCATCAAATACAAGGTTGAAGGCCAGAGACCTGTTTCCCATGTCTGGAGGAGAGGGTGATCTGGATGGATCCATGGTGGTCTTTTTTTTTTTGAGACGGAATACAGTGGCATGATTTTGGCTCACTGCGACCTCCACTTCCCAGGTTCAAGTGATTCTCCTGCCTCAACCTCCTGAGTAGCTGAGACTACAGGTGGCCACCACCATGCCTGGCTAATGTTTTGTATTTTTAGTAGAGATGGGGTTTCACCATGTTAGCCAGGATGGTCTTGATCTCCTGACCTTGTGATCCGCCCGCCTCAGCCTCCCAAAATGCTGGAATTACAGGTGTGAACCACCCCACCCAGCCCACAGTGATCTTAACGTGCTGATGGATCACTTGTGACTCTCCACTGAGGAGCCCCACCCCCTATGTAGGTCCCATGTAGGACCCACAGACCATGTCTACAGCCAGGGCTGGGGGTTGGGGATTCAAATACGTTCTCCTCACTAGGCAAACCTTCTTGAAATTGCTGAATTGTGCAGTGGGACAGAGTTGGCAGTTGTCTATCTATCTGGGACTGAGGACCTTCAGAAAATAAATCTTATTTTAAGGGGAGACTCAGACTCAATGAACTTGACTCCGTAAGTAGCCTTTACTTCTAGGAGGGAAGAAGAATTCTGAGAACATGCAATGGCTACTTGGATTTCATCCCTGGCCCAGGGTCTGAGAGCTGGAGGGTTAATAACAAAAAGTGCTGGAAAGTGCTGTCCTCCCTATGCCTCCCCACCCCCACAGAAAACCCTACTAGGGCACAAGTAGCCCCTTCAGGACTAACCTTGCTGAGAGGTACACAAAGGGGAGAGTGGCATTCTCCCTGCTTTTGCCATGAACTCCCCAGAGTCCTCCAGTGCCCACACAGCATGGCAGTCCACAGTGATTCTAGGGAGCACATCTTTCTCCTCTTTGTGTTGCTGTCTGTATGCAGGGGCTCAAGTGTGGAAGCCAAAGGGGCCTGACGGAGGCAGGGGAGTCCGGCAAACTTCAGCCCCTGCAGAGCAGCTGCAGTTCCCAGGGAGTGCGGAGGTGCCGGTTAGACAAGGCAGTGCTGACCGAGCGTGGTGCCAGCACCTGGGACAACTTTAGGGTGACAGGCAGTGTCCTTGACTGCAGAGTCAGCACCAAGGACTGGATGTGGTACACATGTCCCCAGCTCTCCAGGGGACCCTGAGCCAGCCTCATGCACAGCAGGTGCTCAGTGAGTGGATGAAGGAATGCTTGACTTGAGTGATGTTCACAAAAGGAGCATAAAGCATCCAGCTACGGAGCTGAGACACAGGGAAATAGATGAGGCCGATTTTTTTCTTTTCTTTTCTTTTCTTTTCTTTTTTTTTGTCTGTAATTTCTAAACTGTGGCTAAAGAAAATGCCAGTATTTGGTTTAATTCCCATCTGGCACCTTTTTCAGCGGTAAATTGATTTCAGTCTTTTTTTTTTAAAGTCTCATCACGAAGCTTCTATAGTTAGGTATAATTCATCAAGGTTTAGAATTAGCCCAAATTTCTCTAAATCCTTCTTTATTTTTTCACACAAGGCTTCATGATTGTTGGTTTGGAACATTAAGATGCAAATGATAGAGGAAGCGTTACACATTTAAATGTGCAGGGTTGGTGTGGCATTAAGCTCTTCTGGAAAAGAACCACAATCCTCCTCCGGTTTGTTAAGATGGAAAAAATGGGAGAGTGGTGAAAAGGGAGGAAATGTTAGATTTATCTTGATTCATGCTTTGTAGGTCAAGGTGAAAGAAAAGACTATAAGCTTTTCAAGACCTAATCACTGACAGACACGTCTAGCAAAGATCTTGCCTTACCCAGCCAAAGCAGAAAGACCATGGAGGGACTGGAGACAAGAATGGTCTGTTTCCCACTGAGACCTTAAACTGAGGTCTCACTGACCCATCCTTCACTTTCCCTTGGAGAGTTGGTGTGCATTCTTAACAGAGTGTGTGTTTCCTCCTAAGAGAATTAAAAGTGACAAGATAAGGAGTAATGACATCATGACAGAGGCCAGGCAGTTCCAAATGTGTTCTCCCCAAGGTGTGCCACTGCCCAATGTCCACTGTGACCTGGCTCACATCTTCCTCCCTTTTCCTACCTTTCCTCAGTGTCTCTTCTCCTTCCTCCTCCTTCCTCCTCCTCCTTCTCCCTTTTGCCCCTCCCCTCCCCCTTTTCTTCTCTCCGTCTTCACTTCTCTTTCTCCCCATCATGCTCTCCCATCCCTTTCCCCTCCCCCTCCTTCTTCTCTCCTCTCCCCACCCTTCTCTGCCATCTTCCTCCTTTCCCCTCCCTCCTCTTCTGGCTCTCCTTCTTCTTCTCTCCTTCCCTCCTTCTTCTCTTTTTCTCCCTCATCTCTCCCCCTTCCCCTCCCTACCCTCCCCTTCCTCCTCCGGTCTTCGCCTGCCTGTCCCACAGTGGCTAAGCTGCCCTGCCCTCTGGCCTGAAGCTCTGGCTCCACCTCCTCCTATCCCGATCCTCCCTGCCAGAGCCACACACACATTTGCCCCTGGGCTTGATGCTGGCTTCTCTGAAATCCACCCACCTTGGGAAGGATGAGCCATGTGTTTTTGGGCCTCGGGGCCTTTGAACATGAGCTGTAAAGAAGGATGAGTGTTTCCGTTTGACTTTGAGCCAAGCTTAGTGGGGAGGAGCGCTTCACCTGTAACGTGCTTGACTTGCCTGGCAAAAGGGCAGCAGGAACCCTGCCCTGCTCTGCCCACCTAAGCCCAATGGATAGAAGGAGGGCAAGTCTTTTCTCGTGTGGCCGCCCTGGCCTGAGGGCATTGCTGGTAGTCTTGTCAGTCCTTCCTGGTCTGTCTCTTTGCGTGGAGAGAGGAATGGCCTAAAGTTGGGAGGCTGAAATGGAGGAAGCTTTGGTGATGTCACAGAGGCAGTGTGGTTCAGTAAACCCGGGGTGCTGGCATCGCCACTGTAGCTGTGGGCGAGACACCTAACGTCCCTGAGGGCCAGCCCCTCCCTGTCAGGTGGGGTTATGAAGCTCCCTTGTTGAGCGTTGTTGGGGTGAGGACATCAGATGTGGTAGAGCAGGAAGAGGCGCTGTCTCCTTTCTTGTGGAGACTTCTCAGTGAAATGATTTCCGCTTACCTATTGACAAAGGGGTTTACCAGAAGGTCAAAAGGGGGCTAGGCCCCAGATCATTCCTTTTCTGGTTTCCTCCTCTCTGGGGGCACTGGGCTTTCATGAATAAACTGTCCTGCGGGTTCTGTCACCGGACAGGCTCTTTCTGCTCCTGGATGGTTGCAGGCCCCATGACTGCCTGGTGTACAACTCTCCCTGGGCTTTCCTGTTCTCTGTCCATTTCAAAATTCTCAGCTTTTGCTCCCACAGCTGACAAGCTCTCTCTCCTCCTTTGCTGGGTGCGTCTTACTCACATTTCCAAGAGGCTGCCTCTGCATGTCACTGTGCCACGGTATCGGCACCCAGTCAGGGGCAAAGCCCCGGCCAAGCCAGCATGGGAAGAAGGGAGGGGTCCTGAGACGTGGCTGCCTTGGCCAACTGTTCAGCAGATGCTGTGGGAGGCCCCTTCTCCCCAGCAGGCCTGGGGGTGGTCGGTGATTGACAACTCTACCCACAAGGCAGAGGGACTGAAACCAGAACCACCGAGAAGGCAAGCAGCCTGCTTAGAGACCAGGGAAAAGCCTGCACTTCGCTTCTGTTGCATCTCAAGTGTCATAAGAGCACATAGCTTCTCCAAGTCCTCTGAGCCAGTGGAGGGACTGAGCTAACATTATGATGTCCCTAGATGAGTAGGCTGTGGCAATTTGTGCTTTTTTATTTGGCAATAATATTTAACAAGACATTTGGGTCAGTGGGATCAATTAGACCGCACTAGAACTAATTAGAAGTGCTACATTTGATTATAAACTCCCAAAAGGGTACTCATGGTGGCCAGAGTTATTTTTGTGTGCAGGACTTTAAGGAGGGGAACACTTTTTTCAACAAGGGTGCATACTGAGCACAGCCAACTTGTTGGGGCACTAGATGCTGTTGCAGGGGAGGCAGAGATACCCTCCAACCTCCTTAAGCTCTTAAGAGGGCTCTTTGGCTGGATCTAGAAACCAAATTGACACCAGGCAGATTAACAAGAGAAAAACATACAAATTGTATGAGTTTTCCATGTGCATGGAGATCTTCATAGGAGAGTGAAGTCTGAAGAAGTGGCCAAAGCCACATGCTTTTGGACTCTTTAGACAAAGAATGACAATTTTAAGAAGTGACAGGACAAAGAAAATCGGGCTAGGGCAGTAAATTTTCTAGGAGATTCATTAGGAGAGATACAGGGGCAGGTAGAGGAGTGTTAAACAGATGGGAGATAAGGGTTACCGTGTAATATATGTTCATTCAGGTCCATTGCAGCCCCTACTTCCCAGTCTCTTGGTGATAAGGGCTATTTTCACATGCTAATACGGCAACGGCAACCCCCCCCCCCCGCGCCCCACCACCCAACCAGGAGCAATCTTTATGCTTACTGAATGCAGGAAGAGACAAGTCAGCTGGTCCTTTCTGAAACTACAATTTCTCCAATGTTTTCAGCTCTAAATCATCAATCCAGCATATTTTTGTATGACATGTCCTTCACTCCTTCACTATCCAGCATGATTATAAAATACACTCCTGTGTCTTTCGGGGCCTTCAGATTCAGCTGGGGAGACAGAAAATCAGGACAATTCTTCCAAGAAAGACTATTCTGAATAATATAGCAAGTAGAAGTTGGAGATCTAGGAAGAGCATGACAGGGTGGGAAGAGGAGCAGAGGTGAGAGAGAGATAAAGTGTGAGCCAGTAAGATGCCAGCGAGCTGAGCACTGCAGTGGGAACCCAGCCCTCAAGCCTTGCTGAAGTCTGCTAATCTCATGGATTTTTGTTGCTGATGTGTGGTGGTGGTGCTTGGCAACACAAGGTGTTCATCTGGTGTGTTATAGAAACAGCAAGGGTAAGGAAGGTCCAAGAGACAGATGGCGCCACCTCACTTTCCACCTGCTATGATTTGAACATTTGACTCCTCCAAAATCCATGTTGAAATTTAATCCTCAATGACTATTGAGAGGTGAGGTCTTTAGAAGGTGATTGGGTCATGAGGGCTGTGCCTACATGAATAGATTAATGGGTTAATGGATTACTGGGTTATCATGGGAGTGGGACCAGTGGCTTTATAAGAAGAGGAAGAAAGACCCAAACCAACATACTCAGCTCCCTTACATGTGATGCCCTGTGCCACCTCAGAATGCCACAGGATCCCCACTAGCAAGAAGGTTCTCACCAGATGCAACCCCTTGACCCTTGACCCTGGACCTCTCACCCTCCATAATTGTAGCAAATGAGTTTCTTCCTTGTATAAATTACCCAGTTTAAACTATTCTTTTATAAGCATCAGAAAACAAACTAAAACACCACCCACCCTGAGCTCAGAAACTGGGATAAATTGTTGGGAGTATTTTGACATTCCCCAAATGTGAAATTCAGGGTGCACAACAAGAATTATGGATTCGAAAAGAACTAATTATGGAGTTATGTACATAGGGAATACAGTCCCAGCACCCTATCTTTGTACCGTACATTGTATCTTACAAAGAGACCTTACAACCTAGCACATCAGTTGGCCCAAATACTGGTAGACGGCTTATTAAACGCTCATGAATCCGTTTACGTGATTTATTTCATTGAATCGTCACAGCAACATCTTGCAGTATGTATTGTTATTAACTGCTCCCCACTGCCCCTCTGCCCCAATTTTACCGATGTGGGGAGTAAAGTGCGAGGACGTTGGATGGTGCCATGGAGCCCACAGTTGGTCACTGGTGGCGAGATGAGCGCCAACACAGGCATAGTGAGTCCGGAATGAGCATTCCTCACCTGTACCGCACACTGCCTCTTTATATGGCCCTGACATCACATGACACAGACCAAGCTGTGCTGCAGAACCGTCCCTGTCTTTCCCTCCAACCACTGGCAGAGAATTCAATCTGACATTCTGACATTGCCCAGTTGTCACGGTGTCCCCACACCAACGGCAGTACCCTGCCCAAAGGAGCTCAGCAACTTGTTGCAGGGGTGAGGTTAGCAGGTAGGTTTTAACTACTCTCAGAAAAGTTTCCAGACAAGAGGCTTTATACCCCAGCACATCCAGGTCTTTATCATAAGCCACTGAAAGCACACACTGTGTCTGAGATGCTGCATCTGAGATTCTCCAGAGGAGGGGGCACTGGTCATCTGCACGAGGTGTCAGGCTGGGGAAGTAAGATTTCTATTTTGTCATGATGTATTTTAAGATACTAAGTCCAGGAATGCCTGTCTCAAATCCTATTGGAAAAAAAAGACAAGACACAAATACATTTCAATAGGGAAAGGAAACATGCAGGAGAAACCCTGTCATGTTATATGCACCCTATGATGACGCCCATGTTACTGATTTTGTAACATAAAGTAGAATGTATCCCCAGTGTTTCTCCTTTTGAAAGGAGCAGACCTTTACAGCCAGTATCACACAGAAAGAAGCCTTGGTTCACAGAGCCCATGTGTGTGTCTCATGTTTTTGAGCCAAGCCACATCATGGCCCCTAGAGTCCTTGTGTCCTGCACAGCTGAAGGAGCTGGAGTTGGCACAGCTGAGGGTACAGGTGAAGCCTCACCTGGCAAGACCAGCCCTCTATTCATTTCCTGCTTTTTGTGTGAGGTAGGAGGGGGGCATTTGTCATGCTGGCCCCATAGACTTGGGTCTACAGCCAGTTAACAGCTGTTCCCTTGAGAACCTACTCATCTAGAAGGAATAGCTCAGTCTGAGCATCAGCCTTCTGGTGCCCTAGCTTGTTTGTTCTCCTCCCCAGCTCCGAGTGGTGTTCAAGAGAGAGGAAAATGTGAAGCTGTTAAGCATTTGGGGAAGAGGCATAGAGCCATCAGACTAGGGGCAAGGAGAACCATCAGACTAGGGGACTAGGGACAGGGATAAAGAGAGCTATCAGACTAGGTGCAGGAAGAGTCATTAGACCACCAGAGTAAGTAAGGAGAGCCATGAGACTTGGGGCAGAGAGATCCATCAGACTATTTTAGCTCAGTGTACAGATATGACCTCACTCAGATTATTCCAGCATACAGAAATTAGAACTTATCAAATGGTCATTAAGATGTAGTATACATCTTTAGGAAAGCCAGCTCAAAGTGGATAAATCTAGAAGTCAATTGAAAATATTATTTGATTTTTTAAAACTGCACTTGCACATATCTTTAAGGAGATATTTGAGACAGGTTGTTGTATATACCATTAGTTCTTCCACACCATTCTGTATCATGAAATGACAGACAGCCTGAGAGAGACACTTCTATCAAAAGGCACAGGACCCAGGAAAACCCATGAAATCTAGGTGGGGGCAAATATCTGTGTTTATGCATATATATGCATGTATTTATATATAAAAGAGAATAAGTTTATGGGATTTAAAACTTAAAAAATACTAGTCTAGACAATTGAACTACGCAGACAGACAGAAAGTGTGAGCTTTTCCCCTCAATTTTTCACAAATTTCTCCTTAAATTATTTAAGCTCAGCATTTCTATGACTATGAGTCAAAATACCAGCTTGGTGCAAATTTCTTTGATGCAGGTTGTGAATCATCCTATGAGACAATGTCTGTGAAACTCTACAAATTCTCCCTAAATCAAATGTACTTATTTATTGATAATATTCACATGAAATGAAATTCTTCTCGAAACCAAAAGTGACTGGTGTTTCCTGTGTACCCAGTCACTGTATATCCATTCTTCAGAGTAGCTTCATCTAGATTACATTAAGAAGTTGTCTCCAAACCCATCAACCATTCCCCACTCACTGTGCCTCATGAGTTCCAGAATTTGAGGAGAATCAGTGGGATACCATTTGGGTCATTTGCAAAAGCAGCGTGCTTTGACCACCTCTGCTCCAGGCCTTCCCCTGAAGTCATGAGACACCCTTCTTTCTCCAGCGGAATGGGACATAACTATTGCACTTGGCTTTCCATCCCCTTCCTCATCCAATCCCTGCCCCTGACCACCTGATTGTCCGGGACACACAGAATTCTCAAGGAACCCTGCCCCTCCTTGAGTGTGTGTGACATAAGATAAGAGAATGTAGCTTTTGCCTGGGAAGTGTCTTGAGCACTCAGTGGCTTCCTTTAGCACTTGGCAGTGTTAAGCATCACAGTGACGAGTCAGAGAAATGGCCTGTGTGATGGAGGCCACTCTCATGCACGTGCCTATCTCTGTTAGAGGTCAGGGCGTGCTTGAGTTAGAGATCAAGGCCTGCTCAATGCCGGGAAGTATATAGCAGATACGAAGCAGGAAGGATATATTAGATACCAAGCCATCAGTGAGGCAGCTGTTGTGGGCAGGTGAAGTGATCATCAAAATTCAAAATAACTAGGAGACTTGCAGTTTGGGTTTTTTGTTTTTATTTTTAATTTTTTGTAGAGACAGGTCTTGCTTTGTTGCCTAGCCTGGTCTCAAACTCCTTGGTTCAAGCAATCCTCCTGCTTCAGCCTCCCAAAGTGCTTGGATTTACAGGCGTGAGCCACCGTGTCCAGCTGACTTCCAGTTTTGTGTAATTGTTTTGAAACAACTGTGTGGGCATTGGTTATTAGGATTGGTTTGTTGCTTTGTTTTTCCAGACTGTCTTCTCACCTTAAATTATACCTTCCAACTAAGTCTCTTTCCAAGAACCAAGAGATTTCCAAGCCATCTCCTGAAGCGATCAGCTTTTTCTTGCAAAGATGGAGGAAACTGGTATTGGTCTCATCTTGCATGTATCACAGCCCCAGCCCTGGAGGAGAATGTGCCAACAGGACACTGTTATGAGACACGGCCAGCCTGATCAACTCCTCACTATTTCTAGAGGAATTTGGAAGTTGACATGCTGGGAAATGGCATGGTTAATCCCTCTTCAGTCCCAGCCTGCCTGACTAACCCTACCTCCAGCTACACCCCCAGTCCCTCCATACTCTGGTCAGTTTCATTCCCACCTCCTTGCATCTTTTTATGATATTTCTTTCCCCTTCTCCTGGCATATCTGTTCTTCACCTTCTGCCCATTTTTCAGGGCCCAAGAAAAGGCCAGCCTCCACTTGCATACATTCCTCAGCTTCTCTGGTCTACAGACATGCTGCTCTCAACTCCATGAACACCTATGCTCTGCATTGCTCATTCTTGCACTTCACTATGGGCAGCCCTGCAGGCTTTGACTTATTTTTTGTCCATTTGAACATCTACAACTGAGAAGGCACACTGAGGAAGCCCCAGACAAATATCTATCTGAATTCTTTTTGAGTTAATAGAAATCATCTACAGGTCTTGTCTATACAAATGGTCTGTAGGCAAAGTGAATACCAGAGTTGTACATTCTTGAAGGCAAAGTTTCTGTCTGCTACATCTTTGAAACTCCCAGAGTATCTAGTCCTGACTCAAGAGTCAGTTGACATTGCATATAATTTAATACTTACCGTCATTGATTTCAATACTTAACTGAAACTCAACCTTGAGAATTTCCTCTTCTACAGAACAAATCCCATTTCATATTCCTCATCTAGTGTCTCATCTGAAATATGGGGATGATAATGCTACTTAATCACATAGAGTTACAGAGTGGATTACATAAATTCTACATGTAAAATACTCAGTAAATTGGATTCCTAGGTATTTTATTCTCTCTGAAGCAATTGTGAATGGGAGTTCACTCATGATTTGGCTCTCTGTTTGTCTGTTATTGGTGTATAAGAATGCTTGTGATTTTTGCACATTGATTTTGTATCCTGAGACTTTGCTGAAGTTGCTTATCAGCTTAAGGAGATTTTGGGCTGAGACGATGGGGTTTTCTAAATATACAATCATGTCATCTGCAAACAGGGACAATTTGACTTCCTCTTTTCTTAATTGAATACCCTTTATTTCCTTCTCCTGCCTGATTGCCCTGGCCAGAACTTCCAACACTACGTTGAATAGGAGTGGTGACAGAGGGCATCCCTGTCTTGTGCCAGTTTTCAAAGGGAATGCTTCCAGTTTTTGCCCATTTAGTATGATATTGTCTGTGGGTTTGTCATAAACAGCTCTTATTATTTTGAGATACGTCTCATCAATACCTAATTTATTGACAGTTTTCAGCATGAAGGGCTGTTGAATTTTGTCAAAGGCCTTTTCTGCATCTATTGCGATAATTATGTGGTCAAGGAGAACTACAAACCACTGCTCAACGAAATAAAAGAGGACACAAACAAATGGAAGAACATTCCATGCTCATGGATAGGAAGAATCAATCTCATGAAAATGGCCATACTGCCCAAGGTGATTTATAGATTCAATGCCATCCCCATCAAGCTACCAATGACTCTCTTCACAGAATTGGAAAAAACTACTTTCAAGTTTATAGGGAACCAAAAAAGAGCCCACATTGCCAAGACAATCCTAAGCCAAAAGAACAAACCTGGAGGCATCACACTACCTGACTTCAAACTATACTACAAGGTTACAGAAACCAAAACAACATGGTACTGGTACCAAAACAGAGATATAGACCAATGGAACAGAACAGAGCCCTCAGAAATAATACCACACATCTACAACCATCTGATCCTTGACAAATCTGACAAAAACAAGAAATGGGGAAAGGATTCCCTAATTAATAAATGGCATTGGGAAAACTGGCTAGTCATATGTAGAAAGCTGAAACTGGATCCCTTTCTTACACCTTATACAAAAATTAATTCAAGATGGATTAAAGACTTAAATGTTAGACCTAAAACCATAAAAACCCTAGAAGAAAACCTAGGCAATACCATTCAGGACACAGGCATGGGCAAGGACTTCATGTCTAAAACACAAAAAGCAATGGCAACAAAAGCCAACATTAACAATGGGATCTAATTAAACTAAAGAGCTTCTGCACAGCAAAAGAAATTATCATCAGAGTGAACAGGTAACCTACAGAATGGGAGAAAATTTTTACAATCTACTCATTTGACAAAGGGCTAATATCCAGAATTTACAAATAACTCAAACAAATTTACAAGAAAAAAACAAACAACCCCATCAACAAGTGGGCGAAGGATATGAACAGACACTTCTCAAAAGAAGACATTTATGCAGCCAACAGACACATGAAAAAATGCTCATCATCACTGGCCATCAGAGAAATGCAAATCAAAACCACAATGAGATACCATCTCACACCAGTTAGAATGGTGATAATTAAAAAGTCAGGAAACAACAGGTGCTGGAGAGGATGTGGAGAAATAGGAACACTTTTATACCGTTGGTGGGATTGTAAACTAGTTCAACCATTGTGGAAGACAGTGTGGCAATTCCTCAAGGCTCTGGAACTAAAAATACCATTTGACCCAGCCATCCCATTACTGGGTGTATACCCAAAGGATTATAAATCATGCTGCTATAAAGACACATGCACACGTATGTTTATTGCGGCACTATTCACAATAGCAAAGACTTGGAACCAACCCAAATGTCCATCAATGATAGACTGGATTAAGAAAATGTGGCACATATACACCATGGAATACTATGCAACCATAAAACAGGATAAGTTCATGTCCTTTGTTGGGACATGGATAAAGCTGGAAACCATCATTCTTAGCAAACTATTGCAAGGACAAAAAACCAAACACCACATGCTCTCACTCATAGGTGGGAACTGAAAAATGAGAACACTTGGACACAGGAAGGGGAACATCACACACCGGGGCCTGTCATGAGGTGGGGGGAGGGGAGAGGGATAGCATTAGGAGATATACCTAATGTAAATGATGAGTTAATGGTGCAGCACACCAATGTGGCACATGTATACATATGTAACAAATCTGCACGTTGTGCACATGTACCGTAGAACTTAAAGTAAAATAAAATAAAAAATAAAAATAAAAATACCCAGTAAAATGCAAGGCATGGCACAAAGTAAGTACTCAATCAATTTAACTAGTATTATTATTACACCTTCTGATTCTTGGTTGACTTCTTATAACAAACTACCTGCCTAACCTCCCTGTTTCATATTTCTATGCAACTGAGGGCTTTTTGTTTGTCTTTTGTTTTACTTTTTATAAATTTTAGGCTCAAGCAATCCTTCTACATCAGCCTGCTCAGTTGCTGGGATTGCAGGCACGAGTCATAGTGCCCACAACTGAAGTTTGATTGTGCATCATACAGGTCAATAAAAGGACATGCATACTGTATTAGTCCATTATAACACTGCTATGAAGACATACCTGAGACTGAGTAATTTATAAAGAAAAGAGGTTTAATCAGCTCACGGTTCTGTGGGCTGTACAGGCATCTCCTTCTTGGGAGGCCTCAGGAAACTTACAGTCATGACGGAATGTAAAGGAAAAGCAAGCACATCCTCACATGGCCGACAGGAGAGAATGGCAGGAGGTGCTACATGCTTTCAAAAAACCAGATCTCATGAGAACTCTATCACGAGAGAGCACTAGGGGGATGGTGATAAACCATTAGAAACCACCCATGTGATCCAATCACCTCCCACCAGGTCCCACCTCCAACATTGGAAATTACAATTCAACATGAGATTTGGGTGGGGACACAGAGCCAAACAATGTCACATAATTTAGAAATTTTGGGTCTAATCATTCTTCTAGGAATGTTTAAAACTGGAAGTTTTGAGGGTGTATCAGATCTCTGAAGACCGGAGAGCTTACTGGGATCTTTGAGGGTATTCAGATGCAAGTGTTCTTTATTTACTTGGCTTAAGAACCTAAGCCTTTGGTTCTTGGACAGCCTGTAGATCCTTTAAGTTGTGAATGATCTCCTTACTCCTAATGTCATCATCAAATATGGTGTCCTGTCTTCTGGACTTCCTGTTGCAAGGCAGCATGGCTTGGTAATTGTAAGCTGTATTTTGGCACCAGCTGGCCATTCCATTTTGTCCCCTTCGAGTAGAGCTAGAGAATAAGAATATTGCTCTTTGATGGACAATTATCATTTGTCCAGACACATTCAACTACACGACTCTGTGGAAAAATCTGATGCCGTATTCAAAACAAGGACAATTATCTCACTGTTGGGTTGGATATAATAGACCCAGTGGGAGTCTTAGGTCTGAGTCATTTAACACAGGGCTCTTCACTGGGACATTTTATATTTGAAGCCAGACAGATATAGACATAGACACATCTATGAATGGACAAAAGCCGTTGACTGAGGGACATGGTTTCTCCAATTGCCTTTCTGGCTAACTTGCTTTGGATCTCTAGAGCCCCGGAGCACACATTTGTAAAAGCAAGGCTGGCTGCTCAGGTGTCACCCTTCACCAAGGTCGATATGTGGAAGGTCAGGGAGGAGCAGGAGCCCTGTGGGAAAATGGAGAGCTGAGAAGATGTAACTACATAGGAATTCCTCTTTTTAAAAATGAAATTACCATCTTTGCTTGAATGTTTATAATCCCTGTTCATCCCACGTAGAGTTTAGTAAAAGAGGAAAAGGATCCATATGAAATCCTGATTTCCATGTCCCAACCTCAGCCACATCAGTCCTAATTTGCTGGCGAGGAAGGGCCATGAATAATGAAGCTGGCCAGCCCTTGCTTAGGTCTCAAGCTGGATTCTCAGGTAGAAAGAAAGGGGAAAGAGGAAACTGAACCAAGGATAGGCTGCAGGCTTTTTAATGGCCTTGTTGCCTGCGGGGTTAGGCTTTGCCACCTAACCTGAGTGTTTCTTTTTAATTACTGCTGGGCCATGGTGAGAGCAATGCTGTGTTGTTCTATGGCTGCTTAGGCGACTGCGGCTCCCTGTGGGATGAGGAGAGGCAGGAGACAGGTGGAAGGGGCCGGGCAGCAGTGCCCAAGCAGCTGGAGCTTTGGTTGTCCTTTGAAAAACTCCTGCAGCATCTTCAGAGTAGAATACAATACTGAGAACTTCTGGCTGAGTTGGAAACACCCGGTCAGGGTATCTGGACACAGGGAAGAGCCTGCATCGTTGGGGTCTTGAAAAGGATCTTGCCTGGGAAAGGGGTAGTGGATGGATAGTGTATAATTTACCCAAAGTCCAAGTCAGCTGGAGCCTGTTCTGGGGTGAGAATGCTGGTGATAGTTAATAACAAGCAAAGTCCCAGAGGATGACACCATCTGCAGCTGAGCTGATGAATCAAAGTCTAAGCAGTAGTGTCAGGGGCTGGAGAGAACATTCTGCAAATGAGGCTGATAGGGAAGCATGCTAAGGGAACACACCTTCCTTGTTATAATTGCTCCACTCTCAAAGGCATTCCAGTCCAAGCCTGCTTGGCTGTCACAGCTTAGAGAACCAAGGACTGAGCAGAGCAGTGCAGACTGTAGTCTGTGGGTCTTCTCATGACACAGCTGGAAGCAGGAGAATTTCTTTCCACCTTGGGCCTGTCAGTCAAGACTGGGGTGGGTTTCTGATTTTGCCTTCAAAAGCTACATGACTTTGAAAGAGACTACTTAACCTCTCTGGGCCTCATTCTTATTATTTCCAAAATTGGGGTAATAATGTCTGCCTCACAGGATTGTTGGGAGAGTCATGTGAGATAAAGTGTGTAATACAATCAAAGCTATTTTGGTTTCAAAAAAACAGGGCTCCCACGTTTAGGCAAAATGGGGGATCTTGTATAAGGATGCTAGAGGATCTCATAAAAACTATTTGAAGGAAGACGGTGTGCCCCTTCACATGGGGGAATAATATAAAATATAATTTAGTTATTTTCGAGAGGTCCCAGAACTGGCAGCTTGCATGCTGCAAAGAAGTTTCTCTTCATTTCTTACCTCTCTGCTTGGAGGTTTTAGCCTTCTTCTGGAGACTGACTTCTTCCACGTGTCAGAGTCCAAAGCCTCTGACAACTCCCAACTTTCACATCCCCTGTTTTACCAACAGAGAGAACTGGCTCTGCTCCAAAAACCTTAGGGAAGACATCCTACTAGCCCATCTGTGTTTATGTGACCAATTCTTGCCCAACCACCTGTGGCTAAGGGGACAGGACCTGTAAAGTATGGCTGCTCCTACAGGAACCACATGGTGCAGTTGAAGCGGGACGATATCCCAGAAGATGGTGGGTGGACAGATAATACGTATCCCACCCGGGTTTTGTTGTTGTTGTTGTTGTTGTTTTGAGACAGAGTCTCACTCTGTGGTCCAGGCTGGAATACAGTGGTACAATCTCGGCTCACTGCAACCTCTGCTTCCTGGGTTCAAGTGATTCTTGTGCCTCAGTCTCCCAAGTAGTTGGGATTACAGCGCCTACCTAATCCCACCATATCCGGCTAATTTTTGTATTTTTAGTAGAGACAGGGTTTCACCATGTTGGCCAGCCTGGTCTCGAACTCCTGACCTCAGGTGATCCACCCACCTCGGCCTCCCAAAGTACTGGGGTTACAGGCGTGAGCCACCATGCCTGGCCCCACCCAGGGCTTTGTAAATTGTAAAGGACACTTGCTGACCAGGTGTGGTGGCTCACTCTTATAATCTCAGTGCATTGGGAGGCTGTGATGGGAGGATTGCTGGAGGTCAGGAGTTCAAAACCAGCTTGGGCAATATAGCAAGACCCCTGTCTCTACAATAAATAAATAAACAATAATAAAGGGCACTTCAGCTGGGACGTCTTGGCAATGGCTACTAGACAAACATGTTCGGTGTACAGTCTTATGTGCCCAGTGTCAATCTCTATGTTGTGGTCCTACGAAAGATGTGCATTCCCTGCACTTCTGGACTCCTGCCTTTAAACAGTGGCATTGTGCTCCCCGAGCTGTGCCTTAGTACTAGTTTAATGGTAATATCCCTAGGAAAGAAGCAGAAAGAAATCTATACTTGAAAGGTCAAAGTTTGAACTGACACATTGAACTAAACAACAATCAGAAAAGATGTTTTTTTTCTGTACTTAAATGGGAAAAAAATTAACTTGTTCATAGACTATAGCACTCTACAGCCAGACTCCTGAGAGTCCCAAGTCTGAGTTATTTAGTACTGCAAAATGTGTGGTTTATAATCTGGTACTGCTGCTCCCATTCCCAGATCTTTGTCTACCACGAAATAAAGGGTCTGTTGTGCAAGCGGAGAAAGGCAGTGATAGGGCCACCTGCCGCAGGGCGGGCTGGGTTGAGGAAAGACATCTTCTGACTTCAATTAAGGCTTCAGGTCACTGAAGCCACTTCTTCCACAGTACACTGGGGGTTTTGCATGTCTCCCCACTTTTAACTCTTCAGCTAGCAGGGAGAGGTTCCTCTGAGCACCCAGCTTGTAAATTGGCTTCTGGGTTGGGAGTCCCCCAAGGTCAGCACTGGTCACACTGACCAGACTATGTAAATTTTGCCTGTGTTTCCTCTGGATTATGCTTGGCATTCCCTAGCAATAAATCCTTCACAATTGAATAATTGACTGGAGTTGGGGGACAATTCTTAGAATGCTGATTCCTTCTTCATCTTCATCTGATAGTCACTCTAGATGTTAAAACTGAGTAGTTACTTCCAAAGGCCAAAGTCAGCTGAATTAAAATCCATGGTTATGCTTATCCAGTCCTCATTTATATCTAAATCCTGTGCACAAACAATGTATACTGTGAAGGCACCCATTAAGGAAGAACGGGAACTGGGCTTTAACTCCTCAATTCTGACAATTCAGCTCATGAGGAATTTGATAGAACTAGGCCGCCTACAACATTGGTCAATGTTTTACAGTGAGCAGCTCTGTCATTAAGCCCATCTAATTCCTGCCTTTTCAGACAACAGGAAATGGTGTTAGTACCAAGGGGCAGCAAGGTGCTGTGACCTTGACATCTGTTCAATAGGAAGTGGGCTGAAACAGGAATTGAGAATTTCTGGCACCTGTCTTCACCCAACCACTCCCATCTGGGCAAAAAGCTGTCCATAGAAGATTGTCTGGAGTTTCCCTGACTTTGTGTGATTATTGATTTTAAAAAAGAGACACAGAGAGAGAGAGATAAGTATGTGAAGCCCGGTGAGAAGCAGGTAGCAACTCCTTAGAGGAAGCAGCAGCTGGGGCTTGGCTAAGACAGGAGACAATAGGAGCATGGGGCAGGGTTCGAGGCACAGGAGCAAGACGTGAAGCCTCTGTGGCACCGGGAAAGTGTAGCATGGGAAGGGCTCTCTCTTAGCTCAGAAAGAGCTGGCACTAGGCTGGCAGCTCTAACTCTGACTCTATTACAAGTCTAACTCTTGCTACCTACGTCCTTCCAACACAGTCACTTTTCTGCTCTGTGACTCAGTTTACCTCTCTGCAACTTGGCCTACTCACCACTCTGGACCTTACTCTGAAGTTCCAAAGTTCTCCAGGTAGCAGGCATCCAAGACAGCACCATAATTATGACTTTTCTGCATTTTCTCCTGAGTGGATACCTTAAGGATTATGTATTGATCTAAAAAGGAGTCGTGGAGCTCATGTCAAAATTAGGGCCATCTATGTTAAAATACAAATAGTAAGTGGGATTCAATATATTTGGTCTTAAAATTCAAATAGTATTATAAAACTTAGAAGACATGATGATGGTTAGGAGAAGACACTATCTGCCAGGGCTCAGTCACATATGGGTGAGAAATTTCCTACACAATGAATGCAAAGACAGGACGTATGAGAAACAGACAGCCAGAGAGCAACATTAACACATCCATCACTTCAGGATGTCATGTCATTTCTGCTACTCAATGTCAAGATCCACTGTGAATTTTACACGGCCTGAGACCATGTAATGGAGGTCCATACACCATATGTAAAAATGTTTATAATTTTTTAATTCAGTTAACAAACTGAAATATTAAATAAGTTTTTCCCCTATTTGACAATTTTTCTTTCAAGATGGCCTGGCCTTAGAAGAAAACACAGGCATGACCTTAGATCAGGCAATGGTTTCTCAGATGTGATACCAAAAGCACAAACAACAAAAGAAAAAAATAGGTAAATTGGACACTGTCAGAATTAAAAACTTTTGTGTTTCAAAGGACACCATCAAAAAAGTGAAAAGACAACTCACAGAATGGGAGAAAATATTTGCAAATCATATCCTAGGTAAGAATCTAGTATCCAGAATATATACAGAACTCCCACAACTCAACAATTAAAACATAACCCAGTTTTTTAAATGGGCAAAGGATTGGAATAGATACTTCTACAAAGAAAATATTCAAATTACCGAAAAGCACATGAAAAAGTGCTCAGCATCACTGGCCATTAAGGAAATGCAAACAAAACCACAGTGAGATACCGTTGCATATCCAGTAGGATAGTTTCAATCAAAATGACAGACAATAACCAGTGTTGGCCAGGATGTAGAGAAACTGGACTCCTTACACATTGCTGGTAGGAATGAAAAGTATGGCACAGTCACTGTGGAAAAGCGTCTGGCAGTTCTTCAAAAGTTAAACTTAAAATTACCACGACCCAGCCATTCCACTCCTAGGTATGTACCAAGAGAACTGAAAACATGTGTTCATCTAAAAACTAATGAACATTCAAAGTAGCATTGTTCATAATTGCCAAAAAGTGTTAATAACCCAAATGTCCATCAATGAATGAGTGGATAACGAAAATGTGGTACAGTGGAATATTATTCAGCCACTATTGAAGTATTGATACGTTACAACATGAATGAATCTTACAAACATCATGCTGAGTGAAAGAAACCAGACCCAAAATATGACATATTGTGTAACTCCATTTGTATGAAATGTCCAGAATGGGCAACTCTATAAAGATGGAAATATGGGTGAGTACTAATTGGTATGGGTTATTTTTTTAGGGGGATGGTGATGAAGTATTATGGAATTAGATAGTCATTATAGTTGTGCAATCTTGTGAATATACTAAAAAGTATTGAATTGAACATTTCAAAACAGTAAATTTTATGTATGTGAGTTAAGTCCTAATTTTAAAATGACTTGGAAGATCAGATTCAAATTTAGAATTTTCATCTTTCCCATCCCCTGGCCACCAGCCCCATTCTCTTCCCACACTTGGCTCTTTCTGCCTCACGAGTGTGCTCCCATGCCTCCATGTGAACCCCCCTGCCCTCATGGGCAGGCTCTGTCTACACCCCCAAAGCAGCCACCCTCAGCTCCTCTCACACCTGGAGGTGAGCACGCAGGCAGCAGAGCCTGGCCAGGAAGACATTCCTGAGCATGAGGTCCAGGCAAATCATAAAAGTGGACTCAGGGACATTTGAGCAGGGAATTCTTCAGGGTGGTGCTGGTGGGAGCTGGCACAGGGTCCTCTAGGCAGTTCTCTTGGCCTTGCAGATGCCTTCCCTGTTCAGAGAGCACAGTTGGAGAATGGCCCCAGAGAGGCCCTCTGGAGTGTGTCAGGAGATCATCCTCGCCCAACCGGCTGTGGAGGAGTGAGGGCAGTGTCTGTGCACTTAATAACACGGCAGCAAGGGAAGTGGCTGATGCATAGTTCTTAGAAATATGGATCAGGGAGGATAGCCACTCTCCAGGAGAGTCTACTGTAGTTATGCCTGCAGGACAGAGCAAAGCACATCCTGAAGCCCTGGAAGAAGGAAAGAACATTCTTGCAAATAAACTGGGAGCGTCCAAGGGCTCAGGAAGGCAGGCCCAGAGCGGCAGCAAGGAGGTGGCGGACAGTAGGCCTAGGACTGGAAGGCATGGCTAGAGCTTTGCGGGAAAACAGAGGGATGTGAGCCTGGGCCTCCGGATTTAAAACATGTGGCATTCGCCTCTAGTCATGCTGGCTCCCTGGGGACACCATCCTTTGACACCTCCTCTTTCTTTCACAGATGTCCTTCCTACCTGCTGCCTGATAAAAGGCTCAGACAGCAATCAGTTTCCCTGGTGAGATAGGAACCGGTGAATAAGTTTGAGGTCAGAGGCAAGGTACCCTTATCAACACTGCCCTTGCGCTTGCAGCAGGCACGATGGCAATCACCTTCTAGAACATCGCAGACCTGTTATTTTGAGCAGAAGACTTAGGGAGAAAAGAGATAAGCGAAATCTCCTGCGTGAGGTATCATTTTTCTCCCCACTTGCACAGAGCATGAGGCTGGGGAGTGAGTGCAAATGTAAACTTCAGCATGGCCGCTGTGTAATAGTAAATGAGTTTGCTGGGCCTGGGAGGGGCAGACTCCAGGGGGACCATGGCAGCCCTTCCTGTTAAAGAAGAGCCCAGCATTGTCCCAGTGGATGGACAGCTCAGTGCTTTTGCTCTGCCTTCTGTCTACTTTTGCAGCCACTGAGCTGGCCAGAGAAAGAGCAAGCTGAACGACCGTCAGAGGTTTCTCTTTGGCTCCACTGCTGAGAGGAGCAGCCTGGAAATGCTCCAAACCACTGAATGTAGTGGGCTCCTCCGCTGTGTTGGATGTCCCACTTCTCTTCCATCCTAATGGTGTGGTCTTCCATTGATGTTGATGATTCATGAGATGCACTTTAGCATCTGACCATCCTCAGTTTGGATTCCAGCCATGTGTCTTAGCCTCAATTTCTTCATCCTTAAAAGCAAGAGCTTTAAGTGGGATTCTACATGTAAATCTCTTAGCATAATCTCTGGGACACGTTAAATGCTGGAAAATTGATGATAAGTATGACTGATTTAACGGGGCTGGGACTCTTTGGTTCAGTCCTTGTTGGATGGCCACAAGCACAGGGGAAGGAATGAGGGGCTTCCCAAATCTCATCCACTGGAAATGTGCTGGCTGTAATTATTTGCTGACAGAAAAATTTACTTTTCAAAGGAAAAAGTAATCCTTACTTTCAAATATAAATAAGAATCTGAGGGTGGGGAGGTGGATGTTAAAGTATCTACTCTGGAGAGTGGTTTCCAAGTATTTATTTCTAAATAATGAGTTAAAGCTCTAATCACTCAATGAGTTCTGAAAAGACCTGGAATGGGGGAGTGCTATATAGTCATTGCTTTAAAAAGCTTTCTTGTCTAAGTATTTTTGCCTTTAAGGCTTTGTGAAAGCATCAAACCCTCTCCTCTTCATTTCCCCCTCCTCTCCCGCCCCCCTTGCTAGCTTTGGAAGTGTTACAGCTCAGCTCTGGGCTGCCCACCAATACCAAACACCTGCCACCTACCCTCTCAACACCCCCTACACCCTGCAATAGAAGCGGAAGGTGATCTTGGGTTTTCTGGCTAGAATGCCTTGTGCAGGGCAGAAATAGAGGAATGTAAGAGTGAGATTAACCCACATTCAGCTTCGCCACTAAATATCAGGAAAAGGTTCCCCCTCCCTTCTAGGTCTATTACCCTTGGCCTTTTTGTGTCCATGCAGGGCAAAGACACCTGCAATTGGTGGTGGGGGTGGAGAGGACACTACAGAAAATTCCAGAATTCAGATAGTTTCACATGTTGCTATTATTTCAAAACTGCTGTCTCTCATTCAAATGTTGAGCCAATTGCTATTTTTGTAGCACTTAGTATGAAATGGGAATGATAAATTGTTTGGTGCCAGGGACGTAAAATAAAGAAGGACAATGTAGGTGAAAATACTGCTGCTGTGATTTATGGAGCTTCTTGATGCTTTTCTTCTCCTTCCTATGGATATTCTTCCAACTCGATCTCCCTGATCTCCAATCTTGTTTCTCACTTCCAGCACTCAGTCTTTCCTTTCCCTTTTCAGGTTTGTTTTATAATAAATAATTTTCCCTCCAATGGCATGCTCTTAACAAGCCAATGGTGATTCATTTAGCCAGTCCAGCGCCTTCTATGCATCGAGCACTATGTGGGAATCAAAGATGAGGCAATAGCGGTCCAGGGCTAGGCAGTCCATCCAGGCGCAGGGGACAAAGGCTGTGTAAGTGGCCTGGGATCCAGATTGGAAGCTCCCTTACTCCTACCTGAAACAGGAGAATGCAAGCAGAAACCAAAGCTGAGCTAGCATAGGACCAGACTTCCCGAGAACCCCTCAGGTGGCTGGGGAAAATCATCCTGTCTTAGTAGGGGATCCTCAGTTCAGCACCCTGCAAAGGGTGTTTGGGAGTAGGGAAGTATCTTTGGAAACCAGGCTACCTGGGTTTGAATCTCACCTCTGCCGCATGCCAAGTGGGTGACCTGGAGTTTAACCTTACTTATGTCCCTAAATTCCAGATTTCTCCTCAATAAAATGGGAATGATAACAGTACCCATCTCACAGAGTAACTGTGAAAATTATTGGAAATACTGTATGGAAAGTGCTTCATAAAATTGGCTGCTATAATAATAACAACAACAAGAATGTTGTTATAATGATAAAAATAACTCAGGACCAATCCAGGATGAGGTCTGTGGTCCAGAATGCTTTCCAGGAGGAGAGAATTTTGGAAAGCTTTCAGTTAGAACAGACCTCAGAATTAGAGACAGTGGAGCAAGTGTCAGCCCAGGGAGAAAAGGAAGCAAGAGCACCACTAGATTGGGTGAGGAAGTTAGGTCATTTGGCTGATGGATGGGTGTGCGGATGTGGGTATTCTATTCTCAGAATGGTTGTGAGATTGGACCAGACACTGAGCACATGACTAGAAGACAGACACTTAAGCCAGTGGCCCAGGCAGAAGGACCAGATAAGCTAACGAGCTACTCACAGTGGTCTGGAGCAGGGAGGCCAAGCTGGCTGCTCAGTGTTCAAAGGCACTGCCAAGAAGGATGAACAGAAGAAGAGGCTCCTGTTCTGCAGTGCCCTGCATGGGGCTCTCATTGGACCAGGTTCAGGGAGAGGCTATATCTGCAGGTGTTGAGTGGCATTGCGATGGTTAGGGAAGAAGGAGCTGAGGCAAGCCAGGGCTTAGTCATAGTCAACAAACACATCCAGCAAAGACTGTACTCTCAGGATGTGTACCTTCCATGGAGAAGACAGAAACTAAACAAAGTCACCATTTACAAGAAACCACCAGACTCTCTCCCTTGTGAAAATCCATAGTGTCTTAAATTTGTGACCTGATAACATTAGGACGGCTGTATAGCATTATGGTGATGAACTTGGCCTCTGGACTTAGCTTGTCTGGAATCAAAAACATCTCAGCCATTTACCAGTCAGGTGACCTTGGGCAAGGTCCTTGGCTTCTCTGAACTTGCATTCCTTTGTCTGTAAAATCCAGAGGATAGCAGTAGCCACACTGTTTTTAAAAGGACTAAATATGAGAGTAAACTGCTTGGCACACAGATTATTGAAACCAATTAAATAAAAGAGATCTGCTTCATCCCTTCAACCAGTCATTCATTTTTTTGAATAAATATTTACTGGAAAATATTTATTCTAGTAGCCCTACCCTATGCTTGTTACTGTTCCAGGGTCTAATAAACTAGTGTCAGACAAAAGAGGCAAAGTTGGTATGGGGCATGTTTGCCAGTGGAAGAGACACAAATACGATACAATGACGGGTAACAGCAAGTTATCAGAGTAAAAGCAAAGCCAGGTAAGGCAGTGGAGAAGGACCTGTCAAGTCTCTGCAAAACAAAATGTAAGCAGAGACAAGAATAAGGTGAGCATCCAGGCCATGCTGATTGCTGGGGGAAAGCCTTCTAGGCAGAAGGAACGGCAAAAGCAGAAAACCCTAGGTGAGACAATGTGGGTTAGGAACAGCTAAGAGGCGTTGAAGCTGTCTTCACAGGGTTAACAAGAATTCTGGACAGAAATAGAGTTATAATGAAGCACTAATCAGGCTGCACTTTAGCCATTTTCTTGTAACTAAAAGTCATAAAGCATTAGATATTGACCATTCAATTCCCCATTGTTCCTATGGATAAAATTCCTGACATTAGAATTAGAAGGTTTTTGTTTAAGAGTTGCTTAAGCAGATCCTGAATTTCAGCAGAACAGCTGGCAACTACCCATTTAAAGACTTTCACAGGGGAACTGAATCAGCACAAGAGTACAGTTTCCTCATCTCCTTTTCCCAAGACTTCACCCTGCACTTTTTGACCAATCAGCAATATCCATACTTTGGTCCACTCCAAAACTTGTAAAAACCCTAAGCCCAAATTCCTGGAGGAGACAAATTTGAGGTTTCTTCTTGTCTCCTCGTTTGGTGGCCCTACCATTAAATCTATTCCTCTGTTGCAACCCAGTGTCTCAGTGTATTGACCTGCTATGTGCACTGGGCAATGAACCTATTATAGTTACAGCATGTGGGGTTGGAAGTGGCGAACAAGAGCGTGATAAATGAAGTCAAAGGTGGCTGGGCCATATCTGTTTTCATTCTTATGGCAGTGGGAAGCCACTGGAAGATTTGAACAGGGGGAATGCCATGAGCAGACTCTTTGAAAGATCATTTTGGCTTCTGTGTAGGAAATAAACCACTGAGAGCAAAATTAAATGAGACAAACCAGTTAGTCATTCACAGCAGCAGTCAAGACTTAAGACGATTGTGGCCCAACCGGGGTGGCTGCAGTGGAGGTGGTGAGGCGTGGGTAAATTCAGAATATATTTAGAGTGAAGACTCAACAGGGAATATTTATAGAGAGAAGCAAAAAAGAACCAGGGAAGCATGGCTCTATAATTTATTATGCAAACCAAGATTTTTGGCAGTTAAAGGGGATGCTTAAAGACTGACAGTGTAAACTGGGATACACAGTCACCTTAATCAGGGACTTTTATTGTTGTTGTTTAACTGGGAAGATGCTATGGCAGTTTCCTGAGATGAAGAACAGGGGAGGAAGAACAGTTGCTGAAGCCAGGGGATTGGGGAATCAAATAATTTGTATTGAGTGTGTAAAGTTTAAGGTGCCTACTAGACACAGCTTAAGTGTTCATCAGAAGTTCATGAAGAGGTGGTGTCACACATTCAGAATTTGTGGTTCTGACGGAAGTTTTATGTAAATGGAGACAAGAAGAGCCTCAAGGACAGAACTTGGGGACCCTCGAACATTCCAAGGTCAGGAAAGGGAGAGGAATCCAGAAAAATGATGCTGCGAAGAAGTAGGTAAAGTAGAAGAAAACCAAGAAGGTGGAATGTTCCAGAAATCAAGTAAAAAAAAAATCAGAAAAGAAAAAGACTTGCGACTCAACTATGGGATATGCGTGTGTGAAGATTGTTGGTAACACTGGTCATAACTTCAGAGCACTGGTGGGGACAACAATCTCAAACAAGTGGGTTCAAAAGAGAATGAGAGAACAGTGAATATAGAGAATTTCTCCAGAGTGATTCAGTGCGGGCAGTTGCTGGAAAGGAGCTCTTTTTAAAGATGGGAGAAAGGGTAGTGATTGTCTGCTGATGGGAATGAGACAGCAGGTGGGAGAGCTTTGATGCAGGAGAGAAAAGAGTTGATTGCATAAGCAAAGAACAGGCCAGAGAGGACAGGAACCAGTGCACAAGCTCAGGGTCTGGCTTCACGAGGGGCAGGCACAGCTGTCCACCAGGCGGGGTACACCATCAGAGACAGGTAAATTGGTGCATGTGGCTGTAGAGTGATGTTTTCTTCCAATTGTGTCTACATTCTCAGTAAAACAGGAAGCAAGATCATTGGCTGAGAATAAAGGTGGGAACAAGGTGTTAGAGGTTGAAGGAGAGAACAGAAGGTCCCAGGGAGTGAGAAAGTGAATTGACTGGGGGCTGGGTTGCTCAACAGTCCTGAGGGACCCATCTTGATGTCTGGCCATAAACTTGAGTTGATCCCAGTTTATCCAGTTATTCTTTCACTCTGGCCTAGTCAACCACTCAGATGCAGACTCAGTACACCTGAATTTAACTGTTTTTTTTTTTTCAAGGATTCTACGATAGAAAGATGCAATTGTTGAGGCTGTATGTACAGGAGTGATTAAAGGGATGGACTGTAGGCTGAGAAAAAAGGAAAGTGAGAAAATGATGGGGATACAAAGTGGTAGGGTACTGATTGGTGGTCCTAATGGGCAAAGAATTGTTAGATTCAGGCCATGAGAGGGAGTGACCTGGATAGATAGGAGGTAGAAGGCACAAAGCAGAGTGTTTGAAATGAGTATTTTGGAGTTGCTGTGGTTAAGGGCAGTGGAGGGAGTGGCAAGGGTGGGGTGGAGGACAAGGTCACTGGCAAGGATGAGGATATCAGATGAAGAGTGTATGTGGCTTTGAAATTGCCAGGAATGATGACAGTGAGTCAGTGCTCAAACCTTTGATGAATGAGGCAAAGAGTCTATAAATGATTACAACTGGGAGTGGGAGAGCTGGGGTGTTTTATGGAAGAGGGAGAATCAATGCTAATAAATAGCAAAGATCTCCTGCCCTCAAACACACACACACACACACACACACACACACACACACACACACACACCCCGATAGCCAGGCATAGTAGAAAGGCTGTGGAGAATAGCCAACTTGAGACATGTAGCGGAAGCAGGGTCCCCAGGAAGGGCCAGGTCTGCTTCACAGTGGGAAAATGAAGGGACCATCCAGCAGGAGCTGATGTTGGGGGAGATGCTGCTGGTGACCATGATTTCCAGAGCACAGGCTTTGGGTGTCAGAAGCCTGGGAGCTTGAATCAGATTGGAGAATCGACTTAGCCACAACGGGACAGTGGTCCTGAGAAGGGATGGCCAGAGAAGCTAGGGCTTCCTGTGGAAACTGCAGCAGACTTAGGCAGATTGGGAATCCCACTGTGATCCTTAGCAGTGGGTGGGTCACCTGCTCTAGGTTTATCCTCCTTCTTGGCACTGGTCGCTTTGCAAAGGGGAGGAGAGATTTAGGGCAGCAGAGCCAGAGAAAGGAAGGGAGGCTCCGTGTCCTTATCAGGAGAAGGAGCAGCCATGTAAACCTCCCTCCACGCAGGAATGGTGCCCTCTTATCAAGACAACGGGAGCTCCATCAGTTCAGCAGCGACTTGCTGAGGGACAGGGGTGCAAAAGTCCAGAGAGGGGTCAAGCTGGGCTAGGTCAAGGAAAAGCCAAAGATTCCACGGATTCCTGCCTGGGGAACACCTAGATCACTGTGCATCTCAATAAAAAGGAGTCCCAAGAGCCTCTGTCACGACCCCAGGAGCTGGGGTGCCGCCTGTCACCCACAGATGTTTTTACACATGTTAAAGGAGCAGAGCTAGCAATGGCTTTCCTGTAACATCCATACTGCTGCGCCCGTCTTCACGTTGAAAACGGCAATGAATTAAGGACAAAAGATTAATGTTGTTGGCCTGGTGTATTATATACTCAACTTCCATGGAAACCCAGCAGGTAGTAAATCAGCCAAAAACCATATTTAATAACTCCTAGTAAAACCCAATTTACTCACCTGCCAACCATGGAAAAGTTGATTGCTTTGTCAGAGGAACCACATTCATTGTAGACTCTTGGAACTGCCCTAGATATAAGAATCACATTTACCTTTTTCGGATGGAGATAATGCATTCAAAATGAGCCATAAAATTGCCTAGGAGCAACATGCCTGCTGTTAATAATAGTGCTAGATTACTTTATTTGTCATATACTCCAGATCTGTCTACCTTGGTAGCTGGCATTGTTCCTGAATTTTTAACAAACGCCCTTATAAGGCAGCAAGAAAAGGCAAATAACCATGGACTTGAAAAGGAAGACATGAAGAGCAATACCCTTCCTTCCTGGCTGTTTCAAACAAGTCATTTGGCCTTAGCCTTTAGGGAAGATATTAGCTTTCTGAATCACATCTTATCATTTGGTAATTGTACTGTTCGGTTTCCTGGGGATCTTTCCACTTCATGACCTCCGGCTCAGTGATTGGATTGATCTGAAGGAAATGATGCGAAGCTTTCCTTCCCATCTCACTTATTCTGGCTCTCTATTGTCTGCCTAGCATTTTCTCCAGCTTTGCCCTCCTTCATCAACAAGCTACTTGTTCCTGAGAAAATTCCCAGTGCTCTCCAGCTGCCTCCTGGATGCAAGTGCACTTCAATACAAAAAGTCTGAACCAGGAGAGCTGATCACCGGAAAGGAGGCAAAGGATGCTGTTTGCTGGATAATTTAGTGCCTGTTGGCCTGCCTGTTACTTCTTTTTCTTTGATCTATAAGCATCAATTTTTCCAAGAGGGGTAAAATGCTTTCTGCTTTTGATTGGATTTAAGTTATATGGCTGGTATAACTTAAAAGTACCCATATCTCTTAGGTGACAAAGAACTTGAAAGTTTGCATAGAAAAGAATTTGGGATCCAGGACTGCAATGAAAGACAAGGAATTTGGGCTCTGCTTCTAACTCCACAACAAGCAACTGTGGCCGGAAATCCATATCTTTCCTTCAGGCTCTGAATTCATGTCAATGCTGAGCTTGAGCTCATGTCTGCAAATAGGCAATAATTCATAATCAATCCACTAATTAGAGTTATACATGTTTGTTGTGGTAAACTAAAATAGTCTCCTTGGCTTAACCATGACTCTTTAGAATTTTCTCACATTTATAAACAAGAGGGTGTGAATTATACAAGCCTCTCTATTAATAGTAGGAGCCAAGACTCACTCTATATTTTAACAGATAACCATTCTTTGCAGGAAATACTAGAGTGCAATATTTCTCAATTTAGCCTGGATGGATAGATTCCCAGGGATCAGAATGTTTACAAATGCATTCTTTTAAATTTGTATTACCATTTTGCTAATACTCTAAAAATATATATATATTCTGAGATCATCAGTTCCTAACTAAAGCCTGGTTTCTGTGTTTTCATTTGGTTTACAGTTTCTATACTAGCACAACATACCGATTTGTTTAACTCTACACCAGGTGATACCAGTCTATGTATTTTTTAATGCATGTACTCATTTGATCTTCACAGGAACCCTACAAGGTAGATTCTATTAGCATACGTATTTTATAGATGAGGAAGCAGGCACAGAGACATCAAGTGTCATGCTTCATTTTACAAAGCTGGAACATGCTGGAGTCAGAACCCAACCAGGCAGTTCTTGCTTCAGAGTTAGCAGCTCTTAACTACTTTGCTATTTTGCTTCTCCAACTGGTAGCACTTCAGTCCTAATGTGGTATTCTACAAACTTGGTGCCACAGAATCTAGGAGATTCATGGAGTATGCTCAAGAATTATGGAAGGTTATTTTTCTCAAAATAAATCTGTACATTTCTTAAGTTTTCAAAAGCATAGGCTTTGGAATAATATCATTTGGGGTCAAATCTAGAGAAGGTTCCTATTAGTAAAGTAACATAAGGGGTGTTTCTTTTCTGCTTCTGTTATAATGGGATATTGGTCTCCTTTGTGGGTTATTGTCAGAGTGTGATGAGGCAACATATGTTCACTACTTGGCATACCATATTCAGTGAGGTTGCTCCCTCTTCCTTTCCAATTCCCCATTCCCCATCTTCCTCTTGTCAGGTGGGTATAAGGTGTGTGCTAACAAAGGTAGCTAAACTGGTAGAACTACAAGGAGAAGCACAATCATTAGGTTCACTAATTACTGCTCTCTATCTGCCAAATAGACCATTTACTTAGAAGTGATAGCATTCCGTATGTGGACTGGATCATTCAAAAGAGACAAATGTTTGTAGACAGCTGCAGAGATGTGCTAAGAATAAAGACAAGAGAAAGAAAGAATATTATATTCTTCTGGCAGACAAAAGACAAATGATTCTAATTTTGATTCTGCCATAAACTTGGGCTGTGTTCTGGGACAAGTCTGAGCTTCCATTTTTATGCCTAAAATTAAGGAATTTTAGTAGAACAACAGTTTTAATTTTTTTTAGACATAGAATCATTTCATCAATAAAACATATACCCAAAAAAGCAAATTAGTTTCAGGAAGCATGACAACTTTGACCTATTCACAGTGACTCTCTGGGGCCTAATGTGGAGAAGGATTTTACAATAAGAGAAATCTGTGATTGATTAGCAATGTCTGCCAGGGTCACAAAAAGCAGACAGGCCTCCCCGTGAAGACCATCCTGTCCAGAAGACAAATATGATAGGCAGATAAAGAGGAATATTTCAGGCTGAACCAGGAGAGATGCCTAAGCCTGGTTTACTCTCTTCAGCAAGCGATCCTGATATAGAAAATTCCTCCTAGCCTTTCTTAGTCTCTATGTTTCTAAATCTTGGAGGTAATATACTTTTTAAAAACTATCCAATAGCTAAGACCATGAGAAGAATTTGATATATAATTACTAAAATTATTCCAATCAAACTTAGCAGATAAAGCAAGAGTAATATTTTTTATACTGTCATTAGACCCAGCCACTACAATAACATTTTTGCCTAAAGCCTCATTTTAATTAAGAGACAAGAAATAAATTAGGCTTCCTGGAAACAGGGGTTAGTACCAGTTCATCATATTTGGCTGTGGGATGTTTAGTCTTCTCTTAGAGACACCTGCTCCATGTAATTTACTGTCTTGTGGGATGTTTTAATAGCCTTTTTCTAAGGGATGAATAATGTCCCACTGTATTGTTCAGGAGCAAAAAACGGCCACAGCTGGGTGAGATGCTTAGCAACTTTTGCTATGTCAAAGAGATTTTCCAAACTCAGCAATCTGAGGAGGTAGAAATTCATCATTGCATTCATCAGGTGCCTCAGTACCACATAGCGCAGGGAATCTGCTCCAGCAGATAAAGAAACAACCCTCATTAAAGTCCTGGGGAGACATCTGCCTTAATGCTCACCAAGCCTCCAACACTTGGCACTCTCAGAACTCAGCACCAGGTTCCTTGCCCTGCGTACAAAATGTTTGTTTAAGAAAACAAGAAAAAGATGAAAGGGAAGTAACACTTAATAGTTATACTCATAGCTGCAAATCGTATTTTAAGAGAAAATAAGAGAAACAAAGCCCATGGGTGAAGGACATTTAATAACATAAATGAATAGTTTATACACATACCTGAAACTTAACTTTAGAGAATGGCACCTCCTTCATTAAGTTATTTTCAATGTTTATCCTTAAAAAGTAGCTTCAGGCCGGGCATGGTGGCTCACACCTGTAATCTCAGCACTTTGGGAGGTCAAGGCAGGCAGATCATGAGGTCAGGAGTTCGAGAACAGCCTGGCCACTATAGTGAAACCCCATCTCTACTAAAAATACAAAAAATTAGCAGGGCGTGGTGGCAGGCATCTATAATCCCAGCTACTTGAGAGGCTGAGGCAGGAGAATCGCTTGAACCTGGGAGGAAGAGGTTGCAGCAAGCTGAGATCGCGCCACTGCACACCAGCGGGTGTGACAGTCTGAGACTCCGTCTCAAATAAAAAAACAAAACAAAAAACGAAGTAGCTTTAAACCCATCAAACCACTTATCTGAGGTTTGTTAGCCTGGAGAAATTTAACTATCTTATAAAAGTATCTGGGAACTTAAGACATTATTTTTTAAAAAGAGAGAAAGATTCTAACATTGGTGGTATCCTTCTTCTTGAAAATTCAATATGTTGGGCAAGTCACTTCAACAAAACTGGGATTTTAGTATTTATCTATTAATTGAAATGTAGGCAATGGCAAAAAAAAAAAAATTTACTCAATCAGCATACAAAAAGAGTTGAGGCCAGGTGCTGTGGTTCATACCTGTAATCCTAGCACTTTGGGAGACCAAGGTAGGTGGATCTCTTGAGGCCAGGAGTTTGAGATCAGCCTGTGCAACATAGTGAGACCCCTGTCTCTACAAAAACAAAAAAACAAAAAACAAGGCTGAACATGGTGTGCGTGCCTATAGTGCTAGCTACTCAAGAGGCTGAGGTGGGAGGATCACTTGAGCCCAGGAGTTCGAGGCTGCAGTGAGCTGTGATTGTACCACTGCACTCCAGCCTTGGCAACAGAACAAGACTCAGTCTCAAAAAAAAAAAAAAAAAAAAAGAGAGTCAAAATATTTAAGTCAGTGTTTTCAAATATTTAGGTTACAAGAGTATAAGCGAAAGGTCCACAAGTATGTTGTGAAGACTAAAAATAGGCCTGCCTTATTCCTCCATGACAGTAAACGCTGCTGCAGTTAAGCAGGTAGGAAAGTCATCAGGGAACCCACGCTTCTATGTCATGCATCTCCACAACCCATGTGTTTGAACTCTTTCTTCCGATGCATACATCTCATTTACTCAATCAGCATATAAAAAGATAACTCAGCGCCATCAGTCATGCGCAAATAAAAACCACAGTTAAATGCCATTTTACACTCACTAAGAATGGCTATAATAAAAAAAGACAATAACAAATGTTGGCCAGGATGTGACAAAATCAAAACCCTCATACAGTACTGGTAGGATTGTAAAATGGTGCAGCTGCTGTGAAAACCAGTCTGGCAGTTCCTCAAAATGAGGTTAAACATAGAGTTACCATATAACCCAGAAATTCCACTCATAGGCATATATATCCAAGAGAAGTAAAAATACATGTCCACACATACATGAATGCTCACAGCAGCATTATTCATAGTAGTCAAAAGCTGGAAACTACCCAAATGTTCATCAACTGAGCTATGGATAAATTAGAATATGGTATATCCATAAAATGCAATATTAGATGACAATAAAAATAAATGACATTTACAAAAAGAAAAAAGAGAGTATCTATAGCAGTCCTGAACCTTGAACGTATGCTAAGTGAAAGAACCTGCTCATAAAGAACCATAGAGTGTATGATTCCATTTTTATGATATATCCAGAATAGGAAATCCATAGAGAAAAAAAGGAGAATAGTTATTGCCTAGAACCCGTGAGCCTGGGGAGAAATGGAGAATGAGTGTGATAGCTATTGGGTACAGGGTTTCTTTTGGGGGTGATGAAATGTCCTAAAATTGATTATGCTGATGGTTGCACAAGTCTGTGAATATAATACAAACCATTGAATTCTACACTTTAGATGGACGGATTGTATGACATGTGAATTATATCTCCGTAAAACTATAATAAAAGAAGAAATAACAAGGAAAAATCCCAGAATATTCATAGTCCAGATTAGCCAAATAGGACAGTGAATCCATGGATCAAAAGAGAGAGAAGAAACATATTAATTCAGTATGTGGTAAAATTCGCATTTCCAATCAGCAGAAAAAGTTATGAAATTATTTCATCGATTAGTTCAACACATTGTGACAGAAAAGTTGGCTACTCATCTGTGAAAGAAGAATAAAGTTAGATACTATGCTCACAGTATATATAAAAACAAATTCCAAATTGGCCTAAGATGTAAATGGGCAAAATAATATAAGTTTTATAAAAATAAGCAAATAATCTTATAACTTTGGCATGTAGGTCTTTCTAAACAAGAAGTAAGACCTTAATGTTCTAAAGGAAGTGGTAGACAATTGTGTTTACCCGAAAATCAAAACAATTTATGACAAAAATGATATAAAGTTTAAAAATGAGCAAGACTATAAAAATATAGTCTTATATATTAGAAATATATAAGAAATATGTATTATGTATATTATATAATATATATTCATAATATACAGAAAATATTCTTAATGCACAAACTACAGAAGGAGTTCTTACAAGACCAAAAGTTAAAAAATAATCAATTTTATTATTGATTGTGCATATGCTTTTTAAGGGAAAAAGATATGAACAAGTAATTAACAGATAAAGAAATTCATATGGCCAATAAACACTTGAAAATATACTCATGGAAATTCAATATAAACAATATAATTTCTTTTTTATCTACATGATTAACAAAAATTAAAAAGATTGTAAACATCTAATGTTGGCAGGAAAAGACATTCACTCTCATTTGATGTTGGTAGAAGATAAATTGGTATATCCTTTTGGGATCAAAATTTGGCAGTGTCGGCCGGGCGTGGTGGCTCACGCCTGTAATCCCAGCACTTTGGGAGGCCGAGGTGGGCGGATCACGAGGTCAGGAGATCGAGACCATCCTGGCTAACATGGTGAAACCCCATCTCTACTAAAAATACAAAGAATTAGCCGGGCGTGGTGGCAGGCACCTGTAGTCCCAGCTACTCGGGAGGCTGAGGCAGAAGAATGGCGTGAATCCAGGAGGCGGAGCTTGCAGTGAGCCGAGATGCTGCCACTGCACTCCAGCCTGGGCAACAGAGCAAGACTCCGTCTCAAAAAAAAAAAACACGAAAAACAAAAGACAAAAAACAAAATTTGGCAGTGTTTATGTAATTTTATATTCATATGATCTTTGCAGTTCCAATTCAGGAAACTAAACTTAAAAAATACCTGCACAGGTGCACAAAAATTTAAGTAAAGATGATTTATGGAAGCACTGTTTGTAATAGTAAGAAACTGCGAAAACCCCAAAAAGTCTGTTACTGGAAGATTATCACCTGAACTGCAGAACAGTCCTACCATACAATAGTACGCAATTGTTAAAATAATACACACTGACATAGAAAGGCCTCCAAGATCTATTCTTAAGGAATAAAAAATAAGTCTCAAAATAATAAACATGGAGAGAATCCATTTATATAAGACTTATATATAAATATAGATGATGATCCACAGACACCGTTACTATGGGGCATGTGATGAAAGATGGAAAGTTCCTCTTATTCTACAGCTGTTTGGTGTTTTTCAATGAGTAGGTTTCTATGTATGATTTCATAAATTTTAATTGATGCTTAAAATGATAAAGGACACAGTGTAGATTAATTCTAAGTTCCTTTCCAGCTTTCCGCATCTATGACTCTGTAACCGTCAGTAGCTACTGCCTCCATCTGCTTTCATCATTGCAGAAGCAGACAAGACCGTGCAAGATAGTCGACTTTCAGACTTGAAGCCACATCCGTTCTGCTAAAACGCACAGGTGTTTAGCTCTGTTTCTTTAGCCAATGACATGATCATATTACACTAAGCTTATCTTGGTGTCAAAAGCAAAGCTTGGGTTTGATGGCATGAACCAGGAGATGGCCAACAATGCGGTGCTTGAAGGCTGAAAAGAGTGCTGACTCAGAGTCTCCTTAGCTAGACTGACCGCAAAACTGAATACACAAGAGACTTGCAGAGAGGAAAACAGGGGCAGAGGAATGCAAGGTGCTCCGTGGTTTCCCCACCTGTCCTTTGACCTTTTGCTGTTTAGGAGAACAGGTGAGTTGGCAGAGAACCCACGGTGGCCGTCAGAGTGTTTGCTGTGTCTTAGGAAACAGACCCTGGATAGTCGTACTCTGGTGAATAAACTGTTCAGTTATTTAAATATTGCTAAGCATGGTAGGATATCTTATTCCAGTTTGGGTTGCAGCTATCACATCACCAGAAATCTATGTAAGACTCAGAAAAACTGGGCCCAAAATGTACACAATCTTCATTAGGAAATGTAGATGTAAAACAGCAGAAAATCTCTCAAGCTATAATTTCCCACACTTTCCAGTAAAAAAAAAAATTCATATATAAATATATATCATTTATATATAAATAATATATATTATTTTAATAATATATCTTTTATAATATGTATAAATTACTTATATATATTATCTATTATATATTTTGTATTATATATAATAAAATATATATAATATATTTTATTATATATAATATAATATATAATATATTTTTATTATATATAGTATATAATATATAATATATTTTATCATATATAGTATATAATATATAATATATATTTATTATATATAGTGTATTATATATAACATATTTTTTATTATATACAGTATATAATATATAATTTATTTTTATCATATATAGTATATAATATATCTATATTTTGTATTATATATTTATATTTTGTATTATAATTATACTTTGCATTATATATTTTATATTATATATAACATATTTATATAATATATGTCATATTTATATTATATAATAATATATAATATATATAACAGTAATATAATTATAGTTATAGCCACACAGAGAATAAAACTGGAACATGAAAGTTAGGAATTGGGACTTTCCCCTCTCCCTTCCCCCTCCTCCTGCTCCTCCTCTTTTTTCTCTCTTTCTGTCTCTCTGTCTCTCTGTCTCTCTGTCTCTCTCTCTCTCTCTAACACACACACATACCCCTCTTACTACTTCTCAAGGTCCAAATGCTATGTGCTTCACTTCCTTATGTTTACTTCTTCCTGCCTCCTGTCTGTCCATCCATCCATACATCTCTTTCTGTCTCTGTCTCTTTCTCTCTCACTCAGCTAGCTTCCCTCTCATTTTTACATCTTCCTGTCTTCTGTCTGTCCATCCATACATCTCTCTCTCTGTCTCATTCAGCTGGCTTCCTCTGCATTCAAAAGTCCAAAATGACCTTTATTTCAAATAGGCACTGTTATCTAACAACCTCATCTTTCGCTATCCAAATGCTAAACTGGAAAGACAAACGTCCAGTTGTGTCAGACCAGCCTAGGAGTTGGTTTCCTAGTTCTGATGGTTGCTCTTCATCTTAACAGAAAGAAAACCAGAAGAGACACAGCAGCAAGAGCTGCAGGCAGGGCTGGGCACAGATTCCAGGGGAAGGAGATGACAGTGGGAGGAATGGCCATCATTCCAAAAGGGCTGGATTGCACAGCAGGGCAGCATCGCAAGAGTAGGAAGGGGCTGTTCAACATTGCGGCCTCCTCTGCAAGAGTCACACCTGTTATTCATCCTCCGCTTCAGCGTTCCAGAGACGAGGCTCACTGCTGCGGCGAATCCCAGCGCCGGACAGCTCTAAGCAGATGATGGTTCTTCTTGGTGTTGGTTCTGAACCTTGCCCCTCTATGTCCACCAGCCTTTCATTCTAGAAGACACAACTGTCAACTCTGGGAAGACTCGGCAAGGGGCATATTTCTGAAAGTTCTGTTTCCACAGATGGTGTGAAATCAGCGAAGGAAAATGCTGCTTCTGTCCAGACAGCTCTTCCACTCTTTACTCTCACTCTATGAGTCACTGGGTTGACTTGATTTCGTTGCTGAACTGGGATTCCTTAACTTGCACATTCATTTATTCAATAAATATTTGTTTCATGTTTACAAAATAATAAGTACTACACTCAACACTGGGCCTTCAGTGTGACCAAGAGGCATAGTCTCTGTCCTCAGGGACCTTGTGGCTTAATGGGATATTATAAAAATAGTCACACATGTGATTATCACTGTGATGAAAGTGCTGTGGGAGAAAATACATGGAGCTATGTGATTGTAGGAGACCAGCCTGGCCTGGGTGATGGGGAATGTCTCTCCTTGGGAAGTGACACAGAAGCTGGAGGACAGGAGCACGAGGGATCAGTCCAAGTGGGCAGTGACACTACATCATCAGAGCAAGGAGCACCCGCAAGTCCAGGATGCAGGAGGGCCTCCGACCAGGTTGAGAAACAAAGAGGACACCAGCCTGGCTGTGGGTTTAGTGAGCAGCGCGGATTGCAGAGGGTGAGGAGGTTGCAGTCACAGCGTCAGAGCATGACCCGAAGAACAAAAGAGAGACATTTGAAGATTTAAAGCAGGCCAGTGACATTACCATGTTTTTATTTTTAAAAGATTACTGTGCTGGGTGCGGTGGCTCACACCTTTAATTCCGGCACTTTGGGAGGCCAAGGTGGAAGGATTGCTTGAGCCTAAGAGTTCAAGACCAGCCTGGGCAACGTGGAGAAACCCCGTCTCTACCAAACAAAATACAAAAAAAACAATTAGCCAGGTATGGTGATCCACACCTGTAATCCCAGCTACTGGGGGAGGCTGAGGCAAGAGAACCACTTGAACCCGCGAGATGGAGGTTGCAGTGAGCCAAGATCGTGCCACTTCACTCCAGCCTGGGCAACAGAGTGAGATCCTGTCTTTAAAAAAATAAAAATAAAATAAATTACTCTGTCTGCTCCATAGAGAGTAGGTCGGGGGAAAGGAAGAGTGAATGGGAAGAAACCAGGTAGGAAGTACCTTCAAACTCCAAAAGATAGACCGTGGCAATTTGGACTAGAGTGGGAAAGTTGGGCAGCAGATTTGGAAAGAAACTGACACATTTTAAGTCTATTTTAGGCAGAATTAGAAGACTCTGCGATTATATGGAAGGGAGTATGAGAGGTGATTCTTTGCAAGACATATTTATGGAAATGGAGAGCCATAGCACTGGACAAAGGTAGTGACTTCAGTGTGCCATCCAGTACGTAAGCGACTCACAGACATCCAAATGGAGACCTCAGGACTCTAAATGGGGAAAATGCTGAAGGCCAACGTCTGGAGCACAGTCACACATCACTTAATGAAAAGAATATATTCTGAGAGATGTATCATTAAGTGATTCTGTTACTGTGTGAACATTATAGACTGTACTTGCCCAAGCCGAGATGGTATAAGCTGATGCTCACCTAGGCTGTGTGGTATAGCCTATTGCTCCTAAGCTACACATCTTTGCAGCACATTACTGTACAGAATACTGCAGGCAATTGTAACACAATGGTATTTGTGCATCTAAACATAGGTAAAGTACAGTAAAAATATGGTATTACAATCTTATAGAACCATCATCGTATACGGGGTCCATCACTGACCAAAACGTTACACGACACGCAACTGTCATTCTAACTAGAATCCTCTGGGCATCCATTATCTAATTCCTCAAAAGCAAACTGTCTTCCATCAAGACACTCATAGAGAGTCTAGTTCTTTGCTCTTTTGTAACCAGGGAAATGTGATCATCAAAACGCAAACCAAAATTTTGTAAAGAAAGGATCTTGAATAAATATGTGTATCTTTGGTGTTTTTTGAAATCGAGACAGTGTCACAACTCAGCCATCATTTTTCACCCTGACACGACAATTTGATTATACTTTCCTCCCTGCTCATCTTTTTGTTTGTTGGAGTATGTGGTCGTTGTGTGATAGCTTCAGCAGGACACACTTACAATTAGGGCCCAATCTAGGAATTATGATGCATGCAAGCATTGCTCTGATAATAAATAGTAAGTGACACTTGCAAAAATAGTTGATCAGAAACCATCTGCTCAGAGCCGCAGTGGAGCAGAAGCCCAGGGCGAGGGGCGGTCCTCGGAGCATGTGCCTGTTGGCCGAGGAACCCAAAGCCCTTGGAGGCAGAGCAGAAAGGACAAAAACAGTACAGGACAGAGGCAGGCATGAGTTCAAGCCTTCTGAATTCCAGATCACTTACCTTGTATAACCCAGCCCCTCCTTTCACTTCATCAAAGCCCACAAAAGAGCTTCCCTCTTTTCAGCAGCCAATCTTGAGGGTCTTAGAACACCCTGGAGTTGGTTCAACCTGCAGATTCCCACCTTTTCGTCACCCGCAGGATGCTTGGAATCAGCCATCTGGGGTGCGCTGGGGAGTTTGCACTCACAATGACTGAAGGTGATTTGGATGCAGGTGATTCTCAGATGTTTGGTCTTGACTTGAGCATCTATTTTTCCCTTGTGATGCTAGTTTTGACTGACTACCAAGATTTAGATGAGCTGTCAAACTCTCTCAGGCCCCCACTCCCCGATGCCCCCATTTACCTGTTTTAATTGATTTGGTCTGAAGGTCCCTGGCCTATGGAAACTTTTGATTTGTCTTTATCCAAGCTCTGACAGGCCTCACTATGGGATGAGCAGCTTCTCCAAATGGCTGCGGATCTTTGTTAAGGTGCACCCAGGCTGCTGCAAGTGAACCTACAGCCGCAGCGGGGGGCATGGGGGCTGGGCCGTAGGCCAGCTTCACAGGGATAGTGGAACTCAGAAGGGGGCTTCCAAGGCCACCTGCTAGTAAGGATGGACATCGGGGCAGAAGTGTGACTGCAGGTGGAGGCCGGGGCGGGAGGGCAGGAAATGGGCTGGGGTGTCAGTTGGTACAGGGCAGATGGCTCCCTCCCCCTAGACTTTCTGCAGGGGGCACCCTGTCCTTCGACACTCCATGACTTTACCCAGTGGCTCCATTACTGCGCCCCAGTGACGACAGCATTGACTCATTGCAGAGACAAAGTAGCTTCTGTTTTGAGGCTCCAGTTTGTGCTGCACAGCCTGGGGGAGAAGCTTTCCAGTCATCTGGGGAGATCGCATGTTGCCTCTGGCCCAGGGCTGGCCTTGATGTTGTTGCTGGAAGACAAAAGGGCCTTCCGCGACGCAGGGGCCAGTGGAGAACCATGGTCAGCTTCCGTTCTGGCTCTGGATTTCTAAGTCCTTTCATCGCTCTTCTCTGGAAAGAATGACTGTTCTGGGGACATCTGCGTGTCTGAGGTTTTTCCTGCTAGTCAGACTTTCATTTGGAAATGTCAGCTGGAGCAACTTCCAGGTACAAGAGTCTGGTTCCCAGGCTGGCTTCTCCCCGGGTGCCTGGGCATCTGCCTGTGTCTCAGGCACACACAGCTCAGGACACACAGAGGAGTCAGCAGGAACCAGCTTCTGTGCATCAATCAGATCCAAACCCTGGTGTAGAGGAAAGTCCACATCCAGGCAGAGAGGACAGGGGCAGGCAGGCAGTCACGCAGACTAGTCCCCGCAAAGTGCTATTGGGCTGGTGAACGGGCCAGTTGACCACCATCTGAAGTCTGGCCCCCATCTTGCTGCTTCAGGGACCAAGAGCCATTTGGACTGGTGATGTTGACTCACCCTAGCAAAACTCACTAGAAAATAAGAATGGTGTTTTCTTTTTCTTTTCTTTCTTTTTTAGAATGAGAAATTTAACTGTCAGGTGGACCAGATGCTCACATCGGCCTGACACTTTCCCTCCCTGTGGGCAAGCTATATGGGGAGCTAAATACGGAAATGCCATTTGGAGGGAATGGAACTAGAGAACAGAGAGCCATGTTTTAAGGGAACCTGGGATTTGTTTTACTTAGGTATGGTGAGACACACAGAAATGGAAATGACTGTCATGAAGGAAAAAGTTCATACTCACAGGTCCTTAGAAACAGGAGGCATAGCACGCAGGGCCAAGCAGAAAGCACCAGGGTTGGTCCGAAAGCAGAGCAGGAAGGAGGGAAATATGGGCGGGAGCCTTTATTGTTGTTTCCAAGGGAAGGAGAGGGTAAGACAACGTAAGCTGGCTTAGGATGGGCTAGTTTGAATATTTCGGGACTCTGGGGTGTAGGAGCTGTTCCTGGTTGTCTGGTACCTGGCCCTGGGATGATTAGGGTAGGGGATAGTGGTCCAGAGTGTGAGAGCCCCACAGAGGGGGTGGTTGGGAGTGTGGGCTCTGGATGGGTTGGTTTGTATTTGAAAGGCATGATCGTGGGTGAGTTGTTATCTATCCCCAGAAATTGACGAACCCTAAGAAGGGCAGTCCCTCCAGGATCAGCAAGAGCCCCAGATGTCAAAGCATCAAAAATACAGAATAAAAAGACACAAGGGATTCATGCAATACATAACTTCTGTATTTATACGTGTATATGAAAGATTTGAATGTTAAAAGAGTCAATGAGTTCATTCCACAAACACTTATCAAATGCCTACATTGCATGAGGCCCTGTGAACAAGTTAGATATATTGTTCCTGCTTTCTTGGAGCTCAGAGTTTAGCAACCGTCTCCAAAATCCCAGGAAGTCTCACCTTCAAAATAAGGATATACCTGACAGTTGGATCTGACGCACTGTTGCCACACAGAGCCCTTCCTGATGAGCACTGCCCATGTGTGACTCTGTCTCTCCTTCCTCCAGCTTTCCATTCTTGTTCACCCATTTCTGAAGGGCATAATCCTTGCTTACATGGGTTGATACAACCAATTAAGTCGTAGACCGCCCTCTCTGGCCTGGTAGCCTTTCAAGTTCTTTGAGTGGCTTTCTTATCTCAGTTCTGATCAGTCCTGTGCCAATTTCATGGTTTCAAGGACATTTTTACAAGAACTGTCTTCAGGCTGGTTTCATACATCCTAAGAAAGAAAAATTGGGAAACTGATTGCAATGTATGATTTCTTAGGTGAAGATGTCCGAGAATCACACCAATTCCCACTGTCCCAGGGAGTAAATCCTCATCACTCTCCCCAAGTATGGCTTTCAGAGGGTACAAGAGAGAAAGACTGGAATAAAATCTCCATCTTCAGCCACTGTGGATTCGGAGAACATCCCAGGGAGGCTGTGTGTCTTCAAGAACCTCTGGCAGACACATTTTTGATGTACACAGCCCCATTATCTAAAGAGAGGGCCAACATTAGCACAGTGCAATGTGTGGATTATTTTAGCCTTTGTCATCTCACAGATCCAGTTCTACAAGGTGGTTTTTAGGTATTTTGTAGCTCAAAACACAGTTTTCACTGGGAACACTGTTATAAAATTCAGGCTCCCAGTCTGGTTCCCCAGAAACTACTTTACTTTCCCAAGGAAATCCAAATTTGGAGGTGAGAATCTTAAGCAAGAAGTGTGCAATTACCTGAGATGAAAATCCCAGTACAGAGCCAAGCAGCCAGGGGAGTGAGGCCATCAGCACAGAAACATCCAGGACCACGTCAGGGAAGGCCCCTGATCACACAGTGAGGAGGTGTCACCACGTGCCACTATCTGCAAACTGGGAGTTTGATGATGTAAAAACATGAAACACGGGTATCTTCCATGGGGCCGGTCCTACCACAAGGAGGTAAGTCTTGTTTTTAGCACTTACCATCAATGTTCCCCATCAGCATCATAGTATTCTTCCCTGGGCTCTCCACTCGCTGCTAAATATCTGTTATCGTGTCAGCTAGGATTGCATTTGGGCTCTACAAGACAGAAAATCTCAGATAAGCTTAAATAAGACAGTAAGACTTCTTTCTCCCCCATGTAAAAAAGCAATTATCAATGGCCAGAAGTGCAGAGCAATCATGGTTCCAGGAAATCCACCAGCCCCCAGACTCATCTTCTATCCAGAGCTTGCGACCCTCGTTCCCATCTTCCAGGGAAGTCACCACAGCTCTGGCCATCAGCAGGGTGCCCTGGGCAGCAGGAGGAGTGGCAAGAACAAAGGTACCCTTTTCACCCAGATGGTCCACTCTTTATGTCTCATTGGCCACAACTAACAACAAGAGAATGCTGGAGATAATCTTTTAGCTGAGCACCCTGTCCACCAAGTCCAATTAGGGCTCTGTCACTTAAGAGGAAGGAGAGAACGGTTGTTGATGCTGACAACCAGTAGTCTCTGCTACAGGGAACATGTGAGTACGATTTCTTATGTTGGCCGGGTGCAGTGGCTCACATCTGTAATCCCAGCACTTTGGGAGGCCGAGGCAGGTGGATCACGAGGTCAGGAGTTCAAGACCAGCCTGGCCAAGAGGTGAAATCCTGTCTCTACTAAAAATATAAAAATTAGCCAGGTGTGGTGGCAGGTGCCTGTAATCCCAGCTACTTGGGAGGCTGAGGCAGAGAATTGCTTGAACCTGGGAGGCAGAGGTTGCAGTGATCCAAGATCACGCCATTGCACTCCAGCCTGGGCAACAGAGCGAGACTCCGTCTCAAAAAAAAAAAAAAAAAATTATGTTAATGTCATCAGCCACATCTGGGGTAAGAGTAAGAGCTACCATTTATTACTTACTCTGCTTGTACAGGGTCCAAAACTAAGCATTTCAAATACATTCTCTTTTAATTCTCATAGGGATTTTATGAATCAGGCAATTATGATCCCAGGTTAGTGATGTGGAAACTGGGGCCCATAGTACACACCAGTAGGTGGTAGAGCTGGGATGTGCATTCCGTGAATCTCACCTTCTCTGAGACCTGTGAATATCTATAACTGTGATGGCGGCAGCTATTGTGTTTCCCAAGATTCAGGCCTGCCTGTGCAGGATGGGGGCTGTCCTGGCTGGTGGCAGGAGATGTGCGAGCTTCCTATGGCTGAACGTGGGCGTCACCTTGTTCCACCCTTGACTGGAGCTTGCCTTCCTGCCGGGGCAGGGCTCAGTGGAGAATCTGACTCTCTGCAATCCCCTTGCCATGGTTTGGCTCTCATGGGCTCACATGGTGCCACCTTGTCAATCCTGTTTTCTTTCTGTGTCTGCCATTGGTGGTTCCAATTACATCGTTCTTGTCCTGGGCAGAGAAAAGGACACGAACAGCAGCCCCTGCCAAATTAGAAATGTGCTGCTTTGCTAGCAGAGGTCATGGATCAGAGCCAAAAATGGTGAACAGGAAATGGAGCTGGGGTGGAGACCAGGAGGGGAGCCCATAGACAGGGGATGCCACGTCCTTGGCTATAGTGTCCACACACCAGCACAACACCTAGTGAGGGACTCCAAGGTGGTGTTGGAGGTGACCTAATCCAACACCAGCCCTGGCCAGTGGGTGAAATTATTATGACTATACCTACGTTGCAGACAGGAGCCTCAGATCAAAGAGATGCAGTCATTTACCCAAATCCATTCAAGTTAAAACATGTGTGGGCTGGATTCTTTCTACCACTCCAGAGATCAGGAGCAAGATCCGGAGTGAGGATCAGAGCCAAGCCTGGGGTCATAGAGGCGCAAACCCACTAGTGCAGCAAAGTAGAAACCAACAGACAAGGTCAGTTCATGAGTTGGTTTACCTCTGTATTCTCCAGAATATCCAGCCCAGGCCTAGGCACTTAGAATACAGTGGATATTGTGTTCTAATCACACCATTTCTCTGTGACCTTTGGCTTCACTGAGCTTTCACTGATCTTCATCGCCAAATGGAAAACAAGTGAGTCAGCCTTCCCTCCCCCACTGACAATGTTAACACAATGATCCTAAGAGACTCAAATAAAAGCTACGAGCCTGCTGGGAAATTATACCCAATGAGCTCTTACAACTGGCCAGACATTTGAAATACAGTCTATAATTTCATCCTCAGCAGAACACCATGAATTTTATGTGATTATATAAACTTTACCAATGAAGGGCCAGTAGCTCTGAAAGGTTAAGCAATTTGTCTAAAGACACACAGCAGAATTAGACTCAAAATAGTTTTTACACTAAAGTCCATATATTTCTCTTTTTTCCTCTTTCCCTTATTATTTTTTTCCTTATTTTTATTAAAATAATAATGCTAAAATAATAGCATTATTATTTTAGTTCACAGCAAACCTTGACTGAGCATCTAGCATATTCTAAGCACTGTAGATACAGTGGTCAATAAGATACAATCCCTCCCCTTAAAATAAGATTGCTTATGGATTCATGCAAAGAAGAATAGCTTGGGCCGGGCGTGGTGACTCACATTTGTAATCCCAGCACTTTGGGATGCCCAGGTGGGAGGACTGCTTGAGTCCAGGAGTTCAAGGCTGCAGTGAGCTATGACGGTGCCACTGCACTCCAGCCTGGGTGACAGAGTGAGACCCTGTCTCAAAAATAAATAAATAAATAAATAGTTTAGTAAACATGATACAGTTTTATGAGTGCTGGCCAATGTGTGATCAAGCATGACGGTCTCTGGAAGTTCTCCCTTCACTAAAGGGAGAACTTATATGACCCATGAGTAAAAACAAGCAGCAAATCCCCGTGCCTCTTGTAGGGTGCAGGGCCAGTTTACAGGCTGGATTTTGCAGACAGAAGGTTGATCTGAAGTGAAAATGTTTGCACAGTTGCCTTGGAAAGGTGCCTGGGGCACTGGCTTTGCCCGGAGCTGGCTGGTGGAAGGAAGAGCGTGCACAAGCTTCCTGTCCCTTCCTTTCCACAACCCCTGCTGTCTTGTCAAAGCACACAGCCAGCCTGTGAGGAGGAGGGGGGGCCACATCAGGGAGCCTGAGGCCTCACCTGAGGGCCCGCTGCCCCTGCTAACCCGAGTCAGGTACACTTGGCCTGCACAGCCTCTGAAACCAGAAAACTGCAAAGTCAAAGCAGCTTATGTTGAGAAGATTCCTTTTTGCTTCTCAAAGGAATAGCAGGGCTGTCTTTGACTCCTCTGTTGGGCTCCAGGCCCAAGGGTGAGGCCCAGCTCCTTCAGGGACCAGGCAAGGGGCTGTCTGTGGGAACCACTTTTCCAGAGGCCCCACTGGGCTTCCCAGGGAAGGCAGCCTACCTGAGCGCTCCCAGGAGCCGGCATTTACTCCCAGCCAGGGCCTGGTAGGGAGGAGCGACAGTATCTGTGCAGTTGTTATTCCTTGAGGCATTTCCCATAGTTTCAAAAGTTACCCAGGGTGTTCTTTTACAGAACAAATAGCAACTGGTCTCATACGTGAGTTGGGGAGGGCAATTGAGAAGGAAATCTGAGCCAGGGTTTTAGCTCACAAAATTAAACTGGAAGAAATCATCAGCTTGTTGCCAAGCCATTTTATGGAGCCCAAGACCTAGTTGCTAAGTGGCCGGACCCACGGAGCTTTGCCACCTCCTCTCCCCGCTCCTCCCTCTTTCTGCAGTGGCCACTCTCATGACCCCTCAGAGCTCCGTGGAGACTCTGACAACAAGGAAGTCAACTCCCAGCCTGGGAATGAGCACTGGGGAGAGGGGGTAGTGGGGAGGGTTGTAGGAGACAATGTACACCCAGGAGGGATGTGCAGGACAAACCAGATAGGACCAAGGGGATGGCCATTCCGTCTCCCAGCTGCCCAGGCTGACTCTGCAATGTGGGAGGCTCCTGGGGACAGCTGCACTCCTGTAGGGGCTGGGACCTTGGAGAGTTGGGCTCTGTTTGCCCCTCTCAGCCTTGCTTTTGGAAGATTGTTCCCTTTTTCAGACTTGGCCACATTCATCTGTCCCAGGGGCCAGCCATGTCTTTAGGTGGATGAACAAGACCTTGAAAGGGAACCGCTTTGAAGGGAAGAAGAAACGGCCAATTTCGAGCCACCAATAGGACAACAATCGGCTTGCAAAAGTTCCAAATATTTATTAGTTGGCACATAGAGAGAGAGGCAGGCACCCAGGGCATTGTGGTGAGATTCACAGTTCCTTCCTGGAGGAAAAAGTGGATCTGTCATGGTAAACAGCAGGGTCAGCCTTTTGGCCATGTAACCACTGCAACAGCACAGGGGTTTCATGCTGTGTGGTTGCAGGCCTGCAATTTGTAATTATTGTCATTTAGGACCTGTGTTTTGTGAGTGACAGCTCATGGAACCGTGCAGCACGCACAGGGGCTTGCTTGGCCCCCTGTGGTCCTTCTGCTGCTGCCTCCCTGGGATGGCTCCTCTGGCGCTGGCTCCCCTGTTCCCTGGCACCAGGTCCCATTTGGCTTCCTTTTTCCCCTCTCTCCCAGCAACCTTGGCCATCTTCCTGCACAGTGGGGGCCTGAGGCAGGTGTGGGGACAGGAAAGTCCGGCAGGCATGTTCCATATACCTTGGCCCAGGACATGGAGTTGCCTGTCCCCAATTCAAGATGGTAGCTGCTGGTGACCCAGCACAGGGGAGCTTCTTGTTTACCCCTTATCCAGAAAGTGATCTTGGTCTTGGCCCACAGGTGTCATCCCTTGGGAGGAACCATGAACTGGAGTTCCAGTCCTATGGGAAGGGGAGAGTGCCTGCCTTGCCCCAGCTCAGGGATGGTACGTCAACGTGATGGCTGGGAGAAGGGTGCCCCCTCCTAGTAGCAGGATGGGGTTCACAGGAGCCTGAGATGATCTGTGCCCACAGGGCGACATCCCTGTGTCCATGAAGAAGATTTTAATGTCTTCTTCTAATGTCTTCATTGGCTATTTAATAGCCAATTAAAAAAAACCCACCATGGCAAGTAAAGAGAAAAAGAGAGAGACAGAGGGAGAGAGGAAACCATCTGTATCGTAGTATCTATAACAGCACTCATTTTCTGCTTTTTGAGCAAGGAGCCCTGAATTTTCACTTCACACTGGGCTACAAATTATGCAGCCGGCCCTGGTGAGCACGGCCTTGGGGACCTTGACCAACAAAGCTGGCCTTGCCGCTTCATCTTATTCTCTTTTAACAGAATGGTTATGGTCAAACTATGCACTCAGAGCAGCAGCCAGCCAACCCTGGTGACTGACCTGGTGCTGAGTGGAAAGCACAGACACGCTTCCTTCCCAGACTTAGTCCTGTCTCCAGAAGTTGCCTGGGAGATGCTTCAGGGAGCAGAAACACTGCAGTGAACATTGGCCAATGGCTTCTTTCAAGATGATCATTTTAAGTCGAGACCCTGATTTTGCTTTCTGAATGGAGGTTGGTAGAGAGGCAAAGGGCTAAACTCCTTCAAGTAGCGGGTAAGAAGGCTCTACACCAACTGCCTGAGCTCAGCCACAGTGGAGTGGGGAGGCACCCATCATGGGCCAGAATCAAGCACAACTCTTACTTCTAATATCTCCTGGATTATCAGCACCAGTGGGAGACGGAGTAGGGGAGACAGAGTAGATAAACAATGCTTTGACCTGAGTCCATAAAAATGCATGGAATCTTTCAGGCTGAACTTCCTTCCTTCCTTTCTCTTTTAATGGACCTCAGGTGCACAGCATTGACTTGACCACACTCCTACATTCAAAGCAAACTTAGACCCATGAAAAGCCCTTCTTTTGCCTTCTTTTATTTTACTTTTTTCCCCTTTAGTTCTAACCCTCCACCCCACACACCCCACCCCACCCACCCTTCGGCACTTTGCCACCTTCATGAGGTGGCTATCATCCATCCCCTCATGTATGAATTTGTACATATTTATATTTACAGAAAATATGCTTTGTTCTTTTGTGATTCGTTATTTCAAATAATATCAACATAGCATTGCAATATCAGTCTCTTCCTTTTACTCACTTTTGCACTTAACAGTATGTTTTTGAGGCGTAATCATTGGCTCTCTGCAGACAGAGTTTCTGGCTTCCGATTGCTGCAAGAAATCTGGTGGTGTTAACAGCTCAGATTGACCATCCCTCTAGTGAGGACATCTCGGCCACCCAACAGAAGCAGCGCCATGATGAATATCCTGAGACATGCTCCCTTGTGCACAGAGGTGCACATTCCTTTTGATATACATACATATACATATATATGGATATGCAAAGATGTGTAATATGATATTTCTCTCCTGAATTTCACTAAACACTGCCTGGCTGCTTTCCAAATGGCTGCACTAGTCCACATACCAATGAGCTCCCATTCCTCCCACATCCTCACCACCAATTGCTTTTTCTCCAGCATTCTAGCTCCGGCCAACTGGTGCGGGGAATTTGTATTTCTCTGATATTTTAATCTGTACTGCTCTCATTGCTGGTGAGGTTGAGAATCTCTTCATATGCTCATTAGCCTTTGAGCTTCTCCCTCCGTGACAGGCCTGCTCGTATGCATCGCCTATTTTTCTATCGTATTTATCTTCTTTCTCTGCGTGATTTACAAAAGTTCTTTATGGTTTCTGAATACCAGGCTTTTGTCAGGTATAGAAAGCACCTGGAATCCCAGCACTTTGGGAGGCTGAGGTGGGTGGATCACGAGGTCAGGAGATCGAGACCATCCTGGCTAACACAGTGAAACCCCATCTCTACTAAAAATACAAAAAATTAGCCAGGCATGGTGGCATGCATCTGTAGTCCCAGCTACTTGGGAGGCTGAGGCAGGAGAATCACTTGAACCCGGGAGGCAGAAGTTGCAGTGAGCTGAGATCGCACCACTGCACTCCAGCCTGGGCTACAGAGTAAGACTCAGTCCTCAAAAAAAAAGAAAAAAAAAGAAAAAGAAAAAGAAAAAGAAAATGGATATATTTTCTCCTGTCTGTTCATCCAGTTTCTGTTGCTAGTTACAGAACAGAAAACTTTAGTAAAGCCAGTGACATCATTTTGCTTGTGGTTTTTTTTTTTTTTTTGATTTTTTTTTAAATAAAGCTTTTCCTCATCAAGACTCTAAAGTATTCTTCTGCATTTTCTTCCAGTTTTATAGTTTTAAAGCTTTCTACTAGCTTTATACCTTTGCCTTTATAGTTAGGCATGTAATGAATTGGGAGTCTTAAAAATTTTAGTTTCGTGGAGTACCGGATCGGGTTTCTATGATTCTATTTCACACCAACAGAGAAAGTGGGAATGAATCACCAGGGAAAGGGCTGGGACGTGGCCACTGCCCCAGAGTTTAGTGTGCAACCCCTCGTCCAGCTCAGAGGCTCCGGAGCCTCTCCCCTCAGTCATGCAAATGTGCTACGTGTCAAATGGCTCATGTGTTTGGGAAGCCAGTGGGTGTGTGAGGAGGGAGGTAGCACAGAGGAGATGGTGCTGAGCTATAGGAGGCAGGCATGGCTGGGCTTTATTTTGAGGCAGAGGATAGTGCCAGAAGCCATTTTATTTATTTATTTATTTATTTTGAGAGGGAGTCTCACTCTGTTGCCCAGGCTGGAGTGCAGTGGTACAATCTTGGCTTACTGTAACCCCCGCCTCCTGGGTTCAAGTGATTCTCCTGCCTCAGCCTCCCAAGTAGCTCAGATTACAGGTGTCCGTCATCATGGCTGGCTAATTTTTGTATTTTACTAGAGATGGGATTTCACCATGTTGGTCAGGCTGGTCTCAAACTCCTGACCTCAAATGATCTACCTGCCTTGGCTTCCCAAAGTGCTGGGATTATAGGTGTGAGCCACCACGCCCGGCCTCCAGAAGCATTTTAATCAAGAGCTTGGCAAGGAAGGAAGGATGTGTCACAGCACCCTGGTGCCGGCGGCATGGTATGGGGGTGGCTGGGTTGGGGGAATGGATAGTTCAGGAGACCACTCAGGAGTTGGGTGCTGTGTTCAGGTGGGCACTGGCGAGGGCTTGAAAGAAAGGATGAAAGCTGGAGGACACAATTTCGTGGTATTTGGGAAGTGAGTGCACCACCACCATCAACAGTGTATCTTGGCAATGAACTCGATGCAGACAGTGAGGCAGAGGCCATGACCTAAGCTGACTCAGAGATTCCTGGGCAGGCACCTGGTAGATGGCTGTCACCCACCACTATGGAGATGAGAACGCAGAACATGAACCGTTTTGGAAGCAGGTGGAGGATATTGCTGGGTTTCTGTCTTGGTCTGTCTGGTTGAGCTGTTGTCACAAATGTGCCAAAGCCCAAGTGGCTTAAACAACACATATTTATTGCTCACAGTTCTGGGGGCTGGACATCCCAGGTCAAGGTGCAGCAGATCTGGTGTCTGGTGGGGGTGCACTTCCTGGTTTACAGAGGGCACCTTCTTACTGCATCCTTATATGGTGTAGAGAGCAAGCCCTTGGCTCTTCATCCCTTTATGGGGAACCACTCCCATCATGAGGGATCCACTCCCACGACCTCATCCAAACACAATTACCTCCCAAAGGCCCTGCCTCCAAATACCACTACATTAGGGCCTTAATGTATGAATTTGGGGGTGGGGAGAAGAAGCCTTCAGTCCCTGGCAGTGTCCCACCTAGCACAGATTCTCTCCTCCCAGCACTGACTCTCTCCTACCTAGCACGGATTCTCTTCTATTCTTCAGAACAGTCCTCACATTCTAGTCTGCATAGTCACCTTGTCCACTATGCTCCCTATGCTTTGGGGAAGCTGACTCCAGGTCCAAGTTTCAAGGGGGCCTCTGAGAGTCTTAAGTTAATCCTCCATCCTTGCCTGCTGTGATGAGCTCATGAGGGCATGATCTAAGTCGGCACAATCAGAGAAGACCTTAGGACTTCTGCTTGACTCCTGAAGCAGAAACATGAGCTCGTTCTCACGCTCTGTTATCTCTTCCTCTCCTTTTCTCTCTGTCTCTCCTCCCTCTCCCTTGTTCTCTCTCCTCCCCTTTCTCTCCCCACCCCCACTTCTCTGTCTTTCTGTCTCTGTCTGTGTTTTCTCTCTCCTCTTTTTTTTTCCTCTTCTCTCTTCTCTCTCTCTCTGGAGGTTCTCTTCTCTCTCTCTCTGGAGGTGGAGAAGAAAGGAGGCCCACCCTGGATAGCCATCCTGGGAGCAGGCAGAGAGCCAGCCTGAGGATGAGGCTGAGGTCATCAAAGACAGAACAGATAAGTGGCAGAAACCAGGGCCTTGGGAGCATTATTACGCTACCAGAGGAAACCAGCTCTGAAGCCTGCTGATCTCCAGTTCCTGTTCTGTAAGCCAAAAATCCCCCCTAGAATTCAAATTTATTTGAATTCAGTGTCTGTTAATTGCTACTGGAAGCATACTATCTGACACAGAAGAGGAGAATTCTGGTTTTGAAATCATGAACATGAACTGGGACACTGAAGTAGAGACAGTGGTCCAGGTAATACAAAATTTCCATGACGGAGGGAAGAGAAGCGTGCCAACTCTTGTCAGCAGACGGTAGTTTGTACAAGTGGCTTCAAAACCTTAGGAGCAGGCTGCAAGAGTGACTCCTGGAGCAAGTCCACAGAGCCAGTGTAGAAAAGGAGGTGCAGGGTACCCCAGTCAGGGAGCTGGAGTCACGCAGCCCACCTGACCACTGGCTCCAGCGTCTCCACCCTTAGCTATGATTCAGGGACCATGGGGTCCAGCATCCTGCCTGCCACACCTACAGCAACCAGTGGATACTTCCTGTACTGCTACCTTTTGCCCACATGACTGAGCTCTGAATTGCATTGCGTAGGGACTGATTGGTAGCATTTAAGTTGTATCTGCAACTCTCACTGCTGAGGATGCAGTGTTAGGTGTTCTGCCTATGCGGTACAGAGAAGCTCGTCTCAGGAGGTGGTGAGTCCGCCCATCTGCACTTCCCGCATGGCTGTGGGAGAGTTAGGGCAAAGAGCTGGGACCAGCAGGGCCCTGGGCAGGAATGAGCACTCCCCACGCAGAGACTGTGGGAGGCCACAAACACAGAGAGAGGCCAACTTCAGCAAAGTGGCCAAAGGAGAGGTGCAGGGAAGGCGGCAGGCAAGAGTGGGCAGAACCACACACGGCCAAGTGTCCTGGGATGGGGGGCACCACATTTCCAGGAGGGACTATGTCACCCTGCCAATGCCGTGGGAGGGCAAGGAGAAGGTCTGAAAAATTCAGCTTCATCAGTACCATGTGCCAGTGCATGGAGATGTATAGTGAAAGGCAGCTATTGCACTCTATTTTTTTTTTTTTTTTTTTTTTTGAGATGGAGTCTTACTCTGTCACCCAGGCTGCAGTGCAGTGGTGCGATCTCGGCTCACTGCAACCTCTGACTCCCTGGTTCAAGCAATTCTCGTGTCTCAGCCTCCCAAGTAGCTGGGATTACAGGCACGCGCCACCAAGCCCAGCTAATTTTTTTTTGTATTTTTGGTAGAGACAGGGTTTCACCATGTTGGCCAGGATGATCTCGATCTCCTGATCTTGTGATCCGCCTGCCTCAGCCTCCCAACGTGATGGGTACAGGCGTGAGCCACGGCACCGGGCCCTTGCACTCTATTTTTATTGAAATTCCATGTCTATTTGTTTTAGCAGCTGGTAGGCTTCTGGTGGCCCTCATCAGAATCCTCAGGCTTAAGTGAGTGGTAGAAATAGAGGCTGGTTACTGGGTGCCTCAGGTGGGCATGCAGGCAGTGTAGACAGCACATGTAGACAGTGTGGAAATGAGTGGGTGGAGAGGGAGCACAGAGGACATCACACATTCGGTGCCTACTTCCAAGTGTGAGAGGAGCTCCCCTGGAGAGATGCCTGCATCCCTAGGGCTCAGGGCCCCGGCAACATTTGCCGGTGCTCTGGTGTTTCGAACGTCCATGGTGCAGACTAAGACTGTATGTGGCACAGGAGACGCCACCCTGGAGAGGTCTCCTTCTTCCACAGGAGAGGAAGGAAGGTCATGGCCTGGGGTTCCTCAGTCTGACAGGACTGAGGTCACACCTGTCCCTGGAGCCAAGTGCAGCTTTTCACCCAGCCACACAGCACATTCTCTGGGAAGGGATCATGGGATCACTGTCAGCTGTCAAAGCTCAAGGCTCAAGGCTCAGCCCTCTCCAGATCATTGTTCCTGTCTTACCTTCCAAAGTCTGGCCAATCAATCAACCTCAAAACATTGCGCTGTTAGGGCCCAGCCTAGCTGATGGTAGATCCCACTTGGAGGGGTGAAAAGAACCAGGAGCCCATGCCAGGAAACTGTCTCAGTTGTTCCTGATATCTCTTCTACTACTCAGGTGAGCATGGACTCTCAGCAGGGCCAGCACTTTCAGCTACTTCTAGCAGAAGTGACTCCGTGGAAGATGGCGGAACACATCACGGAAGCAGAGCTGGCTGGGAACCCCTGTGGGATATTGGGTCACCCTGGCTGGCTGGCTTCCTGGGTGTGAATGTGACTGAGTGTGGTGCATGGTGCGGGGCAAACAGAAAACAAGGGCCAGGGAAACCCATTACAGACACCTACATGACTCAGCACAGGCCCACAGATTGCTTTTATTTGCTGGGTTGAAAAATTTAAAACTTGGAGAGGGGAAAATGTTTCTACTGTGGGCATTTACATTGGGAAAAGAGACGGGCTAGCATCCTTTAAAAGGAGTTGGTCCCCATGTTGGGCTCCTCTGTGCCTCCTTTCAGGGCTCTGAGGATGCTCTAGCTGTCTGCCCAGCTGAGGTTAGCAAGGTCCTGGAAGCTGGGTCTCTTCTGAGGCCCTGGGTTTTCTAGGGGCAGAGCAAGGGCTGGCCATCTGGAGTCTGTCCTGCACCCCCCCTCAAAGGTCCAGCTCTTCTCATCTGACCTGGCCTTTATGACCTGGCAGGGCAGGGGCTGCAGACACACAGCGGGCAGCCCAAGTTGGATCCATCTGCCCAGGTGCACTCTGCCATGCCTTGGGGTTCTCAGCTTAAACTCGTGTCTAGCCTGCCTTGCAGAGTCACACCCGGTTTCTGCTGATGATGCCCAGCATGCCCCAGCAGATGCACACATCAGCTGACTCAGGACCATCTGCTTGGCCAATGGTTTCCACCAGTGATGGAAACCAGGCACTTGTGAGTTTCAACAGTCGTATTAGTCCATTGCCTTTGGGCATTCGGGCAGAAAACAAAAATGCTTTTTCTAAGTTAATACCTGTATCGCATTCCTTTGATTCCTGGCAACCACAGAGTTAGATGGTATCAACACCTCTTCGTTTCTTTCCTTTCACACTTGGACAGAGGTCCTGGTCCTTTTACTTCTTAGCAATATGGCTGTAGTGGAGATGAAGACTAGATAAGCTGTGGAGTTAAGACACAGGCATATGGCCAGGCGCGGTGGCTCACGTCTGTAATCCCAGCATTTTGGGAGGCCGAGGCAGGCAGATTGCCTGAGGTCAGGAGTTTGAGACCAGCCTGACCAACATGGTGAAACCCAGTCTCTGCTAAAAATACAAAAATTAGCTGGGCCTGGTGGTGCGCATGCCTGCAGTCCTAGCTACTTGGGAGGCTGAGGCAGGAGAATTGCGTGAACCTGGGAGGCCGGGGTTACAGTGAGCCGAGATGGCGCCACTACACTCCAGCCTGGTGACAGAGTGAGACTCTGTCTCAAAAATAAATAAATAAAAATTAAAGACACAGGCATGTTTGCCTTTTAGTACCCGGCTCTGCTACTCCTTCCTCTCTGCAGCCCCTCTCCATATCCACTCACTGCTCTCCTGCTGCTTGTGTTATTTGCACTCCAAGGCAAATGGTGATCCCCCTGTTGATAAAGTCTTCTCCTCCACCCACTACCATCTCCTTAGAGGCTGTCTCATGCTGTATTCCCAATGCCCTGCACAGTGTCTGCCCCATAACAGGTATTCACCATAGTCTCTGGGTGAAAAGGTGGGGGCGACTAGGGGAGAAAGAGGAGCAGGGGAAGGAAGTGAGCGTTATAATTTGGGGCTAGGAGTTACATTGCAGTGTAATATAACCAACTAATGTCAGTTATGGGACAAAGCTCTGGTGAGTTCTAAAATAGTACTTGAGAATAGTTTGTAAATGATCTCTTCTTAGAGAAAAAAATCTTCAAAGATGATCTTAGATAGCCCAATTCTGCTGAGTAAGGAAAAATAAAGTCCTGATAGCAGATTTTCCTTCTAAGGTTTTCATATAATTGACAATAAATTCTAGGCCCAATGGTCACTCCTGAAAAGTTTAGGCTGCAGCCATGTGGCTGCTCACGGCCACCATGCAAATGGAAAATGGGCACAGGGCATCTGTAGCAAGCATAGACTCCTTCTCAGTGTTCTTTCTCTCCAGCCGGACCCTGTCCCTTCTCCTAACCTCAACATCGGGACACTTGGCAAAGGACAGCAAGGATCTGTGGGGTTCTAGACCCTGTTCAGGAGCCATCTAAGACAGTTTACCTCCTCATTTCAAAACAGATTCATGGCCTCAGCAGTGGGGTCAGCTGGGATCAGTGAACATTCAGTCCATCCTCCCTTTCTGCCAAGGCTGGCCAGCTGAAAGGAGGCAGCTTTGTAGGAAGTGCACACCCACTCTGTCTCTATAGCACTCAAGGGTCCCAATCACCTGGGCATGTGGCTCACGCCCATAATCCCAGAGCTTTAGAAAGCCAAGGCAAGAGTATCACTTGAGCCCAGGAGTTCAAGACCAGCCTAGGCAACATAATGAAATCACATTTCTACAAAATAATTTAAAAATTAGTCTGGTATGGTGGTGTGTGCCTGTAGCCCCAGCTACTTGGGAGGCTGAGGGAGGAGGATTGCTTGAGTGCAGAAGTCCAAGGCTGCAGTGAGCTATGATTGTGCCACTGTACTCCAGCCTTGGTGACAAGGTGAGACCCTGTCTCTTAAAAAAAAAAAAAAAAAAAAAAAGGCACTGGCCAGGGCACTGTGGCTCACGCCTGTAATCCCAACACTTTGGGAGGCTGAGGCAGGCAGATCACCTGAGGTCAGGAGTTCGAGACCAGCCTGGCCAACATGGTGAAACCCCGTCTCTACTAAAAATACAAAAACTAGCCGGGCATGGTGGTGAATGCCTGTAATCCCAGCTACTAGGGAGCCTGAGGCAGGAGAATTGCTTGAACCCGGGAAGTGGGTATTGACTTGAGCTGAGATAACGCCACTGGACAGAGTGAGACTCCATCTCCAAAAAAAAAGCACCAACGCACTCTTCCTGGTTCCCTAATAGCAAGCATAGGCTAGCATGAGCTCACAGACATTCTGTGAAGGCACAGAAAGGCGACTCAATTAGCCTTTTGAAAAGTGCTCATGGCACTGGTTAAACATGACCTTTCCGGGAAAGGTGCACAGGAGTTGGGCAAGTCAACATGAAGTTCCAAGAGGCTGAATGGGAGTAACTGAGCCGGGATCCAGCGTCCTCCATAAGCACAAATTCAATCTGCCTTCTCACTGGGCAGTCAGCTGCATGCATGCTGACCTGGATATTTCTCCCTTCTGAAGGCCAGAAAGGTGGGCAATGTCCCAGCACCTCTGAAATGGTCACGTGGGGCCACGGGGAGTCTTAAGTCTCACCTGTTCTACACTTGTACCTTGAGTATGCTCTGGTGTTCGATGACCAGGGGAGATATTACTATGGGAACCAGGCTGTAGGCAGGTCCAATAAAGTTGGGTTAATGGCAAAAGTTAGGTTTTCCTCAATAATTCCTCCTCTTAAAGGTATTCAATGATGCTTTATTATTTTCACTTGTAGGTCTTGATTGTTCTAACTTGACTGAGATTAATAAAATCTTGAGTGCAGATATCCTTATCCAAATTGCAAACAGCGCCCTATATTCACAAATACAATACTTCCTTTGATTCAACCAAAAAATAACTATCGGGGACCATGTTATAGATTTGATCTCACCTCTTCAACCGTGTATCTAGAACTTAGTCTTCCATAAAGTGAAGGGATTGGTCTCCTCCAACTCTGTGGTTCTTCTTTCTTCCAGTGGGTATGAGGACTTCTCATAATGGCCTTTGTCTTTTCTTCTTTCCAAGCACTTTCTTCCCCACTGTGTCCAAGCTTCCCAATCCTCAAGCACCCCTGAAGCTATTCATATTTAATCTCTTCTCCTGCTGTCCTGGTCTGATCTCATTCTTTAGCTCATCCAACCTCAGTGTCCTACCAGATGCTCCCACTGCAGAGCTAAATGTTAAAATTTAGGGCCTGGAGCAAAGACTTCAGTCATTCTTCCTTTTCTACATATTAATTACCAAATTAATCACTCTTCAGAGAGAGGTCTTCTTTTCCCCTGTTGATCCTCCTGCAGGCCCCCAGAGCACAGCTCCATAGAATGACGTCTCTTCTCTCTGAATAGATGGCAATTGATCAAAGTCTGTCTGCTCTTTAACGTCCAGAGAGCACTTCAATGGTGTTTCTATATTTTCCTGCACTTGTTCCAACAGGTCTTTGTTTTTTGTGAGATTAAGCTTCCTGGTTTCCCTGTGCTTATCCACTCCAAGTCCTCACAAACTCACTCATTCAGGCCACATTCCTATCTTTTTAAAATAAAATTATTTACTTTTAATTGTGATGAAATAAACATAACATACAATTTACCATCTTAACCTTTTAGAGTAGTACAATTCAGTGGTATGAAGTGCATTCACATTGTTCTGCAACTCTCCCCACCATCCATTTCCAGAACTCTTTTCATCTTCCGAAACTGAAACTCTGGACCCACGAAACAACTGCCCATTCCTTCTCCCCCTACCCGCTGGTGACCACCATTCTATTACCTGTCTCTATGAATCTAACTACTGTACTACCTCATATAAGTGGAATCATCCAGTATTTGTCCTTTTGTGACTGGATGATTTCACTGAGCATAACATCTGAAAGTTCATCCACGTTGTAGCAAGTGTCAGATTTTCCTTCTATTTTAAGGCTGAATAATATTCCATTGTATAGATAGACCGTATTTTGTTTATTCATCTACTGATGGACATCAGGGTTGTTTCCACCTTTAGGCTATTGAGAATGATGCTGCCATGAACACAGGTGTACAAATACCTCTTTCCTAAATTCTCTTGGGTTCATACCCAGAGGTGGAATTGTTGGATCATATGGTCAATTCTAGCTTAATTTTTTGAGGAATCAACATATTTTCCACAGCAGCTGCACCATTTTACATTCTCACCAACAGTGCACCAGGGTTACAATTTCTCCACATGCTTGCTAAGACTTACCACATCCCTATCCTTTTCATTTAAAATACAATTCATCACAAGCCATAATTCAGGAGGGAACAAGGCCATGCAAGATGAAGTCTCAGGGAAGAATAAAGGTAACAGGTTTCTATAAGAACCAACAGTTAGGCCGGGTGTGGTGGCTCACCCCTGTAATCCCAGCACTTTGGGAAGCTAAGGCAGGCAGATCACCTGAGGTCAGGAGTTCGAGACCAGCCTGGCCAACATGGTGAAACCCCGTCTCTACCAAAAATACAAAAGAAAATTTAGCTGGGCATAGTGGCAGGCACCTGTATTCCCAGCTACTCAGGAGGCTGAGGCAGAAGAATTGCTTGAGCCTGGGAGATGGAGGTTGCAGTAAGCCGAGATCATGCCACTGAACTCCAGCCTGGCCAACAGAGCGAGGCTCTGTCTCGAAAAATAAATAAATAAATAAATAAATAAATAAATAAATAAATAAATAAATAAAATAAAGAACCAAGAGTTATTTTAGCAGGGCAGGGCAAGTCAAATTTTCCAACAGAAATATTAAAGATATTCTGTTGGAATATTCTGCATGTATTGGCAGCTACTTTTATAAATAAAATGTGTGTCTATAAATACACAAGTTTGATGTTCACATCAGTTAATGTAATGCATTTTTATGGCAGAACTACTTCATGCATCTAAGCACAATTCACAATTGCAAAAATATTACGGAACCAACCTAAATGTCCATCAGCCAATGAGTGGATAAAGAAAATGTGTTATATATACACCATGGACTACTACTCAGCAATGAAATGGAACAAAATGGCCTTTACAGTGACTTGGATGAAGTTGGAGGTCATTATTCTAAGTGAAGTAACTTAGGAATGGAAAACCAAATATCATATGTTGTCATTTATAAGTGGGAGCTAAGCTGTGAGGAGGCAAAAGCGTAAGAATAATCTAATGGACTCTGGGGACTCAGGGGGAAGGGTGAAGGATAAAAGACTACACATTCATGCAGTGTACATTGCTCGGGTGACGGATGCACCAAACTCTCAGAAATCACCACTGAAGAACTTATCCATGTATCCAAAAACCACCTGTTCACTAAAACCTATTGAAATTAAAAAAAAAATTGTTTATTTGGACAAGTGAAGGTGGGATTCCTTCAGAACCTTTCGTTATAGAGCTACATTTTTGGATCTTAATACAATTTTTCTTTTGGAAATCAGTGTCACTGACAAGAATAATCCCTGACCAATGGGACAGTAAACAATGACAGTAGCCAAGACTCCCAGAAAATCTCAATTTTACGTTTCAGGACAAATCACTTAGGTGGCTCTTGCTTTGAAAGAACAGAACAAGAACCTGTTAAATTAGGGAGAAAAACTTGGTTTTGAAGCTACCATCTACCTTGGAATTCACATGAAGAGTGTAGTCTACAGATGCCAGTGTCATTAACTGGGTCACTACCAGGCCTCTCTCTACTCCCTCCCGCTTCACGATCATCTGAAGTCAAATAGTTTTAAGATGGTGCTGGCAGAGCAACAGCCTTATAGTTCAAGAGTAACAATGAAAAATAATCAAGTAGGAGTTGAGGGGTTAAACTCACTGACTTCTGTGCACTTTCTCTCCTGAGTAGTGCTATTTGCGTTCTTAAGTATTTAATTTAAAATGATACAGAATGCCCATTTTGGGAATTTTATATTCATGGAAGTGGGGACTGTGTGCTGTAGCCTGCTGTTTGCAAGCCCTCAGCCCACATGGGGTTCTACAAGGTGTTTAATCAGATCCTAGAGCAGCACACGACTGCCATGTTTAATTATTCTCATTTAATGGAGCATTCAGCAAGATCCGCTTGGTTTGGCATCAATGATTATGGTCGTGGGGAAGAGGGGCAAGGGCCCAGACGCCCAGTCCCAGCTTATTTCATACACAGCGATGGAGGAGACTCTGCCAGGGCCTGAAGTCTCCATCTGCAGATGTGTATTTATAGCCAGCACTGATTTAGTTGAGGCAATTTACTGAAATGCTACCACTCTGAAGCCCTCTCCTGCACACAGCCTTCCTCATGGCTTTCACTGGGTCACAGGAAGGCTGGGAGAGCAGCTCTTTATTATAAGTCTTCCAACACCACTGCCTAATAGCCTGATTGATGGGTACTGATGGCCAGGACACTGGAAGTCTTACCCTTCATTTTGTTTTTTCACTAACTCAGCTCCAGCTTTGCAGCCAAAGGGTATTTTTGCATGTCAAGGGGGCTCATTATTTTTCATTTGTTCTACTTAAAAAACAGGCTGCTCTGCAAATTTTAGGCAGATCCCTGATATTAAGAGATGAAAAACAGAGATAAATGTTTTTAGAGTCTGCACATGCTAAAATTTAATCAAAACTTTGTAAGGATTTAAGAGGGCAGTACATTTTCTGGTATTAACATGAACTAGAGAGGGCTTGCAGGATTTATGTTTTTGTGTTTTTTAAAAGCAACTTAAAGGTCCCCAAATCTTGTGTGTCAGAATGCAAGAATGTGACATTTGGGGGTGATGCCCATTTAAACCTTTTGTAAAATACATGAGGAGATACTTCCTTTGTACTTGTTTCTGCCTAATTCCTATTACTGAAAGTCAGGAAACTTGCTCTTTGGTTTAATTTGGAGGTTACAGGTCAGAAATCAAATGCATTCCTTGGGTCTTGGCAGGTCTCTTACCATTTTCTCTCCTGTGGGTCATAAATAAATACAGTTTCCTCCTACCTGCCCCTAACTGGTGTTAAATAGAACCCATTTAGTTCTATTTTCTTTTTTGGGAGTGAGTAGTATGCCTGACTTGCTTACACTAGAGCTAGGGAAGTGGTTTTAAATGTGTTAAGCACAAAATCCACAGACACTCAAATGAACTGAACTTCTTTCTTACTAACCAGTCATTCAAAGGAGAAAAGTGTGTGCAAAAATCTTTATTACTTCTTCCCAGCCCCATACTCAACTTGGAAATTCTAAAGAATAAACACTGGTGTGATTTCAGGGGATCTGAGGCTACTTAATGATCCCGTTTGACCTGAAAGTATTGGGCCTTTGTCTCTTAGGTTCACACAAATGTATTTCTTGGTGGGGCAGTGATTGTCAGAGAGGATGGCTCTGCCTCAGATGGTGGCTTGTTTCTTGTGACACAAACGTTCCATCCGGCAGAAAACAGCAGAGTTAACTCTTAAAGAGGTTATGGTCACAGCTCCTCCATAACTAGAGAATTCATTTGTTGATCAGTCTAAATTGTATGCCAATTCTCTCCCTAAACCACAGATCCAGGTTACTCAGGCCAATTATTTTATACAAGGAGCAGGTGATTTTCCTATTCAAGCACTCGTCTATTATCATCATTACAGGTCTTTATTATTAATGTTCTTATAGTTATCTTTTTTATTTTTGGATGTGCCAATAAGAAGCTATGTTTTATGGCTTCATGATTTTGAAGGCTAAAAATAATAGGTGATAAAATTCTGCAGTTTAGTGGACTCCCAGAACAGACTCCAGGCATCTCAAAAGATAATTGTGAGCAGCAAAGGCAAAACTGTACTATCAGTCCCCTCAACTGTAACTTATGTTTCTAATCATAAGCCTTCTCCTAGCTATAGAGAATAGCAGGATAAAAGCCTAATATGTTAATTAATTTTGTCACATACTAAAATGGCCTTAATACATAATAGTTCACTCCATATGGTTAGAAAAACCTGCTTATTCTAAAATAAATTTTTTAGCAGACATATTCCACAAAATATTTGGTTTGTATCCAGTAAGTCATTATAGCAAGTCAATAGGTTTAGTTGTTAAGGGGTACATTTTGTAACAGTGTTCACCAGGATACCAAGTTGTTCAAAACTACATGTACTATGGGAGCATGTAGTTGGTTGGTTGTTGACTGGAAACATGTTTGTAAAAGCTTAACAGACCCAAATCATTTTGGCCATGTTTTTTGGTAGGGCCCTTTGGAGATGGACTTGAGAGAGACTATTCATTCCTTTGCTAGTATAGACTGAGAACTGTGTTTTCAAGAAATGTCTTCTGGTCTTGTCCTCAGGTATGCCTTTGGAAGATGGAATGGCTTTCCATTCAGCTAGGTTTTTGTCAGATTCCTTTATTTTCTCTAAATGATGTCCACCTTTCCATCTGATTAGTTGCTCTAAAGCAAATGTATCCACCCTTGATCAAAGACGCAGGAGAGCTGTATTCCAGGCCCTTGCCAGGAGCATAACTGTTTGTTGTTAAGCCTTTACTAAAGGCAAGAGATATTTCTGGAAAACTGTCTGATGAACATGCAGTTCGATTCCTTTGAAGTCTAGGGCATATCCCTGGATCCAACCCTTCCAACTTGTCTCCAACCCAGTTCTGTGGGCTCTACCTCCAAATACATTCTCACATGTAGCCTACCTACTTCTCTCCATTTTCACTGCCTTACCATAGGCATGCCAACACCATCTCTAGACTGGTCTTCCTCGTGTACTTTGCCTTATGCCTGGCATTGGTAAATTATACTCGTGAGTGGCCTATTTTTTGTGTGGTCTTGCAAGCTAAGAATGACTCTTACCATCTTTAAAGGGTATTAAATAGAAATTTGAAAACATGCAACAGAGGCAGTCTGTGACTCCCAAAGCCTCAAATCGTTCCTTTGCAGAAAAAGCCCCATAGAGAAAGTTTGAAGACCTGCATGGTCCATTCTGCTTTAGAAGTCAGAACAATCCATTTAAAATAGAGCTCACATCAGGCATCTTTACTGCTTCAGTGGCTTCTTTTTCACTTAGAACAAAATTCAAAGTCTAGCATGGCCTCCAGTTCCTTCGTGGTGTGGCTTTTGCCGATCTCTTTAAGCACATCTCCCACCACTCTACCCTTCCTGTTACGTCCTGGCTTCCGCTAGACTTCTTGAACACACTAACCTTAGGGACTTTGAACCTCATGTGCCCTCATCTACCCACGGACCACCCTATCTAGATCCTGATTCCTTATCTTTAAAAAGGGAGTGATGATGGCACCTACCTCACAGGGTTGCTAGGTAGGTAACACAAAGCTCAACAGGACCTGGCACCCAGGAGCTATTCAAACAGTATCAGTGTTTATAATAATTACTTAAGGTAGCCTGTACTTTACTTAAGGTAGCCTGTACTTAAGGTAGCAGGTACTTTTATTTCTGTCTTTCATGTTTTGAAGTGATCTTATGTCTGTCTCCCCATATTAGATTGTATGCCTGTGCACACAGGGGCCCTGGCCTGTTGATCACTGTTGGATTTTCAGCTCCTAGCATGCTGCCTGGTTCAGTGATGGGAAAGAAAAAAAAGGGAAGGAGGGAGGAAGGATGGTATCTATGTGGCCCATAAGGTCCTTATTCCCTGAAAATCTCCAGTCCCTGGCTGCATTTTGGAGGTGCACCTGTGTATTTCATAGAGGGCAGCTGCATGAAACAGCCTTAGGAAACCTACTGCTACATCCACTATGAGAATGTTAATTGTTCAATATGCCTCTCATGTAAAGCCCATATGGAAAACTCCTTTTAGGGCCAATTCTAAGAGTCAGTTTGCTTCCTCTGAATTCTTGATATGCTTTCTGTTCTTCAAAGATTGAGAGCAATGGACCTTACAGTGTTTCCCTTCACATCTGGATCCATGTTTTGTGTCTTTTGTCTTACAATGGATTCAAATTTACAGTTTACCTCTTCCTGATAATTTTTCGAACTCTTACTGTTTTTGTTTGTTTGTTTTTTGAGACGGAGTTTCGCTCTTGTTGCCCAGGCTGGAGTGCAATGGCGCTATCTTGGCTCATCGCAACCTCTGCTTCTCGGGTTCAAGTGATTCTCCTGCCTCAGCCTCCCAAGTAGCTGGGATTACAGGCATGTGCCACCATGCCCAGCTAATTTTGTACTTTTAGTAGAGACAGGGTTTCTCCATGTTGGTCAAGCTGGTCTTGAACTCCCAACCTCAGGTGATCCACCCGCCTTGGCCTCCCAAAGTGCTGGCAACACCAAAGTATTATTTTAATTATTTTTTTTTAAAGGCAATCTTGGGTAAATTACTTCACTTGAACCACAGTTCATGTGGTTGTAAATGGGAACCCCACCTCCTACCTATGAAGGATACCATTGGGGTTAAATGAGATGGATGAAAAGTTCAGAGAATAGTGTCTGCCACACAGCAGCTACTAAAAACTGCTAGGTACTCCTTCCTGAAATCGATCTGGGATTCTATGAGAAGGCAGCTGAACAGTATTTAATACAAATCACGGTCCTAAATGACCTGAAATAAATTCACATACAGTTAGACTGTTGACATGTTAGATCACAAAAAATCTACAGTCACCTGACACCACCATTTCTTATGTGGACTTCTTTTAAACATTTATTAAAAAAGCAAAATGTATGTTCATCTCAAATCTAACAGTTAAAAATGGTAAAGCAATACAAACAATGTGTTACTAGCAGCATCCAGTCATTAGAATCTCACCCTGCTTCTCGGTCTGATCTGTGCAAGCTCAGTCTCTTCTGAGCCTGCAGCTACCTCCATCCCTCATCGTAGTGCAGGCCAAACCAAATTGTATAAAATTAACAATTTAAGGTTAAATAAGCTTAAATAAGGGTGTTAAATACAAGACACTTCATCAAAGCTTCTGTACAAAGATAAACAAATCTGGCATTGTACAAGTGGTTCCGCTGGCTCACAGCACACAGGGAAGTTCTAGTGAGTAAGCAGATTCACTCTCATTTTTTTCCAGCAGAGCAACTATACAAAAGTGAACTAAGAGTTGAAGTGACTACTGACAACTCGGTGAGCCATTTACAAGGCATATGTATCTTTTTTTTGTTTTTAATCAGAACACTGTTAATATTCAGGCACCATTTGTTCCTGCAAATAAATAAGTCTCTAAGGTAACTGCATCTGAACTAATGTTAAACACAACAGTGCTTTTTTTTTTTTTAATCCCCCCACAAAGCTTTTCCAACTATGTACTATGCCTCCTTTCTTATTGCTATGGTAATGTGGCTGTGGAAATAAAACTACTGTACATCCAAAAAAATAGAGCACCTTTAACATTAAAGTATATGTCTGATTATTTGTTCTCATGTTTATTTTACAATACTAAAGCCCAAACTATGGTAAATTGCTTTACATCTCTACCAGGTCACCTGATATACAGGAAATAAAACTCAACTATCTTCCCTCTTGAGGTAAGCCCAAGCCAGAGCATTGTTTTAGCAGAGTCTAAAAGAAAAAGGTCTCAACTGTCGCCAGGGTTTACATTCATCTTCACACCAGGAGTTACATTCATTCATCTTCACATTGGCGCTGCTCTCTGCCGTGGCTACCGAGAAAGAGTCGAGGCTCCCTATCCTGCTGTGGTGAATGGTGCTACACAGAATGGAACAGCAAAAACATCTACGATTGGTTGAAAGCACACAGAAAAACCACGTTTGTGACTTCAAAGGGACAAGGGGCATTTCCCAATGGTCCCTTGATGAGGTGCGGACTGGCTAAGATTTTTTGTCGATGGTGGTGAAAAACCATTCTGTGAATTTCCGCAGCTGAGCTGTCGCGGTCTGGGACTCCTCCTGCAGCCTCATGTTGTCCTGTCTCAGGTGCTGCACTTCTGCTTGGAGAACGGCCTTGTCTTGTTTTTCCTGGTCAGAGTAGAAATAAACTGAGTCATGGAGACTGACTGATACATTCATTCCTCCTAAGCTGGGCTACGAGAATCTTTGATTCTTATTTTTACTTATGTACTTTTTGAGGGGAGAAGGGGTGACTTTCTTCAGTGAGGGGACTTTCCTGATCCTGATTCCTGCTGATGACAAAGGGATGGGAATGAACACTCCACACACCCGGTTCTTTCATCTCATTCTGCTCCCACAGGGTGCTAAGATAGCCTTTATATAGGAAGGGTGTTCATCGTAGTTTATATTACCCTCTATCCAAAAAAGGGAGACTACAGTGAGGTTAAAGGTAATACCCCTTTGACAGATGCACAAAACTTTCTAAGTAGAAAATTGGACTCAGCAGAGCTGTTACATATGTTTATAATAAAATATGTACTTAGGTCTTTCATTCCATCAAGCTTTCCTGCTACACTATATTTCCATAATGACCCTTAAAGTCTGCCATTAAAAACTGTGTAAAAATAATCAAGACTTTCAGAAGAATCACATCTGGAGTTTCCAACATGTAGCAATAAAAAAATGTATAGCACCAGTTTCAGTTCCCCACCCTGCTGAAAGGGATGCCTTGCCCTAAATGAACAGAGGCGTCATTGTCAGATTGTAACAATCGGTATTTCTGTACTGGAATCTAACTCGACCACTAAAGCCACCACATGCCACCCCCAGCACTGTGCAGGAGCACTGAGTGAGGTGAGTGGACGCCCCCACCCTTGGCATGTCTGGTCCTGCCCTCAGGCTTCCTCGTTTCCTGAGCCCTTCCGAGGCCCTCCCCAATACCACCTGCCTGGTCACTGGCCCAAAAGATGCTGGTCCTCAGAGGAGGTCTGCATCAGAGATGACCACTCACTTTGCTGTAAGGAAAGACTCACTTCGCCCTGGATAGACTCACTTCGCTCTAAGAAGCAACTGCAGCCCACCCTGGATAGACTCACTTAGCTCTAAGAAGCAACTGCAGCCCACCCTGGATACTGACTCTGCCCGGACATTCCTCACCATGACTCTTCGTCCCAAGACAGTCTGAGTCCCACAGCTCAGAACATCTCTGCTGCGACTCAGCTGCCCACCTCTCCACATCCCTGCAAACCTTTTATTGTGATCCATGGAACTTGGATTCTGCCATGAAGACTTTGTGCACGCTCAGTCTCTCCTCCTGAAATTCCCTTCGTCTTCATGCTCTAAGTGAATCCTGGCTCCCTCCTGAGGACACCGTCCCCAGCAGCTCACTATGGGGGTCGGGCAGGCAGACAGTGCATCCCCTATTGTTCAGGCCAGATCTCCGCTCCTTCCTACAATTCCAGCTCCTCTAAAAAATGTGCCATTAGGTCATGAGACCTGCTACCCCTCCTGGCTGCAATTATCTACTGTATCCCTAGTCCCAACCATCATTACGGGAAGATTCTAGAACCTGGTTTGCTCTCTTCTTCCCATCCCACTCCTGTCATCTGTGTTGATGATTTCGAATCCACTGAGATATTCCATCTGACACTCTGGCCGTTCAGCCTCTCCATCGCTTTCTCTCAGTGATCTTCAAACCCCACCCTCCTCAACCCCCACTCCCATGACCACATCCTATACCATGCTACTGTCAATGACTGCACCTCTTCCTAAAAGTCTCAAGTTCCTACTTCTTGACCACCACCTCCTGTCTTTTAAAAATAATTTCTCCAGTATCTACTCCTCCAGTAAATGAGAGTCCATCAATCTTATCAATCTTACTCTTATTTTCACTGTCCACCAACACCTCCACCCCAGCCATTCCCCAGCAGTGACATTATTTCTCTTCAACCAGCCTGGACTCCAGACTCTTTGGTTTATTCATGCCTTGTACTCGCCCTAGGGTCCTTGTCTCTCTCTCTCTCTCTCTCTCTCTCGTCTTGATTTCCTGTCTAAACCTTAATATTGGTTAAATTCAACTCTCCAACGATTCTACACTTGCAGCTGGAGATAAGGTGACCAGGCATCTCAGCTTGCATGGGACTTTGCCAGTTCTAATATGGAAAGTTCCATCTCCTAGAAAACTTCTCCATCCCGGGCAAACTGGGACAGCTGGCCACCCAAGCTGGGGAAAAAACACACAACCAGGAAAACAGGTATCGCTTTAACTTATGCTCCAAATTAAAACGTGCTTTAGCGTTTTTTTTGGCAAGTCTCCCAAATATACCCAGTTGGTTTACACGCTGTGGTACACCCATATCCTCTATCCACAAAGCTCTTATACTCCTTCCCACCACTCTTAGCCCATGACTAGAAAAAAAAGAAACAATCAGAGAAATTTGCCAACATCTCTGTCTGGACTCTGTGTATGTGAATGAACGTGTGCATATATGAACACATGCACGTGCACACACACTCTGCTCCACTCTGGTAACTATGTATGAGCTGTCGTCCCTACTCCTATCTAAGGCCAGCTCCCTCCTTGTGACTAGATCAGAACTCCACCCACTTGCTCTTCATCCTCATCATGATTTCCCTCCCAATGGAATCCTTTCCTCAGCATTCTCACCAGCTACGATTTCTCCCTTCTTCAAAAGCCAAACCAAACCATCACAACAAAAACCTTCCTGTGATGCCCCCCCGCTTGCTACCGCACCCCATTCCGTTTCCCTGGACAGCCAACTGGCTCTCCAGCACAGGGTTGATGGAACAGAGCTCAGCAAGTATTTGTGGGATACAGGATTTAATTTCTTTTGAGGACGGACCATGTGCAGGTTGACATGTACAGCAGAAGTTCTAAGGGCTGTGAAGCTGATTCAAGACAGAGGACAGGACTCATAGAGACCAGGCTTTCTGGCAGCAATGGAGTCCTCTGAGGTCAGCTCATACAGAGTTGGTGCAACTGATAACTCACTGAACTAAAAAATGCTGGCCCACCATGCTTCTACTGCACACTGAAGATTAGCCACACCAAGGGCTCATCCTCATTTACTCATATCCATTGAGATCCCCGCATCCCACAAAATGAAATACATCAGCTGCAGGTCAGCAGATGGCGTGAGCCCTCAGGAGCATCTGTTTGTATTTATCATTGGTTTTTGTGTAAGGCAGTTTTCTTTCCTGAGTCTCTTCAATTTATCTGTAGTAGTTATAAGGTGCTGATTTTATAAGACAAAGAGTTCTGATTATGCTCTTCCAATTGATTACCTTCCGAAGGTCGGTTTGGAGTTGTCGAAGAATTAATTCCAGCTGATTGACTTTCCCGGTCAGTGGTGATGGAGAACGCTCCCTAGCAAATAAGGAGAGAATTAGAAAGATTAAAGAGAGTCAACTGAGCATTTTTTTGGTCAAGTTTTCACTCAAAAAAATGATTTCATGTGCTTAGAGCCCAGCAAGCAGATACGTTATATTATGTCAGAATGGGAAAGTGTCTATATTGCTGATCTAGTGGAAAGCCCATTCTGGGACTTTACTGATTTAAAAAGAGATCCAGAATCTCTATAGATATACGAGTTGGTAGGAAAACAAAAGATATATTATTTAAATTGGTTTAGCCAATGGAGACAAGGTAGACCCAAATGAAGTCCTGGGAACCAGTCAATTTCCCCAATTTGCCTTTCCCTATGATAACAATATTATAAAGCTCGTTACCAATGTGAACATGCAAGTTAATTAAGTTAATTCCAAGTTCTATATTCAGCTCACATGGAAGATGGAATTAAGAATGGATGACACAGGTAAAGAATACACATTTCACGGGGAATGAACATGTCATGAATATAGGGGAAAGACTGGGATGTTCCCAACATATTTCAATGGAGGGCATGAGGCCGGATCAAGGACCAGGTTCTGGGAGGGGCCATGCCCTGGGCTGGTGAGCACGTGCAGCCTGGCAGGTGGAAGGCCAATCGGCGAGTTATCCCTGCCTGGTGCTGTTGCAGTAATTCAGCAGCAGACGCTGACCTTGAGGCCTCTTCTTGCCCTCTCTGACAGTGAGGATCGTCACCGTGGGCACAGGGTCACAAGTCTTGGCAGGCAGGGTGTGCCCATGGAGCAGAGTGGTCATGCAGCCAAGAGTAGTCTCCCACAGCAGGGCAGGGAGCCAAGTAGTCCCACTCAGTCCCTTCTCTGGATTCTTCAGGACTGGGAAAGGGCACGGTGCAATATGGTCGCCTGCCTGGCTCAGGGTTAGTCGGTTAGCCAAATCTTGGCTAATCATGCCTGGAACAGCAGGAGGGAGGGGTCCACAGGGGCTTACATACCCAGTTGTGTCCATGAACTCTTTTCCACTGCCTGGATCTACACATAAGGGCAGCTCTTGGGCCCCTTCCAGGTCCTGCCCATGCTGCATATCTGTCAGGGTGCAGAAGGATGCCACCCTCTGGTCTGGGAAGGGGAGAAACACACACAGAAAGAAGGGTTAGTAATCAATGCAAGGCAATGTTTCTTTGTGGAAATGCAATAGCTAAATAAAATCTTTTCCCCCCTTCAAACCAGTTACTGCCTTGTTTTGGAACAAAACAAAGAAAAACAAATTCAGGCAAGCTTCTGAGAAGGAGAAAGCATGGAGATTGGCTGTCCTCCTACTGGGCTGTATGGCCTATGCACATCACAGCCATGGGGACAATTAGCAGACACTGGATTTGCTAGAGCCAATTTGCTTTCTTCTTTCCACATCCCAAGAAATGCCAAAGCTGCTGGCTATGCATGAAATAATAGCTGGATAATGACTCGACTGACAGAACCAAGGAGAGGGACCTCTCTCTCAAGTTCTCCCCAAACCCAGAGAAGGTTCTGGAGACAGAACAGCCAGGACACATGTCCCGCTGTGCACCCCCAACCCTCAGGGCGTGAATAACCATGCAGACGTGCAGACACATGAAATATACAGAAAAGGTTACAGGATATCAGGAGCCAACGAGCAGCCCCAGACAATCACCTAGATAGGACGTGTGGTGACAGAGCAGCCCCAGTTCTTCATCTGAGTCAAGACCTGAAATAAGATTTAGAATTTTCCTATGAACAGGAGTATCTCTCTATACTTGAGAATCTCGGGGGCCCACAAAATGCGGTTGTGTGAAGTACAGCGTGTGTGTGTGATGGACCAGGGGAAACCCTTGAGAGCCAGTATCATGTAACTCCAATGCAATGAGATGACACATTTCATGTTTTCACTGTTGGTTGGAAGCGGGGCTGTAGGGTACAACAAAGACATGTGGTATGCCATACACACATGGATCCAACCATGAGCATACACAACTGTGGGCTTACTTAAATGACTCACTCCACAAATCCAAAGAGAGTGGTGGTAAGAGAGATTAGCTAAGTAATCTCACTAGAAACACTTAAAGGAAGATCTGAGGGGCTCAGTATGTACAGCAGTAGTACCAATGATCAGTATGACTACAATGCCTTATCTTAGCACAAGGACATCTTTATTCTTGGCACTAGGAACTTAACATTCAATGTTTTAAGAGGTCGGAAGGAAAGGGAATAGAATAGTCTTAAGAATGGGTGCCAGACTGGCCCGGCTCCGGGGGCTGAGCACTGAACAAGAACAGTAATCCAGAAATGCTGAATGGCATGCAGAAAAATATTCTGTTTTTGAACCATGTGGAAGTGAGAACCTCGCCATCTATTCCATGATCACTTCACCCTCATTCCCTGGAGTCTCTCTGCTTGGTTTCTGAGCACACGTTATGTATCTACAGTAGGAATCTGAGGTATACAGCAGGTGTGTCAGTGCTGTGGCGGTCCTTTTCCTATGAATTGGTTAATGCTGGAGAGACTGCACTTGGATCCGTGTCAGGAGTGCTCCGCTCTTAATTTACCCCACTCTGCCTCCCTCTGGCTGCTGGACAAGCCTCCTAATGAGGCTACCTGCTTGTTTGCTTTATGGCAGGTCATTCACTTCCAGTTAATTAAAAAGGATGGTCACATTGAAGCTGCCAGGAACATATGAAGTAAAGCCAAGGCTGTAGGCTGTGGCCATGGTGCTGAAAGCACTGTCAGTGCCCTGACAGAGGCCTGAGCCCTCCTGAGTGCACCCAGCTACTGATTGCATTGAGAGTTCTCCATCCACGTGGCTCCATTTGCTAACACACCTGCCCTAGGCAGGCAGATGTCTTTCAACTAATTCTGTAAAGCTCCCCACATCAAATCTTCCATAAGATGATAAACATTCTATAACTATACATTCCTGAGCATCATGTTACCAATTTGGTACTGCATAGTAGGCTTTTTGCATAAAGTAATTTGCAATTTAATTAAGATCAACAACATAATTGGGGCCCTGCCAACTTCTACATATGATGTGACGTGCACAGCAGAGCTGGGGGCAGAATCCTGGCTGGGCTTCAACTGCTCTAGGGGCTGGGTGGTGAGGTCTGGCCTGCAGTGGTGTCCAACATAACCCTCTGTTCCGTAAAGAGCCCAGAATATGGGAACACATCACATTTTAAAAAACCTTTAGGAGATATATTTTTATTCCATAGTGACTTTACTGACCAGAAAAGGAATGGAAAAGAAAATGGATAAAAATTTGTCTAACTCTTAAGAGTTTCATTGACTCATCCTCGTTTTATGCAAGCCAGCGATAATTCAGTTACGTTTCTTTCTCAATGTATTTGGGTCTGGTGGTCAAGTCTAAATACATGGATGAACATGCCTTAGCTTCCTTCATTTGTTTTTACCTTAATTGATAAAATATCCACATATTTAACAGAAACAGAATTTGCTACAGGCAGTCATTCAGACATTCCCTAGGGAGAAACAGGGTCCTACTGGTCAGGAGGCAAGAAGCCAAAACCAGAGTTTTGCCAGCAATGTAATTTCACAAACAGGATTTCACTTTGGAATTGAAAAGCTTGGGAGGCTGAAATGCAAAGAGAATGCTATTTGATTAAGTACAGACACCAAACTACTTTATAAAATAGCTAATCTTAGAGACAGTTTCCAGTGGAAGCTTTATGCCCCTTCAGCTTATTTCTGTGATGATAAATATTCAATAATCAAGCAATTACTGAGATAGAATCAAATGGCACCAACAAAACCATCAGAAAAGACAGGCACAAGAATAGGAGCTTCACGTACACGGTCACAGTTGGTACAGACCCAATCACCCACACTCCACACGTGCAGCCTCTTCGGTTTTCTTGCCCGTGCGAGCAGATCTGGCTAAGGTGGAACGCTGGGCATGGCTGACACACAAAACAATCCATCCTTTAAAATAATCTTTTAAAAAATCTTATTTCAATGTCAGTTTCTTATCTTTGGTGCATTTAGCACTAAACAAGAAGATGAATAGTCAACAGGCTATTCCATATCCTAGAGCCAAGATGGCAAAACAGATGACTGCAAGTCACTCCCATGACCCCGTCTAGGATGCCTGCAGCAGCAGGAATGTAAGGCCAAGGCTGGATTGGCAGGGGTGAATGGTCTGATCAACACGTCATGTCTGTTGAACGTGAAGGCCAAAGCTGGATTGGTGGGGGTGAATGGTCTGATCAACACGTCATGTCTGTTGAACATTAAGGCCAAGGCTGGATTGGTGGGGGTGAACGGTCTGATCAACGTGTTATGTCTGTCCAACGTAACGCCAAGGCTGGACTGGTGGGGGTGAATGGTCTGATCAATGCGTCATGTCTGTTGAGGGTGAGGAATAGGACGATAGCGCCTGCCCTAGATACATGCCAAATGGGACACCCAAGTACGAGGCTAGTTTAAATTAAACCTATTTCCACAAATACAGCTGTTCTAATATGTCTTTGTTAGAACTGCAAACTAAAGACAAAGTAGGGTTTTGTAGTTACATGTAGAAAATTAAAAGTTTTGATTTTGACACCTGTGCTTATTGCATTGCAGAAAACTGACTTAACTGGCCACTAGGAAAGGAAAAAAGGCTGCACTGTACTGTTTTCCACCTAAAATTCTCTGCTTTAGACTTTTGGAAGCCCATCCATGCATGTAGAAAGATAATGGTCTAGTATCTGCCTATGAGTAATTAACGAGAAGAAGTCCTGAAATTATTCTTTATTTAAGAAACAACTATTGCATTGGCCTGAAACCATTTTAATTTACTTTTGAGATAATTTAAATGGATTTACTATTCCAAATTTGACTTTGCATTTTTCATCCATGTGGTAGTCATTTTTCTTTCCATTTTTTTTCACTAATTATGTTACCATTAGGAGTTACTCAGTAAGTCACATTTTGTTTATATTTGTATACACACACACTCTCTCTCTTATACACACAGTGGTCAAATATCAATAACTATAGCAACTTTATCAGCTTTAAGCTGAAGCTTCATAACAGAAAAAGTTCTCATCATAAAAAGTGATGTTTATTATGCTCTTTAAGAAACCAAGGGCCTAAAGAACACAACAAATTAAAGATACAGACTTCGAATTTTTGGAAAATACGGTTATGTGGAGCATTTCATTGCCACAGTGGTGCCTGGAATGTGAATTGTTAACTCTGCATGTGTCTTTCACATTGATATTTGCACAGGAGCACACACACATCCATGCTCCCAAACAGCTATGGGAAGATGGCGATCTCCACCACCAACTGGGGAAGTGTGGAAACCTAGGAGGACAGGCCTTCTTAGGGCAGCAACATGGAATCCAGAGTCTAAGATCACTAGTTGGTGATTTTACCTTTGAAGCCTATGTTCACTGAAAACAACATTATCCATTCAACAAATGCTAAAAACACACCAACTGCCTCTTTCTGACATTCTGATGAAATCCTAGAGCATCTGAAGAGACTCCACTTCCCTTCCCCAGCTTCACTGTTTGACCCATAGCCAGGTTTTCTGGTCGGGTTTGTTCCCATTACCATGTTTAACGGGGGATGAAAGGCATTATACACATTAATCAGGTACCCCCAAACTTGACATGATTCTACGTAACAAAGGGTATGATAAGCACTGCAGGGTGGCAAAACTATGATCTTATTGAACTAGATAGACCATCAATTTCACTTAGGAATTCTGACATGTAAGAAGGACATGTCTTGCCCTCCAACAAACAAAATAACTGCATACATTAAAACAAAGTCTAAAATGTGACTCTGCCAGCTTTTCAAACTTGACCTTACAGCATGTGGGAGGCACAGGGCATCCAACTTACTTTTGCCTTCTTAGACCTATGAAGGACTGTTTTTTTGTTTTTTTTTAAACTGTTTGGGTAGAGATATGTTATTTGATCACTTATTAATTTTTTTAAATGCACAATATTTTTCTATTGGAAGCTTTTTAATTCTTTTTAATAACTTTCTGTCAGCAAATTCTCAGGAATTAGATTTCTGGTTAAAAGGTGGGTACAGTTTTCTAGTACTAGTAACATATTATCATATTGCTGAACAAAAAGATGGATCACTTTATAATCTTTATAATGATACCAACTGTGAGTATTCTTCATAGCTTCCTAGAGTTACTGTATCATTTTTCATATTCAAAAAGTGTGAGCTGGTAACTCATTATTCTTTAAATTTACATGTGTGGTTGAACATTTTTCACCTTCTTATTTATTGTGCATTTGTCTTTTGTGAAATTTATATTCACATTCCTTGACCATTTGTTTACTGTGGGTTTGGTATTTTTTTGCTCGGTAAGTTCCTTTATGTACTTCAGGTATCCTGGTTTTACCTATCACATTCTTTAGAAATCTTTTCCTAAAGTCCAATATTTCCTCTTTTATTTTAACATTCTCTTTCAGGCTCCCATAATTCTAAATATTTAAATACCTTTATCTGACCATATTACATTTTGTATGTTCTCTCACTACTCCATAATTAAAGCATAATCTTGCTTCCAAAACCACAATCTTACTTTTACTTTTTCTAAAATTGACTTTTTAAATACCTAAATCCAAATGGAATACATAAATTCCTTACCCATGTAACTCTTAAATATATTCAGATTTCTGTCTGAGCTCTTAATTTTTCTTCAAAAATTCTTATTCCTATTTTTGAATTATGCTGTTTTAATTATTATTAAGTTATAATAGATCTTTTGGTCGAATATCATTTACCTATTTTCCAAATGGAGGCAAATTTCGTTTTTCAACTATTTTTCTTGAAATTGCATTAACTCTACAAGTTAACTCAGGAAGAACCGTCATCTTTACTACGAATCTTTCTATCCATTTCTAGTCTTACATATTAAGACTTTCCAGATATTAAAGCGTTCCTTGGAATTCTCTCATATTTCTGATGGTTTACTTCTCAAAGAACATGTTAATTCAATCTTACTGATATATCTAAGGTGTCTTGTGACTATTACAGTGGAAACCTGTCTCCAAAGACAGCTGCCAACAACTCCTTCCTCCCTGTGTGCACCTGCCATCAAGAGGTACAGGTAGAGTCTATGTCGCACCCCTGGAATACCGGCCTTGTGAACTACTTTGGCCTAAATAGAATGTGGTGAATACAATGTTCTGGGACATTCAAAACCAGGCCTTAAGACATCACAGAGCTTCTGCTTTTGCTCTTCTAATTCCTTAAGCCCCCACGTGAATAAATACAACTACTCTGCTGAAGGGCAGGGGTCTCACTAGGCCTCAGCCATTCCAGACACAGACAGGTGAGTGAAATCTCCTTAATGCTCCAGATCCAGTTGAGCTACAGCTGCATACAGCTGCCTGAGTGACCCCAGCTAAGATCACATGGAGCAGAAGAACCACCCAGCTGAGCCTAGTCAACCCAGAGAATCATAAGAAATAATAAGCTATTGTTGTTTTTAGCCATAAATGTTGGGGGTGGTTTGTTACATAGCAATAGGTAACTGAAAAAATTAATAACACTTTGAAATTATACTTATAAAAATATATTTCAAATATATATAAAAAAATATATAAAATATATAAATATATATTTATAATATATAAAAATAAAAATATATATTTTATTTAAATAAAAAATATATATTTTATTTAAATGAAATATATAAATAAAATATGTAAAAATATATATTTGAAATATATAAAAATATATTTCAAAATATCTAATTACTTTACCTATTTTATAATCTCTAATTAAACTTCATTTTGATCTTTTGTATTTTCTATGTATAAAACCCTATCTAAATTTTTTTTATCTCCAACATTGATCCTTTTCTTTGCATTCCTTGTTTAAATGTCAAAGATTCCAGTATAAAAATTAAAGGGCACGGTCTCAAAGAGCACACTTGCTTAGTTTCTGGACATAAGCAATCTGCTTATAAACATTTTCTATTAAGTACTATGTAACCATTTGAAATAAAGTAGATATTAGTCTTTGGGGGTATCTCTCAAATCTTAATTTTTGAAGAAATAGGTTCTAATTCTATTAGATATACTTTTTTGGGACAAACTGATATAGCTTTTAATTACTTCACCTACTGTAACTTTTTAATTAAAGTTTTTCTTTTATTAAACTAAACTCTTGCCAATAACAATGAATACTCTTTTCAATTTACTACTGAATTTCATCTAAGCTTTCTCATACTAATATTAAAGACTGAGATTGTCTTATCTTTCCTGTGTGTACGTGTTTATCAGGAAAGAATCCTATCATGCAAGAAGGCTGCTTCTGAATTTCAAAATATATATATCTATACACAAGGGCATCATTAGTCTTTGAAACTCTGAAAACAATTAACTGTAAACTTATTATTTTCAGGTAATATATTTGGTATTTGGGGATATTCCTGGGTGACTTTTTCAATGCCTTCCATACCTGGGCCTTTGACTGTTTCTTATGCTCCCTGCAACGTTTTCTTGCAAGAAATAATCTAAGTACCTTATCCACCAAATGTATTACTATACAGCTGCTTGATGTGCCTTAGTAATTAAAAAAACTCTATGTCTCTTTTTTAAAATGTCACCCAGAGAACATATTAATTAGAAAATATAGAGGACTGAGATCCACTTGGGGCCAGAAGCTGGGGGTTAGGGTGGTATACCAGTATTTTGTGCAGAAGGAACCAGCCAAGTAGGCTGCCAAGGTTTGCAGAAAATTAAGTGATCAAGTGCATCATCTTATACCATTAAAGACAGAAAAGAAATTTTCTGGGTAAATAAAGAGCCCCACAACTGGGATCAGCCAAGGTGGGCAGGTTGTGTGTATGTGCTACAGTGAATTAAGGAGGGTGTTCTGAGCTTGCATCTCTAGATTGTCCTTTGACAGGTTTCCTTCTGCCTCTACAGCTAATTACTAATACTGTACATTTACATATTTAGATTTACAGGAAACCAAGTTCTTGAGTAAGGACAGGGTCTCGTCTTGACCAGATTTTATGGGTTCAGGCTGGCCTGGTTTGCATTATGGTGGGGAGCGCAAGACCCCAAATGATCACGAGGTCTCCATAATCCAAGCCAGGGAGAGGTAATAACATTCCTATGCTAGAGGTATCTGGGGTTTGAGGGGTAAGGCAGAACCCACTGTCCTCTGCAGGGAGATGGCACAGTTCTGCACAGGTCATTTTGGTCCCACTGTCTTCTTCTCATGTTAACTTAACCTCCTTTCTAATATGGTTCATTTGTACTTTTTATATTTTGGATCAAATTTGCTATTGGTTTATCAATATTCAAAGAAAAACTGAGGTTGTTAGTTTTATTTATAAATTGCAGTGTAATTTCAATTGCCAGTTGTTTTTTTTTTTACAACTTACTTCATTCCTTTTCTTTGTGTGTTTTTCTTTCACAGTTTTTGTGGAATCTTTTTGAAGTACAGTTAAGTTAGTTAATTTTCCCTTTTTTTCCATTGAAATAAATGCTTCTGAAACATATTTTTCTTTAAAAGCTACCCTCTCTCTGGGTGTAGTCCAGATTTAGGAAGCATCTTTTTCATGATCCTAAAAAAATTGCTCTTGTCATATTCATTAATTCTTCCCAGTATAATTATTATTACAGTAACATTTAAAACTTTCTAAATGGTCAGATTTTTGTGTTTTGCTTCTCTTTTTCTTATTTAATTCTATTATCATTGCCTTATGGTCAGCAGTGTGGTCTGGAAACATGCCTCCTTTTTGGAGGGAGCTTACTGAGTCCTTGTGCACAGAATACCTGGCTCTCACCCACAACTATACCATTTATTATGGTCCTTGCACTAATAGAGTTTAAAACATTTAAGTAGTCATGATTTGACAGCTTAATTTGGTGCCTCTGCTCTATTCTTAAGTGGTATAGTAAAATCTAAATTCTTAAACTCGCGTCCAATGTCAACTTTAGCCCTTAAATGAAGGTGAACATATCATATGCCAAAATGTGTAGCATAAATGAGGTAGACCAATGGTGGAGAGGCAAGTCTGCCAGGGATCAATTACACTATTGGATTTTATAGGGATCATGGGATCTCAATCCAATAGGCAGGTAAATTCCATTTTCCAAGCCTATTTTCAGATATACTGACTGAAATAGGGGCACAGGATTATTCCAGGGAAGTCTGAGGCAATAAGCCTTTTGAACTGCGTTTGTTAGTTTGCAGCAATGACATAAACAAGCATATGGACATGTTTTGGGTTATCTTTTCTTTATAATGTTTACTCTAGCTCAGAAATGGCCTTGAGAACTGGTACAAAAAGATAAAGTCATGAGCAGGGCAACTGGATTATCTACCTGAAGACATTTCTTTTTAAAGTGCTAAAGAGATTGATCACGCTCATCACCACCATGCAACTCACGAGACAGGGGAGCAGGTCACTGGGATACAACCTGAGGCAACACTGATACAAGGGAACCTGATTAGCCAAAGGAGGCGCACATTCTCAACCGAATTTTCATAAGCTGGCTACTATCTCACCATGACATGCCACTCTATGGAGCAGCATCAAAAATTAAACACGGCATTAAGTCCTTCCACATTATTTTATCTATCAATGTTAAAGGTCAATGCTAACTCCTTCCGCATTATTTTATCTATCAATGTTAGGGGTCAGTGGTAACTCCTTCCACATTATTTTATCTATCAATGTTAGGGGCCAGTGGTAACTCCTTCCACATTATTTTATCAATGTTAAAGCTCAGATAACCAGAGTCTTCTCCTTTGGCAAACAGAATACTACATTATTTTCTGTTTAATTTAGGCATTCATGTATCTGAGGGCACTGGCTAGGAAGAATTTCCATGTCATACTTTTTCCCTTCTGTGCCAACTACCACCTATACTCTTACTTCAGCTTAGAAATAGTTGTTGATAACGAAACCACAGAACTAGAGGTTTAGGACTAGATGAAGCTTTCCTTACAGGTTCTTTGGTTCTTCATTTTATAGATGAGAAGACTGAAGCCCAAATTAATTCAGCACATGTCCAAAAGGATTACTATTTAACATTCACCAAGTTCATATTTGTAAAAGACCTAGAAGAGTATTGGGACAAAGTGTGGATGTCATAGTAGGTAAGTGACTTGTCCAAAGGCCTATGGCCCAGAAATGGCTGAAGTTATGACCAAAATCCCTAAATTTATCATTCAGTCCATGCACCATTTTGCCTTCTCTAATTCCCTGGAAAAAAAATGCATGTTCTAGCAGTCATTTTATTCTGAAGGAACATTTGAAAGGGGTGGAAGGGAACCAAGTAAAGACATAAATGAGGGTAGATACAGAGATAAGGTGATAAATATTGTTTGAAATCTGAAAGGTGATCACAAAATGCAAAAGGATATAAGAGGTTGAGAGCTGTGCTATGAGCTGGGATAGTTCCGGGCTGCACAAAACTGTGTGTATTGAATACCTACTTACTCCTTGTTACTAGCGCTTCTCCTTTGGTTATCTTGATATGTATTTGCTAAATACAGATAAAATAATAAAAGAGGCAGCCTTCCCTTAAGAAACTCATCTCTTAAGAGACAGGCTTGAGAATGAAGCAGAATTCAGTGTGTTAAGTACTCTGCAGATAGTTACACAGTGAGGCCACACAGAGATCTTATCTCTGGTCTTATCTCTCCTGAGGCAGAAAGATCTGGTCAGAGTGAGAGACTGCAGTGTGTAAAGAACACCCCAGGGAAAGAGAAAATGGTGTTACCTCCCCCCTGGGTTGCTCTGGACAGAGGTAAAGACAGCGTCCCTGTGCTCTGGTGCTGGGTCATGCCCAAGAAAGTGCTAGAAGCATGGGGAGCCCAGGAAACAACTAGACCACTAGCCTGGGGCTTCTAAAATATGCAACTAACTTCTGGTAACATCAGAGAATGAGGGTCTCCCCACAAGGCAGACAGGGCTCTTCTGAAATTTCTACGAGTGAGTGGTTTGTAAAGAAAGCAGTCTCGTTCCTTCCATTTAGGGAGCAGTGAGCGCATATTCATGTTGCAGAAGCTTCCTCCTAGCAAGCTGCCTTTTACCTACTTCCCTCGTGTCCACTTGAGAGTGGATTCCAACTCCTGTTCCCAGAGGCTCAGGATCAGAGGCACTGATACCAACTAGGTAGAGCAAAGCCACCATCGGGCCTCCCTAACGTATTACGCTAGTCACAGATGAGGGGCAGTGAGCCCTCAACCTTCTGCATTTTGACTTCAAATGCACCTCCCCTCCTGGGAAAAGAATTTGATTATGTTTCCTGAGGCCTGGTGACACAGGTGATGGGGCTGTGCTAGCAGAGACTGAGAAGGGAAAAGAAATGGGGAGTGAGAAAGAGAAGGAAGGGCCCTCAGGCCTGAGAAGGCAGCAGTGGACTCGGGCGCCTCCAGGATGCTGTGACTCAGTTACACCATGAGAGTCTCACAGAACGCAGGGCATTAAACAGCCCCTACTAAAATGATCCTGCCTCCTTTGTCAGTCCTAGCTGCCAGGTTCCCCAGTGCCAGAGCCTGCCATCGTAAAAACTCACTGAAGAATGCAGCGGCAAAGGGCAAAAAGTCGTAAGTCACGATCCCGAGAGCCCCAGGTTTACACAGTATCACCGTGAGGTCCTGAGGCTGCACGTGAAGCAAGCATCTTCCTTGTTTTGTCTACCTTTATCTGCGAGCTAGACAAAGTTGTTCCTGAAGGGGTAGCCTCATCCAAAAATGACAGAAGACAGTGTGGCAGCTGGATGGCTCTTAGAGATTGGCTAGCCCACCCACCCTCACTGACCCACATTTTAAGAGGAGGAAGCTGAGGCCTCGACAGGTAGAGACACTTGCATGGGTCAAGCCGATCACACTGTAGTCTGTGTTTACACCAAGTGAACGGACTCCTCAGCCTGTGCTCGTTTGGCGAAGCCCAGTAGCTCCCCCCTCCTAAATGTGTCCCCCACATTATACCTCAGTATGCTATGAGGAAAGACACAAGGTGCTCTCCATGTAATTTTTATTCCCACATCCTTTTGGGTAGCGTGAAATGCTGGCATCTGGACTAAGACAGCTAGTAAATTTGGCCTTGAAGAAGACCGACAGACTTTTGAGACTCTGGACAAATGCAGCTCTTACAGATGGTGCCAGAGCTAGAATTCAGGTTTTCAGATTTCTTGCCTAGTGCTCCTTTTACTAAATGACATGGTCTCCCTTAGGAAATGTCCTCAGTCATAGCCCAAGCCAGCCCCTGCTTGTTTTCATCGTCCAACAAGGCAAGGCATTCAAAACTCTGACCAGATGATGGGAGACAGACGGACTCCCCTAAGATGCCGCACAGGCCCTGCAGGAAAGCACTCCCAGGGTAAGGGGTGAGGCCAGAGGCTGGTGAGTCTTTACCTTCAAATGCCCGTGCAGCGTCCACGAGGTGGGTCCAATCTAACCCTGTGGCTGTGTCTGGGAGGGGCATCAGGCCAGGATCTGCGCACTTGGACTTATCTGATAAGGACCCATCAGAGAACCAGAACTCATCTAAACAGAAACAAAACCGGAGAGTCAGTCAGTCACGGGCACCATCCCAGAGTCAATCAGAACACAGGCACCACCGTCCCTCCCAGAGTCAGTCAGTCAGAACACAGGCACCACTGTCCCTCCCAGAGTCAGTCAGTCAGAACACGGGCACCACCGTCCCTCCCAGAGTCAGTCAGTCAGAACACGGGCACCACCGTCCCTCCCAGTCAGTCAGTCAGAACACAGGCACCACCATCCCTCCCAGAGTCAGTCAGTCAGAACACAGGCACCACCGTCCCTCCCAGTCAGTCAGAACACGGGCACCACTGTCCCTCCCAGAGTCAGTCAGTCAGAACACAGGCACCACCGTCCCTCCCAGAGTCAATCAGTCAGAACACAGGTACCACCGTCCCTCCCAGTCAGTCAGAACATGGGCACCACTGTCCCCCCCAGAGTCAGTCAGTCAGTCAGAACACAGGCACCACTGTCCCTCCCAGAGTCAGTCAGTCAGAACACAGGCACCACCATCCCTCCCAGAGTCAGTCAGTCAGAACACGGGCACCACTGTCCGTCCCAGAGTCAGTCAGAACACAGGCACCACCGTCCCTCCCAGAGTCAGTCAGTCAGTCAGAACACAGGTACCACCGTCCCTCCCAGTCAGTCAGAACATGGGCACCACTGTCCCCCCCAGAGTCAGTCAGTCAGTCAGAACACAGGCACCACTGTCCCTCCCAGAGTCAGTCAGTCAGAACACGGGCACCACCATCCGTCCCAGAGTCAGTCAGTCAGAACACGGGCACCACTGTCCCTCCCAGAGTCAGTCAGTCAGAACACAGGCATCACCATCCCTCCCAGAGTCAGTCAGTCAGAACACAGGCACCACCGTCCCTCCCAGTCAGTCAGAACACGGGCACCACTGTCCCTCCCAGAGTCAGTCAGTCAGAACATGGGCACCACTGTCCCTCCCAGAGTCAGTCAGTCAGAACACAGGCACCACTGTCTGTCCCAGAGTCAGTCAGTCAGAACACAGGCACCACCGTCCCTCCCAGAGTCAGTCAGTCAGAACACGGGCACCACCGTCCGTCCCAGAGTCAGTCAGTCAGAACACGGGCACCACTGTCCCTCCCAGAGTCAGTCAGTCAGAACACAGGCATCACCATCCCTCCCAGAGTCAATCAGGAGTCAGTCAATCAGAGCACAGCACAGGCAATGCTGTCCCCTCCCAGTGAGTCAGTCAGCACAGGAACCACCATCCCCTCTCAAAGTGGCCAAGATAATTTTTCCTGCTCTTAATGGAAAAAGAAAAAATGAGGCTGCAGTTGCCCAAAAGGGATGTAGTTGGAAAAATGGAGGTTTGTAAAAAGCAGCCGAGTCTGCACTAGTGAGAGGTCGGCCAGCATGTAAAGGCAGGGATGGCAGGAAGATTAGAATCAAAGCCACTGTATACTATTGTAATTTCGCGGTTTTCTTCCAGGGGGCTTCTTTTGAGTACATCCAGGTCTGACTATTGCAAGAGAAATCCTCATTTTCTTCAGGGGAGACTTTCCTCTTTTTAAAAGTGTTGCAGGGTTTACGTTGCTGTAAGAAGTATTGGAGCAATCTCCATCCTGATTTATAAAGCTTACTGAGGAACACTTCTAAGCTGGGCACCACAAACTTGAGATGCTTCAAATACCAATTGATTATAAAAATGTAGTAAGACTTACTTTGCTTTTATTAATACATGAGATTGAGGATGTTATTTTACGTACAAAGCACAAGTGGTTGGATTACCTTTCTGACTTAATAAGATGGTTTTATCAATGGCTAAAGCAGAAACCAGTCACCCATCCTGTATTCAATGTTGGGTGGTTTTCCTTTGGCTATGAATGGACATTTTCCATTTCTTTTTCTCCTTAAACTCTCATCAAGGTACTTAAGTGTTTATGTCAATAACAATACTCGTTAAGAACTTATTATGCATCTGAGGACAAGTTCTAAAAAGGCTTCAACTGGACTTTCTTTAATGTGCCTTTTCTGAACCTGCCCAGAACACTGCATGCAGCTGCTTGTGAACACATCTGACTAATTAGACCAATCAAAATAATGACCACCTGGCTGTCTGAGCCTGCAATTATGTTAAGTAAGGGGGCATAATTAACCAAATGCACCTGTAATTTTTATTCCCACATCCTTTTGGGTAGCTGTGAAATGCTGGCATCTGGACTAAGACAGCTAGTAAATTTGGCCTTGAAGGAGACCGACAGACTTTTGAGACTCTGGACAAATGCAGCTCTTACCAGATCTCTAACAGTTACAGCTACGCCAATTTTCCATGCTACCTACCACCTTTAGAAGTTGGGGTAATATTCCACCTAATTATTCCCTGCCTCTGTTTTGAAGGGAACCCAGTAATGGATATATTGTCCACATTGTTTCCACCCTCCCTTCTCCACATGCTTTTCTTTGAAACAACACTGGTTCTTCCTTGTTCTATTTGTTCTGTGTGTGATGTGCTCGTCCTTGCCAAGAAGTTAACCAGCAGAGGAGGGAAGCAGCAACATAGGAGTGGGAGGTGGGAAGGAGGGCACCCAGCACTCACTGTTTCCCAGGAGCATCCTCGCTCCCTACTGGGCAAAGACTGGGCTGAACTGGCTGTCAGGTCCTGTCTCAGTTGCTTAGCAAGAAACAGTTCCAGAAAGGTAAAGAAAGACTCTCAAGCAGAAAGGTAAAGAAGCCCAGGAATCTTCCTTCACTTAAAAAACACTTCCTTCTCTCTCTGCAACTCATATGCTGCTTTGCTTGAGGCAAGTTTTCTGCACCAAGTGTCAAGAAATTATATATGGAGGCAGCAATTACTTTTGTCACTGATTTCCACATGGCTGAGCTCTTCGGGAAACGGTGCAAGAGCGGCATAGCTCTGTGAGGGCCGCGGAGGTCAGGCAGGCTGGAATCTGGGCCCACTGCAGCATTGTCCTCCCTCCTTCCCTTACTGGAGGGGAAGCATCAGGGAGCGGAATGGAATTCTATTCAGATATACGGACATTTCTACAGAAAGTACATTCTGTTCATCATGTTTTACTAAGAAATGCCAACTTGTGAATTTTCCTTGTGTTTATAAAGAAACAATCCTTCACTCCAGCTTCTGGCATTCTTGAAGGCTAAAATCAAGCCTAACGCACATTCTATGTGCTACTTTTTCCCCTAAGACCACTATACAACAAGATCCTTACTTGGCGATAACAGGAGACAGGAAAAGAGAAAAATAACACAGTAGACAAGAGGGGTAAAATGCAATGAGAACAGAGGGGATGGCAGCCAGTGCCCTGATTCACAAGCTGGGATGTGAGATTAATGTCCCTTGCTTCCCCCTCCCCTGGTCCCTCCTGCAGCTGTGTGCATCTTTCACCAGTACTCAATAGAGTGGTTTCCTGACAGTCTTGGGTGAAATAAGCTCTGACAATTCCTAAGCACCTCTAAAGTTCCTGATACGTGGCCATTCATAATTTTGCCAAGGCACAAATGTGAATCTTGGTGGCCCACAGTGTGTGAGTGGGCCTGGATGCCCACAGAGCAGGCCAGCCAACCAGCTCTGAAGGTCTCTGCCCGCTGCCCCCTATGCAATGCATGCAGAGACCACACACTATGTGGCACTAATGGCTCTCGGATCTGAGATGGTTTTGGGGTGTACATTTCACAACCAAAGGCAAGCCCAGACAACCCTCACCACTTTTAATCTGTATGGCTGGCCAAGCAGGGAGCAAAAGCAAAGGACATTTGTTGGTGACATTTTTTCTTTATTACAAAATATTGTCCCCCCTCCTCCAGTGGTGAATGGGACTTCTATTTGATACTGCAGAACTGGCAGAGAAGGTTAGCACAGATGAGATGTCTCCTTTTCTCTAGAGTTTATCCGAAGCACTGTCCACTCAGCAGTCTATCCACAATGTATTTGATAAGTGACTACCGCCTGCCACGTGATGGGGGCACAACAGTGGGTAAGGCAGACAACGCCCTGCTTCCATGAAGCTTTACATCAAAGAAAAGATGATAAATGAATAAACAAGAAAATACAAGGAGTGATTAAGTCTTCTGCAGAAAGCAAACAGGGTGATGTGACTGTGAAGCTTGGTGGCACATTTGGGGGAGGCCTGTCCAAGGAGGGGACACTTGGCTGAGACACAAATGATGAGAAGCTTCTTAATGAAGAGCATAGTTCAGGAATAAAAGCTATGAAAATATGGGGATTTAAATCTAAAATCCATCATTTTTCCATAAGCAGGAAGACTTCCAATGGCAGTCTTGTTAGAGAAAGAGCCACCTATAGATCTCCATGAATAATCAACATGAAAAACACATACATTTTCTTTTCCATTGATTAGAATATCACGTAACTGGGAAAATCACTATTCTGTTTTTGTTTTTTTGAATCTCTGACATGGTCCGGATGTTGTCCCCTCTAAATCTCATGTTGAAATGTAATTCCCAGTGTTGAGGGTAGGACCTCGTGGAAGTTGTTTGAATCACGGGTGGATCCCTCATGGCTTGGTACTGTTCTCGTGATAATGAGTTCTCGTGAGATCTGGTTGAGTGTGGCATCTCGCCATCGACTCTGTCTTGCTCCCTCTCTTGCTATGTGACACTCCTGCTCCCCCCTCTACCTTCCACCATGACTGTAAGCTTCCTGAGGCCCTCACCAGAAGCTGATGCCAGCACTATGCTTCCTGAACAGCCTGAAGAACCAAAAGCCAATTAAATCTTTTTTCTTATAAATTACCCAGCCCCAGGTATTTCTTTATAGCAATGCAAGAACAGCGTAACACAGATTCTAAACTAGCCAAAATTATATGCAATACTTTTATCACTACCCCCATCACCCAGATGATGTTTACTGAGCATCTACTATATTCCAGGAACTACTGGGTACTACATCAGAACCTAGGGAGAGAATAACTAGTAAGACCCAAGTTCTATCCTTCAAAGAGCCCTGTCAACAAACAGACGAATACTGTTGTTGTTGGTCTGAGAGGGGTTTGGAGTAGGATATGCACAGTGCTGGCCGAGCGCGGTGGCTCACACCTGTAATCCCAGAACTTTGGGAGGCCAAGGCAGGCAGATCATCTGAGGTCAGGAGTTCGAGACCAACCTGGCTAACATGGTGAAACCCCATTTCTACTAAAAATACAAAAAATTAGCTGGGTGTGGTGGTACACACCTGTAATCCCAGCTACTCGGGAGGCTGAGGCAGGAGAATTGCTTGAATCCGGGAGGTGGCGGCTGCAGTGAGCCAAGATCGTGCCATTGCACTCCAGCTTGAGCAACAAGAGCGAAACTGTTTCCAAAAAACAAAAAAAAAGATATGCATAGTGCAGACCTGAAAGGGCAAGAGCAATTGATCACCTGTGCTTTGTGATGCCACAGTGGCTGGAACTGTCTTGTCTCCTCAGTTGTATGGTTTTATACGAAAGGCACCATTTGCCTCAGGTATCAAAGCCTGTTATTTTAAATCCAGCTCTCCCAAGCCTCAGGAGCCCGCACAACTCTTCTGCCCAATTAAGACAAGACTGTGGCTGGGCGCGGTGGCTCACGCCTGTAATCCCAGCACTTTGGGAGGCCGAGGCGGGCGGATCATGAGATCAGGAGATGGAGACCATCCTGGCTAACACGGTGAAACCCTGTCTCTACTAAAAATACAAAAAATTAGCCGGGTGCGGTGGTGGATGTCTGTAGTCCCAGCTACTCGGGAGGCTGAGGCAGGAGAATGGCGTGCACCCGGGAAGCGGAGCTTGCAGTAAGCCGAGACTGCACCACTGCACTCTGGCCTGGGCGAAAGAGTGAGACTCCGTCTCAAAAAAAAAAAAAAAAAAAGTACCGGCCCAGGAAAGTGGGTGGCACAAGTGTGGGGCACGTTTGCAGGCTCCCCACATGAAGCACAGTGACCTCCTGGCGTAACAAGTTTCTCACAGAGTTTTTCCAAACAGAAACCCGAACCAATTTTGCCTATGGTATCACATACTAATGTCAAATAAGAGGAGCCGTTTAGTGAGTAGAAAACAATAGTAACTGAATTTACTTCATACCCATAATACTTCTTGGGAGTTCTCAGGATGAGTCAAAAAACAGCAGGGAGGGGAGGATGCTTTCTGAAAGCATTTTTTGGGCACAGTTGGGTAGATGCCATCCTACCTCACTTCTGGAGAAGATGCTTCCCTGTGCTCATAATTCTTACTGCCCATGTTGCCTACGGACCTGAGTCAGCCTTTCAAGAGACTCATGAATTCTGTAAGGTGGGTAATATCAGGGAACCACTGCTTGTGCACCTGCTCTGGCTCGCGACATTGATCTTGTGGCTTCCCGTCTGTTTACCCAAAACCTGAAATCACAGTAACCATCTTTACTGAGTCTGAGTTTATTGCTATTATTACAAATGCCAAGGAGCCTCCCAACAGCATTTCCTGGCGGTCAGATATCTGAGGTTTCACAATTACACTTTTCAGAAACCAATGTTTATTACAGGGAAGACTGAGGACATTTGAAAAAAGAGAAAGAAGTACTATACTGAATAATACTGCCTAGTCAAATACTGAATAGTCGAAACCCTGTTTGCAGGTGGATGGACACCTTGCCATGCCACCCTTGGCAAGGATTCTTCCTCTGGTGGTTGGTAGTCCTTATCATCTACAACACAAAACCACCGAGGCTACACATGTGGTCTGAAGCAACACGTGCAAGTATTACATTATAACTAAAATACCAGTTTATTTTATTTATTCTAAACTCTCCCACTCTCCCACTTTTTAACTTCAAGGGGCATTCTTTGTGATGTGCGTAGGTCAGAACTATAGGATTTGAAACCACACATAATATTCTCTATTTTCATTTTTGAAATCTAAGAATTCTCATCAGTCCATTCTCATAGGAAGATTTCAGAGTTTTGATCTCCGTTCCATAAAAAACTAAAAAATTATCTTTAAGCCCGTGAGCCTGCCAATGCTTGGGATTGTGCTGAATGAACCCAGCTGTCTACCTGCCAAAGAAGAAAAGGAAAATATGACTGCTTTTCAGTGTCACTGGTTATCTGGCCTGTGAACTGTGTGTTCAAAAGCCCACTCTCATTTTTTTTCTCATCTGGGCCCTTAAATAAAGTTTCTTCTGCAATCTACCAACGATAAAAACAAAGGTCCTAAAGGCAAGGCAGAAATGTTTCAGAAATATTCTCAACTGCTGGATCAGGTGATATTTGCACACCTCCAAGTTGAAGACATAAAGATACAGCACATTTCAGTGACTTCACAGGAAATATAGATGAATCATGACATGAATTACATCCAAAATGAGTTTGTTAAGTATGAAGATTAAGATCTTAGTTTCAAGAGAAGAAAGATTGAGACAGATTCAAATCTGTAACTTTTAAAAGCTAAAAATACCTGAAAGAGAAGCCTGCGACTATGATAATTATGTGTAGAAAAGGTGCAGAGATTAGGTCTTCCAATATTCACTGGGAAGAGATGGGCAGTTACTGGTGCTTTGCCCTGCTACCCTCCCTCCAAATTACAAACAAAATCTGATTGAGTCTCTCCTGATGAAAGATTCTCTTTTCCCTAGGAATGCTCTATGTTTTAAAGTTTAAAAGAAGAGTATCTGTGCTTTCTGAGTTTTCTGCCCAACTCTATCTACACAGTGATTTAAAACCATCTGGAACCAACCTCTGCTCCAAGTTTTAAAGTGAAGCTGTGTCTCTCTGAGAAACTAAGAGAAAAACTACTGGGCAACTTCAAATATTCCTCATTTCTCCCTCAAAGACATCTTCTGGGCTTTAACACTCACATTTCAGCTTTTTGGGCTGCTCTAGTTTTTGACTGTCAAACTATTCTTAAAGAGTGGTATCTTCTTAGAGAGGGTCTACAGAATGGCCAGAAACCATAGAAAGAAGAGGATTATTAAAACCTGTCTTGAGTAGATCTTAATGGTACAAAAGTGATACATAGTCGGTAGAAATCATAATTCAAATTTTGAATTTTGAACTTTTCCCTGGCTAGTGGTATGTAGTATGACACTCTGTCGCAATGCTGAACTGGCAGTGAGCCACAGCTCCCGGTCAGCCACGCACGAGATTTCATGGGTAAATAACTGATATTGTGTAGTGTACTGTGTTGCAAGATGATTTTGCCCAATTAGAGGCTAATGCAAGTGTGCTGAGTATGTTTAAGGTAGGCTAGGAAACGCTATGATGTTCAGTAGGTTAGGTGACCATATACATGGTCAACTTACAATATTTTCAACTTACGGTGGGTTTATCTGGACATGGCCCCATCGTAAGTCAAGGAGCATCTATAATCACATAGGCAATTGTGGTAGTCAGAAGGCCAGGGAACTAGAGGCCTCCAAACAACTAGATTCTGGAAGCTTAAACTTTCCATGGACAGGAGGTTGGAAATCAGAAGTTTTTAGGGGAATACACTTCAATACAAATTACCTCCAGTTTTCTGATTTACATTTTGTTAGTTCATCCATCAAGCCTAGAGAACTTTTTCTGAGTAGTTTCTTAAGTGTAGCTATTGGAGGAGATGTATCACTAAATAAGAAGGTTTCTTTAAAGATAGCAAATGGCAAGGAAAACTTTTAGTGCTTTTTCTAGAGAAGTAAAAATGAAGACAAGTGAGGCAGTTTTCAACTAGGACAGTGAATGAACAGTGTAACTTGACTGTTTCCTAATTGTGCCTTTGAACTCATTAAAAAAGGATACAGTTCTCCAGTATATGACTAAACAAACTACGGTACATCTAGATGACGCAATATTATTCAGCTGTAAAAAGAAATGAGCTATGAAACCGTGAAAAAACATGGAGGAAGCTGAATGCTTATTACTAAGTAGAAGAGGCCAGTCTGAAAAGGCTGCACACTGTATGATTCCAACTATACGACATTCTAGAAAAGGCAAAACAATGGAAATAGTAAAAAGATTAGTGGTTGCCAGGAGCTAGAGGGGAGGTGGGGATGAACAGGCAGAGCACAGAGGATTTTTAGGGCAGTGTAACTACTCTGAATGATACTGTAATGGCAGATACATGTCATCTTACACATTTTAGAAACACACAGAATGTACAACACCAAGAACGAACCCTAATGCAAACCAGGGCCTTTGGATAAGGATCTGTCCACATAGGTTCATCAGGTTCATCGATCATAACACATGTAGCACTGCCACTCTTCGAGGGCAGGGGTTTGTTGACAGTGGGGAAAATGTGTTGAGGAGGTATATGGAAAACCCCTGTACTTTTTGGTGTGAACCTAAAACTGCTCTAAGAAGTCTATTTTTTTTTAAGTGAAGCTAACAAAAAAAAAAAGAAAAAAAGGACATACATCTTTCACCTGGAAACAAAATGAACGGTAGAATGTAAGACCAACATAACACACGTACCACACAGAGTTCACAAGCACACTTCAAACACTGTAAATGAAATAAAATTAGAGTTTTATTGGTTTTACAAAAGCTTTTAAGAGGACATTGAAGTTACCTTTTACAAAAAAGAGAAAACAGCTGGAGAAATATTAGGAAAGTAGCCTAAGTGTGTCCGACCTTTCACGTGGTTGTCAAGAAGGTGTTTAAAGGTTTCTTCAATTTAGGTAAATGGACTCTTTATAACAGGCAGGTTATGATGTTACTTAAAGAAATAGATTAAGAATTTTATGAGATAAGGTTCATTTCCAATTATGTTAAACATTAGAAACATTATTAGAACTTTGATTTCATTTAGCCTGGGACTTCTAAGTGTATTATGAAGTTCGAATTGGTCCTAAAGATATTTTCTGTGATGAAATGAAAAAAAACTTGGCAATGAACAGATTTCTGATTAAATTCCCCTTCTTTCTGTACAAAAATAACTATGTATAAAGGAAATAAGGCTAACATAAAAAACAGTGCCCTTAAAAACTGACATTAATGAAGACCTGACACTATGTAAAAATCAAAGATTTTTAGGATTTGAAGGAAAATCACCTAGAAATCGTCAGGTTGACCTGTGACTATAAGTTGAAATAAGCAGGGACACAAGAGAACACACGTCATCTGCACAGGAACACAAAGCCGCCCACGGGTAAAGCCCAGTCTATAAGCCAGGTCTCCCGAGGCACACGTGCCACCTCCCCATCTCCAGGTACTGAACTGTATGAAGAAACTGAAGGCTAGAAAACCAGACGTCCCTCCTTGCTGTCACCCACTGGAAAACCCACTCTTTACATCAGGCTTTTCTTTTTTTTTTTTTTTAAATCAGGCTAAAGACATTTTTTTCCTTTATAGATATGATAGCTGAGATATGATGCAGAAGTCACTATTGGACTTGACAGAAATATCTAATATGAGTTTCTCAGTTGCTTTCAAAATAGGTAGTGTTACCTAACTTTTTCAAAATGTCCACTCTGGGGCTTTTATATTTGAAAATTATTTAAAAGAAAAACACCAAATAATACATATTTAATAAAAACAAAAACAAACTCCCAAATCACGCCACCCTCAGAGCCCAATGAGGCAGGAGTTGTGCGATCAGCCCACCCTCAGCGCTGGCCAGGGAGCAGCCAGCCCCTCACTTACTTCTCAGGCTCCCCATGCTGGGTGCGGGGTGGGTCCGCGGAGGCAGCGTGCTGTGGTAGGGTGGGGTGGTGCTGAACAGAATGTCATTGGGCAGGGCTTGGTCAAGCATGGAACTCCGGGAACTGCCAAAGGAGGACCCCCTCCTGTTGCTGCAGATGCTCTCGTCAGACAGCGTGCGGTAAAGCGACCTCCTTGGAGACAGGTTCCCATAGAACGAAAACTAGGGTTTAAACAAGGTGAGAGGAGGGAACAGACATAAAAAAAGAATGCATGGGGCTTGTTGGACTAAGTCCAGTGGTTTCAAGTACTGTTGTGATAGCTTCCTTGAGTTTTCTCTGTTAGCTCAAGAATGCCAAACGCAGCATGCAGGTGATCAAGGCAAATACACCAGGGCTTGGGTGTAGTTATTAGATTTTATATTTTCCTCCTTTGACATTCTATGAAATATTTTCATGAATTAGACACGCACAGCTTTATTAATTCTGAAATGTTAAATAAAACCTCCATAACCTTATAGCAGTGATAGTTCCTGGAATTATATAAGGTTGCCATTTCAGGCAATAGTTATTCAAAGCTACACATAATACTGGTTTGATTTTAATTTGAAATGACTACATTGTAATATTAGGCAATTTCTCCACCAATCAACTACATGTGAGGTTCAATCTAATCTAAATAATAATAAGACTAATTGTGAACACTGAAGCTTTGCCGGCCACATAAACACGTTTCCAAAAAACAGCAGCAGTCCAATAAAATCTTACTGTCCACTTAAAAGTGTCACCTGTGGCCGGGCACAGTGGCTCACGCCTGGAATCCCAGCACTTTGGGAGGCAGAGGCTGGTGGCTCACGAGGTCAGGAGATCAAGACCATTCTGGCTAACATGGTAAAACCCCGTCTCTACTAAAAATACAAAAAATTAGCTGGGCTTGGTGGCGGGTGCCTGTAGTCCCAGCTACTAGGGAGGCTGAGGCAGGAGAATGGCGTGAACCCGGGAGGCAGAGCTTGCAGTGAGCTGAGATCATGCCACTGTACTCCAGCCTGGGCAACAGAGCAAGACTCTGTCTCGGAAAAAAAAAAAAAAGTATCACTTGCAAAAGTCTGTATAATTGTTGAAAATTGAGTTACAATAATGGATCATAACCAGACTTAAATGAACTATTAAAATTATTGTTGTGTTTAATTACAGATAGGGTAAGGCAAATTCTTACTAAAGAAATAAGCAGTCAAATACTCAAGAAAAGTTAAATCAAATCTGAATTTTCAACTACTTCCTTTGCATACTGACCACATTCCTTTTAGGTAAACAATAGTAAAAGCCAGAATGTTCACATCAAACAAAGAAATGGCTATTTACATTTATGAATATAGCAGTAAGTCTAAAAACATTTCTATTGTATGTGTTCCTTCCATTCTGTCAAGTCTTTCCAACTGATGAATGGTAACTGGAATGTGTGTGAGCTACAAAGTTAAATTTACATCATGAAAAGAAGGTGATTTGTCTTAGAAGAAAAAACACATGTCAAGAAGTTCAACCCTCCAAAAAGAAAAGCTATTTACACTTTTTGTACAACAGTCTGCCTTTGCACCCAAGCTTATACAGTATCATGCACATGACTTGATGTAAGTTTTTTAAAAAAGACTCATTATGATGGAGTTCTTATGGGATTCCCTCCTCACACACCACCAGCAGGTTCTTCAGAACTTGATTACAGGCATATAAGATTAAAGCAGCTTTGCAGTAGTGTCTAATTAAAGTGTTGTTCTAAAAACACAATTAGGTTAATTGCAGAATTGTTTTACTATAGGGAAGACAGAAGCACAAAGACCTGTAGTTTACCCTGATCACGGTCAGAGTGGCAATACCTGATTTCCTTTTTCCTTTTCATATGAACAAGAGGGAGTGCTGGATTAGAAGTGAGTGACAAGGACTCAGTTGCTGACTCTGGCACCAAGTATTTCTGAAGAGCTCACATTTTACCATTTGGGGCCTCAGTTACTTGCTAAAAGGGGTGATTGGGCTAAATCGCCTTTAAGTCCTTTTTAGTACTTTGAATTGTTTAGCAAAGTGGCTTAAGAGACTGTAATAATAATGAAACTGAAGCCAATAAGCACGCTAACATTACTGAGTACTACACTGTGAATGACAAAGGTATGCCATTGAACTTGGGGTTGGTTGATAAGATTTCAGCACGGCCTTCCCTTTGATCTCTGCATATCTCTAAATGGCAGCGTGCACGTTCCAACCCTGTTTAAAGTGCCCAGCAGTGTGCTGTCTAACTCCAGTCCAGTTCCGGAACAGGATTACATTTAAGGAGAGACAGCCTGGAGCAGAGGCTAGAGCTCTGGAACAAAAGTCAGGTGGTGTGAATTTTAACAGCTCCTGTTCACAATCACTAGTTATGTCCAGGAGCTGTACTAGGCTCTTCTCACATTACTTCTTATCTTCACTGTAACTTCACAATTCAATTATGATGATCTCCTTTTTTCAGATGAGAGCATTGAGGTCAAGAGGCCAAGTCACTTGCATAAAGTCATGCAGCTACTCATTGCTGGAGCCAGGATTTGAGGTTAGCCCAGCCGGACTTTTAGCTCTATCTGAGATTTTAAAAACAGCCTTCTTAACCTCTCCCAGGCTCCCTTTACATACTGATAGAATCAAAATTGGAACAGTCAACTATGTGCAGTGAGTCGTTGGTAGGGTCATGAGAGATGAAGCATGTGGGAGTACTCTGGAAACCCTCGAGTTTCTTTAGACTTTTTTTTTTTTTTAGTGTTTCTGGTAACTTCTAAGCTCCCTAAGTCACTAACCTTTCTTCGCCCCTCCTCCACTAAGGGGCTGTCAGGAAGCATCAATTTCAGAAAATCTTCTTTAGACAGAACATGTTGAGTCTCTCCAACAGCATCTCCCACCACTGTCTGATGCTGAGTTGCTGTGGACATGACATCCATCTCACTATACATCCTGTTGAAAACAATCGGGATGGAAATTGAGCCTTTTGTAAAGTGCCTGTAGTGGTAAGAATTAAAACCTAGTAAGCGGTTTCAACAGCCACAAACCCATACAAACACTTCTTAGGTGTTACATCAGTTCACTTTTGCTGCATTTGCTCCAAATTCCCATGCCATTTCACATTTGTGAAATGAGCTCAACTACAAAGTTAGATGTCTGAATAATTCAGACACAAATCAGATCCCCAAAGCCCAGGATGAAAAAAATACATAGACAACTTTTAAAATACGGCTGTGTTTTCCCTTTCCTAATCTGTGTCAGAAAACAGTTTCAATAATTCATCAGAGATGATCATATGTCTTTCGAAGTAACCCTTGTGTGCTCTCGTGGCTGGACAACCAGAGCCCCGATGGCACCCAGGCAACAGAGAGGAAGCCACCCGAAGGAGCCCAGGGTTCATGAGTCATCAATTCACGTGTGTGCTAAGCATGTTTTATTATCAGCAGTTTCACAAAGCTGTTTGGATAAATAAAGCAGCCGTCTCCCTTATCAGTATATAAAAATGTATTGACAGACAACAAAAGAGTGTCAAGCTGAATTATTGTTTTTAGCTCCTTTACAGGGAGAAAACTGGGGAGTCATTCTAAAAAGGTTTACTCTGAAAATACAATCTGAGCAACCAAATATTCCTGAAGACACAGTAAACAGTCAGCGGCTGTACTGTCAGTGGAGGCAAACAGTCTTTGCCAAACAACCTGAAACATAACACTCTAGGAATTCACAGCCCACAGCAACGAGCTGGAGAATGACCTGAATGTTATTGCTGTGTGCCTCCGAGATGACTCTTGATTTCAAAAGCTAGGCTATCTTGTAACTGTATGACAGCTCACTGGGAAATTGCTAGAATAAGAAACATACACAAACATGCCCAAAATTAAGAAGGATTTCTCTAAAATCCTCTATGGCTTTGTTCCTGAGGTAGGACAGGTTTCCCTGTACCTCTCAGTTCTTGAAGCACAAGTTACAGTTACAACATGAACAAATAGTGGCTGTAAAAAAAAAAAAAGAAGCATTTCATAACTTTTAAAACATTACTGAAGATTTAGTTGGTTTGTGGGATGGCATGACATGAAAATGGGAGCTACAAGAAGAACCCAAGACGCTGGAGGGCTTTTGCACAAAAGCCACATAAGGAAAACAAAACAATATAGTTTTTACGAAGACTGCAATCCAAGAAGCGCCCAACATTTGATCCTGAGGTGAGTTAGGTGGTGCTCAAGAGCTCCAGGCCGTATGTGTTTTGGGAAAGATGCGGGGAAAAATCCCAGGTCCTACCAATAACTGCATGGATAAAAATATTACATCCATAATTACGATTACAATGTGCTGTTCTAGTTTCTATATGCGTTTTTAGAATATGTGTTAAAATATGTGTTTATAAAAAACACTAGCCTTCTCCGCTAAACTAGTAATTTAAAGAAATTATCCAATGACGTGTCATAAATATGCTCCGAGGGTTTACTCTGTGCCAGCCACTGTGAGTAGTGAAGTAAGCAGGACATAGGGCTTGCACAGGACCCCCAGTCCGGGTGTGTGTGCATGTGGTATGTATGTGGTATATGTTCTGCAGGCTGAGATGACCGACCAAGTGCGAAGACACTGTAGGAAGCACTGGGCTAGCGGGTGCAGAGAACAATCCCCTTTGGGAGGGTGCTGGCCAGGCTCAGAAACTCACAAAGGGCATTTAGGCAGAGGGAACAGCATGAATGGGTGCACAGAAGCCTGAGACAGAACTGCTCATTTGCTTATAATATTTAAAAATGTAAGACGATATTATTAACAAAATTAACAGTAGGGCTTCCACAATATGATTTTGAGAAATAACTGGTCTATGTGAAACTTCTGGAGAGCACAACTGATTTCTTCTTCGGTGCACAAGGAGACACTAAAAATATGATGTACTTGGCTGACTGTTTTCTAAGCATATCTTTCAGTGATCCGGTAAAACACTGTTTTGATAAAACTTCAAATCTAGTTAGTGCAGTCCTGTATGATTGCCTTGCCTTAGAAACACTCTGTGTTGCTGGGCAGAGCCTGGGGCACCTGCTCCATCTGCCAGGATGAGCCCGCACACTGACCAGGAGCCCTGGTCTCGAATCCCAGCACCGGCCTCTTGTGATAACCAGTTTGAGCTCAAATCCTCCCCATAAAATGCAACTTAGGACAGAAGAACTTCTACAGCCTCTCCCCTCCCAGGTACACCCAAGAGCATGTGTGGGGACTGCCATTTGCCCTTCCACACCACAGGGGTCCCCAGGTGGGGAGCTCCAGCGGAGACACAATCTCAGTCTCCTCCAGTGTGCACACAACCTGAGACTCAAGAGACGCAAACCCCTTTCTCACCTCATTCTAGACACTGCCTCATTCCCACTGAGCATTAGTGCCATCAAACCAGTGCGTGAAAATGCATAAACCCTGGGCTTTTGCATGAAAACTGTCCAAATGGGCTCCTTTCACACTTCTCTGACTTTCCAAAAGAGTCCTTCGCCTAAACATAGTACTACAGTGACATATAAAATGCTTCTAAAAATATTTCACAGAACTTAAAAAAAGGCTTGGAATGAATTCCTGTGAAGCACTCAGAAGACTCTTATTAGACAGAAATACCAATGTATCATTCTACCATTTTCATTTATAATAAAAAGGGCTAGTTATCACTATGAAATTCCTTCCTAAATAAGCCATTTTCAATGACTGACATGATTTTTTTAACAAAAGATTCCATGTTCATTTTAAGCACTAAAAGAATTTTTAATTTAGAAGGCAATATCATATGAGCTGTATTTAAGACACAGGATCATTTTTTTTAAGAGAAAAAAGTGATACTAGTTCACTGGCAAAGTGTAAAATCTGGAGGCTCTCTCTGAAGAGCCATCCCAGTGTGGGTGCATGCCACACTCAGCACCACACGCCTGATGACGCTATCGCAGGCAGGTACAGCAGAGCACACAGACCTGATCATTTAGCACGAGTATTCTGTTAAGCTTCTTTACGAAATAAGCAAAATAGTTCCTTAGCCCGAACCAGCCTTGCTCTGCATTCTTGAAATGCAATTTATTTACCTGTCTCTTCACAGAGGCATCAGCATAGTTTTCACAAGTGTTGTAAGATGGGTTATCAGTATTTTTAAATCTTTTCTTTTTCAAACAGATACAAAGCATCCTTCCCTACATGCCCACTGCCACCCCAACCTCAAACCTAACAACTAAAAGGAAAATTGGAAGTCATGCTAAAATTAAGAAAAATACTTTTTCTTTTAGGATGTCACTTACACAGCAACTTTAAGAAACACACAGGACTCCATGGGAATTCGAACTGCCTTTGACCTTGTGTATTTATAGAGACTCTATACTCATACCATCAGTACCATGTTACCATGAGTTTTCTATTATGGGCAGATTTGAATACAAAAGCAAAGAACACAGATTTCTTTTCATTTTTTTATGTAAAAATCAAGAAAACAGAAGAATTTTATAGAGAAATATAAACATCAACATTTAAAGAGTTTAAGAAAGATGTTTCTAGATTATTCTTTTTTAGAAAATACATTTCCTTTGGGAGGAAAATACATTTGCTTAATCAATCCCTACAGTGAAAAATGCTGACCAGAGAAGAACAGCCAACCACCTTACCCGGGACATTCAGTCACTTCAGGCTCCTCGGGCGGTGGGCTGCCCTCCGATTTCTTCCAGCCGATGACATATTTGTTCACTGCCCCTTGTCTGTGGTAGGGCTTGGACATGGACCCGGGAACCTGTTGTCCGCTGCTGTGAGACACGATGTAGACTTTGGATGAATCCAGAGATCCACTATTTTTTGAACAGTGAGCTGAAGGGCTTCCTGAATGGTGAGAACCACTGAGGAGAAAAACAGACAAAAGCTGCAATACAATCCGATTTCAGCAGTGCTGGCACACGGCCAAATTCAGAGCCACAAGGCTTTACTCAAGTCTTTCTCCGAGAGCAAAATTGGGCCCAGCGAGGCAGATGGAGCCTTCTTTCTACCATGGAGCTCGCTAGGAAGTCTCATTTTACATAGGCTAAGGTTATTCACGTACAAGTTGTATGCCTGTGGCAGGAAGGATGTTAAAAACATGGCCGGGGAAATCTGATAGAAAAATGGGAAACATTCCTAAACTGATGCTTCAAAAGAGAACAAACTCAAATGGTGAATATGTTTGTCGGAGAAGGTGCTCAGACTCAGTTGTCTCCAGGGAAATGCCAATGCAAACCACAATGGAATAGCATTACATACTCACCAGACAGGCAAAAATGGGAATGCCTGACAATACTCAGTGACCCAGTGTTAGTAAGAACTGGGGCAGTAGGTACCTTCCTACTGCTGGTGGGAGTAAAAAGTGCATGAAACAGTTTGAGCATTACCTATGAAGGTGTGCGCACCTGCAGAGCTTACGATACAGCAATCCCACTCCAAGGGCACACACACAGTAAACCCCTGCTGCACGTGCAACTGTCAACGTGGAACAATGTTGATTAGAAGCATTGATTTTAAGAACTCCCCAATGGCAGCAACCCAAATCATCAATAGTAGAAGGATATTCGATTAATAACTATGAATGAATACATGGAATACTCTACGAATGAATGGACTGAGGCTACAGATGACTTGGGCAATCTCATGAACAATGTAGAGAAGAAGCAAGTCACAAAGAATACAATGATCATGAGCCAGTTTCTTAATAAAGTTCATAAACAGGTAAAACTAAACAACATGTCATTCAGGAAAATGTAAAGAAAATGAGGGGATGATTATCACAAAAGCCAGGTTAGTGGCTACCTCAAGGGAGAAGAGAAGGGGTTGTAATTGGGTAGGATGCAGAGAGCTTCCAGACACAGCAATGTTCTAGTCCTTAACCTGGTGGTAGTTACAGGGGTGTTTGCTGCATTATCATATGATACAACAGCAACAATACTGAAACAGACAGAGGCCCTAAAAACAATAAAAATTTTCAAGGTTAGTAATTAAGCTAAGGCCAGAAGGACTACCCACCCCCGGCTGACTGAGAAATTAAGTGGACAGTTAACCACCACCAGAAATATCTTTTTCTTAAATTAGAAAGATCAACAATATGTTTTATGAAAAACGAATAAAAGTTACTTTATAAATATGAAAAATTTTAAGAGTTTAAATTATAGGTCTAATCTCAGCGTTCAGAAAGGCAGGTGGGCTTCACTTTCAGCAAACTTGACACATGAGTCCAATGCAAGGATTCCAGGTCTCAACATCAGCTCTGTCCCTTACCACTGCCAGACCCTGGGCAAGTTTCTTAACCTCAGTTTTCTCATCTGTAAATTGAGGATAATAACAGTATCTACCTCCGAAGGTTTCTCTGAAGATAATCTGAGTTAATGTTAGTGAAGCACTTAGAACAGTGAGTAGCATAGGGTAAGCATTATATAAATGTAGTTATAGAAAGTGACCCAGGAAAGGATTATTCATGAGTAGGAGTCCTTTCTATTGAAAGAGTTTAACACAGGGTTCCTGCAGTAGCAAGCTCCTCCAGTATGCTGTAAATATAATCTTATTCTGAAACCCCAGGTGAGCACAGACCTTTTCTGATACATGTATAAAGCAAGTATCATAAAAGACGAATAAAGTATAAAAATAAGAGTGATATTAAAATGAACTTTTTGTAGAGGTTCAAGAGGAAATAAAGAAACAAACGGACCCATTTTAAGGGTCTCTGCGTTTTGGAAAACACTGTGGTATTAAGTAAAATTAACCAACAAACAAACAAACAAAGCGCCTCATCTACTCCTATGAAGAAACTTAGTTGCTGGTGGCTGGTCTGGTGCCCTTGAGTATGACTGGTGGCTCCCTCTCTCTGGGCGCTAACTGTGGGTCTCGGGAAGACGCTACACTGCCTCTCCAATGACATCCACACACATGGAACACCAGGTTGGGAGAACAGTAAAGCAACATGACCAAGGTGAGCTGAGGAGTAAGGCAAGCAATCAACAGGCATGGAGAATAGGAGCTAATGGACTCTTCCCATTCACTGGGGTGCATGCCAGTTAGGGAGCCCTAACATGAAAACCGTGTGTCTAGACAACGAGCTCAGAAGCCCTGTATGTTATTTTCCCAAGTGTATTTTGAAAAATTTCAAAGCTACAGAAAAGGGAAAGGATAGTAGAATAAACATCCACATACCCTTTTTCTAGGTCCACTAATTCCTCTCTGAACCATCTGAGAATTAGCTGCAAGCGTAAAGACATCATATTCCTATATTTCAGCATTTATTTCCCAAGAATAAGGACATCCCCCCAGTAGCTAACCAAGTGATGATCATGTACAGGACATCAGGCATTAATGCAATGCTGCTATCCAACAGACAGTCCACATGCTAGTTTCCCCATTGTCCCAATAAGGCTTATGGCCTTAGTTTCCCCCATTAAGAATCTGATGAAGGACTGTGCACTGCCTTCCACTACCCGTGTGCCTCATGTATTTTTAAGCCTTGGATGATCCCCGAGATGTTTGGTTGTTAAAGGCTGGGTCACTCAAAGTCATGGTCTAGTTAATATGCTGCACGTGTGTAGGTTACTCACCTTTCCCCCTTAAAATGACCAAAGTGTTTAGTTTTGAAAATGTATAGGTAATGATAGTGTGATCACAAACTCTATGTATTTTTCCATTTGTTTTATAACATTTTCTAAAAATTAGATTTCATTAAAAATGTCTTTTATCCCAACTGTAAGATATTTTAAAGTTAACTTGAAGAATAAATGTACAGAATCCATTTGATGAGCTATATGGCACAATTCCTTGTTTAGTAGCAGTCATATCATTACAGAAATGTTCTCTGATGCTGATAACTTTCTAGAATGTTGTCCACAAACTTTTCATGAATCCTTTCCTTCTGGACTAATGCTCTTCTTTCGGAGTTATACTGCCAACGTCCAGTCATTTGTACCAGGAGAAAGGTATGGTGGCATGAATAATGATAAACAGCCCAACAGTGTGTGTGCCATTTACAGGAGAATCCAGAACATGGGGTTTGTTTTTGCAGTTGATTTATTTAATTTGCAAAGCCTTAGTCAGGCTAGCATAAATACTGCTTGGTATTCTGAGCTCCTATTTAAATGCCCTGCCCTCGAAGAAAGAAAAAAATGTGTTTGCTAAATTAAAAGAACTGAACAGCAGGAGAAAGCAGGCTAGATATATGCTTGTTCTGCTTAATAGATGATTCCTGTTCCCCTACCCTCTTCCTCACAAGAGTGTAACTTGTCTTAGAGTTGTAAGTCCTCCCTTTGCCTCCTTAGTACAATCTTGGAATCGTGCCATATACACAATTCTGTCCTTATTTAACTCCCGGATGGCTGCCAAGGAATGTGCGTGTGTGTGCTTGGGGCTGGAGGAGGCTGCTATGGTGTCGGTGGTGAAAACCCAGAGTTAAAGAATTAAGAGTACACCATATACTGATTGGGGCTCCTGACACTGTGAACTGGGAATGGTGGATCCCACATTCCTCCTACTTCCCTAGGTTACCCAGGCACTGGTTTATTAACTCCATCAATAAGCATTTATCCAGCACTTTTCCTAGTTCCTTTCTTCATTCAAAAAATATTCAGATGCCTGCCATGTGCACAGAACCGTACTGAGTGTTGTGGATACAAGCAAACAAGATAGGCCATGACCCTATCAGCTCAAAACACGAATGTTCCAGTAGGGGAAGGTAGCGATAAGTGACCTTCTCGTGGGAAGGAATATGCAGTAAACACAAACGATTTTATTTGGGGGTGGGTGCTATGAAGAAAATAACACATGGGTCAGGGGCATGGAGCACTTGGAGGCAGAAGTGTGGGTTTAGGCAGGATGGTCACCCATGTCAGTTCCTGAAAGTTTATTCTGCTCTTCTGTTACCTGGGCTACTCCCAGTCACAACCCAAGCCCTACAGCAGTAGGCCTCGGCTTGAGGGGACTGCAAGGCTGCCTGAACTGGGACAGGAGAGGAAAGTACGGGTCTAAGGGAGCCTTCCTCATGGCCACCCATGCCCCAGCTGGGGTTGGCATTTCAGAGTTTGCAGAATCTTCGTGTGGCTTGATAGGTTGGTCCCTCATCCTCTAATGAGTCACCTGCCTTTCACTCAACATACAGAAAACAAGGCAAATGCTATAAATCCCATCCCTCCTCCTCGCCTCCTGTGCAGGTCGGGGGGCAGGCAAGAGGAAGTATTAAAAAGATTTCATTCAATGACTGAATTCCACGCTGAGCAAAAGCCTAGGATGCAAGTTGAAATGTGGCTTCAAAGTCACCATCAACGAAGAATTACAAGAAAAGGGAAGTCAAGTGGTAAAAGATTCCACTCACTCAACATCTATCATTTATACAACAGCTGGGCCACATCCAATTTAGAGTGGCGGAAGAAAGTAAAATCAATCAGAAATCCAATCTAGCACTGTCATATACTTTCTAATAGTCTAGCCCATTAAATTTGCGAATGGTTAAGGTAGTCATGAAAATCCATTTCAAATACCGGTAAAAAGCCCTACCAAATATCAATAAATGAATATACTCTGAAGGCAGTCTCCATAGAAATTTTACTTAATAATAATAATACAAAACTCTATTTGTGATGCCAATGATATCTGTCCAAAAAGGTGTCACGAAATCAGCTCTTTTACAAATCACCTAAACTTTGAACTAGATGTTAGCAGGTTGTGCAATCCCGAGATGGTCTCCACAGTATGATCACTATTCCTGAAATTAAGCCAGGAATAATTCAGATAACCAAATTCACTGATAATCCTTAATTATTATATTAGTTATTAGTACTAAACCTATTTTAAGTCAAATTATTAAATAGAACTGGTAAAAAAAAGTAGTAGGAATGTCTATTTTGAAAATAATCTTCATATCCTAAGCTCCCTCTGCATGGTGGACACGCATGATTTCTACTCTCTGGCATCCACTCCCCCTTCTCCAGGTCAAATAATGCCTGCTTCTCTTCTGGGGCAGTGGCTGTATTTGCCATTCCTCGGCTGCACAGCTTGGTGAGAGGGACTGACCCCCAGCCCAGGCTGAGGGCCCCGACTGCCCTAGACGATGCTACCCCCTAACCACATGATTAGAGCTAGGAACATGTGAGGAGATACGGGGGTGGTGTCGGTGGGGGTTGGCTTTGGAGAAGGCAGAAACCTGTTTCTCCTGCAGAAACTAGAAAAAAACCACTTTCTACCTGGGGACAGATGAGCGTGACTGTGGGAGGTCTGCAGGTGGCACAGCTGTTTTCAGCCAAGAGAAGACTGCTGAGATTTTGGGAAACGGTCATGTGGAGTGGGAAGATGGAGGCAACCTGGTCCCGGGCAGTATCATTTTGAGATGCTGGGTCAAGCAGAACCTTGAAAGTGCTAGACTTGTTGGTTACACGAGCCCCAATATGACCCTGGCTGCGTGAACCAATCAGCATGGAGTTTCTTTAACTTGTAATATAAAGGTCCCTGAATGACATTCAGTATCCCCTGGCAGTGGTGGGGTGAGGGAGGACTCTGAAGGGGAGCCTAAGGAACATAAAAAGCCTTTCACCGTGACCGCTACAGGTCTGCCTTGAGCACCATCATTTGGAGAAATGCTCCCTCACAGCACTAGGTACCTGCAAGAAATATTCCCATTCTTAGTTCATCTGACTCTGCCCTCCAGCATTTAGACTCTGCCCTCCAGCATTGTGGGCAGGAGTCAGAGAGTAACTTGGAGCTGAATCAGGGAAGGCCTTGGAAACAAGCAGAAAAATGACAGTGGTAGTTACTATAAATAGTTAAATTCTGTCCACAGCCAAACTGAATAAATGCATCTCTTTGTCCTTTGCCTAGTCTTTGAAAGTGAAGGCAGAAATCGCAAATTAGGTATTTTAAAACCACTGCAGAGAAGTATGTCAAACAGGGGTTTAAAACCATTCATAAGGAGATATTAAACATCTACACTTAGAGTACTTAGAACACAGTTCCTTTACACTTGGCTAGTCTTTACTGAATGAACCCCAGCTGCAGAGCTGAACACACTTTCATTGTTATACACATGATCTCAGGCCTTTCCTGCTGTCAGGGCCGTAGGAACAGGGAGGAAGTGTGTGCATGCCCTCACGGCAGGGAGCTACACGTGCTCCACGCACACGCTGCCCTCATAGCTTCCTACTACTATGGTCTGAAGATTAGCGAGGGCCACCTCTTCTCCAAAACATGTAGGGACAACAGGTTGAATTAGGAGAGAGACATAAGTGGCCTGACTAGAGTGATTAATATCTCTATTGACTTTTCACTCAAACTTAATAGGAAAACAAAACACAAACAAGGGACTTATTAACATGCAAGATTTCACACTTTCATATTGCAGAAACAAGCACTTCCTCTGACGTCAGACAGCTAGGAAAAATAACACCAACCTACCTGATGCCCCTACTGCTTACAGTTCAGGCTTCTGCCCTATCCCAGCAGGCAGGCCCAGGTGGCACCAGCAGGTACTACTCTGCTGTGCTGTGGGGCTTACCTGGAATGAGAGGATATCTCACTGAGATCGCCCATGCTGCCTTCCGCAGCACTGCCGGCGGAGATGGCGGACGCGTAGCCATGCACAGAGTATAACTTGGCCGGCTCGTCGTCAGGCCCAGAGACGTCAGCAGCGTCAGCCCACTGCTCGGCCCGGCTGTGGATCAGGGACCTGCTGCCTGCCAGGTGCACAGGGCCGAGGATGGTGGCGGGCATGCACGGGGCCGTGTCGATGCCACTGTCGGTGGAGGCCCCTTTGATGTAGGTCAGCCCCAGTAATTCGGGGTCCATCAGGTCGCCAGACCCAAAGTGCTTGTCGTCACTGTTGCTGGAGGTGTTGCTGGAGAGCGTGTTGCTGCTGGAGTGACTGGAGCAACTTTTATCCCCAATCTTAGGAAGAAAGAGGAACAGAGAGTCTTCAAGTGAATCTTGAACTCAGCTGCTTCTCATCCTGACTCAGGGAGCTACAAGCCATGGGACTGCACCCGAGCCCTTTCTACCCACTCTTCAATGTGGGCAATGACAGGATTTCCTTTTTCAAAAACAACCTGGTTTTGTGCAGAAGTCTCTAATTCATACTTCTTCCCATAATTTATCTAAGTTAAATGGATATCTTTAAGTCTTTATTTAATTATTTGTGCATGAAGCATAAAAGTATGGCCACAGTGTCACTAGCAAAGAAAATAACAAAGGTGATATAAACTGGGAAGGAACATGGGAAATTAATACAGGGAAGAGAAGGGCCACTTATTAAGAAAATACTTCTATGACAAATTATACTGCCAGCCTTGAGTTTGGGGCAGAAGACTCAGGTTCCAGTCACAAAGGTAGGACTTTCTGGTTAATCACTTAACCCTCTCTGTGCTTGTAATACCAAGCTTACATGATTCCTGTGTGAAGCAAATGAGATAATATATGCAGAAGCACTTGGCTGCTGCAAAGTACACGGTAAACACGAAGTATCTCTCTGAGACAGCCCGTCAAACTGCGTCCCAAGCCTTTAAGAAATGGGACTCTCTTGAGAGTAAATAGGTCTGAAAAAGAGTCAATGCTTTTGGTTGGGGTGGGGGGTCTCTGGAAGACAAAAAGCAAATAGAATAGAAGAAATGTCCCTGTCTGTACAATGTGCTCATACAGACACGGCCTCTCTTCACAGTCTGGGAAAAGCAACAAGATCTGAAGCATCAGCAAAGGGCTTTGGAATCATAAGAACGAGCCAGGCCCCGGTAGATTTTAAAGCGGTTTGGCCTTATCTTTTTTCATTCCAGCCTATTAGATCCTTAAGCAAATCACCTTGACCTTTTCATCATACACTGATATTCTCAAAACTACACCCACATCATATATCCCTTTGCTGAAACCAATATGGGAACATTGTAAAGGTGGATTTAAATAGATACGGTGAGGCTGACTCAAAACAAGGTCGCGGTCACAGCTGAGGGAAGAAATGTCGCATGTGTTTGCCAAGGGACAACTGCAAAGCTGGCTGATGACACATTAAGAAAGACATAACTTAATTCAGGACCTTATAAATTATCTTCACCTGAACATTTAAAAAAATAAGCCACTTTAAAATGTTGGCTTTATTTGTAATAACCAACAATTCCTGTTTCTGCATTTCAATGGAAGTGTTGTTTCACTGGGCTACAGTCTCCCTCAAGGCTCACCTCCCAGGGTTTCTTCAAGGGATAAACACGGCAACACATGCAAAGGACTGAGAACTACCACGTGGGCGCTGCTCTACCCTGACATGTGTAATGGGCAGCTGCGGCCGTGATGATTAAATCATCTATGACTGTACAGTAAATGGCTACCTATGGGCAGAGTTCCTCTGACCACATACACCGATTAGTGGTTTCTGCTTCTGTTTTGTGCCACTAAATCGATAAGTGGTTAACAGATTACAAATGGGAACATGATTTAGTAACTACTGCACTGGATATTGAGGATCAAAAGGCTGAGGATATAATTTTGGCTTTGCCACTAATTTGCTGTGCAACCTTTCTTTGAGGTCCTTTATAAATCAGGAAGAGAGTTTCCTTTTTTAACCTCACCTCTAAGAGCCCTGTGAGGTAATGTGCTCTTGAACATCCCCAGGAAGCAGGCTGTACCACTGTGTGCCAAGACAGATCAGTCCTGGCTAGGCCAGTGAAGGGCTTATGAACACAGGACTTACATGAGAAAGCTTATTGGGGGAATCTTTGCAACTTCCATCTTTCTGCAGAGCTCTTTCTTTATAGGAACCCAGGACTTTGGAAGGTGGGCCATGCCATTTGGTTTCTGTCACATAAAAAGAAAGGAGTTGAATTTCCAATTTCTAGTATTACCAAAAGAGTAAAGAAAACCAGGAGTCAGAGAAGTGGTTTGGTAAACACGAACAGGCTTGTGGTTCTAGGACTTTCTGGTCTTACCAATGGATATGCCACAAAAATAGACAGAACCACCACCATAAAGTGTTCACTTTCTGCAGGTGCCACAACCACAACCAACCATGACTACACCCCCTCCTGCATCTGGAGACCCAGCTGATCACCTCAACTTGGTGCACATAGGTTGAATGAGTGAATGAATAAAATGAAGTGATGGGAGAGGAGGGGGCAGGGAGGGGGAAAAGGGGAGCAGGGGAGGTCAATTTCCAGGAGTTCCTTGTTACCCGGGTGCCTGCTTGCTTCCATGGTGTCTTCCCTCTCCCTGGCTCCGTCACATTCCAAAGGGCCTGAGCCCTGGTGTTCGAGCAGTAGAGGGGACTGGCACCTGAAAAGAACACAGAGCTGAGCCTGTCCTTTCTCAACCGTGCCACCTGCCAGCATGCACACGGGAGTGCTGGCTTCCAAGTAGGCTACGTGAGGGAAAGCCCTATCCAGGAGCTGGTTTTTTGGCAAATGAAAATACAAATTGTCAGCTTAGCCCCGCCAGAGAAGCTAAAAGCATCTGAAATTGTGGGATCTGGTTTAACCAGAGGGTCAGAAAAAGCAGCCAGATGACAGCCATTTACAGATAAAGAAGGGCTGCTGAAACCAGGAGGTTGAAGGACTGTCCAGGATCAGACAATGTACCTACAAGCTAAGGAGGAGGTCGCATTTTTACGTTATGCTTAGAATACATGGCACTGACATATCTTTATATTAAATTTTTCTTAAGAAAAAAAAAGGGCCGGGCGTGGTGGCTCCTGCCTGTAATCCCAGCACTTTGGGAGGCCAAGGCGAGCAGATCACTAGGTCAGGAGTTGGAGACCAGCCTGGCCAACATGGTGAAACCTCGTCTCTACTAAAAATACAAAAATTAGCCAGGCGTGGTGGCAGGCGCCTGTAATCCCAGCTACTCAGGAGGCTGAGGCAGGAGAATTGCTTGAACCTGGGAGGTGGAGGTTGCAGTGAGCCAAGATCATGCCATTACACTCCAGCCTGGGTGACAGACCGAGACTCCATCTCAAAAGAAAAACCAAAAAAAAAAAAAAGGAAAAAAAAGATTAGCTCTAGACTATATCCAAGTAGACTTTGTTTTATGAAAACCCCAAATATGAAAGAAATAAGTAGAAGAAAACTTATTCACATTACAAAGTGATCCTTATTTGCAGAATTCTGGTTGAAGACCTTGGTTTACAGAAAAAGCCAGAAAAGGTTTTACTGTTTATACAAAAAAGAAAACCAAAAAAGCCAACATCAAAAAATCCTCTCTTCTCTTAAAATGCAATATAATATAGAAAGTTGCTTGACATACAACTTTTAAGAACTCCGTCTATCATCTAAGGGAAGGAACACATATAACTCAGACTACATATGGAGAGAAATTTCCCCGTACACCTGCGGGAGCAGTGATATAAGCTGCTCCTCAGAGTGGAGTCCTTCCCACTGACCGGCCATTCTCTCCTCTCAATCAGTGTGACCAGCTCCTCAACTTCAACCCAAAGCAGCACCAAGTCACAGTGGCCCCAGCAGACCACTCCTCAGGAGCACACCCTGGCGCCACGCTCCCTCTTCTCTTCCCAGAGGTGGTGGGATTGGTCAACTCGGTGTCTTTGTTCACAGAAGTCCTCAGGCTCTGCCTGAGCTGCTGGCTCCTGGGGACTGCGTGGATACTGCAAAGGGCAGCTCTCAGCTAGGTGTGCTGCGGCAACCTCCCAGTGCTTCTCAGACAGGAAGCAAAAAAGTCAAATGCTAAACCCATTTCTCTGATTTTGAGCAGCGTTTCCTCATCAGCAATTTAAGTCAGGAGGCAACTAAGCCCTCACATCCTTAATTTTCATATTCTGAAAACCTTTCCTCATCAAAACGGAAAAAACAGGCTGAGAACATAGGCAAGTGAGCGCTAGCTACATAGAAATAATGAGCTTTCCAACCTGGACAAGTCACTTGTTAAAAGCATGTCTGGCATTATTATATTCCCCAAATGACTCCGGGTACAGCAGGCACACAGTAAATGCTTTTGAATGAGTCACAGAAACAGGTTCCTCCCAGTGGATAACTAAGATAAAAATGAACGGTACCCGTCGTAGCCCACTTGTGGTCTCCAGGGTCCGCTCCCACCAGGTCCAGGGTCGCTGGAGGATGACTGGTTGCTGGGCGAGCTTCTGAAAGGTTGAGTAAAATCATTAACAGGGCACTGAACTATCTGCCAAGCCCCTTGACCTGGCCTGTTTTGTTTCACAAATAAATAAACTTTGAGAATGACAAAGAAAAGGAAGAAAAACATATTGCTATGTGAAACAGAATAAATCATGGAAAAATAAAGAATTGGTGATGCCCGGGGATATCAGTGGTTTATGATTGGCAATTTGTCCTAGGAAAGAGGTATGACAGGACAAGCCTTCACTGTCTAAAGATTTAAAGCACAGATAATGATTCCCTCCCAGAGAAATACAGAAGAACAGCAATACAATTTCTGAGAATACAGAATTATGACAACATTACTAATTCTTATTATGTGAAATTTAAAACAAGTCACGTTTTAGTTCTATACTTAAAACTTATGCAAAAAGAAAAACCTAAATTTGGCAAAACCATTTATTTTCACACATCTCTTGAATGTAATCCTATTTATCTTTTTTTCAGACATGCAAAAATGAAAAATACTCATGAAAACTCACTTGATGAAGATGTGCTTGCCAAGTTTCCCTTTTGCTACTAGAATCCTTCTGGTTTTCTCCTATACTTTACTTAAATTAGAATTACTTAATTTTACTTAAAGTAAATTTTAATTTAATACAATTTACTTAAATTATGATTATTTAAATTTACTTAAATAAGGGAGGTTCTGCAGACCCCCCTTCCTTCTACATGTTGCCCCTTTTACCAGGGCTATCCATGTACATTTCTTTGAATATGGGAAAGTTATAAACTTAGCCGACTTTTGAGTTAGGAGACCCAGAGCTAAGATGATTGATTGTTAAATTAACACCTCTCCTGCATTTACTCTGGAAAGAATAAAAATTGGAGAAGGGAGGGGATGACCACAGGTTTTATCAGTTAATTCTGGTTAATATTTATATAAGCTTATCAATTAATTCTGGTTAATATTTATATAAGCTTACTAAGTGCCAGGCCCAGTTCCAAGCATTTTACATACATTGACCCACTCAGTCCTCAAAATTTCCTGATGTGGTTTGTCAGATGAAGAAACTGGAGGTTCAGAGAGGATGAGTACCAGGCCCATGGTTACAGTACATCAAGTAAGTTAAGAGCTGTGATTCCAGCGTGGCTGCCAGTCCGTGGTCTATCAGACCAGAGCCTGACACGTCATAATTGAGAAAACTCATAGCATTACCGTGCCTACATGTTACATAAAAGTTAGAATAAAAGGAGTACAAATTAACAATAAGAAATTTATTATTTTGTTTTGTTAAAATGATCTATGCAAATTAGGCATCTGAAAACCCTCACCAGCTTCCAATGGTACTGGATTTAACTTTTAAACAAGTATATGTATTCTTCTTTGAAAAAATAATTTTAAACTCAACTCACTTTGCTTAAAAGGAGAAAAGCAAAGAGGAAGTCCTAATGGGCTTGGAACCTCTTAAAGTATTACTCACATTATGATGATATTTAAGCACCGATTGTTCAGTTTTATTTATGCTCAAACCTGTTCACACTTTTCTAGAGGCTCCAGCAGAATAGTTTCTGGGGTGCCTTTCCCATCTTGGGGAAGAGAGCCAGTGGACATGGAGGAAAGATACTGGATCAAGAGGAAAAGCTGTGACCCTGGTGGGCAGAAACTTCATTTTACCAGCACCATCTTGGGGCCAGGAGAGTGCCCGACCCCAGGCATCGTGTCTGGGGCCTGCCTTGCTACCCTGCTCGCCAACTTGTTGTGAACAAGCTAACTCAGAAGCGATTAAGCAAAACCCTCCCTACAATGTCAAGTTCTCACCCCAGTGATTTACAAGGGCCGCCCTTGAGGAAACGGAACCAGCATTACCTCGTGCCATCGGGCAGCTTCCGGTCGAAGGAGGTGCTTCGAGGAATGGCGGCCTGGGCCTGCTGGAGCAGCTGTTGGCACGGCAGCCGGTCGGGCGTGCCAGGGATGGGGGAAGCTCTAGAGAGGGGCTGCAGGGCAGGAGTGGGCACCCGGTGCCACGTGGTGTTCCTCCTGAAGGGGGTTTTATACTCGCAGGGGGTGCCCTCGCTGTCGAGTTTATATTCCACCATGGGGATCCGGCAGAGCTCTGAACACCCTCTGTTGGGCCAAGAAGAAATGGTGAGAAGGGAAGCTCTCAGCTGAGCTGTCAGCATGGCTTACTCACTGCTGGGCCCATCAACACACATCACATGGTGTGTGCCTCTCCCGGCTCCAAGTCAATGATGCAGAGCGATCCACCCTTAGGAGCATCTCACCTATAATAAAACCACATTCCCACACTATTCAATTCCTCTTCTGCCAGCAATGACTGCGTCTAGAAATGAGAAAGGCTGTTTGTGGCTTTTTTCCTGGCTGCCGTGCAGCCACACACATCATCTATGCTGGTACCTGCTAATACAGCTGTATGGTTATTAAAATGTTCCAACTACCAGTGCGTAAGGAGCTGCTGTCCCAAGACCCCCAATACACAGCTAAAAAAAATTAACACCTGGCACAGCAGAGGCCTCCAGGACTTGTAGGTTAAATATTTTAAATATATTTCTGGAGATAACAAGTACTATCTCCGGTAAATTAGAAATCTAAAATCCAGAGACATTAAACACCTTGTTCACAGTTACTCAGCAGGACCAAGACTGGGCCTCTGGTCCTCACATCCACTCCCAGGGACCGTAGAAATAAGACCCTCTAAGCAAATGTTCGTCACTTTTAGGGATGATGGAAATGTCCATTATCTTGTTTGTGGTGACTATTTCACACATGGGCCAAAACTCATCAAAACGTATGCTTTGCATACGTGCAGTTCATTATGCATCAACTACACCTCAATAAAGTTGTAGAAAAAATCTTACTAAATAGAAAGAGAAAAGTTTCCTTTTGTCTGATACTTTATTCTTCAAGAAAGTCTTTGGTTAAATGCAGCATAACCAGTCTTAATGACCAAAAGAACTAGGCCATGTCTGTGTTCAACATATGGGAGTTGGTGGATTCTAAGGTTTCTCTATCTTTCTCTGTCTGTAGTTCCTCCTTATTACAAACTTTGTATGAGATTTATCTTCCTGAAAACTTCAATGTCTCCTTAATGCCTTTCAGGCACACCATGTGCCTAGCACTGGCTTGCTCCCAGTCCCTCCATAGTCACACTGCCCACAGAACAGACGCCAGAGGTGGCTCACAGAGCCACTCAGAGTCCTCTGAGCACCTGAAATGGACTTGTGTTTGGGGGAACACAGTGATTTCATTTTCATTAATTTAACTTTAAAAACTGATACTATGATTCATTTGTTAAATGTTTAGAATAACTTGAGTATGTGAATCTATGTTTTCAACTTTACATTTTACAAAATATAAACAGCAAGTACTCAGGATAAAATTTAGCATCTGATTTGAGATATGCTGTCAGTGTGAAATGTACTCCAAATTTCAAAGACATATACAAAAAATAATGTAAACTATCTCATTAATAATCGTTTAACATTTTTTAGATGTTGAGATGATAGTATTTTGGAGATATAAGGTTAAAATATATTACTAAAAATAATTTCACCTGTTTCTTTTTACTTCTTTTAATATGGCTACTGGAAAATCCAGACAAAATCTTTCTATTGGACAGCCCCCTGTAGAGGAACCTGGCCTGCCACAGCTCTCTGCATGTTGTCTATCTACCCCCAGCTGGCTGATCTGCTCCAGCCCCGCCGCCTGGCAATCATATGTCCCAGTCTGACCCAAATCTCAACTTAAATCTTGCCTTCTCCATAAGATTTGCTGACTGTGCTGCACAGCGCAAAGGATGGCAAGCCATGGTACAATTTAAAAAAGGTGTGTGCTCTGCACAGATGCCCCAACAGATACAGGCCCCTGCGCAGAGAACGGCTGAACTTCAGTGGTCCCTCACCACTGCAGGAAGATACCTTTCTGACACAAGCCATGCAAGTGCATGCAATAGCCCCATTCTTGGCTATGGGGGCCTTGTCTATTTACAACCAGGATGGATCAGTATGATCCAATAGTCGTGGTTTTGGCTCTGGCTAGTTGATGGATATTGCTGTTAGGCATTTCATATATAAATTCTGTCTTTCCAGGTAATTAGCAAACTTCTAGGACAGAACTGATCATATCTTTAACTAATATGCATATGTGGAATCAAGAGCATTGAACCTGGGTGATAAATAAGCTTTAACAAATTAAAAATACTTCATTTATATAATCTGAACAGATATTTTAAACTATAGTTATATTAATATAATCAGGAATCAGAGTTACAAATCACTTTTTTATTGAGTCTGAGAGAAGTGAAAAGCACAATTAGTAAAAGCTGTCACAATTCAGGGAAAACCTGAGTGTCCATCATGTAAAAGTCAGGTGTGGCTTTTAGTTACCATAGTTACTCTCTTAAACTGGCATCACAGCTCCCTAAAAGGTCACAGGCTAGACAGCTGTCTCATGTGCTCAAGCGATTAGTCAGGTACTTAAGACTCTTTAGCCTAAAATATATGATTTAAGTCAGCTATGCCTAAGGTTCCCACCAATTGCACAGTGCAAGGCGTACTGTTAACTTGACCAAAGTCAGCCTGCAAAGCTAACTGGTGCAGTTCGGCAAGGACACGGGAAGACTAGATAAGTCTCAACTTTAGAATTCAATTTACCATGTTGGCAAAGCATTCAGCATCCCAAGCCAGTGCCTCTCCCTAGACATTCCAGAGTCAACATAAAACAACAACAACAACAACAACAACACTTCCTAATATTTGCCCTTTGAGAAATCTATTAGAACAAGGGATCACTCTGTTAAAAAGCAGAACTCCACTGTCAGCATGGTATAGAAAAAGTTTCAGCCTTTTCTGAAAACCATCACAACAGAACAAGGAGAACAAGAAACAGAAACAACCTCAACTGCCAGCTGAATTTGGAGATCCCTGAAACTCTAATACACAGTATGTAAAGTTGGAGATGAATGGAAGAAAGGTTATGGTTTAGCAGAGTAGAGGAAGGTGTGCTGAGGGAAAAATCAGTAGGAAGGAAGACCACTGTCTTTGCAGAACGCCAAAATGATGCAGGGACGGGAAACACCAAGCACTGCGAAAGGCCAAATGAAAAGGGAGATTTAGGCATAAAAGTTACTTAGAAAGAGGAACAGGAGTTCGGCCCTGGGCCCTGAGGTCCACACAGCGCCTGGCCTAGTCAGGCAGTAACCTATTCCCTACCACTGCGGGGCAACAGCAGTGGTTTTTAGAGAACAGAAAAGATGCAGAGTCAAGGGCGTGAGATGCAGAGAACAGGGATGAAAATGACAAGCCTAAGGCAGAGATGAGACCCAGGGTCACTTCTCCTTCCTCCAAACTTGGCCTCAGAATGCTCACCACCCCACAGAGATCAAAGAAGACGGTTCTCTAGAGAAAAGACAAGCAGATGTAAACCATCCAAACACTCTGCAGTGAAGCTCATGGAGCAACTAGATCGCTGAAGAAGAGGAGGAACTTATGAGAGTTAAAATTAAACATTAAAAAATCCAGTAAGACAGTTGGAAGGTAAACTGAGAAATTCTCTCAAACAGTTATGAGAGATAAAAACTTAAGAAAACTGGCCGGGAGCGGTGGCTCACGCCTGTAATCCCAGCACTTTGGGAGGACGAGGTGGGCAGATCACGAGGTCAGGAAATCGAGACCATCCTGGCTAACACGGTGAAACCCCGTCTCTACTAAAAATACAAAAAATTGGCCAGGCGTGGTGGTGGGCATCTGTGGTCCCGGCTACTCGGGAGGCTGAGGCAGGAGAATGGCATGAACCCAAGAGGCGGAGCTTGTAGTCAGCCGAGATAGTGCCACTGCAGTCTGGCCTGGGAGAAAGAGCGAGACTCCGTCTCAAAAAAAAAAAAAAAAAAATTAAGAAAACTGAAGTTCAATCTAAAAGTCTGGCAACTACCAGACAGAGCTATCACAAAAGAGAAGAGAGAAAAACAAGGGGGAGAAAATTATTAAGAAATAGTATATGAACATTTCTAGAACTAAAAGATATGTAAAACTGGATTAAAAGGTCCAGAGAGTACCGAGCCCAATGAATAAAAAATGGTCCACATGAAAACACATCATTGAAGAATTCAGACTCCTGGGTTAAGGAAGTAAGCCTACGGTTCTGGGGACGGGGTGGGTGGGAGCCTAAGTGTCTAAGGACCTGGGCGTGGAATAGTTCCATTCTTCTCAACAACAATACTAGAAGGTACAAAATATAACAAAGGAAATCCTTGTAAAATTCTGGGTGAAAGTAATTTCTAACTTGTCAAATCCATAGTACTTGGAGCTTGGGACAGAGAAAGAAAAAAATAAAAAACAACATCCTAACTTTTGGCTTGGGAAACCAAATTGATGGCAGCGTTAATAGAGAAGAGTGGACTGAATACACCCTCCTAAAGAAATCTTAACATCTGCTTATAGAACATGAGGTAGTGATTTCTCTGTGCATCAGTAAAGGTTAGTTCTTACCCTTTATTTTAACTTTGTTTCCCTTCCTGAAAGTAAAATTCACTTCTCTTATTTAGTTTAAGTTACTCTGGATTTACTGAGTTTAACAGTTACATCATTGGTCAAACTGAGTAAATGCAAATTACATTGGGTTGTATCATTTTCTTATAAAATGGCAAGGCTTTATAAGTTTTGTTCATGGATTTATATTGCTTCCAAGTGTTTTCTGTTTATTAAGATACCACATCCCTAGGGCTACTGATTCATCCCCATAGCCAAAGACCTAATCAGAAATCAAAGGTAAGATATGACAGTAGATAATAAAACATCAAGAAAACCGACTCTTGTCTTCCACTCACATCGATGCTCTAAGCATCACTGGATGTTCAGGTGAACACCAGGCGTTGATGTCTCACAGGTTCCAGCTGCCTGAGTACTGCACATCAGGAACTGTAATTGGCTACCATTGAAGTTAAAGATCCTGGAGTTATATGTTGAATGAAAGGAACGTGAACCTTGAATCTTGTGAACCAAAAGGCAACTTTGCATTTCCAGTGCTTGTTTGGCCTTCAAGTTTGTTTGGTATGGTTTTTAAGAAGAAAAAAGAAAGAGAAGACAGATGGCTGAGTAGTGTGGCCTACTTAATTCATGCCCATAGACTGTAGTCTTTATAAGACACTATAATTTAGCTTGAGGCTTGGAAAGAAACATGTAATATAAATGCATAATCATGACTCATATTTTGAGAGAATGTTGGCAAAAATCTGTGCAATCCATTAAGTTGAAGAGAGAATCTGGGTGGAATTATTTCATCTCCAACCTTGAGCAGAAAGTCATATAGGAAAGGTCTTTTAAAATACTAAGAACTGGCATTCTTTTGCCCTAATAAAAATTAGCTATTCTCAAAAGAATGGTTTTATTTTAAAATCAAACTAATTTTGTTATTATGTGACACTTTTACAGCAACTACTCTTGTGAACTAGATTTTGCTTTGTTTGCTTCTATGACTAAGGTGCCAAATTGGTACTACTGATATAAGCGATCATCAAACCTAGTCAAACACAGTTCCGTTCCATATATATGAGAAATTCCTTAAAGGATGCATACAGAAAATTCAACCAATGTTTAGGGAAATGGGAAAAGGCATAAAAGAAGAATGACAAATGAGCCTGGAGAAGTCCTCATGCTACAGTGCCCATCAGAAATGGATCTGCGTGCGTCCCCCTTGGCACGCATCCTCTCTCCCACTTGGGGGGTTTAGCACAGGACACCAGGCAAGACACCCCAGCTCATCTGGAGTGTCAAACTTGGGGCTGCTGTGGATGGGGCACATGGCAAATATTTCGATGAGTTAAATAAAGGCTAACTGAAACCCGAACAGACCAAATGCCCAAAAACCTAGCACAAAAAGACATTTCTAAAAAAACAAGCTGCTCAACCCGTGTGTAACTGCAACATTTTTAAAGAAAAGACTTTTGCTTTCCTGCTACAGTAGAAAAATTCAGACCTCATTGATACACATGCTTGGCTTCCTCTCGACATACCAAATCAAGTCAATGGATGGAAACTGCATTTCTAGCTTCTGGCACATTCCTTACAGTTTGCTTGCCAACAGGAGATACTAAAAAACCTCAAGATAAGGCTGTGGGATCACTTTTATGTATGCATATTGATTTCCTCTTTGCTCCATAACAAATGTACACATCATCAGCTTATGCTCCTAATTACCATGCTACATAGGGATCAATACAAACTCAGCTCCGGGTTAAAAATAAGTGCAATTTTTCACATTTCTTGTCTAGCCAATAACTTTTCTGAGTCTATTCTCTCTTCTCTCTCAAAAACATACACTGGGAGGCAAAACATTCTGTAGACCAAGAAGGTCATTGAAAATGTGTTAGTTAAAGATGTGGCATTATCAAACTAAGAATAACAAGTAATTCCATTAGATGGCATCCTCAGAGGATCTTTTATTTTACTGCTGTATTCTAAAAACAGTACTACTTGTCCTTTTGAACTCACCATCGTGGACTTCCTGGGATGGCTTAATCCTGTAAAAGGGACACTCATTAACTTATTTGTATTCATACTCATGGGCTTTCTCCCCTGCTTCCTGATGCCTAAAGCTAAGTTTTCTACCAGAAGACTTCTTGGTTACAGCTGCCACCACTTCCTGGCTTCCTGAACATGATCAGCAAAGAGGGGGTGTCCAATCTTGCTCACAGTTAACAGACACCACGGTCACTGCCAAGTACTGTAGTGTATGCGCCCCACAACTTCAGAGGCACCCAGGAAGGGCCCCAAGATGGCATCCACCCACCCAGGCCCATTCCTTTCCAACGACACCTTGAGTTTCTCGGAAGAACCTTCCATTTACCATCAATAATTTGGACACTGGAAGGCAGAATCCCTGCTGGCCAGGCTACAGACTTGGTTCTAAATCATGTCTTCAAACTCTGCAGGCTGACCGTCAAGACCATCACTGTTTGAGTCTAGTCAAGCCATATGGTTTTTTCCATTTGTTCCCAACAGGAACCCTAGATACCAAACTATCTCCATTAAAGAGAGAGTTTGGGCTCTAGGCTCAAAACCCAAACATGACTATGTGTAGCTTAGAAATGTGACAACCTCTTAGACCCTCCTCTTGAAAACAGAATAGTAACAGCAGAGGGTGCATCAAGATTAAGTTACATAAAATATGTAAACTTCCTCAAGTGACAGCTTCAAAGAAAGAAGTTCATTACAAATAGACATTATTACTTCTGCTTCCACAAAAAGTGGGAAACCAACATTAAACTGCAAAAGGTACATAAAATTTTATGAAAGTTCTAGATAACAGATGTTTATAGAATTCTAGAATTTTAAAGTTTAACTTTCAAATTGAAAAAATCTTTAGAGCTGTAAAATTCCCTTCATCTACATTCATCTGTAGAACAATATATCATTATCTCATTATTTTATTCTTTTCATCTTACATAAAAGGAGGACACATGACTTTGTATTATGGTACTTTGAAACTAAGAAAGGGGAAGAGTCCTAAGGGAATGATGAGTAGCAAAACAAAACCAAAAAACCTAGAGAACCGAGAAAGTTCAAAGGGAAGAATGTATATTCTTAACAAAAAAAGAGAGGGCAGTTGAACAGTTAGTTGGACCAGGTACCATAGACTGTGCAGCCACAGCTTCATCTAATCCCATGACTGGAACTTGCATTTACTGGACTCTGAAATTCCCTATTGGTTTTACTTTACTTGGCTGCATCACAGAGAACCTTTAAGTGAACCCAATAATCTAAGGAAAAGCCTTACAAAGTACTGCAATGCTATTCTTTAATTCCAATCCACCACCTTAGTGTGTGTAGAACTTTATAGTATTGCACATACATCATTTGACTTTCAAAAAATGTGTGACATACAAAGAAAATCTCCATTTTTTCAGAAGAAGGGCTAGAGAGGTTGGAAAGATGATACAGCTAATCAGAGACAGGGTTCACAATGGAACTCAGGTCCTCTGACTCTAAGTTCAGGGCTCTTCCTAAAACACATGGCTTTTTTTTTTTTTTTTGAAACCCATCCAAGAACAGTTAATGCAGCCTACGCTATGTCATATTTTTCAGTAGGTGCTAAAAGAATCTTTGGAAACAAAAGCCGATCCTCTAAAACAAATTAAATGTTTTTTTAATATTATGCATTTTGTAAAAGAATCCTTTTATAGCCCTAGGGATGAAAGTAATCACTGATATTTTAATCATTTTAATGTCTGTTATGCTAATAGCCTGCTAATAGCTAAAATACTCCAAATTATCCAACAAGGTGACAGGGGTAATTGATGCTCATTCGCTTGAATCACAAACTCTTTCTGGTACATAAAAAAATCAAAGGCTTTCAACAAGGAGATAACCACATAGTATAACTTACTGTAAAGGTTAGGGCAGTGGCATACATGAAATAGGCACTAAATGAAATAGTAACTTGCTTTTCAACAAATTCCTTAATTTACAGATAGAAACAGAGAGATACCCAGAATAGGTAGAAAAAAAGACATCTGAACCATACTCACACTTGACCAAGCCCTCTTATAAAGGTCAGCAATTGAAAAGGTATCATATGAAATAGGAAGTGAGCCTATCTGGCACTTACTAATTCATCAGCTTCCTTCCATCCTTTTCCTCCCTTACCAGAAGCAGACACAGGGGCAGATGGTATCTTTGTATCCCCAGTACCTGGCAGAGCACTGGACAGAAGCTCAGCACGTTCTTGTCAAAATCAACTGCTTTGTTTCTTAGAAAGCTTGAGAGCAAGAATAACATTGCACTGTAATACTTCAAAATTATACAGAGAAGATTCTCAATAGCTAGCTATCTGATGCCTGATTTTTGAAGAATGTATTTCTATGCGGGAGAATATCCAATGGCTGTCCACTATGGTAGCTACGGTGTAACCTGTCAAGCATGAGATGGTTACTGGTCTAACACAATGCTCATGCTTTACCGCCATCCTCTGCATTCCTCTTACTGTGATGGTAATAACTCAACATTCAAAATGAAAAAACACGTGGGCACTAAAGTATAGATTATTACTTGGAAAGGGTGACAGCATTTTCTACACTACTCTGAGACATTTATTATTAAGTAGTAAGTTGTTGCTATAGTTTGAGAAAAATCACTTTTAAATAGCCAAAATATGAATAAGTACTACTGCATTTTAGAAAGCCAGAAAGACTAAAAGGAGTCCTTGAAAGTCAGATTACATCTGTCCTATCCGTTTTAACAGCCCCAGTGCTCAGCACAGTTCCTGGTACAAGCTAGTTAAGAGTAAGTGGCTGAATGAATGAATGAATGAGTGAATGCAAGGCAATCTACCTTAAATTCTATAATCCTATGTTCTTACTTTAGGGAGTGAGAGAACAATCTGAATGTTATATTGGAGGAACTGGCCAGAGGACTCAGAATAGTGATTGTACTTTAGGTTACCTTTGTTCTGTATTGTCTTCACATTTCACATCAAAATTCAATACTGGAGGGTCCATAAGACAATACTAGACATAACTAATTTTTATTATCCATACAAATAAGTTGGAACTCGAATATAAAAAGCTCACTTGAGACACACGCAGGCATATGTTCACTGCAGCACCATAACAACAAAAACGTGGAATCAACCTAGATGCTCAACAGTGGTCTGGATAAAGAAAATGTGGTTGGTCGGGCGCAGTGGCTCACGCCTGTAATCCCAGCACTTTGGGAGGCTGAGATGGGTGGATCACGAGGTTAGGAGATTGAGACCATCCCGGCTAACACAGTGAAACCCCGTCTCTACTAAAAACACAAAACATTAGCTGGGCGTGGTGGCGGGTGCCTGTAGGCCCAGCTACTCGGGAGGCTGAGGCAGGAGAATGGCATGAACCCGTGAGGCGGAGCTTGCAGTGAGCCGAGATCACGCCACTGCACTCCAGCCTGGGCAACGGAGCGAGACTCTATCTCAAAAAAAAAAAAAAAAAAAGAAAATGTGGTGCATATACACCACGGAATACTACACAGCCATAAAAAAGAACGAAACTATGTCTTTTGCAGCAACGCAGGTGGAGCTGGAGGCCATTATCCTAAGCAAATTAACATGGGAACAGAAAACCAAATGCTGTCATGTTCTTGCTTACAAGTGGGAGCTAAACATTGAGTACACATGGACACAAAGAAAGGAACAACAGACACCAGGGCCTACTGAGGGTGAAGGGTGACAGAAGGGTGAGGATGGAAAAACTGCCTGCTGGGTAGTATGCTGATTGCCTGGGTGACAAAATTATCTGTACATCAAACCCCCACGACACGTAATTTACCCATGTAACACACCTGCACATGTACCCCTTGAACCTAAAAGCTGGGAAGAAAAAAAAGTCTGCTTTGTAATGAATAATAAGTGGGATAAAGCATGGAAAAAAATTTTAAAAAAAGAAAGCTCACTTGAGTCCAGATTTCAGCCCACCATTTATTTTATATATGTATGTGTGTAGACACACATATAAAAATAAAAACTGTTAAACTGACAAAATTGAGTTTTCCTTCTATTTCCATATTCTCCTCTCTGCATACTTCAGGGAGCTGAATGATCAGGCAACAGCAAAACAGGAGATGAGAACATAAAGTTTTAATTTTTATAGAATGATGAGAGAATAATAATTTAGACTCATGATAACATGAGAAAATTTCCACTGTTTTGCATTATATAGAAAAATGCCTTGGATAGTATGTCAACAAAGTATGAAAAAAATCACACAAAACAGATGCACTGCAGCAAGGAATTTCATTTCCATTTTTATTGGACATATTTACTAAATTCACTCACATTATATAACAACTCATGCATAATTCTGATGAGTTGTTACTTCCTTTATATCCGCCTTTTAGGTTGATATGCTTTCCTTCAAATGACACTGATAGAATGTCAGTCACCTCTGAAGGCCAGAGGCCAGGGCCATACCAGTGGCTGTAAATTATCCCTTGCAAAAACAAGAAAGATCTTAATTAAGCATTTCTGGCCTCAGCAACTCTTCATCTTTGCCACAGAGACTGTCTGCTTGAGAAACACCCTGGTTCCCCTTTCAAACCTCATTTCCATTTGAAGAGTACTATTCCCAAACTGCTTCTTGCCACTCATTCCCAATGTATATGAATTCACTCCAGGATCCAATCCCAGCACGAGATCAGTTATTAAGTGTCCCTCAAGGGGATTCTCCCTGCTCAGTGTTCCCTGCAACTCCACAAGGAAAACTAAAAATAGCTCTGACTTCCCTTCACGCTGAGGGACAACCTAGACTGTCACCTCCCTTAGGCTGGCAAATGGGACTTCAAAACACAGGTGGCTTTGGATTCAACATATTAATAAATACTTTTCCTACTAAAGACTGCATTTATTCCAGCAGCTTCTGAGTCAAAACCAAACACCTTTTGACCTGAGGACAAGAGACACTGTCTGTTAAATGACAGGCCGCTCATGCTGCCCACAGGAGCAGCTGGGCTCCCATGTCAAATGATTTTCTCAGTGATATCCTGGTAGGAAAAAACGGGAGTTGATAAATGGCAAAAATGAACTGAAGCATTTTTCACAACATTTATGAGACTAAAATATCTCATAATTCCTTAATTTGGCCATTTTTGTAGTCTTCATAGTGTTTATGTTAAAAACTACTGTAAAAATGTATATGTATATATACACACACACAGAAACACACACATGCATATACATGTCCATTTAAATAATATTTCTCCCCCCTCACAAGCACTAAGAGTCAATTTGAGAAAGTTGGAGGTAATTTTCCATGCTGCAAGTCAAATGTATAGCTTTAGCTTGAGGCACATCCTGGTATGTGTTGCTATACGGTTAATAGTACTAAAGGATGTTTGATTTAAAGGGTTTGTATTTTAAATTTTAAAAGGAGTGAAGTGCTACCCATTTCCTCTTAGCCCCTCCTCTACAGTTTCTTAACAAATCTAATAATGCAGAAGGCTAAACATGCTGAGCACAAGGGTGAAACTGAAAATGATATTTCATACTTACACTTGCGGTCTAAAGCAAAGGGCTGGTATTGCAAGGCTGGTATCTGGTTATGAGAGGTTGTCTGACAACACCAAGTACTTTTATCAGGGCACCCAGGCAGTTGCAGGCAGAAAACAAATCAAAACTAACAAAAATATGGATTTAAAAATTTACAAATTCAGATTCCCAGAAAATTGGAAAACTGAATTGAAAGAGTTTTAAATGATACCGGCTAGGCTTAAAGCCTTCATGACCTGCAGAAATGTGGGTGATGGGTGTGCCAATTTTGGAACGTTGCTACTAGGCAAATAGCTAATTCTAATCCTTCTGGCTAAGGTTAAAAGACAGTTATTACAGATTAATCGGGGAAAAAAACCCTGTATGTTTAGGGAATGACATTAATGAGACTCCTAGGAGGCAAGGGCAAAATCTTTAAATAAATATCTTGCCTAGTCCCAATAAGAGAATTTGCATTTAAAACAAAGAATTAATTATGTATAGACCAAGGCAGATAACTGACTCCTTAGAGGAAAAACATGTCCTTGGATAAAAGGATAACAGCTGCTTGAACTTTTAAATTGTAGTTTTTGTTTGTTTTAGCTGAAAAACAATTCAATATTTCGTAGAAAATTCTATCCTCCTAAATTATATTTCTAAATACCAAGTATCATTGACAACTTTACCATTTTTATTAAACAGATCTCTTGAAAGCTTTAAAAATTTCTTACTAACAGTAGACCAAAACTAAAAATAGGCAAGAAATGTTATTTTTTAACCCAAAGGAAGCGCAAGGTAACACTTTTGTCCAATTCTATAGTAATCGGCTGCTAGGACAGATAAAAGACTTGATACAAAGGCAGATAAAAGACTGATTCTTATCATAATTATTAAAAACCTATATTTCTACTAAGGAAGACAGAAATCTTACTGTATGAAAAAATTTCTAACAAATGCTGGAAAATTTACTATAAAAGAATTTTACATATACAGTACTTTAGCTTTTAAGGCCTAAAGGATTTGCCTTTTGTTATTTCCAGGACTCACTTTTAATAAATTAATTTTTTATTTTCTTTGGACTCATAGCAGTACATGTGATTCATGGGACTCTGGAAAAGCAGATAGATTCAACCGGGCAGAATCAGGCAAGGCAATAAGAAACATCTTAACATGGGACTGATACTCTACAGAGAAAACTTAGTTTCTTAAATCCTTATTTTATAAACACACTGAGCAAATACAGGAAACAAGGCCACAGAAAGTGAGGCTGGAGGCAAATGGTAAGATAACTAATAGAGAAAGATTTTTGCAAGATTTTGCACATTAACCATAGAGGAAGACAGTGTAAGTGGCTTTTTTTCCTAAAAGGAGACCATGGTTTAGCTGATCTATCCAATATGGCAGCTACTAGCAACACGTGGCCAATTAAATATAAATTAATTAAAAGGAAAAATTCGTTTCCTAAGTTGCACTACAGTTCATGTACATAATAGCCACATGTGGTTTGTGGCTACTGCTCTGAACAGTACAGACACAGATCACTGTAGAAAGTGCTAATGCAGAGTGCTGGCTTAAAGGATGAAGAAAGGAAATAGAGAAAGGAGAGAGCATGACCTAGGTTAGTAAGTCCAGAAAGTAGACCCAACGATCCTACTATCTTTGGATAATAAGAATTTATTTTTTCATATCAAACAAATTAAAATGAATATGCTAAAGTTTTATTTATTATTATTATTTGAGATGCAGTCTCACTCTGCCACCCATGCTGGCGTACAGAGGCACGATCTCAGCTCACTGCGGCCTTGACCTCCCAGGCTCAAGGGATCCTCCTACCTTCCCCTCCTGAGTAGCTGAGACTATAGGTGCACACTACTGCACCTGGCTAATTTTTGTATTTTTTGAAGAGATGGGGTTTTGCCATGTTGCCCAGGCTGGTCTTAAACTCCTGGGCTCAAGTGATCTGCCCACCTCGACCTCCCAAAGTGCTGGGATTACAGGTGTGAGCCATAGCGCCCAGCCTAAAGTTTTATTTTTTTAAATTAAATGTGTGGGGTAATTACGCCAGAAGGTTCTAAGTGCTTTACATACCTTATTTTATTTCATCTTCATTGAAATCATAGGAAGTAGGCAATATAATAATCCCATCTTATAGAGAGTAAGTGAGACTTAGAGAGAGTGTGTGAGTTGCCCCAGGCCTCAGAGCAAATTCCTGGATTCCAAGCATACTTTGTCTCTCAAAAGCCAGAGCTCTTAAGGCTGCCTGTAGGAACTCCATTTGGGAATGAAGATAGAGGGAAGGTGCTCTAGATACTACCACCAGTCATGCATTAACACAAGTAGTGGGCCACAGCCTCAATAAATGGCTCCTTCTTAATTAGCATTCTTTCTCTTTTTGGCCTAATATTTTATGCTGGGCATGATTATTTTCTATTAGTAATGTAACAGTATTGCTTTCTAACCCCATTCTTATCTCAGCCCTCCACCTATCCGCCTCTGAACTTTCCAAGTCTAGCCGTTCCTTTTCATCTATTTCTCCTGACAGTTTATGATAACGCCCTGAACCAGTTCAACATCTGTCAAGCTTCAATTGAGAATGGAGTATTTACCACACAGAGTACATGTGCTGTTTCAACATTCTTTCATACCTACAACTATTGGTCTATTAAATATTTTTTAAATAATCAATGGCTTCATGTTATAGGAAGAAATTCTAACTGAATAGTTAAGTATTTAATGTGCTCAAGGCTGAGCTATGATGCAGAATTATTTCCTCTTAGATATAAGAGGTCCAGGAGAGCCAGGCAGGTGCTCTTCCCCTTAGGTCAGAATAGCTCAGCTTTAATGTAGTCAATGTTCCATTAAAATTTCTAGCAAATTATTTTTTATCATCTATTACATATTTTAAAACTCCTTTTCAATTCCTCGAATGAATGACATCCCAACAACACTGTACGAATGAGTGACATCCCAAAACATTGTACAAAGACACACTTGACTGCATTTTCTGAGGACCTTGCAGGAGCACTGAGGACAGCCACCTGCTACAGAGGCAAAGGAGGAGTGAGCACTACTTGGGCCTCCCACGCCTTACCTTCGGGGCGAGCCATCATCATGGGGCTGGATGATGACCACCTTCACAGTCACAGAAGTACGGAGCAGGTCGATCATCTGCTCGTGGGTCAGAGTGGCCACGGCTACTTTGCAGATCTCCACGAGGCGGCTCCCTTGGCGAAGGCCAGCCTTCCAGGCAAAGCCAAAAGGTTCCACATCTGCGACAATTCCTTCAAAATTCACATGGAAGCCAAGCTGGCCCAGCCCGTTCCTCCTCAGGGTCATTTCCACAGTCTCGCAGCCTCTCGTCACTATCTAAGGGGGAAGGAGACTGTTAGAGATGCCCTTCCTGCCCAAGCTGCCATGGGGCTCTACCAAAGGTGCACGTATGGGCCTCCACGCCAGCCCTCTCCCTTGGGCCCTCGCAGCCCAGCCCGTCTCTCTCTGTCTTTTCCTCAAACTGTCCAAGTGACAAGACAAGGACACATTTAAGTTCAGAGCTGATCACAATTAACATTTGCATCAAGTGCAAAGAAAATAACAGAAGCACAACAATGGTTTCATTCTTTATTCTAAGTCATATCTGTTCTTGATACAGGTGTCCTGCTTTCTTAGATGTCACTGACCCAGAGCTTGAGAGCTTCAGATGGGCTCAAATAATTCCCCTTTTTCCTTTATTAGGTAAATTGACTTAGCTTTTAAGCATATAAATCCCATCGTTCTAGATGGATTTTTGCAATGGAAAACCTGTAAAGACTTTGCGGACCATTACAAGGTTCAACCAGCAAGCACTAAAAACCATTAGACAATTTATTCATCCCAAACAAAGAAAAACACCCCAAAGCACTTGAAAGCTAACGCTTAAGAGCCCACTCTGAGGTTCAGGAAGGGCAATGGCAGAAAGTCAGAGCTTTAGGAAAACTCTAAATGTTCTCTACACACCAGCCCTGGGGACATACTGTGGAGTGTTCTGTCCCCTAGGGTCCTTCTCTTGAGGACAGACAACAGCCTATGCTTGCCTGAGTGGTGAGGACCATTCAGATCCATAGTGGGGGCAGGCCAGCCAGACTCCTTGGCCATCTGTTCACAAGGCAAGTGTGTAGGATGGTGCTCTGGCAGGCAGCAGACAGACCCTCTGTGCCTATGGGCTGCCTCTCCTCCACTAGGCCTGTCTCCTGGGGGCTGAGGGCAGCCCCAATCAGTGGAAGCCTCAGTGTATGTACCTTACGCAAGAGTGAGAGAGAGTCAACAGCAGTTCCACAAAAAGGAACATGAAAGAAGAATGGTGGTTTGCATCCCACTTGGTACATTAAAGCATCACTAATGCAGCCCTCAAAAGCACTCACTGAGCATAGTTTACATGCAATGAAAGAAAAACATGGGCTCATTAAGTATCATCCGATGACTATGACCTCACCTATCTGTGGGAATTTCAAGTTGGGAGGTATCATACTCCTATCCCCAAAAGCCCAGAGGCAATGTATGAAGTTTCAGTTTAATGAACGCTCCATTTCTATGAAACATGCTCTGACTACACAGATACCGATTTAATAAGACCTATGACAGTAAGTACAGCTGTGGGACTGGGGCTGGTTCATGTATCACCACTGTGTCTGATGTTTCCATGGTTACCACAAGTGCACACAATGCCAATCAGCTTTTCCCAGACAGGCATGACAGTTCACGACTCAGCAAAATGCGGAAAGGGGACTGCTGGCTTTAGTTAGTGATGACGTTTCAGAATATTGATGTTTCTAAAGTCATGAACTGAAGTAACTTAAAACTTGAAAAAGTAGTTCTGTAATATGCACAACACAAATAAATTTTGGTCACTTCTTTTTCAACTTTGTTCTAAGCAATCCTATCAAAAGATGACACATAACATGTACCCAGCCTTCTTTCAAATATCAACGCGATTATCAGGTGAAGTTTATCATCCATGTATCAAGCTGAAGACTTACTGGCCGAGCCTTTCCAGAGTCCTCCAGCTCTGGCTCTTCTGCTCATTTCCTCCAATCACCTGCCACCTCCCCTACTTTGTCTTTTTGCTATTTCTTTATCCCCTCTGTTTATTGCTTCCTAACATCCCCAAAGTCTGAAGTAAGGTGTTCTCCATGTATTTATGTATTTGGACTTCTTCCATGGACCCAATTATCACACGAAAATTGTAGTCGCCTAGCCAGGACTGGCTATGTAATTTGTGGGGCCCCATGAAAAATCAAAATGCAAGGCTCCTTATGAAAAAATTATTAAGAATTTCAAGATGGCAATGGCAGAGCATTCAACCAAGCACGAACTCTTCTGAGAGCAGGTCCCTGTGCAACTGCATGGGTTGCACATCCGTGAAGTGAGCCCTGCCTGGCCCTCTAGGAACAAACTCTCATTCCGCTCCTGTACCGTTACCTGCAAGACAGACACCTTTAGTTCCACTTTCCACCACCTGAGAATGGATACTGAGTTAACCATGCCAAACGGGCAGGCATTCCCGACATCTCCACTATGACTGCATTCTTCTCTTTCTTCCCATTTCTGTTACTACCACTCTGTATCAACCCTTACGATCTAATCCCTTCAACAGTCTTTGGTCTGGCTTGTTTCCAACAGCTCATGTTGCAAGTCATCCTAGACACAGAATATAATTCCTAAAATATATTTTTAATATTGTGCATCTTGGTCACACTGACAATACACTTTTCTAGGAAAATAGGATGGGGTCCATCGAATAGCAAATGTATAAAAGCCCGTGTGTAAATATCCAGGGAAAGTACATTTTTGTGGTTAGTGAAGTGGTATTTGTGTTGTATTTTCAGAAGCACAGATTATAATGATTTGGTGGATATGCTAAAAAGAAGTATTTGCAATTAGCAAAAGCACAATGCATCCAGAGACTCATCAGTATAACTCAAGTCAATTCTCTAGGTATATAAACCAATCATTTACTTAATCACCCCAAACTCTTATCTAGGCTTGCTCACGTATACCTGATAATACTGTTGAACACACTGAGGCCCTTTACTGTAAATAGAGTCCACAAATAATGAAATTACTTTTCCAAGGCTAGCAGACACTGCCCTAATTTTACCTTCTCTTATACGTGGTCTCTAATAACAAAAGGGAGGAAATATTTTTGGTGGGAGGAAAGGGGGCAAGAAATGGATATAATTTCTCCTTTTTTCATGATCCATAGTGAACTAAACCTTTTCTAATTAAAAAAAAATTACATCCCTCTTGGGGGAAGATTTACACACAAGAAATTCTATTGTCAAAGCATGTTGTTTTCTTATATTACCAAAAATAAAAACTAGAAATAGTTTGGTTTATTCTTACTACTTTATTTTATATGCTCAAACTAAAATCTAATTCTTACTTTGTTAAAACTGGGAGCAGAAATATGACTACTGAACACCATGGATAAAATATAAGGGTTTTGCACTAAAAATCACATACATGAAAATCTTTCTTAAGTCTAACTTTTTAAAAGCCTTTCTAAATTAATGCGTAATTCTGAAAAACTCCCTTAAGAAACTGGCTCTAAGATTAATAATATATTTAATCTGGCACATTAAACAAAAATACCTGCTGTATAAACATGCAGGGGTGAAACTGCAGATAGGACTCGTCATTCATACAGTCAACAGCAATTCTGTTGTTAATTACCCACTGGGAAGGTATGTTATGTCAGCCTCCATAAACAGACATTCTACCCAGACACTTCTGTTTTTCCTTCAAATGCTACTAAAATACATCTCAATGTTCTCTTTTGCAGGTTGGCTTAACTTTTCTTTTCCAATTGATTTATGATGGTTGCTTCTCCACTGTTCATGTATTCAACAACTCCCCAGAAGGACCCAGCATTTAAAATTAAGCTCTGTATCTGTAAGAAATAGTAATGCATTCCCTAATTGGTATAATCATGGTAGCAGCTCCCCAGTGAAAGTTATTTTGAATCTGGAATTGAAAACATAAGGATGGTGGTAAAATAGAAAACATGTACTTACTACTAATCGCTGAACAATTTCCCTGATGTCTTCAGCACAGTTGTCTACCGAGGACAGGAGGACACATTCTCCTCTTTCGTAAAACACTTTGATACTCATTAATCCAGATGTCCACCCAATAACATCCCTGCAGGAACAGTTAAATACGACATTCTTGGAATCCTTTTCAATCAACATGATGAACTCATTGGAAATCCCGAGAAGACATTCGATGTCAGCAGACTGGCCGAAGTCCCGTGCTATCACATGCCACATGATGGCCCCAATGCTAAACAAGTGGGCATCCTTCCTTGGCTTTACTTTCTCCTTTTTCTTTGCACCCAGTGTAATGAAGCTGAACTTCACAGAGGTATCCACAGTGGCGGTTGTGACAAAGTTCTCCGCCAGGTCTTTCAAGTACTCTTGCCTCGTTCGAGTGGCCATCGCTCGAAACTTTTCTGATTTATGGGCTGCATTTTCTGCGTTGATTACTTTGGCTAAAAGGAAGTCCCGGAACACAGCTGACTTTGGAAAAGTTACACCTTTGGGAATCGGTGGGCCAAATGGTGGCACATCTTTTGATCTGGAAACTCCAACACTGAGGAAGTAAAAACAGAAACAAAATGAGATGAGCTATGCTATAATATGTATCTTTCCGAATTTGGCATGCATATATATATATACACACACATACACACACACACACACACACACACACACACACACACACACACTTTCAACTTAACTGGTCTATTCTGCAGGTTCTTGTTCTCCTAATTTCTGGATACCCAGGGTTTGTTGTTGTTGTTGTTTAAGCAAAATGTTTTAAACTTAGTAGACAGGAGGTGTAATGGGCTGAATTACGTCCCTCTCAAAATCCACATGTTGACAAGATAACCCATAGTTCCTGGGAATGTGACACAATCTGGAGAAAGGACCCTTAAGGAGGTGGCTGAGTTAACTGAAGCCATTAAGGTGGGCCCTAATCCAACTGATTGGTGTCCTTATAAGAGGAGAAAATTTGGGCTTACAAAGAGACACCAATGATGTATGCACACACAAAGAAGACCATGTGAAGACACAAGGAGAAGACGGCCATCCATAAGCCAAGGGGAGAGGTCTCAGGAGAAACCAACCCTTGCTGATACCTCGATCTTAGACTTCCAGCCTCCAGAACTCTGAGAAAATAAAAGCCTGCTATTTAAGCCACCTAGCCTGTGGCATTAGTACGGCAGTGCTACCAAACTAATACGGGGGTAACACATCCACACCATGCAGAATAAGCAGGATGGCACTCTATAACTCTGTGGGGCTGGTTATCACTGGGAAAAACAGTAACACTTCTGACCAAAGTGGGTTTAGCCCAAGTTAGCTGCATGGGATTCAGTGACATGGGACAAAGTGATCATACTTACAAGGGCCAAAAATTTTAAGCGTCACTTTTTTAAAGGAAATACTCACTTTACTTGATCACATTTTGAAAATCTAAATGAAGGTTTTATGGGAGCAAAATTTTAAGAGATCTCAGGGACTGAAGAGATCAAATGCATAGTGTTAATAATGAGCATCATAATCTATTAAAACCAATAATGCTCCCCTACATCAGAGAGTTGCTTTATTTATCTCATATCCTTTTCTGCATAAGATAAATCATAGAGCGGACTAATGAATTAACAAAGGAAGGATTGGTCAGGCGTGGTGGCTCACGCCTGTAATCCCAGCACTTTGGGAGGCCGAGGCGGGTGGATCACAAGGTCAGGAGATTGAGACCATCCTGGCTAACAGGGTGAAACCCCGTCTCTACTAAAAATACAAAAAAATTAGCCAGGCATGGTGGCAGGCGCCTGTAGTCCCAGCTACTCAGGAGGCTGAGGAAGGAGAATGGCGTGAACCTCGGAGGCAGAGCTTGCAGTGAGCCGAGATCACGCCACTGCACTCCAGCCTGGGCGACAAAGCAAGACTCCATCTCAAAACAAAAACAAAAACAAAAACAAAGGAAAGATTAAGATGAGTAAGTGAACGAATGGATCCTGTATCACCGGCAGCACTGAGAGCACCCCAATTACTGAGTAGCTACCACAGACCAAGAATCTGTACTAATCCCACATCTGCCCAGGCTGATGTTGGAGTAAAGAAAGGAAGCAATCTTTGTTTTGTTTTCATCATTGTGGAAAATTCTAAAAAAGGTAAATTAAGGAATAAAAACATTCTGTCCAAATTTGTTCTGTCAGATGCAAACTCCTCTTCTGAAATGTGGTTGGTTAGACTTTAGAAAAATCGCAGGCTCTCCCACGTGTGCTTTAATCTGCAACCTCTTCAGCAGAGTTAACCACCTGTAGTGGCAAGACAGACAGCTGGCTAGATGGGGCCTGCACTGATACGAAAGGGAAGGAATGACTGCTTTGCTTTGGGACAGATACACCAAACTCATCAATAGCACCTAGTGGTGCTTTATGGTAGTATATATACTACACCAGAGGGTATGTGTGTGTGAGAACTTGACTTCTGTGCTTAAATGAAGGGAAGGTCCTTAAAAACATCACAGAGGTTGACGCTGCCAGGGATTTACATCAGGTGTGGCCCATTTTCCCCTCACCACCATCCTCAGGATGGCCATTCTAGACTGGGAATTAATTTATCCCCCACAATCCCCCATGTTAACTCTGGGAGAGTGGTCCTAAAGCTACCTGTTTGGACTTGTGATTAGTCTAACCACACCCTGTGGCTTCTCTTCTCTACACTGTCAATGAGCTCAAAGGGTCTCTCTGTGCACTGCAACCTGCCCTGCAAATATCAGGTATGACAAACCAATGTATCACCGCTCTTAAATTTGGTTCTCTCTTCCAACGATGAGTACAGATTTCTAGCGGTATTTTACCCATGGAATGCTGAGGCGGCCAAATGTCATCTGGCACTCTAGTGCATTACTTCTTTGCATTAACTCTGTAGATCTCATGCCACCCTCTGACTGCAGCTTGCATGCACTGAAGCTACAATGTCAGGGACTGAAGCTACAATGTCAGGGACTGAAGCTACAATGTCAGGGGAAATTTCTTGTGTCTAAATATGCTCCACTGTGGTGTCACATAGTGAATAAGAGAGACTTAGTGATTCCATTACATATTAGAGAAATTCTTTTTGTATCCAATTATAGACCCTAATATCTAATTGCAGGTTCTCTCTACAATGTATGCCATATTCTTGTTCAATCAACTGTATTCTTGCACATCTCAAAGTTGTACAAGAAAAGCAGCAGAATGTAAGCATGGCTATTCCATGATTGTTATGATATTCTGGGTATGGGAATCAATTAGAGACCCTTGGTTACAAAAGCTCATAGGATCCTTAACATTTCAAGTAGAGTCAAGTTCAGAAGAAATATTCTTTTGCCAGATTCAGATAATTCCCAATGTGTGGAAATGAGAACTTATATCCGAGCTCCTTATTTCACCCAAATGATTCGATAGCATTTATTAATGACTTAGGGGCCTTAGATATTTAAGGCTCCTCCAGCGAAAGCCAACAGAAAGATAAGCATTCCTTAATATGCGCATGAAAGGTTTTTAATAAGGCCTGCTGGCCAAAGGACAATAAAGAAAGGTGTGAGGAGCAAACTGGAGTCAGGTAACTCCTGGAGTCAGGGAATGCAGCTCTACCACCTCCTGAGTGACTGAGCTAACTACATTAATCCTTCAGTGCCTCCCTGCCCTCATCTGCAAAATGGAGGGTAAAATAGTATCATACCCAAAAGCCCATTGTAAGGATGATAGAAAATAATGCATGTAAAGCTTTTATTACCCAAATTGTTGCTGTTACTGTCACTATTACTATCATAGTTGTTGTTTTAATAAATGATTTAACCCTGTCACCTAATTTTTGTCAGAAGATGTTACATATTAAATTTTCTAAAAAATGGCAGTCATCATTTTCTGTAGATATCTCTCCACTTTTAATTCACTGTTAGCTACCAAGCCTTTTCTCATTCTGTTACTGAGCATTTTGCAAAGTTTATCTTGGAAAGTACATAAAAACATAAATCCCTGAAAGTTAGCTTAACATTGGCTACAAACTAAAGAGTCTTTTATAAAGAAATGGGCAATTTGTTATGTCTGCTTTTTAAACATTATCAGGCTAAAAGCGAGATGTTTCGTGGGGCTTTGGGGGTGTTGCCTCATTTCTCCTAGTTCCAGTGGACCCAGCATAACTGCTCGAGCATTCTGCTGCGCTCATGGGGGAGGCCTGACTCCCTCTGTAGGGTGGGAGTGTGGTCTTCTGCTCAGGCAGGTACACCTGACAGGCTGCACGATTTTCATTAGAGAAGGTGATCTCAACCGCACAGACCCTTCTGATAGCTGTAAGGCCTATGAATCGGCATTGGCACTGTGGGTCCGTGTCAGCAAGAATACGCTGCCACTCAACACCTGCACAAAGCTCAGGAGAAAAACAGCTTTCATGGGAGTTTGCCACTCTGGATTAGGACATAGCAAAATTTAAGAAAACTGTAGAGCTGGACTATATCATTTCCTTGGAAATTATTTTAATAAATTTATTTCTCCATTGGAATATTTAGAAGAGTATCACATGAAACAGACCAATAAGGTGTTTTTAGAAAATGAGGGCATGCCAACCTTATTCCATGAGATAGAGTAAGGACAGCTTTATAAAATGTTATGGAATTCATGTGACTACAGGATTACTCAAGATTATTATTGATTCTTTAAGAAATACTAGTGATGTTTTTAAGCAAGATCAATGAAGCTGATGAAGCACTTCCAAAAATGTTAGGCACTTGAACTGATGTTACATTTGAATCTCATTAGTAAAGGTTAATTTAGTAATAACAATGTGGTTTCTTAAAAACCAATGACTCCATCTTTGAATGACTGGCATATAGTATCTTTATCACAGAAAAAATAAGGCAATGTACTTTGTTATATGTAAGAGATCTCTGTGGTGTTTTCAAAAACATTAATTAAATACATTCAAAACATTTAATTAGATTCAAAAACATTTATTTCTTTTAGGTTTTCTGGTTTTAATTAAACAACTCAGTTTTTTAATTAAACAGAGTTGTTTAATTAAAACCAGAAAACCTAAAAGAAATAAATTGAACAGGTATTGCCTATCTTTACAATTTTTTGTGCTGATGAACTACCTCATGATATGAGCATAAAGATAGCAAGTAATTTAAAATACTCAATTTGACCTAAAAATAGCCACCCAACAAATAACACCAAATATAATACAATAAAGCCTTATACTTCAGTTTTCCCAATCCAATTAGGAAGGTTCATTTTATTCTTCAGAATTACCATTTGCTGGATGAGCTCCCAGGAAAAAAAGGCCAACTCATCAGGTTTGTACCAATATTATCTATTTTAAGCCTATCATTTGTATAGAGTAGATATCATATTCTTTCAAATATCACTTTTAAAAAGTAGTTCTGAGCATTTAGGCCAGTGGTCTTAAACCCAGATGTGTGTAAGAATGACTATGGAGGAAAGTATAGAGATGCCAGGTGTACTGCATTAGAACACAGCACAGTAGAGCCATAGACCAGGGCTATGTTTAATAAGGCAACTGGGAGGTAAAATTCAGGGTAAGAACTGCTGGTTTTCAGACTTTGTTCTAAAATGGCTTGGGCATCTGTAGGGTGGGATGTAAAATGGCAACTTCTCACATACAGACTAATTTCTCTTTTGCCTTTAGGAAGCAAGCTCTGTAGTCTTCACTTTCTTACAAGGAATAGTTATGTCTCCAAACTAGGCCCAGTGGGCAGCTGAATTGGCAATTACTGTTTTAAGATGATAAATGAAAATAAACTTGGACGAATGTCAGGAACTCTAACAGGTGTTTTACATAATTTAAGCTATTTACTCATCATAACATACTGAAGTAGGTACTATCATTACCATTATCTTCAATTTTAAGATGAGGAATCAAATATTAAGAAAAATAAAGTAAGCCACACAAAGCGGTAAAGCTGGCTTCAAACTCTGGTCAAAGACCCATTGTTTTACCAATGCCCCACATGATATGATCATTTGGCTGCAGTTATTTCCTAAGACAGAGTCTGGGAGTAGCGGTTAAGTATAAAAGCAGGCCTTGTCAGAGCCAGTCTTGGGATTCCAAGGCACACATGTGGCCTTTTGAAGTCACCCAACAAGTGCCAACTCCTTGTTTCAGCAGCCCTGCAAAGATCCAAGATCTTTGATGAAAAGAAATGTTTTACTGCCACAATACTTACTTCTCCTAGATAAGCACTTAACCAGCCACTTCATCCAACTCAGAGGAGGATACCAATTAAGCTATTGATTCTGGCTCAAGTTTTTAGGAGAAAAACAGAGGAAATGTGTAATCCACCATTTTAAAGTGCTATAGGCATTTCACTTTTTCAAGGGGGTAAAATGGGAAGAAGGCAATTATTTCTTACAGAAAGTGTCTGAGTAATTAGAAAATCACAAAGTTGGAAATAATAATTGGCAAACAAAGATATTTTTGGGAAAAGACGCCCTGTTGGAATAAACCTGGGAGAATGATAGATCAGGGATGACTGACTCACCTATAACACACATTTTCGGTACATGGATTATGCACTTTGACTATGACAAAGACATGCTGAAAGTGAGACCGGATGCTTTTTGGAGTAAAAGGAAGTGCCCCAGGCTCCTGGAAGACGATGGTGACGATGTCATTTCCTATGTGCCTTTTCCTCAGTAGCTGTGGTCAAGAAAGTGAAGAGTTACAAATAAGTTTTTCTTTAAAACAAAATATATATACAATTCACTCATCTTTCAATTTGAAGGAGTGATTTTTAAAAAGCACAGTCATTCTTTGGAAGTCAGTGCTCCTAAATTTGGCATAGAAAAAGCAAAATGGGCTTCATCCAAAAGACCCGCGGAAAGAAAAGCCTAAATATTTAAGTCTATCTCTTTTATTTTAAAATTCAATTCGTACTCTCTCTCCTTTTGGTCTTTATCCAGTTCCTCTTTTTAAACCCCTAAAATAATAGCATGTTAGAGCTCACAACACTTTGAGAAATGCTGTAGTTTAAGCTCTAGAAGACAAAGTCCAAGAGAGGGTACAAGTTTGCTGAAAGGTCCTACACTATCACACTGGTGGGCTTCAGCTTGTATCCTGTGCTCCCACAGTAAAGTAACGTGCATTTCTGCAACAAAAATACAGAACACTGTCATTTTGGTGAGCAATAATACAAACCAATTAACTGAACCCTGGCCGTTTAAAATGCAATTCAGAAACACAGAATTCAACTGGATTAACAACCAGAAGCCCAGTCATTTGTAATTTTATAAATCACAAATCTGGCAGGGGGAATGACGCTCAGAGCAGTAACACTTGACCAACGCCTTTACTTTTGATGTTCCTTCTGCCAAGAATGCCCCCTTCCCTCCAGGTTTCTCCCAGACAATGCAGTTGTCTCTGTAGATCCCACCTCAACTGAAAGAAACTTCCTATTTCCCAGGCCCATTTCTATTACACTGGTTGTTGTACTGTCTCCTAATGGTTGGTTTACTTCTTCTGCATCAGGTCATAACCTTCATGAGGGCACAGAAGTGTCATACTGACTTTCAGTTTCCTAGTTTCTAATGGTGTGCCAGGCAAAGGAGGTACCCAATACACATTTGTTTAACAAATAAATAATCCAAATATACATTTACTGACACATCACATTATGCATCAAAATTGTGACCACTTCTTTCCTAAGAACACATGCCAATAAATCCACATAAAGGCACTCTGTAAGCTTATGCAAGTGAAGGCATAGATTTGTGCTCTCAAAAGTTTGTGATCTTCAGTTTTAATACATAAAACAATCCTTACACAACTTGGTGATGACATTGCTGGAATGTGACAATCTCAGATAGTAAATCTCTTTTTACTAGTAATATGAAAGACCACGACCTTACCCTTAAATTTATTTGGCACCTACAGCGCATATTCCAAGTAAAGACCATTAAGTTCAAGTTTTAAAGCCTTTTAAACTCAGATACAAAAAGGATTTCATTGTCAGGTCCCTGACTTGTGATTTAGCATGATAAAAGGCCTGGAAAAGTGGGAATGAAATGTTCATTCTTTCAGAGTTTTCTACAGGCCAGTTAAATTGCTGATTCATATGCTGAGAAATTCCTACTTAAATCCCCATGGTCAAAGTTATAAACACACAAAAATCATCTTACTGTCTGAGTGAAGTTTGGAAACATACATTAATACATCATAATACACACCCAATGAGCCACCTCATTTAAATATGTAGTTTTTAAAAAGTTTGCTAGATATTTAAAATGTGCCATTTCAAATGCATGTAAATAATCAGTGAAAACTATCTTTGGCAAGGACATTCTTTACTCTTTTCTCCAAAAATTGAAATACATGATTCATATGTATTGCAATGAGACAAGGAAAAATCAGGAATAGTTTTTAAAAATATGCCCATCATTGTGTTCAATGTATCTGTAGACTACAAAACACAGCAGTTCATACTCTACTTTATTTAATGCCCTTGAAACACAGGAATTCTCAGACTGTCAAAAGATGGAGCTCACTTTGGCCAAGGCCAGGCAGTGAGTTCAGCGCCTCCTACTTCCTGAGTAATTGCCGGTGTGGCTTCATGTTGGCCAGCCCTCTCAATTAAACACAGGGTGCAGGGAGGGCCTTGTTAGTCAGTGCTTCATGGCTGTTGAGACTGCAACAACAAATTGCACAGTTATTCCTATCCAATTTCTTTTCCTCCTGAAGGAACATGTTGGGTCTGATTCTATACTTCACCACAGGACTATTTAAAGCACAAGTTAAAGTCTGGTTACCTTGACAACACGCCAAACCACTGTTGTCCCTTTCTAGACACATTCTTTTGCTTTGTAAAATGGGCCAAAAAATGTTTTCAAAAGTCTAGTTAATTTAACCATGGCCACATAATGCACTTTGCAGGGAAAAAAATAGACGACCGGGGGCGGGAAAAAGAAGATTCATTAGGAAGGGTAAAATCTAAAGCTCTTTGAAGGAGAATATAGTAAGAAAAATGAACACTATCCATTAATAGGATGCTTGAATTTGCTTCAGAGACTAAAGAAAATATCTGGAAAATTAACAGAAATATTATTCATTTTTCTGTTTTAGGACTTAGTCAAACATGAAATAAGTAATTTCTTGAACTTCTTAAAGGCAAATGTTTTCTTTAGTATTTAGTTTATGCTTTTTTCTAACTGGTCAATGAAATTCTATACAATCAGAGTCTGTAAATGGGGAAAAGGGATGGCAAACCACAAACAAACGCAGCCTGGCAAAACCTGACGGTACTATTTGTTTGAGGGAATTGTACAAATGACGTCTTCTGGGGCGAACTTCTTTCCAGGTATGTAAAGCTAATGACAATTTTCAGTGATGTCAAGAGAACCAACTTATTAGTGTTTTCAACTGCAACAGTGAGTTAATAAATATTGTATTAGATAGATTTACATAGTCATTTCTACTAAATTTCTAACACTCGATTCCAGCTGTGAAACAGGAATAAGCTCTTGTTATGAGAAGGAAAGAGAAAATGCGAGTCTTCACCCAATTCCATGGCAAAAGCAGACAGATGCTACAGAAATACCATATATGGCCATAGGTTTAGCCTCAGTTCCTTAAACAAACTGGGATCTCACAAGACCAGTTTTAATTTAGTGCAAAAATACAGTAAGATAGAAGGAGTATGTTCTAATTATTCGACAGTACAGTAGGGAAACTGTCATTAACAGCAATTTACTGTGTATTTCAAAACAGCTGCAAAAAAATTTGAAATGTTCTCAACACAAAGATAAGTGTTTGTGGTGATAGATACGCCAATTACCCTGATGTGATCAATACACATTGTATGCAGGTATCAAAATACAGTGTGTAACCCCAAAATATGTACAACTATTATATATCAGTAAAAAAAATTTTTTTAATGATAGGAAAAAACTCAAAAAGCAAACTGAGAAGAAAAAAACCAGGAAGTGAAAATAAGTATCAGACAGCACACTTGGGTGAAAAATGAAAGCTGAATTAGATAGTATCTGCTAGCCTCTATGTATATGGGTTCATTTGTTAAATTATTATTTTTAACCCAGTAAGACAGAAACAAACTGTTTTGCACCTAATGCTGGGAGAAAGCAGGCTGTACAACATGAAAGAGAACAACCGGGATATGATTCAGAAGCTCGTAAGAGTCAGAGAAGAGGAAGGTCATCTGCAGGTCTCCAGAGAAGGTCTTTAGAAAGAAGCAAACCCATATTCTCTAAACACATACAAGTTCTCAATCCTGGTCCTTGGGTTTGAATCTAAATCCTGTTACTAAAAAGGGGGCTGACAAAGACTCCTCTGAGATGACTGATCCCTTCCTACCTCTCTGACCTCATCACCTGCTCCTTACCATCTAGACAGCATCTTGTCCCTCCTACAGAACAACTGGTTCCCACCCAAGGAACTTTGCAGTTCCGAATCTCTTGCCTGGAAAGCTCCTCCCCTTCACCCGGAGGGCTGGCTTTTCCTCCTTTAGGGAGATGGCCCTAATTTTGCACTTATACATACACATGCATGTACATAAACACACATATCCCCTCATATAAACTATACTCAAGAGTTTGCACTAGTGGTTAGAACTATGCCTTGATTTTTAAGAGGAGTATAGAGTTTCCTACGGAAAAAGTTAATGTTGAAAAGCATTCTAAATAATAACTAAGGAAGAGTAACGTATACCCTTACCACATAAATACAAAAGAAAGAAAAGTCTTGCCCACCTCCTGCAAAAAAGTGAATGTTAGTGAACTGTTCTTATTTCTGATGAGCAAGAAGAGGATATTACATTTAATTAATGTTTGAAGGATTTGTCACTGATTTACCATTTCATATAATTATGATATTTTACCAATAACAACAGTAAATGTACAAACAAATTAAGAAATGTTGAACACTTTGCAAAGGAAGAAACAAAATAATCTAAGAATGCAGATCTTTAATGACTTCGTAACAAAGTAAAGATAACAGGATTATGAAGATATAAATATCTCTTTCTTCTTTCTGACACTAGGCAATACCAACCCTCACTCTAAGTAACAATCTTTGTGATATAGTATAGGTATATGCTCCTACTTAGGGTCTGGGAATAAAGCTACTCATGGAAAGCTAAGTAAGCATTTTATCCTTCCAAAATATTCTATAGTATTATGCATAGACGAACCCAAGTATAGGCAGGACCCAAGGGCTCATAGCACTTAGTGAGGCAGGTTGTTCCAGTATTTACATGAGTCCTTAGCAACACCAACTAGGGACTTAAGGAAGTACACAAACTCTTTAAGGCAGGAGCTTACAATCAGTCTACCCACTATGGAGAAAAGGGCTCCAGGCTTAGCCCAAATGTAACATCATTACCTCTTTGGTGTCAAGTCCATTACTAGAGTAAGACCAGTATCCTTTAATTAGCATCTCAGAAACCTAGGGGCTTGGTCTTACTCATTAGATACCTCCACGAGGTGTCAGGTACCCCTTCCCAACAGAGCAGCTAACATGTTACGCATACATTAAAAAAGAAATAGGTTACTGTGTGCCAGGCACTGAGGCACCTCTACTTTATATGCCTACTTTGAAGAAAGAATTTCTTTGCCAAAGTGAAGTTTAAAGCTAATTTGTGAAGTTCTTCCCACTGATGACATCCCACGATGGCTTAACCATGACTTGTCTCCAGGGCAAGCAGAAGGAAAGCACACAGGGGAAGACAGCCCTGGGAAAAGTGGATGGACTGCCAGACAGATGCAGAGAGACTTGCAGGACTTAACTTTTGAAGAGAGAAAATAACTCCAAGAGCAGGGTTTCTTAATCATTCTTTTGGTCTGGTGAGTTTTTCTACGCAAGAGTCAGAGACCATTCCAAAGATTAAAGCTCTTTTGCAACTGTGGTAAACTCTCTGAAGACTTTTAATACATCTTGGAATTGGCATCCAGCTTGATTTATTACAAGAAGGAACACAAGAAATTAGATCTGATGTGGACGAGTCTGGACCAGTTAAATGGTCACCAACTGTAGTGTAAGAAGCCAAGGTTACAGGCACAATTCATGTAGGGGCCAGTTAACTTTGCTAAGTCCTGTGGCTTCAAATTGCACTCACGAACCCAGCTGGTCATTTCAGACATTTCTGCCTTTGGTATTAACATAATTTGTGGGCATGGACGGCGAGGGTGAGAGAAACGGAGTCAATACAACTCATTAACAAATTTGGAAAACACATGTCCCAAGATTGCAAGTGGCATTATTTATCCACAAACAGAACATTCTGGTGACAACCTGTGATTGCAAAATATTTTATTAAATGTCAAAAAATAATTTTCTGAAATAATTGATAAATTTAGTCTCTCACTTTCTTAACCATTCAGAGTCTTAGTTTTTCATAATAGATCTTTAGGACCGGAGACAGGAAAATAAAATGCAAATTAGGTCATCCAAAATACGACTGGCTCTATATCTAATGAATCATAAAACAGTAACAACTAAAACTTAGTTCTATGCCTGGAACTATTTTAAGTGCTTTACATGCATTAATTTGCCTAATTCTCTATCTCCTAAGAAAGGTTCACTCATTCATTCATTATTCATTCAACAAATGTTTGTTGACTTCTTACCATGTTCTGGATACTGTTCTGGGCACACAGGGACACTTCAGGGAACAAAACAGATACAAATCCCAGCTTTCACGAGTTTGTAATGTATAGCCTCAACTTACAGGGACTTTTCTTTTACCTTCCAGTTGGGGAAGTTTAACACACACACATCTTCCTCTACCCCCCAGCTGCATCTACATTTTCACTGCTTTGCTGTCTTGATTTTTGTGCATACAATTTTTTCAAGGCTAGTTTCAGTGAAATGAAGTCAGGTACACAAAACTCTAATGCCTACAGATTTTGATTATGCTTCAACGAAAGGGGGCGGGAAAGCCAGTTTTGAGTTCTGGTAAAAGCAAAGACTTCAAACCTCTGGAGGTTGCCACATGTGAAATGCCAGGGCCAATTCAGCCTGAAGTCCAATGACTCAAGTAATTAGGGAACTGGAAAGGCTTTGTGGTTTGAATACTCGATGACAGGGGTCAAAAGTCACTGGCTCTATTTCTGCTAACGTACTGACAGATTTTCTTGGCTTGAGTAACCCCTATCAGTTTTCTAAGCAACAACTCCCACAGAGTTTAATTACTGAATGATTCACAAGTATTTGCTGGACAACTGTCCTGGTCTAAATTAAGCCTCTTAAGATCCAGTGAATCTGTGCGGCATTATTGCAAATAAATTTTTGAGAGCTAAAATCCCTTAGGTTAAAATATACATAAATACATACATGTGATCTAATGATTTTAAGTCTATGTTTAAAAATACACAGATGTGTAATATAAAGATAGATTTTTTGAAGGTGGTAGGAAGAACTATGATTATTAGAAAACACTAGAAAATTCAGAAAGGACAAGGGATTGAGATAAGTATGAGATGGAAAATGGCAAGAAAATCCAGCTAGCAATTACCATGAGAAGAGACTGGGGGTCAGGGGCCTGCTTTCTCATCCTAGCTGGACGATCTAAGGCTAAGGGGCTTCTTCCAACTAGTGATGGGAGAAGGGGAGGTAGTTGGCTGGTTTCCTCTTTGGGAAAAAATGCAGAATTAGACTAAATTTATATACTTTTATGAGTGTTTTTTAAAAAGGAAAAATTCTCTGTGACAAATTTCACTCATTTGACAAATACCTATTGAGCAATTCCTATGTAGTCCTTGGTGCTTTAATATATTTGGAGTAAAGGAGTATCAGTTAAGTGACATCCAGAGAACTGTCTTCTAAATGTGAAAACGAACTTTAACTCTGGATTTAACCTAAATACAATCAAATCCCTAAAATTAAATTATGTCAATGAATCAGTTATAAGATCCCAGTAATTCACAAACCTTTCTTTAACAAATATTCAGAAACTCAAGCAGTCAATATTCTTCAAAAAATCTTCAGCTTAACATGGGCAGAGCCCAGAAGATTCTAAACAAGATGTGAAATGGAGCCTTAGGTATCCCATAGATGCTCTATCCCAAAAGTAGGTCCTTTCCTATCTCAAGTGATCCTCCAAGTCTTCTCAAGCTCACAGTAGACAAAGCATTTCAAATATTTCTAGCGTAAGATAAAAATGGCCATAATTTCTAGTAATCTTTGTAAAAAAAACTTGCTTGACTCAAAGTTATACCAAAATGTAAATTATTTTACAATGATTTATGCATCATTCAAGTTTTCAAAGGTTCTTAATTCTTACTGAGTGGCTGTATTCAAAGCATGATGCACTCTGATTTTTTTCTCTTTAAAAGGGTCAAGAAATTTTGGCCAGTAAATCCATTTAAAACAACAAAAACGAAATGGAGAGGAACAGCTGAAAATAGCACCAGTAACAACTGCAAACAGTATTCTCTATAAATAAGCTATTTACCCACACACAAAAACTGAAGTCAGGTCAACACGGTTGGCCTTTTCGTAATTAACATAGTTGAGACAAGTTTCTCTTAAGAAAAGATTTTGCTTAGCAAGCAATAGATGTGAGTGCAGAAGAGTTTCTAAGTTTTATAAGAAAAAAGTGCAACAATATGCCCTTTAAAGCCCAAATACTTCCAAATGATCAGAGTCAAAGATGATTAATGCTATTCAAGAAAAACCCTCACTGATTCTTTGCAAGTTCTACATGCATCAATATTATCAGTGGGCCCACCTCAGATTTCATACTCAGGGTAAAAAGCTCCAGGCTGGGGAGGACATACCTGTTGTCTGTTGTTGGGCATGTAGGGAAGCAGGGTTGACACGTGGAACATGAGTTCGTAGTCTTTGTATGTGGTATAGAGAGAGTGCGTGCCCGTGGAATCAGCTGAAAACAAAGATGAATTACAGAAGCAAGGTAAGCCACTACAAAATTAGTGCTTTCATATTTAAAAGGTTATTGTTGCAAAAACAAAAAACAAAAAACACCAAGCTCTACCCAACCAGAATCTGGATGCTGCCCATCCAGCTTTCATCAAGCACTGTTTCTACCACCTCCCGCTCCAGGACTGTGGACTGCGGGGCTCCTTTCCTTCTCCACTGCTTTCTACTGCACCTTCAGTTTCCTCACTTTTCTTCTCTGTTCTTGCCCTCACAGTGTGGATTTAGGTGATCCACTGAAAGCGAAGTGCTTTTGCCACCAAGTGCACAGGTGACCAGTGGAGAAGAGAAGCTGGTGCAGGTCTGGGTGCAATTATCTGAAGGGCGTGACAAACTGGTAGATGGCCTGAACGCATCTGTGTGTGTGTGTGTGTGTGTGTGTTTACAGTTAATTCTTAGTTATTCTTGGCACTTCATCTTCCAGAACCCAGAAAAATGAAATAAGATTGATTGAATATGGAAATGAGAACAAAAAATGTTATTTTGAATATATCTTTCCCTGAATGTAATTATTTTTTTTCCCTTTCAACAGGAAGTACAGTGATACATCACATGAAGAATATGGAGAATGAATGTGATCACTTACAGTATATTATCCAGTGACATATATGTTAAAAAACTATGACATTTGAAACCCTATTAATCATAAAACTATTCATCTTTTGAAAAGGAGAATGATTCTTTGTAAATTCAAACTCCATCTGTATTATTAATAACAGTATCTCAGATTGAGAGTTTCACACATTGAAACTAACCTGCTGACTATAAAATACTTAAGTAATTTTGGAGTAAAGTTCTGAATGAGTTTTTGCACATGGATAATGAAGACAAAAAGATATACAAAAAGGAAAATGTAAATGTAATTCAATTTCTTTGGCAATTCTTGATCTATACAGTCTCATTTCTCTACTTTTTAAGCAACAAGAAACAGTGTTGTTAACATCATTTATTCCATTGTGTTTGTTGGGGAAACCTCTAAGTAGTCATTTTGAGTTCATCTTTTTTTAATCTAAAAAATCTAAATTTTTACTTTAAAAACACGAAAACATTCAACCTTCATGGACTTAATATTTTCTTTCTGAACCCTATAGTATGTCTTTCTTTCTAATATTTATATCCAATTCAGAAACAGACCTGAAAACTCTCTAGAAAAAATATCCTATAGAGTTCTTAGATGCTCCGAAAGACATTCATAAAAGGCATTTTTCATGAATAAGGCGAATACTTAGTGTTTACATATAGTTACCAATAAATTAATTTACAGATGGAGAGAATATTCATCTAAAAAGTCATATATAAATCAGCCCTGCCAAAAAAAAATTCCTTTTAACTATTCATTAAAAACACATACATGTTATTTTCAAAGGACTTCTTAGAAAGTAACATTCCATTTTAATTCTCTTGGCTCAGAACCTTGACAGTGAACGTGGCTCTGGATGTGAGCAAGCACAGTCCCAGGGCAGGATGGATGCTCCTTCAATGAATAATGGACTCACTGATGACAAAACCAAAGGCTAGATGATGAGAAGGCCTGGTATGTTCAATGGCACCCATCACAACACTGCTATCGGGGTGGTTCAAATTCAGAAAGAGAAATGCTGACTGATATCAGGTTTCAGATTTAGGAAATTGCAAGGAAGAAACAAAGATGCATTGCGGGCGGGGGGGGGATGTACTTCTTAAAATGTGATAATAATATGTCTTTCTCAAGTCATACTAAAAGAAGAATTTCTAAAATTAAATATTCTGAAAGTCTGTATGTCAAACATCAGCAAGGTAATGGAGAATGTAGACTAACAAGGCTTGTTGTTCTGGGGTTTGCTATAAATATTTCTATTCAAAAAGGGATACAGGCTATCAATTTTATCATTCTCTGCACCTAGCTCAATAAAGGCTTTTCATGGCTGGGATTCTCTACTCTGCTCTAGTTAACAGAGCATCTTAGTGGCTCAAATCCCCTATGTTCCTATCCCATTTCATTTTGTGTTCAAGAGAGAAACAACCCATTTTAGAGGTGAAAGGAAAATCCCAGATATTCTAGCCCAACATCCTGAACTTTCCTTGTGAGGAATCTGAGGCCCAGATTTGATCTAAATCTTATGGGCAGACAGAGTTCTAACCAGAACTCAAGTCCCCCAAATTCTAGAAGAAAGATTTTTATTTGTTCCTCGAAAGACATAATTTTTATCTGACCATTCTCCCACACCTAATTCTTACGTATCTCCTCTCTACTAAAAGAATGCCAGACTTCTTTGCATCTCACAGAATGCCTTGCTCATAAAAATAACTTACAGATTTATTATTAAAGTCAACATATCAAACTCTAGTTGTTATGTTCTCATCTCCTTAAGCTAAGGTGCTTAATATTACATCTGCAGCGTATCAAGGATAAGGCCTATGTCATCAAAATGCAAAGCCAATGTCAATTCTATATGTAGGAAAATACTTGGATTATTTATGTTGTAGTTTTACAGACGACACAGATCAGAAATTCTTTAAATGTTTTCTCAGTCCAATTCACTGAAGAGAGACGACACACAATCACAGTAATAAGAGTTCACATCAGCAGTGGTTCTCCTGGAGGGACATCCTTAAGGACAGAATATCAGCATCTCTAGGGGGTGAATGGTTCTTTACAGAAAAGAGGAGTTTGAAAAAAAAAAAAAGAAAATCAGAAAAGGTCTCATTCGTCTTTCTTAAAATATATAGATATTCATATTTTGGGTACCATGAATTATTTCTGAGGCATGGGCATTATACATATAACGTTAACAGTCAAACTCCAGCCCTGGCGTGTGTAGAGGACAACTAGGGGGCCCATGTGTGCGTTTACACCTTCGCAGGGGCTTGTGAACTATCCTGTACCTGCTACTTCCAAAAACAGAACTCACTATAGGCACCACCCTCATCCAGATGGAATATCAGTGATAGTCCCAAAGTTGAGTAGACCTGGGGACAGAGCTTGGTGACCAAGGAGAATAGAAGGCAGGAAGACACAGCATCAGGCCACCTCGGTTCCAATCCCAGCTCAGCCCCACCCTGACGCTCCCACATAGAAAACTTCCACTTCACCATTCCTACTAGGAGTCGGGGCAAGAAGCTCCTTCAGATCCTCCAAGTTTAGACTATCTGTTCATCTCTTTTCATTCAAAGAGAGAACACTTAATTGTTTGATAATAAGCAGAATTTTCCAACATACATCAAATTACTCTGCCTGGTATTTCAGATACTCTTAGCAACTAAATAACAGCACAAAGATAAAATATATAGAACTTATAGACACCATGAGAAACATGATTATCTATGTGTAGATATTAGAAAAATTCATGCATCCTAGGAGGGCATAAAGCCCATGTTTTGGATTGGCCAGTCAATCTGCCACTGTACAGCTAGTAGGTGTCCCACTCAAGGGGATCTAAATAAAATCCTTGAACAATAAGATGCATCAGCTTTTTTTTTTTTTAAGTTTTAGATCCAGGGGGTACATGTGCTAGTCTGTTATAAGGGGATATTGTGTGAAGACGCATTAGCTTTTTAATCACTGTTCCACCTCCCTGGTTAACATCATGAATCTGGAAATGAACAAAATAAGCCCAATAACAGCATGAATGGATGTGTTAATATTTTTTCTCTTAGAAATAAATGCAGTGCTTGTCCTTGGTATACTGAAACAAGGGTGTAATAGAAGAGGTTAGGGTAAAAGAAAGAAGAAAATATTAAACGATTCTTCATGAAACACTGGGGAATCTCTCTGCTGGTGTTACAAAGGAAAAAGAATTGACCCTTTGAGCTTACAACGTGAAGCACATACCTCTTGAGAAATGTGTCTCCTTTGTTCATCTGAGGAAATCTAAACTCTATTCCAAATAAGCTTTCTAGGCTGCTTCTGGGGCTGGGAACAGGAGGGCATGTGATCACTTACTTGGATTTATGAAGCATGCCTACCTTTGGAGAATTAAAAATGTGCACACACACAAACATTAAACTTACTCTTATTGTCTAGCTGAGCTCGATATTTACTAAATCCTTTCAGTCGGACTCTCTGGCCCAGAAGATCAAGGAATTCTTCAAAAGCTGGTCCCGCCGTCTCATTGTTATACATCTCTTCCTCTGTGCTCTGGCCTGCTTTGCAATAAAGGATCCCGATCTTGTGCTGAAAGCTCAGCTGAAATGGGGGAGAAATATAATTACTTGGCAAAGCATATCAGACGAGCTAACTTCCAGTAAAATTAAAACTACAGAAGCTGAGAATTGTTCTAGGAAAGCATGCCAGAACAATTCCCATAAGTGAATAAGCAAAAGAGTAGGCAACTGCCACTGTGTGAGATGCTACAAATAATAACCCAGAAACCCCAGAATACAGCTGAAGACATGTCAGAAACCCTAACAAATTAAATGTATGGCTGTGGCCATGTGGGATTTGCCAGGTTTCCAAAAAGGATAGGAAGTCAAGGTTCAAGTATCTACTTAAAAATACAACTGTGGAAATACTTAATCTTACGCACTTCATATAGTAATTAGGATTATCTTCTAAGTCGGAGAGAAAAAAAGGCTATAAACTTTGAAGTGTTTCTCTCCAGTAATACCTTTTATTTCTTTATCTAAATTTTATATATTTCTCGTAAATATGTAAGACTATAAGGAAAAAACAAATCAAATTAAGGTCTGGTAAGGGCAGAATTCCAATGGAAATTATGATATATGTATATAAACATTAAAATGTTTTGTTGCCATAAAAAAGTAACTCTGGCTTACAATTATATTCATTTGTTACATTTTTTACTATCTTGAAAACATCTGCTAAATATACAGTGTACCACAAAGAATCTAATAGCAATTGAGGAGCTCCTGCTGTAATCCTCCTATCTTACAGTCAACGCCAGGTTCATGCTGGAAGCCATGGGACTTCCTCCCAAGGCCAGTAAGAAACTGGAGGCATTTTCATACCTTTCTTATGTCCCCCAAAGAGGAACTACTTCTCACTCATGCAATCAGAGCTCTTATTCTTACTACCAGCAATCTGAGCCTGAAAGGCTGACAGATTATCAGACATCGCCAATTCCCCAAAGACATCAATCCACAACACTGTTCACTTTTATTATCAAGCTGTAAAACAGAACCTTTAATCAAAATTCATAGCTGACTGTCTTAGTAAAATAAGGCAAAATGATAATCATTTCCCTTGAGCAGCAAAGTGATGACAGCAGTCTCATCCATATTATTACCTAATGACAACATACTATGCAAGAAAGGCATGCAACATCTGCCTGGGTGACCTCAGCAGACATCAGGAAACATTTACCACATGCTGGATAAACTTAGAGTTGAGCAGGTAGAGTCAACTACCCATATATTCTGAATGTATTCTGATCTTGACTAAGTGCTATGAGAAGACTATAAAAGGAAATATCATCTGTTTACAATCTGACTGAATCAGCTACCTATACCAGTGGATGCTATGGCACTGCAGTTCATGGGCCTTGGGACCCTGTCAAGGTCAGGAGATCCCTAATTACATAGCGAGGAAAATGATCTGTACCTTGAGTGTGGGGATGAGATGGTGTGCATACACTACTCAATACCTAACATTATGAATTTATTGAGCTACTACTTTAGTAGGGTCAAGAAGAAAAATTTCTATTCACCCAGAGATTGAGCAATCAATGTTTCTGATCAACTCAATTATCCAAATCAATGAGATACCACATTTACTGAGAATAGACAATCATCTTCAAAAAATATTAAGTACAATAAAAATGCCTAACCTCATTTTATTGTAAACATTATTTGCTCCTGAGTGACTCAGAAGAATTTCAGGATCTGAAAGTGCATTAGAGAAACTATTATGATTAACAATTATTATACAGATGTTGGTGACATCTGTGATTGTTGGAATCTATATGAATACTAAAACGTGGCCTGAAAATGACTACTTCCCATCATGGACAACGATGTTAGTTGACTTCTCTTTCGCTGTGAGAAGAGGATTTCAGCTCCCCAGTTATTTGGCCCTGGCTGTAATCAGAGTCCACCATTAATATTGCAGAATACTAACTCACTCCAATGCCTGTGCATCTCAGTGCCCACTGCTTCCTCTGCACCCAGCAGAATTGCTGCACCATCATCCTCATCCTCGGAGGTCACTCTGCCCTGGTGGCTGCTGTCCTTGTTTGCCCATCCTCTGCTCCTTTACCTGCTGCTCACCTGAGACCACTGCCAGTGCCATGTGCCATGTCATCTGAAGGCCATCTTTGTCTCCATTGCCCCAGGACACAAAGACAGCTTGCCTCAGTCTGCTTTGGCATCTGCAAGAGGAAACCCCTTCCTCTTCTCCCATCCAGCTCTTAAATGAGGAGTCCTGGAGTAGAGCTGTTTGGGAGCCGAGGGTGTGCATGGTATGTCAAGCAGAGCCATCACCAGCCTGGCACACTTCCTCTCTGACTCGGAGAGCCTTGTGGGCTTGCTGTTTCTTGTGAACTCTCATTCAGGCAAAGGCCAAACAACTGGACAACTGAAATTTCATGAGACCTCATTGCTGACTGTTGTACTGTCAACTTCACACCCCTCTCTTCCCAGCCATTGGACAAACCAGCCTGTGTCTAGATCCTAACAGAATCTAGAACAGGATTTGCATTTCCATCTAAGAAGCTCCTAGGCCCATGGGAATCAGTGGATGTGACTAAAGCAGATTTCAAGGCCCTCAGATGTCTTAGGACAGCTGCCATACTCTGGCTCCAAAGAAAACACCTTGCTACACACATGGCGTGGTACAAGTTTACCACTCACAGATATTTGCCAGTCATGCCTACTTTTGATCAGTTTGCCAGGTGAAACTTAGGAGACAGAAATATCTCCAGTGACTCACAGTAAAGAACTGTGGCTTGTTTACAACAAGGGCTGATTCCAGTAAAACAATAATGAAATGAATAATGAAACAGAATGAAATGTTCAGTAAAGATATCTCTCTCACCAGAGTCTCTTTCAGCAACCTGGAAACAACTGAAATGTGGTATCAACTACTAAGTACTCCAGGGGTATATCAGAAGGCTAGCAACATACTTCTTCAGCTCCATCATAATATAAAGTAAAGGAGGGACTCCAGATTCCATATACTAACATTCCTCATTCTCTCAAACCAAGGCTTCATTAAACTTCAAGCTAAGCCTAACATTTAAGTCTACTGCAGAAACCTTTATTTAACTGTTTGATAAGAGCTGTGCCAGCCCCACAGTCCTGGGATAGAACTAGGCTTGCATTTGGACATAAACACTTCTGCAAACTAAAAATATCCACTTGTCAAAATTCCCTATGGCTTCAGTGCTGACAGCTGGACATACATACATACTGCCCAGACAGCAGAGGATCCAACTAACGTCCCATTTTCTTTCTGAGACAGGATAAAAACTGGCTGCTCTATTTCCAAGGCCAGAAGCTTTGTTATTATTGACAAGAAAATTTACATTCAAATGAAGGTGAGAAAAAAACAAAGCCTCAGAATTGTCTCGAGCATATATTTGAGTGTGCAATAAATCCCTTCCCCTCCATTCTCCTGACTCAGCCTACTTGTTCTAAGCATGTAGTCTCATTTATTTAGACCTGCTTGACTTCGGTTGAAACAAATCTGATATTTGAGTAAACATATATATCTGGGGTGAGAGGACAAGAGGGGAATGGGGCAGTTGGCCTTAAGAACCAATGAATAACTCTGTTAAGGATTTCATAATATTCTAAGATAGTGAGCTGTCATAATTCATCTAAATAACACTTTGGTCAACCTCTATAATTTTATGAGTTTACCTATTAAACACATTGGGATAGTCTTTTTAAAAAGGAAAAATGGGGTTTTAGAACTGCAGAGGTGAAATTATGTAGAAAAAGTAGCAAAATGTCTTGTTTAATAATTACTTTCCTGAAAATTCTCCACAGTGTTCGAGTCTTCCTTCTCAAAACATCTAACCAAACTGAAGGAACAGAAGGAATGATCTAAACACCCACAGTATCTCCTACTTCTGAAAACTGTCTTGTACGAAGTACATATACTCAGTGGCTACATGACAAACCAGGATGGACTGCAAACTACAAAAGAGAGGAAACTAACAATATATGTAATTAGGTTACACACACACACTTACACACACACACATATATTTTTTTGAGACAGAGTCTCACTCTGTCGCCCAGGCTGGAGTGCAGTGGTGCGATCTTGGCTCACTGCAACCTCTGCCTCCTGGTTCAAGCGATTCTCCTGCCTCAGCCTCCCTAGTAGCTGAGATTACAGGTGCCCACCACCACACCCGGCTAATTTTTGTATACTTAGTACAGATGGGTTTTCACCATGCTGGCCAGGCTGGTCTTGAACTCCTGACCTCAAATGATCCACCCACCTTGGCCTCCCAAAGTGCTGGGATTACAGGCATGAGCTACCGCACCCGGCCCATAATTAGGTTGTATTTTAAATATAATTTCAAGATTAACAAACCTTCAGAACAATAACAAAATTGCCCCATCTCTTCCTGGGAAGATTTACTATTAAGAAAATGAATAAAGAAACAGCACCGCTTGGAATAAACTCTCCACCACCCTAACAGGTTAATGGCGATTTGTAAGGATTCTTTAGAAACTGGGATGTTAAAAAAGCTGCCCAATCTCTTTTAAAGATGAACATAAAACAGTATGTTTTCCTCATGTACAATGGGAATCTGATACCATTAAGAGTTTTAGGGAGTTAAAATGGCACATTGTGCTTAAGTTTGAACATCATTAAGAAAAGTATATCAAAGTCAAACAAATATAAAATCTAAAGAAAAGCCCATGAACTACTACTACTAGAGATATGAAATGCAGTGGTTTTATCAAAGCAGAATCCCATTTTCTAAATTCATTCATTGACATCAGACTGTAAACAGGTGTTCAGTAAAAATACTTAAAATGCCTGGTTTTTAGAACTGCCTGGGATAGCTTCTAGATCTATCTGACTACAAAGACATTCGAAAGGAGCTTGCACTTGATTCAGAAGACAACAGGGGGCCATCGAAAGCTTTCCATTAGGATGTGGCAGATCACAGCTGTATTTTAGGAAGATTCTTCTAGTAGAAGAAAGGTAGCCACATTTACTGATGCCTAAAACAGGCTGATGAGGATAGAGACTGATGGTTACATCAGTCAACTTGTAGCTGCCATGATGTCTCTTTTCACTGCTCAGTAAAAGAAGCCCTAGATGGTGGCAGTGGCAGAGCCCTGAGGGCTTCTGGGGAACACCAACCATCTGTAAAACTTTCTAGAGCAGCCTCAGGGGACCAAATGAGTGCCTCACCCACTAGGCACCTGCTCTGTAGTACAGTGATATATTTTAAAGGGAGAACTGACATATCCTACAAAGGGATCAAGAACTACCTACCACATGGGTGGCAAGTTCTTTTCACCAACTCTCTTACAACATGCAAATGAATGCTATTTTTCTCATCAAGGCTGCCCGAACTTTGAGCACTTTCAACCCACCCCGATGTATCCTCTCTATCCCGCCATAACATGTTTTCATCAACTGTTTCATGAACACTTCATATATTGTTCATATATATGTTTCATGAACATTTCATATATTCCACATACTTTACCAGTCACAATGGTAAACCTATTCTGTGTATTACATAATTTTAGAAGTCACCTGCTCAAGTTTAGAGTATGGTTTTTTTTTTTAATATGTCAGCTTTCATTCCTGAGACAGACAGATCTCAAGATTATTCATTCTGAGTGTTACAATATCTGCTTCTTTTTGCTAATAATGCAGTGTTAACTTGTTAGACCAATTAGTTTCATCACTTTTAGAATTCTAGCCATCTGAGGTGTCAAATATTCAACTTTAACCACAGTATTATTTGGTCAACCAGGAAATACCTCATATTCCCTCTAAAACATGCAGAAGAATCCTACTTGGGAAATTCTGAAAATATACATGGTCACTGACTTTTTAAGATCATGGCTTTACAAACAAATCCACTCATTTAAAATAAATTGCATGCACTTGAGCATGTACTGCTCAGTTTCCTCTATCAGTTATTTGGCACCTGAAACTTAAAGACCTTTTTTCCATATTCTGAACCACCATCTCAATCCTGTTCATCATTAATTCTCTCCTGGACAATGTCAATAATCACATAATTGATCTCCACATAGCCATCAGTCTCTATCTTCATCAGCCTGTACAATTCCCTTCTACCAGAATAATCTTCCTAAAATACAGCTCTGATCACGTCACATCCTAATGGAAAACCTTCGATGGCTCCCCACTGCCTCCTGAATCAAGGGCAATCTCCTTGGCCTAGCATTCCAGGTCTCATTTGTTCTAGTCTCAACTTACTTCTCCTACCCCACCCCACCTCACCACCTCTCTTCTCTTTGTAAAGAAACTAGTCATAGTTCCTAAAACAGCAACTACTCATGTCTCCCTCTTAGAATTCTATCCAAGTCCAAAGACCTAGTTAAAATGCCGCCTTTTCAGGAGTGTTGCCCAGCCAGATGTTATTTCTTCTTTCCCCAAGGTACTCACTACATTTACACCTCTCCAAGATCTCTTACCAGATTCTGCCTTGGAGAGGCCTTTCTGCTCTTAGTCTTACTGTCCCCAGAGGCCAGGGACTAGGTCTTAGTCAGCTTCAATCTTCCTAATGCTTGCTGTTCACACCCATCTGTCAGCATGATGCCTTCCACATAGTAGACAGGAATAAATGTTGGTTCAGGGAAAGGGCCGTAAGAGATTTTTAAACCCTGGAAAAAAACTACTATTGACTTCTATTAATCATGCAATCAGATGCACTCTTGCAAGCTGGGACACACCAAAACCTTGGTAATAACAAAAAATCACAACTCAGCAGGAGGTGTGTTACATTATAATGGCATCATGTTTCTAAACTAGTATAAAAACATATTTGGGAAAAACTAAAGAGAAAATGTTCTGAGTCATTTAAAATAAATGATCTTACAAGAAAGACAGATGGGAAAATTCCAAAACTTTTAGAAACAGACCCAAATTCACACACAAACATACAATCTCACATTATACACACCCCTTGTTCATCAAGCTTGAGCAGCTGCTCTGAGACCTTGGGTGAGTTGGAAGCCTGTCGCAGACACTGAATGCTCAGCTCTGGAATGACGTATTCCAAAACTTCTTTGAGAGGTAGTCCTCGTGCGGTACCATGCCTAGCAGTAGAGGGTATAGCATCTTCTAAAATTGCTCCTCTCAGTGTTGTAAGCTGCAGTGACAAAACATAAGACTTCGGTTAATATTGATTCTCAATTACCTACTCACAGCCTAACTGTTTGGCTGCCTTAAGACAGGAAAAAGAGAAGCAAGGCTCTTTCTGAGTGTAGTGAAAGGCGCTACAGTGTTCCACTTAAGGAAACAAAATCAACACTCAAGGAGTCTTTAAACAGTAACAGTATACAAAGATCAGGAACAAGCCAGGCGGAATGGAAATGAGCAGATGTATGCCTAAGAATGAGGAGAAACAAGGCAGAGCAATGCTATGAAAATCAGGACATTCCTACAACTCTGAACCCACGTGAGAAGGTTTACACAGACAGGAAACCAGACATGATGATCCTGGACCTGACCATGATCACTCTTCTTCCATCCTCCCTTTCTCCTATCTCTCCATCTTCTTTTCTTCCCCTTCCTTTCTTATCTTAGATTTAATTTTCCATAGTGACCATCCCCGAGGCTGAACAGGGGAGCAGCAGCCAGTGGTATCCATGGGCAGGGTGATTCAGGGCTGAGAAAACTGCCACTAAATTTTGTCTCATGACTTTTTAGGTGTCCTCAAATTCACCACAGAAACATGCAATCAATATTTGGAGCACATGCCTAAGATCTTATATGATGAGAGAGAAAACCCCAGAACCATAAATCAAGAGACCTGGTTCTAATCCAACCTCTCTCTGACTCTGGTAAGAGTCCTCAGACTACTAACAACAGGAGCTGGGTTGATGGCAGTCATAAGGATACCTAACGTTTACATAATATTCCATAACACTGGCCAACAGAACTATCTGCAATAAGGACAATGTTCTCTATCTATACTAATACAGGAGCCCCTAGCCACATCAACTATTGAACACTCTAAATCACTAATGTCCCTAAGGAAAAGGATTTCTAATTTTGTTTAGTTATTTTAAATTTAACATTTAAATTAAATTAAGTATTTAAATTTAATTTAAGTAGCCACCTGCGGCTAGTGGCTACTGAACTGAACAGCATAGGTCTGTAACTAAAATATGTCACTTTAGGAGAGGGGCTTTATCTCACATATACCTAGAATAGAGCCTAGGTCACTGGGACACCTATGTACTAGATAAGATGAACAGGGGTACACATGTTCATGCAGCCGGAAACTAGAAAAGGGCTCTGTGTTTTCTCTGATCTAGAAGCAGTTAACCGAAATACATATTCTGGAATATCTGCCAAATATATATCCCTCTAATTAAAATGAACTAAAAGGATAAAACCTAAAGTGCTGGACAGATCTAATTCTTTTCTTTTTTAAGAGATAGGGTCTTGCTATATTGCCCAGGCTGGAGTGCAGGGCCTATTCATAGGTGTAACCATACTGCCCTACAGCCTCAACTCCTGAGCTCAAGCCATCCTCCCACCCCAGCCTCCTGAGTAGCTGGGACTATAGGCATGTGTCACCATGCCCAGCTTCAGACTTAATTCTTTATATAAATCAATATCTACCTATTTAGCTATACATGTTGTGTAATTTATACAAGAATCTCACTTTCCACTAAAAGCAAGACAAGGAAGAATCTAACCTGGGTCCTGAATGTAACAAAGCGTGGGTAGTAATGACTGTCCTGCTGGGTTTTGGACTTGCATGGGGCCTGTAGCCCCCTCGTTTTGGCCAATTTCTCCCATTTGGAACAGGAACATTTACCCATCCCTGTACCCCCACTGCACCTTGGAAGTAACTAACTTGTTGATTTTACAGGCTCATCAATGGAAGGGACTTGCTTTGTCTCAGATGAGACTTTGTTCTGTGGACTTGAGTTAATGCTGGAATGAGTTAAGACTAGGGGACTGCTGAGAAGGAATAATTGTTGCAATGTGAGAAGGAAATAAAATTCGGGAGGGGCCGGGGGCAAAATGATACGGGTTAGATTTGTGTCCCTGCCCAAATCTCATGTCAAACTGGAGAAGAGGCCTCGTAGGGGTGATTGGATCACAGAGGTGAATTTTCTCCTTGCTGTTCTCATGACAGTGAGTGAGTTCTCTCAAGATCGGATGGTTTAAAAGTGTGTGGCCCTTCCCCCTTTACTCTTTCTCTGTCCTGCTCCACCATGGTAAGATGTGCTTGCTTCCTCTTCACCTTCCGTCATGATTGTAAGTTTCTTGAGGCCTCCCAGTCAGGTTTCTTGTTAAGCCTGCGGAACTGTGAGTCAATTAAACCTTTTCTTCATAAATTACCCAGTCTCAGGTGGTTCTTTATAGTAGTGTGAGAATGAACTAATACAGCCACTTAATATCCATGGCATGTTTCCAAATTTTTCATTTAGAATAAAATACTGCAATGCCCTTTTTAATTATCTTACATGTTGCAATCATTAACATGAAAAAAAATAAAGTACCCCATCTAAAACAAACTGAAGCAGTAACATCAAAGGAGGTTTAGACTTTAGCCCAATAACAATGGCAAGCAGCCCCATTACCTCACTTGTCCTGAAAGCTACCCTGTAGTTGAACTGGGATCCTTCTTTCTCCTTGGCATCTTCCACCTTCTCTCTCCGGATGCTGACTGCCACTGGACCAAGGTTTTCATCTATTCCAAAGTAGTTTTGGTGCTCTATAATGGAAGAGAGAGAGTGGCATCAAAAGAATGAAAAAGGAACAAAGAGCAGGATGGATATCTCTTAGTTTGTGTATCAAATCTCTGAAGAAATACCACATAGCTCATACACAATGATCTCCTTGTATTTGTTTCATCAAATCTTCTGGTTTCCAGTTCGGATGCACGCCTACATCGCATTTTCAATTACTTCCTCCTCTCATTCTGCTTTTCACTAGTTCATGAACAGCAAAAGCCTCCCTAACCCAAAATTGTTATTTTGTGATCATGTCAATAGCATCATCAGAAAGAGGTATTGTCATTCTTAGAAACTGTCAAAAGAGGAACATGGCTACTTGTAGAATCAATATTGAAAACAGTTTCCTTCCGTCTGGGAAAGTCATCATCTTTTATGCAGTGAGGGCACCAGAGGTGACCTAAGTAGCCACACAAGCCAGCCAGATTAATCTTGGTGATCAGTGGTGTAGCTAAGATTGCCTTTTCATTACAATGTCACTAAAACAGCATAATGTTTATAAAGCTTATAATGTTCATAAAGTCTAGAGCACAATTTAGCAACAGAAAATACATAAAAGGTCAGTTAGTTTCTAAAGTCAAATTTTATCCACAAATCCTATAACTTGGTTTAAAATGTCATCAGCTAATCATTTCTTTCACATAAAATCACTGGTCCATCTACATGGAAAGGGTGGCACCTGAAGCCATACTGTCCATCTAACACAGGGATCCTTCCAGGACATCTTTCCTAAGAGATGGTCATTCATCTCTTCCTCATATGTGCAATCACTATGTTTGGGCATGGTTTCAGCCATGGGAACATGGGGAGAACATTCCAGAAAATAGCCGCTACTTATGAAGCAAATACTCTATTCTGAACCCTTCGAATGACATGAAGCTTACTGCTCTGTGAGCAACTCCCTTTAGACTGCTGGTTTCTTGTCTGTGAGCTGTTAAAAGCAGCCAAAGTATCTCATTGCAACTTTCAAACTTTTTAAATGTTTCCTCTGAAATGACCCGAACTTACCACAACATTCAAGATATGGTTCAACACACAAAATAGTGGGAGCAATTACCCAAATGCTTATTAATGCAGCTTAAAAATTTATCTATTTTTAGCAGCCCCATCACACCAATAATTCATGTGAGCAGGTGGTAAACGCAAACCTCCAGGTGTTATTCATTTATTTCTTAATGAACTGCTGCCGGGTCCGTTCTCCGAGGTGTATCCTCAAAAAATTGATTTTTTTCACCGTGACTTAAGGTTTTGGCTAAAAAGAAACATAATACAGGGAACATTTGCAAACTTGAAGGAAACCTATAGGTATTCCAAAGGCTTTTGGTTATGCCAATGCTTGCCACAATGATTTCTGAAGGAATAAGAAATGTTGCTGAGAAAGTAGAAAACAGAATGAGATCAGCAAAAGAAAACAGCACCTGAATCACTCAGAACACACACTATCCAAAGCCACTAACGAATACTGGCTAGACCTTGAAAAGGCAAATCATTTACCTATTTGCTGTTTGCAACCAAATGGGATTAGTACTGACATTATTTCCCTTTAGAGTCAGGGGTAGAAACAGCAAGTAAACTATTTTAAAAGACGAAAGGTAGGGGCCGGGCGCGGTGGCTCACGCCTGTAATCCCAGCACTTTGAGAGGCCGAGGCGGGCGGATCACGAGGTTAGGAGATCGAGACCATCCTGGCTAACACGGTGAAATCCCGGGTCTACTAAAAATACAAAAAAAATTAGCCAGGCGTGGTAGCAGGTGTCTGTAGTCCCAGCTACTCGGGAGGCTGAGGCAGGAGAATGGCGTGAACCCTGGAGGTGGAGCTTGCAGTGAGCCGAGATCGCCCCACTGCACTCCAGCCTGGGCAACAGAGCAAGACTCCGTCTCCAAAAAAAAAAAAAAAAGATGAAAGGTGAATTATTGACATGGTATAGTCCTAGACTTGCACAAAAGGAAACTAGCCTATTTGTTTTAGTAGGTAATAAATCCCTTATGCTGCATAATGCTGCTTTGGTCAGCGACGCAGCACATATACCAATGGTGGTCCCACGAGATTACCATGAGGCTGAGAAACTATTGTCTAGTGATGTTAGAGACGTCATTACGTGGGAATCCAACATATTACTCAAAGCCAAAAAAAGTTCAGAAAAGTTAATTCTTTTAAGTAGAAAAAAGCTTACAGAATGAGAAATAACAGACATAAAGAAAGCATATTTGTACAATTGTACAATGTGTGCATTAAGCTAAGTGTTATTACAAAAGAGTAAAAAAGTTAAAAAAATAAAGTTATAAAGTAGAAAAGTTACCGTTAAGCTAAGGTTAATTATTAAGTAAATTTTTTTTTTATAAATGTAGTGTTGTCTAATGTACAGTGTTTATAAAGTCTGCAGTAGCACAATGTCCTCCATTAACTTACTACTCAATCACTGACTCACGAAGAGCAGCTTTTAGTCAGTCCTGCAAGCTCCATTCATGGTAAGTGCCCTATACAGGTGTACCACTTTTGATCTTTCATGCAGTATTTTTACTATACCTTTTCTATGTTTAGATACAAAAATACTTACCATTGTGTTACAACTGCCTACAGTATTCAGTACGGTAACATGCTGTGCAGGTTTGTAGCCTAGGAGTAATATGCAATACCACAGAGCCCACATGTACAGGCTATCCCATCTAGGTTTCTGTAAGCACACTCTACGGCATTTGCACAATGATGAAATTGCCTAAGGATGCATTTCTCAGAACATATTTCTGTTCTTAAGTGATGCATGGCTGTATTGTGTACTGATAACGGCCAAGGTAACTATTACAAACATAAAAAGCTCCAGTGACATTAAGCATACATAAACAAAGATCTGGGTTTAAGAAGAGCTGATCCAGAAGCAGGCAAAAAAAAAAAAAAAAAAAAAAGATATTCAATGAAAACATAGACTAAAAGTTAATTGTCTACTTCAGACTACTAAACTAAGTACACTGTCATTATATTAAGCTGGCATTAGTGACAACTGGACCCATGGCAGTAGATCCAATGGAAAATGCATTTTTAAACTTAAAACTAAATCAGTTTGGAATATTCTCAGTTGCAGTTAGTTAACTATCCTGACAATAACTTTCATTTTTCCCTCAATGGGCCAAATGCATTATAAGCCAAATGCATTAAGAAAAATATTCAAAAAGTGCACAAAAATACAACAGTCATAAGACAAAAGCTTCCTTCTTATAACACATTTCAAAAAGTTACTTGCAAAAATACTCAATTCTATATTTGGTATTTGATGAGCCCCATAACAAGATCCAAAAGAGTTTCAAATTACTGTAGGGAGTACAAGAGTAAATACATAAAACTACCTTTTATGGTAAGATTGAGAGCCCCAGATTAAGAAAATCAAATCACTAATTCTAATACATGACAACATAAAATGATCATATGTGTACTGTTCTCATACTCAGCAGGTGCCACAAGGGCAGAAAATAGAGCCATGGCTGCCAGGGGCTGGAAGGGAGAGCAAAGGGCCAACTACAGAGGAGGCACGGGAGAACGTTCTGGGGTCACAAAGCTATTCTACGCTGATTGCGGCAATGGAAACACCATATTTACTTCTCAAAACTCTCAGAAGTGCACATCTTAAAAATAAATTTTACTGTACATAAAATATACCTTCAGTTTTAAAAACTGGAGGGAGGCAGAGTCAATGGGGGGAAGGGCCAGTGGTCCTTGCAAATGGACAGGGCCTTCTGCACAGACAGAAGCCATGACCATTTCACTCCCCCACAGCCTGTCAGTGGGGACAGTACCTATTCCTCAAGTCATCATCCTTCTCTCTCATTCCTGTTTCCTTAATTACTATTTAATCCTCAATCTGCATCAAACTTTCTGCCATGCTATAGCTCCACTCAAGGTCTTGTTGCCAAATTCAACTATCTTCCAGGCCTCCTACTGCCGGAGCTGTCTGCTATGTGACACCAGTGGCCACTCACTTCTTGTCTGGGGCCCTCTACTCCTCCACTACTATGGCATCTCCTTTCCAGGTGAGATTGCTTTCTGGTCTTTCATTCGGGGTGTCCGGCATGGCTCCTCCTCTGGCCTCTCCTTACAGCATGAGTGTTTCTCAAGACTCCAGCCTTAGACCTTTCTGATTCTGTCTGTGTCTTTATACTTATAAGAATGTCTATCTTCTGTCTTTCCATCTACTCGCCCATCTTCTCCTTTACATTCCTCAGTGATATCATCCCAAGCTTCCTCCAGGCTCTTCTCTCGCAAATCCCCTGACTCACAAAGGTCTAGGGAAGCACACTCCACCGTTCATGGCACCAATCCTGCTCTCTCTGCCTGGAATGTCTTCTACTTTTCTTCACTTGACATTCTTCTTACTCATCATTCAAGACTCAATCCAAACATCATTTCCATTGGAAATACTCCCCTCACCTCCAAAAAGGCCAAATCCTTCCAATTTTACATCACGAGGCCCTAGTGTTATAGTGCCTAATAAATGACAGGTGCCTAATAAACTGTTCTTGAATCACTGAACTAAAAGTAGCCTCCTCTGGTATTGTCCAAAAGCAATGGTTATATCTGACCTCAAGCAGGAATACTGAAATAAAAACAAGGAGGTAGCTCATTTCATGCCAGGAAGTGATAAGACAGTGTGAAGCATCTTGGAGGCTGCAGCAGGCATTTCTCTCAGTGACCGGAGCAATACAATTTCTTGAAGTATTTATAAAACTGAGAACTTATATATCTATTGGAACTTACATGGCAATAGACCTATCATGTCCTACTGCTGTAACAAATTTCCAAATTTCTAATAAACTTCTGGCTTAAAACAACTCCATTTACTACTGCACACAGCTCTGGAGCTCAGAAGTCAGTTTCAATAAGCAAAAATCAAGGTTCTGGAGTGACTGCATTCCCCTGGGCAGCTCTAGAGGAAAAATCCATTTCCTTGCCTTCTCCAGCTTCTAGACCTACATTCCTTACGTTTCTTGGCTCATGGCCCTTCCTCCATCTTCACAGCAAGCAGCCTAGCATCTTGTTGCAGTGGTCACATTGCCTTTCTCTTCTGTAGTCAAATTTCCCTCTGTTTTCCTCCTATAAGGACACCTGTGATTGCATTTAGGTCCCAGCCAGTCCCATCTGGATAATCCAGGATATCTCCCTATCTCAAGATCCCTAACTTAACCACAACTGCAAAGTCTCTGTTGCCATATGAGGGAGCGTACACAAATTCCAGGGATTAGGACCTGGACATCTCTGGAGGCCACTATTTAGCCTTCCAAATATACTTAATCCACTTTAATTCACTTATTCAAATGTTGAACAGTGGATGTCTCAACTGTGTGCCAGAAACTGATAAATACTGGGGATACAAACACTGCCTGCTTCAAAATGTTTTAGTGCTGTGGGGGTAATAATATAGGAAAGAGACAAAAATTACACTCAATTGCCCTACTTTCCCTGGAGACACAGTAACATTGAAATCAGGCCAGATAATAACCCTACAATAGCCCCTAAGAGTTAAAATGAAAGGAAGAGTCACACCTGTTTCACTCTAAATGAAAAGCTAAAAACGATTATGCTTAGTGAGGAAGGCATGTCAAAAGCTGAGACAGGCTGAAAGCTAGGCCTCTTGGACCAAACAGTGAACCAAGTAGTGAATGCAAAGAAAAAGTTCTTAAAAGAAAGTAAAAGTGCTACTTCAGAGAACACATGATTAAGAAGCAAAACAGCCTTACTGCTGATATGAAGAAAGTCAGAGTGGTCTGGATAGAAGACAAAAGCAGTTACAACACTCTCTTAAGCAAAAGCCTAACCCAGAGCAAGGCCCTATCTCTTCAATTCTATGAAGGCTGACAGAGGTGACGAAGGCGCAGAAGAAAAATTGGAAGCTAGCAGAGGCTGGTTCACGAGGCTTAAGGTAAGAAGCTATCTCCATGAGGTAAGTGCAAGGTGAAGCAGGAAGTGCTGACGGAGTGAAGCTATACCAAGTTAGCCAGCAAGTTATTTAGGTAAGATAACAGATGACAGTGGCTACAATAAACAACAGACTTTCAATACAGATGAAACAGCCTTCTAATAAAAGAAGATGCCATCTAGAATTTTCATAGCTAGAGAGGGGATGTCAATGCCTAGTTTCAAAGCTTCAAAGGATAGGCTTGACTCTCTTTCTAGTGGCTAACACAGCTGGTGGCTTTAAGTTGAAGCCAATGCTTATTGATCATTCGGAAAACCCTAGGGCCCTTAAGAATTATGCCAAACTACTCTCCCTGTGCTCTATCAGCAGAACAACAAAGCCCGGATGACAGCACATCTGTTTACAGTATGGTTTACTGACTTTTTTATTTTTATTTTTATTTTTGAGACAGAGTCTCGCTCTGTCGCCCAGGCTGCAGTACAGTGGCACGATTTTGGCTCACTGCAAACTCCATCTCCCGGGTTGACGCCATTCTCCTGCCTCAGCCTCCCTGGTTTACTGACTATTTTAAGCCCACTGTTGAGTACTAGTTCTGAGACAAAAAACATTCCTTTCAAAATATTACTGCTTATTGACAACGCATCTCATCACCCAAGAGCTCTGATGGAAATATATAAGGAGATTACTGTTGTTTTCAGGCCTGCTAACACCACATTCATTCTGTAGCCCATGAATCAGAGTATTTCTGGCTTTTAAGTCTTATTATTTAAGAAATACATTTTGTAAGGCTATAGCCGCCATAAATAGAGATTCCTCTGATGGATTTGGGCAGATAAAATTGGAAACCTGGAAGGGATTCATCATTCCAGATGCCATTAAGAATGTTTATGATTCATGAGAGGATGTTAAAATATAAACTTAACAGAAATTTAGAAGGTGGCTCCAACCCTCGTGGATGACTTTGAGGGATTCAAGAGTTCACTGGAGGAAGTACGGCAGATGTGGTAGAAATAGCAAGAGAACTAGAATTAGAAATTGAGCCTGAAGATCTGATTGAATTGCTATAATCTCATGATCAAATTTATACAGATGAGGAGTTGCTTTTTATGGATGAGCAAAGAAAGTGGTTTCTTTTGATGGAATCCACTCCTGGTGAAGATGCTGTGAACGCTGTTGAAATAACAACAAAGAATTTAGAATATTGCATAAACTTGGTAGATTCAACAGTGGCAGGGTTTTCAATTTTGAAAGACGTTCTACTGTAGGTCAAATGCTATCAAATAGCATCGTATGCTACGGAAAAATCTTTCCTAAAAGAAAGATTCAATCAATGTGGCAAACTTCACTGTTGTTTTGAGAAATTGTCACAGCCACCCTAACCTTCAACACCCACCATCCTGATCAGCCAACAGCCATCAATGTAGAGGCATGATCCTCCATCAGAAGAAAGGTTGACTTGCTGAAGGCTCAGGTGATTGTTAGCACTTTTTAGCAATGAAGTTTTTTTTTTTTTTTTTTTTTTGAGACGGAATCTCGCTCTGTCGCCCAGGCTGGAGTGCAGTGGCGCAATCTCAGCTCACTGCAAGCTCTGCCTCCCAGGTTCACGACATTCTCCTGCCTCAGCCTCCTGAGTAGCTGGGACTACAGGCGCCCACCACCACACCCGGCTAATGCAATGAAGTATTTTTACATTAAGATATGTACACTGTTCTTTTAGATATAGCACTATCTGCATAGTAGACTACAGTATAAACAACTTTTATATGCACTGTGAAACCCAAAACATTGTGTGACTCACTTTATTACAATATTCATCATATTGATGTGGTCTGGCACTGACCCTCCCGTATCTCTGAGCTGTGCCTTGTTAGGCTGGTCAGGCAGGGCCCAGCCATCAGACAGGCGCATCTTCTTCTTGGGCCAGTGAGTGTCCCAGGGAAGGCACCTCCAGTCTCCTGTCTAGAAATACTGAGCTCAAATAATGGGGTGGGGCTGAGCACCTCATTATGTTGACTTTCACTAAGTTCCCACTTTAGTTAAGTGCCTTAGTCCGGCCCTTTGCTGGGCCTGTTGTTCGATTTCTCCAGAATAAATCTTATTTCCCACCTGGGAGAGGGGCAAATAGTAAACTGGCTATAGGGGGAGGAGAGAGAATCTGGCCTTTTATAAAACATGTAACCAGCCCCGTTTTCACTCCCCTAAGCCCTTCTCCAAGGGTGCCTGGCTCTGTGGCACGGCCTGACTCACTTCTTGACGGCCTCTACCCTCTTCCCTCACGACCACCCATGACGGGGGACACAGGAGGCTGTGGCTCTCTCAACCTACTAGGAGTGGCCTTGTTCTTCTACCTGCTTTCATATACCCTGCCTTCCTTCGGCTGCTTCTCCCTGGTGCTTTTTTATTTTGTGGCATTATGCCCATTTTTAAAATTCCTTCACTGTCATTTTTATTGGTATTCTGGAAGGGGAAGAGACAACATGTTTTCAATTTGCCTTATTTAACCAGCAGTCTCAAACCCATTTACTGCGCAATGTTATAATTATAAAAAGCTTACTTACTGGTTGCCTAATCTGGGCTTTGATACTTATCATGTGCTTAACCTCGGGTTAGTTACAGAACCTTTCTTAACCTCAGAATCCTCCCGGCTCCTAATATATCTAATCCATGTAACACCATCATTGACCTGGGAGGGGTATTATAGTTGACAGCAGGCATGTTACTGGCAAAAAAAAAGAAATCAAAACAAAATGGAGTGCACACAAAATAAATCGCGTCATCGAGTATTTTGATTTTGAGCCCAAAACTCTGGCACAGTTCATGGGTCAGCCTGAAGGTAATTCCCACTTTTAATCTCAAAATGCTGACCCAGAATCACCTGGAGAGGTTACACTGCACTCACAGAAGTCTTTTTTAAGAAGTGGTGTATATATACCTCATTGAGTAATTTCTATCATAAATTATACTTTTAAAAGTTCGGGAATCCAAAATTTGTATATTCCCCTTTTTATCAAAGATGGCAGGTGAATTAAAAAAAAAAATTCCCTTCATGCCTACCTTGCCAATCTATGTCACAGACCCATTTTCCTCTCTCTGTCTCACACAGACATCCACTTTCTTATTGCAAACACACAGATGAAGTTCCTGTTGTTTACAAGCATCACACCTGCAGACTTACAGCTTTTATGTCTCCTAACCATCTTCTAAGGGCTTGCCATGCTTTTGGTTTCACCAAGGAATACAGCAGGTTACCCAGATGTGTTTCCAAAGAAATCAAAATCTTCTATTCAATAATGTAAGACGCTGCCTAGCTTTTATAAAGGGCATCTCCAACATACCATTAGGACATACAGAGACTGTGCCCCCTCCCATAACAACCAGGAAGGAAAAAGTTGCCCTTTTCAAAGGATATCCTGCATCCCCCTTTTGGGAAAGACCTCCTTGTTTATCTGCATGGCAAGACGCCCTTCCCATCTTGAGCAGAGGACAACAAGCAAGGCTTCTCAGGGTTGTGTGCATTCAGACCCTCACCCACCCAGAGCCTGTTCTTATTCCAGGCAGATGATTTCCATAAAATTGCTTCAAGGGTGAATAAAATGAAATCCTTCCTTGGCAGAACAGAAGCTATGAAAAGACTGTTGAGAAGCTGAATGAAAATCCACCTATCATGCAAATACAACAGTGCAAGATAAAAAAATCAGCTAACAAGATTGCAGTGCAGGAAATGAAGATGAGATTCAGTGCATTTCTGTGGTGCATTGTGGCTGTTCAGTAAAGAAATAAATAACAATTTTAGCTCACAGAGAAAAAAAATGGGGGCAGGGGTGGTACATTGGACCCTAGCCCTAAAGCTGTTTCTAGATACGGTGATACCTTAGAAGAGAGGTTTCAGTGGTAACTCACTAATGAATTGACCAGTTAAGGATCACATCTCTGCAGGGCCTCCTGAGGCCAGGTACGTAAAAGACATTCACTCACAGCTCTGCCTTACAGGATTTATCAAAGCTGTTAGCATCCAGTGACCACAGCACCATTTATAAGTACACCAAGACCACAAACAACTGTGCACCTGTACCCCCTAGTCCTTTACTTTGTTAATATGCACAGCAGAAGCTAGCTTGCTATTTTGCCATAAAATGCATTTTAAAGGTTCTTTGTTCTCTCAACCACCAGTTGATCATTTACTTGCCTGCTCTCTGCTGATCTGGGTTACATAGGCAGTTAAATGCTCTTTCAATTCCTAGCTACGATGTATCTTCTTTCACCTTTCTCTCCAAACAATTATGTGTATTTTAAATCACTTCCCTTTTTTCGAACACTCTAGAGTTATTTTTTAAAAAGTGAAAAGGGGACAATAAGTAAATAAATGAGGGCAGGGCATGGTGGCTCGGGCCTATAATCCCAGCACTTTGGGAGGCAGAAGGAGGAGGATTGCTTGAGTCCAAGAGTTTGAGATCAGTCTGGGCATCACTGCAAGGCCCAGTCTCTACAATAAACCTAAAAAAACTAATAAATAAGCTGAGTGTGGTGGTGCATGTCTGTAATCCCAGCTACTCAGGAGGCTGAGGCAGGAGAATCGCTTGAACCCGGGAGGCAGAGGTTGTAGTGAGCCAAGATTGTGCCACTGCACTCCAGCCTATGAGATGGAGCGAGACTCCATCTCAAAACAAAAAACAACAACAACAAAACAAAACAAACAAACAAACAAAAAACAAGAGTAATTCAACAGGCTGGGAGCAGTGGCTCACACCTGCAATCCCAGCACTTTGGGAGGCCGAGGCAGGTGGATCACTTGAGGCTAGGAGCTCAAGACCAGCCTGGCCAACATGGCGAACCCCGTCTCTACTAAAAATAAATGAACTAGCCAGGCACAGTGGTGTGTGCTTGTAGTCCCAGCTACTCGGGAGACTGAGGCATGAGAAGTGCATGAACCTGGGAGGCGGAGGTTGCAGTGAGCCGAGATCACGCCACTGCACTCCAGCCTGGGCAACAGAGCAAGGCTCCATCTCAGAAAAAAAAAAAAAAGTAACTCAACAACCTCAAGAAGTATCAAACATCTTTGTTAGTGTTTCGTAGATTAAATTACCGAATTTGCCATGAAGTTTTGAAAAACATAGATTTTTGTCATGTAAATTTTTGCTCTTGACCCAAATTTAACCAAGGTATTTGCTAAGCTTGAAAAATCCAAAGCATTACAGTGAAGACAATAATATTAAATATCTTTCACAAAAATAAACTCAGTTCATCCTGTCTACTTATGAGGAGGCACAACTATTCTTAGAGACAACACTGAGGCAGAAAGGTTAAGTGACTCGCTCAAAGTCACAATCTGGTGGGACAGTGAGGATGCAAACCCAGGCAGTCCAACTCTAGTGTTCTCTCATGGAAAGCAGCTCAAGGCTAAAAAAATTCATGCAAAGGTTTAAATTACAAAAATTAATTAATACAGGAAAGTGAACACAACTTAAAGATGAGACAACAAATGTGTCCTTGACATAAAAACAGTATCTTGAAAAACATGATTTCAAGGAAAGCTAGAGTGAAAAATGCAAAAACTGAAGAAGGAAGGCAGATTATTAAAGGCTTCTTTTCATAATCTGTAATTGTTAGTATTTGCTCAAAAGGAAGAAGAAAACATTAGGAAAGCATGAAAGGCCTCACCACTTCAAAGGAGAGAGGTGGAGCCCACTGATAACAGGATGGCTGTCCAGCTTTTATTTTAATTAAGTGGGACAAATAATGAAATAAATTTTGGATCTAAACAAAGTGTTTAAACTAAGTTTCTACATTATTTAAGAACTAATGCTCCAAAGACCTTTACTTCCAACTTACCGTACCAGCAGCAAAATGCCAACAAGTGTTGTCAGTTAAACGCCATGTGAGTCAAACTGCAAAGAAATATTAAGTCTTATTCCTTTTCCCAGGGAAATAATAGGGCATTCGTTCTTCTTCCCCAGTAACTGACTGAAGACTTTTTGGGGCTAGAGGGTCAGTAGGTTTTGAAATAGCATACAGCCCTTTTGCAGGTTCCTACAGCACTGTGGTGTATGGGAACTGTGACTGTCCAGATACGGCACCTCTGCAAGAGAGAAAGCCCCGGTGTTTTCCACCGACAGCCACATGGAGCCCATGTGACCATAGCCCTTGGTGCTGAATCTCATGTGTATCTGGGCAATTCTTCCCCGTTAAGGGCCCCCATGGGACTTGATAGGACCTCTGTTTGGGGAGGCAATACTGGCCAGGAAGAGAGGTGAAGAACTCAGTCGATTACGTCTTCAGAGGGAGGAATGTGTACCTTAGAATAGTACTATTGTTAGATGGCACTCTGTTCACCCGTATGAATTTAATAGTGTCCAACTCCCTATTAATTTTCGTCAATGACTGTATAAAATCAGAAGGAAAAAACAGCCACCAGGCATGAAATTCAAAGCAAATGCAGCCATGCATCACTCAGCAGTGAAGTTCATTTGATATGTAAAGGTGTAGGCCCGCCTACAACTGTCACATTAGTGACACTTAAGTGAGTGTGTTTGGAATGGGGTGATGGACTTCACCAGACACCTTTCCCCAGCCCTCTCTGCCATATGGTTCTACTTGTTTCTCTCTTCATCTTTGAACCACTAAAAGAAAGTATTGCCCTTTAAAGCCTGTAGCAGTTGTGTGAACAATAGTTTCTTTTTAGAGGGAAAAGTCTTACACATTTATTTAAGTAACCCTGGGAAGCAGGGGGGCATGCTATTGATAAGCACTGCTCTAAGCCCTTTACAGGGGGGATTTGTATTATCATCATCCCATTTTACAGATGATTGACTAGGGCACAAAGTAGTTCAAGGATTTGCCCCAAATTGAGTTGGGATGTGAACCTCGGTGTGCACTCTGCCTTAAGTGATGTCATTTGCCCGCCATTCACAGGCCTCTATTTACCAAGAGTTGACCTCCAACTATAATTAAAATGGATGGACGCTTTTACCTAATGGCAGAAAGATAATTCCCCAGCCAAAAAACGGTTAAACTGGTATCAAGAGAGGTAAGAGGGTTATTATACAAATTCTAGAAGAATCTATTTGTTCATTTAGGAGGATTTACATACAACAGATTATTCTTCAGTTAAAATACTAATGATAAAAATTAGCACTGGAGGAAAGGGTGGGTTTACAAAGAGCTAGGTAAGAGAGCAGTTACCAGAAACAGTAAAGCTGGCTGCTTACAAGAATTCTATGGTCGTTCAATAAAGCAACACAAACCTTTAAGTTTGTTATTTATAGGAACTACTTATAAATTCTTTCTTCTTGTCTTAAAGAAATAGATCATAATTTTAAATATATGAGCACTTACGACTTACATTTGTAAAATTTTTTAACTTTTTATTTTAAAATTCTTTTAGATTTCTAGAAAAGCTGTAAATAGCAGAGTTCCCTTATACCCATCTCCCAGTTTCCCAGTTGTTAACATCTTACATTATTTTGGTACATTTGTTATGATGAATGAATCAATACTGTTATATTATTAACTAATGTCCATACTTGATTCAGATTTCCTTAGTTTTTAATGGAATGTCCTTTTTCTGTACAAGATTCCACCCAGGGTACCACACTCTATTTAGCTGTCATGTCCCCTAAGGCTCTTACGGTCTGTGATTTTTTTTTTTTTCCTCAGACTTTCCCTGCTTTTGATGGCCTGGACAGCTGTGGGTACCAGTCAGGGATTTTGCAGAATGTCCTTCATTTGGAATTTTTCTAATGTTTTCCCCTAATTGTACTGGGATTATAGGTTTGGAGAGGAAGCCTGAAGAAGAGTCATTCATACCCGGGGTACAAGCTACCGACAGGACTTACCACTGTTGATGGTGACCCTGGTGACCTAGGGAGGTAGTATTTGCCAGGCTACTCCATTGTAAAGTTATTTGTCTCTGTCTTTCCATACGATACCTTTGGCAAGGTGAGTCACTAAATGCAGCCCACATCCAAGTGGGAAGGTGGTGGGACACTGACTTAAACTCTTATAATGATAAATTACTTTTTCAAGTAAAGATTTCTTTACAAAAATGGACATTCACTAATGTATTTGGTAAGTTGTTTTGTAGATGTATTGCATCTACAAGAGGGCAGGAAATAATGCATCTTCCCCTATTACTCTGCTTCTATCAAGCTGATAAGTTTTTCTCTCAAGTAAAGCAAACACAGTCATTAACTTATCTGCCCAGATCATGGCTGGCAAATACCTGGCATCTCCTCATGCATTCAGTGCAGATAACGATAATTGATAAAGGCTCTTAAAATGCAGATGCAGTTCTATACATAATGACATGGAAGGATGATCATCAAAAACAAGTTCCACAGTAATAGCAGGAGTAAGCTCCATTTACATAAATTTATTTGCATCAGAAAAGCCTTCAAGGATAATGACGAAATGTTAATGGTGACTATAGCTGATGAATCTGGGGAGACTTTATTTCTTGCTTCTCTACATTTTCTTATTTTCCTGTAACCATCACATGACATTTATATACCATTTAAAAATTCTAAATGAAAAAAAAGATACAGATTTGTCAATCTTATTCCACATTTTCCCCCACTACATTCAGAGGAACATGCATTCCTGTGCCAGCGGAATGGCTCTAGCAAAACAATGTTCCCAAAGGCTCAGACAATGATTTAGCCACTTTTCACTTCACTCCTGAGTCACCACGGAGGCCCAGCTTCATCCTCCCATCTGGTTTTAACCTCTCTTTAAACCAAATGTTACTCACTTTGCCTCCTAGAACTATTCTGGTCTGGGTGGCATAAAGTAGGGCACAGAACCGTTTTAGAACTCCTGAGTAGCCCACTAGGTGCACAACTTCTTAAGAAGGATTTCGTCACTAAGCGGGAACCCTCACGTGTCAACACACAGTGTCTGGGCTCTGCCACACAGTTCCAGCGCTAGCCCCACTGTTGGTGCCAAGCAGGTCCAGAAGGAGGCAAAGCCTGCTGCTCTGCTACAATGGAAACCAGACTCACTGATGCTCACATGACTGACCGTGGTCAAGCACAACTAGAATCCCTATCTAAGGGACCCTTTGTCACGGCCTGTTTCACAAATGGAAAGCTCAAAGCAGCAGCAAATGGCACATTCACGATGAGTCCCATCAGAGAAACAGTAGTGTGACAAATGGCACCAATGTGTCTTCATGGTCATCGCCAGTGAAAGGAAGGGACTTACTGAGCATTCATTCTACTTGCTACTATCCTCGCTGCTTTTAAAAAAGCTGTTTCGGCCAGGTGCAGTGGCTCACGCCTGTAATCCCAGCACTCTGGGAGGCCGAGGTGGGTGGATCGCCTAAAGACAGGAGTTTGAGACAAGCCTGGCCAACATGGCGAAACCCCATCTCTACCAAAAATACACAAATTAACCGGGCATGGTGGCACATGTCTGTAATCCCAGCCACTCGGGAGGCTGAGGCAGGAGAATTGCTTGAACCCGGGAGGCAGAGGTTGCAGTGAGCCGAGATTGCGCCACTGCACGCCAGCCTGGGCAACAGAGCAAGACTCAGTCTTCAAAAAAAAAAAAAAGCTATTTCACTGAAAGCTACAGATGGATTTGCCTGGGCAAGCTATGTCGTCACACAGTTTCCTGTGTCCTGCCACTCCCCTGCAGAAATCCTTTTACAAAGTTATTCAACAGCCTTTCAGTGATGATGTGTCATAGAAATACACCTCAGCATCAAGAGACATTTCACATTAACCACCCAATAAAGAAGAAATCGCATTATTAAAGTTTCGCACTTTAAACATTTGCCAGTGATTGGGAGCCAGTTAATTCTCTTGAAAATGAAGTTTTACACAGAACCCTGAAGCACAGAACAAAATAAAAGCACTCTGGAAAGTATCGAAAGATAGATCCCTGAAAGCCAGTTTCCAAAGAGAAAATCCTTGAGAGAAGGGAAAAGCAAAAAAGGGAAAGAAAAAAGCTATCTCAAAAACATCGTTATCTGTGCCAGTCTGCCCAGGCCCTCTGTTTTTAAATACAATGAAGCTCACCCAACTCGTGATGTTTGCAGACAGAAGGGTCTTGCACAGCTGTGTCCAGTGGCTGAAGCGGGAATGGGAATCTACTCCCACACCACAGGAGGCCTCCACCTCACTGTACTTTTCACTTAAGAATCTGGGCTGCTGCCTCTGCCTGGAGTCCTTAATGGCTCAGCAAGAGACCAGCAAGAGCAGGGGCAGATGCCATTGTAGCCAATTTCACTTTGAAGTCACACTGGACCACAGGGGAAGAGCTAAATATAGAAGGAGGCAGGACACAGTTCAAAGCTGCGCTGGAGAGAGAACAGAGCAGCCGGGGCTCGGCCTTCTTCTCGCTCCTGGTGGTCGCTCCTTCCCCAGCCCCTGAGCCCATCTGCTGGCACAACAGCACCTTCCACAGCACAGAATCACAGAACACTGAAGACAAAGTGACCTCAGGGATTGCCTCCCCACTCCCTCATTTTGTGGGCTTTGCAAAGCATAGTCATGTACCGCGCATAGGGATATTTCGGTCAACAATGGACCACATACATGATGGTGGGCCCATGAAATCATGATGGAGCATATATAGAAATCTGATGCATGGCACTTGATATTGGCAGTGCAGATGAATAAGTGGAAATGTCTGATATTCAGTAATGGTGCTGGGACATTTGGTTTTCCATATGAAAAAATATATATATATGAATAAAAATATATATCATCTAGGTTTGTGTAAGTACACTGTATGATGTTCACATAATGACGAAATAACACATTTCTCAGACCATATCCCCGTTGTTAACTGATGCGTGACTGTAGTCTAGAATTCCGCTTTCTGACTCGTTTATGAATCCACACCAAAGCTCAGAACCCGAGAGTGTGCCCAACAGCACCAAAATGCCAAACGATAAGCATACATCCACCCACAATTCACTGACAGGGTGTCTACACTCAGATTCTTCTTTGGAGCTTATTTATTTCACATTCAAACCTAAGGAGTTTGATGATGTCATTTGCAATGCTCTTGAAAACACTAAGTAGCTCATCAGAAAAGGTGGAGGAAATAAATCACTTGCAGAGGAGTCTTTAAAACTACCAAGAAGTGACAGTTTAGAATTCAAGAGAAAAACTACAAGTACCAGTCAAGAAAACTAACAGAATCTAGCAACCTGAAATCATCTCAGGGAACAGACCCTGGGGACATTAATGAATCAAATGGTGGTGACCTGGGTGCAGAAAACAACAGTTTTTCATTCCACTTACACTTAGGATGTGCAATAGCATATGAATGAGATGCTGGCACTAAGTCTTGGCATAAATATGAACATATATATAATTTTATGTTCTAGTATTTCAAAGTCTGAATCACAAACTATTTACAAAACTCAGCTAGCTAGAATGACTAATTACCTGGGGATTTCAGGGCATAATAAATCTAACAGACTTTATTTTATTAAGAATTGGCAGCCATGGCTTCATCAATAAAAATAACGTTAATTAGGAAGCCTATCTCTCCATATCCCTTTCCAAAAATAACTAACTTCCACCTAGAGAGCATCCTTGAGCAGTGTGATATAATGTGATACCTCTGCATGAACACAGGCATGAGGGTTATGAGTTATTTTCACAGCAGAGACAAAAAAGCAGATCCAAGATTCTTTGATTCCACTGGCTGGAAGGAAGTAACTCATGGTGTTAACACTTGAGGCACACCTGAAGCTAAGACCGAAATTCAGGGTGGAGGAGAGGAAAGGAGACACAACAGGGGACCAGGATCTGTTGACAAAATTATTTCAGTCCTATTATGTCATCAGTATGAGGACAGAGAGACAATTCACACTAAGTGCCCAGATGCAGTGTAAATATCTGTTTATTTAGCTTTATTGCATCATATCGTTTCTCTGATTTACATGTTGTCATAATGTGACTATGAAAGACATGCTAAGTCTGGATTGATGCAAAAACAGGAGGGGGGATTATTAATAATCACAATTTATCTGGCAGACGAATTCTTTTAAGCCTATACTCCATGAGAAAAAGTAATAGAAAGGCTTCACAGTGGTTTAACATTATAAGGGACTGAAGTGGACAGAGTGACCTCATAAGGTCTGTGTTACCCACCCTCTCCAACCCACTCCAATAAAACAAACTACAGTCAAAAATTACACAAATATTCTCAAGACAGAAACCAGTATTGATGAAATTAAAATCTAAAACCATAAAAATCCTAGAAGAAAACCTAGGCAATACCATTCAGGACATAGGCATGGGCAAAGACTTCATGACTAAAACAGCAAAAGCAATGGCAACAAAAGCCAAAATTGACAAATGGGATCTAACTAAACTAAAGAGCTTCTACACAGCAAAAGAAACCATCATCAGAGGGAACAGGCAACCTACAGAATGGGAGAAAATTTCTGCAATCTATCCATCTGACAAAGGGGTAATATCCAGAATCTACAAGGAACTGAAACAAGTTTACAAGAACAAAACAACCCCATCAAAAAGTGGGCGAAGGATACGAACAGACACTTCTCAAAATAAGACATTTATGCGGCCAACAAACATATGAAAAAAAGCTCATCATCACTGGTCATTAAAGAAATGCAAATCAAAACCTCAATGAGATACCATCTCATGCCAATTAGAATGGCGATCATTAAAGTCAGAAAACAACAGATGCTGGAGAGGATGTGGAGAAACAGGAACGTTTTTACACTGTTGGTGGGAGTGTAAATTAGTTCAGCTATTGTGGAAGACAGTGTGGCAATTCCTCAAGGATCTAGAACCAGAAATACCATTTGATCTAGCAATCCCATTACTGGGTATATACCCAAAGGATTATAAATCATTCTACTATAAAGGCACATGCACACATATGTTTATTGCAGCACTATTCACAATACCAAAGACTTGGAACCAAGCCCAATGCCCATCAATGATAGACTGGATAAAGAAACTACCATACATATACACCATGGATACTATGTAGCCATAAAAAAGAATGAGCTCATGTCCTTTGCAGGGACATGGATGAAGCTGGAAACCATCATCCTCAGCAAACTAACACAGGAACAGAAAACCAAACACTGCATGTTCTCACTCATAAGCAGGAGGGAGAGCTTTGGGACAAACACCTAATACACTCAGGGCTTAAAACCTAGAAGATGGGTTGACAGGTGCAGCAAACCACCATGGCACATGTATAACTATGTAAAAAACCTGCACGTTCAGAACATGTATCCCAGAACTTAAAGTTAAAAAAATAAATAAAAAAATAAAAGTACAGTGAGCTCCCAGTTATCTGCACCAGAAGCAGAATAGTTTATGCACTGAGAAACAGGAGGAGGAGAGTAGCGGGGCCCACCCTCAGCCTCCTCAGGCACTCTGTGAGGTTATCCCTGGATCCCTGGGAGCAGGAAGAGGGCTGACAGGTGAAACTGAAGACAGAAAAATATAGCTCTGAAAAGTAAGCTGCACTATAATGAAGGGGTGAAGGACACCAGCTGCACCCAATAAGAAGGTGGTGAGAGGTGCCGGAGTGTTTTCCTCGGCATGTGTTACTGACACATGTGGAACCTGTTTCTCTGTAGGTCTCTAAATCAGAGAAGATTCTCCTAGCCCTGGGATAATTAGGGACACTTATTTAAAGGTTGAGGATTCAACTACATGACCTCTGAAGAACACATCCTTCAAGCCTGAAGATATACGTAAAGCAAAAACCATTTATTTGAAATAACATTAAATAATTTATCACTTGTGTCTTAACATTTAAGCCCATCTATAGAACTACATGAAAACAAAATTTGTCTGTTGTGGTAATTCAGGCATTCTTTCAACAAAGATTTAACATGTCCAACACATACAGCAATGCTGGAGAAGCAAAGTACAGAAAGATTAGAGAGGTGAGGGAAACAGAATTTTCCACTGTAAGCAGCGTAAGAGATTATTCAGAGGAATAGGAGGAGGACAGAATTAATCAGGGAAGACTTCTTACAAGGGATGAAATCTAAATCAAGTCTGAATTTGTGATGATCACAAATTGGCAAAGAATGACAGAAAGAGAAACCAAAAGGGCATTTACACATTGAGGACTACCCATCAACAAAGGCATAGAATTGCAGTTTTCTAAAGAAAAAATTAGCCTGGAAGCTATGGAGGGACCACGATGGAGAACAAGGTCAGGCCCAGTGGACTAAAGCCTTGGACACTCTGAGGAAGGTGCTCCAACACAAAGCAAAATATTGTAACTGGTTCTTAAAAAACTACTCCCGAGACACATGCAAACGCCCAGGGCTCTTCCTTACCTTTCCCATAGAAGAATTTGCGGTAATAATAGGCCCCAAGGTCAATGTGTTCTATGATGTAGCGCTTCACTTTCTCCCTGTGAATGGGCTGGTTTTCTCTGGGCACTTCCAAGACCGAGACACCTGCATTTGTGCAGTGAGAGCTGAGAGACGATTCAAAAGAGCAGCTTTCCCCAGAACTGAAAGAGGATGAGTTGGCCCGAGAGAGCGCAATCCGCCTGTCGCCTTCCCCTCCAGTCTCATTTCTAAAGTAAGGACAACTAAGGACGAGGTCGTTACTTTTCCCATCACCCTCATCGGCATCCAGGTTTTCTTTGGAGTTGAGGTCCTCCTTGCTCCCTAAAGGGGACTCACAGTTGCCTGTCTGGCCTGTGGGCATCTGAGTCTGGGATGCTGCAGAAGCCCCAGTGGTTATGTTTTTCCTTTTCCCCACATTAGCCCTCGTAGCCATGGCTTCGTTGATATTAAACAAAATGCTCTGGACATCATAATGTGCAAAACATCGCTGACAATTCCAAGGGCGAATGCCCCTCTCCAGTCGGCTCTCCTCCAGCTCAGATGTGAACTTGAAAGTTTCGTGCTCACTTTTAACAGTTCGAAGCTTTCGGAAGAGAGATGTTTCCACCGACTCTGATTTCAACCTCCGTTTGAAAGGCTTGTCCCTGTCTCTCCCCATCAGGAGGGCACTGTCCACGTAGTCTAATCCTGAGATGCGGACAAATTCTCCCCTAGAAATCTGTGCTGCTGCATGAAGGCTCGGAGAGATTGCAGGGTCACAGCGGAAAAATTCAGGGAACCCAAAAGGGACCATTGCTTTGTGGTCATAATTTTCTACTCGGTACCCTCTGAGCATAGCAAAAAAGTTTTCACCAGATAAGCCTTGCCTGTCGATGGATGAAGTACTTCCATATTCCCTGTGCAGGGCAGCCCCGGTGTTGGGGTTGACTGCATTTTGGTCTAAGACATCTTCGGCATCAATGTCACTGATAGTGACATCGCTATTGCTCCTCTGTCTTATGGGGTGAAGTTCTCTTTGGGGGGAATGGACAAAGATGTCTCCGATTGTGTACTTGGCCTCCACGAAGTCCAGATCGAGCTGCTCATCTTGCTGACCTTCACTCTGGTCACTCTGCCCATTCTGCAGGACGGAGGTGATGCTTTCATAACTGGTCTGAGACCGGCTTTCCCACAGTGCCTTGCAGCTTAGCTCCTTGGAACAGTCCTTTTTAGGAGGCCATTCAGACACCCTTGCTCTCACACCCATCTTGGGCACAGCTGGGGTACCATTAGCCGGACCACCACCACCAGTCTCATTGGAATTCAAGGCATTTAAAGAAGTAGTGGGTCCCATGTTGCCATTAATGGCTTTAAATTTCCGAGCAAAATAATCATCTGACTGCATGATTCTAGGGGGATCCTTGAACTTTGAAGAGGTTCTGCCTAGCTTGTGCTTCTCTTCTTGTGACTGCCTTGGGTCACTCATGTCTACCAAGGAAGAGCCTCCAAGTCTCACCAGGAAGACTGATGTAAATCTAATTACATTGCTGTTGACCACGCCATAATACTTGCAGATATAAAGGCTTTGTCTGTAGTCGTATTTTTTCTTTTTTTTAGCCCAAAGCAAACAACATCCTCAGAATACAGTTTCTTCAAAGCCAACTTGCTTCTCTGTTGTAATAATGTTGTACGCCTCTGCTCTTTTCAAAAGCATTCCTTAAGACATCTGGTTGGTCATGAGTATTTCCTTCACCTGAATTAAAAGATAGGAAGTAGCCATTAGCAATTAATATGCTTCAAGTTGAACACATTCTATGATAAATTTCGTATCTGTCTTTCCCCTCTGCTTCTGCCCACGAAGTTTCATGATCCACAGCACTGTTCGTAACACTCCTCCCTGGAACACCATCTTCCTTCTCTACATAGCTAGATAAAATTCACACCATACAATCAGGTATTAACTCATCTGAGAAACTTTCCTAGGATGTCTCCCACCCTAATTGCATCTAGGCAAAGAATGTTGTGATCCCACAGCACTCCGTCTATATCCAACAGAGTAATTTTCCTTATCTCTAATTGCTGTTTACCAACTTACTGACTTCAAGTTCCTCCAAGCCAAGAACCATGCCTTTCAGCTGTGTACCAGCATTAACTATTAAGGTAGCCTGGCTTTAACTAGGGATTCATGAAGTATTTCAATGAATGAATTGGCTGTAAGAGTAGCACAAGTCATGTATATAATGGGTTTCAGTACTATTAGTTTAGTTTCTTTCAAAACAGTTAAACTCAAAATTTCCCACAGCAAAAGGGTCAATACAAGACATTAACAAGAGAGCTTTCATAGTGATCACTTGTACTCAAATTAGAACTCACACAGATCCTCCTTTAAGGAGGAAGAGGTCTTCAAGCATCTGGTATCTGATACATCAAATACATTGCAGTAGCGAGATACTGGGTAAGAAGTTGTTTTCTTGTACCTCAGTTGTCAGTTTTTCAGTCTCCAGGAATGGATTTGATAATAGCCTAAACTGTATAGGAAATAACTATAATTCAGTCATCCTTGATCCTTTTAAACATAATAATTCTAAGAGAATTAGGTAAGATGCAGTCATTTATCTTATCTTTCTGAAAACCATGGGATAGTGTGTCTGTTCTGTTCTGTGCATGTCAGTATCTGGCTACTCATTTTCACTTTGTTTGCCATATCCTAAAATATCATTTTATTTCTTCCATTATGGAACAGCTCTGAGAGTAGACAATACGTTATCATCCCTAGACTAAATTTTTTTTTTTTTTTTTTTATGGTAGAGGAAAAGCAACTGCCACCGTAAGAAAAATATCTGCTATTCTAAGACATCCCCACATGCTCATCTCAAAGCCATTAAGAGTCCACTAGAAAGAGTTTTTATGCTGTTTAGCTAGTTGGGATTTTTACATTTTCAAACCGAATTACAGTTATTAATATTCCTTATGCTTTGGTGAAGGGTGAAAAAAACTGGCTATATTATAGCTTTTGTTCAGAGGAGGTAAAGTGGTTCTTTCATTCTTCAGCCAATGAGTAAGACAGCCTGTCATGAGTTTGGAAAATATGTAACACCTGAAAATGTTTGTGTCTAAATAAAGAAAGAATAAATTCAAAGAAAAATGTTAGTAATTAAAGAGAAGAGTTATTAGATCAAGTGTCTACAAACATACGGGTAAAATGCAGTGTTTTCTATTTCCAGGGGCCTTTATTTTACAGGTCACTTGTGGCATAATGCACTAGAAAGTTGTACTCTTGTAAATAACCAGTCCCCAACTAGAAATGACATTAACAAACACATCCATGAAATGCAAAGAACCACTTTAATCGTTGCCTTGAAACTCCTTTATCCTTTTATTTATAAAATAAATGCCATCCAAATAATTAGGACAAACCCTACCTTCCTTTCTTTTCCGTGTCATGGCATATATTGAAATACCAGTATCTGTACAGCACAAGGGAGTCAAGAAGGAACATGCTCAGACTAGAGGCACAGTTAATAGACTGACCACTTTGGGCTCAACCCACCACCCAGAGAGAAGAGCAAACCGGCATCTCCTCGCACTTGTAACCTATTCACCATGCTCCACAGGGAAGCTGGGAGTTTAGGCCACCAACTAACAGATGTGCAAAATAAACCAGAGAAACTATCAAATATTAAAACTAGCATTAGCAAGAATAAGATGATAATTAGTCCTGGAAAACCTGACCAGCTATTGTAATTTACTGGACTCAGATTCTTACTGGAAAATCTATCTTCTGAGCTTTCACATTCCTCTAACATTTGTAGCTTTCTCAATGTTTAACAGACGAAATTAAAGTTACAAAATATTTATTACACATATCTTGTGAAAAAATGGAAGACACCAATATATAGTCAAAAAATAAAGATTAGCTGGGTGTGATGGCTCACACCTATAATGCCAGCACTTTGAGAAGCTGAGGCAGGAGGATCGCTTGAGCCCAGGAATTTGAGATGAGCACAGGCAACATAGCAAGAGCCCGTCTCTACAAAAACCTATTTTTTTTTTTTAATTAGCCAGGCGTGGCAGTACACACCTGTAGTATCAGCTACTTGGGAGGTTGAAGCAGGAAGATCCCTTGAGCCCAGGAATTAGAGGTGGCAGTGAGCTATGATCGCACCACTGCACCCCAGTATGGGCAACAAAGTGAGATCCCATCCCAAATAAAGGTTTTAAAATATAAATAATATACGAAATTAAAAATAGATGAATTTATGCTGAATCTTATCACTAGGTTCACTACAAAGGACGAAAACTATAGCAAACTCAGAGCATGTGAAATTCTTTCCTAAAGGTATCTCAGAATATTCCTTCTGTTGTGAATTTTGAAAATTTGTTTGTGCTAAGAACATCAGCTTTAGTGGACAGCTACTGATATTTCCTATCTAGAATCCACTCCCCTTTCTTCTGGTAATGGTGGCTTGAATTGCTTTGGAGAATCATTTAATTTGTGTGAGGCTAACTCCACACCTAACACGTGGCCAGTTAAGAATACCTCATCCCCTGGCCACAATTACTGGTCCTGGGATGCAGCCTGGATCCCATCTCCTTGCAACTCCTCCCCTGAGATTTTGCTCTACTGTAGCTTGTGGAAACTCTGTGGTTGTTTAATCTCTCTCCCTCCTCCCTTGTTTTCTACGCCCTGCCCCAGACATACCAAGCGTCTTTCAAGTCTTCAAACAGCCCACTCTCCAGGCTTGTGTCCCAGCTGTTCCCTCTAAATGGAGCATCCACTGCTTGAGCTGAACTGACAACCATTCATGATCATCTCTCTCCCCCCAACTGGGTGACTCCACAACATATTCCCATGGTGTCCTCTACTTCCCAAACACCCATTTCCATGCCTTCTAAGGACTTCCTGCTTCTCTCTGTGTGTCTCTCCCCAGGAGAAAGCTCTGTGAATCCAGACTATGTTTGTTTTCTTCCCCATTTTATCTACGGTGCGTGGAGCTGTTTCTAGTATGTGGTAGATGTTTAATAAATATTATTAAATTAACAAATTACTATACAAATATACTAGGCAGTAAGCCCTTATATTAGAAAATATTTAAATGAAAAATTCTGGTGGTTATAGGAATATATTGTACAATATATTGTAACCACAAAAGTTTTATTTGATATAACTTTGTAGAAAACCACTCATTATAAAGTCAAATACCTATGAATGGTTGTTAACACTTTGCAGGACACTATTTGCTCCATGGGATTTACCCAAATCCTTACAACAGGTAAACACAAAATTCAGCAACTATTCTGCTCTGAAAAGAGAGCTTCCCACCCCCACTTTCGTACCAACCAAATGAGGTGATTACAGACATGTCTTCTAATTGTATACAAAGAAAAGAATGCCATACTTCATCTTCTAAGCATCTCGGCAGCTTCCTCTAGTAGACCCAAGGCCCATTCCCAAACATGGTAGGTAATAAAACGGCCAATCCTGCCACCAGTCTCTGTCCTCTTTTGAGTGTGGCTAAGCAGCTGACTGTTTGCAGAGCTCCATTTTCTGTAGGTGGCATGCAGCCAGCTTCCTGGGGCTCTGGATGCCTGCCCGTGAATGGTACCACTCCAAAACTGAATGGCACATGGAAACCGTGCAATCGAAAGACCTGGTCAAAAGGCCACCTCAGCTTCATGTCCGAGTTAGAGAAGAAGCCATATGAAGCGAGGGCCCACACATGCCTTCTTCTTCGTGAGCAGCGGTGAATCGCACCTGTCCTTCCCCCTCTGTGATTTTACATCATTTTGTCATTCTAACAGATTGTAAAAAACCAGTTATGAGAGTTGCAGACTGGCAAATGCAGAGTCCTCAAACAAAAAGGCCATGGTATTTTTCCTTAGAAAGCAAACGTGCTATGAAACAAAATATTAAAAAGATATAGAATAAACTGGATCCTCATTGTACATGTATATGGTGAGTGCCACTGGTACCACTTGCTCCCTCCTGCCTTATTCTAATTAAAAGCACAAGGATACTAACTGCTTTCCTAAGTGAATAGTTAAATGGACTCATACTTCTAAGCTGGTATAGCTTGAGAAAAAACAAACATCAAGGAAAATCAGAGACTCATTTAATACCTTCCCTAGAACTTTATAAAGATGACAGACTAATCTTCTATACGAGGCCTGTGACCTTGTCAGCAACATGAATATCCTCTCTTCAAGGTAATTTCCTAAACCTAGATTCTGACCATCTGGAGGGTGGTGAGAAGACAGAGTTTGCCTTCGAATGATCTAATTAAAATGGATCTCTAGATTTTGTCTACATACAGTTTTCTTTCTGTTCTTTAAGCTAATTTTTACTGTGAGGGGCACTGACCCTCTCCCCATAGTTTCCAATTATTCTTGCATTTCATGAAATTCTACAGCTTTTGCTCCCCAGTAAAAATAAATAATTATCACCAACACTCTGCAAGCACTTTAAAAACCCAGATGGAAACCCCACAGGTAGTGGGGTGCCCCCAAGTGAGGAAGGGCTAGGGAAGGCCACCGACCAAAACTGAAGAATTTTAGAGCATGAAGGAGCTGTTCTCATGCTAACTGTCTTGGTAATAATTTTAAAGGGATAGAAAAGAAATGGAGAGCATTTGATATTTAAGCATAATTGTCTTTAAATAAGATGTTTTTCAAAGTTTTCCATGAGACATCAGTGAGTCTTTAAGACCAATATTATAGTTATAATTGAGCCACTTATCAGGACTGCAGCTGTAGCAAATGGATTGAAAACCACAAAATGCACAAATTACGAGCCCCATTCAAGGGAAAAAATGGTTAAAATTATATAGCAGATTTATAATACAAGTATAACTATAGTAAAAAAAAAATGCTTATTTTTCATGCCAGTATCCCAACAGCTCTAATACTAATATGGATAATAGGACAGGGAATAAAAGGAAGAACAAACTGATCCCACTTTTACCCTCTCTCTGTTGCCAAGAAGACAATCACTGAGCTGAAGTGCTGCTCGCACTTGAGGTCTGATCACCTAAAATGCATTTACCAAAAACTAAGCCTGGTATTAAGTAAAATTATAACCAAATAGCTATAAAACAACCCATTAACCCACATTCCTATTACAGTAGAATATGAAAATCAAAGCTGTAAGACAATTTGATGAGTATCTACTATTAAATAATAATGGCAATAAATTGATATACAAGTTCAATAATATTTTTGCCTGGTAAGTTTTTGATAGATCTGAACATGAAAATAAGTTCTTAAACATCTATCTTGAATTAAACACTGGGGTGGTACCAGAGATAAATATTTTTGAACATGAGAACATAAAAACCAGCAGAATTCTCCTCTTCGGGGTTTTATAACATAGGGGTAACCTATGATCTGCGAAGGGCAATAAAATCTTTTCTTGCTGGAAAGTTCACACTGGTGTTAGGCCAACTAATTTTTAAAGTACTCCACGTGCTATTTGGAGGAATTTCTCAAGTGATATCCCAGAAAAGCTGATCTCCTTGATGTAGTTAAGAATTTTTTCATTGGAGTAAAGCAGGACCTCAATAAAGAAACCCTGAAGGATTTAGTCTCCACAAGAAACCCATATTATGAGTTTCCTTTACACTGATTTGTACTTCATAGTGAAGGAAAGGGCCCAATCAAAGGTTTGTTAAATGGAGCTCTTGAGTGACTCTAAGTAAAGCAGCTTGGTAAACTCCATCTGAGTGGGGTCCTGGTCTGTCACAGTCACGGCTTCTACTCCCAGTCATGCCTGACACTCGGTTGACAATCATCATTAACCTATATCCATCCATTTAAATTGAAATGACTGCAGACCAAAGTATTCCAAAGTCCTGAGTCGACACATTATCATAACACATGCATGGAGCACACTGATTCTCATTTGTCTCTTTTGGTCTCCTGGCTGGCTCCTCCTCCTCCTCAGGTTGTCTTTAAATGCTGATTTTTTCAGAGTTTACCCTAGCCTGCCTTCTCTTTTAATTTTATACATTCCCTTGTGCCATCCTCGTAGTCTCATATGCCATCTCTATGCTGATGACTCATAAATCCTTATCCACAAGCCCAAAGATGTCTCACAGTCGACATTTCCAAGTTGCACGAAGATAGTCTAGGTCCTCCCGCCTACCCCTCCCTGCACCCAAATCTGCTCCTCCTCTGCCCGGCTCAGGGAAAGGCACCACCAACCACTCAGGTGCCCAAGCCAAACACCCAGTGCTCATCCTGCCTTCCTTTCACAGCCCACCTTCAATCCTGCCCATTTTACCTTCCAAATACTCCTCATATCCATGTCAATTTCTCCATCTCGACTGCCACAACCAGAGTTAGAACCACTATCATAGTTCTCCTGGATTATAATGAAACCCTTCCACAGTTCCTTATTTCCCTCTGAATAAAGCTGCTTGCTTTAAGGCAGCACAGGCCACTCATGATTTGGTCCGTGAGTTCCAGCCCCTTGTGCAGCTGCTCGATTTCCACCCTCTGTGCTCCCATGTGTTGACCTTCATGTTCTTATCCTCTGTACATGCCACTACCTCTGCCCACATCTCTTCAAGATGTATTTATTTCCTGCCTTGCTAAGAGGTGTTATCCATCACACCTCAGTTCACATATCATGTTTTTAAAAAGCCTTTTCAAACTTTAAGGTTGGGTCTAAGTGATCTTACTTTTGGCCCCCATAGCATTGTGCCTTTTTTTTTTTTCTTTTTTACTCTAAGTTACACCAGCCTATTCTATACCAGCTTATTTGCTGCTATCCTCCTCTAAACTCTAAGCATGGTGAAGACATAGACATGTCCTGGCATATGGACCCTCGGCAAGCATCCAGCTCTACCACACGCTGCTGAGATGATGGTAAAGCCATCTGTAATCTCGGAGCCTCAGTTTCCTATCTGTAAAGTGGGAATAACTGTATCTATTTCAAAGGATTATTCTAAAGATTCAACGGGACCCAAAGCCATGAAATAGCTGAAAATGTAATATATGAGTGTATATTTACTGATAAACATACTGATTTGAAATTGAGCAAATGAATGAAACCCATAACTATTCCAAAGGAACACAGTAAAGGAAACAGTCAGGTTTACAAAATATGGGATGACTGCTCACTGTTTACACACAAAGAATAAGAGAACACAAACCAGTAACTGACTGCAGTGTTTAAGCTGATTCTCCAAGAGACAAAGAAAAGCTTTTAGAAGCTGAGCGAGTTGCCCAAAACAATCTCCAGGAAGGCACTATTCTCTTCCCAACTACAACTTACATTTGAAATTATTTGAGAGACTTTATACTGTATTAGAATACGGCTTTTGTAAAGTTTTAAACTTCCTGTATGTCAATAAAGAACAAGAATCAATTTCTGGTAGTAAACTGCTGCCCTGCCCATCATTCTGTAAGTCAAAAATAGAATAAACAAAGGGCTGTTCTGTTAAATAGACAATTTTGATCATGGAGTTTTTTGAAGGAGACAGAAGAACAGCTGTGAGTATTGACTGCTTCCCATTAAATCTTTTTAAATCAGAAAGAGATAAAAAGAGATAGCCCTCACCTCCTTCTCTCAGGAGGTTATTAGTTAATACATCTTTTCAGCAATGTGACCCCTGAATTACAGATGGCACAGCAGGAAATCAGTCATTCCAATTAATAATTTAAGCAGAGGCATTTGTGTCTGAGGAAAACACAGCAAAAGGAGAAAAGAATTTCTACTTAATGTCAACCAATATAGACTGTACTTATTAATTTCATTTAGAAATCATAAAACATAATCTGTCCTGTTCTTTAAATGAATGTTTAGTGACAGTGAGTAGCAAAGAAGAGAACATGAGCATTTTATAACGAAAACTGGCAGGCTGGAGCCTTAAAAAAAACACAATCCTTCCTAAAAACACTCTGTTCTCATTGATATTATTTTCCATTGAACCCACAGTGAAAACTCTTGCAAAATATCTGTATTACGGTGTTCAATGAAACTAACATCAATCAATATTGTTAAAAATTGAACTAAAACTGTACAAAGCATGTACCATCACTGTATTCTTTATTAAAATGCAACAAGTAAACACAAAGCCTTCAAATCTGAAGATGCTTCCTTTCAACTTAGCATAAAGGACATGAAAAGAAAATCCTGCCAATCCATACAACAGTCTAGTATTTGATTTTTTAAAAACAGTAATTTTAGCAGCAAATACACAACAAACTCCATTCACTACTCACACACACTGAAAGCCATCTTTGCACTGTTCCCATGTTTACTTGAATTATAAGATACTGAGTTTTGCTGAACAGTTTTATGTGGTTTATTGTCTGATATAAAAAAACCCTCGTTACTTCAGTAAATCAACGTATTCAGTTCTACTAGGCACTGTACTGGATACTGTTGGTAGGAGGAGGATGAAAGATGAATGAAAGAGCTTCCTAATCCTCAGGAAGCTTAGCTGGGTAAGACATGCACATGAATAATGAGTCATAGTAGAGGTGAAGTTAAAACAATAGTATACCACTTCTGACCAAGCAAGTTACAAAAGTCCATGAGTGTGTCACACATGCATGTCACACACACACAAACACACTCCCATGCCGGTGAGGGTCTGGGGGATGCATATCCCACATGCTACAGACAGATGCAAACTGGCAGCACTCTTTGAACATCAATAAGGTAATATATATTAAGTCCTATAAAACTGTTCAAATCATTTGGCTCAATATTCTACATCTGAAAAATCTACCCAAGAAAATAAGAGACTTATAATAATAAAAAACTTGCATAGAAAAATATTCATCCAAAACTACAGGAATGAAAAATCGGAAACAGTCTTAATAGTCAGTGGTCAGGGATAAACATAGTACATATATAAAATAAAATACTGCACAATCCCAATTTTTTAAGAATATGCATCAACTTGAGGATTTATAATATAATATTATGTGTAAACAGCCATATACAGAAAGCTTTATATAAAGCATAAAACAAAGTATGTTAAAAATCTATATACATAAAAATACAGGAAAGAAACACCCCCATATTAAGATAATGGTTAGCTCTTATAAATAGCCTTATGCATGCTTTCTGCTTTCTTTCTTGTATTTTTCTAATGTGTCCAAATTACGTAACTGTATATGTATGCTAACTTACGTATATACAAATAAACTTTAAATTCAATAAATATAACAAATATTTTTTTAAATCCTTCATAAAACCAATGGATGTTTAAATCACACAGAACATATATTTTTCCTTGTATAAAAAGAGGACTGTTAGCTTCTTCTTCTCCCTTTTAAAGTCCCACAGTAAGATAAAGAAGAAAATGGATATTAATATTGAATGAACAATACCTACTGTTGATTAATTTAATGTTTTTTTTATGGCAGGTATTTACAAAAATACTGCCCTTTATTCCCACGCAACAGAAATTACTTTTGTTAGAATAATAATAGCTTTTTTTTTTTTTTTTTTTGAGACGGAGTCTTGCTCTGTTGCCCAGGCTGGAGTGCAGTGGCACAATCTCGGCTCACTGCAACCTCCACCTCCCTGGTTCAAGCAATTCCTCTGACTCAGCCTCCTGAATAGCTGGGATTACAGGCACCCACCACCAAGCCTGGCAAATTTTTTTTTTTTTTTTTTGTATTTCTAGTAGAGACAGGGTTTCACCATGTTGGCCAGACTGGTGTGGAACTTCTGACCTCAGGCAATCCGCCCTCCTTGGCTTCCCAAAGTGCTGGGATTACAGGCATGAGTCACCACACCCGGCCAATAATATTTTATACTCAAATATATTTTCACAGGCCTTACGCCCCACGAGACGCTTGGTGCACTGCAAGGCTGCTCATGCGGTAGATGGTACAAAAGATTAAGAATTAAGAGCTTTGCATCACACTTCTGGAGACACAACTGACGCTGGGACCCTCAGCAGGCCACTTACTTCAGTTTCATCTGCACAATGGGAATAACGTCTGCTTAGCACACTTAGATAAATGTTGTGGGACAAGTGAGGAAGCACACATAAGTACTCCAGAAAATTTAACACCACAGATGCAAACTATGAATCTAATCACCACCTGACACCTGAGCAAGCAGATGCCTGGATAGGCAGGGTGGAGCAATTTACTCCTGTGCGTATGTCCAGTCCTTAGCTAGTGTTCTTTCCATCTCACTGAGGAATAACTTGTGCCCAATTAAAAACAGCTTTGAGGAGCCGAGAGAGGAAGGCAAATTGAGAAGTGGGACAGACCAAGCTGCTGGCAAAACTGCAACTGAGGAAATCAATTAAAAGGTTGTCCTTAGGTTCTAGACCAATATTCCACTTCCTAACCTCTCTGAGAAGTGCCTAAGACTCTCCTAGTCCCTGTAGTGCCAATACTGAACGCCAGTTAAAGTGGACTGTGCTGCAGGAAAACACAGACCCGGCCTCCCCAGGCCTGTATCTGTCATCCTACCTGGGACCCTGGTGCCTGGCAGCATCTGAGTCTAACTCCTCAAAAAGCATGCCAGATGGTGTGTACACCTCTCATGGGATCCTCTAACCCTGCGGTCCCCAACACTTTTGGCACCAGGAACTGTTTTCGTGGAAGACAATTTTTTCACAGCCTGGAGTGGGGTGGGTAGTGTGGGTGGGTTGGGATGAAACTGTTCCACTTCAGATCATGAGACATTAGAGTGCTCAACCTAAATGTATGTGCAGTTCACAGTAGGGTTTGTGCTCCTATGAGAATCTAATGCTGCAGCTGATCTGACAGGAGGCAGAGCTCAGGCAGTAATGCTCGCCTGTTGCTCACCTCCTTCTGTGCAGCCCGGTTCCTAACAGGCCATGGGCCCCTGCCGTAAGCCACTGCTTGAGAGTTCTTCCAACTCCAGAATCTATATACCGTAGGCCTGTGACACATGCCCTGCCCTGAGTTGATAACCCTAAACTTAGACTGATTCTCCAAGGTGGGCCTAGGCAGCAAGTCACTCATCTGAGACTGTGCCCCCCTGACCGGTATCTGAGACAGGGAGCCCAGGGCTGTGGATCCTCTCACTGCAGATGTCCCTGCCCACATCAAGACTGTGCCCAAGGACTCTTCCCTCCCAGACTGAAGTGTCCTGCTGAGGGGTCAGTACAGTCCTCTTCTGAGGGGGCCTCCCCAAAGCTTCCCATACTGCCATCTTCTTGGGGGCCTGATAGAATAAAGACAAAGTACCAGAGTGTCAGTCCAACTACTCAGGAACTGTCACCGAAATAAAGCAATCCCACAAGGACAGGCCAGCACAATGATCTGGTGGGTGAAAAAAAATATTAAAAATACTGGCTCCACTGTGTCAAGTCCAAATTCTATGTCCCTCTGCAGCAATAAGCTTGTCCTGAAGTAAAACAAGAAACTTTGTGGTACAACTTTCAAGGTCATTAAATTAAAAAGCAGAAAAGAGGACAGGAGCAGATGGGGCTCCATACTTTTTAATTGTCTGGTTTGACTCATAATTGTCCCAGCTTTGTTGGCTAGCTCATTCGATTCTTCAGAAAACAAAGTTTCCTGGAAACTCAAATCCAGCAGTAATGCTAGGATGAATCCTCAAGAAATGTTTTCCCATAATGTACTTCTTTAGAAGGTTTTGCCTCCAGAGGGATACCATTTCAATTCACTAGGCACAGGGAGCAAACTCCAGGGCACTGAGGGGAAGACTCTTCTTTAAACATACTGGATTCGGAATGTTTCAAGTATGAACTGAGTGCTAAATATGAAAAGGAAACTTAAACCACTTTTAACTGCAGATGCCCACTAATTAATTTGGCTTGATTATTTTTAAGAATTTCACAACACTAAAGATCTTTACCTGAAGAAAAAAAGGAAAAAAGAATGACCACTTAATATGATATACAGCATTTTCTAAAATAACAAGAACACCAAAAACCCCATTTTCTTCTTGTTGTTGTTTTTTGTTTGTTTTATTTTTATTTATTTATTTTTTTTTTTGAGATAGGGTCTCACTCTGTTGCCCAGGTTGGGATGCAGAGGTGCAATCAACAGCTTACTGCAGCTGAATCTCCTGGGCTCAAGCGATCCTCCCACTTCACCCTCCCAAGCAGCTGGTATTACAAGTATGTACCACCATGCCCAGATAATTTTTTAATTAAAAATCCCATTTTCTTATAAAAAATATGATCATGGGAAATTACTGCTTTCTTTGCATTTCCAAGTTAATGAATAAGAGTGGGATGTAGAAACTGTAGTTATGATGACTCTGAGACAAACAGAACACCCAACAGTGAAAACTGACCTCTTGTTAGCAAGTAAGCAAGTTTTATATATATATACACACACACATATATATATATACACACACACACACACCATCAACTTTCTAAAAACCACAGGTAGACCCAAAGAACTTGTCTGAATATTTTCTTTATTATAAAATGTCAGTATTAACATAATTACATTTATTGAAGGATTTACTATTCCCCAAACCCTTATAGGTTCATTCGATCCATAAAAAATCTCCAAAGAGACAAGAAAGAGACACCTCTCTCCATTAAACAGACAAGAAAAAAGTCTCAGGACAGGAAAGTAAGCATTTGCCTGCAGTCAAATGACTGTTTCAAGAGAATCAGAACTAGAATCCAAGTTGCTTCATTTTTTTCTACTGTCACAGGTTCTCAAATTTACACACAGCTTTTTAAAAATTAGAAATAAAAACAAAACACAAACATTACTGGCTTCATCTGCTCAAAAGAACCCAACCTAACCCAAATTTGTTAACTTTAGACAAATTCATTAACTTCCAGCAGCTCTCCTGCTCCTCCTTCCTGTAACGGGCAACTCTCCTCTTCATCCTTCTTAGAGTCAGACTAAGGGTAGAACTGGACAGGCCTAGGAAAACGCGGCAGCTCCTCCAGCCTCACATCACTGGTGAGACCCATGCACAGACCCGGCTTACAATCAAGTGTGGCACTTTCTTCCCATTTGGCCCCTGCTAGTTACCCACATAACCCAAGGAAACCTCAAATGTTTGACTGGCAGAGCAGACTGGACATGATCCCAGGCATACCACCCCCAAATAACATCAAAACTTCACACCACCACTCCCAATCGCATTTTACTGACACTTTTGGTTTATGCCTCAAAGAAACATTTTTTTCTTCCCTTGTACAGACAGCACTGTGTGGTGTTTTGGGTGTTAACCACCCACTTAGACTCACAATCAGAACATGAGATCTTAAGGGAGATAATCTCTTCTCACGCCCCCACTTTACAAACCCAGAAGTTAAGTGATTTGCCTAAGGTTACAACACTAGTTAAGAGCAAAATGGATGTCCCACTGGGGTCCCAAAATGCTAATAGTTAGGTCATTGTCCTTTATACTTTTTATTTGAATGTTGTATTAATGATAATGATCAGTTATGATACATAGGTATCTCAGTTGGGCTGAAAATATCTACATGGCCACCCTGTATGCCCCCCACCTCTATGTTTTTGCTATTCAGTTCTCTTGCTTGGAATGTTTTTCTTCTTCCACTGGAAGCGGCAAATCTAACAACACACTCAAAGCCATAATCTATGACTCTTTTCCCCTCTAACTTTACTCTAAAACTTAACCTTCAAAGTACTTTGTGTTCCTTTACTATATAACGGTATACATTATATTCATCCATTGACAATGACATACCACTTACGTATCTATCGACCTAATAAGTATGAAGCTAGGCACAGAAGAATGGGTGACATGGCTCTTGGCTTGGGGGAGGCCAGTAAAAGCTTCCAGGTAAAGTACCCTTGAGGAGCATGGGCTCAAGGGTGCCAGAATACAGCTCAGCTAAAAGAATGCCCTGCCTGCTAAGATTTCCTGCTGTTGCTCTTGGCTCATGCTAGCTAAAATAATGTCCAGAGTTGTGCACCTTCTCATCCATATTCTAGCTGCTAAGATTAAAAGCCCATACATTTGCAAAACTGGAAAGCAGCAAGGATATCACGATAGGATGGCAAATCAGACATCACAATTTCTTTCTCTCTTTCCTCAGCTAGGAGTAAACAGCTTTAAGTTTTGCTTTTATTCTTACAGAGGAAAAAAAGGTATTGCCTACTTTGGCCAACAGAAGGCAAGAGAAAGCTGTAAGAGATCTGTATTATGCTCTTGAGCACGGCCCCACCTATTGCAGAATGATGTGTCATCAGCAACCTGAAGCCTCATTTCACCATCAACCCCACAGTTTGGGAGAGAAGTGCTGGTTCCCAGACTTCAGTATGAGCAGTCATTGGTGATTAAAGCATAACTTCTCTGACCCTTGTCATTGAAGGTGAACCAACCTGTTTCTCCTGCAGTCTTTCCTGTATAACCAGAATCCTCATCATCTCTAGGGGCAGGAAGCCTCACCAATTTATTCTTTTTTTTTTTAGATGGAGTCTTGCTCTGTCGCCAGGCTGGAATACAGTGACACGGTCTTGGCTCACTGCAACCTCCACCTCCCAGGTTCAAGCGACTCCCCCACCCCAGCCTCCCAAGTAGCTGGGACCACAGGCGCACACCACCACGCCCGGCTAATTTTTTAATATTTTTAGTAAAGACAAGGTTTCACCAAGTTGGCCAGGATGGTCTCAATCTCCTGACCTCGTGATCCACCCGTCTCAGCCTCCCAAAGTGCTGTGATTACAGGCGTGAGCCACTGTGCCCAGCCACCATTTATTCTATTTGCATTTACAACCCCTGTCACATTTTAGCCACGGAGTTTCCCCTTTAAGCAAAGGCCTGAGGCCCTCCATGAAAGTGTAGTACAACTAGAAAGGGTTCTTAAGTCTTCACAACAGATTTCTGAGCAAAAAGGTAAATACTCCTTTTCACTAAAAAAAAAGTTAACAAGTTTGGGGCTGTTTTGCCCAGCAGTTCCCAAATCTGACCATACATTTTCAAAATTACCTAACAGATGTTTATACCTTGCTTCCTGGACTCTAGCCGCAGAGATTCTGGTTCAGAGGACCTGGAGGAGCCCTAGAATCTAGAATTTTAGAAGGGAGTTGTCATGCACAAATAGGATTGGAAGCTACTGGCTTCAACATAATTCTAATAATTCTAATAATACTGGCTTCAACATATTCTAATAATTCAATATTCTAATAATAGGAAAACTAAAGTTAAATACATGACTCTAAAATCTCCCTGTTTTCCCCTTTCACAAGTACTGAACCATCTTCCACTTAAACAGCTGAATGTAGTACAATTTATTTACTCACAAGGTTCTTTAGTTTTGAAGAAATGAAAATCTGAAATTGGGAACGCTCTAGAAATCATTTATATGAGTCCAAAACACTATAAATTTCTACTCTGGTAACAGTAGCCTGGGTTTGCTTTGCTGTCAATATACTCTACATTGCAACATTTACTGAGCATTCTGTAGGTGTCAAGCACTTTCTAAATGCCTTTTAAGTATTTGAATTTTGATAACCTTATATGATAAGAATTATTATTATACCCAATTTAGAGTACAACTTCTCAAGCCTCTAAATACAGCATTTAAGGCCCTACCCAAATTTAGCTGCATTCTACCTATCCACCTTACCAACCAAAACCACTAAGACCACCTTAAAATCTTCTCAAATACACCTGAGCCACTCCAACCTCCCTAGCTTCCTTCTTGGAGTTCCCTCCCTGCAATGTCTTTTCCGTCCCCTTTCTTGTGATATTAAATATGCAGACATTGACATAAGACCTAAGTTCAAATCCTGGCTTAGCCATGTACTCACTCTGCTCCTCTAGGCACATTTCTTAAACCCTCACAATCTGTTTCATCATATGTAAGGGAGGTTTTATTTTTTCAACAAATACTTATACGTGACTACTACATTCCAGGTACTACTCTAGATCAAAGATGCAGTAATGAAAGGCCCTGGAAAAGGTCCTGCTCTCACAGGACACATATTCTGGCAGAAGAAGTCATGTAATACAGAGGAACATCTTTTGGTTCTTCTTAGTAGTTGTGGTTGGTAATGTGGATAGGCAGAATGCAACTGAATTTGGGTAGGGTCTACATAACTTGTTCAAAGCGACTGCTATCATGGGACAGGATCAGAAAGGTTGGGGACATGGAGGTGCTGGTATGGGCGTTAACGGAAGGGTAGGGTGGCTAAGGAAATAACCTGAAGAAAAGGATGAGGAAATGAGCCACACAGATAGACAGGAAGGGAGAGGGAGGAGGGGAAGGAGCTCCAATCAGGGACTGGAATTGGGAGCAAGCCTGGCACATACAAAGACAGCAAGGACACAGGTTAGAAAGGTAGTGGGCTCAGATCCGGGAGCGACTGATGGGCCACAGGAAGGATTTGACTTTCACTCTGGACAGTTCTAAGCAGAGGAGTGAGATCTGACTTAGCCATTCTGTTTGCGGTGATGAGGAAAGGCTCCAAGGAACTAAGATGGGAAGGATGGAGGTAAGGCCACTGCAATAATCCAGGCAAGAGAGGGTGATGGGGTCTTGAACCAAGTGGCAGCAGTACAGATGGTGAGAAGCAGACAGCTGTCGGGTGGGAGGACTGAACTGGCAGCTTCGGCTGATGAATGGGCTGAGCAGGAGAACAAGAAAAGTCAAGAACGACTCCAGGATTTTTGGCGTAAGTAACTGAGAGGATGAAGTTGACCTTTATCAAGATAGAGAAGATTGTAGAAGGGAGCAGCCGTTATGGTTAAATAGATCACATGTGCAAAATGCTTATGAGCACAAGGCCTGAGACACAGTAAGAACTTGATAAATACTAACAGTATTTTTGCTGTTGTCATCATCAGTCCACATGAAACCCTGAAATCTTCCAGCTCACACTGATCACTCCTTACTGTAAACTCAGCTATATGTTCAATTCATTTGGGCACATAATAAATGCTGACCTACCTTGCATTTTTGTGCAGTTTTTCAATAGGGACAAAAAAATAAATTTAGCTTCCAGAATTGTTTGTGTTTCCTGAAGGCAGTAAAGCACATCCCATAACACTTCTTAAAACAAACTGAAATGTCTAGGGAGTCAGAATTTGTATTTTAAAAAACAAAGATCCTGAGGCTTTGCTGCTATATGACCCAATCAGGACAAATGTCCACAGTAATATAAGCAAAAGCAAAACAAAACCCAGATTTCATGTCCTTGTTAAAAACACTGAGGTACAGCAGAGCAATGAGGTGCCTACCTCTACTGCGGGAGAAATGCTAAAGAGAACTGTGGAACTAAGGTCCCTGAAATACAGAACAAGATGAGGCTGGAGTCAAGACAAAACCTGCCTTCTGTGGTACAATGCTCCATAATGACATTAGCTGTACAGATCTTTAAATCCCATCAGATTTTGAAAATGAGATTCTAGAACTGACAGAGGGCATGGGTCAGAGGTTCCCAAAGGCCTGTCTATGGACCAGTGCCAGGTCAGTCGCTGGAGATTTAGCTGAGGAAGTTGTTAAAAACACAAATTCCTTAGCCACTGTCCTAGGAATCCTGACTCACGAGATTGGGTGTGGGGCCCCCAGACAGTTTTTAACAAGTTCCTCAGGTGTTTCTGGTGTTGATTCATCTTTTGAGATCCACAGGGTAAAAAAATAATTTGGAAAATATAAAACATTACACAAGCATATGGTATGATTAAACCATTAACTCAGAAGTAGCATTAATGATTGAGTTACCCTTTAAAGTCACCCTATACTTCCTTCCCTGTCACCCAGTGATGATGTTTGTTTAAGACCACAGTTCTCCTCCAAGTGCTGGATCCCAGGTGGCCCACCACTGGGCTGGGCAATGATCTCTACAGAAAGATGGACTGCACCTATCATTGACCTGAAACTGGAGTCAGCACCTGAGTTGAATAAACTGAATGAGACGGTGGATATAAGGTTTCAGTTGGAGCAGGTGTTCTGGGCCAGTGTTCAATCTAAAAATAGGAGAGATAACAGGCAAAGTGTTGGTTAAATCACAGAGGACAAAGCTGAGGTACATACAGATGTCCAAGGAAGGCAGAAGGGGATAAAGAAAAAGGTGTCACACACCCTCTGCTAGACCCTTGATACACAACTTACAGTGTTCCACAACTTCCATGTAAAGACAAGAACACTTTGCTCAGAGACTCCAAAGACACTTATCTAAAGCTGAACAATGAGGTAAGCAGCAGAGCAAGAATCCAGTAGCAAATCTGTCTGGCTACATCCAAAGGTATACTCTTGCCAACAGGGAATATATATTAAAAAATATTAGATGCAAGGCATCCAGGTTCATGAATTGAAAACTCAATACTTTTAAGATGTCAATGCTACGCAAAGCAAGCTACAGATTCAGTGTAATCCCTATCAAAATCCCAATAAGGTTTTGTTGAAATAGAAAAAAAAAAAATCTATCCTAAAATTCATATGAAATCTCAAGGGACCCCAAATAGCCAAAACAATCTTGAAAAAAAAGAATAAAGTTGGAAGTCTCACATTTTCTGAATATAAAACTTATTACAAATCTATAGTAATCAAAACACTGTGGTATCAACATAAAGACAAACATAAAGACCGATGGAATAGAAGAGAGATCCCAGAAGTAAGTCCTCACATATATTGTCAAATGATTTTCAGCAAGGGTGCCAAACCATTCAATGGGGAAAGGACAGTCTTTTCAACAAATGGTGCTGGGAAAACTGGCTCTCTATATACAAAAGCATGATGTTGGACCTTTAGCTAACAGCATATACAAAAATTAACTCAAAATGAATCAAAGGCCTAAGCATAATTACTAAAACTATAAAACTCATAGAAGAAAACACTGGAAGAATGCTTCACTACATAGATTTGGCAATGATTGCTTGAATATGACACTAAAAGCACAGGCAACAACAACAAAAATTAATGAAGTGCCCTTCATCAACACTGAAAACTTTTGTGCATCAATGGACACTATCAACTGAACAAAGTGAAAAGGCGGCCCGTGGAATGGGAGAACATATTTGTAAACCATGTATCTGATAAGCAGGAGTGTCAACAGCACACTGTGTCCCACTGGCCCCAGATGCCTGCCTGAGGCTGGGATATCACCATCATGGCGGGGTCCTGCTGACTCCAGCAAGGGTGAGTCCTTTGGTGCTGGATCTCTGGGGAGACTTATCATTCCAGCATCTACATCCAGCCTCATGAATCCTCCCGTTAACACTGCTCCCCTGACACAGATCCCAGTTCTTCACAATTTCAAGCACTTCCCCTCCTATCTGAACAGTATATGAAAATAAATTATTTGCATGGAGTATCTGTTAGGCTTTGACAAATGGAATAAATCAGTTGTAACTGGTAGCTTTATACTCACAATCTAAAATGGCAATTTATACTCATAAATATAATACGCTATGACAGGACAGAATTACTTCCACTGACAACATCAGGTTTTGATCCTACAGTAATGTACAAGATACAGTTCCCAATCACCAGACTCTAAGCTGTAAGTTCTGAGTCCACTAGTCCAAAGAAAGATAAAAGGGAATTTGATAAACGGCTGAAACATCAAGGAGCTAGGTTCCCAGTCTGCCAGAGAAAGTACGCGTATGCCTGAGAAACATCCACAACATATGTTTTTTTTTAAAGTTGTCATAATTTAAAGTCTCTCTAAACATCTACTGTTTAATCTAATTTTCCTTCATGAATGTCTGGCTTCAGCTCAAATTGAATCAACATTTCCATTATAAATCTCTATTTTCACATTTTCCTGGTTTGATTGTAAAATGTCTTTAGTCTGAAATATGACACAAACAGAAGCCGGAATTTTAATGTTCTTCATTGGCAAAATGGTTTTACTACAAAACCAAAATCGCAGTTTTCTCAAGCCAAATGTCTAGAAATTAATCTAAGCAAAAAGAAAAGTAAAATTATGTAGAAAAGTTTTCAGTTCAAATGCTATTCCAGGTTCTAAAAGAATAATCTGCCAAGTTATTATTAATATTAACTGCTATGCATCTAAAGAAATTACATTTAACTTGAATATGAATATGCACCATGAGCTTATGTCCAAATGCAACTGAATGCCAGACATTCAGTTCACATCAAATGCATTGTGCCTCACAGTAAGGAATTCTGTACTCTACCATTGATGTCTTTTAACAAGTTACTTTGTGAGGTATGTATTATGAATGTTGAAAAGCAACAAAAAATTGGCATTAGTTATTTTTATTAGGCCTACTGATTTTTTACATATTAAAACAGAAACATAAGTGAGGCAGACTGCTCATAAAAGAGATTTAATGTTCCATCAAAGTTATAAATGTTGGAGTCTCAAGTGACTTTCTCCTTAGGGGTATGTTCTGTAGCTAAAACAGGCGAGAATACTCTGAAACTTGGATTCCGGCGGTTGACAGAGCAAAGGGCACGCACTGCCTGGGAAGGCATACTGAGGACCCGCCAAGGAATCTGGTGAGAAGGGATTTGGCTGCTAGGTCAGAGACAAGGAGACCAAGGAAGCACGACAGATCTGAGAGCGCAGGAGCTGGGAAAGGGAGAAAACAAGTCTATGTTATCTAAAAGTCAGGTTATCCCACTCCTGCTTGGGCCTGCGGCATCACCTGCCTCTCTCCCGAAATCCTTCACTCTCTTTTGGCAATGCAGCCTCGTCTCAGTGACCATGAAGCAGAATATTCTTACCAATGTCTGGTGTATGTAGATGGTTTTCACAGGCAAAACACCTTTAAGGAAAATTGGAGGGAATCTAACTTAAGGCCTGGGAATTCAGAGATGCTCAAAGCTATATTCTAGCCCTAAGGGTCCCAACCAACCACTCTCCTGGCCTCTTGAATCATTGCTTAGGAGGAACTACTTTCCTCTCACCCTGTTTCAGATGGTATGTGACACCAGTGATGCAAAGCCCAGGGACTGAGAGAAATCAGCCCAACAAATAAAGAAGCCTTTAGGCTGAAATGAAAGCCAGCCTACACCATCATTAAAAATGTGTAAACGGATTGGTGAAAAAGAGTTCTCCAAAAATGAAAAAGAAAACAAACAAAACAACAGAAGTTCTAAGTCTAATAAGCTCCTTCTTTTTCTCTTGTAACTGCAATATTACTATGGATGATTTCACTATATATGTAATAAATAAAAAGTTCTTCTGCCTAAAAAAAAATAAGACGACTGATAGGAGGAGTAGTTGAGGTAATAAAGAGTCAAAAACCAATTTCTCTTGTGTCCAAATATTTGGGATGTCCTATGGCTGAAGATGTTTTATTTCAAAGAATGTGCTTTAATTTGGAACTATTCTTTTCTATACCACATCATGTCATGATTACCTTATGGGCTGAGCACGGTGGCTCACGCCTATGATCCTAGCACTTTGGGAGGCCACAGCAGGTGGATTGCTGAAGCCCAGGAGTTCGAGACCAGCCTAGGCAACATGGTGAAACCCTGTTTGTACAAAAAATAGAAAAATTAGCCAGGCGTGGTGGTTTGCATCTGTAGTCTCAGTTACTTGGGAGGCTGAGGTGGGAGGATCACCTGAGACCTGGGAGGTTGAGGCTATTGTGAACTCTGATTGTGCCACTGCACTCCAGCCTGGGTGACAACGTGAGACCCTGTCTCAAAAATAAATAAATAAATAATAATAATTACATTATGTATTAATTTCGTGGGACCAAGCAATTTGTAAATACAGAATGTCCTACTTCTTGGAACAAGAAATTCTGATCAATAAAATTAAGAAATATTCCTATGCACATAAATATGCAACTAAACCAATAGTATAACAGCAAAACATTAGAGTTGCTTAAGAAGAACAATAGTAGCAATACATCACTTTATAGTGCCCATATTAAAAATATACTAAAATTCAAAAGATAAAAAAGAAAATGAAGCAACAAGGAATACTTCACGAAATAGGAAAATGATAAATTTTCTTAACTTAAAAATCCCTGAAGCTTTGGTTTTGTGTCCATCACCCTTGTTTAGCAGGAGCAATGGTGTAATAATGGCTAGTAGCATAGACGGGCTGTGGAGTCAGATGCCAAGGTCAGAACCACAGATCTACTTACTAGACCATGTGTAGACACGCAAGTTAGCTAACCTTTCTGAGCCTCGATTCTCTCATCTGTAAAATGGAGAATTAATAGGACCTAATTCACAGGACTGCTGTGGGGATTAAATGAGCTGAGGCAGGTAAGGCTTAGAATAGTGCCTCCCATATGCAAATATTTTCCACAGTTATTATTGTTCATTCATGATCCTTAAACTATCTACATATAACCTTTCTACCTCTAACTATGATATTTAAGCTTGTCCACTTTTCATTCACTGATTACAGACATCCTAAATGACAAAAATAACCTAAGTGTAACCCTTTTTGTAATAAACATCATTTATTTAAGTTATCTGTGACAGTCTCCCAGGCAAGTTCTTACCCCATCAGTGAGGAAATGCTGGGTTCAAACCCTCATTAACATTGGTTAAACAGAAACAACAAAAAGTCTCAGTAATTTCAAAGGTAGCAGAAAAAAGCTGAAATATCTCCATTTTAGCACAGGTGGGATCACGGTCAGGCCAGGATGGGGCCAGGATGGGGATCTTCTGCTGACACCTGGCTCAGCAGGCCATGGGGCTGTTGAGGGCATGCACCAGAATCACTCAGGCATGTCAGACAAGAGAAGAGGGGGTATGGGGCAGACAAGGAAGGTCTCCTAACCCTACAAACACCCACTTCCCTTCTCAAACACAGAGAACAGTAACTGGCCCTCAGCAGGGGTTATACCTCCAGAATGACTCAGAGGGAAAGAATGTCTGGTGCCTCAGCAATATCTGATCCTTTCAAAGCATCGTTCCACACGAAGGCACTCACTCTGTATGGCACCAGCTCCCTTTCCACAGAGCCCCCCGACACCACTTTCCATTAAAACCTTTTCACCACTGGCAGTCAATGGCATACGTAAAATTACTGGTTTCAAATTATCCAAAGAGAAGCGGTACAGAGAATGCTGCCATCTCTATGCTAATTCCTACTTCATACAATCTTAAAGTCCCTCAGGCTTAGTGTTTTGTGACACTCCCCGCCCCATACACACATGTGCTTGTATACACATACAACTGAGAAGAAAAACTTTCAATAATTTGATGATCACATGAAGGTACAATTTGAGTAGAGAGCTCAAAATTTCCCAACCATCAAGAATGTGACAGTGGGTGGGAGAGCTGACTCACCACTAATAAGAAAGACAAAATTTGACCTCAGCATCTAAACCTGCAAGTGTATATAGAATATCATGTTCTTTTTTCTATTTTTGTTACCTATTCAGACAGCTGACGAACATTCCCGAGATGCAAGTTTTATCTACCTTAATTTCTACTCCGCTTAATCCTGTTTTGATTGCTGGGGGAAGTAGCAGTCACATGTTCTGTTTGTGGCAGCAGAGAATGAAAATCCTCTCCTCAGAGTCTCCTTGTCAAGCAAACAGCAAATCTGTTTATTCATCATCTTCGGTTCACAATCTCCAGCCTTCTACCAGGCTAACTACACAAACCACTGCAGGTGAAGCAGCTCAACTCCTCTGTCTAACCTGATGCCAGTTGAAACCCTTGGGGTAGGGTCTTACCTAGGGCTTCTTGGTAACCAGTGGACACCTTAGGCAAGGCCTTGAGAGGTTCAAAAGAATCTGAGTCCTTCCTAGTACTTCCAACTGCAAAAAGTCTAAGGGTCTGCCACTCAAAGGTCAAACTAGAACACTCAAAATCACTTAAACTTCATTTGGTCAAGAGAAGTTAAGTAGTTTCCTAAAAGTTAAACAACCCTGAAAACCACCTGAACATCTTCAAGGACAGGAGAAGACATAATAAGAGATTTCCCCTTCTGCATCTTTGCCTTCAATTCTGCACTCCCCCAAGTAGATCTGGGCCCACTACCTCAGAAATTTGGTACAGAGCATCACCAGGCCAATACGCATGAAGACTGAGGTTTTAAAGGAGAGGATCTCATGCAGGTTGTACAAGAAGAGCAAACACAACTGACCCGGAGAGCAGCTCTTCTCTCATTCTGCACTCTCCCCATTCCCCCATGCCTACCCTCCAGAACCAGCTAGAGCTGGGATCCCAGCTGCACCCTGTGGCCAGCCTCTTTCTACCACCAGTCTGACGACAGCCCTCTGACTTCAGAAAGCCCCAGTGACCTGTCAATCTAGATCTGGCTCCTCTGAGCTTAATTCTACCAGTTTTCGTTATTCATTCTTTCTTCTGTGCGGACTACAAGGTCAAAATAAAAATGAAAGGTCTGTGTCTAATTTGTTCCTGCAGTATGGAGAAAGCTGCATGGTGCCCAATGCCAATGCCTGTATAGCATGTAAAATAGTGTCCAGCTCCCAGCAAGTTAAAACTTCAAATAAAGGCTGGGTGCGGTGGCTCACACCTGTAATCCCAGCACTTTGGGAGGCCGAGGTGGGCAGATCATATGAGGTCAGGAGCTCAAAACCAGCCTGGCCAACATGGTGAAACCTTGTCTCTACTTAAAATACAAAATTTAGCCGGGCATGGTGGTGGGCACCTGTAATCCCAGCTACTCAAGAGGCTGAGGCAGGAGAATCACTTGAACCCGGAAGGCGGACGTTGCAGTGAGCCGAGATCGCGCCATTGCACTCCAGCCTGGGAGACAAGAATGAAACTCCATCTCAAAAACAACAACAACAACAACAACAAAAACAAAACTTCAACTAGAAAGCACCAACACTGAAAGCAAGATAGCAATGAAATGGCACCTTCAAACTGGAGTCTTCATTTCACTGAGCCAGCCTCTGCCATGACAGCCTCTTTGCAAACCTTCATTGGTTTCGATTCTCCAACACCTGTTGCCTCCATTGCCCACCCCCTCTGAATAAGGGAAGGAATTCACAGTCTTCACAGTCAGAGGGCACTCAAGTGAGTCAGGAAAATAAGAGAGCAAAGGCCAACCAGGGATATCTCTGGCAATTTCCATAAGTGTTAGAGGAGAGGACGGCAGAAAGATAGAATGGAAGGAAAGGGAGAAGGGCAAGCAACTGGGGAAAAAACAGAAACATGCAAGAAGAAAACTGGCTCTAGAGAAAAAGAAATCAGGCAAATGCAAGAGGGAGAGAGAAAGGAAAGAATATGGATCTAGTTGGTGAAATACGGTGATAAAACTTAAAATTTGACCAGAATTATCACTATCATTATAAGCAATAGTCAACGCCTTCATCAGGCACCTTGCCATTAACTTACAGAGCACTCACTGTGTGTTGTCTGTTATATCAAGTCTTTAAGAATATCTCTCTCTTAATAAGGAACAAGATCATGTCCTTTGCAGGGACATGGATGAAGCTGGAAGCCATTATCCTCAGCAAACTAACACAGGAACAGAAAACCAAACACCACGTTTTCACTTATAAGTGGGAGCCGAACAATGAGAACACATGGACACAGGGAGGGGAACAACACACACTGGGGCCAATGAGTGGGGCAGGGGAAGGGAGAGTATCAGAATAAACAGCTAATGCACACCGGGCTTAAAACCTAGGTGATGGGTTGATAGGTGCAGCAAACCACTATGGCACACACGTTTACCTATGTAACAAACCTGCACATGTATCCCAGAACATAGCATGGCATGGCATGGCATAGCATAGCATAGCATAGCATAGCATAACATAACATAACATAACATAACAGAATATATCTTCTGGGCTTGCCATTTATTAATAATTTATTATTTTCAACAAGAAAATAGCTCAGATAGTCTACTAGGTATATTTAACAAAACACCATTTGAAAATAAAGAAGACATAAAACCTTTAACAGTAGGTTCTACGGGTTTCCTGAACTCTAAGGCCCAAGTGCAAGTCAGGCTTTCTTTGATGAACCAGATAGATAATTTATTTTTCCCCAAAAACTCCAGGTTCACTGATGCTGAACAAGTCCTAAATTCTTTTCTTGACAATATCTGCATCTCTGAGTTAAGACAGTAAGTTGATATTTTGGTTCTTGTACAGTAGAAGTGTTTTAAACTTAGACTTCCCCATCAACTTTATCCGCTCATTTGATGCTTTTTACTGATATTTAACAAAAAGAAAGAAAGAATGAAAGAGGAACACATTAAGACCTTCAGAAGCCCAGTTTTCAGTACACCCTCTCAAATAAGCCCTCTCCAGGAACATTCTTCACAAGAGTAGAACACATTTCTACAATCTAGGTGGCAAGGACTGGCTTGATCCTACAGATTTAAAAAAAAAAAAAAAAGTAATTCGTGAGGGGGAACTGGGGCAGGGAAAGAATGTTAAATCTTGGGCTGAGCCTTAAATCTCTCTCTCTCTCTCGCTCTCTCTGTATAGTTTTAAAAATACCTATCTAAACCCTTAACAGAAGACAAACAGTATTTTTATTCCTGTTTTTGTACAAGATTACATCTGATACATAAAAGTGTCTCTGAATATTCAGCATTTGTAGTGAATGATGTAATGATTTAAAGTTATCAGTATGATACAGACAAATAGCACTCGACTGCTACCATCTACTTATGTAACCCTGGGAAAGTCGCTTCGCGATATATACTAATTTCTCTTCTGCCTGAAAAATGATTATTTTAAATAACTATTAATTTAGTTAATCCTCAATACAATTATTTCCAGGATACTCAACATAGAGATACTGAGGTGATGGGGCACAATCACCTGCATCTATGCCATCTATGCCATGCTTAAAAATGCTTAAAGATGTAGGCATTTCATCTATCAGAAATTACTCACTTCCAGTAGCTCAAATAAGATGTATTTACCGTATGCAAAGTGCACTCTCATAGACAGTGGGTATTTATCATAAAGTTCTAAAATGCATCTACTCTAGTCTTAAGACAGGGTACCAGAATAACCTTCATCAACATATATCTGTTCATGTCCAGTCTTTCAAAACCTGCAAAAATCTTCATTTTCCCTCTGCCACAAAATAAAAAGCAAATTTCCCACCCTAGCAATCAGGGCCCTCCAAACCTGACCCCAAACAACTGTACTTCCCACTCTCCAAGAGGCCAGGGACTAAGTTAAAGGAACTGAGGCCAAACCCCACAGAGTGAAGGAAAAAGAAAATGCGCTTACCTCAGGTCGGCTACGCACTAGGCACTGGCAAGGTATTTGCAGTTATGCGATCTCATGTAATTCTGGTAGTCTGGGTCTTCCCACTTTGTCTCCAGGGCCCAGCTGAGCCCTGTGAGGAACTGCACATTCCTTTCGCTCATATATACTCCTCTCTATGTGTCTGCAAATAGCCTAAGTCTATGAATGGAACATGCCTTGTTTGTACACACTGGTATTTGCACATGACAAAAATCAGGCTTTGCCACCTACTAATTCCCTCAGATCCAGAAAAACAGCTAAGTTTTCCAAGAATCCTCAAGAAGCTATTTTAAGTAAATTTTATAAATTTGTGCACCTTCATGAGGCTTAATCTGTACTAGAAGGGTCTCTCATTGTACAGTGTATCTAACACAACCAGTCACTGTCTTCCACAGGACAGCCTGTGACTATGCTGCTATGTAAATCGAATGAAGAGACGCACAGAGCAAAGCCTTGCTACTATCCTTACTATACTTTCATCTAGGTCTATCTAAGTAGTAATCGAAATGTATCATATACAAACATTAATTTGCATAATTTACCAAAACACTTTTTGTCATGCTTCAAATGAATCAATACAGCTGGCCCTTGAACACGGGTTTGCACTGCATGGGTCCACTTATACACATATTTTTTTCAGTAAGTTACACTGCGTGTGCCTGCCTCTCCTGGCCCCTTCCACCTCCTCCACCTTTTCCACCTCTGTTACCCCTTTCTCTTCCTCTTCTGCCTACTCGATGTGAAGACCTTTATAGGATCCACTTCCACTGAATGAACAGTAAATATGTTTTTACATTTTCTTTTCTCTAGCTTACTGTAATGCAAGACTGTAGTATATAATGCATACAATGGGCCAGGTGCAGTGGCTCAAGCTGCCTATAATCTCAAGGCTTTGCGAGGCTGAGGAGGGAGGACAGCCTGAGGCCAGGAGTTGAAGCCCAGCCTAGGCAACACAGCGGGCCCTGCCTTTACAAAAAGTTTTAAAAATTGGCCAGGAGTGGTGGCGCATACCTGCAGTCCTAGCTACTTGGGAGGCTGAGGTGAGAGGATCAGTGAGCCCAGGAGCTTGAGGCTACCGTGAGCTATGATTGCACCACTGCACTCCAGACTGGGTGACAGAGCTCCACTCTATCCCAAAACCAAAACATATAAAATATAAAATGTTAATTAACTGTTTATATTATTAAGGATGCTTCCAAACAACAGTAAGCCATTAGTAAATTTTGGAGGGAGGGGGTTGGTGCCCCTAACTCTCACATTGTTCAAGTCAACTGTACTTCAGAAAGACTGGAATTTCTAAAATTACGGTTAATATTTTCACAGCAAATGTTTTAAATATGGGCATAGGTATACACAAAAACATGTGCATGTATTTATGTACCCCCCAACAGAAACCTTCTTTTTTTTTAATCCTCTTATTCACAGAATAAGCATTGAAATGCGTGGAATAAGCATGGAACTACTTCCACATTCTGAGACATCTTGGGACATAGGCAATGTTTTACATGATTTAATGGCTATAATGACTTTCTAATACAAAAGTGCTAGCGGCCGGGCGCAATGGCTCACGCCTGTAACCCAGCACTTTGGGAGGCCAAGTCGGGCGGATCACAAGGTCAGGAGATAGAGACTATCCTGGCTAACATGGTGAAACCCCGTCTCTACTAAATACCCAAAAAATTAGCCGGGCGTGGTGGCAGCGCCTGTAGTCCCAGCTACTCGGGAGGCTGACGCAGGAGAATGACGTGAACCCGGGAGGCGGAGCTTGCAGTGAGCTGAGATTACACCACTGCACTCCAGCCCGGGCGACAGAGCGAGACTTCTGTCTCAAAAAAAAAAAAAAAAAAAAAAAGGTGCTTGAATGCCAATAATGATCCTTATCTCTCAAAAAGAGCATCTGCTCTAACATATTTGACAGAGGCTTGGTCAAAGTGATTAAGAAATGTGCTGGCGGAAAGGAAGAAAATAATACAAAGGTTGCTTGGAACATCCCTGCCCTGCAGCCACCTATTTTACTAGCAAATAAAAGATACCTAACGCACAACACAGCCAAGTCTTCTTGCACGAAAAGACAGATAAGCACCAGGTGCCTAAAACTTTACCATTGTTATTATCACAATCAAAAAAGCTCCGAAAGCAGATCCCCTCTTCTCTAAGGCAGGGGATCACTGTATATAGGCATAAAGCCTACTACACTCTGAATCCAGCACATGAATTCTTTTTAAAGGCGTTAACAGGAATTATACACCTGTAAACGGGACAGGCCCAGTGACACAACTGTCTGCTCATTTTCATGCCTTTTCTTCCTGAGGAAAAAAAAACAGGCAAAGCGGTGGATGGTTACAGAAGCACCAGAGGAGCCAACCTCATACTAAGATATTTCAATTTGTAAGAATATTTTTTAAAATTAAAAAAATCTGATAGCAACTTTAACGCCTTAATTTTTACCAGACTACTCAGCAAAGCAATAAGCGTAAACTCTCGTACAAGGTTCCCTGTAGCACAGCACTGAAAAAGCACAGCCTTCACATGGACCTAAACCTGGCCACGAACAAGCTACACTTACTGACTATATGATTTCTAACTTTCTATTATACACATTACTTGTTTTTCATATCTGGCTTAAAACTTTGAATTAAAGCACTTGACTCACATATCTATTAGGCTCCGTGTGGGCACCTAAGCGCTCTAGAAGAACCATGGTTGGCTTTGTTTTTAATTATGAAAGTAATCTACTTACATTACAAAACTATAGGACTGAAGAATAAGTATGTAATCACACGTAATACTACCACCCTTACAGAAGCTATTCTTCTAACCTCTTCTAACCTATTTCTATTTCTATTTCTTCTAACCTCTTGTTCTTGGGCTGTGTTTCCTACTAATAAGCTGAAAAATTCATAGCTTTTTACTCTGATAAACATAATTGTTTTTTAAAAATTCAAACAGTCTAAAGAAGGAAAACACTTTTCTCAACCATTATTAACAGTTTGATATACACAGCCTTCTAGTTTTATAATTTGCATATAATTCTCTTAATGTTTTTAATTTAGCAGTAATAGAATTACATAATAGTATATATGTGATAATGTTCTATAATCTTTTTTCAATTAATGTATTAGTAACTTTCCCTGTCAACAAATAAAAATCTATATTACTTCTTTAAATAAGTTATAACTTCCTTTAAGAGTTAAACATATAGATACAGACCTTATGCAGAATTGCTCAACAGAATGTAAATTATGTACAGACCAAGAAGTTTCTTTCTTCCCTTCTCTTTCTGGTGTCACTGATGTAGGCACAATCAGCAACCATGTTGTCATTATATTGTGTTAGGAATGTGCAGATCACAGAAAAGCATCATTTTAATCTTCTAGTACACCTAGAGTCCTGTCTAAATCTTCAGGCTAAAGCAAGCTAGAGTGATTTGGATAGATAAATTGTAACAGACTGAAGACAAGAAAAGTGCACTCTGCATTTCCTAGGCAGCCAGCCAGTTACACAGCATAACCTTACTTTTGCACGTAAAGACGTCCCTTCACCTTCTTCTGTTCTCTAGATAAAGGATTTTTCTACTAGCCTCCATAAGAGAGAGGAAAGAAAACCCTAAAAGACCACCATGACGCCAAGACTTCACCTTTATTGACTTACCATTTTTCGTCTACTTTTACAAAAGGGATTTATGGCCCACTCCTCTTTAGTAAGAGTCAATACACTTTATGAACCTCCCATTCTGTCTAGTAAAAGATTTAACAGGAAGACTGCCCAGCCGGGCAATCAATGGCACGTAATGATGGCATACAGGGTATCAGACAACATGGCACTTGACTCTGAGGAGATGCCTAGGGTAATCACAGACACACTCTAACTTACTTTGCGTGGAAAACTGAACACAGTCCCACCAAAAACACACAAAGTAGTGCACTGATGAACACAGTTCATTCCGTTCATTGACTAAATGTCTAGGCTGTTTCAGGAACCGTGTAGGACAGTCGGCATTCTGGAATACAACAGCTCAGTTCCTAAAAACAAGTCTAGTAAAGGGAAGAGACATGCATTAAGACATGTTGATAGCAATATAGTGAAAGAGATAACTGCACAGCCCTATGAACGCATCAAGAAGAAAACAGCCACCTGTCAGGATGGGGCTGATCAGGACAGTTTCTCAGAAGAAACGAATACTCAGATCCTCAAATGAGGAGGAGGTCTGCCAGGTGGAGAGAAGAGGCAAAGGCATTCCAGGCAGAAGGAGCGGCTGGCAAAATTAAAGCGTGACAGAGCACTAGGAAATTGTAGAATGCAAATTAGTACCTGCCTGACTATGCAAAAGAAATCTCTGAAAGGATACACAAGAAACTAGTAATACAAATAAACTGCTAATATTAGTAATACCGTAAGGAAGTGGATGCTGGGCAGAGGGTGGGAGAAAACTTTTCACTGGCTATGCTTTAGACAGTATGAATATATCTCTCCAAATAAATAGAATTTTAAATAAATAATACGTAAAACTAACTCTTGCCCCCTACCCCATGACAAAACAAATCCAGCATTTTTTACGCAGAACACACAGCTGGGATAAGTAACAGACAGGAGACTGGTATATACAGGTCTTCCCCAAATCATGTCTGAGTGACCCTGGGATATGGGAACGCAACCCTCACAAGATGAAATAACCCTTTCGGGGTAAGGTGGTCTCGGTGTGACAATCAGGGAAGCCCTAGGGACAGAATCACAGGTTTCACTCTATTCAAGCGTGTTTCCAGAGCCATCGTTTTCACGGTAATCAAAATGTGTTCTAATGATCACTATGGCCCGGGGTGGGGGCTGGGTGGGGGCAGGGTGGGGCAGATAAGAGTGAGAAAAAGTAAAAAGTTTGAAAATTACCAATCTAGGGAAGAACACCAGCATTGCCATCATCCAAATCCTATGTTATTCAAAGACTTTCGGAGGCCTCTACAGTGTTTAACGAAACAATTCCTATTGATAAGTGATTAGCCAACGTTACCTCACTTCCAAATCCCTCACATTTCCAGATCATATCTCATTTCCAAATCCCTCAAGCTTTAAGCAGTTTTCTTCAGAATAATAAACATCTAGTAAAGATCCCTAACCTGCTGAGTGTGGCTGACTGTGAATGCAGTGGCAAAGGCGCAAGAGACTCTTCTCAGTGGCAGCTTCAACGTCTGTGCTGTGCGAAGATGGCCTCCTGATACACAACAGCACACACCGTGGCCTGACACACAACTGGCTGTCCCAAAATGTGATTCCCAGTCTTCTCAAATGCTAATCCCAAGAACAAGTAGAAAGCCAATTTTCTGGAGAAATAATTACATAATCCACTTTTTACAGATAGGCTCTTCTACAGAGTAATTACTTGAGTAAAAGAAAAATAAACACTAGTATGATGACTATAGTAATCATGAACACGCTGGAGGCAGAGCCCAAATCTCCAAGGGTTCTAATGGATTCTATAAAGCACAGATTCGAGAACTGTATGGCTTTCTTCTGCAGCTCCCAAGATGCAGGCTTGGCATGATAAGCAAACACAGCTGAAGAGCCACCCTGACTCCCCAGGGGATATTCTCAGACTACAAACAACCTCATTCGCCACCTCCATTTGCTTCCAACCTCCGTACATACTTGTCTCAATTCATAATTAGTATGAAACCCAGAGTATCTTTATTGTTTGGTATTTACCTTCCCACAATACTAAGACTCATGGAAGACAAAATATTTGTTTTACAACCTCAAACAATGGTAAGTTCAATATACTTCATTCATTTACTCTTTCAATAAATATGTACTAATAAATTCAATAAATATACTTCATTCATTTACTCTTTCAATAAATATATACTAACGCCCCTACCTGAAGGCAGATAACAAGCCCAGCACTGCAGGAGTAGTGAAAAGAGGGACACGGCAAGGCCTCCCACAGTCTTGGGGGTAGTGTAAACCCCACACTCCAACAGGAACCGAGCTCCCCTGAACAGAGGGGGCCCAGATCAACTGTGAGGACAGGACAGAACACGTCACAGAGGGATGGCATGGATCCAGGCAGGGGACGCAGCCTATGCAAAGACATGAAGGGAGAGCGAGCAGGATCCGTGCAAGGACAAGGGAGGAAAGCAAGTGGCAGATGAGGTACAGAAGTGGAAAGGCCAAGGCCAGCTGTGCAGGGAGGAGCAGAAGCTTCTGGAGAGCCCAAGGGGCTGGTGTACAGCCAGAGGCTTGAATAACACTGAGAAAGGGAATTCTGCAAGAAATAACCTGGGAAACAGAAGGAGGAGTTTCCTTTTACTGGTTAGGATTTGCACACCAAAAGGGACATGGAGCCTTCATGCTGGGCCTGCGCCACCAGCACCCTGTCCTCCACACAACCCAAGTGAGGCCTCCCCCAACCAGAGGTGACAGGAGCAGCCAGCAAAGTCCCCACTCCACTGCCCTCACTTCCAGCCTGCCTGGACGACCTCCCAGCGCCTTCCTTTTAGCTGACACAGGACCTTCGTCCTTGACCACCCACCTTTCTTCCTCTTAGGACTCGACTGCAGATGTTTCTAGCCTTACACCGTCATCCTTTTCAACCTGCCTGTCACTCTTCCCAGTGGTTTTCTCTAATTAATCGCAAAAGAGGAGATCTGAAAGCCAAATCCTCAAGGTTGTAGAAAAGGTATACAGAATTAAAGCTGACCACTTTAGAGTGTAAACAGTTGGTAGAGAAGAAGCCAGGTAGCATAAGAAAACTCTCAAGAATTGTTAACATGCAAAATGATTGAAATCAGCATGTTATCTGATGTTGATGGGAGCTCCTATTATGTGGGAAATTTCCGTAAGTGGGACACTTTTTCCCTAATGATTGTAAATAAGTGAGGCACGGTACCACTATTCACCTAAAATTGGGGGAGGGAGGATTGAGGAGAGGAATCTGAGGTACAAATAAGGGAGGAAAAACTAAGCTTTTTCTGAAACTGAAAAATCTGCTGATCCAACTTACATTTCAAGTTTTGACATAAAACTCACTGGTCAATATTATTTTTCTTCATCATTTTTATTTTGTTTATGTTGCTAATTGACTATACCACCGCTGCCTTAGATTATAATAACCAGCAGGGAGAAAGAATGGTGCTCTACAATCATTCTGCAGCCTGGTCACCCACAGGCAGAGACTCTTAATAAATACAGTGTGATGGTGATAACTGTGACAGTGAATTTCTTTTTCATTTCTGTGCAGGAATAGAGAATAGCTGATCAAATGCCTGAAGAGGGATTACACACTTAACTATCTGTAAGACAAAACTCAGAATTTTTCTAAACTGTAACTACCCACATCCATTTCAGATTTTTGTTGTGGTTGCTGCATGAAATACTTATTAACAACGCTACTTCATTAGTTTACCAAATGGCATCTTGCTGTATTCAAAGGAGAGTGTTCATTACTCAAAAGACCATCTGTCTAAGAGCTCAACAGAAGGTTTAAGTAATCATGATCTAGTGCAGGATGTATGGCTGCATTATATCAAGTCAAATATTTGCATTTCTCAGTATTTTAAATATGAACGTTCTTATCCAGCCACCCACCGCAAGTCAGACTTAATTACTATCTATTTTCAAACCAATATAGAAATTTCAATACAAGGATAGCTTAAACATAAGGAAACAGGATTGCCAACCACAAGAGTCTGTGCAGCCACCTTCATTTATATAAGAAATAATCCTGACAGCAGCAATATTTTCAACCAGAAAAGCAGTTAAACACCATTACACAAATCAGAAGAACATTTGGAAAAACAGCTGATTCTGCCTTTTGGAGCATTAATAATTGTGACTGTTTTTGCTACTATGATCCAAATTAGCAGCAGCAGCAGTAGCAGCAACGTTAATCTCACTTAAAGGTACCCAACACTACTGTCTTCTTAATGCAGACAACAGAACCAAGGCTGGCAACTCTTCTCCCCTGGGGAGGTGATGCATTTCATTGAGAAAACTTGAGAGGTGCGTGGGCTAAAACAGACAGAAACACTAAAGTCCTCTTTCCAAACTGTTATTTAAAATAGTCAAGACTATTAAAATATTCAAGAATATTTTAAATGGAAAAAAGGGGGAAGAGCAACATGGAAGAGGTATTGCTAAGTCAACTCACTAGGTTCTGGCTTAAAGCAGAGTGCCCTTGAGGACAATGAAACAGAAACAGTGGACTGGGAGTGAGGAGACAGGTAAAGACCAACCAGGAGTGAAAACAGCACAGACTGGAAAAAAAATCAAGCCTGAATGGGAATCCTCCTCCCACCACCTATTAGCTCCTAGGTGGCCCCAGACAAACTACCGTGCGTTTCTATGTCTGTTTTCTCATCTGTAAAGAGTTAATGAAGCAAACAGGAGGGTTGGTAGGAAGATTAGATGAGATAACAGAACGTATGTGTTTGGGACCTAATAGGCACTCCAAAACCAAAAAACGAAAACCACAAAACAGTGGTTTAGTCCCTTCTGTCATGTTCCCCTAAAATCAGCTGTTTCTATTATATGACCCAGAACCAGCTCTTTCTCCATCTGTAAGAGAAAAGGGGTAGACCTGAAATACTACCTAAGAGAGGAGCCCTCACAACTTCAACACCCAGTATCTAAGGAACATTGGCTGCCAGCAGGTTTACTGCTCCATGCTCGCTGGGGAGGCCTAATAACAAACTAGTTTAACAACAAACTAACTGAGGATGAGCCACGAGAATTTGAAAAATTTTTTAAAAATGAAGGACAATATGTCAAACTGACAAAGCAGTAGTACTCCCAAGAAGAGCAGTGGGAATTTCCAGGAAGGAGAGAGGCCCCAGTGGGGGCGGTGAGAAGAAGGCCTGGAAAGACCCTCCAGCCTCCGCAGAGGGAAGAGGCAGAGCGCTCCAGGCTGCCCACAGCCCCACAGAGCAGGAGGGCGGAAGGGCTGCGCTGGAGCAAATGATTCAGATTCCTGTGAACTGTAAAAGCCTTTTAAAAAGCTACAGCCGGAGTGATAGTTTAGCTGAATAGTTGAGCCTTAAAAGCCAGGCCAAGGAATTTTAACTTTTCCATGAGAACAATAAGGTTACTTTTTATTTGTTTATTTTCCCCATGAGAAGAAGTCTCGCTCTTGTCCCCCAGGCTGGAGTGCAATGGTGTGATCTCGGCTCACTGCAACCTCTGCCTCCTGGGTTTAAGCGATTCTCCTGCCTCAGCCTCCTGAGTAGCTGGGATTACAGGCGCCCGCCACCATGCCTGTAATTTTTGTATTTTTAGTAAAGACAGGGTTTCACCATGTTGGCCAGGCTGGTCTCGAACTCCTGACCTCAGATGATCCACCCACCTCGGCCTCCCAAAGTGCTGGGATTACAGGCGTGAGCCACCACGCCTGGCTGAGAACAGTAAGTTTTTAAGCCAGAGAGGGTTAGATTTATATCAAGTATTTAGTGTCCAGTGCCTCACAAAGAGCAAGCAGTGAGTAAATGTCACCTTTTATTAATACTGATAACAATATGCTTATATACTGCATTTACCTGGCACTACAGATTTTTCTTAATTCTTAGGTAAAAGGTTGAAATCAGGAGATTGGTAGCTCTCACTGACTTATGGAACTGGTAATTTGCCTGACACAGACTAAGTAATTAGTAAATATTTGTTTTCTGTTTGTTTCTTTTTTAGAGAAAGGGTCTCCCTCTGTTGCCCAGGCTGGAGCACAGTGGTGCAATCATAGTTGAGGCTCAAGGTATCCTTCTGCCTCAGCCTCCCAAGCAGCTAGGACTACAGGCATACGCCATCACATCGGGTTAATTTTGTATTTTTTCTAGAGCTGGGGTCTTGCTCTGTTGCCCAGGTTGGTCTTGAACTCCTGGGCTCAAGTGATCCTTCCACCTCAGCCTTCCAAAATGTTGGGATTATGGGCATGAACTGCCACTCACAGCCAATAAGTATCTGTTGAATCAAAGAATGCTTAAGTGAATGGATTATATCTAGCAAATACAGTATAAGAGAAAGAGATAACATTAATGAAATAAAAAAGCAGATTCCTGTATTTTAACACCATAAAATGGCCACTACAATGGAAACAGAAGAGTTCCCTGACCCCCTTCACTGAATGTGAGACAGGCGAGTGGCACTCCTTATGGATGGGGGAGCATGCACACGGGCAGGTGCAGGAACCAGGGGGAGATCTTATGGGCTCCAGCCACACAGTAGCATCTTGGGTGGGTGCCTGCGACTCCCAAAGCCCCAATGGGCATGCTTTTAGCTCTGCCATCTGCAGACAGCCTAAGTGTTAACCAGCTCAGTGCCCTCTTGGTACTTGGGTTCTTGTCTGGATTCCAGGAAGAATCAGGTCACACACAGACTTGAAGGATGGTGAATTCAGGGGTTTTACCGAGTGGTGGAGGTGGCTCTCAGCAGGATGGATGAGGAGCTGGAGAGGGGGTAGAGTGAGAGGATAATCCTCCCCTGGAGTTTGGCCATTCAGTGGCTGATCTCCTCCTCAACCGTCCCTAGCCGAACTTCTCTGGATATTCAGATGCTCCTCCTCGTCTCTCCTTCTCTGCTGCACTGTTCTGCTGCCCTTCTCTCTTCTGTTCATCTGCCCATCTGCTCATGGAGCCTGGGGTTTGGGGTTTATATGGGTACAGGATACGGGGGGCGTAGTGGGCCAAAAGACAACATCTGAGCATGAAAACAGGAATGTCTGTTCCCACTTAGGGCCGTGGGTTTCCAGGCTTGGGGGTGGGGCCTTTGTTGGAGAACTGCCCTCTTCTACCCAGTATTTCCCTGTTTCCTGTCTCTTGTCCATATCACTATGTGACACGTTGTCTCTGGCCTCAGCTACACGTGGAAAGTGGCCAGGCTGCCAGGAGGCAAGGAGCCAGCACAGGATTTAGATAGAGGAGTTAGCTGCTCGACTGTCTCCTACATTTATACTCTTAACCCTGAGCGTCCATTTAATGTTTTCTTCTCCTTATAAAATACATGTCTAAATCCTCTTCTACCATAAAACTCATTTTAAAAATCGGTCTTTTCTGTAGTTTGTGAATATTTATCTCCATTATCAGACAAACTCCAAGAGTACAAACACATATTTATATTCATTACAGAGGTGAGCCATCTGTAAATGATCAATAAAAATTTTCTCATAAAGAACATAAAAGCCATCAACAAAATGAAAATTCTGATAACCCATGTTCATTCTTTCATTTAAGCATTAAGAATTTACCAAGCAGCAAGGCCCCATGGTAGGCAATGAGAAATACCTAAGGCATGAGCCCTGACTCCAGGACGTTTATAAACTACTGCAGGAGGCGAGATTAACGTACAAATCTGTCCACAACACTAGTTTCAATCTCTAAAAAGTTATTTTTTCCACCAGAGTAACTATTAAGAATCAAAATGGATACATTTGGTTTTAAATTTCTATCTTCATCTCCTGTCTGTCTCTCTCAGAGATAAATGTTAACAAGCACTAGAATTATTTAAATGCAGTCATCAGAGCAAACCAGAAGAGAAGGACAAATGGAGAACAATCTATAAGAGAGACATAGCAGATCAGTGGCTGGACAGTCTGAAACTTCAATAACAGGACACAATACAAAGGAGAAGGGCTCATACAGGAAACGATATGGTGAAGTGGCTGCGCTAAAAGAAGGGATTATGAAATAAAATGTTTACATTTAAAGTCCTATTTTTAACAAACTTACTTTATACAGCCTCTCAAACTCCAAAGCCTTTAACAGGAAAAGTCTTTCCACAATGCTACCCCAAAAAGAGTTCCCTTTATTCTTTCTCAGGGTACCATGTAGATTTCCCTTCAGTTTGCTTTTGCAAGAACACTGGTGTCATGAAGAATGAAACGACGACTTATTTTAACTAGAGAGCGATATTTATGTAATGCACACATATCTTGACACTATCACACACGTGCTGATGTTTTCTTTCTAGAAATGGGATCTGCATCAGCCATGTTTGGTGTGCGCCCTGGCCTTGCAGCTGTTGTGCTGGCAAGTTGGGTGTTGTTCCCAGGCATTCCACGGAGTTTCTTGGTTTAATTTTATCTAACAGGCTAAAAGGGGTACAATTATTTTTTATCAAAATAACAATAAGGAAATAACTTCCAACAATGAATTTCTAAGTGAAAGAATCTGCACATCATACATTTGTGTCTGTAATTAGCAAAATTAGATGTCCCTTTCTCTCTGTAAAGTATTTGGCTTGCTTCCTTACAATAGCTGTCCAAGAAATAAAAGCAAATAAACAAGAAATTGAGTTTACAAACTTATGGACATTAATTATTCAATTTTGGCAGAGGCTTTTACTTTAAAATCAGTTACAATACAAACATGTGAAAAACTTCTAGGTTCTAAATCACATCACTAATCTCAGCAGTTCTGAGAAAACCAGTGACTCTTCTTTCGAACAAATGAAACCACCCAAACATTATTTATCTTTCAGCTGCACTACTCCCATGCCCAAAATTAAACAGAGAAAAGATTTCAGACTCAACAATTCACCTCCACTGGTAATCTGAAGCCAGAGTGGGAGAGCAGGTATTTGTGGAGCCAAGTCTGAATGTAATTCTATTTACAATGCCATGCTTTGCCCCCACTAAAGCCAACCTGGAGCAGCATAAACCCACCCTGATCTTTATCACCCCCAGCTGGAGGGAGGAGTCAGGTTCCCCAGGTGTACTTCTAACCAGAATTCCTCAAGACAGACTAACCAAATGCCTAATTAACAGAGAGAAGAACCTCCAGTTGCTCCAGCTGGAGGGAGTAGTCAGGTTCCCCAGGTGTACTTCTAACCACAATTCCTCGAGACAGCCTAACCAAATGCCTAATTAACAGAGAGAAGAACCTCCAGTTGCTCCAGCTGGAGGGAGGAGTCAGGTTCCCCAGGTGTACTTCCAACCAGAATTCCTCAAGACAGCCTAACCAAATGCCTAATTAACAGAGAGAAGAACCTCCAGTTGCTCTAGCTGGAGGGAGGAGTCAGGTTCCCCAGGTGTACTTTCAACCAGAATTCCTCAAGACAGACTAACCAAATGCCTAATTAACAGAGAGAAGAACCTCCAGTTGCTCCAGCTGGAGGGAGGAGTCAGGTTCCCCAGGTGTACTTCTAACCAGAATTCCTCAAGACAGACTAACCAAATGCCTAATTAACGGAGAGAAGAACCTCCAGTTGCTCCAGCTGGAGGGAGGAGTCAGGTTCCCCAGGTGTACTTCTAACCACAATTCCTCAAGACAGACTAATCAAATGCCTAATTAACAGAGAGAAGAACCTCCAGTTGCTCCAGCTGGAGGGAGGAGTCAGGTTCCCCAGGTGTACTTCCAACCAGAATTCCTCAAGACAGACTAACCAAATGCCTAATTAACAGAGAGAAGAACCTCCAGTTGCTCCAGCTGGAGGGAGGAGTCAGGTTCCCCAGGTGTACTTCCAACCAGAATTCCTCAAGACAGACTAACCAAATGCCTAATTAACAGAGAGAAGAACCTCCAGTTGCTCCAGCTGGAGGGAGGAGTCAGGTTCCCCAGGTGTACTTCTAACCAGAATTCCTCAAGACAGCCTAACCAAATGCCTAATTAACAGAGAGAAGAACCTCCAGTTGCTCCAGCTGGAGGGAGGAGTCAGGTTCCCCAGGTGTACTTCCAACCAGAATTCCTTCAAGACAGACTAACCAAATGCCTAATTAACAGAGAGAAGAACCTCCAGTTGCTCCAGCTGGAGGGAGGAGTCAGGTTCCCCAGGTGTACTTCTAACCAGAATTCCTCAAGACAGCCTAACCAAATGCCTAATTAACAGAGAGAAGAACCTCCAGTTGCTCCAGCTGGAGGGAGGAGTCAGGTTCCCCAGGTGTACTTCCAACCAGAATTCCTTCAAGACAGACTAACCAAATGCCTAATTAACAGAGAGAAGAACCTCCAGTTGCTCCAGCTGGAGGGAGGAGTCAGGTTCCCCAGGTGTACTTCCAACCAGAATTCCTCAAGACAGCCTAACCAAATGCCTAATTAACAGAGAGAAGAACCTCCAGTTGCTCCAGCTGGAGGGAGGAGTCAGGTTCCCCAGGTGTACTTCCAACCAGAATTCCTCAAGACAGCCTAACCAAATGCCTAATTAACAGAGAGAAGAACCTCCAGTTGCTCCAGCTGGAGGGAGGAGTCAGGCTCCCCAGGTGTACTTCCAACCACAATTCCTCAAGACAGACTAACCAAATGCCTAATTAACAGAGAGAAGAACATCCAGTTGCTCCAGCTGGAGGGAGGAGTCAGGTTCCCCAGGTGTACTTCCAACCAGAATTCCTCAAGACAGACTAACCAAATGCCTAATTAACAGAGAGAAGAACCTCCAGTTGCTCCACCATATATAGGTTCTCACTGAAGTATCACCAAGTCTAAGACAAAGCAGACAGCTGATAAAGAATCCACTTTGTTCAGCCCCACTCTAACGAAGCCTCAACAGCCAAATGTAATCTAATAATTAGCATATGTAAGAGTGAAGGTCCAGACCATGACATCAGCTTCACAGAAAAATCAGCAGATTCAAAAAAGATCCACGGAGCCTATGCAGTCTTTGGAAATTCTAAATAAATGAAAGGATGAAAGGACAGAACAGCAGGGGATAGAGAACTCTACATTCTAAGTCCTAGAAAGCACAATACAACATTTCTAAACAAAACCATTCTGCAAATTCTCTATTACAGAAAAAAATCTATCCATCACAAAGGTATTAGCTCACAAGGGTATTAACTGAAAAGTTGCTTCCCTAGCAACCTCCACATTGCAACAATGTCCTTGAATAGCATTTTGCAGAGACGACAAGCCGTAGTTAACCCAGAAGACTGTCAACAGTTCAAGGATCACCTAAACTTGGTGAGAGCCACGAAGAGCTAACACAGGATTCCTTAAAGATGACATTACTGCTAAAGATAACACGAGTGCACACATGCTGAAATATCTGTAGCAAGAACTCAGATCCAATAAGCTGTTTAAAGAAGTTTAATGTGTACACTGTGATAAAAGCTTACCTTTCTGTTACAAAACTTACAGAGGAATGAACTGAACTCAACTAAGTTTCTCTCATCAAGGGCTTTGCTGGCAGCCTCTGCCCCTCAAATTTACCCAACATCTATTTCATCTGTTGGCATGTCAGGTTTTCTGTTGTTGCTGCTGCTGTTGCTTAAGTTAAAGATAACCAAATAATTATCTCAATTACATTTTTAAAAGAAAAAGTGAACCCAAAACTTCTTCTCTCCCTTTAGCGATAAGGTATGGCCATAGTGCAGTTTAACACACCAGGCGATAATTCTACAAATGTGCTCTGATGCTGCACAGACAAGGATGGAAACAAAATCCATGCAACTCAAAAGGCAGCTATCAATGGTACATAAACCCCATTCAGATATGGAGAAACCAGACAGATAAGTGTGTCATCCAGGAAAAACAAACAGAGACAGAAACAAGATAAAACCAAAAGAAATTATGTGTCTTCGGGAGCTGTTATCAACCACACTTGAGAATCTTTGAACTTTGCTTTGTAAAACTAGGGATCTTATCCTCTCTTATACAAACAGTTAAAAAAAAAAAAAAAATGGAAGAGCTCCAAGGTAGTGAACACTGGGGTTAGACTGAAGTCTGCAAAAAGATAAGACAATTTACCCAGGAAAAGTTAAAGCACACTTCTTTGAAAGCTCATTTAATTTCCCTCTATTTTTTAGATTCAGATATGGAAATCTCAAGGATTTTGCAGTCTTTGAGATTTTCAGGATGGAGGCAATCCGTTGGACCAGGAGACACAGGCCAGCTCTGGGACAACAGTCAAGAATGGAGAGAGAAGCCATGTGGAAGAAATCCCACACCCAACAAAAGTAAATTTTTACCTGTCTCCCGTGAGCAAAAGAGGATTAACAAAAACCCATGAAGGCAGCTCAATAAAATACTGATAGGAGGTGAGAGGCTGACACTGCACAGCGCCTGTGCAATCCACAGTAGGTTATGGCGAAAATGTTTGTGGAGCTGGTCTCATTGCTATCACAAATTCAGCAGGCGTATAGGACAAATAGGAAGATATAACATACAGTGAATGCCTGCCAGGGGTTGGGCTCCATTTCTGGTATTCGCTTCTACCTAAGACACCCCATAATGTGGTTATCAGTCTCTCTATTAAGATGAGCGATAACGGACTCTTGAGAGTTCAGGCACTTTTCAATAGTGGAAGCCACATACAGCGGGGGTAGGTGTTTAACTTTGGTCAAAGGTTACAAAAAAATCTCCTTGTGTGTTTCTTTCTATGCGAATCATTTACTATCTTAACCCCATAACACATCAGGCCCCACCAAACAATGACTTCAACCAGTCTTTCCATTCCCAGCCAGTGAGTTTCCTCTCTCACTCTTGTCAACCCAAACTCCAGGCACTTTGAAAATTCCAATATTCCAAAGAATATTTCCTCTGCAGCTACTGTGACTTCCATGTGTTCTCACTGTCTCTGGCAAGCCACAGCTCTTGCCCTATTCCGTGTTCTGAGAGACACAACCCAACATTACCATTATTTATTTACATACTTGTCCATCCCACTAGACTGAGGATATAGAAATCAGAGAAACCTGGTCAATGTGGTATTGTCTCGCCCTGCCTAACAAGATACCTGGCACAGTGAACACACAAAAGATTGTCAGCTAAATGAAACATTGCCGGCATGTGCTTAGAAGTGTCAACAGGTCGAACATCCTGCACCAGCATGACACTGACTGTAACATCTCCAGTCCATAGATAAATCATACATTTAAAACACTCAGACATTATTTTTATAAGGATCATTATTCCACATCACCAAAGCAGTGTCTGTATGGAGAGTAAGCCAAAACAAACGCCTTGCTGGCAAAAGTGACAAGTCGTAGCTGTATTGTTCAAACAGAACCCTACCTGGAAAGCCAGTTGCCATAGGCTTTTATCTCACACAGTGAAACCTCCCCAGACAGCTTGAAATGAGAAAAGATAACCCACTGAGATTTAAACTTCAAAGAGCAAGAAGCCTCGAGGTAAGATTTGACTGTATCCTAATTAATGACAAAACGTAATTAAAGAGAGTTTTGGTCTGGAACTGGGGACATGAAAAGAGGATCCTAGAGGAAATTTTGGCATCCAGAGGGGAAGGACCCACTAGATGGGGAGTCCTCTCCTGGGCAGTCCTTGTCTGAAGCCAGTAATTGTTCAACTCACTTCTCTCCCTGGTTCTGACGGTAAATGTGCCTCACCCCCCACCCCGGTTCTGATGGCAAATGTGCTGAGCAACCTGCAGACCTCTGTCTACCTTCAGGGAGGGAATATGGCACTGAGAAAAGGCTGGCATTCAGGTTCCCACGGTGAGCATATTTAGTTTTGTACATTACTAAGTAGGCATTCTTGTCACATACTCCGCTATTGAGTTTGCTTAAAGCAACTAAGTCTGAGAGATAGATCCATTCTCAGTGCACCCCAAAAAGAATTTTTTTTTAAATTTTGCCAGCTAATGAGTTATCTCCCATAAAAGTCTTCTGGAAGAACTAACTGGCATTTCTCCTGGCTGATGCATGATCCTAAATCTTCATTTTTATGCATATTTTCTTTAAATTTCTACATCATGTGGATTGAGTTTTATGAGGGTAATCACTTTTAGTCAATAGTAGTTTTTACCAAACAGATAACAATTTATTCAGTAAGACTCACTATCCTAGTATAAAACGATCGTCTCACCTCTCAGGGTAGAAGTGTCATGGAAACAGTTTGGTTTCACCAGTACTAAATTAATACTGCTTTTGCAGGGCTGAGGCAAAAATTTAATTTGCAAAATCCAGCCCAAGGCTACCATGATATAAAATTCACTCGATGTGTTAATTTCACACTCTAGAGTCCTCATCCCACCAGTGGGTGGGTGATCTCAATTATGTAAAGTAGAAGAATGTCTGAATTTACCCCAGCAACCCCAGACATCAGCACTCTAGGCCCAGCAGGAAGCCAGAGCTCAGCTTCCTTCCTGCCAGCCCATGGGGTAGCAGGGATTATCCTAGAAGTCAGACAGACTGAGTAAATATTTTCACTATGCAGAGCTCAATCATAGGGCACCAGCATCCCATTTAATAAACTTTTTCTTCTACATCTTAACACAGAAGGGATGCTTCCAATATGAACAAATAGTAACATAAACTCAATCAGCTCCAGCTAGACCCAGCACGTAGAGTGCTTTAGGCTCTGCAGTCACAAGCACTAAGCCTGGGAACTGCACAGGCAAGAAGAGTAAACCTCCTTTTGTCCCAGTCAGTGTTCTTGAAAAGAAATGTGCCAACTCCTGTAAAATAAATACATTACATGTTCTAGCATAAAAATACTATTTATAAAGACCATGAAATAATGAAATGTGCTTTAATAAAAGCACACCAAAATGTATATGCAGTGTATCAACAGAATATAATACAAACATACATATACAGACACACCATATATTTATAGAAAAAAGATGAAGAAAATTCTCCAAAATTTTGTTTTCATCATTGGGTGTTGACAATTGAGGAGATTTTATTTCCTTCTTTCTATACAAATATTATATATGTAATATATATTACTTTTAATAGGTTACCCGTATAAAACAAAGCAGCCTTGGTTCAAAATATAAGTAAATGAAGATTAGTGTGTATTACTTTAAATAAATAAATTGCTCTATTGTTAGAGTAAGCTACAATGTTTCTACCATAGGCTAATTCAATGCAGATATAAATTGACTATCTGTTCATCAAGGAAATAAAAGTTCCGTGATTCACAAAGAGTAATAATACCTACCCATCAGCAAATCAGTCTGGAAACAAATTTCCTTCCTGTCGGTTCCCCTCAATTCATTCTTGATTTTTGATCCCTGCCTAATCTGGTATCTCTCTCACACACAGAACTGTTGGACTTTCAGGGCCCACAAAGGAATTAACTCAGAACAGAAATAGCCCTTGGCCAGTCCTTTATTGACAGTAAAGAAACGTACTTTGTGTTTTTAAAAACAGTTTTCCCTGTGAGTTGGTAGTAGCATGGCAGCCAGCAATCCCATTTTCCTATCCAACAGACTATTGGGATAAAATGGCTTAACCACCTCCTACCCCAAACCACATCCCCAGCTACCAGCACTACACCAAAACATTAGTAAGAAATCAGTAGTCTGGTATTAGTAATTGATTTAACCAAATAATATCACCCAAAAGAAGCTGCTATGCCCTGTTGCTCATACGCTGCACTGGTATTTAATAAGGCCCTCAGGAATAAAAAATTTAATTCAGAGTTATCTTTTTGGATCATCTGCTCATCAAGTTGAGTACTTACTAAAGATTCCTTTAATAAGGCATAATTCCTTAGATATAGGAACGTTTCCCAGTGATTGTTTAATCCTCATGGGAAGGAAAATGCTGCGTACTGGTTACCTTGCCCAGCAGGGAGGCCCTCCAGCTCTCACCTGCCTCCTCTGCATGTGGGAGGCAGGCCCAGAGGCCTCAGCCTTCATGAGCCTCAACGGCCAGACCAGGACACAGCAGCCCCAAAGCCCTGGGCCATGTACTGAGAAGTTCTAACATGAACCAGAAATCAAAGCTTCTAAGTGCATATAATTTCTCACAGTGGAACAGAATCATGAGAGGTATCACTGCTGGAAAAATGCCAAGATGTAAAACTTGGATAATAAATAACTACAAATTATCTACTAAAGATTCTGGATTTTAAGAGTCTAGATTTTCATGAAGAGGAAAAAAAAAGTAAATAAAAACACTACAGTATCCTGAGCTAGAACTTTAGTAGACGTAAAAGGAGCCTTTTTCAAAGCATTAAGCTTTCATTCAAATATTTATTAAGAATCTACTATGTTCCAGACAGATATATTATGACTCTTACATATTTGCTCACGTGCATAAAAAGTCATTTGGTTTAGACATTCCCACCGTCTACCAGTTCCTGGGGACGTATACTGCAATCTCCACGTCAACTGATAAAGATAATAGAAGACAAAGTCAGTCAAATAATATGAATTCCTAGACCTTTTTGATTAATGATACAAATGGCCACAGCATCTTTCTCAACTCTCTTCCCAACTCCTTATCATTACATATCCTGGTAAAAGATAACAAAGTTTCAGGTAAAGTTTCAGGAAGTCAGCTTTTGATTATTTTAAATGGGTTTGCAAATATGTATCTGTCACTATGTGACCAGAAGACTACATTTTGGACATTCTCATGCCAGATTCTGACTGGCCCCTGATGTGTACCTGCAGTTAACGTAATTATTTCCATATGCAAAACTACAAACTGGATCCCATTTTCATTACCTTTTGGGTTGCAGCTGGATACACAGATCACATGTTCATCCAACGTCCTTCTCTACCACAGGGAGCCACACACAATGCCCACCCCTAGTAACAGGAAATGAAACACTAATGAGCAAAACAGCCATTTGCCTGTGTCCAGAATGAACAGTCCAATGAGCCTGTTGGTCCTTCCCTATTCTACAGATAGAAAACAAAAGTAGAGTACATAGTCTTTTACCTTTGACTGGCAGGTTGTCCAGAGTGACCCTAGATAAGTTACTTGTCATTGCCAGGCTTTGATGGGAATGGTCTTGATGAAAGAAAATTCCACTTTCCAGCCCCAGCTTATACCTACTGAGTCAAAATGCAGGAGCAGGAGAGAGGGATACACAGGGCAGCATGTGGAATGCACCTGGGCATGGGTACTTCAGCAAAGGCCTCAGATGACTCTTGATACGCAGGCTTAGCGATTACTAAACCTTTTCCAGGACCAGAGATAAAGAGGAGGCCATAAAGCCAACCACCTGATGGGTCCCACTGCGCCAGCTGCTCTGAGAGGCCCTGAGCGAGTAAATATGGCATCGAATGTGGATAAGTTGCTGAGATCACCAACAAATCCCCAAGGAGTTTTGGAGGGTAGAGGACACTGGAGAAGTACTGATGAGGAGAAATGGGGAAAATGACCCAAATGTAGTTACGAAAACCAAAATGCTGCCCTTGGCAAGGCTGCCCAGCCCTGTCCTTACAGAGTGGCAGATGTGTCAACTGCACATTTTGAATGCCAAGGAGGCACATGTGTCTGTAACAGCAGCAGAAAGGAGTTAAATATATTCAGTATTAATCATAAAGTTGTCAAAGATAACTTAGAGTCTATCCCCTCCCTAAGCACTGCTAAAGAAAAATCTTTACTTGGCTAATTGCCTGGATGAAAATTAGTTTGGGGATGATCCGCATAAAGATATGTGCTTTAAAAAGTCAAAGCTACATAGGAATTCTAACACACCGCCTATTATAGCATTTTAATGGAAGGAGATAGAATAAAGGAAGAAAAGAATAATAAATAATACCCAATCTATTATATGGATACCTTAAAGGCATCACATTATTTTATAATGAAAGTTTGTTTTTCCATTGCAACTGTTAATAACCTAATACTTTTTCACCCTAATGTACTGATGCGTATTTCCAAGAATGGATTCAAAGCCAACAAGATCGATTGCCATTTTAAAAACAAATGTAAAATAATAAATGTTTACTACTGACTCTGTTTAGTCCACTTGATAATCAGATCTGAACGAGGGGATCCCCTCAGCAAATAAAACGCATCATCAGACAGAGGACAGAGACCTACAAACAAGAAAATGCTTCACATGTTCACTTTTTTCCCCTTAGCACCACTAACTGTGCACATTTTAGCACATTTTAAAAAGGAGAAAAAATAAAAATCAGCAACCTAACAAACACCTGCAAGGCTGTGTCTAGAGAACCCAGGCATGGAAGGAGAGCTGTGTAGACATCTGGCATCACCTGTCAGACTGCCAAACCACTGTATTTTTAAGCTATTCAGATGCTTTCTAAAGAAGAAACAATAAAAATCCTACATGCCTGAACGGTGAGGTGGGGGACCCTCCTTGTAGCTCAGCCCTTGTTAGACAGGCTACAGCAGCCTCAGAAGGTTCAATAGCCTCTTTATAAACCTACTGTGTGGTGTAGTGCCTAAAAATAGTATGGTTTGGCAGGCAGATCATACCAAGGAATAATCCTACATACTCAACTCCTAAACAACAGACAAAGGAATAGAAAAGAAAACTAAATTGTATTTTCAGTCTGCACCTAAGCTCTTGTGGTCACCTCTTCACCTGGATTCCTCCAGCTTCCTCATTTTGTCTGAACACATAGCAAACCTAAATTTTAGCCCTTACAGCCTACACAAGAAAATGAGAGGAATGCGGGGGGACCTAGGCAGACAAACAGAGGTGGGGTGCATGACTGAGCCACACATTTCTATAGTATACACTGCCACGCTTAAGAGAACTTTTACCCTCCCACTGAAATAGACATGAAGGTCTATTGTGATGATTACATTATAATAATTATTGAATATGGCTTTCAAGTTTCCCTTACACTGAAGTTCTCAACCCTTCCTTCATAGCTTTTAAGAATTACCTGGGGAAGTTTAGGAAAATACAGATGTTGGAAATTCAGTTTTAAACTCAGTTTTAAGTTTCTGAGGTGCACAGCTAGGGCTTAGACCACTGCTTAAAACAACAAAGCTTTTTGTTTTGTTTTGTTTTATGATGGAGTCTCGCTCTGTTGCCCAGGCTGGAGTGCAGTGGCATGATCTCCACTTCCTGCAGCCTCTGCCTCCCGGGTTCAAGCGATTCTCCTGCCTCAGCCTCCTGAGTCGCTGGGATTACAGGTTCCTGCCACCATGCCCAGCTAATTTTTGTCTTTTTAGTAGAGATGAGGTTTCATCATGTTGGCCAGACTGAACGACAAAGGTTGTTTTTTTTGTTGTTGTTTGTTTGTTTTGTGTGTGTGTGTGTGTGTGTGTGTGTGATGGAGTTTCGCTCTCGTTGCCCAGGCTGGAATGCAATGGTGCGATCTTGGCTCGCTGCAACTTCTTACAGGCATCAGCCACTGCTCCTGGCCAAGAAAGGTTTTTAGACCCCATCAGGTCCACTGCTCAGGCCACAGAGGCAGGAAACAAAAACCAGGAGGGAGGGGGTCAGTATCAAGCATGAAGCCTGCCTGCAATGGATGGGCCACCAAGAGGCCAGGAGTGCCACCCTTCTAGAGAGCACTCCTGGACAGACTGAAAATCAGGCCACAATAGGCAGCTACAAGAAACCAGCAGATGAGATCATAAGAAAGTACAAAGTTAAAAGCTACATGTTAACACACCTCAAACCCCAATTTTAATTTAGCATTTACTTTTCCTTTTTTCAATATATTTATTTGAAAAGAGATTCTTACTCTGGGTTTTTATTGTGGGGACAGGATGGGAGAAGTATTACTCTTCTCCCAGAAGTATTAATAAATTAATACATATTAATATAGATGGGAGAAGTAATAAATAATAAGTGTACACATGTTCTCTCTCATAAGTGGGACCCGAACAATGAGAACACATGGACATAGGGAAGGGAACAACACACACTGAGGCCTGTCTCAGGGTGGGGGATGAGGGGAGGGAGAACATCAGGACAAATAGCTAATGCATGTGGGGCTTAAAACCTAGATGACGGGTTGATAGGTGCAGCAAACCACCATGGCACATGTATACCTACATAACAAACCTGCACGTTGTGTGCATGGATCCCAGAACTTAAAGTAAATAAATTGATAATGAGTAAGTACACTAAATGAAATTAAAGATAAAAATAGTAAGTGTCTTACTAACAGAGTTGATTTTTCAAATAAAGAAAACAGCTAGATCAACAAGCATCGTCTGGATGAATCTGGATAAAAACCTTAGATAGGTGAAGTAACTGGCCCAATGTTACATGAATTTAATAATCTGACACCTTGGATGGCAAACCAGTTGCTAACTCTCAAATTAAGGTTCTTCCAGGTTTTTTCACTAAATCAAACTGTTTTCACCAAGCCCAACTGCCAGAATGCTTTTCTGCAAATACATGGGTGTCAACACAGGCTCATGGCTAAGAGCCTGACACTAGAATCTCCTTCAGGCCAAAGTGCCTGCTCAACTATTGACTGTACGACCTGGACAAGTCCCTTAGGCATCTTTGTGCCTCTGTGTGCTGCATCCACAGAGCAAGAAAGACAGCAAGAGGAGCTGCTTTATACTAATTAATAAAAGAAAGAACACCAGCAAAATGCTTACAGCAAGACTTAGAACAGGAAGTACTCAATAAATGCTAGCTATTATTATTACCAAGAATTAAATCTGAACTGAGAATGTGTTACCATTTGTTAGCAGGAAAATCAATACGGAAAATTATCACCTTTTACTGCACATACAGATTCTCTATTCCTTTCTCTCTCTAAACAAACAAACTTTTAAAATGGGTGACTGCAGGATCTTTATTTCTATTATGTGTGCCTTAAGGTATGAAGGGGACACAATGATCCAATATCCTGTGACTTCCTAGACCACATAAGTATGAGGCAGAAGGAATGTTTGAGTTTGAAAGGACTCTCAAGATGGGATGGTTCCTATAGTATACACTGTCACAGTTAAGAGAACTTTTACCCGCCCACTGAAATAGACATGAAGGTGATGATTACATTATAATAATTATTGACTATGGCTCTTTCAAGTTGCCCTTACACTGAAGTTCTCAACCCTTCATAGCTTTTAAGAACTACCTGGGGCAGTTTAGGAAAATACAGATGTTGGAAATTCAGTTTTTAATTCAGTTTTAAATTTCTAAGGTGCACAGCTAGGGCTTAGACCACTGCTTAAAATAACAAAGCTTTTCCTGTTTGTTTTGTTTTCTTTGGTTTTGAGATGGAGTCTTAGCCTCTCAGCCTCTATCAGACACATTGCTCATTACCTCAGAAAGTGCTTTCATTGAGGAAAAATAGTTATCTCATTAAAGAATCAAAACCTTAACACTATCCATTGTTCCTCACTGAATTCTTCCTTTATAAAGCTTTCCACTGATATTTCCTCCAAAGAGAAATGTTTAATAAAAGCAAACAAACAAAGGAAAGAAAATAAACCATACATACTGAGACTTAACTTATAAAATCACAATGTGGTATGTGGAAAAGCCCTGCTGGATTTCAGATTCATGAACTAAGAGTGGTATTCGTGGCTTTTCACTAACAGAATATACAAAACTGTCTTTATAATATGGTACTATAAATGCTTTCCAAATAACCCTGTAGAAGGCTTGTACAAAGCACGACATTGCATTTTAAACATTTGTAGGGATAATCCTTAATATACTGACTTTCACATTTCACACTTCTTTCAGATATCTTAACCATTTAATCTCCACTTAAGTTGAAGATTCGGCAAAACAGAAAAGAATCCAACGTTCACAACACTCAGGGGTCAGTGTGTTTTTAGAAGTCTGATTATTTCAAGCAGGGCTTTAGGCTATGAATGGATCAATAATTTCATTTGAGTGTGAGAATATGCAGTAATTCTTTCCTATTACTCTAGTACACATTCTTGAAGTCTTATCAGGATTCAATTTGGTTTTGCACAATATCAATATGCTTATCTTTCTGCATGAACAATATATGAACATATAGAAGATAACAATATAATTGTACAGATGCTTCTTTTTGGTTTTTCTCCTAACTGCCTGCAGAAGCAAAATAAGACCACATTCTGAAATTATCTATAAAATACGACTAACGGGATGACTTGGCCGTCTCCTTAAGTCACTACCCTTGGGGCACTGCCACAGAGATCTGGTAGTTTGCTCCACTACAAATTAGCTATATGAGGCAAATCACAAAGCCTCCCTGGGCCTTATTTTTAAATGGACATACCTACTTCAAAGCACTACTGAAAGGTTAAATGAAAAAGGTAAAATACTAAAATATTATCTGTCACATAGTGAACAGTAAGCAAATAAAGCTGAATAATTATTCAACAGAAGAGGAAATGGCCTGAAGATACACTGCAAATGAGAGACAGCATCTGTCACCTTCAGTCATAAAGTGTGTCTTGTGTGATCAAGTTGATCAGCATTACATTTTGGGAAACCTTATTAATAATATAATCAAGATATATAATAAATTATTGTCATTTATTCAACTAGCTATAACCTAACGGTAAGAACAAAAATTGGAAAAAGGGAAGGAAAATAAAGAAATTTCTAATTACCAAGTAAAGCATATTCTACCTTGCCAATAAAAAAAAAAAAAAATTCCAAGATATAAAGGAGTTTGTTTTGAGTCTGATTAGCATGAATCAGTCCACCAGAAACCAGCGTATTGGACTATGACAGTATAAAATATATATTTGAACTTCAACCCCATTTCCTGGTATACGACTCCTAAAACACTTAAAATTTCCAGTGACATCTTTTTGTATGCTAATGAGTTAACTGATAGATGGAAGCCCTGAGGTAGCTTTACGATGGGGCTGGTCAACTGAAAGACCAAAGCCTAATTGGAGGGTTGGGACTTTCTGCCCCATCCCACAGCCTCCAGGGAGGAGAGAGGGGCTGAAGGTTAATTTGATCACCAATGACCAGTGGTTTAATCAATAATGCCTATGTAACGAAGCTTCCCTAACAGTCCAAACGACAGGGTTCCGGAAGCTTCCAGACAGCTGAACACATGGAGGTTCCTGGAAGGTGGTATGACTGTAAAGTACATGGATGCTCTGTGTCTCTCTCCCTGACCTCACCCTATGCATTTCATCTGTAGAAGAGACATGTAACAACCTTTGTAATAAACCAGTATATCTAAGAGTTTCCCTGAGTTCAGTGGGCCACTCTAGCAAATTAATCATATCCAACGAGGGGGTTGTGGAAACCCCAATGTAGTCAATCAGAAGCACAGGGAAATCCACCTGGAGCTTGAGACTGGCACATGAAGCGGCAGAGAAAGGAAGGAAAGTCCTGGGACTGGGCCCTCAACCTGTGGGATCTGACACTATCTCCAGGTAAACAGTATCAGAGCTGAGTTGAATTAGAAGACAGCCAGCTGGTGTTTGCTGCAGGAGTAATTGCTTGCTTGGTGTGGGGGGAAACCACCAAACATGTGGTCATGGAGTCTTCTTTGTTGACTGTTGTGGTATGACAGCAGCAGAGGAAAAAACACTGTTTTTTTCACTCTCATAGACCTATTGAATTAAGGACCAAATCTTACTTTGTTTGTGCAATGGGTTCAGGTGCTGCAGAAAAAAAGCGTTCCAAGCCTTGGGAAGAGGAGGCTAAGGAACAGGCAGGCTGTCCTGGGTACAAGAGGACATGGAGTGGACCATGGGCTGGATTTCTGCTCAGTTTGCCTCAGACCCTTGATGACCTCATCAAATCCTCAAACCGTATGAAGCCATATGCAAATCTAACACATTATCTCTTTCTATACATCTTTTTCACTCTGAATAAAGTACACCAAAATGCACGTCTACATGTGTTCATTTATCCACCCAAACGTGTGTATTGAGTGCCTACAACATGCCAGGCGCCCTGGAGGACACACAGATCCACGGTCATCTCAGCTCACTAGTATTCTCCCAGTATTTTATCATTACAGCAACTGAACCTTTTATCAGAGCTATTTATGTATATTTGCTTTTTCCCCTTTAGATTATAAACTCTTGATGGGGAAGGGCTGCCTTTTCATCATCTTGTTTCCCCCAGCAACTAACAGAGTACTGCACTTACAGAAATTATTCGGTAAATATTTACTGTATGAAATCACTCTTGAGAGCCCACAGTCTCCTTCCCCTGAGGTCTTCGGATTTTAAGACCATCTGCCTGAGATGGCTACAGCTTTCTAAATTTGGCTGATAGTGCGATATAAAATAAAATGTTTCAAAACGTAATCTGGAAAGTGTTTGTGTTTACCCACCCTGAAATTCAGACATAAGCAGCAAAAAAATTGGAATTTAGGAAGAGATATGAAATCATCTAAACATGCTATACATAGGCAACTGCATGTCCCAGTGGTCAAACACCCGAGTGAAGGATCAAGCACCAGCACCCCTGACTTGTTCTTGACAACCCGATCCTGGCAAGAGATGGCACACATCTGCTGTAAGCAGGCAAAGGATGCTATGTCGTTCCCTCTGTACAGATCTAGCAACTAGAATGTTTGTTCAGAAACTTGGGCGGGACAATGAGAAACTCAGTCTGAGAACATTTTACAAATCGATGAAGGCCAGGTACGGTGGTTCACACCTGTAATCCCAGCACTTTGGGAGGCTAAGGCAGGCAAATCACCTGAGGTCAGGAGTTCGAGACCAGCCTGGCCAACACAGGGAAACCCCATCTCTACTAAAAATACAAAAATTAGCTGGGCGTGGTGATGCCTGTAGTCCCAGCTACTTGGGAGGTTGTGGCAGGAGAACCACTTGAACCCAGGAGGTGGAGGTTGCAGTGAGCCAAGATGGCACCACTGCACTCTAGCCTGGGCAACACAGCGAGACTCCATCTCTAAATAAATAAATAAATAAATAAAGATAAATTATGGATCCTCTAAAGATCCATTCCACTGGCTTTAAATTAAAGAATTCCACTGGCTTTACAAAACTGACCATAAAATAAAAAAGTGCAGGATCAAAAAGAAGCCTAGCACCATCCCTCCAATACTTATTTTGATTCCCAAAGGTTGAAAGGCAGAAGGTAAAGCTGAAAGCAGAGAGAAGGAACAAAATATTCCAGGCATCAAAACAGCACCTTTCTGATAAGAAAACACCTAAGGAGTTAAAAATTCTTACTAGAAGTCTGAAAGCTGAAACACAGACCTCTGTAACACTACAGCGCCAGCTATCTCAGAAAATTCTAGTCATCTTTGTAAGGACAAGAATTTGGAGCTCAGCCCAAACTTGTCTCAGTCACTTCTCATGATAATAATTTGATTTCTCCCACAGAACAAGTCTCCTAATCCTCTGATAAACAAGTTTCTAAGCCTTTAAGATGGTTAAGTGAACAAATCCTAACTTCGCCAATGGGAAAATGAGGGCATCAAGTGGTAAAATCATCTACGAAGGAGTACGCAACAAGTCAGTAATTAAATAAGTATGCCGTCTCCTCGGTTCTGATGCTATCACAAAATCTGTAGATTTTAAACAAGGTGCTCTTTACATATGAGTTAACTGGAGAATAAAGGTCACTGCAAAAGAAAAACTAAAAGAACCAAAGCAATTGAACTTCATTCATACTTTTTATCAACAGATATGTTGTACAGATTTGTGATGTCCCCTTTAATTAGGGTCCAATTGTAACCCATGTTAAAATAGCATTTGAAATGGATTTTCAATTGAGAAAAAAGACTACCTGGGACACAGCAGCTTATTCAAGGAAGCACAGTTTTACTTTCCTCTATGCTCTTAAAGACATCATATGGATCCAAATCAAAAGCAACTCAAACACTAAAAATATAAATAAAATTAATTTTAAAACAAGAGAGAATACCTGGAGTTGGACTAACAGACTGGAAAAAATTTAGATCTGGAACTCATACCACATGCAAAAATAAAGAAAAAAGTATCATATGCAAATTTAAAACTAAAATATAGAAAGTAATTTTTATAATTGTGGAGTGGGGAAGTTTTCTCTTAGCATGAGAATCAGGCCAGAAACTATAAAAAAAAAAAGGAGCTAAACTTAGGGAGAGACTGAGAGACTGACATACTTGATAAAAGAGAAATCAAAAGTACTGTATTGCAAAAGGTATCTCCAGAAAGCTCAAGGGCAAACTAAGAATTGGAAAAAATACTTGTTTGTTACATGTGACAAAAGACTAATATCCAGAATAGAGATTAAAAATATCAGTACATGTAAAACTCCAAAAGATAAATGAGCAAAACAAATACAAGTGGCCAATAAGCATGTAAACTAACTTCAGTATTAATTTTTTAGAACATAAACACTAAAACGATAAAACACTTTTTTTAACATTAAAACCAGACAATGAAAAGATGTTTACAATATATTGGTAAGTGAAAATAAAGGCAATGTACAACATATCTGTGGTCAAAAATAGTACATATTGAATAATTCAATTTTTTTAAGTGTGCATGTGGATTTCTGAAAAGTCTGTTGACAGTGAGTGCCTTTGGGGAATGAGACTGCAGGAGAGATTTATGCTCCGTTTTATACATTTCTGTGTTACCTGAAATTAATATACTTAAAAATTTAAAAACTAAAGAACTTTTGGCAAAATAAAGTTTGCCTAAAATCATGCACACACATGATATGGCTTGCATGTTTGCTCCCTCCAAATCTCATGTTGAAATGTGATCCCAGGGTTGGGGGTGGGGCCTGGTGAGAGATGACTGAATCATGGAGGTGGATCCCTCATGAATGGTTTAGCACTGTCCCCTTGGGGTTAAGTGAGTTCTCCCTCAGTTAGTTCACATGAAATATGGTTGTTTAAGAGAGTCTGGGACCTCCCCCTTCTGTCTGATCCTTCCACTCTCACCACGTGGCATGCTGGCTTCCGCTTCAATTTCTACCTAAAAGCTTTCTTAGGTCTCACCAGAAGCCAAGCAGATGCCAGTACCATGCTTCCTGTACAGCCTGCAGAACCGTGAATTAAACCCCTTTTCTTTGTAAATTATCCAGCCTCAGGTATTTCTTTATAGCAACACAAAAAGGGGCTAACAAAACGCATCACAAATGTGTTCCCTATTGTATACGGTAGCATATTCCAGAACCTCACTCATCAAATTACCCATAAAGAAATTAATCTGGAGACCATGTCCTCTAGGCGCACTTCTGTATACAACCGACTAAGGAAAATTCAGAAAGTGTGAAGTCCACACAGTGCCTACTTCCCACAGTACTCCAAAGTGCAGTAAAGGCCAGAAGGTCCCCAGCTGTGTCCGGGCAGCATGAGGTGTCCCTTAGCTGGCCAGCAGGCTAGTAACAAAGAACTCATCGCTTAGATTCAGAGGAAACCAAGGAACTGGGAGGGACAAGGGCAGCCGTACAAAGTGTTGGTTTTTCCTTAAACCTAGGTGGGAAGCACCTCCCATTTCCTATGGTGAAAATGTTCACTATCTGCCTCATTTTACTTCCACATCAGAATTTACTCAGTCTCAATGGTTTTCATTAGCACTTCAGCCAAGTCTCTTGATTCCCATTAGGAGGGAACACATTCTTTTCAGGCAGAGTCTGTCTCTACTGTTCTCTCCTCCATTCCACCTCTTCTCTTGCAAGGATTTTCACAATTTCACCACTCAACATGTTTGTACTTATGCATTCACAATTTATAAGAAACTCGTAGTGGATATCCACCCCCTTCTCCAGTGGTATTCTGTCACAGTTTAAATGTTTATCCTCAAATATATATATATATATATTTTTTTTGTTTTTGTTTTTGTTTTCCTTGAGACAAAGTCTAGCTCTTGCTGCCCAGGCTGGAATGCAATGGTGCGATCTCGGCTCACCACAACCTCCGCCTCCTGGGTTCAAGTGATTCTCCTGCCTCAGCCTCCCAAGCAGCTGGGATTACAGGCATGAGCCACCATGCCCGTCTAATTTTTTTGTATTTTTAGTAGAGACGGTGTTTCTCCATGTTGGTCAGGGTGGTCTTGAACTCCCCATCTCAGATGATCCGCCCACCTCGGCCTTCCAAAATGCTGGGATTACAGGTTTGAGTCACTGTGCCCGGCCCCTCAAATCATTTTTAAAGGCAAGCTCCCAGGCCACAGACCTCAAAATGCACCAACACGCATAAAAGACAAAGGCTGTGGAAATAAAGATTGAGAAAGGGACAACTAAATGCAGCACCTAACCCTAGAGGGACCCTATATGGAGGGGAATGATGCTACAAAGGACATTTTCAGGCAAATGGTAAAACCAGGATACAAATAATAGATTCGGTGTGAGTAAGGAATTGATATTAAGCTATCTGAAGTTGATAACTAAACCTCTGTTACCCAAGCAAATATCTCTATCACACTGAAGTGCTTAGGGGTAAAAGGTCATGAAGTTTGTAACCTGAAAACTGTGTGTGTGGGTGCATGCATGTGCCATGTGCCTGTGTGCATTGCTGTGTAGACACAGACTGAGAGGAAAGGATAGGAATTCATTTTTGACAATCCAAAGCTGGAGGACAAATGTCCTGGGGGTGGTTACTTCCGACAGGCTCCTTCACAAGCCCATCTTATTTCCTGCTGCTACAGGAAATGCAGTATTTGTGCACACACACAAGTAAGGGAGCACCTCTGCCTTTATTCTGCAGCCAAGGAAGGGGTTTAGGTGACAGTGCCCCCGGCCCTGGGCAGAGCAGGTAGGACTTGCCCCACCACTCCTTTGATCACCTTCCTCACAACGGCCGCTCTCAGTAGGTCCAGGGCACATCCTATACCAGGAGAGAAGCCTTTGGCAGCTCTTTACCCACCAACATGCTCATGTGTTGTGCCTCTAATATAAGGGACGCTTCATGTAGATAACATACAAACCAATTATTAAAAGCAGATCCTTTTAAACGCTTTCAGGGATGCTCACAGGAACTCTTCAGTGACTCCTTTCAAAGCCTCCAGAGGCTTTGAAACCAGGTGACTCCAAAATTCAAATGAGCTTTCTTAAAACAATGCTCACCCATGTTTGCTGTGGAAGAGTGACAACATAAAAACATACATTCTATCAGCCTAGGGAAATTGAAACTATCTTTTAAAAAAAATTAGTGGGACACAAAACCCCAATTTAAAAATCAACATGCCTCTCTGAAGTGAGGATGCCTTGCTTGCAGGCTTGAGTGGGGAAGAGCAGCGGGCTCCTGCTCACACAGCCTGGCAAGAACCTACAAACGAAGAAAGAGACCCATTCAGACTCCCGCAGCAACTCTTGATCAGCAGTTTCAACATGTGATCTGAGGATTCCCCAGGGGTCCACAAGGTCAAAACCATTTTCATGTTGATACCAAGGCACTATTTATCTTTTCTACCCTTCTTTTCTCCCCAATGTTCAATGGAGTTTTCCAGAGGTTGAGGAACATACAATAGCACAAGAGATTGAATGAAGAAGCAGCTAAGAGAATCCAGCTCTCTTCTCTTCAGCCATACATTAATGAAATTTGCAAAAGTATAAAGCAATATCATTCTGCTCATTAATTTTTCTGTTTTGAAAATAATTATTTTCATAAAATGCTATTTATAATAAAATATAAAGGGGTTATTACCATCATTCTTAATTAATAAATATTTTCAAAATTTCTCAGTTTTAATTCTAGTATGGTAAACATCAACAGGGATAAGCCACATAATCAAAAGCTCCATGGAATTCCAATAATTTTTAAGAACGTCAAAGGAATCCTAAAACCAAAAATTTTGAAAACTCCAGGTATCCATGGTACTAAATTCTGTTGAACTGCATCTTCTTTTAATGATAATGGTGATGGTCAATATTAGGTATGCAGTGCTACGTACTAGACACTCTACTAAAACACTTTATATATGTTATTTCCAAACTCACCACCACTTTAAAAGAAAAAAAAATTGGCCTTTTCTGCCTCCCTGGTTGAGGAAACTGGCACTCAAGAGACTGGTTATTTGCCCCAAGCGAATCAGCAAGCGCAGGATGTGAACTCAAGTCAGCTGGACTCCTAAGATCATGCTTTCAACACATCATTTTTAAAAATAATCAACGTAAGAATTTCTGCAAACTCAACTACAGCCAAGCGCCCCAGGGCTCACACTCAGACCTGACACTGCATGGACTCAAAACGCAACAATGTGGAGTATACACTTCAGACAAAACTATATAAACATGGGTTTATGAAGACAATGTGGTTCTCTAAATGCTGCCAAGATCCAGCACTGCTTCCTAAAAAAGACAAGACGGACCCCAAGAAGGAGGGCACCCCAGAGACAGCCCAGTTTACAACTGTTAACCCAGCATAGCATTAACAGCGTTCCTTTCACTTTGAGAGGCGATAAACTATAAGGTCACCACTGAGAAGGCTATGACTAGTCTTAGTTTTAAAAAGCCCTCCTTTTTCAGTCTGTCTCCATTTTTATGAAGCACAGAAACAGTAGATGAAAAATTACCAGTAGTCCCTCAACTGCAGCTGAATGTAAGATTTTGTGCAGTGGTTAGGATTAGGGTGGGGAAAGAAATTCTCACTGACAATTTATGTAGACAGTTCTGAGTTTAAAAATCTGATGCATAATATAGTGGGTACCTAAAAAAAAATTAAACACAGCATTACCATATAACCCAGGAATTCTACTTCTGGGCATACAGCCAAAAGAACTGAAAGCAGGATCTCGAAGATGAACTGGCACAGCCCTGTTCACAGCAACATTATTCACAGTGGCCCAAAAGGTAGAAGCAACCCAAATGCCCATTAGATGAATGCAGAAACAACATATGGGAAATACATGCCATGGAATATTATTCAGCCTTAAAAAGGAAGGAAAGTCTCACACAAACTACAACATAGATGAACCCTGAAGATACCACACTAAGCAAATAAGCCAGTCACAAAAAGGACAAATACTGTATGATTCCATTTATACGAGGTATGCAGAGTAAGTCAAATTCATAAAATCAGAAAGTACAATGGTGGTTGCCAGGGATTGGGGTGAGGGGAAGCGGGGTTAAATAGATACAGAGTTTTCAGGATGAAGAGGTCTGAAAATGGATGATGGTGATGGTTGCACAACAGTCTCAATCTACGTAACATCAGTGGACGTCTAGTACCGTCAGGGACTCAGACACAGTACTAGGTATAAGGTGAACCTCATGTTACAGTGCTTTGCAGACACTGTGTCTTTTACAGACTGGAGGTTTGTGGCAACCCTGCATGGAGCAAGTCTATCGGCACCATTTTTCTGACACTAAGTGCTCACTTGGTGTTTCTGTGTCACACTGTGATTCTCACAATATTTCGAACTTCGTCATTACTTTTACGTTTGTTATGGTGACCTGTGATCAGCGATCTTGGATGGAACTAGTATAACTGTTTTGGGGTGGCATGAGCCACACTCGTATAAAACAGTGTATTTAATCCATAAATATTGTGTTTTGATGGCTCCACCGACCAGCCTCCCCCGTTTCTCTCCCTCTCCTCAGACCTCCTGACTCCCTGAGACACAACAATATTGAACTTAGGCCAATTAATAACCATACAACGGCCTCTCTGTATTCAAGTAAGAGTCAAACAACTGACTTTAAATCAAAAACTAGAAGCAATTAAGCTCAATGGGGAAGACATGTCAAAAGCCAAAACAGGCTGAAAGCTAAGCTTCTTGTGCCAAACAGCCAAGTCATGAATACAAAGGAAAAGTTCTTGAAGGAAATTAAAAGTGCTACTTCAGTGAACACACAAATGATAAGAAAGCAAAACAACCTCGTTGCTGATACGGGGAAAGTTTGAGTGTTCTGGATAGAAGATGAAACCAGCCACATTTCCTTAAGCCAAAGCCTAGTTCAGAGGAAGGCCCTAATACTCTTCAATTCAATGAAGGCTGAGAGAGGTGAGGAGGCTGCAGAAGAAAAGTCTGCAGGTAGCAGAGGCTGGTTCGTGAGGTACAAGGAGAGCTACACTAAACAGCAAATGTTCAATGTAAATCAAACAGCCTTCTGTTAGAAGATGTCCTATAGGGCTTTCACAGCTAGAGAGGGGAAGTCAATGCCTGGATTCAAAGTTTTAAAGGGCAGGCTAATTCTCTTGTTAGGAGTTAACGCAGCTGGTGACTTTAAGTTGAAACTCATGCTTAGTTACCATTCTGAAAATCTTTGGGCCCTTAAGAATTATGCTAAATCTACTCTGCCAGTGCTCTATCATTGGAACAACAAAGCCTGGATGACAGCACGTCTGTTTACAGCATTGTTTACTAAATATTTTAAGTCCACATTGAAACCTAGTGCTCAGAAAAAAAGATTCCTTTCAAAATGTTACTGCTCATTGACAATGCACCTGATTACCCGAGAGCTCTAACAGAGGTGTACAAGGAGACGAATGTTGTTTCTTGCCTGCTAACAACATCCATTCCGCAGCCCATGGATTAAAAAGTAAATCTGACTTTTAAGTTTTATTATTTAAGAGGTAATTTTCGTAATGTTATAGCTATCACGGATAGCAATTCCTCTGGTGGATCTGGGCAAAGTAAACTGAAACCCTTTTAAAATCACCATTCTAGATGCCATCAAGAACATTCATGATTCACGGGTGGAGGTCAAAATATCAACAATTAACAGGAGTTTGGAAGAAGTTGACTCCAACCTTCAAGGATGACTTTGGGGCGGGGGCTCAACATTGCAATAGAGGAAGAAATAGCAAGAAAACTAGAATTATAATTGGCGCCTAAAGATCTGACTAAATTGCTGCAAACTCATGATCAAACTTGAATGGATGAGGAGTTGCTTTTTGTAGAGGAGCAAAGAAACTGGTTTCTTGAGATGGAGGTGAAGATGATATGAACATTGCTGCAAAGGATTTAGGATATTACATAAACTTGGCAGGGTTTGAGAGGAGAGACTCCAGTCTTGAAGTTCTACTGTGGGTCAAATGCTATGAAACAGCATGAAGTCTTTCATGAAAGAAGAGCCGATTGATGTGGCAAACTTCATTGTTGTCTTATTTTAAGAAATTGCCATACCCAGCCCAACCTTCAGCCACCACCACCCTGATCAGTCAACAGCCACCAACACTGAGGCAAGATTCTCCACCCGCAAAAAGACTGACTTGCTGAAGGCTCAGATAATCATTTGCATTTTTTAGTAAAAAAGTATTTTTAAATTAAGGTTTGCACATTTTTTAGACATAATGCTACTGCATACCTAATAAACTCCAGTATAGTGTAACTGTAACTTTTAAATGCACTGGAAAAAAAAAAAACTGTGTGACTTGCTATACTGCAACATTTGTTTTATTGCAGTTGTCTGGGAAATAAGCAAACCTCCAAAGTATGCCTGTACTGAAAGGCAACGTGCGGAAGCCTAGGTAAAATACATTACTGAACTATAAAAGATAAATGTTTCTTGCAAAAAAAAAAAAAAAAAAAAGGCATGATATTCTACAATTTAAAAAACCTCAAAGCCTCTGAAGCATCAGTGTTTTTCAAAATTTTGGGATCCCATTTTTTCTCTAAGGAAGCTTTCTACTCTCATCTATATTCTTTATGCCGATACGTTATAAAGTCCCCAACTTGAGTTTACAAAATAAGTCTTTTAAAGTCCTGTTAATGAAACAGTCTGTGTTTTGTGACTAAATATCTTATGCTTAATGTCTCTTCTCTAGGAGAGACACTTGATGTTGTAATATCCCCAACACAATGAACAGTCTGTAAAAGGCACTTTTCCTTCCTTTGTTACAGCAAACATCCTGTAAACAATTAATGTTCCACTCTTTTAACTGACGGCTTTTGTTTACTGACAGGAAAGGAAACCACAAATTCTTCAAGTAGCAATAGGGACTGCAGAGTTTTACTTCATTTCCTACTGAGCAGGTGGTTTATATGAGGCAACTGGCTATTGTATTTTACCTTGTTTTGCCTTTAGACAGGAAAAAAAGAAATGAGCTTTCAGCAGCACAATCTTCTCAAGCAACAGAGCTTGGGGCCAGGTGCTGTGATGCCAAGTGTGAGGGGGAAAGGTTCTCCCCTTGTTCCCTGGTCTATCACTGAGAGGAGGCTCCTCACACTTCATCAGGAAGCTCTGTGTGAAAACCAGATTTGCAGACAAACAGAGGTCTGGCTCTTCATTCTTACCAGCAGGTTCATCAGCTGTTTTCTCTGCAAAAGAAAGTTCTGAGAAAGTGAAGGCAAACATTTTCTTTCCACTGAAATGAACACAAATATTCCATCAAGCTCCGTTTCTCTACTTACTGTTAAGATGGATTTGCTAGTATGTGGGGAAAGCCAGCATCAAAAAAAGGCTACTTTTTGTTTTTGTTTGTGTTTGTTTTGCAGCCCCGCACCGCCACACCTCAGAGTTTTCTATTAGCCCCAAAACACTCCGGTCTAGACTCTAGACACCAGCAAGGTTCATGACCACATATCCAGGACTAAGCACATGCTCTGTACTTAAAAAGCTCCCAGTACATATTTTCCAGAAGAGATGAAGAAAAGAGGAGGGAGGCAGGGCATTTCCTACAGGATAAGCAAGTGTCTGCTGAGGGAAGAACACAGCCATTCCCATAAGGGAATCCAAAGAATAGGCTGAACCACATGAAACCACCAATGGTTCTCCATTTTTGAGCTAAAAAAGCAGTAATTTCATGCAATCCAATCTAACCTCTGATCCTCCTCAATGAGCTTCCCTATTCCATGCTATTATTGTAGGAGGCATGGGAAAACTTCCTCTTCACTCTCCAAGCTCAATGAAAAATCAACTAAAGGCAGATTAATAGGAGAAAAAGCAAATATATTAATATGAACAGAAGTCTCACAAAACAAAAGAACTCAAAGAAATGGCCAAATGGGTGAAGCTTTTTCTGAGGTTACAGAAAGAACGGGGGCTTGGAGTGTTACTGAAAAGGGATCCCGATCCAGACCCCAGGAGAGGAGGGTTCTTGGATCTCACACAAGAAAGAATTTGAGGTGAATTCGTAAAGTGAAAGCAAGTTTATTAAGGAAGTAAAGAATTAAAAAATGGCTACTCCACAGGCAGAGCAGGGGCATGGGCTGCTCAACTGAGTATACTTATAGTTATTTCTTGATTATATGCTAAATAAGGGGTAGATCATTCATGAGTTTTCCAGGAAAGGGGCAAGCAATCCAAGAAGTCATAGTTCCTCCCCTTTTTAGACTATATAATAACTTCCTGGTGTTGTCATGGCATTTGTAAACTGTCATGGTGCTGGTGGGAGTGTCTTTTAGCATGGTGATGCATTATAATTAGCATATAATGAGCAATGAGGATGACCAGAGGTCACTTTTGTCACCATCTTGGTTTTGGTGAGTTTGGGCAGCTTCTTTACCTCAACCTATTTTATCAGCAAGGTCTTTGTGACCTGTATCTTGCGCTGACCTCCTGTCTCATCCTGTGACTAATAATATCTAACCTCCTGGGAATGCAGCCCAATAGGTGTCAGCCTCATTTTACTCAGCCCCTGTTCAAGATGGAATCACTCTGGTTAAAATGCCTGACAGGAGCATAGCCAACAACAGGTTATGATGGTACCTCAAGTTATGATGACAGGACAGGTTATGGGAAGGGGAGGAGTCCTGGCTAGCAAAGGTTGCCTCATGATGCAGATGAAACCTCACATGGGTAGCAGCCCTCAGAGAGAATGAATGGATGGTAAATTTTTTTTCAGACCTTTATAGGTGTCAGACTCTCAGTTAATCTTGCCTAGATCAGGACAAGGGAGGGCCTTAGAGAAAGCCTGGCTGCATTAATGCAGATTCCCTACAGATGCAAATCTCCCCTACAAAAGACAGCTTTTCAGCTATTCTTGTATTTCAAGCCCAGTGAATAGCCATCTTGAAATATGTCAAAGTATATTTCAGGATAAAATATTTTGGTTCCCTTCACTCTCTTTATCATCAATCCCTTATTCTGCTGCAACACTAACTTTATCCCTCTCCTTTGTGCCCTCACAGCCAACTGCCACATGAATGACCCATAGCACCTATAACTCAACATGCAGAAGATGGAGTCTGCATCCTTCCTGACAAATCTCTTCCTCCACCCATGTTCCCCACCTGGGCTAACAGCTCCAGTCTTCTCTTACCCTCCCTCTTGTGCTGCAACCATGGCAGCTAAAGTTTCTGTCCGCCTCGTGTCCCTTTCCCACATTCTGTTCTGGTTCTTGTAAGGAACCATCCCTGCCCTTGATGTCATGCTGTCCCCTGAGCTGCTCTGGGCACACCATTCCCTTAGCTCGGTGACTAGTTCAAGGATATGTGCAGGCCATGGCAAGGTCATCTACAGTCTTCTCTGGGATGATGTCGGGATCTTAAGAAGTTCAGTTCTGCCAAAGGAACTAAGCTAGGAGGGTGTGGGCTGCAGCTGCTGGCCACTGTCTCATAGATCACAGAGAAAGGGCTATTATGCAGAGCTCAACGTAGGGAAGGCAGAGCCAGGACAGAGACAGAAAGGAAAAAAAGAGGCCTTCTGACAATGTTTGAGCCCCTGAATCCAACAATGCCTGCAGTATGCCACTCCTAGACATCCCAGTTACTTGAGCTATCCCTTTCTTTTTTTGCTTAAGTTACTTTAAGTTGGGTTTCTTTCACTGATAACCAACAGCCCACTGAGACACATCTATTCAAAACTATGCTATGTGTAACTTAAATCTCAAAATAACCTTCAAATAATTCTATAATATGGCCCAAGTACCTTCCTAACTCAACTTCCCTACCTGACAGTCAGAATACACATTAAATGACCTTTCCCAAATGAATATGCCCTAAAGTTTCCTGCCTCTGTCCCTTCTATTAAGACATTCCCATTACCCAAAATAAACAGCATCCTTTGAGCGTAAAACCCCCACATTCCCTACAAAACCTTCTCAGACATTTCCAAGGGAAAAACTGTTAAAGAAAAACTTCCTAGACAGAAAGTGTCTCTTCCTCTCTACTACTCACTTAGAATACTACTTGTACCTTTTGCTGGAACATTTTTCAGTCTCTTATGTAACTTCTTGATAGATATGTCTGCACCTTCAACTGTGAATTCTTAATGGGCAGAGCCTTATGCATAATAATAAATGGTTGGTGAAATGAATAAGCAGGCAAGCTTCTTGCATTCAAGAAACATTTGCTGCTGATGATGTCACAATTCATTTAATTCACTGTCTATGCTTTTTCCATAATTTTTTTTTTCAACTTTTAGATACAGGGGGTACATGTGCAGGTTTGTTACATGGGTATATTGCACCCAGGCAGTGCCTAGTACCCAAGACATAGTGTTTTACCCCATCCCCTCCTCCCTTCCTCCCTCTAGTAGTCTGCAGTATCTAGGTTGTTCCCATGTTTACATCCATAGGTGCTCAATATTTAGCTCCCACTTATAAATGTGAACATGTAATATTTAGTTTTCTATACCTGCATTGGTTTGCTTAGGATTATGGTTTCCAGCTCCATCCATGTTGCTATAAACAACATGATTTCATTCTTTTCATGGCAGCACGTATTCCATAGTATATATATACCACATTTTCTTTATTTAATCCACCACTGATGGGCACCTAGGTTGATTCCATGTCTTTGCTATTGTGAACAGCATAGTGATACACATATGAGTGCATGTGTCTTTTTGGCATATGATCTATTTTCCTTTGGTTATATACCCAGTAATAGAACTGCTGGGTCGAATGGTAGTTCTAAGTTCTTTGAGAAATCTCCAAACTGCTTTCCACAGTGGGTGAACTAATCTGCATTCCCCCCAACAGTGTATAAGGGTTCCCATAATTTTTTACATTAATTCTTCTCTGAGCTTTTAAGAATAAATAATTAAGTTATTGTGATTATTGGGATAGCCTCCATGTGGTGTTGAAAACTCTGCAGCTCTTTCAGTATTTCCCACAAACAAGATATATAAGGAAGACTCATTGGAAACCAATATAACCCTGCTAAATTCAAGCTAAAAAGCTTTAACTACTCCACAATGAACAGAAAGCGCAAATTTCTAGTCAACGCAACCAGGCCACTAGCAATATCTCCTATTTATTTTTCCAGCTTCTTGTCCTGGTGCTCTTGTTCTCACACTCAAATAGTTGTTCTTCCAACTTGCCTGGGTAAAGCGTGGAGCAGTGAAACGTCATGATGTTGCTTGGTGAACACACACCTCTTCCACCCAATTTGTAAAACATTACAAACAATGACATCATTTTACTATGGGAAGCAGGGACAATTTTATTAGCAGAAAAGATAAAAGTTAGGAAGTAATATGCATCACCACAAGCATGCCTATCCAGGAAAAAAAACAGGACATAAAATTTAGCATATATAGCTGATACAGGTTTTTCCATCATTTACTAGTTTGCTTTTACCATCTGCTTGTAGACAAGCGAAACACTAAAAATGAGAGAATATCACTCATTAAAGTAGTAGCTTATATTTATTATCTTAAGAGTTGAATAGTGATACAGCCCGAAGACCATCCATGGTCAAATGGAGCACAGTGAAAACCACAGCGTCCTCCATTCTCTGTGTAGGCTGAACAAAGCTCTAACTTAATGATGTTTCAATGCCATAAGCATTTTAAGACTGGGGAATTCTATTATAAACCTGAAATGGTACTTATTAAATCAATAAAGAGAGGAGAGAATAAATTGTATGTGTTAAATTCAAGAATATTCTCTATTTTAAGGACAGCTACTAAAAGCAACTGTAATAAACTAAGGAAGTCTAAATTCACTCAAACGACTACAGGTGTCCATGAAAGGTAAATATGTCTCAAATTGATAACTCTGCTACTTAGTACTATCTCTGTTTTCCGACACTGAAAGATGCTGGTGCTCAGAAAATGATACAACAAAATAAAGGCCTCAAAAGGAGCTCTCTCTGCCCTCCTGTCTCTGGTCTCTCATTCTCCTTTGAAGCAAGCCACAGAAACTAGAATCCCTCTTTCCCAAGACAGGTCATAGAAACTAGAATCCCTTTTGCCCAGAACTAGCCATAAAACCTAAACGTATTAACTCTTCTCCGCTCTCTGTATAAAAACTGGCCATAAAGAAATTATCTGAACTACCACGTTTGATTGTAGATCATAAGATGCCCATTCCAGAGAGAGTCCTGCACCATACCCAGAAGGAAGGAGAACATGCTCAGAGAGGCCAGGAAGAATCTAGACAGACAGGCCTTGCTGGGCTTCCCCATTCAGTCAGTTGGCAATCAATCATATCCTTTTAGTCCATTTTTTTTTTTTTTAAGACGGAGTCTCACTCTATCAGCAGGCTGGAGTATAGTGGTGCGATCTCTGCTCACTGCAACCTCTGCCTCCCAGGTTCAAGCGATTCTCCTGCCTCAGCCTCCCGAGTAGTTGGGACTACAGGTGCGCGCCACCACACCCAGAGAATTTTTGCATTTTTAGTAGAGATGGGGTTTCAGCATATTGGCCAGGATGGTCTCGATAGACCGTATGATCTGCCTGTCTTGGCCTAGTCCAATCATATTTCTGCAAAGCTGACCATACTTTGTTGAACCTAAGCATAAAAATGGACAGTTTATCTTGTATCTTTGGGTCTTCATTCTGAAGGCTCTCATGTGATATAAAAATGTGATCAAACAAATTTGTATGCCTTTCCTCCCATTAATCTACCTCTTGTCAGTGATTTTCAGTGAACCTTCAGGGGTGACAGGGAAGTTTTCCCTTGGCCCCTACAAAGGGAAAGTAGCCATTATCAGATGAACTTCTTAAATCATACTTAAATGACTACTTACACAAAATGCTAGATGGAAACCTGTGATGAGTTAGGTCAACCAGACAGAAGAAAAATTTAAAAAGAAAAATAAATTTGTAGAGATTTGTCTACAATAGGCTTGAGCACTTCTGGAAGAGAATAAATAAATCCATCATTAGAAGGTTATATAACTATCATCCATATATGGGGGAGAGAGGAAGTATTGCGGCTGATTTATATCAAACATTCACTAAGTAGTAAGGGAATATTTCATTTAAGCCCCATTATTTCATAGTGTTCAGATTTAAACCATTATATATCTCATCAATTGGGGTAGAGATCTTGATTTTTATAAACCTAAAAGTAGAAACACAAAGCTAACTTCTGTAATAAATGTACAATTTGGGGAAATACATGAAACCATTTGAAATGTAATAAAAGTGAATAATCTTTACCTATCCATTTAGGTAATTTGCTGTATTCAAGTAAACACAACTTCTATCAATTTTCTCAGCAGCAATGTATTAGAACCAAAGATGACAGTTCTATAAACATAGCAGAATATACTCTTCTGGAGGCTTACTCTTATTTTCTAGCTAAGTGCCTTTCTCCCCACAGTAAAAGAAGATATTTACAGTCTCATCTATGGAAATGGTCATAGGATCACCACAGAACAATTCAGACCTCATTATATAAGCACAGATGAAGACCTACAGTGTCTAAGGGGCAGTGGGGAAAGGGACAGGCCAATGGTTAATGCATAATGGAAACTGATCCAAAGAGAACAATTTTCTCCTCTAATATTCTCTCTCCTCCTCTCCCTGTGTTTCTCATCTCCAAAACTACTTCCTACTCCAAGAAACAGCTTGATACTAGAAGCTCTGAGCGAGGAAAAGAGTAAAGTAAAACGATGAAACCATACAAAGAGAACAAAGATTGTGGAGCTACACAATCCTGGAAGCCCCATTCTCCATAACAAGGTTCCCTTAATCTAAAACCTACCAAGGGAGGCAAACACAGAGAAGAAGCTGCTAAGAGTGCTGATACTGAACATGCAAATCAAAGGGCTTATAGCAACAGCAGAAAGTAAAGATGGCAGGTTTGGTAATAACACAGCTACTGACTTGCAAACACTCCAAAAATGCTTGCTGAACTGAATTAAATAGTTCACAGCTTGAAGTAGGAAAAACCATGATGAGCAAGACTGGAAAAGGTGGTACCTCTAATCTGTAAAAATAATAACAGCAATAAAGAGAAAACTATGGAGGAAATAGAGTTGGAATATTTCAAAACAAAAGGCCAACACAAAAAGAAGATAATATTTACTTAGCTTGGCTTCATCAGCTAACTCAGAAAAATCCCGCATGAAAGCAAAGCACAAGACTCGGTTTCTCCTTGAGATCCTGTTTGTTAGCTCTGTCTCCGCACAGCGATACAGTTTGCACAGGGAATTCTGCCACAGTTCTGCCACCTGTACTCTGATATTTTCCAGTGATCATGTGGGTCCTCTCTCTGTGTCCAGAGGACTCAATTAAAAAGACATTCATAAATTGAATGTCTAGGTTTCACACATCCACATCCTCAGAAGCAGGTGTCCATTATAATGTATTTATTAATATTTTATTAGATGTCATTTTATCTACACAAGTCCATCATCACCACAGTTATTACCAGGGAGTCCTAATGCAAAGGGCAGTTGAAGGGCACCTGGCTTCCTCCCAAAAGGCTCCAAAGACCGAATGACTCCAACCTGTGTGTTCGAGATTCACAGGAAGAGCTCATCATGTAATCACACAAATCAGAAAACTGAAGAGAAAAATAAAATGGGTCAAAATATCAACTCACACAAAAACAGCTACTCTAAATGACTTAAAATTTCTTTTAATGAAGAATTTTAAAAAAGCTTCTATAGAAATAACAAGATATTCTTCCAGGCATGAAAGCTTTCTCTTCTAGAGCCACCCAAGAAAAACACACTTGTGATTCTTCATACACAGAAAACAAGCAAACATCATCACTACCTAGTTACAATGCAAAATTGCTGGGAAAACAGGAGTGAAACAGGAGTCTTTGTCACAAACAGCATCAATTACATAACCAATCGGATGCTGTCCCTTCATACTGGGCACATTCCCAATCAGGGGAAAGAACACTGGTTGGCTTTTTAAGCGAATAATGATAAAGGCTGTGTCTATTATTTTTGGAGTATGTCTACACAGCTGGTGTCATGGGCCTTGATGGTAAAAGGAAACAGACATACAAGGGTAGGGAGACTGAGGATGACGGTATCACAGGAAGGTGGGATGGGAGGGGCTGTGCAGCTGTATTTCACAACTTTATTACTTTTACAATACAAAAAGATTACCTTGACTAATCTTTATTATGAACACAAAACCCATCTGACTTTTTAAAAACTAATGAATTTATGCAGCCATTACACGTGCCCTAATTATTCAAACTGCTACATAAAGTATGAACTGATACACCAGGTACAGATTTAGATGTTCAGGACACAGGAGTCAACAGCCCCAGTGAAAATGCCACACTCCAGGAACTCTCTTACACATCCCTCCCACATGGCCCCACACGTCTATCACCACACATACGAGGTATCTGACCCATTTCTGTAATACTAAGTTCATAATGAATCAAGTCTAGTTCTGTCTCATTTAGCACCTTTCCCGTATGTCTTAAAGTTGTGGTTCTCAAAAAGTATGAACCACGGGCCCCTTAGGATCCCCAAGGCTCTTCAACTGGATCTGTGAGGTCAAACTAGAATTCTAAAGCTATTATTTGCCTTTTTCTACAGCATCAACAGTACAAGAGCAACAGCATGTAAAAATGTGTGTACCTTACCACACAGCAAGGCAGTGGCCCCAGACTGTACTTACTAGCTGTCATCTTACCACATAACTGCAGTTAAAATATTATTGTCCTTGATGGAGGATATGATTTGGCTGTGTCCCCACCCAAATCTCATCTCGAACTGTAGCTCCCATAATTCCCTTGTGTTGTGGGAGGGACCCAGTGAGAGATAACTAAATCATGGTGGCGGTTTCCCCCATACTGTTCTTGTGGCAGTGAATAAGTCTCAAAAGAGCTGACGGTTTTAGAAGGGGAAATCCCTTCCACTTGGCTCTCACTCTTCTCTTGTCTGCCACCATGTGAGATGTGCCTTTCACCTTCCACCATGATTGTGAGGCCTCCCCAGCCATGTGTTACTGTGGGTCCATTAAACCTCTTTCTTTTGTAAACTGCCCAGTCTCAGGTATGTCTTTATCAGCAGCATGAAAACAGACTAATACAATGGAGAAGTAAAAAACTGATTTTATTATGCCTTGACTCTTCAGCACACACACACTATGACTCTGTGTGATGGAAGGGAAAGCCCTGTTGCAGCATATATTGGTGGCTGTCGCAAGGGTCAGCACCTGTGGGGTGGACCTATGAGGTGATGAGCCACTTTTCTTCATTGAACCCAACCTTGTACTTGACAGAGCGATATATAAAACAATGATTATTCAGACAAGGCTATCTGGCAGGTATTTTAAAGAAAAGAAACAAAATGGGCCCATTTTCGAGGAAAACAGTAAAATTAAGCTTTTATGAAAATTTTAGACTTTCTTAAAACTTGAATAACCACTGTGATCTTGACAATTTCCCTACACTTAAGAATTTTCTGATTCATGACAAGAATTTTTTATATTACAAGTGAAATGTATAAACATTTGGGAGATTTTCTAAGTGGCCAATGCATGATATTCAAAATAATACATAAAACAGAGTTTTTAAAGTTCATAGATAGGGTTTCAGGATCTACATACATCTCGACCAAACTTTGAGATACCACTTCTCTAGTGTTATATCAAAGAAGATCCACTATTATCTGAAAGGAAATTCAAAGACTCCCTTTTCCAACTACAAACCTGTGTGAGGCTAGGTTTTCTTTGGTTGGATGGCAACCAGAGCTACATATCACAACAGACTGAATGCGGATGCAAGGCAAGAAACCAGCCGTCTTCTAATAAGCCAGATACTAAAGATATTTGCAAAAAATAACGAAGCGTACCTCTCATTAAGCGTCTTTGTTTTGGAAAATAGTTATTTTTCACGAAAGTATTATTTATGTTAACATACAGGTGGGTATATTGTTACTTTAAATTCAATAATGATTTCTAAGATCCCTTTTTTATTTCTAATATGATAGATTACGTGATTGATAGAACTCACATAAACAAAAGCTCTTTGGAGTCCTCAATTATTTTCCAGAGTGTAAAAAAAAGGCATGAGACTAAAGTAATTGAGAAGCACTATCTGAAAGAAACATTTAGGTGGCAGTTCCCACATGGAAACACAGGGGCAGGTTTATGGAAAATAATTTGAGACATAAAGTAGGTGAGCTAAAATTTCCTCATCATCAGGTGACAAAACGCAGTTTCATTTCAATTCATTAAGCCAAATACATATTCATTGAGGTTTCTCTTTAGGGTCAGACAATGATTAAACTATTTAAACATCTGGATCTCCATTAATATTCTATCAATTTCCCAAATGACTAGTCTTGTGTAACACTACAGTAACACAGTATGTAAATTCACCCAATTAGCTCACTGGTACTTGTATACTCTCCCAAATCCACTAACATTCACTACATTGTCTTTTGCCACCATTGGCTGAGAGACTTCTCACTGAATGATTGATTTTCTGCCAATTAATTACCATAATTAAGATTCAGTTGAGCTTCTCTTCGCAGAAATTTTTTTTTCCAATCTCACTTCTCTTGTCCCCTTTGGAGTCTGTTGGGGAATCAAAATAATTGGAAACCTAAGGATAAGATACTGAGTTCTAAAAATATCCTTGGCATAACTTACAAATAACTCAGTTGTCAGACACTTAAATGGGCAAAGCTCTGTTCTCCGCTGGATTCCACACTTGGATGCTTTTCACCCGATCTTTCCTCAACTCTCTATCAACAACTTTACTATAGGAATCTAAGACAAATCCATTTTACTGAACCCGGGGAAAACTGGTAAGTGCATTCACGTATAGGCTTCTGTTAGAAAAATGGCATGCTTGAGGTATAAGAACTATAAAAAAGAAAAAACAATCTCCTTATCTATAGTAAGGCATATGCGTTTCAGGAAAGGAAACACAACTTCTAATTCCTGAAACAATACTTGCACAGCTAAACAGACACTTCCTGCAGCAGTACAGAAACCATCCAGCCAAGGAGGACGAATCACAGCAGAACAGGAAGTCATCGCTCTATCTCAAGTCAAGGGTTCCTCCTCTGAGGGCTTCCAGAGCCCAATAGAGTGTGCCTGCAATCCAGCGACGCAAGCCGGGAATTCCACCTCTCCTATCCTCTTCCCCACAAGGGAAGTCAAGTCCCCAGACACCTTGCTAGAGCACACCATGGAAGAGACAGTCCTCACCTCCCCATTCCCACAGTCTCTCACCTCCACCTCCAGGGCCCTCCCACACAGGCTACGCAAAACCCCCTCAAGAATTTATTCTTGACTTTATTTCTCTAATAAAATGACTCTTGACTTTATTTCTCTAAAAGGTGTGTGCCACCAATTGAGCAGTGAGATTCAATAAAGCTCCATTTATTTTTGTATAGAACTTGAGTCTGAAGAAAGTAAATAAATTAAACCCAACTTAATAAAGTTGAAGAAGAAATAAGAAATTTAACTCAGTGATACCACCAGCATTTTAACAAGACTGCTGGAAGAAAGTGAGCTGGAGTTCATACACACTGTATTCTGGAAAGCAAAGGGTATGGAGGAGAAACACAGTGGACCTGATGTCACATGCTGATTCAGACCCCAGCTCTCGGGCCCTACCTACTTCCTGAAGGGGAACGTGGCTTAGAGAAGCACATGGCATCTGGCCTCGCCCATGGAACCAGCCACACACAAATTAGTTCCATCCCTGCATTCCTCCCAATATCTCTACCACCACAAAAAAACAAAAAAAGGAAAAAAAAAAATGGTCCTGCAGTGAAATAATGAGATCTTCCAACTAACAGCAGACCAAAGTCAGTCATGATATCGAACAGTGAATTCTTTACCATGCATTAGACAAAAGAAACTGGATTAGAGAAGTGACTCTAAGACAGAAATGAAACCCACCCCATCAACCTAAAATGCAGACAATACAAACAGGAAGGACTGTGCTTTGTAAGAGTTTCCTCAACATAGTTTACAACAAACAAAAGGGAATAAACCTTGATCAAGTTAAAGGGCTGGTTAAAGGAAAGCCTGGTAAATCAGAACACAGTTGATTTCAAGGTGTGTGTCCATTTTCCGGAGTGCAGCCAACACGGGAGCAGTGATGAGTGCTCACCACCTCTCTTGGCCTTACTGACCTCCAGCACCCTATCTGAAAATAGCAGCCCACATAGAACAATGGAAAAACGGCCAAAAGCATTTAAATGGAAACAGTTAGTTAAACAAAAATTAGTAACTCGGCCTATTACAAAAATAGTTCACATGTGATTCCCTATTTCCTTGACCAAATTGGAAAATAATTTAGCTGTTTATATTTCAGAGAGATCAACACACACGTACTCAAGTACTGACATTTCCATATTGGTCATGACGGGATCAGTCCTGTAAGGTTTGCTACTCATGAGTACTGTGCTGCCCATTACTTCTACACCAAACCCAGCTCCTCCCTGGGTCTGCCTGGGGTGGGCAGTGGAGCCCTTGGGCCAGCAGCCCCCACCAGGGCCAGGAATGTGGCTGCCTCTGGCTGGTCTCCAGGGAGGACGAGGTTTAACTTTTAACCCAGAATGGCATAGCCGTCTGGCACCTCTGCCTTTTGTTGTGTGTTGCCTTTAAGCTCTCTCTTCAGGCCTTGTGATGCAGTTTACTGACTGGCATGGTTTTCTCTCAGTTTTCTAGTCTCCTTAGTGAGGCCACGTTAGGGCAGAGTCTAAGAAAATCAAAAAGATGCAGTACCTTATGACAAGGAGAGGGGAAAATGCTTCCGAGCCCTTGTACCAATAAACTCCTGACCAAGGAGTCAGTGAACCGAGGTTGCTCTACTTCAAAATCCAGTTTATCCTGGCCCAGGAGGAACAAGAGTCACTTCTTATGTTTTAATTTTTAATTTACTAGAACTGGCTGAGACTCTTGCTTAAAGAAATAAGAACACAGTTGAAATGGCAACAGCCTACACCTGTAAGTGCCGCCTGCCATCATAAAGGGCCACTTCTATGGGTGTTTCTACTGGGACTGAGCCCTTGTGTCCCTTTTTTCCCACTAATCACTCCTAGGAAGGGGCTACCAGAATAAGAAAAAGAAGGAAAACATGACTGAATTATCTATTGCCACTATTTTACTACTAAAAATAAACTACCAGAGAAAAGGAAGGAAAAAAATATAAAGTTATCAATTCTTTACACACACACTTACTTAGAGGCTGTCTGAAAGCAAGAGGAATATTTAGCACAGACATTTGCAGACACTTACCGTCAGAATTAAAATGGGAAGCTGCATAGATAGAAGTCACTGAATAATTCGCCGTGAAGACAATTTTCCTCCGCTGTCTGCCAGATACAATTACTTTCACTCCATCTCCAGAGGTAAACACATCTCAACTGGTATAGCTGAATGAGACCACCTGCCACTTGGTTTGCAAAGGTTCTTAATTTGGGGTAAAATTGTAGCCACCTAAAACGTTCAGATCCAAAAATACAAGTATTCTTTTATAAATCAAGTCTGTGATCTTAAATCAAATTAACTGGTTTATATGTGAAAATAAAATAAAAAACTGATTTACCATGTAGTCTATACACTCCTTGCCCTCAGGTATTGAAAGACTAAGAAAAACTTAGTGAATCAAAGAAAGGAATGTTTACTGTTACCCCAAAACTTTGTAAACGGCTAGGTTTTCTAGAACTAAACAACAACAACAGATCTTTTTTAACCTTTCCATAAAGAACCTTAGAAAACTTCTAATAAAACTAATTTAATATAAAATTAAAATGAGCACTAATATTTCAAGCTTCAGTTTATCCTCTCTGAATGTTCACAGAAAAAAAAAAGGTGCAAATGCCCTTTTCTTCTCTCCTTAAATCCTCTATTTCATAGTCTTCTGCTGTACGACTAGAAAAATGGAAGAAGGGGAAATTAGTCCCAAGTAATGAAGAGAATCAGTTCCCTGTAATTCCTGACCTCAGGAGATTCTCAGTTTTAATAGTGGTGCAGGTGCTGGACACATCCAGGTAAATCCAAATTTTTACCTGGGCTGAACACACCCAAGTAAATCCAAATGACTTAGGAAACTCAGACAGCAGCTGCAAAATGACTCTGAAGACAGCGTGTTCAGGGGCTGCATAAATTATTACATATTGTATCACACATTTACAACAAATACAAAACATCACATTTAAGAAAAACAATAATATATATTTTTCTAAAAGTCCTAAGTCAAATATTCAACTCTCTCATAGAGATATCTTTAAAATGTTAAAATGAGGTATCTGGTCAATTCCTGTTTAACAAGCATGAGTAATAATGATGGGCTACATTTCCTGAGTCCTTTCTGCAGCCTGGGAGAAAGGCTGGGGTGAGGAACCCGCTCAGCACGCACAGGCTGTGTGCTTTCAGCTTCTGCGCTAACACCTTTTTCTAGATGTTCCTGAACATAAGCAGGATATTAATGGGGGTGCTTCATAAGGCCTAACCTGGAGACATTACATTTTTTTAAATGTAGCTCACAGCATAAGAATTCTGAAACCAATCTCAGGCTGGAGTGCAGTGGCGCGATCTCGGCTCACTGCAGACTCTGCCCCCTGGGGTTCAGGCCATTCTCCTGCCTCAGCCTCCCAAGTAGCTGGGACTACAGGTGCCCGCCACCTCGCCCAGCTAATTTTTTGTATTTTTAGTAGAGACGGGGTTTCACTGCATTAGCCAGGATGGTCTTGATCTCCTGACCTCGTGATCCGCCCGCCTGGGCCATCCCAAAGTGCTGGGATTACAGGCATGAGCCACCGCGCCCGGCCTGCTTTTCATAAAATGATTTGTTATGGTTTTATTCAAATGATTACACAGAAACAATCCGAACTATCTATAAAATGTCACTAAGTATCTTAGAAGTCAGAGTGGCCAGCATTTTCCAACAAGTTGTTGAACTTAAATGAAAAGATACAAATTCTCAGTAAGGTACACACACACAAAAATAAACAAATAAAAACAAAAACATCCCACTTAAATCGTGTGAAATAAGCAATATTCAAAACAGGAATAGGTCTTTAGAAAAGTCACCTTTCAGCGAATGGTTGCACCGCCCTCACCTAAGGGGCCTCTTTATACTCTGTGGACATCCAGGGCAGACCCTGCTTGGGCAGGCACAGTCTAAATGGCCCAGCCTCAAAGCCACAAGGGCAAGCTCAGGCCCCTCAGTCAGCCCTGCTCAGCTGGCTCCTGCCCTCCTGCCCTCCTGCCCAAGCAGTGGGACCTCTGACCCTCTAGTAATCTCTAACCTCCTGTCTCCGACAAGCCTGACCTCAGCCCCCTGTTAATTCTCAAAACCCCACCCTGGCAGCATCCTCAGCACTCCCCTCCAGTATTCTGATGACCTCACTCTATCTGCCCAGTCGGACTAGAACAGGCTTGTAGAGCGTGACTCCTACTGATTCCATGGAACTGATAACACAAGAAGTGAAGGTAAAACATGAACGAAGGAGAGCGTTGCCACCAGAGGGGAAAGGAGATAGTGGTAGAGCTGATACAGGCAGAGCTGGCTGTGGGGAAAAAGCAAGGAATAAAAATCAACAGCTGGTGCTAAGGAGAGAGTAAAAACAAAGGGAAAAGTTGAGTCAGAGGAGCTGGTGTCAAAGATGAGCACACAGGAGAGACGTGAGTGAACACTGAGCGGAGCCAGGGCGAGGACTCCTGCCCTCGCCTCATTTCATGTTCATGATCACCCACAGCCATCACTCTGTCTGGAGTAGCTATGGCCAGATAATTTTTATTTCTTCAGTTTCCATCCTCACTCTCCTTCTGGGAAAAACAAATACCTTGGGACCAGTGCTTAAGGGAGTCAATTTCAATGCCCCTTTACCCAGCCTCTTTCTAGCTATTCAAGGTTTTTTTTTAAAAAAATCAATAAGCTCCATTGTTCCCACCAAAGTTTTTCCAGCTCAACAACCCTAAAAAGTCCTAGTCTCCTAAATTTAATATGCTCATTCTTAGATCTAATCAGAACCTCCCCTGAAATACTCTAACACCATTTAACTTTTCTGTAAAGCCTACAGGTAATGCCCAAGCACCTCAGGTCTCAGGCAGGCCAGTGGTGTTCCACTGAGGCTACACTGTACCATCACCTGAAGATCTGCAGTGCCCACACCCAGGCTGCACCCATTCCAATTAAACCAGAAGCTCTGCAGGGGCCCAGGCATCCGTTTTTGTTGTTGTTTCCAATGCTACCAGTGATTCCAATATGGAGCCAAGTTTGAGAGGGCACAAAAGAAACACAGCAAAGGTGCCCATTCTGAGGAACAGGAACAGCTACACAACCGTGGCTAGTTGCTAGTGATGACTTACCTTGCTTACCACTTTTCAACTGCCCCTTCCCTTAGTAATAAGTGATCTTGCTAGGTTGAAATCACTGGTCCACTGGCTAGTGAGGTCTGACCCTCAGTGTCTTCCCAGTCACCAACTCTCTCATGCATACAAAGAATACTTACCCCTCAGCTCATCTAATTTCCAGTCCAACGCGCACAAAGCTTCGGGGCAACGAAGAAGGCCTTCACTCTAATAAACTGGCTAGAAATAAAATTAAATTAAGCCATAAAAGAGAAAAATGCGAAGTCTGGGCCCCAAACTACAATTGAAGGTCTAGCAAAGGGCGGCCAGAGGTCGGAAAGCACACCACCCTTTGTGCTGGGCTGTCACTGCTGCACCGGGCGGCTTCTGACTCCTTTCAGCTGTCACATTCCTCACAAAGGAGAGAAGGCCAGGGGTCCAGACGTTCCCCCCAGCACACTAATCTCATTCCACCCGGCTCAAACTCTGCTCTGGGTCTGCAAAAGTCATCTTTTGTGGTCCCCCCACAAAAGAGGATTTCAGATTCCTGACTTTCATATAAACTGTCTAACTTTCAATCAGGAGGGAATGGTGGACTATGCTTAGGTAGAGTCTGTGCTACGAATGACCATTTTCTTCCAAGGCTCATTCAAAAAGGAAACCCTTTTTAAGGTTTTAGGATTATTTGGAATTTACGCTTTTGTTCCTTTAAATGTTTCAAAGAAAACCTATTTTCATTAAGAATAGATGGAAATCATCTTTCTAATGCTAGTACAGAGGATCGAATGGGTCCAAATACGTTAACCAAATGAAAATATTGCTTTCCACAATGGTTGACAATTACCTTAGAGTTCCACTGCCCATAGAGTTCACTGGAAAAAAAGTGAGTAACTTCCCTTGCTCTTTTCAAAACCGTTCAGCTTCATGAATGATGCCTTTGGGATGCTATTTGTAAGAGGTTTTAAGCGGAAGATGGGGGTGAGGGTGGAGGCTAGACACAAAGAAGAGGAGAAAGAAAAGAAGGTTCTAGCTTAAAACTAACCAGGATTCTGGAAAGTCAAAGGGCTAGTCTTGAAGTGGTTTTGCTGATGCCCAATTCAGGCTTACCCTGAATATACTGCACACTCTTAGCTCACTGCTCACTCTCTCAAATCCATTTTCCCTCATGAAACAACACTAAACATACAGAACATCACACTAGAAAAGTCTCCCCAATGCTCACATGCTATAAGAAAACTGCCCTATGTGTTTTCCATATGTGAAACGAATTTCAAACATACACTGCCACTGAGGCATCTTCTGCTGAAATTTAACTCCACGTGAGAGCTCCATCAAAGCAGAACTGGGCCCCAAATCACCAACAAGGAAGAACCCTAACATAATTCTTTGGTTGCTGAATTTATTCATGCTATTATAAGACATTTAGAACTGCTTACAGAAAAATAAACTGTTAAATATTTCTTGTTTTATCATTTTGTCAATAAATACATTCTAAATATCAATGTTCATATGAAGGAAGGGTAAGATGTTTAGCTACTTGAATTAAATAAATACTCTATTAAATTTCCAGTAGTTAACCTATTTGTAGAAAGAACAGCTTCTTCTTATTAATATTGAAACAATCACTAAAGGGAAGAAGAGTTTTTGAGAAGCCTGTTAGTGAGAAGTGCTTCTTCCCCACTTCTCCTGTGAGGGGCTCGATGAGTTAACTCTGGGACTCTTCCACTCCTGAGAAGTGCAGGGACTTATCTGATTAGAAAATGGTTCATTCCCAGCCTCCTCCTGCTCCAGGACCAGGCCCCCATGCAGGCAACGTGCCACCTGGGCCCGTAAGTTAAATGGCCTAATCCTGAGACTCTGCTGGCAGGACCATTTGGTTTTCACAACAAGCTGTGGCCTCCAACCTTGCCTCTATCAGTGATAAATGATTATGTGGGCCTCTACTTTCACTTTCCTTATGGTTTTTAACTTTTTCAAAGCTTGGGCAAGAAGAGGGTTCTATGAGCATCACAGAAACCCCAACATCTGTGAATGGGTAACAGTATCAATTTCCCTTCCCAAAAGGGCACTTAACCTAACAATGCACCTGTGAATACAGCCAAAATTAAAACGTGGCATCAATACCCCACACACATAGGCCTGCAGGCCTGGATGGCAGCCCCCAAACACAAACAATCCAGAGGAAAAGGCACAAGGTGGGGATAGTGAACTGGCAGAGGCCAGGAGACTGCAGCCTCTATGGTGGGACTCAGGGGCCTGAACATCAACCTAAAGAAGTAACAAGATTTGGCCGGGCGCGGTGGCTCAGGCCTGTAATCCCAGCACTTTGGGAGGCCAAGGTGGGCGGATCTCGAGGTCAGGAGATCGAGACCATCCTGGCTAACACGGTGAAACCCCGTCTCTACTAAAAAATACAAAAAAAAAACAAAACATTAGATTAGCCAGGCGTGATGGCGGGCGTCTGTAGTCCCAGCTACTCAGGAGGCTGAGGCAGGAGAATGGCATGAACCCGGGAGGCGGAGGTTGCAGTGAGCCGAGTTCGCACCACTGCACTCCAGCCTGGGCGACAGAGCAAAACTCCGTCTCAAAAAAAAAGAAGTAACAAGATTTGATCTGGACTCGGAAAAATCACTCAGGCCCCTACTGTGATCCAGGCAAGAGAGGCTGATCTTGGCCCTGTAGTGACAGTGGAGACCTGAACAATTTCGGAGGTGGAATCAGAACTCCACACAGCATTCCACAGGAATTCCACACAGGAATTCCTTTTAGACAGGCTGAGTCTGAGGCACCCAAAAGAACACTTCCAAAGTGCAATACACACCTCACTTTTAAAACCTGTTCTCCACGTTTTCTTAAAGGAAGGCACACCTGCATGTGAGCCACAGACTGAATTTGAAACTAACAAAAGCTTGCCAATAATTGTGTCCTCATCCTCAGCATGGCCATGATCTCTTAATTTTCATTATCTGGCTCCCAAAGAGAAGTTTGTTCTGCTCAGTCAATGTTCCTTTTAAAGACAGCCTGTAGGCCAGGCTCTGTGGCTCATGCCTGTAATACTGACACTTTGGGAGGCCAAGGCAGGAGGATTGCTCGAGCCCAGGAGTTTGAGACTAGCCTGGGCAACGTAGTGAAACCCTGTCTCTTTAAAAAAAAAAAAAAAAAAAAATCAGCCGGGTGTGTGCTGGTGCGCACCTGTAGTCCCTGCTACTTGGGAAGACAAAGTGGAAGGATTGCTGATTAAGCCGAGGAGTCTGAGAGGTTGCAAGTAAGCAGTGATGGCATCAATGTACTCCAGCTGAGTGACAGAACGAAACCCTGTCTCTAAAAGAAAAGCAAAAATGACAGCTTGTAGCTAACTCAAAGACACCTGTTGTCTTTTGATTCATCCATAAAGCATTGGAAATAAATTATGCAGTGTCTTAGCCTGTTCAAGCTGCTATAACAAAATAGCATAAGCTAGGTAGCTTATAAACCAAGAAATTTATTTCTCACAGTTCTGGAGGCTGGAAGTCCAAGATCAGGGCACTAGCACATGCAGGGTCTGGTGAGAGCCTGCTTCTCTGATTCACAGAACGTCACCATCTTAAATGGGTCTCTTCCTCTCTTGGGCATCTTATAAGGGCATTTATCCAATTCAACAGGGCTCAGGCCTCATGACCTAATCACCTTCCAAAGGCCCCACCTGTCAATACCATCACCTTGGAAGTCAGGATTTTCAACATATGAATTTTGGGGGAATATAAATATTCAGACCAAGCGAGTAGAGACTGGTGAGCAGACTAAGATCAACAAGACAAATATGCCTCAGCTGCAGCTCAACTCCAGTGAAACAAGCCTGTTGCGTATGTGACAAACCCTCTACCCCTCAAAAAAAAAAAAAAAAAAGACTTCCAAATCCTGCGATTTTTAGCCACTACATTTAAATGTAATTCGACAGCTGCTTTATGGAGCAGTTTCCTTCAGAACCCCAAATCCATTCGATTCAATAACATTAGTTCCCTTAGCAAATAATGAGCATCCATTAGGTGAACAGCAACCGGCTCTATGCTTAAACTCTGTAACGTGACAAAACAAGGGCAAGGGTTCTGGATTCAGATTACATATTTAAAAAAAAAACAACAGTGGTGTCTGATCGTCTGGAACACCACAGCTTCTGCAAATACCACCCACTCTGCCTAAGCCGGTAACAGCTTAATGAGTCTGACAGTGGAGCCTATACCAAAAGCTTGCTCCCAACACCTGTATTCCCCCACTCTAAGTATACCACTCAGCGGGGCATCCAGGACAGCAAGATGCTGACTGCTCCTCAGCAAAGATCTGCCAATAAGAACTGTGGCCAAGGGCAAATTTTTACCTGTTGCAGGAAGTTGCATCATCTTCTGTACACTATCAAATCAAAATGTGTTTCCAATTCCAGGAGAAACTCACCAATCCACAGTGCAGATCCCTGTGTGCCCACCCTGTGTGACTCCACAGTAGGAAGCAGCTGTGATGACTTCGAAGTTCTGGTGAGTTTTGGTGAGAGTGGCTACACGGTGGGGTAGAACTACCCTCTAAGATCGGAGATGACCAATCATGCTTCCTAGTCCCCTGCTGTAGCCCCGGGCAGAGCTGTGTAAGATACATTTATGCCCACAGCTTCTTAGCAAGACCTGGGCCTCACACTAAGATGACTGCAGTCACATACAGCAAGGCCAGAGGACTGCTACAACACAGTCTGTCTGCTCTGCAGGAGTGCATGCTCGAAAATATTCAACAAACCATTTATTAACCACATATATTTACCTAGGCACCTCCTGTCCAAGAAATGCCTTCCTTAAAGTATGTTACGCAAACCTAACTGATGAAAAATTTAGCAACTAATGTACGAAGGATCAGGAAGCAAACACTTGGGCTCTGCTTGCCCATCTGCAGGGCTCCTGCCAGAACATGGGCACTAATCCATTGCCAGAGTTTAGTGCCTTTCTGGAGTGGCACCCTTGGTCCTGAACTGGCTCTGAAGGCAGGACCTTCAGCTTTGCTCGGTGCTTTTTGGGGATGCTTGAGAACTTTATGCTCAGTTCTGGAAGGAGCTATAAACTGATAGCAAGTTTGCATTTTCAAATGATGGGGCAGTGTTGGTGACAGAGTTAACAAAAAAAAAAATTCTTTTTCATTTCTGTGCTGTGCTATGGTAGCAGAATTAGAAAACACATTCTGAAAACAAGAATTTAAAAATCAACTCTTTTTTTCCAGCTATCCTCCCTAATAAGTTATAGCCATAATCAATACTCTCTTTTTATTTTTCATCAGGTATTTTTAACTTATTTTAGTTACTTCAAGCTTCCAACAGCTAGAGTACCTCATGTGGACAAAGCCTTACCTGCTGAGAAATGAAAGTTATGAGTGTGAAGGGATGAGGAAACTGGGTTACTGGGGTGACTGAGAATCAAACTGTTGTGTCTGAAACAAGCTTTTTTGTTTGATTTTGCTTTCTGCCCAAGGGTGTCTGTTTATATAACTTCTAAAAAAGGTAATAACCTAAATGAAGGAGCATGCCTGTTGGATGACATAATGTGGTTTATCTGTGATCTAGCTGGGGAACAATGGTCACCGGGCGACTTACTTCTATAGTGGGCAGGACGCTCACCCCGATCGTGCCCCACCCCCTGCCCCTCAGCACTCAGTTCCAGAGCAGCAGGTGGCAGTTGCTCCACGAAGACTCATGGAAGCCACTCATATGGAAGCCTCAGGGCACACACGTGACAGCCAGGCAGCCTGCATAGCAATGTCACCCCTGTCCTACAAAATGGGTTGTAGAATAACTGATAAAATCATGCAAGCTGCTATAAACAGTTATTGTGTCATGACAAAAATACTTTCACTCTTCCCAAAGGTAGAATGACAGTCCCTGTTTCCTGTGGCCAGTGGTGTCTCAAGTAAACCTATAGGCAAGAGCAGGTACCAACAACAGCCCCAAAGGTATCCCCTAAAGGAGAACAAGGGACCAGCCAGGGAAGTTATGCCAAGTTAGACTAGGGAGGAGGCCTATTCAGTCAGCCCCAAGGCCAGGCCCTGGGACACAGGCAAGATGAAGACTGCCTCATCCTAGAGTTGCAGTAGTCCAACAGAGATATTCAACTTTAGGGACTCGAAAAGTCTGTGTGCCCATTTTAAGGAGAGCTAATAGCTAACAGCTATGTTGCCCAGGCTAGTCTCAATCTCCTGGGCCCAAGCAATCCTCCTACGGAATCAATTTTGAGACCCTCACCTTCCCTATGCAACTCTTTCTGAAAACAGACGGGCATTCCTGTCTTTGCAACAGCTCCACTCTCCCTGAAATCTTATTATGGGGCATTCTTCCAAAGTTTTAAAAAACCTCAGGGCACCAAAAAAAGGATAATTCAAAACACTGATCATCAAGATGTCTTCTTTGATGATTAATTATGGCCAATGGCCCCTTGAATCCATATGGCTTCCAGTTTTTATGTGTCTTCAACACATTTCTGTTATGGGTGAAATCTGGCCCATTTGGGGATGTTCTGGATTCAGAAAAACTGAAGACATACAGGTTTAATGGCACAGATTCTCTTAAATATTTGTGAAATTCCACACCCCCAACACACCAAATGCCAAAATCTTCAAGCCAAGTTACAGAAACTTCAAAGATAACAATTTTACTTGTATTCTTTACAGTACATTTTTCAACCAGGTAGATAAAATCAATTATCTCAAATTCTATTGTAAAAGGTATATCAAACTAAGTCAATCTTCATATTATTTTCATCTCATAATATGTTTAACACTTCCTACTTGCTATTAACAAAAACATACTATTTATGATTTAAAATACGGGATGTCACCTTACAAGCATGTGAAGGAGTATATGGTTTTTTAAAAATTATTTCAGAGGGTGCAAAGACAAAAATCTTTGAAGACCATGCCCTTGAGAAAAGCCCTCGCATGGAGAAGGTGGCCTAGTAAACAAATGCTACAAGGCAAGGAGGGGAAGTCAATACCAGAGAGAAGTGCGGGCAAGTCTGAAGACGAGGAGGTAGGCATTCCAAGCAGCAAGAAGAGGTTATGCACAGGCAGAGAAGCAGCAAAGCCCTGCATGTGCTAGTGCCTGATCTTGGACTTCCAGCCTCCAGAACTGTGAGAAATAAATTTCTTGGTTTATAAGCTACCTAGCTTATGCTATTTTGTTATAGCAGCTTGAACAGGCTAAGACACTGCATAATTTATTTCCAATGCTTTATGGATGAATCAAAAGACAACAGGTGTCTTTGAGTTAGCTACAAGCTGTCATTTTTGCTTTTCTTTTAGAGACAGGGTTTCGTTCTGTCACTCAGCTGGAGTACATTGATGCCATCACTGCTTACTTGCAACCTCTCAGACTCCTCGGCTTAATCAGCAATCCTTCCACTTTGTCTTCCCAAGTAGCAGGGACTACAGGTGCGCACCAGCACACACCCGGCTGATTTTTTTTTTTTTTTTTTTTAAAGAGACAGGGTTTCACTACGTTGCCCAGGCTAGTCTCAAACTCCTGGGCTCGAGCAATCCTCCTGCCTTGGCCTCCCAAAGTGTCAGTATTACAGGCATGAGCCACAGAGCCTGGCCCAGGCTGTCTTTAAAAGGAACATTGACTGAGCAGAACAAACTTCTCTTTGGGAGCCAGATAATGAAAATTAAGAGATCATGGCCATGCTGAGGATGAGGACACAATTATTGGCAAGCTTTTGTTAGTTTCAAATTCAGTCTGTGGCTCACATGCAGGTGTGCCTTCCTTTAAGAAAACATGGAGAACAGGTTTTAAAAGTGAGGTGTGTATTGCACTTTGGAAGTGTTCTTTCGGGTGCCTCAGACTCAACCTGTCTAAAAGGAATTTCTGTGTGGAATTCCTGTGGAATGCTGTGTGGAGGTCTGATTCCACCTCCGAAATTGTTCAGGTCTCCACTGTCACTACAGGGCCAAGATCAGCCTCTCTTGCCTGGATCACAGTAGGGGCCTGAGTGATTTTTCCGAGTCCAGATCAAACCTTGTTACTTCTTTTTTTTTTTTTTTGAGACGGAGTTTCGCTCTGTCGCCCAGGCTGGAGTGCAGTGGTGCGAACTCGGCTCACTGCAACCTCCACCTCCCGGGTTCATGCCATTCTCCTGCCTCGGCCTCCTGAGTAGCTGGGACTACAGACGCCCGCCATCACGCCTGGCTAATTTTTTTTTTTTTTTTTTTTGTATTTTTTAGTAGAGACGGGGTTTCACCGTGTTAGCCAGGATGGTCTCGATCTCCTGACCTCGAGAGGGGCAGGAGCCTCTGAGCCTAGAGACCAAGGAGAGTGGTGTGGGAGGAGAGGGGAGGCTCTGAGGACCTACAGGCCATGCTGAGGGGTGCAGATTTTACTCAAGCACCCTCAGAAGGTTTTTTGTTTTGTTTTGTTTATTTAAGATGGAGTCTCACTCTGTTGCCCAAGGTGGAGTGCAGTAGCACGATCCTGGCTCACTGCAACCTCTGCCTCCCAGGTTCAAGCTATTCTCTGCCTCAGCCTCCAGAGTAGCTGGGATTACAGGTGCACACCACCATGCCCAGCTGATTTTTGTATTATTAGTAGAGACGGGGTTTCACCATCTTGGCCAGGCTGGTCTTGAACTCCTGACCTCATGATCCACCCACCTCAGCCTCCCAAAGTGCTGGGACTGCGGGCGTGAGCCACTGCTTCCAGCCACCCTCAGAAGGTTATTTAAGGAGGGAAGGCTCATAACTAGATGACTGTTTCCACGCAGAAAATGCTGGCAGCAATATGAAGGATGAAATGGGCAGAGTAGACAACTGGAGATGGAGAGATGAGCTAGACAGCGGTATCTACAGAAACTTCTGCAGTGATGAAAATGTTACTCCTGCAATGCCCGGTATGGCAGCTACATGGGGCCGTTGAGCACCTGAAAGGTAGCTAGTGAGAATAAGGAACTGAATTTTTATTTTTATTTAATTTTAGTTAATCTAAATTTAAATGGCCTCATGCAGCTGGTGGCTACCATATGAACACACCAGCTAGAAAGCGATTTCAAAATTCAATGAAGGATGACATGTCCTAAGTAAGGCAGGAGCAGGGGAGATGAAAAAGACAGATTCAAAGGCATTTCTGATGCAGAATTAGCAGATGCTGGTGACCCACCGGACACGTGGTATAAGGATTGAGTTAGGGAGGACAACAAGCTTCATCTAACTGGGCGTCCTATGTTGACAGTGACAGCACATACTAAGACAAAGAACAGAGTGCAACAGAGATCTGGGGGGAAGACAACAGATCCAGAAAGGATTTATTTACTGTGAAATGTATTGAGAGGATCCAAGGAAGATGACTAGTGACAGCTGGAAAAAGGCCAGACAGGTAAAGATCTGGAGGTCTCCTTCCAGAGGCTGTGAAAGATGCCACTTAGGGAGGTGTGATTGATCATGCAAAGTGACAATAAGATCATGAGACCCCAGTGTTTAAAAGGCATTGAGAGGTGGAGAGGCCAGCAAAGGCAGAAGAGAAATGACCAGGGGAGTGAGGAGAACCAGGCGCAGAGGTGTTTGAACAGTAGGGTGTTACTCAGGGTCAAGAGGAGCAGAAAGCGACAGAGGATGCGGCCTGAGGACAAGCCGTAGGATTGGCAATACCAGGACCCACAGAGCCGGGAGGAAACACCAGATGACGAAAGCCATGGGTGGAAGACAAGACTGTGGCAGCACCAGCAGGGTTCGGAGGTGTGGGAGAGCTGGTGGATGTCAGGATCACAGCAGCAAGGCCATGGAAACCCATCTCTCCTTCCAGGCCCTGCCATCCACTGATGCAGGTGACCATTAGATCCACATGGGGCACTCAGGCCCTGCTCTAACACCAGCCACATCATTACACCCCAAGTCTTTACTGAGACCATTTCTTCTAGGCCCCAATAGAAACTATCAGAAAAGTTCAAGTTACCTATTTTTGATGACTAAGTAAAAGGGTACCCAGCAGAAAGAAACCTTCTGAAATACAAAAGTGAAGTGAGCAGGGAATTTCACAGAAGTGGACATCATATTTACTCAATCCACAATGAGACTATCCTTTTTAAGACCTGCTGAATGGCATTTTCAAACAAATCAACCTGATTCCACCACAGGGATTAATTACATCAAGCAGAAGGATACGACGCATCCACAGACTCTTGCTTATCAGTTTAAGAATCTTCAAAAGATTCCAGCACGTTGTCAAGCATAAGGGAACTTCCCCTGTGAGAGTCCACACCAACTCCCTTCAAATCAACTTTGTTTTGACTCTCACTATCACTAATAAGAATATTAATTGTTGAATACAATTTTTGTATTTTGACTTTAAAAACCTCTTCGTTCACTAAAATTCACTCCACTTTTATATTCTGTTGTATTCATTTCCTTTCCAGCCGCCTCCTCTCACTCTGCTCTAGTGTAGGCAGACAAGTTATTTAACACATACCAGATGTTCAATAATGCGGAATAGTAACTACAGTTTATTGTGCACCTACTATGTGCCAGGCACTTGACAAAGCACTTTCACAAGCATTATCAGAATCTCACAACAATCTTTCACAATAGATATTCTAATCCCCATTTCAAGATGTGAGAATCGAGGCTTAACTTACCCAAGGTGGTGTATCTGTTTGGGTTTTGTTTTGGTGTGGTTTTGTTTTTCTGAGACAGGGTGATGTGGCTTGGATCTGTGTCCCCACCCAAATCTCATGTTGAATTGTAATCACCAATGTTGGAGGTGAGGCCTGGTGGGAGGGACTGGATCATGGGGGTGGTTTCTAATGGTTTAGCACCAGCCTCCTAGTACTATCTCGTGATGGAGTTCTCAGGAGATGTTTGTTTAAATGTGTGTGGCACATACCCCCTTCTCCTCTCTTCCTCCTGTGTGGGCCATGTAAGACCTGTTTGTTTCCACTTCATCTTCCGCCATAATTGTAAGTTTCCTGAGGCCTCCCCAGAAGCCAAGCAGATGGCCAGCATCATGCTTCCTGTACAGCCTGCAGAACCGTGAGCCAATTAAATCTCTTTTCCTTATAAATTACCCAGTCTCAGGTATTTCTTTATAGCAATGCAAGAACTGACTTAATACACAGGGTCTTGCTCTGTCTCCCTGGCTGGAGTGCAGTGGCTCAATCATGGCTCACTGCAGTCTTGACCTCCTGGGCTCAAGTGATTCTCCCACCTCAGTCTCCTGAGTAGCTAGGACTATAGGCATACATCACCACACCCAGCTAATTTTTGTATTTTTCTGTACAGACGGGGTTTCTCCACGTTGCCCAGTCTGGTGTCGAACTCCTGGGCTCAAATGATCCACTTTCCTCAGCCTCCCAAAGTGCCAGGAGGATTACACGTGTGAGTCGCTATGCCCAGCCACCCAAGGTAGTACAGACTTCAGGTTCAAACTCTGGAATATCACAGTGAACAAACCATGGTAGGTGTTCAAAAGACACTGAATAAAAGTTACTCCCAGCTGGGTGTGGTGGCACATGCCTGTAATTGCAGAACTTTGGGAGGCCGAAAAGGGTGGATCACCTGAGGTCAGGAATTCGAGACAAGCCTGGCCAACATGGGGAAACTCTGTCTCTACTAAAAATACAAAATTAGCCAGGCATGGTGGCGGGTGCCTGTAATCCCAGCTACTTGGGAGGCTGAGGCAGGAGAATCGCTTGAACCTGTGAGGCGGAGGTTGCAGTGAGCCAAGATCACGCCACTGTACTCCAGCCTGGGCGACAGAGTGAGATTCTGTCTTAAAACAAACAAACAAACAAAAAAAACAGGGTACCTCAAGCCTCACATTCATTCCACTAAAATTATACTGGCTTGTGAAATATAATTTTTACATTATGATAAAAATAAAAAATACAGGATTTCTGATTCTCCAACAATATGATAGGAATTCTTACACACATCACACATATGTGCACTGCCTATGCCACAGTCAGACACAGGTGCTGCTTTCTGATCCATCAGACAATGCTGTAGCACACACAGCACATTCTAACCACATATTCATATCAGTGTTTCAGACACGTGATGCTACTGAGTTCAAGAAATTTCAAGTACATTAACAACGAATATATATTATAGGCATCTTTTGTAACAGCAAGAGAAAGGACCTCATAATCTATTAATACTTTTCATCTACTATCATTACAATTTGATAGATACTAAAAATTGACTTCAGAGTTGCTATTCAAACATAATTCTTAAAACATGCTTTCATAAGTCATGTAGACTAATTCACAGAGAGACAATTAGCCTTTGACACTGCATTTAATTTAATAAGCCATTTCAGAATTTTAATAGAAGCATTAACAGGCGTGAAAGAGGAATGAACTTTTTTTTGAGACCTCATAACTTACAAATTAGCTAATTTTTATTTTTAACATAAATGTCAAAAAGCATAGTACCAAAGGGCCGGCAATTATACTGCTAAAAAGACATGGAAGTTATCTGGGTCAAGGTATCTCTGCTTTCAGAAATAAGCCGAGAGCTTTAACGGTATTTTTAAAGTAAATGCCAAAATCTCTAACTTAACGTTTAGTAGCAATGTGGAAAAATATTCTCATTGTCAAGGAGAGGTACTTGTGATAATTAAATAAAATAATGTAGGTATATAAAGCAAGTCATTCTGGGCCTTACCAATGAATTATATTATTCATTTATTATATATATTATATAATTTATAATATATTATTAATAAAAAGATCCTGAAATTAATTTCAATGCCTTTAAATTATACATATATATGTATTTCTTCCTATGTAATAAGTTTAAATGAAAGAAAGTTGTCAGAAGGTTAAAAAATACAATGCTTAAACTGACATGTAAGATCAGCAAATAATTTTCAAAGCATACATGAAACTAAACTTAGATGTTAGGGGCTTTTACGATGAAGAGCATGTACCAAAAACATATCTATTAGACATCTATATCTAATAAACATTTGCTAATTACTTGTCTTGAAAATTTCTGTTAAGTAGAGTCTAGTAAATATTTGCTAATTACTTGCCTTGAAAACTTCTGTTAAATACAATTAAAAGAAAATAAATCCAAACTATATTGAATCAGGAAACTATTTTGAGACAGACTAATTATTTTTTAAAGATTACATATAATTCAGTCATTCAAATATTTTAACAGCATGTTTTTTCCTATTATAAAATTAATATGTTCATTTTAGAAAAGCTGGAAAACAAATGCAAAAAGAAAATGATAATTACACATAACACAACCACAAGTAATAACCATTGTAAATTTTTTAACGTATCCCTGTTCCATTAATACATATGCATATTTAATATACTGCTTACCAAGAAAATGTTTTCATTTAATATTATGTGAACATTTTCCCATGTCATTAAATAGCCTTATAAAACAAGATATTTAATTGATTTAAATTACTTGATCATATGCAGTATCATAATTGAATATCTTACTATCAAATTTTTTCCAATTTTTCATATAATAACTAATATTACATTGGGTATCCTTATACATAAATCTTTTAGACCACTTGTGATTATTTCATAGGGTAGACTGCTCATCCCAAATCCCCATAAAATTATTAACTTTCTGTGTTATGAAAAGTGGCACAGAGCTTAACCAAGAAGACAAGGAACGCCATGCTTAGAGCACTCAGCATTAACGAAAACTGTCCCCACTTCTCCTCATATTTATTAATCTTTCAGCCAGTACCATGGAAGAGAAGGGCTGCTTTGTTCAAAGTCTTCAGGCACACAGGTAGGGTTACATGGTCATGTTCCCATCTGCACTTATTTCCCATATTTCACCTCTTTAAAAAAAAAAAAAAAAAAAAGCCAGGCACGGTGTCTCATGCCTGTAATCCCAGCACTCTGGGAGTCAGAGGCAGGCGGATCACCTGAGGTCAGGAGTTTGAAACCAGCCTGATCAAAACGGAGAAACCCCGTTTCTACTAAAAATACAAAATTAGCTAGGCGGGGTAGCGCACGCCTGTAATCCCAGCTACTCGGGAGGCTGAGGCAGGAAAATCACTCGAATTGGGGAGGCGGAGGTTGCAGTGAGCCGAGATCGCACCATTGCACTCCAGCCTGGGCAACAAGAGCGAAACTCCATCTCAAAAAAAAAAAAAAACGAGTCAACCAGGTTGGAGTGCAGTGGCGCAATCTCAGCTCACCACAACTTCCACCTCTAGACTCAAGCGACTCTCATGCCTCAGCCTCCTGAGTAGCTGGAACTACAGGCATGCATCACCACACCCCACTAATTTTTTTGTATTTTTAGTAGAGACAGGATTTCACCATGGTGGTCAGGCTGGTCTCGAACTCCTGACTTCAAGTGATCTGTCCGCCTCAACCTCCCAAAGTACTGGGATTACAGGCATGAGCCACTGTGCCCAACCCCATATTTCACCTCTTGAGAGGAATGGGCAGATAATCTTTTAGGGATAGCTTCTCACAAGGGGTCAAATATCCAGTGAGGGACTGCTGCAGAGGGAAGACCACCTGCAAATGCAGTAACAACTCTCAAATAATAGAAAACAAATTAATGGGTTGGAATCAAGAGGCTGGTGCCCTCTTTTCAATGCTATCTCTTCCTCTACCCTCTGAGTACAAGCTCAGGCATTAACATGGTCCTCCTCTCTCATTAAAATAAAAAATTATTTTAGCATTTTGGTGTTGCCAAGTTACTCGAGTTATTACAGATGTTTCTCTGTGTCCCGCACACCCATATCTCGGCATATATTACAAACACGAGGAGATCCATGCACAGTAGAAGACTGATAAGCACTCCAACTAAGGTAGAGGCACATGGGCGAGAAATACACCACAGAGAAAACCACATACAATGGCCAAGCAAGTGCCAGGCAAGTTCACCTACCTGGGACTGTGAGATTCCATTACTCCATCTTCAACTCACAGCCCCAAAATAAATCTTCCAAAGAGTTCACAATCTAGCTACTTACTCACAATAGGCCGGTCTTCTTAAAGTCAAACACGTATCTAACATTAACCGACATCCCCTCCTTTAGAAAAGAATTAGCTGTGAAAAAAGAAAAAAAAAAGTAACCTCTTTTCTAATAGTTTGTTTTCCACAATTTAATTTTGTCTCTCTAAAAGGTAATTTGGGATAATCACCCACATCAAACTAGCCATAGACCAGTTTGGATGTTGTTGAACTTGTATGGTGAGTCACATGACTAATTAAGATCATTAGGACAGTGTTACAACAGTGATGTTTTATAGTTAGTTGTTAACTTTCATACAAAAGTATACAAAATCCAGAATCCATTTTGTTCATCAAATTAACTATTACTTAATAAAATAAACGGTTGGACCTAATCACCAATGACATATCAAAAATAAATTTTGAAATATATCATTTGCTTACTTTCTGGGTAAAAGTTTAAAATGAATATGCTGAAATTGCTTCCAAATTTCTTCTTCCATTTCCATCAACATACTTCTCTGTGAAAGGGTATCTCTATTATGCATATTATTAAAACAAAACAGAAACCATTGAGATACACATTATCCCCTAAAATAGTGTTATCAATCCAAACCTGAGTAGATAAATTATCAAGCAAGAACGAAGCAAGTGGCCTGGCATGGTGGCTCACACCTGTAATCCCAGTATTTTGGGAGGCCAAGGTGGGCAGATCACAGGGTCAGGAGTTTGAGACCAGCCTGGCCAACATAGTGAAACCCCGTCTCTACTAAAAATACAAAAAATTAGCTGGGTGTGGTGGTGGGTGCCTGTAATCCCAGCTACCTGGGAGGCTGAGGCAGAAGAATCACTTGAACCTGGGAGGCAGAGCTTGCAGTGAGCCAAGATCGCACCACTGCACTCCAGCCCAGGCGACAGTGCAAGACTCCATCTCAGAAAAAAAAAGAAAAAAGAAAAAAAAGGAAGCAAACTCAGTTATCAAATTAAAATCTTAAAATAATGATATGCATAGTGTCTGTTCAAAATCTGTTATTAGCATTTAAAATGGAGACCTGATCTCTCACTTGTAACTTTAGTTATAATTGCAGAACAAAGTTGTGAGAGTAATTGTGACTCACTTTATTCATCTCTGATATGCACATTTTCATGGAACAAATATAATTTTCTTTAATAATGCTTTTCTTTTTTCCCATGTTTATTGTGATTATATTTAAAGGAATGGAAGTTAACGTCTGTTAAATCTAACAATAAAAATTGAGGTTTTAAAATGTTGTACTGTGTATCTCTTCATGTTTCTTTTTTAATAATGAATATTATTTATATTCTCAGAAGTACCAATCTGTGAGGGATTGGAAATTAAAGACACTTGAGTTCCTTCAGTTCTCCGCCACAGAGAAGTGCTGTGCTAGGTGATCTGGATGGGAACAAGTCACTGGTTGAGACCTGGACTCGCTTGGAGAAACTGCCTCTGCCGATGCAAGGGCATGGTGAGGGCCCCGCCAGCACTGGGCTGGACACCAGGTTTCCAGGGCTAAAGTAAGACACAAAAACTCGGTGCTATGGAAGATGTAAGGAGGGAAATGTGCCTTACTTATTTATGTAGTTTCTAAAAATAAAATACATACAAAATCCTAAGAGATCTTGATAAACAGCAAAATATTTGTATGTTTGTCAGTTTGTCTCCAAGTCTTAAAAACCAGTAATCAGGCAAACAAGCAACCCCCTCCACATACACACATCAGCAATGATGAACTCAGGCACCTGGGCCTGACACTAGGCCGCCAGAAGAGCTCAGAGTTTAGCCTTTCTCAGTGTGGAGCGGCACCGTGTCATCTGTTCCCGAGTTGGAACTCATCAGAGGCCAGCACAGGCCTAACAGCAAGTGAAGGAGAATAAGGGCAATTAAATGGGGAGGAACACCTTGGTTCAGGTAGGGCTTTAACTCACATTTCTAAAATGACCTTACAAAAAATAAAATAAAAACTCTATTTGTACTAACAATAGGCCTGAAACCCAGAGTGCCACCAACGCTCTCTGACTGATATGGTTTGGCTCTGTGTCTCCACCCAAATCTCATCTTGAATTGTACTCCCGTAATTCCTACGTGTTGTGGGAGGGACCCAGAGGGAGACAATTTGAATTAGGGACCCAGAGGGAGACAATTTGAATTATGGGGGCAGCTTCCCCCATCCTGTTCTTGTGGTAGTGAATAAGCCTCACAAGACCTGATGGTTTTATCAGGGGTTCCGCTTTTGCATCTTCCTCATTTTCTCTTGCCTCTGCCATGTAAGAACTGTCTTTTGCCTCCTGCCATGATTCTGAGGCCTCCCCAGCCATGTGGAACTCCAGTTAAACCATTTTTTCTTCCCAGTCTCGAATATATCTTTATCAGCAGCGTGAAAATGGATTAATACAGTAAATTGGTACCAGTAGAGTGGGGCGTTGCTGAAAAGACACCTGAAAATGTGGGAGCGACTTTGCCGACTGTTACTTTAGTAGGTAACAGGCAGAAGTTGGAACAGTTTGGAGGGCTCAGAAGAAGAGAGAAAAATGTGGGAAAGTTTGGAACTTGCCTGAGACTCGTTGAATGGCTTTGACCAAAAGCCTGATAGTGATATGAACAATAAGGTCCAGGCTGAGGCGCTCTCAGAGGAAGATGAGGAACTTGGGAACTGGAGCAAAGGTGACTCCTGTTATGTTTTAGCAAAGAGACTAGTGGCATTTTACCCTTGCCCTAGAGATTTGTGGAACTTTGAACTTCAGAGAGAGAATTTAGGGTATCCGGCAGAAGAAATTTCTAAGCAGCAAAGCATTCAAGAGGTGACTTAGGTGCTGTTAACGGCATTCAGTTTTATAAGGAAAGCAGATCATAAAAGTTCAAAAAATTTGCAGCCTGACAATGTGACAGAAAAGAAAATCCCATTTTCTGAGGAGAAATCCAAGCCACCTGAAGAAATGTGCATAAACAATGAGGAGCCAACTGTTAATCCCCAAGACAATGGGGAAAATGTCTCCAGGGCATATCAGAGGCCTTCCCAGCAGCGCCTCCCATCACAGGCCCAGAAACCTAGGAGAAAATGGTTTCATGGGCCAGGCCCAGGGTTCCTGTGCCGTGTGCAGCCTACAGACTTGGTGCCCTGTGTCCCAGTCGCTCCAGCCGTGGCTGAGAGGGGTCAATGTAGAGCTGGGGCCCTGGCTTCAGAAGGGACAAGCCTCAAGCCTTGGCAGCTTCCACATGGTGTTGAGCCCACGAGTGCACAGAAGTCAAGAACTGAGGTTTGGGAACCTCAGCCTAGATTTCGCAGGATGTATGCAAATACCTGGATAACCAGGCAGAAGTTTGCTGTAGGGGCAGGCACTCATGGAGAAACTCTGCTAGGGCAGTGTAAAAGGGAAATGTGTGGTGGAGTCCCCACACAGAGTCCCTACTGGGGCACTGCCTAGTGGAGCTGTGAGAAGAGGGCCACTGTCCTCCAGACCCCAGAATGGTAGATCCACCAAGAGCTTGCACCGTTCGCCTGGAAAAGCTGCAGACACTCAACGCCAGCCCATGAAAGCAGCTGGGAGGGAGGCTGTACCCTGCAAAGCCACAGGGGTGGAGCTGCCCAAGACCATGGGAACCCACCTCTTGCATCAGCATGACCTGGATGTGAGACCTGCAGTCAAAGGAGATCATTTTGGAGTTTTAACACTTGACTGCCCTGCTGCATGGGCCCTGTAACCCCTTTGTTTTGGTCAATTTCTCCCATTTGGAACAGCTGTATTTACTCATACCTGTATCCCCACTGTATCTAAGAAGTAATTGGCTTGCTCTTGATTTCACAGGCTCATAGGTGGAAGGAACTTGTCTTGTCTCCGAGGAGACTTTGGACTGCTAACTTTTGGGTTACTGCTGAAATGAGTTAAGACATTGGGGGACTATTGGGAAGGCATGATTGGTTTTGAAATGTCAGGACATGAGATTTGGAGAGGCCAGAGGTGCAATGATATGGTTTAGCTCTGTGTCCTCACCCAAATCTTATCTTGAATTGTACTCCCATAACTCCTACACGTTGTGGGAGGGAGGGACCTGGTGGAAGATAGTTTGAATCATGGGGGCAGTTTCCCCCATACTGTTCTCGTGGTAGTGAATAAGTCTCACGAGATCTGATGGTTTTTATCAAGTGTTTCCGCTTTTTCCCTTGCTGCCGCCATGTAAGAAATGGCTTTCACCTCCTGCCATGATTCTGAGGCCTCCCCAGCCATGTGAAACTGTAAGTCCAATTAAACCTCTTTTTCTTCCCAGTCTCCGGTATGTCTTTTATCAGCAGCGTGAAAACAGACTAATACACTGACCTTCAGCTTATTCGTCACCTCTTCATTTTGAGTGGGTGGAAAAGTGAGCAGTACTTTTTCAATGGACTTCACAATGTCTCTACCCAGAAAGATATAACTTAAAATATTAGTGTTTTCACAAGACCCTTTATACTAGACTTTTTAGAAGGCATCCTGGTGGTAAAGCTGTAGAAAGGCCCAGGCAAGAAGGAAAACACAAAGTTACAGGTGGTCTTTAGAAAACCACCCACTTTTATTATGGAGTCAAGGGAACCTTCTCCAGGTGGTAACAGCATTCTATATATTCTCTGAAGGTATCCAACACGGAACTGTCTTCCAGCAATTCTGGAAGTTACTAGGAATCTAAACACTTAGAAGAATAGAGCAAGGATTAAAAGCTGTGAACAAAATACAGATACTACCATAAAGATAAGATTAGCAGGATCCAGTTTTTGGAAGCTTCCAATTAAGTTAAAATTCAAGAACAAAATTATATGTGTGTGAGTGTGTGTGTGTATAATGCCAAAAATGTTGTAATGTAGGTCAAATTAGTTCATCTCAATTTAGGGAGCACAGAATATGATCTTTCATGTGCTATGTGCTTTCTAACCCACAGAACACACCCAGTATCTGAGCAACAGGAAGCTAGGATGGGTTTGAACACAAAAATGTAAGAATCGCCCACAGGATTTGAGGCAGAGTCCAGCAAATCTTTATTCCGAGTCCAACAATAACAGAACACTTAGCAGGAGGGCACTGTGCAGAAACCACTTATCTGAGGATTATTAGTATATTTGCAATTTCTTTGGCATCTCCTCCCACTCTTCCCATGAAGACATGAACTCTGAGAAACCTTCACCCTCCTGTAGAAGGCTTCCCTTTTTCCTCCAAAATCCCCAACCAACAGACTACACTAACTTACTGTCATGAAAAGCATAGGCTCACACTCCACACAGGGATTGCCAGATACTTCGTGTAACAGCGTAAGAAGAGAAAGATAAAGGGTTTTGGCTGATGGAATAACTCATTATTCCATCAGCCAAGGCCTGTGTAAATGTTTACCCATTAATGGAAAGTCAAAGCACACACATTTTAGAGGCATGTTAATGTAGGATTTAATCAGGCACCATAAATCAGCAGGCCAGTTTTCCTCACACACGTTTCGTATTTCAGTTCAGATAGAGTAGAAACACCGTCCTCAGAATTTATACACATTTGATCTAACTGATTAAGTTCCACATTGCTCTTTTGTTCACTATAAACAAAAAGATGTAAAAAGAATTCCCAAATTGCCAAAGGATGAATTGAAAACATACCATCTGCAGCTGTTTAGCCACAGCTACTGCCCCCAAATCAAATGAAAGGCTCAAGAAATGCTCAGCTGCATTCTTATTGCTCGGGAGGTTCCCGGAATCCTTCCATGATTAAGTTATTGGCAAAAATTAGCAATATATGCATAGCCCATCTATAATACACCTCGAGCAGACAGCAGCATTCAAAAGGAAATGAATGCAACTTTCGAATTATCAAAATGCCATGATGCTCCTGTTAAAAAACCATTTAGCCTTTCCATCTTACAAAAATTTGAAATGTCATTTATTTTAACCAAGAGTTTCTCCTGCCTCTTTTTCTAATTTGATAGTGGAAAGTGACAAATGCATCCTTATCACTAAGTTTTCATTCTTTTGCATGTCTTCATTCAAGAACATGAACACTCCAATCTCTAGGAGAAAATTCCAGTCCAAAGCTGGATATAATCCCTTAACTTAGAGCAAACAAGTGTAAGCCTCTACTCTCAAACATTCTGAGAGGAATAAGCTCACGTTCATAGTACACTGTGGATGTTATGAGGTGACCCTCTGGAAAGAATATTTATGTCTGGTATCATCAGAATTACTGCTACACATCCTTGGAAACCACAAGATAACTCTAGAGACACAAAACTCAAGAGCCCAAGAATGGGGGCCACGCTCCATCTCCTGCCTCTGACACCATGGTGCACTGACCACAGCACTTGCTGCCCTTGAGCTTGGACACAGGCTCGGAATCTACTCCACACGGTCTCCAAAGTGGCCACTAAAATCGATCAGAATCGTCACTTCAAGAGTTTTTCAAGGTGCTAGCCAGCAGTCTGCTGAAGGTCCTTTCAGGCTAAAGCAGCACAACGTGAGCTCATTAGAGAAGGAGAAAATCACACGCACAACTGCTTCCTTACTATTTGCCCCAACTCCATCCCAGCTCCTCAGAGTATGAGATGGCCCCTGGACTCCAATGGAACTTCCTCTGAATCGCAGGCAAGCCAGAGGGCCCTGCAGTCATTCAAAGGTTTTTGCTCCCAAGAAATCCTCTGACTCCTGAATAAGTGATTACTATTATTCCATTCATCAACTGTCTCTTAAGCCTTCTATTATGAGTCTGAATTTTAAACAGGGACTAGGTCTTTTATTACATCCCCTGATCCATGTCTCCAGTAACATTTCTTTCGAAGTTATAGAATCTGTCAGCAATCTAATTATTAGACTTTACTCTCCCTTCCTCCACCCAGAACTAAACTACTTCCAATGGGGGGGGAGCGGGGAAGGACTCTATCTTGAGAAATATTATTAGAAAATCTACTGTATTTCCAGAATAAGAGCACCACAAGGGCAACACCCTGTCTGCCTTACTCACCACCATAACCTGAGTCCCTAGAACTGTGTCTGGTAAAAAAGAACACGTAATAAATAGCAGACGAATTAATACATCTGAGCACCAGCTATACGACAGGCAGCTTTTCTCGATAAATCCTCTCCGTAATACTATGACACGGACTGAATTTTTTCCACTTACAGGTTCAGAAATGTGGACTTTTAGAGGGGAAGCTGCTGACTGACATACAGGCCCCACAGCCATGGAGATGGCCCCTCAGTCTTAGCCCATGTCTGATCTATCCAAAACGTGTTCTGTATCTTGGGAGTACAATATAGCAAAAAGAGCTCAAGATCACAAGGAATTTTATCCTACAGTAGAGAGGAATACTAGGGAAGCTCCCAACACAAGAGTTCTAACATCCAGCATCACACAAAGCATCATAAAACACACTGGGCAAAGCAGAACCGAAGAATTGGCAATGCTAATTCCACAAGACTAGAACAGAAGCCCAGGGATAGCCAGCTACACGACATTCCCTAGGATCCCCTGAAGTTAGGTCAGGTCATAATAAGAGCTCCAGAAGAATGAGTGGAAGGGATGGAGGAGACCCTTCTGGGCCAGCCCTTTAGGTGATGCACACCTGGGTGCCCCTTCCCCCTCAACAAGCCTCAGCGCAGATCGCTGAGAGCAATGCAGCGAGGCTGGGCCCTATGATGGCAGAAACAGATGGAAGGAACCTGAATCCACACACGTCAGGTGGCGGAGAGCAGCCTACCTGTCCGGACTTTAGGCTGTCACACTAGAAAGAAATCAGCTTTTCCACCGCCAGAGCATTCTGTAGAGTCTCTTAGAGCAAGCAGAGCTACCTTAACCAATACAGCCCTAAGGAAAAGTCTTCTCACCTTGATGCACATTCCATATGCAAAACAACCATTAACCCGGTACAGCTGATGAAAACATTTTAGTACTTTCATTTATGGCTGGAGAGGTTTAGCAACTCAGAACTTCAGTAGTAGAAGAAATAGAAAAGGAGGTGGTTAATTAAGTCTAGACTTTTATTTTTATGTCAACTATGTCTTCATTTTGCCAGCCAGTATCTCTTCAGCATAAGTGATTGAAAATCTGTATTTTTTCATGGCTAATTGATTAGTCACCTTCATATAGTATCATAAAACTGAACTCAGGAATTTTTTTTGTTTTAATAATTGTTGCATTTGAAATAATTGGAAATAATTTGAATTAATTAGAAATAATTCCTCAGTTTTGCAAAGATAAATAGATTTATTTTCATTCACCTAAAATTTTCTAAGTATCAGATACAAATAAACCAGTAATATGTCAGGATCCAACTCTTCAGAAGCAAAGTTGCTCAGCTCAATGCTGTGAGCTGGCCTGAGCCAGGCCTGCAGCAAGTGTCAGCCAACTAACAAAAGAAGCACCTAATCTCCAGAATGAATGGGTGGGATGTAAGATGAGATCCAGTGGGGAAACTGCCAAATCAGATAGGAAAATCACACCCCTGTAGGGAAAAGGAAAGTTGAGATGTGACTGAAGATAAATACATAAATATCTGACAGAAATTGCTCCTAAAATCATTTGACAAACGGATATGACCTCTGAAAAGGTCATGTGATCAAGATGAAGGTAAAGAAAACCCAGTGTGGTCATATAAAGTATACAACAAAGTAAAAATAAATAAATTATGCTGAATTTTGAAAGAAGCTTTATACACAGGAGTGCATACTGCATGATTCCATTTACATCAAGTACAAGAACATGCAAAACTTATCAATGGCCCTAAAAATAAAAGGAACAAAGGTTGCCTCAGATAAAGGTGGGAAACAAAAGAGTAAGTTGACCGGGCAGGGACATCAGAGAACTTTCGGAAGTGAAAGAAACATTTCACATCCTAATAGAAGTATGGGCCATATGGGTGTATGCATTTATCAAAACTCACAGAATGATACACTTAAGATTTGTGCATTTCACTCTATACCTTTTACTTCAAAAAATGTAAAAGTTTTTAACTCATTTACAATATACATGCTAAAGTGTTTAGTGATAAAGTGTAAACATGTGTGCAACTTACTCTGAAATGCATCAAAAAAATAAAATGGACTGATGGATGGGTAGAAGACAGAGAGACATGTATAAAGCAAATAAAGCCAGACCTAACAACTCTGGGATCCAGGAGGTGGGTACAGAGGTGTCCACTAAACCACACAATATTCTCAGCTTTTCTGTAAGATTGCAAATTTGCATGATAAAACGTTGGGAGAAAGTATATGGCAATTACACTGAGATTTATTGGTTTAAATAAATCGCAGAAGTTTAAAGCAGAACGCAAATCTTACCCAGCACTTACTGTTAGTTCATGAGACATAAGACAGGAAGTGGACTGAAGGAAGGGAGCATGGGCAGCAAACGAACAACACCCCAGAGACCTGGGGGCTGAAGGGATGCTCAGGCAAGGCAAGCTCTTTTTGTCCACAGACATCCTTCCTAATGTCGCCTCAGTTTAAAACTCTTGTGGCTGGGCGCGGTGGCTCACACCTGTAATCCCAGCACTTTAGGAGGCCAAGGCGGGTGGATCACAAGGTCAGGAGTTCGAGACCAGCCTGACCAACATGGTGAAACCCCGTCTCTACTAAAAATACAAAAATTAGCTGGGCGTGGTGGCGTGTGCCTGTAATCTCAGCTAATCAGGAGGCTGAGGCAGGAGAATCGCTTGAACCCAGGAGTCGGAGGTTGCAGTGAGCCAAGATTGCACCACTGCACTCCAGCCTGAGGGACAGAGCGAGACTCCATCTCAAAAAAAAAAAAAAAAACTCTTGTTACTCAGCATAATTTTAAAATAAATCACTTCAGTGTATCAATTATCAAGTTATATATTCCTAAGTATAAAGTCTCAAAACAAAACACATGACCTTGAGTTGCAAATATAATACTATGTGTATATTCTGTCAACTAACTGAAATGAATTCAGTAATTTTATACCAAAACATCATTTATATCTCTGTATATCCAAAATAATTTTTCCTTTAGTTTTATGACACAGTCTATAACCTTTAGTAAATTACAATGAGGAAAAAAAACATAATGACCATCTTACATGATAGACAAAGTAATTATCACCACTTTGAAAATACTGTCCGTCACTTCTCCTTAATGTTGCTTTTGTTAATAAAATCCATTTCTGGAGTTGCAAAACCTAAACCAGGCAAAAAGATGAGTTTGGATTTAAGCAGATCATTTTAATAGAGATAGTACTGTGATCAAAGGAACAACTGAGAGTGTTCTGTATGTATCTTCTGGTCTTGGAGAGGGCCTACAGTTTCCTGCACACAAGAGGCCCTCAACAAAAATTCAAATCCTAACTATTTTCCAAAGCTTAACTCAAGTTCTATCTTCCTTGAATGTTTTCCTAACTATGCAAACCCACCTTATTCTCAGCTAACCACACACTCTTTCATCTGAAAGAAGCTGTAGTGCCCATCTATCATATGGTCTCATTTACACAGGAATCTTTTTCTAATACACCTGACACATAGCCATCAACTCTGCCCAAGTTAGTTAGTTCATCATCTAAGAAGGCAGTTCATTCATCACCTAATAAGGTAGCCCATGCTACTACACAATAGCTCTAGTGATTAAATCATTCCCTCTGATAGTTCTGAATCAGTAATATAAGGAAGTTTAACTAGACAAACACTCAAAGTCCCTCTGAGGACTAAATTCTAAGTCAGTTAATTTGCTGACTCTGCCTGACAGCTACCCAGGACGGGATGGAAGGGATGGAAGGACAAGATCCCTGTCCTCAGGGATCTCACACCCTAGGGTGCCCCTGTTAACTTGGAAATCTTAGAATGCCAGCATTTAAAAAGACTTCAAGATGGCATGGCCCCACATCCTTATTTTAAAATTGGATTATAGTCACTGCCCCAGAAAGCTGAGAGAGTTAGACAAGGCCACGGAAGAACCCCTTATCCCACTTGTATCATCTGCAATAGCAAGATAGTCTACTCTACTCTTAAATGCTCCAAATAGATTTTTTTTTTTAAGATGGAGTCTTACTCTCTCACTAGGCTGGAGTGCAATGGCGCGATCTCAGCTCACTGCAACCTCCGCCTCCCGAATTCAAGCGTTTCTCCCGCCTCAGCCTCCTGAGTAGCTGGGATTACAGGCATGCATTGCCAAGCCTGGCTAATTTTTGTATTTTTAGTAGAGACGGGGTTTCACCATGTTGGTCAGGCTGGTCTTGAACTCCTGAACTCATGATCCGCCCACCTCAGCCTCCCAAAGTGCTGGGATTATAGGCATGAGCCACCACGCCTGGCCAGATTTTTTTAAATTATCATTTTTCTCTGTAGTTTTACCTGTTCCAAAAAGGAAGAAGGTAAAAGTTCACTTTTAAACACACTAATGCTTGCAGGGATGACAAGGAAAGCAAGTGCATATTGCCAGAACCCTGCTCCATGAAGGCAGGTGTCTCGATGTACACTTCTCTCCACCTTCCTCAACACCTCCCAGGGTGCTACAGCAAGGGAAGTACAGATGTGCTAAGCCTTTGCTATTGGAATAACAAAGAGCGTAGTAAGATGAAAGCAGTGTCTCTTGAAACTCTCCTAGGGCCTTGTTCTTCATTCCATGCACATATCCTGTGCCGACTCAACATCCCCTCTGCTCCACAGCTTATCTCAGAAAGAACTAAGTTACGGTGCCAAGCTAAGAGGATGAATTTAGAAAGCTCCACATAACCAGACGCACAGCGACAGCAGCCATCAGACATCACCCAGATTTAACTGCCCTAAAATTAGCAGTCAGAGCAAAGTAGTTACTGCAATGATTGCGTCAGAGCTATTCTGACTGGCGAACTGCCAGTTTTAAACAAATTGTCCTGCTTTCTCTACCAGGGAAACAATATTTTGGAACAGAGCCAGCTAAGCATTTCAGTGAATCTTCAAATTCTAGCTTCGCTACTAATGTTGTATAATTCAATGACAAGGTGAACAAAGTCTATATAGGCTACATCTGCAAGGGTGTTATTTTCTTTGTTGTAAGCACTTATTCTTTGGGTGAGTAAAGTACTGTGGATGAATCTTTTTAAATATTTAAATGCCTGAAATTTATTTAGGGATTCACATTCAACTGGCTTAAACAAAGATTATGCAAATCTAGCAAAGTATAAATGCAAAACAAAAATTGTTTTCCTCTTATATTTCTTTTAATCTTGGCAAAGACTCAGGGGCTAAAAAAAATGTTCTCTGCATGATCACAGAAGGACCCACTCACTTCCCAACAAAGAATATATAACCTGATTCAATCAGTAAAACTGCTACCTCACCACAAATTACAAAATTTCTAGTTAATAACAGACAATTCACTGGCTGAGAGAACACGGCAGTTTTTAGACCAGAACAATGAGCTCATTAACCCAACCCTCAGCCTCCACTTCCCCCTTTCAGTGACAGTGAGTCGGATAATTCCACCATTCTCATATGCATACACCTTCTTTAGTCCCTCCCTCTCTCCCTTCTTCCTTTCTGTCTTTTCATTCTTTCCTTTTATCATGATTTATTGAAACCTACCATACCTTACAAGTGAGCTGTAGAATAAAGAACACTATAGCTGGAACCAAGAGACATGGGTTTAAAATATAAGGACTCAGATTCAGAAAACCACACTTTCATTAAACCTTAGTTTCTGTATCTGTAAAAGGGAAAAAAATCCCACCAGCCTTATAAGGTTCTCGTTAAGTATACATGAGAGAACACAAATGAAAGTTCAAGCACGATAACATTTTACACTTGCCTTTAAGAATATCTCTCCCCAATTCTTTATTCTCTTCATAAATCAACAACATTAGTCTCCTTCACTTATTCTTGTCATTTAAAACATTTTATTTTTGTGTGTGTGTGAGAGGGTCTCACTCTGTCACACAGGTTGGGGTCCACTGGTACAATCAGCCCACTGTAACCTCAAACACCTGGGCTCAAGGGATCGGCCCTCCTCAGCCTCCCCAGTGGCTAGGTCGACAGGTGTGCACCACCACACTCAGCTCATTTTAAAATTTTTTGTAGAGATGAGGTCTTGCTTTGTAGTCCAGGCTAGTCTCAAACTCCTGGGCTCAAGCAATCCTTGCCTCAGCCTCCCAAAGTGCTGGGATTACAGGCATGAGCCACTATGCCCAACTTAAAACATTTTAAACGGGAAAAATGACCTATTATTCCAAACAAATGAGTTACAACGATCCTCAAATAAAATTGGTTGATAAATTGGATGCTTCTACTATCATGTACGCCTTGCTTACAGCACTTATCACAGCATACCTTATACACAAATATAAACAAATAGGAGTTAGAATGATATCCCTCTAATGTCATATTATAAGAACTAGCACTACGTTAAGATATTAAAGATAAAAGACTTTTACCATGTAAAATTAAGACTATGGCTACTGAGCACCTACCATATTTAAGGCATAAATAATATCCTCATGTACTGAGTCAACAAAAGATGCACTATACACTACTGATGGGGTTTTTAAACATCATGATTTCCTGTAGAAATGAACCCTGCTAATGGACTGAGAGCTAAAGGACTACAGACAGTACTACACAATTCAGAAATTGTTTCTTTTCAGTAAGCTTGATTAAGCCCCAGCCAGGGCTTTTAAGTCAACTGCAGCCTCATGGGATTCAAATAGGGCTATGCAGTCATCAGCACAGATGAGACTTTGAAACCTGGGAAAGGTGTAAATCATACTCTCTCATGAAAGGCGGCCACCTAAGGGTGCCCAGGCTCCCAGGAACCACACCCCTCTGAATGGGGCTATAAAATTCTTGATGTAACAGATGGAACACAGTCCCTCTTCAGAAACTTCCACATTTTTACCAGTTCCATATCAGAGTTCAATCACAGGTCATTTCAAATGACCCAGGAAAGGCATAAATGAGGTATAAACTGTTGTTCAAGATAGATCATGTACAATAGAAATAATGATTAGAACTTGCTCAACAGTATTTAGTTCAACAAAAGCCAAGATAAGGGAAGTTCTTTTATGTTCAACCCACAACTCCCAATCATTTCTTTAACAAATATTTGTTTACCGTGAGCCTATTATGTGGCAAAAACCACCTAAGTGCAGGGAATACAGCAGTAAACTAGAAATGTCCCTGCCTGTTTGCTGTTAATGTTCCATTACTAAAATGGCACAGGAGGATAGGTGGGGGTGGATGGTGCTCGTTTAGCTGGAAGCTACTGGAGATACAAGAGCAGGGCTCCCTGCTGTCTCTCCTCATTCATTCCCAACCCACTAATGGCTGGGAAGCTACGCATTCCTTGAACTACGGGTGCCTGTGTGCTACAGTTCTAGCCAACCACATACAGACAGAGCTAGGCTATCAATCTGAACTTTTAACATACCCTGATCCTGGGAATGGTTTTGTCTGAGTGTGAAAGTATGATGCTTCTTAAACAGCTGAGTTCAGGCCAGGCACAGTGGCTCACGCCTGTAATCCCAGCACTCTGGGAGGCTGAGGCGGGCAGATCACGAGGTCAGGAGATCGAGACCATCCTGGCTAACATGGTGAAACCCCGTCTCTACTAAAAATACAAAAAAAAATTAGCTAGGCATGGTGGCAGGCACCTGTAGTCCCAGCTTCTTGGGAGGCTGAGGCAGGAGAATGGCATGAACCCAGAAGGCGGAGCTTGCAGTGAGCCAAGATCGCGCCACTGCACTCCAGCCTGGGTGACAGTGCGAGACTCCGTCTCAAAACACAAAACAAAACAAAACAAAAAAACAGCGGAGTTCAACTAGAAACTTTCTAAGGAGAATAGCATCACCATTACATTAACCTCCTACCCCTCAATAAATGAAACCTCAAACCAAGACCCACAAGCAATTCTGTAAGAAAACAGGCCAAAGTCAGAAATGTCTTCGGGAAAAAGAATACATACACAGTAAATATAAGGCCCATCAAGAGTGGAGTTTGTCTTCAGCTTGCCTCACAAGACCCTACAGGCTCCCTAGAAATTCCATTTCTCAACTGCTATAAACCCTAACCAGTGATAGTACAACAGTGGTCTCTAAACAGGGGCCACACATTTCAAAGATACAAACGCCCTTGAGATGCAGAGAAAATACTTCTACATCTATTTATTTTTAATATTAATCTCCTTAAAATGTACATTTGTTTTATAATGTCAATAATATCTTAGCACAGTAAAGTATATGTTTATACATACAGATATATTATACATATACACACACACAAACGTGCATGCAGATATGTATATATGTATATGCATACATACATGAACACTTAGACAACTGTGTACAGATGGGATGAACGTTGAAAAAAGTTTGAGAACCTTGAGAACCTACTAAAAAGAAACCACTGTTTTTTGCATTAGGCCATTTAAACACCTGAAACAGGTAGCATTGCCCTGTACAAAGAATCAAAACTATAATTCCTAAAATTATTTATTAGAAACTTCAATACAGAGAGGACAGTATCCCAAAGCTATTCCTCAACAATGTGAATACCCACTGTTCAACAAGGAACCAAATGTGTTATCAAAACCACCTCCAGAAGACAGTGAAAGTAGTTATGCTGACTTCACAGGACACTATGCCTTAAGCATTAATCAGAACTTTCTTTTAAAACTCCACACAATAGTTGATCTCAGCATACATAATCTTTTATTCACCCAAGAATTCTTACTTTCCACAGTAACAATTTTTAACACTGGCTCTTTACCTAGATATTTTTACTTAAGAGTTTGAATATACTACCAGATAGCCTACTTCGGACTGTTCTGATTTCTTGAGCAACTCAACTAAATGGGGATATTTCTCAGCAGATTAAGCAAATATGCAGAAGTGAAAAATATGGAGTAATCTAATGGGCAGAGTTCAAGACACCCCTTCTGGCTAAATGTTTATTAGTAAAATAGGAAGAGAAGTATATCAACCAATTAAAACAAAACCGGAAGAGACTGTGGTGTTCTTCCCTACTATCTGAAAGCAATTCAACACAAGAGAATACCAAACCAAAAAACAAGCTGAAGAAAGTCCAACAAGATTCTGATTTTTCCTACAAGCACTGCAGTTCCTAAGGCCTCCAGAGGTCACAGATCACAGCGTGACCCTAGTGTCTCAATCTAGTCAGTCATTCAACAAATTTTCTTAATCATATGTAGAAGAGAGTCCTCGTTACTAGGGACACACTGAAAATGAACTCATTATTACTCAGCATAACTTGGTCAGTAGAACCAGCAAAGGAGGTTTGACACCCTTTTTCAGGATATCCATGTGGAAAGGTGGAGATATATGGGCTAGTTATATGATATTAAGAGCATTAGTAGTTAACTGTAACTGAGAGTGTAACTCCTTGTAAGCCTCGAGGGAAGCTTCCAGAGACACACTTGGTGCTGTTCAGCCAGTTTAACAATTTCATCACTGGCTTAAGCAAAAATATAAAAGAGTCTGATCTAATAATGTACAGACAGCATTTCTTTGGGAGGACAGGTGAAGGTGCCAAATAATATAATCAAATTCCAAAAAGCATGATGGAAAGAATCAGCTAAAATAAAGCAAAACCACAGCGCAATAGGTTTTGCAGTGACATCAGCACAAGATGGAAAGACGAGGTTCAATGGCAGCATGTGATTAACGGCTCGGGGGGTTTTAGTGAAAAGGAAACTCATTGAGTCTGGCCACCGGAAAAGTGAACGCAAACTTGGACTACATCAGTGCAAGCAACATGCAACCTATGACAGGACACTCCTGCTCTACTCTACATGGGTCATGTTCACGGGTCACGTTACACCAGGAGCCCAACTCTGACAGAGACTGAAGGATTTGTTCTGTAGACCAAGGCAGTAGAATTTGAATAAACAAGCAGAATCAGATTTCAATTCTATAGGCCAAAAAAACTTTCTAGTACTCAAAACCATTAAAAGGTGGAGATCACCACCCGTTACTTGCAATGTTCAGGTATTACTGGAAGACCACTTATAGAGATTATATAAAAGGATTCAAATATCAAAGAAGGGTTAGTTGAGCTACTCAGTGATTTCCAAACCCTGGTACTTAGTGAAGTTTTCATTGACCCACGCAAAAGAAAAAAGTGTCTGTGTGGGGATAGCTATAAATCCACGAGTGTGGTAATTTTAACACAGCTCCTCTCTGGATAGGAAGAACTCTCCTTTAAGTCTGACAGCATACATATTCTTCCCCCTTTCCCCACCTTTTCTCTTTTTTGGTACATCAAACAGATTTTGACGAAATGCATTGACAATAGGTAGTAACTGCTGTTGTCAATTTTAAACACACTTACGTAGCAACATTAAATGCTGACATATCTAACAATCCCTAATATTTGCTTGTTTTTTTCATTTTACAGGTAGATGAAAACAAAAGATATAGGAATAACATGATGAGGCAGTCTTTAAGGTCCTTTCTGGTCCAAAGGTGCTATGACAACTAGACTCGACTTGCTGCATATTTTCTTCCTTCCTACCACCCAACTTGGCTATCTAGTACTGGGGGGGGAAGAACGAACCAAGGAATTGGGTTGCACTAAATATGAAATCTCTCAAGAAGCAGAACCTCAACAGTGAGTCAAGATCTGGCTCCCTTCTACAACTGCTGTTCTTTGGAACCAAAGTTTATGAATCAAGTTCAGAAAGGATCAAAATAATCTATGTCTAAAGTTGGGAGGCTGTTAAATTCCTACCATATTGTTATCACTCTTTTAAAAGGAGTCACAGCTAAATGCAATTGGAACAGAAAAAGCAATTTCTGAATCATTGATTTCAAGGTAAATCAAGTAACTATGACCCTCATGCAAAACATTCACATACAAACTTACTATAGGCCAAGGCGAAGAAATGACATAATCATGAAAAATATAAACATCCCAGTCAGACAGGCATTTTCATTACTCTAATGCATTCGTTTTAAACCTTAAAGAAACCCCAAATTTTGGTGCTGAAAGGGATCACGAAAATACTTTCATCCAAATTCATTTGTGACAGGTGGTAGAGGCAGGAAGCTCAAGGTTCCTGTCTGTGCCTAAAGCTTTTTCCACTCTCACTCTGCAAATGAATTAGGCACCTTAACAGAAGTAGAAAACCTAGAACATGGTTCACTCTTCTCTAGGACTGTACTTTGTATTTCACTGAAGTTCAAAACAGAAAAAACAAAACAAAACAGCTTTTCAATTAACAATACCCCAGTCTAAATTTTCTTCAAATTCAGTATGTCTTTAAAAGGATTTGTAATCCTAAACTACCACCATAAATTGATCAGAAGTTCAAAAACTCAATGCCTTCCTCAATCTCAAAAAATAACCCCTGCATTTACCAATTATGGTTGGGGGCAAGGGGCTGTATCCACATAAACACATAGTTCTTTGCAAAGTATGCGGGAAACACAATCCCTTTAAACTAGTTTTGATGCCCAAACACAGTGCTTTTAAACCAGTTTCAATTACCAAAACAACTGGTTTTTCAGGGTAGCTAGTATTTCCTTACTTTCAGAAATAGACTGCTAATTTCAAAATAATAACCCGCTTCCCCTTTGCCTCAGGTAAAAAGATCCCCAAGGTGGACAAGTGTTTACTAAGCTCAGGTATCAAGAAACCCTTCAAACCACCATCCCAGTCTTGGGGGGTGGGGGGGAGAAAAAAAAAAAACCTTCCAAATCCATATTACACAGCTTTAACTACAGTAAGCATCACAGAAGCCAAATCATGATCTGATAATTCCCCTATTAGACTAAAAGTTACATTCCATACAATTAAAGCTCTTTGAGAAAATCTATGATTTAAAAACATAAAAAGCATTTAATGAAAAACATATACTTAAAGCAACTGGGTAAAATCTGTGGCCCATACTAAAAGCCAGAAGCTCCACCCCCATACCTGTGATCTAGGGCTTGCTTTATTTTCCGGATCAAGTGCTTACACTGCTTCTTATCCAAGTTCATTTCACCCCATCTATAGGTAGAATGTGGGTACTGATAAAAGCTGTTTCTGATTTCATTTCCTACTTCCCAGATGTTTGCTCTGTAGTTTTTCTTCTTTTTCCTTCAGCTATTTATGAATACACTCTAATTTAGAACAAATTCAATATGTCTTATTTTAAAATGGGCAAGGCACACAATAAATGAGCGCTATAAAGATAATTTCAAGATATTTATCCAGCGTATAAATAAGTTTGCCTACCTAGGCAAGATTTGGACAGGCTGCCATGATCTTGCTTTAGAATAAAAGTGCTTAAAAACATAACTGGGAGCCTGCTGCTGCTGCTGCTGCTGCTGTTACTGCTGAAACTACGGGCTATTGTGCTTGTCATAAAAGGGCTTGTGCTTAGAAATGAAAAAATCAAATATCCTCTGGGGAGAAGATGTCCCTAACACAATCCCTGGTATGAATCATGCAGATACTTTAACTGAATCTCTTCCCAAAATGGATCAATGGAATCTTTTAGGAAGAATCAATGTGATTTATACCCAAAACTTAAGAAAGATTGCATTTTCTCATGAATAATACTCTCTTATAACTCTGAATCAAGCAGTCAAATTCAATCAAGCGGTAAATACCTTTCAACTGGAAATATTGTCTAAACAGGATGACAAAACTAACAGAACTCTGAATTCTTTAAGTAAGTCCAAACATGAAACAGGCATTCTTAAATGATGTAACTAAATACAGTAACCAAGTTGTCTCTTGAAATTCAACTTTAGGAATGCCAAAAATAATAGGCCACCTCTCAATATCCGCAAAAATATCGGTATGTGTAGGTTTTCTAGGAAAGTAATAAAAAGCAACAGTTTGGGAGATCTTTTTCCTTCAATTACTAATTGTAACACTAGAAAAACTACAACCTAGGCTGCACACAAACGCAACTCAAATGGGCAGTTTACTAAATGTCTGTCATAAGAAAGCCATCTAGTGTTAACGTTTAGAATGGAGACGGCAGACAAAAGAGGCAAAGAAAAGAAAAATCTGTGCGACTATTTTGAACTTACTGAGCAAAGCCATGAGAATCACCAAGATTCTTTGAGGCTTTTTTTCCTTGTTTTTTGAAAAAAAGCCATTCTTGTCAAAACCCAGTCTCAATTTAACCAAAATCCAAAATGTCTACAATTTTATTTTGACCAAAATCATGTTTTGGTGAGCACAATTCCGTGACCAACGCACTTGATTTTTTCCAATACTCAGGCCAGAGTCATCTTGGGCTGAATTAATTTAACTCAAGCAGGTTAATGATGACAAATATCTCCCAGAGGGGTAATGCCAAGTTGTTCTCCTTTCCGAGAAGCCTCGGCTCTCTCTTGCAGATGATGAGCCGAAATTGATTCTTTGGGTTTGCCGCACGGCTGAAAATGAATCTGTAGGTGTTCCTGGGGATATTCCCAGGACGTGGGCAAACTACCCTCACTGACACGGGAAGACCCGGAGAGGCCCAGGAGCTGGCAAAGTGGGAAGAAAGGTCGCAGTGAGTAAGAAGGGCGCTCGCGAGAGGCTCACGGTCTTACAAAGAGGAATCCGTCCCGGTGAGGGCGCGCGCTCCGGGCGCACCCCTTCTAGAAGGGGAATTAGCCCTGCAGCAAGTTCGGCGTCAGCCGGCCAGGCGCGCCGGGGAAGCTGCGTCGGGCAACCGCGAGCCCTTCCAGAGAGCGTTAGTCAAAGCGGAGTTCTGGGCACCTGGAGGAGATCCTCCTCAGTGCCTGTGTCGCCGAGACCGGAATAACCTTTCAGCCGATCGATAACTTGGAGAGAAGAGGCGGCGGCGGCTCCTCTTCCAGCCGGGGCCCGGGAGCGCGGGGCGCATCTGCGCCTACAAGCCGGACCCTGCGCCGCGCCCCTCGCACCTCCGCGCCCCTCGCACCTTCGCGCCCCTCGCACCCCCGCGCCCCTCGCACCCCTCGCCGCCGTCAGCCCCCCAAAGCGCCCCAAAGGGCATCCCCTTCCCCTTCGGGACAGTCCCCGCCTGGCCGCAGCCATCCCAAACTGACCCTCGCCACGCTGCCCGTCCGATTTGCCGACACGAACCTTCGCAACGCCGTCCGCCGGGACCTGCTACAGCCTGTGCGCGCCGGGCGGCGCGTACCCGGGCTGCCGCCTCGCCGCCCGCCGCTGCCCCGGGCTGCCCATCGGCCCGGACTCCCCCCGCGCCGGGCTCCGGCGGAGGCGGCCCGGACCCGCCGGCTGCGGCTGGAGCTCTCGGCCTGCGCTCGGGCGGCCGGCGGGGGCGCGGTGCTCCTCCTCCGTCCTCCTCCTCCTCTCGCTCCGCCGGCTCCTCCCGGGATCCCAGTCTGCCGCGCCGGCTCCCGATGCCACCGCCCGCACGCCCAGCGGCACCGCCCCCCGCCCGCTCTGCGGGCTCCCATTGGCCGCCGCTTGCAGGCCCCCTCGGCCCCGCCCCACGATTGGGCGCAGGCACCGTCAGTCTCAGCGCCCGCCGGGCTCTGGGCGCAGCCGGTGCGCTGTTCCCAGGCCCCGCAGCGCGCTGGAGCTGCGCGTCCAGGAGGGGCCCGGACGCCCTTCTTGTGGAGGGGGCTGCGGGGCGCAGCATGAGCGGCGCTGGGCGAGCTCGAGGGCCGGGCAGCCTACCTGGACCCTGGCTTCTAGAGAGCCGTCGCCGTCCTTGTCGGGACTCGCTTTCGCCCCTCTGAGGAATAAGTTAAAAACCGCGAGTCTGGTTCTGAGCCGCCCCCTGGCGCAGGCGCGACCCCACCCGGCCCTCCCATCTCCCAACTTGGGACAGACGCGGCGGCCAGGCGGTCGGATCCGTGATCCTCGGCCGCTGGGGCTACATACACAGCCCAGGACGCCACAGAATCGCCGAGGCCCCGCGAACGCCCGAACGGCCGCAAGTCGAAGTGCTCCCATCTGAAGAAGACAGCGCGAGGAAGCGAGACCCTGCTATGTGCCGGCCCCCGGAGGGCGCCCCGGACCCTGTGGGTCGGAGGGTGGGGAAGCACAGAGAAACACGCAGGCAGTAAAACGTTAGGAGGACAGGGGGTGCCAGCGTGCAGGAAATGCTGCTAAGAAACCTTTAGGAGCCGGGAGAAAACGGAGAGACCAGCAGTTCCAGGCACCCGCATCCCAGCGCGGTCCGCTCACCCCTTCCTCCCTGCCCTCCAGGCAGCGCTCAGCCCACGGTAGAAATGTCTTGGATCTTTTTTCCGACGAGGAAGAATTGAACTTTTTATACCCAACTTTCTTAGAAATGTTGACTCACCTGTGAGGAAGCATTATTTGAAACTATTATTGTAAATTGCTTGACATTTGAATTAGATGCGGAAAGATTAAAGGGTCTCAGAAGAATCTTTTAAGCTGGACTGGAATTGACTCTGCCTAAATGAACAGCAACAGTCATCTATACGCAGGAATAATAAAGCAGGTGGAGGCAGCCTCTAACTTACCTTCCAGCCACACCGTAGAATTTCCTGAGCAGGCTTTTTTGTTAGAGTTTTGAGCTGGGTTCCCTGAGACTGGATTGGGGCTTTCAGTTCCTCCCCTTCTAGAGTCAGACTTCTTCCTGAAGAAAAAATGTTATCTCTACTTCCCTATGACAAACACTTCCTAGAACACAGCCCTGTTAAAAGTTAAATAGAGGCGTTCCCTCCCACGCTATATTTCTCTGTGATCTGAAGCATGTACACATTATACAATCTTTTGTATCTTTTTAAATTATAGGTATAATCTGTGGGATTAGGTATAACTAAACAGGTCAAGAAGCAATCCTGTGACATAATACAATTCCTGAGCACTCCAGGTTTTGATGAGTTTCCCAACTGTCACCCAATTATCAGCATTTACAAGATTGTCATGTATTCATTTAACAAACGTTTATGAAGCCAGGCGCAGTGGCTCACGCCTGTAATCCCAGCATTTTGGGAGGCTGAGGCGGGAGGATCACAAGGTCAGGAGATCAGGATCTTCCTGGCTAACATGGTGAAACCCAGTCTCTACTAAAAATACAAAAAATTAGCCGGGCGTGGTGGCAGGCGCCTGTGGTGGCAGGCGCCTGTAGTCCCAGCTACTCGGGTAGCTGAGGCAAGAGGATGGTGTGAACCCGGGATGTGGAGCTTGCAGTGAGCCGGGATCATGCCACTGCACGCCAGCCTGGGTGACAGAGTGAGACTCCGTCTCAAAAAAAAAAAGAAAAAAAAAGAAAAAACAGATTTATGGAGATCCTCTGATATTCCAGACCATGCTAGGTGCTGGGAATATAAAATGCACAGGACATAAGGCTCGGCTTTTCAAGAGCTCACCATCTCACAGGTGCATCCTCATACGTTGTAGATACTCTACAAGAAATATCAACATTATCTCCTATGTACTCAACAAAACCCTACAGGAGAAGCAGCCGTGAAGGAACTTTTCCTGGGAGTGCCTAGGGAGGACATACTCACATTTCACCTTATTGCGTGTTTCATTGTCTATAAGGGACTTGAGGAGAAGAACCACATCTCCTCCAGCATTTTGATCCATAAGGCACAAATCCACTACAGTCCGGAGCAGATCCTGGGTCAGTGGGTTGTCATTGAGGTGGGTCTTACTGCTGCAGCTGCAAATGTCCACTGTCTAATAGATGAAGAGGAACCCACCCCTTTGATGTGTTTCTTAATATCCAATACATAATGATCATATATGGAAGGAAGTCTGACCAGACACTCTTCAATGACGGTATTAGCCACCATTCTCACTCTCTCACCTTCCCATCCCACTTCTTGTGTTTTCCAAACTAAAATTGAAATATCCTAAGCCCCACTACCAAGGTTGGCAGTATTTTTTTTAATGCCTGTAATTGATTGTGCAGAGTAAATATTTGTGTATGTTTATGAAGGTCTGTGGGAGTTTCTGACTTTCCCAAAACTCCACGTCACATGAGGCTGGCCTTCATCAGAATGTTCCTGCTTTCAACAAACAGGTCCTGAGTGAGCCCCTTTGCTGTGCAGAACAATGGTGATACATACAGGCGAGAGCAAAACCCACAAGGTGTCCACCTCACGGTCGACCACAAGAGATCCTCAAGAGACACATCTTAGGAATGATTCTGAACCTTCTTCACCAAATAAAATATTCTAGAAATAGTATTAGATTTAAGGTGTGTGTCCTTCCTTGCTGGTCTTTCTAGCAGCAGCCCTCTTGTTTCTTGCCTTTTTAGGCAAACAGCCTGAAACTTAGCACAGACGGTGGAATTGCAGCACCTATGAAGATATCAGTGCATCCTTTTTGCCTCAGGACATCTTACTGAAAATCATTCTATATTAAAGCTATACATTTTGCTGAAATTTTAAAGAAAAACATCAATGGTGAATTATAAAATTGTATTTGCCTAAAGGCTAGTGTGAACTTATCACTTTCGCCTTCCCCCAGGCCAAGATTTTCCCTCCCCTTGTTGCCCAAGCCTCACTTTCTATCCCTCAAAATTCTTCTTTCCTCTGTGAATTGCATCGTGTTCTAGGGGTTCCCAAAGAAACAAACTAAAGGGATTAATTCTTTTTTTTTTTCTGGCAGGGGATGGAGTCTTGCTCTGTCACCCAGGCTGGAGTGCGGTGGCATGATCTCGGCTCACTACAACCTCCGCCTCCCAGGTGCCAGTGATTCTCCTGCCTCAGCCTCCCAAGTAGCTGGGATTACAGGCACGCACCATCAAGCCCGGCTAATTTTTCTATTTTTAGTAGAGATGGGGTTTTGACACATTGGCCAGGCTGGTCTGGAACTCCCGACCTCAAGTGATCCAACAATCTTGGCCTCCCAAAGTGCTGGGATTACAGGCGTGAGCCACCAGGCCCGGCCTAATTCTTTTTACAGTTTTGATTCAGCACATCCACTCCTGAAATAATTCCAACATCAGTGTTACGTATTTTTCTCTAAGTGTAAAGAGAACTGGAGTTCAAAGACATACCAACTGTCTACCCTGTTCCAAGGTTTTGCACTTCTTGGCTGACCTTGCCTGGTACTTCTAGCTATTTACGTTTGAATTTAGCAAAACAGGAGTTTTATTTTCTTGACATACTGCAGCAAGATTCTACCTACAGATGAAATGTGTACACTGTAATAAATCTGAATACCTAAGTTAAATAAGGGTTTACACTCCTATCCTTATTTCTTCCTTCCCTTTTCTATTACTAACCATCTTTTAATAAGTATTTCTTTTATGTCAAATGAAGATGTATAATTTGCAACAAATAGGTGTTGAATGCGTATTACATTCAGGGTATTATATTGGACTCTAAGGACCCAAAGGGCAATATTTATTAGAGTGTATGAATTTTATGACGAGGAGAAGAACTTGAGAGCAGGTGCTCGGGATCACCAATGAGTGGTGCCCACAGAGACAGCAGGAGAGCCAGCCATCTGGCTTGGGCCAACCAGCAAAGGCCTGACCAAGGATGTGAAACTGGCCAGGCGAGAAGGAGAGAAGAGAGCACTCTACCCCTGGCAAGAGGAAGCACTGTGGGCGAATACACAGGAGCTGCCTGTGCAAGGCATGTTTGAGAAACAGCGGTGCCCTTTGGCCAAGCACAGCCTTATTCACTTGTGTAACAAACACTTACACGGCACTTCATCCACGCCAGGTTGTTTTTCTCTTAGAAGGGAAGTCCTCACAGGCAGACAAGCACATGGGTGCTGCTTCAACTTTTCTTTTTTTCTTTTTTTTTAAGAAAACCTTTTACAACAGAAACATGTTTGAATATGGTCTTGTGAAGTAAATTAAGAAATGCAAAGTTCTGCTGCAATTTTAAAAGAAATGGTTCAGCTGCAGCTCAGAAAGCTGGGTTACTGGCTTTAGTGTACTACCAGTCATGATAAAAAACAAAGCACATGTTTATCTTAAAATGAAAACCACCAGAATAACACAAAACCAATAGAACAACATAAATGATGTGCTAAGTACCCTATACTGTCCATAATAGCCTTAGAAGAAACCTATCTAATACAAAAGTCTCAGTTCTGTGGATATCTATGGAGGCCTACTCTGTGTTCAGTTCTGCTCTGGGGGATGCGGATTATTACAGATAAATAATGAGACGGTACTCCAGGAAATAAAATACTACCTAGCTGAGAGTTTCACAGAGGAAGCAATTCTCAGATTACTGCAAAGACAACACATTTAAAATGCCAACTTGAATTTAATGTTGTATAGATGTGTGACATGGAGATCTGGAATGGCCAATCTTGGATTGCGTGATTAAGGATCACTGACAAATATCCTTCAGAAGGGAAAAGTTTCTTGTGTTCTTGATCGTATGTTTCAGAAATTTAAAATCCTATATTTGTCTTTGCTGCAATGTGTCCAATCTAACGTATCTCCAAGAATCTTCTAAGACAGGTGGGTTATTTCTTTTCTGATGATTCAAACTCTTGGCCATAGCTATTTTACATTTTATACCCCTCGTTATCTCTTTCACTTTCTCTAGTCTCAGACCCACAGGTTAACAACTTGTACTAACTTTATCACTATGAGAGGTGTCTTCTGCCTCTTGCCTCACTTGGAAGGAAGGAAGGAAGGAAGGAGAGGGGAAGGAAGGAAAGGAAAGGAAGGAAAGAAAAGAAAGAAAGAAGGAGGGAAGGAGGAAGAGATGGGGGAGAGAGAGCAAGAGGGAGGAAGGAAGGATGGAGGGAGGGGGGAAGAAAGGAGGGAGGGAGGGCGGAAGGGAGGGAAGGAAAAAGAAAAGAGAGGAAAGGAAGGAGAAGAGGAGGGAAGGAGAGGGAGAGAAGGAGAGAGGGAGGGAAGAAGAGAGGGAGGAAGGAAGGAAAACAGCTGAAGACACAGTAGATCATCAGTGTTTGCCACTTGCTGCTATCCTTCAAGGAGGAGACTGAAACTTTATATCTAGCACCTCACACAGAACCTGGCAAAAGACGTGGTCTTGATCAATATCTGATGAATGAATAGGGAGTGGGTGGATGGATTGCACTGAGAGAAAGTACTGTATTGATTTTTCTCTTTTCTTCCATAGCAGATTTAAAGTTTATATCTTAATCTTCCAAATTTTATTTCTACTTGGAACATACAGGATCCTTTAACAAGTGTTTTTGGTTCTACTTTTATGAAATAACAATAATAATGACGTGTTAGTTGAATTGATCTATAGAGCATCTGCTATTCTATACCACTAGATGGCGTTTATCAATAGTAATGCTCAAAAGCACCACACATACTCTGCCGAGTAATAAAATCTAAAGAAATCAGTACAGAAAAGGCATATACAGCATACACATATATGTATATAGATTTACATTTAAATTTGATTTCTTTTTAATATTGGCTATGTATCTAGGGCTGCCTATAATTTGGCAAACCACTTCCTTTCCTAATTTTAACAGTCTTATGTAACAACAGTTTACGTTGTTAATTAAACTCTAAGCAGCCTCAATGTGTAAGACATTTCACAGAACCTGGTGACTACTTCCAGGTCTTTCTGCAGTGCTGATGGAAAAATACACCCCCTGGGAAAAAAATCATCTAGAAAAAGTTGAAAGCAATATGGAGAAAATAAAAAAAGCAGAAAGACTGTTCTGCCTGCCTTCATCATTCGTTCATTCATTTATTCATTTAACAACTAGGGACTGGCACCTAGTATTAAATACTTTGGAGGATGTGTTTGCTATCTCATAAAGAAAAACTGTCAGAACACTGACAGGAAAATGTTTATGATATTTAAATCCTATAAGGGGACAGATATTTGTTTTTAAAAAATTAAGAGTTATAAGGGAGAAATAGAGATAAATTTGAAATGCTCTATCAAGACTATGTAGTTTCTGCTTTCCAGGTCCCAGGTGGATTAGCAAGGCCACATTTCCTCGTTCTAACATCTGGTTGTCTGCGAAATAGCTGCACTTGAGATTTCCTGGGGAGAGACCTAAGTGGGAAGGAAATTGAGGGAGAGAGATGGGAAGGAAGGGGAGCAAAGGAGCAGTGTGAGGAGGCAATCAGAGAGAAACATGAGAAGAGTGGCCAAGGGTTAGAAAGGTAAATCCTACCCACAAAATCTGAAAATTAAATCTTTGAAACTGCTTTGATGTGGAAAGAGCAAGCTCATACTGTATTTTAAGATTGTAAGAGTAAGGAGAAAAGGACCATAAAAGGAAACTGAAACACCTTAGCTCTCCTAATTCCAGTGTTTCCAGAAATTGTAAAATTAAGTGTCAACATTGCAAAAACGAACTCTGACTACTATGAAATTGTACTTCTTCATTTCCAGAAATGCAACAAATGACTAAGTAAAGAGCCTGTGGCAGACACCATTTTCATCCTAAGTAAAGAGCCTGTGGCAGACACCATTTTCATCCTAAGAGCCTTCAGCAGACACCATTTTCATCCACCTACAAAACACAGCAACAACAAAGGCCATCAGCATGTGACACTATTGCCTACAACTAAATGACCTAAAACCAAATCTATCAAATTTTACCGAAGGCTGGCAACCCTTGCTAGCCATGACATTTGTGATACAGATGTCACTCTGCTAAATACTAGACTAAGAGAGTTTTCTCTTGGATTCTTCTCTTTCTCTGCCTTCCGTGATCCAACAAGAATGATTCTGGTTTCCTTCAACGATCTCTCACACCAGCGCAGCCATCCTCCTTAGGTGCTTTTGTCCTTGAGTATAGACAACTCTCCTAAATAAGCTCTTTGTTTTCTTTCCCTGGCTTCTAACGCACAGCTTAGATCCCTCCCATGCGCAGTTAACAATAAAGTTCATGCTCCTATGAGAATCTGATGCTGCCACTGATCTGACAGGAGGCAGAGCTCAGGCAGTAATGCCAGTGATAGGATACATATCTAGCATGTATCTACTTCTCCTAACATCCTTACTGCACCATCATGTCTTGCCAGGACAATAGCAACAGCCTCCTAAATGTTCTGTCTTCCTGCCTTCTGTCCAGCTCTTCTCTAATTCATCTGCCCTACTGTGGTCTTTCATACATGCAAATCAGATCACCTCCTCCCTTGCTTTAAAACCCTCAGAGGCTTCCCATTGCCCTCAAGAGAAAAATTTCTTAACCTGGCCCTGTCTGCCCTTTCCAGCTGCCTGCCCTTTCCAGCTGCCTGCCTTGCTCCCTATTCTTCAGCAATACCAAACACTTCCCATAGTTCTACACTCCGCACGTTTCACCTCTCAGCCTCCACACAGACTTCCTGTGTGCCAAGAGTTTCCTTCTCTACCTGCTTCTGTCTTGCTAACCACTCTTCATCCTTCAGGTCTCAAATGGCTCTCCCTCAGGAAGATCCTTCTTGATCCCTGTACTAGGCCAGGTCAACCCTCTATCTTCTTGTGGAGGTTTGGATCATAATCCCAAAACACACATTCCTGAACACCATAGTCCAGAATGTCAAAACCCTGAAAGATCAAAATCTCTAAAGTCTAAAATCCCCCAAATCCTAATCACAGGATAGTTGCATCATGTTAGGCCAGCTCTTATGGACTATCTCTGTGCAATTGCCCATAATCTAGCCCTGCAACACACTTTTTCATATGTTGAATTTCCCTTTTAGGTATTTTTTTTCGTTTTTTCTTTTCTTTTTTTTAAGTTTTTTGTTTGTTTGTTTTTCATTTTTTACTGTTTCAAATTGTCAGCATCATGTTTTATAATTCACTATGCTATGTACTTCATCTTTATGTCATTTGCAATACCAGAGGTATAAATCATGTGAAATCTTCTAAAGAATTCTAATTTCTTTTACACTTTTTTTTTTTTTTTTTTTTTCAAATTTGAGCCCACAAGAGTGCGCTATCAGAATCTTGACTTTGTGGATAAGCGTTGTGCACGTATGTGAAAATATCGAAACTTCCTCAGTAAACGAAGAGAAGTCATTATTGTACATCTTCATTAGGAAAGATAAAATTTCTCAAAATCTCAGTTCTTTCGATAACTGCACATGCAGTGGTAATCAGTTTTTTATTGATCTTCTCAAAAGGCAAATGTTCTTCACAGTATTCCAGATGACTGAAGTAGAGGCACATTATTGCCAGCCACAGTGGCATGGCTTTCTTTATACACCTCCTTTTTACCTATTTCTTTATGAATATGGTTCATCTGCTCATAACTGTTATACCCATGTGACTGCCATTTATATACCTGAGTATTTATGCTTGCAAAAATATGTATGTTGTTATTGCCTATTTTATTGTGTAAAGTGGCCTATGAGGTGTCCCGTCATGTGTTTTTATGTTTTTCAAATAAAACCCCTTTTAAAAGTATAAATAAATATCTTTTAAAGAGTTTATTATTTTTTTCCAGAATTATATTTCGAGAACTTTGATCTTTCGGGATTTCAACATTTGGGATTATGGTATCCAGGATTGTGCCTCTTGGAATTCTGATCAGTTCTCCTTTTTATGGCATTTTGAACTGTCCCTCTCAAATCTCCTCGTGCTTTCTTACGTGTGGCCTCTGTCTTTCCCACCAGAATGTACACTCGGTGAAGGCAGGAAGTGTGCAGGGGCCTTGACTTCCTCTTCCATGAAACATTCCTTCACAACCCAACCTACCTGTGAGCCTCCCAATAGCCTTTGCCAGTGATGGCAACGTGAGTCCCAGACAGGCCTCTGCTGGTGCATCTGGTGAATGAGGAGATGAGCCCAGCAGAGGTTCCTCACCTCTGCTAAGGGACTAATGTCCCATGAGAGAACCAATTAATCCTAGGGGAAAAGACACATTTAGCCACTTCTAGAACCTTACAGTTAGAGAAGACGGATGATAATACAGCTATGGGAACATGAAGGCAGGCTCCATGATAAATCAATATAAGTGATAAGCATCATTTTGTCCTAAAAATGACAATGATTTTGTCCTGAAAATGACACCTATCACTCATAATGATTTATCCTGGAGCCCATCTCCATGTCCCCATAGCAGTATTATACGGAGAAATTGGACTATACTCTAAAATTATATATTAAAATTCAGTGTGGTCCTAGGACACAAGCCAATTGCATTCTTTTTTTCTATTATAATGTTACCCAACCGAGAGAAAGACTGCACCCAGATTCAGCACAGACCTCCGAGCAGTACTGGCATATCTGTAGCAATGTCCTACATGAGGTGGCAGAGGCAGCAGCAGGGCCCATCAGGAGACAGGGGCAGTGAGGGAGAGGATGCCAGAGGTTCTCGGAGGTGGGGGTCATGGTGTTCGGCAGGTGTGGCTTTGCCCAGACAAGCAAGAAGCTGCAGCCCCAGCACTAGCTGCAGTGTCCTTGGTTGAAGCTGCAGAGCTACTAGTAGATTCAATCCTGTGCAGAGACTCATCCCCTGAAGACGCCCAGACATGGGTTGGAGAGGTAATGATTTTGTAGAGAATTGGTTTTCTCTATTAGCAGATGGGGCAAGAGCCAAAGAAAAACAAGGAATTACCCTGAACGTGGCCCCTTCTGTGCCTGAGGCCAGTCTAAGGAATCTCTGTTGGCATACAAATAGACTGTGTGTGTCACTGGGCTTTATAGATATAATCTCAAACGCTTTGTTATTACTGTGATAGGTACAATCTATGTCTTGTCTCTCTAACCACATATGATAAGTGATGGAGATAAGTCTGTCTGAGCACCTTGGCCACTGTTCAAGGAGCTTTGAGGAATGGCATGAGCACATGGTATTATTTTGAGCGTACAGCACAAAGGAAGGCATTACTCATCAGTTTTTACCCCTCTGAGGGTGTAAAACTTGGAAAATGCAAATGGGCTTTCTGTCTTTCAAGGACACAGGGCCAGAACCCCAATTTCTTGATAATCTTGCTATGTAAACATGCTCGTTTCGCCTTTACATCTATTATCTTCATTATCTACCCACGTCTTTCCCAGAGGAAATTAGAGAAGAAGGGTGTGAAGAGTGAGTGTTGAAGGAGTATGTGGGCAAGTAATTATGATAAAGTGGTCTCTCTCTTCAACAACGTTCTAATAACAAAAAGCAATTGCTTTAGGGTCACCTATTATGTTCATTATCCATGCCTTTTCTCCATGCAACAGCACAAGTCATCAATAATAGAGTATGATTGTTTCCTCCCAAAAGACAAGTGATGTGAAATAAACCACAAAGCAACGTCATCTCAGACAAGATTTTTTATGTCCCTGTGCTGTTCAAGACTGTTTCTCATTGCCTAGTAATTACCCACCAGGGACCAGCTCTGTAGCCTGCATTCCACAGAAGCAGAGTGACACATGCAATATCCAACAGCCACGGTAATCCATCAAGTGCCCTAACTATGGAGCCTGACCATTTATTACCATAACTTCCATTGACAGTCACTCTCTATGTTCCCTGAGTGAAGCCTGCCTAGGAGGAAAAAAAAAAGTCTGTGTCTACCTGTGATATTATTTTATATATATGTATGTATATTTACATATACAGGTTTTTGTCCACAGTTCCTGATGCATAACTCCCATAGCCCTTGTTACAATCAACAGACTCTCTCTTTGAACTTCTCCTTCCCTCCTTTTACTTGCCCAAAGAAGGACTCTAACCTGACTGCGGTTCATAAGACCCTCATTCCAGAGGTGGTCCTACCCCATACCCTGGAGAAAGGAATGCTGCAGAGAGGCCAAGAAGAACCTGAACAGACAGGCCTCGCTGGGTTTAGATTGTACCCTTTTTGTCCAATCACATTTCTCCATGGTTGTCAATCCGATGAAAGCCTATCCAGTGAAGTCCGCATCAAAGGCCCATGAGGACAGGGTTTGGGAGCTTCCAGATAGCTGAACATATAGAGATTCCTGGAGGCCAGCACACCCAGGGAGGGCATGGAAGCTCCGTAACCCTTCCCATATGCCTTTCCCTATGCATCTCTTCGTCTGTATCCTCTGTTATATCCTTTATAATAAGCTGGAAAATGTAAATGTTTCCCTGAGTTCTGTGAGCTGCTCCAACAAATTAATCAAATCCAAAGAGGGGGTTTTGGGCACCCCAGCTTGAAGCCAGTTGGTCAGAAGTTCTGGAGGCCTGGGCTTGCAACTGATGTCTGAAGAGTGGGGAAGTTTTGGAACTGAGGCCCCAACCTGTGTGACCTGATGCTATTTCCAGATAGATAGTGTCTGAATTGAATTGGAGGACACCCTGTTGGTGTCTGCTGCCGAACTGATTTCTTGAACTGTTGGAAGGGGGAGAAATACTCACATACTTTGGGGCCACAGACATCTTCTATGTTGACTTCTATTATGTGGGTGTTCAAGCAGAGGAAAAACAGTTTGAGTTTTCCCTAACACTATCTATATACAAATCAGTGACACCCTTCAAACAGGAGGTCCCTATTAGTTCAAAGAATGCACCACATTACATTTCATTTGCTCTTGTTCTGATCCTTTCATGCTTTCAGTGGCTTACCACTAGAGGGGACCTATACAGACAAGATGAGACAACATGCAATTATCATCTTTAGTATTCCCACTAGGAAAATTGACTAGCATTCATGTGGAACAATAAAATCAAATTTGCTGGCACTTTATTCCCAATTCATGGGCATAAGAAAAGGATCTAGTGGAGGGAGCAGGTCACTGTGCACTGGGGAAAGACACCAAAGAGGAAGTACATCTGTATTGATTGTAAACATATAGTTAAAGGACTGAGCTCATTCATTCCAAACATTGTTTTCCTTATTTCCTGTAAAGAAATGTTAGTAATCTTGATTTCGTACATGTTATTTGGAGATCAGAGAATCTCTCTTTAGCATTGTCACTTAACAAACGTGTATATTTAGCACCCTCCTGGGGAGAGAGGCTTCAATGGCTTAGGTCTATCTCATAGGTGAAATTGGTTTATATCCAGTTTAAGTCTAAAAAGACCCAAAGAGTGTAGGGCAGGTGTCAAGTGTGTTAGTCCATTTTCAAGCTGCTGATAAAGACATAAAGAGACTTGGAAGAAAAAGAGGTTTAATTGGACTTACAGTTCCACATGGCTGGGGAGGCCTCAGAATCATGGCAGGAGGTAAAAGGCACTTACATGGTGGAGGCAAGAGAAAATGAGGAAGATGCAAAAATGGAAACCCCTGATAAAACCATCCAATCTCGTGAGACTTATTCACTACCTTGAGAATAGTATGTGGGAAATCGCCCCCGTGATTCAAACTATCTCCCACCAGGTCCCTCCCACAACACATGGGAATTATAGGAGTACAATTCAAGATAAGATTTGGGTGGAGACACAGAGCCAAACCATATCAACAAGGATGTAAAACAACTGGAAGATAAATGCCCATTCATTCACTTTTTTCATTCCTTCATCCATCCATCTGTCCATTTATCCATTCATCTATCCTTCCATCCATCCATCCATCCATCCATCCATCCATCCATTCATCCATCCATCTGTCCACTTACCAAATTTTCTTTGTGTGCTACTATATGCCAAGCACAGTGGTAGGCACGGTAGGCACTGCAGTTGCAAAGTAATACATCTTCAATACAAAGATGTATTGAACTAAATCTCTAGTGGAAGAGACAAACAAGAAGACAATTTAAAAAAAAAAAAAAGGAAAAAGGACTTGAATCCACTCCAGCAGCCAGGAAGGGATACGATGCTAAGGTCAGCCCCAAAGAATGCCAGGCATTGACCAGTGGGAAAGAGGTTTAGTTTGGATTGGATTAAAATGCCTTTCCCAGGTACTTTGTAGCCATTACTTTTCTCTAATTTTTACCCATTCCCCACCTCTTCACACTCTGCAGCTAAGTCTGATAAAAGCAGTATTTTCCTGTATCTTAACAACTTTTTCATTGGCCTTAGCACAAAGTTATAGTGTATTAAGGTTGTTTTTGAACCAAATATGGTGAAATAGTTTCCAGTTTAGAGACAATGCAAAAAGGGTTATTTATTCTTTAAGATAAGGTTTCCTGATAAAATAAATGTATACCTAAGTATACATGTACTACCTAAGATTTTAAGCTGGACTTTTTACCTTAAATTGTTGCTTTGCTAAGTTTCTTCTTTTTCTTTGTTTTTTATCATTTCCTTCATTTTTACATTCTGGCCGCAAGGGTAAGCAAGAAAATCAAATTTAGTTAACAGATATGAGGAAATGTAAAAAAATTCTGAATCTCTGAGTGCCACATAAGCCCACCTATGCGACATGGGCATAATTTTCCATCCTCCTTAAATTCTTAAATATCGTGTGATCCACCCAGTAATTTTAATTTAAATGAGTATTTTTTATATTGAAAAAAACAGCCTTAGCACAATCTTCTATCCTTGAAATGTTTAGTCAGCATGTATATTGAGCTGTAGAACTGAATAGAGAAATTCTATTTTAGCTTGAGAGAATACAGATTTTATTTCCACTTTTGTGTGCCGGATCTAGTATTGGGTACCTATAGAACTTTAACCCGCTTTTCCATGCTTCTTCAGAACATAAACTTAGCTAACTAAGCCTTTTTGGCTCTTTCCAAAAAGCCAAAGGAAATAAGACATGGTGTCAAAATAAGATGCTGCATTACTTTTTGTAGCTGCTATGAAAAAAAAAAAGTTTATTCCATTTATAAGTAGGGAAATAGATAAGGCTAATTAAAAGGACAGTAAAGTGTATCAAGGAGGCTGGGTGTGGTGGCTCACGCCTGTAATCCCAGCACTTTGGGGGGCAGAGGCCCGCAGATCATGAGATCAGGAGTTTGAGACCAGCCTGACCAACATGGTGAAACCCCGTCTCTACTAAAAATTAAAAAATGAGCCAGATGTGGTGGCGGGCGCCTGTAATCCCAGCTACTCGGGAGGCTAAGTCAGGAGAATGGCGTGAACCCGGGAGGCAGAGCTTGCAGTGAGCCGAGATCATGCCACTGCATTCCAGCCTGGGCGACAGAGCGAGACCCCATCTCAAAAAAAAAAAAAAAAAAGCATCAAGGAAAGAGACTAAAATCCAGCTCCTAGCTTGGGAACAGTTTGGACACACAGAGAATACGATAATATTATTCATCTTTGTTGCAACCTAATGATTCACCTGTGACCATTTCTTCACTCCTATGACTATTGCTCTTCATGACAGAATGTTTCATTCAGGTAAGACAGGTTCTACCACCAAAAAGTTGACAATTGAGACTCTCCTACATGCAGTCTTGAATTTGACTCTAAGGGAAGATAAAGCCATTAAGTTGATCTTACATGTTAACCGTATTTGCCAGGTTATGCAATTTCTTTCATTAAACTGGGAGCCAGGTGGTCTGAGGTCTAGCCTGGCTCTGCAACAGACAAACTATGAGATTTAGGGACTTCACTTGATCACTGAGCGCCTCAATTTGTTTGGCTGTCAACTACTGAAGGGGAATTAATAACCTCTAAGATCCCTCCTGGCTCTTAGGATGTAAGAATCTGTAATGAATGGATGGAAGGATGCAATCCTTCAAGGTTAGCAGAAGCCACTATACTCAGAGAGGCCTCTGCTCAAGTATAGAAGGGGACTATTTCTGATTCTTCAGACAATGCCACTTTCTAAATACAATGCGTTGTGCTTCTGTGTTTGTTCTGATAACGGCCTGTTTTAGGCAGGATATTTCTTCCTAAAACTAATGACCAAAGACTTGTTCACCTTCTTGCCTCCTTACTGTTTTCTATGAATTAAGGTAATTAAAGTTAGAAGGTTATCATTTTTATTTCATTTTAAAGGTTGGTTGAGTGGAGTAGAAATAATTTCTAAGCAATGGAGTCACAGATCACAGAATTTCAAAGTTTAAAGGAAAACTACAAAGGTTTCCAAGTTTCTCCTGTGATAATTCAAAATCAACAGGAACCTTTGTTGTTTTAAAACTATTTTAATTTAAAGTTACTTTAATTGCATTTTTTTAGGCCTTTAACAGTTTTGATATCCAATGTGTCTGAACTGGGGGGGGCAGGCACAGATTGATGAAAGTGAAGGTTAAATAAATTTGTGTGTCTTCTTTAAGTTTGTGTAAAATATTGCTAAAATTACAGGATTATGGGCTGGGCACGGTGGCTCATACCTATAATCCCAGCATTTTGGGAGGCTGAGGCAGGAGGATTGCTTGAGCTCAGGAGTTCCATACCAGCCTAGGTGACATGCGGAGTGCAGCCCAGGCAATATAGTGAGACACTACCAAAAAAAGAAAAAAAATTATAGGATTATGAGTGATAGATATATGGTAGATAATTTACTAGTTTTTAAAAAATATTGGTCATATAATTATTTGTATATGTAATTTAAGAGCAATTTGTATTTGTGAAACTATACTATTACTAAAACTTTTGTAATGGATGCTATTCATGTTATAGAAATAATTTATTATTAGATGATTTTAATCTTTTTATCTATTAAACTTACAAAGCTAAGTGGCAGTTCCCTGAAATTTTTGTAAGCATGCATTATTTATTTGGTAGCTTGTCTTTCATATTTAAGTGTTTGAATTTAGTTGTATTTTTAAACTTTTCTTGATATAGGTTATTTTAGATTATGCAGGTCATTTTATTTATTTATTATTATTATTTTTGAGAGAGAGTTTCCCTCTGTTGTCCAGGCTGGAGTGCAGTAGTGCAATCTTGGCTCCCTGCAACCTCTGTCTCCCATGTTCAAGCGATTCTTGTGCCTCAGCCTCCCGAGTAACTGGGACTACAGGTGTGCACCACCACGCCTAGCTAACTTTTGGATTTTTAGTGGAGACAGTATTTCACCTTGTTGGCCAGGCTGGTCTCAAACTCCTGACCTCAGGTGATCCTCACACCTCAGCCTCCCAAAGTGCTGGGATTACAGGCATGAGCCACCACACCCAGCCTATGTAGGTCATTTTAGATTAGTGTAAAGAACATGCTTTGCAACTATTTTGAAAACAAATATCGTAAAACCCAGGACTTTTCAAGAATACGTGTGTATCAACATGATAAAGATGAAAATTCCTGTCACCTTCAACATTTGTGTAATAACATGTGTCTCAATTACTTATTTGCTATTAAATTAGGTTGGTGCCTAAAAAAAAATTACAAAATTACAAACACAAAGTTAGATATGAAGTAGATGTTATTTCTCTGCTACTCCTTCCATGCTTCTGGTGCTGGACATCATAGTATTCACTCATACTGCACTACCAGCTCTCGCCCTGTACCTTTGGACCTCTGACTTTTATAGAAAGAAGAAAAACTTTAGGGACACAAACGAGAGGCATTTTACCAAATTTGTGAGCTGTAATCTTTTCAGACAGGATTCATGCAGAAAAACAAAAACTACTCAAGGCAGGAAGTTCATCTAGGAATAAGTTATACAGGTGATAAGGGATCAGAAAACCCAAACATGGGACAGTGAGGCACTTATCAACAGCAGACAGCCACTTCAACCCCCACAGCTAAGTGACAGTGGATAAATCTACCAGAGCCCAGCCCCACCCCATCTGCTGATAACAGAGCAAGGAGCTTCTGGAAGGAACTGGAGCCTCTGTGTATTCGTCATCTTTGACAGTGGAACACATCACCCTAAGCCCTGTGGCTTAAAACAACATCCTGTACTTTCTCACGGTTTCTGTGGGTGAGGAATCCAAGCATGGCTTAGCTGGGTCCCCTGTCTCTGTGTTGCTCAAGTCTGTAATCAATGTATTGGCCATGCAGGGCTGCAATCATCTGAAGGCCCAACTGGGGGTGGGGCTGCTCACTCAAGCAATGGTTGGCTGGACTCAGCTCATCTCTGGTGGTTGGCCAGAGATCTTCCTCAATTTCTTCCCACATCAGGTAGCTCACAACATGGTAATTGGCTTCGTGAGAGCAAAGAGGTGAGAAGGGAAGAGAGCATGGGAGCAATGCAGAAGTCACAATTTCCTTTTCACCTAAGCTTAGAAGTGACATCCCATTACCCTTGCCATGTTCTATTTATTGAAATAAGTCCAGCTCACATTCAAGGAGAAGGTGTTACACAAGGGCATGAATACTAGGAGGGTGGGTTCTCTGGAGCCATTGCCAAAGCCACCTACCATGCAGGGAGACACAGACATGGCCAAGGACAGCAGAGGAATGGAAAGACGTAGAAGACCCTAGGTCCTCCTTTTCTCTCACACTCTAATCTTCTAGTAGGACCCCCGACTGGCCAGGTAGCCTCAGAAATGTAGTTCCATGTGCTACAGCAGAACAACGCAAGGGCAAGGGTTGGGTCTGAGAGCAGACTGACTACTCATCAACATAGTATCCTTTTATATTTTCTGACATGACTGCACAAACAACACAAGCGAATTCTGTCTACAGAGAACTATTTCATGGTATTTGCAGCTCTTTCTAGGACTGAAGGATATTATGTTTGTTCTCTTGCGAGGTTGTGAGGTGGCTCTGTGCTATATTCCAACCTTCCAATCCATCAAAGGGCCCCCAGCACACAGACACACACACACACACACACACACACACACACACACACACACACACACACTCAATTCTTGCCCGCACAGTGGAGTTTTCTTACTTAGTCAGGGACAGGCAAAACATACCAGGTCCTCTACAACTATACCCCAAAGAGGATACCTTTAAATGAATGGGATTAACTGTGACTCTTCAAAATGTATTTGATCATCAAGACAAATCTTGGGATATTTGGTTAATACCACAAAGAGAAGGCACGTTACCCGTGAGTCCATTATGACTTCTCCTATTTGAAAAAATTTGGCAGAATTATTGCAATAAATCAAAAGCCTATCTTCTTTTCTGTGTCACACATAATCTCTAGAGTGCAAAAATAAAGTGTCACACATAATCTCTAGAGTGCAACAATAAATAAATGAATGAATAAAGTGCACCTTTATTCATGTAGCTTATACATGAATCTTATAAAATTCCTTCTAGCAGATTATATTTTCCAAAGATGTCTGCATCCCGTATATTTTTCATCCTGTATATTCTAGGGCCTTGCCACACCCCTATCAAGAGATGGCAATGATACTTCCCTTAAACTTGGGTGCGTGTTTACAATTGACTTGACTGATGGAGTATGGTAGATGTGATGCTTGGTAACATCTAAGGAGAGATTATAAACATGCCACAAACCTTCATTGTTCTCTTGCTACGTTCTCTGTTGAAACCCAGCTTCCATATTGTGAGGAAGCCCAAGAGCTACATAGAGGCCCACATGGAGGGAAATGGAGGCCTCTGGCTCCAGACCCTGATTTCCTCCATCCAATAGCCAAAATCAGCTAGTTAGTGATATGAGTAAAACATCTTGAAAGTGTATCCTTCTGTTCCCTATTGAGCTTCTCCAGCTGACACCCTTGGAGCAGAAAAACTGTCTCCACTGAGCCCTGTCCAAATTACAGATTTGTGAGTAAAAGAAATGGTTATTGTTCCTTTAAGTCACTATGCTCTGAGGTTGTTTGTTATACAGCAATAGAAAACTGGAACACACCTTTTGGGCATCCCTCAAACTGCCCCCCACCTCCAAAAAACAGGCAGAGTACATCAGTTAGGAATATGTTTGGCTAGAAGTCACAGAAAACCTGACATAAGAGTGGCTTGTACAAACAAACAGGGATTTCATTTGCTCACATAGCAGGAAGATTGGGGGCAGAGGGCTGCTGGCATGGTTTCGGAGGCTTAACTCTGTCTGGTTCATTGCCTCTGAAATTCTCTTGGCATTTCCCCATGCTTGTCGCTTCGGTGGAAGAGGTAGGGCTGCCCTGGCTCCAGGCACAATGTCTGTGTAGCAGGTAGGATAGAGAAAGGGAAAGGGGCGGATCAGGCCCATTTGTTTCTTTTGGCCTCCCCTCAAGCTCGTCCAGCCTGTCAGTCACAGGTATACCTCCAGCCAGAAGAGAGGCAAAAACAATGAGTATTCACCTATATCCCCGCTGTAGCAGAGAGTAACAAGGGAGCAGGGGATTGGGGTAGGCTCTGGGGAAGCCAAACAAAGTGCCTAGTACTTTGCAAGGGCTGGGATCCCTCCATGACATAAGAAGTCATTGAGTGAGAAGCAACAGGACTCCAGAAAAAAAAAAGACTAAGATAAATGAGAAGTCAGGCCAGTCTTAACAGTCAAGAAAAAAAATGCAACATAGATTTGGTTGTCACATATTTCATATTTTCAAAAATTGGCAAAACTTCATCTCCATATATGACTCACTTAGACATCTCCTCCAATTCTTCAAATACCTCTTTGCAGATAGTTCCCAAATTTCCCTCTGCCACCCTGCTCCTCCTCGAATTCTAGCTCCACATTTGCCATAGTCTCAAGTCAGATAGCCTCCTATCACTTCCAGACCTGTGCATCTGACACTGACCTTGCCTGACCTCTACACCAGTTCCCTGTCTGTCTCCCCTATTCTTGCTAAATGTCAGTCATCTTTTAGCTCTCACCAATCTATCTGTATTCCAGCTTGTGAGATTTGTCCTCTCTCTCTGCTTTTCCATTTCCCCTACCACCAACTTAGTTTAGACTCCTATTGACTTTCCCTAATACTAGTGTAGCAAACTCCTTACTGGCTTTTTCACCTTCACTTTCTTTTTCTTCTAACCCATCCTATACTCAGTTGGGATATTAGGAATGACTTTTATATGGTTTGATATAGTTTTGTAATTTTCTAGGAAGATAATGTGGCTATATGAGAAGTTTCTCCAGCAATATTGTCTGCCCTTTTGTAAATACACACATCATTTGCTCATCAACGGGTCTTGGGCCAGGGCTTAAGGGTACAACAGTGGGCTCAACTTTAATACCTCCAAGACACAGGGGCAGAGAGGCTGATTAAGTCTTACCAATGAAATGCCTTTCCAACTTTCAAGAGCAAAAGAAAGGAAATTCTGTTGTTTCCAACATGTACAGATAGCTTGATCTTTCACATTAAAAAAAAAAAACAAAAAAAACCCTAAATTCAGGCCAGGTGCGGTGGCTCACACCTATAATCCCAGCACTTTGGGACGCCGAGGCGGGTGGATCACTTGAGGTCAGGAGTTCGAGACCAGCCTGGCCAACAAGGTGAAATCCCATCTCTACTGAAAATACAAAAATTAGCTGGGTCTGGTGGTGCATGCCTGTAATCCCAGCTACTCAGGAGGCTGAGGCAGAAGAATCACTTGAACCCAGGAGGCAGAGGTTGCAGGGAGCTGAGATCATGCCACTGCACTCCAGCCTGGGCGACAGAGTGAGACTCCATCTCAAAAAAACAAAACAAACAAACAAACAAACAAACCCCTGAATTCCTGTGTGTGCCTGTTCTTCAAATTGTCTTCTAACCCATTAGTGGTGGCGTCTTGCTTAGATATGCATTTCCCAGCTGAAGTGTCCAATGAACCTCATATTTCTGTCATTCTGTGAGCATGTAAACTCATTTTTACCGCTTCTTCCCACTACCCTCCACCCCTGAATTACCACTTGAACAAACTGGGCCAGCTCAGCTTGATATATAACATTACCAAATTAAGCTTGATAACAGCTCTGTTCTTGCAACGTCTCTGTTCAGAAATCTTTACTGGTACCTCCTTCCCTGAAAGCTTCATTTTCTACACCTCCCTCCATGATGGGCCAGTGCTTAACCTTCCATGCCCATCTCTCATTCTGGTCCAATTGTCCTCTTGCCTCTAGCCTGGTGTGCCTGTGATTTTCTGCTGTCTACTGTTGGCTCAGGCTGCTGATTCTGTTTCAAACACACTCTTCTCTCTTAAAATCTGGTTTAAAAAATGTGAGTTTTCACAGAAGGTATAGGCATTTATTTAAGTAACTTACTAAAAAAGAGCTCACTTAATCTTTTTTTTTTTTTTTTTTTTTTTGAGACAGAGTTTCGCTCTTGTTGCCCAGGCTGGAGTGCAATGGCATGATCTCAGCTCACCACAATCTCCACTTCCCTCGTTCAAGCAATTCTCCTGCCTCAGCTTCCCGAGTAGCTGGGATTATAGGCATGTGCCACCATGCCCGGCTAATTTTGTATTTTTAGTAGAGACAGGGTTTCTCCATGTTGGTCAGGCTGGTCTCAAACTCCCGATCTCAGGTGATTCACCTGCTTTGGCCTCCCAAAGTGCTGGGATTACAGGCATGAGCCACTGCGCCCAGCCAAGGTCACTTAATCTTTATAGTATGGGTTTTATCACAATGTCTTATATAAATTTGGCACTCAGTGAATATTTGTTGAAAGGATGAATTGAGGGTCATTTATCCATCAGCTATTTACCAAATAGACAGGTCTAATTTAGAAAAGTCTTGCAATGATTACCTGGTTAATTAATTGTCTTCTGTATTCTGTGGTGCTTCACCTGCCACTTTGTACAGCATCATTTGTCCTGCATTACCCGTTACATGATGGTCCTGACATAAACTATTGATCATCTACTCACAGTCGTTCCATGTGCTAATTTCCCCGTTACTACATCCTACTACATACAGCCTCATACTTAGCTTGTATCTCTTGCAGCTCCTCTAGTTCTTGTCCTAATATCACAATAGAAGTTAAATGCAAGGGGAAGTTTGGAGGGAGATATCAACATGTATGTAATAGATGATCTCAATTCTGCCTACTGCCTGAAAGGCTCTATACATTGAGTTGCCGTGCGTTCTAGTCTTGGCCCTGACCTATTCAATAACTAAAGCACTTACTAAAGTGGATGCACTCTACAAATTAATTCTGCTTATTCATCTCTGGTTTGCAGCTAGGAAAAGCAGAGGCCTTACTCTTAGGCCTATTTGGCATTATGAGACTTTGTAGATACAACCTTCATTCCCTTCTGCAGTTTCTCTGCCTTTTATCAACAGCTAGTGGAAGACTCCCATCTCTCCCTATTTCAAAGCATGTCCTTCCATTTGAATATCTTTCAGAGTTCCTAAGGAATCCTCTGTTTTTAAGTTTGCTTGCAAATCCACGAGGTCCCCAAGCTCCACCCTTCCTCAGATCTGTGTCCTTACACTGCTCTACATTGCAATTCTTATATCCTTTTGTCATTTAGGAAGGCTTTCCAAGCCCAGGAGAGTTAATTTTGGAACATAAAGCTTTAAGGCTTACCAAGTTTAATTACTATCCATACAGCTAATAACAAAAAACCATCCCCTGTGCCCTCCCTAAAAGGATGATAATCATTCCTCCACGTAAGGGAACAGAACATGTAAAACCAGCAGACGGCAAAAACGTTGCTGAAAACAGTATCTGCTGATGATAGGATCTTGCCTAACCTTTTTCAGTCTCTGATTCTGTTCTGTAACTAGAGAATTCTAGTAGCCGCTGCCCTGAGTGGGCACCACTGAAGATTAACTAAGTAGATTTGAGCTGAATCTTTGAATCCTTCACATTTGGTGCATATTAAATATTTTTGGCACTAATTAGCTACATAATTTAGTCACCAGGAGACATCCATCTAATTCATGGACATATTTCCCATTATCCCTTGGGTTTTTTTTTTTCACCCGTCTTCTTATATCGCAGATTAGCAGAATTACTATAACTCAGAAATTAAATTATACAATGTCAGGAGTACTGTTAGTAAAAAAATCAAATGTTAACTTTAGAGATTTTTTCCAATTAGTTTAAGAGTTCACATAGACATCTTTTGTAATCAGAAAACACACAAACATTTTGTGTTGATATTTTATTCCTATTATGTTAGTATCATCTCATTCCAAGTCTATATTCTTTTAATTTGATACCTAATGCTCTCAGGCATTTACTTTTCTTAATAGTTTTCAGTTCAATGCTGGCTGTATTAAAAAAAATCTGATGACTTAAAAAAACAGTCATAATTTACTGAATGAGGAAAATAGTGCATGAATAGGAAAATGAACACAACCATCGTCTGTGTGTCTGTGTGTGACTTTTGTCATATGAATGCTGGCATCAAGTCACATGAGGCATACTTTTTAAGTTCTCTTAGATGATAATTTGGGACAATAGTGATTGGCTGCCAAAGTTTACAGAGTTGATATAGGAGTGAGGTCTGGTATGCAGAAATGTTTTAGATTCAAAATCAGAACTCATAAGTGCACTTTTAAAATGAGAATGTTCTTCTGATACTCACTGCAGTTCCCACTAAAGAAACTGAGACCCTGAGAAATCACACCATTTTCTCAAAGGCACGTGGTTAGGCAAGGTCATGGAGTGGAGGCTTTTGACTTCCCTGGCAGTCTTTAACCTCCACCCCCAGCCCATCTGCTGATTCTGGGCATGGCATCTGTATTCGATCCAGCTTCTCAGAGCATATCAACTGTAAGCCAATTGGATGTAAATACAAAGAGAGCAGAAAACTCTTTTACCAGGCAGCTGGAAAGTTTCACTTGGAATTTATTTTTAGCATCTTGTGTGTGCTCAGGAGCAACCATGGCAACAAAGGCACCTGGAAGAGCCCCTTAGAGGGACAAGAGATAGCACCAGAGGGACGCTGCCTCATCTCCACGGGTAATCGGCAACAGGCTGGACATGTCCCTGTCACTAGGAAAGCCGTCACCAGAGAAGAATCATCTCAGAATCAGCAGGGCTCACCTCCACTTAGGGAATAAACGACTGATGAGATCATCTACGTAAACCTGTCTTCCCTCCCCTTCCTTACCTTCCTTTCCCAGCACTGATACAATGTGTAAATACAGCTTTAGTTTCTGTCCACTTTGAGGTCTGATCATATGTCATGTTTTATTTACTACAGTCCTTCATGAAACTTCGAAACCACATAGCCACCAGAGAGGAAATGAACCCTTCAAGACCTCAGGCTACCATGCTGTGAATGGCTTCAAAGGCATTCATTAGTCTTTATCATCTCAGCAAGGACAAAGTCAGAAGTTCAGCCTCTTTTCTCTCAAAGAACAGGTGAAAAGAAAGCTGAGGGCAGGATGGTACAGGAGAGAACATACCAGCCAGAGGGAAGCCAGGGCTGCAAAAGACTCCGCAGTGTCTGGTGAAAACTAGAACTCAAACCAGCTTTATACATTTCTCCTTCCCCAGGTCAAACACTTCCCAGGTGGAAGATGACATTAACTGGTGGTAAAGAGCCCAGGGCCAATTCAAGAAATTCTTCCATTTTTGAAATTCTCTGTCTAGTTCTCTGAATCCCGGCAGACTCCAAGAGTGAATTTTTTTTTTTTTTTTTTTTTTTTTTTTTGAGACAGGGTCTCATTTTGGTGCCCAGGCTGGAGTACAGTTGCTTGATCACTGCTCACTGCAGCCTTGACCTCCTGGACTCAGGTGATCCCCCCACCTCAGCCCCGCAAGTAGCTGTGACTACAGGCATGAGCCACCACACCCAGCTAATTTTTGTATTTTTTGTAGAGATGGGGTTTCATCATGTTGCCCAGGCTGGTCTCCAACTCCTGGGTTCAAGTGATCTGCCTGCCTCAGCCTCCCAAAGTGCTGGGATTACAGGGGTGAGCCACTGTGCCCAACCCCCATGAGTGATTTATCCATGTCACCGTTCCCATGCTTGAGACAAGACTCTCAGCTTTCTGACCTGCACATTCAAGACCCACTCCTATGTCATTTCTTCTCTTAACATTTTGTAAAAATGCAGTTCCCGCCCTTATGCTTTTTGGGAAAATATCCCCACTAAACATATCTAATGTTCACAGTTTATGAAAGGGTAGACCCAATGAAATAGATATACTTTAGCTTAGTCTTGTTCATTTAGCATTTCTCTGCCTAGGTGCTTTTTCACAATGACTTCAGAAAATTTTGAATGTTTCTAGTTAAATTTGGTACATTTCCAAAGAATATAGATACACATTGCATTGAATTTGTGGTTCAATGTTATCTTGAAACGTGATAGTGACTGATAAAGTGTTTGCCACAAGCATGTCTTCTATAATTTTAAACACATTTCAATAAAATCCAGTTTCAGAATGTTATCAGTACACCGAATTGGGCCCATCTACAGTCCTCTCATTCAATCACATTCAAGACCTAGGAGAGTGTTGTTCACAACGAGGTATTTAATAAATAATAAATAGAGCAGGAAAAGAAAACCATCATTATAGTCACATGGCTGGAAAGACCTCTATTGATCTTTACTTCCCCACAAAACCACATAAATACATAATGGTGTTATTGAACCAGCTTCCACCAAGCAAATGAACTATGGCATTTCTAAGAGATATCCATGTTATTACGGAAAAACATCCTACAGATAAAATTAAAAGCAAGTCTTTTATTTGACCCCAAACTAGGAAAGACTGAGGGAAAGATAATCAATTTATGCTTATTTTCTGTTTTTAAAAAATTTTATGAAGCATTGTTGATTCTCAGAGTTGGGAGAAATTAAAAAAAAATCAATGATTCATTTTTTCCCCCATAAACTTGCAGCCACAATGTACAGATCCATATCATATTGGGATAAGTCAATTGCCAATCTAAATTACTAGGTAACTACTATGTACTTACTAGAGACTAAGCCCAAATGCAGAATAAAGGATGGCCCAGGGAATAAATTCTTAGTGCAAAGAAGCTGCTGCAAACTTAGAAGCAGGAGCCCACTTCTAAGGGCTCCCCAGACTCACAGTGTTCAGAGGATGATCATTCACAGTGGCTACAATCCAGGTGCAGATGAGGGCAAGCAGACATCGAGGCTCGCAGTACAATATACACATTCAGAAGAGGTTCTGTTTCAGGAGAAATGATGCAAGACATTGGTTCTAAACTCTCTTGGTTTCAAAAGAGGATCCTGTTCTTAATTTAGAATATTCGTAATATATGCATTAGAAAGGAAAGCTTTGATAGAAAATAAATTCCCCTCTGTATTGCTGATTGGGAAATGGCCACCATATAATCTCTCCAGGAATGTGATGCAATTGCACTTCTGGTTGTATTGCTTTCTCTGCCAAAAATGAAATCCTTCCTTTTAACTGATTTTTCCTCAAAATAGATAACAGACAATTTTGAATTCTACACAAAAATAATTATGGAAACAATTTTAAAAGACCTATTGCAATATCTTCAGATCGATTCCAAGTGAACAAATCATGGTGACATTTGCTTGGCCATGTGACATGGAGGCAGTTGGTATCAGACTCAGCATCTTTATGCTACACAGTAAGACAAAATCTGACCTCTTAAACTTTAGACATGAAGGAAGAAAACACACACACACACACACACACAGCAGCCCAAATTGAGAAGGTGAAGACAGCCTTCAGGAAGATATAGGTACTATGTATCTCACACCTAAATGTCCTCCATAAATAGATAATATGATTGATCCAGAAGTAGATTGTGCTGAAGAAAAGAAGAAGGAAATGAACTAGATAATTTTCCAAAGCCTCTCATCCACCAGCCCTTCCCCTAACCCTGAGGGCTGTCCACTTGCTTATGCTATCTTGATCTCTGCCTTAAATAAAGAAGCCTGGGGGGACAATTTCTCTTATGAAACACATCACAGATCATCTCTTCTTTGCAAGGATTTATAACAAGAGAAAGAGACACATTCATTTTCTTGTAATTGTAGGCAGCAAGACATCATTGAAAATGCATGATAATTGCAGTTGGTAAATCTGAGTTCAAGGTCAGAGGGGAAATTTCATCTCTGAGACTTGGCATACACATCTGTAACCAGGGACTAATAATTCCTACACAGTGGAGATATCTTGAGAATTAAAGGTCCTAAGGCCTATGAAAATAGTATGCAAACATTGATCTAGAAAGGACCAGGGAAAATCATCTTGACCACTCTAGCTCTTGGCAGGATCACATCTCAGTTTTCCTGGACTGAATTAAACAAGTTCAGACAAGGAACTAAGATGGAAAGTGTTTGATAACATTCCAAAGGCAGAATATATAACTTCTTATATTATAGCTTCAGTCCCTGTGGCTTTCTTTGCATCTCAGTGAAGATGGAAAATGTACCGTATAATTAATGGCTTTTATTTTCATGAAGCCTGTAGTATCACTTCTCAGCCATTTCTTTTAGAAACGGAATACTGCCAAAACTTTAACTGTTCCTTAAAACTGTTTGGAGGTATGTTGTACACTCTCTCCAATTACTCTAGCTCATTTTTTTCTGGGACTCAGAATTCTGTTAGTATGGATTCAGGTCCCATTCTGATGCAGTACTTTATGGTTCCTACTTGGGATGCACTCAGCCTTTTTATCCTACTGATAGGGCATCAGCTCCTTATCTACTGTAGCCCCCTCAATGTTTTCCTGCCATTTATGTATACAGAATTGTTTTGTCTTGTATTTATGCATTTTCTCTGTCCTTGATGTACTTTTCTTAGTTCAAGTTGCCTGTTTATTGAAAACACAATAAATTCCTATATTCCTATATTTCAAGATCTCTGCCCCACATATCTTAGTGTTAACTGCAAAACCAATGAACGATACTCTTATTCCATCATCCAGGGGTTATGCAGTGCTGGGTCTAGAACCAATATCCTGTGAGCAATGATTGCCATGAAATTTTAAGTTGGTATTGCTATTTTTAAAAGTCCCCTCTTGCACATGAATTTCCCATCATGTGTATGGTCGTATAATAACTATGAGCTAAGTTAGCTCATGTTGCCCTAGTATTTTCATATGATACATAGATCAGAATAAAAATCTCTGTGAAGCTAAGATACCAGTGATTTTCTGGGATTCTCCCTGGCTTATTTTCATCAAAGAAAAGGACTTGATTGGCCTGACTAGGTTTGTATTTCATAAAGCTGCATTGGTGGCTAACCAGGATTTTTATCCTCTTTAAGGCAATTTCAAAATGAGTTTTTCTGGGATATAAGCAAATAGTTAATCTTCACTGAATAGAGCAGATTCAACGCTGACTCTTAAGGGCTGGGAGCCTTTTGTTTTGAGCTGACCATTTACACATTTTCACAAAGAAAAGATAGTGACTTGGGTAAACACAGACCTCTCTCCTTAGAACCTTTCAGCAACAAGCTGGTAACTACAGTCCTTTATGATAGCAATAGGGGAAATGTATCCTTTCCCTACCCTCTGCCCACCATTAACTACTATAGTCTTGTTAACAGATGAAATAAATTTGATGTATTAATTCAGCAAAAGCCACATGTTCTGAATGAAAAGAAGCAAAATGGCTTTAGGTAAAACAGGAAATGTTGTGAATCAGCTGCTGTCTTGGTAAGTTAGCCTTCCACAGCCGAACTGATGCCTGTTACAGGTTTTCAGCCTTCCACAGCTGAACTGATGCCTGTTAAAGGTTTTCAGGCTTCCACAGCCTGACTGATGCCTTTTACAGGCTTTCAAATCAACTTGACAATAATAATAGCAGAGGTAACATACCAGCTTATTCGAAGAGAAGTATTAAATAACATAAGATTTCCCACTCAGATCTAATTTCTTGACCTCATGCTTTAAAACACTGAAGGAGAAGGTGTACAAAAACCCTGTTTCACCCAACTTGGGTGCCTTCTGTGTAGTACTTATGTATTTTATCCCTCAAAAAAGCTTCTTGCAACTCACACTAAAATCATCAATATATCTAGAGAGGCACTTTCCTCCACTACTGCAATTTATTTCCTCCAGGCCCATTGACTTTCTCAAAATGGACACAAAAATCACAGGTTTTTCATCTTCAAGATTTATTCTAACCACCAGAGCCTTCTACAGCATTTATACCAGAGTGTCTCATTAAAATGTACCAAAATTTTATTTTTAATACAATGCATTGCATATGTGAAGCAGCTCTTGGCAGAAAAGCAATTTCTACAAAATAATCTCTCACCGTGTGCCACATAGTTTCAAGAATTCAAGTGATATTAAGAGGTTTCAAAGGATAATTTTTTTCTTCTGGGTGAAAAATGGAGATGTTGAAAAATGAAGCAGCTTGTCTTAAATTGACTCATTCAATAAATAGTGAATATTTAATATGTGTTATAAAGAAACAAGTATTCGGAATTATAAAGAAACCGCATGACATGTCCCTTTGCTTCATGCACTTGCATTTATGTTGGAAGATGACAAGACTAGCATGCGTAAATAAGAAAAAGAGCACATTGTCATAGGATCTAATATTATATCTGAGCATGGAAGTAATACTGGAGGTAGGAAAAGTTGGTTGTTACGTGTGGGGAGAGATGGGAAGATTTAAATAATCTCTATGACTCTGTAATTCTATGAGGACTGATCACAATGGGCTAGGTCCTATGGGTAGAGCTTGAAGCCAAGCTCAAATATTCCTACTTCTAAATGTAATGCCTGTCTGTCCATTCCTAGACACATTCAGGACTCCTGACTCTTTGCAGCCAAGTTCATACTTAGTAACTGACTTCGAAGGGAGTTATGGGATTCATAGCCTCAAGTATTCAGGGAAGCCAGACACGTGACCTGAGAGTCCATACCCTGTCTGTGGAGAAGAGGGGTTACTGTGTCTTCTTACCTTTAGTCGATGGAAGTCATGCTAGCTAATTCTACCAGAACTCCCAATTTTTCAGGATAAGTTATAAGCATACATTTTATGGGAGATCTTATGATTTTTAAGAGTTGTCTGCCATTTTGTACTTTGTGACCTCTGCTTTAGGTAATTCTAACAATTTATGGTGAGATCTCATCTATTAGACTGAGATTTCAGAGAGTGAACATACATGGTTTAGCAATGAACAGTGTTATAGGCTGTAAACCATTATCTCCCTGGACCATTACATTGATAGGTGCTTGTCGGTGAGTGATTGTGAGGGAATTGTCTACCTGACTCAATTGGCCTTAAAGTATCCTAAGACGCTTCTGAGGTGCAGCTACTCTTGAGTTTAAGAATATTCTAAATAACCAAACTGGCCAACAGCTATAACCAGTTGGAATAGACAGAACCACCTAATAGATGAATGGCCTCAAGTTAGAGATTTTTACTTTCCTGAAGACAAGCACATGCCAAATAACATTCCATTAATGATAACTGAAGAGTGATATTTTTCCCCATACAGTACAAGAGACTCAGGAGAAACCTGAACTTGGAAATAGCCTATGTAGTACTTAGCAGGCCATTTGGAGAATGCTTATTATTGGACTGCATCTCCTAACACAATTGATTAGAGTCCCTTGTAATTAATAGTCCTTTATGTCTCTGCATGCCATTGCATGAGTGCATGGGCAAGAGAAGCAAGGGCCAATGCCAAAGATGTCACACAACCTGTCCTGAGTGGTCACCTTCCCAACACAAGGACTGAACAGAAAGCACATCTAACATGAGGCTGGTGGATACAGAGCTGTGTAGATGAATGCCAAAAGGTCTGCTGTGAATGGCAGACTAGAAACCAGCTTTCCTGCTGCTCACTCATTTAGATAAAGAAGCTCATTGGAAATACATATGGCATATAATTTATATTAGGGGCAGAGAGACTGGGGTAAAGGTCCGTTAAAGAGAAGAATGACTGAACCCCAATGCTGTAAGATTGGGGGAGATGGCAGTTATATCATTTGGTCCCTTTCTTCCGGAAAAGCCGATTACTACCATGTAATTGATGGGCCAGGAGAGAGCCATAAAACCATGGAGAAGAGGAAACAGATGAATCCAGACTATTAAAAAACACGAGGTAGAGCTTACAGATCATCATCCTTTATTTTTGAAGGATGTTCAAAATGGAGATGTTGAAAAATGAAGTAGCTTGTCTTAAATAGACCCAATCAATAAATAGTGAATATTTAATATACGTTATAAAGAAACACGTATTGGGAATTATAAAGAAACTATATGACATGTCCTTTTGCTTCATGCACTTGCATTTATGTTGGAAGATGACAAGACTAGCATGCATAAATAAGAAAAAGAGCACTTTGTCATAGAGTATAGAATATCCTCAACCAAATATAGAAGAAAACAATGTTAATTACTCTCAAAGGTTGTCCTGTTTTCTTCTTCCTATGAAATTTTACTTACAAAGAAAACACACTCCACCTCTCATGCCTTTTTCACTGAACTTTTTGTATTCAGTGTTTTCAGATGTTTGACAGTTGTACTATAACAGGCTAACATATAAATACTTTTTGATAGCAAGGTCCAGAAAAAGGGTTTTAATTTTACAGACCAAGGGAAAAAAAAAAGAAGAAAGTGAGAGTGCAAATTTTCCCATTTCCAAGTTATAGACTCATTGACAATCTTTGTCCACACATACCCCGAGTTTCCAATCCATCTCCCTGTGAAAGGAGCCTTGGAGAGCCTATGTGGGGCTCAGGGGAAGCAGGAGTGTAGCAGCCACAATGCATGGAGCCGGAGGACAAGTTCCAGATCATGTTCCAGAGCGCATGGCAATGGCCAGCTGTGGAGAAGTGCCAGCAAATGAGAAACAGAGAAGCAAGGGCCTGGGTTGGCTTGAGGAGGCCAGGTCCACGGCTGAAAGGTTGGAGGTACAGGGAAAGCCACAATGAGCACCTGTGAGTTAAACAAGTGGGAGTGGAGAGGACGTTTACGCCCTGCTTAAGACCACTGAGTATTGCTGTCAGCAGCAAGCCATCCATTTGGTGGAGCTATGTCAAAAACAGGACAGAGAGAACACTCCATTGAAAATGCTTTCCTTCTTCTAGGCCTGCAACAGGCCACTCTTCTAGAAAAGCCTGCTCTGAATCATTCTCTCCAGGAGCACTTGGTTCATCAGCAGACTCCCTCTCCCCACTTCCATTTAGCCTGAATGTTTATTTTCTGTCTTGTCAATATGAATATATACAGGAGGCATCACCTACATTTTGCCCAGCTCAAAGTTTATCTTGCTGGGTGTAATGGTTCGCACCTGTAATTGCAGCTATACAGGCTGAGGCAGAGAATGGCTCCACCAATAATTCAAAATCAGCCTGGGCAACACAGAGAGATCTCATTTCTAAAACCAACACCCCGCCACCCCTCCAAAACCCAAAGTTTATCTGAGCAAGTGTGGGTTAGACTCTGTTCTGCTACTAAACACAAAGATTCTCAGCACACTCTAGGTTTTTCCATATTCTTTAACCAAAGATAATCACTTGTAAAGACAATTATTCTAAAAAATTTTAAAAAAAAAGCATAGTAAAAACCAAATAAGGCTGGGTGTGGTGGCTCATGCCTGTAATCCTAGAACTTTGGGAGGCTGAGGCAGGTGGATTGCCTGAGCTCACGAGTTCGAAACCAGCCTGGCCAACACAGTGAAACCCCATCTCTACTAAAATACAAAAAATTAGCCGGGCATGGTGGCACGTGCCTGTAATCCCAGTTACTTGGGAGGCTGAGGCAGGAGAATTGCTTGAACCCGGGAGGCAGAGGTTGCAGTGAGCCAAGATCATGCCACTGCATTCCAGCCTGGGTGACCCAGTAAGATTCGGTGTCCAAAAAAAAAAAAAAAAAAAAACAAATAAAAGTGCATTATGTTTTTCATGTCTAAACAGTATTTCATTTATTCTATTGTTTTATTGCTATCCTGCTTTTAAAATTTACTGTTGTTTTTCTAAGTATCAATCTGTATAATGTAAGAAGTGCTGAATTGCTTCCCTTTTTCCTTCTACAGTTAAGTGAATATTTGTTTTGCTTTAGTCCGTAGGTTTGCTGTATGGGCCCATGTAAGTATATTGGTAACTTTTCTTTAAAAGCTATTGTAGTGTGATTGTTCCTTGAGAAAGGTTCAAAGTAGTTTTTTAAAAATTACTTTTTAAAAAAATTATTTTTTCGAGACGGACTCTCACTCTGCCGCCGAAGCTCACCGCAACATCTGACTCCCTGGTGCAAGCTATTCTCCTGCCTCAGCCTCCTGAGTAGCTGGGATTACAGGGGCCTGCCACCACGCCTGGATAATTTTTGTATTTTTAGTAGAAACGGGGTTTCACCATGTTGGCCAGGCTGGTCTCGAACTCCAACCTCAGGTGATCCACCCGCCTTGGCCTCCAAAGTGCTGGGATTACAGGCTTGAGTCACCAAGCTCGGCCTAAAATTACCTATTACATAAGTAAGTATATACTTCTCACAGCTTAGATTATAAGCTCTCCAAGCACAATTAGAAGAACATGTTTATATATTTTGTATTATAGTATCTAGTATAGTAACATTCTAATTAGAAAGATAAATCATTTAATAAACTAAGGAATTTATTGATGAATGCATTGAACATGTGACCTTGTTCTTGTGTGTGTGCATGTGTCCTGTGCTTGTGTGTGTGCACACGTGCACATTCCCCCATGCTTTTGGCTTCCTTTCCCTCTTCTGAGGGAAATGGGATTTGTTATTGACATAACTCCATTCCTTCATTCTTTGATTTGTTTATTCACTCAGTATTTACTTCAGGCAGTCAGTTGTTTAGCAAGAAAATGATGATATTTTCAAAGTGCTGAAAGAAAATATCCTGTAAAAATGTCTTCCAAATTAAGGTAAAAATACTTTTTTCAGTTAAATTAAAAATCAGGAGAATTCATCACCGGCAGATTCATAATGAAATAAGTATTAGAGGAAGCCATGCTGGAATGAGGAAAATGATTTCATGTGGCAACTCAGAGCTCAGGAAGTAATGAAGAGTAACAGAATGGTAAATATGTGGGCAAATCTAAATGAATATTGACTATAAAAATCAATAATGATAATGTCTTGTATGGTTAAACATTATCTGGAGAATTTAAAAACAGCATATAATATGGGATGTAGTGAAATATGATAAAGAATACTAAGTCCTTTGTGTTGTACAAGAAGTGGAAAAAGTACTGATTTATATTCTATTTTAGTAAGTCTAGGAGGGATGTTCTAACCACTGGGTAGCCTCTACTATTACAAGAGTGGTCAAACAGTATGATAGAGTATGATAGTGGCGATGGATATAATACAAATTCTCATTCAATCCAAAAGTAAGAAAGAAGAAAATAAGAACAGAAAAAGTTGAGACAAATATAAAACAAATCATGATTACATTCCATTTAAATGAACTATAGATTTAATGAAAAGAAAAAGATTTTCAGAGTGGGTAAACAATTATTTTCTGCTTAGAAGAAATACATATTAAACATAAGGACCTGGCCAGGCGCGGTGACTCACGCCTGTAATCCCAGCATTTTGGGAGGCCAAGGCGGGCGGATCACGAGGTCAGGAGATCGAGACCATCCTGGCCAGCATGGTGAAACCCTATCTCTACTAAAAATGCAAAAAATTAGCCGGGCATGGGGGCAGGCACCTGTAGTCCCAGCTACTTGGGAGGCTGAGGCAGGAGAATGGCGTGAACCCGGGAGGCAGAGCTTGCAGTGAGCCAAAATCGTGCCACTGCACTCCAGCCTGGGCGACAGAGCTAATAACACACATAATGAAATATATGTGACTATTCCTATCAAGCTCAGATTAATTGATTTCTGGTTAACAGGTCAAAAGTCAAAACTTTTTTCCTTACAGATAGAATGCTATAGTTGTAGCTGTAGACTTAGAAACACGTTTAATAGTGCAAATAGTGACCACTAAAAGTCACAAAGAGAAAACAAAAATATATGATTTTATGATTTACAAGTAATATAGAACATAAAACATTTATTTTATCTATTTACCTATTGCCTACATTTCCTATATAACTATTGCCTATATTTGACAATTGTTGAACTACAAAAACAGCAATTTCAGATGGTTCAACCCAGTATTTATTTGTTTAGCATTGCAAGACAAGTTATTCAATTTACTTTTTATTATCTGTACACAAGTATAACTTACAAGCAGAAAGTGCAAAAATCATACATTTGTGGCTTTACTTATCATAATTTAATACACCCAGAAAACTACAACCTGACTCAGAAGACCCCAACACCCTTGTGTACATGATATATTCCTTTATTTATTCAATTCTTAATTAATTTTTCTCAGTAATGTTTGACAGTTTCTGTGTATATGTCTTGCACATATACATAGTTTCTCTATGCCTTAGTATATTTATTACTAAGTGTTTGATGGTTTGCAATGCTAATGTAAATGGTGTCATTTTATAAATCTCATTTTCTGCTTATTGTTGGTATAAGAAAAATAATTGTTAGTGTTAAATTTATGATTCTAAATAAACTTATTTATTAATTTAAATATTTTGTCTGTAGATCTTTTTGGATTTTCTACATAATAATCTGGTCACCTGTGAATAATGAGGTTTGCTTTTTCCTTTCTAGTTCTTGTATCTTTTCTTTTCCTTGTCTTGTTTTACTGGATAGAACCTTTAGGAAAATATTAGCTCCAAATCGTATGAAAAGGCATAAAGTGCGATTTAGTTTAAATCTCTCCAATACCGATCTGGCTACCATATTGTCTCTTTGGACCAGGGATATAGGTCAAGGACTATAGTCACCATGGAACATAGGACTAGACTCCTGTTGCACCATGGCAACTGAAGGCTGGATTAGTGCTTCAATTCTCAGTCCAAGAGCACTGAGAGGCATTTGTATATTACTTCCCCCAGGATGGCACTGTACCAAGGTAGTTAAGGAAGTTTATCATGAACATGCTGGGATAAATTGGAAAGGAAACATGAATGATGGAGATGGTGTAACAAAATGGTTTCGACAACTTTGGATCTGAATTCTTATCCTAATTTAATCCTCATGGTGGAATGTGTGAGTCTAACTCAGGCCATTTCCCTGATACAGATCCTGTTTTGATTCTGGCCATGTCTAGCTTCCTTCAGGTTGTGAAGCGGATAAGGTAAAGATTGTTAAGTGATTTCTACTTCTCTAGGAATTTCTTCTAAGATTAGGCACATTATTTTTGATTGAGCCAGGAAGCAATAGAAAAATGAGGAGCAGATGTTGATTGTTGATTACCAGTTAGTTTCATTTTGCATCAGCTGACAACCTTCACTCACTTTCACTCAGGCTATACTTATCATAAAGCTAATATATTCGGTTAAAAAAAAGTAGCAATGTGAAGTGGGCTACAACATCTGGAGTTTAAGTAAATTGGCCAGATGTTTTGGTGGTTTATAAATAAAAGCCAAAAAAAGAAAAGAGAAAAAGGAAACAAGGGGTAAGAGAGTGAGCTGGACTTATGATGTAGCTACCCACTCATACCGTGCACCTCCTCAGAGTCTGCAGGAGATGAAGCTGTGTGAATCACGATTGAGGAGGTGGAATTAAAGAGATAATAAATTTTGGAACTTGGCCCTGAACAAAGAGAAGCGACCTTCATTGTTGTAGTGTGGAGAAATGGATGGTTGCCTCAGACTTTTTTTGTATCTAGAAATTATTTCTCAATGGCTCATAATTTTTGAATTATATTTACATGGCTTCTCATATCCAAGCCAAGATATCAGTTCACTAAGAGGGCTTTGCCAAATTGGAAATAGATTTGTTTTCCATGTTGGAATTACTGATGAAAACTGCAGGCATAAGTTCTTTTCCCTTCCCCTTTTTTTTTTTTTTTTTTTGGTAAAAGTGAACTGCATCTTGCTTTGTTCTATTTATTTCTTTCTCAGTACAGTACACTTCATCGAATAATTCTCAAACAGTTTTGAAAAGAGTTCAGGTTTGAGAATAAGATTTGTGCTCAAATTCAAACTTTGTACTTTTTAGCTTTCTAACTTGGTCAATGTAACCTCTTAGAACTTCAGTTTCTACCTCTGTAAGATGGGAACAATAATTATTATATGCTAAAGCTATTTTGTGAAATAAATGACTTAATAAAATGTAAAACACCTAGCACTTTTTCAAGTCAAACCATATGAAACTGCCCTCTTGTAGCTCTTCTAGATTCTCTGTTTAGGTAGATTTACTCCACCCTTCATTTGTGATTCGGAGATGGGCAAATCAGCTGGGTGTAACTACCTCTTGGCCTAGACCTAAACACAAAGTTTTTTGTTGTTGTTGATGTTTTTTTAAAGACTATCGGCTATCACCAATTTAAGCCCAGAGAAATAGGAACAGAATGGAAAATTATTCTGCACAACTGTATGTGAGTTAATGTGATACACTGAAATAGAAAATATTCAACATGTATTTTCATTTATTCTTCCAACAAATATTCAATGAATGGCCTATTATAGATGGAAATGGTTCTAGGTGTTGGGGACACAGAGTTTACATTCTATTGGGGGAAATGGGTAATAAGCATAATAATTAAGTAAACTATATAGAAGTTAAAAGGTGATTCAATCTATAAAATAGCACCAGGAAGGCATGAGGAGAACTGAATGGATGAATATTAAATATGTTATTAACTTGCAAATATTTCTGAGCTTTATGAAGGAGGTTACATCAATGAGATAATAGCAATGAGAATAATAAAGATTCAATATAAAATCCTGGCAGGATTTTATATTGAAGGATTTTATATCCCTTTTAGGTGGGGAGCTTTACTTGGTTGTTGTGAGTCTTAAACCATGCTGGATAAGCTGCCCTTTGGACTAAGATATGACCCTTCTTCAGAAAAGAAATGGAATTGACTATAATATGGAAGTAAAATTAACAGAAGAATTCCCATCCAGAGCTATATTTTGAACAATATTCTTTACCAGGGAAACTAGCGCTGTGAGGGGCTTGCTCTAATAGTCTTGTATTTCCAGACATCATGATCTAATTCTGAGTTCTATGTGTTCTGAAATGATTGCCCTATAAAATGCTATAGAGAGAAAACCTATTTCTGATATTAGTTAAGTCTTTGTAGAAATGTTTCAAGTTTCTCTTTGATATTAGTGGGAACAGAAATTAATACCACAATAAAACGGTCTATCAAAATACCAGAATAGGTTGTTCGCGAGTAGCAGTTGCTAAAGAACTTTGAAGTGTGTAGAAAAAAAGGAACTATATGAATCAAAGTAAGTTTTTTTTATTACTAGGTATTTCAGTATTTATCCTCAGCAAATGACCTTGTTTCCTACTTCATATAGGAAATAAGGGAAGAACGAAAGCATGGAATACTTCAGTTCCTACCTCCAAGTCTCTTGCCCCCAAATGTAAGCATATTCATAAAAAATGTGCCTATATTCATCATTCATTTCATTCCTACTTTTTTCCCTCACATTTGAATATATACTCTCCCTTTCTTTCAAAATGAATGGCTTAGTCCAAATGGCAGTTCATCCACCGCAAGCCGGTATACACACCCATAAAGTAAAAACCCCAACCTGAGGGCTACCCTGCCAAGATTTCACATTGAGTCTTTATTATTCTTGTTACTACTTTCTGATTGATATAACGTCTTTCGTGAAGCTCAGGAATACTTGCAAGTTACCAATATATTTAACATTCAGCCCATCAAATGCCTTAACTGTGCTGTTTTTATAGACTTATCACCTGGATTCTGTGCTTTTCAACTACTCAGGAACTATTTCTTCCAATCTTTTATCCATTTCCCTTTTCTCTCCTCTTTCCTTTCTCCTCTCTTTTTCTGCCTTTTCACTTTCTACTGTTGACTTTTTTTTTCTGCATACGAATATGCTTTAGTCTCTCCCCCCCTTAAAAGCAATAAAAAAACAACAAAATACCATCATCAATAACAGTAACAACTCTCGCAGCTCAACATCTGCCTCTGGGTACTCCCCTCTTTTCAATACTTTCTCCTCAAGCTCAGTGGGTAGGTCTTTGTCGCTGTCTCCACTGTCTCAACGCCCTGTCCATTCTCAGCACAACACAATCTGACATCTGGCTGTTGCTCTTTTATTATTGAGACTTTTTTCAATCAGCTCAGTGATGACCTCCTAGCTACGAAAGGCAAGGATATTCTTGAGTCCATACATTACCTGGCCTTTAGTAACATGAGACCAGTGACCTTATCCTGCAGCAATTAGATGCGTATTTTCTGCCCGTGTACGGGAAGTGCAAGGATACATAGGAACGTCCATGTGGTTTCCCTTTAAAAGTATGACTTCCCTTGGCTTCTGAGAGACCACTCACTCTTGGTTCTTTTTCTACCTCCCAGACTTCCCTATCTCACCGTCTTTCCTGATTTCTCTCTTACCTTCCTATAAAGGTTAGTTTTCTCCTAGAATTCCATAATTAACTCTTGTTTTCATTCCATTTCCTCCCTGCAGTCATGCCCTGTTTCACGGGCATGAAATCTGCGTAATTGCAAAGGCCCCATGCTTTGAAGGGCCCCAGCCTTAAATTAATGTTCTGCTTTCCCATCTTGAAATGTCTGATTTTTGGACAAGGACTCCACGCCTTTTCATTGTTCACTGGACTTCACAAATTATGTAGCCTGTCCAGTCCCAGGTGGTCTCGTCTACAATTAAGAATTCCATTACCACCTGTGACTGATTAACTCCCTAGGTGCTACACCTGGTAGGGAATAGGAACCTTTTGCTCTGAGAAACATATCCAAAAAGTCTAACTTCTTATCGACCCTGGTACACAGGGTTTTATTTATTCTGGGCTTCTGATTTTCTACTCCAAATGTCTTTACTCTTTTTTTCTTCAGGTAAAGTCACAGTTTTCCTCAGGAAGCAGTCCTGGGTCTGCTTCAGCAAATGAATAAGACCTTGATTGTGTCCCTGAGGTGCTACAGTGTAAAGCAAGGCTCAGATGACATTGGCTTGGAAAAGGTTCAAAATAAGTTTTACTAATCTGTCCCCCCCAGGGCTATGGGAAAATCTTTAAACTGCGTCTGTGAAATGTCTGTTGAGCAGAATGGCTTCCTTGTGAATCCATCAGCATGGATTAGCTGCAAAATATGCCGTGGAACCAAAAACAACTGTGGTGGTTACCAGAGACTGGGAAGGGTAGTGGGGATGGGCGGATGGTTAATGAGTACAAAAAAATAATTAGAAAGAATGAATAAGGTCTAGTATTTGATAGCACAACAGGGTGACCACAGTCAACAATAATTTATTGTACATTTAAAAATAACTAACAGTATAATTGGATTGTTTGTAATGCAAAGAAAGGATAAGTGCTTGAGGTGATGGACACCCCATTTACCCTGACGTGATTATTACACATTGTATGCCTATATCAGAATAGCTCATGTACCCTATACATATATACACCTACTACGTACCCACAAAAATTAAAAAATGAAATGAATGAACTTCTCAAAATATCTCCCGAATAATAAATGATCTTTTCACAGAATGGTTATTTCCAAGCCATCTTTATGACAACATGACTTACCGGAATCTAATATCTTTTAAAATAGCTTCTGCTTAACCTGAGCATAGAGGACACTGCTCCATCTCTCCATGGCAGAGGCATGTGTCTAGTTCATCTGAGGGTGATTTTCTGTTATTAAAAAGGACGTGAAGTGGAAGGAGCAGGGCACAGCCTTGTCTTATATGCCAACGATGATGATAAGCTTGTTCTTGCCTGTCCCAACTTTTGAAATGGTATTAAGATTCAGGATGTGGATTACCATGAAAAAATTATACCCCTTTCTTGGTATCAGAGCCAAAGAGCAATAACAAATCATTAAAAATTACATCACCAGGTCAGGGGTTTGAGGCCAGTCTGGCCAAGATGGTGAAACCCCGTCTCTACTAAAATACAAAAATTAGCTGGGCGTGGTGGTGGGTGCCTGTAATCCCAGCTACTCTGGAGGCTGAGGCAGGAGAATCGTGTGAACCCAGGAGGCGGAGGTTGCAGTGAGCTAAGATTGCACCATTGTACTCTGGCCTGGGCAACAGGGCAAAATTCCATCTCAAAAAAAAAAAAAAAATTACATCACCATGTATTATTCTTTTTCTATTTCTCTAAAATGTCATAAAAATGTAATAACCAATGGTAGAGCAGTTATTCTCAAAACCCATTGTTTCTCAAATAAAATATTGCCAATAGTTAAAAAAAATAACAAGTTGAAGAAATATTAAGCAAAAGTAATGGGCCTGTAGTGTTGAGGAAAGTTTACATTAGTGCACGGCAGTTAACGGCTCTTATCTCTTTGTCCCTGCTATGTTATCCCAGAAATGAGCTCTTTGTCTCCACCTCAAATTCCATTTTTCATTATAAGATGTCTGAAGGCCTGGCGTGGTGGCTCATGCCTGTAATCCCAGCACTTTGAGAAGCCGAGGCTGGCAGATCACAAGGTCTGGAGTTCGAGACCAGCCTGGCCAATATGGTGACACCCCATCTCTACTAAAAAATACAAAAATTAGCCAGGCGTGGTGGCAGGCGCATGTAGTCCCAGCTACTTGGGAGGCTGAGGTAGAATAATTGCTTGAACCCGGGAGGCGGGGGTTGCAGTGAGCCGAGATCGCACCACAGCACTCCAGCCTGGGCAACAGAGCGAGACTCCATCTCAAAAAAAAAAAACGGAAGTCTGGAACTGTGATGATACTAAAGAAAGAAAGGAGAAAAAAAAGACAAAAACAACTTCCTGAGCCTTTCTTCATGGTGTATCTTCCAGGTCTGGCCCTTGCCCTGACTTTAGCTATGTCTTCTATCACTTTCCTGCTCTAATCCTTGCTCTAAAACCGTTATGTTACTGGTGTTAATCACCCTCCTGTTTGGTGTCCCTGGCCTCTGTTAGGTTTTGGAGGTAACTTAAGGGAAATTTAAAGGAACTTAAGTTTTATTTTCTTGCAGAGCTAGATAACCACAAAAGAGCAGACAGCCGAGCCCAGCTGAAGGTAGGCGCCTTTCCCGGAGTTTACAGATGGCATTCCTGTACACACGGTTCTATTATCTCCAGTTCCATCCTATTCCATATTCTTCCTGTCAACAACACATCTCACACCCAATTAGAGAGTTGGCGCCATTATCAAGAGAGGAAGAAGACGGAGTCTTTGGTATTCATTTCCAGAGCTCCCTCTGGTACTCACACTGCGCTGTCTGGGGCCTTTGGCATCTAGAGATGCAGAACACGACTCAGCAGGCTCTCCTGACTCCCAGGAGCCAAGTACGCTCCTTAAGTTTGTGCCTATTCTTCCCAACATGAACTATCCACACATCAAAATAAAAGCATGTGCCCAGGCTACCTAAATCCCTCTCAGCATGTGGTGGGAAAGGAGCTACTGTCTAGCTGTGCCCTAATCATATATGAAGCCGAGAGGACAGGCCAAGTTCCTCCAGAGAGCCCTCTGTTTAGATAAGGAAAGCTCATGATGTGAAAGAAGTTATTTCTCCATCATGGACACTCTTTACTGTCTTTTAAGAAAAAAAAAAATGTGACATTAGAAAAGGCATTATTTATTATAAACGTTTACACTCAGAAACTATTAATATAAATGAGCAGAGAAGGCTTCGGCCAGGGCTGGTTTTAAAATTGGCTGCCCCACAAGCTGGACACCCAATGTAGTACAGCTTCCTCTCATTGTGGGTTTTTTTTTTTTTTTTTTTGGAACAGGGTCTAGGCTGGAATGCAGTGGTGTGATCATAGCTCACTGCAACCTCAAACTCCTGAGCTCAAGCAATCCTCCTCTCTTGGCTTCTCAAAGTGCTGGGATTATAGGCTTGAGCCACCGTGCCTCGCCTGCACTGTCTTTTTGTGCCAGGCCTTGTCACACTCGACTGTTCCTCAAATGAGCCACACTCTTTTACACTTGTAGGTCTTCACGTTTGTGATGCCCTCTACCTCAAATGCTCTTTTCCATCTGGTCAAATCTTATATTCCTTAAGGACTTGACTCCTTTGGGAAGCCTCCTCTGATCCCCTGGTTTGAGACAGACACCCCTGGTCTTTTTCCTGTCATACCCAGTGAGCAGCTGCCTCGGTCCCTCTTCTCAGGCAGGTCATTTTCCCTGTGCCCCAACAGTCTGGCATATGGGAGTCAAAGGGAGAGGAGTGGGGAGAGAGAGAGAGAAAAGAAAAAAAAAGGGAAAAAGGAAGGGAGAGAGAAAGAGAAAGAAAAAAGGACAAAAGGAAGGAAGGAAAGAGGGAGGGAGGGAGGGAAGGAAGGGAGGGAGGGAGGGAGAGGGAGGGAAAAAATGGAAGGAAAGCAGAAAATTGTAAAGAAAGAGAGAGAGAAAAGACAGAAGGGCATGCTGAACACTCTGACATGTTGTCTCTAAATAGGTTTAATTTTGCAGGTGAGTTCTAAAGAAGGTAATAATTTCCTGCTATGTCTCCCATAATGGTAACACCACCAGGTGAACAGCCAGTGAGGATTGTTAATGCTTGCACAGATCTAGCAGATCAGTTTTTTTCACCCATGGTTCATTGAGATAAGCAAAAATAGTCCCTGATTCAAGCCTTATTACTTTATAAAAACATGACCCTTCATTAAGATCACAACATAATTTTAACTCAACACTAATTGTTATCTTTAACTAACAGTGCTTGAAGAAATACACAATTTGAAATTAGATCCAAGCAAGGTAAGTATTGTCTTGATTTTCAAGATGGAGAAAAGGCAGAACATTTCACCTTGATAGGGATCACTGTTGGCTTCTACTCCTCCAGAGCTGCTCAACTCGACTTGCAGAATCGACCACCTCTGCTTCCAAGAGTACCTGCCATTGCTCACCCATCTACCAGGACATCAGGATTGACTGGGTGGAGACCACGAACCTGGGACCTTAGCATCTTGGGTACAAAGCAGGAGCTAGGGCACATGTTGCATCGTTATCCAGATTTCTGACTTGTTGACCCTGTTTACCTGGTTTCTGCCTTTGGTCTTTTGATTAGTAACTCCAGTTTTCTGGTGCAACTGGAAACCCACTCTACCCTAGAATCTGTTTGTTTGAGACTCTGATAGTTTTCCTAACTCTCTTGCCAGCTCCACCTCTCTAGCAGCTTACTTTAGTTTCCCGAACCGATAGCCTCTGGCTAAGTTCCCGCGTTCAGTGGACCGCTCACTCAGAACCCTGGGAATGCTGCCTGCCTGAGATGAGAAACCATGCTCTCCTGGCTTGTGTTGCTCTGATTAACCCTCTAACTTGAGCTGCCTTAAATGTGGATGCCAGCTCAAAGCAAACCCCAATTTTCCCATGCCTTTTTCAGTACTATATATTAGACTGGCTGCCTATCATCTGTCAAATCAGAGGCCAGTCCTACAGCTATATCCAGGTTCTATCTGCTTCAGCATCCCTACCTACTCAGGCCTTTGAAGTTTCGTGAAGGTCTGGCTGCTTACCACTTGCAAATTCAGATAACAAGCACAAGGGTGGTAAAAAGAAAGTGACTTTTATTCCAGAGCTTAGCTGAGGGGAAACAGTACAGGCTCCTGACTTAAGGAAATGGCTTGAGCTTTTGGGGAAGAAAGCAGAGGCTTTGAAAAGGGACTTGGCCTGAATGGAACACAGGGGACAGAGTGAGGAGGTGTGGGGGTCTGCATGACTTACTTTGATGTCTTATCCATCCAGTGGTCTGGCTGGCATCATCATGGGCAGGGTTGAGTTGTAAATTGAATGTTGTTTCGAGGCAATCTCCTGGTGGGTGAGAGTTCCAGAGGTGCCTGGTGTGTTTCAAGGTTCAGTTGTCCCTGGAACTTCTAAGAAAACACATAGTTAGGTAAGAGTGTCTGCTGGAGAGACGGTAAATGTTATAATTACATTTCTGAAGAGCTAAGTAGGTGGTCTTCAGGGGAAAAGGAAAAAATAATTCATTTTTTTAAAAGAAAATGGGGTTCTTGGTTACAGCCCTGAAGCCAAGCTTGCTCAAGCTATGAAAATATATTGGAAAATGACACAACAGGTTATTAGGCAGATGGTTTGTCAACATTTATAAAATTATTGATGACAGCTCAGATTTACTAAGAATGTATCACGCCAACTTAAGCCCCTCTTGGTGTTTTTATAGATAAAATGGTGACATATAAGCCACATGAGTTATCTTAGGCAGAGTCACAGCTGGCTGAATATTCAACAGTCATCTCCAGAAAGCATTGGTTGATGGCTCAGGGTCAACATGGAATAAGTTCTTAGTGATGGCCACGATGCTTAGCCCAGGCCTGCTAACCATGGCAGCCACAACCTGGGTAGGAGTCTGATACTTTATATGCTCTGATATGGTAAGATATTAATACCATGAGATATAGGATGTACTGAGTTTAGGAGGATAGAGTACACTGTCTTCACCATAGTGATGTCCCCCTTTGGTTCAGAAATGTGACCCAAAAGAGTAAAGAGTTTAGAAAGTTTCTGTGTGGTTAAAAAATGAAGTAAAACAAAGTTAATTGAATAAGGACTGTAGGCAGTAGGCCTTCAAGAACTAGAGACAATAACTGAGAACTCAGTAAGATCTTAGGGCATTTGTAATCACATCTTATGACATTTTTAAATGTAAACTGTTTCTCTTAATATTTAGCACGAAAACACTCAATATGAAACACATTAAAATCTTGATGCAGTACCCGCTCCTGTGAGTGCAGGATAAATACATAAATGTGCACAAATGCCCTACTGAGATTTCCATTCACCCCACCCTCACCCCTGATTTTCACTCCAAAGACTCCAGGTTCCCATTGGCACAACCTGCCCGTAAGAGCCTTCCCCAGTGTGCTTACTGCATTTAACACAATCCTGCACTGAAAGGCACCTGCAGGCAAAGCTTTGCCTCTTTGCCTTGCTAGTTAGTTCTGGAGCCCACCAGACACTCTTGGTTTACGTTCTGTTAAAGGCAGACTAGAATCATATGGTAGTTCTCTTTGTAATTTTTTGAGGAACCCACGTACTGTTCCAGAATGGCTGTACCAATTTACATTCCCACCAACAGTGTGCAAAGGTTCCCATGTGTCCACACCCTCACTAACACTTGTTCTCTCTTATCTTTTTGATAAGAGCCATCCCAACAGATGTGAGGTGATATCTCATTGTGGTTTATATTTGCATTTTCCTGATGATTAGTGAAGCTGAGCAGCTTTTCACGCACCTGTCGGCCATGAGTATGTCTTCTTTAGAGAAATGTCTATTAAAGTCCTTTGCCCATTTTTAAATCCAGCAAACCCACTTCTGGGTATGTATCTGAAGGAAATGAAATCAGTATCTTAAAGAGATATCAATGAATGAAATGAATCAATGAAATGAAATCAGTATCTTGAAGAGATATCTACACTCTCATGTTTATTGAAACATTATTCACAATAGCAAAGACATGCAAACAACCTGAGTGTCTGTTGATGAATGAATGGATAAATGAATGAATGGATAAATGGTGTGTGTCTATAAAGGAACATTATTCAGCCATAAAAAAGGAAATCCTGCCATTTGCCACAACATGGATGAAGCTGGAGGTTGTTATATTAATTAAAATAAGCCAGACACAGAAAGACAAATGCCACACGATCTCATTTGTGTGTGAAATATTTAAAAATTCAATTAACAGAAGCAAGAGTAAAATTAGAATGCTAGTTGCTGGGTGGGTGGGATAAGATATTGGTGAAAGGGTACAAACTTTCGGTTGTGATTAATAAATTCTAGGGATCTAATGTATTAATTAATAAATTCTAGGGAGCTAACGGGTGACTACAGGACCATAGTTAACATTTCTTTATTGCATACTTGAAATCTGGTAAGAGAGCAGACCTTAAGTTTTCTCATTTCCAAACAAAACAAAAACTGTGTGAGGTGATGGATAGGTTAATTTGTTGGTTTGTGGTAATCATTTTACAATGTATACACATATCAAAACATCACATTGTACACAGTTAATATATCTAATATTTATCTGCCCATTAAAAGCAAAACCAAAAGATCTTTTTTAAAAAAATTCAGAGCTTACTCTCCACACCCCTCAATCAAAACTTCCTCAGAACATGGAGTCACCAGCTAACTTCCTTTCTGCAGACCGGACTCAACTGGGACACAGGCGGCCTCTCAAACCCCTGCCCTCTCCACCTCCCATGTCAGTGTTCAGTGTAAAGTTCTAGTAGGACTTTACAGTTTAGTTTTCTGTTAACACAGGTTGTTTTAAGAGGACAAACCCTTTCCTCTGAACACTTTGAAACACACTTGAACAAACAGAACAGCCTTCAAACAAAGTTAGAGACCAATCTCCTCACACCTTGGAAAAGCTCCTCGGCCTTTTGGTGATTCATTCCGCCCACTGTAAAGTGGGAAGTTTATAATAAACAGCACCTGCCTCAGAGGTCCCTGGAAGCCTTGCCGGCTGTGGGATGGTTTCTGTTGCCACAGCATGTGTGTACCTCTGAGCAGATCTGCAAATATGACTCACCCTGGTACGTGCCCTCATAAAATTATACACAAAGCATGCCTTCCTAGCTTGGCAATGGACTAATTAATTGACGGCCGGGGTAAACAATGGAGTGTAAAGTCTAAACCACATTAATTACTGCTTATAGAATTCCATGAAAGCCTAGGGAAGAAGGTGCCATGGAAGTGTAGGGCGTTATTGTTGCTGTAGTGGCTGCAGTTGTTAGAGGCTGGGTTAGAGATGGGGAGCTCAGAGAGCTCAGAGTCGGGGGCCCTGGGTTTCCGGTTCTGCCAGCCTCTCATTTAGTATTTTTTTTTCTTCCTTTTGCGGGGACAGAGTCTCGCTCTGTCACCCAGGCTGGAGTGCAATGGTGCAATCTCAACTCACTGCAACTTCTGCCTCCTGGGTTCAAGCGATATTCCTGCCACAGCCTCCCCAGTAGCTGGGACTACTGGCCCACGCCACCACACTGGGTAAATTCTTGTATTTTTAGTACGGACAGAGTTTCACCATGTTAGCCAGGATGGTCAATCTCCTGACCTCGTGATCTGTCAGCCTCGGCCTCTCAAAGTGCTAGGATTACAGGCATGAGCCACCGCACCCGGCCTCATTTAGGCGTTTTAAAGGAAGTGGCTCCATATCTCTGTTAATTTAATCCAGTATGTGAAATCATTACAATACTAAAGACTCTTTGAAATAGGCATGGGATAACCAGAAGCCAGAGGTGCATTGATAAGTCAGCAATACGGTAATAGCACCCACGGTTATAGAGATGAGGATAGATTTAAACAAAGGCCACGCAACTCAGGTTCAATTCAGCATTGTCCTTCCAAAGTCTTCACTCTGGAACGCCTTGCTATCCTTCCGTTTTGTATTTTATTTTTTATTTTTATTTTTATCGACACATTTTAATTGTACATATTTATGGGGTACAATGTGATGTTTCCATACATATATATGTTAAATAATGATCAAATATCCATCACCTCATGCATTTAACATTTATTCGTAGTAAGAACATTCAAAGCCTCTCTTCTAGCTCTTTTGTAACCTATGGCTCCCTACTGTACGATAGATCACCAGAACTTATGCCTCCTTTCTAATGGTAACTTTGTAGCATTCTTCAATTTAATACAATAAGTATTTATGGAACACCAACTGTGCTAGGCACTTAAGGGAATAAAAATATGAAAAGAAAAACTCATTTTCGGGTAAGCTGCAATCTAGCTATGAAGCTGAGAAATGAACACTAACAACTAAGACCCTGGAGTAAGTGCCAGGAGATGTTACAATCAAAGGCTCAAAAAAGATACTAAGATTACCAAGGAAGGTGGTTAGTAACTAATTTGGCTGGGGTCATCATGGAAGGTTTTGTGTCCTTTGGTGAAAGCTTTGAAGGATGTTAATAGTTTTCTTTTTGGTTTAGTTAGTATTTATTTTTGTTTTGCCAGGATGGGGAGTAACAGGAGGAAGAATAAAATGCATTCAAGGCAGAGAAAACAGTAGGTACAGGAGGCACGTTAAGGGCCCTGTGGAAGGTTTTCCTTGCTTTTCCTCCCTTCCTCGTTTCCCATTCCATTCAAACCTTCCCCACCTTTGATGTGATGATTGAAATGCCACCACTTCCTTTGGTTGAAGACTGTTGTTTATTCATACAGGGTGTAGACGCAATAAGGCAAGACAAGGCAGAGAGAGTGTTGGAGCCAGAACTGGAAGTACTAACATGTAGGTGGGTTTGGTGGAAGTTACAAGTGTAAGCAGGCAACAGTTCAAATCTATATAGTTAATTCATCTACTTGCTTTTTAATTCAATAGACATGTATTTATTGTCGACTATGTGTTTAGCATTGTGTTAGCTCTTAGGAAATGTAAATAAAATAATAAGTGGTCCTTGTACTTAGTTAAGGAGCCTATAGACAGGTAAAAATAGGCAGATCTGTATACAAGGGAGTGACAGCATGCTGTTGGAGGTGTTAGAGGTAAGAGCGACTGATTCACAGCAAGCACCCACTGCTGGGAGGAGGCAGGTTCATGGATATCGGAACAAGCAGGCCACAGGCTTTCAATGGGACACAGGAATGGTATCACCAGACAAATGGAGTTCTGCAGTCATGTCACAGGTGGTGTTTTCAGCTTGCCTGTGTGTGCATAGTCCTGGCCTATAGCTGTGAACTAGGGCATGAAAATGTACCAAGACGCTAGTTAGGACACGTGATTTTGGAGCATGACATTTGAAACTTCATGTTCAATACTATTAATGAGAGACAGAAACTGATTTTCTCTGAGTACATATTTTACGTAGAAACATGTTAGTTCAGTAATCAGCACTGACCAAAACTGAATCAACAATCTTAAAACAGTTGGCAAGACTTCTCTCACTTTTCTGGAAATCTATTCTCAGATTTCTTTTGATCTGGAGTACTCCTTGGGAGGCACATTGAATGATTTGAACACACAGATAACAAAATACATCACTTCTTCCTTCTAGCTATGCCATGTGTTACATGGTCTCTGGACTTCAGTGAACTGCTGAACTTCAGCTAATTGCATTTACCCCGTGTTCATCTCAAAATTCTTAGTAGTCATGGTAGCTCAGGGAAAGTCTGTTTAAAAATGTTTCTTTCCTAAGGCTCTGTCAAACTTCAATGAAAAATGATCAACTTATATTTCACCAGCTGTGAAAGAAGCTGTGTATGGAAGCTGAAGTTAACAAGCACCATAATTTGAATTTATCTCAGTGATAGTTTAATGTCTTGTTCAAATTTTCCCCAAGGGAGCTGCCCAGCCAGCCCACCCGTTCATCTGGCCTTACCTAAAAATAATTCCTACCTCTGATGAAAGTAGAAACAAAGACTCTAGGGTGGTCTTCCCCTTACCCCTGCTCAAGGGAAGGGGAGCCCACTGAGGTAGGTGAATCACTTGAAATCTCAGTGCATATGTGGCCAGTACAGGTCGCCCTTCCTTTGGAGTGGCTTTGACAGGGGAAGCTGGAGAAAGCCTGAGCACCTTGGAATCTTCTGGGGAGTGGAGAGGAGACAGGATGGAGGGGCCAGTCATACACAGTGCCCCTGCTGGGACAGGAAAGCCAGGGTTTTCATCCCCATCATGCTTTCAGTTGGATGGAGACTAAAGATAATAAGAACCTTAGGGGCTGGGCGCGGTGGCTCACGTCTGTAATCCCAGCACTTTGGGAGGCCAAGGCGGGCGGATCACAAGGTCAGGAGATCGAGACCATCCTGGCTAACATGGTGATACCCCATCTCTACTAAAAATACAAAAAATTAGCTGGGCATTGTGGCGGGCGCCTGTAGTCCCAGCTACTCTGGAGGCTGAGGCAGGAGAATGGCTTGAACCTGGGAGGCAGAGCTTGCAGTGAGCCTAGATCGCACCACTGTACTCCAGCCTGGGTGACAGAGCGAGACTCCATCTCAAAAAAAAAAAAGAAACTTAGGTACAAAGACCTCTTTCTTTTCAGACAAACACCAAAAACTCATATATTCGACAAATATTGGGTCTCCTAGAAGAGTCACTTCAAGGAGGTCTCCAGTTAATCCCCAAATGTGGACCTTCTTCAAAACATACTTTGAAACTCCTCATGTGGAATGGACACAAAAACCTATGGTACCTTCTTTTGACTGCCCTTAATGAAGTCAGACTCTGACCCCAGGTTGATAAATCGCAACGGTGCTGTAGGTGGTAAACACAGGCTGGGCCAGTGCTTATCTAGCCACAGGCACTAGAGCTGCAGCAAGAGGAGATAAAGCACTGTGATCAGTGCCAAGATGTGCTATAATCAAAGGTTAAAAAAAAAAAAAAACACACACACACACCAAGATAACATAGAAGGAGGTAAAGAATTAATTCTGGATGGAGTTGTCAGAGAAGTTTTTATGCGTTTCCATCTGAAAAATGCTTTGGACTGGGTGCGGTGGCACACATCTGTAATCCCAGCACTTTGGGAGGCTGAGGCGGGCATATTGCTTGAGCTCAGGAGTTCGAGACCAGCCTGGGCAACATGGCAACATGGCAAGACCCTGTCTCTCCAAAAATACAAAAATTAGCCTGGTGTGGTGGCATGAGCCTGTAGTCCCAGCTACTTAGGAGGCTGAGGTGGGAGAATCACTTGAGCCTGAGAGGTGGAGGCTGCAGTGAGCCGTGATCATGCTACCACACTCCAGCCTGGGTGACAGAGGGAGATCCTGTCTCCAAAAAAAAAAAAAAAAAAAGCTGCTTTGGATATTGGTAACTCTCTCTCTCTGCCTGCCTGCCTCCCTCCCTCCCTCCCTCCCTCCCTCCCTCCCTCCCTCCCTCCCTTCCTTGCTTCCTTCCTTCCTTCCTCTTACCTTTATACAGACATTGGTTCAGTTCTGCACTAAAGAATATTTATCAAATGTCTGTTATAGGCCAACATCTGGAGAAAAACTGACTAAGACACAGTCCTTGTTCTCAAGAGGCTCCCCGCCTGGTAGGGGATAGCATAGGAACAGACCTATTTCAGACAGTGAGAAGCCAATGAGGGAGATGAGGCATAGGGCACTCTAAGGATCAGAGCTGGAAAGAGATGTGCTTTTTCCATTTTTAATGCTAAATTTTGCTTCCATTTTTACAATAAAAGCTTCTCTTTTTTCTTTTTCGCTTGGCTGTCAGGGAATTTGGGGTTAAGTTTTATGGCTAGTAGTCTCCTCTTTGTTCTAGATTTCTGAGAATCCCATTCTTTCTACCCCATTACTCAGAGCTGATCCTACATGTGCCATTTTAATAGTTTTATTATACCTATGCTTTTAACATTTTCAGAAATAGCCAGGACATAGTGGAAAATAAATGAATACCTCCCAGAAGCATAAGAGCAATAAAGGCATTAGATAGAGCCCAGGATCCTTATTTATCAAGTTTGTGGCTCTGCTAGGAAAACTCTTGCAGGAAACTGAGCTGCTCAGAATTTTTTTTAAATCCATAGGTTTTTTTTTTTTTTTTTTTTTTTTGGAAATTTCTAGTGGTATTAGCCTTATAAGTTGGAATTAAGAGTGGAGCTGGTCAGGTGGAGAATGCTGAGACAATGTTTTAAAGCATATTTATTACATAATAAATGAGATTGAGCAGAAATGTGAAGAGAGCAGCTTGCCATATTTGGAGATGTCCTGCTTCTCTTCTACAGTGGGACCCAGTCATTCTTCTGTGTTGGCCCTCAGCATACTCTTAAGCACCTTGAGGGCCAGGACCAATATTGTCTACCTGTAATCCCAGCATCTTGCGCAGTGCCTGGCTTGTAGGAAGCACATATAATGAATGAATAAACATGACACATTTCTTCCAAGCTTTGGCCCTGAGCCACTAAGAATGACGAAGGCACCGATTAAAACAGGGAAGCTAAAAGGAGGAGCAAGTTGGGGGCAGCAATGGTGGATTTAGTTTATAAAATGTTGAGTTTGAGGTGAAGCTATCCAGGTGGAGATGTCCCTTGTACTGAGAAATCTTATATGATCTCTATGTGCCTCTTTGCATTCTCGTCTGTTAAAAGGAGATGATGTTAATAGAATATATCTCATGGGGTTATTGAGAGGACCAGATAGGACAAGCTAGGTAAGTTCTGGCTCATAGCCAACACTAATAAGCATAAGCTCAAATAAATAACTACAGAGCAAGCTGTGATCCCTGCCTCTACTTACATTTCCTACCCACTCAGTCAAGAAGTCTTATGAATTTTCCTGCAATATTTCTAGCATTAGTTGCCCCTTCCTTTTGCACTCCTTCCTCCCTTAAAACCTCTTTGCTAACTTCAGAAAATTTCTCTTCAGTCCCTCCCATTCCCTGAGTCTCAGTGCTGCCAGCTGACCTTCCCAGAGCCTGGCTTTCTCCCTCTCCCATCCACTGCCACTCAGTCTTCAGCTTCCACTCATTTCTGCAGAAAGGCAAAACCAACAGGATGCACTGAGCACATAAAGACCAAGCTTCATCTGCTTCTCTCACCTGCTGTTCTAATGCCCACGATTTGTGCCCAATCTAGACTAAATGCATTACTAGACCCTAGCAGCAGCAGTTGCACCACCGTCAAAAGCTGTCTTCCATTCTTCCATGACTTATTCATTCATTTATTCACTTGTGGTATTTGAGGTCATCCTGAGCTCTGGAGCCTCATAGGCCTGACTCTGACTCCTGGCTCTGCTGTTTTCTATCAGACTGCTTAGCCTCTCTGAGCCTCAGTTTCCTCATCTTTAAAGATGAAGCAAGTAACACCCTGAAGGAGTAGGTGGATGGGCTCTGCTCCATAGAAGGTGCTCCATAAATACTGGCATTCTCCTTTCATGTCCTAGGTAGCTGGTCCTTCACATGTCTCAGGCCTGCTGGGAATCCAGTCTTTCTCCTTCATCCTGTGTAGAAAGGGAGGGCAGCTGAGATGACATGCAGCTCCAGGCCCATGGTCATTGTCGCTCCAGGTGTTGGCAATTTGTCTTGAGGGAGTACTAGAGGCAAAGGCCAGCCTTGACAACTGCCTCCCTGAAGAGTGCTGTCTTGTCCACTCCCCTCATTCTGAAAAAAGAAAATACTGGGGTGCAAAACATATTGTTTATCCTGGTAACAGAGTGAATCAATTCCACAATTTCCTATATTCCAAATCCAGCCCTGGTTCAGATGATTAAATACCTTTCCCATTATAAAGGGCTTTCTCCCTTTTAAAAGTTTGTACAGACTAGGATCTACTTATTTTTGGGTTCCTGCCACCCAGAACAGTGCCTGGCACACAATAGGTGCTTGCTAAATATGTGTTAAGTGAGTGAATGAAGAAATTGAATACACCTGTGCCAGAGAAGTAAGCCCTCTATAGGATTTCCATGGCTCCCTCTGAGGGAGGGCTCCCTGTCGTGCTGGTGGCAAGGAGCTTATAAGGCCTCAGTCAGTTCCATGAACTGGAATCAATAGTGGATTTGAGTGCAATAGCTTCTCATCAGACCTCTACATGAGGTCAGCAGCGCACCACTGAAGCACTCCAACGGGAACATAAAAGCTCAGGTTCCCAATGCTGGACACTATTCTGATGAATGCCTGGTGGGCATTCATAAAGAAGAACTCAACTCACTTGAGAAACAGCTTTGGACATGATACTTTCAAGAAGAGAAAGCTTTTCCTTGGCAGAGATGTGACTCTAGTTGTAGAGGACAGCTAGTCATCATTGTCTGTCTTTTTCCAGACTCTATGGTGGCAGCCAGATGTCCCAGCCACATGCTGACTTTTCTGTCCTTCCTTTATTAACAAACCCCAAAGAAACCAAGTGTCCAGATGGCCAGACTGCAAGGCTTTTTGATGATCATATCTCTTGGTTGGGACACGACTAAAACACATTTCTAAATAGAATACAAACCCTCAGGAAAAGCTGACCCCAGAGATACGGAATACTTCTCTTGGCTGGCAAGTTGAGTGCCAACTCCTGGGGCCCATGTTCTCTGCTAGTCCTGACTTCCTTCCTTAGGAAGCCTGGTGGAGCCCATCCATATGCTCCCTGGTGGGCTTGCTGATGATATTCCATCATCCCTGAAACACACACTCAGTAAAATGCATCTGAACTAATTCAGAACAAAGAGAGAACTGCAGTCCTGATGTTCCAGGCTTCCCTGGGGACCACCTGTCCCAGAGCCAGGCCTGACTGAGAATGCAGTGCTGGGCAGAAGCTAGTTCTGACGACAGTACATGTAAACCCCACACTTCTTCCAGGGCTGTGACTCAACTCAGCAGCAGCAGCCATGGCTCAAGGGCAGCATTAGCTCAACTCTGACTACCACCAGCTTACCCTTCCTCTGAGCCCATGCCCAAGCCCTGTGTAAATGGCACCAACACCCTGAGTGCTGCAGGGGAGTAGCACCTGTCCTGAAGCTGATAGTGCCCACGGGCCACTTTTTTTTTTTTTTTTTTTTTTTTTGAGACAAAATCTCAGTCTGCTGCCCAGGCTGGAATATAGTGGCACAGTCACAGCGTCACTGTTTGACACTTGAACTCCTGGGCTCAAGTGATCTTCCTGCCACAGACTCCTGAGGCCATCACTCCCAGCTATGTTTTTTCTCTTTTGTTGAAACAGGGTTTCACTATGTTGCCCAGGTTATTAAACTCCTGGCCTCAAGCAGTCCTCCCACCTTGGCCTCCCAAAGGGCTGGGAATACAGGTATGAGCCATCAGAGGAAAGTTGCTGGGCCCTGTAAGACCTCCCCTACCCAGATATCATATGCCTAACATTCCTTCATTATAATTCATTCTTTGACTTCTTCCCTACCCTCTTTCCAGACTAAACGCCAACAGGAGCTTATGATTCCAGGGTGAATTCATAGTATATTTCTACTTGAACAGAAAAGATCAAGAGCAACGTCGGGTGGTACTTCAAAGCCCTTCACACACAATGAGGCCTTCTTAATTTCAAACCTGTCAGAACAAGCCCTTCTTATGGTTAAAAACGGCATTCACTTTTCCAGAAAGACTCTGAGTTAATGCGTGAAGGTCATTCACTGCACGGCTTCTTCGGGCCAAGGCTCATTCGGAAGAAAGCATTGACTTACAGTTGGAGAGATCTGACCTCTGAGATGGTCATTCCCTTAGCAGAGATGGGGTTCCGGTCTGCACTTTCACTCTTTTCTCTTAGATGAACATCCAGTTTTGTTTTGTTTCATTTTCTCTTGAGCAAAAGAGGGCAGAGTCCACTACAGTTAGAGCTCTGTTCCATATCTGTGGGTTCTTCACCCGTGGATTCAGCAAACCTCAGATTAAAAATATTCAATAGACTGGGTGTGGTACTCCCTCCTGTAATCCTAGCACTTTGGGAGGCTGAGACAGGAGGATCACTTGAGGCTCAGAGTTCAAGACCAGCCCTGGTGACATAGCAAGACCCTGTGTCTACAAAAAAGAAAGGCCAAAAAAAAAAAAATTGGAAATAAAAAAGGATGCTGAGCATACACAGACTCTTAGGAATTTTTCTTGTCATCATTCCCTAAACATCACAGTATAATAACTATTTACATAGCATTTAGATTGTACTGGGTATTATAACTAATCTAGAGATGATTTAAAGTTTATGGGAGGATGTGTGTAGGTTATATGCAAATCCTGCATCATTTTACATAAGGGACTTGAGTGTCTATGGATTCTAATATCCTCGGGGAATCACAGGTCCAATCCCCATGGATACCAAGGGGGAACTGCATGTCACTCATTGATTCCTGAACACACCAGCTGCTTCCAGGCCTTTGGCACTTTCTCACCTCTGTGCCTTTGCTCATTATTCCTTGGCTCTGTCACTTCCCCAGTATGTTTTTAAGCTGCCTTACAGAGACAGGAGGAAATCCAGCCAGTTTCTGAAAATCAAGACCAAACCAGAAACCCCAAATTATCCATCAGAATTGGGTCCGGCTGCCCTCTCTCCTTATCCACTCAACTTCCTCCCTACATACTTATCTCCTATGCTTTGTTTTTCCTGAGCAGTTTGTAATTTGGGATTCAGTCTCATTACTTGAAGTTCGTTACCTCTCTCACTAGCTCTTACTTCCATGTAGATGTCTTGGAATTGACGCAGAGTCCTCTTTGCCTCTCAGACTGGTTTTGTTAGTCACCAGTAATGACCTGTTACTAAATGCCAGCACACCTCATTTTATGACTTATTATGCTCTTTTGGGCAACTGGTAAACCAACATTTTCTTTCATATCTTAAAATTCTATCCATCTTTCAAAGACAAATTCAGCTTCTATGCATAACCGAATCTTCCTTCTCCACTTCAGCAGTTTGTTTATGTTTCTATTACATAATTTATCCTTGTGTAAACAGTATAATTGGCTCCATAAAATTTACTGTAGATCTGAGTCTCTTTGAGGGGAGACTTTTATTTGCTTTTTTTCTTGCTAGCAGCCTTTACTATGCCTGGGATCTGAGGACTTGTCTTGGAAAATGACCATGGAGATCGAGCAGAGGAATCTCTGAGCAGGAGATTGAGAAATATACTTGGATTTTCTCATTTTTAACAAGTTTCTAATGTTTTGTAATATGGCTATCTGCAAAAAGTCTATTTTCATTTGGAATGAGGGTCGGAAGTACTGAGTTTAAAATCCCAGCTCTTGCTACTCTAACGGCAAGCATATTTAGGTTTTACTTTTCTCATCTTTTAACAGCCTAGAGCAGTGTGTGCGTGTGTGTGTTTGTGTGTGTGTATTCATTGTTTCCCAATATATAATGGTGATCTGAGAATCTTTAAATCTTCAGGCAGTATCACCCTACTGACTGTCAACATGGAAGCTCACAGAACTCTGCACTCCTCTCTTCAGGCAGGAATATATATTCCTCTGCACATCTCTCTGGATGGAAATGAATGTTAATCAATATAAAGGAAATTATTATATTGGTTGATTTCAAGTTGTCCACCATATGTCTCTGCAGGCTAGAATCTTCTACAAAGAAAAATCTGCTCAGTTGATAATTGCCAGGTTCTACTCACCTCATCCACAGAACAAAACGAGTGATATTTTATATATGCATTTTGTATATCTTCGATGTAGGAATTATGCCAATTTAATACTCAATTAGCTCCAAAAAGTGGTGATTAATTTTGCTACAAATAGTGGTGAGATTTTGTCTCTCAGGCTCAAAAATCTAGAATGCCAGCAAATGTGTTATTATTTTAAATAGCTAACCACACACTAACCATCAATAGATTAATGACTTTTGTGCAGTATTTCTCAACATCTGGTCCATGGAACGCGAGTCTCTCAAAACCATTCTCAGAGAACAGGACTCTATTGTTGAATTCGTTTGGAAAATGCTGAATATTGACTCTTCACTCTAGAAAAATCTCAATGAATGGATATTAAATATGTATATTAGGTTTATATTGAAGGCTGAACATTCCTGAGGAAAAGAAATTGAGTTTATTTTGTATAATCTGGTATTTTCCAAGCTTGGTTAGCACAGATAGTGCATTACCATCCCAGGGAACTAGTTCATCTTAGGACATATGTTGGCAACTGTTGCCCTTGAGAATATCCTCTTAGAAGTTAATGGAACTCCACACCTCTCTTCAGTAGGCAAGGCGTGTTTATTACTACAGTAGAAGATAATAGCTCATGATAGATAAGCTCCCAAGAGCAGACAAATCAATTGGTTCATAGTTTGGCTTTTTTTTTCAAATTCAAAAGGCCCAAACCCTGAGCAGCAGCACTTATTCAATCTGCTTCCAATTTGCACATTTTAAACACAATCTGGCTTTCAGGTAAGAGGAAGATAAAATTGTTTTTTTTTCTGCAGAAATCTGCCTTTTATAAATGTCTTTAATTTTCTGGCTCCAAATAAATCAGAAGTATCCTGAGAATAATGCTCTTTTGAGTATTTTGGGTTTTTTTTCACCGCAGTCTCTTAAAAAAACTCGCGAGATTTGACTCCCAAATTGACAGAATCAAGTTGGCTTAAATCTATCTGTTCAGTCCTAATTCCAACATGGGAAAAGAGAATTGAGGAGAACAGAAGTTCTGAATAACATCTGGGTATTGGAAAAACAAAGAGGAGGTAGGATTTAACTACCCGATGAGGAATTGATGCAGCACGCCCTGCTGCAGGAAATGGCGCATTTTGGTCACTTCCACTCAGGGCAGAATGGGGTGGGGAAGGTGAGGAAGTCACACTCAGCTACCAAAGGAGGGCCGGCCCCCGTCTACACAGCAGCAAAGTGGGGAAGCAAAAAGAGTTTCTTTTCAGCATGCTTTTCTCGGACAACCCTTCTATGTCTGGTAACTCAGAAATTCCTCCCACAATCTCTCTCCCCCCAGTCAGTTGTCCATGTCCTTTCTCACTTCTCCCTTTCTTAATCAAAACCAGCTTTCAGAAAAAGTTATTTCTAACCAAGGCATAACTGTCTAATGATGTTGACAATGTTTTCCTTCCCAGAAGTCTTTGAATACTAGTAAGGATAAAATGTCTCCTGTAATTTCTTGTCTGGTCAAAGTCTAGTCCCATCCCAGCAGTTTACCATGAGAACCCAGCCATCTTCAGATGACCTGCCACTCCCTGCAATATTGGCTTTTTTTTCTTTTCTTTTCTTTTCTTTTTCTTTCTTTCTTTTTTTTTTTTTTTTTGAATCAGGGTTTCTCTCTGTTGCCCAGGCTGGAGTGCAGTGGTGTGATCACAGTCCACTACAGGCTCGACCTCCTGGGCTCAAGTGATCTTCCTGCCTCAGCCTCCCAGGTAGCTGGGATTATAGGGATGAGTCATCATGCCTTGCTATTTTTAATTTTTTTTTAGAGATCGGGGTCTTGCCATGTTGCCCAGGCTGATATTGAACTCCTGACTTCATGCGGTCCTCCCACCTTGGCTTCCTAAAGTGATGAGAATACAGGCGTGTGCTACCATGCCCAGCCAAAAATAACTTTTAATAAGAGTTGCCGTATATTACTTTCTTTCTATGTGGCAGGCACCATATTGAGTGTTTTCTGTTATTTAATTTCCTCAACAACTTACAAGGTTGAATAGCAGCTTCATTTTAGAAATGAAGAAAAAGCCCTGAGAGAAGTGAAATACTTTTTTCCCAAGTTGACTGATGACAGAGCTAGAGTTTGAATCGAGATGTTTCAAATCCCAAGCATGTGCACCTGATGACTCTGCACACTGTCTGCCAGAAGCTCCGCCTGGATGGGGATCAGCGGTTCTCACCCCACAGCTGCAGCGAGTGGTGAATGACTGCAGGCCCCAATCCCTCTCAGCTGCCCATGGGTAAGCCTCTCAGACCCTCTTCTTCCCAGGTCTTCTAAATATACAGGATCACTAGCAACCCTCATTGCTGCGCTCTACCCTGGAATCCCTTCATCCCTGGTCCCCTTTCCTAGATTGACATTCCTGCTTCTGAACACCCACTTCCTAACACATTATATGAGCCCTTCTTTTCCTCATAAGCCCCTTCTGCCACATTCATCCCTTGACTAGGGGGATGTAATAGGAACATATATTTTTATTAGAGGTTGTCTCGGTGTTTCCTGAAATCAAATTATACATGTGTAAATGTGTGAATAAATATATATATATAAAATAAATATAAATCTGTATATATGTCTATAAATACACACGCACACAATATATTATATATGCCACGTAATGGTTGCTGAATAGAACTGTCCTTGCCATTCTGCTACCTTGAACGTCATTCAAGTGATACTTCTTGGCGAATGAGGAAATGTTGGCTGACATGAACATCCCAAGCTTCTGTTTCTCATCAACAGTGTGCAACCGATTTCTGAACAGTTAAGTAACTGGGTGAAAACTATTTCTGCCCAAGGGCAGTCAATGTAAAGAAGTTGATTCAGCCACTTTACCTCTCGACAAATTTAGCATCCAACAAATTCTTATAGAATACCCATGTAAGAGGCACCATGAAGGGCACTGTCAACCAAAAAGTGATTGAGGCAGTTGTCAATCCATAGAGGTTTATTTTGTCAAGGTCGAGGACACGCCTGGGAAAAAACACCAGTTGCAGGGACATCTGTGACCTGCGATTTTTCCAAAAGGGTTTAGGAACTTCTGTATTTAAAGAGGAAAGAGGAAGCAGGAGGGGAAAAAAGAGGGTAGGCAGTGAGGTAGATGGTTACATTCTAGTGAGGCTCTGATGAGCCTTAGTAAACTACATTTTACATGTGAAAAGAGAGTGTTGATGAAAAAGTCAATGATGCCTGGTCTCATGCTCAGTAAATCTACATTTTGTTTAAGATAAAGTATTATAGACATGAGAAAAGAGGGAGTAGAGGAAATGAGGCTATGACATGGGGTTGTGAAATTACAGCTATCTACTCCAGAACAAAAGGAAGGCAGGATTTGTGACTCAGTTCCCAACCTTAACTTTCCCTCTGGCATAGTGAGTGTGGGGTCCCAAGATTCTATTTTCTTTCACAGCAATGGGAATGAGAAGTTGAAAAGATGTGCGTCTACCCTCATGGGGCCCATCTTCATAGAAAAACAAAGGGGCAAAGCATCCAATGGAATAAAAATATTGCTACCATGCCCTCACGGACAAAGGGCTCTAGAAACAGAGAAGACTATTCCTTGTTTAAGAGACAAAGTTGTTTCTTTTTAAATCCATAAATGTTTGGTGTCCTTAACCAGATTCAAAGTCCTTGAAGAGAAAAAAAAATCAATTTTTTGTTCTCTCTTGCCCCATGTTAGCATTTAGTAGAGTCATCTCCCTACAGCCAAGCTTTGAGTTGTGAGGCAGGTTGCTTGTGTTACATAAGGAACAACTGAGATGCCTCGCAGAGGTGCCCTAAGGACAAGCTAATAGAAATGAGGCCAAAGTGTTTTGTTAGTAGAAAGTTTAAGAGAGCTGCAGAAACACTTCACCGTGACCTAACGAAGGGAAAAAAGAATGCAGGAGAGAGAGCAAGACCTGCAGAACAGCTTGCAGATCACGGAAGCATCTTTTGTCTGACAAAATATGAAAATCCACATGAGGCAATGGCCACATCACCCAGTGACCAGGGAGCCTTGAGGAAAACACGGGGAAATGGACTGCAGAAGGAAGCCTTGCCCCTGGCTAAAGAAGGCTGAGGAGGCTTGGTTCACATTGCCGGTGATTACAATTTCTGATCATCAAGGCACCAGGATACCCAGGCAGAGCTTTGCTCATGGCACCATTAAGAGAGAGAGAAGAGCACTTTGCCTGGGAGGCATTCACCTGGTTCCACCACAAAGCAAAGAGTATGCAAAGATATGACAATGCAAATCAACTCGGGGTGTCTGGATGACTCTATTTGGTAGTCAGCTTCCTCAAATTATGGCTCCACTTCTGCTACTCCTCACACAAGTCTACAGCATGTCCTTATAGAACCTTGACTGATGATGCCTAGATTGGGTGGGATTGTTGATAGTGTCGAATAAAAGGGAGATGATGTCACTAGTGATAGGGATGGGAGGCAGGGAAATTCTAGGCAGAAGAGAGCAGGTCCCGGGCAAGGGCCCCACCCTCAAGCCTGGAACCTCAGCCCAAAGTGAGAACATACATCCCTGTTCTTCTGCTTGAATGCTGCCTTTTCCAAAACCACCCATGGCCCACCCCACCCCGCCCCCCATCCTGTGCCCATAAAAACCCCAAGCAGAGGGAGTAGAGGAGAGCAACTGGACGTTGGAGACTATGTTGAACGTTGGAGAGAAGCAGCTTGACTTCAGAGGGACAGCTTGATGGTGCAGCTTCAGAGAGGAGTCCAGACAAGGACAGCTGGACTCTGGGGGAAGATTACCTTCCTGCTGTGTCCCCTTTTCAACTCCCTATCCTGCTGAGAGCCACTTTCATTGGCAATAAAATCCCCCACATTTACCATCTTCAACTCATTCAGGCAACCTTGTTTTTCTGGGATGCTGGACAAGAGCTCAGAGCCACAAGTGTGGGTGCAAAAGGCTGTCACATTGAGCCTCCACTGAGCTGTTAATACTTAAGCCGTCTGCAGATGGCAAAGCTAAAAGAGCACTGACTGTAACACTCCCTCTGGGGCTTAAGGGGTCGTGGACACCCCCCCCAGACGCTGCCTTGGGGCTGGTATAGAGTTTGTTTCTACCAGCGCCCAAAAGCACTCACCCCGGCTCCTGTACCTGTTCCCCTGCGTGCTCCCTCCTGTGGGGGGTTGGGCACAGTGGGTTCAAGTGAGTGGACTTCACCTCTGCCGAAGCACCTGGCTAGTTCCCACGCCCACACTCCAGTTTCCACCCGCAAAGGGATCAGGGGCAGTTTCCTGCTTCACTAGCATAAAACAGAGTACCACTTTGAGCCTCCAAAACCTGTTCGGGCATCTGTTTTTTTAAAAGTTGTTTAATTGTTTTTACAACTTTCTTAACAAATACGTAAATAATTCATAAAAGTAGATAACCATAAGTCACATGTGTACAGCAATCGACATTTAACCTCATGAAGTTTAAAGATAGTCTATGGATTCTTTGCCTTGGAGTTCCTTACTTTTTTTTTTTTTTGAGACAGAGTCTCGCTCTGTTGCCAGGCTGGAGTGCAGTGGCATGATCTTGGCTCACTGCAACCTCCACCTCCCAGGTTCAAGTGATCCTCCTGCCTCAGCCTCCCAAGTAGTTGGGATTACAGACCCACGCCACACGCCCAGCTAATTTTTGTGTTTTTTAGTAGAGATGGGGTTTCACCATGTTGGCTAGGATGGTCTCGATCTCTTGACCTCATGATCTGCCCGCCTCGGCCTCACAAAGTGCTGGGATTACAGGCTGAGCCACCGCACCCAGCCTTAGTTCCTTATATTTTGAAAAAAAGGTTGTGTCATTTCCTATGGCTAAAAATTGCTGTTCTTTTTTTAACTGGCCAACATTCAACTTTCGTTACACTATACTTTTATTTCTATTCACCTGTCTATACCTTGCGCTAGACTGAATTTCACTAGGGCAGGAATTATCTCTTGTTCGATATCTTGTGCCCAGCTTGGCATATACAAGTAGGTGCTAAGATTTTGACTGAATGAATGAATAAATAATATGTTAATGTAACAGAGGTAGTAGGGTCTTGGCTTGTCATCAGGTCTTAGCTAAGCCAAGATGGCACTTGGTCCTAATCATTTTTCACATGAAATAATTCTTACTCTCCTAAGTTACACTGCTAGTCACTGAATTTCTGTTCTGCCATCAGAAATGCAAATTAATTACGCAGATTGCATCGCTTTACATTCTGGACAATTAACTTGCAAATTGGTATAAATTCTAGTCTTCTTATCTCATTGTAAAAGGATAGAAGGCTTCGTCTTGTTTTGCAGAATGAGATGAAAACATCAAACTGTTTCCCTTCCACTCTGGGCTATAGCTTTGGGCTGGGTCCAATGCCACATAGCTGGATCTCAAGCCTGGGGCTTCCCTGCCAGAAGCAAGACTGAGAGGTGCTGTGGGAGTCAGTTGGAAGCTCAGCTGGGAAGGCTCAAGGCTCCACATACAGGCTCCTGAAACTCCTGCACATGTGCTCAATTATTTGCAGTTAGGTCCTGGCTCTCCAAACTGGCACATGAACAAACAGGGCTCCTGTTCCTTAGGGCACAGGAAAACTTTATAGAGTTGAAAGCAAAGCATGTAAATGATGAGTCCCCAGATTTGAGAAAGTACAGGCTTGCACAGCTACAGGAGCCATTTTGAAGATAAACGGAAGAGAGGAGGAGCTTGTTTGTGTCTTCATCTCTATGGACTAAGTAGGGACAGCCAGATTGCCCCAGCTGGGGAGAAGGTGTGTCCACACTTTTGATGTAATGTGACTTTCTTCAATGCCATGTGACTTAGTCCATAGAATCTAAGTAGGAAAGCAGATGAAGTAGGGGGAAAAATGAGGAAAGCTTGCAGTTGAGTTATACATTGCCTTGGAGAGATTGCATATCACTTGAGCACAATTTACTCTCAGTTAAATCAGACTGTCTTTTCCATCCACTTCTTCTGGGTAGCTTCTGAATGTGCCCCAGCATTGCAAATTCATTAGCATGGGGGTTCAGGATTGTTTTTAGCCTTAGCAGAGAAAGATGATGTTCTTCTCTAAGTAATTTCTTTAAATTTAGAAGACTTTCTGACCCAGAATCTTATTTCCCAAAGGAAAAGAAAGAAGAGAAGCACAAGCTCAAAGGGTTTGGAAAGCATATCATGTTGGAAGATAGATATTCATTCCCCTTGACTAAAGAACAATCATCTTGGCGGGGGTGGGGGCGGGCCTGGGGAAGGGGGAGTCAGGAAAGGAAGGGAGTACATACTCCAGCCAGCCCCATTCCCCTTGAGATAAACTGAGGGGCTGATGTCAACGTTGGCGGATGACTATAGCATCTTGCTTTCATCCAGATAATCTGCAAAGCGACCGTGTGCAATTCATTTCATGCCCTCTTCAAAGCTGAGACGTCAGCCAGGCGGCATCATTACCCCACATTGAGCTGCTCCTCCTCTCTGCCTCCAGAGCACACAGCCCATGTTGCCCCCAGAGCACTGATCAGATTGTGTCCTGGTTACTCTTTCTACAGTGTTCGTGTGGGGTTTGGGCATTGCCCCTATTTCAGAGGACTCAGGAAGACCTGAGCTTTCATCTGCCAAGCACACTACCTCCCGCCTGATTCCCTGAGGGAGATGTACAAATGAAATGAGTGATAATGGGTGAGATACCAAATGCTCACTTTATTTTCAGCCAAGATCCTTATAGACTGAAGCACTGGGATGAGACTCTGGGCCTAAATGGGGACTCTGTGGATCCCCAAACGTAAATGTAGTGTTGAACCCCAAATGAAAAGCCTGTTCATTTGTGAAAAAGAGAAAAGAGAGCCAGAGGCTCCATTCTAGAGGGACAGGCTCTGCCTTTCTCTCAAGCCAGCCCAAGGGAGAGAGCAGAATTGGGTGTGTCCACAGCTGAAGTATGGAAGCAGGAGGAATCAGACAGCCATGCCCAAATGAAACCTTGCAAAACCTGCAGCCCCATCCCATGGCAGATAGGACCCAGTCTGTGTCCTGGAAGCTGGCTGTCACGGGGTGGGTAGGTGGGGGGGTTAGTATAGGCGAGAGGTAGGGGGTTGCTTCTCCTCTATAGATGTGTATTATCCCGTCTCCCTTAGTGTACTAGCCTGTGAGCTTTCTCAGGGCAGGCAGTGGATCTTAAGCATCGCTGTAGCTCCATTCCCCCTTCTAACACACCACGCAGCACAGAGCAGGCTCAGGAGAGATTACTCCGTATTAAAAGGAGATGGGGCTCAGAGATGTCAGGTGACTTGCTCAGATTCTGCAGCTAGCAAGTGTCTGATAAGTGGGACTCGGGTTTTTAAATTGTGTGATTTCCTTACATTATGCTTCTCTGCCATATGACGTCTCTCTAGAACAGGCAGAAATGCATCCAAAGGGAGCCCAGCTGGGGTTCATGATGCCTGCAAACATTCTTACTTTGAATGCAAACTTTTTGTGTGTTGATTTCTGAAGAGAGGCTCAGTGGTTTTCAACACATTCTCAAAGAAGTTTGCGACCTAAGGAAAAGTTAAGAACCAGTCTTTCAGGAGATTGCATTGGAAGCTACTCTAAATAATATGCATAGTGCCTGAGTGCTGTAGGCACTAAATTAGGATCAGCCTCCTTACCACTTTTCTGAAAGTGAGGCAGCAGCAAATGGATGGAATCCAGTGATCACCCTCTGTCACATCTTCACCTTTGAAAGGTGTCTAGCTTGGAGTTTCAAATTAGAAAGAGAATTGACTCACATGGGAGCATATTTTCTCTAACTTGAAAAAAAAATAAAGAACATCACTTTCAGCCCCAATATATCTGTCAGGTGAAAAATCGATGAAAATGTCACGACGATGATTGAGAGACAGATACACCCAGACACCAACCATGATAACCATGTTACCTTAGAGGATTGAAACTTCAAAATGGCCAGACTTTTTTTGTTTTCTGAGATGGAGTCTCACTCTGTCGCCCAAGCTGGAGTGCAGTGGCGTGGTCTCGGCTCACTGCAAGCTCCACCTCCGGGGTTCACGCCATTCTCCTGCCTCCGCCTCCCGAATAGCTGGGACTACAGGCACCCACCACCACGCCCAGCTAATTTTTTGTATTTTTAGTAAAAACAGGGTTTCACCATGTTAGCCAGGATGATTTCGATCTCCTGACCTCATGATCCGCCCTCCTCGGCCTCCCAAAGTGCTGGGATTACAGGAGTGAGCCACCATGCCCGGCCCAAAAATGGTCAGATTTTAAGGCTCCATTACATCACCAAACCTGAGCTGGAAAAACAACATAAAAGAGCTAGCCAGCCGGGTGCAGTGGCTCATGCCTGTAATTCCAGCACTATGGGAGGCTGAGGCGGGTGGATCACGAGGTCAGGAGATCGAGACCAGCCTGACCAACATGGTGAAACACCATCTGTACTAAAAATAAAAAAATCAGGCCAGGCATGGTGGCTCACGCCTGTAATCTCAGCACTTTGGGAGGCCGAGGGCAGATCACGAGGTCAGGAGATCGAGACCAGCCTGGCCAACATGGTGAAACCCCATCTCTTCTAAAAATTAGCCGGGCATGGTGGCATGTGCCTGTAATCCCAGCTACTTGGGAGGCTGAGGCAGGAGAATCGCTTGAACCCGGGAGGTAGAGGTTGTGGTGAGCTGAAATCATGCCATTGCAGTCCAGCCTGGGCAACAGGGCGAGGCTCCGTAAACAAAAACAAAAACAAAACAAAACAAAAAACCTAGGCATGTTAAAATTATGACCAAGGGAGGTTTTCTTTCAGAATTTGTTTTATTGTTTATAATGCTTGTCAGAGAAGAGTGTTGATGGGCAGCGAAAAGGAGGAAGGCCTTCCATGATTTAGTGAATTTTTTGTATTTATTACTTAGCTCCTGTATTAGCCAGGTTAAGATTGATTATGCTGTTGTAATGAATAATCCCCAAATCTCAGGGGTTTAAATACTCAAAACTTTATTGCTGCTGTATTACACGCCTACCGTTGGGCAGGAGGGGCCTCTGCTCTTTGTAATTGTTAAGGGTCCCAGGCTGATGGGGGATCCATCATTTTATGACACCGCTAGCTTCACATACAGTTTCAGACTTGACTGGGGCAAGGTAACTGCTGCCCATAGTCCACTGGCCAAGCAAGCCACATGGCCACACCTAGCCTCAAGGGGACGTGGGGATATGCACTTCTCCATGTACCTAGAAGTGAGCCTGTGGGTGGTAGTTAATCCCTGAATCCTCACTCAGGCATCCTTTTCTATCCTGAATCAAGTTTTAAAAAGTCATGTGGAATAGAAAGAAAAAAAAAAAGTATTTCTGCACTTCATCTCAATAACCGTTCCGTATCTGATCCGGAGTTGAATTACAAACGTTTACAATAGAAAGTTAACACTGCCTCCATAAAGGACTCAGATCTAAGATCCGTGGAAAGAATATATTTGTTTGAGAAGAATTTACTAACACAATGCCTCCAATTAGTCAGGAATAGACCCTATGAGAAAGCACATTGGTGACGACACACCTTAAGTTAGTTCTGGTCGAGTGAAAAATGAAAATGTTCAAGCTATAGTTGTCACAGTAAGATGTGTGTCCACAGAACCCGCAGTCGGAGTTTCTGAGGCATTTTTAGCATGCAAACTTGCATGAGGTTTAAAGCTAACTTACTCTGTAAGACAGGTACTTTAACACTTGTTGCTTACTTTCAGACCATCGGCGAACCCCTTTAAAAGGCCAAGGTGTGGTGTTTGTGTGGATAACAAGTAATATTGGAAGTGATACTGAAAACTGGGATGACACAGAGGAAATTAGCATGGGCCCTGTGCAAGGATAACACACAAGCTTGCAAAGCGTTTAATATTTTGGGGCAAGATAAAAAATGCTCTATGGATGGGTGGTGGTGATGGTTGCACATCAGTGAGAATCAACTTAATCCCACCTAACTGTACACATAAAAATGGTTAAGATAGTAAATTTTAGTTTTATATATTTTACCATAATAAAAAATGTAAAATATCTCATGCATTTTTATATTGTTCACATTGAACTGAAAATATTTTGGATATGTTCATTAAATAAAATACATTATTGGCATTTTTAAAAGCCAGCATGTTGCCTAAACACAACTGGGGCAGACATCTACTGTTGCTGTCACCGGCTGTACTTTACAATATTTATATCTATTTAAAAGGCAGATGATAACTAGCCAATAATAATACATTTTATTTTGAACACCAAATGCATGGCAAGCACAGGACTAATAATTGCAGATGTAGTAACACATTTATGTCTTACAAAAACATTGACAGGGTTATTATCTCCATTTCACAGATGAAGAAACACAGCCCTTATGAAGTTGACTGGCCAGGCATGGTGGCTCACACATGTAATCCCAGCACTTTGGGAGGCCGAGGCGGGCAGATCATTTGAGGTCAGGAGTTTGAAATCAGCCTGACCAACATGGTGAAACTCTGTCTCCAGTAAAAATACAAAAATTAGCCAGGCATGGTGGTGAACATCTGTAATCCCAGCTACTCGGGAGGCTGAGGCAAGAGAATTGCTTGAGCTCAGGAGGCGGAGGTTGCAGTGAACAGAGATCACACCACTGCACTCCAGCCTGGGCGACAGAGTGAGACTCCATCTCAAAAAATAAAAAAAAAAAAAAAGAAAGAAATTGACTGATTCAAGGTCACATGGCTGATAAGGGCCAGGAAACAAACCCAGGCCAGTTGGCTCCAAAACCTGCCGGGTAAGTCGAGGCTGCCCATAGAAACAGGAGGAAATGGCAGCCATGAATTCAGGGCCTTGGGCAGGGGCTAGTATGGTGGCTGGATCAGCCAGGGTGTGACAAAGCTGAAGTCCCAGAAGATGTGCATCTGCCTGAGCCAGGCTTGGTTACAAAGGCAGGCATCCCAGCTATATTGTCAGGAATGGAGGACAGATACAAAGAGCAGGGAAAAGCTTAAGCCCAAGTCAAAGATTTAGGGAACATGTTGTTTGTTTGTTTACTTCTTTTCTGGAGGAATCCTACGCTATGGGGCTGCAGTATCAGTGAGCACAGAGCAGTGCCCTTTCCTGTGAGTTCCAGGTGGTGCTCATTCCTGAGCCTGTGGGATTTCCTCTTCATGCCTGCAGGCTTGGTGGAGAAGCCACCTGCTGAGGGTAAGTGTCCCGGGTGTTGCAGCCCACCATCAGTCAACGAGTGAGTCTATTCAATGCAGAGGAGCCAGTGGACTTGGTGACACTCACAGGCTACCCCTTCAACCACTGGCTGATAGAGGTGGTGAAAGCAATAATAGCTTTGATGGACAACCCACACAGGACTGGGAAGGGCTAGGATTGAGAGAACTCACACCTGCCTGCACTCCTGCACCTGCTTCCTCTCCACACCAGCCTGCGCTCCTCCTGAAATGTAGTTCCCCAGGTAACCACATACTCACTCCCTCAGCTCACTCAGGTCTTTTTCTTTTTAAACATGCCTTCCCTAACCACTGATTTTAAATTTGATCCTCTGTCTTCAAGCTGCATCCCTGTCTCTGTAATTCCTGCTCTTTTTTTCCCTAACATACATTTCATTCACATATTTGTTTATTGCCCCTCTCCTCCCGCTAGAATGTCAGCTCCATGAGGGCAGGGCTTTTTGTCTGTTATGTTTACTACTGTAACCCCAGTGCCTAGAATAGGGCCTGTTGGATGAATGAATGATGATATGCATTGTTTAGCACAGAGCTGAGCCTTAAACAATCTACGTACTTAAATACTCCATCCGGCCAGGCGCTATGGCTCACGCCAGGAATCCCAGCATTTTGGGAGGCCGAGGCAGGTGGATCACCTGAGGTAGGGAGTTCGAGACCAGCCTGACCAACATGGAGAAACCCTGTCTCTACTAAAAATACAAAATTAGCTGGGTGTGGTGGTGCGTGCCTGTAATCCCAGCTACTTGGGAGGCTAAGGCAAGAGAATTGCTTGAACCCGGGAGGCGGAGGTTGCAGTGAGCTGAGATCATGCCATTGCACCCAGCCTGGCAACAGGAGTGAAATGCTGTCTCAAAAAAAAAAAAAAAAAAAAAATTTCCATCCCTAATTTTTCCACTGAGCTGCAAATGTAGAGTAGATTTAACTGCCAATCTGACAACCTCACTTGGCTAAGAAGAATGACAAACCAACCTGGCTCCAGGGAAACTCTGACTGCCACTGACCTTCCTCCCCTAATAGCCCTGACTTGGTCTCCCTCATCTTATTTAAAGTTACCATTATCCATCCAGACACCTCACCAAAAATCTAGGCATCATCCTTAATTTCTTTCCTTCCCATCTACTCACATCCAATCCATCAGCAAACCTGTTGGCTTTATCTCCAAGATGAATCCCTGCTGTGTCAACTTCTCCTTATCTCCAGAAACTATTCCAGTCCAAGCCAAGCCACCAGAATTTCCTACCTGGGTTATGCATACTCTATTAACTATTCTTTTTACACTCACTTCTTCCTATAATCCCCACCCTATAAAGCAGACAGGATAGTCTTTTAAAATGCAAAGCAGACGATGTCACTTACCTGTGGAAAATTCCTCCCAGAGTCACCACTGAATATAGACTAAGATTTAGGCTCCTTTTGTGGTTTCCAATGTCCCACATGACTGGATCTGCCTGTCAGATAAGCTCATCTGCTACCACACACTGGATCACCTACCTTCCTGAGTCCAACACTCCCCGACGTGTCCTCAGAGCAAGTCAAGCTCATTCCTGCTTAAGGACCTTGGCTCCTGCTCTTTCCACTACCTGGACTGCTGCGTTTCCACATCTTCACAAGGTGGTCTTCATATCCATGCATCGTATCTTCACAATGCACCTTCAAATTGTTTCATATCAAATGCGACCTCCCTGGCTAAATCCTGTCACCTCCACCCTGTTCATTCTTTATCAAATCATTGTATTCTGCATCTTTGTTTCTTAGTTTTTTAGCATGTGTTACTATCAAAAATTACCAGGTAAATTTGTTTGCTTTGTTATTTTGTCTCCTCCTGTCCACTCCCACCCCAGGTAACATGTAAATTTCCTTCCATGTGAGAAAGAACCTTATCTGCATAGTTTACAGTTTGCCACTGTGTCCCTAGTGCCTAGCACAGAGCCAGGCTTGTCAGAGGTGATCAATGAATATTTGTTGCGTAAATGGACTCTTGTGGAGCTAAATGGAACTGCAGTGGTATTCCCATGTAACTGATGGAGGAATAGACACTTAGGGATTTAAGTCATTTGCCCAAAGGTATGCAGCCAGTAAATGGTAGAAGAAGCTAGGGTTCATAGCTGGGAGCCAGTGATACCTGGCAGAACGTCTTCTCTTGGTAAGGCTAACTTGTCAGGAGCATCTGACCTTAAAGACCTGAGGTTTTCGCTGGGCATGCTGGCTCACGCCTGTAATCTCAGCACGTTGGGAGGCCAAGGCAGGCGAATCACCTGAGGTCAGGAGTTTGAGACCAGCCTGACCAACACGGAGAAACCCCACCTCTACGAAAAATACAAAATTAGCTGGGCATGGTGACGCATGGCTGTAATCCCAGCTACTCACGAGGCTGAGGCAGTAGAATCGCTTGAACCTGGGAGGCAGAGGTTGTGGTGAGCCGAGATCATACCATTGCACTCTAGCCTGGGCGACAGGAGCAAAACTCTGTCTCACAAAAAAAAATAGATCTGAGGTTCAGACAGGTGCCCAATTACCTACCAGGCTGGAGCTTCAGAGAGCTAGTGATCAGTCAGGGAAACCTGACCTTGAGAGAGTGGGGGTACCAAGGTAAAGGCAGGACTAGCCAGAGGTCTCACTGAATAATTCATAGTGAAGCCCACCACAGGGGCACCAGGTTGGATGAAAGGTAGAAATCAAGTAAATTTGGCCACCAGAGTGAGAAGGATTCCATGGTAGCACTTCCCACTGCTGAAAGCCTGGATAACACTTCCTGTTTCCTTATCTGGCTTTATGGTAGTCATTTTCCTCTCCCTATTCAGAAGATATCCCAGTCTTATCCTTCTGGGCCATTCATGCTCGGCTAAGTTTCCAGCCCTGTGTCCCCTAGTGACACCTGTGTGTTGGCATGACACAAAGAGCCAGTATGTATTAAAACAGCTCTGTTAGTAACCTGTATGGTGTTTAAGGAGCCAAGTGAAATCAGAACTAATAGTGTTATCTGTCTGCTTAGTGCATAAATGTAATGGCATAATCTCATACAAGGAGCAAACAGAGACAGACAGAAAAACATCAGTTTAAAGGAGTCTTGTTTGACCTGTATATAGTGTGCAACAGCTTCCTGGGTGTTCATGTTGCTGGGTTCAAGTCTCCAAAATAGTCAGCAGGCAGAAAGTCTCCTCTGTTTGATAACAGTCCCAGATCTGTCAGTTCGGTTGCCAACCCTAATTTGTAAATTCTCTTCTGTAAAGATTGCACAATTGTGCTCATTTTCTGTTGACTGTGGGCCGGCTAATGGCTGCTAATGAGTCAGCTGCTAAGTGACTCAGCACTGCCTCAATAAAACAGATCCCTTCATCCCTGAATCTGCTGGAGGAAAATGATGTCTTCCTTTGTCAATATGTTCCTTTTGGCCCCTGCGGAGAACTCATGACCTGATGTATTGTGTAAAGCGTCCCATCCTTAAAGAGCCCACTCTATCAACTCAATGAAAACCAAGAGGAATAGTCCAAGTTTTTGGTGTTTTTCTATTTTGGTTTTTGTTTTCCTCACTGCAGAATGTTCACACTTGCACTCTTTCTAGTAAACTAGAAAGTCTCATCTTTCTTCTCGTGTAAGGTGTACTATTGTTGATGGCACTCTATGGGCTCTGGGTGACTGAAGGTGTGTTAGAATAGATGGGTAAGAGGAAGAGACAATGGCCAGCCTTTGGTGAATCAGGGTCTGGTTTATGCCCAGATGCACAGTTGGCACTAGCAGTAAGACAGAAAATCTGGAAAAACTGAACAATCAGCTAGCCTTGGGGGATCTTTCACAATGTAACGGGTACTCAGCAACATAAGTGTCCTAACTGGCCACCTCTCAAAGAAAACTAATACCGCATACACAAATATAAATTAGCAACAGCTTAAACACAAGTGCTCTACGTATCACAAATAAGATGTTTCACATAATAAAAGGTATTCTCTAGAGAGGGCCCTTTTCAATAATGTCAAACATCATTTGAAGTGTGATTCACATATTTCTCATGATCCATCGGGAACAGGAAATGGGAACAGAGGAAACAGGAGCAGAGGACTCAAAGGAGGCATCAAGTTCTACCTCCAGAATAAGAACAGAAAAGAGAAAGGAAAGCTGCAAACCCAGTCATTCCTGGCTGTGCGTGCATCAGAACTGCACCAGCCTTCCACGTCTGAGATCCCGAGACAAGCTGCCTCTGAACCAGTAAGAGCCTCTTGCTCCTTCCTTCTTCCATGAGGAGCTACCCAGTGCCTGAGTACTGGCTACATACTCTCCAGAGGCAAGTGTGTCTTCAGACTTTCTACCTTCATAGGCACAGTCCAGACCTAGTCGTGTTATTACTTCTTTGTTATGGGGCACTTTGAAATATAGAACCACGCCTCTATGTTCTAGGACACTGGTCTCTCCCCATTCCCTCTATGTTGGAACAGCACTATTGGTACTGTGACATAGATCACCCCCTCTTATGGACTTACACACTCCCTTTTCCATTCCTTTCATTCCACTCAAGAAATTTTGAAACAAGTGATTTGTAATTAAAATATTCACCTACTTTAATAATTTCATAATAGTAACAAATGACTTGTTAAACATTCCAATGTGTTGCAATATGGATGTGGAGAACTGCTCTTCTGGAAAAAACACTGAAGCTCAGAGATGTTTGTGACTTGCAGAGCTGGTAAGGACACCCAGGCCTGCTGACCCCCATCCAAGTGGCTTGTTCCTGAGCCTCACGGATTGTACAGGATTCTCAGATTGTGCAAATGCGGAAGTGGTGGTGGACAAGAGCCAGTAGCCTGCACATTCTGTTACATTTTCAGCCTCTGAAAAGTCATTTTTCTGTCTTGTACTTCAGTGTCCTTTCTCTCAACTCCAGGCTGCCTTACTTCCCCCTGAATACCCCTGACCCATCTCTGCGCTTGAATCTTTGTTCACCTCCCTCTCTGGGATGAAAGGCTCTCTTCAATCTTCATTGGCTTCAAGACCTCACAGGAGCACTACCTGCTCTCCGAAGCCTTTTCCCACTTCATGTCTTTTGGTGACCTCTCCCATCTCTCCTGCAGCTGTACCATCTCCATCACTCATTGAGGGCTTTCAGAATGTCCCTGATGTTGTGAAATCGTCTTTAAAAATATTGTCGTGTCCTCTTGTTAGGATATACAGTCCTTTTGAGCAGGTATTGTGCCTTGTACCATTAATTATTTTCTTTTCTTTTATTAATTATTAATTTATTAAATAATGTATTATTCCAATCTACCAAAGATGTGAGATATCGTACAAAAATGATATAATCTGAGAAGATAAAATTAGCAGTCAAGGTAGTTCATGTGAAAGAGAAAACAAGAAAAGGAGACATGTTTTCACACCCCTAGCACCCTATACAGTATCTAATCCAGGAACTCACTACTTTTTTGTTGCTTCTAGGGAATCTGTGGAAGAAACACAAAATCAAAATATTGATCCATTTTATTTGTATATCACTTTATAATTGTAAAGATCTTTACATCATTGGGGCTAAGCATTCTTAGGAATATATTTTTGATCTTTATTTTACAAAAAAGAAAATTAAGACTCAGAGATGTGAAGTGACTTGGACAAGTTGACTAGCTGGTTAATCTGGCAAGCTGCCACTGAAACCCAGTTTTCCTGTTTGAACATGTTGTGCTCTACCTGCTGGAAGAACAAACTTTGTATAAAGTTTGTATTTGTGTTAACGACTAAGAGATGTGGAGAACAAGAACATTACTGAACCTGTGCAGTGGGGTGATACCAGCCATCCGGGAGAGAGGAAGTAATCAGTTATTGGGTGAGAAACTAAGACGGATACCTCATGTTTTTTTCAAAATCAAGTACTCTATGTAAGAACTAATGAACCCTATAGAGATCATTCATGGAGCAGAATAACAGAGAAACTGAGATATGCCAGAGTGAGGCTGAGGGGCTGAGGACTCTATGAAGAGTTACAACTTAGGGCCATCATAAATTCAGGCCATTTATTACCACAAGTTTGTAACCCCTTGTCACTATTGGTGTTTGCATTCAATCAATTTTATATTCAATTTTAGAATATAAAAAAGCAATGAAAAGGCTAACCAAAAAAAGGCAAAAAAAAAAAAAAGCAATGAAAAGACTACCAAAGATGCAATTCCTCACAATCCGCTGTGAATGAAAGTGAAGTAGAGGCCAGACGTGGTGGCTTATGCCTGTAATCCCAGCACTTTGGGAGGCCGAGGCAGGCGGATCACTTCAGGTCAGGAGTTCAAGACCAGCTTAGCCAACACGGTGAAACCCTGTTTCTACTAAAAATACAAAAATTAGCTGGGTGTGGTGGCGCATACCTGTAATCCCAGCTACTCAGGAGGCTGAGGCAGGAGAATCACTCGAACCTGGGAGAAGGAGGTTGCAGTGAGCCGAGATCGTGCCACTGCACTCCAGCGTTAGCAATGAAGCAAGACTCCGTCTCAAAAAAATAAAAATAAAGAAAACAAAAAGAAACAAAAAAGAAAGTGGAGAATGTAAGCTGCATCCATGATCCATCAACATGATATTTTGTTGAGAAAATTGTTGGCAGTGCCATGAAAGGGATGTTTCCATTGGTATCTAGAAGAAAACATTACTGCCAATATTGGGGACAAAGATTTTCATAGTTTGGTGGAAAACCTTTATCTTTCTTTGGGCATTCTCTCCCTAGTCTTATTGGATGAAGAAATGTATCTACTAACCATGTCTACAGGCAGACCAAGCTCCCTTGGGAAGCTCTTTAACTCCCTGTAACCTGGGAACCAGTTGTGTAGCAGGGTAATCATGCACCCAGTACTCCAGACCAGCTTCAAACCCTGCCACCATGCCCAAGTCTTGTCTGTCCATGGAGAAGTGGGCCCTAACACTACCCACAGGACCACAGTGATCATTCTGAAATACAGCTCCTCAAAAAGCCCAGAAGCTCATTGGGAAATAAAATAACATTTTCGAAATAGTCAATAAAGTTCTTTTTTGAAATTAGAGTATTATTGGAATTTATTTGAATCGAAATCAGAAGAGTATTAGAAGCTGAATTGAGTGGCATGGGCCATCAGTGAGGGGCGTGCTCTAGGAATTTAGAGAACTAGGGGATGAGACCAATAAAAGTTATGTTATTTATTTAATTAATTAATTAATTTTGAGAGAGAGTTTCGTTCTTGTTGCCCAGGCTGGAGTACAATGGCGTGATCTCGGCTCACCGCAACCTCTGCTTCCCAGGTTCAAGCGATTCTCCTGCCTCAGCCTCCCGAGTAGCTGGGATTACAGGCATGCGCCACCATGCCCAGCTAATTCTGTATTTTTAATAGAGACAGGGTTTCTCCATGTTGGTCAGGCTGGTCTCAAACGCCCGACCTCAGGTGATCCGCCCGCCTCAGCCTTCCAAAGTGCTGGGATTACAGGCGTGAGCCACTGCGCCAGGCTTAAAAGTTATTAAGAAGGTGGTGTGAAGAAATAGGGGCAGAGGCAGACCCGCCTGTGCTAGGATTCCAGCCCCATCCTGATTACATGTGTGACCTTAGAAATGTTAAAATGTTACTTGACCATTTTGTGCCTCCGTTTCTTGACTAGACACAAATCACAGTTTAATGGCAGTTTCCGAAGAGGTGGCAAAGAGTAGCATATATTTAGAAAACATTACAAGACAGGAAATTAAAACCAACGTGGGAGTTAGCTTCTAGTGACAGCTCTGGACTGGAGAAGCACTTATTTTTAGGCTTTCTAAACCTTTGCAATTTATTTCAGGGGATTCAGGGAAAGAGCATGGATTTTCCCAAAGGGATGAAATGAGCTGCAAAGCATGAGTCATCACCTGACCTGTGTGATTGTCTTTTGCTGACTGTTCAGTTAAACGTTCCACAGGGCATTTCCTTGCTTCCTGGCAAAGTTTACAGTTTGGGGAGTGGAAGAAACATCAGGGACCTCTTCCAGGAAGACTATTGAGTAACTATGACCAGGTGCATCCCACGGCGACAGCCGCCCTGGGTGGAATGGTTAGGTCCTGCACTAGTGCAGTGTTACTTGATGAGGATCAGGGGCTCCCAGACAGGCATCTGGGTTGGTGACAGAAGGTGGTGGCCCTCCCTGGAAGTTTAACAAGGATGTTGGGAAACTGGGAAATAAATTCCCTATTCTCAGCTCATCAGAGATGGTTACTTTAGGCTCTTCATGGAGCTGTCTGCACCCGCAGTTTAACTGTGCATCTGATGTCTGGGGCCCTGAGCTGAAATGGAACCTGCTGGTCCAGCCTACTGTCCATCCCCTGCTCACTCAGATGCTTCAACAGAGGAGCCCATGGGACTGGACAGACGCTCATTAACCCGTCAGGGCCATAAATATAGTCATAAAATGGTGGCTCAGACCAGGTGAATAGCAAGCCTACACAGTGCTTCTTATTCTGTATACATTAGTACAATATGAGGTTTTTTGTTTTTGTTTTTGTTTTTGTTTTTTGAGATGGAGTTTGGCTCCTGTCACCCAGATTGGAGTGCAGTGGCACGATCTTGGCTCACTGCAACTTCTGCCTCCCAGGTTCAAGTGATTCTCCTGCCTTAGCCTCCCGAGTAGCTGGGATTACAGGCCCCCGTCACCATGCCCAGCTAATTTTTGTATTTTTAGTAGAGACGGGGTTTCACCCTGTTGGCCAGGCTGGTCTCGAACTCCTGACCTCTGGTGATCCGCCTGCCTCAGCCTCCCAAAGTGCTGGGATTACAGGTATGAGTCACTGTGCCCGGCCTACAATATGGAATTTTTCATTGACTCAAGTGACCACATATTTCTATTCCTAAATTTTTATATATCACAGAGAAAAGTCAAAGTGCAACAGAAAAACAAAACAACAAACAATGCAAACAGACAAATTACATATTTTTCTTACTTCAACCACTGCTGTATTATTTGTCCTCATTGAAATGCTCATTGTTTTTCTTATTTCGCTTCAGAATTGTCTCCTTTGGCTAAATTGATGGCAATCATGGCCTTGCCTTTCAATAGCTCAATAATTTTGGCTATTCTTAAGAGATTTGGGTGCAATGATTCGTAGATATTTTTAAGTTATCTAAATTTCTGTTTTTGAAGATTCCATATACTGTGCTTTTATTATTATCGCTTGATAAATTTCTTAGCTAAGGAATTGTTGTCAAATTTCTTTCTCTAATCATGCATCTATGTTTGAAATGTCCTGGTATTTTCATCATATCTCACATTCCTGGAGCCGCATTCTGTTACCCTTCTTTGAGCCATCAGTGAGTGTTTTAATCTCTCCCATCCCAAAACCAGAGCACCCTCTTGGGCAAACAAATGTTTTCCCAAGTTCTCATGGTGTTCCCAAACTACTTCCTCCCACTCCATGATATGCGTATATTTTATTCTTTTAAAAAACTAATCATCTTGATTTACTAGTTATTAAACATTTTTTATCTTCAGAATTTACCATTTTAATGGTCTTCTCTGCTTTTCTGAAAGCCACATTTCACTGGTATTTTTACTTAAGTAAAAGGCAGTGAAAGGATTGTTTGTCAAATATAACTCAAGTATTAGTTAAAATTCAGGTAAAAATATCTATTGCCACAAAAATACAGAAGTTACATCAAAATGGCAACCACCAGCTTACACCCTATTTATTTTAAGCAAAAAGTTAGTACGTGAAAATTTTAAGATACGGGCCAGCACCCCATGTGGCAACCCACTGTGGTAAGACTTGATTCATATCACATTAATTATAATTCTTTATGGAAATAAATATTAACATACACAAGGCATGACCCCCTTCATTCGCTTATTTCTTAAAACTGGTTCTGTGGGTTGTAACCAATGATTTAGTTACATTACGTCCCTTATTGCAGTGTTCCTAACTTACTGTTCTCTCTCTTTTTCCCCTGTCTCTTTCTCTCTTCCTCTTCTGTTTTTCAGGCTTAGACTTTCTGTCTTTTTCCTTCGGTGCAAACACAGTTCTGGAAAAGATCAGCTTGGCTTCACAGAATATATTGTCATTATTTCCCATTTTTCTTTCTCTTGGGACATACACAATTCAGATTCTAAAATGCATCACTGTGTACCTCTCCTCATTCAAAATGTCTGAGAATATCAGGGCAAGCTGAACTGCTCATGAGACCCCGCTTAAATGATTTGATATACTGACTGTGACATCTTATTATTTAATTTCCATGTGCTCATATCTTCCCCAGTAGATTGTAACTTTCTTGAGCCTGCAGCCTATTAATCTTTATAAGCACCTCCCACCCAAAGTCTAACACAATGTTTTACACTTAGATGCTCAGTATGTCTTTATTGAAGGAATAGCTATCCCACTTAGCTGCAATTCTCTTCAAATCCAGGTGGACATTTTCCAGTTTCAAGACCTATATTCTGTGTACATTTTAATCCATAGCCCTTGCCAAATTCTCTCCTTATAAAATAGTGATAAATCAAGGTTTCCCCTGCCAATATTTCACTGGAAAACATGATCTAGGTAGTGACGGGTTAGCAGGCTGTGTGGGTGTGAGATGCTGCAGCATTTCCCAGCTACTCTCTAGAAAACTGGCTCCAGAGCTCTCCCAGGATATGCCATTATTACTTCCCAGCCAAAACCTGCTTTTGCTTCTTCACTCTAGAAATTAGAATCATTTTGGATAGATCTTTAGGCTCACGATCTGGATTCATTACCATCCGTCCCACAATTTCATCTAATTGTGATTTTAATTTTTTATCAAAGTAATACAGAAACTGTTGAACAAAAACACTGTTTTATTATAGGACTTATAATAAAAGAGCAGTTCCCTCACCACAATTTTCTATTTCCCAATTCCCACATGTCAAATGGCATCACTTTTCACTCTCTCAGCTATGTCTTGTGATTTATACTTTGTCAAAGACAGATAGCACCCGGTCTTTGTTCCGAATGCTCTAACAAAATGCCATAGACTGGCTGACTTATAAACAACAGACATTTATTGTCCACTGTTCTGGAGCTGAAAGTCCAAGATCAAGGCTACCTAAGATGGCTGTCATCTTACTCCAGACTCACATGGCTGAAGGAGCTAGCTGGCTCTCTAAGGCCTCCTTTATAAGGGCACTAATTCCATTCATGAAGGCCTCACCCTCATGACCTAACCACATCCCAATGATTCCACCTCCTAATCACCTTGGGGGTTAGGATTTCAACATATGAATTTTGTGGGGGACACAAACATTCAAAACATGACAGATTTAAACAAATAGTTTTTCATATTTCAAATTTAGACATTGTCTTTAACTTTCTATCATAAAAGATGGAATTTGGCTCTTCCCCATGCTCCCAAAACACATATACACACTCCCACACCCCCACTGTCCCTGAACCCCGTTATGTTGTTAAAATCAATTGTGGGAGTTCATATTACTTTGATTGCATAATTATTATTTACAGTTGAATCATGTAAAGCAATATTGTTACATTTTCTTTCTTGTAATTAGTGAAATTAATTCTTGTCTTTTTTGCTCGTTTTTCTGTATTATGCTAAATCATCCTTAAAATTTCCCACAGAAATCTAAATTTCTTCTCAAGGTATTAAAGCCATCAAGTGATTTTTTTTTCATTTTCCTTTCCATTTATTAGTTTATTATTATTATTATTCAACATCTGTCTCCTGGAGTTGTCTTTCAGCTTCAGTCTGCCCTGGTTGTTCTCTTGGCCAGATACTCAGCTGACATCCAGAGACTCTCCTTATCCATCATCCTGTGAATTCCCTTTGCCCCTCTCCTGTGTTACATCCCTGATTCCTAAACAACAAATCTCCTTTTTTAGTTTACTCTCTCATTTTGGTGGAAGTAATTTTTAATTTCCAGAGCTGTAACAGGAACAAATAGAGATAACTTTTTTGAAGGCCTGAATGTCAGAAAATATCTTTATTATATCCCAACACTTGCTTGATGGTTTGGCTGAATATAGAATTATAAGTTAGAAAATATTTCTCTTAGAATTTTGAAGACATTACTCAATTTTCTTCAAATTCCCTGTGTTCTTTTTGAGAAACCCAGGCCATTCTGATTCTCAATAATTAAATGTGACTTGAGGTTTATGTTTTGTTTTGTTTTTGGAAGATTTTAGGATCCCGTTTATCCCTAAATTCTACAGGTATGCCTTACTAGTGGGCAAGGTCCCACTTAGGGTGGGTCCTTTCTAATTTCATCCATTATCCTGGAGAATTACTTTTCAGTCTGGAAACTCATTTGCTTCTATTTGAGAACTTTTCTTGTATTATTTCTGTGATACTTTCTTCTCCTTCACTTTCCATGTTTTCTCTTTCTGGAATGTCTACTAGTCAGATATTAGATCTCCTGGATGAATCCTCCATTTTATTTATTCTCTCTCACTTTCCTTGTATTTGTCTTTTAGTTCTCACATTCGGAGAGAATTTCTTACTTTATTTTCTAATCCACTTATTAATTTATAAAAACCTATGTTAACATATTTTACTTATCAAAGTTCAGTCTTGTTTTTTGAATCTGAAAACATATTTTCTTGCTCTATGGTTGCAATATATTCTCTGCTTTCTTTGAGGATAAAAATTATACACATTTTGAAGATTTCTTCTCCTTGTGTTTCTCTGTTTCATGTTTTAGATGGTGTCTGTTGCTATGTTGCCCAGGTTGGTCTCAAACTTCTGGGCTCAAGCAATCTGCCTCAGCCTTCCAAGTAGTTCCATTCCATTGTATGTGTCTATTTATTGTTATCTTTCATAATAGAGACCTTGATCAAATGTCCAGTAAACCTTGTCTGTCTTTTTATATTTAAGAGAAAGGAATTAAAAAGCTGAAAGCAAACTCTGTATATGGAGGGAGGATCTGTTGGCAGATGGGTTTTACTGTCAGAAAGCCAACTTTTTCACTGGAAGACACCAAAATGTCCATATATAGATTGTTTTCTATTTGACCATCTTTCTTTGCTTCTTTTCTTTCCTGCCTTCTTTTGGATTGATTACATATATGTTATGATTCCACTATGATTGCTCAAATGTTGGCTCAAGGAGTATACTTCTTGTTTTACTTTTCTATAAGTTGCTTTAGGGCTTAAAATATACATCTTTGATTTATTACAGTCTATCTTCAAGTAATATTAGACAACTTCCTAAGCAGAATTTTGTTCTCTTCTTATCTTTAACATTATTTTCTTTCTATTTCATTTTTTTAAAGAGATGGAGTCTTGTTATATTACCCAGGCTGCAGTGCTGTAGTTATTCACAGATGTGGTCACTGTGCACTGTGGCCTCAAACTCCTATGCTCAAGTGAGCCTCCTGGCTCAGCCTCTCAAGTAGCTGGGACTGTAGGTGTGGGCAATGGTGCTCAGCTGAGTTCATTTGCTCTTACTGAGTTCATTTTTTTCCCTGATAAATGAATAAAACTATAAAATTCTCTCTAGGTATGCTTTTATTATGTCTCTTTAATTTTGACAAGTTAATAACTCACAGTAATTCAGTTCTATATGTTATAGCATTTCTTATGATTTATCTTTATCTCAAGTATTTGGGATAGTATTTTTTTTTAGTTTAGTTTGTACAATTTAGTTTCGGTATTTAATTTAGTTTACTTATTAGCTAAGTCATTTAGTTTTATTTGTTTAGTTCCTTTTAATTTAGTTTAGTTTGTTAGCATAGTTAAATTAGTACTTACTAGTCAGTTACTAATTTTTAACATTTCAGTCTTTTAAATTATTTTGATCCACTATTTAAACATTTAGCTTATTATTTAGTGTAATATTTAGAATGTTACTGACATTTTTTAGATACCTTTAGTATTGATTTATAATTATTGTTACTAGTATGATGTTTATTATATTTTATTATTATCTTATGATATTTTCATTTGGAATTTCTTGATGCTTATTTTATGGCTTCACACGTGGCCAATTTTTCTGACTATTCCATTTTCACTCAAAAGAGAATGTTTTCTACATCTATTGAGGGTGAGTATGTACACATAGTACATTAATCTTATTGATTGTATTATTTAGATTCATCTATTTGTTAATTTTTTCAAAGAATGTTCAATGCCTACTTTTTTGCTACACACTGTTCTAGGCATGTGAGATACAGTGGTAAGCAAAACAAAATTCCTGCCTTTCATGGAAGCAATATTTTGCTGGTGCTGATAATAAATTAGTAAACAACACATTACATCTTACACACATATATATGATAGTGATAACTGCGTTGGAGAACAATAAAGCAGAATAAGGGTGATAGACAATTCAGGGCATATGTGGTCAGAGTTAATTCATGAAGGGTAGGTTAGAAAAACCTCTCTGAAAAAATGATAATTAAACAGATCTTTTATAGACGTATTTATTTTCCTTTGCTTGACCTGTTGGTTTGAAATAGTATATTAGAAATCCCCCAAAACAATTAGTTCTCTTTTCACCAGTATCTAATGTCCCGTTGTGACTGGTATGATATATTTTTTTTGTCTCAAGTTCTATTTTGTCAGATATTAAAATTTGAATACCGTGTCTGTTTTGATCCACATTTGTATATCTTTCTTAATCTGGGTCGACCACTTGGGTTTGAATCTCAGCTCTGCCACTTACTACTAGTTTTTTTATCTTGGAATGATTATGTAACCTTTATGCTTCAATTTCCTTATCTAGTAAATGGGGATATTAATAGGAACTACATTATGGTATTGTTATGAGGATTAAATGAATTAATACTTGGAACAGGCTTAGAACAATGCCTGGCACATAGTAAGTGCTACAGAAGTTAGTAGCTATAAAAAAATAAAATCTTCATTTCAAATCTTTCTGTTTTCTTTTGTTTCAAGTTTGTCTCTTGTAATAACATATTAGGTTCTTCTATTCTTTAAATCCAGTGGGTGTTTTAAAATCCATTTACATTTACTCTGATTACTTTCATTATAATAAAAAATACTTCTGACATCTTATTTAACATTTTCCATTTACTGTACCTTTTGAATTTTTTCCTTCATTTCTTATTTTTCATTGGATAGATGATGTTTTTCTCCCAGCTTAAAACATAAACTATTAACTTTTTGAGAAAATATGTCCTTCTCTTTTCCTAGTATTTCTATTATTTCTTATTCATTCTCTGGTATACACATTTTGTGTCCTGTCTTAGGAGTGGTTATGTATGTTTTGATTCTCATTCTCATAACAAATCCTCTTTGTTTGCCTTCTTCTATCACCTGCACTACTACACAGTGCCTTTACACGTCCATGGTTTTGACTCCCTTTACCCGTTAATGACTTGCACATCTATATCTCTGGCTCAAATTTCTATCCCAATCATCTTAAACCAGTGCATTCACCTGACCTGGGCACCCCATTTGCTTGGCCCTCAAACATTTCATACTCAAAACATCCAAAACTGAACATGTTGCTTGCTCTGTGTTCCCTTTCTCCGAAAATGGTAATGCCATGTTCACAGTTGCCCAAGCCATCACTTTGACCCCCTCTCTCCTTCTTACTCTATGTCTAATACATTACCAGATCCTATCAATTTTTATTCGTAAATCTGGCTTGAATGTATATGCTATTTTCCCTCCATCATCATGGGTCTAGATTACTGTAACAACCTTCAGTATGACATTTCTATGCCTGGACTTCTCCCCTGCCTACCCCAATACACTCTTCTACCCTAGAAACTGAATGATCTTCACAAAACAAAATTCTGATGATAGCATTACCCACTTAATACTCTTTGATGGCATCATATTGCACTTTGGGTTAGAAATGCTTGTTCCCTGGTGCTGTAAAGAAATAGCGCTTTAACATAAATTTAATTTCCTCAGCAAGCCCATTTTTTTACTTTCTGCAGAAAGGGTACACTCACCAGCAGTTTTGCCAAGAGAGTACACCGAACAAAGGAAACAGGGTCATTAATAACCTGACGTGTCCACCCTATTGCTGCGTCCGGTTTCCATTGGCTGGAACGGGACCTCACATTCTGTGTTTGTCCCAACTTGCTAGCAACCTAGAACTTTTTAAAAGAGGAAAAGGCAGAGGAGAACAAAGAAAGAAGTAACCTGTGGTATGCTGAGAAAGGTAAAAACGCCTTCAAATAAGGAAGAGGAACAGGCTACGACCTAATGCTTGCTTGGACCAGTATAAGCATGCCAGGGCAAATATTTAGGCTAAACTGTGGGAGTTAAGAACATAAAGTACATTGATTTCTTTATTACGGCTAGCAGATATCTAAGAATGTTAGCACAGAAGTTACTATTTATTCCTAATTAGATGGGAGGAAAGTCTTTGAAGAGGAACCTCTACTTTACTTTTTACAGGTTAAATGTTAACAGCTTTATATAGCTTAAAGGTCTGGGTGTGAGCTGAGGTTCCTGTTAACTCTCAGCTTTTCGTCTCCCAAACTTCGTAGAGAAATTTCTTCAGCCCCTCAAACATATCAGGATTTCCTCTTACCGTCACACTTTCTCACAGTTGTTTCATCTTCCTAGAACACATTTTCCCTTCCTCTTGGTCTGGTGAAATTTAAGTCAACCTTCAGAAATTTTACCGAACCTTTCTAATATTTCTACTATTTCTTATTCATTCTCTTGTATACACATTTTGTGTCATCTCTTATGAGTGGTTATGTGTGTTTTGATTTTCCCTTCCTCTTGGCCTGGTGAAATTGTACTCAGCCTTCAGACCTCAGGTTAGATGTCATTTCCTATGAGAAGCCCACCTCATTCAGGACGTCCATGATCTCTCACAGCCTTCTGTGTTCCTTCCTCAATACCGTGTTTTATAGCTTTTTAAAAAATTCTGTGATCATATTATGCTCAGCAACAGAGAGAGACTATTCTTGTTTCCTGTGCCTAGGATGTGCCTGATGTACGGTAAGTTCTCACTAAAATGCTTTGACTTGAATTGCATATCCATGCTGTACTGCAGGTTCCTGGGATTATTTTAACTCTACAAATTTCTCTCAAATTTATCTACTAATTGTCTTCTTAGAGACAACTAAAATATTTCTAGTTGTACACTTTATTGTTGATATAGTTGGGAATGGGCGCTCAGTGTCGCAAAAATCAACACTGAGACAAAGGACCTCCCAGCAAGACTAGTTTACCTTCTGCAGAAAGAGTGCCACTCACTAGCAGTTTTGCCATGACAGCACACTCGAACAAAGGAGGCAGGGTCATTTATAACCTGATGTGTCCACCCTACTGCTGTGTCCAGTTTCCATTGGCTGGAATGTGACCTCACATTCTGTACTTGTCCCTATTGGCTAGCAACTTAGAACTTTTTAAAAGAGGCAAAGGCAGAGGAGAACAAAGGAAGGAGGAAGAAACCTGTGGAATGCTGAGAAAGGTAAAAACACCTCCAAATAAAGAAGAGGAACAGGCTATGACCTAATGCTTGCTTGGACCAGTATAAGCATGCCAGGGCAAATATCCAGGCTAAAATGTGGGAGCTAAGAACACAAAGTACATTGATTTCTTTATTATGGCTAGCAGATATCTAAGAATGTTAGCACAGATCTTTGAATAAATTTTGTTTCTAAGAGAAGTTACTATTTATTACTAATTAGACAGGGAGGAAAGTCCCTTTGAAGAGGAACTCTACTTCACTTTCTACAATATCTACATTTACAGAAGAATTCTGTATTGTTTACAAAGTAATTTTCCATGGATGAGCTCATTGAATTTTCTGTGTTCCTGGGATGTAAATACGAATAATTAGGCTTCTAGTGATACAGTGAGAGAACTGAATTCCAAAGAAGTTAGTGATATGCATAACAAGATCAGAGTTGAGACATCTATTCAGGTCCTCTGCTGTGCTCATTCTCAAAAAAAGTTTTTTGGTAAAATATACATAACATAAATGTACCATCTTAAGTTTTTTTTTTTTTTTTTTTTTTTTTTTTGAGATGGAGTCTTGCACTATTGCCCGGACTGGAGTGCAGTGGTGCGATCTTGGCTCACTGGAACCTCCACCTCCTGGGTTCAAGCGATTGTCCTTGCCTCAGCCTCCCGAGTAGTGGGGATTACAGGTGCCCGCCACCACGCCTGGCTAATTTTTTTGTATTTTTAGTAGAGACGGGGTTTCACTATGTTGGCCAGGTTGGTCTTGAACTCCTGACCTTGTGATCTGCCTGCCTTGGCCTCCCAAAGTGCTGGGATTACAGGCTTGAGCCACCACACCTGGCCAATCTTAACTATTTTTAAGTGTACATTTTAGTAGTGTTAAGTACATTAACATTGTTGTGCAACCAATCTCCAGAACTCTTCATATTGTCACACTGAAATGACATTAATCAAACAACTTCCCTTTCCCTCCTCCCCTCAGCTCCTGGCAACCATCATTCTATTTTCTGTCTCTATGAAGTCCCCTATTCTAGATATTTCCTATAAGTGGAATCATACAGTCTTTTTCTTTTTTGTGAGTGGCTCATTTCACAGCATAATATTTTCTATAAGTGTCATCCATGTTGTAGCATGTGTAAGAATTTTCTTCTATTTTACCACTGAATAATTTTCCATTGTATGTATATACTGCATTTTGCTTATCTATTCATCCAACACTTGGGATGTTTTCACCTTTTAGCTATTGTGAATAATGCTGCTATGAACATGAGTGTACAAATATCTCTTCAAATTCATCCTTTCAATTCTTTTCAGTATGTACCTGAAGTAGAATTGCTGTATCATGTGGTAATTCTATTTTTAATTTTTTGAGGAACTGCTGTACTGTTTTTCATGGCAGCTACACTGTTTTACATTCCTACCAACAGTGTACCATCGTTCCAATTTCTCCATATCCTTGCCAACACTTATTATTTTATCTTTTCTTATGGTAGCCATTCTAATGGGTGAAAGATGGTTTTAATTGACATTTCCCTAATGATTAGTGATGTTGAGCATTTTTTATGTGCTTATTGACCACTTGTATTTCTTCTTTGGAGAAATCTCTAAGTCCTTTGTCCATTTTTCAATGGGATTTGTTTGCTTTTTCGTTATTGAATTGTAGCTATGTTTTCTGGATATTAAGCTCTCATGGAATAAGGGCCCACAATCCCACAATATTCACAAATATTTTCTCCCATTCCATAGTGTTTTCACTGTGTTGATTGTGTCCTTTGAGCCAATCTGGTACTCTTGACATTACACTGTCTCTGTTTAGTTACAGAGGTGGTAGAAGGCATACATGGAGTGATAGCAATAGGACTCCACTCTTGTTATCAGACTAGGTGCACAAGGTCAAAGAGCAGCAGGGAGGGGATAGACCCCAAGCCCCAAAGTATGGGAATGTTGTGGGCTGGAGGGATGTGCTTTCATCCTGTCTAACATCAGGATTTATCATAGGGACTAAGATAGGCCTAGGCCAATAGATGGGAGCCAAGTGATCCCAGCAGTGGTAAAAGAGGGGATGCCAGGCCAGGTATGGTAGCTTATGCCTGAAATCCCAGCACTTTGGGAGCCTGAGGCAGGAGGAGTGCTTGAGGCCATGAGTTTGAGATCAGCCTGGGAAACACAGTGAGACTCTGTCTCTACAGAAAATCTAAAAATTAGCAAGGCATAGTGGTGCTCAGCTGTAGTCCCAGCCACCTGGGAGGCTGAGATGGGAGGATCACTTGAGCCCAGGAGTTCAAAGTTGCAGTGAGCTGTTCTTGTACCACACCACTGCACAGCAGCCAGGGCAACAGAGTGAAACTCTGTCTCTAAAAAGAAAAAAAAAAAAAAAAAAGAAGGAAAGAAACTCAAGGAAACAACTAAGAACCGTCCAACCAAATGCAGGTCCTGGAAGAACCTTGTATCCAGGTGAAGTTTATTATCAATTAATGTAATTCTAGCCTTTTACTAAAAGGACACTTGGGACCTCAGGCAAAGACATCACCAGCTTGATTGAGGTTAGGGCTTATTATTTATACACAAAGATGAAGCCAGGAATTGTATGTGTCAATGCAAGATTATCAGTGAAAGATTGGTACCATTCAGATAAAACTAAAGCTACCTGAATCAAATTAGGAATAAAACCCAGGTCACCAATGAGCCAGGACTGGTGGATCAAAGCTGGTTTAATTTACAGGAGACTTTAAGGTAAATTGGTTTGGTATCTGAAGTCATAACTACCATTCTTTCCCCATTTGTGTTTAAAGAATCTGTCTCCAGTGGGACCAGAAAACCATATGTGGCATTACTTATAAACCCCCTCTAGCTATAGAGATTAATATAGAATCATCTTTCTTTATGAGTTTTCCACCAATAAACTTTTGTAGATATAAGCAAAGCTTTCCATCAGAGCAAATTGTTTCAGGTCCCACTGCCACCAACAGATGACATCAGTGGTTGCATACTCAGCTGTCACACTCTTTTTTTTTTTTGAGACAGGGTCTCACTCTTGTTGCCCAGGCTGGAGTGCAGTGGCGTGATCTTGGCTCACTGCAACATTTGCCTCCCAGATTCAAGTGATTCTCCTGCCTCAGTCTCCAGAGTAGCTGGGATTATAGGCATGCGCCACCACGCCCAGCTAATTTTTCTATTTTAGTAGAGATGGGGTTTCACCAGTAGTGGCCAGGCTGGTCTCGAACTCCTGCCCTCAGGTGATCCACCCGCCTCGGCCTCCCAAAGTTCTGGGATTACAGGCATGAGCATCCACGCCTGGCCAGCTGTCACACTCTTTATTGGTCTGTGCTTATTATTGAGCTGTTTTAAGGACATTATTAAATGCATACTATTTGAAAAGTACTGTTAAGAAAATATTGAAAGCATTCATACCTAGAGACTTAAGATTATAAGGAAAACAAAGGAAGTGACTTGTAAAAATTGAAAGTGGTGACGAAATGACAAATGCAACATATGCAGCTGAGATGAGTCATTTGACAGTAGGAATGATTCTCAAGGATAAACAGTGAAACATCAGTGAACAAAAAAGTCTATGCAACTGACAATAGTAGGCAAGACAAGGAAAAGAGAGGTATGTGGTTGAAAGATCAACCCTATTGTTAGATGAGGTAGACTTTTTAGGCTTTAGTTTATTAGACTAAGTATTCTAAAGCCAAGAGTTAGTTAGAGAACTTGAAGACAGAACAAGGTGATGCTACTGCCAAGGAAACTTCTGTCTCAAGCTTTGTATGGTTGAATGGGTTCATGGCCATTTGAATCTGCACAAAATCAAAGTGAGAAGAGACAAATATACATGGCATGGCATGACATCTAAGGAGTTACCAGAAACTAATTTCAGAGATCTTGAGCTTCGGGTCGGGATTAACTGTCTCAAAAACTTTAGATGCTTACAGAACAAACATCAGCTAGGAAAATGTGTGTCTGGTTTTAACGCTTCAAAGTCATGACCCATGTCCATTTTGGTAGGAATGTACCCAGAGGCTGCAGACTAAAAACAGGCTGTCTTACTTTGGATTTATGAAAGGCTTTTCAAAGAGCCTTTTAGAACTGGAACATAATTGCATAGGTAGACAGACTTCTGAAAATCTATTGAATTTGTTTTCCCTTTTGCTCTACATTACCGCTGCAAAATCAACATACTTGCTTTCTCTGTTGTCATAGATATCATTAGTAAAATGCTCTAGACATGACCAAGGGCAATGCCTACGCATGTGCAACTAGAAAAGCACTTCTCAGGATGTGCTCCATGAGTTCTGTAGAAAAAAAATAAAAAAGATTCCATGATCTAGTAGGTTTGGGAAATGCTAAAATAATCAGTTAATAAAATTTGAATGTGTTTGTTTTTGAGGAAGGTACATGAAAATGATTGTCATTAGAATACACCTACCTGACTTCCAACTACAGGGAGCATCATTGACAGTGGGCACCAGCCACTGCCCTCTAAACCTATCACCCCATTCATGGTGGGCCAGCTTTCCCAGAGGCTGTTCTCAGACAATAAACAAGAGCAATAGCATAGTAAGTTAGCCCATTCCTGGAAGACACAAGACTCTTGGACAGCCAACTTTGGCTCAAGGACTTCCAGACAGCAGTGCTGAATGTTTAGACTTCACAGCAGTTGAAAACACTTCAACTCTATTTTTCTTGTCTCTCTCTTTTTCTTAGAGTCAGTCTTCATTATGATCTGACAGCTCTCCCAGCCTCTCCCAACTCCTTCTCCGATTTATTTCTTAGGCATTTCCCCTAATACAATTCTTCCCTATTCATTTCTATCTCGGTGTCTGCTTCTTAGACAACCCAGACAATTATAACAACTCATAAACCTCTGTGCACACAAAAAATAGCAGCTGAATATATGAGGCAAAACTTATCAGGAATAAAAGAACTGTATACAAGTGTAATATTACTGGGAAATTTTAATATAACTCTTTCATAATCAGTCATAAGTAACAGACAAAAATTAAAAACATAAAGAAATTTATGAATGTATAATCTCTCAAATAGCTAATAAAAATTATTTTCTAGGTTGACAGAACAAAGAAAGGAGAGTTTATTTCTATCATCATCCAATTGAGTTAGAATAGAGTTATAATAAATAATAAAAAGTGATGAAGTTAATACTTTGAAATTATGAAATATATCCTTAGACAAACTTTGGAACAAAGAGGCAATCAAAACTGAAACCTAGCATAACTAATCCTCAGAAGACATCGTAGAAACTTCAATGCTTTTATAAAAAAAGAAAGATTAAAATTAATGAATATTAGGCCTGGCGCATTGGCTCACGCCTGTATTCTCAGCACTTTGAGAGGCCGAGGCAGGTGGATCACTTGAGGTCAGGAGTTTGTGACCAGCCTGGTCAACATGGCGAAACCCCGTCTCTACTAAAAATACAAAAATTAGTTGGGCAATGGTGGCGTACACCTGTAATCCCAGCTACTTGGGAGGCTGTGGCAGGAGAATTGCTTGAACCTGAGAGGTGGAGGTTGCAGTGAGCAGAGATCACGCTACTGCACTCCAGCCTGGGAGATAGAGACTCTGCCTTAAAAAAAAAAAAAAAAAAAAAAAAAAAGTAATGGGCCGGGCACGGTGGCTCACTCCTGTAATCCCAGAACTTTGGGAGGCCGAGGCGGGTGGATCACGAGGTCAGGAATTCGAGACCATCCTGGCTAACACGGTGAAACTCCATCTCTACTAAAAATACAAAAAATTAGCCGGGCGTGGTGGCGGGCCCCTGTAGTCCCAGCTGCTCGGGAGGCTGAGGCAGGAGAATGGCACGAACCCGGCAGGCGGAGCTTGCAGTGAGCCGAGATCGCACCACTGCACTCCAGCCTGGGCGACAGAGTGAGACTCCACCTCAAAAAAAAAAAAGGGAAGGGAAAGGGAAGGGAGGGGAAGGGAGGGGAGGGAGCCTTGTCAAAGTGCAGGTTAACTACCTCTGCAGTACACCTAGCGGCCACTCAAGTTGCCTTATTCCGCCCCATATCACCCCTGTATTGCCCCACACACAGTGCAATGCCTAGTATGTAGTAGACACTCAAAGTTGCTCTCCTGAATGTGTGTACGAAACAACAAGATTTAAACAAACTTTTGGTTTTGTCTTGGGAAAGAACGAATCAAAACTTCTATTATCTGGGGAGAATGCTTTAAAAATTCTCTATTTTCTCTCCCTCACTGAGAACACAGTGATTCCACACACAGTTGTGAGGCCTGTTGGTGTGCTTCCCCTCGTAACCTGCTAAAAGGGAGACTTTGGGCTGTCACTTAGCTTTCAGACTTGTAGGGAAGAATGTGATCCCAGATTAGCAGAGCATGTAAGTCGTGTTCTCTCCCATCCAAATGCTCAATTGGTCTTGTCTTTCACTATCTCCAGTTCCTAAGATGAGTCATCAGTACTGGGGTGGGGTTGGGTGGCCTCAGGGGACAAGTACCTAGGGTAGGGGCTTGGAGATAGAGCTCCCCAGGCACTTCAGAAAGAAGTTCGTTCAAAGTGACGTAGGGTTCTACACGGGAGCATTCCAAGAAAAGGCACACTGAGGACAGATGTCACTTCATGTCTTGCTGCACCTGTGAGCCCATGCCATCCTCTTGTAATTTGCAGGTGTGTGTTTTATAACTGCTCCCTGGGCACTTCTAAATGACAAAGCATTTGTGCTGGCAGCACCCTCTACTTCTCACTTACTCCTCCAGGCCTCTGGCGAACACAGGGCTCAGAGGAACTACCTTCTTCAAGAATCACAGACATGGCTGGTTTCCTCAGGAAGGGGTCTCGGTTGAGCATTAAAATAAAACGGTGCTTGGTTTTTGTACAGGAAACCTTTTTTTCCTTGAGTTTCAACAACCCCAGGCATTACCTACTGTAGCTGATGCTTTTGCTCTTACCATATCCTGCTACCTTTCCTGTCTCCAAAGCCCTAAATAGATTCCTCAAGGAATGTCTTCCTAAATTCCCTCAGACAAGAGGAGGAAGGGCTGTCTTTATTATGTCTTTACTCTAAAGTGTTTAGCATAGAAAAGCAGCTCTGGATTCATTTCATTAATAAAACAGAGTGAACAAAAGTCCTCCTGCATCAGTTTTACTCATGAGATCAAATTGTGTGATAACCACTCACCCATACCACAGAAACCACACAAAACTGGACCTGCCTAAGGAAGTTAAACTTAGAATCCCGTTTCCCCTTGGGGCTGAGTTTCCATTTTCTCATTTATTAAATAACTTGTAAACTATTTTTTAAATTAACTAGCTCTTGGTCCTGGCACCGTGGCTCACGCCTGTAATCCCAACACTTTGGGAGGCCGAGGCGGGCAGATTACCTGAGGTCAGGAGTTCGAGGCCAGCCTGCCTAACATGGTGAAACCCAGTCTGTACTAAAAATACAAAAAAGAGCTGGGTGTTGTGGCACATGCCAGTAATCCCAGCTACTCGGGAGGCTGAGGCAAGAGAATCACTTGAACCCGGGAGGCGGAGTGAGCTGAGATCACGCCACTGCACCCCAACCTGGGTGACAGAGAAGGACTCCATCTCAAAAAATGAATGAATGAATTAATTAATTAACTAGCTCTCTAAAAGTTCAATAAAACTTATCCTGAGCTGCGTGTTGTGCCTGTGTGGTCTCACCCAAGGGAAGGTGAGCACATTCATACTGGCTGGTGAAAATCCAGGCAATATGTCTGTATGGTTCTTAAAGAACTGAGAAACAGCAAGAATATGCACAATATTTGTAAATAACTTGAGCCTTTATAAAATGATCCTTTTTTGGAAAATACACAGAAAAAGTTGTGCACAGGTTTACCTAGAATGTCAATTGGAATGAAGACGGTGATGGCTTAACCATCACAGGTCATTCTTATAGCACCAGCATTGTCTGTGAAAGGCTTTCAGGATTCATCCTTAGAAAGAGTTTATTTTCCTCTCACTTTCTCCACTGGCGTAAGATCACAGCTTTCCAGTGTCTCTTGGTGAGAAGGAAATACAACTTGATTCCTCTGTCTGATAAAGTAGGCTTGGGGCTTTTTTGTTTTTTTGAGATGGAGTTTCGCTCTTGTTGCCCAGGCTAGAGTGCAATGGCATGATCTCGGCTCACTGCAACCTCTATCTCCTGGATTCAAGCAATTTTTCTGCCTCAGCCTCCTGGCTAATTTTGTATTTTTAGTAAAGACAAAGTTTCTCCATGTTGGTCAAGCTGGTCTCAAACTCCTGACCTCAGGTGATCTGTCCACCTTGGCTTCCCAAAGTGCCGGGATTAGGATTACAGGCGTGAGCCACCGCGCCTGGCCAGCTTGGGGCTCTTAATGGCTCCCTCCTTGTTTGTAGGCAGGGCTGCAGCATCTGCCTTCCCTTCTTCCACACTGCATCCTTCTTCCCTCTACACTGCACCCTTCTTCCCTCGGACTTGAATTTTGCATCTTGGTTCACTCCTGAGTGTTCACAACTGTCCTTCTGATTGCTATGTCCAGCACCAGCACATGACCATCCAAAGGAAGCCACTGTCCCTTTAGAGTCATGCTGGACTTCGCCAGCAACATTTACTAGGTACCCCCTGCCTCTTTGCCATGAGGTCTTGGCAGGTACATCACTTATGACAAATTGTTTTCAGATTAAGAGAGGTTTTATTGGGAGCAAGGGAATTTAATTAAAGTCAAAGCCCAAATTCTGGCCAAATGAGTGTCCTCTGTATGTATGGCTGATGTCTAGGTTCTCTGTAAATACATCAATACCAGGGAGCTCACCTGTCCTCTTCCTTCCTTCCTGCTAATGGGGACCCTAAGACGTTTAGTGAGAAAAAAGGGTAACTTTGTTTCTTTCCAAACTACCTTCACTTGGACACATCCATGATGATTACCCTCTCTCAATGATCTCTGAGCTCCAGGTAGAGCTCCCTATGAATGGACATTCCTGTGACCTCATCCAGATCTGGGATATTCCAGAAGATGATGTATGGAAGATGCTGTTTGTCCTCAGAATGCTCGTTTGATTTCCAGTGTTTGTTAAACTGCATCTTACATAACTTCTGAATCCAAGGAGTCATGGTCAGGAATCCATCAACCCCAAATGGGTCCACGACTAGCAGGGATTCTTCAAACTCCTTAAAGTTGTCTGAATTTTTCTGTATGTGATTTTTATTTTCCAGAGGCGAGAATCCACAATGCTCATGGTGTATTCAAAGAGGTCTGCAACACTGAAAAGATTGAAAACAGATGTTTGCTTGGACTACTTTTCTCATTCTGGTATCCCATGAGACTCTGATGATGTTTGCAGCTTTAACTCCAAACCCAAACCTAAAAAATATTTATCTGAGAGTGTCAGAGTAAAATTTCTGGGTAAAATCCCTGCCTGCTGAAGAAGGCACTTGTACTTCTAAAGAGGGCACGGCACGCCCCTACCTTGATATGATTAATGATTTCCAGCAATATTTGAGGCTTACTGGGCAGTACCACAAATCATTTCCTACTTTTCACAATAATTACCTTGATAAGAGGCTTCCTTAAGAAAGACAAAAAAAATTTATCTGGTCCCTGGACACTATCCTAAGATTTTAGTCAATTCTGTCCCAATCCTGGGCTTCCCCTGGGTCAGCCCTGTCTTCAAAGCTCAGAGTCATACTTACAGGATGGCAGAAGAATCACTTCATCCTAGGAAAGCTTCCTCAGAAAGCTGAGAAGTTGTCCCATGTTTGGGGAACAACAGAACTCACTAGAGGAGCATTGTATTTGCTAGTGTGGCTGGGACTTGGAGGGCCACAGCCTAAGATGGTCAATATGATGGGTCTTATCAGTTCCGGGGGCTTCTAACTTCAGTTGCCTCTCTCTCTATGACCCCACCCAGTCTTTTAATACTTCCTGCTCTGATCAACATTAGGGGCTATCACTTTTCCACCTTGGGCAAATGTCTGATGATGTTTCTTTCCCCCACCCATTCTCCCCACCCCCACCTTTTTTGAGATGGAGTCTTGCTCTATTGCCCAGGCTGGAGTGCAATAGCACGATCTGTGCTCACTGCAACAAGATTCCAGTAATTCTCCTACCTCAGCCTCCCGACTAGCTGGGATTACAGGCATGGGCCACTACTCCCAGCTAATTGTATTTTTAGTAGAGTTGGCATTTGGCCATGTTGGCCAGGCTGGTCTCGGACTCCTGACCTCAGGTGATCCGCCCACCTCGGGCTCCCAAAATGCGGGGATTACAGGTGCGTGCCACCATGCCTGGCTTAAATGCCTGATGATATTTCTTTACTCCAGATGTACATTCTAACTTCTGTTTATCATCACTGGGATGTCCCTTGGATAGATTAATCAGCATCTCAAACTTAATATGCTCAAAACTTTATTCTTGATCTCTGGTCACAAATATGCCTCTTTTCCTGTGTTCTTCATTTAGTTATAAATGCATCTCTTCTTCTGGGTGATCATACGAAAAAATTTGTGTGTTACCTTTGAAACTTCTGTCCGTGATCCTCCTTAACCAATACATCAACAAGTCCTGGCTGGGCGTGGTGGCTCATGCCTGTAATCCCAGCACTTTGGGAGGCCGAGGTGGGCGGATCATGAGGTCATGAGATTGAGACCATCTTGACCAACAGGGTGAAACCCCATCTCTATTAAAATACAAAAATTAACGGAGCGCGGTGGCACATGCCTGTAGTCCCAGCTACTCAGGAGGCTGAGGCAGGAGAATCGCTTGAACCTGGGAGGCAGAGGTTGCAGTGAGCTGAGATGGTGCCACTGCACTCCAGCCTGGTGACAGAGGGAGACTCTGTCTCAAAAAAAACAAAAACAAACAAAAAACAACAAAAAAACCCAGTCCTGTCTATTCTATCTCCAAATTATATCTCATATCTGCCTACTTCTCTCCATTTCCACCACCTCCACCATGTTACCATTGTGCCTGGTGAGAGGGTTACATTTCTGACATGATTCCATGCTTGTTCCTCTCTGATCCTTTTTACCTCATGCAGCCAGAGTGAACTTTTAAAAAGGCAAATATAGCCACTGCCCTTGCCAGCTTAAAATCCCAACAATGACTTCTTATCGCATGTGGGATGAAGTCCAAACCTCTTACCTGCAGGTGACAGTTCCCATGAGATCTGACTCCTGCCTCTCTTGTCAGCCCCATCTCCTGTTCCTCCTGGTGTTGTGTCTGCATTCCAGCCACCCTCGCCTTGCGGGACCTTCAACATGTTCAGTTTGTTCCTGTACAGCAATGGGTCTTCATTCTCTCTCTCTCCCGACTTGGGAGTAGCGGGAAGATATCACAGATCACTCTATTCTGTAAGGAGAGCAGAAAAAGAGCATCCTTCAGCTTGAGAAAGACCTAAAAATTCTCTCTCCTGTACCACACAGTGGAAGTCATTGATGTTATGACACTTGCTCTATTATGCTATGATACCCCTTCCCACCCCAGCTCTAGCAGCTTAAGGATTGTTGTTTCATCATTTTATATTCACTGAGTATGATCCCCAAAGGCAAATTATTTTAAGCTACTACTTATTTAAAGAGCCATGTTCACAAATGGAAGGCAGCACCAACCTATCTTTTCCTTTAGGGTCCAATCTGTGGCTACACTAGGTCCACTGAGACCTCAATTCTACTTTTAATCATTAAAGAGGCCAAGGAGATGTTATCAAATTTTCTCCCATAATATTTAGAATAAATAAAATGATCTTAGACAATGGGAGAGAAACATGAACAGAATAATGTGTGTATAATTTTAACTTTTGGTAATGTAAGCATTTGAATAACATTGGTTTTTAGAGCTTTCGTATTTTCCATTCTTTGCTATAAAATTATTAAGCACATACAAAAGTAGAGAATACTATAATAAACTCTCATGTATTTGTTACTTAGTTCAATAATTATTAACCTGTGGTTGATACTGTTGCACAAATACCTCCTCCAATGTTCCATTGTTTCCCTCCCAAACTCGGTTCTTTTCAAGCAAATCCTTGACACATCATTTCATCTGAAAATATTTTACTATGTATTTCTGCAAGTTACGGGCTTATTATTATTAGTTGAAACAGAGTCTCGCTTTGTCGCCCAGGCTGGAGTGCAGTGACACAATCTCAGCTCACAGCAACCTCTGCCTCCCAGGTTCAAGCAATTCTCCTGCCTCAGCCTCCTGAGTAGCTTGGACTACAGGTGCGCCACCACGCCCAGCTAATTTTTGTATTTTTAGTAGAGACAGGGTTTCATTATGTTGGCCAGGCTGGTCTCAAACTCCTGACCTTAAGTGATTCCCACCTCGGCCTCCCAAAGTGCTGGGATTACAGGTGTGAGCCACCACATCCGGCCAAGGGCTCTTTTAAAACATGATCAAAACATAAATATTGCACATAAAATTATTAATAATTTCTTAATATCATAAAATATTCAGTCTATTCAAATTTCTAAGATTATCTCAAAATATTTTACAGCAGTTGGTTTATTTGAATCAGGATCAATAGATACACATTGCATTTGGTTGACATAACTCTTAAGTTTCTTTCTTTTTTAAATTTTTTTGACAGGATGTCACTTTGTTAACCAGGCTGGAGTGCAGTGGTGTGATCTTGACTCACTGCAGCCTAGACCTCCTGGGATCAAGCAATCCTCCAGCCTCAGGCCCCCAAGCAGCTGAGACCACAGTTGCATGCCACCATGCCTGGCTGATTTTTGTATTTTTTTTGTAGAGACAGGGTTTTTCCATGTTGCCCAGGTTGGTCTTGAACCCCTGGGCTCAAGTGATCTGTCCGCCTCGGCCTCCCAAAGTGCTGGGAGCCACCAAGCCAGGCCCCTCTTGTTTATTTTAATCTATAGATTTCTCTCTCTGTATTTTTCTTTTCATGTGTTTGTTGAAGAGATTAAAGAAACCAGGTCATTTTTCCTATGAATTTTACTAATTGCATCTTCATGGTATCATTTAACACATTCTGTTTTCTTAAAAGCTGGCAATTCGATTTGGAAGATTTATCAGATTAAATTTCTGTTTTTTGGCAGGAATGACTCATAGTTGTGTACTTTCAACAGGAGGCACATAATGTCTGATTATCTTCCTTTATGGGATGTTAAGATTGATTGCTGGGTCAAATCTTGTTAGTCTTTCCATCATTTTAAAGTTCCCCATCAGTTTCTCATTTAACAGTTTTAGCAGTCATTGATGATCACTGCCTACATCCATTATTTTACTAGGAGTTCTGAAATGATGTCATTATATTAATCCTTCATTTAGTAGCTGGAGTGCTGCTATAAAGAAAGACTTTTCTTCATGAGCTATATGATAATCCCTAAGCATAGTTTGTAAAGCAAAAGCAGAATAAATGCTTGACTGTTTTCTCAGTTTTAGAATAGTTAGTTCCCTAACATCTGCTAAATGTGACCAAAGACCAATGGTGGCTCATTTTCAGTATCATTTTGAACTCATGAATGATACAATATTAGATGCCTAAAAATTATTTGCAGTTACTATCCTTTTTGAGAACCCAACTGTCCCATCTTTAGTGAGTGAGGGTGTCTCTTTAATTTGGCTTCTAAACCCTTTTGACATGATCCTAGTGATCTTTAAAAGATTTATCTTATGTTCTAGTATAATAAGATACTCTAGCTCATCTCGTCTATTTCCTGAACCAGATCTGACACAGTCATTTCTCCAAAGAGACTTGACGTGCGAAACGATGTTGCGAGATCACAGTCTGAGCCCTAGACGTGTTCCTTGCTCCATATTTCTTTGCCCCTTTCAGTGGACAAGGCTATATAAAATATGCACTTTTAAAAGAAAAGAATACCTTACGAGCATAGTGACACAGTCAGCTGAAATAGAAGACAGAGAAATTTTACTTTTTGATTTTATATTTGTGACTCTAATCACTTATCCTGAAATTCTTGGTTCTGGCAAAGTTAACATAATTACTTGTTTTTACCTTACATGTCTTAGTTTCAGAAAAATGATGCCCAAATCATTCAATATAAATATTGAATACAGTTTAAAATTTCTCCAGAGTAGGACCAGGCGCAGTGGCTCACGCCTGTAATACCAGCACTTTGGGAGGCCAAGGCAGGCAGATCACCTGAGGTCAAAAGATCAAGACCATCCTGGCCAACATGGTGAAGCCTGGTCTCTACTAAAAATACAAGAATCAGCTGGGCATGGTGGCGTGCGCCTGTAGTCCCAGCTACTCAGGAGGCTGAGGCAGAGAATCGCTTGAACCTGGGAGGCGGAGGTTGCAGTGAGCTGAGATCACGCCACTGCACTCCAGCCTGGCGACAGAATGAGACTCTGTCTCAAAAAAAAAAAAAAAAAAAAAAAAATTCTCTAGAGTTTCTTTTTACCATTAGGTTATATCCCACTTGGGACAGTCAGTCAAGTTACTGTATTTTAAATAACCTGAAATACTTTAACCCTTGTGTGGTTAAGTGGCTATTTATTTTTAACCCTCTGAAAAAGAATTGTTTTTGCTCACGTTGTTCTGTTTTCAAATAACTACAAAGATTTTCTTAGCATTATAAGAGTAATATTCTTAGAGGAGTGTAGATGAGAGGAAACACTTCTGTGTTTATAGCGAAAAAAGTACATTGAAGTGGAATAGTTGGTCAGATTACACAGTGGAGACGATGGAGCCTGCTAAGAAAGTAAGACTCCCACACTTGGACTCACTTCAGCCTTCTTGTCAAATTGGCATCAGTAACTATGACACACTTACTGGCCACAGCTGTGGGAGAATATCAATGCACTAGCAGAGATTTTTCTAATGAAACTCCCTGACGTACACAGAAAAATGGGTGACCATTTACCACTAGATTCCCTTCTAAACAGTCTACAAACATTCTTGTCTTCTACCAACCCCCAGAGTAAATTCACCCTTTTGCTCAAATTTTAGTTCACCTAGAACCTAATAAATGGTTAATATTATCTTTATTTTATGATGGTGTTTTGTCATCAGATTTCATTATTTTGCCTTTAGTATAGAGCAAGTTTTGCTCTATTCCCTTTGGGAATCGTAAACAAGGTGTACTAGCCTTCTGGTTAAATGGTGAGCATGCCACCCAGGTGAACTTCATCCGCATCTGTGTTCTTTAAGAGATGGTAACTGGGATTCGGTGTTTTATATAAGAATCACCAGAATAGTATTTATGTAGCTTTCAATAAAATATTTTCTCAGGGGACAAACAAATACTAAGTCATTTGGATATTAAACACTAGGAAGAGTTTTTTGTTGTTGTTGTTTTTTGTTTTTTTTAAAGTAAGGTACATGGGCAGTGCTCTGCCCATCCTGATTTTTGTGTAAAATTTCTCCTTTCCATCTCTCAGCAATAAAAACTTACTATGGTCATACAGGGATCCTGCGGGATAAACACTGTGCACATGTAGCCTTCTTGCATTTTAGTATAATTACTTATTAAGTTGGTAATGTGCTTTGGACCTGCAGGAAGCCAAGTCATCTTTGAGAGCTGCAGCATGACTCGATTAAGTGATCAAAGTCCTTAAACTCAAGGACTGAGAAGACCCATCTTAGCTCTACTCTGATGTATTGGGTTGTTTTGGACAAGGCACTTAGCCTGTCTATGCCCACCTACTATGAAAGCATGCTGCCTAGTATGAAACCTCCAGGGACACGGTAAGAAAGTGTCCATGGTACTCCCAGGGGACACTTTTATGGACACTCAAGAGAAATACTTATCTTCCTCACGCTACATAAAGTCTGTTCTCTTGGTTTATGCTAATTTTGTATTTGCAACCCACATTTCTTTTTTCTTCTCCTCTTTGATTCATGATCTATTTGAAGGTTCTGCTCAAGAATCTATTTCTGACACTCCATTCCTGAGTGCCACTGCCAGTTTGGATTGTCTTTTTCTCCCTTCCCTTACTTTACAACTAAGCGATATAGATGTGGAAGGATTTATATCACCCTACAGAGGAGTTTTTTTTTTTTTTTGAGACGGAGTCTCGCTCTGTTGCCCAGGCTGGAGTGCAGTGGTGTCATCTTGGCTCACTGCAAGCTCTGCCTCCCGGGTTCACGCCATTCTCCTGCCTCAGCCTCCCGAGTAGCTGGGACTACAGGCCCCTGCCACCATGCCCGGCTAATTTTATTTTTGTATTTTTTAGTAGGACGGGGTTTCGCCGTGTTAGCCAGGATGGTCTCGATCTCCTGACCTCATGATCCGCCCGCCTCGGCCTCCCAAAGTGCTGGGATTACAGGCGTGAGCCACCGCGCCCGGCCCCAGAGGAGTTTTTGTGTCCTGCTGTGTCCCAGGCCCACGCCCAGTTGCAGTGTGCTGCAGTGAGCATTCCTTGCATGTGAGCATGTTGGCTCTTTGGAGGTCTTCCTGTGGGTTTCAATTTTGTTTATCATTTCGTGTTTGTTGTGGTTTGAACATGACACTGATGGATCTATTTAAAAACCTCAACCTTTTCCAACAGAATATCACATTTATAACTTGTAACGTTCACTTCAATCAGCAAGGTCAAAAAGTTATACATTAGGTGTAATGACCATGAACGTACTATCATCCCACACATGTCAAAGGCCTCCTTGTAAGCTCCAACGTTTGCTGTGGCCACATTAATTATTTAGTGGTGTGATAGCTTACCTTCTATTTCTATGCTAATTTGAAACTTTGGAAAGCAATAATCACATTTCCTCAGTCCTTTTCTGCCTGTTATTTTTGATGAATGATTGATTGTGGTGCCCTTTTTAAAAAAAAGATTAGCAGTCAGAACAAGATATTGGTTAGAGACAATGCCTACTGTCACTGATACAAGGACTAATTTCATAAATGTTGTGTTCCAAGAAGAGTTTTGTCCTGGCAAATAAATGTGTATGCCTTATTTTATCACAAATGTTAAAATATTATCTATAAATATTAAAATACATTATAAAATATATGCACATATATTATATTATTCTGTTTTATATGAAAGAAAACTTAGGCCGGGCGCGGTGGCTCACGCTTGTAAATCCCAGCACTTTGGGAGGTCGAGGCAGGTGGATCACAAGGTCAGGAGATCGAGACCATCCCGGCTAACACGGTGAAACCCCGTCTCTACTAAAAATACAAAAAATTAGCCGGGCGTGGTGGCGGGGGCCTGTAGTCCCAGCTACTCGGGAGGCTGAGGCAGGAGAATGGCGTGAACCCAGGAAGTAGAGCTGGCAGTGAGCCGAGATCACGCCACTGCACTCCAGCCCGGGCAACAGAGCGAGACTCCATCTCAAAAAAAAAAAAAAAAAGAGAGAAAGAAAGAAAGAAAACTTTATCTCAAGTTCATTACCAAATGCTTCTTCCTTTAAAGAATGGTGGGGATTTTTATTTTAAGTATCTGCATTTGTTTAAATCCACAAGTGTTTCCAATCCTTTTGCAAATGACTGCTGCATATATACTGTTTTAATTTTTACTGTGGAACGTTAGGTCCAGGGGAGTCATATAGGGTCGTGAAATAAATATCACTCTAGCATCTATTCACTTCCTTCTTGATTTTGGCAGATTTTAGTGGGTGAAGGAGAAGTTTCTCTCTATTTAAAAAACAAATTTTGTAGGTCTTCAGCCCTAAATTTTCTCCGTTTCTTCATAGCAATACCCAATACCATTGTTTCAGTTCTTCTTCATAACATGATAGAAAAAGTGAACCATCTTTGTCCAAAATCCAACATCTAAATTGTCAAAAATCCAATTTGTGGCAGTTTTCTTGACTCCAGGTCATTGGACAAATGCCTTTAGTAATGAAACCACAGTGGCTTGTAATATTTTGCCTTTGTGTTTAGGATCTTTTTCACTTCAAACAACCTCCACAATCCTACTGTTAGGGTATGTGCAGTAATCGATATCCTGTATTTCCCGACTTGGCTGCAGAGAACAGAACATACAGTGCACATGCCAGCCTAACGTGACAGCCCCTTAGAGTGACAGGCATTGTCTTTTTTTACTCAGATTTATTCCTCACCCTGCCCCCAAAAACAACAATTTTGCAGTCTCTTGTGCCAACTGGTTTCTAACTAGATTCAGAAACAGAGAGGCACTGGCAGGAGCTGGGAGGATGAGAGGAATAGAGAGACCAGAGTATTTCTCCGTCCTTCCCTGACACTCACCTGCTTTGGTGGCTTCTCCAGCAATGACTGAGTCTCCTCTGCAGTCCCAGATCCTGCCAGCTAGGCCCTTCCTCCGTGACCCTAGCCTCTTCCCAGGCCGCCTCATAAATCCACCTCCCCCAGGTGGTCCTGGGCTTGGATTCTGAATACACTCTTCATATTAGTTTCTCAGGGCTGCTCTAACAATGTACTGTAGACTGGGTATTTTAAAACAACAGAGACGTTTTGTCTCACAGCTCTGGAGGCTGAAAGTTCAAAATCAGGGAGTCAGCAGGGCCGTGCTCCCTCTGGGACACTGCATAGAATCTGTCCTCACCTTTTGCAAGCTTCTGGTGGTGGCCACAATCCCTGGCATTCCCTAGTTTGCAGCTGCGTTATTCTAGTCTGTCTCTGTTATCAGAAGGCCATCTTGCCCCTATGTCTCTGTGTCTCTTCTCTTTTTATAAGGACACTAGTCCTATTAGATTAGGGGCCCACTATTCCAGTCCAACCTAATTCTAACTTAACTCCTTACATTTGTGATGATCTACTTTCAATATACCTTTTTGAGGGGATACAATTTAACCCATAACACCGCCTTCCTGTGTGGTCGCAGCTTGCCGCTATTGCTAACCTGATGTATCAGGTTGTTTGGGGCAAGGCACTTAGTTGAATCTCCTCTGAGATGCAAAGAACTGATGTCGTCTTTCACTGCCCCTTGTTGGCCATTTCAGCTCTTCCAGCACCTTCCTAACTAGTTCCTCTAATTAAATTCTTACCATTGAACTCTTTCAGCTGGGCTTTATTTTTCTGAGTAGACCTTGATGGCTACACCAATAGAAGAGATGTTTCTCCTTGTTTGTTTCTTTTGTTTCATATTCCTATTATTCCCTTGTTAGTATTGGTTTAAAGAGCAACAGAGGATAGTGCCAAACCTTCCCACGAGCTGAAGAATTAGAGAAGGTGGCTCTCTCCCCCAGACAAGAGCTGCCAAAAACATGTATTCACTTCAGAAAAATCCTTCAGCAGACTGATATACACCATGAGGCAATAATCATGATTAACTTTTCTTTTTAAATTCTGAATGGGTACGACATCAGCTCTGAAACACAAAAGAGTGTCTAACAGATGTCAATCATTTGGCCTCATCAGAATGAGAAATAGAACAAACCAAAACAGCAACTTGGAATGTTTTTAATTTTCTTGGACTCCTCTATATCGCCCACATGGTATTATTTCTCACTGAGTTGCTTTTATTTTCATTTGGTGCAACCCTTTATTTTCCTACAGAAATGTTCATACCTGTGAAAGAGACATCATAGTAGAAACCAGCTATGATGCCCACAGAACAGCTGTGGCCAAGGAATACTGAGATTATCTTCTCTGTCAGTCCCTGCAGGCGTGATGGAGATGCTCTCTCTTTAGGTCCACTGGGTTAATTTGGCTCCCTGAAGACCTCGACAAAATGCCTTCTGTGGTGGCATTTTTGTTCCAGGAAAGCATTTTGTTAATTTTGTGCTATAAAATACGTTTTGGGGTGCATGAGAAATAAGTGGTGTTCAATGAATGGGCTATAAAATCTTCCTAAAGAATGGTGGAGGAAACTTTCTAAGGCTGGATCTCAGTGGCAATAAAATAAGGGCATACAAAAGCACTTCAGTTTTTTAAATTTATTTCTAATCTATTTAGAGACACGGTCTCACTCTGTCACCCAGGCTGGAGTGCAGTAGTATGATCATAGCTCACTGCAACCTTGAATTCCTGGGCTCGAGTGATCTTCCCACCTCAGCCTCCCAAGTAGCTGTGACTGTGAGGGTGTGCCACCACATCTGGCCATCTGACTATTTTGTTGTTGTTTCGTAGAGATGGAGTCTCATTTTGCTGCTCAGGCTGTTCTTGAACTCCTGGCCTCAAGTGATCCTCTCACCTTCAGCCTCCCAAAGTGCTGGAATTACAGGAGTGAGCCACCATTCCCAGCCCAGTTTTAAAATTATTAATGTTGTGCAGACAACTAAAGATAGCCCAGAATGGGTAATTTGATTCATTAATTAATTGACCATCCATTCATTCATTCATTCAGCAATGTTTACCCAGTGCCTGTTATATTTGAAGCCTGACTCTAGATAATGGGAATATATAGTGGAAAATGAGAAAGTCAGGGATTTTGCTCTCACAGATCTTAAACTCTAATAAAAGAAAAGACAGTTAATAAGTAAATAAGAAAATGACAGTGAATGATAAGGGCTTTAATAAAATTAAAAGAGGCAATGTGATAGAGATAGCTTGGGTGATTGCCTGGAAATCATCCTGGTTCCTCCCTTTCTCTTTGGGCAGGTGATATGGTTGGGCTTCGTGTCCCCACCCAAATCTCATCTTAAATTGCAGTCCCTGGGTGTTCAGGGAGGAACCTGGTAGGAGGTGATTGGATCATAGGAGCAATTTCCCCCATGCTATTCTCATGGTAGTGAGTGAGTTCTCACAAGATCTGATGGTTTTGTAAGTGCTTGGCAAGTTCCTCCTTTGCTCACTCTCCTCTTGCCTGCTACCATGTAAGACGTGCCTGCTTCCCCTTCTGCCATGATTTTAAGTTTCCCGAGGCCTCCCCAGCCATGTGGAACTTTTGAGTCAATTAAAGCTCTTTCCTTTATAAATTTCCCAGTCTTGGGTAGTATTCTTTATAGCAGTGTGAAAACAGACTAATACAGCAGGGCAAGCCTCTCCAAGGATGTGTCACTTGGGCTGGAGCTGAATGACAAGGGAGGCACAGCTTTGCAAAAGATCTGGGGGAAAGAACATTTCAGGCAGAGAAAATATGAAGAATAAATTCTGAAAAGCAGGAATAAACTCAGGGAGTTGGAGAAGCATAAGCAGCTGGCACTCCGAGTATACTGAGTTGTGGAATATGAAATCAGATTAAGTCAGAGGCCAGCAGGCCAGGAAATGTAGGGTCTTGTTGGAGTTTCAATTTTATTTTGTCATCAGTGGGAACTTTTTGGAGGATTTTTAAAGTATGGAAGAGAAATTATATGATCTAAGTGTGTAGAATAGACTTCAGAGAGGAAAGAATGAAACCAAGGCGGCCAAAGAATTGTCCAGTGAGAGATGGTCCCTGAATTGGTGATGGTGGCCCTGGAAATGGACGAATATGAACAAACGCAAGGGGCATTTTGGGAATAGCATTCACAAGACTTAGCAATGAACTGGGTGATGGGATGTAGTAGGCAGACATTAGGATGACCTCTGTTTATCCTCACCTCCTGATATTCATGCCCTTGTGAAGTCTCCTCTGTTTGAATATGGGGTGAGCCTATGACTTGTTTCTAACCAACAGAATATAGAAACAGTGATTGCATGGCACTTCTGTGAATGCAGTACATAAGATCTAAATGTCTGTTTTGATAGCAGACTCTTTATTAGCTCTCACCCTTGCTGGCATTGATGAAGCAAGTTTCTGTATGGAGAGGCCTTTATGGCAATGAAAGATGTCTGGCCAATAGCCAGTAAGGACCTCAGGCCTTCAGTCCAGTAACCCACAAAGAACTGAATCTTGCCAATAACTATGAGGAATTAGATAATTCCCCACTTGAGCCTCAGATGAGACTGCAGCCTGGGCAACACCTTGATTGCAGCCTTGTGAGAGACCCTGAAGCAGAGGAAGCTATGTCTGTATTCCTGCTCATAGAAACTGAGATCAGAAGTATGCTTCAAGCCACTAAGTTTCTAGTAATATTGCTACATAGCAACAGATAGTGATTATATGGAATAAACAGGAATGAGAAATCAAGAATGACTTCTTGAACAACTGGATAGGAGGTAGAGTAATTTACTGAAATGGGGAGGCTTGGGGAAGAATTCTACTCTTGAGAAATCAAGAGTAGAGGTTTCAAATAAGTGGTTGGATATGCACATAAGGAGTGTAGTAGAGAAAGGTGGTTGTCAGCAGCCTATCACTGGCATTTCCTTTATCCAGATGTGTAAAATCAATAGAGTAATTACCAGATCTCCCCTGTTCAGGAGTGCTGTGTAGGCTGGCCTAGGACATGGGTTCTTCTTTTCTGCTCCTCCCCACTTTGCTGGACTTTATTCCCCTACACAATGCTTTGGTACCCCTGCTATTACCATATTCTCATTCTGCCTGTCTCCCTTTGCTCTTCATATCCTCCTGTCCTAGGTCCAGCTTTTGTAGCATCTTTTACCAAGATTTATTCCAGACAGGGGATCCTTTCAGATCTTTGCATTCTCTCCTCATTTCCTAGCCTGATCAAAACATGCCTTTTGATGCTCATTCACCAAGGATTCTGCTACCACATAGCAAATATACGCTGAGAGGTGGTGCTGTGTAAGGAATATGGATTTGGAGAAAGGTTGGAATTTGAACTGAAAATTTACTACTCATGGGCTGAGAAAGACACATAACATCTTCATTTTCTCATCTGAAAAATAATGATAGCAATGATAGCAATGCCTACTTCCTAATGTTGTTTAAACATAAAATCACTGGAGATATAAAATGCCCAGTAAAGTGCTTGGCACATAGCAGGTATGGTAAATCATACCTATTATAATCAAACTGATTTTTTCTAAAGTGAAAAAAATTATATCTGGCTAACATATTACCTTATAGCTCTTATATTCCCAAATTTAAAATAACCGTATTTGATTTCCATCAATGCTCTAGTCTATTTTTATCAGTATTTAAATGTGTTCCAGACACATCTGTCTTTAAAAAGAATTTTTTTTCAATCACTCCACTTTCCTCACTAGACAGCCTCATTATCTCTCCCCTTTCCTTCAGAATCATGCATTCTGAGCCTTGTCTGCACTGTCTTCATTGCCTCGTGGCTACTTCTTGCATTCTGTACACAGTGTTCTGCACCTACTGTGCCACTTTTTTTTTTTTTTTTGAGATGGAGTCTCGCTCTGTTGCCAGGCTAGAGTGCAGTGGTGCGATCTCGGCTCATTGTAACCTCCACCTCCAAAGTCCAAGCAATCCTCCTCCCTCAGCCTCCTGAGTAGCTGGGACTACTGGTGTGCCACAACACCCAGCTAATTTTTTGTATTTTTAGTAGAGATGGGATTTCACCATGTTGGCCAGGATGGTCTTGATCTCTTGACCACGTGATGCACCTGCTTCAGCCTCCCAAAGTGCTGGCATTACAGGCTTGAGCCACTGCACCCGGCCTACTGTGTCACTTTTAAGATTGTACTTCTAATGCCACCAAAGGCATTGTTGTTACTAAACCCGATGGCTATTTTTCAGTCCTTATCTTACCTGAGCTCTTTGCAGCAATTAATTGTATAGACCACACTTCATTGTTGTAACATTCTCTTCCATCTGTGTTTCCCATAGGTGATCTTCATTCCCATGGCTTCACTGACTGACTATCCATGGGCTTATGTTTTCAGTCTGACTCTCTCCTGGACTCCTGAACTGCAAACCTAGCTCTCTTCTGGATCCCCCAAGCTCTTGTTACTCAATCAAATTTACTACTTTCCCATGAAACTGCTTCTTCTCTCATTCCATCTGTATGAATGGCACTACGGAGACTCAGCTTCCTAAGCCAGAGACCCTAAAGCCACACACACCCCCACCACCCACTCCTTTTCCACTTCAAAGCCCTGTTGATTGTTGAGTTGCTATGTTCTATAGATTCTGCTTCCACAGCAACTGTGGAATCTCATGACTGATCTCCACCCTCCTGGGGTGATATGGTTTGGCTGTGTCCCCACCCAAATCTCATCTTGAATTGTAACTCCCACAATTCCTACGTGTCATGGGAGGAACTTGGTTGGAAGTAATTGAATCATGGAGACGTTCTGTTCTCCGTGCTGTTCTCATGATAGTGCACAAGTCTCATGAGCTCTGATGGTTTTGAAAACGGGAATTTCCCTGCACAAGCTCATTCTCTCTTGCCGTGGCCAGGTAAGAAGTGCCTTTCACCTTCCACCGGGACTGAGGCCTCCCCAGCTACATGGAACTGTGAGTCCACTAAACCTATTTTTCTTCCCAGTCTCGGGTGTGTCTTTATCAGCAACCTGAAAATGGACTAATACATGGGGCCACCTCATCACTGGCTGGATCACTGCACCTGCCCTCCCTAGTCATCTTGCTTTCAGGTTTGCCCCTTTCCAGTCAGTTCTCTGCATTTAAGTGATCCTATTAAAATGCAAGTTCACTCACATACTCCCCTGCTTTCAGCCTTTTCAGTGCTCCCATCACCCTATGTCCGATATTCAAACTCCTTAGCATGGCATTTGGCGCCCTCATCATGGGGCTACTTTGTGACTGCCCAGCATTTTATTCATATCTTTCCTTACCCCCATACTCCCTATTTCAGTCACACTCAACTATTTGCAGTGACCCCATATTTTACACTCTTTTGTCACCCTTCCTTTCTTCTCTTGTCTTCTCTTCTCTTCTCTTTTCTTTCTTTTGACCGAGTCTTACTAGGTCCCCCAGGCTGGAGTGCAGTGGCGCGATCTCGGCTCACTGCAACCTCTGCCCCCCAGATTCAAGCGATTCTCCTGTCTCAGCCTCCCGAGTAGCTGGGATTACAGGTGCCTGCCACCGCGCCCAGCTAATTTTTATATTTTAGTAGAGACGGGGTTTCACCATCTTGGCCAGGCTGGTCTTGAATCCCTGACCTCGTGATCCGCCCTCCTTGGCCTCCCAAAGTGCTGGGATTACAGGCGTGAGCCACCACGCCCCACTGACTCTTGCTTTCTTGTAAGTTATTTTCCCTGCCCAGTCTCTTCCCCGTTGGCCTCATAATGTCTCTGGTCCTTCTGAACTCAGCACAGATGCTGTCTTCTCTGGGACTCTGCTGAGCCTATGCAGCTCTTCTGTGCAGCCTTGCAGCCTCTCAGTAAAGCAATACCTACGTCGAAATTGAGTCCTCCATCATCTGCCTCTCCCACTAGTGTTTCCCGTTCCTTGAAGGAAGGTGCTGCATCTTCTTCACTATTGTATCTCCAGCCTGGTGCCTGGAGGCACTCCGGAAATGGTTGCTCAATGAATATACACTCAATGTGGTAACTTTTCAATTCCTGGAATATTTCAGGCCTCTTCTCACTTCAGAACTTCTGCACTTGATTTTTCCCTATGTCAGCCCAGTTTTTCCCTGTCTTTTTGTGTAATTGGCCCCTTCTAATTCTTAAGGATTCAGCTGAAATTTCACTGTGCTGGAGAAGTTTACTAACCACACTATCTGCTGACCTCTTTCACAACACTAAGCACTGGTTCTTATTATCTTCTATTTGTTTACTTGTTAATTGTATGACACCTCCCAATCCTCTTGCTAAAATATAACCTACATGAGAATCAAAACAGTATCTGTTTTATTATTCACTGTATCCACAACAGTTAAAAGATGGCTGACATATGATACTTGTTTAAAAAATCCTTGATGAATAAATTAATGAAAGCAATTGATGTTAACTAGCGAAGGGAACTGTTTCTAAGGAGGAATGGGAGAGGTTTGCGCTTGTTCATAAAGCAAGGGGAAACCTTGAAAGTGGACAGGTGAAAATATAAGTTAGGGCCGGGTGCGGTAGCTCACGCCTGTAATCCCCATCACTTTGGGAGGCCGAGGCGGGCGGATCATGAGGTCAGTAGTTCGAGACCAGTCTGGCCAACATGGTGAAACCCCGTTTCTACTAAAAATACAAAAATCAGCAGGAAGTGGTGGCACGCGCCTATAATCCCAGCTACTCAGGAGGCTGCGGCAGGATGATTGCTTGAAGCCGGGAGGCAGAGGTTGCAGTGAGCAGAGACTGCGCCGCTGCACTCCAGCCTGGATGACACAAGACTATGTCTCAAAAAAAAAAAAAAAGAAAGAAAAAAGAAAAAAAGAAAATATAAGTTAGCTGCTGGAGATTCTCGAGAACACAAAAAGTCACGAAGATAGGGCTATGTGTTGACAACTGAATCTGAAAAGTGAAAACAAAACCAAAAGCTAGGGCTCTTCCCATTTGGAAACTGGACAAAAGAAGGTAAGGTCAGTGTAGCAGATACCGTTTTTGCTCCATCCAGCTCTCTTTGGTCACCCCAGGACTTGCACAAGGGGTCCCTGAACATGGTAGTTACAGTGGCAAAGATGGATGTGACAGATACATGGGCCAAGAGCATGGGCTCCAGTTTGCCAGATCTGCCTAGATGCTCTCAGTGCCAAAAATGAGAGACCTGCAGCAAGCCCTAGGTACGGCACCATCCCTTAAGGAGACAAACCATTAGTGCTAAGTTAATTCCATGGGACGCCTTCCACCTTGAAGAGAGCAGTAATTTGTCTTTATTCTGATATATATTCTGGGTATGGGGTCGCCATCCCTGCCTGCACTGCTTCACTCAGTATCATTAACTGAAGGTTTAAAGAGTCATTTTCCAACATAGGATCTCACATTAAATCTCCATGAACCACGGGATCCACTTCACATGTGTTAGAAATGCTTGTTCCCTGGTGCCATAAAGAAATAGCACTTGAACATAAATTTAATTTCCTCAGCAAGGCCATTTTTACTTTACTTTCTGGTACACTCGCCAGCAGTTTTGCCACGTGAGGACACCGAACAAAGGAGACAGGGTCATTTATAACCTGACGTGTCCACCTTACTGCTGTGTCCGGTTTCCATTGGCTGGAATGGGACCTCACATTCTGTATTTGTCCTGATTGGCTAGCAACTTAGAACTTTTTAAAAGAGGCAAAGGCAGAGGAGAACAAAGGAAGGAGGAAGTAACTTGTGGAATGCTGAGAAAGGTAAAAACACCTTCAAATAAGGAAGAGGAACAGGCTATGACCTAATGCTTGCATGGACCAGTATAAGCATGCCAGGGCAAATATTTAGGCTAAACTGTGGGAGTTAAGAACATAAAGTACATTGATTTCTTTATCACGGCTAGCAGATATTTAAGAATGTTAGCACAGGTCTTTGAATAAATTTTGCTTCTAACAGAAGTTACTATTTATTCCTAATTAGTTGGGGAAGAAAGTCTTTGAAGAGGAATCTCTACTTTACTTTTTACACATGGAATGAGGTTTGACAATGGGCATGTTGCCATGAGATCCACTGGTCCTATCAAAAACCATATTATCCCAATAAGTTGTCAGCCTGACAGAACATTGGAATGGCCCCTGAGAGGCTCAGTAAAGATGCCAACGGTGTGCCATCCCATGTGGTTGGGGCAAGATGTGGTATACATTGAACCAAGAGCAATTACAGGGTGCTGTGTCCCCAGTAGCAAGAATATACAATCCAGAAATCAAGGAGTAGAAGTAATCTCATCATTTTCACTTCCAGAACTTACCTGGGGTTTTTGTGCATCCATTTCTAAAATTTTAAGGTCTATTGTATTAGAAGATGTGGCCTTCAGGGATGGAATGCTTCCACTAGGAGAAACAGTAAGGGTTCCACTGAACCTAAAGTTACACTGTAGCCTGGTTAATTTGAGCCTCCATGCTGATAGACCAGCAGCAAAGAAAGCATTTACTCTACTGGCATGAGTAACTGATGTTGGTTATGAAAATCCAGAGAGGCTGATGCATAAAGGCACAGGGATGATTATACTTGGAACTCAAGAGATAGATTCTGTGGGGATACTTCTAGTTGTTTCCATGTCTGCTGATGACAATGAAAGAACAATTGTACCAACCAGGCCTGACAACAGGGGAAAGTCTCTAGAAGCTCATACCCTTCAGGGATCAAAGTCTGGGTCACACCTGATACACCAACTAAGACCAGCAAAAAAGTCACCAAAAGTGAGAAGAGTCAAACACAGGTGGTAGAAGAGGCAGTCGATGAGTATTAATTATGGCCTCAGATCCAACTGCAGCATCAGGATATTGGCCCATCCCACTAACCTCCGTGTTATAGGTCTTCTTGGGTTTGCAAGTGGCCACCAATTTGAAGACTCAGTGACAGAACAGAAAGGAATTATTCTGGGGCACAAGTGGATCAGAAGGCTGCACAGTGGACTCCAACAAAGTCCAGGGCCCTCACCATGTTTCTTCCTGTCTGATGGTTTCTTGCCTCTCTCTGCCTGAGAACATAGTCTGGCTGCAGAATATGCTCCACTTGCATACAGGAGAGGCCTGCAGTGATGGAGAATTAATGTCCCCAGGAATGACCCCTGACCAATGAAAAATGGGAACTATGGATCAATACCCCAACTATCTCACTGCTCAGTGGGGGGATTGGGAAGCATGGTCCACACAGTCTCTTACAGGACTGCCCAGTAGCCCACAGCACAGCGGCCTCTAATGCTCCCTTTGCTCGCTTTCCTTTCTTCTCACCCTTGCTTCTCCAGGCCATCACAGTGACTCTTGGTGTCACCTCCCATAGAAAACTTGCACTCAAAGCCTTATATTGGAATTAGCTTCTGGGCAAGCCCACATTTTATTCATTTCCTGGGGCTACTGTAATAAATTACACAACCTGGGTGGTTTGAAACAATAGAAATAGGTTATTTTACAGTTTTGGAGAGTTTGCAATCAGTCTGGGCTGAAAGCAAGACGTTGGCAGAGCCACGCTCCCTCCAGAGGCTCTAGGGAGATTCTGCTCCTTGCCTCTTCCAGCTAGCATGGTAGCAACAGTGGCAAAGATGGATACAATAGGTATGTGGGTCAACAGCGTGGTTCCAATTCACCAGATCTGCCTGGATGCTGTCAGTGCCAAAAACGAGAGATCTGCAGCAAGCCCTAGGTACAGCACCATCTCTTAAGGAGACAAACCATTAGCACTAAATTAGCACTGTAGCCACTAATGGAGTTACTACAGTGCTGGCTGCTGGCATTTCTTGGCTTGTGGTTGCATCATTCCAGTCTTTGCATTCATCACATGGTTCCCTTCTCTGTGTCTGTCAAATCTCTCTCTACCTTATAAGGAAACTTGTGAGGACATGCAGGGCCCACTGTGATAATACAGGATGATCTCCTTATCTTAAAATCTTTAACTTAATCATATTTGCAAAGACCCTTTTGTTCAAATAAGGTAACATTTACAGGTCCTGGGGATTAGACTTGCTCTCTGGGGGGCTGTGGTGGGGTAGGGGAGGGGAGATTATTCTGCCCAACACACAAACTAAGACAGATGGACATAGATGTAGATAAAAGTTATGCATGGGGTAGCTTGGCAGTAGTGAGTTTACATCAGCTGTAGCAGTAGATATATTGATGCCAGACTGTATAGACCTTGAATGTCAGACCAAAAAGACTGCCCTATACTCTTTAGATACTACGGAGTACAGTATATCACAGCGAGCATTATCTTCCTAAATTTATACTTGAGAAAATAGGTTGACAGAGGTCAAGTAACTTAAAGTTTATGAAATTCACATGTGGTGGGTTGGAATCCGAAGCAAGGTCTATTTGGTTCATAAGCAATGCTTTTTTCCACTTTACCACACTGCCTACTTAAGTAGGTTAGAAGGGGATGAATACTTATTAAAAAGCTCCCTTATTAACATAATTCTGGCTATGGAAAACAGGCAGGATTCAAAGAGAGAGAAAGTAGAGGCAGGAAACATATCCTGAAGTGGTCCCTGCTGGGAAAGACCTCCACTTGCCTTGGGGCTCCTGTGAAGTGTCTTGGTCTGGATGAGAGTAGATGTGCATATGCAGTGTGCTATGGTCATTATGAACTATTCTTTCATGCAATCTGCTGTGGTCATTATGAACTATTCTTCTGCAGATTTTTTTTTTTTTTGAGACAGAGTCTCGCTCTGTCAGTCAGGCTGGAGTGCAGTGGCACGATCTCAGCTCACTGCAACCTTTGCTTACTGGGCTCAGGCAATTCTCCTGCCTCAGCCTCCTGAGTAGCTGGGATTATAGGTCTGTGCCACCATGCCCGGCTAATTTTTGTATTTTTAGTAGAGATGGGGTTTCACCATGTTGGCCAGGCTGATCTTGAACTCCTGACCTCAGGTGATCTGCCTGCCTTGGTCTCCCAAAGTGCTGGGATTACAGGCGTGAGCCACAGTGCCCGGCCTCTTCTGCAGATTTTGTTGAAAGAAGTTAATTTGCAGAAAGAAATAGAAACACCACTAGAAGCAGCTCCAAAATTTTCTATTAACATTAGCTTTTAACTGTCAGATACAGTAAGTTCCTTTCCAAAGTTTTAATTTCTGACTTTGTTGTTCTTCGTCCTTGAGATCAACTTCTTTGTCCCTTCTCCTAAGCTACCTGCTCTGTAAACAACTTCTCCTGCCAGTCCCACTCTGTAACTCACATCGCTTCCTTATTTGGAAAGAGTCCTCTTTACTCCTGGCTACCCATTCTGTAAACTGCCCCTCCCGCCGAAACTACCCTTCCTGCCAAAACTACCCTTCCCACCTTTGCTGCTGCATCCTGACATGCCCAAATATGCCTTGTACCATAATAGACAGCCACTCCCTTCCCGCCTAATTAGCCATATTCAATTTTAAACAGTAGCCAGTCGGGTCAGTTTAGCTTGTGCGGTCCTACTCCAGCCAATGTGGACAGGACACAGAAGCAGGGACTAACCACACTGGGGATAAAAACCCCTTCCCTCCTTTGTTCGGTGTGCTCTCGCAGTGGCCAGAAGTGCAAGCAGCATCCTTCTGCAGAAGTAAATTTGCCTTACTGAGAAATCCTTCATTTGAGTGCTCATTTTCCTTGTGACTCTGAGCTCTTGTTTCTAACATAACTCTGGTGGTTGAATGTGCCTGTCACTCATTTGCATTTTATAAATAAGTGGGGATTTATATTGAGATTTATACTCATATGCAGAAAATATTTTTTTTTCCCTCTGTAGGTGCTTACTTCAGCAAGAGACACACTGTTTTTTGTTTGAGAGAGAAAGTATATGTGTGTGAGAGTATATATGAGAACTTTACATGCATTTGAGAGCACAGTTGTGCATAATGATGTTTCAATCAACAATGAGTCACATGTACAATGATGGTCTTGTGGGATTATAATGGACCTGAAAAATTCCTGTCACCTAGAAATGTCATAGCCATTGTTATGTTGTAGCACAACATGTTACTCGTGTGTTTGTGATGATGCTGGTGTAAACAAACCTACTGTACTGCCATCATAAAAAAATCTAGCACATATAATTATTTATTATACATAATAGTTGATAATGATAGTAAACAATTACGTTACTGGTTTATGTATTTATTAGGCTATACTTTTCATCATTATTTTAGAATGTACTTCTACTTATTAAAAAAGTTAACTGTAAACATTAATTAACTGTTAACTGTTTACCGTTAACTGTAACTGTAACTTAACTGTTAACGGTAAAAGCCTCAGGCAGGTCCTTCAGGAGGAATCTAGAAGAAGGCATTGTTATTACAGCTCCATGCATGTTATTGTCCCTGAAGACCTTCCAGTGGGACAAGATGTGGAGGTAGAAGACAGTGATATTAATGATCCTGACCTTGGGTAGGCCCAGGCTAATGTGTTTTTTTGTGTCTCAGTTTTTAACAAAACAGTTTAAAAATTAAAAATGTTTAAAACAGAAAAAACCTTATAGGATAAGGATATAAAGAAAGAAAATATTTTTGAACAGCTGTACAATGTGCTTGTGTTTTAAGCTAAGTCTTTTTAGAAAAGAGTCAAAAGTTAAAAAAATTAAAAAGTTTATAAAGTAAAACAGTTACAGTAAGCTAAGGTTAATTCATTATTGAAGAAAGAAAATTTTTAAATAAATGTAGTGCAGCCTAAGTGTATGGTGCTGATAAAGTCTACGAGAGTTTACAGTAATGTCCTAGACTTTCACACTCACTCACTGATTCACTGGAGCAAACATCCAGTTCTATAAGCTTTATTCATGGTAAGTGCCCTCCAAAGAAATATCTTTTTATTTTGTCGTCAATGTGGTATTATTACTGTACCTTTTCTATGTTTATAAATGTTGAGATACACAAACACTTACCATTGTGCTACAATTGCTTACAGTATACAGTTCAGTAACATGCCATACAGATTTGTAGCCTGGAGCAATAGTGAGTGCCATGTAGCGTAGATGTGTAGTAGGCTAGACCATCTAGGTTTGTGTAAGTACAGTCTGATGTTCGCACAAAGATGGAAATGCCTAATGACACATTTTCTGTCATTAAGCCACACATGACTGACTATGTGAGTGAAAGTACCTATGTGTGTTTGTACGTGTAAATATATATATATACACACACATAATAGTTTGTATGTATATGTAATACGTATTATATGTATATATAATAATTTGTTTATGTATAATAGTTTATATATAATGTGTATACTTTTTTTACTTAATGACAAAACATTAGCACAGAAATATCCCTGTTGGTCAGAGTCAGCCTCCTAGTAAACGTTCATCTACTTGAATAAAACCTCAGGGTCTAGAAGCATGCAAAAAGCCTCCATGTACCTGAAATAGTTTACAGAAAGACACTTCACCAAGCCACATTCTTCTTCTTTTAGCCCCCAGTCTTAATGGCAATTATCCACAGTATATATTTTTGTAATATGCATAGCCCTGTGGTTTCCTGTTCCACAGAAAATTAGAAGTAGAAAGTTCAGCAAGAACACAGGGGAGCATTAGAAGTCATAAATGAAGAGCACAGGAGCTGCTTGATGTGGCCAGGTAAAATCAAGGACCAAGTTCACTCCATTACCACCCAGAAAGGGGAACATATTGTGATGATGATCCTGTGTAAATATGTGGTTAATGATGTTGAGTATCCTCTATTTAAGAAGCCAGAAAAGTGAATAACATATTTGAAATGCTATTTACATCATAATGGTTAAGTTGTTTAAAGCTTTATTTTTGAATAGATGAGCTTTAGTTAGAAAATCGGCTGGTGGGAAAGAACTTCTTTCCTAAAGCAAATAGGAGATTGCTACAGATAATGTTTCTCATCTAAGACGCTAAGTAGGTAGGTCAGAACACACAGGTTGCCACCCTGTACTTCCCATTTCACCCTGAATCCTTTCCAGTGACAGGAAAAGGGCATCTGTTAAGACTACATTCATGACGGCACAGGAAGAATAGAGGTGACATTGAGAGATCCTGAAATTAAAATGAATTTGGAAGATGGAAAGCAGATGGGATTAAATTGACAAAAACTGGGAAAACCACAGCCCAACATGTGCACAGAAAAAAAAAAAAAAACCTACTAGGAAGACAAGAGCAGTTGTAGAGAAACTCCAAGCTTAGTATTAACAATTACAGAGAGCAGAAGGAGGCCCTTTGGCAATGATCAGGGCAATTAAAGAGCCGTCTGCAGAACGCAGGGCTCCACTGCCAGTGACTCCCTCCTCAACTGAAGAGGAAACTCACACTGGCCACCTATCTGGTATTAACTCATCCAGTTCTTCATCCTTAGGCATAAACGGACATGCTTAAGGGAGGAAACCATTAAATTAAAAAGGAATTAAAAGAAAGAGACAGAACATTGACACTAGAGAAAACAGAAAATCCACAATAGAGAAATGAACTGCCAAGCTTTCTATTTAATATCCTCCAGAGGTTTCAAGATGACGTTGCCCCCTAAAACGAATAGGCTTCTATGGAAAAGAAACAGAGGACAAGCAATAGTTCTTAGGATTATGGAATTACAAAAATAGAGCACTTACTGGAAGGAATGAATAGAAGAACAGGCACAATAAAGGACAAATCAGTGATCTAAAACAGAGGTCAGAACATTTTTTTTCTGTGAAAGGCCAAATTTTAAATATTTTTGGTTTTCCAGGCTATGTTGTCTCTGTCACAACTACTCAATCTGCCAGGGTAGTAGGCAAGTAGTCACTGACAATATACAAAGGAGAAAGGTTTTATTTACAAAATACTATACAAACAAGAAAGGGTTTATTTGCAAAATTCACCTTTATTTACAAAAATAGGTGGTGGACTGGATTCGGCCCATGGACTGTAGTTTACTGTAGTTTAGTGACCTGTGACCTAAAAGATAAAGTTAAGGAAATATTCCAAAACATAGAGCAAAAAGATAAAAAGATGGGGAAAGAGTTAAAAGACAGGAAAGCTCATTTCAAGAGTTCCAACATATCTAATATGGTTTCAGAAATAGAAAAAAATTAAATGGAGAAAATTATAAAGAAAAATAAACATTTATCATAGCTGAAGAGAAACATAGATTTTTTTTTTTACATAAAAAGAGCCACCCACCTATATTGTAAGAGAAATAATAATCCCTAAGCAATATAAATTGATAAGATGCATCTAGAATGTATCTTTTTTTTTTTTTTTTTTTTTTTGAGACATTCTCACTTTGTCGTCCAGGCCGGAGTGCAGTGGTGCCATCATGGCTCACAGCATTCTCCCACCTCATCCTCCTGAATAGCTGGGAACACAGGTGCATGCCACCATGCATGACTAATTTTTGTATTTTTTGTAGAGACAGTCTCACTATGTTATCCATGCTGGTCTCATACTTCTAGGCTCCCACAATCTTCCCATCATGGCCTCCCAAACTACTGGAATTACAGGCATGAGCTACCACACCCAGGCTAGAATGTATCTTTATGAAGTCTTAGAGCTATAGAGAATACAGCGATTTCGAAAAACTCCTAGAGGAAAAATAGATTACCTATGTAGAAATTAGAATTATGTTGTCATCGAAATTCTTATTGGCAAAACTGTATGTTAAAAAAAAATCTGGGCCGGGTGCAGTGGCTCACACCTGTAATCCCAGCACTTTGGGAGGCTGAGGCGGGTGGATCACAAGGTCAAGAGATCGAGACCAGCCTGGCCAACATGGTGAAACCCTGTCTCTACTAAAAATACAAAAATTACCTGGGCATGGTGGCAGGCACCTATAGTCCCAGCTACTCGGGAGGCTGAGGCAGGAGAACTGCTTGAACCTGGGCCAGAGGTTGCAGTGAGCCAAGATCGTGCCACTGTACTCCAGCCTGATGACAGAGTGAGATTCCATCTCAAGAAAAAAAAACAGTCAGGCGTGGTTGCTTCTGCCTGTAATTCCGGCACTTTTGAGGCCAAGGTGGTAGGATCACTTGAGCTCAGTAGGTTGTGGCTGCAGTGAGCTATGACTGCACCACTGCACTCCAGCCTAGGCAACAGATTTGGACCCTATCTCAAAAGAAAAAAATTCTGAGATGTTCCGAGGAAAAATTATTTTTAAACCAATTGTTTCATACCCAACCAAAGAGCATTCAAATGGTAGGACAATGATATAAAAGTATTTGTAAACATTCAAGAACTCAGAAACAGACCTTCTCTAGAATTAAGATTTGTTCAAAGATTATTTACTACAAAAAGACAATTGGATCTAAGAAAAAAATTACATAAAATATAGTTTAAATAATGGTGTGTAAAGTATCCAGGATAATTTATAGGTAAGTTCAATAAAATACAAGGTGATGCTGTCAAACCTTCAACTTTTTCTTAAGTTCAGGTTGCAATTTGCCTCTCTACCCCACCCCCCAACAGTTTTATGTCGTGTGTAGACATTGCGCCATTAAATCCACTAATAAGTCACTGTCAGATATATTACACACATGCTAGCACTTAAATCAGCATCTCTCTGTCCTGGATCCCCCAGGTGATACGGAGGTGATTCTGGCCTGAATAAGGTTTGATGCCTGAGGTGGGGTGAGAACGACTTCAAAGGTATGTTCACATCTTAATTCTGGAAGCCTGTAAATGTGACCTCATTTGGAAATAGGGTCTGTGCAGATATGCCTAAGTTAAAGATCTTTAGGTAAGACAGTCTTCACAAGCATCTTTATAAGGGAGAGACAGACGCAAACAGAGGAGAAGGAGATGTGAAGATGGAGGCAGAGAAGGAAGTGCTAAGGAAGGCTGAGGAGGCGCAGCAATGTTGGCAACACCACAAGCTGGACATGGTGAACAGAGAACTCCCTTAGACCCTCAGGAGGGAGCCTGGCCCTGCTGGCACGCTAATCTCAGACCTGGCCTCCAGCACTCTGAGAGGAAAATTTTTGTTAACTTAACCAAATATGTAGTAATTTGTCTTCACAGCCACAGGAAACAAATACAATACCCTTTAACTGACACCACACATAAATACACACTCGCTACAGAACTGTGTTACTCCCCATCTCCGGCTTTGTTATGCCTGTACTTGGCTATGTTACTGCCCATCTCTGGCTATGTTACTCCTCATATCTGCCTATGTTATTCCAACCATCTCTGGCTATGTTACTGCCCCATATCTAGCTATGTTACTCCCCCATATCTGGATATGTTACTCCCCCATATGTGGCTATGTTACTCCCCATATCTGGCTGTGTTACTCCTCCCATATTTAGCTAAGTTACTTGCCACCAATGGCTATCTTACTCCCCAATATCTGGCTATGTTACTTCCCCATATGTGGTTATGTTACTCTCTCCATGTCTGGCTATGTTACTCCCCATCTCTGACCACGTTACTACCTCTATATTTGGCTATGTTACTCTCGTCATATCTGAGTATGTTACTCATCATCTCTGGATGTTACTCCCCCATATGTGTCAGGGTCTCCCCATATCTGGTTATGTTACTTCCCACATACCTGGCTAAATTACTACTCCATATGTGGCTATGATACTCTCCCCATCTATGGCTATGTTTCTCCCCTCATATATGGCTATGTTATTCTCTGTATCTGGCTATGTCACTCCCCTCATATCTGGCTATGTTGCTCCATACATAGATGGCTGTCCTCATGTCTGCCTATGTTACTCCCCTCATATATGGCTATGTTACTCTCCCCATATGTGGCTGTGTTACTCTCCCCACATCTGGCTATGTTACTCCACTATTTGTGGCAATATTACTCTCCCCATATCTGGCTATGTTACTCCCCTCATATCTGGCTATGTTGTTCCCTTCATAGATGGCTATGTTACTCTCCCCATATCTGGCTATGTTATTCCCCATATGAAGCTATGTCACTTTCCCCATATTTGGCTAAGTTAATCCCCATCTCTGGCCATGTTACTCTCCCAAATGTGGCTATGTTAGTCTCACCGTATCTGGCTGTGTTACTCCCTCAAATGTGACTATGTTACTCTCTCCATAACTGGCTATGTTACTCCCTCATATGTGGCTGTGTTACTCCCCCATATGAGGCTATGACAATCTCCACATCTCTGGCTATGTTACTCCCCCATATATACCTATGTTAGTCTCCCCATATTTGGCTATGTCACTCTCACCATATTTGGCTAAGTTACTCCACATCTCTGGCTATGTTACTTCCCCATATGTGGCTAGTTTACTCCCCTCATATACGGCTATGTTACTCTCCCATATGTGGCTATGTTACTTTTCCCATCCCTGTCTATGTTACTCCCCTCATATCCAGCTATGTTACTCTTTCATACGTGCCTATGTTACTCTCCCCATATCTGGTGCTTTTACTCCCCTCGTATATGGCTATGCTACTTTCCCATATGTGGCTGTTGCTCTCCCCATATCTGGCAAGGTTACTCCCCTCTTACATAGCTATGTTACTCCCTCATATGTGGCTATGTTAGTGTTCTCGTATCTTGCTGTGTCACTCCCCTTCTCTGGCTATGTTACTTTTCCTATGTCTGGCTACATTACTCCCCCTAAATCTGGCTACTATAGCTATGTTACTCCTCCATATGTGATTATGTTACTCTCCCCCATCTCGCTATGTTACTCCCCCATACAAGGCTATGCTCCTCTCCCCATCTCTGGTTATGTTACCCCCTGTCTCTGGTTGTTATTCCCAATATTTGGCTGTGTTACTCCCCTCATATATGGCTATGCTACTTTCCTCATATCTAGCTATGTTATTTCCTATCTTTGGCTATGCTAGTTTCCTTATACCTGGCTATGTTACTCCCCCATATGTAGTTATGTGACTCCTGCCATATCTGGCTTTGTTATTCCCCATCTCTGGCTATGTTACTCTCTATATTTGGCTATGTTACTCTTCATCTCTGGCTATGTTACTCCCCCATATCTGGCTATGTTACTCTTCCCATATCTGGCTATGTTACTCTCCCCATATCTGGCTATGTTACTCCCTGTCTCTGGCTATGTTACTCCCCATATCTCACTATCACAGTGCTTCTAATATTTTAGATTCTAGAAGAGTAAGATTTCAAATAATAATTCTGGCAACTAACATTGGATTGTCCAATTTTTTTATCCTAAAATCACATGGAAGAATAAAAATCATCTACTGTCATTGGTTCATAAATGGAAGGACATTTTAACATGATAGGTATTTACAAAAAGCAATTCTTTAACTTGAATACATTTAAATGTATCAGAAACACACACTGTTATCCTTACCGTCATTGTGCAATGGAGCAGTTGGAAACTTCGTGACAGCTGGGTCTTCACCTATAAATGGGCATTTGGCCCTACTGGCTCTGTTGGCTTAAGTCTGACATACCTGTTTCTTTACCTTCTTTACCCTACTATTTGCTATCCCAGCCAGCTGCCAAAGAAAGTGTGCAGAAATTCTAGAACTCTTCTCTATCCAGTTCCCTCTATAAATCAGATTTAGATCAATGCAGACTACAGTCAAGGGTATCACTGTATATGTTGGTTAGCAAGAAAATCAAGGATTATCACAAAAGAATAAATTTCTAATTCTTTTATATATGAAAAAATTATCTTTCCATTACTATGTTAAAAATATAACATTCTTAAGTTTTAAAGATTTATTAACAAAAGGAGAGAAAAAATAAACATATAACATCAAGAAGTAAAGTAGAGATAAAGAGAAGTTTAAGAAGAAATAAGATAATATACAGTCGACCCTTGAACAACAAGGGCTTGAACTATACGGGTTCACCTATATGCAGACTTTCTTCCATCTCTGTCACCCCTGAGACCACAAGACCAACCCATCCTTCTTCCTCTTCCTCAGCCTACTCAACGTGAAGACAATGAAGATGAAGACCTTAATAATGATCTACTTATTCTCAATGACTATTAAATATGTTTTCTCTTCCTTATGATTTTCTTTTCTCTAACTTACTTTATTATAAGAATGTAGTATGTGGCCGGGTGCAGTGGCTCACAGCTGTAATCCCAGCACTTTGGGAGGCCTAGGCTGGTGGATCACGAGGTCAGGAGGTCGAAACCATCCTGGCTAACATGGTGAAACCCTGTCTCTACTAAAAATACAAAAATTAGCCGAGCATGGTGGCACGCACCTGTAGTCCCAGCTACTCAGGAGGCTGAGGCAGGAAAATGGTGTGAACCCGGCAGGCAGAACTTGCAGTGAGCTGAGATGGTGCCACTGCACTCCAGCCTGGGCAATACAGGGAGACTCCGTCTCAAAAAAACAAAAAAACAAACAAACAAAAAAAGAATGTAGTATGTAATACATATATCATACAAAATACGTGTTAACTGACTATTTATGTTATCGATAAAGCTTCCAGTCAACTGTAGGCTATTAGTACTTAAATTTTGGGGGATTCAAAATTTATATGTGGACTTTCTATTACAGGCGGTGGGGTGGGCTGTGTCTATAACCCCCAACTTGTTCAAGGGTCAAATGTATTGTGATGAAGATAAAAGGTGGAGATAACAACATAGATTATGTTCATCTCAGAATCAAACAGCTCTGTTCTGCCGAGGTTTCCAGGTCTGGAACTATACTTCCCATCTTGCTGGGAGAGATGAGATTAAAAAGCAAAACTATTAACTTCCTGAATACCCTAGGCTAGAAGTCTTACTGTTCTTACATGTTTCTGACAATTGTCATTAAGCCAGTGAGTGGCTTCAAAAACAACCCTCAATCTTAAAGCTATCTTCCCCAACAAGCTTTCCTCTCCCCTTCTTTTTTCTGTATAAGCTCTAGTAACTTTTCCTGTTCTGCCATCAAGCTGATGAGATATTTCCAGAGGAAAAAAATTAAAACACTTGCAATACTCTTCAAGAGAGAGGTACCTTGCTTTAATCCACTATCTCTTAAGGTGAGGTCTCCTCCTCAGCTCATATAGCTTCTTATATCTTTTTACCTCTCATATTGAAACTGACCCAATAGTCCCATAGATTTTTTTTTTTTTTTTGGATAAACATAGAAATTGACCCTTCTGTTCTTAAAGCTTGAAACTTAATATTTGATTTATTTGAGTTCCTTCCTCAGGAAATGATCTTCAGTCCTCTCAAAAAAAAAAAAAAAAAAAAAAGAGAAAGAAAAAAGTATCAAAGAGTTGAAACTCACCACATCACCACATCCAGACAATGAGATGCCAGACCCCTGACTCATCATGACTGCTTCCTTGCCCCTCCCTAGTTCTTGTTTTCTTACACATTGATACATTCTTCTCTGCTATATAAATCACTCGGTTTAGCTGCTCAGGGAGATGGATTTGAGACTGAGCTCTGATCTCTTGCGTGCAGCACCCGATTAAAGCCTTCTTCCTTGGCAAAATCATTGTCTCAGTCATAGGCTTTCTGTGCAGCAAGCAGCAAGACCTAGATCAAACCCCTGCCGTTTCTGTAGCAATATTCCTTCAAAAATTCTTAGGTGACCCTGAAATCAGCAAGTGGGGACCTCTGTTGTGAGTCAAATATCAAGGCAGATGAGTGACTTTAGATTTGAGAAAAAGGAATTTAGGATAAGGATTTGGTTTATTTGAAAATTTGCCTGTTTGCTTCTGTCATTGCCTTTAAAGACAATGCTTGGAGAACTTTAAAAATAAAAGACTAGAAAAGATTTGGGATTACGTCCTTTTATTATGTTGGAAACACCAAAGTTCAGAGAGGCTATGTGATCAATAGCATGCCTTTCCTCTTCAATCTCTATTTTTCTGTTTCAGGAAGTTGAAACATAGAAAGTTCAAGAACAAAAGAATCACTGACTTCAGAATGCTTTACATTGTTACATAATCTTAAAATGTGATACACCGTCATTTAATCTGCCTACCTGCTCCATAACTGTAAATATCTAGTTACTTTATCCAAGAAGGCAAAGATACATTTACAACCTAAGGCTTCTCCCTTCTCATTTTAGGTAATGAGGTATTTAACAATTTACCAGACTGCTCCTTGTTAAACTGATTCTTAAATGTTGTTGCCAATTTGCCAAATAGCATTATTGGTCTGTTTTTACAACAGTGTCAACCAAAACCAGGAGAAAAGCACCTTTGTCAAGAGCTTGGCTTACAGTCATTGATCTTGGTTAAAGTTTCGAAAAAGTAATCTGGGGACAATGGCCAATTTGGAACTGGAATGGAATAAGACTTAGTGTGTTTGAGGTCCCTATTTGGTGGTTTCATCTGGTTCAATTTTTAGGTTTATTTTTGCTTTTTAAGTCTTCAGACAAAGCAATTGAACTTTGGGGCTTATTCTGGCAAGATCTGTATTTGCACTTCCTTGTTAAATTTCTGTTTTATTGATTGTGGGTTTTACAGCTTTCCCTCCACCCTTTTTATAGCACCTTGGGTAGTTCTAAGCACTGGGACTGGGTTATTAGGATTGGAGCTTTTCTTAGGTGCCAACAAGGCATGAACTGTGAGCATTTTCTTCCATAGTGGGATATTCAGACCTGCTAGTATAGTTACATAACTGGGAACACATTGATACAGTTAAGGTTAATGACCTAATAACAACAGAAGGCACTTTTACAGACAAATGGTTTGTTGTAATTGTTGCAGCAATAACATATTGCACATGGGTATTCAATCTGCTTTAGCACCACCCAGCCTGAGCACCATCCAATAGGCCAACTGGGGGAAGAAACACTTTGCTTTCAAATATCTTAAACAACATCACTAGTGAATTCCTGAGTGCCGGAACACCTGTCGTAAAGCCTGCTGAGGCAGAAAATATCAAGTCCACAGTATTTCCCATTTCTCCAAGACTGGGGATATCAGTTTGCCTCAGATTTTATCCTGTGTGCAATTTGCACCGTGAGAGTTAAGTTGACCTTTGCAGAAGCAGCACCTACTCTTTTAGGTCACTTAATGAGCACCAATTAACTAATGACTTTACTACAAACCTCTAGTAAATTAACTAACGGAAACAGGACATTGTGACCTCAGCCATTGTGCGTCATTTGCTACCCAAGTAACACGTTAACTTAAGGGCCCTATGAATACCTGGGAGAGCTGCCTTCTGTAGTCATGGGGAGCACTCTTCTAAATCTCCAGGTGAAATTGATCTTTCCATAAAAATGTTTCTGTTAACTAAAACGGAATAAGAAGGGTTTTCTGAGAATGCAGTAGCTATTTTGGAAAACTATCAGGCTGTCAGGATGCCCTTAAGTACTCTTAAGTAACTCACTTACTGGCACCCTGAAGCCTGGAAGAGTTAACATCCCTTTTGCACTGAGCTAGAGCCACGTCTGTGACATTGGTAAAAGGAATTTTTTACTATCCCACTTCCTAGATGGGGAAACTACATTCTGAACACAGGAAATGGTGAAATTCACACCAAAAATTACGTTATAATAAAAACTAATCTAGGCGGGCACAACGGCTTACGCTTGTAATCCCAGTACTTTGGGAGACTGAGGCAGGAGGATCACTTGAGACCAGGAGTTTGAGACCAGCCTAGGCAATATAGCGAGATCCTATCTCTACAAAAAAAAAATAATAATAATGAATGAAAAAGGAATCTTGTTCTCATGAAGCACGGTTTTGGAAAACAAACAAGAATTGAGGACTGATGGGGTCAGAGGAGTGTCTAAGGTGGAAGGGCGGCTATCAGCTCCAGCCATCCTCTTAAAATTCCTTTTTAAATTATCGTTTTCCCCCTCTCTCTTTCTCTTTGTAAGGTTTTATTCTGTCTTCTTACCCATGACAAGTTTTTTTCTACTTACTGCTTAATATGAAGTGGTCTGAAGATGAGTCTGTGTTGGAGTAGACGTGGAGAAAAACACTCCTTGTTTGGGAGGTTTAATCATTTACCCGATGTGCTACTGATATTTTATTTTATTTTATTTTTTTATTTTATTATTATTACACTTTAAGTTTTAGGGTACATGTGCACAATGTGCAGCTTAGTTACATATGTATACATGTGCCATGCTGGTGTGCTGCACCCATTAACTCCTCATTTAGCATTAGGTATATCTCCTAAAGCTATCCCTCCCCACTCCTACCACCCCACAACAGTCCCCAGAGTGTGATGTTCCCGTTCCTGTGTCCATGTGTTCTCATTGTTCAATTCCCACCTATGAGTTCATGTCCTTTGTAGGGACATGGATGAAATTGGAAAACATCATTCTCAGTAAACTATCGCAAGGATATTTTAAAATGTCATGCTTTTCTGGTTAGAGTTTCCAATCTGGGGCCTGCACTGTGATGTGACCCAAATCAGCCCTCTCCAGTGTGGTGACACATCACCTCGACATGGGGCAGGAGGCAGGTGGCTGCGTCTGGGCACCCAGCTGGGTGATTCCTCCAGATGTGCTCTCCCTGTCTTCCCCTCTGGCCCTCAGCAGGAAGCCAGGGTCTATTTGAGCTGTTGCTGCAGCAGCCATGTGCATACTTTGCCCAAGAGAAAAAAAAAATCCTTGCTCTTAAACTCAGATAAATTATTCTAACAAGAGAACACAAAACGGCTTCTTGGCAGGTGAGGACCCTGTTTGTGTGAGATCATGTATTTTTCCTTTTGCTTTTCTCCAATAGTTTACTTAAAGGACACCCACAAATAGAATGTCACAGTCCTGGGGAATTGTTTCACCAGTATTTCACTGAGTACTTGGGAACTGAGAAAGTACAAGTGAATCAAACACAGTCCAGACCACAGCGTCAATGAGCAAATTATCTAAAAGAGGAGTTACAAATGCTAATTCTAAAGCCAGATAGAAAGTTCAGACAGAGAGATCCTGGAGTTCAAGAGAAGGAGCAGTGACTTGTAACTTGGAGAGTTCAAGAAGAGGTGGGAAGAGGTGGCCACTTTGAGGGTTCTGGAAGGCCAGTCCTATTTGTGTTTGTCACCTTGGGCAAGATGTCAGAGGGTCTGGGCAGAGGAGCAAGAGGAGAATAGAAATGAAAGACCCAACATCTTATTGGGTCCAGAGGGTTTTCATTTCTTCTATCAGTAACACAGGTCCTAAATGGCAAAAAACAGTGACCACAGCTCATTTTCTTCAATATAGACATCACTTTTGCTTTTTCCTGACACTTGTAATGAAGTTTGAATCTATTTTTCCTTCCAAAAAGCTCTAAAAGTTTTTATATGTGTATTGTAAGGAGGTTTAGTGAAATTAGTTTTTTTGAGACTGCTTGTTGTTTTGCTCAGCTCCCTGTACTGTTGTAAAGTGCCAACGCATAACCAGACAGCAATAACAGTTACCAAGAGCATTCCCTCCACAGCAATGTGGCCAGATGGCACTGAGTGATCAGGCACAGCCTGAGGGGCAAGAGGGGCAAGGTCGTGGCATCTGCTTCTTTGTAAAGGTAGATCTGCCGGGAGCACTTGCTGCCAGCCTACAGGAAGTAAGAACTCTGCACCACCAACCCCAGGCACACCTCTGAGTCATAAGTTTTGGAAGACTTCTGAAAGTCATAAGTTATTAGAATTATGCAACAGGCTTTGGGACAAACGAGACGTTGGAGAGAGCTATTCTAAAATCTGAAAGAAAAAAGCTAGTTTTAAGAAAAAAAGTCAGAAATGATAGTTACAACTTTGAATATTGTATTTTTAGGAAAATGCATACCCCATTTGAGAAGGTTAGCGACCTTGGCCTAAAGCGTTGTTTATGTTCGACATGAGGAGTTGACTGAAATGTGCTCTCATAAGCATTTCTAGCACCATATTGACAACGTTGGCCCACAGCCAGAATAAGACGTGATCTTCCTATTGGACTAGGTTCATAGGAGCGTTTGTTTCTTAAATAACTCTAGTCTAGGCTGGGTGTGGTGGCTCACGCCTGTAATCTCAGCACTTTAGGAGGCCCAGGCAGGCAGATCACCTGAGGCCAGGAGTTCGAGACCAGCCGGGCCAACATGGCGAAACCCCATCTCTACTGAAAATACAAAAATTAGCTGGGCAAAGTGGTGGGCATCTGTAATCCCAGCTACTCAGGAGGCTGAGGCAGGAGAATCACTTGAATCCGGGAGGCGGAGGTTGCAGTGAGCTGAGATCGCACCACTGCACTCCAGCCTGGGCGACAGAGGGGGACTCTGTTTCAAACAAACAAACAAACAAACAAACACCCTCTAGTCTAGCAGAAGCCCATAATATGTTATTAGTTCTTCAACTCCATCAGTGCTTGGATCCACATATCTTCCAGAATCCTTCCCTCTTGAGTTTGATTCTGGCTGAACTTTCTCTACAAAAGAAGCCACGGAAAAAGAGGCAATGTTTCAATAACTGCCGTTTGTTAAGCGAACTTTGTTCCCGGTTGTAATTATTCTGCTTCAAAATAGCACAACAGCACAGGGTGAGAAAGTCATCCACAAAATTGTTTTCTTCATCCTCCTGCTTGATGGACAATTGTACTCTCTATAAAAAAAAAAAACCATCTTATTTAAAATTGCATTTTGCTATTGCTCTAGCCAAGAATGTCTTCCTAACACTTAGCCTATTTTTTTCTGTGGTGGTCAATTCCATAATTCCTTTTCTACACTTAGATGTGAACGGAGACTCACCACCAATATAATATATCTGTAAAGCTGAAGTGAGCAGCATCTGGAAGCCAGCACATCTATATCTGTTCCAGAGTCAGAGAATCTATCCCTCAGCTACCACCTCATGGTATACAGTTGGTCACAAAGGGCAGAGATCTCTACATGACCTGAACTTTATCAGCCATTCCAGCCTCAGCATCTACTGTATGCTTCTTATCCCCGCCATGCCCTGACAATGCCAGCCAGCACTCTCGAGACTCTCAGAAGGCACAGGATGTGTCCAGCTTCCCTGCCTTTGCTTGTGCTCTTCTCTCCATTCACCGTGGGAGCACTTATGTACAGCTGGACACACAAAGCACGCAGCTCAAGAGCATGTGAATGAATTTGCACAAATCCATTATTGGGTGTGGTATGCCAACTCTCACCAAATGTCAAGTAAATAATATATATTACAGGTTTCATTGTCAATAATATTTCTCGTGGAAATTATTACGTATCTTAATATTTTCTACTGTAGATTATCACAAAGACTTTCAACTTTTCTGCTAATAATTAAATTTTAATTTCTTTAGTCACCTCTTGCCTCTCATCTGATCTATCTTTAAATAGATCCATCCAGGTTAAGGTTCAATTCTTCTGACCAACACCTTTAGGAGACTATCCGACGCTTAACACTATAGTGTTAAGATACTTTATATTTTCTGAATCACAGATCACGTTGAACAAGGATTTTGTATATCTTTTTTGTACATAAGAGGCAGTCTAAATTATACAGTCTAGGTGCTATTAGGATTTCTTGAATATTATAAGAATTTGGGGACCACAGTATAATATCGTAATTGGAAATAGGACTGTCCTGGAAATTCTGAGACATATGGTTTCCCTGCCATGTTTCTGAATCTTACTGCTATATTTTCTTTTGTTTTGTTTTTAATCTCACTACCTACCACAGAAAGGATGTTTTTTCAATGTACATGGCTACATAAGATGTTTCAAAATCATACTTACAATGTTTCATTTAACAAATATCTAGAAACAAAGCAAGTTTTTTTTTAGTAGATTCCATACTACTCCAATTCTCTTCTTAGTGGATGAAAATAGTCTCAAGATTTAGGGATCCAGTTACCCAGACACACAGGGGATTTACTGAACCTAAATACCACCCAGGAGCTCTAATGGGAGCTCCCAGCCTCAGCACCCCATGCATCAATTGGCAAACAGACTTCTTTTAGTGACTAAGGCACAACTACCTGCTGTTTTCAATTACTTCTTGCTTGACAAATGCAGTGGAGGCTACTCGCATAGTTTTTGTAAACTCCACAAAGTGCAGGAAGAAATTTTCAGAAGTCTTCCCACTGTGGGGAGACTTTCAAAGGCATCTGTCATGACTGTAGAGGAGGAACCTTGGAGGATTTTTTGTGTTAATAAAGACATCTTACAAGGGGACTTGCATTTAGGGCCCCAGAGTTTCTTCAAAGTGGTTTCTATTTTTGACTTCTCGCTCATCTGTGTTAGAGCCAAGACGTACATCAGGGATCTCAGACACAAATTTATGTTTCCTAAACCTTCTGTACGCATCAAGAAACGTAGTTTAATGGCTTGTCAGGAATGTTCGTATAGGTTGTTTGTTGTTATTTGTTTGTTTGGCCCATTGCATCTTAAACAACACAATAAAACATTTGTATTGCCCTTTCTGAGAATGCACTGCCAAGTGGATAAAAAGTAAAAGAGACTGATTTAAATAACAAAGATACTGACACTCTCCTGTAGACTCTTTGTTAGACTTTAGCAACTTCATGAGGGGATAATACGCTATTGATCTCCGATTAGCATGATTTTAAAAGGTCTTATTTATTTAACCATGTGCATTGAAAAAGATTTTCTATCTTACATAGTAAGTAATACTCAAAACAAAACAAAAGAAAACATAGCAATAAGATTCAGAAACATGGCAGGGAAACCATATGCCTCAGAATTTTCAGGTATTTCTAGTTATGACATTGGATACTGTGGCACTGCCTGGCCTCTCCATATACCAGATGGAGCAGGGTCCTGACTTGGCACACACCATGATACTTCATAAGCCTACAAACAGCAAATACAGAGTGAGTTTCCTGGCGTAGAATCCCAGAATGCCAGAGTTGGAAAGGTACTTAGAGATGGCAGAATGCAGTCCTCTTTTGTTTTGTTTTGTTTTGTTTTTTAAATAAGATCTGGGCCTAGGGAGTTGATGTCACTTGCCCAAAGATAACTGATTAATGGCAGAGTTAAAGCTAGAGACCCAGGTTGCTTACTCTCAGTCCAGACATATTCCACTCAGTGCCATACATTCATTGCTTCTTTGGTGTTCATTGCTCCCAAGGAGCATGGGAACCAACGTTCTGGCTTGGTCTTATAAAGAAATGCAGTGAAAGACAGAAAAGCCTGTCATCAGCTGCCATCTCCTCACCAAAATTATCTCCACATCTCTAGGATTTCTGAGCTACCCACAGGAACTAGGCAGTGGCACTGATCATTGTTGTTACCAACAACCCTTCCCCATGGATCTCTGACCCTGCACCCCCAGCAAACAGGATTGCCACATGGAGATGATAAATAAATAGAATTGTTATGAGTAAATGATAATAATACTTGTAACCATAATTATGGCTACAACAATATTGAGTATTTAGAACATATTATATATAATGCCAATCACATGCATTGTCTCATTTAACTCTCATAGCAACTTCATGAAATTAAATACTCTTATTATCCTCATTTCCAGATAAGAAAAATGAGGCCTACACAGAGGTGAACTTGCCTAAGCTTATATACCTAGGAAGTAACAAAGCAGGGATTTGAACAGAGACCATCCAGCTCCAAAGTTAGCATCTTCCTAACTGAGAAGACAGGGTAATGAGATAGACAGGGAGGGGAAGGTAGGTGGAAATTTCAAGGGGAAAAACAGTGTATGCAAAGATGTACAGGATATGAGAGCAAATGCTGTTCAAGGAACTGCAGGGATTCAGTGTGCCCACAGCCCAGGGTGAGTGCAGTGAATCCAATGGCTGAGGCGTAGTTTGGAAAGGAGGAAGGGAGTCTGATCATGACAGCAATTCATGGGAGTTAGATTTTATCTCAGGCAGAAGCATCAGGGACGAAGAAAAGAAGATCTAGTAAAATATTTGGGAAATAAAGTTACATAGGACCTACTGATTTCCTATTCATCGTCTAAATCGCCTTCTATGTGACATGAAAAAGGTGACCTACTCCCTATACACATTGGTAGTTTTTCTTTTAAAAGATGTCACAGTAAAAAAATATCAATAAAGATATGTGACTGACCAGCATGACCAACATGATGAAACCCCGTCTCTACTAATAATACAAAAAATTAGCCAGGCATGGTGGCAGGCGCCTGTAGTCCCAGCTACTCAAGAGGCTGAGGCAGAAGAATCTCTTGAACCTGGGAGGCAGAGGTTGCAGTGAGCTGAGATAGCACCACTGCACTCCAACCTGGGAAACAAGAGTGAAACTGCATCTCAAAAAAAAAAAAAAAAAATTAACTATTGGAGACGGGAATAATTTTTCAGTTTTTTTCTTAGTTTCAAACTTGTTTTTTTATTCCACTTCAAATTCAACAAATCTTATTAGAACAGACATGTGTTATTGAATTAAATTCAGGTTTCATTTTAACATTGATTAGATTTTGAAGAAGAGATTGTCTACATAGAAGAACCAATGAGTCAGATACAGCTAATAAGCTTCCAAACCTTGGAGGAGAGATGCTGTCTCATCTAGGAGATGTTTCATTCCAACAGGGAGATGGCATTTTCCATATTTTTCTTGATTATTTTCTTTGCAAGATTAACATGAGTAATTGAAAGAGAGTTGGAATTAGCATATTGAGGGGATTGTTTATTATTTATGAGATAGAAATCACACTCCTATATAACCAAACTCATTAAGGCTCACATAATGTTTTTCCCATCTTCTACAGACACAATTCCAATAACAAGTAGGTAGTTTATACATCCCCAAAGTACATGAAACTCTCTGAGATCCAAGTTTATTATCCAGGAGTGGATGGCATCATCCTGGATGATGGCATCACCCTTTCTCCATCCCAGCGGTACTGCCCCAAAACATGCTTCCAGAAATAATACATGGGAAATAGTCCTTGCAAATTGATTTGCACCTGGCCCCAACATACGGGGACTTGGCTGTTCCTGCACATGCAGCTCAGACCCGGTAATCAGCTCTGCACCCTCTCATTGGCTCTGCCTGTCCCATTTGTGCCCTGTTTGGCATCTCTAGCCAGCTTCCCACTGTGTCCCCTCCCCTGGCTTACAATTCTCTCTGCCACCTTTCCCATCATTTAAGCCCTTGCTCTGGTGCTTGAGAACTTCTTCCTCAGTAGGCTCGAAAGACGAAACACAACAATTTGCCCTTCGTCCCCTTCCCTGGGTACTGTTACCTCGCCAGTTTCCTCACCAGTAAGATGCTTCTTCCAGGGTTAAATCAGTGAGCAACCCTGCTGTGCTCATGGAAATGATATGGACAGGAGACAGGGAAATACATGGTAGAAGAGGGCGGTTCTCTGGCAAAGGCCCTACCCTCAAGCCTGGATACCCGCAGCCCTAAGCGAGAACAGGCATTCCTATTTTTGCACTCCAAAAGTTGCCTTTTGTCCCACCATCCCCCCTATCCTGTACCCATATAAACCCTGAACCCCAGGCTCCAGAAGCAGACGAGGAGATGAGGAGACAAACAAGACAAATGGCAGAACAGCACAGCAGAGAAGGGGAGAAAAGAAGGAACATCTGGAGGAGTTTGGCTGGGGATAGTTGGAGAATTGGCTGCAGGACGGCCAAACTCCAGGGGAAGATCATCTTCCCACTCCATCCCCTGTCCAGGTCCCATTCCATCCCACTGTGAACCACCTCCACCAATCAATAAAACCCCCACATTCATCCTCCAAGTCCCTGTGTGACTGGGACTCTGTACAAGAGCTCAGGGTACAGAAAGGTATCACACTGGCCCCCTGTCCCTGCAAAAAGGCAAAGGGTCCACTGAACTGGTTCACCGTTAAGCCACCCGGGGACGGCAAAACTAAAAGAGTGCACTGCAACATACACCAACTTGGGCTTTGGGGGTCGCAGACAGCCACCCCTGGATGCTGCCTTGGCACCGGAGCCCAAAAGCACTTGCCCATTTCTTGCACCTGCCTGTCTGCATGCATCCCCTCCTGTAAGGGGATTGAGCTCCAGGCAGCCAAACTGACAGCCACACCCCTGTCACATGTCCTGCAAGGTGGGTGCGGGGAACTCCCATTTCAGTAAGTTCCAGGTGAGTCTTAGCCATCCACCAAAGTATCAGCTCCACACAGGCAGGGATTTGGGTTTGTTTGGTTGACAGTGGTGTCCCAAGTATCTAGAACAGTACTTGGAAGACAGTTGATGTTCAATAAATATTTGTTGAATGAAAAAGTGAATGTATTAATGTAGTAAGTTCTTAAGAAATAAAAATTTTACATTTAAAATTAATTAAATCTATTTTTTCCCCTCAGGTGCCTGTTTTGGTGACATGATGAGAAAATTATTAACACCTCCAAATTTATGAAACTATTTTTTCACAAATGCATATATCTACTTAAAATCTGTATGTAATATATCTACACACATATGTGTGTGTGTATATATAGGGGTGTGTGTGTGTGTGTGTGTATGTATACAGCTGACTCTTGAAGGGTTTTAACTGCACTGGTTCACTTATACACAGATTTTCTTCCACTTCTGCCACCCCTGGATAGCAAGACCACCTCCTCCTCCTCAGCCTACTCAATGTGAAGACACCCAGGATGAAGACCTTGATGATGATCCACTTCCGCTTAACGAAAGTAAATCTATTTTCTCTTCCTTATTTTCTTAATAACACTTTCCTTTTTCTAGCTTACTTTATTGTAAGAATGCAGTATATGATACATATAAGATACACAATATATATTAGTTGACAATTTATGTTATCTGCAAGGCTTCTGGTCAACTACTACTAATAGTAGGCTATTAGTAGTTAAGTTTTTGAAGAGTCAAAAATTACATGCAAATTAGCCACTGGGCAGGAGGTCGGCACCCTTAACCTCCACATTGTTTTAGGGTCAACCATATACAGAGATGGGGAGAATAAGAAAGAGAAAGAGAAAGAGAGAGAGGATTCAATTTCACCAAGTATTTTTTAATGTACCAGATCCTGTGAAATACTGTGTGTGTATTTTCCCATTTAATCTTCATGATTTTCTTTTCTTTCTTTTCTTTTCTTTTTTTTTTTTTGAGATGGAGTCTCGCTCTGTAGCCCAGGCTGGAGTGCAGTGGCACAATCTTGGCTCACTGCAAGCTCCGCCACCCAGGTTCGCGCCATTCTCCTGCCTCAGACTCCCAAGTAGCTGGGACTACAGGTGCCTGCCACCACATCCGGCTAATTTTTTCTAATTTTAGTAGAGATGGGGTTTCACCGTGTTAGCCAGGGTGGTCTCGATCTCCTGACCTCATGATCCTCCAGCCAGCCTCGGCCTCCCAAAGTGCTGGGATTACAGGCATGAGCCAGTGCGCCCGGCTATCTTCATGATTGTCTAATCATGACAAAACTTTGTGCCAAATATCATTACTCCCAATTTTTTTTCCAGACTAAGAAGCAAAGGCTGGAGATTTAGATACCTTATCTATATTCACACAAAGATGACATTTATATTTAAATTTTAGATTTAAAGTTTTAATCCACCATAAATTTATGTTGATATGAATATAGCCTATCTTGTAGGGGTTATTTTCAAGTTCATGGCTTTTTGGCTCCAAAATCCATCAGAACTGCATGGAAGACTACACACACACACACACACACACGCACACTTGCCTATATGCAGAGAGAGAGAATGTGTGAAGAGGATCAATATCTCTCATCAGATTCTTTAAATGGTTCATAACCTGAAAATGTTTGTAAATCATCGGTCGAAGAGATGATTTTGTTCTAAATGGAAAGCCCAGTTTTCCTAATACTGTGTATTAAAAACCATGATTTTCCCTTGTAATTTAAAATGTTATCTTTATAAACAGCTAGAGCTCTGATGTCAGGAATACCTGGATTTGAATCACCAATTCAACCACTGCTTGGCTCTGTGATCTTATGCAAGTGACTTGACCTGTCTGAAGCTATATCCACATCTGTAAAATGGGATAATACAGTATCTCATAAGCCCAGTTCTAGGATAAATTAGGTAATACACATAGGGTACTCAGCAATAAGTCTGCTTCATAGTAAACCTTCAATAAAAGTTCGCATTTATTAATATAATTCCCATATATACTGTGTTCTGGTCTTGCATTTTCTATACCACCCACTTATGTGGATACGTTTGCCTATTACTCCAAGATACGCATATTTAAAGGGTCTTGGCTATATTGCCAAATTGCTTTCAAGGAATTCTATACCAATTTACATCTGCATCCCCCATAGGCAACCTATCAGTGCCACATCTGCCCCTTGTCAGCATAGTGCCAGACTCCATCTCAGAAATCAAACAAACAAAAAACCTCTTTCCTATATAGACATTATATTTATTCCCTTTTTAAGATTTTCAGATTTCTCATTTAATTCATTGATCTAGCTGTTCTTATTATATTGAATGAATGGATAAAATATTTCTACATCATTTTCCCAAATAATTAGTTTATTCTCACTTCTCAGCACCACTTATAAAACAACACCTCCTTTTCCTGATGATTATGATGCTATCGTCATCTTACTCTATATATCAGTTATCTATTTTAGGATCTGTTTCAGAATTTTATATTCTGAATCACTCATCAGTCTCTTCTAGCACCGGTTCTACATTGCTTTAATAATTGTAGCATAAAGTTGGGCAAATATCTTTTTATTACTGTGGCAAGGTAAGTCAGGGCAGTTGCCACAATGTTGTAAAATTTAAAGAAAGCATTTTATGGAGAAACCATATAAATCAAGGATTAGCAGAGGAAGCACATGGTTCCCTGTTCTCTTGTCATTCCACAGAGAAGTGTTCCAGTCCAGGGCACTGCTGGGCACACAGTGAGTGGGGCTGTGATCTAAAAGGGACTCTGCCTTCCCTACTCTACCTGGTTATAGTGCAAGCATAATATCTGCTTTACATATGCATGTGCCCTGTACACTGACATTCACTTTCTCCTTCTCTACCCTTATATCAACAGAAAATCACACAATATATAATCAATTTAATATATGTTGCAAAAAGCCAATCAATTTTAAACTTTCTTTTATTTAAAGAAAATTCTTTAATCAACTAACAGATAGTCCCTAGACATAAAGAATATTTAAAAACAATAGCTAGTCTCACATTAAACTGCTAAAAAACAAAACAAGGCCGGGAGAGGTGGCTCACGCCTATAATCCCAGCACTTTGGGAGGCCGAGGCATGTAGATCACCTGAGGTCAGGAGTTCAAGACTAGCCTGGCCAACATGGTGAAACCCCGTCTCCACTAAAAATACAAAAATTAGCTGGGTGGTGGCACACGCCTGTAATCCCAGCTACTCAGGAGGCTGAGGCAGGAGAATTGCTTGAACCTGGGAGGCGGAGGTTGCAGTGAGCTGAGATCGCACCACTGCATTTCATCCTGGGCGACAGAGCCGAGACTCCATTTAAAAAAATAATAATAATAAATAAAAACAAAAGTAAAAGCTGGAGCTTTCCAGTTTAAATTGGAAACAAAACGGTGATATTCTTTTTCACCATTATTCTTTAACATTGTTCTGGAATTTCTAGTCAATGCAATAAAACCTGATAGAAATAAGACATTATTATTAGAATTGTAATAATACAAAGATATCAATATTTTCAGACAATACTCAGCCTTTCCCAGGTATAAAGCTATGCTGTTTAAAGTCTGTCTTAGTCCATTCAAGCTGTTATAGTAAAATATCTTGGACTGGGTAGTTTATAAAGAACAGGTCTGGTGTAGAGACTCACACCTTTAATCCCAACACTTTCAGAGACTGATGCGGGAGGATTGCTTGAGGCCAGGAGTTTGAGACCAGCCTGGGCAATTCAGCGAGATTCCATCTCTACAAAACCAAAACAAGGCCGGGCACAGTGGCTCACGCCAGTAATCCCAGCACTTTGGGAGGCTCAGGTGGGAGGATCACCTGAGGTCAGGAGTTCAGGACCACCCTGGCCAACATGGCGAAACGCCGTCTCTACTAAAATTACAAAAAATTAGCCGGGCATGGTGGCAGGTGCCTGTAATCTCAGCTACTCAGGAGGCTGAGGTAGGAGAATCGCTTGAACCCAGGAGGAGGAGGTTGCAGTGAGCCGAGATCGCGCCACTGCACTCCAGCCTGGGCGACAAGAGCGAAACTCCATCTCAAAAAAAAAAAAAACCTAAAAACAAACCAAACCCAAACAAACCAAAACAAAAATCCCTAGAATTTACCTCTTATAGTTCCAGAGGCTGAAAGTCCAAGATCAAGGCACTGGCAGATTGAGTGTCTGGAGAAGTCCACTTCCTCATAAATGATGATCTTCTCATTTTAATCTCACAAGGTAGAAAGGGCAAGGCAACTCTCTGGGCCTCTTTCATGAGGGCGCGAATCCCATTCATGAAAGTGGGCCCCTCATGACTTCATCATCTCCCAGAGGCCCTGTCTTCTAACACCACCACCTTGTTTCAGCATAGGAATTTTGCAGAAGTGGGGGGTGGGACACAAACATTCAGACCATAGCAGTCTTATCAGAAAAGATAAACAGGTAAATACATGTAAGATGATTTTAGGAAAGAAAACTAATTATTAGAAACCAGCAAGATTATCCAGTGAATGATGATTGAAATCCCAGATTGTCAGGCTGTGAGCCAGTCAGAGCTGAAGACACCTCTTCCATCCTGGGAGGGACTGTGGCCAGAACTCGAGCTCTCAAGGTCTGGGTACTGTCTTTCCCCATAGCTCGAAACCACAAGGTGCCTGCAGTTGACCACTCCCTGAAGACCTCGCTTCAAAACGCAGACAGCTTTGTGTCTAACTCTGGTAGTAAACATATCTCCCATACAAGACCACTCTCACGGCTGCACTATAAAAAGATAGAGTAGCTGGTGGGGAGAGGAAGTCTTCCCCTGGACACAGCATCTCGGTCATTTAGTGCTGTGGACCCTGCACACCTCGCCGTGGAATGATGACAGAAGGGAAGATCTTGTGCCTTCTCTTGTTGATCTTTGGTGTGGACATTCCCCAATAAAGCCTGTTCCTTATAGCCATACGTCATGACATTTATTTAGTTAATGTCACCTGCATTTTCACCCTTAGTCCCCAGTACAGGACAAATTCTGTTCATTCTAGTTAAGGCTTCTGGAATGGCCCAGCCCAGGTTAGGAGATCACTCCTTGGGTGCAGGGGCAGGTCACCTGAGTGTGATTGTGGTACCTACATCACAGACCACAGGAGCCCTTGGTATTGGTTTCCATAGGAATGGGAGACTGAGGGAGATAAGACTGCCTAGGATTCAACCCTTTAGCTTTTCCTCAAGAATCTACAGTTCTTTTAAGAGGTAAGGGTAAAAAAGGATGGGAGAAAGCCTCAAAACTACACTTCCATCCCATCCTACTCCCAATAGAAGTCCATAGTATCTTATTTAGGATTCTTACATCATATCCTCTATAAGTAAACTTGGCCTGTGGTTTCATGTCTTTATTTAAAATGTTGATATTTTCTTCATTATGGATCTTTTTGCACTAACTTTGAGTTTTTACAACATTGCATTTAAATGGTATTTATTCTGATTACTTCACTCTAGTCTCTACACTTTGTGAAATTCTCAATTCGGCCAACTCCTCTTTATGAATTGGAGCAGCTTTCCATCCCCTCTCTGAGGAGGTGAGTCTCCCCTGACCTGGAGAGCCCATAATGGCCTCCCCAGAGAGGGGTGATGATCCCCGTAAGCAGTATCCCCACCTCCTTTCACCATTTCTAGCCCTATGAGCAGACTCAAGCCAGAACTCAGACTGACCCATCTGGTGCGTATGTCCTGTTTGTTTAAAGTGGGCATCATGCTAATTGGACTGGCTTCTGTCCTGAATAGCCGGTGCTTGTCTGTTGTTAAATATGTTGGCTCTTACCCAAACATGTCTAATCAATGTCATAATAATATGTCAAAGTGATCAGCATTTTTCTTTAAAAAGTCTACTTGATGTCATTGATATGTTGAATTCTCCTACAAGAATTGTGTTTCTGTCTATTGCTAATTTGATTTGTAGCAGTTTTGTCTCCAGATAGAGATAGATTTTTTTTCACAATTCAGCTTATAAAGTTTAGATGAAGACATTCACATTTTCATTACCCATTTTTTAAATTGGAAATTACTTATAAAACTGTCTGCACTGGATGATTGTAGAAAACTTGAAATATAGAGAAATAAACAAAGAAAACCATAAAAATTCCCTATAATCCCTCAGCCAGAGACAGGTCTTATTAACATTTTGGTTGTATATTTTATGAAAACTAAGATTACAAAGAATACAGTACTTTATATCAGCTATTTTCCTTATCCATCACACTGGAGAATCAAAAGAATTATCAGCTGTCTGAAGGTGGCAAATTGCTTAAGAGACACATAAGCATATTATCTGAGCTTTGGAGGTAATCACCAGGAGAACCAAAAACAGAAAGGGTCAGGGATGGTGGCCTTTTGGGATGGGTATTCTGGAGTGAGATTCAAGGGACAGTTTATTTCTTATTTTGCACCCTTCTGTTGAATTTTGCATTTTAATGTGTTTATATATTTCTTCTTAAATGATAAAACATTTATAATAGATTTTAAAAATATATACATGTTTGAATATTAATAAAAGAGGTACAGGAAAATATGGAGAAAAGATGGGTATGAAGATACTGGACTTCAGCATTCTACATATTTACATTCATATGTAAAATATGTACATACCACTTTAGAACACATGTCAGGCTGGAGTGCAGTGGCATGATCTTAGCTCACTGCAACCTCCGCCTCCCAGGTTGAAGTGATTCTCCTGTCTCAGCCTCCCAAGTAGCTGGGATTACAGGCGCCCACCACCACGTCTGGCTAATTTTTGTATTTTTAGTAGAGATGGGGTTTCACCATATTGGCCAGGCTGGTCTCGAACCCCTGACCTCAGGTGATTTGTCCACCTCGGCCTCCCAAAGTGCTGGTATTACAGGCATGAGCCACTGCACCTGGCCAAGTCTTCTTCGCTAATGAAAATTATAAAAAGAGTGCCTCATGAGGTTTTTACAAGGCTGAAATGAGATAATGTATATTACAACTTTAGCATAACACTCGGTACATGGTAAGCACGGAATGAATGACAACTGATTTTATTCAAAGTATTGGCATAAACATATTTGTAGATAAATTTTTGTGCACATTATCATTTGTTTAGATGAAATCTTACAGGTAAAATAGCTGAATCAAAGATGTATTCATAAAAGTTTTGATAGGTATGGCTAAGCTGTCACTGGGGAACATTAACAATATATCAAAGATTCTTTTGCCTGAAATACAGTAGTTGTAGGTAGCTTTCACTTCCTTTCTTTATCAGCTTGTATTAATTGGTTAATTTAAAATTTGTTTATTTATTTGTTATTTTGAGATGGAGTCTTGCTCTGTCGCCCAGGCTGGAGTGCAGTGGTACGATCTCAGCTCACTGCAACCTCCACCTCCCGGGTTCAAGCAATTCTCTGCCTCAGGCTCCCGAGTAGCTGGGATTACAGGCAACTGCCACCATGCCTGGCTAATTTTTTTGTATTTTTAGTAGAGACGGGGTTTCACCATGTTGGCCAGGCTGGTCTTGAACTCTTGACCTCATAATCCACCTGCCTTGGCCTCCCAAAGTGGTGGTATTACAGGCGTGAACCACAGCACCCGGCCAAGTTTTATTTTATTTTTTAAATTTATTTTTATTTTTATTTTTTATTTATTTTATTTTTTTGAGACAGAGTCTTGCTCTGTCACCCAGGCTGGAGTGCAGTGGCATGATCTCGGCTCACTGCAAGCTCCACCTCCTGGGTTCATGCCATTCTCCTGCCTCAGCCTCCCGAGTAGCTGGGACCATGGGCTCCCGCCACCACACCCAGCTGATTTTTTGTATTTTCAGTAGACACGGGGTTTCATCGTGTTAGCCAGGATGGTCTCGATCTTCTGACCTTGTGATCTGCCTGCCTCGGCCTCCCAAAGTGCTGGGATTACAGGTGTGAGCCACTGTGCCCAACCCGTTTTATTTTTTAATTAACCACTTACATAGACAAACACAGCACCTCATTTTAACTTATTTAATGACTAAAAAGATTGAAGTTGCTCATATTTCCTATAAATACTACTTACTAGTACATTTTTGAGAATTATTTGTGTTTTGCCCGCCCATTTTCCTATTGGATTTGTCAGAGTATTTTTTTTTGAGTTTGAAAATTTTTTTACATAGCCAAAGATTAGTACTTTTATTCTTTCACTGAAACCTTCACCCCATCGGAGTTTATTGAGTGTTTGGCTAAGCGAATTTTATTTTTTCTAAGTAGTCTATTGCATAAGGCCTCTCTTATCGGGTGGAGATACAAACCTGGATCATTAGGGTTTTCTGTTAAGTTTTAAAGTCTTCTAGGCACAGGAGGTCATAGAATTCAGTCATTAGCCAGAATTGATCAAAAATACAAAAGAGTGAACATACTCTCTTAAGCCTAGACTTAGCTAAAACCACAGGACAGCAACTTTTATAATTTGTAAACCACTTTTTCAAGCTACTCAAATCCTTAAAGGCCAGACATATGGAAAGCAGCACAGGGTTCTAGCCTCTCAGGTGAGCAAACACAGATCAAATGTAACGATGTTTCATTCATTTTTTAAATGTCAGTGTTGACAGCTTCATCTCAAAGTTACCCAGTTTCTAAGCCACAAAATCAGCAACTAAATCACCTTTCACTGGAAAGAACCTTGTTGAGGGTAAACCATAAAGTAACCTCAATTACGGAGTACATTACTTTATTATAGCCATGGAACCCTTAGGGAAGCCAGAGAATGCTCTTGCTAATTAAAGGAGTAGAATATATAAATAGAACCTGTAAATATAATATACATAAATGTATATGTGTGTGTGTGTGTGTGTATTTTTCAAACATTGAGAACCCCAGTACAACACCTTTAATTTATAAAGAAACCAAAGTGTAGGACTATAGTCTTTAAATATGTTTTAGTTTATAATCTTAATACAAATGTATGTATATCTGTTTATGAATTGTACTTATGTACTATTTATTAAAGTTTAATGTACCTTGTAAAATAGCACATGCTCAAATTTTTTTGTTTTGTTTTGTTTTATTTTTTTGAGACGGAGTCTCCCTTTGTCTCCCAGGCTGGAGTGCAGTGGCGTGATCTCAGCTCACTGCAAGCTCCACCTCCTAGGTTCACGCCATTCTCCTGCCTCAGCCTCCCAAGTAGCTGGGACTACAGGCGCCTGCCACCATGCCCGGCTAATTTTTTTGTATTTTTTAGTGGAGACGGGGTTTCACCATGTTAGTTAGGATGGTCTCGATCTCCTGACCTCGTGATCCACCCGCCTCGGCCTCCCAAAGTGCTGGGATTACAGGCGTGAGCCACCGCGCCCGGCCCACGTGCTCAAATTTTTAAAATGATTTAATGAAAATAGACATAACTAGAAATTCTGGTATTCCCCATCCTTACCCAGTGGGTCATCCCACTTTGAAATCACCTACTTAGAGTTAACTAACTCGTCCATGGCCGTATGAGGGGCAGAACAGAACTAGAATTGTGGTCTTCTAGCCCCAACTTGTATTTATTGCTACTACATTGTCCTGCTTCCTATCAAATATATACCCAAGTTAGAACTGGGCCAAGGTGAACTGGGATAATAGTTTTCACTCTTGTAAAGTCTATACTTTGAAATATCTTATAACCACAAATAACTGAACTTTAGATTTAAGGCTACTATTAAAGGCACACTTGTGCTAACTTAGAATCCCCCACATTGACTTTAAGGTTATATCTGAGGAAAAGCTCCAAATTATTAATTTTCTGCCTGTCTAGCATAACCCTAACTTAAACCTGTGGTATATTCTTGGAAAGCTCCTCCACCCCTACCACAATACACTTCCTGAGCCATCTTTAAAAATTCTAAAATTATAACACAAAGAGATTTCTTTAGGAACATAAGTGTGTCCTCTTGCTCCTGAAGAAAAAAAAAAACAGAGGTCATATTTTTCTCAATCCAAATATCCTCACAGTTGCAAATAACTTTAAAACTTCATCAACTGAATTTCTGAAAAATGTCTAGTTTGAGATGACCAGAATTCTCCTTAACTAAGTTATTAACTAAAACTGGAGCTTTTATACTTCAGAAAAAGCTAAGAAAAACAGAAAAGCTACAAGGTATAGCTTCATGGAAAGTCCTGACTTTGTCATTGGGATGAACACGAAAGGATCATCATTACAACTCCGGGCACAGCATATTCTTAGTTACTTAGCTGAAGCGTTTCTCTAACCGGGCTCACATTTATAGTTGTAGGGCTCTGAGTTCTCTTGAAGGATTGTGTGTGCATCTGCATGTGCCTGCTTGTGCATGCACTTTCAAAGCATGGTAATCTGACCTATACTTGTGTGGGATGCATATCTGGACAGTCTGAATGGTCCTGATAACCTCAAGTGCTGCCATTCAGTTTTCAGGGCTTGGCTTTGCACTTGGGTCTGTGACTGCAGTGGTGCTAAGCAGGGCTGGTCTTATTACTGTGGGCTAAATTTGTCAGGACTCCGTTACCGATCATAAAAACCGAATCCAAACTAGCTGCTTTGCAAAAGAGACAGGGACACCTACACCACAAGCCCTGTGTCCTGCAAAGATCAAATACGGTTAATTGAGGAAAAACCTTTCAAGCCAGAAGTAGCAGAGTACACCAGTCTCCCAGACTTTCCTTATCCTGGTGAGAGATGTGCCAGGGCCAGGCAGTGCGAGAATGCACGCAGTATGCAGGGACTCCACACCTATAATGTGCTACATTTTTTTTTTATACTTTAGGTTCTAGGGTACATGTGCACAACGTGCAGGTTTGTTACATACGTATACATGTGCCATGTTGGCGTGCTGCACCCATTAACTTGTCATTTACATTAGGTGTATCTCCTAATGCTATCCCTCCCCCCTCCGCCCACCCCACGACAGGCCCCAGAGTGTGATGTTCCCTACCCTGTGTCCAAGTGTTCTCATTGTTCAATTCCCACCTATGAGTGAGAACATGCGGTGTTTGGTTTTTTGTCCTTGCGATAGTTTGCTGAGAATGATGGTTTCCAGCTTCATCCATGTCCTTACAAAGGACATGAACTCATCATTTTTTATGGCTGCATAGTATTCCATGGTGTATATGTGCCATATTTTCTTAATCCAGTCTATCATTGATGGACATTTGGGTTGGTACCAAGTCTTTGCTATTGTGAATAGTGCTGCAATAAACATACATGTGCATGTGTCTTTATAGCAGCATGATTTATAATCCTTTGGGTATATACCCAGTAATGGGATGGCTGGGTCAAATGGTATTTCTAGTTCTAGATTGTTGAGGAATCACCACACTGTCTTCCACAATGGTTGAACTAGTTTACAGTCCCACCAGCAATGTAAAAGTGTTCCTATTTCTCCACATCCTCTCCAGCACATGTTTTTTCCTGACTTTTTAATGATTGCCATTCTAACTGGTGTGAGATGGTATCTCATTGTGGTTTTGATTTGCATTTCTCTGATGACCAGTGATGATGAGCATTTTTTCATGTGTCTGTTGGCTGCATAAATGTCTTCTTTTGAGAAGTGTCTGTTCATATCCTTTGCCCACTTTTTGATGGGGTTGTTTGATTTTTTCTTGTAAATTTGTTTAAGTTCTTTGTAGATTCTGGATACTAGCCCTTTGTCAGATGGATAGATTGTAAAAATTTTCTCCCATTCCGTAGGTTGCCTATTCACTCTGATGGTAGTTTCTTTTGCTGTGCAGAAGCTCTTTAGGTTTTTTTGAGATGGAGTTTCGCTCTTGTTGCCCAGGCTGGAATGCAATGGCATGATCTCGGCTCACCGCAACCTCTGCCTCCCAGGTTCAAGCTATTTTCCTGCGTCAGCCTCCCAAATAGCTGGCATTGCAGGCATGCGCCACCACGGCCAGCTAATTTTTTTTTTTTAATTTTTAGTAGAGACAGGGTTTCAGCATGTTGGTCAGGCTGGTCTTGAGCTCCCGACCTCAGGTGACCCGCCCACCTCAGCCTCCCAAAGTGTTGGGATTACAGGCGTGAGACACTGTGCCCGGCAGTGCGCTATATTTTCATAGGAGACATCTATGTGGTGCTGTAATGGTGGCAGCTCCTTTGTCAAGAACTTGGCATTTCTGGGAAGAGAGAGCCTCCGGGGCGCAGCAGCCAGTGTCAGCCAGTTCTTCTATTGAGCTCACATGGGCCTGCAAAGCCAACTCTTGTGAAGCTACTGAAAAGGGGTAGAAAATGAGCTTACAAGGCGACCGGGACTTGTCTGTGCTCACTAGCTGAAGCTAAATGAGAATATTTATTGGCTCTCCTGTCTTCCCAGCCCAAGGGTGGCACTCACCTTGAGACCCAGTTGATGTCACTGAGACAGTTCATCTTTCAGTTACATTGCTTGCTGTGTGTGGATCACACTAACAGGCTTCCTCTTCCGGAGGTGGGAGTGGGTTGAGGGTGAGGTGTGGTGGGGATGGCCATATTAGAGCACAAGGTTTATAACACTCATGTGAAGCAACCTTAGAGGAAAGAAAGAGCTACATTCTTTCAGTAGCCAAGTATATAATACCAGGGAAGGGATCTAATTGCACCTGCTGGAGTCACTTGCCCATTTACATAGCCAGAGGGAATGAGTGTTCTGCTTGTCAATTCTAGATCATGTGAGGACTCCTTTGGAGGGTAAGATACTATGCTTTGCTGCTCATTGGCACACAGGAGTTGGGAAAGAACAGCTATCCAAAAAAAAAAAAAAAAGGATGTTTGTGAGAAAAGAATCCATCGATGTCTTATACTTGGGGAAAGGAGAAGAGAACAAAGCAGGCTTAATTCAGAAGTGATGCATTTGAGCTGAATAAATGCCAGATGGCATTGCCTCATGCTATATAATTAAATGATTTAACTATATACCAGCCTATAATTTAAGTAGTAGTTTGAATAGAAGGAAGTGGTGGCAAAATTAAGTGATCTCATGGCACATGGTGGCACGCCAACTCTAAAAACAATAGTTTTATAGCATCAGTACCACATTCATACTGTAGGGTTATTTAGTTCCATCAAAGCAGAATCAGCCACCACGTTAAATTAATGTTAAGCATTTTTGTTGACTTTTTTGTATTTAATTAATAAATATTTTATTTTTGCTTTTCAAATGTATGCTTGGCTTTATGTTTTATGTATTTTGCTAACATTATGGTGAAATTAATCTCAGGCAATACCAGCCTTGACTGTTCTTCCTTCATAAAGCATCCATATATTACTTAATTCTGAGAAGCCTCACTAACATATCTATTTCATCCGAAATCCACTTTCTTTTCTTTTGCAGGCTAAACATTAGAATTTCCTCAACTTATATGGTATAGTTTTAAGTTCCTTTAGACTTGGAATTCTCTCGGGGAGTGGTATTCTTTGGGAGGCATATTAGGATCGCCTGAGCAAACAGCACAGATGCCCCTCACCTTCTGAAATGCTCTTCTGTATGTGTGCGTGCCCCATTGTTGAGAATCACTGCCATAGAAACCCACTTTAACAATGCAACGTCTCATTTGTCTCAAGAGTCCCAGGTGTAAAATAAGGCAAATGTCGTGGTTTTAGAATTATCGACTCCCTTAAGTGTAGTACCCAGAACTATAATGGTCTGTGTATGTTACAGTGGCTAAAAAGCAGAGTGAAGTTCTTCAATGAGATCTACAGTTCAATGAATTGCGTATCTAGTTCTCAAGTTTGTCTCTCCCTTTACTTTGAATCTCCTGCTACTGACTGTGGTAAGCAGGGAGTGGGCTGCCCTGATCCTCCTTAAAGGAAGAACGAGCTGCTCTGCTGCCAGCTTCTTCAGGATCTGCCTCTGTCACAGAGGCCACCTGGTCCAAGTTCCATAACCTTCCAGCGGGACTATTTGGCCAGCCAGGGCACATTCTGATGAGCAATCACAGCTCCAGAGCTTCCCTCCAAGTAGGCCAAAGATTCAATGGGTCTGTATCACAGTTCAACATCTTCTTCTATTCATTCCTGCTTCCTCCCCCTTCTCTTCACAGGTGTTGGTCTCTAATAAACATCTTGCACCTGTAACTCCACTTCAACATCTGCTCCCGGAGAGCCCAGCTGCAACACCAACTTTGACCCAATATTGGCTGTGCTTTCCTGGCTGCCCTACAGCATGCTAATCTTGCCTGACAGTCTAGACAGTCCTGCCACTTTCTTGGCAACTCAATGTACTCTGCTGTGACACTCACCTTGAGGATTCCTGGAGCAGATCCCAAGATACAGGGATAGCAAAAAGTATTTTCAAACCAGTAGGCTTGCAAGCATTGTTCTAATACTGAAAGATTCATAGTGACCTATATTTACTGGATATTTATCACGTGGCAGGCACTGTTTAATGTGAATTAATCACAACTGTATCATCCATACTATTAAAGTTTTTTAGGTGAGGAAACTGAGGCATGCTTCAGTCACCAGTTGGTGAGTTGGTAGAGCTGGGATTTAAATTTAGGCATCTTCACAGCCCATGTGTCTTACTCAATTTTCTCTTACTCAAATTGAGCTTAAGCTCAAGTTTCTTATAGTTCTGGAGGCTGAGAAGTCCAAGGCCAAGGAACCACATCTGGTGAGAGCCTTCTTCCTGGTGGGGACTTTACAAGGTCCCAAGGCAGTGCAGGGTATCACATGTTGAAGGTGTGCAAATGTGCTAGCTCAGGTTTCCCATTCTCCTCTTCTAAAGACACCAGTTCCCCTCCTATGATAATCCATTAATCCATTAACCCATTAATCCGTGAATGGCTTAATCCATTTACGAAGACAGAGCCCTTGAGATCTCATCACCTCTTAAAGACCCCACCTCTCGATACTAACATAGTGGAGATTAGGTTTCCACATCAGTTTTGGAGGAAATATTCAAACCATAGCACCATATTAGCCACTATACCAGTGGTTCCCCAGTTTTGCCCTGCACTAGAATCACCTGGAGGGCTTATTAAAACACAAATTGCTGGATCTCACTCTTAGAATTTCTAATGCAGTAGGTCTGAGGTGGAGTCTGAATATTTGCATTTCTAACAAGTTCCCAGGTGAGGCTGATGCTGCTGTTTCAAGGACAACATTTTGGGAACCACTGTACATGATACAGCCTCTCAAGTGCAATTTCAACTGACATCATGTGAAAATGCATTATAGTTTTCCTCATGATAAATAAGAGTTTCCAAGTGCAATAAATTTGGAAACCACTAATTATACAATCTTGTCATTGACTCTCCAGTTTCAGGCTATCCTCATCTTCCTAGTGCTAAGTCTTTCTCTGTTGCCCACATGTATCCAAGGACATCTGGCAAGAGCATCCTGATTACAAAATCCAGTGTTGCTTTCCTTAGATATCAACAGAAACATGGAATTGATTAATAAAGGCTAACATACTTGAGATGCATAGTTAGGCACCATGAATGAGACTTTTAAAATAGAGTTGCCATTATTAGCTCTGTCAATGGTAAGGCCAGAAAATGCACAACATAACCTCATACAGTTTTTTTGTTTGTTTGTTTTTGTTGTTGTTTTTGAGACAGGGTCTCACTCTGTCACCTAGATGGGACTGCAGTGGTGCAATCACGGTTCACTACAGTCTCGAACTCCTGGACTCAAGGGATTCTCCCGCTTCAGCCTCCTGAGTAGCTGGGAATACAGGTGCACACTACCACACCTGGGTAATTTTATAGAGACAGAATCTCACTTTGTTGCTCAGTCTGGTCTCAAACTCCCGGGCTCAAGCAATCCTCCTGCCTCGGCCTCCCAAAGTGCTGGGATTACAGGCATGAGCCACTGCGACGGGCCTCTCATACAGTATTTTAGAAATTTTGGGAAATAGATTGTGTGAAAGCACACACATTTAAAAAACAACAACATTAGGGTTAAAGTTAGGGACAAAAAAAAATTTTTTTTAAATAAAATAAAAAAATTAAAATATTTGTAATACTTCTCAGTCTTGGAAACATTAAGGTGATTTGTTGAATTATTGTAAAATCATGACTCTTTTATTTGTGCATTAATTCATTTGATTAATATTTAGTAAGCACCCACTGGGCCACAGCATTGCACTTGCAGAATCATATGTTATTATAATTATTATAGTAACAATCACTAGTGTTTTTATTGTCCTCACTTTCTCAGGTACTTGAAATCTTTTCCAACCTGAGGTTGTTGGTTTTCACATCATCTCTGTGAAGTAGGATCACCTATTATGTTATTTTGTCCCATGTGTACGCTAGAAAGCTAAGGTCCTGAGGACTGGGGCTACCTCCAGGTCGACTCTTGGTGGAACCACAGGTGGAACTTACAGAGCTGGACTTTCAGGCATAAACCTGCCAAACAATTTTCTATCTCTGGGGAATTTTCTTTCCTAGGCTTCTATGGCAAAATACTTACCTATCATTTTACTTTTTTAAAAAAGAAAATAATTCTATAAGGAAGTTAAAAATTAAGATTTGTTTTGACTTTCCAGTGATTCCAGACAGGAAATCTACTCCTTGTACTTGAAGCCTGAAGCCAAGGAACTGCACTTTGCCCTCTAAAGAATCTGTAATTTATAACCCTTGGAAAATAATATTCCAGGTTAGGAGAATTGTGAAGGAACTGAAAGGGGGAGTCACATTTATTTGTGGGATTGTAATATTATTATTCTTTTTACTTAGAGTGCAGAGAAACTGAACGAAATTATAACTGGCTTTTTAAAAGACAATGATCCTTCATATGAAATGATATATCCTGATCTCATTTTAATTAGGAACGTGTCAAATTAAAAAGTTGCATTGACTCTGATGTTGCATAGGTCAGAAATTCAGTTCCTGATCAACAGAAGATGGTACAAAAGAAACCAGGAACTGGAGAACAATTCAATGCTAAAATGTTAAAATCTTTATGAGTGTCTGCAATTCTCAAGTTTTACAAGTATGCCCATGATACACTTTTAAATTTTGTCTGGGTACATTTTCAATACACTTAATACTTGTTTTCTTTAATTTGTAGTGAGTGCCAAGTTAAGTGATTTTTGCACTGATTATCATTTAAATATAAAAATCTAATAGAGAGCTACTGCTTTGTGAAAAGTCTTTGGGACAGTCCAGTACATTAATATACAATAAATTTTTAGAACATGCTTATGGAATTCAGAGAAGCTACAATATAAAGGGACCAAGGCTACACGGTTTTTATTCAATTAGGTATCCAGCATTGAAATTATTAGTTAAGCTGATAAAATTAAATAACATAAAATCCTAAATTATCTCTCTCCCTACCCTGCTTAGTACAAATTCATTAAATTAGTGATTTTTAGGCAGTAAGATTTTATACATCAATCAGTTGTCATCTAAAATCTAAAATCATGGAAAATCTAAATTACAAAATAAATTTACAACAAATGCGTTCATATTAACATGTACACCATTGGAAAAAAACACCCAAAATGAGTCATACAATTTTCCCTAGGAAAAATCATGAACTCAAAAATCAAAACAGGTCGGGTGCGGTGGCTCACACCTGTAATCCCAGCACTTTGGGAGGCTGAGGCGGGTGGATCACGAGGTCAGGAGTTCAAGACCAGCCTGGCCAACATTGTGAAACCCCATCTCTACTAAAAATACAAAAATTAGCCGAGTGTGGCAGCGGGTGCCTATAGTCCCAGCTATTCAGGAGGCTGAGGCAGGAGAATCATTGCTTGAACCTGGGAGGTGGAGGTTGTGGTGAGTCAAGATCATGCCATTGCACTGAATCCTGGGGCAACAAGAGTGAAACTCTGTCTCAAAAAAACAAAACAAAACAAAACAAAACAAAAACATCTAGGTTTGGAGGATAAAATAAACATTCATAAACAATGTAATTCAAGGAGAAGACAAGAATACTTCTTTAGGCTGGGTGCAGTGGCTCACACCTGTAATCCCAGCACTTTGGGAGGCCCAGGCAGGTGAATCACCTGAGGTCAGGAGTTCAAGACCAGCCTGGCCAAAACCCTGTCTCTACTAAAAAAAAAACAAAAACTAGCCAGGCGTGGTGGTGCACACCTATAGTCCCAGCTACTCGGGGGTGCTGAGGCAGGAGAATCACTTGAACCCGGGAGGCAGAGGCTGCAGTGAGACAAGATTGCGCCATTGAACTCCAGCCTGGGCGACAGAGCAAAACTCCGTCTCAAAAAAAGAAAAAAAGAAAAAAAAAAGAATACTTCTTTCAATGCCTGCTAGAGTAAATGAAATATAATATTAATTTCATTTTATAGAAGAGGCATTTTAAGAAAACATATTACAGTATATTTTAATTGTTATTTGACAGCAATAATAGTCATTCACAAACACCCACAAATTATAAGAATTACAAGCTAACTAAAATAATCTCAAGACATTGATAGATCAAAGGATCTATGAGTATAGTAAAGAAACAAGAAAAAGTAGAGGGAAGATAAAGGTGAGATAAGGAATGGTGCTCTTTCAGCATGAAAGTATGTTCTGGGTGGAGGTGCAGTGTGTGTGAGGGTGATCTATCAGGATGGAGGTGCAGTGTGGGTGGAGGGTGATCTATCAACATGGAGGTGCCGTGTGGGTGGAGAGTGATGTATCAGCATGGAGGTGCAGTGTGGGTGGAGGGTGATCTATCAACATGGAGGTGCCATGTGGGTGGAGAGTGATGTATCAGCATGGAGGTGCAGTGTGGGTGAAGGGTGATCTATCAACATAGAGGAGCAGCATGGGTGAGGGTGATCTATAAACATGGAGGTGCAGTGTGTGTGGAGGGTGATCTATCAGCATGGAGGTGCAGTGTGGGTGGAGGGTGATCTGTTAGGATGGAGGTGCAGTGTGGGTGGAGGGTGATCTATCAGCATAGAGGAGCAGTGTGGGTGGAGGGTGATCTATCAACACGGAGGTGCAGTGTGTGTGGAGGGTGATCTATCAACATGGAGGTGCAGTGTGTGTGAGGGTGATCTATCAATATAGAGGTGTAGTGTGGGTGGAGGGTGATCCATCAACATGGAGGTGCAGTGTGGGTGGAGGGTGATCTATCAACATGGAGGTGCAGTGTGGGTGGAGGGTGATCTATCAACATGGAGGTGCAGTGTGGGTGGAGGGTGATCCATCAGGATGGAGATGCAGTGTGGATGGAGGGTGATCTATCAGGATGGAGGTGCAGTGTGGGTGGAGGGTGGTCTATTAGGATGGAGGTGCAGTGTGGGTGGAGGGTGATCTATCAGGATGGAGGTGCAGTGTGGGTGGAGGGTGGTCTATTAGGATGGAGGTGCAGTGTGGGTGGAGGGTGATCTATCAGGATGGAGGTGCAGTGTGGGTGGAGGGTGATCTATTAGGATGGAGGTGCAGTGTGGGTGGAGGGTGATCTATCAGCATGGAGGTGCAGTGTGGGTGGAGGGTGGTCTATTAGGATGGAGGTGCAGCGTGGGTGGAGGGTGATCTCTCAACATAGAGGTGCAGTGTGTGTAAGGGTGATCTATCAGGATGGAGGTGCAGTGCGGGTGGAGGGTGATCTATCAGCATGGAGTTATGTGGTGGGTGGTGGACCCACACTTCTAGTAGCTCTTCCTCTTCTTATACGGAAACCCGTCCTATTGGGCATCCGTATAAGAATATAAGCTGAAAAGGACCTATAGTGTGGGGTTGGAATTCAACATCCTGTTATCTTTGGAAGGCTTCATAGCTAAATATGGTACAGTCATATTAGGTGTTAGGGCTTTAATGTATGAATTTTTGGGGACACAATTCCATGCATGTCAGCACCAAACTCATTTCCACAGCAGTTTCACTGTTTTATAATTCCACCAATGGTATAGAAGGCTTCCAATTTCCCCATATGCTTGGAAACAGTTCTTATCTTCTGTTTTTTTGCTTGTAGCCATCCTAATGGACAGGAGGTATGACCATAGCCCTTCATGTGGGGCCTGGGACATGTGAGTTGAATAGCTCACCTCGTATATTACTTCTTTCTATTTATGACAATTAGCACTGCCCTAATATGCCAGGCTATGCAGGTGGGAAGTAGAGAAAAAAAAGAGAAGACTGACATTTCAAAGAAAGGGAGGAACGATTTAAGAAAATCTAAGCTGAGTGAACAGGGAGTCATTTTTAGCTAGACTGGATTACAGTTTCATTTGGAGGTTGCATCTTTTAAGAGTAATCATTTAAAAGGAGGCAGAGCTTCCAATTGCACGGTGTCATTTACAACCTCAGCCGTGGTTGCAATAGGGGTCTCATGCCTCCTGCTGTCTTGTGGGCACTGAGCAATCTTCAGAGAATGTTCACTTCCGGTGCTTGCACAGAAAGGAAACCTGCAGAGAAGTCCTGCATGTCATAAAATCAGTATGGAGAGAACACTTAATCCTGTTTACTTTAATCTAACTACCTAAGGCCTTGGATTCAGTCAACCATAACTTCAAAAACTAAGGCAAATTGAACACAGTAGGGCCTCTTTGAAAAGTCCTGAACACTCTATGAGCTTCTCTGTGGTTTCGATAAAATACATTCTACACAAAGAACACTGCAAACTGGGAAGCATCATAGCTTTGTTTTAAATATTTGTAAGTTTTTAGCTCATTATATTTTCTGAACTTTGTGTTCTACACAAGCAAGTCCCATAAGGAACTATATTCTTCATGTATTAATTTATCAAGTATTGTATATACAAATACTATGTCTAGAAACAAGGCACTGTGTTCATTGCTGTAGGCATGCAAAAATTTAAAAATAACATTGTCGAGGAGCTTATAGAGAACTACAGGCAATAAACTCATGTGTGTAAGAGTAATAATACAAGACAGAAGGAATAGTTCACAAAGGAGATTAAGTGCAGCAGAGAAAAGAAAAGATCACTTACAGCAAGGACAACCAGGAAAGAATTTTAAAAAGACATCGCATTTGATTTAGACTTTAAAGGAAGATGATGTTTAAGATCTGTGGAGAAGTAGAGGAGGGCATTTAAGGTCAAGGGAATATAAACCATAGATACTAGCACTGAAAATAGGAAAACTGGAGTCTATAAACAAGGAACAGCAAATGGTAGAAATAAAAGTGGGTAAGTTGCTTGGGATCTGGTCTTAAAGGTCCCTGTATTGATAAGGAGGTAAATTATTTCATGTTCTTGTTATTTAAAATTTGAAAATACGTTACTATGTATTTTATGCATTTTATGTGAGTTTTTTTATGCTAGCATTTTATGCTACCTATATCTTAGTATTTTATGATACATATAAAGCATGGTAACAGCATTTTTCCGGCATTTTATGATACATATAAAGCATGGTACCGGCCAGGCATGGTGGCTTATGCCTGTAAGCCCGGCAGCACTTTGGGAGGCTGAGGCGAGTGCATCACCCAAGGTCAGGAGTCTGAGACCAGCCTGACCAACATGGCAAAACCCCGTCTCTAGTGAAAATACATAAATTAGCCAGACATGGTGGCACATGCCTCTAATCCCAGCTACTTGAGAGGCTGAGAGAGGAGAATTGCTTGAACCCGGGAGGTGGAGGTTGCAGTGAGCCAAGATCGAGCCACTGCACTCCAGCTCGGGCGACAGACAAGACTCCATCTCAAAAAAAAAAAAAAGAAAAAAAGCGTGGTACCTACTGATCTGAATTTGCTTTTTGAATTTCCAGTTCAAAACATGATAAACACATGTATGTTTTAAAGAAAAATAAACTTGTCAATGTAAATTGTGGCCGTCATCCTAAAATAGCTGGTTGACCGGGAAGTAAATTAAATGATAATATATACATACAAAAGAAGAGAGGATGAGGGTCCCATTCCTGCCACCCTGTCCCCCCACCTTGAAGTGGCTGGCATTGAGAAATGAAGCAAGGGCAGAAGGAATTCCAAACATACTTGGCCTTTAAGACCTATAAAAAGGAGGCATGCTATTTATATATGACCTACTTACAAATACCCCTCATTTTAAGTAACTGCTCAGGACAGCCATCAGAACTTAATTCTGGATATTCTAGATTCTCACAGCTCCAGCAGTAAAAAGTCGTTTCCCCTGGAAACATGATTATACATTGTGGTTAGTTTCTACAGTACTGATATCTGGTGCTATACTCAAGTTCACAGTCTTTCACGGCTAATCTGAAACTTGTGAAAGAAAAATCCGCTATTAGTTTATAAAAAGGTTAAAACATCCACTAAAGTACAGAAAAACCATAAGTAACTCCATATATTCCATATACCTACCCCACAGATTCCATAATTGTCAAGACTTTGCCACATTGGCTTTTCTTATGTCATTTTTCTTTTTCCCTGAGGCATCATAAAGCAAATTCCAGGCATTGTCATTTCAGTCCTACTACTTCAGTTTGCAGCTCTTATCTGCATGAGTATTCTCATAGCTGTAAACTAAAAATAAAATCCTAAGCCCTCCAGCAACCAACTGAATGAAAGCCTCCCCACTGGGCCAAGGGGACCCCAGAGTAACCTAAAAAACTGAAGCCCCAGCCATGATGGGAAGGGAGGCTGGACATGCCTCATTACACCCCTTCTTTTTGGAGTTTAGGCACCCCTGACCAGCATTAAGATTAAAACGGAGATCATAAGACTGAAAAACTGACTTTTTGTGGCACTAAGATACCAAATTCCAACCTGACTCTGGCATAGCATCACATGACAGAAAACCCTGAAGGACGTAAAAATATTTTACCCCAAAATATATTTCTTTGACATCTTTTGAAATGGCCCTGAAAGCTGTCTTTGCTGGGGGAAATTTGTGTCTGTAGGCAATCTCCATTAATGCAGCCAGGTCATTGCTGGATCTAGGGGAGATGAACTAAGAGTCTGATACATTTTAAGGTCTGAAAAGTGACATTTACTACCTATTTTCTTTAAAGGATGTTACCTGGAGGCTTCATCTACATAACAAGAACCTTCGTCTTCACAAACCCCCTTATCATAATTCAAGCATCTCTTTCCACTGACTTCAAGTCCTGAGACAAAGCATAACTCTTTCAACCAATTGCCAATCAGAAAATCTTTGAATCCACCTGTAAGGTCCCATTCCAAGATATATCCTGCCTCTTTAGGCTGAACCAATGTACACCGTTCATGTATTGACTTACGATTTTCCCTACAATTCCAGTTTGCCTTGAATGTATGAAACCAACCTGTAACCTGACTGCCTCGGGCACACTTTTTTTTTAAAATTTTATTATTATTATACTTTAAGTTTTAGGGTACATGTGCACAATGTGCAGGTTAGTTACATATGTATACATGTGCCATGTTGGTGTGCTGCACCCATTAACTCGTCATTTAGCATTAGGTATATCTCCTAAAGCTATCCCTCCCCCCTCCCCCTACCCCACAACAGTCCCCAGAGTGTGATGTTCCCCTTCCTGTGTCCATGTGTTCTCATTGTTCAATTCCCACCTATGAGTGAGAATATGCGGTGTTTGGTTTTTCATTCTTGCGATAGTTTACTGAGAATGATGATTTCCAATTTCATCCATGTCCCTACAAAGGACATGAACTCATCATTTTTTATGGCTGCATAGTATTCCATGGTGTATATGTGCCACATTTTCTTAATCCAGTCTATGATTGTTGGACATTTGGGTTGGTTCCAAGTCTTTGCTATTGTGAATAGTGCCACAATAAACATATGTGTCGGGCACACTTTTCTCAGGACCTCTTGAGACTGTCCCCCCACCCCTGGCCATGGTCACTCATATTGGCCCAGAATAAACCTCTTTAAATATTTTACAGAGTTTGGTTTTTCCATCAACATAGCTAACCTTCATGAGTTTAACACACCTAACCTTAAACTATAATTATTTTGTATCATCTAAAAGCAGTCAGTAATGAAATCACCCCTGTTGTCTCAAACACGTCGTTTTGTTCAGATGGTTTATTTAAGAATTCAAAGAAGGTGCACAGGTTACATTTGACGGTTGTGTCTGTTAAAACTTAATCTGGACTGGGCATGGTGGCTAATGCCTGTAACCCTAACACTTTGGGAGGCTGAGGCTGGTGGATCACCTGAGGTCAGGAGTTCAAGACCAGCCTAGCCAACATGCCGAAACCCCATCTGTACTAAATATACAAAAATTAGCCAGGCGTGGTGGTGCACGCCTGTAATCCCAGTTACTTGGGAGGCTGAGGAAGGAGAATTGCTTGAACCGGGGAGGTGGAGGTTGCAGCGAGCCGAGATCGTGCCACTGCACTCCAGCCTGTGTAACAGGAGCAAGATTCCATCTCAAAAACAAAAAACAAAAAACAAAAAAAAACTTCATCTGGAGCAACCTCCTTCTCTACCTCCCCTTTTTACATGCTCCTAATTTGTTACTTAAGCTGGTTCTGTTTTCTTACAGAACATAAGATGTTCAACATTTGCTTCTTTGTTTCCTTGTGGTATTATTAAATTGCTTCTTTGTACCCCCAAATACATGTTCCAATTGGATAGTGTCAGTTTCCTGTACATTAATACTTTCCTTGAGCATAAACAAATAAGATGAAGGAATCTAGTGGGATGAACACAAGCTATTTTTTAAAAGACAGGCAGAAGTGTATTTTAATGATACTTTACCACTTTCTTGCTATATAACTTTGAATACATTATTTAACCTCTCCAAGTTAGTTTCATTGGTTTCCTTATGAGTATGCCAATAATTTCATGGAGTTGCTATGAAGATTAAATACGGTCTGTAAGAGACCAAATGCAATGCCAAGCACATATGATAAGCTCGATAAAACTGGCAGCTATTTATAGAGTTATTTCAGTGTACCCCAAGCTCCCATTTTTGATAAGGGTCTCCTAAAGGACAAATCTGCTTGCTACAATTATCAAGACTTTTGATTTATTTCCCATATCTTACAGATTATGAAAAGAACAGCTGGCTATCTTTTAGAAGAATCTAAATTATGAGTGAGTAGTGTCAAAAGACAAAATCGCAACAAATTTAGTTTAAAGATCTCAGTTGGCTTTATTTGCTATTCTAGAACCAGAAAACACTTCATTCCACAAAATAGAATCAGTGTTTCATGGAGCTGAGCCAAAGAGGTCAGCTTTATAGACAGAGAGCAGCCCAAGAAAGCAGAACCCAAGAACACAAAGTGAATTGTTCATTTCAAAGTGACTTTCCTTGTAAGGCAGGAGCAGGGAAATGGAACAATAGAGAAATAACCAATTGGTTAACATCACGTTACTTTTTATTGTAAGGATTAAAGCAGTTATCCCTTTCTCCTGATAGAGTCACATAACTTAGTTTCAGTTTGGCGACCTGTAACTACGGCACGAATGACAGCATTTTGATTTTTAGTCTAGTCTGTTAGGGCCTAGTGCAGGAGCTTAGTCCAAAACAACGGCCTCCTATAATTTTTAACAAGTAATTTAAAATAAACCCAATTTAAACCTAATTCTATTACATGGGGCAACTATTTACAGAGTCTTGACAAGGTGGTCTAGGCCAAAATACCTAACAGTGTGTATATGCATGGGAAGGAAAGAATTTATGAGCAAGATTTTATCTTTCAGCCCTCCCTGCTTACTGAAGGCAGGAGGGTACTCTGTCCAAGGACCCGTCGTCAGTCTTTCCTGGGGCAGAACAGTGGTTTTGGTGTCTTGGCAGGCAGCGTTCTGCTTATGAGGGGGTTTCTCATAAACTACCTTCCTCTGGGGGCTTTCTGAAGCTTCTTCTGAGTACTTGACGGGAAGCTGTCTCTCTCTTAACGCTGCTGTTGTTGCTGCTACCTCGGCATCTCTTGGCATGGTGGCATGTTGGCAGTAATGCTTCATTGCTAAAGGTTACCTACTTCATTTCTTCCATTTCAGACTGAAAGTGTGAAAGGAGCTATGATTACATAAATCTTTCATACTATTCTATTGGCATGATTATACTACTTGTTATATATGATACTACTATATGATCAGCATATACTTGTTACAAATGCAGAAGACAGAAATATGGCTATCTGCAATGTGCCAGAAACTAGGATGGTGGTTCTCAAAGAAAAGTCCAGTAACTCCCTGTATCAAAATCATCTGGAATGATAGTTAGAAATGTATATTTCTGGGCCTTGCCTGAGACCTAGGAAATCAAAATCTCTGGAAGATGGACTTAAGATTCTGCATTTTAACATTCATGGCATAGTTCGAAAATCTGTGAGATAATATGGGAGGAAAATTCCCCGAGTTGAAGAAGTTGTCCTAGAGTTACATGAGTATAAAATGCAGAAGTTGATATTTTAATCCAGGACTGCTCAACTTCAAAGACTATGTTGATTCCACTAAGCTACATTTCTTTTCTTTCTTTTTCTTTCTTTTTTTTTTGAGATGGAGTTTCATTCTTGTCGCCCAGGCTGGAGTGCAGTGGAGCCATCTCAGCTCACTGCAGCCGCCACCTTCCAGGTTCAAGCGATTCTCCTGCCTCAGCCTCTCGAGTAGCTGGGACGACAGACACGCACCACCATGCCCAGCTAATTTTTGTATTTTTAGTAGAGACGGGATTTCACCATATTGGCCAGGTTGGTCTCAATTTCTTGACCCTGTGATCCGCCCACCTTGGCCTCCCAAGGATTACAGGGGTGAGCCACCGCACCTGGCCTCCACTATGATACATTTCTAATTGCCAATGACAGTCAAATAATTTTCACTAAACCACTCCTACCAATTGTACATACGATTTAGCTTATTAATGAACTCATATATTTCCAATACCTTAGGATGCTTCATAATTTGTTTTTCCCCTTCCTTTCTGGTAGAGAGATTTATTGGAGTGGGGTATAGGCCATTCTTTCCCTTTAATCTCTAGTAGTTCCTTTGTTTACTTCCAACCCCCAGCCCCTCCCTCCCTTCCACCCTTTAATCTTTCTCCTTGTCCTTCTTCTCAAGTGAATGAATTTCCAATATCAAGTTCTAGCAAGTTTAAAATAAAAACTGAAAATGCAATGCAGAGCCTTGATACCATTTTGCAGAATATTTTTAGATTATTTGCATTTATTTACCACAGCTATTTTGTATCTGTGATATTGGAAATGGTAATCATGTTCTGATCATAACTCTGCCCCTGATTTAATGACAACACATGGAAAAGCTACGATTCCCCCTTTCCAGAAATTTAGAAATAGAAGGGAATGAAAAGACTGGAAACAAAGAAAAAGATCCACATTCAAACACTGGAGATTTATTCTGAAGACAGAGTCATATGATCTTTACCAATAATGAAACATGTCAAGGTGAATGTTATTAAAGTTCTGGTCATTTGTGGTGTTTAAGTTGTGTGAGGTCCATTTGTAACCCAGTTAGCAAAGAGGGAGATATCTGGCTTAGATTTCAGGAGCCTATAATCAGGTCTAGAGGCAGGGCAGCTTTCTGCATAAAACAGGCTTTTATCTGAAGTCCTGAATGAATGACTAGAAATAGGCTTCTCCTGATTGAAATTGTCTTGCTCCAGAAATACAATATGTATCTAGAATCCTGAAATGCAAGTCCTTGGGAGACAACAGGAGAGGACCTGAAGGAAAGAGAGCTGCAACAAGAACTGCCAACTTCCCAGTCTGTCTCTCAAAGAATTCTAAGAGCTAAGGACCCCAGGCTTGCCATGCAAATGAGCATATGCTAGGGGTTTTAAACCATGGTCGAGGGAAAAAGGCTTTCACTTGGTCTTTTCACATTTCTATTTTCAAGATTGCAGATTACATTTTCTGGTTTTTTTTTTAAAAGACATTTTCCTGTAGAATTATTTCTTATTAGGTCTTTCATTGTTTTATTAAATTGCAGGTGACTGAAGTTTGATGTACAAATGATCCCTTCACCCAGGTAATGAGCATAGTCTCCTGTAGGTAGTTTTTCAACCCTCCTTCTCCACCCTCTCCCCTCTAGTAGTCCCCAGTGTCTATTATCCCCATCTTTATGTCCAAGTGTACTCAATGTTTAGCTCCCACTTATAAGTAAGATCGTGCGGTATTTGTGTTATGTTCTTTTTGTTGGGGAAAGGAAACACTGGTGTAAAGAATTATTCTGAAATAAGGGATGTTGAATTTCATTTCTTCCTAGTTAGAACTACACAGATTCTTCTTCCCTCAGCTCTGTATCTTCCACCTGGCGGGACAGGATGTCTTCAGTCCCCTCTGTCTCTGCCAATTATGGTGGTTATACTTGGTTCTAGAGCTAATCCTGATTAAGCAAGGAAGTCTGTAGGCAGCAGGATGTCCCCTATAGTGAGACCTGGAATTAGTATTTGGTGCTTCTAGAGTAAGCCTTGGACATTTTCATGTCGACTAGACACACATTTCTCCTAATCAGTGTTTGTTCAGTGCACACAACTGGATAGCCACGTCACTTCCCTCGACAGCCCAGGAGCTCCTTTCCATTTTCTGAAGCTAAGTAGATTAGATTGCATCCATGACATGCACTTGGGTTTTCCAGCCCCCATGACATTTCCCATTTATCCGGGCTTCTGTTCCAAACTAGACCAACTGCTCTCCTACTTAACTCCAACGACTGCCATTTTGTTACAACTCTTGCTACAATGATCCATCTGCTGAATCTATTCCTTGGGGTCCACAGCCCTATGACAACAGGTTTGCCTCTAAAGAGCCAGACTCACACAGCTCAGTGAGTTTTACTAATTCAGTTTCTGCTTCCAGCCCAAATTATTAGTCCTATCATGTCTTGAAGCTGTACTACCTTAGTTAATGATGCTGACTTCCTTTGCCCCTTTTCACCCCAAAGTTATTTCCCCTATAAAAAGTAGTTAACATCATATCTGATCATCAGAGATCAACCCAAAATTCTTGCAATATACACTGTTTCAAAGTAATTTACATAAAAGAAGAAAATAATGTCTCATTACTATACTAATTCAGGTCTTACATGAAGAAATTAGGTTGACATCCAACTTTTGATGTAACCTTTCAGCCCAGATCTCTCTTGTAAGTTTCATATCCATATATCTAACTTAGATGTATCTACCTGGATGTATATCATGTATCAAACTCAGCATATCACACACTGAAACTCATACTTTTCACTTGTGTCCTTCCCTACTTCTTTCTCCAATGACAGTAGTTTTTTATAGTTCAATAATCCATAGTCTCTTGCCTAGCCTGACCTTGACCTGTGAAAAAAACAGCTAGCTTCTGCATGAAAAATAAAATACGGAGCATAAAACCTTTTACAGATTGAAAATAATGGGCCCATGTTGGATAAATTATGTTTTTGCTAACTACAATAGCAGTGTTTTAAACACTCAGCTAAAAAGTCTGCCATGTGGCAAATAATAAATAAAACAATATTTATTTTAACAAATATTTACTATCTGCTAGGCACTGTTCTAAGAGTTTTTAAAGTATTAATTCACTTAACACACATAATATTTTTATGAGGTAGTTACTGTAACTATATTTTTCAAATGAAGATAATGATTCACAGAGAGTTCAGAAACTAGTATAAGGTCACTGAACCAGGATTTGAGCCAGGTAGTTTGCTTCCAGAACTCAGGTGCTCAGCTACTGCACTGTGCTACTTCTCCATGTGTGGTGTAGAAACATGGGGAAAATATTTGTCATGGCAAAATTTTATTTGTTACCTTTAGCATTATTTACAAGTATAAAATATTATTCATATAATACCAGTCACGTAGAGTAGCTGAGTGGAGAAGTTATTATCATTGCAGAAACTACATATTGCAGAAATAATGTCTTTATAGAAGAGGGACTTTGCTTTTTCTATTCATATGTAAGAGACATAGAAGTGCTACTAGTGCACACTATTAACCTTACTCAAAAGGCTAACTACAGGATATCTTCTAAGAGGAATTTTGTCTACTGTATTTCTCTGGCACACATGGACTCAATACCTCATTGCTTTTCACTTGTGATGATGTCTTTTTTTAATTGCTCTACATCATCTATCCATTGAGGATGTTGCTTGATATGTGTCCTCTGCAAGTATATAGCAAGATTCTCAAAGCCAAGAGAAGTATCTTGCAATTTTTTTTTTTTTTTTTTTTTTTAGATGGAGTCTTGCTTTGTCACCAGGCTAGAGGGCAGTGGTGCAATCTCGGCTCACTCACTGCAACCTCCAACTCCCTGGTTCAAGCAATTCTCTTGCCTCAGCCTCCCAAGTACCTGGGATTACAGGCATGCACCACCACACCCAGCTAATTTTTGTGTTTTTAGTAGAGACAGGGTTTCATCATGTTGGGCAGGATGGCCTCCATCTCCTGACCTCGTGTTCCGCCTGCCTCAGCCTCCCAAAGTGCTGGGATTACAGGCGTGAGCCACCGCATCTGGCCCGAGAAGTATCTTGTATTTATATATTGCAATGAGACTTCTCTCTCACGTCTTCACACTAAAGCATCATATCCCTCCAGTTCTGAATTTCTCTTGAGCTTCACAATGTTCTTCTGAGCATTGAAGCAATATAATTTAACTATAATTTATAAAGCTGAATAAAGCTGTACATATATAATGCCCAGCAGCAGGTACCTCAAACTCTACATATCTCAAAACTCAAAGTATTTTTTTCCATCAAATCTGTGCCTCCTCAATATTTTCACCTTCAGTAGCAGAAATTTTTCACCCATGACTTTTCTTTCCCATTCACCAAATTTTAAAATCCCTCCATCACAAATGCCTCTTCTGCCACCTCTTTTTAATTTCCACTAGTCCTGACCATGTGCAGGTCATAATTATCTGCCTCTCAGACCACTGCAGTGGTCTTCTAATAGATTGCTCTGAATCCAATTTCTAATTAGTAGAATCCATCCTTTGTATTCCTCCCCATGATACATTTCCAAATATTGCTATGATGTACTTATTCAATCAAAATAATTTGTACAGAATGTAGTCCAAATTCTTTACCATGGCATTCAAGGATCTCCATATACTGGCCTTGGATTCCTAGCTGACTAGCTCATTGAGGTTAGGAGTATGTTTCTTAAAATATCTGGATAGAGCAGTAAGTTCTCTGTCTCCGTAGGTGTGTGTACGTTTATGTATACACATTTGTTTTACTGATGGAATCATTAACATTACCCTCATGCATCATGATTGCTTAGCTGGAAATGTTGTCAAATAAAAAACAGGGCAAGACAGTAGTTGGAGTGGCAAAAACACTGTATTCAGGAACTACTGCAATAAGAGAAAAGAGATCTCAATACAGAGCTGGGCTCAATTCCAAATACAGCATGGACAAGTGGGGATTTAAAGCCAAGGGGGCGTCGGGTCAAGTGGATGGAAACTTACCGATAGGAAACATCAGGGGTGGGAGGGTTCTGATTAAGCAGGCCTAATAGGATTATTGCTGAAGCCAGGCCAGGGTGGTCAGATACCAATGGTAGAAAATGAAGAATTTGATCAGGTATTGACGGTAATCAGGTATGAAGGGTTGGGGGTTCTCTCTCAACAGCCGTAGCGAGACTCTTGCTACAACTCGGTGATTCAGGCTCCACAGGATTGGAAGCCAAGGTCAAAGCCTAGTTGGAAAGAAGGCTTAGATGAGCCTGACCAAAGTTCAGCCAAGGAGAGTTTTTGCCAGTGTATTCACATTCCGTGTGTGTGTGTGTGTGTGGTGTGTCTGTCTCAGTACTACTCTAATTTATGAGGCAGGGGCTCCCCAGCCATCAGAGCAGTGTCACCATCTTTTGGGTAGAAGAGCAGACACAGAGACGGCCCACTGTGGACAGTTAACTAACTGGCTCTCTTTAGCATGGGAAAGGAAGGAGAGTCCTGATTTTCTTTCAATATACCTCAGGTATATTGATCTGACCCCCCAAATTACATAAGATCTGCAGTGATAAAACCATTACCCAAAAAACTCACTGTCTTTTACCGCTTATATCCTCAGCATTATCATCAACAATTGTCTTAATACAAGTTTGGAGGCAAAAAGAACGATTCACAACAAGTACGCATACAAAGGGGCCAAATACATTGAGCAGCAAAACTCCCAAAGCAGACACCGCCGGGGACCCGCTGGAGCGCTTCCGCAAATCTCGCGAGATACCAGGCAGCGATGCCTTTTGCTCCGTTTTCTCGTGAGAGCCCGGGGCTTCAGCTTCTCGTTTGCGGAGTCCGCGGCGGCGTTTCCTGGGGCAACAGCAATGGCGGCCTCCCTGCCCGAGCGGCTCTTCTCGCTGGAGCTGCTGGTGGACTGGGTGCGATTAGAAGCCCAGCTGCTGCCTCCCCTCGCTGCCGCAGTGGAGCAGGAGAAGGAAGAGGAGGAAAAGGAGCAGGGGGAGGCCTCGTCGCCGCGCGGTCTGTGCCCCGCCGTGGCCTTCCGCCTGCTGGACTTCCCCACGCTGTTGGTTTACCCTCCTGACGGCCCGGGCGCTCCCGCCCCCGAACCGTGGCCCGGTGTCATCCGCTTCGGTCGCGGCAAGTCCTGCCTCTTCCGCCTGCAGCCTGCTACCCTGCACCGCCGGCTCCTGCGGACCCCGCTTGCCACCTTGATTTTGCAGCTGCCCCCTGGGCGCCCGACGCCCACCCCGCAGCTCCTGGGGGCCTGCGACATTTCGCTGGCCACCGCAGCGCACAGGGTCGTGGGGCCGGCCGCCTCCGGATGCTCCCACCGTCACCGGGGACGTTTCCCCCTGCATAATCGAGTGGGTGAGCGGACTGGGGACATTGCACTGGCCTACCGCCTGACTGACCTGGGAAGCCGCCTGCTGGGCCAACTTGAGCGGCCCCTCACCTTCACCCCCACAGGAGGAGGAGCGGAGGTCAGTCCCCAAACCCAGCAGGAAAGACAGCAGCTACAGCAGCCAGCCTCACAGCCAAGCCCAAAAGAGGCTGATAGGCCGCTGGGGGAGTTAGAAATCCTAGAGGCACAGAAGGATTTGAAGGAAATGGTTTTCCAGAGTAAGACCGAATGTGATAATGTGGGTTCTGTGGAGAATGGCAAAACCAATTCTGTTGTTACATGTTCAAGTGCTGGCAATGGGAGAAATGTTAGCTCCCTAAATGAGGAAGTCACAGAATTGGACACGGAGACCAATATATTTTGCCCTCCTCCTTTGTATTACACTAACTTGACCCAAGAAAAATCGCCCCCTGCGCAGGCTAAAATCACCATTGAGCCTCAAATGAATGTACCTGAGGAATTGGATGGTGCTTCTCCTGAAAAAAAGCGTGTAAATCCCCCAACACACAGGAGTTGTCTAAAACATCCAAGTTCTGCAACACATGAGCATCCTCCAGTGCTTGTAAATCCTCCACATATTCACAATATAGGAGCAATTAATCAAACATGTCAAACTGAACAAAATCGAATTAATACAATAAGGCAGTTGCCTTTGTTAAATGCTTTGTTAGTTGAGTTGTCCTTGTTATATGACCAACCTGTGACAAGTCCTGCTCATATACATCCTCACCTAGCCTGGTTATATAGGACTGAGGATAAGAAGTCACCCGAATCTTCTGCCAAATCCACATGCCAGTCTGAATCCAAGAAGGATAAGCGTTCTATGGGGGGATGTGAAAAGTCAGTGAGTCTTCAGTATAAAAAGAACCAAATTGAAAACTGTAAGGAAGATAAATATTCTGAAAAGAGCAGTGGTGCCCTCCATAAAAGAGTTCCAAAAAGGAGGCTACTTTATGGCTTAACAAATACACTAAGACTACGTTTAAAGCTGACAAATCCTGATATGTTGGTGGTACATGAAAAAAGAGAACTATATAGAAAAACACAATCACAAATGTTGGGTACAAAATTCAGAATTCCATCATCCAAAGTTAAACTATTAAGCTCTGCAAAACAAAGTCAGAAGCCACAACTGCCTAAAGATAAGTATTTAGATTCAGATGCATCTTTTACTGAAAGTAGTGATACCTCAAGACAAATCAGTGGAGTTTTTGATGATCCCAGCACAAGTAAAGAAACTAAACTGAAATATGCAACTGAAAAAAAGACAGTTGATTGTAGTAAAAATAGAATCAATAATGTTTCGTTGGAAGAAGTGAGTCCTGCAGATTCCATTATTCCAGAAAGGCTTACCCCTACAAATATTCTGGGAGGAAATGTGGAAATGAAAATCCAAAGTCCATGTGTTTTCCAACAGGATGCTGTTGTTGACAGAATTATAGATAAGGAAATAGATATTAGACAGGTCAAAACCACAGATAATGACATTCTTATGGCTGATATAAGTGACAAGAGACCAGGTAAAAATAGTTGCTATGAAAACATCTCAGAACTGAAGTATTCAGATGATTTATCTAGCCCTTGCTATTCTGAAGATTTCTGTACCACTGAGGACACCAGCAGAAGTTTAAAAGCTCATGATAGCAGTTCAAGGACAGAAAATCCAAAACGTAGTCAATATACAAGCAAGTCTAGTGACACACGAGTGTCCAAAAAGAAAAACAGTAGTGACAGGAGTTCTATCCTTAGCCCACCTTTTTCAGCCGGGTCACCTGTACACTCACACAGAAAATTTCCTATTTCAAAGACTCAGGATAAAAGTTTGGAGGAAGCATCTAGTATCTCTGCTAGTGATTTATCTTCAACACATTGGACTGAAGAAAAAGAAAACCAGATAGATCAAAATAGTATGCACAATTCTAAAATTACAAAGAGAGGTCAAGACATCTCTGTTAAAACAAGAAGTAGTTGGAAATCTTTAGAAAAAAGCCAGTCACCACGAACATCCCAAGTGAGTTCTTACCTGCTTTCAAATGTGTCCGAACTTAATGTCCTGGATAGCAGTACATCAGATCACTTTGAAGAAGACGATGATGTTGGTTCACTAAATATTTCCAAGCAATGCAAAGATATTTGTGAATTAGTAATAAATAAACTTCCAGGATACACAATGTAAAAATACATGCTTTTAAAAAACTTTCAACAACCTATGTGTACTGTTAGTGAAAAAAATTTTAAAGCTGTTTTAGTTCATGAATTATGTGAATAATTTTTTAAAGAAATATGAATGTTACTCCTTTGATGTTTAAATGGTATTTTACCATTAATCTGATAATATTGATTATTAAATCGTATAAACAGATTTCTTTTTAAATTGTTTAATCATAAGAATAAAAGTGTATCTTTCTAAATTGTCTCTTTTAAAGTGTCTAGTCTACAGTATTGATCATTCTAAAGCTGACTTCATGCACACCACTGAAAAAGAAGGCTAGTTAGTAAGGACAGCCTCAAATTTTAATTGGAACGAATTATTTAACAAATATAGAAGACTTACTGTGTTAGATGCAGAAAGGTGCAGAATCTGTCTATTTATGATAGAGCCCTTGCTGTTTTAAGAGCTTACCGTTGTATGTAGATAAGAAGTCTTCCTTTACATATACATATCCCATATCCCCAATAGGTGAAGTTGCTTTTATATGCTGTCATAGTGCTCTCCACCTTTTCTTTGTAAGCCACAATTTGTGTGATTACTTGATTAAACTTTATCTTCCGCTAGGCTTCAGTTGTGTGATGGGATCATATTTGTTTTACACATCAGTACATTTTTGTATCTAGCACAATTCCTGGCATGTGGCTGCAGTGCAATAAAAACATTTGTTGAAGAAAATGAAGCCCAGGCATTTAAAATACCTAATGGGAGGATTTAGAATTAAGCAGCAAAAATAAGCAGATTCCCTAAAAATAAACCTGCAGAAAATCCTTACTGGAGATACGTTTGACTGTAATATTTTTGTTTTGCTTGACATAAATATCCTTCAGGTGTTCTCTGAAATATTTGGAAAGGGAAACTTAAAAAGGTATCTTTTATACAGTTTCTGATATAGGAGTTCAGTTTCTTGTCATTTCAGTTTGTTCAATGGTTATTTTTAGTGTATGAAAATTTGTTTTTATGAAATCCAGTGATAATTTATAATTTATTCCATAGGTTTTATATTTAGACTTTATTCTGTGTTCAAATATTTTCATATATTTTCTTCTAGCTGTGTTATACTTTAATTTTTAGACTTTTTAATATATCTAACGTTTTTGAATGTATGAAGTAAGATTCTAATTTCCTTTCTTTAGAGGTAATTAATTATATAGGTATTCTGAATGATCATAATACTAGAATATAGATGGTAAAAAGAGAGAAGAGGATGTTACATTTTGGGGAGCAATGTGAATAAAAGAATGATGATGGGAATGAGCCTGATACATTTATGGGACAATTTAAAATATTATCTTGAATAGAATGATAGATTCAGGCTACAGAGTGGTAGAAAAGACACTTGTTGAGTAAGGAAAATGCCAGATTACAGAAAGCCTCAAATGCTGAGTATAATAATAGAATTCTAAGCAATAGGAATAACATTATTTTAGGTTATAAATGAGCACTAGTAAGTAGTCATGACATATTGAAAATTTTAAATTATTGAAAATAATAGGCAAATTATATCAGTAAAAGTTTTGAAATATGAAAGGTTTCTGTGGCTAGTGGCTATGATCTTAATTTTTCTAAAATATAAAACATGTAGTATAACATTTCACAAAATCAAAATATTGTAATGCCAGGTATTGTAACTAGATGTTTAATGATGTCAACTGTGTAAATTGTTTAATAGCAATTTGTCATTACTATGGAAGAGACAATAAAAATATAAGCAATATCAGAATCATCAAAGAAATAATTCCTTATAAACCAACGTTTTATTTGGTAGAGAGTAAGTCATTGTCTGTGGTAAAAATAGGTAAAATGATTAATTTAGCATGTCTAAGGTACAGCAAGACCAAAGAACTAATGCACTTTAAATTACGGAACTGAGTAGCTGAATCTGCTTCTCTTTGAGTTAATCCATGAATACTTATTTCTAGAATTGTGATAATTTTTTCTTCTAGTCAAATTCTAGTGAAAATATCTGTTTTCATGTATTCAGTCCTTCCTATTACATTCTACAAATTCTAGTCCATGTTTTAATTCTACAATCTATAAGCTTATTTTAAAAGAATTTTGTAATAGATACTATTCATGGAGCCTTATTTATCTCCTTAGTTGCTTAAAATTATTGAAACATGAAATAGTATTTCAAGTCACAAATAAGGGAGACTGTCATTTCATTGTAAAACCAAGCTATTGCAAACCTTCCAAAAGGTCTCCTGAATATCATGGGTATCTAAACTGCTATGGACAAAGCCGAGTGGGAGAGGGTCTAAAATGCAAAGTGAGCCACAGAAAAGATGTTAAGACCTACCTCTATGTAATGTTGAAAGTTTACAGCTTAGGAACCAACTGCCAGTAATAAGTCCTCTGAACTGTTCCCAAAAACATTTGCAGAGGGCTGTGCAGATGCATACAGTACAGTGGGTTTTTTCCCTTCACTCATATGCATGCTATTGATGACATTTTCAGATGCAAAGAACAATGATATTAAACTTCTATCATGCAATTATTGTGGCCTTCTGCTGAGAGCCACTCCTTTACATGTCAATTAATTTAGATTTTTCTTCATGTACAAGCAGTGAATTTAGTATGGAATTACAGTTAGGAACCAGACTTTTATTGGTAGCAAAATATAGGTCAAGACTGTTAATTAAAAAACCCAGCTTTTAAATTACCACACTGTATTGTTGGCAAGGCAAATAAATTTCGTAACAAAGCAACATATAAATAATATTTAAATTTCCTGCATCAAACTGTCCTTGGGCCTAGAGAAAGACATTTTTCAGTCGGTTTATGTTTTAATTTAGATTTAAATATTTAGGGAGTTGTACAGAATGACAATACATAGGCCAAAACTTGCTGAGTCATTCTTTTCTTATTTTTAACCTAAAACAATACAAGGAAAACTTTACTTGGTCAAGGACCAAGGCTTTCTTAAGTGATTTTCTCTGGAGACCTAACTGTGATGCCTGGAAGTAACAGACTTCAGGAGGATCTTCATTAGATTGGAGTGCCAAGCCTTTGTGTTAGAAGTATTCCCTTGTCTTTAAAAACTCTTCTCAGATCTCTGTTATACTGAACTATAATTCTAGAAAAAAATTAGAAAACTTAGGTAAGAGGTTTTGCTTCAAAACTGTGTACTAAGGAAAGGTTATAGTGTTTTCCTTCCAAAATTCCACTGAATTTTGGACCGACGTAAAAATATGAATACATCCAAAGTAGCCTTGGAAAACAAGGAAAATGCTGGTGGTGGACAAGACACCCAGTTTGAGGAACTTCTGGAAGACACAAAGCAGTTGGGATTATGTTGATGAAAAAATTGGTTACAAATCCACTCTTCAACACAGCCCCATGAGAGTGCTTCTGGAGAAATGAGAAGATGGTATTTTCCAACAGAGCCCCAGATAAAGTTCAAGCTGGTTGGCAGGGCTTGGGCATAGGAGCAGGTTAAGGGACAACTGAGGGAAAAGCAGAACCCTGAGTACAGGGAAGGAGCTGGGGTGGGCTCAAGGTTAACTACTAGAATAAGTATTGGGACCAAGGAGAAAAACTATTTTTCACCTTTGACACCAAAACATACATTCAAACTGTCTCAATGTTATTGGAACGACTACTAACCCTCGTGGCAAATTAAAATGGTATAAACCTGGTCATTGGAGACAGACAAATGGTGTTTGCCTCCTTGATTATTTTACTCCTTGGAGACTTTCTTCATCATAGAACTGGTTTCAGGATTGAGTCAAATAACATATATAGCATATATGACAGTGAGTGTGAGTGAGTATTAGGTGATGTATTTAATGATATTACAAAGAATGCACCGTGGTATCTGTATTCCAGCCTATGGGGATGTATTTTCAATTAAAACTTCAGTCAAGAAATCAAGTGTTTCTTCCAGAAAGTTTAAACAACTTTCCTATAGCATAGCAAGGCAAAAGAAGTCCATGGTGATAAAAGAGGCAGCACAGACTTCTGGCCAGGCAAGAAGACTTTAGGTCACAGAGCACAGCCACAAAACCAAGCAGAAGGAGGAGCCCTTCTCAGACTATTAAGCAAAATGGGGCCTCTAGCTTTGTGCAGAGTACTTAGGAGAGGGGACTACAAAATGTCCTTACTATACAGAAAGAAAGGAAACACTGATCCAGGTCCCCAGTAAAGACAAAATTTTCTAAAAGAGCAAGAAAGTGGTGTATCAGTGCTGGGAAGCATATGTTTCCCTGCAAATCTAGGTAAGTAGCCCCTCCTATAGGAGGTTGTTTTAAAACCTCCTAAACAATTTTTTTTCCTGTTTATATATTCCATGTGTTTTCATAGTAGGTACACAAAAAATGTTTATTCTTTCCTTTGAATACCTTGAGGTCTGGGGTGGGGATGGGGTGAGTGGGGAAGGAGCTGTCATAATGCATCATAATAAAATAGGTAGAAACTTACAGAACGAGTTGGGAAGGGATGAGACTTAGCTTTCAGGCCGGATACTGTAACTGAGTAGTAGAGCCCTTGGTAGCAGAAATCCATGAAAAGATTTGGGTTTTAAATTGAAAGGAAGTTTGTGCTTTCCAGGAACAGGGCAGCACAGGAAATTAGATGAGCTCCTGAGCAATAGTGAGACAAGGTAACAGCTAGAGGTCATATTCAGAAAGAACATGGAAGAGAAGAGGTCCATGAGTCAGTAAGTCAGCTGGTTACTGCAGGATCAGAAACCTATACTTGTAGCTTGACTATTTAGGATACTCTATGTTGTGTCCCTTTGTATGTGCTTCTTGTTTTTAATATCATTCTTTTTGAAGGATCTTCTAGTTGATCCATACAAGCAGTAGGAAATGACTTTGGTTGTAGCTATAATTGAGCAGAAACCCTAAAGGGAGAGCAGCATATCCCTAGAGTCTACATTATCAAAAGACTGAGAAAAAACATATAGGGGCTTTTAGAAAGTCCCTTCTTTTTACCCAAAGATTTCTCGTTCAGCTTTTCTTTACTGAAGACCTTGGAGCACTTCATATTTTGTTTTATTAAGGGAAGCTGTTCAGTCACAGAGAGTCTCACACCCATCAGCTGCCTTGAGTACTGTATCTCATTACTTACAATTTCAGTGTCAACCTTGTGGAGTGAATTGGGACTGAATTCTGGACTCAGAATGACATAACAAATAGTGGATTGGTTTAGATACAGAAGAGTCTATTGTCAAAAGAGTTGGCCTGAAAATTGTTTCTTGCATATCCAACATTTTTAAGACTATTTCCAAGTACTTTTGGATAGTGTTTATTAACCTGAGGGAAAAGATCTTTGTAATCTCCTGAGAAAGTCCAGCATGGGCGACAAAAGCGAGACTCCATCTCAAAAAAAAGAAAAAAAAATAGTCCTGAGTATGAACATGCATGCTTCTTGTTAGCAAAGTACTCTGTATCCCTGATATTCTCTGTAATGGCCAGAAGCCGAGTATGTCAGAGGGCAGAACTTACATTTTCAGGGGAAACTTCCTTCCATTCTAGTGCTTCTTTTCTACAGTGATTTCTTGGTGCCCTCTTCCTACCTCACCGATCACAGTGTGAGTTCCTACTGTCAACCTCTAAAAACCAGTGTGAGAGGCAGGATCTTACTACAATTATGGCTTCATTTTTCATTGGCAAATAGGATTGCTAATAATTTGTTGATGTGTTGTTGTCATTAATTTTAACACTAATGTCTTCTTATACTGAATAGCACTTTACAGCTTATGAAGGACTTCCACTATTTCACTTCATCTTTACCAGAACCTTGTGAGCTAAGTATTAATATAGATGAGGAAACAGGCTGTTTTCCATATTCATTGCCTTTCTCACTTTCATAGAGAAACTGAAAGACTTTCAGCATAAATCTCAGAAAAATAGTGTTTCTTCAATCCTTATAATATCATTTCCAGAATCAGAGTCTGTCATTAGATTAAATTCCAGTTTATTTTATTTTGTTGTGGTAAGAACACTTAATATGAGATCTACACTTCTAGCAAATTTTTAAGCATACAATTCATTCTTGTTGACTGTAGGCACAGTGTTGCACAGCAGCTCTCCAGAGCTTATTAACCTTGCTTTGACTGACACTTTATGCCCAATGATTAAAAATTTCCCATATCCCCCTCATCTCAGCCCCTGACAACCACCATTCCATCCTTTGATTTTACACATCTGACTATTTTAGATACCTTGAGCAGAGGACCCACCTAAGCAATGCCTGGACTTATGACTCATGAACACTATCAGAAAACATGGCTGTTGTTTTAAGCTGCTAATTTGTTATGCAGCAATGGAAAAATAATGCAAGTGGCCAATGAAAAACACCATGGCAAATCAAGAGGGGGAGACTTTGAAAGAAAGGAAAAAGCTTTATATTTTAGGTACTTTAAGAAAGATCTCTTTTTATTCCTTTTTTGAGCAATAAGACCTACATTTTCATTTTTGACGGAGTGCCACAAATTGTATAGCTGGCCCTGGTTGTTACTCCAAGCTGGTAGAGGCAAATCCAATTGCTTACAGGTTTTCCATTGTGTTATCCAAGTACATATAGTATTTGGCACTACCTTTGTGGACGTAGTTATGTGTATCATACTGGAGCATTCTCTGTTGGGGGCTACACATTTTCTCTTCAGAATCTAGAACATTATCTTTAAAATTTTAATTTTACAGTCTGAATTAAAATGCCTACATTTCACACTACTGACAAATTTGGCTTCTAACACTTGTATACAGGATTACTCATAGCAACTCTCGGGAGGTAGAGCTAATGTGATTCTGCATACAGTATTTTCAGTACATAACATGAAATTATTGAACAATACATAATCATTAACTGTCTCTATTCTTGTCAGTTACGGTGATTTCCAAGGATTTTTATAAAGATTGGCTTTTTTTTTTTTTTTTTTTTGAGATGCAGTCTCGCTCTGTTGCCCAGGCTGGAGTGCAGTGGCACAATCTCGGCTCGCTGCAAGCTCCGCCTCCCGGATTCACACCATTCTCCTGCCTCAGCCTCCCGAGTACCTGGGACTACAGGCGCCCGCCACCACACCCGGCTAATTTTTTGTATTTTTAGTCGAGATGAGGTTTCACCGTGTTAACCAGGATGGTCTCGATCTCCTGACCTTGTGATCCACCCGCCTTGGCCTCCCAAAGGACTTTCTTAATAATATTTCTTTAGCACTAGTTGCAGACTTCTATAGTAGTGCTATGCCCTTCAAACGGGTTGTTTTGCTGATGTTCTTGGGATATGTAAGTGTAACCAGTATGGCCCCCTGCACAGTGTGGGGTATAAATATAACAATCCCCCTTTTACATTCCCGTGGATTATTCTAGCTCCATATATTTATGTTAGCAGGAAATCCAGCACCAAGCTTTTATGAACTCCATCATCCTAAATGGTCCAAGATCCTGAGAAGCTTACTTGGCCTTATTTGCATGGTTGCTCTTGCTTACAAATGCCAGGCCATGTTGCCCACCAACTAGGCTCGGTTTTCAACTGCTGTGGCTTCTATTGCTGTGACACAGTGTTGCATCTAAAGACCAGTTGCCTCCCTGGTTCTGATTGCCACACAGATCTCCAAGGTACAAGTGATTATGGTTTTTACTCACAAGCTAACATTTATGGGGTGGTTGGGTCTGAAGTTGTCTTAAAGGCCTTCGTCATCATGATCTATATATTCTGTGTGGAACAAGGATCACTAGTACAGGTTCTTACTTTCCTTGTTTTCTTTGGGTTTTTAAGGTCCTTTCCTACAAGAGAACTTTGACTGACATTATCCTAAAACCTCAGAGTTCCTAATAATTTTAATCATCTAAAGACAAAGGGTCATGGGCTTTATCTTATTCCTCACTGAAGCCTACTTAACTCCTACTTAACTCCATGCAAATTTACTTTCCCTCTCTCCATTTCCACTGAATCACAAAAAGAATCTGAGATTTGTAGGCCAATAGATGTTGTCTTAGTTCATTTATGCTGCTATAACTGCATGCCACAGACTGGGAATTTAGATGAACTGAAGTTTATTGGCTCACAGTTCTGGAGGCTAAGAAGTACAAGATTGAGGGGCTGGCACTTGGAGAGGGACTTCTGCTGCATCATAGCATGGCCAAAGGTGAGTGACCAAAAGAGAGTCAAAGGGGGACAAACTCATTTTTTTATAAGGAATCCATTCCCATGATAATGACATGAATCTATTCATGAGGACAGAGCCCTCATGGCCTAACCACCTCTTAACCGTCCTTCTTCCTAATACCATTCCAACGGCAATTAATTTCAGCATGAGTTTGGAAGGTGACAAATGTTCAACCCATAACATATGTTATTCTACTTCTATTTACATAACCAAGAGTGACCTTTATAGTGTTATGGGAAGAGTCCAATAACTTTCCTTGCAGAGTTTTCTGTGTCCCCTTATAGAAAAGCATTTGGCAGTGCTAACTTAAATAAATAAAATTAGGTTTACCTGTGCCAACTACCTGTACAGATGTGTATGTTGAGAATGTCTTATTTAATTTTTTTCTCCCTAATCACTAGCAAGGAGGCTAGCATAGTGCCTTCACAAAATATATTGTCTCAGTCCATTTGTGCTGGTATAATAAAATACCACAGACTGGGTAATTTATTTAAAAAACAGAAATTTATTTCTTACAGTTCTGAAGGCTGAGAGTCTAGTATCCTGGCACCAGCAGGTTCAGTGTCTGGTGAGGACCCAATCTCCAATTCCAAGATGGTACCATGTTTCTGTATCCTCTGGAGGGGATGAATACTGTGTCGTTACATGGAAGAAGGGACAGAAGAGCAAGAGAGATGAACTCCCTTCATCAGGCCCTTTCATAAGGGCACCTAATTCCATTTATGACATGACTCAATCACCTCCTAAAGGCCACATCTCTTCATATGTTGCATTGGAGATTAAGTTTTAACATGAATTTTGGAGCAGACGAAAACATTCAAACCATAGCATATATGCTTCATGAATGTAGGTGGAATTGAATAGAAACAATAATCAATAGTAGCATAAATTCTTATCTTACAAATTAGGGTGTTTCATACTTTGTCTACCTCACTGCTTAGCTAAGAGTTACTCTGCTATCCAGAAATTTGGAGGTTGGACACTGGGAATAATGATCCATTAAACTAGCTTGCTTAGTCCCTTGCTATCTCAAGGTGTAAACCAAGACAAAACTATTTTGATAATCCCTCAAACCAATCCACTTGGCTGATAACGTTTGGATCCACCTGGCTTAAGAATGGAGATGACCACAGACCAGGGTGATATCACTGCCCATTCTTGATGCTGCCCCATTGTCTGAATTTACTCTTGGGATAAGTTATGCAAACTGACTTCCCCCAGAAAGATGCACTTTTGTAGTGGATGTTTTTCTGGCTGACAATGATTCCAACATATGGCACCTCCTAGGAGACACCAGAAGATTGAAACGCTCTGATCTCCATGCTTCAACTGCGTTCCTTCAAATAGCTTGGTTATAAAACCCATAACAAATAAAACTTCCTTTAACACTATCAGAGTGTTAGGAAGAGCTAGACTGTGGTGTATATTTAGACCACTTTGTACCTGAATTTAAATTTTAACATCTCTTTGTAGGCAACCAGTTTCACTGTGTGCACTATACAGAACGAGAATGCAAATGAATGTGGTCCCAGTAGCTTGTTTTTATTATGTAGTATTTCAAACATTCAGACGAATAAATAACACAACGAACTCCTGTGTACACATCACCAAGATTTAACTCAGTGATGATACTGTGCTGTGTTTTCAGTCTTTCTCTTTCTCCCTCCCTCCCTTATTTTCTCATAAATAAACAGTCACAACTGAAAGTCTCTTGTTTCCCCTCCCCATTGCTTTGGCCTCCCTTCCAAGGAGTAACTCTTGCTCTAGGCTTGCTGTATTTCCTTCCCATTTCTACTGGGGGATGCATAGGTTGTTTCCAGATTTCCCTTAATGGAAAGAGTGCTGCAATTCATACTCTTGTCTCTCTGTTCACATGTGCTCGAATTTCCTTAGGGTTTTATATGTAGAACTGGAATACCAGGCCCTAAGTTATGCATATCTTCAACATTGCCAAATTACTCTCCAAAGCAGTTGAACCATTTACCATGCCACTAGCAGCATGTGAGAGTTCTTGTTTCTTCACCTCCTAGCCCAAAACTGGCAAAGGATAGATGTTTTCATTTTTACAACTATATATTTAACTACCCTAGCTTTACAGTCAGTCTTGATATTCAGAGAGAAAAGCCTACCCTCTATTTTTCTTCCTTTTTTATGCTAAGCCAGCAGTTCTCAAACTTTTGGTCTCAGGAACCCCTTACATTTTTAGAAACTACTGAAAATTCCAAAGAGTTTTTAAAATGTGGATTATATCCATCAATATTTGCTCTATTAGAAATTAAAAGTTTAAGATATTTAATGCTTATTTATGAATTCATTTAAAAGTAATATTAGCAAACCCATTGCATGTTAATATAACATTTTTAAAATAAAGGTAATAAATTTTCCAAAGCAAAGATTTAGAAGAATGGCATTATTTTACAGTTTTGCCATTTTAAAAAATGCCTGGCTTAATAGAAGATAGGTAGATTATCGTATCTGTTTAATTGAAGATAGCTAGAGCCTCCTACCTGCTTCTTCATTCAATCTATCATGATATCACATATTATGTAGCCTCTGGAAGACTCCACAGTACACTAATGAGAGAATGAGAGTGAATATGGCAAATAACGTTTCAGCATTATTATGAAAATGGTTTTGACCTCATGGACCCCATCCTGACCCTTCCCAGAAGGTTCTTGGGAACCCCTAAGAATTTCTAATCACACTTTGAAAAGTGCTTTTCTAGACTCTTTTTGGCCCTTTTTCTTCCATGTGAATTATGGGGTCACTTTATAAAGATCAAGGAAATAGATTTCTTAACCTATTGAAGTGATTTGTCCTTTAAGGGTTGGTAAAACTTGCCTATAAACATGTCTGGGCCTTGTGATTCTTTGTGGTAGAACTTGCTGCTCACATTGTTTGGGGACTTGATTTTATTAATATATGATTAAAAATGTCAATTGGACTGCTGTTGTTTCCTAAAGTTTTAAAATGTAGTGTACTTTATATACTTTTGTAAAACATGTACAGTTGTTTAAAGTTTTTTTTTTTTTTTTTTTGAGAAGGGATCTCACTCTGTCACCCATGCTGCAGTGCAGTGGCGTGATCTTGGCTCACTGTAACCTCTTCCTCCCAGGTTCAAGTGATTCTCCTGCCTCAGCCTCCCGAGTAGCTGGGATTACAGGCATGTGCCACCATGCCTGGCTAACTTGTTGTATCTTTAGTAGAGACAGGGTTTCACCACGTTGGCCAGGCTGGTCTCGAACTTCTGACCTTGTGATTGACCCACCTTGGCCTCCCAAACTGCTGGGATTACAGGCGTGAGCCACCGTACCTGGCCTAAAGATTTTTTAAAATATGATTTTGAAAAGTTAAAAGGAGTCAAAGATTGTCTATTACTTTCACTGACTCCAATGAACACATTTCTGTATTTATTTTACTGACCTCTCAGTTGCATTCAACATACTTACCTACTTACTATATCTTCTTCCACTTTCTGTTCCTGCATTTCTTGGCATCCCGCTCTTCTAATCCCTACCTTTCTAGACTCTCACTCTACATCCAAATACTGGATTCTAGCTCTTACTCCTGCTCTTTTAAATCTCTCTCTAAACGGTCTCAGTTATCTCATCTCTCCTATTGCTTTAAAAACAACCTAGATGCTGATAACTTCCCTATTTTAATTTTCAACACAAATCTCCTTTCTGAGTTGTAGACTCACATTTCTCCCTGAAATATCAATTTATATTTCACAGGTGTCTCAAACTTAATGAGTACAAAATGTGACTTTTGATTCCCACTCCCCAAAATAGTTCCTCTACTAGTTATCGGTACTGAGCATTCTCCATTTACACCCTCTATTTTCTCTGTACCTTTCTCCACCCTGCTTTGAGCCCAGGATGCTGCTACCTGTATAGGCTGCATTAGTGGTCAACTTTGGATTTCGGCTTCTATTTCGGGTTTGTTGGTGGTGGGGTCGGGCAGGAGATTGGAGGGCAGGAGGAGAGAAAAGTTGGGGTATTGAGTTCTCTGCCTCCCTTCTTGCCAGCCTTGAGTTGGTAGTGGCTGCATTTCTACATATAAGTCATAAGTTTCATGGAACTTTTTTTTTTAGCTGTGGCTACAACTACAACTCTCAGTTTCAGGAAGCGACTACTCCACTTGCCCTTTCAGACCTAGGAAGGATAATGGCTTCTTGCATTGGTAGTTCTGGAGTCCTTCGCCATCCCTTGTTTGTTTCTCTTAACTCTGTCCACTGCTTTGTAAATAGCGCCTGCTATTAAACTTTCATCAGTGATCTTGTCTGAGTGTACCATCTGTTTCCTGCCAAGATCCTGACTGATGCATCTTCCCAGTTTTGGAGAGCCACCACCTCTCTGATGACTTTAGCCAGAAAACTGGCATCATTGTCCCTTCTATTCACCTTCCACATCCAATCCATCAACCCATCCTGGTGGCACTGCTTCCTACCCACACCTTGAAATAAGCCATGGCTAAGTGTTACGCAGCCTCTTTACTGTTCTTCCCATTTTCAGCTTTGCCTCATTCAATCTATTCACTGCATGGCAGACAGAGTTATCTTTAAAAATATCTATCAGGCTGTTAATTCTTCACTGCTTAAAACACATGAATGGCATTCTTTTAGTATTTTAGTTCTTTTAGTTCTTTCTTTTAGTTCTTTTGGATTTTCAGTAAAATCCATATTCTTGATCATAGGCTTACAAGCCCCCATATGGTCGGATCTCTACTTGCCTCTCCAAATGCACCTCATATCTCACTCCAACTTGCCCTCTGATGTTCCAGGCACACCGTCCCCGCTGTTGTTCCTTAAACATGGAGAACTCATTTACACCCCAGGGCCTTTGCTTGAGCTGTTCCCCTTGCAGGGAACTCTCGATCTCCTACATGGAGCACTTATTACTCTGCTTTTCACATGCTCTTCTCATCTTTTAGGTTTCTATTTAAATGTCACTTCTTCAGAAAGGCATTATGAAAATCCTATCAAATTAAGTTTCTCAATCTCACCTTGCCCACACCACATTATTTTCTGTCATTGCATTTGTTAATTCTTTTATAGTGTATTACAACATATAATATCAATAATATGTTATAATATATAACATTATTTTTTGCATTCAATAAATATTTGTTTAATGAATAGATACTTAGGCATTTAAGTGAGAAAAAAGTAGTGTTTTTTAAAAAAGTGTTCACAAAAAAATGGCAATGGAAACTGAAGAGAGAATTTTCTTTACAATAACAACAACAAAGATTTACTCTCCCTATATATGTTTTTCCTCTTTTCCCTTGAGAAAATGATCAACATTTAGATGTTCTTAGCCTGTTAAGGATCCAGAAAAACCACTTAGCTGCAGAGAAAATTTCAATTACACAATGGAGATTAAAGTTTCAGTACTTGGGAATAATTATAAAGATGTTTTCCATTATATGTGTTCAAGAAAGTAAAAAAGAAAGGCATTAAAACTCAATGGAAAAGCATTTCAAATGATAATCAATTTATTATCTTTATTGCAATCACAGGAAAATTATTTCAAAACCTCACATCTTGGGTCTGAGGCCCAAAGACAAATCACTTAACGGCATGGTTAAAACTCAATAATTAAAAAAAGCCTAGATTGAGCAGGAACATTTTAAAACATCATGCTATTACCAAAACCATTAAATGAAGGGATAACATTTGGCTAATCATTGAAACACACAGTGATGTTTTCTCCTCTGAGATGCATTTGTTATTTGCACAACTAACTTACCACTTAGAATTCTGAGTCTTTAATTGCAATTATTTTTCATGTATCTGTAGTTTATTTCTTGCTTCTATGTGATAATTTTGTGGCTAGGAATGCATTTAAAACGTCTTTTTATTCTCTAAATAACCTTCTAGAGGACTGTAGTGAACATCTATTAATTTTACCACCTAGAATCCCTTTACTTTTCTTTAGCTATAACAGTTTACTGTAATTTTCCTCTGGGAAAGCTCCTCAATCACTTCTCTTGAGCATTGTGATTTGATGAGCTTAATCCCACCTCTAGTTTAAAACAGCAAGCATATTTACTCTTCCAGGAAAGGTAATTGGATGGCACATGATTTCACATCAGGAAATGTTTTAAAACTGTTCTGGGAGGAACATTCTCTTTTTCCCACTGGGTCTGAATGATGAAGTATGTTGGAACCCATCTTGGAAGCAATCACAAGAGAGATTCTTCCAGAGGAGGAGCCAACACCAAAAAATAAAAACATAGAAACAGTCCTGGTCACATTGAGTCTTACGTCATACATCTGAAAAGAGTTAATTCTTGGACTCTTAAATAGTATTAGCGAGTAAATTCATTTTTTAAAAAAAGACCATTTTAGATTTATAGGTCTCTCACTTGCAACCAGAATAATTCCTGTACACAGTAGTCGTATGATTAATGTTGCTGATTAATTTGTACAAGTTTCCTCTTTATTTCCAGCCCTCTTACAAAAATATTGAAAGACCCTCTTGATTTGATTAAACGGAAAAACAAATCTGTACCATGATGAATGTTCTTTAGTTTTTCTGGATCAAACATCTGTGTTTGAAGCACCAAAATTTACTGATTAATATACTATTTCCAGGCCATTCTTGATGTATGGGAAACTTTCCCTCTTATATATACAAAAACAAATAAGGAATCTTTAATTTTTTTTTTTTTTTTTGAGACAATCTCACACTGTTGCCCAGGCTGGAGAGCAGTGGCACAATCTGGCTCACTGCAACCTCTGCCTCCCGGGTTCAAGCGATTCTCATGCCTCAGGTGCTCGAGTAGCTGGGACTACAAGCATCCACCACCACACCCAGCTAATTTTTTATATTTTAGTAGAGATAGGGTTTTACCTTGTTGGCCAGGCTGGTTTTGAACTTCTGAGCTCAGGCAATCAGTCTGCCTGGGCCTCCCAAAGCACTAGGATTATAGGCGTGAGCCACCACGTCCAGCCCCAATTTTATACTCATTTAAAATTAGAACGCATTTCTTCATTCTGAAAAAAGCATTTCCTTGTTTTTGTCAACAACAAAGAAATGCATTCTTCAGAATAAAAACCTGTAATCAAACAGGTCAATTTAGTTTAATGTTGTACCTAATAAAGGAGTTTAAAACCATTTAAAAAGTAGACATAATTTTCCAGAATTTAAGCATGACAAATACTTTTGTTTAAAATTAAATGATTCAGCCCAGTGCTGTGGCTCAGGCCTGTAATCCCGGCTCTTTGGGAGGGAGAAGCACTTGAACTCAGGTGGCAGAGGTTGCAGTGAGCCATGATGGTGCCACTGCACTCCAGCCTGGGTGACAGAGTGAGACCCTGTCTCAATCAATCAATTAATCAATCAATAGGATTAAGTTATTCAGATGTATAAACAGAAAATGAAAATCACTTGTAATCTCATTCCTAGAAATAATAGCTGATATTTCAAAGCATATTGTTCTAAATACTTTCTATTCATAGTTTTTTTGTTAAAAGTCAAAAAATAGAAATATCCTATTAATCTAATAATTATTTAATAACAGTGACAATAGTGTGGCAGTCTTTCCATGTCAACATAAATAAATATCATTTTTAATGACTGCTCAGTACTCCATTGCATGGATATACCATAATATTTTTTAAAAACACATCACTTGTTGAAGAACATTCACATTGATTCTCTAACATTAGTATTATAAATGAGGTTAATAAATCATCACATATTTATATAATTTTTTTAGAATACTATCCAAGAACAGTAATAGCTGGCACATTTGAAAATTTACTACATATTGCCAAATTGTCTTCTAAAAAAGTTGCACCTTCCAGCTTTCCATATAATTACAAACTCTGTGAATGGACATCCTTGTTTATTTTCATCCATCTATTAGACAATAAATGGTCTGACTTTGCTGGTTTAGTTTTAATTTCTTTGACAATTAATGAGTGAATCTTTTTTATGGGTGAACTATCAGTTTTTATGGCTGTGTAGAAAAACACCCAAAAACTTAAGGCAATGATTCATTACTCCAGGGGTCAGCCAAGTGGTTCTGACTTGGCCTGTGTTGCCTGGGCTCACTAGTGAGTCTTTGGCTTGCTGCAGGCAGGCCAGGTACTTTTGCTTCCAGAACTGGCTGTGAGCAAGCTGGGGCACCTTGGTTTTCTTCCACACGGCTCCCAGCAACATCAGAAAAAGTCCAAGCTGGTTTAATGGTAGTGGCATGGTTCCAGGAGAATGAACAGAAGGTGCAAATCCTCTTGATACTAGACTTGGAACTGGCACAATATCCCATGCACCTCATTCTACTTGTCAAAGTAAGTCACAAGGCTAGTTGAGATACAACGGGTGGGGAAAAACACACACACACAAAACAAAAAACTACACCTCTCTTGCCAGGAGCTACAAACTCACACTGCAAAAGGGCATAGACGCAGGGAGAAAATAATTTGAGCTGTGTTTTCAAACCATTTACCACCACGTTTTCTTTAGATCAGTAAGTAGATCAAAAGTCTCATTAAGCACCTTTTTTTTCTAAAAAAAATTATTTCCACAGTTTATTGGAGAACAGGTGGTGCTTGGTTACATGAATAAGTTCTATGGTGGTGATTTGTGAGATTTTGGCACACCTATTACCCAAGCAGTATACACTGCACCCAATTTGTGATCTTTTATCCCTCACCTCCTTCCAACCCTTTCCCCCTGAGTCCCCAAAATCCATTGTGTCTTTCTTATGCCTTTGCATCCTCATAGCTTAGCCCACACACATGAGTGAGGACATATGATGTTTGTTTTTCCATTCTTGAGTTACTTCACTTAGAATAATAGCCTCCAAATTCATCCAGGTCACTGTGAATGCCATTAATTCATTCCTTTTTATGGTGAGTAGTATTCCATTTTGTGTGTGTGTGTGTGTGTGTGTGTGTGCGTGTGTGTGTGTGTGTATCTATATACATCTCACGGTTTCTTTATCCACTCATTGATTGATGGGTTAGGCATTTGGGTTGGTTCCATGTTTTTGCAATTGCAACCTTGCTGCTATAAACATGCATGCACAAGTATCTTTTTCATATAGTGACTTATTTTCCTCTTGGTAGATACCCAGCAGTGAGATTTGGATCAAATGGTAGATCTACTTTTAGTTCTTTAAGGAATCTCCACACTGTTTTCCATAGGGATTGTACTAGTTTACATTCCCACCAACAGTGTAGAAGTGCTCCCTGTTCACTGCATCCATGCCAACACGTATTATTTATTTATTTATTTATTATTTTGTTTTGTTTTTGAGACAGAGTCTTGCTCTGTTGCCCAGGCTGGAGTGCAGTGGCACAATCTCTGCTCACTGCAACCTCCGCCTCCCAGGTTCAAGCGATTCTCCTTCCTTAGCCTCCCGAGTAGCTGGAATTACAGGCATGCACCACCATGCCGGGCTAATTTTTGTATTTTTTTAGTAGAGACAGGACAGAGTTTCACCATATTGGTCAGGCTAGTCTCAAATTCCTGACCTCAGGTGATCCACCCACCTCGGCTTCCTAAAGTGCTGGGATTACAGGTGTGGGCCACCATGCCAGGCCTATGTTTTGATTTTTTGGTTATGGCCATTCTTGCAGGAGTAAGGTGGTATCACATTGTGGTTTTGATTTGCATTTCCCTGATTATTAGTGATGCCGAGCATCTTTTCATATGTTTGTTGGCCATTTGTATATCTGCTTTTGAGAAATGTCTATTCATGTCCTTAGCCCACTTTTTGATGGGACTGTTTGTTTTTTTCTTGCTAATTTGTTTGAGTTCATTGTAGATTCTGGGTATTAGTCCTTTGTCAGGTGAATGGATTGTGAAGATTTTCTCCCACTCTGTGGGTTGTCTGTTTACTCTGCTGACTGTTCCTTTTGCCGTGCAAACGCTCTTTGGTTTAATTAAGTCCAAACTATTTATCTTTTTTTTATTGCATTTGCTTAAATGGGTTCTTGGTCATGAAATCCTTGCCTAAGCCAATGTCTAGAAGAGTTTTTTCAATGTTGTCTCTACAAGTTTTATAGTTTCAGGTCTTAGATTTAAGTTTCTGACCCATCTTGAGTTGATTTTTGTATAACCTAAGAGATGAGGATCCAGTTTCATTCTTCCACATGTGACTTGCCATTTATCCCAGCACCATTTGTTGAATAGGGTGTCTTTCCCCCACTTTATGTTTTTGTTTACTTTGTTGAAGACCAGTTGGCTGTAAGTATTAGGGTTTATTTCTTGGTTCCCTATTCTGTTCCATTGGTCTATGTGCCTATTTTTATGCCAGTATGATACTGTTTTGGTGACTATGGCCTTATAGTATACTTTGAAATCAGGTAATGTGATGTCTCCAGATTTGTTCTTTTTGCTTAATCTTGCTTTGGCTGTGCGGGCTCTTTTTTGGTTCCATATGAATTTTAGGATTGTTTTTTTCTTATTCTGTGAAGAATGATAGTGATATTTTGAGGGGAATTGCATTGAATTTGTAGATCGCTTTTGGCAGTATGGTCCGTTTCACAATATTGATTCTACCTATCCACAAGCATGAGCTTGGGGTGTGTTTCCATTTGTTTGTGTTGTCTATGATTTCTTTCAGCAGTGTTTTGTAGTTTTCCTTAAAGATGCCCACTGTCACCACTCCTCTTTAGCATAGTATTAGAAGTCCTAGCCAGAGCAATCAGACAAGAGAAAGAAAAAAAGGGCATCCAAATTGGTAAAGAGGAAGTCAAACTGTTGCTGTTTGCCGATGATATGATTGTTTAGCTAGAAAACCCTAAAGGCTCCTTTAGAAAGCTCCTGGAACTGATAAAAGAATTCTGCAAAGTTTCTGGATACAAAATCAATGTACACAAATCAGTAGCTCTTCTGTACACCAACAGCGACCAAGCTGAGAATCAAATCAACAACTCAGGCCGGGCATTGTCTCTCATGCCTGTAATCTCAGCACTTTGGGAGAATGAGGTGAGCAGATCACCTGAGGTTAGGAGTTTGAGACCAGTCTGACCAACACGGTGAAGCCCTGTCTCCACTAAAAATACAAAAATTAGCTGGGCTGTGATGGCGTGCCTGTAATCGCAGCTATTTGGGAGGCTGAGGCAGGAGAATCACTTGAACCCAGAAGGCGGAGGTTGCAGTGAGCTGAGATCGTGCCACTGCACTCCAGCCTGGGTAACAGAGCAAGGCTCCATCTCAAAACAACAACAACAAAAAAAACAACAAAAAACCCCCCACAAAAATCAGTAACTCAACCCCTTTTACAATAGCTGCAAAAAAAAAAAAAAAAGGAATATACCTAATCATTAAGCACTTTGGAAACAAATTAATATTTTGGAAGGTATTCAGATTTTTTTCCTCTATGTGAAAGGTAAATCATGATAAATTTATTTCTTCTTCTGTCTCTTGGGTCACGAAAAGCACTAATTTAATGTCTTCTATTAGCTGTATCTTTTTTTCTGTCACCCCAGTTTTCATTTCAGGTTAATTGAAGTGTAGGTTTTCCAAATTGGTTTTTGCTTAGGCTCACTAAAGTTGACCCATTAGCTCTGAATTTTTTTCTATACATACTTTGAAAGCTAGAATTACTGAAAGGAGTAATTTTTTCCATTTAAATGTACTTTGCTTATTATTTCCCAGGTTCTGATAGCAATATACTGCTCAGTGGGAAAAGATTTCTCCTGTGATTGAATGTTCCTAGCACTGTGTTTAGGAAATTTCTTTCAATTTTTTCTCTTAATATTTTTCTAGTGCTGAGATCCTGCGGTTTGAAGGACTGTTATTTCAGAGACATAGGCCATGCTTAGTGGAGACTCATTCAGAATGGAAACAAAGCTTAGATGCTGATTATCCAAATACACTATTTTGAATATGAGACTCTTCTTACTGAAAGAACAATTTGGAGATATATATGGTCAAATGACTAGGCTAAATTTATCTATATTAATTTCCTAAACAATGTAGGTAAATTGCACATTTTAAAATATTCCAGCCTCTCAAAACATGGCACCTACCCTCAATATTTCTAATAATCATTCACTTGTTCAGCACATATACAGCACTTAACCACATGAACGCTTTGTAAAAGTTTAGGGGAACATGAGAAATAAGTCAGACACCGTCCCTGTTGTCCCTGTTTACAATCTACTGTGAGACACAGATAATTAAGGAGGTGATTATAATCATGTGGGAAAAGCAGTTCTTCCTGTAGATTCAGACAAGAGATTCCAGATTTTCAAGGGATCTACATCTCAAACCCAAAGAAGTAAATCCCTCAAAGCATAATGGGGCAGGGCAAGATGGCTCAAGCCTGTAATCCCAGCACTTTGGGAGGCTGAGGCAGGTGGATCACCTGAGGTCAGGAGTTCAAGACCAGCCTGGTCAACATGGTGTCCAGGTCTCTACTAAAAATACAAAAATTAGCTGGGCCTGGTGGTACACACCTGCAATTCCAGCTACTCAGGAGGCTGAGGCAGGAGAATTGCTTGAACCTGGGAGGCAGAGGTTGCAGTGAGCTGAGATTGCACCACTGCACTCCAGCCTAGGCAACAGAGCAAGACTCCGTCTCAAAAAAAAAAAAAAAAAAAAAAAAGAAGAAAAGAAAAGAAAAGCAAAGAGAAAATAAATTGAACTCAGGTAAGGAGAGATGATATGCAAAAGGATTATTGCAACAAGGGTGGGGAGACTCTTGCTCTAGGAAAGGAAACTGCAGCATTAGGGAAGGAGACTATAGCAATGCAGAGAGTGCCATAACCATGAGATCAGTGTGCATCTCTGAGGTCAGCAGAAAAAGGTCTTTCTTTCATATGGAGTAGAGAAGGCTACCAAGAACCATGTGGGGGAGTGGGATGAGGCAGTGGCATGATCAAACAGTGGCTCAGTCTCTGTTTGTGGTCATTGCATTCTCTGGAGCAGGTCTTATAGAGAGGCTGTTCTGCATTCCTACATGCAAGAAAGGACCAAAGTCCAGGGGCCTGGGGGAAGGTGAGGAGCCTGAGCAGAGTTTGGTCAAGTCACATTGATGGCATCTTGTCCACACTGGCCAGTGGGGACCAATGGCTAATCATTCATGAGACACAGAATGGGAATTGGAAGGTCCGTGTCTAACCTTGTCATGGGTAAACAAATAGGTCATTGGTGGGTTTTATCTAAATCTTATGGGAAAGGGGAATTCCTTGCAAGAAGTCATTTTTTGGAACACTGAAGGTGTGTGTTGGGAAGGGGTAGTTTTGTAATCTCCCCTGTTTTCAAGAGGCACAGGACTTGGGGAAAGTTCAGTATCACCAGTGCCTCTGACACAGTCACCTATAACCTTGAACACCAGATGTTAGGATGAATGGAGTCCATGGTAAGTGCCACGACAGAAAGCCATCAGCTAGGAGTGTTGACATTACCTGGAGTCTTGCTAAAAATGCAGATTCTCAGACCTGTTGAATCAGAATCTTCATTTACAGTTGAGTCCCGAGATGATCCAGCCACAGGTGAAAGTTTTTGAAGTGCGGATCTGGCGAAGTCAGGAAAGCATTGCTAGAAGAAATGATCCCCTGGTTAACTAATTCTCTTTCTCTGGTAATGCTTTGATTTGAATGTTCACACATTCATTCATTTATAAAAACTAATTGTTTTTCCAAGAAAGTTGTATTAGTATCTACATGTTTTAGTTATATATTGCTCTGTAAACTACCCCCAAATTTAGTGGCTTAAAATAACAACAAGCATTTATTATTCTCACAGTTTCTGTGGGTCAAGAATTTAGGAACAGCTTAGTTGGGTGGTTTGCCGTCAAGATATCAGCCATGGCTGAAATCAACTGAAGACCTGGCTGCAGCTGGAGGACTCAAGGTGATCCACTCCCATAGCTGGCAAGTTGGTTCTTCTCCATGCTAGGCTCTCTATCCTGGGGCTTCTCCACAGGGCTGCTTGGGTATCCTCACAACATGGCGACTAGCCTACCCCAGAGAAAGAGCCAGAGGAAAGCTATCCTTTTTATGACATAGCCTTGGATGTCACATGGAATCACTTCCAACACAATGTATTCATTAGAAGCAAGTTACTAAGTCCAGCCCACTTTGGGAGGATGGAGAGAATTAGGCTCCAACTTTTTTTTTTTTTTTTTTAAACAAGGGAAAGCATGAACGCAGTCTCCCACTGCCACACATTATGCAATTGAGTTTCCTACATTTGAGGAAATTGCGGGGGTCAACACATTTGGAGTGCAATGGATGAGCCTTGCCCTGGGAAAACCACCTTTGTGATCATGGTATCTCCCCTGCCAGATAAGTATAGCCTCCGATTTTTAAAGGAAAGAATATCAATGGAGTTCCGGACATTATACAGCATTGTACAGGTGGGCTTTGTAATTTAATTTATTTGACATTTTGCTGCTGAAGACAGATAACTGATTCTGTTTTTCAGTCTCCAAAACTTACAAGAACATGCTTCATGATATTTTAACAAGACAGAAAATTTCAATAATCAGAATACTTTTTGAGAAAACTGTAATAGTTGGTGAAAGTCCGTAATTCAAAGGTGGTAAGATAGAACTTTCGTGGGTGACAAGGGGATAATTTTGCAGTTTGCTTTGTGGCAGCATGTGGAGGTGAGAGGGACAAGAAAGAAGCATAAAGAGCGGAGGGTAGAAGCCAAGAGATAGTGGAAAATCACGTGTTCTGTCCTGGTACTCCTTGCTGCTCTCCAGATTTTTAGTAAAGTTGTTGAGCTCACTTAATGTACAAGGCAAGTGGTGCTTTTTTTCAGACTGTGATGGGGCTAGGCTCTATATCTGGGCTGAGTCGAACCAAACTAAGAAACACATGCAGATATGGAAGACCAACAGAGAGAAGCAAGAGGAAGTAAAGTCAGAGGAGTTTGCAGAATGGGGGTGAGAGGTAAGGTGGACCATGGTGGGTGGTGAAGGAAGCCTCTCAAAGGCCATGGAATAGAGGACTGCAGTCATTTTTAGCTAGGTCTCCAAGGGACAGAGGGACCTTAGTTGACATGTGGATGGCACTGGATTTCTGGCAATTCTTTTCTTTTGCTGAGTAAACGGCATGATCAGAATATTATTTACTGAATTTCAGCTTTTGGTGCTATTTTAAAATAACACTAGAAAGTAACTATGAAAAATATCTCAAGTTAGAAGAAAATTTTTATTCATTTATTTAGGTTTGGAGTGGCAAGACGTAGAGCTTGAAATGTAATTTCACTTACCAGCAGCATGTTTACATTGCTGCCTGAATTCTCCCTCTGGAATCAGAATAATCTCCAGCATTTAGGGACCTCCTAGTTTATAAATGCTGTGGCCCTTTTTTTTCTGTTTCAGAAGCACACTCTTTCAATCTTATAAAATCCTGGCCAGGAATGAATGAATGATCTAAAACAAATGGTCAATGTGAACTTTTATCTTGCTTAATAGTTTGAAAATCTGTTTTGCGAAGCAAAATGACTTTCCTCAAAAAGCTTTTCCTGTATTTGGGGTTATAAACACATATTTTTTGAGAAGACAGTACATTTTCCTGAATTTCATATTCTAAAGGCTTAAATAATTTTCATAGTAAAACAAAATTGCCTCAAGTGCTATTACCTCCCTCTCCTAGACATCCATTAATGTAAAATAAAACTAATCTATAATAAATGCTTGTTCTAAGAATGCTTGGCAGAAGCCAGGTAAAATTTAACATTCTGTACAGCATTTGGTGACGAAGGACACACTATTATTGTTTAGAAGCATTACAGAAATTCTTTTTAAGCAAATCTTAGCTTTTAAAGTTGAAGCTTAGAATTTTGCTCAGCCCATTTTGTTTCCTAGGTCCCAGATATTGGGCATCTGCAAACTCAAAATTGATAAAGTTAGGCATACAGAGACAGAATATTTCTAGTTTATAAATAAAAGCAAGTTTTGCTCAACCCAATAAGAGCACTCCTAAAAAAATTAGTAAACGAAATAAATAAAAATGTATAATAAATTATTCAATAAAACCAAATCTAATGCATCCAAAGAGTTCACAGTCTAAATTCCTGGAGGGAAGAGTTGGGTGGGTGGGCTTTAAATCTCAAATGATTTTATTTCTTCCAATCCTGTATTCATCTGTGCTTTGCCAAATTCTGCTTTCATGCTTCTTAATGACCTTTCAGCCCCCTTTTGTAAATGGTCCGTCCGGCTGAACATTTTGATCTTATCACCAACTTACTGCTCCAACCCAGAATGGAAGCCAATCTCTCCCTTTTTCTGGCACCAGTAGTGTCTGTAAGTGACTTTTCTAGAATAGAGGGCAGAAAATGTTTTTTGTAAAGGAACAGTTAGTAAACATTTTCAGCTTTGTGAGCCATATGGTCTCTGTTTTGACTATTCAGCTTTGAAGTTGTAGTGAGACAGCAGCCACAGACAATATGAAAATGAATGGGCATGGCTGTGTTCCAATAAAACTTTGCACTTGATCTTAGCCAAAAGGCCGAGAAGCGATTCCAATAAAACTTTATTTACAAAAATAGATGGTGGGCTGGATTTGGCCCACAGGCTGATGTGAAAGTTGTCAGAATCAAAATAGAGTCACGTGTGACAACTGGAACTGAGAAAGGCCATAATGGGGGGGTTCTCATGCTTGTATGCCTGATAATAAGAACTATCACAAACAAACTCTGCAAAAAAGCACAACCTTGCACAAAGGCCACCAAAACCTTACAAAGAAAATACTTCTGCAAGGACATCTGTCCAGCAACTGCTTGTCCAACCTTGGACTGACACCACCCTTGTTATTGATCCTTACAGCCAAGGATAGTTGATTCAAAACAACTTATGTAATTCTTTTCATTTTGCCTTCAAAAACTGTCCCTTGCCTCAACCTTCCTGATGATCTACATAGTTTACTCTGGCACATGTATTTCCATTGCAAAGCCATTCCTAAGTAAATATCATTTTCTTTTAGAGTCTCCTTCTTAGTCTGTTATGAAGGTTTGACACTGCATGTCCTACAGCATGTCCCCATTTGGTTTGACATAGGAGCTGGAGGAACTATTCCACGGTGAGGAGAGGGAGAAAGCCCAGCTGTCTTCACGAAGCCATGGATGTTTCTCCTCTCTCTCCCATCATCCTCCTCCTCATCCTACTCTGAGTTTTCTGCTCATGTTGATTGTGGAGGAGCACGGTAGAATGGAGGTTCAGTGAGGGGAGCAGAATTGATTGGAATATCTCTCAGAGAACCCTCCTGTAGATGACACCAGCTCCACTGTTTGCAATTCTTTGGGAATGCGGGGAACTAGAGGCTCCTTTCTGTCAGTTTTAGACCCAAGTCTTGAGCATAAAAGAGCCCCGCTCTATCTTCTGTGACACTCTTTATCACTGTGTTTTATTCTGTGGATCAATGATTGTAAGGATGGATACAGTTCAGGAATATAGAAATACAGTAGTAGTTCATCAGTGACAGCTGTTCGTTGACATTGTCCCAATCTCTGTCTGTCATATTCTTGACAAAATTCCAGGACTTTCTACACATTCTAGTGTTGCCTAAAATACGAAGTGCTTAAAAATGTAGTTCATGTTTCTTTTGCTTTACTGAGATAGAGGTTTTCGTTGTTGTTGTTGTTCTTTTGTTTGTTTAATTTTTGTATGTTTTCAGTTAACTTTAGCTTTCCAGGCTGTAGTGCAGTGGCACAATCATAGCTCACTGCAGCTTTGACCTCACATGCTCAAATGATCCTCCTGTCTTAGCCTCCCTCGTAGCTGGGACTATGCCACCATGCCTGGCTAAGATTTTTGAGATGAGGTCTCACTGTGTTGCCTAAGCTGGTCTCAAACTTCTGGGCTCAAGCAATCCTCCCATCTCTGAAAGCTCTGGGATTACAAGTGTGAGCCACCACACCCAGCTGACTTGACATTTTTGAGTCTCCTCTTCTATCCCTTCTGACCCTTAATGAGCATTCTTCTCTTCCTTAATCCTGTTTTATTTCAAATAGTTTATTTTTACGGCCTCCATAATAACACCTATTAGACTACTTTTGTGATTGTACTTTCTCTAAAGGCATATTTTCCCATCAGCCTAAGAATAACTTCCTTTAGAAATGATTCTTTCCCTTCTCCTGTCTCACTTGGATGTATCCCATGGCCTCACCTGCTGACCCTGGCTGCTCTGCTCTCCTCCTTGACTTAAATGAATTTTCAGCTCCTGCTATAAGCCACACTGTTCCACATCCTGGAGCTACAAAGATGTAGCTTCTGCCTTCAAGGAGCTCACAGTGCAGAGAAGTGAGAAGACAAACATAAAAACAAGCTAGTGACACCAGGGGCAATTCACTCTCTTTGGTGAACTATAGACACTCATGTCTGTAAACTGGGCACACTCTTAGTCATATGGGAAAAGTTTGGGCTGTGGTACATTATTGCACCCCAAGACAAGACAGAGGAGTGGCACCTCTTAAACATGGAGGCTGAGCCAAGGTACTGTTAACTTGTGGCTCATGGTTCAAACCATTCATACCATGGTTGTGAAATGTACTCACCCTCCCACCCCACCAAAAGGAGAAAGCTCTCTTGCTATGGGGCTATGCTGCCCCGTTGGGCCCACTGCAATGAAGAATTTAAATGGAAAATGATCAGGGTCGTGTTGTTCCTAACAGATTCCAGATTCTTCTGATTACCCTATGCTAGATCTTATGGGGGAAAAGCCCAAAGATCCTGCCTTCAAATTGCATATGGTCTGTTTAGTAGGAAGGATAGTCAGGAGACACAGAGAAGAAACAACCAAATGATTTTTATGGAACAATATATCAGCCAGCACAAATTAGTCTAGCAGAGTGCCCACTGAGAGAACACAGAAGATGAGAGAATAAACAAAGATGGTCGTGGTTGCCTTCCAAAGGAGGAGAGTTTTGAGAATTTAATTTGTTTCCAATCTTTGCTATTATAAGGTATATATTATGATGAACCTGTTGATTCATAAATCGCTTACTATATTTTGGATAATTTTCTCAGGACAAATGCTCCCAAATAGAATTACTAAGTTAAACGGATATCAAGGAAATAAACATTTTTTAAGAGATTTTGATATATTGCCAGATAGATTCCAATTGCTGTCTAGAAAGATTATATAAATGTATGCTCCTCACCCCCAGCAGTGTATAAGGGTATCCATCTCACAAAAACTTGGAAGCATCAATAATTACGATTTTTTTAAATCTCTAATATAACAAGTGAAAATATCTAATTTTTTTCTTTGCATTTCCTTTGTACTAGTGATGAACATTTTATCATATGTTTATGAGTCATTGTTGTATTCTCTTTTACCAACTAGCTGTCTTTTTTGTCTTTTGCTCCATGGGTCTTCTGTAGATGAGTTATATAATAGCAGTAGAGCAGCATCCAAATCAATATGCTAGGTTATTTTGTAACTTTAGACTGATAAGGCATTCAGAGTTGAAAGGTGTGGTTCTTAATACAGCTCAAGGAAGTTATGTTCAGATAAACACTCTCAGGTCAGGAAACAATTCTGTAAGGAGTATGTTAGAGTTCTATTAGAAACAGAGCGAGGGTTACAAGTATCAGCTGCTGCCTGAGGTATGTCTATATGTTATCCCCAAATTTGATCAAAACATTTGATGAATAAAGGGGAACAACAATGAGCTACAATCTCACATCAGTTAGAATGGCTAATATGAAAAAGTCAAAAAATAACAGATGTGCGAGGTTGCAGAGAAAAGGGAGTGCTTATACACTGTTGGTGGGAATGAAAATTAGTTCAGTGCCCTGTGGAAAACAGCTTGGAGATTTCTCAAAGAACTAAACACAGAATTACCATTCCACCCAGCAATTCAACGTTACTAGGTATAGCCCCAAAGGGAAATAAATTGTTCTACCAAAACGATAACTGCACTTGTTGGCCGGGCTAGGTGGCTCACGCCTGTAATCCCAGCACTTTGGGAGGCCAAGACAGGCAGATCATGAGGTCAGGAGTTGGAGACCAGTCTGGCCAAGATGGTGAAACCCTGTTTCTATTAAAAATACAAAAATTAGCTAGGCGTGGTGGCACACGCCTGTAGTCCCAGCTGCTTGGGAGGCTGAGGCAGAAGAATTGCTTGAACCTGGGAGGAGAAGTTTTCAGTGAGCCAAGGCAGCACCACTGCACTCCAGCCTGGGCAACAGAGTGAGACTCTGTCTCAAAAAAAAAAAAAATGATACTTCCACTTGTATGTTCACTGCAGCACTATTCACAATGCAAAGAAATGGACTCAACCTAGATGCCCATCAGTGGTGTATTGGATAAAGAACATGTGGTACATATGCAATATGGAATGCTATGCAGCCATAAAAAAGAATGAAATCATATTATTTGCAGCAACATGGATGCAGCTGGAGGCCATAATCCTAGGTGAATAATAGAGAAAACAGAAAACCAAATACTCCAACATGTTCTCACTTATAAGTGGGAGCTGAACATTGGGTACACATAGACACAAAGATGGGAACAATAAACACTGAGGATTCCAAAAGAGTGGAAGGAGGTGGGGGCAAGGGTTGAAAAACTACCTGTTGGGTACTATGTTCACTTGGACATTAGAAACCCAAACCTCAGCATCACATAATATACCCATGTAACAACCCTGCACATGTACTCCCTTAATCTAAAATTTAAAAAGTCAAAAAAAAAAAAGACGAGTAGAATCAACAAAGTACATTCGAGTATAAAGTGATATGGGTCTGTATGCAATTGTGCTTGAGCTCATCTTGCAATCTCAATTTGGAGGGAAAAAAGGAAGAATTTGGAATTGATTTCTTAGCCTCATAACATATGAAAACTGCGTACATTTTTACAAACCTAGCTTCCTGCCAAATCTTGAAATAAGCCTAGATTAATAATTAAGTTAGTTTTCTAGATATTTAGATTTTCCCATTGAAGATATACAGATGTGATAAATATTTATTTTTTATTTTGTAGAACAAAAGAAGAAAAATGTGTTTGGATTACCAGATCCCTGACCCTCTGTGTTTGCTGTTGTTGATTATTAAGGCATTTTCATATAGGCTTAGATTATTTAAATATCACAGCTATATGCATAAGTATCAGTCATAGTTCTGCTTTTTCTTATTAATAATTTTAAATTAAAAGAAATATAGAATTTAGCATGAAAAAACAAAAGGATGTAGAGTCTAGGCAGAAAATATCTCTAAGGGTCATGACATGCTACATTGTAGAAGCAAATCTAACACACACAAAAATGAGTATGTGGAAATGAGTTTTAGAATATGGCATATGATTCAGGTTCTTCTTCTGACTTTGTCTGATGGGGTGACATGAAAAGGTGATCATTTTAATATTTCATCATCTCTGCATTTATTTTGTTTTGTATATTTTAACAAGTGCTTTCAGCCTGCAGGTATCTCTTGGAAACATTTAGCTCTCTTCCAGCTAAATGAATAAATAATGATGCTATGCCCTTTGCATTCAAATGAAAGGTTATAAACCACTCTCAGTAGGGTCTGGCTTTGAGTCATTTGGCCAAGGAAAATGACAGGTTCTAACGTGGAACACTTCATACTGTCTTCGAAAAACCCATGAATGCCAAGAAAGTGGCTCAGGATTTACTGTGGAGGAGGGCTGTGTGTGATGCAGGAAAGGCCGTGAGAAAGGACAGAGAGATTAGAGCTCATGGTTATCTGTATTGGCTCCATTTCCAATATGTTCTAATATTGGAATCCTGTGCAAAGTTTGTTTGAAAATAGATACATGATTTTGCAAAAAAAAAAACTGGGGGGCCGGGTGCAGTGGCTCATGCCTGTAATCCCAGCACTTTGGAGACCAAGGCAAGCAGATCACCAGAGATCAGGTGCTGGGAACAGGCCCACCAAATTGGCCATAAACAGGCCCCAAAACTGGCCATAAACAAAATCTCTGCAGCACTGTGACATGCTCATGATGGCTGTGATGCCCACGCTGAAGGTTGTTGTTGGTTTGCGAGAATGAGATCAAGGAAAACCTGGCCCACCCTGGGTGGAAAACTGCTTAAGGCGTTCCTGAACCACAAACAATAGCATGAGCGATCTGTGCCTTAAGGACATGCTCCTGCTGCAGATAACTAGCCAGGGCCCATCCCTTTGTTTCCCATTTTAGTTAATCTGTAATCTATAGAAACAATGCTTATCACTGGTTTGCTGTCAATATATATGTGGGTAAAACTCTGCTCGTGGCTCTCAGCTCTGAAGGCTGTCAGCCCCCTGAATCCCACTCTGCACTCTATATTTCTGTGTGTGTGTGTTTAATTCCTCTAGCGCTGCTGGGTTAGGGTCTCCGTGACCAAGCTGGTCTCGGCAATCAGGAGTTCCAGGACAGCCTGTCCAACATGGTGAAACCCCATATCTACTAAAAATACAAAAAAAAAAAAAAATTAGCTGGACATGGTGGTGTGTGCCTGTAATCCCAGCTACCTGGGAGGCTGAGGCAAGAGAATCGCTTGAACCCAGGAGGTGGAGGTTGCAGTGAGCCAGGATCCTGCCATTGCACTCCATCCTGGGTGACAAGAGTAAGACTCCATCTCAAAAAAAATTTTTTTTTTTTTTTGCAAACTACACCTCTTATTCCATAATCTGCATTCCACTGTATAGACATACCATCGTTTATCCAGTCTCCTGTTTATATACATTTGGGCCGCTTCCAACTTTTCAGTATTATAAATATATCTTCTTTGAACTTTGTTGTAAAAGTCATGTTGTGGACATATTTTTTCTTTTCTGTTAGGTCAGACCCAATGCGTCAAAAGGGGAGTCTCTGTTTAAGTTTATAAGACATTGTCAAAATATTTTCCAAATTGATTGTACCATTTTAGAGTCTCATTTGCAATGCATTAGAGTTCCAGTTGCTCCACAGTCTTACAGTATTTGGTGTTTTGTGGTAGCTCATTGGCAGGTTTTGATTTGCATTTCCCTGAGGCTTAATGATGTTAATTATATTTTCATGAGTTTATCGCCTGTGTTTATCTTCTTTTGTGGAGTATGAAGTCTGCTCAAGTCCTATGCCCCTATTTTTATGGGTTGTATTTTTACTTATTGTTTGGTAGGAATTCTTTATGTATTCTACACATGGGCCCTTTGGCAGATAAATGTGTTAATAATTTCCCCACTCTGGCTTGTCTTTCATTTTCTCAGTGGCATCTTTTACCATTAAACTTCTCATTTCTAGCTCTTTCTCTGTAAGAAGTTTAAAAAGTTTTGATAAGGTTGTGTTTATCAAACTTTTGTCTTCTTTTGTGAATAGTGCTTTTGCAGTTTAGTTCAGAAATATTTGAATAGTAGTAATGAGAGAGGACATCATTGCCTTGTCCTTGATTATGCCTTATTCTTTGCTATTGGTTGTTAGTCATTAACAGCAGACATTTGCTGTTAGAAATGAAATTAGTTGTAGGTTTTTCATAGATGTCCTTTGTTAAGTTTAGGAAGTTCCCTTCTATAGTTTCCTAAGGGTTTTTCCCACGGGACTTAAATTTTTACAATATGTTTGCTGTATCTATTGAGATAATCATATGTTTTCCTCTTATTCTGGGATTCTGTTATTATTTACCATACTATTATATTAATTGATTTTATAATTACATTGAGTAACTTTATAACAGTAAAAACCTTGCATTTCTGGGATAAAACTCAAGGTTGTAGAATGTATTACCATTTTCATTTTGTATTAGTCCGTTCTCACATTGCTTAAGAAAATAACTGAGACTGGGTAATTTATAAAGAAAAGAGGTCTAATTGGCTCAAGGTTCTGCAGGCTGTACAGGAAGCATGATGCTGGCATCTGCTCAGCTTCTGGGGAGCCTCAGGAAACTTACATTTCTGGCGGAAGGTGAACCAGGAGTAGGCATTGCTCCCATGGCAGGAGCGGGAGCAAAGGGGCGGTGGGAAGTGCTACACACTTTTAGACAACCAGATCTTTTGATAACTCACACTCACCATCACAAGAACAGCACCAAGGGGATGGTGCTAAACCATTCATGAAGAACAACCCCCATGATCCAATAACCTCCCACCAGCCCCACCTCCAACGTGAGACTTGGACATGCCCCACTGTTAAAAACCCCCACTGATGTGCAGTTGGTTTCAGGATGAGTGTAAACTCTTTACATGTATTAAATCCTTCACAGATATTCAAGGTCATTTCTGATCATTACTAGTTATGTAGCATAGGTTCCAGCCTCCCTGTCTTTTCACTATTCTCTGGACACCCATTATCCTTCAAGCCTCTCTACATTTGCACTTGTTGCTACTTTGTTTAAAATATTCTTCCTTCTCTTTCTATCTGAAAAATTTCTGCTCATCCCTGTCAGAACTAAAGCTGAAGTTTCCCACCATAGCAAGCCATTCCTTCTAGTACATTTAAAGTCATATGATCCTGTGCTGTAATTATCTGCTGACAAATTTATTTCTCTGCTGGACAGTGAGCAGCTTGATGGTCTTACTCACCTTTTTTTTTTTTTTTTTTTTTTTTTGAAACAGGGTCTTGCTCTGTCGCCCTGGCTGGAAAGCAGAGGTGTGATCACAGCTCACTCTAACCTTGAATTCGTGGGATCAAGCAATCCTCCCACTTCAGCCTTGCAAGTAGCTAAGACTTCAGGGATACATCACCATGCCCAGCTAATTTTTGTTTTTTACTTTCGTAGAAGCAGGGTCTTGCTATGTCACCCAGAGTGGTCTGGAGCTCTGGACCTCAAGGAATCCTCCTGCAGTGTCTCCCAAAGTGTTGGGATTACAGGCATGAGCCACCTTGCCTGGCCCTGATCTTACCTTTGATCCTCAGCACCTAATAAAGGGCCTGGGATGAGTAGAAACTCAATAAATGTGACCAAATTAACAAAGGAAACAGATGGAGGATGGCATACAAAAGAAAACATGCCATACCTGCACATTTTTAAATGTTTTCCCTAAGTGTTTTTATTTCCTTTTATGATAAAGTCAGAAGGAAATAAAACAGGGCCGGGTCACCAAAGATTGTACAGTTCATTTTCATTCCTGGGTTTTTCCAGCAAGAGCAAGATTATGGTTCTCCTATTGGGCTGCATCTGCGTTTAGTTTGAGTTGTCCTGTTTTCAGCAATACATATGATGATTAACTGCTAGAATTCAATAATGGGCAGTAAGATTAAGTGATGATGAAAGATTAATTTAAATACAGTCTGAGGTTAAGTGAGGAAAAGCAAGTATTTTATTTTTGTCAAAATTTGAAGTATTATTAATGCTGGGATCAGTGGTATAACTAGAAATAATAGATTAAAATTAAGAAAGGAAAATTTTTAGAGAAAGATAAAAAGTCTTTAGACAGTGAGACCTACTAGACTGTGAAATAGGCTTTCAAGTAAAGTGATGGAACACAATCCCTGGAGACATTCTAAATAAAGGGACAATGGACTAGAAAGTGTTTTGCAGAGAAGAATTCTGCATTGATGACTGGTGCTAGAAGGGGGCAGGGAAATGAGACGATGACCAGATGTTGCCCATGGCAAGGCCGTGCATTGTGAAGGGAGGAGGAGGGTCTGAGATCCGGGAGCCCTGCAGAGAGTTTGCTGAAGAGTGAAGAAAGGGCGGTGTTAGTAATGGGAGGAGGGACACTGGAGTCCGAATTAACATAGCACACAGAGAGATATTCAGGTTGGTAGAAAAGGCTGGCTAGATCCAGACACTGACAAAGAAAAAGAAGCTTGGATGGAGAGAGTAGATCTCGCTCAAAGAGGATCTTGATAGATTAGAAGCGTTTAATCCTGACATAATTGGTAGCAGGAATAAAGTGCAGACTATTGAACTTGGAATTAGCCCTGTGCAATAGAATACTTATAGTCACTTATAGTCTGTCTCCTTATGGAAGGCAGGCGTAAGGTGGGGATGGGGCAAGGAAGCCCTGCATCTGATAGAGAGTGGATATTTGCTGAATATTTGTTGAATGAAGGAAAGAATGACTGGATAAAAGTCACATAATCCAAGTACAGTTGTAAAAAAGATTAGTTTTACAGTCAGGTGCAGGACAGATTAGAAGAGAGAGAAGCTAGAGATAGCACAACCATGGAGAAGCCTCTTGGAGCATGATATAGAGCACTGGCTTTCAAACTTCCTGTCCAAGTAAGAGATATATGGCGGGGCATCATATTTTTCTCACATCTGTAATCCCAGCACTTTGAGAGGCTGAGGTGGGAGTATCACTTGAGGCTAGGAGTTTGAGACCAGCCCTGGCAACATAGTAAGACCCTGTCTCTACAAAAAATTAAAAAAAAAAAAAAAAAAAAAGAAAGCCAGGAATGGTGGCTTGTGCTTGTGGTCCTAGATACTCAGGAGGCTGAGGTGGGAGGTTCGCTTGAGCCCAGGAGGTCAAGGCTGCAGTGAGCTATGATTGCACCACTGCACTCTAGCCTGGGTAACAGAGACCCTGTCCCAAAAAAATTTTTTAAATAAAAAAAAAGTTATATTGTGACTCAGTGTACACATACACATGCCCATATACAGAAGTATGTCACAAAGCAATACATTCACTATTGAGTAAGGAATGATATGAATGTTTTTTGTATTCTATTTTATTTTTTAATGCTGGCTGGGACATACTAAATTGACTTTATAACTGGCTAATGTAAATGCAGTTTGAAAAGCATTGATTTGAAAATAAATAACCAATTACTATAATCAAATGAGACACAATAAACAGGATACTTTTTGAAGACATATTGAAGTCCAACTTTTCTGTTTTGTTTGTTTGTTTGTTTGTTGTTTTGTTTTGTTTTGTTTTTTGAGATGGAGTCTCGCTGCAATGCCCAGGCTGGAGTGCAATGTTGTGTAATCTCGGCTCACTGCAGCCTCTGCTTCCTGGGATCAAGCTATTCTCCTGCCTCAGCCTCCCGAGTAGCTGGGATTACAAACACGCACCACCATACCTGGCTAATTTTTGTATCTTTAGTAGAAACTGGGTTTCACCATATTGGCTAGGCTGGTCTTGAACTCCTGACCTCAAGTGATCCATCTGCCTTGGCCTCCCAAAGTGCTAGGATTGCTTAAAGTGGGAAATTCCTGGCAGCTGACCAGTCATTCAGACCAGGGAGATGCGGTTAGTCATATGGAGGAAAGGTGCAGTGACCTCAGATACACTGTGAAAATTCCCCTGTCGAACCTGCCAAAGCCTTTGTTATACTTATATATCCCTCAACATACAGAACTCAGAACACTTTCAGGAAACTTACTGGGGACTCTAGGTGTGGGACTCAGTTAAATACCCAATGGGTTGTTTTGATAATTCAGATTAATGCCAACATATGACACAAAGCTCAAAAGAAAGTTACTATTATTATTATTTTGGTAGAAAATATGTCATGGTCATGGGCCTTCTAATCTAGGACAGAATTGAATTGAATTTTAAGGTTAAATATTAATCCCACCAAGCTTTTCATCTTCCCAATTTTTTTCTCAATGACACAGATTCATCTTATTTTTACAATTCCTTCCAGTCCAAATCTCTTGGATAAAGATGTTTGTAAGTTGTTCTAATTTCTGTTGCTCTTCCCACTGGCAGACAGAAAACTGTTTTGCTCTCTGAGCTTCCCAATAGGACCGTTGATCTAATTCTCCCTTCATTTCTTAATAGGTTTCGAATGATCCTCTCTGGTATTTATTTCTCTCCCGACACACCAGTAAAAGGCCATCTTACTTCCCTTGACTCTGGCTGACAGTAATATATTCTTTTCTTTTCTTGGCCTTAATTGACATTGTTTATACTCACAGGGATCTCTTATCCCTCTTCCTTCCTGGTAGTTTAAAAAACCCACCTATATTCACGCCTCATTTGTCTGAGAGCAGTCCCTTGAGAAGCTTTGTTGGCAGTTACTTGGTCCTTTGGAAGTTCTTTTTAAATCTTGGCCTCCCCTCTGGGTCTTAATTATGTGTTTCTGAAAATTCTTCAGCTTTCTCAAAGACTTGTGGAGAGCAATGCAAAGGAGTTTCAATTAATGGATCCTCTAGGAAAGAAGACCTTTATAATCCACTGTGTTTGTATTTTTTAAAAGGCAAAACAAAATAATCTTTATAAACTGGTACGGTGTTGGTTTGCTATCTAGGCTCAAGGAAGATAGATTGCCCTTTGCTACGATTCTTGAAAAAGTGGAGAGAGATCGTGGATCCTTGTGAGGTGGAGCTAAAGGCACCTGAGTTTAGAGGTGGACACATCTGGGTTTTAGTACTGGGTCTGCCACTAATTTGCTTTGTGACTTTGGGCTGGGTATTTAGTCCCTCTGAGCCTTAGTTTCCCCATCAGTAAAATAAGTGTAACACTATTTGCTTTAGTAAAATAATGGATTAGATAGGAGGATGTATATTAAGTGCCTAGCACAGTGGTTCTTCAACTTTGATATGTGTCATAATCACCTATAAATTAATAAGGAATACAGAGGCCCACTTGCACTGAGGTCAGCTAAGTTTCTCTGTATTTGTATCAAGATCCCCATGTGATTCCGCTACACTGAAGTTGGAAAACCTAGTCTAGCATCTTGTAGACATTCACTACATATTAGCCCATTGCCCCATTTTAACACTCAGAGCAGTCAAAAAGCAACTTTAAGCAATTTAAAGGAAATTAATTCTGACTTAACCTTGAGTTTCAAAGGCCAGAGAACTGCAGAGAAAAGGAATTGTGTTGAAGATAAATCTATTTTATGTCTCCCAATCTGTAGCCCTAGAGGCCAGACCCTTCAGCCTAATATTGCAGCTCCTGGCTGGTAATTGTCATCTTTTGCATATTGATAGGAAAGAATACTCTAGAAATATGTAGTTTTATACATTTTTAAATCAAAAGGTAAAATTCATCTGAATTTTTGAAAGTTTTTTCATAGTTTGTACTGTTTACTGCCTTGTAGTTCTATTTAATGTTTTTAGAAAAAGGCCTCTATTTTGTTACTTTTTAACCAAGATTATCCTGTATTACTTGTATCTTTGTTTGCAGTGTTGTTTTATTTTGTTTATCTCTTTATTTATTTTGTATCATGTTTTATTCCAAAAGCATTTGAGGAGGCTTACAGAAACGTGTCATGGACCTCTGGCTTCTGCTGAGGATGTAAAAACCCAGAAAGAGAGCCTCTCTTTTTCTAATAACAAGGATTAGATAACCTCCCAAATCATAATTTTCTTGAATTTATCAGAGATCTGAGGTCATAGGGCAACCAAATACCTGAAATCTAAGAAAAAACAAGCACTTCTAAGGAGCCATCATAACCCTGGCTTACCTGTGAGAGAGAAAAGAGACACTACCCCTGATATAGTTCAGAAGATTTCAGCCAAAAGTTTTAATAAACTGCTAAAGGTTGAGTATAAGCTCACACAACAGTATAGAATCCCTGGGAGTTTCAGATACAAGGGGAGTTCGCACTCGCTCACAGACTCTTCTCCATGAACCTCACCATATGCTCACGAGAAAGATTCAGGGCAGACCCAGAAACCTAAGAAGGCTTCCCTCAGTGGTGCACACTTGGAACAGGGGGGTGGCCACCATTGTTGAAAGGCATGAAGTGCCCCTCTCCCCAGACTCGTTTTCTCCATCTCTCCTATGGAACAAAAGCCTTAAGCTATTGGGGGAAAGATGACAATCTTGTTCCCAGGACAGAGAGGAAGACACACGTCAGCTGGGGCAAACCAAGGGACAAAAGCCCTTGACACTTGAGGGAGAGGGAACAACACTCTGTTGTAGGTTCTGATCATTAGAAATCTCCTACCACGGAGGATGGTGCAGAAAACTCACATAAGATATGTCAAACATACAAGATAGAGTTTGGCTGCCATAGGAAATAGGCCAAGATCATTTGAATTTTCCACCACTGAGACCCAATGACACAGGGCTTATCTCAGACTGTGGATGAATCAAAACAACAGAAAACATCCCCCTACTCCATGGCTAGCAAATGTCAAGTAACAATTAATAGCAAATCTACCACTGGGGAAGGAGCTCTAGAGCATAGAACAAAACCCTCTCTGAGGCGTGAGCGGTGGCTCACGCCTGTAATCCCAACACTTTGTGAGGATGTGGCGGGCGGATCACGAGGTCAGGAGATCAAGACCATCCTGGCTAACACGGTGAAACCCCGTCTCTACTAAAAATACGAAAAATTAGCCGGGCGTGGTGGTGGGGGCCTGTAGTCCCAGCTACCATGGAGGCTGAGGCAGGAGAATGGCGTGTACCCGGGAGGCGGAGCTTGCAATGAGCTGAGATTGCGCCACTGCAGTCCAGCCTGGGCAACAGAGCCAGACTCCGTCTCAAAAAAAAAAAAAAAAAAACCCTCTCTGAGGTTCAGTTACACAGGTAAAGCTTAAAGATGACAGTGAAATGAGAATGTAGAGAATAATTCTTAAACATAAAATAATACTAGAAAATAATGCCTGTGGTTCATTGACAGTGATCATAGCAACAAATCTCAAATCCAGCCCAACGACTGACTAGATTGTCTCAACCTTCACTCTAAAGACTGGCAGAAACAGGATGTAGCCAGGCCCAGTAGCTCATGCCTGCAATCCCAGCACTTTGGGAGGCTGAGGTGGGCGGATTGCTTGAGACCAGGAATTCAATATCAGCCTGGCCAACAATTTACCAACAAGAGGCAAATCCGTCAACAGAACCAGACTTAGAAATGAACGTGATATTGAAACTATCAGATAGAATTGAAAATGACGGTGATCAATGTAGTAATTAATAAGGTAGACATCATGCACAAAGACATGAGGAATTTCAGTAGAGCAATGGAAATTATAAGAAAGCAGGAAATAAAAATTTTAGAAGTAAAAATAGAGTAACAGAGATGAAGAATGTCTTTACTGGGCTAATCATAAGCTTGACACAGATAAGGAAATAATTAGTATATTTAAGATAGGCCATTAGAAATAATGCCAACTAAAAAAAAAAAAGAATAAAAAAATTGGCACATCCAAGAGCTATAGGATAATATTGAATAGTCTAATATTCATGTAATTGGAATCCCAGGGGGAAAAAACAGAGAAGAGGAAAGAAGATATATTTGAAGAGATAATGAAGAGATAATGGCTGATAATTTTCCAAATCATTGAAAGATACTAAATCCCAAATTCAAGAAACATAGAGAAAATCAAGCAATATAAATACAACACACACACACATACACACACACTCCTAGATGTGTTGTATTCAAATTGCTAACAACAAAAAATAAAGAGGAAAAATGTGAAGATAGCCAAAGAAAATAAATACGTATTACATATATACAGAGGAAATATTTTCCCTCATTTCAAGGGTAGCTCTTCACTTTCTTGATGGTATCCTTTGAAACACAAAAGTTTTTCATTTTGATAAGTATGATTTATCCAGCTTTTTCATAACCTTTTTTTTTTTTTTTTTTGAGATGGAGTCTCACTCTGTCACCCAGGCTGGAGTGCAGTGGCTCAATCTCGGCTCACTGCAAGCTCCGCCTCCCGAGTTCACGCCATTCTCCTGCCTCAGCCTCCTGAGTAGCTGGGACTACAGGCACGCTCTGCCACGCCTGGATAATTTTTTGTATTTTTTAGTAGAGACGGGGTTTCACCGTGTTAACCAGGATGGTCTCGATCTCCTGACCTCGTGATCCGCCTGCCTCGGCCTCCCAAAGTGCTGGGATTACAGGCGTGAGCCACTGCGCCCGGTCCATAACTTCTACATTTGGTGTTATATCTAGGAAAATGTTACCCAATCCAATTTCACAAAGATTTAGTTCTCTTTCTTCTAAGGGTTTTATAGGCTTAGCTCTTACATTTAGAGTTAAGATTCATTTTGAGTTATTTTTTGTGTGTGCTGTAAGGAAGGAGTCCAGCTTCATACTTTTGCATGTGGCTATCCAGTTGTCCCAGTACTATCTGTTGAAAAGACTATTCTTTCCCCCATTGAACTTCCTTGGCATCATTGTCTAAAATCAACTGACCATAAATGTAAGTTTTTCTTTACAGGATCTCAATTCAATTTCATTTATCTATATATCTATCTTTATGTCATTAACATACTACCTTGATTATTATAACTTTGTAGTAAGTTTGAATCAGAAAATGTGGGTCGTCCAATTTTGTTCTTTTTCAATAGTGCTTTAGTTATTGTTGGTTCCTTCTACTTCCACATGAAATTTAGGATCATCTTGTCAATTTCTGCAAAGAATGCAGCTGGGATTTTTTAAGAATTGCTTTGAATTTATAGTTGGATTTGGAGAGCATTGCCATCTTAACTATATCAAATCTTTCAATTCATGAACATGAAAATGTCTTTCCATTTATTTAGATTTTTAATTTATTTCAATGATGTTTTGAAGTTTTCAGTGTACAAGTTTTGCATCTCGTTTAAAAAATTTATCCCAAAACATTTTATTCTCCTTGAGGGTATTATAAAACAAAATCGTTTACTTAGTTTCATTTTTGCATTGTTCATTGCTGACATATAGAAATACAATAGATTTTTATGTATTGATTATATATCTGCATCCTTACGGAACTCACTTATTAGTTCAAATAGTTTGGGTTTTTAAAATCTCCTTAGAATTAGTTGTATGTGTGTGTGTATATATATATGTATATATATGTATGTATATATAAAATTAGTTGTGTATATATGTGTAAATATATGTATGTATGTATATAAAATATTTCATTATCAAGTAAAGATAGTTTTACTTCTTTCTTTGCAATCATTATGTCTTTTATTTCATTTTCTTGCCTAATTGTCCTGGATAGAACCTCCAGTATAATGTTTGAATAGAAGTGGCAAGAGCAGGCATCCTTGGCTTCTTGATAATCACAAGAGGAAAGCATTCAGTGTTTTACCACTTAGTATGATGTTAGCTATATTTTTCATAGATACCTTCTATCACGTTGAGGAAGTTCTTATTTATACCTAGTTTTTCGGTATTTTTATTATTATAAGCCATAGTATTTTGTCAAAAAATATTTCTGTTTCTATGGAGATGATCATGTAGTTATTATTTTATGATAGTAATGTGGTGCATTATATTAACTAATCTTTGTATATCAAACCAGCCTTGCCTGTCTTGTGTAAATTGTATTTGGTTAGGGTGTGTAATTATTTGTATAATCTTCATATGTTGTTAGCTTTGGTTTACTTATATTTTGTGGCTAATTTTTGCCTCTATATTCAAAAAAGGAATTGGTTTGTAGTTTTCTTGTGATGACTTTATTAGCTTTGTTATCAGGATACTTCTTGCTTCAGAGAATGACTCAGAAAGAGCTCCCTGCTTTTGTAAATTTTGGAAGCGTTTATGAAAGATTGTTGTTACGTCTATTCTAAACATTTTTAAAATTTACCAGTGAAGCCATCTGAAATTGGGCTTTTCTTTTTTTGGAAAGTATTTTTTGCTGATAACTCACTATCTTTACTTGTTCTAGATCTATTTAGATTTCCTATTTCTTCTTGAGATAGAAGCCCATTGTTCCCTCTCCAGTGGCTACTGGTCTGGTTTTCATGAATATCTTGATTGACCATTTGTTGGTTTTTATGGATAGAGGGCTGGGGAGAGGGTTCTGAGAATTGAGCAAGTTACACCACCCCAAAGGTTGTTGCTTTTACTAAGATGTAACTGTTTTTCTTGAATAAATTCTCCTCAGATTGTTGCAAGCCTTTGATTATTTCCAAAGTTCTGAAAAAAATTATTTGATTTTTTCCCTACAGTCCTTATTTCTTAGATAGAGGAACAGATTTTCAGATGTTATTATTTGGCCATTCCTACTTACATCACTCCCAAAGATTTATTTATATGTGCCATAATTAGAAGTGACCTTACAATTTAATCCAGGCCAAGTCTCTAATTTCATAGATATACAGCAGAAGAACAGAAGATATAATCTTTCTTTTCTGAACTTAGGAGGTCGTAAGAGTGTCTTAACTTTGAGACCCTTGAAAGCAGGGAGTTTTTCTTTCTCACTGTTTATCCATAAGAGCCTAGTACTGTTCAGCATGTGCCAGGTGTACAAAAAAAAGTTGCTCTCTTTGTTTGTCTGTATATTTGAATAGTATCCCCATGTGTATATTTGAATAGTATCCCCATGCCACTGCATGCCTTGCAGTTTATAAATCAACTGGAAAAGTGAAGATCCCTAGGGCCAAGAGTGGGGTATGCCTGAGGTTAAATTCGGTATCTCTCTCACATAGCAATACCAGACAACTGTCAATCATATGCAGAAGTCTTATAGACTCTGTAGTCTGGAAGTTTAATGTTAATGCCTCAGCCTATACCTGGCATAATATTGATTTAGCTCAATTTTCTATATCTCTGACCTGTACATTTACAATAATAATCATTTTAATAGTGGGATTGAAACCCTTGAAAAGCCTGAAGAATATCCCAAAAGATATAAGAACAATAATGAAAGAAAACTATTTCTTTCAAGATACATTTATTGTGTTACAAGTTTTTGACAACAGCTAAATTATTCACTCATTTCTTTAACAGATATTTATTGAGTACCTACCGTATGCCAGGCCTTATGCTAAGTGCTGGGGTTATAATGGTGACTAAGACAAGCATGGTTTCATTCCCTCTTAGAAAGTAAATGCTAACACCAATCCAAGCAGAAAATGAGAATGGAATCACCAGAGTGCCTCATTCACAGCCATTCTGGATAAACAGATATATACTGAAATAATATCACTAGAATATCTCCTGGCATACTGCAAGCTCATGGGGGGTTGAAACCATTTTCAACTAATTTCCCTGTATTCCTCTCCTTTTTCTTCATCACTTGGTATCTTACTTCTCCAAGACTTCTGGTGTGGATTTTCCACACCTTCTGTGGTCTCTTCACTTCCCCCATCTTTTCCATTTATTTTCTTCTTCATCCCCTCACAGAAAAGCCTGATGGCATGTTTCCTTATTTAAATAGTTTGTTCCTTAAATATAGAGTGCAGGGTAAGATGTAGGAATATGTAAAGAAAGTCACCAAGGGCATGTTACAGTTTCAGAGACTCCAGGACTTCTCTACCCCATCAATGCTTGGCACTATGTAATTGGAGAGTCTTGTTTCATTTTCAGAAAGCTGTGGGATCTGCCTAAAATGCAAATACCCCTCGGGAAATTGTTGTTTTGAGTCTTATAAGTCATTTCTATGTTGAAGTGAATGAGCTTATTTAAACCTTTTCTGAGAACAGATTTTGAGTGGGAAAGATAGAAAAATTGTGAGCAGTAGGTAACTGAAATTATTGAGGGAGGAGGTGGAAAAGAGAGGTTGAGGATACCACCATTATGAAGGAGAAGCAAGTCAGCTTTTCACACTAGACTGAATTTCCTGTACTTTCAAACTATACTTCTAAGTTCCTTTAAAATGCTCTCAGAAATTACATTAACAATTAAAATTATCTTAATGGTAAGTACTCAAGTTGCACTGAATATGACACTTGGGATGGAATGACACTTGGGTTATATGAAAGGATTTGGAATGCTTCCCTAGGTATTCGGTGCCTCTGATGTATTTCTTTCCTGCAAACCCCTTCCCACCCCAATTTTAAGGGTGAGAATTCTTGGCTTTCTGAGTACAAAGTACTGGATACTAAGTCAGTGGATTCAAAATTGAGATTAAAGAAGAACATAAATGAGATTTTTTAAATGATCAAAAAAGCACTGAAATTTAGTCAGAACAGAAACTAAGTGCTTATTTTATAGATGAGGATACAGGCTGAGGTTTGGTTAGATCATTTCTTAAAATATGGCACATTCCTTATCTTCTGCCATGCCTATATGTCAATTTCTGCCTCATATACACAAATCTATATGTTTCTGTACAAATATTTTCACTCTCTTCAGGAATGCAGTTCAGATCGTAATCATTAATTATTCTTTTAGTTTCAGGAGGACTGTTTTAATCATTTTTTCAATTTTAACTAATCAATTTTAATGATATATTTTACAGTAATATTAAACAATAAGGTTTTTAATATGAAAGAAATGTCTTAAATGAACTCAGCATTTAAATGAATAGCAGTTGTGTGAAATTGTGTGTGATACCATCCAATATAAAATATGTGGACATAACAATTACAGACCATCTGTTAAACTGGCATCTTGTTGTACAGGAATGAAATTTCAATTAAATTTTATTATCAGGAAGTGTGAATGACAGATCCCATATGAAAGTCCACAGCCAGTAAACTGTCTAAATAAAGAGTGGGATGTCATACAGTTAATGAGTTGGATCGGGTTTCCTGATTACATACTTTGTAAATAATGTGCTTGTTCACCAGCTTTTGGAAATGAGTACTGCTTGTAAGGATGGTGGTTGTTTTTAAAGCGATGCCCATATGGAAGGTAAATTGGAATGGTCGTGTGACACAGTCCAGTCATCTGGTTAATGTATGATTCACCACTTTAGCTGGAGAGACTCAAATTAAACCATGTATGAGATAAAAGAATGACTTGAAAGTGGAGAAACAAAAATCAGATCTCAACCATCTCTAAAGAATTTTGACATACTGGAAGCCATGTATCCATGGCTCATAGTTCAATTCACAACTGCAAGGAACAGATGTCATGATCCAACAGTGGGTTCAGATGTGGGTTTGAATCATCAGGGAGGGAGAAAGTCTAATAGTATCAGCAAGTCTCAGGACAAGGGTCTGGATTATTAATGGGAGAACAAATGAGCTTATAGTTTTTAACAGTGAAATGTGTCTCATAACTCATTGGGCAAGTTCCTCATTTTCTGCTGTCACTGTTATTAATATGTATTATTGCTTGGGGTAGTCAAGAAAAAAAGAAATCATACCCAAAAATCTAATTGCTCCAGTGGCAACGTGGAGTGTTTTCAGAGAGAAGCTTAATTCTCATTCCATAAAACAAGCCAAGAAGAATCTCAAGCCATTTCTCTTTACTATACTTCTGAAAAACACATAATTAAGTAGTGCTCTAATGGATCATAAAATGCATAATCCACAGCTGTGGACCCTTGGAAAGTTATTCAAACTCTTCCAGGACTTATGCCGAGTAATATCTGTGTGATTTAGTAGGCAGGATACAGCACAGGACAGGATTCACCAGTGGCATCTTCAGCTGGGTGACCCGTCCACTCTGGGCCCTGATACTTCCACATTTCAAGGTTACTGAAAGGATACCATATCCTAGAAAGGGAACTCTTCAGTGGACTTTTACCATTATGTTAGCTCTTCTAGCTTTTAATGGAGGGTGAATATTTTTTTCTTCTTTGTATTGGCTTTTACTTGAATTAAGGCTATGTAAATCCACATTTTTTGGAGATGGGGTAGAAAAAGTAATATGCTATGGAGCACCTGGCACTAAGGCCAAGGCTAGCCTTGGGGTGACACCAGAATAGCAGGCAAGTGTCAAGATTGCAAATGAGATTTTACTTAATTTTTAAGAATTTTGTTATAGGATATAATTTACAAACAGTGAAAGGCACAGATCTTAAGTCTATGGTTCAATCATTTTTGACAAATTATATACCCATGTAATTCACACTCCTTTCAATATGTAGAATATTTCCATGACACCAGAAAGTCTTCTTGTGCCTCTTCCCAGTCAATTCCCCTGCTCCTGACTCTCAGGAAACCACTGATCTGATTTTTATCACGACAGATTCATTTTGCCTATTGTAGAATATCATGTAAGTGGAATCAAACAGTATGCATGCTTTTGTGTAAGGCTTCTTTCACTTGGCATGATGTCTTAGAGATTAATCCATGTTGCATGTCGCATGTATCAGTAATTTGTTTTTATTGATAAGGAGTATATTCTGTCATATAAATATAGCAACAGAGAGCTTGTCTGTTTTTTAGTCAATGAACTCTTGTACTGTTTCTAGTTTGGAGCTATTATAAATAAAGCTGCAATGAACATTCTTGGATAATATTTTTGGGGACATTTTCTTTTTCTTGAATAAATATCTAGGAGTGGAATTTCTGGGTTATAGGGTAGGTACATATTTAACTTTCTAAGAAGTTTTCTGTGTTCAGAGTCATCGTACCATTTTACATACCCACCAGTTAATCCACATCCTCATCAACATTTGATGTTGTTGTTATTTTCTTATTTCAGTCTGTCTCATGGGAAGGTAAAGGCTGAGTTACTTTCAAGGCATTAAAATACAATAATCACCTGGGTGCGGTGGCTCATGCCTGTAATCCCAGCACTTTGGAAGGCCAAGGCGGGCAGATCACAAGGTCAGGAGTTCGAGACCAGCCTGGCCAACATGGTGAAACCCATCTCTACTAAAAATACAATGATTAGCCAGGCATGGTGGCACATACCTGTAATCCCAGCTACTCAGGAGGCTGAGGCAGGAGAATCGTTTGAACTCGGGAGGTGGAGGTTGCAGTGAGCCATGATTGCACCACCACATCCAGCCTGGGCAACAGAGCGAGACTCCCTCTCAAAACAAAAAACAAGCAAACCACCCCAGACCTCTAAGGTCTAGAGTCTGGAAATAGAGGACCTGGGTTTGAAGCTTGCTCCAACTCTTCAGGGGTGAGGGCCTGGAAGGCCATGGCTAGAGTGCAGGAAGATTTGATTCATGAGAATTCTGAAGTCTTTATCCACACCTAAGGCAGATCTCTCACACTTCCTTTTCCTCACTCTCACTCCCTGCATCTATCTGGGCACCAAATCCCATCGACACTCCCTCCCCACTGCTCCTTTTGCAGTTTCCACTCATCACTTCCCAGCTTTTGTGCTTCGTTGTGGTGCTTCATTATTTTTCGTCTGCACCACTGCAAGTTTTCTAATCACTTGACGTGCCCTGGAGAGGGATCGTTCTAAAATGTGGGTCTCCTCATAACACAGTCTGGTTTAAACGCCTTCAGTGGCTCCTCATTTCCTGTAAGATTTAAACAAATAACAGCTGATGTGTATTAGGAGCTCAGGCTGTGCCAGGCACTGTATTAAGCACTTTATTCTGTTATTGGATATCTCTTTGAAATAACTATTTGTATTAGCACCATTTATATATGATGAACCAAGGCTTAGAGAGTATAAGTGACTCCCTATAGTCACACATCTAGTCAGTGGCAGAGTTTGGAATCAAACCCAGATGCATTAGACTCCCAAACCTGCGACCTTTACAGATACAGGATAAGCCCTTAATCAAGCTTCTTAGGAAATGTCTCAACAGGAAAATATACTTCCCAGATGGCAGTGTAAGAAGCAACTTGGGCCCATTCCCCAGTGGAAAAAAAGCAAACTATTGAAAATGAGAAAAAACAAACAACTATGTAAAATCTCTGAAAATTTTCCTAATGGTATAAACAGCAAATGATAAATAATTATCCCAGAAAGTCTACTAAAACTCAGGAAGAACAGTGTGTTTGTGGTATCTGAGCCACAACCACCTGCTCCCTCCCTCTCCCTTTGCCTCTTCTCAGCTTGGTGGGTTTGACAGAAGCTGCACTCCAGGCAGGTAGGGACCAAGAAGGCAGGGCTTCCTATACTCTTAGCTCCAGTCAGGCATCACTATATCTCACTGGAAGGGCCAGGCTGCCATCATTTCTCATTCCTTCCAACCTCAAGTTGAAGAGGCTACACTCCTGGTGAAAGCCTAAATTCTCATTCCCCTGAGAGGTCAGTGTCTACCTTCCTCTATCTCGCCAGTCCTCAGGAAATGGAGGCTCTCCCCAAATCAGGGAAGGCTGAAAATACTGGGGTCCTTTTTCCTCATCTCAACTTGATCATAAAGCAGAGATTCAACATCAGGAGAGGAAAGCTGAGAAAACCAGAGGCCATCTCCCAGCCAGCACAGAGTAGTGGCTCAGATGTTTTGCTAGGAGGAGAGGCAGTCAATAAGAAGAGTGCTCCAGAGCGTTCCAAAGGAACCGACTATTTGAAACAGTGTAGGAAAGTTCAAACCTAAGGCAGCTGTCAAAAACAACAGTTCCTTTTTAATTAAGAGCAACAGGACCAGACGCAGTGGCTCACGCCTGTAATCCTAGCACTCTGGGAGGCCGAGGTGGGTGGATCACTTGAGGTCAGGAGTTCAAGAGCAGCCTGGCCAACATGGCGAAACCCTATCTCTACTAAAAATACAAAAATTGGCCAGGTATGGTGGCATGTGCCTATAATCCCAGCTACTTGGGAGGCTGAGGCAGGAGAATCTCTTGAATCCAGGAGGTGGAGGTTGCAGTGAGCCAACATCATGTGCCACTGCACTCCAGCCTGGGCAATGGAGCAAGACTCTGTCTCAAAAAAATAAATAAGTAAAAAATTAAAAGCAACAGGTTAGACCATGGGCCAGCTAGCTCACCAGAGCTAGCATAAAATAAACTTTACTTCAAGATCTTGGGATGGGATGTAGGGGTTGGAGTGGGCAGAATAACTGGATGACTTTTCCCCTCTCTAACTCTAAATTCTCAGGAAAATACATCATATCTTGCACTTGGGTGGAAAAGAGCAGAAATCCTCGGTTAACAGGATTATATGCAATGGTGCAGACAGCACTCTCTAAAGAAAAATCAGAGAGGAAGAAACACTGCATGGAGAATCCAAGAAACACTCTAAGAATTTAAGTTAAAATGTCAGAGGTAAGAAAGTGACAATCCTTGGAGGAATATTTTTGAGCCTTAAGCAGGTGAATTAGAAGAAACAGCAATGGTGAGATAAAATTAGTTTTTCTTCTTTTCTTCAGAAACACTGAGTATCTATCATATGCTATATATTGACCTGTAAATGAGGGTGTATAATGATAGCCATTTCTGGTTTGAATTCACACTTGTATGGCAAAGCCTATGTGAGGTGTGTAAGCATTTTAGCTTTGCCTAATTTATCTGAAGACCCATTACTTTCCCTAGTGAGATGAACGAAGGTTTTTAACCTTTCAGCTATGTGACATGGATATTTCTATTTATCTCAATGAAAATACATTTCTGGAGAATGCTAAAATTCTAGGAAATCGAAATGTAAGAAATCATTAAAAACTGAATTTTATTTTACTGCATATTACTTATTTTCAGGTTTTGCTAAGTGAGCTTTTCTTTCTTTTTTTCTTTCTTTCTCCTTCCCTTCCTTTCTCCCTCCCTTCCCTGCTCTCCCTTCCTTCCTTCTTCCTTTCTTTCTTTCTTTGTTTCTTTCTTTCTTTCCTTCCTTCCTTCCTTCCTTTCTTCTTCCCTGTCTCTCTTCCTCCACAACTTTCTACCCAATATTTGGTAAAGAAGAGCAATATGATACAGAAGGCAACTACCCAGAAATCCTTCAGCCTCAGAGACAGAAGGGGTGGTGATACGTACAGTGAAGAAGACTGGACCCTTTTTAACTGAAAAAAAAAAAGAAAAAAAAAAGAAAAACTCAGCAGATAGGGAGAAAGAGAATGATTTTAAATTATAGACTCAAGAGAACAGTTGGGGTAGAAGCAGGTTATCACTCCAGAAACTTTCTTTCAAACCATTTTGAAGGGAAATGTTTGAAAATGGCAGATAAAGAGCATCAGAGTGAGGGAAGGAGGGCAAAATAGAGGATAAGTACAATTGGGGAGAGTGAATTGAGCTATGAAGATTTATCTTAACATGTAATTGAATATAGTTGAGAATAAAATGATTACTATACAATTATGTATTTCATTTCATGTTCTGTACTGAATACGCAAGCCCAGTCTTAAACTGGGGATGGAGATATGGATTGTTTAGCTCATACAAAAAATTTGAACGATCGTACCCAAATTACAATGAGATTTACAGAAAAAAATCCCAAAGGACTGTAATTTTATAATTTTCTGCTTTTGTTCTGTTGGGAAGGATTTGAGGACATGTGACAGTATTGTAGGAAAGGACTTGCAATGGCACTGGGGAAGGATAATGATGTTCTGGGGTGAATGTGGCCCCTGAATGCACCGAGTCAGCCTGCTGCCCCCACACCTGGACTGCAGCTGCACCTGGGCATCCTCAGTCCTGAAGGAAAGCCTTAAAGCAGGGCCAGTCTCCACTGAATGGTAGTAGAATCACCTGGCGAGCCTTTGCAGCTATCAATGCCTGCAGCTACTCTACACCAATTAAATAGCATCTTTGGGGATATGGACCAGGCACAGCTATTTCTCAAACCTCCCTAGGTAATTGCAATGTCAGAAAGAGCTGAGAATTAGAAAGACTTGGGAGAAGTGGAACCACAAATGCAATTGCCTGTGGGACTGACTGGAACTGAATAGAGATGAGGTCTGTGGAAAAGGGGCCAGAGAAGATTCAACACAAGAGAGAAGGGCAAGGGAGTTTTCAGACTGAGTGACCGAGGAATGTTCACATTCTGTCCAAAGTGAGAAAGAGAGCTAAGCACTGCTTTTCCCAACACCCTGAAGCCCAGAAAGACAGCACAGGACCCTGGATACTGTTAGAATTCCTTGAGCGAGGGAATCCTTAAGAAACTTGGAAATACAGTGGACAGTGGTTCCTCCAGACAAAGAACTTGAGTCTTATCAACTTCAGAGAACTCCACATATCCAACAGCAAGAAAAGCTTTGAAGAGCAACATTTCTCCACAGCATAGAGGTGGCTGCTGGGCAGAGCCAACTCTGTTCTTCCTGGAGGAGGTGTGAGCAAGGTAGTGGAGCGAACGGCCCCAAGCGTTAAGCTTTTAGTAAGAAAACAGACCCAAGAGGCTGCAATCTTCAAAAGGCATCTGTGAACTCAACACGGCATTTCAAACAGAGCTGCCAAGTCAATCACAGGACACCTGGGTAAATTCGTATTTCACATAAACAATGAAGAGCATTTTATAATTGTATGGGATATACTTATATTAAAACCTTATTCATTGTTTATCTGAAATTCAAATTTAACTGGGTATCCTGTACTTTTATTTACTAAACCTGGCAAGTCTTACTCCCAGTGAGTTTTTAGTAATTTCTAAAATATTTCTGGAAAGTGGGAAATGGCCAAGTCCTGGAACCAGTCCCACCTGAGCACCCAGATGAGAGGGACCAGCTGAAAGTGCTGTGAAATGGTGGTATGATGGGAAAGCAAAGTGTCCAGTCAATACAGCCATCCATGCTCAGTGCGAGCAAAGGGTTCAAAATGGCGACAGAAAGACATAATAATGTCTTCCAATAAGAAGTTCTCACAAAGGGAGGGTGCTCTGGAGTGTGCAGTACACAGTCTTTTTGAATGATAGTCAGTATAGCGGACATCTGTCTATAGGCTGCAGGGCTCTTGTCCCAGAAAGGGGACAGAGATGATATAAGTAGAAACCTAGAATCAGCAGTGTGCTGGGATCCTAGACCAGAACCTAGAAGTAATGCCCAGGAGGGAAGCTTGATTAGAGAAACGGAGTTACCACATCAGGTCAAAGTAGCAGCAACAGCAACAACAAACGTATGTGTGTGTATGGGTGTGTCATGCATGTATGAGTGTGTGTGTGTGTGTATATATGTGTGTGTGTATATGTGAATATCCTTTGAATATCACCTTTGGAACTGGCCTAATGCCTCCTGCCTCAGACCAAAATTGATTCCAGGGACAAAGCACATTGCTGAGCCTGCAGTGAGAATTACCTGGTTCCAGCCATGGGGGAGAGAACAATCGCGAAGGCAGGATGGAGGCCTGCGGCCTAAGCTGGCTGGCAGAATCTCTATAGGGTTTGTGGGCATCTTCACAAACTGGCTGGGTAAACTGTCATGATTCTTATTTGGCAGTTTATACAGTGGCAAATTGATTTTTTGTTTCTCATGGCTATCCACTGAAAACGCCCAGGGATGCTCAAGGATAACAGAAGAATATGTGAAATCACTGACTCCTAAGCATTGTTCTAATAATGATTGGTGACTGCTGGGCAGAGTTGGTGTCGTGCAGAATGGTGCAAGGTTGATTTTGCTTAAACAAGGCCAGGGAATATACCTAGGTGGCCAATCAAGGAATTTTCTATGTGAGAATGTTATTCTAAAAGCCTAATCTCTGTTTAATTTATAATTGTTTAATGTTTAAGATTTCCAGTAGCACAAGAATCCTGTTCTCTCTACATTGAATGCAGATTCTTCTCACTGGCCATACCTATAGAAGTGTCAGAGGTTCAACTCTCAGAAATAGTGAAAACTGGATTTTAACAACACTGTATGGTCTTTTAAACTTTCATTTGCAAATATTTAAGCAACAATTCCCTTCTTGGTACTCTGTGAAGATGGAATAGAACTGAGAGTTCATGCTTTGTTAAGTTGTATATAAAATGTAGTAGGGTATATAAAATGTAGTAAGTATATAAAATGTATATAAAATTTAGGAAGCAACCCTGGGGCCTCTAAAAACTACTAGGCCGTGCGAAGTGGCTCACACCAGTAATTTCAGCACTCTGGGAGGCTGAGGTGGGCAGGCTGCATGAGTCCAGGAGTTTGAGACAGCCCTGGGCAACATAGATAAACCCCGACTCTACTAAAAATACAAAAAATTAACCAAGTGTGGTAGTGTACGCCTGTAATCACAGCTACTCGAGGGATTGGGGTGGGATAATCACCTGAGCCCAGGTGGTCGAGGCTACAGTGAGCTGAGATTGTGCCATTGCACTCCAGCCTGGGCAACCAGAGTAAGACCATGTCTAAAAAAGAAAAATCTGGGTGTGGTGGCTCACGCCTGTAATCCTAGCACTTTGGGAGGCTGAGGCAGGAGGATTGCCTGAGCTCAGGGGTTTGAGACTAGCCTGGGAAACACGCTGAAACCCCGTCTCTACTAAAATACAAAAATTTAGCCAGGCGTGGCAGTGTGTGCCTGTAGTCCTAGCTTACTCGGGAGGCTGAGGCAGGAGAATTGCTTTAAGCCAGGAGACAGAGGTTGCACAGTGAGCTGAGATCGTGCCACTGCACTCCAGCCTGGGCAACAGAGCAAGACTGTTTCCAAAAAAAAAAATTTAAAAATTACCCAGGCGTAGTGACGCATGCCTGTAGTCCCAGCTACTCAGGAGGCCGAGATGGGAGGATTGGTCAAGCTCCAGGCCGCAGTGCACTGTGATTGTGCCACTGCACTCAGCCTGGGTGACAGAGTGAAACCCTGTCTCAAAGACAAAACAAAACGAAACCAACCAACAAACTCCACCACCACCAACACAACTCTACGATTTGTGAAGGCTTTTAAGCTGTGTTTGCATCACCCTGCCAAACAGCTCATTTCAATAAAAATGATCACTTGGAAGGATCAGTCAAGTTAATTTAACGGCTTGATTTAAATGTAGAACAATCGATGAACTGATTTGAAGTTGTATGCTCAGTGAAATGTCTTGAACAGGGCTTTGACTTCCATCGAAGTTTGGCTTTGTAATGGAATAGAATGGTATTGATTATGTTAGATCTTATTAGCAACTTTTGATATCTTTGACCTCCAGTTAGTTAAACATTAGAAATCTGCCTGAATTAAGTACTAAACATGGATAAATTTTGTTCTAAAGCAGTTTCTATCTTTAAGAAGGTACAGAATGGCATAGTTCTGTTCATCTTATAATTAATAAGAATTAAATGATCGACTGGTTTCTGAAGTTGGATGCTGGATATATCACAACCTCCTTGAGTATAAGCTAGCAGAATGGCTAGGTAGCAAAGGGCCATAAAAGGGACGCTTGTAATCCAGGCAAAGGTGGCCTTAGAATTAAGAAAGTCTTTGAGTTCCCTTATCTTTTCTCTCACCTTTATAGTATATACCCAAAGACAAAGGTACAGATTATTTTTACTGTTTTTATAATTGAAATACAAAAAAGAGAAAATTCTGGCAACTTCAGAAACCACCTTGTTAGTTTATTGTGGGTATCCATCATTGTATAAACCAATTTAATAGGGTGCTGTGGTTGCCAAAGAGTCTGATCTCCAGATTTTCTCAGCACTTCCCATCTGCTCACACAATAGCCAGAAGACGTTTGCTTTCCTGGAGATAGCATAATGCTTTAAAACTGCCTGAAGAAATCTACCCACCCAAGCTGTTTTAATAAGGTTAAGTATATAAAATATTCATCCCACAGGATATATGCCCATATGCCGTCTTATCATTAGTCACAAAAAACAAACACTTAATTATTCCGATCTCTAAGGTCCATCTTTGTGGTTAGGCTCTGAGGGACTCCATGAACCAGGCCTTATTTATCAGTGACAGTGTCTCTATCCAGACTTACTCCATGTTGTCATGGTATTTTATTTGTCTAGCTGTCTTGTAAATGCTTATTCCTTGCTGTCAACCATCTCAACATGCTTGGAGGCAGATGGGCCCCTGGCACTCTCCATGGTATTCTTCACATCTCCTCTTGGGCTGTCATATGCTCTCAAACACACATAAGGAACACTGAAATTTTGCTCTTTCTTCTAGAGAGTCTAGAGAGCCAGGAAGGAAGTTGTTGCTTACAGACCTGCAATAAGAAGACCATAAACTGTGCCGGGCGTGGTGGCTCACGCCTGTAATCCCAACACTTTGGGAGGCCAAGGCAGGCAGATCACGAGGTCAGGAGTTCAAGACCAGCCTGGCCAATATGATGAAACCCCATCTCTACTAAAAATACACAAATTAGCTGGGCATGGTGGCCAGTGCCTATAATCCCTGCTACTCGGGAAGCGGAGGCAGGAGAATCGTTTGAACCCAGAAGGCAGAAATTGTAGTGAGCTGAGATCACACCATTGTACTCCAGCCTGGTGACAGGCTGAGACTCTGTCTCAAAAAAAAAAGACCATAAACTGTTGCTTGGAATCCTACTTCCCCGGGCCTCTGAAAGACCATACGGTGATATTTCCCTTATATCCTTATTCGCAGTCATCACCCACATTAGGCACTGAATGGAGAGAGAATAGGTGCATGTATCATTAAGATTACATTTTCCCAGAGGCAAAGTTGTCTGCACTTTCTTTTTGCAGTAATTTTAAATCAGCATGCATTTCAAATAGTACATGTATATTTCTACAGCAGACATCTTTATATACCTAGTTAGGTGTAATAAAACTATTAGATACCTATTTATATCTTAAATAAAATATATTTATTATTATATATCTATTTAAATTACCTATTAGATACTTTAATATACTATTTATCTATTTTGATCCACTGAAGATATTATTATATACCTATTTATATACCTAGATACCTATTTAAGTGTCTATCTATATTTGTATCTATACATATAGATCTCAAATGATGCCTACCTAAACATTAAAAGCAGCTCTCCCTAAGTGGTATAATTATAGACGGATTTCATTTCCTCCTATTGGCTTTTTGGTAGTTTAAAATTTTTCAACCAAAAATATGCTTTACTTGTGTAATGATGGAAAAAAAATGTTAAAACAACCCTTTCTAAACTAAAAACAGGATCTTCATGTGAGTGTAAATGATGTATGACTACCCCAATTATAAAAGCCATGGAAATCCAAAGATAGCCTCACGTCTGTCTCTCCCACAGAATGTACATCAGCAATGCACGCATGTGTTCCTTTTGCACTGCATCACTGCTTCCCTGAAGAAGCCCGGCTCACACAAGGACAACAAAAAGCACGCAGGAGAGAGTAGATTGGGGTCAGACAGAGCAGTTGCAATCTTCCACTTTGATTTCCTGAGAAAATAGTGGTGGGCAGAAACGTGCTATCGAAAAAGAGAGTAGGAAGAAACTAATGTTAGTAAGTGCCTATTTACAGCCTGGGGATTGGATGTGTTTGTTGTATCCTTTTTTCTTTATAATCTAGCATCACTCCTGTTTTGCCCGTAAGGAAACTGAGGCTTGGAGAAGTAGATAACTCACTCATTGTGACTCACTAACCTATTGCAGAGCCAGCACTTGAACTGATTCTAAAAATTGCCACTCTTCCCACTCTACCTCATTGTGTTATGTTTTCCAGCTTCTAGAGAAGATAAGGCAGATCCATGCGACACAGACACATGTCAGCCACCTGTGACCACACTGCTTCTCTAGTGCTTTCCTACCGTGGGAGATAAACACCCCCCAGACTCTATCTTAGGCTACGCTTTCATGAGCCTTTTACTTGCAAACTCACCCAATTAACAAAATTCTTTTGAACTTTTGATAATAAAACCCGTGCATGGAAGATTGAGGTTTTGACATCTACCATAGTACAGTATGTGCTAACTAGGTCACCATCAGTAAAAATTGCCATTTGAAGTGTCACAAAATCTTGCCATGAAATCACTCATGAATCCTTCTAATCCTCTTTTCTTGACCCTGATTGATTACAACTGGAATGAGTAAGTATAGGAGGAATCTTTGATCCACTTTCCAGCTGGCCAACTAATTTTGACTTGTACCTTGAATGTGACCCTTGACTTGGAAGGAGCCCTAGAAACAGGCTGGTCTTACCTCCCAGGCTACAGCCCGGAGGAAGACTGTTAGGGCCACTGAGGTACGTGGTGGAGCTCTCCCTGGGTTTGGGAATCCTCTCTTTTTTCCACCTGCAACCTACTTTCCAGCAGCCACCACTCAACATTGACAGAGGACAGACTCTAATACTGTCTCTTCTCATGTTTGAAGCTCCAATTATCATCTCTTCTCCAGGCAAAACTTGTAGTTACTTGAAGCCTATATAAGATTGAGTGTTTATTATGTGTTTTCCTTGTATTCTCTCTCTCCATTCTTACACATTTTATGGAGAAGGCACCATGGCTTCCAGGCCCCTCTCCATCCTGGTCAGCCTTGCTTAACTATGTTATAATTTGACAAAAGTATCTTAATACATGGGGCCTATCATCTAAGGTTAACCAAGTAAAAGGTTATTAATCTCACCTGTTTCCCTTCAATTTCATCCTTTCACAATCGTATGTATATAAATCTCCCTCTGTTCCTGTCTCTTTCCCTCCCTCCCCCTCACTCTCTTTTTCTGCCTCTTTTGCCCAAAGTGTAGCATATTTCACATGCACAATATGGAAGTGTTCTTTTTTCACTAAACATATATCATGGATTTTCCTCTTGGTTAATGTATACAGATCTATTTTTAGAAGCTGCACAACAGCCATTATTTGGATGTAACATAATTAACCATTTTATTCTTGAGGAATATTCCAGTTGTTTCTTTTTCTTTTTCTTTCCTTGTGTGTGTGTATGTACATTTTACCTTTCCTCCTTTTTTTCATTCCTTCTGTCAACTGAAAAATCACACAATGTATACATTTAGAAAGGAGACTTTATTTTTTATAAAGGCTTAGAGCGTGCAGGGTCCTGACAGGCTGGGAAGCGTAGCCTCTGGTAGAGGCCATGAGCAAGCACTGTGAAGGAGGAAAGGTAAGATAGGAAGGTATGCCACAGAGAGTTCATTCTGTCAGTCCTATGATCTCTATTTTAACATTAATGCTGGGCAGTTGTGGCTAAACTGCAAAAGGAAAGGTGCTTAATGAGGCCTGTCTGACCTCCCACCCCATCATGTATTTAAGGTTTTTCCGGGGTGCCCTTGGCCAAGAGAGGGTCTGTCCAGTTGGTTGAGCAGCTTAAGATTTTATTTGTAGTTCTCACTTTCTTCCCTGTCCCCCATTCCCTCTTTCTCTCTTGAAACTCAATATATAAAGTTGCAATAAGCATCTAGCTCTTTTCCTTTTGGCACTGTTATTTCTATAACATACACAAATACTGCCAAGATGCCAAAGTTTGTACCTCCTTCACCAATATAAGCAGGTACTAATTTTTCTACAACCTTAACAGTGATGGACATTTTACAAATTTTAAATTTTACCTAGTAGTTTTTTAAAGTTTGCCAATTTTTTATTGCATTATTTGTCCTTTTTGCATCAATATTTAGAAGGCTTTGACTATGAAGAATATTAACTGTTTGGTTGCCATATGTGTGTTCAATAACTTTTCCTACTATTTGATTTTTGGCTTTATCTATGATATCTTTCATTATACAGAATATTTTAAATTCATATAGTTACATATGTCCTACATTTTCTTTATAAATCTTGAATTTCCTGTCATGTGTAAGAATATTTTACTCATCCCAGGGTTATACAAATATTTGCCTACATTTTCTGATACTTTCATTGGTCAATTGCTGCATTTAGATCTTTCATTTATCTTAGGTTTGTTTTTGCACATGGAGTGAAATTGAAATCTACTATATTTTATTCCTGACAGATAAACAATTAAACATCTTTTTTCTCACTAAAAATAATGTCCCATTGATTATATATTCTTGGTATTCTTTCTTGTCTTTCTGTTTTAGTTCATTGATCTAATCATCCATTTCTTTGTCAACCTCTTACTATTTTGATTAGGGTTATTAAAGTTTCATCTGGTAAGATATGTTCCCCACCCCTCCAAACTGGTTCCAGAAAACACCAAATGCATTGGCATTCTGATTGAGATTACCTTGAAAATACAAATTCATTAAGGGAGATTGTTTTTCAATGGTAAGTTCTCCCATTGGGCACAAGATAAACTTCCCAGTTCATTTTGGCTCTGGTTTTGTGCCTTTCAATGAGATTTTATAGCTTGCTTCAATGGGTCCTGCCCCATCTTGCTAAATTTTATAACTATATATAAAATTAAAACAGCTTTTTGAGATTATGTTCAAGATTCTAAACTCTCTTCTTTACACTAGTGCCTCTTAAAACCACCTTCACTGGAATCACATTGTAAAATACTTATAAAAATGTATATTCTGGCTGGGTGCAGTGGCTCACACCTGTAATCCCAGAACTTTGGGAGGCCAAGGCACGTGGATCCTGAGGTCAAGAGATCGAGACCATCCTGGACAACATGGAGAAACCCCGTCTCTACTAAAAATACAAAAATTAGCTGGCACACGCCTGTAGTCCTAGCTATTCGGGAGGCTGAGGCAGGAGAATCACTTGAACCCGGGAGGCGGAGGTTGGCAACAGAGTGAGACCCCGTCTCAAAAAAAAAAAAGTATATTCCTATGTCCCCCAAAACTTAAGTCAAAATCTCTGGGTGTGCCCTAGAAACTTGCACTGAAATTAATTCTTACAGGTGGCACCTGTGTACACTGAAGGCCAAGGGCATTGCTTTGTCTACTTTACCCAAATAGGACCAAACATGCAACCTCTCCACACTTCCCTGTTTAACTGAGTTGGAACAGATCAGTTTCCAACACCTTCTCCCACTTGAACTTTTTAACAAGCCCATCCCACTGCTTTGGGGCCATGAGAATTGATGTGTGCTTCTCAGGAGGAACATACCAGCGTCTCTCAGGATACATTTTTAAAATGAGCCGATAATGCCTAAGACCATCATTGTTGATTCTGGCAAGGCTGCAAATAGCAGCAACCAGCAAATATTTCGCTCTTCCTTTGGCTTCTGGCAGTGTTGCAGCTGTTGCCTCATCTAGTGAACATGCCAGGCCTAAGGGCAAACAGACACTTAATTAGGTTAGGGTGAGCTTCAAAAACTCTAGAGTAGGCACAGCAGTAATGCCCACCACACTTTCTCACTAAGAATACTCAATGCATGCAAAGAAATAATTATCCCGAGAAGCCATGGTTTCTTTCCTCTACCCCCCACCTTTTTTGGCTGTTTTATTTGAGATCCATGACCTGACGGAGTTACTCATTCAAAGAATGCAGTGGTGTTCAATCATGCAATAGGAGCCATGCACTATGAAATACCTGAAAGTCAGTGTTGGTCTTTAGATGTGAATTTCAGCATGAGCTTAGTTTCAACAACGCTTGGTATCAACAGCAGAGTCCTATTAACAGAAGAAAAACAGTCCAATCCTGGCCTGACAGAAAAATCAAGGTGAACATGCTCTTTTCCTTTTTTTTTTTTTTTGAGACGGAGTCTCTCTCTGTTGCCCAGGCTGGAGTGCTGTGGCACGATCTCGGCTTACTGCAATCTCTGCCTCCCGGGTTCAAGCAATTCTCTGCCTCAGCCTCCCGAATAGCTGGGATTATAGGCACCTGCCACCACGCCTGGTTAATTTTGGTATTTTTTAGTAGAGATGGGGTTTCAGCATCTTGGCCAGGCTGGTCTTGAACTCCTGACTGTGATCCACCTGCCTCGGCTTCCCAAAGTGTTGGGATTACAGGCATGAGCCACTGCCCCTGGCCCAAAGTGAACATGCTCTAACCAAAAACAGACTCAGTTTTCTTGAAAAATTCATGCTTGGTTGGTCAGACCATGCCCAGTGGGACCACTGTGGACATTTTCAACATAGTTGACTACATATTTTATTGATTGTTGTTGTACAAAATGACAACCATCTGCTACCTATAAGCAAGGATCTCATATGGTCAAGCTGGAATTCAGCAGGCATCTTTTGTCTTTTGAGACTGGCCAGAGCAGCAGCACTTCTTTCTGTCCTTCATCTCAGTCACAGACTGAGGGGACCGCTGGTCCATCAAGGGCCAGAGGAAACTAGATCACAAATGCACATCTGCGCACGTACATATTCATCTATTCTAGCGTCCATTTATTTGGTTGTCCCATTGCCTGTGCTATATCTTGTTTCATTGTGTGTGTGGTGTGTGTGTGTGTGTGTGTGTGTGTGTGTGTGATGCTGTTATGATGGCTTTGTGGTTTGTCAATTCAGCTAGGCTAGGGTACATTCCCCAGAATTTCCCAGTATGTGGGAGGGGTGGGCTATACCAGATACTCTCTCATAAAAGGTGGAAGGGAAGCCGCAGTCATTCTGTAGCACGCACACACTTTCTCCTAGGTGTTTCTGTGAAGAGACTTCACAGATATAAATAAAGTCCTTAATCAGTTGACTTTAAATTACGGAGATTATCTTGGGTGGACTTTAATCAATTGAAATGCCTTAAAAGAGGACATATGCCTTTCCTGGAAAGAGAGCAAGCAGTTCCTCTCTGTGGACAGTAGTTTTAGTCCCTGCATGTGGTGTGTGTGCATTGTTTTTGTTTGTGTGTGTGTGTGTGGGGGGGGGTGTTGTGTTTGTATGTGATATATGTGTTGTATGGTATGAGTATGCTGTTTGTGTATATGCGTCGTGTCTGGGGGGGTGTGTGTGGTATATATGCACATGCACACTTGAGCCTGCATGCTAGACCAGAAATAAAACCAGGTTCATTTTCAAGACCTATTCCAGATTAAAGCAGAGCCCAAGGCCTTCCTGTTCATTCTCAAACTGGGTTTTAGTGAGAGATACCAACATAAAATTGGGGTTGCTTGACCCAATATATTGTTATTCATCTGATGTCCAAATTATCGGTTGCTCAATTTTCCAGTCATTGTGTCATAAAATGCAAAACTGTTCATGCAGAAACATTCACTGAATTCAATAGATCTTGGAATATTTGATCCCCTCAGGCCATCACCTGTCACAGATACGACAGATACATTAGGCTGTTTGCAAGTGAAGAGAATTATATAGCATTTAAAAAATACCAAGAGAGGATCAAGTTTGTCAGGAATGAATTTTGTGTAATAACTTCTATGAAGAGAAGCTGATGTGTTCAGTGGAGATTGACAAAGGAAGCCTAAATTGAAGGGGAAGCCTGATAAAATGACGGGCAGTCGCCCAGTATATTCTCGAGAATAAGCAGGCCACTGCTCCTAGAATGGCAGTCTGCAGGACTGAGTGGACTGTGAACCTCCAAGAAGATACCCAGGCTGCTCTCTGTGCCTGCTGGAGCTTGCCACTGGAATGAGAGTCTCTGTGCTTTGTCTCTCTAGATACGTAAAGGAAGGGCTCTGTCTTCCATGACAGCTGACCACACAACAGGGTCATCTTTTCCAGACCAGTAAGATAATGTTGGCAGAAGGTTTTAGCCTCTTAAGAACAAAAGTGATGTGCAGATATAGGAATGGATTAACAACCACAGGGAGCAGATCCCTGCTTCTCAGATCTAACTCATTAAATATCGTGATGTAACTGCTGGCTTGCACTAATAAAACACGGATCCCAGTCAACACAGCCTAATAAGATAATCCTTTCTATTATGATAATATCTTTGAAATGAGTTTTTAATTATTATTTTTACAAAGCATCTGCAGGTGTTTAGCCTATCACATTGGCCCATTAGCTGCGCAATCCCAAACTGAGATTTTATTATTATTATTACTACTATTTTTGCTAGAGGACATAGTGCCTTCTTCATTAACTGTAGATCATTTCAACAAGGAATTCTTTTGACTGTATTTAAGTGCAGAGTTTTCTTTTTGTCCCCTTCTTCTTTTCCTAGCTTAAGCCAAAATTTTTAAATATGCAAATAAGACTGCCTCCCCCACCCTACATTAATAGCTGCATCTTCAAATAGTGTCTCTGCTCGTGCCTGTTGAGGCAGCTCTCTGGGCCATTACCCTAGAAGCATGCTGCTGCCTGTTCAGTAAGAGGAGGATGGTTCTCATCTCAAGTAGGCTGGGCCCCACTCCATGGCATGGCTCTTGAGAATCATTAGGAGTTGGGGAGATGGGATGGTTAGTGACAGCATCTCCAGCCTGACAAGGTGGTTAGCTCGTTGCTCATTCTTTTGTTCCTTTGACAGCTATTGAAGGAATGGAGGGATGAAACAGGAGGCTTGCTCCAGGGATGTAGGCATGAGCTGGACCATGCCTGGCAGAAGCAGCAATGTGGGGAGAGCCCGAGGTAGCGTGAGGGCTGCAGCTTTGCCTCCTCAAGATTGCCGCGGGGACCCTTTCTGAAAACCAGCAGGTGTCTGTAGACAGGACTTAAAATGTCAAGATGTCAGTATCACAATTTAGGGATTGGGGAGAGAGGAAAATTATAATAATTGCTGTGGAGTTTAATCCACATGGTACAAAGGGGCAGCCTGTGACCTAAGTGTGACCCATGGACATTTTTTGGTTTTCTCCCACAGAGTCGAACCACATTGTATATTTTTTTAAAAACATATATTCAATGGTGCATTACCACTTAAAGCAGATTTCACATAACATTTTCAAATTCCAGCTGACCTCAAAGAATCAGCAAATGTGGTCACCCTGGGTGCATGCTCCTACATGCAGCAATGGCAGGTGCTGGGCTGCAGGAACTCCTTTCCACAGAATGGAGTTCTCCGCTGGGGTAGTTCCCACTCCTCTCTGCCATCTCCCCAACATGGAGCTCACATGTCTGCTCTCTGTCCCTGCACATGCACTGTTTATTGCACTGAAGATGAGGAAGACATCACCTTGTAGGAAGTGACAAGCAGTCACACAAGCTTAAAATGCAAACAGAGAATGTTGAAAGAACACAACATAAGGTGCTTTTATGAAACAACTTTGACCACTCTACCCATTTACATTATTATGATTTCCCCAGCCTTGTTGGTATTAGGGGGTTTGAACCATATTTTTATTGGATTTGGGGACATCTTTTTTAAATGGCATAGAAGACAGGTGTGTTTTGATAGAGATGGGCATTGTGGAAATGTCCAGGGCAAAAGCTCTGCCAGGCAGGGGCCCTGAGACAGCTGGGGAGGGCACGTTTCTGAGCTCACAGAAGGAGGGCTTCTGGAATTCAGGAGGAGGTAGGGTGGCCAACTGTCCCGGTTTTCCTGGATCTGAGGGGTTCCTGGAATGCAGAACCTTCAGTGCTAAATACAGGAAAGTCCCTGCTATATAGGGGTGGTTGGTCAGGCTAGGAGGAGGCTCAGCAAAGTGGTCAAGGGATCACTAGAATGAGCCCTGCCTTCTTCACAACTTTGTCCAGAGACAAACTCAGTGGTTGCTCCTCTCACTCTCTTGGGCCTAGACGTGGCTGGTTCCCTGGGACCCTGGAGTCTCACTTGTCACTAAGGACTGTGCATACATAATGCTGGTGTGCGTAATTCCTTTAGTGTTCTGTGGAACGGATCTGGCCTGGGTTTAGGCTTGGAGTTCTTTTGAGAAATTCAAATGGTTAGTCAATTTGGTTTGCTTCTAGCTCATAAGCTCCCTGGAGTCTCCCTGAGCTGGAGAAAGAGGGGCTGGAAGCCATTGACAGGCATGTTGGGTGCTAAAGAGGACAAGCATAACACTAAAATAAAGTTGCTTGGCCTGAAATATTGTTATTCATCTGGTTTCTAGTTTACCAGTCACTCTACCTGAAGATTCCCTGAAGAGTCATTTTAAAGAGAAAATGATGAATTACCCTTGGCAGAAGAAGATTTGTAGCATCACCTCTTTTCAGGATCATTTTCTCCATGTCACATGGCTGTTCTCCAAGCCTCCCCTTGCCAATCCCCATCTTTTCCTATTTGGACACAGCTCAGCATTCGCCTCCCCGGTGATTCCTTCCTTGCCCAGCTCCACCTGGCTCAGTCACCGCCATCAACCTCCTGGTCCCCTGGGCTCCACTGCATCCTGATGACCGAGCACCATGTTCATATGTAATTCAGATTTCACTACATTGGAATACCTGATAAGTCAATCTGGGCTCAGCTGAGTTTTACTGTGGCTTATATTTTATGAAAAAAGGCTTTCACAAAACAAATGAATACTGACAACAAAATTACATGCACGTTTGCTTTAATAAAGAGGACAATCTGCCAAAATTCTCTTCATGGTTTGGGGCCTACTTCAAATCCCTCGACATCTGTAATAAGTCTGGCACACAATGCAGGCTGGACGCCTTCTCTTTCCTCTTCTGGAAACCTTCCCTCATCATCCTCCAGGCCTAATTGACCTCTCCTTCCTCTGATCTCCATGGCAATTTGGGGCCTGGAACTTCTTTGAGTGTGAACTTGCTCCTTCTGTAGTCGATTTTCTTTCCCAGCGTGTACCACACACCTTTCCCATGTCACTTCGGATGCCTTGGTTTCACCTACCTCTGGTGTCTTCTACCTGCAGAACCGTGAGCCAAACAAACCTCTTTTCTTTATAAGTTACCCAGCCTCATACATTCCTTCATAGCCATGCAAAGGTACTAAGAGAGCTTCTGCCTAAGATTTCAGTGGGGAAAAGTAACTCTGTTGCTGAATTGTGTCTTTGGCCTCTTTCTGGACCAGTCACCATGTGGTGACCAGCTCTGCACAGGCTGTGACCAACTCCAGTCAGCACAGCCCCACAGTGGCTCACTTGTGCCTGGAGCCTATGCCTTGTGTCTCCTTCCCAGTTGATGCTGAGACGTGAGATGTTGCATGACCCACAAGGTGACCACACATGCTCAACCTAAAGTGTGGGGGACACTCTGCAGAACAATTTATGACCAACAGGAAACAGCAGCCGAAGGATGAAATCTTCCCCCCTTTCTGTCTTCTGGACCCACTGCTCTGAGACATATTTAGTCTTATAGCCTCTGAAAAGATGGCCTCGTGTGACCGAGCAGTCAGTAGAGGTTGGTTGGTAGTGCATCTTTCCCTTTGCTCTTTCCTGCATCCTGGTAGGAGAATGCCTAATACGACAGTTGCATGTTAACTCTGGCCTCAGGTAGTGTTTTTTTGGGAACTCAAGCATATATTTTTCATATACTCCCTCCTTCAGTCACTTTCTTCCTACCGTTTTTGAAAGTGTCTTGAAGCCAAGTTAACATGAAAACATGGAGGTTAATCCCAGGGATCAGTAAATGGGCAACTTGCTGAGTCTGGGTATGGCTCGGTTCAGGAGGAGGAGCCACAAGGGCAGGATACAGAGAATAAATGGATGAACTATGGTGTTCGTGGGTCTCTTCACACATGGTACTTAGAGTTTTCTCTGTTTTTGTTTCCAACCAGGCTATTCTGGAAGCTTTAGAGGAGGCTGGGCGTCTTCAGCAAAAACATGATTGCCTGGGGCGTCAGTTTCAGTTTTGAAAATGTCACTGGAAGGAAAACCTCAAGTGATACTGTGGCTGTTTCTCCTATGTATTTTTCACCAGCTATTAATTGTAGAATTTTGCCTTATTCTATGATGGGAAAATATACGTGCCATAGAATTTACCACATTAATTATTTTTTGGTGTACAGTTCAGTGGCATTAAGTACATTCACATTGTGATGCGACCATCAGCACCATCCATCTCCAGAACTCATTCATCATCCCGAACAGAAACTCATACCCATTTAACACCAACTCCCCATTCCCCCTCCCACAGGCCACCATTCTACTTTCTGTCCCTACAAACCTGACTACTCCAGACCTCATATTAGCGGAATCATACAGGATTTGTCTTTTTATGACTGGCTTATTTCACTTTGCATAATGTCCTCAAGGTTCATCCACGTTATAGCATGTGTCAGAATTTCCTTTTGGTTTAAGGCTGAAAAAAATCATAGGATTTTAAAGCTTAAAATTCTAAAAATTTTCCTCTGGTCACTAAGAGGAACATCAGTGGGGTGTTGACAATGCCATGGGTAGACTGAGACCCCTCTGAGGCTGCTGCCTGAGTGACAGTAGGGGTTTACTGGGCTGGGGGAGGGGGCAGAGCTACTGTCTTCATCTACCCGGTACTGGGTTCCTAATATAGTTTGGATATTTGTCTTCTCCAAGGATCTTGTTGAAATTTGATCCACCATGTTGGAGGTGGGGCCTGGTGGGAAATGTTTGGGTCCATAGGGGCAGATCCTTCCTGAATGACTTGGTGCCATCCCCAAGGTCATGAGTGAGTTCTCGCTCTATTAGTTCCTATGAGAGCTGCCTGTTAAAAAGAGCCTGGCACCTTCCCCCCTACTTCTCTCTCACTTCCTGTCTCTCTCATCATGTGATCTCTGCACATGCCTCCCCTTTGCTTTCCACCATGAGTGGAAGCAGCCCAAAGCCCTCCCCGGAAGTGAATGCTGGCACCATGCTACCTCTACAGCATGCTGAACTGTGAGCCAAACAAACCTCTTTTCTTTATAAATTACCCAGCCTCAGATATTCCTTCATAGCAATGCAGATGTACTAAGAGAGCTTCTGCCTAAGATTTCACCGGGGAAAAAGAATTCTGCTGCTAAAAATAGCTTGAAAACCTTTAGAGTCATTTACTTCTTCTCATTTTGCCTTTCCTTACATTTCTACATTCTCTGCCATTTCTCTCCCCATCTAATGATAGTTCTTGAGTCTATGTCATCCTGGCTCTGAAAAAAAGCCAAGAACCTACTGCCATTCAGACCTCACCATGGATAAAAAGAGGGATCCCACTCTGCCCTGGTTCAGAATGGGTGTAAACATGGCACCAAGGGTGATTTATGTCAGTTCCAAGCACACCGCACTACTAAAGAAACAGCACTGTTGTGAGATCTGTTCAGTGGACCTGAAAATTAACTTCACAACTGAAACTGAACCTACTTAACACTTTTCCTCCCAGTGCCTACCTGGACTCCTCTCACACCAGGAAGAAAATCAGAGAGTGTAATAATTACAAATAGAAATGTCACATGGTCCAAGCTGTTGGAATCAAATCCAGACTTATATCTTCCTTCATAGACCTAGTGGGCTACATAACTATACTCCCTGCCTTTCTTCCAAACACACCCTAAACTTTCCTACTTTTTTTTACTGGATAAACATGTTTTCTTCATCTGAGAAGGGCTCCGTCTGCAGCATCCACCTACCACAGCCTGGACCAAGGGCCTGAAATGATGTTTTCACCTGGAGGTCCAGCTCCATCTGGGTCCTAAAGCCTGAGAGTCAAGCCTGGTCAGTCATTAGAATTCCTTCCTGACCAGCCATGTGGGAGCCCCTGGAAATAGACATCCTCTCTTGTCCCCAGAGTCCAGGGAGCTCCAGGACGGATCTGGCACCTTGGGTTCCCAAATGGCAAGCACGCTGCAGCTTATCAATTCTACACAATCTGGGGGCAGCTTGTCTCCAAACTGGCATTTTGATGCAGAATCCTGGCAATTAGAATCTCTCTCCAGCCTTAATAGGGATGTGTGTTATGCCTGATCAGGAACTGAAGACTGGGGGAATGTAGAAGGGTTTGGCCCTAATGCCTAGTTTCTGCTGGTAACTTTCCTTTATACTCTACTTCAGACAAAACTCACTGTTACATCCTGGGATGTCATTGCCATAAACTTCAATGAATGCTCTGCCCATTACAAGACCGTTGTGCAAACTTAATTCCAAAGGATACCTTAACAAAGATGGCTCATTTTTTCCATGATTGCTGAATGAATGAATGAGTAGGAGGGGCCTCAGCCACAGTCAGTTTAACAGCTCTCTTCATCAGAGAATTCTCTTGTCTCCTGGACTCCAACTGACATCAGCCAGTACTTTTGTGCCCAGGGTCTGATGGCCCAAAATGAATGGACTAAGTGGACATTCAGTAGCAAGGTGTTACACCACCTACCTGAGTGATAATTTGATTTCAGCTTCTGCCGACCCATATCTCACTTCAAACTCTCTTGTCTCTAGTAATTATCTTTGGCTGTGTTTGGTTCTTCCCCTGGTCACCTGGTAGTTGCAGCTGGTACTTATATGCTTGAGCTCCAGGATGCTTGGGCAGATTTGCAGGCTATCTTGTTAGGTGCTTTAAATAGGCAAATGGCGGGCTCCAGAGGACCTTCCCATTACCTCCCTAAGAAACCAGCTGCACCTTTCTCCTAATGTCCTGTGTCCCTGTTAACCTCATTTCCCACCCAAAGTCCAAGCCTCCAGGCTCTTCCAACAACACTTAGACTTTTGTCTCCATATGGCTTCTTTGCACATCCCTTAATCTGACCCAAGTTCCCAGCCCTCTTCAATCCTCTAAACCTCTGTGCTGAGCTCTATAAAAGTATTGGTTTGTTATCAGTTTAAATCCTCTACATTCTTTTTTTTTTTTTTTTTTTTGAGACGGAGTCTCGCTCTGTCACCCAGGCTGGAGTGCAGTGATGAAATCTCGGCTCACTGCAAGCTCCGCCTCTCAGGTTCATGCCATTCTCCTGCCTCAGCCTCCTGAGTAGCTGGGACTACAGGTGCCCGCCACCATGCCTAGTTAATATTATTATTATTATTATTATTATTATTATTTTTTTTTTTTTAGTAGAGATAGGGTTTCACCACGTTAGCCAGGATGATCTCAATCTCCTGACCTCATGATCTGCCTGCCTTGGCCTCCCAAAGTGCTGGGATTACAAGCGTGAGCCACCGTGCCTGGCCTAAATCCTCTATATTCTTAACTGCTTCAATAAAAGCTCTCTCCCATTGCTTTCTCCTTTTTTAGTCTTTATTTTGTTTATAATTGGCATATAATAATTATACTATGGGGTATAGTGTCATTTTCCATACATGTATGAATTGTGTAATGATCAAATCAGAGTATTCAGCATATTCATCACCTTAAACATTTATCATTTTCTTATGATGAGAACATTAAAAGGAAGGATGGGGAGAGATTTGTTAATGGGTACAAAGTTATAGTTAGATAAGAGGAATAAGTTCTGGTGTTCAGCATATTGTTAACTATAGATGCCCATAGTTAACAATATTGCATCGCCATCTCTCTCCTGTTTCTTCCTGCAACTGAAACACAGCGGCCCCAGAGGACTCCGCTTCCCCTTCAGCCCTCTTAAACTGTAGCTTGCTTTGTTTCTCCCATACTCCATGCACTTGGACCTGGAGTGACACAAGTGCCTTCTTTGTTCCTCATTGCTCCTTGTAGACCATTTCTTCTCTCCACTAGAAAACAAAAGCAAACAAAACAAAACAGGAAACAGCTCAGATCCTTGAAGAAAATGCCATCTGATTATGCTGTCTGCTGCTACTCCTCCTCTTTTCAGTCATTCAACTTGCAGCCATGCATCCTAATGCGTTAATGATCTTATACCTATCCCACTGCCTTCTCTCTCCCTTAATTCCTGTCTGCTTCTTGGCAACATCAACATTCACATTGACAAGCATCCCAAACCCTGAGCCCCTCAGATCCCTTCCCTCCTTAATTCTGCCCCATCCCAGCCTCCCATCTCATGGTCATAGTCTGTCTTGTCATTACTCAGACCAGGATCAGCTCTAAAACCCTGATTTCCAACATTTCATTCTCTAACCAGAGCCTCTCTCACTTTTAGGCTCACCTGTCCTAGGTTCTCACTCCAAAAATTCTTTGCTTTGCTGGGACCTCTGATCCTTTGGTCCTTCAGACCACTATCCAGATCTCTCCTAATAGCGTCACTTCCCTCCCATCTAGTTTAGATTTCATGGCCCATTATTATAATTTCTCTTCCCCTGTCACACTCACTAGTCAAAACCCCAAATGTAGTTAATTCTGCCTCTCCACTTCCCCAATCCCTGCATCTGAGCAGCTGACTGTAGCTGCAAAACAACACAAGGGCGTGCTGATGGATCTTGCTTTAACATTATGAACACAGAGCCCCAGGAGGTCCTCATCATGCCTCGAGATCCTACTGCACTCTCCTGGCCATGCCACCCCTCCTCTCCGTGATGATCTCACTTTAACATTAAGAAAGTAGAAGCTCACAGGAGAAAATGTCTTCATTCACTCATCACCAAATCCACATGTATCCTGTGGTTCCACAGGATACATGTCTTCCCTTCAGTGTATTGTTACAATGGATGTCAATAAGAAGAAAAAGAGCTAACATTTATTCATTGCTTCCTAGTCCACATACAGTTCTAAGTGTTTTATATGCATTAATGCACTTAATCCTAATCACAACCTTGTGTAATAGATGCAATGATCATTTCTGCTTCTCAGGTAAGGAAACTGAGGCATGACGAGGTTAAGTTACTTGAGTGAATGGTGTATGCTTTTATCTAAAAAGACAACTCCTCCATGTGTTCCCTAAGTTTCCCTTCCTGTTTCTTGGTCGTTGCTTCTTTTCTGATAGATTATTCCTATTATACAAATTTCCTGAAATATCTTCCCTGTTAAGTAAAATTATGTCCTTGTACCCCAGTTATTGGTTCACTTCTCTGCTCTCTCTGATAGTTAATCCCCTTGAGGAGAAGTTCACTTTTCCCCTGAACCCACTCCAGCCAGACTTCCCAGACCCATCACTTCAATGAAACCCTCGTATCAAGATTGCCAATGACCTCCACGTTTCCCAATCCTGTTTTTCTCTGCGTCTCAGTTCTGTTGAACACAGCAACCACCCACTTCTCTCAACTTCCTGGGAGGCTGCTTGATCTTGCTTCTCCTTCCACCTCACTGGTAGCTACTTCTCAGACCCTTTGCAGGTTCCTTCTCATCTTTCTGACCCGGGAATATCACAGTCTTAGGCCTGTTTCTCTTTTCTTTCTACCCTCTAAATCCTCTTTCTTCATCATAGCTGTAAATACCATCTATTCACTCAGGAATGTCAAAGTTATTTCTCTGGCAAAGACCTTTATAGAGTTCCAGAATCTTACATCTAAGCATTCATTCAAACTTTCACTTGGATATTGAGTAGACATCTCAAACTTGACCCGTTAAACACTGAATGATTGATGCCCCATCTCTTTCTTCCCAGCCCATCTTCTTCACTCCAGTGGATGATACCATCAGACACTCAGGCCTAAACCCTTGGCATCTTGATCAAATGGTCTTAATTCCCCTCTCTTCTTACATGCCCACCTTTTATCCCCAATATCCAACTCATCAGCATGTGTTGTCATCTCCATCTAAAATATACCACCCTTTCCACCACCTGTTAGTTCAAGCCATCAGACAGGTCAAACAGCCACCTGAAAATCTGTCTGCTTTCATTTCTGCCTCCTCCCACCCCATTATAGTCTAGTATCTGACAGCAACCAAAGCATTTCTTTTAAAAAATAGAATAAGGCATGTCTCTCCTTTATTTGGTATTCTGCAATGCTTTCCAAAACACTGATTTTTCCCTCCAGATTCTTACCAGGACTTACATGGGCTGGTTGTCTCTTCTACCCCAGATCCTATATGTCATCTTCTTGCCCACTCCACACCATCCACTCTGGCCTCTTTGCTATTCTTCAAGGACACACAAAGTCATGCTGTCCTCAGGGCCTTTGCATTACTGTTTCTTCCTTCTTACCCCTCACCCCCTCATATTTTTATGGCTAACTCTCTCTCTGCTCAAATGTCAGCACTTTGGAAAAGCCTTCTGTCCAACCTCAAATAATTCCTTGTTACCGTCTACCTGTTTACCCTGCTTCATTTGTCTCTGCAAGCACATTCACTATCTGACATTACATTAGATGCTTGATTGAAAGTTTATTATCTGCCTTTCCCACAGAATGTAAGGTCTATGGGAAGAAGAGAATGCATCTTCTTTTTGCCACTGTATGCCCGGAGCCTAGAACAAACACCTGGCATATAGTGGGCTTCCAATAATACATGCTGATTGATTGAAATGAATGAATGGGAACCACACCCAGCTCTTCTTATATAGTGGGTTTCCCTATAGATCCTTAAGCAGTATAATTAATGCCCTTTTGAAAGATGGACAATTCAGCATATTTCTGCCTTGAGTTCCCTCAGTGTTGAGGGGTCACTCCACACTTTTCTACTTCTCCCTAAGCTGCACCCACTAGCAACTGGAACGTTGCCCAGTGGCAGCTGCACCAGCAAAGCAATGGTCAAAAGGAAGCTACAACTTGAGTCCGAGCAGCTGTAGGCTCCACAGATGTCCTGGTCAATGCTGAGCTCACATTGCCTCACTAGGGGTGTGCATCTTGACTGACTCTCCTGTCAGCCTCATCAAGTTTCCTTAAAATTATCCCTAAATTCTGGTGTTAACACCCTGCCTTGGGCTTTGCTCCCACTTTAAAACTGCTTCTACTTCTAGTTTGATGCCCAAGAAATGACCCATTTGTAGCTGCAGATCTTTATCTTTGAGGCTTCGGCTGGTCATTGTATCTGCTCATTTAGATGGGCCAGGGACTTAGGTAGCACTCCATCTGAGCCCTCCATCTTTCCCTATTTTTGTCTGTTCTTCATTGCCTGGCACCTCTGCTGGGAGTTGGCATGCAGTTCCTAGTGTCATGCCTTGCACAAAGTAAACACTCAAGAAATAGTAATTGAATTGAATTAATTCAGTTGAATTGAATTAGAAGAGTGCTTCAGTCATCTATAACTTCAGAAAAAAAACAAAAAAACCCACCTTAAAACAACCACTTACATTTCTCATGACTGTACGAGTTGACCAGGCAGTTCTGCCCCATGTGATATCCACTAGGGTACTGGGACGGAGACGCATGGCCCCAGCCCAGCATGAGCCAGCAGCCACCATCTGGGAGCTGAGGTGGGGCCATGGCCAAAGGCTTGGGTGTTTCTCCACGAAGCCTTCTCCACCAGGCTTCCTTACAGCAGAATAGGTGAACTCAAGGCTTGGCTTGTTATGTGTTTCCTGACACCCATTGGCCAAAGCTAGTGACAGTCTGGGTGGGAGGAAGCTCTATAGAGGCAAGATTATTGGAATGTGGGCTCACTGGAATCCCCGAAGTAGCAGTCTACCACAATGACACCCTCTAACCCCTGAGGAGGCTTCCTCTCCTCACCCAACATACACTGCATTCCAGGTCTCTCTGCAAAATGGTTATAAAATCAGACCTGATTCATCTGTGAGCACATACATTGGCCCAGCCACTGCTCTACTGCTGTGTCATTAATAACATCACATGAGTGGAGTACATGTTCTTCATGCCTGTTTTAGCTTAATCACCATAATTCTTTACATTTCCATTGCCTTCTAAGGATCCCCTAAATCTCCATCTACTCACCCTCATGAGTTGATGTCGTGAAACATGGAAAGGAGGCAGTTCTCTGCTCTATTTTACAAATGGAACCTAAGACCCCTTACCTGGGGTGATCACTATAATACCGTTGGGCAAAGAAGAATTTTAATTTTTTCTGGGCAATCTCAGTATATAGCCTGTAGGCTAGCAACAGACTGTTGTTAATCATAGCAGTAGAGTAAGCTAGATTTAAAAAAATTAAAAACTCATCAACTAGGAGGAATATTATGGAATTAAAAACATATCATCTCTTATGAGCCCAGAGCCACTCAGCCAGGATGGCAAATAGATAGAAAGTCATTTCAGCTAATGCACTCTCTCGGAGTGGAAGCCAGTTCTGGGAAAGAGTCAAGTGCTTCTTAGCCCAATAATGCTGGGGTCTTTGTTTCACAAGGGGCAAGGTCCCATCTACAAGAATTACAGAAGCATTCTTTCCCCACTGTGAAATTAGATTGTGCTGTCTCCCAGAGAGAATTAATGCAGGCCTTGGCGGCATGTGCTTGCTTCTTAGACTGGTAAGAAAATCAGCCTCCAGACTCGCTGGTCAGGAGGCAGATTTGAAAAGAATTGGTACCTTTGCTCCAACTCCTAAGACTAGAGCCCTTCTGCCTCCCCTCTCCCTATCCTAGTACAGAGTGCCTGAAAGGGGAGAGAATTATATTCATCAAGCCTGGGGCTCAGGGCTTTGGAATGAGCTTCAGAATCCCCCCCAACTTTTAGGAAAGAGTGGAATTTGCTGAGGGAAGGGCTGAAGCCACCAGCCTCAGGGACTTGAAAGAAAGGGCTGTAGAAAAAAGGACGTAGTTGCTTGGGCTTGGTGGTTCATGCCTGTAATCCTAGGGCTTTAGGAGGCTAGGGAGGACTGCTTCAGACCACGAGTTTGAGACCAGTCTGGGCAACATAGTGAGACCTCTGTCTCTACCAAAAATTAAAAAAATTAGCCGGGCATGGTGATGCACTGTAATCCAAGCTACTCAGGAGGCTGATACAGGAGGATCGCTTGAGCCCAGGAGTTCAAGGCTGCAGTGAGCCTTGATTGTGCCCTTGCACTCCAGCCTGGGTGACAGAGTGAGACTGTCTCTAAAAAAGAAAAGAAAACTAAAGAATGTAACATGGAAAAGAGAAAGAGAGACAGATTCAAGGAGTGCCCTCCATTCTGAACTCAGTCTGTGGTGGGTTCCTGCTGTCATGTGGCATAAGGGGACAACTACATTTGTCCAAGTTACAACCTCTGCTTGGAGATTGACCACTTAGAATTACCTCCATTGTAGTCACCTGGGTATTTGTGATCCTGAGGGTGTAATAGGAGGTCACAGCCATGCCAGGGAGACTGATAAAGCCAGAGGCACCCAGGAAGAGGATAAGCACTCACAGTCATCTTTACTTTAGAGAAACTTGGCTGGGCTTGGGGGTAAAAACATATTCCTCTCCCAAAAAAGCATTATGCAGTGGTCAAGTCTGCCCTCATTCCAGGGCCTCCACTAACCATGTAATGCCATTGTGCAAACTGAGAAAATGATGCCCCTCTGGGAAGATGACAAACTCTGGGAGAGGGGTGGGTTGGCTGGACTTCAGCCCCATTTTCAGCTCATTGAATCAATGTGTAACTTGCACAATGCTCTACCTGATAGTTTCCCATAGAGTACTAAATTACCTGCATGGAGATGGAAAACAAAGGGCCCTGTCCCAGCTAGGTTATGTAACAATCATAATCATAATCCCCTTTGCTCAGAGTTTCCTAGAGGCCAGGCACTAAGCTAAGGGCTTTACTTTCATGACCTCACTCAATCTTCCCAATAAGCAGGTTGTCAGCCTCATCAGCTTGTTGGCAAGTGAGGATTCCGAGGCTTTGCAAGTTAAGCAACATTGTCCGAGGACAAACAGCTTGAAACCACAGAGCTCTGCTTACCAGCTTCTCTCTCTCTCTCTGGATGCTCTTTCTCCTCCAAATCATTCTCAAGTTTGGAAACCTGGCTCCTCTGACCGAACAGATGCCAACAGGTTTTATTTGTTTGTTTTCTGTCACTTTTATTTCACCAGTTCCCTTCAACTAGCCTGCAGATTTCATTAAGTGCTACGAAGTAGTAGATCCAAAAGGTGGACGTGGGTTGGCCTCCCAAGCCTGGGATCACTCTACAGGTGTCACTCTCTTCCTTCTAGCACCTTGGTTTGTCTTGCACCAGCCAAAGTTTGGTGACTACAGCAAAGGCCACCTATCCTGTGTGGGTGGTGGGGCAAAGCGCAGTGAAGCCATGCCCTCCCCACTCCCCTCGCTGTAGTCTAGCCTGGCTCCCCACTGTGGAGGTTGTGCTGCTCTTTCTTGCACAGAGCCTCCTTCTCTGCCTCCTGACACTTCTCTTGTTAGTAGTTCACTTGGGGGATTGGCTCCAGGGACATCTCAGATGGGCTCCACCTACTTTTCTGATTCTCTCCAGGCTGACTCAGGACTCGCTATGATAGAGCTCAAGGATAACTGCTTTTTCTGCATTACCATTTGCAAAGACATCATCATGAAACCATTTCATTTAATCATCTCTAATTTTTATTGTTAAGAATTCCCTATGTGCCTGTGACTGTTACTTTGTGGATATCGTCCACACCTGAGTGTCCCTCTGCAGGGTGCTGTGTGGCTTCCTCAAGTTCTTATCATCTGTTTGTCTATTGAAAGAACCATCTCAGAAGCAAGTCATACAGAGGTATATATGTCTGTGGGTGTGTGCGTGTGCATGTGCGTGTAGTTCTTGATTCTTAAATATTACCAAATTATTGACTGTTTCAATCTTGTTATTTTTAATGAGTAGGTTATGTAGACATTAAGTTGGCAAAAAGCAAAGAAATGTCTCAATAATTCCTTCCCTCTAAGACAGCAAAGTGATGAGCCTGTTTGTCTTGCAGGCTCTGGCCCAGCCCTCCACACGGGAGTTAAGAGCATGGGGGCCTCTGAGTATGATACTCTCTCCTCTCGTTTTGAGGCTGTGCAACTACGGGTGTTTTGGGCTGTGTGGAAACCATCCTCAGAGGCTGCTGCAGGGTAGAGCAGAGAGCTGCTAGGCACCTCCAAGTGGAAAGACACCAGAAAGGAGACACTCTATATTTCTTTAAAGGCCCAAACACCTTTATTTGTGTGTTCCAATTCAGATTATGGGGGGGAGAAACAAAAAGCACGGCATTAAAAAAATGTCCAGCCATGATGATTTATGTGTATCATTATGTAATTTAATGAGATGCAACTCATATACAAATGCTAATTTTAAAGGGCAGGAAATTCTGCAGGAAAAGCAGGGTGGTAGCAAGGAAAGGTTCTTTCCCCAGATTGGAAGAAACTTTGCCAGGGTTGCAGAGCCTCAGGTATGTGGGGAGCCCCTTCAGAGTCTGAGGGTTGGGTGCTGACCACCCAACAGCTCCAGAGGAGAATCTCAAGGGCGACACTGACTGCAGCCGCATGAAGTGCAAAGCCTGAAAGCAGAGCTGCCAGACAGCAAATCCAAATACAGGATGCCCAGTTCAGTTTGAATTTCCAATAAATGGCAGAGGCCGGGCACAGTGGCTCACACCTGTAATCCCAGCATTTTGGGAGGCCAAGGCAGGTGGATTACCTGAGGCTAGGAGTTCAAAACCAGCCTGACCAACATGGTGAAACCCCGTCTCTACTAAGAATACAAAAAATTAGCTGGGAATGGTGGCACGTGCCTGTAATCCCAGCTACTCGGGAGGCTGAGGCAGGAGAATCATTTGAACCCAGGAGGCGGGGGTTGCAGTGAGCCAAGATCGTGTCACTGCACTCCAGCCTGGGTGACATAACAAGACTCTGTCTCAAAAAAAAAAAAAAAAAAAAAAAAAAGGCAGATACTTTTTTAGTATAAATATGCCCCCAAGTAATATTTGGGGTCAACTTATACTAAAAAAGTATTTGTTGTTGATCAGAAGTTCAAATTGAACTCGGTGTCTTGTATTTTATCTGGCAACCCTACTTGCATGGCCCTCTCCCAATACCCCAGCCCATAATAATCAAGAGCACAGGATAAGAAGGGAAGTGAATAAGGAAGGCATGCAGTGAAAATCAGTGCTTTCTTTTTGGATAGCTGCAGGTAAGGAGTGAACAAGGCTTTGGTACTAAAGCTACTTAAAATGACTTTAAACAGTAATTAGAAACGGTCATATTTAGGGAGGTAATTCCCCAGTTTCCTTAGTTCTTCCCTCCTTCCCTCTATTCCTTTCTCCCTCCCTTTGTCCTTCCCTCCCTTTTCCTTCCTTCTTCTTTATTTTCTTTGCTTTCTCTTGCTCTCCTTTCTAATTTTATTTCATTGAATAAACATTTATTGGTGATCGAATCTGTGCAAAGGAAATCTTCAAAACGTGATTTCACTCTTATCCAAGTGTATCTTTCTTTAAGAGTTTTTGAACAACTATAATCACATAGATAATCTAAAGTTTCAGTAGAAACATAGCCTCAAAAAAGATGATTACTTCATTGCAAAATGTACCCCATTGGACCTGAGAAAGAAGAAGCTAGAAATACAAAGGGCAATTTGGTTGATTCATGACAACCTTGGGCAAGCTATAAGCTTTCTGCTCCTACAACAATCTAATGGTATTGCTAACCCGAAAAGAAAAGATGTGATTATTTTCAATGTAAACTCTAAAATATGCTAAGCTGCTTCTAAACCTCCTTTTGGAAACACTTCAGTAAAATGAAAAAGGATAACTCGGGTCATAGAAGAGGCAAAAGCCCAGAGCCAAGAAAATATAGGTTGTTTCTATACTTAATTCTTAGGCTAATCTTCCCTTCAGAAATAGTTTCTAATCAACTCTCCATCCTTGGTTGCCATAAGAGATATAGAATGAAATGTAGAAGGAAAATCATAAAAGCTGCTTTGTTTCCCTATTTTCCAATTGATCTTAGCCAAAAGTCTGAAAAGCAATGTTTCCCTATTTTCCAAAATTTTTGTCCAGATATTGGGCAGGTAATTTCTTTTTTTCTTTTTCTTTTTTTTTTTTGAGATAGAGTCTTGCTCTGTCGCCCAGGCTGGAGTGGAGTGGTGCCATCTCGGCTCACTGCAACTTCTGTCTCCTGGTTCAAGTGATTCTTGTGTTGTGTCTCAGCCTCCTGAGTAGCTGGGATTAAAGGCCCCCCGCCACCATGGCCAACTAATTTTTTCTTTTTTTTTTTTGAGACGGAGTCTCACTCTGTTGCCCAGGCTAGAGTGCAGTGGCGCAATCTCGGCTCACTGCAAGCTCTGCCTCCCAGGTTCACGCTATTCTCCTGCCTCAGCCTCCCGAGTACCTGGGACTACAGGCACTCGCCACCACACCCGGCTAATTTTTTGTATTTTTAGTAGAGATGGGGTTTCACCATGTTAGCCAGGATGGTCTCGATCTCCTGACCTCGTGATCCACCCACCTCGGCCTCCCAAATTGCTGGGATTGCAGGCATGAGCCACCGTGCCTGGCCATGCCCAGCTAATTTTTATATTTTTAGTAGAGACGGGGTTTCACCATGTTGGCCAGGCTGATCTTGAACTCCTGACCTCAAGTGATCTGCCTGCCTCAGCCTCCCAAAGTGCTGGGATTACAGGGGTGAGCCACCACGCCCAGCTGGGCAGGTAATTTCTGATTCCAGGGCCTCCCGATGGGACACTGAGAGAAAACACAACTGGATTGACTCAATAAACAGGGACTATTTGCCAGCTAACGTTTATTGTGCATCTGTATCAACTAAGCCCTCTGCATTCTCAAACTGTTGAAATCCCACATGTATGACAACCTCTTCTGTATTTGTGTATATCAGGCATGGACTCTTATTTTCCACGGAGTTTGAGTTTGCTGGCTCTCCCATTAGTACTTACACAAAGAAATGTCAGTCAGCCTCCCCAGGTTCCTCTTCCTGGCCCTTCTCATCCTCTCAGGGAGCTGTCACCATAGGCAGCCTCAAATTCACAGTCTGTCTCTTGTAGCTGTTTCTGGGCTTGATCCTCCTAAGCTTTGTACTTGAGCCCATCACTCTGCATAAGAGGATGTTCTTGACTACATTGCCACCTTTTGTTCCTTTCATCAAATGGAAATTAGCTTTGTTATGAAATCATTGGTTGACATATAATTTACTCTTGCTGTGATCCGGTAGAAAATTGTACATTAAAAGAAAACCTCAAATACAACAGCACTCAAGTTGAAAATGTCCTATTATTTCCCAAAGAGAAGGACAAAAAGCGAAAGATATCAGAAAATATTGTGAACAAATGGAAGATTTTCATTAGTGTTGGATGACTAACAGCACTGATGGCATTCCAGTGGCTATAATTTATCTCCACACTCAGTCGATAGTATTAAATGCTTCCCTTTGGTGCACTTTTGCGGCTGAAGCGACAGCCTCCTATGTGTTCTGTGTGCAATTTCTCTTTAAATCAGATGCCTACCATTTTGTTCCAGTTCACAGTGCCTTTTGGCCCCAGGATACAGTGCAAGTCCAAAGGAGGCACTTAAAGTAATGTGGTTGAATGACAGTTAAGTCATTTGCAAGGTCCTCAGCTCCAGCTATGAGGTTAGCACTAGACGGATCAACTTTTCATTCTTGGCTTGTGCCTCTGAGGTTTCCTATATAGCTAGCATTTTCAGTGGGTTAAATTCCTATTTATTTCATGGGTTAGTCATACGTACCAACAGTGAGGGTGCTTCTTAGCACAACGGAAAGTCGTTGCTGGCGGAAACATTGTGGCTTATCTAATCTAGTTGTTATTTTTTAGATTAGGACATTAAAGCCCAGAAAAAAAAAAACTGATCAAGATCATATGCCTCCTTTTTTTTTTGCTTTAATTGAGAATTCTTATCACAATGCCCCAACTGCCTCACATGGCAGGTGTCTTTTGTACATTTTGTATTCCTCACAGAGGCCAGCTTGGAAGATGGTCCTACTCTGTTGAGTGCACATATATACTTGGAGGACAAATAATCATGACTACTTACTAAACATGAACTACTAGAAGTGTTTTTAAAATATTATCTATAGTCCTCAGAACCACCCTACAATGTATGTACAAAACACATGTTACAGATGAAGAAACTGAGGTTGAGAAGGCTTAAATAACTGGAAAAAGATTGCACAAATAATGAATCATAGAGATGGGATTTCAACTCAGATCTATTAGCCCCAAAAGTGCATGCTTCTTTCACAATAACAGTCTCACTTGCAAACACTATAGGTTTTAAGATGCAGTTGATACCTATCATGAAATTAAGAAAAAAATAGTAAAACAAAGTTTTTTTTAAAAATGCAGTTAGAATTCTTAGGATTTCAATAGAAGCAACATGGTTCAATTTGTGTCTTTCTATGGACAGTTATGTGATCTGAATCCTAATATTAGCTCAAGAGAGCTGAAGACTCATAGTTTGTAAATAGCTTTCAACAATCTCAACAAACAAAAATAAGCTCTACAAGTCCCGGGGCTGAAGGGTTATGAATCTTGGAGGAAGATACGAGTTCATCTATACTTACTTGTACGGGTTGTAATTCTCTTTCATTTACCTTAGAATATGAAAGTCAGAATTACAGGAGCTAAATAATGGAAGGGTCTTGAAGGCTCAGTTCTATCTCCCTCAGAGTACTTTGACAAAAGGGAATAGCTCTCCAACATTCAAATTCTAGGCTTCAGTGCACATGAGGAAGAAGCAGTTCTTAGAACAAGGGCATTTGTTCAGAGTGATAGACAGAACACTGGTCCCCAAAGATGTCCCCGTCCTGGAATCAGTGAATCTGTTAGGTGATATGGCAAAGGAGAATGAAGGCTTCAGATGCAGCTAAAATTATGGATCTGATGACGCTGAGATGGAGGGATTATTCTGTACTATCTGAGTGGGCCCAATGTAGTCACAAGAGTTCGTATAAATGGAAGAAGGAGGCAAAAGAGGAGGGTCAGAGGGATCGGTGACGATGGGAGTAAGGTTGGAGTGATGTGATGAGAGTACCCAACCTGGCATTGCTGGCTTTACCAATGGGAGAAGGGGCCATGAGCCAAGGAATGTGAGCAGCCTCTGCAAGCTGGAAAAGGCAAGGGAACAGATTCCTCCCCTAAAGTCCCAGGAGAAACATAGCTCTGTCAATGCCTTGATTTTAGGACCTCTGCCCTCCAGAGATAATAAATGTGAGTTGTTTTAAGCCACTAAGGTATGGTAAATTATTACAGCAGCAATAGAAAGCTAATGCATCTAGCCTCCCTACTTACTCAAAAAACTGACAGTAGTTATAAGAGCAGTACTGTGTTAGGATATTGGTTTGGCTGACAAAGATGAAAATAACAATGGCTTAAATAAGATAGAGATTTACTTCTCTCATGCAAAAGTCCAAACTGATAGATGGTGCAAAGTTCCACTTTTCTCTGCCAGGCTCCACAGGGACCCAAGCTCCTCTTATCTTCTTCGTCTTCCATTTCTCAAGGTGATAGCCCTCATCAGCATGGGTGAAGGTAGTTCACTATTAGACCCTGGACTAGAATATGTGAAGGGGGCAGAAAGGAATTTGTCCTTTTTCGTAAGGGCATGAAGGGGATAGAGATTAAGTAGGGAAACAGTAGCCAGCCCCATTTCTGGAAGTCGGGGATCAGAGGTCAAATCCTGGCATTCTTAAAATTATCCCTGCTCAGCAGGGCGCGGTGGCTCACGCCTGTAATCCCAGCACTTTGGGAGGCTGAGGCGGGCAGATCACGAGGTCAGGAGATCGAGACTATCCGGGCAAACACAGAGAAACCCCATCTCTACTAAAAATACAAAAAATTAGCCGGGGGTTGTGGCATGTGCCTGTAATTCCAGCTACTCAGGAGGCTGAGACAGGAGAATTGCTTGAACCCGGGAGGTGGAAGTTGTAGTCAGTTGAGATCGCATTCTAGTCTGGGCAACAGAGCGAGACTCTGTCTCAAATAAATAAATAAATAAATAAATAAATAAATAAATAAAATAATCCCTGCTCAATATCTCTGGATCAGGCTGATGACACAGTCACCAATTAAGTGGAAGATTCTAAATTGCTGCTACTACCCTGAAAAATGTAGCCATCCACAGGACCCTAAATGTCCCCATTAAAATGTAAGATATAGAGCTATCAGATGGCATCACATAATGCTAAATTGTGGCCAGGACTGGAAGGAATTTATATTGTACAGCCCTGTCACTCGGAATCTCAGCCAGCTCTCTGCACATGCTCACCCCTGTCATTTCATTAACCTTGCAAAAACATGGGCCTGTATTTCACATCTTTGAATTTTTTAGACCTCAATTACTGTGAAATAGCTAGCTTTTTCTGTTTAATCTCCTTTAATCATCACAGCAATGTTACAAGGGAGATACATTATTATTCCTATTTAACAAATGAGGAAAGGCAGACACAGAGACATGAATAACTTGCCCAAGTTTACATAGGTAATAAGTAATGAAATGAGATTTGAATCACCAGACAGTCTGGCTCCAGTCTTTGCAAAGGGAAGAATGGATACTGGAGGAAAATTAGCAGTCTCTGCCATAAGTTCTTGGACTAATGTGAGCTGAAGAAGACTGTAGTCACATGTAATTTTGCACCAAAGAAAATGTAAACACAGCCCAAAAGATCGTACACACTTGTTCAGAACTGAAAGCCAATATGAAAATTCTTCTAAGTCACTGTGCTATCAGATAAGCCCCCTGAATGACAAGGGCTTATCTGACTATCCTTTAGCATGGGGTTAAGAAATTCATGCCGGAATTTTCCTTTCCATGCACGAGGCCGGATATCTTAATCAGTTAATTTTTTCTATGTAATAAACTATGCCAAAACCTAGTAGTTTAAACAATAGCCATCTATTAGCTCATAATGTGGATTACCAATTTGGGTTGGGCTCAGCTGGCTGGTTGTTCACTGACCTTGGCTGGGCTCACTTTACATGTCTGTGGTCTGCTACCATTCAGCTTGTAGGCTGTGTTTCTGCACATGGGCTGCCATAGGCCAGCAACAGGAATGAAGGGACTATATTCATGAATGAAGGGACTATATTCATGACAACCCTCATCCAGTAGGCTAGCTTGGGCTGACTCACATGGTGCAGGAAGGTTCCAAGTACAGCAATAGGACAAGTTCCAGTGGACACGTGCTTCCCCAGTTTCTGCTTACATCCCATTTTCTACTGTTCCATTGGCCAAAGAAGGTCACACAGACAACCCAGACATAGGGATGGAGGAAGACTTCACCTATGGATGGGAGGAGCTACAAAGCTATGTGCAAGGGTGTGGATAACAGGGAGGAGAAAACTTGATGACCATTTGCACAATCCACTGTAATATTAAAAGTAAAAACAACTTTGGCCCAAGAAAAAGGAGGGTTTCTCAGCAATATTTCATCTTGAAGGTGAGTTTTATCAATCTGAAATAAAAATTGCACCTTAAAATACAATTAAAAGCATTTATCCCTAAATAACCACCACATGGAAGAAAAAAAGCAGAGAGAATGCCTGCAATATCATTATAGTGGGAAGAAATGGGTTCCCATTATCAATGGAAAGTTGAGATACTCTTGAAATAATCAATAATGATAACTGGACCAAGATCTCTATTCTTTTTTTTCTCCATTTAACATATAGGTCCAGTATTAAAATCTCAGAGTCACAAGCATACATTCTGAAAATGCACTTCAATGGCAGGGCTACCTGGCAAGGGTGGTGATGCTGCTGGCCTCTTCAGGGTTCAGACTGCAGCAATCCTGTCTGGTACAACTTGCCAGCTCCATTCTAATCGCCTCACCCCAGTGGATGGAGTCACCAGGTGACAGAAAGGCACCCCACTGATAAAAGAAAAAATGCTGACCTGGGAACCCTGACTGCCAGGCTCTGAATGTTTCAGTTAGATTGAATGAGGAAAATAATTGCCTGTCAAAACAGTTAATTACATTTGAGAAACCTCGTGTCCATCTTTCTTTTTGACAGGAGGCCTCGTATGTCTTCTTCTAGGAGGACTCTCAGCTGATGTTGGTTTTTTTAGTCTGTATGAGCGATGGACAAGCTGTCACTATCCGTTAGATTTTGGGTGGTCCCAGGGGACCATCCCAAGTTTGAGGAAAATTGGCAATGGAAAAAGGAGCATCTGATAGGAGCAGTCAGTGAAGTCCTTGGGTGAGTGAATTTTTATTTATTTACCTACCATTCTCCTCCCCACGAAAAGGAGATTTCAGGAGGCCTCCAAAAATATATGGAGTATATTAGAATAAAAGGAAAATAGGGCAGAAAGAATTGTTAAAGTGAAATACTAATTGGGTACCAGGTTTTGTTTTGTTTTTTTAAGGCAGGTCACATCAGGAATATATAATGTCAGGGAAGAAAGATTTCTTTTCCTCTTCCATTGTTAGGTTCATGGCTATAACAAAAGACAGATTAACAATAGAAAAGCATACAAATGTATTTAAGTTTTTCATGATATTGAAACCTTCAGAAATGAAGATCCAAAGAAACAGGTGAACTTGTCTATTTTTATATTTAGTTTTGAAAAAGAATGAACAGTTGTGGAGAAGTATAATTGGACAAAGGAGATGACCTAATGGTGATAACTAGGGGCAACTTAGAAAGGCCTATTTGTTCCGACTCATCTCTGGCCCTGTGTCTTCACAAATAAGGATGTTCCTTTTCTCTGGGTATAAGGAAGGCACTTCTCAAATGAAGGTTTTCTGACCTGCTCCAGGGGAGAAGGGCAGGAGAAAGTCGAAGAGTGGTTTTCATGGGTTTTATGACATCCATCAGGGAAGAAGGGTTGAGGGACAGTGAGAGGGACTTTCCTGCTTCTGCTGTTCCCTCAAATGCCAAGGTGCCGTATTCTGGGGTAGCATGTCCTGAACCCCATCAATAACCTATTTCATGAGTCCCGGTGTTCATGAGATAAAATTTAGCCAATTTCTCTGGAGAAGAGCATTTCCTGTTACTATTACGCTTTGAAATATTCTCCAGAGAGTCCACATAATGAAGATACCTGTAATATTGTGAACAGGTGCCTCACCACCCTCCTGTTGTAAATACTGGGTGACCAGCTTCACAGGTTAGGAAGCCCCAACGGTTGGGCCTCTCAGCTCAGTTACCTAATGAGGCCCAGAAAGACAAGGCCCTGTGGGTCTGGATATGCCAGCCCACTTCAGGGGCATAGAAAGATCATCAGTAAGGGTTCAGCTGCCCTCTGGATTCCTGAAGGGTTTTTAGAAACGTGCTAAGAATTATTTTAAGGGAACCTAAAACTGGGCTCTCCTTTAGAAAAGAGACATTTACATGAAGGCCATACACAAGTGTATGCCACAGGGCTGGTAAAGACACCAGGGAGGCTGCCCCACCTAGGCCTAGCTGGGACTGGGTCATGTGCCTTCCCAGGCTCACACAGACAGGGAGGTATGCCCAGCCTACCCTGATGAGATTCTGGACCAGATTTCTTTATGGGAAGCTGAACTCACAGGACCACTTGGGAAACAGAGAGAGAATAGGTGAAGTGACTGCAGAAGCATTCTGAGCCCCTGATAACTCTAGATTTCTAGTTCTTATGGAGGCAGAGAGCATGCTGTTCAGGGGCAGATGCTGGAGTTGGACACACCCGGATGTCAGTGTGAAAAGAAATTAAATTCTGGGACCCCAAACTCAATACGCTAAAGGGAAAAGGAAAGCTTGGAAGCTGAGTCACGCACAAAAAACTGTCTTTTGTTCCTAAATAGACAGCTACAAGATAAAAGGACACATGTCTCTCCAGGTGGCCTCCCTCACCTTGACAGTGTGAATTAACAGCTTATCTTTATAGACATGGGACAAGAGGAGACTGGAAATCATCTCCCACACCACCCTCTCCAAGACAAATTCATATTTAACTTCTACTGCTGCTCTGTTTACTTTATTCCATGTAAAGTACAGATTTACTGGGCACGAGACAAATGCATAATTGACTATTTCTCTACCCTCTCCTTTTCACATGCAACACGCAGATTCAGTGAGCACTAATCAAAATCTCACAAGAATGTGACCATCTTCTCTCTCTTTTTTGTCTTTCCTCCTTTCCTCTCCTGCCAACTTTTTACCCTTTAAATATTAAAGCCCTGAAACTCCTCTTTGGAAAAAATGCAGGCCATAGGTCCTACTGTGTGCGGCTTGTGTCTCCATTTCCTGGGTGCATTCTCAACCTTGGCAAAATGAACCTCTAAACTGATTGAGACTCACCTAAGTCATTTTCTTCAGTGTATACCAGCATTACCACTGGTGGACTGAGTGGCACTAAACAAGTGACATAACCTATCTGACATAACCTATGTTACCCTAGACTCCTTATAATGGCAGGGGTGGCCCATCTGGCATGGCCACTGTGAAGACGCTGGTTGCAATGGGGGAGGCACAGCTAGGGCTATGCACTCCATGGAGCAGTCCAGAGCCAGCAACAGGTGAGAGCCACGCCCTCTTCTGAGTTGAAGGGGTGGGAGCCTCACCCTCCTGGGCATAGCTGCAGCCTCCCAGCTGCAGCTGTGGACCTGGGCATCCCTGTGCTCTGGGGCACCCGGGAAGGCCCCCTGCTCCCGCGGGCTTGGAAGTGCCTGCTCCTGCTGCCTGGCCTCTCCCTGCTCCTGGCTCCCACTCCAATTTTGGAGCAAAGTTGTGGCCGAGCCTGGGTGCTATCACTACTGACCAGGTGTGTGTGCACTTAAGGTAGTGCTGATACACCAGCTTCTGGCTGCCTCGGCCCCCTCTGGACTTTGGGCATTGAGAAGCACAGGAGGGAGGCTGAGGGGGTGCTGAGGGTGGTTTGGTGTGGGCCTGCAAGCACTCCTCAGCATGAACAGCCTGGGCACCATGGGTGACATGTAGATGGTGGCAGGAGGCAGACAGGTTTCTGGGCAGAAAAGGGCAGGTCTCTGGTGAAGCCCACCTTCAAACAGGGAGGGCCTGAAGCCTGGGGGCCGGGCTGCCAATTCCATGTGGAGTCCACAGCCAGGAATGAAAACCTCTGGTGCCTTTTCTGGGCCACCCACAGACCAATCAGCATGCACTTCCTCCCTTCTGAACCCATAAAAACCCGTGGACTCAGCTGGACTCAGTCAGACTCAGGGAGATGTCGGGACAACCTGCCTGCAGATAGGAGCTACCCACTGCGGGTCTCCTCTCTGCTGATCTGCCGAGGGCCACACACTCATCAGGACGACTTGCCTGAGGAAAGGAGCTACCCACTCCAGGTCTCCTCTTTGCTGAGGGCTGCACACTTGTCGGGATGAGCTGCCTGCAGATAGGAGCTACCCACTTTGGGTCACCTGAGAGCTGTACTGTCACTCAATAAAGCACCTCTTCACCTTGCTCACACTACAGTTCTCTGCACACCTCATTCTTCTTGGATATCAGACAAGAACTCATGACCTGCTGAATGGCGGGACTGAGAGAGCTGTAACGCAACAACACAACAGGGCTGAAACACGACCCCTGCTCGCCATGTTGTGGGCAAAAAGGAGAGAAGGAGAGAAGAGCTGCAGCCTCTTGGGGAGCCCAGACCTAGGAGCTCCCCGAGCCAGGGCTGTAATACCCTCTTTGGGGCTCTGCAGTTCCTGGCATTTCCAAGCTTGTGGGCGCCACTCTGTTCCCCAGTGCCTGCAGTGGAAGCTGCTGGTGGTACACCTGGTCCAGCTGCAGCCTCTCAGGGAGTAGGGCACCTGCACCTGGAGCTGCCTTCCCTGCCGCAGCCAACGTGCCTGGCTATGCACAGTGGCCAGACCCTGTGATCACTCACTCATGCACCCCTTGCAGCACCGCACCACCTGAATCACCCTTGGCAGGCATGGGATCTGGGCTGGTAGCATAAGCTGGGTGCAGCCTGCCAGGCTAAGTGGGCAGAATGAGTCCAGTGGGCCCTAGCAAAACTTGGGTAAAGGCCACAGAGGTATCTGGTTGGAAAGGCAACACCTGAAGGATCCTGTGACACTTACATGACAAAGAGCTATGCATTTGCTAGTACATGGCTGTAAGTTACGGAGCATTCAACTAACCCAAGCTTAACTAAAAAGGATGATATTCATCTCACACAACCAGGTGTCTGGGGGTCTAAAGTCCAGGGCTGGTGGAATGGCTCAGGAGAGAGCTCAAGGACTCAGGTTCTTTCTAAATTCCTTTTCTAAAGAACTTTCATCCTCATGCTGCTCCTCTCGGCTTTGTGTCTGAGTTCCAGGCAGGTAGAAGGCAGACAAGACCAATCCTTCTGAATAAGGCTTTTTTATTTTCTCCAGAGGAGAAGAAACTTCAGCTTGTATCTCGTTGGTCAGAGTCTGTCACATGGTCATCCACAGCTGCAAGGAAGGATGGGAAGGCTGCTCTCCTTGCTCCTCCATTATGGTGGAGGAAGGCAAGGGAATGGGCCATGGCATGTGAGAAGCCATTCTGCACTGCATCTCCCAAGCCAGGAACAGCATTTCTGTCAAAGCCCTTTTGAGGAGTGTCTTTGAAGCATTTAGCCCGGTACCTGGAACATAGAAAGCACATAAATGTTGCTATTATTCATGCCACAGGGCAGACGACCCAAAAACATGGACTTGGCTAGCTGGACCTAGGGATTTGTCAACTAAATGTACCAGATTTACAAGGTCAGTCATAATTAAAGTCGTTTATTGTCTGAACATGCATTAGATAATGAGCCATGATTTAGGGTTCAGAAAATCTGATTAACATACCAAGAAATAGTCCTGGTGGCAAGAGTTGGAGTAAAAGTTGTTTGATATGGTTTTCAGGGAATCAACATATAAGCCTGGGAAATGGAAGAAGTAGATCCATGAGGCATTTCTATACAGAAAAGCAGCAGCATAATAACTGTGCTCTGAAAAAAAAAAAAAAAAAAAAAAAACAGAGCTTGAATCTCTTGGGGAAATCTAGGCTTTATGGAATGGCTAGGGTGTTTTTTCTTTGCCCGGTAAAAATTATAGAGAGGAAAAAGGGTTTTCTTACAGAACTTAATATTAATTTACAGGAGCTAGGATTCAGAACTCTCCACTCCCCTCCAGCCTAGAGGAGACTGAATTTATGCCCCAGGCACGCATATTAGGAGCCATTTAGAATGCAGCCCCTGAGGGGTTAGGGCTCTCACCACAATTATTTCTGGAAACTGAGCCAGGGGTGAAATTCCTGGAGCTGCCTCCCTGAGGTCTAGCCCACCCCATTTGGTGTTGGAAAGCAAGAAGGAAGCAGGGATAGGTAATGTTTCTATCATCTATCTACAAATAGTGCGAGCTGCCCGCCTTGCTGTGCGTAGTACATGAACTTCAAAGAATAGGACACGGGCCGCAGAAACTGGCACCAAGGCTTGGCGTTCTGGGAATCTCTGTGTGAAGGCAAAGTCGCTGCTAAACTTAGAAATTTGATCTATTTCCTTATTTGTGACAGGGTCCTTTTTAGTTCCCTGTGGAATTCCAGGTCTGCCCTGCTAATTCTAGAAAGCTAAGGGAGGGCTAGGAGGAGATCATATAATTGATACATAATGCACAGGTACTAATTAAAGATCAAACTCACAGGATGTTAAAGGATATTTCATTGTATGGGCTAGCCAAGTGTCACAGCCCAAGACTTCAGCAAAGTGGGAGAACCTTTTTCAAGTGCTCTGACCTAGAATCTGCTCTCTTTCTGTCAAATGCCAGAGCAGGACATGTCACTTTCTCAACTGTTAAAACTATGCAAAGAGAAAGAATGCACAGAATGAAAGCAGGAAGCCAAGTCCTGGTAATAAGCACCTGCAGCTTTCACTTTAGGGAGATGCACTGAGAAAGGCAAATCCTCTTAAATGCCAGGATTGCACTGACTTTACACTGCTAATTTAGGAATAGAAGTCACCAGCGTCTGCCCTTCCTAGGGTCCTTCAAGCCAGCTCAGCCCATCCATTATAATCTGCATGCCTCTAATGGTGAAGTAGGGGCTGCAACATGTCACTTTAAAATACCACAGCCCCCACACCCCTCTCTCTGGAAAATATAGGAAAATATCATTTCAGTGTCTACTTGCATGGACAGGTTTGTCCCAGAGAACACAGAGAAGATTCACTGGGACACAGGCCCAGGATGAGGAGAAATAGGATCTTGAAAGGACTGGACTGGACTTTCTCACATCTTGCTTGAAGTCTCAGTGATTCCTTAGCAAGGAGGGAAGGCTCAGCCTGCTAGCTGTCCTTGTCTATTTTAGCCTGGCCTACATGGCTTCCCATGTAACCGCCCAACAGGCTCACTTTGCCCACTGCCTAGACAGAGCCGATTTATCAAGACAGAGGAATTGCAATAGAGACAGAGTAATTCACAGAGAGCTGGCTGTATGGGAGATGGGAGTTTTTTTATTACTCATATCAGTCTCCCTGAGCATTCGGGGATTGGCGGTTTTAAGAATAACTTGGTGGGTATGGGGCAGCCAGTGAGTAAGGAGTGCTGATTGGTCAGGTCAGAGATGAAATCATAGGTAGTCGAAGCTGTCTTACACTGAGTCAGTTTCTGGGAGGGTCTCGCAAGATCAGATGAGCCCGTTTATTGACCTGGGTGGTGCCAGCTGATCCACCAAGTGCAGGGTCTGCAAAGTATCTCAAGCACTGATCTGAGGCTTTACAGTAGTGGTGTTATCCCCAGGAACAATTTGAGAAGGGTCAGAATCTTATAGCCTCCAGCTGCATGAGTCCTAAACCATAATCTTTTGGCCAATTTGTTAGTCCTACAAAGGCAGTTTAGTCCCAGCCAAGAAGGGAGTTTGTTTTGGGAAAGGGCTGTTATCTTCTTTGTTTTACACTATAAACTATAAACTAAATTCCTCCCAAAGTTAGTTGAGTCTACACCCAGGAATGAATAAGGGCAGCTTGGAGGTTAGAAGCAAGATGGAGTTGGTTAGGTCAGATCTCTTTTTCACCTTCTCAGATATAATTTTCCAATGGCGGTTTCACCCAGAGTTAATTCTCTCGTGTCCCATACAGCTTAGTGTGGTTATATGATTGGATTTCAGCCAATGGGCTATAACAAGAGTAGTGGGAAACTTCTGGAAAGGGTCCTTAAAATGCTGGGGTACCAGTGTAAAGAGTCAAACTCTGTAAAATATTTGAAGAGATTTATTCTGAGCCAAATGTGAGGACCATGACCCATGACACAGCCCCAGGAGGTCCTGAGAACATGTACCCAAGGTGGTTGGTTTATAGCTTGATTGTACCATTTAAGAGAATGGAAGTTACAGGCAAACATCAATCAATACATGTAAGGTGTACATTGGCTTGAAATAGGAAGGGGGTTGGGGGGCGGGGGAGACTTCCTGGTCATAGATGGATTTAAAGATTTTCTGATTTGCAATTGGTTGGAAGAGTTAAGTTATTATCTAAAGATCTGGAAGCAATAGAAAGGAGTGTCTGGGTTAAGATAAGAGGATGTGGAGATCAAGGTTCTTATGATGAAGCCTCCAGGTAGCAGGCTTCAGTGCTCTTATCAGATCTAAAACGGGCCAGACTCTTGGTTAATTCTCTCCTGGATCAGGGAAAAGACCTGGAAAGGGAAGGAGATTCTCTAAAGAATGTACATTTTCTTCACAAGCGACAGCTTTGCAGGGCCATTGCAAAATATGTCAAAGAAATATATTTTGGGGTAAAATACTTTGATTTCTTTCAGGGCCTGTTCTATGTGTCATATGATGTTATACTAGAGTTAGGTTGGAATTGGTATCAATAAGATACCACAAAGAGTCTGTTTTGTCATTCTTAAGATATCTTTTAATGATAATGCTGGTCAGTTCTGCCTGAATTCCAAAGGGAGGAGAGTATAATGTTGCATGCCTGACTCCCACTGCCCATCATGGCCTGAACTACCTTTTCAGGTTTACTTTGAATGCCCTTAGCTGAGAGAGGGATCCATCAGTTGTTTGGTGGGCTTAGAATGTTACTTTTGGTTTACAAGGGCATTACCTTATTCTCCTTTCCTTGCTCTTGCTGTCTGAAATGAGCTGGTGATGCGATGACTGGAGCTGGAGCAGCCACACTGGACCACACAGTGGCTTTGGGATCAAGGCCCAGAGCTGATAAAGTGGCAAAATAGAACAGATCTGGGTCCCTGAGGATTTTAGGAAGTAGAGGAAACATATCAGGTCTGGACTGTCTATTTCCAGGTTTAAGTGAGAGAGAGAGAGAAAAAAAAATTCCGTCTTAAATTTAAGTTATTTTTATTTGGAGTTTTGCTGTGCTTGCAATTGAATCTGTTCCTTACTACTATAGAAGGAGGTAGGCTTATTCTAAAATCATGTTGTGATTTATTGTGTGTGCCCAGACATCTACGTAGAGGTATATAATTAATAGCTTGAGAGCTTCTGTAACTTAAACCTCTAAAACCATAATAAAATTAATGACTGAACTCACTATACATAGTCCTAAACACATATATATGCATGCTGATATTCATATTATATTATACTAGAGTAAGCTACATATATTTTAGTCCCTGGTGAGATGTCCTACATTCCTGGCCATTTCGCTGTTTGTAGAATATCAAGGTATCAAGCTCCTTTAGACGTTGATAAGAAGTGGGGTGTCACCTGGACATAGCCACTGTGGAAAGGATCCCACTGCCCCGCCCTGGGGACAGTGGCAAGTGAGAACTGTACTCTGTCTCTCTGGGCACTGCCCTGCTGGGAGACCATGCTTCCTCAGCTACATGGGATCACTTGGATGTCACTGTGCCCCAGGTGCTTGATGGCACTTATGACTAGCTGCACCAGCTTTGCATGTCCTCCTTCCACATTTATGAGGTAAGTAAAATAAGGACTATCCCTCTGTATTCAAAGCACTGGTGTCAGACTTTTTGATACTTGCTTTCAAACCCATTCTTGACTGATAAATCTCTTCTAGTAGAATCTCATTTTATTGAGGCTAATGACTTCTCACTGGGCATGTTTCCCTGGAAACCCAGGCCCATTAGTGCCTCTGCTTCAGCCCCAACACCTGTGCAGTATCTGCACAGACCAGCTCTTGCATGTTGTGTGCTGAGTGAGTTCACGCTGCAGTTAGCAGTGGCAGTGAGGAGAGCTGAGTCATTCCACCACATCATTCTGTTAGCATACAAAGCCCATGAGTGAGCATGGACCCAGGCTGCCGACTTCTGAGCCCTTCTCATGCAATCCAGAAGGTTAGCTTCAAAACACATTCTTAAACTTCTTTCTTCTTCTTTTTCTCCTTTCTCCCTAGTCTCAAGATGAAATCTGGAAGCAAATTACAGACGTTTTCTTTCCTTAGTTTTAAAACATAGCCTGGAAATTTACTTTGAAATTCCCCTCTCTTCCCTTTCCCACCATACACTCTTTTACCCCATGCACATTTATCTAACTGTGTGCTTGTTAAACTCATACCATGAACATTTATCTAACTATATGCTTGTTAAGAAATTCCAGGGGCAAATTTGAAACAAATCAGGTGTAAAAGCCCCACTGTGGAATTCTCCCCCACTTGAAGATTGGACACTCTAAAGGCTGTCCATTATTGAGATGGCACGAGCCTGTGCTCCAGGTGGACCATACTCAAGATAGGCATTGAAACAAGACATACATCCCCTACACCCCCACACAACTCCTGCATGCCACCCATATCAAAGTTCCTTTTTTAAACACCTGCACTCAGCCCAAACTTTTGAAGTGGTTCCTTTAGAGCATGAGCCTTGGCCATTTCCCTACTCCCAGTGCTAGCTTTGGAACTAAAGTCACTTTCCTTTCACTACACTTCATCCTTGTTATTGGCTTTGGAAGCAGCGAGCAGCCGAGCCTGTGCTCAGTTACACTCAGACCTGCTGAGTCAGCATCTTCTGTCATGAGTCTTCAATTGAATCAGAGGAAGCTGAATTTGGGAACCACTGATCTCAATGACAGAATGGATATTCCTATTTCCAAGTCAAATGGTCATAATTTGCCTATTAGTAGATACTACTGGTTGCAAACAGAACACGAATTTTCTCTTTCTTCCTTGCAGTCAGAGCCTCAATTGTGCTCAGGTGTCTATCCATTCACTGCTCAGCCTCCTGCCTCAGGAGGTACAGATTCCACCACTAGCTCCACAGAAAAGCCAGTTGGGTTTGAGGACAATGATGTCATTTCCTGTTGCCAGGGTTGATTCAGGAGTGGACATGTGACCCCAGCCTCAACAATAAGAAATGAGATAAAGATCTCCAGGAGTTTCTCTCGCCTAAGAAAGCACTTTCAGAGGAGACCGTAGCTCTTTTTCATCAGCTGTTGGGTCTAGATGTGATGTCTGGAATAGCTGCAGCCATATAGCTACTGGCTCAAGGGCCACAGAGAGGAGAGAGGGATATAATTTTGATATAATTGGGCTACTAAATCAAGTAATCTGTGAACTAAAAATAAAATTTGAAGCCCCCCAAATTACCAAATGGACTACCTCCTAGCCAAGAGAACCCCAGAGTAACCTTGAAAGCTGAGTTCTCTGCCATGGTGGATGGAGGCTCAGACACACCTTGTTTTACTTGCTCCCTTACTAACCACAATTAGGCTTCCTTCTCCAAGCGCTTGACAGAAACAAGCCCTTTCCAAAGACTCCACCACTGATATTGACAAACTGCCAGATGCTACCTCTCCTTTTTTGACTGATAAAGAGACCACTGGCCAGGGAATGGTTCTGGCTAGTCTATGAAGAATGCACCACAGTACATGTTTTTGTGCTCTCTGCTTCACTTTTTGACATCAGAGGGCCAACTCCTCCCTCAGGTCATGTTAATGCTGCTATTTTTTGTATCTGGGACCCATGAAGGGGCATGACGCTCAAAACGCTCACGTGCATGTTTCTCCTCCCATAGATATTCATGGTTCTTCCTAGAGCTTATTAAATACGTATATTTGGGCATCCCACTCAGCATAAATTTCTGTTCCCTTTGTCCCTTCCTCACAGTGTCAGGCTGGCCCGCGCTGGCCTGGCCGGAGGCTCTGCTTCCCAGCCTGTCAGGGTGGCCACCCTGCAGGCTGCAGCCCTTTATGAGAAATAAATTGCCTGATTTATGAATGTCACCATTTTTCAGTTGACAGATCCTTAGGCACCCTTCCCCCACATATACACCTGCCCAGGGTTAGAAAATGTAGTTATCACAGAAGGGCTACATTTCCATCTTGAGCACCTGTGCTTGTCAAAGACCCTCCAACATCTCAAAGCTCTTTTCAAATTGTGCCTCCTCCACTGGTGGGGCCCATCACAATCTCTCTCTCCCTCATTGCACTCTCATTTCCCTTAAAATTTGTATCCCTGTTTATGGTCATTTGTACACACATCGATCTTCCCTTCTTCACTGTGAAATTCTGGGAATTAGGGACTTGTCAATCACCTCCACGTCTCCACCCAACATCTACCCCAGGCGTGGCAGATTCTTGCAGAGGCGATGAAAACCCAGCGCTGAATGGCCCAAAGTGTGTGTGTGTGGGAACTACACACTGCCTGTGCTTGTTGACAGGGTTTTGCTTTGCCGTGGTAAAGTCCCAAGTTAACATCCAATCAATTCTCACTAAAGCAGCCATGGAGAGGTATGATGGAGTTGTTCTATTCAGTGTTATTACACCTCCAATACCCCACACACCTGAGCAAAGGCAATTTCACTAGGTAATTTCCGGGCCAAGGTTTCTTCTTCTTTGTTAATGTCACATTATTTGCTTTTCAGGAATCTGCATTTAAATGGATAAAAACCAGGATTTAATTTGGAACAAACCCGGGTGGAAGAAACATACTAAAAAAAAAAAAAAAAAAAAAAAAAAAAAAAAAGAGAAGAAGAAGAAGTAAGGGGGTGGGAAAAGAATCATCCTGTGGAAAATTTAGTTACAAATTGGATTTTCCTTTTTCTGGTACTTTAATTTGCTCCTTCCATGCTTTTGTTATTTGACTTAAAAAAAAAAGCAAAAACCTTTAACTGCAATAATAGTGCCTACAAGTTAAGTATTTCCTTTTAATAGTATCAATCATAATGGCAGCTACAGTGTAGCTATTTTATTAGCAAATTAAGTAATTTCTAATCAATCAAAATGAATTTCTTTTCCGACAGCTATTTTATCTTCATATTTTTTCTTTGCAGAGCTTCTAAAAAGTTTTTGCCCCAATCAAACAGATTAACATATTTTCTCCTCTCTCTTTCTTTCTCTCCATCCCCCTTGCTCTGTTACTTAAAAGAAACATTCTCAAATGCCTTAACCTTTGGGTCTCAATAATGAATAAAAGGATATATTATATATTACCAAGGATAGCCTTTTCTAAAAATGTAATTTGGACACTGTTTCATGTTTTCTGGATGGTAGCCAGCAGTGGTAAGTAGGTTCGGACATGGATCACATCTCTATAGTCTATTTTTTTAAAAGGTGCTTTTTAAGTCTCTGACTAAATTTGTCATAGAGGTTTTAATATAGGAAGCAGTTAAAGTTTTATTTTTCTTTAAAATATAAAGTGAAGCCTTCTACCCTGCAATGTAACCAACCAGGAGCAAAATGGGGAGCAGTCATCCAACTTTATGTTTCTTTCCCTCCTTTCATTTTTTTTTTTTTTTGTTTGCATCAAAGGCAATGGCCCTCCAAGCACAATGGGGGGGCTACTTTGACTGTTCCTGACACCCAGGTGACCTGGGCATGCGCAGGTTGAGTGGTAAAGTGCAGGAGAGAATGTCAGTGAGAGTTGCTTCTCCTGGGGGCATTTACCTGTGGTGCATAAAAAACCTGATGGTGCTGGGTGGGGGCACCTGCTGTTAGCTGAGACTCTGGGCTAGAAGTGTGGGGCCCATGGCACTCCGTGAAAACTTGCTGACTTGGGTTATTGTGTTGAATGAAGTCTTCCTCTAAAGACATGCCTTGACAGCACAGGACAGAAAAAAAGAAATCTGCCACATCAAGCATAAATCCTGTTAATTCATAAAGTAGACAGCAGCAATTTGCAAAGGGCATTAGCAAGAAGGGAACTTTCTGGAAATTACCAAGTGGTAAAGACTCAACCCATAAAGACTTGATTTTCAGTAAAGGGAGAAGCAAAGAAACAGTCCTGAAGGAGGAGGGGCCGTGGCAATGTTAGGCTTCCCAGGGCTGGCAGGTAGTGTAGGCCTCATGGGACACACAGAGAGACCCTTCCCTTCCTCACTTTCAGCTCTTGTCCTTATTCTATATTTCCCTGAGAAAGAAGCATCAGAAGAAGTCCCGCAAATCCCACTATGAAATCCCCCACTTCGCCTGCCTCTCTGTTTCCAAGACAACAAACATCCTTCAATCTTTCCTGTCATTGGCTTCTCCCTCCCTAGAGAATAAATGGGCAGCAAGGGCTCTCTTCCTAACAGCTATAGTGACAGTACAAAGATAACGGCAAACCCCTCCAGATCCCGCCACCTCTTCCCACTGCTGTGTCTTTTCTTTGCTTCCCTCAGCTACATTTCTGAAGTGGTAGTTATGACTGACAGCTGCCCATTCCACTGCATCTCCTCCCATCGTTCCATAAACCTGCCCTGACTAGGCCTTCATTCTTCCCGGTCTTCTCAGTCTACTCTTATCCAGATACCAGGATCTGTGCATTGCTAAATCCAGGGGTCAGTGTCCCAGTCTTGATGACTGCTGCCCCCTCTAAAGACTTTCTTCTCTGGGCCTCTAGGACACCTGCTCTTTTGGTCTCTGTGCCATTGTGAAGTGTACATTTGGTCTTTGGCCCACTTCCTGGCATATGAATCCTAAAATCCCTGGAGTCTCCAAAGCGATATCTTTTTGTATGCTCATGAGTTGACTAATGGCTGGCGGCCCCTAGGTAGCTTCAGGATGGGTGCTGGTCACCTGAAAGACCACAGCAGGATTAGATGGGTGACTCAGCCCCACCCCAACCTGGGCTTTCCATAGGCATTGGAAACAGGGGGCAGGCTTGTGGACAGAGCCCTCAACCTGAGGGATCTGATGCTACCTCTAGGTATTCATCATCAGAATGGAGTTGGATTGGAGGACAACGCCCTGATAATTGCTGCAGAACTGATTGCATGCTTGCCGGTAGGAAGAAATCCTCACATATTGGGTCACAGAAGTCTTCTGTGTTGATTATTTTTGAGTAAGAGAATAGACAAAACACTTCAAGTGTGTTTTTTCGCACTCGGCATCTCCTATAATACTTGATGGGCTACTCCTTCTCAGCCTCAGTCTCATTTGCGGGTTTCTCTTCCTCTTTCTAGTTTCCAAACACTAGCTTCTTAGGAGGTCCTTAATCTTTCCGTGTTCACCCCCTATCCCACAGCTTTAAAGACATCTACGGGAGGAAGACTTCCGTACTAATATCTAGACCTGCCTTCCAAATTGCATGCTCACACACTTAACATCTCCTCTGACATTCTATAGGCTCTCAAATTTTTCATGTCCAGAGCCGAACTCTCCATTTTTACCACAGACATGTTCTTTGCACAGTCCTTCACATCTCAGTTCTCATATCAACCTCATTCTTTCTAGTTGCTCATGTAAAAAATGAAAAAATTCTAGAGTCCATATTCTACATCCCAACCATCAGCAAATCCTTTCCATTCTGCTTCACAATCTACCCAGAATCCGGTCGCTCCCACTCCCTCTGGCCTGCATTGCTGCAGTGGACTTTCAACCAGTCTCCCTGAGTCCATCCTTGTCCCTACCCCCTCCACTCCCGAGAGTGGCTCTTGTTCTCAGCCAGTGCTAGCTGGAGAGCTGGGGTACATTATGGCTGGATTTAATGAGGGTGACACGGGGAAATGGAAGGAATGCTGTCCCAGCAAATTCCTGACTGCTAGACCAAAAGGAAAGCCACTTCCATGGTGACATTTCCTGCAACAAATAGCTCAAATTCTAGTTCCTTCCTTCTCTCCCATTTGTGAGTCTCTGACCTGGCAAAGGAAAGTTACCTAAAATGTATCTGTTCTCTCCTTTCTCCTTTTATGTGAGCCTGAAGATTTGAACAGTGAGCCATCCAGATACAGGCTGGGACTGACATACGTGCAGAACTCCCTCCAGAAGGAAGACCAAACAGAAAACCACCAGATCTGCTAAATGATAATGTGGTTAACGCCAAGAAGCACATTCCCAGCAGTTAGAACAAAGGTCTCCTAAAACACTACTTATTATAAAAAAACACAAGAACAATTTGGAAATTGTCAAATTCAGGTCCTCAAGATGATCGAGGAGAACTTTACATCTACAAATCTACCAACACAAATTTGTAAACTTTCTTAAACCATTAGGAGGTTTTGCAATTCTTTTTTTGTTAAGCTCATCAGCTATCGTTAGTGTCAGTGTGTTTTATGTGTGGACCAAGACAATTGTACTTCTTCCACTGTGGCCCAGGGAAGCCAAAAGACGGGACACCCCTGCTCTAGAGGGACTGTCCCTCCAGGTTAACTAATTCCTAAAGATGGTAAACAACGCACCTGTGAGCACACCGTTCATATGCAAATCACAATACAAAGCCCACACTCGGGCCACTATCCACCCACCTGCCCTATTACCCCAGGGCAAGACATCAGACACTGAGGACATTTCCTATGCCCTAGAGCCTGCTGAAATTTTTCACACTAGTAAAGCCTAGGCCTGCATGTTCTGCTTCACCCATTCCTTCCTGCAGAAATAATAATAAAAGCTCTGGCCCGCAGTTCCCCTGTCTCCCTGGCCCTCCTGATCCACCTTGGTGCTTCCCTATGGTGTGTGGTGTGTCCCTCCTCCTGAGAACTGTGAAGAACAAACTGTCTTTTCAATGGTAAAATCTTACCCTAATCTGTTGGCATTACTATACTTCAGACTTTCTCTCAATAAACTACATTTTAAAGCAAACACATCCACACAAAATATATTTAAAAACCGAATAGTAAAATATAAGCAATATAGAGAATCCTGGAAGATAAGAGAGTAGATGTAAGAAATAATAATTGGAAGAAAGTTTAGACAGTAGTGTCAGTTACAGCACCAGAGAAAAATTTTTTAAAGAGATCAATATTTAATCGTAGCTGGGAGAAGAATTTGAATTTCAAGAATAGACTCAAAATTATGTAGATGTTCAGACAGGGATGCCTACAGAAATATAGAGAATAAAAAGCTACATACCAAAGAATGAACAGACTTCTCTTCAGCACCCTGTTCCAAAACTGAACCGACAATGGAATACCGTACCCAGCCAAAGTGTCACTTAGGTGTGATGTTAACTGAAAGACATTCTCAAACTATGCAAGGACCTAGAAAGTACATCCACCTTCAAGCTCTCCTTAAAACAGTCATCTCTTTCTATATATTGGCCAATCGATGAGTAAATTTAAATGACCTAAAAAAGAGAAAGAGAACTATGTTGAACATAATATAGGTTTGGCATCCCTTATCCTAGATGCTTGGAACCAGAAGTCTTTCGGACTTTGGATTTTTTTTTTCAGATTTTGGAATATTTGCATTATACTTATTGGTCGAGCATCTTTAATCTGAAAATCTGAAATCTGAAATGCTACAATAGCATTTCCTTCGGGCATCATGTTGGTACTCAAAAAGTTTCAGATTTGGGAGCATTTTGGATTTCGGAGTTTCGGATTAAGGAGATTCAACCTATGCTACTGAAAGTGAATTATTAAGCCCAACCAATTCCTTTTATTGTATTATAATTGATGCAAACATCAAATAATCAATGAAAGAGATGTTGCAAAGCAGCCTAAAATTTTATATAATTTTGATTGATTGTATTATATTCCTCAGATTAAATTCAGATAAATAGAGTGAAATACAGGGCAGGGAATGTGGCTAAACCCAGAAAAGGACTATCCACGTCTAAGTAGTTCCGGCCAGATAGCAAGGTCGTGTAAACGGCTGCAGTGGCCCCATTCCTGGGTGCATGGTAGCAGGGGTGGGAAGACAGTAGTTACCAGTTTAGGGAAGAGAGACACCTCAAAAAATAACAACTGCATGAGCCGAGATCGCACCACTGCACTCCAGCCTGGGCGACAGTGCAAGACTCCATCTCAAAACAAACAAACAACCTGCAGAGGAGATAGAAAATGTTTTATTGCAGATGTTGAAAAGAGGCAAAAGCTAATTTCTGAGTTTCTGATATACTTCTTGAGTGTCACCACTAGTAGAATAAGAGTAGAATGAATAGTTTCTAAATTTCTAGGCATAAAAATGTTCAGTTGTTTCCCAGGAACCTTTTGTTGACTTCAGAATTACCGAATTTAGGAACCTTTCCGAGTATTGTTAAATGACCGCCTGACCCATGAGGCCACTTTGGGACTCTTGACTGTCGTGATTCCAGTACCCAGAATGGACAAAACCAGGTAAGCAGCACCCCTTGCAAAGTATTGTTTTAACAAAATTTATTCCTATCAGGGTCTGCTATAGATGATTGCGCCCAGGACTAATACAAGTACATGGGCTTTTTCTGATCCTCTGTGGCAGACATTTCCCAGCTTTCTGGAAATTACAACATCCTGTTGTTTATTTGATTCCCTAACTTCCTCTCCAATTCCCTCCACCCAAATTAAATATGGTTTATTTATTTAGTTTTTAATGGATGGGAATTTAAATTGTTATTGTTCTGGAAATTTTTAGAGACTTTTACAATATCCTCTTACATAATGTGAGCTATTACTGGGTGCTGAGAGTCATAGCTTTAAGGCAATGAATGGATGCAGAGCCAGGAGGGGGAAAAAATAAATCAACAGAGAAGGGGTGTGACATGGAATCAGGAAGAGTAGAAATCAACAGAGAACTTAATTAGTAAAAGATAATGGAACTCCCAAATGTCCTCCAACAGAACCTAGGTGGGGGTGGATTTTTATATTCATGTAATTGCCAGGGAGATTGACTTTACTCACTTCATTAATTCAAATAGAAATATTTTTGAACACACACTTGCAATGGCATAGGCAATTTGGTAGCTATCAAAGAAAAAAATAAAGATCAATAAAATAATGTTTATTCCCTTGAGGAACTTTCTTATAGATTGTATGAGGGAAAACGAATGGGAAACTGAATCAGAGAATAATAAACAACTATGCTCATGAAGACAAGACCAGAACCCAGGCCCCAATCACACCTGTAGACTCTTTTGACCAAATTAGGCTCCTTCTCTTGTTATCAGTGTTATTGGGTGTCAGAAGAACAGCTGCCCTGTTAATTACCCTTGTTTTGTCAAACAGCTTGGGAATCTCTCATTAAAATGAATCTCTCAAGGGAAGAGCACAGAATACCCAAGGGAGGCCCTGTTGATGTATCCACAATTATCTAGAAAAGAACTTGATTAAAAGGTGTTGATATTTATAAATTGATATCAATAATTTTATATATTATATATTATATATTATATAGTTATGTTAGAAATGCTTGTTCCTCAGTGCCATAAAGAAATAGCAGTTGAACATAAATTTAATTTATTCAGCAAGGCCATTTTTACTTTCTGCAGAAAGAGTACACTCACCAGCAGTTTTGCCACTTTGTTCGAGAGTATACAGAACAAAGGACACAGGGTCATTTATAACTTGACGCGTTCACCTTACTGCTGTGTCTGGTTTCCATTGGCTGGAACGGGACCTCACATTTTGTATTTGTCCCGATTGGCTAGCAACTTAGAACTTTTTAAAGGAAGCAAAGGTAGAGGAGAACAAAGGAAGGAGGAAGTAACTTGTGGAATGCTGAGAAAGGTAAAAACACCTTCAAATTAGGAAGAGGAGCAGGCTATGACCTAATGTTTGAGTGGACCAGTATAAGCATGTCAGGGCAAATATTTAGGCTAAATTGTGGGAGCTAAGAACATAAAGTACATTGATTTCTTTATCACGGCTAGCAGATATTTAAGAATGTTAGCACAGGTCTTTGAATAAATTTTGCTTTTAAGAGAAGTTGCTGTTTATTCCTGATTAGATGGGGAGGAAAGTCTTTGAAGAGGAACATCTACTTTACTTTTTTACAGTTATATATTATATATTATATAGTTATAATATTGATAGTTTATAAATGTCTTGTTTGTGAAAGTGACTATAACCTAAACTTTTTTTTTTAAGAGGATGTGAAAGTTGTATGGATTTTTTGTTATCTTCACTTTACTGCATAGGAAACAATCCACCTCATCATTTAAAACGACATGGGTATCGGTTTTGTAGACCTTTGGGGTTTTTTTTCAGGTTTAATTTCAGTTAACAAAATTTAAAACATGACATTCCCTTGCAGACATTGTTTTATACCAATATGTATGGTTTCTTCTCTTTTTTAAATGTTTTTGACCATCATGTCGCAGTTGTCAGTGAGAGTTTATAATACCCAGAATGTGCTGCATATCTTGTCTCAATAAGTTTTAAGCAACATTTAAAAATATTAAAGCATGTTGCTTGACCTAATTTTTTAACTTTTGAGTTGTTCCATTAAATGGAGCATCTCATACATTTCAAGTATTTTATACTTGCAGTTGTTAAGAGTTAAAAGGTAGTTAGATTTGTTGCAGACAATGAGTTAAGGAATCCTTTCACATTTTTCCCAACTTTAAAATTAAGGATTCTCAGGGCCCCGTGTAGAGCAGTGAAAATAAGACCTCGTGTGTGTGTGTGTGTGTGTGAGTGTGCGCGCGTGCACGTGTGTGTGTGTGCCTGGAGGAGAATTGGTGTTCCACTTGCGTGAGAGGATTGGCTGTGAGCTTCAGACCAGGAAATGTGTCATCTTGCCAAGCACCTGGCTGAGTGTGCTGGAGTGACGATCTTGAACAGAAACTTCCTTTTATGTTATTATTCACTACAAAGCTAAAATGGCCAAATATATATTGTGAAAATTGGTTTCTTTTAACAAAAGATTAGATCCCTCCTTCAGCTTTACACATTTTTAAATAAAATCATATTGAACTAAAAACATGTGTTGATATTGAGCATACTGCTCAGGGAGGTAAAGGAAAAGTAAATATTTAGGAAGGTGAAAGTAAAGCGAAATATGAATTCTCACCATCTCATAGCTCATAGCCTTACATCCTATAAGAAGATGACACTGGCAGGGTGGGAAGGGGAGGGAAGTTTAGAGCTGGGTTTCAAGACTGCCCTTATGTTTCATTTAGCAGGGGCACAGCACTCAGCACGATGTCTGCCCAATAGCTGGGGCTCAAAAATGTTGCATGGCTGGATGGCTGCCTGGATGGACAGGCATGATGGCTTTCTGCTAGTTAGTTCAGGTGTGGGTTAGTAAGTAGATAGCCACCTTCCCAGGAAGAGTTCTGTAGCCTGAGTTCTCCAGTCAGCCATTTGCCAAATAAAATAAAGGGCTCCCTTAAGGAAAAGACCCTAACGCAGGCTGTCTTACGTAGATTCCTACCTGAGTCTTAGGCTACTTCAAGTTCACTTTCTATGCTAATGATTCCTTCTGGTAAAAAAGATCACTTTTGTGATCAAGGGCTCAAGCTTCTTGATCAATGGACAGAGCCCTTCCAGACTTCCTCCCAACTTGGTGTATCTCTGCCTGCATTTGCCACTCTTTCTTGCTACAGCTACTGCCTAAGACTACAACAAAGTAAACTTTCCTAGTAATCTCTCCAATCTAGCACAACCAAGATCACTTTTGTGTATCTCTTCCATAGGCATATGCCTTAAATAATTATACTAGTAGCGTTTGTACCTGCTTGTACCTAGCATTTATATTTTTCAAAGTTATAACTGCTCCTAGGTTAAAATATGAAATCATTCTAGAAAGAAAAATAGCAGTCTCCTGCCATGCTCCTCCCCTCCCTATTCTCACTTCTGACTGGCAACATTTTTAACTTTAGCTGTTCCTTACACTGCTGTTTCTTGATAGTTTTAATAGTTTAGAAATCATTGCCATTTACTATTTTAAAAATGGTTTCACCCTCTTACTTCCCATATCTCTCAACATGTTTTTCTTTCCACACTCATATTCCCTTCTACCCAATTAGGTTGCACAGTAATCTTTATATTTAATGTTTATATCATGACCCTATAAATATTTGTAGTTGGGCTATTTATTGAACCCTGATTATATTTTCTTTCTTGGACAAATCGCATTTTTCTGGGTGTAATATGTGTCTCTGCTGGAGGCATACCTCTCTCTCAATACTTTAGCAGAGAAAACCTACCAGCTTCTTTCTTATCCATGGAGACCTCCATCCTGCACCCTTCTGACACCTTGCCCTGTATGGAGAGGTTACCCTCTGGGCCTGTTGTACAACAACCATCTTCTGAGCTCTCTCTCATCATCCTGGAGATGGCTTCACTCTCTCTTGTTGAAGCACCTGGTATATAAGTTAATGCCTTTCTAGATTTACTCCTATGTTTTCAAAGAGTACAAACAGTAGCTTCTTGAGAAAGCATGTGTGGGAGAGTTTTTCTTTTTGTTTCTCAGTATCATGCACACCTAAAAATGTCTTTACTGCAGAGGCCAGACCATGAGGCCAGTTCCATCAAGCCCACCCTGGGCCAGCAGGAAGATGAGCAAGACTGGGAAGATCTTTGATTCAAGCTGGAAGAGACCTGGGAGGTGCAGGACTTGAGGAAAAAACTAGACATGTGAGAGCTGTGGCCCTGCAGATGGGAGAGGGGGTATAAGTGGAGGCCACTGTAGTGGGTGATTTCATTCGGATTAAGACAGGTAGTATGTATGTGGGGCAGGAGGAGAAGGGCATGGATGGGATCAGTAAAGAGGAAGACCTCCAGCCAAGGATGTCATTTTCTGAAGCAACCAACCCAAAGTAGGAGGGCATGAGCGTGATGAAGTACATGGAGACAAAGACAAAGCAGAGGAAGGGGCTCCTGGACCACAGGAACAGAAAATCAAACTGAAGAGTGCAGAGGACTGTCTCTATGAACTTTCAGAAAACACATGTTTGCTCCTCAAAGAAGGCCAAGGAGATGCTTCCCACTGGATGCTGGATGCATCCCAAGGTGGATGTCTGCACTGGTGCTGAAATAGAATGCATTGCCACCAAGGAAGCTAAAGCCTGGCTGCTAGCAGAGTATCAGAATAAGAAGAAAGACATTGAGACAGCCTGTGTGCACCAACATGGCGGTGATTATGTGTGGTACCACTCATTTGATCCCAAGGGCTCAATGCCCTCATAAGGAGAAACAAAGAAGAGTCCAAGGCCTGGCCCTAGAGTGGATGACACCAAGAAGCCTAAGCAGTCCCTTCCAAATCACCAGCGTCCTGCTAAAGAGAAAGCCACCGATGCCCATCACCATGAAGAGTTCAAGAAACATGAACAGCCCTGAGAGCGGCTGAAGGGAAGATATGCAGGATGGGCTGTAAATAGCACCCCTCCCCTAATAAAAAAAGACTTCCTGGACCAAGGCCTACTGATTGGGAGTAGCAGACAGTCCCCCAAATCCACTCTATTAGTCCTGCTGCTCATCTGCCTGATTTCTCAAGCACTGGATGTGTAACCTTTTGAGACAAAACAATATTCAGGTTTCCTACTTGGAGGCAACTTCATTCTTAGGAGCATTGACATATATTTTGTATATGTATTACATACTGTGTTCTTATAATGAACCAAGCCAGAGAAAAGAAAGTGTTATTAAGAAAATCACAAGGAAGAGAAGATATATTTACTATTGATTAACTGGAAATGGATCATTACAAAGCTCTTCATCCTCGTTGTCTTCACATTGAATAGGCTGAGGAGGAGGAAGAAGATAAAGAGTTGGTCTTGCTGTCTTAGGAGTGGCAGAGGAGGAAGAGGTGAAGCAGGTGGAAGGGGAGGCAGGAGAGGCAGGTATACTCGTAACTTTTATTTTTAAAAATCCACATTTAATGGCCAGGCGCGGTGGCTCACGCCTGTAATCCCAGCGCTTTGGGAGGCCGAGGCGGGCGGATCACGAGGTCAGGAGTTCAAGACCAGCCTGGCTAACATGGTGAAAACCCATCTCTACTAAAAATACAAAAATTATCTGGGCATGGTGGTGCATGCCTGTAATCCCAGCTACTTGGGAGGCTGAGGCAGGAGAATCGCTTGAACCCAGGAGGCAGAGGTTGCAGTGAGCCAAGACCGCGCCACTGCACTCCAGCCTGGCAACAGAGCAAGACTCCTTCTCAAAGAAAAAATCCACATTTAAATAGGCTTGTGCAGTTCAAACCCATGTTGTTCAAGGGTCAACTGTATGTGTGTTTGTGTGTGTGTATACACACATGGTACCACTCTCTTTTAACTTACTGTAGTCTATAATAATTTATGATAACCAGCAGTGAAAATCATCCCACTTTGTTCTTCTCTAAGATTTCCTTGACTATTATTTACTGTTTGCATTTTCCTACAAATTTTACAATCACCTTGCAAAACTTCACAAAATTCTACTGGAATGTTGACCAGAATTGCATTGAATCTAGAGATTAGTTTGAAAAGAAAGTTCACATATTTACAAAACTGGGTCTTCTACTTCTTGAACTTGGTTTATTTCTGCATTTATTTATATTATCATTAACTTCTCTTAATGATGTATGCTATGATTTGAACATAGTTTGTTTGGCCTCACCAAGTCTCTTGTTGAAATATGATCCCCAGTGTTGGAGGTGGGGCCTTGGTGACAGGTGTTTGGGCCATTGGGGTGGATCCTTTGTGAATGACTTGGTGCCACTATAGCAGGAGTGAGTTCTCAGTTGCTGTGACAACTGATTGTTAAAAAGAACCTGGCACCTTTTTTCTCCCTCTCTTCTTCCCTGTCTCTCCATGTAATGGGTGGCTCCCCTTCACGTTGCTCTATGAGCAGCAGCTCCCTGAGGCCCTCATTAGAGGCAGATGCTGACATCATGCTTCTTATACAGACTGCAGAACTGTGAGCCAAATAAACCTCTTTTATTTGTAAATTAGTCTCAAGTATTCCTTTGTAGCAACACAAATGAACTAAGACAATATGTTTTTTCCTTGATAAAAGTTATGTAAATCTATCATTAAATCTATTCCTTTGTATGCGATGCTTTGATACTGTTGTAAATGATATCTTTTTAAGGTTTTTTTTCAGTTTGTTTACTTCAGTTATATAGAACTACAATTGATTTTGTGTGTGTGTGTGTGTGTGTGTGTGTTATTTGTTTTCTATTAAAGTTATTTAAGGTCTTTCAGGTGCATCTCCATTACTCTGGGTATGTACAATTGATTTTATATCCAGTGGCCTTGCTAAATTCTCTTTCAATTCTAATATTTTAGTGAAAATTATCTTTGGATTTCCTACATGCATTATCATGTCCCTTGTGAGTAATGACATATTTGTTTCCTCCCAATCTCTAAACCTTTATTTACTTTATCCTTATTCTTTTGCACTGCCTAGGACATCCAGTGCCCTGTTGGCACCTTTTTCCACCCCATCACAGTCCTGTCGATCAACTAAAGGCAAACATTAGGAAGAGCATTCCCAGGAAAGGAGTGGGAAAGGATTTCTGTCTAAGGCTGAGAGCAGAGCTGGCCTAACCTACACAGTTCAGGCTTTCTGTGGATAGTATCTCTAAAGAAAAGATCTAGGGAAAGGTTTGAGTTTTCAGATAGCACTTACGTTTGGAAACTCAAGACCATGAGGAAATTAATTCCAACAAAGAATCTAAAGAGACAATAGAGAACTCCCCTTTGCCCCAGCTGGACAATGTGTAGAGCTTTAACTCCTTTCCTTGCTCCATTTCCTTACTTACTGAATGTACCTTAGGGACAATGGTACAACGCAATTGTTATGGACTGAATGGTGTCTCCCTTTAAAATTTATATGTTAGAGTCCTAACCCTCAGTGCCTTAAAATGTGAGCTTATCTGAAAATAGGATTGTTGTAGACATCATTAGTTCAGAGGAGGTCATTAGGGTGGGCCCTAATCCAATATAACTGATGTCCTTATAAAAAGGGGGAAATTTGGACACAGAGACACGCACATGTGCAAAGAGAGGACCATGTGAAGATGAAGACAGAGATCAGAGTGATGCGTCTACAGGCCAAAAGATGACAAAAATTGCCAGAAAACCAGCAGAAGCCAGGAGAGAAACATGGAACAAATTCTTCCCCACAGCCCTCAGAAGGACTCAATCCTGCCAACACATTGATCTTGGACTTCCAGCCTCCTCCATTCCCAAGGCAGCTGCCACAAATGGGTCTCTTTCCCTCTGCACCTCATGGGAGTGGTCCAAGCAGCCACAATCATTTCATCAGAGAGTTGGTTTGAGTTGAAATCTCCTTGCCATCTCTGCCCTAATGAGTATATAAAACTTTTTTTAGTAGAGGATATGAATAAATTTCATAGCTCATCTTTAAAAAGAATAATTAAAGCCCTATGAACTAAGATGTCCTTTTCACTAATAGATTAAGATTGAGGCTCCAAAAGATGGGTAGCTGTTTTTGTTTGTGCAAAAGCCTTGCAGCCTCTAGCAGTTTTCCCAGCACATAGTAGGTATTCAAAATTATTGACAGAATAAATGTGCAGAATTAATCTTACCAAATAGAGCTAATGATGACAGTAATCAATGATAGGTCCAGCGTTACTCATGGATAGCATAGATAGTCATGGGCAAGATGTATGTATGAGTTCTCCAGAGTTCCAATGAAACAACATTTCATATATATATATGTGTGTGTGTGTGTGTGTATCTTGTATATATATCCAGAGAGAGAGAGAGAGATTTATTTTAAGGAATTGCTGCACTGACAGATGTGCCTGTTTTTGCCATCTTGGGATTTCTTTCTGTTATTTTAAGAAAAACTCAGTGAGCTTGATTTTGAAAGCTGCTGCTTTGGCTGTGTTAGTGTTTGAGGCTCAAAGTGTTGAAACTTCCTATAAATAGTATTCTTAGCGATGGGTCATCGCCATATGTATTGCTCCAACATTATGTTGCATACATTTAAATGAAAGATTGATGTTGTTGACTACAGTTGCTTGTATGATTTGTGTTTGTAGTTGACCTCCTTTTTATTTTTTTGTGAATGGTTGAGACCACAAGAAATGTTGTTTCATTGGAAGAGAAAAAGAAAGGAGAAAATACTCATTACCAAACTCGCTATGATGACTCATGCTCACGTTCCCAAATGGGCTGCCTAACATGAGAAAGGGGAGAGGAGGTATGTTTTTTGTCACAAGGTTTCTGTTTCATGATTGAAACTATTTATCTTTTGAGGGAAAAAAGAAAGATTTATGTTTCCAATAAAGTTGCCTGTATTAATCTATGTGAGCTTCCATAATAAAATGTCATAGATTGAGTGGCTTAAACAAGAGACATTTATTTTGCATAGTTCTGCGGGCTGAAAATCTATGATCAAAATCCAGCATTGTTTGGTTTCTGGTGAGGGCTGTCTTCCTGGCTTCCAGATTGCCACCTTCTCTTGGTGTCCTTAGATGGTCTTTCCTTTGAGTGTATTTGGAGAGAGAGCTGTTTCTCTTCCTCTTATAAGGCCACCAACCTTGTGTGATTAGAGACCTACCCTTATGACCTCATTTAACCTTAATTACCTCCTAAAGGCCCTATCTCAAACTACAGTCACATTAGAGTGAAGGTTTCAATATTTTGGGGGGATAAAATTCAGTCCATGGCAGTTTCTATTACCTTATAAAATAATACTGTTTTTCAAAGGCATAAGAAACTAGCAAGGGAGAATCATTATGTATTCACAGAGTTGAAGGAAAAGAGGGGTGATGTGGTAAAAATTGAAAATTACTTGCCACTTACCTCTCTCTCTCTCTCTCTCTCTTTTTATAGAGACAGGGTCTTGCTCTGTCACCCAGGCTAGAGTGCAGTGGCACCAACATATTTCACTGGAGCCTCAACCTCCTGCTTCAGCCTTCTGAGTAGCTGGGAGTACCTATGTGTGCACCACCATGGCTTGTTAATTTTTCAAAAGAAATTTTTGTCCAGACAGGGTCTCACTATGTTGCCTAAGCTAGTCACAAACTTCTGGACGCAAGCAATCCTCCTGGCTTAGTCAGCCTCCCAAAGTGCTGCAATTACAGGCATGAGCCACCACATCTGGCCTACTTTTCTTGCAATAAAATCCAGACACAGTTTTAGGGTTTCTTTCTGTGTATAAAATATTGTGGTAAAATCTTTAGATTAATGACTTAATTTTTCAGGAAGTAAAAAGCATTTTAAGACAATATACCACACATCTTCTAACACTATGGTATGTGAGGGTTAAAAATGCAGCAAAAAAATATGGACCTTTACTTCAAGAATTTAGAATTTTACTGGCAATATTGAGGTATGAGTTTGCTAATTCTCAGAGGAATCTTATATGTGTCTATTCAGGAATAGTAATTTGATTATTTTGAATAAATGTGCCTGATGACAGTGTATTAGTCAATTTTCATGCTGCTGATAAAGACATACCAAGACTGGGAAGAAAAAGAAGTTTAATTGGACTTATAGTTCCACATGGTTGGGGAGGCCTCAGAATCATGGTGGGAGGTGAAAGGCAATTCTTACATAGTGGTGGCAAGAGAAAATGAGGGAGAAGCAAAAGCAGAAAGCCCTGATAAACCCATCAGATCTTGTGAAACTTATTCACCATCATGAGAATAGCATGGGAAAGATTGGCCCCCATGATTCAATTATCTCCCCCAGGTCCCCCTTCACAACACATGGGAATTCTGGGAGATACAATTCAAGTTGAGATTTGGGTGGGGACACAGCCAAACCATATCATTTAGTAAAGTGAAAAGTTTGATTTTCAAAAATGTCTTGTCTTGATTGGTTACAGGCTTAATTGACCAAATGAATTAATCTTTTGTCACAATGATGGCAAATTCTGTCAGTCCAATGATTGGTCACACATTCTATTTGCACTTTATGCAAGCATATTAGCTTTTCTTTCTTGAAAAATCAGTGTCTTCCTTGGCAATAAGAGGATGAAGGGGGAACTTTTATTTCAAATAATGCCATGTTTAAGAACTCGACAAATCTTGGGTCAGATTCATTCTCGCTGCCTGGAAGGCTGAACCAGGAAGTAGAGCCCAGCAATGTTGAATACTCATTAACTCTTCCAGATCACTCTTCCGGTCCCATTCAGTCAATTGCTACTTCAGACCCTTGGTTTCTGGAGAGAACCTGACTCATTCTCACTCAGCTTTAATCATCCTCTGAAAGTGGGCTGTGGGCATGGAGCAAGGGTGAGTAAGGACGTGTCAGCGCTCCTCTCAACCCAAGGGATACTAGGTGCAGCTGAGTTGGTAGCTCACATCCCTGCTGTGGCTGTAAAGGGAGGGAAGATGGCACTTTATTGTGAACTTGCAGTAAAGGTGAAGGACTGCTCTTCCAAAAGAGGGACAGCTGCTAATCTCAAGATCGGATTCTGTGACACTGTTGTCACTTTGCTAAGTCAGGCACAGATACAGTTTTATGCATTGATGTGGTTAGAGCTTGCCAGAAACCAACCCAAGGGTGTGCTATCTTGCTTTCTTTTTCTTTGTCTTTTGGGGTAAGTTACATCTACCGTTTCAGTCTCTGGAAGCTGGCGGTCTTAAGCAAAGCCACATTTACTTTCTAAGCTGTTCAACAAATCAAAACCCTGTGCAGAAAGGCAGGAGGAGCCAGGTGCTGTGTGGGGAAGTCTTCCTTCACTGCCTGGCTGGACTCAGAAGCCCTCCGGTGCATTTCTTTGATCTCAAAGTCATTTTCATCTTGATCTCATCTATAGGCCCTGAAGACTCTTCCTGGGTGTCTGTCAATGCAAGGAGTGGGCTTGGCATTTGTTGTAACGAACTGAAAAATGACCACAAATCACCATCTTCGTGTTGATGGGGACTATTTGTTTAATGGCATTGCTTAGGCCATTAAAAGACCCCTCTGGAATCAGGAAGGGGTGAAGATTTGAAACATTTTCATCCTTGGTTCAAAACAATAGAATTTGAAGATGCCTTTACCCCAGTGATGTGGATATCAAGAGTATCCAGGGTGAGAGGTCACAGAGTCATCTGCCTGACTGAGTCTGCAGGAGCAAGGATAGACAGGATGAGACTGAAAATTCTTCGCTTCATTCATTTCTGTATTTCTGGGCCATGCCCTCCAACAATTGCAAAGATGAACTGCAGTGAATTGGAATGACCTAACATTTCTGTGATGTCTGATTCTGTTGTACCTGAACATCCCAGAGACCACACTGCTCAAGGGAAATGTATATTTGGAAAATATCTTGTGAACGTCTCTAAGCCAGAAAATAAAAATGGACTTTTCAGAGCTAGCAGAGATCCACTTTCGAGCCTGATGCAGCCTCTCTGGTGATTTATAATACATTGACAGTATTCCCCAGATAATTGTTAGAGCCCTCCATTACCACCCAATGAATAGAGGCCATCTCACTGGGGTGTCAGTGAGGTTGAAATTTGCTAAGAATTTACTAGCCCAGAGAAATTCATGAGAGAGAAGTGCCAGATGATACATCTGGAAGGGACCCCTGCTGATTCTACAGATGCAAAATCACATGCAGTCAGGGTAGTGATTTACCTGGGACCACACAGCTAACCGTGGCAATGCAGAGCGTTCAGGTCTCTGAACACCCAGCTTTGTGTTTAAAGACTGCACTGACCACTAGGAAAAATGGGTCTGGTTAATGCACCATTGGCCATTCTGACAATGCTTTACTAACTGCCTGAGATAGAGCAAGACTTCCTTCAGCAGTCGGGAAGTCAGAAGAGCAAGGAAGCAATTTGGCTTTACAGGGTGGAGACAAAAATGCCTTCTTTTCAATAGGTTGCTGACTTCTCCATTTAACAAGAGCCAAAGAAAAAGTTCATGCCAAAAACACCTTATAAACAAAATTCATCCTTTATACAGACATCTGCACTTCTTCAGTGGGGGCTGCGGGCCATTAGGGCCATGTGCTTGTCACTACGCTTGCAGCAGATGTTTGCTGCTACTTTAAGATCTCCCTGTGATGTGGTTATTGTTTAATTCTCCTGTAAGGAGAGTTTTGCTCAAATTAAACAGGAAGGCTTAAATGCGAACTAGGGTGCAATGTCCTGCTGTGCATTTGTTACAGTGGCACATCAAACCTCTAAGAAAGGGGCTTGGGGTTTCTTCAAGCTCACCAGAGGCCCCCAAAGCACTATGCCATGGTGAGTGAAAGAAGCTGTGTCTCATTTTCCTATGCATTTATGTTCAACTACATTGCAGGGTTGTTCTGTTAGCCCTATTGTGCCTTTTGTTCAAAAGGCCAGACTGCTTTGAAGTGAGCTGGCAGAGCATGATGACAGAGGGCCACTCAGGCAGGGCCTGTGGCCAGAGCCTGGAAAGGCAGTAGGAAAAGCTGTATTCTTCATGCCTGACCAGGTCTCTGCACTTCACATGAGCAAATGGACTCACTTTAAGAAAGGACTATTAGAAAAGCCAAATGTGAGATGAAAAATGACTGTCCATTGTGACCAATGTGTGCTGAAACTGAGAGAGGAATCAATGGTGAGATCAATAAATATTTTATCAAGCACCTCCCTTGGTCAAGAAGCAAAAGACTGGGCAATCTTTGCTCTCCTGGGGGGATTATAATTTTAAATCCACTCTCTTATCACCTAGGAGCTAGACAGAACATAAACATGTTAGAAATTAAAGCATGAAGGTTGAAAAAATATTTCAAGAAGAGAACAGAAGAGGGAGAGTGATTCACTAAATGAACAGTCTGTATTTGCCATGGGTCCAGGGAGAAAGAGTCTGGTCTGGCTGGGTAAAGCTTTCCTGGAGAGGAGAAGCTTCTCTAGTGGGAAGCAGTTGGTTTGGACTTTACTGGATGGTATTAGTTTCTGTGTCACATCCTTGTTTGTGAAAAAGTAAAGCCTTATTACTCTTCTTAAGGAGTTAAGAGCCACTGACTGCCACAGACATTAATTCCTTTGTGATGGGATCCAGTGCAAATGAAAACACATGATTAATGATGGGATGGTCTTATTCTTAGGTGGCAGCAAGGCTCACAATTTTTCACATTCACATATGTGACTGCATGGATTTTCTAACTAATAATCTGCCACCCACAGCAACACCTAGACAATGGATCTCCACTCACTCTTCCTTGTCACTCAGAAAAAAATCTACATGATTCTCAGTTTTAAATCCCATCAAGGTTATGGTTCAGGCTCTCTTGGCTCCAGGCCTGATCCTCCTCTTTCCTTTCCAAATAATTCTCCAGGTTCACAAAAATGGACATTTGTGGAGCTCTTGCCTTTTTCTCTCTTGGAAGAACCAGCAAGAACCTACCCTTTCCCAAACTTACATTCACTCATTTATTTTTTTGTTGTTGTTGAGCACTAGCTATGTGTCAAGCACTGTACTAGGCACAGGAGATTCCATAATAAAAACATTGGAATGCATAGTGAAGTGAAGGGATAGAGGTAAGCAAAGAGGTTATGATGATACTGTCTGTGATGTGCAGTGATAAAGGGAGGACACAGGAGGGGGCTCTGGTTCCTGACTTGGGGTATAAAGAAGGTATTTAGTCTGTTTTCATGCTGCTGATAAAAACATACCAGAGACAGGGCAATTTACAAAAGAAAGTGGTTTAGTTGGACTTACAGTTCCAGTGGCTGGGTAAGCCTCATAATCACAGTGGAAGGCAAGGAGGAGCAAGTCACGTCTTACATGGATGGCAGCAGGCAAAGGGAGAGAGAGCATGTGCAGGGGAACTCCTCTTTTTAAAACCATCAGATCTCGTGAGACTTATTCACTCTCATGAGAACAGCAGGGGAAAGACTTGCCCTCATGATTCAATTACCTCCCACTAGGTCCCTCCCACAACACATTGTAATTCAAGATGAGATTTGGGTGGGGACACAGCCAAACCATATCAGTATCCCAGGAGGTGATGTCAAAGCTGAACCTGAGTGAGCAGAGAAGCAGGTGGTCAGGCAAAGTTGGACGGAGCAGAGGGCGTTCCAACCACACAGGCTTGCATAGGAAACACCTGGAGGCTTGGTGGTCCTGTTGTAAAAGCCCAAATGCTGTTTCAGAGGATGGAGCCAAAAATGAGGCCATGGAGAAGAGCAGGGGTCAGTTGCTGAAGGCCGTATGAGAATGTCAAGAGTTTTGGCTCTCATGAGGAGACCAGGGCGCTAACAGAGAGTTAGAAGTGCCTCATTGCAACAAGCTCAGAGTGACTTGCCATTTAACACTCACTGGGCACATTAATCTCTCTCAGCATTTTAAAGAAATGACTGCATCCCAGTGAAGTGTTAGCTGACTCACAGAGGAGCAAAGGTTTTCTCATTTTACAGATGAGGAAACACGAGATACATGGAGGTGCCAAGGCTCATGGAGTTCATACAGGAACCAAGAGTAGAAGGTGAACAATCAGCAAAGTTTGTGACAGGAGAGGGGAAATGTGATAAGGGCACAATTAATGTACTGTCCAAGCTGAACTAAGCTAATGCACAGCATAAATTCTTTGAATGATTTTTTTAAACCAAACTCTTTGCTTGAAACTTAATCAGGAATTTACTGTGGGACATTGAAGGTCAAGGTTTTAGAGTGCCACTACAAATAGCTCTTATCCTGAGTCCTAGTAATACAGCCAGACTAGGCAGTGTGTCAAAACCAAGAGCTCCCTTTGCTATGTAGAAATGCAGAAGGGAGAGCCCAGGATCACTCGAAACCAGAGGCAGATAGACAGTGGTCTTTCCCCTTGAGTGTACAAAGAGGTAGTAACAGGATCCACCTCCTCACATGAGGACATGTGAGTTAATACATGTTGTAGTGTATTGAGCAGAACCTGGCATATGATAAGTGCTTGATTTGTTAGCTGTTCTTTCCTGTGTGTTCCCTTAAAGATATAGGTATCCAGTTTGAGAAACATGGTGGTACAAGAGTCTTCTAACAGCACACAGCTATTCTGTCATCTAGCAGTGCTATAATTGTGTCGTTAGGCAAATGGAATCAAGCTTGACAAGGAAGACGCTGTACCAATTGTGCCTGCAATACCCAGCACTTCTTCATCCCAACAGCGTTCACCATGCACCTCCCAAACATTCACTGGTGTTAATGTGGAAGTGCAGAGCATTGGCTTCTGGTGCGGATCATCAGAAACAGGTGGCCAAATAAAAATGGACAGAATCTATCCCATGTGAAGAGGGAGTAAGCTGAAAGTGTGGTGTCTGGAAATTATTGTAAATTTTATTGCATTTGTAATTTCATGTTATATGTGATTTAATTAAACATACAATATCTAATAAAAGTCCCTGGGAATCCAGATATCTGAGTTACACATAAAAAGGAGGAAGAAAATATATTTTTTTACTTAAGAAGCCACCCTTTTCAGTGACTTATGTCGGATTATTATTATTATTATTATTATTATTATTACTATTGAGACAGAATGTCACTCTGTTGCCCAGGCTGGAGTGCAGTGGTGCAGTCTTGGTTCACTGTAACCTCCGCCTCCCAGGTTCAAGCGATTCTTGTGCCTCAGCTTCCTGAGTAGCTGAGATTACAGGTGCACTCCACATGCCTGGCTAATTTTTGTATTTTTAGTAGAGACAGGGTTTCACCGTGTTGGCCAGGCTGGTCTCGAACCCCTGACCTCAAGTGATCCACCCACCTTAGCCTCCCAAAGTGCTGAGACTACAGGTGTGAGCTTCTGCGCCTGACCAACTTATGTCAGTTTAACAGGTCCATGCTGTCTGCCCTTCATTTTCTGACTGATCCTTTATAGCAATCTCTGAACCATCAATTCAATGAGGAATTAAGAAATAAGAGACTTCACCATTTTGTAGAAGCCTTCGGCATTTAGATGGGCTCTCCAGGGTGTAACTCACACAAAAACAACACAGATTAATATGAAAGATGTTATAAATGGAAACAAACAAACATACACACAAATGTATACAACATGACATTCCAGAATAGGCAAAATGAAACTATTATGATAAAAATCAGAACAGGGCTGTTTGGGGTGTGTGTGGACGAGGGATTGTCTAAGAAGGGGCACAAGGAAACATTCCTGGGTGATAAAAATGCTTTATTGATATGCATTTGTCAAAACGAATTGAAGGGTAGGTATCCTTTATTTTAAAAAGTGGCTATCTCAGTAGCGTTGCTATGTGGATCAACTGAGATAATGCCTGTAATGCGTTAAGCATACAGCCCGACGCATAATAAATGCATTTTCCCAAGCAATATTAGAAGCATCTGGTTCCAAAATAGAAACCATAATAAGCTAAAGAGAAACAGGTATTGTAAAGGTTATCTATCTGTTTAAAACTTTTCCTGAAATCCCAAAGAGTAGAGTTATTATGAAAGCAACTGGGCAGAGAAAAAAGAGCTTCAAAGGAAATGAATTAAGGTGAGCAGGAAAAAGGAAAATAGCCTCTCTCAAAGAGATAGGAAGAAAGGAAAGATTAATTTTCTTTCTAACTTAAAATTGTCTTTTGTTTGTATAATTAAACTACTGCTTATTTGTAAAACCTAGTAGATAGGCAAAATGTGCATGTTCTAAGTTTGCAATTTAACAAAACATGTTTTACATAAAGCAAGAAAGCATTAGTTATAAGTTGTTGTTTTTTAATTGCAGGAGGAGACCATGAGGTAATTTAGTAAAGTGTTTCAGTTTTCTAAAAAGGGCTCAAGGCTTAAATTCATGAGTAGCTTAAAAGTAATTTATAACCATATAAACCTACACAGATGCCTAGATACTCTTGAACCCAGAGACCACTGGAACGATTCAAACCTTCTGGCACAGAGGAGAACTAAGTTAGCCTTTATAATGTGGAAAGGAAACTTGAGAATGTTTTCCTCACCCAAAAAGAAGTGAGATTAGAGCAAAAGTGCAAATTTCTGCCATATTCCTTGGTGTAAAAGTGGTTTTGAAAAGTAATTTGAAATAAACTCATGGAGCTCTTTATTTCTAAACCCTGTACAATGTCTGCCTATGTCCCTTCTTCCTACTTTTGTTTTCTTTAGTTTTTGTAGGAAGATTTACACAAATGGGCTCCCCAAGGTATACTCAAGACTAGTCCTGGCTCTGAACCAACTATGGGTTGGTATTAATTTATTGTCTTGCCAACTAGTCCTGGGACAAAGGGTGTCACCATAGGCACATAAGGTGTTCCCTAACCCATCCAGGCATGGATTGCATGCAAAGGCGGAGCCTCTGCAAAGCAGAGTGACAGTAGCAGGCAGAAGGCAGACCAGCCACACACAGCCACCATCAATTGTAAATGAGATGGTGCTCTCTGTGTCAAATATCTGTATGGGTACACTGCTGAGCTCTAAACTTGACTTGTTCTACAAGTGGGAACTCTGTGACAAAGACCAGTCATTCCACTTACACAAAATATAATGGTTTGTAGACCCTGCGACTGTCTTTCCTGGCCTGTCCAGGTAGTGGACTTGCTAAAATGACTATTTGTTGGCCCTTGATGGTTAGACACAGAGGAGGTGGTGGTGAAATGTTCTTTAGGCCAGAATGACAGTTGGAACTGTTGTGATGGAACTGGATTCCCTGAATTCACTGAGGATGATGGGATCCTGGTGGATTGGGGAATCAAGCTGAAGCTCTGAATCTCAGACAAGGACAGGTGGTGATGGGAAGCAGAGCCCAAGCAGCCACCAGAGTAGTTTGACCTGTAATGTCTTTGGTGTTGATCATGGTGTCCTTGAAACTGAAGTAGTTGAGCAGCTTACTGAAGTCTTCATCTGTATAGGCAAGAAAGCTTCACATCTGGGGAATAGAAGTCTAAATTGGGTCACCATGATAGACTGTTGCAGCCTCTTGTCTAACTGTCAGACTCGAGTCATTTCAGGGCCTGGACTAGAGTGAGGCAAGAAGGCACCTGGGGTGCAAAATTTCAGAAGGCACCCACTCCCAGGGTCATGCAGGTGCCCACAGGCAGGGTCATGCACTTGCATGACCCAACAGTAATCATCTTCTTAAGCTGTGTGCAAGAGTCCCTCTCTTACCTTACCCTAGTCGCAGGCCAAACAGAGCCCCCTGAATGAAAGAGAGGCCAAGCCTTCTGGAGGAAGTCCTGCTTTATGGCAGAAGTTTACACTAAATCTCCCTCCTAGCCTCCTCCAAAAGAACCTAGGGCCATTTACAAGAGTGACTATGTGTTGAGGAAGAGTAAATAATCAAACTTTTCAGGGATTACTGAACACGGGCTCTAAATGGAAATTAATTTCTGGAGCAAAAACATTACTCGTAAGAAGAGGGGCTTGTGAAGGTCAGGTGATCAATTAAAATTTTATGTAAGTCCATTTTATCATAGACTTGGTCAGACCCATCCTTTGGTGATTTTCCCAGTTCGGACTGCAAAATTGGGATACACATATTCTGCAAGTGGCAAAACCCTGACATGGGTTCCGTGACCTGTGAAGTGGAGATGCTATGGTAGGAAAGACCAAAAGACAGCCACTCAAGCTGCCTCTACTTAGCAAGTAGTCAACTAACAGCAAAGCTACATTTCTGGAGGAATTTTAAGATTCATGCCACCTAATCAGGGACTTGAAAGATTGAAGATAGTGATTCCTACCATGTTCCATTCCACTCACCTATTTGACCTATACAGAAAACAGGTGAATCTGTGAGAACGACAGTGATTATTGCAAATCTCATTATACTCTGACTTCAAGTGCAGGTATTATTCCAAATGTAGTTTTATTGCCATATCAAATCAATACTTCCCTAGCAAATGTATACAGGCATTGATCTGACAAGTGCTTTTTTCTCTACACCTGTTATCAAGGACCATAAAAGCCATTTTCTTTCAACTAGCAAGGTCAGAAACATACCTTCACTATCCTATCTCACAGCTATATCCACTCTCTAGTCCTGTGTCATATTTTAGTCCTCAGGGAACTTTATCAATTTTCCATCCCACAGGACATCAAGCTGGCCCATTACATTGGTAATATCATGCTGATTTTTCCTGGGTGAACAGAAAGCAACAACTGTTGGGAAATAACTTTTTTTCATATTTCTACAGGCCTTGCAAATAGAGGAACAGACTGACTTTGTTCTAAACTATATTTTCAAGGAAGTTGGTATAGTGACTAGACTTGGAAGAAGGACACAGTGTCTCCCTCCAAAGCAAAAGTTAGGCATGCATACTGTACAGTATAATAATAATGATGCCTGCTTCTGGAGCAAAGGGCAGATATGCTTACTGCCTGTTATAAAAGACTCAGGTTCCCAAAGCTCAGGGTTTTTTTCCTGTAATGGAATCCAATGTGTGTACATGTGTCACATGATCCTCTTTGTGTTGCTCTGTAGGAAGTGGGGCTTGGGGAGCTGGTGCAAAAAATGCTGATATTCTGGTTACCATTATTGCTATGAAGAATAAAGTCCTTTGTCTCTGATTCATTAGTCTCATGTCTTCTACTGACCTCCATGAAACTGTGACAAGTAACTTGTTAGCTTACAAGGAGGGTGAAATCTCAGAAGCTTCAGAATCCTTGACAGCAATTACTCCAGATATCTCAATATGACACAAAAGATGGGAAATAAATCCCACAAAAATCCAGGGGGTATAACAACCACCCTGAATAAATTTCTAGGAGAAGAGCTGTTTCACTCTGTCAAGAAATCCCTTCCAAGATAAACAAGTGGCTGCATCTGGCTTTTTTTTTTTTTCAGAGGAGTTTCGCTCTTTCACCCAGGCTGGAGTGCAATGGCACAATCTTGGCTCACTGCAACCTCTGCCTCCTGGGTTCAAGCAATTCTCCTGCCTCAGCCTCCCAAGTAGCTGGGATTACAGGCATGCGCCACCACACCCGGCTAATTTTGTATTTTTAGTAGAGACGGGGTTTCAGCAAGTTGGTCAGGCTGGTCTCGAACTCTTGACCTCAGGTGATCCGTCCACCTCAGCCTCCCAAAGTGCTGGGATTACAGGCATGAGCCACTGCACCCTGCTGGCCTCTCTTATCACTAAGAAAGAGACAACACATACCTCATCTGCACTTGCTACTCCAACCCATTTATTAAATATTCTAAAAAATGGCCAGTTTTAGATGGGACCAAAAACACTATCCATGGAATTATAGAAAGGTTTATTCACCATCATTCTGTTATTTTACACAGCATAGCTCCTGACTATAGGATTCACTTTTCAGGACATGAAATGAGGCAAATAGATTCCTGCCTCTAGAATCCCTCGTCTTAATGTGTTTGAAGTACTTGGCTTCACAAAACAATGAAATGCCTTTTGGAAACTCAGTAGGATGGCATACAGTGTGTAGTATATGTTCTAAATCAGTGACCATCATATTGTTATTTTTCCTGTAGCCAGAATGCATGGGGCTGGAAATCAAGGTGGAAATGGGAGTGACTTTTCTCACTCTTATTCCTAGTAAAATATTTTTTCTTCCATCTCTATGAATTTAGTCTCTGCTGATCAGGACACTTTGTTCCCAGGGGATAAATGTTTCCATAAGAAGGTACATCAGTGGTTTTATTAAAAGGGAAGCTAAGAGGGGCCGGGCACTGTGGCTCATGCCTGTAATCCCAGCACTTTGGAAGGCTGCAGCGGGTGGATCACGAGGTCAGGAGATCGAGACCATCCTGCCCAACATGGTGAAACCCCTTCTCTACTAAAAATACAAAAATTAGCCGGGCGTGGTGGCAGGCTCCTGTAGTCTCAGCTACTTGAACTAAGTGAACTCTAGTCCCAGAGTCTCGCTCTGTCACCAGGCTGGAGTGCAATGGCGCGATCTTGGCTCACTGCAACCTCTGCCTCCCGGGTTCAAGTAATTCTCCTGCCTCAGCCTCCTGAGTAGCTGGGATTACAGGCGTGCACCACCACACTCTGCTAATTTTTGTATTTTTAGTAGAGATGGGGTTTCACCATGTTGGCCAGGATGGTCTCGATCTCTTGACCTCCTGATCCGCCCATGTCGGCCTCCCAAAGTGCTGTGATTACAGACGTGAGCCACTGCGCCCAACCTGTGTTTGTTTTTTGGTTTTTTTTTTTTGGAGATGGAGTTTTGGTCGGTCGCCAGGCTGGAGTGCAGTGGCGCAATCTCAGCTCACTGCAATCTCCACCTCCTGGGTTCAAGTGATTCTCCTGCCTCAGCCTCCCGAGTAGCTGGGATTACAGGCGCCTGCCACGACACCCAGCTAATTTTTGTGTTTTTAGTAGAGATAGATAAAAGGACTTTTTATCTTTTTTGGGGAGGAGGGTTAGCAAGTTTGTTTCCTTTGTACAAGGAATTGCTGCATCATTCTGGGCAGAAGAATGATCTCACCATCATCTTTACTTGGAGCTCCAGTTTGGTTACGTGCAGTGTATGCGGAAGCCACCTAGACACTGGGCAGGCTATGATGACTTTGGACTGTCTCACCCTAATGAAGGTGAAGTTACATTTTCCAGAATTCCCTCCGCTGTACTCCTGGGTTAGCTTCGGCCACAGGAAGCATCTTGTGTAAGACTTAAAGGCAGCAGTAGAGGAGCAGCTGTGTGTTTCGCCCTTGGAGAGCCAGTTCAATCCCAGGGGCCTGGGGCAGCTCTGCATGTCTTTACTGATCAACCAACCAGCTCTCTTGTTGCTGTGGGGACACCTGGACTCTTGGCTCCTCCTTCAGCTCCTCCAGGCCCTGGGCCCATGTATGTAGCTTTGAGGCAAAGGTGCCAGCATCTCCCAAAGGCCACCCACGTCACCGAGGCAGGAGATGGTGTGAAACAGGCTCCAGTCTGTCCTTGTCCTCGTTGTCTCTAACAGTTTCCCTTCCCAACTGCAGTTTGATGGACCTTTAGGGACAGCAGGCTCCACACTGGACACAAGAGGCAAGCTGGCCCCACCAGCTCCCACAACTGTGTAAGGATGAAACTTATGATAAATGCCTGACTCTCTCACCCAGAGAAACTCAGTTTCTCTGATCAAATTATATCCGGCACAGAAGGCAAGACTATTAGTGGAGTCATCTTTAAATAGAGAGAATTTCTTAAGAGAGGAAATGGACTTGAAGGAGCCAGAGACGTAACCTGTGTGGCAGTGAGAGGTTTTTCAAGGCCACGGAGGCAGAGCATTGGCTAAGCTCCTTCGCCTGGGCAGGCCCCTCAGCGAGAGTGAGTGAGAGTGTCTGTCCATGGACGTGTGAGTGAGTGAAGGGCCCACTACATGACAGAGTAGGAAGGCCATCTGGCTCTGACCTCAAATGCTCTCCCAACACACAATCACAGCAATCATACAATGACAGGAACTGAAGATGAAGACAGATGTCATACAACTTTAACTCAGAACAAGCTACTTGAAATCGTTACCAGATCATATCACTCATGGTGCTGGTTAATTGTATGTGTCAACTTGACTGGGCCAAGGTGCTCAGATATTTAGCCAAACGTTTTCCTGAAAGTTTCGGTGTGGGTGTTTTTGGATGAGATTGACATTTAAATTGGTGGACTTTTGAGTAAAACAGATTGCCCTTCATAATGTGGGTGGGCTTCATTCAATCAGTTGAATGCCTGAATAGAATGAAGACTTACCTCCTCGTTCAAGAAGAAATTATCTAGCCTAACGGCCTACTTTGCAGATTTTGTGTGGGCCAATTTCTTAAAGCAAATCTCTCTCTCTCTCTCTCTCTCTCTCCCCCGATCCTATCAGTTCTGCTTCTCAGGAGAACCCTGACTAATGCACTCATAGTAAGCTATAAATTAAATTTTGAATAATTGTTGCAATCATTTTGTGAAAAGCATAGTTATATGGGATTGCATTTCTGTTTTAAATTTTAATTTGGGGCCGAGCGTGGTGGCTCATGCCTGTAATTCCAGCACTTTGGGAGGTGAGGTAGGTAGATTACTTGAGGTCAGGAGTTCGAGAGGAGCCTGGCCAACATGGTGAAACCCCGTCTCTATTAAAAATACAAAAATCAGCCAGGCATGGAGGCGGGCACATATAATCCCAGCTACTCAGGAGACTGAGGCAGGAGAATTGCTTGAACACGGGACGCAGAGGTTGCAGTGAGCTGAGATGGCGCCATGGCACTCCAGCCTGGGCAACAGAGCAAGACTCCATCTAAAAATAAATAAATAAATAAATAAAATAAAATATATTTTAATCTGCGAAAGGTAATTTAAAAAAAATTACATAATATTTTATAATCCTCTTCTACTACCCTTCCTTTAGCTCACTCTGATCCAACTATACTAGCTTCCTTCCCATTCCTTAAATATACCTCAAAGACCTTGCATTTGCTACTCCTTCTGCTGGGAATACTGTTCCCTCAGATTACTGCATGACTTGCTCCGTTGCTTTCTTCAGAACTTCAGTCAACTGTATTTGCAGTGAAGCTTTTCCTCCCCTCGACTCATCTTAAGCAGAGTTGCAAATGTGGTGCAGTCTGTGCATGCACATCTGTGCATGAGAGAAGGTCTCCTCTCAGCTCACCCAGCATCTCCTGTGCCACATGCAGACTTTCAGCTGCTTTCCCAATTCAGTGCACAGAGCCCACGTAAAGGGTTATGGCTATGTCTTTTCTTTAGTGACAGCCATTTTCAGGGCAATTACTGAGCCACAGTGGTAATGGATCTAAAGATGCCTCAATACATTTGAATTTCAGCAAAGCACTTGGTAGTCACATAGGAAAATGAAATCAAATCAAGTTATGCATTAGAACAGGCCAGAAGATGTCCTTCCTTCACCCAATACAATGCCTGTGTAGGGCATGAGTGTCCTTATTCCTGGCCATGCCTGAATCCCACAACATAATGTGTTTGTATGTGTGTGCATAGGAGTGGGAGTGTATATGTGCATATTTTCAAAAGCATTATTTATAATTTGGAAGACGCTACATACAGAAAAGTATTATGATGAAATTTAACTCATTTTCCCACAATTCACCCACATGACCACTACTCTTTCTGATGACTTTTTTTCTGATTATTTTTATGCAGCTGTTTTAAATTTTATTTTTATACACTTGTAATTACATTGCACATGTAATATCCTATGCTGTTTTGTGTAATCCACATTATTTCATAAGCATTTTTCCATCCTATCAGTTAGACTTTTTTTCTGATTGCCAAGGACTCTAACGATACCAAGACTTTATAATTTCATATGCCCCGAGGCAGGACTGGCTTTGGGTGAGAGTAATTCAGTGGCTCAAACAATTACAAGGAACTTGGCTCCCTTTGTCTCTACTCTGGCTGGAAATGTGCTGTCTGGCACAGAAAGAGGCAAACTCTGCCTCCTATTCATAAGGTGGGCAATTCCCCAAACATAGGAAAGAGTTTAGATGCTTGGCAGCTAAAATGAATGTTAAATTTGTACTATGATATTTCATAAGACTATTGTGAAATGTTGAATGAGATAATACGTGTATGTGCTCAGCACAGTGTGTGGCATGTAGGAATTGAGCCTGATAAACTTTCAGTTTTTTGATAACGATGATAAGAGAAGGAGAAGCTGCTACTTGAGGATGATTAAACTCTACAAGCCTCACTTGTATCTCGACACATCAGGGAGAGGCAACGAGCACTCTTAGGCTCAGGAGCAGGTCACTGGGTCAACTTAGAAGAAATGCAGGAACAGAGGGACAAGCTAAACAATGCCGTGGTGATATGAACACCAAAAACTGTGTGTTTGTATCTGCTGTGAAAACTGTACAGGACAAAACACTGGTTTCTTTAGCAAAGAAACTGTAAGGAAAAAAGCTCAGACGAAGGAGGTCTTTTATATTAACGGGATACAAAATGCATCAACAACTTGCAATGTATGACCCTTAAGCGGATCTAAGTCAGTGCACGAGGGTCCTAATTGCTCCATATCCTCATCAACACTTGTTATTTTCTGGGTTTTGTTTGTTTGTTTTGATAGTAGCCATCCTAGTGGGTGTGAGGTATCCATAGTGTTGATTTTTATACAGATTTTACTTGTATCATTAACTAATTGTGTTATGTGCATTGACGTGTTTTTAAAATTAGATTATAAGTATTTTTAGGGCAAGGACCCTGTCATATATGTCTTTTATTACCCAAAAATGCCTAATAAGCCCTCTGTACTTAGTAGAGGTGATCGGTATGATTGCTGACACTGCAATTCTATCTGTTCAGAGTGCTAGTGTGTGCAGTAGACTTCTACTATACATTTGTAATTTTTTTCCCCAAAGACCTTTAACACAAAGGAGGAGTTCAAAAATGTTCCACTGAAAAATAAACTACTGAGTTTAGAAATTCATTTAATTAGCAAGCATTAATTGAACACCTAGATGCTGGGAACTGAGTGGTGAATAAACCTGATTTAGTTCCTCTCTCATGAAGGTTTTTTCATTTTAGCAGAAGTGGAAGTCCTTAAATAAATTTAAACAACTCGTCATTCAATTACAATCATGATAAGTGAAATGAACTAGAAGTTCAGGAGACTACAGGACGCTTGGTGTGGAGGCAAAAGCAGCTCCATCTTGGATGTTCATCCATCTGCCATGTCGACTTCCGATTAACACTCATTCCAGGAATACCTCTAAGATTTCTACTTCCGGCCGGGCGCGGTGGCTCAAGCCTGTAATCCCAGCACTTTGGGAGGCCGAGGCGGGCGGATCACAAGGTGAGGAGATCGAGACCATCCTGGCTAACACGGTGAAACCCCGTCTCTACTAAAAATACAAAAAATTTGCCGGCCGTGGTGGCGGGCGCCTGTAGTCCCAGCTACTCAGGAGGCTGAGGCAGGAGAATGGCATGAACCCGGGAGGCGGAGCTTGCAGTGAGCAGAGATCGCGCCACTGCACTCCAGCCTGGGCGACAGAGCAAAACTCCGTCTCAAACAAAACAAAACAAAAAAGGTTTCTACTTCCGTCTACTTACTGTGAATGCTGCTCTTAGGTCAAAACAACCTTGATGTTACCATAAACACATATTTACCATAAATCCTGTCCTTAGGCAAATTCCTTATGCTATACAAGCCCTGGGTCTGGCAGTAACATGCAGGGATCCACCATCACATCTTGCAGCCACCTAAGACAAGGTTTCTATTAAATGCTGCTTGATGGGAAACTGGATTTGTCAGCCTCTTTCTTTGGCTTCTCAGCTCCCTTGGCCTTTAGGGGTAGGTTTGCACAGACCTGTTCACTATGAAACACTTGGTGTGTTCTAGGGCGTCAGGAATGATAAATATATGTTAGCTAGGGGAAGATGATATGGGAGAGAGCCTTTAAAGTGGCAGAAACAGCATGTGCAAAGGCCCTGTGACAGAGAGGAGTGTGGTCCCCTTGGGCATATGAGAATAGTTTGCATCTCCTCCATATGGAGCGGGAGCTCTAGGAAAGTCAAAGATTGGCCTATTGCTCCCATACAACAATGCCATCACCTCTATTCTCCTGCACTAAGGTTGTATGGAGACATTCTTAGCACCTTGCTAGACTGCTTCCAAGCATGGCACCCAGGAGCCAACTATCCTTAGATCTTCAAATGTAAGGGTTCGTGGGGCAGTGAACAGGGTGAGGCACCAGTTATCTTCTTTTCCCAGCAATGCTTTATACTGCTCTTGGCTCAGCTTGGACTCTGCTTATGAAATAAGGTGAGGGGTCAGGAGTTTGGGATCTCACAATGGGACAAGTCATTAAATAAGCTACAGACACTTGATTTCTATCTCTCTATCTGTCCACACTGGGGTGATAGAAATGAAAAATCTAGAATACCTGTTTCACTAGCAGTGTGAGGTTGTTCATGGGGAAGAACAACAGAACTTGCCCTAAAATGCTACAAGTTATTTATTAGTTAGATGCAAATTAATGCTTCACATATCCACACCAGAGGTTTTGAGCCCACACATGGTGTTAAGAGGGGATAATGAAATTCGACCCAGGAGAAGAGTCAGTGCACATTGCCCCTCTGGGAAGACTGATGATATACAATAAAAGGCAAAGGAAATGATGCCTAAAGTTCTCCCTTAATTTTCAGTAACAAAGCCTTTACCCACTTGTTGGGCAGATAGAGCTGAAACCATTCCCTTAACCAGGAATATACGAGAGGGCAAGTGAGGCTGTGTGGGGTGCCAATGTTGCTGTGGGGATGCACACAGCTAATTAAAACCACAGCCCACTTTGCCCGCACAGCACTGTGCAAACAATGTTGGGGATGATGCAGTCTGACCAAGTTAAAAAGCAATTAGTTTCCCCTGCAGAGGATTTATAGGGCAAGACAACGCACCTTGAATAAATACCATTGAGTTTACATCTACATCTGAAGACAGATACTTTATGATGTAGCAGATTCGGCCTCAGCTCAAGGACAATGACAGGGTTCCTCAAAGGACCTGCAGCCTCACACCCAAAGTGACTTGGGGGTGAGATGGTGAGTCTGCTTGGCCCACTCGATTACAGATTGACCCAGGATTCTTCAAGTTGGCTTGCGTATGAGGACATATATGATAGTAATCATTATTCTAGAAAGTCCTGGGGAGAATGAGATTAAAATCAGGCAGAGAGGGTCCTCCATTATTTCTGTTCTCATAGCTATTATAAGAACTATTTTAGAACTCTTATCACACCATGATATAATTCTTGTTTTCCTAGAAGAAGGAAGAGCAACCAGTGGACCATGTCTGCAGTCCTTGTGTGACCCTTCTTGTTTTGTGATATTGCCCTCAATCAGTTTTCTGGACAAAAGCTAAAAAGCTGCAACTGTGAACAGAAGTACAGTGTAGAGGATGACAGAAAAGATTCTGGTGCCCAAATGCCTGGGTTTGAAGCAAATGTCAAACACACACACACACACGTATATAGTCATGTACTGCATAATGGCATTTTGGCCAATGACAGACTACATATACAAGGGTGATTGGGCATGGTGGCTCATGCCTGTAACCCCAGCACTTTGGGAGGCTGAGATGGGAGGATTGCTTGAGCCCAGGAGTTCAAGACCAGCCTAGGCAACATAGTGAGACCCTGTCTCTATTTTTTTTAAAAAAAGATCACCATACTGTGTTTTTGGCATATCTTTTTGTATTTAAATATGTTTAGATATACAAATACTTAACATTGTGCTATAATTGCCTATAGTATTCAGTACAGTAACATGCTGTGCAAGTTTGTAGCCCAGTAGCAATAGGCTATGCCCTGTATCCTGTACCCTGTGGCCTAGCAATAGGCTATACCCCATAGTCTATTACATCCATAGGTGTAATAGGCTATAACACCTAGGTTTGTATAAATAGACTCTACCATGTTTGCACAGCAACAAAATCACCAAAGGACACATTTTTCAGAATGTATCCCTATTGTGAAGCAATGCTTCGTGACGATGTATGTAAATGCTTGTGCATGGACGGATGGATGAGTGAATGGATACAGCCTGCATGGCTGTGAATGGATACATGGACAAGTCCTTTAATCTCTCTGTATCCTGGTCTCTCCATATATAAAATGAAGTGTTGTGATGATTAAACAAGTCAATAGAAGTTATAATGCTTTTAGAACAGAGCCTGGCACTTAGTAATCTCAATGTAAATGTTAGCTATTATCATTTGTTAAATACTTGGAAGTATTAAAAGGTGGGTGGTTAAAATGCAACTCTTGCTACACACTTATTCAATAAGGTAGGTAATCTAAAATGGTGGGAAAACAACTCTTTCCCATGGAGCTCAACTAAAGATATTCTCTTTTGGAATAATAAAAAAAATGGCAGCTCTTGGACATTTACATTTTATTTCAAAAATGGACCTCAGGTATAAAAGGCAGTGTTGTTTTGTTTGTTTGTTTGTTTTTACTTTCTTAGTCTTCTCATTACAGAAGCTTTGATCTCTACTATTTACCACAGTATCCAGGGCAAAATAGAAGGAAAGAAGGAAGGAAGAAAGGAAGAAAGGGAAGGAGGGAGGAAGGAAGAGAGGGAGGGAAGGAGGGAGGGAAGGAGAGAGGAAGGAAAGAGAAAGGAAGGAATAAAAGGATGGAAAGAAAGAAGAGAGGGAAGGAAGGAGGGAGAAAAGGAGAGAGGGAGGAAACGAGATAGATATATTCAATATCCAGCTCTCTTTAGATCAGCTGTTGAATATCCATTAGATGCAGTGATTTTTTTTTTACCTCTACTCATCAGAGGCAGATTCAAACCAGAACAAGTGCCATGTTATTTTGCAAACAATAGATTCTCCACTGATGGGATCCAAGTGGAACGAATGAAAATGAACCTGAACAAAATGTAGCTGCACAGTGTCAGGATTCCTCATGACTATAAAGTCAAACAGAAGCTCTGCCAACAGGCCTCCTTTTCTCCTGTACCTCTCAGCTTGTCCTTCACAGCTCACCCTTATTTTTGTTTCCTGCCATTATTTGTTATGAGGTTAACGAGAATGTCCTTCATTTTGGCTGGTTCACCATTCTTTGTGGACACTTGCAGTGACGTTGATCGACTGTCATCTGCATGGGTTTTCAGCATCTGCTCTGATAATGGGCCTGCTTTTTAAAAAGTACACACAACACAGCCAGAGGAGTGAGCTCAGAGTGTGGCCCAGGGCAAGGGACACTGACCATAGTCAGAAAGGTGTCTTTTATATTTACTTATCTTCCTGGTCTTTATTATGAGCCAAAGCTTCCATGAAACTCCATTTTCCCCATCCCTGTACCACAACACAGTATGTGTGAGTGTGGAGCAACTGGTCAAATAAAGTGGGATATATAAAAATATTTCCCAAACCTGTGAACCTCCATGCATGTGCTTGCATGCGCACACACACATCCACACAATTATTACTCCTGTTACCTTGGAAGGCACCACATCTAATAGTAGATGCTAAGGGTGAGTTAGCATCTACTGTTAGATGCCAAGGGTGAGTTCAGGTCTCACCCTTAGCACCTAATAGTTCTCTGACTTTTTGGGCAGGATACTCAGTTTCTCCAAGCCTTCACTTATTTATTTATAGAGAGCAGTTTAGGGGGAATTTCCCTTGCAAGGTTTATAAGAATTCAGCAGGTTAAAATACAAAAAGTGCTTCCTTCATGGGAGGTCTATTTTAAGGTGTAGTAGTTTTAAAACATGTTCACAAATTCTTTGATAGTCATCAAGTGCCAGAGCCTGCGGCTGTGCTTGGCTTGGAAAGGTCTCCAGTGGGGGTGCAGTTGTGTAGGTGGGATATTAGATTCTTATTGTTGCATCACCAATGTGAAATAAAGCTGTAAATGAGACCCCAAGCTCTCCAGATGACGTGGGCTTCCTGTGGCTGATAGAAACACCCACATTTGTAAAACAGAACCAAATGGCCATAGCAGGATGAGAGAAAAGAGGTCACCACTCCTGTGTTCTCGGAAAGACAGCTCTTGAAAAACATCCCACTTTCCACCCCGAGCCAGAACGGTTCCTGTAATCAAAGCAAGATAAACTGTGGCCCAAATGCCCCCTCCCCCCAGTCACCCAACCCTAATGTTTAGAAGAAACATCTGTCAGAGACTTCTGGTTTCAGGCTTGAAAACCACCCAATCAGGCCTCAACTATTTCCAACAGTCGGAACTGAGCAAATCTGAATCCTTCATTTGCATAAACAGACTTGATTGAGAACCGAGGCAGGAAACTTTTCTGATGAAGTCGGACCCTTCCTTTGTTCGTGGAAGGGCATACTTTCACTTGAATTAAAGGCTGTGCTTCCCCCAACCTTCACAGTGTTTTTTATTTTTTTTTTAAATGGAAAATGAAGCTCTCCCTTTTTCCTCTGAAGATCTCATGGTCTTTTGTTAACACAAGTTACTACTAACGTAACAACTTAAAACTCCATCCCTTTATCAGGTCACAGTTCTGAAGGTCAGAAGCCCAGATATGGTGTGGCAGGGTTTTCTGTTCAGAATGGCTGAGTTCTCATCTGAGGGATCTAGGGAAAATTGAGTTTCAAGCTCGCCCTCATTCTCTGCTGAATTCAGGTCTCTGTGGTTGACGGACTGATGTCCTCATTTCCGTGCTGACATCAGCTGGCTCTCAGCCCAAAGGTCCATCTGCACCCTTGCCACATAGCTCTCTCTCTTTAAGTCCACAAAAACGTGTTGAATCTTCAGGCTGCAAATCTCTGATTTCCTCTGCTGGCACCAGCCACAGAAAATGCCCAGATTTTATGATAAGGTCAGGCCCATCTGGATGATCTCTCTATCTTAAAGTCAAGTTAAGGTCATATAACATAACCTAATCACAAGAGTAGGAATCTTCTATTATATTCACAGTCTTGGGAATTATGCATGGCATGTACAGATTGAAAGGCAAGAAATTTGGAATGCCATTCTAGAAGTTTGCCCAAAACAGGTAGGACTGCTGCTTCTCCCATCAGCACCCCTGGGGATGCCTTAGAGCAATTCTTTCAGCTGGTCTTCTCTTCCCTAGTCTAGCTCTGTAACTTCAGGTGACCTTTGTAAAGAGAGGTTGACGGGACAGTGTCTGTGTGCTTGATGTGGCACCACAGAATTGTGACCACAGACTTCTCAGTGGGGCTCCGCTGTTCCAATATTTAGTATGTTGCACCAACTAACACACAGTTTTTGGTTTTTTTTAACGGAGTCTCACTCTAACACCAGGCTGGAGTACAGTGGTGTGATCTTGGGCTTGGCTGTTCCAATATTTAGTATGTTGCACTAATACACAGTTGTTCTTTTTTTTTTTTTTTTTTTTTTAGACGGAGTCTCGCCCTAACACCAGGCTGCAGTACAGTGACACCATCTTGGCTCATTGCAACCTCTGCCACCTCCTGGGTTCAAGCAATTCTCCTGCCTCAGCCTCCTGAGTAGCTGGGATTACAAGCAGGCGACACAATGCCTGGCTACTTTTTGAATTTTTAGTAGAGACTGGGTTTCACCGTGTTGGCCAGGATGGTCTCAATCTCTTGACCTCGTGATCCACCTGCCTTGGCCTCCCAAAGCACTGGGATTACAGGTGTGAGCCACTGTACCTGGCCCCATTGTTCTTATTCAAAGGGGAACACCTAGTAGGTGAGTGACCTGCCCAACTTGCTTGGTCAAGCAAAGTCTTATGCCTATCCCATGGAGACATCACCCAAGGATGATTATCGGATGGTTACCTCAATGTACCACCTGTCCTTTAAAGCTGGGAAAGCCTGTAGGACTTTCCTGCTGCTCTGCCCCTGCTCTTTGTCTTCCCTGACAGTCCCATGCTGTCTATGGGGATATAATTCATTTATTCACTCACGTGCTTAAGAAAATATCAGTTGAGCACCTATGATAAGCATGTGCCAGTAAATGCAAACATTATTTCTGTAGCAGCTGGATTATTACAGCAGCATTCAGACTGATCTTCCTGCTTCTACCCTTGTCTTTCTGTAGCCAATTTCCTACACACACGCCTGATGATCCTTTTAAAGGAATTTACATAATGCCATTCTTCTGGTCAAAACCCTCCAATGGCTTTCCAGCTGTTACAGTAAAAGCTAGCGTCCTCACCATGGCCTGTAAGGCCTGAACCATCTGGCCCCCTGCAGCCCCTCTGACCTCATCTCCTGTGCATCTCTCTCTCCTACTCTGCTCCAGCCATGCTGGTTTGGTTGGTTCCTCCTCAGGCCATGTGTTCCCACATCACGACCTCTGCACCTGCCAATGCCTCTCTCCAGACCGCCATTCCCCCAACACCGGCAGGGCTTGCTTCCTTCAGCTCTCTGCTCAGATGCTGTATTCTCAGTAATATCTTCCCTGACCACCTTCTATGAGTAGCACATCCACTCTTCCCTTTTCATTTCCAGTCCTTTGATTTTTCCTCCATGGCCTTACCACTCTGTGGCATTTTATTTATGTACTTGTCTGTCTGTGTCTCCCACCAGAATATAAGCTATAGCAGCACAGAGACTGTCTTCTTTGCTGCTGTGTCTCCAGGACGTACAACATCTCCTGGCACACAGTGATGGATGAATGCGCTGTAAGTACCGTGCTATATTCTGGGTATAAAGAGATGAATAGCACAAGATTTTTTAGATTCTTTTTTTTTGAGGTGGAGTCTCACTCTGTTGCCCAGGCTGTAGTGCAGTGGCTCACTGCAACCTCTGCCTCCTGGGTTCAAACAATTCTCCTGCCTCAGCCTCCTGAGTAGCTGGGATTACAGGTGCCGGGCCACCACACCCAGTTAATTTTTGTATTTTTAGTAGAGACGGTGTTTCACCATATTGGCTAGGCCTGTCATGAACTCCTGACCTCAAGTGATCTGCCCACCTTGGCCTCCCAAAGTGTTGGGATTACAGGTGTGAGCCACCGTGCCCAGCCTAGATTTTTGCCTTTGGAGGAGTTCATAACTGGGTGGCAGGAGAAGAGGCAGATGCCAGCAATCAGGGGTGTTGTAAGGGAAGGCCAAGGGAGCAGGGGCTGGGCCTGGAGAATCACAAAAGCCTTGGGGAGCAGTAACAGTTGAGCCCATCCTGGAGGATGAGCAAGGGGTGACAGGGGAGAGTGGGGAGGAGGCCTCTCACACCCCCTCTCACTTCCCCTTGTCCCTCTGCTTCAGTCATGGTGGCTGGTGGCTGTCCTCGATCCCCACTGGCTAGGGGTGGATGTGTTGCCCGGGTCACATGCTTCCTCAGAGTCAATCACTGAGGCTGGGAAGATAGAATGATCTCACTGACCAGGCTTGGGTCATGTATTCCCCTTGGATAATGAGAAAGGGAGGGAGGTTCACTCCTATCAATCACAGAGCCTGGGAGAAAGGAGGGCTAAAAGGAGAATTTAGCTGCTATTTCCATACAGTGAAATGAACAGTGGGCTGGCCAAACAACACAATGGTCTCTCTTCCCATTTGGTTATTTTCACATCCATACTTTTTCTTTGTTCTGTTTTCAGTTTTCCTGTACTTAGGAAACTATCCTAAATATGCCAGAACTCTTGTTCTGTGTCCAGCCAGGAAGATGCCACCGGATGCCAGTAGCAGCTGGGCGTGGGGGACATCCAGGCATGCGGTGTAGGAAGCGGGGGGTGAGGGTGTAGAGTCATCTCTGCTTCTGTCCTACTGGGTTGCTGGCAGGATAGAACATTGTTCTGAACAGAGATTAGAATTCAGGGTATGAATGGCTCAGATTTTAGGTACAGACTGCATTAAACAGTCATTCCATAATCACCGCTGACAAGACAACCAGCTTACAATAAAGTATTATTAGCCTTTGAGTTGTTTGTAAGAAGGAAATATCTTGTTTAACCACATGAAACCTTTTGCTTTACTTCCCAAATGTTCCTTTAACAGTCTGATGACCATTCATCCTGGTTTGCTTGGGATTGAGGGGCTTTCTAAGACACAGAATTTGCAGTTTAAAAATTAGGACAGTTCTGGGAAAAGGGTAGATATGAAAACAAAATAAACTGTTTTTTGGACTTTAGGGTATCTTATAATTGTAGAGACTGTAGAGTTGTACCTACAAACTGTTTTAATTAAGAACTGTACTGCATCCTGTCAAAAGTGAGGCTGTACCCAGGTGTTGCAGAAGAAATCTTTGGAATCACCTGTTCCTTAGGTAATCAATTCTACCTTGTGTGTTAACTCAGGCTACTATAATAGAGTACCACAGATGAGTGGCTTAAACAAAAAAAAAAAAACATTTATTTCTTGCAACTCTAGAGGCTGAAGTTTAAGATCAGGGTGCCAACACGATTGGGTTCTTGGGGAAGGCCCTCATCTTGGTTGACAGAGAGCGGTCTTCTCCTCGTATCCTCACATGGCAGAGAGCAGAGAGATAGAAAGCAAGTTTTCTCCTGCCTTTTTGTAAGGGCACTAACCACATTCATAAGGGCTCCACTCTCATGACCTGATTACCTAATTGCTTCTTTAAGGCCCCACACTTTAATACCTTCACCTTGTGGGTTAGGATTTCAACAATATGAATTTTGGGGAGACACCAACATCCGTCCATTGGATGTTGATTAGATAAGAAGCAAAAGTTGGATTCAGTATGGTACAGTACTTTAAGATCCCATCTATTTTAAAATTTGTTTCCATTTATGCCATCTTCTTTTGTTGTTAATCTCTAAGAGATATAAGCTATTTAATTTGTTGTTATTGTTGACTAATAACACATACAGGAAACTGTAGAAATTAAGCATCAAATCGATGAATTTTCTAACAAGAAGATATCTGTGTAACTACCATCCAAATAATTCATTTTCCATGGATAAAGTACATTCAACTATGGAAGTCTTTTTTTCTGTTTTGTGAGACGTTGATTCACTATATCTGGATTCCATATATCTTTGAGCTACTTAAACTGATGCCAGAATTCCAGGCACAGCATCAAAACAAAACAACCCAACTTCCGGTGAGCCTTGCAAATCCAAACTGCTTTTCAGTGATGGAAAATGCTACATGATTAACATTTAAAATTAATACTTTTGATACAAGAGAAATATATACTTTTTTTCGTTTTTTTGGAAGCTCCTCCTATGAATTTACTTTACTATGTCAGCTTTTCATTGTATTCAATATATATGGAGTGCAAAATAAATCAAGGTGGAAGGCCCTACATTACCAGTTGGGATAATAAATAGTATACTGCAATAATAATATAGCATTACAAATGTTGCAGAAATGATGGTGATGACAGCTATATTTTACAAATCCGACTTTGTTTTTTTAGATAATCATTGGACTGGCATACGTCTCAGGCTAAAGGGAAACCAAGAGGTCCATGTATGGGCAGAAACCAATTAAGTTGAGCACTCACTGAATTGCTTTCTCAGCCAGGATGGGGAATGATTGACCACAAATTAAGCTGTACACACGTTAGACTGAAAGAGTTTACAGGTAAATGTGGCCCAAGGCCACTGCCACGTCATTCGTTGGCTGGAACACTTGCAGTGGTAAAGTGAGACGGAGAAGCTATTTAATTCTTTGCAAGAGGAGATCTTTATAAACTTTGGTGTGAAGGTAAAGAGGGAAAACTGAGCTTCCTATGCATGGCTGAGGACGGGAAGTCTGCCTACACCAGTGGTTCTCAACCCTAGCGCACTTCAGGAATTTCCTGGAGTTTAGAAAGAAGAAAAAAGAATACAGATGCTCAGGACTCGCTCAAGACCAATTACTCATGTTAAACAAGATTTATGGGAGGCCATTGTTTTGGACTAACCTCCTGCACTAGGTCCTAGCAGACTAGACCAAACTAGAATGGAGTCACTTGTGCTAAGTGCCACGTAACCAAACTGAACTTTGAAACAGGCCTGTTTTCCCAAAAAACAGGAGATTCTAGTTAATCTGAGTCAGTACAATAACGAAGTCCAATCTGTTTTAACCCTATAAGGAAAGTAACTTTGAAATACCCACTCTTTGTTTTGTTCTTCAGCCTTTTTTTGCCCATAAAGCCAACCTCCTCTGCGCAGCTCATTGGAACACTCTATTTGCTTTATGAAATGATCTATTTCTCGATTCTAGATCCTAAATATAAGGCAATTAGATCTTTAAACTAAACTTGTTGTAATTTTGTCTTCTGACACTCCCTATTACTGCAGGTGAAACCCAGACATCAGAGCAAGTTTAAAACTCCCCAGCTGATTCTATTCTGCAGGAATGTTTGAGAACAAAGTTGGAGTCATTAACATGGTATCCCCCTTTGAGGAATGCTTCCAGGTCACAAACCTTCTACAAAAGGGCTGTCCTGGCAACCTTGGGCAATTTCAGCTCCTAGGTCCGGAGTCAAGGGGCAGAACTTGGGTGATGGCGCTGACTTGAAGCAGCAATAGTTTAATAACTGACGTTCTCACGCACGTATCTCTGCAAATACCCTACAAAAGCCCTGAACCCAGAATGAAACTTAGAGACCGCACAACCCGCTCCGCCTATAGGAACTGCTACGGCACAGGCACAAATGCCGATGGCTGAATGCGCAGGCGCGGACCGGGGACTCGGGAGAAAGCGCATGCGTAGGCTTGAGGGCGGTGCTTCCGGTCGAAGCACCTTTTGGGGGCGGGGCCGGCGACACGCGGTGGGCGGCCCCTGAATCGCGACCCTGGTCCGGACCTGACCTGAATTGCGAACCCAACCCGGACTGCTACCCTGACCGCAACCCCTACCCCCGCCCACCCGCATGGCCCGGCACGTGTTCCTAACGGGGCCCCCAGGTAACCCTGCGGGGATCCCCATCTCCGAGAGGTCGAAGGGGTGGGGGCGCGCGGGCTGGGGGCGACCCTATGCTGTCGGGGAGGGTCCCCGGCTCCAGGGCTCCGGCCTCTGAGGTTCCCAGTTTAAATGGCGGGCTTGGTAGTCTGAAGAGTTTGTACTCCTTCCCGGAAAACGTGATTTAAAAGACACAGGGCCTAAAGGATTAGAACACACTTGTGAGGGGGTCCTAGACCAGCTTCTTGATGAAGGGCTGAAACCGCAGGGGCCAGCGGCAGCGGTAACTCCTACTGTAGTGTTGACGTTGTGGTCTGCACAAATAGTATTTCAAGAGATCTGCAGCAACCGCAATGTGAAGTGGAGATGTCTAGTTTCTGTTGATAATCACAGGTACTTCCTTACTGTGGGTCTTTGCTACATTGATCCTGCAAAAAAATGGTAAATTTTAGTTGGAGGAGAGCGAAACTGAAGTTGTAACCTTTCCCATCTAAGTTCATCCCCCCACCCCCATCCCCATCTCCATCCCCACAAATTCCTTCCACAGCTGAGGCCACAGGTGGAGAAGCTTTGGTACCTACAGGAGCCCTTCTCAGACACTCTTGCTTGTTCCTGTCGCTGTACCCTCCTGATGTCTGTCAGATCCCTCAACCCTGTGGCCTGTGGAGTTCTCATCTGAGAAGCAGGATAGCGTTGAGGTCAGATGAGAGGTGTAGGAGGAGATGCTTTTAAATCAAAGCGCTACCCATGTATCAAGCATTACTAAAAAGGACAGGTAGGCCGCATCAGATAGGCTAAAAAAAGAAAGATGGTTCTAAGAGTGGAGATAGTGATTTCTTCAGCTCCTTTGCAAGGCAAATCTAATTTTGAAGTTTATTGTGGGTTCAGATATCAAAGGCTGTAACCCTGGATCTAGAATTCTCTTTCTTTATTTTAATGATTATGTTTAGTCGTAAGTAGCAAAGGCTACAGCTAATATTGCAGACTTTGGGATTTTATCAGGCATTGGATGGGGGAGATGGGGAGCAGAGGTTGAGGAGGAGGAGGAGGGTGGTTTGAGAAATGCCTGCTATCTAAAGTCACTCGTAAGTATTGCAAAGAACTGTTTTCTGAAAGTTGGTTTGTCAATCCTTTATTTGAAACTTGGAATGCAGTTTGATACTCAGCAGGCTGACCCCAAGACATCTGTGTGTTTTATAATGGAGGTGTCCTGTTACCGTGATTGTATTGATGGTGGTTCTTGTTTCTGCTTTATCAAAGTCTTATCTACACGTATTTGAAAGACTCAAATAATTCTGCAGTGTAGCTCTCTTAAACCTGTCCTCCAACCCACGCACCTTTGTCTTTTCTCCTTCTCTTCTTAATGTAGTTACAACGTAATTTTCATTAGTCAATGTTTATAGATAATCACAACAGAGCCACATAGTAATCTATTATTTCTTTTCCATTTATTTATTTATTTTAGAGACAGGATCTTGCTCTGTCACCCAGGCTGGAATGCAGTGAAACAGTTATAGCTGACTGCATTCTCAAACTCCTGGGCTTAAGTGATCCTCCCACTTCAACCTCCTGAATAGCTGGATCTACAAGCGCATGCCACCACAGCCGGGTATTTTTTTTTTTTTTTTTTTTGTAGAGACCTGTCCTTGTTATGTTGCCCAGGCTGATCTCCAACTCCTAGCCTCAAGTGATCTTCCCATCTGGGCCTCCCCAAATACTGGGATTATAAGTGTGAGCCACCTTACCCATCTTTTTTTTCCCTCTTCTTATTGAGACAGGGCCTCTCTCTGTTGCCCAGGTTGGAGTGCAGTGGCACGATCTTGGCTCACTGCAACCTCCACCTCCCAGGCTCAAACCATCTTCCCACCTCAGCCTCCCTAGTAGCTAGTACTACAGGCATGCACCACCATGCCCTCTAATTTTTCTTTTTTTTTTTTTTTCTTTTACACATAACTTTTTTCCCCATTAGGAGTTATTGTCTGGTGTTTTTATTTGCCTAGTTTCTTTCTGTCTTCTCAACATGTTCAGACCGTCAGGTAAAGTCTCCTCTCAAAGAGGTCACTTTTTGTTGCATATCCTCTTAGTGCCCCTGGCACTTAGCATTTTTTCCGATTTCCAACTGTTTGTCCCCATGACTCATCTTGGAGGGCTTTCTCTGGTCCCTGGAGCCTACTTGGCCTGCAAACAGAGCAGGCCAGAAGAGCCAGGGAATTCCTGTGCCCTGGGATTAGCCTTCAACCTGTGATTGGTGAAAGTTGATAAATTCCCTACTTTCTCCTCAGACAGGATAACTGAGCCACTTGCCCGGACTTGTCCCTTAGGATTCCCCAGTGGGATGAAGCTCCAGCTGCCCCCAGTGGAACTTGCTTGATAGTGCACCTTATGCTGGTGTCCTTCCCTTCCCTTTCTGAATTTCTTCCCTACCCGTCCATCATGTTGTCACTGCCCAGGTTAAACTACCTGCACTTGAATCTTTATCTGAGGATCTGCTTAGGGGAGAACCAGAACCAAAATAATTCCAGAGCTTTCTGATCTGTTTCTGCCTGGTATACAGCTATCATCTCGAGGTCTCCTGAAGCAGAGGTCATTTCTTATCCAGACAGCATTGGGGTAGCAGCTTAACTAATGAAGAAAAAATTAACTGAAAGAAGATTCCTAGAGCTGAAGAAGCCAAAAGGGACTTTGCCCAAATGCTTCCTATTTATTGCTCTACTATGTTCTACACAACATACAGTCTCCACAGTATACCCTTTGTGAACAGGAATAGTTACCGTTGCTCCATTTTATCTTTTTCAAAATATAAACAGCATTTTTTGTTAGGATAAGAGTAAGACCCATTCAGTATAAGAATTAAAAAAAACAAGAAAAGTTTAAGGAAGAAAGTGACAATCACAGGGAATTTCAACATACAGAAATCAACATTGTAAATCTTTGTTCTGTATTCTTCTTGACATTTTTTTTTTCTGTAGACACATATGTATTTGACCATTTTTTAAAAAAACATAATGGAATGGTTTCTGCTATTAACCTGCTTTTTTCATATATTATTTTCATACATTGTGGTCTATTTTCCATGCTAATAAATACACATAAGCAGTATATTTTTTAATGGTTGCATGGTATTTCTGTGTATTTATGTGCTATTATATACATGGTGCCATGAGTTAGCATTCCCTTACTAATCAATATTTAGGTTGTTTTCAGTGTTTTGCTATTATAAAGAATGTTGCAGTGAATGTCCTGTTTCACACATTTGTACTGTTGACGTTGTTTCCTGAGGATGAATTCCTAGTCATGAACTACAGGGTGCTGTGGTAGGCGCATTGAAATTGCCCTTCAGAAAAGAAGTACCAGCTTACACATTCAGCAATGCCATTACTTGCATGAAACAGATTCTTTAGTGACTTTCCTAAAGCAGTTGTTACTGAGGGCCAGGGCTGGATTAGAATGTCATCATTTTATGTTCTGCACAGTTCTACCAGCTGCATGCTCACTGTGGCTTACTGTAGCCAGAATCCTCTTGCGTTGCTGTTCATGTTCCAGAAAGCCAGGTGCCATTATTTTAATGTGAAGTGTGAAGATAGTTACATTAAATAAGAATAATGGATCATATTTTATGTCAAGGAGGCTTAAAAGAGTGGGTAGTCTTAGAAATAGCATGATTTGCAACTCTGTAGTATCTCAAAATAGCTCACTTGCAGACATGCTAGGAGTTTTCTCTCTCTTTCCATTGTTGGGTAGTCATGATGCCACTTACTTAAATCCATATTGGGAACAAGGCTCATATTTTAAAAAGTCATGGTGACAGGTAAAGTCCCCTGTTGAAAGGTATGGTCCTTATGAGGGGTATAGCCTTGGGTAAAATACCTAACCACCATGTGCCTCAGTTTCTTCATCTGTAAAATATGCATAAGGATGGTAATTGCCTCAGAGGATGGTTGTGAGGACTTAACCAAGAAAATGCTTCCGAAGTGTGCTAGAACAGTGTCTGGCTCCATAATGTCGGTGATTAGTATTACTATATTAGGTAGCACCTGTTGGTGCTTGTAAACCAGTGAGTTCATCAGAGTAGTCAGCTGGCCAGGCTGGATGGAAAGGAAGGATCAAGGTGGGGAGGCTGAGGGGGCAGAGGTACATAGGTTCAAATTGGGGAAGGTGTGGGGGATAAAGGTGAAGAAATGCTTAGAGACCCTGGAGAAGATGATGTTGGAAGGAGTTGCCAACCTGATAGGCTTGCTGTTATGAAAAAGTTTGGAAGTGACCATTAACAGGGATGCTAATGGTATTTAAGAGACACATTTTCAGGAGTTACAACAATGTAAGTCAAAGGAGGAACAAAGTGATTTTCCCACTGTTAAGTGTAGGTCCGTTTGTAATCTCTTGAAAGCTGAAATCTTAAATTCCCAGCCCCTGACTCAAGTGTGACCAGCGTTACTTCCTGGGCAGAAAAATGGGAACTGTAAACCATTTCACAGGATGCAAATGGCACGGGAGAATATCATCAGGAACCTCTCAGTTGATTCTGGGATTGTGTATGTGACAAAATTAACAATGTTTCACAATTTAAAAATAAACCTCAAGATATCATTCACGTTTTTATTATGCTTGTTTCTACTTGAAATTAAGCATTTTTAACACCTGGAGCGATCAAAATTAAATTGAAGTTCATATTCATAAATCAATTTACAGCCCATTTCTCTACCTACCATAATTGCTGTCTCAGAGTCCACAAGTGCTGTGTGTGCTCTAGTAAGGGAATGTTTCCTAATGGGCTTTTCTTCTTTTTTTTTTTTTTTTTATTTTAGGGGTTGGAAAAACAACATTGATCCATAAAGCCAGTGAGGTCTTAAAATCCTCTGGTGTGCCTGTCGATGGATTTTATACCGAAGAAGTCAGACAGGGAGGGAGAAGAATAGGATTCGATGTCGTCACGTTGTCCGGCACCCGGGGGCCTTTATCGAGAGTTGGGTACTGATATTTCATTTCTGTGGTGTTTTATTATCTAAGCTCCCCTTCCATCTGTGCTTTGGGAGCTTTTCAACAAGAGCTAAATTCACCAAAAGCAGATACTCTGTTGGGTCCTTGGATGCCAATCTGCTTTCTCTTTAGCTTGAGAGTGTCTCCCTGGGCACAGGGTTGAGCCAAATGATGTCATCTATCCTCAAGAATCTTAGGCCTTTAGGGATTTCTCAGAGAAAGAAAACAGAATGAAACCGTCACATGAAAAAAGTATAAGAAAGTGATATTTTACTTAAAACTTATTCACCAAATCATAAACTCCTCTCACTTTATAATTCTTAGTCCTGTTTCTAGTGCCACTTTTCAAAGACTGCTGATGCAGTAGCTGCTTGGACCTTAAGAGATAGCCCTGCCATAACTGCAAGGCCCATTGTTGGAGGTGTGGACATTTAGGGTAGCTCTGTTCAAAGCAGAGAAGACCTGATCAGCTTTATAGACCACCGCATTTTGTGTTGGTCATTTTTAAGGATGATTTAGCATATGTGGAATGCCAGAGGCTCAGTGGAGCAGCTAAAAACCAGAAATCAATACAGGAGTTTTTCAACAAAGAACATAATGTCTTTTCCTTCAGGTTAGAGCCTCCACCTGGAAAACGTGAATGCCGAGTTGGGCAGTATGTGGTTGACCTGACTTCTTTTGAGCAGTTGGCACTCCCCGTCTTGAGGAATGTGAGTACGTGGTTTCTGCTTTTTGAACCCATCTGCTCTTAGTGTATTGTGGGAATTGCTAGCCATGGAAACATAATGTCTTTTGCTCTTAAAGGCCCCAGTTTTGCATTTTACAGTTGAAAAGTCATCAGGTGATTGAGTCTTAATAAGGATAAACAACATAATTTGCTATCACTCTGAGCTACAAGTAAATTCCTATAAATTCAGTACATATAAATATTTTATTTTGGAAAGGCCCTTGATGCCTAGGTACCAACATTCCCAAAGATAAGTCTTTCCTCTGTCTTCTCACAGTCATGTCTTAACCTGGTTTCACAGCACAACCAACATTTAGGAAGAGAAAATGTCATTATATGAACATAATAGCCAGTTGTTATTGAATGCCTACCAAGTACTGTAAGCAGTTAACGCATTATATTATTATATTACCTTTTTTAAAAAAGAAAAAACTTTATTGACATCTTACGGCGTCTTTCTTTCTACTTTGAAAGCCTTTTATTTCAGTCCTTGCCTAATTACCCTGGCTAGAACCTCCAGTCCAACATTGAATAAAAGTGGTGAGAGTAGACATCCTTATCTTATTCCTAATCTTAGAAAGTATTTAGTCTTTCACCATTATGTATGATGTTAACTATGTCTTATTTGTATAGAGTTTACTCAGGCGTATTTTGTTGAGGATTTCTGCATCTTTATTCACAAAAGATAGGGTCTGTAGCTTTCTTGGGATATTGTTGTTTAGTTTTGGTATCAGGTTAATACTGGTCTAATAGAGTTAGGAAGTATTTCCTTCTCTTCTAATTTTTGGAAGAGTTTGTGAATGATTCATATTAATTTTTTTTTTTTGAATGATTGATAGAATTCACTAGAGAAGCCATGTGGGCTAGGTTTTTCTTGGTGAGAAGCTTTTAAATTACCAATTCAATCTCTTCTTATAGGTCTGTTGATTTTGTATTTTTTTGTTGTATCAGTTGTGGTAATTTGTACCTTTTAGTAATTTGTCCATTTCATCTGAAGTATCTAAGTTGCTGGCATACAGTGGTTCATAGATTCACCTATAATGCTTTTTATTTTGTAAGATTGGTGGTATTGTCACTTCTTTCATTCTTTATTTTAGTTATTTAAATCTTCTCTTTTTTTCTTGGTCAGTCTAAAAGTTTGTCAATTTAGATGATCTTTTCAAAGAACCAACTTTTGTTTTATTGATTATGTATTGTTTTATGTATCTATTTATCAGATATTTATCAAGTACTGCATATACAGTCATGAACAAAACAGACATGTTTTCTACTCTCTCAAAACTGTTAGTCTAGTGGGAAAGGTAGACACTAAGTAAATTTATACTTGTCGTTGTCATTAATGCTGTGAAAGAAAAGAACAGGGTGCTATGAGAGGGAGGGACAGGAAGAACTGCCTTTAGACCAAGGAAGCAGGAAAGAGTTCTGAGAAGATGACATTTAAACAGAAAGGAAAAGGTGAGAGGGCACTGGAGAGAGAGAGTTAGTATCAGGGTATTTGTATGTGTCAGGGTGGGGAGGTCTGGGGAGAATATTCTAAATGGCAGGAACAGATACATTAAGACCTCAGAGCCCTGGAGCAGGACTAGGCGAAGAAGGTAAGTTTGGTAAGGTGGGGGCCATGAGACGCAGGGCTCTGTGGACCATGTTAAGGAATGTGAGTGTCATTTAATCTATTACAGACTTACTACTTTGATTTGTGAAAATTAAATGATACAGACCTGTCTCAAAAACCAACTATAAACCATCCAGAGGTTTCCATGGCACCAAGAATAAAGTCCAAGGTCCTTCCAATGGCCTAGAAGGCCCTGTAGCCCTGTGATATCTGGCCTTACTAACCTCTGACCTCATCTTGCCATTCTTCAGCCACACTGGTTCAATCAGACTTCCCACACATGCCAGCCTGAGGCCTTTGGCACTTGCCATTTTTTTTGGTGAGCACACTGTCTTCCCAGATCTTTGCCTCTCTGCTCCTCAACATCCAGAGCTCAGCTGAAGTATGTTGTGGTGGTTGCCCAAAGGCTGCTGAAGATTTTAGCTATAGCCTCTGAGGACATCCTCTAATCTCAGAGGGCTGGTGGTATCTTATGGTCTGTTTCAGCAGGAGCTTGTGCTTCTTGGAACCCACCAAGTTCTCCTTTTCCTCTTAAGCCCTGTTTCCTCCTCCCACCTCCTTCTTCCCTAATTCCTTCCTCTTGGAACTTTCCCTCAGTTCCTGTGCTGGGGACTCTTGTGGCTGCTGTGTTGCGCGGGAGCAGAGAACATGGTACTTTTCTTTTTAGTTGTTTTCCCATCACATACATTCCTCTCTACTTAAATGTTTGAAAGGCAAGTGAAATACTTCAAATGAAATTCCAAGTGAAGATTCTGGTTTTAGGAACTGACTGGGTCAATACAAAGAATTTTTTACTTACCCTGCTCAGACAGAGTAGACCAAATCCTGGGAGAAGAGTTTGCACAGGTGTTTAGTGTCTAGCTGCAAGATTATATAAGAGATCATATGCTGACCAGATCAGAGCATGAATCTGTTTTTTAATTAAAAAATAAAGAAATACAGACTTCGCCCAACTTTTTATATTCTGGTTGCCAAATGCAGACATGTACATTCCATGTAGAAAAAGTTCCTGGCAGGGGATTTGATATGGTTTGGCTCTGTGTCCCCACCCAAATCTCATCTCGAATTGTAATCCCCATGTGTGGAGGGAGGGACTTGAAGGGAGGTGATTGGATCATGGAGGTGGTTTCCCCCATGCTGTTCTCCCAATAGTGAGGGAGTTCTCATGAGATCCAGTGGTTTGAAAAGTGGCAGTTTCCCCTGCGCTCTCTTTCTCTCCTGCCTCCACGTGAAGAATATCGTTGCTTCCCCTCCGTCTTCCACCATGATTGTAAGTTTCCTGAGGCCTCCCCAATCATGCGGAACTGTGAGTCAATTACACCTCTTTTGTTTATAGATTATCCAGTCTCACGTAGTTATAGCAGTGTGAAAATGGACTAATACAGGATTCTTACCCAGTCAGGGTCATGGATTTCTTTTCTGGAGCAGAAATTTTTCTCCCGTCATACATATTTTATGGGAGTGAAGAAAGGAGAAGGAATTAGTGTTTTGTCTTTATACTAAAGAAAAAAATGAAAAGAATATTAATTAAAATAATTAGGCAACAAAACTGGGGAGTATAAACAGACCATTTTTGATACTGGCAATGAAAACAACCAAGTAAACTGGAAGTGTTAGAAATCCTTTATAAAGGGACACAGTGTTAGTTCATAGTGCTGGGATCTATGAAAACACAAATTCCAATAATAAGAAATATCCATTGTGTGTAAGAAATTTCACTATGTATGAGTGAAAGATAGTTTGAGGGTTATATGTGTGTGTGTGTGTGCGTGTGCGTGTGTGTGTGTGTGTGTGTTAATACTACAAAAAAATAAGAAGTACTTCTCTAATTAGGCCAAGCAGGGCTATGCCTATTTGCAGGTGGGGAAGTAAAGATGTGGCTGGGACTGGTTGCAGTGGCGCATGCCTTTAATCCCAGCTCTTTGGGAGTCTGAGGCGAGCAGATCACTTCAGGCCAGGAGTTTGAGACCAGCCTGGCCAATATGGTGAAACCCAGTATCTACTAAAAACAAAAACAAAAATTAGCTGTGTATGGTGGCACATGCCTGTAGTCCCAGCTACTCAGGAGGCTGAGGCAGGAGAATTGCTTGAACCCGGGAGGCAGAGGTTGCAGTGAGGTAAGATGGCACTGTTGCATTCCAGCCTGGGCACCAGAGCAAGACTCCATCTCAAAAAAAAAAAAAAAAAAAAAATTGTGGCCGGGAGCTCAAGAGCAGCTCTAGGCGAGGGAGAGGCTCAGGAGGCCCAGGCACAACCCAGGTCCACCTTGCAAAGCTGCTCTGGTTACGTTTCTCTTTTCTCTTTCTTTTTTTTTTTTTTTTTTTGAGACGGAGTCTTGCTCTGTCACCCAGGCTAGAGTGCAGTGGTGCCATCTCAGCTCACTGCAACTTCCGCTTCCTGGGTTCAAGCGATTCTTGTGCCTCAGCCTCCCCAGTAGCTGGGATTACAGGCGCCTGCCACCGCGCCTGGCTAATTTTTGTATTTTTAGTAGAGACGGGGTTTCACCATCTTGGCCAGGCTGGTCTCGAACTCCTGACCTCGTGATCCACCCGCCTTGGCCTCCCAAAGTGCTGGGATTACAGGTGTGAGCCACTGCGCCCGGCCTGGTTACATTTCTTTAGGCAGGAATGGAGCCTGAGCATCATGGTCGCTCGTGAGAAATAAAGAAAAATAGAGTGTGTGTGGTAAGTGTTCTAGACTTAGGAAGGTTTTTGGAAAGCCTCTAGTAGGGTTGACTGTTAATTTTTTTCATTCCATGAGTTAACTCTTTCGTTATTTGTCCAACATTTGTTATTTTCCTGAGTATTCAAGTTCTAGATATTCATGGTTAAAAAAAATTATAAAAAATGTAAAATAAAAATAAAAAATACAATGTGAATAACTCATAATCTTATCACTAAGTTAGCCAATGTTAGCTTATTTTGTTTCTGCCCGTTTTGTATACCTGGTTTATTTATTCAGTCATTCAAGATCAGGGAAAATGTTGTGTATAGTTTCATAGGCTTGGTGTGTCTCCCTTAATATGATTGAGGGACATGGGAATGGTCTCACAACACGCTGATCTTCAAAGCTGGGAGATTTTAGTGGTTTCATCCTATTTGATGGTTTGAGTTTTCATCTTTGATTTAACTATTACTCCCTCAGTGTTGGGCATTCAGGTTCTGTATCACCATTGTAAGTAACCTTGCAACAAAGCACCCTTTATACATGAGTCTTTTTCTCTAGCCATGATTGTTTGCCTGGGGAGGGTCTAAAAGGTGAAGTCTGAGCTGGTGGGGTGTGAACCTTCAAGGTCTTCATGGTGCTGCGTTGACTTTGTGTCCCACTGCCAGGGTGTGAGTGTGCTTGTTCTGCTGCACTTTGCCAGCCCTGAGCGCTCTACTTATTTTCAACACACTGCTTTATTTTGATTTGCATTTTTCAGTTACTAATGGGGTTAAATGTTTTTCAGTTGTTCATTAAGTTTTCCTTAATTTAAGTTGTTCATCCATTGCTCTTCCCGTTTATTTTCTTTGGGCTTAAATAGATCTTTTATTAAGCAGATAGCCTTTTTATATTATTGATTCTGTTTTTCTCAGTTTAGCACTTCACTTTGGTGATTGTTTTCCCTTCAACATAGAGAAAAGTCTGTCCCTGTTCCAAATTTATATAAAATTTTACCTATATATTTTTCTGCGTGCTTTTTTTAAACATTTATGTTTTCAATCCATTTGGATTTATCTTGAGTGTAATATGCTATGAGATTCTCAACTGATTTTCTTCCAGATATTTAGCCAGTTTACTAAAACTGTTTGTTAAATAACCCATTTCTAATTAGTTTTTTATGCTTAATTAATTATATTAAAACTATGTGTGCTTGTATGTGTAGTGTTTCAGTTATCTGTTCTCTTCCATTGATCTGTTTGATCCTTGCATCAGTACCATAGTATTTTAATTACCATGGTAATCGTTTTTATTTTTCTTCTTCAAAAAATGGCCTTGTTCAGAAACTGTAGTAATGGTGGCGCTAGTAGTAGTAAACCATTATTGAGTGCAAACTACATGCCAGGCATGAACTCATTTAATCCTCAGAACACTATCACTATATTCTTATTTTACAGGTGAGGAAACTGAGGCATAGAGTGGAAAGTTACTTGCCCAGGGACACACTGATTGTGTAAGTGGTAGAGCTGGAGCGAACTATAGAATCAAGACTTTCCTATCTATTAAAAAAAAAATGTCTTATATAGAGTGATCGGGACTATAGCTATTTTGACATAAAGGGTGTCTTAATTTTTCAGATAATCTTAATTCTCCACAGCCCAAAACATGTTTCTCTTTCTCCATTTATTTCTTTAAAATTTTTATTGGTGAGGTTATTCATAGGGCTCTCCTATTTTCTGGTGCTACTGGAATTAGGATTGTTTTTTCTGTTTCCTAATGATCAAGGCTGATAAGATAATGCTGGCCTTTTTCATAATGGCCTTTTTGACAGCTACCCTGAATGCTTTATTAAAATTTGATGCAATGTAAGATGTAACATTTTATTGATTTTCAACATATCTCCTACTCACACAAAATGGAGACAATAGATTATAATGTTTTAAAGAACAAAGGACATCTACTCAAAGCCCTGTTTTCCAGGTGAACAGTGTCATTGTTTACAAAGATCTGTGAAAGGGAGAGTAAGCTAAAATCAGAACACCCAGGGAAAACCAACATAGTTTGAACCTTGTATTTTCCTGTTTTGATTAAAATAAGGCTTTAAAGTATATTTGTTTTTGCGAGCAGGATCTACTTTTGATTCTGAAATAGGCTCTGCTTTGGAAAATCTTAGAAACTTCCTTTGAAGGTGAGAGGACTCCCGTCTAGGGAAAAGTATTTTGTTTTTGTTTTTTTAGACTCTTGACCTGGAAGTGTTCCTTAGTGTTTCAGGACACTTGGATTTAGAAAGAATGCAGAAAAACCAAGTTCTAGTCAGGATCCATTCTTGAAAGATTGACAAGCTCCTCAGCATTGCTAGAATTTCCGTCATTGCTGTTAGCAAATGTGGCATTTGATTCTTTGTTCTCTCTCAGCTTCTGCTTCTCTGCCTCATGTATTACAAGTACGTAATGCAGGATCAGCCAGGGAAATTAAAAGCTATCTGGTGCAAACAGAAAATCAGTTTTTAAACTGTCAGTAAGGACATTCCTGCAGTGAATCAGCATAAGAAAATGAAGTGAAAATTCAGCATGAGGTTGACTCTGCAGTTCATTTTGCAAGATTTGTCATGGCAAATCTTCATAATTTCTATTGAGCAGAGACTGAGACTTTATTATTTCTGATTGTTGGTGAGATTCTGTGGATTTAGATGCTAAGCAGGCTTTTGCCCTGGGTTATGACACTTCCATGTCTTTCTTCTTGTAGTCCACTCTCAAGAAACACAGAAACGTTGCATGCTCCTTAAGTCACACGTCCCTTAGGCTGGACTGGGGTTGAGTTTGTGTAAACTGTTGCCGTTTTTCCTTTTCCTCGCTCACTTTGTCCCATTTCCAGCATTTCCTTCTGTCTCGCCTCCCGTGCATATCAGTCTAAAACCACACTCCATTAGGAGGAAGTTCATACAGGGTGAGTTGGTTGTTTTCTTGAATCTGGTACTGAGAAAGTACATATGTGTGTGTTTTCTTTTTTTGATAATTTTTTTAACTTCATTTGGATAAAATTTTACTCTTAGAGAAAGTTATAAGCATTATAGTGCAAGAACACCTGTATACTCTCATTATCCAGAGTCACCTGTGTTTATCATTTGCCTTGTTTGCTTGTTCTCTCTCTCTCTCTCTCTCTGTGTGTGAGTGTGTGTGTGTTTGTGTGTGTGTATAAATATATAAGCTGGAAGGGGGTGACTATTTGAGAATACATTGCAGTCATCAAGGTACTTTACTCCTAAATGTTCAGTATATTTTTCCTAAAAATAATGATATGCTTTTACATAATCAATACAGTTATCAACCTCTGTCAATCTTACATTGAAAAAAATACTTTAATCTATCGTTAGTGTTCTAGTTTCATCAGTTGACTTAATATTTTTTGTAACATTTCTTTTCCTCCAGATGTTACACTTAGTTGTCACATCTCCATGGCCTCCGTTAATTTGGAACATTTGCACAGTCATTCTTTGTCTTCCAGGACATTGACATTTGTAAAGAATATAGTTCCAATTTAAAAGAACATTCCTCTTTTGGAGTTTTTCTGATGTTTCCTCATGACCAAATTCAGCTGGAATACTCCATAAGTCATAAGTGATGATGCATCCTTCTCGAGTATCTCATCTGGAGGTGTGTGATGTTTAGTGATATAAATTTTGATTACCTGATCAAGGAATAGTCCTATTTCTCCACTGTATAGTTACTATTTTTTTCTTTGACACTAATGAGCAGTGAGTGGGGAGATAGTGTGAGACCATGCGCATCCTCCTCATCAGATTTCCCCTAGCCAATTCTAATTTTATCTAAGCTTTATTAGATCATCTTAAGATAAAAATAATTTTCTCTTGAGGCCTTAATTGGCAAGCAGATTTAACTACTCTCTTTTGAAATACTTTCTCTAGCAAGGTGAGCAGTAATTAACAAACATAAGATTACTATACATTGAAGCTGAACTAAAAAAAAAAGCCATAATGGCTAAGCTTTTTTCCACTCTAAGCTGTACTTCTCTCTGTTTGTATCCGGTTACCTCCCCATTAGAAAAGCCATCACCATTTTATTATAGCAAAAACAATCAGTTCTTTCTCCTCAGGCAGTTTCTAATGAAAAGGGTATCAGGTATCAGAGATACTAAACATTTACCAAAAGCTTAAATATTGATGACAATTTTTACTAAGCAAGTGAAATTTTTTTTTATTTGGTTTTTGTAAACACTGGCAGGAAGGTGGACATATCAGGATACCTGGTCATAACTCTTTCACCGTCTGCTCGGGGGTGTGCTCCTGGTAGAGGAGAGAAGTCCTTTTATTTTATCATATCTGCCTACTGCAGTGGGCCATTCACTATCCATACTTGATGAAATGATTTTGGTGATGTTATTCTCAGACCCAAAATATGTGTTCTTTTTGAGTAATTTAGAGCAATATGATTACTCCAAATAAATTGAGGTTTTGTGCCTATGCCTCTGTAGATCCCTAAACACCAGAGTGCTGTTCTTTCTTATTGGAGAGGAAAGCAGTTTCTTCATGGTTAGGTCAGTTTCCTAGAATGCTATTCTTTATTTCAGAATCAAAGTGTGAGGCGTATTGCACACAGGGTGTGGAAGAGAGCTTTGAAGTCAGGTGATCTCTGGTTTGACTCCAGCTCTGTCGCTGTGCTCTCAGTGAGTTTTGAGTAAATACCTTAATGCTTAATTTCCTTTCGTCATCTGTGAAACAGATGCTGTTACCTGCTATGTGAAGTTGCTGGGAGGACCGAATGTAATGCTTGTAAAGTGCCTTGGCCCCTGGCTCCTAGGAGGTGCTCAGCAGAGCAATAGCTGTGATTGTTTTCTTGAGGAGTTAATTGAGGTGATGGATGGCAGTACCTTGAGAGGAGCCTCCCATCACAATTTGGTTTGGTTTGCCGGGGAGCTGGGGTCCAGAGTGGGACAGTAATCTGTCATGGAGTCCCAGGAGCCCAAATGTGCAGGCCAGTCCCAAGTGCTCAGAGAATGAGGAGGACAAGGAGTACTGGGCTCTCCATCTCTCTGGACTGACTGTCAGCCAGTAGGTGTTGTTTCAGTCCCAAGATAGCTTGGAAAACCCCATGGCTACCATTCAAGCACTCTTCAGTCAGGTGACCATGTGGGTGAGCCCCTGTGAGTCCCGAGAGGCCATTTAGGACATCCAGGAAGAGCCTCAGAGCTAGTCTGTCTGTGTGCCGGGGCGAGGATCTCTGGCATATCCGGGGGAGCAGCTTCTGCCCAGAGCATGCCTGACTTGGGAAGGGCGGGGCTACCAGGCGCCGTCGGGCAGTCTAGACACCTTGTCCTGGCTATGCCCTGGAGACTCACAGTCCATATGCCACCAGACAGCAAAGGGATTATGAAACTTGAAGGCTTGGAATAAACACATAAAATATGACCAGAGCCCTGCATTTTTAGCTAATAACTTCAGTGGGTGAGGAATTGTGGGCTGGCTCAGAGATGGCTGCTGTTACCACCATTTGCCTTTCTGCCTCCCTAGAACTTGCTGCTGTTTGGGGGAAGGGCTATAGTTTTGCTGCCTAACTTCTGATAGACACTCCTGATCCACTTTCATGACTTTCAATACTTGCTGTCCCAGATGGGTAAGCTCAGGAGCTAGTCTGTGTGTCTGATATTAAAATGAAACAATCCAAACAGTTCTCCTAAAATTAACATTAATACCACTAGAAATATTTATTATGCAAATAATTCAGAATAAGGCAAAGACCACTTGGATTAGCTTGCTCTCAGTTTGATATTTTGGTTAAATGAAATTATTTTATATTTATATGTTCTTTGTATTTTTAAAAGTACATATAAAAATAAACAAAGGACCCCAAAAAAATCACACTATTTTCAGGTCTCTGATATAACTGGTATGAAGATATTTGTTGTTCTGATCTTTCTGGAAAGCAAACTAGCTGAGTGTAACCAAAGTTATAAAATTATTCATAGCTTCTCTTATCCCTGGCTGGTCAATTTTAGGACTCTATCTAAGGAAATATCTTCTCTCCCGGAACAGGGAAACTAAAAGTGTGCTTCATGGATGAACATTTATAATCAGCTGAAGTGGAAGCCTGTGAGGGGTGTGACCAGGAAGGCTAGTGTGTTACATAGGACTGAGGTGTGGCACTAGGAAGCAATGCTGCCTGTGTTGTCCTCTAAGGAGAGGCTGTGAGGGGAGGAAAGGGTGCTCCTCAGTTGGTGTGTACACCCCAGATGGTGTGTACATCGTGATTCTGACCACGTGGCTGAGAGCCACCTACAGTTTTTACACACTCCTTACTCCAGCAGCTGCAGGTGGAGTTTCTCTGGGAGCTTGTTAGGACTCTCCCCACACCGGGGGTTGGGGAGGGGTTCCTGATCATCTTCAAACCTGGGCCCCTATTGTTCTAAGTCTGCGTCTCTATCAATTTAGAACAATGTAAAGGGGGTGAATGTTTGTTTACTTACTTATTTCTTTGTTTCCCTCTAAAGTTGCTTGAATTTATATAGAAATAAAACCGTTACACGTTATAGTGGTTCTTTTTTTAAGACCTTGAGTGTATGATCTTGTACTATTTAGAAAAGCAAGCTGAGTGTCTACATGCTTCAGAGTGGCTCAGCAGCTGACATCTTTCTCTCAACTGAATATGAATAACTTGCATTTTTAATTAAAAATCATAGATTTATTTTTGAGATTCCTGAAGTTCCTGGATTATAAAATTCCCCAATTCTGGACAGATTGAGGATTTTATGTAAGCTAAGGTTTTAAAATGAGGATTTCCAATTGGTAGAAAGTAATGTATACATGTGTGTCCAAATTCTTTTGCGCTGAAACTTAAATAAATGTCGACGAGCTTTCACTGGTGAATGTTCTAGAGGATTGCAGGAAGGCTGGTTGTTGAAGAGCCACACACTTTCTCCCTGTACGTGTGTATTTACACATGGCCACGTGCATTTTACTATCCTCATGTATATAGTCAAATAAATACATGTGCATGTGTACACACATTCTTTCATATCGCTTCTTGTCTGATTTGGCACCTTCCAAAACTGTCATTTTGAGGTGCCAGAAAAAGTTTTATTTTGGCTTTTAGATGACAGCCTCCAGAGGAATGGCATCCACAATTACTCATCGTCTCTGGGGGCAGCAAAATGTCCACAGCATTTTGGAACAGTCGGGTCAGTTGGAGTGGCATGCTCCCAGGAAAACAGAAACCTTCTTGTACTGTTGTCTGTTTTTATTATCATAGACAGGTGGTTGGTAGCTATTTTATTTCTCCCAAATATGGCTTTCATTTTGGAGGAAAAACTTGGAATAAGTAGTGACTTACTTCATAGATGCCCTGCCCTTCTCCCCGACCCCCCCAGTGGAGGGTGACATTGCTCCTTCAGCTCCCCACTTCTCAGCTCTGGGACATCGGTGAGTTTCCCAGGAAGGATGCAGATGAGGACAACCATGTACCTGCCCTAAGTGGGGAGACCAGGTGTGTGTACAGATAAACTTAATAGAGAGGCAAAAATGAAGCGTGTCAGAAACACGGAAGTGTGGAGATTGTTCAGACCTCTCTTGGGTGATTACAGTGGACTCCTTCTTGATCTTTTAGTTGATAAAATGAGAGGAAAAATATTTCATAAGTGTACAATATGCAGTAGGAAAATAAAGTACTGCTTACTTAAAAGTCTGGAAAACACTGCTGTACTGCTTCCATGCAATCACAACTGGGGTTTAGACACCCTCTATCTTATCTATTCCAAAAGGGGTCTAACATGTGTTTCTGACTCCACAGCCAGCAGTCTTTCTAGCACAACTTGTGATCCTCCCTGAACTAGACTCTTTCGGCTGTGGGGGAAGACTCCCACCTCTGTGTGTGCCATCGAGGTCCTTTAGGATCTGGGCCCGCAGCTCCGTCTGTCACTGGCTGCCCCTGGTTGCCACTGATCCCTGCCACCAGCCACACTGTACCATACGCTGCTTTGGCTTTTGGAATTTGAACAAAATCTAGCTTAACTCAGACATGCCCTCTAGGACTATATTGCTGTCATCATTTAAGGAATCAGAACTGTAGTGAAGAATACTTTGTAAATCAGCTTTACATACAGTTTTCAAAATAATCATGTATACAAACATATATAAGGTGTGTTTGTCATTCACCATTCATTGAAGTGTTTATTACATGTTCTGTTGTGTCCCTCCCAGGGAAGAATCAACCAAAGTCCTGTCAGCCTTCTCTAGGAAGACTTTCTATAGAGGACGTGTGTGTTAGTTATATGTTGCTATGGAACAAGTTATCTCAAAATTTAGCAGCTTAAAACAACAAACACATTATTGTACACAGTATCTGAGGATCAGGAATCCAGGTACAGCTTAGCTCGGGTTCTGAGGTTGCAGTCAAGCTGTTGGCTGGGGCTGTGGTCATCTGAGGCTTGACTGGGAGGGCCCTGCCTCTAAGCTTGCTCATGTGGTTGTTGGCAGGTTCATTTCCTCTTGGCTGTTGCCATGAGGCCTCAGTGCCTCACCACGTGGACCTCACCGTCAGCTGCCTGAGTATCCTCACAGCATAGCACTTCTCTTCCCCCAGAGTGAGTGATTCGAGAGAGGGGATCCAAGACAGAGATCAAGCTTTATATTTATATACAACCAGAAAATAAGTGGCACCCAAATACCTCAGGCTTAAAAGAAATGAGACAGCAAGCGTGGGAGCCTCTGTTGATAATAATGGCCTCTTTTTTCCATTTTGAGCCATATGAGATTCCCTACGTGCTGTGGGGGAGATAACCGCTCTAGGCAGATGCTTGTGTATTTCATGATCTGGTCCGTAAGCATTGCTGGAAAAAGGTGAAAATTAAAAGGAAACGAGTCTTGGCTAAAGGGGAAGAAAAGTAAGTACAATTGCATCCTTTAGATCTCAGATTCTCTTTCTCATGACTTTATTCCAATTTATGTCCATTACTTCCTTGAACATCCCACTGGTAACAGGCATAGCTGCCAGCTTCCAAGAGTCCCAATGATTCCCAGCTCCTGGGACTCACCCTTGTGCAGTCCCCTCCCGCACAGTACCGGGGTGGTCTGTGGGATGCTGTCATTTTTCGAAATCCAGTAAAAAGGTTTCTGTCTTTTTTACCTCATTGGTGAGTGATTGGGGAGTAGGGCCCATGGGCCCTTTGGTTAATGTGACTCTGGTGTCTCAGTAAAAGTCTTTGTCATTCTCAGGCCGACTGCAGCAGTGGCCCAGGGCAAAGAGTGTGCGTCATCGATGAGATTGGGAAGATGGAGCTCTTCAGTCAGCCTTTCATCCAAGCTGTTCGTCAGACGCTGTCTGCCCCAGGGACTATAATCCTTGGCACAATCCCAGTTCCTAAAGGAAAGCCACTGGCTCTTGTAGAAGAAATCAGAAACAGAAAGGATGTGAAGGTGTTTAATGTGAGTACAGCCAGTCCTCCATAATCAGTGGAAATGGAGCAGATGATCTAAAATAGCAGATGGCTCTAAAATATATCTTTGGTTTTGAGTTAACATTTTTTCCCTTCCATGCTGAAATATAGGTGAGTCTAATTTTCTAGAAATGTATAGAACTTAAATTATACCTCTACTTGATGAAAAAACAAACTCGCTTATGGGGGAGCCTCCTGACGGTCCCAGTTGTTCTGGCCGCTTTTTTCTTCCATCTCCCTCACCAGACACTAGGATCTCTCTGGCATCAGAATTGCCTGAGCTAAGGTGCTTGTTCTAAGCTTATCTCTTCTCAGATTGAAAGGCGCCAGGTTGGGATACAGAGGCAAATATTTTTTGTTTTAAAGCTGACCCACTTCTGCTTGTGGGGAGAAGCAGCTATGGATGTGTTTAGAGGCACAGCTTCCAGGTGCTGAATCGCAGCACCATCCAGTTGAACTTCCCAGTAGTGAGGGAAATGTACTCTCTGCATTGCTCAGAACACTAGCAACTAGCCACATCTGGCTATTTATGTTTAATAAATTTAATCATATTTAAATTGAATTATTTATTTAATCACATAAATAATCAAATTTAAATTGAATTAAACATTCAGATTCTCAGTCACACTGGCCACATCTGAGGTCCTCTGTGGCCTCATGTGGCTGCTGCATTCACCAGTGCATCTGTAGGGTCTGCTACTCAATGTGAGGCTTGCAGGATGGCAGCACGGGCATCACCTGGGAGTGGGCCTTGCCCTGGTCCAAGGAGTCAAACTCTGGGGGATGGCCCCGTGATCTGTTTTGGCAAGTTCTCATGTGGTTTTTAGGTCCCCTGCACTTTGAGAAGCACTGCTGTAGACCACATGTGAGAGATGAGGGGCTAGGGCTTGTTGACCAGTGGCAGCGTCTGAGCCAGTCGTAAGGGACTCATGGCATTGCTGGCACTTTGTCTAAATTCTTGCCTTTCTTTCCCTGTTGTCCCTCTGTTTTCCTCTCAGTCAGATATTGCCTCTCCCCCACCCCTGCCCTTAGTTTCTTTGAATCAGTGGTAGCCGTGCTCTTGGCTGAGCTCTGCTCACACACCTCACTCCCCACCCCCAGTTTAAAAGCTCCCTGGCCCTGCAAGTGCCCAGTGAACAAGTCAGGCAGGCAGGGCCACTCCTATCAGGGGGAGTGGAGAGTGAGTACCTGTGAGCACCTTCCTCATGATCATTTTAATCAATGAGTAAAATGTCACCTTGGCCCACTGGCAGTATCCACATGTTGCCACCAAAGAATCCTGGAGTATCCACATGTTGCCACCAAAGAATCCTGGAGTGTAGTGGTAAACAGCCATTAGGGTTAGACAGCCAGACTTGGAAAAATGTGTGCACTTCTTTATTGATTTATTTATTCATTCATTTGGTCAATAGTGATTGAGCACCTACTGTATGCTAGGTGTCATTCTAAGTCTTGGGATACTGTGGTGAACGAGACTGACCAAGGCCCTGCTCTCATGGAGCTTACATTCTAGTGGAGGAGCTGAATACCAAAAATGTGAACAGACAAGTTACGCAATTTCAGATACCGATAAAGGCAAAAATAAAGAAACCAGGCAATGTGGTAGTTGGGGGCAGCAGTAGCAAGGGCGATCAGGGAAGGTCTCTTCAAGGAGGTGACATTTGAGAGCCCTGAAAAGTCTGTGGGGTTCTTCAGAGTTTCATGTCGTCTTCTCTTATTTTACATTTTTGGTTGTGATTATAGAGTTTCCATGGAAATCGAGGCAATGAATAGTGAAAGATCATGAAAGAAAATTAGTTTTGAGGTCAGGTAGCTTCTAGGCTGGAAGACCGGGAAATTGCTAGTGTTAGACTCCAGGGATTGGCTAGCTCTGCAAACTAATCTAATCCAACAGTCCTAAGGAAGGACTGAAGGGAGCTGACCGTGATGGCCAGAAGCAAACTTTGTGTCTTAGGATCATACCACATTTCTTCCTCTCTCTGAGACTCAAAATTACTCTCCAGGCAAGATAATCATTGCTTCTAATGATCTGTAAATAAAACAATTAGCTTTGAGTTAATTAAGTAAAGAGATAGGGGCTGACATACCCTGTTTTTTTGTTGTTGTTGCTTTGGGGTTTGTGTGGTCCTTCTGTTTCAGTTTTTTTTTATTTTTTATTTAACTTATTTTTTTGAGGGGGAGGGACAGAGTCTTGCTGTGTTACCCAGAGTGATCTGTGCTGGGATTACAGGTGTGAGCCACTGTGCCTGGCCTTTTCCAGTTTTATAAATCAAGAACCTCATTTTCTTTTTTTCTGAGACAAGGTTAGTCTCTGTCACCCATGCTGGAGTGCAGTGGCATGCTCTTGGCTCACTGCATCCTCTGCCTCCTAGGCTGAAGCCATCCTCCACCTCAGCCTCCCAAAAAGCTGGGACTACAGGCATGTGCCACCACACGTGACTCATCTGTGCATTTTTTGTAGAGATGGGGTTTCACCATGTTGCCCGGGGTTGATCTCGAATTGATGAGCTGAAACAATCTGCCTGCCTCAGCCTCTCAAAGTGTTGGAATTACAGGCATGAGCCACTGTGCCTGGCCAAGAACCTCATTTTCTTTATCTGCAAACTTAGGTGTTGGATTAGATATATTTTTGGGTTCTTTCTGTTGCTCACATGCAATAAAGTATCCGAATCCATTTTTGAGAGTGCCCTTCACATTCAATACTTAGTCCATGGTTTAGGCACATGTAAGGCATGATCTCTGCCCTCAAGAAAAACAGACCATGGGGCAATCAAAATCTAGGGGCAGGGAAGGGAGAGATCTGTGTGAGCAGTGGTAGTGGGGAGAGGTGTCCAAAGGAAGGGGTTCTTGAGTTGGCTCTTGAAGGAGGGAATGGGAAAAAGAAGGGAGAACATTCCAGGGAAGAAAATGAGCTATGAAAAGAGGTCAGAGTCAGCCTCCGCTTGCTACCAGCTGAACATGCGTAGTGTGAAGATGAGACTGAGCTCATGATATGGGGGAAATATACCACACAAATTAGTAATATTATCTAGACTTATTCTTCATAATGTTGGGTGAACAGAGTACTTTCCAATGAACATGCATAGTGTGAAGTTGAGACTGAGCTCATGATATGGGGGAAATATACCACACAAATTAGTAGTATTATCTTGACTTATTCTTCATGATGTTGGTCGAACACAGTACTTTCCGAAAACACCTGAGAAGTCTTCCAGTTTTAGACAAGATAGAGTAGACACACTTGTGTTTATTTTTCCTGCTAATTGCAGCCAAAAACCTTGGATGTTATTTATAATGCAAGCATAAGAAGACCTGAAAAGTGAAGAGAAAAAGGCAGACTGGGTAGGAACCTAAGGACCTAAGGAACAACACAACAGACACAACTGAAAATCATTTGTCATGCCAAGAATCAGGAATACCTAAACCTGAGTGAGAAAAGGCCATCAGCAAATCTCAACAGCAAAGTGACTCAAATAGTGGAATTATAGGGCAAGGATTTGAAAACAGCCAACATAAAAATGCTTCATAAAATTACAGATACACATGAAACAAATGAAAAATAGTCTCAGCAAAGAACTAGAAAGTTTCAAGCAAAAACCTAGAAGATAGAAGAATCAAATGAAAATTTTAGAACTATAAAATACAGTAGCCAAATAAAAAAGTCACTGAATGGGCTTATCAGCAGAATAGAGGTGACAGGAGAAAGAATCAATAAACTTGAAGGTAGAACAATAGAAATTACCTGACAAAGAGCAGACTTAAGAAAAACTAATGAACAAAATGAACAGAGTTTCTGGGACCTGTGCGACTATTACAAAAGACTTGACATTCATGTCATTGTACCAGGAGAGGAGTGTGGGGCTGAAAAAGTGTTTGAAGAAGTAATGGCTGCATTTTTATCATATTTGGCAAAATACATACACCTACATTTTCAGTGAACCCCAAGAGGATAAACTCAAATTCATGCCAAGACATACCATAGTCAAACTTCTGAAAATTAAAGTCTTGAAAGCAGTGAAAAGAAAGCAGCACCTTACCTACAGGGTAAAAACAATATGAGTGACAGCAGATTTCTCAGGAGAAACCATGTAGGCCAGAAGGAGGTGGTACAACATTTTCCAAGTGTTGAAACAACTGTTGACTCATAATTCTATAAGACATTCACAGATGAAGGAAAACTAAGAGAATTTGTCATAATAGAACTGCTCTAAAAGAATGGCCAAAGGAAGTTCTCTTATCAGAAAGGAAATGGTTAAAGGACACCTGGAACATCAGGAAGGAAGAAAGAACAATGGGAAGAGTAAAACTCTGAGTGAGTGTAGTGGGCTTTTCTTCCTCTGTTGAGTTTTCAAGAATTATGTTTGACAGTTGAGGCAAAACAATAACATTCTCTGAGGTATTAAAAAAAATAGCTGAAAAAAGAAAACAAAGAACAGTACCTGAGTAGGAAAATAAAATCTCACTGATACAATCTTTAGCACCTCCTATTACCTAGTAAGGTATCAGTAGAAGAAATTGGCAGTAGAGTATTTTTATTCATCTATTTGGTAAATATTGAGCACCCACTGTATGTCAGGTACTGTTCTATCCACTGGAGTTTTAGCAGTGAACAATAGAGAGGGAGAACCAGACATCGTTTTATCAGTAACCCAGTCCTGCCGTAACTCACTCCCTCCCACTATAATGGCATTAATCCATTCATGAGGGCTGCTCCCATGACCTAATCACCTCTTAAAGGTCCCACCTCTATTTGCATGGGGGTTAAGTTTCCAACACATGAACTTTGGGGGACACAGTCAAATCATAGCAGGTGACTTATGGGTTCTTCAATAATTTGTTTTTCAGAACTCTAAGAGGTTATTACCATTGTATCCCATTGAGTTTTATCCCATTGTATCCCAGTGAGTGTGTCATTGATTGATTTTGCTGCCTTCTAGTTAATGTCATAACATTGAAAATGTTATCAACAACTTTAGATCTTTTTTAAGCTGGCAGCTTCATAGTATGACTAAGCCTCTTGTTTAGACCTTGGGGTGCACATGTTCTTGGCAGCAGTGAGTGGATATTATCTGATCTTCCAGGCTGCTTGCATGCTACCTCACTGCCTTCTAACTTGTTTAATATGATCAGTGTCTGTATGCCCTGCTCAGTCTCCCCTTCCCGCTTCTTGATTGTTTAAATAAGAAGTTGAGGTGGTGATATCACAAGTTTGTCTTCTCATCTGGTTGGCCTAGGTACTGTGAGAGACAGTACTTGACTCATCTGCTGGGCACAGATGCATTACCAGATACTGGGTCCTGCTTATGTTCTGACTTAAACAACCCCAAACCTGAAAACATGGATGGAACAGGCAGGGGAAGAAATGCCTCTTAGTATACAACTATGTGCAAGAAAGCAAAACAAAACCACGTGCATTTCCTTGAAACTGTGGGACGGGCCCCCAACATTCCTAATAAGCAAGGGATTGGATCTGGAGGTCCCAGGATGAATGAGATGTGGCCTCTGACCCCATGGTGCTCACAGTCTTATCTTCACTGTGCCCAGGATAAATTCTTACCAAGGGCCCTCCTACGGCCACTGGGCAGGTGCAAGGGTTCAGGTTCACTCAGCTTCCTTTCTTTCTCTTAAGGCTCCAGTGCAGAAAAAAAGAATGGTTGGGATTACTTTTTTCTTTCTGCAGTCTTATTTATTTCCTTTTCCTGTTCCCAGCTCCCAGCTCCCTTTTCTAATTAGCTTCTCAGGAAAGACTTTCTGCAACCAAAATTCTGGCTGTTGAATAAAAAGTAGACTAGAATTTCACATAAGGCAAAGACTCCTGAGGTTGGCAGATGCTGTGATCCTTGTTCTTGCATTTGGGAGTGTGCCTTCCTCATGCAGGGAATATCATAAGTGAATACTGCAGAGAGTCTCACATCAACATCTTACTGCATAATTTTCAGAAATAATCTTAGGGAAATCAAAGGGAGTATCAAAATATTAATATTGGAGTGTTTGCATTCTGCTCATTAATTTTCAAATTAATTTTTAATTTGTAATTGATATAATAATTGTACATATTTATGGGGTACAGTGTGATGTTTCAGTGCATATATACATTGTATAATGATCAAATCGGGGTGATTTCCGTATCTGTAACTTTAAATTATCATTTTTTGTGGTGATGACATTCAAAATCTTCTCTTCTAGCTGTCTTGAAATATACACTACCTTGTTATTTACTCTGTAGTCACCGTACTGTGTAATAGAAGACCGGAGCAAATTCTCCAGCTGTGTATCACAGTCCACTCTCACAGAGCCTGGCTGGAGGCAGAAGCTACTGCAATCACTGCTGAACTCAGAGTGGACGAAAAGGGCCCCCGTGGTGCCCACCTTTTGTTGCCTCCTTTCTACCTCAGGTGGATTCCTTGATTGCAAACAACAAGAATGGACTCTGGCTAATTTAAGTGAAAACAGCATCAAAAAGCCTTATAGGCTTTGGAGCTGTCCCATGAAGCCAAAGGAAAAGCTGACTGTCCTCATTTCAAGTGGAGCCAGAGCTGCCCAGGATTGACGCAGCCAGGGCCAGTAGAAATGGGATCAGCTTCTGGCACTTGCTGCGTGAGCTCACTCCTCTTGGGGTGCAGATCTCAGTCACTCCTCTTGGGGTACAGATCTCAGAGAAGTCGCCAGGGCCTGGCTTGCCCACTTGTTGGCTGGGGGCAAGTTTCCTAGACCGTACAGTCTCCTAAAGACAATCAGAGCACTCTTCCAAGAAGAGTGAGCAGGTGCCAGGAACCAGAATTGACGAGGTCCGCTCTGCATCTCCTCCTCGGACATGTATTGGCACCTACTGTATGCCAGGCCCCCTCTTCAGATACAACCACCCTGAACCTCAGAAGGCTTCCACATGCACTCCCCGCTCTTACTGGGAACCTTGGCTCAGCCCCTTCTCCATGGTTCACCTGTCGAAATTACATCCAGGCTTAAGCACCCCTGGAAGACTTTCCTGCCCCTGACCCCCACACATGCCCCTGTTCCTGCCTGCCCCCCCAGACTCCTTCATTGTCCTTGTTCATGCCTGTCCTGTCCTAGTCTGCGAGCTCCATGAGGTCAGGGTCCTTACCTGTGGTGCTTCTCTGTTCGCATCTCTGTGCCTGGCTCCTGTTTGCCCTTCCACCCCATCAGCGTGTGTTGAGTGGATGGATATTATATGGGCCAAGTAGGAAGGCACCATGATGGGAGCAGAGATGGCCCTTCCTTTACCCTGGGGCACTCGGGATGGTGTGGTAGTGAAAGAAAAATAAACAGATCATCGGGTAAAGCTCTGGTGAACTCTGTTGCTTTTGTTTGATTTTGTAATGGTGTAAGTGTTGGAGAACACACTGCAGTCAGGAGGCCTGAGTAACAGTCTGTACGGAGGCACCCTCATGTCTCTGGCTCTCCCACTTCTCCATCTTTCAAATGAACACTTGATGTTTGTGGAGAGGCAAGTAGATGACTGAGCATCCCAGAATTCTGGGCGCTTCACTGCTGCTCTGCTGGCTGCCCTCCTGGGTCCCGCTGGCTCCCAGGCTCTCCTCCTCGCTTCACTCCAACAGTTGAGTTCCTTCCATTCAGGACAGGTCGTGCTCAGGGGTCCTGCCTGGACTTGCACGCCCATCATCCGTCCCGGTGTGCCTCGTCGGGCTCACTTCACAGCTCTCCCCCTGGTTGGCTGAAATCTGTCTGGGCTCCAAACCCATTTTGACTTTTTGAGCTGTCACTTGGCAGAAACTGATGCTGAGACTTGGTGATACCTGTCCTGTTTCTGAGTGCTCCTGAAGAGCTGGGCCTCCTGCCTGGGTAACAAAACATACCTCACCCTCTCCCAGCCTTCCAGGCTTTTCTTTTAGAGAGTTACCTAGCACAAGATTGAAGAAGAGGAAAGGAGCTCTGAAGCCTGTTCTCTCACTTCTTCCCACAGGTCACCAAGGAAAACAGAAACCACCTTCTGCCAGATATCGTGACGTGTGTGCACAGCAGCAGGAAGTGAAGACTCGTGCGTTCCTGCCTCCCGTGAAGGAGTCCCCAGTTCAAGAGGAGCCTGATGGAGCCCTACCTGTCGAGGCTGTATGCCTATGGGGTTATGGAACCTTGTGGGCTTTTCTAGAGAAAACTCAACAGCTGTTTTCCATAAAATGTTTAAAAGATCAAATTAGCCTTAATGCTGGATTGTCTGTACAAGATTAACAATCCACTGTGGCTTATTTATGCTTAAAGATTTCTTGTTTATTTCCTCTTGCAGTCATGCACATGATTTGGGTAAATTGTGAGACGAGAAATGGTTTTCAGAGTATTAGATGGAATTCACCCCCGTTGAAGTTTATAAATGTGTTCAGGGGAAGGGGGAGGAAAGAGTTCACTGCCTAATCAGTTTTGCATGTCATGAAAATTAAATTCCTCTCCAGGTGCAGCTTCAGTCTCATGCAACTTAAAGTGATAACAGTTATTTGATTTAAAAAAAAATATTATTCCAAAAGAAAACCATTTTAGGTCATCTCCCCCAACTCTGTTTGTTTGCTTACTGCTTAATAAATATAAAAATAAATCTGATGGTTACAGACAGGAGGCATTGTGTGGGAGGAATAGACAACCTTTAGAAGTGTTGATAGCATCTGATATTCAGCCGACCAGATGACAAGAGCTCAGGCCCACGGGTTTGCATAAGAGCACTGCTAAAGCCTTAGTTTACTCGGGAGCAATTTTGAATCTTTCTATGCCTAGTTTCCCTTCCAGAAAAGCAGGGAGTGACTGTCATCTCAGGAGAGTGATGTCACACCACAGAAGGAAACTGTCAACCACTCTACACAACTGTGGAGAGTGCCTAGTGCCAGGGGCTGGGCTTATCAGGAATAATGGTGTAGCAATGCGGAGTTCAGCCCATAACATGGGTACTATAAAAATAAAGTAGGAAAGTAGAAAAGACCACCGAAACCCCAGAATTGATAGAGGATAAAAACTTCCCTCCAAGTGGTAGATGGTACTGGAGTGATAAACAGTTCAGTGTTTTTAGGTCATTTTTGGTGAAGATCTATGAATTTCCAGGATTTTTTTAAAACATATTAGCATTGGCTACAAACCCACTAGCATAAGCAGCAGTGTGCCTTCTCTCTAACTGTGGACAAGTCGGGCATGTGGCGGGTGAGGAGCCCGGGGCTGGGCACTGGGGCACAGTGAATGGGGCGGGAGGGGCTCACATCAAAACCAAAATGGTGCGCAGCACAGGACTGGTTACTCCATCGGTGTCTCTTTCCTCAGCGCTTTTCTTCCAAGGTAACTTTGTGAAGCTTGACCTGGACTTGCCTAGCCTTGGAGGGACCACAACAGGGAGGCCTAATAGATTATGAACTAATCCCTCAAAAAGGGCTACTTGCCCAGGAGGAGGAAGTGGGCATCTCCTTCCATGGTCCCTGCCTGGCGGGGCTGTTCAGGGAGACTGAGTTCCGAGCTTAGGACGTCTGGCAGGCTGGCTGTGACTTCCAGCCACCATCACCAGGACACTGGTGTGGGCTGCATGCCTCAGTGAGCCAGGAGAGGCACGGCTTCTGAGATGGGTAGAGGCTTCCCACAAAGGCCTGGGAACCTGATCCTGGCCATAAGTCTGAAAGTACCACAGCCCTCAGGAGAACCAAGAGATAGGGAGGCAGGCTGGGGAAATGTCATCAATGCGCACCCAGGCCTGGTGGAGCTGGTCAGCCCCAGCTGGAGTGAGACCCCATCAAGATGGAGCCTTTCCTGGCACCTCTGGGAGGCCGTTCTGCGTTTCCACCGTTCATGCATCTGAAATACCAAGGGCCGTGTTCCTTCTGGTGCTTGTCCTTTTGAGCTTGCTATTTCAGCCGTGTCTGTTTTGTAGACTTTGATTTTGTCTTAAATGAGAAAGAAAGCTGGTGAAGGTTATTTCAAAGTTAAATAGCTAGTCTGAGGGGCTTATCACTGAAGCCAGTTGTGCTTATGTGGGGTGGGAGTGTCACTGCCTACTTGAAAGTATCCACTTGTGTGGAACAGATTCAGGGTGGCCCCTAGCACTTGGGGCTGCGGGAGCTTCTGCACACTTTCCCTTTAACGGTAAAGAGACAAGCTTGGAGTGTTTAAGTGGTTCGTTCAAGAGCACAGTGATAGTGGTGACAAAGGGGATTTGAACCCATGTCTATGTGGCTCCAAAGTTCACTCTTTCATCACTCCCTGCTGCGTCCTTCTTGAGGCTTTAGCATATTTAGTGCATTTTGTGCCCCCAGACCTCAGAGTTGACATTTAGCAGTGATAAACTGCTGTGAATCCAAAGAACGTTTAGTGTCTCTTGTGGTGAGGTCCTGAAATGATTATTGTATTAGTCAAACAGAATGATCATGGAGCATGTATGGAGATGTCAGATGCAATCCCTGTATTGTAAGGCAATGACATTTAATGAAGGATAAGATGAATTCACAGATAACTAGAACTCAGGGCCAAACGCGCACAGCCTGTAGCAACAGTGTCATGCTGAGATTTAAAGGAAGAAGAGGTGCCGTGGCAGAAGTCCACGTGTGACCGTCCCCTCCCTGCACGCAGCCAGGATGAGAGGAGCAGAGCTGAGCGCCACCTCCCTGTCGGTGCCACAGCTGAGGTGAGGAGCTCTTGCCGGATGGTGGGGTGGGGGCGGCAGGGCAGATTGAAGTCAGGGATTCTCTTATACCTGAGTTTGGAATGCCTCCTATTCAAACAAAGCAAAATATCTAACAGATGGTTGGATATGAGTCTCAAGGAGGAATTCACTTTGAAAAGCACAGAATTAACGTATATTGCTTGTATGAAGAATCTCGGCTAGAATAACAAGGTCGGATGGGAGGAATGAGGACTGATTTGAAGAATGATGTACTAAATCATTCTTTCCTTTTCCTCCTTAGCAGATCATGCCGCCAGCTGCTTAACACGTAATAGTTTAAAAATGGTTTCTTCTTACCTCTGAGTGAGGGTAAGCCCATGCAGGGAGATGGGTGAGTCTTTGAAATGGATAGAGTGTCATCTCTGATGATCAGCCTTGACAGGGAGGGATCCTAGTAAAGCTGCAAGTTCAGGCACTCAGTTCCCAGCCCTCCAGTTATCAAGGGGGTGGGAACGCTGGGGGGCTGGAAAATGTGGAACAGACCTGCTCCTTTTCTTTTCCCGCCAATTACCGTATTCATAGAAGGTTGTGTCTGTGTATCACACCTGTGTGTGTGCTGATGGCGGATGCTTGTGTAGCATAGTGACTTGGGACAAAACAGCATGGTAGATGAGGCTGGAGGTGGGTGGGCTAAGTAAACAGGCATTGCATTGCACATTTTGTGGGCAAAGAAGTTGAAACATCGCATGATTTTAACAAACTACTTGCCACATGATTTCAACACACTGCAAAATTTAGAATCAATAATGCCAAATTGGCCACATGATTTATATAAAACCAAGTGCTATGGTTTTTATATTATCTTTAGAGGAGAAACCATTTTGATCTGTGTCAAATAACTTTTTTTTTTTTTTTTTTTTTTTTTTTGAGACAGTCTCACTCTGTCGCTTGAGCTGGAGTGCAGTGGTGCTATCTTGGCTCACTGTAACCTCCGCCTCCTGGGTTCAAGTGATTCTCCTGCCTCAACCTCCTGAGTAGCTGGGATTACAGGCACCCACCACTACGCCCAGCTTATTTTTTGTATTTTTAGTAGAGACGGGGTTTCACCATGTTGGCCAATCTGGTCTCGAACTCCTGACCTCATGATTTGCCTGCCTCAGCCTCCAAAAGTGCTGGGATTACAGGCATGAGCCACCACGCCCAGCCCCCAAATAACTCTTGAACTGGAAAATAACTCTTTAGCTATATACTGGCAGAATATTTGAACAACTCTAGCAAGAAATGTCAGTTTAGGGATGCCTCCTCTAATGGGGGCTTAGAATATAACATTTTGCAGGAAGTCCTTTCTGATACATAGCTGACTAGATGAAGGACCAGATTAACAAGTTCATGAGTTGTAAATATAAAAGTTGTGTACCACGATAAAAAAGAAAAAGAAGTATGGCAGCACTGTTGATGGCTGGTCAAACAGCCTCCAAGAATCCTGGGGTGACTCCAATACTGCCACCTTTTCTCTGTGGGTGCAGTTGCCTGCGAATGTGAGTGTGTGCACATCTGTGCCTCAGTATGCACACTCGAGATGCCCACTCTCATAGACGGTGCAGAGCGTCACTGCATTCCTATCTGATTAATGTGGCCTTAGTGTTGTAGATACACTGTGTCACTTCCATCCTCCCTCCTCCCCACAAAAGATGCCACGAGAACCTGTGAACTGTGATAAGCAATGAACAGAATAACCGTTGAAGAAGCACCTCATGAACCTCCCCAGAGAAACGGGATGGAGGAGCACCCAGGGTGCTCTTGCCCTCTCATCTGTGCTGCCATTTCCTTCCAGCCTGGGTTTCTAGCTCTTTGGGGAGATTCCCCGTTTTGTGGAATGCTTTCTGTGTTTCCTACTTCTGGATGCCTAAGGAGTGGCCAGTCATACTCCTGGCTGACCGCTGCCAGGCACCGTGGTTTTCCTCACTGAACTCAAGGAGTCACCCTCCGTGGGGAGGCCGCACTCACAGCTCCAGGCCTGCCGTTTAGCCCTTGGGGCTTGGCTGTAAAGTTGCCCAAGAGGATTACAGGAGCTGCCAGCCAAGTTTAATTTGGCCACCTTAGAGGACTGCAGCAAGGCCCTATCAGCTTCCCATTAGACAAACAACTGCATTTCAATTAAATGAAGTTTGCACCTCTAGGGAGTGCTGACCTGAAAATAAGAGCCTTCTGTCTGTGATTATAGAGCACACTTGCTTTTATTAATTGCTGATTCTTAGTTTACAAAAAAAAATTAGAAAAGCATTACCATTTACTTTCCAAGGGGCAAGAGATTCTCTACAATACCCTTCCCCCAACCCTGTCCTCAAATTTCCAAATCCTAAATACTTTGAAGAAATTTGTGTGACTGTTTAAAATTGAGTATTTCCTTCTAACTATTGTCTTTTGAAAAGGGATGGTTCACCAGGCCAGTGATACTCTCTGGACCGCATTTTGGGACCTCTACCCCAGCAAGGATACAGGTTCCTGGGGGTCTTGAAGATGGGAAAAGTTGTCTCAGAATGTACCCAAATGTCGTTCTCACCATAAAAGATATACTTGTAGAAATGAGAAGCTTCAATATAACGCAAAACACTGGACACAGCAATAACTATAAATATTTTAATTTCAAAAACAAAGGTGTGTGCGATGTTGTGTGCACAGTAAGGGTTGCGGGGCTTGGAGAACAAGCACGCGTCCCTGTGAAGCCCGTAGGGTGCTGGCGGCCCACAAATCGCTTAGACTACAGTGAGGAGCATTGTGTGATTCCGCAGTGGATTTCCATGCACCGAATGGACTCAGTTTCTAAACTCACATCCTAACGTATCCTGGCTTTTCACAGAATACTGGAGACATGACTGCATGCATGATCACGGTTCTTGTCGTGAAGCTGCCACCATGTTATGCTTAACAGCTGCATAAATATTGTAAAGAAATAGGGTTTTCTTGACACTTAGATTTAACCTTAATGCATCCGACCAGCTGATGGTATCAGACGTGCTGTTGTTTATTTCTTTTTCATGGTAACAGTAATGCATAAAGTGCCAATGATGTAACATGCAGTTGTCTTATTTTCATCAGGGCATTTGTTTCATGGCTCTGTTGAGTTGTTTTAAGTTAGTAAATGGCTTTTGTTTGAGATTTCAGATTCTGGAACATGTGTGGTGCTGTCCGTGGTGTGCCGCTCTGGGCAGCGCTGTGCCTGGCGGGGGAGGTGTGGTGTGGCTTCTTTGTTGCTTTTTTTTGTTTCCCCATCATGTGAGGTTTTTCGTCGTTTTTGTTGTCGGATTTTTTTTTTTTTTTTTTTTTTTCCAAAAACCTGAGATCAGTTCTGTGTTCTGGAACAGCTCTCCTTTTCCACAGGAGGAGTCCCTCATGGATCGCAGTATTGGTTGGTTGTGATTTGGGGAGCACGAGGGAGAGCAATGCAGGTGGGAGGTGTGGGGGAGCCAGCCTCCCCGCCGGGCCGCACGCCCGTCACTGCTCGTCTGACACACTTTGCTGCGAGGCCGTGTCGTCCAGGCCCATGTCCTCCTGGCTTGCTCTCCTGCAGACAACCCCGAGAGTGTCCGCCACAGCCTCAGCCAGACGTCGGTCACGAAGCTGCCCCTGCTCGGTGGCATCAGTGGGCTCACATGGCTCGGAGAGGTGCTTCCAAAGAGAAGACAGAAACAGTGAAACAGCTCAGCAAATGTTCACTACCCACTTCTAACTGGCATCACCCCCACCCGTGCTGTGGGAGCTAAAGGCTAGCGCTGCCATATCCTTGAGGTCAGGTTCTAAAGTCAGGTCAAATGATAGAGGGCCAGCACAGTGGCCTCTGAGGACAGGACGGGCAACTGAAGCAGCATCTGAGACACAGGGGCTCTGCACGTGGGCCTTTCTGGATGACTGCGCTGGAAAGAGCAGCCCTGGGGGGAAGGGGCATTTGTGCACCTGGCTTTCCAGCTGTAGTCAGTGTCACTTCATGCACACTTAGCCCCTGTCATGAATGCTGAGTTCTAGCAGGCTTGACCTCAGTAGAACACAGAGGCCGTTGTATTCTGGGGGCATGTGGTCCCAATGACAATTGTCCATTTTGGAGAGCAGGAAGGAGAGTTTGACAGAATCCCAGAACTACACCCAAAGACTGTGACTTTAACACAGATTGGGGCATGAGAAGGGTGATACTTGGTACATTTTTATTGAGGAAATAAAGAAAAGGGAGGGGAAATGTATTCTTTTAGTTATCTAACTAAGGTCAAACTCCTGAAGTAACCAGCTCTTTCCTCTTGGCCAGGACGGCCTGGGGGTTCCAGGAAAGCCCATAAATCTCCCCTTCCATGAAAGATGGCACCCACAGCTGCAATCCTGTGGCTCCTTGTAGGGCGGCCGGCCCAGCCTCGGCTTCCCCTGGCAAGAAGGTACTTCCCTGAAGAGCTGTTTCCCATGAAGGAGAGGGAGGGCGACACTAGGAATGTTCAGGTGTGGCCCCCTGTCTCCACCTGCAAATAACCACACCCAGAACCAGAGGCCAAGCAACTCTAGTGCTTGATGGAAAGCATAAGCCATGCTCAGGAAAACCTCAACACTCAAAAGGAGCAGTGGAGCTCTCCAAATCTCACCCATTTTTGCCTTGACACCATCAATTTTCCCTGTATACCAGGTCACATAGGAGCACTGCTAGGTATTTATTTACTTTTTTCTCACTGATGAAGCTCAAGTATTCATTTCATCTCAGCTGGTTCGGGATTCTGGACAAGTAACAGCTTATTTGGGTGAAGTTCTTAAAACTCTCCTTGTCTAGTATTTAAATACCCAAAAGCAGTGGGCCATCTCAGCAGCTTTAAAGTCAAATCTATTGGCTGAGAAGCAATGATACTCTAACTCCAGCATTGACAGGTGTCCTTTCCCTCAGGCCAGAATCATGTGAGAAGAGTCCTGCTGTGTGAATGGGTGGAGGGCATTCTCCCTTGTGCCCCGGTGTAGGGCAGATGGCCACAGTTCTGCAGAACCTCTGTATCCGGTGACTCCTTTCAGTGCCTGCCTGGGCATTATCGTTTATAGGACGTGTGCTCTGTATCTTGTCTGCTTCCAAAAGCAGCTAAGCCACTTCGTGTCTAATCACTGCCCTTTATCACTCTGGGAGCCCCATAGAGAAGGGGATGGGGTTCTGCAGGCAGAAGGGTGGGAATGCAAGGCAGGTGCCACGCTCAGGCCAGGAGCCCATGCCACCACCTCAGCCCGTCCTGGTGAGCCCTGCCCAGCCCCTTACCTGAGTGGCCTGGCTGGCAGCCCTGGCTGAGGGGCCCATCACGATGTTGACACTGCTAGACGACTGGGTGTCACTGGTATTGCCCCCCTCTGCAGCAGAGAGTCCGGAAATGACGAGCGCACTGGAAAAGCTCCTCTTGCCGAAGAGGAAGCTCAGGGTGGAGCTGGTGGAGGAGCCCAGGCTGGACCTGATGAGCACCTCGGCCCTCTCGCGGACACTCAGGTGGCCGGTGGTGGTGACGGGCGGGGGCTGAGAGTGCAGGGACGTGGCCGAGGTGTGCAAGGAGAGCCGGCTGCCCGAGAGCCTCTGGGCCAGCTCGTGCACTGAGGTGGACGTCTGGAGGAATGTTTGGCGGCTCTCTAAGATGGGGCCAGATGAGCTCAGCATGGGCGGCCTTTGGCTTAGTGCTGAGTGTGCCTGCACGGACTGGCTCCTGCCTTTCCTCCTGCCTTTAAAAGAAAGCAGAACACAGAGTTGGAGCGGGTGGTCATGAACATCGATACCTGTGTGGTGCAGCAGGTGGCCTGCTCTGCCTGGGCCCAAGGACCCCTCCTCAGTGTACCACCTGCAAGGCTGGGACAAGAGCTGGAAGCCTGACCACTGCCTCACCCACTCCCTCCCGCCAAGTCCAGGTCCTGAGAACCAAAGGGCCGACTGAAGGGCACCCAAGGGTGGGGGCTGGGGTTGGGGGTACAGTGTGAGAAGCTGCAGCCAGGGTGACAGATCTGCTCAGTTTGCCAGGACATTCCTGGTTCTACCACTGAAAAGTCCCACATCCCTGGAAGCTGCTTACTCCAGGCGAACCAGGACAATGCCAGCAGCGGAAGTTGGGCTCATAAAGTAAACCCAAATATGATCCTGGCTCAGGACCTTGGTTCCTACGCTCATCCGATCAGCAGTGAGAAACGAAAACGTGCAGGCTTCCGTCTTTTTATTTGCCATGAAAAAGGAAGAAAGGGAGGAGAGCTGAAAGTCCATGCCGTGGACTCTTCCAGAACAGCTTTCCCTTCCTTACAGGCCCACAACTACTGGCCAGGCCCGGGCCTTGCTTCCCGTGCTCTTCTCACCCAGCCCCTTTGCCCATGGCCTCGCCCCTCAGGGGCCCTGCCACCCCAGCCTTTGCTGAAACTTGTCTAGACAAGGCCATTTTTGACGAAAGGGACTGGACTACTCCCAAAGATGTGGTTGTGTCCATGCTGCTGGAAGCAGGATAACTTCATGGGGTCTTCTGTTCGTGATGGCACTGTGCAGCCTGTGGTTCAGCTTTGCAGTCTAAGCAGTCTGAGGAAACGGGTGCTGGCTAGAACACCGGGTTGCTTAACTTGAGCATCCATGATCACTAGGGGCTAATTGCAAAATATCATTTTGATGGGAGCAGCGAGTGATGTCACAGTTCTATGAATGGCCTCATAAGCATGTCTCCTGCAGCTGCTACAATTAGGCATTAAATAAAGACAAACAGGGCAGAGGCATGAGTATCAGAAAGGACGTCCTATGCATTGCCTTGTGTTCCACCTCACCCCAAGTGCCCATTATTCATTATGCATCTGGTGATTCTGAAGCGGGTGTGGCTGCCTCCAGGAGAACCCAAGAACGGACACATCATGCGAGAGGCAATTCCTTAGGGATACATGTTACGAAAGGGATTCCAGGTTTCCTTCCAGCCCCACCCCACCCCACCCCACCCCACCGTGGCCTAGGCTGAAGGGGCCTTTCTGCCTCCTGTTGACCACAGTGCCAGTCTGGATGCTGTGATGGTCGAGTGCCCATTTGCAGAGGGCACTGGTGCTCCCATCTCACTTTCTCCTGCCCGTGTGTTGACAGTATGGAGTGCTCGCCCCACAGTGCTGTGGGCTTCCACAGGATGGGGCTGCCCTCCATGGGATGAGTGTGCTCAGCCCCTAGCATCGGGCCCACCCGCCTCTGCCACAGGAGGGGTGCATCCGGGCTGGCCTGAAAGGTCCCGGCTGAGTAGTTGAATATGTTCCTCTTACAGAGAAAAAGGAGAAGAGGAAAGGGACCCTGATGAATCAGAATGAAAAATAAGGAGGGCGATTTGTTATTCAGCGTCTGGCAAGGCTGGACGTCTGTTTGTGATTTCTATCGTAAAGCTGATCACTGTCCAAAAATACTCCACATTCATCCACAAGTCAATGATTGTGATGCTCAATAGAAGACCACCCATACTTGGTGGGGAAATACCTAGAGAATTCCAGGAACAAGGGGACAAACAACCCACTGTGTGTCAAAGGGAAGTGGCCTGCTGTAGTCTGTGCAAGACAAGGACTCCCCCGCCACCCAATTTCATTGCTTCAGATTTTCTCATTGCTCTTTTTTTTTTTAAATTAATTTTGCAAATGGAACAGCACTAAGGAAGCAAACCATGCTAAATGCATTTGTGCTACTCAGGATCATTATTTTACAATTTAACTTATTTTGCAAATTACTCTATTACCAAGTTCTGAATGTTTCTAGGGAAAACCTTTTTAGAACCTGAATGGAAATACCTTACATATAAATCACCCTCCTTGGTTTATTATCGTGGCACTTAATTCCTTTGTCTTTGATGTTATCTGAAAGGTAGTGGTGTAGCTCCTTAGTAATATGAGAACACAGCCTCCCTCTCAAATCTGGGATTCGGATTAGTTATGAATTCCTAACTGCTCACCGGTAAGTAGGTCACCAGCCTCCACTGCTAGGCCAACTCCCCTTCCAGCTGTGACATATGCTTTTTACCCCAGCTAGACGATTGCAGGTTGTCAGGCCCTAGATGAGGCTGGTGTAGTGAGCGCCTGGCAGCTGGGTGCAAAGTGCTGTGTGCACCAGCAGCAGCAGATGCACAGCGTGGCTGGCCTGGGGAGAGGAGTTCTGTCTGTGGGGTCTCAGGCAGGAGGGACCCCAGTCTGCTCAGCCTCTAGCAAGGCAGGATTGGGATACCTGGCCAGAATTGAGGCAAGGACCAACGAAGGGTGGGGGCAGTTGGGTCCCCAGTTATGTGAGTTGAGTCTTGGTGACTTGGTGAGTAAAACAAGACCCTTGTTAGAATTTGTTTCAAATTCGCCCTTTAAAACTGCTTACTCAGCCAGGCGCAGTGGCTCACGCCTGTAATCCCAGCACTTTGGGAGGCCGAGGCGGGCAGATCACGAAGTCAGGAGATCAAGACCATCTTGGCTAACACGGTGAAACCCCATCTCTACTAAAAATACAAAAAATTAGCCGGGCGTGGTGGCGGGTGCCTGTAGTCCCAGCTACTCAGGAGGCTGAGGCAGGAGAATGGCGTGAACTCGGGAGGCAGAGATTGCAGTGAGCCGAGATAGCGCCACTGCAGTCCGGCCTGGGCGAAAGAGTGAGACTCCGTCTCAAAAAAAAAACTGCTCACTCTTTGCTACTTGGCTAAGGGTCTCTGTCATGCCCTTCCCAGAGAGGCATGTCCTCCACTCTGAGAGGCCCCCAACCACCTCTCCAATGGCACTCAGCATACTGTGTTGTCACTGTCTGATGCATGGTCCTCTCCACTATGTGCCCTTTCTGCAGCAAAGAACCCCTGTATCACTTCTATGAGCTCAGCACCCTAATGTTACACTAACATGTAAGTAAAGGACACACAGGACAAACCTGCAAAACTGACCAGATGCCAAAACCCTGATTAGAAATCCAGTGAGTCTCAGAAAGTTCGGGGTGGGTACAGTGTTTCTTAAACTTGGCCATTAGAAGCATTTCAAAAAATTAATATCTTGACTAGAGGCTGAGACCCATAGGCAAGCACCTGTAGATCGGCCCAAGGGGCTGCCACTGCAGACTGGAGGGCAAGCTAAAGGTTAGGAAAATAGGAAGGTGATTCCTCCATTGTTCCAGGGTCAAGTCCAAAGATCTGGGATCAGGAATGTTCTCCCCATAGCTGGAGACTGGCCTCTAACGCCCCTGCACTGGCCAAGCAGGTCTCTGGCTTCCTTTTTGGGAGCTGTGTCTCTCAACTCGGACGGGCATGGTTGTTTTACTTAACTAGAAGGAGGGTGAGAAGGAGGCCAGAGACTGAAATCAAATCCAGTTATCTTCACATCCCTGAAGGGAATGATGGCCTGCTGGGAATGGCGGGTAGGTGGTTTCTGCAAAGTGTCCCGGGCAGGGCCAGGCAGAGCCACCCCTCCCATTGTGGTAGCCTCCTTCTTGGGCTTGCTCTCCTTGGAACCCAGGCTACCTGCACACTGGGTCTCAGGTGCAGTGTCTTGAGGGGAACGAAAGCTCTGTGCTCCCGGTCCCAGTCAGTGCTATAGAGCCTTCTGGATAGTTGAATCATATCTTGGAGGGATTCTGGCGGGGGGATTGGGGCACCAAGGTCATGATAGTACATTTCCGGAGAGCCAACAAGATCAGCAGCTCTTGGCTGTGACAGAACCTGCCTACAGCTGCAAGTCTGAGACCCAAGGGCCTTGCACCCTCGCCCTCTAGGGAAGCTGTAGTGTAAGTGGCTGAGGCTAGGAGGGGTAACCATCCACTCATTGGTCCAACCTTTGTCTGCTGAGCTCGGATCACGCTTACCACCCAGCCCAGCACCTCAGAGGTTTCCCTTGGTGGCCCCTGCAGCCATCTCTGTCCCCACAGGGCCAGGAAGCTGTGGAGACAGGAGCATGTCAACCAGCTCCCACCCACTCCTGCTTGGCCATGTGCTGGCTTCCCAGGACTCCAGAATTCCCTGCCCCAAACTGGGGCCTGCACAGGCCTCTTCCCCAGGGTCCTCTCCCAGGACGGACCTTGGGCCTACTTGCAGGCATGTGCACCCAAAGACGGGCATGTGAATGGGGAGACTCCAGTGCATGCAGGTAGCCCCTCGCCTGGCAGGATGTGGGGAGAGTGGGGAAGAGGGTGGTGCGGTCTTCACATGAGCTCCTGTCGCAGGCTCTGCAGAAGTTACGGCTGCCCAACTGAGCGTCCACCGTGGGCTGCACTGTCCTAGGTGCGGGGCAGTGAGCAGCTCATGGGGAATTCCGACCACAGAAAAGGGACATGCATGAGGCAGGGATTGGAGGGGAGAAGAAAGTGGGGCAGGGGGATGGCAGTGCTGTATGGAAGGCTGGCCGGGGTCTCTTGGATAAGCTGGGATTTGATGGGAGGCTGTGTGAGTAAGCGAAGGAGCTGCAAGCCTGGGAGAGGGACATTGGGGACAGAGGAGGCAGCAGCTGAGGGGGCCCTGGAGAGGAGAATGCTTGACACTTGACGGACAGCAAGAGACCGTGTGCTGGGAATGTGGGCTCATAGGAGAGGGCTGAGAGAAGGGAGAGAAGGCATGAGAGAGACAGCAGGCCAGATGGGGGCCTGCTGGGGAGGGGTGCACATGGGATGCACGTGGGTGTTCTGGGCTGAATCGTGTTCCCTCCCCAGATTCCTCTGTTGAAGCCCTAACCCCCAGGACCTCAGGGTGGGGCCTTACTTTGATACAGGGTCGTTGCAAATGTCATTAGTTAAGATGAGGTCATACTGGAGTAGGATGGGCCCTGAGTCCACGATGACCAGTGTCCTTATAAAAAGGGGACGTGTGGACACAGAGAAGTACACAGGGAGAACACGATGTGAACATTAAGCCAGAGCTCAGTGGTGCTTCTCGAGGCTGGGAGATGCTGAAGATGGCCGGTGAACCACCTCAAGCTAGGGAAGGGCCCTAGACCCCACTCCCCTCCAGCCCTCAGGAGGAACGAAGCCTGCCCACACCTGGATCTCAGACTTCCAGCCTCCAGAACTGGCAGACAGTAGGTTCATGCTGTTTAAGCCACCTGAGCCATGGTACTTTGTTATGGCAGCCCAAGCAGACTCACACATTCTGAGCTGAAGCCATCATTCAACAGAAGAACAATGTGAACTGATTAAAGTTTAAATAAAATCACTCTGACTTGCTTTGTGGAGATTTACGATTTTGTGTGTTGTCGGAGCTGCACGAAAGACCAGAGAGAAAAAGCAAGACAGATGATAGCAAGAGAGAGGTTTTTCCTTCTTTTAAGTGGGAAAGGGGTGGCAGGCCTTGTTCAATCTCCCCTGTCCCCTTCTAGCTCTCTGACCCTCTGCTGGGGATAAAAGTCTTGGCATAGCTTCCTAGGCTGCAGTGCCTTCTTTCCTCAGCAGGTCAGCTCCTTGAGCCAGGAAGGGACTTGAGATAGTCCCTTGCTCTCCTCCTTTCCCTCCCTGACCACAGTGAGAAAGTAAAGGAGCCCCTGCTGGCTGCTTCAGAAAGAACTGGGTGTCAGCTTTGCCTGCTTGTGGGGCCAGAAGGAAGATCACTTATAAGTGGAACCCTTGCCAGCCAGGGGACAGGACAAAGTCATGCTGGGCAGAGACATGCCAGCTGCACAGATGGAAGGCAGGAAGCAAGGGCGGCACACTCAGTGTTCAGTAATGCTTGTTTCCATCAACTCATTCCCAGGGCTGGGGACAAGGACACTTGAAGCAGCATCCCTGGGGCCAGGACAATGGGATGGTGCAAGGTGGCTGGGATCGCAAGTTCTGGGGCCAGCTCACCTGGGAATGAATCTCAGACTGGCCACTGCCTGGCTGGGTGACACTGGGCAGTGACTTAAGTTTTCTAGGCCTCTGGTCTCCACCCAAATTTCATCTTGAATTGTAATCCCCATGTGTTGAGGGAGAGACCTGCTGGGAACTGAATGGATCATGGGGGTGTGGTTCCCCCAGGCTGTTCTTGTGATAGTGGGTGAGTTCTCACGAGAGCTGATAGTTTTAAAGTGTGGCACTTCCTTGGTCTCACTCTCTTCTGCTGCCATGTAAGACACATCTTGCTTCCCCTTCGCCTTCTGCCATGAGTGTAAGTTTCCTGAGGTCTCCCCAGCCATGTGGACCTGTGAGTCATTTAAACCTTCCTTTATAAATTACCCAGTCTCAGGTTGTATCTTTATAGCAGTGTGAAAATGGACTAATATGGAGAATCGGTACCAGCAGAGTGGGGTATTACTATAAAGATACCTGAAAATGTGGAAGCAACTTTGGACCTGTGTAATAGGCAGAGATTGGAACAGTTTGGAGGGCTCAGAAGAAGACAGGCAGATGAGTGAAAGTTTGGAACTTCCTAGAGACTTGCTGAATGGTTTTGACCAAAATGCTGATAGTAATATGGACAATAAAGTCCAGGCTGAGGAGGTCTCAGATGGAGATGAGAAACTTTTTGGGAACTAGAACAAAGATCACTCTTGCTGTGCTTTAGCAAAGAGACTGGTGGCCTTTTACCCATCCTAGAGATCTGTGGAACTTCGAACTTGAGAGAGATGATTTAGGGTATCTGTTGGAAGAAATGTCTAAGCAGTAAAGCATTCACAAGGTGACCTGGCTTATTCTGAAAGCGTTCAGTCATATTTGTTCATGAAGAGATGGTTTGGAAGTAGAACTTACGTTTAAAAAGGAAGCAGAGTATAAAGGTTTGGAAAATGTGCAGCCTGACGATGGAGTAGAAAAGAAAAGCCCATTTTCTGGGTAGGAATTCAAGCTCGCTGCAGAAATTTGCATAAGTAACAAGGAGCAGAATGTTAATAGCCAAGACAATGGGGAAAATGTCTCCATGGCATTTCAGAGATCTTCACGGAAGCCCCTCCCATCACAGGCCTGGAGGCCTAGGAGGGAAAAATGGTTTCATGGGCTGGGCCACGGACCCCGCTATTCTGTGCAGCCTCTGGATTTGGTGCCCTGCATCCCAACCACTCCAACTCCAACGTGGCTAAAAGGGGCCAAGGTACAGCTTGGGCCATTGCTTCAGAGGGTGCAAACTCCAAGCCTTTGCTGCTTCCATGTGGTGTTGGGCCTGAGAGTGTGCAGAAGACAAGAGTGGAACTTTGGGAACCTCTGCTTAGATTTCAGAGGAGGTATGGAAATGCCTGATGTTCAGGCAAAAGTCTGCTGCAGGGGCGGAGCTCTCATGGAGAACCTCTGCTAGGGCAGTGCAGAAGGGAAATGTGGGGTTGGAGTCCCCAGAGTCCCACTGGGGTACTACCTAGTGGAGCTGTGAGAAGAGGGCCACCATTCTACAGATCCCAGAAAGGTAGATACACTAACAGCTTGCACTGTGCACCTGGAAAAGCTGCAAACACTCAACACCAGCCCATGAAAGCAGCTGCGGGGACTGTACCCATGCAGAGCTGCCCAAGGCATTGGAAGCCCATGTCTTGCACCTCTTGCTCCAGTGTGACCTGGACGTGAGACATGGCACTGAAGGAGATTTTGGAGCTTTAAGATTTAATGACTGCCCAGCTGGGTACTGGACTTGCATGGGGCCTGTGGCCCCTTTGTTTTGGCTAATTCCTTCCATTTGGAATGGGGACATTTACCCAATGCTTGTTCCCCCATTGTATCTTTGAAGTAACTAACTTGTTTTTGATTTTACAGGCTCATAGGTGGAAGGGTCTTGTCTTGTCTCAGATGAGACTTTGGATTTGGACTTTTGAGTTAATGTTGGAATGAGTTAAGACTTCGGGGGATGGTTGGGAAGCATGATTGGTTTTGAAATGTGAAAGGGCATGAGATTTAGGAGGGACTAGAGGCAGAATAATATGGTTTAGCTCTGTATCCCCACCCAAAAAAAGTCCCCATGTGTTGAGGGAGGGACCTGGTGGGAGGTGATTGGATCATGGGGGTGGTTTCCCCCAGGCTGTTTTCGTGATAGTGAGTGAGTTCTCATGAGAGCTGGTGGTTTTAAAGTGTGGCACTTCCTCACTCTTGCTCTCTCCTGCCACCATGTAAGATGTGCCTTGGTTCCCTTTCACCTTCCACCATAATTGTAAGTTTCTTGAGGTTCCCCCAGCCACGCAGAAGTGTGAGTCAATTAAACCTCCTTCCTTTGTAAATTACACAGTCTCAGGTAGTATCTTTGTAGCAGTGTGAAAACAGACTAATACATTCAGTTTCTTTATCTGCAAGATGAGGAGGGTGAAACCGCCTGCGTCTTTAAGAGCCATGGTGAGCATCCAGTGAATTTGCACATGAAAGTACTCAGGATGGTGTTGGTAGAGTAGTACCTGAGAACTGTTACTGTTATCAAATTTTATCACCTGCAGCAAGGATGCTGTGAATACACCTGGGGGCAGAGAAAGAGCAGGGCGGCAGCAAGGCGGGTGAGTTCAAAGCAGCTGATGCTTGGCCCAGGGCTTCATAAATCTCCCCAACCCTCCATCCCCTTAGCAGGACAACAACTGGTCTCAGAGCCTGGGACAAACTCAGGCTGCAGGTGTGGCCAAGGCATGTGGTGTGTGGGGTATTTTACCAGGCATGCTCCTTTACTTGTAAAATGTAGAAAGCCAGCGGTGGCCTTGGCAGGAACAGTTTTAAGAAGCATTCATGAGAAATTAACAGCTGGTTTGGGCTTTAGTAGATCCTGCTCCAGAGTAAGCATGTCATTTAAATATGTGGAGGTAGATGCCCAAAAAATACAAGGCAGCTGCAAGAGTTGGAAGCAGTAACCTCTGAGAATTAGGAATGTTGCTGGTGGGTGAAGGGGGAAAACCCATGATTTTTGTTTTAATCCAGGCAGTCCTTTTTGAGTTTTAAACTATGCTGATTGTATAGTTTGATTATTACATTTTAAGTTAAAAATTCAATTAAAAAAAAGATCCTGCTCTGACATCTTCCACAAACGGGAAGCTGTGATTGCTCCTGTAAATGCAAGGAATGCTCACTGCCTATGGTGTTTGGACTCCAGGGAGTGGAAGGAAAACCAGCTCTTCCAGGCAAGGCCAGTTCCAGGTACTGTTTTATAGGAAGAAAGGGAAGAAGGTGTTTCCAATTCCTTCCCCCTCCTCTCCCCTGCCCAGGCTGGAGTGCTGTGGCGTGATCTCAGCTCACTGCGACCTCCGCCTCCCGGGTTCAAGGGATTCTCCTGCCTCAGCCTCCCAAGTAACTGGGATTACAAGCACCCACCACCACACCTGGCTAATTTTTTTTTGTATTTTTAGTAGAGACAGGGTTTCACCATGTTTGCCAGGCTGGTATTGAACTCCTGACCTCAAGTGATCCTCCCACCTCAGCCTCCCAAAGTGCTGGGATTATAGGTGTGCACCACAGCACCCGGCCTCCAATTTCTTTTCTGCCAAGCTTCAAGAAACCAGGTCTGAAGCACTTCTGGAACACCCACCTCTGACCCCTGTCTCTGATCCTGCCCGTCCCACAGCCAGACCCCCCTGACTCTGGACTTTCTCCAGTCCACACAAGTCACCTGGAAGTACTGGCAAATGACAGATGCTTAGGCATTTCACCATTTGGAAGCTACTTTGCATTTCCCCATCTGGAAAGTCACTCCCATGATCCTGAAACACATTTTTCATGCGATAAGAAATGTTAACTAAACAATGAGATACTGGAGGCCTGGGAGCTGCACAGGAGGCCTCCAGCAGGCGTCCTGCAGGGCCTCAGAGTAAACAGCACGGGGTGGGTGGGGCAGGGGGAGATCTTTTTTCCTTTCTTTTGAGCAGCTGATACCACCTATTTTGTCTATTTACCTATCTATCTACCTACCTACCTTTCTTTCTGTCCTCTATCAATCAGTCCCTATCTACCTATCTAGCGTCTGTGAAAGGAAAATAAAATCTCCCCAAACTCATATGCCAAAGGAAAAAGTCAAGCCTGGGAACTGAGACACCCAAAACTGTCTCCCTCCTAATTTGCTTGCAGAGAAATTCCTTGTGGGCCCCAAGATCTTTACTCTAAAACAGTTCTGTTAAATTTCACCCTGACAATGTAAAGGAACAGCTTATCTTTACAAATGCGGGACAAAGATAGGACTAGGAGTCCTCCATCTGCTCACCTGAGACAAAGGCACACATGACTCCTTCTTCAACTCTATGTTTACTTTATGTAAAGATGCAGATCTGCAGAACTGGAGATGAATGTACAATTGACTGTTTCTCTACCCACGCTTTTTACATGTAAAATGTGGATTCAGTGAAGGTTGATCAAAGCCTCAAAGGCTGGTCGCAGTAGTTGCAAAACGCCCCTTTTCCTTACCCCCTGCCCCGCCTTTTTCCCCTATTGCCCATTCTTTCCCCTTTAAATAATGAAGTCCCCAAACCCTCTTTGGAAAAAGTAGCCACAGTTGGGTCTGTTGCTCGTGTCCTTTTTTCCTGGGCGCATCTTTAACCTTGGCAGAATAAACCTCTAAATTAATTGAAAGCTGTCTCAGATACTTTTTGATTTATACATATATCCTCTCTCTCTCTCTCTCTCTCTCACTCTCTCTCTCATATCTTGCTCACGTTTGCATACATCCTATTGTCTCTGTTCAATCCTCTGCCTTGCTCTGGGCACTCCCAGGAGGCAGGGACTGTAACTCCTGGCTCATTTGGTGCAGAGCTGGCAGGAGAAGCATGCAAAGAGGCACTTATTAAATGCTTCGGGATGGTGAGGAAGAACTGAGGCCAAAAGGTAAAACCACTAACATGCTTCAGAGGGTAAAGCCAAGGACCAGCAGGAACCAGGGCAGAGCATCCATCTCTCTCACGTTCCCAGGACACTCATCCTCTGGATCTCCTTTTCTAGTCCAGTGACCTCCTCCCCAGCGCAGACCACCAGTGGAGTTTTGGAACTTCATCCATCTGGTGGAGTATAACTATTTGGGTGTTAGTTTAAACATAATTTTAAACTTTAGACTCAGCTAGGCTTGGCTGCAGCCACCTCCTGGGTTCCTATCTGTGGGCACCCTTTCTGCCCTCTTTTCTTCTGCTCTGAAATGTCAAGTCTAAGTGGAGGAAGGTGAGAATCAGTGAGAAGCAGGAGAGGGAAGGCAGGAGGCCTGTTTGTGTGCCCCACGAACACTTGCAGATGAGGGAGACACTACATGGGTCAATTGCTACAACATGGCCAGACACAGAAGGCACACCATCAAACGGTCATAGAGTGAGAGATGGAAAGATGGAATGGAATGGAGCGACCCCTGGACAGGTGGACAGACAGACGAATGGCTGGCCAAGGTCATGGACAGAAGGATAAATGGTAAAAGCTGAATCTAACAGATGGAGAGTTGTTTTTCTGAGCAGAACCTACAAGAGTCTGCAAATTTCCGGCATCTATTGTCCTAATGCAAGAAGGTGCTCTCAGAGGTTAAAACAACATCATAACTCAGGGCATTGGTCACTGGGACCAAATAGGACTTCATCGGTAGTTCGGAGGCCCCTGCTGCACCCACCTGTTCTCTGTGTCCCTTCACAGGATGACACCCCGTGCTGAGCACCGCCTTTTCTGGGCTGTTCTGTGCTGCTCTCCTGGCTGCCACCACTCGGGGCATTGTTGCCACCTCTCGTCGGGGCCCCTCCTCCGTCCACGTCTTCAATGTTGCTGCCACTGTGCTGGCGGGCATTGCAATCCTTCCGCATCCTGTGGGAGGGAGAAGTCCTTTGAGGATTCTCAGCAACACACTTCTAATCCCCCTAAATGCACCACCATGGCCTTGCCTAAATCGGGATTGAAGACCGTGCTCTCCAGGTGAGCAGCCCACCTGGCATGCTGGTGGGAAGAGGGGCTGTTGTTCCCAAACCTCAGCATCTAATAAATGAACAGACTGCACCAGGATGAATGGGCTTCAGTCTCAACCTTCCATAAGAACCCTTAGCGCCCAGGCTTGATAGGGAGCTCTGTCGTCTTCGGGCAAAACTTCTTAGAATTCATCCCAACTGATTACTACATCCAGGTAAGAAGACTTATTGGATGAGAAATGTGTGCTGGGGATGTTCTTCCAGTTCTTGCTAACAGATGTGGAATGGTTACTGCTAAAGACCCATAACCTTGGCAGCTCTGCAAGAACTCAGCCTGTGCAAATGTGGGGGAAAGAGATTCTCATCCGTATGAGATTTTCTGTGGATTCATAATCTGAGACTGCTTGCTGAAACAAATGATCTGTTCGATGCCACTTGCAGTAGCAGTTTTAATCATATGAGAAAATGGTGGCTGACAGTGAAATCTGAACCGGAGTACAGAGCTCCCTGCATCCGCCACGCCTTCCTCCAGCATCTGGATAGAGGTATTTGTTGTAAAAACTTACCTTACCCACTTGATCCAGAACCAGGTCCTAATTCTGTCCAAAGTGATGGGTCCACCCCAGACGTTCTTCAGCTGCCTGTGGGTCCCTAGGTAGGATGTGGTTAGTGGGGAGACATACATGGGGTACCCCAGGGGCTGATCGCAGGAGGAGTTAATCAAGTTCCGCAGGACCTGCTTATTGTTCTGGATACTGCCACGCTCTGGATTGCGGTTGCGAAGAAATATGAGCTCCTGCTGCTGCCCGGCCCAAAGTCCTCGGACGCATTCTTTGTTAACCTGCAGGTCAGAGAGGGAACGGGAAGAAAGGCAGAAGGCCTGTGTTTTCCAGTCTATTGGTTTCTTTTGTTTTGAGATGTAGTTTCGCTCTTGTTGCCCAGGCTGGAGTGCAATGATGCAATCTCAGCTCACTGCAACCTCCGCCTCCCGGATTCAAGCAATTCTCTTGCCTCAGTCTTCCAAGTAGCTGGGATTACAGGCATGTGCCAACACACCTGGCTAATTTTGTATTTTTTAGTAGAGACGGGGTTTCTCCGTGTTGGTCAGGCTGGTCTCGAACTCCTGACCTCAGGTAATCCACATGCCTCGGCTAATCTATTGGTTTTTAACTACAACGAGAGAGCAGGACTCTGGGACTGAATATCTGTGACTACAAAACTTTGGTGTAAAGCTCTTTTCACAATTAAGCCAGAAGAGCCATCCTGCAAGACGGATATGATGCCATCTTCATGGGGAAACTGAGAGAGAATGCAGAGAAAGTAGTTTTTGTTTTCACTTAGTGACTTGAAGCTATATGAAAAGAGGAGCCATTGGGAATAAGGCCTTCGGATCCAGGAACGGGTTATGAGAGAAAGGTGTGGGTTCTAGAGAATAAAAAGTCTTTACAAATAAGCTATATCCTGACTCTCACCTACAAATGTGTCTACTGGGTCTTCTTGGCAAAGTCTGTGTCTGTGTGCTGGCTCTGTGAGGTGGAAGGTGATCCTGCCAGGGGAACGCAGCACCCAGCCCAGCGCATTCCCTGCCCCACTTGCTGGCCAGCGCTCCTTCCAGAACATTCCTCTGAACAGAGGATGCTGGCACAGACTCCTGTGTCAGTGCCCCCCTGCCTACCACCATTCTATTTCTTCTCAGATAGACACGAGCCAACAGGGGACCCAGAAAGCGTGGCCACCATACCTTGATCACCTTGAAGCTCAGGAAGCTTCTGTGGAGCATGATGACCTTGTACTCATCGGCACCCTCGTCCACCACGTGCCGCAGGGTGAGCAGCTCTTCCTTGTTGGACAGCACTGCGCCCCGCCAGGCCGGGTCGCCCTCGTGGCAGATGACCACCTTCTTCTCGAAGGACTGGATGGCCTCGTAGAGGACTGCTGGGTCTTCATACTCGTCAGGGCAAGTGAACTGGTCCTGGTGGGAAGAAGTGTGGGTGTGGGCTGGGCAAGGACCAGAGGAACTCACCCCCGGGAAGCATGCAGATGGCAACTGGCCAGTGACCTCCAAAGCTAAGCCCTTTCCTCATCTTCCTCTCTCCTGTTCTTTTTCCAAATCCTGAGCTCAGCACAGAGAACACCTCTTTATCTCATTGCCCTAACCAATGGAATGTGCCTAGAAAAGAGCTTCATGGCTTAGGTTCCTCTGACTTTTAGATATAGTTTTAGATATAGGTTGGGCACTTTTGCTAAGTCATTGTCTCTGCACAATACCCGTCTTTCTTCTAGTGGAATATCACCACCTCCTAGCTGCTCTTGAGGGCAAATCACCATTGGCTAAAGTCAAGAATATCTGGAAGGCTTCAATGCTTAGTTACCTAAGTAATAAACCCACTTACAGTGCTGTGCAGAGAAAGGAGACCATATTTTTAAAGGCCATTTTTTCCCCTAAAGTTTCAGGCTGATCTTTTTTCTTTTTTTTCCCCCAAGAGACAGGGTCTTGCTCTGTCACCCAGGCTGGAGTGCAGTAGTGCAATCATAGATCACTGCAGCCTGAAACTGCTGGGCTCAAGCAATCCTCCCACCTTAACCTCCCAAGTAGCTGAGTGATACTTTAAAAAAAAAATAGGTTTGGCTAGGCGCAGTGACTCATGCCTGTAATCCCAGCACTTTGGGAGGCTAAGGCGGGCAGATCACTTAAGGTCGAGAGTTCGAGATCAGCCTGACCAACATGGAGAAACCCCATTTCTATTACAAATACAAAATTAGCTGGGCATGGTGGCACATGCCTGTAATCCCAGCTACTTGGGAGGCTGAGGCAGGAGAATTGCTTGAACCCAGGAGGTGGAGGTTGTGGTGAGCCGAGATCATGCCATTGCACCCCAGCCTGGGCAACAAGAGCGAAACTCCATCTCATAAATAAGTAAATAAATAAATAAATAAACAAATAAATAGGTTTTTACCTGGTGAAGTTTCAGGGACATCCTGATAGCTGGAGCTACAACTTTATGCAGTAGGTCCATGTCAGCAAATACCCACTCGTCACGTGCTGTTATTCTGAAGTCACCTTTGAAGAGGGCATGGAGGCCATACAGGAAAGAATCCAGGCTGCAAAACAAAGTCCTAACTACTATTAATTCAAATGGAACGAATGTTCAGAATCCTGTCATTGTGAGCAAGGTTTGAGTCTCCCATTTGTCCAAGAATTATCTTAACATTTAGGCTGATATAGCATGAAAAGGAAGATAACAGGACTCATCCCAGTGCACCTAGTGCCTACCCCTACAGCCCATGTTTGGGCCCTCATAAGTGCTAGTGTCATGGCGTGGGCGTTGTCTTCAGTCATTTTAGGAGCCACCAAAGTACTTGATTGCTGAATGTGACACTAGGATTCCAGGTCAGAACTGGCCTCACGTGTCCACTCAAAGTTAGAGTGCTAAAACACAGGTTCATCTACCCCAGTAATTCCCTAGAGACTACCAGCTCCCCAGAGATGATGATGCTAACTGTGGAATAATGCAGGAGGCTTTATTCTTCTTCTTTGCATTTCTGTATATCATTTTGGGGCTATGTCATTGGATTCAACCACAATATGGAGAGAGGAAATAAAACTAAACGAAATGTCAAATGGGTCATTTAGGTTCTCAGAGAACATGCATTCCCCAATCCCACCATTTTTTTTTTTTAATGATGAGAGGAAGAGGCAGAAGAGTGAGGCTTAAGAGGAAAGATTAAGCAACTTCAGCAAAGTCTCAGGATACAAAATCAATGTGCAAAAATCACAAGCATTCATATACACCAGTAATAGACAAACAGAAAGCCAAATAGTGAGTGAACTCCCATTCACAATTGCTACAAAGAGAATAAAATACCTAGGAATACAACTTATAAGAGACGTGAAGGATCTCTTCAAGGAGAACTACAAACCACTGCTTAAGGAAATAAGAGAGGACACAAACAAATGGAAAAACATTCCATGCTCATGGATAGGAGAATCAATATTGTGAAAATGGCCATACTGCCCAAAGTATTTATAGATTCAATGCTATCCCCATCAAGCTACCATTGACTTTCTTCACAGAATTAGAAAAAAATATTTTAATTTCATATAGAACCAGAAAAGAGCCCCTATAGCCAATACAATCCTAAGCAAAAAGAACAAAGCTGGAGGCATCATGCTACCTGACTTCAAACTATACTACAAGGCTACGGTAACCAAAACAACATGGTACTGGTACCAAAACAGATACGTAGACCAATGGAATAGAACAGAGGCCTCAGAAATAATGCCACACATTTACAACCATCTGATCTTTGACAAACCTGACAAAAACGAGCAATGCGGAAAGGATTCCCTATTTAATAAATGGTGTTGAGAAAACTGGCTAGCCATATGCAGAAAACTGAAACTGGACCCCTTCCTTACACCTTATACAAAAATTAACTCAAGATGGATTAAAGACTTAAATGTTAGACCTAAAACCATAAAAACCTTAGAAGAAAACCTAGGCAATACCATTCAAGTCATAGGCATGGGCAAAGACTTCATGACTAAAACACCAAAAGCAATGGCAACAAAAGCCAAAATTGACAAATGGGATCTAATTAAACTAAAGAGCTTCTGCACAGCAAAAGAAACTACCATCAGAGTGAACAGGCAACCTACAGAATGGGAGAAAATTTTTGCAATCTGTCTACTTCACAAAGGGCTAATATCCAGAATCTACAAGGAACTTAAGCAAATTTACAAGAAAAAAACAAATAACCCCATCAAAAAGTGGGCAAAGGATATGAACAGACACTTCTCAAAAGAAAACATTTATGCAGCCAACAAACATATGAAAAACAGCTCATCACCACTGGTCATCAGAGAAATGCAAATCAAAACCACAATTAGATACCATCTCACGCCAGTTAGAATGGCAATCACTAAAAAGTCAGGAAACAACAGATGCTGGAGAGGATATGGAGAAATAGGGATGCTTTTACATTGTTGGTGGGAGTGTAAATTAGTTCAACCATTGTGCAAGACAGTGTGGTGATTCCTCAAGGATCTAGAACCAGAAATACCATTTGACCCAGCAATCCCATTACTGGGTATATACCCAAAGGACTATAAATCATTCTACTATAAAGACACATGCACACGTATGTTTACCATAGCACTATTCACAATAGCAAAGACTTGGAACCAACCCAAATGCCCACCAATGACAGACTGGATAAACAAAATGTGGCACATATGCACCATGGAATACTTATGCAGCCATAAAAAAGGACGAGTTGATGTCCTTTGCAGGGACCTGGATGAAGCTGGAAACCATAATTCTCAACAAACTAACACAGGAACAGAAAACCAAACACTGCATGTTCTCACTCATAAGTGGGAGTTGAACAATGAGAACACATGGACACAGGGAGGGGAATATCACACACCGGGGCCTGTTGGAGGGTTGGGGGCTAGAGGAGGGATAGCATTAGGAGAAACACCTAATGTAGATGTCAGATTGATGGGTGCAGCAAACCACCATGGCGTGTGTATACCTGCACATTCTGCACATGTATCCCAGAACTTAAAGTATAATTAAAAAAAAAAAAGAATTCAATTCCATTGTCTTTCATATTTGGCCAACACTCAATTATATAAAAATTATAGCTCCACACACTTATATATTTTTTTTAAAAAAGAGGGCTCTTTCAAGATTATCCGGGTGTTCAGGTTCCTAGGTTTTTCCTGCCTCGCTTCCACTTCCCACATGTCACTGAGTGTTGCCAGGATGGAGAACAGGGGTATCACCCAAGGGAAATCTCTCAGAGCCTGGGGCCTTTAAATTTTGGATGAACCTGGGGAGTAGGTTTGGGAAAGCAACTCATCCTGCATTCCTAGGAGAGGAAGAACAGTTTCTCCTTTTTTTCCTTTGTTTTCTTTCTATAAATATTCTCTATCGCGGCCGCCTCTTACAACCCTGGCCTCTCACATCCCCAAGACGTAGTTACGAGGCAAGTACAAGAAACAGCATCCCTGACAGGGCCGGCCTGGGACAGGATGAACAGGGCATGTATGTGAAGGCAGTCTCTGAGGACGGCTGCTCCTAAGGATTTAATGAGTTGGCTCACTGAGCAAGGCTTCTGATTCAACACAGCGCATTAGACCTGCACATCAGGGAAATAGTTCCACTGATTGCTATTTTAGCATTTCAACGTGAAATGTACCACTATCATTAATATCTAGGACTCCCTTGAGAAAGAGGCCGCCGAGGCTTCACGGCTTCAGAGCAGACTGTGGGAAACGGGAACAGCCAGGGGCTGGTCAGGTGGGGTTCGGGGTGCTGTGGCCTAGAGGAGCCTGGAATCTTCCAGAAAAGGATCCAAGAAGCTATCAAAAGCTTCCTGGGGCCATGAGCTTTAGCAACTGCCTAGGAGGCACCAAGAAGGCTGTTTTACAACAGCAGAGTCAGGCTGCAGGTAGGCTGATGCCGAGAGTGGAGGCTTCTAAACATGAATAATGACCGCTATCTGCTGTCAACAGAAAACATTTGGAAATCTCTCAGCATCAGATAGGAGCTAAGTGCTAAAATGACTGAGCTAACTCTTGAAAAATGGGTGGGATTTATTCAGGAAAGGATTCGGAGGGACATGATACTTGCTCAGAATGACCTTGCATATGCATAAGAGAAAAAGCTTTCTCCAGATGTAGAGATGGGGATAGTGGAAAAGGAAGATTAACACCCAGACACCCAGAGCAACATCCACAGACAAAAGAGAAGAGCCAGGAATTGCAGGCATCAGCCTAGTGTTTGCCCAGCTGCGTGTGTCCGGCAGCTGTCAAGTGCTCATTCACTAGCAGGAGAAAGGCAGCCTCCATAGGAGCCTCTCTAAGAGGCTTGAGTACCATCAAAGGCCACCAACAATGGATATTTTCCCTGTCATTTCTATTTTCAGAGAAAATGAGACATTGTGGTGCTTCATGCTATTCCATTATTGAAATGATTCTCAATGTAGAAAACAAAGTCTGAGTTAGAATTCCACTAGATCGGGGATATTATCCACAGCACCTTAGAGATCAAGGCATCCTAAAAGGAAGGTGTTTCATTACCTGGCTTTTTTCCCCCCGAGAGAATGAAGAGGGGAAGGTGGTAAGCTGTGACAAGCCAAGCGGGGGTGGGGGGCAGCAGAGGTCTGCGGGACACCTGCAGCGCATTTCTGTTTTGGAGCTTCACAGGGCTATGTCTTTTCAAAGCTCTATTGAGAAATGACAGGCTCCCACCCTCAGGCCAACAGCTGGAGCTGGACTTTTATTACTGGGAAATAGTGTTGCATCTGAGTCATTCAAGGTTGGCCTTCCTGGGGACTAAAACAGCCTCCACTCGCATGCCTGTGGAGGATGTCAGTGAAGCAGATCATCTTATCACAGTCGGTCAGCTGGGAAGTCAGTGGCGTGGGATTACACAGGGGCAGAGAGGGCAGGCAGGGCCGTGAAAAAACCTGGCACATGTATAATCACGTGTTAGGGGAGCATGTCCACACGTAGAAGACCAAAGACTATGGCAATGAGATAACCTGGCACCAGCTTCCATGGCACCATGGAAGTGCTAAATACTGTCATAAATAAAAACAGCATTAGAAAAATGTCACGCTTTCAGATGACGATGAGGAGCTAACACTTGAGGACATTTCCTTTTTAATTGGAAAAAGCTGGAGTATAGGCTGTAACGTTGCGTAGGCTGTAACACTGCGCTACTCGGCACAGAATGAATCCATCACTTGCTGTCCTTCTGGTTCCTCACCCACTTCCTATGACATAGCTGGTGGCTATGCGTGTAGAGGGGAGGCTGGGGCCTCAGTGCAAAGCACAATTGTTTACAACCTTCCTGGAAATGGCTGTTCTCTGGCTGGACGCTGGGGCCATTTCCATGATGCCCAGGACAGCCCCCACCACAAAGAACCATACAGCTCAAAATGTCTACAGTGCCGCTGCTGAGATACCCTGCTTTTTCAGAAAGACAGAGTAGCAGTGGAGGAGAAGGGCTCCAAGTATTGGACAATGGGGTCCTTATCTTAAGTCTTAATGAACCTTGGGATGCAGAGAGAAACAGCTCTAATGTGGGGATAGTTTCTGCAGGACTCACAGGGGGATCTCCAGCACAATGACTGATTTGTTCATTTTAGTTAATTTCCAAACAGGCCTGTACATACTACGTTATTTACAGATTAGCATTGTGAAGCGCCTTCTGCTGCCACGCACTGCCATAAATGGAACGCTTGTAGAACATATGTAAATAATTAAATGTGATTTGCAGGCTGGGTGTCCCATGTTTACTGATTAGTAACAGAAATACTCAGAGTGTGTGTGCCCGTCTACCTTAGTCACTGTCCCAGGCTCAGATAGCACCTCCACCTCAGGGACTGCAGCAAGCTCTCTTCATGTGTGCCTTATTCCTCTCTGTGGAACCCAGCAACCATACACTGGTTTCACAGTCAATCCCATGCTCCTGACCGCACTCTCCTGCTGCAGTTCCCCAAACAAAAACAACGATCCAAAGGCACGTACAGTGGCACATGCCTGTAGTTTCAGCGACGTGGAAGGCTGATGTGGGGAGTTCAAGGATGTAGTGCATTCTGACAGCACCTGCGAGTAGCCATTGTACTCCAGCTTGGCAACTAGATGACAAGCACCATCTCTGAGCAACTAAAAGTGAAACAGAAGGAGACACGTTCCATTTGTATGGTGACTTGTGGGTTACCAAGTGCTTTCCATTCCATAGGCTCCTCTCATTCTCACAGATGCATGATGTAATTATTACAACCCTTTCATATGAGAAGAAACAGGCCAGAAAAAGTTGAGAAAGAGAGTAAGATGGGTGGGAGCAAATACTCAGTATTTGATGCCACACTGAAGAAGCACAGGAGAAAACCCACAGCTGCTTCCAGGCCACCTACCTCTCTAGCAAACATGGAGTTGCTTCTATAATGCGTAACTGGAGTCGTCTTCTTCTTTTTTTATTTATTTATTTTTTTGAGACGGAGTCTCTCTGTTGCCCAGGCTGGAGTGCTGTGGCGCAATCTCAACTCACTGCAACCTCCACCTCCCAGGTTCAAATGATTCTCGCACCTCAGCCTCCTGAGTAGCTGGGATTACAGGCACCTGCCACCATGCCCGGCTAATTTTTTTTGTATTTTTAGTAGAGATGGGGTTTTACCATGTTGGCCAGGCTAGTCTCGAACTCCTGACCTCAAGAGATCCACCTGCCTCAGCCTCCCTGAGTAGCTGGGATTACAGGCACCTGCCACTATGCCCGGCTAATATTTTTTGTATTTTTAGTAGAGACGTGGTTTCACCATGTTGTCCAGGCTAGTCTTGAACTCCTGACCTCAAAAGATCCACCCACCTCAGCCTCCCAAAGTGCTGAGATTACAGGTGTGAGCCATCGTGCCCAGCCCTGAGTCATCTTAAAGGCCTTCTCAGCTGTGTGAGAATGAACTAATCCCTTTAAAGGCTTCAGTTGAGCCACAATACTGAAAGCACTGTGAGTATAGTTCTTGAACTCACTCCCATCTCACCCTCCTAATTGGTGTGTATACTCTGCACAGACCCTGAATTGAGAGTGTATTAATACTGCTTTCATGAACTCTTTATCCAGGAAGTTACTCCATTGGCTGTAAAATCAAGACAACCTCTGATTGGGATCCCAGCTCTCTCCTACCTGGTAAAGAACATTCAGAAAGAACACTCGTTAAAGAACACGTGATGTCCCCCAAATAGCTCCAAGGTGCTTCACTTCCTCTAGAGTTCAGGTGCTGCACTGAGAAGCAGCATATGGACCTACAGGGTTGGAGGGATGGGAGCCAGGAGCTCCAAACTGAAGCTTAAATCTTGGCTCTGATACTTGTCTCTTGCCCTCATTATCATCAATTTCTTTCTGTGTTCACTCATAAGATCAATTACTGCAAGGCAAATTTAGAGGCTTGGTGAGGGTCTTGCTAGGAATTTCTTTCCATGGGGGACCCAGTGCACAAGTGGGGTCTGCACACAATGGGTGCCTCTTGGTGAGGGGGTGGGACAATTCCAAATACACCCCAGTGTCCAGCGTTCACCTTGTCCTATAGGATCAAAGCCTGTGTCCTCAATGACACAGTGGATGTGTCCAAGTGAGCTGGGCACGGAGGGTGCACAGTGGCGGCAACTCCTATGGGAAAAGCACTGGGCTGGCAGGAAAGGGCAAGATGCCATCCCGGGGTGAAGCATCCCTGAGCTCAGGCCACCCAGAGCATCAGAGCCATGATGCCCATAGTAGGCGCCGTCAGCAGCTCTCAGCATCACAACCCAGCACAGGACAGGTCCACAAGGAAGCATGCGTAGGTGAGAAGGTGGATGCCCTGGAGCAGCTGGGCCACCCCAGGGAAGTGTCCATGCAGAGCTGGGGGGAGTATGGTGCGTTCCTGCAGAGCAGATGGAGATTAACTGCTGGGAGATGTTGTGGGCAGTGGGACAGTGTGGCTAGCAGGAGCGAGGACTCTGGAGTCTGGGCATGACTCTATGGTGAGACTCACACAAATCACTTCTCTGTGCTTCAGAAATCCCAGCTGCAAAATCGAGCCAATAATACCTATCTCATCATCTCTCATGCCTTCAGAGAAGACAAAATGCATTAACTCTCCTAACTTGCATTAGCACCCTGCCCAGTACCTAGTGGGCACCGCTGTAAGTGTTCACTGGTACTGTTATTGTTATTTTCACCCCTGAACTAGTATATTTCAGCAATCAATATCCAGGCCACCTTGGCTTCAGATATAAACTAAGCACATTTGAATTGCAGAATCTCATATAATCACTGGAAATAAATTATGTTGGCTAAGGGATTTCAGTGATATTGGTGATATTGCTTCAAATAAATCATAAGTGTGAAATAATAATTAACAAAAGAGAAATAACTAAAATGCAAAATTTAATTAAAAATATATTTGTAAAGTATGTTTGACCTCATGATGTTTTAACAGCAATAGTTCTCTGCTCAGAGGCTCCACATCAAGCGGATCAACTACTATTGTCTGGTGCAAAATCCTTCATAAGCCCGGCCTGATGACCAGGGTTGGGCTGGCTGTAGAAGAATCAATCACTCGGCAGCTTGTTCAAAATCACAGATTTCCAAATCCAAGATCTAGAGAGTCCATGTCACTGGCTTGTGATGGAGCTTGGGGTCTGTATTCTGATCAAGTTCCCTCTGTGATTCTGAGGTTTGGACTCACGGGACCAGAGAACCTGGGGTCTCCTAAAGATGGCAAGACATTTCAGAGAAGCAGGGAGCTGGAACCTGGAGGAGAGCCCATACGCCAGGCCCAGGTGGGAGGGTCCTTGCCACACTGCATTAGAATTTAAGGTCCCAGAAACTTCTGCTCCTTTGTAGGCTATCATTTTTTTCCCCTATGCTTTAAACTTAGATATTTTTTCTCATGTTCCAAGACTGTGATTTTAGCATGATTTTAATCTCCTATGTCAGATATTGCGTCCTGTTTACTTTATTTATCAGATTCTGATTTCTGAGTTTCCTTAGTCTGGCAAGTGGACCTTAATTTCCTTTACAAGATGACCCACTGTGACATGACAGCTGGCCCCAGTGTGGGGCCTCATCTCCAGCGGGAGCTCAGGAGGAGAAGTTGAGATGATGTCCTGGATTTCTGAAGAGAATATTTCCTCAACATGCTGTGGGTGGGAGGAGTGGGTAGATGGTAGTTGGAGTGACCTCAGACCACAACAGTGACCTCCTGCCACAAGGCAGCATGCCAGGGCTTGGCAGAGCACACTTCGGTCTGGCTTGTTTCCTTATCACTTTTCAAGATCAAATTTGCCTTAAATTTTCTATCCTCTTGGAAGCTTACTCTACTCTGAGTCAATAAATTTTCTATTACAAACAAACCTGTTGCTTCTGTAAAATGTAGCCATCTTCTCCTAACCTCGAAGGATGGAGCATCAGCTAGAATCTGCCTCATCACCTTTCACATATTTGAAGACAGTAATCAAACCATCTCATACTCTGTGGTCAGTGAAACTATTTTGACTTCCTACTAAAACATCCCATTATATCTAGATGGCTTTCTTCAGTGGGAGACACAGTTTTCCAAGAAGGTATGTCTCAAACCTTAAATCTAAAAAATATAAGTGTCTTCTTGTCACATCCATATGAACCCATTCCATCTCCATAACATATCAACATTTTATTTAAAGATAATTTATATAAAGGTAGTCTTTTGCTCACGTGCATTTGGCATCTCATTTAAGATGAATTTCAATGTACTCGTCCTCCCTAATTTTGCATGCATGTATTTTTCTTTCTTGAGGACTATCTATCAAATCTATGTCAGTTTTGTAAAGTCAAGACATTTCCCCCAACAAATTGGTCAACTGAAGCGTATCTTTAAGACCTATCTGGAGAGTCAGTGTTCACCATCACCTGATGTGCTTTAGCACTAACTATGTAACAATGACTTGTTGGGTCTCCTACAGTACACCTAAGGACATACTCCCCATTTTAAAGTTATACAACCATATAGCACATATGCAAACACACAATTATGAGCCATTCTTACTTTGCACATGAATATAATCATACTAAAAGGTTAGCAAATTGGATCCATCATTGTATAAAAACAATAATGTATCATGACCAAGTAGAGCTTATTTCGGAATTGTAAGCGTGTTTCAACATGAGGAAATCTACTAATGTAATACAACATTAATATATTAAAGAAGAAGAATATCATCCGAATTATGCACCCCAATTCTATACAAATTCAACATCCTTTTTTGATAAAGCTTTAGCAAGCTAGGAAAAGAAGGAAACTCCCTGCCTTCATAACAGTGGTTTCATAGAAACCTAAACCAAACCCCATTTTAAAAATTAATTTTAATTTTAAGTTCCGTGGTACATATGCAGGATGTGCACATGTTCTGGAGAAGAGAATGCTGCACAGACAGGCCAAGAAGAATCTGAGCAGACTGGCCTTGCTGGGTTTAGGTAATGCCCTTTTTGTCCAATCACATTTCTGCACAGCTGTCCAAGCTTTAATCATGGACAACCAATGACACTCCATAAAAGGCCCAAAGGACACAGTTCCGGGAGCTTCTAGAGAGCTGAACATGTGCAGGTAGATAGGAAGGTGAAGAAGAATTCATCCACCTGCCTGGAGAGTGGCACACCCCAACTTCACAGGGATGGAAGCTCCTGTGCTCAAGACCCTTCCAGGCCTGGCCCTATGCATCTCTTCATCTGGCTGTTTATTTGTATTTGTATCCTTTAAAATATCCTTCATAATAAACTAGTAAATGTGTTTCCCTGGATTCTGTGAACTGCTCTAGCAAATTAATTGGCCCCAAAGAGGGAATCGTGGGACCCCTCACGTAGAAGCCAGTTGGTCAGAAGTTCGGGTGGCCCAGACTTGTGGGCCTCAACCTTCAACTTGTGGGTTCTGACACCATCTCTGGTTAGTGTCAGAAGTGAACTGGAGGACACCCAGTTAGTGTGCAGAGCTGCTTGCTTGCAGGAAGAAATCCCACATATATTGGGGCCACAGAAGTCTTCTGTGTTGATGATTGTTGTTGTTTTTGTGTGAGAAGAGAGGAAAAACATGGTTTGAGAGTTTTTCCCTAAACAGTATCTATAAAAATTATGTGTAAAATTTGAGCTCTGTAGACTATTTTTTTCAAGTCAAACTATTTATGGCACCCTAGCAGATTAAATAGAAATCCCAGCTGTTGGTTGAAGAGCGGTGGGGCCCTGCCAGGCTCCAACCTCCCCTCCCACTGCATCCTCCACCCTGATCCCCAGGCATATCCAACTAGGTCAGAACTTCATGACTTCAGACCGTGGGCTTAGGGTGAGATGTAAAAGAAGTTGTCTTTTGTAAGTGAAAAAACTGAAAGGAAAGTGTCTTGGAGGATCTTTCTATGTGGTGGAACCTCTCGGTGAAGTTAACCAGTCCCAAATAATCAAGTGTTTCCCTAGAATACTGAGAGGATTCTCCCCAGAGTTACCTCATCACCATGTCTGCAGGAAGCAGAGTTGACATCGAGTATGAGAAACTATCTGAAACAAAGGAAATCCCATCAAAACAAAGTTTAAAAAAGCAGCTGGTAAGCATGGCGTTTAATTAAAGAAAAAGAAATAAAGCAGACCAAACAAGAAACGCCTGGATCAGTAATATCTGAACAAGTTACACAAAGAAGAAGACTGAAAAAGCCTTTGAAAATGCCTTAGATATGAACTGAAATAATATTTGCAACTTGAAGTTTATAAAACATTTCAAATTGATCCAACAAAAAAGCTTATTTTAATCATCTTCCCAGGTGCTACGAATATCTCAAGAGTCATTTTGTGATTTCAAGTGCAAGATCCTACGAAGCCCTTCTCAAACACTCTTCTCTGCTTACAGTTTAATAAGGAGCCCGATCTTAGGGGCCACATCATAATGTTTTACGAAGCCCATAGAGGAGTCATCCGCTAAACCTGTGGCAATCATCAAGCTTAGTCCCAGATGGCCACAAAGAGAATGCCCTGAGTCCAGTGTGAGACTGAGTCAGGTAAGAGGACAGGGAGAGACTGGAGGCCACGCAGCTCCTCCCCAGGAGATTGGCTTAAAATAGGCATTAACAGGAGACTTTAAGGGTCAGAGTTTTGGCATTTCTCACCTGTAAAAACGATCATGAAATTCTGAGACGTGGGAGTTGAAAGAGTAGTTGATATCACAAATCCTAACTACCCTCTGTTCTTACTCGTCCCTCTTGGTGACTCCAGGCTACTGCCTCCAGAGGAAAATGGAAAGTGCTGCCAGTCACACACTTTACCCTTTATCAATTCACAACTCTTACTTGATGATACCTCTCAACAACTTGCCACCAGTGTAGACTCACAGCTGCCCCTTTCAAGAAGGACATTTGGAAACACAGTCAACAAGGCTCCCTGGGCTTGGTTACCTGACAACCCAGAACTGTGAAGGTTGCTAAACAAATAGACAGGTGGGTTTTGCCCTTAACAAGCTTATAATCCCACCTAACGTCACAAAGCTCACTCAAGTCAATATCAAAAGAACCCCTTTTGTAGCGCACCATCAATAATATAATATAGACACAATGAAGCAAGTCCAAGTAGAAACAATTCCAGAGGGGCAGAGGCTAAGTAGAGGCACACTTTCTTCTCTAAGCTCCCTAGGTTTGTGTTAGCAACCTTGGCTGCCCACTGACATCACCTGGGAGCTTTTGAAACTTGGGATGTGTGGTCCCACCCACAGAGCTGCTAATGGAATTGATTAAATATCCTGGGAATCAGGATATTTAAAAGCCTGACAGGAGGTTTTAATGTGCACGTGGGGTTGAAAAACCACTCTTCAAGGTGATTCCACTTTGTGGGCAGACAGAGTTCAGCACCACAGCCCATAGTGCTAAAAAAGGGGACATCTGTGCAATGGCCACTGATTTGGGTGATTTGAAGCTGGCTGATGAAATTTTAAGAGCAGTTTGGCATGAGTACTGTTTCTTTGGTGGACAACACCACCTGAGTAACACAGGGTGCCAAAGAGCCAGAAGAGTTTGATTTTGTTTTTGTTCTTTAAAAAGACAGACGTGAGCTATTTGCCTACTGAGGGGAGAGACCCAGTAGAGAAAAGGTTTGAAAAACAGAAGGGGCATCCAATTCATCAAAGCCCCCAAGGAGACGGGGTGAAGCAGGGTCTGGACTAGAGCTTAGATGTGAGGATTTTCCTTTATGAGGACAATTAGGGGAAAGGGAACTAACACTGATTGAGCAGCAACTCTGTTAGGTACTGGGCTAGGCACTTCATAGGCGTGATTTCATTGAATCTTCCCAACAAATCTGCAAGGACCTCTGTAACACAGAAGGTCCTATACCCACAATCCCTGGGTCTTGACTATTCCATGTGAATGATATTTCCAAATTGAATACTCCAAAAGAGCAGTGATCAAAAAAAATGTTCTTGTAGGCCCAACATAATTTATTATGAAAAGAACTATCTGAAAGTAGTATAATAAGTCCAGCTTCAAAATAAAAAAAAAGATTGACAAAATCTGTCAAACATGTAAAAGTGGGTGCCTATACCTAAGAGATTCCAACTTCTCCCCCAAGGTACCTGATGGCCATATTGTGAGCGGCCGTTCCCAGAGCTCTTCTCCCCAGGGTGCACAGGGCGAAGGACAGGGTCACCAAGGGAGAGTCCTCGTCACTGTCCAGGGTCTTTGAAGGCTGAAAGAGCAAGAAGTTAACTCAGCTTTCACACAGGTTCCAATATGTACCAACACACATGCATAAATGTAGAGTGACATTGGCTTTGTAAGTCAGCCACGTGGTCATCCAGTCCCCTCTAAGATGACCTCACAGACAGGGAATGCTCAGCTTCCTGAAGCAGTTTCTCCTGTGGTTGGACATGGAAAAAAAATAAAAGTGGAAAAGTTATTTTAGGAGAGAAAAGGGTCTACAATGTGGGCTGATGATCTGCTTTTCTAGGATTTGAAATATGGCACTTCAGGTCATAAAGATGGGCAGTGATTACAGTCAAATGTGTGCCCACCTTAACACTCTCCAATGCAAAGGAAAGGCATGGTCTAGCAGGGAGAGAAAAAGAACTTGGATCCAATGTGAAGGAGAATCTCTGTTCTCCCTAAAACAAGGAGCCCTGTGGGTTGACTGCTTGACTGTAAGTCCACAATCAACAACCAAATTAAAGGAATCTTTTAGCTCAGGCATGGTGGCTCATACCTGTAATCGCAGCAATTTGGGAAGCCAAGGTGTGAGGATCACTTGAGCCCAGGAGTTCAAGACCATCCTGGGCAACATCACAAAACCCCATCTCCATAAAATTTTTAAAAAAAATTAGCCAGGCGGCCGGGCGCGGTGGCTCACGCCTGTAATCTGAACACTTTGGGAGGCTGAGGCGGACAGATCACCTGAGGTCAGGAGTTTCAGACCAGCCTTGCCAACATGGCAAAACCCTGTCTCTACTAAAAATACAAAAATTAGCCAGGCATGGTGGTATGCACCTCCAGCTACCCAGGAGGCTGAGGCAGGAGAGTCACTGGAACCTGGGGGGCAGAGGCTGCAGTGAGCCGAGATTGCGTCACTGCACTCTAGCCTGAGCGACAGAGCAAGACTCTGTCTCAAAAAATAAATAAATAAAAATAATAAATTAGCCAGGCATGGTGGCATGTGCTTCTAGTCCCAGCTACTAGGGAGGTTAGGACAGGAGGATCACTTGATCCCAGGAGTTTGAGGCTGCAATAAGCTATGATCATTCTGCTGCACTCCAGCCTAGGGAGAGTGAGACTCTGTCTCTTAAAAAAAATTTTCCAAAGTCAGCTTTAAAAAAAAAAAGGGAGGGAGAGTGGGGAGATGCAGAGGAAATTTAAAGTCAAAATATCTTTTGCAAGGAAAATAAAATAATTCTATGAACCATCTGAGGAATGGACACAGCCATCATGGAGCTATAGCCGACAACATCAATCAATTCTTAAATATCTCAATTGCTTACAGAGGCCTGGCATGAGTTAAGATTATTATCACACCTTCTTTGTGGTTGGTCTGGAGAAAGCAGGTTCTGCCACCTGCTTCTTCTCCCACCTGTTTTTAATCACCCATAAGAAACTCACAGACCTTGGCTAGTGTCGTGGTTTGGTTTATTCTTTCTAGCACGTGCCACAGACTGCGTCAGCTGCTGAGGAAGTTGTTTCTAACTTGTACCCACATTTTCCAACAACAACCCGTGGACTCAGCTTTTCAAATCCTAAGAAGCAAAGTAAACCTGCTCCCTTCACTTGCTCCCTCCCTCTTCTCCTCCTCCTCTGCCCCTTTCTCCTCTTTTTGTAAACTGTCATAATTCTTGATTATATTTCTAAGAGGCAGGATTCACTTTCAGAAGTGTTCTCAGCACATACACAATAACAGCACAGATACACAAAATAATGATGACAGAAGTTAAGTTGGACTATCTGATTGCTAAATAGAATTTTCATGTCCATGATTCAATATGTTCAGTAAATCCCCCTGATTTCAGCACAGACACACTTGGTAGGGAAATCCCAAAATGTAATTTTAAACAAAGGAGCTTCAAATGTTTAAAAGTTATAATAGAGGCTTAAAACTTTGCTGGCCCTGAGCACTGCATAAAGGGATCTATACCTTTAAGTGTCCTTCATTGGAGCCATGGTATATTGATTCTCCTATTTAATTTTGCTTACCTTCAATAAACATCTATCCAAATAGTGCTTTTTTTTTCTATCCTCTATGTTAGAAGTCTACCATAGAATATAAGAAAGAGATGGACATGACAATGTTCTTTATTTATTAAACTTACATTCCATGCCTCAGCCCCCACCTCCCTGACCTACCTCTTGTCTTTTCCGTGCACAGTGTTGAATCCATTCTAGATAAACATTGCAGAAGCTAGCTCGTGTGATCCCCTGGAGACACGGGACGTAGTCATCATCAATGTTAATGTTGAACATTGCAAGGTCACGCTCAATGTAATGCCACTTGGCAAAGGGCTGCAGGGACTTCAGAAGTGATTCATTTTTGATCCAGGAGAGGAGTTTGGGAGATGTTACCATATAGTATATTATACTCTGCAGAGAAAAAGCAAGATTTTGAGCCCTTACAGCTATTCTAAAGCCAGGAATATTTTATTTATTAATTTAATCTTAGAAAGTAAATCAACCTCAGGAAAGTAAGAAACATGAAATCCCTACATGTGGTATCATTTGTATGTTCTGCTGGATGTAATGCACAGAACTCATTTGAGACATTCTAAAATGTTCTTTTTTTTTTTTTTTTTTGAGACGGAGTCTTGCTCTGTCGCCCAGGCTGGAGTGCAGTGGCGCGATCTTGTTTCACTGCAAGCTCCACCTCCCGGGTTCAAGCCATTCTCCTGCCTCAGCCTCCCAAGTAGCTGGGACTACAGGCGCCCGCCACCACGCCCAGCTAATTTTTTGTATTTTTGTAGAGACAGGGTTTCACCACGTTAGCCAGGATGGTCTCGATCTCCTGACCTCGTGATCCACCCACCTTGGCCTCCCAAAGTGCTGGGATTACAGGCGTGAGCCACCGTGCCCGGCCTAAAATGTCCTCTCTTAAGGGTTATCTTCAACCTCAGGAAAGTAAGAGACATGAAATCCCCACATGTAGTATCATTTGTATTTTCTGCTGGGTGTAATGCACAGAACTCATTTGAGACATTTCTAAAATGTCCTCTCTTAAGGGTTATCTTAGGGAAGAGGAAAGTGAGAAGAACGTAATGCTAACAGAATGTAATGGAACAGAATTTCTATGATGAGGAAGAATGACAGTCAGCCCCATCCTTTCTGAGAAAAGCACACAAAAGCACCCTTTGCTGTGGTTGCTGTAGGCTTTGGTGGGTCCTAGGCTAGGTTGATTCAGCTGAAAGAGATTGGGGTAGACCTGCCTCCAGAGACCTAGCCAATGAGTATTTAATGAACTAAAATAACAGGGTTTTCAGTTTGTTTGTTTGTTTTTTGAGACAGCCGTGTCTCTCTCTGACGCCCAGGCTGAAATGCAGTGGCACAGTCATGGCTCACTGAAGCCTTGAACTCCCGGGCTCAAGCGATCCTCCTGCCTCAGCCTCTAGAGTAACTAGGGCTACAGGTGCAAGCCACCATGTCTGGCTAATATTTTAGTTTTTTTTTTTTTTTGTAGAGACAGGATCTTGTTGCCCAGTCTGGTCTTGAACTCCTGGGCTCAAGCATCCTACTGCCTCAGCCTCCCAAATTGCGAGGATTACAGGGGTGATCCACTGTGCCCAGCCAAAACAACACAGTTCTTGTGGAAAGTATTGACGATGTGAAATTGTTGTAACCTTCACACACTTAATCCTGAGTGCCCAGACAGTGGACATCTGTGATACGTTCACAAGTAACCCATGTTTCCTTCTTAATCAGACACTGTACTTATGAGTCCCACTTGGGCAAAATGCCTCCCTTGGGCTTGATTATTCTGAGTAACAGCTTTGTGGAAAGCCATTTTGCAGTTTTTGAATAAATTCCTCCATCAAAAAGGCTAGCACCTGGCCTCAAGAAATAGAAATGGGACAGAGGAAATGAAAATCCAAGCCTGACAGGCTTGGATCAGGGTGTGCTGCTGTAGAGTCCCTGCCAGCATGCACTGCAGTTCCATTATAACAGAAAAATGCAGGTGGTGCTCGGGGCTATTGAGGCTGAGGGGCACCCCCGGAATGAGGCTGCACATCTCATCATGAAATCATGAGGGGCTAGAGGGCTCACAGTGTTTGATGAAAGGAGGCAGGGATGTATGCTCCTGTTAGAAACAAATGCTTAATTGATGCTCTTCTCTGTTTATAAAAACATATTCTTTTTAAGTGAGAAAGCAGAAAATGAATATTGGGTGGACGGAAACAAAGTCTTCAGTGACTGACACTTGTAAGTGGAGTGGGCTGAGAAACCCTTTTCTAGGGGAGCCCCCACCCTCCCTCTCTGGCTCTTCCCTCCCTCTGGCTAGGAAATAAGACCCAGAGCTCAAGGCCTCAGTTTAGTTGGGTATCTGGTTTCAAGGTTGTTTTTTAGGACTTTAGCAGGTGAAGAGACAGTCTCTGATTTCCTCTAAACAACTGCAAACGCATGACTTAGGCTCTCTGCTGTGAGGACTAAGGACAGCCTGGACTTTGGGGAGGTTCATCTGTGGTTCATGGCTTATGCTCTTCCTTCTTTTGGGCACATCTTCTATTACGCTCCATAGTCTACTTGTCTCAAAAATGAGGAAGTGGAAAAATGAAATCTGCAGACAATAACTAGAATTCAATAGCGTACCTGTTCTCCCATCCTCTGTAACACCCCACCATAACCATCCCGGTCTCAGGAAAGCCCTTCAATATAAGGAGGAAGGAAGAGAGGGAGTGATGGAGGAAGAGGTCAAGGAAGCTGAAGGAAGAGGCAGGAAAGAAAGACATGCTAATGATGCCCATGTTGCATGGCTGTTCTGAGGTTTAGAATGAGACAATGTATATGAGGAACTTAGCACATGGCCTGGCCCGTTGATATGTGTGTACGTGGAAAAACAGTCATGTCTTTGACATCTGTGACTTACCTACCCAGCAAGCAGGATGAGCGTGGGACTCAGAGGGGAGGCAGGCAGTGGCAGCAGTAGCAGCAGCCCAGGAGAGGTTGAGGCAGAGGGGCGAGGGAACAGGGATGGCATTAGGGGACAGGAGAACCGTTGTGTCTGTGGTGGTCACCAGAGTGCACATCTGATATTCACAAATAGAAATTTTGAATCTGGAGGGTTTTCTCTTGTCTCCTTGCTGGCTGGATCATTTAAAGACAGTTTAAGTCGTCGGCCCAAAGTTGCAAGCAAAAGAGAGTAACGATGCCCATGTCCATGAGCACCGCTTCTCAGCTGACCGTTACAAAGGGAAGAAAGAAATTTGGTCTCTCTAAACATCTAGCTCTAGTGAACATCTGGTCTAGTTTTTCCCCAACATGGCCTAATCACATACCAGATAGGAATAACAAACAAAGACTGAAAGACAAAAGTTTACGTTTTCATTCATTGCTAGGGAGGAATTAAAACAACCCCACAACCGATGAAGTCAGAATAGACAATGAGGACTTTGAATCCCAGAGGTTAACATTTCCTCCTCTCCGTCTGGCAAAATCCTGCAGTGCTGACTTCAGAACAGAACCCAGCTTGATGCTCAGTTTTCTAAATCACAGCACCGACACTTCTCACTGGGAGAAAACAGAACCATCCCAAATGCTTGCAAGTCATACCCTATCTCCATTTAATTTAGGCAGAACTTCTGTCACGGAGACATAGTCAATGAACACTGTAAAATCCTTCAGCATCTGTCAGGATGAAGTAGATACAACACTAAGTAAAACAGATAAATCGGGGCAGTGACAATGAATTGATGGGGTAAAGCTAGACTGTGCTGAAAGCAGGACCCCTCCTGAATAAATTCATGATATCTGGCTCCTCCAGCAGGGATTCTCCTGGTTCCTCATTTTAATTGTAGATCAGCATATTCTTTCAGACAACTCATTCTAGGAAGGGGGGCCTGGCAGTCAGGCCAACCTGTCGGGTTGTTCGCGCCTCTTTCTGCAAGGCCAGTGATAAGCGTGTCTCCTTTCTAAAAGAGCTGCCCAGAAACAATGACAGCAGGAGAGCCAGGCCCACACAGAAAGCAGCAGATTCCTTGACTGCTAAGCCGGTTTTAAACACTAATAAATTGAAGAGAGATGGAGGAGACATGAGGGAAAACCTCAAGTCACCAGGAAGGAAATGATTTCAAATATATTCATAGAGGGTGGGGGAACTGACCCAGTTTATTAGGAGATTTTAAAAAATTCCTTTTGTAGTAAAGGAATTATTTCAAATTTTTCTTCCTTTTCAATTTGCCTTTCCAGTAAGAAAATAATAAAGAGAATGAAATCAAACTCTTGAAACTTTAAGTCATTCAGAGCTACAAAGGCAACTTTGCTCAGCTAGCAACCATGCCAAAGAAGAAAATCATCTTTTTTCTTAAACCCCAAAATGCTGTTTCTTCTGTTCTAATAGGCGGTTAGCCCTCCTGAAATTTCCCTTAACTAGCTGCACCGGGGAATGAGTGCAGGTTCCGAGCCACCCCTTACTGAAGGGCAGAAAAGCACTGAGTGCTGTATTCGGAGGCAACCTCGCAGGATAGGCCTGGCAGTACCAATGTGAATTAAACACGGGGGCACCGTGAGGCCCCATCTGCCCAAAAATCTCAGCCCCATCCTGAGTGCTGACTTGGGAGTTAAGAAAATTCTTGTTTCTGTGGGGCACAATTATGTCTGTAGTAGCTCCAAAGCCTAGTTGTATATCAAATCACTTAGGAAACTTATTAAACAATGTAAGTCCTTGGGTCCCGGGAGGTGGAGGTTGCAGTGAGCCAAGATCACACCATTGCACTCCAGCCTGGGCAACAGAGTGAGACTCTTTCTCAAAAAAAAAAAAGAAAGAAAAGTCCTTGGGTCCCACTCCAGGCCCATGGAATTCGAGTGTGTAGGTAGGACGAATGTGTAATTAACTAGCTCATCGGGGAGGAGGGGAGTCTGCTCCAGGTTTGCCCTGGCTCTGGCTTGTGAGAGGCACCATGCTAGGTAGCACACCCGTGCACTGCCTGCCTCTGCTAGCCCACCTGCAACTCCCATTTTGCCTTCACTCTCCTTTCTTAAAAAACAGAGTGGAGGGCCTGGTTTCCCCACAAGCCAGCTATTACCCGGCAGGTTCTGGGGGAGCCTTCCTGAGCCCTCTTCCATTTGCACATGATCCTGGATTTGTCAAATGGCAAATTGTCATCTTAGAAATCATCTAGGGGACTGGGAGGCACATTTCCCGCAGTTAGGAAAAAAGAAAGGTGAGTATCAACTACCAGTCCAAGGAAAGAAGGCATCAAAAAGCTCGTCCAATCATGGAACCTCCAAGGCTTCTGTAAAAGCCAACAGGGTTAGGCCAGGGAGGATGGACCCAGACAGGGCATCTCACTCTCACCCCTCCTCCCTTCTCTCCCACTCACGGTGATCTGCTGGCCCCATGGTGACGGGTTGGGCCTGTCCACATGTCTGGCTCATGGAAAGACAGGGATGTGGCTCAGTATTGAACCCTGTTCCCACTATTCGTGCTGCAGCAGGCCACCAGATCCTTGACTGAATTAGGATCTCTTCTGTCCAGACTGTATGGCCCAGACTCCAAATCGATGTTCCCTGGAACCTTGTTCATTCAGTATAAAAAAACAAATTGGGCCATGCAATAAATAGGTCATCAAGCAGAGCTCTGAGGACCCAAAGAGGACTCAGTTGTGGCTTCTGTTTAGGGAACTGCCATAGAGTGAAGTAGGAAAGTTTGCAGAGGAAGGGGAGATGAATGCTGGGCATGACCCCAGGCAGTCAGCTGGTGAGGAAGAGCTGTTGGGACTGAGCTTGGAAGAGAAGCTGCGGGCATGTGGAAGGGAGAGGAGAGTCCCTGCAGGAGGAGCAAGCAGTGTGCATGCGTGTGGGGCAGGGAGCACAGGTAGTGTGTGCACAGTGTGTACACGAAACAGTGAGAGATGGGGGAAGGGGAGTGGGAAACACAGCCAGTAGCAATAGTGGAGGTCTCTGGGTAGCAGATGAAAGAGTCTAGCCTAATTCTTTCTTTCTTTTTCTTTTTCTTTTCTTTTTTCTTTTTTTTTTTTTTGAGACGGAGTCTTGTTCTGTTGCCTAGGCTGGAGTGCAGTGGTGCGATCTCGGCTCACTGCAACTTCTGCCTCCCGGGTTCAAGCGATTCTCCTGCTTCAGCCTCCCGAGTAGCTGGGATTACAGGCGTGTGCCACCATGCCCAGTTAATTTTGTATTTTTAGTAGAGACGGGGTTTCTCCATGTTGGTCAGGCTGGCCTTGAACTCCCGACCTCAAGTGATCTGCCCGCCTCGGCCTCCCAAAGTGCTGAGATTACAGGCGTGAGCCACTGCACCCGGCTGAGTCTAGCCTAATTCTTGAGGCAACAGGGAGATGTCAACTCCAGGGCTTATCTACGTGGCTGTCCAGACCACACCACTGGTCCTTGCTGCCCCCTTGCAGCCACTTGCTTCACGGGCCTGTGAGTCCCCTTGCTCAGTCAGCCCCTGGATCTAGCTGTTCCTGCAACCACCCTGTCCTGCCTCCTGAAAACTAAAGGAAATACTCAACTGACACTTTCCTTGTTGAGGGAGATAACAGAGATGGCTAGTTACCATTTATCATCTGTTTTCTCCTTCCTCCATGAACACACGATTTCATTCTGGGCTCATGGCTGCCCAAAGTACACTTTCCAGACCCTCTTCCAGGTGGCATGTGACAGTGTTCTGGCTGATGGGATACAGCAGGAGGATATTGTGGCAGCTTCCTAGAACCTCTTTAACAGACTGCTGATGCGTGCCCTTGGTCTTCATTTTCTGTATCCTTTCCTCTATCCCTTTAAGCCTGTAACTTAAATTGTGGAACTCAAATTTTGGAAGCTACCATACCAACCATCATCAAAGTCCAAGAGAAATAAGCTTCCAACATGCACGCCACTCTAATTTCGTGGCTCACTGCCAAATCTAACACAACTGGTATATTGAATTGGCCTAGAGTCTAGAAATAGAAGATAGGCCATAACTCCCTGGTATGCTTCCCAAATCTTCCCCCATTTACATTAGGTTGGACAAAACATGTATAGTTTTGTATGAAATTTGAATATAATGTTTTGCATCTCTAGCACATACAAAGATGGTGAGCACAAACGGCTAAATCTGTTGTAAACATGCTGCCACAGAAAAGGGTTTTGCAAACATTTTGTGTAGCAGTCACCTAGGGGATGAGATCTAAGAGCTATTTACCCTTCTGAATTTCACAGCCTATCTTCTGCTTCCATGTAGCTTCAGCAGCTATTGTGGATTTTGGGAATCCCCATTACCCAGGCTGGAGTGCAGTGGTGCAATCAGAGCTCACTGCAGCCTCAAACTCCTGGGCTCAGGCAATTCTCCTGCCTCAGCCTCCTGAGAAGCTGGAACCACAGGTGTGAACCCCATATCTAGCTAATTTTTCAATTTTTTTGTAGAGATGCGGGGTCTTGCTATGTTGCCTAGGCTGGTCTTGAACTCCTGGGCTCAAACAATCCTCCTGCCTTGGTCTCCCAAAGCTCTGGGATTACAGGTGTGAACAACCATGCCTGGATTTATTCCAAATTTCTCAATGCCATTTGTTTGTTAGCTGGTTAAAACTTTAGATGCCATGTTATCTTTTCATTCTGTGTTTCCTTATTTCTGCTGGACCACCTGTCTCAGCATGCTGGCAGGGGGCCTTGTGGTCTCCGATGGATGAGCTTCCTCTTTTTGAACAGCATTAAGATGTGACGTTCCTGTGGTCCATCCAGGACTTCCACCATGCCAAGTCCCCCCAAACTCCCAGCATAGGACCCACAGAGAAGATTTCCCCTGCCACACAGCCCTCACCTGCCCCTTCCCCTTCAGAAAACACCTCAGCCCCGATGAACACTACACATCTTCAGTCAGGTCCCACACTTGTTTTCCAGGAGACTTACTCCAAACTGCCATGATTTCTGAGGTTGAATACAGATTGGGCAGATGTAGGCACTGAGCAACTGAAAAAATATGTTATTAGTCTCCATGTGAGCTAGGGGGAAAGGCTGTCACAGCCAATTCTGACTGGATGGTTTAGCTACATTTTGAGTTCTCCTTATGAGCTTAAAATATAACTCTGATTCTAAAGTGGACACTATGCAGAGCATCTAATTTGACCCTTATAACTCAAACATGGAGGCTTAGAAATATATGTAGGGTATTTAAATTAGTCCTCATCATCAGGACAAGCAAATAATGCTGTGGTAGAAGAGACAAAGAAGACCCACATAAGAAAATGAACTGCCTATTGGTGCCTAAGCTTACGATATGACCCAGGGCACAAATCTCAGGTTAAATCAAAGCCCTCTAGGATTTTTCCAAAAGCAATGGTTCCCCAGATGGCTGGGCTTCCAATTCGGAAGCTGAGGATGACACGCTTCAAAATTTAGCTTTCGACAGAGCTCTTTCGGAGCTTCCTGTGCCATCCTAGCATTTCTGCCTTAGGTGTTTGGGAAACAAAGCAATACCTTGATGTAGTAGCGGATGAGGATCCTTCGGAGGTCAAACACCTGCAGCATGGTGGCCGCGTTGTTGTCCAGGATGCTGTAGCCTTCCAGGATGTACTGGGTCCGCGTGATTTCCCAGGTGAGCCAGCGGAGGTGAAAGGCAGCGTTGCAGGACAGCAGGTGAGGCAAGTGGCCTGGTTTGCAGCAGCAGCAGCCTCTGTCCTCCTCGTCGCCCTCCATGATGGCTTCTACCTCCCTCTGCTGGCAGTAGGTTCCTGGTCGAGCACAAACATGAAGGAAGTTTGAAGAGAACGCATGCTAGAGTGTTTGCTTCAATGGATTTCCCCATGCCTTCATCAGAGGGGAAGAGGCTGAAGGGAGTTGAGGAAACAGGAAATTTGTTCTCAAATAAGTCCCCCAAAGAAGTCACAATTCTCATAATCATGAACTCTTTTATTCACTCACATTCAGTCTGAGTCTCTGTAGAAAATATATTTAAACGATTTAAAAATTTTTATGGAGATATGAGCTAAATGTCAATACAGAAGAACATCATTTCGGTGGGAGGCAGTAGTTGACAAACAGGTTTTGGAAAAGGTAGTACATACTAGCTACTTGACTTTAGTCCATTTATTTAACTGGTCCAAGCTTGTTCCCTCATCTGTAAAACAGGCTATTGTAAGGATGAAATAAAATGGCATATGCAAAGTGATTAGTCAACACACAAAAATGGTAGTTGTTCCTATTATTTTTACTAGATTGTGGGCTCCCTAAGGGCAGTGCCTGGCAGGTAGAAATTCAGTAAACACACAAACAAGTAAATAAACAAACTGATGAGCTAGTGAATACATTAGTTTACTCACCAAATATTGAGTGCATCCAATGCACTGTGAATACAGCAATGAAACAAATATATAAAATCCCTGTCCTTGTATAGCTTATCAGTTTAGGTTAAAGAAGACAGACACACAAAAATAATAATAAAGCAAAAAAGGTCTGGAATGACAGGGTGGGAAGAGCTATTTTAAACAGGGGATTGGAGAAGGCCTCCCTGGGGTGTCTGAGTAGAGACCTGAAGGAGGTTGGGGGGAACTCAGCACAGATAACTGAGAGAAGGGTTTTCCAGGCAGACAGATGACCACGTCCAAGGCCTTGAGGTGGGAACATACTTATTTATATGTTCCTAGAGCAGCACGAAAGTCTATAGTGGAGGGCACAAGTGGGAAAGTAGTAGATGAAGCAGAGAGGTAGCCAGGGGCAGACCCTACTTAGATGAGTTAGAGGAACGGTTGGATGGCTTTAACTTAAAAGAAACATGGTCTGACTTATGTCTTAGGAGGACCGCTCTGGCTTGCTGCCCAGAGAAAGGACTGTCGAGGGAACAAGAGTGGGAGCCAGGGCATCAGTTGTGAAGCTGTTAGTGAACCCAGATGCGAGAGAATGATGACTTGGTCCTGGGTGGTTGGAGGAAGTGGTGAGAAATGATTAGATTCTGGATACATTTGAAAGCAGTCTGATGAGAATTGTTGATGAATTTAGACATGGGGTATTGAAAAGATGAGAAAATAATGATGCTAAGGTTTCTGTCCTGAGCAGGATGAAAAATGAAATTACTATTTACAGAGGAGAGGAAGATTGCAGGAGGACCAGCCTTTGAGTAGGAGTGAAGGGAAGATCAGGGATTTACTTTTACATATGTTAAGTTTTAAGTGCCTAATATATCAAAATGGAGATGTCAGGGAGGCAGCTGGATTAAGGAATCTGAAGCTCAGGGGACAAGCCCTGGCTGGAGATTTATAAAATCTAGGAGAATTATTAGCATGTAGGGGCTATTTCAAATCACCTATATGCTAATAAGAGAGTGTACAGAGAGTACGGAGAAGAGGTCTGAGAAGTAAACTCTGAGCATTCCGACATTTAAAGATTGGACAGGTGAAGCGATCCCAATAAAATGATAGAGCAGAAATGGCAAGTGAGTTAGAAAGAAAACTAGGAAGTCCCAAAAGACAAGTGAAAAAAGAGTTTAAAGGAAGAGGGAACATCAGTTACATCAAATGATGCTTACAGGTCAAATTACATGAAGAATTAACTGTTAGATTTGGCAATATGGAGGTGTATGTTGATCTTTGCAAGACGGGTTGTGGTGGAATGGTGGGGGAGGGGTAGTCTTGTGAGAGTGAGTTCAAGAAATAACGGGAGGGGAAAAAGCAGAGACGGTGAATGTAGGCAACAATTTCTAGAAGTTTAAAAAATGTTTTTGACTTTATTATCTTTCCTGGCACCTTATTGCACGGGCTAGGATCTCCTGTATGCTGCTGAGTAGAAGCGGTGAAAGTGGGCATCCTTAATTTTTCCAAAGAAGCATCACTTAGTTTCATTAATTTTCCTCCAATGTTTCTCTATTTTCTAGAGAAACCATAGACATCCAACTCTTATCTTTAAAATTTTCTTCCTTTTACTTGCTTTGGATTTATATTCATCAGTTTTTTCTAGTACAAGGTGAAAACTTATGTCAGGAGTCACTAATGTTTTTCTGTAAAGGGCCAGAGAGTAAATATTTTAAGCATTGTGGGCCACATACGGTCTCTGTTGCAGCTGCGTCTCTTCCTCCTCCTGCTTCTCTTTCTCTTCCCCTTCCCCTCTTCCTTTTAAAAATGTAAAAGCCATTCTAAGCTCATGAACCCTAGTTTGCCAAACCCTGGCTTACATCTCGATTTTAAACCTTTCTTCTTTGCTAATATAAACCTTTACAGCTGTACATTTCTCTTTATGCATTGCTTTAGTTGCATCCCACACATTTTTTATATGCTGCGTTTTGTTTTCATTCAGTTCAGTTATTTTGTGATTAACTTAGTTATTTCTTTCTTGACTCATGAGTTTAGAAGTGTGTTGCTTATTTTCCAAATATTTGGGAATTTTTATGATGTACATTTTTGTAAGTTTCGAGTTTAATTCCAGTGTTACTGGAGAATGAACACTTATTTCAGTCTCTTGAAATTTATTGAGAGCTATTTGATGGCTTAGCACATGGCCTATTTTGGTGAATGTTTCAAGTGCTCTTGAAAACATCTGTATTCTGCTGTTGTTACATGAAGTGTTCTGTAAATGTCAATTAGTTTAAAATGGTTGACAGTATCATTCAAATATGCTAGATACTAATATTTTTGTGTGAATTTTCTATCACTTACTGAAGCTATAGTGTTGATGTGTTCAACTATAATCGTAGATTTTTCTGTTTTTACTTTTAATTCAGTCAGTTTTTGCTTCTTGTAGTTCTGTTACCAGGTGTATGCACATTTAGGACTGTTATGTCTTCTTGATGAATTAACTCTTTGATTATTATGAAATATCCTTCTTTAGTGTGGTGATACACCTCATCTTGAAGTCTGATATTAATAAAGCTAATCCAGGTTTCCTATAATTAGTGTTTGTAAGGAATGCAATTTTCTATCTTTTTATTTTTAAATAGCACAAAACAAAATAGGTGTGAGGGTTCCTGAGACTCTCCAGATCTTTATAGTTAAAACATCTCTTGTAAACAGCATGTAGTTAGGACTTGCTTTTTTATCTAGTCTGATGATCTCCAATTTTTAATTATAGTGATTAATCCATTTACATGTAATGTGGTTATTTATATGACTGGGTGAAAGTCTACTATTTTCCTATTTGTTTTTATTTATCCAACTTTTTAAATTTGTATTCTTTCCAGTCCTTTTTCTTTTTTTTTTTTTGAGATGGAGTCTCACTCTGTCGCCCACGCTGGAGTGCAATGGTGTGATCTCAGCTCACTGCAACCTCCGCTTCCCAGGTTCAAGCCATTCTCCTGCCTCAGCCTCCTGAGTAGCTGGGATTACAGGTGCCCGCCACCAGGCCCAGCTAATTTTTCATATTTTTAGTAGAGATGGGGTTTCACCATATTGGCCAGGCTGGTCTTGAACTCCTGACCTTGTGATCCACCCACCTTGGCCTCCCAAAGTGCTGGGGTTACAGGTGTGAGCCACCGTGCCCGGCCCAGTCATTATTTTTTAACTGAGCAACTTTTGGTATTTTATTTTTTATTCTCCGTCAGCTTTTTAGCCATACCTCTTTTATTTTTGCAGTTTCTCTAAGGGTTATAATATGTGTGTTTTATCTTATCACAATCTACTATGAACCAATTTCATATGAGTCCTCCAATGATGTAAGACATTACAATGGAATATTTATCCTCTCATGTTATTTGTATTATTGTTGTCAAACATTTTACTTCAACGTGTAATTTAAACCCAATGATACATTCTTATCATCTTTTGCTTAAACAATCAATTCTAAAAGATTTTAAAAAGAAAAAAATCTTTGCTCATGTATTTGCCATTTCTCACAATCTTCATTCTTTTGTGTAGAATCGATTTTTCATCTAATATTGTTTTTTAGCCTGAAGAATGCCTTTTAATGTTTCTTATAGTGCATGTCAGTTGGTGATTATCTTAGCTTTTTTAATCTGAAAATATCTTAATTTTGTCTTTATTCTTGAAGAATATTTTTCCTAGATGTAGAATTATGAGTTGATAGTTTTTGTTTTTGATTTTTCTTTATGTACTTAAAAATGTTATTCCATTGTTTTCTGGCTTGCATTATTTCTTTTGATAAGTCAGAGATAATTCACACTGTTGGTTCTCTCTATATAATGCAAATGTGTTTTTAAACTCTCTCATGCTCTTGGTAAGATGATGATTACAAATCTCACATGTGCTTATAATTTTTCTTTACTTTAATTTTCAGAAATTTGATTATTACACATTTAGGTTTGGTTTTCTTTGTGTTTATCTTGCTTGGGATGTATTGAGGGCCTGGGATCTATGGATTGATATTTTTCATCAATTAAAAAAAAATCTGGATAATATGTCTTCAGTTGCTTTTCCACCCCTATTTCACACTTCTCCATTTAGGACTTGAATTACACATATGTTACAATACTTGATATTGTTTCACAAGACATTGGGTCTCTATAAGTTTTCTTTAGTCTTTTCATTATTTGCAACAGATTGGATAGTCTCTACAGCCTTGAGTTCATTGATCTTTTCAGTTGTTGTTGTTAAGCCCATTTACTGAATTTTTTCATTTCAGACATTGTATTTTTTTCAGTTCTAGAATTTTAAGTTTTTGGTGTACTTTTCCTCTCTATTAATATTCTCCATATGTTCACTCATTATGATCATTTTTCCTTTGAAATCCTAAACATAGTATTACTTGGTGGAAACTTTTTTTCTATTAACTCTAAAATCTTTGAGTGTGTTTGAATTTATAGTTTCATTTTCCTGGTTATGAGTCACTTTTTTCTGCTTCTCTGCATATCTGGAAACTCTTGTTATATGCTAGATATCATTGATATTATAGTCCTGGCAGTGTGGACTTTTTGTCTTCCTTTTTAAAAGAGCCATGTTCTGTCAGGAAGTTAATTTTTTTGCCCATCAGGTTGTCAGCTTGATCTTTTTAAAGCTTGTTTTAAATCTTTGGCTGGGAAGGTCCAGAGTAGTCCTTATTCCAGGGGGATAATATCTCTACTCCTAAAGCCTGGTCTTTTAGGGGTCTCAACTAAATTCCCAAGATGTTCAGCAAGGTCTCCTCACTGGCTATTTGGAGCTTCTGTATTTCTCAGCACTGCGCAGCCTACATAATCTTTATTTATATCATGTCATTCCAGTTACCATTCTCTGTCAGGCTATGCCTACGCAAGAGCAGGTTAGTATCCATCTAATCATGAAAGGGGATCTCCATGCAGATTTCTGCAGCTCCTCTTTGCAATTCACTCCTGTCTGGTACTCTGACCTACGAAGTCCAGATACTTCAGCAGCCCAGGACTCGGATTCTATCCCCTTAGTTCAATAAGACCACAGTACTTTGTTTGGGCTCCACCTTCCTATACTGTAAACAAGAAAGCACCTCTAGGCAGAAAGTGGAGGCAGTTATGAAGCTCATTTTGTGTATTTCCTTTCTCTCAATGATAAGGGCCCTGCACTGCCTGTTGTCCAATATCTGAAAAGTATTGATTAATGTAATTTTTCAGTTTTATAATTGTTTATGATAGTAAGAATATTTCAGTACTGGTTATTCAGTCATGGCCAAAAGAATGTCTTTGAATCTTTCTACATGTCTTTGGAGACTTAATTAAAACACAAAACATTTCGCTTCACTCACGCCCACCCCTATTCATTATTCACTTTTTCTGGGATCTCATATCATTATTCACAGTGTCTGGTAATTAGTAGGCACTAGCAAAGTTGTTGATGCAATGATTGAATGGACAAATAAAACAGTTCTTATCCAGATCTCTGTCTGAACAGGCACCAATTGAGGAACTCCATAGCAGTATATTGTATTACCTTACATATGGTGGCAGATAAAGAAAGGCCATGTTTAGACCAAGCCTCTATATAGAACCCAGGAGTGAGATGACCATGATATGCCAGAGATTGAAAACTACAACCTTCAAATCATAATGCACATTCAGAGCTATTAGGATAACAGTCTATGAAATAGGAGTCCAGGTCAGGAAGGGGAAAAGCCAAGCCGGTTGCATACATAAAAAGGGAGACAGTTAAAGTCTGATCCCAAATCTTCAGATTCCATTTGTCTTTCTGCCAGACCTCCTTGCTTTGGCTCTTGGCTGAAAGCATTCTTTTTTTTTCTCAAACATTTCAAGGGTCTCTTAACTCATTCTACAATATAAAACTTTTCTTCCCTCTGGTGAAGATGTATAGAGATGCATACTGGACTATAAACAGTGAGGCATCCAGAGAGTAATGACCACCATAACCTCACTGCTCTGCACACTGGGACCCTTGGACTGCAGACCCTAGGCTCCAGTGGGGGTGGGGTCTCAGCCTGCCACAGTGACACACTAACACTAGCTTGCTGCACATTAATAATATAATTTAGGAAGAAATTCTCTTCCAATGGAGGAAATAAGGCAGTTTTCTTTCTTTCTTTCTTTCTTTTTTTTTTTGAGATGGAGTTTCACTCTTGTTGCCCAGGCTGGAGTGCAATGGCACGATCTTGGCTCACCACAACCTTCGCCTCCCGGATTCAAGAGATTTTCCCTCAGCCTCCCAAGTAGCTGGGATTACAGGCATGCGCCAGCACACCTGGCTAATTTTGTATTTTTAGTAGAGACAGGGGTTTCTCCATGTTGGTCATACTGGTCTCAAACTCCTAGTCTCAGGTGATCCACCTGCCTCGGCCTCCCAAAGTGCTGGGATTACAGGTGTGAGCCACCGCACTCAGCGACAGTTTCCAGAAATATATTACACAAGGAAAAAGCATAAAGAAGGATTTTCACTTGAAGAAGTTAGCAAAACTGGTTAAACAGCAGACCTCAAAAATGTGAGTTTCATTCCAATTTTCCCCTTCCTTATTCTTCTATCCAGTTCTCCCATTTATCACATTGAGCTGAAAGCCAGGGCTTTTTTTTTTCCCTTTTCATTAAACTGGGAGGGCTGATTGCATGAGTATGTGTGTGAGTCTGTGGTCTGTGTATGCATGCACACGTGTGTGTCTGTGTATGTGAGAAGATGGCAAATTTGAATTTCTGACCATCTGAGTGAAATAGCACAGTAGACTATGAGGAACACACGGGTATCTCTAAATTGGTGAAAGGGCAGTTGAGGAAACAGTTTGCCATGAAGGATGGCTTAGACTTGACAGATACATTGTAGCTGCCAACAGTTGAAAAGCTTAGTTCAGGTGAGTCTTGGGTAATCTGCTCTTAGGAGTGAAAGAGTCACACTCAGGATCATATTAAAAAAGAATATGAAAATAATAAAACCCAGTAATTTTGGAAAATGCACTAATTGTGTTGTCCAAACGTAAATCAAGGCCTATATTCTCAGGAAGACTCAGAAGGTTCAAAGCATATTCCCTCCAAAAGAAATGCTGAAGGTCAACCCGCCCACACAGTGTGACCTTTTGAAGCCCTGGCAGAGATGAATGTCAAGCTGGCAAGGCTGTCTCTGTCTGGTATTTCCATTGAAACTGACTTTTGGCACCTTTAATTGTGGCTGTGTTTGCATTGTCACACCTTTGTCACACCTACCAATGCCAAGCCCAGCCAGACTTATTTATTCCCACCTAATTACAAGAAGGAATAAACTTAATCTAAAAGGTATACATAGTATGAAAGCAAAAGAAGAAATTTAAGTGCAAATGAAAGGTAAGAAAAATACGAACACAGAAACAATGTCAAGGGTCGTAATTGCATTCTAGGACACACAGTACATTTACTAAAAGTGATCCACAGATTTCACTCCAGGCTTTCCAGAAGCCAATGTAGAAAGAAAACATAAATGGTTTCTTATGTTTTTAAGGCAAAAACAAACTAATTCCTTGGAAGGATCATAGCTATTTCTGGCAAAGACACCAGAGAGATGATATCCCCAGGATCCTCATAAAGAGAACATTGTGCAATATGGTGAACAACATCCTTAATAACATTGCACAGTAAGTGCAAGCACAAGGTTTGCCAGGCTGTTTTAATATTTCACGGTGCAGGATGCTAGAATATGGTTGAAGTGCAATAAAGCAAAAGTATTTCTATAGGTAGTCAAAACAAGTCAGCCTTACATATGGGGCTCTCCAGAGGCCTGGAATCATCCAAGAGTAGATTCTAGAAACTCTTGAGGACTGGGAGAACTGGATACCTTTCAGGAAATCCTTGAGATGTATAATTTCTGCAATGGACTGAATGTTTGTGTCTCACCCAAATTAATGTATTGAAACCCTATCCTCCAAGGTGATGGTATTAGAAGGTGGGGCTGGCTGAGCACGGTGGCTCACACCTGTAATCCCAGCACTTTGGGAGGCTGAGGCAGGTGGATCATGAGGTCAAGAGATCAAGACCTTCCTGGCCAACATGGTGAAACTCTATCTCTACTAAAAATACAAAAATTAGCTGGGCATGGTGGCGGGCACCTGTAGTATCAGCTTCTTGGGAGGCTGAGGCAGGAGAATCGCTTGAACCCAGGAGGCGGAGGTTGCAATGAGCCGAGATTGTGCCTCTGCCCTCCAGCCTGGCAACAGAGTGAGAATCCATCCCAAAAACAAACAAACAAGAAGTTGGGGCCTTTGGGAGGTGATTGGGTTCTGAGGGTGCAGCCCTCATGAATTAGAGTAGTGCCCTCAGGAGAACAGACATGAGAGAGCTTGCTTTCTCTCTGTTATGTGAGGACATTGCAGAAAGATGGCTGTCTGCAGACCAGGAAATGGGCCCTCACCAGACACTAGATCTGCTGGCACCTGATCTTGGACTTCCCAGCCTCCAGAACTGTGAGAAATAAATGTTCGTTGTCTAAGCCACCCAGTCTATGGTATAGTTGATGCAGCAGCCTGAACTAAGATAATTTTTCTCCATCTAGTTTTGACAATTCTTATGTATTGAGTGGCAGTGAATTTTAACGTATTCTCTCTGAGAGGCACAGGATTATAGCTAATTTGTGTGGCTGGTAGACACACCTGCCAAGATGGAGATAGGGCTGGCATTCTCTTGGGAAAGTTGGAAACTGAAGAATGGTTGCCTGAACAGAAGGTCCAGCAACCAAAAATCAAACCAAAATATTCCCTTCTCTTGCATCCCAAAAGGCCTCATGAGAGGTACCTTCTTGGCTGGGAGGCCTGGGCCAGAGGACAGGATCCATGAAGAGTGTAAGAGTGGAAGGGAAAGCTAGAGTTAGATCAAATGGGAGACATTTGAACCTAATTCTGTAGGTAACAGGCAGGCAAAAGAGATTTTCAAGTCCCAAGGAAACATGAGGAAAGCTGTACTTAAGAAAATTCCCCTGAAGCCTCTGGGATTAAGGGGAACAGACCAGCGATGGGGAAACCAGCCACCCACCGTCTCATTTCAGGGACAAAGTGATAGGGACCAGAACTAAGGTACAGGCTGTTTACCAAGAGATAACAGGAAACATGGAGATAATGGGACTTCAAAGGGACGTTAAACATGGTCCCCTGCAACAGAAAAGCTGCTTTGAAAGAAAAGGTTGGGATGATTTATAACCTTCCAGTGAGAATATTGCGATTAAAGCCGAAATGCACAACACATTTTCAAGACTGGGCTTCTTGGTCCTTCAATTTCCCTTCTTGACTGATATGAGTACTTTGAGAAACAAATTGCAGTTTTTGTTCCCAATAATCAAATTGGATTCTACAAAAAGGAATCTAACTGGATTCATAAAAAAATCCAAAATTTCATCAACATGAGTACATTTAAAACATTGTAAATGTTTAAAAATATGTTGAATATGTATTTTAGCTGAGTTTTAAAAGGATCATTGCCTTCATTAGCCATTGCAGTATGCCAGGCACTGGGCTGGTGTTCTGCATATACCTAGCAGTGAGGTGACCAAGGGGGATGTTAGAGAAGGGATGAAGCTCAAACCACCCACCAATAAAGCACAATCAGACCCTGACTCACAAAGTGGACATTCTTAGACATAGATAGAGCTTAGCCTGTGCTTTTCAAACTACAGATGGGACTTATAGGCACAACCGTTGGGATACATATGTTGGATTATTAGAAAATATATTTCCTTCTGTGGTCACATAAGGTTATTCCTGAATTGATCAGGGCTACAAAAAGGAGACCATCAGATATGGCCATTGCTGAGCTCTGAGCAGTTCACTTCCACAGCCCAGAGTGCGCATTACAGGCTGCGAACACAAGACGTGTGAGACAGGGCTCAGCCCCAGCGAGCTACTTTGGTAGCCCCTTCTAATATTCTCCTGCATGTACAGTGGTAGAGATATTAACAGGAGGAGGGCCCCCATAACATTTTTCTTAAAGCTAGAATTCTAAATTTGTATTGCCTCTTGCCAACTGGTTACATCAAGGGCTGCTTTGTGACCAAATGAAATAATGTCAAAAAAAGACTTTAAAAAGTTTTTTGAATGATTGTCATTTTTAAGAAGGTCACAGTGGGATTCCCACCACCCTCCCTCTGTGCCCCACAAACTTCTCCTGCAGCTTCCATGTCATGGCGGGGAGGAACTTTCTCAGCTCCTCTTCTACCCACACTCATTTTCCAGGACAGAATCCTAGAACATAAGCTTGAAGGAACATTCAGGTCATCTATTCCCAGCCACCTGCTCTTAGAGGACATCTCTGTATTTGTTAGACCTCACTATATTTAATTTGTGGAAAGAAGGAATTGTAAGAATTTTGTATTTCAGGCTGGGCATGGTGGCTCATGCCTGTAATCCCAGCACTTTGGGAGGCCAAGGTGGGTGGATCACCTGAGGTCAGGAGTTTAAGACTAGCCTGGCCAACATGGTGAAACCCCATCTCTACTAAAAATACAAAAATTAGCCAGGTGTGGTGGTGCACACCTGTAGTCCCAGCTACTTGGGAGGCTGAGGCAGGAGAATTGCTTGAACCCAGGAGGCAGAGGTTGCAGAGAGCCAAGATCGCAACACTGCACTCCAGCCTGGGCAACAGAGTAAGACTCCATCTCAAAAAAAAAAAAAATTTATATTTCAAGGAGCCTCCTTTTTCTTTAAGATTGCACAATAGAAATAAAATTCATGTAGAGATTTTCTAGGTCTTCAAAGATTTATTTTTCTATCTATTGGATTATAGTTACAAACTTAAAATTTCTTATTCCAGTTTTAAATACTAGAATTTCTAAGAAATGAGCCCCTAGAGAGAGGTAAAAATGATTTTATTTACTCAACAAAGTAAATCAAGGGACAATCCTTCTCTCCACTGCTGTTTAATTCTGATTCTGATGAATAGGGCTTTCCCTGCCACAGCAAAGACTCACCTTCTGGAGATTTCAGCTTCCCTGAAACCACCAGAGCCAGACACAGAAAGACTGTCTCTCTCTTTGGGAGACACTCTCCACTGTAGGAGCCACGACTACTGCTTTCATTACCATCACTAAGAAGCTGTCCTGGACACTTCCTATTCCCTAAGTGTCACACATCCACTTGGTAATCAATCCAGTTTAGATTAATCCAATCTTAAAGACAGGGAAACAGAGTGCTAATAGTATAGTTACATGACTAAGGCCACAGAGAAGAACCAAAACAATGAATAGGATCGGCTTGTTTAGCGACTGAATGGGTTCAGTTCTTTATTACCTTAGTGGCAACTTCTCCCCTAGTTCCAGTTTCCAGTCCTTCAGCAACACTGGACCTGTGTGTCTTTTTTATTTTATTTTATGTTTTGTAGAGACAGGGTCTGCCTCTGTCACCCAAGTTGGAGTGCATAGGTGCAATCATACCTCACTGTAACCTCAAACTCCTGGGTTAAAGTCATTCTCCCACCTCAGCCTCTGGAGTAGCTGGGACCTCAGGCAGGCACAAGCACACCTACCTAATTGATTTTCTTTCTTTCTTTTTTTTTTTAGAGATGGGGTTTCACTATGTTGCCCAGGCTGGTCTCGAACACCTGGCCTCATATAATCCTCCCTGGATTACAGACATGCACCACCATACCTGGCCTTGTGTGTCTTTTAAATGTGATACTGGGAACCTAGAAGTGTATTGGCCCAGTATGCAATGAGAAAAAAGACAAAAGTAGGTTCGAATAATTTATAACTTGTTTAATTTTGTGAGCCTAACACAGATTTTATACTGTAACAATTTTACATCCCAAGGAGCCTCATATTCTTTAAGATCTGCCCATAGGAATAAAATTTGTTCTGTGACCTGTCTGGCAAGCTAGATTTTAAATGTGTTATAATACCTTTAAATGAAACAGCATTGGTTTTTCACAGGATTTTTATTTCACAACACTATGTATTTATGTGACACTTATCAATTTAAAAAGGAATGCTTCAGAGTATCTCATTTGATGTACACATCAACTTGGTTATGCAGATGTAATTTCCAGGGCACTGATTCTCAAAAGAGACTAGTCTTGTAGAAGGGTCTGGTCTTTTGAATTTAAAATCAGTATTCTTCTTTTATCACACACTGTCTAATGAGGCTTGACAAATTACAAGCCAAAGTTTCCTGAATTTATTTATTTTCAACCAGCTCATGGGAGAAAATGAAATTAACCAAATCACTAAGTACACATTGTAACTCACATTGGGCAGTTTAGAAGCATAAGAATAAGAAATGTTTAAATAGATGATAGTTATCGCTGTGAGTGATATGATTTTCCCCTACTCCTGCCCCGTTTAAACATGTGAAAACTAATGCACTCAACTCTACTCAGAAGAGTCCTTAGAATAAATATTCTAATTAAAGAATATTTAATTCGAAGTTGTATTATCTTCTTTTTCTCCCACGAATTTTTGTTTGAGTGCTGAATGTTAAGATATGCAGACCTGTTCACGTTCAGCAAGAAGCCCTCTTTCTTCCCAGACTTGCTATCTAGACAAACATGGCTTCGTCTCTCCTATTAACAGGTCACACAATATGCAATGAAGAAAAATATGTGGTCAAGGATTCTGAATGGAGAACTCATTATTGTATGGGTAAGTTTGGAACCAAGGGATTTGACAGATTACTCAATTTATACAGACCTAAGAACTAAGCATTTGCTAATGACCTGAATGTTGTCATAGAGCAGACAAAATTCTAGATAACTCCAAGATTAGTGGGAAAGCTATTGCTCTGTATGGATTAGCCAGCTAAGATAAAGGTTTGGGTTGGATTTGCTTTAGATAAGATTCAGTTACACAGATATTTTTAAATGTCCCCACAGGCCAGCGATTATGGGGTGTTAGCCAAACTATGAGATGGCTGATAACATTTCACACAGACAGAAACATAAATCCTATTTTTTGATATTTTCCAGGCCTGGTGGTAATGTGTAGCTACATCCTGATAATTGTGCCTTTTGCTTTCAATGTTCATTCTATAAGAGCCATCTAGGTTTCATGACTTTAATTAAGTCTTTGCAGAATGAACATTGAAAGCAAAATTGCTAAGACAGCCAATAATTCAAACAGCTGAGCTGCTAGAAGTGACCTACAAAGGTGCTACTATAATAGCCTTTAAGAATGAATTCTGGTAAAACCAACTGTTATTTGTTTAATTTCAACAACCAAAAATACTTTGAAAATGTTTAATCACTTTTCTTCTTTCATATTCTCTCCTTATTTAACCCACCTTCCTCCCTCTGTTCCTTCCCTCTCAAGCAGGGAGTCTACGGATAGGCTGTGGACCTTGGGGTCAGTCACTTCTAGGTGTTCATGCTCCTCTACCACTGGCGACTGTGTGGCCATGGGCACCTTACTTAAATTCATTCACTCAGATTTCTCATGTCGACAGCTGGGTGATAGCACCTACTTACTTTATAGAGCTGTTATAAAGAATATTTTGATAATATAAGTAAAGAAACTAATATGGTACCTGGCATGTAATTGGTGTTCAAGAAACTTGAAACTGTCTACCTTCTAATCCAACCAATATTTACTGGGCATCCTACCATGAGCCAGTCAATGCACTGGGTAGAGTTACATGAATAAGCCATGAAGCCCCAGCCTTTGAAAGGCTCACAGTCTAATAGAGTCTGACTTAGTTAATTTTTCATCGTCTGCAGTAATAAAAAAACCTCAATGCATAAACTTTGTAAGGCTATCGAAAACAAACTGGCTTTGGTTTTCAAATTATTATTTATTATGTTGTTATCAAGAAAACATGTATTGATTACCAACCATGTGGTCACATACCTGACACTAAGGATAAGGCCCTGACCTCAGAGATTCATGATCAACACAAACACTCAAACACAAATATAACTTTCATCACAACTTTATTTTAAATAAAAGAACAAAGTAATCTCTATTATTTTTTGTTTGAACTATTAGATGAGCCAAAACTGTAAATATTTGATTGATGGAAATGTAGAAAATATATACAAATGCTGTATCACGTATCACAAGGAAATACTGAGAAATGAGTAAGTTGAGGAAAGGTAGTTACACAAATAATTAAAAAGGCAAATGCCCATATAACACCATGCATTTATGGTATCATTGTTTTTCTCCTGCTTTCCAAAAACTTGTCTTATTAGATGACTCTTTTTTATTTCCTAAGACCTACCTCCTCTAAGACGATTTCTGGAAAACAGATCTCACTATGAGAAAAATGTAGCAGCCTTACACTAATGAGGATTGTGCACACATACCTCCATGCCTAGATCAACTTTGTTTCAGTTGCCTTAAAGCTTTCCACACATGTGACCCAGCTTTAGATTACAGGATTGTCTTCATCCTCCCATGAGAGAATGCTGCTTTACTGCATGCAGTTCATGTCATTTGCTATGGGAAGCCCAGGATTCCCCGCAGTCTAATTTCCTTGCCTCTCTATAAATCACATTTTCTGATCCCAACTTAACTGTCCCACCCATCCAAATCTCAAAATCCTTTCACACATGTCTCCCACCACTTGGTCAGCACTGGAAGACATCCTCGTGTTTCTCATTGATGCTCTCAGACCATTCTCTCACCCTAACCCCATGCTCCATCTCATTGCCATCTCCTATGGCCTCTCTGGTCATTCCCACTCCTTCCGTAAAGATTGTGGCTCTGGCTCAGTCACTCTCTCCACCACACCTCCTGCCATCACTCCTGGGGATGTCAATATACATACAGATGCTCTTTCCAACAACCTGGTGCCTGGTCCAGTCTCTACCCCTGCAATGATCTCTACCTCTGCCATGATCTCATCTTCCACTCAACCTCAGCCAGTCATTCCCACAGTGATAACCCTAGACTTTGATTATCAAAAAATCGCTTTCCCTCTAAAGATACCAGTTTGAAACATCCCATTTTCCAGTAACCACTTCATTTTTCCAGCTCATTTCCTCTAATCTTTCAACTTCAACAATCTTTGCACCCTTCCCAGATCCACGATTCATTAGTCCTGTTTCTTACCTCTTTCACACCCTCACTTCCCTTCATCCTCAGCTTACACTCCATGGCCAAGTATTATAATCATTGTCACAACCTTACATATTAAATACATTCTCAGCTTCTTGACACTCACTTGGTTCAACCCAGTCTTGGTTAACTCTAAGTCTGCCCTTCCATGCCTACACCCACAATGTTGAATGTGGCTTAGAGAAAAACCACACAGTAATTAATCTTTACAGATCTCTCTTTAAAATAATGATCACTAACCTCAAGTGAGTGTTTCACACTGCCCAGCATTCATACTACAGGTTGAGCAGCCCAAATTCAAAAATCCAAAATCTTAAATGCTCCAAAATCCAAAACCTTTTGAGCGCTGACGTGATGCCACAAGTGAAAAATTCCACACCTGACCTCTTGTGATGGGTCACAGTCAAAATGCGAGTGCACAGCCTACAGTTTCTTCAGTGTCCCCAAGGAGAAAAAGACCCTCTCGGCCATTTATAAAAGTCACCCAGCAGAAGGCCTCCTCATCCCTAGAGGACCCACTTCTTGGTCTCTCAACTGCTTCTGATGTTTCTTCCCACCTAAATAAATAAAATGCAGTGCACACTAACCTTGTAATAAAACCCAGCACCCTAGGTGGAGACTGGGAGCCTGCAGCTGTCTGCTGCTGCTCTTGCCTAACAGCAGATCCAGGTATTCAGGTGATGTCACTGAACTGCACAGTTACCCTGAACACAGTATTTATTCACCGTATTAATGGTGTGTCACATTTTTTACTGTTAAGTCCTTATGTGTGAATAATTATAAGAAAATAAATGGTTATCAGTAGCACATAAATTCAGAGTCAGGAATGATGGTGATTCCAAACAACCACAGATTGCCCACATGGGTGGCTGAGATAGTCACACCTTTGCTGTCTGATGCTTCATTGTACACAAGTTTTGTTTCCTGCACAGAATTATTAAAAATATTGTATAAAATTGCTTTCATGCTATGTATATAGGGTTTATAAAAAACATAAATGCATTTTGTGTTTAGACTTGGGTCCCATCCCCAAGATATTTCAATATGTATAGGCAAATATTCCAAATCAAAAAAATTCAAAATCCAAAACACTTCTGGTCTCAAGTATTTCAAATAATGAACATTCAACTCGTATATTTCCCTACTCCCTTCATTCTTTCATTCCCCTTCCATCTCTGTAACACTCGCCCCTACCTGCATCTGTGCCACATGTTCTCTCTTCTCTTCCACTTCTGTGGATGAATAACCATGGGTTTCAACCTCCTAGTCTTATCCCAGCCCTTTGGATTCCCTCACCTGCCATTGTTGCAAGCCCTCCTCTTTCCTTTGCCTGAAATTCCTCCATTCTGCTTCTCTGCAGTGGTCCTTCTGAAGTCCAATCCTATCCCCAGCCGATAGACTAATACTAAGGCACACTGGCCTTTCTTGTTCTAGCAGGGACCCAATAGTTGCTCGACTTCTGTGACACCAGCCATGGCCTCCAGCCATGGTATATCTCCCAGCCTGGGAGCTATATCAATTATATCCAATCTCCTCCCTGGGAAGGAATTATCTTCACACTGCAACAGGGAGAAATTCAACTTTCCCCTAAATATGTCCTGTGGTGGAATTCTTTTTTATCTCGTGAACTGATGGACTGTCAAAGCTGGGAAGAAATTTAGAAATCACACTGAGGCTCTAAGGAAGAAATCAAGGTTCTGACGGGCCAAGTCCTTAGTGATGCTCTGTATATCCTGATAGAAAGTGGGGAGTTTTCCTAAGTGAAAAAAGATATGGAGTTTTCAAGGGGCTATGCAAGTGTCAAAATGAATTACACCCCAGTTATTTCATGTTTAATGAACTAAATAAACACTATGATACAAATTCCAAACAAACACCCGAAAGGAGGAATGAAAGAAGAAGGTGAAATGGTGAGGTGGAAAGGGCAGTCCTGGTTAAGAGACAGCCATGCAGGTTTGACTAGCTCTACCTCTAACTTGCTGTAAGCCTCGGGACAGCTCATTCATTTCTCTGGGTTTGCTTTTCCCATTAGTTAGGTGGGAGGAAGGGATGAGACTACCCATTCGAAGGGTACTTGTCGCCATCACACTCTCTGCATTCTCTCCTTAGCCCAGAGTTCACACGCATCTCACAAGAAACTCCCTCCAATGCCTTCTGCTTTCTGTTCCTATTCTTGATCCTTCACCTCTTCAGACAGTATTTTCAAGTTGCCTGGCTCCTGCTGTTGGCAGCATGGTGATTCCTCATTCATTTTTCTCCTCTTCTCATAGAAATAAACTAACCCATCAGCCTAGGTCACTTGACTGACTAAGGAAGAGCAGAAATGGATAATCAACCCTCACTTTCCCATCTTTCTGTATCTACCTACACAAATGATGGTTAAATGGGATTTACGATCCAACAGATTCCATTTCTTTTGAAAACCCTTGAACTTGGTGGCCCCCACTGGCCTTCTAACATGCATTATCTATTAATTTGGCTTAGATTTAAAGCCAATGATTAATCTGTCCACTCTTGAATGTTTTCCTGACAGGCTCCCTGTTTAGGTAGATGCAAGTAATACTCATGAACTCAAGAGCAGTGGGGGCACCACAATCCTGTTTTCTTACATTAACAAGGAAATAATTTATTTCTATTCTGGAATATATGAGCCAAAAGAATAGAATAGAAAAATGGGGCTTCCTCATTTGTATTCTTCCTTTTTTTTTTTTTTTTTTTTTGAGACAGAGTTTCGCTCTTGTCGCTCAGGCTGGGGTGCAATGGCGTGATCTCGGCTCACTGCAACCTCCACTTCTCGGATTCAAGTGATTCTCCTGCCTCAGCCTCCTGAGTAGCTGGGATTACAGGCACGTGCCACCACGCCCAGCTAATTTTTGTATTTTTAGTAGAGACGGGGTTTCACCATGTTGGCCAGGCTGGTCTCGGACTCTGACCTCAGGTGATCCACCCACCTCGCCTCCCAAAGTGCTGGGATTACAGGCATGAGCCACCACACCCGTCCTATATGTATTCTTGATATAGAATTTGTATCAATCATTCATTATGGTACCAGACAACAGAAATAGGATGTGCCATGGACCTTGATCATTCTTTTGGGCTATCTGAGATCTATGCCCCATTCTAGGTTTGGGCAATTTTGTACTGCACCAGAACTACCCCAGTTATTTTTTGTTTACCAAAGCCTTTTACTTTTTCTCCTGGGTACTCAGCTGGATAGCATTTCCTAGCCTCTTTTGTAGTCATGTCAATTGTGGACAGCAGAATGTACAAGGAAATGATGTATCCCAGGTTTAGGCCAAGCTCATAACAGTCTTCCATGCAATCTTCCACTTTCTGCCAGCTTGGTATTGAAGTCCAAGGTGGCCTTGAAAGCAATGTGCTAGGGAATAGGTGGAGCTTCTATTTGCCTGAATCCTTGGCAGTGCAGAATGAAACCATCCCCTTCCCCTACTACCTCCACTCACTGACTGGACTCTATATGAATGTATAACAGACGTCTGTTGCAGCAGCCACTGAAATTTGGGGCCTAATAGTTACAGCAGCTAGCATTACTTCAATTAATCTACCCATTTTGTGAGTCTCAGGGATAGGCAGTCACCACCTCCCATTATAGAAACTGGAGAGTCAGACACTTTCCTTCCCAGGCTCCCTTCCACCTGGAGCACACAGGTGAAATCTTGGCTTTGTGAATCTGTTAAACCCACATCAGACATTGACTAATGAGCTGGAGACACAAAGAAGCAGGGTCATGTGGAATGCGTTCTGGAAGGGAGGTGTTCATCCAGTTTCTGGGGGCAGCGGTGGTGGCAGTAGCAGTGTCCAGTATCCAGGCTCATGGTATCAATGACATGATGCCAGTGTCTGGATTCACCAGCCAAGATGTGACTCCTTCACAGCTGTGGTGTGATTTTAGACTTGGCCCTTGTCCAATAGCTGCAAAGCCTGCTTTGCTAGCCTTCTCAGAACTCTGTGCCCTTTGCAACATCTTCCAACAAATCCTTCTTCTACTTAAGTTAGCTAGATTTGATTTCTGTAGCTCACGACCAAGAACTCTTATTGACACAAATGCATCCCTTTCAGGGAGAGGAAGACAGGATACTTTCTTGGTCCACAGCCTTGGGGAGCTTGCCTTCCCTCTGGAGTGTATTTCTCATTTTCTGAGAAAGAGTCAGAGTCTATCCTGTGAACACTTCATGTTTCCACTGGTGGCTTCAGTAGACTTCAGGAGGGAGAACAAGCTCATCTATATTTTGACTGCCTCAGGTTGGGGTGAAGTAGATTAAATTTGACCAAAATAAAGCCAGTTATTTTGGAAAACAGGAAACTGAAAAGGAAAATGCTGAAAAGAAAACTCTAAAAAATGTCCAAGGAGGTAAAAGAAAACAGACCTTCCCTAGGAATACTGTACTATATGTTGCAAAGAGACACTAAACAGAACAGCCATTTTAGGTTAACTGGATTCTTCCCACAATAAAAGCATAATTAAGGTTTTGTCAAGCTATGTGCTCTTTTAAAGTCCCTGTATCCCCAACTACAATTGAACTGGGTTTTTAAAAATGTATTGTTTAAGAGTGAGTGGTATTGGGGTAGGAGAACTATCATTTTTTTCTCAAGACATTGTTATGGTGCCAAAGTGACCCTTACAGCCAGGTTATATTCCTACTGTGGCTGGCAGGAAGAAGGGATATCAATGAGCAAGAGCAGAGATTCTCCTGGGCAGTCTAGTCTCACATAATCTCTGCCTCTATCTTGGGGATAGCTACAACTGTCAGTTCTGAATCTCCTTCTGTATTTCATCTGATGAAGTTCAAGGAGTCTGGTATGTTGTGATATTGACAAATAATGCCTCCCTGTAATCATACCACTGTGCAAATGAGGCAGAACCACTTTTTCTACCACCAGAATCTGAGCTGTCCTTGGGAATGGCTTTAACCACCAGAATGTGGCAGAAATGACATGGTGCCTGTCCAGGAAGCTGGGCTGTAAGAGTCCTTGAAGTGTTCAGATTTCCCCTTTTCAAACCCGAACACCACCTGGCTGTGAAGATGCCTAGTCTGGCCCCTGGGAGACTAAGTGGTCCCATGGAGGAGATACAAGGCTCCAAGTTTGGCATCCAGCCTCTAGACCTCCCAGCCTGGCTCATCTACCTCCTGAATGAAACTGCTCAAGTGGCCCAGGTGACAGCAGCAGCAAAACCACTGGCCAACCCATGCAACAGTGGGAAATAGTACAGCATTGCTATCCTAAACCACGAAGTTTTGTGGTGGCCGATTATGCCTCAAGATATAATTGATCTAAGATGAGATCAGAACATTTATTGTGCTAGATTAAGAAGCGCTGCTTGTGGTGAGGAGCTGACAGACAGAAAAAGCACTGCAAAATTCTAAGATCTCATTAACTTGGACCCTTTAAACTCAAAGATTGGTTAAGTTTGCTAAAGAAGCTAAAAATGGCACAGAACTTGTGACAGAAACTACAACTCACATTCAACTAGGTTAGCTCTAAAAGATTTTCCCTTGAATTCCAGAAAAAACTGAAAAGCTTTCATCAAAAAAGGAGCAGGGGTCGCTATTCTTATATCGGATAAAACAGACTTTAAACCAACAACAGTAAAACAGGACAAGGAAGGGTATTACATAATGATAAAGTGTTAAATTCAACAAGACTTAACTATCCTAGATATATATGCACCCAACATTGGAGCACCCAGATTCATAAAATAAGTACTTGTAGAGCTATGAAAAGACTAAGATAGCCACACAATTATGGTGGAGGACTTCAACACCCCATTGGCAGCATTAGACAGATCATCGAGGCAGAAAACTAACAAAGAAATTCTGGACTTAAATTTTACACTTGACCAATTGGACCTAATAGAAATCTACAGAATATTCCACCCATCAACCACAGAATATACATTACTCATCTGTAAATGGAACATACTGCAAGATCAACCACATGCTCAGCCATAAAGCAAGTCTCAATAAATTTAAAAAAAATGGAAATAATATCATCCATATCCTTGGACGACAGTGGGATAAAAATAGAAATCAATACCAAGAAGAACTCTTAAAGCCACATACTTACATGGAAATTAAACAACTTGTTCCTGAATGACTTTTGGGTAAACAACAAAATTAAGGCAAAAATGAAAAAAAAAATTTCTTTTAAATGAGTAAAAACAGGCTGGGTACGGTGGCTCAGGCCTGTAATCCCAGCACTTTGGGAGGCCAAGGCAGGTGGATCACTTGAGGTCAGAAGTTTGAGACCAGCCTGGCCAACATGGTGAAACCCTGTCTCTACCAAAAATATAAAAAATAGCTGAGTGTGGTGGCACACACCTATAAACTCAGCTACTTGGGAGGCTGAGGCAGGAGAATCACTTGAACCCGGGAGGCAGACGTTGCAGTGAGCCAAGATTGTGCCACTGCACTCCAGCCTGGCCGACAGAGCGAGACTCTGTCTAATAAATAAATAAATAAATAAATAAAAACAGAGACACAAGATACCAAAATCTCTGGGATGCAGCAAAAGCAGTGTTAACAGAAAACTTCATAGTGCTAAATGCCTACCTCTAAAAGTTAGAAATATCTCAATTTAATGATGTAACATCACACCTAAAGGAACTAGAAAAACAAGAACAGTCTAACCTCAAAGCCAGCAGAAGGAAAGAAATAACTGAAATCAGAGCAGACCTGAACAAAATTGAGACCCCAAATCCATACAAAGAATCAACGAAACCAAAAGTTGATTTGAAAGGATAAACAAGATTGATAGACCACTAACTAGAATAACAAAGAAAAAGAGAGATGATCCAAATAAGCACAATAAAAAATGACAAAGATGACATTACAATTGATCCTCAAAGAATACAAAAGTTCGGGGGTGGAGCCAAGATGGCTGAATAGGAACAGCTCCGGTCTACAGCTCCTAGCGTGAGTGATGCAGAAGACGGGTGATTTCTGCATTTCCATCTGAGGTACCGGGTTCATCTCACTAGGGAGTGCCAGATAGTGGGTGCAGGACAGTGGGTGCAGCGCACTGTGCGCGAGCCAAAGCAGGGCGAGGCATTGCCTCACTCGGGAAGCACAAGTGGTCAGGGAGTTCCCTTTCCTAGTCAAAGAAAGGAGTGACAGACGGCACCTGGAAAATCGGGTCACTCCCACCCTAATACTGCACTTTTCCAACAGGCTTAAAAAACGGCACACCAGGAGATTACATCCCGCACCTGGCTTGGAGGGTCCTACGCCCATGGAGTCTCGCTGATTGCTAGCACAGCAGTCTGAGATCAAACTGCAAGGTGGCAGCAAGGCTGGGGGAGGGGCACCTGTCACTGCCCAGGCTTGATTAGGTAAACAAAGCAGCCAGGAAGCACGAGCTGGGTGGAGCCCACCACAGCTCAAGGAGGCCTGCCTGCCTCTGTAGGCTCCACCTCTGGGGGCAGGGCACAGACAAACAAAAAGACAGCAGTAACCTCTGCAGACTTAAATGTCCCTGTCTGACAGCTTTGAAGAGAGTAGTGGTTCTCCCAGCACGCAGCTGGAGATCTGAGAACGGGCAGACTGCCTCCTCAAGTGGGTCCTTGACCCCTGAGCAGCCTAACTGGGAGGCACCCCCAAGCAGGGGCAGACTGACACCTCACACGGCCGGGTACTCCTCTGAGACAAAACTTCCAGAGGAACGATCAGGCAGCAGCATGTGTGGTTCACCAAGATCCGCTGTTCTACAGCCACTGCTGTTCTGCAGCCACCGCTGCTGATACCCAGGCAAACAGGGTCTGGAGTGGACCTCTAGCAAACTCCAACAGACCTGCAGCTCAGGGTCCTGTCTGTTAGAAGGAAAACTAACAAACAGAAAGGGCATCCACACCAAAAACCCTTCTGTACGTCACCATCATCAAAGACCAAAAGTAGATAAACCACAAAGATGGGGAAAAAACAGAGCAGAAAAACTGGAAACTCTAAAAAGCAGAGCGCCTCTCCTCCTCCAAAGGAATGCAGCTCCTCACCAGCAACGGAACAAAGCTGGACGGAAAATGACTTTGATGAGCTGAGAGAAGAAGGCTTCAGACGATCAAACTACTCCGAGCTACAGAAGGAAATTCAAACCAATGGCAAACAAGTTAAAAACTTTGAAAAAAAAATTAGACGAATGGATAACTAGAATAACCAACAAAGAGAAGTCCTTAAAGGAGCTGATGGAACTGAAAGCCAAGGCTTGAGAACTACGTGAAGAATGCAGAAGCCTCAGGAGCCAATACAACCAACTGGAAGAAAGGGTATCAGTGATGGAAGACGAAATGAATGAAATGAAGTGAGAAGGGAAGTTTAGAGAAAAAAGAATAAAAAGAAACGAACAAAGCCTCCAAGAAATATGGGACTATGTGAAAAGACCAAATCTACGTCTGATTTGTGTACCCGAAAATGACGGGGAGAATGGAACCAAGTTGGAAAACACTCTGCAGGATATTATCCAGGAGAACTTCCCCAATCTAGCAAGGCAGGCCAACATTCAGATTCAGGAAATACAGAGAATGCCACAAAGATACTCCTCGAGAAGAGCAACTCCAACACACATAATTGTCAGATTCACCAAAGTTGACATGAAGGAAAAAATGTTAAGGGCAGCCAGAGAGAAAGGTCGGGTTACCCACAAAGGGAAGCCCATCAGACTAACAGCGGATCTCTCGGCAGAAACTCTACAAGCCAGAAGAGAGTGGGGGCCAATATTCAACAATCTTAAAGAAAAGAATTTTCAACCCAGAATTTCATATACAGCCAGACTAAGCTTCATAAGTGAAGGAGAAATAAAATACTTTACAGACAAGCAAATGCTGAGAGATTTTGTCACCACCAGGCCTGTCCTAAAAGAGCTCCTGAAGGAAGCACTAAACTTGGAAAGGAACAACCGGTACCAGCCACTGCAAAAACATGCCAAAATGTAAAGACCATCAAGGCTAGGAAGAAACTGCATCAACTAATGAGCAAAATAACCAGCTAACATCATAATGACAGGACCAAATACACACATAACAATATTAACTTTAAATGTAAATGGGCTAAATGCTCCAATAAAAACACACGGACTGGCAAATTGGATAAAGAGTCAAGACCCATCAGTGTGCTGTATTCGGGAAACCCATCTCACGTGCAGAGACACACATAGGCTCAAAATAAAGGGATGGTGGAAGATCTACCAAGCAAATGGAAAACAAAAAAAGGCAGGGGTTGCAATCCTAGTCTCGGATAAAACAGACTTTAAACCAACAAAGATCAAAAGAGACAAAGAAGGCCATTACATAATGGTAAAGGGATCAATTCAACCAGAAGAGCTAACTATCCTAAATATATATGCACCCAATACAGGAGCACCCAGATTCATAAAGCAAGTCCTTAGTGACCTACAAAGAGACTTAGACTCCCACACAATAATAATGGGAGACTTTAACACCCCACTGTCAACATTAGACAGATCAACGAGACAGAAAGTTAACAAGGATACCCAGGAATTGAACTCAGCTCTGCACCAAAAGGACCTAATAGACATCTACAGAACTCTCCACCCCAAATCAACAGAATATACATTTTTTTCAGCACCACATCACACCTATTCCAAAATTGACCACATAGTTGGAAGTAAAGCACTCCTCAGCAAATGTAAAAGAACAGAAATTATACCAAACTGTCTCTCAGACCACATTGCAATCAAATTAGAACTCAGGACTAAGAAACTCACTCAAAACCGCTCAACTAAATGGAAACTGAACAACCTGCTCCTGAATGACTACTGGGTACATAACAAAATGAAGGCAGAAATAAAGATGTTCTTTGAAACCAATGAGAACAAAGACACAACATACCAGAATCTCTGGGACACATTCAAAGCAGTGTGTAGAGGGAAATTTATAGCACTAAATGCCCACAAGAGAAAGCAAGAAAGATCCAAAATTGACACCCTTACGTCACAATTAAAAGAACTAGAAAAGCAAGAGCAAGCACATTCAAAAGCTAGCAGAAGGCAAGAAATAACTAAAATCGGAGCAGAACTGAAGGAAATAGAGACACAAAAAACCCTTCCAAAAATTAATGAATCCAGGAGCTGGTTTTTTTGAAAAGATCAACAAAATTGATAGACCGCTAGCAAGACTAATAAAGAAGAAAAGAGAGAAAAATCAAATAGACACAATAAAAAATGATAAAGGGGATATCACCACCGATCCCACAGAAATACAAACTACCATCAGAGAATACTACAAACACCTCTACACAAATAAACTAGAAAATCTAGAAGAAGTGGATAAATTCCTTGACACATACACCCTCCCAAGACTAAACCAGGAAGAAGTTGAATCTCTGAATAGACCAATAACAGGATCTGAAATTGTGGCAATAATCAATAGCTTACCAACCAAAAAAAGTCCAGGACCAGATGGATTCACAGCTGAATTCTACCAGAGGTACAAGGAGGAGCTGGTACCATTCCTTCTGAAACTATTCCAATCAACAGAAGAGGAGGGAATCCTCCCTAACTCATTTTATGAGGCCAGCATCATCCTGATACCAAAGCCTAGCAGAGACACAACTAAAAAAGAGAATTTTAGACCAATATCCTTGATGAACATTGATGCAAAAATCCTCAATAAAATACTGGCAAACCGAATCCAGCAGCACATCAAAAAGCTTATCCACCATGATCAAGTGGGCTTCATCCCTGGGATGCAAGGCTGGTTCAACATACGCAAATCAAATGTAATCCAGCATATAAACAGAACCAAAGACAAAAACCACATGATTATCTCAATAGATGCGGAAAAGGCCTTTGACAAAATTCAACAACACTTCATGCTAAAAACTCTCAATAAATTAGGTATTGATAGGACGTATCTCCAAATAATAAGAGCTATCTACGACAAACCCACAGCCAATATCATATTGAATGGGCAAAAACTGGAAGCATTCCCTTTGAAAACTGGCACAAGACAGGGATGCCCTCTGTCACCACTCCTATTCAACATAGTGTTGGAAGTTCTGGCCAGGGCAGTTAGGCAGGAGAAGGAAATCAAGGGTATTCAATTAGGAAAAGAGGAAGTCAAATGGTCCCTGTTTGCAGATGACATGATTGTATATCTAGAAAACCCCATTGTCTCAGCCCAAAATCTCCTTAAGCTGATAAGCAACTTCAGCAAAGTCTCAGGATACAAAATCAATGTACAAAAATCACAAGCATTCTTATACACCAATAACAGACAAACAGAGAGCCAAATCATGAGTGAACTCCCATTCACAATTGCTTCAAAGAGAATAAAATACCTAGGAATCCAACTTACAGGGGATGTGAAGGACCTCTTCAAGGAGAACTACAAACCACTGCTCAAGGAAATAAAAGAGGACACAAACAAATGGAAGAACATTCCATACTCATGGGTAGGAAGAATCAATATCGTGAAAATGGCCATACTGCCCAAGGTAATTTATAGATTCAATGCCATCCCCATCAAGCTACCAATGACTTTCTTCACAGAATTGGAAAAAACTACTTTAAAGTTCATATGGAACCAAAAAAGAGCCCGCATCGCCAAGTCAATCCTAAGCCAAAAGAACAAAGCTGGAGGCATCATGCTACCTGACTTCAAACTATACTACAAGGCTACAGTAACCAAAACAGCATGGTACTGGTACCAAAACAGAGATATAGATGAATGGATCAGAACAGAGCCCTCAGAAATAATGCCGCATATCTACAACCATCTGATCTTTGACAAACCTGACAAAAACAAGCAATGGGGAAAGGATTCCCTATTTAACAAATGGTGCTGGGAAAACTGGCACCATTCAGCCATATGTAGAAAGCTGAAACCGGATCCCTTCCTTACACCTTATATAAAAATTAATTCAAGATGGATTAAAGACTTACATGTTAGACCTAAAACCATAAAAACCCTAGAAGAAAATCTAGGCAGTACCATTCAGGACATAGGCATGGGCAAGGACTTCATGTCTAAAACACCAAAAGCAATGGCAACAAAAGCCAAAATTGACAAACGGGATCTAATTAAACTAAAGAGCTTCTGCACAGCAAAAGAAACTACCATCAGAGTGAACAGGCAACCTACAAAATGGGAGAAAACTTTCGCAACCTACTCATCTGACAAAGGGCTAATATCCAGAATCTACAATGAACTCCAACAAATTTACAAGAAAAAAACAAACAACCCCATCAAAATTTACAAGAAACAAACAAACAACTCCATCAAAAAGTGGGTGAAGGATATGAACAGACACTTCTCAAAAGAAGACATTTATGCAGCCAAAAAACACATGAAAAATGCTCATCATCACTGGCCATCAGAGAAATGCAAATCAAAACCACAATGAGATACCATCTCACACCAGTTAGAATGGCGATCATTAAAAAGTCAGGAAACAACAGGTGCTGGAGAGGATGTGGAGAAATAGGAACACTTTTACATTGCTGGTGGGACTGTAAACTAGTTCAACCATTGTGGAAGTCAGTGTGGCGATTCCTCAGGGATCTAGAACTAGAAATACCATTTGACCCAGCCATCCCATTACTGGGTATATACCCAAAGGGTTATAAATCATGCTGCTATAAAGACACATGCACACGTATGTTTATTGCGGCACTATTCACAATAGCAAAGACTTGGAACCAACCCAAATGTCCAACAACGATAGACTGGATTAAGAAAATGTGGCACATATACACCATGGAATACTATGCAGCCATAAAAAATGAAGAGTTCATGTCCTTTGTAGGGACATGGATGAAATTGGAAACCATCATTCTCAGCAAACTATCGCAAGGGCAAAAAACCAAACACCGCATGTTCTCACTTATAGGTGGGAATTGAACAATGAGAACACATGGACACAGGAAGGGGAACGTCACACTCTGGGGACTGTTGTGGGGTGGGGGGAGGGGGAGGGATAGCAATAGGAGATATACCTAATGCTAAATGACGAGTTAATGGGTGCAGCACACCAACATGGCACATGTATACATACATAACAAACCTGCACATTGTGCGCATGTACCCTAAAACTTAAAGTATAATAATAATAAAATAAAATAAAATAAAAAAATACAAAAGATCTTCAGAGACTATTATGAATACCTCTATGCATACAAACTAGAACATCTAGATGAAATGGCTAAACTCCTGGAAACACACACTCTTCCAAGACTGAAGCAGGAAGAAATTGAAACCTCAAACAGACGAATATTAAGTTCTTAAATTGAATATGTAATAAAAAGCCTATCAACCAAAAAAAGTCCTGGACCAGAGGGATTCACAACTGAATTCTACCAGACATAAGAAGAAGAGCTAGTACCAATTCTACTGAAACTATTCCAAAAAACTGAGGAGGAGGGACTCCTCCCTAATGCATTCTATGAAGCTAGCATCACCCTGATACCAAAACCTGGCAGAAACACAACAAAAAAAGAAAACGACAGGCCAAGATCCCTGATGAAGACAGATGCAAAAATCTTCAGCAAACTACTAGTAAACCAAATTAGGCAGCACATCAGAGTTAATTCACTATGATCAAGTCAGCTTCATTCCTAGGATGCAAGGTTGGTTCAACATACACAAGTCAATATATGTGATTCATCACATAAACAGAATTAAAATAAAAAACCATATGATCATATCAATAGACATGAAAAAACCTTTCCATATAATTCAACATCCCTTCATGGTAAAGACCCCCAAGAAATGAAGGACAGAGGGAATACAACTCAAAATAATAAGACTCATCTATGACAAACAAATGGCTGGAAGCATTCCCCTTGAAACTGGAACAAGACAAGGATGCCCACTCTTATCACTCCTATTCAACATAGTACTGGAAGTTCTAGGCAGAGCAGCCAGTCCAGATAAATAAATAAAAGACATTCAAATAGAAAAAGAAGTCAAAATATCTCTCTTCACTGATCATATGATTGTATAGTCAGAGAACCCTTAAAGACTCTGCCAAAAGCCTCCTGGAATTGATAAAATAACTTCAGTAAAGTTTCAGGATACAAAATCAATGTACAAAACTTAGTAGCATTTCTACACACTAGTAACATTCAAGCTGAGAGCCAAATCAAAAACACAATCTCATTTACAATAGACACACACACAGACCAATACCTAAGAATACATCTAACCAAAAAGGTAAAAGATCTCTACAAAGAGAACTACAAAAACACTGCTGAAAAAAATTATGGATGACACAAACAAATGGGAAAACATTCCTTGCTCATGGATTGGAAGACTCAACATAGGAGTTGAACAATGAGAACACAGGGACACAGGGAGGGGAACATCACACACCAGGGCCTGTTGTGGGGTGGGGGGCTAGGGGAGGGATAGCATTAGGAGAAATACCTAATGTAGATGATGGGTTGATGGGTGCAGCAAACCACCATGGCACATGTATACCTATGTAACAAACCTGCACGTTCTGCACATGTATCCCAGAACTTAAAGTATAATAAAAAAAAAATGACCATACTGCCCAAAGCAGTCTACAGACTCTATTCCTATCAAACTACCAATGTCATTTTTCCCAGAGCTAGAAAAAAAACTATTCTAAAATCCATATAGAACCGAAAAAAAGCCCAAGTAGCAAAAGCAATCCTAAACAAAAGGAACAAATCCAAAGGCAACAATTACCCTACTTCAAACTATACTCTAAGCCTATAGTAACCAAAACAGCATGGTACTGGTACAAAAACAGACACATAGATCAATGGAACAGAATAGCAAACCCAGAAATAAAAAGCCACACACCTATAGCCATCTGATCTTTGACAAAGTCAACAAAAATAAGCAATGGGGAGAGGGCTCCCTACTCAATAAATGGTGCTGGGATAGCTGGCTAGCCATATGCAGAAGAATGAAACTGGACCCCTACCTTTCACCATATACAAAAATTAACCCAAGACTGATTAAAGATTTAAATGAAAGACCTCAAACTATAGGAGGAAAACCTAGAAAACATTATTCTGGACATGGGCCTTAGGAAAGAATTTATGACTAAGTCTTCAAAAGCAATTGCAAAAAAACAAAAATTGGCAAATGAGACCTAATTAAACTAAAGAGCTTCTGCACAGCAAAAGAAACTATCAATAGAATAAAAAACAACCCACAGAATGGGAGATAATATTCCCAAACTATGTAACTGACAAAGGTCTAATATCCAGAATCTATAAGGGAATTAAATAATCAAACAAGCAAAAAATAAATAACCCCATTAAAAAATGGGTAAAAGATATGAACAGATACTTCTCAAAAGAAGACATACAAGTGGCCAACACATGAAAAAAATGCTCAACATCACTAATCATCAGAGAAATGAAAATCAAAGCCACAATGAGATACCACCTCACATTAATCAGAATAGCTATTATTAGAAAGTAAAAACAAAACAAAACAATAGATGCTAGTGAGGCTGCAGAGAAAAGGGAACATTTACACACTGTTGATGAGAATGTAAATTAGTCTAGCCACTGTGGAAAGCAGTTTGGAGATTTCTCAAAGCACTTTAAATCAGAACTACCTTTCAAGTCAGCAATCCCATTACTGGGTATATATACTCAAATAAAATAAATTGTTATACCAAACAGACACATGCACTCATATGTTCACTGCAGCACTATTCACCATAGCAATGACATGGAATCAACCTAGGTGCCCATCAACAGTAGACTGGATAAAGAAAATGGGGGTACATATATACCATGGAATACTATGCAGCCATAAAGAAAAATAAAATCATGTCCTTTGCAGCAACGTGGATGCAGTTGGATGCCATTATCCTAAGCAAATTAATGCAGTAATAGAAAACCAAATACCAGATGTTCTCACTTATAAACGGGAGCTAAACGTTTGGTACTAATGGACATAAAGAAGGCAACAATAGACACTGGGGACTAGTAGATATTGTAGGTAGAAAAGGGGACAAGGGTTGAAAAACTGTTGAGTACTATGAGCAGTATCTCAGTGATGGGACCACTCATACCTCATATATCAGCATCACACAATATATCCATGTAACAAACCTGCATATGTACCCCCTAAATCTAAAATGAAAGTTGAAATTATATTTAAAAAGGAATACACTAAAATAAAATAACTTTTAAGAAAAGCTCTCAAAAGAGCTGAGATTCAGAAATTCAGAGAGCAGGACAGTTCTATTGTATTATTGCACTGAAGACACTTACTTCCACCATCTCTCGCGACATTTTCTGGCATCTGTGCTAAATGTAGGGGAAATATTCCTTCTGTGATTACTCTATAGAGTTTTATCACTAGTCCCCTGTTCAATAACCTTCTCTAAACTAAGCCCCCTAAATTAGATTCTTAAAATTCAGAAAAGTGCATGGAATGTATACCTAAAACACAGAACCTACCACTCTAGAAAAAAAATATTTTGTATACATTTATTTAGGAATGTGAAAAGGCATGGATATTCACAAAACTAATGCTAGAGATTCTCATCCAAAGAACCGAGATAACTGATCATCTTTAGATAATGGTGTTCAAGCTGGGAAAAAATGACAACTTGTTTTTAGCTAAAAGATGTCCTTTTGTCACAGTGAGGGCTTGAACAGGTATGAATTGGCTCCTGCTCACCTTTCTAGCATTACCTATAACCACTTACAAACTACGGGCTGAGAACTACATCGGATGACTTGGTGCTTCTTTGTTATCACATCTGCTGCTCCTTAGCAAGTAAGGCCCTTCGTCTTTCTCCTCCATTGAGCTGACCCAGACTCCAACCTGACACCAGTGCCTCTCCTCTGGTCCTTAATGTGGCCCTTGCAGGACACTGTCATAACACTCATTTCATGCGATACTCATTTCACATGAGCTCCTTCCATACCTGTCTTCTCTGTGAGGCTCCCAGCATCTTAAGGTAGGGGCTTCACTTCTGTATTCTTGGTACCTACACTAGTGCATGACATGTAATCAGTGCTAAATAAATGTCTCCTGAATAACTATCAGCCTGTATGTACTAGCTACTTGCACATCCACTTGAATGCCTCCACCACCAGACCAAAGAGTCCTTCCTGGCTTCCCTGTTTCAGTAAATACACCTCTGCCCATGTAGACACTCGATCTAGAAACTTGAGGGGCACACAGAGCCTCCCCTCTCACTCACCCCTAACAGCTAGCCCTTCTGATTCCACCTCCCAGTCTCTGGGCACTTCCCTGTCTCTGCCATCATCTGCTTGGGTGTCTACAATGCAGTCCTAAATCATTTCCCTGCTTCTACTTTTTTCTTCCCCCAGTACATTCTCCACACAGCCACCAGACCAATCTCTTAAAGTGTAGAGAGGGTCAACCATTCCCTCCTCCAGAGTCCCTACATGGTTCCCCATAACATAGAGAATAACATATAGTCCCTGACACTGGGGGGGAGATCTCACATTACTGGGCTTCCTGCTGCCTCATGTCAAGTTGCTGTGAGCACTGGTCAAGCCCTAGTCACTTGAATCCTCCCAGATGCCAAGAATGCTCTGAGATGCTGCCTGACTCATGCATTTAGCAGGTATCAGTTCCTGCACTGGGGACATTCTTCCTCCTGCTCTCCTCTCGAGGCCTTCCTTGACCATCCCATTGAACGTGGCACCTCACCCTCATCCTCTGCAGTGACTTTGGGTTCCAGAACCCTATTTACTTCCTTTATAGCACTTGCTCCAAGCTGTAATTAGTTTGCCTGTTTGTTTACTTGTTTACTTTAGGTGTCTCTCACTGGAGGTAAGCTTCATCAGGATAAGTCTCTTTCATGTCACGTGTCCATTGTATCTCCAGCATTAAAACACTGCCTGATACAGAGGAGATGTTCAGAAAACATGCAATGAGTAAAGGAATAAATAACGCAGGAGAAGGCAACAGGTACATCACTTATGCCACTCTCTGCATCCCGCATAACTGCAGCTCCTGATTTGTGGGGAAACTGGGGTTATACTTTCAAGATTCAGGCAGACTCAATAACCACAAAGCAATGAGGATTCATGAAGTGCCTTCTGCATTGATCTCATTTAAACCACACAGCAACATTATAAGGTAGCCATTCTCATTATTATTATTTTGCAGATAGGAATGAAAAGCTCTAAGACCTTAAGTGATTTGCACACAACAGATCCCAACACCTGTGACCCACAGAACAAGGTCAGGCTGACTCCATTTGGAGCCCTGATGTTCCCCACAACCTCCTGTGGCTTCTGAGATTTTCCCCAGAAAGATTAAAATCAATATCCTGATTTGCTAATAAAACCAATGTCTTGGTTTGCTAATCCACAAGTTTACACGCCATTTTATGTTTTATGTTTTTATTCCTTCAGATGACTGTAGTTTATTTATATCAAGGTAGTGGTGGCAAGCTCTCTTTCAGTAGGAAGACATTAAGTTTTTCCTGTTTAACAGTGACTTCTTCCTAAAGTTTTGCTTGATAATTAACTCAAGCAACCAACTTTCAACAATTTCCACAATGAAGAAATTCTTACCTCGGAATTCCAGTCCTCGAAGTTGAAAGGTGACAAGACCATTTCCAATTTCAATCAGGTGAACAAAGGCATTGAGATCATCTGAAGCCAAAATAAAGCAATCGCCAGAGCTGTAGTTGCCCCAACGACCAAGAACTAAGTCTCCACAGAGGGACTCCTGGAGGGTCCTTGTCAAGTGTTCATAAAAAATGGAATTGAGATTGTTGTCATCATTCCCTAAAGGCAAACAAGAAATATGATCAGTGAATGCCTACTCCTTGCTGTGTATCCAGACCTAGGAAACGGTGAGTTGTCATCTGATTAAGGGTAAAATCAGACTCTTTGTATACATAAAAGAGGAAAGATCTGTTCTTCCCACATTTTAGTGGATTATATGAGACCCTCCAATTTTTTCTCTTGATATTCTCTCTGTATAATTTATAGGCAATAAGCAGCATCGATTTATATATATGTGCTATAATATATAATACAAACAATCATTGCTAGTATTATTTGTTAAATACAAATAAATATTTGACATATTATATAAGTTATTATACTATATATAAATGGATACCATTTGTTCTTAAACTATATATAAATTAAAAATTCAGGTTTATTGAAGAATAATTTATGTAGGGTAAAATTCATCCATTTTAGTGTACTATTCTATGAGTCTTGAAAAATGCATATAGTCATATAACCAGCGCTTATTAGAATAATGCATTCATCTGTTGTATATATGAGTGTGTTCTGTTTCACCTTTGAGTAGTATCCCTCTGTATGCATGTGCTACAGTTTATTTATTCATTCATCTGCTGAAGGACACTTGGGTTGTTTCCAGTTTTGGTGATTATGGGTAAAACCACTACCAAGAGTCATGAACAGGAGTTTGTGTGAATATGACTCTCCCCATTTCTCTTGAGTAAATGCTTAGGAGCAGGACTGCTGTTCTCCAAAGTGGCTGTACCCTTTTTGCATTTCCCCAGGAGTGACTGAGAGCTCTAATTCTGCATCCTTGCCAGGACTTGGAATTGTCCATTGTTGCTTGTTTGTTTAACTTTGGCCATTTTAATTGGGTGGATAATGACATCCAAGGAAGGGTGAAGGAGGAAGCAGCAAAGGAGATGGAATGATGGAATACCTTGCTTCCCGGTGGAAAGCCAGAGGTGCATGTTGAGTGGGGGTGAAATTAGGAGTGCGTAGTGCATTTCCTATGTCCTCCCTGCTGAGCCCTGACTCTTTTCCCTCCTTTCATGGGATCTCTCAAGATGAGGGATATAAGATTTTTTAAAGAGAAGATTGGATAACATGGGAAGTCTTCCTGGTCTGTGGTCCTGTGGGTGGAGTAAGCATTGGGAGAAGCCTAGGAAAAATGTTCACGTTCATGACTTTTATTCTAGGAGTAGCTTTTCTTTGGGAGAGGAAATTATGGCTCTGGAAAGCCATAGGCATAGTTGTCCCAAAGAGGAAATGCCTAAAGCAAAACTCAATGCTCCCTTCTGGATCGTCTATTTGAGTGGAGACAGACATTCGGGGAGGACAGGGATGAAGACTGCAGATCTGACTGAAGCATCCCTGCTTTGTATCCATGGGAACTGGGACACAATCAGGGTGTGGAAGGCAGGGAGTGGTACAAGAAGGTGAAGATGCCCCAAGTGCGCTTACATCAGGAAGATCACCAATCTGCCTCTAAGAAATCTACAGAATAACACTATCAAATTATGAGTATCTTTGCTGGCCACTCATGACAGTTGAAAGCTGAATCAAAACTAGAGCATTTATAACTTAATTATGATTAATGGAAAGAAACTGTTCTGTGGGCTGACTCATGCCATGTAGTCTAATAAAGTATCAGTATGCTTAATCTTCTACGCAGATGAAGCCTCCTTGACCTGCAATATATTCGTTTTCTCTGATGAAGGAGCATGCATCCTGAGACACTAATTAAAGACAACTTTCAGTCTCTGGCACTTTGAAAGGAAAGGCCTGAATGAGAGAATTAGCCTTTGCTTAATTGTTCAAACTGTTCAATGTTTAAATAAAACAAAACAATTGAAATCACTAAAAGTAGAGATTCAACTCAGAGCATCTTCTTAGAACACATTGACCACACATTTGCATAATTAGATTAAAATGAAACAGCAATTATGATTAACTAACAGCACAACGTGCTTGGGAAACTGTCCCTCTGCCTTGTATCAATAGCCTTGTAACAAACATCACAGTCCCACAGCTGCACCTCAGAGATATCAGTACCTCTCCTCTCTCACTGTACTGACATAAAGTTCCAACAAAAAATAAGCCTCTCTCTCCAGGTATCTCAAATTTCGAATTCTGATTTCAAATTAATCATGTAGATGCAATCAAATATAGATAATGAGCATGATACAATTGTTCCTAGACAGATTTTGGGGCACAAAGAAGGGAGTGAGGAGGATAAAAATAGAGAACAGTTAAAATTTGCATTCTAATATGAGGAAAGAAGAAACAGAATGGTTAAAAAAGGAGATCGATTATGGAAAGAAAAAAGTAAAATAATTTTGTAGCAGGTCAATCTTTTCATAGCTTAATGTTGACCAAAGTTTCTGAAACCTTCTAGATCCTGGATCATGGAATGCTTTGCTTTTAAGGATATTATCATGCTGATGTTTTTCCAAAGAATTGTTTTTTCCTGAAAGATGAATCTCAAGGTTTATAGTCTGTGTTTGAGGTTTACTGCACACGAACTAAAATGTCTTGATTAACAGGGGTATCTAATAGTGAGCAAGGTCCTAATCAATTCTAAACAGCAGAGCAATGCATTGTCAAACCAAATCAGGTTGCTTGATCACTCTACCTGCACAGTTTTATTCCACAGTCAGCATATTAACTAAGATGTGCATTGTCTCCACAATGAGTACAGAGTGAGTATTTAATTCTTCCTTTTGAGAATCCATCCATACAACAATAAATAGTTTAAAAAGAGAGAAGAGATCTTCTTACCTGGATCTCTTTCAATTTGGACTGCCAGTCTTGTGTTGGAATTATCCACTCGCCTTGTACTAGAAGAGGCCACAAAAGGGTAAAAAGTCATGATTAGATCCCCCCAAGCGGAAGAGGTGGTTTACAGAACCAGCTGCGTGGGTGGAAAATGTAAAGGTGACAGATCTCACAGGTTAAGATGATTGCTGTAGTTTTACCACACTGCAGGAAGAGAGGAGTCTCATGATAAGAAATAGAGGGAACAGTACAAGAAACACATGGAGGGGAGAGATGAGTAGCTCTCTGATTTGGAGACAACGGCCTTGTGTCTTAATCAATTTGGAGCACCAGATCTGCAAAATCAAAGCAAGTATTTAGGCCAAGCACGGTGGCTCATGCCTGTAATCCCAACACTTAGGGAGGCTGAGGCAGGTGGATCATTTGAAGTCAGAAGCTTGGTACCAGTCTGGAAAACAGTGTGAAACCCCATCTCTACTAAAAATACAAAAAGATTAGCCATGTGTGGTGGCACACTCCTATAATCTCAGCTACTTGGGAGGCTGAGGCAGGAGAGTCACTTGAATCCAGGAGTGCAGTGAGCCGAGATTGCACCACTGCACTCCAACCTGGGTGACAGAGTGAGACTCTGCCTCAAAAAAAAAGCAAGTGTTTAAACTGCCAATGTAATGCCACCCACTTTCAGAACTTGAGAACAGTGTCCACATAGGTATCTTTCTCTTCAAATTGATTTCAGGAAATGGTGGTGAGTAGTCAACATCTCCACCACCTGCTTTCAAGAGTGGGGTATACTCTTATAGACCTTTCTTAGGTTGAACCATGAGAATGAAAGCTCTTGGATCGTCTGCAGCCATGGTAACAAGTGACCACTAGAATCAGCTTTGAACCTATTCCATCATGAAAACACCCCTCAGTGCACAGCTTTTGTAAGGCAGCCAGTCCATGACAACCCCTGGCTTCTGAGAGTTAGCCAACTCACTGCAGACTTCTGAGGGGCAATTGATGAACAACAGGCTTTTCAAGTAACCACCTATACAGATGCTGTCAACCCATGTATGCCTCCAAAACCTACCAGTCCTTGAAATCCACACATCCCCAAAACCCTTTGTAAGTGCAGCGATCTGCTCTGCTTGCAGAGGCTATGTCAGCCTACCTTTGTCCTTTTATTTCCAACAATGAGTGGTGGTCTTTAAAGAATGAAATATGAAATTGACATCAGGCCTATGAAATTGATGACAGTCAACTGTTTATTATCACCTACAAAATGGCAATTTCATATGGTTAAATCTGATATATTAGCCATTAAGAAAGGGTTTCCACAAATATATCAGCATCACACATAATGTTTACTTAAAGATTTGGGCATAATGAAGGTCCCACTGACAATTGTAGAAAGCCTGGTCTTGAACACGTCTGGCTGCTGCTTTTTCTTTTTCTTTTCTTTTCTTTTTTTTTTTTTTGAGATGGAGTCTCGCTCTGTCGCCAGGATGGAGTGCAGCGGCGCAATCTCGGCTCACGGCAACCTCCGCCTACTGGGTTCAAGCGATTGTTCTGCCCAGCCCTGGGATTACAGACACTCGCCACACGCCCAGCTAATTTTTGTATTCTTGGTAGAGACGGGGTTTTACCATGTTGGCCAGGATGTTCTCGCTCTCTCGACCTCATGATCCACCTGCCTTGGCCTCCCAAAGTGCTGGGATTACAGGAGTGATCACCGCGCCTGGCCAGCTCCTGCCTTTTCTATCACTCCGCCCTTTGCTTTCTTTGCTCCAAGCCTGTTGGTTTTCCTTTTCCACCCCTTCAACATGCCCAGACCTCTTAGTCCTGTCGTTCCTTCCTCTCCAGTATCATTTGCAAATGTTCCCTCTACTTAGGGATCCCTTTCCATTCCCACTCATTTTTCCTCATTGACTCCTCTCATCCTTCAAGTCTCAGCTCAAGTATCACCTTCTCAGGGAAGCTGCCTTGACTCCTGTGCTGCGTGAGATTCCTTTGTCATGTTCTCTTTCACGCATTGTACCTGTACCTCTCTTTTGGAGCACCTGTCAAGGCTAACATCAATCATAACGATGGCAGCTAACATTTATGTAGCACTTGCTTCTGTCATGTGCCTGTTCTAAGTACTTTATATGTATTAGCTTACTATTGCCTCAAAACTACCCTCTGAGGTAGGTACTCATTATACCCATTCTCACAGCGGATGATGCAGAGGCACAGAGAAATTAAGTAGAGTGCTCAAGGTCACAGATCTAACAGGTGGTACAGCCAGAATATGACCTAGGGAGGCTGGCTCAGGAGCGTTTACACCACATCATACATCTCTTTGTGTAATTATCTGATTATATCTGACTCTTACATCAGTCCCTAAGTACCATGAGAGTAAGTTTGTTGCTCACAACTGGCACATAGTAGTCACTCAATAAATATTTGCAGAATAAATTATTGAATGGTCAAAGATAAGGATACTTCTGAAGTTCTTGTCCTTATAATATTTGCTAAGAGGAAAGAAGACTAGCTGCCAGTCAATGCTGCATATGTGGCTTATGTTTAAACATGATCATTGACATATTCTGTATAATTTAATAAATGAAAAGCACTTGTCAGAAATGGTGCTTAAGAAGAAACCTAAGAATGCAGTCTTCTTTTGTGAACTTGTCTTTTGGGAATCAAAACAGATAAAAAGATATTTGGTTGGAACTATAATTTGAATAAATGAAAAGGCTTGTCTTCAGAAAAAAAAGTATTCTTTCTTTTCGTGCATGTCTTAGACACTTGAGAACCATCTAGGCAAGATTCTGTTGAGTTCTGTGATGCTACGGATGGATTGGAGAGAAGAAATACTGTGTTACATTTCAGAAAGGCTGTGAACCCCAGCATGCTGTTCTATTACAGCTTTGGTTTTCCTTACAAATACTCTCATAGCAGCTTTGAAAAATGAAAGATCTCAGGGTAGCAGAAAATAGAGCAAACAACAAAATTCTTTCTAATGAAGGCTGAAATCCCATGTCTGCATAGTTAGTCCCTAAATGGAATTTTAATTTCACCTTAAGACTACCGCAAATGGAATTTTCAAGCAGCAGAATAAACAATTTTTAAAGGAGGATTAAGACAAAAGAAAGTCATTTACTAAACTCCTTAGGGAACTAAAACACCTTCTAAAACTATGTTCACTGGAAAGCTATCTTTTCAGAGGCCTATAGAACACAGTCTAAATTCTGATGAGCAGTAACTAAGCTAAGCTGCCTGTGTACCCCCAGGACCTCTGGCTCTCCACATATTCTCTAAGAGGGTGGACTGTCAGCCACACCGGGTAATTTGATTTTTCTCCAGTGCTTTCCCCCTGTAAATTTGGTGCTTACCCCTCAAAGGTGCTAATTACCTCAGTAATTGGATTTCTGCCTTAACTGTCCAATCAAATGAACATCAGCTCTGTAGCTCAAAGAGGAAACAGGGCTTATAGCTCTCTTCCCAAGCTCAGTGGGAACATGCAATCCTGGTACACATTAGGCATGCGTCTGCATGCATGGTCTTCCTAGCACTTGCCTGACAAAGTCACTATGCATTGCTGGCTAATGCTGTCCTGAGCACTACAGAACACGAGTCGTGTAACAGGACTCTCCAGAGAAGTTGACTTACTGAGAAGCACCTCTCTTTTATGTTAATATGAAATGCAGAGAGCAGAGCTGCCTTCTTCCCTTCAAACTTGGCCTTCCCACCCCCCCAGTCTCTCTAGGTCAAGCACCTTCTCTCTCAGTTTCATCTGAGCAACTTAAATAATTTAAAAGTAATTTTCTATACTGATAATGCTTCAAATTCCCCTTTCCAGTACACACAGTCTATGGTAAAAGTTGTCTCATTTTTTGGTGAGGAAATATTGCTGGCCAGAGTGAGAAGTTTGGTGGGGGTCTGTTCATATAGCAAATCCAAGACGGAGTGAAAAATAGACTGTAATTTTATTCATAGGCAGGGCGACCTTAAAGAAATCTAGACAATGAGAAGGCAGCCAGAGTTTAAATACAGGGGTACTGTCTCCTTTAAAATTGATTATATGCACAAGGTACAGCTGGGATTGTTTTTCCGCCCTTCATTGCTGCTGCCACTAACAATCGTATTAGCTCTTGCAAAGTCAGTGGCACTCTGCTGTCACCACGCAGCTCAGAATGATTTGGCATGAGACATTTCCTGAGGACATACTGCTGTACACCCATCAGGGTGGGCACTGCCTGGGGTCAGGGCCTTCAGGTGACCTCCAGCCTTACTGGGCCTGGGTTTTGACTTTTCATACATTTGCCCTACAAGACCACAAACATAGCTCAGTTTGGCTGTTTCTTTTTTCAGGTTTGGCAGATGGTCTTGAACAAAAATGGCTATGAGTGTTGGGTGCTTTCCTTCTACAGGATTTTGATCTGAATTTTCAGTACTTTGAAGCTTTTGAGCCACCAACAACTTTGAGTTTAAAGAAAGTTTTGTTGGTTCTTTTCTTTATATTTCTTTTTGTTGTTGTTGTTTTGTTTTTTCTTTTGAGACAGAGTCTTACTCTGTCGCCCAGGCTGGAGCGCAGTGGTGCGATCTTGGCTCACTGCAACCTCCACCTCCTGGGTTCAAGCGATTCCCCTGCCTCAGCCTCCCGAGTAGCTGGAATCACAGGCATGCACCACCATGCCCAGCTAATTTTTGTATTTTTAGTAGAGACGGGGTTTCACCATGTTGGCCAGGCTGGTCTCAAACTCCTGACCTCAGGTGATCCACCCGCCTCAGCCTCCCAAAGTGCTGGGATTACAGGCATGAGCCACTACACCTGGCCCTTTTCTTTGCATTTTACCCAGTTTTCTTTAGCTGCCCTCACGAGGGAAAATTGGTTGTAAATACCCAGCATGTTATTACTAGAAACTGAACTACTATTGTAGTTTGCAAGAATTATGAAAGAGTGAGCTCCTTTTTAATTGCCTAATATATAATCAGTGTTTCTTCATATTCCTTGGGCACCTGAAAAGGTTTTTTTTCATTTTCCATATGTATATGTGTTTGTGCATGTGTGTATATATTCTGTAATATATATTGCAGTTATATTATGTTATTTATTGCTTCTATATGCTTATCTAATTTTTGATCACTTGATGGGTCATGAACTAAGAAAAGTGAGTCACATTTTCTACCACTACTGTGTTTCTATTTTTTAAATAAAATTTCCTTTTTTTCCCTTTTAAGTTTTGCTATGTGACTTAGTGCATTGATATTCATAGTTTATATTTTCATTGTGAATTTTAGTCTTTGGCATTATAAAATGTTTTTAATCCTAATGGCTTTTGCCCCAAATACATCTGTGTTCAATACTAAGCCACAACAGTAGCTTTAATTTGTTTGCACTTGCCTAATGCTTTCACTTATTCTTTGATTTTCAGCTGTTCCAAGTCACCATATTTAAGGTATGTCTTTTCACTGGGTGTCCAGGCAGATGTATTTGGTCATATTCCATCTTCATAGTTTATGTTATTATGCTTTCTAGTTGTATTGTTTCTTTGATTTTTAAACACATTACACTATAGTCTGATTATAAAATTATAAAGACAATACTACAGAATCAGAAATAATAAGGCAATACTATGAACAACTTTGTGCCAATAAATCTGAAAACATAAATGAAATAGGTAATCTCCTATAAAGCTGTAACATACTAAAAGTAACTCTAGAATAAAAACAAAAGAAGAGGCCGGGTACGGTGGCTCATGCCTGTAATCCCAGCAATTTGGGAGGCTGAGGTAGGTGGATCATTTGAGGTCAGGAGTTTCGAGACCAGCCTGGCCAACACAGTGAAACCCTGTCTCTACTAAAAATATGAAAATTAGCTGGGCGTGGTGGCACATCCTTGTAATCCCAGCTACTTGGAAGGCGGAGGCAGGAGAATCTCTTGAACCTGGGAGGCGAGGCTGCAGTGAGCCAAGATTGTACCACTGCACTCCAGCCTGGCAGACAGAGCAAGACTCTTTCTTCAACAACAACAACAACAACAAAGAAGAATAGCCCTGTAATTATTAAACAAATAGAATCAGTAGTTAAATAAATACCAAACATACAAAAATATACATAGTTGATGAGAATGATTGTTTTAAAAAAGGGAAAAAAGGTGAAGGTGAAAGAGAGGCAGGGAGAGAGAATGAGAGTGGGGGAGAGAAAAGAGAGCTAATAAAAGTTAACCATACTGAAAAATAGGAGTACAACTACATATTACTCCATTATTGCTGTGTAGAATTCTTCTGTTGGTCATATATACTGTTATTAATTAGTATCCATTCTTCCTGTTGCTTCTGAATACTTTAAAGATCTTTTTTGATATTAGTGCTGTGAAACCTCACTATTTTGTGTAGAAATGTGAATTTATTTTAGTTTATTATGGTCATGACTTAGATTCCTGAATCTGAGGATTCATGTCTTTCATCAATTTTGAAAATTTTCTATTATTTTCTCTTAAAATTGTGCTTCTCCCTATTTGTTTTATGCCTTCTTCCAGGAACTTCTAGACTTCTAGCTGACATCTTTCATTTTGTCCTCTAAGTCTCTTAACCTCCCTGGAATATTTCCCATTTCTTTATCTTTCTCTGCTGCATTCTGGCCAATTTTCTTAGACTGACTGCTTTCTAGTTTAGCTGTGTTTAATTTACTATTTAACTTGTCTATTACAGTATACATTTTAATGACTACATGCATTTATTTTTATAAGCCATTTGTTCCAATTTGTCTTTTTTTTTCATAACATCTTGGCCTTTTAGCTTTATTTCTTCTTATACAACTTTTTATTCTAAATATATATATGATTATTTCTTTACTTATCTTTAGTTTTGGAGAGTCAAAATCTGCTATTTATTTTATTTCCTGGTTCTTGTTCATGATGAATATTTTTCTTTTGTATTGCATAGTACTGGATTGAGAGCTCCTTTCCAGTCAGTTTTTATTGTGGAATTAGTTGAAGATATGTCATGTCCTTTAAGAATAATTTTACATTGGCTTCATCAGCAACTCTAGGGGTTTTACACACCAGTACCATTTTTGCATTAACTTCTCAATGTGACAGTTTCCAAATATGGGTAGTATAGTTTTGAACTCCAAGCCCACATGTGACAAAAGATTGTCCATTCACAATGGAGACTTGTCCCCACTCTTCCCTCTCTCTGACCAGTTGAGATTTCTTGTTCCTTCTCTGTGTTGGGTGTTTCACTTCTTCACTGATGGGGAAGACCTTCAGGGCTCCAGCTTTATGTGGAAGTCTTAGTTGAAACTTTCTGCTTCTGTAGGACTAACACTTCATCACCTAGCCTGGCATAGATTTTAAAATGTCAGCCCCTATGTTACTGAGACTCACAGCCCTGACCCACCACCCACCCCATTCTTCCCGAGCAGTGATAGCAGGTTTCACTGTTTTCTGCTCCCTCTTTCTTTCTAGCCCATGGGAATTTTCTAACTTTATTATTATGTTCAAACATGTATCTAGGAGGAATTTTACCACCTATCATTTTTTGATACTTTTAGCAGGTGTAAAAGTTTTGAGATTATCTAGTCTGCTACATCTCTGGAACTGAAAACTTCTAAACCAGATTTTCATAAAGAAAAGATAATACAAGTTAGCCATACTGAAAAAATAGGAGTACAATCACATATTACTCCACTGTTGCTGTGTAGAAGTCTTCTACTGGTCTTTGTGAGTTTTAGTCTTAGTTATACAACTTTTTCGTTTTAGTCTTAGCTATACAACTTTTCAAAGTAATTAATTATTAAGTTAAAAAACTAAAAATTTTTTTTCATTTTATGTTTATAAAGCTTGCTGAGTTTTATACCACTCTCTCCACAAGGATCTTATCATGACAGGGTCTGAATCAACATTTTTTCTCTCTGTTTACATTCCCTCAATGCTTTTCTGGTTTCTTCTATTCTCCTATAGATAAACTGTAAAATACACTCAGCAACCACACTGTGTTCAGCCTACCTCAAGATGAAGTTTCTAAGATTCTTTGTAAACATACATGTGTGCTCACAGGCAGCCATATGGACATAATGAGGCAATTCTTTTACCTCCTAATGTTATTGTAAAAGTCTATTTCCTGAAAGTCTATTTGAGGCCTGCAATGAAAGAATACCCTACACAGAATACTGGTATCCAAAATATTATGTTTTCATCATACCATATGAAACTGCAGTAGAGAAAGCTAAGCACGAATAAGAACAATGAATACATGCAGATGGGTTGTATTCTTCCGGAAAGATGGAATTGGTGTATTTTTCCTTATTCCTCCACTTGGTACAACGAAAACCCTGGATTTTACATGTAATAAAAACACCTTCTGAAAGGTAAAAGGAAAAAGTAGAGCATCTGGGCATCATGGGATCCAAGGAAAAATACTGTGGTGAGTTTCTCTGTTTCTGTTTTTGCCTCATATAGCCCAGAAACACCTACAGAAGCAAAAGAAAAAAAAAAAAAGCATCAACAAACCCCTGATCTGTCTAGCCTGAGAGTCAGGAAAGGCGCAGCCTAAAAAGACAGAAAACTGTAGGTCATAACCACTCTGTAACAGCCAAATACCACAGATAAAACCATAGCCCTATGCCTACCTGTACCAGTGATAGCAGCAGAAGGGAGACAAATTTCTAAGCAGATAGGGGTGGGTCCCTGGTGAAACCCAACCTTCAAACCAAAGACAAATTAAAGCCTGAAAACCAAGCTGCCAGTTCTAGGTAAAGTCCCCAACTGCAGTGAGAACTTCCTCCATGCCTTTCAGCCAATTGAATGGTGCTTTTTGTCCAATCAGCATGCACTCTCTCATTCCGAGCCCATAAAAACCCTGGACTCAGCCACACTTTGGGACTACCCACCTTTGGGTAGGGGTACCCACTTAGGGTCTTCTTTCTGCTGAGAGCTGTTCCATCACTCAGTAAAACTCTTCTCTGCCTTACTCAGTCTCTGATTGTCTACATAACCTCATTCTTCTCAGACACAGGACAAAATCCTGGGACCCGCCAAATGGCAGGTGTGAAAAGCACTGTCACACATCTCTGATCAGCTCGCTGAACTGTGGGCAGTGACATGCTCCTGTTCACTGGACCATGGGAAAGAAGAGCTGTGATCCTTCTGGGGGCTCAGACCTCCAGGCTTCCTGAGCCAGAGCTGTGACAAAACTATAACACCCCCTTGGGGCTTTTTCTGGTTGCTGGCATCTCTGAGTTTTTAGGTGCCACCATATTCCCCTCATCCAGTGAGGGCACTTAAGGCAGAAGCTGCCTGTGGTATGCCTGGTTCAGCTGCAGCCTCACATGAAGGAGGCATCTGGAGTTGCCTGCCCAGCCCCACTGCAGCAGCCTGTGTGCCTGGCTGTGCACTGTGGTCAGACCTCACACCCACTTGCCCACACACCCCTCACCATTCTACCCCAGATATGGGATCCAGGCCAGTAGCGCAAACCAAGCACAGCCTGCTGGGCTGAATGGGTGGAGCCTGGTGAAGTGGCCCCCCAAAGAATCCTGTGTCACCAGCAAAGACTGAGTGAGGAACCTAGACTTCCTCCCTTGCCATGCAATAATGAGGTGCCCCTTCCTCTCCTGCTGAGATGGTGTCAAAAGAGACTGAGTTCAGACTTTCATAATTTTCCTGGGTAAGAAGGCCACATGGGGAGCAGTAATGAGGTACCACTATCCCTCCCATTCAGGAAAGTATCAATAAATGCTTAGTGGGGAATCTGAACTCCCACCCCCTATCAAGCAATAACAAGAAACTTTCCACCCTCTCCCATCTCAGGAGTCAATAGAGGCTGAGTAGGGAACCTGGACTTCTAACCCCATCTGAAAGTAACAAAGCAGCAACCCCTTTTCTCCTGCCAGAATGGTGTCAGTAACAGCTAGCTGAAACAAAGGTGTAAATATTATCCAGAGGCTCATAATACATAATAGCACCCAAAATGTCCAGAGTTGAATAGAAAACTACTTACAATCAGAAACAAACAGGAAGATCTCAAAATGAATTTTAAAAGACAATAGATGCCAAAATTGAGACGATGAAATTATCTAACAAATATTTTAAATTAGCCATCATAAAAATGTTTCAATGAGCAATTAAGATCACTTGAAATAAATGAAAAAATAGAGCTTTGGCAAAAAAAAAAAAAAAAAAAAAAAAAAGTAAGCCTTGGCAAAGAAATAGAATAAATAAAGAAGAATCAAATAGAAATTTTACAACTGAAAAATACAATAACTAATTTTTTTTTTTGAGACAGAGTCTTGCTCTGTCATCCAGGCTGAAGTGCAGTGGCACCATCTCAGCTCATTGCAACCTTTGCCTCCAGGGTTCAAGTGATTCTCCCACCTCAACCTCCCAAGTAAGTGGGACTACAGGTGTGTGCCACCACACCCGGCTAATTTTTGTATTTTAATAGAGATGGGGTTTCATCACGTTGGCCACGCTGGTCTTGAACTCCTGAGCTCAAGTGATCCACTGGCCTCGGCCTCCCAAAGTGCTGGGATTACAAGTGTGAGCTGCAGTGCCCGGCCAATAACTAAAATTTTAAAAATGAAGTCCCTAACAGCAGAATGAAGGGAAGAGAAAAGAATCATTGAACTGGAAGACAGAACAACAGACTGTTGTTTGCAATCTGAACAACAGAGAGAAAACAGACTGAAGAAAAAAAATAGAGTCTCCAAAACCCATGGGACCGTAATTAAAGAACTAAAATCGGGTCCCATAAGGAGAGAAGTTGGAAGTAAAGTTGAAGAAATTCACACCAAAATACATTATAGTCAGGCTTCTAAAATATAAACACAAAGAAAAGCTCTTGAAAGCAACAAGAAAGAAACACCTTATCTACAAAGGAAAAATTTTGAATTATTGCAGATTTCTTATTAGAAACCATAGAGGTCAGGAAGAAATAGCACAATATGTTTTTAAGTGCTGAAAGAAAATAATTGTCAGCCTAGATTCCTATATACAGTGAAGATATCCTTTTGGAATGAAAAAAATTTAATTACAAGGCATTCTCAAAGGAAGAAAAACTAACAGAATGTGTCAAAGGAAAAAAAAAACTAAGAGAATGTGTCAACAGATGTTCTACCCTGAAATAATAGGTAAATAATGTCCTCTAAGAAAAGAAAAGAAGAGAAAGAAAGAAAAGAATGAAACTTAAAACATCAGGAAGAAAAAACACAGTAAGCAAAAGTATGGGTAAATACAATAGACATCCTTCTCCTCATGTGTCTTCTAAATTATGCTTAATGTCTGAATCAAAAATTATACAGTTGTCAATATAGTTCTAAGTGTACATAGAGAAAATATTCATGACATCATGCTACGAGCAGGGGACGCTAAAGGGACATGAAAAGACTTCTACACTTCATTTGAACAGGTAAAATGACAGTACCAGTAGATTTTGAACAATTATTTATATATAATGTAATACCTAGAGCAACCACTAAAAGATACACTCAAAAATATATTATTTATTTAATAAATCAAAATCGAATTCTGAAAAATGTTCAAGAAACATACAAGAATCAGGAAAAAACAAACAAAAATTACAAACAGAGCAAACAAAACAAAAAATTAGTAACAGATATAAGCCCTAATATGTCAATAATTATACCAAACATAAATACACCAAAACAAATTAGCAAGTAGATTAAAAATTATGACCTACGCTGCCTACAAGAAATACACTTCAAATATAGTAACATAGCCCAACTGAAAATATAAAATGAAAAATATATATGATGCAAACATTAATCAAAGAAAAGCAGAAATGGCTGTTAATATCAGATAAAGTAGACTCTGTAACAAAGAAGTTCACCAAAGACAGAAATGAACATTGTATGGTAAGAGGGTTAATCCACTAAGAAAACACATCAGTCCTAAATATGTATGAGTCAAACAACTCAATTGCAACATACATGAACCCAAACCTGATAGAACTGAAAAAGCAGACAAATCCACAATTATAGATGGAGACTTAAACACCCATGTCTTAACAACTGATAAAAAGGGCAGACAGAAAATCAACGATAATATAGAAGAACTCAGTAACACTATCAACCAACGTTACCTATTCAACATTTATTGCACGCTCCACCCAACAACGGTAGACTACACATTCTTTTATAGTGCCCACAGAGAGTGTACCAAGATAGACCATTTTTCTGGGACATAAAATGATCTCCACAAATTCTTAAAAAATGAAATCATACAGAGTTTGTTCTTCAACCATAATGGACTTAAACTAGAAATACATAACACAAAGAAAACAAGAAAATATCCAAACATTTGGAAACTGAACAGCACAATTCTAAATAAACCATGGGTCAAAGATAAAGTTTCAATAGAAATGGAAACACACACAAAAAAAAGAAAAAAGAAGAAATAGAAATACATTGAACTGAAAGAAAATGGAAATAAAGATATCAAGATTTGTCGAACATAGCTAAAGCAGTGTTGAAAGAGAAATTCACAGCACTAAATATACACGTTAAAAAGGTATCAAATTCATAGTCTATGGTCCCACCCAAAAAATCTAGAAAAAGAAGAGCAAAGAAAACCCAAAGCAAGCATAACAAATGAAATAAAGAGCAAAAATCAGTGAAATTGAAAAATAAATGAAAAAATCAGAGCCAAAGAGCTGGTTCTTTGAGAATATCAATCAATAACATTGACAAATCTCTAGCCAGACTGACAAAGAAAAGGGGAGAGAAAACACAAATTACAAATAACTGTATACACTACAGACCCTGCCAGTATCAAAAAGATAATAGGGAATATTACAAATAATTTTACACGCATAAATTTTACAACCTAGATGAAATGGACCAATTCTTCAAAAAAAACCCACTAATTACCATAACTTGCTCATTATGAAATACATAATTTTAAAAGCCCTGTAACTATTAACGCCATTTAATTAGTAACTTAGAAACTCCCCCCAAAATGAATCTCTAAGCTCTGAAGTCTTCATTGAAGAATTCTACCACATGTTTAAAAAATAACAAACAATAATTATACTTAATATCTTTCAGAAATTATAGGAGGAAGAGACACTTTCCTATTTATTTCATGAAGCTAGTATTTACCCTGATACAAAAACCTGACAAAAACAGCATGAAAAAATAAAATTAAAGATCAATATCTTCCAATAATATAAATCCAAAAATCCTTAAAAATATATTGCAAATAAAATTCAGCAATATATAAAAATAATTATATACCATGACAATGTGGGTTTATTCCAGGGATGCAAAACTGGTTCAATGCACAGAAATCAGTCAGTATAATCCACCATACTCACATGGGAAAGAAGAAAAATCACATATGCATGTAGATAAACACAGAAAAAGCAAATGACAAGACCCAATACTATTCATGATTTTTTTTAAAAAAAACTCTGAGAAAAATAGAATTAGATGCAAATTTCCTCACTTGATAAAGATCATCTATAAAAACCTACAGCTGGCCAGGCACAGTGGCTCACGCCTGTAATCCCAGCACTTTGGGAGGCCAAGGTGGGCAGATCACGAGGTCAGGAGATCGAGACCATCCTGGCTAACACAGTGAAACCTCGTCTCTACTAAAAATACAAAAAAATTGGCCGAGTGTGGTGGCGGGCGCCTGTAATCTCAGCTACTGGGGAGGCTACAGGAGAATGGGTGAACCCGGGAGGTGGAGCTTGCAGTGAGCCGAGATCATGCCACTGCACTCCAGCCTGGGCGACAGAGCAAGACTCCGTCACAAAAAATAAAAAATAAAAAAATAAAATGAAAACCTACAGCAACACTGTACTTAATGGTGAAAAATTGAATTACTTCCCCATAAGATTGGGAAAACTGCAAGGATGTCCACTTTAGCTGCTCTTAATCTGTTTATTTATTTTTTATCTTTTAAGTTCAGGGGTACATATGCAGACTTGTCATATAGGTAAACTTGTGTCATGAGGGTTTGTTGTATAGATTATATCATCATCCAGGTATTAAGCCTAGTACCCATTAGCTATTTTTCCTGATCCTCTCCCTCTTCTTACCCTCCACCCTCTGATAGGTCCCAGTGTGTGTTTTTCCCCTGTGTCCATGTGGTCTCATCATTTGCCTCCCACTTATAAGTGAGAACATGAGGTATTTGGTTTTCTGCTTCTGTGTTAGTTTGCTGAGGATAATGGTTTCCAGCTCCATCCATGTTTCTGCAAAGGATATGATCTCATTCTTTTTATGGCTTCATAGTATTCCATGGTGTATATGTACCACATTTTCTTTATCCAGCCCAACACTGATGGTATCCATGTCTTTGCTACTGTGAATAGTGCTGCAATGAACATACACGTGCATGTGTCTTTAGGATAGAGCGATTTATATACTCAGTAATGGAATTGCTGTGTCCAATGGTATTTCTGTTTTTAGGTCTTTGAAGAATTGCCACACTGCTTTCCACATGGTTGAATTAATTTACACTTCCACCAACAGTGTATAAGCATTCCTTTTTCTCTGCAACTTCCCAGCACCTGTTATTCTTTGACTTTTTAATAATAGCCATTCTGACTAGTGTGAGATGGTACTTCACTGTGGTTTTGATTTGCATTTCTCTAATAATTGGTGATGCTGAGTATTTCTTTTTTCATATGCTTGGCTGCATGTATGTCTTCTTTTGAAAAGTGTCTGTTCATGTCCTTTGCCCACTTTTTAATGGGGTTGTTTTTCTCTTGTAAATTTGTTTCAGTTCCTTATAGATGCTGGATATCAGACCTTTGTCAGATGCATAGTTTGTAAAAATTTTCTTCCATTCTGTAGGTTGTCTGTTTACTCTGTGGATAGTTTCTTTTGCTGTGCAGAAGCTCTTCAGTTTAGTTAGATTCCATTTGTCAATTTTTGCTTTTGTTGCAATTGCTTTTGATGTCTTCATCATGAAATCTTTGTCTGTTCCTATATCAAAATGGTATTGCCTAGGTTGTCTTCCAGGGTTTTTATAGTTTTGGGTTTTACGTTTAAGTCTTTAATTCAACTTGAGTTAATATTTGCACATGGTGTAAGGAAGGGGTCCAGTTTCAATTTTCTGCATATGGCTAGCCAGTTATGCCAGCACCATTTATTGAATAGGGAATCTGTCCGTCATTGCTTGTTTTTGTCAGGCTGTAGGTGTGTGGCCTTATTTCTGGGTTTTCTATTCTGTTCCATTGGTCTATGTGTCTGTTTTTGTACCTGTACTATACTGTTTTAGTTACTGTAGTCTATCACTGATGGGCATTTAGGCTTATCAGATTGAGGACATTCTTTTATCCTAGTTTGTTTAATGTTTTTATCACAACGTAGTGTTGTATTTTGCAAAATGATTTTTCTGGATCAATTGAAATGGTCAAGTGTGGTTTTCTCCCATACTATTAATATAATCTATCATATTAACTGATTGTTATGTGTTAAACCACCCTAGCATTCTCATCTGGTCACAGTGTATAATCCTAATAAGCTGTTGAATTTGGTTTGATAGTATTTTTTGAGGATTTTTGCATCTACATTCATAAGAGAAATTGGTCTGAAGTTTTCTTCTCTCATGATGTCACTCTCTGGCTTTGGTGTCAGGATGACACTGGCCCCATAGAACGAGTTAGGAATTGTTTCTTTCTTCAGTATATTTTGAAAGATTTGAGAATAATTGGTGTTAATTCTTCTTTCAACATTTTATACAATTCATCAGTGAAGTCAACTGGTCCTGGGCTTTTTCTTTGTAGGGAGTTTTAAAAAAATTACTGATTAATTCTTTTTATTATACTTGTTATAGTCTATTTAGATGTTCTGTTTATTCTTCAGTCAGCTTTGGTAGTTTGTATGTCTTTAGGAATTTCTCCATTTCATCTAGGTTACCTAATTTGTTGAAATACAAGGGGTCGTAGAGTTCTCTTATAGTTCCTTTTAATTATGTGAGGCTAGTAATAATGTCCTCACTTTTATTAGCAATTATAGTACGTTGAGTCTTGTTTTTAACTTGGCCATTCTAGCTAAAGGTTTGTCAATTTATGTTTTCAAAAAACAAACTTTTGGTTTTATTCTGTCATTTTTCTACTCTTCATTTTCATTTATCCCTAGTCCAATCATTCTGTCTGCTTGCTTTGGGTTTTGTACACTCTTCTTTTTCTAGTTCTTTAGGTGATTTATTTGAGATCTTTAAAAAAATTTTTTTTGAGAAGAGGTCTCACTATGTTGCCTAGGCTGGTCATGAATTCCTGACCTCAAGCAATCCTCCTGCCTCAGCCTCTGAGTAGCTAGGATTACAGGCACAGGCCACCATACCTGGGAATATCTTTCTTCTTCTTCTTCTTATTATTTTTAGAGGCAGGGTCTTGCCCCTGTCACCCAGGCTAGAGTGCAGTGGCGTGATCATAGCTCACTGAAGTCTCTAACTTCTAGGCTCAAGCAATCCTCTAACCTCAGCCTCTTCAGTAGCTAAAACTACAGGTGTGCACCACCATATCCAACTAATTTTAAAAAAAATTTTGAAGATACCCGTCTATCACTATGTTGCCCAGGCTGGTGGTATTAAACTTTTGACCTCGAGTGATCATTCTGTCTTGGCCTCCCGAAGTGCTGCAGTTATAGGCATGAACACCACCATGTCTGGCCTTATTTTACAGATCTAGACATTTACAGCTATGAATTTTCCTCTGAGAACTGCTGTTCCTACCTTCCATAAGTTTTAATAAATTATATTTTATTTTCATTCATCTCGAAGTAGTTTTTAATTTTCTTTGAGATTTCTTCTTAGAACCATTGGTTGTTTGTGTGTTTTAATTGATATATATTTGGAAAATTTCCAAATTTGCTCTTGCTATTAATGTTCTATTTTATTCTATTATGGCTGGAGAACATTCTTTGCATAATTTCAGTTTTTAAAAATTTATCGAGGATTGTTCTATGGTCTAGTAGATGGTCCATTGTGGAGAATAGTCTATGTACGCTTGAAAAGAATGTGTACCTAAAAAACTTTTGCTTTGCAAAACATTTTGTTAACAGGACAAAAAGACAAGCTACAGACCAGAGGGAAATATTTGCAAAACATATATCTAAGAGAGTACAACCATCTGAAATAGGTAAGAAATTCTCAAAATTCAATAGTAGAAAAAAAAGTCCAATTAGAAAATGACATTTAGAAAAGTCCAATTAGAAAAAGACATGAATAAACATTTCACTGAAGAGACTACAGAGATGGCAAATATGCTCAAGAAAAGATAATCAAAATCATTTGCCATTAAGGAAATGCAAAGTAAGCCCAACAAGTTATCACTGTATACCCCTCAGAATGGCTAAAATAAAAAATAGTGAAAACATGAAACTACTGCCAAAGATATGAAGAAACTTGATCTCTCATACATTGTTGGTGGAGATGTAAAGTGGTATAGCCCCTCTGGAAGAGTTTTACAGCTTCTTTAAAAATGAAAAAGAAAACTAAAAAAAAATACTACATTATGAGACAGCAATGGCATTCTTGGAAATTATCTCAGAGAAGTGAAGATTTATGTTCACGTAAAAACCTATAAACAAGTGTCCAAAGAAGCTTTATTCATAATAGCTCCAAACTGGAAACAACCCAGAAGTCTTTCAATGGATGACTTATTAGACTCTGACACATCCATACCATGGAACTACTCAGCAATATAATAAAATAAACCACTGACACACACAACTTGGATGAATCTCCACTGAATTATGTTGTGTGAAAATAGGCAATCCCAAAAGGTTAAACAGTGTAGGATTCCATTTATATAACATTCTTGGAATGACAAAATTACAAAGATGCAGAACAGATTAGAGGTTGACAGGAGTTAAGAAGGGATGGGGACAGGAAGGAAGTAGGTGTGCTCTCCAACAGGAGAGGTCTCTGTGGTGATGGAAATCTTCTGGTTTTTTGTTTTTGTTTGTTTGTTTGTTATGTGTCACTAATTTGAAGCTTGGATAGAAATCTTCTGTATCTTGAATGTATCAACATCAATATCTAGGTTGTGATAGTTTTGCAAAATGTTACCCCTGGGGGGAACCGGTAAAGAATACATGGGCTCTCTCTATATTATTTCTTTCAACTGCGTTTGAATCTGCAGTTAGCTTAAGAAAAAAAACACACACAAAACAGAAAAGAAATCCCCATTGCGAATAGCAGGCCTGAACACAGTGACTACCATGCGTTCATGAACAATTTGTATCTGATTCTAACATGCTTACACCTTAAATTAGTATTATTTCTTCCATTTCAGCAAGAAAAATCCAAGACTACTCAATATTTTAAATACAGAATATGAAATTCAACTATTCATTCAGTGGAAAGTCATTAATATCTAGGGGGTGAAAAGTGTTTCTTCTCTTTCTGCAAATGCAACTAATAAAAATAGTAATAAAAAAAATCCAAATTGCTTGCTGTTGGGCAAAAAGTAAGCCAACTGGGAAATTGAATAAATGAAGAGGCAGACAATTTTAAGTGATTCATAAAGATTAAATTATCAGGGTACTGCTGGGTTTTCCCCCAAGTTTAATTTGACTGATTTAAGGTTTCGACTTCTGGCTGTTACATTCTTCTGGTAAAAGTGGAGGTCCACTCTTTGAGTGTTTAAAGAGTTGTGAGGGAAACGTCTCCTGGGGATGAAGACATGTTTATTTCATTCATAAGTTACCTGTGGTGTATACAGAATTTGGATCAAGATGAACCGGGCTTTTGACATGCATTTCCCCATATAGCAAAAAGAAACTATGATCTTTGGCAATGGAACTGCAGTAATTTGTGCAGTGACACACTCAGCTGTAATGAGTTAACTCAGGACCTTCGGTTTTTGTAGCCACTTGTCTCAGGAGAGGCAGGAACTTGAGAAGACACATTCCCTGAACACAATGCCCATTATACCCGGTGCAGTTTTCTAGTTGAGGGTTTTGGCGTTAATAAAATCACATAGCAACGTTTCTTGCTCAGACAGGCCTCACTTTTCCTTTGCTATTTCCTTCACTCCTAAAGTGTAACACTGTACTTTGCTCACTTTAAATCTTAAAATCTATTACCAAATCAAATCCAACTAAAATTACACTCCTTATTCTACAATCATCTTGAGACACCTTGTCAAATCATTTATACCTTGACTAAATTTATAAATGAAGAAATTTATTATATGCAAGTTTGACATCTCATGTTTGCATTTTTATGATATGGTACCCCATGTAAAATAATTTGGCTTGGAAACATTGCACTAATGATAAGGTGAGCGGAAGGGGAATGCCCAAGAACAAGTCTGCAGCTGTAAGTCAACAAACATGATTTCTGGTTTCTCATTTGATTTATGATTTATTAAATTATTTGAGGGGTGTAAACGAGAGAATCACCTCATTATTCTGACCCCCAATTTTCTGAATGTCTAAAATAGCAAATAAACATAGCATAGGGCTTTTGGTAGGAAATTAAAACACAGAGCCACATCTATGACTGTCGGCCGCAAAACAGGTAGTCACTTTAGCCTTGTAACAGACCAGTCACCCAAGGGAAGGATAAGTGACAAAGAATGAATAGGAAATAGTTTTAATGTCACTGCATCAGTACATCTGGGTATAGATTTTATTTTAAGGGGGGAGGAAGGAATAGTATTTTTTATTCTGACAATATTTTACATTTGTTTTTAAATTAGATTTTTCAAATACTAAAATAGATTGTGTCAAATCTTGACTCTAGGAGCACAGGGACAAAATTTGACAGAAAATTAGTTCACTCATCTCTCCCCAACCCTCACCAGTGTTTTCCTAAAACAGGCTCTTGGAAAACAGTGAAAAACACCCTCAGAAGCCTTCCCCAGTGGCTCCTGTTTATCAGTGATAACGTTAACTATCAAGTGAGTGCTCTGTTATTCTGCACTACTCCTAAAATTAGGCTTTTTGAAACTTTTCCTACCCAAACAATTTTCTTTAACATCTACTAAGAACTCTCTTTCCTTCCTTTCTCCCAAATCTGTCCTATGCCTCTCTCACAGTCTTCCCTGACTACAGGCAAATAAGCTCCAACTACGCAACCTCTAAAGTCAATAATAATCAATTTAGAAAGCACCCTACTAAGATATTACAAAATATAAAAAGAAATATAAGATATTAAATTGCCCTTATTTTTACTGGGTAATTTTTTTCTAATTCTTACGTATATAATTATTTTGACATTACTGTCCACTTTTCATTTAAAAAATCATGAAAGGGAGCATCTATTTAGTTGAGTTTACAGGGAGAGCCAAACACAGCAATCCATAGGTGAAAAAGCATTATAAGCCCTATGGAGTGGAGATGATGCCAGAATGCTTCCAAAGTGACAAGAAAAATAAGAGAATGGTTTTGTATATTCACATTATATATTAATTCCACTCATGAATCAAGAGCACTGTGTACCAAGAAGCAGCAACTCTGTGTAAGGCCTGGGCAAGGTCTTTGCTTTCAATAAAGTAGGATTAGAGTCAGTCTTAGAAACATGCTCAGAGTAACAAGATTAAACAAGCACATGACTATCAGAATCCTATAGAATGAGTCTCACAGAGCCTCAAATGCAAAAGCCTCCCAGTACCTACAGTGGTCTGCTGTTATAACACAGAATGAGAACACACCGTGGAGTGGCCTGTGACAGTCACTTGGAGTATTGGCTGATCTCAGGGAAGACGTTTTAATTAGAAGTGCTCAGGATTCTTGGCTTTGAGGAGTAAACCCTCACTGTCCAGATGTTTCAAATCTGCCTAAGAAATCTCCCGCATCACATTTATTTGAGCCACGTAGTAAAACAGTTTAAGACAATGTAAATTTAAAAGCTGCATATGTCCTGCCTTTCTTTGTTTAGAATAAATCAGTCCCATCTCTAACACTTTCCTAAAAGCTGGACGAACTAAGGATCCTCCTCTCACTTGCTATAGTGATTTAGAACAGGGTTCTGCCCTCCTGCTGTACAAGGCTTACACTCCCTGCGACCATCCATCAACCTGAATCACTCACAAAGCCTCGCTCCTGGGTGACCCTGAAGCATCAGCAGCAGCAGACAGCTGGGAAGCAGCTGGGCACATTCAGCGCCTCCCTGCAGTTGCATGGTCGACTACACTATTCTGCACTTTTCAAATACTTTAACTGCTCAGCAAAAACTAACAGGACCCTGAGTAAAATTATGCACCACGGCACAATGCGTAATAAGCTCAAAGCAATGCTGTTTGAGAAATTCAACATACTGGACTTCCTCAAAAGCATCAGCTTTCTGGAATATATGTGTATAATAGCTCATTTCCATACCTCACGTGTCAAACCTTACATGCAAGAGTTTTCTCATCCGTCAGCAAAACAGTGGGATGGGGTCAAGTTCATAATTTGGCTTCTCAGAAGTAACAGCATTCAGAGACAAATTCTAGGTGAGGAAATCCGAGACAGAGAAGGGAAGTGGAAGGACCGGCCTAAGTCACAGGGCACACTGGTGATTGGGCTAGGGGAGCTTAACGCTCTTTTGTCTGCCACTCAGCCCTGGAGGTACAATAGGGAATGGATGCCCGCACCTTCTCTGGCATTCTAGGCTACTTAGTGACACAGAATTATGGCAATAAAGGTATGCTTTTGTGCCATCACTCCCTAAAAGTAAAAGGTGGCCGGGTGTGGTGGCTTATACCTGTAATTCCAGCACTTTGGGAGGCCGAGGCGAGCAGATCAGCAGGTCAGCAGTTCGAGACCAGCCTGGCCAATGTAGTGAAACCCCGTCTCTACTAAAAATACAAAACATTAGCCGGGCATGGTGGTGGGCCACCTGTAATCCCAACTACTTGGGAGGCTGAGGCAGGAGAATCACTTGAAGCTGGGAGGAGGAGGGTGCAATGAGTCGAGATCATGCCATTATACTCCAGCCTGGGCGACAGTGCAAGACTCCGTCTCAAAAAAAAAAAAAAAAAAAAAGTAAAAGGTAAGGGAGAAGGATTCCTTTGATAAAAGCCATTACTTGCTTTTATTAGGAGTCTTTTGATTTCAAGTGACAGAAAACTCAACTCAAAATGGCTTAAGCGAAATAAAGAATTCAGTGGCTCATGAAGTTGAAAGGTCCTTTTAGGCCTCGGTGGACTCGGGGGATAGGGGAGTGTCATCATTCTCTGTGTCCCTCTGCCCAGCCTTCCTTTGTGTTTGCTGTGTCCTCAGGACAGTTCTTGCTTTGTGGTGCCAAAGGACTGCTAACAGCAATAGGCTTGCACCCCACACCACCAAGTCCAGTGGGAAGGAAGGTAATTCCCTTCCCTGCTGGTCCCCCACACACTAAAGTCCTGGAACTCACTCTGGCTAGACAAGAACAATAGATCTCTGGGACGCCAGGCTTCACACCTTTTCTTTCTCTGGCTTTGGGCCTCTTGGCCATAGTCTCACAAACTTGTTTGTTTCCCACTTGCCTGTGCCCTAATGTAAGTCTTCCCAGAGTGAAATGAAATAGGAGGCAGGCACTACCCTGCTGTCTGTTCCCAGGTTTAGCCCATGTGTCCCCAGCCAGTTGGGTGAGATTTATTGACTTTAAACTTTGATCTCTTTTCCAGTACCTCAGTACATCTTGACATTTCTATGTTATCATACATAACTATGATTTTTTTGGGGGGGCTGGTTTCTCCTTATTTCTATTTCTTTTGGAAAGTTCGAGTTGGTCCATATTCCTACTTGGGCCGTACCTGTCAATTCCAGTACCTGCTGTCTCCCCAAACATGGTCCTGTAGTAGCTAAACCATGTTAATGCTGAAACAAGTCATTTTCATCCATACACACACACACGCACACACACACACACACACACACACACACACACACATATGCATGCATCTTGTCTTAGTCACTTCAGGCTGCTATTAAAAAAATACCATAAACCAGGTGGCTTATAAACAACAGAAATATGTTGCTCACAGTTCTGGAGGCTAGAAGACTGAGATGAGGGTGTCAGCATGCTCAGATTCTACTAAGGGCCTCGTCCAGGTTGCAGAATGCCAAACGCTCACTGTATCCTCCCATGGAGGAAAAAGGGGCTAGAGAGCTCTCTGGGGTCCCTTTTATGAGGGCACTAATTCCATGCATAAGGGCTTCACTCTTATGACCTAATCACCTCCTAAAGGCCCCACCTCCTAATACCATCGCATTGTGGGTCGGCATTTCAACCTATGAATCTGGGGGAGAAGGGACCCAAACATTCAGTCCACTGCAATCCTCAAAGTGAATCTCATGCATTTTTATATTTCCCAAAACTTTTGTTTCTGTATCTATCTGGACAACTCTGAGTTCTGCCTGGGGAGCAAGATTCCTGAAGACTCCCTGTTAGCTCCCAGTTAAAATAAGAGCATTTGAAAATCCCTTTCCCAGATGTGTGAAGTTATTTAACACCCTAGAAAATCAAGGGCAGGTCATAGTCTCAAATAGGGATTTCTCAAATCACCCATTTAAAAAGCCACCACATCTGGGCCAGGCGTGGTGGCTCATGCCTGTAATTCCAGCACTTTTGGAGGCCGAGGTGGGTGGATCACGAGGTCAGGAGTTCAAGACCAGCCTGGCCAAGATGATGAAACTCCATCTCTATTAAAAACACAAAAATTAGCCAGGCATGGTGGCAGGTGCCTGTAATCCCAGCTATTTGGGATGCTGAGGCAGAGAATTGCTCAAAACTGGGAGGCAGAGGTTGTAGTGAGCCGAGATCACGCCACTGCACTTCAGCCTGGGCTGTAAAGCCAGACTCCATCTCAAAAATAAAATAAATAAATAAATAAAAAGTTGCATCTGTATTAATTAGCTCAACCACCTTTCTGGGCCTGAGACTATATTTAGAATCTCAGATCGTCACTTGTTGTCCATGAGGGTCATCGAGGCTTCATTCCTGTTCTTATGCATCCCTGCTTAGCGTCTGGAGCTGCTAAGAACCAGGCCGGGGCCAAGCGGAAGCATCAGGAAGCCTCTCTTCAGGAAAAGGAAAAGACAAACATGCAAGCTGATGACTTGCAAAGTGGCCACTCACCACGCTTTCTTGCAGCCTGAAGACAGGGACTCCATTCTTTTGAGCTATGAATGTTTTGTGGTCCAGTGATGAGTATGAAAGCTCAAAGCTCAGCCTAATGATTCTAAGAGTGGTCTTGGCAAGCTGCATTGCTTCTGACCTGAGTGGTTCTGACCTGTCCTACCACTGTAAGCAAATGCCTCAGGGCTCTGAGCTGCAGCTGCTTTCCTTTCCAGACAGGCCTCTCTGGCCACACAGGGCTCTTGTGATGGTGCCTTCCTTTTAAGGCTCTCATGGGCAAATGCATTAACTGGCATTCTGTGTGTGTGTGTGTGTGTGTGTGTGTGTGTCCTCTGAGAGGCTTCAGGATATAACAGGAAGCATGTTCTGGGCTTGGAATAAGATCAGCCCTGGGTTAATATCCTGGCTCAGCTGCTCACCTGTTCTGTGACCTTGGGCAAGTTCTTTAACTTCCTTGAGTTTCTTTTTTCTGATCTGTCAAATGAGAAAAATGAAAGTCTACTTCCAGAGTGAATGTTAGGACTGGAATGAATATATTAGAGAAGATGAGCAGATGTTCAATAAATACAAGAAGATGAGGATCGCCACTGTTACTGCTACTACTGCTGCTCCACTCCTACTACTGTTATTATTACCATTAAGAATAATAGATCCAGGGCCCAACTTACAACCTAAGTATGGGTCTGAAAGCTCTAATAGACTTCGGATTCCTGATAAAGGAGATTCATGACATTTATCTCAGCAGTAACTAAAACAAGGGCATCGAACAAATAAAAATGTGTTGCGTTCCTTGTCATGGCATATCCAGGCACCTTGTAAACGTATCCAAATAAGTTATGGGGTAACTTAACTGCAAATCGATATACGTAAATCCCTCCCTGGCATAACTTTAAAGGAAGGGCAGCTTTTAATTACAGGGTTGCATTGTACTATTACCCATAAGCCAGAATAAGCGGCTTGCTTTGTACTTAAGAAAAAAAATTGCCTTGAGAAGCTCAATGCTTTGCAAAGATCTTACAAGTCACCCTTAAAACAGCTTAGTGGGTAGAAAGCATTCAGCAATATTCATTTGGAAAAGTTAAAAAATAAACTGTGAAGTTGAGAACTTCTTTCTTTAATTGCCTGATCAAGCCAGGTATCCCTGGCTCCATCCTGTTCACCATCATTAACAAATCATGAATGAAGATCCAGATGGTAACAGGTAATCCCGTCTGCTACCAAACTGAGGGGGCTGGAGGGGTTAAAGATGACATGAATGAAACTGACCTCTATGGGCTGGAATATTGAGTTAAAACCAATAAGAGGAGAGTTGATAGCGGAAATGTAAACTTCCTGTTTTCAGTAAACCACACTCACGCATAAGATCAGGATGAAGAAGGGTCAGCTCAGCAAATGTTCAGTAAACCACACTCACACATAAGATTAGGATGATGGGTCAGCTCAGCAAATGTTTTGTAAAATAATGAGACATTTTAGATTTTAAGAGGCATGAATGAGAGCAGGACACCTGGTTTGCAGAAGTAACAGGTCCTTCTACTGAGAACCAATGAGATGACCTCTGGACCAAGGTGAAGGTGGGGAGGGTTAGGGGCAATCCAGTGAACATCTAGATGAGGCTGACTAGGATTTCCAAGGTCTAGACCATTTCACACAAGGAACAGTTTGTACCATTTGGCCTGAAAAAGAGGGTGGCAAAGGAAGGAGAGCTGCCTCCAAACCGGCAAAGAGCAGCAGGTGTAGGAATCAGCGTCCTGATGCTGTGTCAGCAGGGGTATCCAGGTGATATCACAAGGAGCAGATTCAACTCAATGAAGAGCCCACAGCTGTAACAGCACTCACAAGGGCTACCGAGCAAGGCACAAGATCCGCTCCACCAGCAGCGAGAAGAGGCTGGATGGTCCAGAGCACAGAAGGGCTACCGTAATTCCTAACGGTCCGTGCTACACTCACGTCTATATTACAAACCAACAAGGGGCTGGAAAACAACACAGTGAGATTCACGAGAGCTCACTAAGACTAGTTAAAATATTTTTATCATTTATTTTGTTGTTAGATAAACCACAAAACCATGGGACTTAGCCTATTATTCCATAAAGGCAGCTGTGATGCTCGAAGAACAGAACTGGGGCTCAGTGACTGGCCGAGGTATCAAAATAAACACGGTGCCTGAAGGGAAAAATAATATTTATAGGGCACCTCACAGCAGGCTGGCTACGGATGTGATGGTACACGATCTATATAATGTGTCATTTCCCCTGTTGATTTGATTGCCTTCTGCCGTTTCAGAAAGGACTTCAGGTAGATTGCAGGGATACATAATATACATCTAGTTACAACTGGATTAAAAGCTGAATGAGAAAAGATAGAAATTTAGGAAAGGAAAATGAAATGGGGTCAGGAATAAGGATAGGTATGTTGTACATAGAAATGACTTACACATTTACCACAGCAAACCATGTCTCTTTTGGTGTGTATGACTTCTGAGGAGTGATCATCTCATTTTACAGATGAGTTAGCTGAGGCTCACAGACAAAGTAACATCCCAAACACCTAACCAAGCGTATGTGCTGGGAGTTTAATTGTGGTTTGACCAACCACAAAGCACAAAGCCTGTGCTTGCTGATGTTCTACCGCTGCCTCAGTAAGAGATGAGAATTAAGTAGAACCAATTATCTTCTTGCTGAGAAAGGCAGGTCCAAGGATACAGATACAGAGTTGATACTTTTGCAGACCAGTCACACAGAGTGATTCCTGCTAGGTAAAGCCTAGCACAGTACACTCACATAGATGATGCTTAATACACATTTGCCGTAAAGGATAACACCCAGAACAATGTAACATTTTAAAACCAATCTGGATAGAATTCTAGATATGTAACCATCATGAAAGCTTTATTTCCCTTTCATCTAGCACTGTAGGTCTAATGTATTTTACATTTGATAGAGGGTTTTTGACATATCAAAATAAAATCTCTGTTAATGGGAGTTTTCATTATTTTAGAAAGCTGAAAATAGTCAACTCCTTTAGAACAAAGATGTTTGCTGAGATAACTGGGCACATGTGTCATGTAATTTCTGGCCTAAACATTTGTTTCATGTTAATGACAAAGTCTGGTTATTTAGTGACTGTTTATATACAAAGAGTAGGATGATAAATCATAATATCAGAATGTATTTCTAAAGCTTTCTAAAATGCTCTGACATTAGGGGGATGTATAAACACAAAGCACTATTATATACTGCATTTGCTATTGTTGCCTGGAATTAAAATAAAGACACCAGGCAGAGCTCATCAAGACAGATTTTAAAGACCTTGTTAGTCAAGACCACCTCAGTCTAGCAGTGAGTGTTCTCACCCCAGCAAATGTGAAGCCAGATTAGGATTTCTATTTCCCCTGACATAATACCGTTGGACTTAATTCACTTAAGAAATATTTACAGGCCAGGCGTGGTGGCTCACACCTGTAATCTCAGCACTTTGGGAGGCCGAGGAGGGTGGATCACAAGATCAGGAATTCAAGACTAGCCTGAACAACATGGTGAAACCCCATCTCTACTAAAAATACAAAAATTATCCAGGCGTGGTGGCGGGCCTTTGTAATCCCAGCTACTCGGGAGGCTGAGGTAGAAGAATCACTTGAACCCGGGAGGCGGAGGTTGCAGTGAGCTGAGATTCCGCCACTGCACTCCAGCCTGGGGGACAGAGTGATACTGTGTCTCAAAAAAAAAAAAAAAATGTACAGAACACCTGCTTTTCGCAGGGCCCCATTAGGCATACAAAAATGAAAACTAAACAAGTTCAGAATTGAAGGTATATATAGACTACACCAATCTTGGGTAGAATTTACTGATGGCCATAGCAGCAAATTTATTTTTCCAAACATGACTGCTACAGTACCTCCCCATCCCACAAACCACTCTTGAACCATATATCCACAAAGAGGCAGAATATAATTCCCCTTTCTTTGAATCTGGGTGGGTGAGTGACTTACTTGTAGAAAACAGAATGGGAGAGATTCGATGCTGCAGAACTTCTGAGGCTAGGCCAGAAAAATCAATGTAACTTTTATTAATACCTTACTCACTAGAAAACTTTTGCTGAGGCCCTGAGGCCACCATGCTCTCAGGAAGCCAAAATTCTGACTCACCTAGAGATTACACAGAGAGGTTCTGAGACTACACCAAAAGAGCAAAAGATGTCCAGTTAGTCCCCAGCAGTTCCAATTCCCTATTTCAGTCCCAGTCACCACCTTTATAAGGGTCCCCAAATCACAACCACTCAGCCCAGCCCTTCCCAAATTCCTGACCCATAGAAGCCATGAGATATGATAAATTGTTTCCTGTTGTTTTAAGACAAAAACTAAGGTTTACAGAGATTTGTTATTGAGTAATAGACAAGAACATAAAGGCAAACTGTTAGAGGAATTTAGGAAAGGAAAGATAATTTTTAATTGGGGTGATCAGGGCAACTTCATGGCAGAGTTGCCATTTGAGTTGGGCTTTGCCAACTAGATGTGGACAGGAAATGAAGAGGTTGAGGGAGGGAAGGTCATTCTATATGAAGGGTATGATCCAAGGAGAGGTTCGGAATGGAAATTCACAGTGTATGATGTGTGGGAAAGTGTTGTAGGAGATGGGCTAGAAAGTTCAAGAAAGGGTCTATATCTGTGCTTTCCAATATGGTAGCCTCCCATCACAGGTGGCTATTTAAATTTAAGTGGGTTAAAAGTAAATGGAATTTAAAATTCAGTTCCAGCCGGGTGCAGTGGCTCATGCCTGTAATCCCAGCACTTTGGGAGGCCAAGGCGAGTGGATCACAAGGTCAGGAGATTGAGACCATCCTGGCTAACACGGTGAAACCCCGTCTCTACTAAAAATACGAAAAAAAAAAAAAAAAAAAAAAATTAGCTGGGCCTGTAGTCCCAGCTACTTGGGAGGCTGAGGCAGGAGAATGGCGTGAACCCGGGAGGCGGAGCTTGCAGTGAGCAGAGATCACACCACTGCACCCCAGCCTGGGCGACAGAGCGAGACTCTGTCTCAAAATAATAATAATAATAATAATAAAATAAAAATAAAATAAAATTCAGTTCCTCTGTCAGACTAGCCCCATTTCAAGTGCTTGGTAGCCCTATGTGGCTGGTACCTGCCATATTGGAGAGCACAGACATAGAACATTTCCATCATCCAGAACTTCCCGTCGGACAGTGCTGGTCTGCATGGCACTTTTAGTTATTCCTCAGGCACAATGAGCCACTGCAGGCTTTTAAGGAGTAGAGTGACATGCTGAGAGCTGTGTTTTAGGACAGCTATCCTAGAGGTATGTGTGGGCAGAGAGTAGCAAGCAGGTTAGTTAGGAGGCTAGGGTAAAAAGGCAGACAGGGGACACATTTGTCATATGCCCTAGTGAGGCACAGAATCAGGGAACAGGAGGTCTGCAGGACAGGCCAGTTCGGGGAGAAAAGGGACTAGCCGTGATTATCAGGTCACTGGTGATTTATTTATCACTTCCTTGAAGTATTAAAATGGTTTGTTACACTGCAGCTCTCATTAGAGACCTGCACAAACAAAAGTCAGCTTTAAAAGATCTGCAATAAAAACCAAGGGACTGGAAAGTGAGGGAGCAGAGGTGAAAAGAAAGAGGAAGCCAGGAGAGGGGACTGCTAGGTGGCCTCCAACACACACCCCCAGGCTGGTGGCAGCAGTTCATGGTGGTAAATGTGCTCACTAAAGCTCCAGACGAGAATGTCTTTTCAGGCAGCCCTTTTAAAGTGATGGAACAGCTAGTACAAAATTAAACAGGATAAATGACGTTAACTGACCGGTCCTTTGTATCAGACTCAAAAGATGGCAATTAGAATGGCCACATAGAAACTCTGCAGTCAGAACACTAAAACTCATTAATTAGGATTTGAAACTTAAAAAAAGTTTTAAATAGATAGAATGAGCTTTCCAGAGTGTTTGTAGGGATCCAGATGAGATTTCCTGTCACTTCCTTTCCTGGTACCCACCACTCTACTGTTGTGATTTCCCTCCACTGATCTTTTCAGCAGATGGGCCAGAGGACGCTGCGTTCTGATGCCTGCACAAAAGGCAACAATAGACCTCCAGCAGACTGGGTTTTGCACCAAGAACTCTCTCCTGCAGCGGAATTGAAAATTTCCTTCCACTTGTCTCCTTCGGAAAGACCTAGGAAAGGGCAGGTATCCTTGTATATACCCACAGACCCTGAAGCCCCCTTCCAACCCATGAGAAGGGCAGCCAGAGGCAGACACCCCACACACACATACAGGGAACCTAGTGCTAATATCTGTGTTATTTACTGATGAAAAGAATAAACGTGGCAGAATCACTTCTTTGTGGGACTGAATAAACATAAATCTTGCTGTAGAAGTCCATATGTTTAAGTAACCCACATAAACTGACAATTCAGACCCAAACATCTCACTCAAAGATGGCTGAATTTTGGAAGTGAGGAGACTAAATAACAAAACACCTAACTCCTTTTGCACAGGTATTAGAATGCCTCCCTCCAATGTCATCTCTGCAAAAAGATTCCCCTTTCCACTGGGGACACTTAAAATCCTTTCTGACTCAACTGAGAGGTGTTTTACTTCTATTGAATCTTCCCATGCCAGAAAGACGGATTCCCTGTCTGAGAATAGGAGGCAAAAAGAAACCTTTTGTACTGAGGACCAAGTTTTAAATATGTTGTACTTTCCTTCCCTGTTTAGGTGAAAGCATGAGAAAATGCCCCTCCTTTTATTTACAAGTATTTGTACTTTCCAGAAGCATGACTTTCAGAGCTCCAAAAAGGTCCCCCAAATTATTTTCTCCTAAAAAAGCTTAAAGAGAAGCCAACTGTGGTAGTTTTTTTTTACTCTCTGGCTCCGTAAATATGCATGTCTCTTTAGACAAATGCAAATGAGCAGCCTTATGTGTGAATTTCAAGACAACTTTACTTTTATTGCAAAATCTACCTGTCTTAGAAGACAAGAAATCTGCCAGAAACCTGAGGACCTCCTTCAACTCCTCACGGGCCCGAAGTAGGGCTCACTGGTTTGGTTAGTTTTCACCAGGGCACCCCTAAATGTGAGATTGTCTGAAGGAGATCCCCCCGAGTCATGGTAAACACCTACTAGCATGGGTCAAGCTGGGACAGGAACCTCCCTGTGGAGCAGTCAGAGAATACTCATCCTAGCTCAGGCCATGTGGTGCTTACTTTGTGGCAGCCCCTATTCTTGGTGTTTTATGTATGTTAATTCATTTTCTCCTCACAAGTCTATGAAGTAGGTCCTATGATTTCACTTCCATTTTACAGATGAGGATAAGGAGGCCTGAAATAATCAGTGTTAAGTGGGAGAGATGAGGTGTGAACTCAGGCAGGCTGTGTTCTAATCCCTAAGCCACACCACCTGTGTCAGAAGGATGCAAATTTTATAAACCATCTCTCGGGAGAAACATGAAGCCAAAGGTCTAACTTAATGACGGCCTCTGTGAGACATAAAAGACACATTGTAAAATGCTAGCACTCTGCAAAATGTAAACAAATTATGGAAAAAGGATTAGAGTTTAAAAGTAATAAATAGCACAAGTATGGCTAATAAATTAGGGCAGAAGAGATGAAATGGAAGACCTGCCCCAACACATGGAGCAATGCAAAGGTCTCTGTCCCAGCTGAAGACCTCCGGGTACACATGCTTTCCTTCCCTGCTAGCTATTCTCAAGACCTTCCCCCACAAATCATTAAGAGGTCTTTACGATTACTTGGTGAACCATTACTTCTCTCTTCTCACCTTCCCGTAAGAATAACACTCCTACTTCATCAATCACCAATTGCTTAAGGAAATTTATGACAGGTCCAAATAGTGAAGAAAAGGTGAAGAAATCATCTTCACTTTCATGCCGCAAGTTTTATGGCACTCAGAAAAATTGGTGGTCTCTTTTCCATAGAGCTGTGATGGCTGCCCACTTGTACCGGACTGTATATTTAGAATGCTCACAGAAGGGATGCCACAGACAGGAAAAAAGTATGCCATCCAGGGGCCATCTTGGCATATCAAAGGACATTAACAGTGGCTTGTACCTTCCCCTAGGTCACCTACGAAAATTTGGCAGTGATAACTCACTTTTCCTTCACAACTGGTGAAACCTGGACTAGTATTCATTGGCTAATTTGAAATCAGTCATGTTCTTTCCAGATCCCTGACACCAAAGAGCTGAGTCAATGAACTGAAGAGGTCATCAAGAGAGATAGGTTTGGCCTGGCCCCACAGTAGGGGGAAGCCTGGAGCCAGGGACCTCCTAACAGAGGAAAGCAGAGGAGCTTTCTGAAGCACAAACTGGAGAAAAGCAATTGAGCACTGATTTTAGGATCTTACTTGTAGTTTTTCTCCCAGAATTTCACTGGCCTGACATATGATGTGATGAAAATGACACTCCCAAGAAATGGACTCAATGGGGTAGAAAAGATTGACGTGGCAATCATCTGAAAGAAAAGCATGGCAGAATCTGAGAATGTTGAGTTAAGGCAAAAAAAAATTATCATTCTTATATTTTTAAAATATTATTTCAAATTTTGATGAGTTCTCACTAAAGTCATTTTTTCCACCAAAGAAAGAACAAAGAACACACACTTAATCTCTCTATGTATAGATTTATAAATATAAAACTTTCAGTAGTACCCTGCTAGGTCTCATTTCACCACCATGTAAACCCAATGATTCTCATAAAAATCTCAGCAGTCTTAGTCTGATTCATGGCAAAGGTTTAATATCTAAGGATTGAAAAGAGCAGTTTCTTTTCACTAAGATTATTAGCTGAACAAAACACACTAGGGCACATCTGCTAAAGTATCAAGTAGCTTTGTAAATAATTAATATTAGATGATACTTTTTGAAAATAAATGATATAATTGTTTGGAAAGGTAGCATCTCTGTTTCTTGAAGTATGTTTTCCCACTGTTTGAAATATCCATCCATCTATCTATCTAGGTAGATGGATACACAGATAAACAGATATCGTATATTGAACACCATTAGTTCAATTCAAGTCATATCTAGTTTTTAAGCAAAAAACACCACATGCACATGAAGTAAGTGTTTTGTGGGCCAAGCTACTTCTTTAGGCATTCTTATATGAGTTTCTCACGTACTGGCATGCATCAATTTCACACACCTTGCTTGATCAAAGAGATAATTGCTCAATATTAAACTTAGCATGTCTGTTGCTTTTGGCTTAAGCCCAACGGATCTTTGGTGATTAGTGGCGAGGAGCCAGAAGCAACAGTTCTCTGAGCAAGCTGGTCCCTTCAGGTCTCACTCCATCATTGGAGACTCCCAGCTGCCAGTCACTCACCATCATTGTGGTGCAGAGGTTCTGTGGGGCCTGTGGTTGGAAGCGCAAGAGAGAACTGCTGGCCAGAATCCATGGGGGTGGCAGAAGTCAGTGGAGAGCCAGACTGCCCAGGTCCTATAATATGGACATCCTTCCTGGTCCTAGGGTATTAGGACTTGGATCATTCTACTACAGATCTGATCTGACCTCCTACAAGGCTGATCTTCCTGCTGGGAAGTTGTTGACAGCTGTATCTCTCTCACTGCTGAACTAAGGGGGATCTTATTTCTGTAACCCATGTTCCAAAAGTTCTGTCAGAGAGTAAAAAAGAAATGCTTGGCACAGACAGGAAGACTCTGCATTTCATTATCAAGAATATAGAAGTAACTCGGACTTCTAAGTGGTTTAACATAACGTTAAACAAATTATGTGATACAGGGGTGGGGGTGGAAGTGGGGATTCCCTAACAGCCCCATTTATATGTAAGATATAAAAAAGGGAGTGAGTCTTGTGCTGTCCACACTTTCACATACATTTTCGTAGATTTAAAATCAGATTTAAAAAAAATTAGCCAGGCATTGTGGTGTGCACCTGTAGTCCCAGCCAGACAGGAGGCTGAGGTGAGAGGATCTCTTGAGCCCAGGAGTTTGAGGCTGCAGTGAGCTAGAATTGCACCACTGCACTCCAGCCTGGGCAACAGAGTGAGACTCTGCCTCAAAAAAAAAAAATAAATAAATCATGATTTTTTTTTCCAAGAGTGACCTTTTTTTTTTTTTTAAAAACTTTCTATTTACTCCCAAGCATTTTCAGGAGTAAAATGTCACGTCCTCCATTAATAATCCATTCTAATGTTGAATTGTTTAGGTATCAAAAAGATCTCTATTGTGCTGCAATTTAAATCCAAATCTTTTTATTTTGACCTAGGTTCAAATAGAGAACTACAGAACAATATGCTACTGTGATATCTAGTATCACCCATCAGTTTCCTCTTCTGAAAGCTGAAAATACCTAAATACTTCTGCCACAAAACACAACAAATTAGCTATTATGCTCCTCATCATTGGAAGAAAAGGGAATTGTATGCAAGATATTATTGAGTGAAGGTATTGAAAAAAATATTAGCAAGCAGAGTCAGGTCAGAGGTGGAGTTTTCTGAGGGGCTGTGTTGAGAAGAAAGGAAGAGGGAGGAGTCCCCGCATCAGGAGACAGAGGGTGTGATGGGGCTTGCAGAGGAACCAGGACAAAACCAAGTGGAGCCAGGGCTGGGCAGATGTGCTAATATGTGATCATCTGGCTAAGTCTGTCTAATTTTTAGAAGACAGTAGTCTTGCATGGTCTCTACACATATTAAAAGGGGGGCTGATGTGGCTCTTGTTTTTGATTCTAAAATTTCCCCAGAGATTACATTGTACATTTTTTAAATGCCAGAAACAATTATCCAAAATTTAAGAAGTGAGGAAACTGTCCTAGTCTAAAAATAAAGTTCAGTGTGATAGGAAAGGAAATGACGTTTAACAGGTTAGAGGGAGAGTGGCAGTGAATAGAGAGGATCTTTTTTTGGGGAAAGATTAGTAAAGAATTATAGCACACTCTGGGCAAACAGGAAAGGCTGTCACTACTACTGGCAAGGCAGTGCCAAGAAAGAAGAGCTACTAAGAGGAGTAGGCACATAAAGCACTCTTTATTTCTTTCTAAGAGAAATAGCTGAGAGGTAAACCTGAGGGGTAGATGATCATTCCTTTAAAAGCACACTTAAAATGAAAACATCAATTATTTGTTTTGCTTGTTTTTTGTTTTTGTTTTTTTTGAAATGAAGTCTTGCTGTGTCACCCAGGCTGGAGTGCAGTGGCACCATCTCGGCTCACTGCAACCTCCGCCTCCCAGGTTCAAGCGATTCTCCTGCCTCAGCCTCCCGAGTAGCTGGGTACACAGGCACCCACTACCACGCCCGGCTAATTTTTTTGTATTTTTAGTAGAGACGGGGTTTCACCATGTTAGCCAGGATGGTCTCAATCCCCTAACCTCATGATCTGCCCTCCTCGGCCTCCCAAAGTGCTGGGATTACAGGCATGAGCCACTGTGCCCAGCCAGAAAACATCAATTATTAAAAGATTTTAAAAAATCATTAGAAGTGCAGAAGGAGGCACCAAGTAGAAAGCAGCCCTCCCAATCTCCGGGTTTACTATAGAGAATCTGGCTAAGTCTTTCTAATTATTAGAAGACAATGGTCTTGCATGGTCTCTACACATATTAAAAGGGTGAATATTCTCATCTTTCCCTGGAGGTTACAAGCTCAGAAGCTAACAGAGGCTATGGAGGGAGAAAACATGCTAGTACTGGAAAAAGCAATTTACCAAACAGTGCCCTGCTGGCCTGAAAGCTAATTCAATTCCAAAACGGAGCAAATTAGTCCCTTTTCAATGCTGAGATGGAGCCCACAGCTTCTTAATAGAGTGATAAAGTAATTAACATTTCAAAATAAGCCAAGATCCAGGGCTGACACTTAATAACTTAATAGCTTTGTCTGGGCGGCATGTATATCTAGTTTTTCAACTATTTATCTCATTATATTCTGAACAGCATGATGTTGGACTCCAAGGAACAAATATCTACCTTTACAAGTGATGAAGGATGAGGGGGGCGTCCATGGGTACGGGGGAGAGGGTAAAGATCCTGTCAGTGGCCAGCCTCCAGCCTCCAGGGCGGTCAGTTTGAAGGCTCTGTATCTTAGCAGAAGGGGTGGAAGTGGGTGTCACTAACAGGGCCAGGCTTAGGAACAAAAGAAGGGGATCCACTGAGTGCTCTAAAATGGAACCACCAAATGCCCAATAAAATCTGCATCTCGAATGTTTGCACGTTGTAAGACAATTAGTCTGTATATCGTGAAAGTATGTAAATTTAATGCTCACTGTGCACAAGCTGAGATAAATCCTAATGCTGTCTTTATTCTTATAGGACTTATTAGGTGCCAAATACCATGTGCTCATGTGTGAACGCTCAACACGAATATAGGGCAAGTATTTGAAAATTATGGTTCCCAGAACAGTCTTAATTCAGTCGTGGAACTCCAAGGAATAATTAGTAATATTGAACTCACCTAACAAGGCATAAACACCAACAAGAAATGCTACAGACAGATGCAAGTCCAAAGTTATGACATCAGGAATTATAACCTCAAGTTTTAAATTCTTGGTGTAACTCCTCAACAACAAATTTGCATTAATCTAATTATTTTCATTTAATAAACATACTTTAAATTCTAAAAAGGAAACTTTAGAAGTACATCAGAAAGAGATTAAAAATCAACTCAATATTTCACCTGTTTTTGTTTTTAAAGGACTCTGGAAAACTGAAATTACTGGCTTTATAGAAAATGATTGCAGCTAAAGGGAAAGGGTGGTGCACAAGCTCAGGCTTTGCAAATATGTATATAATTTTCCTTAGCTTGTTCTGCCAAATGACCTTGAAACACTTTAGAAATATCAATGCATATCTAAGAATAGCAACACAGAACAATGTGTATTGTGAGATCCACTCTTCGTATGCTTAACATTTTTTTTTAAAAAAGTTAGAGCCTGGAAGAAATATTTTTCAAAATATAAAATATATTATCACTCAAGGATTATCCTAAGTATGTTTCCATTCCTGTACACCAAGTTAAGGTCATAGAGATTCCTTAAGAATTGTCTTAATGAGCCTTATGTAAATTTCATATGGAAGAGAGCTCTGAGTGGTCATTCAAGTTAGCTAACAGCAGAATGGATTGCCAGAGTTTAGAACTGATGGATTGCCAGAGTTTAGAACTGTGGTTCACACACACTGACGGCATAACAATCACCAAGAAAGCTTTTGGAAAGACAGATTCTAGGATCCCGCCCAGTGAAATTTGATTTAAAAAGTATGAGCTGGGTCCAGGAATCTACTTAGTTAATAGTTCCTCCAGGGATTCTGATGCAAGTGGTCCCTGTTTCCTGGGAAACACATAGGTTTAAAAACTCTAAATTCACCGGGAAGGAAAACCTTTGAGGACATATTTTAGGCCTGAGTCAAATTTTAATTAATCTCTTTCTTCGGGAGTATTTTTAAAGCAATTTCTCTCTCCGCTTCCCCTTACCCACACGTGCACATACATAAAACTTAGCTATCAATGTCAAAGTGATGTTTAGAAGGAGCATCTCAAAATTTGTTATGAAGTAAATTAAAACTATTATGTAAACATTGTAAAACACAAATGGAAACCAAGGCTTCTTGGCTAATAGCCACTAAAAGACCATAATTTAATTTTTTAGTCTTCCAAATGCTGTTTGTACCTAATCTTGTGTTTCTGAATATTACTGAAGTATAATATGATAACCATACTATAAAATAGTATACACTTGATAAAAATGTATTGAATGCATTAACCCTATCCACAAAGCTTAATAACAGCAAATTTATTTGCACTATTTTGCACAAGGCGACCCAATCATTTAAGCAGTAACTTTCCATTTAAAAGACAGGGTATCTTAATGCAGATCTGGGCATGGGAAATGGAAGGACCAGAAAAAATAAAAGTAACTCCTGAAAATGCATTAAGAAGCAGGAAGAGTTCAAAATTAAGAAATATCTTTGACGGCTAAGTGGCCTAAAGGGATCCAAAGTGCCTCTTCATGTCCCCATTAAAATGTAATCTTAAAGACTTTAAAATCTTTTTATTGCCAGGGGTCAATGAAAAGCTTGCTTCCGTAAAATGTGAATCTCAGCTGGAGGGTGAAAATAGAAGCAGAAAGGATACGAGGAATGGCAAAGAGCTGAGCAAACACGTGAAACGAAGAACCCCAAGCCATCTGCCAAGGAGCCACATATGTCAGGACGAACTGTAACTTGTGAAGCAGGTCCCCGAGCTGAAAGCAAAAGAAAAAAAATTCATCAGAGAGGACAATGACAACAGTGGTAACTGCATCAGGGTCACTTAAAGGACACTTGTCAAGGTTAGGAAGGGGCAGTGAAACTACTGTCTGCCCTCTTACTCTTATCTTCCTGCATCTCATGTGGAATGCAGCCATTTAATGATATTTTGAAACAGCAACAGGCTGATCAGAAGAAATCTTGCATGGTTAATCTCAACAGATTTATTATCTCAACCTATGTATATGGTGTATCTCTTTGCCTTTCTCAGAAGAACAATCACAGCTTGGTCTTTCCTCCTTCATATTGGATCTTTTGGAGGGAGTACATACAGAAACCTATCATCATTTGACATTGTTGAGGTTTTTGTGTGTTAATTTCATTTTACCTCTTCAGCTGCTCCTACTGGAGAAAATAGCTCCATACCATTGAAATGCAAGTTACAAAGTACTTTAGAAAGCTAAGACAGGATATGAAGCTATTGCATTGGCCAGACAAGCCAGCACAAGGAAAAATCGAGTTTTGGGAAGATATGGAAAATACAGAAGAGAGACCTCACATAGGATGAACTGTTCAGTGGTTGATTGGAGATGGAGATGATGACTGTGTAGGGAAGGATAGAGAAGGATGGACTACTCTGGCTTTAGATCTCTGCATTGTGGTAAGAAGTGACTAATGAATCCCAGATGCAAAATTCTGCTGCTGTCACTTCTAGATGCGGTCAGTCAGTATCCCACCAGGATTTCTCTCCCCAAAATCCACATCTGATCTTCTTCCATAATGAAAACTTCAAATAGCATGCCATGTTTGTTCCTAGACTGACTAGCATTTGAGACAATAAAATACATTCACCAAGGCCATGATGTGAAATGAAAAGAAAAAATATAATTTTTAATTAGGCTCAATAGCCATTATATAACACAGAAGGTCATAATGAAAACAGGGCAAGGGTTGGGCAACGGGGCCATTAAGAAAGGATTCAAGGAACCAAGATAACTGAGCCCTTCCGTGAAAAGCCAACCTGGTGATTTTGGAACCCAAAGATGAGGTGACCCTGATTTGTTCCATGAAATGTAATGAGGCAAAAGGAGGTTAATTAGAATCCTCTCCAAATCTCTGCCTCACTTTTCTGGTATCTACTGATTCTCATAAATATTCTGGTTTAGGAGAAAAACTTTAAAATAGAATAAAACATTATTGGGTAGTCCACAGTATATGAACCAAGAATAAAAGGTCTCTCAAAGGCACAGCAAACAGAGAGAATCCTTAAGAAGTCACAGGCATCTGGTTATGTATAGAACCCCTGACCTAAAAACATGTCTACCAGAGACTCTAGTTACAAACCTAGCACTGAGTTTTAGGTGAAAGTTGAAGAATTTTAGATAGAAGAGAATGGAAGAATGATAGGGAGGGTGGCAGACGGTGAGAGGGAAAGAAAAAAAATAGGGGAAACAGGGAAGATAAAGGGAGGATAAAAAAAAAAGCAAAGAAATGAAAAATGAAAGAGGAAAACTAGATGATGGGATCAGGCTTGGGGAACTATAAGGAAATATCAATTCCAGGAAAGGAAAAGAGGAGTTTGTTTTTTGCTCATAACTTTTCACTTTCTTTACTCTCACTCACTTGTATCAACCATAGAGGATTGATCTTGATTGGTTTCCAAGATCTTTCAGAAAGGCCACTTTGGTTTTAATCCTGGGGTTGATTTCAGCCTCCTGAATCCATTCTAGATGGGACTCCACAGCCCCCAGTGCCTTTGAGAGTTTGTCAATTGAAAGAGCAGCCTGTCACTCTGTCAACCTGACGTCCAGTCTTACAAGTTTACATAAAATATAGTCATTTCCCTACCATCTTACTTTTTACCAGTCATTAGGTGACTTCTACAGATCAAGAAACAGATAGTTCTAACACAACTTCAAACTCTTGACTCACTTCTGTGAAGAGATACGATTTGCATTAAAAGCCAATATCATTTCCTTTTATCTCCACCATTAACCCAACTAGAAGGGGAACACATCAAGTGCCCAAGAGAAGACATGACTTCTGGGTTACCAACCAGGGCAAAAGTCCTGAAAAGTGGTGGTGGGCTCTCTTGCTCATGTGTACCTAACCAAACTCTTATCAGAAAAAATACCTCTGGATTTGAAATCTTCTAGTCACCCCCCTATTAAGAATTCTTAGTGGAGTTATTAAGAATTAATCTTGTGAGTCATGTCTAGGTGAAAACTGCAAGCATGAACAAGATTACCTCATATGATGTATGGCCCCCAAATGCCCTAAAAATGAATCATGAGTTATGGAAAGTTACTCCTGTTAGGTTTTCTGTGTATTCCTGTATCCTGGGAGGCATTTAAGCCACTTTTTGAAAAAGCTGATAAGTAGGTCAGCTACAGCAACTACAATCAGACAGGCTGCCCCAGGGAAAGCTTCATCTGCAAGTTTGAAGCTCTAACAAGTTAAACTTTGCTGCGTTATGATTAAATGAATCCATTACAATTATTTTCTGCTTAGCACAGCAACTTGTATTTACACATAAGCAAAACCAGTAATCAGACATCTAAGGATTCCAGATATAAGCACTCTCCTGCTCTAATTGCAGCCAAAGCCCCAGGTATCCTTGTTCTTTTCCTATGACTCTCTATGCCTTCTTTTTTTTTTTTTCATGAACTTTGTGAGAATAAAATACATGCTTTGTAAAGCTTTTCAACATGAAGCTCACAAAATAGACTCCACTGTTCTCAATCATTGAAGAAGCCAGATCTCCTGAATGTCATTTCTTTATGTAGTAATGATTCCTCCACAACACAGTAATTTTAATGCTCCTCTATGAAACCCACCAGAAAAAGGATGTGTTCTAGATGAGTCAGATGCTAATGCATGCCAATATTTAAAAGCATGGGCTTGAGGGCACGCTGCCTGAGTTTGAATCCCAGCTCTACCTCTGGTCATACATTTCTGGATCTATAAAATGGAGATGATAATAGTACCCCCTCAAAGTGTCATCTGAGGATAAAATGGCTTCATCTTTGTTAAAGACTTAGAACAGTGCCTGGCAAACATAAATGTTACAAAAGAGTTTGATAAATGTTAGGACAAGTGGATATCTTATTCACAACCTATTTTAGAGCCCTCCTCTTCCCCAAACTGAAACTTACCAAGTCCAGGTCCTCTCATTTTTCAGAGAAGGAAACCAGGCTCAGAGAGGTTAAGTGGATTGCTTAGGTCAGACAGCAAGTTATTGGCCCATCTGAAACCAGAGATCAAAGTTCCTGATTCTCTACCCAGTGATATTTCTTTCACCCAACTTTACCATGCCTCCTTGAGGCCATGGGCCTTCTGTGAACTATAGCAATAGGAAGAACCTGCCTGACATGCAGCAGCTACAGAAAGGTCCCCTTTATTCAAGATTTCCTGCTGACAGCAGAGGTGCAGGATCACAAGCATGAACATCACACACTATAGCAGCAGCCACGATTCAGACAAATTATGGCTGCAGCCACGTTCTTTCATGTACACAGTAAAAAAGGACCTGATCTGCCCTGAAACATCCTTTTCAGTAAAAAAGCCTAATTAATAAAATATCATACTATCCAAAAAGCCTGATGACACTCGAGGGATCTCAAAACAGCCGACTGCTGGCTTACTTGTGCTTCTTGAATGTACAACTCCAAAAAGATTGATTTGCCTCATGTATTTTATTCTTACAGTGTGGAAAGACATGATCCAGGTTTAAAAAGACTCAACTTCATATTTTCCCTTTACACTTTGCCCTTCTCTTTAAGGGTAAAATCAGGTAAAAGAATTTAAAATGAGTGTGTATCAAAACAGCAATTTCTAAGCACAAAAGAAAACCTAAATATTGATCATCAATGAGAAAAGTATGTGAAGAGGGATCTCCTGCACCACACTGGCCATTGTGTATAAAATAATGAAACATTTAAGATAAGACTTAATGGAAACAGACACACCAACACCTTTCCAGTAAGCATGGCCACAAGCATTATAATATTGTATTGAAGTACTTTAAATAGAAATCTCATTTAGATCAGCTATGAACTTGCATCTCCTTAGACAGTTTGAGGTCTTTGTTTTTATGAAGCTTATCTCACTCCCAACATTCTACTTCCAAGATCTTAAATCTCAGTCCTATTAAAATGCAAAATAAACTTTCCAAGTTACGAGAATATAAGATAAAACAAAATCATTTGGGTCTTTTCCCACTTAAAACACTAAGAAAAGAGTAAAGAAAATCACAATAAGGGCCGGGCGCGGGGGCTCACGCCTGTAATCCCAGCACTTTGGGAGGCCGTGGCAGGCAGATCACCAGAGGTCAGGAGTTCCAGAACAGCCTGGCCAACATGGTGAAATCCCATGTCTACTTAAAATACAAAAATTAGCCGAGCGTGGCGGCTCGCACCTATAATCCCATCCCAGCTACTCAGGAGGCTGAGGCAGGAGAATCACTTGAACCTGGGAAGCAGAAGTTTCAGTGAGCTGAGATTGTGCCACTGCACTCCAGCCTGGGTGATGGAGAGAGACTCTGTCTCAAAAAAAAAAAAAAAAAGAAAATCACAATGGAGTAATTATGGCTGTTTCCCAAGGAAAGCCACCGTAAATACTCTCATTTCAAATGACCTATTTTGGAAATATCTTGTCAATTAGACGTGCTGTTATATCTCTGCTATAGATAGTAAATACACAAACCAGCTTGAGAGAAATGTCTCCAAAAAAAGGTGACCCCAAAACTTTTCTTTGCTAATACACTTGCAATAAGGCATATGCTATCTTCACTCTGGAGACACCCCTTCCACACACACTGTCCTTCCCCCAATGAAATAACTGGCTACTTACAGAATTTTCTTATATTTGGGCGTTGTCTTAGGAAGCTATACATCCATTTGATTAAAGTGCAATTTTCTCTCCAAATCCCACTCATCACCTTTTCGCCTATTGCTCCATCCTTACTAATCTCCCAGATTCATTCTATCATTTGCCATTTTTTGCATTTTGTCGTATTCAGTTAGTTCTTTCTCAGCTTCAGTTAACTTCACCCCAAATTTGGAATTACCAATATTTGAACTTAAAGGGGTATACAAGGCTGAATGGCATTGCAGAAACTGGCTGCTGAGTTAAAGATGCACGGAGTTCAAAGTGAGAGAACAGGAAGAAGTTGACGCTCTCGAGTGCTTGGAAAGGAGCAGACAAGATGAGAAGAAATTTGGAGGTTCACAGGGAACCACGTTAATGAATTCAGGAGGGAACCCAGCTGAGGGATTAAAAGCCAGGAACAAAGGAATTGTGGAAAACCATCAGATGTTTTGAGGCATAGGTGGTGATATAGGGAGTAGAAAAATGTTCAAGAAGGAATAGAAAAAGTAAAGCTAGTGACATCTCAAATGTAGGGCACCATTTCTGGGGGAGGGGAAGCACCACTCTTCCAGAATAACAAGTTGTTAACAGAAAATATGATCATTCAATTTGGGGATATTAAATATTTCCAAATAGTAGCTGACAATATGAGATAGAATTTTGTAAAGTAAAAAACATATTCAGACAATGGTTATAACTCATTACAAGAGTGACTCTCAGGCCAGAAGCAGATTCTACCTCGGTAGACAATGTGTGTTGGGAGCCCATTAAATAGCATCCATCAGACTTTGCAAAATATTGATAGGCTTCATAGAGCATGGTAATGCATAAAGGATACCATCTATTATAAAAATAATATAATCAAAAAAGTCGTAAGAAAAAAATAAATTAATAGTTAACTCAAAAAAGGGGGCACTCCCCCGGCACCTATAACAGTCAGAAGCAAAGAGGTAATTTGAAATAAGAATAGTTAAGTCTGAACTGACACCATGCCGACCCAAAGGGAATGCAGACATGGATACAGGTCTTAGGAGCTGAGGAATTGGGTTTTAGCACACTTGAATGGGTTCCATGTCCATAAAGAGCAAATTATAAAAAACTTCATTTACCAGTGCTGGGAAAAAGCAAAAGGAGTTTGCCTTCTGCCTGCTGTAGAGTAGATAAAAATCTGTCATCCATGATACACCAAAACCTCAAGTCCTCATAATACAGGGCAGTGGGATTTAAATGTAAACTATTCCAGTAAGGTGAAAATTTAAAAACAAGAAACTAACATAAAAGGTAGTGGAGGATGATAAAACTTCCTCACAGGAGTAAATGCATGAGATTCATTTTTTTTTTTTTTTTTTTTGGCTCCCACGAGTGACAACATGCAACATTTGTCTTTCTGTGCCTGGTTTATCTCACTTAACATAATGTCCTCCAGTTCCAATCGTGTTGTTGCAAATTGACAGGATTTTATGTTTTATGGTTGAATAAATTCCATTATGTATATATACACGGTTTCTTCATTCATCTGCTGATGGGGACTGAGGTTGATTCCATATTTTGGCTGTTGTGAATAGTGCTATCATAAACATGGGGGCACAGATACCTTTTTAATATGGTGATTTCTTTTCTTTTGGATAGATAGCCAGCCTTGGGATTGCCAGATCACATTTCAGTTCTAGTTTTAGCTTTTTGAGGACCCTGCATACTGTTTTCCATGGTGACTGTATTCATTCACATTCCCACCAACAGGGTATAAGTGTTTCCCTTACTTGCTAGCCTTTGTAACATTCTGATAACAGCCATTTTAACTGGGGTGAGATGATATCTCATTGTGGTTTTGAGTTTCACTTCTCTGATGATTAGTGATGTTGAGCACTTTTTCACATACTTGTTGCCCATTTGTATGTCTTCTTTTGAGAAATGTCTATTCAGAACTTTTGCCCATTTTTAAATTGTTATTAATTCTTTTTGCTATTTAGTTGTTTGAGTTCCTTATATATTCTGGTTATTAATCCCTTGTGAGTTGAATATTTTGTAAATATCTCCCATTTTGTGGGTTGTCTCCTCACTTTGTTTATTCTTTCCTTTGCTGTGCAGAAGCTTTTTAGCTTGATACAATCCCATTTCTCAATTTTGGCCTTGGTTATCTGTGCTTTTGAGGCCTTACTCAATAAATCTTTGCCCAGTCCAAGGTCCTGAAGCATTTCCCCAGTGTTTTCTTTTAGTATTAATTTTTTCATAGTTTCAGGTCTTATATTATTTAAGTCTTTAATCTACTTTGATTTGAGTTTTGTGTATGGTGCGAGATAGGATGAAACTAGATGTTTCATCCCTCTGAATATACATATCCAGTTTTTCCAGCACCATGTATAATGTTTTTAGGTTTTTAATTTTTGTGAGTGCATGGTAGGTGTATATATTTATGGGATACATGAGATATTTTGGTATAGGCATGCAATACATAATAATCACATCATGGAAAATTGGGTATCTATTCCCTCAAGCATTTATCCTTTGTGTTATAAATAATCCGGTTATATTATTTTAGTTACTTTCAAATGTACAATTTATTTATTATTGAATACAGTCTCCTTGTTATGCTATCAAACACAAGGTATTCTTCACTTTTTCTATTTTTTTATACCCATTAACCATCACCACCTCCTCCCAATGTGCCGATACTACCCCCAACCCAGCCTCTAGTAACCATCCTTCTATTCTCTATCTCTAAGAGTCCAATTGTTTTGATTTTTACATCCCACAGATAGATGAGAATATATGATGTTTGTCTTTCTGTGCCCAGCTTTTTTTACTTAACATAATGACCTCCAGTTCCATCTGTTGTTGCAAATGATAGAATTCTTTTTTATGGCTGAATAGTACTCCATTGTGTATAAGTACCACATTTAAAAAAATCCATTTACCTATTGATGGACACCTCAGTTGCTTCCAAATTTTGGCTATTGTGAATAGTGCTGCAACAAACATAGGAGTGCAGATATCTCTTCAATATACTGATTTCCCTTCTTTGGGGGCATATAGCCAGCAGTGGGATTGCTGGATCATATGGAAACTCTATTTTTAGTTTTTTGAGGAACTTCCAAACTGTTCTCCATAGTGGTTTACTAATTAATATTCCCACCAATAATGCAAGAGGGTTCTCATTTCTCCATATCCTCATCAGCATTTGTTATCACCTGACTTTTGGATAAAAGCCAGGTGATGCTGATGCTGCCAGTCTGGGGACCACATATTGCAAATCATTGCACTAAAGGGCTAGAAACACAGTGTTCAATTTTCAAAGCACTAGAGGAAAAAAAGGGCCAAAAAAGTTCATTTTGTTCAATAGATGGTAAGAAAGAAAAGGTGGAGAGACAAAGAAAAAGCATCATGAACATAAAGCCAACAAAAAATACCATGGTAGAAAAAAGTCCAAACATATCAGTAATCTCAGTAAATGTAAACAGATAAAATTTGCCTATCAAAATACAGACTCTCAGTCTGCCTTAAAAATAAAAATCTTGTTAGATTTAGAAGAAATATTTAAGTCACCTAAAAATTTTAGGTAAAATAATATTTAAAAAATCAATACATTTTTACCAAAATAAAGTTTCCTTACCTCTTTTAATAGTAAGCAAAATATTGAGGCTTTTACTCAAAATAGAATACATAGCAGTACATAATGATGAAAGGAGAGTGTCACCAGGAAGATAAAATAATTGACATGTATACACTTAGCCATGTAGTCTCAAAAATATCTGAAGTAAAAATGGGTAGAATTACAAGGAAAGATTAATAAATCTATAATCATAGGGGAAGCTTTTAAGATACCTAGCTCAGAAAATGATAGTTCAATTAGACAATAAATAAGCATATGAAATATTTGACCAACAGAATTAACAAGCTTCATCTAAGAGATATGTGCATTAGAACCTTACACCAACCAAAAGAGAAAGAATATAACTTTCAAACAGAGGTACATTTACAACAATTGATGCCTTACTAAAGTACAAGAGCAGTCTGATCCATGCCAAAAATTAATATCATGCACACTGTTTTGCAATTAAATTAGAAGTCAATAGTAAAAAGTTGGCAAAATAACAATTGTAATAATCACAATCCTCTGGATTTGCATGTAATAAAAACAATGGAAATAACAGTTAAGAATAAATTATAATGAAAATTAGAACATATTTTAAAATGAATGACAATGAAAAGCAGTAGTACCAATTAGAACTTTTAGAACCCAGGTAAAGCAATCTGTAGAGGAGAAGATATTGCCTTAAAATGTGTGTCTTAGAAAAACTTCACAGTCCATACTGGCAGGCTATTTCCTAATGTAAAAATTCCACAAGGATATTATGAGAAAGAAAATGTATTCTTATCTATGAATATAAATGAAAAAACTCTGAATGAAATATTTACGAAATGAATCTATAAATGTATAAAAACACATCATCATCAAATTTGGTCCACTTCATAATGATATAGTATTAGGAAAAAATGTTAATGTAATTCACAAAATTGAGAAAGTAAAAAAGAAAAACTATATGTTGTTCAATTGGTACAGAAAAGATGTTGAAAAATGAATTCAACACCCATTAATAAACATCCCTTATAAACTAGTAATAAAAGAGTTCTTTTTAAACCTCATAGAGGATACCAGAGCTATATTGCAATAAACACTGTATTTAGCAATAGAATCTCAGGATTATTCAGAAAAGAGGCATCAAGCAAGATGAATCTGATTAACCTAAAACAGAAGAGTGAAAAGAAAATTACTAAGGGAGACTAAAATATAAGGAGAGAGAAAGGAACATGGGGTAATAGTTTACCATCTGTGAAGCACAGCTTGGGAAATTTTAACTAAGAAAAAAAACAGAAACAACGCAGGGATGATAGTATCCAGCAGGAGTAGGCTACTTAGGCAAGTAAATGTGGCATTAATAAAGGAAACGCAACAAGCCCTGATTCTTTGATTAGCTGACCTTATGCAGCCAGACACATTCAGACCCTTAAGAGAACACAATAGACAGAAAATATTATTTTAAGGTCATATTTCATGACTGCTAATTAGTGTATCCATAAACGTAAATGAAGTCGACAATGCACATTGAAATTTTATAATCTACCAAGATGTAGGAATGCACAAAACTCAAAGGTCTCCTCTGGACTCCTGAGAATTAGGAACTAAATGTAATCCTGTTACTAATTAACATTCCCACCAATAATGCAAGAGGGTTCTCATTTCTCCACATCCTCACCTGCATTTGTTATCACCTGACTTTTGGATAAAAGCCAGGTGATGCTGATGCTGCCAGTCTGGGGACCACCTATTGCAAATCATTGCATTAAAGGGCTAGAAACACAGTATTCAATTTTCAAAGCACTGGAGAAAAAAAGGTGTGTGTTTCTGCATGTGTTGGGGTATGGAGCTTTAGGTTAAGGATGTATTGGGAGGTGGGCCATTGAGGAAGGAAGCAAGGGTGGACTTCAATAGGGAAGAAACAGGATATAATGAAAGTGACTGACAAGGGAGAGATGCTTTTGTTCTCTAAGGAACCTGCTCATTTCAACTTGGAGTGAAGTGGTAGAAATAACACAGTTTATGCACACATTCTGTCTTCCTTTTCAATTTCCTGCATCTTTAATTCCATGTTAGCCTTCCTCTAACTATTCCATATATGAAACAGCTTCTCCATCTTTGAGTTGTATTCTATTTAGCTCTCTCTTCCTTGTGGAGAAGAAGCAGCTTCCTGGATTCTGCTTTTGGGGGCTTCCTCTCCTCCCTCTTTTTTTTTTTTTTTGAGATGGAATCTCGCTCTGTCACCCAGTCTGGAGTGCAGTGATGCAATCTTGGCTCACTGCAACCTCTGCCTCCCAGGTTCAAGCGATTCTCCTGCCTCAGCCTCTCGAGTAGCTGGGACTGCAGGCACGTGCCACCACACCTGGCTAACTTTTTGTGTCTTTAGTAGAGACGGGGTTTCACCGTGTTAGTCAGGATGGTCTCGATCTCCTTACCTCGTGATCCGTCCGCCTCAGCCTCCCAAAGTGCAGGGATTACAGGCTTCCTCCCTCTTAAAAGTCTTATAATCTTGTGTGTAGCGAATCCTGCCCTTGGAAAATGGGTATGACAGCCAAGTTCATTCACCTCCTATCAAGATACATGCTGCTTGCTTTTACCCACATGGTATTTCAGCAAGATAAACAATGTTAATGTATGAGCTATAAGGCAACTTTTTGTAAGGCCCTCCTGTCCCTCTAACCTTCTGCATACCTCTCTGGAAATCTAACTTACGCATTGTCCTGAGGTTTTTCTATTTGTAATAACATTTTATCAATCTAGTACATACAGGAATAAGATGGTTCATGTAGTGATTTTTCCATATAACTGAAGCTTTCTCTTGTAAACACTGAAACTTTCCACATTTATGCTTTATGCTTTTTAAAACAAAATATAATAATACGAGTTAACAAAAAAAAAGTACAGAATTACACAAAGTGTACAGTGAAAGTTTCTGTTATCTGCTTTACTCTGACCTAACTTCCAGTACCAATCACAGTTAATGACTATTTGAGGAGTTATCCTTCCTGCATTTTCTGCACTTGAACATGTACTATACACACACACACACACACACAAACATGCACAGCCTTTTTATGTAACTTGAATTAACAAGGTTGGGTGCAGTTTGTAGTCCCCCTACTCAGAAGACTGAGGAGGAATCACTTGAGCCCTGGAGATCCAGGCTGCAGTGAGCTGTGATCAAGCCACTCCATTTCAGCCTGGGTGACAGAGTGAGACCTTGACTCAAAAAAAAAAAAAAAAGAGCCCTGCTAACATTGTTTGTCCTGGGTAAGGCTATGTCTCAATCACGATCCACACTTGGACATTCCAGCTATGTGAAGCAATATAGTTTCAATTTTGAGTTGTATTTTTGACATTTGCCAACAAAAACCTCTAATATACCAAATTTATCCAAATTTCATGTAAAATTAAAATACTTCAAAAGGCTTCTGGTTTCTACTCTGGGATATACAAAGCTGTAAAGCATGTTTCTTCCACCCTTACAATGAAAAAAAAAACCCACAAACTTTAAATACATGACTTTTCTAAAAATCTCATTACAGAACTGAGTTGTAGAGCAGACAGCTCTCAGAGGCACGTGAACCAGAACAATTGCATCTTGAATAGGAGCTGAGTAAAATGAGGCTGAAACCTACTGGGCCACATTCCCAGACACTTAAGGCATTCTAAGTCACAGGATGACATAGGAAGTTGGCATAAATTACAGGTCATAAAGACCTTGCTGATAAAACAAGTGGAGGTAAAGAAGCCAGCCAAAACCCACCGAAACCAAGATGGCGATGAGCGTGACCTCTGTAGTCCTCACTGCTACACTCCCACCAGCACCATGACAGTTTACGAATGCCATGGCAACGTCAGGAAGTTACCCTATATGGTCTAAAAAGGGGAGACATGAATAATCCACCCCTTGTTTAGCATATACTCAAGAAATAACCATAGAAATGGGCCACCAGCAGCCTTCTGGCTGCGCTGTCTGTGGAGTATCCATTCTTTTATTCCTTAACTTCCTTAATAAACTTGCTTTCACTTTCTAGTGCAGACTCACCCTAAATTCTTTCTTGCGTGAGATCCAAGAACCCTCTTTTGGGGTCTGGATTGGGAATCCTTTCCTGTACCACACCTAGTCCAAAATCTGAGGAGAGAAAGATACCTTCAGGGAGAAAAGAGACAATAAGCACTCACTCACCTGGGGCAGATGCAACCAAAGCTGGTGGGAAGATTTTGGCCAGTGGAGTTGATGAGTTGGTGAACATAGCCAAGTGTGGGCTGGTGGGACAGTGTAAAGCCTCAGGGAGCCATAGAAATTGCAGGCTCCTTTTCTCAGAATTCTACAGGGTGTTCATAGAAAAGACTGGTGAGCACCCTAAGAACATGTCTGATGTGGTGCAGACCTGAAGGGAGAAACGGCAGACATGCACAGGAGCACATGGCTCTGCCAGGCCCTTCCCCCAACTCTCCGATGGAACAAAAATTGTAATCTGTGGAGGAAAGGTCAATAAATGCTGTTGTCTTTAGGGCACTGATGAAAACTCACTGCAGTTGGCGGGGAAGGGATTGTTTAAAAACGAGAAACTCTCCTTCTGAGGAAGGGGCAGGAACACCTGGTGGGCCCAGAATTACAGATGGGGGAGAGAGAGGAAAGCTCAGGACACATCCCTGCGACCAAGGGGTTTCATTAGAAAATTAATCAGAATGCCCTCTGTGTCCTACCCCCTGCCACCAAGGTAACAAGTTTCAAGTAAAGAGTAGAACATATACCAATGAGAGAGGAACAGGAAAGGTATAAGAGCATGCAGCCACTCTGAGGTGCAGCCTGAAAGCTGGGGACCCAGCAGACTTCACTCTGGCAACCCCGCCTCACTCTCCAACCTGAACACAAGTTATCCCTCCAGGAATTCAGGGTCCATGATGCCCTGAGGATAACCACAGCAACAACAAAGCTCAACACTGTCCCACTCGCCAACTAGGTTCATTCAACTCCTCCCCCCATATCAGAAGTCTAGCAAAGGAAATGTATGCACATTTTCAGGCATAAAAACTATTTACCTCAGTCTCTATGGGCCTCCACAAAACATCCAGCTGTCAACCAAAAATTATGAGGCACACAAAAGGGCAAGAAAAAAAATTCAGTCCTGGAAGATAAAGCCATAATCAAAGTAAGACTCAGAGATGACACATATAGTGGAACTATCTGACAGGGGATTTAAAAGAACTGTGATTAATATGTTAAGGACTGTACTGAAAAACAACGCAGGATGAATGATTGAATGGGTAATCTCTGCAGAGAGATGAAAACTACAAAATAAAAAGTCAAGTGGAAATGACAGAAGTGAAAAACACAGTCACAGATATAGAAGGCTTTCTTTCCACAGGTTCATCACACTGGACACAGTAGAGGAAATAATCAGTGAAGATGAAGACAGGTCAGCAGCAATGGCCCACACTGACACACAAAAATACAACTGAGTTCAAAACTGCAAACGTTACTGAGTATCCAAAACCTTCAGAGCAATACCAAATTGTCTAACATAGGCATGTTTTGAACCTCAGAAAGAGAAGAGGAAGAGGGCAGAACAAAAGAAATATTTGAATAAATAACAGCCAAGAAATTTCCAAAATGACAGACACCAAACCACAGATTCAGAAGATCAGGCAGGGCGCAGTGGCTCATGCCTGTAATCCCAGATTTTTGGGAGGCCCAGGCGGGCAAATCACCTGAGGTCGGGAGAAACCCCATCTCTACTAAAAATATAAAAATTAGCCGGGCTGTGGTGGCACATGCCTGTAATCCCAACTACTCAGGAGGCTGAGGCGGGAGAATCACTTGAACCCAGGAGGCAGAGGTTACAGTGAGCTGAGATGGTGCCACTGTACTCCAGCGTGGGCGACAGAGGGCGACCCTGTCTCAGAAAATAAAAAAAAAAAAAAGGAAGATCAGATAGTACCAAGGAGCATAAATATACAAATGAACAAATGAATAAATAAACAAACAACAAAAACCACATGCAACAACTGCTGGAAACAAAAGACACATTCAAACTGCTGAAAACAAACGACAGAAAGAAAATCTTGAAGGCAGCCAGAAAAAAGACACATTCCACAGAGAAGAACAAAGGTAAGCCTTGCAGAAGACTCCTCAGAAACCATGCAAGCCAGCAGGTCATAGAGGGACATCTATAAAGTGCTAAGATGGTTGGGAGAACTGCCATCTTGTGGACCTATCAACATAGAATTCTATTCCCAGCAAAAATATCTTTCAAAAATGTAAGAGAAATACTTTCTCATACAAACAAAACTGACAAAATGTCTTGTCAATAGACCTACACTCAAGAGCTGTTCAAGAAAGTTCTTCAGGCAGAAGAAAACTTCAGGTCAGAAACTTGGATCTACACAAAGATATAGAGCACTGGGAATGAAATAAATAAATTAAAATCATGTTTAGAAATTTTTAATTGCTCTAAAAGAGAAATTTTGCTCTAAAGCAAGAATAGTAAACAATGGATTGTGTGTTCTTAGCATATGTAAAAATAAATATATGACAATAATAGCACAAAGGATAGAAAGGAGAAATAATGTTAAAGTTCCTTACACTACATATAAAGTGGTATAATGTTATTTAAACGTAATATTATTTAAATTTAATATATATTTAAATTTATATTATTTAAATAATATACCACTTTCTGTGTAGTGTAACAACACCACACATATACCTTTAAAGGCAGATACTGATGAATTAACATTTATATTCCTAATATAAGAGAATGACTTTTAAACGGCACAAATATACGTCAGTAGAAGAAATAAAATGGAAGAAGTAGTTCAAAGTGACATCCCCTCAAAGATTATCCTGTTATCCTTCTCTCCACTGCCCTGATTACTTGTCTTCTTCTAGAGACTCTTAAAATATTTGGCATATCATTTTTTATCACATGGAAAGTCGTACAGAATCTTGGCAGCAAGAATGGGCGTTGGAGTCAGACAGACCCGGGTTCTGATGCTAGGTCTGCCTCTTATTAGTTGTGAGATGGGTTTCAGTCCACTGAGCCTCAGTTTTCTCATCTGCACAGCAGACTGGTGCCTACCTACCTCAGCAATTTATTGTGAAGATTGAAAGAGGTCATCTATGTACATTTTTAGCTCAAGAACCAGAATATTATAAGTACTCATAAATACAGGTTATTTTAGTGATTGCACTTACGAGATTGTTTCAAAATTATTTCTTTATTTTTCATTTTTTATTTTTTGAGACAGAATCTTGCCCTGTTGTCCAGGCTGGAGTGAAGTGGCATAATCACGGCTCACTGCAGCCTCAACCTCCCCGGCTCAAGTGATCATCCCACCTCAGCCTCCCAAGTAGCCTCCCAAGTAGCACCACCACACTTAGCTAATTTTTGAATTTTTTGTAGAGACGGGGTCTCCCTATGTTGTCCAGGCTGGTCTCGAATGCCTGAGCTCAAGCGATCTGCCCACCTCGGACTCCCAAAGTGCTGGGGTTACAGGTGTGAGCCACCACACTCAGCCCCAAATTGTTTTTTACATGTCTATCTCTCCTGCATCCCCCATTAGAATGCACTGTCATTGGCAGCAGACACTGGTATTATTTACAGTTTTATTTTTATCTTCTAGAAGATTTGTAGGATCATAGTAGGTATTTCAGTAAATGCTTTTCAGAAAGTGAAACAAGCGACTGAAGGCCTCAGGTGTTGTTCCAGTTCATCAAGCGTATAGGCTATAGGAGCTTGGGTTCAATGGAATTTTTCCTATTACTTCATGATTCTCATTTTCATGTCAGATCTTTGCAATTGCCACTGCTTTTTCTGATAAGACAGATATTTATCCTCTCTTTCTCCCTGGATGTTTCAAATTTTATAGTAACCATCTCAGTCTCATTAATAGCCTTTCTTCACCTAAGGTAGAAACACCATGGTTTGGACCAAAGTACTTCCAAAACTGCTAGTTCAAGGAAAGAAAGAATGGGAAAATCTGTGACCTTGAAGATCTTGTCCTAAATATGAGCACCTGGCACAGAATTGAAATCTGCAGGTTCTAAATGTACATCCTATAAAACAAGATGCCTACAGCCAGCACAGGAAGGCACATGCCAGTGGTCAGCCTTGCAAGGAAAAAGGCTTCCCTGGCTCTTCACCAGATTGAGTTCTCTATTCTGGAAGCATTTTAAGGTGGGCCTTTCAGAGGGCACTCCTAGGTGCTGAATGAGGAAGGTTTTCAAAATTCTTTCAGCAAGTGAGTCTAGAGTTGTCACCTGTCTTGAATTCCTGAAGCCACTCAAGTAGCCTTTGTGCCTTAAGCACACCTTACTTCCATGCTCCTTAGAAGATTTACCAGCTCTGGCTCTTCAATTCTCTCTATTAATGAAGGCACATTACTGCCCAGAGGGACTGCAACATTTAACCAGTGAGTAGGCTCCTTCAGCAGAGAATGCTGCAAACTTTTTAAAAAGATGGGCCTTCGTAAGTACTTCTTTGATGTATTAGCAGGGATAAATGTGCCTGTGTAGATCTTTGAACAATATAACTAAATTCACATATTTATTATAGTATACTTTGGCATGAGAATTAAGCAAAAATGAAGAAAAAAATTTTAAGTCTTGCATGCTAGGCTTGATGTCTCAAATGGGGAGAAAAAGCTGACTCTTACTTTGAAGGCTGAAGGGCAGAGGAGTTACTAGCATGTATTTCAGCCCCTCCCATGAGATGAACTGCAGTAACTTGCATGGTTTGAGTTAAGGGAAATCATCCTCTTTGTGTGTGGGTGCCATCCTAGGGAGCAGAAGACAAGAAAGTGGATGTGTTAGGCTGTAAATCTTTAAGGGATGTGTAGGGTCTGTGCAGGCACTTTCCTGCAATTACACAATACAACACTAAGAATGCAGCCACAGGCTGTGGTCACAATGCAGTGAGCTGGCCAGTTGGGTGACATCAGCTTGTCATCACCAGGGCAGATTTACAGCTAGAAGCAGATTGTGGTTTATTCTTCTTGGTTCTGCAAGAGGGATTCTGATGACTAGACAGCACAGAGCAACAAACTCACAGTGCAGCCGCCAGCTCTACTGGCCCTGTGCTAACTCCCCACTGTGAACAGGACAGCAGGCAGCAGCTAGACAGCTGAACAAGATTCATAAGAAGCCAAGAAAATCAAAACATACACCTTGAGAAGCCAGAGGAGGAACTCTAAGTAATCCATAGGCTCAGTCTAAAAGCCTTGCTTCTCCCCGTACTCCCTTCATCCACCACTATGAGTCAGCATCTCTCTAGAATAATAAAACGCCACCCAACCCCTGCATCCAAGCTAAGAGTTTATTTCTCAAAAAAGAGTTTTCCAACTCGGAAGCTCTCAAATGAATTCAGTCAATATGTGCTGAGTAATTATTATGAGCCTGCCTCTTGTAAGATGTTGTGTCAGGTAGGAAAGAAAGAAATACAGCAGTGGTCTCATCACTGAGGCATTTCCGGTCTTCCTGGGAACACAGATGCACTAGAGGTGTGTGTTCTTTGTTTTCAGGCATAGTGCAGATCTTGTGAAATTCTTTCCCTGAACCATCCTGGGTGGCAGCTGAGAGTGAAAATGTATCCCTGAAAGCCCAGAAAATGTGTTTTGCCTATGCAGTGGCTGCATGGAACTTCTGCAAACCAGTCTTTACTCCTGAGTCTGTGCAGACTCGAATAGCACTGAGTTCAAGTCAGCCTCTGTAAGTGACTTAGGATACGCTAATGAACAGTCATTGTAAGAGAGCAATATTCAACATTCCGGAGTTTTATTTCATATCTACTCTGTGCCTGACTGTGTTCTGCAAATTGGGGTTCTATCAGTAACCAAAAGAGACAAAGATCTTTTCCTTCAAGGAACTTAATAATAGTGGGAGATACAATAATATAATAAACAATTATAAAGTATGTTATAAGATGATGACGGCTATGACAAAAGGGTAAAAAGTAGTGTAAATACTTAAAAGGGTGAAAGAATTGGAAACCTGGGGTAAACGGTGAAGTAGGGTAAAATTACAACATGAAACTGGGTGGTCAGGGCAAACCTGACTGAAAAGGTGAAATCTGAGCAAAGGCTCGAAAAAGGAGCGAGTCCAGTGGATATCAAGGGAGGAATATTTAAAGACAAAGGAAACAGAGCATGGAGTCTCCAGTGGCAGTACATCTGGCATAGTGGAGGAACTGCAAGTCGACCTGGGTTGGGCATGAGGAAGAACAGAAGGGGAGGTCAGAGTAGGAACGGAGACCAGTTGGTGCTGGGCCAGTGTCATGGGTTTGACTTTTACTCTGTATGAAGTGGTGAGTCATTACAGGGTTTTGGGCAGAGAAGGTACAAAATCTGGCTTGTGATTTGAAAGAAAGACTTGAGAGACGTTTGGTTTCTGCTGTGGCATGTAAAAAGCTTGGAAGTTATTTTTACAAGAAGAAGAAGCTGGATAAACAGAAAACTGATGGCTCGTCTGGACCCATCAGATCACTGATATTGCAGTGGTCACAGAAAACTCTGGACTATGGAGCGACAGGTGCATCCAGAAAGTCACAATGGAGATTAGCTTCTGTGGGGCAAAAGTTGCTGTGGCCATAAACTCCTAGGAACATTTAAATTATAATTTTCATGAAGTTATACAGGCTGAGGGTGGCCTAGCATGAGATTAAGAAACTCACAGGCACCATGGTCTTAGGGAAGGGCCTACACTTTCAGGGGTTTTACTTCCAGAAACCCCACTAGGTTCTCATGGTGAAGATCAAGAAACATCCCCTCACAGCTCCGGCAGAAGGTGGGGAAGATTAAACAATGCAAAACACACAGGCTTATCCTCTAGAGCATAGCACTGCACAGGAGCCGATCCCACGTGGGAGAAAGAACTTCCTTCCATACCAGTTTACTCCAGTTTATCTCACTGGAAAGAGGAAGTGAGGAAGAAACATAGTCATTGGGTGTCAAGGCTTCAAGGAAATAGATTGAGACTACTACAACCAGGGAAGGAAGTAGAGGGCATTAAAAAAAAAGTTTACCACTTTGGAAACATTTGTGAAGGTTACAGCCCGGACGGAGGCAGAGGCCCAATTAAAAACAGATTTAATTGGAAGATAACAGAATGCTCCCCCTATCCCACACCTTACCAGCACACCAACAGGAACTCAATATAATAACACTAGATCACAGATAATAGAGCTACAAGAAATAAACTGTTTCTGAAGAGAAGCTTTAAGGGAAACCAAAAGTCAAGATGAGACAAAAACAAGGACACTAGAAAAATCTAAAGCCTCTGAGACCCACAGCTAAAGCCAAATTAAACATGGCCTACCTCTTAGAGTAACATAAATTCCCAAACCAAATGCTTTCTTACCTCAGTTCCTGTTACCTGATACAACAGGTTCAACTTTCAACAAAAGATTAAGGGCATAGCAAAAGGCAAGAAAAAATGTAGTTTAAAGAATTAAAGGGCCAGCAAGCCTCAGAATCAGAGTCATATATAACATAGATGTTGGAATTATCATACAGGAGATGTATGAGAGTTCTAGTGGAAAATGTAGTTCAAATAAACCATGGCAACAGAAAGAAGATAGAGAAAAAACAAAGTGAAAACAATAACAACAAAAAAGACAAACATAAACACTACCATATCAATAATTACATTAAATGAAATGGTCTAAATATACTAAAGACAAATATTGGCAGAATGGAATAACAACCATAACTCAACTACATGTTGTCTATGTAATGATATGAACAGTTTGAAAGTAAAAGGATGAGAAAATATGTATTATGCAAATATCAACCAAAAACAGGAGCAGTGATATCATTATCAAATAAACCTCAGAGAAAGCAATTACCAGAAAAGACATTATATAACGATAAAAGCATCAATCCACCAAGATCTAACAATCATAAATGTGTATATAACAAACAATAGAAATGCAAAATATGTGAAGCAGAAACTGATAGAACTGAAAGAAAAAACAGACAAATCACAATTATGATTGGAAACTTCAACACACCACTCTCAACAATTGATAGAATAATTAGACAGAAAAAATAACAATATAGCAGAACTCAACAACATTATAATGCAACAAGATATGATCAACTTTTATTGAACACTCTATCCAAGAACAGGAGAATGCAGTCTTTTTAAGTGTTCATGGACAGATACAAAGACAGACCATATTCTAGGCCACACACACACAAACACATAGACACCAAAAGAAACAAAAAAAACTCAACAAAATGAAAAATGAAATCATACAGTGTACTCTGACCATAAGGAAATCAACCTAGAAATGAATAATAGAAAGATAACACAAAAATATCCAAACCCTTGGAAAATGACATACTTCTAAATAATCCACAGGTCAAACAGGAAGTCTTAAGGGCAATAAGAAAAATACATTGAATTGAATGAAAATGAATGTATAACACTTCAAAATTTGTGAAGCACAGCTAAAGCAGTGCACAGAAGGAAATGTATAGCACTAAATGCATACATTAGAAAAGAGGAAAAGTCTCAAATTGATAACAACATCCCACCTCAAGAGCCCCCCAAAAAAGAAGAGCAAAATAAATCCCAAGAAAGAGAAGAAAGAAAATAATAAAGATAAAAGCAGAAATCTATGAAATTACAAATAAGACAAAAATAAAGAAAATCAATGAAACAAAGAGCTCTTTGAAAAGATAAATAAAATTAAGAAATCCCGAGGAAGACTGACAAAGAAAAACACACATTAATAATACCAGGAGTGAAACAGGAGGTATCACTAAGGAAACTGCACATGTAGAAAGGGCAATAAGGGGATACTACGAACAACAATACATAGTACAACAGAACAATAGTAAATTTGTCAATTTAGAAGAAACAGATCATTTCCAAAACACAGCTATCAGAAAACCCAATATGAAATAGGTAATTTAAATATCCCTACAACTATTATGGAAATTTAACTTATAAATTTAAAAACTCCCTCAAAATATTCTCCAGACCAGATGGCTTAATTGGAGAATTCTAACAAATGTTTAAAGAATTAATGCCAATTCCACAAAATCTCTCCAGAAAATAGGAGAGGAAGGGATACTACAATCCATTTTATGAAGCTAGTATTACCCTGATAGCAAAACCGGACAAAGACAACACACACAAAAGACCACAACCCCCGGCCTGGCGTGGTTGCTCACGCCTGTAATCCCAGCACTTTGGGAGGCTGAAGCGGGCAGATCACCAGGTCAGGAGATCTAGACCGTCCTGGCTAACATGGTGAAACCCTGTCTGTACTAAAAATACAAAAAATTAGCCGTACTCGGGAGGCTGAGGCAGGAGAAAGGCGTGAACCCAGGAGGCGGAGCTTGCAATGAGCCAAGATCGTGCCACTGGGCTACAGCCTGGGTGACAGAGTGAGACTCCATCTACAAAAAAAAAAAAAAAGACCACAACCCCCATACACAAAAACATAGCTCAATATCTCTCATGATATAGACCAAAATTCTTAACAAGATATTAACAAATAGCATTCATAAACATTTAAGAAGAATTATGGTCCATAACCAAATGGGTTTTGTTTCAGGGATGCAAGGTTGGTTTAATTTTCAAAAATCAATCAATGTAATCCACTGTATTAACAGGCTGAAAAATAAAAAAATCACAGAATTACATCATCCAATATAGGAAAAGCATTTGACAAAATGGAGCTTTCATTATGTAAAAATGCTTAGAAAAATAGGAATAGAAGGGGAACTTTCTCTACTGGATAAAGACCTACAAAAAACTACAACTTATTCATACTTAATGGTGAAAGTTGTATGCCTTCTTTCTAATGTCTGGAAGAAGGTAGGGATCTGCTCTCACCACTCTTACATGACATAGTGCTGGAGGTGTTAGCTAGTGCAATAAGACTGGAAAAGGAAGCAAAATGTAAGCAGATCAGAAAGGAAGAAAGAAAATGATCATTACCTACAGATGGCATGGTAACCTACATAGAAAATCTCAAAGCACCTACAAAAAAAAAAACAAAAAAACCCTCCCAAAACTAGTAAGTAAATTCAGGCTTACAAAAATCTACTGTATCTCTACATGCTAGCAATAAAAGCATACATTCTGAAATTAAACATACAATTCAATTCATAGTCACTCAAAAACAGGATCACATAAATTGTAAATCTAACAAAACCTGTGCAGAATTTATAAGCTAAAAGTTAAAAAAACTCTAATGAAAGAAATCAAAAGATAAATAAATGGCTACTGTAGTTACAGATTGGAAGACTCAACATAGAAAAGATGTCAATTCTCTCTAAACTGATATAGAAGCTAAAAGCAATTCCTATTAAAATCTCAGCAAGTATGTTTTTTTACAGATGCAATAAAAATTAACCTAAAATTTATAGGAAAGGCAAAGGTAACTAGAATAGCAAAACAATGTTGGGAAAAAAAAAAGTGGGATGAATCCATCTACCCAATTTCAACTCTTTCAGTACAACTAAAGTAATCAAGACTTCTTGGTATCAGTGGAGGGATAAACAGATGGGTCAATAGAATAAAATACAGCACTCAGAAATATACTCACACAAACATGAGCAAATGATTTTGACCAAGGTGCAAAAGCAATTCGAGGAAGGAAAGACAGTCATTTCAACAAATGGTGCTGGAATAATTAGATATAAATAGGCAAAAAAAAAAAATAAAAACAAAAGCAAAACAACCCTTTACCTAAGTCTCATAACTCATATTAGCTCAATAAAGATCACAGACTTAAGTATAAAATGAAAAGTATAAAACTTTTAGGAAAAAAAGGCCAGGTGCGGTGGCTCATGCCTGTAATCCCAGCACTTTGGGAGGGCGAGGCACGCGGATCATGAGGTCAGGAGATCAAGTCCATCCTGGCTAACATGGTGAAACCCTGTCTCTACTAAAAATACAAAAAAAAAAAAAAAAAATAGCCGGGTGTGGTGGCGGGTGCCTGTAGTCCCAGCTACTCGGGAGGCTGAGGCAGGAGAATGCCCTGAACCCGGGAGGCAGAGCTTGCAGTGAGCAGAGATCCTGCCACTGCATTCCAGCCTGGGTGACAGAATGAGACATTGTCTCAAAAAAAAAAAAAAAAAAAAAAAAGGTTTAGGAAACAAACAAGCAAACAAAAAAACAGGAGAAAATCTTGGGGTCTAGAACCAGGCAAAGAGTTTTTTGCATTTCACACAAAATTATGATCAATAAAAGAAATTATTGATAAATTAGACTTCACTGAAATTAAAACTTTTTGTACTATGAAAGACCCTATTAATAGAAGGAAAAGACAAGCTACAGAGTGGGAGAAAATATTTGCAGATGACATATCCAACAAGGGAATCAAATCTAGAGTATATAGGGCTGGGCGCGGTGGCTCATGCCTGTAATCCCAGCACTTTGGGAGGCCGAAGCGGGTAGATCACCTGAGGTCAGGAGTTCGAGACCAGCCTGGCCAACATGGTGAAACAATGTCTCTACTAAAAATACAAAAATTAGCCACCACACGCCTGTAGTCCCAGCTACTCAGGAGGCTGAGGCAGGAGAATCTCTTGAACCCAGGAGGCAGAGGTTGCAGTGAGCCGAGATCACACCACTGCACTCCAGCCTGGGTGACACAGTGAGACTCCATTTCAAAAAAAAAAAAAAAAAGAAAAAGGAAAAAGAAAAAAAACACAAGAGTATAGCGTATATAAAGAATTCTCAAAATTAAACAGTAAAAACCCAAACAATCCAATCTAGACCATACAAAAACTATATGAAGCCAGTTTATCAAAGAATATATACAAATGGAGAATAAGCACCTAAACAATATTCCACATCACTAACCTTTATGAAAATGTAGATTAAAACCACAATGAGATATCATTACACATCCACCAGAGTGGTTAAAATAAAACAATAGTGGGAATATAAAATGCTGACAAGGATGCAGAGAAAATGAATCACTCATGCACTCCTGGTGGAAATATAAAATGGTATAGCCACTCTGGCATTTTCATTAAAAATTTAGCATGGAACTACCTACGGCAAAAGTAAGAGTACCTACCTATGAAAAGTAATGAATTATTGATCTCCACAACAACCTGGATGAATAATATTGTGTGAAAAAATCTTAGAAAAGTGAGTGGAAAAGGCAATCCCCAAAAGTTATATATTGTATGATTCCACTTATGTAACATTCTCGAAACATCAAAATTATAGTTACAAACATGATAGACATTAATTTAACTTTATCAACAATCAATTTAAATGTGAATGGTCTAGATACACAAATTAAGAAACAAAGTGTTAGAGTAGATTAAAAAATAAAAGAAACAACAACAAAAACAATTTTTTTAAAAAAAGAACCAACTACTAACTATAAGTTTGGTACAAAGAAACTACTCTAAACATAAAGATTCAGAACAAACAGTCCAGGAACTAATAAGTCAGCATAGCAAGGCTGCCCTATATGAAGTCAATAAAAGTCAACTGCTTTCTCATATGCCAGCAAGGAACAATTGGAGTTTAAAATTTAAAAAAATAAATAAATACACCCTCCACGATAGCACCAAATAAGACAAAATATGTGTGTATAAATATAATAAAATATGTACAGTATCTATATACAAAAACCTATAGAAATCTGATGAAAGAAACCAAAGACTATCTAAATAAATGGAATAATTTTTCATGTTCATAGACCGGAAGATCGAATATTGTTAAAATGTTGATTCTTTACAACTTGATCTACAGATCCAGCATAAACCCATTCAAAATCCTAACAAGATATTTTGCAGATCTAGAGAACTGATTCTAAAATTTGTATGAAAGGCAAAACAACAACAGTAAACAAAAATGAAATAGCCAACACAATACTGAAGGAGAAAAACAAAGTTGGAAAAATCACACTATTTCAAAGCTCACTATAAAATGATAGTTATCAAGACAACATGGTATTAGCAAAATAGACACATATATTAATTGAACAAAACAGCTCAAGAAAAAGACCCATACAAATATGGTCAACTAATTGTTGTTAAAGGCATAACAGAAAGGCAATTCTATGGAGTAGAAGGTTCTAGAACCAATCCCCCACAGATACTAACGGGTGACTGTACATGCGAATTGGAATTGAACAGTTAACTAAATGGATGACAAATGGTAGAAGCTAAGTTTCTCACTATTGGAATGGAAAGTTACAGTAAACGAGGGGAAAAGGCCAGAATGATCCATGTAGTAATGGATTAGATTTGAAAACATCAATTTGAACTCATGTTTAGTTTAATGCCAATACAGGTAGTTACAGACATACAGACATATTTCTAGATATGTGTATATACAGATGATATACACACATATATTTCCTTGCTCTTTCAGCTGAGAATGCCTAGATGCAATGACACCCCAGTATCAATAAGTACATCTAATACCCAGATCAATACTGTTTTTCAATAAAATAGAACAGGGCTTCCTGGAGAAATGGCTTATTCTAGGACTGGGACAGGAAGTATGTGTGGGGTGAGCCTGGATCATCCTGTAGTGACAGAAAGTTAGAAAGTACACACACACACACACACACACACACACACACACACACAGAGGGAGAGAGAGAGAGACAGAGAGATGTGGGATTATATCACAGAAGCTGCCAACTGGAGAGCTCCAAGTAGCCAAAGTTGAAAAAATTGGGGAAACAAGATAAATAAATATTAGATTGTAACCCAAGTATAAAATAAATATCAGAGCCCATACTGATATGAATGAATGAATAAAGAGACAAATTTCCCATGCAGAAGAATTCAAATAATTTAGGTACTTTCCCCCAAAGGAAGTGAAACATAACTTCCCATTCCTTCAATGTGGGCTTAGTGGCTTTCTTCCAAAGAATATAGGATGGAAAGGAGGACAAAAGGGTAACATTGCAGTGGAAAAACCTTATGAACAATACTTAAGCCAGTTAATCATGCTTAACATTAATGGTAATATGATGATTCGTGTTAATATTATAAATCTTTTTTTTTTTTTTTTTGAAATGTAGTTTCGCTCTTGTTGCCCAGGCTGGAGTGCAATGGCACGATCTTGGCTCACCGCAACCTCTGCCTCCCGGGTTCAAGCAATTCTCCTGCCTCAGCCTCTGAAGTAGCTGGGATTACAGGTGGCTGCCACCATGCCTGGCTAATTTTTTGTATTTAGTAGAGACAGGGTTTCACCATGTTGGTCAGACCAGTCTTGAACTCCTGACCTCAGGTGATCCACCCACCTCAGCCTCCCAAAGTGCTGGGATTACAGGCATGCACCACTGTGCCTGGCCATAAATCTTTGATATAATGTGATGAGAATGATACTTGACCTACATGGTCTTCCTCCCCAAAACACATAACCCTAATATAAATACGAGGAAAGCGTCAGACAAATCCCAGTTGAGGGACAGTCTATAAAATACCTGATCAGTACTCCTCAAAACTGTCAGGTCATCACAAACATGGAAAACATGAGAAACTATCACAGCCAAGAGGAGCCTAAGGAAACAGGATAACTCAATATATTCTGAATGGGATCCTCCAACAGAGAAAGGACGTTAGACCAAACTCAGGACGTCTGAATAAAGTATGAACTTTAATAGTAACACACTATTTGGGCTCATTAATTATGACAAATGTACCATACAAATATAAGATATAAGTAACAGGGAAATAGGGTGTGGGATACATGGGAATTCTCTATACTATCTTCATGTCTTTTCTGTAAATCTAGAATTATTCCAAAATACATCTTTTAAAAAACATCTGGCTGGGCACGGTGGCTCACGCCTGTAATCCCAGCACTTTGGGAGGCTGAGGTGGGCGGATCACGAGGTCAGGAGTTCAAGACTAGCCTGGCCAACATGGTGAAACCCTGTCTCTACTAAAAAAATACAAAAATTAGCCAGGCGTGGTGGTGGGTGCCTGTAATCCCAACTACTCGGGAGGCTGAGGCAGGAGAATCACTTGAACCCAGGAGGCAGAGGTTGCAGTGAGCCAAGATTGTGCCATTGCTCTGCAGCCTGGGCGACAAGAGCAAGACTCTGCCTCAAAAAAAAAAAAAAAAATCTTCTTGTAATACGAATGCAAATGAAAGACAGTTGTGTCTATCACAACTAAGTGGAATGCTTAAATTAATGACTTGATGAAGGCAAGTCTCTAAAGACATTGTTGTGAACCTAGATATGAATGAGAAGAGATTTGGGAAGAAAGAAAATGTGGACTACTTTCAGACTGTTTCACAAGTAACTTTAACGTCTCAATTCAAGTAGAATAAAAAACAGAAATGGAAACTGAACACCCTAGAAGATGTATCATGGGCATAGTCCACTGAAAAAGACCATTTAGCCATTCTGTAGATTCCCACTCAAAGAGAAGTCCTTGCCCTCCATCAGAATACTGGTAATGGAAGTTAATGTATAAGTTTTTAAGTTATTATAATAAAGACAAGTATATAGAGGTATCATTTATTATTTCTTGCTTAATTTTTTTCAATTAACCAACCAACCACCTGCCAGATTTAGTTGAATATAAAGTTTCTACTGCACTGGTCCTTCTTCTCCTCATTCTCATTCTCATTTTCTCTCTCATTATTTCTTTATCATCTATACTTTCAAATGACAACCAAGCGGCTGGTATGTAATCCAGACAAATTTTCCATAGAAAGCTGTAGACAATTTAAGTTTTATCAGAGCAGATGTACTTTCTTAAGGATGGGATGCCGTAGGGTATGAAGAACACTAGGCCTTATGGATTGATGTTATTATGGGGGTTAGTCTTATCCAGCAGACAGCAAACTGTGAAATGACCTTACTGACAATTCCAGAATTATGAAAAAGATCAATAAATCTGACAAGTCCATTCTTCAGTGCAGTGAAGGAAAGTGAGCTAAAAATAAACTGAAAATGGAGCATGAGTCAAAACTATCTCACCAAAAAGATAATGTAGGGATGCTATGAGCACCACCTTATTTCAGGATAATGAGAATTAGTCAGTCCACATACTGACCCTGTGAAGGAGGTGGGTGCAGATGTTACCATCCAGAAACTTGGAGGAAGCAGAGGGAAACACACTAAGATTAATGGCACCAGAGGAAATAACACTTGTTGTTCATGGTTTTCCTGGCTGGGAATGCCTAAGGACTCAATTCTTGTACTAAAAATGTCAATGCTTGCATTTTAAATGTAGAGATGGCATCATTACATCATTAAGTGCACATTGCAGACTAGCCTTTACATCACACATATTTAGCATGTTTATTCCTGCAAGGGCAGTGGACTAAATCCTTCACAGGTAATAAAAACATCATGTTTAACACTATTCACCTCTTCTGGACCAATAAAGAATCAACAGCCCTAAAGTGGTTGTGAGTGTAGAGTTTTCCCTGAAAGACAGCCTCACCGAATTCTCCCAAATACCCACATTTAAATACACTGATCTGTGATCAATGAATATACTTGGTCATTTACAAATAGGTATTGAGAGCTCACCCTACTAAGGGTACTAAAGAAAGCACAGAGGATACAAAAAAGGAAGAACAGAGTACCTGACCTTGAAGAACTCACTCTAACAGTGTCAGGACCACCGTGCTGTCAACCTTACCAGTGGCTTCTCTGTTGCGAAATCTAGTAGCGGCATTTCAGTGTTGAGTTTTGATCTCTGAAGGCTCTGGCATTGCTGAACTATTCCTTCTTTCTTAAAACTGTTTTCTTTCTTGCTTTCTATTATACTATACTTAATTTTGTTTCATGGGTCACTTCTCAATATTTTGTTACATCTTCCTTCCTCTACCTGTTTCTTAAATGCTGGTCATCCTTGTTAGTAGCAATAGTGTTTTGGAATGATTCTCTATTGAGACCCTTTCAAGAGCATCCTCTTGACCCAGCAAGTCCAATCCCAGCGGTCTATGCTTCTAAAACACTCACATGCACCAGTATGTTAAACATAACCTTCTGTGTAGTCCAATGCAGTGGCTACCAGCCACTTCCATCTGCTTCCCCTGACTTCTAGTCCCTGTGGTTTGGTTGAAATTCCAGGGGTGGGCAGGCAGTCCAGGACTCATCAGCTAGGGAACCCATATCCCTCCTGCCATTGTACCTGGTTCAAGAATGAACATGTGACACAAAACGTCAATGAGACTTCTCCCCCACTCCAAGACTTTGGCTGAAACTATCAAGAAAGATACCCTTTCTTTTGGGGTAGGATTATTAGTTATAACAATGCTATAAATGTAGAACTGCTAGTGACCATAATTACCACCACGTAGAGACAGCCAGTCTAACTATGAAGTCAACAGATGGGAGAGAAGGAGAAATAAAAACAGATCTTCAATGCCATCATTAATGCCTTTCGGTCATTCAGTAAGGTTATGTAAACTGTTAAATTCTCTTTTGTCGGCTGGGCACGGTGACTCATGTCTGTAATCCCAGCACTTTGGGAGGCCGAGGCAGGCAGATCACCTGAGGTCAGGAGTTCAAGACCAGCCTGGCCAACATGGTGAAACCCCATCTCTAATAAAAATACAAAAATTAGCCAGGTGTGATGGTGTGCACCTGTAATCCCAGCTACCCATGAGGCTGAGACAGGAGAATCACTGGAAGTTGGAAGGCAGAGGTTGCAGTGAGCCGAGATCACGCCACTGCACTCCAGCCTGGGTGACAGAGCAAGACTATGTCTGAAAAAAAAAAAAAAAAATTATCTTTTGTCATTAGGCCAGTTTCATTTGGGTTTCTGTGGTTTGTGACCCAAGAAGTCCCAAGTACCACATAAAAGCTTGGAAACAAACTAGGTGCCTGTTAATAATGAAATAACTCATCAAATTATGGTACATGCTATAGGATTCTCTGCAGGGGTCAAAAGGAAGAGGCAACATGATATATACTGTCATGGAAAAGTTTTCTAACACATATTTTAAGCAAAAATGGAGGTAAAAGGCAGGTACAGAATGAACCTATTGATATTTTAAATTTGTGTGAGTATGTGTGTGTGTGTGTGTGTGTGTGTGTGTGTGTGTGTGTGTGTGTGTGTGTGTGTGTATGTGTAAATATACGGGAGGACTGGGAGGATTTATTCCAAAATACTTACAATAGTTATCCATAGGAAGAGGTTAGGGTTAAGCAGACAGAGATATGCATTAAAACAGACTTTCTTTGTATTTTCCATTGCTTTTCTAATTTTATCATGATAAGAATATATTTAGGTATTACTTAAGTAAATTTAAAAAATTATTATAAAATGAGAAAAATCCTTTTTTCCAGGTTTTTATGTTTGACCTTTATGGCTCTCATTCCACAATCTAATACATCAAAGCTAACATCCTTTTCCCAAAAACGTCTTTCTCTTCTTTGTTATTCCCTAATCTAGTTAATGACACCCCCTTTCATCTAGTTACTGAAGTGTGCTGAGAGCTCTCCCAGAGGTGGCTTTCACCCTCAGTGCACTCTCCCCCGTATCTATCTGATCACTAAACGTAATCAACTCTCTCTCAAACGCCTCCTGAATTTGTTCCCTTCTTCCCCTCACTTCTGCCACCTCGGTTCAAGTCCTCATGAGTTGCTTGGATGATTGCAATAATTTCCTATTCAGTTCCAAGACTCCATGTCTTCTCATGGTTTATTCACTTCCACAAAGAGATATTTCTAAAATGCAATTCTGATCTGTTTTTCCTCTGCTTAACAGCGGTCAGCTGATTATAGGAATGAAGTCCAAACTCTGTAGCACGGCATGCTGGGTCCTTCAAGATCCATCTCATAGAGATCTCCAGGTTCATCTCTCACTTTCCCAACCATCCACTCCCCTTTCCAAGTTTTCACACTTCCCAAATATCTCGTGGTTTCCAGAATGTGCCAACTCCTCTCTTGCTTCTGTGCCTTTACACATGCAGCTTCCTCTGTGTAACTCACTCCGCCCTGCCTTCTTTGCCTGACTTACTCATTCTTCCTGAAAGCTTAAGGTGAGCACTGTATTTGGTTCTCTCAGGTTAGACTGGGCACTTGTGCTCCTGAAACTCTACCACTATCACCTCCCTTATCATCCTTTCTTGTAATTATCTCTTTACTTGTCTGCCTCTTTTTCCAAACTCTCCAAGCAGGGAAGGCAGTATCACAAAATACAGACTCACAGCCAGACTGCCTGGCTTTGAATCCTGCCCTACCATTGTATAGCTAAGAGACTCTCTGGCAATTCACTTAATTTTTGTACCTCGTTTTCTCGCCTGTAAAATGAGGCGTATCCACCCACAAAGCTGTTGTGAAGATTACATATGTTATTGTGCACAAAGTGTTCAGAACAGTTCCTGGCCCACAGAAAGTACCAAAGATTTGGTATCATTTGTATTACTAATAATCTTTGGATAATACCTAGTGCAGTGCCTGGCAGGCACCCAGTGAGTGCTCAATGAATGAATAATTGCTTTTTTGAACAAAGTATTTTGAACAAGTACTTCTGTATAAGTATGTAGTTTTTTAAAAAGTAGCTCAATTTTAATCCAAGACTTTCTATCTGTACTCACAAAATAACGAAAACGCCATTTAGAAACTTCGATTTCAAATAACTTGAACCCCCAGGGTGGTTGTCCGTGACAAAGCCACACATCACGGTTCTGGTGTGATCATTCTTACAGCTTTATCATAAATACAACCTCATACATTAATTTTCATCTCCTAAGTGGCAAAAGTGTTATGTTGCATGTTGAACTAATGGCCTGTAGAATTTTATGTCTAATGTATTCTGGAAATGCTGGCAGAATGATCCTATGGCAGGATTTTCTCAAGTTCTGCTTTTACATCCTGTGACAACCCAAAGTTACTATGATTTTAAAAACAATTTTTTTTTTTTGAGACGGAGTTGTGCTCTGTCACCCAGGCTGGAGTGCAATGGGATTATCTTGGCTCATTGTAACCTCCGCCTCTGGGGTGCAAGCAATTCTCCTGCCTCAGCCTCGCAAGCAGCTGGGATTATAGGCATGTGGCACCATGCCCAACTAATTTTTGTATTTTCAGTAGAGATGGGGTTTCACCATGTTGATCAGGCTGGTCTCAAACTCTTGACCTCAGGTGATCCACCCACCTCAGCCTCCCAAAGTGCTGGGATTACAGGTGTGCGCCACCGTGCCCCACCAACTATGGTTTTTAAGAACTTTTTCAGGGCCAGTGGGAGGTCATGAAAGAGTATTTGTCATCTTTGCTCCTGTAACAATCAATATTCCTGGCAACCAAATATCCTCATCTGCACGTTTTACTGTACCCTAAAGACCGAGACAACCAGAAATGTCACCAATGAATAACAAAAGTTCTTAAAAGAATGACTGAAGAAGCAAGATAAAGAGAGGGAAGGGATCCAGGAAATGAAGGAGTGAGGAAGAAGGATGTGTGGTTGGAGGGTCACATGTCTCAGGAAGGGACATGCAGAGACCATTCTTTCTCACTGCTCTCCTGAAAGGTGACAGCGTGCTGGCAGCCCTCGCAGCCCTCGCTCACTCTTGGCGCCTCCTTGGCCTTGGCGTCCGCTCTGGCCATGCTTGGGGAGCCCTTCAGCCCTCCACTGTGCTGTGGGGGCCCCTCTCTGGGCTGGTTGAGGCCGGAGCCGGCTCCCTCAGCTTGCCAGGAGGTATGGAGAGAGAGGCGCAGGTGGGAACCTGGGCTGTCCACGGCGCTTGTGGGCCAGCTAGAGTTCCAGATGGGCGTGGGCTTGGCGGGCCCTGCGCTCAGAGCGGCCCCGGGCAGTGAGGGGCTTAGCACCCGGACCAGCAGCTGCGGCGGGTGCACCGGGTCCCCCAGCAATGCTGGCCCACGGGCGCTGCCCTCGATTTCTCCCCGGGCCTTAGCTGCCTCCCCAAGGGGCAGGGCTCCAGACCTGCAGCCCGCCATGCCTAAGCTTCCCCCACCCTGCCCCGCGGGCAGTGGTCTCCTGCACAGCCCAAGCCTCCCTGAAGAGCGCCGCCCCCTGCTCCATGGCACCAGGTGTCATCAACTGACCACCCAAAGGCTGAAGAGTGTGGGTGCACAGTGTGGGACTGGCAGGCAGCTCCACCTGCGGCCCCAGTGTGGGATCCACTGGGTGAAGCCAGCTAGGCTCCTGAGTCTAGTGCGGACTTGGAGAACCTTTATGTCTAGCTAAGGGATTTTAAACACACCAATCAGCACCCTGTGTCTAGCTCAGGGTTTGTGGATGCACCAATGGGCACTCTGTATCTAGCTGATCTGGTGGGGACTTGGAGAAACTTTGTCTAGCTAAGGGATTGTAAGTGCACCAATCAGCACTCTGTCAAAATGGACCAATCAGCTCTCTGTAAACCAGACCAATCAGCTGTCTGTAAAATGGACCAATCAGCAGGATGTGGGTGAGGCCAGAGAAAAGAATAAAAGCAGGCTGCCGGAGCCAGCAGTGGCAACCCGCTGGGGTCCCCTTCCACACTGTGGGAGCTTTGTTCTTTCACTCTTTGCAATAAACCTTGTTGCTGCTCACTCTTTGGGGCCACACTGCCTTTATGAGCTATGACACTCACTGCGAAGGTCTGCAGCTTCACTCCTGAGGCCAGCGAGATCACGAACCCACCAGGAGGAATGAACAACTCCAGACGCGCTGCCTTAAGAGCTGTAACACCGCAAAGGTCTGCAGCTTCACTCCTGAAGCCAGCTAGACCACGAACCCACCAGAAGGAAGAAACTCCGAACACATCCGAACATCAAAAGGAACAAACTCTGGACACGCCACCTTTAAGAACTGTAACACTCACTGTGAGGGTCTGCAGCTTCATTCTTGAAGTCAGTGAGACCAAGAACCCACCAATTCCGGACACACTCCTACCCCCTCAACCCCCCGCCCCCCACACACCCACCCACGTATCCACACACATGCAAACCCAGGGCGCCACTCACTAGGAAGTGTCTCACCCACCGTCTCAATACACAGCTGCACTTAATTTGTCTGGTGGGTTCCAGCCTTGGAACTCAATATTTCTGCCCCCCCCCCCCCACCTTGTGTGTGTGTGTGTGTGTGTGTGTGTGTGTGTGTGTGTGAGACGGAGTCTTGCCTTGTTGCCCAGCCTGGAGTGCAGTGGCGCAATCTTGGCTCACGGCAAGTTCCGTCTCCCAGGTTCCTGCCATTCTCCTGCGTCAGCCTCCTGAGTAGCTGGGACTACAGGCGCCCGCCACCACGCCCAGCTAATTTTTGTATTTTTAGTAGAGACGGAGTTTCACCATGTTAGCCAGGATGGTCTCGATCTCCTGACCTCATGATTCACTTGCCTGGGCCTCCCAAAGTGCTGGGATTACAGGTGTGAGCCACTGCGCCTGCCCCCCCCCGCCTTTTTTTTTTCCAGGTCTGGCAGATTTAAGAGACTAGGCAATATTCATCCTCCAGACCTCAGGGGGAGTGGGGGATTTGGGGGCTTAGGGAGGTAGAGAATATCATGAGGGCTGGGCCTGGGCCCTCTGGAAGCTGTCTGTTTCCTTCCTTGGTCTCCTGGCGCTTTGATCTCACGCTCTCACTAATCACTTCTCTCCTCCCTTTCTACCCATAAAGCCTGAAGGATTAGAGGCAACCAACTTAAAATAATACTGTGTCCTATATTTGGGCAGCTCCTTTCTTCCGAGGAAACTGAGTGCCCATCCAAATGTTGCTTCATTAACCTCAGAGCCCTTCTGTGAGGGGGGCTGCCAGGCTAACAATAATTCTCTATTTAGTGAAACAGGAGCAAGGCTGAGGGAAGGGCTGGAGGACATCTGCATTGGTCAGAGGACAAGACCTGTCATAAGCAAGACTTCCGTGAGTCTAGTGGACAAGTAACATTTCACATTGTGCAAGGAATTGTCCCAGAGAGCCGTACTACCTGTAAGCACAACAATGGAGCCTTCTAGAAAGCCCCTAGGAAATACATTCAAAGAGACTTTTTTTTTTTTGAAAAAAAATATTAAAATGAGCAGAATGAAAAGGAGCTGTCAATTAGGACTTTCAGGCAGAATCTTTATAGGGGACCTTAACTGTGAACTTCTCCTTGACATAAGCATCTTCTGTCACTAATATCCACTGGCTTTTTTCCAGGAAAATCACAAACACTCTCTTTCTTTCACTATATTCTTTTTCATCAGAGAATAAGATCGTGCTTCTCATTCCAGAAAACTCATTGTCACCAGCTCTCTGAAGATAAAGAGTGATCCGGCATTAGCGGGAGGCGAGATGGGCCAGGACTCAGAATCCCCAACTTTCCGACTTGCCGCCTACTTTCCTTGCTTTTGTCTCACTAATTTTTCTTTTTTTTTTTTTGACACTTAGCCATTATCCCAGCCTAAGAGTGGATTATTCAAATAATATGTGCTAATGTTCCCTCTATTAGAGAAAATAAGAAAGCTGCCACTCTGGTTCTATCTGAAATTATTCATATTTTAATTGGTGCTTCAAAAAGATGATGGCAAAGTGAGTCAAATGCTTGCACAACTAAGTTGTTGTGGATTTCATTTTAGATCATTTTTTTTTTTTTTTTTTTTGAGACGGAGTCTTGCTCTGTTGCCCAGGCTGGAGTGCAGTGGTGGGATTTCCCTGCAACCTCTGCCTCCCAGGTTCAAGCGATTCTCCTGCCTCAGCCTCCTGACTAGCTGGGATTACAGGCACCCGCCACCACGCCTGGCTAAATTTTTTTGTATTTTTAGTAGAGATGAGGTTTCACCATGTTAGTCAGGCTGGTCTCAAACTCCTGACCGCAGGTAATCCACCCTCCTGACCTCGGGTAATCCACCCTCCTCGGCGTCCCAAAGTACTGGGATTACAGGTGTGAGCCACCGCGCCCAGCCTAGATCAGGTCCTTGTCAGGTTCCATCATCCCCATTCTGCACAGGATGTCGCTAAGTGTCTGCACCGACTAGAAGGACGACTGACAGCCATGCTTACTCCCTTTCTTTGTCCTGTGAAAGCCCCTTTGGTGAGATACCCACTTCGAGCCACACATTTTTGTCAGTGGACTGCTGTCAGTGCAGAATGCTGTCAGGATGAGGAAAGGCAGCCTGTGCTCCCATAAATGAAAGCCACTCTTCTTCCTACAGGTATGGAATTATTTAGAAGCCACGCCTAGGACTCTTATAGAAAGAAACCTCACTCCTCTTCTGTTCACCTGGGGCCAGTCACTAATACAAGATGTTATGAAACTGACAGCTCAGTGTGGAAAAGTGGCCACATTCCTTCACGAACACAGTGTGTCACTTCCTTTTTCTACTTACATACAGCTTTAAAAACATGACCTTCTATTGGAGAGTATGTTCTACTTAGCTTTTTCAGTTACATTGACAAATCCTCTTAAATGACTTGGCATTATTATTTTCCATTTTACAGGAAACTGAGGCTCAGAAAGGAATATAAACATCATCATGTCAAAATGTAAATAATGCCTGAGTCAGGATTGAACTCCTCTGGCACATTTTACATCTTTTTTTTTTTTTGAGACAGGGTTTCATTCCTGTTACCCAGGCTGGAGTGCAGTGGCGCAATCTCGGTTCACTGCAACCTCCACCTCCTGGGTTCAAGCAATTGCCCTGCCTCAGCCTCCTGAGTAGCTGAGGCTACAGGTGCATGCCACTATTCTTGGCTAATTTTTGTACTTTTTGTAGAGACTGGGTTTCGCCATGTTGCCCATGCTGCTCTCGAAATCCTGATCTCAAGCAATCTGCCCATCTCAGCCTCCCAAAGTGCTGGGATTACAGGCGTGAGCCACTGTGCCAGGCCACATTTTACATCTGATGATAAACTCTTATCCCTGCAAGCAGTGAAGTAATTTCTAGTAACTTCACAAATAGTTTAAAGATTATAGGATATAATGTTACATTTATTATGTGAGATAACAGAAATTGATAGGTAATGAAGGAAAATAGCTTATGGAAGCCTGTGATTTGAACAGTAGAAAAATGGGATAAGTTAATCAGAACAAAACAGAACTCAGCAAACAGGAAATAAATGTTTGACCAAGGCCAGGGTCTACAATAAAATACAGAAATTGGGGCAGGCTGCAGAAGTAATAGTGAGAAACCAGTGGAAGATGACACAAGAGGGACATAGGTGACTGAAAATTAGTGCCCAATTGGAGTTATAAGAGGAAATTGGGGCCAGGTGCAGTGGCTCATGCTTGTAATCCCAACACTTTGGGAGGCCAAGGTAGGAGAATCACTTGAGGCCAGGGGTTGGAGACAAGCTTAGGCAACATAGCAAGACTCTATCTTTACAAAAAGTTTTTAAAACAATTAGGCAGGCGTGGTGGTGCATGCCTGTGGTCCTAATTACTCAGGAGGATGGGGCAGGAGGATCACTTGAGCCCAGGAGTTGGAGGCTGCAGTGAGCAATAATTATGCCACTGCACTCCAGCCTGTGAGTGGCATTGTGTTTGTGAAGGAGTGAGACTCTTTCTCTAAAATAAAAAACAAATTCACGTGCAATGATGGGGTGGTGGCAATTACTTATGAGGCTTCTTTAGTACAATACAAGAGTTTTTGATTTTTGTTACCTAAGAGAATCCAAGAGAAAGGCAGTAGAAGAGGTAAGTAATAGAAATAAAGGTGAACAGAACTGATTACGAGGTGAAAAAATTTAAAAAATTTAAAATTTAGAAAGACTTACAATTAAAAAAATTATTAACTAAAAGGGGAAAGATATTGCTGAAGTCAGTCTCCAGAAGAAACCCCATGGCTGCTGTATTCAACTGCCGGTGTGAGTGTGAACACCAGGTGGAAGAGGTTGTATCATCACTGAGTTTATTTACCAAGAGTTGTTCCAAATTTCTTTCTATTTCTGCTTACAAACCTAGGTTTCATTACAGTGATCGGGCTAGATATGGTCATGGAGAACTCCCAAGTATCCAGAGGATTTTATTTCTCTCCCATTAACTAAACATTAGGTTCAAGCCCCATATATTTGCCTGAATTATAAGTAGGGTTTCTCATTGCCCATGTATGAAGTTGCTCGACAGATGAAATCTTGACTTCAGACAAACTAAGGGTATTGGAAATAATCCAAGAGACCCTGCTCTTGGGTACCAGTTCCTTAAATTTATCTCAAGAGGCAAAAAGAAAAGAAAAGAAAAGAGAAGAAAAAAGGAAGAAAACAGGAAGGCAGAGAGGCGGGAAGGCAGGCAGGCAGGCAGGAAGGCAGGAAGGAAGGTAAGAAGGGAGGGAGAGAGGGAGGGAGAGACGGAGGGAGGGAGGGAGGGAGAGACCAGAGAATTTGGTTGCTAATCTTTAATTCATAGCATTTTAAGATCTAGGGAAATCTTATAATGAGATTGTTAACAGAGAAGAAGGTAATAAAATTTCAAGTCACACTAATGGCTAATTCATTTTAATTAGTGATTTTTAGCAAATAACATGGCATACTTACATTCCATGGGCAATTTTCCCCAAATGGCAGCAAGAGTTTAACATACATGTATAATTCAATTTCATATCCTCCCATAATTTTTTTATAAAGAATGTTTTAAACTCTTAAAACATTTGATGAGAACAGCCCCCTTTAAAATGTTAAAATGAAGAAAATAGCTAATTCACTTGCCTTGTTAAATAAAATGGACACCATGAAGAAATCCAGTAAGAAGCTCTCTGAAATATCTTTGTAGTCAAAGTGGAAAAAGATGACAGTGAAGCTCAAGTTAATAAACTGGTAAACCGGGTTGCAGAATGATGTCCGCAACAGCTTCATGCCAGCAATGATCATCAGAAAAATGTCCCAGCTGTTGGAAACAAAAGAAAGATGCAATCAATGACAGCGTGCACACTGCTGGATGAGTTTCATTTGCTAACACTTCTCCAGCATTGATGGTTCATTAAGCACTTTACAGGCACAAAAAGCCAATCTAAGGGGCCCCATTATTGTCTGCATTTTACAGGGGTATAAACTGATTATCAAGGAATTTGAGGAACTTGACTAAGGTCTCAAAGGGGCAGAACAAAAATGGAAATTCAGTCCTGGGTGACTCTCAAGCACATTGTCTTTGCCATTACAACAGACATTTTCTTTCCATCACATGCTTTTCAAAGTCCCTCATGTTCTCCAGCAAGGGCACAGAGCTCCTTCTGAGCTTGTCTGAATTCACTACTGCAGTGATGATGGACATTTCCCAGAAATCCTAATGCCAAATGAGAAAACAGGCAACATGCTGCCCCTGCTAGAGTCAGCTCAGTGTGTGCCTCTTCATGAGAAAAGAATCCAATTCGAACAGTGACATAACAACAGATAGGAAATTCTGAATAGAGAAAATAATCCAGTATCTTCATAAAGCCTTTTCTATTTCTACATATTAACTTCCAATGTTTCTCAGCATATTTGTCATCCTAGTGAACATAAGGTTTCTGCTCTCCCTTTTTTGTTGTTTAAAATTATATCATCAATGTGTTTTTCCCCCATGGAATGGGACTTTTCAGTTAAGGAGCTCAGCAAAACAGGCAAAGAAATACCCTTCTAGGACTTTGCTTGGAGGACTGAAGTCCTGAGTGCTCTTGCCTAAGGAGTTAGATTATTATTTACCCATGTAGGGAGTATGTGTCATGTGTACAATTCTCCAGATGATAAGGTCAACAATGAACAGTCCATCTTGAGATCGGAGGGCAAATGTTCACATGCTGGTGTAGCCCAAGAGAGCAGGCAAGTGCCTTCTTGAAGGGCCTGGCTTTCTGAAGAAAGACACTGCACATTTTCACCAGATTCCCTCCAATTCTAACGTACTATGATATTTGGCAACTGCAAGACAGAGGTGGGAAAATTTCTAGAAAATGGTCGCACTTCTAAGAGAGGCTTTCTTTCCCTGGCTCAGTATAGAAAACTGGGGCCATGCCTCAATTTCCCTAAACCTAGAAGAATCTTGGACTCAGGAACCTTATCAGCATTATGAATATCTTATCTCAGAAAGAGGTTACTTAAGAAGTAAAAAATTGTCATTTTTGTCATAAAAAATGCAATGTTGGAAATTCCGTACGCCTCAATCTGCTGTTTTTTGTGCCTTCAGACCTAGGACTGCAGTTGTTTCCACCTTGCCCCAGGATATGTGAGGTGAGGTTTGCCCAAGGCCTTGTACGGCAGGCTTGGATTTGCTTCTGAGAAAAACTAGCACTTGATTCCATGCATACATCAGATGGGAAAGTCTGCCTTTAGCCTCAACCTAGAGCCCTCTGTGTTCCTGCAGCAAAGCTGAACACTGCTCCATAACTGGCCTTCCTTTTCCAGTGCGCAACTAATGCCCAGGATGAAAATACAGTATGAAAAGATGACTTCAGGTCCAGTTGCCTTTGACAACAGCCCAAGGTACAAAAACCTAAAAATCCCTGTGGGACAGCCAAAGCCCTGTGGAGAAACCCCAATGATAAGGTATCTGAAGACTTAGGGATATTTTGGTTTTCATGGGAGACTGCTGATTTTCTGGGTTATTCAGGCAAAATCCAGATGAGAAGCAAATCTAACTTTCTGTTTCTGCGACCAAGTTTCCATGAACTGCATCCATTTTATGTTTAGTAGGGATGACTGGTTCAAACTGTGGGAGATCTTAAGGACTCATGGTCATGGCCTTTATAACATTGCAATAGTAACGGCTACCATTAATGACTCATAGATCATTGTATACAGCAGGTCCTCAAATAACGTTGCTTCATTCAATGTTGTTTCAGTATAACATTGATGGGGGAAAAAAATGGATTCCTGGCCAGGACCCCACTGTCGGTGTGGAGTTTATACATTGTCCTCATATCTGTGTGGGTTTTTCTCTGAGTTCTCCGGTTTCCTCACACATCCCAAAGGTGTGCACAGTAGGTGCACTGATGTGCTGACATGGTCCAGTGTGAGTGAGTGTGAGTGTGGGTGTGAGTGTGTTCTGCGATGGGAGGCATCCTGTCCAGCACGGGTTCCCACTGGGCACCCTGAGCTGCCAGGACAGGCTCCAGCCATTGGATACACTGAATTGGAATATATGGGTAAATAATTATCTTAATTGTTTGTATTAATCTTTCCTAAATGTATGTATCATTCACATTTATTTCAATGTTTAACATTAAAGGTGTTTTGGTCTTTATTTAGAAGTTTGGTGATGTTTTTGTGACCAGAAATACGCTATGGAACGTAATTCTTGTTTCTATTAATTAGCCCACAGTAAACTTTGTTTTATTTGGTTTTGTATTGGTTTTGATTAAAGTCACAGTTTTCAAGAACTTATCCAGGATGTTACGTGAAGATATACTGCACTTAGCTAAAGGTTTTATAAAGGCTGAGGTAGCAATTGGTGAACAATGCCCTGGAACAGATGAAGAGCATCCTCTTAGATCAGGCTAAGAAACAGAAGCACCTAACAAGATACACTACTTCACTGACTCATTCATTTACCAAACCCCTACTTAGTTGTTCATGCATTCATCCTTCTAACACTTACTAGTGGTTTGCTATTGAAAAGTTGAATAAGAAACATTGCCTGCTGTTGAAAAGTTCACTCTGTGACTATTTAGTACAATGGCTCTCAAAAATCACAGGGAGGGGCTAGGCTTCTCTGGTTTAGAAAAGGTCTCAAAGTGATACTGATATAGAGTTTCATGCTATCCTGTTTGAGAATAGTTGGTCTAGTAGGGTGCCTGAAACCTCGAAAAATGTTTTGTTTTTAATTCTACAGATGCATCAGGAATAGAAAGGAATTTCCAGCTTTGGTTTCTGAGTGAAACAATTGCTGATGTTATCATCTGGGAGTTGAGGATATTCAGAGCTATATAGATAAGGTGCACCTTTCTGACTTTAGTGTCTGGAAAAAAATTACAGGGGATGGAGAATAATATTACTTCCAAATGGACCCTCTCTGAACTATTTAATTGACTCTGCTGGAGTCTTAGCCCTTACATCTGCCTTCTCTAACCACTTGGCCTCAACCCCACAGGCTTAGCTCAAGGTCCTTGTCCCGAAGTTGAATAGGGAAAACTTTAAATCCTTTAGCTGGATTTCCCAGAGTGGCACTGGTACCTTCTTTGCTACTCTGGCTTTGAATATGTGTTCCCATTCGAGAAACTGTGGCTCTGCCTTGTTCTCAGGAGGAGTCACAGGGTCAACCAGGACTGTACCATACTGGGAATCCCTGCCCTAGAGAAGTTCACGAAGTTCTAAATTCTGGTCCTCTCCTAGATTGGGTCCCACCTAAACTGTATAAGGGGTCTGAAGTCCAATCATCTGCTTTTTTAAATCCAGTGAGACTAATTCTCATCCCTGGATTTGAAGTCTAGAATTTTAAGTATCAAAGAACATAGAATTCTTGCCCTGGTCTGACAGAAACAGGTCTGGACTAGAAGGAAGGCAGAGTTCAATAAGGACAGGTTATGGGATCATTTCATTTAGTGTCTGCTTTGTGTGACTATGAATCTACTCAAAGTCCAACAGATTACTAAAATGCCTTTTATCTTAGCCTGCTCAATCTTTGGAGAATATTAATTAATTTGTCCTCATGACACCCTGAAAGGAAGAGCAGGTTTGAATTAGCATGTTTGGGATTATGCATCAGGGTTGACTTGGATACATAGTGTTTAAGCAACGTGACTAATGAGCAAATCTGGGAAAGAATCTCTTTTACATCCTCCTACTCTAACAACTTCTTTGACCAGCAACTTTCGCCTTTCATCAGAATGACAAATCTACAGATTACCAAGGAGATTTCCATGTTGTAAATTCAGAATTAATTTTAATATATGAAACCAATAACTCGACTGTACATTGTTAATGCTTTGAAAGACATGGGCATCTTGTCAGTATGAAGTCTCTGTGCCAGTTTTTAAATTACGAGGCTTCTCTTGATAAATTCAGAGACAGCAGTGACAGTGATTAATTTCCCCTTCCTACAAGCACAAAATGATAGAGTATTTGCTAAATGAAATGACACGAGGCAGTTCATAAAGCTCTAAGCATGATGTTAAGAACTCCAGGAATCCTGGACTCACACTGTGCTTCCGTCTTCTTATTAAGGCTCACTGACTAAGCTTCTGCAGGATGATTTTCAAATCTACTGACATTTATTCACAACATCATTTCAAGCAGATCTAACTTCATTTGCACCCCAGTCACTCTACAATAACTGTCTAGCTCCAGTGGGTTTTGAGTAAAAGACCACCATGGCTTATTTTTACATGGCCAATCACAGTCGGTAAAGGTTGGCTTCTTCTGCAGACTGTTTACAGAAAATTCACTCGATTTTGAAAATGTGACCCAAATCATTATGAGGATAAACCATTAACCACTTACTGGGTACCAAGTCTCCGGTGATTGCTTATTAAAAATGCATCAATAGTGAGGGCATTCAAAATTAGCGCTGGGTACAAGATGTATTTTTCAAAACACTGAAGCCAAACATAGAGTCTTTCGAACCACATTAAATGGGCGACATCTGAAAGAAATATAAAAACCATTTAGAACAACCACCGATCAAAGTATTTTTCTTTAAGTACAGGTAATAATAAGTAATATTCCCCCCCCCTTTAATTCAAAAGCTGCTAATTAAGAACTCATGATACTAGACATGATACACCATTTTTTTTCCAGGCAGCAACTGTTAGCTTTGCTTCTATACAGTTCATAAATAATAATATACATATAGTAATATAGGCCAGCATCCCAATTGTTCAAGTCAATTGATTTCTTTATATATAATTTACTGAGACCAGTGAATGGGCTGTCACATAGCATCAAGTCATCTTAGAGTAGTAAGGGTGGAAGGTGAAGGATGAAGAGTTGGAAAAAATCCCATATGTCTGTCTCCTTTTAAGCTAGGGTTCACTTCTGTGGCTGAAGCTAGTTTCTGGGCTTTCTTCTCTCTCTTTTTAATCTTTAAACCACAAACAAATCCCTGGGCAATATATGCAAATAAGACACAGCTGACTCTCAAACCCCAGCCACTATGAATCTATTACCTTCTTCTGAGTGCTTACAACAAAGGAAGTACCATAAAGATTGAAGTCTATTTCCATTAAAGGCTAAGGTTTTAAGTTAGACCAACCTGGGTTTGCATTCAGTCTCTACCAACCACTAGTGAAAGACCTTGAATTATTAGCTTCATCTTTTTGAGCCTTAGTTTTTTGTGTCCTGCCCATCCTCTGAGTCTGCTGATGGGGAGAAGGTTCTTTCCACCCCCTACTCCTCATGGCAGGAGATGGGGTAATGAGGAATGCATGCTTGCCCATCTGGGGAGCCCGTGCTTTTCTCTCTGGGGAGGAGGAGCAGCTGGTCTGAGTGGTCAGAGCACAAACTTCCTTAGGTCACATTCAGCGGTGGGGAAATGCTTCATCCCTGCCTCTTGGAACTGGAACAAGAGCCAGGACTCTCCTCTGCTTCCCATCTTGAGGACAGCACAGCACGTTCAGGCCCAGGGCCATCGGGTAGGCCCCTCTCATTCCCTGCCCCCTCCTCTCTGTCTGTCAGTAATTAGGAGGCTGCAGTGGGCCCCCATCCACCAGCAAATGAACCAGCTCTGCTGTGGGCTTCATGCTCTCCACAGCAAGCCTCGAAGCTTAAATCTGCAAGGTGCCAGGCAACTCCATTACACTTCTGGAATCACATTCTTCAACAATTTATAGTAAAAAAAAAACTATACCCTACAATGACCTAGAGTTAAAAAGAGAGTTATGCAGTTTTTACATTGGGTTGCACAAGAACAACTCACAAAAGAGAAAAAGTTCAAGCTGACAAAACAGCCTGTTCCTTCCGGGTCTCTTATCCAGGATTAGCAGACAAATTGTCTGTTTCCAATCAGCTTCACTGGGGCTCTACATGATGGATCTCAGGAAGTACCATAAACACACACACACAAATAGAAACTATTTTACTTTCTACTTGATATGGCTCATATTTCTATATAAGAATATATCATCTTTGTAACTCAAAAACATAACTACTTTCAGTTGATTAAAAATATGAAGAGAGACCGGGTGCGGTGGCTCATGCCTGTAATCCCAACACTTTGGGAGGCCAAGGTGGATAGATCACTTGAGGTCAGGAGTTGGAGACCAGCCTGGCCAACATGGCGAAATCCCGACTCTACTAAAAATACAAAAGTTAGCCGGGCATGGTGGCGTGTGCCTGTAATCCCAGATATTCTGGAGGCTGAGGCAGGAGATTCACTTGAACCCAGGAGGCAGAAGTTGCAGTGAGCCGAGATTGTGCCACTGCACTCCAGCCTGGGTGGCAGAGAGAGACTCCATCTCAGAAAAAAGAAAAAATATATATATATGTGTGTGTGTATATATATATGTGTGTGTGTGTATATGTGTATATATATGGGTATATGTGTGTGTGTATATATATATGGGTATATGTGTGTGTGTGTGTGTGTGTACATACATATATATATATATATGAAGAGAGACTTGGCATTCAGAAATCTTACCTGAAAAGAATTCATTCGAATGGGCTAGGAATGGTGAGAATAGACAGCGTGAAAGTCCTTCAAGATATTGGAAATAAAGTATGATGAGAACAAACACTCCAACAATGAGCTTAATAAATAGAAGAGACAATGAGAAATCATCCAGATAAAAATAAAAGAAGTTTTAGTGACAGATGAAACAGGGAGGAAGAGTGGGAGGAGAATAAAGTTCAAAGAGCAAGGATGTTGGGTAGGAATTCAATGTTGAATATTCTTAACGGACAGAAGTACAATTTTTTCTGGAGTAGATTTGGAAATGTGTTATTTCATAATGAATGTTTTATACACAATAAAGTCTAGACATATTAGACATTTTACATATAGATTAAAGGATTTTAATCTGTTGTGAAAGTATATGGGCTACCACATAGCATCAAGTCATTTTACAGTAGCAGAGTAGTAAAAAAAAATCTTCAAGACCACTCCTGCATTCCCTCCCAGCAAATGTCTTTGACCCCCACTTTCTAGAGAAAATAAAGTCTATGAGGTACAAATGCCCTCCAACTACAAATTCATTTATACTCATATCTACTACTGGCTCCTCCTGAAGCCAAGCTCCATCGATGTCCTGCATCCTATGCTCCTGCCATCTTGGTTCAGTAGCCACTCCCTGCCTCACCACTAGCTGTTTCCCAAGGCAAGTGGCAAGATCCCAGTCTTCTCTGTGCGGAAAACTCACCTTCCACCCTGAACCTCCTTCTAGAGCTCACTCTGGCCTTTTCTGTACTTCTCAGCTTCTTGGAATGCTTGTCAATATCTGATGTTCCCACTTCTGTGTCTCCCACTTACTGGGGACACCTCTGCTCCTGGGTATTTGCAGCTACCCTTGCCCTGACCTGCATGTGGCAGGGCCTCTTGTGACCTCCTTATGGTCAAATATCTGATAGTTCTCAGTCTCTCTTACTGGACTTTTCTGAGGCATAAGATATCAGTAAATCCTCCCTTCTTTTGAAAACTCACTCTGCCCTTAGCTTCTCCATTCCTCCATCCCCGGCTTGTGCTCAAACCTTTTGCTCTACTCTTCTCCCATTTCCTCTGTTGTGTCCTCTTTCCCTATCCCTGGTCATCTGCTTTCCTTCTCCCCCTATTATTTTTCTTATCTTCTTGAGCTAATGTCTTCAACACCAGTAACTTTAATGATCACTTCCATGCTGATGACACTCACATCTATAACTCAGTATCTCATCTTCTTCCTGGACTTCAGATCTAAATAATCAACCGAATAGCTTCGTCTGATGTCCCAAAGGAACTTTCAAATACAACATGTCACAAACGTAACACTGTCAACCTGTACACACCTTCTCTTCCTCATACATTCTTGCATTCACTTAGCCATGCAGACAATATACCCAGAGTCATCCTAAACCAGCTCTTCTCACTTCTCATAGCTGTACGTTGAAATCACTTCAGGGCAAAGCTGAAAAACACAGTCCTAAACGGTGATTCTCAAACATCAACATGCAATTAAGTCCCTTGTTAAGATGCAGAGTCTGATGCAGTAGGTCTGGAATGGAGCCAGACATTGTACATTTCTAATAAACTTCTAGGTGATGCAAATACTCCTGGACCTCAGGGAATACTTTCAGGAACAGCAGAGCCAGCAGTACCAGCATCCCCTAGGAATGTGTTACAAATACAAATTCTCAGATTCAATCCTGGACCCACTGAGTCAGAAATTCTGTGGACTGGGCCCTTGGCAAGGCAATCTGTGTTTTGACAAGTCCTACAAATGATTCTGATACATGCTCTAGTTTGAGAACCATTTTCTGAATGATCTTCCTCTATACATGGAGACTAAAGGGCTGAAGGACTAAACTGGGTTGATTTCATGTGCTCACTCTCTGCATGTCTATCCCTTCTTTTCTGTCTTCCATGCTCTTAATCACTTTTGTCTAAAAAATTATAATTATATTTTATGCAGATAAACTGTTTCCTAACCCAGCCAGATGTGTACACTGTATTCCAATCCTTCTTATCTGTCTACTTGAGGACTTGTTTCTTGCAATGATCCCCCATTCTCCTGCATTACTTAGATTTTTTTCTCTTTACCGAATCATTCTCATCAGAAAAAAAAAATTGCTATAATATCTTCCATTAAAAATATACCCCAAGCCTGGGCAATATAGGGAGACCATGTCTCTACAAAAAGTTTAAAAATAAGCTGGGCATGGTGGTGCATGCTTGTAGTCCCAACTACTTGGGAGGCTGAAGTGGGAGGATTGCTTGAGCCTGGGAGGTTGAGGCTGTAATAAGCCGTGATTACACCACTGCGCCCCAGCCTGGACAACAGAGCATATACTCTGTCTCAAAAACATGAAAAGAATACCCTCTTTTGGCCTTATATTTTCTTTCAGATGCTGGTTATTTTCCAGGTACTACCCGGAAAATATTTTCATTTTTTAAAAATGTAGCTACACTCATTTTCTCAACAACCTTATCTTCCTTTTCTTTTTAAGTTTATTCCAGTCAGGTAACTTTTTAAGTTTACTCCAGTCATCAAAACCTAGTTATAGAGTACATAACTAGGTGTAGAATTCATAGGTTATCAGGTGTGCATATAGCAAGCTTCAGCAGATAATGACAAATAATTGTCCGAAGGTATTGTGCCAATTTACACTCCCGCAGATGGTACCAGAGAGTTCCTTTTTGTTCCACATCTTTGCCAAAATGTTTTCTCTCTTCTTAATTTTTGCCATGCTGCCCTGTGTAGAGTGGTATCATATTATGGTTTTATTTAACATTTATTTAACGACTCATGCAGACGAGTATCTTTTTACATGTTTACTGGCCATTTGGATACACACTTTTGTGAAGCAGTTCTTCATTTTGTCACCTGGTTCTTTTTCCTATTGGATTATATGTCTTTTCCTTATTGATTTTTGGGAGTTCTTTATGCATCCTAGGTATGAGTCTTTAGCCAGTGTATGTATGAAGAAAATCTTCTCCTATTTTATGGTTAGATTTTCACTCTCTTAATAGTATATTTTATAAAAAAGAAATACATAATTTTAATATGTTACAACTTCTCATTTTTTCCCATTTAGGGCCTTCGGTGCTATTTGTTGTTGTTGTTGTTGTTTTTGCTTTTTTTTTTTTTTTGAGATGGAGTCTTGCTCTGTCGCCCAGGCTGAGGTGCAGTGGCGCAATCTCGGCTCACTGCAAGCTCCGTCTCCTGGGTTCATGCCATTTTCCTGCCTCAGCCTCCTGAGTGGCTGGGACTACAGGTGCCCGCCACCACGCCCAGCTAATTTTTTTGTATTTTTTAGTAGAGACGGGGTTTCACCGTGTTAGCCATGATAGTCTCGATCTCCTGACCTTGTGATCCGCCTGCCTCGGACTCCCAAAGTGCTGGGATTACAGCCATGAGCCACTGCGCCTGGCTGGTGCTGTGTTTAAGAGAAAAAGATCATGATCACATTCTCCTATGGTTTTCTCTAAGACCTTTATTGCTTTATCTTTCACATTTAGATCAGCAAACTATCCAGCATTGATTATTGTGTATTGTGTAAGACAGGGGCCAAGACTCATTTTTTTTCCATGTTAATATCTGATTGACTGCCACCATTTATTGAAAACAACTTTTATTTCCCCCAGCACTGGAATGAACCATGACGTTTTATGTGCCTCTATGTGTGCTAGATGCTTTCCTGGAATGACCCTGAGTCTTTTCTGCTTGATAAATTCCTAACCTGTTTACAGGACCTGGCATCTCGCCTTCTGGAGACCTCAGGCCCCTTTGAGCCCCCTGCTTCCAATACAGTCACTACCGGAGGCTGCCAGGGGCAGGGCATTTGAAGCATCATTCTGGTAGGAGGAGGATTTACCACTGACAGTGTTTAGAATTCTCAGTACATGGTAACAGTAAAAAGGGGTAACTTTTAATTGGTATTTTTATTGTTTTAAAATTCTTTATAAGCCGTGCACCCCCTTGCTGCCTGCTCCTGGGCAGACCCCACCACTTCCTTACCTTCGGTGCTCTACTGAAGTCCCATGTATGTAATACCCATTAGGTGTCTGCCAGACATTGAGCCAGGTGCTCTGTATATACTGGTCTAGCATCCCAAATCCAAAAACCTGGAATCTGAAATGCTCCAAAATCCAAAGCTTTTTGAGCACTGACATGACACCTAAAGAAATGCTCATACGCCACAATCCAAAAGAAACCATAATCAGAAATACGGTCCCAAGCATTCCAAATAAGAGGTACTCAACCTGTATTACTTCTAGCTTCAAAGCAAAGAATGTCATTCCTTCATGCCATCACTGTACCCTGTGAATTCTATAATTTTAGTGTCACATCATAGAGTAATTATTCACTTAAATACGAATCTTCCCACTAGATTCTGAATTTGTTAAGGGTAGGTACTATGTACCTACTAGAATGTCTGCCAGAGAGTTGGGGTTTGGTAAATGTTTATTACCTTATCATTTTTAGTGGTTGAGGGAATTCTGGATAATTACATTTAACAGAGGGTCTAGGGGGAAAAAAGCAGTCTTTTTGAAGTACTTTTCTGATTACAAAATAAAAAAAGTAACTGTAGCGTATTAAACAACATTTCCTATTTTAATCTCTCATAAAGTACAATCAGTTACAGTTAAGTTTCTTTCTGTACAAAATTACTTTTTCTGATTTCTCAGTTTATAAGAGATCAACAGTGTCAGATTGAGGCCATCGTGTCAAATGCAATTCAGCCTGCTTATAAAAATACATTTACAGAGTTCTATCAACATTTGTCACCAATTCAGAGAGGCATGACAACCTTAGCTAGATTCCTGCAAAAAAAAAAAATGTAAATGAAGAGAAATATAAGCCAATCTCTTCCCAGTGCTATTAGAAAAACATATGAATGAAAGGAAACGTTTGAGTGGCTGGGTCATCACTGCAGAATAGCCTGGGCACCATTTGGATGGGGAAGTAAGAACTAGATTTTCAAAAGCTTGTCACATTTACTTTTAGAAAATGACATTTTCCAGTGAGTGGAGATAGATTGATTTGAGTGGAGGGACATGATCCCATTACAGTCTACAAGGATTTACCACAGGTCATGGCAGCAAAGGTAGGGTTTTCATAAGAATTTCAGTTTACTCATCTCAGAAACACATAAAACAATGAATTTCAAATAAAAGAGACAGCACTGATAAGCTCTGAATTCACTATCCATGCCTTTCCAAATATTTGAGAGTGAAATACTTATTCAGTGAGATTCTAACCATCTGAACTACCTGGGGTGTGTGTGTGTGAACACGTGAAACTATGGTTGCCCCTTGAACAATAGGGAGGTTAGAGACACCAACGCTTGCACAGTCAAAAGTGCGAATTTAACACTGACTCCCCCAAAACTTAACTACCATTAGTCTAATGTTGATCAGAAGCCTCACTGGTAACATAAACAGATGATTAACACATATTTAATCTGTTATATGTATTATATACTGTATTCTTATAATAAGTCATGCTAGAGAAAAGAAGATGTTATTAAGAAAATCATAAGAAAGAGAAAATATATTTCCTGTTCATTAAGTGGAAGTGGATCACCATAAAGGTCTTCATCCTCATCATCTTCACGTTGAGTAGGCTGAGGAGAAGGAGGAAGAGGAGGGGGTAGTCCTGCTGGCTCAGGGGTGGCAGAGGTGAAAAGGTGGAGGAAGTGGAAGGGAAAGCAGGAGAGACAGGAGCACTAGGTAGAACTCTTACTGAAAAAAAAAATCTATGTGTAAGTGGGCCACACAGTTCAGACTTGTGTTGTTCAAGGTCAACTGTATATCATAGACACTACTTTAAGGCAAGTGATTAAAACATTTAATCTTTAGGAAGACTTGGACTGTAAGTACCATTCTGCTGTCTGACATTAGAACAGCATTTTGTTGGCAGGCCCTGCATTCTATACGGCCACAATAACACATATGGAGATGGGCTGAGGCCAGGGATCTTTAAGAGGTGATAATTGAGTCTCTACTTAGAAGTGAAGCAAGATGATAGCTATAAAGGAGCTCTACGTTGGATTTTCGAAGGGAAAAAATCTTTTGGGGAACTGGAAACCAGTTAATTCATAAGTTACAAAACCTTTACTATTATTTTTATAGGAACAGGAGAGTCACAAAAAAAGACTGAGTTAGAAACCAGGTTGAACTGCATAATTCAGCTCTAGTTTACGCCCACGGTACTTCAAAGGAATGAAAGTGACAGCTGCTGACATCTAAATGTCATATAAAAACTACCACTGCTTTCCATGGATTAATTCTGCATCTCTAGATGAGAGGACAGCAAATGTGTTTACACTATGAGCATACACCAGCAAGCGGAAATGAAAAAAAACATTTCAGGTAAAGATTCATCCCAAGGCATGGTTTTCCTGGTGGGTGTTGAGTACAACATCTAGTCAAAGCAGAGATGGGAAAAGGTGAGGAAACAAGTTAAAATAAATATCAAGAAATGACAGAGTACAACAAATCCCAGAGATCACCAAGCCCAAACTTTTGACTTCAGGTTCTGTTAACGCTGCATATTGACAGGATATTAATTTCACTTTTTTTCTTTTCTTTCTTTCTTTTTTTTTTTTTTTGAGATGGAGTCTCACTCTCTTGCCCAGGCTGGAGTCCAGTGGCGGGATCTTGGCTCACTGCAACCTCTGCCTCCCAAGTAGCTGGGATTACATGAGCGTGACACTACGCCAGGCTAATTTTTTGTATTTTTAGGAGAGATGGTGTTTCACCATGTTGGCCAGGCTGGCCTTGAACTCCTGACCTCAAGTGATCCACCAACCTCAGCCTCCCAAAATGCTGGGATTACAGGCATGAGCCTTAATTTCACTTTAATTCTTACTTATCTTAGAATCCTCCTACCAATCTCAGCAATTTATTCTAATGACACGCTTCAATCTCTAGATGAGGAAAACATTTAACAGATAAATGAAACTCATACTGAATGTTTATAGTTGGAAGTAGAAAGGGACACATTGAAAGATGAATAATAATGTAAGAAGAAGCTAAAACAAAAGTGTAAGTCCAGAATTCTGATTCCTCAAAGATTAAACTTACTCCTTTCATATACAACTACTATGAAAACCCAGAAAAAGAAGGGCTTGCGCATGCAGCAGCATGGCAAATGTGCTTCCGGCATCCCCAGATTGTGTCAGGGTTCACAAAAAGTAAAGTTAAAAAGAAAATCTTCGCAATGATATTTTGTAACTGCCTTTGTGTAATGTCCCAAATATGCAAAGAGATCATTAAAAAAAGCGATACTTTAGCATGATTATTTCTCTTTTCTCTGGAATATTAGGCCCTTGAGAAAAAGAATGCAAACTAATTATACCATTTACAAGTTTATATATAACTCATTACAATTAAAAGCTTTAAATTTTCTTAAAGGGTTTCAGGTTGTGTTTTGTTTAGACTCTTTATGCTACTAAAATAAGTTCTTCTCCATAATTAAAAGTTAATAAAAATCCTCAGGATGTTTTCAGCTTTAGAAAGACAATCTTCACCAATTCAAACCTTGAATTAAGATTTAAGCTGCAAGGATACAGGGCTTCCTGCTGTATAAGGGCCAGATGCATTTCAGTGGGGGTGCAGCTTGAATCAACCATCCCTGGTGTCACCCCTGAGGCATCTGAGGCAGAGAGACTCTGCAAAGTGGAATGAACACATCTGTGCTGTTACCATCCCCTTATTATAGACAATTGCTTTTTTCTGTAAGCTTTTCTCACTCTCATCTGTCTTCCTGGGTCAAATCTCAGCTTTCATCAAGTTCTTAGCACTAACATGTACACATGTTGTTTATTCTCTAGAAATAGGATTCACTTACAAAACCAGTAGCATGAATGCAGGGTAAAGGAAGTCACATCATCCTTGCTGCTCAAAGCCCTTGATCTCTGTTTAGGATGAACCCATGGTCCATCATTTTTTCTTTTTCAATTAAGCGAATTCAGGGCTGCCCATGGCCCAGTCCCATGCCCGCAATCCTCTTCCTCCACTTATCCTTAGGCCTCAATTTATATATATATATATATATATATAACTTTTTTTTCTACTCCATTTCCTTTACTTAGGCCTCAATTTAAATGTCACTTCCTCAAGAAGCCCTTCCTTTCCCCTCAGATCTAAATTAAGACTCCCTTGCACTCCCTCCCAACCCCCTATGTGTTTCTTTCATTGTACTTTCTTCCGTGGGATGAATGACCATTTCTCCAGAGGGCTGCAGCTGCAGCCAGCGGGGCCAGGGCCGTCCTTCTCAGTCACAGTCAGCTTTCAGACTTTGTCCATAGTGGCCACTCAGGAAATCTCAGGGAACACACCTGATTAACTGACGGATTAATAACTTAATTAAGAAGACGCCTAGTAGAACAAAGTCTGAGGAGAAGCTGGTGCTTCCCCACAGTAGGTACTGCTTCTTTTGGAGGGTACTGGGTTTGCTTCTGGCCAAAGCATTTCATTTTCTCAGAATATCTGCTCTCCAGGTCCCCAGCATCCTACACAGTCCCAGCAACACAATAAATATATTTTGAATGAATTGATACACATTATCAGGTTCAACATCATGGTAAATTTCTCAAAGAAATACAAGGTAGGGAAGAGCAACATGAGAGAATCAGAATATTAAAGTTTATGTTTTTCAAGGAATAAAAACTTTCATTTATTTAATTAGTGGGTTTTTACTTTGGCATCATGCTTAGAAAATTCTTTTCCTCTTCCTCAACCAAGATGATATAACTTGACCTACATTGTCTTGCAGTGCTATTCTGGTTTCTTTCTTCTTCCTTCATTTTAAATAACATGTTAAATCTTTAATACATCTGGAAATTCATTTGATACAAAGTCTTACTCCAATTTTTTTAACGTTCATTTCCCCAAAACCATCCCATTGATTTTTTTTTTCATTAGTTCAGTGGGAATAAAAATGTGTCCTTCACATTTCCTCAAAAGGTGGGAGAAACTCGGCAGAATCAGTGTGAAATGTGCCTTCTCTTCTTGACAGAAAGGTCCTCAATTAACACCAAACCATAATAATAATATTTAAAACTGAAAAAGCAAATGGAACCACTTGTAACTTTTTCACATGAAAAAGGTAGATGAACATTTTTACGTGAAGAGGCCTAGGAGAGAATTCCAAATGCTCTCACTGTGGCCACAGGGTAGACAGAGCTTCTCGTTACAACAACCATCTTGCCAAGAGCAAGGACAATGTGCTGACTTTTGCATCCTCAACACCCAGAACAGTGTCTAGGACATAGCAGGTGCTCAATAAATGTCCAATTCAGAAGAAATCCTCCCTCAAGTAAAGTGTAATTTGTATGTTATTTAAATTACAAGGTTACTTAAAAACACCATTTCTATTTTCTCCATGGCCTATCCATATATCATCCTATCATAGAGAGCTATGAAGGTTAAGCTACTTCTGATAAGATTCCAACAGACCTACTTTAGGGAGACTGAGTCAGGGCTCACCACGGTGGCCACACCGACTGCAGCTGAGAACTAACATCATTCTTCAAAATGCCCTCTTTAGCCTTTCCCATGTTTGTTGTGCTAATAGACCAAAGCCACTGTAGGACCATTGTGCATATATTGCACGCTGCATATTAAAACTTCCTGATTTTTAGTGTTAGTTGTTTAAGTATCCCTCCCACTACTGACCATTCATTTTAGCTCCATATTGCATTAGGTTTATCAGCAGTTTAAGAGAATCCTAATGGGTCTTGGATAAACATCCTGTGGCTTGCTGGAGAGCTGGAATCTGAGGCTGGCAGCTAACCATTGAGTTTTGTCCCAAGTCCTGTCTATCTTTTTTTTTTTTTTTTTTTTTTTTTTTTTTTTTGAGACAAAGTCTCATGCTTTTTGCCCAGGCTGGAGTGCAATGGCACAATCTCTGCTCACTGCAACCTCCACCTCCTGGGTTCAAATGATTCTCCTGCCTCAGCTTCCTGAGTAGCTTGGATTACAGGCACCTGCCACCATGCCCGGCTAATTTTTGTATTTTTAGTAGAGATGGGGTACAGGCGTGAGCCACTGCGCCCAGCCTTTTTAACGCTAGCCCAGTTTGGCCTGAGCTTCTCCAGACCTCCCTCTGCCTCCCTCTGCTGCAAGCAAAGGTAACTGATTTCCACTTTTCTTTTTCCTCCCACTGCAGTGTAACTTGGCTTCACTGCCAAACCCCTGCGGCCACCTCCAGCCTTGTGGAGACTGATGCAGGAAGATAAGTTTCCCAGTGGACTAGAGGAGATCAGCCAGAGTATGAGAGTGCCTGGCAGGGAGGAAGGGAAAATGAGGGGAAGAGAAGGTGCAGGAAAGTAATAGCAACAGAGAGAATAATTAATAAAGCAGGCTTCCAACTGACAGGCTGGTTTCTAAAAACTCAGCTCGAAGTCATTTATTTGGCATTTGAAATGCACTTTCCCATACCAGTATCATAGCACATGATGACTATGTTACTTTGCTAGTACTAGTTCAGTTTATGCTTCAAATTATTTTAGTAATTTTGAATTAAAAACACTTTGGAGAGTTTTCCAAGTCTCTAACTACTTCCTGAAAAAGGCGAGGTAAGGAATACATCCTTCCTCCTCTAGCCACAGCAAAGAAAGCCTCTTTCCAAAGACCCCCGCATAGTTTTATGTTCCAAAATCAGACAATGCCTCTTACGCCATATTCCTTTAACTAGCACTAGATACATTTGAAAGCATTTTTACATATATTATTGAGTTTCACTTAATTACTGTGCAAATTCTGTGAAATAAGGTATTCAGATAGCACTATGACCTATTGATGAAAATTTCAAAACTGTATGTATGACATGTACATCCAGATTATAAAGGGCCACCAACTGCCTAGCACAATGGGTGAAACAAGGCACAAAGTCAGGTGAAAATGATGAGACTTCAGAACCCTGGGAAGAGGAGGAGGATGCACTTAGGGAGCGCTTTCTGTTGCCAATGACTATGCTAAAGGTGCTACATTTCTTCTTGGATTGATTTCATATTTAATGTAGGAATTCCCAATTACAGAAGACAAAACTGAATCACAATGGCGAAGCACACTTAATATGTGACAGAACCAGGGTTTGAGCCCACCCAGTCTTGTCCAAGGCTGGGCCATAACATTATAATTATCTCCTAAACTTCCCAAAAGCTTTCTGCAGAGAAAAACCTAGTCACATACAAAAGACGAAGAGTCAAAAATCCTCAGACTTTTTAGCAGCAGCAGTGGATGCTGGAAGACAATGGAATAATGCTTACACCCTGGTAGGCTACACACTACAAACTATCTGAAGTATGAAATAGAATAAAACACTTTGAGCAGAGGAGGTCTCGAAAGTTTCTTCTCATGTGCCTCTTCTCAGGAGCGACTGAGGACAAGCTTCACTCCAAAAAAGGGAGTAAACAACAAACAGAAACTTGCAGCAGGTTCCAGGAGGGAGTCAGGGAGGGAGGACGGAGCTAATAGATTATGTGACAGATTCGTCTGTGTGGAAAGTTGGAATGAGAAATATGCTACACAGCTATTAGAATGGCGAGCAAATACAAAAACAAACATTTGAATAAGAAATATAATCAAGGTCTATACTACTGGACTCAGAGGTGAACAACATTTAGACTTAAGAGTTAAAAAAGAGCCTGAGTAGAAGTTCAACAAAAATATTAAAACTATATTAGGAGAAGGAGGAAAGTGAAAATGTTAATGCATAAGGGAAGATAAGAGAGATAAATTCTTATCTTTTATAACGGCAAGTCAGTAGATAAACAAATCTAAAATACCAAGAAGTAGCAGAACACGCACATGATCATTATTTAGAAGAATACCACAAGAGATACCTAAAGAGCAGCACAGAAAGTATTTTCTTTGTTTACAGGGAAAATCAGAAATGGGGCAGGAGGGTGGAGTTGACAGGAGTCTGCTGCTTTTCATTACAACTTGTTCTATTTGATTTTTAATACTATGTATTATTTTGATATAAGTGAAAAATACATTATAAAAAGCAACAGTTCTCAGAATCATGTGTATCACATAGAAACTAGTCTATCTGTAAACAGAGACAAGATTTGCTAAAATGCAAAGTAAATCTCATTTAAGAATTGCAAATTTGGGACCCATTAGTGAATGTTTTGTAATAGTGGATTTTTTAAAATTACAATTTAAATAGATGTTTAATTGATGTGTTTTTTGTTTTGTTTTGTTTTGTTTTGTTTGAGAGGGAGTCTTGCTCTGTCACCCAGGTTGGAGTGCAGTGGTGTGGTCTCAGCTCACTGCAACCTCTGCTTCCTGGGTTCAAGCGATTCTCCTGCCTCAGCACCCCGAGTAGCTGGGACTATAGGCGTGCACCACCACACCCAGCTAATTTTTTGTAATTTTTTTTTTTTTTTTTTTAGTAGAGACAGGGTTTCACTGTGTTAGCCAGGATGGTCTCGATATCCTGACCTCATGGTCCACCCATCTCAGCCTCCCAAAGTGCTGGGATTACAGGCGTGGGCCACCGCGCCTGGCCTATGTGTTTTATAATGTATATATATATTTTAATTTATTCTAATGCATCCAAAAAGTATAGCGTAAGCTTTTCAGTAGTGTACGGAGGCACATGTGAATCCTCCAAACTACCCTTTACTTCAAGAGGCTTTGTATACCCTTATCAGCCTATAGAAAACCTTCCTTTAGTGAATTTACAAAGCATTAATCATTAATTTTCTCCTCCAATGTTTATTGACTATCTGCCATGCACCAGATATCAATGCAACATTTAATTATATAATTCCATGTATTTTCCATTTTATATGCATATCAATACATTGGAAAGGTTTAAGCAATGACACATGAAATTAATTGTAAGCTCCTCACTTAGGATATCAGCCTTCTACTTCTTTCTTTTTACTTTGTTTTTTAAGAGAAAGAGTCTCGGCTGGTCACGGTGGCTCACGCCTGTAATCCCAGCACTTTGCGAGGCCGAGGCGGGCAGATCACTTGAGACCAGGATTTCGAGACCAGCCTGGCCAACATAGTGAAACCCTGTCTCTACTAAAAGTACAAAAATTAGCAGGGCATAGTAGCGCACGCCTGTAATTCCAGCTAGTAGGGAGGCTGAGGCATAAGAATTGCTTGAACCCAGAGGGTGGAAGTTGAGTGAGCTGGGATCAAGCCACTGCATTCCAGCCTGGGCAACAGAGTGAGACTTTGTCTCAAAAAAAAAAAAAAAAAAAGAGAAAGAATCTCGTTATGTGGCTCCAGCTAAAGTGAGAGAGTGCAGTGGCTATTCAATAGCGCTATCATAGTGCACTACAGCCTCTAAATCCTGGGCTCAAGCGATCTTCCTGCCTCAGCCTCCCAAGTAGCTGGGACTACAGGCACACACCATCATGCCCAGCTACTGTTTCTTTGTCCTTTCCTGCAGGGCGGAACCTAGTGTCACAGCCCATATTACTGTATGTGTGTAGCAGTCACAATTCTTCTACGGTGACACAGCCATAGGCTTATTTACCAGATTATAAGCTTTTTGATGACAGGAACTACATCTTAGTCATTCCTATGTCACTGGCTCACAGGGCTTGGCATCTTGTAGGAACTCAATAATTACTTTCTGAATGAGTGAATAGTATATCCATAAGCATTTTCTACGTGAACAAATAACTAAATAAATGAATCTCAATACTGTACTTATTCCTTGTCTCAATCTCTTTTAACTCCATTGTAATCCATTTTTATGGTAAGAGTACAGTCATCAAATCAGGTCACAATTTTTAATTCTTAAAAGCCAAGAATTATAATATTATGGAAACATTACCTTGGAGGACCATGTGAAATGTGACTCAACCCCAATATTTGCTTTTTGAAATAATACAATTCCTTTGGAAAGTTTTAAGATAAAACACATTTTCAATCAGGTCCAACTTTGTACTTCTTTGTGACAGGGATCAATCAATAAAGTCATTTGTCTGGAATCATTCTCATAATTCAGGAAAATTAATTTTTTTTATTTTCTAAAAATATGAGTTCTCCTTTAACATTTAGTCTCAAAAACCCCAAGCTAGAATAATACGCAGTTGCCTATTGTGCTGTCTTCATGTTCAGCATGATTAACTTAGATTGGTGAAAATATGGCAATTTTTTAAAAGAGCAACTTCACACATACACATTAATATAACTCAGTTGTGTCCCCATGACCATCATGATTCATCTGATGCTGAACTGTACTATAAGTGATAGAATTTTATTCTCCTAATTCAAATATTGGTGAAACAGCATATCAAGGTTGGGAGGAGATAATATTTACTTTCAATAAATTAGTCTCAAAGGTAAAGAACTAAATTGACTAAAAAAGATATGTTTCAACATGCAGTCTTCAACTTCAGTTATAATATCTATTTCCATTTATCATAGTCTGAGTTTTATACCAAAATTATTTGTTATCTCCACATTCTACCAAGTAGAAGTACATATTCAAAGTATGCAGAAAGGAAAGTAAGCCAAAAGGAAGTATATGCACCAAGTTTAAAGTTTGTTCCAGCGACTACAGAGTGATGATGGTTACGTTAAATGCAGTTCAGCATTTGTGAGCCTCCCTCTCTACACCCAAGCACTGCCGTGAGCACTGGAGGAGTGTGCGCTAGCAGACATGGAGCTCAGTCTACCTTAGGCACCAGTGGTTACAAGTGGTTATGGAAGGGAGGCTCAGGGAGCAGTGGGGAATCTACTATTCAGGTTTAGATGGTCGGGGCAAGACTTCTCTGGAGGGGCCGATTTTAAACAGACCTGGGCTGGGCACGGTGGCTCATGCTTGTAATCCCAGCACTTTGGGAGACCAAGGTGGGCAGATCACTTGAGGTCAAGAGTTCAAGACCAGACTGGCCAACATGGTGAAACTCCATCTCTACTAAAAATACAAAAATTAGCCAGGTGTGGTGGCGGGCACCTGTAATCCCAGCTACTCAGGAGGCTGAGGCAGGAGAATCACTTGAACCCAGGAGGCAGAGGTTGCAGTGAGCCGAGATTGTGCCACTGCACTCCAGCCTGGGTGATAGAATGAGACTCAGTCTCAAAACAAACAAACAAACAAACAAAAAACGCAGAGACTTGAAGCATGAGCAGCTTGGTGTCAGTCTAGTGAAGCTGGAGGAATGGCATCCGTAGTCAATGGAGGAGCAAGGAGAGCAGAGTGTTTGAGAAGCCACAAGAATGCCTAGAATCGATTGTGGAAAGTCTCTATCAAATCAGGGAAGCCTGGTAGTGTTAGCATGAGAAGATGGCATGTCAAACTTTACAGGACCTACTGTGACTGTAGCCTTATGGCTCTTCTGGGTAGTGATGATCGCAAAAACAGCCTGAGAGCCACATTCAGGATGTATGTGATTGCCCACCCAGAATGAGAGCAACATCGGTAGTGAAATGACCTGGGCTCTAGTCACTCACTGGCCACAAAATCAGTGGGACCCAAGTTATGTTTCTGTCCCTAGGCTTCAGTTTCCATCTATGTAAAATGGTGGGATAGGATTATAAAATAAACTCTAAGACAGGGGCAGCACATATGCCTTATCTTACTGTTCCAGTTGATTAGAAATGTCTGCCGCCAGCCCAGTTCTAGGACTCTGTTCTCGGTTAGTGATGTCTGCCCTGGAACCACTGTGTCCCAGCAGTGGGCTACACACTAGCTAGTCCTGCTCTGCCCTGCCTTCTTTCCCAGTGACAATATTATGTGCTCCTATGAGAAAGAAGATGTGAGCATCACTTTCACATGAAAAGCTGTGTGCCTGGCCTGAGTTTCCTGTACATGTTTTGTTGCTGGTGGAAAAAAAATGAAGAGTCAAAACCTAAGAGGCAGAAGTCCAGGAAGAAGAGGCAAGGAAATTCAGGACACAGATGGCACCAGAATGGGTAACTGGGCTTAAATCATTTTTAAATTTTGTGTCTGTGGGTTTTCCTTCTAATACACCTAATTTTGAAATGGAATCTGTTTTTCGTTATGTGCCTAATTTGTCTAACCTGTGACTCCCGGCTAGATTTCAGGCTGCTTATAAATAGCTAGGGTAGGTAAGTGAGAAACTTCCACAGAGCCTCTGCCTGACACTGTGTAAGCAAGTGTGGACCCCTCCCAGCCTACGTCTATGGGATACACAGGGACTCAGTGCCACCCACTCACTCGCCCTCCGAGAGAGGAAGTCAGACACACAAACACCCTCACTTTACTTGTTCTTGAATCTTGTACTAAAAAGAGCCATGTAGGCTTGAAATAGTTAAATGATTTTAATTTAAATGGGGCTGTCTTAGATACAGGAGAGAAAATGAAAACAAACAAACAAACAAAAACAGAAACCAAGTTGTTAATGGCCCACTCCTATCTTTCATTGTTGAATTCTACACTCTGAACTGCCACACACTAAGCGAAGCCCAAGTCTAATCTGTCTCATTTTCCTTTCCTTCAGCTTCACAGGTTCTCTTTGCTCACCCCAAGGTATTTAAATATGTACATTTAACACGGGCATGGGCATAGGCATAGTTTAAGAATAGGTATAGGGAAAGGCACAGGTATAGGTGCAGGTAAAGGTAAAAGTATAGGTATCGTCATTGGTACAGGGAAAGTTATAGATACAAATAAAGGTATAGGTATAGATAAAGGTAAAGGTATAGATACAGGTACAGGTAAAGATTAGGTATAGGTAAAGATAAAGATATATAGAAGTAAAGGTAAAGGTATAGAAGTAAGTATTGGTATGCATCTAGGCAAATGTGTAGGTTACAAATAGGTAAAGGTATAGATATACACAAAAGTAAAAATATAAGGAAATGTATAGGAAAAGGTATTGGTACAGGTACAGATATAAATATAGATATAGATATGCAGTTAAAGCTTCTTACTTCAAATCTCCGTCAACTAACTTACCAATAATGTCAAAATAACAAACCCCAAAACACTCCACTAATTTCACCAACACTTAGTCTTTCTAGAGGTTTTTGAATGAAAGGGAAATATAACCTTAAGGCTGCAGAAGTTCTATAGAAACTGGTCTTTTTCATCACGGTCTTCTATGTATCCACAAGCAGTCACCTGTTGGGGTAGGGACTTTCCTCTACAAGTGGACTAAAATATACAAACCATTATAGATGGAACCTCTTCTGAGTCTATCTTCTTTCAGTTTTTCTAATACTGATAATAATTTGCATTTCAGTAGCACATGGAATTGTACAGAACATTTAAAACTACGCAGCTCCATCCTTATGCTAGCTCCTGATTCTGTAGGTGGGAAGAGTAAGTCTCCAAGGGGAAAGAAGTCTGAGTGACCCTCCCTGCACTTCTAAACCCCAGCAGCCCGACGAGGCCATCTTTCTCCACTGAACAAGCCAGTTTTTCTACTTGGGCTGTTTCTAACTAAGGTGGCTCCTTGTGCCCACCCAGAGATGCTCCGTATGGAAGCACTCTGTATTCTGAACAGCATCTTCAGTGACTCTTGCATATTTAAAAATTTTTTAAATTATCTTCCCCCTTTTCCTTTTGTCATACCAGTCTACTGAAGTTGCTGGTGACAAATTTGGCTGAGTTCAGTACTTTAAGTCCACAAACCTTGGTGCCCCTCACTTATCTTTATGCCTGGACATATAGACAATTAGATAACTCGCTAACAACTGAGAAGTTACAATAGGCTAAACAGCTCTATGCAGAATCAGTAGCATTAGACAGCAGTTATAATCTGTGAGCAATAACTTTGATGGGTCTAAAACTGTGGATAAATCAGTCTTCTTCCATCCATTCAAGCACAGAACAGGGAATTACAGAGCAAGGAAAGATCTAGCAGAAAAATTTCTAGAAGACTTCTTATCTAGAAGAAATCTATTTCTTTTCTAAGGCTGTGAAATGGTTGTGATTACGAGGCTATTACATGATCATGGCCAGAGACACCCATGGAAACTGCTAAGTCAAGTGTAGATACAGCTGTAGGCCTAAATGAACAAAGCAAGCTAAAGAAAATGCAAGCGTTCAGGAGTGCTTAAAGTTATTGGTCAGGCCCTGCTCCATCCCCGCCATTTCATGAAAGATGGGAGCATGGTCAAGGGATGCTCTTCTTAGGCCCCAGTCAGTTTTTTGTGGGGACAGCATAATCTTCAAGTGTGAATGATATAATTTTTCCACAATACCAATAGCCAATTAATATTTTTATAAAACATTCTTCTGATTCACCTGGCTTTAACTTTCTTGTTATGGTTGGCTAGAATATCTGGGAACAAATACCATATACTCCAAGGTACATATTCTCCTTTTTTCTTTTTTATTGTGGTAAAATACACATAATGTACCATCTACCATTTTCAAGTGTACAGTTCTGTGGCATTAAGTACATTCAGACTGTTGCACATGCTCTCCGGTTTAATGTATACCTACCCCTCCTTTTTTGTTTTTCTTTTAAATAAGGGATGTATTACTAACCTCTCACTTCCCGTTGATGATACTCTTTGTTTTTGAGAATGGGGTGTGAAATCCACATCCAGGGATGATGCTTGCGGAGCTGAGGGAGCACGTAATGTGTTACAAACCCCACGGCTCCAGCCAAGGCAAACAGCACGATGCTGAGAAATGGCTGCGATAAAAATGGGCAGAATCTCATTACTTAGCCTAGAGGATGGGGAGAGGGATGCCCATGAATAATACATAACATCACTGTCCTTCCACTTTTTCCTCTTAACGGATAGCCAGACTCAGACCTTGTTTCAGGCCTCTGAAAATGTCTTCTCTATACCATGAAATTGGTTCATGTGTTGGAAACCACTACGAGGGTGAGGGAGAACTAGCCTATGGAAGTATAGAGGCCAACAGAATGATGCCCCTTGGAATACATTTTTAAAATTTTCCAATGAGGAGGTGAAGAATAACCCATGCAGCTCACAGACATTTCCTCATGAAAAGGGGAGTTAATGGATGGACAATATTTTTGTATAGAGAAAGCAACTGTCTGGAAGGACCACAGCCAGGAATCCCATTTGGAGCTCCCCACTTTGTTTTTCTAACTGAAAATCCTTTTCCCATAGTCCTTTTGGCTCTGTGACCTCTGCCTCACCCCTGATACGGTGACTCCTCTCTTCTCTACTCATGGTAGAGCACTGTTAGCCCACCCTATGACTATTAACTGTCCTCACAGTGGATTCCACAAGATGTGCCATCACTCTTGCAAACAAAACAGCTCCCCAGATGCAGGAAAGGGTAAGGATAAAACAATCGAACCCAATCTGTGATGTGGACCAAGTCACATCTTGGACATAACTGTTCACAGTACATGGATTCATTCCCTAAGCCTCTCAACAGGCATTTTGTTTTCTTTCTCTGGCTCATGTGTCTTGTCAATACCCTGTAGCTCCATGACAGCTTTGTTATTAAGGATAATAAGGGGGCAGGAAGAGTACAAAGTTGGTGGATACATACTCGCAATGACAGGAATACAGTGCTGGCGCTGACTGCAAATGAGAGGACAGCAACCACTGCGCAGACGATGAGATCCCATTTTAAGACATCCATCTGGAAAGAGAAAACCAGCAGTAAAGGTGGCTCTTCATTTCTCTCAGCAACTCTGTGTGACCAGGTAAATCAAGCAACAGGACACTGACCCAAGATAAACTGTTTTTCCAGCCCATCACTTACCTGACACACTCATTGGCACACACTGGATGGGCTGTTCACTAGCTCCTGCTTAGGGAATTTCAGGAAGACTAAGGTGGGCTGGGGGAGAGTGGTGGGGGAGAGGAATCACGCACTGCAAGGTTAGTGTATGTGTGCTAACCATAGAAAGAAGAAAGGTTTTCCACACAAGTAAGAGGCATGAGGTTCTTGTAAGGTTCTTGTATCTGATCTGTGTTTCCACAAACAGATCAGATACGAGATTCCCAGAGAGCTCCCCAAAGGGACTTAGATAAGGTCTGATAAAGGAGGTCAAAGTGCTAATCATCTCTACTTGGCTTTAGGGTGTCTTGCATTTTAACATTCCAAAAACCTGGCTAAAACAAACAGAAGCCTCTTATACATTTCTTATTGCTTTGGACTAGACCAGATTTTGCATTTTAATTTACCAGTCAGATCACTGGTGAATTAAAGAAACCACTTCAAAATTATTTTTTATATATATACATTTATATATACATATATATTTATATATACATATATATTTATATTTATATATATACATATATGTTTATATTTATATATATACATAGATATATGCAAGAGGTACACACATTACATGCAGACAATGAAATGTTCAGTAACTCACTAATACTTTTTCATACAAAATTGTAGTGTAAGCAGGGGCTAGGGAAAACAAAGCAAAGTTCAACCTAAGAATGCTGTGAATGCAGATAGATGGAGAATGGCCTGTTAGCTCCAATGGAGCACAATATTGCTGGCTGAACAATCTAAAGCAAACAGGAGGAACCATCACTTCTTTTCTCTCTGTAGAGGCAGATTAGTTATATTACACAATTATTGATCATTTGAAGGTATCACACTGTTACCTGAAAAGTCTGAAACCTTCAATACATTTATACCTCCCTTTCTCATATTGAAAGGATTTATGCCTTTTAAATCACTGTTTTCTAAATTAAAATGTGGGGTTTCTTGCAAGTCATGCTCCTTCCTGGCTTGCTGACCGTATTATCATCCAAAGTGATAAAAAGAAACAGTGAAAAAGTCTGGATCCTAGATTTATTCATAGTAATTAATGGTAATCTGATTTTGGGGCAGGGATAACCATAGGAATTTAATTCTGAATCTATGAAATGTTTGTGATCAGAGAAATTCACCAAAGATTTACTTTAGCAACAGGCCATATATTGCTTCCTATCATTCCAAATGCTTAAAAAAGACCAGACCTTTCTAGAGGAACATTCTGTAATTCACTGCATCTTTTGGCTGTGGAGAGATGTTAATTTTTCTCTCCTATTTTTCATTAACATGGTTTTATGTCATTTAAAAATTACTGAACCTTTATCTGAAAGAAGATAAACATTTTCCTGAATATTCTAATTTAAAATCTTGTGTTATGTTTAGCTGACTAATCAACTTTGTCTAAAGGGAAAATAGTTGGCCACCAGTATGATTGCTGGAGTGGAGAGGAAGGAAGGCTGCATTTCTAAGTTTCTTAAAGCAGAAGCAGGAATGAGCTCGAATTATTATTAATCTTTTTTTCACAGTTGGATGATATATGGGAATTCCACTGTGATTTCTATCAGTGTCATGAGTATCCCGTGTAAATATAGACCATTACACAGCCTTTCTCTATTTATTAAAATGTTCTCTCCACCCATTTCTTTTCTATATTATAATTTCTAAATAGTTTATTGAGATAAAATTGGTACCAAAAAGCCACATATATTTAAAGTGCACAACTTAGGCTGGGTGCTGTGGCTTACCCCTGTAATCCCAGCAATTTAGGAGGCCAAGACAGGTGGATCACTTGAGGTCAGGAGTTCAAGACCAGCCTGGCCAAACATGATGAAACCTCTGTCTCTACTAAAATACAAAAATTAGCCAGTTGTGGTGGCTCACACCTGTGGTCCCAGCTACTCAGGAGGCTGAGGCAGGAGAATCGCAGAACCCAGAAGGCCGACGTTGCAGTCAGCCGAGATCACACCACTGCACTCCAGCCTGGGTGGCAGAGTGAGACTCTGTCTCAAAAAAAAAAAAAAGGATACAACTTAACAAGTTTATATTTATATTTTAAATATATAAATTATATAATATATATTATATATAATTCTGGTTATGGCTTTATGGGGATATATATAAATTATGGGACTATATATATCCCCATAAAACCATAACCAGAATTAAGATAATTAGCACATCCATTACACCCCAATGTTTCCTCTTTTGCCTCTTCCTAATCTATCCCTTTCCTCACTATAGCCTTGACTTTCTGTCTTTAGCGATCCTTCTGCCTCGGCCTCTTGTTTTCATTTTCTAGAATGTTATATACATGGATTCATAAAATATGTACTCTTTTGGTCTGGCTTCTTTCACTTAGTGTACTTATTCTGAGATTCATCCATGGTGTCGTCTGTGTCAATAGTTCATTCCTTTTCATTGCTGAGTAGTATTCCTCTGTATGGATATACCACAATGTGTTTATCTATTCACCTGTGGGTAGATGTTTGAATTTGTTCCCAGTTTTTGGCCATTTGCAGCTAAATAAAGCTGCAACAAATATTCACGAACATTTCCCTGGACATGTTATTTCTTTTCTCTTGTGGAAATACCTAGAAGAATGGCTGGGTTATGTAGTAGGTTTCGTCTTAACTTTTTAAGAAACTGCCATAATCCAATTAAAAACTGGGCAAAGGACGTGAATAGAAATTTCTCAAAAGAAGACATACAAATGGCCAAAAAATATTTTAAAATGTGCAACATCACTAATCATCAGGAAAATGCAAATCAAAACCACAATGATATACCATCTCATCCCAATTAGAATGGTTATTATCAACAAATGCTGGTATGGATGTGAAAAAAAAGGAACCTTACACACTGTTGGTGGAAATGTATATTGATTGCTACAGCCATTATAGAAAGCAGTATGGGGAGTTTCCTCAAAAAATTGAAAACAGAACTACCATATGATCCAGCAATTCCACTACTGTGTATTTTTCGAAGTAAATAAAATCAGTATGTTGAAGAGATATCTGCACTCCCAGGCTTAATGCAGCATTATTCACAATAGCCAAGATATAAAATCAATCAAAGTGGCCATAAACCAATAAATATATAATATATATAATCACATTTTATATATGATACCACATTTTTTACATATGATATATACAAAATATATATCATATATAGAAAATGTGATATACATAAACACACCCCATGGAATACTATTCAGCCATAAAAAAGAATGTAATCCTGTCATTTTGCAGCAGCAGCATGGATGAACCTGGAGGACATTATGTTAAGTGAAATAAGACAGGCACAGAAAGACAAATACCACTGAGTTCACTTATTTGTAGAATCTAAAAAAGCCAATCTCATAGAAGTACAGAGTGGAATAGAGGTTTGTAGAGGCTGGGGAGGGGAGAAGGAAGGGGGAAGAGAGATTATTCAATGAGTACAAAATTATAGTTAGAAAGAATAAATTCTAGTGTTCTATAGGATAGTAGGAAGACAATAGTAACAATATCATAAAGCATATTTCAAAATAACTAGAAGAGAGGATTCTCAATATTCTTACCACAAAGAAATGATAAATAAGTGAGGTGATATTTTAAATACCATAATTTCATCATTGCACAATGCATACATGTATGAAAACATCACGGTGTACCCCATAAATGTGTACAATTATTGTCAATTAAAAGCAAAATTAAAAAAAGAAACTGCCAAGCTGTTTTCAAAGTAGTTGTAACTATTTTACATTCTCAACAGCAGCATGTGTGAGTTCCAGTTGCTCCATAGTCTTGTCAATAGTTTTTTAAATTTTAACCATACTAGTGAATGTATGCCTCCTAGGGCACATTTTGCAATATCTGGAGACATTTTGGTTTTAACAATTTGAGGAAGGGAAGAAATAATACTGCCATTTGGTGGCTAGAGACCAGGGATGCAGCCAAACATCCTACAATGCACAAGACAGCCCCCCCAACCCCCACCTCCCTGCAACCAGGGAAATATTCTGAGGCTCAAAATGTCAACAGTGCTGAGGCTGAGAAACCTTAATGGAGTGGTATCTAATTGTGGTTTTAATTTGCCTTTTCCAATGACTAATGATGAACATCTTTTCATGTACTTAATTTAAAGTACTATTTATAATAGCACTAAAATTATACTTAGGGATAAATTTGAGAAAAAAAAAATGTGCAAGACGGAAGCCACCTAACATCAGTAAAGAAATGAGAGAAACTAAACAGAGAAACTAAATAAATAAAGGGGGGATATACTCCATTCCTGGATTTGAAGATTCAGTATTGTTAATAAGTCAATTCTCACAAAACTGATTGATAAATTCAATGAAATTGTAATGAAAATTCTAGCAGAATTTTTTTAGAAAGGGACATGCTAATTTAAAAATGTATATGGAAATGCAATAGACCCTAGAATAGCTAAAATGACTTTGAAAAATAAAAAGTTGGTGGACATACAATACCTGGTTTCAAGGTTCATTACAAAGCTACAGTAACTATGGTATTGATGGTATTGGTGCAAATACACATCTAGATCAATGGAAAAGAATAGTGTCCAGAAATAGGCCACAACAGATATATGATCAATTGATTTTCAACAAAAGTGCAAGGGTGAAATGACAAATCTCCTAAATGAAGAAAAGGATAATCTTTTCTATGAAAGGTGCTGGAACAATGGAATAGCCATCTACAAAATAAATAAATAAATAAATAAATTAATTAAATTAAATTAAACAATAACAAAAACACCTTGATACTTACTTTGCTGCACATACAGAAATTAACTCAACATCATGAACCTGACAAACCATCAAACTGCTCAAAGCAACCATAAGAGGAAATCTTAATGATCCTGGATTTGGCAAAGATTTCTTAAATGGAGCACTAAAAGTTGGAACTATAAAAGAAAAAATTAAATAAATTGGACATCACAAAAATGTAAAACTTTTGCTCTTTGAAAGACACTTACAAAAAGGCAAGCCAAAGACTAGGGAAAAAACATTACGACTCATAAAACCCACATTCAACAAAAGACATTTACCTATAAACAAACAACACCCTCCTATATCCCCAGCTGCACATGGTAAAAAGTTCTGAACAGACGCTTCACTGAAGGAGATATACAGATGGCAAATGGTAATTACTGAGCTTTTTACTCTTGATGCTAGTTAATGAAACTAGACTGCTCTCCTAATATTGCTGAAAATAACATCAGCAAAATCAAAAGGAAACAGTTGTTTTTCCCCAAAGCCACCAAAAAGCAGATATTATTCTGCTCCAAAAATTTTATCCTGGAAAATAATACATTTTTTTTTGGTGGGAATGTAGATAGGTGCAACCCATTATGAAAACAATATGGAAGTTCTAAAGAAATTTAAAAATAGGCCAGGCGTGTTGGTTCCCGCCTGTAATTCCAGCACTTTGGGAGGCCGAGGTGGCAAGATTGCTTGAGGCTGCAAGTTCAAGACCAGCCTGGGCAACATAATGGGAACCCATCTCTATATTAAAAAAAAAGATATTAAAAACAGAACTACCATGTGCCCCAGCAATCCCTCTTCTAGGCATATACCCAAAGGAAATGAAATCACCATGCCATAAAGATATCTGTGCTACCACGTGTATTGCAGCACTGTTCACAATAGCCAAGATGTGGAAACAACCTGAGTATCTGTCAACAGATAAATAATGGATAAACAAATTATAATATAAATGTAAATGGAATATTTTCAGCCTTTATAAAAAGAGACATCCTGCCATTTGTCACAACATGGATGAACCTGGAGCACATTTTGCTAAGTGAAATAACCCAGACACAGAAAGACAAATACTGCATGATTTCACTTTTATGTAGAATCTAAAGAGAGAGAGAGAGAGAGTCAAATATATATAGAGAGAGAATATAACAGTAGTTAACATGGGCATGGGGGAGGTAGAGATGGGGACATGTATGTTAGAAATTATAAAGTAGCAGATATGTAAGATAAACAACTCCAGCAATCTAATGTACATGAGAACTACAATTAATAAAACTGTACTATATTTGAGATTCCTGCAAAATAAGCAGATTTTAGCTGCTTTTGCCACAAAAACAAATAAAAATGGGTAACTATGTGAGATGATGGATATGTTAACTTACTTCACTATAGTAACCATTTTACTATCTATATGTACCTCGTGTTATATATTTTAAATATACACAATAAAATCTCTTTAAAAAATAAAAATAATATCTTTAAAAGGAATCTCGTAAGACACCTGAACTTCAGAGCTTGCTACTCTGTCCTGTGAAAGCAGCCTTTAATAAGCTCTAAAAAGTTTGTAATTTCGGTTGGTTTTCTTGTTAAATAACTTTTTGCTCATTTAAATGTATATTATTATACCTTTCCACCTTCTATAAGATATAAATACGTGTGGGTTTTTTCAGGTAGGTATATTTTATTTTAATCTTAGTTTTGTAATATAAAAAGAGAATTTAATGGTACTGCCCTCTTCCTTCACGTTTGAAGGTAAAAAAATCTGTGACTCTGTTAAATTATTTATCTAAAAAACAAGGGTTTAAGAATCTGTTTCCTTTTAATAAATGTCCTATGTCTTAATAGTGAATTCTACTATGTTAGATCTTACTAAAATGAGTGTGAAAGGGAATATACTGCAAGATGGAAGCAAAATGCAAATTTAGGTCTTTGTAATTTTTATTATTAATTAAGTTTCCCATTATAGAATAACATAATAACATTGCAGCACCCTAGAACATACAGAAGAGAGGGGAAAATCATTCACAATCATTATAGCCTGACATTAAAGGTATTAGCATTTTTGTGTTTTCTGAGCCAGTATTTTTCCTGTTGATGTTAAACCAGGCTCTAGCTATAATCATTATGTATATGAATATTTCTATGCATATTTTATAAGTATCTAATCTTGGTGTGCAAATAATTTTCTACCTTTTCCACAGTATTTTCTTTTGTAAGCTATATATATATATAATTGTATAGGCTGACTAATATCATTTAGTGGTTAAATAATTTTCCATCTTGTGATATCACACACATACAATGCCACAGTGATCACTCAAAACATTAATTTAGTGAATGAAATTGAATGACTCATATGGCAAACATCCCTTGACTGCTACTATTAGGTTGCCTTCCATTGTTTACCATGATGAATTATTCTGAAATCATTATCTTTATATACCTAAATTTTTTTCATATTTTGAATTAATTTCCTAGAAAAACTCTCGCAAATAGATTTACTTTATCATAGGTTATACGCATTTCACAATCCTTGATAAATTATGCTTTTCCAGATGATTATAATAATTTACATACACACAAACGATGTCTAAGAGATTTCACCTTGACACAATTGGCACCATCACTAATTTTTCCAGTGCTAATGATGTGTACAAAAAAAATGCCATCTCATTTTAATTTGCATTTTTAAATTCATAATAATGGTAATTATTTCATACATTTACTTAATTTGTTCCTAAATTTTATATAAAATTTCAAATGGCTTCATTTTGGAGCTCAGATATGTACATATTTATATACAATTATATACAAATGATACACATATAATTTGCCTATAGGGTTTTAAAAATCAAATTATAAGGGTTGTTGGTATTAGAAAGATATTTAACTTTCCTAAGTTTGCCACAAGTACTGTACCAAATTATTTAAATTTTTCCATCTTTTTTTACATACAGAAGTTTAACATTTTTATGTTCTTAAATCTAACTCGGAGTATTGTGTGTGTGTTATTTATTTTATGGATCCTAAGTCTGAAAAATCATTTTCTCTGTATATTTTGGATAAATATTTGATTTTATTTAATATCTTTTTTGAAAATTTATTTTACCGTTTTAAAATGTGACACAGGTAACCATAAAGTGCATATAATAAGTATGTACAATTTAATAATTATAAAGTGAACACCTCTGTAACCACCAACTAGTTCAATTAATCTAACTTTTCCAGCATCCTAGAAGCTTCTTGTATGTGACTATCTGATCAAAAATCCTTCTCTTGCCTCCTGGAGGTTCCCATCAACAACCCTGACTGGTGAAAATCATTTTCTTGCTTGAAAAAAAAATGATTTCACTACTTACGACTTAGGTATGCAACTGTAAGCTGCTTAATTTTGCCCATTTTTACTCAATATATTGTACAATACTATATGCATTATTTTGTGTCTTGCTTCCTTTGCTCAACATTACGTGGTTAAGATTCACTTATGCATTGCATTTAGCTGTAATAAGTTTATTTCCTTTGCTGTAGAATACTTACTTGGCACTTTCATGAAAAGGTGCTACTATGAACAATTTTATATGTGTATTTTGGTGCAAATGTGCAAGATTTGCTCCAGAATAAGTACCTAGGAGTAGAATTGCTGGCTGCAGTGTATTCATGTCTTAAACTTTATGTTATCAAACTTTTGTCCAAAATGTGTATACTAATTCACACTCCCACCAGCAATACATGAGAATTCTCTTGCTCTACACTTGTCAACACTTAGTACTGTGAGAACTTTACATTTTTTTAGTCTGGTAGTTTTGAAATAGTAAGTTGGTGTGATTTTAATTTGGAGTTTTCTGATTATTAATGAGGTTGCCCACATATTCATGGTTTTTGGCCATTTATATTTCCTCATTTGTGAAGTGTATGTGCAAGTCTTCTGCCTATTTTCAATGGAGATCTCTGGTTTTCTTATTGATTTAGAGGAATTTTATATTCATCTAGACACTAGTCTGTTTTCTGTAAAATTTAAAATAAATCAAAGGTGATAATTTAATTAATTTGAATCTTTTTGTGTTGTTTTAAAAAATTATTTCCTACACTGCTATCATAAAAGTAGTTTCCATTATTATGATTCTAAGTGCTTTCAGGTATTATTTTCTCATATTTAGGCTTATAATTTACCTGGAATTGACTTTTTAGTATGACATAGTAGTCCAATTTCCTTTTGTTATTGGTGAATAACTTCTATTTTTTAGTTTTCCATTTTTCCCTCTGTTTGGATTTGGAAGCTACATGCTTTGTTTCTATTCCTTTAGTAGTTGCACAAAACATTCCAACACGTATACCTAATTTATCACAGACCAAAGTTAACGGTACGGGCTGAGCAGCCCTCATCCGGAAATCCGAAATGCAAAACACTCCCTTCCTTTGAGCGTCACGCCGGTGCTCAAAATGTTTTGGATTTTGAAGCATTTCAGGTTTTGGATTTTTGGATTAGGGACATTCAATCTGTATCTTTATTCTTCTCTTGGACATTTCCTAAGACCTCTGACGACTTGAAGTTCATTTCTCCTCTCGTCTAAACTTGTATATTATTATAGTCATGTATTTTCATTCTACCTTACATTTTTTAAGCCAACTATATAGCCTTATCATGGTTTTATGCAGTTAATATTTATTCAGGTTTGCCAATGTACCTGCCACTTTCTTTTCTTTTTGTTCACTTGCAAATCAGATCTTCCATCCAAGACCACTTTCTTTTTTTAAAAATTTTTTCTTTTCTCCTCAAATTACTTTTAACACAAGATCACTTTCTACTGAAAAATACCTTCAGAATTACATGTAATGAGGGTCTCTGAGCTTTTGTTTTTCTAAAATTTATTTTGCCTTTATCCTTAAAAGATATTTTCACTAGGAGTAAAGTTCTAGCTTGGTAGTTACTTTCTTTACACATCATTAAGTATATCCAACAACTGTCTTCTGGCTTCCATGAGGGCTCTTGATAAGGGAGCTTGCAGCCTGTCATCCATTTGAATGTAATCTGTTCATTCTGTTTACCTGCTTTAAGTTGGTCTGTGTGCTTGGCATCCTGCATTTTCACTATGGCTTGTCTGGTGTGGATTCTTTTTTCTTTAATTTACCCTACTTGTGATTCACTGAAATTCCTGAATCTCAAGATAAGTGTCTTTCATCAATTCTGGTAAACTCTCAGATATTATCTCATCAAATATTGATTATGCTTCAGTCTGTCTCTCTTTTTCTAGGAATTCTGATTGGATATATTTTAGATTTTCTCACTCTATCCTTCAAGTCATTTCTCTTTCATACTTCTTGATTTTTTTCCTTTTGTCAATTAGTGTTATGTTCTGGGTACTTTCTTCTCTCCTTATCTTTCAGTTCACTAATTCTCTCTTCAGAGGTATCTAATCTCCCATGTGTGGGGTGTGTGGTGTTGTATATTTAAATTGATTCACTTGTTTGTTTGTTTGTTTAGGAAATTCTATTTGGCTCTCTTTCAAACATGCTGGATTGTTTTAAATATTTTCTATGGTCTATAAATTTTAAAGCTTGCCTTTTACTTCTTTAAGCATAATAAGTATAGTTGTTTTAAAATCTGTGTCTGATACTTCCAATATCTGAAATATTTTCAGACCTGTTTCTGCTGGTTCCTTATTTCCATGTGTAGGTTAAAATTTTTTTATAGTAAGCTGTGCATTTTCCCTAAAAAAAACTGGTTTGGGAAACACTTGGACAAGGCAACCTTCTAGAAAGGATTTATTTTGTTTCTGCCATGAGGCGTTTCCAATTGGGTACCACGTTAAATGTCTTCATAAATTGAGGGATTTGGTGCCATCTAGTTGTTTGAACTTGTGCTGCAAATCCATGCAAACTTACGACTTCTCAAGGATTCTCTTATTCTGCTCAATCATGAGGTGAGTCTGCTTGCACTTCCTGGTGGGGAGGGTGGTGGAGCTGACTTCCTGAGGATCATCCTCACTATGAGAGTGCGGCACTTTGGTGTCCCAGGCTGAGGATCCATGGTCCGGCATTGGACACCCACCTGGGCTTCAATTCCTGTTCTCCATAGTTCGAGGTCTGAAAACCAAGGCTTAAGGTCCCCAGGTTGGGCAAATGCTCTTGGGGCAAAAGCAGCTTCCTGCCCTGCTTCCCCCAGATACTCCTGTTCAGTAAGATTTTTAGCTGATAATTCCTTATTATTTTGTCAGTTTTTTTTTGTTACATTCAGGAAGAGTTTTTTTGTATTTTATTCAGAATTTTTAGTTTTAATCAACGGTAGCCTGCCATAATATCAGAAATGAAAAAGTCCCACGTGACTTTCCTCCTTTCCTTTTCCCTCTTCCTCTCTCTCTCACTTTCTGAAACTCTTGAATCCCTCTCTCATTTACATTGGTGTCTGGCGAGGGACTAGCACATAAGATTCGTTTCTTTCCCACTGCTAAACAATTATCTCAACACTAGACTCTGAAAATCAATTTTTGATTGTGACATTTAATTTTGACATAATACATTCATAAAAGAGTCTGTCTCCTTTCTGTGTTTTTCTGATCCACTAATCCCATCCTCTGATCTTGGATAGTCTCATACTTTTTTCTGATTATTCAGTCTTCACTCTTTTTTTTTTTTTCTTTTTAAAGACAGAGCTTCACTCTTGTTGCCCAGGCTGGAATGCAGTGGCGCGATCTCAGCTCACTGCAACCTCCACCTCCCGGGTTCAAGTGATTCTCCTGCCTCAGCCTCCCAAGTAGCTGAGACCACAGGCATGTGCCACCACACCTGGCTAATTTTGTATTTTTAGTAGAGATGGGTTTCACCATGTTGGCCAGGCTGGTTTCGAACTCCTGACCTCAGGTGATCCACCCGCCTCGGCCTCCGAAAGTGCTGGCATTACAGGCCTGAGCCACCGGCCCAGCCCAGTCTTCACTCTTAAATCTAAAGGTGCTAAGTTCCTTTTTCTTATGCTTCTTTCTCAAGTTTTTAAAAACTATTAGCTGCTATTCTTCTAAAGGAACCTTAGAATCATTTCTCAATGTTGGAATTGTTTTGAATTATATCAAACCTACAAATTCATTAGAAAGAATTGGCATTTTATAAATCTCAGCCTTCCTATCCAAAATCAGGTTATGTCTATCTCCACTTATTCAGAACATCATTTACATTTTAATAAACTGCTGTAGTTAGTTTACTTTATTTGTGACACTACTTGTTAAAATCATTTCCATTATCAATTCAGATATTTTGTTGGTACTGTGAGTTGGATCACATTTTCATAGGTTATTTCTGGTATGTTAGAAAGTTCTTGCTTTTCTAAATTTTCTTTTCTCTGGTTGTGTTTATGAATCCTCTTATTAATCATAGTTGATTATATAGTATGCACAGAAAAGTTTTATATACACATATAAATCAGCATTTTTTCTCTTCTCTTTGCTCTTTACTATTTTGCTTTCCATTTTATATATATATAAAACATAAATTAAATATAATTTAAATTTTATATATAATATATAAAATTACATATAAATATATTTAATTTATATTTTATATATAATAAATTATATATTATGTGTAATATATAACTTATATTTTATATATTATATATAGTATTATAATAAATATGTATTTAATTTATATTATATATTATATATAAAATTATATATTATGTTTAATTTATATTTTACATAAATTATAAATTATACATAATATGTAATACATAATTTATATTTTATATATGCAAAATAGCCAACTATTAATGTTATTGAATATTGTTTTAGAAGTTCTGGCCAGTGTAAGGCTGCAAAGAGAAAAAAATGAAAAATTTATATATAAATTTATGTATAAATAAATATATATAATTTTATATATATAAATATATAAATAATTTTATATAAATAAATATAAATTTATATATAAATTTTTGGATTTATGGTAAATCCGTGCGTGTTTAACTAAGAAATATATTAGCTTTTCATATACTGAACATTTTAAATTCACTGTGGCATTTTATATAGTACTTCACACTCCAACTCTCAAAGGAAGCTTAAGAACCCCTGTTCCAACATTCTGCATCTAGCAGCATGGGACCAGAAAAATCTAGATATTATAACCAATGATTTAGGAAAAGACTGTTTGAATTTTACACATAGGAATTAAATAGGCTTTTTTTTTTGTTTCCAGGAACTGAAGAAAATTGATACAGTGAAACAAACAAATCTAAACATAATAAAGGGTGTTGAAAATGACAAAGATATGAAAGTTAAAAGAGTCTATGCTAATAAGACAAATAGAAAAAAACTAATCAGGTAAACCACTAGTAGAAAGTTTATATCTTTATTAAGTAATGAATTTTGGTGATAAACTTTGTGTGCATAACTTATCTTGTTCATATGCAAATGTATAGGCCCATTGGTATATCTCTGTTTCTAGATCAATGTTTCCTGAAGTACAATCTGTGGATCACCTAAACAGAATCACCTGGGTGAACATTCCTGTTAAAATCAAGATCCTCAGACCCCTTCACAGGCCAGATGAATCAGAATATGGGCGGAGGGCTAGAAAACTGAAATCTAATGAGGCTCCCCGAGGGGTTCTCATACAAACTAAAACTCAAGAAAAGAGAGAGACAGACAGACAGAGAACATAAGAGGTGGAGACACAGAGAAACAAAATCAGAGACAATGAGGAGGGGGGTTTTATGCTTGCACAGTGTCACAGAAGGTATTATATATCAAACTCTAAAAGCTGAATGTGATATTCCCATTAAAATATTATAATTAGGCCAGAGACTTTTCAGAGAAATGAACACAAACATCTTATTAAATCACCTAACAAGTTATGTGCTCGACACTGTACAAACCATTTCAAAAGGTATGAAAACCAAGGGAGGCAACACCTAGCCCATCACATCTAATTATACCAGTGGAATACTATCAACCTCTGCTGGGCAAATTTCTTGTCAAATTTCTTTGTAATTTCTACATTATTTTGAACTGCAATAAATCAGAAAGTAGAAATGCATCTTCATTAGTCATGAAATCAAGGAAGATTGAAGGGCATAGTTTTTCTCAGATATCTACAGGGAGACTTTTGGGTAGACTCTGGGCCACCCTACGGCTTTTACAGAAAATGCTGTAGGAATGTCAGTTTGACCTTCTCCCTGTAAGTCTCCTGGTATAAATATTGGAGGTCAGGTTGTGGATGCTAGGCTTATGTCAAATATTTCTCTTTTTTTTAAGCTGCCATCTCATCAGGCCCAGCTGCTTTGACTTTTAACCTGCTTTTAAATGTATCTCTGCTCCTAAAATTCATGAACTATGCCCTTACTCATATTAAGTGATTTGTCCTTTGATTCCCTTGTGGTGGAAAAAAAACCTTAATACTAGCTTGAATTCTGACCACACTCAGAGGCACAAAAGCTGAGTATGAATTTTTTTTAAGGCTATCATGTTGGCTGTGAGTCCTGTACATTGTCTTGAAATGGCAGACTGCAATTAAATTCATCGAAATTCCATGAACTGTACTGAGCACCCACTATAACACCAGGCACTGGCTCTGTGGGTATCAAGACAAATGAGACACAGTCCTGGCTGGATCAACAGACTATTCTCTTTTCCTTTTATCTGTCATTCCTAAGAAAACCAGGAAAAGTGTGAGTCAAGGACATCAGACGGCTCCAAGCTCAATACTCAGATGTATGGGAGCTTACACAATTAATGAGCATTGCTTTTCAAAGTATGAATGTTTGTAAGTTGATACCAAAGAAACTACATCTGCTAAAAGAATTTTTGAAGCTGTCCAGAGCCATTTTCCTGGTGAACAAGGAAATGGCATCATTATTTTATAGCTGTAGGATTCTCTTGTTCCTTCCTTCCTCTCCTTCTTCCTTTTCTTCTCCTGTGCTCCACCCAGTGTGGCTGCCCCCTTCTCTGTGACCCAGCCATAAGTCTAAAGTCCAAGAGCCCCGAGCAATGGCTATGCAGACATCAACTTTGAAAGAATGCTCTGAACTAAGCATGGTGCTTAGGGGAAAAGATGTGGAGAAGAGCTGTGTGTGGACCACATCAGGAGGGCAGGTTGGCTAAACGTTTATCTGACAAGCTTTCATTCGTGCAGAGCCCACCTGCTGTTTGGTGCCAGCAATACACAAAACTGACTGAATGTGATTCATGTGACTATCCTGGCAAACTGCAGCCACCTGAGGGCCACCTAAGTGCCCACACCATGTGTGCACAACAGCCACCATCAAGATGCTCTAGGCCGGGGGCTGTGGCTCACGCCTGTAATCCCAGCAATTTGGGAGGCTGAGGCGGGTGGATCATGAGGTCAGGAGATCGAGACCATCCTGGCTAACACGGTGAAACCCTGTCTCTACTAAAAATACAAAAAATTAGCTGGGTGTGGTGGCGGGCACCTGTAGTCCCAGCTACTCGGGAGGCTGAGGCAGGAGAATGGTGTGAACCCAGGAGGCAGAGCTTGCAGTGAGCCGAGATCATGCCACTGCACTCCAGCCTGGGAGACAGTGAGATTCTGTCTCAAAAAAAAAAAAAAAAAAAAGATGCTCTAAAGGGCTTGTAAAAAAATAAAGGTTCCTCTTCAAAGACTTTCCTCCCCATTTAATTAGGAATAAATAGTAACTTCTCTTAGAAGCAAAATTTATTCAAAGACCTGTGCTAACATTCTTAAATATCTGCTAGCCGTGATAAAGAAATCAATGTACTTTATGTTCTTAGCTCCCACAATTTAGCCTAAATATTTGCCCTGGCATGCTTATACTGGTCCAAGCAAGCAATAGGTCATAGCCTGATCCTCTTCCTTATTTAAAGGTGTTTTTACCTTTCTTAGCATTCCACAAGTTACTTCCTCCTTCCTTTGTTCTCCTCTACCTTTGCCTCTTTTATAAAGTTCTAAGTTGCTAGCCAATTGGGACAAATACAGAATGTGAGGTCCCGTTCCAGCCAATGGAAACCGGACACAGCAGTAAGGTGGATGCATCAGGTTATAAATGACCCTGTCTCCTTTGTTTGGTGTACTCTCATGGCAAAACTGCTGGCGAGTGTACCCTTTCTGCAGAAAGTATAAAAATGGCCTTGCTGAGTAAGTTAAATTTATGTTCAAGTGCTATTTCTTTACAGCACTGGAGAACAAGCGTTTCAAATAGGGCTGCACCTGGCAGGCAGCTCAACAGCCCAGTGTGCCAGGTACCAAGCGAGGTGTATCTTTCTGTCCTAGTCCTTCTCATGTCCACCTGCCTAGAGCTCCATTGAGAGCCTGATCTCTGCTGAAGGGTGAGGCCCTCCTATGCTACATTACACAACGCAAATGTCTCACCACTGAATCTTTCATCTTCTTGGGGAGAGGGTCAGCAGCTGACTCTTCCAGATTTTGATGTAAAAATTTAGGAAACAGCCTGCATTGGATGAAGGACCTGAAAGTGGAAAAACACAATATTTCATCAAAGATGTTCCTGGGACAGTGTTTTCGGTAAATAACTTCACCTTAGATCTCACACCCACACATGACAAAAACAAATGTTCTCTTCATTTAAAAATTTATAATAAAAAGAGGTGCATGTTCAAGTGATAATAAAGATAGTGTTTAGATTTGTAAATTTCATCCTAATGGGAGCAGTCAAGTACCTTAGCAGTATCATTGCCCTCTACTGTCAGCAGTGGGACATGGGGAAGGTCCTCCATCTCTGCTAGCCCACTAGGGCTTCATCTTCACAATGAGCAGCAGAAAGGGAACACTGTACTAATACAATTGACACTAAAAATTGTGTGAACCATGTTTAACTTTTCTTTCCCCCATTTTTCATGCCTTTCACACTGCTGCACCTAATAGCCTAAAATTATGGTGTCTCTGGTCCTCAGTTATGGTTATCTTAAATCAAAATCTTTCATAAATTTAAAAAATTACATAAGATGCTACTGTCAATATCTTAAACTCACTGTGGCATCACATGAAAGATTTCCAGTGCCAGAGTACACGTTACCAAAGACAAAGATATGATTAAAGGGAAGATTGTAATGTATACTTTCACATTACTAAGGATTACATTAAATACATTTTAACACTTTGGTGCAAATTTCACTTTAAATCCAGAGGACGCTGGCCAGATTGACAGCAACAACAACAAAACAATAAAATCAAACAAAATCTTTCTTTTCAGAAGTGCTGGTTTAGTCTCCCCAGGGTAACTGCCTAGAGTAAAGGCAGGGATGTAGCTTAATGGATCTAGAGAGGGTATTGTTGAGGAGGTAGCTTCTCACCCAACTCACCCAAGGGGAAGTCCCAACAAGGCATGGGAGCTATCGGCCATCTGTTCCTGCCACTGTGCATTTTACTCCAAAATCAAAAGAGCAAAACTAAAATGTTTGCTAGATGTTCACTTTTAATTGTTATTAGTTTCTGGCTGGTCCTGTATTTCTCCTTCCCTCCTCTAGTGAGTGACCAGCTAGTTTAATAATGAAAGTCAAATCACAATGGGCAGTGAATTGCTGTCTCCCCATCTCAGTCAGGGTACAAAGCTGCGGGAACTATGCCCCCAGCTCAGTGATGAGAGAGCACAGGCATAGACCACTCACATGAGTACAGATGGGTCACTGCTCTGCCGGCTCAGATGGTAGGAAAGGGCGACCAAGAGGCCACAGAAGGCTGAAAACAGTGCCGGGATGTGTTGCATGCTCCATGGTTCCTAAACAAAAGATTTCAGTTAGCCAAGTCACTCCATGGCTGCGTGAATAGCAGGATCTCTATCAGACATTTAGAAATATCCCCAAGGTCCAGCTGGCTGGATGAGTTATTCCCGTGATCGTTCCTGCCCATGGACATACAAGCATCTGGTGGGCACACAAAAAACTCACCTGTTGGTTTACAAACATTGATTTTGATAAGGAACTTTTTGACTAATTGTACATACTTATAAGAATAAAACTGAATCTTTCCTGAAATTAAGCTTAGAATTTTCTATAGAATGTAATATTAAACATGTGTCACTCCTCTGAATTCAATATATTAACAATTATAATAATTGTATTTCTCAGTTTATTAATTGATGGTCTAAATGGCATAAGAAATGTAAAAATGACATGAGATTAAATAGACTAACGAACTGAAAACTTGAAAAAGATTGTAGAAAGTAGAAAAGTTCCTCTTCAAAGCTCGTCTTGGTTTAAAAATAAAATAATAGACACTAGGAACAATAGCTTCTTACTCTAAAGCCTCCTATCAACTATCAGTTCTTACACTTTAGCCCAGTTAGTTGCTTTGGCTTACTCAGGCATCTCTGGACAGGCCCAGGCAAGTCTTAGCTCATAGCTTATGCCCCTTCCCTATTTGGAAATATTATTGCTTCCTTAAACCTTTCATGAGCAACTTCCTCTTCTTCTTTGTTCTCCCTTGCACTTACCTATTTAGGAAAGTGTTAAGCTATTAGCAAATAGGTTATCTGTTTAAGACTGTGAGGTCCAGCTCCAGCCAATGGATGCCGGACACAGCAGTTAAGGATGACCCAAATGCGTAAGGGATAAATATGTCTGCTTTTCCTTTGTTCAAGCTTGCTCTTGCCATTGTTCCATCTGCGTAGAGCACCCTTTCCGCAGAAAGTAAAAATGGCCTTGCTGAGAGAATTAAATTTATGTTCGAGTGCTATTTCTTTGCGGCACCAGGGAACAAGCATTTCTAACAAAGATTAAAGATAGTGACCTGAGGAAAGAGCAAAGTTATTTGAAATGAAAAGAGGCACTTCAGGTTTAATTTGATAGAAGCACAGATGTCAGTTATCAACACATTGTACTCAGCCTGGCAGAGCAGAACACGGGAAATACATGTTACCACCCCAACCAGTGTGGTGGCCTGGGACTCCAGCTCCTCTCCCACACACACCTGCTGCTCCCACCAACACAAACATGTCTCTCATACACCAAGAAGAAAACGTCTACATATTTAACCTTCTCAATCACCATCAGCAGAATCACTGATGCCTTCTGAAAGCTGAATTTAGTCAAGAACTTAAATACTTTTCTCTCAAGATTTTTTTTTAAGATGGGTTAATTGTGCTTAAATGAAATCTATAAATGAATGAGTCAAGTGTGCTTAGCAGTTGTCCACTGTAACTGCTAAAATAGGCTGGAAAAGCAAATGATACACTGGATAGAGCAAGTGATTTTATTTTTACATGCTTCATTTTCCTAGAAATTAAAATGTATTTTTTTATCTTCCCCATTGTGGAAGCCTAAACGCCCAAGAGCAGTACCTGGAAAGCAAATTGCAGGGAGCTGACTCTCCCTGAGGCTGCTGAGCTGCATGGCTACAAAGTAAGGAAGTAAGACTCACTGCCTCCAGACGCACTCTCCACACAGCTCCCCACACCAGGACGCCCTGCATGCCTCTCAGATCAGCTTCCCCGAGGGTGGGGTGCCTTTTCCAGCACTCTAAGGTACCATGTCTGCATTTATTATTTTTCTAATTCTGTGCAGATGTCTTCCCCACCAATTTTGTTGAAAAACTCAAACCCAGTGATGAGGCATCCTGCATGGACCTCTTCTTTCTTTGGAGTTTTCATCAGTAACGCCTTCCCTTCCAGTATCCAAGGGAGAGGTGTACTTCCTCCTTCCCTGAGCCCAGCTCTCCCCTCACACTAGGATGTCCTACTCTCTTTTCATTGGTCCCCTCTGCCCTGCCTATAAAAATGCTTAAGTTGCTGACTTTTTTTTTTTTTGAGCTGGAGTCACTCTCTATCACCCAGGCTAGAGTGCAGTCATACAATCTCGGCTCACTGCAACCTCCACCTCCCGGGTTCAAGCAATTCTCATATCGCAGCTTCCCGAGTAGCTGGGATTACAGGCACACACCACCACACCCAGCTAATTTTTTATTATAGTAGAGACAGGGTTTCACCATGTTGGTCAGACTGGTTTCGAACTCCTGACTTCAGGTGATCTGCCTGCCTCGGCCTCGCAAAGTGCTGGGATTACAGGGTGAGCCACCATACCCGGCCAGTTGCTGACATCTTTAACAAATAAAAAAAAGTCCTCCTTCCCCTTGATCCAGTTGCCCTTGAAAGCTACTGTACTCTCTTAGTCTGTTCGGGCTGATATAAGAAAATATCACAGACTGGGTGGCTTATAAACCACAGAAATTTATTTCTCACAGTTCTGGGGGCTGAAAGCCCAAGGTCAAGGTGCAGAAAGGAGAAGGTTTGTTGCCTGGGGAGGCCCTGCTTCCTGATTCTTAGATGATGCCTTTTTGTTGTGTCTTCACATGGTAGGAGATGCAAGAGAGCACTCTAGGGCCTCTTTTACAAGGACACTAATCTGATTCATGAGGACTCCTCCCTCAATACCTGTAATCACCTCACAAAGCCCTCGCCTCCAATACCATTACATTGGGGATTAGGTTTCAACATGAATTTTGGGGGACACATTCAGTCTACAGCATACACTATCCCTCTTTTTTCTTTCAGTGCCATCTCAGCCTTTTGAAGTTCTGAGCTCCACATTTCACTCCTGGTCATCAGTGAATGACTCAGTAGTCTCAGTCAAGCCGGGTACCTCCCATGAGTGGAGGTCCTACCATGAGCTGTGTGACACTGGCTAAGTTACTAGACATCTCTGACCATTGGGTTCCTCTTCTTTAACAAGGGAAAACAATACCTACTCAATGGTTGTTGTGAGGGTGCCTTTCTGTAACCCAGGTGATTTAAGTTTTTGACATGGGAGGGGTCAGTGCAGCCCCCACTTGATGATGGACACCTGAGAGCTGTTTCTTTCCCACTGTCTCCACAGTCTCCTGATCCTTGTGTGCCATCAATACACCTTTTCAATGCTGCTCTGATCTGCTTCTTCTTTCCATTCCACTCTGTCTGTTTAAGGCCTCCACTGTCTTGTCCCAGGACTACTGTTAATGCTTCCTAATGGGGACTCACCCTTCAGTATCCACACCCTACCCCACCCCACAGATCCCACACTCTATCCTTTGTATAGTGACAGAGTGGTTCTCCTCTCCAAAAGGCTAATCGGATCGTTTGTGCCCTTCACTCAGTATCTTTCAATGATTCCTCATTACCAACCAAATGAAATCTACTCCACAGGCAGATGCATAAGCCCACCTTTTCAGCATCCTTCCTCACATTTGGGATACGCACAGCAGCAAAACCCGAAAGATGAATTGCTCCCTGCCCTCCTGCCTTTGCCCACATGGTTCCATCTGCACAGAGGGCTCTTCTGCCCTGACTCCATTCCATTCCATTCCATTCCATTCCATTCCCCTCTACCTGGTGAACTCCTACCCATGCTTCAGTGCCCAGTATAAGAAGTTCCACCTGCTCAGTGCTGTCTCCTCTTGACTTCCCAGGCAGAACGGAATCCTCCTCCTCTGTGCATCAAAATCACCTTTAAACATCTCTAGGGTAGCATTTAAAGTGTCTCCTTTGTTTATCAGGGGCATAGCTGGGCTCTGCCCCTCAGCAGAGAGCACCTGCCCACGGGAGTTGCACATACACATCTGCTAAGTCACAAGGACAGAGTAGCTCTTCAGCATGTTTCACTGAATTAATGGTGGAAACACTTTTACTATGTTGTTTTATTATGTTTGGTATGAAAACGACCTGCAATAAGACTTGTTAGCTCGAACTCGAAGGCAGCTGGCAACTTTATCCATGTTAGAAAAGACATTCTGGGGCAATCTGATGGCACAAGCCCCTTCAAGATGCTACCGGCAACACCATCCCTGAAGCAGCATCTCATATGTGTCCATGACACCTTAGGCACCTCTCAGTGAGTCCCACCGTTTACTTGTCTGCCTTCACATTAGACACTGGACTCCCTAACAAAGGGCAGCCTTGCATGTTTCTTTCCCAGACACTGGACTCCCCAACAAAGGGCAGCCTTGCATCTTTCTTTCCCCGGTACCTGACACAAATGTTAGCACCCTGACATATCCTTGCGAGAATGACTACAAGGTTTCAGCTTTCATAATGACTCATGTGGACAAGAATTTTCAGCAAGAAAAGAAGATGAAGGAATTGAGTAGTTTACATCAAATGTGGATCAGGCAGTGAAATGCTGTGGAAGTGATGAGATTATCAGATAAAAGGCAATCTTTGGACTATGTGCTTCTCATTATTCCTTCAAACAGTAGCCCCAGCAACAGGAAAGTTATTCTGAAACTTGAGTTTTATGCTTTCCTAAGAGTCCACGCATCAAACATTCATTCATTCCTACAATGTGCTGGGTACCCAGAAGCATAACCATGAACAGGACAGAGAGAGTCTTGGAAAGGAAAGACACATGGGTAACTGCAGTCAAGTATGACAGATGAGGGGACAATGAGCTGCTCACAGAACACCCGAGGGGCTACACAGCAGGAAGCAGAAGCTCACATGAGTCAAAGGAATGGCATTTAAGTGGATCCCTGCACACAAATGCAGAACGTGGTCCTTCCACTGCAGGGGCTTCTGGAAGAGCCAAGCAGGGCAGATAGGGCTGGCTCTTCCATCCTTACATCGACTTCACCCTGCTCTGTCCATCCACCTAGGGCTTCTCTTATTTCATTTCATACTTGACCGTTACACAATAAACACAAAATGTTTTCCAAAGGAGAAGAACCTGCTAACTTCTATTTCTTGTCATTGATTCATCTGCACTAACCAGCGCTGTGTATTTAATTCATGATTTTGTGAAGGTGCAACCTTTTCTCTCACATGTAGCCCATTCATATGCAGACGCTGGAAGAAATTCCTATGAGGAATGAGTAACTAAGACCCTAGAAATAATTCTCATGACATGGATCAGAGAAAAGGTCAAGGGAACAAGTGTTGGCAGAAGTTGGTTCCAGGCTCACTCACCATTGAAATGAATTGTTCTGTGGAAGGCACTTAACTTCTCGGTGGTGCAGCTTCCTATTCTGTAAAAAGGGGATGACGACACCTTTCTTATGAGATTTAAAACAGCCTTGTCCCCAGCAAAGTTGAATGTCAGTGTTAGTTTTTCATTAATTGGAAAAGAAAGGGTACCCATGATGGATGGTCTTTGCTGACAATAAATTAAGTCCAGGCTCTAAATATATTTTGATAATTGAGTTTACCTACTTTTATTCTCTCAATATTCCTTGCCTAAATCTCCTCTCATTTTCTCTCTACTTCAATATTTAATCAAACATTTCCAACAAAAACACCAAGGACAGCTGTTACACTCCTGGTTTCTGTCCTATATTAGTAGAAGTCTGTATTCATTCTTCCATTACATATGATTTCTTTTAAGGATAACTAATAGCTTCAGTGTAAATTGTTGAACAGGAGTAAATGGCAATGTGGCCACAGGGGCAGGAAGAAGGATGTTTATGTCCTTCAACAAGAAAAAGCAAAGTGATGCCAGCGGGGCACACTTATTCTTCCAAGAAAAGGGTGGGATACAAAGTGTTAAGGAGTCCATATTCCAGGTGCTAATTTTCATGTTTTCTTGCCCAACCTCAAACTTCCACACAACTCTTTCTCAGAAAAAAAAACTGACCTTCCCTGAGTTTTGACACATGGTAACAAAGCGAACCACCTGGATCTTCTGAGGCTCTCTCCTGGAAACACCCTCATTCTCCAGGTTAACTGTTCACTTTTTCAACTGATGCAGATGTATACATACATAAACACACACACACACACACACACACACACACACACACCCCTCAGATTGGAGGTTGATTTCTCAAGGAAACAAGGACAAGAGAGATTACTTGATTATCAACATCACGGGTTATCCCTTCATGTGCAGACTGCCATTTTCCAAAACCCACTATCTTCAAGGAAAATTACTTTAGAGTCGGAAGGAACTTCATAACTGAGATGGTCTCACCTCAAGTTATTGATCAAGCAAGGAGACAGGAAGAAAGAGACTTGCCCAAGGTGGTAAGACCAGTACCAGCCTCCGCAGCCCTGAATTCAGTGCTCCATGTACCCCACCACCTTAAATGTGTATATAGCTAACTGTGAAAAATATGTAGACATCTCACCGCTTTTCATTTTAAAAAAAGGTTAGGATGTTTTAATAATCACTGTAACTTACAAGTTCCCAGCATTACAGGCTGTTTCATCCATTTATGCATCCATCCACGCAACAGTGTTTGGAAATCTATTGAGCTACCTGCCTATTTCAGTGCTTGTTGCCTATTTCAGTGCTTGTTGAAACACATGTAGAGCAACGGCTCAGAGGAAGAAAGGATCAATTTTATAAAGATTTAAAATTTACAAATGTATATCTAAAGATATAAAGATTTTGGAAAGAGATAAAGTTTTAAATGGTCTATTGCCCACAGATAATGAAGCATTTATCATGTGACAGTTTGCTTCAAAATTAACATCTCTAATTGCTCTGAGACACATCTCATGGGCCTCAAAATTGGGAATGATAAGGATTGATGAGTGCTGGTTTCATAAAACTCCCACAGGTTTTGAAATATTTTTATGAGGTAGTAATAAAACTGTCTAATAGTCCTGCAATTCTGTGGTAGATTTCACATACATTTGGGAATTATCTGACGAGAATGCATAGGGCAGTTCGGCTTTGTACAAAAGCACACTCTGAACACAGTCTGAATTCCAGCATTTTTTTTCTTAGAAATTTTAGACACCTCTTATGTTGGAATTTATGGGACAGACTAACTGAGGGTTTGGCTATAAAGTGAATATCAACTGGCCAAATTCTCACTTTGCTATGCCTTTCATATCAGGTTTAAATACTTTCTTTTTAAAGAAACTGATTTTTTTATTGCATTAAACATAGGGGCATTTTTGAGATTGAGGTTTTTATACATCCTAAAATAAGAACGAGATTGTACCATTTTGACTCTGTATAAGCCCTATTTCTAGGTCTATTTTTGACATGAATCCCATCTTTAAGTAAAAGGAGCCCTGGGCCCATAAAGTTCTCGAAATTTAGTAGGGAAAGATGTGTCACCCAGTCCCTGAACTGTGCTCTCTCTTCTTACTTCACACACGGCCTGCGGAGTGTCATGTGGCTGGCACGTGTGGGTGTGCAATGGACACCTTCTAGGCTCTGGCATCCCCCAACCCCTAGAGTGCACCCCTGTAGCAGCTCTTGTCCATATTCCTCATGAACCTTGAACACCCCAGGAGGGGCTCCCCCAGTGCCTCGCACTGACCCTAAATTATAGGTCAATATGTGTCCCATAAATAAATGAACAATTATGTGAACACATATGGCAAGTCAGACTTCACTATCTGCCAGGAGCAGATTCTTCTTATTTCATACTGTTTTTTCATTTTGGTGAAAAACATGATATGTTTATGAATCAAGACAGTATTTCACTTTTAGAGATAGGTACTGAAGAAAAATGAGATTGTTAGCTGGCAAGACAGAATAACGGGTCCCATGTATCCAAGTCTATCTATATCTACATGGATAAATATACAGAGATGCACACACACACACACAAATACGTGTACTTCAGGGAAAACATTAACATTTACTTTCCTTCTCATTGCCCTTTTGCAAGTTATCTGTAATTATTCAATCCAAGATTTTTTATAGCATACCTTTTATGTGACACACTAATAGGACATAAAAAGAAGCATATATAAACCAGTTTGTGACTTCAAGGAGCAATGAAAAGTATGTACAAGCAAGAAGAAACACAGCAACAGCTCCCATGCATTCGGCAGCGACTACCTGACTTGCTGCTTAACATTGACGACCGCACGTAGTTTTTAAAACACATTGAAGGTAAAAGTATTGCCCATTTTACACACAAGGAAACAGGCTTTTACTTTACTAGTTATTGTGGTAAGTATCTATATTTTTCACATAGAATTAATTACATAGAGAAAAAAACAAGGATAGAATGAACATCAATAGGATAATGTTGTCCTCAGGATTCTGGAAGAGAGAAGATAAACTTTGGCTGCTGTCACTGAAACAAGTTTTGTCTTCCATCACTACTAGGGTCATGACAGCTCAAACTCTGGGCCTAGAACGCTGTTTTCACCTACCCTCTCCTCTCTGTATCCCTCACTCCCCATCAGTCACTACGTTTTCTGGATTTGATCCCAGCATGCTCTCGGGGCTTACTACCAAAACCCCCAAGTCCAAATCTTACTTCACTCAACAATTGTAATTCCACTTTGAACAACTTCTGAGCTATCAATATTCTTCCTGTTTTTTCCCCAACTCAGTGTCAGCTCACACCGTCAAGCTTGAGGGTCATAATAATCCAGCAGTAACTAGGTTTGAGGGTCAATTCTATTTTTTTGCTGACCAGGAAGGGAAGCATGGCAGAAAGCACGGGCTGGCTGCCTGAGATCGGTTTCCCCTTCATCCTCAGCAGCAGATACTTCCTTGCAATTTGTTCAGACAGCCAAAAGACTTATTATTCCTGGTCTCTTGCAGCTAGAAATGATACAATTCTAGCCATAAAATATAATGTGAAGTCTGATATAAGTAAAAGTGAGTTAAAACTTAGGTTTTACTTTCAAATTTATTACTTTTTTTTTTTTTTTCTTTTATTATTATTATTATTATACTTTAGGTTTTATGGTACATGTGCGCAATGTGCAGGTAACTTACATATGTATACATGTGCCATGCTGGTGCGCTGCACCCACCAACTCGTCATCTAGCATTAGGTATATCTCCCAATGCTATCCCTCCCCCACCCCCCACCCCACAACAGTCCCCAGAGTGTGATGTTCCCCTTCCTGTGTCCATGTGTTCTCATTGTTCAATTCCCACCTATGAGTGAGAACATGCGGTGTTTGGTTTTTTGTTCTTGCGATAGTTTACTGAGAATGATGATTTCCAATTTCATCCATGTCCCTACAAAGGACGTGAACTCATCATTTTTTATGGCTGCATAGTATTCCATGGTGTATATGTGCCACATTTTCTTAATCCAGTCTATCATTGTTGGACATTTGGGTTGGTTCCAAGTCTTTGCTATTGTGAATAATGCCGCAATAAACATACGTGTGCATGTGTCTTTATAGCAGCATGATTTATAGTCCTTTGGGTATATACCCAGTAATGGGATGGCTGGGTCAAATGGAATTTCTAGTTCTAGATCCCTGAGGAATCGCCACACTGACTTCCACAAGGGTTGAACTAGTTTACAGTCCCACCAACAGTGTAAAAGTGTTCCTATTTCTCCACATCCTCTCCAGCACCTGTTGTTTCCTGACTTTTTAATGATTGCCATTTTAACTGGTGTGAGATGGTATCTCATTGTGGTTTTGATTTGCATTTCTCTGATGGCCAGTGATGGTGAGCATTTTTTCATGTGTTTTTTGGCTGCATAAATGTCTTCTTTTGAGAAGTGTCTGTTCATGTCCTTTGCCCACTTTTTGATGGGGTTGTTTGTTTTTTTCTTGTAAATTTGTTGGAGTTCATTGTAGATTCTGGATATTAGCCCTTTGTCAGATGAGTAGGTTGCGAAAATTTTCTCCCATTTTGTAGGTTGCCTGTTCACTCTGATGGTAGTTTCTTTTGCTGTGCAGAAGCTCTTTAGTTTAATTAGATCCCATTTGTCAATTTTGGCTTTTGTTGCCATTGCTTTTGGTGTTTTAGACATGAAGTCCTTGCCCATGCCTATGTCCTGAATGGTAATGCCTAGGTTTTCTTCTAGGGTTTTTATGGTTTTAGGTCTAACATTTAAGTCTTTAATCCATCTTGAATTGATTTTTGTATAAGGTGTAAGGAAGGGATCCAGTTTCAGCTTTCTACATATGGCTAGCCAGTTTTCCCAGCACCATTTATTAAATAGGGAATCCTTTCCCCATTTCTTGTTTTTGTCAGATTTGTCAAAGATCAGATACATGATTATCTCAATAGATGCAGAAAAGGCCTTTGACAAAATTCAACAACCCTTCATGCTAAAAACTCTCAATAAATTAGGAATTGATGGGACGTATCTCAAAATAATAAGAGCTATTTATGACAAACCCACAGCCAATATCATACTGAATGGGCAAAAACTGGAAGCATTCCCTTTGAAAACTGGCACAAGACAGGGATGCCCTCTCTCACCACTTCTATTCAACATAGTGTTGGAAGTTCTGGCCAGGGCAATTAGGCAGGAGAAGGAAATCAAGGGTATTCAATTAGGAAAAGAGGAAGTCAAATTGTCCCTGTTTGCAGATGACATGATAGTATATCTAGAAAACCCCATTGTCTCAGCCCAAAATCTCCTTAAGCTGATAAGCAACTTCAGCAAAGTCTCAGGATACAAAATCAATGTGCAAAAATCACAAGCATTCTTATACATCAATAACAGACAAACAGAGAGCCAAATCATGAGTGAACTCCCATTCACAATTGCTTCAAAGAGAATAAAATACCTAGGAATCCAACTTACAAGGGATGTGAAAGACCTCTTCAAGGAGAACTACAAACCACTGCTCAAGGAAATAAAAGAGGATACAAACAAATGGAAGAACATTCCATGCTCATGGGTAGGAAGAATCAATATCATGAAAATGGCCATCCTTCCCAAGGTAATTTACAGATTCAATGCCATCCCCATCAAGCTACCAATGACTTTCTTCACAGAATTGGAAAAAACTACTTTAAAGTTCATATGGAACCAAAAAAGAGCCCGCATCGCCAAGTCAATCCTAAGCCAAAAGAACAAAGCTGGAGGCATCACACTACCTGACTTCAAACTATACTACAAGGCTACAGTAACCAAAACAGCATGGTACTGGTACCAAAACAGAGATATAGATCAATGGAACAGAACAGAGCCGTCAGAAATAATGCCACATATCTTCAAATTTATTACTATTAGCATTATTAACATTGTGGTTACAGTCATCATAACCACCAATTATTTATGCTAAGAATAGTTATCATTGGTATTAGCTTTCTATTGCCGTGTGACAAATTACCACAAACTTAGCAGTTTAAAATAACACAAATGTATGATCTCACAGTTTCCTAGGTCAGGTGCTTGAGCAGAGTGTGGCTGGGTCCTCTGCCCAGGGTCTCCTAGATGAAATGTCAGTGTTGGCTGGATCTCTCATCTTATCTCACACTCGGGGTCCTCTTCCACGCTCACTGGTGGTGGGCAGAGCTCAGTTCCCCCTGGCTGTCGGATTGCAGTCCCCGTTTCCTGGATGGCTGTCCACTGGGACCTGTTCTAGCTCCTAGAGGCCTTTGCTCCAGGTCTTTGCCATGTTGCTACCTCCATGAGCAGTTAATAACCTGGCTGTTTACTTCTTCTAGGCCAGTAAGGGAGGGTCTCTACTGCTTTTTCTATCCCTGCCCTCTGGACCCCCTTTTAAAGGGCTCTTCTGATTAGGTCAGACCCATTCAGAATAATCTCCCTTTTTAGGTCAGACCCACTCAGAGTAATCTCCCTTTTCTTGAGACAGAGTCTTGCTCTGTCTCCCAGGCTGGAGTGCAGTGGTGTGATCTCGGCTCACTGCAACCTCTGCCTCCCGGGTTCAAGTGATTTTCCCGCCTCAACCTCCCAAGGAGCTAGGATTACAGGTGCAAGCCACCATGCCCAACTAATTTTTGTATTTTTAGTAGAGACAGGGTTTCACCATGTTGGTCAGGCTGGTCTCGAACTCCTGACCTCATGATCCACCCGCCTCAGCCTCCCAAAGTGCTGGGATTACAGGCATGAGCCACCGCACCGGGCAATCTCCCTTTTAAGTTAAATTTTAATTTAAGTTAAAGTTACCTGATTAGGGACCATAACTACATCTGTGAAATCCCTTCAAGTTTGCCAGATAATGTAACCTAATCACAGGAGTGACATCCCACCCCCTTCACAGGTCCTGCCCACATTCAAGGGGAGGAAATTGTACAAGGCATGTACGCCAGGGGATAGAAGTCTTGGCGCCATCTTAGAATTCAACCTCCCACACCACTTAACAGGAACCTTTAGCCAGGCACTTTATAGACATTATTGATTTGATTTTATTTGCTTACAACACCCACATGCGGTAGGTACTACTAATCCATTTTACAATGGAAAAAACAATGTGAATTAGTCATGTACCCTCAGGCAAATAAGCATTCTGTGTTTCAGGTTCACCACTGGAAAACAGGAATGTTGATATCTTCCTTATCGATTATATGGAGATATAGTAAGAAGCAAATGAGAAGACACTTGGGAAATTATTTTGTAGATTAAAGAACCATTGATCTGCAACTATCTTATATGCCGTGAATTGTTCTTTCAACTAGACAAATATATTTATACTTCAAGTGTGGTAGTGAGGATGGCACAAAAGGAAGACTGAAAAGACATGGATCTGGGACCTGGGGTGTGTGATGGGGAGTAAATTACTTAATCTCTCTTTGGATGTTCATTTCCTCATTTTAAATAATAAAATGAAGGAATTGGACTAGGAGGCATCTCAGGTCCACTTCAGCATTAAATAATATCTAGAACTATGAGTTTGTTTTACATTTACAATTAGATTTTAAACCCTGAGTGCCTGTAAAGTAGCACGATGTTAGGCTGCAATCCTGTAGGACCCAGAAGAAATATGGGAAAAGCTCCCCCGCAAGCAGTTGTTAAGGATACGTGGGAAACATTAAATTATAATAATGTGCTTCAACCTCCGGATCCCCTTGCCATCAATAAAAAAATCTCTTTGTAAAGGATAATAAAAAATAGAAATCATAGTTTATCCAGACACAGAAAGCCCAGTTAATTAACTACTGAGCTATTTCTCCAAAGAGCAAATATTCTGGTTGTTTCTGTATATCACTGTCGAATACTATTTAAGTCAATGAGGGAGTCCATTTATATGTTACTTGGTACCATCTTGGATGAGTCAAAGAGAATATGAAATTAAAAGAGGAATCAAATTTTCTTTCCCTAATTAATATTCCAGAGGACAAAATTAACTCATGGTCTCTGAATCTGCTTCTACCAAGTGATAATAATAAAAGTTAAGGAAATAAACACATATATCATGACCCATATGGAAAACTGTATCTCTAGCAACACAGCTGACATGCTGAAATGGTTCACAAGGATCCATCAATCCATCACGATGCGCTAGAGATGAAAGGAAAAAAAAAAATCAATTCCAGCAATGCAAAGAGTAAGCATAAAAGGTATAAACAAAAGCATCATTAAACAAGAAGTAGAATCACAGCTCTGGGTAAGTGGGAGTTAGATTGAAGATGGGTGAGCTTTTCTTGTTTCCTAAGGACCCTCTTGACAATTTGCTAACCACATTCATTCAATTCACAGCATTTAATAGGTGCTGCGTCTTAAAGTGGAGAGTCAGTCTGAGACCATTAGAAAACTCAGGACGTACAAATGAGAAGGAAGAAATTCAAATGGCTCTATTTTTACCAAAAGGTGTTTCAAAATACGGTTAGAACATTAAGGGTTTTTTTTGTTTGTTTTTACAACAGACTATAGTATTTATTGCAAGTGATCTTTGTTCTATGCTGAGAAAGGGAAGTCAATACCTCCCTGAGATGAAATAAACCTTCCCAAAGTACCCCAGTTTCAACTGGTCAAAAGCCTGTTTCAACACCTAAGTAAACCCCAGAGTCCTCGAAGAGTTTCTTTCCATCACAGAGTTAACGGCGTGCTTTCAAAATGGAATCACTTACTCTGATCCAACAATGACTTACACCTATAACAAACCATAAACTGAATAGAAAACAGAAATAAAAGTCTCAGCCCAGGATAGAGAATAGAGTTTATCTCTTGGGCCGGCTCTGATCAGTTGGTGCTGGCTGACTGTAATATCTCCTGGGCAGCCCGAGGTACTACTGACCTCAGTTAGAAAAAAATGCTGTGATCAATTAGCAATGTCTGATATGAAAATGGAGCCACATTTGGGGAGGTGAGGGAATAACAGTAACTGTCCAGCAACTAGGTAAAAACCCAAGATACTCTATTTTTTGAATACCCGATTCTTCAGTAGTTTCTAAAACCTTTAAGAATTTTGCAAGAAAAAGTTGTCTAACAATCCATGAATGCACATTACTTTTGAGAGTATCTGAACAGATAATTATGGGTGTTCAGCATTTGTCAAATGCATGTTAAGTTCCTGAGGAGAAAGGAATGTCTTTTCCTCCTCCCATATCTTTACAGTACCCGGCAGAGCTATTGCTGAACAAATAAATACGTGTTGACTATCACAGAATACAAACTTTTCAGCTTCTGCATCAGCTACAGAGAGCTTGCATATTTCCATTTCCATTAATCAAGTACAATGATATTTACATCAGATGCTGTCTGCTATTCAGGGTTGCCAAGAAGGGTAAAGTGTGGGGTCCCAGTCCAAATGGCATCAAGAACATCAAGAACAAGATCTCCCTCTCCCTAGAGCTCATTAAGTGTCCAATAAAATATTCAAAAAGAGAAAAGCCTGAACCCACACTGGGAACCAGAGCAAGTTACTCATGCACAAGTCATAGACCCTGAGGAATTTATGCCAGACCTTATATTACAGATGGGTCTAGACTGAAAGAAGATTGTAAGGTCTGACTCCAACTCCTCTCCCCATTTGAAATACAGTAGTGCACTGAGGAAGTAAATAGGAAAAGACCTCTGCTAACATCACCTAAATGAGAGGCGGAAGGGCTGGAAGTGAGTACAGACCAAGGGGTTAGCAGACATTTTACCACTTGGCCTTGCACGTCTGTGGATGGGCAGTCTGCAGCAACTCCTGCTGTCATAGAAGCGGCAGGATTGATTCAATCAGGTCATGGATGCAGAAGTTAGAGCAAGAGGGTAAAACAGAGATAACCACTGTCCCAGGCATTTCTTCATATCTACTGCCTGTGATGAGCTTCCTGATATAACTACCCCAAACTCCATCAATAAGACATTTTCCCTGGGAAAAATCATCTGTGAACTAGTAGTGTATTACTGAAACATGTTTTGTTTCATTTTCCTCTCTTCCTGTGTTTCAGACATGAGGTACCTCTGAAAAGATCTGACCAAGGAGTCTTACAATTCCCTAACAGAAACCAGTTCAATTCTTTCTTGACTATAAGACAGAAGTCATAAAATCTAACATCAATGTGGGCAGCCAAGTGACATAAATACATTATGTGGCTCAGGCATAAAAGATGACAGGACATGATGAGACCTGTGAGCTTGTGGTAGCTGTGAGTTACTATTCAGTGTCAGCAGGTTGTTACCAAATGGAAAGGTCAGCCCAGTGTTGCCAGATCTTCACATTGTTTAAGAGAAGTAGGAGAATCATATTTTGACACTGACTGTCCTAATATTAAATGTTGGCTTGAAAAAAAATTTTAAACATTCTACAGGCCAAACACAAAACAGGTCTGTGAACTGAACAGAGACGACGCTAGGTTATCAAAGACATATTCTCACTGCGAAATGAGAAAAAAAACACATGACAAACAAAAAGCATTCTTGAAATGAGATATTTCTCTAAAGGTACCACTTACAGAAGCTTTCTAAAGCATATTTACATCAAAAAAAAGAAATTTTTAGAAAATATCTGATTTAAAGACTCAACTTTAAAGCTAAACAAGCAATTATGAAGGTCGAATAATATGAATGCCAAATTTCAAACTGCAATTTAGCAGTAGACCAAACAGCAAACAATGCAGAAAATAAAATTTATAACTGTAAAATTAGGATAATAGTACTTGTCTCAGTTATGCTACGTGAAGTAAATTATATAAAATATATATAATAGTGCAAAAGAATTCTAGAGATCTGCTGTATAACATTATGCCTGCAGATAACAATACTGAATTGTACACAAAAAGTTAAAAGGATAGATTTCATGTTAAGAGTTCTTACTGTAATAATAAATACATTTTAATTTGTATTTATTATTTAGACTTATATATTATATATAATTATAAATTATTTTAATATATTTCAATAATAAACAAAATTTATATATTATTTATATTATAATTTATCAAATTATTTTACATGATAATTTATTTTATAAATTATATTTTATAACTAGTATATATATAAACTAGTATAATTCTTAGTACACAATAACTTCTCAATAAATATTTGTTGGTTTCTTCATTCTTGAAATGAGAAACTCTAGAAACTGTACCAGAACTCAAAGGAAAACTATAAGGAGAGGAAAATGATGAAAAATAAATGAGAGCCATGAAAGACAGCCAAAAGTTAAAGTCTGTGAAAAATTAAATCATATTATGTGAACAGAATCAACAATGTCATTAATCAAAACATAACAGGGAAACTTTTCCTCTAGATAAAGTCTTCAATATGAAAAGTGAAAATGGGCATGGTGCTCCAGAAAACTTAAGGAAGAGAACCACGCCTAATCATAGTCCACTAACTTCTTTTAAACTTCAGACTGTAGGAAATAATTCTACAAAAATTTAAGAAAGAAGTTTTAGTCCTATTGTTTTTCTCTTCAAAACTAAACACTGAGAAGTGATGCCTCCAATTCAGATGTAGAAATCCAAGTGTCCTGCTCACAGCCTGACAACAAGAAAAAGCCAGATAATTTACAAAAATCTCAACTTTAAAATGACTATGATTAATATGTTAAAGAATCTAGTGACAGAAATGGACATCGTTCATGCACAGATGGGTAATTTCAAAAGAAAAATGAAAGCTATCTACAGACATCAAATAGAAATATTGGTTCTTTGGTGAGTTCATCATCGGACTAGACACAGCAGGAGAAAGAACTGGTGAACTTCAAGATAGGTCAGTAAAATTATTAAAACTAAAACCCAAAGAAGGAAAAAGAGTGGAAAAAAGACTATAGCATACAAATGATGTGGGGCAATATTAAACGATCTAACATGTATATAATTGGAGGCCCAAGAAGAAAAGAAAAACAGAACAAGGCAGAAGACATATTTGAAATGAGAATGGCTAAAGATTTTCCAAAACAACTGACAAATCAAACAGTTCAGAGAATCCTAAGTAAAATAAAAAATAAACGCCATACACTTAGTCACAGCATTGTCAAATGGCTGAAAACAAGGACAAAGAGAAAATCTTAAAGGCAGTCAGAGAAAAAAGAAACATTACTAACAGAGAAACAAATATTGGAATAACAGCAGATTTTTTTTTTATCAGAAATTACACAAGACAAAAGAAAACAGAACATGTTAGAAGTACTAGGGGAAAAAAGCTTTTAAGCAGAATTCTGTACCAGTAAAGATATCCTTCAAAAGTGAAGGCAAAATGAGATGTGTTTCAGACAAAGGCTGAAAGTTTTATTACTAGCGGACCTGCACAATGAGATTTCTTAAAGAAAGTTCTTCAGACAGGAGAAACATGATGGCAAGCAGAAAGATGAATCTACACAAAGAAGTGTACATTGCAGAAATAATTTTTTAAAATAATGTAAATGAAATATAATTTTAAAGATTTTAAAATATCTTTATGAGATAATTGACCACTTAATGAGTATAAAATAACACATATTTCATCTAAGAGATCAATAAAACTAAATATTACTATATAAAAAAATTCAGTAAGAACATGAGCTATTTTATATGAGCTCTTTTAGAATATAAAAGGAAACACTTTCCAACTCATTTTATCAAGCCATTACATAATATCAAAACAAGACAAAGCATTACAAGAAAAGAAAAGTTAGGCTGGGGGCGGTGGCTCACACCTGTAATCCCGGCACTTTGGAAGGCTGAGGCAGGCAGATCATGAGGTCAGGAGATTGAGACCATCCTGGCTAACATGGTGAAACCCTGTCTCTACTAAAAAATACAAAAAATTAGCTGGGCGTGGTGGCAGGCACCTGTAGTCCCAGCTCCTCGGGAGGCTGAGGCAGGAGAATGGTGTGAACCCAGGAGGCGGAGCTTGCAGTGAGCCAAGATCACACTGCTGCACTCTAGCCTGGGTGACAGAGTGAGATTCCATCTCAAAAAAAAAAAAAAAATTAGAGAACTAGAAACTTCATAGACATCAAATTTCTCAACAAAATATTGGTAAATAAAATTGAACAATATATTTAAAAAGACAATATGGCATGACCAAATGGGGCCCATCCTTTAAATGGAATGTTGGTTCTACATTGAACAGTCAATTTATGTAATTCTTCCTATCAATTGCTTTAAAAAAAATCAATATGGTCTTCTCAATAGATGCAGAAAAAAACAGTGACAAAATTTAACATCATTTATGATGACAACTCTCAGCAAATTAGAAATCTAAGGGAAATGACTCAGCCCAATAAAGGGTATCTGGAAAATTTCCATAGTTAACTTCATACTTAATGGTGAAAGACTTTTCCCCTAAACTTGGGAGCAAGGCAAAGATGTCTGATGTTAGCACTTTGTCAACATTGCTCTGGAGGTCCTAGCCACTGCAATAAAGCAAGAAAAAGAAATCAAAGGCATACAGGCTGCAAAGGAAAATAAAATTGTGTTTATTGATAGACATGACAATCTATGGTAGACAATCTCATAGAAATTACTAAAATGCTACCAGAACTAACACATTTGTTTAGCAAGCTTGCAAGATACAAGCTGAAATATTACAAAATAAATTGTATTTAGTATTACTTAGCAATTGAAAATTTAAATTATAAAACACAATGCCATTTAAAATAACATATAATGCATAAAAAGGTGCAATAGTTGTAGGTTGAAAGATACAAAATACTCCTGACCTGAGAACGAAGTAACAAAGACAAAGACTGTGGTATATGGAACAATATACCATGTTCATGGATCAAAAAGTTACTGTTAAGATGTCAGTTCTCCCCAAATTGATCTACAAATTCATCATAATCCCAATGAAAATTTTGGCAAATTTTGGTAGGAATTGGCAAACATAGTCTAAAACTTACTTTTAAAGAAATATGACCTTTAATAGCAAAAACAATTTTGAAAAAGAAGAATAAAGTTGGGAGACACACTATCTGATTTCAAAGCATATTATATAGCTACAGTAATAAAAACAATGTAATAGTAACATAAAGAAAGGTATACAGAACAATGAAATGATTAATTTTTGGTTCCAAAGGTTCCATGATAATTCAATGGAGAAAGGTTAGTGTTTTCAACAAATGGTACTAGTAAATCTCAACCTTCACCTCATGTCACACACAAAAATCATCTCAAAAGAGATTTCAAATCTAAATATAAGTATATTCAAATCAAATCTAAATATAATGCAACTATAAAACTTGTAGTACAAAAATATTTGTGACTTAGGGTTAGGTAAATGTTTTCTAGGTAAGATATAAAAAAAAAAAAAAACCATAAAATAAATATTAGATAAATTGGACTTCATTGTAACTAAAAACTTCTGTTTTTCAAAATATACTGTTAAAAAAATGAGAAGACAAGCCACAGCCTGAAAAAAAAATGTGTGTAGCATATATCTGATAAAGGACTTGTATCTAGATTATGTAAAGAACTTTCATGTCTCAATAATATGGCATACATATAATTTTTAAATGGACAAAAGGTGAGCAAATTTTTCATCAATGAAGTTATACAAATGTCAAACATACAAAAAGATGTTCAAACACTATTCATTATTAGAGAAATGCAAATTAAAACTATAATCAGATACTGGTTCACACGAGAATGGATTTTTTAAAAACCTGAGAATACTAAGTGTCAGCAAGAACCTGGAACACTTGGAAATCAAAGATTATGTGAGGGTAGGGAAATGAAAAATGGTATAGAAACTAGACAACAGTTTGGCAATTTCTTATAAAGTTAAATAAAAACCATGTGATCTAGCAATCTCACTCAGGTATTCACTTAGGATAAATAAAAACATTGTGTGGAGAGGGGACTGACTGCAAGTGAACACAAAAACATACTTCTGGATGGGGGAACAGTTTGTGTCATGATTGTGATGGTGGTAACTTGTCTACACACAGTTGTCAAAATACATCTAACTGTACACTTGAAATTAGTGGATTTTATTGTATATACATCATGCCCTGACAGATTTGATTCCAAAGAAGCTTCAAAGACAGAAATCTGATGAATGGTGGCCAGAGGTTGGAGGTAGGGGAGGAGACTAACTACAAGGAATTCAAGAACATTTTTTGAGTTGGTGAAAATGCTCTCATAACTTGATTGTAGGATTATTTATTTATTTATTTATTTATTTATTAAAACTAACCAAACTGGACATTTTTAAAAGCTGAACTTTAAACCTGACTTTTAAAAATTAATGAACAAGCAAACAAATAATTCCAGAACACAACAGAGCAATATACTAAGGTGCCTGCAGAAAAACACCTGTGACCCCAGAGTTGTATAGGCAGCCATTTTACCAAAAGACAGTGGAAAGATGTTCTCAGAAGTACAAGGACTCAGAAAATACCCATCCAAGTACTTTTCCTAAATGAAGTATACCTGGGATCCTATGATTGAGTAAACAAACATAAGTCAAAACAAAGAACACCAGAAACACTGATTAGATAATTGTTGGTCTACATGATAGGATAAATGTGGTAACAAACAGGGCCACTACAAGCACATAAATTACCTTTGTATATTAGATACAGAAACCTTCCTCCCAGGCCCCTCCCCTTTTTTTCTGAAAGAAAATATCTATATGATAGGAATAGTAGGAGCAAGATAAAGAATTACTCCATTGATTACTGTGAAATATTGAGAGAGAAAAATGTTGAATTCATTCTCTCTCACAAAGGGAAATGAACAATTATCTTTCTGCCACTGACATTGATCAGTTTAATATGATTTAAGTTAATCTTTTAAAAAAGTGAGTTAAGAAATGTTATGTGATTTATATTAAAAACACTTTAGAACATATATTATTTTTATTTACTCTTTTACATTTAATTTTTGTTTTATCAAAGGAGTACCTGTGGTTTAAACTGTTAAACCATAAGTCCAGAAATATGTATAATATTAATTTATTTGTTACTGATTGAAGATGTCCCTGAGGACATTATGCATACTGTTATTTTTCGACTTAATGGCCACTCTACAGCTCTACAACACTGAAAACAAACAGTAGTGGTCCCTACCTACACAAACCCCTGCTCTAATTCCTGCTTCCTGAAGGCAATGACTCAGCTGTTTCTTCTCCATATTTACTTCCATATTTTCAAATAAAATACCTGCTTTGCTATTTCTTGATTTTTATTTTCCATTTTAGATGTTATTTGCTGACTTTCTAATATGGAAGACAGGATTTGGAACTCCTCCATCACACTTCACCTCCCCCATTCTTCTATTAGCGATATAACATGATGATTACTCAGATTACTACATAAACATGGTTCACAGCTGAGCCAGGTACCTACAATAGATATGTTTCTTGCCTGACACAACTTTGTGTTTTCCTGAAGTTCGTGTTTATCTTGTTTTCTCATCATCTTAGTAGCTTCCCTTGCTGCCAGGTTAGGTTTGCATTTTCCCCTTCTGGATAAGTCTATACTCCCTCTGTTTTCTAGATTCTAACATTTTGTGGCTGTCATATCCTCTTCTGTCCTCTTGTCTATCTAGCTTTAAGCAATTGTATACCTTTATTGTCTTTTGAGGGTATTTCAGGAAGTGAAGGCAGACACATAGGTTCCATTGAAAAACATGTTAAGCAGCAGCCCCTCCCAGTGTCACTAACCGATATTAGCAGAGAGACATCTGCAGAGGGGAAGCCAGGCCAGGAGGTGGGGGGCCTTTCACATTAGGGCCAACCAGGCATCCTGACCTGTCTTCTAACATTACTGAGGCCTCACTCAGCCACACAGTCACTCCCTGATTTGCACAGATCCGATTTCTCTTGTAATTTTGGAGAAAACATTCAGTTGTTTAAAAAAACAAGTTAATTTAATGAATCGAGAAGGATGAGGGCCCATGGTCCTCACACCTACCTTCACTGCACTGAAGCAGACCGCGTGGAGCAGGGCGGCAGCCAAGAAGCTCCGGGCCACGCTGTAAAAAGCCGAGGTTATCCCAGACACAGCTGGAACACAAACATCAACAGTTGTTTTCTAGACCAGCCATTCTTAAAATCAACAAATGTAAAACAGCAAAGAGATGGTTGCACATTCACATACAAGATGCCTGCTGAAGGGGTAAAGAATACATCTATGGGATCCATCAAAAGGCACTGGGTGACTCATAGGTGCAAGAAAGAGACTACCACCTAACTAAAAATTCAAGTTCTTAAAAGACTATGTGTGTGTGTCAGAATGAAGGTAGGGAGACCTCATGGCTTACAGTTGAAAGCTGGTGGTCAAGGAAAAGGTCCTGGATAGCAATTCAATAGAATAAATGGGAAGGAGAAGGAGGGAGAAGGCAGGAGGAGAGAGGAGACGGGAAAGGGAACAAGCAAGTGTCCCTATGTAGTGTGTGTGTGTGTGTGTGTGTGTACGTGTATGTGTTATGGGGGTGGTAACAGTGATTGCATTATGCACATGATTTCATTTACTCTTTATAGCAACCCTATGAGGTCATGATGTTTATTTCCATTCAGAGAAGAGAAGAGTAGGCTGAAAAGTTAAGCAATTTATGTCATGTCGTGAGATTATATCCATCTTGGTCTGAATCTAAAGTATGACATTAAAAGGGTCACAGTGATGGTTTAGGGACACAGGTCACCTGTCTCTATAGGTACACACACAATACACAGCACAGTGTCAACCCACAGGCTCACATTGATGCACTCCCAGACTTGAGCATGTATGTGCTCAAATACACACACACACACACACACACTTATATCCACTCACACATGCTCACACACATTCACACACATGGAGTGTTTTTTTAGGGAACAGTTTGAAGGGCTTCAAACCTATTCCAAATCACAGAGAACTCTACCCTTCCTTGTCTCTGTGCTTATGCTCAACCAAGCTAAGTAGACCTCTTCCAATCTGGCTACAGGAAATTGGGACAGGCCCATCATCACCCAGACTGATCCAAACTGAAGTCATTTAAATGCTCAGGACAAAGAAAACCTAACTAGCCACTCATCTCCTGCCTAAGGCTATTTAGTCCTTATCTGAACTCTGAATTCCTTTACAGGAAGAATAGAATGTAAACGACTTACCAGAACCACCAAAAAACAGCATGTCAATTTGCTCCAAAAGATAAGTGCAGAAAGTGTTGATTTGCGGGAAGAGCCCAAGGAGGGAAATAGCAGGGAAGCAATATAAAAATACTGAAAACAAACAAACAAAATTGACGATAAGCATGTGGGAACTGTGTTGCCAAGGCTCCTGCTGCAGTGCTGTCTCTCTCCCCTTCCAAACCACCCCACCCAGGAATACTGGAGGCAATCTTTTTTTTTTTTTGAGATGGAGTCTCGCTCTGTCACCCAGGCTGGAGTGCAGTGGCGCGATCTCGGCTCACTGCAACCTCCGTGGAGGCAATCTTAGACTCCTCTCACCCGGAGGAAACTGGAGGCTGAGACGGAAATGTGCCTGTGGATGCAGCAAGGAGCTGATCCTGATAAAGAAGTACTGATGAAAGGAACGCACACAAGCCCAGGACTGAGCAAAGACTTCAGGGGTGGTGAGTGAGAGTAGAATCATCTTCAGTTTGAAAGAGTAGACTTGGACATGGGGGAGATGAGGGCAAAAGAAAGGCAACTGGGAAAACTACAGGAACATAAAAAAACACAGGCCAGGCCAGGCATGGTGGCTCACACCTGTAATCTCAGCACTTTGGGAGGCCAAGGTGAGCGGATCACCTAAGGTCAGGAGTTTGAGACCAGCCTGGCCAACATGGCGAAACCCCACCTCTACTAAAAAAAAAAAACAAAAATTAGCCGGGCGTGGTGGCATGTGCCTATAATCCCAGCTACTCGGGAGACTGAGACAGGAGAATCGCTTGAACCCGGGAGGCTGAGGTTGCGGTGAGCCGAGATCACACCACTGTCCTCCAGCCTGGGCAACAGAGCAAGACTCTGCCTCACAGACAAAAAAATCACAGGACAGTAATTACGGGAATCTCTTCCTGCATGCGAGAGGGGAGCAAAAATTGGGGCCAAGGAGTGTCCTTGCTTTGTGCTTCTGTACCCTCAAGCACTTGAGTAACTTGGAGTCTATTACATCCTAAATACCAATTGGAAACTCAGAGTTAAGTCAGAGCTCAAGGCTGTCAAGTGGGAACTACCTGACTGCAGCACTTGTGATAATGTGACACTGATTCTAGGGTAGATGGATTGCGTGGTAGATGAAGGTGCTCTTGGCTGAGGAGAGAGAGATTGTGCTACCTCCCATCAGAATGATGAAATTGCACATTTGGAGAAAACATTTGTAGGTTATAATTCAATGTTTCAGAGAACTATTTTGTTAGAGGAGGAAAACTATAGTAGAGCTGCATTTTACAGCAACTTTCCTACCATTGCCTCTTGCTTAATTCTACTGAAGCTGGGTTTCATAGAAACACAGAAACTCCCATTAGCAGTGCCATAAGACATCTGTCTTCCTTTCTGTCTCTGATTATTGGGTTGTATGTCAATGAAGTTTAGTACTGGCAAACCTTAATAAAACTAAGGAAATTTGATTTGAAATCCAATATGTCTAGATATTGGAACTATGTCCTAAAATATGCACAAAGCACAGTGAACAACAGGAGGAGGATGGTAAGTGAGGGTGTTTCAGCTATTTCTGAAAAATGGGAAATGTTAACTTCCTATAGTGAAGTTGTAAGGATGAGAGTATTTGCACAACCCATTCTCTGAATATTTGATTAAAATAGTTGGTTAATATTACTGGGTTATTTAAAATGGGCACAATAGCACCTTTGGCCATAAGATGGTAAATAATATCACGTGGACTTAGTTCTTGCTTCTCTCTTGTCCTTTTTCTGAAATGCTCCTTGTTTTGGGTTGAATTCTGTTCCCACAAAAGATGTTGAAATTCTCTTTTTAAAAGTTGGAAAAAATTAGCCAGGCATGGTGGCGGGCGCCTGTAGTCCCAGCTACTCGGGAGGCTGAGGCAGGAGAATGGCGTGAACCCGGGAGGTGGAGCTTGCAGTGAGCCGAGATTGCGCCACTGCATTCCAGCCTGGGCGACAGAGCGAGACTCCATCTCGAAAAAAAAAAAAAAAAAAAAAAAGGTGGTATACCTATGTAACAAACCTGCATGTTCTGCATATGTATCTAGAACTTAAAGTATTAAAAAAAAAAAAAAAAAAAAGTTGGTTAAAATTCACTATGGAACGAAGTACTGAGGAACTGTTCAAAGTCTTTGTGAAAGTAAAATTTTATGTCATGAACATGGCTATCTATAATAATAGGGGCTGTGGTTGGTGTTGGAGCCATGTTTCGATACAGGTGGTGATTTTGTTGTGATAATTTTTGTGGCAAGAATTCAACTATATTGTAAAAAAGTAGAGCATCTGAAAGCAGTTTATTTCTCAACCAAAGCGGACAAAAAGGCACAAATACTGATATGCTAGACATAACTATATAAGACATAATTTCTTTTTCAGTTTCTATAAATAGAAAGGAGAGATACAAGAAATAAATAGAAATTTAATTACAGAACATATAGTCATGAGCATAGAAATTTTAATCCACAGAATTCCGTAAAATTTCAAACAAACTGAAAAGAGCTTCTCTTTACTCTGGGGTCAAAATCCAGCAATGACAATTTTGTGCTATGCTATATCTGCCAATTCTGGATCAGGGCAGAGGGAAGGTCCAATGAGATTTATTATTTGCCTTTCCAAATGCTGTATGTGTATGTGACAAAAACTACTCTGAGAATGAAGAACCACAGGGAAAAGTCTAGGTATGGAATGATATGAACGGCAAAGCCAGATATTGGGAGCTATTTGGTAAATCAAGGATAAAGAGATATTCTGTATAAGAAATACATTAGCCAATGCAACAAAACCCAAAGAAATGAAAAGAATTGGAACACAATGAAAAATGGCATGAGGAAGATAAAATGGTAAGAAATACCAGAAAGTCATCCCTGGAGATGCTCTGGCTGTGGGTGTAGAATTGGAACTTAATGAAACAATACAGGAAGAACAGCAGTCAACAGGGAGGTCCATGCACTAGATCCTCTCCAAAACATCCTGGAGGAGGAAAGCTCTAGTCTTTAAAATAAATGTCGTGGAGGTGGAATGGGAGGAAGAGGGAGTCCATGTGTCTCATCTGTCAGGTTGCAGTGAACGTGAAGGAAAAAGCAGCCAAATGCTTGTTATGTTACCAGGACTTTAGGAAAATGACACTTGAAATTGCTGAAATTATTTTGTCCTTTTTTTTTCCAGAAGTAAAAAATTAACAAGTCTTTGTGGCTGTTCATAATTTTCCCTGTGAACAAACATTTTCTGTTAGCATACCACTGAGTGGGCCTATAATTTTCTCTCACTTCTTCCTAACTTCTTATTTTCCTTAATAATTATAGTCAATGCAGAAACTTCTGGCACAGTTCCACTTCTTTTTAAGCAAAATTCATAAATAAAAATATAGTAGCTTAAGCTTATTTCTTTTATCAAATGTGAGTGATATAAATTACCATATTTGCAGGTTTGAGGGGCAAGCAGGCAGAATTAAAATGGCACAGAAATAAAACTAAAGCCTATGAAGTCAATGTGAATGTATATATTGTGTGTCTTCAATGTGCCCTATCTGTGTATTAACTAAATGTCCTCATATGGACTGAGGCCAAGAAATGAGCCTTTAAACAAGACATAGAAATGGGACGTCTGGGTGTTTAGGGAAAGGTGAGTACAATCCAGTGATTGGTTCTAAAACCTCCACTTATCTCCAAAGTTACAGTCTCCATTATTGAAGATGCATTATTGTTGGCTGGGATTTATAAACCTAAGGACCAAAAATAAAACCTAAAACTCCCAGGTCTGAAAAAACAAAAACAAAAAAAACACAGAGCAGAGGCCATTTGATAAAGAACCCATCCAGTGCTTGGACCCAGGCTACAACTGATGGACATTTCATCTTGCCTGAAGTTTTTCCATGCCAGAGATTTTCACTAAGCAACCTACTCTATGGTAGGGCAGCTCTAACCCAAACCGTTTTACTGGCTTCTTTGTACTGAGCTGTAACCCATCTTCTATCTGCTGGAACTAGTTATTATGGCTACAAAAGAGAATAAAATCCCTCCCCTTCAACCTGGCAGCATTTTAAGGATCTGAAGCTATTGTGTGTACCTCTAGCACTCAAGTGTTTCTTCCCTGGGTTGGACATTCCCAGTTCCATTACCCAGTTTCCAGACCCCATACAGGCCATGTGGCTACACACTCCTCCAGGCATGCTCTAGTTTTGTGACTGCTCCTTTTGAAATATGGTACTAAGAATCAGAGACCTTTTGGCTTTCTCACCCACAGGATAATTTCAAAGCCAGTCCCACTCAGAGGTTTTTGCTCAAGGAAAGCAATGTAAATTCCAGCCAGTGGTCACCAGTCTCTGACTGAGCACAGGAAATGAGTGCGGACTAATAACTTTCACCTTATTCCTGGGGATAAAAATAAAGAATATTTTTTCTTATAATGAAAGGAAAAGTGCACAGAGTAATATTGTGAACATATATGAGGGATCATAAAAGAAAAAGAAATTACATAGGAATATTATTCTATGCTTCTACCTCCTTATTCACCTGAATTTCTCCTCCTTCAATCATCTGATGTTTCCTTCTTCCTTTGAGATGTTTCTCTCCTTGCATTATACATGACAAGGAGTTTCTCCATCCTTCCCAGCTGCCCCATGTCCACCTGACTTATCTCATACCACTGGCTCAGGCATTTGATCTCTTCTGCACAAGGAGGCAGAAGGAGATGCTGATACTGGACTGGCCTCGCTCCTTGTCTGTCCCTCTCCTCTGCCACCTCCTCCTGCTCTGACAGGGTGATGGTTTAATTGCAGAAACCAGGAGTGGCAGTGGGTAACCCATACATCACCAACAAGACACTGCTCTAGGAAATACTCCATGCTCCCTAGCACCTGCCAGAGGAGGACCACTTGCACCCAACACAGCATGAGAAGCACAATAAATCCATGGGAAACAATGTCACATGGACTTAATTCTTCTCCCTTGTCCTTTTTCTTAAACACTCCTCATTATGGGTTGAATCATGTTCCCACAAAAGATGTTGAAGTTCTAACTCCCAGTAACTCTAAATGTGACCTTGTTTGGAAGTAGGGTCTTCACAGATTATGGAGTTAAGCTGAGGCCCTTAGTGTCCATCTGGACCCTAATTCAACATGACTGGTGTCCTTATGCAAAGGAGAAATTTGGACACAGAGGCACACATGCACACAGGGGACACCATGTGAATATACAGGAGAAGAATGCCGTCTACAAGCCAAGGGGAACGGCCTGAAACAGGTCCTTCTTTAGTGCTTTCAGAGGGAGCATGGCCTGGACAACACCTTGAGTCTGGACTTCTGGCCTCCAGAACTGCAAGACAACAATCTTCTGTTGTTCTAAGCCACCCAGTGGGGAGTACTTTGTTACAGCGGCTCTGGGAAGCATTACGCTTCCTAGAGCTGTACACTTCTTTTTCCTCCTAATAACCTTTTGTTTTCTCCTAATGTTTTTCTTCTCTCCTTGCTAGTTCCTCCATATAGCAATGGCAGCAGCTTTAGACTACTTACATCCCTTGCTAGTTGAGGAAATACACAGTGAATAAGTTCCACAAGGAAGAAATGACTTTAAGTTGCCCTTGTGTTCCCACATAAAGTCAGAAAAATAGTGTAAGCCACTATCTCTTTCCTTTCTCTCCCATTTGTTCTAAATTTGTTTCACAACCTTTTCCTGCTCAGTGCAAATTAGTATGTTTAACACATTCATTCCATAGAGATTGCTATTGTTCTATTTTTCTATTTATCTTTACCCCAGAAGTTATTTAATCGGCTTGCTGGATTATTTATCACCATTTTTGGTTGTCACTGTTGACAAGCAAACAAAAATATGTATTAGGCAGAAGCTTCAATGAGGGAAAGGGAATTCCAGTGGAAAAGATAAGAATGTTCCCTCTCCAATCCTTAATGAAATTGATTTAAAAAATAAAATAAGAATATGCATAGCTAGTAGGATATTTTAGAACAAGGGTTACTGCTAAAGTAAAATCTTAGGCTTTCAACAATTATTTAAGACATTAAGGTCTTATTTTTTGAGCTTTAATAACAGCTCACATTCCAATGCCATTGTAAGTTTGCCACACCAAGACAACTACACTTATTCCAAAGTTGACTTTTTTACAGTAGCAAATAAAAATTTTAAAAACTAGGAATGAGGGAGATACCCATGTACAGAAAAGCAATTTGTAAATGGAAGACACATCATGCTCTTCATGCCCCAAACCTCTTTCTACAGATTATTGGCAAAAGGCACTTTTTAAGTCCCTACTTATTCTAAGGGCTGAGTTAAACGGTCCAAATGGACTATAGCCTTCTCTGACTTATGAATGGGAAGTATTCCAAAAGTTATTTGTACATTAATATCCTTAGTACTTAAAGTAGACTTTCGGCCGGGCATGGTGGCTCATGCCTATAATCCCAGCACTTTGAGAGGCCGAGGCGGGTGGATCACCTGAGGTCAGGAGTTCGAAACTAGCCTGGCCAACATGGTGAAACCCCATCTCTACTAAAAAATACAAAAGTTAGCTAGGTATGATGGCACGCGCCTATAATCCCAGCTACTCGGGAGGCTGAGGCAGGAAGAATCGCTTGAATCCAGGAGGCAGAGGTTGCAGTGAGCCTAGATCGTGCCTCTGCACTCTACTGGGTGACAGAGATAGACCCTGTCTCAAAAAAAAACAAAAACAAAACAAAACAAAAAACACGGACTTTAATGTTCATTAGTTCATCCTTTCAACAAATGTTTATTTAGTGCCTCTAGATGCCAGACACTGCTAAGGACTGAGTGGTAAGAAAGCATGCAGGGTCTCTGCCTTGCCTTTTCTGAGCGAATAAGCTAGTGAGAGAGACAGGCATTATTTTGGTATTACAAATGCGAGCAGATTGCTACAAAATGGGCTAAGGACTATGAAAGTGTGGGTAGTGAGAGGATAGACAATGGGGCCAAACTTAGGGAAATGAGGTGTTATGAGCCAGCATAATGAAGGACGGGGGAGGCTGCAGAACAGCTTCCAAGTGGAAGGAACACAATGTGTGAGAAGGGGATGAGAAGGGGCCACAGTAATTACGGCTCCAGCTCAAGGCACAGATCCCTGTGACCTGTAAGAGATGGCACTCTATCAACACTAACCCACATTCAAGATCCCAGGAGAAGATGGCTGGGGGTACCCAAGATGGAGTGTGGAGTGCAGAGAGAGAAAAGGCAGCATTTTGACATAGACAATTGTTTCTTGGACATCTTCCAAAATTATTTTATGCTTTCTCCTTCTCTAATCTCCAGGTCCTCGTGTGCCCTTGAGCTGTGGACACCAACACTGCTGTTTGCAAAAAGAAGATGGCAGGAAAGGATGGCCCTGCAAAGTGTGCCATCGTGAGTGGGCATCTCCGTCTACTCAAACTCTGATTTTTTCATTGCAGCCGACTTAGTGAGGAATATGGGTGCCCTAAGTTATAAAATATAAGAATGACAGAAGGCCTTTCTTGTTGTGTATGTGTTTGTTCCAACTGATAGGACTGAAAAAAAAGTAAAGTAAAAAATATCAGGAAGGATAGAAGCAAATATTCTTGGGCAGGAGGGCACTGACTGGGAGATCAAATTATGGATCTGTTCTAATTTTTTTTTCCACATGTTTCTGTTTCCTAATTGAGCTCAGAGGTTCTCTGAAGCGTGGTGCGTAACCCTTTGGCATTAAGAAGCTACTCTGGCCAGGCACGGTGGCTCACACCTGTAATCCCAGCACTTTGGGAGGCTGAGGTGGGCGGATCACTTGAGGTCAGACCAGCCTGGCCAACATGGTGAAACCGCATCTCTCCTAAAAATACAAAAATTAGCCGGGCATGGTGGCACATGCCTGTAATCCCAGCTACTTGGGAGGCTGAGGCTGGAGAATCACTTGAATCCAGGAGGTGGAGGTTGCTGTGAGCCAAGATTGCGTCACTGTACTCCAGCTTTGGAGACAGAGCAAGACTCCGTCAAAAAAAAAAAAAAAAAAAAAAGCAGCAGCAGCAGCAGCTACTCTGCTTCTCAAATGATGTAATAGGAAAAGATGTGTTGAGGATGCATAGAAAGGTGGGCTTGTGGTGGATTGGGCATTGGGGGAGTAAAGAATGAAGAGTTCACTACCAAAGCAGCAGGAAGAGGAACGGGAAGCCAGAGCGTAGAATGCCTACCAGGGTTTTCACCTATAAGGAGCACAAACAAAACTTACGCCACACCTCGGCACACTCCCTAGTTCCACTAGAGAGATTCAGGGGGGCTGTCACAGAGGTTGGGAAAGGATGATGTGGGACCAAAGGCTTTGACAGTCTCATGAGTAAGATTTCTAGCTGGCAAGCGAGAGATCCAGCTAGTGATGTTGGTAGAAGCTGCCCTTTATCAACTCAGCTGGTCAATGTGATCACAGACAATAACAAGTTGGCAGGTGTGCAAACCCCTAGATGTCTCTGCAAGAATTCTTAGAGCATATGCAGTCGGGTCAATACTGGAGCAATCACTTTGCATAACAGGGACAACAACAGCTGATGCTTGGTGCCTAGCACTGCTCTCTATAAGTATACCAACTCATTTAAAATTTTCAGTAATTTCTGAGGTGGCCAATATTTTTGCCTTTATATCACAGTTAAGTTTTGCTCAAAGTCATATACCTAGTGAAGCGGCAAAGCTCGAATTCAAACAATCAGCAGTTTGGCTCCAGAGTCAGGGCTCAAAACCATACAGTATGCAGATGACTTGTTTAAACAGAGCATTTTATGTAAAATACTGCCTAAACCTTAAGTCAAGCAAAGGGATTGGTGGAAGACTGGGTGATGTGAGTATCCAGGACTCCGCCTGGACTGAGAACCGTGCCCATTCATGCCGCTACCCTGATTGCAAAAGCAGCCCCAGCAGGCACCGTAACAACCATTCTTCAGATGCGCATTTATTTTTTATTTTTTATTTTTTTTTTGAGAAAGAGTTTCACTCTTGTTGCCCAAGCTGGAGAGTAATGGCATGATCTTGGCTCACCGCAACCTCCGCCTCCTGGGTTCAAGCAATTCTCCTGCCTCAGCCTCCCGAGTAGCTGTGATTACAAGCATGCACCAATGCCTGGCTAATTTTTTGTATCTTTTTAGTAGAGATGGGTTTCACCATGTTGGCCAGGTTGGTCTTGAAATCCTGACCTCAGGTGATCCACCTGCCTCGGCCTCCCGAAGTGCTAGGATTACAAGCATGAGCCACCGTGCCCAGCCCGGATGGGCATTATTATAATGGACATTATAGTGCTGCAACTTCTTGGTCATAAATATCAAAATCCTTTAAAAATAATTCCATAGTTGGATGCTTTGAGGCTTGGGCTCCCAGACAGTCTTTGGTAGATATGCAAGCCAAGAGGAAGATGCACATCTCTTCACCCAATAATCAGGTAAGGAAGCTTAGAAATTCAGAAGACAAAGAGGAGACATACCCTCACCCCCCATATTCTTCCCCACAACCCCATAATTAACTCACCTATTAAGTAGTCCCTAGCTGATTGTAGAAACACTGGAGAGAAGAGCTTCAGGCCATACACAACGTAACTGGGAGGGTGCCTGGCTTTGGCCCCTGTATCAAGAAGCAAAATAAGGCCACACAGCACACAAAAATAGATTGGTCTGCTATATGTTATGATTTGGTTGTGTCCCTAGAAAACAAACACAATTTCTGAATGGTACCTTTTATTTTGATTAAATGAAAAAAGCCTCATAGTCAATAATTTACACTATATCAATCATATAACTTATACCACATAACACATTTTCCCCCAACCACCACAATTCATATATGAAAAAAAAAAAAACAGGAAAAAAAGAAAAGAAAAAAAAAGTCTGATTCTTATTCTGTCAAACCAGAATGAGACTATCAAAAAAAAAAAATATTATGCCTATCATTCTCAACAAGATTTATCTGAAAATTTAATTACCATCCTGAGAGAAAATGTAGATCTAATTCAATGCTTTCCCCAACAGTGAAACTTCCATTCATCTTGTTCATTTCAAGTGCAAAACTAATTTAAACCACTGTTTGCTCTACACTTGGGTGCCACTATTAATAAGAAATAGAATTATAATTTGTGGGCTTTAATTTCCTAGTCTCTTAGAAAGCAAGACAATATGGGTATGAAGTTATACCTGCAGAGATTACATAAAATGTCTTAGTGTGCACAGTGGAATCATTCAGCTTTAAAAAGTGTTATTTATACTATGTACACAGCATTTTCCTGTGAGGGATACCAAATATTTAGCAGACCTGATCTTATCCCTATGCCTATTGTTATGAAGCAAAGTAGAATTATTTTTTATTCTTCTTGAATGGATAGAAAAATTAAGGAAAAGATACAACATTAACTTTCCAGGGCAAAAGCCAACAAGAAATTTACATCTCATAAATCAATGCACAATTTATAAGATTCAGGGGGAAAAAAACAATGAAAATGAATTGGGAAAAATGTCTTTTGCAATTCATGAACTGCCTTGAGTGTAAAAAGGAAGGATTAAAGTGATTTGGTTTCAGATGTGAATTTTCAAAGTCACTGCCTTGAACATGTTATATTTAGACATGCAATTTAAATTGCCACTGGTTCTATAATAGAAATCGTCCTATTCTGAGACCATCTTTTAAGAGGAAGGAAAACACAGTCTGTCCATGGAGGCTGGCTATGTTTGGCCCAGAGTCCAGGTTCAGTCTTAAGAACACTTGTACTCTTATGAAATTTCCTTCTGAATCCAAGTAGGTCATAGATTAATGGGTACGGGAATACTTTTGTTGCATTTTTAAAAACCGAAGCGAAAGCCCAAGTTCAATCTAAATGCATTTCTCATCAAGTGAATAGCAAAATAAGTTTGTTGGTATAAATAACAATGCAGTATACAAATACACATGTATATGAGACATTTCCTCAAACTGGCATGGTTTAGGAAATATCATTAAATAGCTACTTTCCACTTGCTCTGATTTTTTTCTTTGATTAAAAGGTTAAAATACATTATTCTAAAAATTAAAGGTCTTTGGCCTTTAACAAGTCTGAGATAGTATTTTGAATGTTCCAAGTCAAACTTTACTGGGCATGGGAAGGTTTTCTTTGTATTTGTAATTTATGAAACAGAACTTATAGCACTGTTACAAAGAGCCTGCCCTCACCACCATGTTCCTGCTTTATCACATTTTCCCATTCTATGTTTTGGGTCCCAAACCATACTAAGCATTTGGCTAATACAAGGCACATAAACCACTTTTTTTTTTTTTTTGAGACCGAGTCTCACTCTGTTGCCCAAGGCTGGAGTACAGTGTTATGATCTTGGCTCACTGCGACCTCCATCTCCCAGGTTCAAGTCATTCTCCTGCCTCAGCCTCCCAAGTAGCTGGGACTACAGGCACCCGCCACCATGCCTGGCTAATTTTTTGTATTTTTAGTAGAGATGGGTTTCACTGTGTTGGCCAGGCTGGTCTCAAACTCCTGACCTCAGGTGATCCACCTGACTCGGCCTCCCAAAGTGCTGGGATAACAGGCGTGAGCCACTGTGCCTGGCCACTACTTCTATTTGCCTTGATTTCTGAGAACACCTGCTAATAAAATAGCCCTGCTCTTCAATTACTACTTCCACATATGAATCAATCATCAAATCTCCTAAGGACTGATTTTTTAATTTTTTCAATAGAAAAACTCCAGTAGCTCCACCAGCTAAAGTCTGATCATAATCTCTTAAAAACTCATTTGACATCATCAGTCCCCATCTGCTTTTAACCTTAAAATACACTGTGGGGAGCACCAATGGAATTCAGCTTGGGAGCATCTTGCAAGGCCATTGCACAAAAGCAGGTCTCTGCGCATTTATGTTTTCCATCAGCCCTACCTCCATAAGCCATCTCATCACCCAAGTGCTAGTCTCAGTGCAGAGAAGGAGCAAGGTTCGAGACTCAAACAAAAACTCCAGGAGTCCTGCCTGTGGCAAGCAGTGGTGCATGTGGCTAAGTGACGAGGCCATCCTAATTATCCTCTTAGAGACAGTGGAACGGTCAGCTGCTTCAAATGTTCTGTTGTTGTAAAGAGGGGAGAAAGGTTTTTGTTGTAAGGGAGCTGGGGTGACTGGGAAAACTGTAGAGGTGCACGGCTTGGCCTCAAGGGGAATGACCTGAGGTCTGTGCACAGCCTGGCCAGGCTGCCTCCATCCTCTGTCTCAGCTCTGCTGCATGTGCCAGCTTCAGGCTTCATTCCCCAGGACAGAAGAGAGCACCTGACATCTGCTTAGGTGACAAATGTTCCTGTCTCCCCCACATTCAGAATTTTTTTTTTTTTTTAAAGAAAGGATCTTGCTTTGTCACCCAGGCTGGAGTGCAGTGGCATGATCATAGCTCACTGCTGCCTCCTTCTCCTGACCAGCTATTCTTTTTGACCACTGATATAAAACAACAACAGCCACAACAGCTAATGTTTGTCTGGCCTTTCCTGCGTCCCAGGCACTGAGTGCCCTACCTACTTCAAGTGTATTCATGTAGCGAACCCTCAGAATATCCTGAGAAGCATATACTATTCTCATTTTGATAAGAGTAAACTGAGACATAAGGATGAAGAAACTGTCCCAGGCCTCAGCAACAGAAAACAGCATGGCAGAGTAACGACTGGAGCCCCATTTGCCTGGCTTCCTCTACCAACCATGGGGAGGCATGCATATGGCACTGGATTCTCCAGACCCAAGGACTCAGCCTGACATCACAAAATTTCATTCATAATCATCACTCTTTAAACACAGAATGTGAACATTACTCATGTGAAGCAAATTCGGAGAATGAGGAAAGCATCCGTGATAGTCTTAGGGTGTCAGTTTTTTCAAAGAACTCTGGGCAGAGAAAAGGGCTCCTTACTTGCAGAAGGTGTAGAAAACCCAGACATTCTCTGCCCATTTCTCAGCTGTTGCCCTGTGACATTATGGTCACGTACATTGAAGGCTCTCACTGCAACAAGGGTTTGCCGTGTTTTATAGTTTCTCACAACAGTGTAGGTCAGTTTAATTAAACATTATTTTTTGGTGGCTGTTGATGATTTCGTTTTTACTTTAGCTTTAGCAGTTCACTTGTACATTCAGAGCCATCCTAAATGTTCATAATGCTCTTTGGTTCCCCTTGATTGTGGAGCAAGCAAGGACAGCTGGGGGCAGGCACCCATCACCCCACTGCGACCCTAAACAGCAACTATTTTATGATCCACACTTTGTATATACAAGAGAATCCAAAATATTTTAAGGAATTCTCTTCCTATGGAAGAGAGGTAGCAGCCAAAGCGTTAAATAATTCTCAATAGGTTACTATTGAGATATTAAAATGCAACATCAATTTAAATATAGCAGAAATGTGATAGGCTACTTTAAAAATTGAAAAGAAATAGGAAATCAGATTCTTTAACCTTAGTTTATCATTGAATTCTACAGAACAATTTATGTTAGGTCCAACTTCGTAACTTTCAGATCTGTGAACCCTTACAAAATGGCCTATGCAGTTGTCCAGCCAAGAGGGCAGTGAAATGAGTATCAAAGTGTTCATCAAGTGCTGTCCAGCGCACTCCACTCCGCTACCTCCTAGTTCACATATTTTCCTACTGTCTTAGCACTGCCCTCAAAGGCAGTGAAAGAGAGCGAAAAGAGTGGTGACCTACATTCTGCCTTTAATCAATGGTAGAAATTAAGTATCATTTGAAATGGTTTCTGTTTTAACTACTACCATTTTGAGCAAAGACACAATTGAATGTTATTTGAGAACTTTTCATCAAGATCCACTAAAACTAAGTTGACCTTCTTATTTCTTAGGATTGAGTATTGAGAAGTTATTTCATGTCATTCAAAATCATTCCTCTGATAAGCACTACATTAGCCAGGTGATCAAGGTCAACATCAACAGAGATAAGTCATATTGATAATTTGTCCCATTGATGTGATGTGATCCATATAACATGTTACCTCTGTGGTTTTCCTCCTAAGATCCATAATCCCTATCTTATCATGAAATAAACATCAGAAAAATCCCAACTGAGAAACAGTGTACAAACTATCTGACTGGTCCTCCTCAAAACTGTCAAGGTCATCAAAAACTATTAGTATATTGCCAGTCTATGTTCCTTGGATATCTTCCAGTATCCACCTCACCCTATATATTTTTTTTAAGTTTCCCAGCAACTGTTTCCTTTTAGAATCAGACTAATATTTTTCAGGCTTAAGGAAAATCTGAGAAATGGTCACAGCCAAAAGGAGCCTACAGAGACACGATAGCTATTATAATGTAATTTGGTGCCCTGGATGGGAACCTCAAACAGAAAAAGGGCATTAGGTAAAAAACAAGGAAATCTGAAAAAAATGTGGACTTCAATAATAATGTATCAATATTGGTCCATTAATTGCAACAAATGTATCATATTGTGACTAATGCTTGAAGTTAATACAGCAAAACTGGGAATGGGGTATACAGACACTCTTAGTACCACTTTCCCAATTTTTCTGTAGATTTAAAACTATTCTAAAATAAAAGGTTTACTTACAAAAAATAATCTCCAATAATTTCTACATAACCTGAAGTAGATACCAAATGTCTTCCCTGAATAGTAGCAACAGTTAATTGAATAGAATGCATAACAAGCTGTAGCCCTCACTCTTTGGAGTTTGTACTGTAAGGAATCAAGACACATATATAAAGAGGAAGGAAACATTTACAGAGGACTTAGTATACTTAGTATACACTAAAGCCTGCACCAGGCATATTACATAAATTGCCCAGTGTACTCTTTTTTTTTTTTGAAACAGAGTCTCACTCTATTGCCCAGGCTGGAGCGTAGTGGCGCGATCTCGGCTCACTGCAACCTTTGCCACCCAGGTTCAAGCGATTCTCCTGCCTCAGCCTCCCGAGTAGCTGGGATTACAGGTGCCTGCCACCGTGCCCGCCTAATTTTTGTATTTTTAGTAGAGACGGGGTTTCACCACCTTGGCCAGCTTGGTCTTGAACTCCTGACCTTGTGATCCATCCTCCTTGGCCTCCCAAAGTGCTGGGATTACAGGCATGAGCCACCATGCCTGGCCACCCAGTGCACTCTTTATTAAATCCAACTGATGTTATTCGGATTGTCCGTATTTTGCACAAACACAAAAATACTGCTAACAATTGCTAAGTGCTTCAGGGCCAGATACTGTGCCAAACACTCAGGGACACTGCATTGTTTCCTTCTCTTGCAATCCTGTTTTATTATTTATTCCTCTTTTGCAGATGAAAAACCTATGATTGAGAGAAGTAAGTTTCCCAAGCTCTCACAGCTTATACATGGTAAGGCTGCATTCAAATATGAATCCTGTATGCATTTGGTTACTCCAATATTTCTCAATGTGTGATCTGGATCGCCTCCACCATAATGACCTGGGAGTGTGTAAAAATGCAGATTACCGGGTGCTGTCCCAGCCAGTAGAGGGGAGGGGGGAAATCAAGCTCTGCCTCTGGCTTGCCCAGGTGATCCCGGGCACGCTGCTCTAGTTTTTCACTGCCTCTTGGATATTCTACCGAATTTTGCTTTCTGGGTTATTATTAGTGGTTACTGTCAGTTAGACCTATATGGACACCTGTGTAAGCAAATTAATATCTTCATTCCCCATTAATATATTGCCATCTCTGATCCCCAAATTGCAAAGTTTCAGTTAGACAGTATCCAACTGCTAATCTTTCTAAGCTCTCCCAGACCTATTTTTTTTTAGAATGAAACTAATTTCTTTTGAGCCGAGGGGCTACTACATCATACCTGTTGCCGTGCAATTATTATTAATTCTGCATTTAAAATTGAAATACACAGTGTTATGCAAAAATTTTGTTTTCATTTCGCTATCTTCTGATTTTAACAACTTGCTCAAAATATGCCACCTGTGCTCTTAGAAGCAAGCAAAAAAGAAAGGTCTGTCAATCACTCTAAGAGCAAAAATTGGCTGAATTTATTAATAGCTATCCTCCACAAATGTGCAAAATAGTGCAGTCTGAAAAGCAGTTCAGTTCCTTTCACAGCCCCTCATGAATAAAAATTAGCAGCAAGTTTGAGAACCATCTCTGTGTCCCAAACCTGGGTTCCCGCTCCTGACCATACCCTTTCTAAAGCTTTCTATCTACAAATGGGAGATAATAAATCTGTCTTCTAAATACCCACATGGTTCAGTCAGACTGCAACAAGAAATATTTTATAGCTACCATATTTTGTTTCTTCATTAGAAGTACTGGAGAAATGCCAACTCAAATCAGAGACTAATCTACTTAGAAATCTGTGTAAGCAAATTAATTACTGCAATAAACATAGTTAAATGTCTGACTATGTCCTACAAAAGTGATTTCTTACTGTCTCACTATATGACATGCTTGCTCAGATAAAGGAATAGCAGCTTGATTGATTCCTCTAGGAACTAAATAATATAACTCCAACCTAGAGCAGTGGCATAGGGACCATAGTAACAGACATGACAAATCCACAAGGATTATGCAGCTGTACTTGCCATCCACCTTTACTGGCATGTCCTGCATTATTTCTGAAAGGATATGCAGGAAAGGAATGTTTAACAGCATAGAACACCCCTCCCCAGAGTCATGCAGAAAAACAGAGACAATGAAGTGCAGTTAGGAGTGAGGAGAGTTGACTGAGGCAGGAGAATGGTGATGCGGCATCTAGGGTGGGCTTGAACAAAAAAGCTTCAAAGCTGTACATCTCTCTCACACCACCTAACCCAGATTTCTGACGATAATCACAACAATACATCTCAATACCCTAATTATGCTGCTTCTACTTATCTTGACATTCAGACTCTAGGATAAAAGAAGATGTATTACATGTAAACCAATTATGGGGAACAGAGGAATTTAACAAGATAGCAATGTATGCCATGTGATCGTCCAATTATAAGCTTTTCTTAATTACTATGAGCTAAACAGGAGCTATCACAGATTGAAAAATGGGTCCTAAATCCTGGATATAATTTTTTTTAAAAAGCACAATAGAGGGAAAAATCAAGCTTTCTTTCACTGGGAGGGTTTTCCAGGGCCACAGGAGATTGCCACAACAAAGGAAAGACAGTGCTTAGCGAGCTGGGGAGTCTACCTGGCGATGAACTCGGTACAGAGGCATGTGGCCCAGATGCCTGCAAGGGGCACTGCCTGTTCCATAGCACCCACCCCGTAGGCCACTGTGGATGAGCAAAGGGGCAGCAGGCTCAGAGGAAAGCACATGTGTGTGTTTCAGAGTTCACAAAGTAATGCCAGGGCACCAACAGATCAGCATAGGTGAGCTCAGAGTCTTTGTTACGAATTAGCTCAAAGTTACAGAGATGAAAAGTAACAATATACATGAAAATGTGGAATAAAGAGATTAGCTTCATGTAAAAAGAATAAATGATTCAGGGAAATACAAGTTAAAACCACAATGAGCTATTACCTCATGCCTGTTATGATGGCTTTAATCAAAAAGACAAAAGATAACAAGTGTTGGCAAGGATTTGGAGAAAAGGAAACCCTTCTATACTGCTAGTGGGTATGGAAATTGGTACAGCCATTATGGAAAACAGTATGATTTCTCAAAAAAAAAATAGAATTTTAATTCCATTTGAATATGATCCAGCAACCCCACTTCTGAATATATATCCAAAGGAAATAAAATCAATATGTCCAAAAGATATCTGCATCACCATGTTCATTGCAACACTCTTCACAATAGCCAAGACATGGTATCAACCTAAATGTCCATCAACACATGAATGGTTAAAGAAGATGTGGTATATACATATAATAGGAATATCATTCAGCCTAAAAAGAAGACCATCCTGTCATTTCCAACAACACTGATGAATCTAGAGGACATTATTAGGTTAAGTGAATTAAGTCAGGCACAAAAAGAAATATACTGCAGGATGTCACTTACATGTGGAATCAAAAAAAGTTGAACCCATAGAAAAAGAGAATAGAATGGTGGTTACCAGGAGGCAGTGGGACGGGGAATGAGGAAAGACTGGCTAAAGGGTACAAAGTTTCAGCTGGACAGGAGGAAGGAGTTCTGAAGATCTTCTGTATAGTATGGTGACCATAGTTAATAATAATACACTGTTATACTCAAAAATCGCTAAGAGAGTAGATTTTAAATGTTCTCACCAGAAAAAAAAATAACTATATGTGGTTATAGATATGTCAAACAGCTTGATTTAATAATTCTACAATGTATACATATATCAAAACATCACTCTGTACCCCATAAGTATATACAATAAATTTTAAAAATAAGAATAATGATTCATGCCAATATAATTATATCACTAATAGTAAGAGCCAACCTTTATTGAGCAATCTCTATGTGTCAGGCACTGTTATAGCACATTACATGGATTATTTAATCCATGTAGGCATTTCCATTAGACCTATTTACACATAGGGAAACTGAGGCATGAAGAGGCCCAGTATGTTGTTCAGTGTCAAACATTCAGGTGGAGGAATCAGGACACAAAGACAGGTAGTCTGATGGCAACATCTGCAGTCTTCCCCCCAGACTGCTTGGTCTTTGCTGACTTGAATCCAGTGGGATAGGAAAGACTCTGCACACACTCTCCACCCCCTGCCCCACACCTTCCCCCATACCACCCACACCATGCTCTCAGATCTAGCTGGAAGCTGGCCACCATGCACTTATATATATATATTTGATATTTCTATTTTATATTCAGTATAGAGAGCTAGGTACAGACTTGGCCCTTTGACTAGATTTTGGATTTTTCCCTGTCTTCAACACAGACAGACAAGAAAAGCTACTTGCCTGTATCTGGAAACTTACGTGTATTGGTGAGGCGGGGTCAGGCTGAACACTCTAAAACACAAATCAGAAGTGTCTGTGTCATCATCTCATGATTTCAAGGCTACATTAGTGACAGCACACGCTACTGGTAAGAATTAGATGTGATCTTGCCTTTAGCAGGGAGTACTGGCAGCTGGCCATGACGAGGCAGAAGAGGAGCACCCACATATCTTTGCAAAAGCCTTGGCTCAAGGTCAGAAATCCAAGGAGGGAAACCAGGACAATGAGTAAAATCGCCAGTACATTCTCCTTGATGTCTTCAGTTCTGTGCAAAATATATACATAAAAGCAAAAAAAAAAAAAAAAAAAGAGTAAGTTTTGCCTTTTTTTTTTTTTTTTCTGAGATGGAATCTTGCTCTATCACCCAGGATGGAGTGCAGTGGCATGATCTCAGCTCACTGCAAGCTCTGCCTCCCAGGTTCAAGCAATTCTCCTGCCTCAGCCTCCGGAGTAGCTGGGACTACAGGCACCCGCCGCCACGCCCGGCTAATTTTTTGTATTTTTTTAAGTAGAGATGGGGTTTCACCATGTTAGTCAGGATGGTCTTGATCTCCTGACCTCATGATCTGCCCTCCTTGGCCTCCCAAAGTGCTGAGATTACAGGCGTGAGCCACCGCGTCCAGCCAGTTTTGCCATTTTTAAACAGAATGCCTTCATGTTTCCAAAAAAATGAACCATGACAACACAGTAGTTACCTTAAGCAAGACTTTATTCCCCTACGAGATTTTAGGGTTTCTTTCTTTCCCTATTCCTCATGCTATATAAACAAAATCCGACTTAACACCAGATTTCTGTTATTGAAGCAATGGTGAACATTTAAAAAAAATTAATAGGCTATGTTGTTGAGAGACATTTGTGATTCACAGCAAAACTGAGGGGAAAGTACAGAGTTTCCACATAGCCCCTCCCCACTGACACATGCACACAGCCTCCCCCACCATCAACATCAATTGATGAACCAACGTTAACACATCATTATCCATCAGTATCACCCAAAGTCCATAGTTTACATCCGAGTTCACTCTTGGTGGTGTACATTGGGTTTTGGCAAATGTATAATGACATGTCTCCACCAAATGAGAACTCTAGGGAAAGTTCCACTGCCCTAAAATCTGTGCCCCACCTATTCATCGCTCTCCTACCCTAAGCCCTGGCAACAACTGATCTTTTTATTGTCTCCATAGTTCTGCCTTTTCCAGAGGGCCATATAGTTGGAACCATACGGCATGTAGCCTTTGCATATTGGCTCCTTTCTTTAAGTACTATGCATTTAACATTCCTCCGTGTCTCTGTGGCTTGGTGCCTCACTTCTTTTTATCTCTTATAGCATCTCATTGTATGAAGATATCACAGTTTGTTTATCCATTTGCTTTTTGACGGATATCTTGATTGCTTCTGAGTTTTGGCAATTATAAATAAAGCTGTTATAAACATTCATGTGCAGTGTTTTGCATGGATGTAAGTTTTCAATTCATTTGGGTAAACACCAAGGAGCATGATTGTTAGATCGTGTGGTGAACAATAAGTTTAGTTTTATAAGAAACTGCTGAATTGTCTTCTAAAGTAGCTGTACCATTTTGCATTCCCACCAGCAGTGAATGAGCGTTCCTGTTGCTCCACATCTTCACCAGCATTTGGTGTTGTCAGTGTTTTGGATTTTGGCCTTTCTAACAGGTGTGTAGTGGTATCTCATTGTTGCTTTAATTTGCAATTCCCTAAGGACTACTGATGTTGAGGGTCTTTTCATATGCTTATTTGTCATCTGTATATCTTCTTTGGTGGGGTGTTTGTTTAGGCCTTAAGTCCATTTTCAGGTTGTTCCTTTTTCTTACTGTTGAGTTTTAAGTGTTCTTTGTATACTGGATAACAATCCTTTGTCTTTCAAAATATTTTCTTCCATTCCGTGGAACATTTTTTAATGAATGAAAACATGAGTGAAAAAGAACCCGAATCTAATGCTGACACTTGATGCTTCAATAGCTAACAAAAATGAGAGAAACAGTAAAGAGAAAACTTCTGAAGAAATGAACAAATGCATGAATCATTTGATAGGGACTTTTTATATATAATTTCAGACAGATAGCTATAGAGATGATTGATTGATAGATATGTATAAGATTTCACAGATTCAAAGAAATAGAAAAATAAATAACTATAGTAAAATAAGTTTGGAGCTGGGGCTGCCAAGAGGCATAGCCCTGGGCCTCCTACACAAGGAAGGACAGGGAACTCTGAGGACAACAGCCAGGAGAAGGAAAACAATGGGTGATTTGGTTGACTGAACTGCAGCTGATATATTACAGAATAATAGAATAGGGTAGAAAGATAATATAGAAATATACAGAAAGGCTGAGTATTCAGATAATCATGAGGCTCAAGTTGAATTTTTTTTTTAATCTGGGGAAACCAAAATATATTTGGCAAAAAGGAAATTGTGGGTATCTTTTATTTTCCACTGTGCACTTTTAATAGTGCTCAATATATTTGGTGTGTTGAGGTCCGTGAAATTCATGATGCTCATAACATTTTGATGGATACTTAAAAATATCCAAAGGTCTTGGAAATAAAATTTCAAAGAAAAAAAAAAAAAACCTTTTTCTGTTTGGGGAGGGCAAAGAATAAGGTTCCTAAAAAGTATTTTTCCTCCAAATTCTCCTCTGCCAGGATTCAATTCCTCTGCCCCCAGGTTCCCACTCCTCTCTCCCTCAGTTTCTTGTTTATCTATTTTTAAATACTGGGTTAAAAAGTTTACTTGCCAGGCAAAGAGTGACGTGACTAAGGCTGTACTTTTGAAAGATTTATCATGTAGAGGTTTACAAAGTGCACTGGATAGGGAAGAGAACAGAGCAAGGATAAACAAAACTCCCAGGAGAGGTAATGAGGGCCTGGGAAGCTCACATGGCTGGGGAATAGGAAAGGACCCCTGACTCGAGGACACAATTCAGAGTGAGGCTGACAGAACTCCAAATGGATTATGGACAATGAAGGACTGACTGAAAGAATAGATTACTCCAAGATTTAAAAACCTGAGAAGAAAAGGATCATGGCAGAATCCATGGCAGAAATTAGGAAGGGGAGCCAATTTGCAAAGGAAAATTGGTTTCTTCCTTCACGCAGCAAAAGTGCTCCACACTGCTCTAGCTGCTCTGACATCAGTGAACAAAAGAGATGGGAGCTTCCTTTCCTGTGAGTGGTGCCATAAGTAAGTATCAACAAAAAAGTTCAATAAAATATACAATATATAAACATAAATGCAACAGAAAAAAGAATAGAACCAGGCGAGAGAAAAGGTGAGGGAGTTGGCACTGCAAACGTATGGGAGACGAATGTTCCATGCACAGGAACTGCCAGTACAAAGGTCTTAAGCTGGAGGATTGCCTGGCGTGCTTGAAAGACAAAAGGAAGGCCAGTATGGATGGAGAAAAGTCCACAGGGATAGTGGGAGATCAGGCCAGAAAGCAAATTAGTGGCTACAGCATGGGGGACTTGAGGGCATTGTGAGCACTTTGATTTTTTTTTTTTTTAAATTAATTAATTAATTTATTTATTTATTTATTTATATGATTATTATACTTTAGGTTTTAGGGTACATGTGTGCAATGTGCAGGTTAGTTACATATGTATACATGTGCCATGCTGCTGCGCTGCACCCACTAACTCGTCATCCAGCATTAGGTGTATCTCCCAATGCTATCCCTCCCCCCTCCCCCCACCCCACAACAGTCCCCAGAGTGTGATGTTCCCCTTCCTGTGTCCATGTGTTCTCATTGTTCAATTCCCACCTATGAGTGAGAATATGCGGTGTTTGGTTTTTTGTTCTTGTGATAGTTTACTGAGAATGATGATTTCCAATTTCATCCATGTCCCTACAAAGGACATGAACTCATCCTTTTTTATGGCTGCATAGTATTCCATGGTGTATATGTGCCACATTTTCTTAATCCAGTCTATCGTTGTTGGACATTTGGGTTGGTTCCAAGTCTTTGCTATTGTGAATAATGCCGCAATAAACAATGGGGAGCCGTTGCTGGGCGGTCAGCAAAGCAGTGATGTTGAAAAGCCATATTGTGTTGGGTTAAGAATAGTGTACAGGGGCTGAGCATGATGGGCACCTGTGATCCCAGCTACTTGGGAGGCTGGGGCAGGAGGATCGTTTGAGCCCAGGATTTTGTGACCAGCCTAGGCAACAGTCTAGGCAAATGAGTCTAGTAACGTGAGAAGTAAAAATAAATAAATAAATAAATAAAAATAAAAAATACTATACAAAGAGAATGAATGGATAGAAGGAGGGAAGATGCTATTGCAGTAACCAGATGAAAGATGAAACGGCTCAGACCAGGTGGTCACATTAACACTGAAAAGATGCAGTAGATCCACTTGGGAGGGACAGTGAAAATAACTTCCTGTAAGAGACTGAATGCAGATGTGAAAGGAAAGAAAACTCAAGGACAACTCCAAGATATTTAAGCAGAGAAACCAGAAGGATGGAGTTGTCATCACCTGAGATGGAGAAGACCACAAGTGGAGCAGGCTTGGGTGAGGCTGAGATGAAGAGCTCCGTCTTGGATGTGAGATGTCATCTGATATCATGAGATGTCAACTTGGTAGTTAGATATACAAGTCTGGAATTCTGGAGATGAGTCTAAGTTGGTGATATAAATCCGAGTGTCATTGGCATATTAAAAGCCATGAGACTGAATGCCATCACCAAAGAAAGGAGGGCAGATAGAGAAAGAATGGAGACCAAGAGCTTTGCAGCCACTGGGAACTTCAACATTAAAGGGTCAGGAGGCAGAAAAACCTGTAAATCTTCCCTTCCTATGTAGCAGTGACGAGCAAGGGAGAAGGAAAACCAAGAGAATGCTGAGTCCTGGAAACCAAGAGAATCTCTACCAGGCAGGAGGAGAAATTAACTCTGTCAAACACTCCAAATGAGTCTAGCAACGTGAGAAGAAAAAGATGGAATCAATGGTGACCCTGACAAGGGCAGGTTCAATGGAGTTTTGGGGTTGGGGAAGCCTGAATAGGACAGGATTATTAGAGAATGAAAGAAGAGCAAATGGAAACAAACACAGGCAACCCTTCAAGGAGTTTTGCTGCAAAGAGGAGCAGAGAAACAGGACAGTGGCTGGTAAAAAAGTGGGGTAAGACAGGATTTTTTAAAAAAATACTTTAAGTTCTGGGATACATGTGCAGAACGTGCAGGTTTGTTACATAGGTATACATGTGCCATGGTGGTTTGCTGCACCCATCAACCCGTCATCTAGGTTTTCAGCCCCGCATGCATTAGCTATTTGTCCTAATGCTCTCCCTCCCCTTGTCCCCCAATCCCTGACAGGCCCCGGTGTGTGATGTTTGCCTCCCTGTGTCCATGTGTTCTCATTGTTCAACTCCCACTTATGAGTGAGAACACGCGGTGTTTGGTTTTCTGTTCCTGTGTTAGTTTGCTGAGAATGATGGTTTTAAGACAGGATTTTTAAGGATGAGAGCTATAAGTGTGTGTTCTCATGATAACAATGATGACAATTGGTTTAGTTTGAGAAGCATGAATGATTTCCTCTTTACTTGTCATATAGCTAGTTACCTCTCATTTTATATCTCAGTTTGTGTGTATCCTCCTCAGAAAAGCCTTTGCCAACCACCAGTTCGAGCATCAGTGCCCTTCCCTCTCAGGTCTCTCTATCTCAGGCCTTTACGTGATTCCTTCATGGCACCTATTACAGTTTTCTCTCCTCTCCCAGTAGAAAGCAAGTTCTATGAGGGCAGAGACAATGGCTGTTCTATTTATCATTCCATACCCAGTGCCCAGTACAGATCCTAGCATGGAACAGGTGCTTTGGTTAATATTTGTTGAATGAATGAAATGTTGAAATGATGCACAGAAGGGCAACTTCTTATTTCAGATGCTGACCTGATTGACTAGATAAATGAAAATAAACCCTCAGTATTTTGCAGGAAAGGGTAATGGCAAGATATGAAATAAGAGAATATAAGTAAGGAGAATAGGACAAGTCCAGAAACATCTGAGTAGAATAGGTGGAGAACTGCAGGCAAATAGCTAGGCCTGCAATGGCAGGAACCATGAAACTACTGCCCAAAGACAAAGAAAACATTTTTAAGGAAGAACAGCCTGACTCTCTTGAAGAATATCAGGCAGAATGACTTAATCTATGGGAGTTTATAGCAATGATTAGTGCAATCTTAGTGCTTGTTACCCACTGCTTTCTTCCGCTTCCTGCCTAGCTCTTACAGTTTGTTTTTATTACGCATATTATGCATTTTTACCCAGCTTCCCCAATGATTCTGACCCGCAGTCCTGTTTGGGGATTATGCTCTCCTTGCAAAGGTCCCAAACAGCTCAGTTTTTCTAGGTCAGTATTTTGGGTTTCTTCCTCCTTCCTCACTGTGAGCTGTGAGTTCATGTAGTCCCTTTCCTTATTTTAATTGACTCTAAACTATAAAACCAGATCACCAATCCTGCTAACTGATGACTTTAGGTAGGCTTATATGGCTCTGAATTAAAAGTGATGTTGCCTCATTCTCAGCAAACTAACACAGGAACAGAAAACCAAACACCACATAGTCTCACTCATAAGTGGGAGTTGAACAACGAGAACACATGGACACAGAGGGGAGAACATCACACATCGGGGCCTGTCAGGGTCTGGGGGGCAAGGGGAGGGAGGGCATCAGGACAAATACCTAATGAATGTGGGGCTTAAAACCTAGATGACGAGTTGATAGGTGCAGCAAACCACCATGGCACATGTATACCTGTGTAACAAACCTGCACGTTCTGCCCATGTATCCCAGAACTTAAAGATTAAAAAAAAAAAGGGATGTTGCCTATGAACTAACAGTCTTAAGTTTTAGTGTCTGGATTTGACATCTACTTTGGCTATCCTAATTTTATTTATTTTTAATTTTTCTTCTTTCTGGGAGCTTGGCCACATTCCAAGTAATAATAATAATAATAGGAGCCACTAATATTTAAAGAACTCTTTCAATGACTAAATTAATTTAATCTTTACAACTTCCCTGTGTGTAGATTATACCCATTTAACAGATAGGAAACGGATGCACTGAAAAGTTTCATAGCCATCCTAAGCTCACAGCACTAATAAGTAGTAGGGACCGGGTTTAATTCCCAAGGCTGACTTGAGTCCAGGGATTCCCCAACCAGCTGAAGGATCTATGGATAAGGGAATGGTGCTATTGCTAGGTCATCCCTAAGCACAACATTTAAAAACTGATTGTGACTTGCCAGAAAGGTGATTAAAATAATAAAAACATAAGCTTTTAAAAAGTGCGGTCATTCTCATCATCCTTCTTAGACCTCCAATGGATTTCCATTGAATTGTTTGTCACCAAGTAGATTTAAAAATAACAAACAAATCTATAGATATATTTATTTTTGTTTTGACGTGAAGGGTTAATGCAAGCTAGTCCAACTTTCAATAATTTCTTTTTAACAGAAAATAATTAATATTTCAAAAATGCCTCATTTACCAGCATATACTATCTTGGATGTTTAGTTAAGTATGAAATGTTCCTTCTAAGTGTGTGCCCCTTGGGTAACATAGTGTTGTTAGCAAAACCATTATCATTCCATTCCCTGACTTGTGGGTCCTGAAATTTACTGTTGTAATTTTGCATGACTATAGTTTTTTTCATATGTGATCACACTATTTAAGACATTACTATAACAACCAGTCACTGGGGGACCAATGACAACAAGACAGGCAACCAGTTTTTCCACTGCCCCCAAGGGCTGGCATTAAACTGTGAAACTCAGCAATTGCTTATGGCAGCATTAGTAATAGCATCTGAAATTTTCAAGCCAACCATGTAGTCAGTGCTACTCAGCCCTTCAACATCATAAACTGTTATGTGCAAATTTTGAGGTAGGAAAAGATACAAATGAGAAGCCCCCACTCCTTAGGCCCATCTTCATCATGTTTTCTTTTTTCTGGGTTGCAGGGGAGATTAAGTTTTGCTCTTGTTGAGCAGGCTGGAGTGCAGTGGCACAATCTCGGCTCACTGCAGCCTCCGCCTCCTGGGTTCAAGCAATTCTCTAGCCTCAGCCTCCTGAGTAGCTGGAACTACAGGCATGCACCACCACACCCAGCTAATTTTTGTATTTTTAGTAGAGATGGGATTTCACTATGTTGGTCAGGCTGGTCTTGAACTCCTGACCTCAGGTGATCTGCCCCCCTCAGCCTCCCAAAGTGCTGGGATTACAGGCGTGAGCCACCATGCCCAGCCTCCATCATGTTTTAACTAACCTTAACTTCTCCTCCTCTTTCTCCCTACCCAGTAACCACAGGTACAACCCCACAACATTTTGCTGTATGGAACAGTGGTAGGAAGAGATGAGAAAGAGGAAAGGAGATTAAAGGAAAAATTAAAATTCAAGCGAGTGTACATCAGATACAAGTGAGCAATAAGAAGGAAAAATTAAAATTCAAGCGAGTGTACATCAGATACAAGTGAGCAATAAGAATCCAAGGTGTCCGGGAAAGAGGCAGAAATCACCCTACTTCAACTTCCCTCCTCTCCCCATGCCCACACCCAGTCAAGCCAGGCCCTGTGCTACAGATGGGCCCCAAGCTTTTCCACAAAAATGGGGCAAGACATGAGTACACCAAAGCATGCTACTGTGCCCAAACGAACCTTAAATACAAATCATTTCTTATTTCTTATTGTAACTTATTATTTCTCATTATCTCTTATTATTAATTAATACGTTAATTTATTATTAATACGTTACTTATTGTAACTCTCTTATTTCTCATTGTAACTGCTAAACTACAATTTGTTAAGTCGTCAGGGTCTTATTGCTTTAACTTTGGGTTGTCAGCAAAGGAAGCGTACAACTTGAAAATAGGCAAGTGACAATTTTCTCTTTGAAAGCATGCAGCGGGCACTGTCACGTCCCCGGTGTGCCTTCCTACAGCATGTGTGCATGCTCAGTGGCTTACCGATCAAGTAATGCCAGCAAGGTCAGTCGATCGTACCAGACTTTAATCCACTTGCCAGGGAAAACGATAAATTTGTAAAACTGCTCTCGATTAAATTTTCCTTGTGTTGAAGAACATGACGAGGCTTCCAGATCCTGACTCACATGCTTTTAGATACCAAAAGAAACAACAGAAAAAAGGGTTTCATGTTGTCATGTCATGGCCACAAATATATATATACATATACACCATAATTAAAAAATACAAAAAGCAGATGTTCAAATTCTGATATGTAAACCAACATATTTCATTTAAAATAAATACTCTAAGAAAAGGATAATGATCAACAAAAAAGGGCTTTTCTTACCAACATACTTCAATTCCTTTACAATGTACGATTAAAATTATGCTACTCATCACATCAAAATGCTACTGCTCATTAAGGCCAAGAAACTGCTATAAAAATAGTTCTTATGAGAAGTAGGAATTCAATAAAAGATCTTAAATGACTTCATTTCTGAAAAGTGTGTTAATGTTGAGACACATATTCAAATTTTACTAAGAGTAAAAAGATTTTCATTGGCAATATATAGGTTATTGGTGAAGCCTGCTATAAGAAAAACTGAAATATTTATTGAAAAAATCTAAAAGATTAAAACTAAAATGTGGAGAATTTAGACCCAGATAGTAAAAGTTTTAACCCCTAATTCATCTCTTATTAGCTCTAATTCAGTGGAAAAGAATTCAAGTTTGAAAAAAACAATTAGTCTTCATTGATTTGTCTATCAAATACTTAATGAGGGATTCTTAGGAGCCTGGAACAAGGTTGGGAACACACAGTTTTCCATGCAGTCCCCCTAGTGAAGATGTTGGTAATAGAATGTGTTTAGTTAATCCTAACAGTGAGGTCCCAGATGAAGTGGGGAGCCTCCTATTGGACATCCCACCTGTGTTTTGTCTCCTGTTCTCCGTGTACAGAAGCTGTTAAAACCAAAGCTCCCATGCAGTTCCTCCTTCACTGTTTGATCATTTGCTTGTCACTTCTTGCTACTATCTTAAGCCTTCTCTAGATACCCCAGCCCCCTGCAGAGCTTCTATTTCTAACCTCTATAGATCTTTAATTGTGGGTGAAAAACAAATATCATAAAATTTACCATCATAACCGTTTTAAGTGTAAAGTTCAATAGTGTTAACGATATTCACATTGTTGTGCAACAGATCTCTGGAACCTTTCATCCTGCAAAACTGAAACCCTATACCTGTTTAGCAACTCCCCAACTCCCCATTTACCCTCTCCCCAGCCTCTGGTAACCACCTTTAGGTACCTTATGTAAGTGAGATCATATAGTAGTTGAACCTTTTTCTGAATGGCTTATTCCACTCGGCATAGTGTCCTTAAGCTTCATCCATGTTGTAGCATGTGTCAGAATTTCCTTTCTTTTTAAGGCTGAATAATACTCCTTGTATGTATGTATCACGTTTTGTTAATCCACTAATCTGTCAATGGATATTGAAGTTGCTTCCACCCTTTGGCTATTGTGAATAGTGCTGCTAGGAGCACAGGTGTGCAAATATCTCTTCGAGCTCCTGCTTTCAATTCTTTTGGACATACACTCAGAAATAGAATTGCTGGATTATTCTAATCATATTTTTGTTTGGTTTTGCCTTGCATTTTTCCAACATGGATTTAAGGTTATGATTTCCTCTAGGCTGATAAACATAAGACAGACGAGATTAAAAAGAAGGGCAAAGACAAGACAGGGATGAGTATGGGACAAAGAGCAGCGGTGGAGGTGACATTGGCTTTTAAAGGACTTCTACATTTGTCTTTGGCTTACAAAGCACAAGGTTATACATGGGCAGACTGCACAACTTTTTTCCTAACTTAGGGGAAGTCACTGATGTCAAAGTGCCTGGCATGCATTCATTATAGGCCACAGCAGGACTCTCCAAGAAAGCAAATTTTACCATCTCTCCGTTTCCAGATGTTAAACTGCTTACTCAGCCTATGGAAAATGGAGTTATTCCAGATATCAAATATTAATGCAAAAGGCATCTGAAGGGAAAGTTGATCTATCATGAAGGCAATATACAGGATGAGTTGGACTGAATGATAACAGGAAAGTTGAGATTGTAAGTGCTACTTGTGCCTGGAATTCTATTTCAACACAGAAGAGAGCTTTGCGGAAACTGTCTGGTGTCATCTCAGCAGGAACAGCTTCTTTGCATGATGATGAACTTGTGGTTTATAGCAAACCTCCCCCCACAAGGGAGTAAAAGGACTCCTTGAAGCCACATGGACAAAGAGTATAAATAAGAATTAGGTGCGCAGGAGCCCATGGTTTACTGTCCTTGTTATGTAAGAATCCATGTATGAGGCATAAACAGGTCAAGGGTAAGCAACAGCTAAGACGAGAGCATTCCTTCCAATAGGAAGAAAAATGCCTTCTTAAAGTGGGGTTTCATACGATACCCTTAGCTGTTAGGAAAGGTCAGTATGTAAAAAATTACATGAAGACTATGACTGCATCTTTTTAAAAACTTATTAAAGATTCCAGCATACTGTGCTGTTTATTGCTGTTTAAATGAAAATCCTTGCTTAAAAAAAAAAAAAACCTCTTCAAAAATTAATGAAAAAAGAAATTATTTCACTTCTTTTATGAGAAAAATTTCATTTTTTGCCTTAGATATCAAAGAAGCCCAGAGCTACATGTTTTGGTGAGTAACAACAATTATTCTTGGCCTATTTTCTGGTACCAAATTCAAATTCAAATATTTCTAATCATTTTAATATCATTCGTGTTTTCACTCATCGAACAAAATCGTTATTGTGTAGGTTATATAAACAAAATGCTATATGTAATATATGTTGAAAATTGAAAACATAACAAGAGAGAGTTTCTACCTTACAGAGGTTTAGAAATTTCTGGGAATAGGCAAGCAAACCAGTCATGATAACATCATCACACATGCATAAACGTATCTACATCTGTGTCTGTGTATGGAGAGAGAAGTGAGTCATGAGAGAGTGTAGGACTGACATCCTGGGAGAAGGCATGGAGTAAAGGGGTCTTGGGCATTCCCTGGACTGCATCAGCAATTAAGGGGCTCACGTAAGTGAGGACCTCAGTGGAGTCTGAGAAGGAGTTTCATATTCATCACTTTTGTCTTTCACTATAAGTGATCTAAATAATGAAAAAAAAATGAATGCATGGACAAACTGACCAAAAAAAGATGTTTATGTCTCTGATTCATTAAGCCTTGCCAAAGAATAGGGGAAGTCACTGATGTCAAGGTGCCTGGCTTGCATGAGGGCAGTGCAGCTGCTTCATTAAATGCCACTGCAGAACTCTCCAAGAAAGCAAATTTTACCATCTGTCCATTGCCCAGTAAGTTGGGCCTGCAAGTTTAATTCTATTATTCTGAGAAAGAGCTTAGGAAAAGGGAGGACAAAGGAAAGGATAAAAGTTGAACTTAGGTTCTTTTTAAAAAACAAGATAATTGCATTTACACACACTCCCCATATGGATTAGTGTTTATATCATAATATCCAATGTTCATTTAATGAATTTGAATTATCAAGAACAACTTACATTATTATCAGTATATTCTTCTTAAGAAGGCAGGGAAGGATAGTGTACCTTTTAGAAATATTTTTGGTGGAATTTTTGAAATCTAAGAATAAAAGACTATGTCTTCTGATATACCTGAGAAATTCTACTGTTCAAATAATGCTACTTTCAAGAGTTCCAGAAAACAAATAAGAGTTTTTGATGATATTAGTAATTGCCACCAACTACTAAAGTCAAAATTTTGCCATATATTATCTCTAATCCTTAAAAGATCACAATAGCTCAGTTTCCTAAAAGAAATTGAGGCTCTGAGAGATTAGGCCACTGGTCCAAGGTCCTAGATTAGGAAGAGATTTGCTGGAAGCCAAAGTCTGGGCTCTTTCTACAATCGTGCTTAAGGGGGCCCAGGTGAATCAACACATCAAGCAGTGCTCATCAGTAAAGAGAAAGCTATCTTCACAGCAAAACAAATAGAGTTCAAGAGACAATACATATAGTCTCATTGTGAGAGAACAAGTTAACAACACAAATTTGAAAAGCAAACTAGATAATAGAAACTGGCAAAAATAAGATGAGGAATAATGGGTTACAAATAAAAAGTTATTTAAAACAAACTTAAAGTCAGATTTGTGATTTTGAGAATGAACCATATCTAATAAAAACTAAAACAGATAACAGGCCCTGTTATGTGAAAGAGAGTAAGTGATCAGCTCTGTGGAACCTCCCCAAAGTCAGAAAAGGCACAGATGGTTTTAAATTATTGGCCTCTTTTCTTGGGGGGCGGATATTGAAAATAATTAGAGGTTCTCAGGTTCTCAGAAGGTATCTGTAGATTTTATCTGAAAGGGCAGGGGAAAGGGAGAAGGAGTAGAAGAGTGAACAGTAGACAGAAGAAAAAGTGGTCCTTTGGGGAACTACGTGTAACTCCTAACAGCTATCAAACTCAGCACTGGGAAGGCAGGGTTGGTAGGGACTCTGGTGTCAGAAGTAGAATTTTGAGAAATCACAGCAGTGGCTGCCAAGGAGGATGTGAGCATTGGAGACCCTAATAGTGACAAAAGGACAACTAGGAAGGAACACTAGGTCAGGGTCCCTTCAATGCCCCAAGTTCCTGTACTCTCTGCACTGCAGTTTCCTTAGATATTCAACCCCCAGATGAAATAATGCCTAACCTGAAGACTTCTCTTAAAGACAAAATGACATCAAATATGAGAGTACCTAGCCCAGTGCCATGCCCATAACTTGTGTTCAAAACATACAAGTGGAATGTGAATTATATCTGGATGTGAACAAAACTTTGAGGGATAAAACATATTTTTTAAAAGTAGAATTATCCTATTACAACAGTGGCTATGTTTAGCAGCCAAAATTCATAACAAATCATGTAGATTCTAAACCTATTACAGATAGTCTCTGACTTACAATGGTTCAACTTTATGATTTTTTAACTTTACAATACTGTGAAAGTGATAAGCATTCAGTAGAACATCAATAAATGATATGAGATATTCAATACTTCATTACAAAATAGGCTTTGTGTTTGATGATTTTGCCCAACTGTTGGCTAATGTAAGTGTTCTGAGCATGTTTAAGGCAGGCCAGGGTAAGCTATGATATTCAGTAGGTTAGATGTATTAAATGCATTTTCAACTTACGATATTTTCAATTTATGATGGATTTATAGGGACATAAACCCATTCTAAGTTGAGGAGCATCCGTATTTAAATGAACTTCTGAACATGATAAATGAAAAAGATGCAAATGTTACTTTTTCTTTTTAAAATATTAATATACTTTCAAATAAATGAATATATATGATGAAAAATAAATGTTACGATATTATAATTGATGTCTCCTCTTTTTCATCTCTATAATTATTTCAACTGTTTCATCTTTTAGTAAATGCCAATATTTTTATAAGTTCTTGTTAATGTTTTAATGATAGTAAATTGTGATGTAAATGCTACCTTTATATCTACCTAGAATAACGGTCAGCCAGGCCTAGTACTGTGCTCATCTTTGCAATTCTCACCAATTCTCATCAGTTTAGGACCAATGCAATGCTTGACCTTCATGCTATCCATAATGATAATAATAATAATAACGCCACTATCATAGACTTGCATAGAGCTTTAGAGTTTACAAAACACTTTCACATACAATACTATCTCATTTTTTAATGTAAGACAAGCTGAATGAGTTGGAGACCATATCCAGGTGAGAGTAAATGGAAGCGGAAAATGCCGTATTCCTACAGATCCTATGCTGCCCTTGGGTAGACTGCACCTGCCTCTCAACCATCAGTGTAATAAACAAAATGCTTCAAGGTGATTACTCAGGTACTGGCCCATAATATACAGGGACAATGTAAGATTTTAAAAACCATGGTAATGAGTCTACAGAATATACTCTGTGGGGTTAGAAGCAGATGATGGATAAACTCAGTGACAGAAAAGTACCAGTTTATAACATGGATTCATGCAACATTTTTAATTGGCAATATTCAAAACCCCTGAATGCCAATCTTGAGTTCAAACAACAGGTTTTCACCAGTTCCAACCATGCCCCAAGCTCTGCCCCTCCCTTTGTGCTTGAGAGCTAAACTCTACAGCTATGATGATGAAAAATAACCTCCTCTTCTCCTTTGTATGTGTGTGTGTATATATATATTTTTTAAGTGACCAGCCCTTCATAAAATTGACAGCCCTTCCTAGGAGCTCCCCTTTTGGGGATACTTCATTCCCTACACACATACTGTATTTGTACCAGGGAGGACTTTCAGACAAGTCTTCCTCTGGCCTTGGCTCACCTCCTGACCACCCGCCCATTAGAGCCTGCAGAATTCTGTCCTTTGCTAGAAAGAGCTTGCAGAAAGTTGCGGGGAAGCACTCCCAGAGCTCATGTGCTGCACTTGAAGGAGAGAGGCAGGGAGGATGGGGGAAGGAGGGGATTAAAGTCTTGTCTTCAGAGCCTTATCTCCTGCTTACTTTTGCTAGTCTCTTCTGAGAAATAGCTCCCCTGTGCCTCCAGGCTCCGGTAACACTGAGCACACCTGCTTTCAGCCTCACCTCCAGGCCCCTTTGGCCAGGTTGTTTCTCTGTCTAGATATTCTTATCTCCTATTATTTGGTTAACTCTAACTCATCCTCCACATTTCAGCTGAGGTGTCACCTTGCTGAGGAAGCCTCTCTGATCCCCTATTTCCTGGCCTGGAGCTTCTCCTGTGTCCCACACCATCAGAGCCTATTCTAATCAGAATTTCTGTTGTATAGAGTTGAACTGGTTGGCTGGCTGTTAAACTTCTTGTAGGCAGGGACTGAGTCTTTTCACCATTGTATACCAAGCTTCTAGCACAGAGCTGCTGGCATAGCCAGCCTGCAGCAAATATTTGTTGGATAATGACCAGAAAACCTATTTAATTTTTATTTTGTGGCCGAAACCTAATTTAATTTCCTGGTGATATCAATTATATTTAGAAATCAAATAGTAGAACTACATTTTTTTTCCCAATATGAGACTTTGTAAATATTTTCTTAGCGTCTAAACATGAGCCTGGTTAGCAATCTTCGTTTTTCCTCTTCCATACCCATTTATAATAGAATATAGAACTTTAAAAATTTTTACTTAAAGTAAGTTTAAATGGTTGAAGCAATGAATTTGGTTAAGTGTCTAACAATAAAACACCACAGATGAGTTGAGTTTTTATGCATCATCGTGACATTTATAGGATTACAAATGTAAAATAAGGAATGGCAGGAATGTTTCTGATTTATTCTTGCAGTATTTACTTATTTTCAAGTTTCTGCTCTAACCGGGATATTTTTGAGATATTAAATCAATGGATGTATACCTTTGATAATCTAAAGTTTCTAGTTTCCTCTAGCTCTTTTACTCATGAAATCAATGGCATTCATGTCTTCCCAAGCTATCCTGATACTTTCATGGAACCTTCTTGAAGGTTCAACACTAAAGTTCTGGAGAGTGGTAGGGAGTTAGCGCTTCTGGGCTTATCTCAGGTGAAAATGCAAGTTCCTCAGGAAAGCCCGTATTCCACAGGGCCCCCACATACTAGGGCTGTGGTGAGAACTACATACTGGCAGCTGGGGGTGGGGCTGGGCAGAGCTCACAGACCTCGTACAGGCTGATGGTGTGTGCAGAACACAGCTAGGGCAAATGGTAGGGTCTCCGGTGGTCAGTCAGTGGCAGATCCAGCACCTCACCCGAACCAGGCAGGTACAACACACGATACACCCGGTGACTGGACTAAGGGGATGCTCCCCTCCTCGGAAGTGCCCCTCCTCCCTGGTCCACTTCCACCCACAGGTTTAGGAATCCTATCCCTAACACACAGAGGCCCTGGAAAGGAGGAGAAGGAGAGCCTGAATACATCAAAGAGAAGAGAATAAACAGTCCCAAAACACTGATTCTTTGAATAAATTAAACACTTGTTCACACAGAAACTCCAAGACTGAAAGGGCTGAGTTAACCTAATTAGCACTTTTTTTGTTTTGAGAGAGGATCTCACTCTGCCACCCAGGCTAGAGTGCAGTGGTGCAGTCATAGGTCACTGCAGCCTTGAACTCCTGGGCTCAAACCGCCCCTCCACTTCAGCCTCCCAAAGTGTTGGGATTATAGGCGTGAGCCACTGTGTCTGGCAACTGGCACTTTTAAGTTAAGTCGTCCCTACACTCCCCACATCAACAGGAATAAGAGCTCAGAGCAATATGTGGTCAGCTAAAAGGTAACTCCACACTTTCTTTGCACAGTTGGGTAATGGTGTATAGATTTCAACCCACTGTATTTTGTGTTTGTTTGTTTGTTTGAGACAGAGTCTCGCTCTGTTGCCCAGGTTGGAGTGCAGTGGCACGACCTCGGCTGATTGCAACCTCCACCTCCTGGGTTCAAGCAATTCTCGTGCCTCAGCCTCCCAAGTAGCTGGGATTACAGGCACGTGCCACCATGCCAGGCTAATGTTTGTATTTTTAGTAGAGATGGGGTCTTGCCATGTTGGCCAGGCTGGTCTTGAACTCCAGACCTCAGGTGATCCATCCACCTTGGCCTCCCAAAGTGCTGGGATTACAGGCGTGAGCCACTGCAGCCAGCCACATTGTACTGTTGAGCATCCTTTGGAAAAATGTGGCTAAGCAATCATAAAAATATATATATATAATTATATTATTTTTTCAAAGATGAGCTTTTCTAGAATGAACTGAAACATTTCCAGGAAAAATGTAAACAGAAATAAAGAAACTTGACACTCACATGACATCATCCCATCTACAATCCTCTTCTCTCAGTCTGTACCAATGGAAACCAATCTTTCTTCAAGGCCTAACTGAAGTATTTCTTCTTCTAAGAAGCCTTCCCCATTACCCCTCCTCCAAAATGCCCAAAATTAAATCTGCAGCTCTAACTTCATGTCTGCGTGTTTCACTAACCTCCCATGTTATCTCTGGCTTTGAATCCTTGGCTTTGCCTCCCAAGAGTCTCATTAAAGGTTGACTGGATAAATGAATGAACATTAATAAGTTATCTCTTAGTAAAATAATGAAAGGCTTCACATTTTTAGACCTCTTGATGATAATGTCACTTGCCCCAAGAATAAAGTCTCCCTTTAAGTCAAATATTTAAGAATCTTTGAATATTTAATATACAAGGCAATAATAAATTAAAAAAAAAAAACAGATACTTTCCAAACCATGGGAGAAAAAGGCAACCTAATCCAGTGAGCTCTTGTGAGACTTATGCATCCTTGCAACCAAAAATCAATGTGCATGAATTTCTAATGCATTTGAAAAGCAACAGAGACAGTGGCAATCCTGTTAATATCAACCCAAGGTTAGCTGCTATCTATCTGATTTCCTTTCACATTCAGTCAGTAGACTGCCTTGCAGTGATATATCAACAACCCAGTGATGCAAAATTCAGGGAAAGAGCTGACTAAACTTGTCAAGTAATCCAACCTGGAAAAAGGTTTTAAGATCCCCCGTTTCTAGAACATCCACAAACAGCAATTCTGGAATGTACGTACCCGTGGGGTTTCTGACTGGGTCCTGCGAGCCACCATCAGTAACAGCTGTTGCTGAAGGGCACTGACAGCAGGGTCCCCAGAAGATGGATCTTGACTCTCAGAAGTTGTGGTACTGGAGGAGCTGACCTGCATCTCTCTGAGGATGGGCAAAACAAAAGCTTTGGTTACCTGGTAATACCAGAAGTCATCTATTTATTATACACAAACACAAGGACAATAGGAATGCCCAAAGCAGGTAGTGGATGAGTCTTTACAACCTTACATAAACAGTTAAGAGTTTAAAATTATGTATACAAGGCTACCTTCAGGTAGAAGGTCAATTACTCTGCATACATTGAAATTACTCAGGCTTCCCAGGGTTACAGTGTGTCATAGGGCAGGTAGGTAGATGCCTGGTGTTCTACAGATGACAACTTTAATTTTTAAAAATATTTAATGGCTGGGGAGGCCTTAGCAACAAGTTCTAGCCTCACATTTTGTAAAAACAAATAGTGGGCTTGATAATTCTCCAGATACCAACCAGGAAGAAACAGAGACGAACACCTCTGCTACCTGACTGCATCTCCTCTCCACCACACCCCAAAGCAAGGTAAATACATATTAGACAAAAGAAATGTGTTGGGTAATTGATCAAGAGGACATTACGGAATTAGTTGTGATCTATATCTAAAATAGTTTTATTATCTTTAATCACACACAGATTGACAAGACTTAACAGTAAGCAATCTCATTTTTACAAAGGAAAAAATCCTGGCATTTTTTTCCTTTGTCTCAGAAAGCAAAAACTAGGACATACTTCTCTATCTGATTTTCTAGTAGGGTATCTGTAACTTTTAGGAGACAATGTTGGCTGCCTACTCAACAGGCATTTCTCACAGAATGTCTCCTAACATAACTCCATTTTATTAAGTCATCCAAGACTGTGTGCTTTGGAAGAGACATGAGGTCCTTCCCTAGCCCCAGGGAAAAATCCTGGTCTTTAAGCCATTCGCCCTGGCCAGAGCTTGGCTTTGGAATGAGAAAGAAACACAACTCTAAGAGGTCACTGGGGAGCAAAGAAGAGTTGGCTGGGATTAAGAGAGCTCTTGGACAAATTTTTCTATAGTTCTTATGTAATAACAAAAGTAAAAGACAGTCTTTCCCCAGGCCTTTACATGATTCGTGAATAATAAATACTGCTATCATGATGGACAAACTTGAGTACTGGAGAGCTGAGTGATGGAAGGGAACTAGTTTTTTTGATGACAGCATTAAACCTCTGAATTCACCAACCTTGAACAGATCATATCTTTGGGCTTCTTGTGTTCTGACTTAATACATCTCATCGTGCAGCCCATTTTGTTACAGAAGCTTACTTGTAGCCCAAATCACACTGTCTAACACAGGCTCCTTAAGAATGCAGATGCTACAGTAACATAATTCCCTTCTGATTTATAATCTACACCTTTCATGATAAAGTTTCTGACAATCTTTTGGATTCCTAACTCCTTCCTATCATATTCATAAACACACCAATAGTTATTCTGTGTGAATGGTGTTTTAAATACTGTCATACAGCTGGGCACAGTGGCTCGTGCCTGTAATCCCAACACTTTGAGAGGCTGAGGCAGGAGGATTGCTTGAGCCCAGGAGTTCAAGACCAGCCCTGGCAACATGGTGAGACCTAATCACTACAAAAATAGAAAAAAATTAGCTGGGCATGGTGGCACATGCCTGTAGTCCCAGCTACTTGGGAGGCTGAGGTGGGAGGACCACTTGAGCCTGGGAGGTCTAGGCTGCAGTGAGCCATCATCACGCCACTGCACTCCAGCCTATGTGAACAGAGTAAGATCCTGTCTCAAAAAAAAAAAAGCAACTTTCATACACACATGTAAATAAACATAAACTTCAATACATTCAATAAAGTCTTCATATGAAGAACCACTTAGGAAACATAACATGATAAAGTCAGGGTTTAGGACATGAACCAGGTAGAGTAAGTACGTGGAGTTTGAAAACTTAAAAATCCTGTGCTTCCATTATTTAATGTTTGCTCCTAAAATAATGCTTTTCCTTCTTGTCTATATTAGTGGCATAATCTCTGTCATTAACAGAGAAAAAGATTAGTTAGATTTATAAAAACAATGTTCATTCAAACTCTTCTGTGTTGTACAGAAGCCACTGAGTAATGTAACTCTGTTATTTCGCATCGAAATACAATAGAACTGAAATTGCATTGTTGACACAAATTCAGAGATATCTTAAACAGAGCACATGCCAGAACTTCACTAAAACCAAAAGATTAAGCTAACTACATTGTAGGTAAGGTAGGTAATGATTGTAAATAGGCAAGAGTGGGAAAAGAAATGTATGCTTCTGTGCAAAAATGTAGAAGGTGTATAGCACCCTCTATCGCCAACTGAAATAAACTAAGAATTGACTACGACATAACGTGTAACGAATGGCTGTTTTAAAGCAGTCTTCCTCCTACTAAGGCATCCTGCTAGGAAACATGATACAAAAGGAAGTGTCAATCAATACATATCAGCTTAATTTTTCCATATTTCTTAGTACATTTCAGATTGTAAAATAATAATAATAAACATCATTTTCCTATGTAAGCCATTTAAATATCCTTTAAAAAATCTAGGGTTGATTTCCTATTTAAAATCTTTTGGGTCAGTTCTAGAATTAAACAGAACTAGGTTAAAGTATACTACTCACTATCTGTGACTATAAGCGTGTTGTCTTCCTACCTCAAATCCTCCCTATAAAATCAGGAAGATATTTTCCTCATAGGGATCATTGTGAAAACTAAACCAGACTATGTATGTAAAGCAGTGAACACTGCCTTTCATATATTAGGTACTTCATAACCATCCCTGACCCTTTTTACTTCCTTTTGTTGATATAGGACCTGACTTTGCTTTTTCTTATATTAAATAGCAACATAACGCCTATGCTTTTACACAAATAGTATATTAATTTCAGGTGTCTCTGTTAGCAGGCATGGGGGAAGAGTATCTTGCCCTCAACTCACACCTAATCCTCTTATTTTATAAAGACAGTCTCAAACAGCATATTAACTTCTCTCTTAATTAACCTCTTTTATAAGGGTTGAGTATTCTAGACAAGGCATGGGCATATTAAGAAAGATTCTCTTCTGAGCTTAATGACTGGTATATGTCTGCATCAGAAACCTGTACTGTCATCTGTATTGTCATGTGTATATGGGCTCTCCATTTGGCCAGGAGGAAATGGTTACATGCTTACAGTAAGCATTGCTCAAATGGAGACGTTTCCCTTATGTGATATAATTCTCTGGTGTCCTGACAGTGTAGTTATAATCCAGCTTGCCCACCCAAGTACCAAAGAGACGACGATGTCCACAAAAATCACTGACACGGACAGGTGGACAGGAGTGCAAACTTTGAATAATTCCAGAGTCTAGTTCTTTGCTTGTGTCTCTTCTCCAAGTATTTGCTGCTTATTCTCTCTCATTTTTTTAAAGTTATAGACTGTGAGCAGCATAATCATCTAAAAAGACAGTATCTTAGTAACTTAAAGCCAAAGCTTTTCCCACATTAATACATATAAAGTGAAAGCGTTAAGTTTCAAGAGACATTTTCTCTTCCTCCAAAACAATAATGGAAATGGAAATATCCCAAGCCTGTAGTAACTATTCTGTGAACTACAGTACACGATACTTAGCACATCTGGTCTCAATTATCCCGTTCTCTGGTGAATCTTTGGCAAACTAGTTTGGTTCAGGGCTGTAGCAGAAATAAGTTTATTTAAGCTAGATTGAGCTCCAAGCAATAACAGAAATAGTGATTAATGGTGGAAATTTCTAAAAGTGCTGCCACTAGAAGGTAATAAAAGACGGGCCTGGGGCTAGGATCTAGTCTGGGCCAGAAGAGTACACTTCTGTATGGAAAGAGTTGGGCCTCAAATTGACCATGACGATATTCCACCATACTGGACTCCCCAGGTTTCCACCATCTGAGCTTCTACAAGCAACAGAGTCAAAATACATGTGCTTCTTCTACACTGTCTCACTGATATTGGAAAAACATTTCTTGAAATTCTTCATGTTCCCCAGAGTTTAAAGACGATAGCCTATCACTCTCAGAGACAGGACCTCCCTTTTTCTGCCTCTTTCCTTGTTTTTCAGGCTTCCTCCAGAGACATGGGCACAAGGCGCACAGAGGGACACAGAAATGAAAAGTCGAAGCAACATGTTCAATATGCAGGATGTTTAACTAAAGCAGCACTGTTCTGAAAACCATAACCTGTTATTTTGAAATTTAACAGGGATTCTTGTTCAACTCTCCTTGTATGTGCCAGTAAAATTTGTGTGAGTATCGGAAAAAAAGGCAGCGGCACCGTGGAAGTGAGGCAAGGCTGGGAGCATGGGACCTGACTGCCATCATGTGGCGGCAGTGGCTGTTGCCACTGGAACAGAACCACACTGAGCGGCAGGGCCAATTCTCAGGCTTTCAGAGAAAATGCCCCAGAGAACAAAAGTCTTTGTAGAATCAGCCTCACAAACCTTTCGTCCTTATGACTCTATGCCTGGGTGAAAGTACAATCTCTTTCTAATACGTCTAAGAAAACAAGATAAGAATGACAGTGAAAGGAGCAAAGAGTAAAAAGTGAAAGCCAAAAAGAGAGGACATGGAAATTTCGGAGGGCAGACACTATTCCAAGGCAGACCCAGGTGATCATCTGCTTCTTGCCAATCTTTTCCACCTCCGTGTGATCAAAGGCACCAAGAACCCACAAAAGTTTTTCAAATTTGAAGCAGCAAATACCTATCTCTCTACTATCCAAATTAAGTGAGTGAGGCAGCTATATGCATATCTCAAATATTTGTAATAAAAGATGAAATTTCTAAACTATAATTGAATGGCACATGGTACTGGGTATATCTAATATTGAGAGAAGTCACATTTTACTCTTCATTTTGAATATCTAGTTGACTTGTTTTATTGCCTCACATTCCTGTTCAGCAATTCCAAGTCAGAATGTCACTATTATTTCTTCTGACTAAAGTTAAAAATACAGTCTAAACAGACATGATTATTTCTTGCCGTTTTCTGCCTGCTTATCTTCTTTGGGAACCAGGTAGATAATTAAACATTGTGGCTTTAGAGGACTTCCTGAAAGTTAATCCCAATAAGTAAGAGGTTTTGTTGAGATAAGGGTCAGACAAGTTGATAATGTCAACAAAAGAGTAAGAACTCTGAGGAGGTAGTAAAGATTAAGTACAGGGCTTCAATCCACCTTTAGAGTATGGTACACAGTGGGTTCCGAGATTTATGGCAGCTTTCAAACATAAGCCTAATTTATAAACTGAAAATATCTGCTTCAATCTTTGCTACAATAATTCAAAAACAAAAGCCATGAATAAGTGAATTCAGATAAATATTTATATTACCATCCTACTCTATTTTTTAAATGAAAACAAGTTGAAGTTCCATCCTTGATATAAAAATCCCCAAAAAAAGTCCTGCAAATGAATTTGCTACAGAATGACTCTTTCATTCAGTAGACTACCATGCCTACTTTGTGAGTTATAGATCCTCAAAATGAATGTAAATATCATGTCTTTCCAATCAGATTTCACTGGGGAGCAGATGATATGCATTTTGCATGCATTTCTATTAGATTGCTTATGACACCGGAAAAGCCAGATTAATACTTAAACATGGTTATAGATTGTTCATAGAAGAAAGCTCTGCTATATTACTTGGATTAATTTATACACAAAGAAATATAAATATTTGCTGAACAAAAAAGAGAAACTATCAAGCTTTAATTACAAGATCTACTGAGTAGTAATAAAAGTTCACTCTATAACAAACCCTCTGCACTCAAAAACACATTTCAACTTTCTAAGCAGCTTCACCTCCAACTTCCTAGGCAGATAGCCTACTTCCACTTTGGTTTTCTAGGCAGATTAGCAATTCCAACTTTCTAGGCAAATTAGTTCATTTTGGCTCTGAACTACTGAATCAATCTTGCATTCTGGGTAATAAAATACTCAAGTGGATTTATCCTCTGGCAGTTTTTCCTACTAGCAATTCTAAAGGCTGCAATTCAAGCTATAGTTTCCTCATTCCGGTTTCTGGGGAAAGCAGAACTGTGTTAGGTAATGTTACCAAAGGTACCTGCTCTATGGACAGCTATTGAACAACCAGAAAATGCTGCTTATGTTTCTGCAGCAGTCCACAAGAACCGCACTGGTTCCCACAATGACAGTGGGGCCAAGGAGAGAAATTTGTTTCCTCTCCCGGTTTCCTTCAGGAATCCCCAAAGAGACATGGAAGTTACATTACTAACAATTCCCTATTCATACTTGGGAGTCAGAGATATAAAACTGTCACATGGTAACAAGGCTAAGAGCAATGGCTTTTTTGCCAATAATAAGAATCAGCCATTTAATGGCCCAGTTGGAGACAGTCCCAGCCACTGAAGTCACCTTATAGGGAAAAGGCTGCTTTTCCAATATATCTTCCATGGCTGAATGGCTTACAGCCCCAAGTAGGCATCCTTCCAAGTTCAAAATCAAAGTTTATGTTTGTTTACTGTAATAGAAGAACTTAAAATCTAATTGCATTAAAAGCCAAGGACATAATATTAAAGGACCTACTCTAAAATTATCATACATGCCAAGATGTTGGAACACAACAGGTTAATAAGGGGAATGCCTTAAAATCACATAAACCAACTCATAAAAGAACTAGAGGAAAGGCTTCCACCTGGCCAAAAGCATCTTTTGTTATATAAAATCAGGTATTTTGTTATAAAAATCAAGAAACAAAAGTCAACATCTTTTGTTATATCAAGTCACAGTGCACTTTACCTAAGTCCTTCTGCTTCTACCCAAAGACAGTAACAACAGCTAACACTGACTGAGGACCCTCTATGGCAGGCACTGTTCTAAGCACTGCATGTGTACCATCACATTTAATTTTTTTTTTTTTTTTTTTTTTTGAGATTGAGTCTTGCTCTGTTGCCCTGGCTGGAGTGCAGTGATGTGATCTTGGCTCACCACAACCTCCGCCTCCCAGGTTCAAGCTATTCTCCTGCCTCAGCCTCCTGAGCAGCTGGGACTACAGGCACGTGCCACCATGCCCAGCTAATTTTTGTATTTTTAGTAGAGATGGGGTTTCACTACGTTGATCAGGCTGGTCTCGAACTCCTGACCTCGTGATCTGCCCGCCATGGCCTCCCAAAGTGCTGGCATTACAGGCATGAGCCACCACACCCAGCCCACATTTAATTTTTAAAGCAAACCAGTGAATTAATTACAGAAGTATTATCTGCATTTTTTGGTTAGAAAATAGATACTTAAGATGGTTAAGCAAATTGCATAATGTCAAACAAAAAGTAAATATCAGTGCTGGAATTTGAACCCAGATAAGTCCGAGAAAAAATTTGTATTCACATAGCTAGATACTAAACCTCTGATTTCAAGGAAGTAAAATTCTCAGTGTCAGATTTTCCTGTTGTTAGCTTTCATACAGACAGAGAAAATTGTTTCCTTATGAACTAATAAAACACAGGGCTGGACTGGGTGCGGTGGCTCATGCCTATAATCCCAGAACTTTGGGAGGGTGAGGAGGGCAAATCACTTTGAGGCCAGGAGTTCGAGACCAGCCTAGCCAACATGACAAAACCCCATCTCTAGCAAAAATACAAAAAATTAGCCAGGTGTGGTGGTGTGTACCTATAATCCCAGCTACTTGAGAGGCTGAGGCAGGAGAATCGCTTGAACCCAGAAAGGCAGAAGTTGCAGTGAGCCAAGATCACATCAATGCACTCCAGCCTAGGCCACAGAGCAAGACTCTGTCTCAAAAAAATTAAAAATAAGAATAATAAAAACTCAGGACTGGAAAATTTGAGTCTCTACCTCTGATTTCTATGTAGACTGGTTTTAAAAGGGTCATTTTACATGTTTCATTTTGCTGTACCTTCCCACTTATAAAAGGAGAAGATCACATTTTGTGTTCAAATGCATTGATCTGGCAAACTGCTAGGGCTTCTGGCTCTCCGTCCCACCGTCCCACCAAAGATGAGGGATTTATTTGTTGAGGTCATTTTGATAATCCCACATTCATCAGGGTTGTTTTGCTCTGCCAATAGATTCCCATCACTCCTGCTGCATAGAGAACAAACCACACTCCTCCACCGGGTTTCATGGGCCCCAGGGCCCTACTCCACCCCTCCTGCTTAGCTTCTCCTGCTGTCCCTCACTCCAGAACTCCAACTGGGCCATCTTTGTCATTTCCAATGATTCATTTGATTTAATCCCACATTTATTGAGCACCTACCTATAAAGGGCTAAGCGAAGGCTGGTTTTAGATGTATGCAATCTAGAAAAAGAGATGGGAGCCCTCTACAAATAAATGAGATACCAGGGAGAATGTGATCAGCATCCTCCTGGCAGCAACTTGAAGAGATGAATTTCAGAGAGGACTGAGAAGGAAAAGAAGTATAACAGAGGCAGATTGTAACTTGAGCTTTCAAAGATGAGAGTTTCAGAAGGGAACAATGAGTGGAGAACTTGGCAAGGTGGTTTGGAGGAGCCTGCAGTGGGAATCACCTAGGGGCATCTGGATGCCGCATATGTGCGCAAGAAGGTCTGAGGGCAAGCGCTTTCCCACTGGAGGGCGCAGGACAGAGGCTGACCACAGGTAGCTCACAGGCCACAGCCGACCACGCACAACCTGTGGTCTGTGGTGTTGTTAAAAAAAAATTAAAATCGGCTGGGCGTGGTGACTCACGCCTGTAATCCAGCACTTTGGGAGGCCGAGGCAGGCGGATCACGAGGTGAGGAGATTGAGACCATCCTGGCTAACATGTTGAATCCCCGTCTCTACTAAAAATACAAAAAAATTAGCCCAGGTGTGGTGGCACGTGCCTGTAATCCCAGCTATTCAGGAGGCTGAGGCAGGAGAATCACTTGAACCCAGGAGGCGGAGGTTGCAGTGAGCCGAGATCGCGCCACTGCACTCCAGACTGGGTGACAGAGGAAGACTCCATCTCAAAAAAAAAAAAAAAAAAATTAAAATCAACAACATGAAACAAAATACACTTTTAGATACAAATATGCATTTCTAGCTCCTTGTGGAAAAAACTGGAAAATCCTATCACCTGGGACTTATGAGCCCTCATAAGTAGACTAACACAGCAGCAGCCCTTCAGATGGGATAAATGCCCTCTGATTTACTGCAGTAATCACCACTCCTCTTTACCATTCCATGCTGGGCCAGCTTCACCTATTTATCACATCTGCCTGGGCTCTGAGGAACCCTGAGCCTGTGACGCCATGGTGGGGGACGGGAGCAGGGAGGGAGACTCACCTGTCCACTGGCCACTTACTATCTACAGGAAGCTGAGCACTTGTGGCAATCAGTCTTAGTTTCCTTATCTGTAAAATAGAGCTAGTATCACCAACCTTAGTTTTGTTGTGCAGATAAAATTAGATAATTTAACATTTAGCTTAGTGTGTAAGTGTTTAACAAATGGTGGCTGTTACTACCAGAACTTCTGAAGGAAAGTACCTCATTCAGGGCCATGAACTGCCGTAATATTGCACATGGGAACACGGGGTAAGGTACAAGCCACTTGGTCCTTCCATGTGGCAAAATCTTGACCTGCTGGCATTTCACTGGCTCTGCTCTGGTTCCATTCTTTACCTCTACTATGACAGACAGATACAGTGATGACACCCCCAGGTGCACATGAACTCACACGAGTGCACACACGCACTAGTATGTTAATTCAGAAATTCAAAGATCTAAATTGAGCCTGATAGCTGGTTCTTATTCTGCTTTTTGAGAATTTTTCTTTCAGATAGCCAACCCAAAGATTCCCAAATCATCATTACATCATGGGCTTCTGCAAAAGACAAAGCTTATTACAAATCCAAAGAAATTAGCCCCCCCTGAATGGGTAGCACAGTTTTCCATGTGTTAGAGTCTGGGGAGATGTTTGAGACAATCGGAATATCCACCCTAAGCATGTCAGACAGCAGTTTAAATCCAGAAGATCATCTGACTGACATAGGACTGATTCGTTTTTCTTGAGCACGAATTAAACAGATGGTAGCGCCTTAACTGCTTTTCCAGAACTGCCTAGGGAACAGCTTCAATGCTGTAATTTTGCTAAGTGAAGGGACTGGAGTTTTGTGCTTATGCATCTGACAGGAAGCACTGTATATCTCCTGTGCCCAAATGGGCCGCTGAATGCCACAACACCACATAACAAAGTCCCCTCTATTTTCTACCTTAAGGACTAACTATACATATGATAGCAAACCATGTGCATTATTTTACTTTATCTTTGAAGCACAAGAAAGAGAAGTTAAACATGGCAATGTGTCCTTCTTTTCTAGAACTCTTCTTGTTTGTTGGTGTTTTTGCTACGTTTTGTTTTGTTTTTTGTAGAGATGGAGTCTTGCCATGTTGCCCAGGCTGGTCTCAAACTCCTGGGCTCAAGTGATCTTCCCACTCAGCCTTCAAAAGTGCTGAGATTGCCAGGTGTGGTGGCTCACGCCTGTAATCCCAACACTTTGGGAGGCCAAGACTGGCAGATCACGAGGTTAGGAGTTTTGAGACCAGCCTGGCCAACATGGTGAAACCCTGTCTCTACTACAAATACAAAAATTAGCCAGGCGTGGTGGCGGGCACCTGTAATCCCAGCTACTGGGGAGGTTGAGGCAGGAGAATCACTTGAACCTGGAAGGCAGAGGTTGCAGTAAGCCAAGATTGCATCACTGTACTCCAGCCTAGGTGAAAGAGCAAAACTCCGTTTCAAAAAAAAAAAAAAAAAAAGTGCTGAGATTACAGGTGTGAGCCACCATGCCCAGCCCTTTTCTAGAACTCTTAAGACCAACACCTTGTCAAATAATGCTGGAGAAAGCAGATAGTCAAAGACCCAGAAGTTGCTATCTAAGACTGTTGGACCAAGACCTTGCCCACTGGAGCATTCACACATGAGAAAAGCTAGGGGTGACTAGGGACATTCAATAAAGATTTTCTTCAAGGGGAAAGTTGCTTGCAAAAAACTTGAACATTTTTCTCTTTACAGGAGCTCAGTAATTAATTCAGTTGCCTTTTCACCAGAAACGGAGTCCTCAGGGTCACCTGTTGATTTTTGCTGCCCGACTTTTACCCACAGAACTCCAAACATCCCTCGGAGAGCCAGCCCCTTCCAGTCTCGGGGGAACCTCGAATCCAGCTGTGTGTGTGTACATAAGCCCAGGCCAAGTGCTTGCCTGGTCTTAGTGACTGGGTTCAGGGAATATGGCTCAGTCAGAACCAATCAGACACAATGAGACCTTCCATGGGATCTATGGGAAAGAAGCATACTGTTCTTGCTGGACTTAGATGAGAGAAGACACAAGATCTAGGGTAACGACAGCTGTCTTTTGACCACCAGGGTGAGGTGTTTGAGAACGGTGTCAAAACAGAGGAGCAGGAGAGCGATGGAAATGGCAAAACTAGGCCCCAATGACTCAATCTGAACCTCTTTATCTAGACACTCCTGAAGACAGATGGATCCAAGACTGTTCAGTTACATCACCGCAAATCCCCACTTTGATTAAACCTGTTTGAGATGGGTTTCCCTCCTGTGTAACAGAAAAGGGGTCTGACTATTCTATGAACTTGAAAAGGCATGTAAGAAAGGGCCTGGTATTCTGAGACTCTCCACCAAGCCACACGCCTCACAAGAAAGTTCAGCATCAACACATTCAGTTGCCTCTCAGTCCAACACCCCCACAGCACCCCAATACAACCTCACCAAAAGCCGTTTCACCAAGGCTGAATGCGCTGTGGCAAACCTATGTCCAGGCAGCTCTGGAAACGGAACAGAAGGCAGGTTAAATATAAAAGAGCTGTAATCTGGAAAGGAAATGCAGAGGAAATGAAAGAAAGCAGAGGCTGGAGGAAGTTGAATAAAGAGAGAGAAATTTAAGGGGAGAAAGCAAGTTAACAGGTCATGCTAGAAGAGGCAGAGCCTAAGGAACTGAGGCTTAATGAAAACACTATAGGTCCTCTCTCTCATTTTTACCTGGATACTGTAAATTTTCAGTTTTTTAAGGCTCTGGATATATGGCCTTATTCTAACTATCATTACTGACAAATGCAGTTCAAGTGTTTAACCTAGGGGAAAAATGACATATATTTATCCTGGGGGGAAAAATTAAAAAGGAAAATCTTGTAACTTTGGGATAAAACAAGAATTGGTCTAAATTCAGCTTAGAAAAACTTCAACTTTTAGCTGGGAATTGCAGAATAATATGACAGTTTTCAAAGCTGTGTTCTCATGCAATTCCATATTTTGTCTGAGAAAGCTGCCATCTTAGATGACTAAACTCATCAAACCATCATAACGTCCAGAATGTCCTGGAGGTTAGAGTAAAGTTGTGGACAGCAAACCTCCCTCTCCTCTTGGGTGTCCATTTGCATGGGGACTTTGCATGCTTGTTGGCCGGAGAAGAAGAAGTTTGTGCCATTTGGATTGGTCCATGGTACCTGAGGGAAAAGGAGGAAGAATGGACGGCAAGTGGGGCATGAATAAGATTTCTGTTTCCCCACAGGAGTGACTTTGGGCACACGCAGTCTGCTTTAATGCAAAGCTCGGCAGAGACTGCATGGTGGGAGAGAGCCGTCACCTACGGTTCCCATCAGACCTACCTGAATAGCAGACACTAGCATTCCTGAGCAGGTAAGAAACAGTAGTGGCGTTAAAGAGAGAATGCCCTAAGAAGCTGGCACACGACAGCATTCCACCTGGAGGCCAGAATGCAAGGACAAAGACAGCCTTTATTCTAAGCACACAGGAGCCTCCCCCTGAATTTCCCATAAACCCTTGGGAAGACTTTAAACTTGGAAAGACACATGGGGTCACAGGCTCTGAAATTAAGGTTTAGATGTGAAGCACAAGACATTTCAGTTACACCGTGAAAGTCTGCCATAAATCCTCAAATATACATATAATTCTAAAGAAGCATACATGAACAATTTACTTCCACACTTAGAGCAACCAACTGAGACATGGCCATATGGATTATCCACAAAGAATCTTGAAGTCCAGGATGAAGGATGAATTCCGTCTGCCACTGACAAGACGTACAGTTTGCCCAAAGCACTATTAATCATCGTATGTCCCAGATATGCAAACTAATTTAATATCAACTTCATCAACTAATTTAATATCAGCATAATTAAGAAAGTTATTCAAAGCATTCTGAAGTAAAATAGAAAAGATGTGTATCTATCTGTAAAACAGTTTGCCTTCATTACTATAAATGAGAACAAATGAGAACTAACCACATTTCTAGTCCACTCCTTGGGACAAATTTAATGATGTGTTTGAGAGCTGCATCACCATCTTTCTTGAAGGGAACATTATTATGTTTATACAGAGTTCCTGTCTATTTATACTACCTACATGTTATCTTCATTTTTGGAAGCAGCAACAATGAAAATGGTTTCATTTATTTTTCATTATTTCACAATGTCAGGTTTTCTTTTTCTTTCACACAAAACCACGTGCCTTAACAACTACAAAGGGATTAACACATTTCTTCTACACCAGAATCCTCACTTTATCTTCATCGCTGTGTCTCCCAGCAATGCAACAGCTCTCAAGCCTGGAAACAAAGCTCCACTCACCGAGCCTGAGAGAGACAGTCATTATTTGATGGTAGAGGCTGTAAAGGGCCTTCTTTCTGATTTCCAGATTTTAAATAACAGGATCTAATTTCCCCTGTAAAATCAGAAAATTTCAGCAAAGAATATGACATAATTATGCATATAGAATCGTTTCAACTTATACAGTTTTCAAGTTAAAAGGAAACTTATTTTGGTCTGTTGTAATAACTGTTGACAATCGGGGTCCATTCTTTATATTTCTCCACAGAACGTATATCATGAGAAGTTGAAGGATGTCTGAAAGAAACTTTACTAAGAAAATTTTCTTTGACCTGCTTCCCTGCTAATATACTTAGACAAGTTTTGACTTGGTTACTTATTATTTAATTGCTTTTGATAGACTTATTTGTATCATCTCTTAATTCACTTTACATACGTTCTCTTCATGTGTCAGCATGATCTGTGCTAGGATATAACCAGATATTTTGGTATACGAATACCTCAGTATCATGTGCAAAAAGCAGCTTATTAAGAGTACAGTTTTGATTGGTGGACCGCATGAGACCATCTCTGCCTCCAAATGTGCAGATGAGCAAGTGCCACAGCACACTGACTGATGTGTCAGACTGTTAATGAGGAAAAGCAAGAGATGGAATTAATTTGCAGAGTTCAATTAGCTCCACTAAAGCAGTTCAGGATACTGAGGTGTGAGAATCTGGTTTCTGCCCAGAAGAGCTCCTACTAGTGCCTTCTTCAGTTGACACAGGAAGCGTAATTAACCTTGTCTGTTGTGAGCAGCTGGAAAGTGGCCCTCCAACTCAAAGGTGTTTTCCACCAAGAGAAACTGTAATGACAGCCGCAGCCCCTGTGGAGGCTTTCATGTAAGTGCTAATGTTGTTCTTTATGATGTAAAAGTCCCTTATATTTCTGCATATGCAAAAGCATTTAAAACTATAAACTACCGAACTCCAGATAAAGTAACCATATAATTTATTCTCCAAACCAGGATCCTTTTGAGAGTAAAATAACAAGCACTACTGAAGCTATATGATACATAAGCGAAGACCCATCCCAGAAAAACTAGGACCTATATCCCTTATCCTTTGAACTTTGAACTTGCCACTTTATAATTCTCTATGTATACTATTTTAAATCCTTTTTATAACAAGGCACTGAAAAAATATATCAAGGTCAGGTGTGCAACACAGGTCCAACAAATATTTACTGAGTACTGGGCATTGCCCTCTTGAAGTTGATAACTGTGAGGGGGAAATGCCATTAATCAAATTATTATACAAGCTGTAACATTATCAAGGAAGGAAAGAGACGGGTGTTAAGAGAACAACAAAAACTGATGAACCTGGTTAAGTCCGGGGAGTTCAGGAAAGGTGTCCCTGAAAAACTTACCTTAGGACTAAGATCTGAAAAAATCAATAGCACACACTGGGGCACAGCACGTGTAAAGGCCCTGAGATGGGAGGCAGCACACTCCGTTCAAAGAACAGTATGTGGGCAACCACAGGGTTAAGTCTTCCAGTTCTCAAGTCTAGTACCCAGGCTAAGGTATCACGCTGAATCCTGAGAAAGCTGACAGCCTTCCCTGCTTGTTCATTAGTAAAGAGCTCCAAAGACTCACCATGTTCATCAATGAAGACATGCATAGCATCCACAGATATCTCTTCTTGTACAGATGTTTCAGGCCCACTGATGACTTGCAAGACAGAACTATCTTGTTGGGAAGTTACCCTGTAGATTATCTGTCTTTGTCTATTGCCCTGGAAACTTAACACATATAAAAGTTTCAAAAAAAATGATTAGAAGTTCCTCCTTATCCTTGATAAAGCATTAAAAGCAGAAGCCAGTAAATGAGGCTGTCTCATGCTTTATGACCAAGTGAAACTAAATTAAGTAACTTATCCTTACAAGGCCGTGGTCTTGGCAGGCTGAGTGCACACGGGGCTGGTGCTAGTATGGTCTTGACTTTGCAAGTCTGGTTTTCCTTGCTTAGAACTGTGTCCACTGGGCTTTTCATTTTCCAGGATTTCCTCCTTTTTTTCCTGGGAACAGTTATCTGAAAAACATTGCTTTACCTGTTAATTTAATATAAAATAAATCAATGTGAAAGCTCTGGGAAATAAGTTACCAAAACTGAAACAAGAATAGAGAGAAAATCTAAGCAGCTCCTCTGCATGCAAAAGGCTTTTAAATAATTTTTCATTTTCCTAATTATGGAAGTACCTACATATATGTGAAAAACAAAAGTATGTATAAGTTCGAGACGTGTTATTTAGGCGTCTACAAATGCCTACTATTTTATATAAAGGTTGAGGGACTCCCTCGAAATAACTCGGTGACCACACATGTGCCCAGCTGGAAATCACCCATTTAGGTTACATAGGTCTGAAAGGTTCATATCTCATAAATGAATAACTTCAAATTTTAAAAAATTACAAAAACAAATCTGGCTATTTCAGAGCAAGGTCCCCTTTACCATTTATAAATCTTATCAGTCTTTCTTCTCACTCACTCTCCAAAACTGAATTTTCAAGTAAAAGCTAGAATTGTCCCCTTCATAAAGCAAATACTTGTTAAGTATAGCTGGGGGCGGGGGTTGTTTTTGCTTGTTTGTTTGAGACAGGGTCTGGCCCTGTTGCCAAGGCTGGAGGCTGGAGGCTGGAGTGCAATGGTGGAGTCATAGCACACTGCAGCTTCAACCTCTTGGGCGCAAGTGACTCTCCTACCTCTGCCTCCCAAGTAGCTGGGATGACAGGCACATGCCACTACATCCAGCTAATTTTTAAAATTTTATGTAGGTATAGGGGCACGCTATGTTGTTCAGGCTGGTCTTGAACTCCTGTCCTCAAGTGATCCTCCCACCTCAGCCTCCTGAAGTACTGAGATTACAGGCATGAGCCACCACACCCGGCCAAGTATAGCTGATTTTGAACAATATGCTTAGCACTGTGTAGGACACAGAGAGCTACAATACCTATTTCTTGCCCTGAGAACATTTTAAGATGAATGAGAATTCCAAGATCAATAGGTACTGATTGTTTTTATTTTTATTTTTTGCATTTTTTGAATCCTCTTTAAACAACAAACCACTAAGGGTCTCAGGTTATACCTTTATGCAAAATGGACTGCATATGTCCCTAAGGATCAGCCCTTCCTTTTCTGTGGACACATGCCAACAGTCACTTTTAAGATCAAAAGGACCACTGTACTCCCATGACTTACTCTGAGTAAATGATTGGCTCTTAAGCTCAACAGCCTGTGCCTGAGAGAACAGAACTGAGCCTGAACCTACAAGTTCTTTCAAGACACACCATTAGAAAAGTCTATCAAGATCTGCCTAAGCCCTCAGAAAGTAAAATTGTGTTAGTGTCTGTGGGATATAAATCACATCCTTCCATATATAACAAAGTTATTCATCCTTAAACTTCAAGTAATTAGAGGAGCAATGCTGGCTTCTCTGTGAGTCTTGAACATAAACATTTTCAGCACATCTGTGAAACTACCATAAGAATTTCCTTGGTATGAAAATGTTTGCATTTCATTTGACAGCCTGTCAAGATAGAAGTTTTCACAGTTTTCCAGAAACACATTTATAAGAAAGTGCTATCATAACAAATAGCTTTAGCCAGTAATCATGCCTCATAAAAAATCGCAGAAAGGCATATTGACACAGCTCTCCTGCTTCACACTGTCTTTGAATTCATTTGTTCACATCTCTTTATCATATCTTAGACTCCTTTTCTCTTAAATGGGTACATTACATAAGTCAACATATGGACGATTTTTTTTCCTTTTTTCCTTAAAAAATACATTTATAGAAATGTTTCTGTTTATAAAAATAGTACACAGTCATTGTATGTAATTTAAAACTATACAAAAGGAAAAACTTTGAATCACTCTTAATCCTGCCATCATGATATTACCACTGGAGCCAATTTGATATATATCACACCAGTCTCTTTTTCCTAGATATATGCACTTTTTTTTTTTTTACAAAAATGAAGTCATAATCCAGGTATGGTTTTATACCTATCATATTTATCTTAAACTATTATAAATATTTAATCTTATTGGATATTCATCTACATCATCTAAAACTAGTAGTTATATAATATTACACTGATAATGGTATAATTTAAATAGACCCTGACTATAAATTTACATTGTTTCAATTTTCCATATTATAGACAATTTTTCAATAAGCATTTCTATATACATTCATTATTCTTTTCTTAGAAATTCTTAGAAGTTAGGAGACTGAATATACAAATGAACTATAGCCAGAAACTATTCATAAATGTAGAACTCTGACCAATAATCTGCAGCAACCAGGTGAGAAAATCAACCCATTATCCAGAGTAACCAGCCCAGAAAGCCAATATACTATGCACAAGTCAGGCTTGTAGGAAGTCAGACCACTATTTCTGGCAAACAATCCAGGAAGCCAAACAATAACCCCCATAATAATTAGCCCGAAATGGCCAGGACTTGATTCATAACTGACAGCTTCCCTAATGTGTGTCCCTGCTTCCAGCTTAGGACCACCCAAAGAAAACCAAACCAAACCAAGCACGTAGGATGCCTCACTCCTAGTCTAGCCACCTCCAGCTTCCTAATGCCCATAACCTCCAATCAGGGCACATCGGAAGGCTTTCCTTTTTTTCCACTATAAAGCTTTCTCATTCAAGTTGCCTTTAAGTCTCTGCTGAACCCAAGCGATGACCACTGACTCCCTAGCTATAAGCAAGCTCTGAATAAATAGACTTGGCTTGTTCTCATGTGGGCGGTCCTCATTTATTTCCACAAAGTAAAATAAAGTTGTGTCAAACAAAAAAGCAAACAAACATGGTTTAAAGGCTTTTCAAAAGTGTGTGGTTTTCCATAGCCTTGAATTCTAGGATATTTCTGAGACCTGAGAATAATCCTAAGGCGCTTTGTGAAGAGAACCTGGGCTGGAAATAAGAGTACATTAGAGAGAATTGGAAAATTGTGTATCTTTTTCTAGTCAGGTCCAAGTTCAAGCACTGTCCTACTAATGAGCAGGAAAAAGATTAGAGAACATTTCCTAAGCTGCTAATATCATTAAACACCATCACCTTGTTTTATAAACACACTCAAAAACTGGGTTTTCAGATTACAATAACAAATACTTTAGTGAAAGAAGAGTAAGAGGATATTATCAGTCTCAAAGATACATGGCACCACTGAAAAACCATCTAATTTGCCACCTTTGATGTTGATGGCCTTCTAAGAGCTAAAAGATTCACTGTCTCTTCCTTCAATTAAAATCCTCTGTCCTTTCCTAAAAGAAGCATGTAATTCATTCCAACTCCTCCCTTCCTGCTGTACCTTCAAGTTCTTGATAACTAAGCCTATCTCTTCCCATAAAATACCTCGTATCTCCCTGCACACAACCTCAATTTCCAATTTAACCCTTCTGATTGAATGTGGCTGGCTGAAAAAATTAAGAAGAGCAAAAACTCAAGTAGGCAAACCAAATAAACTTTACGTACAGCCTGAGGGGAAAACAAAAATAAAAGACTAAAATTGATCAAATAGCAAAATTTTTCACATATTTTCCTAATTGAATCCTCACAATAAATCTATAACATATTATGATTCCTGCTTTCTAGAAGAAACTCCAACACAGATGGATTTGATCAATCATCCAAGCTCAACCAGCTGGTATTACTGAACCAAAATCTGGCCTTGGGTTATCTGGTTCCAAAGTCAGTGCTCTATCCACTGGACACACTGCTTCTGGGAAGGCCTTCATGTGCTCTGGGTTATCACCGGCTAATACAGTAGCCAATAGCCACATGGCTATTTAAGTGAATTAAAATGTAATGAAATTAAAAATGCCAGTTCTCATCTGCACAGCCCCCTTTAAAAATATTAAATAGCTACATGTGGCCATTGGCTACCATATTGGACTGCAGATATGGAATATTTCTATCACTGCAGAAAATTTTATTAGACAGTGCTAGCCTAGAGGTATGAATCTTTATATTAGATAGATGATAAACACCCAAATCTTTAAATAGAAAAATTTTTATCTCAGGTTACTCCTGCTTTATATACCGCCCTGTCTGTTAAAAAGTTTAACTGAATCAGAGAAAATTGCTCAGAGCCACCAGTATGGAGCCAGAGGAGTCCCTGGCTGTCCAGAGAGCAGAGGAAAAATCCCAGCACTAAGAAACGTTACTACCTACAGCACAGAAAATGAGCTACCATATGCAAACACAACTTTCAGTAAGCATTCCTACCATACAGATGCTATCTCAATACAGATCTATGTAGAAATTATGTGCTCAGAAATCACAGCATTAACAGAATTTAAAGCTAAAAGACCTTATAAAAGCTCTAGTCCAGTAACATCATTTTATCCATGAGGAGACTGAGGCCCAGAGACATTAAGTAACCTGAAAATAAATGTACCTTATTTTCATATAGGAAATATCATTTAATTTTTATGAGCAAGGACTCTGGAACAAGACTGCCTGGAATCAAATCTCAGTTCCAGCACCTCCTGAACTTACTAGATACTTGGGAAGGCAAGTGAAAATTTCTGAGACTCATCCGAAGTACAGGAAGGATGATGGTATATCCATAACATAAAGTTATATAAGGAGTAAGTGAGTTAATATGAGAGTAACTGTATAATTTATCATCTAAACTAGGGACTCTGTTGAGAGAAAAAGTCAGTGCTCTTAATAATTATGTTGGCAAAACATGTGTAAATGAGGACCCTTCGAGGCAAACCACAAGGTACAGTCACCCTCGTTAATACATGCAAAGTGCTTAGAACACTGCCTGGCATAAATTAAGAGCGGCAGAAGTGTTTGTTATTATTATGTGTACAACATGGGATAATTAGCGGGTTCTGTATTTTATAATAGAACTCAGCAGGAAAAGTAAATTCACTTCATAGAAATTTGTCTTAGAATCAACTTTCCCAGAAGGCATCTATTCCATAAAGTAAGAAATATCTATTGCGAGTACTTGCCACAGTAGTAAAATATAATTGCTTATTTCTCTGGGAGTAAATAGTCTTGCCTTCTATGGAGAAGCAAAAAAATCATGATAATGCCTTAAGTGTCCTGGTAGAGTAGGACAATATATGTATACATGTTCATCACAGAGCTTAGTATCGGTACATTCAGCAAATATTGATGACAAAGCCAAGCAACAAACGATTGCCCAAGAGTTGTCTCACTATTTGCAAAATCAAATTACACAAAGCAAATGGCAAAAAGGCGTATTGCCTTCTATGTCATCATCAGAACGGAACTGATGTGGAATCGCACCTCGGAGAAGCCCACTTTCTTCATTCTGCTCAGCTGAGCCATTTAATGGATTGGATGCTGCCATCTTGGAAGTATTAATGGATTCTAACAGGGAGACAAATTCCAGGAAGTTGGACTCATTTGGCATTTGTCCTTCCTTAGCCTCTAGGTCAGATTTGGAAGTTGGCATTGTTTTCTCTGTATCGTTAACAATTTCTGCAGAACTTTTACTCAAGAAGACATCTGTCCCACTGTCCACACTGAGCACCCGGGCATGCCTCTTTTCATGGCTGGACTTACAAGACGATGGGTCAAGGTTAGTCTGGCCTTCCTTCCCCACCTTAGACTCGGATGCTGTATCAGGTGTAAGCCGGGACACCGATTCCCAGGGTTCTCGTGAGGAAGAACTGTGATCCTTGATGGCATTTCCTCCCTCCCTAGATCCGTACCCAGAACACTGATTGGTGGATACCCTCGCCTTCAGTCTCTCTGGAGTCCTTTCACTTCCATTGCCTTCGGGACAGGGAACACCTCCTCCCCCACCCTCAGGCAGGTCCAGGGTGATTACGGGAAGTGAGATCTGCTCGGCATTTGGAGAACTGGCCGCCCCTGGGTTAGTTGGCTCAGCGTCAGACTTTACATCGGTCTTCTCTGTGCCAACCACCTTCAGGTGGAGGGAGCTTTCCAAATCTGTCATGGAGTTTGGGGTACTGCTCATCGTGATAACAATTTTTATGGGCTCATGTAGATTCAGTGGGTCTCCGGGTTGAGAAGTATCGATGAGAGTAACAGCTACCTCACTATCTGAGGAGTCCACTTCCTGGTTCAAGGGCAGGTCCACCTGGCAGGAGGTATCCACCTGACAGGATGTGTCTGCTGGTTCCTCCACAGGCTTGGCCACGATGGTGTCACATTGAGGGCAGCTGCTGCTCAGGCTATCCTGAGGTGACTTGCTTTGTACCCGTTCCCTTATGGAGCCCTGGGGACAACTGACAGGTTCTGGAATCAGGACTGAATTCTCACTCCCCCACGGCTGGAAAGAAACGCCTGTTTCTAGTAAGTCATACTGAGACAAAGACAGGTGGGGCAACTTCTTCAAGGGTCCCTTATCCACTAAGCCACCCTCGGATCTGTGGCGCAAAGGAGGCTGCCCCTTGCCTCCTCTTTCCTTTCCTTTACCATTGATGACAGTTTCTGTGGCAACTGGTTTTACGGGTATTACTGACTTGGGCGTGGTTTCCAGCATGTGTGCTTGAGACGCAGGTAAGCTTTCCATTTTGATACGAGGTGAGGTAGATGACACTGGTGCTATGGGATGGTCTTCTAATAGAATGACACCTGAAATGACACATGGCAACTTTATTAGCATCAGAAATGAATGAGTAATGCCCAAGAGCAAGACCTAATGAATAATAACAAAACTAAAACAGCACTAGCAACTAATGGAATTGGATACTTTTTTTTATTTTACTTTAAGTTCTGGGATACATGTGCAGAACATGCAGGTTTGTTACACAGGTATACATGTGCCATGGTGGTTTGGGGCACCTGTCATCTAGATTTTCAGCCCTGCATGCATTAGGTATTTGTCCTAATGCTATGTCTCCCCTTGCCCCCCCACCTCTGACAGGCCCTGGTGTGTGATGTTCCCCTCCCTGGGTCCATGTGTTCTCATTATTCAACTCCCATTTATGAGTGAGTTTAGTTTTCTGTTCCTGTGTTAGTTTGCTGAGGATGATGGTTTCCAGCTTCATCTGTGTCCCTGCAAAGAACATGAACTCATTCTTTTTTATGGCTACATGGATACTTATTTTTTAAAATAACACTCCCACTGTGAAATTATTGTGAAACACAACAATAAAAATAAAACAAATGAAAAGTAATACAGTATAACAACTATATATATAGCATTTACATTGTTTTAGGTATTATAAATAATTTAGAGATGATTTAAAGTATACAAGAGGATGTGTGTAGGTTAGATGCAAACACTATGCTATTTTATATAAGAGATGTGAGCAACATCCACAGATTTTGGTATCCACGGGGGTCCTGGAACCAAATCCCCTAAAATACTGTAGAACACCACCAACTAGGATGGTGTCTTTTATAAGATTTGACTAAGGAAAAAACAAAATTCTTTGCTTTACTGCAGTGTTGCTAAGAAACACTGGATTTAGTAGCCAGGTATAGGTTTAAATGCTACCTGTACATTTTACATACTAAGACTCAGAATGAAATAATGTATGTAAAACTTCTACTGCAATTCTTAGTACAAGTAAAAAATAGAAAATTATTGTTTTAATTGGAATGGTGAAATTAAAAGGCCAGACCAGATATTCAAAGTATATAAGATTATTATAGCACACCTAATCTGGAAGAATATGTTTAATATGAAGAAAAAGGTATGTGCTTGTATATATGTGTATAAAACAGACATAAAGTAATATTGTTATGAAGCTGTATGTGCAACTAAAATATTAGAAATCTAATGTGAATTTATTTTGGTAGTAATAATATAGAAAAAAATATGGATAATCCTTTACATATTGTTATAATGGGATACAATTGAATGATGAAAAAAGAAACTTCATTTTAGGGGTTCAGGGCTATGGTGCTAATTTCAACTGTTTTCTAGACCAAATTAAATTTTACACTATTTTCAAAATTGAAATAGGGCACAAAATTTGTCTTTGTAGTAGTGGAAAAGAAAATAGAATTGCAAAGAAAGGAATTAATTCAGGCCTCCAAAAGATCTTTTCTAAGCCTTCTGCAGGTAGTCAAAAGACAAAAAACAAAATCTTAGTAAAAATGTGAAACAAAAATTGTTTAAGTTAAAAGAAAGATCCCCCAAAACAAAATTTGTAACTTGAAAGAAAGGTAGATATGCAGAATGCTATACAATTTATCCTGTCATTTTTTGATGTATATACTATAATACAAATTTTTATATGGATGATAATTTATCATCAATAAAAAACTTATATGTCTGCTCTTTATAAGCCATATGAAATGAGGCATAGACTGGAGAAATGAGTTATGATCAACAAAATATCACAATTTGAATTAAGATTTGATATATAAATACTGATGAGAAAAATTAAAATTAAGAGTTAAAGAAACAAAGTCAAAATATAACTATGCAGTCTTAAGTACAGTTCTTATTTTCAGTTAATCCACTGGCATTCTGTTTTATAAAAATATTTTTCACTTCACTGAGGATAAGGCTGTGATAAAATATAAATGATTAACAGTTTACCTTTGAGATCTTCTACGGTTTCCTGTGCTGACAACTCCTAAACAAATGAAAGAAACAAAAATCAATAGATGACTCAGCTGATCGTCCATTTCCAGACAGTCGGCAATAACTGATCAGTAATCACTGGTTTTCTAAATGGCATGTAGGGGAGAGACAATACAGTGTTCACTCTCCTTAAGCTTCTATAAAATGGGGCCCAGAATGGATACAAACATACGTAAGTGTGGACATTCAATCAAGACAACTGTACTGCGACAAAGGGAGATTTGCTACTAAGAAAGTAAATAGAGAAGGAATAAGCCACCACTTACACTATAGTGAATGGAGCTCACCAAAGTTAATCTAGAAAAAAGGTGATTTATTGACTTCCCAAAAAGACAAGTGTGATTTAAAATGGAAAGCAGAGGTGATATCCATTTCAGGTGGAAGGCATTGCAGATATGATAACTTAAATGAATGACAACAGAAAGAAGCAAAGGCCTACAACTTGGTTCTCTGACCAGTGTGGTTGACCCAGCAGCGCGGGTGGACGGCAGAGGAGGCCAGAGAGTGTGCTTTGAACACATGACTGGGCATTTATCTTATGGTCCCAAGGGCACCCTTCAGTTCATTTCTAGACCCTGGGATGTGATATTCCACTGTACACGGGCCAGTGATTACAGCATGCAAGCTACAATCACTGCTGCTGAACACTCCCATTCTAGGTGAGATCAACATCGAAACCACATAAAGAGGGTGAAACAGGAAACAAGACCACTAACCAATGGCCCAGAAGAGTGATGAGAGGTTACACTTTGCCCTCTGGAGCTGCAGCGGAGGGGAGGCGTGGAGAGGTTTCGACTGGCCTCTTCCTTTTTGCCATTGTGAATCTGCCTATTATTGCTAACCCAACATGAGAAACACAAGAGCAGTGAGTGGTATTATCAAACAGAAGCATGATTCTTTCAGTACTAGTCTAAAAACTTTTTTTCCTAGAGTCCATTTTGTTATATTCCTTACATATAAATCTTTTTTTGTTGTTGTTAAGATACAGGGCTTCAGTCTGTCCGGGTAGACTGGAATGCAGTGGCACGATCATGGCTCACTGCAGCCTCAAGCTCCTGGACTCAAGTGATCCTCCCACCTCAGCCTCCCAAAATGCAAGGTTTACAGGCATAAGCCACCACGTGCAGCAGATAAATCTTATAATAAACATTATTTTTAAATTAGAGGACATGCTATCTTAAGGAGCTATAAGAAATAATACAAGAATGGTGAAAAGAATGGTAACTCAAGAATTACTCTTAACATTTCAGTTCTATGTAATGTAGCACTTTTATATCAACAAACACAAATGCTATTCTTTAAAATACTCTGGCATGCTCTTAGCATTTAAATAACAACATTAAAAGCAGTAAAGTGAAATTTTTTGCAGTGCTAAGCCTAAGGCAAATGAATTCTAGATCTTATGAGAAGGTCATATTGACTTCCCAAAAAGACATTTATTGGGAAGCCAGTTAAACCATCTTGATTATGAATATCAATTTTATGCTTAAGTATATGCTGAAATATAAGAAAAATGCACATATTTCTGTCTGCCTGTACTAGCAATTTCATAAACAACTGATAAAAAACTTATTTTAATCAAGAGCAAAACATTTAAATTTTGAAGTGTCACATTAATTGAAAATATTACCTTGGATTTTTGTGATTAGTCATGTGTTCACCTTTGGCCTCCTTGTCTTTATTTGGCTTTTCTTCCTTTCTGGAGGGCTTTTGCTGAATTACTTCTCCTTTGTCAAACATGAGGTGTAGGCGATAACTGACCAGTTTGATTATTGTGAAGAATATAGTCACTGCACTGCAGTAGAAAAATACAATGATCGCATTTGGAGGAAAAGCCTGAAGAAGGGAAAAGAGAGAGAAAAATCATTTGCTTTTAAGATTTTCTTTCTGTTTTAAATCTGGAAGCATTTTTAGACTACACATTGAATATAAATTAGGCAAGATTTCAAATTTGAGTAATTTTGTAAGTTTTCCTGGTTAAAATACTTGAGGAGAAAGAGCTGCTTTTTATTTTTTGAAGTCTTTTTTGTTTCTCACGTTCTGTAGTAGTTGCACTGATAACCAACATTTGATTTGCAGGCAGAAACCCCACAGAACAAAAGACATATTCGAGGAAACCTCTCCATTTTTTTTTTTTTTTTTTTTTTTTTGAGATGGAGTCTCATTCTATCACCCAGGTTTGAGTGCAGTGGCGAGATCTCGGCTCACTGCAACCTCCGCCTCCCGGGCTCAGACAATTATCCTGCCTCAGCCTCCTAAGTGGCTGGGATTACAGGCATTCACCACCATGCCTGGCTAATTTTTGTATTTTTAATAGAGACAGGATTTCATTATGTTGGCCAGGCTGGTCTCGAACTCCTGACCTCAGGTGATCCGCCCACTTCCACCTCTCAAAGTGCTTAGATTACAGGTGTGAGCCACTGTACCCAGCCTCCATGTTTGATAAGCTCTTATCTATGGCCTAATCCAATGCATCTTCCTATGCAGCTCATCTTAAAGGCCAGAGATGTATTTGTTTTCATCAACAAAACACAAAAAGCCTTGTGGAGAACAGAAGGAAAAACAAGGGAGAAAGGTTAGGGTAACCACTCCCCCATTCCCTCCCTAACCTCCCACTGTGATAACGCCTGCAGGCCATGGATTTCCTTAGGGTTGTAATGCACACAGGGGACCACAAAAGGGTACTACTTCCAAAAGGAAGAGGGATATTTCCAGCAGAGACAAATGATCTGAGCATGGCGACTATAGCGAGGTTCAGCTCAATTCTACGCAATCCCCTCAAGAAACAAAACAAAAAGAATCACTGGGACCCGTGGAGTTGTCCCACTCTGTAGCATCTCCCATATACCTTCCTAATTCTCTCCAGGACCATGGACTATCACACATTCTCTGGTCCTTCCTAAACTACATTCCTATTCTTTGGGATGGAAAGAGATCCCCAAGTGTCCCAAGGTGATATCCAGGACAGCCTCAATGATTCGCGAGACCATTTTATCAACGGACTGCCCTAAAGAATATCGGAAATCCAGTGATCCGTGTAGCTGGTGCCTCAACCTAACCATAGCTAGGCTTGCAGACAGCAGGGCCCAGTCCATATCTGCGCCTGTACAGCTTGCCGTGGTCCCATGTAAGAATCTGTCTTCTAGGTTGGACTGTCCCTAAAATGGAATAGCCAAACACAGCACAAAAAAGAAAGAGGAAGATGATCAACAAGTAAAAGATAAAGTCGGAGATTTTCACCATCACTTACTCGCTCTTATTATGTCATGGGGGGAAAGTCCGCAAATAAACATAAAGCAAGCAATAAATAAGTGACGGAATTAACTATATAAGACAATATGAGCTAGATAATAAAGCCAGGTCCACTACCTGGCAGCAGATAAAGTTTATATTTACAAAAGTTGCATTAGTAAATAAACCTTATATTTACATACTAAATACTACTAATATGTTAAAATACTACTAATTTAAATACTACTAAATTAAATACTACTAATACTACTAATAGTTTTTGGGTTTTAAAAATTTAAGCTAAATCTAGAGAGTTAATTTGAAGAAAACTGACAAAAGAAGGAAAAAGAAAACCTGCAGATGTCCATGAGAACAGATTATTGTTATATAAAAATGATATTCCGCCAGGCATAGTGGCTCATGCCTGTAATCTCAGCACTTTGGGAGGCCAAGGCAGGATTGCTTGAGCCCCAGAGTTCAAGAGCAGCCTGGGCAACATAGTGAGGCCCCCTCCCCATCTCTACAAAATTTAAAAAATTAGCCAGGTGTGGTGGCATGCACCTATATAGTCCTTGCTACTGGGGAGGCTGAGGTGGGAGGATCTCTTGAGCCTAGGAGTTCAAGGTTACAGTGAGCTATAATCATGCCACTGTACTCATGCCTGTGCTACCAAGTGAGACCCTCTCTAAAAAAAAAAAAAAGGAATTATATTCAAGGGTTGGTTGAATTTTCATGTAACTAGGGCTTCATAGTACTCTAGTCAGCAAGGGTAGCAAAGAGAGTTAGTGCTCACTAAATACTCCATCCTCTCCTCTTCATTTCCTAGCTTCTCTTGCAGTTAGGCTGAGGCCATATGACTACTTTTACCCAATGGACAATGAGCACAAGCGCTGGCTTAGACAATTATGAGCTAGGTGCCTCCCGCATCCCACTCTTGTCCTCTTTACTTGGTGACCTCAGAAGACATGTTTTCCAGATGATATGTCTATAAGACGATGCACTTTCTTTCAGACTAGGTACCTGAGTAACTCTGTGGAGCAAGGCCCCTATAAACCCAAGATGAGCCCATAACGGAATAAGAAGTAAACTTTTGAGTCATTAAACCACTGAAATTTGGAGTTGTGGCCACTGTGGAAGCTAGCAATACTTAATTAATAACAGGGGGGTCCATTTTCATGAGGAATCTTCCATTCAAATTAGATTAGAGATAAATTGAGAAAACCCTAAGGCATCGAGAAAGGAATGGAAGGGAAGAAGAGTAAGAGATAAAAAATTGTATAGGGCTCTTGGGAAAATTCACTTAGAAAAAAACTGGCATGCCCCAATATTCAGAGAGATACTGCTTTTCAGTTTATCCTCATAAATTTAGGCTACAGTGTAAGCTTAGTAATACTGAAATTAAGTGAGGGCAAGAAGTTAGAATTTGAAGTTACCATGAGTACTAGCATCTAGCTAGCAACACAAGTGAGAACAGACCCTTGCCTCATCCTCTATAAAGGACCACTTGGCACTTTGTTGTATCTGCAGCCCATGGACCTGACCAGACCATAGTGGGAGACAGAGATTTTACTGAAAATTTTCTAGAAGAAAGGTTTTACAGCATGCTATGCATGGTACGTTGTTTCTCCCCAAACTCCCTGATCTCATAATTCCTTTAAAAACCTCTCCCTAGCCAGGTGCAGCAGCACGTGCCTGTAATCCGAGCTTCTCAAAAGGCTGAGGCAGGAAGATCTCTTGAGCCCAGGAGTTCAAGACTAGCCTAGACAACATAGAGAGACCCTGTCTTATTCATAATTAATTAATTAATTGATACCTCTCCCTTCAGTAGACCCTCCAAATTGAATCTAGCATCTCCAAACACTCCTTTCTTACGCTATGCAATTATGCTCTTCCCAGGCTCCTCCAATTCCACATGCCCAGGGACATCCCTGAAAATCACTTGCAAGGCCATTTGACTGCAGACATCATCATACTCAGGAAACAGAAGACCTCTAGCTTCTAGTATTTTCTCTCCTTAGAGGTGTGAATGCAGTCAGAGAAAGAGGGCTTAGGAAGGGATTCGCCATAGATGAGCAGTTATGAACTGTTCCTAAATTTTCCCCTTGATGTAAGGTATACTCATATTTTTGAATAGCTGTTTACTTGTTCTAAGGGAAATTATAAGTTCTTATTTATATGAACTTTTCATTTTAACACATTCTAGTTAACAATGGGAGGCAACATTTTTCAACATCATATCCTTGGCCAAAGAAAAGTTTTATGTTGTTTTCTGACCCATTATTAATATAACTAGTATTATATGACTCATTTGACCAAGGTTTTATGACAACATTTCATGAAAAACAACATGCTGTTACCAACTAAGCAGTTACAGTTCTTCCCATTGGACCCAGCTCTGTCTGTTCCTTCAGGCTCGTAGCTCTAGCTGCCTCACAGTCACTACTCTGTTTTTTTTTCTCTCTTTTCTTTAAAACTTTTGTGGCCAGGCACAGTGGCTCACACCTGTAATCCCAGCACTTTGGGAGGCCAAGGTGGGCAGATCACCTAAGGTCAGGAGTTCAAGACCAGCCTGGCCAACGTGGTGAAACCCAGTCTACTAAAAATACAAAAATTAGCCAGGCATGGTGGTGCATGCTTGAAATCCCAGCTACTTGGGAGGCTAAGGCAGGAGAATCACTTGAACGTGGAAGGCAGAGGTTGCAGTGAGCCAAGATCGCAGCACCACTGCACTCTAGCCTGGGCGACAAGAGCGAAACTCCATCTCACAAAAAACAAACAAACCAAAAAAAAAACTTTTGTTTTACTGTGGTAAAATATATATAATACAAAATTTACCATCGTAACCATTTTAAAATGTAGAGCTGAGGAGTGATAATTACACTTGCCTGTGTGCTACTGTCATCACCATCCATCTCCAGAATTTTCATCTTCCCAAACTGAAACAGTACCCATTAAACACTAACTTCCCATTCGCCCCACCCCCCCATCCCCTGGCAACCACCGTTCTACTTTCTGTCTCTATGATTTTGACCACTCTAGATACATCATATAATTAGAATCATATAGTACATGACCTTTTGTGACTGGCTTACTTCACTAAGCATAATGTGTTTAAGGCTCATCCACGCTGTAGCCTGTGTCAGAATTTCCTTTTTTTAAAGGCTGAGTAATACTCCATTGTATGGCTAGACCACATTTTGTTTATTCATTCATCCATTGGTGGACATTTGGGTTGCATCTACCTTTTGGCTACTGTGAATAACACTGCTCTCAACATGGGTGTACACATACCTGAAGCCCTGCTTTCAGTTCTTTTGAGTATATACTCCAAAAGAGGAATATCTGGATCACATGATAATTCTATGTTTAATTTTTTTTTCAAGACAGTCTTGCTCTGTTGTTCAGGCTGCAGTGCAGTGGCACAATCTTGACTCACTGCAATCTCTGCGTCCCGACCTGAAGTGATTCTCCTGCCTCAGCCTCATGAGTAGCTGGGACTACAGGCGCACACCACCAAGCCCAGCTAATTTTTGTATTTTCAGTAGAGACGAGGTTTCACCATGTTGGCCAGGCTGGCAGCGAACTCCCGACCTCAGGTGATCCACTCGCCTTGGCCTCCTAAAGTGCTGGGGTTACAGGCTTGAGCCACCGCGCCTGGTTTATGTTTAATTTTTGGAGGAACTGCCTCACTGTTTTCCATAGCAGCTGTGCTGTGTTACATCACTCTGGTTTTTAACTACAGGCCAATAGATTGTTGCCTCCCATCTCTTGAATGGCCTGGAGAGATAAAAAATCTGGCTGAGTGAGGATTAAGCAATGCCCATGCCCAGTGAGAATCAACCGCTGCTGAGGGTTTCTGTTTACAGACATAAAGGACACTCTTGGGGGCTCATCCTTTACTGATGTGTACCTCATAAGGGTACTTCATCACTCGGCTTTCACAAGCTAATTTTGAAGAAGTCTTCTGGAAATGAATAGATTCATTCTGCACATGAAGAAGCTGGGTGTAAAGTGGGTCATGCTGCAGCGTTGATGAGCTCACAGAACTCCTTTCTGGAAGTTACCTACCTAGCAACTTCAATGACCTGACTGAGAACCAGAGACTCAGGAGAAAGTAATAAGAGTGTGGCCTTCCTGGGCAGTCAGAACACACCACTGTTAGAGGGAGACAATTCGTTCCCACTTCTTGGTTTCAAAAGAGGGGATGATTCTCTCTACATAGCCAGCCTCTCCACCCCCATGACTTGCTCCTCCCTTAGTGACTTCTGATGAGTGATTTGGGGAGCCAGAACTGGGCATGTCTTTCTCATGCCCTCCCCCTCTTCTCTCTCAGGAGCCGGTTGGGCCAAGAAGGTGTGTCTGGGTGGCTCTTCTACTGCAAGGCCTCCAGTGTCAGGCCCCAAGTAGAGAGGCCCAAGGCTGCACATGGTGCCCCTGACCAAGTGGGTAAGTCTCTATTACTCTGGGGTCCACAGTGAAGAAGTCCACTTGCCTGCAGATATTAATATCAGTCACATTCCCAAATATCAGTTCATTCACACTAGAGGTGATCTTCTGAATTCCTTATGTTTGACTCTTCTGTCTCCCTTAAGTGCCTCAGAAAAGGATGTGTTATCTATGGGGACACCAAGTCTATGAATAAAGTTCTTGAACTTAACTGGAAATGGAGCCGCTCAGAGCTTTACTGCATGTTCTGTGCTCTTGGTCTAAGCATAATTCATTTACCTGGCACATAATAAGCCTAATAAACTCAGTTTCCCAGCCCACAGCAGAAACTAGAAGGGAAAATGAGGAATGAACAGAAGTAGGCACAATAATGTAACAAGACCTAATAAATGATGGCTGAAGTCTTGGGAGAAGTAAAACTAGAAAAAAGAAAACGCGCCCATAAAAAAGCAAAGGCACTTCTACGATTATTTTCTGAGACACAAATACACCTCAGTTATGTCTGAGGCTATCACTACAATAGCATAATATCTAGGATTACAAAGAAAATGGTCTGTGATATTCAATATACTGTCAGAGAAGGCAGGGACATTTAAAACTATCCCATCAATGTGGTTAAAGTAAATTGAGTTTTCCTGCTTAAAGGTTAAGTTTCAAATAATTTGGAAAATGTTTTTACTCAGAATGTGTGGCCTAATAAATGAGGCATTAATCTGCCAAACATAACACTCACACTCAAGTTTGACATTTATATGCCTATCCGAGAGTGCTGGGATGATTGTGCTGTATGCCAGAGCATTTCCTCTGGCTGTGGGGAACTGCTTAGTCTGGTTATTTATGCCATCCGTGGGCTTTAGAACCTCCTACTCAAGCTGCTGGAAGGCTGACAAGTTCTACAACTATTTGAAAACCACAGGTTCATCCAAAAAGATAGAATTCAGACTGAGCAATATGAGTTGTCTTATCTGCTTCAGAGATAACAGAGATTCTTTTCTGTTCATCCATTTTATCAAATTAAGAGAGAGCACCTTTGTCCATCTGGTCATCCATCCCCATTCATTCGTGCATTCATTCATTCATTCCTTTCACAGGTAAATGTTAGTATCTTGTCTCTGCCATTCAAGTATGACTCTTGGGTCCTATTTAAGTAAGTTATAATTCCTTGAGGGATTGAGGACAGGCATGTATACAAAAAAAAGCACATGATAGAGAAGTGCTATCATTTCTTTGCATTTATATATGTGAAGGGAGTTACAAGTTTTCAGATTCAAAATAATATTTCTTACATATTTCATGCATTTCTTTATGAAAAAATAAACTAAACGAATTTAGTATTTTATCAGAAAATCTGGAACTTGTGATTATATGTTGAAAACTAGAACAAGCCCAGCAAAAGTTTGGATCACAGGAATATAGGCCAAGAACCCCTGGACATAGATGTGTACAGAACGCATCCTGACATACAGGAACCTGCCCCCCACAGGTTATGGACAGGGGGTCTCCATGCAGCTCCCCTTAGATATAGGCCCCCCTTGCAAATACCTGTTTAAAAATGATGAGGTAGATGGAATCAAAACATTTGACAGTTTCTCAAAATTTAGCTCTATGTGAACGTCTATCCTGCAAAGTAAGATGAACAAAAAAGTAGAATAGAACACTTTCTCTTAGGCCTGCTATTTGACTTTTGTTGGGTTTGCTGTCTGTTTCTTATGAAATCTGCTCTGATTTTGTTGAGCTCCTGGACCTCTTTCTTAGTGTGCAGCTTTGATGAGAGAAATTGATGATAGAGAGGTGGCAAGTGAGTGTCTGGACCATTAGGATGGTGCTACAGGGAATGGTAATATGAAAAAAACAGCCAAAGGTTAGAAAGTTAGATTTGACCATATCAGCAGAGTCATTAAAATGAGAATCATTGTAGACTTACTCACTTTGAAAATTATTTAAAAAGCTGCACCTTTCTCTCTTCTCTTCTGATAGAGAATATTGAATGGATAACTTAGTAAATGAATGTTTAGTTTAGTCAAGAAATTTGAACTCATGTTGTCATTTTCATTTTAAATGGCCATGGTAAGAATTAACATAATACTTATATTTTTAACATACACTGAGATAAATAGAATGAATCAATAAGTTTATACAAGACAAAGTTATGTCAACTTCAATGCAATGACAAAATCAATCATAAATTTGTACTGAGGTTGTGTTGGAAATCCATGTCACATGTCTCCTAATAGAAATATGCTATTTAGAATTAAAAATGAAAATTAAATATTATGAATGTTTATTAAATATAACCCATACATGATCAACACTATATTTTATATATAATCTAAATCAAGACTGAATACTTATTTTTCATAAGGAATTTTGGAAATAGTTTTGGCTTGACAAAGTCACAAACTTACTACTAAAATGTCTGAGTTCATTACTACCAAGTTCCTTGACTCTGTTTATTAAGTGCCCTCAAACCCAAATGATACAGAAAATGATGAGTGTCATGAACTTTCAAGCCTGTATCAATTAATGTTCAAATTTAATGAAGTATATTACATTTAATTTTAAGCAACATTCTTCAAATTCAATTTTGTTAAAATATTAAAATCAGGTCTTAGGTTTAAGTCTTTGATCCATCTTGAGTTGATTTTTGTATAAGGTGAGAAATGAGGATCCAGTTTCATTCTTCTACATGTGGCTTGCCAATTATCCCAGCACCATTTGTTGAATAGGGTGTCCTTTCCCCACTTTATGTTTTTGTTTGCTTTGTTGAAGATCAGTTGGCTGTAAGTATTTGGCTTTATTTCTGGGTTCTCTGTTCTATTCCATTGGTTTATGAGCCTATTTTTATACCAGTAGCATGCTGTTTTGGTGACTATGGCCTTATAGCACAGTTTGAAATCAGGTAATGTGATGCCTCCAGATTTGTTCTTTTTGCTTAGTCTTGCTTTGGCTACGCGGGCTCCTTGGTGATTCCATATGAATTTTAGGATTGTCTTTTCTAGTTCTGGGAAAAAATGAAGACCTGAAATCATAAAAATCCTTGAAGATAACATTGGAAAAACCCTTCTAGACACTGGCTTATGCAAAGACTTCATGACCAAGAACCCAAAAGCAAATGCAACAAAAGCAATTGTAAATAAGTAGGACTTAATTAAACTTAAAAAGTTTTTGCACAGCAAAAGAAACAATCAGCAAAGTAAACAGACAACCCACAGAATCAGAGAAAATCTTCACAATCTATACATCCAAAAAGGACTAACATCCAGAATAGGGAACTCAAACAATTAGCAAGAAAAAAAAAAAAACGATCCCATCAAAAAATGGGCTAAGAACATGAATAGAAAATTATCAAAAGAAGATATACAAATGGCCAACAAGCATATGAAAAAATGCTCAACATCGCTAATGATCAGGGAGATGCAAATCAAAAACACAATGCAATGCCACCTTACTCCTGCAAGAATGGCCATAATCAAAAAATGAAAAAATAATAGGTGTTGTCAGGGATGCAGTGAAAAGGGAACACTTCTACACTGCTGGTGGGAATGTGAACTAGTACAGCCATTATGGAAAACAGTGTGGAGATTCCTTAAAGAACTAAAAGTAGAACTACCATTTGATCCAGCAGTCCCACTACTGGGTATCTAGCCAGAGGAAAAGAAATCCTTATATGAAAAAGATACTTGCACATGCATGTTTATAGCAGCACAATTCGCAATTGCAAAAATACGGAGCCAGCCCAAATGCTTGTCAATCAATGAGTAGATAAAGAAATTGTGGTGTATATATTTACCATGGAATACTATTCAGCCATAAAAAGGAACGAAATAATTGCATTCACAGCAACCTGGATGGAATTGGAGACCATTATTCTAAGTGAAGTAATTAGGAATGGAAAACCAAATACCATATGCTCTCACTCATAAATGGGAGCTAAGCTATAAGGATGCAAAGGCATAAGAATGATACAATAGACTTTGGGGACTTGGGGGAAAGGGTGGGAGGAGGGTGAGGGATAAAAGACAACAAATTGGGTATAGTGTATACTGCTTGGGTGATGGGTGCACCAAAGTCTCACAAATCACCACTAAAGAACTTACTTATGTAACCAAACACCACCTGTTCTCCAAAAACCTATGGAAATAAAAAAAAAAATCATTAAAAAAACTAGAGAGAATATAAAAAAATAATAATTTAAAAATAAAATATTAAAATCAGTAATAATCATTTTTAAAGGAACAGTGAGATGAAAATGCGTTGCATTAATAACTTGTTCTTTACACATTCTGCTTAACAAACAAGCAGAAGCTGCAGTGCTGTGTGACCCATGGAAGGAGCAGTGGCCACAGCTCAAAGTGGGAGGGTCCTTAGAGGCTGGGCTAGAAGGGATCCCTGTGCAAGCTCCATGCCCACCTGCAGATTTTGCATTCCTTCTCTTGCCCAGTCTGCTAGTCAGCATCCTAGTAAGAAGTCAGATGTTGGTGTGTCTCAGAATCCTTCTTTCCTTCTATCCAACTGCAAATGTGTTTAGTTTGATTTTTGCAAAGGCCATACCTACCAAGGATCGTCCAATAGGTTTCTGCTCCATCCCATTCAGTCGTTTTCAATAAAATAGAAGTTCTTTTGGCATTTTTTTTTTTTGATAGAATCTTACTCTGCCACCAGGGTCGGAGTGCAGTGGCGCAATCTCGGCTCACTACAACCTCCTCCTCTCGGGTTCAAGCGATTCTCCTGCCTCAGCCTCCCGAGTAGCTGGGATTACAGGTGCCCGCCACTACGCCCGGCTAATTTTTCGTATTTTTAGTAGAGACAGGGGTTCACCATGTTGGCCAGGATGGTCTCAAACTCCTAACCCCATGATTCGCCTGCCTCGGCCTCCCAAAGTGCTGGGATTACAGGCGTGAGTCACCGTGCCTGACCTCTTTCGGCATTTCGAGCCTAATAATTTCTCATTGTGTAAGATGTTTAGCTTCTCTGGCTCCCATTGTTTTAATGCTACTAGGACATTTAATTTAAATTACATTGTGATAGTCATTGAGATAAACCCAAAAATGCTCCCAACAAAATTTGTCAATGCCCCTTGGGGGAAGTTGTTACTCCCAATTTAGAACCAGTGTGCCTACTTCAATATAATATTTACAAGTGGGCATTAACATGCTGTAGCAAAGGTCACTAAAATCATGGACCTCATCCACTAATATTATATAACAGTCACCCTCCTTCTTTAGCCCAGGGCTTCCCAATCTTGACACTACTGACATCTTGGGCCAGATAGTTTTTTGCCGTGAGGGGCTACGTAGGTGCTATGCACTGTAGGACATTCAATAGCATCCTTAGTTTCTACATACTAGGTGCAGTAGCAATCCCTCCAGTGGTGACAACCAAAAATATCTCTAGACAGTCCCAGAGGGGGTGCAAAATCAACCCTCCCCACAGTTGAAAATCACTGCTTAGCTCAAAAATGTATTAAAGTGTACCAAGCATAGAGATAAAAGAAACATAGTCCCTATACATACCAAGTTCAAAAGTCAAGCATGAGAGTAGATGTATAGAGTAGAATTCCAAAGTACAGTAGCAAGTGCTATTGTTCAAGTAAATCAGGTGTGCCTAAATCAGATTGAGAAATGGGGGTAGCAGACCAAGAAAACTATTTCAGAGAAGTCACACATTTGAAAACTATAAAGCATGCTGAGAAAAGCTAGGCAGAGGAAACAGCACGAGAAAAGCAAAGGGCCTTCCAGGAAGAGCAAATAGTTTGGAATCACAGACATGGGGTATTTGAAGTCGGAAGCAAGTGATAAGAAATGAAAGATCTTGACATTAGGCTTAGGACTTTGATCTTCATGATGAAGAGCACAGAAGGCTAGCGAAACATAGAAGCAAAAAGTTGGTATCTACATTTTACAAACTCACCCATGTAGATGGACAGATGGAGACAGAAGTAGAACCAGCAATGAGGAGATGAGGAAGGGGCAATCTGTTTCATGGAACTGTTGCAGCGTTTGATGAAATTACATTTGTGAATGCACACTGTGAAACATGTACTGATTTTTCTATAAAATCACTTCAAAAACAGTAAAGTGTGATATAAATGCAGACAGAAACTATTCCCACTATTATCCTATGCTAGTATTAGAATTTCAAAACCATTTCTAAAAGGAAGCTCTGAGACCACTAGGATTAATGGCAAGATTGTTGAAATAAATGAATACTCTCTCTTTGATGGAGTCTCGCTCTGTCACCCAGGCTGGAGTGCGTGGCGAGATCTCGGCTCACTGCAACCTCTGCCTCCTGGGTTCAAGCAGTTCTCCTGCCTCAGCCTCCTGAGTAGCTGGGATTACAGGTGCATGCCACCATGCCCAGATATTTTTTGTGCTTTTAGTAGAGACGGGATTTCACCATGTTGGCCAGGCTGGTCTCGAACTCCTGACCTCAAGTGATCTGCCTGCCTCAGCCTCCCAAGGTGCTAGGATTACAGGCATGAGCCACTGCACCCAGCTGGAATAAATGAATACTCTTATAAGGTGATATTGAAAGGAAGTAACACATGTTAAGTTGCTATATTTTTATTTTAAAAAGTATTTACACAAAACAGTGTGGAACTTCTTCAAAAAATTAATAGAATTAACATAGGATCTGGCAATTCCACTTTTGGGTATACATGCAAAATAAATGAAAGCATGGTCTCAAAGAGATAGTCATACCCCCATGTACATAGCAGCATTATTTATAATAGACAAGGGGTGAGGCTGGGCTCGGTGGCTCATGCCTGTAATCCCAGCACTTTGTGAGGCTGAGGTGGGCGGATCAGGAGGTCAGGAGATGGAGACCATCCTGGCCAACATATGGAAACCCCGTCTCTACTAAAAATAGGAAAATTATCTGGGCATGGTGGTGTGTGCCTGTAATCCCACCTAATTGGAAGGCTGAGGCAGGAGAATCTCTTGAACCAGGGAGGCAGAGGTTGCAATGAACCCAGGTCATGTCACTGCACTCCAGCCTGACGACTGAGCAAGACTCTGTCTCAAAAAAGAAAAAAAAAAAAGAAAAGAAAAAAAAAAAAAGACAAGGAGTGCAAACAACTCTAATGTCTTTCAACAAATATTTGAATAAACAAAATGTGGTTGGTTTATGCATACTACGGAATATTATAAAGCCTTAAAAAAGAGAGAAATTCTGATACATGCTACAACATGAATGAACCTTGAGGATGTTATATTAAGTGAAATAAGGCAATCACAAGAAGCAAATACTGCATGGTTCCACTTATATGAGGTACTCAGAGTATTCAAACTCATAGAGACAAAAAGTAGAATGGTGGTTGCCAGGGTCTTGGGGGAGAGAGAAATGGGGAATTATTGTCTAATGGGAATGGAATTTCAGTTTGGGAAGATAAAAATGTTCTGGTGATGAAATGTAATGATGGTTGTGCAACAGTGTGAATGTACTTAATGTTGCTGAACTGTACACTTAAAGGTGGTTATGATGGAACATTTTATGTTATATACATCTTTTCACAATTGTTAAAGTAATTATTATTTTATAACACTTTGGATTATGTGTGACATTTTTCAACTGAGAAATATGAACAACCAAATCACTACACTGGGTCCTGCTGTTTGAATATGGAGGTTAAGAAATAAGCAGAACCAGTTCCTCACAGAGTCTGTGATTTCCCTTCTAGAATATCTCTCAAGTTCAAATTTCACCCACGCAATGTGTTCACTGCCCAGAGTAAGCTATAAGCAGAAGTCCCAAGTTGTTAGCTGGATCATAAAGATGATCAAGCTCCATGTTCATTTAGCCTTTCAGGTGCTCAGCAAGTACTGTTCCATATTCTGTGCCAGACACTGTGCATGGCACTTTGGGGTAGAGCTGTGACTTCAACAGGCAAACATCTGTCTTCAAGGAGCTTCCAATATAGCACACACTAGTGACAACTAATTTTAGAAGTAATTTACTTTTGCCCAGCAAGGGAACCTAACCTAGACTAGAGTGTCAGGGAATAATCCTTCAAGAAACTGGTATTGAACTTGAGCAGTGAAAGTGAACTGGAGCTAACTCAGAAAGGTGAGCATGGAGATTCCAGACAATGGGCCAAAGTGTGCAAAGGATACAAATCAGCATTAGAGACACAAAGAAAGCCTGTGCAGCTGACTGCCTGGGTGGGAAGGCAGAAAAGAAGAAAGGAGTGGGATGAGTCTGGGAAGGTGGGACGGTCAGATGACACACTGCTGAGCCCTTGAGGTCCTCCTTCAATCCCTCATGGGAGGCCTGGAGTGGCCTGCTAGCCAGTCTCCTCTCCTCTGCTCTACAGCTTTCAGGATAGTGTCTCTCAAGCACCATTTTAATCACATCACTGCCCTATGCAAATACCTACAATTAATTTTCTCCAGCACTTCTTAGGCTAGTTTCAAAGCTTTTCATGGTCAAGACCCCTTCAGCTTCCAGGATTCTTGGTCATTGCATCACAGGAGTGTGCTTGCTGTCCTCTACCATGGGCAGGGCCACAGACCAACATGGCCTAAGGGAGTAAACACCTAAATGGGGAGATCAGATTAACATCGGTAAAGTAGTATTTAAACACTACAGAGGGGTGTACAACTGAAGGGCTCACTCGGGTAAGCTGTCCTATCTTGGCGTCAAGTCAGTCCAATTAGAGCAGGTGGAGAAAACCAAAGAACAGGGGCTGCTGTTGAAGGCTCCAGAGGTCCCTGGCTTCAACTGTGATGCAGAAGTTGGATAAGACATGGAGGAGAATGTGGAGGAGGGCACCTATCATTAGCACAGATGCAACAGGCGAAGCCAACACGGTGACTTAACTCTCCACGGGAGAAAGGAGCTCATGAAATACAGAGACAGACTTGAAGAGAAGACCCAAATTTAAGGAAAAGGGGAAATGGAACGAAGCAAAGAACACCAAGAAGCAATGAATGACTAGTGAAAGATGAGGAAAGCCTGGATACAAACTTATTTTCAACATTACTGATTATGTTTATCATTCTTTATTGATTAGTTAATTAGTAAAGGGTTCAGTGTAAACTATGTGTTAAGCACTCTGATGTCCAAATCAGCTATTATCTGCACCACTCATAGAGAGTTATCACACTTTTATGGATTCTATTTCAAGTAATTATAAACTCCCCGAGTCTACTCTTTGTGTCTACTGTTTGTGTGCGCACAGTACCTGACAAGCAGTCAACACTGGGCCGTTTCTTGGCTGCAGCAAGCATGTTAAGCCCTGGCCTCCCACACACCTATTTTCAAGGTCCACGAACAGTGGCAAGGGCAAACTGTGCCTGCCTCAGGAGCCAACAGAGCCAAGAGGAGGGCAAGTCTGCAGAGAAGATGCTGACTCACAGCAAGGCATCAAGGCCCCCAACCTGGGCTGCTGCTTGATAGGCCTGTCTGGGGACTCTTGAGATGAAAAATGCTGGAGGAGAGAGAGGATCCTGCAGCAGTGACATCATGTCAATGGGACAAGCGCCTCCCAAGGTGCTTTATCACCATGATGGAAAGGGGGTCACAAGCCCTAATCTCATGGGTCACAGGGAGGAAATGTCTTGAGAACTGTGCCTGCTTGATGGGGATGGGCATTTCTGTATAGGGGAGTGGAGATTTCTAGAAAGGTTTTCTGATGAGCAAGGGACGGGGTCAGATTGTATGTCTCTTCCTCAGTGTCAGCTCTGATTCTGCAGTTCTTTCTTCATAGCTGGAGACACTTGCCCTCAACTCAGTCCCATGCCAGAGTCCACCACAATCTAGTTGGAGGCCTGTGAGCAAGTCCTGTTGCTAACATACCATCTACTCTGGGTGGCAGAGAGGAGCCCTCTGGCATCTAGTTTTAGCTTCCTCTTTACAGTATCATTTCTCCCCTTTCTGTAGGATGCACCCCACTCCTAAATGCATATCATTGTATGATGATCTCACTGGGGCTCAAATTGAACATACTCGGCCAGCATCTATAAGCTTATTCTGCTATCTTTTTAACATGACCCTAGTATTCTTCAATAATTCTTTACTTAAAGACTCCTCTTGTTCATTTTCTTGCCCAGACCTGGAATAAACCATTTTTTCCAAAGAGCTCTAGTTTCTTTTAAAAGAAAATGGAATTCAGAGACTAAAATCTGAGTTCTAGATTTGTCCATTCTCATTGGGTTATCACTGATTCTAGGTTTCTCAGTAGAGCTCAAAAATATACATATTTTTAAAAACAAATAAGTCATGATTTCAGAATGACATAGCTATTTTTTTTTTTTTTTTTTTTGAGACAAGGTCTCACTCTGTTGCCCAGGCTGGAGTGCAGTGGCATGATCATAGCTCACTGAAGCCTTGACCTCCCAGGCTCAAGTGATCCACCTCAGCCTCCCAAGTAGCCGGGACTACAGGCATGTGCCACCATACACAGCTAATCTGTGTGTGTGTGTGTGTGTGTGTGTGTGTGTGTGTGTAAAATATTTATATATATGTGTATATATATATATATATATATTTTATTGTAGAGACAGAGTTTCACCATGTTGTTCAGGCTGGATTTGAACTCCTAGGCTCAAGCAATCTGCCTGCCTCAGCCTCCCAAAATTCTGGGATTACAGGTGTGAGCCACCACCCTAGGCTGATATTTATAATTTTAAAGATTACAAGGTTCTAAGTAAGTCCTTTGATTTTGTATTTGTTTGTTTTCTTTTATTGCTGAAATCCTTATTCCTAAATATCATAACATGATTTATTATTTTCTTTACCCTGTACTACATATATAATAATTCCAAAATGTGTATTAAATCTTATTAATAAGCTTACTGAATGCAATTTAAGATGTCTTTGTGGCTCTTTTGCCTTTATGTTGTATCAGGAGGCCTAGAAAGTCATTAAAGTCATATGAAACAGATTTTGTTTGGTTATGCCATCAATCTATCAAGGTTCATTCCTCATTTCCAGCCCTACTGCCTTCACCTGTTCTTTACCTCCTTCTATAGGTAAATATGTTCTTATTAATGTTTTATCTTTTGAATGTGTCTTTTTGAAACAGAATTAATTACAGGTATGCTTCATCTTTCCCTCCTTTTTAGTCTATATATGTCTTCTGCTTTTTTCTCTTAACAGTGTTATCTGGAGATCCCTCTACAGCAGTCTATTTTCTCACTCCTTTTTTACAGCTGTGTACTACTCTACTGTAGGATGTACCTTAATTCATTAAGCCAATTCCCTCTCAATGGATACCTGTTTCTAGTCATCTGCTATAATAAATAGTGCTTCAGTGACTCACTTTGAACATACATCCCTTTGAATTCTTGAGAATGCTTATTTATTTAAACCACATTCCATATTACCTTTTTTTTTTTTTTTTTTTCAGACAAAGTCTCACTCTGTCACCCAGGCTGGAGTGCAGTGGTGTCTTCTCAGCTCACTGCAACCTCCGCCTCCTGGGTTCAAGCGATTCTCGTGCCTCAACCTTCCGAGTAGCTGGGATTATAGGCATGCACCACCATGCCCGGCTAATTTTTTGTTTTTTTAGTAAAGACGAGGTTTTGCCATGTTAGCCAGACTGGTCTCGAACTCCTGACCTCAGGTGATCCACCCGCCTAGGCCTCCCAAAGTGTTGGGATTACAGGCATCAGCCACCGTGCCTGGTCCTCTTCTACTGATTCTTATTTATTCCTAGAGCCATGTAAAAACGGTAAGTCTTATGAGGATGAGGCCAGGTCTGTCTTATTCTCCATCACACCCTCAGCACCCAGCTTGGTATCCAGCAAACAGCTGGTCAAAAATATTGGTCAATAAATAAACATTTACGATAGTAATTTTATATTACATCTTTTTTTCTCAATTCAGCAAATTGTACAACCTTTGGAAGTTATTTGGCCTTTGTAAATCTGTTTCTTCTGTGAAATGAGAAAAATAATTCTTAATAATATTTTTACAAAGATTAAGCACAATAAGTATAAAATAATTAATACCCTGGCACATAAAAAGCACTTAAATGTTCACATCTCTCACGATCATCACCATCATGATCATCATCATTATCTATTCATCATTCATCAACAACACAGAATAATAAATTCAGATATGCTGTTGCAAGAAGGAGCAAAGTACAACAGAGCAACACAGCAAGTGTTTTATTGCCTGTGTACACAGTCGGAGGGGTTGATATATAATAAGAAAAAGTATTTCTGAAACAAGCCAGACAACCGTTTTCTGAGTGAAATATTTGTGTCAGGGATTACTCAGGGACATTTCTTATATTCAGGAATTTTTCTTCTTCCCTGGTTATTAAGTATCTAATTGTAGTCTTGAAAACAGAAATAACAAAAGACAAGTCAGCCTAGAAAGAGGTGTCTATTGAAAGGGAACTATATCCCAATGGGCTATTAGTTATCTGGCATTTCTTCTGAGATGGTAAAGACTTGGGGAAAGAACTGAAACACACAGTAAATCCAATCTAAATGTTTATATCAGAGACTAAGAGATAAGAATAAGAAATGCGTAAGGTCCTTCACAGTCCAAAGCTTCTATATTTCCCTTCTATACTTAATATCAATCAGTAACAAGAAATGAGGTAAAATTTATTTTTGCCTGTTTCAATGGTCTATAATTTTTTAAAGTCCAAGTTTCCCATGACAGAAAAAAATTAACTTATTATATAAGTACCACAAGGAAATACATAATTGCTACATAAATAATAAAGGTTATCTTGAAAGCAATGGCAAATTGAACTTCAAGGCAAGCCAATTCCAAGAGTAATGTCTCTGTTTTTCAGCCCCATTTTTAAAGATCTGGATTCTGGCCACAACCTTGTGGTGAGTCTACTGAAATGGGTCTGACCACAGTCTGTAATATGCACTACCAAAACTGTGCCTTCCCTTATGGAGTTAGATTCCATTAATGCAGAGTGATTAGATTATCTGCTATGTATAAAGCACCATTCCAAGGACCAGTGGGGATTCAAATCACAGCCCTACTCTCAAGGACGTTCTGATCTTGAGGGAGGAATAAACCCCCTTCACTCCAAACCTCTCTCCAGATAGTGTGCCCTTTTTCTGCTCCCTGCTTGAAAGAACTGTGTCTTCACCTCCCATTGCCTCTTAAACCCACAGCAGTCTGGCTTCTGCTCCCCAATACACCACTGAAAGTTTCTTGTCAATGTCTCTAAAAATAAAAAATAACCACAATTTCCTGTTTTCTCAGCAGCGAGCAACACAGTTGCTCACAGTGGAAATGCTCTCCTGGCTCTTCCCTTGTCTCCCGACGCCTCCTCTTTGCCCTGCCTCTGAGTGTAGCGCTCCTGGGGCCTCACTGTTAGCACTCTTTTCCCAATCTACACATTCTATTTGGGAAGTCTTACCCAGTCCCTTGGCGGTAAATATCATCTCTATGTTGATGATTTTCAAATCTGTATCCCTAGCTTAGATTGTTCCTTTAAACTCCCCACACCTATATCCAACTATCTACTCAACATTTCCACTTTGATATCTAAAAGGAAACTCCAAACTACTATGTGTAAAACTAGGTGTTCGATTTCCCTACCAACTATCCTCTTTCATCCTTCATCTCAGTCAATGGCACCTCATACACCTCTGGTTCAAACCAGATAATCAGGCATCTCCCTTGACTCCTCCCCCATCCTTATGCCTCTACCCTAAAAATGAACTGATCATTAAATCCTATCAAAATCTATCCACAATTCTCCATCTTTACTGCCACCACCATCTCTTGACTGGGTGACTGAAATAGACACCGAACCTCTCATTCCTATTTTTGTCCTGTCTTTGATCTATTTTCCATCCAGCAGTCAGAGAAACCTTTTGATAAAGTAATTCAGCATATCTTTTTATATGTTTTGTGAACTCTGTTAACGTTTTATACCTCTTGCTGGTATAAATTATTAAATCAGCAAGGATGGAGGAAAAGCTAAAATTATATAGCTACAAGTGAACCTAACTATATATCAAATGATAGCATAACCACAAAGATGAACCAAAAAATAATTGGAAAATAATTCATCTAAGTAACTTTTGAGCATGTTACTCTGGCAGTACATTACTGGTGATACGTATTCTAAAAATAATAATAATAATAATAACTTCTAAACAGTCTTGAACTTTTCCTTAAAGATTTGTCTATGGTGGTGTTATGGGAGTAGTAATTCATGTGTGTATTTTAGGACTAAGCAAATGATATTGTTGTGAGCTAGAGTTCTCACTGTGGGAGAAGGGAGATATAAATATGAAATAATGGAAGGAGAGGAAGAGTCCTTTAATATGGATTGGATTGAAGGTCTCAGAATAAACTTTAATTGATTATTCAATCATTGAATCTATAGATTGATCAATCTTTTAGCTGTATCTACTGAAAGGGGCTAGAGGCAAAGACAACTAGTAGCAACAAATGCAACTACTGCAGCCCTAGATTTTGGTTTCCAAATGTAATTCCCCACCAAAAGGATCATGGCTCCTTAGTGAAATGGCTGATTCTTCCAGGGCTGGGGCAGGGAAAGTACAAGCTAAGCCAGGAATATCTTGTTGGGCAGAAAGCAATAACGTGCTCACAAACTGATGAGGATATATCCAAGAAAACTCAGGATGTGCATGAAGAAGGTCTCACTTGCCAAATTTTTGATCATTTGAACATCAAAAAGAATGATGATAGGAATAAATTATACTCCCATTGAATTAAAAAATGAATTTATGGGACCACACTAAAAAGTGCAACAAAACTATGAGGATGGGGGAAAAAAACTCTTCTTTACAGAAGAGTACCAATTAAAAAAGGTAGGAAGAAAATTAGAAAATTACCATTTTGCAACCACCATTGTAATAATTATTTTAGTCCAGAATCATCAATTTATGCTATAACTATTGGGTGAAAGACTTTTGGAAATACAATATAAACAGTCTCCAGGTTTCACTCCACAGATTACTCACTAAACACAAAGGGGAAAATTGGTAATTTTACAATAGGGACATCTGGCTGACACTACCTTAACCAATGATGCGGGTTGGGGAGAGGTGGGAGAATTCTGTCCCTCTGATGTGATGGATGACAAAGGCACAACACTGACACAGAGGCTTAGATAACTCATTTTAGAATAAGAACACTCGAGATAGGTGGCAAATAAAAGCCATGTTTGATCCTTGTTTGAATCTTGGATACAGAAAAACAAAACCAAAAACCCCAGCTCTCTAAGACATTACTGGCTGGCATAACTGGAAATTTGGATAGGAACAATATATTAGACAATACCATCATATGAATAACTTTTCTGGGTGTGATAATTACATGGGAGAACGTTCTTTTCCTTAAGAGACACCTGTTGAAGTTTTTAGGGGTCATGTGTCTTGATGTCTCCCATATATTCTTAAAGGGTACAGCAAAACTAGCCAGACTCTCACACACCTTAGAGCTTTAATACATGCTGTTCCCCTTGCTTGAAATGCTGTTTCTCCTCTACTCATCTTTGCTTGGCTAACTCCTACTCATTCATCAGACTTCAGATTAGAAGTTACTTCCCCCTCTGGGAAGCCTTCCTTAAGTACTCATGCCAAGATTCCATCTCCCATCTTTACTGTACAGCACCTGTACTTCCCCTACAGTAACAATTACCACTGTGTTATTCATGTCTGTTTATCTGTTAACTGCATGGGAGAAGACGCCAATCCACCTTGTTCTCCTGCTGTCTCCACAATATCCAGCAGAACATCTGGCACTCAGTCTGTTGTCATAGACATAAGTGCTCTCCAACAAACATGTCCAGTTAGTCTCTCAGGCACAGGGTAGAATTGCATTCTCCTTCCCCTTTGAAGTGAGGTGTGGTCATGCAACATTCCCTGACAAAGCAGTGTGAAGAGGAGAGGTATTTGCCATTTTCAGGCAGGAGCCTCCAGAGCCACAGCATGACACCCACTCAGTGTCCCTCAACCATAGTGACTGGTATGATCATCCAGGGTCACGGCGGGGGGATGATAGCAAGTAACGCTCCCAGTCAACCCAAAATGAAGACTCAAACAGCCCGTGTTCCTAACTACCTACAATGAGCAGGACCCCCTGCTAACCATACCCCTGACATCCCAATGGACCATGTTGGACATGTAGTATAAATAAAAAATAGGGCCGGGTGCAGTGGTTCATGCCTGTAATCCCAACACTTTGGGAGGCCAAAGTGGGAGGATTGCTTGAGGCCAGGAGTTTGACATCAGCCTGGGTAGCAGAGCAAGACCCCATCTCTACAAAAAATAAGAAATTAGCCAGATGTGGTGGTGCACGCCTGAAGTCCCAGCTACTCAGGAGGCTGAGGTGGGAGGATCATATAAGCCCAAGTGTTTGAGGTTGCAGTGAGTTACAATTATGCCACTGTTCTCCAGCCTGAGTGACAATGAGCCCTATCTCTAAAAAGAAATAATAATAAAATTAAAAATTAAAAATAAACTTGGTGGCCAGGCTCAGTGGCTCACACCTGTTATCCCAACACTTTGAGAGGCCAAGGTGGGCAGATCGCAAGATCAGGAGTTCGAGACCAGCCTGGCCAATATGGTGAAACCCTGTCTCTACTAAAAACACAAAAAATTAGCCGGGCGTGGTGGTGCATGTCTATAATCCCAGCTACTCTGGAGGCTGAAGTAGGAAAATTGCTTGAACCTGGGAGGCAGAGGTTGCAGTGACCCAAGATCATGCCACTGCACTCCAGCCTGGGCAACAGAGAGAGACTCCATCTCAAAAAAAAAAACAAACAAAAAACTTGGTAAAGCCAAACACATGTTTAGGTTGGTTATTAATTCAGCATAAGCTAGCACATCTTGACTGATCCATGTACAACTAATGGCATTAGGTTAAAAATCATCTGAAAACCTAAATATTCTTCAATAGTGACTAGTCAAATAAGTTGCCCTTTATAGAAATAGTGGAATACCATGCAGACATGAATAATGAGGAGGCTCTTTGTGTCATGATCTCCAAGATGTTCTGTCAAGAGGGACAACAGGGCTATGTATGCATAAATGATTACACATTTGCATAACATTTTTAATGAAAGTATTGACCAAGGAACCAAGGTAGGATGGATAAGAGATTCCAATGCAAATTTCTGGGACAAACAACAGACATTTCTAGATAGATTATGAGGATGAGTTACATGATCCTAAATTCCTTACTCAAAATGATGTAATAGAATTTAGAAAAAACGGTATATGAAGATTTTTGGAAAGGCCTGCTGGTGTGCAGCTAGTCCTGTGTCCCATCCTCTTCCTCAGTCAGAAGAGAAGGGCTTCAGTGGGACCACTTAGAAACGTATGAGTCCCCTGCCATTTGGGTGGGGGTAGAAGGCACAGTGGACCGCTGTCTGATTCCCTCCTAGAAAAGGTGAAAGATCAGAGACTGGCTGGCTAGCTGCTCTGATGGAGGTATGAGCTTGGCCTACCCTCCTAGAGTGCGGTGGGGAAAATAATATGTGGACATTGACATGGACTATGTGTGCGAGAATCTGTATAGATCTGCTTTAGATCATGTCTGAATGGGCTATGGAGCAGAGGAGACTGGAGCAGAAGAAAGCTGGAGGTGGACAGAGTAAGCAACCAGACAGGGCAAAGACACAGCAGCCCTCATCAAGACAAGCGCCAGAGAGACAAGGCTGGCAAGGAGAACGGGGTCTCTGAGGGTGTGGAAAGGTAGCTCTCCAGAGAATCAACTAGGGGCACGTGCCATGCTCTGAAAGCCCAAGGCCCCCTTACCACCGTGACAGTCAACAAAGAATCTTCCTGCTCTCCAAAGCCAAGGACATCAGAAACATCAGTCAACGCATGAGGGAGGAGGAGAGCAAGAAAGACTGTGCCATCCTCATGTCCCTTCCTACCTGGAAATGACTGGATGATGGTAGCTTTGATTATGCCATGGAACTGCACATTCTGCGATCTAAATCAAGTCTGTATTTTGTTGCTAAAAGCCATCATAAAATTTGTATAAGCTGTGATCTGAAGTCATGGGGCTTACCCATATTTTTATCTGGGATATGGGAAGAAAACTCTTGTCCAAGGCAAATTGAAAGGAACAGTGGAAGACAAATAAAGTTGCTTTATGATTACACTCAGGACCCCTTACATTCAAACTTCCACTCACATGTGTATAAAATACCACTGCAAGAAAACACAAGAGGCTGTGTATAGTGGTTCCATCTCAAGTGGGAAACTAGAAATAAGTGTGAGAGGGAAGTTATATTTTTATTATATGTCCTTTGTACATTTTTAGTGTTTGTATGTCTTCATGCCAATGTGCAAGGAATATATACCCATTGGTATGGTTTGGCTGTGTCCCCACCCAAATCTCATCTTAAACTGCAGCTCCCATAATTCCCACAGGTCATGGCAGGGACCCAATGGGAGGTAATTGAGCCATGAGGCAGGTCTTTCCTATTCTGTTCTCATGATAGTGTATAAGTCTCATGAGATCTGATGGTTTTATAAAGGGGAGCTCTCCTGCACAAGCTCTCTTGTCTACCACCATGTAAGACATGACTTTGCTCCTCATTTGCCTTGTGCCGTGACTGTGAGGCCTCCCTAGCCATGTGAAACTATGAGACCATTAAACCTCGTTCCTTTATAAACTACCCAGTCTTGGGTATTTCTTCACAGCAGTATGAAAATGGACTAATATGCCCACATTGTAAAATGACCTGTTAGAAGTGATATGGCTGAGCGGGTAAGAACTCCAATGCTTGGGCTTTAATCCTAGTCAGGCCATGACTAGCCATGTATTCATAAGCATGTTAACCTACCTCTCTTTGCTAGTTTCATTGACTGTAAAATGGGAATAATGATGGTGCCTCACTGGGGCACTATGAAGGTGAGATGATTTCTTTCTTTCAAAGCTCTTACAAAAAAAAAAGTGTCTGCCTCATATGTGCTCAGAAGCGTTGGCTGTGATTCTTACCTATTCCAATAATAGTAACATAATACAACTGTAAATGCTAAAGGAAGAAAATGCACCAGACAAAAAATGTGGAAAAATCTGAATACCATTAAAAGCGAGTCCATTTTCTTCTTGCAGAGGGCATAGGAAGGAGATTTAGAGAAGACGATATAGCAATAAGATACTTAATGTTTAAAATTTACCATTTAGGAGACCAAATGATTAAAGCCAGAAAATAATCAACTAGTAAGTATTAGCTTCTATACAAAAGAAGTAACACCAAGTGAATTAGATTGTTCAATTAAAACAAAAATAATAGGGTATTAAAGTATTAGACATTACCCTTGGAAAAAATACCATGTATCTGAGGAGTGAACCATTCAAAATACAACCAGTCACTAATAGGGGGAAATCTCAAGAAGCCCTGAGAAAGCTGGGAGTGGGGCAGGAGACATAAGTTTAACTACTAGAAAATTTGTCATGAACTTGTAATACCAGAATGGAAAGAAAAAACAAACACAGAAACACAACCTGAGGACAAAAATCCTGCCCGCAGACATGCATGTGTCTAATGGCAGAAAATGAGGATAAATGGGAGGAGTTGTGCAGAAAGAGAGCAACTGACTCAAGAAAAGAATTATCAATTTGAAAAGACTGCTGCCCCAGCAACAAATGAAGGTACTCCAGGAAAGCAGAGCCCTCCACACAGGCAAGCCCTCTGCACACGCCGTCCACAGAGTCATCTGGAGAAGCAAAAATTAAGAGACAACTGCATGGGATGGCATTCAGCCCAAATCTGGAGGGACTGAGTCTGTAGTTATTTTGGAGGCCCAGGACCCAGGAAAGATGCTTTTTTTTTTTCACTGTGAATATATATTTTTTATTTAGTCATTTTTGTTTACAATTGAAACTCTGGGAATTCAAAATTAACATCCTTGCCCGTGAACTTCTTATAGACACCAGAAAAAGTTTCAACCTTGTGTTCCACATTGTTCTGCTGTGCTTTGTCCAAATGAACCTTCATGAGCCGGCTGCCATCTAGTTTCACGCGGATTCTCTTGCCCACAATTTTGCTTGGGAAGACCAAGTCCTCAAGGATGGCATCGTGCACAGCTGTCAGAGTACGGCTCCTGGGATGCTTTTGCTTATTTCTTGTACAGCTTTTTCGAGTTGGCTTAGGCAGAATTCTCCTCTACGCGATAAAGACAACATGCTTCCCACTGAACTTTTTCTCCAATTCGCGTACTAGCCAGACTTGGATTTTCTGGAAAAATTTCAGTTGAGGAACGGGAACAAAGATTATGATAGCTTTCCAACCACCACCAACCTCAATTTCCTTGTCTGCCGTAATATTCAGCTCCCTGAGCTGAGTCTTGAGGTCCGAGTTTATCTCCAGCCCCAGAAGAGCCTGGGAGATGCCGGACTCGAACTCGTCCAGCTTCTCGCCATTAGGCTTCACAATGTTGGCGCTTGAACTGAACATGGCCTTCTCCTGGGGGAACTTGCCGAGCGCCGGCTTAGGAAGAGCAGAAGGATGCCTTTTAAGCAACTCCATGCTGCAGGCTCTTCACCTCAAATACAACTCTGTTTCAGGCAGGTGAGGGCAGGAGGCAGGAAGCCAGACATTCAGGTAAATTATGGAGATAGTGCAAAGGATCAGGCATCTCAAAGCAAGAATAAATAAGGCCCCCAGAAGTGAAAGGACCAAATATCAAGGTTCTGGGAGTCAAAGGAAAGAAAGCATGGACTATGTGATTCATTAACAGAGAAAGCCTTTCTTTTGAGGAAACTGGATATAAATGCTAGGACTGACTAGAACAGAGGTAACCTTTTGGGAACGGCAACATGCCAAGCAGTTCAAGAGAATAACAACAATCAAGTGGAATGGGCCAAGCCTGCTATGCGAGGCTGTGCAGGTTGCATCCTGCACAAAGGTCTCCTGCTGACAGGATTAAATGGGCCAGGGAAGGCTGCCTCTTTGGAGAGGCTACCTTTCCATAATTTACACAAAGTCATCTTATATGTTAAAAGTAGGAGAGGAAGTCTAGGTGAAGCCTGGGGGGGTGGGAGGAAAGAAGTAAAGGAGGAAGGAAGGGTGGTCAAAGAAATGCAAAACCTTAAATTCTACTCTCAAACCTCAATATCCAATTGGACCTTCATTTCTTAGGCCTCAGGAAGCCTTGTTAGGGGGTTAGGGGTGTGAAGGAGTAGAATAATCCAAGATGCCTAGAGCATGGGGCCCACAACCAGAGCTCCATGGCAACTTTCTTTAAAATGCATATTTTAATTTCTATCAAACTGTAATTTATTATGCAAGGTGAAGTATTTAGGAAGAAATAGACTGATGTGTGCAGTTTACTTTGAAATGCATCAAGAAAATAAAGTAGAATAAAGGATCGCTAGAAGGATGGACAAATGGATAGACAGGTGATAAAGCAAGTATAGTAAAATGTTCATGGGGTAAAATCAAAGTGCTATGTATATGGCTGCACACAGTAGAATTATTTCAGCTTTGTTCTATGTTTTAAACTTTTTATAGTAAAATCTTGGGAAAACATTGATTGAAAAAAGAGGAATCAAGATCTAAGAAAAAATAATGACATACCAGAATGGGAAATGGCTGCAGACACTCATAGAAACGTCACCAACTAGCTGTAATAACAATTAGAATGTGTTGGGTGCTTACTATTTGCCTAGTGCTATGCTAGTGCTTGACAGATAATCCTATTAATTATAATTATAGCAATTAAAAATGATGTAGGTCTTATCAAAGAAGGTCTCCAAGATTAAATTTTAAAAAGCAGAACTGGAAACAGAACAAGTCTGGCTAAAGTTAAAGGAAAGGAAACAGAAAGCTCCAGCCATAGAACAAAAGACAGGCTTTCTGTCCACAAGTGCGGAAGTGGCTGCCTATCCAAACATATATGCCAGGCCTGGAAAATCAAGTCTAATGTTGCCCTGCATGGGGTCTTGAAGGATGTGAAAGTTCCAACCCATTCTTCCCACCACTCAACTCTTCCTCTCCAGTGGAGTTGACCACAATGCCACTGGCATAATCATAATTCCACTGTAGGTGGCTCCACTGTTTCACAGCCTTCAAAGTGCTCTTATATGTACTATGTCAGGCAGCATAATGTCCTGGAAGGGCCAAAGACTTGGATGCTACAGGACCTCAGCTAAATGCTGAATTTTACCACTGACTATCTAGATGACTGTGGGCAAATACCTGACTCTCCCTGGACCTCAGTTGCTAAACCTATAAAATGAAAGTGTTGTCCCCATTTTACAGATGATTAAACTGAGGTCTGGAGAAGTAAGGTGACTTGCAAAAGGCCACACAATTGATAAGAGGAAGAACGAGCTGGGCATTGTGGCTCACGCCTGTAATCCCAGCACTTTCAGAGGCCGAGGTGGGCAGATCACCTGATGTCGGGAGTTGAAGACCAGCTTGACCAACATGGAAAAACCCCGTCTCTACTAAAAATACAAAATTAGCCAGGGTGGTGGCGCATGCCTGTAATCCCAGCTACTCCGGAGGCTGAGGCAGGAGAATCGCTTGCACCCGGGAGGTGGAGGTTGCAGTGAGCTGAGATTGCACCATTGCACTCCAGCCTGGGCAACAACAGCGAAACTCTGTCTCAAAAAAAAAAAAGAGGAAGAATGGGAACTGTGTCTTTTGACATGAGGCTAGTGCTCTCAGAACTTACAGAGGCCAGAATCATGCCCATATGCCCCTGCTATAAAGAAAACTCTGCTCTGAATCTCCATTAATTATCATCTCAAAAGAATAAAGACAAAACACATGTAATAAGTGACAATTTACATATCTCTCAAGACTAACCATCTTTCAGTTTGTCCAAAAGAAAAGGAGGTTGAATGGGAACTGTGTATTTGACATAAGGCTAGTGCTCTCAGAACTTACGCAAGGCCAGAATCATGCCCTTATGCCTCTGCTGTAAAGAAAACTCTGCTCTGAATACTCTTTCCAAGTTATCCAAATTGACTTACTGTTTTCAGTTGTACATTTCCAAACATTTCTCACAAATATATACATAGTTTATAAATGCTAATTAATCACTATTTTCCACATTATCACCCAGATCTAAGTACATTCTAGGGATTAGAAATAAATTTGCCTCAACAATTAATAATAAAAATATTTAAAATACCCAAAGTATCTGTTATATTAAAAAGTGGATCCTTTCAATAGTGAAACTTTCTTTCTTTCCTTTTTTTTTTTTTTTTTTTTTGAGATGGAGTCTTACTTTGTCACCCAGGCTGGAGTGCAGTGGTGTGATCTTGGCTCACTGCAACCTCTGCCTCCAGGATTCAAGCGACTCTCCTGTCTCAGCCTTCATGAGTCACTGGGATTGCAGGCATGCACCACCACGCCCAGCTAATTTTTTGTATTTTTAGTAAAGACAGGGTTTCACTATGTTAGCCAACCTGGTTTTGTGCTCCTAATCTCAAGGGATCCACCCAATTTGGCCTCCCAAAGTGCTGAGATTACAGGCATGAGCCACCGCACCCAACCAAAACTTTCTTAAACATGTTTAAACTAAAATTGTAAAAAAAAAAAAACAGAAAAGTTCACAGAACTTTGACTAAGCCCCTGCTGTCAGTAAGCAGTCAGGTATCTTCTTGGAACAAATGCTTGTAAATAAACAAATTGAAAAAGGCATTAACAATCACAGGCAACACTGAAGTGCAGAGGAATATATTTAAGCAACAAGATCTGAAGAACAAAGCCTCCATTGGGGAAGAGGGCCTTTTATTTCAAGGGCACTTTCAGAAACCAGAAGACCAAAGCAAGAAAAAAATAACCTGTCATGTTTTTAATGAGACAGGCTATATATTAAAAAGTAGCATAACAGTAACTGCACCCACATACAATTATTCTATAATAAAGGCATGCTGGCATAGAGATATAAAAATTTGAGCACATCTGTTTTACTTTTTAAAGTCTGATATAAAAGTAAAATTATTTAAGGTCTCAGATTTTACTTTCTAAAATTTTGAGATTTAGCTGAAAATTACATTTAAATATCATCGAAAAGCAAGTTAACGAAGGACAATTTCCTACTCACAAACACAAGATCTAAATCAAGCTACTCAATAAAGCATAGTTAGGTAGAAATTAAGGGTTCTGACCATACGTAGACATCGAATCTTAAGTAGAGTTTTATAAAAATGAGCCCATATGCATAGAAAAAAACATCTGCAGGAACACAACATTAAATACGAATGTGGTTGTTTCTGAGGAGTGGGATCATAGGTGGAATATATATTGCTTTTATTATCAGGAAATATTCAAAAAGTATAGTGAGGTAGACTATTTAATGCTAGTTGGAAAAGAAAGAGACACACAAGTTAATTATATATGAGATCAGTGTTACCAAATGCAGAGCACTCTGCTATGTACAAGGAAAAACCAAGATGAATAAACAACATAAAAATCCATGCCCTCAAAAAAGCTTATGATCTAGACGTAGAAGTGAAATACACGTTCCAACAACTAAGTACCAGACAGAATTCGAAAAGTACTATTAATGCTAATAGTCTAACTACAGAATGCTGTAAAACTAATAGTAAACACAGAATGGTATAAGGTCAAGGGAGAAGAGAAATTAATTCTAGCTAAATCATTAAACATAAGGATGGAGAGATTTTAGAAGATGGGGAAGGAAACAAAAGGTCTATCTCTTACTGGGCACTCTGTGTGACAGGTACTAAGAAGTACTTTCATCTATTAATTCACTCAGTTCTCATATTCACCCTATAAGGGAGGTACTATAATTATCCCTGCTTTACAAACAAGGAAGGCGAAGCTTGCTCAAGCTCATACTAGGTCTAGTAAGCAGCAGAACCAGGATTTCACCCTGGTGAGGGCTGTGTTCCTCATGACTTTGCTATGCTGTCCCTCTAGGAAAAGGGAAAACACTGGGGCCCATAGGCTAAGGAAAAATGGGTTAAGAAAAATGGTGCACAAAATTAGAAAGAAGAAATAAACTTGCATTTATTGCAGGGTTTCCAAGCAGTTTCCGTATTTAATGCTTTTTATATACAATTTTGGTTAATTTTTCTGTGAAGTGGTGATTATGATGATCACATCCACTTTAATGATATGAATGCTAAGTTTTAGAAAAGTTCAGTATCAGACCAAACAGCTAATAAGTAGCAGAACAGAATTGTAAACCCAAGGCCTGGGTCCAATCTCAGGTCAAGCCAGACCTGTGGCTTTATATGTACTATCTCATTTAATCCCTAAAACAATCTGTAAATCTGGTACTATTACTTTTTCTCATTTTACAGATAAGAAAATGAAAAATGAGATATGGTAAATAACCTCCCCAAGGTCACAGAACTGGTAACCAGTATACCCAAAATTTAACCCAGGCTTCATGACTTCACACCCAGAGTTCTGACCCTTTGGATACACTGCCGGAAAAAGAGTAAAAAGGAACCCAATCACAAATGTCAAACTCGGAATCCATCAGTCATGCAAACTCATTGACGATTTTTGCTGTAAAAAAACATGATCAAATAATGTGTTAGGAATAAAGTCCTCCAACCGACATACCAAAATTAGATTCTTGGCATGTAAAGTTTAATAAGACATGGAACACCTTACCTGTACAGCTTTTCAAAGAAGGTAAACCATTGTTTTAATTACGTGTAATTTACCTAAGAAGGCCATCTATGTAGTTTTTCAGCAAGCACTCACTTACCATAACTCCACTAAAATGTCAAGCCCCATCTAAATGTTGTAATACTTTGTTTAGCATAAAGTACATTAGATTTATCCATTATTATATCTGCCTACAGATTTCTATACATAGTGGTGTAGAAATTACAATGTGAGTAATTGATAACTGAACTGCCTTCTCAAAGCAAAACAAGAAAGAAGGTGAGGGGGGAAAAAGGAGCCAATAACTGAAATGAGTCTGCTTTTTACATTTCGTTTTGCCTCTTGGCTACAATCTACAGTATTTCACACCAAACATTATCCCAAGCTACCCAGCTCTAAGGCCTAGAGTTACCCGCCTACAAAACAGGCTGCACGCTCCCTGCCACAAGCAGAGTGACTCATCCTAACATCCGGCATCAATTCTTAATGAGTCCCCGAGCCCCCGCAGTCCTGTCTACTTCTTTTCTTTTCCAGTGAATCCTCACAGCCCCCTTTCCCTGCATGTTGTCTGTCCCAAATTTCTGAAGCCCTTCCCCTTCCGTCTCTTAAGACTCTCTACGAACCTGAAATCCTGTGAGGCTGATGGCACGTCTGTGGTTCCTTTCCCCTTCTTCCCTCCATCCCCACAGCTCCCCGGGACCGGACCCTCCCCACTCACCAGGTGCAGGGCCAGGGGCAGCAGCAGGAGGAACAGCCACAGGTAGAGGTGGCAGCTGTTGGTGAACTTGCTCTGCTCCGGGTCGTGGTACCAGCCCCCGGTGAGCGCGGCCCACACGCCCTGCCGGAGCAGCTGCAGCACCTGGGACACCATGCCGGCTGCGCCCCGGGGCTGGTGAGCGCCCCGCTGCACCCTGCGCGCCCCGGCCGGATCCCCGGGCTCCCTCAGGTCTAACACCCGGGCCCGCGGGCCGCGCCCCCGCCGTCGCCGCCGCCGTCGCCCCCGCCGCCTCCTTCCACCCCACGGCTGAAGCTGGAGCTGCTCTTCCGCCCGGACCCGCGAACCGCGGCGCCGGAGCCGGCTGCTGCCGCCGGGCAGGTGAGCGCCATGTCCGAGGGAGGAACGATTTTCCCATCGTGCTCAGAGGCGGCTGCTCAGAGGATGCTTCCGAGGCTCCTCCCAGCGCCCGCCCAGGCCCTCCTTAGCCTTCGCTGGGGGCCAGAAGGATTTCTGTGAGTGCCTCCAGCCTTTTCTTTCTCTCTTTCTCTTTTTCTCTGTCTCTTTTTCCTTCCTCCTCCCTCCCTCTCTTTCTTTCTTCCTGCCTTCCTTCCTCTCTCTCTCTCTCTGTGTTTCTTTCTTTCTCGCTCTTTTTCTTTTTCTTTTTTTTTTTTTTTTTCCCTCTCCCCTCTTCCCTTCCCCTTCTCTCTGATCCTCCTATTAGGGGACGTGCAAGGGTGTTCTCATGCAGAAGGCACAGACCAGGACACGTTCCTTGTCCTTGTCCTTTTTTGCACCCAAATATTTACCTCATACAAGGTCCTGTCATACAGCACTCAAAGTAATTTCTTCTCCTGAGCACTTCCTGCACGACTTCATTCTCCTTAATTAAGGGCTGACTCCAGACGTTCTATTAATCTAAGCTCTGCCTGGTCCTCTGCCACTGATCTTCTGTCCTCCCTAACTGTTTCTCCTCCACTCCCTGTTGTCCAACTTCGTGGAGAAAGAAGATAACCACCTTCCTGATAAAATTTTAGGAGCTTCAGTTAGGCTCCTTAGTTTTTTATCTCTTTCCTTGAACATAATCCCAGGTATTTAACTGGCTATTTAGAACATTAGTCTAAATCTCTCTATGCTGTTTAGACAGGAAGACCCACTGGACAAAAAAATAATAATCTTTAAGCTATTATATATTTTATCATTTACAGTGGATACAGTTCAGATTCTCTTTTGAGAGTGGGTTTTGGAAAGGGAAGAGATAAAAGGAGCTTGTCTTTCTTTGGGATGAGGAGCGGAAGCCCTGTGTGAGCTAGAGCCTTAGGGAGAGACGAAGATTAGAGGGCTCCATGATTCCCAACATGGCTTCCCTGCGTCATCCTTACCTGGTCTATCCCAACACATCACACTCCTCTGACTTGTGTGCCTGCCTATGTCCTGGCCATGTTCTGGTCTGCAGCAGCACTTGCTTGTGGCTGCCCTAGTCGGGCCCAGTAAAGGCACACCAGCCTTCCCAGGCTGAAAGGAGATAAGGACAGGCCCATCATGAGGAGAGGGCCCAGGACATGAAAGGCCGCTGAGTTACAGCAAAAGCCTCACTATGGTGTGTCTGCCATCAGCTATAACCACTCTTCCTTCTACTTTACATTCGTCAGTAGGAATGAATCATCAAAATGGAATATGGCTGCTTTCTGTACTGGAAGAGTAATTTTTCTTAAAGACACAGCTTGTAAACAAATGGGCTTTTTTGTATATCTGCTCAAAATGCTTGTAACCTACCAGGTGCTGTATAAATGTTTAATGGATTAATCAACCAATCACCTCCACACTAAAGGAGCGCCATCACGTGCATGGGTACAGGAGGAAAGGTCATGCAACAGTCTGTTCCTACATGGAGGTTGTGCCCTTGTTCACTTGTCCTGATTCATCAAATATTTACTCAACACCTTCTGGGTGCCAAGCATTTTGCAGAAGACTAAGAAAGCAAATGTAAGTCAAATACAGTCCCTACCATGAAGGAGTTAACAAACTACAAGAGGAGGTAGGAAAATCAAAGACTCGCAATAAAATGTGCTGCCTGTTATCATATTGTAGAAATGGACACATATGCAGATATATGGAAGCACTGGGGCACTGTGCAGTGCAGAAGACATGTGCAAGTCTGTGAAGGAGGGGTGGTGTCAATGAGCACCAGGGAACTGGGTCTTAAAGCTAAATATTAGCTATCAAGGCATGTAAGTGTGAATAGTTCTCCAGGCACACATATATGTGGAAAGAGGGGCACGGCAATTTGGGGAAAATGTCAGGATAGTCTAACATGTCTGGAAGGTAGGGCTGGGAATGGGAGAAATGGAACAGTAGGAAACTTAATGAGATAAGCAAAGGTCAGTCTCCTGGGCCATACAAAGTTCTTCAGATCTTATCCTAGGCAATGGACAAGAACTGGAAGGCTAAAGCATGCATGTGACATGATCGATAGTACAGGGGCAAATGCTGAACACCTGAACCAGCAGGAAGGGACAAAATGTTGAGGGATCATATATGATCTTAAGGCTTAGAGATCAATTCAATGTGGAGATAAAGGGATAAGGAATGTAATGATTTTCCATTTTGGGTTGAGATGGCTATACTGTAAAACTAATCCATTTATAAGATATAGGAAGGTTAGCAGTGAAAGATGACTACACTGAATTTGAGTTGCTTAGGGACTTTGCAAGCCACCAGGGAGAGAATGTTTCTGAAGCTTAGGAGAGGTTTCTGAAATAGGATTTATACTTGAGAGAGATCAGCAGATAGTCTCATAAAAGGGGATGATAATGTCCCAGAAAATAATATAGTGAAGAGGGCTGTGAATTACAAGGATTAAACACACAAGCAGGACAAAAGAGGGAGGAAAGGAGGAAAATAAGGTGAATCTGATACTATCAAATAAATGGGGAAAGAACAATTCAAGAAGGACGTGATTAATAGTGTCAAGTGCCATAGAAGAGGCCAAGTACAAAGGTTGTTATTAGGACACAGCCATTAGGAGTGACCTAATGTGACAGCCTCAGCCATTTTGAGGATTGAAGATGATAAAGTGGGCAGGTGCCTAATTGTGTTGTATTGCAAAAGATTGAATGTGTAGTGAATGCAAAAGTAGGAGGCAAAGTCAGCTGCTCCTTAGGGGAGCCTGGCCGTGGAGGTGAGCGTGATCTAAATGTAGGTGCACGTGATCTAAATGTAGGTGCAATGGTCAAGAAAGTGTTTGTTTTGACTGACTGGCTTTTAATATTAAAAACTAAGTATGCTGGCCAGTCATGTTGGTTCACGCCTGTAATCCCAGCACTTTGGGAGGCCGAGGCAGGGGGATCACCTGAGGTCAGGAGTTTGAGGCCAGCCTGGCCAACATGATGAAACCCCGTCTCTACTAAAAATGCAAAAATGAGCCAGGCGTGGTGGTGTGCACCTGTAGTCCCAGCTACTAGGGAGGCTGAGAATCGCTTGAACCCGGGAGGCGGAGGTTGCAATGAGCCAGGATCATGCCACTGCACTCCAGCCTGGGTGACGGAGCAAGACTCCATCTCAAAAAAAAAAAAAAAAAAAGAAACACACAAACAAACAAAACTAAGTATGCTTCTTCTTTACTATGCTTTCCTGGCATCATTATCGCTTTCACTGTAATGCATATGTTGGAGACTCTAAAATCTTTATCTTCAGCCCTAACCTTTTCCTGAATTTCAGATTTAAATCCAGTTGGGTGCCCTTCTACCCATAGGCCCTCAACATGTTCAAATGTGAACTCACTGGCTTCTCCCTTACTGCGATTCCTCCCACTGTGCCTTTTGTATTTTGATCTCAGCTGATGAAACCACAATCCACCCAGTCAATTAGAACCAGGAGGAAACCTAAATTCCTCCTCTTCTCATCCTCCTCTCTCACTACCATATCCAGTCAGTGACCACATCTTATTGATTTTATTTCCAAATTATAATTAACTACATATGTTTGCTTTATCCCTGTTGCCACGACTTCAAATCAAATCCTCAGAATTTCTCCCTTGAACTATCAAAGTGGCTTCCTAATTCTTGTACCTCCAACTAAACCTTCTATACCAATGAAGGGAAGAAAGGAGCAACTCTAGGTTTCAAAGCATACATAAGTTTACACAGGAAATGAGAAAGCTGAAAAAGCAAACAAGGGATCAGACAAAGCAGAATATGCACCTACCACTCCTAGGACTGGAAGAACAGTGGGAACAAGTAGTATTGTTAGAAGCCACAAGCCAGAGGTTGGCGGCAAGAGATAGATCCATGGCAGGGAAGTCTGGAAAGAGCTGGAGCCTTGAGGACCTGCAGCGGCCACAAGTGGTACGACAGAAAGGGAATGGGGTTGAGTCGGGAATATGCAGAAGGGAGGAGCAAACATGAATACTCTGGTTTCTTCTCTCTTCGAGTCTTCCAATCAGCTGCCTGTCTCTTCCATTGGCTAAACCCACCTGGAAGTTATAGTACAGGGAAGCCTGGAAAATGTAGTTACCTATAATACAGATCACAGCATGTGAAAGGGAGGCCAGAGTGCTCTATATAAAATAAAAATCCAGCCTGATTATTCCTTCTTAAATTCTTTCCATCATATTCAGAAAACAACAACAACAACAGTCCAAATGCCCTCTACAGCCCTGCCCTCACCTAATCCCTTTAAACTCATCTCTGAACTCATCTCTGAAAACCCAAAGTGCTTGTACTTCTTTGCATACTCCATGTTTCTTCATGAGTCTGCACCTTGGCTGATGCTACTCCCTCAGCATGTTAACATATCTACACACATGCACATAATCTGGTGGGATTTGGAGTGGGATTGTATTGACTTTACCAATAAATTTTGAGAGAACTGACATCTTTTCAATATTGAGCCTTTCCATAATGAACAAGATATATCCTTCCTTTATTAAGATTGCTCAATAACGTTTCGTAGTGTTCCATGTAGAATTTTTCCACATCATTTTCTGGCACCCAGTGTTAGCCATGATTGAATTAGCTAGGGATGAGAGAAACAATGTAAAAGTTGAAATATTATGCAATTGAGAATAATTGGGATGGAAATGTTGAAATGATATGGGAACTAGAACAGTACTGCTTTGTGTTCAGAGACATATCCAGGCTTCCCTTGATAGGAGTTGCTTGCTAAGCAAAGTGTGTTTACTCTAGCAGCCCCTAGGGTGGGCATTCTGCCTGGAGAGAGAAGGGCAATGACTCAGCTGTGTTCAAGACACCACAACATAAACAGTGGGGTTGGGGTAGAGTAAGGTAGCTTTGCAGAGCAGTAAAATTCCCTAATGTGCCACAACATAAACAGTGGGTTTGGGGTAGAGTAAGGCAGCTTTTCAGAGCAGTACAATCCCCTAATGTGCTTGATTTCCCAAGGTCTCCTTCAGTACATCCCCCTGTCAATTACAACTCCAAGTAAACACAGATCTCCTTATGATCATACTAGCAGAGGATTGAGATATGGCTATGCCAAAGAGCAGACCCTCATGAGCATGTGAAGCAGTCTAGAGCCCTGGACAAGGAGTAGCTGACTAAAGTATCCACCCCAGCCTCTGTCTTGGTGTGCCCTGCCCACTGAGACTAGTGAAGAGGTGATCTTGCACCATGTAGCTCAAGAGAAAGCCCTCATCTGCCAGTTTGCTTTTAGTCCATGGGCCCCCAATGAACAGCTGGACTGTAAGCCATTCTTGCTCACTAACTTTATTGTGGATGAAAGGCTCTTTTGTAACCCCCTAGAGGGCTCTGAGTATAAGCAAGTAGGAGAAGTCATACCTGCTAGAGAAGTGAAATAGAGATTTATAAAATGTCTCACAGAGGTAATACTAGCTGCTAATCCTCATATATCTAGACTCTTATTTATAAATATTATACAAGCAAAATACCAAAAATTGAAAAATGTTGAAATAACTAAAAGTTCAAAGCTAAGTACTCTAAAAGAATGGCTCCCACTGAAATAGAAAACATAAAGAACACAAGAAAGGTCCTTTAAAATTATAATTGATATTCTTCAAGAGATTTGAGGGAAGAATTCATTGAGTAAAATAGCAGGCCAGTATTACAGGGAAGCAATTGGAAAGTAAAAGAGAATGTTGACCATTAACAGAGCTTGTGACTATCATATGCAAATGCTTTCCAAAAATAAAGGGAAAATGCTTGCCAACTCACTATATAAGGCAAGTATTTCCCTGATACCAAGGCAGATAAAGACATGACAGGAAATGAAAATTTGACCATGTATTATCCTGCCTTGACAAAAGCAAAAATCCTTAAAAACGTATTAGCAATCTGAGCCCAGCAACATATAAAAAGGATTACATACTATGACCAAGTAGAATTCATCCCAGGAATTCAAGATTGGCTTAATATCCAAAAATCAATTATATATTTGAGAGTAGCCCTAATCTGTGTGATGGAGGGCACCACAAATAGCTGCTACACTCTTATACACCCTTTCTCAGAGCTACTGGAAAATATGCTTCATTAAAAGGAATGAATATACTAAGAAAGATAAATTCACAGGGCCAAGGGAACAAGCTTTTTTTTTCTTTTTCCAGAGTCTTGCTCTGCCGCCCAAGCCAGAATGCAGTGGTGCAACCTCAGCTCACTGCAATCTCTGTCTCCTGGGTTCAAGTGATTCTCATGCCTCAGCCTCCTGAGTAGCTGGGATTACAGGCATGCACCACCACCCCTGGCTAATTTTTATATATTTTTTTCTGGTAGAGATGAGGTTTGCATGTTGGCCAGGCTGGTCTCGAACTCCTGACTTCAGGTGATGCCCCCGCCTTGGCCTCCCAAAGTGTTGGGATTACAGTGAACCACTGCGCCCAGCCAAGAACAAGCAATTGAAAAGAGAGAAAGAAAATTAAAAAACAATCTCCAGGACAACAGTTCACAAAACAGCAGGCCTAGAGAATAACCAAATCAGATGAAGCTTTGAGATAAATTTTGAATGTAATATCTTTAACAATTTTAGATCTAATTGATTTTTTTACTTCTTTTATCTTTTTGGTAAATATTTTTTTTCTAGGAATTTGTTCATTTGATCTAAGTATTCTACTTTATTGGTATAAAGTTTGTCATACTATCTTCTTGTGATTTAATAAAAATGTCTGTGCATTTTTATGCACAGTGGTCTGTGCCTTTTCATTCTTAAAATTAGTTATTTGTGCCATCTCATTCTTTCATGATTATTCATTAGGAATTTCTCATTTTATTTAGTCTTCTCAAAGAAAAAAATTCAACTTTTTCATCTTCTTTATCAAATGATTTTTTTAATTTTGTCAATTCATGTTCTTTCTGTTTCTTTTGTACTGTGTCTCAGCCTTATTTGTTCTACTTTTTCTATCTTCTTGAGATGGATGCTTCACCTGCATTTTTTTTTTGCTTCTCCTTCCATCATATATATATATATATATACAGTTAAATCTATACATTTTCCTCTAAGTATGACATTAGTTGCATTCTCCAAATTTCAATATATTTTACTACATTCAGTTCAGAATATTTTCTAATTTCCATTAGGATTCCTTTGACCTATAGATTATTTCGAAGTATATTGCTTCTAAGCATGTATAGACATATGTGAGCACTTCCTAATAATCTATATCCTCATTTAATTCCAGAGAACGTACTCTTAATAACTGTCAGACTTGATTTATGGCAAAGAATATGATTAGTTTTGTAAATATGTGTGTCAGCTTAAAAAGAATGATTTTTCGCACTCTAAAAGTGCAGAATTCTATAAATGTCCCCTAGTTAAATCTGCTAATCATTTGCTCAAATATTCTTCATTCTTACAGACTTTTTGTCTGCCTTTCTATCAGTTAATGACAGAAGTGTCATTCTTTTTAAGATTTGTCAAATACAAATGCAGACACACACAGTAGACCATATTCTTTAACATAAATCAAGCCTCAATAAATTTCAAATAATTAAAATTATTTAGAGTTCAGAGCACTTTCTACAGAACTAAGTGAGAAATCAGAGATCATTATAAAATCATATATAGTCCCAGCACTTTGGGAGGCCAAGGCAGGCAGATCGTTTGAGCTCAGGAGTTTGAGACTAGCCTGGGCAACATGGAGAAATCCTGTCTCTACAAAAAAATACAAAAATTTGCTGGGTGTGGTGGCGTGTGCCTGTAGTCCCAGCTGTTTGGGGGGCTGAGGAAGGAAGACCCTTTGAGCAGGAGAGGTCAAGGCTTCAGTGAGCCATGTTCACACCATGGTACTCCAGCTTGGGTGAAAAAGTGGGACCCTGTCTCAAAAAATCATATATGTACATATATATCTATAAAACTATATATACATATTATATACACACTATGTTAAGTTTTTATATCTTTCTGAAGAAATTAACCTTTTATAATCATGCAGAATATCTCCAGGAATTTTTTTTTATTATACTTTAAGTTTTAGGGTACATGTGCACAACGTGCAGGTTAGTTACATATGTATACGTGTGCCATGTTGGTGTGCTGTACCCACTCCAGGAATTTTTAAAATTTAAATTCTATTCTATCTGATGTTAATGCAGTCACCTCAGGATTCTTCTGGTTAGTGTTTATATGGTTATATATTTTTGTATCATTTTACTTTTAACTTTTCTGTGTCTTTATGTTATGTCTTTATGTTTGTTTCTTATAAGCAGCATATAGTTGAGATACAGTTTTTATTTGATCTGATAATCTTTGACTTTAATTAGAATATTTAGTCTGTTACATTTAATGCAGTTGTAATGTACTGGGTTTAATCATATCATGATTTTCAGTTTGTCTTTTTTCCATTTTTCTTTGCTTTCTCTTGGGTTCTTTGGAATGATCTATTTTTTATTATTCAATTTTACTAGCTTAAAAGTCATAAACTCTTAAAACTTTTTTAAAGGGGTCAGAAATATACAGTGATGCATTTCCAATAGAGGTGGAATTATACAGTGGACAGGATGGTCCTGTCCCCCAGGATGGTGTCAGCACATGGGGGACACATTTGAAGAAGTGGCACAGAGGAGCATGAGCATGGGGTAGTATTATTTTGTGTAGGAGTTAGAGGTAAAGCAAAGATCATTTATAATGATATGAGGATCTCACAGAACACAACTGAAAGAATGTGGAGGGGGCAGAGAAAAGGTACACTAATCCTCATTCAGTTAGCACAAAGAAGGGAAATACAGACGACAAAAAGACTATGTTAACGAGGAAATGCCTAATAGGTAGAATACTAAACCTTTACTCCAAGATAATTTGATATTTTCCCAAATGTTTTTAACTCTACCCAAGAGTAAGCATAAAAAATAAATTACATCTTTTGGCTCTTTTAAGCACATATTATAATTCAGACAGTGAAATGTGAAATAGAAAATGCCAGTTATTATGAGATGAATAAAGGGAGGGAAAAGAAGGAAGGGTCAGAGGAGAAAGGGAGAAAAACAAGCAGAGTGGCTTTTACTCATTTGTAGCACTAGGTGGCACCAGAACACTGCTTAGAATGTAGTAAAATAAAATACGTTATTGGTATTGCAAAGCAAGGAAGGATTTTAACAGGGCACATTCAATATTGCAGAAAGCTTGTTCCCCCAAATGACAGGTCTGCTTTTCACCTAATTACATTTTGTGAAGATCACCTTCATATCTTGTATGGTCAATGTATATTGTATGTGTGTTTTGCGTGTGACTATTATCATTTTTTAGGTTATTTTTCCTTAATCTTCTACACAAATTAGTGTTCCTGAATAACAGAATAGAAATAATGGAATATAAGGAATATTATGAGTTATAATTGAAGAACTTCTTCAGAAACAAAAGAGGACTTTAGCTTACCTAAACATTAAATGGATATATCATTCCCCATCCCCAAAATGACAAAAACAATGATAATAATAACATGAAGAAAGGTTCTAGGGCAACTGACTTCTGTATAGTAGAACAAGTTTCTTTATGGTATAAAAATATTTTGTATATAGCTCCTTTATTCTCATATTTGTTTTAAAAGACAAATCATAAAGCAAGAATTACAAAACTATGTTGAAGGACTTATAATGTAAAAAGATACAATTTGTATAAAAAGAATAGCACAAAGGAAATGAGATAAAATGGAATTATATTGTTAGTTTTTATATAATATTGAAATGAAGCTAATATTAATCTGAATTAGATTGTTTTAAGATGCTAATTGTAATCTCTAGGGCAATCACTAAAATATTAAATTTCATTTTATTTTTCTTTTATTTATTCTTTTGTGACAGGGTCTCACTCCATCACCCAGGCTGGAGTGAAGTGGTGCAATTATGGCTCATGCAGCCTCAACCTCCCAGGCTATAGTGATCCTCCCCCACTCAACCTCCCAAGTAGCTGAGACTACAGGTGTGTTCTCCCATGCCCAGTTAATTTTTATAATTTTTATATTTTTTGTAGAGACAGGATCTCACTAGGTTGCCCAGACTGGTTTCAATCCCCTGGGCTCAAACGATCCACCCATCTTGGCCTCACAAAGTACTGGGATTACAGGCATGAGCCATTATGCCCAGCCTAGAAACTAAATTTTAAAATACAGTAAAGGAAACACAAGAATGAACTAGAAAATATCCACTTAACAATAGAGGAGGCAGTAATGGAGGAAGAGAAAAACAAAAACACACATGACATATAAAAACAAGTATCCAAATGGCAGATGTAAATTTACCTTATCAGCAATTATACTAAATGAAAATGGGTTAAACACTAAAATCAAAAGGCAAAGTTTGCCAGGATGAATTTAAAAACATGATCAAATGGTATGATCAAATGCTAGAAAAGACACACTTTAGATTCAAGGATATAAACAGATGGAAAGTAAAAGGGTAGAAGAAGCAAACCAAGAGAGTTAGAGTGTTTTGTGGGCAGCTATTATTATTTATTTGTACTAATATCAGACAAAATAGACTTTGATACAACAGTTTTTACTAAGAAAAAGAAAAGCATTTTATAATGATTAAAGGGTCAGTTCATTAAGAAGATAAAATAGTTATAAACCTATATGCACCCAACAACAGAACCTCAAAACGTAAATAACAAAAGCTGACAGAATTAAAGGGATAAGTTAATAATTCAACAACAAGAGTTAGAGACTTTAATATCCTGATTTTCAATAATAGATCAAACAACTAGGCAGAAGATTAACAAGGAAAGAGAAATCTTGGGCAACAACATGTAGATATCCTGTACTGGTAGCATGAAGCCCCATCTAAAATTTGGTTTGCATGTCAACACTAGTGACATCACACAAACAACACAAGGTTCTGAAAAAGCTTATTACTTAACCAATCTATCTGGGAAAAGCAGGGCACATCTTTAAGCACGTCTGAAAAGGCTCAAAAGAGGACAGAAATATTTTTATTGGGTTGGGAAATATACATGTTAAATGGCTGAATTGTATGGCATGTGAATTATACCTCAATAAAGCTGTATTCAAAAAAACAAACCAAAATATGTGCTTGAAGGTATCTGACCACCTGCACATGATTGTGAAGAACTATTCATTTTAGATTTTGAGATTTGATTTTCCCTTGGTGTGTTTATCAATTCTGAAGGGGCAATTTATTCTGAGAATGTTGTGATTAGGAAGGACACTCAGAGGGCTTCTGGAATATGAAAACATTCTGTGTGTTTACCTGGCTCATGATTACAAGAGTATTTGTTTTATAAAAATTTATTGAGCTGTATATATATGTTTCATGCATTTTTCTCTACAAGTACTCTACCTTAAAATAAAACAGTGATTTTTAAAAAGATATATATTCTGGTAAAGTCATCAAAATTTGAAGATAAAGAATCTGTTAGGTAATCCAATAAAAAAATAGATAAAGAAATAAAGTTACATATAAAAGGAAAGTGTTAGCTTGACCTCAGAATTTTCTTCAGAATTATATAATGTGAGAAGTTGATGAAATTATGGTTACAAAATCCTCTGTGAAAGATCAATGTACATATTTGCTACTTGATATACTTTGGATATTTGTTCCTTCCAAATCTCATGTTGAAATCTGATCCCCAACGGTGGAGGTGGGCGTGCTGGGAGGTCTTTAGGTCCTGAAGGCAGATCCCTCATGAATGGCTTGGTGCCATTCTCAGAGAGAGTGAGTTCTCACTCTTAGTTCCTGGGAGAACTGATTGTTGAAAATAACCCGGCACCTCCTTCCTCTCTCTCTTGCTCTCTGTCGCCATGTGACACACCAGCTCCCGTTTGCTTTCTGTCATGAGTGGAAGCAGCCTGAAGCCCTCCCCAGAAGCTGATGCTGGCTCCATGCCCCTTGTACAGCCAGCAAAACTGTGAGCCAAATAAACCACTTTTCTTTATAAATTACCCAGCCTCAGGTATTCCTTTATAGCAACACAAAAAGACTAAGGCACCGTTATTATGGTGGATCTAAAAATTTTGTAAGAGATAGTGGTAGCTTCCATTGAATAATCTCTCTGTGCCTGGCACTATTATTAGCATTCCACATCTATTCACTCTTTGAGTCCACAAAACCACTTTTTGAGGAAGGTGCTATAATCATTCCCATTTTACAAGCAAGAAAACAAGCACAGAGAGGTTAAGTAAATTGTCTGTGTGCTAAGGGATTGTGGCCAGTTTCAAATCTCGGCAGAATGAGTTCAGACCCACACTTCAGAGCTGCATCTGAACCACTGCATAACCTCCAAGCAAAACAGTCATTTAAGCATGAAGGCCACATAACATGTAAGAACTCAGAAGACAACATTCACGTGAATCTTCTTGGAACAGGTTACCAAAGGATGAACTTCTGTTAACCAAGTAATGAATTGAGAAACTGACAAAAAGCCAGATGTGAGAATTGAGTCCCTATAGTATAAAGACTAAAACAAAGTTATGGCTTATGATTATAGAACAAAACACAAATGATACCAAATCCATACATGAAGAAATGATATAACTAGCCAAAGTTATCAAAAGAAATAGGAGAAGAAGCTGGGCTTAGTGGCTCACGCCTGTAATCCCAGCACTTTGGGAGGCCGAGACGGGCAGATCATTTGAGGTCAGGAGTTTGAAACCAGCCTGGCCAACATGACAAAACCCCGTCTCTTCTAAAACTACAAAAAAATTAGCCAGGCGTGGTGGTGGATGCCTGCAATCCCAGCTACTTGGGAGGCTGAGTCAGGAGAATTGCTTGAACCCAGGAGGTGGAGGTTGCAGTGAGCCGAGATCGTGCCACTGCACTCCAGCCTGGGCGACAGAGCAAGACTCTGTTTGAAAAAAAAAAAAAGAAAGAAAAAGAAAAAGAAACAGGAGAAGAGAAAAGGTAAGAAGCCCCAAAATATTTAATTCTGACACACCAAATAATAGATGTATAAAGATATTTAGTGGTATAAGAGTAAATCTTAAGAAACATAAACATCAGATAAAGCTGGGTGGTAGGGGAGAAGAAGAAAAGAAAAAGAAGTGATAATAAACTACTTTTAACCCTGTTTATAGTAAGAAATCAATAGAGAACATCTAAAAAGATTAACATGTTAAATTTAAAAAGATAACTCTAAAGCCAAAAACTATAATCCTTCCAAATTTTCAGAAGCTGCATAAAACAAAATAATAAAAAAACACAAACTACATAGTGAAAGATATTTTTTAAAGTAAAAGAAACAAATGAAACACAAAATGTGATATAAAATGACACAAAATATGTTGGTAATATCTATAAGTGTAAATGGCTTTAACTTACCTATTAAAGGACAAAAAGAATCCAAATGAATCTTAGAGAAAAATCCAAGCATTAGTTATTTATAGGAGATACACCTATGAAAGAGTGTCTCAGAAAAACTGAAAGTAATAAAAATAGGCAAAAGCTCCTCAGACAAACAGGGAAAAAACGGTGAGTGGGTGTGTGATAAGGGAAGCTCAAAATCTTGTCATTAAATAAAATTAATGAAATAAAATTATTACATGAGATAATCTTCATAAAGAAATAAATTCACAATACAAAATTTGAAGTTACGAATATCCATGATCAAAATAAGAGAGCACCAACATATATCTGTTAAAAAATTTGGAATATGGCCAGGCATGGTGGCTCATGTCTATAATCCCATCGTTTTGGGAGGCCAAGGCGGGTGGATCATTGGAGGTCAGGAGTTCAAGACCAGCCTGATCAACATGATGAAACCCCTGTCTCTACTAAAATACAAAAATCAGCCGGGCGTGGTGGCAGGCTCCTGTAATCTCAGCTACTCTGGAGGCTGAGGCAAGAGAATCCCTTGAACCCAGGAGGCAGAGGATGCAGTGAACCAAGATCATGCCACTATACTCCAGCCTGGGCAACAGAGTGAGACTCCCTCAAAAATAAATAAATAAATAAATAAATAATAATAAAATTAAAAAATACATACAAAACTTAATTTGGCCAGGCGTAGTGGCTCATGCCTGTAATCCTGGCACTTTGGGAGGCTGAGGAGGGTGGATCCCCTGAGGTCAGGAGTTCAAGACCAGCCTGGCCAACATGATGAAACCCCATTTCTACTAAAAATACAGAAATTAGCCAGGCATGGTGGCAGGCGCCTGTAGTCCCAGCTACTCAGGGGGCTGAAGTGAGAGAATCGCTTGGGCCTCGGAGGCAGTGGTTGCAGTGAGCTGAGATTGCACCACTGTACTCCAGCCTAGGCGACTGAGTGAGACGCTGTCTCAAAATTTAAAAAAATAATAAAAATAATAAAAATTTTTGGCATAAATAAGAAACAACCAAAAGAAGGATTCAATTCTCTTTTTTCTGCCCATTACACATCAAATAAATAATAAAGCTATTAGTAATTCCTAAATAACATAATCGATATGTGTATGTCAACTATGAACTCTATTTATATAGAAGGTACCATCATTTCAAACATTCTCAGAGCACTCACAGAATCTGAGTCTATATTCATAAAAGAAAATCTCAATGAACTCACAAAAGGAAAAACAATACAAACAGTATTTTCTGATCATAATTTAATAAAAGTAGAGGCTAATAGCCAACTAGGAAATGAACCAATATCTATCATCTAGAATTTTTAAAAATTTTTGCTCAAAACCTGTTGGTTCAAAAAATAAAGATCAAAATAATGAAATATCTAATGTATCTTATTGAAAACTGATATCACTACCAATAGGATCCAAAAAGGGAAAAAATATTAGCACTCAAAGTAAAATATACAGACCCAAATAATTATGCTATCAAAAATATGTAGAGGAGACCACTAGTTGTCTACCAGAAACCACTGTCCCCTTCTTGAAGAATAATGCAGACCACATTTCCCAGAACAACTTTTGGGGAGCTGTGGCTATGCAACTGAATTCTGGAACAGTAATGGGAGAGATGTGTGTATCCTGTCAGGCCCAGCACATTCAGCTTCCTGGATGTTCTTCCAGGTCCTTCTGCTGGCTGGGTGCTCATGACAGTAAAGTTGCTGTGAGGTGTCTCTGTCCATGTGTATTGCTGTAAAGGAATACCTGAGGCTGGGTCATTTATAAAGAAAAGAGGTTTATTTGGCTCATGATTCTGCAGGCTGAACAAGAAGCATGGCGTCAGTATTTGCTTCTGGTGAGGGCCTCAGATTGTTTCCACTCATGGTGGAAGGCAAAGGGGAGCTGGTGTGTGCAGGTCACATGGCAGGAGAGAAGGCAAAAGAGAGAGGAGGGAGATCCCCAGCTCTTTTTAACAATCAGCTCTCCTAGAAACTAATATAGTGAGAACTCACTCATTACCACAAGGAGGGTACCAGGCTGTTCACCAAGGATCTGCCCTTATGACCCAAATACCTCTGACATTGGGATCAACTTTCAGAATGAGACTTGGTGAAGCCAAACACACATATCCAAGCCACAGCAGGAAGCCGCAGGTTATGCTCAGCCTGGGTCTCTGACTATGAGGAGAATATCCACATGGCTGAACTGAGTTCCTGCCCAAGTGTTCTAATAAGCAAGATAACATTTTTTATTCTGTTAAGCAACTAAATTGTAGGGATTTGTTTGTTACCATAGTATTACCTACCATAACTAACACAGAAGCTATTACCTGGAAATAGTATACTAATATAATAAAACCTAAAAGAGCCAACATTGCCTGAGCAGTTGTTTAACAACTGAGGAACAAGGAGGCATGGCAGCCTGCCTGGAAAGATGGAGACTCAAGTTATGCGGTGATCAAAGACTTTGCAAAACTCACCTTCAGGAATTTGGAGGACCTACCAACAACTACCAAGCCCATGGCTCCAGAGTGGGGAAGAAATGCTTATTCCTCAGGGATCTAGAACTAGAAATTCCATTTGACCCAGCCATCCTATTACTGGGTATATACCCAAAGGACTATAAATCATGCTGCTATAAAGACACATGCACACGTATGTTTATTGCGGCATTATTCACAATAGCAAAGACTTGGAACCAACCCAAATGTCCAACAATGATAGACTGGATTAAGAAAATGTGGCACATATACACCATGGAATATTATGCAGCCATAAAAAATGATGAGTTCACGTACTTTGTAGGGACATGGATGAAACTGGAAATCATCATTCTCAGTAAACTATCACAAGAACAAAAAACCAAACACCGCATATTCTCACTCATAGGTGGGAATTGAACAATGAGAACACATGGACCCAGGAAGGGGAACATCACACTTCGGGGACTGTTGTGGGGTGGGGGGAGGGGGGAGGGATAGCACTGGGAGATATACCTAATGCTAGATGACGAGTTGGTGGGTGCAGCGCACCAGCATGGCACATGTATACATATGTAACTTACCTGCACGTTGCGCACATGTACCATAGAGCCTAAAGTATAATAATAATAATAATAATAATAATAATAAAAAGAAAAAAAAATCAAAATAAAAAATAAAAAATAAATAAAAAAAAAAAAGAAATGCTTGTTTACATGTGTTGCCGGTTCTTGGCTCCATTTTGCAAATTATAATAAGAAGAAAGAATTAAAGTTTCAAAGCAGAACACCAAAGCCTTGAATAACTTCAGTATAGAAAAACTGAGTAATACGCACAAATATCTGCTTCTTACATGGAAATAAATTACAATTGAAATAAATTAATTTTTACTGCATTAAGTCACCAAAATTTGGGGGATCCATTTGTTACGGCAGCTTAGCCTATCCTAATTAATACAAGAAACAATAAAAATAAACAAATTAGACATTGAAATCAAGAATTAAGAAAAATAATAACAACAAGCCCAGGGAAGGCAGATGGAATGTATTGATAACTATAATTGCAGCAGAAAACACAAAAACAAATAGAACTTAAAAATAATCACAGCCGGGTGCAGTGGCTCATGCCTGTAATCCTAGCACTTTGGGAGGCTGAGGCGGGCGGATCACCTGAGGCCGGCGAATCACCTGAGGCCTGAAGTCAGGAGTTCGAGACCAGCCTAGGCAAGATGGTGAAACCCCATCTCTACTAAATGTACAAAAATTAGCCAGGTGTGGTGGCAGGCACCTATAGTCCCAGCTACTTGAGAGGCTGAGGCAGGGAGAATTGCTTGAACCCGGGAGGCGGAGGTTGCAGTGAGCCAAGACCGCACCACTGCACTCCAGCCTGGGCTACAGAACAAAATTCTGTCTCAAAATAACAATAATAATAATAATTACGAAGCTGGTGGGGGTGGGCATAGGAAACAATAAAATAGATAAATTAATAGCCAACTTAAGCAGAAACAAAAGGCAAAGGACAAATAGGCACAAAGGAAATGAAAAGGAGAAAACAAACAGAAAAAGAAATAAAAACATCAGAAGAGAATACTTTGCTTTTGAGTATTCAAATAAATGTAGAATCTAGATATAATTGGATAATTATCCAGAAGAATATACATTGTCAAATCATACCCCAGAAGATACTGAAAGTCTTTATTTATTGAAATAAGAGAAAAATGATCTGTAGAAGAAATAGAGAATATTATTACAAAACTATAATTTCAAGAAGCACCAGGCCCAAGTTATTTCACAACAGATTTTTATATCAACTTTTATGAAACAGGTAATTCCAATGTAACTTAAGCTACTTCAGAACACTAAACAAGAGGAAAAATCCTTCCAAATTCTCTGTATGAAGGTAGCATAAAACATTCCAAAAATTCAATAAAAATCCGTAACTACACTCAATCACAATTATGAATGATGATGTAAAAATCCAAATTAGGTATTAGAAACAAATGTAGCAACACATAAAACTCCAAGGAGAGTTCATCCCCAGAGTACAAGGATGGTCAATATGTAAAGGATGCCTAGTAAAATAGGGAAATTTTGGATGTCCATTAGTAAGACTATTATTTATATTGTTCTGGGCCATCGGTCAATGGATTAGAAAAAAAATTCATATGAAGAAAACCTTAAAATGTAACTGAAAGAAACAAAAAAGACTAAGCAAATGGAAAGGCATAGACACTGGGTACCCAGAAGATTCAGTGTCATAAATATACTAACTCTTGCTAAACTGACTTATAACTATAACATTATCTCAGTTTTGAAAACCTAAAGGAAGAAACTAAAATTACACATCACAACATGGATGGATCTTAGAAATAAAATGTTGATCTCAATAAGATCAAAGGAGTATATGATTCTGTTTATATGAAATTAGAAAACAGGCAAACCTAATTTGCTATGACAGGTCAGCAATTAGAAGGAAGCACAGGGAGTTTCTGGGCTTCTGGCAATGCTCCGCTCCTTGATCTGTGAACTGCTCACATGCATGAGTGTAGTTTGTATTCAGTATGAATAAATAAGCAAAGAAGAATTGCCAGGAAAATTCTAGAAAAAAATATTAGCCAAGATTAGTCCTAGCAGAAACTATAATGTTGTGGCATGGGGGATAGGTAGACAGACTTGTCAGTGAGATGGAACAGAGAACCAGGAAGTGGTATGGAATAGAAGAAAACCTATGGAAAATGATTTTCAGTAAATAGGAAAGACTATTTGTGCTACGACTTAGAAACCGTAAAGGAACAGATTCAACAAAGGAACAGATTCAACAATATAGAAGTAAAAGCAAGAAAACAAGCAAGCAAGACAGAAAGAGAGAAAGTGGGGAGGGAATGAAGAAAGAAAGAGGAAAGAAAGAAAAAGAAAAAATCTAGACAAATCAGGAAAAATATGTGAACCTCATGACCAAGACATACAAAGTTATTTAGTATACACAGACCTCAACATCAGTAAGAAAAACATCAGTAAGAAAAGACCAACCAAAAATGGACAAAGAGAAATAACAGATAGTTCACAGTAAGGGTAATTAAATGACCCAAACATAGGAAAAAATGTGCAATCTCACTCACAACAAGAAACACACTTTACAACTATGGGAGACCAGCTGCCACTATCAGACTGGGAAAAGACAAGTTGTTGCTGTGTTGAGAAAGGTGCTGGTGGGAGTGTAAAGTGTCCCAGCTCCTGTGGAGGCCCATTTAGCCATATCTGTCAAAATTACAAATGCATGCGCCCTTCGACTCGGTAATCCCATTCACAGGAATTCAACCTACTTGTATGCAGGCACTTGTGCAAATGGCAAATTATGAAGATATTTGCTGCAGGGCTGTATGTGATAACAGAAAATTGAAACTAGCCTAAATTTCCATCAAAGGAGGTCATTAAAGAAACGATTATGCAGCAGACAGTGAGTACTACGGAAAAGTTAAAGACAATGAGGCAGTTTTTAATGTCCTGCCTTTAAATTTATATGATACATATATATTTAGAGAGAGAGAGACAGAGACAGAGAGAGAGAGAGAGAGAGAGAGAGAGACAGAGATAGATGCACACATCTATCTCTGGATGTATTGTGTACATCTATTTCTGGAAAGACACAAATTAAATTCTTAAGCAAGAAAATGGATGGCTGGGGAATAAAGAGTGTGGGGAGAATTTTAACTATTCAAATTACCCTTTTGTGTATATGACCTTTTCAAAATGTGTATTTTATTTCATTTTATTTAAAGATATGTATATAAAAATAATTAGAGAACACACATACAAGTTTTTCTAGGTTACTTCTACGTGGAAAACATTTAAAAAGATGGAGGCAACTAATCAAGAGAATAATTAACAGCTAACAGAATATTAACTTTGCTTTCAAAAGTAGGATTAGAATCCATCTAAGTAGGAAAAATAAAGTTTTCAGTACCAAAGTTAATATGAAGGAGAATCAATATTCTGTATAAATGGAAGCTGTGGCTCAAAACCATAATTTGTCAATATTTTTTCAAGATGTTTAATTTGAAATCTTTGCGTTAGGCTGGGGGCTTTTTTTTTTTTTTTTTTTAAAGATATTCTTACATTATTACAGAAAACCAGTTTGTCCAAGATAATTTTCAGGTAAGGAAATATCCCTGAAAGGGATACTTACTGGAAACTTTCACTCACTGAACCCTCACCTTTATCAAGTGACATTGTAAAAGATTAGGAAGACTTCAAATGACCCTGTGATTAAGTAGCAACCACAAATACTACTTCACATTTATATGGCACATTATAGTTTTCAAAGTACTTCACATTCACCAGTGCCTTCAGGATAACAAAGACAACCCTATAGGGTAACAACAACATCCATAAATTCAGGAAGGTCACATCGTAATACAGATTCTATGTCTTTGGGCACTGAAAATTCTTACAGAGAATAGGTGATAACCATGAGGTTAGATAAAGCAGCAACGGGAATGGATTCAAACAGAGCAGTCATAACTGGTATGTTCCGCATTCACGTATAAGAGAAGAAAAGGTCAGATAAGTTAATTTAAGAGTGCTTTAGAAATGTCAGAAAATATTTTAAAATACTGCAGAAAAAACAGAGATTATTTCATGAAAGGAACCGGAACTACATAGATTGTGCTAAATTACCATATGCTTCATGCAGTAACAAAATAAATGATTGGATTTATTTAGTCTTTCTTTCCTGAGAATTTCAAAAGAGCTGTTCAATTTTATCATCTCATTACTTCTCATTGTAGTCATTATATAGTATTCTTAAAGGGGTATGTTAATATTAGTCTAATTTTATACGTGGATGAAAAATTTGGAGAATTGAATAAAATCTCAAGGTCTCTAAAATGGTCAGTGGTATAAGTTCAACTTTTAACGAATGTCGCAGTCCACTTTAAGGAAGTTACACCTCCCAAAAATAGACCTGATATGCAGAAAACCATCATTTTCATAGAACAAATAAGATATGAGGCTCTACAGAGTAAATTTGTGCAGGGAAGCAAAGTTAACTCACAAAAACAGGTAGTATCACCAACTTTTGGCATTTAAAAAACAAAGCAAGTATAAACCAATTTCTCTATGATTTATTCTCTGTGACCTTAGAAGGATGACTAACCTTTTTTAAAAAAAAAAATCTTTGTCCTCTGTGTCCTTTGTTTAATATTTCTGGCAGGTTGTGAAGAATTAGTCATTATGTTTGAAAAGAGTCCAATGAATTGTAAATACAATAAAACCAATTTTCATCAGACAAATGTGCAAAAACAGCAACTCAGGGTAAATGGCAACCTTCCTATCTCAGGTCCGAGGTCATGAGCTTGATAGTTTACTTCAGAAGGGATATCTTCCAGGGTTTACAAAAGACCTGGGCTTTCTGGAACCACTCAGGTTTTTACATTGTTGCATTATTGAATGAAGTAGCTCATTGTCTATTTCAGCGGCCCTTGCTATAATCTGTAACTTTAAGCATGAACAGGCAGGGCTCCAGTCCTGTCCACTGATTAAAGTTACAGAAATTCTAAAAATCACAATTACTCTGTCTAAAGCTGAAAGGTAGCTGAAGCTGTGAGAATAAAGAGTAACCTAACACAGGCTGAATTCAAAGCTTTGACACTAACAACAGATGCCAATAAATGTTAACTTATTACTGTTGCTGTATCATCACCACCATCAGCATTGTTGTCATTATTCTTACTTGTTTAACTGCACATCTTTTTTTTCACTTGTTTCTTTGTTTTAACTTGTCACTAAACTGAAGCTCAAGACCCCACATCTTTAAATGCATGAAAATGAACCAGAGAAGCAGATTCAAGAGAAAAAGGCTAATTTACAAGCTCACAAGACCTTCAAAAAGAACTTCATGCTACTTTTTACTAACACCTCCTTCATTTATAATTACTCAGCTGTAATACTGACGTAATGAACTGGGCCTTGAGAGAATGTAAAAGTCGAAACACTCCCTTATAGTATTTGTTCACTTAAACTTTCTCCAGATAATTGCTTGCCAAACCCCTCCTGTCCCTCAAGTCTTTGCTCAAATCTTATCTTCTCAATGAGGCTACTCTGTCCTCCCTACTGAATACCAGATCAACCCCCTCCCCATGCCTGGCTCATCTTACCCATCTTTTCTTACACTCCTTTTAATTTTTATACAGAAGTTATCAAATGCTAACATACTACATAATTTACTTATTCATCCTATCTATTTTTCATCTAATCCTGCTAAAATATAAGCTCCATGGTAACAGGCAACTTTGTTTTATTCACCATTATATTCCAAATAACTAGATTAATGCTTGACGTTCACAAAAATAAGTATCAAATAATGAACCTATTCTTTCTGTATATTCTGTCCAATCTCTGTTACAAACCAAGTGAATATACTTATTACTTGGATTTATTGCAGCATTGTTCATGATGAGTAAGTCAGAATACTGGTGACAACAGGGCTGGGCGCAAAGGCTCAAATCTGTAATCCCAGCACTTTGGGAGGCTGAGGCAGGCGAATCAACTGAGGTCAGGAGTTCAAGACCAGCCTGGCCAACATGGTGAAACCCTGTCTCTACTAAAAATACAAAAATTAGCTGGGCGTGATGGTGGGTGCCTGTAATCCCAGCTACTCTGGAGGCTGAGGCAGGAGAATTGCTTGAACCTGGGAGGCAAAGGTTGCAGTGAGCTGAGATCGTGCCACTGCACTCCAGCCAGGGCAACAGTGCGAGACTCCGTCTCAAAAACAAACAAACAAAACAAAACAAAACTGATGACAACAAGATAAAAGTTACGATTAATCTCATATATGTATAATTTGGTTTGCTCAGAAAGCATTATGTTTTTAGATGTGATATACTCGAGAGTCTTGGAAGTTACTAGTCCAACTTTTAATTCTGACTATCCTAAGGAAAATGTTTAAATTTTTTTGGCACAGTGAAATTGATCTTTGATGTAGGAAAATATACCAAATGAGGGGCGGGGGGAGAAGGGATAAATATGCCTTCTATTGAATTTTCTGTTTTAATAAGTCCTTCATAAACAATACCTAATATTAAAATAACAGCTAATATGTATTAGCACTAGTTAAATGCTATGCTTTAATGCATTAGCTCAATGAATCCTCAAAACAACACCACAGGGCAGATACTATTATTCCATCATTTTACAAAGGGGAATAAAGACGAGGTTTCAAGTAACAAAGGTGAAGCCAGGACTGGAGTCCATGTCTTCCTGCATATGCTTGCTGTTAACCGCAATGTTATATTCCCTTGTATTGCTCAGCAATTGATGGTGGGTTACACCAAATTATACCACCCAGGTAAAACACACACACATACACACTTGCCCTATCTCCCAAGTGTAATCCAAGATAAGTATGACAGCTGGCATTTCCAAAGTTTCAGGATACCAATTCAGATGCTTTTTGTCTCAAGAAGTTTGGCACGGGGCCTGATATGGGCAATGCTATTGAGCTATTAATAATCTCTAAAATTGTGTGTTTTACATCTAGAAATGGAAAGGTTTGGGGAAAAATAACTAAAAGTTGGGGGAAACATTTTATATCCCAAAAAGTTTTCCATTTTTTAAAGAATTCACTTACAGTTTTTGAGGGAATATTTTTCCTCACCCCTCCCTCTAATCGCTGCAGAGTTTTTCATCTCTCCTCATATCCAGATTTCTCAGACCATTTTTAAGGTCTTTCTATTCTGATTTCCTTTCTCAGCTCCTTCCAAGAAAATATCCTTTTCTCTAGTTGAGTGACCTCAATGGCTGGTGAACCCATAATCATTGTTGTGTGTCTCTATGAATAGTTTCTTCCTCCGTCTCCTCATGATCGCATCACTCCCCCCTCATCTGTTTTTTTTTTTTTTTTTTTTTTTTTTTCCGAGACAGAGTCTCACTCTTGCCCAGGCTGGAGTGCAGTAATGCAATCTCTGCTCACTGCAACCGCCGCCCCCGCCCAGGTTCAAGAGATTCTCCTGCTTCATCCTCCTGAGCATCTGAGATTACAGGTGTCTGCCATCATGCCTGGCTACGTTTTGTAATTTTAGTAGAGATGGGGTTTCACCATGTGGCCAGGGTGATCTCAAACTCCCGACCTGAAGTGATGATCAGTCCACCTCAGCCTCCCAAAGTGCTGGGATTACAGGCGTGAGCCACTGCGCCCAGCCATTCCTATCCCTTTTCACTTACCTACTGCTACCCACCTAGAAAGTCCCCACTTACGTTTCATCTGCAAGACTGTCTCATACTGAGGGTGACCAGCCATCCCAAGACTTCAGCACTGAATGTCCTGTGACCAGGAATCCAGGACATTTGGTCACCTTACACAACCCTCCTCACTGATACCCACCGTCTTTCAGCTGCTCCACAACTCCATCCACTCCACAAAGCCTTTCCCTCTCTCGGGTTGCTATCTCCTTATACTAGTTTATCTTGACTCTGTAAGACCCTCGATGGCAAGGACAACTCTGGATTAATGCCCACCGTCTCCACTTCCTCATTCCTCATTTTTTCACTGTAAACCACACCCCCACCCCGCCATTTTGTACTACTGAAGCTGAATTTGTAAACGTCAGAGGTTTCTTCACCACCAATTCCTGTGGCAACTTTTTCCTCTTCTTCCTCTCTAGGGTCATGACTGCTCCTGCAGGTAGATTAGATCTCCTATGAAAGGGATTATCTTTTCTGGTATTAGCTACTGAGGCTGCTTTCAGACAGGAAACTGAAGTCAAAGCAGGTGCAAGAGGAGAGGAAAAGCATAATCACGCCCTGACCTTATGGTCCTCAGGTCTAAGTGGAAGCCCAAGAGAGAAAGCCAGGTGTTCTGGGTTAATGTGAGGGCTGAATTCCATTTTGTAGTCTCATTTGCCTTTAGTAACATCTTGCTTAAATGACCCAGCTTTGTCTGTACTGCCCGTGTTATCACAAGGTATTGAACAAAGGGTCTTATGCCCTCACTTGAACAAGCGCTTTATTGGCAGAGTTTATTTCCCTTTGTGGACAATTCTCAAATTTTTTTGATCTCAGGATCTCTTAATGTGCTTAAAAATTATTAAAAACCTCAAAGAGTTTTTGTGTATGTGCTTCATAACTATCAATCACTTCTGTATTGGAAATTAAAACAGAGACGTGTAAAATATTTATTTATAGCTTTATTTTAAAGATAACATTAATAATTCCATTACATGGTAACATTAAATACATTTTTAGAAATAATTCATTTTCCCCAAACTAAAACATATAGGTAAGTTGACTGGTATTGTTTCATATGTTTATAAATTTCTTTTATGCCTGGGTTAATAGAAGACAGCTGCATTGTCTTATATGTTTCTGCATTCAACGTGTTGCAATATATTGTCCTGGCTGAAGTATATGGAGAAATTCTGGCCTCACAAAGATATGTATTTGCAAAAGGCAAAGCATTTTTTTAACTTTTTGTTTGGATGGAGTTGTAGATTTACATTCAATTGTAAGAAATAATACAGAGGAATCCTAAAACCCTTCACCTGATTTTCTCCAATGGAAATATGCATAATTATTATGCAATAATTATGCAATAATCATGCATAATTACCATACAATATCACAAATAAGAAGTCAACATTGATAAAATCCAATGACTTTATTCAGATTTCACCAGTCCTACATACATTCGTGTGTATGTGTGTGTGTATTTAGTTCTATGTGATTTTATCACATATGCAGATTTATGTAACCATCATCACAGTCAAGACACAGTACAGTTCCATCCTACAGGTCTCTCATGCTACTGTTTTTATACCTGTTCCTTTTCTCCCTTTCTCCTTCCCCACCTCTCTAACTCTTGATAACCACTAATCTTTTCTAAGGCAGATGTATCTTTAACAGCCTTTTCAGGTAACCATGGATATTCTTTGATACCATACTAAAGCAAAAAAAGTAGTAGTCGCTTAAAGATTAGTTGCAGTGTGGAATGTGAAACCATTGTCAATGAACTTTTCTTTAATACACTTTGAATGGATCTTTTTGCATACTTTGGAGATATCAAAATGACATTGGTCTTTTGGAACATATTGATTCTCTGAGCTATTTAGATTTTCCAAATGTTGCCACATCTCATTATCCAATATCAAAAATCTAATTAATTGATATCACTACCAATCTTATCAGGAAAGTCTTTTAAGTATTTGAAAAGTTGTTGAGCCCATATTAGCAGCTAAAAGCTTTCTAAAATCCTGGTTGTTGCTTGGAAGTTCAAATTTTAACACTGGTAACAAATACTGCCAGTGGTTTTCCATGGAATAAGAGATTCACTTTGTTCATTTTCAAGAAAATGTCTTCTTTTTTTTTTTTTGAGACAGACTCTCACTCTGTCGCCAGGCTGGAGTGCAGTGGCGCGATCTCTGCTCACTGCAAGCTCCGCCTCCCGGGTTCATGCCATTCTCCTGCCTCAGCCTCCCGAGTAGCTGGGACTACAGGTGAAATGTCTTCTTAATATCCAAGTCTGAATAATTATAATTTGTCTATAATCATTCTTTCAAGTAAAAATGGTGTTCTATTAAAAAAAGCAGATGAGATTAATGTACAACTCAAAGAATCACCCAAGTGCTTTTTCTTTCTATTTATTTATTTTTTTGAGACAGCGTCTTGCTCTGTCACCCAGGCTGGAGTGCAGTGACGTGATCTCGGCCCACTGCAACCTCTGACTCCCAGTCTCAAGTGATTCTCCTGCCTCAGCCTCCCGAGTAGCTGGGATTACAGGCGGGAGCCACCAAGCCTGCCTAATTTTTGTATTTTTAGTAGAGATGGGGTTTCACCATTTTGGCCAGGCTGGTCTCGAACTCCTGACCTCAAGTAATCTGCCCACCTCGGCCTCCCAAAGTGCTGGGATTATAGGCATGAGCCACCACACCCAGTCAAGTGCTTTTTCTTTAAAATGTCATCATACTTGGGTGTGCAGAAATGCTTTATATGCATTTCTCATTTTGTCATATAGAATATTAATCACCTGTACTGAAGATTTGAGAGTAAATAAAATCGGTATTTTTTACTGCTTTGTCAGGGACATTTTAAAGTGAACCTGGCATTTTTCTTATACTGCATGTGCATGACACTGAAGAATACTACAGTTTGAAGCCACTACCTTGGTTTGTGCAACTCATCCTTGCTTTTTGCATCAGTGCAAATGTCAACAGAGTGAATTAAAGCAAATAACATTTTCCTAGAATTAGGAAAACAGTTTTGACCTTGCAGACCCCCTGAAAAGATCTCAGGGGTCTCTCAGGGGCCTCGGATCACACCGAGAACTGCTGAGCTAAGATAATAAGTGAAGTAGTAATTAGTTAAAGATTCCCAAACAGAAGGTGATTCTTAAGGGTTGATTCTTCTTTCAAGACCAGCGTTGGAAAATCCAAATACATATACAAAGAGAGCAACCCCATACAGCCATTCCTTCTTTCCTGGACACTAACTTTTTGTCCTCTTTGTCTAATTCTTTTAAACTGTTTCCTTTTCTCATCTGTTTAAATACACATTTGCCACCCAATTTCTGTCTTAGCTCTCTGTTCTTGTGTTATGATAGATGTCCTTGGTGGATTGTGCTGGGCTTGAAAGAGCAGATGTGGTTACAGTACATGCCTATGAGTAGGGCACGACACCAATGCTTTTCTCCAAATGCCAGATTTGGGGGGTTAAAAATGGCACCGAAGCAACAAATGATACATTTTAGGATAATCAAGCACAAGACAGACTCTCATCTGGGACAGTTTCCTGCTCAGAGGTACCAGATGGGGAACAGGTCCCAGAGAATCACACTGGTCCGTGATCAAGGAGGAGGAATCTGAGTTGTGGTGTGGAGGGTTATAGACACTTGGCACTCCTCTTAGTACCAGGCGTGCGACTCAAGAGAGGGGTGAAGTCTACCTAAGCTAGAAGATTCTGCAGACTGGATTCCTCTGGAACTTGATGAGATTTCTTTTGGCAGGCAGCAGAAGGGCAGAGCACAAAGAGTCAGCCAGCATGAATGAAACGGATATAGTTTTAGATGGATGTGCTAAGTCAAAGGCACCCCCACCCTGCCCCAGCACTTCCCCACCCTCGATCTCTGCATGACCCAAGAGCGCAGTTTGCTTCAGTACCTGACATGCTGCTTAGGACATTTCTTCCAAAATACGATTTCCTCTACCCTTCTTCGCCTTTCTGAGTTCCTAGTTCTCTCCCATTCCATCTTTATAATCAGTTGCCTCAGAGCAACACACCAATAAATTACCTTTTCTCTAAAACAATATTCTAGGTCATTTCATATCATTACTATCCACCTAGTTGCCCAAGCTCAAAGCCTGGGAAGAAGTATCTTGAACACTTCCCATAAACATCCACAATTCCAAAACCCAAGAAGCTCTGAAAATAAAAACTTGTTTTTGGAAGGTGGCACCAAAACTCATTCGGCAGCAAAACTTGACTTGAAATGACATAAGGCTGTTTGTGGTGTTGATTTATCCCACTTGCTGAGAATATTCTTACATTTTAGGACAGAAATATTAATGTGTTTGATTATAGGGTGCTGCCTCATACCCCACTGGGGAAAGTGTTAATGAAAGTCCCCCAAATTCTAAAATCGTCAGATGCTCAAGTCCCATATGTAAACTGGTATAGTATTTTCATATAACCTATGCACATCCTCCTGTATACAGGCTTGCTTCAAATTATCGTGGTTTGCAGATACTGCATTTTTTACAAATTGAAGGTGTGTGGCAACACTCCAAGAGCAAGTCTCTTGGTGCCATCTTTTCCAGCAGCATTTGCTCACTTTGTGTCTCTGTATCACATTTGGCAATTATCACAATATTTCAAACTATTTCATTACTATGATATGTGTTATGGTGATCTGTGATCAGTGATCTTTGATGTTACTAATTGTCATTGTTTTGGAGCACCACAAACCACACCTATATCAGACAGTGGACTTAATAAATGTGATAAATGGCTGGCTCCACTGACTGGCTATTCCCTGTCCCCTTCCCTTCTCCTCAGGCCTCCCTATTCTGAGACAGGGCAATATTGAAATTAGGCCAATTAATAACTCTACAATGACCTCTAAGTGTTCAAGTGAAAGGAAAAGTCATACCTATCTCACTTTAAAGCAAAAGCTAGAAATGATTAAGCTTAGTGAGGAAGGCATGTGAAAAGCCAAGATAGGCTGAAAGCTAAGCTTCTTGCACCAGTTACCCAAGTCATGAATGCAAAAGTTCTTGAAGGAAATTAAAAGTGCTACTCCAATAAACACATGAATGATAAGAAAGACAAACAAGCTTATTGCTGATATGAAGAAAATTTTAGCAGTCTGGATAGAAGATCAAGCCAGCTACAACATTCCCTTAAGCTAAAGCCTAATCCAAAGCAAGGCCTTAACTCTCTTCAATTCTAGAAAGGCTGAGAGAGGTGAGAGAGTTGGAAAGCTAGTAGAGGTTGGCTTATGAAGTTTAAGGAAAGAAGTCATCTCAACGTAAAAGTGCACGGCGAAGCAGCAAGTGCACTAGTTATCCAGAACATCTAGCTAAGATAATTGATGAAGGTGGATACACTAAACAATAGATTTTCAATGTAGACCAAACAGTCTTCTATTGGAAGAAGATGCCATGTAGGACTTTCATAACTAGAGAGGAGAAGTCCAGACCTGGCTTTAAAGGACAGGCTGACTCTCTTGTTAAGGACTAATGCAGCCAGTAACTAAGTTGAAACCAATGCTCATTTACTGTTCTGAAAACCCTAGGGCCCTTAAGAATTATGCTAAATCTACTCTGCTTGTGCCATATCAATGGCACAACAAAGCCTGGATGACAGCACATCTGTTTACAGGATGGTTTACTGAAAAATTTTTTTTTTTTTTTGAGACGGAGTCTTGCTCTGTTGCCCATGCTGGAGTGCACTGGCATGATCTCGGCTCACTGCAACCTCCACCTCCTGGGTTCAGGCGATTCTCCTGACTCAGCCTACAGAGTAGCTGGGATTACAGGTGTGCCCCACCACACCTGGCCAATTTTTGTATTTTTAGTAGCGATTGTTGGCCAGGCTGGTCTCAAACTCCTGACCTCAGGTGATCTGCCCACCTCGGCCTCCCAAAGTGCTGGGATTACACATGTGAGCCACCATGCCCGGCCAGTTTATTGAATATTTTAAGCCCACTGTTAAGACCTATTGTTCAGAAAAAAATGATTCTTTTCAAAATATTACTACCCATTGACAATGCATCCGGTCACCCAAGAGCTCTGATAGAGATGTACAAGGAGATGAATGTTGTTTCCATGCCTGCTAACACAACACCCGTTCGGTAACCCATGGATTACAAAGTCACTTTGACTTTTAAGTCTTATTATTTAAGAAATACATTTTGTAAGGCCATAGGTGCCAAAGATAGCACTTCCTCTGCTATGAGATATGGGCAAAGTAAATAGGATTCACCATTCTAGATGCTATTAAAAACACTCATAATTCATGGGAGGAGATCAAAATATCAACATTAACAGGAGTTTAGAAGAAGTTGATTCTAACCCTTGTGAATGACTGAGAAGTTCACAACTTCAGTGGAGAAAGGAACTGCAGATGTGGTGAAAATAGCAAGAGAACTGGAATTAGAAGTGGAGACTGAAGCCAGGCACCATGGCTCACACCTGTAATCCCAGCACTTTGGGAGGCCAAGGCAGGCAGATCACGAGGTCAGGAGATCGAGACCATCCTGGCTAACATGGTGAAACTCTGTCTCTACTAAAAATACAAAAAAAAAAAAAAAAAATTAGCTGTGCGTGGTGGTGGGCGCCTGTAGTCCCAGCTACTCGGGAGGCTGAGGCAGGAGAATGCTGTGAACCCAGGAGGCAGAGCTTGCAGTGAGCTGAGAAGTGGAGACTGAAAATGTGACTGAATTGCTACAATCTCATGATCAAACTTGAACAGATGAGGAGTGGAGTTGCTTCTTATGGAGAGGCAAAAAAAGTGGTTTCTTGAGATGGAATCTACTCCCAGAGGAGATGCTATGAACATTTTGAAATGACAAAAAGGATTTTGAATATCACAAACTCGGTTGGTAAAATAGCAGCAGGGTTTGAGAAGGATCACTCCAATTTTGAAAGTAATTCTATTGTTAAAATGGTATCAAACAGCTTCCCATGCTACAGAGAAGTCTTTTGTGAAAGGTAAAGTCAATCCATGTGACAAACTTCATAGTTGCCTTAAGAATTTGCCATAGCCACTCCAACTTTTAACAACCACTGCCTTGATCAGTCAGCAGCTATCAACATAGAGGCAAGACCTCTGCCAGCTAAAAGATTATTACTTGCTGAAGGTTCAGATGATCATTAGCACATTTTACCTATAAAGTACTTAAAATTAAGGTATAAACATTCTTTAGACACAATGCTATTGCACACTTTATACACTACAGTATACTGGAAACATAACTTTATATATATGCACTGGGAAATCAAAAAATTCATGTCACTTGCTTTATTGCAGTGATCTGGAACCATGCTTGCAATATCTCCAAAGTATGCCCATACTTTAAATAGTTAGATTACTTATAATACCTAATATAATGTAAATGCTCTGTAAATAGTTGTTATGCTGTATTTTATTTGTATTATTTGTATTGTATTGTTATTTTTTGGGTTTTTAAAAAACATTTTTGACCAGCTGTTGGTTGATTCTGTGGATGCAGAAGACCCACTGTAAAACTATTAACTCATTTAGTCTTCCAAAAAACCCTGTAAAGTAGGTACTATTTATTATATTCCCATTTTATAGACGAGAAAACTGAGTCATAGAGAAATAAAGAAACTTGCTCAAGGTCACACAGCCAATAAATAGTTTGATCTGAGAGACAAAGAAAACTGAAAAGGCAATACATTTCTCTTTATGTAACTCAGAATGTTACTGTATGTCCTATCCTCATAATATCTAAAATTGTCCCTCCTGTTATTGGAAGTACAGGATCCACACGTTAGGAGATTCTGGCCTACTACAGGATAATCTAATATTTTAGAATTTTAATAATTAAACTCTTCTATCTTTTTAGCCTCATCACCTGCCACAGTAACCTGTCAACGTCTGGCACCCAGCCTTTGCCAATGCTTCCTAAACCCAAACCTGTGGGTTTCCAGGGAGACTGGGGCATTTTCCATCTGAGCAGACAGTAAAAATAAGCAAGGGATTTACCATCATGGAGCTTCTGGGACTACACTGACCACGGGTCACTCTGCGCTGCGATCTGTAACCTAGTCAGTTCTGAGATGCACGGTGGCTCAAACGCACTTAGCATGGTGACTTGCCACTCGCACTGGCCCAGGTCTGGCACCGTGCTACAATTTCTTCTGTAGCCCGTTCTGAGATTCTCTGTCACTCTCCCAGAACTGCAACTCTCTCTTTCCCCGCCACACCCTAAAGCCCCACATCTTCTCAACGCTCTCCCACCGCTTCTTGGAGAAGCGTCCCCTCCCTCAGTCTTACCTTTGGCTTAATTTAAACTCTCCCGAAAATTTATAGCGGATGACGGCCGATCTCGCCTCCCAGACCATGTGGGCGCGGCTCACCATTGCTCCGGAGCACCTGCGGCGGGGGCGGGGTGGGACCAGCCAGGCGGCCCCAGGGGGCGGGACCGGCCCAAGGTGGTGGGGGACGGGCCCAAGCGCCAGGGGCGGGACGAGGCTCTGGGGACTGGCACAGAAAAGGGAAGTGAACCTGGCGAGGGCGGGGCGGACTGGTGCAGTTGGTGGGGAAGGGTGGGGCGAACCTAGGAAGGCGGGCCCATAGGGCGGGCGCAGACTGGGCGCCCGGGACGGGTCAAGGAGGGCGGAAAGAACCTAGAGAGGGCGGGGAGGCTGGGGGAGGGGCGGGAAGGCCCTGGGGACAGGCCTAGGGGGCGGGCCCGGGGGGGTGGGGGGGCGGTGCGGAATGGAGCCGGAGGGGGCGGGGCGGCCCTGGCTAGGCTAGGGTAGGGTGGGGCGTCCCAGGCTCGGGCTAAGGAGCGCGCGGCGGGCGGGCCGCAGGGCCTGGGCACGACCATGGTGGGACATCGCCCGCGGCTGCGGGGACCGCTGCGGCAGCAGAGGCGGCTGGGCAGGAACGCGGGCCGAGGCTGGGCCCTTCGGGCAGCTAGCCCGTGATCTCTGCCGTCACCGATCGCGATTCCTCCCCCGTTGCCTTCCCCCGGCACCGACGGCCACCCCGCCGGACGATGCGCGCCCGCGGCCGCCCGGGAGGCTGAGCCCAGCCTCCCGCTCCGCCTTCCCCGCACAGTCGCCCCCATGGCTTTGCCGGGCGCCGCGGGCGCGGCCGACACCCCGGTGTCCTCGGCCGGGGGAGCCCCCGGCGGCTCAGCGTCCTCGTCGTCCACCTCCTCGGGCGGCTCGGCCTCGGTGGGCGCGGGGCTGTGGGCCGCGCTCTACGACTACGAGGCTCGCGGCGAGGACGAGCTGAGCCTGCGGCGCGGCCAGCTGGTGGAGGTGCTGTCGCAGGACGCCGCCGTGTCGGGCGACGAGGGCTGGTGGGCAGGCCAGGTGCAGCGGCGCCTCGGCATCTTCCCCGCCAACTACGTAGCTCCCTGCCGCCCGGCCGCCAGCCCCGCGCAGCCGCCCGCGCCGCCGCCCCCGCGGCCCAGCTCCCCGGTACACGTCGCCTTCGAGCGGCTGGAGCTGAAGGAGCTCATCGGCGCGGGGGGTTTCGGGCAGGTGTACCGCGCCACCTGGCAGGGCCAGGAGGTGGCCGTGAAGGCGGCGCGCCAGGACCCGGAGCAGGACGCGGCGGCGGCGGCCGAGAGCGTGCGGCGCGAGGCTCGGCTCTTCGCCATGCTGCGGCACCCCAACATCATCGAGCTGCGCGGCGTGTGCCTGCAGCAACCGCACCTCTGCCTGGTGCTGGAGTTCGCCCGCGGCGGAGCGCTCAACCGCGCGCTGGCCGCTGCCAACACCGCCCCGGACCCGCGCGCGCCCGGTCCCCGCCGCGCGCGCCGCATCCCTCCGCACGTGTTGGTCAACTGGGCCGTGCAGATAGCGCGGGGCATGCTCTACCTGCATGAGGAGGCCTTCGTGCCCATCCTGCACCGGGACCTCAAGTCCAGCAACAGTAAGTGGGGCCAGAGGGAGGTGGGGCAAGACTACCTCCGTGCCAGCCCAGGCGGGCTCCACAGGACATAGTACCAGATGGAAAGAGGCGGGAGTCAGCCTTAGGGCGCCAGCAGCAACTTATGCCCAGGCCTTCAGGGCTCGGAAGTCCAGCTAGTCCTTGGTTACTTGCTTTGGGGCTGGTGACACGCTTAACCTTGACTTGCCTTTGGGTGCTTTTTAAAAAAGCTCAGACCAGGCTTGCTTGTAGAGGAAACATTTGTAAAATACCTGGATCTCTTAGAAACCTCAGGGGGCAGTCTGGCCTTTCAATACCAGAGGTGATTCATCTGGGTAGGACTTTGCAAACCGAGGCCTTCTGCAGATTATATGGAACCCATGACCGTCCTCACCCAGTGGTCTTCATCAAAGTCCCCGAATGCACTCGGGGACGTCAACTTTACAAGTGCTGTATTGAGGTTGCTGTTTGCCTATTCAAAATACGACTTTATGTCTCTTACCTTTTCCAAAGACTTTTTTCATTCAAATGTCTCTCTATGGGCCAGGCGCGGTAGCTCATACCTGTGATCCCAGCACTTTGGGAGGCCGAGGCGGGCGGATCACCTGAGGGTAGAAGTTTGAGACCAGCCTGGCCAACATGGCGAAACCCTGTCTCTACTAAAAATACAAAAATTAGCCCGGCGTAGTGGCAGGCGCCTGTAATCCCAGCTACTCGGGAGGCTGAGGCATGAGAATCACTTGAACCCAGGAGGCGGAAGTTGCAGTGAGCCAAGATCGCGCCACTGCACTCCAGCCTAGGAGATAGAGTGAGACTCTGTCTCCAAAAAAAAAAAAGTGTCTCTACGTGAAATATGATTTTATTATTGGTTCAATAGCTTCTTTTCTCCAGACAAGAGGCACTGGTGTGCACCGTAATGCACTTCTGGGTTAATAACAAGTGCATTGTCCTTGCACAGGTACTTGAAACCTTGAAGACCTGGCCAGTGTCATTGACTTTGTTTATAAATCAGGGTGGATTTTCCAGATGTCAATAAAGAACTGACAAATGATTTAAATGCAAATCCTATGAAACTTTGCTGTATAAAAGAGCCTATAGAATTGCTGTTTGATGTTGGTTCTTTAATATTGAAGATCGCTTCATATTCTTAGAATGAGATGAAATTCCAGGGAAGGTTAAAGGATGCAGCCAGAACTGGCATTGGCCTACAACAGCTAGAGGTCTTTCAATCCTGTGAAACCTGCTAGGACAGGAGCTAGCTCAAGTGAAAACATTGTCCCTAAAGAAGACTGACAACAAGAAATTTACTTGAAAATTACTAATGTAGCATTTTCACTGGGAATTGTAAATAATTGGAATGTTGTAGCTAAGCATAAGCATTAGGTTTTATTTCATGATCCTGCTTCCCCCCAAGTCTCTCTATAATTTAGATTGCATCTGCTTAGGCGATGAGAGCAAAGTCTAACAAAATATGTTAGTGGTAATGGTGTATTCTTAGTACTTTGACAGACCACATGAAAGACTATAGCATTGCTTGCTTTTGAACTGTGTTACAGTAAAAACAGAGTGCAATTTCCTAAAATATACTTTTCTTTCGATAATATATATTTTTTTTCAATAAAAGAAACGTCTGACCAGGTGCTGCCATAGAATGGGTGACTTGTCCATGTGTTCCATAAGCCCTATTTCCAGTGGTGTCCTGAAAGCCTGTGTCTATTAGGAGTTGTCTGCAGAACCAGGTATTTTAAGGACATCAACAGCACCATTCATTCTTTCCCTTGCCTCTTGGCAGTTGCAGCAACTCTGTGACAACACAGAACCCAACATTCTGCAAATGTATCCAAATCATCAACACAAGCAAACACTTGGGTTGTACTGGTCCTTAGGCTAAAAAGTTAAAGGGCCTATAGCTATTAGTTTTACACTGTACTTAGTTTTGTTTGGTTGCAATACTTTTCAAAGTTCATACAACACAAGGTAGAGAATGTTTGCTAGTGTTTTTAAAGCATGTTTTAAAGGATGTTTATCCATTCCTATGGGTTAATCCATAGGATTTATGGATCAATCAACAATCCATAGCAATTATTGTAAATAGTAAATTTTTATAAAGTTTTATAAACTTTTATAAAATATAAATGTTTAAAGAACTCCTATTATTATTAAATGGTAAAAAGAAATAACACGACCCTGGAATAATAACTATGGCCGAACAGTTTTTACTGATACCAGAAAAACTTGTATAGTGGGGTATAGACTACTGTGTATTCAGTAGATATTACATAATTTGATGGTGATTACATGCTGCTACTTAGTTTTTGAAAGACTTTTCAGTCTCAGAATAAATTGCCAAACTTCCCGGAGTATTTTAATTTCTATAATTGTCAGGCAGGATTCCCTTTGCTTTAAATTGTTGCACTCTTATAAAAGACTTAATTAGCTAGTCACTAGCCTGGCAAAGTATTTGTTACAATATGACCATTGTCATAGTTATTTAATTACTATAAAGTGAAAAGTTTGACTAGGGTCTAGAATGTGCAAACCATGGTGCCTCACACATGGTCTTTATTCTGAATGTCTGATTTTATTTGTTCAATGAATAAATGCAGATTTGAAATTCTCTGCTGATATATGAAGCTATAACTTCTTGTTTAGACTTTTGAGTATAACAGATACTGTATTGCAGTATGTTTTGTTTGATTTTATTGGATATTTGCTAATGGTGGTAGTGAGTTAGTGATAACGTAAACAAGGTTTTAAAAATCAATATTGAATTTCATTTTCACTCCGAAGTGTACTCATGTACCAAAGAGCTAATAGAAGACTACTTGGAGCCATTTCAGTGGAAATTACTGTTTTAAACAAACATTTAAATTTGTCTAGAGAATATGTTACTCTTGACAGATTTTCTTTTATCTTTTCTAGTAGATCTTCTTAAGTTTTATCATATCTTGTGACGGAATGTCTATGTCTAGATAATAGCTGATATGTTGTGAATGATATAAACAACTTTGTCCCTTTTCTAACAGGTAGCAACAGGTTGAAAGTTGTGCCAAGTTAGCAAGCTTTAAGCAACATTTATGTTTTAAATAAATACTAGGCCCTGTAACTCCCTCCTGGATGCAAAATAAGTAGAAAATACTTTATATAAGTCTACCTATAGGCACCCCCCAGAGAACAATACAAGGCAACTTTGAGTTACTGTGAAAATCGCCAGTGTTATACACATTTACAGAAGAGAGAAACATTGTGGAGAGCTGGAACTCATTTAACACTTTTGGAATGCCCACCTTGTGCCAGTCACTTCTGGGCCTCAGGGATATTGGCAAGCCAGACATCAATGACAACAAATCTGCCATCATAGAGCTTAGTCTAACAGGGAAGATAGATGGCAGTCACATAATAACAAATAGATTAGTAAGTGCCGTCAAGAAAATTAAGCATGGTAACGGGTGGAGCGTGGTAGAGTGGAGGATGGGGGTGCTGTTTCACACAGGGGCTCTCCAGGGAAGGCACTCCGAGGAAGGGCCACGAATTCGTCAAGCAAAGACCCAGGCAAAGGAAAGAGGAAGCAAAAATGAGGCTTCCATGTTGGAGGCCTGAGGAGAAGGCTGGTGAGGAGACACATGCATGGGGCAGGACTGGCAGGCCTCCGTCTGCTGTGCAGAGGTTTCACTTGGAGTGATGGCACTGGCTTCTGTGAAGAACGGACTGCAGTGGGCTCAAGTGATGGCTTTCAAGGTTGTCTCTATAAGAGGAGGCACTGACTCTGCCCAGAGCAGTAGCAATGGAAGTATTTTGCAGGGAGGTTACCAGGGGGCAGTGAAGATAAAATACTGCAATATAAGAATTACTCAGGATGGTTTGAAATGTTAGAATTTCGTTGAAGAGTTTTATTTATCAAATTGCAGAAGTGCAGGATTGAAATAAGATTATGTGGCATCATTTATGGTTTCCTTTTTCTTTTTGTGATATTGCTTATCGTGTTCTATTTTTTTTTCTTAAGAGGAAATAAACTTTCCATGGGGAACTGAGCCACAAATTATGGTAGCTACTTACTTTTATACTTTTTATGTTAGTGATTAAGCATTTATTATCTCAATTTTTTTTAGTCTTTTAGGAATAATTATTATCGATCTACAGTATTATTTACAACTACAACTACATCTACAATAGTTGTATTTATTATGAAATGCCATTTGGAGCTCTTACTATGACAAACTGCAAAAGGAATATAAATTTTGTTTTAGCTTTTTTCATTAGTATTGTGTAAATAAAAGAACTATCTGAGAAAATTATGGAAAATGTAATCTCCAAATAAGATGTTTAAATAGCTCATCAGAGTGATTTGGGAAAGCTACTAATTTCACTATTATCAGTTATAAGACATAAGTCCCCTTCTCTCTTCTGTTCTTATACTCAGGACACGTAGCTTAATGCTATAGCTGCTTCCTGTTCCAGGAGGCACCGAGAAGTCAGTCCAGATGTCCCAATGGTAACTGAGATCTACATCTGCTTTTGAAACAAAGTTAGTGAAAGGTTAGACTTTTAGAAGAATAGCAATCACAGAAGAGTCACCACATCTTCCCCCATCATTTTCATGCTTGCGTATGAAAAAGTAAGTAGCTGGCCAGGTGTAGTGGCTCATACCTATCTATCATCCCGGCACTTTGGGAGGCCAAGGTGGGAGGATCGCTTGAGCCCAGGAGTTTGAGACCAGCTTGGGGAACATGGTGAGACTCTGGACTACAAATATTAAAATTAAAAAAAAAAATAGGCAATGTCTTATTTTTTTGTAGTTGTGAGGGGTGTAGCTAGTTAGTTCTGAATTATGCAAAGTATCCGTATTTGATCAGTTTTGTAATCATTATCAAGTATATCAAAGCAGGGTAAAGGAGACAGAGGAAAGTATTTATCTGCTCTACCCATTTAAGAAGGTCATTTGTAAGCCCTGCTTTCTGACACTAGCATTTAAGTGCTAAACCTATCAGAATAGTGCAGCTAAGGGAAAGAGCATTGGCTTTTTTTTTGTTTGTTTGTTTGTTTTGAGACAGAGTCTCACTCTGTCGTCCAGGCTGGAGTGCAGTAGCAGGATCTCGGCTCACTGCAAGCTCCACCTCCCGGGTTCACGCCATTCTCCTGCCTCAGCCTCCCGAGTAGCTGGGACTACAGGCACCCGCCACCATGCCCAGCTAATTTTTTTTGTATTTTTAGTAGAGATGGGGTTTCACTGTGTTAGCCAGGATGGTCTCGATCTCTTGACCTCGTGATCCGCCCGCCTCGGCCTCCCAAAGTACTGGGATTACAGGCGTGAGCCACCCTGTCCAGCCTTTTTTTTTTTTTTTTTTTTTTTTGTAATACAAGGTCTTGCTGTGTAGCCCAGGCTGGTCTCAAACTCCTGGACTCAAGCCATCATCCTTCTTCCTCAGCCTTCCAAAGTGCTGGGATTACATGTAAGAGCCAACACCTCTGGCTCTATCTAGCATTGCCTTTAAAGTCAGATGTGGATTTGAATATCAGTGTCCTCATTTACTAGCTGTGTGACCTTGAGCAAGTTATATAACTTCATTGAGACTGATTGTCTTGATTTCTGATACTGTATTTGTTTCTTGGGAGATTTGTCAGAAGTCCTGTAGGGAAAATCTGTTTAATGTTTCTTAACCCATTAAAGCCAATTAGGTAAATACTGGCATAAAAACATATGGCGTTTTCAGGGAACAATGAGTAGTTAGGTGTAACTAGAATGAAAAGTGGAGAAAGGGTTTTTTTGGGGGGGGAAGGAAACAGGCATTTAGCATGTGGTCAGGCAGTGAGTGCCATGGATGCCATGCTAAGATGTGTGGACTATTTAAGAGGCAAGGGAGAGCCATTGATGGTTATTGAGGAGTAGTGTAGTATGATCTGCTGCAAGAAAACACATCTACAGAGAGACAAACATAAGCTTGGGGTCATTGCTTTATGACTGTACTATCATAGATTGTCAGAATGGCAATAATAAAAACTAAAATAATTTACTTAGACATTGGTTTGACCACATTGTTTATCATTTACAATCTAAGCCTAGTTTTTAGCATCACAATTTGTTTACTGAATTAATTTAGACCACATTTTCTCTCTGATTTCTTTCTTTCTTTCTTTCCTTTTTATTATACTCTAAGTTCTAGGGTACATGTGCACAACATGCACGTTTGTTACATTTCTAACTACCTCCAAAATTAGAAAATATTCTCTAGCTTTACCATGTCAGGCTGATGATCTTAACTCCAGATGTTAATGACTGTCCCCAAACCCTCTGAGGCTCCCCAAACCCTCTGAGGTAATCCAGGGCTTCCAAAAAGTAGAAGCACCCCAATGAAGGAATTTTAATGGGCAGCAGGTTTTGTGGGGGACCTGGGAGAGCTGTTGGCTTTATTTTGGAGCCTGAAACTTAAATTTGTACAGTTGACCCCTAGGCAGTGTGAATTTAGTTTTTAAAATTCATCTTCTCCAAATATTGCTTCATGTTGGGTGCTTTTAACTAAATAATAGTATTAATAATTGCAAAAACCACAATTACTTGTACACAAACCTAATAGTAACAAGATGTTTTTAACATTTATTTAGGGCATATTAGATGCTGAGCACTACTCACAATTTATCCTCATTTATTTGTCACTACAACCTTTTGAGGTGGCACTCTAATTATCCCCAATTTACAGGTAAAAAAAAAAAACTGAACTCAATGATTAATTGACTTGATCAAAGTCATTCAACCCATCAGAGGGGAGTGCTAAGAATTAAATCTGAGACCTCTGATCCTGGAACTTGTGTTTTATTGTCTCCGTATATTGCCTGAATTAACAGCTCTCAAATATTTGCTTTCAGGACTCCCAAAGAGCTTTGATTTATAGCAATTGATATTTATCATATTAGAAATTTAAGATGATACATTTTAAAAATGTTTAATAATATGAATATAACAATAGACCCTATTACATCTTAACATAGCATTTGTAATGGGAAAACCCCCATATTTTCCAAAACAAATTTAATGAGGATGGTGGCATTTCTTTGCACTTGTGTAGTTCACTTTAATGCCAGACTTTGAGAGAAGACAGATGGATGTTCATATCTGCTTCTGCATTCACACTGTCGCCATCTTAGGGAACCCCGGGGATCCCTAGACCACACTTTGAGAACCTCTAGGCTAAATGATTAGTTCTGTTGATCCAGAATGACACTCTTTAGCAGTAGTTCCCACACCTATTGTGGCGTCAGAATCTCCCTGAGAACTTTTAAAAAATAACATGTTCTGCCTCATTTTTGGATATTCTGCTTCAGTGAACCTTAGGAATAAGCAATGCGTTTTTTCCCTAATATTTTATATGGAAAATCTTGGAATATATAGAACTGAAATAGTTTTAAGTGAAAATTAAAATTTTACTTAAGGCTGGGTACGGTGGCTCACACCCGTAATTCCAGTACTTTGGGAGGCTGAGGTGGGTGGATCACTTGAGGTCAGGGGTTCAAGATCAGCCTGGCCAACATGGTGAAACCCTGTCTCTACTAAAAATACAGAAATTAGCCGGATGTGTTGGTGGGTGCCTGTAATCTCAGCTACTTCGGAGGCTGAGGCAGGAGAATTGCTTGAACCAAGGAGGTGGAGGTTGTAGTGAGCTGAAATCGTGCCACTGCCCTCCAGCCTGGGTAACAGAGCCAGATGCTGTCAAATAAATAAATAAATAAATAAATAAATAAATAAAATAAATGCCTTAAAATTATTCACTTACAAAAATTATTTCACTTATAATCCCACTGCCTAGATTCTACCATTAACATTTCACTAATTTGCTTTAACATAGATTTCACCCGTATGCATTCATTAATCTATCTTACTTTATGATGAAACAATAATTTTTCTTTGAAGATTCCAGATGATTCAGCAAATATAGATATAGAGCAAAGTATGAAAGCTACAGTTCTGAGGACCAGATTTATGGATTCCTTCTTACATATTATCTGGGTTGATATAGAAATTCTTCCATGGCTACAGACTATATCCAAATCAAGTAACTGTCTGCTGATAAATGTATGGTAAGTTATAGCAGGAGCCAGGTGACGTATGCCTGATGTATTCTGGTGTATGACTCTGGGAAAAGGAACATCTCAGAGCATTTGTTCCTTTCACATTGGAGGACAAATGGTGTTATTTGTGGTAGTAGGTTTGAACTCTGTCTGACTTCACTAGCTTTCTGAATAGGGTGACGTGAGGATTAAGTGAGATAGTGTATGTCTGATGTCGACAAATTTCTCCTGTATAGGGCCAGATAGTAAATCTTTTTGGTTTTGCAGCCCATATGGTCTCTGTTTGCAGCTATGTAATTCTGCTGTTGTAGCCAAAAAATCCTTGACAATATGTAAACAAATGAATGTGGCAGTGTTCCAATAAAACTTTATTTTCAAAAGGGGCATTGTGCTGGATTTAGCCTGTGGGCTCTAGTTTGCCAATTCCTCATATATGTCAAAGAATTTAGTAAACTGTAAAACAAAATTTAAATGCAAGCTGTTGACTATATTCATTTTAATATTTTACTTAGAAACACTTCAAAGTGTTTTACATTTAAAATATTTGTGCTTTAAATATTTCCTAATGTTGTGTATGTGTGAACTCATTGATACCTAAACATTTTCTACAACTCTTTACAGCCTAATAACATTATTATTTTTATTCTTTCTGCAAAATCAGGTGTCACTTAATCAGGTATTTGTTCATCTCGGTTGGAGGTGAGGGTCTTTTTAATTTGGCTAACTTGGGTGATTCCAGGCAGCCTGCAGTATGAGGAAACAGTTCTGAGCCTTGTTCCCTGCAGGTGCGCTGAGATCTGTACACTTTGGCAGGCCTGCTTGTGACTTGGGTTGATAAGTTGGGTCAAGGTGGGGGCATAAAATATTAAATTGCTCTTGTAACTCTTTCACTACCATGGTTCGTTACTATTTTGTGCATTTTTTTAAGCTATTGGAAAAAGAGCAAATCACATTCCGTTTTTGGAAGTATCTTGATGGCATATGGGATGTTTGAATTATTACTTCTGAAGATTTGGCTTCACATGATTTTAAGTGGTTTATTTTGTTTCAGATTTTCTGCAAATAATGCATCTGGTTGTATTAAATATGTTCTTACTAATATATTAATGTAGAATATTATGAAAGATTTCTGCCTCAGTATGCTTTATTATGTACCTTGACTATTAAAATACTAACATGATAGAAATTTAGAGCTAGACTTTACATACAATGAAATGTAAGTGATTTTCTCATTGAAACTGAGTATACTACATGTCCATGAAAAGGTTTGTCCTATGAAAGATGGATTTTATTTCAGTACATGAGCAATGTGAAGTTCTGTTTTAGCTTATCACATCTGTTTTTTCTTTAGAGAAGCCTGTCTTCTTGTATTTGGTATGCTAGCTCTTTCATTTATACAACAGTTACTTGATCATATATTATGTGCGGAACTCTCCTAGGCGCTTGGTATTGCGTAGTGAACAAAGCAGACACAAATTCCTCCCTTAAAGATCTTGTATTCTAGTGAGTGAGACAGACATTAAGCAAAATAAATAATGTGTAGTATCTTGGAGAGTGGTAAGTGCTTAGTATAAAAACTAAAGTTGCAGAGGAGGATGGAAATGTTGAGGTAAGCAGTGAAAGATTGTGTGTCTAAGCAAAGTCTTGCAGAAAAGATGGATTTTCAGCAGTATCTAAGTAAGCGAGGAAGTGGGTCATCTGGGAAAGAACATGCTTGTTACAGAGAACAGAAATTGCAAGATTTCTAAAATGCTGGGAGAAAAGTGAAGGTGGGCAGAACAGCAGGACATGAGGGAGAGGCAGGGATCCCTCAGACCATGCAGTCTTGGGGGCCCTACAGGGTCTTTGACTTTTACTACAACACAAGAGGGTTTTGAACAGAGGAGAGCTGTGGTCTGATTTACATATTAACAGGACTATACTGGCAGCAGTTTTGAAAGTTGATGAAGGGGAACCAGGTTGGAAATATGAATGTGAGAGTCATCAGCATGAGAAGGTATGTAAAGCCCTGAGATTGGCTGAGATTATCTAGGGAGTGAGTGTAAATAAGAAAAAACTAGACAGAGCTCCACGGACTGAGTCCTCATAGTCTCCAGTCTTTAGAGGTCAGGGAGACAGGGAGGACCCAGGAATAGCTAGAAGTAAAGGGGAAAATCAGGAGTGTGGAGACCAGTGAAGAAAGTATTTCAGGGAAGAATGATCAGCCGTATCAGATGCCACTGATAGGTCAATATTCAAATAACTGTTTTGCTACAATTATTTTTAAAACAATGATTTCTTCTTCTTCTTCCTCTTCCTCCTCCTCCTCCTCCTCCTCTTCTCCCTCTTCTCCTCCTTCTTCTTCTTCTTCTTCTTTTTTTTTTTTTTGAGACAGGGTCTTACTCTGTTGTCCAGGCTGGAGTGCAGCAGTGCTATCACAGCCCAGGACAGCCTTAACCTCCTGGGCTCAAGTCACAATCCTACCTCAGCCTCCCAAATAGCTGGGACTATATAGGCAAGCACCATGATGCCCAGCCAATTTTTAAGTTCTTTTGTAGGGGTTGGTTCTCACTGTATTGCCCAGATTGGTCTTGAACTCCTGGGCTCAAGTGATCCTCCCACCTTAGCCTCCCAAAGTGCTGGGATTACAGGCTTGAGGCACTGCATCTGGCCAAGAGTCTTCATTTCTTAATGTCCAGGATCCTAATACATTTTTAGGAGGGTAGAGGTGAATCGATCTTCTGTAATTAGCAGCTGACTTAACATGAAAGAAAAAGCTTATAATAATTCATCTTCTTCATATTAATTCTTCCCCTAAGAGTATTCATTATTAATTTCCTCATTCATTCAGCAAACACTTGAGCCTGTTCAAATGCCAGTTGCTGTGCAGTATTAAAAAAAGATTAATTAGGCACAAGTTCTATCCTCAAGCTGCTTACAATTTAATAAGATGAGATTGTAATAAGGAATATAAGGCAGGATTTAAGTGTAATGGGCAAGGTACAGTCTAAGTGTATTAGAATGCAGAGAAGTAGCTGAGGTTAGGCAAAAGGCAATGGGGAGATGTTGCTTATAGACTCATCTAATATTGGAGCAGGAAGTGTCGAGATTCCAAAGGCCAGTGGACTTGTAAGTGGCTTCACAGTGAATGCCATGGCAGCCTGGACTAAGAGCTCAGTGCTGGTGTCCTGATTGAGTGGGAGGTCCAGTAGGAAGTGTGAGTTTTATAGAGGGCGGAAGAGGAAGGCATTCCATTCTGTAAGGAGGCACAGGGCGGTGGGGAGACAGAAAAAGGCAACGCTGTAGATTTTAGAAATGGCACACAGAATTGTTAGAATATGGGGTTCATTCAGGAGAGTACAGAAGAGAGCTGGAAAGATCATTTAGAATGAGATTGAGAAGGGGCGGAGGCCAAAATGAAAGTGTGGGCTTTACTCCCTAGGCTGGATAGTGAGTGGGATATGTGTCCGGGGTGGGAGTCAGGGGAAGAGGGGAGGCAGTTGGTGCTAGGGGTGAAGGGGAACTGGTGCCACTAGGGAATGGCTGGAAAGAAATATGAGAAACATTTTATACTATATGATAAATTTAGAAAGTTATCATTCATTCCATATAAATTGTGGATTGTCCTCAAAGTTGAAATTTATAAAGTTTCATGAAGTTTTTTGTTAGTATATTCTTTCACATTATTGCTTTTCTCAGCTTGTTTTCTTGCTTATGACTTGTTTTGGATAGTACATTTCCAGTTAAAGATTAATCGAAACTCATTTGACTCATTAAATGGAATTTGGACACAGTGATCCCATCAATGTTGAGAACATGATGTACATAGTAATTGCTTTTTAAAAAAATATACATTATATACTATAATTCCGAAAATACCAATGTGAAACTTCAAAGGAGCTGAAAAAATTCTGTGCCTCATGGTTGAATAAGTAGGCTAAGTACAAGGTTGTAGAGGCCAATTGTTAAAGAATGGGGCTAACGAGGGTCAAAAATCTTTACTGAAGTCACAGGAAAGGGTGCTCAAACAGTTGTTGCTAGGATACTCACAAGAATTTACCATTTCTGTGGCCAGAAAGGTTAGTTTGCCTGGTTTGTACATTAAAATCAGTGGTGACCAGCTAGTGCACTGTGGTTCTTCCTGCGTGAATGACAGGAAGCGGAAGTTGGCTGCCAACCATGTGTCTTTAGGCTGAAACCTGGCAGTGTGCCCCATTATATTACCTGTTGTGAGATGGGCTATTTTTGGTTTCAGTCACATTGTCCAAAAGATATGGAATTCCAGGAATTCTGCTGAACACCTCTGAGATAGAATCCAAAACAATGGGCCTTTCATGGAACCCTAAAGGGTTGACATTTGGAGTGTGATTTGAACTTGTTTTCTGTGAGCCCACAGTGTGGAGGTGCCTGGCTCCTGTAGAAACTCTGGACCTGGGGAATGGGGGCTGGTGTTCTGAAACTGTCAGAACCAAGTCTGCTAATACATACTCTGCCATCCGTTTATTTGGAAATGAAGTTTGTTAGTGTTTGGTTTTTAGTTCTCAATTTTGACTCTGTTTTTATTATTTAGAGCAGCGTTTCTTTGACCTTTGCATCCCAAGGGCTGCCAGCCCTTACCTGGGGTCTGGGGTGTGGATAAGGAGGCAAGGAAGTGTTTTGAGGCCTATTTTCATCAGTCCTTTCTCATGTCTGCCTGTCTGGAGGTTTGTAAGAATGAGGAGATAATGTGTATAAAAGTGCTTTGGGAAACAAAGTTTTATAGAACTGCAAGCCATTTTGATCATTAATTTGGGGTCTTTTGGTGATAGGAATAATTATTGTTTAAAAGTGAAATTAATGGTATTTCTAGAAGGAAAACATAACGCAGCTGATAAAAAAAAGCTAATTAATTCCCCTGTATTTTGTTGTTGTTTCAGCTTTCTGTGGTTTAAGTACATAGGGTTTAAAGGATTGGGAATCTAAATCTCTTTTTCTGTAGGTATTTATTTTTCTTTATATTCATAGGGAATAAGGACTGAGAAATAAATATGCCTTTAGCTGATGTGGATGGAACATTCAAAAATTAATCTCACAGAATGAGATTTCTGGTTGCTTTGCCCTCTTCTTATAAACCAATAGCTTCTGAGCAGCACAGAAAAGGGCTGGGGATGAACTCCAGCTCTGTGTTTCAGCCCTTTGATCTTGGATAACATTTCTAGGCTCTGAGCTGGAGATTATATTCCTGCCTCGTAGACTAGTGTCACAATCAAATGAAATATTAAATGTGTGGAAACAACTCTGCATAGCAGAGGGTTGGTAAATGGTGGGCAATATTCTTATTATTTGAATTGGTGATAAGTATCATTAACAAAAGATATTCCATTGAACATTGTGATGTACAAGGAACTATGTTAGGCGATATGGAGGGTTCACAGAATGCTATAAAATACATTTCCTGAGATTAAAGTAGCTTGCACATAACTTTGGTAGAGAAGTCTTAGGTAAAAAATAACTGACAAAATAATGTCATATGTGAGTAACATGATAGGGAAGATAAAATCGTTCACAATTTTGTGGAATGCTTAGGGGGTTTTTCTAAGGAAGCTGGTCCTTGAAAATTGGGACAGTATAGATGGATAGGAAGAATGAAAGGTTATTTCAAATGGAAGTGGGTCTCTGATTTCCCTCCTCCCTGCCTCTCTCACCCTCCTTTTCTCCATCCTTTCCTATGTAGTATAGCATTAAGAGTAGGAATAGTAGCATGTTGGCCTTACTGTTTAGCCACTGTATAACCATGGACATATAGCCATCCTAAATCAGATTCTTCTTATCTATAACAGAAATAAGAATAGAACAGATGGTTCTTGCTGTCTAAATTTCAGTTACAAGATGGCATGGGGAAAAAAGTTGTAACACAACAGTATTTATTCAGTATCAATTACTTATCTAATAAGCCCCTACTCAAATAACCCTCCACATTTAAACTTAGTGTTGGTTTCCTCCAATTGGGTTCCCTCCAATTGCATTAGCTCCTATGACTGCCTGATACTGTAAATGTTTGACAATACAATACAATCAAAATGCACATCCATTGTGAAATCTCAAGCCTTGAAAAAGAGGCAGGATTTCCTGAAGTTCATGAAATTCATTTTGAAGACTTGCTAAAAACACTTTCAAACCCATTGATAAAAGTGTGTGTGTGTCAAATTCTTACAGAGTGCTTACCATGTCTCAGCCACTGTTCTGGGCACTTTACATGTATTCATTTACTCCGCCCTACAATCTTATGATGTAGGTACTATGGTAATTCACAAGACAGGCAAGGAAGCAGAAGCACATGGGATCCAAACCAGGCAGGTTGGCCCTAGACTGCATGCAGTTCCTCACCACTCTACACTGCCTCTATTTAGATGAGTTAGTAATTGACCAATGGCAGGAAATCAAAAGGGAGGAGAATGGGCACCTGAGCAGAGAGAGATTTCCAAAGGATAAATAAAGATTTTGTGAAAAATTAGTAAAAGCTGTCAACTAAATGAGTAGATACTGGTTAGGACCATAGGCTTTGGAGTCAGACTGCTTGAGCTTCACTGCTCCTTAGCTCTGTGACCCTGGACAAATTACTGAACATCTCTGTTCCTCAGTGTCTTTATGTATAAAGTGCAGATAATAGTATCTACCTATAGCATTGTCATATGGGTTATGTAATTAAAATACCTACAACCTCACCTGACAAGTAGAATATACTCAGAAGTGTTAGTTTTTACTAAAACTAACATTTGAAAAAAAATGACCCTCTTTATGATTATGTTCTGCAAACCAGATACCCTCTCCTCTTTCTATAGAAGGGATTAGCTAGAGGAGAGGGTGGCAGCCTCCAGCTGCATTAGAGCCTCGTGGACAACCTAGGGAACATTTCTGCATGGTTCTAGGCAGAGGCAGATCAGCCAAAGGGAGAGGAGCTGAAGGTGCTGGGAAGGGCCAGGTAGGAGGGTACAGGTGAGGAGTGAATGAAATGCTCACGGATACGAAGAATCAAAATCGTGAAAATGGCCATACTGCCCAAGGTAATTTATAAATTCAATGCCATCCCCATCAAGCTACCAATGACTTTCTTCACAGAATTGGAGAAAACTGCTTTAAAGTTCATATGGAACCAAAAAAGAGCCCACATTGCCAAGGCAATCCTAAGCAAAAAGAACAAAACTGGAGGCATCACACTACCTCTCTTCAAACTATACTACAAGCCTACGGTAACCAAAACAGCATGGTACTGGTACCAAAACAGAGAGATAGACCAATGGAACAGAATGGAGGCCTCAGAAATAACATCGCACATCTACAACCATCTGATCTTTGACAAATCTGACAAAAACGAGAAATGAGGAAAGGATTCCCTATTTAATAAATGGTGCTGGGAAAACTGGCTAGCCATATGTAGAAAGCTGAAACTGGATCCCTTCCTTACACCTTATACAAAAAATTAATTCAAGATGGATTAAAGACTTAAATGTTAGACCTAAAACCATAAAAACCCTAGAAGAAAACCTAGGCAATACCGTTCAGGACATAGGCATGGGCAAGGACTTCATGTCTAAAACACCAAAAGCAATGGCAACAAAAGCTGAAATTGACAAATGGGATCTAATTAAACTGAAGAGCTTCTGCACAGCAAAAGAAACTACCATCAGAATGAACAGGCAACCTACAGAATGGAGAAAATTTTTGCAGTCTACCCATCTGACAAAGGGCTAATATCCAGAATCTACAAAGAACTTAAACAAATTTACAAGAAAAAAACAAACAACCCCATCAAAAAGTGGGCAAAGGATATGAACAGACACTTCTCAAAAGAAGACATTTATGCAGCCAACAGACACGTGAAAAAATGCTCATCATCACTGATCATCAGAGAAATGCAAATCAAAACCACAATGAGATACCATCTCACACCAGTTAGAAGGGCGACCATTAAAGAGTCAGGAAACAACAGATGCTGGAGAGGATGTGGAGAAATAGGAACACTTTTACACTGTTGGTAGGAGTGTAAACTGGTTCAGCCGTTGTGGAAGACAGTGTGGCGATTCCTCAAGGATCTAAAACTAGAAATACCATTTGACCCAGCAATCCCATTTCTGGGTATATATCCAAAGGATTATAAATCATTCTACTATAAAGACACATGCACACATATGTTTATTGCGGTACTATTCACAATAGCAACAACTTGGAACCAACCCAAATGCCCATCAGTGATAGACTGGATTAAGAAAATGTGGTACATATACACCATGGAATACTCTGCAGCCATAAAAAAGGATGAGTTCATGTCCTTTGCAGGGACATGGGTGAAGCTGGAAACCATCATTCTGAGCAAACTATCACAAGGATAGAAAACCAAACACTGCATATTCTCACTTATAGGTGGGAATTGAACAATGAGAACATTTGGACACAGGGTGGGGAACATCATAAACGGGGGCCTGTCGTGGGTTGGGGGGCAGGGGGAGGGATAGCATTAGGAGAAATACCTAATGTAAATGACGAGTTAATGGGTGCAGCAAACCAACATGGCACATGTATACCTATGTATCAAACCTGCACGTTGTGCACATGTACCCTAGAACTTAAAGTATAATAATAATAATAATAATAATAATAATAGTAATAAAAGCACATTTGTTGTGCTTTTATTTGTGTTGTGTTTTTTATTTGTGTAGCTGCAGAGCTACACAAGAGCTCAGGGACAGATGCTGGCATCAGCTTCACTCCCGGGAGTTCCCGTTGTGCATCCCCTACATTGGCAGGAGGCTGGCATTGTTAAAACCAGCAACTGGATGACCGCTGTGTTTACTTTTTGCTATATTTTGAGCTCCAGTAAAGCAATGATATCTCCTACATTATCTTTATCAGTTAAAGAATGTATAAGCACTTTGCAAATTTAATGTAAGATAATGTTTGATGATAATGAGCTATGGTAATATATCATCTAATTTCAATATTCTCCTCTTCAGTAGAAAACATTCTGTACTTAGGTCAGAAAATAATATATTTTTTCGTATCAGGTAAATTTTTACAGACTTCTGATCCTACTTGTGATATCTCAGGAAATGTTTCTTGCTCTTAGAAATCATTTACTTTCTCAGAAAGAGAACTACTCATAAAGAGCAGTAAGTTGTATCTTGAAATAACTTGTAACTTCAGGCACAAATAACTCACTAAAGACTATAATATCTGTGCTGTAAGTAAAATGGTAAAATGCAAGTTTATTCTTGTTTATTCTGCCAACTACAGTGAAGATTGTGTTTTACATACCACAGAAAAATTGTGACAGAAAAATTAAAAGAATATGCAAATGTCTCACTTTTGATTTTTCTTTAGTTTTGCTACTTGAGAAGATAGAACATGATGACATCTGCAATAAAACTTTGAAGATTACAGACTTTGGGTTGGCGAGGGAATGGCACAGGACCACCAAAATGAGCGCAGCAGGCACCTATGCCTGGATGGCCCCCGAAGTGATCAAGTCTTCCTTGTTTTCTAAGGGAAGCGACATCTGGAGGTGAGCCTTTCCTTTTGCAAACAGCGGCAGAAACTGCTTGCTATGCTTTATTTCAGTAAGTCCCAAAGTATTCAGTAATTCTCAGCATAAATAGTCTAGGCCTTTTTGAATGAATTTTTATGGTTTTGATCAAAATAATTGTAATGACAACGGAACAGATAATTTGATGTTTGCATTGTCATATGACTCCATTTCAGAGGATAACTTTCTAGTTAAATCACAAGTTTAGTTAAAACTGGTTATAATTTGAATTAACACCAAATGCCCAAGATTTTGTAGGATGTGCCAGTAAATTAAAGTGAATTTTCCGTGATGTAATCATGGCTCATTGTAGCCTCGACCTCCCAGGCTCAAGTGATCTTCCCTCCTCAGCTTCCTGAGTAGCTAGGACCACAGGTGTGCACTACCATGCCTGGCTAATTTGTGTGTGTGTGTAGAGAAGCAGGGGTTTGGTGGGGGGGGTGTCTACTATGTTGTTCAGGCTGGTCTTGAACTTCTAGGCTCAAGTGATCCACCCACCTCAGCCTCCCAAAGTGCTGGGATTACAGATGTGAGCCACTACACCTAGCCTGAATTGACATTTTTAACAAACTTTTGATTCCTTGTGACTCACAGACAATATTAGCATGGAAGGAGTTTAAGAAAAAAATTTAGACCCATCCTTCATTTTATAGATTGCATCATCTAAAGATTAAAGTCTCCTATTTGAAGACTGAGAGCTGCTCTCAAATGGATTACCAGGTTATTTTGACTTTCCATTCAGCTTTGTCTCATTAGAAGTATGCTAACAATTACAAAATAACAAAGAAAAATCACACTGTTTAATAGTTATGATGCACCTAGAACTTACTTGCCATTGTTTAATGCTCATAAAATCCTATTAATAAAGAAAATGTGGTGCATATACACCATGGAATACTACACAGCCACGAAAAGAGTGAAATCATGTCCTTTGCAACATGGATGCAGCTGGAGGCCATTATCCTAAGTGAATTAATGCAGGAATAGAAAACCAAATATCACATGTTCTCACTTATAAGTGGGAGCTTAACATTGGGTACTCAGGGATATAAGGATGGCAACAATAGACACTGGGGACTAATAGAAGGTGGAGGGAAGGAGGGGGGAAAGGGCTGAAAAAGTAACTCTTGGATACTATGCTCAGTACCTGGGTGACAGGATCATTTGTATCCCAAACCTCAACATCACACGACATACCCAGGTAATACACCTGCATGTGTACTCTGTGAATCTGAAATAAAAGTTGAGAAAAAATTTTAAAAAAGGATAGATGTAAAAAAACAAAATAAAATCCTGTGTTAATCATTAAAGTTCCATTTTTTCTGTTTTTAACAGCTTTGTTGAGATATGATTCACATACCATGAAACTGATGCATTTAAATTGTACAGTTTGATGGCTTTTTGTATATTAGTAAGTTGTGTGTCCATCATCCCAGTTGATTGTAGAACATTTTCTTTCATGCAGAAAGAAAAACCTGTCACCCCTTACCCATCATCCCCAACTCCCCCTTCCCTCTCAGCCCTAGGCAACCACTCATTTATGTTCTGTATCTTGAGATTTGTTTATTCTGGACATTTTATGTCAGTGGAATCTTAGAATATTCCTTTGTGACTGGCTTCTTTCACTGAGCCTAATGATTTGAGGTTCATCCATATCAGAGCATGGATCAATACCTCCTTCATTTTTATGGCTTAATCATAGAGTATTACTGTACCACATCTTGTTTACCCATTTATCTCTGGATGGACATTTGGGTTGTTTCCAATTTTTGGCGATTGCAAATAGAACTGATAACAAACATTCCTGAACACATTTTTGTGAGAATGTGTGTTTTCAGTTTCCTTGACTATATATCTAGGAGTAGTGAGATTGCTTGGCCATATGGTAATTCTGTGTTTAATCCTTTGAAGAAGCATTAGACTGTTTTCCAAAGTGACTGCACCTTCTTTTTTTTTATTCCCACCAGTAGAGTGTCAGAGTTCTGATTTCTCTCCATCTTCCTTGTCACTTGTCATCTGACCTTTTGATTTGGGCCATCCTTGTAGGTGTAAAGTGGTGTCTCCTGGTTAAAATTACAATTTTAGGATTTTGTTATTATTTGTTTTTTTGCTTTTTTTTACATAGAAGAAAACTAGGAATGAGAGAGAAAAATACTTGCTAGGAGTCCAGTACTTGTAAGTGCCAGAACCTTTTAAGAACCCAGGTCTGCCTGGCTCTCAGATTCATGCTCAACAAAAATTGTTTTTCCTTTTAAATCTTTGGATACACTAGAAGTTAGTCCCTCAAATTCACACATGAAGTCAGTGGCAAAGACCCCTGTCAGTAAAAGTTCCATAAAACTGCCTTCCATTTAAAGCTTATCTTCTGCATTTAAAATTATGATTTAATTGTTCTACTTAAAGCTTGTAAGAAATTTATCAGTTGGATCAGGGTTCTATAATGTCTTAGGGTCAGTTTGAAAAATACAAATGCTTGAGCCTCACCTCTTGATGAATTAGACTCTCTACTGATGAAGGCTGAGCATGTGTGTTTTTATAAACCGTTAAATGTGTTTTCATTGAGTTAATGACTAATTTTAGTAATTTAGTAATTTAATTTAGTAATTTTCTAACCATATGAAAATATCAAATTATGTAAGTGACATTGGCTATCTTTTTAAGATATTATACTTCAAGACTCTAAAAACTATTAAAATACATTGTAAATCAATTTTACATTCAAAATAATGTATCTTAAGACTATGAGATCTTATTACAAACTATGCTTTTATTAGAAACTATGCAATTACCAGGTATATGAATGCTGTGCAGTCATGCTCTATAGCAACCTTGTCTATCATAAACATAGGGGAGAATCAAGAAGTAAGCAGAAAAGAAAAAAAGGAAAAGAAAGTTGCTAAAACCAACCAAAATATGGGCCTTTAAGCCCCACACACTCTCTAGAGAAGTCATCTCTCAAAATTGATTTATTTACAAAGTGTGATGATCTGATTTTCATTAAAAGCAGAAGATACCAGCCGGGCATGGTGGCTCATGCCTGTAATCCCAACATTTTGGGAGGCCGAGGTGGGCAGATCACGAGGTCGAGAGATGGAGACCATCCTGGTCAACATGGTGAAACCCCATCTCTACTAAAAATACAAAAATTAGCTGGGCGTGGTGGTGCACGCCTGTAGTCCCAGCTACTTGGGAGGCTGAGGCTGGAGAATCACTTGAACCCTGGAGCCAGAGGTTGCAGGGAGGCGAGATCGTGCCACTGCACTCCAGCCTGATGACAGAGCAAGACTCTGTCTCAAAAAAAAAAATAAATAAATAAATAAAAAAGCAAAAGATGAAATACAGAAATGGTCCTCTGTATTTAATGTGTTTTTCTTTCCATTACCTACTTTTCACCAGAGGTTTTTTCCTGTTACTAGCTTGGCATCCCTTTCCCCTCTTCTAATTAGCTCAAGTCCCTGATATAAAAAGGCATAGTGTTTGCATATAGCCTGTGCACATCCTCCCGTGTACTTTAAAGCATCTCTAGATTACTTATTATTACCTAATACAATGTGAATGTGGTGTAAATGGCTGTCATTCTGTATTGTTTCTAAAGTTGTATTGTTATTTTTTATTGTTGTTTTTCTCTGAATATTTTCCACACGTGGTTGCTTGAATCTGCGGATGTGGAGAGCTGACTGTATTATGAAAAAAACTGAGAAACTACCGATCCCTGGCGCTGCTTAGTTGTAGGGTCAAACATTTCTGCATATCTCCGGAACCCATTCATATACAAAAGCACATTGTAGGATATCCGGATGGACAAGAGCAGGGCAGGTCATCTCTTTGAATTATAGATACCATTGCTGTAAAGTCTCTTTCGATGATATTTCCATAAAAAAAGCTGCATTCAAAAAGCATGGCTTTACCTATGCAGTGCTAGGGATTGGTGATTTTATATTTCTTGATTTTCTTCTCTTCTCCTCCCTTTCTTCTAACACTTACTGTACTACAGAGTAATTGTCTTATGCACTTAGATATTGTTATCTAATTTTTACAGCTCTTATTATCCTGGTTTTGCAGGTTAAGTAGCCGAGGCACAGAGAAGTTAAGAAATTTGCTTAGAGTTGTAAAACTACTAAGAAGCAGATTTTAGGTCCAGGGCTGAGATCCATGACTCCCGACACCACAGCCCTGAGTCATTACAATTTTGAGTTCTCAGGAGAGGGCTTCATTATACTATCTTCTACTGGTTTAAGAGAACAGAAAAATGTGTACTATACTTTAGAAGTAGTTCCATTGAAATAGTTACATTTCTTTTCACATTGGTTTTTCATGGGATAAGCCCTCCTCTCTCTGGAAAAATGATCCATCCTAGATTATTCATTTCCTGAAACTTGCAAGAAGCAGAGTTATACTGCTATTTTTTTAGTTTTGTTATTTGTTAATAGGAATTTCTTTGAATTTAGACAATTTTAGTTATTCTATGTAAGACTTTTTTTGTTTTTGTTGAATGATCTATGAGTTAAGTTTACTTATTTTTGAAATTATGAAAGTGTCTCCTATAATTAACTATAATACAGATAATTTTTAAGAAAATTATCAAAAGAAAGCACATAAGCTTTGGAAAATAATGATTTTAACTTTAGCTAACAGTTACAGCATTGTATAATTTACAAGTAGTACATTAAATATATATTTCCTTTTTGAAATAAAACAATGTTTTGAGATGGTAGAGTGGATCTCACTATTATTTGATAGAAGAGTTCACTGAAGATCAGCTTTAAGGGCCTTGTTAGTGGAGAAATAGCTTGTGAGCAGTAGTACCAGCACTTTTGGAGGCCAAGGTGAGTGGATCACAAGGTCAGGAGTTTTGAGACCGGCATGGCCAATATGGTGAAACCCTGTGTCTACTGAAAATACAAAAATTAGTTGGGCATGGTGGTGGGTGCCTGTAGTCCCAGCTAGTACTCAGGAGGCTGAGGCAGGAGAATCACTTGAACCCAGGAGGTGGTGGAGGTTGCAGTGAGCCGAGATCGCGCCATTGCACTCCAGCCTGGGAGACAGAGCGAGACTCCATCTCAAAAAAAAAAAAAAAAGGTTATGTATAACCAACACATAAGAAATAATTCAGTGGCTTCTAAATTTCACATTTTAAAAAAAGTTAAAGCTAATGAGGTTTTAAAAGATTAGGAAAGTGAATAGAGCTTCACTAGTTATATTAGTAGAATTTAAAAGGAAACCAAATATGACTGTTCCTTTTAATTAATTTTTATTTTATTTATTTAGTTTTGAAACAGGGTCTTGCTCTGCCACCCATGCTGGACTGCAGTGGTGCAATCACAGCTCACTGCAGCCTCATTCACATGGGCCCAAGTGATTTTCCCACCTCAGCCTTCTGAGTAGCTGGGACTATAAGCACCTGCCACTATGCCCAGCTAATTTTTGTATTTTTTTAGAGACGAGTTTTACCACATTGCCCAGGCTGGTCTTGAACTCCTGGGCTCAAGCATTCTGCCCACCTCACCTTCCTCAAATGCTAGAATTACAGGGGTGAACCGCCATGCCCAGCTACTTTTATTTTTTAATTGAAATAATTGTACATATTTATGGGGTACATAGTGATGTTCCAATACATACAATGTGTGGTGATCAGATCAGGGTAATTAGCATATCCTTCATCTCAAACATTTATCATTTGTTTGTGTTGGGAACATCCTCTCTTCTAGCTATCTGAAACTATATATTATTGCTAACTGTAGCCATCCTATAGTGCGTTAAAACAGGGGTACTTATTCCTATTATCTGGCTGTAATTTTGTGTTTTTTTTTTGAGTCTTGCCCTGTCACCCAGGCTGGAGTGCAATGGCGTGATCTTGGCTCACTGCAACCTCTGCCTCTGAGGTTCAAGCGATTCTCCTGCCTCAACCTCCTGAGTAGCTGGGACTGCAGGCACGCGCCACCACGCCCAGCTCATTTTTGTATTTTTAGAGACAGGGTTTCACCATGCTGGCCAGGCTGGTCTTGTACTCCTGACTTCAGGTGATCCTCCCATCTCGGCCCCCCAAAGTGCTGGAATTACAGGTGTGAGCCACTGTGCCCGGCAATTTTGTGTCTTTTGACAAGACAGTGTTACTTATATGCTTATGTGTTTCAATTTGAAGTCAAGTGAATCATCTGGAGTGACTCTCATTCTTTAAATTTACTTAACAAAAGATATCTGCGTGTACTTTATGTTTTGAAGAAGAATGAGAAAAAACTAAGGTACTGACTTGGATAACAGAAGAGAATATATACAATGTAGGAGACTTGTGCCTATGTCCCTGTGTACTGAATTGAATTTGGGGTATCAGTCTGTGGTATGGATGTGGTATGGATGTGTAGTGAAATTCGGCCCTTCATGGTAAACATTCATTTAGAAATCCTCTTCTGTGCCTTTGCTTGTTCTTGTTTGTGGCTGCATCTGCATCACATGTGATGATGCTTTGGAGAACTCAGGGACTGCAGTTGTGCCTTGTTTTTTATTCTCATTTCACCCTGGCTGCCTCCATTACACAAAAGAGATGTATGTCCTGCCAGCAGGTGTAAGGGGGCCCGCACTGATGTCTTTCTGTTCTTTGCTGTTCAGCAATATGGTAGAAACGTTAGTAACACATCTAAATATAAAGAGAGAGGCAGGAAGATAAACAGTTTCAAAAAACTATTTAAAAATAGTTTATCAACATGATTCCATGTCAGCCCTGTGGCATGCACCATGAGATCTCTGTGGGGCTGTGCTCTTCGGTGTCCTAAGAATCCTCAAGAGGTTTTATTTAAGTGTGGGAAAAATGAGATAGAAAGAGAAACAGAAAACAGCCACATTACTCCTAAAGTGTGACCTGGTTCTGGACCCTGTTTAATTCAATTGTGTACTACTTTTACGCTTTCCTATTCATGAAGTAGTTTTAATTCCTAGAATGAATGCATACTTGATTTCTGGGATGGAATGTATTTACATGTGTTTGAATTGTTGATGGGAAGAATCCACCTCCCACGTTGGGATGTCAGCCATTTAGGGGCTTTTCTGGAAAAGAGTGTCCTATTCGGAATGGATGAAGGTACTGAAGGGTTTATCTCACTAAGTGTGTCATAAGGAAAAGATACCATTTAGCCCATTGAACATATGAAATCCTTGCTTTCTAGCTATGGAGTGCTGCTGTGGGAACTGCTCACAGGAGAAGTCCCCTATCGGGGCATTGATGGCCTTGCCGTGGCTTATGGGGTAGCAGTCAATAAACTCACTTTGCCCATTCCATCCACGTGCCCTGAGCCGTTTGCCAAGCTCATGAAAGGTATTTTGTGTGTGTGTGTGTGTGTGTGTGTGTGTGTCTTTGTGGGGGCAAGAATTTCTCATTAGAATATAATTTTTTGAAAAACAAAAAAAGCATTTTCTGTGACTCTAATTTCCAAGTACTTTTAAGTAACCCTAGTATTTTAAGAATTAGAAACCTAGTCTTTGATCTGGAATGTCTGGTAAAGTTTTGAAGAACTGAGTAGCTTACATACAATCCAGTTTTATCAGTGACTAATTTATGTACAAAACTCAACTGAAAAGTAGTATCATTTTCACGAGGTACATGAGTAGAGTTCAAATGCAGTATTGAATTGGTTCCATATCTACTATTTTAAATTTGAATTAGTGGTCAGAAATGCCTTATGGTCTTAATGGGTGTGATTTTGCCAGGATCATGTCTATTTTATCCTTATCTTTAAAAATTGTTAACTAACTCTTTTTGTGAGCCGCAAGTTGCCTTCCTTCATTGTTAGGCTATTTTTTTTTTTTTTTTTAGAACTTCTCATGTGGATATAACATTTTAGAGGCTTTGTTTGAGTTACATGACTCCATATCAGTAAATCATCTGGTTATGGTGGCTTAACCCCCTGAAACATGGTATCCATAGTAAAGCATGGGAAGCACACATCCGTTTATTAAATGCGGTATAATATAGACAGCAACAGCCTTCTCTAATAGTCATTACTATGCATGCCTGTGACATGGACACTATGTAAAATAAACTATTCAAACTATTACCAATGGATTCTTAAAATCTTCAGGAGCAGATACTATAAATGGAAGCTTCCAGTTTGGAATGACAAATGTTAAGTTGAAATACACTTCAGTGTAAAACATTTCTTAGCAACTCTGATGTCTTGGGGATAATCTGAACTGTGTTGAGAGATGGAATTAATGTGATTTTTGTTTATTTTAGAATGCTGGGAACAAGACCCTCATATTCGTCCATCATTTGCCTTAATTCTTGAACAGTTGACTGCTATTGAAGGGGCAGTGATGACTGAGATGCCTCAAGAATCTTTTCATTCCATGCAAGATGACTGGAAACTAGAAATTCAACAAATGTTTGATGAGTTGAGAACAAAGGAAAAGGTGCGAGAAATTTTTAAATAGCATAATATACTCAAATTTATGAAAATTATGGAAAATATGAGGCAAGAAGCACTGTTAGCATTATTCGAAAATATTTTTAGATATCAATATTTGTTGATTCTCACCTTCTTTCAGGTTAAAAATAAAACAAAAACAAAACAGAAGTGTACTCAATATACATAATTGGGGAAAATACCCTTTTATTAGAGGAATTTTCAAAGTAAAAAAGAGAGAACGAATAGCATAATAGACACTTTGTATGCATTAATCAGCTTCATTTATTGTCATTATTTTATTATTTTATTTGTCTCCCTTCCCCATTATCTCTTGGCATGCTGGCATAGAAATTAATACAAAGTATGTCATAGGCATTCCCCGAAATACAGAATGTTTTCTTAAAAATGCGATTTAAGAACGTGTCTGTTGGAGACTGTTTTGAGTTTCAGTGTTATGCCATTTTTCTTACCACATGCTGGGAGAGTGCCAGAGTCCTAGAACTCAGAGATGGATGTGGCGTTTGTACCCTTGAATGATCCTTTGAATGCCAGGCTAGTGATTTGGACCTTGTTGACAAGTTTTTAAAAGGGGCTGCATATAATCTCTTGAAGCCAGACATTGAAGCAGAAGCTCCCCGGATTCCCCCTGTGCCTTCCCTCCTTCTTTCCCTTATTTGTGATAATGGGATCACTGTTCTCTCAGGTACGCAGTCTCAAGGGTCTTTTTACAATGTTCCTGTGGTCTTCTGTGTGACAGAGACCATCAGTGGAAATTTTCTGCCCTAATCCCTGCCAACCTCACTCATCACCAGCATGGCTGCTGGAGCATCCTTACTGGGCACTCTCTGTCCAGCCTTGCTTCCCTCATCTGTCCCCTTCTCCTTCTAAAATGCAAATCTGATCAGCCTTGCTTCCATTGCCCACTTTTTTGCCATGTTCACTCCCTTTCTCCTTACATATTTTGCCTTACATTTCCACTGCCTCTGTCCCCAGCCATACTGAATTTCTCCCAGTCCCCATGATGTCATGCTCCTGACCTGTAACCTTGGCACATGTTCTTTCCTCTGCTGAAGATCCTGTTTCCTCCCTAGCTTCTGTGCCCACTTCATGAATGGTGGCCCCTTCATTCTCAGTCCCTGATAGCTCCCTCCCCTATTCTATTCCACCGGGTAAACTGTGGGTGATCAGAGTGTCTTGTGCTTCCCTTATCACGGCATAAGTCATACTGTATTAATACTTGCTGATGTAATTGTTCTTGATCTGTCCTTTCTGCTAGATAATAAGTTCATGAACTATGCTTTTACATTCTTGTTCATTTCCATACACAACATTGAACATGGGACTCAGCACATGGCAGGCATTAAATGAACCTAAGTACAGTTTGTTAATATATGCCTGATGTCTATTTTAATAATTGAGATAGTGGCAATTATCATTATTATTACTGTTTTAATGAGCAATTATTATTATTATTGTTGAAAGTGAGCAATGAATTTTAAAGTATATACATATTATGATTCCTGTTATGAATCTTATGCTGTAATATAGGCATATGACTCAGCTGTTCCACTTCCGCTTATAGATTCTTCAGAAACTCACACATGTGCCTAAGGAAATATGCTTAAAGTTGTTCACTTAGGTACCATTTGTAATAGTGCAAAGCTTAAAACACCCTGAATATCCATTAACAGGGGAATAGATTCCTAAACTATTGTATTCTCATGCAATGGGAAAATGTATAGTTCAGTAAGTCCTCACTCAATGTTGTGGATAGGCTCTTGGAAACTGTGACTATAAATGAAATGATGTATAATGAAATCAATTTTACCATAGGCTGATCGATAGAAAAGAGTTAAGTTCCCATGGCATATTTCTGGCCGCAAACACATCTCCAAACTTTGAAATAAAGACCAAAGCCCTTCTAATATTAAACATTGAAACAAATCTGAGCTATATATAACATTTAAGAAAGACTAATGGCCAGGCGTGGTGGCTCATGCCTGGAATCCCAGTGCTTTGGGAGGTCAAGGCAGGTGGATCACCTGAGGTCAGGAGTTTGAGACCAGCCTTCTTCTAATCAACTTCTTCTAAAGACATTTTTTAAAGTAGACATAACCATCATCTCAGCAAACTATCTCAAGGACAAAAAACCAAACACCACATGTTCTCACTCATAGTTGGGAATTGAACAATGAGAACACTTGGACACAGGAAGGGGAACATCACACAGGGGGGCCTGTCATGGAGTGGGGGGAGGGGGGAGGGATAGCATTAGGAGATATACCTAATGTAAATGACGAGTTAATGGGTGTAGCACACCAGCATGGCGCATGTATACATATGTAACAAACCTGCACGTTGTGCACATGTACCCTAGAACTTAAAGTATAATTAAAAAAAGAAAAAATAAAAATAAAAATAAAAAAATAAAGTAGACATGTAGGTAATTCACTCTGTCCCTTAGATTTTTCAGTATTTGGTTACATTGAAAAATCCACAACAGGTAAATGCAACGTAAGACCGTGACACCACTAATGAGTACTTAGAGTTCATCAAGGAGGAACACCAATCCCATCTGCCCTGTTCTGCTCAAACCCACAGAGTTGCGTCTGACTGTGAGCATCATGTCTTAAGGAGCCTCCCGGCATGGCATGGGAGAGGACGGGGGAGCCTGGGAGTCTAAGAACAGGAAGAACACACAGCACACAAGGGGGTGGGGACCGCTGGGGCTGCCCATGCATGGTGAGGACTTTCAAGTAGGGAGAGAAGAAACCAGTTGCTTGTTATTCCAGAGTTACGCAGTAGGACTTCTGGGTGAATGCTGCAGGGATGGCAGTCTGGTCTCCAAGTCAACAACTTGCTAGCCCTTGGAGCTGGCTGGCAGAGAAATAGACTGCTTGGGTGACCGCCTGTTTCCTTCTCCAGGACGAGACTGAATGGGAAGTCTCTATGGGATTCTGAAAAATATGATAGACCTCTCTCACCCCCCACCAGCCACCACCAACCCTTTATAAAAATATTAAATCTTTTGCGAATGCCAGAATAACAGCCTAGTGTGGTGGTAAAGAGCAGGAACTCTGAGCCAGACAGCCCTGTTGGCATTCGGGCTCTTTTGCCTGATGGTTTTTCTTTTTTTTTTTTTATACTTTAAGTTCTAGGTGTGCCTGATAGTTTTGAGGCCTCTGACTTTGTTACTCTGTACCTCCTCATCATTGGAGCCATCACTGTAACCCTGTGTCCCTCAGGGCTGGGGCGGGGCTTAAGTGAGTCCTGTATGCAAAGCAGCCAGAGCCCTGCCTCTCAGTAAGTGCTAAATAAGTGTTAGTCTCAGGAAAAAAAAAGAGAAAGTGGTGACCTTTCACAGAAGCTGAGTTTCCCTAGCCCAGGCGTTCTTGGAAAACTGGCTGGAACACCACTGACTGGAATAGGTTTGACATCCTGCAGTTCTTTGAAGCATTACTACCAGTGATATCATTGACATGTTTCTTGGAAACTTTTGTGCACTTTGTTGACTTAAAATGATACAGGAAAGACTCTATTTTTTTTTTTTTAACACTTCCCCAAATTGTTTTCAGGAATTCTAAAATTAGGTGTTTAATTACAAAAATGGAAAAGATTTTGAAGAGCAGGAGAAGTGTTTGAGAAAGAAATAAAGCTTCAAATCATAGAATCTAAAATTTGGAAATGATGTTACTCACAATTAGTTACTGGCTGGGTGTGATGGCTTGCAGCTGTAGTCCCAGCACTTTGTTGGGGGCTGAGGTGAGAGGACTGCTTGAGCCTGGTAAGTTGAGGCTGCAGTGAGCTATGACTACACTGCTGCACTCCAGCCTGGGCGACAGAGCAAGACCGTGTCTCAAAAAAAAATTATTATTATTGTTATTATCTGGAGACAGAGTCTCACTCTGTTACCCAGGCTGCAGTGCGGTGGTGCGGTCTTGGCTCACTGCAACCTCCACCTCCCGAGTTCAAGTGATTCTCCTGCCTCAGCCTCCCAAGTAGCTGGGATTACAGGCGCCCACCACCACACCCGGCTAATTTTTTTTTGTATTTTTAGTAGAGACGGGGTTTCACCATGTTGGCCAGGCTGGTCTCAAATTCCAGATCTCAGGTGATCCTCCCGCATTGGCCTCCCAAAATGCTGGGATTACAGGCATGAGCCACCAGGCCCGGCCTTATTTTAACGTATTTTAATTATTGACAACTATTTATAAAACTGGAAGATATAGGCATCTCCAGTGAGTTCTTAATTATATGCTGTATTAAAATAAAAGCATGCTTCCAGGGTGGATGTCAGCTCTTTTTCTACTTTGGGATTTATAGTAATTTATTTTTTGGTTGATTTTTGAGCTACCATGTAGTAGTGTCTATTTTTACTTTGTATTTTATTTTCGTGCATTGTTCCTTGAAATACGGCATTTATGGTACCCTCTGTAAGCCTTTGGATTTACAATTAAAGAATATATAATACTTTTTATTTGGCTTAAAAGTTTCCAGCTGCATCTTTTTTGATGAAGTAAAAAGCATGGTGTACGTGCCCTATCTCCCTTTCTTGTCCACGGATTGCTTAAGGTAGAAGGCATCAGACTTGGAATTAATGGTCAGTAACTTGGCTGTGGTCTGTGTTATTCAGTAAGCCGTGGCCTCCGTAGATACTGGGTCCTCCCTAAACTCCTGGCTCCTTATCTCTGTGTGTCTGTATTTGTGCATTTTGTGCATGCTCCTGTCTGTGACCCCCCACACAGAGGCATGCCACCGTTAATGATTAACAGCCACTGCCAGGGATCTGGATTTGCCATTACCAGAGTGGCCTGTGCCAAGCAGTTCAACAAATATTACTGCTAGTAATCTCATCAACCGAAAGAATGTTTTTGTGCTTCATACTTTCGAAGTATTCAAAGGGTTCTAATACCCCAGTTTTCAAATTTACTTTTGAATGTGTTAAAATTTATTCAGAAGGAAGATTACTTTTGCTGCTTTCTCTTCAATCTTATTTTTTTCTCTTCTGAAATCTTAGGCAAGTGATTTTTTGTTTATTATCCACAAAGTTGTTCACAGGGATTCATGATTTAGCTTGGGACTTGGAATTAAAAATGGTTTTTTATTCAATTACTATCATAGCAACACACAACCTAATTGGATTTGCTGTTCTGATCACTTTCTCATGCCATCTCACTTAACAATAGCTAATTGGATTGATATCAACATCACTGAAAAGTATATCTTAACAAAAAGTTTTAATAAGTTAGAAATCGAAACGTGACTGGAAATTATCCTCTGCCTCTAAATACACTATAGCAAAATGTCTAATTTGGACAAACTAGTTGAACGAAAGTCACTAGTTAAAAAAATGAATTACAGATTTTTTAACATGTAACATTTTCCCCTTTTTTTCAAGTAGTAAATAATAATTTATATCTGACACAGGGCAATGAAGAAACACCCACCTGGTCTATAAATAAAAACCAACTGATACATATTAGCTGAAGTGATTTAAACACCATTTGGTCTAAAATAAATCATTTCTCCTGCAGTTTTGCTTGTGAAATTTGTTTAAAAAAATTTAAAGAAAGTTTCAAAACTGAATTTCAGTCCACTTTGGTAGAATCACCCCAAATTCATAATCAGTTTGATCTGAATAAATACATTTCTTTATTATTAGCACTCCCTAGTCTCTTCGTGATATTGTCCTATTTATTTGTGGGAGGATGGTCTTCCATGTTTATTTTCTTTACGGTAATTGTACTGATAGGCTCAGATTACTCTTCGAGTCCATCTGTAAAAAGTCCAGGTCATTAGTAGATTTGAACTGCATTCTAGTCCCTTGGTTTGGGTCTGGTTTCTTCCAGGAGCCCCAATCTTACTGTGTTTTTTCATGGATCAGCATCGTTGAGGTGGGCCTATTTAAAGTGTGGCCTGTTTATATAAAGTAGGAAATGTTTGCACAGTACTCATAGCTCTCAAAGCTCACAGCCCAACACTCCATCTGAGAAGGCATCTGCAGTTTCTAACAAAGATCGTGGTATTTAGGGTATTCTAAGATTAAGTTTATCTGGAGCAGTGTAAATAAAAGCTTGCAGATGCGTTGATTTTTATGTGAGTGCTTGATTTCTTAGCAGAGTAATTTAGAATAGAAAGTAGTTCAGCACTACAAAGAATATTTATGTCTCTGGTAAAGAACAGAACACTTTATGGAAATGAAATAAAAATGGGGATATAATTTTAAAACTTTGTAGAGTTCTCAGTTTTACTGTTTAATAATTTTTCCTAATAGGAATAATAGTATTTTTAATTCTTAGATTTTCTCTTTCTCAGAAGTTCAGTACTTCAAAAACTGAAACCAAGAAGAGGTCTAACTTTAATCAGTATCATAAGAGAGGAACTTTTATTAGCTAACTCCTGAAATATGTAATAAAGTGATAATTTCCATGTATCAGTGGGATCTGAAAAGTTCTTCGTATACAGAATATATTTTCCTTTGGCTTGCAATTTTAGAGGTGGCTTCATTTTCATTTCCAGCAGGCCTTCAACAGACTCCTAACACCTTAGCTTGATTTTCTCCCTTACTCTCTCCACCAAGATGTTTTATTCCCTAAGCAAAGTTGTAAATACCCTAAAGAAATTCTAAGTCGTCTGAACTGCAGTCTTGTGTAACTAAAATAATTATGCTGTAATTAATTGAGCTTGAACTTTTGGCTTTATTTTGAAATGGGTCATTCACATCTGCACTTTGTTGCCCTGTGTTAATGCATATTTTATGTGTCAGGTGAGAGAGGAAGAGGGAGAAGTGTTAAAAACCAAGTGTAGAAAATTTATGATGCCTTTTTTAGGATCATAAAACTAACAGAGGAGATTGGCGTTTGTGCAGAGGCTTGGGCTTTCATCTAAGTGAATAATCCGCTGAAAAGGTTTCGGCTCGGATTGTCCTGATTGCAAAGACCTTCGTCCCATGAGGACCTGAGTGACCAGGGCTTGAGCAGAGGAAGAGGGAATTTCAGCTTCTCCTTGTGCACAGGAGGAGCCTGTGGCCGAGGGGCGCCAGTGTAGTGTAATAGACGGAATTCCATTCTTCCTGCTGGGAATGATTCCGGTGGGTGTGAATCTTTGTCGCAGGAGCTGCGATCCCGGGAAGAGGAGCTGACTCGGGCGGCTCTGCAGCAGAAGTCTCAGGAGGAGCTGCTAAAGCGGCGTGAGCAGCAGCTGGCAGAGCGCGAGATCGACGTGCTGGAGCGGGAACTTAACATTCTGATATTCCAGCTAAACCAGGAGAAACCCAAGGTAAAGAAGAGGAAGGGGAAGTTTAAGAGAAGTCGTTTAAAGCTCAAAGATGGACATCGAATCAGTTTACCTTCAGGTATGATCTTGTTTTTATGTTTTTGAAAGATTTTTGTGTGTCCTCCTCTTAATCAGCTTTCTTTGTTCATCAGAAACAGGAAAGAGATGGGGAAGTAACTTTGTAAAACAGTGAATGAATGAGTATCTTCAGTTGTAGGCTTAGATTCATGGTTCTAACGTAATGGCCTAATGAGATTCCATGTAGGAAACAGCATTAGGAGCACATCGTAGTCACAGCACATGAGGATCTAACTCTCAGCGTACTTTCATATTGATGGATTAACTGATTGACTCCTTTTGAAATTGAAGCAGAACCCATTTTTTAACTGAGCGTACTGAACGGATGTTATGTGGCATTGTGAAGATCCAAAACAACAAAACTGTTAATATTTCATCATTACGTTCATTGCTTCCACAAGGATCTAGGATGTCATCTGGTATCTGGGACACTGATACTGTTGTCAGCACTTTCAACAAAATGTATCGAGTACCCTGAGGTACTTTCCCATGAAGGTTTAAAATCCTTCAGACACAAAAATCACCCAGTAAATCTAGGGAAGCTTTTTTAAACATTGTGATAACAACATACAAGGATTACTAAATCATTTTAGTAATGTGTTAGCAGAAACTAAAGGGAATAGAAAATATATCAATCGATCAATACATATAGATATTATTGACTGATAATCAAAATATATCGATCAATATAGCAGACATATCTTGATTCACTAAATTCAGTTCTTTAATATTATGTATTCTACTTGTTGTAAGGAAGAAACAAATACCTCCACGGTATTTTGTGATTCTTTCTAGTACCAGAGCAGGATGATGACAGAGCAATGCAGACTTCGCTTTTATAGAATCTGTATGAAATATCTCTATGTCTATGTCTATACCTGCCTATGTGGTATGTGTATTATATTTTAGAGTGCTTGGAAGGAGTCTAGTGTTTTCCTAAGATGTTTGTTAATGGCATGGTAATTTGATTTAAAGTGCAACAGTGACAGTTTTGTTTTATGTCGAGTGTGTATAAATTGTCTTATAAAATATGTATTATGAAACACTGGAAAGCTTGCAGAATCCTGTGACTAATTTAGGTTATTGCAGATGTCCTCAGTTGATCAGAAAATTGCTAGTATAACGTCTGGGTGCAGTGGCTCATGCCTGTAATCCTGGCACTTTGGTAGGCTGAGGTAGGTGGATCACCTGAGGTCAGGAGTTCAAGACTACCCTGGCCAACATGGTGAAACCTCCTCCGTCTCTACGAAAAATACAAAAAGTAGCCGGGCTTGGTGGCAGGTGCCTGTAATCCCAGCTACTCGGGAGGCTGAGGTGGGAGAATCACTTGAACCTGGGAGGTGAAGGTTGCAGTGAGCCGAGATCACACAATTGCACTCCAGCCTGGGTGACAAGAGTGAAACTGTGTCTCAAAAAAAAAGAAAGAAGACTGGGCATGGTGGCTCATGCCTGTAATCCTAGCACTTTGGGAGGCTGAAGCGGACGGGTTGCCTGAGATCTGGAGTTCGAGACCAGACTGGGCAACACGGTGAAACCTTGTCTCTACTAAAATACAAAAAAAAAAAAAAAAATTAGCTGGGCATGGGGGCGGGTGCCTGTAATCCCAGCTACTTGGGAGGCTGAGGCAGGGGAATCTCTTGAACCTGGGAGCTGGAAGTTGCAGTGAACCGAAATTGTGCCATTGCACTCCAGCCTGGGCAACAGAGCAAGACTCTGTTTCAAAAAAAAGAGAAAAAACAAGAAAGAAAAGTGCTAGTATGAGGCGGTCATCATGAGAATCCAGTATATGTTATTGATTATTTGGTTCGATGGGGTGAGAATAGACTGTGGATCCTTATCACTTCTACCTTCGACCTCTCTGGGGTTGGGGGTTGAGGGAAGGTCCTTTTCCAGGCTCTCTTCTGATGTTTTCTCTTAGCTGGAGTGTTGCTTGCAGGGTCACTGACTGGTCTGTCTTACGTGTCAGTCAGCCATAGAGAATAGACTATTTATGATGAGGCTTCTGCCTTCACACATAGATGAAAGAAAAATCCAGAGGTGCACTAGATGTGAGTTTTCTTCTCCATTTTTCAGTTACGTCAGTTTTCTTCTAGCTGTGATTTGATTGTGTTATCCAAATTAATATTTATTGTTTCCCTTGGGAAACTTTGGGGAAGGTGGAAAGGATTAAGAATCTGATGGAAAGGGAAGTAAATTTGGGAGAAAAAATGAAAATCATTCCAATGATCCTTTCCTCTTCAGTGGTAAAATGATTAAATCAAAATCTTAGCATTCCTGAGATCAGATTTTCACTCTTGTTTTTCTTCTCAAATGTTCCTTGGCTAATACCCTGAGTTTATTCAAAGCAGACTGAATATTATTTGACTCTTTTTACCAGAGTTTTTAAAAAATTCCCAGATTGTATTATACAGCTTTTCTTTTTCTGAGAAGAGAGGGGAAATTTTAGTTACACATTTATTTACTTTTTGGCACTTGATGAAAGATTCCAGTTAAAACATAACCAAGAAATCTACTGCTATAATCCTGACCCATCACCAAGGAATGAAATTTGGTTTCTGGAATTTTTAGTGTGACAGTTACCTCTTCTGCCCACAAGATGGCACTACATTATCATCTTAATATTAATAATACTGGTACCAATATGGAAATTTCGATTAGAATGCTCCAACCCTAAACACACACACATGCACACATATTTACTTGTACAATATCCTAGAGTGGGACAGACATCCAAAAACGGAAATGATAACTATAAAAATAATTATTTTTTCTTGAAGAATTCCGCTTAGAAGAGAAAGCAAGCATGTGTAACTTAAAATCAAGGGAGTTAGTTGCATTCAATATTATCTGCTAGAAAATTCTTTAAGTTAGTATTGTTTAATAGGGGAAACAATTCAGGACATGGGCCTAGGCGAAAATTTTATGACTAAGACTTCAAAAGCTCAGGCAACAAAAAACAAAAATAGACAATTGGGACTATATTAAACCAAAAAGCTTCTGCACAGCAAAGGAAACAATCAACAGAGTGAAGAGACAACCTGTAGAATGGGAGAGGAGAAGATATTAGCAAACTATTCATCTGACAAGGGACTAGCGCAGAATATACAAAGAACTCGAATAACTCAATGGCAAAAACACAAATAATTTGATTTAAAATTGGGCAAAGGAACTGAATAGACATTTCTCAAAAGAAGACATAAAAATGGCCAGCAAGCATATGAAAAAATGCTTAGCATCACTAATCCTCAGGGAAATGCTAATGATAATCACAGTGAGCTATCTCACCTTAGTTAGAATGGCTGTTATCAAAGAGACGAAAAATAGTAAATGTTGGTGAGGATGTGGAGAAAAGGGAACTCTTACATACATTCTCTTGTAATTTTGTCTTTGAGAATTATTGCTGATCATTTTAAATCTTATGGCTATCTATAGCTAGTGGAAGTGTAAGTTAGTACAGCCATTGTGGAAAACAGTATGGAGGTCTCTCAAAAAAACTAGAAATAGAACTACTGTATGATCCAGGAATTCCACTACCAGGTGTTTACTCAAAGGAAAGGAAATCTGTATATCAAAGGGATGTCTGCAATCCCCTGTTTATGGCAACATTATTCACAATGGCAAAGATAAGGAATCAACCTAAGTGTCCATCAATGGATGAATGAATTAAGAAAATGTGGTGTGTTTACATGATGGAACACTATTCAGCCACAAAAAAGAATAAAATTCTATCTTTTGTGGCAACATGGATGAGCCTGGATGACATCATGTTAAGTGAAGTAAGTCAGGCACAAGAAAATAAATACTGCATGTTCTCACATATATGTGGGAGCGAAAAAAAAATGGAGCCCGTGGAAATAGAGAGTAGAATTGTGGTTATTGGGGTGGGAAGAGCTTGAGGGGAGGGGAGGTTACAGAGAGGTTAGTTAATGGATACCAAATTACAGCTAGCTAGGAGGAATGAGTTCTGGTATTCTGCAATACTGTGGGGTGAATATGGTTAACTCTAATTTATTGTATATTTTCAAAAAGCCAGAAGAGAGGATATTGAATGTTCACAACACAAAGAAATGATCAATACCCAGAGTAATACGTATGCTAATTACTCGGACTTGATCATTACATATGGTAAACAAGTACCAAAGTATCACTCTGTACCCCATAAATATGTATAATTTTTATGGGTCAACAAAAAGACGAAGAGAAACAAATTCTAATACTGTTAAATGGCACACTGTTCAGGGAGAAAGATCTGATAAGTGGTAGATGGAACAGTGATGCTATCCTTTCATGGAGTTACCAACTTCTTGAACTCCTTTTGCAGGATTTTTCCCTATGCATAATAAGCTTAGAGAATTTCTCCAAAACATATTCTAGAGTCCTCCAAGCTGACCTTTAATATTTGTGCCTGCAGATCTTTCAAAAATTTGGTATTAAATATGAATATTACATTCTCTTGTAACTTTGTCCTCGAGAATTACTGCTGATCATTTTTAATCTTATGGGTTTTTATAGCTATGGTGACTTAGTGGTGGAAACCTCAAACGTGATTTTTTTTCCCCCTGGAATTTCTTCATGGCTGGCTACCAAATAAGGAGGATTAATGCTTAAAAAGTAAGACAGTAATAATCTAGGATAATAATTTTAAAACAATACTTTGTGATTATGTAGTATTTTTCTTGGAATTTGCAAGAGAAAAAAGCATGGTCACAGTGCATCTTTTTATTTTGTGAGTACTCTATATTGATTGCTCCTTCTGTTTATGTTTACTTTTAACTGAAGTTGTGTTTTTTGGACACGTTAATAAAAGACAAAAGCTTTAAAGCCTCCAAAAGTTGGTATGTCACTAAAGCAGTGGCATTCTAACTTTGACTGCTTCAGAAGTGTCCAAAGCCTGCAGAAACCATTCTACCTGACAGGTATAATGGTTCTATGAGTGAGTAGAAGGGTGGATGGGAGAGAGCATATAACCTCCCTGGATTCTTTAGAGAGTACATTGCTTTTCATCTGCAAATGGAAGCCTCCCACTGAGGCAATTAGCTTTGTTAGTGAAATGTTCATATTGCCAGCAAAAATACTAGGATAGGTTTTACTCAAGCCTGTGATTGAACTATAGCTGCTATGACCAGGTGTCTTGAGAACCATTGTTCTAGTGAGTACGGGCCACAGGCATTTTAACAATTCAGCTTTAGTTTTCCTAAATGTTTAGCTGGCACAGACTCAACCTTTCCCTGCTTCAAAGGGACAAGGATGTTTACGATAAAGAATGTTAGCTGGGCATGGTGGCTCACGCCTGTAATCCCAGCACTTTGGGAGGCCAAGGCAGGCAGATCACCTGAGGTCAGGAATTCGAGACCAGGCTGGCCAACATGGAGAAACCCCATATCTATTAAAAGTACAAATATTAGACGGGTGTGGTGGTGGGCGCCTGTGATCCCAGCTACTCAGGAGGCTGAAGCAGGGGAATTGTTTGAACTCAAGAGGCAGCAAGCTTGCAGTGAGCTGAGATCTCAGCACTGCCCTCTAGCCTGGGCAACAAGAGCAAGACTCCATCTCAAAAAAATAGAATGTTTTCTTTCTGTTTACAACATAAAGTGTGCTTTTTAAGTGGAAGTATTTAGGTGTTTTTGGAAGGTTGGAAGCACTCTGAATCTTAGGTGTTGTTAAAATACAACCTTGTATCTTTGCTGCTCTCACCCATGGCTTTCCATGTGTTCCATGTTGGTTTCCTGATCTGTGCTTAGTATTTATTGTCCCATCATTTGTTCCAAGTAACTTGTCAATCAAATCCTGTGGCTTGGTTCTTGGCTTTCTTCTGCTATTGACAGGAGGCTCCTCTTGCTGTAAAAGTTCTCAGAGCATTTGTTTCTATCGTGTTGTAACAATCAGGTGGCTAGCTGAACATTTATAAATGACTTTAGTCTAAACTGTTTCCTTTCTATGGTTAAGAATTTTTTTTCTTTGACCACCTCTTTCCCCCAACTACCACCACGTAGTCTAGTCAATTTTTTACCTCAACTGCTCTGCCCTGGTCAAGTCTTTCAAAAGGAATGCCCCGCGGCCAGGTGCAGTGACTCACGCCTGTCATCCCAAGCACTTTGGGAGGCCAAGGAAGGTGGATTGCTTGAGCCCAGGAGTTCAAGACCAGCCTGGGCAAACTGGTGAAACCCCATTTCTACAAAAATATACAAAAATTAGCTGGGCATGGTGGTGCATGCCTGTAGTACCAGCTACTCAGAAGGCTGAGGCAGGAAAATTGCTTGAGCCAGGGGAGATCAAGGCTGCAGGGGACTGAGATTGCACCACTGCACTCCAGCCTGGACAACAGAGTGAAATCTTATATTAAAAAAAAAAAACAAAACTATGACTCAGCAGATGGAGAGGCCTCCCATTTGGTCTTTCCTTTCCATTTGTTTGTCTTCCAAATCTCCTCCAGCCTGCTGTGTATTCCTCAGCAACTCACTTCAAGCACCAGCCTGATCCTGTGGATGAATCCTGCATAACTTTCTCCATCAACAAACACCTGAGGATCTGCTGTGTCCCCAGTACTAGGGGTGATTATCAAATATATATGCAGTCTCTGCATTCATGTTTCCCACAGAGAAAGTATCCATTCAGCAAAGTTTTCTAAGTACCTGCAATGTGCAAGGCACTGTACCAGTCTGAAGTCATGGAGACTGTCATGGTCGCTGCCCATAGAGCGCTTACCTTATATTGAGGGAGGGGGCAGAACTTAAGCTAATAATTCAATACTTATTTGCTTTCTATAATCATTAGCTGCTGTGAAGGAAAAGTCACATGACAGTGATTAGTGCAGAGATGTAACCTGGTCTAAGGTGATCATAGAAGGCTTCCTAACGGAGTTCAAAACCAGCCTGGGCAACACGGTGAAACCCCGTCTCTAGTAAAATACAAAAAAATATATATATATATTAGCCAGATGTGGCGGTGTACGCCTGTAATCCCAACTACTCAGGAGGCTGAGGCAGGAGGATTGCTTGAACTCAGGAGGTGGAGGTTGCAGCGCGCCGAGATCGTGCCATTGCACTCCAGCCTGGGTGACAGAGCAAGACTCCATCTCCAAAAAAAAGAAGTAACATTTAAATTGAGACTCGATATGGGAATTTACCAAATACAGAAGACGAAGAAAGAGAATAGGCTGAGAGCACATGCGGATGAAACTTGGTTTCTTCCAGGAACTGAAAAAAGTTCAGTGTGGTTTGAACGGGGCTCAGCACACTGACCTATGGGCCTAATCCCGCCTCTACCTGCTTTGTACAGCCATGAGCTCAGAATGGTTTTTACACTTTTAAATGCTTGAAAAAAATCAAAGAGGAAGAAGAATACTTCATTGTACCTGACATGATGTGAAACTGATATGAAATGTCAATATCCATGAAGATCATTTTACTGGGACACATTCATCTTTGTGTTGACTGTGGCTGCTTTCTCTCACATCAGCGGAGTCAGGCAGTTGTTACAGAGACTGTGCGGCTCACAGAGCCTAAAATGGGGCATTTTGCAGAAGAAGTGTGCTGACCCCTCTTCTAGGCCATGAATAGGGCAAGATGGGGCTGGAGCAGAGAGAAGAACTCAGACTCAGGTTTGCAGGGACTTACAGAATGTGTTACAATTTTAATCTGTAACTTAAGAATCATGAGAGGCCTTTGAAGGATTTTAAGTAGGGGAATGACATGTCAGGCATATTAAAAATGCATCTGGCTGCTGTGAAGTGGACTTGGGGGGCCAAATGTGGATGCAGGAAGATGGACACAAGGCATTGGAGCAGGCTAGGCATGACACGGTGATGGCCGTGCAGATGGAGAGAACAAAAGGAAAAAAAACATTTATTGAGCATTTATTATGTCCCGAGCCCTGTGGTAAGTACTTTCTATACTTCTTTGCACTGAATTTTTCATAGCAGTCCTGCAAAATAGGAATAATTGGTTCTTTTCCATTTTTGTCAGTGAAGATACTGAGACTTCAAGACCTTAAGTTACTTTCTTGAAATTCATATGGCTGTGGCAGAAATGGGATTCAGATCCAAGTTTGCTAACTCCATAACCTGGAATATAAATTTCTCTACTGCAGAAAAATATATAGCACAGAATTTACCTGATATTTTGTGCTTGGTGGATATGTACGGTAACAGAAAAAAAAATATCAAGAAAAGTATTCAGATTTCTAGTATGAATAATTGGATAGCTGTCTTTGCCTACCAACTTCCAAATCCTCTTCATCTCAAGTAGCAGTTCATTCATTAAAGTTCTTTAAAGTATAACTTCCAAAAAGGTAAGTTATAGATCTCTTGCAAATATGAAATGAACATATGTCAAAGATTTTTATTAAACTCATTAATCACTGAGGAACCAGGTAGAACCAGTTCAAATGAGAATTCGAGGAGTGAGATATTTATGGGCAAATTAATAGAGGAATGCAAGATTAGACTGCTGGGTTAAACGCAAACCCGGTTGATGTCTAATATGGCAATAAACCATTTGGGATTGTCTTTTTCTCCAGACAGAAGTTATTTGCATCATCACCAGACAAAATCTACAAGTTAACCTCTGTTCTTACCTAGTTATAAAAATAACTCAGTCAATACAAAAGCAATCAATCAAAGGTTAAGCTCAGCTCTGCCCTGAAAGAATATCCAGTAATGTCTTTTACCTCCTTCCAAGTTGTTAATGATTTTCCTGATAGTTTAGAAAGTTTTCCCAGACACACCCCTCACACCCCTCTTTCCTCTGGTAATATTGCTTTCTCTTCCATATGAACCTATAGATCTTGGTATATCGCTACCATATTACAGTTAGATAATAAGAGCCAGCATTTGTAGAATGCCTAGAGTACAAAATGCTTTTAATTTACATTTTCTGTTTTATTCACCACCACAACAACCATGTGAAATATTGTTGTTCACTTTAGCAGGTGAAGAAACAGGCTCAGAGCAGTTCCTTACTGGTTTGAGGTCCATAGCATGTTATGTTATGAGAACCAGGACTCATTTAAATCCAGGGCCATTTCAGTTTAATTTTATTTACTTATTTGTGTATTTATTTGAGACAGAGTCTCGCTCTGTTGCCCAGACTGGAGTTCAGTGATGCAATCTCAGCTCACTGTACCCTCCACCTCCCAGGTTCAAGTGATTCTCCTGTCTCAGCCTTCCGAGTAGCTGGGATTACAGATGTGTGCCACCATGCCGGCTAATTTTTGTGTTTTTAGTAGAGATGGGGTTTTGCCATGTTGGCCAGGCTGGTCTCGAACTTCTAGCCTCAAGTGATCTGCCCACCTCAGCCTCCCAAAGTATTGGGATTTCAGGCATGAACCACCATGCTCAGCCTTAATTTTAACTATCTCAGACTGAATGCAGATAACTCTTTTTTCCCAGGTTATAAATTCTTCAATAATTCATGGCTTTCATATTTTCCTGTGTATGTATGTGTGTGTGTGTATGTGTGTGTGTGTGTGTGTGTGTGTGTGACTATATCCAACATATAAGCTCTGAATCATTATTTGTGTGACTATATCCAACATATAATCTCAGAATCATTATTTATTGACTTGAACCCTGAGAAGTAAGAAACCAAAATAAGAAATCGATTCTGCAATATACTTTGCAGTTAGGGTCTGACCATTTTTGTTTTTATTGCTGTGTGCTAAATACGTGGCTATGAAGATAATGGAAAACCATGAAACATCAGTTCTCCCTTTTTGCCTCCAACAGATTTCCAGCACAAGATAACCGTGCAGGCCTCTCCCAACTTGGACAAACGGCGGAGCCTGAACAGCAGCAGTTCCAGTCCCCCGAGCAGCCCCACAATGATGCCCCGACTCCGAGCCATACAGTGTGAGCTTTCTGCACTGCCACGGGGGCTCCTGTGTTGATTTCTCTCCTTTAACTTGACTTGGATTCAATTTGAGCAGATGTGTTTTCATAGCAGGTTGTAAATGAGCGTGGGACATTTCGTAGGTGCCACAACTATTTGAGAAACAAAACTTGAGCATAGTAATTTTCTTCTACTCACAACAAGTGAATTTTAGATGCTATGCAGTTGGTGATGCGACCTGGCCCCAGAGTAGAAAGTGAAACACCACATCTCGAGACATTTCGTTAAACACTTGCACGCAACCTTAGCATAACCTAATTATATCATCAGCCATTTGTGTCAGGATACTTTGAAAAATGAAATCAGGAATTCAGGATTACTTCCATTTCTTTCTTTGTTTCGTGAGGGGAAAAAAATTTTGCTTTTCAGGATTTAACTTTAATTCACTTTAGGTTTGACCAACCTAATATTTAAAAATTCCTTGTAGTGTTTTGGTTTTAGAACAAGCATTCATCCAGGAGGAGACAGTACAGACAGCTGATTTGCCTGGCACCTTTGCATTCTGAGAGTTTCAGTTAGGCTATGAATCAGAGTTTAGCGGATGAAATAAAATTACTAATTTTTTTCAAAGGTGAGTCCAAATAAACCCCTAAAAGTAGGCTAAGCAAAAGAAGAATGTGATTAATGCATATGTCTGTAAGTAATGTGGTAATTAGCCTAAGTCTGTGTTAAACCATTCATTTAGATCCTCTCTTTTCTCCACCAAACTTAATTCCCTGCTGTTTACCCATCCTTATTTGGAGAAAAAAAAAATCCAAAAGAAAATTTTGTCTAATGAGGCTTGCGTGGAATCTCATTTTTTTTCCTCTTTTGATAATGAAAACCTTGGCACCAGCAGAGATTTCTTTTGCAAGTTCTCGGACACCAGGATCCCCACAGAGAAACAGGATCTAAATGAGGCTGTAGTTTTAGAGCTTAAAGGACTGTCATTTATTATAACTGGTTTGGTTTTCTGAGAATGCATTTTGCATAAAACTGTACCTCAAACCTTGCCTTTGCCTAGGCAAAGGCCTAATTAACGGAGAGAGAAAGGGCTCCCAGGCTGGTCTCCCAGCTCCACGAAGGGTTGAGCAGATGGGACACTGTGCCACCCCTGCTTTTGCCTGGCCACTCCTCTGCTCTCTTTCCTGTGTCTTCACCTTCTGCTCTGGGGAAAACCACCTCACAGAAGCCAGGAAGTGGTACTGGGCAGGCCTGGCTGGGCCCAAGATGTGTACCAGTTAAAGCAAATAATTTGGGATTTCAAATGAATTCCAACCCTCCAAAGTTGAAATGCAGCCAGCTTAGGGAGGCGCATCCTTGGTGCTCCTTCTCAGAAGTAACATGGTGGAAAGGTTCTGATCGAGACATTCCACACAGGACCAGCTTTGTGCGTGGCAGCTGTTGGCTCAAGTTCTCCAGCCAGGATGTTGCTCATCTTCACTGTGACCCTGGGTGCTCCAATGACACCTCTTGTCTTCATGTCTGTGCACACCCCCATTCAATTCTGACAGCCTCATTGAGTGGACCCTTTTATGATCCCCAAATGAGGGCCAGAGAAGTTACCATTAACCTGACCCAAGTTGGTAGCTACTAAGTGGTGAAGCTGGATTCAGACACATCTTCTGAGTGTAGATTTCACCATCCATTTCGGCCTCTTAGTACAGGAAAAGTTCAATCAATGTGGAAACAAAAGAGAAACCAGAGGAGCAAATCAAGAGGGGAAGGAAAGTAGGAAGGGAGGAAGGTGAGGAGACTAAAGCCGAGAGTGTAGATAGCTCTGGGAGTGTATATCAGTCAGTCAGTCATAGAGCCGAGATGAACTTGGGTCTAATAATCCCCAGCTGAAAGCTTTTCCGGTTCTGCTGCCCTCACTTAAATGAAAACTGCTGATCTGTTTATGTGTCATTCTACTGTAAAACTCTTTTAATAAAAAGAATGAACAGCTGATTCAAGATTGTTACACATGCACACGTACATTTAGGCATGCATCTACATTTTTTTTTTTTTTGAGATGGAGTCTCACTCTGTTGCCCAGGCTGGAGTGGTGCCATCTCGGCTGACTGCAACCTCCGCCTCCCAGGTTCAAGTGATTCTCCTGCCTCAGCCTCCCAAGTAGCTGGGATTACAGGTGCCCACCACCACACCCGGCTAATTTTTGTATTTTTAGTAGAGACGGGGTTTCACCACCTTGGCCAGGCTGGTCTCGAACTCCTGACCTCATGATCCACCCTCCTTGGCCTCCTGAAGTGCTGGGATTACAGGCGTGAGCCATCGTACCCGGCCTAAGCACATTTATATGCACAGACGTGTATATACATACATATATGTATATTTTAAAATTTGGAAAATATTGAAACACATGTAAGTAACCAAACATCATCCACAATGTGTCCAATTTTACAAAGTGATATAAAGGAGTTAAATTTCCCTCTACATAGCAATCCTCTCCATTAAATTTAAACACTTTAGTAAGTTTGGTATCTGTGTTTAGTAACTTCTCCTCTGTGTATGTATGTGTGTATATACAGGCATCTATAAACACATAATTTTTAATGAAAATGTATTTATTATATGTAATATTAAATATAATATAAACATTATGTATCATCTGTACCTCATTTTTATTATGGCCACAGAGTATTCCATTGTATATCATATTTCAAACTGTTTTTAGAACATCTAGTATGTTTCAGATTTTTTCCCCTAAGTGTGTAGTAATAACAGCAATTTTCCCCAGTGATTTCCAAATCCTTTTTTTTTTTTGAAATGGAGTCTCGCACTGTCACCTGGGCTGGAGTGTAGTGGCGCGATCCTGGATCACTGCAGCTTCTGCCGCCTGGGTTCAAGCAATTCTCCTGCCTCAGCCTCCTGAGTACCTGGGATTACAGGCGCCCGCCACCACGCCCAGTTAATTTTTTTGTATTTTTAGTGGAGACCGGGTTTCACCATGTTGGCCAGGCTGGTCTCGAAGTCCTGACTTTGTGTTTCGCCCACCTCAGCCTCCCAAACTGCTGGGATTACAGGCGTGAGCCACGGCGCCTGGCCCCAAATCACTTTCAAGTACACTTAAATTAGAGGGACAGCATCTCAGTGTTTAGCAAAATGTGGATATTAAAAAGGAATATACATCATCCTGTGAGGTAGTGAAAAAAGCAAGACATGGAAAACTGTTAAATATTTTCAAGTTTTAAAAGGCAACCATAACCAAAGTGTTGTCATGACGGAGCAAAATTGTGATGACCAAAAAATAAAGAAATAAATAAATTGTGACGACTTATGAAAAATTAGTTGAAATTACAATTTAAAAATATATGATGTTTGTGCCTCTAGGTCAAAACTTTAACTGATTTCGTTAAAAAATTAGAGTACTAAGTTCATTTTAAGTTACATGTTTAGTTTGGTGTTCCCCCCCCCCCAATTACAATGAAATCCTAATTGTTGCAAAATGCTAAATAAATAGATTAAAAAGTAATCAAATCTTTGCTGCTAATTTACCTCGAATTTGTATCTTTTCTGTTAACTTACTCCATTTTTCTTGATATTTTTATGATCAGAGAAAGAAACTTACCAGAGATTGGGTGAAATAAATAATTTTCTCATTGTTTTCATGTTTTGAGTAAGGTAGTTTCACAACTGATATGATTCATTTAGCTTTTTTAACAAGGCCAATATTGGTTAATATGATTGTCGTGGTTAATATGGTTAATAATGTTCTCTTTAGTGACTTCAGATGAAAGCAATAAAACTTGGGGAAGGAACACAGTCTTTCGACAAGAAGAATTTGAGGATGTAAGAAGGAATTTTAAGAAAAAAGGTTGTACCTGGGGACCAAATTCCATTCAAATGAAAGAAAGAACAGATTGCAAAGAAAGGTGCGTGTGTGGTATCTGGTGGTATTCATTGTGTAACGTGACAAATCCATTCCCGTGTTAATATCACATCAGCCAGACTTTCAAAAAGCAAGTAAATTAATAGAGAGATTTATAAATATCAACAATTTTCTAGGATGAATTTATCATGCTAAATTAACTATTATTTAGTTAAGCAGTTAGAATGTTTCTGAGATTTTTCCTGTCTCACTTTCAGGTATTATTTGTACTTTGTCAGCCCTTCAAAACTGAGTACAAATGTCTTCTCTTTACTACCTTAAAAATATTGTTGGTCTGTATCCACCAAAACCTAATTGGTGTGTTGTGTGCTTCTATCTTATGAAAAGAAACATTTTTCTCTTGTAGGATAAGACCTCTCTCCGATGGCAACAGTCCTTGGTCAACTATCTTAATAAAAAATCAGAAAACCATGCCCTTGGCTTCATTGTTTGTGGACCAGCCAGGTAAATGTGTTTCAGGAGGTAGGATTTGCTGGAGCTGTCCTTGGCATCTGATTGCGCTGAAGCTTTGCTTTTACAGTCTTACGTGGTCATTAAAGTAGCAGAGGGGAGATTAGCAAGTAATGGCATTTCTTATAGCTTTACTTAAATTCAGAAGTTATTTTCTGTCAAGTCTTTATGGCAGGAAGTAATTAGGCTTCACGTGGTTTTGAGAATTTATAACTCTTCTTCCTTACCAGAAACATTATTATCATAATTAATTATGTAAAACCAAATTAATTTAGTATAGGAAATATTAGATGTAAAAATATAGACCCCCCTGAAAGTTCTGCTGAGATTAAGGGATATGGCTTCTTGCTATAGTGCCACCTGTTGACATGATGAAATCCAATGAAGCAGGTTAACTATGAAAAACTCACAAAAACTAGCCGGCGTGGTGGTGCTTGCTTGTAATCCCAGCTACTCAAGAGGCTGAGGCAAAAGAATCACTTGCACCTGGGAGCCAGAGGTGGCAGTGAGCCAAGATCGCGCCACTGCACACCAGCCTGGGTGATACAGTGAATGAGACTCCATCTCTAAATAAATAAATAAGAAAAATGACTGCTTGGAGAGTTTTACATTGGAATTTCTATTTAATTTAAATTAATTATAATGATTTACTTGCGATATTCAATATTTGTATTCAGTATTCAGTATTAAAAGATTGAAGAGATGGAAATCATTGAAAAACTTCAAGCACGGTTACTAACACAGAAAATAAAATTGGTCTTTATACTTGACCATTTAGGCAGACTCTTTGGTACTTTGATCAAATTAAAGATGCTTTAGCAAGACACAATGTAAATTTCTTGAATTTGCTGTTGGTACTGTTCTCAATTTCACAAGCACCTTTGCACTCACTACCTGGGTTCAGCTTCTCCTTCTGAAGGTTCTCCTTTATGAAGGAAAAGGGAGCTTGGGTCAGTAATGTCAGGGAGTGGAAGAAGTAGGAACGGAGGAAAAAGTGGGTACTCCAAACAAAAGGCACCACAGGGAAGAGCACAGGTTCTTTGGAGAAAGAAAGCCGGCACCCCAAATTGTCTAGATCAGCAGTCCCCAGCCTTTATGGCACCAGAGACCAATTTCATGGAAGACAGTTTTTCCACAGACCAGTGGGGTAGAGATGGTTTCGGGATGATTCAAGCACATTACATTTATTGTGCACTTTATTATTATTGCACTGTAATTCATAATGAAATAATTCTACAACTCACCATAATGTAGAATCAGTGGGAGCCCTGAGCTTGTTTTCCTGCAACTAGATGGTCCCATCTGGGAGTGATGGGAGACAGCGACAGATCATCAGACGCTAGATTCTCTTAAGGAGCAACCTAGATCCCTTGTATGTGCAGTTTACAATGGGGTTCATGCTCCCATGAGAATCTAATGCCACTGCTGAACTGACATGGGGCGGAGCTCAGGTGGTAATGTGAGCAATGGGCATTGGCTGTAAATACAGAAGAAGCTTCACTCGCTCACCTGCTGCTCACTTCCTGCTGTGCAGCCTCGTTCCTAACAGGCCACGGTATCAGTCTGTGGCCTGGGGTTCAGGGGCCCCTAGTCTAGATCATCAAGCATGTTTAGATATACTAGGATGTAATATTGGAAAAAATTACAGATGTTATTTGGAAATTAATGAGTTTGTTGTTTAATTATGCACTGTTAAACAGATACATGATAAGAATGTTAGCTTCCTCTTAAGCGGATATAATTTGTAACCTTTGGGATTCTGTAATCTCTTGGGAGAATCTTCTATTTTAATGGTCCCCAAACTTCAGTAAAGTCTTGCTGAAACACAGACTGCTGGACTCCACTCTTGAGAATTTCTGATTCCATAGTCCAGGGTGGGCCAATAATTTATAGTTCTACAAATTCCCAGGGGATGCAGATGCTGCCAGTCCAGGCCACACACTTTGAGAACTGCTGATCGGCTACAGAACAGTTAGTTTATACACAGGAAAGCTGTAGATAATGGAGCCTGATGCATGTATTTAGGTAAAGTGAGGAAAAGAGCACATTTGGTGACATATTTAGTGATTTTGTGCCTATGGTTGTGCATTTTTGTGTTTTGATGACTGTTTCTATGATAGAGTCTATTATTGATGCTGATGAAGAACAACTTCCTGAAGCATAGGAAACAGCAGATGGCTAGCTTGCTGGTTCATCTGCAGGGAACCTTAAGTTGTAGGGCCCTGGAGTCTTGCTCCATGGAGCCCTCCTGGACGAATCATTTGCAAAAATGAAAAGGGTTGCATGTGTTTTTATTTAAAATATGTATTTATTATATTTTAGCTTTATTTTACAATCTTGTTTAAATGACTTTTGCTGTAAAATGATACTTCAGTGTATGTTCTTATACCTTTATTTAGGGTCCTGTGAAGAGCCAAAACTTTCCCCTGATGGAGTAGAACACAGAAAACCAAAACAAATAAAATTGCCTAGTCAGGCCTACATTGATCTACCTCTTGGGAAAGATGCTCAGAGAGAGAATCCTGCAGAAGGTGAAAGCTGGGAGGAGGCAACCTCTGCGAATGCTGCCACAGTCTCCACTGAGATGACTCCTACGAATAGTCTGAGTCGATCCCCCCAGAGAAAGAAAACAGAGTCAGCTCTGTATGGGTGCACCGTCCTTCTGGCATCGGTGGCTCTGGGACTGGACCTCAGAGAGCTTCATAAAGCACAGGCTGCTGAAGAACCGTTGCCCAAGGAAGAGAAGAAGAAACGAGAGGGAATATTCCAGCGGGCTTCCAAGTCCCGCAGAAGCGCCAGTCCTCCCACAAGGCTGCCGTCCACCGGTGGGGAGGCCAGCAGCCCACCCTCCCTGCCACTGACAAGTGCCCTGGGCATCCTCTCCACGCCTTCTCTCTCCACAAAGTGCCTGCTGCAGATGGACAGTGAAGATCCACTGGCGGGCAGCACACCTGTCACTTGTGACTCTGAGATGCTCACTCCGGATTTTTGTCCCACTGCTCCAGGAAGTGGTCGTGAGCCAGCTCTCATGCCAAGAATTGACACTGATAGTAGTGTATCAAGAAACTTGCCGTCTTCCTTCCTGGAGCAGACATGTGGGAATGTACCTTACTGTGCTTCTTCAAAACATAGACAATCACATCACAGACGGACCATGTCTGATGGGAATCCGACCCCAAGTAGGTTGCATTGATTAGGTAAAAGCATAAAACACTGCTGTAGAGATTAGTATGTGAAACAGTATGGATTTATGATTTTATCTTTTGTTTTTACTGTTCACATAGATCTTTGAACCTTACCCTTCTCTTATTTGATTTTAACTATGATTTGGATTCTGGGAAAAGTGTAATTGAATTTCAGTAACTGAAACCTATAATAGCATATCAAAGCAGAAACAACACATGGAGAATAACCACCCAGCCCCCTCACGTTATGGAAAAGACAAGCCAGCTGCCCCAGTTAGAACTACAGATGAGTGGGAGGGCTGGAACTGAAACTGGCCTCTTGCCTCCCTGCGGGCCTTGTCTCCTCCACTGCTGTGCATGTCATTGCTGAGTTTCTGTTGGGACTGTGTGTAGCAGGTGTATCAGCCTGCTAGGGCTGCCATAGCAGAGTGCCACAGCCTGGGGGGATGTTCAGCAGAAACTCATTGCCCAACAGTTCTGGAGGCTGGAAGTCAGATCAAGGTGTCTGCAGGGTTGGTTCTTTCTCAGCTCAGCCTGGCTCCTTGACATCTAGACGGCCGTTTTCTCCCTGTGTTCTCACACAGTCTTCACTCTAAGTGCATCTGTGTCCTAATCTCTTCTTAGGACATCAGTCCCATTGGATTAGGGCCCACCCTAATGACCTCATTTTACCTTAATCACCTCTGTACAGACCCTATTCCACATACAGTCACATCTGAGGGACTGAGGGTTAGGGCTTCTGCTTAGGAATTTTGTGGGGGCACAGTTCACCCCATGACAGCAAGTATTACCCTGTTGATGTATGTTACACCAGACACTTCCATGAGGTGTATGTCCAGATATGGAAGCTCTGAAAGAAAAGAAAATCAAATTTTTAAATAGTTTTTTTAGTCTATTCAACAAGAGGGGCTTGGGCAGAAGGCAACCAGTGGTATTTCCACAGCACTTTATAGATGTTAAAGCACTTGGACATAAATTGTCTCTTAGTTTTTATGGCAACTCTATTATATGCAAGAGAATTCAAACTTATGGAAAATTAATGTTATTCAAGATCACACAATTAGGAAGTAGTGGTGTCAGAATTTAAACCCGGGATCTTTCTGCTGTATCACAGTGTCTCACTCCTCACTGTGGTGTTTTTTCCATTCCTAAAATTCAGTGAGTATTGACGTGACTGGATCATGCTATCATGTGCTAGAATGTACTCAGCTTTGAGATTTCTGGGGTTAAGTGGCACTTAAATACTGACATTTGAGGAGATAATATGGGTACTTTGGAAGAATGGGGGATTTTGAGTCATAGGACAAAGGTTCAAGTTCTAGTTGTTTAATTTGGTAAGTTTGTGATGCTGGGAAAATTACGTAGACTGCTTTCTTGTTTGAATGTCTTTAAAAGCATTGTAGTGTCATGATTAATAGTATGGAAGCTAGCTGGGCTCAGATCTCTGCTCTGTCACTTATATGCTGAGTGAATTTGGGCAAATCACTTAAACATTTTGTGCCTCAGTTTCTTCATCTATAAAATGGGGACAATAACAATATACATACCTAATACTATACTTACCTAAGCTCTACAATTGAGATTGTGGTAAAAGTCAAATGGCACACTAAGTGTTCTGTAGAGCTTCAGTATTATTTATTTTGTATGTGAACATAATTACAATAACCTTATATACCTGTCATGAATATTAAGTGAGGTAATATATACAAAAAATGCTTTTTAAATTTTAAAATGCTAGCTAGCATTGGTTATAAAGCTATATTAAGACAAACTGCTTTCATTCTTTTTATCTTTTCCTTTACTTCTTTTTAAATATTATATCTGGATATGATATTTTCCATATTATTGTTCGTTGCCTTTAGATAAATAGGTTTATTATCTTTCTGTAGGTCAATAAGTATTGGTAATTTATAATTGCACAAGGAGAAATTCTAGCACAGTAATCCCATATGAAAGCATATTTTTCTCTAACTTATAAGCCAATAATTATTTGCTAAAGTGGTAATAACATTAGTCAGTTCTTCAGTACAAACAAGAAAAGAGGTGACATGTAAAAGTCTAACTGCTTTTCCATTTTCATCAGTTTTGTCAAACCATAATCTACAGTGAAGTTTAATCATGTTGACCATCATTTTTAAACCTCTTAAATTTATTCCAGTCTAGTCCATTTTGAAAGCTACCCTTATAATATCATTGTAATGACTCATAATTCTTATTGCCCTAAGCACTGTGAGGATTATTTAGCTCTGTTTACAAATATAATTTCCATAGGTTGAAGTAGTCTTTGCAAACTTGCAGGACTTCAGCCAGGCATGGTGGCACATGCCTGTGGTCCCAGCTACTCCAGAGGCTAAGGCAGAGTTCCTTGGTCCTTAAGGCCAGGAGTTCGAGGCTGCAGTGTGCTATGATCATGCCTGTGAATGCATGTTTTTTGTTGAAGCTCATTTTAAAGCTATCACCTTGTTGAATTGCCATCATAATTATTTTTCTTGATATTCATTGTTTTAGAAATCATTTTCTTTCTAACTGCATACTGTCTTGGCTTTCTCAACCAGCTGGTGCAACTACTATCTCAGCCACTGGAGCCTCTGCACTGCCACTCGGCCCCTCACCTGCTCCTCACAGTCATCTGCCAAGGGAGGTCTCACCCAAGAAGCACAGCACTGTCCACATCGTGCCTCAGCCTCACCCTGCCTCCCTGAGAAGCCGCTCAGATCTGCCTCAGGCTTACCCACAGACAGCAGTGTCTCAGCTGGCACAGACTGCCTGTGTAGTGGGTCGCCCAGGACCACATCCCACCCAATTCCTCGCTGCCAAGGAGAGAACTAAATCCCATGTGCCTTCATTACTGGATGCTGACGTGGAAGGTCAGAGCAGGGACTACACCGTGCCACTGTGCAGAATGAGGAGCAAAACCAGCCGGCCATCTATATATGAACTGGAGAAAGAATTCCTGTCTTAAATTAAGTGGCTTACTGTTGTTTAAGCATTTTTTAAGGTGAACAAATGAACACAATATATCTACCTTTGAACTGTTTCATGCTGCTGTGTTTTCAAAAGCTGTGGCCATGTTACTAAATTAGTAAGGTATATCCAACTTCTCAAAAAATGTATATGATTGCTGTTAGCCATGTCTATTGTTTTTCCTCTGGATTCTTTTCTTATAACTTGGAACACACAAAAGTGTAAAACAAGAGATGTGCACCAGTGAAAACTATGCTGGGTAGAATTACCTTCAGCACAATGTTAATGTTTTCATTCTCATTTATGTCTTTGTCCATTTGTACACAACAGAAATTGTAATGAGCTTCACTATTTTTGTGTCTTTCCTTCCTTTTTTTTTCTTTTTTCCTCTCTTTCCTTTTTCTTGTCTTGTTTCTTGTTTTTTTCTCTTTTAGTTTATTTTCTTAATTGTCATTTTTGCAACAAAAAGCCAAGAAAGAGCTTTAGTTTCTTGGCAAGAATAATGTGATATTAGTAAGTAAAGGTTTTTAAAAGTCTGATGACTGGAATAGATATAAAGTCCTGTTTAAACTACCTAACCTTGGCTGTGGGCTGATAATGCATAAATATGTCCAGTTCTCACTTAAATTGTGCAATGATATTTCTCCCTGAGGAAATTATATGGAATGTAACTTATAAAAGCTTTACTTAATATAAGTTATAAACATTTTATTCATTAGAACTCCAAAATAGATGTTCAAAGTTCAGTCCTTGCCATTTGGCTGAGACCACATGGTGTGCCCATTGAGCGAGGCTAATCTTTAGGTTTTTCCTATAGAAAACGTTCTTCCTCCATCAGTAGCCCTTTATTTGATATTCAGAAGTGGAAAGCTTTTTCATTCTCCAGTACAACTTTTAAAAATTGTTACAGATACCTAGCTCTTCACAGATATCATGTATTGTAAACACTCACGTGTTTTAATTTTATTTTCTCTATTTGAATGCATGATTATCATAATAATCCCAAAGACAATGACAACTCAAGGAACAGCAGTACAGTACTGTTAGAAGTTAAGTATGTTGTTATTTCACATTTCATTTAATTGTGGATAAATGTTAGACATCTGTTGAAATAAGCTCATATGGTGGAAACAACAACTATATTATGAATTATTTTCAGAAATGGATCTTTGAATAGCAGATCAGGATTTAAATAATAAAATTATTTATGAATCACTTTTATGGTCATACATGTATGATACAAATCTGAGGTTATTGGTGCAGAAATGGCTACCCAAGAGCTTGGTAAATTTGCTTGGGTTTGTTATGTTAAATGTATTGTGCTTCCCTTCTGTCTCTAGAATGTGGCTCTTCAGAAGACAGACAATTGATATTTAAATTTTTCCAAACAATGAAAAACTAAATTAAAAACATTGCTTGATATTTCATTTAAAATTGCACCTTGCTTAAGGTTCACTGAATAACTGAAATGTCAGCAATTTAAAATAAATTCAATCATTTGTGATAAAATATCTCACCTATAATAGAAGAAAAGGAAAATCATATTACTTGGCAATTTTGCAGCACTGTGGTTGCCTAACAGGTATATCCAGCAGATGAGAAACAGTATGAAAGGATTGTATTAACATGGTGAGTTTTGCCCTAAGGAAAACGATCTTGCATTCTGTATTCCTGCAGCAAAGTCTCAGGTACTTAATACGTTTTCTTGTTTTATCATGTATTCTATGATTTGGCATTACTTTGGGTGGTTATTGAATTATGTAACAGAGATTTGGTTTTCCCAAAATGTTATCACATTTGAAAGTATGATTACTTTGTATTCAGTCCTTTTGGAGCACGTAGCTTCCAGCTTAAGGGTAGAGGAAATATATACCTAAAATGATCAATACATGAAAGAAAAAGGATAGAAACTATGTCCTCAGTTTTGCTTTTACCAAAACATCCCTGTATGTGTGTGCATGTGTGTTTGGATGTGTGTGCATGTGTGTTTGGATGTGTGTGCGTGTGTGTTTGGATGTATGTGCGTATGTGTTTGTGTGTGTGTGCGTGTGTGTTTGCGTGTGTGCGTGTGTGTTTGGATGTGTGTGCGTGTTTGCGTGTGTGTGCGTGTGTGTGCGTGTGTGTTTGGACGTGTGTGTGTGTTTTTGGATGTGTGTGCGTGTGTGTTTGGATGTGTGTGTGTGTGTGTGTGTGTGGATGTGTGTGCGTGTGTGTTTGGATGTGTGTGCGTGTGTGTTTGGATGTGTGTGTGTGTTTGGATGTGTGTGTGTGTGTGTTTGGATGTGTGTGCGTGTGTGTTTGCGTGTGTGTGTGTGCATGCATATTAGTAAATGTGTGTTTGCATGTGTATGTTGGGGAGGGTATGTGATCTGGGTGTTTGTTTATCTCTGTTATTATTCCCCTTTAGCTTTATTTTAGTCAACTCTACATTATGATGAATTTCAAAATGAAGCTGTATTAAAATAATTGTAATATAACAATTCAATCTCACATGTTACTGGAGGTAGTTAACTTTCGTTGCAATCTATTGTACATTTGCAATTTTCTGTGTTAGTAAACTTAGCAGAATCTGGTTATTTATTTTTGTGTAGGCTTAATGTTCACTGAAAGATAAGCCAATTACTGTTAGTAAAAAATTAAGGTGCTCCCACTACAGAGATTTAAGGCCTGGGCCTAATGTGCTGTATTATGAAGCCTTGTGACCGAAAAATATGTTTACATATGTTGTCTATTTTTTTAATAAACTTTTATAGCTGATCTATTTGCTCAGTAGCTTTGATCCTCTCCTGATTATTGTGACTATAGTTTGCAATGGTTTATTTTGTATTCAATAAGAAAAATTATGTTAATAAAGATTATTGTTTAATAAGCCAGGTATTAACCTGCTAAATTTATTAAACTGAAAATCACTAAATGAGTTATTCAATTAAATATATCAAAAAAGGTAGAATGAAATGTTTTATTTCAAATTTTTTTGGTTTACATATGCATTGAAAAGTCATATTTCACGGTGAGCCTTTTGCAAATCCAGCTTTTCAGAAGACACACTTTCACAGAATGAAATGAGTATGAGAAAAAAGTCTCAGTGATTAAGGAGACATGTTGATTTTATTGTTTACTTTTATGTTTAAATCAGAAGAATTTCAAACACCACCTAACATGTAGAAATTCTTACTAAGTGATAAAAACTTGAGTGAATGAGGAAAGCAGATCACAGGACTTCATGGAGATCATAGCATTACCCCACCATATGGGAGGGAGCAAAACGTAGCGTGCGTTGAATATCTGTTAAGTATGGGGAACCGTCCTAGGTGCCTGTAGAAGACAACTCCTGTAATTCTCTTTAATAAAAATTGTGAGATAAAGCCAGGCATGGTGGCTCATGCCTGTAATCGCAGCACTTTGAGAACCTGAGGTGGGTGGATCAAGAGGTCAAGAGATCGAGACCATCCTGGCCAACATGGTGAAACCCCTTCTTTACTAAAAATACAAAAAATTAGCCTGGCATGATGGTGCGCGCCTGTAATCCCAGTTACTCAGGAGGCTGAGGCAGAAGAATTGCTTGAACCTGGAAGATAGAGGTTGCAGTCAGCCGGGATCACATCATTGCACTCCAGCCTGGTGACAGAGTGAGACTTCGTCTCAAAAAAAAAAAAAAAAAAAAAGTGAGATAAGTAATCCTACTCCTATCGCATTAGATACGAAACAGACACAGAAAGGTTTGGTAAATTTCCAAAGACCCAGTCTGAGTCAAGTGATCACCATCTACCTGTTCACACCTGTGGCTAATAGTTGTAAGCATGGTGTAGAAGATGAGGACATCTTGCAAATGAGCTTTGTAAATGTTATCTAAAGCTAAGGTAGTTTCTCTCTCATCAAAAAGTTCAAAAGTCTGAAAGTGTGTGAGTACCGTTGAAGTTAAATAAGATATAGAGATAAATATTGAAATTTGAAACGTTTTATTTAGGAAGCAAGAATTGCAATTCAGGACATACACAGAGACCAGGTGATCTTCAGTATGTCCAAAGAATGAAGAGACAGTTAGGAGTTTTATTAAAGAATTGTTACATATTGTTTTGAAAGAAAGCTCATTGGCACTAGAGAAGCTTTTGGACTCTGGCAAGCTCTGGTTGGTGAGTCACAGCAGGAGTTAAAACAAGTCTTAGAGTCACAAATGATTGCTTCAACAGCTACCAGGTAAAACTGGCCCTGGGGTGACAGCAGGCCATTTCAGCAGCTGGGCTTGGAGAAAACAAATTCGTAGAGTAGGTGCTATGTCCCCCAAGTGTGTTTTCCTCTCTGGCCCCTCAGTTCTGATTTAATTGAGTATGTATGATAAGAATTGCCCAATTTGTATTCTTAACTTTCACAGTACTTATTTAAAAATAAAACACTACATTAGCTAATAACACTTAATACAATGGAAAACTTTCTAAGTAAGTGTAAAATGCAATAGAAAGGAGTAAAATATGCATATCTGATAGATCAACTCAGAGAAATGAGATATTCTGTTCAACAGGTTCATAAATGCCATGGTCTGAATATGTCCCTCAAAATTCCTATGTTGAAATCGTAACCCTCAAAGTTTTGGAATTAAGAGGTGGGAGGTAATTAGATCATGAATTCTCATGAATGGGGTTAATGCCATTTTAAAAGAGGCCTGAAGGAACCTGTTTTCCCCTTACACCATGTGAGGACGCAGTGAGAAGTTGCTATTTATACACTAGGAAACAGGCCCACAGCAGACACGGAGTCTGCCAGCACCATCATCTTGGACTTCCCAGCCTCCAGAACTGTGAGCAATAAATGTGTGCTGCTTAGAAGCCACCTACTTTATGTTATTTTGTTATAACAGCCCAGATGGACTAAGACAATAAATATGGTGAAATAATGTAAGAACTGCAATATACACATAAAATAATTTAATTGGCCTTAAGCTGTCTCTATTCTTTACTTCTGCAAAGATCAACATGCTGAAACATAGTGAAAGATGAAGTATTTGTGAATGAACAATGTAATCGGTACCAGAGAGTGGAACAAAAAGTAGCTATTGTTTGTGGTGGCAGGTGCCTGTAGTCCCAGCTACTCGGGAGGCTGAGGCAGGAGAATGGCATGAACCCAGGAGATGGAGCTTGCAGTGAGCCGAGATTGTGCCACTGCACTCCAGCCTGGGCAACAGAGCGAGACTCCATCTCAAAACAATAACAACAACAACAACAACGACAACAAAAAACTAGCTATTGTTTTTACAACTAAGCAAAATATAGCAGGTGCACACATAACATTGTTTCATTCAATGTCATTCTGTTATAATATTAATGAGGAAAAAAAATTGATTCCCAGCCAGGGCTGCTGTCTGTGGGGTGTGCACTTTCTCCCCATGTCTGTGTGGGTTTTCTCAGGGGACTCTGGTTTCCTCCCACATCCCAAAGACATGCATGCCAGGTTAACTGATGTGCCTCAAGTGTCCAAGTGTGAGAGCATGGGTGTGTTTGTGAGTGTGCCCTGCCATAGAATGGGGTTGATTCCCACCTTGTGCCTTGAGCTGCTGGAATGGGCTCTGGCCACCTGCGACCCTGAACCAGAATCACTGGGTATATAATTACCTTAAATTGTTTTTATTAATCTTGGATGTATGTATAGATCACATTTATTTCAATGTCTAGTGTTAGAAGTGTTTGGGGTCTTTATTTAGAGATTTAGTGGTGTCTTCGTGACCAGAAATATGCCCTAGGAACTTAACTGCTGTTTTTATCAATTCACCTGCAGTGAAATTGGTTTTGTGTTACCTTGTTTTGCTTAAAGTCACAGTTTCCAAACACCTATAGGCAATGTTAAGTGAGGACTTACTGTAAGTAGTTTAGATTAAGGAGCTTCCATACACTGACAAACTCGTTTAGTGGCTACTGTGTTAGGCACCACGAAAGAGACACCAGATGTAGCGGAGAGCAAGGAAGATGAGGCATGTCCCCTGCCTGGATGGTTTTAATGAGAAACTGTGCTCAGGGCAACTTCATGGACATCATGTGACTTGTGTAGTCACACAGAGCCTCACACTCAGATGGTCCCTGAGCCTGACTTTAATGCTCTGTAAACATCATCTTGAAATTCTTAATAACTTTTAAGGAGGGAGCCCTCATTTTTATCTTGCACTGGGCCTCACAAGTTATGCGGCCAATTCTGACAACAAGTGAAGGGAGTGTTAAAAAAAGGTGAAGTAACTGGGGGTTTGATAGCATTAAAGGAGTTCATCTAATCTTGGGTGGGTGGGAGGTGTCAGGGAAGTGTCTGAGGAAGCCAGGATGTCCACTGGATGAGGGATGCTCCGTGCAGAGTTGCTAGCTTGTGAAAAGTCCTAAGTCATTTTTCTCATGCTGCATTCCATATTTTCTCTTTGTTTTTGGCTCTTAGCATTTTTGCCATGACACATCTGGTTATGGACCTCTTTGCATATATACTTCTTGGAGTTTGTTGAATTTCTTGAATGTGTAGATCCATGTTTTCAGCACATTTGAGAAGTTTTCAGCCATTATATCTTCAAATATTTTTTTCTTCTCCTTTTCCTCTCTTCTTCTGCTAATTCCATTACACATGCTGGTGTACTTAGTGAATCCAGCATTTGTCTGTGGCTCCGCTTATTTCCCTTCATTCTTTTTTTTCCAGATTATATGATCTGTATTGATCTGTCTTCAAACTCTGATTCTTTAGTTCAAATTTAGTGTCAAAACATTAGTAAATTTTTCATTTGGGCTATTACATTTTCACCTCCATGATTTCCATATGGTTCTTTTTTATCTCTGTATTGATATTTCTCTATTTGATGAGACATTGTCATCAGACCTTCCTGTACTTTTAAACATGTTTTCCTCTAGTAAATTGAACACTTGATAATGGCTGCTTGGAAGTCTTTGCTATTAAATCTGAAATCTGGGCCCTCTCACAGGCAATTTGTTTGCTTTTTCTCCTGGTGTATGGGTTATGTGTTCCTGTTTCTTTGTATGACTCACAGTTTTTTGGCTGAAAACTGAACAGTTTAGGTAATTGTGATATTGTGAATTATATATTTGTTCCTCATCCCTGTCTCCCTGCATACAACTTTTAAAATCCTTGCAGTCTCCAAAATGTTAACTGCCTTTTTGTATGCTAATGAGTTGACTAGTGGCTGTCAACCTCTAGATGGCTTCAAGATGGGGCTGGTCACTGGAAAGACCAAGGCATGATTACAGGGTTGAGGCTTTCAGCCTCACCACCCATCACTAGTGCTGATTCAGCCTCACCACCCATCACTAGTGCTGATTCAGCCTCACCACCCATCACTAGTGCTGAAGGTTAAGTTGGTTGCCAATGGTCAATGATTTAATCAATTATGCCTATGTAATGAAGCCTCCTTATAATCCCAAAAGGACAGAGTTTGGGAGCTTCCAGAAAGCTGAATTTGTGGAGGTTTCTGGAGGGTGACACACCCAGGGAGAGCATGGAAGCTCCACAAGCCTCCCCCAAGACTTCGCCTTAAGCATGTCTTCATCTCTCTCTTTTGTAATATCCTTTACAGTAAACAAAAAGTGTTTTTCTAAGCTCTGTGAGCAGCTCTAGCAAATTAATTGAACCCAAGGAGGAGGTCCTGGGAACCATGATTTATAGCTCCTAGGTCAGAAGCACAGGTGAAAAAAACCCTGGTGCTTGCTATTGGCACCAAAATTAGGGAGCAATGTTGTGAGACTGAGCCCTCAACCTATGGGATCTGATGATATCTCCAGGTAGATAGTGGCAGAATTGGGCTGAATTAGAGGACACACATCTGGTGTCTGCTGCAGAAATGATTACTTGCTTGATGTGTGAGAAAAGCCCCCCAAGCTCCATCTGGTGTCAGAAGCATGTTGTGAGTGCACACCAGAAAAAATTGAATTTCTTTCTTCCATTCAGTAATACAGTTGCTTGAACAACGGAAGTTTGAACTGCGTGGGTCCACTTATGCTCAGATAGTTTTCAGTAAAGGTTATACCTAGTGCACCTGCCTCTCCTTCCTCCCCTTCCATCTCCTCCACCCCTTTCGCCTCTGCCACCTCTGACACAGCAAGACCAACTGCTCCTCTTCCTCCTCCTTTTCAGCCTATTCAACATGAAGACTATGAGGATGAAGACCTTTATGGTGACCTACTGCCACTTAATGAATAGTAAAGACATTTTCTCTGCCTTATGATTTTCTTAATAACATTTTTCTCTAGCTTACTTTATTGTAAGAATATAGTATAAGATACATATAACATACACAATATGTGTTAATTGACTTTTTACACTATCAATAAGGCTTCCAGTCAACAGTAGGCTATTAGTCAAGTTTTTGAGAAGCCAAAAGTCTTGTGTGGATTTTCAACAGTGTTGGGTATTGGTGCTCCTAACCTTCATGTTATTCAAGGGTCAACTGTATAATGTAGCAGCTGTGGATACTAATTCCCTTCACCCTCTCTCCAGGTCTTGTTTTTGTTGCTGTTTGCTCATTTGTATGGTGATTTGCTAGACTATTTTAGTGAAATCTATTTCCTTCACCAAGTGAAGCCTTTGAAGCCTTTGGTGTCACACCTTAGAAGGTTGAGGCTTGGCCTTGCACACAACCCCCTGGGATGACATGGTTTTAACACAGTTCTCTTTAACTGTCTCTTTCCGTGACAGAAAGAGACAGTCTTTTAACTCTCTGATAAGCTGTCTGCTTCATTTGACATCACACCAAGTAATTGCTGGCTGATTGCTCTATTATTTTTGCTTATGCTCTGGGCCATACCTTGCTCCACAGTCTACTCCAATTAATTTCACGCAGGGGTAGTTTTGGGACTATCTTTAAGGCTTGTTCTGACCCAGGAGGGGTCCTGTTAGCTTTCTCTTTTCACAATTCTCTCTGATAAACTTCATGGCCTATGGTTTAGCTTGTTGCTCTTAATGAACAGCATGGTTTTTGAGACTGTTCTGAGGCTTGCACTTCACCACACTTTCACATAAAATCAGTTCCTTTGGTGACATCTTTGGAACTCTCTGTTCCTGTGAAATATCTTTCCCTCTGGCCAAAATATTTGAGCCATATGTTGAGTGTTGGGTGGGATGGCAACTTCTAATCTTCTTGGCTTTCCTCTCCCAGGGTAGAATCTCTGCTCTCCAAGTGAGCTCATGTGAGGACAGTCGGGAAACCAGGATTCTTCCTGGGATAGAGCCTCCACCCTGTGAGTAGAGCCTGGGTGGAGGAAAGGAGACTTTGACCTCTTGGTCACACGCACCAGAAATTTAGCCTCTTAAATGTGGAGTTGGAAGAGATAAAGAATGCTGGTGTCCTGTGTCACCCAGTGAAATACCATATCCCATGGTTGCGAGCTGAGGGAACAGAAAGTCCTGTCTTTTTGTCCAAACCTGTCTGGAGTGGAGTTTCTGCCAAGCTGAGTTAGGATTGGGGGTGGGGATGTAGTGAGGAAGATTGCAAGGATTTTAGGAGTTGTATGCAGGGAGACAGGGAGTAGAACATAGCTCAAATGTCATGGACTCTTGCTGTTTTTACCAAGATTTAGTAGGTTTAAAAAATAAATAAATAAAGATGGCTTCTTTTGCTATATGTCCTTAAGACAATTTCCGGACGCTTTAAATGTGTTTGTTTTTCCAAATAGCTTTTTTTTTCTTAGCGAGTTATGCTTGTTTCCCAGGAGAGTGGGTTCAGAGCTCCTCACACTGCCATCTTATAAGTTGGTAATATTTCACAAAGCTGATCACAAATTCCTTTTTGAAGTTTTTTTTTTTTTGATTGGCCCATGTTAACATCACACATCTAAATTCACGTTTTTTATCCCATGGGCTTTAAATACATTTTTTCCCCAAAATTTCTGCTCTCGACCCATCCTATTCTTAGAACTCCACTTGTATATATCCTGCTGCTTAACCGTTGCCTCTTCTTGGATGTCTAAGAGACATCTCAACCTGGACACGGCCCAGATGAAGTTCTGGATTCACTCCCGCCAATGAATTTTCTCTTTCTTCAATCTTTTTAGTAAAGAGCAACAGCACCTGGAAATTAGAGGTCTCCCTTTAGTAAGTCACTCTGAAGTTGCAATATCATGAATGTATTTGTATCATTAAGAGTTGTTCAGTAAGTTTTTGTAGAATGATTGAATGAATTATTCCCATTTTATAGATGATGAAATGGAAGCTTAGAGAGATCAAATAAATTGCTGGATTTGAATCCAGCCTGAGCAGCAATTATTATTTTCTTCTTCTTCTTCTTCTTCTTCTTCTTCTTCTTCTTCTTCTTCTTCTTCTTCTTCTCCTCCTTCTCCTTCTCCTTCTCCTTCTTTCTTCTTCTTCTTTCTTCTTCTTCTCCTTCCTCTTCCTCTTCTTTCCCTCCCCTTCCCCTCCCCTTCTCCTTCCCCTTCCCCTCCCCTTCTCCTTCCCCTTCCCCTCCCCTTCTCCTTCCCCTTCCCCTCCCCTTCTCCTTCCCCTTCCCCTCCCCTTCTCCTTCCCCTTCCCCTCCCCTTCTCCTTCCCCTTCCCCTTTTCCTTTTCCTTCTCCTTCAGGAGTTCAAGACCAGCCTGGCCAACATGGTGAAACCCTGTCTCTACTAAAAACTATATATATACAAAAAATTAGCTGGTGTGGTGGCAGGCACCTGTAATCCCAGCTACTCAGGAGGCTGAGGCAGAGAGCTGCTTGAACCTGGGAGGTGGAAGTTGCAGTGAGCCAAGATCATACCACTGCACTCCAGCCTGGGTGACAGAGTGAGACTCTGTCTCAAAAAAAAAAAAAAAAAATGGAAGGAAGGAAGAAAGGAAGGAAGGATGGAAGGAGAAAGAGAGAGAGAGAGAAAGAAAGAAAGAAAGAGAAAGAAAAACAAAGAAGGAGAGAAATTAGCTCACATGCTTGTGGAGCTTGGCAAGTCTGAATTGTGCAGGGCAGGGCAGTAGGCTGCAGACCCAAAGAAGAGTTGTTGTTGCAGATAGAGTCCAAAGGCAGTCTGGAGGTGAGACATCCAAGATCAACAAGATCAAGGTGTCTGCAGGGCTGGTTTCTCCTGAGGCCTTTATCCCTGTCTTGTACTGTGTCCTAATATAGTCTTCCCTCTCTATGTGTCTGTGTCTACATTTCCTCTTACAAGGTAATTAAGGTAAAATGAAGTCATATCAGCTCACCCATATGACCTCACTTTTCCTTATCGCCTCTGTAAAGGCCCTATCTCCAAATACAGTCCCATTCTGAGGGGCTGGGTATTAGAACTTCAACAGATAAATTTGAGGGGTACACAACTTAGTCCATAAAAAACAACGCAGCCCATAACAGAGTGCCATATATTTAGTATGTCAAGTAGATCTGAGAAGGGAAAACTGGAGTCACTGAGGAAAATATATTTTTTTTAAATCAGCTTTTCTAGCAAGAATAAAGAGGACTGGGGTATGTGAGAGGAACCGCTCAACCTCCAAACAGCACAACTGGCTGTGGAAAGCAAAGAACAAGAGGTTCATTAGGGCAGAATGCTGAGTCAGCTGGGAGATTGTGGGACACCCACAGGAAAGGAAACAAGAGGAGATTGGTGCTTGGTTTTGGACAGGCAATGTCTGCAGTTTTGAATGGTGGAAAAAGTTAGAGGTATCCAACGAGCAAATTCCAGGTGGAGCTGGAATTTGAGACGGACTTCGGAGTTGGACAGAGATTCTGGAGTCATCAGAATTTTGGTGATAGTTGAAGATGTTAAATAGCTCAGGGAAAGAATGTAAAGAGAAAAACACTGAGGAAAGCTCTTTTGGAAAGAGTAAAATGAACCAGAGGAGTTGCAAAGAGGAAGGATAACTTGTGGGTAAGAAAGACTCAGAAAGTAGAAAGCGGTGAAGAGCACATCAAACTTCTCAAATACTTTTAATTCATAACAAAAGTTTTTGGGCTAATATTATCTAAGAATTATGCCACTCCCTGGAGCTATCAGCACTTACGTCCCCGCTAAGTGGAAGCGGGAAGAGAAGCTGGGTGTGCATCGGATTTATTAAAAGCAGCAGCCCTGTGGAGCTCCACCTACCTACAAAATCCCAAGGGGGCAATGTCAATCCAGAAATATGACACCATGACTTAGATCATGCCATCACTCCTTATTTTCCTCCTTCCTGTTCTTTTCTCAAGTGTACACATAGCGAGCATACTGCACACACCATATTTAAAAGTTCCCCATTCCCCAAAACTATAGGTCAGAGAACCAATATTTTATCTGATCATCATTTGACCTCAGACATAGTGATTAATTTTCCAGGCCTCAGTGGCCACCTTGCCCCATCCCATCTGCTGCCTACAGATGGCTGCAGGATCTCTGTCAGCAATGTCATGTCCCTCCTGGTGTTAGTCTAGCCTGGCAGTAGTTGCTTAGTAGCAAGAGATACTGCTACATCACATCTATAAAAATAGCCAAAATCTGGACTACTGACAAGGACCCAGGAGGTACAATTTTATCCCTGTAAATGTCAAAAAGCCAGAACATATTCTAATGTACCCTCTCCAAAAAGTTTTAATGTATTCTATTAAGAAATGTTTTCTACAGAAAATACAAATCTGAATGTATTGCATAAACCTATAGGAAAATGTTATTTGTTTGAAAAAAAGATTCTTTCACAAGACCAATAAGTTTTTTTACTTATATTTGATCATGTGAGCCATAGTGATCCATGGTTGTGTAAAAACTGGAAAAATGTGTAGGTCTTATTGCTTAACAGGTATGGCATTTTTCAAATAGCCAAGTCTTTTTCTCTGAAACAGGTAGGTATTTATAGAAGGGCAAAGATGATTTCGTGAATTTGGTAATAATTGTTCCTCCCATCTCTTTATCACCCAAACTCAACATGTCTGTTTGCAAACATGGAAGACTCCTGTGGAACCTTTTGGGCTGGGTTTCTGTTGTCTTCCTTCTGATCACTAGATGGCACTCTATTCATGTTACTTCACAGACAAGGAAGCCCAACACGGTGGATTATTTGAACTGCAGCCGAATTTATAGCCTTAGAAGAAAAGAGCATAGTAACAGTGGACGTGATTTAGACAGATACTGGAAAGATGAGGGGAGCAAAGGAAGTGGTTTTTCAGTAATAGTTACACAGAAACAACAAGGAAGTGTTTATAAACGTATCTTTTCTGTACATCTGTTCCGAGTAAGGAAGGAATTTCCCAGCTAGGTCAGATCTCCAAATTCAGCCTAGGTGGAACTGAACCAAAATGTTTCAAGTAGTAGGTGGCCCATCACCCTCAGACACAGGATGAAGGCGGACTTCCCTGCTGCACTCAACAACCCATCTAAAAATAGTACCTGCTTAAGAAATGTCCTCTAATAGTCATTTTATAAATGAAAACTGGTCACAGGCTGTGTCTTATACTGGACACTGGGAGCACACAACACACACTCACAACACGCTATTTACTTAGTGGCAATGTGTCCGGAATTGGTTCCTTCCGGTGGGTTCTTGGTCCCTGACTTCAAGAACGAAGCCGCGGACCCTCACGGTGAGTGTTACAGTTCTTAAAGATGGTGTGTCCGGAGTCTGTTCCTTCAGATGTTCAGATGTGTCCGGAGTTTCCTCCTTCCGGTGGGTTTGTGGTCTCGCTCACTTCAGAAATGAAGCTGTAGACCTTCGCAGTGAGTGTTGCAGCTCTTAAAGGTGGCGCCTCTGGAGTTGTTTGTTCATCCCAGTGGGTTCGTGGTCTCGCTGACCTGAAGAGTGAAGCTGTAGACCTTCACAGCGAGTGTTACAGCTCATAAAGGTAGTGCGGACCCAAACAGTGAACAACAGCGAGATTTACTATGAAGAGCAAAAGAACTAAGCTTCCACACCACGGAAGAGAACCCGAGCGGGTTGCCACTGTGGGCTCTCGGGGCCAGCTTTTATTCCCTTATTTGGCCCCGCCCACGTCCTGCTGATTGGTCCGTTTTTACAGAGTGCTGATAGGTGCGTTTACAAACCTTTAGCTAGACACAGAGCACTGATTGGTGCATTTTTACAGAGTGCTGATTGTGCATTTACAAACCTTTAGCTAGACACAGAGCACTGCTGATTGGTGTGTTTACAATCCTTTAGCTAGACAGAAAAGTTCTCCAAGTCCTCACCTGACCCAGAAGCCCAGTGGGCTTCACCTCCCAGCAAGAGATACCCCTACTTCACATCTATAGACATAGCCAAAAACTAGATACTGACAAGGACCCAGGAGGTACAATTTTATCACTCTAGATATCACACACACATACACACCACACAAACACACAAAAGACACACACAATGCATAATATCCATAACACATATACATAACACACACCTATACACACACTTATGCACACACCATGAAAACACACAGAACACACTCACAATGCACAATTATACACACAACACACTCATAACACATGTAAACACAAACACACACATAATACATACACACTTATATGCACAATGTACACGTAAACATACACAATACACTTAAACTTATAACACACTTATACACACCCAGTATACACAACACATAAATACTTATACACGTACACTCACACACACTCACACCCCAATATCAAGATTACTTAGCTTACCAAAATGATTCACTTTCAAAGGAGGATAGCACTTAAAATGACGGAGGGTGGAGAAGGGACTCCTTAGACAACAAGTCTCCTTCGCCTCTGGTCATCATCTCCTGCTTACAGAATAAGGAAATTTTTCTCACTAACAGAAGATTAACAAAATTAAAGAATGCATTAATATTTTATGTAGTTTAAAGACGGCAATCTCTCTTGTGTATCATAAAAATATATGTGAGATAATGGTAGAAATCTCCCTCAATTTTCTTGTTTCACATCACTGCATTTACGATTCTCTTTGGTGCTTTTAATTATTACAAATCATCCTGAAATGTTCTGGGCGGGTGTAGTTCCTTTCCTTCTGAAGGTTCTTTTTTTTCTCTTTTTTTTTTTTTTGAGACAGTCTCACTCTGTCACCAGGCTGGAGTGCAGTGGAGCGATCTCAGCTCACTGCAACCTCCACCTCCCGGGTTCAAGAGATTCTCCTGCCTCAGCCTCCCGAGTAGCTGGGACTACAGGTGTGCACCACCACGCCTAACTAATTTTTGTATTTTTAGTAGAGACGGGGTTTCATCATATTAGCCAGGCTGGTCTCGATCTCTTGACCTCGTGATCCGCCCTCCTCGGCCTCCAAAAGTGCTGGGATTACAGGCGTGAGCCACTGCACCTGGCCCTGAAGGTTCTTTATAAAGCGTGTCCAATGTTATAACAAGGCCTATTACATTTGGTGTCCAAGGATGTGTGAATTGGTGGCATCACTGTTTTCCATCCCAACACCCCATGTCTTACTGATCCAGGTCTGACAGTGCGTCAGTTCTTTTGATTTTGTTATATGTCATGCAGAATTTCATAATTATTAACAGTAATGCAAAACAACACAATTCTTCTTTTAAGGTAAAGAGAGGTATTGGCTTTATACGTGGTTACTATGCCTGAGGATACTCACTTTCCTGGGACCAATATCACATATTAAAGATCCATGAGCACACACTCCCTCCAAAACAAATAAATAAAAAATTGAGAGGAAATGAGGTTACATAAACTACCTTTTATTTTTATTTTATTTTATTTTATTTTGAGACGGAGTCTCGCTCTGTCGCCCAGGCTGGAGTGCAGTAGCAGGATCTCGGCTCACTGCAAGCTCCGCCTCCCGGGTTCATGCCATTCTCCTGCCTCAGCCTCCCCAGCAGCTGGGACTACAGGCGCCCGCCACCATGCCCGGCTAATTTTTTTGTATTTTTAGTAGAGAGGGGGTTTCACTGTGTTAGCCAGGATGGTCTCAGTCTCCTGACTTTGTGATCCGCCTGCCTCAGCCTCCCGAAGTGCTGGGATTACAGGCGTGAGCCACTGCGCGCTGCCAACTACCTTTTAAATGTGACATTTTGTCCACAAATCTCACTATCCACTGAAATGGACTGAAATAACAGTACTGCTGTGTTCTATACGATAATTACAAAAGAGATAAATCTAAATTGATAAAATATGGACATCGCAGTAAAACACAAAATAATGTGAAATTATATCACCTAGAGATAAACACTGTTAACATTTTAACATTTTGGTCTACTTTTTTCCATTTTCTTTCTCTATGTATACAGTTACAAGAATAGGCGTTTAAAAGCAAAACATACTGTTCTTGTTTTTCATGCAGCTATCTATGGAGAACGTCGCCGTTGTCAATCAACATTTTTCTACAACAAGAGTTTTAATGGCCATATGGTACCCTATCTCATGGTTGTATCATAACTTAGCATTTATCACCTTTGTATAAAACAGTCTGATAAGCATTCTTTTTCAGCTTCTTGCAATTGTTGAGTCCAGATCTAAGTCAGATTGCCTGGATTCAAATTTTCACAGTGCTATGACCCTACTAACTTCTGTGTCTTTGGGTGAGTTTTATAAACTCCAAAAGCCTCATTTTCCTAAGATGATATAACAATAAAATAGTATCTATCTTATATAGTTCAAATGGGTATTAAATAAGAAAATGCATGCCTGGCACAATCCTTGGCACACAGTAAGCCATCAGTCAATATTAACCATTACTATGATTAAATATCTATCTGCTTACATCAAATATTATCTTTGGATAGATTCCCATGCATGATAATTACTTGGTCAAGGGTATGTGCAATTTTCGATACCTATTTAAAAGTTATCCCTTTAATGTTAAAAAGTGAGTGACACCTAACACTTTGGGGCATTGACTTCTTTGAGTATTCAATGGAATCCATGGGCCTTCTCCCCTAGAGAAAAATATTTATGTACGCAGCATTTCGATACCATTTTGGGTGATCCATGGAACCCCTAAAGTCCATTTATGGATCATTTAATATTTCTTGGATCTCACATTAAGACACACTGATTTCAATGTGTAATCAACTACCTTTTCCATGTTGTAATATATTTATATGGAATTGTATCTACATTTATTGTCTGAGGACATTTATATAGCATCAACATTTCCTTTGGTCATGCAGTCCCATCAGTGATATTTTCCTCTTAATTTCAGATGGGCTTTTTATGACAATAGAAAATGAGATCAATAACATTACATTATGTATAAGTATTCAAATCATGACACTTAAATTTTTTTCTATTTGTTTTCCACCAGTCAGGGGTGCCTAGAACCTTTCTTGAAACCAAATGGTCAGAAATTAGAGCTTTCTAAGAAATGAATTGAGGTTCCATATTTTCTAACTTTTTTTTCAGCTGTAAAACCTTTTTATAAAATGAAATCTTATTAGAACTTTGGTAAGGCAAATAAATTTTTAAATGCTTTTTTTAATCAGTAAAAATATTAGATATGTAAAATTATAACATGTATCTTTTATAAAACCAATGAGTGAGAACTATGTCTTTTTTAAAGAACATAACATTTTAAATTGAATTAGTAAATAAAAGTTGTGGTATTAAATTAGTAATAGCATACAATTTATTTCAGTAGTTTATTTTCGTTAAACCATAATTGAGAAAATCCTCATTCAAACATAAGTAACAACTAACGGAAAGATTTTGCCAAAAATTAGCTTTGCAATCTCAAAACACGTTTTAAGTTGGCTTACCAGCATGAAAAAGGAATAAGAATTATTTTTCTTTAGATTTGACTTACTAATTATATCTAATGATTGATGCATATCATAAATATAAAAGTCAGCAAGAAACCTAAACCTTACAATAAGTGCCTAAGTTACTATACTTTCTATTTTCTCAAATTGTGCTGCTGAACCTTATCTTTAACGAGCGCATGAGCCATGCAGAGACTCACCTTTCTCTAGCAATTATTTGCGAATAAAGCATGTATACCAGAGTAATAACTTGCACATGCAATTTTATGTAAGAAAGTATGCAGAAATCTGTTTTTTAGATACAAAGTACAGGACTTTACTCTCCAAATAGTACAACAATTATAATAAATTCAAGAACAGATACATAGATGACAGGAGATGTTTGCTGCCAAGCACAAAATAAGCTAACTTACATAGGTGGTCTCCAAACTCCTGTTGAGTTTTTGGCTAAATCCCAATTTGCACGTGCATGGGAAAAGTCTCCAAGGAGGCCAGAGGAACAAACAACTTTCAAGGAGATAGCACTTGCTGGGAGCTGTAGGCCTACCCATCCCTAGAATACACAAGGTTATGAGCTGTTTACATTCACCAAGCTATAGTACAGAGACTTTATTGAAAAGAAGACACAGTCAGTAGAGACCCCAGAAGGGCCATCTATTAAGAGAGTAGCTAAACCAGCCCCTGAATAAAGGCTACTGTAGATCCACTGTAAAAATGATTAAAAATGAGTCTCTAAAGGACCAAACAGATCTGCAAATAATGAAGTGGCCTGCCAGGAAAAAGCCCAATATTGCTTAAATAAATGCAACAAAATTTAGAATTCATCAATGTAAAATGTCCAGCACCAACAATAAAAATTAGTGGGTATGCTAAGAATAGGAAAATACAACTCATTATTACCAAGAGAAAAAAATAATCTCTAGAAATAGATTTGTAGATGACAGAGATGATAGAATCAGAAAATAAAAGTTAAAAAGCTGTTATGAAAATGCTCACATATTTAAAAGAAAACATGAGCATAATGAGAAGAGAAATGGCAGATATAAAAAACACAATGGGGCCGGGTGCAGTGGCTCACACCTGTAATCCCAGCACTTTGGGGGGCTGAGGCGGGCGGATCTCCTGAGGTCAGGAGTTCGAGACCAGCCTGACCAACATGGAGAAACCCCATCTCTACTAAAAATACAAAAAAAAATTAGTCGGGCCTGGTGGTGCATGCCTGTAATCCCATCTACTCGGGAGGCTGAGGCAGGAGAATCATTTGAATCCGGGAGTTGGAGGCTGCAGTGAGCCGAGATCACGCCACTGCACTCCAGGCTGGGCAACAAGAGTGAAACTCCATCTAAAATAAAATAAAATACACAATAGGTACTATCAACAGGGTATAAAGGTAACCCCATAATGGGAGAAAATATTTGCAAATCATCTATCTGTTAAGGGGTTAATATCCAGAATACATAAAGAACTCCTGCACTCAACAACAACAATATACTGACAATTTATTTTTTAAAATGGGCAAAGGAGGAGAATAGACATTTCTCCGAAGAAGGAACACAAAAGGCCAACTGGCCAGGTGTGGTGGCTCAGGTTTGTAATCTCAGCACTTTGAGAGTCCAATCCAGGTGGATCAATTGAGTTCAAGACCAGCCTAGGAAACACAGCAAAACCCCATCTCTACCAAAAATACAAATACAAATTAGCCAGGCCTGGTGGCGTGTGCCTGTGGTCCGAGCTACTTGGGAGCCTGAGGCTGCAGCCGGGAAGCTGAGGCTGCAGTGAGCCGTGATTGCACCATTGCACAACAGCCTGGGTGACAGAGCAGGACCCTGTATCAAAATAAATAAATAAACAAAAAACAAATGGTTAATAGGCACATGAAAAGATACCTAATGTCATTCATCATTAGAGAAATACAAATCAAAACCATAAGATATCACTTTGCAACAATTAGTATGGATATTATAAGCAAGCAAGCAAAAAATAACAAGTGTTGGCAAGGATGTAGAGAAACTAGGAAACTTGTGCACTGCTGGTAGGCAATGGTGCAGCCACTGTGGAAAACAGTATGGCAATTCTTCAGAAAATTAAAAATAGAATTACTATATGATCCTGCAACTCCACTTCTTGTTATATACACAAAATATTTGAAAGCAGGGACTTGAACAGATATTTGTATACGCATGTTAATGCCAATATTATTCATGATAGCCAAGGAGTGTAAGCAACCCAAGTGTCCATAGATGGATGAACGTATCAACAAAATGTGATATATCCATACAATGAAATATTATTCAGCCCTAAAAAGGATGGAAGTTCTGAAACATGCTCTAACATGGATGAACCTTGAAGACATTCAGTTAAGTAAAAGAAGGCTGTCACAAAATAACAAATACTGTATGATTCCACTCATAAGATATTTCTAAAGCAGTAAAATCCACAGAAACAGAAAGTAGAATGGTGGTTGCCAAAGGCCAGAGGGGAGGAGGAAATGGGGAGTGAGTGTTTAATGAGCACAGAATTTTAATTTGGGATCATGAAAAAGTTCTGGTGGTGGATAGTGGTGATGATTGGACAGCAATGTTTAAAACCATTGAACTATACTCTTAAAAATGGTTAAAATGCTAACTTTTTTGGTTATGTATATTTTACTACAACTAAAACAAAGTACAACATAAAATGTCTAAATGTGGAAAATACAATAATCTAAATTGAAAAATATATTGAATTGGATTAACAGTCAATTAGGATGTAGAGAAGAAACGATCAGTGAACTTGTAGTTATGGCAATAGGAGCTATCAAAGAGAGAAAATACCAGAAAAAATGGAGCTTCCATGACAGTATCAAGGAGACTACCATGTAAATAGAGTCCCAGAAGTAAGAGAAATGAGAGGATGGAAAAAAATATTTGAGAAAAAAAATGGGCTGAAATAAACGCTTTTTCAAACAAACGAAAGCAGAGAGAAATCACTAGCAGATCTGCACTACAAGAAACATTAAAGCAAGTTATCTACCAAAAGGAAACCAGGTGAAAATATGAATCCTTAGAAAGATAGGAAGAGCATCAAAGATAGTAAGTCTGTTATAAATAACCCATATATTAAAAACATTTTTCTCATTCAAAAAAACTCTTGAAAGGTTATTTACCATTTAAAGTAAAAATAATAAAGCTTTGTTTTGAAATGTTTTTGTTATACATTTTACTTCTACATGTTTTGTAAAGGTTTCACAAAACATATAGAAGTGACATGTATAACAACGATAGTGCAAAGGATTACAAGAAGAAATGGAATTATAAAGTTATAAAGTATTTAGATTAAATGTGAAGGGGTATAATATTATTTAATTATAGACCGTGAAAATTTAAACATGCATATAGCGAACCACGCAGTTATCATTATGAAAGTAAAACAAAGAGGTATAAGTAATAAGACAATAGCTGCGATAGTTGAATACTAAATATCAATCAATTAATTCAAAAAAAGGCAGAAAAAGAAAAACATAAAAAGGAAGAGAATACAGATTTAACCATACTGATATTTGCAATAAATAGAAATATTCAAAGCATATTAAAAACAGAGATTGTTAGGCTGGATTTAAAAATGTAAGTCTTACTGAAAGGAACCCAGTTGAATAAAGATCTGTTACACAAACATAAGGATGCTGGAGGAACTACAATAATACAAGCAAAGTAAACTTTAAAACAAGGGATGTGGCTGGGTGTGGTGGCTCACACCTGTAATCCCAGAACTTTGGGAGGTTGGGGGGAGGGGTGGATCACCTGAGGTCAGGAGTTCGAGACCAGCCTGGACAACATAGTGAAACCCAATCTCTACTAAAAAAAGGCAAAAAAAACCACACAAAAATTAGCCAGGCATGTTGGTGGGCTCCTGTAAGCCCAGCTACTCGGGAGGCTGAGGCAGGAGAATCACTTGAACCTGGGAGGTGGTGACTGCAGTGAGCCAAGATCGCACCACTGCACTCCAGCCTGAGTGACAAGAGAGAAACTCCATCTCAAAATAAATAAATAAATAAAATGAAACAAGGGATGTTACCAGGAATGAAGGGAGACATTCCATAATAATAAAGGAAACAATTCATGAAAAAGACATAAAAATCCTAATTATGTATGTGTCTTTGATATCCTTTGAATATTTGTCCCCTCCAAAACTCAGGTTGATGTTGGATTCCCAGTGTTGGAGTTGGTGCCTGATGGGAGCTGTTTGGGTCATGGGGATGGATCCCTCAGGAATAACTTCGTGCCACCTTGTGGTAATGAGTGAGTTCTCACTCGATTCATTTCCACGAGAACAGGTTGTTGAAAAGAACCTGGCACCTCTTCCCCTGTCTCTTTACCTCTCTCTCTGCATATGATGCTTGCTCCCCTTCACCTTCCACCATGAGTGGAAGCAGCCTGAAGCCCTCCCCAGAAGCAGATGCTGGTGCCATGCTTCTTGTACAGCCTGCAGAACTGTGAGCCAAATAAACCTCTTTTCTTTATACATTACCCAGCCTTATGTATTCCTGTATAGCAACACAAACAAACTAAGACAACCTGGTAACAGAACTTCAAACTCATGAAGCAAAAATTTGATAGAACTGAAAGAGAAATAGACAAATCCACAATTATGGTCAGAGATTTCAACCCTCTCTCAATACTTGCCAGAAAAAGTAGTCAGAAATTTTAATAAGGATATAGAAGGCTTATCATTTGACTTGGCCTAACATTTATATAAAACTTGATTCCAAACCCAGAAACTACACATTCTTTACAATTGCATGTGAAACATTCATCAAGATAGACCATATTCTGTAACATAAAACAAGTCCCAAAATATTTAAAGAATTGAAATTATATATTGATTTCTGACCACAACACAATTTTTAAAAAAATTACAGCAGGAACATATTTCAACAATCCCCAGATATTTGGAAATTAAACAAAACATCCAAATAATCCATAAATAAATAAATATCATTTATCACGATAAATCACAAAAGAGTGAAAAATAGTTTGAATGGAATGAACATGAAAATACAATATATGAAAATTTATGGGATGCAGCTACAAAGGGAAATTTGTAGCTTTAAATACATTGTATAGGACAAAAAATCTGAAATCAGTGACCTCAGTTTCTACCACAGGAAGCTAGAATAATAAGAGCCAAGGAAGAAAATAATAAAAAAGAGTGGAAATCAATCACTTAGAAAAGGTCAGAATATGGAAACCAAAGCCAGTTATTTGAAACAATAAATAAAATTGGAGAACCTCTTTAGAATAAGAAAATTACCAATATCATGAATGAACTACAGGATATTACTATAGTTCTGACAGGTATTAAATGCATAATAAGAAAATATTATGAATGGCTTTATGCCAATGATAAGCTAGATGAAAGGGACAAATTTTTTGAAAGTCACAATTACCAAAATTGACTCAAGGAGAAATTGAAAACCTGCTCTATATAAATTAAATAAATCGAATTCATAGTTAAAACCTTACAACACATTAACTCCAGATTCAGATGGCTTTACTGGTGAATATTATCAAACATTCAAGAATGAAGTATTATCAATTCTACACAAATGTTTTAAAAAATAAAACAAAAGAATAAGAAACACTTCCCAATTCATTTTATATGACCAACATCCTCTCATACAACAGCCAGACGAAGACAAGAAAAGCAAACTATGCACTGATATCCCTCACCAATATCAACACAAAATTCCTTAACAGAGTGTTAGCAAATTTGATCCAGCTAAATATCAATAGTATCATACCTATTCCAGTGGAATCACTTGAATCATGTGGGATTTATCCTCAAATTGTAAGGTTAGTATAACATTCAAAAATCAGTGACTGTAATTCACTGAATAGAAGATTTTTAAAACACACCTATATGATTACCCCAACAGATGCATAAAAAGCATTTGATGAAGTTTAGCACTTCTTAATAATCAAAACTCTAAGCAAGTTAGGCAAAGAAGAGACCTTTCTCAACCTGATAGTGGGAATCTATGCAAAATCTACAGCTCGTATCACAGTTAATAGTGAAAGACTGAATCTATGAGTCTAAGATCAGTAATAAGAAGATAAAGATGTTCACTTTCGTCACTTGTCTAAGAGGTCCAAATTGGGCAATTTGACAAAGAAAGAAAGCAGACTACACACCTACTGGGAAAAAACAAAAAACAAAAAACGAAAAACAAAACCTGTCTGCATTAACGTAACATAAACTGAGAGAAAGAAGCCAGGCAGTACATGCCGTATTTGGACCTCAAGAAGAGAGTTAGCAGGTCATTTGAATTGCCTGGGGCTAGAGGTGATACAGAGTTTGACTGGAAAGTGGCAAAAGTGGTAGACATGTTCCATTTTTATGTTTTGGTGGGGGTTATATAGGTGTATATATTTGCCAAAATCCGTTGAGCTTTATGTTTAAAATATATGTATTTTATTAAATGTAAACTGTATCTCCATCAATATCCTCCATCCAGGAACACACATGCAGTTGAAAAAGTTAGTTTTATTGTGCATTGTAGCAAGGGAGAACCCACACCATAGGGACCATGGGGGTGTCTCTGAACGGCCCTTCTAAGAGGCTGTTAGAAAGGGTATACAGGATTTGAGCTTGCATTAGGTGGTTTTGGGGAGGGTTTAAGGAAGCAGGGCTTTGCCCTGGAGAGTATAGTATCAGGCAGCTGGAGTAATTCTATTTTTGTGGCCTGAACGGTGTGCATGCTTTGCATGTGTTCAAACGTGATTATGAAATTGTCTAGTTTATGTCTTGATCCACCCCAGTCACAGAATAGCCTTGTCTGATGTTGATGTCAGGCCTAACCAAGGCTTACCTTTGAGTGCATGTCTGCTTACAGCTACACTAAGACCTGTCGGTGAGTACCAAGCTGGCTCCCAGGGTCAAAGGCTGCTTTTCTGCTTCTTATCTCAGTAAAGTGATTTTAAAACTTCATTTTGAAACAGGCAGAACCTTCAAAGCATCCTGAGAATGCAACCTAACACCATACGCTAAACTCTTGATGCTTATTCTGTAGACGAGATCCTGTGCACTGGGCAGATGCACTTGCGGTATTTACTGCTCTAACATCAGATTCTGAATTCCTGCTGATATTTACCAGCTACTGGCTCAAGTTGCCTAGCAGTGATGAATATTTCTCTTTCATTGGTGTACACATTGTGAAAAACTCGTTCTTTGTCTAGCTTTCGTCTGTCATAACTCGGTGGACTTTTAATACCAAAACATATTTAATTTAGTGACTCTGTGTCTTGAGGGGAAAGATTGTTTTCTGGTATGCAATTTATACTCTCATCACAGAAGGAATCTTTAACAGTTAATGTAGCCAGTGAGTTTCCTGCTGAATAACTAAATGTGTAACACAAGAGCCTGTAGATATATGTGTGATGTCATTCTTTTGAAATTCTACCACATGGTGTTCTGAGTACTTTCATTCTGGCTAATTCAGAGAATTCTCATTCTTTAATGAAATATTCAAATGCTGCTTATCATTCATGGGTGGAATGACACATTTTCTTTACAAGGAAATCAGGGTTTCGAACGTTTGTTCTCTTGGTAATTGAAAATAAGTTTCAGAAATTTCCTACTGCTGCAAAAAACAAAGTGTTCAAAAGTCTATGTTGGCCAGGTGCAGTGGCTCACGCCTGTAATCCCAGCATTTTGGGAGGTCGAGGGGGGTGAATGACCTGAGGTCAGGAGTTCGAGACCAGCCTGGCCAACATGGCAAAACCCCATCTCTACTAAAAATACAAAAATTAGCTGGGTGTGATGGCACACACGCCTGTAATCCCAGCTACTCGAGAGGCTGAGGCAGGAGAATCGCTTGAACTCGGGAGGCGGAAGTTTCAGTGAACCAAGATTGCACCTCTGCACTCCAGCCTGAGAGACAGAGCGAGACTCCATCTAAAAAAAAAAAAAAAAAAATCTCAGAGATTAGCAGGTCTTGTTTTGTGCCCCTCTAATGTACCACCTAAGAATGAGGGGCCAGAGGAGCACTGGTCTTTCTGTCTTATCTACCCCTCATCAAATTCATCTCAAATAAACATGCAATCTAAATAAATAGTGTTCTTGGCTTGGCCTTAGCTGCCCTTGACCCTGGGACTTAATAGTGCCTGGGGATTGGGTAGTTATTTCTACTTTTCCCTACCTTGTCTGAAACCATAACTCAGATACTCTTTGAGGTTGGAGGATTTGGAACTGTGACTGATGAATGGTGGCTTCAGCAGGGACTATTGTGATGAGTTCCATCCTGGGGAGGCCTGTGGTGTTTCCTGCCAACCCACTCACTTCTGCCAGGAACATCTCCAGCCTCTTCTAAGAGAAGGGTTGATTATTCCAGGGAGGTCTCTTGGTCGTGAAGGAAAATTTCCCTCCTTCTTTCCCAGTGATCATCATAACATACTGAGAGGTATCAGCAAAGGAATTTTGAAAGAGTTCAGATCTCAAAAGGCCCTTCTGCACATTATCTCTAGGGCAATGATGACTGATTTCCAACCAATAAATAAGAGGGATCACTGAAATGATTCATCCCAGTTATGTTTCCCACCTACACAGAGAAGCTGTGGTAACAATACTCATTGCTGAAAAACATTTTTTAAAGGAAAATTCTTTCTAAACAAATACCCAGCTATACTAATAGTCTTTTATCAATTATTGGGAGAAAAAGAAAATTTTTTAAAGCTTATAGATTTGTGTGTGAGCAAAAGCCTATCTCAAGAATGTTAAAATTATTGAGACTGCTGACCTTTTAAATGTTGAGTTGTTTCTCCTCTTCCCTACACATCTGGTACAGGTTTAAGTATGGATAGAGGCCCAAGGATCTATCATTATTTAATTTTTGTGGGAATTTAGATCACTTGTAAAGGCATCAATCAAACATCCACAAACGTTTTATTTTTATTAAAATGATAGTTCTTAAAGACATGTTCCCCTCCAAGTGAGCATAAAAAAGCCATTACATGCAATGATAAACACATGCAATTTGAGAAATATAAAAGTGTGTTAAATTTTAAATTCCTTAGATATCTTCTGCATGCTTCTGTTGATAGGTTAAATTTGACCAATATCACTATGTTTTCCACTTATGATAATAATCTCTTTGCTAATGTGGTTAAAGAGAAACCACATTGCCTATAAGGTTAAAGTCAAACCATGATGGCTTCCTCTGTTTATGAAGTATTAATTTTCCCTTCTCTTATAATGATATGGCTAATTCTAAAGCTACAAACTATAACTAACGAGAGATTGTGGTATTTTATTAAGATAAACATGTAGGTTGAGGGAATATAATTGAAGTTCAGAAGTAAATCCTTACATTGATGGTCTATTTTTTTTTTACTAGAATTACAAAAAGATTCAATAGGAAAAGAATAGCCTTTTCAACCGATGGTGCTGGAACAATTGACTATCCACACTGTTAAATTAAGCTGGGCCTAAAGCTGTTTCCTTACTTACTTTAAGTACAGCCGAAAGGTTTCTCCATACACAATGAGTTGTAATCCAACTTGATGTGTAAAGAGACTATAACCTATCCTTATAAAAAGTAGCTAAGTCTCTTCTGTCAATCATATGCAGCCAACTCTTCAAACCAAGTTCAAATAAGGCAGACTCTGAGCTGTACCTCACTTCCATTTTCTGTAAGTCGCTTTCCTTTTTCTGTCTATAAATAGTATCTGACCATGTGGCAGCTCTGAAGTTTCTCTGAACCTATTCTGGTTCTGGGGACTTCCCAATTCATGAATTGTTCTTTGCTCAATCAAACTGTGTTACCTTTAATTTGTCAGAAGTTTTTCTTTTAGCAATACATAAATGAATATATTTAGACCCCTACCTCACACCATATATGAAAATTGACTAAAAATGAATGACAAACCTAAATGTGAGAGTTAAGATAATAAAACTTAGAGAAAGCTTATGACCTTTGTGAACTTGGGTTAGAAAAGTGCAAAGAGGCTGGGCACGGCGGCTCATGCCTGTAATCCCAGCACTTTGGGAGGCCGAGGTGGGCGGATCATGAGGTTAGGAGATCGAGACCATCCTGGCTAACACAGTGAAACCCCATCTCTGCTAAAAATACAAAAAAATTAGCTGGGCATGGTGGCAGGTACCTGTAGTCCCAGCTACTCAGGAGGTGAGGCAGGAGAATGGCATGAACCTGGGAGGCAGAGATTGCAGTGAGCCAAGATCGCACCAGTGCACTCTAGCCTGGATGACAGAGTGAGACTCCATCTCAAAAAATAAAAAAAAGAAAGAAAAAAAAGAAAAGTGCAAAGAATGTTTTCCTTCCTGCATGAATTAAAATCTTGATATCTCAGTAATTAACGAAGGAGATTATAAATAAATACTCAACTATGACAGCCAGGAGCAGCCTTCAAACCAAGTCGTCTCTTCAGAAACATTTTACAATGTACAGGTGTTAAAAGTAACAATATGAAATTAAGGAAACCAGTACAGAAAAAGGTAGCAAGATCTGTTTTTTCTTTTCTTTTCTAGGTGTCTGTAGATATTTGTTTTTCTTCTTCTGGCCAGAATTTTTTATTTATAGCATGAATCTTAGTAAAAACCCTGGCTCTTTCAATATATTGCATTCCTTCACAGAAATTTTTGTTACTATAGTTACTTTTTGTTTAGAGCGTGATATGGTTTGCCTCTGTGTCCCCATGCAAATCTCATCTAGAATTGTAATCCCATGTGTCAATGAAGGGAGGTGCTTGGATCATGGAGATGGTTTCCCTATGCTGTTCTCATGGTAGTGAATGAGTTCTCACGAGATCTGATGGTTTTATAAGGGGCTCTTCCTACTTTGCTCTTTGCTCGCTCTTGCCTGCTGCCATGTAAGATGTGCCTGCTTTGCCTTCCACCATGATTGTAAGTTTCCTGAGGCCTTTCCAGCCATGTGTAACTGTGAGTCAATTAAACCTTTTTCCTTTATAAATTATCCAGTCTCTGGTATTTCTTTATAGTGGTGTGAAAATGGACTAATACAGAGTGCATTGTTGAGAAGGCAAATACCAAAAGTATTTAAACTATGCCCCTACCCTGAAATAATTTTGTTTCCTTTTTCATTTTCCTTTTTTTATCTTTAATGCCTTTGGTGCTTTTTATTTTAAATATACTGTGAACATAATCTATGTCTCTCTTCTTTTAACATTTATGCTTGTGTTTCACATCCTTGATACATTCAGTCACTTGTGTAGTCATTGATCTTGCTGACAAAGCCCTCACTCTATGTGTGTTTCCTGTTTTTTCTTTTAATTGTATAAAACTGTACACTCTCAATTTGTAATTTAAAAAATAACACTTGCAGAATGTAAGAATATATTGTAAACTACTCTTATTTTAATCTATTCACTTTTTTCTTCTAAAAATGTTCCCAATTCTGTTGGTAAATTTGCTGTGGAATACATAGCTGATTATTTTGAAATAATTCTTCTCAATTGTAAAGTAATTGGGTGAGTAGCTGTGAAAAATTTTCTAGCACCAACTAATTTTCTGCCGTTAATGCTGACTACCACCTCTTTAAAAATCATTTCCTAGTTCCTCTTCTCAGTGTAGTCACACTCTCTGGTAGGAAAATCTACTTGTGTTGATTATAGAAGGAAAAAGTAAAAACTAATATTTGCCAGTTTTCTGTTAGCATTTTCTCACATTTTCCAAGAATGCACCTGTTGTCAGCTTTTATATTTACTTCTGCTTGGTTTCTATTTTGGTTGTTTTTCTCTGGGTCCAGAGCTCTAGTTTTAGAATCCACCATAATGGTTTTATTTTTCTTCTGAAACTTAATCTCACCTTTCCTACCTGATTGAAAACCCTGGAGTCCAGTCATGTGGACCTACTACCTGCTGCTTCAGAAATTAACCCCAGCCTGCCAACATGGAGACCATCTTAATGTTCAGCATGAGTTTGGAAATCAGCATCATAGACAGGTTGGTGGAGGTGCAGATGAGATGACACTTTGTTGAAGCCGACTAAAGTTTTACTACCCCAGGAAAAAATAACACAACCTTAACTAGGGAATTAGGCTAGAATCTGAGGACACTGAGGGAGATCATGACAATATGAAAAATTCTTTTAGAGAAAGAAGGATTAACAGACTCTCTTCTCTTTTAGTCAAAGTTTGCATTGGCACCAAGACAGACTTTATCAAAATGGTGAAGCTATTGATTCAAGCACAGCTGAAAATCAGAAAGAGTGGCAAAAAGGCACATTGGACGTTTGGTAGAAAACACCTTTCATTTCTAACTTCCACTGGAAAATTGTATAAATGTAAGCTGTAGTAGATGTTTGGAGTGGTAAAACCAGAAGCTAAGTTTCAATGTCTTTAGTTTTATAGAAGTTTTTTGGAATGATGGTAATATTTGATATACTCTTATGCATTCAAATCAATATGTTTATATTTTCTTTTGCTCTCCTCTCCCCACTCACCCCAGCGTATATACACATGCACACACACACATGCACAATTTTTAATATTAATAAAGAATTAATATTCTTTATTGGTGAGTATAAGATGGTTAGAAAATCAGGGCTCCACGTTTCCTTCCAGCTTCTTCCAAACCCTGCATTTGACCACAAATTTTAGTACCACTCTTGGACCCAGGAAAGCTTGCCTCCTGTCCAGGTCTTGTGTCTGAGGACCACCCATCCCCAATGCATTGGAGTATCTTCCTTGAAGAAATACCCTCTCCAGTGCCTGGGACTGGCCAGGGCATCCAAGCAAGGCACTTGGTCATGTGTGCGTCCTGGTTGCTGAAAGTGTCTTCCTAGAAATTTCCTAAGTCTGCATTCAGTGCCTGCTCTGTACACCTTTCCCTCCTGCCCCAAACAGATAGTTCCTGTTGGCCAGTATGGTATTTCTTTTGCGGGATTGTGTAAGATTGAGCTGTAAGGAACAGTAGTTAGTTTGGGGTGAGTCACATTGGAAGTGAGGAGTGCAGGGATTTGGATTTCCACAGTCCACTGCCTACTTTTGCATTCTGAGCCAAGTTTGGGCCCATCTGTTGACTCCCAACTGACCACAGGCCCTTCTCATCTGTAGCTCCAAGGCACTGGGGTGGGGGGTGTCGGTAGGTATCCTTTACCCTACGCCCCCACTCCCCCATGGCAGGGACCTAGGGCAGTCACCGTCTGCACTCTGCAGACTCCATACCATATCAGGCAATTTTCTGGGGATGGCCTTACCTATCTTTTCTGCACCTTCTCAAGGCTTTCAACATCATTGTCCATAAGCTAACAGTCCCTTCCAACTGATGTCCTCTTGCCTCCAATTGATGCAGTGATAGCATGCTCTTCCTGGAAGTCTTAAGGCATTCCAAATGAAAGGTGGACATTCCTCGAGTAAATGGTACTGGTCTTCTATACTTCCTTGCTGGTGTCAGTGGGTAGAAGGCAGGGTTTGCTCCACACTGAAGGAAATCACATCCTAGGAATGCACCCAGTCTGGATGGCCTACAGAGTTGAAAAGAAGACACAGTTGGAAGTTGTATTGTTCTACATCTATGCTAAAAAATTCCAAACAATACATTAACATGACCAAAAAAAAAAAAGAATTTTAATTCAGATTTTCCTGCAGGTAAGAATTGCATTTAGTGGTCATTGTCACGGAGCACGACAACAACCTTGGTGAGAACTACTGACACCCGTAATCGTAAGTGACATGGTGGGCGGAGCAGTGTCGGGAGTGATAATATACCCAGCATTAAATACATGCTATTAGGGAACTGCAGAAGCAGGAAGGCTGATATTGCTTCAACCCAACATCTTCCAAAGAGCCATGGCATTGTGAGTAATAACAGCTTTGCTACTTCTTTCTTGTAATTGGAGCTATAAAATGAGCCAGGAATGACATATTTAACAACAAAGAACATAGTGATAAAATGATAGCTATAGACCTGTACAAGAAGAAATGATGGCTGGACACTACAAAGAATCTTCACGTTCATGAATAGAACAATAAACATCATTCTAAATCTTCATTAATAAATCACTATACCTCATATGAGCTCAAGAACTTTGCAATACATTTTTTTAAAATAAAATTGTGTATATAAACAGGGGCCCTACCTCTATATGCTGAGTCTAAACATGCCAATATAAAGATGAGAGACCTGTTCCAGCCCCTGTGGTTTTCATATTCTCTCTGAATTCATTATTCCTCTCAAAACAGTGTTTATTATCCACCCCTAGTCAATAAACAAATACATAAAAATCAAAAGGGAAATAAAGCATAGGCTTCTTTCATAATTGGAAGAGAGCTGTGAGCAAGATGAATGATCTATGGAGAGCTCCACTGCAGATTACAGCAGAAGGCTTGCAATTACTTAGAGAAAGAAATTGCATGTTTATAATAATTGAGTAGAAAGACGCATCTCAGTGCTATGCTCACTAATATTCCATGTGGATAATTTGATAGGATTCTTTAAAGTAGTCTTGGTTATGAACTTTCTCTGTTGTATAAAAATGTTTCTAAGTCTTTCTACCAAAATAAAAAAAGAACATTCACACTTTTACAATCCTTGGTATTAACTTTTTCTGCGGCAGTGATAATCAGGGCACTGGAGTTGTGATTTGTGAATCCTGGATCTGCTTTAGGGATAAATTTTAATAGGAACTTCAGGCTTTAGTTTTAAATAATATTTAATTAAATAAATCATTAAATGCATGTCATGGTTAATACTGAGTGTCAACTTGATTGCATTGAAGGATGCCAAGTATTGTTTCTGGGTGTATCTGTGAGAGTGTTGCCAAAGGACATTAACATATGAGTCAGTGGACTGGGAGAGGCAGACTTACCCTTAATCTGGGAGGGTGCCATGTAATCAGTTGCTGGCACAGCTAGAATGAAGCAGGCAGAAGAACATGGAAGGACTAGACTGGCTAAGTCTTCCGGCTTTCATCTTTCTCCTGTGCTGGATGCTTCCTACCCTTGAACATCAGACTCTTTAGCTTTTAGACTCTTGGATTTACACCAGTGATTTGCCAGGGGCTCTCGGGCCTTCAGCCACAGACTGAAGGCTGCACTGTTGGCTTCTCTACTTTTGAGGGTTTGGGACTCGGACTGGCTTCCTTGCTCCTCAGCTTGCAAACAGCCTATTGTAGGACTTAACCTTGTGATTGTGTGAGTCAATTCTCATTAATAAACTCCCTTTCACATATACAGCTATCCAATTAGTCCTATCCCTCTAGAGAACCCTGACTAATACAATGCATTTAATATAATTTAATAAAATTTGACTAAAATGAAAATGGCAATATAAGACACAGACTCAAGGAGACCAATAATTTGTTTATTCTTCTTTAGGGTATTCAGACACGGAACAAAATTAAGAAATTTAACAGTTAATTTGTGATTTCGGTAGCCACTTTGCAAATGAATGTTAAAACAAATGCATTTCTTTTTCACTTAGAAGGAATTGGATTTAGTAGGTTTCCATCCCTAAAAATACTAACTTTTTTGTCTTGGAATATGAAAAGTTATTTATTCCCTTGAATGTGCCATAGCTTCCCACCTCTGTGCTATAATTATCTCTGTGAGTGGCTCCTGTCTTAATAATCTTAACCTCCTGATGCTCACTTCTGTGATTTCCCTTCTCTGCCAAAACTTTGTGTCATCAAACTGATCTTTCTCTCCTTATTCAGTGTATTTCTATCTATTGAGTCTATAATGGTTAATTTCATGTGTCAACTTGACTGGGCCAGGGGGTGCCCTAGACATGGGGCTGAACATCATCCTGGGTGTTTCTGTGCAGGTGTTTCTGGATGAGTAAGCACATTGCCCTCCCTAATGTGGGGGTTGGAGGACCCAATCCCACCAGCTGAGGTCTGAATTGAACAAAAAGGCTGAGAAGTGGGAACTCTTCCTGCATGATGGCCTTCAAGCTGGGGCATTATTTTTATTCCTTCCCTTGAAACTCAAACTAAAACATCACTTTGGCCTGAGTCTCAAGCCTACAGGCCTACGGACTGAAATTATATCATCAGCTCTCCTGGGTCTCTAGCTTGCAACTCACCCTGAAAGTCTTGGGACTTAGCTTCCATAATGTCATGAGCTAATCCATTATAATAAATGTCTTTTGATTTATCTAATACAGGGTCATTTTCTATATTTAAAAAAATAAAGAAAAGAAAAATGAGTGAGTCTTGTTTTTTCTTACAAAAAGAAAACAAAACAAAAATCCAGAAACAAATTTATAATTTTATTGGACCCCAGTGCCGCCTCTGGTCATCATCTTCATTTTTTGATGTCCTTCTCTATCTTAGGTATCAGTGGTCTGTGGCCACAACCCCATTTCCTAAATGCTGGATTTTGGATCCCTTACAAATCTGGCTTCCCCACTCCACAGAAATTGTAGTTCTGAGGAAATCAGTGACCTCTTGATTGCAAAGACCTGTGTTCCCTTTTCAGTTCTTATTCTTTTGGCCCCTTTTGTGTTAACATTGCTAGTAAAATATTTCTTTAAAATTATAAAAGGCCAGGTGTGGTGACTTGTGGGAAGAGGAAGGCAGAAGGGTCAGAAACAGAGATGGCAACATGATAATGACCTTATGGCCACTGTTTACTCTTTGCTTTGAAGATGAGAGAAAGAGCATGAACCAAGAAATGCAGGCAGACACTAGAAGCTGGAAGTGGCAAGAGAACAGATTTTCCCCACGAACCCCCAGAAAGAAACTCAGAGATGCCTACACCAGCCAGGCATGATGGCTCATGCCTGTAATCTCAGCACTTTGGGAGGCCGAGGCAGGAGGATTGCTGGAGGCCAAGAGTTGGAGACCAGCCTGGATAGCATAGCAAGACCCTGTCTATATAAAACAATTATCCAGGTATGGTGGCATGCAACTATAGTCTCAGCTACTCAGGAGGCTGAAGCTGGAGGATGGGTTGAGCCCAGGGTTCAAGGTTACAGTGAGCTGTGCTCATACCACTGCACTACAGTGCAGACAGAGTGAGAAACTATCTCTTAAAAAAAATTACAAAAGTTTCACTTAAGGACATTTGAAAAGTGCAGAAAAGGTAAAACCTCACCTATAATTACAACACCCAGAGACATTCATTGTTAGTATTTTGGTTCATATTCTTGTGATATCTTTCCCATAATATACACATTGTTTTAAATCAAAATTGGGATCACACTACATATTCTTTGATCATCTGGTTTTTTATGTTTGATGTATTATGGATATTTTCTAGGACATCTTCACAAGGATGTTTAGCAATATCCCTGGCTACTACCTATGACATGTCAGTGGCACCCCTGCTCCCAGTTTGACAACCAAATACGTCTCTAGATATCTCCAGCCAGTAAATACTATTCTTCTGCATCGGCATTTTTCATGCAAGCAAATGTGATCAAACTGATACATTAAAATCTATTTTTATATCTTTCCCATTGTTAGGCATTTAGGATATTTCCATTTTTAAAGGTATATTATCAATGTGGCTGAAACTTATGTAAGAGTAATATCAACCAATGGGTTTGTAGACAAAAAGAGTCAAACTCTGTAAAATAGTTGAAGATGTTTATTCTGAGCCAAATATGAGTGACCATGGCCCATGACACAGCCCTCGGGAGGTCCTGAGAACATGTGCCCAACGTCTTCGGGGTGCAGCTTGGTTTTATATATCTTAGGAAGGCATGAGACATCAATCAAATACCTTTAAGAAATACATTGGTTTGGTCCAGAAAGGCCGGAGAATTCAAAGTGAAGATGGGCGGGAGGGGGCGTGGAGGGGCCGGGACTCCAGGTTATAGGTGAATTAAACATTTTCTGGTTGACAATTTGTTGAGTTTGTCTAAAGACTTGGGATTGATACAAGGGAGTGTTCAGGTTAATATAAAAATTGTGGAGACCAAAGTTCTTTTGAAGTCTTATAGTGGCTGCCATTAGACACAATAGATGACAAATGTTTCCTATTCAGATCTTAGTTAATCTCTTTAGGGTTCAGAGGGTCTGGAAGAAAAAGATCTAGCTATGTTAATAGATGTTCTTTACAGATGTAAATTTTCCCCCACAAAGAACAGCTTTGCAGGGCCATTTCCAAATATGGCAAATAAACATGTTTTGGGGGTAAAATATTTTGATTTTCTTCCTTGTTTCATAATGTTATGCCAGAGTCAGGTTGGAAAGTAAGTCATGATATATAGGGTTGAATAAAACCCATCTGATGAGAGTTTATGATTTGTAGGACATGACTCCCCAGACCCCTTAGATAGGAATTTGGGAAAGATAAAAAATTCAGAGTTTAATCCTAGGTTTCTTACAGATTCTCTTGGGAGAAGAGCTGGCAAGGTCCGAATTAGACATTTTAAGCACCTGGCCTTCTCTATCATTCTGTCCTGAGGTGTGTCTAGCCCAAAGAGCATGAAAAACCTACTTCTCAAAGCCAAATTAATCCAGAGTTAAGATGTATTGGGGGTTAAATGAGCAGAAGAGTGGGCTTGGCACTGGGAAAAATACCTTTTTCTATCTTTGGTTAAGTATTCTATTCAGGAACATTCTATCCTGGAATAAGGCGGGAGCTTTTACAAGTCCTGTGAATGCTATTAGATAGAATTTTAGCATAGAAATAGATAGCTCTGGCCCACGCCTGTAATCCCAGAACTTTGGGAGGCCGAGGCGAGTGGATCACGAAGTCAGGAGATCAAGACCATCCTGGCTAACATGGTGAAACCCCGTCTCTACTAAAAATACAAAAAAAATTAGCCAGGCGTGGTGGTGGGTGCCTGTAGTCCCAGCTACTTGGGAGGCTGAGGCAGGAGAATGGCGTGAACCCAGGAGGCAGAGTTTGCTGTGAGCCAAGATTGTGCTACTGCACTCCAGCCTGGGCGACAGAATGAGACTCCATCTCAAAAAAAAAAAAAAAAAAAGATAGCTCTGAAGGAGTTAATTTGCCTCTCTGGGTTTCCATTTTCTAGAATCTAATGTGAGCATATGAGTTGAGACATTCTCTAAGATTCCTTCCAATCCTGAAATTTTGTGACCCTGTGCACAGAAATAAATAAGTTCTCCTTCTGTCTTGTCTCATCTGCATGGACTATCCTGGCAGCTGCCCATATCTAATTATCATGTTTCAAAGAAACACGTAGTGATGGGCCATGACATACCTGGTGGAAACTGGGTTTTCACAAGAGGAAAGGATAAACTGATAAGCAGCAAAACTTTCTGGGAATTAGAGGAGCCAAAGTAGTTTTATCAGATATAAAAGAAGAAGGAAATGAGTAGTTTGGGTTACTATAGTAAAGGCCAGTGGAAGAGTCCAAGCTTAGAATCAATAAGTATGAGACTATAGAAAGGCACTCTTTAAACCGTGATTTTTCAGCCTTGGCACTATCGACATTCTGGGCCTGATAATCTTTCATTGTAAGGAGCTCTCCTGTGCTTCATAGGATGTTTAGCAACATCCCTGGCTACCATCCATGAGATTATCAGTAGCATCTTCACTTCCAGTTTGACAACCAAAAACATCTCCAGATATTTTTGGAGAGCAATTTCAGCCATCCCCTCCTTGTGAGGACACTGATTTAAAACTCTCATACTTTGCAAAAAGAGGCGTTCCTAGAGACCTTAATTTCGTAATGTACCACTAAGTTAAAGTAAAATTATACAAAAAGGTTTAATTTCTTTGTAAGTAAATTGTTAGTTTGTAAAAGCAAGCAGAATGGATTAATTCCAACAAATTTAAATTATCTTTTAACAATGTATGATATGTAATCTTAAAAAGAGGAGTTAATATTTAACCTCTTAAAGTAATTTAAATAAAGTATCTCTGTTTCAATAAGGATTAGGAAAGGTACATAGAAATCATCCTAGGTGTTTCAAGTAGAAAGAGATTTAGGGTAAGAATTAGGTGCTTACAAAACTGTTGGAAGGGTGAAGGAGTAAAAGTAAGAGAGGCTACTACAATTTTTTTTTTTTTTGAAACAGGATCTTGCTCTATTGGCCAGGCTGGAGTGCAGTGGCACAATCTCAGTTCACTGTAATCTCCACCTCCCAGGCTCCTGCCTCAGCCTCCCAAGTAGCTGGGACTATAGACACCTGCCACCAGGCCTGGCTGACTTTTGTGTTTTCAGTAGAGATGGGGTTTCACCATTGTTGGCCAGGCTGGTCTTGAACTCCTGAGCTCAAGTGATCCCCCCACCTCAGCCTCCCAAAGTGCTGGGATTATAGGCATGAACCCCCGTGCCTAGCCCTAGTTGAAGGCTTTTAAAAATTGTTTTAATCATGTAGGTGAAGGCCATAGACAATAGTGATTACAATTTTTTTATTTCAAAATTAAATTAATTATCTGAAAATTAGCAAGATCATTGTTCCGACATAATCAAAGCCTTCTTTGTCTTTTCTTTTCTTTTTTTGTTTTTTTGAGACAGAGTCTTGCGCTGTCATACACGCTGGAGTGCAGTGGCTCAGTCTCAGTTCACTCCAACTTCTGCCTCCTGGGTTCAAGTGATTCTCCTGCCTCAGCCTCCCAAGTAGCTGGGACTATAGGTGGGCGTGGCTAATTTTTGTATTTTTAGTAGAGACAGGGTTTCACCATGTTGGCCAGGCTGGTCTTGAACTCTGGACCTCAGGCAATCCACCCACCTTGGCCTCCCAAAGTACTGGGATTACAGGTGTGAGCCAATGCATCCAACTTATTTTCTTTATGCTAGTAAGTTAACATAAGGAGCAGTTTCCTAGCATACCCTAAAAATAATGCCACCAAGAATATTTTTTGCCAGAGCCTCATTAGTTTCCATAATTTATGAAAAAATAAACTGCAGGCTATCAGACTATTACCCATAATGCTAGTGGATGCAGTTGCGTCTTTGCTGGCTTTGAAGAAACTATAAAGGGGCTGAGGAAAATAATCATATGCAAAGTTGAAATATACAAGTAGAGAGTACACGCAAAGAAATGGTCCAATTTGAATCTTTGTACCATAGAGATTTTTCTAGTTAGCTCAAGTGATGGGATAAAATTCACAAATTATTCTCAGAACAAAGACTTATTCAAATTTAAACATATATATATATATATATATATATATATATATACACTCATAATATTTTTTAATGGGAAAAGACTTGTTTCTCCTAAGAAGATACAACAACTCTTGAAAGTTTGGAGAGTCCTTGAGTAGTGTAACTCTTATCTGTCTGAATACTTGCTGGTATTTGAGACAGATACAATAAAGAGACAGCAGTAGTTTTTAAGAGCAACAGTGCACAAAACTGCTGCCATCAAAGCAAATTTTTATCTCGCTGGGTACCTCTAGGTACCTCTAGGTACTCAGAATATTCTACTGACTGTGCTTAGGGAAATTTTTCCTAAGATGAGAAGTGGTTAAACTAAATTCCCTATCCATTTTACAGCAAATATATTTCAGTTTGAAACAAGCAGAATTCCTGAATTGTATGTTTCGTTTTTTTTTTTTTTTTTTTGAGACAGAGTCTTGCTCTGTCGCCAGGCTGGAGTGTGGTGGCGTGATGTCGACTCACTGCAACCTCCAACTCCCTGGTTCAAGTGATTTTCCTGCCTCAGCCTCCCAAGTAGCTGGGATTACAGGCACACGCCACCACGCCCAGCTAATTTTTGTATTTTTAGTAGAGACAGGGTTTCACCGTGTTGGCCAGGATGGTCTTGATCCCCTGACCTCATGATGCACAAGGATTACAGGCACGAGCCACCGCACCCGGCCGTTTAGTTGTTTTTTTTTTTTTTTAATTAAGTGTTTTATCTTACTATAATTCTAGATTCACATGCAAACATAAACACCCATGTACTTTTTATCCATTTTCCCCTAGTAGTAACATATTGCAAAACTACAGTATAATATAACAAGCAGGATACTGACACTGACACAGTCAAGAAACAGCATTTCCATCACTACAAGGATTTTTAATATTGTTCTTTTATAAACACACTCACTGCTCTCTGCATCTCCTCTTCCTTCCATCCTTTCCCCAGCAACCTATAATCTATTTTCCATTCGTACAGTTTTTTCATTTTAAAAATGTAATACAAGTGGAATCGTACAATACGATGCTGCCTTTTAGGATTAACTTTTTTTATACTCAGCATATTTCACTGGTTGTGTGTATCAGGACTTGATTCCTTTTCATTGCTGAGTAGTATTTCATAATATGGTGATACCACAGTTTGTTTAAACATTCACCCATTGAAGGAAATCTAGGTTGTCTCCAGATTTTTTTTTTTTTTTGAGACAGGGTCTTGCTCTGTCACCCAGGCTGGAGTGCAGTGGCATGATCTCGGCTCACTGCAACCTCCACTTCCTGGGTTCAAGCGATTCTCCTGCCTCAGCCTCCTGAGTAGCTGGGATTACAGGCACCAGCCACCATGCCCAGCTAATTTTTGTACTCTTAGTAGAGATGGGGTTTCACCGTGTTGGACAGGCTGGTCTCGAACTCCTGACCTCAGATGATCCATCTGTCTTGGCCTCCCAAACTGTTGGGATTACAGGCGTGAGCCACTGTGCCCGGCCTCCAGGTTTTGACTATTATTAATAAAGCTACTATAAACAACTGTGTATAGGTTTTTACATGAACATGAGTTTTAATTTTGGGGGGGGTAAATATCCAGGAGTGTAATGGCTGAGTCATATGATAGCTGCATATTTAGTGATTTAAAAAACTGCCAGGTTATTTTCCACAGTGGTTGTACCATTTTACATTCTTATCAGAAAGGTGTTAGCGATCCAGTTTCTTCTCATTCTTACCAACAGTTGGTGTTGTTACTATTCTTTTTCTTTTAATTTTAGACATTCTAATAGGTGTGCAGTGATATCTCATAGTGGCTTCAATTTGCATTTCCATACTGGCTGATGTTGTTCATCATCTTTTCATGGATTTATTTGTCATCTGTATGTCTCCTTCAGTGAAACATCTCTTCATGACTTTTTTCTATTTTCTAAACTGATTTTTTTTTCACCATTAAGTTAGGAGGGTTCTTTACAAAGTGAAGATACTAGTCTTTTTTTTTTCTTTTTATTATTATTATTATTATTATACTTTAGGCTCTATGGTACATGTGTGCAATGTGCAGGTAAGTTACATATGTATACATGTGCCATGCTGGTGCGCTGCACCCACCAACTCGTCATCTAGCATTAGGTATATCTCCCAATGCTATCCCTCCCCCCTCCCCCCACCCCACAACAGTCCCCGAAGTGTGATGTTCCCCTTCCTGTGTCCATGTGTTCTCATTGTTCAATTCCCACCTATGAGTGAGAATATGCGGTGTTTGGATACTAGTCTTTCATTAGATATATGGATTGAAAATATCTTTCCCAGTCTATAGTCTGTATTTTTATCCTCTTCTCAGGGCTTTACACAAAGCAAAAGTTCTAAATTTTGATGAAGTCCAATTCATCAATTTTTCTTTTTATGAATCATGCTTTTGGTGTTCAGCCTAAGTACTTTGGCTTAGCTCTAGAGCCAGAATACTTCCTCGTTTTTTTCCTTTTAAGTTTTACAGTTTTACATTCGACATTTAAGTCTATGATCCATCTTCAGTTACTTTTTTTATTAGCTATGAGACTTTGATCAGGGTTCTTTTTTTTTTCTTTTTGACTGTGAATGTGCACTTGCCCTTTGTGCCTTTGGCAAAAATTCATTTGGGAATATTTGTGCTGGTCTGTTTCTGAATTCTCTACTCTGTTCCATTCATTTATGTGTCTATTCTTTAATATCACACAGTCTTAATTACTGCAGATACATAATAAATCTTGAAATTGGGTAGACTGATTCCTCCAATGTTATTATTTTTCAAAATTGTTTTACTATTCAAATCCTTTTGCTTTTCATGTAAATTTTGGAATAATCTTGTCTCTATCTACAAAAAATCTTATTGAGTTTTGATAAAAATTTAATTAAACATGTATAACAGTTTGGGGAGAACAGACATCAGTAAAGATGTTGAGTCTTTCAATCCATGAAAATCCAAGTCTTTCCATTTATTTAGTTCTTTGATTTCTTCCATTAGTACATCATAGTTTTCAACATACAAGTCCTGTATGTATTTCACTAGATTTACATCAAAGTATTTCATTTTTCTGAGCAATTGTAAATTTTATTGTATTTATAATTTTGGTGTCCCTTTGTTTGTTCCTACTATACGGAAATAGAATTGATTTTGTTTGTTTATCTTGTAATTGTGTGATTTTGCTGAATTCACATATTAGACCTGGAAGGATTTTGTACATTTCTTGTGCTTTTCTACATGAATAATTAAATCATTTGCAAATAGAGACAGTTTTCATCTTTTATTTTATTTTTTCATCTTTTCCTGTTTGTATGCCTTTTATTTTTTTTTCTTGCTGTATTGCACTGGCCAGGACTTCCAGGACTATGTTGAAATAAGAAGGGTAGGAGCAGACATTCTTGCTTTGTTCCTACCCTTAGAGGAAAGCATTCGGTCTTTCACCGTTAAGTATGGTATTAGCTTAGGTTTTATGTATATAATTTTTATCAGGTTGAGATAGCTCCACTTTAGTTCTATATTGCTGAATTCAATTTGCTAATATTTAGTGTCTATAACCACAAGGAATATTAATCTGCAGTTTTCTTTTTTTGCACTATCTTTGTCTGGTTTTGGTGTCAGGATAAAATTAGCTTCTTAAGATGGATTGGGAAGGTTTCCTTTCTCTTCTATTTTGTAAAAGAGATTGTGTAGAATTAGTGTTAATTATTTAAATATTTGATAGAATTCTCTACAGAACCTATCTTGACTTAAAGATTTCCTTTGTAGGAGTTTACAATTATGAATTTCCTTAGTAATTATAGCATTGTTCAAATTGTTGGTTTCATATTTAGCAAGCTGAATAAGTTGTGTGTACATGTTTAGAGATTGGTTAATTTTATCTAAGTTATAAAATTTATGTCTGTAGAATTTTTTGCAGTATTCATCTTTTATCATTTCCATGCTTCAGGGCCTGTAGTTATATCCCTTGTTTTATTCTTGATTTTGGTAATTTGCATCCTCTCCCTCTCTTCCTATCTCTCTCAATCTCTCTTTCTCAGTCTTGGTAGGGGTTTGTCAACTTTATCTCTTTTTAAAGAATTAGCTCTTTGTTCTTTGTTTTTCTCCCAGCTTCTCTGTTTTTAATTGCATTGATTTCTGCTTTTATCTTTATTATTTCTTTTCTTCCGCTCGATTTTTGTTTATTTCGCTCCTATTTTGTAGATTCTTGAGGTAGATTTAAATGATTGCTTTGAGACTTTTCCTCTTTCAGAATACATGTATTTTAGTGCTGTGACTCTCTTTCTCAGCACCAGTTGAGCTGTGTCCTACAAATTTTGATTTTCATTTTCATTCAGTTCAATGCATTTTTAATTTCTCTTGAAATTTCTTCTATGAATCATTTATTATTTAGAAGTATTTGTTTAGTTTCCAAGTGTTTGGAATTTTTGTATAATCTTTTTTTTTTAATAACAATTGTCTTAGTTCATTTGTGTTGCTATGAAGAAATACCTGAGACTGGGTAATTTATAAAGAAAACAAGTTTATTTGGCTCACAGTTCTGCAGGATATACAAGCACTGTGGTGCTCACCGTTCTGCAGGCTGCTTGGCCTCTGGTGAGGGTGTCAGGCTGCTTCCACTGTGGCAGAAGATGAAGAGGAGCCAGTGTGTGCAGAGGTTACATGGCAAGAGAAGAAGCAAGAGAGAGCTGTTAAAAAAAACAGACAAAAAAACAAAAACAAACAAACAGAAAAAAAACAGCTCTCTGGGGAACTAATACAGGGAGAATCCACTCACTGATCAAGAAAGGCACCAAGACATTCATAAGAGATCCACCCCCCTGACCCTAACATCTCCCATTAGGTCCCACTTCCAACATTAGCGATCAAATTTTAACATGAGGTTTGAAGGAGTCAAACATCCAAACTAAAGTAACAACATATCAATAGATCAATAAATCAATTGATGTATTTATCAACAGTAAAATAATAGGTTTCTTATTTGATTCCATTGTGATCAGAGAACTTTTTTTATTATTTTAATTCTTTTACAATTTTTGAGGTTTGTTTTATGGCTCAAGATATGATATATATTGGTATATGTCCCATGGACAATTGAAAAGAATGCATATTCTGTTGCTTTGGGTTGGAATATTCTGTAACTGTCAAGTAGAATTTATTTGTTGATGATTTTGTTGAATTTTTCTATGGTTGCTGATTTTCTGTTGCTGTTTTTAAATCAATTATAGAGGGAGGGACATTGAAGTCCCCATCTATACTTATAGATTTGTCTTTTTCTCCTTTCATTTCTATCAGTTTTTGCCTCACATATTTTGCAGTTCCAATGTTTGGTGTATACACACTTAAGATTACTACGTCCAGTTGGTGCATTGATCCCTTTATCATTATATAATGTCTATCTCTGACTCTGGTAAATTTTTTTGCTCTAAAGTCAACTTAATCTGATTACTATAACCATTCCTACTTTCTTCTGATTAATGTTTGCATAATATACTTTTTTCCATCTTTTTACTTTCAACCTACCTATATCTTCAAAATTAAGGTGAGTTTCTTGCAGATAGTACATAGTTGAGTCATGTTTTCTCATCCACATTACTAATATGTCTTCTAATGGTATACTTGACTATTTAAAGTAATTACTGGTATGTCAGGACTTAAGTTTGCCATGTTATTTTTTATTTTCCATTTTTACTTTTTCGTGTAGTTAAATTTACATAACATAAACTTTATTATTTTTAAGTGTACAGTTAAATGGTATTGAGTACATTCACACTTTTGTGTAACTGCTACCACTATCCATCTCCAGAAATGTTTTATGTTCCCCAACTGAAACGCTATACCCATCAAAGATTAACCCCCATTCCTGAACCCCTCAGCCCCTGGCAACCCCCATTTTACTTTCAGTTTCTATGAATTTGATACTCTAGATATCTCAAGTAATTGGAATCATACAGTGTTTGCCCTTTTGTGACTGACTTATTTCACTTAGCATAACATCATCAAGATTCATCCACATTGTAGCATGTGTCAGCATTTTCTTTCTTTTTCTAAGGCTGAATTTCACTGTATGTGTATATAACATTTTGTTTATCCCTCTACTTGTTGATGGACATGGATTGCTTCTCTCTCTTGGCTATTATGAGTACTGCTGCTATAAACCTGCATGTACAAATATCTATTCTAGTCCCTGCTTTCAATTATTTCGGATATATACTCAGAAATTGAATTGCTGTGTCATATGATAATTCCATGTTTGATTTTTTTAGAAACTACCAAACCATTTTCCATAGTGACTGTACTCTCCTACATTCACATCAGCAATGCACAATTCTCCATATACTTGTCAACTTATTTTCTGTTTTTTAAAACTAATAATCATCTCTCTGCTATTTTTTTGTTTCACTAGTTTTCTTTTTCCTGCTTTCTTATATGTTATTTGAATATTTTAAATAATTTCCTTTTTAATTATCTGTGGTGGTTTTGAGTGTATCCTTTTACACAGCTTATTTAGTGTTTGCTCCAGGTATTATACTGTATAATTTCTCATAGTCTACTGGTGTATTATTTTACCAGTTTGAGTAAAGTATAGAAACCCTCCCATACTTTATACATCTTTACTCTTCCCTGTTTATAATTGTTTTAAATATTTCCTCTATATTCATTTAGAACCTCATCAGATAGTGCCATTTTTTTCCTTACAACATCAAACATAATTCAGCTAACTAGAGGGGAGAAGGAATATCTATCATATTTACCTATATTTTTGCTTACCGTGTTCTTTCTTCCTGCTGGTTGTCCTGATGTAGAGCCACAGGTTTTTCAGTGGTGTTTAGCTGAAATAGAGTGGTTCTTGTCTAAAAGTATTCTGGCTTGATAGGCCCCTCCTTTCTTCCTTTTATTATTTTCTTTGTGTTTACATTATTTTCTTTAGCCATTCTTTTACAGTACATCAGTCAGCAACAAATTCTGTTTGCTTTCATTTGAGAATGTCTTGATTTTTCTGTCACTACTGAACATTATTTTCACTGGATATAAGATTCTGAGATGGCAGTTCTTTTCTGTCAGCACTTGCAAAAAAAATCGTGCCACTTCTGCCAGATCTCCAGTATATCTGATGAGGAATTGGCTAGCAAATTGTTTTCACTTATAGGTAATGTATTGTTTTCTCTGATTGCTTTGGAGGTTTTCTTTGTCTTTGTTCTCAGATGTTTAATTATGGTGTCTTGACGTGCATTGGGTTTATCCTGCTGGTGTTTGCTTAGCTTCTGGGTCTGCAGGTTTATATCTTTTGCAAAATTTGGGAGATTCTCAGCTATTATTTCTTTGAGAACTTTTTCAGCCTCACTTTCTTCTCTCTCAAATGGCAACGACATGAATGTTAGATCTTTTGTTACAGTCTTACCTAGCCCTGGGGCTCTTCATGTTTTGTTTTGTTTTGTTTCTAGTCTATTTTCTCTCTGTATTTCAGATTGGGGAATTTCTGTTGTATATCTTCCCATTCACTGATTCTTTCTTCTGTTCCCTCCATTCTGCTATTGATCCCATCCATGAGGTTTTTTTTTGTTTTGAGACAGAGTTTGACTCTTGTTGCCCAGTGCAATGGCACGATCTCAATTCACCACAAACTCCGCCTCGCAGGTTCAAGTGATTCTCCTGCCTCAGCCTCCCAAGTAGCTGGGATTACAGGAATGTGCCACCACGCCCGGCTAATTTTGTATTTTTAGTAGAGACGGGGTTTCTCCATATTGGACAAGCAGTCTCGAACTCCCAACCTCAGGTGATCCACCCGCCTCGGCCTCCCAAAGTGCTGGGATTACAGGCGTGAGCCACCGTGCCTGGCTGATCCTATCCATAACTTTTTAATTTTTTTATGTCTGTATGCTGCTGAAGAGTGTCTAATTTTGATCATTGCATTTTTCAGTCCTAAAATTCTCATTTGATTTTTCTCTATATCTTCTATTTATTTGGTGAGACTTTCTGTTTCCTTGCTGAGGCTCTGTTCTTTGTTTGTTCCAAACATATTTGTAATTATTTATGGAAACATTTTATGATGGCTGCTTTGTTAGATAGTTTATCAGATTTGTTAATTTTGTAGAATCTGCTAGATAATATATTTATCAGATAATTCTAACATACCTGCCATCTTGTTTTTGGTATCTATTGATTACCTTTTTTCCATTCAATTTCAGATCTCTGGTTCTTGGTAGAATGAGCGATATTTTTATTGATAATTAAACGTTTTGGTTATTACATTATGAGATTCTAGATCTTATTTATACCTTCTGTTTTAGCTGGTTTCTTCTGACACTGCTTTGACAGGGAAAGGGGGTCACCACCTTGTTATTGACAAGTAGGAGTAGAAGTCCGTGTTCCCTACTTAGCCTCCTTTGATAGTTAAAAGTCCTGACTCTTCACTAGGTCTCCCCTAATACCAGCCCAGCAGGAAGGACAGGGGCATCACATTATGGTCGGGTGGGGGTAGATGGAAGTCCAGGCTTCCAACATGGTCTCCACTGACAACTTAAGACAACTTCATTACCACCTAGTGGAGATAAAAGCTCTAGCTCCCTAATAAGCCTTCTCTGACACTATGGCAGTGGGGGAGTTGGGGACCCTCTTTATAACTGGGCAAGGGTAAAAGTCTGAACTCTCTACTTGGCCTTTGCTGGTAGGGATGTGAGTGGAGGTACAGTTTTATCTGTGATATTTGTTGAAGTAGAGTGGTAGTTGTGTAAAAGTTTTCTGGTTCGCTAGATTCCCCTTTTTCTTGGCTTTTGTAGGAACTTTTATGTCAGCATTTGGTGGCAATTCCAGGTTGCTGGCTTCTTCATCTCTAGGTCTGGAGTATACAAAGCAAAAACAAAATGAAACAGAAACAGAAGATGAAGCAAACAACCCCAGGGAACTCACCATCATGTAATCATGTGATTCTTTGGATCTTAAGGTCCCTGGACAGACTGCCTCCTTTTTGTCATTGTTTAGAGTCTTCTGATATTTGTTTTATATACAACTCTTGGAGGGGGGTGGTTAGTGTGTCTAGTAGGAGGAATAGGTAAAAGCACATCTACTCCATGGAAACCTCGGCTTAGTTTTAACATCTGTCAGTAGGTAAGAAGGTCTTCCCTCTTTCCTTCTTCTTCATGGGAAGTAAGAGCTGGCATGTTGAGATAGCAGCAAGAATGTGAGCTTAGGTCATGTGCCTCTTATGTTAGATCAGATAAACTTGAATAAACCTCTTTTCCTCATTTTTCTCTATGGTAAATCTTAAAAATAATATTTTAGTTGCAGCAGGGGATTAAACCAAGAGTTAAGGCTACAGGGGCCAAAGTAAATTTTTCCCATTTAACATTTCTACATTGGCAATTCAGAGTTTGTGGCAGGAAGCTTTTGAAATGAATCCCAACAACTCTCCCCTTGGAGTATTCATATCCTTATGCAATTCCCTACCCTTGAATGTGGGCTGGTCTTAGTGACTGATCTAGTGACTGCTCTAATAATAAAGAGAATAGGGCAAAAGCGATTGGATGTTGCTTCTTAGATTGGGTTACAAAAGACCATGTCCCCTTTTGCTTACTCTTTCTTGTCTTGCCCATGCTGATGGAAGCCAGCTGTTATATTGTGAGCTGCTCCGTGAACAGGACCACAAGACACAGAACTAAGGATGGCCTTGGATCAACAGCCAGTGAGGAATTGAGGCCCCGCAGACCAACAATCCTCAAGGAACTGAGTCCTGCCAACAACCACTTGCGTGGGCTCGGAAGCAGGTCTACCCCAATTCAGGTGCGTGTTTCTTAAGGATTCCAGCATTCTAGCTACCTTGGGACTTATCTGACTGAGTCAACACGATGTCCACAATGTACAACAACAATGTGACGTTCTGCAGGATGTCCAAATGGCCTGGATCTCATCTGACTATATTATGATGGAGGGTGGAAGAGTGAGCACAGCATTAGAGCAAAACTGTAAATGTCACATGCTGCAAATAAAATCTTAAACCAAAAGTCTGTATACATGTAGATATGTTTCTGAAGTCTGGTTTGTTCTATTTGTTTATCCTTCCACTAGTAATTGTTAATTACTGTAGTTTTAAATAAGTTTTAATATCTTATAGGAATTATAACAGGTTTTGTCCATTTTTTTATTATTCTCAACTCTTTATATTTCCATATAAATATTAGAATCAGCTTCCCAGTTTTGAGACACACACACACACACATACACACACACACACACACACACATTGTGGGATCTTTTAAAGTTGGGATTGCATTGGATTTACATCAATTTGTGAATAGTTGATATCTTTACAAATTTGAGTCTTCTGATCTATAAACATAATAAGCACCTATATTTATTTTTCTTTAATTTCTGTCAATAATGTTTTGAAGTTTTCAGTGTTGAGATTACGTCTATTTATTCTTAGGCATTTGATGATATTTTATACTATTGTAAGTGGTATTTAAATTTTTTTTTCTTTTGTTATTGGTATGCAGAAATAGAATTGCTTTCTATATTGAATAAGAATACAATGATTTATTAAAATCATTTGTAAACTATAACGATCTGTAGAATTTTTTGGATATGCTATTAAAATGATCATGATAATATTTTTCATTTCCAATATTTATTCCATTATATATTTTTGTTGACTTGTTAAAGTCATTAAGACTCCAGGACAATGTTGAATAACAGTGGTGCAGATATGTAACCTTGTCTTGTTCCTGATCAAGGTGCAAAAGGTGGAAAAGTGAAAAGCTTTTAAAAACTCATCTTTATAGCCGGGCATGGTGGCTCACACCTGTAATCACAGCACTTTGGGAGGCTGAGGTGGGCAGATCATCACTTGAGGTCAGGAGTTTGAGACCAGCCTGGCCAACATGGTGAAACCCCTCTCTACCAAAAATACGAAAATTAGCCAAGGGTGGTGGCAGGCGCCTATAATCCCAGCTGCTCAGGAGGCTGAGGCAGGAGAATCGCTTGAACCTGGGAGGCGGAGGTTGCAATGAGCCAAGATCGCACCACTGTACTCCAGCCTGGGCAACAAAGCAAGACTCTGTCTCAAAAACAAACAAATAAAAACAAAAAAAACCCTTCATTATTACAAATGATATTCACTGTAAGTTTTTGTTGATACCTTTGATCGGATTAAGGAATTTCCCTTCTTTTCCAAGTTTGATTCCAAAAGAGGTGTTGTAGTTTACCAAAAGATTTTTTCCTTATTTAAGATAAATGCACCATTTTTCCTCCTTTTTTTCTGTTAATGTGAGAATCACATTGATAGATTTTTTTTTAATATTATACCATGTTTGAAACTTCAGAATAAACTAATTTGGTCATGATGTATTTTTCTTTTTATATAGCACTGGGCTTGACTAGCTGATAGTTTATTTAAGATTTTTGCAACAATGTAAGTAAGGGTGATTGGTGTATAATTTTATTTTCAAATCTTTGTTAGGTTTTTAAAATTCCAGTTTGTATTGTTTTCTTAGCAAGACTGTTAATTTCAAACAGGTTAACCCAGCATTGTCATAAGCAGAAAACAAATAGCTCTGATATCTTCCATCTCTCAATAGCTAAAGCATAGCTCCATTACTTGAAGAAATTAACACATCCACTTATCCACAGATAAGTTACTTTTTATCCTTCAAATCATTAACATACAAAGATGGGTTTTGTGGCATAATTTTTCCTCTTCTATACTCAATTATTGAGGTGACATTTTTATTCTAATAATTTTATTTTAATTTTACTCATCACTGTGATATTAAAGGAACTAGGAGTTGAAGACAAACCTTGGCGTGGTGTTGTCTATTAATTGCCTGCTTTAGTAGAGAATATTTATAAAAGTATCAAAATGAGAAACCAGAAAGCCTGTCTTTGTCTTAATGTTGATTTTTTTCTTTCTTTCTTTCTTTTTTTTTTTTTTTTTTAACACCAAAAGCGCTATTTAATGAGAGATTAGAATTCCATCACACCTGGCAGGGCACAGTGGCTCATGCCTGTAATCCTAGCCCTTTGGGATGCTGAGGTAGGTGGATCACCTGAGGTGAGGAGTTCGAGAAAAGCCTGGCCAACATGGCGAAACCCTGTCTCTATTAAAAATACAAACATTAGCTGGACGTGGCGGTGTGTGCCTGTAATCCCAGCTACTTGGGAGACTGAGACAGGAGAATCGCTTAAACCCAGGAGGAGGAGGTTGCAGTGAGCCGAGATCGTGCCACTGCACTCCAGCCTGAGTGACAGAGTGACTCTGTCTCAAAAACAAAAACAAAAACAAGAGCAAAAACAAAAAACAGAATTCCATCACACCCACACTGTTGCTATCATAAAATGGTGCCACTGTAACAGAAGACAAAAAAGAAAGGTGAGGTAGAAGAGAGCCAAGTGAGGAACAGTCTTGCCAAAGAAAATGTCTATGAAGAACTTTAAAGAAGAATGTTATTGACCAGCAAGTCAAGGAGGAAGGAAAAGACAAAGGGAAAATCAGTGCTGCTGTTCACCAGCTGGTAAATGTTCCAAGTATTGATAACGTGCTGTGAATATCAGGGCTAGCTACAGAATTTTATTTTCCATTTTGGACAAGGAATTGTCTTATGTTCGATAATATATCGAAGCCCAAATTTCATTTATTTATTTATTTTTGACGGTTTTATAATCTTCATTAATTTTTTTGTATGTTTGTTTGTTTTTTGTTTGTTTTTGAGGCAAGGTCTCACTCTGTCATCCAGGTTGGAGTGCGGTGGCACAATCATGGCTCCTTGCAGCCTCAACCGCCATGGGCTGAATTGATTCCCCCACCTCTGCCTCCTGAGTAGCTGGGACTACAGGTGCACACCACCATGCCTGGTTAATTTTTGTAGAGATGCGGTTTTTGCCATGTTGTCCAGGCTGGTACCAAATTCCTAGGCTGAAGTGATCCGCCTGCCTCAGCCTCCTGAAGTGCTGGATTATGCACATGAGTCACTGTGCCTGGAAAAAAAATCCAATTTTAGATTCATGGCTACATGTGCAGGATTCTTATGTGGATATATTGCATAATGGTGAGTTTTGGGCTTTTAGTGAACCATCTCCCAAATAGTGAACATTGTACCCAATGGGCCACTTTTTAACCCTCAGCCCCCTCCCACTTTCCCACTTCTGAAGTCCCCAGTATCTATTATCTCCATCTGCATGTTCATTGTTTGCTCCATTTATAAGTGAGAACACAGAGTACTTGATTTTCTGTTTCTGAGTTATTTCACTTAGGATAATAGACTCCAGCCTCATCCATTGCTTCAAAGGACATGATTTCATTCTTTTTTATGGCTGCATAGTATTCCTTGGTGTATACATTTTCATTATCCGATCAACCATTGATGAACACTTAGGTTGATTCCATGACTTTGTTATTGTGAATAATGCTGCAATCAACTTATGATTGCAGGTATCTTTTGATAAAGCGATTTCTTTTCCTTGGGTAGATACCCAGTAGTGGGATTCCTGGGCCAAATGATAGCTCTATTTTCAGTTCTTTGAGAAATCTCCATGCTGTTTTCCAACAGGGTTGAACTAATTTACATTCCCACCAACAGCGTGTAAGTGTTTCCATTTCTCTGTATCCTCACTGACATATTTATTTTTTGACCTAATAATAGCCAATCTAACTGATATGAGATGGTGCTTTTTTGTACTTGTATTTGTATTTCTCTGGTGATTAGTGATGTTGAGCATTTTTTCATATATTTATTGGCTGGTTGTATGTCTTCTTTTGAGAAATATCTTCAGATCCTTTGCCCACTTTTTAATGGGTTTTTTTTTTCTTGTTGATTTGTTTGAATTCCTTATAGATTCTGGATATTCGTCCTTTGTTAGAGGTATAGTTTGCAAATATTTTCTCCCATTCTGTATGGTGTCTGTTTACTCTGTTGATGGTTTCTTTTGCTGTACAGAAGCTCTTTAGTTTAATTAAGTTCCATTGCCTTTTTTTTATTGTTGTTGTTGCATGTACTTTTGAGGTCTTAGTCATAAATTCTTTGCCTAGGCCAAACTCTAGGCCAAGAGTTTTCCCTAGGTTTTCTTTTAGAATTTTTATGGTTTCAGGACACACATTTAAGTCTTTAATCCATCTTGAGTTAATTTTTGTACATGGTGAGAGATATGGGTCCAGTTTCATTCTTCTGCATATGAAAGCCCACATTTTGGCTGAGAATCAAGGTACTATGGTATTTCCTTGTCCCTGTTCCCAGTTTTTCCTTTCTTTAATTATCTAATTCTTGTATTTTTTTTTCACCATAAGTAAAAGACTGTCAGAGGCCAAATATCACCAGTCTCTAATTCCTGGAAATCTGTGCTCATTCAGTCAGTGAACATCAATTGTCAGCCAGGTCTGTGCTGGCTCCTCATGGAATGATAATAACACTTATTTGTCAATGCCAAGCACAATTTCTCCAGATCATCTGCAAAGCCTTTTATTAGAAAGTTTAAAGTTGCCTGAAGTCTCCTATCACAAATAGGTGAGGCATTTATTAGCTGCCAAGATCTTCTTATTTGGGAATCACTGGGCTTTTGAAAAAGAGAAAAAAATGTAGCAAATTGCCATGGCCCAATCTATGTTCCAATGTCTTAGAAATTAAACCCTCCAGATGAGACAGCACTAACCAATTTCACTTATCAGTCTGGTCTAATATCCTTATCCAAACGAATTCCTTCAAGCTTAGGTTATGCCACTTAAAATAAAGAGTCAATTCTGTCAGCTAAAAGCCTATGGTGCAGTAAAGTCTGCTTAATAGTTTAGTGTAGACATACTCATTATTACATGTGTAATTGTCTTTTGAAACCAGAAAACATATCTTCACTGGTTTTTAATTCACATTCAAAAAACTCAAAATTCATAAAATAGATAAAAATCAAGTAGATAATCCTTTGCCTTACAAAAACATTAAGCTTTTGAGTTATTTTAAATAGATATATTTGCTTTTTGGTTCTGGATTGCGTTAAAGATGTTAACCACTGACAGGAAGGCACAAGGCCACTGCAGCTTCCAGGGGGTGGAGAATCAGAGAAGTTACTGCTGAGGGAAAGTTAATCAACATGACGACGTAACTGCCCAGATAGAGCTGATTTATCATGACAGGGGAATTGCAATAGAGAAAGAATTTCGTTCATGCAGAGCCAGCTGAAAGGGAGACCGGAATTCTATTATTACTCAGTCTCTCTGAAATTTCGGAGCCTAGGGTTTTTCAAGGATAGTTTGGCAAGCCAAGGAGTCATGCACACAGGAGTAGAGGGGATGGGGGCGTGGTTGGTGGGGGTTAGTGGGTCCAGGTGGAGCCATTGGTCATCAGAAATGCAAAACCCGAAAAGACATCTCAAAAGCCCAATCCTAGGTTCTACAATAGTGATATCATTTGCAGTAGTAATTGAGGAAGTTGCATATCTGTGACCTCTGGAATAATGACAGGTCATTGTTTATGTCTACACCTTAGCAGAATTCAGGCTCCTCTCATCCTCCTAGTCTAGTAGTCTCTCATTACAAAGGTGGCTGAATTTTGGGGAAGGGCTATTATCATTTAAACTGTAAACTAAATGTCTCCCAAAGTTAGCTTGGCCCAAGCCCAGGAATAATTAAGAGCAATTTGAAGGCTAAAGGCATAATGGGGATTGGTTAGGTCAGACCTCTTTCATAATTTTCTCACTGTTATAATTTTTTTATTTTTATTTTTTGAGACAGAGTCTCACTGTTTCACCCAGGCTGGAGTGCAGTGGCACAATCGTGGTTCACTGCAGCTTCAACCTCCTGGGCTCAATCAATTCTCCCACCTCAGCCTCTTGAGAAGCTGGGACTACAGGCATGTGCCACCACACCCAGCTGGGACTACAGGCATGAGCCACCATGTCCAGCTAATTAAAAAAATATATTTTATAGTGATGGGGTCTCACTACATTGCCCAGGCTGATCTTGAACTCCTAGACTCAAGCAATTCTTCTGCCTCGGCCTCCCAAAGTTTTAGGATTACAGACATGAGCCACTGCACCCAGCATGTTACAATTTTTGCAAAGGCAGTTTCAAAGATAGAGCAGACCCAAACTCAACTCTTAGGTATATGATGATAAATTCCTAATAATAATGGTAACAACGAACCTTCCTAAAACACAATCTGATCCTGTATCCCTTTAATTTAAAACACATTAGTGTCTTCTATCAGTTACAGAATTTGGCAGTAGTTCCATTGGCTTGGTGTGGAGCTCCTTCACTACTGGCAGCTGGGGTTTTGAGCCATGCCTTCCACTGCTTTCTTATTCCCCCACATTTCCAACTTGTGGCTCCCTCAAATTGCAATGCTGTTTCGTACCTCTGACCATTGCACAGACTCTCATATCTGCCTGGGCCGCCTCTCCTAACTTTCCTCCATCTTATGCTTCTGTCTCTTCCTTCCTCTACTGCTAAAGTACATCTTGTTCTCATGGTAAACTCCTACACATTGTAGCCAGTTGTTCTGTCTTTTGTAAGCACCCAATACATGTTTGTTGGATTAACATATAAAGGCACACAAGTGAATCAATCCCTATTGTATGAACTCTCATAGTCCCTGAATTTAAAATTCTCAAAACTAGGTATTTAAATATGAAGTCTAATTTAGAGCCTTCAATAAAAAAAAGAAATAAATGTAATTTAATACTGTGTTTTCAGTGCTTATTCGAATTTTCCACAGCAAACCTCGTAAAATGTCTTATTTTGTTAATTGGGGAAGTCAGGCTACCAAGCCCACTATGATTTACTGAAATGCTCCAATTTTATGGCTTTCTCAATACTGACTAGACTCTTTTTTTTTTCTTTTTTAAAATACCGTTAATTACATAAATCTAGACCTGAGTGAGCTTGGAAAGTTTCCAGGCATATCAACCATCTGGCTTTATACTATGTACAGTTCCAGAATCTTGGGAAGATTGAAGAGAATGTAAAATAGAGTCACTTTCCAGTAGTTTCAAGTTGAGCTGAATCAAGGAGGATAATGCTGTCTTCTTGACCTTGCTCCCTGTGGGTAATTCATAATATGCTGTGCTGGTGATGACCCAAGACTATTTGGAATCTAATATTTCAAGGAATGTGGCTTGAACAATATCAGTGCTTCTCTCACAAAGAGAGATGGGGAGTAGTGATTAAAAGAAATCATTTGTAAAAGAAGAGGGAGAGAAATGAAGACATGCAGGTGGAGATGCTGTAGATCTTATTGCCTACCTAAATTTATATTCTTTTTAAATTAAATTAAATTTAATTTAATTTAATTTTGAGATGGAGTCTTGCTCTGTTGCCAGGCTGGAGTGCAGTGGCGCTATCTCGGCTCACTGCAACCTTTGCCTCCTGGGTTCAAGCGATTCTTCTGCCTCAGCCTCCCGAGTAGATGGGACTACAGGCTCCTGCCACCACGCCCACCTGGTTTTTGTAGTTTTAGTAGAGACGGGGTTTCACCGTGTTAGCCAGGATGGTCTTGATCTCCTGACCTCATAATCCACCCTCCTCAGCCTCCCAAAGTGCTGGGATTAAAGGCGTAAGCCACAGCGCCCAGCCCCTAAATTTCTATTCTAAAAGCAACCAGATCAATGGCAGCAGTCCTGTACTTGAGTAACTAAGCAGAGAGATCACTTTAGATTAGTGGCATCACAAGCAGCTTGATTAACTCACGGTTTGACTTGGTGAAGGTAAAGGTATGTTTCCTTCTATTACATATCTCTTTGGTATTTCCAGATTACTCTATGCTATAAGTGTTATCCATTCATTGCTTCAGTTGGCTGAGCTGTAAAACTTGATGAGATCAGGAATTTGTTCACTCTGGTACCTCCGGCAACTAGCCCAGTATTTGGTATATGGTAGGCATTCAGTAAATATCAGTGGGATTAATTGGTATTCATATGATGTCATGTTATAATTTTGTCTCTCTCATTTGCTACTGAATCTCTAGCACCTAAAACATCATCAGCAGGTTTGAAGTTCTCAATAAATATTTCTTTCTCTTTTTTTTTTGAGACAGAGTTTCACTCTTGTTGCCCAGGCTGGAGTGCAATGGCAGGATATCAGTTCACTGCAACCTCTGCCTCCTGGGTTCAAGAAATTCTCCTGCCTCTGCCTCCTGAGTAGCTGGGATTACAGGCATGTGCCACCACGCCTGGCTAATTTTTGTATTTTTAGTAGAGACAGGGTTTCTCCATGTTGGTCAGGCTGGTCTCAAACTCCTGACCTCAGGTGACTGGCCCGCCTTGGCCTCCCAAAGTGCTGGGATTACAGGTGTGAGCCACCACACCCAGCCGAAGTTCTCAAGAAATATTTCACAGGTGAGTGAGTACCTATATTAGACATGGTCTTCTCCACCCCTCATCTTTGAAACAAAGACATAATGCACGTGCCTAACACAGTGCCTGGTACATAAGAGCTACTCGCCATGTGTGTTTCGTCTTCTTGCCAGCTTTGAAAAGCAAATGAAGGTGGCCAGGTAGGAAAAAATAAATAAATAAAACTCTTTCTTATTAGCATATGGCAGACTCTTGGAAGGAAATGGCTTCCATCAAATAGGACATTTATCACCTAAGAGAAAGATCTGTGTTAATAAGACCCTTAAAATTTTTATTGATATTGGATATTTACAATGATAGAATGGGGAGCTGAACACACCCTAGGAGATGATGTAATCCATCCCTCCTTATGTAATCCATGAGAAAATGAAGGCCCTTGGGAGTGAAGCAACTAGCCACAAGTTCACACTGATGGCTGAGCAGGGGACAAAATGCAGGTCTCCTGTCCTCTAATCTGGAGTTCTTCCCAAGATACCAAATCGCTTTAATACTAACTTACATAAAGTAGAAAGAAAAAGGCCTTCTTATCACCCATGTACTACATCACTTATCACCTATGTAGATGATTCTTACCTAGATATATTTTCCCCTAAAAACCAAGAGAAAAGGACATTACTTCTAAATGTTTTTTTAATGTGAGTTGTTTTTGGAAGAAATTTGAGACAGGAAGATAGCTGTGTGATCAACTTATATCTCACATGATTAAAGATTTTAACATGATCTCAAAGGTGAAGCATTTAATAATTAGTGGTCCCGAAGCTCTATCTCCAGCATATAAGATGCTAGTTATCTGATGAGGCTAAAATTTGTACTTTTCTTTAAATATTGTATTAGTCCATTTTCACACTGTTGATAAAGACAAACCTAAGACTGGTAATTTATAAAGAAAAAGAGGTTTAATGGACTCACAGTTCCATATGGCTGGGGAGGCCTCACACTCATGGCAAAAGGTGAAAGTCACTTCTCACACGGCGCAGGCAAAAGAGAGAATGAGAACCAAATGAAAGCGGTTTCTCCTTATGAAACCATCAAATCTCGTGAGACTTCACTACCACGAGAACAGTATGGGGAAAATCGCCCCCACGATTCAATTATCTCCCACTGGGTCCCTCCCACAACACATAGGAATTATGGGAGCTACAATTCAAGATGAGATTTGGGTGGGGACAGAGCCAAACCGTATTAAACATCCACAAGGGAGCCTGAGGTATGAGAATTGTTTCAGAGCAGAGAACCTCATTTAGGAGTAGGTAGGGAAATGATCTTCAAAGGATTGTAAGCCACCGCCAGGGGAGGGTTAGCCCCAAAAGCTGATAATGCATTTCTGAAATTATGCTTATTGGAGGCAGAGAAGAGTCCTAATAACAGTGAGTTTTCTGGAGTAGGAAAGACTGGAGTCTGAATTCCAGCTCTATGTCATTTACCGCTTTATCTTGGGCGATATTTAAAAATTTCAAACTCAAATTTCCAAAATTTTTAAATGAGTATGATAATAACAAAAATTTGTATGAAGTATTCATCTCAGTGCTGGGCATTTAGTGAGGATAAATTGTTGAAAATTTTAGTTGCAAAATATTCCATATGCATAGAAATTTCTAGGAAAAGACCTAGTCAGTCAAGCCAAGTTCCACTCAGCAGGAACTAAATTATACATGATCTCCTGGAAGGTAAGGAGCCCTAGAAACTGAGTTTCTGTGTGTAGATGGCTCAACCTGGTGCTGAACATACAGCAGGTGATTTAAGGACAATTACTGATGTCATGTGTACCTCTTATCTTTTCCTCCACAAAACTCTAGTCTCTATCACAAGCAGAACAGACCTCAAGCTCCTTAATTTGACCTTCTAGACTGGCCTCTACTGACCTTACCTTTGTTTCTTCAGTGTCCTTGGAGAGCGTCATGTGTAAAAGCCTCATTTTCCAGGAGTCCTTCTCTACCAGACAAAGGATGAGAAGGTATCATTTCCTCTCAGAATCTCAGCACCTCTGGATCTGCACGTTCTCCAGTGCCCTCATGGGTGGGAAACATGGCCATATATATATATTTTGAGACAAGGTCTCACTCTGTTGCCCAGGCTGGAGTGCAGTGATGCAATCATGGCTCACTGCAGCCTTAACATCCTGAGCTCAAGTGATCCTCTCACCTCAACCTCTCGAGTAGCTGGTTCTACAGGCATGTGCCACCACACCTGGCTAATTAAAAAAAATTTTTTGGTAGAGATGGGGTCTCACAATATTGCCCAGGCTGGTCTCAAACTCCTAAACTCAAGTGATCCTCCCACCTCAGCCTCCCAAAATGTTAGGATTACAGGCGTGAGCCACCATGCCTGGCCAGGGCTGTATTTTAAGTACAGTCCCACTTTACTACAGTTAACTTTTCTTTTTAAAAATATGTATATTCCATCTATTACCTGCCATGCCTAAGTAGAAGCTACACATCTCAGGAGGCAGCTCACAGGCCCATGAACATTGTAGAGCCCTGTCCTTGCCTTCTGAGCACAGCTGCCAGAAAGGGGAGGGAAAAGAGAAGAAACTTGGTGTCCTATTTTTTGGGATTCTGAAGAAAAATTCCTGGGAAACCCACTTAATGCTGAATATTCTTGGAAAGGGCATCAATGAGTCATATTCACAACATCTGAAGAAAAACTGTTCCGTGAATCCAAAGAATGTACAAGTTGTTCAGAAGGCAAAAGAAAATAAGCATCTAATTTTCATAGATGCTTCATAGGGGATGTGTTCCCAGGGGAAATTCTTGGGATTGGACCTGAGCACAATGGGCCATATGTGGTTTGTTTTATTTTTGTGTGTGCTTTTTGTTTGTTTCTTGGGACAGAATCTTGCTCTGTTGCCTATGCTGGAGTGCAGTGGTGCAGTCATAGCTCATTGTAAACTTAAATTCCTGGGCTTAAGCGATTCTCCAGCCTCAGCCTCCTGAGTAACTAGAACTACAGGCATGAGCCACCACACCTGACCAATTTTTTAAAATTTTTTATAGAGATAGGGTCTCACTATATTGCCCAGGCTGATCTCCAAGTCCTGGCCTCAAGTGATCCTCCTGCCTTGGCCTCCCAAAGCACTGGAATTACAGGTGTGAGCCACTGCACCTGGCCTGTTTTATGTATGTTTTTACTTCCTGACTTTCCACTTTTGTCTCAGAGAACCTGAAAACCAACATTAGCTTAATATCTTTGTTCCCACAAGAAAGAAGCTAATAAATGAGTCTCGGTTGTTTAGGGATTTAAAGCTAAGTCAAGCTTTAAATGGTAGTGGTCTTGCTGGGCACGGTGGCTCATGCCTGTAATCCCAGCACTTTGGGAGGCTGAGGCAGGTGGATTATTTGAGATCAGGAGTTCAAAACCAGCCTGGCCAGCATGGTGAAACGTCATCTCTACTAAAAATACAAAAATTCGCCAGGCGGTAGTGGCTTGCACCTGTAATCTCAGCTACTAGGGAGGCTGAGGCAGGAGAATTGCTTGAGCCTGGGAGGCAGAGGTTGCAGTGAACTGAGATCGCGCCGCTGCACTTCAGTCAGGGCGACAGAGTGACACCCTGTCTCAAAAAAAAAAAAAGGTAGTGGTCCTAACAGTAACCCCTACACCCTTTTCCATACGCACACAGGTTACTTGATATATGATCTCAGAGATAAAGACTGTGGGCAAAGGCAACTCTAACCCTCTAACTCTTCTCTGTCTCCTTCTCTTTCTTTGTAAAGCAGCTAAACCTTTCTCACTGCTCTGATAACAGAGAAATTGGGTTTTTCCGAAACCAAGACTTTTAGATGTGGTCTATAGATGTCGCTGTTGGACTCATCTTAGCTGGTTTCTCTGCTTAAATGCAAGGTTTCCTGTGCTTCTTTGAAACAGTTTTAGAAGGAATGGTGCCTTTGGCTTCAAGGCTAAGATAAGAGCTCTGCTGAATGCTTGCTTCGGAAGGGCTTTTCTCGGGAGGCTGGCGTGAGCTTGTGATGAAGGCAAGAATTAGGTTTCTTTCAGTCCATGCTTCCTTAATTTAAAATAAGCTTGGGCCCTGCTGAACTTTCTGGCCTCTCACCCTCTGGGGCTAGAGGAATTACGGTGCAGTTCTCTTAATATGGAAGACTCTCTCTAGGCCTCTAGGCCTCTAGGCCTTCGCCCCTGCTGTTCTCTCTGTGGGGCACCCCTCCTTCCTTTCCCCTGGATGACTCTTGATTGTCTTTTAGCACAAGTGCTCAAAGTATGGTGAACACACCAGCTGCTGGCCAGGACCCTTTGTTACTGGTTTTGTGACAAGATGAGCTTGTGTCAGAACCTAAGTGAACTAAATCTCTAAGCAGACCATTTATTTTAGTTCGTTCTCTTTTTTAGTGAGATTCTCTTGATGAAGGAAGCAGTGTACTGATTTATGTTTTGACACAAGCTCTTGTCACAGCCTGGCACTTTCAGTGAGTCTGCCTTAGTACAGGGCTGAGACACTCTCCTCTGGGAAACCTTGCCCAGTCCTCCCTCGACCCTTCCACCTTGACTGTGTTTGTACCCTCATCAAAACACCTGGCACACGGTGTTGGTAACTGTCTGTTTTCCCCAAGGAGTTTAGAAGCATCTTTACATCATGGGTCAATTAGCTGCTGAATGGGTGGATGAACACATTTTCAGTATCTTAAATTCAGATAATTTATTTACTATAGGGTGAGAATTTTTCATGTTTTATGCAGTTTTGAATATTGCACTGTCTTCCTAATGTGTTAAAGCTGAAGTCAGGTGTCTGAGACAGAATAGAGGTAGTTCTTTAAATTAATAACCCTTTCCACAAATACCATACAGAAGCTGGAAGGTTACATCATGTTCACTTGAAAAGGAGACACCTACTTATTACCACCATTTTAAGTTGTAAATATGGTTGAACATGGTGTCCAGGATGCTGGCTGTCTTATCCTAGTTCTTGGCTCTCTCCCATCTGTCTGCCTAGCTCAGCCAATTCTTCCCTCAGGGCTGTGAAAGGAGGTTAAGCGGGAGCAGAGGTTTTATCCTCCCTTAATGTTTCCAGAATATTTCTGGTTTTTTACTAAAGCCTGGATTTCCTTAAAAAAAATCTGGAGTTTTGGGGGATGTGCCAGGGACTTGCCAGAAGCTGTCATTTCAAGAGTGTGTTTGCTTTTCCCATTTTTTGCTTCCCTTGCTGGTGAAAAGCCCCCGTTCTCTAAGATAGTAGGTCACCCCAAGCCCCAAGTTTCAGAATGGTAACACACTCACTACCCATTCTGTCAAAGCAGTATCTCCCCACCAAAACCAAACTGGGTGAAAGAACATGAAAACTCCCCAAGAGAAAAACATCCATGGCTATAAAGAGGTCCTGATTCATCACATTCCTCAACCTCTGTCTCCACACAAATCGACATGCTCATTTCTTCCTCCGCGCTGTGTATATTCATCCCAATACTGTGTGCGTGTACATGTACGTGTGCCAGAATGCTTTAAATAAATACTACAGGTGCAGCCACAAAAATTGTTTTAATGTTAATTCTCACTATCCCCGACCCTGATTCACTACTAAGCTTTTTTTTTTTTTTTTTTTTTTTTTTTTTTTTTTTTTTTTGAGGCAGAGTCTCACTGTGTCGCCCAGGCTGGAGTGCAGTGGCGTGATCTCGGCTCACTGCAAGCTCCGCCTCCTGGGTTCACGCCATTCTCCCGTCTCGGCCTCCCGAGTAGCTGGGACTACAGGTGCCCACCACCACGCCAGGCTAATTTTTTGTATTTTTAGTAGAGACAGGGTTTCACTGTGTTAGCCAGGATGGTCTTGATCTCCTGACCTCGTGATCCACCCGCCTCAGCCTCCTAAAATGCTGGGATTACAAGCGTGAGCCGCCGCACCCGGCCACTACTAAGCATTTTAAGGCTAAAATAATCAGAAGAAAACTTGAGATGGTTGCTGTAGCATGTTAAGTGCTTCCTGGGTGGTGTTTCACTTTGCATTACATGACTAATTCAATAAATTTAATTTTCTATTCCAAGTTCCTCAGAGGAAACTGGCTTTCCTTCAGAATCAGCCTTCCAGCAAGGAGGATCCTGGATTAAAGTAAAAAATATTACTCAGTTGTTGGCAGCCTTTGAACTATTGCCAGAGGAGACTTTCATTAGCAACAATTATACAAATCTGACATTTACAAAGGGATTCAAAAATGCATAAAGTAGTTCCATTTCTATGACTTCACCTGATCCTTCAAAAGAGCATACATTTTCATCATTTGAAGAATGAAGAATTTGAGGCTCAGAGATTTCAGGTATTTAGCCCCAAATCTCACAGACAGTAAGTGGCTAGTCAGGACTTAATGGCACACATGCTGACTGGTTCTGGTGTCTTCCTCCCGTGCCTTTGGCCTAGTGAAAGGCCATGAGAGGCAGCCTCCAGAAAGCCTCTGGGAGCCAATGAGGAGCAAATGCCATGCTCGTGACAGACGACCTCAACCTGCCCTTTCTTCCCCAGTCAGCCAGCGTGGATTGAGAGAAACTGGCTCCCCCAGGCTGCAAGGGCAGGGTCTGATAAATGTCACTACCATGGGCCTGGTGGGTCTTGACTTGCACCTGCTTCTCCAGAGCCTAAGCAGCTCTCCGGGGATAGGCCAGAGCACCTGCACCAGCTAAAGCCAAGTCCAAAGCAGCTCTGTCTCTACAGCCTTCCTTTTCTTCCAATGACTAGGATAACAAAATGTGACAAGCAGGTACTTCCAATTGTCACTTGTCTTTAGTGTACAAGATAAGTCTAAGGATTTGGAGATGAGACTGGGAGCAGTGGAGACTTAATCACACTTTTTTTTTCTTTTTCTTTTTTTTTTTTTTTGAGATGGGGTCTCATCTGTTACCCAGGCTGGAGTGTAGTGGTGCCATCTTGGCTCAGTGCAGCCGCAATGCCCTGGGCTCAGGTGATTCTCCCATCTCAGCCTCCTGAGTAGCTGGGACTACAGTCACATGCTACCATGCCTGGCTCATTTTTTGCATTTTTAGTAGAGACAGAGTTTTGCTATGTTACCCAGGTTAGTCTTGAACTCCTGGACTCAAGCAATCCGCCAGCCTTGGCCTCCCAGAGTACTGGGATTACAGGCGTGAGCCACTACATCTGGCCTTAATCACACTTTTGAAAAGTTCTGTGGCTACTATTAAAAACTCAAACAACAACAGATGCTGGTGAGGTTGCCAAGAAAAGGGAACACTTATACACGGTGGGAATATACATTAGTTCAGCCACTGTGGAAAGCAGTGTGGAGATTTCTCAAAGAATTCAGAACTGCAATTCAACCTGGTAATGCCACTACTGGATATATATTCAAAGGAAAATAAATTGCTCTCCCAAAAAGACACAACCACTCATATGTTTATTGCAGCACTATTTACAATAGCAAAGACATGGAATCAACCAGAAGCCCATCAGTGGTGGACTGGATAAAGAAAATGTGGTGCGTATACACCATGGAATACTATGCAGCCATAAAAAGGAATAAAATCATGTCCTCTGTAGTAACATGGATCCAACTGGAGGCCATTATCCTAAGCAAATCAACGCAGGAACAGAAAACCAAATGTACTGCATGTTCTCATTTATAACTGGGAGCTAAACATTGAATAGACATGGAAATAAAGATGGCAAAAATATCACAGGGGACTGCTTGAGAGAAGAGGGTGGGAGGCCTATAAGCAATGAAAAACTGTTGGGTACTATGCTCACTACCTGGGGGATGAGATCATTCATACACTAAGCCTCAGTGACACACAATTTACCCATGTAACAAATCTGCACATGTACCCCTGGAACCTAAATTATAAGTAGAAGAAGAAAAAAAATTCTGTACTTTCACTTAGAAATGATATGTCTTTGTTATAATTTCCTATGGAGCTCAGGATTAGCAACTGAAATTTTCTTAGAATTAAATACACAGATTCTGAGTTTTCCATTAACCTTGTCAGTTGGAGGTAATGATTTCACTGGAGCTGTAACACAGCTGAAAAATATTGCATCTTTCAACATGGAAAAAAAAAAGAGTCTGGAAAAGTCTACTGAAAATTTCATTTGATCTCACAGAATTTGCTTGTGAAGGTTTCAGTGAAAACGAAACATAATTACAATTAACATCTAAAAATCGCTTATCATTGTGCTTGCCCAAACTACACAGATTTCTGTCTGAAGCTCTGGAAGCTGAATGTTTTTTAAATAATGCATTTGCTGAAAATGGATAAGGATAAAAGCTTTTGTTTCCCATTGTGTTTTGATTGGATTCTCAACTGTTGGAAGATTTCAAAATTAGTTTTACACAGTAGCTGGACCAGCCCATTTCCCTCCCTCTAGGGCAACAGAGGCAAGAACAGAACTCTCTGCCATCAGTCCTTTGGCCTCAGGGAGAGTTCAAATACACAGTCTGCAGGAAATAGGGGCCAAAATCAAAATCAAAAACAAAAACAGGTAGAAATGGAAAATAATTTAATTCTAAGAAGATTTCAGCTACTAATATTGAACTTGGTAGAAAATTATAACAAAGGGATAGTTTATAAATGAAAGTGTTAGATTAGGTAGTTAGGCAGACATTTGCAAGACAGGAGAGGGCCCCCCCAGGAATTTCAGGCAACCATCAAGAGATGGTCAGCTGGTTGTTAAACTGTCTGCCCGAAATGATAATTGATCACAGCCAGCTCCAGGGGAAGACGGTCTCCCAATAGATAAAAAACACCTCAAGATGGTGATCAACAGCTTCTTGATAATATCTGAAGAGCTGGGTGAGCAGGCCCATCCATGCACGCTAAGAGGCAAAATGGTGGATGTATGACTTTCCTCTGGGGGCGTTCCACTAGTAAAGGAAAATCGCCCCTAGAAAGCATGCATACAACCTCAGTAAATGCAGTACACATGCAGTCACCATCCCGAGTGCTGACTGACACTGTGCATGTGGCAGTTGAGTGACAGCACACCTGAAAGGAAGAATGACAGGAGTAAAAAAGAAAACCATGAAACCATGCCAATGTACCAAACCCCGAGCCAAAGGCTGAATGGGGCCCTTGGATCTCAAGTCACCTGCTTGGCCCTCTTCCAAATGTACTTTGCTTCCTTTTACTCCTGCTCTGAAACTTTTTAATAAACTCTCACTCATGCTCCAAAACTTGACTTGGTGTCTCCCTCTGTCTTAAACCTACTTTTGCCCCTTAGCCGAATTCCCTCCTCTGAGGAGGCAAGGATCAAGTTTGCTGCAGATTCACATGGATTTGCCACTGGTCACAAAAGTACAGCAAGTATAGAAAAATGAGAGACTAAAAGGAAAAATAAGAGGTCCAAACTACAAAGTCAGCAGTCACTGAGGGCAGGAGATTTCCTGCTTCAGCCAGAAGGGTCTGTTTTATGTGTGAGTCCCTCATCTTTATCATTCTGCCACGTGAAGTCACCACTGTAGGAAGGGACAGATGATGGTAATGAAACCGGAAAGATTCCACTGTCCCCCTCATAGGGCCTGCGATGGGGGAGTGGCTTAGTTCTTCAGTGCCCCACTGCTCAAACCTCTAGCAGGGCATACAGATGGGCAGGCTGTGGGGCTCTGACCCCACAGCAGTGTCTAGGGGTGAATGTTTACAGCTCCTGAGGCCCCAGTGGGCATGTGTTGCAGGGTGCTTTTTCAGTTTGCCGTCTACAGGGAGCTTGTGTTAATCAGCTCAATTAGACCCTGTACCTTGTTGCAAGGACAGAGGGCTTTCTGTATCCCGGGTTCTTGCCTTGGTGTACCAGAAGAATCAGATCACATGTGGGCTTGGAGAATGAGTGAAAATTTTATTGAGTGGAAGTAGCTCTCCGCCTATGGGGGAGCCAGAAGGGAGATGGTTTCCCCTGGAGTTGGGCTCCTCAGTGGCCCTAGCTCTTCTCCAACTGCTCCAGCCAAACTCCACCTCGTCCCATTGATGGATGGCCTGCCAGCATGCTGGTGTCTGTCAGTGTGTTCTTCCACTGGCGTGCTCCCTAAACCTCCTCTCACCATCCAGCCACTTATGTCTTCTTCCGCCGATGTGCTCCTCTCAACATTTGGAAGCCTATGTGTCTGCCCGCTGGGACTTCGGTTTTTATAGGCCCAGGATGGGGCTGTGGTAGGCCAGGGTGGTCTTGGAAAATGCAACATTTTGGCATGAAAGCAGGACTGCCTGTCCTCACCGAGGTCCGTGGGGGTGGAGACCTAGCCAGGGACCCACCTTTCTCTACCCATCACTTCCCTGCCCCACTCTTGTATCAGTGACACAGCAGCCAGGCTCCTGAGCAGGCAGGACTGCTACTGACAAGGGCCACATTAAACTTATAACCTCCAGCCAAAGCCTTGCAGACCTATCAGGGCATGTGGGCCTCTAATTCTGTCACACAACAGAGGGAGACCAGACTTTTGGACAGGAGATTCCCCTGTGCATTGTAACCAAGGATCCCCTCATTCCCATGAGATACCCTGCAGCTGAGAAAAAGAATAAATAAGTCTGTGTCCTGACAGGGAAGGCTATTCCTAAGAGACTGTTGAGAGCAGCAACCATGTTTGAAAGATTCCCTATTATTTAATGTATTCACAATAATCATATGTTGTTTAACTCCTTAAAAATACATACGTATTTTGCAAAGGCTGTTTAAAAAATAAAAAATAAATACACACATAGTTGGAGTTTCCCAAACTAAGAGAGGAAAAAAAAAAATAAGCCATGGGCCTTTCTTCAGGTATTACACTTGACTGTGTGATACTTCTGTCTGAATTCTACAGAACTGGGCAGTGAGTGCTGCCTTATGAGGTCAACTCCCAAAAGTAGCTCATCAATATCTCATCTCTACCCCTTTTCTATTTTATGCCATTTCAAAGAGCCCAACTGTCATCTGTGCACACCAAAACTACTCCATAAATGCTAGTGGGATTTGTGGACCTCAGCTCCATACTGATAAACAAATTACCGCAGCTGTTTGAGGTTATTTGTATATACGAGGCCATGTGAACATTTTATTTCTTGGGCCAGTACAGCTAGAAAGACAAACTGTGGTCTCTAGTGAAAACCAATTGCCCATTAGTTAGAATTTAAGCCCACATTTTGCACTCAGCATTATGCGAGATTTACAAGATCCATCAGGGATAATTGCTGCCTTTTGGAAATTTGCACTGTGAAAGAAAAAGCATGCAAGTATAAATAGGGAACATAGGTATCTGAAAAAATTTAAACTGCCCTTTGGCAGCTGTCCATTGTCACCAGAGAGGAGAGATTGCCTGATGTTTCCCCGGAGGCCTCACATGGTGGCCCGCCATCCCTTGGCAACTTTCTTAGGCCCAGCCTCAGCCTACAAGCTTGGAAATTTAATTTTGCCCCTGTCTCTTAGAGGCAGACTTATATTAAATAAGCTCAAAGAACTGATAGTAAAAGGCTGAACGCCAGCTTATTTATTCATTTGAGAAATTATTAAGGAAACAGAAGACTTACATTTGTATGATCAGTGGATTTTCTGACTATTGAGGGACTTATGAGGCAAGCCTGCTCAGTTAGCAATAATTGTGCCTTGGATAAACCTCACTGGCTATGATACTGCCACTTCACAAAGCTGCCAGCTTGCTCAGGATGCAAAGGCTGTTGAGGTGGGTAAAATCAGAACAATGGAAATTGATCAGATGAAGATTTGATGGCATCCCACTGAGCTCCCATAAGAATCCATCTCCTGTTGGGGATGGCCAAGAACTCACTTGTGAGACCAAATTGCCCACTGACAAGTGCCCCATGGAGATAAGATATATACTGAGCTGAACTGGTGAAGTAGGTCCTGCTTATTATGGGGTCCAAAAGGAATACATAACCAGGTTACTGGCTTCAAGGGGAAATATCTATTGGTGGAAGAAAGAGAATTGTTTTTATAACCTTCTTTCAAATATTGGGCTGAATTCTATTCCTGATGTTGCTGGCTAATAATCATGTCAATGGTAAATCCCCTCACGTGTTGATGCCTTAGTTTCTCCATCTAGGAATGAGATCTATGTACTACCTGTCCTCCTCTGCTTCCTCAGGAGTGCAAGGTACAAAGAGGAGTTGCTTATACTGTTACAGTAGCTTGCTACTCAGGCATGAGTGGGGCAGGAGAGGGCTCCCCCCACCCACCAGGAATGTCAGGTGACCATCAGGTGATGGTCCAGCAGTTGTCACACTTGCCTCTCTAAAATGATAATTGGTGGCGGCTGGTGCCAGGGAAAGGCAGTTTCCCAATAGATAAAAACACCTGAAATTGGTATTCGGCAACTTCCAATAAGATCTCAGGAATTGGGCAAGTAGGCTCAAGCATGCCCATTAAGAGGTAAAATGGCAGAGCATGACCTTCCCGGGGCATTCCACTGGAAAAGGGAAGAAAGCCTCAGGTAAGCATGCATACAACTCCAGTGAACACACTGAGCATGCTCACCTCCCAAGTGCAAACAGGAAACCGTGCATGTGAGTGGCTCACCCTAAGGGAAGAACCAAGAGAAAGGGGCGCAAGATGCTGCAAGTGGGCCAGCATATAAAATCCTAGGTTCAAGGTCGAATGGAACACTTGACCTCCAAGACGCCTGCTTGAGCCTCTTCCACATGTAGTTTCCTTTCTTTAGTTCTCCCCCCTGTTTTTTTTTTTAAGACGAAGTCTCACTCTGTTGCCCAGGCTGGAGTGCAGTGGCATGATCTTGGCTAGCTGCAACCTTCACCTCCCAGGTTCAAGTGATTCTCCTGCCTCAGTCTCCTGAGTAGCTGGGACTACAGGCATGCACCACCACGCCCGGTTAATTTTTGTATTTTTAGTAGAGATAGGGTTTCACTATGTTGGTAAGGCTTTTTAATAAACTTCCATTCCTGCTCTGAAACTTGCCTCTGTCTCTTTTTCTGCCTTATTCCCCTTAGTTGAATTCTTTCTTTTGAGGAGGTGAGAATTGAGGTTGCTGCAGGCACATAGAGATTCACTACTGATAACAATATTTGCAATTTACCTTAATCTCAGAGGAAGGATAGAAAGGCACCAAGAACAGGAAGATGTACATCTATCCTTTCTCTGAGACCAAGGTAAAGTACAAGCATTGTAGGCACATCTCAGTCTTTAGGCAACCAATGCTCTGTGAAGCCCAAAATTTAAAAAATAAATAAATAAATAAAGAGAGGAAGTAGGGGAGAAATCTGAGTGATAAAATAATCACCATCAAGAAAAACAAAAAAAAGCCCATGCACTTATTCAGCAGAAGAGACTGTTAGGGACTCATTAAAATGAGTCTTTAATTGCCCATTTACCTAATACAGACATTTAATTGACTAGTTTGCTGGCACAAATAGTATTTGATTAAAAGAGAAAACAACAATCAATTCTTGCTATTGTGGCTTCAAAAAAATAGACAAAAAAAGATAAGTTAAAACTATGCAATTAGGCACATGAACTGAGATTGTAGCCTGGTGCTGTTTTCTGCAGAGCATGTTGCTCCTTACTGGCCCCAGATTATCCCAGTATTAGTCTGTTCTCATGGTGCTAATAAAGACATACCTGAGACTGGATAATTTATAAAGGAAATAAGTTTAGTGGATTTACAGTTCCACATGGCTGGGGAGGCCTCACAATATGGTGGAAGGCATTGGAGGAGCAAAGTCACATCTTACATGGTGGCAGGCAAAAGAGTGTGTGCAGGGGAACTGCCCTTTATAAAACCATCAGATCTCATGAGACTTATTCACTATCATAAGAACAGCACAGGAAAGATTTGCCCCCATGATTCAATTACCTCCCACCAGGTCCCTCCCATGACTCATGGGGATTATGAGAGCTACAATTCAAGATAAGATTTGGGTGGGGACACAGCCAACCCATATCAATTCCTCTGTCACAGTCTGGGGGCTACCGGCCATCACACTTGGGATCCTCACTCAGGGAGGATAAATATTAAATTAACATTACTATACCTCACCTAAATAGTCAAAGGCTGAATTTAAAATACATTTTTCCTATGGCTCAAGGACATCAGTTAAGAAAAAAAAGGAAATATATTTTTTCCTTAACTGATTAGAAATGATTTAAATAAGTACTTAAAGGGTTATGTTTTCATTGACTGCAAAATTGACTTGAGTGAAATGGCTTATTTTCTATGATGCCAAATAAATGCAAGGGAAAATTCTCCTTTTCCTTGACTCCAATCTCAATTATCTTAGCTTTGAACTCATATTTAGATTTTTTTGTCTTCAAAGTGTATAAAATTTTCAAAATCTTCTTATGTGCCTTTAAATTTCATCCTCACAGAAGAATGGGTTGCATACATTTAAAAAAAACCAGCAACAACCAAAGGATAAAATCTTAAAGGATATAAGGCTACAAGAGCTACAAAATGACTCATTATTTGGGGGAGTTTTAAAAATGGGCTCTCTTTCTAGTATCTGTATCAAGTCAACAAGTACCTTTATCTTCAAGGTGTCCTCATTATTATGTTAAAAAGCATTGCAAGTATCCACACTAGGAACATTACAATGAAGTCTGAGACTAAGAGAGGAGTCCACAGAGAAAAGTCAGGTGCAGCGGGAGGCTGAAGGTCAGGGGATGGAGCTGGGGTGGTCCTAGCAGACATGGGAAATGGGTATAGAATGGGTTGAGGAGGAACATGGGAAAATGAAATTGATTGAAAGTGAGGACTAAACTCTGATCTTTTATTTTTTCTCTTGCCCAAATTGCTATCTAAGGGGTCTGGGGAGTCATGCCCTACAAATCATAACATCTCTTTAGACGGGATTTTATTAACCCTATATAATGTGGCTTACTTTCCAAGCTGATTCTGGTATAGCATCACATGACTGCAGATCATAAGATAAATCAAAATATTTTACCCTCAAATATATTTCTTTGACATATTTTGAAATGACTGCTGCAAGGCCAGCAGACCGAGGTAGGAAATAATTATTATCTGTCAATAATCTCCATTAATGCAGCCATCTTTCCCTTTTCTATGTCTTTCCCAGATCTAGGAGAGATTGAGAGTCTGACACCTTTAAAAGTCTGAAAAGAAACATGTACCATCCATTCTCTCTGAGGGCCGCCACCTATGAGGCTTCACCTACATAATAAGAACCTTGGCCCCCACAACCTCCTTACCTTAACTCAGGCATTCCTTTCTCCTAATTTCAAGCCTTTAAACAATAGCTTAACTCTTTCAACAAATTGTCAACTAAAGATTTCCTAAAACCCACCTATGCCTTGCAAATTTCTGCTTAGGTGTCCTGCCTTTTTCGACCAAACCAAAGTATGTCTTCCACATACTGATTTATGGTTTTACCTGAAATTCCCATCTCCCCATAATGTATAAAACCAGGCCATAACCTGACCACTTTGGGGACACTTTTCAGAACTTCTTGAGATTGTGTAGTTCAGGCCTCTGTCACTCATACTGGCTCAGAATAAACCTCTTTAAATATACTTTGGCAGAAATTGTTTTTTCCATCATCAAAAGTAGAGGAGGTATAAACAGACAGGGAGGATCTCCAGCAATTATAGAAATTTAATCAATTTGAGCAATCAGCCTGTTTTACAGCTTCCTGCCCTGCAGTCTGTTTCTTCCTAAGTCCAGTGTGGAATGCAGTCACCGACTTGGTGAAAACCAGCTCCTGACAGATTCCAGCAATTTACAGACAAACCTAACTGAAGTTTCCTCATTACCATGCTAAAGTCTCCACTCCAGGGAGGAGCTATAGCTTCATTATCATAACATGCAACCTATGTGTTGGCGCAATGACTCACTGTGGCTGTGCCACTGGGACACCTCCTCCACATGCAATGACACACCCTCCCCCCTCTCCATCTCCCCATAAGACCCTCCTGTCACTTTCCTTCCGGGAGACACTGCCTTGGAGCATACCCCAGCATCCTCCTGTGAACCAAAAATAAAATTCTAAGCCTCCCCAACCAACTGGATGGACTCCTCTTGGCCAAGGGTATTCCAAAGTTAACCTGAAACACTAGTCGAGGCTGTGATGGGGATGGGTGATTGGACTTGCCTCATTATACTCTCCTCTCTTTGGAATTTAGGTACAACTGACCAGCATTAACATTAAAACAGAGACTTTAAAAAGGAGACTCTGTAGCAATTAGAAACCAACATGAAAAATAGCAGTCCCCAAAATAAATCAAAGTATTTTACCCCAAAATATTTTTTTTATATATTTTGAAATGCCCCTGCAAAGCTGTCTTTTGTGGTGAAAAATCTATATACTGTAAAGAATCCCCTTCCCTTTCCAGATCTTTTTCCTGATCCAGAAGCAAATTAAGAGTCTGGCACCTTTTCAAGTCTGATAAGGAACATTTACAATCTATTCTTTCTGAGGCCTACCACCTGAAAGCTTCATCTGCAAAATAAGAACTTTGGTCTCCACAGCCCCTTATCTTAATCCAGACACTCCCTTCTGTTGATTCTAGGTCTTTTGATACACTCTTTCAACCAACTGTCCATCAGAAAATCTTTGAGTCCACCTATGACCTGAAAGCCTCTGCTTAGAGTTGTTCCACCTTTCCTGACCAAACTAGGTCTTGATTGATGTCTTGTCTCCCTAAAACCAAGCTGCAGCCAGACCATCTTGGGTACATGTTCTGAGAACCTCCTGAGGCTGTGTCATGGGTGTGTCCTTAACCTTGGAAAAAAACTTCCAAATTGATTGAGACTTGTCTCAGATGCTTTTTGGTTTATACTCCTTACTTGTACCAAGTAATAATTATCCTATGGGGCCAGATGCAGTGGCTCATGCCTGTTATCCCAGCACTTTTGGAGGCCAAGGTGAGAGAATCACTAGAGCCTAGGAGGTCAAGGCTGCAGTGAACCAGTTTGCACCACTGCACTCTAGCCTGGGTGACAGAATGAGATGTCCTTTCAAACAAGCAAACAAACAAAAACAACCTATTGATTTAAAAAAAAAAAAAAAACCTGCTTCTCTTAAGGAGGCATTTGTTACTTGCCAGGCAAATGAACCCCAGTTTTTTTTGGGTAACAGAGGGAGTGAATCAAGAGGCTACCAAGCAATAAGGCAGGTTAGGGCTTGGATTGGTGGCCAGACAGAATGCAAAGGTTTTACTCTCATATTCAGCCAGCCTTAGGAGGGGTCTGGAGTCACTGGCTCACTGGCAATCTGGCATTTTGAGGCCTGGGGGAGTTCTGAACTGGGGCAGGCATTGATGATACAGGCCACCTGGTCACAGCACACCTGAGTGGTAGAAACACGGGGGAAGCTGAGTATCTTTGAGGGAAAGTCAGATGCAGAGTGGGTGGCTCAGGACCTGCAGATCCTTACTGAACCCTGATTCATGATTAAAAATGAACATAAATTATTTGCCATTCCTCCTATGAACAGACGGAGCCTCTTGGTCCACCTCTCCATCTGGGCTGGCCCTGTGACCACTGAGACTGACAGAATACAGCACAGGAATGCTTTGTGTGTCTTGAGCTGGGGCCTCGAGAGGCATTGCAGCTTCCCTGTTCCCTCTTGCAATGCTGTTGCCTCCTGAACAAGGTAGGGAAAATTGTTATCTGTCAATAATCTCCACTGAGATTATCCCAGGCTGGCCTCCTTGAGGAAGAGAAACCGTGTGCAGACAGAAGCCTGTCTCAGCAGAGGCCCCAAATGTGCAGATGAGCCTGGCTCAAATCAAGCAGCAAATCGGTAATTGTCACTAAATTCTGAGTTGGTTAAATCTTTGATACCCTAAATATTTGGAATGGTCTTTTCCGTTTCTGGCCTGGGGGGCTGCCACAAGCTCTGCTACTTCTCCCTGCCCATAATGTGTTTTAAATCTCTTCCCAGAGCCATTGCTGCAGCTGGGGCTCTGACGGTCTGTCTCCCAGCTGCGTCACTGCAACGGCCTCACAACAGGCTTTTGGCTCCAGTCTTGGGGAACAAACTGCAGTTTGCCCCTGCTTCCTGACATCCCTCCTTTGAGAAGACTCCTCTCACCCTCATGTGGGGCAGAGCCCCTCCGTGCGCTGGAATCTCCCCTGGGCTGGCTCTCAGCAGCACCTTCCCATAAGGTCAGCTGTCACCTGCCTTCCCCATGGACCCAGTCTCTTTTGTTCGAAGGGTCATAGTCTTTATTGCTCTCGCCCCAGGGCTTGGCATGTAGTAGGTGCTCAACACACACTTATTGGACAAATGAATGGGCTAAGGTTGGCCCTTGCTGCAGGACAGACAGTGATGCCCACATTTTTTTCTGAGGTTCCACTTAGCTGGTTGTAGTCAATTTGTGAAACGAAAGGAAGTGAAAATATGATCTTGTCAAATTTTGCTTGTTCTTTGTTAGTGTATTTTTAACAGTGGGAGTTGCCATATATAAATGGAGCAGGGCAGGGTGCAGTGGCCCAAGGCTGTAATTTCAGCACTTGGAAGATGGGAAGATTGCTGGAGGCCAGGAGTTTGAGACTAGCCTGAGCAACATAGTGAGACACCATCTCTACAAAAAATTTTTAAAAATTTGCTGTGTGTGGTAGGGTTCACCTGTGCTCCCAGGTATGTGAAAGGCTGAGTCAGGAGGATCCTTTGAGCTCTGGAGTTCAAGGCTACAGTGAGCTATAATCACTCTGCTGCATCCCAGCCTGGGCAACAGAGTGAGAATCTGTCTAAAAAAAAAAAAAGCAGGCGGGGGGTGGGGTGGGGCAAGAAGGCACTTTGGGGAGGAAGTCTTTTTGGATCTTTTGGGGTCAGCCCTGAGCTTCTCTGGGTGTGCAATTTTGTGGGCTGACATGCTGGTGCGTTTGCACGCAGTGTCCTGACTGCCTCGGACCCTCAATTGTGTTAGAACAGTGTGTGCCTAGACAACCTCATGTGAGAGGTGGATTGTTTCTAACAGCAGAGATGGGAGAGTTGTCTCCACTTAAATGTCGGGTGAAAATGGAAAGAAAAGTGTATCTGCAGCCCACCTACCACTCTGAGAGGAAAGTACAGAATGAAAGACCTGGCTTCTATCACAAAATAAGTTGGTCTATGTACGTATGTGGGTTTGTATGGAATGTCATCTACGTTTTGCTTCACATTTAACATTGTAAACTCCTGTCTACTTCTTTTTTCTTTTCTTCTGCTTCTCCTCCTCTCATCATCCTCCTTCCCCTCTGACTCTTTGTATCTCTGCCCAAATTCTATTTCTTCTGATTCCCCTCAGCACGCAATGGACAGAAAGAATAATTTAGTAAAAACAAACAAAAAACAGGCCAAAATAATTAATTGGTAAAAATAAACATTTTCAGTCATTTTTTCATTCTTTGATAACTCTTATGGATTGTGGAGGCTGTTTTTGTCGAATAATTTATGCTTGTAATAACTTCTGTCTACATTTTGGAATTTTCCAGGAGCTTGTTGCTAACTTTGGTGAGAGTCTTACAGAGTAGTTTTCTTCCTTTTGGCATTGTCCTGTTTGCGGATATTTCTTGATGTGCCTTTGGCAATGTGTTCATGATTTTTTTGTTTGTTTGTTTGTTTTGGCCATCTCTAGTCTTATTAGTTTTTTTTTTTTTTTTTTTTTGAGACGGAGTCTCGCTCTATTGCCCAGACTGGAGTGCAGTGGCGCAATCTCGGCTCACTGCAAGCTCCGCCTTCCAGGTTCATGCCATTCTCCTGCCTCAGCCTCCCGAGTAGCTGGGACTACAGGCGCCCACCACCACACCTGACTAACTTTTTGTATTTTTAGTAGAGACAGAGTTTCACCGTGTTAGGCAGGATGGTCTCGATCTCCTGACCTCGTGATCTGCCTGCCTTGGCCTCCCAAAATGTTGGGATTACAGGCGAGAGCCACCGTGTTTGGCCTGTCTTATTAGTCTTTATGAGTTTTAATGTTGTCTTTGGAGCAAGATAAAAAAATAAATTGGTTGAAAATGCGTGTTTCTTACCACGAGTTGAAGCAGTGATAATTCATGTGGCCCTTAGGTGGTTTTGTGACAACCCAGTGAATTTGTCTGCTTTCAATCTAGTTTTGCCATTTGAAAATTCACTTTAGCTCTTAACTTGATCTTTTAAACAATGAGATACAAAATTAAGGGAGGCATTTTATAAGCTAATTCCTGCCCTCCTGCCCTCCTGTTGGAAGCCACATACCTCTTCTGTGGAATGTTTCCTGACACCCTCAGGGACAAATGGGCTCTCTCGTGTAGCCACCACTCTGGCCTGCAACTGAGGACACTTTATTGCATTTATTTGTTTGTCAGTCTCCACCTTCTAAACTGTCTATCTTTAATTTAGAAATTCTTTCCTTCTTCCTCACACATAGTTGATGTTCAATAAACTTTTGTTGAATGAATGAAATGAACTTCTGTGAAGTTATATCCACCCTCCGTATATAATAATAATATTGCATTATTGTGGCATGTCCACTTTGTGCCAGAGCCTTTTGAGATGTATCTTCCCAGCAGTGCTGGTAGGAAGACATTATTATTATCATCTTTGTTTTATAGATAAGGAAAATGAAGCTCAGAGAAAGCAACTCAAAGTCGCATAATTAGCAAGTGGCAGAGCTGGGATCGGAACCCAGATCTCTCTGGCTTCAAAATTCTTCCAACTAATTTTAAAATCAATTAATTACCTAATTAATTAAGTTTCCAGATTTATTGAGGTATAATAGATAAATAAAATTGCATATATCTATGGTGTACAACATGAGGTTTGGATACATGCATACGTTGTGAAATGATCACCACAAGCAAGCTAATTAACATATTCACCCCTCACATAGTTGCTATTTTTTTATGTGTGTGTGTAGGGGTGAGGACACTTAAGATCTACTCTTTTAGCACATTTTGAGTATACAATACAGTATTGTTAACTAACTACAGTCACCATGCTGTACATTAGATGTCCAAAATGTATTTAACCTGCATAACTAAAACTCCGAACCCTTTGACCAATATCTTTCTAATAACACCTCTCCCCTGCACCCCATGCTAGCCCCTGGCAATCACCATTCTCTTCTCTGCTTCTATGAGTTCTACTTTTTTAGATTCTCTATATAAGCGAGATTATGCAGTATCTGTCTTTCTGTGCCTGGCTTATTTCACTTAACATTCTGTCCTTCAGGTTCATCCATGTTGTCATAAATGACAGGATTTCTTCTTCTAAAAGGCTGAATAATATTACACTGTATGTATACACCATATTTTCTTTATACATTTTATCCATTGATGGACACTTAGATTGATTCCAAATCTTCGCCATTGTGGACAATGCTTCAATGAGTTGTTCTAATTATTATGCCTTTTTAATCCTTTGAGGTAAACAAGAGTATATCAGAAATATGTTCCCTGCAAACAACTGTTTTTGCCCTATTTGTGTTTTCTGAGCAGTGGATTAGTGAAAAGAAGACTAGGTTGGATAAAAACTTGGGTCTTTGCGCTAATTGTTATACTAACCAACTGCTAGGTGGCCTTTTATCAGTAACTTTACCTCTCTAAGCTCAGCTTTGTTTTGTTTTGTTTTCTGTAAAGTTTGGATAATGATATTACACATATCATGATTTTTGTAAAGATAGATAAAATTAGACAATGTACAATAAAATGATGCTTTTTCAAGTAGAAGTAAAATTAACTAAATATTTTCCCTTGGTATTTAGCAGCATTTATTTTTTAAATGCTGGTCTGGCATAGCTGTGTGAAAGGAACCGTTTAGATCTGTGTCTGGCCCAATACTATAAAGAGAAATGAATGTGCTGGGGCAGTGCTTGATAGGTGCTCAAAAAATAAAAAATTATATTTTTTTTATTTAGACTGTAGTAAAGGTACATAGGAGCTTTAATTTCTCAAGTACATTAGCAAAATCTAGTTTACCTTTTAGTATGAGAGATGATCCTTTAAGAGATCAAGGAATCCAAGACCTTTGCAAAATGGAATAGACTCAAGCCCTGTTTACTTATTTATTTTTTTGAGACAGAGTCTTGCTCTGTCATCAGGCTGGAGTGCCGTGGCGCAATCTCGGCTCACTGCAACCTCTACCTCCCAGGTTCGAGTGATTCTCCTGCTTCAGCCCCCCGAGTAGCTAGGACTACAGGCATGCGCCACCACGCCCAGCTAATTTTTGTATTTTTAGTAGAGATGGGGTTTCACCATGTTGGCCAGAATGGTCTTGATCTTTTGACCTTGTGATCCACCAGCCTTAGCCTCCCAAAGTGCTGGGATTACAGGCGTGAGCCTCTGCGCCTGGCCAAGCCCTGAGTTTTGAGAGTCAATGTCAGGGAGATAGTGGACAGGGAAGGCCTGAACTGTGTCCAGTGACAGGAAGAGAAAATAAGGCCCCAGGTGTAAAACAACCTTAAGTAAAGAAAACGTCAACATGGTATGGTAACCATGCATTTTATGGTCTGTGTGCCGGTGCCTTGACATCTGGGGCCTTGCTGACCTTGGGGAGACTGCCGTCCCAGGGTTTGCTGATTTCTAGAGAGTGTCAATCATTTTCCCATGAGCATGCTTTTCAAATGCAAATCAACCAAACCAGAGCTCATACCCCTAACCATATTTTTTTCTCATGGGTTCTCATACTCTGAGACACTCTCCACCTGCCCTAGTCACCCCAGACAACTAGAGTCAGCCGCTACAGCCCATAGCCCTCTGAAATTATTCAAACCAGCCAATCATAAGCCCATGTGCCCTGCCTTACCTGTTCCTTCCTGCAGAAACCACAATAAAGTCTTTTACCCACAGTCCCCTGCCCCCTCTGCCTCTGACCAGCCCTGGTACTTCCCCAGGTGGCCTCTCCTCCTGGGAACCTTGAGTAACAAATTCTCTTTTCAACAGTAGTCATCTTGTGATCTGTTGGCCTTACTCCACTTCAAATTTTTAACTAATACACTGTATTTTAAAACACACACTGATGGCCCTGGCTGAAGACAATGGCTTCAGCAGTCATGGAAACGGTTGGCTTGTGTACAGAATAGCACTTGGGAGGGGTTAATGATCTTTTGGAACCTGCCTCTGGGCTCAGTGGTTATGTTTCTGTGACTACATGTAGACACGTGAACTAAGAGAGCATCACTTGGTCCCCTGTTGTGCTATTTCATAGCCCCCTGCAGGAACGTGGACCAGCAAGGCTGTGCTCAGAGCAGACAAGTGTGGGTCTCGTGGCTAGGGGCCAGTATTCGTCAGCAACACTATTTGGTGGTGATGAAAGGCCCCAAATGGCCCCAAAGGCAACACTTCTCCTCCCACTTTGGTCAACTTTGCATGGATCAAACCTCCAGGGTGCTTGGGCAATTTGAGGGAAGAGGGGAGAAAGACTCAAGAGAAGAGTCTTAGATTTCCTTCTAGTAAAGCATGTTTGCTTAAGCAGTTAACAAGCAAGAAGAAGAGTCATGATCATAATAATATAGATCCCATTATTGTTACTCAGTGGCTAGGGCTGGAATATGGTTTTTGTTGTGGAGATTAGTAGGAGGGAGAAGCCTCAGGGAAACCTGAGAAGTGGAGAGGGGCATGGAAGGCTAAAAGATGGGGCAGGAAGGGGGCCTTGTTCAGCATCACACCTCTCTACCCAGAGCTTCTCCTTCTGTACCTTCTCTCTGCTCAGATCACAGACTTTGCAGCCCAGAAGCTGCTTCTTGACAAGTGCAGCCTGGGGCTCTGCCCCTGAGACTTGCTGCCAGGTTTGTTCTGCTTGGAGGTCCTGGGGATCCCAGACTGATGAACTTGGTCATGTCTCACAGTGTACAGAGACACCTTAGAGTGTTACAATTCCAGAAAGGCTGGCCTTTGCCCCACTGGCCCAGCACTGCAATATCACTATGCTGAATACTGAGTGTGAAGAGTACTGAGATGCTTCTTTCTACTCAAACATTATAAACATGCAGTTTCTTTCTCTAAGTAATTGCAAGCCTTCTGCTGTAATTTGTAGTGGAGGTCCCCACAGATCATTCATCTTGCTCACAGCTCTCTTCTAATTACAAGAGAAGCCCGTTCCTTGTTTTCTTTTTGATTTTCATTTGTTTTTGATTTACTAGGGGTGGATAACAGACAATGTTTTAAGAATAATGAATTCAGAGAGAATGTGAAAACTACAGGGCCTGGAACAGATCTCTCATCTTTTTTTTTTTTTTTTTTTGAGATGAAGCCTCACTCTGTCGCCCAGGCTCGAGTGCAGTGGTGCAAAAATCTCAGCTCACTGCAACCTCCGCATCCTGGGTTCAAGTGGTTCTCCTGCTTTAGCCTCCCAAGTAGCTGGGATTACAGGCGCCTGCCACCATGCCCGGCTAATTTTTGTATTTTTAGTGGAGATGAGGTTTCACCATGTTGGCCAGGCTAATTTTGAACTCCTGACCTTAAGTGATCCACCTGCCTTAGCCTCCCAAAGTGTTGGGATTACAGGCGTGAGCCACTCCACCCACTGGCTGTCTCTCATCTTTTTATTGGTATGTTTAGACTCAGTATTCAGAGGCAGAGTCATCTCATCAAAAATAAGGTGATATAAACAGAGCAGGAATCATGACCCCAAACCTCCAGTGGCTCATTCAAGTAATTAAGGAAGTGATTAGTTAGATTCTGAGATGAAAGATAAAACATGAGAAAAATGCTTTGTTACTCTTTGCATTAGGATTCTCCAGAGAGACAGAACAAATAGGAGATGGATATAGACATAGATTAGATATGGATGTAGACATAGATAGAAAGATGAGAGACGATTTATTAGGGGAATTGGCTCAAATGATTACTGAGGCTGAGAAATCCCAGAACAGGCTGTCTGCAAGCTGGAGACCTGGGAATTCTGGTAGTACAGCTCAGTACAAGTCCAAAGGCATCAGAGCCAGGAGGTGATGGTGTAGCTCTCAGTCCAAGGCCAAAAGCCTGAGAACCCAGGGGTCATTGGTGTAACTCATGGAGTCCAAAGATCAGGGAGCCTGAAGTTGTCCAAGGACAGGAGAGGGACAGTATATCCCGACTCCAGTAGATAGATGAACCCATTTGCCCTTTCTGTTTTTGTTTTCTGCAGGTCCCCAGTAGACTAGATGGTGCCTGCCCACATTGAGGGTGGATCTTCCCCACTTAGTCCTCTCAGACTCACATGCCAATCTCCTTTGAAAACACCCTCACAGACACACTCAGAAAAAAAATGCTTTACCAGATTTCTAGGTATTCCTTATTCCAGTCAAGTTAACATCAAAATTTAATTATCACACTCCCTTATTTTTGTTTTCCTAATTGTTTCATGCATGTAAATAGCTCTAAGAGAGTCCATCAAAGCCATGAAATCTCTTCCTTCCCAGAACTTGGTGGCATAGAAAGTGGTGGAGGGTGGTGTCACAATGCAGATGAAATACGGACCCATGTAAATAAAGACCTGTAGTCTGCCACTGCTACAGAGGCTCCACTTCATTGTGGGATGTAAGATGCAGGTGCAGACTGAAATAGGGAAACCCTGAGCCAGAGGAGGAGACAGTGATTTGGGCCTCCATATGCTCTGCGGGATATAGATCCTGAGCTCCACTGGCCCCCATTCCAAACTTAGGAGGCTTCCTGCTTTGGCTGCCATTCAGGGACAAATTCATGAAGACTTCCTCATAGTTCTTCCTCATAGCTCTTCCTCCCAAGGCAAATCCATGGACACCCTCCCCTCTGCCTCCCCTCCCAATTGGTGGAGGCTAGGGGAATGGATCTAAAGCAGGAGGGACCTCAAATCTGATAGTTATTCAGGTCTTACTGGAGCTTCCAGAGAGCTGGGCCTTGGGATCTTCATTTATAAAATGAGGGGTTTGCACCAGGCAGTCCCTGCCAGCTCAGATTCTGCAAACATAGTTTCCTTTACCTATTTATTTCTAAAGTAATGTGTGGGCCTGCACAATGGCTCACACCTGTAATCCCAGCACTTTGGGAGACCAAGCAGGAGGATCACGTGAGGTCAGGAGTTCAAGACCAGGCTGGCAAACATGGTGAAACCCTGTCTCTACTAAAAATACAAAAGCTAATTGGGTGTGGTGGCATGCACCTGTAGTCCCAACTACTCAGGAGGCTGAAGCAGGAAAATCGCTTGAACCCAGGAGGCGGAGGTTGCAGTGAGCTGAGATCGTGCCATTGCACTCTAGCTTGGGTAACAGAGGGAGATTCCATCTCATAATAAAATAAAATAATGTGTGCTACTTAAAAAGCCTCAAATAATGCAATGTATATAAAATCCCTTCATGTGTTTTGAGCTGTGACAATGCAAATATGAAGAATGAGTAGGGCTCATTTGACTATGTCTATGACTATGTCTATTTGACTGTGTCTCCATTTGACTGGGACAATTTCCATTTGCACCTATTGTCTGTCAGTCATTGCTAACAACACTCCTTTTATTCTCAAAATTTCCCAGTTGAATGATTATTTATATGGACCACACAAGCATGGATAGCCCTGGGTGTGGTGCTATGCCATGGCTGGCTGATGAGAGTAGTTTCCCATAACTATAGAGGACATGGGCAGAGCTTTAGTTAAATAAGAAAAAGAGACTGAATAAGCTGATTGTTATGATGTGTCAAACCCACCAAGGCCTAGAATCGTATGTGATGTCCCCAAAACCCTATGTAAAAAAGGGGGGATTCTGAGACGAGTGAATGCCCAGTTATAACCCTAAGGTAAGGGGAGAAGGAGGGGCATCTGGGGAGTCAGTGGCCCTTCTAAGACTTGTAGACATCAAACGAAGGCGATTCTCTGTGGGATTAAAAAAGTGGCAGAGAAATTCACACACACACACACACACACACACACACACCCCCCACACTACACACCATTTCTTGACCCTACCTCCCTCTCCAGTTGTCATTTTATTCTATGCTGTCCCTCATCACCTGGTTTTCTGAAAAATAACCCTGGCCTTATTGTTTCTCCTCTTTTACTTCGGTCAAGCTTCTGTGCCCACTCCTCACTCTCACCAAGATCATTAATGAAGCACTTCAGGTCCTTGTTAGTTGACCTGCCTTCTTGCAGTGTGGGATGCTGACTGCTGTCTTTTTGAAGTCTTCCTTTTCCAGCCTCTCTAGTGCTCCTTCTCAGACGTCTTTGCTCAATCCTTAGAGTTTGGGCTCCCCAGTGTTCTGCCCTCATCCCATTCAACACTTCTTCCTGCAGCTCTTGTCCACTCCAATTCAACTATTACCTACAAACTAGTGAGTTGAAATCCCTGTCTCCAGACATTTCTCATGAGTTCCATGCTTATATACCTGACTACCTTGAGACACATTCCTATAGTTTTTCCCCATGCACCCCACTTCACATGCTTAAACCTGAGATAATCAACTGCCTTCACCGTTTCCCAAGCCTATCTTGACTCTTGCATCCCTAATCTTGTGGAATCTCACTGCCATCTACCCTGTTCCCAAGGCAGGTCTATAGAAACTATCAACTTTGTTTTCCTTTTACTCCTTACATCCAAACAGTCAATAGATGCAGTCAGTTTTATGCTTTTGGCCTATATCATGCTTCTGTCCTCTTCTCCATCCCCACTTCCCTTCTTCAGGCTTCTATTACTTCCCACTTAAAACACCACATGGGCAACTTCATTGATCTCCCTGCCTCTAGCTGTGTTCCCTTTCGGTCCAACCCTGTGTACTCTGACATCAGAGCAACCTTTTGAAATCCCAAATCTGATCACTGTTGCCACTTTATTGGAGTTCCTTCCTATGTAGTTCTGTTTTCTTTGGGGTCCTGGGATGATATTGGAGAAGGCATGGATCAGACCAATAGCTATAGGAGAAATGGCACATAAAAGCCAAGGTCTTATCATAGGCTCGAGACATTCTTTATGTATTTTTTTTCCTGCACACTGTTTGGATTCACCCCATTAAGCTGAGCAAACACCAAGATCCTTTTACAATTGGAAAAAGGTCCTAAGAAGGAGACCCTGGGGTTCCAGTTAATTTGACTGTGTGGTGGCTCAAGAAGCTAGTTTGAAAGATATGTGACCTCATTTGTTTTCCTAAACTGATGAAGGGAGCCTACAGTTACATGTGAATAAGGAACTGTAGCAATGAATAAGGAACTGTAGCAGAGAGAGAACATGGCACATCCTGGTTGGACTCCAGTCTTCCAGGGTTGGGAGATGCTCCTCCCATACTGCATTCTAGCGTTTCCCTCTAAACTTCTGGATTCCATCACGTCTCGGCTAAATAGGCTTCAAAGCTTCCTTCAGGATTAAAGCAAAATTCCTGAGACTAGCACATGACATTGTACTTGGTCTGGCCTCTACCTTCCTCTCTAGTCTGCCAACTGTATCTCTTACTCCAATTATGACAAATCATTTTCAAAAGTGCCACACTTTGGTCTTGCTCCATGTTTTCTCTGCTGGGAACCTCTTTATTCTCTCAGGGCTTCTGTGCCTCATTCCTTCTTTGCTGTTTGGATGAGATTTGTTTATCCCCATCAAACCTCGTGTGACATTTGATCTCCAATATGGTGACCTTGGGAAGTGGAGCCTAGTGGGTGGTGTTTAGGTCATGGAGGGTGGGGAATGAATCCCTCATGAATGGGAGACTGAGGTGGGAAGATCACTTGAGCCCAGGAGTTCAGGACCAGCCTGGGCAGCATAAGGAAAGTCCCGTCTCTAAAAATAAAATTAAAACAGTTAGCTGGGAATGGTGGCACGTGCCTGTAGTCTTAGCTACTCAGGAGGCTGAGGTAGGAAGATCTCTTTGAGAGGTGACAATGTGCTAGCAGCCCTCACTCGCTCTCAGTGCCTCCTCGGCCTCAGTGTCCACTCTGGCCGCGCTTGAAGAGCCCTTCAGGCCACTGCTGCACTGTGGGAGCCCCTCTCTGGGCTGGCCGAGGCCAGAGCCAGCTCCCTCTGCTTGCCGGGAGGTATGGAGGGAGAGGCCTGGGAGGGAACCAGGGCTGCACGTGCGGCTCGTGGGCGAGTGCGGGTTCCGGGTGGGTGCAGGCTCAGTGCCCCGCAGTTGGAGTGGCCAACTGGTGTCGCTGGCCCAGGGCAGTGAGGGGCTTAGCACCCAGGCCAGCAGCTGCGGAGGGTGCGCCAGTTCCCTCAGCACTGCCGGCCCGCCAGCGCCATGCTCGAATTCTAGCCGGGCCTCAGCCGCCTCCACGCGGGGCAGGGCTCGGGACCTGCAGCCCGGTATGCCTGAGCCTGCCGCTCCCCCTGCCCCGGCGCCCCGTCCACCATCTTCTTCCAGGCTGTGGATGCTTTGTTCTTTTGCTCTTTGCAATAAATCTTGCTGCTGCTCACTCTGGGTCCACACTGTGTTTATGAGCTGTAACACTCACTGCGAAGGTCTGCAGCTTCACTCCTGAAGCCAGCGAGACCACGAACCCACCAGAAGGAAGAAACTCCAGACACGTCTGAACATCTGAAGGAACAAACTCTGGACGCACTATCTTTAAGAACTGTAACACTCACCGCGAGGGTCCGCGGCTTCATTCTTGAAGTCAGTGAGACCAAGAACCCACCAATTCCAGACCCATCTTGAGCCCAGAAGCTCTAGGCTGCATGGAGCTATGATTATGCCACTGCACTCCAGCCAGGGTGATTGCGTGAGATTCCATCTCTTAAAAAAAAAAAAAATGCCATGGAGGCTATGCAAGACAATGTCAAGGTGAAGGAACCATATTTTGTCACCGAAAATTCATTATCTCCTTCAATAGAAATATTTACATTGTAGCCCAGTGTATGGCTAGATTCCCTTTTCCAGTGTCCTTTGCAATTAGGTGTGTCATGTGACTTGTTTTCAACAGGTTGTGCACAGAAGATACGTAACATTTCTGCACCAAGGATTTTAAGCACTGGGTATGATATATGCTTAATTACTCTTCCTTTTTTTCCCAGCTAGGTGCAGAAAATGCCAAGACCCTAGGGGATAGTGGAATGACAAGATTGTGGGAGCTATCTGCCATCCAGAACACTTATCTTGAACTGTTGTGGGAACAAGAAACAAACATCTGTTGTATTAGCAACATGGTACATTATGTAGCCTATTAGTTATAGCATCTTGGTCTACTCTAGGTAATGTAGAAAGCTATTTAAAGTTGTTGTTGGTGATAAAATGGTAGTAAGAATTGGTTGGCAGGGGTGAGACTGATAGAGGATATGGTGATAGTTTGAGATGGCTGAATCCACAAGACTGATTAAGTGACTCCATGCAGAGGGTGAAGGAGAAGGAAAACGTGATGATGACTCTAAGGTTTTGCATGGGTGATTGGTGATATCATTCACTAAGGAAGCGAATCTGTCAAGGAGGGTGGGAGACAAAGAACAGAAGCAGTCAGGGAGTGGGAAAAGGGCAGTCATGATGTGGTTGAGGTTGAGGTGTCAGTAGAAAATCTATATGGAAAACTCTGGTTTGCAGGTGAATGTTTATATGTGGAGGTCAGGACAATGGGGTCTAAGCTGAAACACAGGTGTTGATGAGGTAATGACATATAGATGATAATGGTAACAATTGGAGCATCCAGGAAGACTTAGTGGGCCAGAAGCAGACCAACAGCTGACCATGAAGGAAAATCAACATTCTAAGAGGGGAGAGCCTTAAAATACCTAGACATAAGCCTGAAAAGGCCCATGTGACAAAAGACCCGAAAAATTCACATAAATTTGAGACATACAAGTCTCAAATAAATGGAGACATTTATCATGTTTGTAAATTGGGATATCAAGATTGCAAAGAGATTGATTCTCCTAAAGTGATGTATAAAATCAATGCAAGCATAATACAAATTATAACATGACTTTTTCATGGAATTTGGCGAAGCCATTCTAAAATCCATGTAAAACAGTAAGTATGTAAGAGAGGCCAAGACAATTTTCAAAACAAAAAAAATCCAGAGTGTGTATGTGTGAGAATTGTGTGTGGGGAAGGGATGGGGGGACCATAGCCCACTAGGTGTGAATGTGTTACAAAGCCAGAATGACTAGGACGGTGGCATAGTGGGGGATTAGACAAATGGACATAGGGCCCAGACATACATGAATATATCTAAGGGAATTTAGCATTAGGAAAATGTTTTATTTGTGTAAACAATTTACATGCAATCACTGCTTTGAACCATTCACACAAAACCAAATTGCAGATGGTATAAAGACCTATACATAAAATAAATAAATAAATAAATAAATAAATAAATAAATAAAGGCTATGAAAGCATTGTAGGAAAAAATCAGAAGATATATACTGATAACCTTTATTTCTTTATTAGATAAGGCACAAATGCAAAAGTCAGAAAGGAAAGACATGTTATTTGGAGTACAGTAAAAAAATCTTAATGGCAAAATATATAATAGTTAAAACACATGGACAGGGAGAAACATTTGTAATATCCGTAATAAAGAACACATGCGTAGATGAAGGCTGTCTTAAAAATGCCTAAAAATAACAAGGGAAATGCAAATAGCAAAAAAGATAAATAAGCAAAGGACAGAACAGATAATTCACAGAAGTGAGATTACAAGTGGCTTAAAAGCAAATGAAAATGAACTTAATAATTGGCACACAGAGAAATGCAAATGAAAACAACGGGATGCTATTTTACAGCCATCAGAATTGCAAATATTAACAAATTTTATGCTATTTCACATTGGCAAGTAGGTGTAATAAATGAGCATATTCACAAATTGTAGTGTAAATTTGTATGTCTATCTGAAAACCATTTTGGAATATCCATTAAAATGTAAATACCCACCCTAGAGAAACACAAATGTGCACAAAAACTATACACACACGGAGAGCTCAATGCAGCTTTATTTATGATCATGAAATATTAGAAATATCTGACATGGTCATCATATGAGAAATTTTAAACTGACAGTGGAACATAGATGTCATGTAGCAGGTAAGAACAGGAAAGAAAAGAGCTTGGTTTATATTAACTGGCATTAAACAATCTTTAAGGAAAAAATTATTAACTAGAAAAAAATGTACAGTATAATTCCACTTAGAAAAAACAAGACCCAAAGCACTATATATTCCTATAGAAATATGCATTTCATCTATGTATGTGAAGGCAGAAGAAATGTCTGGAAGGAAACAAAGAAAGCATATATCCACTTAAAAGGAAGAGGCTGAGGCATGTAATGTTATTAAGAGAGTTTACTTGAGCCTAAGAGAGGACAACTGCCTGGAAGACATAGACCCAATTAACCTTGGATATGAGCTCCCTTCTGCCTTTGTTACAAGCAGGTTTTTAAAGGCAAAAAAGAGAGAGATGGAGTGGGCTAATACAAAGTTGTTTGTTAGGAATTTTCATTGGTTTCTAGAAATAACGTTGATTAGTGATACACTGCTAAGTTACGGTGTGGGTTATAGTGTCCAGTGCAGCATTATTAGGTTAATTTATAGTAATTTGTGACAACAGCAAGCAGTTTCAACAGAAGAATACATAGCTCCAAGGGCAGAGTGGGACACAGTTGCTGTCTCATTTTAATGTCTCTCTGGGCCTGATATTTTGTTTTAATTGTATAAATTTAAGGAGTACAAGTGCAGTTTTGTTACATGAATATATTGTATAGTGGTGAAGTCTGGACTTCTAGTGTAGCCATCACCTGAATCATGTCCGTGGTACTAATTGAGTAATTTCTCACCCCTCACCCACTCTCCCACTCTTCTGAGACACTAGGGCCTATTAGTCCACACTCTACATCCATGTGTGCACATTGTTTATTAATAGCTCCCACCTTTATAAGTGAGAACATGTGTTGTTTGGCTTTCTGTTTGTAAGTTGTTTCACTTAAAAATAAATGGCCTCGGCCGGGCCCGGTGGCTCACACCTGTAATCTCAGCACTTTGGGAGGCCGAGGTGGGCAGATCACCTGAGGTCAGGAGTTTGAGACCAGCCTGGCCAACATGGTGAAACCCCATCTCTACAAAAATACAAAATTAGCCGGACATGATGGCAGGTGCCTGTAATCTCAGCTACTGGGGAGGCTGAGGTGGAGAATCACTTGAACCTTGGAGGTGGAGGTTGCAGTGAGCAGAGATTGTGCCACAGCACTCCAACCTGGGCAACAGAGCAAGACTGCTTCTCAAAATAAATAAATAAATGGCCTCCAGTTCCATCCATGTTGTTGCCAAAAAAATTCACATGACTTTATTCTTTTTTATTGCTGAATAGTATTCCATTGTGTATATATACCACATTTTCTTCATCCAGCCATTTGTTGAGGACACAGTTTGATTCTGTATCATTGCTGGTCCTGATCATTTAAAAGGACTCACATTCCTCAAATGAAAATTATTTTTTCAGCTGATACCAGTGGTTGTCTCTGGGGATGGACCTGGGCAATTTATATGGCTTGTTAAGGAGAACTGTACCCTTATCTGCAATGTTTAACTTGTACACTTATAGAAATGTATTAATTATATAATTTAAAATTCATCACTTAATATGTGGGTAGAGAAAAGGCAGCATGTGAAGGAGACAGAGCAGAAGCAGATGGGGGCAAGTGGGAGGACAAGTGCTGAGGTAGAGCTTCAAGAAAGAGAAGGGAACCAGCAAGTGCTTCTGGCAGGGAGGGCCAGGTGAGGGGACTCAAAGTGATCCTCAGTTCTGGCAGCTGTGTGCTCACTGGAGACTTTAGCAGGAATTCTTTCCATGGAATATAAAGAATGTAAACCATAAATAAAGTCCTAAGTCCCTCCAATCAAATAAACAAACTCCCTCTGGGCCAAGGGTATCCCAGAGAAACCTGGGAAAATTCAGAAAAACTGAATTCCCATGGGTCATGACAGGAAGTGAGGTTAGACATGCCTCGTTATACCCCTCCTATTTGGAGTTTAGGCACAATGGACCAGCATTGACATTAAAACAGCGATCATAGGACAGGCAAAACAGACTCTTTGAGGCAATAAGATATAGCATATCCAACCTGACTCTGCTATAGCATCACATGACAGATAGCAGACCCTGAAAAAAAATCAAAGTAGTTTATCCTAACAGATATTTCTTTGACATATTTTTAAATGGCCCTGCAAAGTTGTCTTTTGTGGGGAACATTTTGCATCTGTAGGGAATCTCCATTAATGCAGCCAGGCCTTCCCCTGATCTAGGAGAGATTAACTGAAAGTCTGATACCTTCAGGGTCTGAAAAGAGACAGTTACCATCTATTCTCTCTGAAGCTTGCCACCTATGAGGCTTCATCTACATAACAAAAACCTTGGCCTCTACAATCCCCCTTATCTTAATTCAAGCATTTCTTTCTACTGACTTCAAGTCTTTAGATGAAGCCTAACTCTTTCAACCAATTGCCAATCAGAAAAATCTTTGAATCTACCTGTGACCTATAAGCCCCCACTTCAAGATATTCCACCTCTCTAGGCTAAACCAATGTACACCTTCCATGTATTGATTTGTGGTTTTACCCGCAATTTGTGTCTCCCTAAAATGTGTAAAACCAAACTGTATCCTGACTGTGAGAGGCGTTTGAACCAGAGCAACTCTATCTTGAATAGGAGTTGGGTAAAATGAGGCTGAGGCCTACTGGGCTGCATTCCCAGTCGGTTAAGGCATTCTAACTCACAGCATGAGATAGGAGGTCGGCATAAGATACAGGTCATAAAGACCTTGCTGATAAAACAGGTTGCAGTAAGTAAGTGGCTAAAACCCACCAAAACCAAGATAGTAAAGAGTGTGACCTCTGGTTGTCCTCACGGCTACACTCCCACCAGCACCACGACAGTTTACAAATGCCATGACAATGTCAGGAAGTTACCCTATATGGTCTAAAAAGGGGAGTCATGAATAATCCACCCCTTGTTTAGTATATAATCAAGAAATAACCATCAAAATGGGCAATCAGCAGCCCTTGGGGCTGCTCTGTCTATGGAGGAGCTGTCAGGGCTCTGAGCCCAAGCCTGCACTTATACATCCAGATAGCCTGAGGCAACTGAAGAACCACAAAGGAAGTGAAAATGGCCAGTTCTTGCCTTAACCAATGACATTACCTTGTAAAATTCCTTTTCCTGAACAATGAGTCTCAGAAGCTCCCCCACCGAGCACCTTGTGACCCCTGCCCCTGCCCACCAGAGAACAACCCCCTTTGACTGTAATTTTCCACTACCTACCCAAATTCTATAAAACTATCCCACCCCATCTCCCTTTGCTGACTCCCGCCTGCACCCAGGTGATTAAAAAGCTTTATTGCTCACACAAACCCTGTTTGGTGGTCTCTTCACATGGATGTGCATGACAGTAGCCATTCTTTTATTCCTTTACTTTTCTAATAAACTTGCTTTCTCTTTATGAGACTTGCCCTGAATTCCTTCTTGCATGAGATCCAAGAACCCTCTCTTGGGGTCTGGATCCAGACTGCTTTCCTGTAAACTCACCACCTCAGACACACTTCCTCAGAATCTGTTGAGACTGTTCCCTGAGCCATGGTCTGTCATATTGCTCAGAATAAATCTCTTTAAAATATTTTACAGAGTTTGGTTTTCCTGTTAATATAACATAAGTCACATTGGAGGGAGTTGAAGTGAGAAAATTGAAGTAAGGAAGTAGAGATAGCAAATATAGACCACATTTCTCAAACTTTCACTGTGCAGGGAAGGAGGGAGAGATTGGAGAAGAGTCTCTGTTTTGCAAAGATGCTGAAAGTTGAATGCCCTGAGGAGAAGGAGCTGATGGAAAATTGTGTCACGTGTGTCCGTGTGAAGAGACCACCAAACAGGCTTTGCGTGAGCAATAAGTCTTTTTAATCACCTGGGTGCAGGCGGGCTGAGTCTGAAAAGAGAGTCAGTGAAGGGAGACAGGGGTGGGGCTGTTTTATAGGATTTGTGTAGGTAATGGAAAATTACAGTCAAAGGGGGTTGTTCTCTGGTGGGCAGGGGCAGGGGTCACAAGGTGCTCAGTGGGGGAGGTTCTGAGCCAGGAGAAGGAATTTCACAAGGTTAATTGCTCAGTTAAGGTGGAGCAGGAACAAATCACAATGGTGGAATGTCATCAGTTAAGCCAGGAACTGGTCATTTTCACTTCTTTTGTGATTCTTCACTTGCTTCAGGCTGTCTGGATGTATACGTGCAGGTCACAGGGGATATGATGGCTTAGCCTGGGCTCAGAGGCCTGACAAAGTGGGCATGGGAAAGAGGGGGTTAACTGGCAAAATAGGGTCATGCGCGAACCCTGCGGGCCTGGGGAGATTGACAAGAAGGGGCAGCCTCCTCTGACAAGAGAGCAAAGAAAGGAAGGACAGGGTCAGTGACATTAGCTTTGTAAGGATACGGAGTTGAAAGTTTGTGAAGTAAATCCAGGCAAGATTTTCCACCAAAAAACTGTACAATGGAGGAGATAGAATTTCAATATTTACATGAAGATTCACTATTAAGACATTACTTTACAGGTATATAAAATTATATTATCATGGGTGAGTGATGACTATTGGGCTGCTGGTATAGGGGTAAAAGAATTTACCAAGACAGTTGTAAGTAAAGAAAGGCAGATTTATTAGAGAAAGAATGAAAATATATTGTGAGGAGGTAACGGGCAGACCAACAGAAGAGGAGCTGACTGCAAGGAAACAACGGCTTGCAGGGAATTTTATAGGGTGGCTCTTAGGGTGCAGAGTGCTACCTGCAGTACTGGTAACATCTGAGACAGCACTCCTTTCGCGGGGGCACTAGCTGCGGGGGGTCTGTTCCTGCAGACCCCTGTTGGCGATGGATGAATAAAGTACACTGACACACAGGTATTCTGCTTTGCCAGTCCAGCTGAGGGTGCCAGCCACTTACAAGCTCCAAGCTGAGTTCTGTAAACAGTTGCGACTTGCCCCATCAGATAGTGAGGCTCGCATTTATTCACTAAGACTAATTAACCAAAGTTGTGAGTAAACACCAGTAGAGGGTAAAGATTAAAGGCCAGGTTCCCAGGCCTGAAGCAAACACCATTTGCGGGTAATAAACTTCTGCCCACCCCCGAGCAGGAGGCAGGAAAGTACCTGCAGTAGGACAAAGGTCAGTCTTAAGCCCATATAAGTAAACAGGTTAGTAAGATAAACTTCCCACATTCCCTTGTACTTGCACCCTAATCTTTCTGGCTCCTATAAAGAGACCCTGGCTGCCTTCAGCCAAGCAATCTGAAGCTACGCAAACTCAGGCCTTCCAAGAGAGTTTTGTGTCTATTTCTATAGCTATCTCTAATATTTTTCCTACCAGCCTGATTGAACCCCAACAAACACCAAGGTTGCAGTGAGCTAACTTGCAATGGTGATATCTGGGTGCAGGAAGATTGTGAGTTATTTGTGCAGGTGGGCTATGTGTCCTGAACCATGAAGTAAAGGAGGCTTATAGCTTATCTGCCTTTTCTTTCTGCTTTCCCTTAGTCATACCAGACTAACTCTTTTTCCCTAATTAGGATTCCACATATATGTGAGGAGCTTCAACTGCTTAACTTGTAAATTACAGATGATTCAAGTTCATCACGTAATGACTGACTACCCTCTATCTTTTAAGCAGAATGCTAAACACTAAAAAGGTGAAGATGCATAAGATGTTGCTGAAATATTTTCTGGTTACAAAAGCAATTCACAATCATTGAAGAGCATTTAAAATATGGAAAGCTACAATGTAAAAAACAGAAATCATCCAAAATCTCAGTTCTCAAAAAAGAAAACTTGATATTTTTCTTTCTGTGTTTTTTATGCACATACATTTTTTTCTAATAAGATAAGATGACATTATACTTAGAAATTTCCATCCTAATTTCCCCTCCATGTTGTTAACTATTTTTGGAAATCCCATTTTAATTTCTGGATAATTATGCATCATACAGATGCATCATAATTTATTGAGTAAGCATGATCTTAACGAAATACACAATATCTACTTAAATTCAACATGAGGAGCTTATGCTGTAATACTCCATAAAAAGTAAGAATTAGAAAATTGAAGTAAAGAATCAGCTGGTCAGCCAGTAAATATTGGCCCTATACTTTATGCTAATATTTCTTCACATTTTTCCTATTATTTTTTGACCAAAACAATACCCAAATTCTGTAAAATATTTAAAGGGGGTTTATTCTGAGCCAATATGAGTGACCATGGTCTGGGGAACAGCCCCAAGAGGTCCTGAGAAAGTGTACCCAAGGCAGCTGGATTACTGTTTGGTTTTATACATTTTAGGGAGACAGGAATTGTAAGCAAAAATAATAAATCAATACATGGAAGGTATACATTGGTTTGGCCTGAAAAGGAAGGACATCTTGAAGTGGAGGGATACTTCCAGGTCATAGGTGAATTCAAAGATTTTCTGATTGGCAATTGGTTGAAAGAGTTAGGCTTCATCTAAAGACTTGAAGTCAGTGAAAAGAAATGCTTGAATTAAGATAAGGGAGGTTGTGGAGGCCAAGTTTCTTGTTATGCAGAGGAGGGCTCATAGGTAGCAGGCTTCAGAGAGAATAGATGGTAACTGTCTATTTTCAGACCCCCTAAAGTATCAGACTTTCAGTTAATCTCTCCTAGATCAAGGAAAGGCCTGACTGCATTAATGGAGATTCCCTGCAGATGCAAAATGTTCCCCACAAAAGACAACTTTGCAGGGCCATTTAAAAATATGTCAAAGAAATATCTGTTAGGGTAAACTACTTTGATTTTTTTTCAGGGTCTGCTATCTGTCATGTGATGCTATAGCACAGTCAGGTTGGATGTGCTGTATCTTATTACCACAAAGAGTCTGTTTTGCCAGTTGTATGATCGCTGTTTTAACGTTAATGCTGGTCAGATGTGCCTAAACTCCAAGAATGAGAGACTATAACAGGGCATGTCTAACTTCTCCTTCCCATCATGACCAGAAATTCAGCTTTCCACGTTTCTCTGGGATCCCCTTAGCCAAGAGGGGATCCATGCATTTGGTTGGAGGGCTTAGAATTTTATTTTCGGTTTACATATCTTTTCTGTAAAGTAAAACATAAATTCTTTAAATCTATTGGTCTGGTCATAATCTTTCTGTTTTCCTATTGACTGATGTAGAAAAAGAATTAGAGAAGTAAAAATGCAAAATGTATACCTCCACAAGTCCTTGTCTGCACAGTACCCATCCATATTAAGCAGGGCTGGCTATGGAATTTGTAGGGTCCAGGGCAAAGAAAAAAAATGAAAGAAAGAAAGTACCAGTAAAGGTACTAAAATACACATTTCTTTTCTTTCTTCCACAGTTTCTGTCTCTCGAGTTGTTCTGGTATTTAAAAATTTGTCATTTAATGATGTTCTAAGTAATAAAAATTATGTTATTAGCATTAATTTTACCATTCATATTTTTGTTGTTGAATGCTAGTTTTAAATGCAAATGTAACAGCATTTAACTGATATGCAAAATCACCAAGATTACACAATTCATATTTCTTAGCTCATATATGCATATGTATTGAGGGAAATAAAAATACTTCATCTGCAAAAATACTTTTTTGACACATTTTGAGATGACTATTCAGAGAGACTGCAAAAAAGAAATAAAATCACCTTTGCAAAAATTGTGATAGTGAAAAAATTATGGCAGTGAAAAAATTAAGACAGTGAAAGAGATCTGACCTAACCAACTCCATCTTGTTCCAACCTCCAAGCTGCCCTTGTTCATCCCCAGGCATAGGCAGAACTACCTTTGGGAGGAACTTAGTTTATAGTTTAACTTTGAAACAAAGAGGACAGCCATTGCCTGAAACAAATCTTCTTTCCTGGGGACTAGACTGCCTTTGTAGGACTAACAAATTAGCCACAAGATTTGCAACTTCACCAATTACTGCTGAAGATAAGTCACTAGTGTAGAACCTAAGATTGGCCTTTTGAGATGTCTTTTCAGGTTTTAGCATTTCTGACTACTGATGGGTCCACCCAGACTCATTAACCTGTCCTGTGGCCCCACCCAGAAGTGGATTCAGTGCACACAAGGACCATTTCCCACACCCCTGTGATTACACCCCATCCAATCAGCAGCACCCATTCCCTAGGCACCACCTCCCCCCAAACTATGCTTGAAAAACCCTAGCCTTCAAATTTTCAGAGACTGATTTGAGTAATAAAACTCCAGTCTCCCAATTCAGCCAGCTCTGCATGAACTAAGCTTTTTCTCTATAGCAATTCCTCTGTCTTGATAAATCAGTTCTATCTGGGCAGTGGGCAAAATGAACCCGTCAGGTGGTTACAGAAGTAGCCTTGAAAAGCTGTTTTCTGTGGGGGATATTAGCCTCTTTAGAGAATCTGCATTGATGGCACCAGGCTAGGAAAGATTATCTGGGAATCTGACACTTTAAAAGGTCTGAAAGAAACATTTAGCATCTCTTCTCTCTGAGAGCTGTTACCTGTGAGATCTACCTGTTATCCACATAGCAAGAGCACCTTTGCCAGCCACATCTCATCCTCTCTCCCTCTCATAACCTGTTTCACCACCATAACCTGATTTGCTAAGCTCCAATCCCCTATTTTTTCCTGTAACCTCAAGATGGCATAAAAGCATCAACTATATGCCCATTTCCTTGAGTTCTTTCATTTTGTAGGGCTCTTCTGCATGTTAATTACCTTTCCTCCTATTAATCTGCTTTTTTTTTCTGTTCAATTTTCAGCCAATCTTCAGGGGGTGTTTGCCCTTCACAAACAGTATTTTGTTCTTAGCAGAACAGTAAAAACTGCACAAACCTTACTCAAATGTTTCTATGTCGCTTCTGAATAAGTATAATTGCTATCAGCACTCTTCACTTTTGGCTTACTGATGAGCAAGGAAGGACAGAAAGAAAAAGAGACTATAGTTGCCCTATCTTTCTTTTTCCTTCTACGTCATTTTCAGCATAAGTGGTTGGCTAATATAGGGAAGTTATTACACAAGTAAGAAAGATTATAAGAGGATTTCTTGGTCATCTGGGTTTCTTAGAACTCCATTGTCTTCTTTCTATGTTCAAAGCAAGCTCTGATTTGAACAGAAAGCATGGCTTCTCATGGCTGTCATAGTCTTTACTTACTCAGGCATGGACATAACATATTTACTGCTTTGAGTCTCCCTGATTCCCACGAATTCCGGGTCCACTAGCATTCTGTACTCATGGGACCTTGGGAATGCTACATGTGAATGGGGTGGCAAGGAATAGGGGTGGACATGAATATCTCCTGCTCATATGCATGCTCCATTAACCCTCCACTTTACTTCCAGACACCAGCTGAAAGACAAAATTATTAGGAGTTTCTAGATGATGGCTAACAGTAGAGCAGTAAGCCAAGAAGCGGGCTTGTATTAGTCCATTCTTATGCTGCTAATAAAGACATACCCAATACTAGGTAATTTATAAAGGAAAGAGGTTTAATTGGCTCACAGTTCAGCATGGCTGGGGAGACCTCAGGAAATTTACAATCATGGCAGAAGGGGAAGCAAACATGTCCTTCTTCAAGATGGCAGGAAAGAGAGGAATGAGAGCCAGGTGAAGGGGGAAGCCTCTTAGAAAACCATCAGCTCTTGTGATAACTTACTATCACGACAACGGTTGGAGGAAACCACCCCCACGATGCAATTATCTCCACCTGGTCCCTCCCACGACACATGGGGATTATGGGAACTACAATTAAAGATGATATTTGTGTGGGGACAGAGCCAAACCATATCAGGGGCTCCTCTGAACATGAGCACTGGACAACTGTACAGGTCACACGCTGATGAAGCCAGCCCTGATGTTAAGGCATGGATGCTGGCCAGGCCTGTCTTGATCATGTGTTTGCTCAGACTAAAAGCAGGTTTACTGTGAAGCTAGCAAACCTTAAGCTTCAGAGACTCTCATTTGCCCAAGAGCTCACCAGCAGGGAGCCGAAGGGAGCCACAGAATATTCTGGGTGGAAAGGAAAAGCCAGGGTGAAATGAGGAGGCATTTCTCTGTAGATTTCTGGCAAATCTAAAGAGATCTGAGGAGAAAAGGGCCTGGAATTTCTAAATTCCAGTAATTTCTTATGAATTCTTTATACATTCTTTAAAAAGTCACTTTCGAACTCAATTTTGTAATTTTTTTCTTAAAGAGATGTCCTAAATGATATTAGCTTCAGGCCTCACAATACCTAGATCCATTGCTGTGCTTAGCTAGGTAGTGAAAACATATTTGACTAATTTGTTTGTTCTCTTCCTGCTAATCAAAAATCCAAACTGCAGGAGCCCTGCGTTTCATTAACTTTACACCTGCTGCACTTGCCCTCTAGACACAAAACAACATTTTATTCCCATTCAAGGAATACCCTGCTCCTCTCCTCCCTCATGCCACCATTTCATTTCCACCAGGGGTCCACATTTGCCACTGAAGCCTGTCGCCATTCCTGTAATGATAGCACCACTGTTTACCTCCGTAACACACACCATGTTTACAAGATTGTTCCTGAGTGCCATGGGGCCAAAATTAGCTATTTTTCCAGGGGAAAAGACTTCAAACTCTTTATCTTTAGGAAATCCAAAATCTATTTAGCTAGAACAACCTAGGAAATTTAGTAAGTTTATGAACATTGGCATCAAGTATTAAAAACAGAAACAAGACCTTCACTAGGTAAATAACCAGCTTCACTAAGCAGTGAGTCAACACAACTTTGGACCTACTGAATGTGACAAATGAGACCTAGGTAGGGCTGTCAAAGAGAAATGGGCAGAAATGGAAGTCTAGAAGCCACCCAGAAGGCAGAGGGTAGGGTGGGTCTGGTGAATTTCAAAAAGAGCTCAGAAATCTGTTGGATCAAATATTAGACATACAGGTCGATATCAATTTTGATTCTTTAAATCTGTCTACCTGTGGCAAAAATTCCAGGCAGCTGGGAAGGGACAGAGAGACATAATCTAGTCTCTGATGAAAGGAAGAGGCAGGAAATAGTTAAGTTGGTCTAGTATGATCACACTTTCAACAAAACAAGAAGGATTTCTCAGGAACACTGGCAACTGAATTTTGATTTAATGATTTGGACATTTAAGTTTGTAATCTTACCAAAACAGAGCACTGAGGTATATGGAATTTGAGCCCCAACTTCCCACACCTATAGTTGTATTGTAGGTTTACAACCTCACTGTGGTTTCAAGGTAGGGAGAGTGTACTTCCGTACCACTTAACTTTGAATCTCGCCATTTGACTTCCTTTGGCCAGTAAGATGTTGGTGAACATGGTTCAGACAGAGATATTCAGATATGTTTGTGCCTTTGGGCTTATATCCACACAGCGTGGTAGGCTGTCAAGAGCAGAACATGCTCCAAGTTGTTCCTTGACCTCCGCTTGTGTCTGAGAGGGAGGCACATGGAGCCAACCACATGTCCTGGGCGGTTCCTAAATTAAGAGGCATGAGAGGCATGTGGAGCCACACTAAACCCTTACGAGCCTGGAGTCAAGCCAAGCTCAACTAAATTGCACTCAACCCACAGACCTGAAACTACACATTTTGGCTTTTTCAGCCAATGAGTGTTGAGTATTTTTATGCATCATTATTGTGGAACTTGCTGACTAATACTGAAAGTGGGGTACTGCCATAACAAGAACCCAAATTTCTGGAATTAGTTTTGATAATAAGAGGCAGAAATCAAGCCAACTGCCATGGAAGGCTAAACAATGGTAACCCACACACCACGTAGTGGAAAAGTATTTGGTAAAACTACTTGCCTTTGGGACTCTGGAAAAAGAAAACGTACCAAAAAACTTTTAGTTTTGGGTGAGGAAGTATGAAGGAAGAATGTTGAAAGCAGAAACTGGTTGCTACTAGATGTGCTTCGTAAGGTACTGCAGGTAAGAAGAGAGAAACTCAGAAAAGAACCAGTCAGTTTGCAAACAGAACTGAGAAGGATATTAGGGAGTTCAGAAATTGCAGGGCAGAGTTACACAATGAAGTTGTTTCTTACAAAATAAAAGATGTGGCCATTATAACAGAGCCTCAGGGCACAGACCAAACCCAAAGTGCTGCTAATATGACACAGCCTTGGAGTGAAAAGAGTGTCAAGGGTAACAGCCTTTGTTAAGACATCTGAAAAGGCTTAAGATAGCAGCTAGTAGATCTCTTCAGGTGGGCAAAGAGGCTCTTAGAAAAGGTTATAAGACTTGTTCCTATAGAAGTCTGATGTCTCAAAAGTACCCATAATTAAGGCTAGAGATGGCATAGCTTGAAAGGCATTATGGCTGTCCCCTTTCCCAAATGGAGTTGACTAAAATCACTTTCATAGAAAATCCACATTTGTGAGAGAGCTCTATTGGCAAAAACCCTGCCAGCCTGATGAAAAGAGACGAAGACTGTTAGAGATGTAAAAAGACCTCTTGGGCAGGTGCTCACACCTCTAATCCTAGTGCTTTGGGAGGCTGAGGCAGGAGAATTGCTTGAGGCCAGGAGTTGGAGACCAGCCTTGAGCAACATAGTGAGACCCTATCCCTACAAATTTTTTTTTTAAATTAGCCAAGCATGGTGGCACACACCTGTAGTCCCAGATACTTGCGAGGCTGAGATGGGAGTATAATTTGAGCCCAGGAGTTCCAGGTAAAAGTGAGCTATGATTGTGTCACTGCACTATAGCTTCGGCAACAGGGCAAGACCACGTCTAAAAAATAAAGAACTTTGCCCTCCAATTTTCTTTCTTCTTAAAATTTATTTATTTATTTTACAAAAGCATCAAGTTAGTGAAAATTTTGTTAAAGTTATTTGTTTATTTTTACAAAATGCCTTGCAACTTTCTATAGTCAGAAAGCCTATACATATCTATAATATATACCTATTGATATATTTACATATAAATACATATGTATAAATATGAATGTTTTATATGTTACATAAACATATAAACTATATACTTATATATTATATATAGTATATATTAAATATATATTACACATATATATTTGTATATAAAATCTGGACCTCATGAGGATCAGATTTGTTGTCAAATGCTGCAATTGGATGAGACTTTTGTGGGTCTAATGATGGAAGTGAGTGCATTTTGAATGTGGGGGTATATGTTAATAATTGGGACCTATAGGGCAGACCATGGTAAATTAAATTGCTGGTCCCAATTCTTCACTCCATGGTGGCAATGTCTTATATCTACACACTTGCCATCACCATGGCCTCTAAGAGGATGGATACACTTCCCTGCGTCTTGACTTTAGTCTTTGGCATGTGGCTTGCCTTGGCCAGTGAGATGATCATTGAAAAAATGTGAGCAGGCATTTGCTCCTATGGTTAGACTTTTACTCGTGTGCTCCAGTCAAAAACATTCCCAAAGTGAACACTTTAGCTGCTCCCTTAGACTGGGCCCAGGACTGAAACCCATGGAGCAGATTATATGCACCGGGATCCGCTGGGTTTAGAGGTATGAGACACTCCACGCCTGAGCTCAGGATGGAGAAAACCTGAGTGCACTAGAAGCCTGGTGCTCAGAACTGAGAGCTCCAAGGCAGGAGTCCAGCCTATCCCAACCTGCTGACCTTTGATTATGTGAAGAAATGAGAATTTTTTAAGCCACTGAGTTTTGGGTGTTTTGTTATCCAACATTGCTGCCATAATAGCTTAATAATACAAGTAACATTAGAGTACTATATCAAAGCTGTTTTTTAGACTAATGGCTTTAATTTCAGCGTGAGTAGCATTATTACAGAAGCATCACACTTCCAAACCCTGGTCACCAGAGTGCCCAATCTTTTGGCTTCCCTGATTCGCATGGAAGGAGAGGAATTGTCTTGGGCCACACATAAAATACACTTACACTAACGATAGCTGATGCACACACACCCAAAAAATGGCAAAACAGTCTCATAATGTTTTAAGAACGTTTACGAATTTGTGTTGGGCCACATGTGGCCCGTGGGCCATGGGTTGGACAAGCTTGGTCTAGAAGCTTTCATAAGTATCTGGAATTTCTCTGTTTGGGAATTACTATCAAAAGAAGACATGTGGCTGTATCACTAAAGTCTGTTTCAAGTCAGAAACACGAACACAAATTATCCCAACCTGAGGAAAATTGAGATGACCTTTGCTTGTTCTTTTCCTCCGTGAGGTTTCTCTCCCAGCACATGCAGCCGGATGGTATTTGGCGCAGACAATGCAAGTGGCAACCCAGATATTAACAAAAGACAGAAAGTATTAAGCACTTAACACTAAGTTGTAGGTTCCACCAGCTTTGGTGACTGGTTACCTCTTTGAAGGCATGGTTGAGAAGCCCCAATTGCAGCTGTGCTGGTAGGACTTTTTGTTAATCATGGTTTTGATTTCCACAGGCTTTTTCTCTTTTTCTCTCTCATTTTTCCTTTTTCTAAGCAACCTGTTTTTATTTTATAGGTGCAATATCTTTCTTGTTTCTCTGGGTATTCATTATCATTTGTTTTGTCATTTAAGTTTTCTTTTGTCTGTGCTGTCTCTGCTTTCTCCAAGTTACTTTTCTGAGGCTGCTGTGTTGGTTTTTCTCCTTTTTGTTTGAGGCTTTCTTCAAATGCTGTGGTCCTTAACTGTCCACTCCTGTATAAGAGTGAGGCACTAAAAGGCTGATTGGAAGCTCTATGTGTTTGATGGGACTGATTGACTAGTGGGCTTTCTTCCCGGGATCACCTGGGATGATGGGTCAGTGAACTGAACTTTTCACTGGGATATCATTAAATGACAGTAGGTGGAGACTTTTTCTCCACAGAAGACCATTCAGTTTCTCCAGAGAGGAGTTTTCAACATCTTGCCTGGGAGAGTATGTTCTGGCCTGTGTGTCATCATGGAGCAGGGTTAGAGGAAGCAAGTTGATGTGCTCTGGGTTCAATATAGAGATACTCACTGTTCCACCTGCAGTTTCACAGTCTCACCCCACATCCCTCTCCACCCAGTGTCACAGAGTTCTAGATTTCTTCAGTTAAGTTTTTCTAGAAAATGAACCTCTGTTCCCTTGCAGGGAAGAAGAAGGAAAGTTTCTGACAGTAGAGGTTTGAGGAGGGCTAACAGCCCTGGGTACAACCCAAGTTCCCTGTTTTCAGCCTTTTTTGCCCCACATGGCACCTCTGGCTAATGAGCCTGTAGGGCCTTCTGGGGAACCCGCAGCCTCACTCCCATGGGACCTCCTTGCTGAAAGGACTGACGTGTGGCTCACTCCATCTCCAATTATCCAAACTTTTTCAAAATTCCAAAAGTAAGTTTGACTCTTTCATATGCTTCTGTCACCTCTCTTATTATTTTTGCTCTTTTGGGATAATAATTTTGAACATTCTCTTTCATTTACTTCTAGCAGGGCTTTGGCAAAGAAAGGACCTAAACATCCATGGTCTGTTTGCCATATTGAACCAGAAGTCAATTTTCAACTTTTCACATATTCTGTGAAATTCCTAGTACAATAATATATATAAAATAACCACTCAGAATAAACTTGTCTACAAACATAGGTATGAAAACATGAACATAGCCCTATAGGTTTGTGCAGCTGTGTGTATGCATGTATGTGTGGAAGTATATCTCCTCTAAGTAGTGCCTGGGCTCATCAGGCCATATACATTTATGGAAAAATTGTAATAACTGCAAACTTCCATATATTCAGTAACTCAAGACCATTTTCAAAGTGACTCCTAGTTATTTGTTTCTAGCATTTTAGTTAAGTGTGATATGTGCCTGGAAGCAACAGTCTTTCCTATAACCACTATGAGACATGCAGTGTTCCACTGCCCTGTCTGCTGTTCACCACGGCCGCTGTGTTCCAATTAAGAGAAGCCAAGAAAATGATCTCATGATGCTTCCCAAATGGTCAACCACTGGGGTGCTGGACCACTTCTGGGTTCTATGCAGGCATGTACAGAAATGCCCTCTTTTCATCTCCATGCCCTATTTTATGTTTTTGTTGTTCTTGTTGTTGTTTTGTTTGTTTGTTTTTTGAGATGGGATCTCCTCTGTCGCCCAGGCTGGAGTGCAGTGGCGCAATCTTAGCTCACTGCAACCTCTGCCTCCCAGGTTCAAGCTATTCTCTTGTCTCAGCCTCCTGAGTAGCTGGGATTAGAGGTGCACGCCACCATGCCCAGCTAGTTTTTGTATTTTTAGTAGAGACAGGGTTTCACCGTGTTGGTCAGGCTGGTCTCAAACTCCTGAACTCATGATTTGCCCGCCTCGGCCTCCCAAAGTGCTGGGATTACAGGCGTGAGCCACCATACACGGCCCCTATTTTATTTTATATAGACTTCAAGTCATCACTGCTTATGCCTGGAGTCTTAAATCATGTATATGAGAACATTCCGTCTGTCTCAGCCTTTACCTAGAGTTTCCAAAAAATCTCTTATGAAAACAGTTTGCTTACCTCTGTGGCTCATCTTAATTACAGTTGCTGAAATTCAGTCCAAAGGAAGAGAGCAGATGCCATGGTTCTTGTCTCCTCTGCTGTCTTCATTCCTCTTCTCCTTCTGAGATTTACCCATTACTAAACTCTTTCACTTCCCCAGTTTTAAATAAACCCCATTGCATATGAGTGGATGCCATTGCATATGAGTGGATGAGTGGATCTAACCACCAATTAGAGGGGTGGTTATTTAAATTAGGAGAAGCTGAGCCTCCAATGAACCCTCCATATTGCTTGGAAGCATATGTGTGTATGTGTGTGTGTGTATTTGTGTGCACATACATGGGTGTTTCTTTCCAAATTGTCCTATGCTTGGGGCTGGTGGTTAAAGAGATAAAGACTTTCTTTGGTTCATAGTTTTCAGCAGTCTCTTTAGAGTGTTGAATAGTATAGTACATTTTCTAGATAACCCTTTTATTATTTAATTAAAATTTTCATGCAAGGATAAAGAAGATGATACATAACTAAAGCAAATGTGCATTCCATTTGCTGAGATTAGAGATTGACATGCCTTTGGTTTGTCCTACAAAGTCATGATTGAGCTGTGGGCACATGGTCCAGTTTCTCTTTAGTGATGACACAGTAGGGCCTATAAGAAAACTAGGTATTCTAATTCTTATGAAACCTTGGATCAATTTGAAAGAGAAATAAGAAACCAGAGGGCAAATAGGTATGATTTTCAGTGCACTGAAAACTCTAGCAAGCAAATATTGATTTCAGTGCCTGATCCACAAATGAGTATATCGATCCTATCCTTTTTGTTGAAGGTGCCAAGTTTCATTTTCTACTCAATTGACGACTATAATTTAGGAGTAGGTGGCCTGATTAAATGAGCTGGTGCAAGTCTAATGACTTACTTCTAAGATCCCATGGTATGCTCTGACTTTTGAAAAATCTCAATATCCTTTAGGCCCAGAAGGATAAGGAAATTTCATTGATTCTTTTAACAGTGTTATATTAAAACATTACCAGCAATCAAAAGGGACCTCATTCGAAAAAAATTTAAATGATGACATCCATAGGAGGCATTTTTGTTCTCCAAATTGCTGAGCTTTTTTCTCTTGCTTCTCACAGCAATAACTCTGATATTCCAAAGAGAAAAATGAAAAAATTGCTCAAACTATCTCATATTGGCCTTTCATGATATATTGTGACAGTTGTGGGGATAAAGTTGAAACTGCTTTTGCAAAATCATGGCAGTAAGAGAAAGATGACATAGTTGATTCCATCTTGCTTCTGATTTTCAAGCTGTCCTTGGTCCAACCTAATTTTGGGAGGAATTTAGTTTATAGTTTAACTTAAAAGCAAGGATGATAATAGGTCCTCCCTAAAACTGATAGCCTCCTTGTTCAGGGACTGAAAACACCTTTGTAAAACTAATGAGAGGCCACAAGATTATGGGAGGAGGAGGGATGCACTGGAATGCAGGTTCCTGATATCTTTGGAAATTGTGTCATTAGAATAGAGGGAAAACTTCCAGGATGCTAACGGAGAGATGATGCATCCATAAGGATTACTGTCCCAATATCTAGTAGAACAGGAATTAATTGCATGACCTGAACTAGTAGAAGACTGAAATAATCTTTTTATAACTTTTTGCTTAAAACGTTGCTGATTCTTGGCTCATGTCTGTAATCTTAGCACTTTGAAGGGGAGAGGCAGGTGGATTGCCTGAGCTCAGGAATTCGAGAGCAACCTGGCCAACATGACGAAACCCCCTCTCTACTAAAAATACAAAAAATTAGCCTGGCATGGTGGCATGCGCCTGTAGTCCCAGCAGCTTGGGAGTCTGAGGCATGAGAATCACTTGAACTCAGGAGGCAGAGGTTGCAGTGAGCCAGCCAAGATCACACTGCTGCACTCCAGCCTGGGTAACAGAGTGAGACCCTGCCTTAAAAAACAAAACAAAACAAAAAACAAATGTTGCTGATTCTTTTTGTTTTGTTTTGTTTTCAGAGTCAAGCAAGCTTCTTTTGAGTAATTTACAGTTTTTGACAATTGAGTAAATACTCCTGTGAGCAAAATTTGAAGCACATTTTTTCTCTCTACCTGATTTTGAGGCAGGATAGGTAGTCAAAGAAGTGACCATGTCCTCGGGACACAGCAACCATGGTGATTGTACAGTTAACACAACAAGCCTCATCATTCGTGTTGTAATAGAGCTCATTCAAGCAAAGCTATCTTCAGAAGGGACTTTCCCTTCTAGAGAGCATGAAGATTTTGATTTTACCTGTCCTCAAACTGACCCTTTGCTCATTATAATAGTAAAAATCACACCCTGGGTGGAGATTTAAGATACCAATGAGACATGCAACATATGAAAAAGCAGGTACAGCTATTGCACATGTGCACCCAGAGGACCACCCAGAACATGCTTACTAGTTACACCTGTTTCCACCTCCTTATGAATAATCATGTAAGACCCCCATAAAAGGAGTCTCCCTAGAGCTGATCTTTGTTGTCTCATCCTTACAAGCAGCCCGCCCTGAATTCTCTGTCTCAGGGTGTACTGTCTATTCTGCACCTAACTTTCAGAATACTCCTTTTCTTTGGCAATAAATTACTCTATGCTGCATTTCTTTTGCTGTGTGTCTCTTGCTTAAATTCTTTTAAACCAGAAGACAAGAACTGAGGTATCACATCAGCCATTAACAATTTCTCCAGAATTTGGAAACTATATGTGAATAATCTTAACTTATGGCAATATAGTTACTTGCAGAAGTTCAATAAGAATCAGTTTTCTTTTGTAGCAGGACACAATCGGAGAGACTGGTTATTTTACCAAGGCTATGACTGGAATGACATGTCTTCAGATTGCTTTGAGGAATTGAGGTTGACCTATACAGCCAGCAAAAGCCCTTCGAAAAAACTGGCCTCATACCTTATCCTGTACAGAGTTCCTGACCTGTGGCAACTGTAGCATGTCACTTTTTGACAGACCCCGAAACCCCAAGCTATTTTGGGACCTCAAGAAGAGAGGAACTCACCCAATTCATACAGGTATTTGGAGGCACAAATAAATCCTTGTCTGGGATCAAGAGGCTTTTAAAAGGCCTAACTTGAGATTCTTTATTAAAACAAAAAGATCCTATACAGCAAATAATTATTTTTGTTGTACTTTATGCAAATAATCAGGCCACATATAATGGGGTTGGAACTTATTTTGCAAATAAATTTGTCCTACTATGATTTGTCCTTGATAAAAATGGGTGACTGGAGAGAGAAAAATTCTGTAGGAGAAAAACTATAGTATACCTGTTATTAAATTCCAACTTTGTCCATTGTTTTTGAGTCTCTGCTGATTACCTCATACCTGATCGGTTCTTGGGGGTCATTCACCTGGATCCCCTAAGACTTCATGTCAGTTCTACAGGAGTTCCTGAAGCTAGAGTTTTCACTCTTTATGTTAAGGCTCATTATTTGTCTTACAGCCCACTGCTCACTTGAGTGCTGTCCTAAAGCTCTGGATGAGAGCTTTTTGTCATGAAGAACTTGGGACTCCAACCAGCCACCCATGAATACATACAACAACTACAAGATGGTTTCAGTCCTCTTACCCTGGGGGTGACCCGTACCCCAACTGTGCCTCCTGTCAACAGGAAGAAGTTAGAGAAATTTTCGGCCTTTTCTCATCTCCGTAGCTCACAGCTCTGGATTGAGGTGTGCTGAAGCACAAGATGGGATTTGAAAACACCTTTGCAAAATTATGACAGCAAGAGAAATATGACATTGTTGACTCTATCTTGCTTCTGACCTCCAAGCTGTCCTTGGTTATTCCCGGCTGTAGTCCAGCTACTAAATTTGGGAGGAATTTAGTTTATAGTTTAATTTGAAAGCAAAGATGATAATAGTCTCTCCCTAAAATGAACCCCCTCCTTGCTCAGGGACTGAAACTACCTTTGTAAGACTAATGAAAAGCCACAAGAATAGGATCATGGAGAAGCCTGAACTCTGCTAAGATGTAGGTATAGTTTCTATAATCCTTTACTGCTCAGGAATTGTGTGGCCAGAGGTCACAAGATTTGTGACTTCTTCAATTGCTCCTATAGATAACATCACTATTTTAGAACCTGAGATTGTTTTTTTGAGATATCTTTCAGAGTGACCCCACCCAGACTCATGACTCGCAACTGCACTGCCCCTGTGACCTCCACTCTGAAGGGGACTCAGCGCAGAAGTATTGTTTTCCAAACCCCTACGATTTTATCTCCAACCCATTAGCAACACTCATTCCTTAGCCCCCTGCCCACCAAATTTTCCATAAAGACCATAGTCTCAGAGTCTTTAGGGTGACTGATTTGAGTGGTAACTCCGGTTCTGTGTGGGCTGGCCTTCTGTAAGTTAAACTCTTTCTCTACTGCAGTGCTGTGGTCTCAGTGGATTGATTTTGCCTGTGCAGCAGGCAAGAAGAACCCATTGGGTGATTACAAAGTATTATTCAAAACAACTATTTAGCCAGAAACTAGTCTATGCTAGGTATTCAATACACATACTTTCAATATTTAGGGTGAGAAGAACATATGAAATAAAAAAAAAAATTGTTTGTATATTTCTTTACTTTATTTCAAGGTTACGAAAGCATCCCTTACAAATCAGTGGTGATTGCATTTCAGAAATCAGAGGAATGCAAAAACTTGTGGTCTCATTTGAGAATAAAGGGTGCTATTGCATCGAGAATAAAATAATGGGGTTCACATGCAAGTGCAAGAATTCAGAAGACCTTTGTTCTAAGGAGGACTCCCAACTAGGCGGTTACCAGGTTTCTTCTGTGAACTCTGTGTTGAAGTTTCCTGGTTTCATAGAGATTTTAAACTCTGGAGGTACAGGAACAGGTATGGAGGAGATTTAGAAAAGGAATCTTTTTTTTTTTTTTTTTTTAAAGAATAGCTCAACAGTTACTAGTTAATTTGGTACTTATGGTCCTGAGCTGCTGGCTGGAGGACGTGGCTTCTGCTTTTAGCTACACTTGCAGTAATAATAATGAGCTGGGTTCCAACATGGGGCACCCTCTCTGGACTCACATACATTTGTTTGAAAGTAGCAGTGGAGAGGAATGGTTGTCTCCTCCTTCGCTCTTCCTCCTCTCTGCACCATTGTAGCCCTGGGGTGTGCTCAGCAAGGTGCCTGAAGCTAAGGGAGATCAGATAGTCAGTGCTTGGGTCTGTTCCCATGGAGACCCGGCTTTTCCTGCACAGACCAGGTGGCTTTTTCTCGGCCACTGCACCAGGCACAGAGGGTGGCAGCCCACAACCCCTTCGTAGGAGCAGAGAAGCAGCAGATGGCCATGTGCTTCTCAAGGACAGAGCCTGTGGGGTTTGCCAGCCAGTTGCAAAAATGAATCTAAAGGAAAAAGAGGTTTTAGGATAAAACTGAAAAGATTAAGCTCTTTATACCAAAGCAATATGACTTTTTGGACAGAGAAAAAAGTATTGAGCTGAACATTAATGTGATGGGCAGGCTAGAAAGACCAATACAGTCTCTCAGTGTGCATCTTTGAATCCCAAGCTGCCCTGAAGTAAGGGAGAAGAAAAAGGGGTTGATTTTCCAGGGTGTATGTTTCTCATCCTTTACACACACAACAAAAACAAAAAACTTTTAAATGGAATACCCCTTCAGCCTTTTTAAATATAATTTCCAAGAAGATACAATAATTAAGATGGGTAGTTAAGAATAAAAATCATGGTGAAGAGGATAAATGCTCTTTGAGGAGGGAATAGATCAAAGGCGTATGTATCCAGAATTTAGTACTGCTAAATTTAGGAAGCTGCTTCATATCCCAACAGCAATCATGGCTCACATAGCCTTGATCTTCCAGGCTCAAGCTATACTCCCAGCTCAGCCTCCTGAGTAGTTGGGACTACAGGCATACACCACCTTGCCTGGTTAATTATTTTCATTTTTAATAGAGAAGAGAGCTTGCTCAGGCTGGTCTTGAACTCCTGAGCTCAAGCAATCCTCCTGCCTGGGCGTCTCAAAGTGCTAGGATTACAGGCATGAGCCACTGTGCCTGGCCGTGTTTTATTTTTGTAGCTATTGCAAATGAAATTGTTTTCTTGATTTCTTTTTCAGCTACTTCATTATTGGTGTATAGAAACACGACTGATTTTCGTATGTTGATTTTGTATCCTAATACAAAATACAATTGATTGATACAATTTGTCAGTTTCAGAAGTGGGGATGAAGAAAGATTGGTTAATAAGTATAAACATACAGTTAGATAGAAGGAATAAATTCTATTGTTTGATATTATAGTTAACAACAATATATTGTATATTTCAAAATAACTAGAGGAGAAAAATTAAAATGTTCCCAACACAAAGAAATGACAAATATTTGAGGTGATGGATTATATAATACTAATTACTCTGATTTGATCATTACACATTGTATGCATGTATCAAAATACCACATTACTCCATAAATATGTAACAATATTACATATCAATTAAAAACAGAGAAAGAAAGGAAGGTTTCCAGTTGAAGTCTTAAGAGAACCACCACTGATAAAGTCTTCTGAGCTCAGAGTGAGTTGACTTTGATATTACTCCCATTAGTAACATAGCTGCTTTTAGGGGAAAAGATTCTACTCCGAGCTAACTCCTGTAAGAGCATAAGCTCCCTGTGCTCAGGTAACCAGCAGCTCACACAGGACGTGGCACCTGTACGCATCTGGTAACCATCTGTGGAATGCTGACCTGGCAAGAGATCACCTGTTTTCTCTTTTGTGGGAAAGGAGTGAGGCAGGTGTGTAAAGAAGCAGTTTAGTTTAGCTATACTGAATACCTTTATGGGGGAAAATTCAGAAATCAATCCCCAGACCTGCTTCCCATTTAGCATGGCAATCCCCTCTATGGCCTCCTTACCCCCACTCTGCAATTCTAATTAATACCGCACGTTGAAACAAAACCTCACTTCTCTTAGCTTTCTAAAGCAAATGCTGCTTCTAACAGCAAACAAATCTGCTGTTTTACCAGACAACTCTCCAAACATTGGAAGGCAATGATCCTATCTGCCTTCAGTTTTCTCTTGTTGGGGGTAAACAGGCTACTTCTGCTTCCTAGATTTCTAAACACACCTTCTGTGAGCATATCATACTGAGCAAATATTTCTCTTAAAATATAGAAATTAAAATGGAACAGGTAATATTACAGTTATGATAGATGGGCATAGAATTTTGATCTATAATCTTACTTTCTATCCCTTGGACACAGAAGATGACGATATTGGCTTTTTTGGCGGGGAGGGGCAGGGAACAGGGAGGTGGGGGTGAATTAATTACCTCATACAACTGACCCATTTTTAAATTGTGGCCCCAAAAAAGTCAGATTTCTTTTAAAATGTATTGCTGTAAAGTCAGATCTCTTTCATTTTGTATTTGTGATTCTAATTTTTTTATATTAAATGCCAGATTATGTTTTCATTTCTATTGAGTATCCTTTCATTGGTTTCAATCTCCTTGGTACGATGATTTTGACTTTTGAATTAAGAGTTTACCGTAGGAGTTATCCGTCCAAACGATGATGCACATCTACATTTATCGACTTTGCTTTGTCTTCAATCAAAAATAAAAATGGCAAAGGGCCTAGGTCCAAGAAGTAAGTCTAGGTCAGGCTTGGTGGCTCATGCCTGTAATCCTAGAACTTTGGGAGGCCGAGGCGGGCGGATCACCTGAGGTCAGGAGTTTGAGACCAGCCTGGCCAATATGGTGAAACCCTGTCTCTACTAAAAATACAAAAAATTAGCCAGGCATGGTGGAGGGCACCTGTAATCCCGGCTACTAGGGAGGCTGAGGCAGGAGAATCGGTTGAACCTGGGAGGCAGAGGTTGCAGTGAGCTGAGATCTTGCCACTGTACTCCAGCTTGGGCAACAGAGTGAGACTCTGTCCCAAAAAAGAAAAAAAAATGAGTCTAGAGATGCTTTGCTAGAGACCTTTTACAGGTTGAAAAGAAGCCATCGGATAATGTCTCCGTCAGTAGCTTTCTTTAACATGATGCATCTGATGAAAACGGCTGTCCTCCTACCCTCCTAGTAACTCCTTAGCCACAGGGATATCACAGGGCTTTCTGTTGGATGGTATGCTGAACTCAAGTTGTATAGTAGCCTTGGTATACCTCTAATCTATCCTAAGCCTAATGACAAAGAAATCATTATTTTAAATATCTCGTTCTTAGTAAATCTATATTGGACTCCAGGAACAACCCATTTTTTTTAATGGATCACAATCTGTTTATTTAATAATTTATTCTAAACTTTCCCAGAGATGAACATCAATCTCAAAAGTCTTCAGTACCTGAAATCTGGTCATTCTCCCCATTTAGAAAACTAGAATCACATCTGTCTGTCTGTCAGCTTCTCTGAATTTCTCTCTTATGTATCTTTCCTCCTTATTTGCCACCATCTTCTTTCTAGTTCCTCATTAACTCGTCTGTAACTTGCTATACACTTAATTTGTATAAACAAAATCATTCGTTATGCTTTGGTTCTAAATATATTAGAAAAATATTTAAGCTTACTTTTAATGTTTGCTATAGGGAGGCAACTGTCAAGCTGCTGCATTGAATATCAAAAATCATACTGAGATTTTTATAGCGTTGGGGGAAAATGACAAGATTTTAAGTGAGAAATTATTTTTTAACACCCCATTATGTTTATTAAAGTTTAGCTACATTGGAAAATAGTTAATAGTAAGAATAATCATTGCCTTCTGTCCCTGCCATATTTTATTACTTCTCACAATTGTCTAACCATGTTCACATTTTGGATGAATAATAAAGCAATTCAACAGTAACAGCAATCTGATTCTTGTTTTGCATTGAAGGAGAGGAAAAACAACACAGGAAGTCTGCCTCCTATAATCAAAGAGTTGAATTTTAGCCTTATTGGAAATGTGTTTCAACCCAATTACTTAGAAGCCTTGTTTGTTGTTTGGTTTCCTGGGTGGTTAATATGCAATATCTTTGGCTTCTCCGCTAGAAAAAGAGGAAGTGATTTACAACATGGAGCCAAAAATAAATAAAACAGTTTTTCATTCCAAGGGACTTGCTTCACTAACTCTTTTCTTTCTTTTTTTTTTTTTTTTTTTGAGATGTAGTCTCACTCTGTCACCCAGGCTGGAGTGCAGTGGCACGATCTCGGCTCACTGCCAGCTCCACCTCCCAGTTCACTCCATTCTCCTGCCTCAGCCTCCCAAGTAGCTGGGACTACAGGCACCCGCTACCAAGGCTAATTTTTTGTATTTTTAGTAGAGACGGGGTTTCACCATGTTAGCCAGGATGGTTTCGGTTTCCTGACCTCGTGATCCACTCACCCCGGCCTCCCAAAGTGCTGGGACTACAGGCATGAGCCACCGCGTCTGGCTAACTCTTCTCAATTAAAGCTTATCTCCTGCTTAAAGTAGTATTGGATTATAACCCAAAGTATGAAATAACCACCTATGAGTCCATACTAATCATGACAAAAATATCAGATACATTCTAATACAGGGCATTCTACACTATACCTGGCCAGTATTTCTTCACACTGTCAAGATCATTGAAAACATGGAAAGTCTTAGAAAATGTCACAAAGAAGATCCTAAAAAGTCATGCCAACTAAATGGAAGGTGCTGTCTGCATGGGATTGTTGAACAACAACAAAAAATGACTTTAGGAAGAAGCCAAGGAAATATGAATACTATTTCCTTCCTAATAATATATCAGTATTGATTCATTAATTATATAATTTAAAAATTAAAAACTATCAACGTTATGCATGTATATTAAAAACCTTAAAGGATGCAAGTCACCAAACTCCCTTAAGAATCTGATAGCAGCCCTACTATACATATGAGAACTACAGAGCGGCCTCTGCTCTGGTCTTACATACATATATATATTTGTTTGGTTGGTTGGTTTTTAGACAGAGTCTCACTCTGTCAACCTTTTCCTCCTGGGCTCAAGTGATCCTTCCACCTCATCCTCCTGAGTAGCTGGGACTACAGGCATGCACCACCACACCCGGCTAATTTGTGTTTTTTATGTTTATCTTTTGTAGAGATGGCGTCTCACTATGTTGCCTGGGCTGGTCACGAACTCCTCAGCCAAGTGATTCTCCCACCTCAGCCTCCCAAAGTGCTGAGACTACAGGCATGTGCACCATGCCCAGCCTTGTATTTATTTCTGTTGCTGCATGCTACACTACTTCATTCCACTCTTTCTCTGCTGGAAAGTCTGCTTCTTACCTTAAATCTGCAAATAGTTAAAAATTATCCCAACTGATCTTTATAGATCAATGTATTAGTTTCCATTTGCCACTGTAACAAATAGTCACAAAACATGGCTTAAAGCAACACAAATTTATTATCGATGGTTCTGGAAGTCAGAAGTCCAAGATGGGTCTCACTGAGCTAAAAATCAAGGTGTAGGCAGATCTCTCTGTCTTCTTCTTTCTCTTTTTCTTTTTTATTTTGAGACAGAGTCTGGTTCTGTTGCCCAGGCTGGAGTGCAGTGGTGCTCTCACAGCTCACTTCAGCCTTGACCTCCCCAGGTCAAGTGATCCTCTTGCCTCAGCCTTCCAAGTAGCTGGGACTACAGGTGTGCACCAACATGGCTGGCTAATTTTTTCATTTTTTGTAGAGACAAGGTCTCACTATGTTGCCCAGACTGGTCTCAGACTCCTAAGCTCAAGTGATCCTCCTACCTCAGCCTTCCAAAGTGCTGGGTTACAAGAGAGAGCCATCATGCCTGGCTGGTATCGGCAGTTCTAGGTTTCTTTCTGGGGGGTCTTGGGGGAATAATCTGTTCTTTTGACTTTTCCAGCTTCTAGTGTCTGTCTGCATTTCTTGGCTCATGTTCTTTCTCTCATTTTCAAAGCAAACAATGGCCCATAAGGTCATTTTCATGACGCCATCTCTGTTTCTGACACTTCTGCCTCTCTCTTCAGCGTTTAAGGACTTTGAAATTACTTCGAGCCCACCAGCATCTTACAAAATCATCTCTCCAGCCCAAGGCCAGTTGATTAGCAAATGTAATTCCACCTGCAACCTGAACTCCTCTTTTCCATGCAACATACATATTCCCAGGTTCTAGGGATTAAGACATGGATATCTTCAGGGGGCCTATTATTCTGTCAATCACAAGCAACCTCGTTAGAAGGTTTTGCAGCTCTCCATGTTTGGAAGAAAACTGGCTTAAATTTCTGTTGTCTATAATGCTTTTACTCCACTGCATTTTTTTTCTGAGCACTTTTGGATTATTTTGTTTTTCCTCTGGAATCTCCCTGCCAGCCTTCCCTACTTACTTTGGCGATGGATGGTTGCTTAAACCTTTTTTGGCCAGCAGAATTTAAATTCTCCTTGGAGCCTGAGTCATGATTGGTATTTTTTTGGGGTGGGGGGCAGCATCGATTCTCAAAAGTCATACCTTAACAAAATGGAAATAAAAATTAATAGTAGATCAGAATAGTTTGGTATATATTAAAATAACCAGCTCTATTATTTAAAATGTTTCTAGGCAAAGCTTTTCACGGTGACGACTTAGGCAAAAAACTTGACTGAAAGCAAAATTACTGGAAGCTGATTCAGTTTTTGAGGAAACAGTATTTCCAAAGAAACCCCAGTCTATCTTGTGACACTGTGAAACACAGTCAAATGTTGCTTAATGACAGGACACATTCTGAGAAATGCATCACTGAGTGATTTTATCGTTGTGTGAACATCGTAGAGTGTACTTACTCAAACCTAGATCGCATAGCCTATTACACACCAGGCTATATGGTAGATAGTCTATTGCTTCTAGGCTACAAACATGTACAGCATGTTACTGTACTCAATACTGCAGGCAACTGTAACACAATAGTAATTCTTGGTGTATCTAAACATAGAAAAGGTACAGTGAAAATATAGCATTATAATCTTATGGGACCACCTTATTATATGCGATGCATGACTGTATATATTTGTTCTTCATCCCAGTTTCTTGACATATAGCTCCTAAAACCCTTGGAATCTCAGGAGTAATAAGAATGTCTTTTGAATGCCAATGAAATGACTAGATGACCCTAGACAGCTTCAGGATTAGAAGGTTGAGACTTTCATTCTCACCTCTAACCTCCAGAGCAGGAAGAGGGGCTGAAGATTAAGTTGATCACTGATGACCAATGATAATCACTGGTCATTAATCATTCATGGCTATGTAACTGACCACAGGTTCTTGGCTGTCGTGTTATAGAAACTGACATGAGGTCTAGCAAGTTTCCCAGACAAGGCTTTTATTGGGTCTTATGTTTGAATACAAGGGAGGCAGCACTAGCAAGATAATTATCTGGCTGGCTCCCTGAAGAGAGTACGGAGAGTAATTTTAAAGGAGCTAAAGTGAGCTGGGAGTGATGTTTAAACATGTAGAGGCTAGAAACTTCCGGCACCTACACAGTTTGATAATATGCTTCATCATGCATTGCATATCTCATTCATATGTTAAATCTCCACCCCGGATGTGATTTTTTAGTGTTATAATGAAGCTAAGGTAAAGGATTGGTCATTCTTCTGGTCTTGTACGCATACAGGAGATAGGGCTAATGCCCTTGAGTAAGTTTTAAAGAGGGAGCTGCTTGTTTAAATTTCCTCAAGGTCCTACAGTCAGTGAGTATGGCATCTTGAGTAAGACTTATGGTGGGCCATTTCTTATCTTAGTCTCCTTAAGGCCCCTTGATCAGTGAGCATCACACGTTGAGCAAGATTAATGGTGCAAGATCTGGATGGTCCTTGCTGACCACAGCTCCCCTCCCCACCAGCTTACATTAGAGGTCCTTGGTGGGGTGCAGTGGGTGGGAGGCGAGTCTTGTATCTACTCTGTCTCATCTGTGTAATGAAGTCTCTATAAAAACCCCGAAAGTCAAGGTTCAGGAGCTTCTAGGTAGCAGAACACAGGGAGAGTTTTGGAAGGTGGTGTACCCAGGGAGGGCATGGAAGCTCTGTGCCCCTTTCTCCATACCTTACCTTGTGCATCTTGTCATCTGTATCCTTTATGACATTCTTTATAATAAGCTGATACGCGTGTTTCCCTGAGTTATGTGAGTCACTCTAACAAATTCATCAAATTCCAGGAGCGAGTTGTTGGAACCTTGATTCATAGCCAGTCAGAAGAGTAGTTGACAACCTAGTACTTGTGACTGAGTCTAAGTAAGGGGCATTCTTGTGGGACTGAGCCTCTGACCTGTGGGATCTGATGCCATCTCCAGGTAGATAGTGTCAGAATTGAATTGAATTAGAGGACACCCAGCTTGTGTCTACTGCAGAATCCACTACAGAATCTGCAGGATTTCTTTTTCTGGTGTGTAGGGAAAACCCTCCGTACATCTGGTGTCAAAAGTGTTGTATTGAGTCACTGTGTGAGAGTATAGAGTAGAAAAACATAGTTCAATTTTTCCTATAGCCTATATTTGGTGTCAGGAGTGTGTATAAGAAAAGAAAAAACACTTTGCTTTGGGTTTCTCTTATCTATTAATGCATTAATAGTCTGCTGATAATCAAAGTAATGAATTTGCTCTGCCCCTACCTCTCCTCCCCTAGCACAAAATGTGCTGCAAATCTTGAAGCCTCAAGAAGAGAGTACTCTCCAATGCCTGCCTTGGATACAGACATGGAGGAAAGCGGAAGAGGGTTATGCTGAGGAAGGACCTCACAGAGGGCAAATGAGAAGCCACAGAGAACGATGCCCAAAGGTACTAAAAATCCAAGAAGTGAAGAGACTGCAGCTGGTCTAACCAATATACCTATTTCCCTTCTTCCTTAGAAAACCCTAACTTATTCGGGGCAACAATGCATCCAGCCAAAGGGCTATGTATTCCATCTTCCTTTATCATTAGTGTGGTCTGGAACACAGGAATGGCCAATAATACGTAAATAGAAATTGTTGGGTGAAATTTTTTTGAAATGAGGGCTCTTAAAAGAGCTACAGAAAACCAGCTGGGCTCTTTTTTTGTGTGTGTGCATCTTCATTTCTTTTACCTCCTGTGTGGAAAACTGACATGACTGCAACACTAGCTCCCAAGTTTCAGAAGGATACTGAGAACAGAAGATAAACTGAGAAGAATGAAACAGAAAGGTAGAAGGAACCTGGGTCCCCAAAGCTCTGAATCTTCATACCCTCCCTGTTTCTCCTCCCATAGGCTTCTTTTGTGTGGAAGGAATTTTAGCCTTCTTGTGTTAGCTGCCTTTCCCCCCATTGTCTGCCAACAGCAATTAAGACCGATTTAAAAAGATATATTCATTTTCTTTATGAAAGGTACCAACTCTCTCCAAACCCTGAATGTTATTTTTATCGTGGTGAGCAGATTCAACCTGATAAACCAAGTAGTTTGCTAACAATTTCTGAGCTATAGAAAAGTATAAAGCACCCAGGTGAGGTGTGGCAAAATTAAAAAGAAAAAAAGAAGAAAAGTATATCACAGTTCATTTCCAAAAGTCCAGATACTTTCTATGATTCATATAGAGATGTAACTATTCCTTCAAATGTATTATTGTGAGGTTATATTTTTCTTCAGTATAAATTATGCTTTTTAACACAAGAAGGATACCCCATTCTGTTTGCATTCTGTTTAACTAAGAGTTGTCATTTGTTTTGTTATTTAATTACCCATTTTCAAAGACTTAGAAAACAGTAAAGTACATTGATCATAAAAATCTCCCCTAAATTAGCTGGGCATGGTGGCATGTGCCTGTAGTCCCAGCTACGCAGGAGGCTTAGGCAGGAGAATTGCTTGAACCTGGGAGGCAGAGGTTGCAGTGAGCTGAAATTGCACCACTGCACTCCAGCTTGGGCGACAGAGGGAGACTCCATCTCAAAAAAAAAAAAAAAAAAACCTCCCTGTACACCATTTCAACTCTTGAATAATACACCAGGTCTACAGTAAAATTTTCTCTTCTGTTTTGCTCTTTTGGCAGGACTCTGTGTTTATTTGGAGCCAAATAGGCTTTTGATTCAGGAAGGACATATGAATTAGGAATGCACTTGGCTGTGATTAACAGCAAGTCTATCAGCGTTGGATTGTTATGGTTAAAAGTCTGCGTGTAGGAAGTTTAGGCTACTACAGCAGCTCCTCAAGGTTGCAATCAAAGGCACAGGTTCTTTCCAGCTTCTACTCTGCTCTTCCTAACATGTGGCATTTGTCCTCCTAATTGCAAGATAAATGCTTTACATTCAGATTCCTCACAGAAATAAAGGTGAAAGTTAAAGGCCAATGTGCTTTCTCCAAATCAAATATTACTCAGGAAAGAACATGCTCTCCAGGTAAATCTGCCCATATCTTATGGACCCAAACTGTGCCCCATGGCAACCCCTAGCTGGAAGGAGATCTGAGCAGATAAGTATTTTTATTTCAGCACATTGACACCCCCAATAAAATATGGTTCTCTTTTCTCTTAGAACGTATGTGGAAATTGGATAGCTAGCCAGAATATCTGCCACATAGGATAATTGTATTCTCTTTATCCTAGGAAAGTCTCAGTTGAAGAAGGTAGAAAGGCTTTCAAGGAAAAACAGAATGGAAGGAGAAGTGCAATACAAATTTTCTAGCCAAATAAAATTGCTGTAAGTTGAGTTGTTTTGATGACTGTAAACAGTACTATTTCTTTTGTAGATTGTCCTTTTCTGTGACATCACTGATCTGAATTGCAAGAGACACAAGTACACACGCAAGTCACAGCCAACTGAAAGCAAAGCAAGGGTTAAGGACACTGAGTAATTGCTCCTGGACAAGGTTAAGAGGACTATGGATCATCCAGGACAGCCCAGTTCTACTGAGCCACCTTAATGAAGAGTAAGGTTGTGGAATCTCATTGGAGCTCATGGATTAAAGGAGATTGTTAATGCTTTGGGTGAACGACTTGAATGAAAAATTCTTTTCCATACATTTGCCATATTCTCCCGGCTTAGGGCCCAGCAAGGTAAGGACTATATATTCTTAAGAGACGTAGTCAGCTTTTAGGCAGTGGCTGTTTCTGCATAGCAATTAGAAATAACTTCTCTTTCAGCTATATGGGAATAAATTTAACAAACACCAACAGATGGCCTTTCAGACAGGAAGATTTCTACGGAATTCTAATCTCAACACTAATTGGTCAGGTCTTCCAAAGCAAAGAAAACAAGATCAGTTATCTTTATAATTCATACTCAAACCTGATTTCTGCCTGATCAATGTAACAGTGCTTTAGACTAAATTGTCCAAATGAAGTCATCAAGCATTAGCTTATAAACATAAAAGTCTACACTATGTGAAAATTCCTTTACCCACTGAGCATACTGATGACACATATTACCTGTCTTTTCTCTTTTTTAAAAAATTGAAGTCTTTTAAATTCAATACAAAACTCTCTTTTTTTTTGGTTTTTGTTTTTAAGACAGGATCTCACTATGTTGCCCAGGCTGGAGTGCATTGGCATGATCACAGTTCACTGTAGCCTCAACCTCCTGGGCTCAAGGGATCCTCCTGCCTCAGCCTCCCTTAGTAGATGAGAATACAGGCATGTGCCACTGCATCTGGCTAATTAAAAAAAATTTTTTGTGTGTGGAGACCTGTCTCCCTGCGTTGCCCTGGTTGATTTAGAGTTCCTGGGCTAAAGCGATTCTCCTTGCCTCGACCTCCAAAAGTCCTGGGATTACGGGCATGAACCATGGCGCACAGCCAAAAAATGTTCTATTTTAAGAAAACATTGGGGAAATTTCCTTAAAAAGTTGATCCTTTGCCAGTGAACTGTCCTGCCTTTAGACCTGGGTATAAGAGGCTCCCACCCCAGTACTTACGCTTGAAAGGGTCCCACTCCAGCTATCCTCCAGCGAGAACTCCTCTCCATGGGTCCACGAGTCAGCAGAGCCAAGGACACAACCCCAGTGGCTGCTGTCCCCCTCGAGGCCACACTCCAGGAACCAGAATGCTGGAATTCCCTGCCATCAATCCAGGTGCACTCCTTCAACCTACACAGGACTCTTTCTAGGCCCTTGCATCCAAGTGTTTGAAGAGTAGCCAAGAGGCAGCTTTTGTTGGGACCAGAGCTTGGACAAATGAGCTGTGCTACCACACAAGGGTGTGAGGGCCCTCTGATTCTGGACAGCATAGAAGGGAGGTGGGCCAGGGGCCGTGTCTCTTCACAGCCTGGTGCAAGACTCCATTGGTCCAAAAATTTTACATTTAAATCTAGCCTTCCACAACACTATGTCAAGGTAGAACATATTGCACTTAATGGTTTAAGAGTTTCACTAAGCATTTTCAAATATTTAGGGATGCAACATGCCTTCATTTCTATTTCCCCTACAGGTCCCACTCCTGTCCTGCAATAATCATCATCTTCAATACACATATTTTGAAAATGTAGATTATTATATTAGATCTTGCTGAAAGCAGCACTCAGTTCAATAAAAGTAGCATACACACATTTTTATTCTTTCTTTCTTTTTTTTTTTTGAGACGGAGTTTCGCTCATGTTGCCCAGGCTGGAGTGCAGTGACACAATCTTGGCTCACTGCAACCTCCACCTCCCAGGTTCAAGAGATTATCCTGCCTCAGCCTCCCAAGTAGCTGGGATTACAGGCACATACCATCACACCTGGCTAATTTTTTTTTTTTGTATTTTTAGTAGAGACGTGGTTTCACTATGTTGGCCTGGCTGGTCTCAAACTCGTGACCTCAGGCGATCCACCCACCTCGGCCTCCCAAAGTGCTGGGATTACAGGCGTGAGCCACCGTGCCTGGCCCACACATTTTTATTCTAAACATTTCTTTGAATAGTAGCTCTTTATCTTCATGAATGTAGTAGGGCACACAGGTGAATTGTTTTCTATGCCTGTGACAAGGGACCATTTGAAAGTAATGAAGCATAGCACATTAAACGCCTTTCTTCAAAGGAATCTATGAAGCTTGGCATAAAATCCTGTGGTTCTCTGTTTCAACACAGTCTCGTATCTTTTAAATTCTGTTTGTAAACTGTTTTTTAAATTTTTTGAGAGCATGTCAGTGAATAAATTATTTTAGCCAATTCATAGATAAACTGAGCTTCCGAGAAAGCATAAGGTATTACTCTGTCTCTAAGAACATTGTGTCCTGGGCCATGAACTCAGAACTAGAACATGAAGTATAAATTAGAGATAAAACTCCTCTATGAGAACCTGGCTTTCTGCATGCAGGCTGGACTTCCCAGAGCGATTTCCCTGACTTTCCATGGTTTCCGCATTCCGGAGCCATCTGTGCTCAGCGCCACTCCAGGTCAAGGGCTGTGTCAGCAGCACGTGATGCTGAGATTCCAAGTGGGGGCAGATCGCTTGAAACTGGGCTTTGCTGAAATAGATCGATTCTTTCTAATTACATTTTGACCAAGCATGTATAAATAAATTTCATCATTTTGGCATCCATATCACTAATCTCTGTCAATACCATGTTCCCAACACTGGCAGAGCTGCCTATGACTAAGCTTGACACATAGGCTCTCTGGACCTTACACCACTGTGGCAGCCATGACATGACTTTTATATTGTGAAATATTAATGTTTCCCACCACTGTCATCACTCAATAGGGGCTTTGGCAGCCTGCCACAGAGACAGAACCAGAGGGAAAGTGACTTCTGTGTGAGAATGGCAGGTGCTTTTTGTGTGTATGTTGGGAGGGGGTGCATTTCAGCTTCTTTCTAAAGTCTGGGATTATCTACTATTTAGATTTAGATATACCATCTCTCACCCACTAACTGAATATGTAAGCGGCTCAGGGAATTAGTAATCAAAGTCCCAGATCTTCATTTCTCTTACCCACATTGAGTTTAAATTATGTACGTTGTGTCAATAGGGACTTCATATTTTTCTGAAGAGTTGTAATGAAGTGGGCTTTGTGAATCTGCACTCATTGAACCTAGATATTTGTAGGGCTTGCCCCTTTTATCAAACCACTCCCGCCTTAAGAGGTACTTCCTGACCATCCACTTTAAATTACACCTTTCTGCAGTCAGTGCTATGGCATGACCCTGCTCTGTTGTCTCAGTGGTATTTATCACTATCCAAAATTTCATGGAATACTGATTTGTTTGTTTTTTGTTTTCTCCATTCCAATCCCACTACATTCAGACATTTTAGTTATGAAGTCCCTATTATGAAGAGGGACCTCCTGTATCTTCCAAAAAATGTAACAGCGTTATTGAGATATAATTCACATATCATACAATTCATCCATTTAAAGTGGACACTTCGATGGTCTTTGGTATATTCAGAGTTGTGCAACCATCACCACAATCAATTTTAGAACATTTTCATCATTCCAAAAGAAAAATCACACATCAGCCCTCTCTCCTCATTCTTCCAACCCCTCTCCCTAATTTCTAACCAACTCCTCATCTACTTACTGTCTCTTTAGATTGGCCTATTCTGGATATCTCACATAAATGGAATACACAATATGGGGTCTTCTGTGTCTGGCTTCTTTTATTTAGTACAATGTTTCAACATCCTAACATGATTATCACTATAGTCATCCCTGGTCCCTAGGTATCTGTGGGGGATTGGTTCTAGGACACCTTGTGGATACCCAAATCCACAGATGCTCAAGCCCGTTATATAAAATGATATAATATTTGCATATAACCTATGCATATCCTCCTATTCTCCTATATACTTTAAGTCATCTCTGGATTACTTATAATGCCTAATAAAATGTAAATGCTATGTAAATAGTTATATCATATTTTTAAAATATGTATTATATTTATTGTTGGTTGCTTTTTTAAATTGTTTTTTAAAAATATTTTCAATCTGCATTTGGTTGAATCTGTGGATGTGGAACCCACAGAAAGGGAGAGTTGATTGTACTCCATTCCATCGCATGACTGTATTACACTTTATTCAATAATCAGTCAATGACATTTGGATTATTTCCACTTTTTGGCTGTTATGAATAATGTGCTATGAACTTTCATGTACAAGTTTTTGTGTTGACATATGCTTTCATTTCCCTTGGGTGTACACCTATACACCTCCTCCTATACCCTGATAAATTTAACTTCATCAAAGTTAAAAATTGTTGTGCTTCAAAGAATATCATCAAGAAAGAGAAAACAACCTACAGGATGGGATGCCATATGACCCAGGAAACTGCTGGGTCATATAGCAACTCCATATTTAACCCTTTAAGGAACTGCCAGATTGCTTTAGAAAGTGGCTGCACCATGTTACAATTTCCCTGCCTCCTTACCAACACTTATTATTATCTGTCTTTTTTATTATAGCCATCCTCAAGTGTGTGAAGGGGTATCCTATTGTAGTTTTAACTTGCATTTCTCTGATGGTTAATGAGATTGAGCATTTCATCATGTGCTTATTGGCCATTTGTATATTTTCTTTGCAGAAATATTTGTCAGATCCTTTGGACATTTTAAAATTAGATTATTTGCCTTATAACAAACAGTCCAATTTATATGTTACAAGAATTCTTTATATATCAAGATATAAGTCATTTGCCACACTTATAATTTGGAAGTATATTCTCCCATTTTGTGAAGTTTCTTTTCTTTTGTTTTTTCTTCAACTTTTGTTTTAAGTTCTTGGTTACATGTGCAGGATATGCAGGTTTGTTACATAGGTAGACCTGTGCCATGGTGGTTTGCTGCATAGATCAACCCATCTGTGTATTAAGCCCAGCATCCACTGGCTATTCTTCCTGATATTCTCCCTCCCCCTGCCCCCTGACAGGTCCCAGTGTGTGTTGTTCCCCACCACGTGGCCATGTGTTCTCATTGTTCAGCTCCCACTTATAAGTGAGAACGTGTGTTGTCTAGTTTTCTGTTCCTGCGTTAGTTTGCTGAAGATAATGACTTCCAGCTCCATCCATGTCTCTGCAAAGGATATGATCTCATTCCTTTTTACAGCTGCATAGTATTCCATGGTGTATATGTACCACATTTTCTTTTCTATCATTGATGGGCATTTGGGTTGATTCCATGTCTTTGCTATTGTGACTAATGCTGCAACGAACACATACATGCATGTATCTTCATAATAGAATAATTTACATTCCATTGGGTATATACCCAGTAATGGGATTGCTGGGTCATATGGTATTTCTGCTTCTAGATCTTCCACAAGAGTTGAATTAATTTACACTCCCACCAACAGTGTACAAGTGCTCCTTTTTCTCTGCAACCTCACCAGCATCTGTCACTTCTTGACTTCTTAATAATTGCCATTCTGACTGGTTTAAGATGGTATCTCATTGTGGTTTCGATTTGCAATTCTCTAATGATCAGTGTTGTTGAGCTTTTTTCTCATATGCTTTTTTGGCTGCACGAATGTCTTCTTTTGAGAAGTGTCTGTTCCTGTGTTTTGCCTACTTTTTAATGGGGTTGTTTGTTTTTTTCTTGTTAATTTGTTTAAGTTCTTTGTCAACTCTGGATACTAGACCTTTGTCAGATGGATAGATTGTGAAAATGTTCTCCCATCCTGTTGGTTGTTTTCTCTTTCTTGATGTTGTTCTTTGAAGCACAACAATTTTTAACTTTGATGAAGTTAAATTTATCTACTTTTTATTTTGTCACTTGTGCTTTTGGTGTCATATATAAAAAGGCTTTGCTTAACCCCAGGGCATGAAGATTTACTCTTATACTTTTTTCTAAGTTTTATAATTGTAGCCTTTTCATTTAAACCTATTATTTATTTTAAGTTAATTTTTGTGTATGGTATGAGAGGAGTCATTTAACTTTTTTGTCACTTCTCAGTGCCTACAATGTTTGGAACATAATAGATACCTTATGAATATTTCGTGAGTGAAAGATTCCATGATGAGAAAAATGGTATTCTCCTCATGACAAATGATGTTCAGCATATTTTCATGTGCCTGTTTCTTATTTCTACATACCTTTCTGGGAAGTGTCTTCTAATATTTTGCCCTTTGTTAAATAAATTGTTTGTTTTTTCTGCTATTGAGTTTTACGAGCTCTTTATATATTCTGGATCCAAGTTTAGGATCAGATATCTGCATTAAGAATAATTTTCCCAATATGTAGCTTGCTTTTTATCTCAATGGTATCTTTAGAAGAGCAGATGTTTTTAAAATTTATTGAGGGTTCCTCCCCACTGTACCACTCCTGATGCTGGTGAAGGCTTGCAGTGACTCATAACCATCTTCCTCATGCCCCATAGGTATACCATTTCTGGGATGCCTTCCCTGGCGCACGGCCAGATATCATTCAAGACCACGTCCCACATTTCACACAGTGGGCCTTCTGGGTGGATGAGCTGGACTTGGGGCTCACTGTGACTCTCTTTCCACAGAATTCCTCTGCTGAAAGTGCCTCCTAAGCCTCTGTTTCATACCAACAACCAGAGAGTGGACACACGGCTGAGCTGTGGCACAGGGGGAGAGGCTGATCTCCAACATACTCCTCTGCAAATGGGTTTTACCAGTGCTGGGGGTGCTGAACGCAGTGCAGAGGTGGTGCCTAGACTCAGGAAAATCTGACTGCAACTGACAAGCTGGCGTCCAAGGACTGTTAAAGGCATATATGCATACCTCCAGAGACATTCGGTGTAGGCCAGTGTTTGAGAGCACAGGGGTGGGTTCTGTCCCAGACCCTTTCTCTGAGGCTGGAGCATGAGCTCTTCCTCATATTCAACTTGGGCAACTACATGAGACTTAGAAGGTGCAAGTCCCAGTGAGGCCGTGGTGCAAAGTTCTCTAGCATCACATCATGATATAGGAGTCTCTGAGCATCACCAAGGAACCCTCCCTCCTCTTGGGAGAAATACATGGCCATGTCCTCAAAGTAAATGTTTTTACAGAGGTGGAATCCTCTTCTGAGTGCATCAACACTGTTGCTGCCACATAAATCTATAGGCAGAGCGGGGAAGTGGGAGGCAAGAGACCAGAGTGGAAACTCAACACTGTCGTCTTCGCTGGGCCTCAGCAGCTGAGCCCCAGACCTGTGTAGGTGCCGTGGGGACGATGCTTCCTTTTGTGCCTTCTCCCATTACCTTGGCATCACTGAGGGTTCCAGAGCCTCTAATGTCAGTGCCGTTGTTTTTATAAATTGCTGGTTTCAACTGGTTGACATTTTGCTGGGGAATTTTCTGTCTATGTCCAAGAGGGAGAGTGAGCTATGGTTTTCTTCTTCTTCTTTTTTTTTTTTTAATAATGTCTTTCTCTGATTTTATAACCATGGTAGCCTTGGTAACATTAAATAAATCGAGAAAGCATTGCCTCCTCTATTTTTTGAAAGAGTTTGTGTAGCATGAATTCTCCCTCTCTCTCTCTTTTTTTTTTTTTTTTTTTTTGAGATGGAGTCTTGCTCTGTCGCCCAGGCTGGAGTGCAGTGGCGAAATCTCAGCTCACTGCAAGCTCCGCCTCCTGGGTTCAAATGATTCTCCTGCCTCAGCCTCCTGAGTAGCTGGGATTACAGACATGCACCACCACGCCTGACTAATATTTGTTTTCTTAGTACAGACAGGGTTCACCATGTTGGCCAGGGTGATCTCGAATTCTTGACCTCATGATCTGCCCTCCTCGGCCTCCCAAAGTGCTGGGATTACAGGTGTGAGCCATCGCGCCTGGCCCTCTATCTCTTTTTTTAAATGTTAGAGAGCATTCATCAGTGATGCTGTAGAGGTCTGGAATTTTCTTTTTTGAAAAGTTTTTAGACTACAAATACGATTTTTAAAAATAGACATAAGGCTATTCAAATTTTCTTTTGCTTGTTGAGTCAGTTTTGGAAATTTGTGTCTGTTAATGCAATGTTCCATTTCTTCTAAGCTATTGAATTTATTGATACAAAGTTATTTGTAATATTCTATTATCTTTAATAGCTGTACTATCTATGGTGATGTCCTTGCATCACTTTAAATTTCTGATATTGGAAAACATGTCTTCCTTCTTTTTTATCAGTCTAAATAGAATTTTATTAATTTTGTTAAATTTTTCAAATAACCAGCTGTTGTTTGTATTAGTTTTATCTATCGTGTGCTTTTCATTTCACTGATTACTTCTCTTATCTTTGTTATTCTATTTCTTTCTACTTTTCTAAAGCTTGATTTGCTCATTTCCCCTCAATCCTTAAGGAGGAAGCTTAGCTATTCGAGTTTTCTTCCTCCTTAATATATGTATTTTATGCTACAATTTTCCCTGTAAGCACTGGGTTACTTGCATTCCAGAAATTTTGATATTTGTGTATTTATTTTCATTTACTTTAAATTTATGTGTGTATTGATTACTGATTGAGTGATTTTCCATATGAGTACATATATATACACACACACACACATATACAAAGTGATTTCTGACTTAATTTAATTGTGATTAAAGAACTCTCCTTCTGCCTTTCTTTTCCTTAGCTGTTTGGGAGACAGTATTAGTTTCAGAATAAATAGAGGCATGGATAGCAGAATTAGAGGACAGGGTAAAAGTCAGTGTGTGTGTGTGTGTGTTGAGAGAGCAAGAGCGAGAGTGAGAGGGAGAGCGTGCATCTGTTGCATATATTACTGCAACCTTAGAAAGCATCAAGCACCCCGTAGACTTGTGCTGGAGGTTTTCAGCTTACCTCCCTGCATGCACTCTGCCTTTCTTGAGTTTGCTTTGTTCCTGGGAGGCTGATTCATTTGTGCTGCTTCAATAGATTCCTTGTTCTCTGGTTTCTTTTAGAGTTGGACCATTGGAAGCACTGACAAGAGGTCAGAGAGTGGTAGAAAGGCAAGGTCAAGTGCATTTTCTGGATCCCTCTCTGCCAGGATACCCTGAGTGAGTGCACACCCTCATCAAAGGTCATACTCCCATCAGCTGGCCCTTTCTCCAACCTCAGGTGCCCTCTGAGCTCCTCTGTGGGCTCCCTCTGCTTGTCTCTTGGGTCTAGGTGTGGCAATAGCCCTACAAGGTACAGTAAACCCCTTGTTGGTTGTCATCGACCTTCACATAGTTTCGAAGTAGCCCCTTCATTAAAACTCTCCTCAGTGGTGCCCCTTGAATGTGCTCTTTTTATATATATATATATATATATATATAAATTTTTTTTTATTATACTTTAAGTTCTAGGGTACATGTGAACAACATGCAGGTTTGTTACATATGTATGCATGTGCCATGTTGGTGTGCTGCACCCATTAACTCGTCATTTACATTAGGTATATCTCCTAATGCTATCCCTCCCCACTCCCCCCACCCCACTACAGGCCCCAGTGTGTGATGTTCCCCTTCCTGTGTCCAAGTGTTCTCATTGTTCAGTTCCCACCTATGAGTGAGAACATGTGGTGTTTGGATTTTTGTCCTTGTGATAGTTTGCTGAGAATGATGGTTTCCAGCTCCATCCATCTCTTTCATCCTCACATCTTGACTGACATTAGAGAGAAGGCCGCCCCTCTTCTGATGGTTACAGATAATTTGTTCTTAGCCTGGAAGCAGATGTTGGGAGAAGGAAAAAGGCTTATTCCCTTTTTTTTCAGTCTTCTTGCAGGCAGAAATTCTGTATTAATGTATTATATTTTTCTTTCTATTATCACCAGTTTTTCAAATCCAACATGCCTCACTGTTAACTCCATTTCTTTCCAAAATAAAATAAAGTTACCTACACTTTTGTTAAAATGTTAATGTTTTCCCTGTGAGTAGGTTTCACCAGCCGAAGCCCCATTCATTTACACCTGAATTTCTGGAAGGATGGAAATCTCTCTCCTTCACTGGCTCATCAGTTACTCATTTATACTTCAGAATAAGGAGGTTTCAGAAGGAAAATGATGTCTGGTGGTTATTGAAAGAGTAAGGGCTGCAACTAATTGGCTCTTTGGCACCAGCGTCTTTTTCATGACAACATGGGGGCACTTGCTCTTATGACCCGCATCTATTTTATTGTATTGAATGTGATGGTGGTTGTAAACGGAAACATGTTTCCCACTTCTGCTCTAAATAAAAGTGTTGTAAAATGCCGTGGAATTCCCTGATCCAAAATATTTGGCTCATTCAGAGTTTTCTCACATCAGTTAATGATTTAATTAGCAAAACTCCTCAAATTAAAACCTTTATCAACATTAACTGTTGGCAGAGATACAAAATTCTCATCCTTACCTCTCACCAAATTTCATATAGTAACACGAGAAGAGCAATTTCCTATAAATGTTAAACAATACATTTCTTAGGAACTTTCACTTCCACTTAAAGGGCAGCCAGGGGGCGGGAGGAGGAGGGGGTGAAAATATTGCCCACCAGTGACTAGACTCTCTAAATGCACTCCTGTCGACTGCCTACATGCCTGTTTACAATTCTTTTTTTTTTTTTTGAGACAGAGTCTAGTTCTGTCACCCAGACTGGAGTGCAGTGGCGCGATCTTGGCTCACTGCAACCTCCAACTATCGGGTTCAGGCAGTTCTCCCGCCTCAGCCTCCTAAGTAGCTGGGATTACAGATGCACACCACCGCGCCTGGTTAATTTTTGTATTTTTAGTAGAGATGGGGTTTCACCATGTTGGCCAGGCTGGTCTCAGACTCCTGACTTCAGACGATCTGCCCACCTCGGCCTCCCAAAGTGCTGGGATTACAGGTGTGAGCCACCGTGCCCAGCCTCCTGTCTACAATTAGTAAAGTGTAAAATCATATCATGTCTATTTGCAGCCCCGTTATTTATTTAGGGATTTGTTCCCTTTAAAATATCCCAGTGCAAGTTGAGCAGTAAAATGCTCCTCAACTCCAGTCAAAAAGGCCTTGTGGGAGGGCAGGGAGTATATTGAGAACAGGGGCAAATTCAACAGTCCATCTCTTCCAAGTAAAATTAAAAAAATATATATAATTGTGCAAAAAGAAACCACTATGCATGCAAACAGGGATGACCTTAAAAATCTTTCATCACTGGTACTGCAAGACACTGTCAATCACAACAGACATCAGCCACCAGCAGCTACTCCTAGACTAGTGCAGATTTGGTAAGACAAGCATCATCCATGACATACCAGGGTGTGTGTGTGTGTGCCAATATGTATGGCCTGTGTGATTTGAGAAAGGAATGAGACTCCTTTCTATGTTAAATGGAGTTAGCATAGACTAAGAGGAGAGAGGAAAGAGATGGAAAGGTGAGGGAGATGGCATCCAGCCAGGTTTGGCTACAGGGCATCACCACGCTTTGCTCATTGCAATGATTTCCATATTTTTGATGCATTTAGCTTTTCATGGTGCTTTCATCCTATCTCATTTTATCCTTAAAGACAAATATAGCAATATTCTTAACTTTACAGCTTAAGTAGTAGACTGGAAAGGTGAGATTATAAAGGTGTCTTAATTCTCAAGTCAAATACCTTCTTCCTCTGTAAGAGGCCTTGGAAATAAACATGTCTCAGATTCTGGATTGAGATATTCTTGCCCTTACACTATGTAAATTCAGTCTTCCATTCAAGGAATTGAAAGAGGCCCTGCTGCAATACATTTGTCTTTGCTTCTTCTGCCAGCCCCTGTGAGCTCTATCCTTGGATCAGTCCTCACAGTCTGATTGCCCTGCTTCCTCTAGGTGTTGGCTCTGATCCTGACCCTGGCCCAGCTCAGTTTTAGATGATCCTCCCAAGGATGCAATCTTAATCAGTACCTGTTTTTAGTACTATTGACATTCCTGTGTCAATCTTATTTGCTCAGTGATTCTTGCTTCTCAACATGACTCAAGAAAAGCACCTTATTCCTCCTTTCATCATGGGCATGGTTACTTTTTTGTTTTTTGCCAGTTGGGAATGTGAAGCTTTGTGTAATTCATTTTTCTCAGATCTTTTCGTCTGAGAGTCAAAACAGAGTCCCAGGCCGGGCGCAGTGGCTCACGCCTGTAATCCCAGCACTTTGGGAGGCCGAGGCGGGCGGATCACGAGGTCAGGAGATCAAGATCATCCTGGTTAACATGGTGAAACCCCGTCTCTACTAAAAATACAAAAAAAAATTAGCCGGGTATGGTGGCAGGTGCCTGTAGTCCCAGCTACTCGGGAGGCTGAGGCAGGAGAATGGCGTGAACCCGGGAGGCGGAGCTGGCAGTGAGCCGAGATCGTGCCACTGGACTCCAGCCTGGGCGAAAGAGTGAGACTCTGTCTCAAAACAAACAAACAAAAAAAACAGAGTCCCAATTACAGTTATAACCACCAAAAGACTGCTTTCCTTTCAAAGACCTGCTCCTATTTGGATCTATTTGTAGGAGGCCTCAGAGGGTGTCTCACTTATGCTTCCATATGACATCCGTTAATTTTTTTCCTCTCCTTTTCTATACTCTGCCCATCCCTGTTTTAATATGTCTACAGCTGGGTACATCAATGATTATATACTTTGTGAGAATGGCCATGTCTGGTCAACATCAAGGGTGCTATTATATATGTCAAAGACACTCTCACCCCCACCCCAACTTCTTTCAAAGCTTCTTTTTACTATTTCTATCTTAGAATACTCAGGCTGCTATTGCAACATGCTTTAGATTGGGTAAGATTGAGGAATTACAAGCAATGAAATTTGTTTCTCATAGTTCTGGAGGCTAGGAAGTCCAAGATCAAAGTTATAGCAGATTTGGTGTCTAGTGAGTGTTCATTTCCTAGTTCCTAGATGGTGCTTTCTCTCCGTGTCTTCATGTGGAAGAAGGGGCAAACAAGCTCTCTCAGGCCTCTTTTATAAGGGCATTCATCATATTAATGAGCACTCTATCCACATGATTTAAAAGTCCCCATCTCTTAAAACTATTGCATTGGGGATTAGGTTTCAATATATGAACTTGGGGGTGACACAAACATTCAGACAATAGCAATTTTAACGACATTTGCTGCATCTTGCTACTACTAAAGCTGTTTTTCCAGCTGCACGTTTTCAGGCTCTGACCTGTGACAGTCATGTGCTCTGGATGTGCCCCAGCAGGGACACTGTTATCAATGTGCTGAGGCACTCGAGGTGCTAGTGGCCGTATCCTATAAAGGCTCCATGGGGCCAGCTATTTTCTGGTATAACAGGAAAAATCTTCTTCCTCTACTGTCTTTTTTTTTTTTTTTTTTTTTTTTTTTTTTTTGAGATGGAGTCTTGCTCTGTCACCCAGGCTGGAATGCAGTGGTGCCCTCTAGGCTCACTGCAATCTCTGCCTCCCGGGTTCAAGCAATTGTCCTGCCTCAGCCTTCCGGGTAGCTGGGACTACAGGCATGAGCCACCACACCCAGCTAATTTTTTTTTGTATTTTTAAATAAAAATGGGGTTTCACCATATTGGTCAAGCTGGTCTCCAACTCCTGACCTCAAATGATCCACCTGCCTCGGCCTCCCAAAGTGCTGGGATTACAGGTGTGAGCCAGTGCACACCTGGCCCTTCCTCCACTTTTATGCTGATCTCTGCTAACTCTCTGGACTTCAGAAACTGGGAAGTTCTTGAATCATATACAATCAGAAAATCTACAATATGGGTTTAGAATCTTCAGAGGCTCAACAATGTTAGACTCACTTTCGCTCTTTCATTTTCTTCTTTCCTCCTTCCCTCCCTTCCTCCTTGGTGTCAATATTTATCTCCACCCATTTCAAAGCCCCACATCTCTCTCTTTCTATTGCTTTCATTCCCACTTGCTATGAAGATATTTCTTTCATGGGGAGTGTGAGGAGTTTGTTGAGAAATGGCCTGCCATTGACCCAGGCTCACATCATCCTAGCTTAGCAACCTTAGAGGAGGGATACTGCTTTTTCTCTTTCAAAGCAATGTGATTGCCACCATAGGTGAGACTCCTGTGACTCGAGTCCCCTGTGCCTCGAGTCCTGGGGCAGCCGACTGTGCCACTCCCACCCTCACGCACCCAGGCGGGACCACTCCCAGGCCCGGAGCCTCCACCGCTCCAGACTCTGGCCCTGAGTCACTGCTGTCACCCGCTGCTGCTGCAGGGAGAGCATGGGGAGGAGGTGGACAGTCCCCGGAGCCCCCCTTCCTGCGGGCCGCCGTGATGGGGCCAGGCTGAGTCTCCAGCTGGTGGGGGAGCCCAGCAGTCGGGTACAGAAGGGGCGGGCAGAGGGGCCCTGAGGCAGAGCTGGGCCTGGAGTGGTGCCACGCATGCACACGGAGTGTGGGGGCCGGCAGGGGGCGGAGCTGGGGCCGTGCTTCAGGGGCCCGGGGTGGGAAGTGGGAGGGGCTCCCACTACAGGAACCAGGGAGCAGCCAGCCACCGTGCCCACAAACCAGTCCTGCACCTTGGGAGAAAGCTCTGGCGGGGCCACCCGGGGCCACCCAGGGCCACGTCCTCAGGGTCTGCCCCACATTGAGGTGACTGCCGAGCCTGAAGCTCCTGAAGGCCGGACTGGTGCCCATGATGGGCTCCCAGAGGCACAACCAGGCAGAGTTGCCAGCTGGGTGAGGAGGAACCCCAGGCCTCCCCTAAGCCCGGGGACACAGGAAGAACTCACAGCAACGTCACCCTTCCCCCAGTTGCCAGGCTCCCGCCCCAGGCTGCAAAGAGGTATGGCCAGGTCACTCCAGGGAGCTGGCGGAGCAGGGGATAAGTGGGAGCCCTGTCCCTTTCTAGTTGGTGGGGTGGGAACTCCCTGGGTGCTGTTGCAGCTGCCCTGCCACGGCTCCAGACCTAGGCATCTCTGTGCTCTTCGGGGCCTGGGAAGACCCCCTGCCTTCCATAGGCTCAGAAGTGGCTGCTCTCACTGCCTGGCCCAGCTGTTGGTGCCTGCCCCAATCTCTGAGCAAAGCTGGTGGCTGAGCCTGCACACTTTTGCAGCCCAGCTGTGTTCACACACTTGGGGCAGCACTGACATGCAAGCCCCCTGCCACCTCAGCCCCTGTGGACTTTGGGCACCAATAAGCATGTAGGGAGGCCAAGGGGGCCCTGGGGACAGCCCCACACTGGCTTTCAGGCGCCCCTTGGCATGAACAGCCTGGGTGCCATGAACCACAGCAGGAGGCAGACAGGCTCCTGGGCAGAATGGGCTGGTCTCCAGAGAGGCCCCACCTTCAAGCAGGGACGACCTGAAGCCTGGGAGTCAGGCCATCAGTCTGGTGGACCAGAGGGGGATCTTATGGTGCTTTTCCCTGTGCCCACCCATGGCTGCCCATGGACAAATCAGCATGCACTTCCTCCCCTCTGAGGCCCATAAAGTCACCCAGACTCAGCCAGACTCAAGCAAAGGATGGAGAGACAATGGGGAGATGACTGGAGCACCAGCTGCAGAGATGAGCTACCCTTTCTCTTGAGAGTTGAACACTTGTTGGGACACCCTGGCTAAGGAGAGAAGCTGCCCGCTGCCAGTCTCCTCTAAGCTGTTTCGTTGCTCAATATAGCTCCTCTTCATTTTGCTCACCCTCCACTTGTTTGCATACCTTATTCTTTCTAGTCAAGGGACAAGAACTTGGGACTTGCCAAATGGTGAGGCTAAAAGAGCTGTAACATAAACAGGGCTGAAACATGCCCCTTGCTTGCTATGTTGCAGGTGAAGAGAAGGAGAGAAAAAATGCAGCGCTTCAGGGATCCCAGCCCCAGGAGCTCCCAAAGCCAGGTCTGTGACTCCCTCTTTGGGGCCCTGTGGTTCCTGATGTCTTCAGGCTTCCGGGCACCACTGCATTCCCTGGTGCCAGCCAGGGAAGCTGCTTCTGGTGCACCTGGTCCAGCTGCAGTCTCACAGAGAGTGGGCACCCATCCCAGCACCTGGAGCTGCCTGCCCCATGGCAGCAGCTGGTGTGTCTGACTGTGTGCAGTGACTGGACCCCACACTCATTCACACACCCCTCACTGTTCCATGCCTGACTCCCACTCAGAGTCGTGGGGTCCAGGCTGGTGGCATGAGCCAAGCGTGGCCTGCCAGGCCAAGTGGGTGGAACGAGCTCAGTGGGCCTGAGCAAAACTCAGGCAAAGGTGCCACCAGCCACAGAGGTTTCCGGCCAGAAAAGCGACACCCCAAAGATCCTGTAACAATATGTAAAATCTCATCAAAGATACTGTTTGATACAGTTTCGGTCAGGTGTTTTTGCTTGCATCAATCATGGTGGCCTGAGGATAAGATATTGAAATGGAGAGCACCATTAAACCCTCACAAAAGAGAAGGTAAGAAAAATTCCACAAAGGTACTGTTATCAGAAGATGAAAGTAAGGGATGCCAGGCAGAAAAAAAGCAATAAATGCTCAGTTAAAAAAATAAATGTCTTACAGAGCTTTTGGTGAGAAAAATTGTAAGTTTTTATTTGCTGCTCATCTCTCTCTAGAACTCAGAGATGAATCCATGGAGGTAGGTCAGAAGAACAGTTTGGTTGCTGACTCTACTGAGTCTCCTGTCCCGTACTGTGATCAAGGCTCTAATATTAGACATAGCTGTGTACCAACTCTTTTCCTGGATGTATTCTTTCTCAGGAGACTCTTTCATCTTCCACTCTATAAACCCATGGTAGCCATCCCAACACAGCCCTATAAACAAACATGCTCAATGTGTCTAAATCCTAAAATGAATACTTCTTAGGACAGTGGAAGATGTGTAATATCTTGCTTTTTCCATAATTATAATGGGAAGAATTATAATATCTATCAATGTCTAGGGTTCCTGTTATTATTAATTACTCAGAGCTTTTGTAAAGTGTTTCAAGGTCATTTCAAATGAGGATGATGTAAGTAGGAAATATCTAATTACTATATATCATATTATTTTTGTCCTGTTAAAGAAATTTATGAATGTCTCAATATTTTGTAGAATGCCACATTTTATTAAAATGCCATGAAAAGAAACATTCTCTCTTTAAATCAAGAGGAATAAAGAGAACAATTATATTTCTGGGATTATTTCTATATAGTGCTTACTGAAAGAAAACACATGGAACAGAGGACACTTAGAGATTCTTCCCCTCATTATACCAAGCCCTAAATTCATCTTGCCACATTGAAACATTTTATCTGGATCGTCCCATTTCTTTCTAAATCTTTCATTATCAAAATTTTGAGCAAAAAGAAAAATTATCTGTACATAGCCTATGTAAAAACACAATCACAGCATGCTTTTACATAGCTCAGTAAGGAAAGTATTCAGTGTTGATAATATAGTTTTTAATTCTTATTTTGGTTTCCTTTGTTTATGGAAACAAATCAAGCACGGTAATTATTGAATCTCAAATTTCTACCCCAGCTTCAACCTCTCCTTCATCTCTTGGTTGTATAACCTGTTCTCTCCCCAACATTTCCATTCGGCATCACAATAGATCCCTCAAATAGAAGGCTTGATTCTTCCTACAAAAATATGCCCCCGAATCCAAATTCTATCAGCTGTGAAGCTATCTCTCAGCTTGAACACCACTTATCTCCTCACATTTGTTTAGCCAGTGGGTCCCCGTTAGACTTTGCCAGGAGGGGGCGCTAGAGAAAAAAAAAAACTTTAACTCTGGAGAAGACAGAAGGAACTTGCTCCTCCTTCCTTTTGGGTTTCTTCCTGGTTTACTTTCTCTTCCTGTTTTGACTTCCTGTTCCTGTCAATCTAACCTTGGCAATGCTTTTCCACCTGGCAGCAGTGGTTTATCCTGATACCAGTAGTGATCACAGTTTTTCCCAACTTTTGTTATGTCTTCTTGGAGAAACCAACACCACCAATCACCTGGGAGGTCTGGGTCCTGGCTCTGCAGTGCTTTTCCTCTAAGCCGAGAGACAATAGCACCAGCTAAGCAGTGCCCCCTTCTCATCTTACTTCCCACTACGTCGGACCCACTTCCATGCTTCTGAGTATTCATAATTCCAAACCCTTCTGTATGTTTTCCCATCCCTGGGAGTGGTGGTTGCTTCCTGCAGTTGCTACCTCAGTGATACCATGGTGTTCACTTTGCCTAGGTTGTTTTTTAATATTAAATTTTATATTAAATAATCTCTGTTAAAATAACAGGTATGGTTTCTTCCTCCTAACTGGATCCTAACTGATACAGTCCCCATCTTGGTGAAACAAACCATCATCCCATTTGCTCATGCCAAATACTTAGAAATCATCTTTGATTTCTCTTTCTCTTATACCACATTGTCAATCCATTAGCAAATCCTTAAAGATCTACCTCCAGAGTACATCTTGCACTTGAGCACTTCTTGTCACCTCCATTTCTACCACCTTCATCTAAGATGCCATTATTCTTTGCCTGGATTATTGTTGCAGCCCCTACCTGATTTTCTGAATCTGCCCTTGCCCCCGATTGTGCATGTGTCAACAGGAGTGATCTTTTTTTTTTTTTTTTTGAGATGGAGTCTCTTTCTGTCGCCCAGGCTGGAGTGCAGTGGTGCGATCTCGGCTCACTGCAAGCTCCACCTCCCGGGTTCACGCCATTCTCCTGCCTCAGCCTCCAGAATAGCTGGGACTACAGGCACCCACCAACATGCCCGGCTAATTTTTTGTTTTTTGGTTTTTTTTTGTATTTTTGGTAGAGCTGGGGTTTCACCATATTAGCCGGGGTGGTCTCGATCTCCTGACCTCATGATCCACCCACCTCGGCCTCCCAAAGTGCTGGGATTACAGGTGTGAGCCACTGCGCCCAGCCTGGAGTGATCTTTCAAAAACTTAAATCCGATGATGTTACTCTTCTATGCTTAGCTGTCAATTACTTACCATTACACTTTTAAAAATCCAAACTCGCTGCCCAGGCCTGCAAGGTCTTAAGTGATCTCGCTCTGACACTCTCTCTGACCTCATCTTCTGGACATCACATAGTGGCTTTATAGCGGAGTCATTATGCTGCCTCCTAGGTAAAGCTGAGAAAGTTAAGACTCCCAAAGCCCCCCTCCCTTGATTGCCCCCTCAGTGTGCCGGCCTCTCTGCTTCTTGTGCTGCATTTTTCCTGTCCCCCAGGGGCAAAACTTTCCTGTCTCGGACCACTTGCCCTGAAAAATGAGTTTGAGTTGTATCATGTATACGTTAGTGGGTTCTACTCCCAACATTACTATTAATCTTAATTCTTTAAAAAAGACATTTTAGAGACAATGCTTTTAATCCCCAAAGTTATTCTAATGATGGGAATAAAAGGTTTCCAGCAGTACCATGGTGATGAATGTCAATGGTTGTGACCTTTTGACCACTCTCAAATTCATATCATTGAGGGCTATTCCTCATTAGTTCTGGGCTCTAAATAACCAAAGTGTAGCTCATTTGATTACAAGTAACAGAAGCTGACTCCTAGTAGTTTAAGAGACAAAATGTATATATATATATGTATATATATTCTTTGACAGAATAGTGGCATATTCACTGAATTCAGGGAAGAAGTGAGCAGCTCAGCCCTGTTGGGAAGGGTAAAAGCAGATTCTTCCCGGGAACTCAGCCAGTTTGTGGACTTTTCCTCTGTAGCACTGCTATTTGCATGATTCAGCCCCAGAGACCCCATTCTTTATGTGCTCTTTCACGAATTTCCGATTTTCTAGGAGAGAGAATCTGATAGAACCTGTTTCACTAGGACCAGAGATCCAAAGTGACATAGGAAGCTGTGATGGCTAATATTAGGTGTCAACTTGACTGGATTGAGGGATGCCTGGATGGCTGGTGAGGCATTGTTTCTGGGTGTGTCTGTGAGGGCGTTTCCAGAGGAGACTGGCATGCGAGTCAGTGGAAAGTGAGGGGAAGACCTGCCCACGTTGTTCAATTGGCTGGGAGCTTGGTTAAACAAAGCAGGCAGAAGGAGGACAAGCAGTTTTCTTAGCTGCTTCTCTCTCTCTGTCTCCCTTCTGGAGCAAGACAACTTTTCTCCTCCTGCCCTTGGACATCAGACTCTCCGTTCTTCAGCCTTTGGACCTGAGACTTGCACTAACAATCTCTTGGAGCCTCCTGGGGGCTCTCAGGCTTTTGGCCTCAGACTGGGGGCTGCACTGCTGGCTTTCCTGGTTTCGAGGCTTTCAAACTGGGACTGAGCTACCTACTGCCTTCCCTAGGAGCCACCCTACCAGCTTCTCTCATTCTCCAGCTTGCAGGTGGCCTATCATGGGACTTTGCCCTTGTAATCGTGTAAGCCGGTTCTCCCTAATACACTGTCTTTCGTATTTATATACATGTTCTGTCTCTCTGGAGAACCTTGACTGATACAGAAGTCATGGCTGATGCAGGGCCACTCATGAATGCCAGGAGCGGTTACCAATAGGGAGAATTGTTTCAAAATGCCTCTCTGAAATCATACCTGTGGGCTACCCACCCCAATAAACTTTTCTTCTCATATATCCAAAGGCTTCTTTGCCTAACATAATCTAATTATTGCACATAAAATCACAAGTTTCACATCATCTCCTCAACCTGAGACAACTCAAAGTCACATCCAGCTGTTGCCTCCAGGTGCATCAACGTCACTAGGCTCCTGTGCCCCTAGGCCAGGATGTCAATTTGATATGAGCTATGCTAGATCCATTGTGATTCTGTCTAAAATCACTATAACTCTGGAATAAAGAGTACATTTAACAGTAAAGGAAAGAGATGAAGATGAAAGAAAAAAAATCATGATAATTTCTGCTTAATATAATGGAGGTAGTGGCTGGGCGTGGTGGCTCACGCCTGTAACCCCAGCACTTTGGGAGGTCAAGTCTGATGGATCACTTGAGGTCGGGAGTTTAAGACCAGCCTGGCCAACATGGCAAAACCCCATCTCAACTAAAATTACAAAAATTAGCCAGTCATGATGGTGAGCACCTGTAATCCCAGCTACTTGGGAGGCTGAGGCAAGAGAATTGCTTGAGCCTGGGAGGTGGAGGTTGCAGTGGGCAGAGATCACGCCACCATACTCCAGCCTGGGCAACAGAGGGAGACCCTGTCTCAAAAAATAAATAATTAATTTTAAAAATAAAATAAAATGGAGGTAGTAATTGTTCATGCCTCAGAGACTGCATGAGCAAGCAAAGGAATAGTAGGGGAGGCCAGAAGTAGTCATTTCTTGAATGGGCCATGAGGTCATAGCAGCTGTTTGCAATTTCCCTCCTCTACTCTCTGGTCCATGTTGCCAATACCTCTGATCCAGAATCAAGGATTGACAGAAACAACAACTTGGACTAGGTTCACATTTACTTTTCCTTTGATTTACTCCTAATGCAATGCAAGAATATGCATGAGATGAGGAATCAAGTGGGAAATCAAGGCTCTCCTTTGCCTCTTTAATATTCTCATGGAGGTGTCACTGAAATTTGGCAGTCTAGATGGTGAATATAGAAGGAAAGTTAGCCATGTTAGATGGTAAGCTTGATGCTTTTATACGCGTGGCCATATATCAACAACCAAAGTGATTTTTAGTTCAATGTGAAATAAAATATCATATGATGTAAATATGTAACACTAGGACATCCTCCACTTATCTGCTCCGAAGCAGAGGCCTGTGAGTTTTCCACTTACATTCATAAAAGAGCTTCCTATGGATAGTTCTAACCTTAGTGGGCCTCAACTTAACTCATACCTAGTTAGTCAGCCTTTCCTGCTAATGGAATTAACCCAAAAATTATTCCCAAGAGGTCTGAGCATTTGATGATTCTGCCTGTGAGTCTGGAGTGGTTTTCTACTAAGCTGACAGGGAAATACAAGGATCACTTCAAGTTTCTTCATTTTTTTGTTTTTAGAGACAGAATCTCACTCTGTCACCCAGGGTGGAGTGCAGTGGGTTGATCATAGCTCACTGCAGTTATGATCCTTTAACTCCTGGGCTCAAGCAGTCCTCCCACCTCAGCCTCCCAAGTAGCTGAGACCACAGATGTGCACCACCATGGCTGGCTAATTTTAAAATTTTGTAGTGAAAGGGAATTGCCATGTTGCCCAGGCTGGTCTTGAACTCATGGCCTCAAGCCATCCTCGCACCTAGACATCCCAAAGTGCTGGGATTGTAGGCATGAACCACTGAGCCCAGCCCACTTCAAGTTTCAACCATACTTCCCATGGTGGCTTCATCTCCAATGCTGACTTTAATGACTGATAGTCAAAGGCCAACATCCCATCAAACCAGTAATATTTTTTTTCTGATTCTCTTAGTCATATTAAGATATTAAGAACTTTTAATAATGAGACAGCATTCTCAGCTTCCAGTTCATTGAAACTTTTATATGGAGTGCTTTTTCTTTCTTAACCTTTTTAAATTAAGAGATGGAATCTCACTCTGTTGCCAAGGCTGGAGTACAGTGGCACAATCATGGCTCACCACAGGCTCAAATTCCTGGGCTTAAGTGATCCTCCCACCACAGCCTCCCACGTAGCTGTGACTACAAGTGTGTACCACCATACTTGAATAAATTTTTCCTTAGTTTTTGTAGAGATCGGCTCTCCCTATGTTGACAAGGCTGGTCTTTAACTTCTGGCCTTAAGTGATCCTCCTTCTTTGGCCTCCCAAACTGTTGAGGTTATAGGTGTGAGCCGCCGCACCCAGCCTGGAGTACTTTTGAATTGTATCCTAGATGTAATGAATGCTGTGTTGTGAAGGCCTATATTCTGCTACATTCCTCTAAAGAATGTTTTAGTCGTCATTGTTGTTGTTTGAATAAGCAACTAACCGTGTTGGACTCAAGTTGCAAGTTAGGTAGCAGTTCAACTCTTAGTTCAACTCTTTAGTCCTTAACTAAGGAACTGGAAGTCTGCCACTTTCATGTGTATTCAGGCGTCAACCAGAGGCTTAGAAAAATTTTATATACTTGGTGTCTCCCTCTCTGCCCTTTGCTCTCCAGAGTTTTCTCCTCACTTTCTAGTGAATATGAGTGTCCTGAACTCTGTTCCCTGGTTTCTCAAGCCACAAAGACTGTGGGTTTTTATCTGGGTTTGAGTTGCCCTGTGCAGCACCAGCTGTAGCCTGACATTAGGCTGAGAGCCATTTCAGAATGAGAAACTGACTCCATGCCATTTCCTTCTTCCAACTGTTGGCTTCTCTTCAGAAGCTGCCTGATTTTATTTACTCTTCAAAGTACTCAGGTCATTATTTTATTTTATTATTTTTTTTGAGATGGAGTATCGCTCTGTTGCCCAGGCTGGAGTGCAGTGGTGCGATCTCGGCTCACTGCAAGCTCCACCTCCCAGGTTCAAGCAATTCTTCTGCCCCAGCCTCCCAAGTAGCTGGGACTACAGGCGCCTGCCACCATGCCTGGCTAATTTCTGTATTTTTATTAGAGATGGGGTTTCACCATATTGGCCAGGCTGGTCTCGAACTCCTGACCTCGTGATCCACCCGTGTTGGCCTCCCAAAGTGCTGAGATTACAGACATGAACCACTGCACCTGGCCGGTTGCATAATATTTTTATGTTGCATCCGGTGTTGATAATTGCAATCTTTAGGCATAGGAAGTAACTTCCAGACCATCAGTGGAGCTGACTGCTTTGGTTTTAATCCTGCTGTATCACTGATTACCTGTGTGAGCTTAGGCAATTTACTTATTTTGCCCATGTCTTAGTTTCCTTATTTATAAAATGGAAATAATATTATCCATATTTAGGGTTATGGAAATAATTATATGACGCAATTCATATAAAACACTTGGGAAAATTATCACTGAATATCTGAGAATGTTATTTATATGCCATTTTTGAGATTTCTCCTAATGCATTTAGCGGTTTCCTCAATGAATAATAATTGTGATTCATTTCAAATTTTCAGGCGATCTATCATCTTGGATAGCACTAGATGAAATTCACTAATAAATTTTCACAAATGTATTAGGTTGCAAGTTTTAAATCAACATTCTCATTTCAGGTGATGTTTCCCTCATTACTCAAATATTAAATTATATTGTATCTTATTTCCAGTCCCCCAGATATTGTGATGTATAACTACTTTATGAACAGTAGAATGGAATTTATAGTTTTTTCCCAAGTTACTCTCAAACATTAATTATAGTACTTATTATTAAGTAAAAAAAAATGTTAAAATTGGCCTGTTTACTCCTTTGTGTCATTTGTTGGGAAAATGTTTACTGACTGCCTACTATTTCCAAGAACAAAAATGATCAGAATGTGATGCCTACAAAAACCTTGTAATATTTCAGTTGATGTTCAGAACACTTATTTTATAAATTTGTCTTATTTATATTAAAGAAACTATCATCTAGAATAATATGTAAATATAATTGCATAGCAATTCATTAGCATTCCCTATAGCATTTAGCAAAATCTTTCAGGCCAGAAATTTAAATCATGTATTCTTCAAGGCATGGATAAGAAAAGCATCCCTTGTTTCAGTTAGGATTTGGAGCCAATAAATGAAAACTCTGACAACAAGGGCTTAAACAATGGGGCTTATTTTTCTCATGCATTAAAAATCTGGATGTACCAGCTTGAGGCTGGTGCAGGCTCCTAAGGTGATCAACAAAGACCCAGTCTCCTTGGATTTATCTATTCTTCCATTATGAACATGTGGTTTTTGTTTTGCTGGTCGTAAGATGACTGCTACACCTCCAGAGATTGTTTGCATTCCAGGGAGACAAAGGAGGGAAAGTGAAAGACGAGGGGATGTGCCAGCTGAATTGGTTCCATTTTATCAGAAAAACAATTGCTTCAAAAGACAGGCCCTCCACCCCCACCCCAGCAACTCAGTTTAGATTTCATCAGCAATAACTGGGTCATAATGCAAGTCAGTCTTGCAAGGTGAATATTTTAGCTGTGCACAATGCCCCAAAGCAAACTGGGATTCTGTTAAAAACAATGGAAAGAAGAGATATTGAAAGGGCCAAAAGGTTTCACCCACTAGTAGGCATAGCTGTGGGGCACATGAAAACTTTCCAAGGAAATCTTGGAAATCATTTTCCAGTTTTTCGACTTCCACGGATATAGTGTGTTCTAAAAGTGATCTATCTACAAAAGCATCTGAGACTAAGGCATAATACCAATTCTATTTTACCATTCCCACTTTTTAAGCAGCCCTCTTCCCACCTTGCAAAGGAACTGCATGCCTATCACCACCCTGAATTTTACTGGGGTGTGTTGCCCAGGGGATATAAAAACCTCCAGGATAAAGTCAAAGAGACAAAATAATGGTATTAATAGCCTCGGTAGTCTTCTTTATTTAAAGTTGAATCATCCTGGTTGGACTTCTAGACTTTCCACATATTATGCATATTTCTGTTAAGAGCAAATCATGGTATTAGAAATGAGGGGTTTAGGTTTAAAATGTTGTCAATGCTTGGAGTACAGCTATATTATTGAATGGAATAGCAGAATTTTAACAACTTTTATTTGCATGTGTCCTTATGTCTTCCCTCTTTTGGTCTTGTCAAAGACTGTATTGCTATTGAGGATGAGTCTTTGAGGGCAAAGCAAAGAAAATATCTATAGGGAATATTGAATGCAAGGGTGTGTCACTTTTATAGCAACAAAGGTGTGTGTCTTCATCTAAATCTATTTATTTACCTATCTATCTTAGAATTATAATTTAGAAGATGGTTATCAAAGGAGTGCATATGAATAATGTTTATTTGAATTGAAAAATAAAGGAATATTTTTCTGACAAAAATTATTCTGCCTTTTGCTCATTAATTTGATAATGGGGGTTGGATTTGGCAGTTAGATTATATAGTGAGTATTTTTCACAGTTCCAGTTAGGTCAATCTGTACCAATTTATTTTATGAGCCTAGCAATACCCTGACTCCAAACTTGAGACATCAAAGAGGTAAATTATACACCATATCTGTCATGAACATAGATGTATAAGTCTTTAACAAAAATTAGTAAATCAAATCCAGCCTTACATAAAAAGGATAACATATCATTTGCATGACACTTATTTCAAGAATGTAAGGCTTACTTACATTCCAAATCAGCATATTTTACTACATTAACTGAATAAAAAATCTTACGAGTAACTTGATAGATACAGAAAAGGCATATGACAAAACTTGATACCTATTCATGATTTTTTAAAACTCTCAGAAAACTAGGAATAAAAGCAACTTCTTTAATCTATCATAATATCTATGAAAAACCAATAGTTAACATCATAACTTATGGTGAAATATTGGATATATTTTACATGAAACCAGAAAACAGTAATGACACCAACTCTCATAGCTTTTCAACATTATGCTGATAGTCATATGTAGGATAAGAAGGCAAGAAAAAAAAGCCATATAGATTGGAAAGAAGAGATAGACCTGTTTCAGTGAACTTAAACAACATATACTACAAAACTACAGCAATCAAGGAAATGTAGTATTTGTATAAGGACAAACAAAATAAATCAATGAAAAAGAACAGGGTCTAGACATAGACCTGCAAATTAACCAATAATTATTTTATGTCCAAGTTGCCAAGGAGTCTTTTCCATGCAAACAGTTAACAGGCATATGAAAAAAAATATTCAACATCACTAATCATCAGGGAAATGTGAATCAAAATCATAATGAGATATCATCTTACACCAGTTAGAATGGTTACTACTAAAAAGTCAAAAAGCAATAGATATCGGTGAGGATGCAGAGAACAGGGAATGCTTGTACACTGTTGGTGGGAATGTAAATTAGTACAACCTCTCTGAAAAATGGTATAGAGATTTCTCAAAGAACTAAAACTGCAACTGCCATTTGATCCAGCAATTCCACTTCCGAGTATCCACCCAAAGGAAAAGAAATTATGTAAAAAAATACCTGTACTCATATGTTTATCACAGCTCTATTCACAACAGCAAAGTCATGGAATCAACCTAAGTGATTACATAAAGAAAATGTGATAAATATATACAATGGAATACTATTCAGCCATTAAAAAGAATTAAATCATGTCTTTTGCAGCATCATGGGTGGAACTAGAGGCCATTATTTTAAATGAAACAACTCAGAAACAGAAAGCCAAATACCTACTGTTCTCACTTATAAGTGGGAGCTAAATAATGCATGCATGGGGACATACAGTGTAGAATAACAGACACTGGAGATTCAGAAGGGTAGGAAGGTGGGAGGGGCAAGGGATAGAAATTACTTAATGGGTACAATGTACATCATCCAGGTGATGGGTACACCAAAGCCCAGAGTTCACCACTACACAATATACCCATGTAGCAAAACTGCACTTGTACCCCTTAAATTTTTATGAAAGAACAAAACCAAAAAGGAGCCTTATAGACAAAATGTATTGGAACAACTGAATACTCTGTTGGGAAAAAGCTGAACATTGTACCCTACTCACTCCGTATGTAACAACTAATTCAAGATGGATCAGAGCCATGAATGTAAAAACTTGAATTAAAAAAAAAACTTCCATAAAGAAACATAAAGGAATATCTTTCTACACTGAGTTTAGCCAGATTTCTTAGAAAAAAATGAAGCCTTAATAATGAAAGAAAAAAAATATATAAATTGAATTATGTTAAAATTAAAATTTTTTCCTCTTAAAAACATATCATTATGACAATAAGAAGGTAAATCACAGTCTGAAAATATTCATTATATATATATCTAACAAAACACTCTTACTCATAACATATTTTAAAAACTTCTTGTAAATCAATAATTAAAAGAAAGGCCCAGTTTTGAAAAAAAAAATTAAATAGACAAGGTCTCAAAAAGACCCTAGTGAGAAGGAGCTAGCTCAATGACCAGTAAGCACAAGAAAAGATGCTCAAAATCATTGGAGTCAGGGAAATTCAAAATAAGCAATAATAAAATACCACTTTACATACACTAGGTCAGCTATAACAGAAAGACTGGGAATAGCACAGGCTGGCAAAGATGTGCAGCAGCTAAGCTTCCTATACCTTGCTGTCAGAAGTGAAAAATAATACAACCACTTCAGAGAACGATTTAGCATATATAATGTTAAATGTGTATCTACTCTATGACCCAGAAATTCAACACTTAGGCATTTACCCTGAGTAATATTTAATTTAATATAATAATAATATTTACCCTGAGTAATAATAAAAACATATATTCAGGCTGGGTACAGTGGCTCATGCCTATAATCCCAGCACTTGGGAGGCCAAAGCAGATGATCACTAGAGGCCAGAAGTTTGAGACCAGCCTGGGCAAGATAGCGAGATTCTGTCTGTGCAAAAAAATTTTTTAAATTAGCCAGGTGGGGTGGTGAGTACCTATAATCTCAGCTACTCAGACGCCTAAAGCTGGAGGATCACTTGAACCCAAGAAGTTGAGGTTGCAGTGAGCTATGATTGTACCACTGCACTCCAGCCTGAGTAACAGAGAGAGATTCTTTCTCTGAAAAAAAAAAAAGAAAGAAAAAGAAAAATAGGAAACATATATCAACAAAACAACTTGTGCAAGAAAAGAATGTTAGCAGTTTTATTAATAATAGCTTGAAATTAGCAATAATCCAAATGTCAATCAACAGAGAAATAGCTAAATATATTGTAATATATTCATACTTAGCAATCAGAAATCTACTAGCTTAATATATGCAACAATATGGATGATGAATCTCCAAAACATTAAATTGAGTGAACATGGCAGATACATAGGATGAGATGTCATATAAATTCATTGATACACCATACAAGACAGGCAAAAGTAATCGATGCTAGATTAAGCTAGAAATCTGCTAGAGTTTAGAAATGATTTTCAATGGGAGGTGGGGAAACTTACTGGAAAGGTACACAAAAAACTTTCAGGAATGATGGAAATAATATCTTGTATGAAGTTGGTATACAGGTATATACATTTGTCAGAACTCATTAACTTGAATATCTATGCATTTCATTTTTATATAAACAATGCCATAATTTATAAAACAAGGAAGTTAAACAATACAGTGTGAAGAGCAAAGGGCGTAATAAGAGTTATGGCTTCTATTTATGCACCAGGCATTCTGGAAGTGATTTAAAAGCTAAGGGTTACTCTGTGCAACCCTGATAGCAGTGATGTGTTTTAAATATCATTACTACTTTGCAATTGAAGAAACTGAGATTTAGAAAGGTGAAGTGGCTTTCTAAAGTCACAAAGCTAATGAGGTTCAATATCCTCACTAGAAGAGAAAAGGGACAAAAGCTGGGAGACAAATCTGACTGGCTCTATTCCTAAGTATTTATCCTGGAGCTCAAGTACTTTAACCAGCAAGTGTCTGAGCGGCTTTATATCTTCTTGTGGTAGAGAAATGGAAATGAAAGATTCAAAAGTTTGAAATATACTCTGCTTTAGGGAACAAATGTGGGAAGAATAAGTCTCCACATTGCCATTGAAGCTGCAATAGCCTGGTAGCAATTTGCAATGCTTATAAGCTTTCCTCCCTCAGATCATCAACATATGGTTGCATGAGTTAGATTGGCAGCCTTGGATGCATTCTATGCCCTCGGGGTATAATGAGGAATTATTACATTTATATAAACCATATTCTACTGCCAAAGGCAGCAAAATATAAAGCAGAGAGAGAGGAGAGTAGAAAACTCAAAAAAGGAATGAGCCAATTTTGCCAAAAAAGTTTTTCTTTCACGTTTGAGATTCTCTGAGTCTATGTAATATGTGAATTTGACTTATTCCATAGATGTTGGGGATAATAAAGTTGCCAGATTAGAGGAAACTTATAACATGTGCAAGGTGGACAAAATACCTCTTCTTTCCAGATTATTTTTTGCCAGTTAGTGATTATCTACAGTTGTGCCCATACCATCCACTTTTATCAGTTTATTTTATGCTTTGATCAATCTACCTTAAACGAAATGGATATGTTGCAACAGCATCCCACATGAGAAGAAGTACATGCAAGTTCTTCATAAATTGTCCTAAACTTTTTTATAATTATTATTGTGTTTCATTTTGCATCCCATTATGATGCTGATACCAAATAGCCTCTACATTTTTAAAAATAAGAATCCTGAGACAAAAAAAAATTCTTGAAGTCATCCAAAGTTAGTACAAATGACAAATGGTAGAGTTGGTATTTGAATCCAGACGCTTATGTCTCTAAAACAGTAGTTATTTCTTTTCTGGTTCTTTGATTTCCTCTCTACCCATGATGCATCTTAATTAGTGCAGTTTCACCCAGCTAAAATGCTTTCTACACTGCAAATGTATCTTCCAGTTTTCAGTGACCTGGGTCTTCTGTGAGATCTTACAAAACATACCATGCCCTTGTAAGTTCTCACTGCCTTTTTCAGGACTTAATGATCAGTTCTCTTACAAGCTCTGCCCTCGCCTTGAGTGAGGGGCATCATTCCACCCACTGGGCTCTTCAACGGAAGAACAGGGTAGATTCTTTGTTGAAATCCACATCTTTTAAAAATCAGTAGGATTGCCACTGTTCTACTGAGTTCTCGTTTTGTGTGTGTTTTAGCTGTGGTGAAGAGGCCAGGTTAGACATCAAGCTTCTTGAAAGTAAGGAAATGCTGCCTTTGTGAAGGTAAACCAAGGTGAACACTGTCAACAGATCCCTTGATCAGAATGGGCACCTAGACTCCAACTACTCCCCCAAGATTCAGTGTCTAGTAATTATATTGTTAACACTTTCAGGAAGCCTTCAGGCAGACAGTAAGAGCACCTTTAATATTGTCCTGCTCACCATGCTGAGATCATGATGCTAGCACAGACCTTTTTGTTCCTATATAATTTTACTTCACTGATCTGAATATCTCTTCTAGTTCCAGAATGACATGTCTTTATTATTGTCTTTCTAATGCCCCATATCTGATGGGGAAACAGCTGACCCTTGAGTGGATTATATTCCTCATGAATGTCTGAAATTTTCTACCCATTGTTAATGAATAAAACATGGTGCCTTTCAATTCTTTAATTTAATTAATGCTCTCCATGTTCATGTCACAAAATCAGGTCAGTTAATCAATTACCAGTAATTAACAGCTTGCTGTGCCCAAAAGTTTAGGAGCACAAAAAAAATAGAAAATACAGTTTAAAAAGATGAACAATCAATTGCTTTACAGCACATACATGAGTGTTGCTCCAGCAAGAGCAGAGAGGTGAAAGGTATCCTGTTAGGTACAGGATGTGAGATGCACTTTGTTCTTACTAAGCACAGCTATGAGGTGGTCATTGGTAAGGCTGGGTAGGTGGAGAAGCAGTTCCATTGACAAAGAGCTCGTGCCCTGGTCCTCACATATTAGGACATGCTCTTCTTGTTGTTTTTCCCCATGGGGAGTATGCTCTGCAGGACCAAGAACACATGTCCATCTGGAACCCATTGTCCTACCTTCTAGGTCATGCTCTGGGTCCCGGTGTCCCCAGAATTCCTTCCACAATGGCCCTGCATCTGCACCTGTGTCTTGGGCAGCCTCTTCCCTGGGTTCATCCTCCAAGGTCAGGACATTCCACCAACATGTATTTGTAGACATGGTGAGTAGCCAAGGGGTGGCTGTTGGTGAAGGGTTGGAATGGGGTTTGAAGTTGGGGTTGGCATGATCCCTCGTGATATGAAACAGGCCAGGGATAAAGAGAGAAGGGGATCAGGTGCAGATCAGGGACTTAGGACTTGGTATATGAACATAGAGGGCCTGGGTCCAAGCTTTCCTCATGTAGAAATGTTCTGGCCTGAAACTCTGAGAAGTCTGAGAATTCTAAATTTGGGTCTGAATTTCTAAGGCAGGAGAATATAACATATTTTATTTTTCAGTTTGTTAATGTGATTTATAACACATTTTATGTGGACCTTAATTTCATTCTTGGCCCTACTATTCTTTAAGGTGAGCCGATGAAACTGTCCCCAAAGGGTAAGGAAAATTACGTGCCAGACTTTAGGCAAAAGTACAGTTAAGCATTAATCAGGTAGCCTTCTGGCCTATCTCCCTATAGCTGTTCTAGCATTAGATACTGACCATTTGCTTCCCCATCATTTCTATAAATAGAATCTCTAACTTTAAAATCATAAGACTGTTTTGCTTAAAAATTACTTAAGATGTTTTTTAGATCCTCAGTACCAGCAAATGGCTGATGCCAGCTAGTCTGAAGATGCCAAAACTAAGTCAACACAAAAATACAGTTTCTTCTTCTCCCTGTCCCCTGACTTCACCTTTTACTCTTTCATTAATCCATGACCCCAGGTCCACAACCCATCCCAAACCCCTTAAGATCCCTATCCCCAAACTCCTTGGGAAGACAGATGTGAGGTTTCCTCTTATCTCCTTGTTTGAATCCCTGATAATTAAACTTCTTTCTCTGCTACAATTCTTGGTGTCTCCATGTATTGACTTGCCACATATTGGGCAATGGAGCCTGACATGATTACACCTGGAGAGGATGGACTTACATGGAGCATGGGCCCTACCTGGGGCAGTGAACATCTCTGAAGACATTTCTTTCGGGTGGTGAGTCAGGTATACAAGGATCCCCTTCTAAAGTGTGGAGCTTGGCATTGAGCAGGCAAAGCTGGAAGAACGGAAGCCAGTCAAGGAGCTGTTGAAATAATTTATGTAGGGGTCTGTCCCACAGACCCTGACCCAATGATGAATGAATACAGTACACTGACACAGATATTCTGCTTTGCCAGTTTGGGTGAGTGTCTGGGCCACTTACAGACTCCCAGAAGAGTGCTGTAAACAGTTGCGACCAAGGCCTCGGCTAGCCAGTGAGGCTAGCATTTATTCAGTAAAGATTAATTGACAAAGGCTTGAATCAACACCACTAGAGTGTAATTGACATTGCGGACTTCCCGCATAGAAAGTAATTAATCAGCTGCGGTAAATCAAAGATTAGTCTTAGGACCATATGAGTACACAAGCTAGCTAGATAAACTCCCCACATTCCTTCGTTTCTACTCTAATTTATTTAACTAAGGGGACAAGGCTGCCTTCAGGCAAGTACTATATATAAAAACCCCCAGGCCTTCCAATAGGGTTTGTGTATATTTTCTATAACTAAAATTTCTTCCCACCAGCCTGACTGAACCCCCACAAATTTACACCGAAGATGACAAAGGCTTAGACTGAGATGGTGACAGTGGGAATGGAGAGTCAGAATCTTCAGGCTATTTAGGAGTGGTAGAGAAGGTGCTTCCTCTATCCCATAGGTAAGCACCAAGGGCTAAGCTTGCAGACCATAGCCACAAGTTGCTGGTGGGTGTCTTTCTCAAGGCCTGCGTTTCAGACACAATGGTTCCTATGCAGAACCATTTGCTCCAACATCTATCTGTTTTAGTTTCCCAGGGCTGCTGTAGGAATGTAGTGATTCTCACTAAATTCTCATGATTTTAATGACTTAAAACAACATAAACTTATTATCTTGTATTTCTGGAGGTCAGAACTCTCACATAGTGCTGAGCTAACATCAACGTGTTGGCAAAGCTACATTCCTTTCTAGGTTCTATGGGAAAATCATTTTTTTTGCCTTTTCCAGCTCCTAGAAGCTTCTCACATTTATTTTGTTTTGTTTAGTTTTGTTTTGTTTTGTTTGAGAAACAGTCTCCCTCTGTCACCCAGGCTGATGTGTGGTGGTGCTATCCTGACTCATTACAGCTTTGACCTCCTTGGGCTCAAGTGATCCTTCTGCCTCAACCTCCCAAGAGGTGGGGCTTCAGGTGTGCACCACGATGCCCAGTTAACTTTTCATTTATTTTTGTAGAGATGAGATCTTTCCATGTTGCCCAGGCTGGTCTCAAACTCCTGGGCTCAAGCAATCCTCCTGCCTCAGCCACCCAAGTAGCTGGGATTACATGTGTGATCAACCATGCCTGGCTAAGTTTTGTGTTTTTTGGTAGACAGGTTTCTCCATGTTGCCCAGGCTGCTCCCCAACTCCTGAAGTTAAGTGATCCACCTGTCTCGGCTTCCGAAAGTGTTGGGATTAGAGGCGTGAACCACCTCTCTCAGCTCTTCTCACATTTCTTGAGCCATGATCCCCTTTTGCCATCTTCACAGCCAGCAATGGTAAATTGAGTCTTTCTTATAGTACATCACTCCAACCTCTTCTGCCTCCTTTTTCCAGTTATAGGGACCCTTATCATTATGTTTGCCTCATCTGGATAACCTATAATAAATCTATGTTAAGGCCAGCTGATTAGCAACATTAATTACATCAACAACCTTAATACCTCTTTGCCATGTAATGTGATATATTCCCAGGTTCTGGGAATTAGGAAGTGCACAGTTTTCAAGGCCATTACCCTGTCTACCACACCTTCTTATAACTTGTTTTCTGCCAATTTGGGTTCCCTTCCTGGGGACACTTATTATGAGTGATTTGGTTAAGCTACTTAGGCAAGATATTTTGACATTTTATAGAATTTGGTACAAAATCCATTTTAATTATGTTTTAGAACTCAGTATATTGTTACCTTAAAAACCTCATTTGCTCCAAGTAATTCGAAGCTGTAGAACCCATGGGACCTGCTGCCTGCTGAATGCATCCCCAGGGCTTGTCTTCCTGTGGCTGGGTAGACAACACTATTTGTAGGGTGATTTGAAGGCACTTTCTTTCTCCAAATCCTTGTTCCTAACCCAGGCCATGATTACAGGTCATTTCTATGAGTTAGGTGTCTGTCATTCCAGAGGAGAACACCTGTTAAAATCCAGTCTTCTAAAACTGGTTACCTGATTATTTTATATGCAGCACAATGAACATGGCCCTCATAACCATCGCCTGTAGTCAGAAGGAGGGAAGAGGAAGAGGATGTTTAGACTGTGAAGTGGGGTGCTCTGAGAGTTGTGGGGTACGATTCTAGAGAACACAGGGGTGCACAGCCACAGGAGGAGGAGGCGAAACTGGGAGCCCCAAAGGCAAACATGGATGACCTCATTGTTCTGGATCCTGCCCCACTGGTAACCAGAGTCTTTGATTCATTAAATCGTTTTCTCCTCTAGGCATTCCCTAGGTAAAAAAAAAAGTCAGATGCACTATTTTTATTGTTTTTTGATGCTTTTCCTGCTGGGGAAGGGGAATAAGGATTTAAAATTCTGTCCAAAGAATTCAACTGGAATCCCATGGAGTGTGAACTGCACGGTCAGCGGAAGCAGCTGAAGATGATAGGAGCCCACAAGGCAGCCAGCCAGTCACCACACTATTCTCAGGCTGGGCCCTGATCCCACAGCAGAGCCTCAGGGAGTAACTCACTGCATCATATGCAATAGTTTATGCAGAGCTTTACCTACAAAGCAATACGTGGGGTACAAAGGAAAGACATAGAGCCTTGACTTTTAGATGTTCATGAATATTTTCATAGTTTGGTTTGGTTCTGGCCCTGTAATTACTAGGCTGCTGAACAACTGGAGATTTATTGTGGAATACTAATGTTTCAAATGCAGTTTCTATTGATTCCCTCCTCCACATCTTTCTCTCAAACCTAAAAAAGACAATTGAAAAAAATCTATTCAATGCGTTAAGGGGGTTGCCAATTTAAGTTCACTTGAAACACAGAATGGTAAAAAAAAACCTTTCATGGTTTCTTCTTATGCTGAAGACAATTTAACCAAATTGTACATACAAAGTATGATGCTTTAGAGTACTAGTTAAACAATCAAAGGTCAAATTCATTATTTAATATAACAATGGTGAAAGCAGTAATAAAAGAGTGAAGAAACTTCACTCTTTTATTATTTACTAACTCTCCAATTGATATTTTGAAATTTCAAATGGAATAAATGATCTTTTGACAAATAATCTGTGTTGAATTTCAATAATTTCAATAATTTTATTTTGCATACCTAAATTAATTTGTTTTACAGATTAGAACCTCCAAAAGTAGTGTTCACTGTTGTTTATATGATGTCTTAAAATGTCATAATATTCCCTGATTTAAGTTACCTGATTTGAGATTGGGCTGTGAGAATGATGTTGCTGTCATAAATAATGCTACAAAAATAAAAGACAATTATGTAACCTAATCATAGAAAGCATACCAAAGGGCCCAGCATATGTACTAAACATATTGCAGATTTTTCTTATTTTTTTCATCTTTTTCTTAACTTTATTTCATTGCCACTGAAATTCTCTTTGCAAATATTTTAGAATAGAATAATTTAAAATTTTTCTCTTGAAAAATACAGAATGAAAAACACATTCAAAATGACAGCCTTGTTTTGATTCATTTAACTCTGAGTTTCTCAATGTCAGCATTATCGACATTTTGAGCCTAGTACTTGCTGTGGGGGACTGTCACGTTGCTTATAGTATGTTTAGCAGCATCCCTAGCTCCTACTCACTAGATGCTTACTAGTAGCAACCTCCAGGCCTGACAGTTGAACATGTCTCCAGATATTACTAAATGTCCCTTGAGGAACAAAATCAGCTACAATTGAGAACCATTTATTTAGCTTTTTCAAATAACTGAAATAAATGGATATTACTGGATATTGAATGATAACAATTGTTGAAGCGGCTATGTTGTCTGGGGTGTATACCCTGGGGTTTGTCATTGCACACCAGGAAAATTGAGGATGCAGACACACATAAGGAGTTTAGGAGCAGACGTTTAATAGGCAGAAGAGTAGAGAAAGAGAAATAGCTTTCTCTATAGAGAAAGGGGTCTCTGAGCGTAAAGAACCGGTGGGTGGTGGATGGGCTGACTTTTATAGTCAGATTTGAGGAGGCAATGTCTGATTTACATAGGGCTCATAGGTTGGTTCGATCAGGTATGATGTTTACATAGGATTGGGAAGGCTGGTGGCCCCACACTAATCATATTATGCAAATAGGCTTTCCAGTTGATCCCTGCTATCTTGTCTGCTCTTCTTTACTGTACATGTGGCTCACAAAGAGAAGGGAAGATACGGCGGCCATCTTGAACATGTCTAGGCCCTAGTTCCTGCCAGCATTCCCCCGTGCAAACTCCCAGTTTTTTGTCTTTGACTGCAGCTCAACTCTACAGGCTGCTTTTTGTTAGAAAATGATTTGGGGGCCAGGCGCGGAGGCTCACGCCTATAATCCCAAAACTTTGGGAGGCTGAGGCGGGTGGATCACAAGGTCAGGAGTTCAAGACCAGCCTGGCCAAGATGGTGAAACCCTGTGTCTACTAAAAACACAAAAATTAGCTGGGCATGGTGGCGGGTGCCTGTAGTCCCAGCTGCTTAGGAGGCTGAGGCAGAGAATTGCTTGAACCCGGGAGGTGGAGGTTGCAGTGAGCCAAGATTGTGCCACTTGCACTCCAGCCTGGGTGACAGAACGAGACTCTGTCTCAAAAAAAAAAAAAAAAAAAAAAAAAAAATTGGGGGCTGCTTTTTATCAGAGAGAAAAGCCTTACTGAGGACTCCCATACCCTTACTATCTGTCTAAATGATTTCTTCTTAACTCCTGTGTCATTGTTAGGGATACAGAGAGCATGGGGACCAGAATGCTACATATATTTATCCCTTTTTCTTCTGCACTTTTTGCCTGGGAAAACATGTGAACAGGAAATAACTGCCAAATGAGAAATGAAGTGTCACTTGATCAATATCAGTAAGTTTATCAATCAAGTTTTTTATCTTCTAAGTTGAAAGTTCTGGCTTACGTTTGAAACCAAGGTGAGGTCTCTTTCTTCCTCACTCACTCCATAATCTAAAATGGCCATTGCCTTACCCTCTTAATTGCAGATTTAGAGGACTTGTATCAGAGTTGGGATAGGGAGAGGGGCTTTGGCCAGGTCTGCTGAGGCTCTGCTGACTTTAGAAGCACCAGAGGGAATGTGCCTTTCATTAATCTTTCTAAGGTCCTGTAACTCTGTGCATAGTAAAGTGCTGCTCACAGAATGCCTTACACACTAGACAATCAGAATAGAAATTCCTTCTCTTGTGGTGAATGTGTTTGAGGTGGGGTGGGGGCGGGGATAGCCAAAAAAAGGAGTGTAGTAAAGAAAGACAGAAGTACAAGAGCGTACAGATGCCCCCGGAAAGATGGAGGGAGCAGAAGTAATGTTCTCTTCATTGATGATGCTGATGACACTGATGTAGAGCAAGGCCACTTATTTTCCCAAGGAAGTACAATTAAATTACTTGGGCAAGAATTTAAGGGCTTCCCCAGGGTGCACAGGACTCCAGGTATGTCAGCACCATTCTGACAGCTCAATCTCATGCTGTCCCATAAAAGAAATACTGCACCAGTTAGTGGACATGATCTGCTCTCCATGATATTCTCAGGGAACTGAATCTGGCCACAGGGACCAGCGTGGCCCCATAGGTACAAGCCCCAAACTTTCTTCTGCCATCTGGTCAATCCCATTGTATGATGGGGAGTTACAGAGTCCCTCCGAAAGAGAAATTAGAATCTGTCTCCATGCAGGTCTCAGTCCAAGCTTGAGATAGTTCTCCAAGACAGCACTGGAGGACCCAGCCAGTCCCAGGCACTGAAGGGAGATTTCAAACATCAAGGAAAGTACTCTGAAGTGCATGGTCACTTGAAGCACAGGGCTCAAGACAGGGAGCTCAAGACAGGGGGCTCAGGACAGGGAGCTCAAGACAAGGGGCTCAGGACAGGGAGCTCAAGACAGGGGGCTCAGGACAGGGGGCTCAAGACAGGCGGCTCAGGACAGGGGGCTCAAGACAGAGGGCTCAAGACAGCCCACTTGGCTGAGTCCATATGCAATAACTCAAGGAGCCAGGGGAGAATCACGAGCCAGAAGTCTGAAAGTGTTTATCAGAGATTTCAGCTGATGCCTATCACAGGGGAGATACAGTTTGGGAGTGCTAAGAAAGAGGGACTTGGTATCACTTCGAATTTACCATTGAACCTAAAAGGACCATGCCTTAACAGTGCAGACGGCATCCAAGGGCTAGGGAATATGTCCTAGAACTAGGGGCAGAACCGAAGCTAATTTGCCCCAAGAAAACCTCTGCAAGTTTAGGATGATCCATCAGTAATTTAATTGCCTGCTAAAGAAAACTCAATGCTTTTCATAAGAAAATAAAAGAATCCAGAGTCTCTACAACACATGATTCAGAATTTCTATTACACAATAAAAAAATTACTACAAACATAAAGAAAAAGGAAAATGTGTCCAATGGGCAAAAGAAAAAAAAGACAAAATAAACAGACCCATATATGCCTTAAATTTTGCAATCAGCAGCTAAGGACTTTATGCTAAACATATGTAAAACTCTACAGGAAAATATTGATAAAGTGAGTGAAAAGCTGAGAATGTCAGGAGATGTTTGAACAGTGACAAAGATACCAAAATTATAATTGGAAAACACATCTGAAATCAATAATTCATTAGCAGTTTAAACAAAACAGAGGAAAGGACTAATGAACATGAAGGCAGGTCAATAGAATAATTTAAAGTGAAGCACAGAGAGAGAAAGATTAGGAAAAAATGAATAGAGCATTAGTGACTAGTAGAACAATATTAAGCAGTCTAATTTATGAGTATGGGTAGTCCCAAACGGAAACAAGGGCTAAACAGAATGTTTATAGTTCTTATGTTGACTCCTAATCCATAATGTGATGATATTTAGAGATGGAGCCATTTGGAGGTGATTAGCTGATTAGGAATGGGATCATTGTCTTCATAAAAGAGACCCAGAGAGTTCTCTTGCCTCTTCTCCCATGTGAGGTCACAGCAAGAGGATGGTTGTGTATAAATCAGAAATTGGATCCTCACCAGACACCAAATCTCCTGGCACTTTTGCGTTTGACTTTCAGTCTCTAAGACAGTGAGAAGTAAGTTTCTGTTGTTTATAAGCTGCCCAGTCCATGGTATTTTTGTAATAACATCCCAAACAAACTAAGACAATGAGAGAGAGAGTAAGACAGAAAAAATATTTCAAGAGTTATTGGCTAAATGTTTTTCTTTTCTCCAAATTTGGTAGAAATGCTGACCCATAGATTCAGGAATCCTAGACAGAATAAGGACAAAGAGCACCACAGCTAGATTCATCATAATCGTACTCCTGAAAGCCAAAGATACAAAAGCAAATCTTAAAAGCAACAAAGAAAAAAAGACACACTACCTAAAGAGGAACATCAGTAAGGATGCAGTTAACTTCTCATGGGAAATAGTGGAAACTGGATGTTACCGGAATGGTATTTTGAAATGATAGGAAAAATTTTAACCTAGATTTCGACATGTCTGGCAAAATGACATATTTTCAGATAATCAAAAGCTGAGATAATGTGTCACAAACACACATGCCCTATAAGAAATGCTAAAGCCAAGTTCTTAAAGCTGAAGGGAAATGATACCTGATGAAACAATTGAATTTATTGGAAATTGTGAACATGTAGGTAAATATAAAATGTTATTTATAGTTTTTTTTTAATTTAAAAGTTAATTGGCTATTTAAAGTAAAAATAGTACAAATATATTAAGGGTTTACAACACATGTAGAAGAAAGTGTGCTATATTTCACAAATTAGAAGACTCAATAATATTAAGATATAAATATTTCATGAATTAATTTATAAATTTGACACTACTCAATCAAAAACTCAGCACGCTTTTTGGTAGAAATTGACAAGCCAATTCTAAAATTTATATGGAATCACAAAAAAATTGAGACTAGGCAAAACAATCTTTAAAACAAAGGTATCATTAAAAGACATTAATTTATTACTATAAGGACATAGACATCAAGACTTTATAATACTGGTAAAAATAGATAAATTGATCATTTGAAAAGATTTACAGAGCCCAGAAGTACATATATATATATATAGTGGTTGTTTTCAACCAAGGTTCCCAATCAATTCAATTGTGCTATATCAACTGGATATTCATAGGGCAAAAGAATGAGCCCTACCTCATTCTACACAGAAAGAGAAATCACAGTTCTACACATAAAAGCTAGAATCATAAAGCTTCTAGAGGGAAACATAAAAATATTGTGAGCTTAAAGTAGACAAAAAACACTTAGGACACAAATAACACTAATCACAAAAAAATTCTACTTTATTTCTACTTCATGATAAAACAAGGACTTATACTCTTTTTAAAACACTTCAGAAAGTCAAAAGGCAAATTAGAGAGTAGAGTAAAATATTCTTAATACAAATATCTAACAAAGGACTCATATGGAGAACATATAAGTGACTCATACACCTCAATAATAAAAAAGGCAAACAACCAATATTTTAAAAATAAGCAGAAAACTTGATCAGGCAATTTAAAAAGGATATATAAAAATATCTAATAAGCATAGGAAAATATGTTCTAACTGTGTTCTAATATGATGTTCTAAACTAACATCATTAGTTTTCAGGAAAATGCAAATTAATATTATCATGCAAATTAATATTAACATATCACTTTGTACAAACTAAGATGACCAAAATTTAAAAGACTGACAAAACTAAGTGTTGGCTAAAATATGGAGCAACTGGAAGGCTCCTAGGTTACTAGCAGGGGTATAAAATGTTACAAGCACTTTTTAAAATACTTTGGCAAATACTTATAAAGTTAACATACATCTACCCTATGACACATCAATCTGACTCCTTTCCCAAGAGAAATTAATATTATGCCCACAAATATCTTGTACATGAATAGTCATAGTAATTTTATTCATAATAGCCAAAAAAGGGACAGTGCTCACATGTTCTTCAACAGGATGATGGATAAACATTTATGACATAGCCATGCAATGAAATGCAAATTAGCAATAAAAAAGAATGCATTACTGATATACACAATGACATAAATCAATCTAAACAATGCACAAAGAAGTCTCACACAAAAGAGTGTAAACCAAAAAGTGTCTGAGGTGAGTCTCAATCCATTAGAGATTTTAATTTGCCAAAGTTGAAGACATGCCTGGGAAAACCACAAATTACAAGAGCATCTGTGATCCATGCTTTTTCCAAAGAGGGTTTTGAGAACTTCAGTACGTAAAAGGAAAGGGGCAAGCAGGAGGGGAAGGAGAAAAAAACAAAAGGAAGGAGGGTTAGGTGTATTAGTGCATTTTGCCTTGCTATGAGGGAATATCTGAGGCTGGGTAGTTTATGTGGAAAAGAGGTTTATTTGTCCCGTGGTTCTGCAGGCTGTACAAGCATGACACTAGCAGCTGCTTCTGGTAAATCCTCAGGAAGCTGTTACTCACGGCAGAAGGTGAAGAGAAAGCAGGTATGTCACATGGTGAGAGAGGGAGTGAGAAAGACACTAGATATTTTATCAATCAGATCTCATGGTAATTAATAGAGTGAGCACTCCCTCATTACCTTGGGTAGGGCACCAAGCCATTCATGAGGGATCTGTCCCCATGACCCAAACCCCTCCCATCTGGCCCCACCTCCAACATTGAGGATCACATTTTAACATGAGACTTGGAGGGGGCAAACATCCAAACTAAATCAGTAGGCAATGAGGCAAGCGGTTACAGTCTTGAGAGGCTTTAATTAACAATCAGTAAATCTACATTTTACTTGTGAAAAGAGGGAGTAGAGGAAAAAGTCAATTATGCGTTCATTTCCTGCTCTGTAAATCTACATTTTACATGAGATAAAGTAAACATGTGATAAGCCGAGATGTGCATTCATCTGTTGGGGCGGGGGCAGAGGGATGATTTCTACTCTAGTCCTTGTTCCATACTGTGAAGATAAGCTGGTAATTGAAATTGTCAGGGTGAGATTTAACAGAACTCTGTTTCAGGGCTACTTTATAGGGGGATTATGTATTTTGAAAGATCTGGGGGCCCACAAGAAATTTCCTCGTGAGCAATTTGTGATGGAGACCATCTAGGGAGATATGCAACCTTATATTGTTGTGAGAATCTGGTTTATATGTGAGGCTGTGACATATGGTTGTGAAATTACAGCTATCTGTTTGGGAACAAAAGGAAGGCAGTTTTTGCTTCACTCTGTTTCCAAGCTTAACTTTCCCGTTGGCATAGTAAGTTTGGAGTCCCAAGATTCTATTTTCCTTTGCAGGAGTACGTACTATTTTGTTTTATTTCTCTGAAGTTCTAGAAGAAGCAAAACTAAACTATGGTGACAGAAAGACAAATTTCACATGTTCTCATTCATGTGTGGGAGGTAAAAACTGAAACAATTGAACTCATGGAAATAGACAGTAGAATGATGATTACCAGAGGCTGGGAAGGGTATTGGGGAGAGAGGAAAAAGTGGGGATGGTTAATGAGTGCAAAAATATAGTTAGAGTAAATATGACCTAGTATCTGATAGCACAAAAGGGTGACTATAGTCAACAATAATTTATTGTATATTTTCAAATAACAAAGAGTAGAATTGGAATGTTTCTAGCAAAGAAATGATAAATGCTTGACGTGATGGAAAAATTAAAAAACAGAAATCAGAATAGTAGTGGCCTCCGTGTGTGGGAGTGGGGGTGGAAATTGACTGTAAAGGGTGGTGGACATATTCTATACCTTGTTTTGTATGTGATTAAATTTGTGTTCATCAAAATGTACACTTAGATTTGTTTTTGTTTTTGTTTTGTTTTGAGACAGAGTTTTGCTCTTGTTGCCCAGGCTGCAGTGCAATGGTGTGATCTTAGCTCACTGCAACCTCTGCCTCCTGAGTTCAAGTGATTCTCCTGCCTCAGCCTCCCAAGTAGCTGGCATTACAGGTGCCTGCCACCATGCCCACTAATTTTTGTGTTTTAAATCGAGACAGAGTTTCACCATGTTGGCCAGGTTTGTCTCGAACTCCTGACCTCAAGTGATCCACCTGCCTCTGACTCCCAAAGTGCTGGGATTAAAAACGTAAGTCACTGCACCCAGCCTTAGGTTTGTATTTTATTGTATGTAAATCATGATTCAAAAGCTGGGTTAATTTGTTGCTTTATGGTAAACAAAATCTCATGAACAAACCGGCTAACTGCCATTCCCCTCTCCTCTACCTTTTATCTTTTTCATCTGAGTTAAGAAATCTACCATCTTGGCAGCTCTGGCATATCAGGGAATGCCAACTTGAGTTCAACTTCAGAAGACACAATAGGCTTCCTGGAGGGAATACAGAAGACCTCAGGATACACACTTGGTCACTGGAATGAGATTCTTGAATGTTAGGAAGAAAGATCCAGGTAATTGCTGTCTTGGATGACTAAGAAACTCAATCTATTGTGTGTTTACCTTAAAGGACAAGAAAAAGGAATTCTGTCAAAATTAACTGACAAGTGACAAAAAGAGCAGTTTTGAAATGTGATGCTGTGTATCCCCAGGGAAACACATCATGTGTTCATAAAGAAAAAGCACTACAAGAAAACTTCAGCAGACAAAGCTAAATGACAGCCAAGATTCTCTGAGCCATTCAGTTTTCCTTGCCTGGTGAAAAGGATCCTTAGGGTCCAGGCCGTTTACAGGGTATTCGGAGTCAAACACTATTTCCCTATTGTTTTCTCTTGTTATCTCTTTAAGGTCTTGAAGAAGGCACGATAATATCATACTTCTATTCTTCACCAGCATTATGAGCCAATAGAGAAACGGGATAAATATCAGGTGAATTTTTATTGAGTAAATGGCGTTGGTGAATGCAGCTTAGATCTGCAGGCAAGTAGGCTTCCTAATACTTAGCTGCGATCCACTTAGAGGTTTTTGGGGCTCAGAAACCAATACTCCAAAATACGGCATTTTGACAAACTGAACTAAAGCAGCCTCAAGGTCCCTCAGACCTCCCCCAGCCTTCACAGTTTCTCCCAAAACATAAGAAAAAGCTGTTCTCTGAAGTTCCTTTATCTGCCTAAAGTCCAGAACCACCAAGGAGAACAATTGGTTTTTCTTCTCTTTCCTGTTATCTCATTATCTATTGCAGGAAAGCAGACCCACATGTGACCACACCTGAACAGATCCTTTATAAGACAATGTCTGTCTCTCCGACTCAAATTCCAAAAAGAACTATTTACCAGTTAATCTCTGTTCCCCCTCCCTTCATTCTCCCTAGTAATCACATATTGCCCCTCAACAGTGTTCCTCTCCTCCCCCTTTCCCATCCTTATTTTGTCAGCATCCAAGCCCCCATTCTTTTGTCACCTCAAGATGCTATATAAGCTTCTGTACCCACTGTGGGGCTGGATCTTCATTATGAAGCTTCCCTTGTATATATATTAGATAGATGTGTATACCTTTTATCCTCTTAATCAGCCTTTTGTGAGTTGATTTTTCAGTGAACCTTCAGGAGGCCCAGGGCCTGGGCCCCTGCAAGGCAGTGCTGGGTCACTCTGCCCTCCACCACCAGGCAAGGCTTCTGTGTGTAAACTTCTGCAGGGCTGACAGTAATCAACAATACGTTCTCTCTGCAGTCAGGTTCCCTTTCAAAAAGGAAAGAATAAGAGGATGAAAATAATGCCTTACTTTTCTTCCAAACTCCCAATCAGGGAAGACTCTCACTTTCCCTGGGTGAGGCTGGGAGTGTTTTGCTGATGGAGCTCCATCCACGTGGGAGTAGGGATGACACATCCCTCCCATTAACATTCTCTGCAATCAGGCTTGACAGTCCTTGACTCTCCACACCGGGCTTGTTCAGCCTCTGGAAGCAAGGATGACTCACGCCTTGCTCTAGTCATCCCTAGTACCGTCTTCCTGTTGCAAATCCTTTCCATTAAATAACCCTGATTTGATCACCTATCTTCTTGGCACTATGGGTATACCACAGAGACTTTTCTTTCTCATGTGCCAGGTGGTATCTTCTGCCTCTTAGTAGACCTTAGTGGAACCAGGGAGGCAGTATCCTGGCACAGTTGAGGCTCTGGAGTCAGACCAGGTTTGGATCTCATTTCCAGCACTGCCTATCAACATCAGCTGGGACAAGCGCCTTAACACCCCCTGTGCTTAACTTTCCTCATTTGTACAAATGGGATAATCATCGTCCTTACTTCACAGGTTTGTTCTGGCATATAACAAGTGCTCCATAAATATGGTCCTCCCCCAACAAACTCTAGTCCCATGCAAGGAACACACTATTTGGCAGTATTGGTTAGACCCTTCTTTCATCTTTTGCCGTGTTCAAGTTTCTATCTTCCCAGTCCCTAACTCCTTGATACCTTTGGCTTTGCCGCATTTATGTCCTTATGCAAACTGCGACTTCGAGCACCTTGGGCTCTTGGCATCACCTAGCAGCTCCCAGCCTCCTCCTGATACCTTGTGACTCTGATTTTGGACCACAGCCTTGGACCTGGCTGCTGATTTTTTATTTTTAGCATCGACTTCTTGTGCCCTCAGGTTTCACTTTTGTTCTAGTCTGCTCAGCAAGGTACTTGTCTCTTTGTTCTAAGGAAGAGGTACTTCTGTCTGACTTTTGTTGCAAACTCCTTCCCTCTGCTCCTGATTCACATCTTCCAAGTTTTCCTGGTTCCTTCTCCCTATGCCGCTGCTTGGAATCTTCAGTTCCTCCCTGTGTCATCTTCTTTTCTCAGCCATTAGGTTGACCAATCTTCCCATAGATGAAAAATAATAACACAACTTCCCTGCCTCTCCCTTACCACTCATCCCCTTCATTGGCAACACACTGAAAATACTTGTCCGAACCTGTGTTTCTCTGGCTGCCTATCCTCTCACACTCAGCTCACACTTGCCCACCTCTAGTTAGGGCTCCGCTAAAAAATATCCTCTGTGACCTTGTGCCATACCTTTGTCTTTGGATATCAGGTACTCTGACAGATGATGCTTCCCATCTTCTGATTTTAGTTGGACCAAAAACCTTGTTTTTGTTTTTTTTTTTTGAGACCAACTCTTGCTCTGTCATCCAGGCTGGAGTGCAGTGGTGTGATCTCGGCTCACTGCAACCTCTGCCTCCTGGATTCAAGTGATTCTCCTGCCTCAGCCTCCCGAGTAGCTGGAATTACAGGCATGGATGGCCACACCTGGATAATTTTTGTATTTTTAGTAGAGATGGGGTTTCACCATATTGGCCAGGCTTGTCTCGAACTCCTGAGCTCAGATAATCTGCCCGCCTCTGCCTCCCAAAGTGCTGGGATTACCAGCGTGAGCCACCGCACCCGGCTCTGGACCAACAATCTTTAATGCCCCTTTCAGTTGTGTCTAAGACAGATGAACATGGTAAGGTTGGTTTTTGCTGTTAATCTCATTGCTTCATTTATAGTAATTCTCACTTAGATTAAAATTTTAAAGTAAAAAAAAAATTCTAAAGGAAATTGTTCATAAGAAAAGGAATAAAAATGAGCATCATTTCTTGTAATGGAATGTAATACTATCGTATCTGGCTGTAATACTATGCAGTGCCTAATGCTTTGATATTTAGTACATTTCTGTGCCTGGAAGGCTGAAATTTGTATTCACTCTGTGATTTTAGTCAAATAAGAAAATGACATTTATTGATCTATTGGCCTGTTATAGCTGAATTTAAGGCAATAAAAAGAAAATGGCAATAGTATATATTGTCTATAGAACAAATAAGAGAAAATGGGCTATCTTATTCTTACTTGAGTCTCAAATTATTTTATATTTTTCTAATTCTGCTCATGTATATGTAAATATAGCTGACAATCACCAGGAAATAAGCTGGTTCTTAGTGAAAGTAACATATCAAATTTATGTTTGAGAATTGTAGGCTAGAAAAATACATAATTCCTATGTTAATGTAGAACAGTGAGGATTTTGCTTCTACAAGAACAAGTCTAATAGTACTTCTATTCTCTTCTTCCCTATCCCATTCCACTGGCTAAACTAGCTGTTTTCCAGTCAGTACCCCCAGGATGCTCTTTGGATTCTCTCGCTTCTGTCCTGGTGCAAAAGAGCCTTTACCTTTGGAACTTGAATAGGGAACATCTTGCTAACTCTTACATACACTATCCTTGTAAAAGTGGGGAGAAATCCCAGATGTCTAAAAGGGTAAAAGCTTTACAAGTGAGGAGGAATTCCGGAAACCTAAAACCGGAAGTAGGCAGTTTCGACATTTCTTGTATATAGTCTCTTTCAGAGCCAATCCAGTGTAGAAATCTTCTCTCTAAAAGATGTCAGGCGGGTGGATCACGAGGTCGGGAGTTCAAGACTGGCCTGGCCAAGATCGTGAAACCCTGTCTCTATAAAAAATACAAAAATCAGCCGGGCATGATAGCAGGCGCCTGTAATCCCAGCTACTTGGGAGGCTGAGGCAGAGAATTGCTTAACCCGAGAGGGGGAGTTTGCAGTGAGCCAAGATCACACCACTGCACTCCAGCCTGTGTGACAGAGCAAGACTCCATCTCAAAAAAAAAAAAAGATGTCAGGAGTAGGCATATGTGAGAACAGATTAAAGATAATGAAAATGTTTTACATTTGCATATTACCTTGTAATTGTATATATCATGTTGACTGCATTTAGTTATTTGACCAGTATGGGCAGTCACTCACCCCAGTTGAAGTTTTTGTTATATTTTGTGTATGGTTGTTTAAGGTGTTTGTTTTTTTTTTTAAATCAAAACAATATGATAGCACTTGAAAGCAGAATATGCCACTTTGGCGTAAGGATTATTTTGATCTGAAGGCAATTGAGAAGTAGATACAAGAACAACTCTCTGTTCTGCTCCTATTTGCCTAAAAAAGCAGGACCTAAATTTGTAAAGGCATCCTCCTTTCCCCTCTACCAAGAAGGACAAAGGTTTCTCAATGGAGGTGACTTAGGTTCTTAGCCTGAAAACCAGTACCAGAGGAATTTACATAACAAACTTTACTAACCAGCCTTTATCCACCATATTTGCCTTCCCACAATTTGCTGCCTCTAAAGTTTCAAGATCCTTTTCTTTTGTCCTCTAATTTCTTCAAAAATTTATTGTTCTTTGTGAAGATGTTATATTAGCCAGAGTTCTAAGCCACCTGTTTGAGAACCACTGATTCTCTCTCTTCCATGTATATATGAGATATACATGTTAATAACTTGTTTGTTTTTTTCTTGTTGATCTGTCTTATTACAGCAGTTTCACTGAAGATCTCAAAAGGTGATGATGATTCATTAACAAGATGGCTTAAATTGCTTCATCCATCAGCCCTTCTCACTTCTCAGTTTTTGTTCAATCTGCTTCTTCTGTCTAGAACGACTCATTCAGCTTTATCCATCCTTCAAATTTCAATGCAAGCACCACTCTCTTCAAGAACCATTCCAGACACCTTCTCCCTGCACCGTTGTTAGTAATCTCATCTTCCCCTGGAATGATGCTTGATATCCTAGTGGATATGAACTGTGTCTCAGCCATCTCTACTGCTTTCATTATGGCATAGTCTTCTGAACATGATACAAACTTATCCCATGTTTTTGAAATGGATATATTTAAGACAAAAATGTTAATAGCACCTCCAGGATGCTGGTTTCCAGGATGAATAACTGCCAGTGCAAAAATTAGCAAAGTCAAGTATAAATTGCCTACAAGAAAAAACTGAGAAATAAAGGTTATGGCATGCAGAATAAACTGGAATGCAAATAATTAAAGATGAAATAAAATGTATTGAAGAAAGAGCATTGTTTATTTAATGTGTTTAATGTTATATTATTTTAGAGACTGCATTTTCTGTATCAGCAGCCACCCAAATGACTTCCACCTCCTCCACTTAACTTAGTCTTTACGAAGATGACAATGACAGAATTTTCATTTCCAGCCTACCCACTTTCTGTATCCACACAGAATTAAGTGCATGGTGAAATAGTCACCTCCTACACTCACAGTCCTTTCTCCCAGGTGGCTGTGGAACCAGCAAAACAAGAACTTTCTTTAAAGAAACCACAATGTGGTGGTGATTAAAGTTATATCTGCCTATGTGGATAACATTCAAATAATGAATTAACTGTTGATCCATTACTTGAGAATTTTTCTATTAATCCACTTCCTGACAAATCTAAACAGGGGAAAATGTCTTTGCAAATTGCTGTTGAAAGTCCTAGCTTCTGTGGATAGACTCACTTTCTAACTCTGCTAATTCCTCTCAGGTTCATGACATTTGCTTCCATTCCATCATCCTTGAAAGAAATCAAACCCTGTATCTACCCAACCAAAAGAAGCACAGCACAGTTTTCTTGCTGTAGTTTACGACATTGTTTTATTGATTCATTTGTTTCTTACCAAGCATTGGCCAAGTAGGGAGGCAGGGAAAACGTAGAAGTCCAACCATGTAGCAAAGCCCTGCTCTGTGGCCAGCTGAGACTTTTAGTTGCAAATTATTGAGCGTATCATGAGGCCTTAAGCCAGCTCCTATGTTGAAGTTGTTGGCCATCATCACTGGCTACTATTTTGCCTTTGTTATTAGTATCCCTTACTTGCCTGATAATGAATCAGACATTCAGATTGGGCATTTATTGGTTGCTCTCACATCTGTCTGAACATGTGAGTCATCACAGTATGTCTGCAGGGTGGGCATTACTCACCCCTGGGCTCAGAGAAATTAAGCGGCTATTCAAAGTCTATTAATGAAAGGAATAGAATTGCAACCTAGGTTTGTCTGACTTCAGATGAAACAACTGTATGATCTTGAGCTCAGGTCCTTCAGAGTGGAGAAATATGAGCCCACATCTCCTCTGACACTCAGACTTTTCATTGCATTCCATTGTGTCTCTTGGCTATTTTTCACTTTTTTCCCTGACCCTGTGAACTTTTCATTTGCATTCTCTTATGTTGTGAGTACACATCCCAAATTAATCTTGGGAGGAAGGGCAGGTAGAATAGGAGGATGAAAAGGAGGATTAGGAGTGGTCCCACCAACACCCTCCCTTGTACAAGTAAACAAAATGTTTTGCAGATTTCTCCTGCCTAGCTACAGCTTTTTCTCTTTCTATCCATGCTCATGACTAATTCTCCACACAAGCTCCCCAATAATTCATATATTAAGCCATGGGGCAGACACCAAAGTGCTGTAAAATTGATGGGATTTTTGTAGAGTTCCATTGCCACAGGGTATAATTACCATGAAGAGCTTTATGTGATTCACAGCTGTCTTTAGAAGAAAAAAATCTATTGATTGTATTGTTTCCCCATTCGTCCTTGCTCTGGTGCTGGTAAATTGAATTCAAGCACAGTCTGTTATCAAAATGTGAAAAATCTATGCAGACATGTAGATTTAGCATTAATAATGCTAAGAACTAGATAATTTTCTTGGATACATAAGGGTTTAATAAGAGTGAAACCTAAAAGATGTCTAAGTTCCTCTAAATTTTATGTAGAGTTCACATGTGTGATATTTTATTCTTAGTTAACAGATGCAGAAAGACAAAGTGAAGAAAGGAACTTAATTTAAATGACTGTTTCTCTAGCAAAGGCCATTTCCTCTAGTCAAAATGAAACCTCTTCAAAATTGAATTGGGAATATTTCCAAGTCTTCTGTTTATAGGACATGAGGATTGTCCTCTGGAAATGACTCCACCTGGATACAGTTGTCATCATCCACGAGCAGAGGATTTTGCTGTGTATTATGAACTGAACTGTGTACCCAACCTCCACATTCACATGTTGAAGTCCCAACCCACAGTACCTCAAAATGAGGTCTTATTTGAAAATATGGCCTTTAAAGAGATGATCAAGTTAAGGTAAGGTCATTAGGGTAGGACCTAATCCGGTATAACTGGTGTCCTTATAAAAGGGGAAAATTGGACACAGACAGCCATACAGGAGAACTCCATGTATACATGAAGACTGCCACCTACAAATCAATGACAGATCCTACCTTCACAGCCCTCAGAAGGAATTAACCCTGCTGACACCTTGATCTGAGACTTCCATCCTCCAGAACTAGGAGACAATAAATTTTTCTTGTGTAAGTCATCCTGAGGCAGGATAGGTAGTCAAAGAAGTGACTATGTCCTTGGCATGCAGCAATGGCAGTGACCGTACAGTCAACACAATAAGCCTCATCATTTGCATTGTGATTGAGCTCATTCAAGCAAAACTATCTTCAGTAGGGACTTTCCCTTCTAGAAAGCATGAGCATTTTGATTTTACTTGTCCTCAAACTGACCCTTTGCTCATTATAATAGTAAAAAACACACCCTTGCGTGGATATTTAAGATGTTAATGTGACATGCAATCTATGAACAAGCATGTACAGTTACTGCGTATGTGCACCCCAAGGACCACCCAGAACATGCTTACCAGTTACACCTGTTTCCACCTCCTTGTGAATAATCCATAAAGGGAGTCTCCCTAGAGCCAGTCTCTGCTCTCTCATCCTTATGAGCAGACTGCTCTGAATTCTTTCTCTCTCAGGGTGTGCTGTCTATTCTGTACCTAACTTTCAGAATATTCTTTTTCCTTTTCAATTAATTACTGTATGCTGCACTTCTTTTGCTGTGTGTCTCTGTTTAAATTCCTTTAAACTAAGAGGACAAGAACTGAAGTCTCACAACAGCCATCAATAATCTAGCTTGTTGTACATCATTACAGCAACCTAGCAAACTAATATGCCATGTCCCTCAATGTTCACATTCACACAATAATTCCATGAGGAATTAACAGATGAAAAAACTGAGGCTCACAGGCTCACACAACAAACACCATTTCTTTGTTCTAACAGGCAAACAATTATAATGCTCACATTGGTTTAAGAACAGCTATTCCAGAAGAAAAGAAATATTTCCAGCTGGGCACAATGGCTCACGCCTATAAACCCAGCACTTTGGGAGGCCGAGGTGGGAGAATCACGAGGTCACGAGTTCGAGACCAGCCTGGCCAACATGGTAAAACCCCATCTCTACTGAAAATACAAAAAAATTAATGTGGTGGCAGATGCCTGTAATCCCAACTACTCGGGAGGCTGAGGCAGGAGAATTGCTTGAATCCAGGAGGCAGAGGTTGCAGTGAGCCAAGATCGTGCCAGTGGACTCCAGCCCAGGCAACAGTGTGAGACTCCATCTCAAAAAAAAAAAAAAAAAAAGAAAAGAAAAGAAAAGAAAAGAAAAAGAAAAAGAAAAAAAAGAAAAAGAAATATTCCCATATTAAATATATTAGCAATAATGAGATTTTATGGTAGTATGAATTAATATTTTTGAGTGCCTACTGGTGTCAGGCATTGTTCTCAGTGCTTTACATATTTTCTGGGCTTTTTTGGTCTTTTTTTTAAGACAGAGTCTTGCTCTGTAACCTAGGCTGGAGTGCAGTGGCATGGTCACGGCTCACTGCAGCCTCGACCACCAAGGCTCAAGCAATCTTCCTGCCTCAGCCTCCTCAGTAGCTGGGACTACAGGTACACACCACCCCACCAGGTTAAATTTTTAAAAATTTTTTGTGGAGACTAGATCTCCTACTATACTCAGGCTCATTTTGAATTCCTGGGCTTAAGTGATTCTCCTGCCTTGGCCTCCCAAAGTGCTGGGATTACAGGCATGAGCCACCATGCCCAGCCTAACAAACTTACTATTAAGTAAGCATTAACACAGACTGTGATGCATATCACAGGTAATATGCTAATGAGATTACAAACCAGAAAGTAATCTGTCTTTTTAATATAGCCAAGTAGATGCAATCTATCACATGCATGTTCCCAGGAATAATGATAAACTGTCCTTATGTAAGAGAACTTGACAAGAGCCATTTGCTTAATATTCACCTGGTAATTGGGGTAGACATCTGTGCTGGTTAATTGCCTGTATTTGAAAGAAAATAAAATTTCTCTTATCTCTATGACAAGTATCAGTCAAAGCTTACAGCAAGCTCCCACGGGAACCAGAAAATAGGGGCACTATCTTCCTTAATGTTTATATTTCCAAGAAATGCCTCTCAGGTACTTAAGAAAAACATTTGTGGGTTATAAAGCTCATAAGAAATTTGTTTAGCCTTTAAAAAGATTTACAGGTATATCAAAGGGACAGGGGAAGGATTTATAAATACTAGCTTTTTTTTCTAAGAAAATGTTCTGAAAAAAAAAAAAAGAGGGGGGAAGTCATTTTCCCTTTTAGCCATAGGGAAATGTCAATGTTTTTACTCTTACACAGACAAATGAGAATATCCTTTATATATAGGGAGTTCTTACAAATCAACAAGAAAGAGACAAGCACAACAATAGAAAAATAGGTAAATGATTTGAAGAGATGATTCACAAAAGGAGAAATTTAAATGTCCATCAAACATGAAGGCAGATTATTGCATTAATTATCAAAGAAGTGGACAATAGAATAAGATTTTACAGTCACATGGCAATCCAACAAAAGTTTTGGAGAAAAAGGTAATACTCAATACGGACCCAGGTGTAAAACTTTTATAGTCTTTTCTGGTAGGAACATAAATTGGCACAACTTTTCTGGTGGACACTTTAGCAGGGAGTCTCAGAAACATTTTATGAATGTTCAAAATTCTGCCATTATGGGCTGAATGTTTGTGTCCTCACCCCCAAAATTTTGTGTTGAAATCCTAACTCCCAAGGTAATAGTAGTAGGATTTGGGGGAGGGTTTGGGAGGTGATTAGATCATGAGGGTGGAAGCCCCATGAATAGGATTAGTGCCACTACAGAAGAGGCCCTGGAGGGCTCCCTCGCCCCTTTTACCATGTGAGGACACAGCAAGAAGATGCCATCTATGAACCAGGGAGCAGGCCCTCACCAGGCACCAAATCTATCGACACCTTGACCCCGGACTTTCCAGCCTCCAGAACTATGAGAAAGACATTTCTGTTTTTCATAAGCCATCCAATGTGTGGTATGCTGTGACAGCAGCCTGAACAGATGAAGACATCTGTGTTCAGTGGCTTATCCAAGAAAAGTATCAAAAATGTACACGACGATTCACGTATATTCTTCAAGGCATTCTTTAAAATACTGAAAAATGAGAGAAACTTTAGTTAAATTTTGGTATATCCACACAACATAATTCTGTGTGCTATTAAAGTCTAATTTTCATAAAAAGCTTAATGTCCAAAAAATATTTACAATGCATGTTGGGTGAAAAGGGCATGAAGGCTGGGAACAGTGACTCATATCTCTAATCCCAGCACTTTTGGGAGGTCAAGGAGGGAGGATTGCTTGAGCCCAGGAGTTCAATATCAGCCTGGGCAACATAGTGAGATCCTGTCTCTACAAAAAATGGAAAAATTAGCCAGGCATGATGGCATATGCCTGTAGTTCCAGCTACTTGGGAGGCTGAGATGGGAGGACAACTTGAACCCAGGAGGCTGCGGTGAGTGATGGGTGATCACACCACTGCACTCTAGCCTGGGTGACAGAGCAAGACCCTGTCTATCACTTTAAACAGAGAGAGAGAGAGAGAAATAGAAGAAAACAGCATGAAAAGGAGATAAATAGTTGAATTTATTAATAATCACCATCACTAGGTAATGGAGGTACTTATGATTTTACTTTTGTTCTTTTATTTTCCTGTCCAATAAATATATATTTGTAATTGAGAAAAAACCCACATTTTAAAATAGAGTTATTATGCAGAGACAGGCACACAACAGGATTGAACTAGCTCACACTGTGGTGCGCTTCACCTGAGCTTCTGTCAAATTTAGAATCAGTTAGAGGTCTAGGCAGCATTCTTATGCCAGTGACCCCTCCACAAAGCCTTTTTGACAACTCCAGGCTGTGGTGACCTCTTTTTCTTTCATATTCTTAGAGCACTGCTGTGCAAACCATCTACTTTGCCCCAGTATAATCTTGTTGAAGTAAAAATTACAGCTGAAAAGAGCTTTGAAGGTCATCTGGCTCAACCCCAAAATGTTGCACTGAGGTGAGTGAGCCCAGAGAGACTGATTAAGTCAGCATTTATTTCTGTATTTAGGTTTTTTTTAGCATGCAAGAGAACACAGGGTACTTAGGTTACCTCAGAGTAGGAGTCTATGGGTCACCTCAAGATAAGGACTTGGGAAGTGAGAAATACAGTGGCATAGCTGGGCTTCAGGGACACTGGATATAATTAGGTCATCAGGAGGTAATTAGTGATCAGGTCATCTTGAAGTCTCTTTAATCACCGGTGGTCTCTACTCACTACCCCATTACTTTATTATTACAGTGATTTAATCGCTCTACTGTGTCTAATCAAATTTTTCTCTACTGTCCTTCTCTTTTGCTGCTGGTTGTTTACTTAGTCACAGTTTCAACTGCTCTAGGGCTTCCACTGTCTTTCTAGATATCTTTCAGCATCTGTCCATACTATTAATGGTTATAATCTTTCTACAAATCAAATTCAAACTCCTCCACCACCCCAATAAGTCTGATGGGTTCAGGAAGTTAACACACTGCATAGATGCTCCTCCTTTGCACATTGAAGGATGCCAGGTCAGGCAAATTCACATTTTCAAAGTACTGAGGCTCTTTGGTATACAGAATGTTGGCCAATTTGTCAGAAATTCTTCAGAAGAGGGCTGAGGCACACAGGTGCTGAGGCTCCCTGAAGGGGACAGTACAAGGTGCAGATTCCTTGTTTAACTTCCTAATACTAGATCCAAACTTTTTCTTTTTCTTTTTTTCTGCTGGAGTGCAATGGTGCAATCTTGGCTCACTGCAACCTCCACCTCCTGGGTTCAAGCGATTCTCCTGCCTCAGCCTCCCAAGTAGCTGGAACACAGGTGCGCTCCACTATGCCCAGCTAATTTTTGTATTTTTCTTAGAGACCAGGTTTCACCATGTTGGCCAGGCTGGTCTCAAACTCCTGACCTCAAGTGATCTGCCTACCTCGGCCTCCCAAAGTGCTGAGATTACAGGTGTGAGCCACCGTGCCCTGCCCCAAACTTTTTCTAGCATGTACTCCCAAGGGAATTCCAAGCACTCTAGCTTTCCCTTCAATTGCACTGGAAATGCAAAACTCAGAGGGTTGCACAGCTCCTCTCATTTATTGATAAAAACGATAACACTACAACTACTATTGGTAACAAATAATTTGGGACCCAGTTGTTAATCACTTTTTTGACATGATTGTGACTCAAGAAATTAATACATTTTCCCAAAGTCACCTAGCTTGTTAGTGGCAGGACCAAACTAGAACTGCTGACTCTCAGCTCAGAAGTCTTCCCTGGGCATCATAATCAGGGAGAAGTCCGATGTATAGCTCTGTGCTATGTGCTATGGATTTCTTTTTATTTTTTATTATTTATTTATTTATTTATTTATTGAGGCAGAGTCTTCCTCTGTCACCCAGGCTGGAGTACAGTGGTGTGATCTCGGCTCACTGCGAACTCCACCTCCCGGGCTCAAGTGATTCTCGTGCCTCAGCCTCCCGAGTAGCTGGGATTGCAGGCACACACCACCAGGCCCAGCTAATTTATATATTCTTAGTAGAGACGGGGTTTCACCATGTTGGCCAGGCTGGTTTCGAACTCCTGACTTCAGGTGATCTGCCCATCTTGGCCTCCGAAAGTGCTGGGATTATAGGTGTGAGCCACCGTGCCCAGCCTGCTATGTGCTATTGAACTGTGAGTCAAGGTTATTATTAGAACAGATCACTATCTTTAGAGTCTTAGACTCTGTTTGGGGTTACACAATGGAAACAAATGAAATAATTAAGAAATTATGAAATCAAATCTCAAAAGCAAAAGCTGTGGTGTCTAATTCAAGAAATGCTAATTACGTGTGTGTATTTAAATTTGTTATTAAATTGCATAAAATTTGAAATTTAGTTCCTCAGTTTTACTAGTCACATTTCAAGTTCTTAATAATCATATATTGAGGCTAGTTGCTACCATATTGGATAGTGTAGATGGAGAACATTTGTATCATTTCAGATAGTTCTTTTGGATTGTGCTGGGCTGGAGACCAAAAATCCAATGGGAGTTTAAAGATGAGAGAAACCAAACCATATAAAACTGTCTTAGATTTCTAATTAAATTTCTTCAGAAGTTCTGCATTGCTTTCTGAATTTAGTGTGAAATCTTTGTCAGTGCAAAGGAATCCCCTTGAAATACTATCTCTTGCCCCTCCTCATTTCCAAATTCCAAGTCATGCCACTTTTCTCTGAATAGAACATTTTCAGGATTAAACTTTGCTTTCACAATAAAGATACAGTGAGGTGGTCAGCTAAAGATAGATTAAAAACACAAATTTGTCTCTTATCTCTCCTTGAATCATACTAATATGACAGAAAATGGAATATTTTTTGTTTGTTTGTTCGTTTTGAGACAGAGTCTCGCTCTGTCGCCCATGCTGGAGTGCAGTGGTGAGATCTCGGCTCACACTGCAACCTCCGCCTCCTGGGTTCAAGCAATTCTCCTCCCTCAGCCTCCTGAGTATTCTCCTCACTCCCTCAGCCACCGTGCCCAGCTAATTTTTGTATTTTTAGTAGAGACAGGGTTTCACCATGTTGGCCAGGCTGCTCTCAAGCTCCCGACCGCAAGTGATCCACCAGCCTCAGCCCCACAAAGTGCTGGAATTACAGGCATGAGCCACCGTACCTAGCCTAATAGTTGTAAATAAACTATGAATTTAAAAACCAAAGGCATAAATGCACAAGGAAAAAAAAGTCAACACACTTACCAACTTTGGGAAGATGCAAAGATGATGGACAAGTGGTAACTGAGTGGCAATCAAGCAAAGATGAATCCTCAGCCTGTGGAGAATTGGTGTGTGGAAGCCAACAAGAAGCAAGTTGGTTGGAAACATAGAACTCTGGAAAGATCATGAATGAAGGCACCAGGTAAAGCTGAAAGCATGGGCACATGGTGGATATGAGACCTACGAGAGCTGACTAATGTCTTTGGAAAGGAACAATCCCCAGATCCCACTTCCCACTCTACAGAGTCGGGCTAATACCCCGTCACGTAATGTAGCTCATGAGTAAACTGCAACACTTGAAGATTAAAGGGGGCACTAGTCATAGTTAATGCAGGAACAACGGTATGATCACATGACAAACAGCATGCTGGCACCAGAGTCATAGAAGAGATGTAAACTATGGTCACTGCTCTCAAAGTTCTTTCAATCAGGGTCTTTTAATCAAGATCTCCATAGCATTCAACCAATTTTACCATTCATTTATGAGTTATATTGGATAGAGAAACAAAAGACAACACTAGGACCTGAAGTTACTGGAGAAAGATCAGAGATAAAGGGTGATTTGATCTTGAGGGTGGTAAGATTTGGACAAAGCATTTCTACTAATTATTTCTAAGAAGTCATAATTATGTAGTGAATCCTTTTATTTGCAGGCTCAAGAGGTCAAAATGAACACCCTATATTCTGTGGCACACAGGAAAACTGAATTTATTAAAGAATGATAGCCTGCTTCAAACCTTGCCCTCCCTTTGGAGAATTTCACAAATAAATGAAATCTTTAGATTTTGTGAAATTCTTTGATTGCTAAGAATTATTTTGCAGTGGATGTAGTCAGTAACTTGTTTGTACTAAGACACTGAGCTCAGTTAAACCAGAGAAAAGGGGATGGGAAATACAAATGAAACTATTCACATTCACAGAGGCACCAGGAAGCATGTCAATACAGAAAACTGGACCAATTCCTAACCACTTAAGACCAATTGTTTTTCCTATGAATTCAATTTCTGGATAAATATCCTAGCTCCAAATGGTTCTATATCATGGCAAAATATGTGTAAAAATATTCATGTTATTTTTTAGAGGGTAGAGTTGGGGGCCATTTAAAAATTACTATTTTTAATTGTGGCAAAAAAACCCCACATAACATAAAATTTACCATCTTAACCATTTCTAAGTGCACAGTTCAGAAGTGTTAAGCATATTCCATTGCTGTGCAATAGATCTCCATATCTGTTTCATCTTGCAAAACTGAAACTTTCTGCACATTAAACACTTGCTCCCTCTTTCCCCCACTCTCCAACCCCAGGCAAACAGTATTTTACCTTTTCTTTCTTTGAATGTGGCCACTGTAGATAACTCATATGATTGGAATAATATAGTATTGTCCTTTTGTGATTGACTTATCTCGCTTAGCATAATATCCTCAAAGTTCATCCATATTGTAGCATGTGTCAGAATTTCCTTCTTTTTTTCTGGCTGATTAGTATTCTGTTATATTTATATATCACATTTTGTCATTTATTCACCTATAGATGGATGTTTGCTTGCTTCCGCCATTCAGATACTGTGACGAATACAGCTATGAATATGTGTGCAAGTATTTCTTCCAGATTTTGCAATTAATTCTTTTGGATATATACCCAGAAGTAGGATTGCTGGATTACATGGCAATTCTACCTTTAATTTCTTGAAGGTATATATTTTCCATAGTGGTTGCAACATTTTATATTCCCACTAGCAGTGGGGCAAGTGTTCCAGTTTCTCCATATACTTGCCAACAGTTGTGGGTTTTTAAATTTTGTCTGGCTTTTGATAGCAGCCATCATAATGGATATGAAGTAATAATTCCTTGTGGTTTTAATTCACATTTCCTTAATGATTAGTGATGCTGAACATTTTTTATATACTTGTAGGAAATTTGTATAACGTCTTTGGAGAAATGTCTATTTAAATCCTTTTCTCATTTTAATGGTGCTATTTGGATTTTCTTTGTTCTTTATTAAAAACAAACAAACAAACAAACAAACAAACCAACAGGATCTCACTCTGCCACTCAGGGTGCAGTGCAGTGGCATGATCATGGCTCACTGCAGCCTCAGCCTCCCAGGTTCAAGTGATCCTCCCACTTCAGCCTCCTGAGTAGCTGAGACTACAGGTGCATGCCACCACAACTAGTGGTATGGTTTGGCTCTGTGACCCCACCCAAATCTTACCTTGAATTGTAATAATCCCCATGTATCAAGGGAAGGACCAGCTGGAGATAGTTGAATCATGGGGGCAGTTTCCCCCATACTGTTCTAGTGATAGTGAGTGAGTTCTCACAAGATCTGATGGTTTTACAAGGGGCTTACCCCTTTGCTTGGCTCTCACTTCTCTCACCTGCCACCATGTAATATGTGTCTGTTTTGCCTTCTACCATAATTGTAAGTTCCCTGAGGCCTCCTTAGCCATGCAAAACTGTGAGTCAATTAAACCTCTTTTCTTTATAAATTATCCAGCCTCAGGTATGTCTTCATAGCGGTGTGAAAATGGACTGATACACCTGGCTATTTAAAAAAAATTCTTTTTTAGAGATGGGGTCTCACTGTATGGGTCAGGCTGTTCTCAAATCCCTGAACACAAGCAATTCTCTCACCCAGGCCTCCCAAAGTGCTGGATAATGGGCATGAGCCACCATTCCCAGCTTAATTTTTGGTCTCAAGTTGTGAGAGTTCTTTATATGTTTTTGGATGTTAACTACTTATCAGATATATTATTTGTAAATATTTTCTTACAATTCATAGATTGCCTATTTACTCTGTTGTTTGTGTTCTTTGATGCACAGAAGTTTTTAAATTTCATACAGTCCCATGTGTTCATTTTAGCCTTTGTTGCCTGTGCTTTTGGTATCATTTCCAATAAATCATTACCAAATATAATGTTATGAAGATTTCCCCTATGTTTTTTCCTAAGTTTTATAGGGGTATGTCTTACTTGAGCTTTTAAATCCATTTTGAGGTTTTTTTTAATGTTGTAGGGTAAAGGTCCAATTTCATTCTTATACCTGCAGATATCCAGTTTTCCCAGCACCATTTGTTGAAAAAACTGTCCTTATCTCCAATGAGTATTCTAGTACCCTTGTTGAAAATCATTTGATCATACATGTGAAGGTTTATTTTCTTCAAGTTCTTAACTTGTTTAAAATTATTTATTGAATTTCCCTAATACCAAGGAACAAAGAGTATTTTAAAAAATTGTTCAAGTTTGTTCAATGGATGCCTTTTTTTTTCAGCAGTTTTCTTTTTCTTTTTATGTCACATGAATATAAGACTCATCAAGATGAATAACACCATTTAAAAATTCATTCAGGTACAGATGTAATTATTCTTAACCAGACTCAATGAAAATTTGGATTTCCACAAATGGCAAATCAGAAATGATCATTTATCTTACTGAATCACCTAAATTTCCTTTTAAATATCAAAAGTATAAGAAGGAAGAAAAATTATTGAGTTATATTGTATTCAAGGTACTGTTATCTCATTTAATCTTACTGCAACACAAAAAGGTGGCAACATGGGTTTCCCTTCCAATGGGGAGTGTATATTTGGCTTACATTTGTGCAACTAAAAAGCCTACCTTAATCTGAGAGATGATGGCAAACTAGAGATGCAAAGAAGAACCAGCACAACAAAGAAATAATTGTATTTCTGGCCAGGCACAGTGGCTCACGCCTGTAATCCCAGCACTCTGGGAGGCTGAGGCAGGATAATTCCTTGATTCTGGGAGTTCAAGACCAGCCTGGGCATTATGGCGAGGCCCCATCTCTACACTTTTTTTTTAAATAACTGCACTTTAAATAGAATGTCTAAGGGAGACCACTGAGGTTCAGCAAGGGAGAGACAAAAACCCTCTGAAACACAGACATTTGGGATAGCATCACAGAGAGGGAAGTAAAGCACCTATATGAGATTGGCTTGGAACTAAGAGAGACTTCCCACTGGAGGGAAAGTGTAAGTGTGAAAGCTCCATCAGTCCCCATTTCCAATGTGGATGGCTGCAATTCTAGCTACAGAAGGGCCTTACAGTCTGTGCAGGCCCTGAGCTCAGTATAGAGAGCTGTCTGGATCCATGCAGGTGTATTACTCCAGAGAAAGAACTCATGTTTGGTTCCCCCCTACGCACACCCCACCAGGACTCAAACTGCTATGGCATGGCACAATTTTAAGAACAGAGCTTCTGCTGGAGTGCATCTTGCCCTGGAGCCCAACAGCCTCTGCATAGCTCTGCCATTGTACTACTGTGCTCTCACAAAAGGCTGCAATGCTAAAACCCCAGGTAGACTCAGAGGTACAGCCATGACCCCAGCATGCAAGTCCATGCAGCACTATATACCACAAGGAATAGGCAGTCCAGTACAGCAGGGATGCCACCTCCAAGACTAGTGAAGCCTATGTATGTGCTCTCCAGGGCCTGAGAACTGCCAGATCAGCACACACTGCTGTCAGTGACTGTTTCTTTAGCCAGTGGGGCTGCTACATACCACATATGCTCCCCAGGGACCAGGAGGTGGCATACCTGGTGCCAGCTGCCTCTGGCAACCCAACCCTCACAATAAGCAGAACCATTGCACCTGGTGCACACCCCTCTACCAGGGCTTGAAAACTGACCTGCCTTGGGGCCCTAACCCCCATTGTATCCATACCACTGCTTCTACAAATATCCAAATTCTAGACCACTGAGGAGCTCATAGATACTGCTGACTGATTACAGCTAAAGAAATGACAAGGAGACTAAACTACTGCACCTACCCAGAATCAAAACCAAAGCACCTTACCCAACTGACACTATAGGAAACATCTATAAGAACAAGTATTTCACTACTAAAGCTACTTTGTAAAATTGAAAGAGGTGACTATTTCACCAGATGGGCAGATATCAATGTAGGTACACAAGAAGCATGAAAAAGCAAGTAAAAAAGACACCTCCAAAAATTCCTCATTAACAGACTCCAAGGAAAAAATCTATGAAATTCCTTTGCAGAAATTCAAAATAATGACCTTAAGGAAACTCCGTGACATGTAAGAGAATAAGAATAAATAATTAGACAAAATCAGCAAAACAATTCATGATCTGAATGAGAAATTCAACAAACAGATAGATATCATTGGAAAGAACCAAATAGAAATCTGGAGCTGAAAAACTTAATGAATGAAATAAAAAATAAAGTCAAGAGCTTCAACAACCAACTAGATCAAACAGAAGAAAGAATTTCTGAAATGGAGATAGGGCTTTTGAAATAATAGATAAAAAGAAAAGAATAAAAAAAGAATGAAGAAAGCCAACAGAACACCATTAAGCAAACAAATCTTTGTATTGTGGGTGTTCCAGAAGGAGAAAAGATGGGAAAATCATAGAAAACCTAATTAATGAAATAATAGCTGAAAATTTTCCAAGTCTTCAGAGAGATATGGACATCTAGAGCCAGGAAGCTCAAAGGTCTCTAGAGAGATTCAACCAAAAACCTTCTCTCCAAGGCACATTATAATCAAACTTTCAAAACAAAGAGAATTCTAAAAGCAGCAAAAGAGAAACTTCAAGTGACATATAAGGTAATTTACATTAGATTAATAGCAGATTTCTCCACAGAAATTTTACAGTCCAGGAGAGAATGAGATGATATATTAATAATGCTGAAAGAAAAAACTGCCAGCCAATAACACAATATTCCTCAAAATTATCCTTCAGAAATAAAGTGGAAATAAAGCAAAAATTAAGGGACTATGTCACTGCTAGACCAGTATTATAAGAAATGCTAAAAATATTTATACATATGGAAGCAAAAGGAACAATGACTACCATCATAAAAACATGTGAAGCTGTAAAACTCACTGGTAAAGACACCCAAATGAGACAGAAAAGAATAAATTCTTATCACTATAGAAAACTACCAAAGCACAAGATAAACCATAAATAAGGAAGAAAGAAATAAAAATGTACAAAATAAAAATAAAACAATTAATAAAATGGCAGGAGTAATTTCTTGCCAACAGAAATAACCTTGAATGTAAACAGATTAAGTTATTCAATTAAAAAATATAGACTAGCTGAATAAACAAAAACAAAACCCAGCTATATGCTGCCTACAAGAAACTGGACTTTGCCTGTTAAGACATATAGACTGAAAATGAAGAATTGGAAAAGTATATTCCACACAAACAGAAACCAAAACAAGCAGGTGTAACTACATTAATATCAGATAAAATAGATTGTAAATCAAAAACTATACAAAGACACAAAGAAGATCATTACATAAAGATAAAGGTATAAATTTAGCAAAAGTACATAATAATTGTATCTATGTGTATATATGCATTCAACAGTGTAGCACCGAAATATATAAAGTAAATATTTTTAGATCTAAAAGGAAAGATCAGTCTCAATACAATAATATTTGGGAACTTCAACACCCCACGTGTAGCATTGGATGGTTCATCTAGACAGAAAAATCCACACAAAAACACTGGATTTAAATTACACCCTAGAACAAATGGACCTAGCAGACATTTACAGAAAAATTCATGCAACAGCTACAGAATACATATTCTTCTCATCAGCCCATGAAACATTTTCCAGCATAGACTGTATGTTAGGCTACAAAACAAGTATCAGTTTTATCAAGTATCTTTTCTGACCACAGAGGAATAAAACTACAAACAAACAAACAAAAACAGTAACATGAGGACCTTTCAAAACCATACAAATACATCAAAATTAAACAACGTGCTTCTGAATGACCAATATGTCAATTTAAAAAGTAATAAAGACATTAAAAATTTTTGAAACAAGTGAAAACATAAACAAACATACCAAAACCTATGGGGTACAACAAAAGCGGCACTTGAGAATAGTTTATAGTAATAAACATCTGCATCAAAGAAGTAGATAGAAAGATTTTAAATTAGAAGGAAAGAAATAATAAAGATCAGAGCAAAAGTAAACAAAATATCATCTAAAAATACAAAAGATCAACAAGAGAAAAAGTTGGTTTTTTGAAAAGATAAACAATATCCAAAAACTATTAGCTGAACAAAAAAAAAATAGAAGGCTCAAATAAAATCAGAAATGAAAAGGAGACATTACAACTAGTACCACAGAAACAATTAAAAAAATCATTAGTTACTGTCAGAAACAACTATATATCAACAATTTCAAAAACTTAGAGGAAATGGATGCATTCCTGGACACATAGAACCTATCAACATTAAACAAAGAATAAACAGAAAACCTAAGTAGACCAATAATGAGTAACAAGATTGAATCAGTAGTAGAAAGTCTCCCAATAAAGTAAAGCCCAGAACCAGATGGCTTCACTGCTGAATTCTGCCAAACATTTAAAGAAAAACTAACTTCAATTCTTCTCAAAGTATTCCAAAAATTTGAATGAGAGAAAATTCTTCAAATTCATTCTACAAAGCCAGCATAACCCTGATACTGAAATCAGACAAGAACACAACAACAAAAGGAAAACTGAAGTACAATATTCCTAGTGAATAGAAATGCAAAAATCCTCAACAACATACTAGCAAACCAAATCTTCAAACACATCAAAATATTTTTATGCTGTGATCAAATAGTATTATTCCAGGAATGAAAGGATGGTTCAACCTGTGCAAACAATAAACATAATATACCAGATCAATAGGATGAAGCACACAAACCTTATGTTCATTTTAATAGATGCAGAAAATGTATTTGATAACATAACAATTTCTTTATGATAAAATACCTTAACAAATTAGGTATAGAAGGAATCTGCCTCAACACAATAAAGGCCACACATGACAAACCCACAGCCAGCATTATAATGAATGGGGAAAGGTTGAAAGCTTTTGCTCTCGGAGCTAGAAGAAGACAAGGATGTTCACTTTCAGCACTCCTTTTCAACATAGTACTGGAAGTCCTAGCCAGAGCAATAGGCAAGGGTAACAAAGAGAGGGCATCCAAATTGGATAGGAGAAAGTCAAAATTTCTCTGTTTGTAGATGATATGATCTTATATATAGAAAAACCTAAGGACTCCATTTAAAAACTCTTAGATTTGATAAATAAATTTGGTAAAGTTGCCAGATACCTAATTAACACACAAAAATCAGTAGCGTTTCTATATACCAATAATGAATGAGCTGTAAAAGAAATTTAAAAAGAATCCCATTTACAACAGCTACAGAAAAACAAACCTAAGAATAAATTCAACAAGGGAGATAAAAAAATCTGTATTATATATATATAATACTGATGAAAGAATTTGAAGAGGACACACACACACAAATGGAAAGACATCCCAAGTTCATGGATTGGAAGAATTAATATTATTAAAATGACCATACTATCTAAAGCAATCTACAGATTCAATGTAATTTCTATCAAAATCCAATAACATTCTTCACAGAAATAGAAAAAAAATGCTAAAATTTGTATAAAACCACAAAAGACCCCAAATAGCCTAAAGCAATTTTGGGCAAAAAGAATAAAGTGGCAGGCATCACACTATAGTCTTTCAATAATGCTGCTGGGAAAAGTAGATATCCATATGCAGAAGATTAAATTAGAGCCCAATCTAGCACCATATTTTTTTTAAAAAAGTAAAATGGATTAAAGACCTAAACATAAGAAGTACTAGAAGAAAACATAGGGAAAATGCTTCAGGAATTGGTCTAGAAAAAGATTTTATGGACAAAGCCCCGAAAACAAAAGAAACAAAAGTAAAAACAGACAAATAGGATTATATCAAACTAAACAGCTTCTGTACAGCAAAGAAAACAATCAACAGAGTGAAGAAACAACCTGAAGAATGAGAGAAAATATTTCCAAACTATTCATCTGACAAAGAATTAATATGCAGCATATACAAGGAACTCAAACAACTCATAAGAAAAAAAAACCCACCCTAAATTGTCTAATTTAGAAAGAGGAAAATGATCTGAATAGACATTTCTCAAAAGAACATACACAAATCAACAACAGGTATATTTTAAAATGCTCAACATTATTAAACATCTGAGAAATGCAAATCAAAACCACATTGAGATGTCATGTCACTCTGGTTAGAATGGCTATTATCTAAAAGACAAAAAGAAAAAAAATGCTGACAAGGATGTGGAGAAAAGGGAACTCTTTTATACACTTTTGCTCTGAATGTAAATTTGTATGATTATGAAAAATGGTATGGTGTTTCCACAAAACCTGAAAATAGAACTACCATGTGATCCAGCAATCCTACTACTGGGTATATATTCAAAAGAAAGGAAACAAGTATGTCAAAGTGACATCTGCTTTCCCATGTTTATTGCAGCACTCTTCACAATAGTCAAGATATGAAATCAATCTAACTGTCCATCAAGAGATAAATGAATAAAGAAAATGTGATATATGTGCACAATGGAATACTATTCAGCCATAAAAAATGGAATACTATTCAGAAATCCCATTGTTCACAGCCACATGAATGAGCCTGATGAACATTATGTTAAGTGAAATAAGCCAGTCAAAAAAAGATAAATACTGCAAATTGTCTCTCACATGTGAAAGTTAAAAAAGTTGATCTAAGTTGATCTCATAGAAGTAGAGAATAGAATAGTGGTTACTAGAGGCTTCAAAAGGTGGAAGGGAGGTGGGGATAGGAAGAGGTTGATTAATGTACACAGAATTACAGCTAGATAGGAGGAATAATTTCTAGTAGCATTCTGTAGCACTTTAGGGTGACTATAGTTAAGAATAATTTATGGTATATTTTTAAATATCTAGAAAAGAAGATTTTAAATGTTCTCAACACAAAGAAATGACAAATGTTTGAGGTGGTAGATATGCTAATTACCCTGATTTTATCATTACACATTGTATACATGTATTGAAACATCACACTGTGCCCGATAAATATGTACAATTATTATATAGTAATTAAAAATATTTTTTAAAGTCTTTTTTGAAAATTTCCAAACAATACAATAGCAACTCAAGGTGCTATTAAAGAAAAAGAAGAGAAAATTTCCAAACTAATAGTGTTTGCAGCAGAAGAGATGATATCTTTACCACTAAAAGCTCAAATTATCAGTAACCTCACACTGATTAGAAATAGATTGACTGTATGGGATAGTACAAAATAACTGGCTTAACCAAGATAAAATGTACTATTCTCATACATAACAGAAGTCCAGAAATAGATATTCCGGGAATGGTGTTGCATCTCCACAGGGCTGAGAGCCCAGGCTTCCTCTTTCTTGCTGTTCACCATCTGCCTCCCAGCAAGGAGGAAAGAGAGAAATACAAGTACCTTCCCTGAAGACACCATGGCTACTTACAACCCCTTGGCCAGAGCTTGGCCCTGTGACCCTCCATAATAGAATAGTGATATATGTCAGTAGTTAGAAAAGTTTCAACAATGTGATAAACTCCTAATGTTTTACTGGACAAACCCTGGCCAGTGTATGTGAGTTATCAATACCTTTTCCCAATAATCTTTCTGAAGCTTCCTGACTTATAACTACAATTTCCACCTTTTCCTTCCCTGGTGAGTAGAACCAAGCCTTTTTTGCTTTCTGCTATTAAACACAGGGACCTCCGTCCTTAGGTCATCACAACCAATTCCTAGAATGGTTCTTAAATTAAACTCCTCATAAAAGAAAGCCTGGAATTTTGATATATTCAGGAACAAATAGAAATATTAATTTAAAATCTGATTTTTATATCTTTCTTCACCACAATACCTAGACCCATGCATTATTAAGAAATGTAGTCATTATTCCCTCTGTCCACAGAGTCTATTACTAAAGAAGAAAGAAAAGATTAACACTGGGAAATAACCACCAGTGTTTTCTATATCTACACCCTCATGGCCTTTTCTTGTTATAAGTCAAATAAAGGCAACAATAAGAGTCCCTCCATGTGATGCATCTGATGAAAAATCCTGTGTGATATACCAAATTCAACAGGATATTCAAAAGAGCACAAATCTCAGCATGTCCCTTACCTGCTTAAATCCTGTCCACGCCTCCTCAACACCCTTCAGAATAAAGAGACGTATGACATACAAGGCCATCTTCTTTAGATTGTCTACGTCCACCCCTAACTCGAGTCCCGTCACTACTTCCATTCTTCGGTCCAATCTCATCCCTGTGTCTGTCCTTAGCGTCATCACTTGCAGTTCCTCACAACTACCCTGTATTTGGGTCCCTCTGCCCTGGCACATACTGGGGCCTCTGTCTGGAAGCTCTTTCCTGTTCCTTGGCTGAGTAACCACCATCTCACCACAGACCCTCAGTTGTAGACTACACTTGAATGCTCAAGAAAATCACCATGCTTTTTTGTATGAGGGGGAAATGGTGCCCTTCACCAAGCTATTGACCCTGGAAAATTGAATCCCATGTGAGCACTTCCTGGATATAGCAGCCAAGAAACGAGAATGTGCCTCCTTCATCATTTTGGCAAACTTCTCAGTCATAGCAGGCATAAGGCAGAGGTAGGGCTGGGTAACAAGACATGGTGGGGAGTGGCTGAGTGCTTTATAATCCCTCGCTTGCAAATCCAGAATCCAAAATGATATGAACACCAATTTTTTTTTTGAGATTCATTGGACAGCAAAATCTCACCTCACCTGAACTCATTTGGATATGAGGCTACTTGTAATCTTTATTCCAGTTGGTGTGGATATTATATATTAATGTGTTTGATTTCAGTGTGTTGAATCAGGCATTGCTGAGAGTGAGAGAAGCATATGTACACATTTTAGAGAAAGCAGCAGGGAAGGAATTGACCCTGTGGGAATGTAAAGTAAGACCTTTGACCAGAAGATTCACGTCCACCCTTTACTATGTGATTTGGTATCAATGTCCCCTGGCTGCATCTTTGTCTTTTACTCTTCAGAGTGAGTTTGTTTGCCAATCAGACAATGCAAAATTTGTTGAGAAGTGAAACTTATTTTGGGAAATCCTGGGTGTTTTAGTCCCTGGGGGCCAATGGTCAGCTCCAATTCTTTTTTTTTTTTTTTTTTTTGAGACAGTTTCGCTCTTGTTGCCCCGGCTGGAGTGCAGGAGTGCAATGGTGCTATCTCGGCTCACTGCAACCTCTGCCTCCCAGGTTCCAGCGATTCTCCTGCCTCAGCCTCCCGAGTAGCTGGGGTTACAGGCACCCGCCACCACGCCTAGCTAATTTTTTGTATTTTTAGTAGAGACCGGATTTCACTATGTTGGCCAGGCTCGAACTCCTGACTTCAGGCGATCCTCCTGCCTTGGCCTCCCAAAGTGCAGGGATTACAGGCGTGAGCCACCAGGCCTGGCCCAGCTCCAACTCTTTCAGTTTTCACTGAGTCCCCATGCCTTGCCCTGGGGGTGCTCCAGCATATCAGGCAGGCATGCGGGTTTGCAATTCCTATAACTTTGCTTGCTTTCTGGGATATGCTCCACACTTGCAAAGAGGGGGGAAAAAGCACCTTTCTAAATAGTCACATGGCTAGAGACTTACTTTAGGTCTTGCATGCTTCATTAACAGTGCTCCATTAAATTCATAGAATAAATGATGTGCTAACTGCATTAAAAGCAACCTTATACATTTAAAAATCAATATGATTTCAGTACAGGCTCTAGAAGCAAAAATCTTTTTATAGATTTACTCATGTTCAGAGACATGGTGTATGTTTTCTTGAACCTGGCAGTGTGTGACCAAAGCAAAAACAATTAACTTATTATTAAGCTATCACACAAGGACAGCTATGAGATTAAATTAGAGCTGTAATCCTATTTCTTCTGATTTCTGTGATTTCCAGACTTTAATTACTCATCCTAAGGAAATGAGATATTTCAGATAATAAACAATGATTATCACAGTCAAAGATTTGCTAATATTTGGTAATAGTTATTCCCCATTTATTATTAAGAATAGCTACTTAAAAAGTCAGAGGAAAATTCCAATTCTGCATAAGGCTGGCATAGTGCCCGGGAAATGAGCTGTTTTCTCAGAGGTAGCTTTAGCTTTTTCAAGAAATGTGTTCATTCCTTCAACATACACTTCCTGAATCTTTACCACATGCCAAGCACAGAATTCGATATTGGAAATAAAACAATAAACTAGACACTATCTTCTCCCTTGAGGAAGTTGAACTTGAAAACATTGAAAACAAGAATAGAAGGAACAGAACACCTTTAGGACTTAATGATGTGGTGTCCTTGTACTATATTTTAATTTTCTATTAAAGGGTGGTGTCCATGTCTTTTATCTTTTCTACTAGTTCCCAGAATAGTTTTGGGCTTACAGAACAGTTGGGATAATTAATTGAAAGGCAAAAAGTGTAATAAATTAACCGTTAAGTGAACTACAGGGAAAGCCCTTAAAGGCATACAATGTTTTTCTTTTTCTTTTTTTCTAACTGTTCATCTCACATAAAACTTGCCTAGTACTCCAGAGAGCTCTCAAAAATACTGATGCAGTGAATGAGCTGGGGTTTTTCTGTTATTTTTTTCTTACAGCTAGATTGCTAAACCCTATCTTTATGCACACAGGGTTCTGTAATGGTACTACTAGATTTTTTATATATGCACTCTGCTGGGTTACCATGGTGATTATAACTTATCACTGCCTTCCCATTATTTTGTTTTCTAGCTTCAATATAACCGCTTCTGTGTTCCATATGTGGAAAAAGAGTTGGCAATACAATGACAGGTCACTATTCAAACCCCAGCACCATTTTAAAACTAAGAAATAACATTTTACATTGTGATGCCATGTCTTTATAATGTCTTTCAATCCCCAAAGTTGGTTTTCATCTATAATTTTACACACAGGCATACCGTCTTTTATTGTGCTTCACAGATACTGCATTTTGTGTGTGTGTGTTTTGCAAATTGAAGGTTTGTGGCTACCCTGCATTGAGCAAGTCTATTGGAGCCATTTTTTTCCAACAGCGTGTGCTCACTCTTCTCTTGCACCCTCAATCATTATGTTGCTTTTAAAACTCCAAAATAGGAGCAAGCCAGGATGATAGTATGTGGTGAAGGGGATTGTCATAAAAGAGAACAAATGGAGTATGCGTTCTTCTTGGATGGCAGCCTGTAAGAAACTAAGATGGGTTGACATGTTTTAATATAAATGGATTCAGATTTGCAAACTTCAGAGGCAAAGCAATTTCCTCTGCAGTAAAATGCAACCATATTTAAAGTAGATCATTCTTTTTTTATAGTTAAGAATAAGGAAAATAATTTCAAGATAGAACAGCAAATTAAAAGTTTAATTTCCTGGTTATAACATCAGACTAACTCTGCTTTTAATATTACCTTTTTAGGGGTTCCTAATTTCTCAGTTTCAGCATAGAAAAACAATTTAGTGTAGATTTAAGAGATTTTAATCAAAGAAATGCAAAAGGAATGGAAGAGGGAAATGGGGTGAGAAAGTAAGGAGGAGAAAAAATAAAGAAATGCGGAATGAGGAATTTATAGGTTGCATCACTCAGCTTAATGCCTTCCATTAATAGTGTACTTTGATTATTATTTATTTCTCTGTTGCTTCTCCACAATCATGAATCAAGCATAAGTTATATGATATAAATATAGTGACAAACATTCCCCTAACCCCTGCCCCAGGCTTGCAATATAGAGCTACATAATAAATGTTTCAATACTTTGGAGCAGAAATTTTTCAAATTGTTCCGTTAGATGCTACAGTTTCCAGGTATAGTAATAATAATAGCTAATACCTGTGTAACTCTTACTGTGCCCAAGTCCTCTTCTAAGAGCTTGCAATGTATTGTGTCTGTTAATACTTAAACAAGCCTGAGAGACAGGTATACTAGTAGCATACCCATTTCATAGATAAGGAAAGCAAAGCACAGAGCAATTAAGGTTAAGTAGTAAGTAGCAGAGTTGGGGGTCCTGCACCAGTATCCTTGCTCTGAACCACAGTGCTACACTCACTCTCAAGGTTTGTTCCCACATTTTGGGAGGCTGAGGTGGGAGGACGGCTTGAGCTCAAGAGTTTGAGACCAGCCTGGGCAACATGGCGAAGCCTCGTCTCCAAAAATTAAAATTAAAATTAAAAAACAAACAAACAAAATAAATAAATAAAAGAAGGTTTGTTTGATAGGCAGCCCACAGCTTTGGGTCCCAGTATTGTAGTACTGGATTCCAGAATACAAGTATGATAAAGAAACATAAGAGAACTCAAAGAGGTCTGAAAAGCAAAATCGATCATGAGAAATTTGACTTATATTCATTTAAAAATGTCCACAGTGATTTGGCTTTGCACAGCATGAGGCTCTGACAATGATCTGTCTTTACTTGTCAAGGAAATGTGGAGGTATGAGCAGTGTATATAAATATTTAGGAGGAAAGCTGAGGAGAACACCCAGAGAGGACAATCAGGAGTATATTCTCTGAAGGAAAACCTGTTTCTCTAGGATCCCTAGGCTCTTTGTATCTTTACCATTGTAGTGTGTAAGAGTGCTGCTAAATATAATCTGGGGTATTCACAGGGCATACATTTTTGCACCAGACAAACACTGTTTTAAGCATTTTAGTGAAATGCTTTGATAAAGATACACACTGTTTTAGGCATTTTAGTGGAATGCATTTAGTGAAAGAATTGGAATGCTTAATTCCCAGAAAGGGTTGATACAGGGCAAATTCCAGAAAGGCTTGGGTTTCAGTACTTGATAACTGATATATGGGCTACTTACTATGTGTAAGGTACAGGTAGAAATTGAGGGACACAAAACCCAGAGGCTTCAAGGAGCTTATATCCACATATGGGGAACTTACATACTGTCTAAAATTGTGTACACTGTATAAACATGTATTACTTAAAAAAATTAAACCTGTTTTTGGTTCTATTTTAATATTTGAAAACTTGATCAGCATTTAGAGGGGGTTGGTAGAACAGCCATTTTGCACAATTGAGACCTCTGCTTATCCTTTGGATTCTTATAAAAGATAAAACTTATTCGAATAACAACAACTGAAGATGAAATGACTCAAATTGCCCTCTTGGATCTTTCTCTCTAAGGTCCTACAGATTTGTGGTTTGTATCTTGAAACTTAGCACTCTGTTCTGTATCACATTTTGTTACCTGTTTCTTAGTTTTTCCCCCCAAATAAATTTTAAATGCCCTGATTTCAGAGACCATGTCTTATACTTCTGCAATATTTATAAAACTATGGCTTCTGTGCTTCAGTCTCAGAAAGTATTAGACCTGAAGGTTGTTGTGTAAAGTCCACACACACACACAAAAGTCTTTTCTTTTCTGCCTTTCCCTTCTCTTCCTTTCGCTTCCCTCCCCTCCCCTCCCCTCCCCTCCCCTCCCCTCCCCTCCCCTCCCCTCCCCTTTTGACTGAATCTTGCTCTGTTGCCCAGGTTAGCACGCAATGGCACCATCTCAGTTCACTGCAATCTCCACCTCCTGGGTTCAAGCGATTCTCACACCTCAGCCTCCCGAGTAGCTGGGATTACAAGCGCACACCGCCACACCCAGCTAATTTTTGTATTTTGAGTAGAGACAGGGTTTCACCATGTTGGCCAGGCTGCTCTCAAACTCCTGACCTCAAGTGATCTGCCCATCTCGGCCTCCCAAAGTGCTGGAATTAGAGGCGTGAGCCGGCCACAGAAAGTATTTTCAATAACTTGTCTTTTGCCTCTGTTGATTAAATACCATGAAGGAAATATAGTCTGCAGCCATTTTTTTAACATTGCTTTTCTTTCCCTCCCATCCCTGCCATCCCACATCGCTACAATTTCTGCATCTCTTAAATAAAAGACAATCAGATAAAATTCTTAATTCTAACTCAATTCTAACTTTTGCATACGTATGTCAAAAGACGTTTCTTATCTTCCTTTTTTCCCCCTCCTTTTCAAAGTCAAAATAAGATTCACATAACCACAAAACCCACCCTTTTAAAAAGCTCACAATTTAGCAGATTTTAATATATTCACAAAGTTGTGCAACTACCACCACTATCTAATTCCAGGACATTTTCTTTACCCCAGAAAGTAGTCTTGCACCTATCAGCAGTCACTCTGCATTTTCCCTCCTCTAGTCTCTGGCAACCACGATTCTACTTTCTGTCTCTATGTGTATGCCTATTCTGGACATTTTATATACATTGAACGGAATCAAAAACATATGGTCTTTCATGCCTGCCTTATTTCATTCAGCATAAGGTTCTCTTTTCTTTTTTTTAACTTTTATTTTAAGTTCTACTTGTGCAGAATGGGCGGATTTGTTACATAAGTAAACGTGTGTCATGGGGGTTTGTTGTTTAGATTATTTCGTGACACAGGCATTAAGCCTAGTACCCATCAGTTATTTTTCCTGATCCTCTCCTCCCTCCCACCCTCCACCCTCCAGTATGCCCCAGTGTGCACTGTGTCCCTCTATGTGTCCATGTGTCCCATCGTTCAGCTCCCACTTATAAGCGAGAGCACAGCCTAATGCTTTCAAAGTTAATCTATCATGCAGTATGTATCACTATCTCATCCCTTTTTATGATTACATAATAGTCTACTGTAGAAATATTTTACTTATTTGTGCATCAATGGATGGACATTTGGATCGTACTTGCATTATTTTTTAAATAAAATTACTAAATTATATTAGTTGTCTGTTGCCTCATAGCAAATTGTCCCCAAACTTAGCAACTTTAAACAACAGATATTAATTATCTCACATAGTTCTCTGAGGGTCATAAATCTTAGCTAAGTAGTTCTGGCTCAGGTTCACTCATGTGGGTTCGGTCGAGTTGTGACCTGGAGCTGCAATCCTCTGAAGAAGTCATCATGAAGACCCACTCACAGGGCTGTTGTCAGATCTCAATTCCTTGCTGGTGGTTGGACAGAGGCTTCAGTGACTCCCCACATAACCTACAGTACTCCACCTCCTGCTCCTCAGATGTTCACATTTGTTCCATGTGCAAAATACGCTTCCTTTAACACAGTATCCCCAAAATTTGCAGCCCATTACAGCATCAACTTAAAGTCCAAAATCTCATCTAAATTATTTAAGTCAGATATGGGTAAGACTCTGGATATGAGCCATCATAAGGCAAATTTTTCTCCATTTGTGGGCCTGTGACACTAGAAAATATGAGAAAATATTTGTGTTTTTTGGTTTGTTTTGTTTTTTGTTTTTGTTTTTTTTTTTTGAGACATAGTCTCACTGTCACCCAGGCTGCAGTGCAGTGGCGTGATCTTGGCTCACTGCAGGCTCTGCACCCTGGGTTCACACCATTCTCCTGCCTCAGCCTCCCAAGTAGCTGGGACTACAGGCGCCCGCCACCTCGCCCGGCTGAAAATATGTGTTTTTTTTCAAAATACAAAATGGTACAGGTATGAATACCAGTTACAAGAATTCCTGTCCAAAAACGGGAAAAATGGAAAGAAAAAAGGAATCATCAGTCCCAAGCCATTTCAAAATCAAGCTGGGAAAACAACATTAGGTTTAAGCCCTTCAGATAAACCTCTTTGGTTCACAACTCTGCCCTGTGGGCTTAGGGTTTTAGGAGTCCAATAACCTTTCATTTCATGCTGTCTCTTTCAGTCTAAGTTGGCAGTGTTTTTGCTGGTATAAAATTCTCAAGGACAATGTGAGTCACTGGTATATGTCATGGAGATTTACTCATTAGACAAGAGGCTCATCCACAGGTCTTTTCTAGATAACCCCATATGTACTTTTGGCTTCTGCTGAGATAGCTAAGGAAATCCATGAATCACATGCCTGCTTCCTTCAAAGAAGTTTTGTTCCTTCCAAACCACTAGGGAAAGGTTGTCCAGCTACTCCCCTGATTTGTCCTCCAGAGCAAGCTTTCCTGTGATTCTTTGAAGTTTACCATCTTTCATAACCTAGAATGACTGGGAATTTTCCAAATCATCAAGTGCTGATTTCTTTTGGGTTAACAGTTCTCTTTCCTCTCACATTTTGTAATGAAAAGCCAAGAGAAACCAGGCTGCACATTCAACACTTTGCTTGGGAATATCCTCAGCTAAATATCCAAGTTCGTAACAAATTCCGTTTTCCACGTAACTGTAGAATATAATTCAGCTTCACATCCTACCACTACAATGACAAGGTTGTAATTTCCTCCAGTCTCGTCGTACTCATTTCTTCCTGAACCCTTATCAGCAATGCTTTAGCATCCACATTTCCACCGACAGCCCGTTTACGACAATTTACATATTCCATAAGACATCATAGGTTTTCTCCACCATCCTGCTCACTTCTTTCTGAGTCCTCACTAGCAGTCATTACATTAATATTCAGAATGAAGAAACACTCACAAATGTATGTTATCAGGCTAGTATGACTGACACAAAACTAGAAAGGGACATTACAATAAGAAAAATTATAATGCCAATATTCCTCAGAAACACAGATGCAAAATAACAGTAAATCAAATCCAGCAATGCATAAGAGGATAATTTCTTATGATCAAGATGCATTTATTCCAGGAATTCATAACATAAAAGAATCAATCAATGTTATTATGTTAGTAAGATAAAGATGTTATGTTTCACAAATTCAACACCTTTTCATGATGAAATTTCAGAATAAACTAGGAATAGTTTCCTAACAGCCTGGTGAAGGCACTCTAGGTTTTTTTCTATAATGTCCCTTAAAATTCCTTCATCCTCTACCCACTGCCTAAGTCCAAAGATCTCTCCATAATTTTAAATATTTGTTACAGCAGCAACAAAAGTATACAGTATAGAGTATTGGTATCAAAAGTATACAGTATCGGAACCAAGATCTATGTTAGTTTCCTATTGCTGCTGTAACAAATTACCACAAGCATAGTGGCTTAGAACAACAAACATTTATTATTTTACAGGTTTAGAGGTCGGTAGTCCAAAATAGGTCTTATAGAGCTAAACTCAAGGTAGCAGCTGAGGTGCATTCTTTTTGGAAGTTCTAGACAACAGTTTATTTCAGTGCCTTTTCTGGCTTCTAGTGGACACCTGAATGCTTTGGTTCATGGTCTCCTTTTTCCATCTTAAAAGCCAGCAATGTAACATCTTCCTGACCCTACTTCTATCCTCATATCTCTTTCAGTAACCAGGTTCTCTGATTTTAAGGACTCATGTGACTAGACTGGGACCTTCTGGATAATGTAGAGTAGTCTTTCCATCAAAAAGTCTGTAACTTTATCACATCTGCAAAGACTTTTTTGCCATGTAAAGCATTAACTCACAGGTTCCAGGGATTCTGACATGAACATCTTTAGGAGGCCATTGTTCTTTCTACCATAACATCTTCCATTAAATTTCTACTAGGCATTTGATGTCCTTTGATGTTACTGGAAATGTTTTTATAATTTCAATTTTCAATTGTTTGTCTCTAGGAAATAGAAATTTAGTTGATGCTTGCATATTAACCTGGTGTCTAATGATCTTTCTAAATTCATTTACTACTTCAAATATGTGTTGGACTTTTGTATATTCTATGTATATAATTATATCACCTATGAATGACAGTTTTAAAGTTCATGTCATTTATAATTTATATGTATTTTTCCTTGCTTATTATGCTAACTAGAAACTCTAGTACAATGTTAAATAGAAGTGCTTAATAAGGAGCATCTTTGTTTACATAACTCAAGAGGAAAGCATTCAATATCTTACTATTACTTATAAAGTCAGTGATGAGTATTTTATAGATAACCTCCACCAGAAGATCTTTCTGGCTGTGTCCTGATATTCCTAGTTTACTCTAAATCTTCATCAGAAAAGGGTGTTGATTTTGTGAAATACTTTCTCTGTATGTATTAAATGATCATATAAATTTTTCTTTATCTTATTAACATGGTCAATAAGATTGATTTTCTTATGTTATGAATTCCTGGAATGAATGCATCTTGATCATAAGAAATTATCCTTTTTATACTTTGCTGGATTTGATTTGCTATTATTTTGCATCTGTGTTCCTGAGGAATACTGGCATTATAATTTTTCTTTATTGTCATGTCTTTTCTAGTTTTGTGTCAGAGTTATACTAGCCTTATAACATGAGTTGGTAAGCATTCCTTCATTTTGAATTCTCTCTGAGACAGATAGGCTGAGGAACCTCACCTCATTCCAATTAGAGCTTGAGCAGGATCAGGATTGGGCACAGTTTTAGTGAGGCTCAATCCACATCAGTTTCACTTCTATTCCTTTCTTTCTTTTTTTAGAGTGGGGATCTCACTCTATTGCCCAGCCTAGAGTGCAGTGCCATGATCATGGCTTACTACAGCCTTGAACTCGTGAGCTCAAGCTGTCCTTTCACCTCAGCCTCCTGAGTGGCTGAGGCCACTGTGCCCGGCCTTAAAAAAATTATTTTTGTAGAGATGGAGTCTCACTGTGTTGCCCAGGCTGGTCTTGAACTCCTTTCTCAAGCAATCCTCTTGCTTTGGCCTCCGAAACTACTGGGATTACAGGCATGAGCCTTCATGCCTGGCCCTCACTCCTTTCTCAGGCATGAACCTTACAGAATTTTGATTGAGACACTGGTAGTTCTACTTCATGAGAATCCTTCATTTTAAAGGTTTAGAGCTGACTCTTTAGTCTCTCACCTCATGTAGTACAGAATCAAAATCAGGCAAACATCTTAAAGGGATGGAGTAGGGGGTTGGTTTTGTTTTTGTCAACAATGGGACATTGTTTCTCAAGCCCAAATGGGGGATATTTTACTCCGCCTTTCCACATCAGGCTCCTAGCTTCCTGTACACCTTGAGACTTCAAGAAGCATTGCATGTAGGGAAAATAGCCGAGCATTTTTATTTCCTCTAGTGTCCAATCTGTGACACCATCCTGAAGCAACTACCAAGAGCTTTTCTGTTTTTTCTTTCCCTATATGTTGTGTTCCTGCATGGGCTAAATCTGACCCTCAGCCCAGGCCCAGACTTGGCAAATGCCACCAGGGAAGGAAACAGCTGGTGGTCATCAGCTCACCTAGAATGGGCTCTTCTCTCCGCAGAATGTTAGTTCACCTGTACTTGTTACTTCCAACATTGCCTGTTGTATTTAACAATTAATTCTTGTAATTTATCCATTTTTAGTTAGTTCTTATAGGTAGATAAAATGTTAGCCTCCCATGACCGAACACATCTTACCTAGAATCAAAAGTCTTATCTTTAGATATTTTGGAATTTATATATAGTCATGTAATTGTTTAATAGTCAGAGGCATTGCCCGGTTTTAATTTTTATATGTCTTTCTTTTCAATTCTTATACCTTTTATTTATTTTTCTTGTCTTATTGCATTCATAAGACCTCTAGTATAATGCCCTATCTCATTCAGACTATCAGAGGGCAAGTTTTCAATATTTTAAGAAAGTTGCATTGTATTCCTGGTGTCCTAAAATATGTTATCATTCATTTTTTTCTTAATCTTTGCACAGGCTAAGCATAGAGAAGTCGACAATCACCAAGACAACTCCAAAAATCTTAACACAATGGGTGCAATTTTAACACATGAGTTTTAGAGAGTAATGCATTTGGAATATCACCTACATAAACAGAAGTGATTTTGGTAATTAAAATCTCCATTTTATATTTAGATACTGTATTAGTTTGTTTTCACATGGCTATAAAGAACTGCCTGAGACTGGGTACATTATGAAGAAAAAAGGTTTAATTGACTCACAGTTCTGCATGGCTGGGGAGGCCTCAGGAAACTTACAATCATGGCAGCAGGCAAAGGGGAAGCAAGGCAGGTCTTTCATGGCAGCAGGAGAGAGAGCTCACAAGGAAGTACCACACTTTTAAACCACCAGATCTTTAAACCACCAGATCTTGAGAGATCTCACTCTTACCACAAGAACAGCATGGGGAAACCTCCTGCATGATCCAATTCCCTCCCACCAGGCCCCTCCCCTGACACATGGAGATTAAAATTCCACATGAGATTTGGGTGGGGACACAGAGCCAAACCATATCAGATAGGTACACAGTCTATGTAATATTTTCCAAAAATTATGCTCCATGTATACATTAATCTTATGTTTTATTCATAACAAATAATTAGTACAGATCTGGTATTGCTAAAAACAGACAAGGATTCTCCCGCTAATAAATACTGTTAGCGTGCTTCCTCGGTGTTCTGTTATTATCAAGTTTATAAGAGGCTATGACTAGGTGAACCCCTTCTTCCCTGGACATACCCCTAGAGAGGGCAAATAGATAGCACAACTGCTGCCTATTTCTTACTTAATTTTCACATATTAAATCAAATGTATATGCCTAGAATAGGCTGCATTTGGCCATGATGTATTGTCATTGTTGTATTTTCCTGGGTTCTGTTTGCTTTTTTTCAGCTTTTATTTTTAAATTAGAAAAGTTTCGAAGATGCCCGAATAGGAACAGCTCCGGTCTACAGCTCCCAGCGTGAGCGACGCAGAAGACGGGTGATTTCTGCATTTCCATCTGAGGTACCGTGTTCATCTCACTAGGGAGTGCCAGACAGCGGGCGCAGGTCAGTGGGTGAGTGCACCGTGCACCAGCCGAAGCAGGGGCAAGGCATTGCCTCACTCGGGAAGCGCAAGGGATCAGGGAGTTCCCTTTCCAGGGGTGACAGACAGCACCTGGAAAATCGGGCCACTCCCACCCGAATACTGTGCTTTTCCGACGGGCTTAGGAAACGGTGCCCCAGGAGAGTATAGCCCGCACCTGGCTCAGAGGGTCCTACGCCCACGGAGTCTCGCTGATTGCTAGCACAGCAGTCTGAGATCAAACAGCAAGTCGGCAGCGAGGCTGGGGAAGGGGCGCCCGCCATTGCCCAGGCTCGCTTAGGTAAACAAAGTAGCCAGGAAGCTTGAACTGGGTGGAGCCCACCACAGCTCAAGGAGGCCTGCCTGCCTCTGTAGGCTCCACCTCTGGGGGCAGGGCACAGACAAACAAAAAGACAGCAGTAACCTCTGCAGACTTAAATGTCCCTGTCTGACAGCTTTGAGGAGAGCAGTGGTTCTCCCAGCACGCAGCTGGAGATCTGAGAACGGGCAGACTGCCTCCTCAAGTGGGTCCCTGACCCCTGACCCCTGACCAGCCTAACTGGGAGGCACCCCCCAGCAGGGGCAGACTGACACCTCACACGGCCAGCCAGGTACTCCAACAGACCTGCAGCTGAGGGTCCTGTCTGTTAGAAGGAAAACTAACGGAAAGGACACCCACACCAAAAACCCATCTGTACATCACCATCATCAAAGACCAAAAGTAGATAAAACCACAAAGATGGGGAAAAAACAGAGCAGAAAAACTGGAAACTCTAAAAAGCAGAGTACCTCTCCTCCTCCAAAGGAACGCAGTTCCTCACCAGCAACGGAACAAAGCTGGGTGGAGAATGACTTTGACGAGCTGAGAGAAGAAGGCTTCAGACGATCAAATTACTCCGAGCTATGGGAGGATATTCAAACCAAAGGCAAAGAAGTTGAAAACTTTGAAAAAAATTTAGAAGAATGTATAACTAGAATAACCAATACAGAGAAGTGCTTAAAGGAGCTGATGGAGCTGAAAACCAAGGCTCAAGAACTACGTGAAGAATGCAGAAGCCTCAGGAGCCGATGCGATCAAATGGAAGAAAGGGTATCAGCCCTGGATGATGAAATGAATGAAATGAAGCGAGAAGGGAAGTTTAGAGAAAAAAGAATAAAAAGAAACGAGCAAAGCCTCCAAGAAATGTGGGACTATGTGAAAAGACCAAATCTACGTCTGATTGGTGTACCTGAAAGTGATGGGGAGAATGGAAACAAGTTGGAAAACACTCTGCAGGATATTATCCAGGAGAACTTCCCCAATCTAGCAGGGCAGGCCAACATTCAGATTCAGGAAATACAGAGAACGCCACAAAGATACTCCTCGAGAAGAGCAACTCCAACACACATAATTGTCAGATTCACCAAAGTTGAAGTGAAGGAAAAAATGTTAAGGGCAGCCAGAGAGAAAGGTCGGGTTACCATCAAAGGGAAGCCCATCAGACTAACAGCGGATCTCTCGGCAGAAACCCTACAAGCCAGAAGAGAGTGGGGGGCCAATATTCAACATTCTTAAAGAAAAGAATTTTCAACCCAGAATTTCGTATCCAGCCAAACTAAGCTTCATAAGTGAAGGAGAAATAAAATACTTTACAGACAAGCAAATGCTGAGAGATTTTGTCACCACCAGGCCTGCCCTAAAAGAGCTCCTGAAGGAAGCGCTAAACATGGAAAGGCACAACCACTGCAAAATCATACCAAAATGTAAAGACCATCGAGACTAGGAAGAGACTGCATCAACTAACGAGCAAAATAACCAGCTAACATCATAATGACAGGATCAAATTCACACATAACAATATTAACTTTAAATGTAAATGGACTAAATGCTCCAATTAAAAGACACAGACTGGCAAATTGGATAAAGACTCAAGACCCATCAGTGTGCTGTATTCAGGAAACCCATCTCACGTGCAGAGACACACATAGGCTCAAAATAAAAGGATGGAGGAAGATCTACCAAGCAAATGGAAAACAAAAAAAGGCAGGGGTTGCAATCCTAGTCTCGGATAAAACAGACTTTAAACCAACAAAGATCAAAAGAGACAAAGAAGGCCATTACATAATGGTAAAGGGATTAATTCAACAAGAAGAGCTAACTATCCTAAATATATATGCACCCAATACAGGAGCACCCAGATTCATAAAGCAAGTCCTGAGTGACCTACAAAGAGACTTAGACTCCCACACATTAATAATGGGAGACTTTAACACCCCACTGTCAACATTAGACAGATCAACGAGACAGAAAGTCAACAAGGATACCCAGGAATTGAACTCAGCTCTGCACCAAGCAGACCTAATAGACATCTACAGAACTCTCCACCCCAAATCAACAGACTATTCATTTTTTTCAGCACCACACCACACCTATTCCAAAATTGACCACATACTTGGAAGTAAAGCTCTCCTCAATAAATGTAAAAGAACAGAAATTATAACAAACTATCTCTCAGATCACAGTGCAATCAAGCTAGAACTCAGGATTAAGAATCTCACTCAAAACCACTCAACTACATGGAAACTGAACAACCTGCTCCTGAATGACTACTGGGTACATAACGAAAAGAAGGCAGAAATAAAGATGTTCTTTGAAACCAACGAGAACCAAGACAAAACATACCAGAATCTCTGGGATGCATTCAAAGCCGTGTGTAGAGGGAAATTTATAGCACTAAATGCCCACAAGAGAAAGCAGGAAAGATCCAAAATTGACACCCTACCATCACAATTAAAAGAACTAGAAAAGCAAGAGCAAACACATTCAAAAGCTAGCAGAAGGCAAGAAATAACTAAAATCAGAGCAGAACTGAAGGAAATAGAGACACAAAAAACCCTTCAAAAAATAAATGAAGCCAGGAGCTGGTTTTTTGAAAGGATCAACAAAATTGATAGACTTCTAGCAGGATTAATAAAGAAAAAAAGAGAGAAGAATCAAATAGATGCAATAAAAAATGATAAAGGGGATATCACCACCGATCCCACAGAAATACAAACTACCATCAGAGAATATTACAAACACCTCTACGCAAATAAACTGGAAAATCTAGAAGAAATGGATAAATTCCTTGACACACACACCCTCCCAAGACTAAACCAGGAAGAAGTTGAATCTCTGAATAGACCAATAACAGGAGCTGAAATTGTGGCAATAATCAATAGCTTACCAACCCAAAAAAGTCCAGGACCAGATGGGTTCTCAGCCGAATTCTACCAGAGGTACAAGGAGGAGCTGGTACCATTCCTTCTGAAACTATTCCAATCGATAGAAAAAGAGGGAATCCTCCCTAACTTATTTTATGAGGCCAGCATCATCCTGATACCAAAGCCTGGCAGAGACACAACAAAAAAAAAAGAGAATTTTAGACCAATATCCTTGATGAACATTGATGCAAAAATCCTCAATAAAATACTGGCAAACAGAATCCAGCAGCACATCAAAAAGCTTATCCACCATGATCAAGTGGGCTTCATCCCTGGGATGCAAGGCTGGTTCAATATACGCAAATCAATAAATGTAATCCAGCATATAAACAGAACCAAAGACAAAAACCACATGATTATCTCAATAGATGCAGAAAAGGCCTTTGACAAAATTCAACAACTTTCATGCTAAAAACTCTCAATAAATTAGGTATTGATGGGATGTATCTCAAAATAATAAGAGCTATCTATGACAAACCCACAGCCAATATCATACTGAATGGGCAAAAACTGGAAGCATTCCCTTTGAAAACTGGCACAAGACAGGGATGGCTTCTCTCACCACTTCTATTCAACATAGTGTTGGAAGTTCTGGCCAGGGCAATTAGGCAGGAGAAGGAAATCAAGGGTATTCAATTACGAAAAGAGGAAGTCAAATTGTCCCTGTTTGCAGATGATATGATTGTATATCTAGAAAACCCCATTGTCTCAGCCCAAAATCTCCTTAAGCTGATAAGCAACTTCAGCAAAGTCTCAGGATACAAAATCAATGTACAAAAATCACAAGCATTCTTATACGTCAATAACAGACAAACAGAGAGCCAAATCATGAGTGAACTCCCATTCACAATTGCTTCAAAGAGAATAAAATACCTAGGAATCCAACTTACAAGGGATGTGAAGGACCTCTTCAAGGAGAACTACAAACCACTGCTCAAGGAAATAAAAGAGGATACAAACAAATGGAAGAACATTCCATGCTCATGGGTAGGAAGAATCAATATCGTGAAAATGGCCATCCTTCCCAAGGTAATTTACAGATTCAATGCCATCCCCATCAAGCTACCAATGACTTTCTTCACAGAATTGGAAAAAACTACTTTAAAGTTCATATGGAACCAAAAAAGAGCCCGCATCACCAAGTCAATCCTAAGCCAAAAGAACAAAGCTGGAGGCATCACACTACCTGACTTCAAACTATACTACAAGGCTACAGTAACCAAAACAGCATGGTACTGGTACCAAAACAGAGATATAGATCAATGGAACAGAACAGAGCCATCAGAAATAATGCCACATATCTACAACTATCTGATCTTTGACAAACCTGAGAAAAACAAGAAATGGGGAAAGGATTCCCTATTTAAGAAATGGTGCTGGGAAAACTGGCTAGCCATATGTAGAAAGCTGAAACTGGATCCCTTCCTTACACCATATACAAAAATCAATTCAAGATGGATTAAAGACTTAAATGTTAGACCTAAAACCATAAAAACCCTAGAAGAAAACCTAGGCATTACCATTCAGGACATAGGCATGGGCAAGGACTTCATGTCTAAAACACCAAAAGCAATGGCAACAAAAGCCAAAATTGACAAATGGGATCTAATTAAACTAAAGAGCTTCTGCACAGCAAAGGAAACTACCATCAGAGTGAACAGGCAACCTACAAAATGGGAGAAAATTTTCGCAACCTACTCATCTGACAAAGGGCTAATATTCAGAATCTACAATGAACTCCAACAAATTTACAAGAAAAAAAACAAACAACCCCATCAAAAAGTGGGCAAAGGACATGAACAGACACTTCTCAAAAGAAGACATTTATGCAGCCAAAAAACACATGAAAAAATGCTCACCATCACTGGCCATCAGAGAAATGCAAATCAAAACCACAATGAGATACCATCTCACACCAGTTAGAATGGCAATCATTAAAAAGTCAGGAAACAACAGGTGCTGGAGAGGATGTGGAGAAATAGGAACACTTTTACACTGTTGGTGGGACTGTAAACTAGTTCAACCGTTGTGGAAGTCAGTGTGGCGATTCCTCAGGGATCTAGAACTAGAAATTCCATTCGACCCAGCCATCCCATTACTGGGTATATACCCAAAGGACTATAAATCATGCTGCTATAAAGACACATGCACACGTATGTTTATTGCGGCATTATTCACAATAGCAAAGACTTGGAACCAACCCAAATGTCCAACAATGATAGACTGAATTAAGAAAACGTGGCACATATACACCATGGAATACTATGCAGCCATAAAAAATGATGAGTTCATTTCCTTTGTAGGGACATGTATGAAATCGGAAATCATCATTCTCAGTAAACTATCGCAAGAACAAAAAACCAAACACCGCATATTCTCACTCATAGGTGGGAATTGAACAATGAGAACACACGGACACAGGATGGGGAACATCACACTTCGGGGACTGTTGTGGGGTGGGGGGAGGGGGGAGGGATAGCATTGGGAGACATACCTAATGCTAGATGACGAGTTAGTGGGTGCAGCGCACCAGCATGGCACATGTATACATATGTAACTTGCCTGCACATTGCGCACATGTACCATAAAACCTAAAGTATGATAATAATAATAAAAATAAAAATAGAAATAAAAAATAAATAAATAAATAAATAAATAAAAAACAATACCTGATCAAATCAAGAAAAAAAAAAAAAGAAAAGTTTCAAAAATATTGCAGAGAGCTCATGTAAACCCTTTCATCCAGCTTCCCCTAATGTTAACAACTTACATAGCCATCATGCAATGATAAAAACCAGGAGATTATCAATTGATATGATCCTACTAAGTAAACTATGGACATTATTTGAATGACACCAGTTTCTCCTTTTGTCCTTTTGCTTTTCCAGCATCTAATCCAGGATCCCCCACTGCATTTGGTGGCTGTGTCTTCTTCATTCCCTCCAATCCAGGACCCTTCCTCAGTCTGTTCTTGTCTTTCATGACCATAACACTTCTGGCAAGCACTGGTCAGCTGTTTTGGAGAATATATCTTAATTTGCATTTTTCTGAAATTTCCTCATGATTATAATGACATTACGCTTTTTGGGCAAAAATAATACAGAATTGATGTTGTGTTCTTTGGTGTACATGATCTCAATATATCTCATTACCTTAGTGTTGTCCTTGATAACGTGGTTAAGTGGTGTCCATCTGATTTCATTACTGTAGAGTTACCATTTTTTCCTTTTGTGATTGATAAACATTATGAGAAAGAAACTTTGAAACCATCTTAATATCCTGTTTTTCCTCAGATTTTCACTCACTGATTCGAGCATACTTAGGAGGATGTTGCATGCTATTACTTTGGTGTATTTCTAATGGTGATTTTCTTTACCGTTTCCCATCCACCGTAGGAAAAGGAATCCTTATTCTGTGAAGACAGAAAGTTTACCAGAATTTTTGTGGAAAACAGAATGTGTCATGCTGAATATATAGCTCAGGAAATTTCACAGCAAAGATTTGAAGGTGCTGCCTGGCTTCTTTTTGGCACTTGTAATATGCAAGAGGAGGAAGATAAATTGAGGAGAGAACAGTTCAACAACAATAAAAAAAAAAAAACAAGACTGGGAGATTTTGAAAATGTTCAGTCTTTCCAGATGGCATTAGGTGCTAAGTGTCAGAAAATACTGCTAAAAGTGTGGTGTAGAGAAAAGGCTGGGTGTGTGATTGACAACACAACTTTTTCTAAAACCACAGAAATATCAAGAGATCACACAAGAGGCCCCATCAGGAGATGAAGGGTTTGCCCCTCAGATCCTCTTAATCAACACAGAGGGCCTCTAGCAAACTTACAGTGCTGCCCCTCAGCTATTTCAGCAGAAGCCAAAGGTAAAGAAGGGCTCACATAAAAAAAATATTAGGAGTGCAGGTTTTGTCTAACGGAATGAATCCCTGTGAAATAAATTCAGGATCCACAATGTTCTTGAGAAAATTGCTTCAGCAGGAACACTACCATCTTAGACAAAAAGGAAAAAAGAAAATATAAAATGAAAGGGAATGTGGGATTCCCCCAAATTCTGCTAGCAGGAAGCAGGCTGATAAATAACTCAACTGCAAACACCTGCTATATTTTATGAGTAATTAAGGATGATTCAGAGGGTGGAGCTATGATTGCGCCACTGCATTCCAGTCTGGGTGACAGAATGAGACCCCATGTCTATAAAAATAAAAATAAAAATGAAAAAAAAAATTGTGTTCCAGCACAAGGGATGGAGAAGGAGTGAGACGGTGTGCACAGAGCCTAAAGGGTGGAGCCAAGAGCTTAGAGGGCGGGGTTAAGAGCCTAGAGGGTGGAGTCAATCACCAAGAAGGCAGAGCCAAGAAACTGCGGAGTGGGGCCAAACACTACAAATGATTGTTCACAGGCGATATTAGTCCATTTGTGTTGCTATAGAAGAATACCTGAGACTGGGTAATTTATAAAGAAAAGAGGCTTTTTTGGCTCGCAGTTCCGCAAGCTTTACAGGAAATGTGGTGCTGGCGTCTGCTTTTGGTGAGGGCCTCAGGATGCTTACAATCATGGAGGAGAGCAAAGGGGGAGCAGGGGGATATCATATGGCAAAAGAGGGAGCAAGAGCCATGCCAGGCTTTTTTAAACAACCAGATCTCATGTGAACGAATAGAGTGAGAACTCACTCATCACCAAGGGGGTGCTAAAGGGAACCACCCCCAGGATCCAACACCTCCCACCATGTCCCACCTCCAACATTGGGGATTGCATTTCGACATGAGATTTGGAGTGGACACACATCCAAACCACATCACAGGCCTTGAAAAAAAAATCGACATTTGCTTTGCTCTATTTCAGAATTTTATAAGCTAGTGACAGCTTTTTACCTCCCATTTTTTCACTATTTGTGCTAGAATGTCTATAATTATCCTGCACAAGTCCCATCATATTATTTTCAGTGTGTTGGAGACAGACAACTTGTCTCTTTAGTTCACAGGTCAGTGGATGAATTATACCCAGGGGACTCATTCACAGCTGGGTTAGATGATTTGAATGAATTTGTGGACTTTGAGATAATGCTATAATGGGATGAGACCCTGGGGAATCTTGAGAGAGTGTGAATGTATTTTGCATGTGAGAGGAACAGAAATCAAAGTGAAGAGAAGTGAAGATGGCTTCAGAAGGCACTTCAAAGAAAGTGGGAGTAATTCTTTTTGTTAAACTCAGGTGATAAATATATCAGTTTTCATTCTACTATTTTTCTTTATATCTTACACACATAAATGCTTTCTTACTTAATATTTAATGAAGACAACTTATTTTTAAAAAATCAAAAAAATTTAAAACTCCTAGTTCAGTCTCACTACATAGTGGAGACTGCTAGTTGTTTGTCAACATTCAGTCTTTCTTTTCTCCATAGTGGTAGATCGATAGCTGGGTGAGTGCGCCTGTTACTATAAGTTCACCAGTGGCAGGGGAGTGAAAATGAAGATGTTGCTTTTAGGCTTGGGCCTTCTCACTCCTTCACCACCTCTTGTATTTGTATGAACAAAATACAGAATTTTGTTCATTATTACTATTATTTTATAGACATGGGGTCTTGTTCTGCTGCCCAGGCTGGAATGCAGAAGTGCAATCATAGCTCGCTGTAACTATGAACTCCTGGGCTCAAGTGATCCTCCCTCCTCCTCCCACCAAGTGACTGGGACTACAGGCACACACCACCACCCCTGCCTAATTAAAAAAAAATCTTTTTAGAGATGAGGTCTCACTATGTTGCCCAGGCTGGTCTAGAACTCCTAGGCTCAAGTGATTCTCCTGCCTCAGTCTCCTGAGTTGCTGGGATTACAGGTGTGAGCCACTGCACCTGGTTGGAATACAGAATTTAATGAAAATTCAATGGTATGGATGAGAACAATGCTAGTGCCTGGCTTTTAAATTCTTCTCCAGTTGGCAGCATCTGCATCATCTGCAGCTCCTGCTCATTAAAGATGCAGAATACCTGGCACCTCCACAGACCAACTGAATTAGAATCTGCAGTTTAATAAGACCTCCATGTGATTCCTATGCACATTAACATTTGAGAAGTGCTTCTCTAGGAGATGGTATAGAAACAAGATAAGAGGACCTTAAGTCCCTGAATGACTTCATGGAGCAGAACTGAACTGTTATGGGAGAGAAATGAAATTCTTGATGTCTAAGTCACTGTATCAATGGGAGACTTTGCAATAGTGATAAGAACAGGAGACAGAGAAATTCTAGGCAGAAAAGGGCAGGGTCCCTGGCAAAGCCCCACCCCCAAGCCTGGAACCGTGGTCCAAAGTGAGAACATGCATTTCTGTTTTTCCCACTCAAATGTTGCCTCTTCCAAAACCACCATGGCCTGCCCTGCTCCCCGTCCTATACCTATAAAACTCCTGATTCAACTGCCAAAGGGCAGAGAAGGGGAGAAGAGGAGACGCAGCTGGACATTGGAGACTGTGGTTTGACATCAGAGAGAAGCGGCTTGACTTCAGAGAGAAGCGGCTTGACTTCAGAGAGATGGCTTGATGACGTTGCTTCAGAGACGAGTCTGGCCGGGACAGCCAGACTCTGGGGGAAGATCACCTTTCCACTCCATCTCCCTTCCAGCTCCTCTTCCTGCTGAGAGCCATTCATTGGCAATAAAATACTTTGTATTCATCACCCTTCAATTTGTTTGTGTGACCTGAATTTTCCCGGACGCTAAACAAGAGCTCAGGTGCCACAGGTGCAGACACTGAAGGCTGTCACACTGACCCTCTGCCCTTGTGAAAAGGCAGACGGCTCACTGAGCTGTGTAACACTTAACCCATCTGTGGATGGCAAAGCTAAAAGAGCACTGTAACACACACCCTCTGGGGCTTCAGGGATTGCAGGTACCTCTCTAGGCGCTGCCACAGAGCTGCACAAAGTTTTGCTCCTGCCAGCACCCAAAAGCACTCATTGTGGCTCCTGCACCCACTCACCTGTGGCGAGCTGAGTAAGCGAGGCACCCCTGTCGCGAGGCCTGCAAAGGGGTCAAGGAAAATTTCCTGTGTCAATAGCAGATTAGCTTCACTGAGCACAAGTGGTTTGCCTTCCATTCTCAATAGTCCCCAGCTACTCTGGAGGCTGAAGCACAAGAATCACTTGAACTCTGGAGGTGGAGGTTGCAGTGAGCCAAGATCATGCCACTGTACTTCAGCCTGGGCAACAGAGTGAAACTCTGTCTCAAAATAAATAAATAAATTAATTAATTAATAAAAAATAGTCCCCATTAGCACGTCTAATTGAGAGACTGAACAAAATAAGTGAAAGCTAAGGCTTCCAATGTAGATAATGTTGGTTCTGAAAGTAAATTCCTCTTAGTTTTTGGAATCTTCAGGGACTATAACTCAGTAGCTCACCACCTGTCTTCTTGTTATCAAAGGAAGCCAAGCAAACAGTCCTCATGTTCACATTAAGTTCCCAATCAGTATTTCCCATCAAGGGAGAAGCTTAGGCTGGGGAATCCTGCTTACACAATTCATACCCATTATCTCAGGCTTTCTTTCTTCAACTTAAGTAGGTAGGTGTATATAAAGAGACCACAGCATGAAGGAGAAAGATTAAAATAAAGATTAAAATGGGCCCTGGGGGAAATAGATAGTGCAGAGCACATAATGTAACTGAATAAAAGCTCTTGCTCTGATACTTAGCAAGAATCAAAATGATATTTCAGCCATTAAACAATAGCAAGTCTATGAAAACAGAACAGAGAACATAAAGTTTATGTTTTTAGACATTAAGTTTATGCTTTTAAATTAAAAAATGAGTAAAATAGAAAGCAAAGTAAAAGAAATCTCACAAAACACAGAGCCACAAGGAAAGTGATGAAAAAAATTGAGTAAAAAATAGGCCTAGGAAATTCTGGATTTGAATAATAATGGGATTTCCTATTTTTGTTTTTGTTGCATTTACTTTTGGGGTCTTAGTCAAAACTTATTTGACTAGGCCAATGTCCAGAAGAGTTTTTCCGAGGTTTTCTTCTATAGGATTTCTATAGTTTCAGGCCAAGCATTTATGTTTCTAATTCATCTTAATTTTTATATATGGTAAGAGATAGGGCTGAGGTTTCATTCTTCTGCATATGGCTAGCTAATTTTCCCAGCACAATTTATTGAATAGGGTGTTCTTTCCCCATTGTTTATTTTTGTTGACTTTGTCAAAGATAAGTTGGTTGTAGGTGTGTGGTTTTATTTTTGGATTCTCTATTTTATTTCATTGATCTGTGTGTCTTTTGCATAGCGAAATAAATAATCAACTGAGTAAACATGCAACCTACAGAATAGGAGAAAATATTTGCAATCTATGTCTCTAACAAAGAAGTAATAACCAGAATCTGTAAGAAACTTGGACAACACAACAAGATAAAAACAAACAATCCCATTAAAAACTGGACAAATGATATGAACAGACATTTCTCAAAAAAAGCATAAAAGTGGCCCATAAACATAAAAACAATGCTCAACATCACTAATCATCAGAGAAATGCAAATTAAAATCACAGTGAGATGCCATATCACACCAATCAGAAAGGCTATTACTAAAAAGTCAGAAAACAACAGATGTTGATGTGAATGCAGAAAAAAGGAAACACACACTGTTGGTGGGAATATAAATTAGCATAACCTCTATGGGAACAATATGGAGATTTCTCAACTAAAAATAGGACTATCACTTGACCCAGAAATCCCCACTTTGGTCATCTACCCAGAGGAAATTAAATCATTATATAAAAAAGAAACCTGAACTTGTATGTTTATCACAGCACTATTCACAAAAGCAAAGTCATGGAATTAACCTATGGGTCCATCAACAGTTGATTGGATAAGTCAACTGGATAAAGAAAATGTGGCGTATTTACAGCATGGAATACTATGCATCCATAAAAAAGAATAAAATTATGTCCTTTGCAACATTAAGGGTGGAGCCAGAGGCCATTATCCTAAGTAAAATAACTCAGAAACAGAAAATCAAATACCACATGTTCTCACTTATAAATGGGAACTAGACAATGGGGTATACATAGACATAATGACGAAAATTATAGACCCTGAAGACTTCAAAAGGGACAGAGCAGGGGGAGTGAGGGTTGAAAATTCACCTATTTGGTACCATGTTCACAGTTTGAGTGATGAGTATGCTAGAAGCCCAAACCACATTGTTAAAAAATATATCCATGTAATAAACCTGCACATGTACCCCTGAATCTAAAATCATAATCATAATTATAATGCATTTCCAAAAACAGTAGATAGAATGGAGGCAGAAATTATCAAATAAAGAGGTGACTTTCATTAGAGCTGAAAAAAGACCTGTCTTCAAATAGAAAGGACTTATTAAGTGCCAAGCAAGATGGATATTTGAAAATCTATAGACACTGAGAATAAAGAGAAAAATCTTAAAATTTCTCCAAGAGGAAAACAAGTCACTCGAAACAGAGGAGGAGTGAGCCCTGACATCATATTTCTGATCAATTTCACTGTGTGTTGGAGAAATGGAACGATGCCTTCAAAGTTGTGATAGAAAATAATTTTACGCAGCATCGTATGTTTTGGCCACACTAGCAACTCGAAGACTGAACTAAAGATATTTTCACACATTTGAGTTAACCTCTCACTCTTTCCCTTTTCTTTGGGAGCTACCTGAAGATGTACTCTAGAGCACTAGAAAATCACCCCAGAAAGTGGAAGTGTGGGGTACCAGAAAGAGGGGTTTCTGCCAGGAAAGCAGCAAAGTCTCAGCGTGAACACTGTGCTGCAGAGCTAAAGATGCACCAGCCCTGTTTGGAGTAGGAAGACCGGAGCACCAGAGGGATTGCCAGGGAAAATGTCACTCCCCAGAACAACACATAGTGTGATAGAAAGGATGGAAAAACTTTTTATAATAAAGGTACTTAATGCAAGGTGGAAGAACAATGAAAAACTTCAAGATAACAAAAACTATAGTGAAAAAAACTCACTTGTCCAAACAGAAAGCAAACTGAAATGTGGCCTAGTTATATGTAACTGATGGAGTATAAGAAAATAAAATCCACTTTACCCTGATGTAATAAACATTTTTCTTTAAGTGGTTCTGGGATCCTAACATTGGTCTCTTAGAGAATGAAACATTATGCTAGCATACTTCTTGGTCTTGCCATGAACAGTATTTACGTATTTACAAAATCATAATAATATAAATATTATTTACTAAAATTGAACTTTGAGAACCAAGTTATGGACAGCACTGAAGATTTGGTCATAGTTTCAGAATGGAATTCTTCCACTGAAGGATGAAGGAACAAGTGGTTACTAGTTTGCCATGTACCATCCCAGGCTTTGAGGATACAGCAATGAATAAAGATGGAAGAGAGAGAGGAGGAGGAAGAGGAAAATCCCTAAGTTCATAAAGCTTAAGTATGTTAGCAGCTTTGACAGCCTGTTGTTTTTGAGCACTGCCAAAACTCCCCTCCCTCAGCTGGGTGGGTCCTAGAAAGTCCGAGTCCTTCCTGGGACCTACTATTTGACAGCTTTAGCACCGCAAGAGGGGAGACTGATTGCTATCACTCCCCTTAATGAGAAGTACCAATCACAGTGAAATTGACTGTATTTTGAAGGTCTCACTCAGGTGAATGGCTTGTCACTGAGAGGCGGAGAGGGGTAACCTGTGCCTGGGGATGCACTGGATCAGTGTAAAGTCTGAGCAGATTGCAAGAGGGACATCACAGTCTGACTGCCCACTGCGTTAGTGAAGCAGTACCGAGAGAGGTCCTGGCACCTCGCCGATAACAATCTCTCTGTGCCGCCTTCCTTTGCTTTGTTTGCTTTCTCCCTGACTCTAATAAGGGACCTTAATTACGACCCTAATTAACTCGCAACAGGGGCCACTCTGGACCACCAGGAGCTTGTCAGGTAAACATCAGAAGAGAGAGGAAAAACATTTTAGCCGCCTCTAAACACAGGCCATTAAGGTTTTATTTAAAAGAAAAAGGAAGAGAAAGGGAGTGATACTCTGGTGTTTACTGGCATCCCAAGAAGAGGCTACTGCCTAGAGGCACCCGGCTGCTTATCACTCCTTTTCCTCTCACCAACCAGAGACAGAAACCAAAATTGCTGCTTCAAGATTTAAAAGCCTAAAACAACAGCGATCTCTCAAACAACAACAAAGCTACAAGTCCAAGGATTAAAAAAAAAAAAAAAAAAGAAACTTAAAACATTTTCTACCAAGCAAATGCGAGGTCTAGCACATATAATGCAATGCTAACCCTAGATTATTTACAGGTTTGGAAGCAAACCCTTAGATATGGTGGGGGGGGAGAGGATAAAAGGTAATTAAATCAATCATATATACATATACAAAATATTTTAGTGTAAATATATGATAAATTCTGTATATGTATATATAATATATAGGTAAATTAAAACAAAGTTCTCTAATTTTTATTAAATCAGAAATCCAAAATTTATATAGTAAACTTATACACTCAAGAATTTATGTAACAAAAACAATTTCAAGAAGCTCTGATTGACTTTTGTATCTATACAACATAGTTTCTAACTTAACTTTAACATTTGCTAAAATGCACTGATTGACAAAAGTGCGTGGACTTAATCAGCACTGGAACTTGAGTTATAATTATACCTGGGGATCCCACTAAATGTTTAAACATGGTGCTTAATCTCAACAGGGTAACTAACCATAATATAGACAAAAGTGGATATGCCTCACTTTACCCGTAGCCTTGCCTAAATTTCTCATAGTCATAGTACCCATTGCTCTAAGATATGCCATATTGGGCAGAGATGTTCTAACATAATGACTAATAAATTAAAATTAACTTTTTGGCATTTACAAATTGGCTTGACAAAACAGGACCCTGTGCACTCCCAATTAAAATAGTTAATACAGCCCAATGTAAGTTAAAACAAGACCTCCAAGGATTAAAACAGTATACATATAAAACTTAATTAATGAAGAGGTAATTATCTCCACTGCTTATCCATTTGAATTTTGCCTGTTCTCGAACTGGGAAAAATAATGAGTGCCTTAAAATGGATTACTACAACGTTAATGCTGTGGTCCTATCCATTAGGGCCCTATACCCAATGTCCAGTATTATTAAAATTTTTGATTCTATTCAATCAACAACCAGTAAATATTTTGCTCTATAGATTGGCTAATATGTTCTATTCAGTTCAACAGCCTTTCAGCTGCAGTTTGTCTCCACCTCCTAAGGGACGTAATACAGCTTTTCCAGGCCATCCATGGAGTACTGCAGCAGCCTTGCCATTCCACACAATCTTTACAAACAGGATCTCAGTGACATTCACCTTCTCCAAGAGCACAGGCAGGACACTAAGTCGTCGATGACATCCTATTGCAAGGAGGTGTATTTGATGCATTCACTGAAAATATAAGCCCAATATCCCTTAGTACTTTTGGGTTCTGGTGGCGACATTTTCTTTATTTACAAACTTTACTTATAAATTAAGATCAACAGGCACTCCTCTTAGTGCCTTCACAAAAAACACTCCTTCACTGTAGAGGCATTGGTAATCTCTTCTGGGCCTCCTGGAGTCTCTAAACCCTGTATTATGGCCATTAGTTACCCCAAGGCTCCTGATGCAAAAAAAAGAAAAGAAAAGAAAAGAAAATTGTCCCTCTCAGCCTCATGCTATGCACCATTAAAATAAATGGCTGGCCACTTAGGAGCTTTCCTGGAAATAGAGTTTTTTCACAGACCCTAAGCCTAAGGCCCTCCATGCCTCACTGTCCATTATGCTTTGGGTCATGGAAACAGCATCCCACAAGCTAGGCATGGCCACCAAAACCTTCTCAAGACAGGATGCAGCCAAACCTAGGCTCCAGGATATATTCTACCTGCTGAAGGGTATGGCTTCCTTTAATTTAGTCCCTTACCAGATGCCAGGGTATTGGAGGGAGTCACCCTTCCCCCAGAGCCCTTGATTACCTGCAAAGCCCCTTGGGATCAACTGAGTGAACAGTAATGGGAATTGGTAGACAATGCAAATGTCACTGTTAACTATCATACACATGGAGCTTAATGGAATGTGGCTGCTTTCCGTTGCTTAACCAGGATGTCCCTGATAAAGGATGGCACCCAAGAAACAACACATTTGATCAAACTTCAGGCAATCATCTTAGCACTGGATGCCCTGGTCAACAAATGGCCTATCTTCCCATTTATTATAAACTGTCGAGTTGTTACTTGAAAACTATCCCCTTTAAGGTAGAAAAAACTCTGGGAATCTTTTGCCTCACAGACACTAAAAATAGAAAGCAAAATCACGTCTCCACGTATATTGAGGCTACAATACAAGGCCTTCCTAGTGCAAGCCTTACTCCATTCAAAGTTACAGAAACTACTGGTGGTAACCAATATCACATTTTACTTCTTGGAACACTCAGTGAATCAATACTGGGCTCTTACAAAAGCTGTTCAATAGAACTTCCATATCCCTAGTTGGTCCCAGGTAACTGGTTTAACAGAGGGACATAATAATCTCCTCAACAACTCTTTTTCAAATTCCAGTACAACAGATAAACTCCCAAAGTTATCTATCTTGCCCCAGGCCTTAACCTATTATTTAAAATGAATTTATATTTTATTCCCATCCCATAAGGCCTGGAGGCCAGATAGAGGGACTCATTAACCACAGATTGTCTCACAGGTCAGACAGCTGCTCATCTAGTATGAGACCCATTTGAACCGAAACTTCCACCAAAAACAAACAAATAAAAATGCCTTTTTGGGTGCAGTTACCCACCATTTTATTAACTGTTGGTCTTATTAATACTGGTTTGGGTGCTTTTATTGGTTACAATCCAGAGATCCCAACCCTCCTGTAACCCACTGTTTAAACCAAACATGGCCATTGGTGAGGCCCGTGTCAGCTCAAGTGGGTACTCACTTGAAAAGGATACCCCAGTCCCACATCTCAGCCAGCAACATCCTGGCCCAAAATCTCACCACTGGAGATGATGGAGATCACCTCAGAAAACATCATCCCAACCCAAGATCTCACCACTGAAGATGAGTTTGCCCCCTGTGTCAGAGACTATTTTACCCCAGACATTAAAACCTCTGTCCCAGCAAAACTCATGGACTGTCTCTCTTAAGACATGAATTGGACACAGGACATTTTGCTTCCCACAGAAGGCACCGTCAGCCTTACATCAGCCAACCCCTTGATCCCCAGGAGAGATAGAAAAATAGAAAGATAAATGTATTCTGCAATAATTTATTCTAACCTGTGAATTGTCTTTTCATTTTCTTTGTAGAAATTGGGTCCCACTATATTGCCCAGGCTGGTCTCAAGATCATGGGCTCAAACAATCCTCCTGCCTTGGCCTCCCAGAGTGTTGAGATTGCAGGTGTGAACCACCATGCTAGGTCTGTCTTTTCATTTTCTTAATAGTGTCTTTCACATGGCAGAAGGTTTTGATTTCAACAAAGTGCAAATGAGCAATTTTTTCTTTCATAGATCCTGCTTTTGGTGTTATAATAAGAACTATCACCAAACCCAAGGTCCCATAGGTTTTTCTCCTGTGTTGTCTTCTTGAAGGTTTATATTTTGCTTTATAATGATCTCAACAGTATTAAAACATTTACATAAATTATCATTATAGATCTATGATCCATTTTGAGAGAATTTTGTGAAAGGTATAAGGTCAGTGTCTAGATTAATTTTTTTCTACATGTGGATGTCCAGTCCAGTTGTTCTTGTACAGAACTAGATTATTCTTTCTCTGGTGCCTTGCCTTTTCTCCTTTGTCAAAGATCAATTGACTTATAATTTTGTGGTTTTATTTCTGGACTCTGTTCTGTTCCATTGATCTATTTGTCTATTCTTTCACAATACCCACATTATCTTGATCATCATAGCTTTATAGTAAGTGTTAAAGTTGGGTGGTGTAACTTCTCCAACTTTTCTCTTTATTCTTCAGTATTATGTTGGCTACTCCAGGTCTTTTGCTTATCCATATAAACTTTAAAATTAGTTTGTTGATGTCCAGAAAATAACTTGCTGGGGATTTGATTGGGGTTGCATTGAATCTATAGATCGAGTTGAGAAAAACTGATCTTAACAATATTGAGTCTTCCTAGCCATGAACATAGAATAACATTTATTCCATTTCTTAGAAATTTGATTCCTTTTAACAGTTTTATAGTTTCCTCATACACAGTGTATACATATTTTGTTTAATTTGTTTCTAAGTATTTCATTATTGTTGGTTCTAATGTAAATGGTACTGTGTTTATAAATAAATCTCTCTTAGTCAGAATTCATTTACTCTTTCATTCATTCATTCATGAAATGCAACAAACACCTTATGATTTCTTACCTCTCTTTCTATGCCCTGCACAAAATAGTGTATTCACTAGTTCTAAAGCAAAACTCTGCATTTTCTCCAATTTAAGTTAAATTAAGAAAATTGCCAACATTCCCAAATTCACATTTAAAATCTAAAGGCAATGTTTAATTAATGGGCTAGTGAGGATTAAGAGAGAATTAGGAAAAATGGATATTTTCCAATAAAGTGTAATGGGGAGTTTATTTGTTCTTTTTCATGACCCACCATGCCCAGCCTGCTTTGCTGAGTTTTGACAACCTTATACATGTGTGTAACCTAACCCCTGTCACGATATAGAAGATTATCATCACCCCAGAAAATTCTCTCATTCCTCTTCCTTGTCAATTTTCCTTTCATCTTCCCATGCTGTCGTGTGTATCAGCAATCTCTCTTTTCCTTTACATCGCCGAATAGTATTCCAGTGTGTAGGCAATTGAGTTTATTTATTCATTCTCTTATTAATGGATACCTGTGTGGTTCCCAATTTTAGCTGTTATATAAACAAGCCTGCTATGAATATTTTTGCTAAAGTCTTTGGGGGGGCATATATTTTCATTTCTCCTGGAATGAAATGGCTTATGCCTATAGGTTAGGTGTGAGTTTAGTTTTATAGGAGACTTCCAGACCTTTTTCCAAAGTGGTTGTGACATTTTAAAGTTCCACCAACAATGTTTGCTTTAGGTTCTTGCCAACATGTGGGTCTTCTTAATTTTAGCTATTCTGGTGGGCGTCAAGTGATAGCTCATTATAGTTGTAATTTGCATTTTCTTGATGACTAATGACATTGAGCATGTTTTCTGTGCTTATTGGCTATTTGTACATCTTCTTGTGTGAAATGTCTGCTACAATCATTTGGATGTTTTTATTGGGTTGTTGTTTTATTATTGATTCGTGGGATTTCTTTATGTATTTTAGATGTTGGTTCTTCGCCAGATATTACATTTTGTGAACATTTTACCCTTATCTGTAGCTTGCCTAGCTTCTTAACAGTGGTAGCTTTCATAATTTTTTAACAGTGGCTTTTGATGAACAAAAGTTTTAATTTTTATAAAGTATAATTTTAAAATTTTTTAGTTTTTACTTTTATTTTATGGTTATTGCTTTCTACAACCTAGGAAACTTTTGCCTATCCCTGAATGTATTATCTAGATTCTCCAGAGAAACAGAATAAACAGGGTGTGTGTGTGCATATATGCATATGTGTGTGTATGTGTGCATGTGTGTATATAAACATATTGTTTAATTTGTTTCTAAGTACTTCATTCTTGTTTGTTCTAATGTAAGTGGTACTGTGTTTATAAATAAACCTCTCTTAGTCAGAATTCATTTACTCTTTCATTCATTCGTTCATTCATGAAATGCAACAAACACATGTTATGACTTCTTACCTGTCTTTCTATGTTTTGGTGGGACACATTGTGTATATATATATATATATATATATATAGAGAGAGAGAGAGAGAGAGAGAGAGAGAGAGAGAGACTGAGAGAGAGAGATTTTAAGGGATTAGCTTTCAATATTGTAGAGGTTAGCAAGTACAAAATCTGCAGGGTAGACCAGCAGGCTGGAGACCCAGGGAAGAGTTGATGCAGCTCAAGTCCAATGGCAGAATTATTTCTTCTTCAGCGGACCTCAATCTTTTATTCTAAAGGTCTTTAACTGATTGAATGAGGTCTACCACATTATGGAGGGCATCTGCTTTACTCAAAGTCTACTGCTTTAAATCTTAACCTCATCTCAAAATACCTTCACAACAACATCTAGACTAGTGTTTGACCAAATATCTGGGTAAGGTACTGTGGCCTAGCCAAGTGGATCCATACAATTAAAGATCACAGCAAGTAATGAAGAGACTCTCCTGTTTTCCTTTGAAAGCGTTATGATTTTAGCTTTTATATGTAGGCATATCATCTACCTCAAATCTATTTTTGTATATGGTGAGAGATAGAGGTTGAGCTTCATTTTTTTTTTTTTTTGAAACAGATCTTGCTCTGTCACCCAGGCTGGAGTGCAGTGGCGTGATCTTGGCTCACTGCAAGCTCCACCTCCCGTGTTCGCACCATTCTCCTGCCTCAGCCTCCCGAGTAGCTGGGACTACAGGTACCTGCCACCATGTCCGGCTAATTTTTTTGTATTTTTAGTAGAGACGGGGTTTCACTGTGTTAGCCAGGAGGGTATTGATCTGCTGACCTCGTGATCCACCCACCTCGGCCTCCCAAAGTGTTGGGATTACAGGCGTGAGCCACCGCGCCCGGACTGAGCTTCATTTTTAAAAATATGGATATTGGCTGGGCGCTGTGGCTCACACCTGTAATCCCAGCACTTTGGGAGGCCACGGTGGGCGGATCACGAGGTCAGGAGTTTGAGACCAGCCTGGCCAACATGTTGAAACCTCGCCTCTACTAAAAATACAAAAAATTAGGCGTGGTGGCATGCACCTGTAATCCCAGCTACTCAGGAGGCTGAGTCAGGAGAATTGCTTGAACCTGGGAGGCAGAGGTTGCAGTGAGCCGAGATCGTGCCTCTGCACTCCAGCCTGGGCAACAGAGTGAGACTCCGCCTCAAAAAAAAAAAAAAGGATATCTAGATATTTCAGTACCATTTGTTTAATAGTACTTTCTTTTTACATTGGATTGCTTTGGCTCCTTTGTTAAAAAGCTAATAACTATACAAGTGACAATCTTTAATGTAGCTGAAATATATTTGTGCTCCTTAATCAGTTCTGTATTCACGTGTCTTGTGTTTTATTTTGTATTTTCAAAATTTATTTATTTCAGAGACAAGGTCTTGCTTTGTTTCCCAGGCTGGTCTTGAACTCCTGGCCTCAAGTGAACCTCCCTCCTAAGCCTCCCAAAGTGCTGGGGTGACAGGTGCAACCCACATACCTGGCTTGTCTTGTGTTTTAGAAGCTGTCTATAATGAACTTTTGTGGGGAGGGAGGAATGCAGGCTAAAACTTGGAAATTGAGCAGATATTAGTAAGCTTCTTATTTATGACTATAACTTTAATGAAAATTTGTATAGGATTCAAAGAAATATTTAATCAAGTTGAAATGGACAGCAAGAGGACAACAATAAAAATCAGATTGAATTTAGTAAATTGCCTGGCTGAATTTCAACTCAGTTTGGTAGTGACCTAGCTGTCATTTCATTCTTTTTCACTGTTTATATTTCTATCAGATTTCCACAACAGGACGTTTACATGTAATAACCATGTGTTGTCTAAATCCAGTTCCTATATAACATTTATTTAAAAATTTCTGTGGACTTGACAAATTCAGACAGGAGTTTATAGATAACAGTGATATGACTATTATTGCAGAATGAATTAAAATCATGTTTAGGAAAAATGCACTTTAATGCAATAGATTGTGGTTGGTTGGAATTAAATATTTAGTAGAAGAATTCTGCTTAATATTAGTGTAATTAAAGGGCACTGATATAGGTAGGTATGCATATATATACATATCTAAGTTATATAAAGGACTTTATTAACCCTTAATACAGGATATTTGTACATACATAAATATGCTATTATCTTATATGAAAAACTACAAATCCTATTGGTTGTATTTCTGTTTATTGTTAATGTTTCTAAAACATTTGGAGAAAATGATATCACTCTTATAATGCATTCTTTGTAAGCTTCTCACGACAGAGATGTTGTAATCTCTGTCAGTTGGTTGGTTTTAAAGCACAACCCATGTAAATATCTGTACTAGATGAGTTTGTTGATCATGGGCTGATGAGATTTTGACTTTAGGTCCCCTGTCTTCCTTTCCTCATATCATCATTTAAATTCTTTAAAAGAAAATCGTCAATCGATTGTCAAAGTTGGAATGCCAAAATCTGCTGGGAATCTTGAATGTACACTATTCTGGGGTGAAGAATGGATATATATATATACAAATAGATAGATATAAAACCACTATTAGGAACACTATAAGCACACATTGAGGTGATGCATATTGGCCAAATAATCATGCTTTCATATGAATTATCTCTGTTAACTTTATAGAAAAATACAGATGTGAGGACGATTGTTATTGTCACTTCAGCAGTGAAAAAAATGACAAATCATACTGACAGTTTAGACTAATGTTCAACATAGGTGGTTAGTAAAAGGGGAAGGTGATTCCTTGCTTCTGATGAAGAAGCTCAATTATCTGGACAAAGATACTTGCAACTGTAATCTTGCAAGTGAAAATTTTACACGTATATACTCAGCATCAAAGTTTCCATGGTGATATTTCATCAGTCTCCTGATGCATAACACATGTTTAACCATTTTTTTTTGTTATGTGAACCAGGAAACCACAGTATATATTTATAGCATTTCAGATTGTGTAAAGAAATCCCTCAAACTGGGTATGATATGATGCTGGGGCGGTGGTGGTGGGAGGAGAGAAGTATTTTTTCTTGTTTACCTTTAACTCTAGAAAAAGCAACTAAAGGAGAGGACAGAGTTTGCATTGTTTAACACTTAAATGACTATGGCTGATGAATAAATATAAAGCAATAATGCGTTAGTTGATTATAGCTGGATTTAAGAATTTCTTGGGCAGGTTTTTAGGTCTCTTAATTGTTTTCTCCCTTCTCTCTGGGTGACAGGTTTCCTCTAGGAAATGAGCTGTGGAGTGTGATCTAGATGTGGAGAGGAATGTCAGTCAAAGGATCAAGAGTCCAGGTGCAGGCCGGGTACGTTGGCTCACGCCTGTAATCCCAGCATTTTGGGAGGCCGAGGCAAGCACATCACCTGAGGTCAGGAGTTCGAGACCAGCCTGGCCAACATGGTGAAACCCCCGTCTCTACTAAAAATACAAAAATTAGCCGGGTGTGATGATGCACCTGTAATCCTAGCTCCTTGGGAGGCTTGAGCGGGAGAATTGCTTGAACCTAGGAGGCTGAGGTTGCAGTGAGCCTAGATCATGCCATTGCACTCCAGCCTGGGAGACAAGAGAGAAACTCCGTCTCAAAAATAAATAAATAAATAAAAGAGTCCAGGTACAGATCTTTGATGTGTGTTTGTATGAGCCTTACAGATTACCTATCTTGAAAAAAGAATAAAAAATTGAGAAGGAGAACTGAAGATATTTTTCAGGTAGCATAGAGGAGTGTGTATCAAAGAATGAGCTTTAACTGTCTTATATTTTAGATAAACATTACTTTGAACCGTGTAATTGCAGGTAGACCATCATTCTACCTACAAAAACAACAATATCATGAGTCAGGTGAATATTGTAAAATACAAAATGCTTACTAAAAAGCCCAATAAAGATTTCGGGTCATTATAAGTTGATCACGATGTATATGCTGAATCCCTAATCGACATCTGTTTTGCTTTAAGGGATGAACACTTTGGGTATTTTTACTTCTTATAATTCTGGCCAAGTATGTTTAGATAAGATTGAAAACAACCATGGAAACCTTCCTTCTTCCCAGATCTCCAAACATGTTAAGTGCCAAGTTCATTCTAAGAGTTGCTCATTCAGGAAGTTTCTGACTTTTTAAAATCTGGATTGAAAAGGCAGTTACTCTCTCAGAATGATAAAAATCTTAGAAGCACTGGCTGAGGCCCATCAACTCCTATTTTTCAGAGACGACTGTCACCTTAAACAGACTTTAAACGTACTCATTGTTTCCAGTGCAGCCACCACACTTTATCATTCTCGTGATTGATTATCTGTCGCTGTCATCTGTATTCATGTGGTTTTCAGAAAAGAACAAATATATTTCTCAGTGATTTAAAAGTCCTTGAAAGATGACAAAGTAATAGTGACAGGAAGCTATTATTACTAAACTCTTAGGTTTCATTTTTAAATATATCACACAACGGCATCATAATCGTTTTGCATGTTTCAGAGTAACTGTCAGTATGTGCTGTGACTTTGCAGTTCAAAGGACAGGCCCTTTGTCACAACGAAAGAGCATTGAACTAAAGATGCCCTTGAAAAATGATTTCCCAAAGTCTGAGTTTACTCATCTGTGGAAATTGAATAATGCTGCCTGGCCTGCTTAGTTATTGTAATGAAATTACAGTAATGAATTTGTCTAATGAATTATTTCATGGAAATGATCTACAAACTTTAAAGCATGAAATGAAGGTGAAGTTATTTAAGAAAAAAAGCAAAGAGAAAAGTGAAAGTATTTAAAAGAAAAATAAGTGCTCTGAAATTAAGTGACTGGGACATCTAGAATGAAAATTTCTAGCGTGCACCCCACATTAAGGGAATAGTAACAAAGATCAGCCAAGGGTAGTGTTTGGTTTATGGTGACATTATTTCTGAAGTTGAAAGTGACCCTGTTCTTCCATCCAGTGGGGCCTGGGGGAAGACTAGGTGATGGGGTAGAGGACACTGGATGGGTGAGCAGAAGACACTGCCTGCTAGCCAGGTGGACCGTGGCCAGGGCCACTCAATCTTGAGCCTCAGCTGCACTTCATTCAAGCTACCACAGTTGACTTTGAAACCTCGAGACCAGTTCATTCTGTGTGGCAGCATTTCTCTGTCTTGCTCACCTTGCAAAAGGTAAACTCTCCATGTATCCCTCCTCTCCTCTGCTCCCACCTGCAGGTTCTTCTGGGCTTCCTCTCCTGTAACTAGAGTTTCTATTGCTCCCCTCCTATGAAAGGTTTTCTATGTACCCTCTGTGACCCTTTAGTCAAATCCATTTCACCTACTTCTGCACCTACGCCTACACAGAATACCTTCTACCTCTTTGCCTTCCTGAAGCTCGGTTGTCCTGGATTAGTCCTGGCATCCCTTGGAGGAGGATGCTCATTTGACTACCCCTTGGGGCTGCAGATGGGATTCACATCCTCCTCAAGTCCCTGAATCAATTTTCAAACAATTGCCCTTCCTTTCTTCAGTAAAAGGACCCTCAATTGGCCAGACACTCCTGACCGCAGTATTTCTTCTTTCAGCCACTATCTCCATCATCCACTAACCTCCCACTCATTCTTGAGACCCTGAAGATTTCTGCTCTTGGCACGTTGCCTTCCTCTCTCCCGATCCAGGCATTGTCATGCATCTTCAACGTGGATAAACAGAACACTAGACTTGCAGCCCCTCTGGTGACTTTCTTCCCTCCACTTTGGCAATAGCTAACTGCTAGAGATGGCCATAACCCAGGACTCACCCCTCTCTTCTGAACTAAGTCTTCTCCCCTAAGACTACAGCTTCCTCTCTTTTCATCTTTCATTCCCATCTGCCAACTATAACCAGTCTCCCACCACATGGAATCCAGCAGCTGTGTAATTCTTCCATTTCCTTCTGATTTATTAGCTCTTCACTGCCTTTGTTTCCTTCTCTATGCAGTGTAGACACTGTGGTCCATTATTTTAACTAATCTCCTTTTAAAGAGGCCTTTCAATTCACTAGTTCCTTTACTCTTCCCCTCAACTAGCAAATCTCTATCTTCATGTCACTCAAAGAACTGACAACTGCTGTAGAAAATGGCAAAACTGGGCTCAGCACGGTGGCTCATGCCTGTAATCCCAGCACTTTGGGAGGCTGAGGTGGGCAGATCACGAGGTCAGGAGTTTGTGATCAGCCTGGCCAATATGGTGAAACCTCGTATCTACTAAAAAAAATACAAAAATTAGCCAGGCGTGGTGGCGGGTGCCTGTAGTCCCAGCTACTTGGGAGGCTGAGGCAGGAGAATCACTTGAACACGGGAGGCGGAGGTTGCAGTGAGCGGAGATCATGCCCCTGCACTCCAGCCTGGGCAACAGAGTGATACTTCGTGTCAAAAAAAAAAAAAAAAGAAAAGAAAATGGCAAAACTGAAGAGATGATTAGCACTGCACATGTGCAGTGGTGTTCTCAACACATCTCAACATTCTCTTTTGTTTCTTGTCAGTTTTCTCTCCCATTTATCTTTCCTCAAGCCCACTACTCAACCTCTTTTTAATCACTCTTAGCAATTATCTCCCCTCCTGTTTCATAGATAAAATGGAAGCTACTGGGCAAATTCCAGTTTCCACTTCCCACTTGTTCTCTGTGGTAGACTTGGCTTGTTTATATTGCCTAAATTTCTTTCCTATTCTTTTTATGAGAGCATCTTGTAAGAGATTTTCAGCCAAGGAGAAGAGATGGAGAAAAAAAAAGGTGCCTCACAAGCAAGAGTCATGATGCCAAATGAATGACCGCCCTAAGCACTGCAGGAGTTGAGGTCAGGAGTGGAAGACATACAGGGAAACTTTCCTGGAGGAGACAGGGGACTTGGACTGGGGATTACCAGAGAAGAGAAGGACAGTCATTTCAGGCAAAGAGATGCCTCAGCAGGAGGGAGAGTGGGAATGTACATGGAGCTCTTGAAGACAAAGAGGCCATCGCTAAGAAGTGCTTGGCCCAAGGATGAAAGACAGCAAAGGCAGAGGAGAAAACAAAGTAAAGCCAGCTTTGCTCCCACTGAATTCTTTTTAATTCTTTTTTTTTTTTTTTTTTTTTTTGCAGATGAAGTCTTGCTCTGTTGCCCAGGCTGGAGTGCAATGGCATGATCTTGGCTCACTGCAACCTCTGACTCTTGGGTTCAAGCGATTCTTCTGTTTCAGCCTCCCAAGCCCGAGTAACTGGGACTACCCTGCCACCACACCCAGCTAATTTTTGTGTTTTTAGTGGAGACAGGGTTTTCCCATGTTGGCCAGGCTGCTCTGCTCTCGAACTCCTGACCTCAAGTGATCCGCCCACCTCAGCCTTCCAAAGTGCTGGGATTACAGGCATAAGCCACCACACCTGGCAGCTCCCACTGAATTCACACTGAACAGTCCCCCCACCCCAATTCCCTCTTCCTACTCTTGGCCTCCTCCTGATCCCTCCATGTATTCATCGCACAAATATTTATTTCATGCTTACTCTGTGGCGGGCACCACATACAGTGCTGAGATTCCACACTGGCAAAACAAGGCAGCCCTTCCTGTTTTGTAACTTTACAAGGGAAAAAATTTATAGAGCACTTATTCTGTGTCCAGCATTGTGCTAAGTACTTTACAAGCATACCTCGCTTATCTTCCCAATCCTAAATGGTTGGTATGGTTATTATTGCCGTTTTTACCGAAAGAGAAACTGAGGCTTAGAAAGGTTGTTTCATTCTACAAAGGCTGCACTAAGAGTAGGTGGCTGCAAGCGGTAGTTGAGCCTAGATGATCTGGCTTAGAATGCCAAGTTCTCAGTTTTCATATCAGCCTGTTAATTGTCTACAAAGTTTTGCCATTATCAATTGTCTGTTTATATTCTTCAACCTCTATTATTTGTTAAGGACACAGCAGACATTGAGAATTAAATGTCTAATGGAGGAATTTTGCCTTCCACTGGGTTAAATAGAATGCAAAAGATATTTTTTATACAGCTGACCCTTGAACAACATAAGAGTTGGGGTACTGACCCTTTATGTAGTCAAAAATCTATGTATAACTTTTGACTCCCCCAAAACTTAACTATTAATATCCTACTGTTGACCAGAAGCCTTACCAATAACACAAACAGTCAATTAACACATATTTGGTGCGTTATATGTATTATATACAGTATTTTTACAACAAAATAAGATACAGAAAAAATGTTATTAAGAAAATCAGAAGGCAGAGAACATATATTTACTATTCATTAAGTGGGAGTGGATCATTTTCATGTTTAGTAGGCTGAGGAGGAAAAGGAAGAGGAAGAGTTGGTCTTGCTGTTTTACAGGTGGCAGAGGTGGAAGAGATGAAGGTGGAAGGGGAGGCAGGAGAGGTAGGCACACTTGGTGTAACTTTATGGAAATGTCTCATAATTTCTCTCTGTCTTTTGCTTTTTTATTTCTCAAAAAGTAATTCTATCGCTTGAACCTGGGAGGTGAGGTTGCAGTGAGCCGAGATTGCACCACTGCACTTCAGCCTGGGTGACAGAGCGAGACTCCGTCTAAAAAAAAAAAAAAAGTCTATATGGTACCAATCCTTCTTCTGCCATTTGCTTTAGTTTCAGTGCCCATATCATAGATGGTTCATGTCATACAAGAAGCCAAAAATGGTCTTGAATAATCAGAACGTGTCTGCCAGATTATCTAATGTCAATTTGTTTTCCGGCACTGCACTGTTTTTTCTATGCCTTCTTTCTCATCATCTGGCACTGGTTTGGAAGCATTCATCTGCATCAAGTCATCGTCTGTTAACTCCTCTGGTGTGGTGTCTATTAGCTCTTGAATTCCTCCAAGATCCACATCTGGAAACCCTTCACCCCTGCCCGCCACCTTTTTGTCATCTCCACAATCTCTTTTATGATTTTTTTGATTGGCTCTATCATAAATCCTGGGAAGTCATGCTCAACATCTGGACAGTTTTCCCCAGCATAAGTGTATTATTTCAGACTTGATGGCTTTTGTGGCTTTTTCTGTAATAACAACGGCATCTCTGATGGTGTAATCCTTCCAGACAGAATAGATGATGTTCTGTCTATCAGGGCTCTCTTCCATAGCATTGACAATCCTTCCATAGAGTACTGTGTATAATGAGCCTTAAAGGTCCTTATGACCCCCTAATCTAGAAACTGAATTAGAGACATTGTGTTTGGGGGCAATTAGACCACTTTGATGGCTACCATGTTGAATTCAGGGGATTCTGGGTGCCCAGGAACATTGTCCAATATCAAAGGAAATTTAAAATGCAGTCCTTTACTGGCAAGGTACTTCCTGAGTTCAGAGACAAAACCAATCCAGAAAAAGCATTCCCACTTTTCAGGCCTTCTTGTTATATAACCAAAAGACCGGTGACTGGTGTTTATCTTTTCCCTTCAAGGCTCAGGGGCTAGTGCCTTTATAGATAAAGGCAGTCCTGATCATAAACACAATTGTATTTTCAGAAAAAAGTAGAGTTATCCTATCCCTTCCTGACTTAAATCCTGGTGCCTGCTTCTCTTCTGTACTAATAAATATTCATCCTTTGTGGCATTATTTTTCCCCAGAATAAGGCACTTTTATTTGCATGAAGATCCTGTTTAGGCAGATATCCTTTCTCCTCCATGATTTCCTTACTGGTGTCTGGGAACTTGTCTGCTGTCTCTTGGCTGGTAGAAGCTGCCTCTCCTATTATCCTGACCTTTTTTAAACCGAAACTCTTTCTAAAATTATCAAACCATCCTTTGCTGGCATTAAATTCTCCAGCTTTAGATCCTTCACCTTCCTTGTTATTTAAGTTGTCATATAATAACTTTACTTTTTATGAAGTCATATTAGACTCTACAGGTATGCCTTTCTTATAGCAATCCTGAACCCACAAAAAAGCTGCATCTTCCTTCCTTCCTTGCTTCCTTCCTTCCTTTCTCTCTTTCTTTCTTTTTTGAAACAGGGTCTCACTCTGTCACCCAGGCTGGAGTGCAGTGTCATGATCTCAGCTCACTGCAACCTCTGCCTCCCAGGCTCCAGTGATTCTTTCACCTCAGCCTCTGGAGTAGCTGGGACTACAGGCTTGGCACCATGCTCGGCTAATTTTTGTGGGTTTTTCTGTAGAAGAACTGAGTTTCACCATGTTGCCTAGGCTGGTCTTGAACTCCTGGACTCAAGGGATCCACCTGCCTTGGCCTCCCAAAGTGCCGGGATTACAAGCGTCAGCCACTGCACCCAGCTGCTGCATTTTCAATATAAGATAAAAACATAGTTTGCAAAAAATGCAAGATTTTCACACGTGCCAGTTTAACTGCAGAAATGGCTTTACAAATTTCTTTTTCTTTTTTTACAATGGTTCTCAATGCTTGATTGTTTTATCTTGAAATGGTGGGCAAACACAGCTGCAGATCTCAATCTATGGTACATATTAAGCAATTCAGCTTTTTCTGGTAATATCATGAGTTTTCTCTGCTTCTTGTGAGCACTCCAAGCATCACTAGTGGCACTTTTTATGGGCCCCATGGTGCTAATCAAGGTTTATTATATTGCACTACACACGATGAAAAATATGTGAGACTGTGAGATCACTTTTTACTGCAATATGCCATTTACTGGAGAGATGAACTGCTCATGCAGAGATGATTAACATCATACGGCATTTTCAGTGTTTGATACTCCCAACCCTTGAGCTCACTGCAATGGCAACAGGAGGTGGCTACACAATTTTTAACTGCATAAATTTAAGATTTAAACTACAAAATTTTTAATTGCATAAAATTCACTGTAGTGAGTACTACAGTGAATTGTATGAAATTATGATTTAATACTGCATCTTTACATTTGTTTACATTTCTCTCAATTGCAAATGATGCCATATATGGTCTAAGTACTTGTGTGTGCAACTTTTCATAATTTTTAACTCTTAATATAATAGTTTGTATATATTTTAAGGTAGTAAGTGATAAAATAGACTAGTATCTATGTGTATGTTATGCACTAATAACATACCTAAATTTTTCTTAATTGAAAAATATTTCTAGACTACGCACCTCATCTGTGAGATTTTTCAAATTGCTGTAGTTCTCTGAAAATTTTTCCAATATACTCACTGAAAAATATCTATGTATAAGTGGACCTGCACTGTTCAAACTCATGTTGTTCAAGGGTCAACCATATATGGAGAATCCTAGAATCCAATAGAGTAGAATTACTCTGCAAATAAATCATTCCCTGTCTAGAACTCCTTGGGCATGTCCTATGCTAAGAGCCAATTTCCTCACATTAAATACAATAACAGATATTTAGGCATAAGCACTGGGTGGTTGACCATGGTTCTACAAATATTTCCCACTGAACAATATACTGCTGCCTGAGGGAAGTGTGATTATTGTGAATATTTATTAATTAAAAAATGAAAAATATTTACTGTATACAGATCACAGGAAAGAATATTATAGAAAATAAAAAGAACTAAGAGATGCAGTAATTAGTCATACAATTCAGCTTTGTTTATTTTTAATGTTTTTCCTGATTATAAAAACAATATATACCCACCGTGGAAAATTTGAAAAATATTAACAGGTACAAGAAAGGAAAGTCATCTATATACTCTACTATTACCCAAAGACAACTGCTAGGAGCTAGTTTTATTCCCATGCAGTTGATTAATAATGTGGATATCGTTTAATTTTGTAACAAAATACAAATATTTTACATATTTGAGATTCTACATAGTTTTGCTTCAATAGTCTTTAGACACATCTCTAATGTGTTTCCTCCTAAGAGTGTACAATCTAGTGGAGAGACAATACATTTGCTCATAAAAATAACAGGCTGGGCGCAATGGCTGAGGCCAAGGGGGCCGGATCATGAGGTCAGGAGTTCAAGACCAGCTTGGCCAATATGGTGAAACCCCGTCTCTACTAAATATACCAAAATTAGCCGGGCATGGTGGCACATGCCTGTAGTCCCAGCTACTCGGGAGGCTGAGGCAGAAGAATCGCTTGAACCCAGGAGGCAGAGGTTGCAGTGAGCCGAGATCACGCCACTGCACTCCAGCCTGGGCTACAGAGTGAGACTCCATCTCAAATAATAATAATAATAATAATAACAACAACATTAGGAGGTGCATGTTAGGGACCTAGTGACTAACAACACTAGGAGGTGCATGTTAGGGACCCAGTGACTCAAACAGAGAGCATGTGTAGCATAAATTCAGATGGAGGAGAGATGGGTTTTTGCATGTTTACATAGTTAAAGGAGGTTACCTGAAGGGCCAATTCAAATGGGATCTTGAAGTAAGGGAAAGTTCCAGTGAAAGTGGCACTGAAGAGGGAAGGAACAGAACTGTTCTAGGATCTAAGGGAGTTGCTAATGTAGCAAACTCAAAACTGTATGGAGTGAATGTTTGCAGATCTCGTTCAGGCACTAGAATTCAGCAGGAGGAAGTGGTGAATCCCAGTGTCCCCAGATCTGAAAAATTTTTTTCTGAATATGCAGGTTCCTGAAAAGAGAAAAAGCTGACCTTCAGCATCAAACTACTCTCTGCTGGCAAGCTTCCTGATGCCACACAGTGCCCTGTGTTTGTACTGCTGACACGTGTCACATGCAAACACAGTGGTTTATGAAGTGTATTGTCCAGTGTTGTCAAAGAGCTTACAGCTCAGGTGCTGTTCATCCAGGTGTCAGCCCAGTGCCCATAAGACTCAGTGCACAGATAATAACTGGCAGCCAGGGCTGGACTGCTCCAGGAGGCAAAAAAGATCATCCACCTTTTGTGTTCTTTCTCTTTTTCAGCGTCAAGGCCACCACCCCTGATATAGTCGTGGTCTGAAATCATGGAAGCAAACAAGCATGGGTGAGCCCATTCCAAGCTGCTGACCCATATGGCCTGTTCGGGAGAAAGCAATGAGGCAGCTCAGTGAATATTGAGATGACCATCTTACTTCAGCGTGGGAGTACTCTGAGGCCAGGGAGGGTGGGGGAGTGCATGGCTGGGCTGGGGACACCTTCCAAATATGCATGACAGGACAGAGCAGTGGATGGCATTGGAATACCCTCAGCTCCTCCCCCTGTCATTTGATCTGTTTCTCATCCATCTTTCTTCACTTGCTTCTAGGAGAGCCCTTTCTTCTTTTCCTTCCTCTCCTCACCTCTCATACCCATGGAGTATGTGTTGAATGAGAGATGAGCAGGGACCAATTATGATTTAACACTCACAGGTAAAGTGTGATTGGAGGGCATGGGTAAGAGACAGTGATGAAGGCAGGAAAATGATAAGCATCACTCAGGCCACAAGTGGTCAGGCCACCATGGGCCTGTGTGAGCAGGAAGAGGATATGAGGGGCATTATCTGTCACTGCTGCCTCCTGGCAGGCCCTGTCTGGAGGCTGAGCCCAGATCTGCACGCCTCAGAGCATAGCCATCTTACCACAATAAGAGGAGCTGGCAACACCCTCAGCCAAAGGTAACAGAGAAGCTGAGCACCTGCTCCATCTGTGTTCCCTGACACCTGGACGTGGCACCACTGGGGAGTTAGAGATTCAGGGCTAGAAGATTCTGGGCATCCCTGCTTGTGAATCCAAAAATTTTCAGAGGCATCTCAGGGTGACCTTTTGCTTCACTTGTTTCATTCTTTCCCACCCCCTCCCCTTGACCTTATAAATGCTGGAACCATAAAATCTCAGACTTGGAAAGAACCTTAAATGACATCAGCTGAATGCTCTTCATTCTACCTCTCTAATTTGTCATTGTTTGCCTTCGGCTTGAACACTCATGAAAGGGAGCTCACTGTTTTTAGAGGCAGCTCATTCCATTGACAGTCAACTCAAATGAATAGAATGTTCTCTTGTACAGTGAATTTTAAATGTTACACTCTGTATCTTCCACCCATTAATCTTAGCACTGCCCTTTGAAGACATACAAAATAAACTCACATTTTTTTTCCATGTGTAGCTACCAGATCCTCCTAAGTTTTCTATTCTCAGGGAAAGCACTTGGAATCCTCCAGCCACTTCTCTAAGCAGAATTTCCAGACCCATCACCAGCCATGTGCCTTGCATCTGCGTCTGTGCCAGGTCTTTCAGGTTCCTTGTACTGTGCCCCACCTGAACGACCCAGCACTCTCTGGAAATGGTGGCTGTCTGCTTCTTCAAGGGCCCTATGTCACAGACAGAGCCTGGGAGCTCATCAGCTTGTGGGAGAGCTTCAGCTTGCTATTAATGCATGTGGCCCCTCTGTCCATCCGAATGTTAACTTTTTTTTTTTTAGAACGGCCATAAAATACACATAACATAAAATTTAGCATTTTAAACATTTTTAAGTATACTGTTCAGTGGCATTAAGTACATTCACATTGTTATGCAATCACAACCACCATTTATCTTCAGAATTTTTTCATTTTGAACAATTGAAATTCCATACCCATTAAACAATCAATCCCCCTTCTCTCTTCTCCCAGCCCCTGGCAACCACCATTTCACTTTCTGTTTCTATGAATTTGACTACTCTAGGTACACATGCAAGTGGAATCATATAGTATTTGTCTTTTTGTGAATGAGTTATTTCACTTAGCATAATGTCCTCAAGGTTCATCAAATGTAGAGCAGGTGTCAGAGTTTCCGTCCTTCTTCAGACTGAATACTATATAGCTGTATGTATGTATCATAATTTTTATCCGTTTATCTGTGGATGGACACTTGGGTTGTTTCCACCTTTTAGTTACGGTGAATCATGCTGCTATGAACATGGGTATACAAATATCTGTTCAAGTCCCTGCTTCCAATTATTTTGGGTACATACCCAGAGGTGGAATTGCAAATGCTAACTTTTTGTACTTGTTGCTGATTGACTGGATTTTCCCAACCCTCTATTTGTAAATTTCACTTTTTGATCCCAAGTTCCTATAGAACCACTGTCTCTACAAATTATTCTCATCATCTCAACCTGTTGAGGTCATGAAGCCCATTGATGCCCAAGTATCATACAACACAGTAGTGATCATTTACATCATTAGCTCTACATCAGATTAACTTGCAAGGCTCTGTGCCAAGCCCAGAGTTTGTTTCTCAGAAAGCATGGTCACCAGTCCACAAATTATGTCGGTTAGAAGGGACACTGATGCAGGAAGCAGAAAGAAGCCACGGCCTCTTCCCCTACTCTCTTTACTCCCCCGCTCCTACTCCCCTTGATCCCCTCTTTTGTATCTCTGCACTCTTCTCTGAGTTTTCTTCTATATTCCCATTCTCTTCTAAAACATGCTTGGGGATAGCGTGTGGCATGCTAGGTGGGGGTGAGTCAGCAGAAATGTCAGCTTGTATGGTCCCTTTAATCCATGTTGGGAGGTCCAGAGAGAAGTAGCTAGTCAGCAGTGAGTTATACACAAATCATGTAGGGTAAAGGTTTCAAACTTTAGAAGAAAAAATTCTAACATTTCCAAGATTTCTAACTTCTTTGAAGACAGAAGCATCTGTCTAGAGCAGTGGCCCAGGACAAGGAAGGAAGGCAGCCAACCTGTATCATCAGGATTCCCATCAACTCAGAGAGCCAGAACCACAGAAGTCTTTGCATTTCCCAGCCCCACATCCAGGCTCCACTCAACGTATCTCGTCCTGTAGGATGAGATCTATGCCCCCATCAGACCACTTCCATGATATTTCCAGTTTCTACTTGTAGTCTGAGGATAACATGATTTAAAAATATTTGGTATCCTTGGCCTAGTTGTGATGTAGAGCTGGGGCAGAGTCTCAGCCAGAGAAGTGAACTATGGAGAAAATGGCAAATTTGTCTGAAGAAAACTTCTAATAATAATTTTTAAAATTCAATGTAGTCAAGATGCATGTTGTTCCAGTTATCTATTATTGTATTACAAGCTAGCCAAAAACTCAATGGCTTAAGACAGCCATCTGATGATATCTCAGGATTCAGGCAGAGCTCAGCTGGGAGTTCTGTTCCTGGGTAGATAGACAGAGGTAAGACACCCAGTGGTATTCAGCAGGTGGATGCCCTGGTTTGAGAATTGAAGATGGCTGCAGTCATCTATCTAGTGTCTTGGCGAGAATGATAAGGAAGCTGGGTTCACTGGGCTGTCCCTTAAAACACCTACATGTGGCCTCTCCAGCATGGCAGCCTCAAGTTAATCAGACATCTTATGTGATAGCTCAGGGCTCCAAGAGAAGATCGTTCCAGTGAACAAAGTTGGAGGCTGCTGGCCTTTTATCATCTAGCCTTGGAAATGACCTCGTATCATCTCTTATGTACTCTGTCGGTTGAAGTAGTCACAAGTTTCAAGGATAGGGGACACAAACCCCACCTTTTGGTGAGGGACTGTCAAAGAATTTGCAACCATATTTCAAAGCTGCCATATGCATGTTGGGGAAACAAGCCCCACACCAACCGGCAGGTACCCCGAGTCCAGCGGAGACACAGGAGTTAGAAAGAGACAGAATAAGCATTTAAAAGGCGGGTCCAGGGGACCGTTGTGTAGGAGGCTTGCTCACGGCCCAGAGCTCTTGGGCTCCAACTAATTTATTGGTTTACAAGCTCTTTGTTCTTAGGGCAGAAGGGAGGGGGAGAAAGGATGAGGAAAAGGATTAATCAGTGAAGGAGAACTCGTGAGTCATTCAATAAGATGTATAGCAGTGGCGGTTTCTGTGAATTTCCTTGAGCAAAGGTGTGTGTCTAAACTACTTAAGATCTTTAACTTATTGGGACTGAAGCGGGTGAGAGTGGGTTTCAGGAGGAGCCAAGATGTTTGATTATACTCCACTGCTTCAAGGTAGTGTTATCTCCCTGAGCAGCCTGTGGAATGCCCCCGAGAAGTTATGCTCTCAGGGCATAAAGACATTAAGGCAATAAGGAGACTTTTCTCCTCAGAGGTCACCCATGGGTCCCCATGGGTGTCTCACACAGGGGAGACCAACTCAACTGGCACTCCAGAAACTCTTTTTCCCACAATACATGTATGTATGTTAGAGTGTGATGATATAACCACACCTGCACCTGCAGTTCATCACAAGTACCCCACACAATCTGACATTCAAAGGGTTGTATGGCTTGGGAATAGGAACTCACATCCTGTTGGGGAATCAGAGGTTTCATGAGTGAGCTAGGTCCTGAAGGATATAAACTGTGTTACAGATGGAGATGAAGGAGGAACTGTCCAAGCAGAAGGAATCAGGTGAGCAGAGACATAGGGAGAAAAATGATCATGACAGGCAGGAGGAGAATTCTGAGGGTCTGCTACAGCCGGGGGTAGCCTCATGAATGAAGAGGTCTCTGAACAGGGCAAATAGGCAAAGATCAAGGATAGGATAGGGCAAGCAAGGGTTACAGAGCAGGACAGGGAAGGACATTGTAGGATGGAGACTTGAGGGAGAAGGAGGAATTCAAGTTCTAAAAAAGTAGGGCACTTGCTGATGGGGAAGGGTTCCCAGAGGCAGAAGGACTGAGAGTGGTAAGTGCTTCCTTTCACCTTGAAAATAAGGAGATGCATTTTTCCTTGGGGGTAAGAGAAAAGGGAAGAAATGGATTACTGATGAGTAAATTTTGAAGTACAGAGAAGTAAAGCGGAGGGCTGGCTTCAATCTTTTGAGTAACGTAGGAGGTAAGGCTATTGATTAAAAGTGAAAAATCACTGATACATATGTTAGACATTTGCACGAGTTTCTATGAAAATACAAAATATGACTTGTTTAGAGAACTTCAGTAAAGTAGGCAAATGTTCAGCTAGGTGTTGGAATGATTAATTGTACAATTCAGTTTTGTTTATTTTAAATGTTTTTCCTGATTTCAAAAATAATATATATCCACTGTAGAAAATTTGAAAAATATTAAAAGGTACAAGAAAGGAAAGTCATCTATATACCCTACTATTACCCAAAGACAACTGCAAGGAGCTAGTGTTATTCCTATGCAGTTGATTAATAATGCAGATGTCATTTTATTTTGTAACAAAATACAAATATTTTACATATTTGAGATTCTACACAGTTTTGCTTCAATAGTCTTTAGACACATCTTTAATGTGTTTAATGTCTGTATGGTATCCATGCTGTAGAGATGCCATAACTTATTTAACCATTCTCTATTTTGGAATATTTAGATTGTTCTGAGTCTTCGTTATTTCATCTATACCGTGTGTGTGTGTGTCTCACATGTGTATGCACTATGTTATACAAGTACACGTATGTATATATAGATATCGTCTATGACCAGTCTTTGTAAGTAAGTGCCTCTCTGATTGTTTTTTCTTAGGACATATCACTGAATCAGAACAAATAAACCCTTTCAAGGTTCTTGAGACGTATTGCTAAATTGCCTTTCCAGAAAGGGCGTACCAATTTTTATTTTCATCCACAATCAGGCAGCTCGCTGACCCTCGCCCACATTTTTGTCACTTTAAAAAGAAGTGACAGTTGGGAAAGCTCAGTTTCTTCTGGCAGTTGACACATTTGGGATGTTTTTTTCACCATAAAACCTAAGGTCATGTTTTAGAAAATTCGAACTCAGAAATAGGACTTCTCTGAGACTCTCCTTTTCCCTCAAGTCCTCTTTGTGAGGGGGATGGGTGGGAGAGAGGACACTGATTCAAGGTGCCTTCCAACTCTGATGTTCTGGCATTTTCACCGTCATTATTGGCACCAGATTGCTCAGTCCTTCGACCAATAAGACAAAGAAGGAAAGTACTTCAGCGCTTGCTGTTTTGTAATACTTTGATTAGGAGAAAATAAGTGGGAAACAAGAGTAGCTCGGACAGGGGGCTTGGACGGCCAGCTCATTGCCCAGAAGCGGCCCACACTACACGCGCGCGATCACACACACACACACACACACACACGCACGCACACGCCGCGAGCGGTCAGCTAGAGTTTGGCTACTGGACCCAGGAAGGGAGGGAGCGGGAGGAGCTGGTGGCGGTCGGGTCGGGGTCTGGGCGCCACCGAGCGCCCGCCCCACCTCTGGAGCGCGCGGAAGGCGGTGCGTCCCGGGCCCCGGCAGCTCAGCCCAGGCGCTCTGGCCAAGTTTGCGCGCGGTCTCCGCTGACTTTCGGGTTACCTGAGCCGGCAACCACGTCAGCGCCACATCATCTGGGCTTTTTATATTGCAAGGAAACAGGAAAAGAAGGAAGAAAAACATCGTCCGAGAGAGCCAATCGCAGGAAGACGGCGCTGCCCGGAGGAGCGGGGCGGGCGCGCACGCGGGGGAGCGGGCGGCGGGCGGGAGCCAGGCCCGGGCGGGGGCGGGGGCGGGGGCGGCTGGGCCGGAGGGGGCGGCGGGCCGCGCTCCGGCCGGTCTGCGGCGTTGGCCTTGGCTTTGGCTTTGGCTTTGGCGGCGGCGGTGGAGAAGATGCTGCAGTCCCTGGCCGGCAGCTCGTGCGTGCGCCTGGTGGAGCGGCACCGCTCGGCCTGGTGCTTCGGCTTCCTGGTGCTGGGCTACCTGCTCTACCTGGTCTTCGGCGCAGTGGTCTTCTCCTCGGTGGAGCTGCCCTACGAGGACCTGCTGCGCCAGGAGCTGCGCAAGCTGAAGCGACGCTTCTTGGAGGAGCACGAGTGCCTGTCTGAGCAGCAGTTGGAGCAGTTCCTGGGCCGGGTGCTGGAGGCCAGCAACTACGGCGTGTCGGTGCTCAGTAACGCCTCGGGCAACTGGAACTGGGACTTCACCTCCGCGCTCTTCTTCGCCAGCACCGTGCTCTCCACCACAGGTAGGGTATCCTGCGCGCACCCGGCCGCCCCGGCCACCTCGCCCACAACCCACACACCCCGACCCCGGCGTCCCGGGCCCCTCTAACCCTCCCACGCCACCCCCCACCTTTCGCCATCCCGGCTCCTCCAGCCTGCCTCCCCTCACTGTCCTCCCGACCCTCCGACCTTCCCCTTACTGGCGTCCCCGGCCTCTGCCTCGGTGACTCGGGGAGGGCAAGCCCTGCAGAGCCGGAAGCCAGAGAGGTGGCTCCAGACGTGACTTGGTTGTTGCCGTCCGTAACTCTGGGGAAGTGGTCCCTAACTTCGGCCTGGGTGGCTGCAGTGCTTCCTCCCCTTGAGTTCTTTTTTCGCAACCCACTAAGCCAAACTGTCGGGTTTGAATGTGTAGTAGCACCTGGCCGCCGGGCGGCAAGGCAGCGGGATGATGGAAACTCACCACCATCCTCCCGACCCCATCCCAGAGGCCGAGGCTGCAGTCTAGTAATAATACCTTCTAAAGGGTCACCTTCCGGAGTCTGCCGTCCCTTTGGACCATGCACAGATATTCCAGCTCTTTTGTACCTTAGGGGCAGTTTTGGGGGTAGCCGAGTGACATCACTCTGCTCTTCCCAGGTGACCGCTGGGCGGACAGGCCGATCCGGTTTCTTTTCAGAGTAGGAGGAAGGGTGGGGAAGAGTAAAGGAACCATAGGATTGCCTAAGATCTGACTAAATGGGGGCACCCTGATTCAGCAGTTCCTTCAACTTGAGGTGTGCGAGGCTCCCCATAAACTTCGAAGCGCCACGTCCCCGTATGACTCACCCGCGGGGCGTCCGGCCATGGAGGAGCGTCCTCAGGTGAAGGATGAGGCCGGGCGCATGCCCCAGGGCTCGGTCACTGTGCCAGATTAGATGAATGAAGGCCGAATTTCCCCAGCTGGACCTAGTAAGGCACATACCCAGAGTGGAGACATCAATTGGTATTTGGACAGTGGGAGGAATCTCAAAGAGCGTTCAGCACAGTCCCTTCTTTTGATCTATGAGATCCAATCTTTGAAATAATCCATCTCGTCATGCACAAGGTCACACACTTCCTAGTTACCAGTGTCGTCCTGGAACCTAGGCCTTGTGATTTCTCTGCCAGGAACACTTTGTAACCCCCCACCCTCAACCTTTACAGGTGAATCACATCCCTTTGTGTGTCTCCCAACTCTTACTTCCTCCCCACCAGCTATCCACCACCCAAATTATTGTGTATAAGTCCCTTTGGGCTATATCTTGTTGACTGTCTTGGTAATTACTTGGTAATGAGTAATAATACACTATTCATGTAGATCACATGAAACAATTATTCAGAGGTCTGGGGTGAATTACTAAACTGATGTAAATCTACCCTGAAATAAACAGAAGTGGAATTCTAGCTTGTATTGTGAGATCTAAAAAACTGTGTTAAATGTAGCGCTAGACAAGACAGACCTGTTATCTCACTTTCCAAAGAATGCCTGTTCCCTTGCCAATACAATTTAATTTTTCTTTCCATAACTCTGCCTCCATTGTCTTTACCTAGTTCTCTGTTCCTCAGATCATTTAGGAGTCACCATGCCTTTCCTTTAGAATATATGTGTGCTATATTGAGAGTCATTCATTCTTCCCAGAAGTAAATGTTTCCATGGGGCTACAGAAAGTTTACAACTGGGTCACAATGCTGGGTAAACATTTTGAAGGATGATTATAGCGTGTGGTGTTTTCTTACTAATGATATTGTGAGGATAGAACAAGAATAAGAACAATTTCGAGGAAAAAAGTTTGCTTTTATCTGGGTGGGATTTTTCGTGACTCATATATAGTCTTAACATCGTATTGTCTAATTAAATGTTAAAAATTAGTTTATAATCTTGAATAGATGAGATATTCTTCCCAAAAGAGAATTAGAAAAAGTGGTAGTTTCTGTTTAAGAAAGGGATGGGGTGGGAATAGACGTCTTATTATTGATATTCAGATTGCTTTGTAGTTCCTAAGAAAGTCTGTATTCATGCAAAACAAGTGTTCATTTAAGAAATCAGTGCAAGGGGCACTTAAGGATAAACTAAATGAAAAAGGTGCCTCTTGGTTTGTAAAGTTAGCACATCAATGAATTCTTGTTATATGAATACAACTATTCTAAATGAAAAGTACTCTTCTGTTGGTTTTGTACTGCCCCATTATTTGACACATTTGATATTTCTTAAGGTTTCAAAATTATAATTACCCATTATTTGATTCATTTGATGTTTTTTAAAGTCTTCAAATTATCATAGGTGCCCTGGCCATGAATCTTATAATGGGTGAGAAATCTTTTCTTTCCTACAAGGGGAAATAAAGAGATGTTAAATTGTTTGCTGGAAACAAACAATATTTTAAATCGCTTGCTGGAAACAGACAATTTTTTAGAGTAAAGCTGATGTGCTTCATTACTAGGAAAATATTTTCTGGAAAAGCGCCAACCAAATAAAATGAATTGCAATCGCTTTTTGTTTTTTGGGTGGATATTAGACATGTTGTGCTTTTTTTTTCTTTTCTTTTCTTAACACTTCTAGTCCTTTTGAAGGCAAATCACTGAAATAATTTTCCCTAATTAATCAGTACAGTCAGTCCTTGACTTATTCAGAATGCTAACAATGAGCATTACGAAGATGCTGTTATTGGTAGTCATCGTTGTAACACAGGCCCATGAGTGCATTTATGTCAGAATCTTCTCACCCCAGAATGTACAAACTTCCATTTCTGGAAGGAACTGAGTAAAGTCTTCATGGTCTACTTGGAAGAAGGCTTAGGTTGGTAATTCAGCAATATTCTTCTCATTCTGTGCTTTGCCAAAGACTCTGAATTATTTCCAGCAAACAATTTAACATCTCTTTATTTCCCTTTGTAGGAAAAAAAAGATTTCTCACCCATCATAAGGTTCATGGCCGGGGAACTTATAATAAAATGCAAATTAACAAGATCAAAGCACACACATTTAGTTAATATAAGTTTTAGATGACATAGACGCCTTTAGAAATGAAGACCCAAAGAAACAGGGAAGTTTATGTATTTTTAGGGACAGTTGTGTAGACGAATGATTGGAGAACAAAAGGATATGATCTGACTGAGCACGGTGGCTCACACAGGTACTCCCAGCATTTTGGGAGGCCAAGGCGGGAGGATTGCTGGAGCTCAGGAGTTCAAGACTGCAATGAGCTATGATTGCACCACTGCACTCTAGCCTGGGCAACAGAGTGAGACTTCATCTCTACTAAAAGTTAACAAAATTAGCCTGGAGTGATGGCGTGTGCCTGTAGTTCCAGCTACTTAGAAGGCTGAGCCATTGAGCCCAGGAATTTGAGGCTGCAGTGAGCTGTGATTGAGCCACTGTGTTCCAGCCTGGGCAACAGAGCAAGACTCTGTCTTGGAGCGGGGGGAAAAAAGGAAAAAAGAGGATATGATCTAAAAAGCTAATAAACTGGAGGAATTTAGCAAGGCCTATTTGTTCAGATTTTTCTTGGCATCTCTATGTCTTCAAGGATAGAGCATTCCTTTTCTCAAGATATAGGATGGGCTCCCTTGTAATGAGGGTCTTCTTCAAAGGAAGGGCAGAGCTTCAGGTAAGAAGGTTGAGAGGAAGGTGAGAATGACCTTCCTGCTTCTGCTGTTTTCTCAAATGGTAAGGTGCCCTGTTTGGGGGTCGCATGCCCTGAACTCCGTCACCCTTCATTCTAAAAGATACAGCAACATCTGCATAGGAATCATATGAGAACGAGTGAAACACTACAATACAGTTTTGAGCTTTTCAGAAAGAAGAGTTGTATACAAAAAAAAAAAAAAGGAAGTATTATAGACTGCAGAATTTCCCTCAGAACTTTTATTCTGTGTGTTTTTTTTTTCCCCCCCAAGGATTGAGGAAATAATGTCCAGGTGATATTTGGGGAGTAAGAAATAGTTATTAAACTTTGGTAGCCATCTAAAACTTTGGACAGTGTCATTCATTCTTAAGAACAATTTGTGACGTTGATTTACTAAAGTTTACTTCTTTATTCATTCCCCAAAGCAAGGCCATGTTATGATGACAACTGTTGGGTAAAAATACAGCTTTTGCCCAGGCACGGTGGCTCACACCTGTAATCCCAGCACTTTGGGAGGCTGAGGCGGGCAGATCATGAGGTCAAGAGATCAAGACCATCCTGGCCAACATGGTGAAACCCCGTCTTTACTAAAAATGCAAAAATTAGCTTGGTGTGGTGGCGTGCGCCTGTAGTCCCAGCTACTCAGGAGGCTGAGGCAGAAGAATGGCTTGAACCCGGGAGGCGGAGGTTGCAGTGAGCCGAGATCACACCACTGCATTCTAGCCTGGCGACAGAGCAAGACTCCATCTCAAAAAAACAAAAACAAAACAACAAAAAAAGTCAAAATAATTTTTGTATTCATGCAGTATGCAAACTTTTAGTACCTTTTGCTGCTTTGTAAATGTGGGATCCATGTGACAGCTCAGTTCCTGTTCCTTTTTATTTATTTTTATTTTTTGGAGATAGGGTCTCACTCTCTCACTCAGTCTGGAGTGCAGTGACACCATCATGGGTCACTTCAGCCTCTAACTCCTGGGCTCAGTTGATCCTCCCACTTCAGCCTCCTGAGGAGCTGGGACTACAGGCACACACCACCACACCTGGCCAATTTTTAAATTTTTCTTTAGAGAGGGTGGTCTTGCTTTGTTGCCTGGGTTGGTCTCAAACTTGTTGCCTTAAGCTATCTCCCACATCAGCCTCTCAAAGTGCTGGAATTACAGGCGTGAGCCACCATGCCTGGCCCCTGTTCCTGTCATTGGTAGCCCTGGTGCCTTCAGTCAGGATGCTGCTTTATCCCTATTTATGAAGAGATGCATTGAAACTCTAAAGTGTTCAGTAAGTGAACTTAATTGGGCTTGGTGTACAGTGGCTTTTGATTAAGGCAGGCAGGGAGCTGCTACAACATAGGTAGTTTTCAAATAAAGAAGATGGGAAGAGGCAATGGGGGATGCTGGACTGATCCTTAGTTGTCAAATTATTTTCAGTAGTACAAATGTGTTGTTACCATCAACAAATACTTGTTGCGCTTTTAGAATAGAGTGAAGTGGGCCAGACACGGTGGCTTACGCCTGTAATCCCAGCACTTTGGGAAGCCGAGGCAGGCGGATCATGAGGTCAGGAGTTCAAGACCAGCCTAGCCAACATGGTGAAACCCCATCTGTACTAAAAATACCAAAATTAGCCAGGCATGGTGGTGCACGCCTGTAATCCCAGCTACTCGGGAGGCTAAGACAGGAGAATTGCTTGAACCCAGGAAGTGGAGATTGCAGTGAGCCAAGATCATGCCACTGCACACCAACCTGGACAACAGAGCAAGACTCCTCCGTCTCAGCGGGGGGTGGGGGGGGGTGGCGGCAGGGGGGTGAAGAATAGAACGAAGTAGGCAAACTACGAACTAGGGCCCCTGGACCTAATCTAGCCCACCACCTGTTTTTGTGCTGCCTGAGCTATATATTTTCAAATGGTTGGGACAAAAAAAAAAAAAAAGAAAAAGAAAAATAATGTTTTCTGACACAGTCAAGTTTTATGAAAATCAAATTTCATTGTCCATAACACAGTTTTATTGGTGTGCAGCCACACCTGTTTGCTTCTGTATCATTTATGACTGCTTAGTGGCTAAGGTGGCAGAGTTGAATAGTTGAACAGAAGCCATTTGGCCACAAAACCTAAAATATTTACTGTCTGACAAAAAATGTTTGCTGACATCTGCTTCAGAATGATACTTGAAAGGTATGCTAAGAGTATTCTGCATATTTCACTTTCTTCTGGGAAACTTTGTGTAAGAAAGTTCAGCTTCTCAGACTTCTTTGTGCTGTTGTTTTAAGTGGTATGCAACATTGAATAAATTATGTATCACCACCAACCACTTTCAAAACAAATGTTTATTTCAGATGCCACTTACTTGTGGTCCAATTTGTGTCACTGCTTTTTTTTTTCCTTTAATGATGACAGTCTACACTTCACATTGCGATTATCTTATCTAAAATGATCAATAAATACTAAATTATATCTACTATAGAATTTACATAAAATTAAACAAGCAAACTCTGTATCAGCCGGAAGAGACATCCAAAATCCCATATTCTGATGTTTGTGCTCTGTATTCACAGGTCTTGATTTTGAGCCTTTACATTTAGTTCTAGAAGTTTTAATTATCTGGTTTTCAAGCCTATAATATAAGAAATTACAGAGGGAAAGGCACAGCTATGGGGAAATAGACATGGCAGGTTATAAAAAGATAAATAGTTAAAAAATTCCAAACTAAAATTTTATTTTAAAATAACATCTTTATTGAACCCTTTATATGTGCCAGGCAATGTTTACACATATTCTTTTCCATGCATTGCAATAAACTGATGAGATATGGGTACCATTGTCTTCACTTTACAGAGGATGAAACGGAAATTAATAGGTTGAACAACTTCTCTACTTAGGTCCCAAAGCCGGAAGTGACATGGTCTTAATTTGAATGCAGTTATGTCTAAGAACCTGAGCTTTAGTAGCATCTGGGCATAGGAGCTTGTTATGGGCCAAATCGTCTCCCTCAAGTTCTTATGTCGAAGTTCTACCCTCAGTATTTCAAAATGTGACTGTATTTATAGGTAACATCTTTAAGGAGATAATTAAGTGAGAAGGTGGCCATCTGCAAGCCAAGAGAGAGGCCTCAGAAGAAATGAAGTTTGTAGACACACTTATCTTGAACTTGAAGCCTCCAGAACTTTGAGAAAATAAATTTCTGTTGTTTAAGCCACCCACTTGTGATATTTTGTTAAGGCAGCCCTAGCAAACTAATATAGAGGTACATGATAATTTTTATTTAGTTGCACAAAAACCATACAAATAGTGGAGGACAAGAGACAGAATCTTTTAAGTGTTTAGTCTTGCAATGAACAATTTTATATACCTGAACGGGGCATCATTGTTTTAGAGCGCAATATAGTAATCCATGTCCTTGAATCATCAAGAAAAATACCTCAACATGTTTCTACTTAAGAAGGCAGGGAAGTGTATAATAAATTCTAGAAACATTTCCACCCAATAATGGTCAAAGAGAACAGATTCTTAGTGTTTAAATCTGTAAACTCGTACCTGTCTATAAAACATATCAGTTTTTAGTATTTTGAAGGTTTGGGAGTTTTTTTAACTATAAATTTGTTATTATCTATGCCTATTTTATAGCCCCTGGAAGATACTGCTACTATTATCAATAACTTGGAAGAAATGATGTCTTTCCTTTTATGACATAACTGTAAGTCCTATCAAGGACAGAATCTTTGATTGAACCAGTAACCTAATGGGAACTCCGGTGCTCTCAGAACAAGCTGTTTTATGACATTGCTCATTGGAGTGTTACTGTGTGTGATTGTCATTTTATAGCCCCCAGAAGATACTGCTACTATTATCAATAACTTGGAAGAGATGATGTCTCTTCTTTTATGACATAACTGTAAGTCCTATCAAGAACAGAATCTTTGATTGAACCAGTAACCTAATGGGAACTCTGGTGCTTTGAGAACAAGTTGTTTTATGACATTGCTCATTGGACTGTTGCTGTGTGTGAGTGTCTGTTGTCTTTGGAGCATGTGAATTGCCGACACTCAATTGTTTTGACCCATAAAAATGGCAATTCCACATGGTTCAGCTTACTACAAGGTTGGTTTCAGGGACAGAAATCTCATCTGCCTCATACACTCTGACATACTCAGAGTTGCACTGTGCTGGGTTTTATTCTCCAAAGACGTCTTCCAATTGTATTGTTGACAAATCCGTGAAATACTAAGGTGCTGAAGTTCTCCATTGACTGTGTCATGCCCAGGTGGCTTATTCATGGCAGGAGATAAAGGTTGTCTCTTTATTGGAAAGCAAGCAACTTTTGGGGTGTTTGATTGACTCCCATGATCCTTCTATCTCCTAGAGTCAGTCTGTACTCCGACTTTCTTTGTTTCTTTTGCATAGATCCCTTATTTTTTGTCCAATCCCCAAATTGGTGGCCCACTCTCTGTCAGCAGCATATTGCAAGGTGATGCCCCTGATCTGAGTCTGAATGGAGGAAGAAAGAGAATGGGGAGTTGGAGGTGTAGGGTTTGTGCACCTGAAAGGACTGTGGGATTGTCTCCTTGAACTTGAGTCAGATCAGAAGGGCTTATCTGTGACTTTCTACTGGTTTTCATGTTTGCCTTCTTTAATTTGTAAAACAGCTGATTGTTATATTGACAAGATTAATTTGCTTAGGTTAGACATGGGAGTGTTTTTAATTTGCTACCGTCTGCTCAATCCCAGATCAGAGTCTAACTTTTTGCATTAGCTCCTCTGACTGGGATCGACGAACTTTGTGAAATAAAAGCCTGCCCGCTGCTGCCTCTGAGACTCAGTTATTAGTGCCCATGGAAGGGCTTTAGGCAGAAAGCTCCAGGAAGCTCAGAGACAGTCGGTGAAATCATGGCTGATGCATTCAGAGGACAGAAAGCCAGGCACAGAGTGTTACATACAACATTTTCTCACCCATATGTGGAAGCTAAAACAAGTTAATCTCAAACAGTTTTTCTAATGTACTAACTTCTGGGATTATCTTTTCAAAAAGAAACAGTGGAAGATAATGAAAACAAATGGAAATTGTTAGCAAGAGAAAAAAAAAGGTTGGCTTTATAGAAGTAAAAAGCAAACCGAGCATACTAGGATCTGGGAAGGATACGGGGAGGGGGGATGGGGAGAGATTTGTTACAGGATACAAAATTACAGCTAGATAGGAGGAATAAGTTCTGGTTGTCTATACCACTGTAGAATGACTATAGTTAACAGTAATATATAGTTTCAAGTCGCTAAAAGAAAGGTATTAAATGTTCCCAACACAAAGAAATGATAAACATTTGAGATGATGGATATGGTAATTACCCTGATGTGATCACTGTACATTATGTGTATTGAGGTATCACTGTGTACCTCATAAATATGTAAAATTATTACGTGTCAGTTTTAAAAAGAAGAAAGAAACCTTTTGTTTTTTGTTACTGAGACGGAGTCTCTCTCTGTCACCCAGGCCGGAGTGCAGTAGCGTGATCTCAGCTCACTGCAACCTCCACCTCCCAGATTCGAGCGATTCTCCTGCCTCAGCCTCCTGAGTAACTGGGACCACAGGCGCATGCCACCATGCCCGGCTAACTTTTGTATTTTTAGCAGGGACAGAGTTTTGCCATGTTGGTGGCCATGCTGGTCTTGAACTCCTGGCTTCAGGTGATCCACCTCAGCCTCCCAAAGTGCTGGCATTACAGGCGTGAGCCACCACGCCTTGCCAAAAAAGCTTTCTTTAAAAAAAGAAAGTGAACTTGAAACTATTCAAGTCAAAAAACAAAACAAAAGCAGGTAGAATGTTTCTAAGGGATTTAGAGAGAGTAAAACATGTTAGGTTTCATTTCTCTGAGTATGATCAATAGAGTTGGAGTTGGAGGCTCCAGTTGTTTACGGTCATCCCTTGTTATGTGGGGGGCTCTGTGACCTGAGTTAAGCTATTTACTCAAGTTGATGCCCCAGTCCCCTATTCACTCTGCTTCACTGAAGCCTCTTGGGGCTTATTCAGACAATGGTTTCATCATTTCGTCTGAATAGAGTCTGAAGAGTCTTTAGTGGAAGTATGCACTGAGGAGGGAGGCGGCAGAAGTGCCATATCCCAGGAAAGTATGCTCCCCAGGATGTGCTGAGCCAGGCACACACAGGACTTGGGGCTACTGAGAAGCAGGTTCTTTTCAGGTTCTGTTGTCCCAGGCACCTCCTCCATTTCTTCCTGCTCTTTCTCCACAGCACTTAGCTTTCTACCTGCTGGTTCCCGTAATATCTGTCTTCACCTGGCATCACCTGTCTTCACCTGGCCTCACCTGGCTTCACCTGGCCTCACCTGGCGTCACCTGGCCTCACCTGGCCTCACCTGGCACCCGGTTCTCATAGCACCTCTCTTGGCCTCACTTGGCATCCCTAGCACTCAACAGGTGCTCAAAAGGAGCAACTTAAGGCACATTTCTTCATATGTCTGAATCTGTGTCCTTTTCTGAAAACTGAAGAAGGTTCTAAAGATGTTTTCTATTCAAGAGACCTTAGATATAACTTTATTCTCTTGATGAGGAAACAGAGGCTTGCATTGCCAAAATGGGTTTTGAAGCTATTCATATAAAAACAATGATATCTGGGGGGCCTCATGTGTACTCAGTGCACCACAAAAAACTCTAAATGACGTAAAGAGAAGAGAGGCATTCATTCCTCACTGAGTATTTGTGGAGCACTTTGGTTACTAGGTACTACTCCAGGCACTTAGGGATATGTCAGGGAACAAAACCACAAAAATCACTTTTGCCCTCCTGGATGTGTCAGTCTGGGTCGAGATCAGAGATACAATTGTAGGGGCCAAGAGAAAACTTCTCCTTCACCCTCTGAAGGTTCACTGAAAATCAACTGATAAAAGGCAGATTAATAGGAGAAAAGGCATATACAGTTGCTTGATCATAGTTTATGTGATATGGGAGCCTTCAGAATGAACCCAAAAACACAGGGGAAACCATTCACTTTTATGCTTTGGTTCAACAAAGTATAAACGGGTGTGTAAAAAATAGGATTGGACCAAAAGGGAATGATCTAAATCTTATAAGGCCAAGCGGGGAAGCCCATCTAGGCCTGTCTGGAATCTTCTCGGTCTCTCTGAGCATGTATTCCCTCCTTCTGGGTGTGGGGCAGCACCCTCTCTGGAATGGGGATTCTTATGACCTACAGTCAACATAGAAAGGTGGAGGAAAAGTTTTATGGTTTTATGGCTGGCTTTGGGGAAACAGGGTTCTGGTCTCTAGGATCCACTTTGGGGAAGAGGTATTCCAGATTTTATGGCTAGCCTGGGGGAGGATGAGGGGTGAGAAATAGGAGGGCAGGAGAAGGTCAGAGAAAAACTTTTGCTTCTGGGACCTTCATTTTGGGTTATCATTTTCTGAGCTCCAGCATGAACAAGGAGATAACTAAGGGAAATGCACAGGATATTAGGTGGTGATAGGTGCTCAGGAACAACAATGCAGAGCAAAGGAGATGGGGAATGTGTGATTAGTGTATGATGAAGGGGGCAGAGTCCAGGATTGTAGTCTTCCATAAAGTTGCCCATGAAAGCCTTACTGAGAAGATGGCACTTACGTAAAGAGTGAGAGGAGGTGGGGAGTGCCTTATGCAGTTTTCTGGGGAGCTGCGTTCCAGAACAAAGGTCCCTATTGGAGGTGCAGCTAGAAAGTGACTATGGCTGGAGCTGAGTAAGAGGGGAGTGATGAGGTCAGGAAGAATGGGAGGGGGCAGATGCTGTAGGATGTCCTAGGCCACTGCAAAACATCTGGCTTTTATCTGAGCTAGGGGAAAAGCACCAGGAGATTTTGAGCAAAGGGTTGACACAATCTGACTGACTGTTCCAACGTGTTCACTCTGGCTGGTGTAGGAGGGCAAGGCTGAGGCTGAGACCTAAAAGGAGGCTCTTCTGATGACCCAGGGGGTCATTGGACCACCGATGCCTCTTGGTGACTCAGAAAAGTGGTGATGAGAAGTGGTCAGATTCTGGATTCATATTGTTGGCCAAACCATCTGGCTTTGCTGATGGATTGGATGTGAGGGGTTAAAAAAAGAAGAGTGAAGAATGACCCCAGGGTTTCTGGCCTGAGCCCCTGGCAATGTGGTTCTTTTTTACGGACCAAAGGAAGGCTGTGGAAGGAGAAGGTGTTGGATAAAGAATCTCGAGCAGGGTCCAGAACCTGCTGAACTTGAGATCCCTTTTGGGTGTCCAGGAGGATCTATCTACACAAGGCACACAGTAAACCCTAATGGGGCGTGATGAGGGCCACACTCGGAGTGTAGGTGACAGTGCCTTCTGTTGGTACAGCATGCCGTGATGTCATGTTGTATCACACACATCGATTAACTCACTGCAGAGGCTGAAGAAGGCTTTTGGGGGTGATATCTGATTTTGACCTTGAAAGAAAAATAGAATGTCAATAAGTAGAAAAGAAAGAAGAGGTCATTCATACTGAGAATGTGAATTCCCTGGGCTGATCTACCATTTAATGAATACATTTAACAACAGTGTTAAATACTTCCAAGCTGAGAAAGAGTACCTAAACTGTAATATTGTTTTCTAATTTAATATTACAAAAGGTTGTTAGGGAAACTGAAAAGAAAGCCCCCAAAAGAAATATTTGCTTTATATTTTCTTAAAATTAACAGTAGGATATTTAGTATTTGATATAATCGTTTAATAAAAATTATATTTTATATAATTCAAAGAATAAATAAATATCTCCGCTACTCTTTTAAGGAGTAGCTAATATTAAATAAAGCCACCAAGGAATGAATCTAAGTAGTTTCTGTTTTTAGGAGGTAAGTAAGTAAAACATGATTTTTTTTTCACAAACAATCTAAACATTTTAGGAGCATGTCAGGTTCAAATAAACACATTGACGATTTTTACAATTTATAATGATGGGAGGATTTTCATGTGACTCTCAGAAAAACACCTGAGTGATTTTCATTTTTACTGCGTTGTTGCTTTACTGTTTGAAATGATCCCATGAGTATAACAGGGCTGGCTCCTTGCTCATTATTGATCATCTAAACATCTTCTTTATTTCCCTCAAATACTGTATTTTTTATGAAGCCACAGCTTGTAAATAACAGGAAGGGAAATAAAGTGTTTTAAACTAGAATTAAAAGGTTAAAATATGGTTGTAACTAACATTCTTCAAATGTTTGAACACGGGTTACCAAGACACTTAATTATTTAAAGACCACGGTAAGATGGATTAAGTTAATTAAAGAACCTGGAGAGGCTGTTCTGCAGCTGCCTACGTGTCAGACTGACTCAGAAATTCTGACTCAGAAATTCTGAGTAGCAAAACGCCCACATTGCTACCTACCTGCCACCCAGTGCTCTGACACGAGCCATCTCAGAAAAACAGTCTGTCGCCCACGGGCCAGCTCCAGCAGATGCACCTCGCAGTGGGAGGGTGGGTGGGTGCGGATGAGCTGAGCCGTTTCGCACCCCCAAACAGCAGGGAAGAGCACTGTTGTGTGGATCCACAATCTGTCATCCACTGCTACTCCCATCTCACCCTCCCCTCCACTGCAGAGCAGCTGATGTTTGAAAATCCAACCAACCAAGTTGGAATAAAGAAAAAAACCTAAAATTTTAAGAAAGTTGGGGAGCACAAAAAAGCAAATTTCTGTTAGTAGTTGATGGGACGTGACCTAAAGCGATATTTGCTCTTTCAGCAACTCTGGTGGAACACCAGAGTTATTTGTAATCTGAATGAGGCTAAAAAGACATGTTTGGCACCTGAATTTGCGTGTCTAGATTTTCTCTTTCGCTTCACTCAGAACTATGTTTTGTGCATTGACTTGTGTTAGTCATCTCTACCCAGATGTCTGGGCTGTGTCGCATTGACCCAGTGGCAGTGGAGTGTGTGTGCCCTCGGAATTTCTTCTGCCTGTCTTCAGTGTCCCAGTCTTCAGTGTCCCAGTCTTTACATAAGCCCAGCTAAGGGCGGTGCCATCTCACAGGAGCATTCCCTCATAACCATCACTGGGTTTGGGGAATGGAGCTGGCAAATCAAATTGTCATCAGTGATACCAGACTGAATTAATACTACTGAAAAGTCCAACCTTGAAGATGGAAACAGTAGGTATTGGAGAATCCAGAAGAGGGAAGGGTGGAAGGAGGGCCAGGGTCGAGAAACTACTCATTGGATACTATGTTCACTATTTGAGCGATGAGTTCATGAGAAGTCCAAGCTTCACCATTACGCAACATACCCAAGTAACACACCTGCACATGTACCCCCAACCTAAAGTACAAAAGAATTGTAACAATTTAAAAAGTCGGCCGGATGTGGTGGCTCACGCCTGTAATCCCAGCACTTTGGGAGGCTGAGGCGGGCAGATCACCTGAGCTCAGGAGTTCGAGACCAGTCTGGCCAACATGGTGAAACCCTCATCTCTACTAAAATTCAAAAATTAGCCAGGCATGGTGGTGGGTGCCTGTAATCCCAGCTACTCGGGAGGCTGAGGTGGAGAATCGCTTGAACTTAGGAGGCAGAGTTTGCAGTGAACTGAGATTGTACCACTGCACTCCAAGCCTGGGCAACAGAGCAAGACTCTGTCTCAAATAATAATAATAATAATAATAATAATAATAATAATAAATTTTAAAAGCCCAACCTATTATAGTGAAAAGTGAGAATCATGAATTATTTTTAGGGAAAATGTTTATGTTCAGAGATACTGAATGACCTTACATAGACTGAAGTGAATGTGCGGATCAGAAGTGTGAAAGCATTGAACTGGGGATTGGTGGCCTGGATTCTCTTCAGACAAAAATTCATTGTGGATTTCTCTAGATTTCAGTTGCTTCATCTATACAATGAAAAGGCTAAGTAAGACCCCCTTCTAGCTCTAAGATTTTATAATCCTAGGTCTTTGGAATATTTACTGAGTACATCCCAACATGTGGGGATGCATTAAAAAATACTGTAAAGGGATAATCACTGAAATAAAAAAGCCCGCAGCCAGCTGGGGAAACTCGACTGAAACATAAAAGTCCCAGAAAGCTGCATAGGGTGTAGAGACCTAACTGTTGAATTGTATGGGACCTCTGGTAACATCTGTAAGACTTTGACAGGGAGATGGCTGAAGTGGTCAGGGAAGCTTTATGGAGTAGGTGCATTGAGATAAACAGGCAGTATGGTAAGATTAGGTAGAGTGGTGCCGGGGAAGAGGGCTGTTAAGGAAAGGGACATATACTTAGCACACACATCCAGAAGTGGAAGGCAGTCTCGCCTTAGAGAGACCGTGAGGGTGCCAGCCTCTCAGAGCCAAAGCTCCCTGCTGGCACACAGCAGCAGGCGACAGGCACTGAAGGTGGAGGTGAGACGTGGGAAGCAGATCTGGCACTTGAGTCGGTAGAAAATGGGGAGCCTCTGTAGGCTCCTGGTCCTGCACCATGGTAAATAGCCTGTCCTGCAGCCTGGCTTAAAACAGGGAAAGCCGGAGTTAGGCAACAGAGTGCCGAGGCTTTCTCAGTCATTCAAACACAAGCACGGAAGAAGAGATTGCACTGACCAGAGGACTGCCAGGGTGTGACGCTCTGTAGTCGCAGGGATGAAGGAAAGCCATGGGCAGAGTTTGTCATGGACAGCTCCTAGGTGACCATAAATGGAAACTCATTGGTCCTGGGGCACGGCGGGAAGAGGGAGACAGCCCTGGACAGCCGAACCAAGAATTTCACAACCCAAACCCGACTAGAAAGCCTGGGTGAGTAGCAAAGTTGTTGCTGTATGTAGGAGTATAAGTTTTTTCTGGGTGTGTATGTGGCAAGGGATGTAGAAGGGAACAACCCCAGTTCTGTGTCTCTTCACCTCCCGACACCTCTGTGGGCCAGCCTGACCCCAGACATTCTGGGGTGTTCTGAGAGGTGGACAATGGGAGCTGGTTCCACCATCCGAATTTTCATGGATTCAGCCGTAAAATGATGAATAAGCTCTCAAGTTTGTACCTGTAGGATGCTGCTTGTAATTACTGTGTCAGTTAGTTACAAACGGGTACTTCTAAATAGTTTTGAAAGCTTTTGAGTAGTTGTTCCAATCGTGTTTATACTGTTAATTGGCTTTAAATAAATTATTTTTTGTCAGAGCAAAACCCCAACTTCAGTTCAGTTCCTAAGTCACTCAGTTGTAACTTAACTAAGCTTTAGTTTACTCTCATCTTTAAAAGAAACAGGCATTCTTTGCATTTTGTACAATTCTTTGCATTTTGTAATTGTTCAAGGAAAGTACAATTCTTTGCATTTTGTAATTGTTCAAGATAACTTCTTAGTACATTAGGCTCAGATTAAGGATGTCTGGCTTCTCTTTAATCTCTTAATATTTTCATTTTTGCTCTAGGGCTCCCAATATTGCACGTCTGTTCTTGACAAGGAAGTTGGGATGACGGAACTACTGTATGAAAACTCAGAAATGCTCAGAAGTGCAGACCTTTGATTCTGTTTTCTTCCTCATCAGATAGGATTTTTTTTTTTTAACTATGCACAGAATCACACTTGCAAAGTCTTCTTTTCCTTCTTGTTACTTTATTTAGAAGCTGTGAACTCAAGAAGTAGGTCCCATGTTGAACCTACATGTGCACAGGTGATTCTTTTAGCCAGGGCATTTCCATACTCATGCCCAAGTCTGGAGATCCACAGGTATGTGGAAACGTTTGAAAAGCAAAGCCAGGTTGATGAGACTTTCAATCTCTTAATAACCTGTCATCTAACCTCTGAGGGTCCACTCTGGTAAATGTCAATGTCAGACATGCTCCCTCTCCAGGTCATGATGGTCAAGTGCACTCTCAGAGCAGTGAGAGCACCATAGAAACTTGATACATAGCTAGTTTGCAGCAAAAGAGAAAGGTAGATATTAGCGTTTCCAAAAGAGCTACTTAAAACAATTATAGTAGGTTGAATATGAGCCCTATAATAATGTCACCCTTACTTCTGTTCTTACATGTTCTGACAAGGAAAAGACCGTGCCTCACCTCTGGCTCTCAAAATTGTGCATCATCCACAGTCTATTTTATTTATACCTACGTGGTAACTGCTAACTCAAATAGGCGTGATGGTGACCGATTATCATTGTGTTTCCCTTTGCCACCAGGTGCAGGACTCTGACAACATCAGGATATGCCCATGAAAGGTTGTCACTCACTGAACCCCTAATGCCTGTTTAACTGTTGGGGAAGGATGAGAATCACTGCCCTGAGACACAGAATTTAATTAGGCCTGCTTCTTTATGTTTCTCTTTAATGATAGGATTTTAAGCTCAACGGTTATCAGCTCAAAAGCAGAAAATGTTCATTCCCGTTTGTGCCCTGGTATCTTGAAGAATGTGCAGTAGGTGAGCTTGCCATTAATCTAACTGAATTTCTCTCTGCTTGTAGACATTATGGTTTTGAAAGCAGCCTTCTAAGAGTGCACTAAAGTTACCCTCACTCATCATCTCTACTCTGCAAGTCTAAAAAGTGGCGTGTGTCAGGGTACACAGTAAGACAATTCATTTATTTTTAAGTGTTTCCATTCTCCACTCATTTCCTCATCTCTGCAGTGAGGCTGAGCTAGAATTTAGCTGTGTGTTCCTAAAGAAATGTGCTCACTGTTTTCACACATTAACCTTGTTCCTATGCTGGGTCTCATTACATGCTGATAGATTCTGCTTTTTTTCTAAGCAAGTAATTCTCCTTTTCCCATTAAATGCAGAGGTAGAGGGAGGAGTTTCATCCGGAAATGTCCCTGACTGAGACTGTCTTCTAGGTTGGTCCTCTTTGGCTCAAACAGAGGGAACCACTGAATTAGGCTCGACAGAGGTCTCATAGTTCAACCTGGCTATAGCCCTGAAAGTCAGTTGGACAGCAGTTGCCCAAGATGCCGTGACAAAATTTACCCATCCTGTTCCCTGTTCCACATGCGTGCTGCTGTGCTTACTGGAACAGGAAAACATTGTGTTGTCTTCTGCTAAGTGGGAATAGGACATTTGACTGAAAAGCTTCTTAGCATGGGCTAATATGTGCTCTGTCTACTCAGCTCAGGGAACTCTCTCATTTTATTCCCACAGGCTGCTGCTTAAGTTAATGATTTCTTTGATGACAGGTTCTGCATGAATTCACTTTAACATCGTTGCTCTGTTTTCTACTCTTTTTTTCTCCCTAAAAATGTGAGCTCTAATTTGAAGCTAATAAGTTTTGACATGCAAGCAACCAAATTACTGGATAGAGCAAGGAGAATATTTTATTAGTAATTTTGACCAGATAGGATGGTAAGGTCAATTAATGAACTAATGAACCTCAAGTTTCATTTTTTTCATAACCCTGCCGGGACTGGATTTCTTTCTTTCTTTTTTTCTTAAGCTGCCAACAGTTCTTGTCAGGATTCAATGTAGATGCTGCTGCTGGCTGTCCTGGCGGTGGTTTGATCTCTGTTGTGTGGGCTTCACAAGGGGCTCTGGTTCAGTGATTCCAGTAATGGCTACCACTCGGTGACCACGTAGTGTGTGCTGCACACTGGATGTGACTTCTTTGTCCTTCCCTTCATTGGTGCTTCTGCTGTCCACTCACTGGTCTTAGAGGTCCTGGCTGTTCTTCCTGAGGATCGTGAGTTTGTGTCTCTTTTCAGAAGGAGCCCAGTGTGCAACTTCCTGACTGGCAACTCTGCCTTCTTTGTCCTCCTGCTGTTCTCCCTCATCAAATTCATTAGCAGTTCAGCTCTCAGGACTTAGTTTTTTGGGGCATCTCATCTCTTAGGCAGTCTTTTCATGTAAAGACATTCGGAAGGAGAGCATCCTCTCTATTCTCAGAAATGTTTTGAAACCTGTTTTCTCAGTGTCTTGTGTCTGCCTGCAGCTCCCGACCAGATCTTCCTACTTGGCCTTTACAAAGACGAGGTTCATTTTTGTTGACTTGGGTTTGCTTCTGTCTGCCATTTCAATGATAACTGTGTTGATTTTTAGTGAGTGAATCGTGTGAAAATAGCAACGAGAGCCTGGAGAAACATGGGGTGGAGAAGAGGAGGTTACAAGCAATACTGGTTTCTTTTGTGACCCTGAGAAATCTATCCCATACTAGATGGATTTGCCATTTGCCTTCTTCTGACAGGTATGAAATTGTCAAAGTATGTAAATGAACAAACAAACAAAAAAAAACCACATCACATTTTTAGAAGAAGACTTCATTAGAGTATGTATTATAGGGTTCTTCTGCAGAGCATTTTCATGTAGGTTATCATGTTAAAATAAGCTAGATTAACATAATGTTCTTGGGAAATGTTGATAGCCCAATGAACTTAATGTTTGTTTTTCTGAAGGATTCAAGGACTATTCTTGAATCTGACAATATGTGATTTCATTACACTCCTAAAACACCAATTCTGTAAGGTGAAATTTGAAGTCCTGTTATCAAATAGGCCTATCTCTCTAGAAAAATAAAGTCATGGTGCTAATTTGTCTAAAATCTTGATTAATGCCCTGTAAAATACTAAATTTATTTAGTGTTTAGGAACACTCTGAAAAGGACACAAGCTTTAGTATTGCAATTTCCAGTGTCTAAAATTCCATGTTTTTTTCATTTTAGGAGGGATAGTTTTTGGTTGTTGTTTGGGGTTGGAGGAGAAGATTTTAAAGGAAGAGATACAAACAGCACATGATTTAAGAAGAAAACATTAAGCCTCGTTAATGGTAGGTGTTAGGGGAAAACCCTAACATTAGCCTTTAGTATAAGGAGGGAGTGAAATTAACATAGTCACACATCCACAACACAGCAGTAGTTTATTCATGTATTAATAGCTGGGTACAAAAAATTGTGAAGACATGTGCTTGGCAATGACTATGATGAGAAGGGGACTATGAGAAATAGACACACGCAATAGGAATATTTACATTTTGGGCCGGGCGCGGTGGCTTACGCTTGTAATCCCAGCAGTTTGGGAGGCTGAGGCGGGCGGATCACAAGGTCAGGAGTTTGAGACCAGCCTGGCCAACACAGTGAAACCTTGTCTCTACTAAAAATACAAAAATTAGCTGGGTGTGGTGGCGGGTGCCTGTAATCCCAGCGACTTGGGAGGCTGAGGCAGGAATTGCTTGAACCCAGGAGGCGGAGGTTGAAGTGAGCCGTGATCTCACCACTGCACTCCAGCCTGGGCAACAGAGCTACTCCATCTCAACAACAACAACAAAAATTAAAATTAAAATTAAAAAAATTACATTTTGGTACAGCTTTTCAGGTTCTTAAACTGCTCTCAGAAACATCACTTCTCTTGGTAGTTAAAATGTTTATGTGCGGACAACAAGACAGACACTAATGACTCCTGTTTCACAGATGTGAAATCTGAGGCCAGAAAATGTACTAATAAATGGCTGTTTAATGTGCAGCAGTTGGAAGTGGCAGTACAGGTACTCAAACCCAGGTGCTCAGACAGTCCCGGATGGAGGCTGTTGGAGAGAGTCAACGAGGTTGAGGGCAGAGTTTTTAGCAAAGCAGGGCTCATGGGATTGTTATGCCCACCAGATGCTCTGCAACAGTGACTTTAGCTTTATTAAGTGCCCTGGTTATTGTTTAGTAATAAGGGTCACTAGGGAAACTTCTGTTGCTAATGATCATGCACTTATACTTCCTTAGAATCACTTAATGAAAAGCTGAAGGAAAAGCTGAAGGAAAAGCAAGATCATCTGTTGGGAGCAGACAGAAGCCTGATTAAGTTTTTCAGTTTGCCACTATGTCCTGCTGAGGCATATGAATATGAAGTGGTCATTATGTCCAGACAGAACACTTCATCAAAGAAATAAGTGTTTCTTTTCCAAGTTAAATTGGTATATATTATAACCCTCACTCGTACTCAAGGCTTCTACTCCTTGGCCCAGCTCCAAACGAAAGAAGAGTGTTTACTTATAAATAATTCTCTAGTCCAGCCAACGGACCGCTTAGGCCAATTCTTTAAAATAGAATTCTCCTAATAGCCAAAACAGGTAAATATCCAAATGTTTTTTTTTTTCTTTTAGAAACTACTTTAAGATTGTGTTAACTGCAGTTATGAATTTGCGAAAGGAAAAATTATCATCTTTTTTTATATAAATGTTTTACGTATGTACTTGGTTGGATGGGGAATATCCCTGAGGGTATAGTGACCACAGGAAAGCACAACAAATAATGATATTTAACTAGAAAATAAAAGCCATATTTAGTGTTTATTCAGGTCACACATATATTTTGAGTTCCACTGTGAGCCTGTCTCTGCTAGGCTTGAAATATGGTAATAAACAACAGATAGTCTTTGTCTAAAGGCAACCTGGAATCTGCCTCCAAGACCATCACATTTTTGTGGCTTTTCGTGCTTTTGAATTGTTGAGTAAAAATGGAAGCTTTAAGCCAGTAGGCCATCACAACTATATATATTTTTTATTTGAAATTATAATACTTCTTTACATATGATTTGGTTAATAACATGTTAATAAGCCATAAGCCAATAATATTTTTTTGTTAAAAACTAAGCTATGAATTTGCTTTTGCCTAATGAAATCTATTCAATCATTTGCTGATCCATTTATTCATACTTGGGCAAAATATTTTGGGGGCACCTACTGTGTGCCAGGCATGTTTTTAGATGCTGAGGAACATCAGGGAACAACAGACTAAAATTCCTGCTATGTAATATCTATTCCAGAAGGCAGGAATGACAATAATATAAATAAATAAAGCATAAAATATTTTACGTAAAATAAGTGTTAAGAAAAAATACAATAAAGCATTGAAAGGTGATATAAGGTTTGCATCAAAGAGAACGTTGATATTTTATATACAGTGACTTGGGCAGGCTTCTCTGAGTAGGCGACCTGAAGTTGGTGAGTAAGCCAACTCTGTGCATAATAGGGGAAAGACCATTCAGGCCATGGGGGCAGCCACGTGCAAAGGCCCTGAGCCAGGAGTATACCTAGTATCGAGCTAAGAGGCCAGTGTGGCTGGAGCTGAATAAACAGTGGGGAGTCCTAGCAGATGAGATTGGAGAAGTAGTGGAGTCAGATCATGTAGGACCTTATGGGCCCTGATAAGGATGTTAGGTTTTGTTGTAAGTGAGTGAAGTTGAAGAGTAACATGATATCCTTGTTTTCTTAGGGTTGCTGTGGCTCCTGTTGATGGGAGGCTGGGGCTGATCAGGGAGACCAGCTGGGAAGCTATTACTGTAATCCTCAGAGAGATCTCGGTGGCTTGGGCTACAGCAGGAGAGTGAGAGGTGGTGGATTCTGAATGTCATTCAATGGTAGAGCTAGTAAGATTTGCTGGTGGATTGGAAATGAGTGAAAGAGAGAACAAGAGATAAGTGAGGGTGCGGGATTTTGGCTTGAGCAACAGTGAGAAGAAGGTGCCACTGACTGAGAAGAGCTAAACCCCAGTAGAGCCAAGTTGGGAGGTGGTGAAAAAAATCCAGGCACTCAGCTGTGGACGTGTTAAGTTTAGATGCCTGTGTGATGGCCAAGTGGAGATACAGAGGAAGAAGTTGGGTGTGTGGGTCTGGTCCCCCTCACATTAGATATCTGAACAGGGAGGAATTGGATCAGAAGACTGGGGGGTGTTTAGTGATGTCATAGGAAAAACAGGTGATTGCGGTGCTCTGGAGGTCAAGGGATCACGAGAGAGGTGGAGAGGAATTGAAGGCAGCAGGGGGATCATGGTTTCTACATGTTGTCCTGCAAAGGGCCACAGGAGAATGGGCAGTAGGTGGCAGGGAAGTGGAGGATCAAGAGATGGTGTTTAAAATGGTGAGATGGGGCCAGATGTGGTGGCTCACGCCTGTAATCCCAGCACTTTGGGAGGCCAAGGCGGGAGGATCATGCGGTCAGGAGATCGAGACCATCCTGGCTAACACAGTGAAACCCCATCTCTACTAAAAATTCAAAAAATTAGCAGGGAGTGGTGGTGGGCGCCTGTAGTCCCAGCTACTCGGGAGGCTAAGGCAGGAGAATGGCATGAACCCAGGAGGCGGAGGTTGCAGTGAGCCGAGATCGTGCCACTGCACTCCAGCCTGGGCGACAGAGCGAGACTCTGTCTCAAAAAAAAAAAAAAAGATAGTGACATGGAAGAGGAGTAATGATCATGGAAACAAGGCAGGTTCACTGGGCTGTGTTTTTGAGCAGGTGAATAGGGCTAAGACCCCATACCCAGGAAGAGAGCTGGCATCAGAAACAGAAGACTGAGGTCATTTTTATGGATGGGAGATGTGCTGGTGGGTTTTTATAAGAGCTCATGTCAGTTGGCATCCATTTCTTCAGTAAGGTGAGAATGTAAGGAAAATTAGAAACAAAGGACTTTTAAAAACTCACCAATATACATACCAATTTTTCTGCCTATCTCTCAATTTTCACTGTCCTTTCTTTCAAGCTAGACTCTCAGCTCCTTCAAATTAAAATTTTCCATTTGGCAGTGCAAGTTTATCTTTTCTTAAAGACAGAATGACCAGCCTTTTGATGGAAGCTTTTATGACTTTGGTGTCTTCCAAGGACGTGACCAGTGATGAGGTTTTCATCTGTGTAAAACCTACAAATTGGAATTCTGCTTTCTGGTGCAATGGAATGTTAGAATGTAATGTCGTTCTGGGAACCTCAGGATTGAGAGCAAACCCAATTCAATCATTGGAGGAGCAAGAAACTCGTTTTACATTTTAAATGGTTCTATTCACTGGGCTGAATAGACTCAATATTTAAAACCCTTAAGACCAGTGATTCTCAATGGGTTGTGGAGGGAGAGGGATAGGCAGTTTGAAGACTCAGTACTATATTTAATATTTACTATTTATCATGCAGTTTACAGAAATGAATGCTTGACAATGTCCTGGGCTGTGGAAAAATGAAAAAAAAATACAGGGCTATCCTCTCCTGCTTCTGGTATATTTATTTTTGTTATGTTGTTTATCCGAAGGGGGCATTGATTATAACAGTTAGTAAAATACTGGTGTGGATATTCACCTTTGTTAGCTTATATGTCTTAAGTGGTAAAAACAAAGCCAAATAAGTGTCTTATGTGAGATCCTTAAAACCGGGAGGCCTGGGGAGCTCCTTCTTCCCCTGACTCCAGTATTCCTGCCCTGGACAGTGAGCCCACCTGAAGCTCTTTCCTGAGGTCCCACAAAGAAGGGTCTGATGGTTTTATCAGGAAAAAAAATTAATTTTTTAAAATTTTAAATGGAAAAAATTAAATTAATTAAAAATTTAAAACGGCTCTTTTCCTTGTTTCTCTTGTTTTTTGATGACCAATACCTAAAGAAGAGAAAAAAAAAACAAGAATGAAATTGCCAACTCAAGAAATGAGGGTTTTGCAGAAGGGAGAATGTTTTTCTTCCCCAGGCCTGATGGGACTGGAGCACTGCAGAGTAAACTGTGCTCTGCAGCAGCTTTGTGAAGCAAATTGTTGACTGATTGTGGAGGCTGCAGAGCAGTGATGGCCATGGTGACGCCAGCCTCAGGGCCTCCCCTTGAGGAGGCTCCCTGGGCCATCCTTTTGGGGCTGAGTGGCCATATTGCACAGGTGCAGGGCTGTGGGGAGCCAACCGGGGACACACAGCATGTGATGAACACTCCAGCTCTGCATCCATGGGCTCGATGACTAAGTGAGGCCATCCATGTGCAGGAAAATGTTTTATGCCAGAGAGTAATATTTTTGGAAAGGGAGGAACTCATGTGATTCTACTGAGCAGCTTGTTCTTCCTACGTTTGGCTCTATGGGGTAGTGTGTATGTCTGGAAGTGGCAGATACATGTTTCCCACTACCTCGGGGTAAATGTCCACAAAAAAATGACACTCACTGTTTGGGAAAATTAAAAAATAAGCCTAGGGATGATTAGTTTCCTCTGATCCAAGTCTTTGGAAGTCTTCTCTCCACATTTGTGCACCCATGTGTGGGTTTGTCCTGGCTGATGGGCTCCAGTCTTAACACACCCAAAGAACAGATGAATATATAGGGCTTGAGTTTTTCACTCATATGATCCTGAATCAGGACAAAGTCCAAAGAAGGGGCTAACTGACCTCACACAGTGCTTGCTCTCCTTTTTCTTTCTTATATAGCATATTTTTAACCACTCATTTGGCCCCTAATATCCTGTTTTGCATTTTTAAATGCTCTTTGCTTTTTGACTCCACAAGTATATTTTTCAGAAGACAAGAACATGGATCTAGTCCTGTGTTTCTTTGAAGAATCTGCAACATTTCAAATTGTTGGATAAATAGTAGATATGTCATAGGGATGTGAATATCAGAACCAAAGTGTATTCCTGTGTATTTTGATTAGATATGAGAAGGGTTGATTTTCTGACTTTTACGTTGCCTAATTGAATCCATTTTTCCCATAAGCAATACCTTCTTTTTCACTTCTAAGCGTCCTTCTCATTTATCTGACAAGAGTATTTAAAGTAGAATAATCCTAACGTCTGACAAAGCATTGAACATTCTTTCTATATTTGTATCAAATACTTGATTCTCTTTCTCATTAATATCATAAGGGAGAGAGTTGATGCTTCTTAAGCTGTTCAATTACAAAAAAAAAAAACAAAAAAAAAACACAACGGTGAGGCAATTGGTCATCTCATGAACGTGGCATTGTGGTTTGCATGTTTGCTTATTTTTGCTTTTGTACTCCTGGCATTTATCTGGAGAGCTCCTTCCTGCAGAGTGCCTGAATGCTGGTTCCTTCTTACACATGAGCCATGTCAGAACACACCTGGTGGGACTCCTCTGTGGGGCTCTTCCCCTGCCTGTTTCCTGCTCTGGGCAGTTGGTGGTCTGGGGCATTGGGACATATAGAAAAGAAGCTGAGGAGGAAAGGCGTTGTTGCTATTACTTCAATATTCTCATTTTTCATGTGAGGACTTACAAAGGGGACTGTAAGCTTTCCATCCGAAGAGAGATCCGAGGTAAGAATTATTTTCTCCAAATGAGAAAGACTGGAATCCCACCAGGTGTGTGGGAAGCTGCAGTGAGAAAACCAAATAATCCTGGTTTGAAGAGTTAAATGTTCTTGGTAACATTTGAATAAATTGGAAACATATTCCTCTGAGACTTTTTTTTTTCACCATAGATAGTTTCTAAAAGGCATGGAAACACTTATAAGAAATATCAGTTATGCAGTGTTGGTGTCAGTGTGGACTTAACTGCTGAGACTGACTTATTGCCAGGTGGGCAGGTGAAGTAATAAAGAAATAATTGGAATTCTTATGGCTGAACTCTAAAGGACTCTCAGGAAACCTAACCTTGCTTTTGACCTACTGGTTAGCTTGAATTCAGCAGACTCATTGTATTCTAATTTCATTGAATATAAATTGAAAGATAAAACAGACTTAGAAGTAATTAATTATAGTTAGATATTAATGATCAAGTGAATTGACTTCAAAAGTCATTTTCATGTGAACTGATTTCCCTGTGATGGAACTTTGGTAACATTTTACATTTGTATTTTTAATCTCTTAAGTAAGTACACCTGTAAATTGTTCCAAAAGAAGTGGTTTTCTGGGATAACATAGAGAATGAAGGTCAGGTCTGGCTCTTGTGCTATGGTTCTGCTTTTCTCTCTCTCTCTCTCTTTTTTTTTTTTTTTTAGACAGGGTCTCGTTGTGTCTCCAGGCTGGAGTGCAGTGGCTCAATCTCGGCTCACTACAGCCTCCACCTCCCAGGTTCAAGTGATTCTCAGGCCTCGGCCTCCCATGTAGCTAAGATTAAAGCCTTGTGCCACCACACCCGACTAATTTTTGTGTTTTTAGTAGAAATGGGGTTTTGCCATGTTGGCCAGGCTGGTCTTGAACTCCTGACCTCAGGTGATCCACCCGCCTCGGCCTCCCAGAGTGCTGGCATTATAGGTGTGAGCCACACCATCCCTGGCCAACAGGCTCTACTTTTCTCATAGGCGACGCCCGAGGGTGTTGGTCTAAATTGGCATCTCTCTTAAAATCTAGTGGGTTTATCCTGAGATGGTAAGTTTCATCAGCAAATAAATGGAAGCACAGACAAGCCAGAAGACTTTCTATGTAGGACACCCTGTAGGTCCTTAGAGTATGGCTCTCACCAGGTGTTTTCACTCTACTTTCTGTCTGTCGGAGGGCTGAGTCACAATGAAGACTCTTCAGCCAGAGCACACCACCTTCTGATTAAAGTGCTGCTTTCCTCTATATTTTGAGTCCTCTTAAATTTCATAGGCTTCTACAAGCTTGCTCCATGCAGAGCCCTATGCCAGGGTTTCAGGGTTAGAGATACAAATAGACTCAGTAATCAAGCAGCTCGTATCTTAGAGAAACATCTAAACTGATTATTGTAATACAAGTGATGTACCAATTAAGATTGCTTGCAGCTGCAGTAAACAAAAATCCCAATTTATAATGGCTTAAATTTATAGGAGGGACACGTAAATGTTCTCACACTGTAAGGTCTGGCAGTAAGCAGATGGGGTGTTATATCCCCACTTAACACGGCAGGGTCCCGTTGGCACTTCCTGGCTTGCCATTCCTTCTTCCTGTGCTGGTGTCAGGGAGGAAATGGGATTTCTCCTCAACCCTCATAAGTTCATAAGTTGTTAAGACAGATCCCTGTAACAAAAGATAGATTAATAAGAGAAAAACAAGCAAGCTTATTAACACAAGCAGTGCACGTCCCATGAGAGAAACCTCATGAATGGTAACTCAAAGCAGTAGCTTAGATAGCATCTTCAACAAAGAGCAATAAATTCAAGGCAAGTGACAAGAAAAACGATTTTGAGTGTCTGCGGGGAGCAGCTTGGGCAGAAGATGAACAAATGACAGGGCAGGTAAAGATTAGTTAATAAAACTTGTTGATATCAATTCCTCTGGTGTCATCTCAAGTTTGATGAGGGTCAAAGCTGTCTTCAGTGGTTAGCTTTTGGTGGAGAGGTAGGCAGGATACCTTATGTGTTTGTCAATCATCTGTCTCCTGTTTTTAGGCAAACAGAGGGAGGGCAGAGAGCTCCCCTGCATCATCTTCTTCATTGTCTTCAGCTCAGCAATTTTTCCTGCTTTTGGGGAGTCATGTTCTGATCTCTCACTCCAGCTTTGACTTCATGCTAGTCACTCTACCTCATGAGATGCCTGCTCAGCTGCAGATGTGTTGTTTGTGATAAAGGCAAGAAGAAACAAAGATTCCCCCAAACCAACTTCCCTCCAGGTTTCCACTTCTATCTCATTAGCCAGAGCTCTGTCATGTGGTGACTGCAAGCTTCCTAGGAGGTGAGAAAAGGAACTGTGTAGCTTTCCTCTGCTCCATGGTAGGGACAGACAGGGGACAAGGGCACGTGAGCAGATACTGGCCCTGAGGGGCTTGAAGAGAGGTTAGAAAGATGAAAGGGAGCAGCATGTACAAAATCATGCAAGTGTGAAAGGGCAGGGGGTGTTCTGAGACCACATCCTGGTTCTCTGATGCAGGCGCAGGCAAGCATTGAGGCTGGACAGATGGGCAGGGCTTGTTTGTGAGGGACACCAAGAGGACCTGCAGGATCTGCCCTTTAGCCTGTGGCCATGGGAAGTGATGCTATGGGGGATGGACAGGGTAGAACAATCCAAACTAAGACACAGCAGTGGTGATAGAGTAAAAGCAATGAATTCGGGAAATCATTCCAAAGTCAGTGGCTCTTGGTGCCATTTTTTTTTCTTTTGACACAGAGTCTCACTCTGTCACCCAGGCTGGAGTGCAGTGGTGTGATCTCGGCTCACTGCAACCGCTGCCTCCTGGGCTTGAACGATTCTTCTGCCTCAGCCTCCTGAGTAGCTGGGACTACAGGCATGCGCCACCGCACCTGGCTAATTGGTTTTTTTTTTTTTTTTTTTTTTGTATTTTTAGTAGAGATGGGGTTTCACCACGGTGGCCAGGCTGGTCTCGAACTTTTGACCTCAGGTGATCCACCTGCCTTGGCCTCCCAAAGTGTTGGTATTACAGGCGTGAGCTGCCGCGCCCAGCCTCTTGGTGCCATTTTAATGTCTGTGGTGAGGAAGGAGGAGTCAGAGAAGTAGAGCTGATCTCTGAGCCACAGCAGGTTTGAGGGGAGCTTGCTAGTTCAGTCATAGATATGTGGGGTTATAGGTGGCTATGGCACATCCACAGGTGGTTAGGAATAGAGGACTGGATTTGGTGAGAGAAGTGGGGACTTAGAGTATAGATAAGGGACTTTGAGCAGAGAGTGGGGAGGCTATGGGTACTCGTTGAAATAAAATGGCCAATGGGCATGTTCAGGGTGAACAGCTGGTCCGCTCACTACACACTAACTGGAATCCATGTCTATGTATGAGCTCACGGTTTTGCATTTTCTTCCAAAGTAAAACATTTTCTGTGATGAGCTTCTATTGTGAGTGCAGCAATTTCCCTATGGTCAGTTCTCTTTAAACACTGTACCTCCTCCCAGGCAGTGCTTCTCTTTATCTTATCCTCAGGCTGTGTTTCCTGTTGTTTCCTGTTTACAGAAGTTAGAAGAAGAGAGATGGAGACTTGGACCTCATAAATGGGTGTGGGCTGCCCACTAGGTCTTAGACCAGGTTGGCAGGAGGAGCCAAAACTGCTTCACTTCTCCTTACTTAGTGCATGAATGTGGTAGGGCTGGATTCACTTATACCACCGCTAGCAGCATCTCCAGACAGGGCAGCATTTAAATTCACCTAATTCCTGTCCACCCCTCTACCCGACCCCAAACCCAGCCTCCTGGTCATAGTCAACAAATAATATTTAGAATATGAAAACAAAAACAAAAACAAAAATGGTATAACAAGACAAAAATTACCCAGGGTGCCACAATTCTGAGACAACTGTTGCAGTTCACATTTCTTTGCAATAAAACTGCCACCCATTTCAGGGGGGTTCATGGTGCTTCTTAAACAGACCACTTACTGTCCTGGTCCATTTGAGGTTGCTGTAAGAGAATACCACTGGGTGATTTATAAAGAACAGAAATTTATTTCTCAAAGTTCTGGAGGCTGGGAAGTCCAAGATTGAGGCATCAGCCTCTGATGAAGGCCTTCTTCCTGCATCCTCACATGGCAGAAGAGCAGAAGAGCGCTAGAATAAACCCACTCACACAAGCTCTTTTTATAGCAGCTTTAACCTATTAGTGAGGAAAGAGCCCTCATGGTTTACACACCACCCAGAAGGCCCCACCTCCCAACACTGTTGCACTGGGGATTCAGTTTCCAGGACATGAATTGTGGGGGACATGGTCAGAGCATAGTACCTACTAATTCATATATTCAACAAATATTCGTTAAGCTCATACTTCTGACTAAGCAGCTCTTAGCACTTAGGCATACAATGATAAACAAGACAAACAAGTTCCCTGTCCCCATTTTAGTTGGGAAGGCAATCAGTACATCATTCAATTAGATAGTAGTGGATGCTACAACAAATTGAAACAGGATACTGAGCTTGAGCATGACTGGGGAGGGAGTGAGGCTATTATAGGAAGGGTGACCAGAAAGCCTTCTCTTGGGACAGTGATATTAGTCTGAGGTCTGAGTGAAGAGACGGTGCCAGTCATGTGAGACTGAGTGCAGAAGGCATCAAACCAGGGGAACAGTGAGTGCAAAGGCCCTGAGCTAGGATCTCAAGCTTTTTGAAGAGTAGACAGAAGGCCCTTCTATCCAGAGGGATGTGGTAAGAAGAACAGTGGTAAGATATTTGGTCAAAGAAGTCGTCAGGGGCCAGATCTTTTAGAGTTCTGTAAACCATTTCAAGAAATTTAAGATTACATTCTATTTCCAATATTTGCAATGGGAAATCATTGGAGGATTTTAATTTAAAAAGTAGACTGGGCGAGGTGGCTCACATCTGTAATCCTAGCACTTTGGGAGGCCAAGGCGGGTGGATCACGAGGTCAGGAGATCAAGACCATCCTGGCCAACATGGTGAAACCCCGTCTCTACTAAAAATACAAAAAATTAGCTGGGTGTGGTGGCAGGCGCCTGTAGTCCCAGCTACTTGGGAGGCTGAGGCAGGAGAATTGCTTGAACTCAGGAGGCAGAGGTTGCAGTGAGTGGAGATCATGCCACTGCACTCCAGCCTGGGCGACAGAGTGAGACTTTGTCTCAAAAAAAAAAAAAAGAAAAAAAGAGATGACATCATTTTTATTGTTAAAAGATAAGCCTATAGTGTTGTAATGGGTTTAATGGTGACTCTAAAAAGATGGGTGCATACCCTAACCTCTGGAAACTGTGGATGTGGCCTTCTTTGGAAAAAGCGTCCTTGTGGAAATAATTAAGTTAAGGATCTCCAGATAGGGCCACCCTGCATTATCCAGATGGGTCCTAAATCCAATGAGAAGTATTCTTATACAAGACAGAAAAGGGGAAGAAACAGAGGGGGAAGGCATGTGGAGACAGAGGCAGAGATTGGAGTTATGCAGTCACAAGCCAAGGAAGCCTGGAGCCACTAGAAACTGGAAGAGGCAAGAAAGCCTTTTCCCCTAGAGCCTTCGGAGGGAGCGAGGCACTGCTAATACCTTGATTTCAGATTTTTTGCCCTGCAGAAATTTTGAGACAATACATATCTGTTGCTTTAAGCCGCTAAGTTTATGGTAATTTGTACAGCAGCCACAGGAAACGAATACCAGTGTCTCATAGGCTTGGCGTACATTAGGAGGTGGAGGATTGGAATCATGGGGGAAATAACAGAAGCTGATAAATTAATCCAAGAGAAAAATCACATGGCTTGCATCAACAGCAGTGGGAATAGCGAGAAGTGCTCTATTTAGAACATTCTGAAAGTAGAACCAACAGGATGTGCTGATAGATTAGATGTTGGAGACAAGGGAAAGAAAAAAAAAAGCTTCTTGGTATTTGGTCTGAAGAACTAAACAGATTGCCTAATACTGTTACCTGAAATGAGGAACACTAGGGGAGGGACAATTTGGGCTGAGGTTTTCAGGGTAAGAGGTGAGAGGTGATGGTGGGGATGGAGGTTGCCTAGGGTGTAACATGGTCAAGACTTCTTTCATGGACTTATTGATTTTGAGATGCCTACGTCACATTCAAGATGGAATTTTGAATAGGATGTCAGGTATGAATTTGGAGCTCAGAAAAGAGGTGAAGGTCAGTAAGTTAGGAGTCATTTGTGTGTCGATCCGTGATTCTCAACTTTAGCTCTATAATGGAGTCTCTTGGAGAGCTTTCCAAAAAAAGATACCCATACCTGTGCTCCATCCTGGACTGATTAAGATGAAATCTCTAATGTATTTAAGAACTCTCCAGGTGAGGCTAGGGGCAGCCACTGTGGAAAAACCGCAGATGTAAGCATAGTATTTAAAGGCATGGGTCTGGACGGAATCATGCAGGGAGAGCTGCCTAGAGGATAAGATGCTGCTAATATGTCACAGGTAGACCAGACTGATCCTCCTCAGCTCTCAAGATGGCCACAGTTTTAGTGTTGGCACCATTATTATTATTATTATTATTATTATTATTATTATTTTGGTAGGCCATGAGGTGAAAGAGATAGGAAAAGCCAAGTGCAGGGAGTAAGAGCAGGTGGAAGGTCTGAAGGCTGAGTCCTGGAGGGTTCTAATGTAGTGGGGTCACCAAGAAGAAAGAACCAACACAAGAAACAGACAGAAATTCTTGAACTGGGTGGTAGCAGTGAGAATGTGGCATGTGTGAAGCCAGAGGAAGAAAGTGTTTCAGGCAGAACAGGGGACTCAGTTTAGTCAAGTGGTCCTTAGAAGTTGAGAAAGATGAGGATAGAATTAATTCAGGGATTTGTGAAGATAGAAGCCACTGGTGGCCTTGAGACGACAGACCTGTTTGAGAAGAGTGGCTTGGACGGAAGCTCACATTGAACCAGCTGAGGGGAAGCGAGTGCATTTTGAGCCCATAGGTCTTCCCACCAAACTCGAAGCAGTGAGTGAGGCCTCTTATTGGCACATTGCTTCTGCTATTTCCCCTTAAAATCTGGCATTTCTAAGAGTTAGAAAATTTTATTCAAAATGACTTTATTGAACCACATATTTAATCTTCTGGAATGTAGTACATGGATCCACTTATTAATGTGTCAGTTTTATAAACGGCATGTCATTTGTGCTTCTGTTTCTTTCCTCTAAATCATTTTCTTTTGACTTTGTTCCAGATGAAATCCTCCTGGTATTTCCCTGGGTATGTGTGATTGTTTAGCATTGCTAGCCATTCATCTTGAGAGAGGTTGTTCTGGTCTAATGAATCACAGCTGCTTCAGACATGAATGTCAGTGGTGCTGTCAAACCTCATTGCCTGGTATGTAGTTGGGGCCCAGGAAACATGAGTTGAAGAAACTTAGGGTGAAAGTAACCCTGTGGTGGACACTGCAGCTGCCTTGGGGAGAGTGAGGTGAGTGTTTTGAGGTTCCTTCGGAGGAGGGCACAGGAGCCATGGCTGTGGATTGGAGAGCTTCTGCCGTTTACCAACTCCTGTCCTTGTTACCTGCTCATCCTCTGTTCAGTCCTCGGTGCTCTCCTTAGGACCTCACGATGCTCAACAGGGAGGGAGGGCTGCCTTGTCATTTAAGTTTTGGTTATGAATTCTCTGCTCCACTCTGGCCCTCTGCTCTGGAAGGATCCTGGTGCAGCCACGGTAGTTAACAGGATGTTGGAAGTCAGATTCAGCATGTGTGGGTGAGCTTCTGTAGCCTTAGTGAAATTGCATTTTCTGGAGCACTGCACACCAGGAACAGATTGGTAAGACCAGGAGGTGCTCCCTGGTCTGCACCCCTCCAGCCTGGCAGTTGAGCCTGGGCTTTTCCAAGAATTCTGTTTAATGTTGCACAAGAGCTGACAGCTGATTTACTTTAAATCTCTGCAAACTGTACTGAGGAAAAAAACCCAAGTATATTCTCCTCCATCCATTTGGCCCCTGTGCTTTTGAATTGCTTATAGCCTGGGAGTTTGTGCTCTCAAAGAACATTCCAAAAATTTAATTCTTCCATCTGAAGATATTATGGAATCATCACAGATTTGGAGGGTTTCAAATTAAGAAATCACATTTGACTATACTTTAATGTTTGTAAGTGCCATACCTCTGTATTCTAATTCATTTTCTGTTTATATGGTAAGGTATACTTGTAGTACTGTCTCTATAAAAGCAGAATTTTAAGGAATGAAGAAAATCTAGAACTTACTACTGAGGTTGTCCAAATGAAAAACTGTGTTCCTATGTCCATATTTCCAAGCTTCAGCTTTTAAACTTTTTATTATGGTTATTTTCAAACACATACAAAATAAGAGAGAATTAGATAACAAATACATAGTGCATACACAAGTCAGCTGTCAACTCTGTGAATCCTGCCATTCTTGTTTCATCCATCCCATATACCTCACCCACTTTCTTTTTATTTTTTTCTGGCATATCAGTACATTTTTTTTTTTTTTAACCGTGAGATGCTGTAGTAACATGGCCCCAAACTCTCAGTGGGTTATAATAACAAAGGTCTCCTTCTTTCTTTCTTTCTTTTTTTTTTTTTCTTGAGACAGAGTCTCACTCTGTCACCCAGGCTGGAGTGCAGTGGTGCAATCTTGGTTCACTGTGCAACCTCCACCTTCTAGGTTCAAGCCATTCTCCTGCCTCAGCCTCTTGAGTAGCTGGGACTACAGACGCGTACCACCACACCTGGCTGATTTTTGTATTTTTAGTAGAGATGGGGTTTCACCATGTTGGCCAGGCTGGTCTCAAACTCCTAACCTCAGGTGATCCACCTGCCTTGGCCTCCCAGAGTGCTGGGATTACAGGCGTGAACCACCATGCCTGGCCAACAAAGGTCTATTTCTTGCTCAAGTCACATGTCCTTCATGGGTACAGGGACCCTTGCTCCATACCTTCTTTATTCTGGGACCAAGCTGGAGAGATGAGTCTCTATCTGTGGAAGACCTTGGAAGACCCCACTCAGGGTTGTTCTCAAATGGATTGAGCCATTTGTAAGTGCCATACCTCTGTATTCTAATGGGATCTCACATGGATTGAGCCATAACCTAGAGCCAAGAGAAGCCAGATTTGCTAGGAGAAAGTCCTGTCAGCATAGTCAGACACTTAGGAGAAGTAAAAAGGTGTATTTTTCTGCACAGATGGTGTGATCACATTTTTATCAATTAATCTGCACCCTAGGGACAAAGAGTTAACATTTGAATTTTTCTAAGTAAGAATCTACTCCTCAGGGAAAGTTAGCATTTGAAAGACTCTAACTAGAAATCCACTTTCCAGAGGCTGTCTCAGCAAGTGCTTAAGTATCTAGACTAGAAAGTCCATTCATAAGCATGAGGAGTGCTGGAAGTGATTTTTCATTGGTGAAATGGGTGGTTTTCAAGTTATGTAGATGGACTAGAGATATTTTTCTTCTACTCTTGCATGAAGAAATATGTCTTAGTCCCTTTGGATTGCTATAACAAATTACCTTAGACTGAGTAATTTATAAAGAATACATTTGTTTCTTCTGGTTCTGGAGGCTGGGAAGTCCAAGATCAAGGTACTAGAAGCTTTGGTGTCTGATAAGGGCTTGCTCTCTGCTGGTGCCTTGTTGCATCCTCATGTGGTGGAAGGGGCAAATAGGCTCCCTCTGCCCTCTGATATAAGGGCACTAATCTCATTCATGAGGGCAGAATCCTTATGACCTAATCACCCCCCAAAGGCCCTACCTTTTAATACTATTGCATTGGGGATTAGGCTTTAACATATGAATTTGGAAGTTGGGGGAACACAAACATTCAGACTGTAGCAGGGAATGAAATCTTTGGGCACCCAGCAAATGGATATCTTTAAGAACAGGATTCTAGGTCTAGAACATCATCCTATTCTGTGTTCTGCCACTAAATGATGGGTCCTGAGGGTTTTATCTCCTGATTTGGTTAGAAGATTGTTGAGTCTGGCTGTGAGAGCCTTTCAAGTGCCTAAAGGAGAGACCTTGAACTTCCCTGAGCGTACACCAGGTGATGTGACACTTTTTTGCCTCTTGTCCTTGTAATATGCCACCTAGAAGAGAACTTTTAGGAGAGGAGACCTACAGTTCTCACCAACCTTTAATCATTAGAATTTACCAGCATCTACTGATAAGAACGTGATCTTGGTGAGCAGCTATCGTAGTGGGTCAGTTTGCAATGAGGGGAGTAAGAATTTGAGAGAGCACATTTGGATTTTTCTGTTGGGGAGTCATTGTAGTCATTCTAAACTACAGAGTGGCCACACAGTTCCTCTATATCAGATTGGTTCCCAAGCACTGTTGTTAAGTCTTTAATTACTGTCAGGGACCACTTTAATAACATCTAACTGTTAGTGTGGAAGAAGGTCTCTTGAAGGACTTGGGGAATATTAAAATGTGTGCAGAGAACAGATGGGAGCATATAGGTCATTTGTAACTACTATAGCTAGGAAGAGTGTGGCCAATATGAAAGGGTGTGCCTATTGTGGAGATAATTAAATTAGTTTTTTCTCTCCACAGCAATAGAAGAGTTTACCTTCATGGTACTTCCTGTGTACAGCATCTGTACTAAACGTTTTACATGGATTGTTTCATTTAATCCTCATAACACCTGCATGAGATAGGAAATAGTCTTCACGTTTGACAGATGAGGAAACTAAGGCATCAAATTTTTCAGGGAAACATAGCTAAGAAGAAGCAGAACCAGGATTCAGATTTAGCAAATGTGATTCCTCAGCCTGTTCCCCTAAATAAAGTCTTTCAAACAATAGAAAAAAAAAAAGAAAAAAAAACTGTTGACTTCATTTCAAGAATGTCTTCCTCCAAGAGATATAGAGATTCCCAACAAGGCAAAATGGACACCATGTTTTCCTCCCGGGGGCACCAGAAGCCTTAGCAAGTGGCTGTTCTGAGTTCCTGTGAATGGAGGCGCAGATGTTTGGTTTGATTCTACAGAGCATCTAGAGTTCCCGCATCCCTTTACATAATATAAGAATTTAGGACTACTTTGCTTTCTAGTCTCAGTTAAGCTTTGGGACCAAGCAAGAGCTATATTGATTACCTGCAGGTTTGGAGTGTGGAAACTCAGCATCAAGTAAATGGTGTGTCTTCTTGTCATCCAGCATTTTCCCCCATTACCTTTGCAATCTGTCTTCCATTGGGCAAAATGCCCAACTGTTCTTGAAGGAAAAGAAATCTAAATCCTGAGTTGCCTGCACAGCATCTACGCCCCAGGGAAAAAATGCCTACAGCACGAATTTAAAAACCTCATTCTAAAAGTGCATTATTGAAAAGGCTTTATAGTATAATAACTTTTAAACCTAAGGGTAGTGATGGCTGCAGGATAATTATGTCAAACCTGAAAGCAAACCCAGAGGAGGTGGCATGTGGAAGAAATACCACTTTGGTTAATAGATTTGCAACCTCGTTTGAAATATTGAGGCTTTAGGAAAAACTAGATTTATCCTCTCTGTTTAGCTTCTTTATCTTATCCTCACTCTGTTGTCCTGTTGTTAAAATTTCTAAGAAATGGTAAAGAAAGTGAGAGGGGAAAATATCAAAAAGAAAGAAAAAGGGGCATACTAGAACATAATATATGATTCTCCCTTTGCTATTCCGTTTTATGCAATAATCAGGGTCAGGTTTCTAACCCTCTCTTCAAATGTCCCAGATAGAAAGGTGGGTCTGTGTTTGATAGACACGCAGATGGGAGCAGGACGTGTGCAGTGTGCTGACTCCTACACAGAAGTGGAGGTAGGTGCTGTCAAATGCATGGCAGCAGGAGCTGGTGTGAGAATGCCAGGGCACGTTGATGGCATTGCCTCATCTCTGACAGGCTGCTATCTCCTACAAGACGTTTATGTGGATTGCATTCACATGAGGATGTATAAACCCTCTTATTCCTATTCTCATGGAATTGGGAACAGGAAGACAAGGGATGACCTGGACATTTCATCTAGATTAGACCAAAGGTGAACAAAGGTGATGAGGCAACAAAGGTAGTCTTTACCTGAGAGTAACCCCAAGGCAAAGGCCACCATGAGTTAAAAGCAAACAGGGCCAAGCAACAATCAGGCTCAGATCCAGGAAGGACTGGACAAGTGTTCTGAAGCTGTAGCCTAACTCTCACTGAAGGCAATGGGATCATGGGGGCTGAGACCTGTTTTTCCTGGGAGCTCCTGCTTGGGTGGGTTAGATCTTTGGTTGTTGTCTTAGGTCCATTCTATCTCAGAGTAACCCTTTATTCTGGAAACATCCAGGGATTTCTTTCTCCAGCTTTTATTTTCTACATTGGCCATCACCCCTCTTTGATTTTTCCTTGTTCTTCCTTACCGCTACCCCTGAGGCCAGACATAATAGATTGATAAACCCATGGTTCAAATCCTGCCCCCATCATGCATCTGCTTTCAGATCTTTGGAAAACTATTTAACCCCCTAGTCTTTTTATTTGTAAAATAGGGATATGCATGCTTATCTGAAAGAGATGATGTGAAGATTAAAGGAGGTTATGTCTTTAAAGCATAACATACCAAATGCTTTACTTTCATTTTCTCATTGGAATGCTCTTCACAGGTCTGGAGTGAGGGGGAATAAGAGTTAACAAGTAACAAACATGGGGGTGATTTAAAGGTTTCAGGAGCTCATGCTGTTCCTGCCATAACTATCCATAGACCACATTCCCTGACTTTTTCCTAAATGCTTTCAAGCACGTCTCCCCTATAACTATCCAGTACACTGGATACTTCCTGGTTTGGTTACTAGAACAAGCTCCTCAGGGTTGGGTTGGGACTGTTTCTAGGCCATGCTGGTGGACATGCCTTTGCAGAGCTTGGCTCTGGTCACACACTCCTTCCGTATTATCTTTTTATTCTGATGCTTTGACATCTTGGGCTTTGCTGACCCTGAAGGAACTGCCCTTCCCAGGGCTGGCCAATTCCTAAGGATAGTAAAGCACTCACCTGTGAGCATGCCTTTCCTATGCAAACTGAACACTCTGGAGCCCGTCACCCAGCCACCTTCTTTATCAGGCTTTCACATTCCGAGCCACTAATGCTCTGCCTCAGTCACCCCAGAGCCTGGTACCAGACAACTGGGACAACTCCTATATTCCAAAGCTTGCTGAAATGATTCAAACTAGCTAACCCTAAACCTGCTTATGCTGCTTCACCCATTTATTCCTGCAGAAACCACAGTAAAGTTCCCCCCTTGATTCCTTTGTGTCCTGACCAACTGATGTTTCCCTAGGTGCCCCCACAGCATGGCATGGCATGACCCACTTTTGAAACCTGAACAAGCTGTCTTTTCAATTGCAGATATCCCCTGGTCTGTTGGCCTCACTATACCCGAATAATAATAAAACTTATATTTCGAAACATCTTCCCTGACTGATGGTTAATTGTTGTGTCAACTTGACTGGGCTAGAGGATGCCCAGGTAGCTGGTAAAACATTACATCTGGGTGCATCTGTGAGGGTGTTTCTGGAAGAGATTAGCATTTGAATCAGTAGACTGAGTAGAGAAGATCCATCCTCACCGAGGTTGGTAGGCGTTGTCTAATTCATGAAGGGCCCAAATAGAACAAAAAGGGAGAGAAAGGGCTATTTGTCTTTTGTTGAGTTGAGACTTCTCTCTTCTCCTGACCTTGGACTGGGAGTTATGCCATTGGCCTCCGTGGTTCTCAGGCCTTCAAACTTGGGCAGAATTGCACCACCAGCTTTCCTGGTTCTTCTGCTTGCAGATGGCATGCCAAGGGACTTGCTGGCTTCTATAATTGGATAAGCCAATTCCCATAATAGATCTCTTCTTATATATCTATATATATCCTATTGCTTCTGTTTCTTCAGAGAGTCCTGACAAATATAAAGATTGATACCAAGAAGTGGGAGTGCTTCTAACAAATACCAAAAAATGTGGAAGTGGCTTTGGAAATGGGTAATGGGTAGAAAATGGAAAGAGTTTGGAGGTGCACACTAGAAAAAGCCTACATGCTGTGAATTGACCTTTAAAGGTGATTCTGGTGAAGGCTCAGAAAGAAAAGAGGAGAGCTATAAAGAAAGCCTTAATCCTCTTAGAAATTACCTAAGTGATCATGAACAGAATATTGGCAGAAATATGGGTAATAAAGGCCAGTCTGATAAGGTCTCCGAGGGAAATGAGGACCATGTTATTGGACAATGGAAAAAAGGCCATCAGGGGTGGGGGGAAAGGGAAGGGAGAGCATCAGGAAAAATACCTAATGCATGCAGGGCTTAAAACCTAGATGACGGGTTGATAGATGCAGCAAACCACCATGGCACATGTATACCTGTGTAACAAACCTGTACGTTCAACACATGTATCCCAGAACTTAAAGTAAAAGAAAAAAAATTTTTTAAAAAAGTGTCAGAGAACTTGGCTGAATTGTGCCTGTATTCTAGTGTTTTGCAGAAGGTAGAGCAGTGAACACTGAAATTACATATTTGGATAAGGACATTTCTAAGCAAAGTGTGAAAGTTGTGGCTTGGCTTCTCTTGACAGCCTACATTAAAATGTGAAAAGAGAGAAAAGATTTAAAGACAGAATTGTTAATTGAAGGGAAGCAGCACTTAAAGATTTGGAAAATTCTCACCCTAGCCATATTATGAAGAATGAGATAATGGGTACAGTGGTTCATGCCTGTAGTCCTAACTGTTAGAGAAGTGGAGGCAGGAGGATCCCTTAAACCCAGGAGTTTGAGACTTGTCTGAGTAACATAGTGAGAGTCCATCTCTTAAAAAAAATAAGTAAATAAATGAGAAGGCACATTGGGAAAGAACACCAAGGGTGCGGCCAAATGACCATCTGATAAGGAGATTAGTCAACCAAGTGGAACCTATTGTTCAAGGTGATTCAGAAGTAATTGGGGCTTCCACCTCCATCACAGCTCCAATGTGCAAAAGCTTGAGCAGGCAAGCATGGGACCTCCACAGAGAGCCCTTACTAGAGCAACATCCAGGATAGCCGAGTGGTAGGACCACCCCAGCAGCCCCAGACCTGCAGAGCCACAGACACGATTCTAGCTCTGGGAGCCACAAAGGCAAAGAGCAGCCTTTGGGGAGGGCCACCACCCCCATGGGTTGGGAAGGCAGGACCACAGCCCTAGTGGGCCTGGAGGACAGAGCATTGAGCCAAAAAAGATTATTTTCCAGACAAAATTTTGGACTTTGCTTGGGACCTATCCTTTCTTCTTTTCTTTCTTTCTTTTCTTTCTTTTGAAATGGAAATGTCTATTCTATGCCTGTCCCACCATTGTATTTTGGAAGCCCTTTGACTTGTTTAATTTCACAGGCTCACAGCTGGAGGGGAAATTGCCTCAGAATGAATCATACCTTGCGTCTCACCCATATATGATGTAGATGCTGTTTAAATGAGACTTTGGACTACAGACCTTCAAGTAGATATTGGAATGAGTTAAGACTTTTGGAACCATTGGAATGGACTGAATGCGTTTTGCATGTGAGAAGGACATGAAGTTTTGGGATGCCAGGGGTAGAATGTTATGGTCTGAGTGTTTGTGTCTCTCCCAAATTTATACGTTGAAATCCTAACCCCCACCCTCTCAAGATGATGGTGTCAGGAGGTAGAGCCTTTGGGAGGTGATTAGGTTATGAGGGTGGAGGCCTCGTAAATGAGACTCGTGCCTTTATAAAAGAAACATAAGAGGGACTCCTTCCTCCTTCTGCCTTGTGAGATTAGAGTGAGAAGGCTATGAGGAAACAGCCCTCACCAGACACTGAATCTGCTGGTGCCTTGATCTGAGACTTCCCAGCCACTAAAACTGTGAGAAATACATTTCTATTGTTTATAAGCCACCCAGCCTGTGGTATTCTTTTGTAGCAGCTTGAACAGAATAAGATACCCTTGGATGAGGAGCAACTGAGGTAACATCTGGAAAAAAAAAAAAAAACTGCTCCAATGCCAAAAGCATACTAGACAGCTCTTTAACTTATGCTTGGTAGTTCTTTCTCATCATTTTCAGTTAATCGTAAAGCATTCTACTTTTGTGGATTTCAAGTCCCTAGGAAAGGACACTGAAGGAAACAACAGCTTTGTGAGACCATCAGTAATTGTAATATTGACATCTCTGCTTTCAAATGGGTTACAGGATTAAACAAGTGTCATCCAAAGGACCACCAGGATGGCTAGATAACAGAAAAGAGTGTTTCACTGGCAATACTGGTTTACACACCTGGAAGAGAGAGTCTCTGGTGTGAACTGAAAATGCTATCTCTGAAGAACAAAGAGAAGGTTAGAGGTTTTATAAAAAGGAGAAATGTTGCATATTGCTATTTGAGAAGGTTCATTGGCACCAGTAAGGTTTTGAGGAGCTGGCAAGCTTCAACTGGTAAGTGAGGGTGGTGCGTAAACCCGGTCTGAGAGTTGCAGCAGGTCATCTCAGTAGTCGTTAGACAAAACTGGTTTCAGGTTACTGCAGGCAGTGTCAGCTGCCAGGCCTGCAGAAAATTATGTTTTTTGGAGCAATGTTCTTTACCCTGAGTGCTTTTTCCCCTTGGCTTATTGATTCTGTCTTTGTTGAGTATGACAAGAATGACTCAGTTCATGTGATCAGCTTTCACACAAGGGTGACAAAGCTTCAATTATTTATTTCTTTATTATTTATTTATTTAATTTGGGACAGAGTCTCTCTTGTCATCTAGGCTGGAGTGCAGTGGTGCACGATCATGGCTCACTGCAGCCTCAACCTCCCAGCCTCAAGTGATCCTCCCACCTCAGCCTCCTAAATAGCTGGGGCTACTGGCACAAGCCACCATGCCCAGGTAATTTATTTAGTTTTTGTATAGACAGAGCTCACTACGTTGACTAGGGTGGTCTTGAACTCCTGGACTCAAGCAATCCTCTCACCTCAGTCTCCCAAAGTGCTGGGATTACAGGTGTGAGTCACCATGCCCAGCCCAAAGCTTCATTTTAAGTCTCTTTTATTTACCTTTTTTTGGTCCTAGTCATAACACATTATAAGTATACTCTGTTAGAGAATTAGATAGCATGTTGTTTTTTAAGTCTTTTCTAATTAACCTGTTCATGTAATTTAGTAAGAAAATATTAAAGGGGAATCTTTCCCGAGAGATGGCCAGTACTGAGTAAGAAGCCCATTTGGTTTGTTTCTGGGAGGATGAGCAGTGAGGATGAGTGAGGATGAGTTTATTTTAGCTTTGGTGAGAGGGGGACAAATCCACCTTTTCACAAGAGCTGCTTTCTCAAAGCTTTTTGTCCCCCTTCATCCGCAACCCCTGCAACCAAGGCAGTGTCAGTAAATTTTGGGATGGAAAAGCCTTAGGTAGGATTCTTATGTTTTTGAAATGTGACTGCTTGGAATTGGGGGAAAGCTGTACTAAAATTGTGAAGCAATGTGTTTATTACCCACATCCAGTAGTAGGTCATGTTCCTGTGCTACCTTGATCTGCCCACAGTAACCTAGCAAGACATCAAATCACAGTGTGCAGTAGATGGTACCGTTGAACAAGGCAAGCCATATTGTCTGCAGGGATCTGGGATGATAAAGAGATTATTACAGAATTTATTTTCATAAGGAACTGTGTAATTACGATGATTAGCGAAAGAAAGAAAGAGAGAAAGAAAGAAAAAAGAAAGAAAAGAAAGAAAAAGAAAGAAAGAGAAGAAAGAAAAGAAAGAAAGAGAGAAAGAAAGAGAGAGAGAAAGAGACAGCCTGGTCTGTTACCTATGCTGTCCTACTATAGCATTTAATATCTCACTGAAAATTTTACTAAGTTATAACTTAAAAGTGTTAACTTTTTTTTTTTTTTTTTATCACTTTGACAAACTTAGCCTCCTACAGCAGAAGGTGACGGATCAAAAGCTGGACTGTCAACCAGGTACTCACCAGCTTAGAGAGAATGGAGAAAAGGAGTATAAAGAATTTGCATAATTGTATGTGACATACATGTTTCTTTTGAAATTTCAGTTTTAGGAAGCAAGGCCTGATGAGATGATCTTCATTTGTGAGAGTATGCAGAGGGTGATGTGAAAAGACATGGCAGGGATCCATATTTTTAAAATGGATGGAAAAATAGTTCTAAAAATATGAAAAAATAAGGACAAATAATCATAATTTAAATTCTCAAGCTAAGAAAGTTTCAACACATTTCAAAGTTAAATTGTAAACAGTGTTAGGGAAAAGAAAACATATAGAAATGGGACAACAGGGATCCATTAGAGTTGGATATCGTTCATTTACTAGTTTGAGGGGCAAAATAAATAATTATATGTGTTTTAAAATCATAGAGAATGAACCCTGAAAATGTTTAATGCTTAGAAAAGAAAGCATGTATAATAGAAATTTTAATTTGGCCAAATTGCTTACTTTAAAATTAGAAAATTCGATTTTTTGATTGCATAATTTTGGACACATAATTAATAAGCAGGTAGATTAAAAGGAAAAACTACATATTAAGCAAGTATCATCTAACAAAAACAGTTCCTTATATAAAAGACTGTGTGCTAACTCCCAGATGCCAAGAGAGGAAATGAGACTACATGAGACTACAGTCAAGCGTCACCTGACGAGGGGGATACGTTCTGAGAAATGCATCCTTAGGTGTTTATGTCATTGCGTGAACAACATAGAGTGTACACACCTGAATGCTATAGCATATTGCTCTAGGTTACCAACTTGTATATCATGTTACCATACTGAAGACCGTAGGCAAGTGTAACACATGGTATTTGAGTATCTAAATATATCCAAACCTAGAAATGATACAGTAAAAATACAGTATAAAAGATTTTTTTAAATGGGACACCTCTATGAGACACTTAGCATGAATGGGGCTTGCAGGAATTGAAGTTGCTCTGGGTGAGTGAGTAAGTAGTGAGTGAATGTGATGGCCTCGGAGATTACTGTTCACTACTGTAGACTTTCTAAACACTGGACACTTAGGCTAAGTTCAATTATTTAAAATTGTTTTCTTTCTTCAGTTTATTTTCTTTCTTTAATTTATTATGTTATCTTAGCTTTTGTCATTTGTTTACTTTATAAACTTTTTAATGTTTTTAATTTTGATTCTTTCGTGATAACGTTTAACTTAAAACACGAACATGTTATACTGCTGTACAAAAATATTTCCTTTATATTCTTATTTGGTAAGCTTTATTTTTAAAATTTTCAGTTTTTTTTACTTTTTAAATTTTTTTGTTAAAAACTAAGACACGAACGCACACACTATCCTAGGCCTACACAGGGTCAGGATCTTCCACCTGCACATCTGTCCCACTGGAAGGTCTTCAGGGGCAGTAACACGCATGGAGCTGTCATTTCCTATGATAAAAATGCTTTCTTCTGAATTCCTCCTGAAGGACTTTCCCGAAGCTGGTTTACATTTGACATTTTTTTATTTTAAATATTTTTTATTAAAAAAGTGTTAAATGTAAACCAGTTTCAGGCAAGTCCTGTAGAAGGAATACAATCTAAAATAATGGTAAAAATTAGTAAAAAATTTTAACTATATAAACCAGTAGCAGTCATTTATTATCATTATCAATATATACATACATACACTATAATCATATGTGCTATACTTTTATGCAAATAGCAGCGCAGGAGGTTTGTTTACACCAGCATTACCACAGACACTTGGGTAATGCATCGCCTTATGAAGTTACCATGGCTACGACATTGCTAGGTGATGGGAGTTTTTCAGGTCCGGTATAATCTGATGGGACCACTGTCATATATGTGGCCCGTTATTGACAGAAACATCATTATGTGGTACATTGACTATACTGCCGGCAAGCTCCTATTTAAGTAAACAAACACAATAAACACAAACAAACATGAGAAGTCCAGAAGAAAGGCCAAGGATGATAAGAGAACCTTCTTAGGAAAAGGAAGCTACATCAGGTCAAGGGGCCAGTTCTCAGCTGGAAGACACAGTACTGCACACTGCAGCCAGATGAGTGCCATTTGAACATACACCGCACAGGCACCGTGTGTGTACCCCCTGGGAAGGGCCTCTGCCAGGAGCTAGTGGGTTGTTAGAGCTTTAGGGGAGTTATTTTTAACTTTCTGCTAATAAGCTCTATTTTGAGCCAAAAATTTGTGTAGTGCATAAGGCTAGCAAAGAATATCAGAGATTGTATGGCCCATTCTGTTACATTCTTCTTACCAGTGACTCAGAGGACCTGGCTAGGCTGTCTTTGACTTGTTTCTAACAGTGAAGAATTGGAAACACTCTAAATGTCCTTCCGTTGGGGGGTGGATAAAATAAGTTATGGTGCTAGTATAGAGTAGAATATTGTGTTTAAAGAACAAGGAGCTTTTCATGTTTCAAGATGGAGCCATCTCCAGGATATACTGTTAAAAGAAAACTCCTAACAGTAACCTCTGGACAGAACTAGAATTGAAGAGGACATGAGTAGTCAAGGGGACATTTGCTGCATCAGTGTTGTTTGAATATTTTACAATGAAAATATACTTATGTACTGAGTAATTTATAATCATAATGTACAATTTTGATTTCTACTTTTACCTGATATTTGTGTTAATGTCTTTAGAATGTAACTCATTCTTTGGGCTGTTGGACATCCTATCTCACTTAGCTGGTATCTCTGCAGTTAGATATTTATTTATAAACAGGGATTCCTTGAGAGTTATCATTTACATTAAATAGTTAAATAGGAAGATAAGTATTTTATTGGAATTTAGTTTATGCTTATATCACTAATATTAATTATTGCCACAGAAACTCTACTTTTCAAGGTCACCACTAATTTGTTATGTTTCATGTTTGTTTGTCACAATTTAGGGACAGTCTTCATTGATGAACCTACTATTTACCATAGAAGTTCATCTATGTGGCTCCAAACTCTATTTCAAGAATATGAAAGGCATGTAGGTTATGCCTACATTCTCAGACCCTTGATAGGTGTTTTGTTGACCCACCTCCTGATATCTGTGGAGTTACCCTAGGCTCCACCTTCCACCAACCAGTTCTGTGTGTGAGCTGCACCGTCCTTTGTTCATTACTAAACGTTGTTTTTACTCTCTCCTGTCCTCTCATTTCAGTCTCACTATCTTAGAATCAGCTTCATGGAACCACAGGAAAGACATCATTGTTCTTCTTTTGCAGGTAGCCAGTAACACCACCCTCTCACTGAGAGCACCTAAGAAATAATGTTAGGACTTGAGTTGACTTTTGATGCGTCCGTGTGCTTTGTGTCATATAATATATCAGGAGTGGTAGAGTGCAAAGATTATGGGCTCAACTTGTTATTTGTATGACTTTGAGCAAATTGTCTAAACTCTCAAATACTCAGGTCTTTTTATTTATAGAGTAGAAATAGCAACTCTAGGATTTGGAAATTGTTATGAAGGTTCACAATTCTGCATACACTACAGCTTATACACATATGGCAAGTAGCAAGGTGTGGCTGTTTTTATTGAGTGTTTTGAGCCCGTTTTCCTCCTTTCCAGAACCTATCTCCTAAGACTGATGGATGCATGATGAGTTCCCCTTGCCTAAGTTATATTTCTAATTGTTCTTTCACTGCGCTGCCATTTTTAGTGGAAACTTCATTGCAAAAAGTGCAAGGTTCTCATCTGTGGCACTTGAGTTGTTTGCTGGCTCCTCTAGCTTTTAAGTGTGGTGTATTAATTTAGTCCCTCTCTCAGATGTCCACTGTAAGGTAAAGAATTGATGCCATGTCCCAACTAGGAATGCCATTGCCTCTCTGTCTTTGCTTGTTAACAAGAAACCATTCATGAATGAGTAGAAACAACAATAAGTGTTTAGAAAAGTATTAAATGAATGAGGCAGTAAAAAGTGATCCCAAGAAAATCCTAGACCACTTGCACCTGCCATGACTTGTTACTTCTGTGACCTCTTACCATCTGTGCCTCCTTGGTCACGTGTATTGACTGTAGCCCACTTTCATTCTGTCAGCACTTCTCTTCAGTCTATTTAGAGCTCCCTTGAGCCTTCTCTCTCTGGCAAACTTCTTTTTATAACATAAGCAAAATAACGGAAGATGTACATCCCTTGTTGTGTGCATGGCATGGATAGGAAGGATGAGCAGAGTTTATCCATGAAAAGTATGGCTGTCCAAAAAGGGAATTATGAAGACCTGTTGTATGCAAGATATCTTGAAGTTAACTTTTTAAAAATATGAAACAACTTATTTCCAGCAAAGTGCAAAATGAAAATCACAGAAAAAGTCAACCTGACATGAAGCTTATTCATCACTGTGCAATGAGTTTCACCATACAGTGAGTTTCTGACCCACATGACACTGAAGTCACTAACAGCACTGGTGTTACGGGTTCACTGTAGGTTGTACAGCACTGTGTTTGGGGATCCTGGAGAAATTTAAAGTAGGAGAGGATGTGGTCTACCCTTCAGGGCCACACAGTCCAGTGGGAAAGAAGTAATTAATAAGGTGAAGTCCAGGACTGCAAAGTAAATTCTGTTTTACAGAAGGGGAAACATTGCGACTGATTTCAGTATTTCTGCTGAGGTGGGGAGGCTGAGGTTCTTCTTTTGTTTCTTCTTCTTCTTCTTCCTCCGCCGCCTCGTCCTCCTCCTCCTCCTCCTCCTCCTCCTTCTTCTTTTTGCATGTATCAAGCTAACTTAATGGAGAATGTATACATTGTTCCATATCATACTAAATAATGCAAATAAGTGATACTGTTACAGACTCAGGGTCACAACGTGGTGCCATTGTAAGCTACACCTTTCTCAAAAGCATCTGGTGTATGTGAAGAAGTTGCATATCGGTGACTTGCTCTGATGTATTCAATAGGAGTCCACAAAGGTTCTCTGTCTTGGCCCTCATTAAGGAGCATTTAAATACCAGAAAAATCTAGCAAAGCATAGCCCCTGATTGGATATTAGCCAGCATAGTGTCAGGGCTGTTGTAATTAGAGTAGCCAGATGGGAAGGCAAATTTAGTAGGAGACTGTCATCATTACAACTACCCATTATACGTATACTCATACATGCCTCACAGGTGCAAGCTCATAACAGGAAACCCAGCAGTTGTGGAGTAGGAGGCTAGAATATAAGAACATTAGTGAGTGAGAGCTTTGTCTCAGGATTGTAACTAATTTTGAGGTCAGTTTTTTCAGCAGTCTTTGTTATGTTCAATCTTTTGATTCCAAAAATTATGTGATGACTGGTCTTAGAAAAATTTAACACAAGTAACCCTGGTCTATTAATATTTTGCTAAATTCTTTGTGGTTTGTAATGGAGTTAAATATGATTATAAGATTTAAAAATATGAGTTTTGCTTCATGATTTATCTGAAGGTTCAATTGACTGGACTTGAGTAAATTATTCACCACTTCATTAAAATTCAATAGGACTGAAAGTTTCCATCAGATGCATTAAGCCATCTACTGCAAACCAAGCGCTGTGTTGTAGTTGGTGCAGAGGGTGGTTTACTCAATGTGGCCTGTGCTAAGTGTATGGAATGCAAATGAGATGTAAATTTTATATTTTACTTTCCATTACCAAAAAATTATTTATGTACACATCAGGAGAGGAAAATGACTTTCAGTAAGGATCTGCATGGTGGTGATTTTTAATTTCTTAGTGGGAATATATAATATTTTTACAGTAATAGCATAAAAATGCCATTACTGCAGAGAGAGGTCTTAGAGCCTTATAATGATTATCTTTATTGCTTGGAGATAACATTTTAGTAAATGAGATTTAGTTAACATTCTAATGAAAAGAGCTATCATAATTTGAGAGAAAATTCCTAAGCTAAAATATTTTTAAACTAGAAGTTTGTTTACTTTTTTTTCTCTACTAGAACCTAAATTATATAATTTATTGCAACAGATGGTATGGAAAATTTGGATTGTGTGTTACACTTTTAGTAAAGCTGATTTATAAAAATTTATAAAAAGGCTACCAAGAAAAGTAATAAAATCATAGACTTAAAGGCCTTCGTGGAGTCCAACTGACTCAGCTGATCTTATGTTTTCTCGACAAAATCAGTGCCAAAGCTAAATTCATCTCTTGCAGTTTGTTTGACCTTCCAGTCGTGTGAACACTATTATTAATATCTCCTAACACTTTCAGTCACAAGCTGGTAACTACATTTGTGAATTGCTTTCCAGTTGGCTTTTTTTTGGGGGGGTGGGGGTGGTGGACAGAGTCTCGCTGTGTCACCCAGGCTGCAGTGCAATGGCACGATCTCAGCTCACTGCAAGCTCCGCCTCACGGGTGCAAACAATTCTCCTGTCTCAGCCCCCCAAGTAGCTGGGATTACAGGTGCCCGCCACCATGCCTGGCTAATTTTTGTATTTTTAGTAGAGACGGGGTTTCACCATGTTGGCCAGGCTAGTCTCGAACTCCTGACCTCGTGATCTGCCCACCTCGGCCTCCCAAAGTCCTGGGATTATAGGGATGAGCCACCGTGCCCGGCCTTCAGTTGGCTTTTTTATGGTTAAATAAAGTTCCATTTTTCAGATTCTATTTCCAGATCTCTGCAATCGTCGGAACATCCCTCCTTGGTGCCTCGCTGAAGTTGTAGCTCCCATTAGTTCAGGTGGTTCTGTGATATCAGCTGCTTTCCTCAGAACAAGTCTCATTCTTCCTTCACATATTTTTTTTCTCAAAATGAAACATTCAAAAGCTCTTGCTTCCATATGTAGCATGAACATTATTTGGCACCATCCTTCATGTTATTCTGAAGGCACTCTCCAACTTGCCCATTTCCCTCTTTCAATATCATGCCCAAAATTAGTCACCGCATTCCAGGAGCAGTTGGGTGTGCAGGGACCAGATGGATTCAGGAACCGACACTCAGAACAAGAGTAGTTCTTAACCATTTGAGGACGCGTACCCCTTGTGAGAATCAAAGCCCTGGAATCTCTCCACGGGAAAGTGGATGTACAATCTCAGAGGATTCCTGGGCCTTGCTGTAGTTCATTCATAAACTGTGAACCTTCTGGGACAGTGGGTCAAGAACCCTGCCTCTGCCATGGTGAGGCCATACATGGGAATAATCAAGGAAGCTTTTTAATAACCACATACACTTGTATAAGCCTTAGGTATAAGGCAGAGAATTTGGGAGATTTGCAACTAAGGAGTTTGTTTATTTTTAAGCTGAGTGTATTTTAGAGATCAGATTTTGAAACCACTTTTCAATCATAATCACCTATGTGGATTTTTCTCAGAATCCAATTTCATACAAAAAATGTATTTAGCTGGCTTTTTCCTGAATTGACTTGTTCAGACATGTTAGTTCTTTTAAGATGAAGCGCTCATGAGATTTTAAAAATAGCCACCAGGCCCCATGCCCAGCTGGGTTCTCTGTTGGCGTTGGTTGGATGAAGAGTCCCCTGATTAGCTTGATTTGGGAAAAACTTCAACCTGGTAGAAAGTAAAACAGACATGTGTTTCAACCACTGGTCCTAATGTAATTTTTTCAATGTGTGTGGAATTTATGACATCTTTGAAAATGCAGAAATGACAAGGGGGGGTGGGGGAAATGTGTCAGTTTATGAATGTGCCATTTAACCAGATAACTGGGCAAAATATTTTACAAGAAGTATTCTCATGAGCACCATCATGAGTCAGAGATAACCACGTCCGTGCGCATTTGTGCCTTTCCATAGTGTCACACTTTTACTGATGCTATTTCAGTCACAAAAGCCAGGAGCTGCATGGAATTCCAAGGAGGGAATTCTCCCTAGTACCTCCTGTTCACTCGGTAGTCAGAGCTGCAGGCGCACAAGCCACTTCACAAGTCAATTGTATTTGCAAACCATACATAATAGTATACTTAATCAATAGATAAGTGTTACAGATCAAACATTTCACAACAAACAAAGTAACATATAACATCAAGAGAAAAGGGACAAGAAGAAGGGTTAACAAACCAGTCCAGGGAGACTGGGAGAGCAACAAAGACCCAAAGAATCCCCTGGTCGGGGCCAGGCGAGTGGTCCACGGGTTTTGCAACGAAGAGTCTTCAGTGGGAGCAGAGCCTTCCCAGCAAATGCCAAGTGCTAATCACAGTTGACAGCAGGACAGTGTCAGTTGAGATGGCCATTTTGAGCTACCGATGTCCTGTTCTTTTTATGGCCACGGAGTCCTCTGGCAAGGACTGATAGTGACAGAATGTGCTTGTTTTTGCCCTTATCTGGTTGGATGCAGACTTTATTTATTAAGCATAACATCTTGTCCCTGTTGGCAAAGTGCCCTATGAAATGTAAGATGGAGTCTTTTTCTAAGATGGAGTTACTCATGTCAAGGGTGCTGTATACAAGTGCTTGATCCTGTGATATGGCATGCTTTAATCTTCATTTTTCTTCCTCTTTTTGATATTTCTGTCTTCATTGATTCTACTCCACCCTCTTACTGGACTCGTATTATCTTGGTTCTATTCACACACCTTTATTTGTCAGTCATTCCTGTTAGAACATTCTGAGTAGTTTGGGAGGTGAGTGTAGACTGAGGTTTAGACACTAATGAGGATTCCTGGGGAAAGTGAAGTGAAGGGGTGGAGGGGATAGACTGGCCCTGGTGAAGTGGGTAGCCTCGGATGAGTTTTTCCTGATGGTCTAAGATGGGTGTGGGCCTTAGCTCCTTAGCACATAGAACTTGTGTTTGAGCCTGATAGTGAGTTCAAGACCAGAGACCCTGATGTGTTGGAATTGCTGATTGGATTTTACAAAGAATGGTGGATTTTCAAACTTACGGTGACCACTGTTGAATTTTACTGGGACATGACAATTATGCTAGAGCCTCTAAAGTGGCAGACCTGAAGTCTTGCTGTTCTCTTTGGTTTGAGGGGAATAAGGGCAGATGATACGCATATATTGTTTAAAAATGTGTTTGCCACTTCATCTCTTCCTCTTCGCCTCAGTGACCTTGTTCTCCTTGCAGGTTATGGCCACACCGTGCCCTTGTCAGATGGGGGTAAGGCCTTCTGCATCATCTACTCCGTCATCGGCATTCCCTTCACCCTCCTGTTCCTGACAGCTGTGGTCCAGCGCATCACCGTGCACGTCACCCGCAGGCCGGTCCTCTACTTCCACATCCGCTGGGGCTTCTCCAAGCAGGTGGTGGCCATCGTCCACGCCGTGCTCCTTGGGTTTGTCACTGTGTCCTGCTTCTTCTTCATCCCAGCCGCTGTCTTCTCGGTCCTGGAGGATGACTGGAACTTCCTGGAATCCTTTTATTTTTGTTTTATTTCCCTGAGCACCATTGGCCTGGGGGATTATGTGCCTGGAGAAGGCTACAATCAAAAATTCAGAGAGCTCTATAAGATTGGGATCACGTGTGAGTATTACAGCTCCCTGGCTGCTCCTTCTGTCTCCATTTTTTTTTTTTGAGCCCAAGTCTCACTCTGTTGCCCAGGCTGGAGTGCATTGGCGCGATCTTGGCTCACTGCAACCTCCGCCTCCAGGTTCAAGGGATTCTCTGCCTCAGCCTTCCAAGTAGCTGGGCTTACAGGCTTCTGTCTCTATTTTGCCATTGCAAGCTCCACTTCACCTCCCAATGAGGGGTCATTCATAAAAGCACTGATTGCTTTCTTCTCATTGAGAAGTTTTCCGGATTTACCACCTTCTCAACCATTTCATTTTATGATTTCCCTCAAAACTCTTTATGCAAAAATCTTATTACTGAGTTATTTTTCGCAACACCTTAAAATTACAGATGAATTTCTTACTAATAATGTAGGCATTATAAATGACAGTGTAAAAATACATCATACAGAATGTACTTGATAACCAACTGTTAATTAAAAAAAAAAGATTGCTCTACTTTATTAAATATTTTAAGGCCAAGAAAACTAGGCCTCGGATAGAGCATGTTATCAATCATGTTCTTTAATTTACCAGAAAAGTTTTAAAAAAGCTGCTTACCTCATTTATCCATCTGGTCCTTTTTAGAAGAAGTTAGCCTCTATTAACTGTTTCCAGAATTCTGTGTGTGGAAAATAAAATGGGCATTCAAATTCAGATGGTCAGGGATTTATAATTTTTTAACAGTTTTCATTTTAAATTCAATGTAATATCATAGAAAACTTAACCATCCATTTTCAAGAAACTGTTCATTTCTGTATGAGCCTTCCTGTCCTGTTCAGGATGCACAGAGTTGCAGTTATAACGTACCTACTGTTTTCATTTCTGTCTTGCCTTCTTAAGAATTTTTCAATTTATGACTCGGCTCAGGTCACGTTTTCTAGGAAATCATAGTAGATACTCAAGCAGCCAGATGCTGTCTTGGCCCTGTCTTGTAATTCTTAACCCTACAAAATGCTTAGTTAAATTGTATGTATTTTGACATTTCCTTTAAACCATGGGCTCAGCCAAAACTAAGACTTTACTCATAAATCCCTAATGCTTTGAACAGTGCCTGGCTACCATACAAGTTCGATAGATTTTTTTTTTTTTTTTTTTTGCCAAATGGTTACTTAGGATAATTTTATGTTTCCTGTAGCTACCATAGGTATTATTTATTATTTTTGGAGCCCATATGGTATTCACCAGGTAGCAAAACCATAATCCAGTCATGCCTCTATTGCTCACTATTTAGCTTTCTTCTAATTCAGGGGTATTAAAAATGACACTGTAGAGAACTTCCATTTTTTTTTTTTTTTTTTTTGAGATGGAGTTTCATTCTTGTTGCCTAGGCTGGAGTGCAATGGCACGATCTCAGCTCACTGCAACCTCCGCCTCCCGGGTTCAAGTGATTCTCCTGCCTCAGCCTCCCAAATAGCTGGGATTACAGGCACCTGCCACCACACCCGGCTAATTTTTTGTATTTTTAGTAGAGACAGGGTTTCACCATGTTGGCCAGGCTAGTCGCAAACTCCTGACCTCATGATCTGCCCGCCTCAGCCTACCAAAGTGCTGGGATTACAGGCGTGAGCCACCACGCCCGGCCAAGAATATTTTTGTATATATACACATTTCCTCCTCTGATATTCTTCCAAGAAATGAGATTGCTGGTGCAAAGTGAATACGCCTTTTTGTGACTCATAGAACATAATGACCTGGTGCTTTCCAAATGTTGTTATGAGTTGACACATCACCAGCATTATCTGAGTGTGACAGTTTCAGCACTCCTGGGGTGGTGATGGCCGGTAGCATTAGAGGTGTTTTTTGTGTATGTGAGTTTAATAGCCAAATAAACATTATCTTAATTTTCTTTTCATATAATAGGTGATTGTTTTATTTTATTTTATTTTATTTTATTTTATTCTGTGACTTGGAAAGTAGAATGTTTCTGTTATTATGTTGCTAGCTACAATAATTTTCTCTTATATAAATTGTCTTCTTATAAATTTTGCCCAACCACTTCACTTCTTCAGTGTTTCATATAATACTAAATCCTTGCATAACATTTTATCACTTCTTACAATGTGGATCTTTTTTTAAAAAGCACTCTACATAGAATTAGTTTATGTTTTGAGCGTCAAGAACCTGAGTATCTAACAAATGAATGTTCCAAAGATATATTAGATGTGGGCAGGATAAAATACCCCTGTTTTTGTCTGAAACCCCATGGATATTTTTGTCAGCATTCAAGAGTTTGACAAAATAATTATAAAGGAGGCTGGGCACGGTGGCTCATGCCTGTAATCATAGTACTTTGGGAGACTAAGGCAGGCAGATCACTTGAGGCCAGGAGTTGGAGACCAACCTGGCCAATATGGTGAAACACCATCTCTACTAAAAATACAAAAATTAGCCGGAAATCACTTGAACCTGGGAGACGGAGGTTGCAGTAAGCCAACATCATGCCACTGTACTTCAGCTTAAGTGACAGAATGAGGCTCTGTCTCAAAAAATAGTAATAATAATAATAAAGGAAAAGACACAGATCCATCAATTAGTCTAACAATATCATTACTATTTTTAAAGTACAGGAGAGAACACTGAATGCATGATATTGTTTTTCAAAACCTATAGTCAGATTCTGAAGATACTAAAACTTTGTATTCTTGGGTTAATTAGTTTCCTTATTCCTGTTATGCTGCCAATTTTAGCTTCCCTACTTCATACATTTTCGAAAATCCTTCTCAAATGTTTTACCACTGGGACATAAAATCAGAATTTTTGTTATTCTTGGAGTTTTCATCTTCACATTTCTGTTCCTTTTTATGATTTTTTTTCTGAAAACTCATTTTTAAAATGATGGAAGGAATTTTAAATCACCATTTCCCATCACAGATTCCAAGCAATACATTTTACTTGAGTCAACAGTTATCCTTTATTTTCCCAGTAAGAAACAGGTAATGTTGGCCAGTGAATAGTCCACATGTCCAAAAACAACTGGGAGATAATGAAGAGCTTGGCTTTGTTGCTGGATTTAGGTGCAAGTGTAGATAGCCATGCACAAGGACCTATTTAATATCAACATACATTCTTAAATTTTTGATTTAGTTTAGTGTATTAGTCTGTTTTCACACTGCTGATAAAGACATACCCAAGACTGGACAATTTACAAAAGAAAGAGGTTTAATTGGACTTACAGTTCCATGTGGCTAGGGAAGCCTCACAATCATGGTGGAAGGCAAGGAGGAGGAAGTCACGTCTTACATGGATGGCAGCAGGCAAAGAGAGAGAGAGCGTGTGCAGGGGAAGTCCCCTTTTTAAAACCATCAGATCTCGTGAGACTTATTCACTATCATGAGAACAGCAGGGGAAAGACTTGCCCCCATGATTCAACTACCTCCCACCAGCTCCCTCCAACAACACATGGGAATTCAAGATGAGATTTGAGTGGGGACACAGCCAAACCATAGCATTTAGACTGCAATTTCTATTACTAAACTTTTATTCTGTAATAGAAATTCTAAGAGTATTGAGTGCTTAAAATGATATGAAGCTTTCTTCTGAGCACCCCATGATAAAACAAAAACTTTTCTAAAACATCACTGGCTTTTCGTGAGCCACTGATTATAAAGCAGAGGTGGCAAACCCTCCTTGCATAAAATATCACACTTGGGTAAGTGCAGTATGTTCTGTGTCTTTAATAATGCCACGTCAGCCCCAAGTATTTTTTTTTCTCAAAAATTGCAGCCTGTGATTCTAACTAATCCAAGTTCATAGGAGGTTAAATCATTCTTCATTATCTTTCACTCTTTAATAATGGGTAGTTCCTCTTTGAGCCATGAACTTAAAAACACTTCTAAAAATTAAGAAACTGGCAATGAGTTTATTCCTTAACAAACACTGTGTTGGCATGAGGTGGGGAGGTAAATCACTCGCTACTTGATTTATCCATGTTGAGATCACACTGAGACAGTGTCCTGTTTCTCACACAGGTTACCTGCTACTTGGCCTTATTGCCATGTTGGTAGTTCTGGAAACCTTCTGTGAACTCCATGAGCTGAAAAAATTCAGAAAAATGTTCTATGTGAAGAAGGACAAGGACGAGGATCAAGTGCACATCATAGAGCATGACCAGCTGTCCTTCTCCTCGATCACAGACCAGGCAGCTGGCATGAAAGAGGACCAGAAGCAAAATGAGCCTTTTGTGGCCACCCAGTCATCTGCCTGCATGGATGGCCCTGCAAACCATTGAGTGTAGGATTTGTTGCATTATCCTAGAGCACCAGGGTCAGGGTGCAAGAAAGAGGCTTAAGTATGTTCATTTTTATCAGAATGCAAAAGCAAAAATGATGTCACTTTAAGAAATAGCTACTGTTTGCAATGTCTTATTAAAAACAAACAAACAAACAAACAAACAAAAAACAAATGGAACAAAGAAGCTGTGACCCCAGCAGGATGTCTAATATGTGAGGAAATGGAATGTCCACCTAAAATTCATATGTGACAAAATTATCTAGACCTTACATAGGAGGAGAATACTTGAAGCAGTATGCTGCTGTGGTTAGAAGCAGATTTTATACTTTTAACTGGAAACTTTGGGGTTTGCATTTAAATCATTTAGCTGATGGCTAAATAGCAAAATTTGTATTTAGAAGCAAAAAAAAAAGCATAGAGATGTGTTTTATAAGTAGGTTTATGTGTACTGGTTTGCATGTACCCATCCAAAATGATTATTTTTGTAGAATCTAAGTTAAACTTACTATTTATAATGCATAGGTAACCATTAACTATGTACATATAAAGTATAAATATGTTTATATTCTGTACATATGGTTTAGGTCACCAGATCCCAGTGTACTTCTTAAACCAAGACTATAGATATTTTGTTTCTTTTGATTTCTCTTTATACTAAAGAATCCAGAGTTGCTACAATAAAATAAGGGGAATAATAAACTTGAGAGTGATTAACCATAGTATTCTGCTGCAATAAATGTTTCTACCCTCTTGCAATAGAATGGTGTCAGATGTCTAACATGTTTATAAACATTTTTTTGAATTGAACAAGTTATGAATAAGATTTATTAAAAGGTTAAGATAATTTGTTTTGAAAGTACATTGTGATTTGGAGCCACCTAGCACTAAAGCACAGAACTTAAACACAAATCCCTAAATGAACAGATTATGTTACATTAATCTGAGAATTTTAAATTTAGAAGCTAAAATGAATAAAAATCACAGCTGGTTGTAATCCTATGCTTTCATATATCAGAAGTGTGCCTCTATGTAGAATATATATATGTATATGTGTATATATACATGTGTGTGTGTATATACATATATATTTTATATATATATATATACTCCTTCATAGAAAACATAAAGGTCACATTTAGATGATGTACACAGGACACTATTAAGGATTTTAGAAAAGAAAATGAGAAAGCCCCTGTGTAATAATGAATGTCCACTGACCCCCGCAATGGAGCCTTACATCCCATGGGTAGCCACCCAGGAGCTGGTGGTTGAGGGGCTGGTAAAAATCAGTGCAAAATCAGCACCCTCTGATGAGCCAGCCAAGCACTCTGATCGTGGGCCAGTCTCCTGACAGTGGGTCACTCACTCAGTAACCTTCTACCTTCTGTACCATGTGCTGCCATGAGCAAATTATTACCAGCTGCAGGGCAAAGCAAAAGCTTCCCCTTTCCCTTCAGAAGGTTTGCTGAAAAATCAACTCACAAAAAGGCAGGTTAATGAGAAAAGGCATACACATTTATTACTACCGTGCACACAGAAAGAATTACAGAGTGATTGTCCAATATCTCAATGGGAGTTCAGATGCTTAAATATCTTACTGATTAGAGGACAGGGAGATGGAAAAATGTAGGTGATTTTAGGGGGATAGTATATGATTTTTAGAGGAATCCAAGTGTGCTGCCCTGTAAGCATATTCCTCCCTGCTGACCATGTCCCTGCAATGGAAGACTGCTGTCATGAGGCCAAATCATTGGTTAAGGGTAGAACAGAGAATCCTTGGAGAATAGAAGCATGCATCCTGCCATAACTGGATCTGCAACATTTCCGATGGTTACAAGGCTTGGTGTGGTGCAGAGTCCTGAGATGCTGATGAATATAAATCACAGAAGCTGGATTACACTTGGAGAGTGTTATTCTATTTTGTGCAATGCAGGAAAAAATAATGGCTAGTTTGCTACAGCTGCTTGGCTGTAACATGAGAGGGAAGTTCAAAGTCCAGAAAATGAGGAAGTACATGAAGAAAAACTTCTGAATCAGATGTGATTAATAAGTAATAGAGTGTAGTACTTAATTTTAGGAACTCGTTTGAATCCTCAGAGAACACATTAAACCTTAATGCCCTTCAAATTGTTGTTGTTAATGTGAAGGGCAAAGTAGAAAAGTAGGAGCAAGTTTTGCCTTGGCCCTCACCCCAGCAGGAAGGAAAGTAAGGGAGGATGTCTTCCCCAGGGTTTCTTTTTGTCTTTGGCCGATGATGCTGCCCTTTGGTCCCCAGGGAGAAGCGAGCTTGGTCACCCAGGAGGAGCTCTGGGTCAGCCTCTCAGAGAACAGAAATTCGGCTTGCTGCAGGCATGACAAGGAGGTGGAAGATGAACAGTGTAGCTAAGCCAGAACTGACCTTGGGAACCCTTTAGTTGGAGGCAAGAGAGTGGGAAGTTGGAGGTAAAAGTGACTACTAGAGGATTCTGGGTGCTGAGTACAAGCTGAACTCACTTGCTTAGCTTGAGCCTTCAAGATTGAGTTCCTAAGATGCCTGTGGAATGCTCTCAGGGTAGAACAGCAGCAGAAAGCCTTATCATTCCAGGACATGGTCCTGTGTGTGAACTTAAATGTGACACGTGTCTGGTAGGGATGTTGATTTCAAAGTAGCAGATACACTTCATGTGAGGAGAGAACAGAGAGTATCTCAGAGTGGGAGTTCCTAAGTCTCAGAAATCCAAGAGAAGAGAGACAAGGGATGGGAGTAGTCTCTAAATGAATCATGTAAAAGATTCCCAGGACAGATAAAGTTTAGCCCAGATCACTCCATTTATGACACTGGTTTCTTTCTATAGTAATCCTGCCACCAAGCTATTTTTAAAGTATTTGTTCAAAAGTTGAAGAAGACAAGTGGGAGAAAAAAGAAACATTTTCTGAAGACAGAAATTTGGTCTGACTTCAAAAAAAATCGAGTAATGTTTAGATTACTGACATGGGGTCACTTTTTTTCTTACCCGAGAAAAAAATCACACTCATACTTTCTCAAAACCAGCTTTATGGGCCTTTTGGAAAATGAATGAGGAGATATTTACAAATCTGGAGACCGCAAGATAACGGAAATAGGCAATGCAAAACCTTCTTAACTCTTTAAAGTACACTGACCTCTTACTAAAAACAGCTATTTGTTTCAAAGAAGAAAAGTTTTAAATTGGCAGAAGCACATGTTGGAGAATTAGAACAGCATTATCTGTCTCTTATTCAGAATTCAGTGAGAGCAGAGCCTCCTGATTGTGTGGCATAATACATTTATTTTGGTATTTGTTGTTGTTAAAGTCTCCATGCTGGGAAGAGCTGTGATAAATACTGATATCCTCAATTTAGGAAGGCAGTCCCTTTAGGATGTAGTTTCAGCAATGTATATATGGCAAATTTAGAAACAAAAGTTTCTTAGCAACTTATAGCTGAAATTGAAATGAGACAGTATACCATTTACTTTATTTGACTATGCCAAGTAACTTTTTAAATCTGTCTCTGTAGCATGTTTAAGATTTTCCTATGGTGACTTTTTTTTTTATTTGCAAGGGTTTTACATTGTGGAAATTTGGTGCATCCAAGCCTTTTGTGTGAAGCAAGATGTAAAATTGCTGAAGTCAATTTTCCTAACATCTCTCTTATCTAATATGTACTGTCAGGCAAACTCAGCTTTTTGGAGTGCAGTAAATGACCCAGAAGTAAGTAAAAATGCTTTTTAAAGTATTTTTCATGCCCTGGTAGGAAAGCACTTTAAAAAGAAGTAAGCCCTCTCTTTGCTTCACTCATGGCATATACATACTTACTTTGCACACAGTTCTAATAAAATTATTACTCTGTTTTTCCAACCCACAGAAAATAAAGGAAAGAGTTGTATTAAAAGGAAAATTTAAGACAAATTAAATCAACAAAGTTTATTTGAAATTAAAGGATTCATGAATTGGGCAGCATTCAAAGCCTGAAGAGGTTCAGAGAGTTTCACTGTAGCAGCAAGAGGTGCAGGGTTTTATAAGCTGAACATGCAAGCAAAGCAAAGCAATTGCTTGATTGGCTACAGCTACGTATTTGTCTTAATTGAATATGATCTACTGGAAAATCCCTGGGCTCGTTGGTGGTTTCTGACTGGTAAAGGTTTTTTTTTTTAAACTGTTTATGTTGAATTGGGCTTGGTTGGATTTGTTCACCTAGGAAACAAAGGGCTCTGGGGCCACCTCAGCCTAATGGCCTCTCAACTATTTTAACAATTGCTACCCAAATTTTGTGTCAACATAAATGACATTACAATTTTTGGTGACACAATAAAAAAATTTAAAAGTCTCCGTATGCAACTTGGCAATAATTACTGTGCAATCACTTAGGCGGCCTTGAAATAGTAAGCAGTCTCTCAGTTTCTGTAAAATCATCCACAGGACTTGCACCATTCCCTTAGCATCCTGTGGCACTCAGCATCTGCGTAGAACAGTCTGACCACTCTATTTTATACTGAGAAGGAGAAATGGTCACACCCTCTAGAGACATGACAACCTGTCTTACTGAAAGTAACTTGTGACTAGGTCTGGAGACTCACTTACATGTTAGCATGGCAGCTAACATGCTGCTCTCAAAGGGGGCGCCACAGTGTACTCAGAGCCACAAACCACACACAGGTGGCCTGGCAAATTTTTACCAATGTGGAAAACCCACATTTTAAGCCAATGGCAGAACGTACTCGGGTCAATACGATTACAAAGTATGAATACTTAACTTGTGGGAAAAAATGGATTTTCATTATTTTCCATATTGATTTCATTACTTTGATAAGATTTTCATTATTTTCATAATGAAATGTTATTAACACAATTTTCATGACAACATTAAACTATGTTTACAGACATAAAGTAAGTGAACAGTATTTCCACACAAAATGGTTAAAATTTGTTTTAAGATGTTTGCTTTTTAAGTGGTAATTCTCTTTGCTTAGAAAATTCCCTCAGGCTAAACATCTTATCTTCTACCATGAAGTAACTTGCTGTCTACATATGAAGATGACACTACTGCTAAAATCTTGCATAAATAAATGTCTATATTATTTATTTTAGGTGAAAAAATTAGCTTAGTTTTGAGAGTCTTTTTCATCCTCTTGGTTTTATTATTTATATAAATGACTGTAAGCCAAAAAGTATCTGACACAGGTTCAATCAATGCAGAAGTTTATTTTGTCAAGGTTAAGGACATGCCTGTGACACAGCCTCAGGAGGTCCTGATGACATGTGTCCAAGGTGGTTGGGCTGCAGCTTGCTTTTATATGTTTTAGGGAGACATAAGACATCAACAAATACATGTAAGATATACATTCGTTTGGTCTGGAAAGGGAGGACAACTCAAGATGGGCGGGCTCCCAGGTCATAGGTGAATTCAAAGATTTTCTGATTGGTAATGAGTTGAAAGAGTTTATCTAAAGACCCAGAGTCAATAGGAGGGTGTGTTTGGTTTAAAATAAGGGGTGAAGGAGACCAAGGTTCTTATTTTGCAGATAGTCTCCAGGTAGCAGGCTTCCGAGAGAATAGCTTGTAAATGGTTTCCTATTAGACTTAAAAAGGTGCCAGACTTAGTTAATTCTCTCCTAAATCAGAAAAAATACCCAGACAGAGAAGAGGATTCTCTATAAAATGTAGATTTTTCCCACAAGAGACAGCTTTGCAGGGCCATTTCAAAATATATCAAAGAAATATATTTTGGGGTAAAGTATTTCTATTGCTTTCAGGACCTGCTGTCATGTCAGCATCTTATTGCTACAAAGAGTCTGTTGTGTTAGACTTAAGGTCTCTGTTTGAATGCTCATGCTGGTCAGTTGTGTCTGAATTCCTTCCATGGAGGCATGTCCAACCACTCATTTCCATCACAGCCTGAACTAGTGTTTCAGGTTAACTTTGGAATGCCCTTGGCTGAGAGGAGGGATCCATTTAGTGGTTGGGGGGCTTAGAATTGTATCTTTGGTTTACATTCCATGTGTAAATGCAAACATAAATATTTTCACCCACATAACTCAGCATTTAATTTTCGCTTCTAAGCAATGACAAGACACCCCGAGCCCATCAGCCACCAGATATTCAGACCTTCCAGTGAGCTCATGGGTGTTCAAAGACATCAGCCTAGATGACCCCAAACTCCTGCCTTACTTTGTTCTTGCCCTGCGTAAGCATCTTTGGTTTAAATTGCTGCATTCATTTGGGATAAGTGCCCTTTTTTATGTTCTCCCTTGCATAACGAAAGCTTTCCTCTAAGCGGTTGTTACCAACTTAGTACATGGTGTGATGCATTGCAATTTAGGACAGTGTGACCTTAAAAACTGGAACCAAGCCTATTCTCACCAATTCAGCAGTGACCAAGCTAGATTTTAAAGGTCACTGTAATTTATGGCACATGCTATAGCTGGCAGAACTCTATTAAAAAGTAAAATAATAGATTGCCTTTTTGTCACAGTCTATCATTTTTCCCTCAGAATTTGGGGAACTGAAAAGGAGATCAGGCTGCCCCAGGGACCCCTGTCTTGGGAGAGTGAAGCAGAGCCCAGGGCATGGGCACAGCCAGACATTGACAGCACACATTTCTGTTGGTGACTCCCTCCAAAAGGGGCACTGGCTGGAGAAGGACGACAAGCACAGTGGGTCGATGTGGAAAACCTAGCTGTGCCACCTGGAACACTTCTCGGGTCACCGTGGAGGGTCTTAAAGAGCCTAATCACTGCACTCACATTTGTTTTCTTTCCAGCTGATCATCTGTTTTACTTACGTCTGTAGATTTCAAGGTTCCATGGCTATATCTAAGGTAAAAAGAGAAGTATTTTATGAGTGTTACGCAGAATATCTGGCCGAGTGATTGTGAAATAGCTTTTTACCCAAGTTGTAAAATGAGAACATCCTGTGTATTTATTTCCCTTCATACATAATATGTAAAAAGTCCAGTTGCAAGATGCCACTCAGACCCAGTGAAATCCACTAAGAATGGCAAGACCCCATCTTTACGAACAATTTTAAAAATAGCTGGCTGTGGTGGTGCACACTCAGGAGGCTGAGGTGGGAGGACCACTTGAACCCAGAAGGTCAAGTCTACAGTGAGCCGTAATGGTGCCCCTGCACTCTAGCCTGAGCAACAGGGCAAGACTTTGTCTCAAACAACAGTAAAATAACCCCACAAATTAAAAAAAATTGACCCAGCATAGTTACATGTGCAGGTAGTCCCAGCTAATTGGGAGGCTGAGGCAGGAAGATTGCATAAGCCCAGGAATTCAAGATGGAAATGAGCTATGATCATGCCACTGCACTCCAGCCTGGACAACAAAGCAAGACCCCATCTCTGAAAAAAAAAGAATTAAAACAAACAACCCACTGAGAAGAGATGGATGTGAATATGATTTTCCTGACAATTATACCCGTGAACCAAGGAAAAAGAAAAAGATGCAATCAATGAGGCTAGAGAAAGAATGTAGAGTTCACTGAATAAGTGAACACTTTTTAAGGAACATTCTAAAAAATTCAATTTAAGCTACTACATTAATTTAAAAGCCTGGGCTTATTAAATTTTTTTAATTGTAAGCAATGACTAAAAATCAGTATTCTGAGACAACTACAAATAACAGTGAATCATTATCTTTATGGGTAAATAGAATCTCTGTGCAAACAATTCAAAGTAATATTACACCATTTGCACACTTAAGTTATGGGATGTTGCTCCCAGTTCCTTTGCATGTGGCTATATATTTCCAGACCCCTCAGATCAGCCATGGAGCCCCTAGTCAGCTGGTGGAGGCTGTGAAGGGGTCCGTGTTAAGTGCTATACCCCCATCTGTTCTACGACAATGGAATTAAATGGTTTCTAAAGGGAGCTTAGTTCTTCTGGAAACAGGTAAATCCAAGTGTTGTCTAAAAGTGTTAGAGCTCAAGTGTTAAAAGAAGAGAGCTTTTCTGGGGGCAGATTGTAATAATGAATGCGAAGCAATCAGTTTGCTAACTGGTGCTTAGCAAACACTTCACAATTGTTAGCTGCTACTATTAAAACCAATTTTAGTCATTTTTCTAAAACACAAAATGATACCCGCTGCTGTGGAAGTGAAATGTGGCACAGATCTTCAAGGAAATTGCCCATTTTTTATTGGAGTATAAACACACACCAATTAGCAACACAGGGTCATGAAATTCCAGTGCTAGTTGATGTCCTGCAAGGAGTCAGCGAAACAATAAACTCAAGGGAAGGGGAGGTCCCTGAGGGTTCCGGTGGATAATGTCAAGGCCAAAGGAAAACTTCTTCTCTTTCCAAAGGTTTGTTGAAAATCAGCTGATAAAAGCAGCTTAATAGGAGAAAAGCATACACAATTATTCGATCATAGTTTTATGTGACACAGGAGCCTTCAGAATGGAGACCCAAAGATACAGGTAAAATTGTCAGTTCTTATGCTTTAGTTCGATGAAGTATGGATAGCTGTATAGAAATATAATTGGACCAAAAGGGAATGATCGAATGCTAATAGACTAAGGGGGGAAACCCGGCAAGACCTGTCTGTCTAGATTCTTCTCAGCCTCTGAGCACGCATTCCTTCCTTGTGGGTGTGAGGCAGCGCCCTCCCTGGAATGGGGGTCTTATGACCTACAATTAAATGAGATAGGTCAGGAAATTTATTTATGTCCAATTTTTACACAGAAAGACTGGAGGGGGACACTAAGTCATATTTTTCGGTTTTATGGCTGGCTGTGGGGAAAAGGAGTTCTGGTTTCTACGACCTGCCTTGGAGAAGAGGGATTCTAGTTTCTATGGCTAGCCTTGGGGGAGATTGGGATTGAGAGACAGGAGGATAGAAGAAGTCAGAGAATAACTTTTGCTTCTGAGGCCTTCATTTGGGGTATTGTTTTCTGATTCCAACATTAGGAAAGGTTTTGTGGGACACCTGGTCCTTGGAGATTGAGAGTGAGGGCATTTGAGGAGGCCAGTACAAGCCAAAGTGAAGGCCCCAGCCAGGCAGCAGTAGAATGGTCACTTGGGATACAGCATAGCGGCTCAAGGTGGAGATGCCACCACCAGGCACACCTGTGCCAGTCTCCAGATGTGGCACCCTGGGCAAGCTTCTCAACCTCAGCTTCCTCATCTACTAGCCACCCCCTTGGGAGATATAAAGATCACAGTGACTTCTTGGAAAGTGCTTAGCACAGTGCCTGGTCCATTATGTATCATAATACAATTTAATTGCCGGTGTTATTGAATGACCATTCTGAATTTTTTCATTCAGCCTAATGTTGGCAACTAAAGTATGTTGAGGAGTAGTGACAGATCGCATCAGTTCAGGAGAGTGAGAGATGCGGGCTTTTGAAGGCTTGACGGAAGTTCCTGAGTACTTTGACCTGAGGATTGACCTGAGTCCGGAGTACAGTCAAGTGAGACTGTCATTAGCGTGTAGAAAACGAATGTGGAAGGCATGGTGTTAGGAAGGCTGGCCCACCGAGTGATGCACAGGCTGGATCATTGAGCGGGGTACTGGAGCTGGCAAATACAGCTGGGACCCAGTTCTAGTAATGAAAGTCTGAAAGGGAAGCAAAGAAGAGCAGATAGAAGGGGGAAATAATGCTGAGGGTAGTTTTAACGCATAATTAACATGTCTTCCTAACCCGTAATGATTATGATGCAGAAACATACTGAAGTTTCCAACCTGAAACTAAGATAATGGTGCTTTAACAAAAAATGTAGGGAAGGGAAGGTAAGTTTGTTTCATGGTAATGTTGGGTTTGGTATAAAGGAAACTTTCACACAGATTAAATTAGATTACCTGGGCTAAATACCTATCACAATGCCTGACCTGACTTTTTTCTTTTTTTTAGTGATGGGGTCTTGCTATGTTGCCCGGGCTGGCTTTGAACTCCTGGGCTCAAGGGATCCTCCTGCTTCAGCCTCCCAAGTAGGTGGAAGCACAAGCATGCACCGCTAGGCCTGGCTACAATGTCTGACATTTGGAAGGAAGATATTAAGACTCAGAAAAAGGTCAAAGTGTCAACTGCTGAAAAATGTCCAAATGGGTTGATGAAAAGGACATCGGATTTAACTACAAGGTGGACTTGGTGACTTCTGAAAGCAGAATTTGAATGAAAAGACTAGAAGAGGCTGTGTAGATACCCAAATTGAAGGGATAGTGACCGTAATAATTGCCTACAAGACAATAGTTCTGATAAACGTTTCAAATAGTATAATTTAATGCTTACCTGTACTTTCTGAAATTTTTAGCAATAATTCAAACATTGTGTTTGTGTCCTGCATAAAATTCCGGTTTACCCAATACACACACACACACACACACACACACACACACAAATGTAACATCTAATACCATTCTATTTTATTCTTATGTGGTTATGGTGTTAATTTCAGAAGGCTTATTTGGTAAAATGTTCTCAGCTACTTACAGAACCAATTGCATGTACAGATATTTTATAATAATGCATTATGCAACATGTTTTATTTTTATTTCACCTCATTTAACCAGTGAAGGTTATTTGTCAAATGTATCTGTTTCCAAAATTATTTATCTATCCAAGACACCCTGCAGACTGAGCATTTGACACGAGATGCCCTTGATATGAGTTCAGACTATAGAAGTCACCCCCAGGGCCTGCAGTGAGAGCTAGCTCTTCAGTCCTTGAGGTGAAACCTGATCAGAGTAAAGATCACTTTAAAAATCAGTTATCCCAAGGGAAAGATTTCCCCACATAATTCTAAAACATTTCTTTATGCCCCATCAGTATTTAAATGCTGTAGTTTATGAGCTGTATTTCCAGGTAATAACAAACAAGCCGCCAACTCGGAATTTATTTTAACTGGCTCTTGCTGCATACTGATAATTAGTGCTCACAAGTGATCCTGGGACCATGCAGAAGATGGCAGTACCTTCTGAAGCATCAAAGAAAGATACCCAGTAGAGTTATAGTCTTGCAGGGACCTCAGTGCACACTGATTCTTTGATAATGAATAGTTTGGGTTACTCTGCTACACTATTCCTTAGCCATGTCTACATAAAATAATGTACAAATATGTACTCGTGAACATTCCTTAAAGTTACCTAATAGCGCTTAAGAACTGCAATGTCTCTGATTTTTCTTTCTTTTAGTGGATATCTGTGGGAACATTGCTATTAGGGCCTGTGAGGAAAGAGTCAGCATTATAATTACAGGAAAGCAGAGGGTTTTATATTTTCATACTATCATATCCAAAGAATTTGTTTTGTTTTTAAGGTAAGGAAAAAAGAGAGGGGACATTCTCTGTTCTTCAACATAAATTTACATCTCCAATAGCCCTTCTCTCTTGCACCTCTCTAAAATGAAGGCAGTGTGTTTTCATCTGCAGATATGCCCAGAACTCAGGAGATTTCCACCTGCTCTCTCAATAATACTAGGTCTGTGTGCTGAGTGATGCCAGACTGGCTGCCTATGTCTTCATTAGTTTAATTTATTCTTCCTTAGAATGGAACAAATACCAATGATCTCTGCATTCATCAGGACAACATTGAACAAAATTAATTAAGTAGCCATTTTAGACATATTCATAAAGATTGAGAAGGGATATAAAAATAATTTTTTTTTTGGTGAAGGACAGAGATGAAGGAGATTATTGAAGGGCTACTGCATTTAGGAAGTACAGAAGTACAGCGTGCAATGAGCTACGTGGAGGGAAAAAGGGGCTATTTTTATTTTCATTGTTTTGATTTTTAGTGTAAGAATGAAATGTGCCAATGAAGTAAAAAATCATAGTTGCCAGGAAAACCAAGTTCTTTGTATTTCATATTTTGTCTTAGAATCTTATATTGGGAGTGATTACCAAGATCAGAAATATTTGTTGAATGAATAAGTGATCTCCCAGCACTTCGTCAAAAGCAAATTAGGAAGACTGATTTGCCATCAGTATCAGAATTCCCAAGGTTTTCTATCTTCCTATCTCTGAATGGATCAGACACAATGGTGACACAGATCACACTGTCCTCTCTATACTGTTGACCTTGCTTCTGATCCAGGAAGTCTGTGATTCCCACTGAGTCTACAGTTTTGAAAAGATGGGCAGTCATTCCAACACCTAACAGGAGTCCACAAATCACACCATCTCCATGTTTTCACGTGAATGGGAAAAGAGTGGGAAGAGAATAAGAGGTATGCTGGTGATAACAGGATAGGCCCAGTAGAGAGCCCTGAGATCAGGAATCTGAACAGACTTGCAGGGTTAGCAGAAAGGGCTATGTAGGTCAGAAACCAGAGGCTTGATGTCGAAAGAAAGAGAGGATAGGACCTATTTATAGAAAGTAGAAAAGCCAAACTGAAGTCAGTATCTGACTGCCTCTTCATAGGCTTAGCCATTTTCCAAACTGGGCTGATACTGGCCCATTTAAGGGTGAGCAGAGTAGTGAAGTAATTCCAGCCAATCCCTGGAAAACGGATTGTTAGCAGAGCATGCCAACAGTTTTGGTGAGTTCTGTTCTGGGTCAGTAAACAGTACTTAAGAATATTAAAGGTAGAGTGACCAACTGCCCCAGTTTTCCCTGAACTGAAGGTTTCCTGAAATGTAGGACTTTCAGCGCTAAAACCAGGATAGTTCTGGGTAAACCTGAATAGTCAGTTGCCCTAATTAGGGGTCACAGCAAGACTGGATTCATTTATTTATTTATTTATTTTTGTCGAACACTTACTGAGATCCTACACTGTGCCAAGTACTACACTAAGCCTTTATAAAACAAAAAGTTCCTCGAGAAGCTTGCAATATGGTGGTTGAGTAAGGCATTGACTAAATAACACAAATGCTGTAGTGCACCCTGCAGTGGACCCCTTCAGGACTGAGGCCCTTCCTTCCCTAACTGGTGGGAGTGTTGCCTACTAATGGCTCACTGCTGAGTCTGTTCTAGTAATCACCCTCTACTGAAGAAAGCTTTCCTGCTCAAGGTTGTATCTCCTACCTGGAAAGTCCTGATGCAGTGACGGCCAATGTGAGTTACAAAGGTCCAGTCCTCCTGTTCCATTCCAGGCAACTTCAAGGGCCATTCTAGCTCCGGTGCACCCTATTGGCTCTTGAGATGCCTGCTTCAACTGCATCACAGTTCAACTCCTCCTTGTGCCTCTCACACACATTGATTGTTCCTAGGATTCCTCACCAACATACCTCTTATAAACAAACTTCAGAGTCCCAGAGTCAGTCCCCAGGGAAGCCAACCTATGACCAACGTCTAACATTGCAACTGTGCCAGGTGCTCAGAGGGAAAGGTGCCTAGCACTGTGGGAGCCTAAGAGAGAAAGAGATCTGACCTAATTAGCAGATCATGAGTGAACAGGAATTAACTAGGCAAACAAGAAAGGCAACGTGTTCTAGCCACAGCCAATGGCATGAACAATGGCCCTGTAGTGGAGAAGACCATTATGGTGATGAGGAGGGACCGAATGTGACCCAAGCATTGACAGTAATAGGAGCAGGCAGGCTAAAAGCTAAGGCGACAGAGGCAGCCCACCAGGTCAAGGGATGGAGGATTGTCTATATCCTAAGAGCAATGAGAGGCCAGTGAAGGGTTTTAGGCAGGGGAGTAACAGGACCCTACAGATCCCCAAGTGTAGGGGATGAAATTTGCAAGATGCCACAGTTATCTTAGAGCCAGTAGCAAGCAAGGATGATAGAATGATGGACACTGACCCAGGTCTTATGCACCAACCCCCTCCTCCAGCCACTCCCCCAACACCTAGGGCCAGTATCAGCCCAGTTTGGAACATGGCTAAGCCTATAAGCAGGGGGTCAAAGAGCTTCTGCCAAATCAATTAAAGCCTGGAAGGAAAGAGCCAGCGTGATAATTACAGGAAAACAGGATTTTACATTTTATACCATCATATCCAAAGAATGTGTTTTGTTTTTAAGGTAAAGAAAAGAGATGGGGGTGGGGGAATTCTCTATTCTTTGACATAAATTGACACCTCCAATAGCCCTTCTCTTGTCACCTGTCTCTTTTGCTTTGCTATTCCCTCTCACCCTTCATTTCTTCAATTAATATTTATTTTGTGAAAGTTATATGCCAATTACGGGCTGATGAGCCTCTGAGGTCCTACCCTTCATGGCGTGAAGCTGCTTTGCCTATTCCCCTGACACCCCATGTAGGGCCACTGCAGAGCTCATGAGCAGGTCTTCCATGGTTTCTCTGCAGCCTCAGGGCTGGGAGCCTCACAAAACATTTTCCTCTTCTGGATGGTGCTCAGGCACGTGCAGTCTGAGTGGACATCACTACTGGTTCCAGTAAATTTTGAATGAGAAAGAGAGCCGAGTGCACTGCGGGTGGGTACAAGGCCTGTTAAATCATCCTGAGCTTGAAAACTCATAATGTGATCCCTGAGACATTGCCTCTAGAGCCCATCACTTTGCGGGTACATAGATGTTTGGGACCTTTTCCAAACCCTCCCTGTGTCAAAAAACTGTGCTGAGATCCCTTACCCAGGGAAGCAGAAAACCTTGTAAAGAGAGGGCTATTGTGTGTGTGTGTCTGTGTGTGTGTGTCTGTGTATGTGTGTGTGTGTGTGTGTGAGTGACAGAGTCTTGCTCTATCTCCCAGGCCGGAGTGTAGCAGCACAATCTTTGCTCACTGCAATCTCCACCTCCCGGCTTCAAGCAATTCTCGTGCCTCACCCTCCCAAGTAGCTGGAATTACAGGCTCCCGCCCCCAAGCCTGGCTAATTTTTGCATTTTTAATAGAGAGGGGGTTTCACCATGTTGGCCAGGCTGGTCTCAAACTCCTGACCTCAGGTAGTCCGCCCCCTCAGCCTCCTAAAGTGCTGGGATTATAGGCATGAGCCACTGCGCCAGGATGAGAAGGCTATTAAGTGAGAAGAAAGGTAAAGTAAGTTTGCCATTGAACGTTTTGCTAAGAGTACTTTCCACAGAGATGAGTGAAATTGACTTTCTGTTTCTGAAGGGAAAGAGCTGGGAACTTTTACCATTTTGGGTCTGGAAAGATCTTAGTCCTCCTGAGAGAAGAGAGGTGTGTCAGATTGGGGCATGTAGATGTCAGAGAGACAAAATTGTAGAAAGAAATGCAGGAGCAAAGGATGGTGTGGTTAAAAAATAAGTAGGAACGTTTTTCTGGACCCAACCCTGTCAGTATTTAATTGTTCTCATCCTGATATTGCATTTGTTTCTGTGATTTTTTTTCTAGCCATCACCAAGGAGGTTGCAAAGCAACTCACAAGTATTCGATTTTCAGGTATGAAACAATTGTAACTTAGGAAACCAAGACAAAAACAAATAAACAATAAAGCAAGAAAATATGTTGTCCAAAATACAATTAGTGACATCAATAAGCAGAACCAAGTTTTCTGATTGACATCTGGTCATCCTCTATATAGCACTTGACTTGTCACCTGGCTGATAAAAATAATGTGCAGATGAAGAATTATTTGTTGTCCAAATCACAATTAAAATTGAAGCCATATTACATCACAGAATGCAACCTTTATTATATGAGAATAAGAAAAACAACCTCAGGTCTAGGTCTCCTTGTGGATGGTAAGTACGTACTTCACATACACTTTATTTAAATTAATGCCCACAGGCTGGGTGCAGTGGCTCACACCTGTAATCCCAGCACTTTGGGAGGCCGAGACATGCAGATCACCTGAGGTCAGGGGTTTGAGATCAGCCTGGCCAACATGGAGAAACCCTGTCTCTACTAAAAGTAACAAAAATTAGCTGAGCGTAGTGACACATACCCGTAATCCCAGCTACTCAGGAGGCTGAGGCAGGAGAATCGCTGGAACCTGGGAGGTGGAGGTTACAGTGAGCTGAGATTGTTCCACTGCACTCCAGCCAGGGTGACAGAGTGAGACTCCGCCTCAAAATTAATTAATTAATGCCCACAATCTTTCCATGAGCTAAGTCATTGTCATTATCTCAGAGGTAAAGGCAAAAACGTTCCAAAAAACATAATATGTATTTAGTTTTATCCATAGAGATAAACGCTTGTGTGGTACGGGCTTGTTCTGACGTGTTTAGAGTAAGCAACATTTTTCTTGAGAGCTGCTTTCCTTTGGCATCCTTGACCATGTGGCCATCTCCAGGCTGAAGAAACAGAATCTGACTTTTTAGATCCTCCATTCAGCTACTTCCAACCAACTGCATGAAAAAGCTGTCTCCTTTTGTTCTCTTCAAGTGAGGCATTATTTTATTTCTCTGAGCAGCTCTCTCACCTCGTTACCCCTCATACTTCTTTACAACAATATACTTCGCAATAAAATACAATTAAAACATCATTTAAGTGCTCCTACAGTAGGTCTCTCAGCCTCTTTAAATGGATGCTTTCTTTGGTAAAATTAAAAAATGCATGCCTTTTACTAATTAATTTTTTTTTTTTTTTTTTGAGACGTAGTCTTGCTTTGTCGCCAGGCTGGAGTGCAGTGGCGTGATCTCAGCTCACTGCAACCTCCGCCTCCCGAGTTCAAGCAATTCCCATGCCTCAGCCTCCAAAGTAGCTGGGATTACAGGCATGTGCCACCATGCCCAGCTAATTTTTTCTATTTTAGTAGAGACGGGGTTTCACCATGATGGCCAAGATGGTCTCAATCTCTTGACCCAGTGATCTGCCTGCCTCAGCCTCCCAAAGTGCTGGGATTACAGGTATGAGCCACTGCACCTGGCTAAAAATGCATGCCTTTTAAAGTGCAACTTGAAGTTCAAACTGTATTATCAGGTCTAAAGATGAATAAGAGCAATGGGGCAGAGAGCATGTTTGCTTCCCAGCCACAGAATCTTCTATGAGATTCCAATATCCTGCCAAGGGGAAGAGATGTTTTCTCAACACCACAACCCGCTGCTTCACCCCACTTTAGTGAATTCTGAGGAGTACACTTTTCCACAGGGCATTCAAGGAGTGTTTATTGTCACAGTTTTCTATTTTTTTAAAAAAGAACTTCAGATGTGGCAGGAAGGAAGGCTTAAGGTTCCATCTGTCAGCTCCTGAAACCGCATCATTTCTATTCTAGGACTAGACTTGGAATGGTTATGGCAGCTGCCAAAGAGTGTTTGATAAGGGGAGCCTATAACCTCAGCTCCTTAATAGCCTGGAAAGCCTGGGGTCTTGGAAGCTGTGAACTCACTTTGTTAGCTAACTGAGGGGACTCCAAACACTGCCTGGTCACCTCAGATATTTCTGCAATCCAGAGATGGGTGCTACTGGATTGTCCCCCTGATTAACTCTGTTCCTGACTCAAGCCAAAGGGGTCTAACGTGGGGGAGAATCTCATTAATATTATGAAGACCCAGGGAACGTTTTGGGAATGATGTGCAGACAATATCTGGATATGGAACATGCTTGTGATGTGGCTACAATAACTTAAAAGCTTAAATGTGGAGGAGATGTTGCAGAGCAAAGTCTTTTGAAATGTCAGGGGGCTCCCTCCCCATGACTTCTGTCTACTCCTCCACAGTGTTGGCTTCTAGTTAAAGAGCTCATTAACCATATATTTGATTTCTCAAACATGAATAAATCCACTTAGCAGCTTGCTTCCTCAAAACCTTTGTTGTAACTTTCTTTTCTCAAATGTAGACTGTCTCCTCACCTACTGAGAAGTTGTGACACTTTCATAATGAGAAGGGTGACTTAAATTTAGAATGAGGCACATTCTTAAGATACAGCGGATTCAATTCAGGCTTTGCCACAAGCTCCATGGGTGGTCTCACTATTTAATTTTTATTTTCCTCATTTCCAGATTTTTTTTCCCCACTGTTTTCTTTGTTATGAACTTTCACAGTCAATTGAGAATTCTGCATCCAGGAACAAAAATTTTATAGAAGTACAATCATCCCTGGGTATACTCGGAGAAATGGGTCTGTGCAGTTCAAAACTGCTCTTTGAACAACAAAGTGCAACTGTACTTTTCCCTCTATTCTTCCTGCTAATTACCACCCTGGATGTTAAATATGAAATAAACATAAGAAGACGTCTTAGAAGTGGAGAGAGGAATGCAGACCAGCTATGGAAATCAGGGTCCAAGGAAGACCCATCAAGCAAACACCACAGAAAAAACTATGGTCCTACAGTGTCCATGATAGCAAAGACTGAGTGGGGAGCCTAGACTTTGACCCTCATTAGGCTGTAATGAGGTACCCCAATGTCCCTGTCTGGGTGGTATCAGAGAAGGCCAAATAGAGAGCTGGAAACTACTCACCATGTGGTAATGAGTCTCCACTTTTACCCGAGTCTACCTCCATACACACACCGTGTCAGTGCAACCTGACTTCAACTCCAGAGGCATCTTTTCCCCCTGCTGTGATGAAGTCAGAGAAGACCTAGTAGAAAGTCAGGACTTTCAACACTGCCCAGTGGTAATGGGACCAATCCCACCACAATGTCAGTGGGGAGCCATAATTCTCAGCCTCCACTAGCAGTAACAACCTCTTCCCCTGGGGAAGTGATGTCAGACATAGCCAACTAAAACAGAAGGTTTAAATAAGATGCAGTTTCATGACATAATATTAAAAAAAATCATACCAAACGCCAGGAAGATCTCAAACAGAATGAAAAAGACAATCAATAGATGCCAACACCAACAAAACAGATGTTAGAATTGTCTGAGAAGGATGTTAAAGCAGCCACTAATTCAAAGTTTTGATGAGCAGTTATGAACATGCCTGGTCATAACTGAAAATGAAAAATAAAAAGTCTTAACCAAGGAGGAAACTGCCTCAACCTGATAAAGAGCATCTATAATAAGCCTACAACTAACAGTATACCTAATGATAAAAGACTGAAAGCTTTCCTCCTAAGAGGAGAAACAAAGCAAGGTGTCTGCTCTCACTGATTTTATTCATCATAGTACTGAAAACTCTAGCCAGTGCAATAAGGCAAGAAAAGGAAAGTAAATTCATACATATACAAAAGGAAGAAATAAACTGTTCATATTTGAAGATGACATGAATGTCTGCATAGAAAATCCAAAGATCACAAATGACCTAGAATCTTCAAACAAAAGAACAAATTTGAGCCCTTGTCTTACCCCATATACTAAAATTAACTCAAAGTGGATCAATCTAAGTCCAAGAGTTAAAATTATAAAACTCTTAGAGGAAAACACAGGGGAAAATCTTCATGACATTGAATTTGGCAATAATTTCTTGGATATGACACCAAAAGCATAAGCAACATAATAAATACATAGGTAAATTAAACTTTATCAAATTTCAAAACTTCTGTGCATCAAAGGACACTATCAAGAGAGTGAAAAGACAACCCAGAGAATGGCAGAAAATATTTGCAAATGACATATCTGATAAGAAATTAATTATTCAGAATATATTTAAAAACTCCTACAACTCAATTACAGAAATATTACAAACAATCCAGTAAAAAGGGAAATGCAGTTAAAACCACAATGAGATACCACGTTACTTTTATTATGATGGCTATTATTTAAAAAAACAGAAAATAATAAATATTGGTGAAGATGTGAGGAAATTGGAACTCTTAATGGGAATATAAGACAATGTAGCTACTGTGGAAAACATTATGGCAGGTCCTCAAAAAATTAAACATAGAATTACCATATGTTGCAACAATTCCACTTCTGGGTGTATATCCACAAGAATTGATAGCAGGGACTCCAGGAGACAGTTGCATACCCATAATCATAGCAGCATTATTCACAGTAGCCAAAAGGTGGAAACAACCCAAATGCCCATCAACAGATGAACCACTAAACAAAATGTGGTATATCCCTACAGTGGAATATTATTTAAGTTTAAAAAAGGATGAAATTCTGACACATGCTATGACATAGGCGAACCTTGAAGACATCATGCTAAGTGAAATAAACCAGTTACAAAAGGACAAACACTGTATGATTCCACTTATATGAGGTACCTGGGATGGTTAAATTTATAGAGATAAAAGGTAGGATGGTAACTACCAAGGGCTGGGGTGAGGGCAGAATGGGGAGTTATTGTTTAATGGGCCCAGAGTTTCATTTTAGGGTGATGCAAAAGGTCTGCAGATGGATAGAGATGATGGTTGCATAAGATATTTATGTACTTAATACAACTGATTTGTAAACTTAATGATTATAATGATGAAATTTATCTCATGTATATTTTATCACAATAAAAAAACTAATGAGTGAGCTCAGCAAAGTCATAGGTTACAAAATAAACTTACAAAAATCAATTTTATTTCTATATATTAGGAGTGAACACATAGACAAAATTTTTAAACAATACCATTTACAATTGTTCAAAATATAAAACGTAAGTGTATAAGGCTTCTTTTGTTATATATGTATAACAAAACATGTATAAGGCTTCTCTGCTGAAAACTGAAAACCATGATGAAATAAATTAAAGACAATAGCTATAAACTGAGAGATATACCATATTCATTGATTGGAAGATCAACATAATAGTAAAGATGTCAGGTCTTCCCTACATTGACACAAAAATTTAAAACAAATTCTATCAAAATTCTAGCAACATATTTTGTAAATATAGATAATATTATCCTAAAATATATATGGAAATAAAAAGAAACTAGAATAGCTTTAAAATATTTTGAATGTGAATAAAGTGGGAAGAATTCTACCTTATTGTAGGATTTATTATCTAGCTAATCAAGAGGGATAGATACAGTGATCAATAAAACAGAACAGAGAATCCAGAAATAAACTCATACAAAGATGCCAAATTGACTTTTGACAAACTTATAGGAAGAACTCAGCAGAGGAAAGATAGGTTTTTAAACAAATAGAGCTGGAGCAATTGACATTTATAGAGAAAACAACAAAAACAGATAAATCTTGACCTTAAGCTAAATCTTATACATGGACTCAAAATGGATTATAGACTTAAGTGTAAAACATAAATAATGCATTTAGAAAAATAATTTTTAAAAGATACTTGGGATCTAGGCTAGGCAAAGCGTTCTTAAATTCAACCTCAAAAGCATGATTGATCCATAAAATTTAAAAATATTGATAAATTAGATTTTATCAAAGTAAAAAATTTTGCTCTATGAAAGACTGCTAAGAGGTGTCTCTTTTTCATATACAACATTAGAAGGAAATGTGCACACATTTAAATAGAACAGACAAAAGTGGAGTTGAAGATTTTTATACAGGGAAAATGGGTGTGAGACTCAAAGAAAAGAGCCCTTTATTTATTATACATCCCAGCTTCCCTAAGAGTTCCATAAAGGATCTTTGCAGAAACTCTAGAGCCCTAGAAAGAAAAGGTAGAAAACCTCAGTATGGGGAGAGAGTAAATAAAGTGGTGATGTATTCGTCTGTTCTCACACTGCTACAAAGGAATACAGACTAATTTATAAAGGAAAGAGGTTTAATTGACTCACAGCTCCGCAAGGCTGGTGAGGCCTCAGGAAACACAATCATGGTGGAAGGGGAAGCAACCACGTCCTTCTTCACAAGGTGGCAGGACACAGAAGTGCAAGCAGTGGAAATGACAGACGCGTATAAAACCATCAGATCTCGTGAGAACTTACGGTCTTGAGAACAGCATGGCGGAAACCGTCCCCATGATCCAAACACCTCCCTCCAGGTCTCTCCCTAAATACGTGGGGATTATGGCGATTACAGTTCAAGATGAGATTTGGATGATGACACAAGGCCTAACCACATCAGGTGGAAAGGCAGGATTGTACAGAAACATTAGAAATGAAGATATATAAAAAGTAGGTGTGATCATAATCGATACAATTAATTCAACTGTTAAAACACATCAATTCTTTAGCATTGGAAAACAACTCTTCACGAATATTTTCACATTCCTGCCCAGTCAAAACCTAGTGAGCAAAAATTTCTGGCAACATGGGTTAAAGCATGATTGAATGGCAAATGTGCCTTAGAAGTTAGACATTGTATATTTCCCTGGCGGAATGTAAAGTCTTGTCTTCTCTGGAGACATCTGCTAGGGACATTCCTCTTCTCTCTCCAGAGAGTATTTATTTACCTTCCATAGCGGAAATCTTTTTCTCGCTCTTCCCCACACCCTGGAGGAAAGGAAGGGCAGATGTGTCAGTCACCTACAGAAGCTCAGAGTTTAATAATTTTGAAGTTCGGCCGGGCGCAGTGGCTCACGCCTGTAGTCCCAGCACTTTGGGAGGCCGAGGCGGGTGGATCACGAGGTCAGGAGATCGAGACCATCCTGGCTAACACGGTGAAACCCTCTCTCTACTAAAAAAAATACAAAAAAAGTTAGCGGGGCGTGGTGGCGGGCGCCTGTAGTCCCAGCTACTCAGGAGGCTGAGGCAGGAGAACGGCATGAACCCGGGAGGTGGAGCTTGCAGTGAGCCGAGATCACGCCACTGCACTCCAGGCTGGGCGACCGAGCGAGACTCCGTCTCAAAAATAATAATAATAATAACAATAATAATAATAATTTTAGAGTTCCTCTTCTGTGCTGTATCCCCTGAACATGCAAGTACATCTGGTCCTCAACCTGCCATCCCCTTGGTCAATGGGGCATGAGGAACAATGCTATGAAGGTGCTCTGTGAGCAATAGTCTGTTCTTTGATGCAGACACTTCGTGTTTCCTGTCTAAATAAAGATAGAGATAAAAACTTATCTTGTAAGACAAGTCTTACTTTCCGACAGCAATCCTATTTTTTAACATTTCAAAGGTTGAGAGTGCATGTTAAACTTCTCTACCAGGTTGCAGGTTCTCATTGATTATGCACAAACTGAAATCTACTTACTGCAGACCTTCTTCTACCTTCCTCTCATTTCTTTGGAGCACTGGCACACTAATCTCTGACTTATCCCACACAACAGATCTGCTCCTTTAAAAAGTCCTATTATTGATACACAGCTATTTGATTAGGGGATCCTTGCATTCCTATAGAAATTGCTTAGTGCTCAAAAAAGCCATAATTTATATTATTTTGTTTATTCCTTCAAGATATTTGGGGAAAATACAAGTATGTTATTGGAGGTGGAAGAAACCTGCCCTGTAAAGACTGTATATATTACTACGGAAGAGCGAATGCAGGGATTAATAAATGGGTCTTAGACTACATGTTCATCTGTCTAATTTTAAATTTACTGCTACTTCAGGTTCTATTTACTTTCTTCTTTATTTTCTGCCATTATTGGCACCAGCTCAGTGCCCCTTTGTCCTGACTGCAATCAGCTGCTGTTCTAATAGCCTACTCCTATTCCAGTGCCAGCTTTCACCTCGCTGTCTGTGCTAGTGCCAGCCCTGTCCCTGCTGTTTCTAATTTTCTCTTCCCCCCGCCTCCTTTCTACCCCACCACCTGCTATGTACCCACATCATAATCATTTCTAGATTCTTTCATTGTTTCAAAGCTGCTCCCTTGAGTCATGCTGTTCAACTTCAATATTCTCTCTTAACCCCTTCTCCCACAGGGATTGGCTACATCTCACACTATGTCCTTCTTTTTTGTTTTGCCCAGGTGAATTTTAATATTTTTCTGTTAGATGATTCATCAAACCACTAAACAGGAGCCCTTTCTCCTTATTTCTTGTGTCCAGCAAAGGTGAGCTGAATATACACCAACACAGGCAGGATACATGGTGAGCAGAAGCATCTCAATGTTAGGTTCACAACGAATGAAATACTGAAAATGGGGATTGGAAATTAATATTTGTGTTATCAACAAATATGTATTGAGTTCCTACAATGCAGCATACACAGTTTTAGGTGCTTGGGACCCAGTAATGAAGAGACAAAATTCTTGTTCTTAGGAAGCTTACATTTAAAGGGATACATACTACAGGCTAGGCTCAGCTTAGATAATGCACATGAGTTATCTAATTAAATCCTCACATGAACCCTATAAGGTGGGTGCCACCCCCAAATAACATTGAGAACCTCTTTTGTTGCCTGTTTGAGTCTTCACTTTGTCATCTGTGACTGGCGGCCAATGCCTCCCTCATAAGATAAATGTCAGGGGAGACATTGATCATTGTTGAGCCCCTACCATAGCCTGGCGGTTTTTTCCAGGTATTTTATAAGCTTTTCCTCATCAGCCCTATGAAATGAATTGGCTTCTGTCAATTTTCAGGTGAAAACTCTAATTATCAGAATAGTAGAATAACTTGTTTAAAGTCACATAGCTACTAAGCAGCAGAGGTGAATTTAAACTCACTCCTTTCCAATTCTGCTGCTAGCTCAGAAATGAGTTCAGGTGGAAGTTATTGTTTGTTGAGTATCCTTCATGTAAAATGTAATATAACACTACTGAGAAATATTTACACTGAAGAAGATAAAGTTCTTGCCATTAATAACAATACAGTCTAGTGGGGGTGAAACGTTTCATCCCAACTGTTATAATTAAAATGATTTGCTAGACTGCAGAAAGGTGGGACACAGTCCAGGTGAGTTGATTTAGGACACATGGAGATTTGTCTTCCACCTTGGGGCTGACGCATATTGGTTTGGAGCCTTTGGGACACATTTAAAAGTTGATGGCCAAGAGACAATGAGGGGCATGGCTGTAGATTCCAGGTATGAGACCCAGCAAATCTGTGATTATGGGAAATGAAGCTATGGAGTGATGGAATTGTCCCAGACGGGGTTGCAGAATAGTAAGGAATCTGGCCCAGACAGAAGAACCCAAGGACACCAATATTTAAGGCAGTGGTCCTCAAATTTCACTGTGCATAGCAGTTGCCTAGAGCCTGGCACAGTGGCTCATGCCTATAGTCCCAGCAACTCAAGAGACTGAGACAGAGGATTGCTTGAGGCCAGGAGTTTGAGGCTGCAGTGTGCTGTGATGGTGTCAGTGCACTCCAGCCTGGGTGACAGAGCGAGACTCCATTTCTGAAAAAAAAAAAATTAAAATGAAATAAGTTTTTTTAAAAAGTTACCTAGGACAGTGTTTCCTAGTCTTTTTCACCTCATGATATTAACAGAAATGATCCTGCGGGTAAGGTACCTGAAAGAAATGAATGAGGCCGTTCATGCAGGAAGACAATCAGCCCAAGGCCTGTGGCTTTCTTTGCCACAAACCACTAGAAAGCTGAGGGTGTCTATTCTTCTTTAATTCATTTGTGGCAAAACCATCGGGAAGTTCTTACCTAAAAAAAGTCGGCTAAAAATTCAGATTCTCGGGCTATCTTCTCAGCAATTCTGGTTTCGTGAGTCCAGGACGCTACATTTTTAATTAGCCCTGAAAGTGATTTTGATCCAGATAGAATGAGGATCTTTCTTTAAGAAACCTGTTTTTAATAGCTTTAAAACAAAATTAAATTTTAAGAAAAGCAATGCATAATAATCAAACATTATAACTGTGTATCTACTTGGTGACATAACCTCATAAAGAAGAACCACTTCAAGAAAATTTAAAACATATCAATATTATTGTTCTTACCTAGTAAAATATTCTCTATGGAAAAAAGTGTACCCCCAATAAGGAAATATTAAAGTGCTTGTAGATATTACCATATAATGCTGATGGTACTGTTTTCCTGAGACTCTTATATGTGTATTGTGGGATAATCAAATGAGTAATTACAATGGTGTCACTGAGAAATGAGTCTTCTGGCAATGCTGAAAGAAAGGAAAGACGTGAGATTGATCAGGTTAATAGGCATGCTTAGCACCCAGAATGTTGCATCTAAATACATTTCTCACTGAATTGTTCCAGAGCTCTTTGGAGAACTGGCTGTTTCCCAGTATGGGACAGGAAATTATAATCCTGGAACATTTTGTCACAAAAAGGATACCATCAAAGACAACTAGAGTCATGTCAAAGTGACCCAGAAATCAACATGAATACGCTGCCACAAGCCAAAGGCAGGAAAATTTGATTATTAATCGGAATAACTGCAAGGGATTGAAACAGATTGACTACGTTTAATCCCTGAGCTCATAAAATCATCAATAATATTTTTAAAAGTCTTTTGAAATCTTTAGATAATACTAGGGTACTACTTTTATTATTTTGAATACTAGTTTAAAGAGAAAGTATCAGTAGGTTATCCTGTTTTTCCTATACAATCATAACTCAGGACAACCAAATACATGATGAAAAAAGTTTCTCTTTTGGAATAATTCCAGAAAAGAAATTTATTTAATGATTGGAGTAGATTACCATATTCAGTGGCTGCTAGCATCACAAAAGGAGAGAAAACCAGATGGGTACCTTCTGATGGAACTTCACAAAATCACCTATGAAGGAATCTTTTTATAATTCCACCTAAATCTGATCAAACCTCTAGCTATAACCAATAATTTCTAGAAAATACAAGGAACAGGGATGCATGTTAAATGATGCCAAAAGGACGCCTTCACCAAATTGCAGACCCCGTGAACTTTATAAGACAAATGACCCAGAGTTTTCAACTGAATCAAGATAAAATACAAGGAGAGGCAGGGAATATAGTAGGACAGCCTATAAATTAAAATACTTAAGGGACGTGTCAATGAATCTTTATCTCTGTATCTTATTTAGATTTCAATTCAATGAAATTAATTTTTAAAAATCTACAAGAGAAGAAATTGTGAAAACAGGATTGTTATTAGACCGATATTAAGGAATTATAACAACTACATTTGACGAGATTATAATATTGTGATTATCTTTTCTTTGAAAGAAATTTTCACTATATAGTGAGAGAGATCTATATATTCCCACATATATTTGATGAAATATTTGCAGGTTAAATAATACAATGTCTGGGATTTGATCCAAGTCAGGGAGCGGGGAGAAAATGGATGAAGTATGGAAAAAGTAATATGAGTGTGTATTGCACTGATAAGAGGCAGTCATGTGTACACCTAGTTCATTATACTGTTTTCTTCACTTTTATGTATGCTTGAAAATCTACCCCTCAAAAGTTAAGATATAAAAAATAAAGAAAGAAACATGATTCTTTCTTGATTCAGGGCCAGCAGGAAAAAGAGGAATGTTAATTCTCTGTAAAGCGGTGTCCAAAAAAGGAAAAAGAACTAGAAAAGCGTGAAAGGAACTAGAAAAGCGTGAAAGGAAAGAACTAGAAAATTGTGAAAGCCAAGCAAACAGTGTTCCAGAAAAGGAGATGGCGAGTCATGAGTGCTGTCGAGAAGTCAGGGAATATGCAAACTTAGAAATGTGCTTTCTGTTACCAGCAAGAGGCAGTGACTACAGCTTTCAGAAGCTCAAAGAAGCAGTGCTCACTACACAGGAAGAAGAGAGCTGCGGGCAGGGTGGTGGGGAGCGGGCTTCCTATGGTTAAATCAAGGGCTGTGCCTTGACTGTTTTTAAAGATGGAAGGCACTTGAACAAGTTAAACCAGTGAGAAGAAACCAGTAGAGGGGAAGTGATTATAATACATGAGAAAGATGGGGCAATCTGAGAGAGAGAAGTCTGTGAGAGGATGAGGAATGGGGAGAGTCGGGAGGGGTAATGCTACTTAGTCCAAAAAATAGCTGTCCTCATTTTAGGAGGGCCATTCAATGCTGCACTTCCCCAAATGAGTCATCATCAGAATCACTAGGGAGCTTAGAGAAATCCAATTTCTCCTCTTCCTCCCACCTTGAAGATTCTAACTTTATATATTTGGAGATTTCAATAAAATAAAAATACAGTAACTGTATTATTTAAAGCCCTCTGAAGAAGTCTGCTAATTAGCCAGGCTTTCGGACTATTGACTTTAATGAGCATTGAATTCATGAAAAAAGTACTTTTTCTTCGTCTTTCTTAGAAAAGAGACATTCAGACTCTTGGAGTGAAAACAGTATGTTCTGGGTCTGAGTACCTGGGGGAGGAGAACAGGCTCAGTTAATCTTTGTTCAAACAACACTTAAATACCAAGATTGATCTGTTTCCAAAACATAGCAACAGTCTTTTTTATTGTGGGGCACAATGATCCTGAGCATGCTTGTATTTTGTCATTTATGGTTGTGGGAGTATGGGAGATTAGAAAAATCCATTAAAGAAAATACAGCATGCAGATGAGGTTATCCTTAATTTCACTACAGAAACCCAAATAGAGCCTGGGGATAGGATAAAGACAACAGGAAAATCAAATAACCAACGGCTTTAACATTTGGAGCAAAGAATCAGGGGTGCAACTGTAGAAATCTGGTTCTAATTCCAGTTCTGCCACTACCTACACATGTCACTAGAGCCTGACACCAGTTTTCTGATCTACACTATTGTGGGTACTAGTTTCAATCCCTAACTGCCTTCTGGGAAGGTCACAGCATGAACAGGACATAACAGATGCAATGGTATTTGGTATAAACATGCTGTGTAGACACAATTATTGTGCTGGTCAATGGCCTCAATGAAAAATTTATCACTCTAAACAACTGGAGAAATTAAGCTGTAAATTTTGAAAGAACTTGGCTTTGTAGATAACATGCCATTTCTATCTACTTCCTGTCAGAATGAAAACGATGGAAAAGCATTTTCTGGCACTTTAACAGTTTACTGATTATGGTGACATAGTATGCATATGACATAAAAATATGTATTAAAAATAATGTTGACCTTATTCTATTTATTCAGCTATTAATTTCAGGGATTTCTGGTTTCCTGATGGATATGGAGCAAAAGTCTTCATAAACCTTGAGTTTTCACTGAATCTTAAGTCTCCTTTTAACCCTCCTTCTCTTAATTGACACTTAACAGATATAAAATATGTCCGAAATTCATATCTTGGCAACCTGAAATCTCTCCTATCTCAGTAAATGGTATCATCACCCATTTTTAATTAAACTAAGACCTCAAGATTTATCCTTTTGCCCCTCCTGAAACCTCATACCTTTTTCTCTGTCATTCACCAACTATAAACATATCAGATTCTTTTCAGTTGCTTAGATAAGCACTAAGCTTGTTTAACATTTCTGGGTGTTTGAACTACTATATTGATGCTAAGGCATGTATTTTAACATATTTTAATATCATGTTATCAAAATGTGTTTTACAATCAATTTTGTAACTTACAATTTACAATTATAATTACAGTTTTTTTTCTTTTAGAGGTACAATAGAGGTGTCTTAAATCCAATAAAAAACCAAAAACAAAATGGCAGTGCCCTCTTCCCCTCTCCAGATCTCCGTGTGGCTGGCTCAGTCCAACAGTCCTTTTTGTTGAGCTCAGCTCACACACCCTCAGTTCAGCTTCATGCTCTGATGCCACCTTACCTGAAGTTCTCCTCCCCTCATCTCATCCCACTACTTGTTTCCTTTATAGCACTTTTGCCACTTAAAAACATCCATTTGCTTGCTTGTTTACTTTCTATTTTCTCTACAGCCTAAAGTTCCTCAAAACAGGAGCTTTGTTTTGTTCTCAGCTACACCCCCAGATATGGTGCATGATCAATGAGTATTTGTTGAAGGAATTGTATGGCAAAGGCATCTCTTCCATAGACATTTATGTGGCCCATCCCACTATTTCAGCAGTGTCTGAGAGGAGCAGCTCCCACCTTATCCTCAATGTTCCCAACCCCAGCCACCCCCCCCCCCACCACAAGCAATCGCTGTTTTAATCTCCACCATCCAGGAAGTGGCAGGACTTCCAGTGTAACAGACAAAGACTGTGAATAGAATTTCTACAGCGAAAGGCATTTGGCAAAAAACCTGCTATTTGAAATGTCTCCAGTCTTAAATCCATCGTTGGGATGAAGGGCAAGTATATTAGTCCATTTTCACACTGCTATAAAGGAATACCAGAGACTGAGTAATTTATAAAGGAAACAGGTTTCATTGACTCACAGTTCCATATGGCTGGGGAGGCCTCAGGAAACTTACAATCACGGTGGAAACGGAAGCAGGCACCTTCTTCACATGGCAGCGGGAGAGAGAAGAGGAAGCAAAGGGGAAAGAGCCTTTCATGAAACCATCAGATCAAATGAGAACTCACTCACTATCATGAGAACAGCATGGGGGAAACCGCCCCCATAATCCAATCACCTCTCAGTAGGTCCCTCCCTAGTGGACCTAGCAGCTGATGGAAGCAGCTTGGAGTTGCATAGTTCCAGGAGGAGGCAATGGTTCCTGTGTATTCTTCACTTTGTCCTTATCTCCACCCTCCATGTAGTCCAAACTGTCTCTCCAACTGATTGTTCTGCAGTGGTCACATATTGCTGTGCAAGGGGCCAGCACTGCTGCAGCTTCCGGTGAGATATTTCAGTTATGTGGAGCATAAGCAAGGGAGATAAAGTAAAACCCCTATGCTCTTGACAGCATTGCACGGGGCTTCCAGAATGTCACAAAGCCAGCTGCTGGCACTGTTCTCAGGAGAAAAAGGACTTTTCTCTGGAATGGCTCTCGTGGTGTAAGGCCTGGTGGCACATTAATAAATCATACACTTACGGTTTAGATTAAGTCATATTTGAATGAGTCATTTCTCTACACAACTCTCCACTCCCTGTGTCAGCAAGGCTGATGGGCAGAGGAGGCTGAATGTTGGCAGGTGGTGTTATGTGATCAAGTGTTTTTACTTTAATGCCTAAGGAAGACTCTGCTAGCCAGGAGCACAATAGTCTGCACTGTTGGCCTTGGCTAATCTAATCTTAGATACCCTGTGTAATTGGGAAAGAAGGAGAACCTCTGCAACGAGTCATCCAGCAACTTGATCCCCTGGTTTGTTTTTCATTTTGTTTTAAGATGGGCTCTAAGGTCAGGAGAATTAAGAAGGTGGATGTCTGGAAGGGGAGACGTTTTGTCCCGGAAAGAGCTGCAGAGATGTTTGCTGGGCCTGACAGCCAGCTGTGGTCAGCCAGAGAGACACATGACAAGTAGAACTCAGGCATCCCTGCCTTGGGAGACCAGGGCCAGGGCTTCTGTGACATTCACTCACTTGGAGTCCCATTGATCCCACTGCCCCTCTGGTAGTAGTCTTGTCTTCAGCCCCGACGAGGACTCCCAGAATTATCCTTGGAAGCTTCCTTCAGTTAGCAATTACTCTGCCTGCTGTCCCGAGACTAGACAATGCCTCCTAACAGGTCACCCCTCTGAGTCCAGCCCCTCCTCACTTCCTGCTCTTTATTAAGAACATTTATTTGTTCCAAAGCTCTATAAAAGGAGGCTTATAATCTTAAGAGTACCCCTAAATCACTAGCTTTTAATGAAGATAAAATTATCTGTACAGAAAGCAGTGTAACATCACCATTCATTCTGCAATTCCAGATTTCTCTATTGTGTTGTCATTAAATCCATATTACTATGCTAATAAATTTAAACATTTTAGAAGGGGCATAGAAGAAAAGGGAAATGTGTCATAAAATTATTAATAACTTCTTTGTCACCTTGGCTACGCAATTTATGGTGATAATCTCCTGACTATAAAAACAGTAGCTGGCCGGGCATGTTGGCTCATGCCTGTAATCCCAGCATCATTTTGGGAGGCTGAGTCAGGAGGATCACTTGAGCCCAGGAGTTTCAGATCAGCTTGGATAACATGGGGAGACCCTGTCTCTACAAAAAATAAACAAAATTAATCAGGCATGGTGGCATATGCCTGTAGTCTCAGCTATTTTGGAGGCTGTGGAGGGAGGATCACTTAAGCCTGGGAGGTGGAAGCTTCCACGAACTGAGTTCATGCCACTGCATTCCAGCCTGGGCAACAGAGGAAGATCCTGTATTTAAAAAAAGGAGAGAGAGCGAGAGAAAAGAACAGTTGTTGCAAAAACTTATCTTAGATACTGACATAATGATAACATCAGGGATGATGACTGAGTTTGCTATGTTTCTATAAAGGAACTAGTTATAGTTGTTATTTGTCAAATTCTACACAACATGTGGTACACAGTCATGGAACTCATGCCTGCCCCTTCTCTTTCTCCTTCCCTCCATTCCTCTCCTTTTCCGGTCCTCTCTTTGTTGCTTCTCTTTTCTATCTTACTTTTTATTACAAAATATGACTTTACTAAGTGCTTGTAAGTTCCTCTAAGTAGGGAAGATACCTTTTTTCCACTTCATAATTGTGGCTACCCGCTGCCATTGACAAAGAGAAAACTTGGCACAGGCCATTCACAGTGGCTCACATCTGTAATCCCAGTACTTTGGGAGGCTGAGGTGGGAGGATTGCTTGAGGCCAGGAGTTCAAGGACGCAGCGAGCCATGATCGAGCCACTGCACACTAGTGTGAGTGACAGAATAAGACGCCATCTCAAAAAAAAGATAAAGAAGAAAATTTGACAATAAGGCATATTTGCATTTACCTATATATTAAAAACTAAACCTATAGAAGAGTATCCAGTGGGAAGAAGCCAATTTTCCTCCATGTTTCCTGACTCTCCTAATATCACTTACCAGAGATAACCATTATTAACTTTAAAATATATATATCCTAATATATTATACATATATGTGTGTATATATACCTATTACATATACATACATATGTGTATATGTATATATAAGAATATATGTATACATATACATACTTTTAATATGTATATGTTAAATATGTGTGTATGTATATGTACACACATAAGGATAGAGATACATATTTGTGTGTTTATATGTATATGTAAGGATACATTTATATATGTGTGTGTACATATAAGGGTAGATATATATTTTAAAGTTAATGATTATTATATAGCACTGATGTTGTTATCTAAAGCTATATTATGGTTAGAGATATATATGTGTATGTATATATAAAGGTAGATACATATTTTAAATTTAATAATGATTTTTATATAGCATTGATGTTTTTATCTAAAGCTATATTTTGGGCTTCTTTCCATTCTTCATAATTGCTGCATAGTGTCATTGTATGGATGTACCATAACATAGGCTGCTACTCCTTTTTTTAAAAAAAAATTTCCTGTTAACGAGTCACTTATGTTCACCATTGAAAACCTGGTAAACATAGGCAAGAATTATAGAGTAAAATGCATCCATGATGGTGTATTACACTTTGGGTCTACTTGATAAGGCTGCCTAATGGAAAGCTGTCTCTAAGAAGACCATTGTCCAGCCCTCGAGAGACAGAGTTTTTGATGAGAGCTTATTTCAGGGGCTCAGATGGGCCTCTAAAATACCATTCCACCTCTGAAATCAGTACAAACTGTATGAGTGACAAATGTTAAAAGAAATTGTTAAAAGGCATATCAGGGGATTGAGTATTTCTTTGGTTTAATCAGTAATAAATTCCCTCCCAAGTACTTGAGGTGGTGGCTTGGGTTTTTCAAAGAAATACTGTGTGGTATAACAAAAAATATATCTGGTCTTTGTGCCTGGTTATCAGCTTGAGCTTCAAAAACCGCTGAGCTTTCCTGACTGACAGGAGTGCTCTTACTATGCTATTGAAGAAACTCCTGATGGGCCCCCTACATTGCTTCAGGATGGGGGCTGGTCCCCAGAAAGATCAGCCACGTTATTAGAAGATTGACACTTTGGACCAGCTTGATTGATTTAATCATTCCTGCCTCAGTAATGAAACCCCAGTAAAAACTCTGGACATTGGGGCCATTTACCTACGTTCCACCTCCAGCACAGACCCCAAAGTCCTGTGTATGTAAACTCTCTTATTTCTGGGGTGTTTAATATGGGTGCGTTATTACATTTCCGCAATAAAACAATCTCTGTGAGGTAACTACACAAAATTATGCTTCCTGTTAGTGTTAAAAAGTATAATGGGAACTAGTAGACCTAGATTCTAGTCTTTTGCTATTAACAAGGCATGTAATCTATATAATTTACTTAATTTGCCTATGCCTTAGTTTTGTCATTCATAATGAAGTGGGGGGGGGGTTGTACAGTGAAAACTGAGGAACAAAATGAAAGAGTGTGAAAAGTGCTTTGAAATATTAAAAAGTCTCATCTTCAGTACTCAGATTAACCTAGCATTGGCTCATTTTGATGGATCTCAGGACATGACAACTCTCTATTATTTGTGTTTGTATTAATCTTTTTCTGAATGTACATCTAGCTAAGGTTAGTGAGTGCTTAGTTTTTGCTAGGTAATTTGCTGTGGAATTTCTTTTGTAATTTTGTCTTACATTTCACAACAGATCTAAAAAATAGACACCCTTATGTTCTCATTTTATACAGAGAAAAATGAAGTTTAGCCCAGAGAAAAGTCAATTTCTCAATGATATGTAACCAGGGAGTGATGGAAACCAAGGTTGTCTGCCTCCAGAGCCCTTGTTCTTGGACACAGTCCTCTACACCTTCCAGCTGATGTTCCAACACACCAGATCTCTGCTCTTGTAAATGCTCAAGGAAGACAGAGAAAAACAAGCTGGTTGCCAATCGTGCTATCCTGATGTTCTTCATTTTCATATTTGTCCCAGCAATAATCTATTATTCACAATATGTTGTCATTTCGCTTTGTTTAAGCACTTGGAAGCTTATTTTTAAGGAGCTTTTCCTTAAGAAGCATTAGTAACCATTTTGGTTACCAAATACCTTTTTTCTCAAGGCATCAAAATTATACTTGATTGCACTCATTTTAATTCATTGCACAGATTACATAATAGTTCATTATCTCCTATTATATCTGAATTCCTCTGCAGAGGCTACGCTCTGTTATTTTCATGGAATGGACTGTATTAAACAGAAAGTCTATCATGTACTTAGTAATTCCTATGCTACCAGCAAAATAAAATCTATAAATCCTATACCTATGTGATCTTAGAAATTACCCTTGATTTGTGAAGGAAATTATATAGCATGAAATTGTTCATCATAAACATTTTTTGACTTGTATATGTCAATGCACTTTCAAACATAATAGGCCAATTTTGAGAGAGCATTAGTTTCCAGATGCTGGCTGAGCATACAATCTGCTGGGGAGAGGTGCTGTGGTACACTCAGTAGATCCACATTCATAGTATTTGCATTGTAGCAATGTCATTTGAAATAATATAATCCTTTTCTATTCTTCTGGGATTATAAATCTTCCCACCACAATTATCAGAAGCAGGAAAGAGAAGTAAAAAGTCATTAAGTTTAAGAAGACGAGGGATTTTCTAGGGCCCTGTACTAGTTAAGGTAATGAAAGCTTCTGTGCAAATAAATCTAAAAATCCAGAGGTTTATACAATAGAAGTTTAAGATGAAGCATTCCAATGTGTGTTGAGTGAGTGGCTTTTCACATAGTGATTCAAGATCTAGGCTCATTCCATTTTGTGACTCCACTTTCATGTAAGGCTGTAGAGTGTTTCATTTCCAACAGAACACAATAGTATTTTAAAGAATATTAAAATTTGTCTTAATGTCAATAGAACTTGAATACTCAGTGGATGGCTTAGGGAGAAAAGAAGGAAAACAAGGGATGCTATTTATGTAATATGAATATTCGATGTCATCAGGCTCTGAAAGCCTGTTATGTTCACCTCCACAGCAGGGATGTATAAAAGTAGAGTGAATCTTCTTTCTGACTGTGGTGGTTAATTTTATGTGTCAACTTCACGGAATTAAGGGATGCCCAGATAGCTAGTGAAACATTATTTCTGGGTGTGTCTGCAAGGGTATTTCTGGAAGGTGTTTTAAAATAAGCATTTGAATCAATAGACTGAATAAAGAAGATCCTCCTCACTGCCCAGAGTCAGTGAGCACAATCCATTGAGTGCCCAGATAAAGAAAAAGGTGGAGAAAGGGTAAATTCTCTCTTTTCTTAACTGGGCTATCTATCTTCTCCTGCACTCAAACCGAATGACTTCCTGGCTTTCCTTGTTCTCCAGCTTACAGACAGCATATTGTGGGACTTTTCAGTCTCCACAATCATGTAAGCCAATTCTTATAATCTCCTCTTATATACCTAGACATATCCTATTGGTTTCTGTTTCTCTGACTAATAAGCAGACATTAGTTGGATGGTGATATGGTTTGGCTGTGTCCCCACCCAAATCTCATTATGAATTGTAGCTCCCATAATTCCCACATGTTGTGGGAGGGACCCGGTGGGAGACAACTGAATCATGGGGGCAGTTCCCTCCATACTCTTCTCATGGTAGTGAATAAGTCTCATGAGATCTGATGTTTTTATAAGGTGTTTCCCCTTTCACTTGGCTCTCATTCTGTCTTCCCTGCTGCCATGCCTCTTTTTCTTTATCAATTACCCAGTCTTGGGTACGTCTTTTATCAACAACATGAAAACAGACTAATACAGATGGATACTGCCAACTTTGAGACTCTCCTTTTTCTCTGCATCCTTGCTACCCAACTCCTTCTGACCCAGTCTCTTTTTTTTTTTTTTTTTTTTTTTGGTGTTTTTTAACACAGGCCTGTCATGTTTAGTAGGCTGCATGCAGCATTGATTAAAGATGGAGGTCATCAGCATCACTCTAAAGCAAGCACTAGTTCCATGCCCATCTCTTCCTCCTTGGCAAGGACCCCCCCGACACACTGTGCTCACATTAAGTAGTCAGGGGGATATGGGTCATGTTCTAGAATTAAGTAGATCCATCACAGCTATGGACTGAATGCTTGTGTCCTACAAAATTAATATGTTGAAATTATAACCCTCAAGGTGATGGCATTAGGAGGTGGAACCTCTCGTAGTTGATTCAGTCCCTGGGATTAGTGTCCTAATGAAAGGGATGCTGGAGACTCCCTCATCCCTTCCACCTTGTGATGACGCAGTGAGAAGACAGTCATCTGTGAACCAGGAAAAGGCCATCACCAGACACTGAATCTGCTGGTACCTTGATCTTGGACTTCCCCGCCTCCAGAACTGTGAGAAATAAATTTCCCTTATTTGTGAGCCACCCAGTCAATGGTGCTTTTTTATAGCACCCTGCCCAGATTAAGAGAATCACTAAAACAATTCTAAAGAATGCAGAGAAGATATAGAAATCAGCCAATAAACCTTTAATGGCATTTATATTGTATATACAATATAATAAAATGCTGTAAATATTGTAGATTCACAAGATTTATTAATGTGTATCACGAGTCTGTTTAGCACTGGGTCATTAAGTTTTCTATTTCCAGGACCACATTCCCACTTCTCAGTGATTATGTCGGGATGTGCATTTCACTTTCAATAGGTTCAACAGCCATAGGTCTCAGAGCTCTCTGTCTCCTTAACAGGAGCTTATGTATCCCTGCTGTGATAGAGAGGGTTTATTTCTAAGTACTTTAGGCACCTCACTGTTGCCCACTCTCACCTCCACTCTCAAGACTACAGGTGACTTTCAGTAATTATTTGTTGTCATCATTAATGATGATTTATTGCAACATTTAATAAGGTATTCCATGCCCAAGGAAAAAAATACTCTATAAATGCTACTAATGGGAAATTAAGCAGTTCTGTGGAAAATGGCTGAATTAAGAGTCATTTTCCATGAAGTTAGTGCCATGGCATTGGACGATGTTTTGGGATGACCCTGGGAGAGTGAACAGCTTCCTGAGTTGAATATTTTGGGAGAAATCAAAAGACCCAGCTGCCTAATCACTTCAAGCTCTGATTAAGCAACTGTCAGTGCCTGAAATCTACCCTATTGAGCTCAGCTCTAACTGACCTAAACTATTAAAGTGTGAGTGTTCTGCATAGTTAATAATAATTGGCAAATCTAACTAACCCCTTAGAGTCCAGCAGAAAAAAGGAACTGAGATCACAGGCACGACCATTTTGAAGACTAAAGGTCTAGTGAGGAAGAAAGCATTGGGCTTTCAGGAACTGATCCAGTTCATTTGGCTAATTGAGTTGGCATGTGTTTCTGGTAAATGTGGGTATCCTCTAGCAATGAGAGGAAGGTAGGGTTTAAATATCCCTTCCCCGATAATGTTGTTTTCAGACAGTAGATTACAATGAAAGCAAATATTTGATCAAATTATGCCAAGTGTACAAACACTTTCAGCAAGCAGTTGCAGAAACCTCAGACAACCTTTCTTGGAAGCTCAGCAAAGCTCTACTCTGTTTTCAGGCACTCCAACAGGCACCTGGCATAAACTGTTTGCTCCAAAGTCGAGGCAATAATACTTTGAGGGCAAGGTCAGCCAGCCATAGAATCAGATCAGGTGACAGAGTCCTCCAAGAAGTGGAGGGCTCTGACCAGTGGGAGCACCAGGAACTTACACTTCAAGCCTGCTTTGAACATATAAGGCTGCTGGGTCTGTCTCTTGTTTAGACCTTGGTCTTCATGTATAAGCAGGAGCTGGAGAATCTTTTTAGTCCACCAAATATTTTCAGCACCACCTATTTATCAATATAAAATTTATTTCTAAAATCCCTTCAAATTATCAAATCCCTGGATATGATAGCCATATTGGGAGGTCCTAAGTAAGCACCTCAAGTCATGATCAATTGTGACCAGACCATGAGCTTTACTGGGGCAGGTGCTTTAACCCGTTTTGTCTCCTAGAATAGTGCCTCAACAACTTTAAGCAGTTTGTACGTATTTGACAGTTGAATGAATGAACGAGTACATGTCAATGGATGGTTAAGAAACTTTGCATGCTAACTAAGCACCTTTCATGTTCAGATTAAAACTAATTAGCACACACATCACATGCTTATTCTAAAGAATTTTTAAAGTAAGTTACCATACTGACAATGTAACAGGAGCACTGTTGGGGAATGGCCACAATGTAATTGGGTAGGGAAATGATACTGGAGGTGAGAGAAAAAGCTCTGTGAATTTGCACAAGTATTATAATTTTATTTATGTATTGAATGTCTGATATCATTCACCAACTCTATATGGATACATTTTAATAGTTTAACAACTAAATGGATACACTTTAATAATACTTCATTTAATAACTGTACACAGTTCCTTTAAGTGCTCTTCAGATTCTAAGAATACCTCTGCCCACCCCAATTAATCACTTCAGCTCTCCATTATCCATGTGTGCTCACATTCAGCAGATGGCCGATAACTATCACTTTCACCATTGTTAGTTGCTAGAAAGTTTGATTCTGCACCTATTTTTAATACAAATGCACTTTATTCCTTATATCCTGTGCTTGTGCAAAAAAAACTCTTCAAAATGGCCTGGGGAAAATAAAGGTGGGGTATGCTTATCACACGTATTTGCTTTTCTCCAGCTTCTGCTGCTGGCGATTACTCTGGGTGTCTATCAAAGAATGTTTCTCTACCAAGGGCTCCATCTCCCCACTTGCAGCTGAAAAGCTAGTCTCACTACTCCAATGTTCCAGAGCCGCTTATTTTATTATATTTTAATAGAACACATACAAACTGAGCAGCAACAAAGTCACACTGAAAACGAACCGAAGCTTAACCAAAGCATAGCCCAAGAGAAGGCCCCCAAAGGAATAGCAACATCCACTACAGGTAAAATAATGGGCTCCTCTATGCAAGGACTTATCAATAACCCCTAGGCTCTGGGTCTATGTGAGTCCCAGACTGTCTGGATCTTCTGTCCCAAACCCCATATCTCCCCACCTCATCAGCCAGAAGCCCCCCCTCATTAGTAAATTGTTACAAATGTGCTGACAATAATGAATAGTAATAGGTGATCATTGCTTTCACTCATTTATAGGGCAAATATTTTTTATCAACTACAGTCATGAATGACATAATGATTTTTGGCTAATGACAGATAGCACATACAGTGGTGGTCTCATAAGATTATAATACCATATTTTTGCTGTACCTTTTTTTTTTGGAGACAGAGTTTATTGCCCGAGTTGGAGTACAGTGGCATGATCATAGCTCACTACAGCCTTGATCTCCTGGGCTCAAGCCTCCTGAGCAGCTGGGACTACAGGTGCACACTACTTCACCAAGCTAACTAAAAAAAAGTTTTTGTAGAGACAGGGTCTTCCTATGTTGCCTTGTTGGCAAGGATGGAGAGAAATCGGAACCCTTGTGCTCCGTTGGGGAATCAGAACCCTTGTGCTCTTGGGGAATGTAAAACAGTGGAAAGCAGCATGGAGGTTCTTCAAAAAACTAAACATAGAACTACCTCATGGTCCAGCAATCTCATGTCTGGATATGTTACCCCAGAGAACTAAAAGCAGGATCTCAAAGAGATACTTGTACACCCATCCTCATAGCAGCATTATTCAGAATAGCCAGTAGGCAGAAAAAAACCTAGATATCTTTGCCTAATACAAGGTCACAAAGATTTTCTCCTAAGTTTTTTCTATAAGTTTTATTGTCTTAGCTCTTACATTTTGGTCTGTGATCAATTTCAAGCTGATTTTTGCATATTCAGGTAAGTGATGAGGTTCTATTTTGCATACAAGTTTCTGGTTAGGTCTCAATTTTCTTGTCTACTAAAGAAGAATAACATTATCTACCTTACAAAATTATTGTGAGGATCAAAATAATTGTAGCTCATAGTTACTGAGTTTGAGTTCTTAGAATATTTCACACGTAGTGACTCATTTCATTCTCACAATAACCCTATCAGTTATTATCTTCATTTTAAAGTTTTAAAAGTTGAGACACTCAAAAGCTAAGTAAGTTTTCCAGGGTTGTACAAATGACAAGATTTAGGGGTGAAAATTAATTCCAGACAAACAGTCTTCAGAAACTATATTCTTAACCAAAATACTGTATCAAGAAAGCACCAGTATGGTGCTAAAAACATTTCTAAGGGCTTGATAATTGCATTAATTATCTATTGCTGTGTCACAAATTATCCGAAAACTTAGTGGCTTAAAACAACAAAAACATTTATTATCTCACAGTTTTTGTGGGTTGGATATTTGAGTGCAGCTTAGCTGGGTCCTCTGCTCCAGGTTTCTCACAAGGCTGTTGGCTGAAGCTGTGATCTCATCTGAAAGCTTGCCTGGGGAAAGATGTGCTTCTAACTCACACATGTATTGTGAGGATGTGCTTCTAACTCACACATTATATTGTGAGTAGTTCTACTGAGAGACCTGCCAGTTTCTCAAGGAAGGAATTGACGTCACCAGCCAAATAGCCAGCAGGTAGACTTCAGTTCGTCACTGGCTGTTGGCTGGTGACATCAATTCCTTGATAGGCAGGTCTCTCAATGGAACTACTCACAACATAGCAGCTTGGTTTCCATAGAGTGAGGCTCAAAGAGATATCTGAGGCAAGCGGGGAGGTGGCAATGTGGAAGCCACAGTCTTTTTGTAACCTAATGTGAGAAAGGACATCCTCTATGCCTTTTGAATAGTCAGCACTTTTGTCATATTCTGTTTATTACAAGTGAGTCCCTAGGCTCCTGCCCACACTCAAGGAGAGGGTCTTGCTTAAAGGCATAAATGTCCAGAGCCAGGGATCACTGGGAGTCCTTTTAGAGGCTCTCTATCATGATAACCATTGATCTCTTCCCCCACATTTTTAAATTATTTTTTATTTATTTTTATTTTATTTTATTTTATTTTTTTGAGATGGAGTTTCACTCTTGTTGTCCAGACTGGAGAGCAATGGCACAATCTCTGCTCACTGCAACCTCTGCTTCCCAGGTTCAAGCTATTCTCCTGACTTAGCCTCCTGAGTAGCTGTGATTACAGGCATGTGCCACCACGCCAGGCTAATTTTGTATTTTTGGTAGAGGGGTTTCCCCATGTTGGTCAGGTTGGTCTCGAACTCCCAACCTCAGGTGATCCACCTGCCTCGGCCTCTGAAAGTGCTGGGATTACAGGTGTGAGCCACTGCGCCCAGCCTCTTCCCCTATTATTATCTCATAAATAGGGATTAGGTTTCTTAGAATGATTCTGTTTTCTTTAAATATACTTTTGAGGACTAAGAACTTGATTATCAGTTTTTAGGACAATTCTTTCCAATTTCCAAGGAACTAAATTTACAGATTTCTACCTCTGGTACTTTTTAAAAAAAAAAAAATGAAGTATGGAGCACTCAAGGATTTACATGCATAAAGATTTGAGCAAAGTTCTGTATAGATCTCAGCAGAGTATATTTCTCACATCCCATCACTGAGACTCTGTCACCTTTTGATGTCAAGGCTTTAAAATGACATTTCCAGCTTTTTTAGAGGTTAAATAAAATAAAATAAAGCCAAAATAAAACTCTTTTACCAATTAAAGGAATAAAGAAAGAACACTCAACTTCTTGGTGGGATGAAGAAGAAAGCATTTTAATTTGCCTTAATCCTTGAGCCCTCTGAAGAGTCAAGCTTCTTGATGATAATTGATGATAATTCAGCTCCTAAACAACGTTAACAATCCCTCCCTCTTATTTATGATCCTCTTCCAAAGAGAGTCTCAGCTAACTTTAGAGGTGTGGCAAGAGAAATCACCTGATCAACAGTATTAACAGCTTAAACTTTGGAGTTCTTTCTGTGGATCTCTCAATACTGGCTGGGATGCCTGCTGTGCTTCAGTGTATATATTTATTTCAAGTAAATAAGACTATTAAATGGAGATTTTGTGTCCCTAAGAACCACTTTCAAGCAGCTCCAGAGATACCAATCACCACAGAATGTGGGTGGTCCCTTCCATTAGGGGATAGGAGTCACTACTCCAGGACTGCTTGGCTGCTGGCTGTGCCTTTATTGGTGACTGTTTTTAGAGGCTCAATATCTTGCCAAAGAAAATTTGAACCACCTGAGTATCTACCTCAGTGCCTTTTGAATAGTCAGCACTGAATAAGTATTTGTTGGCCGAATGAATGGATGTCCTATGGGTTCATGCAATTGTAATCCTATTCAGGATACTGTATCTAGGTTCCTTATCCTACCTTTCCAGACACTGTTTCAATGAGTTAAAGGAACCTCCTGCCAGGAAGGATCATTAACTACATTACTTGATCTGATCTTTGTTCTGGAAGGCCCTGAGCTAAGGACAAAACCTACAGCTCCCTCTGCATAAGACTTGGATACCTTTAATTCTGTCTGCCCCGAAGTGCCTACAGTCACATGTCAGCCACACTGTGCTCAATCCAAGGACTCATCTGCACAGCCACACTGCACCTCCTCAGGTATCCTCTGACTCCCATCACTGCTGTCACTAAAGTGTCTAACACATCAAGGGAAGGACTTGGGACATACTTATGAAAACTGTTCAAACATTTGGCACTTAGTTCAAAGACAGAAACCTGGCAAGCGCCAACCCCTATTCCTTCTGGGCATTCATTAGGCCCTAAACATCTGAGCTTTGGCATCATCTGGTTTGCCCACCACAATCTCCTTGAAGTTCTCTAGGAGAGAGGAACCAGGCAATAGCAAGTTATGGCTCAATATATGAGACAGCCTGTTCCATTCATACAAATAAGAGCAACATTTTGCCAAGCACACCCAGTACATCTGCACCCCACAGAATCTGGTTGTGCTTGCCTGAGGGATGACAGGGCTCTCCTGGACAGCTGGCCCTGGCTTCCGGTCATGAGTGAGTGCTGGAATTCATGAGTGAATGCAGATCATGGGTGAATTCTCTCTGTGCCTGTCCCTGTCTGTACAACTCTGCACAACTAAGGTCTTCAAATTGCCCTATGCTCTGTGCATTTAGAATAACAGCTGTTTATCCATGATTTACCACATGCCAGATACATTTCTGAACACTTTGCACATTATTAACTGACTTCATCTTCAGTGCAACCCTATCTATGAATGAGCATTCTTTTTGCCTCCCTTTTTCAGATGAGGCATAGAACTTAAGTAACTTCTCCAATGCCACCTTGAAAATACGAAATGGAAATGAATTTGAACCTATTCAGGCACCAGAACTCATGCCATAACAAAATCTTGCCTCTCATATTTCGTATCTGACTCAGTTATCTTAGAAAGCAAAAATATGGGCCAGGCACAGTGGCTTACGCCTGTAATCCCAGCACTTTGGGAGGCCGAGGTGTGCGGATCACCTGAGGTCAGGAGTTCGAGACCAGCTTGGCCAATGTGGTGAAACCCCATCTCTACTAAAAATACAAAAATTAGCTGGGCGTGGTGGCGGATGCCTGTAATCCCAGCTACTTGGGAGGCTGAGGCAGGAGAATCACCTGAACCTGGGAGGCGGAGTTTGCAGTGAGCCAAGATCGTGACACTGCACTCCAACCTGGGCGACAAGTGAGACCCTGTCTCAAAAACAGAAAAAAAAAAAAAAAAAAAGAAAGCAAGAATATGCCTGTGCATATTTCTTTGTACATAATTTGGTACAATGACACAAGGATAGAAGCATGTGGCAGATTTTTATTTTGATGAAAAGCAAGCTTTGTCTATCTTGTTAAAGGCATTTGGATATGATGCAATTCCAAATCAGGCTGTTCTCTTTATCCATATGCCCAACTCATCTGTGGAGACCTCTGAGGAAGCTCAGCTCATTCTCTTTGACTCAGTAACCAGTTTTCCTGACTTTGGAGTAGGAGTCACATGACAGGCTAGGAGGTAAAAGCTGTATCATAGAGAAATAACTCCTTGTCAATTTCCAGTTTCTGTTGTTACCTAAAAGGGACCTGACTGAGTGACACTGTGTGGCCTAGAGTGGCTTTAGCTGAAGAGTTCACTTTACTGGCTTCTAGGCAATTTATTACCATTACGAACAATCTGCCCTTTTTTTGTCATGCTCTATCATTTCGTAACACTTTCTCTTCTCGTAGCAACATGTTCTTCCCCAGGATGCCCTTATATGGCAGCTATGCCCAGGGCAATGACACTAGTTCACAGTTGTTGTTTTCCTTGTGCAGGGGTGAGCAAGGAAAGCTTTCCCCTTCATCCTCTGAAGGTTCATTGAAAATGAACTAAAAAAAGGCAGATGAATAGGAGAAAAAGGCATACACATCTATTTTAGCACGTATAGCATGGGAGAATTGCACAAGAATGATTATTCAATAACCCAATGGGGTCCAGGTGCTTATAAACTTTTCTTCGTAGGAGAAGGGGTGAGGGGAATGCAGGAGTAAATAAATTTTAGGGAGAATGAATGCACCCAATATTCAGATAGTGATAACTAAATAATTCTCCTAGGGAATTGAATGGGACTGGAGAACAAACACAGTTCAAAGTTTGTCTGAGCTCTACGTTTGGTGTTTAATTTTTAGTCTTTTTCTCTGTGATGAGTTTTAATCTTCTCTGGTTAATGAAATTTCAAGGAAGGGATCGCAGGCAATTTGATTTCTCTTTGGGAGTCTGGTTTCTGGGTAGATAAGGGAACTTCAGAGAATAGCCTAGTCATCTGCTTTGGGAGAGACAAAGGTGTGAGAGATGGGGGTCGGGGGAAGGTCAGAGGGACCTTGAGACTTTTTGTTTAGTTCCATATTTTGGGAAGTCATTTCCTGAGCCCCAACACATTTCTATAAAACCAGATTAGTCACTCCAGCCTGCTTTCAGGGCTGCTGTGAAACAGGGATAAAAACAGTTATATTGGTCACCTGCAGGGGAATTATGCCAGGAGGCAAGATGCACATAATTAGCCATGGCAATTTCCAGAGATATGCTACAAATAATCTTTCTCAATTCCATATAGGTCCCTGAATCCTCAGATAGTCCAGTCAAAGCTGATCCTTTGTCCTTGCCAGTGACCGGCAGGTCTTTCCAGACACTCAGAGCGGCCAAGACAGCATTTTTAAAAGTGCCACTCTATATTTAGCAGTCCAAATTGCCTATGGCTTCACTCTCCTTTGTACTTGCCTCACCTAAAAAAGCTCCCCTTCACATGCAAGGTCAAAGAGACGAGGCTGACATTGATTTCTGTTGCCTGTAGAACCCAGAATAACTCTACTACTGAAAATGTTGCTCTAGGGTGGAAACTGAAAAGAATGGATGCTATTCAATTCAACTTTGGCAAAGCGCAGAGGCAGGAGAGAATTTTAGCAAGGTTAGTGCACAGAGGTCCTGGCTTCCTGTGTCCAGAGAATTTCAAGTTCACGTCAGGCCAGGATGATGCCTTGGGATCAGAGGTTTGGCACAGTGCCCTGAAGTTCCCACTCTTTCCCTTTTACTTATTTTCTCTTCTTTTGTTCTCCCTTTTCCTCCTCCCTTCTTTCTTTCCTACCTTCCTTTTTTCCTCCCTTCTTTTCTCTTTCTTCTTCCTCCCTATTTTCCTTCTACTCAGTTCTCAATTAATAAGCTTTTACTGTTTTTGAGCAAATGGGCTCTCTGCCTGATGTAGACAGAAACCAAGAACCATGGCATCAGCTTTTGAGAAAAGGAAGGTTTTATTGCAAAATCATCAAGCAAGAAGACAGGAAGTAGGTTCAAATCTGGCTCCCTGATTTGGGATCTGGGAAAAGTTTTAAGGGATCAGAGGCTAGGGATAGAATTTAGGAATGTTGACTTGACAGGGTCTGATTGGAAGTATGTTGAGACAGATTTTAGCACAAGATCTTCCAGGCCAATGAAGCTTTTGCTTCTGAAAGAGTTCCAGTATTCAGGTTCTGGTCATACCCTAGTCTTGGTTCTGAGAAAATTGGCTGGTTATGGACATTATCAGAGGTCAAAGCTTTTTCCCTTGAGCATCCTTGGGCTACATGACATGCAGTTATTTCGCTCTGTTATATCTACAAGGTAACTTGACATGTTGTTATCATCAGAGTAGGCCCAGTTTGGACTGGTCCCACAGTTACATTATTAAATTTTGTGCAGTGTGCAAGGCATCAGGATTATTAAAGTTATTAATAAAAATCACTGACTTAAAAGAGCTCACCTATTAGAGGGCTGGACAAACAAACAGGCCATCATAATACAGTGTCATACTAGGATGACAAAGAAGGAGAAAAGGCACTCAGCTAGCCTGAGAGGTGCCAGGGAAGGCTGCCCAGTCAGGATAACACGGAGCTGTGTTACTTTTCATCCCACCAGATAAGAGCTGGCCCCGTGAAGAGCATGCCCCTTATTTCTCCTCTTTTAAGCTTGCATGGCAAATAAGAAAGCCATGTCAGCGGCACTTCAGCCTGCTGCATTCTGCATCAAGCTCCTGTCTGATTTACCACCTTAGTCTCCTTTCGCCGTTGGCATTCTCATTCCTCTGGCCTATGGTTATAGGGTCACACCATCTTCTTCGAGCTTAAGAAAAGGTCTATAAATGAAATAAAATCTCAAAAGGTAAATAGTAATTCTGCATTACATGAGGCAAATATTTAAAACATGATCTACTTTTTCTTTCTTTCTTTTTTTTTTTTTGAGACGGAGTTTTGCTCTAATAGCCCAGGCTAGAGTGCAATGGTGCGATCGCAGCTCACTGCAACCTCTGCCTCCTGGGTTCAAGTGATTCTCCTGCATCAGCCTCTCTAGCAGTGAGAGGTGAAGCCGGCTGGGCTTCTGGGTGGGGTGGGGACTTGGAGAACTTTTCCATTTAGCTAAAGGATTGTAAATGCAACAATCAGGGCTCTGTGTCTAGCTATAGGTTTGTAAATGCACCAATCAGCACTCTGTGTCTAGCTAATCCGGTAGGGTACTTGGAGAACTCTTGTATCTAGCTAAAGGATTGTAAATGCACCAATCAGCACTCTGTGTCTAGCTAAAGGTTTGTAAATGCACCAATCAGCACTCTGTAAAATGGACCAATCAGCTCTCTGTAAAATGGACCAATCAGCAGGATGTGTGTGGGGCCAAATAAGGGAATAAAAGCAGGCCACCCGAGCCAACACCAGCAACCTGCTGGGGTCCAGTTCCAGTCTGTGGAACCTTTGTTGTTTGGCTCCTCTCAGTGAATCTTGCTGTTGCTCACTTTTTGGGCTTGCGCTAATCTTTATGAGCCATAACACTCACTGCAAAGGTCTGCACTTCACTCCTGAAGCCAGCGAGACCACAAACCCACTGGGAGGGACGAACAACTCTGGAGCGCCAGCTTTATGAACTGCAACCCTCACCGCGAAGGTCTGCAGCTTCACTCCTGAAGTCAGTGAGACCACAAACCCAGCAGTAGGAAGAAACTCCAGACACGTCTGAACATCAGAGGGAACAAACTCTGGACACACCATCTTTAAGAACTGTAACACTCACTGCAAGTGTCCGCGGCTTCTTTCTTGAAGTCAGTGAGACCAAGAACCCGCCAATTCCGGACACAGTAGCTGGGATTACATGCGCCTGCCACCACACCCAGGTAACGTTTTGTATTTTTGGTAGAGACAGGGTTTCACCATGTTGGCCAGGCTGGTCTGGAACTCCTGACCTCAGGCGATCCACCCGCTTCAGCCTTCCAAAGTGCTGGGATTGCAGGTGTGAGCCACCATGCCCAGCTCTAAAATTATTTACATTTTCAAGGAATAAGAGTGTTGGGAGTTAATGGTGTGTCTGGTGGTTGCAATAAGTCAAAAACTGCTGCAGGCTGCGAGCGGTGGCTCACACCTAGCACTTTGGGATGCTGAGGCGGGTGGGTCACCTGAGTCCAGTGTTGTAGAAAAAAAAAAGCCAGGTTCTTGTCACACCACCAGGAAAAGTTAGGCACACAGACACTTTGAAGGGGGAGAGGGAATGGAATTTATTGCGTGAAAAGGAAGAAAACCTCTCAGAAAAGTGAGAGAAGTTCCTGTTAACAGGCCCCCATTTCACAGTTTGAATCCCAGGTTCTACTCAGGAACAGAAGGGGCCAGGCTCCCCCGGTGCAAACAGCGCAAATTTCCCGAGACTCCACCCCATCCCTCCATCAGGCAGGCCGGTGGGAGATTCTCTGGGGATGTTCACCCTTATCTTTCTCCTGCAGCTATCATTCCCCCCTCTGAAGAAGTACATCTCACTGCTATCAGAGTAAGGATAAGGATGAAGATCAATCTTAACTGCTTCCTGCTGACAGGGGGCGCTGTTTTGAGGAAATGGTAGTCAGAGCTCCCTCACAGGCCTATGTAAGGGCCCTTGGCAGAAGGCGCCAGCATCCAAGGCGTCAGTTGCATGACCATTTGGAGTGGGATGGCCTGAAGGCAAGAAGAGACAAACTGGGTTATTAGAAAACATGTATCAAAACGAAATAAGGTTTGGGCTGGGGGCAGGTAACTACAACTCAAAAATCCCAAGGCCTTTTACCAGTTTGCACAGGGAAAGAGAAGCCAAAGGCCCATTTGGGAGCATGTCAGGTTTCTGGGTTCTCTTCCCCTGAGCCCAATCCTAAGGCAACCAGTCTAAGGTTTGGGAAGTTAACTGTTTCCAGTTTGGAGGATGCATCTGAGGGGAGTGTCCTGTAGTACGGAGACACAATTACTTATCAGTAAAGAGGGGACAGAAGAGGAGGAAGGAAAAAAAAAAACACTCATTTTCAAAGGAGTCCCAGGGGTTCAGGATGCACTTGAAAGCAGTACAGACTGAAGATGAATGGCTACTCATCTAGAAAGAGTGGAGCAGGTGACCCTGGTTTCTTTCTCTTTCTAGCAAAAACCTGGGGTATGTGAGGGAGGGAAAGTGAGGCCTTCCTCTTTCTTTGTTCTGACCTTGTATCCCTGCGTCCCGGTGACTGCGACAGGGTGCCACACGTAAGTGTTAAAGCAGCTTTCACCATATTAACGGGGGGCCTAGGAGGTGGGAGGATCTGCTCTTACCCACATATGCTCTATATCCTCTGCAGTCAATAGCCTTGAATTCCCTAGACTTCATTTATGGATGAAGTGTGATACTAGTGTGACCTTTATCCATTAAATGGGAAGCTTGGCTTAACTGGCAGGAATCAGCCATGTTCACCTGTGTTGTGCATTTTAATTTCTGTTATCTGCCTCTGGATCCCTCAGATCCAGTTTTCTTTCCTAGAGCTTTGACTTGAAGCTTGACATTGAGTTTGGGACAAAAATTTGTCTCAGGGGGTTTGCGTGGACTCCTTATCATAATCCAAATGCTAAAGTGAGCTGTGGAATTGAGTCCTCCTCTAACAAGGGAGAAAAAAGCATGTCTTGTGACATGCCCAGATAACTGGTGGCTATAGTTATGCTTTCTAAGATTTGGGTGCTTGGTGCTTGGCTTTGGTTAACGCTCCTGGTCTTACTTTCCCCAAAAAAAAAAAACAAAAAACCTCCAGGGATGGGCATCCTATTTATTCCCATCACCTGATAGGATTTGCAGGATAATTGTTTAGAACTAGAATATTGATCCATATTTCTACATTACCCATCCCTTTTGTTCTTTCTGAGCTGCAGCCAGAGATTGCTGGTTGGTTTACAGAACTAGGTAGGGTTAGTCTAAAATGCAGGCAAAAACTTAAAAATAACTAATGAGTTTAGAATTTAATGACAAATATATGATAAGTTTTGAAACATAATTTCTATCTCTTAGGTCCTCATTTTTGTTAAAAAAAATGATAGGACTTAGTTGTTTGCAAAATAAATTTAGGCTTATACTTGGCCTGATTATTTGCATAAAGTGCAGCAAGAATAACTATTTCTACATACGCCTTTTAGATTGGCTTTGATGAAACTCTGTTCCACAAGGAATCTCAGATAAGACCTTTTAAGCTGAGCCCAGCCATGGGTTTATATGACCTTTGAAGCCAAGGCCAGCCATGAGTTTGTATCCTCAAATACCTAAGTTGGATGATCCTCTCCTCTAAAGGTCCCAAAATAAACTTGGAGCTCCTGGGCCTGTTAGAAAGTGACATGCTTTACTGACCACAGGCCAGGAGCCCTGTATAGGGACTGTGTAGACAAGAGTATGAGGCCAGTTTTCCCAAGGGCCTTTTATTGGCTCTGCAAGTTGAGCTTGACTCCTTAAAGGGAAGCATACCCTTCCAGTCAAAGCCTTGGTAAAACAACCCGTTTCTCTAAATTGAGTTTTTCTCTAAAAAGAGAAAAACCAGTTTCTCTTGCAAAAGAAAATGGATTCTTAATTGCACTGATGCAAACAACTATATTGCCATAAATTAAGAATACTCACGATAGTTTCCAAATTCTAGAGGAACCAGGCAAAGAAAAACAAACATACTCCAAATTTTGTCCACAGGAGTATAACTTACTCAATTATTAAAGGCCATAAATAGTTCAAAATAAGTTTCTTTGACTCTGAAAAACAAAACAAGGATCAGCAATATTCCAAGCAAAAGTTAAAAAGATTGGTTCAGCATTCTGAATTCAGCCTATCATTTAGTTAACTCCTTGTTTTGCTTGATACTTGTCAAGATTTTAGCTCTTCATGAGTCCTGTATATTTTTCTTTAATTCCATTGTCACAATCTCCTAAGTTATCAGAAACCTGTATCTGAGAGCACCTGTCAGAGTCCTATAACTCACTATAAACCATCTTTTGAAAAGGATTAAAACAAGACAATGATTTTCTGTGAATAACAAAATGTCCAGGGTAGTTACAGTTGGAAACACAATTGAAAAGGAAGTTTGGTCATCTCTGTAGTTTACAATAAATTAACATAACCTTAATCATGGTTAATAGCATATATTTTAGACATTAGAATTTTAGAAATCCCATACAATTTTGGAACTTACGTTAGTATCATTCACCAAAACTTAACCTAAAGATAATTGAACACCATTTTGGCAATCCCATGTACCTAAACATGTCAAATAATCCTGTTTACCTCTCTTTTGGATACTCCAGGGGCCCTCTGAAGCATCCAAAAGCCAGGGGTGAGGAAAGACAATTTTGAAACTGAGGTTTGATTTTGGGAAGCCTGTTAAGTGTTAGAGATTTAAAATACTTGATGTTATGAAATAGAATTCCAGATTATCATAAATTATTTATTTTGCCAAAATGACTCAGAAATTTATAAAAAGCAAAAACTTTTTATAACCCTTTAAAAATTTTGCTAGCACAGATTCGTGCCTTAAGAGTACCTTGTTGTGCCTTTATTTCAATGTTCAATTTACAGAAAAGCCATATAATACCTTTTTGAATTTAGTCAATATGTTCACACACAGAATTTTTGCAAGATTAATTTTGACAATCTTGCCACCACTTATTCAAACTTTTAGCTTTATTCTATCTAATTCAAAACAATCCTTTAACCCTAGGCAAGAATTTACATTTCCATGCCTTCTTATAATCTTTCACTAAAACACATTTTACTGTTGCTGCACACCTAGCATATAAATTTATTTCCAGTAGTTTCAATTACATGTTATAATGGTAACTCCTAGAAATTTTTAACTTTAATGTAAAACTTGGCAAGTTGTTTCGATTGTGTGCTAGGTGCAGCGAAGGTTTTACTCCTTCCAGCATAATTAATTGTGTGACTAGTTCTGTATGTCCTCAGGCCTTACCAAACGTGGAGAAGGCAAGTCACAGTTCTCAAAACCCAAAAAGCAGTTTATAACCTTAAAACATTTAGCAAACCTGGCACCTGACCTGCATAATTTAGCCAATCTATTTATATTTTGACAACATCTGCTTTTAGCCAGTAATCTTTAATACTGTTTTTATTTCTCAAAGATAGAAGTCACATGAACTGAAAGGTACTACAGCTTTTTATCTTCCCTTTAAAAAATATTTGATCCAAGCACTTATCTTCCTTTAGGTCAATTAGTTAGAGGTCTTTTTATAGACATCACACACAACACATATATAGCTACAGAGACAGGCAGAAGAAAACCCAGTCACCATATGATCTTTCATTTGCCAATCTCCTAATTGGATTATTGGCCTCCGGGTGGAGCCCTTTAAGAAACAGGGCTGGCCGGGCACGGTGGCTCACGCTTGTAATCCCAGCACTTTGGGAGGCCGAGGCAGGCAGATCACGAGATCAGGAGATCGAGATCATCCTGGCTAACACAGTGAAACCCCATCTCTACTAAAAATACAAAAAAAATTAGCCGGGCGTGGTGGCGGGCACCTTATGTAGTCCCAGCTACTCAGGAGGCTGAGGCAGGAGAATGACATAAACCCGGGAGGCAGAGCTTGTAGTGAGCCGAGATCGCGCCACTGTACTCCAGCTTGGGCGACAGAGCGAGACTCCATCTCAAAAAAAAAAAAAAAAAAGAAACAGGGCTAGGAAAACATGCAGCTTCTAAGGCCTAATAAACAGCCATAAATGGGGCAAAAAACAGATTTTGAGAGGTATCTATCCACTTTTAATTCCTGGGCTTCCATGAGGAAAACAGAGGTCTCTCTTCTCTCATGTATGCATTGAGAGTGGCAAGGCAAAATGGAGAAAAATAATTCAGTCGACTGAGAAAAAAAACCTCTTTCTAGCAAAACAAGATCCAAGAAAAGAAAAACGTAAAGGCCTTTTAAATATACTTATGACTTATATCCACTTATAATTAACTTGGGTGCTCTTTAAGAAAATCTTTTTAACTCTGTTATAACCTTAATTTAGCCATGCCAGGGAGCCAATATTTCTGGCTTTCAAACTTTATTAAAGGCTCAGAGAAAGGAAAATCCAAGGCTGTTTGTGGAGGGGAAGAGAACAGATAGCAAAGGTCGCATAGATACCAAACCAGAAAGGACTCATTCCCTACACCAGGATTGAACCCCAGGCCACCATTGTAAAATGGCGGAGGCCAAAACAACACCATTGTCACGTGGTTACAGGCCACACTCCCAAAAATGTGAAACAAGATGGAGGCCTGCCACAGAGTTTGCTACGGACTATACAGAAAGACATGGAAAGCACACCAGATTGGCTACAACTCAAGACCAACCTCACAAATCCTTTTTCATAATTAAAACTTTACAGAGAATATAAACAGTGATCTCTATTATTTTTGGCATGGCAAAATGTCTTCCAAAAGGGAAAAAAACCTCACTTAAAAGTCAACTGCTGACAGGATAGGGAAAAGAAAAAAGATGCCTGGGGAAGAACCATTTATTCTTATGCAAATGGTTCCTCCACCAGGGAGAGTAACTTAATTGCTGTCCGATGGAGTGGGACCCCTTGGCTGGGGGAGGGGAAGGCTCTGTGGCTGTGCGGCAAGGAGCTGGCCAGCCTGCCACTGGGCACCCTTGGGCCATGCATTCCAGCCCTGGCTGGGAGGGGAGCAGGAGAGCCACCATTCACTGATCCATCCCACGTGCACCTGCAGCTGTTGTGGTGGGGTGGGGTATAGTTTCCTCTATCCTCAGAAGAGGTATGAGGACAAAAAGGCTTAGAAGCAAAAGAAAAAAATGATCTTTTGGTTTGCATGATACTCACCCTCCCTCATGCCCTATGTCTGGATGCCAAAAATATCGTAGAAAAAAAAAACAACTGCGTTCTTGTCACATGACCAGGAAAAGTTAGACACGCAGACACTTTTAAGGGTAAGGGAGAATGGAATTTATTGGGTGAAAAGGAAGATAAACTCAGCAAAGTGAGAGGGGTTACTGTTAACAGGCTCCCATCTCACAGATTGAGAAGGAACCACGCTCCTCCCCCTGCAAATGGCAGGAACTTCCCAAGGCTCCACCCCATCCACCCAGTGGGCAGGCCAGTGAAAGATTCTCCAGGCCCCCTTATCTTCCTCCTGTATCTCAGGAGCTTGAGACCAGCCTGGCCAACATGGTGAAATCCCGTCATTACTAAAAATACAAAAATTAATAGGGCATGGTGACACATGACTGTAATCCCAGCTACTCAGGGTGCTGAGGCATGAGAATTGTTTGAACCTGGGAGATGGAGGTTGCAGTGAGCCAGTGAGCTGAGATCATGCCACTGCATTCCAGCTTGGGCGACAGAGTGAGACTCTGTCTCAAAAACAAAAACAAAAAACCAACAAGACACTGCTGTACAAGTGAACTGAGATATCTAGTACAAAATAAGCTTTGGGCCAGGTGCAGTGGCTCACACGTGTAATCCCAGCACTTTGGGAAGCTGAGGCGGGTGGATCACCAGAGGTCAGGAGTTCGAGACCACCCTAGCCAACAGGATGAAAACCCATCTCTAGCATAAAATACAAAAATTAGCTGGGTATGGTGGCATGCATCTGTAATCCCAGTTACTCAGGAGGCTGAGGTGGGAGAATCGCTTGAACTGGGGAGGTGGAGGTTGCAGTGAGCCAAGGTTGTGCTACTGTACTCAGCCTGGGTGACAAAGTGAGACCCTGTCTCAGGAAAAAAAAAAAAAGAGAAGCAAGCAAGTAAGCTTTGTTTATCCTAAGAAAGGCTTTTTAATAAGAGGGTTTGCCTTTGGTTAAAAGCTATCTTAAAAATTAGATCTTTTAGTTTATTTGTACAGTCATAGGTTAGATCTGATATTGGTAAGACTGATCTGGGGCTGAAGTCTCCTGTATCTTATGATTCTGTGAATGAATTCTGTGTGAATGCTGATATAGGTAGATGTTGACAAAAAGAGCCAAACTCTGTAAAACATTCGAAGAGATTTATTCTGAGCCAAGTATTAGTGGCCATGGCCCAAGGCACAGTCTCGAGAGGTCCTGGGACATGTGCCCAGGGTGGTTGGGTTACGGCTTGGTTTTATACCTTTTAGGAAGACATAAGACATTAATCATTAATACATGGTTTGGTCCAGAATGGCAGAACAATTTGAAGTGGAGGCTTACAGGTCATAGGTAGATTCAAAGATTTTCTGATTGGCGACTAGGCGCAGTGGCTCATGCCTGTAATCCCAATAGTTTGGGAGGCCGAGGTGGGCAGATCCCTTGAGACCAGGAGTTTGAGACTAGCCTGGCCAACCTGGTAAAACCTGATCTTTACTAAAAATACAAAAATTAGCCTAGCATGGCACATGCCTGTAATTCCAGCTACTCTGGAGGCTAAGGCATGAAAATCACTTGAAACCTAGGAGGCAGAAGTTACAGTGGGCCAAGATGGCACCACTGCACTCCAGCCTGGGCAACAGAGCAAGACTGTCTCAAAAAAAATAACCAAAAAAACACGCACACGCAAAACCAAAAAATTTTCTGATTGTCAATTGGTTGAAAGAATTAAGTTATGATCTAAAAGCCTGGAATCAACAGAAAGAAGTGTCTGTGTTAAGAGAAAGGGTTGTGGAGACCAAGGTACTTATTATGTAGATCAAGTCTCAGAAGGGGCCACTCTTAGAGATAATAAGTGGCAAATGTTTCCTATTCAGACCTGTAAAAAGTGCTAGACTCTTAATCTCTTCAGGATTAGGAGGGTTTGGAAGGGAAAATATTTCATTGTGTTAATAGATTCTTTACAGGATGCAAATCTCCCCCCAACAAAAGATGACTCCACAGAATCTTTTCAAAATATGGCAAAGAAACATATTTTGTGTGATTTCCTCTTTACCCATCATGTGATGTTATACCAGAGTCAGGTTGGAAAGTAAATATTATATAGGGTTAAATGAAACCCATCTGGCAAGATTTTACGGTGTGTAGAGCATGACTCCCAGGCCACTTAGATAGAAATTTGGGCAAAAGGCCGGGCACGGTGGCTCACGCCTGTAATCCCAGCACTTTGGGAGGATGAGGCGGGCGGATCATGAGGTCAGGAGATCGAGACCATCCTGGCTAACACGGTGAAACCCCGTCTCTACTAACAATACAAAAAATTAGCAGGGCGAGGTGGCGGGCGCCTGTAGTCCCAGCTACTCGGGAGGCTGAGGCAGGAGAATGGCGTGAACCCGGGAGGCAGAGCTTGCAGTGAGCCAAGATCGCGCCACTGCACTCCAGCCTGGGCAACAGAGACTCTGTCTCAAAAAAAAAAAAAAAGAAATTTGGGCAAAAGAGAAAAAAAGGACAGAGTTTAGTTCTCACAGAGATGGGACTTTTTTTTGGAAAATGAACTTTTCTTAGCTCCAAAGTTCCCACTTAATTCTGCCTAGGAAGATTTGGTTTCTTTGGTTTAGAAGTACGTCCCGTTTTGGGGTAATTACTCACTCAATCCAAGCTTTAAACTTAAAGTTCAGATTCTCTATCAGTTCTGTTCTGTATTGCCTGTCTCCTAGGATGGCATCTGTTTACAGCAGGGTTCACGTCCTGGTGCTGTCCTCTGGGTCCTACCAGCTTTGATCTGCATAAACTCTTGATCTTTGTAAGGTGATCTCTAGTCCTGCGCTGCTGCAGATCTCCTTGGTCCCACCTAGACTTCCAGAGGGGACAGTGCACCTATTGCTGATATCATTTTTTTTCTGTCAGATGTGGGACCACAAAGTCTGCATACTCTGCAACATTCTCCTGCCAGCCCCAGGCCTCTTCCAATCCACCAATCCCCTCTACATTCCTTCGACCCTCACTAGACTTGCAGAAACACCTGCCTCTCTCCTCATTCAGGCAGGCCAGAGAGGTACTATTTTGAGCTTTTTTTCTCTCCAACCTACCGACTACCAATTCTAAGTCACTGTCCCAACCTGTCATAAGTATGGGGAACCTTTTGAGATGGTTTCCTTCCGATAGTTCCAAACAAAAAATAAAAAACAAGCCCTATCAATTATTTAATCTATCATCTGCTGCCCCATCCCTCATACACACACCTACACATATACACAAGGGCCAGGGTGGCTGAGGCACTGGGTCCCTACTCAATCCGCCATCTGCTCCGTAGCTTCAAATATCCCCTGCATCCTTGTGCAGGTCAGAAAAAGTTTCCATGCCTTCCTTTTGTCAGAGGTGTTTGAACCAGAGTGACTCCATCTTGAATAGGGGCTGGGTAAAATAAGGCTGAGACCTACTGGGCTGCATTCTAAGTCACAAGATGAGAGACGAGGTCAACACAAGAGTGTGTTCCCCTCACTTATGACAGGTTGGGACAGTGACCTAGAATTGGCAACAGAGTAGGTAAAACAGCATGTGGTAAAGAAGTCAGTGAAAACCTACCAAGATGATGAACGTGACCTCTGGTCGTCTTCACTGCTCTGGTCGTCTTCACTTCGTGACCTCTGGTGGTCTTCACTGCTCATTATATGCTAATTATATTGCATTAGCATGTAAAAAACACTCCCACCAGAGCCATGACAGCTTACCAATGCCATGGTCAATGTCAGGAAGTTACCCTATATGGTCTAAGAAAGGGAGAACTCTCAGTTCCGGAAATTGCCCACCCCCTTCCCAGAAAACTCATGAAAAATCCACCTGCTGTTTAGCATATAATCAGGAAATAACCATAAAATAGACAACCAGCAGTCCTGAGGGCCTGTGGAGTAGCCATTCCTTATTCCTTCACTTTATTAATAAATAAACTTGCTTTCACTTCACTCTATGGACTCACCTCAAATTCTTTCTTGTGTGGGATCCAAGAACCCTCTCTTGAGGTCCTGATTGAGACCCCTTTCCGGCAGCACTTTGAGCTAGGGAAATGTTTGAACATGATATCCTCGTCTTTCCTACCTATGTTTAGTTTATAAACCTAGATTCCAGGAAGCTTTGGCTTACTGGGACTTGAAAATCTCTTTTTCTCTCAAAAAAGTCTAGCTCTAGCTTTTTGCAACTATTGTCTCTGAAAAGGGCTTCAAGAGTGCTTTGAATGCCAAAAGGGGGCCATTTAATTCCCTTGCGCTTGTTTAGATTTTATCTTCCTTTTGAAGCAAGGAGCCTAACTCAGCCTTAATGTCTGGACAGCCTCAGGACAGCAAAAATCCTAGGCATAGAAAATGCCCTAAGGTTGTACTTCAGAATAGCAGCTCTCAGACTGGACCTTCCCCACCCATGGCCAGCTGACCCCTACCTTTTGTTCCCATACCCTTGTCTTCTCATCTAGGGCTCCTTTGCCACAGGAGGACCCTTCATGAAGGGGGGAGGTGGCCAATGGTGTCAAGATGCCCAATTCAGTACTCAGCAGCACTTTCTCCATCAGAAGAGGGGAAGGGGTATTATACAGCCAACATCATAGCTTTTATCTAGGTCAAAAAATGCATGTGCCTTCCATATGTTAAGGTAACATTCAAACATATTTGATAGAAAGTACCAAAGTTTAATTGGCTGAACCAACAGAAAGACGAAAGAGCTGCTTAGGAGAATATTTGAGAAACAGAGAATTATATGTTCAGTTGAGAAAGGAATGTCTAAATAAGATTGCTAAGTTAGATACAGGAGCAGTTCCCTTTCTACAATAATGCCTCTAGGCATAACTTCTCTAACAGGTTGTTAACATATATCTTATCTTTTCTGAATCACACTGACTGGAAGCAGTTAAGTGCCTCTATCAGCTGTGAATATTAAGCAAATATGTGGTGACAAAATACAATAAAATGCTACAGGCCTGTCTGATGATGGCTAGTTTACAAAAACAGAGCCCTGTTTTTGTTTGTTTGTTTTTTATTTTTTGAGACGGAGTCTTGCTTTGTGGAGTCTTGCTTTGTCGCCAGGCTGGAGTGCAGTGGCGTGATCTTGGCAGAGCCCTGTTTTACTGAAACATTGGCATGGTATAAAAACCGAAGCAATGCAAATTTTATAAGTTTAGTACACATGTATGTATATATATCCATGTATACCTATATATATAAAATGGTATATATATCCATGTATATATACATATATGTGTACACACACACACACACTTCTTTCCTTTCTCACATATGTAGAAGGTAAATCTCCAAAGTACAGTGGAAGTTACTGTTGAGGAGAAAGAGAAGCAAGTTGCAAGGAGACTGTTGTCATTTACCCCTTTGAACTGCACATCTCAAAAGGTATCCTTTGATTGGTTCATTTCCAGGTGACTCTGTGTGAATGCACACTGATTTTATAGTCCAGCTCTCCTTTCTCCTCTGGGAAATGCACCTTCTTCTGTTCCAAGCATATTGGTTTAGTGGGAGCAGCTTTGTCATTAGAGAATACACCTGGGCAAAGGGAAGAAGACGGAAGAGGACTGGTGACCGTCACCAACTCAGAGTTTGCTTTAAGGATTTCCCAACTGAAGGCAGAGAAAAAAACACAGCGTCTCTCTGGGGCTAAACCTAGGAATCCCAGTTTCACCACTTTTATCTGTGTGACCTTGGGCAACTTATTTTGACTCTCTGTCTCTTAGTTTCCTTCTGTAAAATAGGGATAATAATAGCAGTTAACCTGATAAAGTGGTGGAATTTTAGTGAATACATCTAAAAAATTTAGAACAATATTCGGCACACAATAAACTTTCAGTACATTTTGTGAGAAATGGTAGCTGCCATTTCCCATCCCTGTTCGCTGCCCATTGGAGAAAGATAATCAGAGCTAAGAAAAACTACAGTGGAAAAAGTAAGAGGCCAGAGACAGACAACAATGGATAGCATGCCTTACCATCACCCTGTATCCCTGGGTTAGCTGCTCCCTGAGGCAAGCCTCATCCCTGACTTTCCTGGGGCTATGTTAGGTCCCCCACAAATTTCCGCTTTTGCTCGAGTTTTGTACTTTTCATTTTTTTAACACTTGTAAGTTGTACCTCCTTTAAATATGCTTTAATATTTAAAGTGGGTATCCCTCAGACACCATATAGTTGGGTCTCGCTTTTTGGGAACATGATAACAATGATGATGATTAATAGCTCTTTTACATTAAATTGTTATAAGAGCTTACACTTTTACTTCTTCGCTTGAGGAGAGGACTGAAGCATAGGCAATTAATTGGTATGCTGAATAACTTGTATGTAGCTCAGTGAAGCTAAGACAAGATCCTCAGGGCTAGAAATACCCCAATTGCTCTTTTGTCTTTCCCAACCACATAGTTGTTATAAAAGATAAGGTGCCAGGACCTTATAAAGCAAAAGTTAATAGGTAAAGACCAATGGTAAAGATTTCAAAGGAGGTTACTGCCATTAGGAAAAAAGTTGCCAATCACTTTTGTTTCCAACCTTAGGAAAGAAATCTTCACCACTGGCTTCTACTTCTATTTCTTAACTTTTGCTTTTTCTAGATCCAGCATATTTGTAAAGCAAAGATCAAGCCATGTCCAGAAGTTCTAAAGAGTTTTTGGTGCTGCTTATGTTTTGCTGTACTCATCACTGTCCTTTCCTTCCTTATCTCAGATGTGCCCACCAGGATTCCACCAAAGGAGAAGTACAGATAGCTTTCCAGGCCTCCTCAGCGGAGTTGGCTATAGTTAGCATTGCACTTGATCTGGATATTAAAGCCATTCAAGGAAGATACAGTTATCTTGAATTTCAGCCCTTGCTCTGTAACACTTTTGTGAGAATGACTATTTTTCTTTTATTTTTCCCATGAACAGTAATTGCACATATGCTATATACCAAGCACATTCTAGGCATCAGGGTACAGCAGTGAGTAAGACAGATAGGGTGCTTGCACCTATGGACAACCTCCTTGTACTACCTATGCAAATGTTTAATTACAGTTCACTCAAATGTGTACTGAGTGTCTACATAGGGCCAGGCACCGGTTTAAGTGCTGGGGACACAGTTGTGAACAAAATAGACCCCTCTGCTCAGTAAGTGATACTTTTAAGTGAAGAAAACCTTATGAAAAAGGCAGTATTTCTTTCCCTGCTAAAGTCCCTGAATATTTTAGCCACCTCATCTCGTCTGAATCCTTGTATGATAACCTAGGCGGAAAAATAGAAATAAAATAATTCCCTTTTAGGGTTTACGCTGTCACCAAAGGTTTCAATAGAGGGGAAAATTCAGAGAATGCTTAGTCCAATTCCTTTGTATTATATTTGTAGACACTGAGATCCAAATAGGTTAGAAGTCGCCCAAAATCCCTACCTTATAACACAGCCAACACTAGAATCCAGATTTCCAGATTGCCAGCCCCTTATGCATTCTCCTAGGTCCAACTACTCACGTGACAATAGCTGCTAAGGCCATATTTACCATAAATGCTGAGCGAATGAGCTTCAAAATAAGAATGGACATGATAATTCATAGGAAAAAATGTTTTGAATAGAAAATTAAATATAAGAAAATTAGCCAGGAAGTTTGTATCAGAAGCACGGTTATTCACATCAAATGTTAATGATCAAAACTTAAAACTGGAAAATCATCATGGTTTGACTGTTTCTGATAGAGACAAAACGTAGCCAAGAGTCCCTGGCGAAACCCCGCCTCCAAGTCTAAAACAGCCGGAAGGCGGAAAAACCGTACTGCGGTCCCGGATGACGCCCGCCCTTTCCCGTCTGATTCTTTCTGAATAATGACCACCCACAGGCTGGGAGGATGGGGTGGAGCCTCGGGAAATTAGCATCCTTTGCCCAGGGGAGGAGCCTGGCCTCTCCTATTCCTGCGTGGTGACCTGGGATTCAATCTGTGAGGCGGGAAACCTGCTAATAATTCTCGCTTTGCTGAGAATTATTTTTCCTTTTTTTCGAACAGTACGTTCCATTTTCCTCACCCTTCTGTGTCCACGAGCCTAATCTTTCCTGGTCGCGTGACAAGAGCCCGGTTTTAGCCGAACTAAGGAGAGAGTTCTGCAACATTGCCTGAGCGATTGACACTTGGTTGTGAGAAGGATGTTTGGGGATTCTTTGATTCTAGAATTAAGTCATTACCAATAAGCGATCATGCCTAGTATTAAAGGTTTGTAAAGCTATGTTCTTGGGTTTGAGAGAGGTTATTATTTGTTTATTTGCTTATTTTAAAAATTACTTTACGAGATGGACATGTCACGGAATGCGGAGTTAGCAGACAAATACCTGAAGCTTCCTTAGAGTCACCTAGAATGACAACATTTGCTATCCTGAGTCCAGAATTGTAAGGCCTAACTCAAAACTTTTATAGGAAAGGAAAAGGCTGAAGGAAGATGGATGCTCAGATGTGCGTTTTAGGCTTCAACTCAGTTTCGGGGACACTGGGGAAACCATTCCAAGCAGAGAGCTGCCCCTCTTGGAAAATGGATGGTAAGTGGGGCAAATCTGAGGGATTGTGGAGCTGAACTACAGACTGACAAATGAGCATCCATGCCGTGGCCTGTGGTAGAAGCAGCACGTGCAGTTATCCTGAAGACACTACCCTCTTCACTACACCAGAATATCTGTGCCCTTCAAGGGCGTGGCATCCTGCTTTCTCAAGCCATAGAATGCGCTTACGCTTCAGGCCAGGCATGATGGCTCACACCTGTAATCCCAGCACTTTGGGAGGGCGAGGCAGGTGGATCACCTGAGGTCAGGAGTTTGAGACCAGCTTGGCCAACATGGTGAAACCCCGTCTCTACTAAAAAAAAAAAAAAAAATTATCCAGGTGTGGTGGCGTGTGCCTGCAATCCCAGCTATTTGGGAGGCTGAGGCAGGAGAATCACTTGAACCCGGGAGATGGAGGTTGCAATGAGCCAAGATCCTGCCACTGTACTCCAGCCTGGGCAACAAGGTGGAAGCTCTGTCTCAAAAAAAGAAAATGCATTTATGCTTCAAAGGAGATGATACGGCAGAAGCATCAGCCATTCATAATTTAATTGTTATATAAGGTTTAAGTATTTCATTGGGATAAAATAAAATACACCCATTTAAGCATACTACTTAGTGAATTTTGACACACATGTACACCCGTGCAATCACCACCCATAGAGACGTTAAAACATTTCCACTACCCCAGAAAGTTTCCTCACCTGTTCTTTTGCTCAGTCCTCTCAGAGTCAATTACTATTCTGTTTCCTAATAATATAGCTTAGTTTTGCCTGATCTAGAACTTTCTAAAAATTGAATCAAACGTCACACACTTCTTTGGGGGCCTGGTTTCTTTCACATAACATAATGCTTTTTACGATGCATTCATGATGTGTTGATAGTTTATTGCTTTTTTATTGCTGAGTAGGATTCCAAATGAAAGCCATTCGCTTGCCCTTTTAGTGGTTTCTAAATTTTTGGCTATTATGAATAAAGCTGCTATGAACCTGCTTTCTCTTTCACAAGGCTTTTCAGAGTCATGTCTTTTCACTTTTTAATTTTTGAAGAAATATGTAAGAGCGGAATTGCTAAGGCATAGAATAGATACATGTTTAACTTTCTTGGGTACATTGTCAACATTTCCAAAGTGGTTGGGTTAATTTACACTCCCACTAGCAGTGTATGAGAATTCCACGTACTCTCTACCCTACTAACATTTGAGGTAGTCAGATTTTTGTTTCTTTTTCTTTTGCCATTATACTGGTGGATAGTGGTATCTCACGGGGGTTTTACCAAGCATCCTCATAATAACTAGTAACTCTGAGCATCTTTTCATGTGCTTACAAACATTTCATATTGTTTTTTGTAACGTGTTCGTTTTAAGTTTTTTGCTCAATTGACATTGGGTTGCTTGCCTTTTAAATATACGTATATCTATATATATCTGTATCTCTCTATATCTATAGCTATAGCTATAGCTATATTTATTTTTGAGACAAAGTCTTGCTCTGTTGCCCAGGCTGGAGTACAGTGGTGTGATCTTGGCTCACTGCAACCTCCACCTCCTGAGTTCAAGCAATTTTCCTGCCTCAGCCTCCCTAGTAGCTGGGACTACAGGCGTGCACCACCACACCTGGCTAATTTTTTTTTTTTTTTAGTAGAGACAGGGTTTCACCATGTTGGCCAGGCTGGTCTCAAACTCCTGACCTCAAGTGATCCGCCCAACTTGGCCTCCCAAAGTGCTAAGATTGCAGATGTGATTCACCCCACCTGGCCTAAATATTGATTAATAGGAGTTCTCTATATATTTTGGATATATATTCTGGATATATTCCTGAACACATGTCAGATACATGTATTGCAAGTATTTCACTCTGTGTCTCACCTTTTATTTTCTTAATGGTGTCAAAAAAGATATTTTTGATTTGATGAACTGCAATTGACTAATAATTTTTATTTTATAGTTAGTGCTTTTGATGGCCCACCTAAGAAATTTTTGCCTACTCAAAGCTGCATAGATAGTCTCTGCTTTCATCTATAAGTTTTCCAGCTTTATGTTTAAGCTTATGATCCATCCCCAAGTAATTTTTGTTCATAGTCTAAAATAGAGATCATGGCTCACATTTTCCTATATGTTTATTTGGTTATTGTAGCTTTGTTTGTTGAAAAGACTTTTGTTTTTGAATTGCCTTGGTGCCTTCTTTTGTTGAAAATTAATTGAATATGTGAGTCTATTTCTGGACTCTTCCAGTAGCATTGATCTACTTGTCTGTCTTATATCAGTATCAAACTATCTCAAATACTGTAGTATTATAATGAGTGCTTAAATCAATTAGAGTAAGTTCTACTGAGTTCTTTTTCAAGATTCTTTTGGCTAATTGAGAACCTTAGCATTTTCATATACATTTTAGAATCAACTTAATATCTACCAAAAAAAGCTACTGGGAATAAGGTGGTGATTGTATTGAACCAGCAGCTTTGGGGAAAATTGACATACTAAAAACACTGCCTTTCAATCCATGATGTTATATATGTCCTTTTACTTAGAGCTTTTTAAAATTTCTCCCTACACTTTTTGCACACATTTTGTACTTTTTAGCATACAGGTCTCGCTTGTCTTTTGTTAATTTTATTCTTAAGCATTTAATTTTTAAATAATTTTATAAAAGTTAGCATTTTTATTTATTTTTATTTTATTTTATTATTATTATACTTTAAGTTTTAGGGTACATGTGCACAATGTGCAGGTTAGTTACATATGTATACATGTGCCATGCTGGTGTGCTGCACCCATTAACTCGTCATTTAGCATTAGGTATATCTCCTAATGCTATCCCTCCCCCCTCCCCCCGACCCCACAACAGTCCCCAGAGTGTGATGTTCCCCTTCCTGTGTCCATGTGTTCTCATTGTTCAATTCCCACCTATGAGTGAGAATATGCGGTGTTTGGTTTTTTGTCCTTGCGATAGTTTACTGAGAATGATGATTTCCAATTTCATCCATGTCCCTACAAAGGACATGAACTCATCATTTTTTATGGCTGCATAGTACTCCATGGTATATATGTGCCACATTTTCTTAATCCGGTCTATCATTGGTGGACATTTGGGTTGGTTCCAAGTCTTTGCTATTGTGAATAGTGCCACAGTAAACATACGTGTACATGTGTCTTTATAGCAGCATGATTTATAGTCCTTTGGGTATATACCCAGTAATAGGATGGCTGGGTCAAATGGTATTTCTAGTTCTAGATCCCTGAGGAATTGCCACACTGACTTCTACAATAGTTGAACTAGTTTACAGTCCCACCAACAGTGTAAAAGTGTTCCTGTTTCTCCACATCCTCTCCAGCACTTGTTGTTTCCTGACTTTTTAATGATTGCCATTCTAACTGGTGTGAGATGGTATCTCATTGTGGTTTTGATTTGCATTTCTCTGATGGCCAGTGATGATGAGCATTTTTTCATGTGTCTTTTGGCTGCATAAATGTCTTCTTTAGAGAAGTGTCTGTTCATATCCTTTGCCCACTTTTTGATGGGGTTGTTTGTTTTTTTTCTTGTAAATTTGTTTGAGTTCATTGTAGATTCTGAATATTAGCCCTTTGTCAGATGAGTAGGTTGCGAAAATTTTCTCCCATTTTGTAGGTTGCCTGTTCACTCTGATGATAGTTTCTTTTGCTGTGCAGAAGCTCTTTAGTTTAATTAGACCCCATTTGTCAATTTTGGCTTTTGTTGCCATTGCTTTTGGTGTTTTAGACATGAAGTCCTTGCCCATGCCTATGTCCTGAATGGTAATGCCTAGGTTTTCTTCTAGAGCTTTTATGGTTTTATGTCTAACATTTAAGTCTTTAATCCATCTTGAATTAATCTTTGTATAAGGTGTAAGGAAGGGATCCAGTTTCAGCTTTCTTCATATGGTTAGCCAGTTTTCCCAGCACCATTTATTAAATAGGGAATCCTTTCCCCATTGCTTGTTTTTGTCAGGTTTGTCAAAGATCAGATAGTTGTAGATATGCGGCATTATTTCTGAGGGCTCTGTTCTGTTCCATTGATCTATATCTCTGTTTTGGTACCAGTACCATGCTGTTTTGGTTACTGTAGCCTTGTAGTATAACTTGAAGTCAGGTAGCGTGATACCTCCGCTTTGTTCTTTTGGCTTAGGATTGGAATCCAGGAGCTGTTTTTTTGAAAGGATCAACAAAATTGATAGACCGCTAGCAAGACTAATAAAGAAGAAAAGAGAGAAGAATCAAATAGACGCAATAAAAAATGATAAAGGGGATATCACCACCGATCCCACAGAAATACAAACTACCATCAGAGAATACTACAAACACCTCTACACAAATAAACGAGAAAATCTAGAAGAAATGGATAAATTCCTTGACACATACACCCTCCCAAGACTAAATAAAGAAGTTGAATCTCTGAATAGACCAATAACAGGCTCTGAAATTGTGGCAATAATCAATAGCTTACCAACCAAAAAGAGTCCAGGACCAGATGGATTCACAGCCGAATTCTACCAGAGGTACAAGGAGGAACTGGTACCATTCCTTCTGAAACTATGCCAATCAATAGAAAGACAGGGAATCCTCCCTAACTCATTTTATGAGGCCAGCATCATCCTGATACCAAAGCCTGGCAGAGACACAACCAAAAAAGAGAATTTTAGACCAATATCCTTGATGAACATTGATGCAAAAATCCTCAATAAAATACTGGCAAACAGAATCCAGCAGCACATCAAAAAGCTTATCCACCATGATCAAGTGGGCTTCATCCCTGGGATGCAAGGCTGGTTCAATATACGCAAATCAATAAATGTAATCCAGCATATAAACAGAACCAAAGACAAAAACCACATGATTATCTCAATAGATGCAGAAAAGGCCTTTGACAAAATTCAACAACCTTCATGCTAAAAACTCTCCATAAATTAGGTATTGATGGGACGTATCTCAAAATAATAAGAGCTATCTATGACAAACCCACAGCCAATATCATACTGAGTGGGCAAAAACTGGAAGCATTCCCTTTGAAAACTGGCACAAGACAGGGATGCCCTCTCTTACCACTCCTATTCAACATAGTGTTGGAAGTTCTGGCCAGGGCAATTAGGCAGGAGAAGGAAATCAAGGGTATTCAATTAGGAAAAGAGGAAGTCAAATTGTTCCTGTTTGCAGATGACATGACTGTATATCTAGAAAACCCCATTGTCTCAGCCCAAAATCTCCTTAAGCTGATAAGCAACTTCAGCAAAGTCTCAGGATACAAAATCAATGTGCAAACATCACAAGCATTCTTATACACCAATAACAAACAGAGAGCCAAATCATGAGTGAACTCCCATTCACAATTGCTTCAAAGAGAATAAAATACCTAGGAATCCAACTTACAAGGATGTGAAGGACCTCTTCAAGGAGAACTACAAACCACTGCTCAAGGAAATAAAAGAGGATACAAACAAATGGAAGAACATTCCATGCTCATGGGTAGGAAGAATCAATATCGTGAAAATGGCCATACTGCCCAAGGTAATTTATAGATTCAATGCCATCCCCATCAAGCTACCAATGACTTTCTTCACAGAATTGGAAAAAACTACTTTAAAGTTCATATGGAACCAAAAAAGTTAGCATTTTAAAATCTTAATCTCTAATTTTGCCTATTATGTAGAGTGCAATAAATTTTTGTATCTTGACCTTGTATCATGCAATCATGTTAAATTCACTTAATTCTAGTGGTTGCTATGTAGATTTCTTAGCATTGCTTATGCACATGACCATGTCATTTATGAATAAAGTTTATTTCTATTTTCTAATCTTAATGCCTTTTATTTATTTTTCCTTCTCTTTTACTGATTAGGATCCCATTACACTCTTGAATAGAAGTTATGGAATTGGATATACTTATCCAAAGATTGTTCCTGGTCTTTGGGCAAAGCATTCAATAGTTCACCATTTTGTATGATGTAGGTTTTCATAGAGGTTCTTTTTTTTTTTTTTTTTTGAGACAAGGTCTCGAGTGTCACCCAGACTGGAGTACAGTGGCATGATTGTGGCTCACTGCAGTCTCAAACTTCTGTACTCAAGCAAACCTTCTGCATCAGCCTCCTGAGTAGCTAGGAGAATAGATGCGCACCACCATGGCTGGCTAATTTCTTTTGTAGAGACAGGTCTTGCCATATTTCCCAGGCTGGTCTCAAACTCTTAGCCTCAAGTGATTCTCCCAGCTCAGCCTCCCAAAGTGCTGGGATTACAGGTGTGAACCATTGCACCAAGCCTCAAATTATTTTCGAATTTGTCTTGTGATTTCTTCTTTGACCTATATGAGTTATTTAAAAAATGTGTTGCTAAATTTCTAAATATTCTTCAATTTTCTAGATATCTTATTATAATTTAATAGCATTGTGATCACAGAGCATACTCTGTATTATTTTGATCCTTTGAAATGTATTTCATGATCCAGCATGTAGTCTATCTTGGAGAATGTTTCAAGTGAATTTAAAAAGGATGTTTACTCTCCAGTTGTTGGGTGCAATGTTCCATAAATTTCAATTAGATCAGGTCGATTATTAGTGCTGCTAAAATCTTTTATATCCCTATTGGTTTTTCTAGCTAAGTGCTCTTATCAATTACTGAGATAGGTGGGGTTTCAAAATATCCCATCATAATTGTGTGATTTTTTTTTCTCCCTTCAATTCTGCTGATTTCTGCTTTGTGGCACACTTATTAGATGCACAGGCATGTAGGATTTTTGTCGTCTTCTTAATGAATTCAACCTTTCATTATTACTAAAGACCCCTCATTGTTTTAAAGTCTATAATGTTAGGTATTAATATAGACACAGCAGCTTTCTTTTGCATAGTGTTTTAAATTTTTAAAAATTTTCCTGGCGATTTCTTCTTTGACCCATGAGCTTCTTTTGAAGACTGTTGCTTCCTTTCAGATGTCCTTATTATTGATTTCAAATATAATTATGTTGTAATCAAACAATATATGTGTTATATGAATTCAGTCCTCTGAAATTTACTGGGACTTACTTCATTGCCCAACATAGGGTCTATCCAAGAGATAGACTGGAAAAGACCCTGATTTTGTTGTATGGGCATGGTTTTAAGCTTTGTTAGAATAGGTCTTTATTTTTCCTTTAATGCTGGGGATAGGGCAAATCTTTTAGTCATGAGATGAGAGCTTTGCTTCTCTAAGGCATGTCTTTTCTGACGTCTAATAAAAAGCAAGATGTGTTTCCCAAGCCTTTATAACTAAACTGGACACAAACTGAAACTTGGTTTCCAGAAACTACTACTCAGCAACTCAGGCTTTCAGAGTGAATTCTTTGATTTATTCCACAGACATGTAGTTCAGCTGTCAGTCAAGGACTAGGGTCTCCCGTTCCCTTAGTGTTTTTTCTATTCTAGGATTTTCTTCCTCTGTTTTCATTTCCTGACTTCTTAGACCAATGCAAGTGGACTTTTCTACTTGAGTTCTGTTTGTTACAGACTGTACAGACCCAGAAGTGCACTGATATGGTGTGGCTGTGTCCCCACCTAAATCTCATCTTGAATTGTAGCTTCCACATTTCCCACCTGTTATGGGAAGGACCAGGTGGGAGGTAATTGAATCAAGCGGGCGGGTCTTTCTTGTGCGGTTCTCGTGATGGTGAATAAGTCTCACGAGATCTGATGGTTTTATAAAGGGGAGTTTCTCCACACAGATTCGGTTATTGTCTCTTGTCTGCTGCCACGTAAGATGCACCTTTCACCTTGCGCCATGATTGTGAGGTCTCCCCAGACACGTGGAAATGTGAGTCCGTTAAACCTATTTTTCTTTATAAATTACACAGTCTCGGGTATATTTATCAGCGGACTAATACATGCACTGAGGTGAAAAGCTAAATAAATGCGCATCACAAAAATGTAGTTACCTTCTTTGATCACATCGTCTCTGTTGTCAGCTTGCTTTTCTTTGTCTGTTAGTGTCTTCAAGCAGTTTTCAGTATTTTATCCCAGTGTTTATAATTGTTGTTTATAGAAGGGTACTCAGATACAAGTTATTCCACTATTACTGGAAGTTGGAACCTGTGATTTAATTTAAAAGGCAGATCGGGGTAGATTCAGCATTTGCAAATCTTGACCTAGACCATCTGGGTTTGCATCCTGGCCCTGTCACATTTAGTTATGGGATCTTGGCCAATCTTTCTGTGTTCTAATATTTTCATCTGTAAAATGAAGGTGATAATAGTTCCTAAGCTACAAGGTTTTTGTGAGAATAAAATAAAATTTTACATTTAAAGCTTTTAGTATAGCACCTGGCTCTGATGTTTCATAAATATCAGTCAGTGTCTACTGGGGACCCCTTCTTTTTCTACTGTGAACAGAAAGCACTATATCTTTAGCTACTTCTCTGACAGAATTCCAGAATGTGATTCTGGTTAATTAGGGTTATACTGAATTATGTAACGTTTGCTAGTTCCTAATCCACTATACTGCCCTTGAGATAAATGGTATTGTATAAATACTTGTGATGCCAGAAGTGCTCTTATTCATGGGGTATATAGTTCAATGAATTCTTCCATAGATCTTTTCCTCCTGAAAACTTACAATTTACTTTCTAATAGAAGTGTATATTCAATGTGCTTGTCTCTTCAAAATGCATATTAAAAAATCTTCAAAGCTGACAGTTTGTAAACAACATACTAGAGATAAAGCAATCGTGCTTTTGCTGCCTCATTTACTTTTTAAAATAGAATCAAGGTAATGTTTTTAAACTCTATTATCTCACTGCTAAATTGAAGATTTTAATTTTTTATCTTCAAACAAGCACTTTTGTTTTGGACTAAACTTGAAGTAGCAATAAATCCCCACGTTAGTAAAAGCAAGTTCCAAATTCAGCCAGAGAAGACAATAAAATACACTGATGTGGTAGGTTAGCATGTAAATTCTGTGAGCTGGCAATTAATATGAAATGTCTTGTGTAAGGTCTGACATGCATAAAAGTCAATGCTGATAGGAGAGATTATTTGTCCTTTTACTCTTCCTGTTGGGGGAGGATGGAGAAGGAAAGCAAGGTAATTCAAAGCCCCTCCAATGTTAGCCATGACAAACATGAGGTAGGCAGGACATCATATGTGTTACATGAAAGGTGGTAAGGAAAATGCCTGAAAAACTGAAAACTCACCTCTCTATGAGTTTGTGTGGTCACATGGATACAGCACCAGACTGGACATCAGGAAGGAGTCTCTTCACTACGGACTTTAGGATATTCAAATGGACCTACAGGGACCTCAGTGTTGATAATAGAAATCAATGGATGCAGAATAGCTTCTCACAGCATCTTTGTGAGAAAAAGTAAAACAGATGTAACAGGGATTCAGAAAAAATGCAAAGCACAGTGTAAAATAAGATAACATAATTGGGGCTGGGCACGGAGGCTCACGCCTGTAATCCCAGCACTTTGGGAGGTTGAGGTGGGCAGATCATGAGGTCAAGAGATCGAGACCATCCTGGCCAACATGGTGAAACTCCATCTCTACGAACAATACAAAAATTAGCCGGGCAGGGTGGCACGCACCTGTAGTCCCAGCTACTTAGGACACTGAGGCAGGAGAATCGCTTGAACCTGGGAGGAGGAGGTTGCAGTGAGCTGAAATCATGCCATTGCACTCCAGCCTGCTGACAGCCTGGTGACTCCGTCTCTAAAAAAAAGAAAAAAGAAAAAAAAAAGATAACATAATTACTTGTTTATATAAAACAGGAGTTTCCATGGCCGGGCATGGTGGTTCACACCTGTGGTCTTAGCACTTTAGGAGGCTGAGGCAGGAGGATAACTTGAGCTCAGTCTGGGCAACAAAGTGAGACCTCACCTCTAAAAGAAGAAAAGAGCAGTAGTTTTCAGTTTAGGAATTAGTCTTGTTTTCTATCTTTCATTACAAACTGTGCATATTAAATGTCTTAATATCTGGAAAAATGTTAATTTTCCTGAGTCACATAAAAATTAACAGAATGGTATCTACCACCCAAATCTCTTATCAATGTCTAATCCAGGAAATATAATTTTTTTCACAATGTTCTGTTCTTCTAATGATATTATTATTATAATAGAAATTCTGGTCAGTCCTCTATTATTGCTGCATTAAATGTGTCACTCTCTTCATCAGGGGCTACTTTCCCAATGCCTGTATTTTGCCTCTCTGTCTTTCCTGCTCATGCGGAATAGGGTTGCTGATACAATATGGGATGCTCAGTTGAATTTGAAATTCAGATAAACAATGAGTAAGTGTTTAGTGTAAGTAGATTCCATGCGAAGTTTCATCCTGTGTTTTCTTAATCTAGCAACCCTAATTTAGAAGCTTTGCTGATCCTGAACAGATGAAGGACAAGGAAGACAGTCAAGACTCAGCACAGGAGCAGGCTGAATTTTGTCTTACAGCCAATATTTACTATAATATTTTAAGTTGGAAAAGGACAATCAGTCTATGATAATAACAAATTATGAAGACTGTGTATATAGAAAGAGAGTTTAATGTTTGCCTAAAATAAAATGTAGTTGACAGAATCTGGCACAGACCTTGTTATTCTACAATCCAGTAATTAGAGTCTAGTGAAAAATTCTTTTTCATAAATGAAAATTACTAATATTGCATTTATGTAGTGAAATGAAGCATGTCTGCACAAAGTTGAAAAAGACAGTCTTTGCAAGGGGGTAAGGAAGCTGAGGGCAGAATCACTGAGCTCTGGGTTCTCTCTACAGCATGTGCTTGCTACACCAATCTCCCATTTCCAACCATCTGATTTTTTTTTTCTTTTTGAGACAGAGTCTCGCTCTGTTGCCCAGGTTGGAGTGCAGTGGTACAATCTCGGCTCACTGCAACCTCCGTCTCCCAGGTTCAAGTGATTCTCCTGCCTCAGCCTCCTGAATAGCTGGGATTACAGGCTTGCACCACCACGCCTGGCTAATTTTTTGTGTGTATTTTTAGTAGTGATGGAGTTTCACCATGTTGGCCAGGCTGGTCTTGAACACCTGACCTCAGGTGATCCACCCATCTCGGCCTCCCAAAGTGCTGTGATTACAGATGTGATCCACCATACCCAGCCTCCAACCGTCTGAATTTAATGAAGATGTGCTTCTGCTTTTCCTTAAGCTGCACTGACTCTAAGATGTCAGGAATTAACTTGCTATCATTCCAAATATGTGGAAATGGAAGATCTTTCAAAAAAAAATCTCCTTGGAATAAGCTATGTCTCTGGAAAAATCGGGAAATAATTCGCTGTGTCCTCACCCCTTACAATAGCTGCCGTTGTTTCTTTCTCTCCCTCCATATCCCATTGCCCTGTGACTTCGCAGCCTATTCTGTCAAGAGCCTATTTTCCACCCCCTGACTCTGGGCTAGAATTTCCTCTTGCTTTGACCAATACAAATGCTCCAGAATTGAAGGCCCCAGAGTTTGATCTCAAAAAGCTTTGGGTGCTTCTGCATGTCTGCCTCATAAGTCTGTCCAGCTGTTCTTTGTTGAGTCTGAACTGGTGTGCTAGAGGATGAGACCACATGGATCACAGAAGAACTTTTTTCACCTGAGGCTTCATTTGACAAGCCCCTTCTAGCTGAACCGGGAGCTGACCGTGGATACATGAGTAAGTCCAGCTGAGACCCGCCAAGCCTGGCCCAATCACCACTCAGACTTGTAGACTAAAGAAATCATTGTGGTGGCTCACACCTGTAATTCCAGCACTTTGGGAGGTCGAGGCGGGCGGATCACCTGAGGTCAGCAGTTTAATACCAACCTGAAACATGGAGAAACCCCATCTCTACTAAAAATAAACAATTAGCCGGGCATGATGGTGGATGCCCGTAATCCCAGCTACTCAGGAGGCTGAGGCAGGAGAATCACTTGAACCTGGGAGGCAGAGGTTGCAATGAACAGAGATTGTGCCACTGCACTCCAGCCTGGGCAACAAGAGCAAAACTCCAACTCAAAAAAAAAGAAAAAAAGAAAAAAATCACTGTTCCTTCATCCCACTTATTTTGGTAGTGGTTTGTATAGAAGTAACTAGCTGATACAAAAATTGGTACCTAGAAGTGGGGTGCTGCCATATTAAAAATCCAAAGTATGAGGCATTTGTTTGAAGACCAAATGATAAGCCAGTGATCGTTTTGTTATAATTCTTATCGCTTGGAAATACAATAAGCCAGGGCCCAGGGGAGTTGGGAAAATAAGTAGCTCTCTCTCCATCCCTACTTCCCTTCAACAAAGTCTTCTCGAATGTATTATGTTCACAGATAGCCCATACTTCTCAGGAATCAGTAGCTGGAAGGATGATGGTATAGTTTGGATGTGTGTCCAGCCCAAATCTCATGTTAAAAGGTAATCTCGGGCCGGGCGCGGTGGCTCACGCCTGTAATCCCAGCACTTTCGGAGGCCGAGGCGGGCGGATCACGAGCTCAGGAGATCCGAGACCACCCTGGCTAACATGGTGAAAGCCCGTCTCTACTAAAAATACAAAAAATTAGCCGGGCATGGTGGCGGGCACCTGTAGTCCCAGCTACTCGGGAGGCTGAGGCAGGAGAATGGCGTGAACCCGGGAAGCAGAGCTTGCAGTGAGCTGAGATCGCGCCACTGCACTCCAGCCTGGGTGACACAGCAAGACTCCGTCTCAAAAAAAAAAAAAAGTAATCTCCAATGTTGGAGGAGGGGCCTGGTGGAAGGTGATTAAATCATGGGGGCAGATTTTTCATGAATGGTTTAGCACCATCCGTTTGGTGCTGTCCCTGTGATAGTGAGTGAATTCTCACCAGATCTTGTTGTTTAAAAGAGTGTGGCACCTCTCTCTCTTGTTCCTGCTTTTACTATGTGACATGCCTGCTCCACTTCACCTTCCACCATGAGTAAAAGCTCCCTGAGGCCTCCCAGAAGCTGAGCCATGTTGGTGTCAGGCTTGTATATCTCACAGAACCTTGAGTCAATTAAACCTCTTTTCTTATAAATTACCCGGCCTCAGGCCAAGAAATGCCTAACACAAATGAATAAGAAGGGACAGGAATTCAAGAGTCATAACGTTTAAAAAGAGCTATATTTTCATGATAGTGTAATAACAGAATTTAATGAGATTGTTGTCCTAACATGCAATGTAAAAGTGCACCGTGGTGAGGCCAATCCTGGAAGACTGAGATTAAACAGACAGCAACAGTACTGTGCTGACCTTAAAGTAAGAGGGAGAGTATTGAGGGTGCTAGGAAATCACACACACATACACAAACACACACACACACACACCCCCCGCAATAAGGACAAGCCATATACTCAGACATTTTTCAGATCCCACCTCCTTCCAACTACTCTAGCCTACTCTTTGTGGAGTGGTGAAGGGCACATATGGGCAGTAGTGGAGCATCATCAGAGAGCTGGCTGTGTATTATTTAACTGGAAGCCAAACTGGGAGACACACAGAAGCCATGATCCCAGGCATTCTCTGTGCTGCACTGAACTTGCATGGGTTGGTAGAAACTATGCTTATAAGGATTTCCTTTAAGATGAGGTCATCAGAAATTAATTTTCTGTAATATCAAGAATTGCCTAGCTCTTTTTAAAATGACATCCTAGAAATCACTCTCAAAGCTTCTTATTTGTTCTTCCTTTAAGTTTCCATAGAAAATTTAGATTCATCTCTGTAATCTAGAAAAAAAATAAGACTCAACAATTTCATAAAATGTGACCCAAATTGTGCCTTTGTGGAATCTATCCCTGTAAGAGATTCAGAAACAATCACAAAAGGAGATTCCTGAATGACTGGCAATGTATTATGTTCATGTGCATCAAAGCCCTACAATATGGGAAAATAATAGACCTTTCACAGAATAGAGTCAGTTAAGGAAGGAAACATCAAACTCAGTCAGATACTTCATGTTTCTGGCCTCTGGTCACCATTTTGCAGCAATCCTTGTTATGACCTCACTTCATCCTTCACTTAGCCAGGTGAAATTGGCTATTTCCAAAAGAGAGTTAGGCCCAAGCCTGGCACAGTGGTTTAAGAAAGAACCTGCATTAGGATGCAAAAATGAGACACCCTGCTGATCTGTTTTTCATTGACTGCGTTTTAAATTGCTTCCATTTTGCATCTAGTCCAAGTGGAGAAGAGCTGAAAATAAAATGTAAATCACTGTGTAATAGTTTTAGGAATTAGAAGAAATAGCAGCAGCCATCTGATTATAGCTCTGTAAGAAGGGCAAATTCTCCCAAAGCAGAGAAACTGTGATGTTGTTGACTCTGTGAAATAATAAATGACAATAGCCTCAAGAAAAATGTGAGAGTGAAGCTCAGCTATGTTTGTGCATGCTAGAGGATCAATGTGTCCATGTAAAAGCTATATAATGGATTTAACACCATCAAAGCCATATGAAAAAATGAAACCCAGTGTTATTATTTTAAATATACTTCTTTTGATGAGTTCTATACACATCATAGCCAAATCCAGTCAAAGTTCACATTTGTAGAATAGACTTGTGTTTATATATATGTTATCAATCTAATGTTGTCTGGCTTCTGAAGTTTTTGCACATGAAATATTTGACACAGATTTACCTACCTCTAAAAATTTGTTCCTAATGGAATAAATACAACTTAAATCTATTATGTTTGTAATGTCAGACAATACTATCTGAATTTTTAACAATATTGAAATGTTAATTCACATATTATACAATTCACCCTTTTAAAATATACAATGTGATAATTTTTAGTATATTCAGAGTTGTGTAACCATTACTACAATCTAATTTTAGAACATTTTTGTCACCCCAAAAGAAATCTCATACTCATTAGCAGTCACTCTACATTCCCCACCCAAGCTACCCCACCCCAGTCCTAGGAAACCACTAATCTACTTTCTGTCTCTTATAGATTTGCCTATTTTGGACATTTCATATAAATTCATTTATACAACGTGGTCATTTGTGACTGGCTTCTTTCACTTAACATAATGTATTCAAAGTTCATACATGTGATAGTATAAATCAGAGCTTTATTCTTTTCATGGCTGAATAATCTTTCATTATATAGATATATCACATTTTATTTTGTCCATTTATCAGTTTACGTACATCTGGGCTGTGTTCACTTTTTAGCTACTATAAATAAATGCCACCATGAACATTTGCATACAAATATTTGTGTGAATATCTGTTTTTAATTCTCTTGGGTATATACCTAGAAGTAGAATTGTTGGATCATGAGGCTCCTCCATGTTTAACATTCTGAGGAACTGCCAAATTGTTTTCCACAACAGCTGTACCATTTTACATTTCACCAATAGTGTTTGAGGATTCCAATTTCTCCATATCTTTGACAATTTTGTTGTGTATCTTTTTTATTATAGACATCCTAATGAGAGTAAAATGATACCTAACTGTGCTTTTGATTTTTAGTTCTCTAACGATTAATGATGTTGGGAATTTCTTGTGTGCTCATTGACAATTTGTATATCATCTTTGGAGAAATGTCTGTTGGGATCCTTTATCCATTTTTAAATTGGGTTATTTATTTTTTCATTATTGCATTGTGTAAGTTTTTACATATTCTGGTTACAAGTCTTAAGAGATATATAGTTTGTAAATATTTTCTGTCATTCTGTAGGTTGTCTTTCACTTTCTTGATAATTATTTGCTGCACAAACGTTTTTAATTTTTATAAAGTTCAGTTTATCTATCTTTTCTTTTGTTACTTCTGCATTTGGTTTCTTGTGCTTTTGCCTAACACAAGTTTATGAAGTTTCACTCTTACATTTCTCCTAAGAGTTTTGTAGTTTACATTTATGTCTGTAATCCATTTTGAGTTAATTTTTGTTTATAGTGTGAGGAAAGGGTCCATCTTCGTTCTTTTACATGTGGATATTCACTTGTCTCAGCACATTTGTTTAGAAGATTATTCTTTCCTCCATTGAATTGTCTTGGCAGTGTTGTCAAAAATCAATCAACCATAAGTGTAGGGGTTTATTCCTGAACTGTCAATTCTATTCCATTGATATATATGTCTGTCCTTATGCTACACCACAAAATCTTGTTTACTGTGGCTTTGTAGGAAGTTTTGAAATAAGTAAGTATGAGTCCTTCAACTTTGTTCTTTTAAGATATAGTTTTGATTTTTATGAATTTATTGAATTTCTATATGAATTTTAGGATTAGCTTGTCAATTTCTTCCAAAAAGGCAGCTGAGTTTTTAAAAAAATAATACTTGCATAAAATTTGTAGATAAATGTGAGGAGTATTGCCATCTTAATAATATGTCCTCTCATCCATGAACATGGGATGTATTTCCATTTATTTAAGTCTTTTTTAAGCAACATACTTTTTATTAACACAGTTGTTGAGCCTCAGAGAAGTCAGTTAATCTCTCTGGGTGTCAGTTTTATCACTTATGAATTAAAAATAAAAATGTCTACTTCATAAGCCTATTGTGAGATTTAGTAATGATGCCCATAAAGACACCCACTAAAGTGTAACATATACATGATGCCTAAAATTAAAATAAGATAATCAAAGTGGAGAAGTTCTCTAATTGCCTAAAAAAATAAATGGAGACAGGAACCCTACTTTTGGAATTGAAAGTATTCTTATCTAAAAATACAATCAGTGCTTAATTATCCAAGCTAATATGCTACACAGACAGCAAACTATTATTTATTGATATTCTAAAACTAGTTTTAGCTAGGAAATTGCAAAGTTTAATTTCACTAAACCATAAACATATGCTAAGTACCAAAGTTGGCAAATTGAATGACATCTTTGATTGATATAAAGGTGAACTCTCCAGAAGATGACTGAGAAAATTAATGGTTGCTAGATAATACTTTTTGTGTGTGCTGCATCTTTACAATGGGTTAGGAGAAAGCAGTAGTGACTTGTGATTTACCGTACATTTTTTTGATGCCTTAAAGTTTTGTTCAACCCATAATTTACTCAAGCTTTTCTTCAGTCTAAGCTCCAAGGGCCTCTACAATGTTCTTATTAAATCTTTATTTGCCATTGCACTCATTTCATAAATGCACTGACATTTGATGAGGGAAATACCCTCACTCTTCACATTCATGCCTATTTCCCCCACTATTTAGCCCTTATCCTAAAATATCTAGAGTATATTGTATGTAATATATTCATACTGAGCATGTATTACATCAAAGATAAATGTGTGAATGAGAGACATATATCTTTTCATTCATTATCATTTTATTTGTTCATATGTGCATGTAAATAATTTTTTTTAGAAATGGTTCTCCCTGTGTCACTCAGGCAGGAGTAAAGTGGCAACTTCTTAGCTCACTGCAGCCTCAAACTCCTGGGCTCAAGCAATCCTCCCACTTTAGCTTCCTGAGTAGCTGGGACTACAAGTCCTAATTTAAAAAATCTGGTGGACCATCATGTCCACCTGATTTTTTTAAATTAAAGAGAACCAATGTTGGTTTATTTCATTGTATAGCAATTTATATTACAGGTTAAGTGTAGATTGAATAGTTTTTTCACCCAAACCCTTTTATACATTTCTATGTATGTTAAAGGGAGACTACTCTTCAGTTAGAAAACATAATTGTTTTGATTTGATTACAATACAGAAGGAAGTATTCGGTATGTAAAAATATTCTCAAAATACAAGGATTTCTTTTTTATTTAATATGGAGACATGCATCAAATCAATGACTTAAAATTCTATCTTAAGAAGCTACAAAATAAAAGCAATTAAAACCAAAGTATGTACGAGGAAAGCAATAAAAAAGATTACCAATGTAATAGAAAATAAAAAATTAACAAAGCCAAAAGACAGTCTTTTAAAAAGATCAACAAAATTGATAAACCCAAAGCAAGATTGATTTAACAAGAGAAAGAAAAAGAAAGGTAAACACAAATCACTAATACCAGAAATGAAAAAAGAGTTATCACTACAGACCCCACAAACATTAAAAGAATGTTTAAGAAATAACTGTTTGCAGTTGACAGTTTGCCAAATTAGATGAAATAGGCAAATTCTTTGAAACTAAAATTTGCAAGATGAGAGAAAATGTCAAAATTGCATTATGTCTACTAGAGAAACTGAATTATCAAAAACCTTACCACAAAGAAAACTTCAGGCAAAGAGACTTTCAATAGCAGATTTTATCAAATAGTCAAGGAGAAAATAATACCAATCTTATGAAACCTATTTCAGCAAATAAAGGAAAGAACACAAGGAACACTTTTTAACTAATTTTATGAGACTAGCATAATCCAGTAACAAAACTTGGCAGAAATAAATAGAAAAGAAAACAAATACAGACCAATATCACTATGAACAAAGATACAAAATTCCCTAACAAAAAAAATTAGCATATCAAATCTAGTTGTACATTAAAGGAATAATACATCATGATCATGTAAGGTGTATCTCAGGAATAGGAGCTTAATTTAAAATTCAAAATTAGTCGTTTAATTTGTCATATTAATAGAATAAAAGAGAAAATGATTATTTCAATAGTGGTAGTAAAAATAATTAGCAAAATTCAGTATCTTTCATGATGTAAGTGCTTTGCAAATCAGGTTGCAGGATACAAGGTTAAATGTATTTTTATATACTAACAGAAAACAACTGAAAAACAAAATTGATAAAACTTTATTTTTAAGAGCACTAAAAAATTATTTAGGAATAAGTTTAACAGAAGTCACTGCATTGAAGACTCCAAAGAATTGTTGAGAGAAATAAAAAAATAACTAAACTAATGGAGAAGTATGCCATGTTTATGAATTAGAAGACAATGCTGTTAACATCATAATGAATGTCAATTCTTCTCAATATAATCTATAGATTCAGTGCAATCCCAATAAAAATCCCATAGATATTTTTTTATAAAAATTTGCCAACTGAATTCTAAAATTTATGTAAAATGCAAAGGACTTAAAATAGCAAAACAGTTTTGAAAACAAATAGAGAAATGGCATCACCTGATTTCAAAACTTACTACAATGTTTCAGCAATTAAGATAGTGTGCTTAACATTCTTTGTCATTAGAGAACTGCAAAACAAAACAACAATAACACTATACATCCACCAGAATGGTTAACATAAAACAACAGCAACAAAAAAACCTAACAATATCACACAGAACTCTCATACATTATTGTTGAGCATGTAAAGTGGTACAAACTCTTTGGGTTCTTATAAAACTCAACGTACTCCAAATTCTACTTCTAGGTATTTACCCAAAAGAAGTAAAAACATGTATCCACAAAAAGGCTTATACAAGAATGTTCATAGCAGCTTTATTTATAATTGCCCCAACTGGAAACACTCCAGTATCTACCAATAAGAGAATTGTTGTAAATTCATGCTGTGAAATGCTACTCAGCCATAAAATAGAATGGACTACTAATACAAAACCTTATGGATGAATGTCAGAAATGTTATGCTTAGTGCAAGAGTACATGCTGTCTGATTTCATTTATATGAAATTCTATAATAGGTAAAACTAATGTGTAAGAAAAAAATCAGAACTTTGAAGGAATGGGGATGGAGAGTTCCTTTCTAAGATAAAGACAATATACTTGATAAGGGTTTGAGGTTCAAGTAACATGCTTAAAAGATTTCTGCATTTTCTCAAAAGAAAAAATATGTAAGCAAATATTGATTCTTAATAATGATGCATATGCTGAAGTTTTTGAGGAGGAGAGCTTGATGGTTTTTATTTACTTTGAAATGCATAAAAAATAAGATGGCTTGATGGTTGGATAGAGAAATGGAGAGATGGATGGATACATAATAAATCAAGTAGAGAAATTTTCAGTGTTGAGCCAAGGCGGAGAGTATATAGGTGCTTAATGTAAAATTATTTTGACTTTTCTGTATGTTTGAAATGTTTCATAATATAATGGAAGGAATTGAATGATGATATCAAACCATTTGGTATTTAGTTTACATAGAACATAGAAGATAAATGCAAAGGTTATGTTTTGAAATCACAATATTGTAAACCAAAAATAAAATCCTAAACCCTCCAATCAACTGAATGGATATTCTCTACCTTTTGGAGTTTAGACAAAACTAACCAGCATTACTGTTAAAATAGAGATCTGAAGACTGACAAAACAGACTCTTTGGCAATAAGAACAAATTCCAACCTGATTCTTGTATAGCATCACATGATCATGAAGGAAATCAAAATATTTTACCCAAAATATATTTTTTTGGCATATTTTGAAGTAACCTTGCAAAGCCATCTTTTGTGGCTGATATTTTGCATCTGTAGAGAATTTCCACTAATGCAGCTAGGGCTTTCCCCAATCTAAGAGAGATTGACTAAGAAACTTACACCTCTTAAGAGAACAGAATACCATCTATTCTCTCTGAAGCCTGCTACTTGGAGGCTTCATCTACACAAGAAGAACTTTGGCTTCCACAACCTCTCTTATCTTAAGCATTTCTTTCTACTGACTTCAAATCTTTAGCTCAACTCTTTCAACCAATTGCCAATCCAAAAATGTTTGAATCTACCTATGAGCTGTAAACCCCCATTTCAAGATGTCCCACTTTTCTGGGCTGGACCAATGTATACCTTACATGTATTAATTTATATCTGCCTGTAACTTCTGTCTCCCTAAAATGTACAAAACCAACCTGATCACCTCAGGGACACTTTCTCAGGACTTCTTGAGACTGTTCCCTAGGCCATGGTCACTCATACTAGCTCAGAATAAGCCTCTTTAAATATTTTACAAAGTTTTCTTATTTTGTTGACACTATGTAAAATACTGTAAAAGTTATACCCCTTGCAACTATATAAACTTATGATAAAAATTTGGGGTGCCAACCTAACATTCTAGGTGATAGATTTTACAAATCTTTCAGGTTTAACAGACAAAGAAGTTTGAAGACGGATGCACTAATACTCACCTGAAGCCAGTCATGTGCATTGAGCATGACATCTGGACTTGGTTCCTCTGCACAGAATTTCTTACTTAGGGTGTTTCCCATCCCCTCCCCACTTCCAGCCCACATCTGAACATTTCCACCCACTTTCTTTCTTTCTTTTTTTTTTTTTGAGATGGAGTTTCACTCTTGTTGCCTAGGCTAGAGTGCAATGGCACAATCTTGGCTCACTGCAAACTCCGCCTCCCAGGTTCAAGCAATTCTCCTGCCTCAGCCTCCCGAGTGGCTGGGATTACAGGCATACGCCACCATGCCAGGCTAATTTTGTATTTTTAATAGAGACAGGGTTTCTCCATGTTGGTTAGGTTGGTCTTGAACTCCCGAACTCAGGTGATCTGCTTGCCTCAGCCTCCCACAGTCCTGGGATTACAGGCGTGAGCCACTGTGCCCAGCCTTCTGCCCACTTTCTGTTACTGCAAAGACAAATTCTCTAATATAACAATTAATGTAGTCAATACGTGAATTCTTGCAAGCATTGGCTCTACATCCTCTTCCAGGTAACATGTGTTTTGCAATAATGCTGTGAAAAAATGTATTAACCCAAACCAATGACTCTACGGATGGAAACTTAAGGGATCTTGGAAACCAGCTGGAGAGTCATTTAGGGCAGGCAGAGCCCAGATGAAGCTTCCTCAGTCTATGTCAGTGTATTTTGGAAATGTGTATAAGCGGTTCTTGGTTGTCACAATAATTGGGAGTAGGGTAGATATGGCATTTAAATATGGGCTAAGAATGCTGTATAATCTTCCACCCTTGAGGCAGTCATCCCCAGTAAAGAACTGTACCACCCATTCTGCCTGATTTTCAAGTATCCCATTGGACCTCTATGCCAGTGAAAGCATGACTGATATTTATGTAAGTCAATGCTTAGATAAGATACACTTATACCACAAGAACATGCTTTGTTTTGTCTAGAACATAAATCAGGGATAATTTATGGTTTCAGAAAATTCCATTGAGTCTGTCATTGCCCTGTTGGCATGTGACTTATTCATGTAACACACCTCCATCACTATTTTTGTAGCTGTTGCATTCCTGCTCACTCAACAAATAACTACAAATATCCAACCAGTATACTCTGTTCTTAAGTGTAGTCAGACCTGAGTATTTGTGTATGGAAATGCACATCATTTTATTATAAATATTTTTCTTTTGGTTTAATTTACACCATAATTTAAGTGGTTTATTTGATTGAAATTGCATGGGTGGTAATATTATTTACAAATCTCATTTCAGAATAGTAACGCAGACGTTACCATTTATTTGTTATAGGAAGAGATCATTGGTCTGATGGGACTGAGAAACTCCAGTGTGAATTGCCCTAAACTTCATTGCCCCTGCAGTGGAAGCACACTACACATTCTTGCTCTGGAAGCCATTGCTTCACAAGTTAACATACCCAAAGTAATGCCTACTTTACTGCTGACCTTTCTCCGGGGATTCTTTTGGGCTCTTTGCTGGACTGGTGGTTGGGCTAATATCCAGTGACACCTCTGTGGCAGCTTCCACAGGTGCTTTTCCTGTAAAAGGAAGCTCAGCCAAGTGCGTTTCAACACCATTCAATATCCCTTAGAGATCTCAAACCCACCGTAAGTAAGGCAAGAAGATACCCATTCTGCATATGCATGCTATTCCCAAATAGCCTAGTGAGATCACATGTGAGCAAAACAAGCATAGGCAAATGTGGAGCAGGGGCAAATAAACACACATGTGGTTATGGAGCTTGTCACCATGTCGCTGCCGATGCCTCCAAGCCATAGGCAAGTGTCTGAGTGTGTTGAGGGATCTCAGGGTAAGAAAATGCAGAAAAGCTTTGATCTCATTATGCCAATCAGATGGCCACCTGCCAAGTTTCACATTATGAGAGAAAACCAGATTGCTCCTACCTCTAAGCTGTAACCCAGTGGGATGAGGCTGAAGCAAATCTCAGGAATGTGGAACATCATAATGCCAGTCTGGGGTGGAGGCTGAATTGCCTCTGGTACCAGGCAGCCTTTTGCATAAATTGTGTAGAAGTTTGCTTTTTCAAAAAGGGTTATCAGTTTTTACTCACATTGATTATTAGATCTTATAATACTATAGATTGCATGAACATTTTCTAGATGTTTTTATTAATATTTTTTGGATAGGTAATAATGGTATATAATAAGAGATTCAAAAGGTACAAAATGTATGTAAAAGATAAGTCCCCCCTCACCTTTCTTGTCCTACTGCTAAGTGATTCTTCCATTTGGATGCTAACACATGCCAATAGCGTTTTGTGTGTTCTTCCAGAGGTGGTGTTTGTACATATGTGTAATTGCTTTTACACAAGCCATTGCACACTATTCACACTGTTGTGCACGTTGCTTTCTTCACTTAACAATGTATTATTTCAAAGATTATCTTATATCAAAATATATAAAGTTGCTTTGCTCTAACAGTTGATGGAACTGCACTGGGCTGCTGAACTATGACTCATTAACCCCTTCATCTTTTGATGGCTGTTTAGGTTGTCTCAAGCATTTTCCTATCATAAACTTTGCTGCAATTGGTGTTCAAATTTTTGTGTATGTATGTATATATATGTGTGTGTATGTCATTTTACACATGTGAGTATCTGTGAAGACCACGTTCTGGTGTGTGGAATTGCTAAGTTAAACGGGCTGTACCTTTGTAATTTTGACAGCTTTTGCCAGGTATTTCTTCGGGGGAAGTAATAACAGTTAACATTCCCACAGGCAAATATGAGAGTTCTGGTTTCCCCCATGGTCACCAGCACAATGTACTATCAAACATTTTTATCTTTGCTAATCTGATAGGTGGAAAATGCTATCTCAATTGGCTTAATTTGAATTTACAAAAATACCATCATAGCCATCCATCTCTCTTAATGTACATCATTACCCTATTAAATACACATAATTTTGGCCATTTTCCTGATGAGAAACTCTAAGTTAAGAGCTTGAATGATTTGCAGACAGTCACACAAATAGAACTAGAGCACAAACTCAGGTGTTCTGTTGCTGAAGGCAGTTCTCTTTCCACAAGCCCACAGTTGCCTCCTGTGGGTGAAAATGGCTGTGGCTTCAGATGGTTGCAGGAAGCCTCTGAGGTCTAAAGGACTGTGTAGCTTTGCAACTCTTAGCCCAGGGAGAACTCAAACTTGGCATTCATTTGCATGAGTCAGAAGGCAAATCCTGCAGTACCCAGAGAGCAACAACTGATTCTTAGAGGGTCAAGGCACTTCAGGAAAGGACACTTCCCAGGAAGCAAAGAGGCCAAAAGGGACTGTGCACTTTCCAGAACTTAAGAGTATAGGAGAAGGCTGGACTCCGATGATGTTCATAATGGAGAAACCCTAGGAAAAAACGAGTCTGCCTCTGGCTTCTTGTAGGAGCTTTGGTTTTCACTCTGCTCCTCTTGAGACCTTTGGAAACTCCTGTGGTAAATTCAAGACGACTGTCCAGAAATTATGATGGTTGCTAAAGAATTACTAGTGCTGAAGGGCAAAGATCAGGGGTTGGCTGGTCTTAGTCCTGTTTTCCCCAGAAGTGGACTCTAAGACAAGGGTTCAAGTACAAATAGTTTGCCTAGAAGGTGCAGGGAAGACAAACAAAGGTGTGGGGAAGTGATACAGGGATGGAAAATTGATTCCGTTTCCCAATTGATGTGCGTTAGTAAGTCAGCTACCACAGGGAGCTGTCAGGGCTTACTCTTGTGGGGGAACTCTGAGAAGTGGTATAAAACACACATTTCAGAATTATCTCATCTGAGAGGTGAGAAGGCTGGAGTACTTATACACCGGCTACCAAGAGTCACTGGTTAAGGGAGGCTTCCAGGGCAGGTGCACTCCTTAGTACTTTGGGCTTGGCATGCAAAGAGACAGAGCTGCCTCTCTTGGTTTTAGAAGAGGGCATGGATACATGAATCTGGGGGCTGAATGTTGGCTGGAGTGCATAGAAGTAGCACAGCCTAAGGGGCAAGGGCAGGGCACAGATGGGGCTTGATGGCTGTGCTCCTCAGGTGTCACTACTGGAAAGCACTCCAGGCTCCAGGCAGTGATAGCAAGGGCAAGGAAACGCACGGTGCACCCCTGTTCTGACCAGGGTCTAAGCTGGTCTGCTGTCTTCACAATCCCCCTGCCCCTCACCTCCACTCCCGACTTGACCACTCCTAGCAGTACTATTGTTGAGTAACTGCAGGAGTACATGAATCAGGTGACAGTTTGATGAAAGTTAAACTTGCCTACATAGATATCACATTTTGAAGACAATTGCAGAAGATCATACGTGGACCCCTGGGAGTTCCTTTGAAGCCCCAGATCAAGATGTACTTAGCATGGCTGCCTGCCTAGCTAGTAGACAGGTAAACCCTTATCCTGGTTCCCAGTTGTCAAACAGTCCTGATGTCTGGTCCCTAGGAAAACTGATGACCCAATGGATTGAACTGCAAGGTAATCATTTGAAAGATTTTATTTTTTGGATTTCACAATATGATCTTCTATTTCTAAGTTTTCATTAGGGGAAATCAAGAGCAATTATGCAAAAGTTCAGCCAGGAAATACATGACAGCTTGTAATGAGGTGTAGTCCTAGCAATCAAAGAGTCTGAATTTAATTTGTGTTCTTCTGTTATGACTTTTTATAATGTGCATTTGGAGAGCTTTTTATAAACATCTAAACTACAATTTTATGCTACTGGTATTGAGTTGGGTTTTTCTTTATTGTGTATGTTACTAGTGTTATTAACTAGGGTATGTGAACTACTGATCCTCTAAGAATTTATTTACTCGAATAAAATACTGACATAATAGTGTTACTATGCCTGAATAATTACAAGATTGACCAAATGTCCTTAGCATGTGGGCTGTGCCTTAATTTCTCCATTTGTAACTCAAGAAGAGGAATGTTGGTTTAACTCTGAGGAGAATTGGTTAAATCACCATTGAATTTTCAAATTGCATTTTCAGGTCAAAGCAAAGAAAGCCTAATTTAGAGGACAGAACAAATTGTTATAGAGTAAAAATTTAATCATTTTCCATGTTATAAATCTCTCCTATAATTTGCCTCTTTGTTTTTTCACTATAGAGCATGTTGAGAATTGGCAGAGAAGGCAGAGATTAAATGAATTTTGTCTGAAAAAAGATAAGGCAATATACAGCCAAATGATGTTTGAAATTAAACTTTGGGTTTGCCTGGCCGGGCCCAGTGGCTCACACCTGTAATCCAGCACTTTGGGAGGCTGAGGTGGGTGGATCACCTGAGGTCAGGAGTTCGAGACCAGCCTGACCAACATGGTGGAACCACATCTCTACTAAAAATACAAAAATTAGCCAGGCGTGGTGATAGGTGCCTGTAATCCCAGCTACTCAGGAGGCTGAGGCATGAGAATCACTTGAACCCAGGAAGCAGAGGTTGCAGTGAGCTGAGACCCTGCCACTGCACACCAGCCTGGGCAACAGGGCAAGACTCCATCTCAAAAAAAAAAACAAAAAAAAAGGGTATGCCTTAGAAATATAGGCTAAACAACAATTTAAAAAAGAGGCCAGGCACAGTGGCTCATGCCTGTAATCCCAGCACTTTGGGAGGCTGAGGAGGGCAGATCGCAAGGTCAGGAGTTCGAGACCAGTCTGGCCAACATGGTAAAACCCTGTCTCTACTAAAAATACAAAAAGTTGCCAGGCGTGGCAGTGGGTGCCTGTAATCCCAGCTACTTGGGAGGCTGAGGCAGGAGGATTGCTTGAACCCAGGAGGAGGAGGTGGCAGTGAGCTGAGATCGCACTACTGCACTACAGCCTGGGCAACAGAGCAAGACTCAGTCTGGAAAAAAAAAAACAAACCCTGAAGGATCCAGCCCATTTGCCAATTAACTTCCTGCCAAAAAAACTCAACACTTTGTACAATAAAATAACAATATTCAAACTCTCAACAAAGCAGTATTCACAATGTCCAGATACAGTAAAAAATTACTAGTGCTAAAGCAAAAAAAAAAAAAAAAGTGATTCATAACCAGGGAAAATAAACAATAGGAACAGATACAGAGATAACACATCTGCTGGAATTAGCAACCAGGACTTTCAAGTAGCTACTACAAATACGTCCAGGTTTAGTGAGTCACTCACCAGGTAAATTGTTGAGATGGATGAAAGGTGCATCTATGGGTACTATTATGCATACTTTTGTATATGTTTAAATTTTTCCGCAGTACATCTCGAGAACCTGATTACTTCTCACCAGTTCTATGCTATAACCCTAGTCCAAGTCATCAAGACTTCTCCTCTGCATTAGTTGCAACAGCCTCTGAATAAGATGCTCTCTTTCTTTCCTTGCCCCGCTACAATCCATTCTCCTTAGTCCTTTCAAAACAGAAGCTAGATTATCTCACTCCTCTACTCAAAATCCTGTAATGATTCCCATCTCAAAGTAAAATTCTACAGTATCAGACAAGGTCCTCCAAGGTCTGGCCCCTCATTATGCCTCTATGCTAATGTCTTACTTTCTTCCTATTACTTATACCACTTCAATCACTCTGGACTCTATTGTTCTTTGAATATTGCAGCCATGTTCCAGGTTCAGGGACTTTGCACTGTCTTAATTACTTTCCCTGGATGTTCTTCTCCTAGACATTTTCAAGACTGACCTCACAGCCTTATTCAAGTGCTTGCTCAGTTTTTACCTGCACAGTGAGGTTCTTTGAAGCAGATTGGAATATAGTTTGCAACTCTTCACTACCTCTCTGCTATAGAATTAAACATTGACATCTGGGTGATCAAACCTCATTAGAGTAGGGGGCGGTATGCTTCCTTCCTACCTGGGCTTATTTCATGGGACTTGCTTATGCATTAGAATGCTAGCAAACAAGACACAAACAGAGGTCTTGAATATGTTTAGGTGATTTGGCATTGACCATGAGAAAAACACATCCTTGTTCAAGAGGAATGAGGACATACATGAGACAGACCTGAACTCAACCCACAGCATAGTCCAAGTCCAGTTGACCCACTGACCAAAGATTATTGTAAACAATTGAGATTTGCGGATTATTTTCTATGTAGCATTATCAGGGAAATAGGTCAGTCGTGTACCCTCCCTGACCAACTATTTAAAATTGTGCTCTTACGTCTATCATTTCCAATAATCCTTACTATTCTCTATGTTTTCTACAGATTTCACATTTTTTAACATGCAATATCTTAAAATAAAGTTTATTGTCTCTTCTAAATGTAAGCTCTACTTTGGGCCAAGCTCTTTATCTGTTTTCTTCTCAGCTGTATCTGTGGCTCTTGAAACAGAGCCCAGCATGTAGTAGTTGCTCAATAATGGAATGGGACAAATGAGTAAATGAATGTTTATTACACTTTTGCTTGATAGCAAAAACTTGAAAGTGACAGGAGAATGAATACATAAATTGTGGCTTAGTATAGTCTCTAGCAGTTACAATGAGTGAACAAGGGCTATATTATCAAAACAAAAATAAATCTTAAAGATATAAAGTTGAGGGGGAAAGCAAATGCAGAACAAACCTAACATTTGGATAAATTGTAAAGAACTATTATAATGTTGTTTATGTATATATACACAACTATATACATATATAATTAAAATATATCCAAGGAATTATAAATATTAGTTCAAGAACACGGCTACCTCTGGTAAGCTAGGAAGAGAGAGCAAAGAAAGAAGGTGGGCAATTCAACCACGTCCACAGCAAAATGTTCAGATCTGTCAACAATAAGTGTTGTTCATTCAATACATGAATGTTGTTTATAATGTTCTCTGTCACCGTGTTTAAATATTCTTGATTTAAAATTCTAAACACTTAATTTTATTGATTAATAATATTTTCACATGGCACAAAACTCAAAAGATAATGATACGTTACGTGGTAAAAATTCTATCTTCCAACCCTATCCCCTGGGAAGCCATTTACTTCCCTGAAGGCAACCGATTTTACCAGTTTCTTATGTATCTTTCCTGTGTTATTCTGTGCATATTCAATAAAGGTCTGTGTTCTTTCTTATTTTATAATTCACAAAATGTGTAGCATATTATGAACATTATTTTGCATTTTCTTTTTTTCACTGAAAAATATACCTTGGAGTTCATTCCATATGAATTTGTACTTGGCTATACAGCACTTCCTTATCCTTTTTATTAGTGGCATAGTAATCCATTGGCTGGATGCATCAAGATTTACTTTATTTCTTGATGAGCATTTTGGTTGGTTCCAATCTTTGGTATTACAAAAAAAAAGTTACCAGAAAAAACTTTATACAAATTAATTTCATTCAATACCTGTATATGTATGTGTGTGTATTTGCAGGATAAATTTCTAATAGTGGGATTGCTCTCAGTTATACTATAGCAAATGCTATTGTATTTTTAATTCATAATTTAAAATTTCTATAGATATGACAAATTTCCCTCCTACAGACAGTGTACCAATTTAGACTCCCACTGACAATAAATGAGAGTGCCAGTTTTCCCATATCCTTGCTACACATGGTGTGTTCTCAAACCTTGTAAGGTAAAGAAATATTAAAGGTAAAGATTACTTTGACTGAATTGTGGAAAATGAACTCAAGGAGAGAAAGTCTGAGGGCAAAGAAACTATTTATAGAGTCATATACTACAAATGAGGTAAATATGGAAATAACAGTGAAAATGGAGAAAAATGGATGGATTTGAGAGATAATTAACAGTTACCACTGACAAGATTTAGATTTCATTGATTTTAATGCACAAACATCAATTTTATCAACATTTGTAAAATCAAAAATGGAAATAACCTACATGTTCAAAAATAGATGTTTTAAATAAATTATAGTATATACCTATGATGTTATGTCACTCAGCAATTAAAAAAATAAGCTGTTAAAGAACAAATCCAATGGTGAGAAAATTTTCTAATATAATGTAAATACAAAAAATTAGATGCAAAACTGAAAATACAGCATGGTCTCAATTTTGCTGATCTATCTATCTATCTATCTGTCTATATTTTTCAAGAAATGCACCAAATACATTACATTTTTCTGAATAATGAGATTACATTTTTACATTTTTCTGAATGATGAGATTATAGATAATTTTAGTTTTTACTTATATTCTACATTTTCTTTACCAACATTATTTTCTATGAGAGAGAAAGAAGAATTGCATGAACAGATTATATAACAAACACTGTCATTTCCAGTTTGACATCATTGGCATAAGTTACAGCCATCCTCACTTATTTTTCTCCAAAGCTAGTTTATCTTTAAGAATTTCAAAGTGCAGTTGAATTATGTTGCCTGTGAGAAGATGATTATGATACTTGTAACATGCAAGGTAAAAGCCTTGCATGATGTAAGTGATAGAAGTAAGTCCTCTCATTATATATAAGGACCCTTAAAGAGCTTTCATAAACTCAGACTGTTTAACTCCTTTTACAGTTGAACCAAACAATTTCAGTTCTCGGTTTGTCTATAATTATACAGTTTTACCAAGAATCTGATTTATTATCTAGGACAGATGATGTGAGAACATTCTGAAAAATCTCTTTTTGTTTTTGGTTTCTGCACTTATTTCACAAAGTTGTTGCAGTAGATTTCTTTTTAGTGAATTTACAATTAAAAGAAAAAATCCAAGTCACATTATTTTGTCTATCATGGTATTTTGGGATAGAAAAAGTACTTTATAGGCATTAACAGATTAATTCTTCGAATTATGCTATAAATAGTAAGTAAAGAATCATAGAGACAGAAGTTAATGTAAAGTAAAAATTAGGTTTAGTAATTTGGTCCTAGTACTATTTTAAAATATAAAGTTTTCCTTTAAAAAAAAAACTCTGCCCTAAAACTTCACCCCTAGAATATGTTCCTAATAAATATGACAAATTCTAGCTATTAAACAACTTCATTGTTTAATGAATCAAAAAACACATTTGTCCAATACCACACTGAGGTTTTTTTTTTTTTAATAGCAGGTACTTAAATTATCCTTCTCTAAGCACCCAAAATAAAAGTATACTCTTCCTTTTTCCAATTGCTTTAGCCCAATCACTCTCTTCCACTTTCTCTCTGCTGTGACTTAACAGATGACAGTCTTAACTTCGGAGCAGCCTTCAGCTGTAGAAGAAGACAAAATAAAGTAACTCAAGGCCTTGAATTTATTGACATCTGTTCTTTAAAATGTAAGCCTGAATGACTTATGAACTATTGATGTCTGTGAAGGCACATTTATGAGTGTATATGCTTAGAAGGCACAAGCTATTGTCAAAAGAGCTGAACAATCATTTCATTTGGGTCTGACAAGACTATCGTCATTCTTTAACAAAATGTCAGTCACTTGTAATAATCTATTTTAGCCAAGTAGAAGTTAAAGCCTGACATTTGCGGGCTGTACCCTGAAAGGTGTTATGGAATTTTCATTTTTTAATAATTATGCTTTAAGTTCTAGGGTACATGTGCACAACGTGCAGGCTCGTTACATAGGTATACATGTGCCATGCTGGCCCGCTGCACTCATCAACCCATCGTTTACATTAGGTATTTCTCCCAGTGCTATCCCTCCCCCCCGCCCCCAACCCCATGACAGGCCCCAGCGTGTGATGTTCCCCGCCCTGTGTCCAAGTGTTCTCATTGTTCAAATTCCCACCTATGAGTGAGAACATGCGATGTTTGGTTTTCTGTCCTTGTGACAGTTTGCTGAGAATGATGGTTTCCAGCTTCATCCATATCCCTGCAAAGGACGTGAACTCATCCGTTTTTATGGCTGCATAGTATTCCATGGTGTATATGTGCCACATTTTCTTTATTCAGTCTATCACTAATGGACATTTGGGTTGGTTCCAAGTCTTTGCTATTGTGAATAGTGCCACAATAAACATATGTGCGCATGTGTCTTTATAGTAGCATGATTTGTAATCCTTTGAGTATATACCCAGTAATGGGATTGCTGAGTCAAATGGTATTTCTAGATCTAGATCCTTGAAGAATCACCACAGTGTCTTCCATAATGGTTGAACTAGTTTACACTCCCACCAACAGTATAATAGTGTTCCTATTTCTCCGCATCCTCTTCAGCATCTGTTGTTTCCTGACTTTTTAATAATCGCTATTCTAACTGATGTGAGATGGTGTCTCATTGTGGTTTTGATTTGCATTTCTCTGATGACTAGTGATGATGAGCATTTTTTCATGTGTCTGTTGGCTGCATAAATGTCTTCTTTTGAGAAGTGTCTATTCATATCCTTTGCCCACTTTTTGATGGGGTTGTTTGATTTTTTCTTGTAAATTTGTTTAAGTTCTTTGTAGATTTATATTAGCCCTTTGTCAGATGGGTAGATTGCAAAAATTTTCTTTCATTCTGTAGGTTGCCTGTTCACTCTGATGTTAGTTTCTTTTGCTGTGCAGAAGCTCTTTGGTTTAATTAGATCCCATTTGCCTCTTTCGGCTTCTGTTGCCATTGCTTTTGGTATTTTAGTCATGAAGTCCTTGCCCATGCCTATGTCCTGAATGGTATTGCCTAGGTTTTCTTCTAGGGTTTTTATGGTTTTAGGTCTTACATTTAAGTCTTTAATCCATCTTGAATTAATTTTTGTATGAGGTGTAAGGAAGGGATGCAGTTTCAGCTTTCTGCATATGACTAGCCAGTTTTCCCAGCACCATTTATTAAATAGGGAATCCTTTCCCCATTTCTTGTTTTTGTCAGGTTTGTCAAAGATCAGATGGTTGTAGATGTGTGGTGTTATTTCTGAGGCCTCTGTTCTGTTCCATTCATCTATATCTCTGTTTTGGTACCAGTACCAAGCTGTTTTGGTTACTGTATCCTTGTAGTATAGTTTGAAGTCAGGTAGCGTGATGCCTCCAGCTTTGTTCTTTTGGCTTAGGATTAACTTGGCAATGCGGGCTCTTTTTTGGTTCCATATGAACTTTAAAGTAGTTTTTTCCAATTCTATGAAGAAAGATATTGGTAGCTTGATGGGGATGGTATTGAATCTACAAATTACCTTGGGCAGTATGGCCATTTTCACAATATTGATTATTCCTATCCATGAGCATGGAATGCTCTTCCATTTGTTTGTGTCCTCTTTTATTTTGTTGAGCAGTAGTTTGTAGTTCTCCTTGAAGGGTCCTTCACATCCCTTGTAAGTTGGATTCCTGGGTATTTTATTCTCTTTGAAGCAATTGTGAATGGGAGTTCACTCATGATTTGGCTCTTTGTCTGTTATTGGTATATAGGAATGCTTGTGATTTTTGCACATTGACTTTGTATCTTGAGACTTTGCTGAATTTGCTTATTAGCTTAAGGAGATTTTGGGCTGAAATGATGGAGTTTTCTAAATATACAATCATGTCATCTGCATATAGGGACAATTTGACTTCCTCTTTTCCGAATTGAATACCCTTTATTTCTTTCTCTTGCCTGATTGCCCTGGCCAGAACTTCCAACACTATGTTGAATAGGAGTGGTGAGAGAGGGCATCCCTGTCTTGTGCCAGTTTTCAAAAAGAATGCTTCCAGTTTTTGTCCATTCAGTATGATACTGGCTGTGGGTTTGTCATAAATAGCTCTTATTATTTTGAGATACATTCCATCAATACCTAGTCCATTGAGAGTTTTTAGCATGAAGGGCTGTTGAATTTTGTCAAAGGCCTTTTCTGCATCTATTGAGATAATCATGTGGTTTTTTCGATGGTTCTGTTTAAGTGATGGATTACGTTTATTGATTTGTGTTTGTTGAACAAGCCTTGCATCCCAGGGATGAAGCTGACTTGATCATGGTGGATAAGCTTTTTGATGTGCTGCTGGATTCAGTTTGCCAGTATTTTATTGAGGATTTTCACATCGATGTTCATCAGGGATATTGTTCTAAAATTCTCTTTTTTTGTTGTGCCTCTGCCAGGCTTTGGTATCAGGATGATGCTGGCCTCATAAAATGAGTTAGGGAGGATTCTCTTTTTTTTTTCTATTGATTGGAATCGTTTTAGAAGGAATGGTACCAGCTCCTCTTTGTACCTCTGGTAGAATTTGGCTGTGAATCCGTCTGGTCCTGGACTTTTTTTGGTTGGTAGGCTATTAATTATTGCCTCAATTTCAGAGCCTGTTATTGTTCTATTCAGAGATTCAATTTTTTCCTGCTTTAGTCTTAGGAGGGTGTATGTGTCCAGGAATTTATCCATTTCTTCTAGATTTTCTAGTTTATTTGTGTAGAGGTGTTTATAGTATTCTTTGGTGGTAGTTTGTATTTCTGTGGGATCGGTGGTGAGATCCCCTTTATCATTTTGTATTGCGTCTATTTGATTCTTCTGTCTTTTCTTCTTTATTAGTCTTGCTAGCAGTCTATCAATTTTGTTGATCTTTTCAAAAAACCAGCTGCTGGATTCATTGATTTTTTTCTGTCTCTATCTCCTTCAGTTCTGCTCTGATATTAGTTATTTCCTGCCTTCTGCTAGCTTTTGAATTTATTTACTCTTGCTTCTCTAGTTCTTCTAATTGTGACGTTAGGGTGTTGATTTTAGATCTTTCCAGCTTTCTCCTGTGGGCATTTAGTGCTATAATTTCCCTCTACACACTGCTTTAAATGTGTCCCAGAGGTTCTGGTACGTTGTGCCTCTGTTCTCATTGGTTTCAAAGAACATCTTTATTTCTGCCTTCATTTTGCTATTTACCCAGTAGTCATTCAGGAGCAGGTTGTTCAGTTTCTATGTAGTTGTGTGGTTTTGAGTGAGTTTCTTAATCCTGAGTTCTAATTTGAGTGCACTGTGGTCTGAGAGACAGTTTGTTGTGATTTCTGTTGTTTTACATTTGCTGAGGAGTGCTTTACTTCCAACTATGTGGTCAGTTTTGGAATAAGTGCGATGTGGTGCTGAGAAGAATGTATATTCTGTTGATTTGGGGTAGAGAGTTCTGTAGATGTCTATTAGGTCCACTTGGTGCAGAGCTGAGTTCAAGACCTGGATATCCTTGTTAACCTTCTATCTCGTTGATCTCTCTAATATTGCAAGTGGGGTGTTAAAGTCTCCCATTATCATTGTGTGGGAGTCTAAGTCTCTTTGTAGGTCTCTAATGACTTGCTTTATGAATCTGGGTGCTGCTGTATTGGGTGCATATATATTTAGGATAGTTAACTCTTCTTGTTTAATTGATCCCTTTACCATGATGTAATGGCCGCCTTTGTCTCTTTTGATCTTTGTTGGCTTAAAGTCTGTTTTATCAGAGACTAGGATCACACCCCCTGTTTTTTTTTTTTTTTTTTTTTTTTTTTTTTGCTTTCCATTTGCTTGGTAGATCTTCCTCCATCCCTTTATCTTGAGCTTATGTGTGTCTCTGCAGGTGAGATTGGTCTCCTGACTACAGCACACTGATGGATCTTGACTCTTTATCCAATTTGCCAGTCTGTGTCTTTAATTGCGGGCATTTAGCCCATTTACATTTTAGGTTAATACTGTTATGTGCAAATTTCATCCTGTCATTATGATGTTAGCTGGTTATTTTGCTCGTTAGTTGATGCAGTTTCTTTCTAGCAACCATGGTCTTTACAATTTGGCATGTTTTTGCAGTGGCTGGTACTGGTTGTTTCTTTCCATGTGTAATGCTTCCTTCAGGAGCTCTTGTTGAGGCAGGCCTGGTGGTAACAAAATCTCTCAGCGTTTGCTTGTCTGTAAAGGATTTTATTTCTCCTTCACTTACGAAGCTTAGTTTGTCTGGATATGAAATTCTGGGTTGAAAATTCTTTAAGAATGTTGAGTATTTGCCCCCACTCTTTTCTAGCTTGTAGAGTTTCTGGAGAGAGATCCACTGTTAGTCTGATGGGCTTCCCTTTGTGGGTAACCCGACCTTTCTCTCTGGCTGCTCTTAACATTTTTTCCTTTATTTCAACCTTGGTAAATCTGACAATTATGTGTCTTGCGGTTGCCCTTCTCGAGGAGTATCTTTGTGGTGTTCTCTGTATTTCCTGAATTTGAATGTTGGCCTGCCTTGCTAGGTTGGGGAAGTTCTCCTGGATAACATCTTGAAGAGTGTTTTCCAACTTGGTTCCATTCTCCCTGTCACTTTCAGGTACACCAATCAAATGTAGATTTGGTCTTTTCACATAGTCCCATATTTCTTGGAGGCTTTGTTCATTTCTTTTTATTCTTTTTTCTCTAAACTTCTCTTCTTGCTTTATTTCATTAGTTTGATCTTCAATCACTGATACCCTTTCTTCCACTTGATCGAATCAGCTATTGAAGCTTGTGCATGCATCACGTAGTTCTTGTGCCATGGTTTTCAGCTCCATCAGGTCATTTAAGGTCTTCTCTACACTGTTTATTCTAGTTAGCCATTCACTTCATCTTTTTTCAAGATGAGCTTCCTTGTGATGGGTTCATACATCCTCCTTTAGCTTGGAGAAGTTTGTTATTACTGACCTTCTGAAGCCTACTTCTGTCAGTTCATCAAAGTCATTCTCCATCCAGCTTTGTTCCATTGCTGGCGAGGAGCTGTGATCCTTTGGAGAAGAAGAGGTGCTCTGGTTTTTAAAATTTTCAGCTTTTTTTCTCTGGTTTCTACCCATCTTTGTGGTTTTACCTACCTTTGGTCTTTGATGTTGATGACCTACAGATGGGGTTTTGGTGTGGATGTCCTTTTTGTTGATGTTGATGCTATTCCTTTCTGTTTGTTAGTTTTCCTTCTAACAGTCAGGTCCCTCAGGTGCAGGTCTGTTGGAGTTTGCTGGAGGTACACTCCAGACCCTGTTTGCCTGGGTATCATCAGCGGAGGCTGCAGAACAGCAAATATTGCTGCCTGATCCTTCCTCTGGAAGCTTCGTCCCAGAGGAGCGCCTGCCTATATGAGGTGTCCGTCGGCCCATACTGTGAGGTCTCTCCCAGTTAGGCTACACGGTGGGTTCAGGGACCCACTTCAGGAGGCAGTCTGTCCGTTCTCAGAGTTCAAACACCATGCTAGGAGAACCACTGCTCTCTTCAGAGCTGTCAGACAGGGACATTTAAGTCTGCAGAAGTTTCTGCTACCTTTTGTTCAGCTATGCCCTGCCCCCAGAGGTGGAATCTACAGAGGGAACAGGCCTTGCTGAGCTGTGGTGGGCCCCACCAAGTTTGAGCTTCCCCAGCTGGCTTTGTGTACCTACTCAAACCTCAGCAATGGCAGACACCCTTCCCTCTGCCAGGCTGCTGCCTCACAGGTTGATCTCAGACTGCTGTGCTAGCAGTGAGCAAGACTCTGTGGGTGTGGGTCCTGCCAAGCCAGGCATGTGATGTAATCTCCTGGTGTGCCGTTTGCTAACACCATTGGAAAAGCATAGTATTTGGGCATGAGTGTCCTGATTTTCCAGGTACAGTCTGTCACGGCTTCCCTTGGCTAGGAAAGGGAAATCCCCTGACCCCTTGAGCTTCCCAGGTGAGGTGATGGCCTGCCCTGTTTTGGTTCCTCTGTGGGCTGCACCCACTGTCCAACCAGTTCCAATGAGATGAACCAGGTACCTCAGTTGGAAATGCAGAAATCACCCATCTTCTGCATTGATCATGCTGGGAGCTGCAGACCGGAGCTGTTCCTATTCAGCCATCTTGGAACAGAATCCTGGAATTTTCAACATTTTTCATTTGGCTTATCTTTCCTTTGGTACTAAAAGAAGTTCAGAAGTCATGGTAATAATATGTTTTTAAAAATCTATAGGTGATTATTTGCTGATGTTAATTAATGTTTACAATAAAATGAAGGAAAGAATACACATCAGTTCCTATAGTATGCTCTCATTTATGTATTCATACATATATACATGCACAAATACACATCCAGAAGGTACTGGGCCAATGCACTTTGTTTAGTTTTGGCTTTGGTTTTTTTAAATAATTGCTTTTAAGGATATGGCAGAAATAATAGTAACATTTCTAAAACCGAAATTTGTCTTTGACTAGGAAAAAAAAAGAAAGAACTCCCTTGTAGGATACACAATGAATTATGATATCTTCTATGGTTTGAATGTTTTTATTCCCTCCAAAATTCATGTATTGGAAACTTAATCATGAGGGTAACAGTGTTGGGAAGTGGGACCTAAAGGGAGGGGTCTAGGTCATGAGGGCAGAGTGGATTCATGCTGTTAGAAAAAGTGCTCCTGGGAGTGTGCTCTCTCTTTCACTTCCCCCTTCTCCCACGTGAGGAAGAAGGTCCAACACCAGATGCTGGTAACTCGATCTTGGATTTCTCAGCCTCTGTAACTGTAAGAAATAAATTTCTGTTCTCTATAAACTTTTTAGTCTCTGGTACTCTAGTAAAGCAGCACAAAACAGACTAAAACATTATTGTCCAGAATTCAGTGGGTAATATCAGTGAAACTTACTTAGAACAGAATGAATCATGAGAAAAAGTATAGTTGTTGATAATGTTCCCTTGAAGTATACCTCTCAGGATATATTGATATTTAGTAAAAAATAGCTTTGGTTATTTTTCACTTTAAAAGGAACAGAACTACCTCTCATTTGTATAATGCGAGTCTCCAAAAAATTGTTAGACAAGAAAAATTTAAAAATTCAATTATTTTCAGTTTAGTGAATGCTTTTGAGTACGTGTTTTATGTGCTAGGGTCCAAAGGGAATAATAATAGAATAAGACTTTGTCTTTGTACAAGCACTTGTACAAGCCCTGAGCATTTTGGAGACTTAGATCAACTATTTTGTTTGAGACCCATAACTAATAAACACTAACTTATAAAGCACTTATAGGATGTCCAAACATTGTCCTAAGCAGTCTATTTATTTAATTCTTACAAGAACTCCAGTGAAATGAATACTCTTGTTAGCATTATTTTATATTTGGGTAATCATTTTACATTGTACAATTGATGAAGCTACATTGATGTGTCATCACTCAAAGTTTAGTTCACATTAGGGCTCACTCAGTGTACATTCTATGGGTTTTGAAAAATGTGTAATGCCAGGTATGTTAGTCCACTTTGTATTGCTATGAACGAATACCTGAGACTGGGTAATTTATAAAGATAAGAGGTTTATTTGGCTCACTGTTCTAGAGGCTGTACAAGAAGGCACCAGCATCTTTATATTTGGGTAAAGCACAGAAAGTTAACTAATGTGCCCCAGGCAGCATAGCTATTAACTGGAAAACCAGGGACTAGATTCTTGCTAGTCTAGCTCCAGAGTCTGTGTCCTTTAGTCATGTGGTATAAGCATGAGTATAGACACTGTGCTATACAACTTCATCCTGAAGGCTTTCCTCCTCTGTTAGTCTACTTCCAGAATCCCTGTATTAGTCAGGGTTCTCTAAAGGGACAGAACTAACAGGATAGATGTATGTATGAAGGGGAGTTTATTAAGGAGTATTGGCTCACATGATCACAAGGTGAAGTCCCACAATAGGCCCTCTGCAAGCTGAGGGGCAAGGAAGCCAGTCTAAGTCTCAGAACCTCGAAAGTAGCGAAGCTGACAGTGCAGCCTTCAGTCTGTGGCTGAAGGCTGGAAAGCTTCTGGCAAACAACTAGTGTAGGTCCAAGAGTCCAAAAGCTGAAGAACTTGGAGTCCGATGTTTGAGGGCAGAAAACACCCAGCACAGGAGAAAGATGGAGGCCAGAAGACTTGGCCAGTGTAGTCCTTCCACATTCATCTGCCTGCTTTTATCCTATTCATGTTGGCAGCTGAGTAGATAGATGATGCCCACCCAGATTGAGGGTGGGTCTGCCTCTCCCAGTCCACTGAGTCAAATCTTAATCTACTTTGGCAACACCCTCACAGACACACTCTGGAACAATACTTTGTATCCTTCAATCCAATCAAGTTGACACTTCATATTAACCATCACAATCCCCATTGTGGTAAACTAGTTCTAGCTTAAAAAAGCATTTTGAAGACTCATTTCCAAGGGTTTTTGTATTTTTATGAGTTTTATAATTATTTATTTTACTATGAATTTTTGTTAAAAAATCTTTTACAGTTTTGGGTTTGTCTTTGTGTTGGTGATTTATGTTTTACATTTTTCTTCCTTTCTGTTCTCATCCATCTTCACTATCTGTTTTTCTCATCCTCATGATTCCTTGTTGTTTTTTTTTAAATTGCCTTTTTAGTTATCATTATTTTTGTTCTTTTACACTTTAAAGTTATTTGTATATCTTTTTATAAAGAGATGTTATTTTTAGAGCAGCTTTAGATTCCCTGCAATACTGAACAGAAGGTTGAAGTTTCATGTACCCCCTGCCCCCACATATGCATAATCTACCCTATTATCAACATCCCCCACCAGAATGGTACATTTGTTGCAATTGCTGAATCTACATTGATGCGTCATCACCCAAAGTTTATAGTTTACATTGGGGCTCACTCTTGGTGTATATTCTATTGGTTTTGAAAAATGTATAATGATAGGTTTGTTAGTCCATTTTGCATTGCTGTAAAGGAATATCTGAGACTGAGTAATTTATAAAGAAAAGAGGTTTATTTGGCTCACTGTTTTCAGGCTGTACAAGAAGCATGGCACCACCTCTGCTTCCGGTCAGGACCTGAGGAAGATTTTACTCATGGCAGAAGGCAAAATGGGAGCTGGTGTGTCACATGGCAAGAGAGAGCAAGAGAGAAGGGAGCAAAAGAGGGAGGAGGAGGTGCCAGGCTCCTTTAAACAACCAACTCTTGTGTGAACTAATAGAGCAAGAACTCATTACCATGGGGAGGGCACCAAATCATTCATGAGGAATCCTCATGACCCAAACACCTCCCACCAGACCCCACCTCCAACACTGGGGATCAAATTTCAACATGAGATTTGGAGGGGAAAAACATCCAAATCATATAAATAGGAATCCACAGCTGTAGTATTATACAGAGTAGTTTCACTGCTCTAAAAAATCATCCGGACTCCACCTTGTCATCCTTCTCTCCCCTCTAATCCTTGAAAAACCACTGATCCTTTTACTGTCTCTATAGTTTTACCTTTTTCAGAATGTCATATATTTGGAATCTTATAATATATGGCCTCTTTCATTTAGTGATTGGCTTCTTTCATTTAGTAATGTATCTTTACATTTCATCCATGTCTTTTCATGGGTTATAGCTCATTTCTTTTTTAACATCAAATAATATTCCATTGTTCCACGTACCACAGTTTAATTATCTGTTCACCTACTGAAGAACATTTTGGCTGCTTCCACTTTTTGGCAATTATGGATAAAGCTGCTATAAACAACCATGTGCAAGATTTTATGTGGGCATAAGTTTTCACATCTTTTCTTTGGGTGAACACCAAGAAGTATGGTTGCTGGATCATATGGTAAGACTATGTTTAGATTTGCAAGAAACTGCCAAACTGTCTTCAAAAGTGGCTGTACCACTTTGCATCTCCACCAGCAAGGAATGAGCGTTCCTGTTACTCCACATTCTCGCCAGCATTTGGTGATGTCCATGTTTTGGGTTTTGACTTTTCTAATACATGTGTAGTGGTGCCTCATTGTTTTCATTTTCATTTCCCTGATGACATATGATATGAAGTATCTTTTTATAGCTTATTTGCAATCTATATATCTTTTTAGAGAGGTATCTGTTAAGGTCTTTTCAAATCAGCTTGTTTTATATTTTATTCTTGAGTTTTAACAGTTCTTTGTATATTTTGTAAAACAATTCCTGATCAGATATGTGTTTTGCAAATATTTTCTCCAAGTTTGTGGCTTGTCTTCTCATTGTCTTGACAGGGTTTTTCACTGTCAAGTGAAAAACATTTTACATTTTAATGAAATCCAAATTATCAATTTTTTCTTTCATGGATTGTGTCTCTTAGTATTGTATTTATGATATCATTTGTTTTTCTATTCTGCTTAGGTCGTTTTGCCTTTTTTGCCTTTATTTTTAGGTTTTCTTTATGTGAAATGTTTATTTTAAATTTTGTTCATTTTAATAACTTAGAAGACTTTCATTTTCTGAAACTTTTATTTATTAGTATTATTATTCCACTTTCTTAGTGTTTTTATTGTTTTGGAAATGATGGGAGTCTGAAGTTTGCTGTTTTTCTCTGGATCTCACCCTTGGAGATCATATACACACACACACACACACACACACACACAGAAAGAGCAGGCTGGTTAAAGAAGGCCTGAGAAATGAATGTAGACATTCATTTCTCACTGGAGGAAATCCTCAGGGACATCAAATTGTGTAGGGAGAGCTTTGTCTACAAACATCTTCTCTCTCTGATGCTACTCTGAGAGGTGGATGGCCCTCTTGTTTTTACTGCAGTGCAAGAGCTACACTAGCCTAACAACAGCAGGCTGTGGAGAACATGAGAGCAGCCCTGCACATATCTGTGGTGAGCAGAAGACAGTAGGCATAGGCAGCCTGCATTAGTCTGTTCTTGCATTGCTATAAATAAATACTTGAGACTGGGTAATTTATAAAGAAAAGAGGTTTAATTGGCTCACGGTTCTGTAGGCTGTACAGGAAGCATGACACTGGCGTCTGCTTGGCTTCTGAGGAGACCTCAGGAAACTTACAATTGTGGTGGAAGGAGGACAAGTTGCAAGCACCTCAAATGATAGGAGCAGGAGCAAGAGAGGGAGAGGAGGTGTTATACACTGTTAAATGACCAGATCTCCCAAGAACTCACTATCACGAGGATGATACCAACAGGGGGATGGTGTCAAACCATTCATGAGAAACCTGCCCCCGTGATCCAGTCACCTCCCACCAGGCTCACCTCCAACACTGGGGATTAAAATTCAACATGAGATTTGGTGGGGACACAAATCCAAATCATATTACAGTCTAACTAGACCCAGAGCAGCTTCAATTTTGGTGGAAGGTGAGTCACGTGGTTAGACTTAAGTTTTTATTCTTTTCAAACTGGATGTATAATTCTCCTAAGGCTGTATAAGGTCTTAAAACAAAAAATCCTAATAATCAGCCCCTTAGATATAAGGGTTGACAGAGTTGTCAAAGATGGTTCTGGGCTGGGTGCAGTGGCTCACGCCTGTAATCCCAACACTTTGAGAGGCCAAAGAGGGATGATTGCTTGAGGCCAGGAGTTCAAGATCAGCCTGGGCAACATACTGAGACCGTATCTCTATAAAAGATTTTAAAAATTAGCCAGGCATGGTGGCATGCACCTGTAGTCCCAGCTACTTGGGAAGCTGAGGCAGGATGATTGCTTGAGCCCAGGAGGTCAAGGCTACAGTGAGCTATGATTATACCATTGCATTTCAGCCTTGGGTACAGAGAGAGACCTTGTCTCTAAAATAATAATAACAATAATAAAAATTATGGTTCTGAATTCTGGAGTCTGGAGCCTGGACAGCAAAAAGAAATGAAGCTCTCTAGAAGACAATCTAGGTTTTTGTTTTGTTTTGTTTTATTGTTTAGGGGACAGAGGGGAGTAATGCATGGGTTCATTATCAGAGTTTGAGGCAATGTTGGACTATCATGTGTAATCCCTAGGAGGCAATGTAATTTTGGAACTTTGAAGAGAAAGTGCCATGCTGGTCGTACAAAGGAGGAGAGATGGAGGGTGGAGGTGAGAGGAAGAATAACTTTCCACATGATAATGGGGAAAGAGAAAAGAGCATGAGAGAAGACAGGTGAGAAAGCAGGATTCAAATCAAAGCCAGTGTTTTGTTGTTGTTGTTCTTTGTTTGTTTAAGAGACACAGTTTCACTCCACTGCCCAGGCTGGAGTGCACTGCAGTGGCACAATCATAGCTTACTGTAACCTTGAACTCCTGGGCTCAATTGATCCTCCTACCTCAGCCTCCCAAGTAGCTAGGGCTACAGCTGCATGCCACCACACTCTGATAATTAAAAAAATTTTTTTTTGTAGAGACAAGGTATTGCTATATTGTCCAGGTTGGTCTCAAACTCCTGGCCTCAAGCAATCCACCCACCTTGGCCTCCCAAAGCACTAAGATTACACACATGAGCCACTGCACCTAGCCCACAGTGTTTATTACAGAGAGAGAGACGCTGGTAGAAAGGAGACCACAGAACGTGCCCACATCAATTTACCTTTACATTTGTAATTTAGGAAATTCCAAGTGGAAATCACTAGCTTAGAGGCAAAGTTGATACCAATTGCTTGCAATGAGAGGGGATCATTTGAAGCAACCACTGTAGCGACTGCAATATAAACAAGAAATAAATCTAAGACAACCAAATGGAATGAGAGACAAAAGGATAAACAGGGAAATTAAGTTAGATGGACAGAACAGCTTTGCAAGTATTGATAGCAGCAGTTGCCACCTCTCTCCACCCTTTGGATGTGTCTTATCTTTGAATCGCCTTCCCTGGCCCACCATCTGAGCTGATGAGATTTGACAGGTGGCTGGCTTCCAGTAGTTCTTTTATCCTTTATGCCCTGTGATTTGAGTCAATACAGAAACTCTGGCTCGATGATATCTTCAGTGGTAGGTACAATAATCACAACCTCTGCTGTCCTTCCTTCAGACACTGCCTCTGCCACAATTCCTTTCCATCGTGACTCCCCAACCCTTACTTTCAGCCATCCTAAACTCTCCTAGGATCTTCTAACATTTAGTCTTGACAGATTCTGGAGAAACTTCATGAGTACCATTTTGAGAGATGTTGTTATTTAGAATGACATAAAGAATGCTTTCCCAATGTCCAGATGGATTCCATAGCCATTATCTCATTTGATCCACAAACTGATGAAAAGAGGCAATTCTGCTGCCCAGTCACAAAACTACTTAGCAACAGATCAAAACTTAGAAACACCAGGTATCCTGGTTGCCGGGGTTATACCTTTCGTTCTTGTTGTTCATATTTTTTTATTGTTACCAAAAAGACAGTTTGATTCAGAGGTAGAGTAATAACGTTCTCCAGATATTGGTGCCCAGAGCCAATATTTAACATTTTTGAGAGAGTAAGCTTGATAGAAACTGCATGTTCTTACCCCAGTTGGAAAAATCAGATTCCCAGGAGTCTAACTGAGCATTGAGGTTTAGTACTTCAGAGCTGCTAAAAATAGCAATTACACAGGGCATAACACTGATTTGCATTCACACAGCTCTTCTTTCCTCTGGGAACCTCAGAGCCTATAACAAATACTCGCTTATCTATTTTCATGTTGAGACAATGCCCCTCTTTCAAGGCACCCAAAGCAGTTTGCATATATTAATCTACCCAGTAAACAATTACGGCATTAGTGAGGGTTAAAAGAAGTTGAAGGAAATCTAGATTCCCAAACCTGCTCAAATTTAGGGGTCATCTGACCCTTTAATATGAGCAGACTCTCAAGCCAAATGTAGGTTAGATTTTCATAAAAGGTGCTACTCAAGACAAGTTCATTATCAGTGGGCTCAGTGGACCACCCCTGTTAACATTACCTGGGTGAGCCAAATGTGGTGGCATGGGCCTGTAGTCCCGACTACTCTAGAGAATAACTTGAGCCCAGTACTTTGAGACCAGCCTGGGCAACATAGTAAAACCTCATCTCAGAAACAAAACATTATCCTGGGTGCTTAGTAAAAATGAGGGTTACTTGTCTCCACCTCAGACCTACTGAATCAAAATCTCTGAGTGGCAGGAACCTGAAATCTGAATTTTAACAAGCTTCTTTGATTCTTGTGTAACCATCACCTGAATAGTGTACATTGTACCTCCTGGGTAATTTCTCATCCCTTAGCCCCCTTCCACCCTCCCACCTTTCCAGTCTCCAATGCCTATGATTCTCCTCTCAAAGTCCCTGTGTACACATTATTTAGTTTCCACTTTAAGTGAGAAGATGCAGTATTTGAATGTTTCTGAGTTATTTTACTTAACATAATGTCCTCCAGTTCTATCCATGTTGTTGCAAAAGATATGATTTCATTCTTTTTTATGGCTGAGTAGTATTCTATGGTATATATAAATATATAATATATCAGTAGTATTCTATGTATATTCTATGTAGTATTCTATGGTGTATGTATATATATATATATCAGTAGTATTCTATGTCTATATACCATAGAATACTACTCAGCTATAAAAAAGAATATATATATATACTTGAGCCTGGGAGTATATATATATTTATATATATATAAACCTTGTCTCTACAAAAAATTTTTAAAATTTGTCAGAGTGTGGTTGCATGCACCTGTAGTCCTAGCTACTTGGGAGGCTGAGGAAGGAAGATCAACTGAGCCCAGGAGTTCAAAGTTACAGTGAGTTACATATATATGCCACATTTTCTTTATTCAATCATCCGTTGACGGACACTTAAGTTGATCCTATATCTTTGCTATTGTGAATGGTGCTGTGATAAACATACAAGTGCAGGTTATCTTTTTGATATAATGATTTATTTTCCTTTTGATATATAACCAGTAGTGAGATTGCTGAATCAAATGGCAGCTCTATTTTAGTTCTTTCAGAAATCTTCATACTGTTTTCCATAGGGTTTATACTAATTTACATTCCTGTCAATAGTGGATAAGCGTTCCTTTTTCTCTGCATCCTTACCAACATCTGTTGTTTTTTGACTTTTTAATAATGGCCATTCTGATTGGTGTGAGATAATATCTCATGGTGCTTTTAATTTGCATTTCTCTGATGATTAGCAATGTTGAGCATTTTTTCATATATTTGTTGGTCATTTATATGTCTTCTCTTAAGAAGTGTCTGTTCACATCTTTTGCTCACTTTTTAATGGGATTATTTGTTTTTTGTTGTTGAATTATTTGAGTTTCTTATAGATTCTGGATATTTGTCGTTTGCCAGATATATCATTTACATATATTTTCTCTCATGCCATAGGTTATCTGTTTACTCTGTTATTTCCTTTGCTGTACAGAAGCTCTTTAGTTTCATTAAGTCCCATTTGTCTATTTTTGTTTTTGTTGAATTTGTTTTTTAGTTTTTAGGTCTTAGTGATAAATTCTTTGCCCAGGCAAATGTTTTTCCTAGGTTTTATTCTAGAATTTTTATTGTTTTTACTTTTACATTTAAGTATTTTTTTTTTTAAGATGGAGTCTTACTGTGTCACCAAGTCACCCAGACTGGAGGGCAGTGGTGTGACCTCAGCTCACTGCAACCTCTGCCTCCCAGTCTCAAGTAATCCTCCCACCTCAGCCTCCCAAGTAGTTGAGACCACAGGGCGTCATCATGCCCAGCTAACTTTTGTATTTTTGGTAGAGTGAAGAATTCACCGTATTGCTCAGGCTGGTTTCAAACTCCTGAGCTCAAGCGATCTGCCTGCCTCAGCCTCTCAAAGTACTGGGATTCCAGGCATGAGCCACTGTGCCCAGCTGCATTTAAGTCTTTAATCTATCTTGAGTTAATTTTTGTATATGGTGAGAGATAGAGGTCCAGTTTCATTCTACTGCATATGGCCATCCAATTTTCCCAGCACCACTTATTAAATAGGGTGTCCTTTCTCCAGTTTATGTTTTTGCCTACTTTTCAAAGATCAGTTGTCTGTAGGTATATGGCTTTAGGCTTTATTTCTGGGCTCTCTATTCTCTTTTATTGATCCATGTGCTTATTTTTACATCAGTACCATGCTGTTTTGATTACTACAGCTTTGTAGTATAATTTAAAGTCAGGTAATATGATGCCTCCAGCTTTGTTCTTTTTGCTTATGATTGTTTTGGCTATTTAGGCTTTTTTTTTTTTTTTGCTTTCACATGAAATTAGGATTGGTTTTTCTAATTCTTTGACACATGATGTTGGTGTTTTGATAAGAATTGCATTGCATTGAATCTGTAGATGTGAGAGAGTGTTGACAGAACATGGCTGTGTTGTTGTCTGAATAGGTGGGGGAGGAGTGGCAAACACATGCACATAAGAGCCTGGCAGAGTAGCATGAAGCCAGAGGTGGGAAGAGAAGAAGCTGGCCCAGAGCTATGGGTCTGGGGCCAATGTTACCTGTTCCATCATCTTACAGCCCAGAAGAGAAAACAGATTTTAGTTAAGGTGACTGGGTTGGCTTTGTCACTTATATGTTTTAGTCATCTGTATTTGTACCCTTGCCCTAGACTGTGCAAGTGTTGAGATAAACCTGAGTGTCTCATGAACATGTTTTAGTTTGAAGGATTTAGACTTTGGGAAGTGCATTATTCTTTCTCATTACTCTAATTTCTAAAACCTGTATCGAATTTACTTCACAAGCAATACCCATGGTGAGTAGCTGTGTTCCTAAACCATCTGCACAGACCTCAAACTCAGTTCCTCCATAACACAGCCCAGATTGACTAAGACAATCCTGATTGCTTCTTTTTTTCGGAATTTTTAGGGCATTTTACCATCTCTAAGTTTCATTATTGTTCTTAAGCATATGCTCTATCACAGCAATATTTAGATTTCTTGTATGTACATCTTACCTCTCAATTTAATGTTTAGGTTTCTTGTACATCTTTCCTTGCTTCAGCCATGCCTAGCACATTTGTACTTAGTGAATGCTTCTACAACAGTGGGTGAGTCGATTGCTGGACAAACAAGCAAGCCTGGTCCATGCTAAGCTGGAAAATTGGTGTTCAATTTTCCTGACTTCCAGCCCAGGAACTTGGTTAGTTGTGAAGCCCTATGCAACAAAAAGGCAGAGAGTGAGAGTATCCAACCTTGTTTCTGTGCCTCCTTTACACGTGCATGCTCAGAGGGCTGTGCATTTGCGAGAAACATTTTCTTGTACCAAATTTTTCAATCATTTTCATTATGTAGATGGAAGTTCTTTCAAGAATTCATGTTTTACCTGACTGTACAGCACTCCAGACTCAGATACATTTGTACTTAAAGAATGTCTTTAAGGGTTTTTTTGTTTTCTTTAATCACGATTTAGGGAGCATCACCCAGGCTGTATTTGCAAAACCACAGATGCTAATATCTAGCCATCTTGTTTGAAAGCAAAAAGTAATTATCAAAAGAGAGATATACAGGCCAGGTGTGGTGTTCATGCCTGTAATCCCAGCACTTTGGGACGCCGAGGTGGGTGGATCACCTGAGGTCAGGAGTTGCATACCAGCCTGGCCAACATGGTGAAACCCCGTCTCTACCAAAAATACAAAAATCAGTCGGGTGTGGTGGTACATGCCTGTAGTCTAAGCTACTCAGGAGGCTGAGGCAGGAGAATTTCTTAAACCTGGGAGATGGAGGTTACAGTGAGCTGAGATCATGCCACTGCATTGCAGCGTGGGCAATGGAATGAGACCCTGTCTCAACAAAAAAAAAAAAAAAAAAAAAAGGTAGAGAGAGAGCCATATCGTCATATGCTTTTTAAAGACAGGGATACATTCTGAGAAATGCTTCATTAAGCAGCTTTGTGATCATGTTGTATATTCATGATAGTGAATCATGATCATGTGATCATGATAGTATATTCACACAAACCTAGAAAGTGAACCTAGAAACCTAGAACCTAGAAACCTAGAACCTAGAACCTAGAAAGTGAAGCCTACTACACATTTAGACTCTGTGGTATAGCCCATTGCTTCTAGCCTACAAATGTTTTCAGCACATTACTGTACTGAATACTGTAGGTAATTATATAACCCAATGGTAGGTATTTGTATATCCAAACATATCTAAACACAGACATGATATGGTAAAAATATGGTATAAAAGATTAAAAATGATAATACATGTATAAGGCACTCACCATCAGTGGAGCTTGCAGGAGCTTGCAGCTGGAGGTTGCTCTGGGTGAGTCAGTGAAAGAGTGGCGAGTGAATGTGAAGGCCGAGGACATTACTGTAATGTAGACTTTACAAACACTTTATACCTAAGCCACACTAGCATTTCTACAAAATATTTTTGTTTCTTCAATAATAAATTAACTTTAGCTTACTGTAAATTTTTTTTACTTTATAAACTTCTAAATTTTTTTAACTTTTTAACTCTTTGGCGATAACAGCTTAAAACACAAACATTGTACAGCTGTATGAAAATATCTTGTGTGTCCTTATTGTATAAGCTATTTATCAATTAAATTTTTTTAACTTTTTACACTTTTTTGTTACAAACTAAGACACAAACACACACACCAGCCTGGGCCTACACAGGGTCAGGATCATCACTATCACTACCTTCCACCTCCACATCTTGTCCCACTGGAAGGTCTTCAGGGACAATAACACTCATGGAGCTGTCATCTCCTGTGATAACAATGCCTTCTTCTGGAAGCCTCCTGAAGGACCTGCCTGAGGCTGTTTAACAGTTAACTTTTTTTTTTTTTTAATGGGTAGAAGGAGTACACTCTAAAATAATGACAAAAACTATATATGGTAAATACATAAACCAGTATGCATTTAACATTGGTAATAAATGACTAATAGAATATATTTACCTTACCATACTATTAGTCATTTTTTTACCATTATTAAATATTATGAACTGTACATAATTGTATGTGCTATATTTTTATACAACTGTCAGTGCAGTGGGTTTCTCTACACCAGCATCACCACAAACACACAAGCAATGTGATGTTATGACATTACCATGGCTACGACATCACCAGGCGATAGATATTTCTCAGCTCCATTATAATCTTTTGGTACCACTGACATATATGCAGTACGTCATTGACCAAATTGTTATGCGATGCATGACTGTATTACCTTTGAGAGCCATTTTGCTTTAAAAAATTATATCCCAGGGACTGGCAGAGATTAAAATATAAATAATCCAACCCGCTTTCAAAATGTGCTAACCTGTCTCAATAAATAAATAAATAAATAAATAAATAAATAAATAAATAATTAAATAAAGGCTTGGATCATTCAACACATTTGAGGGTCACAGCTGTTCACAGTGGGCTGTAAAGCATAAACTCAGTGAATTAACTGCGCCTGTGCCTTCTGCAAACCGTGCTCATGAGCTTCTTCCTTGGCCTAGTTTCTCAAAATTTAGACAAAACAAAGTCGATGGTAATGTGGAAGAATTCTATCTGTTTGGTAGGTCCTCAATTAACACTGACCACCCAGGTTCTGGTGGTTATTTTTAAACCCCTGTTGATGAGATTCTCCATGTTTAAAAGGATAAAAATTGTTTGTGGTTCTGGTGGCTGAAACACAAGAATCGCTTGAACCCGGGAGACGGAAGTTGCAGTGAGCTGAGATCGCGCCATTGCACTCCAGTCTGGGCGACAAAGCGAGACTCTGTCTCACACACACAAAAAGAAATATCCACAAGGCACTGTCCTTCCTGCAAAAAGTGGCAAGTAAGTGGGAGAGAGATGCACTCACACAAGCCTGAGATGAGCAGAATGTGATAGGTGCTGTAATGAGCTACCAAGGGCACAGGAAACTAAGATATTCATTACAAATTGGTGACAGGGTGTGGAAAATTGAGTAAGAATTCCTACAGGAGCTGACATCTGAGTTGAATCTTACAGATGAGGTGAAATTTCATCAGGAAGTGAAGGGAGAGAGGAGAATGTGCTACAAAAGTAAAAGTGCAGACAGAACAAAGGTGGGGACACAGTTAGGTGTCTGCTGGGTTTGGGGAACGCCACATCTTCTGTTAGAGAAGAGAGGGAATGGAGTTTGGTGAGAAGCAAAGCAGCTAAATAGAGGTTAGGGAAGACCACGCAGAGACAGAAATGCATGACAGTTTTGTGGGCAGTTTTACTTCTGTGGCAGTTACACAATTGGAAAGTCACCCAGTGGGGTGTGCACAGGTTCACATTATAAAGTGGCAAGGCCAGGAGAGATGCTCCTAGAGATACTAGGATCGGGGCAACATTGTGAGAGCATTGGTATGTCAGGGCCATGATTATCCTATGAAGAGAGCTTGGGTACACCTACTAGCTTGGTATTTGTACTTTCATGTGATCAGTGGGTAAAATATCACAGAGGCAGGTGTGGAAGTGAATGTTATGCATGGATAAGAGGTGAGGTCCATGTTCATAGATGAGCCAATGATAAAACAAAACTCCAGCTTGTGACTATAATATTCTACCTCCACCTGTATCACTTACCTTGCATTTTCCCACTCTCATTTTAATGTCCCCTTGATTGAAGATTGTAACTGCAAAACTCTGTTGCTACCTGGGTCCTCTAGCCTTCTATCACAGTGTTTCTCAGCCATTTTTTTCACTTTTGCATCACTAAAGAGAAAAATTAATTATGCTTAAATTTTATTTAAATATTTATTAAGTTAGCAAATTTAAATTAAATTTAAATGTTTACTGAATAAATTAATTTAGATTTAAATTAGGCTACCTGTCTTTATAATGAAAGAAGCTTAATACTAAGGAATAAGACTTTGTTCATAGGGTTGAGCTTCCAAGAGCCACAAACCATTATAATATGCTAAGATTTTTTTATATGTTCCCACCAGCCATGAACTGGTTTTCACCCTGCTGGTAGTGATATCACCCCCATTGAAAGTGCATGTTCTATGCCCACGTATGTTTATTGCAGACTATTTACAATAGAAAAGACTTGGAACCAACCCAAATGCCCACCAATGATAGACTGGATAAAGAAAATGTGCACATATACACCATGGAATACTATGCAGCCATAAAAAGAATGAGTTCATGTCCTTTGCAGGGACATGGATGAAGCTGGAAGCCATCATTCTCAGCAAACTAACACAGGAACAGAAAACCAAACACCACATGTTCTCACTCATAAGTGGGGGTTGAACAATAAGAACACATGGACACAGGGAGGGGAACGTCACACACCAGGGCTTTTCGGGGGGTGAGGGGCAAGGGGAGGGAGAGCATTGGGAGAAATACCTAATGCAGGCAGGGTTTAAAACCTAGTTGATGGGTTGATGGGTGCAGCAAACCACCATGGCACATGTATACCTATGTAACAAACCTGCACGTTCTGCACATGTATCCCAGAACTAAAGTAAAATAAAAAAAAGAAAGTGCATATTCTGTTCTAATGGGTGTATGCACGTATATATAAATAAATACGCACATATTTTATCATAAACCACTCTAAATTTTTCCACATACAACTTCAGTATAAATTATAAAAACCATTTACGACATAGATGCAATAAACTTTTGTGAAACAGAGGTTGAATTTTATGTACTACACTTAGCCAATGGGCTCATTTACAAGGGAAACATCAGTCTGTGAATGATTCATTACTCAAGGGGAATGTGAGCCTTTATTTTTTAATTGCTACTATACAAAATGTTCTAGGACTTTCCAAAGAACATAAAAATAAAATTTTAAAATGGCATTGCCATTTTACAGGGAAGTCGGAAATGATGTGTACAAGTAATATGGTAATTTGAACCGCTGACCCAAGCACCAGCCTGGAGTTCAGTAAAGTCAAAGGCAAGGAAGATGAGAAAGCATTACTCAATAAGACATTCCACCTAACTGTAGATGAAATTTGAGTTAGAATTGTTTAACCCCAAGCAAAAACAAAGGGTGCTTCTTCATCATGAGAAATCCCACACAAGTTAGTCCCAAAGTTCCTGAACATGAGGGCTGGGTGACTTTCAGCTGAACAAACTCGATGGCAAGACTTTTTCTTCTTTGCAAACTACAGGAAACGTGCTTCACTTTTTTTTTTTTTAACAAATCAGAAAAAGGGTGCATAGCTTCTGTAGTTTAGTGAAAAAGGAAAATTATATAGAAGACACTTAAAAGTAATTCTGAAATGGCCTCTTTTTTTTTTTTTTTTAGACGGAGTCTCACTCTGTTGCCAGGCTGGAGTGCTGGAGTGCAGTGGCGTGATCTTGACTCACTGCACCGCCTCCCGGCTTCAAGTGATTCTTCTGCCTCAGCCTCCTGAGTAGCTGGGACTACAAACATGAGCCACCACGCCCAGCTAATTTTTGTATTTTTAGTAGAGACGGGGTTTCACCATGTTGGCCAGTATGGTCTCGATCTTTTGACCTCATGATCCGCCCACCTTGGCCTTCCAAAGTACTGAGATTACAGGAGTGAGCCACTGCACCCAGCCCTGAAATGGCCTCTTATACCCAACTGCTACTAGGCTCTCCCGGGATTTACTTCCCTGTTGTTTTTTGACTTATATTTCAATATACAATTTAAAAAAATAAAACTGGGATAATACTAAAAAAAGCTTTAAACCTTTAAACAATCATGTAGTAAACATTTCTTCATGGATTTAAATAATTTTAAATCAAGATTTTCAGTGGCTACATCATAATTTATCACCTACAGGTGCAATATTTCATGTAACTATAAGCCATCCTGTTGCATATTTACTTTGATTCTAGCTTTACTAGAATATATAACACTACAATAAATATCCTTGAGAATAAATATTTGTTTGCATCTCTGATTATTTTCTTAGAATAAATTCCTTGAAATGGAATTACTAGGTGAAAAGATATGAATAAACTTTTTAAAATGTCTTTAATATGGAATAGAAATCACACTTTATTCTTTCAAAGTTTTTAGCCAAGTCTCCCCGCTCTTCTTCCCCATTCCCTTAGGTACACACACACACACACACACACACACACACACACACATTTTAGTTCAGCCCTTTTTTCTTTTCATTTGTCTCCTCTCCCCTTCAACACCTTCATCCTACCACATCCACATATGTGTGAACCCCATTCTTCCCACCCAGATCACCTATGTTGACAAGAGTTTGAATCCTTCAATATTTTAGTGTAATGAGAACACCTGGACACAGGGTGGGGAACACCACACGCCTGTTGTGGGGTGAGGGGAGCAGGGAGGGATAGAATTAGGAGATACACCTAATGTAAATGACGAGTTAATGGGTGCAGCACACCAACATGGCGCATGTATACATATGTAACAAACCTGCACATTGTGCACATGTACCCTAGAACTTAAAGTATATTAAAAAAATTTTAGTGTAAATATTTTATATATTCCAAATTTTCCTTCAAAAATTTAAAACCAATTCACTATCTTACCAAAAATGTGTTAAGATGACCATTTCAGGCCAGGCACGGTGGCTAATGCCTGTAATCCTAGCACTTTGGGATGCTGAGGCAGGAGGATGGCTTGAGCCTAGGAGTTTGAGACTAGCCTGGGCAACCTAGTGAGACCCCATTTCTACAAAAAATAAAAATAAAAAATTAGCCGAACATACTGGCACGTGCCTGCAGTCCCAGCTACTTGGGAGGCTGAGGTGGGAGAATCGCATGAGCCCAGGAGGTTGAGGCTGCAGTGAACCGTGATCATGCAACTGCACTCCAGCCTGGGCAACAGAGCAAGACCCTCTCACACACACACACACAAAAGATAACCATTTCACCGGGTATTATATTTCAATTGGAGCTTCTTTTATTACTAGTGAGCTAGTCAGTTCAAACACTTTTTAGGTCATTCGTTACTTACATATCTCTTTTTGTTTTTTTAAACAAATGTTCTATTCTTGCTTTGTTGCCTGCTTTCTTTTTTGTATTGGGAGGCATTTATTTTTCTTATTAATTTACAAAAGTATCAAATAGGGTGCAAATGTTGTTTCTCCGTTTTTTTTTGCATACATTTAAAGTTTGACTACTTTTTTTTGAGATGGAATTTTGCTCTTGTTGCCCATGCTGGAGTGCAATGGCACAATCTCGGCTAATTGCAACCTCTGCCTCCTGGGTTGAGGCAATTCTCCTGCCTCAGCCCCCCTAGTAGCTGGGATTATAGGCACCTGCCACCATGCCCAGATAATTTTTGTATTTTTAGTAGAGATGGGGTTTCACCATGTTGGCCAGGCTGGTCTCGAACTCCTGACCTTACATGATCCGCTCACCTCAGCCTCCCAAAGTGCTGGGATTACAGGTGTGAGCCACTGTGCCCAGTGACTACTTTTTTAACATAGAAAATTTACTTAACTTTTCATTAATTTTAGTATCTTTATGTTCATGCTTCCTTTATTGTAAGATTATACAAATGTGTATATTCATGCTTTCTTATAGTTTCATTATTTAATGGTTAAATATTGGCCCATCTAGAAATTAAATTTTTTAAATTGTGTGAGTTAGGGGTATAGTTTTATATTATATAAATGTATATACTTTCCCTAAGAGTTAAGCAGTGGCCCTGGGTTCAAATATTGATTAATTTTCTTTTTCCCAACTCTTCTCTTTCAACTTTGAAGATTTATTTCATTATGCTATCTTTGAATTGGCTATTAGTACTCATAATTGAGTAATTTAAGTCATATGTAATATTATACTTCCCCATACAAGATTCAAGTTCTAGAGAATGATTTAGACTAAGATGTGGAGGTCTTCTTTGTTTAGACAGAATGACTCATATAACTTTTCTCCAATTAAATACCAATAAAGCCAGATTCTGTCAAACTAGTGGTTGATTCATTTCAATTTTTGAAAGTCACTCCAAGAAATAGCTTATGAAAGACTGTAGGAATGCCTCTTTATTACATAATTCTCCTAAGTTGTCCTTTTTTTGACACATCTTTAAGTATCTAGTAATAACACATTAAATCCATGTGATTTTTGTGCATGTTTCTTAAATCCTCTGCATCTCAGTTTCTTCATTTGTAAAACTGGGATAATAAGAAATAAGAATACTGGGTGAGTACATGGCTCATGCCTATAATCCCAGCACTTTGGGAGGTTGAGGCAGGAGGATTGCTTGAGCACAGGAGTTCCAGAACAGCCTGGGCAACACAGCAAGACCTGTGTCTACAAAAATTACAAAAATTAGCTGGGTGTGGTGGTGTGTGCCTCTGATCTCTGCTGCTCAGGAGGCTGAGGTGGGAGGATTGCTTGAGCCTGGGTGGTTGAGGTTGCAGTGAGCTGTGATGGGATCATGCCACTGCACTGCAGCCTGGGAAACACAGAGAGACCCTGCCTCAAAAAAAAGAAGGAAGGAAGGAAGGAAGAAAGAAAACTGACCTTCTCTGTTTGTGAGTCTAACTATGTTAATATGCATAAAGCCTCCAGTACTGAGTCTGTTGTTTGCTGTTACTATTATGAATGCTATCCAATGTCAAACTTACCTAGAAGTTCATTCTGCTACTGAAGACCTCTGTAATCTTTTGCTCAACTCTCTGTTCCCGTTATCCTAAGTTACCTGTGATTTCCTCAAGGTATTTTTCCCCTCACATGTCAGCACTATGGATATACTGCTCCCTTTGCCTAGAATTCCCCACCCCATTGCTCCTGACCACCCCCATCTCCCCTGACCCCTGCCTCGCAGTCAGCCTTCAGGACTCAGCTCAGGCCTTAGGTTCCCCCAAGAGTCACGGTGCCTCCTACCCCAGCAAAAGTTATGTATCTCTCTTTCATGACTCCTCAGCAGTCTGTACTTTCTTCTGTCAGGACACTCATTCATTTGTTCACTCATTCATTCATTTAACAAACACTTACTGAGTGGCTGCCACATACCAGACACTGAATTATCCATCCGCCTGCCCCTGAAGAGCGTCTTATCCAACTGGCATATAGTCTGCACTTTGTAAATGATGGCTAAATGAAAAAATGCCTTCCCAAAGACGTACTGCCCCTAAAATGGACTTTCTGGGCTCCTTTTTTAAACCATCAAGATCCTTTTGGGGAATTCTAGCGTACTCTGCAGTCTAATTTGAGTATTAAAAAAGAAGGATCTTCCTTAGTAGAAAATAGATGAGAAAGTGATAACATAACCTGGACATTCTATTTTCTTCTGGGAGAAAAAAATTACTTATCAATTTCACCAAATTCGTGTAGACAGTATTTTCTAGGAACTTAATTGTTTAAAAACAAACAAACAAAAGGCTTCCCTGCTGCTGCTCTCACTGGAAAACTCTTTCCTGTTGTTAGGCTTCAGGAGATGTTTCCTGGTTGATGATCTGACAAGAGACATCAGAAAGAACTGCATCAATCAGAGAGTTTGTGTTCTCCTCTACACACACACATACATTCACAACTCCCTTTCTCTACTACGCTTCTCTCCGAAGATGCTTGCTGGATTCCACATCAGAATCCATACCCCCACCCCCACGCCAGGAAAGGGTAATTGGACACATTGCCCTTCTTGAGGGCTGTGTGTCTCTGGATGCTGTGCCCTAAAACTCCTTAACCAGATGATACAGCCCTGTATCATCTTGCTGTCAGCTCTTGATGTGCCCTGGAATTTCCAGGAATGAAGGGCACTCTGATGGAGAATGATGTCCTTCCAGTCCTATGACCTAGTTCTTTTCCAGTTCACTCAGTATTTTTGCAGAACAGATGCCAAGATGGATGCATGCTATGTCCTCCCCGATCAAATTGTGAGCATCTTCAAAGATGCCAAGTGCTGAGGACAGGGCATGTTAGCTAACTTGTGCTCCCTCTAGTGGCACTGCCGGAGCATAACACAGATGTTCAGATAATGCCGTAGGAGATGACAGCTATTCCGCACCTTGTTTTCCTAGTGAGTTAGGATGGACATGCTTTAAATGGCCAGTTATTTAAGATTTCAGAGTCAATGGCAGGAAAACCATACCATGTCATTTAACAGTAAAAACAGTCAAATTTGGAGTTCAGCCTTCTTGGATTTTTTAAAAAAATTATTTCACTTTTTAAAAATAGAGGTCACAATTTGAACATAATATAAATGGGAATGCAAAATTTTAATTTATGCCCTTGGGTCTGAGTTGGTCATTGATCCAGAATAGAAGATAATATAACATGCTTATATCACGTGCTTTTGAACTAAGTGCAACAAGGCAGAAGTAAGTGGTAATTTTCAGCATTCAAACAAAGTGAATGCACATCACGTGTGAATGGAGATACTGAAATGTGTGTTCTGTCCAACCTGGCACCAAAGTTCTGCATAAGGCTTTTGATGTTTTGTGTCTCTCCCTCCACATACCAGATGCTGCAGAATCCACATTGCCGCAAAGGCAGCCCAGCCATGTGTCCTTGATGCTTCATGGCACGAACAATCATAAATTAGCAAGGCCGGCAGTGGCTCCTGTGACATAAGGTGGCACTCTTTATGGGCTCTGCCCTCCTCACTTCAGTGTTATTTATTCAGCTCCATATACTGTGCACCGCTTGCTCCTTTTATTACTCAGCAGAGGTTTGTAAATACATAAACTCTTCCCCAAGCCATTTTCTGAAACAGATGACTAGCCGAGTGGCATGTCCTTTGTCAGAGTTTGCGCAGTGCTGACACTGCCTTGACAACAGCCATATTTCCTTATGTTCTAAGTCCTTCCTTAAATGTCTTGTGCAGGGGTCAGTCTTTTAAGATACTTTCTAAGGACTCGAATCATGTAATTGGTCAAATGCATTGGGCTATGTGACCAGATAACCAAAATGCATTTCTTAAAATCAAGCAAAACAAGCAAACAAACAAAGAAACAAACAAAAACACTCCAACCAATAATAGCAACAACAAATACAGTTTTTAGAAACTGGACGTAAGGGCCGGGCGCAGTGGCTCACACCTGTAATCCCAGCACTTTGGGAGGCCAAGGCGGGTGGATCACGAGGTCAGGAGATCGAAACCATCTGTCCAACATGGTGAAACCCCATCTCTATAAAAATATAAAAATCAGCTGGGCATGGTGGCGCTTGCCTGTAATCCCAGCTACTCAGGAGGCTGAGGCAGGAGAATCACTTTTATCCAGGAGGCAGAGATTGCAGTAAGGCCAGATCGCGCCACAGCACTCCAGCCTGGCAATAGAGTGAGACTCTGTCTCAAAAAAAGAAAAAAAAAAAGAAACTGGGCATAAGACAGAGTGCCAGGGAGGGACAGTTCAGTGTAGATAAAAGGACACTGGCAGTCTGGATGAGAGACCCTGTCTTCGTAAGTCCTGAAATGCTCAGAGCAGCGCCCCTTTCCTCACTGGTGACTCCAGAGCTCCCACACTCAGCTCTTCTCTAACGCAGGAAGTAAAATTAGGTCCGAACAGAAGACAGTGAGAGTTGCTTTATCTAATTATTCATCTTGTTCTCAACCAGTTTCTCCTCCCCTCCAACATTCACCTCCAATGTTGTTTCTGTTTTTTCTGTAAACTTCGTTGGGGACATCGGGGACTGAGAGAGCCCAGGCACAGTCTAGGGAGTCCTAAGTCTATGGAAATGTTAAAAAATTTTTTAAAAGCTTTTATTTACAAAAAGTCAGTGACCTCAATAATTTCACAAAATATTTTGACAAAAAAAAAAAAAAACCCAAACTGGTGTTACTTTGTACAAGAGAAAGTTTTAGACTCACTTGGTTATGTTCTAAGAATTGCTAAGATCAGTGGTGTCAGTGCTCTCATATTCAAACCCATACATGAAGGTACTGAAGGAACATATCTCAAAATAATAAGAACCATCTATGACAAACCCACAGCCAACATCATAGTGAACGGGCAAAAGCTGGAAGAATTCCCCTTGAAAATTGGCACAATAAATATGTCCTCACTCACCACTCCTATTCAACATAGTATTGGAAGTCCTGGTCAGGGCAATCAAGCAAGAGAAAGAAATAAAGGACATCTAAATGGAAAGAGAGGGAGTCAAACTATTCCTGTTTGCAGATGACATGATCCTATATCTAGAAAACCCCATAGTCTCAGCCCAAGAGCTTCTCAAGCTAATGAACAACTTCAGCAAAGTCTCAGGATACTAAAGCAAAGTGCAGAAATCACTAACATTCCCATACACCAACAATAGTCAAGCCGAGAGCCAGATAAATAATGCAGTCCCATTCACAATTGCCACAAAAAGAACAAATAACTAGAAATACAGCTATCCAGGGAGGTAAAAGATCTCTAGGAGAACTACAAAACACTGCTCAAAGAAATCAGAGATGACACAAACAAATGGAAATACATTTCATGCTCACAGATAGGAAGAATCAATATCTTAAAAATGGCCCTACAGCCCAAAGCAATTAATAAATTCAGTGCTATTATTATAAAACTATCATTGAGATTCTTCACAGAAGTAGAAAAAACTTTTAAAATTCATATGGAACCAAAAAAAAGACCCCAAATAGCCAAGGCAATACTAATGAAAAAGAACAAAGCTAGAGGCATCACCTTACCGAACTTCAAACTATATTACAGGGCTACAGTAAATAAAACAGCATGTACTGGTAGAACAGATGCATAGACCAATGGAATAGAATAGAGAATCCAGAAATAAGGCCACACACCTACAACTATCTGATGTGACAAAAACAAGCAATGGGGAAAGGACTCCCTATTCAATAAATGGTGCTGGGATAGCTGGCTAGCCACATGTAGAAGATTGAAACTGCACCCCTTCCTTACACCATATACAAAAATTAACTCAAGATGGAATATAGACTTAAATGTAAAACCAAAACTGTAAAAACCCTGTAAGACAATCTAGGCAATACCATTCAGGGCATAGGAATGGGCAAAGATTTCATGACAAAGTTGCCAAAAGCAATTGCAACAAAAGCAAAAATTGACAAATGGGATCTAATTAAACTGAAGAGCCTCTGCACAGCAAATGAAACTATCAGCAGAGTAAAAATACAACCTACAGAATGGGAGGAAATGTTTGCAAACTATGCATCTGACAGAGGTCTAATATCCAGCATCTAGAAGCAACTTAAACAAATTTACAAGAAAAAAAAACAAACAACCTCATTAAAAAGTGGGCAAAAGATATGAACGAATGCTTTTCAAAAGAAGACATACATGTGGCCAAGAAGCATATGAAGAAAAGTTCAACATCACTGATCATTAGAGAAATGCAAATCAAAATCACAATGAGATACCATCTCACACCAGTCAGAATGGCAATTATTAAACAGTAAATAAAACAACAGATGCTAGTGAGGTTGCAGAGAAAAAGGAATGCTTATTTACTGTTGTTTGGAGTGTAAATTAGTTCAACCATTGTGGAAGACAGTGTGGCAATTCCTCAAAGGCCTAAAGACAGAAATACCATTTGACCCAGCAATCCCATTACTGGGTATATACCCAAAGAAATATAAATCATTCTGTTGTAAAAACACATGCATGCATATGTTCATTGCAGCACTATTCACAATAGCAAAGACAGAATTAATATAAATGCCCATCAGTGATAAACTGGATAAAGAAAATGTGGTACATCAACACCATAGAATACTATGCAGCCATAAAAAAGAATGAGATAATGTCCTTTACAGGAACCTGGATGAAGCTGGAGGCCATTATCCTTCACAAACTAATGCAGGAATAGAAAACCAGATACCACATGTTCTCAATTATAACTGGGAGCTGAATGATTAGAACACATGGACACATAGAGGGAAAGAATACTGGGGATTACCAGAGAGTGGAGGGTGGGAGGAGGGAGAGGATCAGGAAAAAGAACTAATGGGTACTAGGCTTAATACCTGGGTGACAAAATTATCTGTAAAACAAACCCCCAGGACACAAGTTTACCTATATAACAAATCTGCATTTGTACCCCTGAACTTAAATAAAAGTTAAAAAACCCCACAAATCCCTACATGAAAAGACAGGCCTAATTAGCTAATTGGTAGTAATACTATTAGCAGTGTTTACTGAGTGCTTGTATCAGCCAGACACTGGTCTCAGAGCCTGAGATGCTTTAGCTCATTAAGTTAATTGGCCCATGAGTTGGGTACCATTACTGCCCTCCACCTTACCAACAGTGAACCTGAAGCAAAAAGAGTTTAAACTCAAGGTCACCCTAGTGGACATCTTGGATTTTGAATATAGGCTTTATGGTTCCATCTCATCAGCTTTGGACCAACCCACTGCCCCTCTCACATGATAAGACAGGAATCACTCCCTTTGGTGTTGTGAGGACACTCAGGCCAGCCTGTGTTGCTATAGAGAAATACCTGAGGCTTCATGATTTATAAAGAAAATAGGTTGATTTTGTTCTTCAGGCTGTACATGAAGCTTGGCACCAGTCTCTGCTTCTTCTGAGGACCTCAGGAAGTCGTAGCAGAAAAGGCAGGGAAGCTGGTGGGCCACATGATGAAGGGAGCAAGAGAGAGGGGGACGGTCCCAGGCTGTTTTGAACAATCAGCTGTACCTTTTGGGGTGAACTGACTGCACAGAAATTTATAGATGATCTTTCTTACTGTGAGAGTGGTTATGCACAAGGACTCTGTTCCTAGCTGAGCCATCATAGTACTTGCAGAGAGGCCAAACACTGGTACTCAAGGTTGTGTCTTTTTAAATGTCACACAGTCTCTAGTGTGGGTGAGGACTTAGTTGCCAAAGAGAGAAAAATTTTGTTGAGTCTCTGATTGGCAGCTTTACCAATAAGGACACTTGAAAGCATGTTTTTTAACCCTGTGGTTGAAATGGCCTAGACACACCATGTTTGCCTCTGTCCAGGGATGTGATCTGTTGGGCAGGTTTCACGTTCTCCTTCACTGCCTTCCAGTTCTCTATCACCAGCCCATTAGCTTTTGTCAGCTGGAGGATCCCAGATGAGTTGCCTTCAAAGGCTGCTGCTGTTGCCTTTAGAAATGTATGAGTCCCTTCTGTCATCCTTCCCAAGATGGTGCATGGCAAGGCCTGTGGTTGTTGTGAAAGCAATACGTAGAATGAATGGTTGGCAAGGCAGCATTCCTTACTCTCTAACCAATTCCAATAAATCACATTCACAGGACAGTTTCCACAATGAGAAATGGGAAATCATAGTTTCTCCAGCTTGCTTTTCTGTCCTGAGGAATGTTAGAGAGATGCTACTTGCAAAATGAAGTCATCTCTCGGTGTCTACAGGGGATTGGTTCCAGGAGGAGGCTCAAGTCTCTTATGTAAAATGACATGGCATTTACATATAACCTACTCACATCCTTTTGTATACTTTAAATCATCTCTATATGACTTATAATACCAATACAATGTACATGCTATGTAAATACTTGTTATATTGCATTTTTAATTTGTATTATTTTTTATTGTTATTTAAAAAATTTTTTTTTCTAATGTTTTTCACCTATGGTTGTTTGAATCCATGGCTGCAGAAACTGAGGATACCAAAGGCTGAGTATACTTAGGGTTACCTTAGGAAAATGTGCCTGGGGCACTTTCAACATGAGTGTTTATGATTTTGGACGATTTACTTTCACCAGGCAAATTTAAACTGATCCATATCCCAGAGCCAATCAGAAGTTAAAGGAGGCCCAGAGAAAATCATAAGAAGAAAATCATAAGAAAAATGTGGGCCCATTCCTGTGACATAACTCTTCTGCATACTTCTCCTAGGGCCACCATCAGTGGTGGCTGTACCCAGAGGTGGGCTCCCACCTGTGGCAGGGTCTTAAATCCCCTGCATCTGATGGCAGCCCTGTCCTGGGTTGCTTCATGGCGTTTGCCACCCTCCTTTCAAGACCTCATCTCACAGCTGGCATCAAAGAAAAGGTTTCCTTGCTTTTTTGGCCTTGCAAATGCTTCTCTCCCTGATATAGACACCCCTTCACTTTTCCTCACTGTTTCTAGGTTCTTTAGTCATCCCAAAGGGCAAGCCTGCTGTGTGTTCAGGTGTAGCTTTGCCAGGGAGGTGCCTTTAGTTTAAGGGTCAAAGGCATAAAGGTCTACAGTAGGAGTTAATCTGGAGAGGGCTTGGATGCTGGGCAAAATTTCTTTTTTTTTCTTTACTATTTTTTTTTTGAAGTTCCAGGGTACATGTGTAGGATGTTCAGGTTTGTTACATAGGTAAACGTGTGCTATGGTGGTTTGCTGCACCTATCAACCTAGGCAAAATTTCATAGAGGGGCAATTTCTGGGTTTTCTAAAGCTGGCCAACTCTCCATGAATAGTTAAAGCTGGTTTAGGGTTCCAGACTCATTCCAAGGGCCTCCCTGTGGTGCATGGGTTCCTAGAACTCTGTGATGTTCAACACTAAGTTCATACTTCAGGTTAATAACATTTTCTATTAACCATTATTGCATCATAAAACCATAACGGCCATGGGCTAAAAGAGTGTTGAATAGGTCTGTGCAACCTGGTGACACTAAGATGAGACTGAGACTTTTAAAAATATTTAATAAAAAAAGAATGAAAAATAATTGGTCTAAACAAGGTGAAGCCCAATCTGAACCCAGAGTGGGGCCTCTAAGGCTGTTTCTGGTTTGGGGGTATGTTCCCAGGCTTGGTTATTGCATGATTGTTTTGTTGGAACCACAAAGCCATTCCAGAGCCCCTGGGTGTAGGTTCAAGTTTCTTGGAGGGAATGATTTTATGCTATTAATCGTTCTGGAAAGAGATCATTCTTGTGCCAGAAAATGACTCTAGAGGCTGGTCTTAGACTAAAGGAAAGGAAAAATGTCCTTTTTCTATGGCAGATAGAGTCACTGCTACAAGGGACTCATCATGGATATACCAGCATGCTTTCTAGCAATGAAAGAGTGGGCTGCTTCCCAGCATTATGAAGAGAAGGTAGAACAAAGAGACAGGCCAAGGGGAGCTCTGAGATTGAGAGTCTTTGTTGCAAGTACAGACTTGTCTTTGTATCATGAACTTCCCTTCCATCAATTTTTGTTAGAGATTAAATCCAGGTCTCAGGCAGCTACAGTAGATGAAAGAGAAAACCTTAGTCTTGTGATTTGCTGCTAACCTGGCTCTCCCAATCTCCAGCACTTGCCAATTTCTGTGGTGTAAATACTCCCACTGCAGCCTATTTCAAGCTACCAATGGTTTCACATCTGGCTTCAGAATTCCTCATTACTTAACAATGTGTCCTTGTGAGCCAGCACATGCTGAGGAAACCACCTCCTCCTGACTCCCCCATCCAGGCCAGAATGGACACAGCAGGGGTGTAGGCAGGGGACAGCTGTGTCCAGAGGGGCAGCCCCTCATGAAGTTCATTACCAGAGGAGGTAGCAGAATTGGCGTGGGGTTATTATCAGGGGAACCTGCCCCGATAATTTAACGTTATTTCACGTAGGTTCTTTTCTATTTCCCTAAGTGTCGGCCGGTCTGAGAAATAAAGGGAAAGAGTACAAAAGACAGAAATTTTAAAGCTGGGTATCTGGGGGAGACATCACATGTCAGCAGATTCCATGATGCCCCCCAAGCTGCAAAAACAGCAAGTTTTTATTAGTGATTTTCAAAGGGAGGGAGTGTGCAAATAGGGTGTGGGTCACAGAGGTCACATGCTTCACAAGGCAATAAAATATTACAAGGCAAATGGAGGCAGGGCAAGATCACAGGACCCGGGCGAAATTAAAAATACTAATGAAGTTTTATGTCCCACTGGGCACGCATTGTCATTGATAACATCTTATCAGGAGACAGGGTTTGAGAGCAGACAACTGGTCTGACCAAAATTTATTAGGCGGGAATTTCCTTGTCCTAATAAGCCTGAGAGCGCTACGGGAGACCAGGGCTTATTTCTTCCCTTATCTGCAACTGTAAAAGACAGACATTCCCAGAGTGGCCATTTCAGAGGCCTATCCCTAGGAACGCATTCTCTTTCTCAGGGCTGTTCCTTGCTGAGAAAAAGAATTCAGCGATATTTCTCCTCTTCGCTTTTGAAAGAAGAGAACTATGGCTCTGTTCTGCCTGGCTCTCAGGCAGCCAGACTTAATGGTTATCTCCCTTGTTCCCTGAACATCACTGTTATCCTGTTCTTTTTTCAAGGTGCCCAGATTTCATATTGTTTAAATACACATGCTTTATGAAAAATTTGTGCAGTTAACGCAATCATCACAGGGTCCTGAGGCAACATACATCCTCAGCTTATGAAGATGATGGGATTAAGAGATTAAAGTAAAGACAGGCATAGGAAATCACAAGAGTATTGATTGGGGGAAGTGATAAATGTCCATGAAATCTTCACAATTTATGCTCAGAGATTGCAGTAAAGACAGGCATAAGAAATTACAAATTTGGAGAACTAATAAATGTCCATGAAATCTTCACAATTTATGTTCTTTTGCCATGGATTCAGCTGGTCCCTCCATTCAGGGTCCCTGTCTTCCCACAACAGGTTAGGAAGCTGGAACAGGTCATGGTTTGGGCAGCAAAGCTGCCGTGTGCTGATAACCTTGAAATCTGGGCCATATTCAGTGTTGAGCTAGAGTTGGCCCATACAGATTCCTGAGTGCTGCTTGGTAAGTATCTTCAGGGATTCTGCCAGCTTATGCATGGCACATGAATCACTTGAAATAAACCATGGTGGAAGTACTTACTTATACTGGGAAATGGTCAAAAGCTAGACATACAAGGCCTTTTATTTTTTTGGAAATAGCTTTTTTGTTGTTGTTGTTTTCCTATCAGGCTAGTTTTGGTTGCTGGAAAAGGTGACTTCACAGGTATCAGAGTGAGATAAATACAAGACAAACACAAGGAATCTCTCACACTTCCATTATCTCATTTAATCCTTGCAACAATCTTGTCAGATACCCAGAACAAATATTAACTTCCCCATTTTATCATACAAATTACTAAGGAACAGTGAAGGGGGAAAAAAGAGGAAAGAATACAGAAACTATTTGTAAAGATTACTATTTGTAAAGAACACAGAGACTATTATAAAGAAGGGTCAGTGATGAGTTCAAGCGATAGGAGGGAAACAGTTCCCACAGAGCTGGTGACATGCAATGAGAATGAGAGTGGTCTGAGATGTGAAGGGATGGAATGGGAAATGACTTACTGGGAACTATGTCAGCCTGAAAGCTCTGAAAGAAATTCTACAGCCTTGTTTGTGAAGCCTCATGGAATAGAAAGGTAGATTCGTGCATTGGAGCTCTGCATTTCCAATATGTAGTACAAAATTGTGGAAATATACATGGTGCACAGCCTGGATGAATCAGGTGGTGGCCCAATGAGCTTAAAAAGTGAGGCAAGTCTCCCAGCAGTCTCCTTCCACCTTTTTTCACTTAAAGAGGGCTCTGTCTTGATTTCCTGGGAGCAGATCTTATGTTCTCTGTGGTCTGCCCTGTCCATAGGAGACCAGAGGACAGCTTGAGGGAGAAGGGGAGGTGGGTATCTGCTTGCTTCATGACTGGGCCTGAGACCAGGCTGTCAGTCCATTGATTTTTGCAAATCGTTCTAAAGCTTCATTAATACAGAACCCAATTCTCTGGAATTGTAGGCTAATTCAGCCAGATTTACAGAGGTTTGCCTTTTTAACCATGTGACTCTACAGATGTAAGCAAGATTGTGATGGGAAAATTTTACATGAGAACATATTTTAAAGAACATCAGTGACTCATATTCCCATAAAAACAAGAGCTAACGACACCTTCATGAAAACAGGCTCAGCAACCTAGATAACTCGAAAGCTCCTGTTATTGTAAATACATGGAAGTAATAAAATGTCCATTAAAATTGGTCTGCAATTCAAATTCCCACAACTCTTAGCTGGTTCTTATCTTTTCAGACTCAGTTCAATTTAATAATTAGATATTGGAAACAAAAGAGCCATCCCCCCCACCACACACACACACACACACACGAGCTAACAAACAAATGATACTTATTTGACTCCTTTCCCTCAAGTGATGATGAACACGTCTTAAAACCGCTTCTCGTCTTTGATGTGGAATTACTGTTTTTCCCCAAGCATCTTTAATTCTTAATTTGTAAAATAGAAAAAACAATTTATGATTGCTCAGAAAACAATTATAATTTTTAAAAACTTGTACAGCATATCTGGAAGAGTATTTTAATCTATGAAAGTACTGACTCGTTATAGATAATGTCTGAGAAAACAAACACTTTTCTGCTTTTGAGGGAGAGTGTCTCACGATAAATAATCATGTTCCTGGCTAGGGTTTGATCTCATGTGAGCTCCTAAGGGAACTGAGAGAAAAAGAGAATTTAATCTTTATTCATGATCCTCTTTATTTCTCTGAGAGAAAAAAAAAGTAAGATGAACTGAAATGGTTCCAGTCTTTTGGAAATGTTCCAATGAAATGAGTTAAGATAGCAACAATTATTTTGAGCACAGAGGCTTTTTTGCTTAAAAGTTCTATAATTTTCACCTGGAGGGGAACAGCGGGGTCAAACATCTATTGAAGCAATCTGTGATACTGTTTGTTCACAGAAGTTCAGAATTAGAGCAGTAGTGGGTAAACGGCCTCCCAGCATTAGAGACAAGAGGGATGACAGGCTGACTGTTCTGACAGACCCTCTCCAGGATTCATCTCATGCCCCATTCCTCATACATGACAGTCCGCATCGGTGATGAAGCTGCCGTAATGGATGAATTGTCTACCACAGAATTTCTGGTCTCACAATCACTGGCATCACCAAAAACCTGGGAAAGGGCCAGACTCATTTCATTTCAGTTGGTAATATAGATAGAGCAGCGCTTATTTCTCCAGACACCAATACCATTATTATAAAATATTTCCTAAGGGCAAAAGGACTTCCTGCCACTTTGCTAAATTATTTTCCAGCAGAGTTCCTTAAGATTTCTGTGTTCTGGCTATACTCTATTTTATGGGAGTTCATGTTCTACCAGAGTTTCTTGTCTTCTCCTAGAGAGTATTTCTCTCACAAAGATACTCACAGACTTGTTTTCTGATTTCAGTAGGAAACCTGGAACATAGTGCTAGGATTGGTAATGAGAACTGCTTGGCTCTGTTTGAGATGCACCCCTTCCTCCAGCACACTTGCTAACTAAATCAGTATCTGCTCTCACAGTGGCTTTCCTGACATCTCAGTAGAACAGCTGTTCTTCTTTCTGGGATCTTCCACATGATTCTGGAAAAGTGGAATCTGGGCACTTTGGCAGATCTGTCCCACTTCTCAGGTCTGATGGCCCAGTCTTGGGCTGTGAATGATGAGGACTCCACTAAGTTTCTCTTGTGTGTGTCCAGTCACTAGCTTATTTCAAACATTGCTTGGTCATCACATTCACCCAGTGGGAGAGGAGGAGAAGGGGAGCCAAGAACACCTGAGCTGAGCTGAAGTGCTTCCTGCTCCCGGGGGAAAGACCTTTCACTCCTGACACGACTGCTCCACTCCTCAGACTGTCAATAGTGTGCCTTAAAATACTTGTAGATTCAATGGGATTCGGATAAGAAGTGACAGTTGTTTCATTGAAGTAAATAAATTGTCTTTTCATCTCTTTTGTTGAAGGTAAGAATTAAAGGCAATTTGAAAAGGGATTTAGATTGAAAACAAGAAATCAATAAAGAAAAATCAACAAAACTAGAAGCTGGCTTTTGGAAAACATCTAATAAAATTGATAAAGTTTTAGCCAGGTAAGAAAAAAAGTGAGAAGGCACAAATTACTGATATCAGAAATGAAAGAGGCAGTAGCTACTGATTTCATGGACATTAAAAGGATAATAAAGGAATATTATTAAGGAAATCTATGTCCAATTTTAATCTAGATGAAGTGGGCTAATTACTTGAAAGACTTGAAAGGCAGAATCTACCAAAACACACACAAGGATAAATAGATAATCTGAAGAGAGCCATATCTATTAAAGAAATTAAATCAATGATCAATTATATTTCAAAACAGAAAACACCAGGTCTGGATGGGTTCACTAACAAATTCCACGTTTAAGGAAAAATTAAAACCAACTCTCTATATTCTCTTCCTGAAAATAGAAGCAGAGGAAAACTTTAACTTATTCTATGAGGCCAGGCTTACCCTAATATCAAAACCAAATAAAACCATTACAAGAAAGAGAAACTAAAGACCAATATATCTCCTGAAAATGGATTCAAAATCCTCAACAAAATATTAGCAAATCAAATCCAATAATTTATTTTTCAAAATTATACATCATAACCAGTAGGATTTATTGTAGAAATACAAGGCTGGATCAATATTTGAATAGAAATTAATGTTATCAATCATATCAACAGATTAAAGAAGAAAAATTATATGATCATATTAATAGATGCAGAAAAAGCATTAGACAACATCAACACCCATTCATGATTTTAAAAACTTCCCAGTAAACTAACAATAGGGGAAAACTTCCTCAATTTGATAAAGAATATCTACAAAAAAATACCCTATAGCTAACATCATATTTAATGGTGAAAAACTCCAAGCTTTCATCTGGGCGCAGTGGCTCATGCCTGTAATCCCAGCACTTTGGGAGGCCGAGGAGGGTGGATCATGAGGTCAGGAGTTCAAGACCAGCCTGCCCAAGATGATGAAACCCTGTTTCTACTAAAAATACAAAAATTAGCTGGGCACAGTGGCATGCGCCTGTAATCCCAGCTACTCAGGAGGCTGAGGTGGGAGAATCACTTGGACCCAGGAGGCAGAGGTTGCAGTGAGCCAAGATGGTGCCACTGCACTCCAGCCTGGGTGACAAAGTGAGACGCTGTCTCAAAACAGAAACAAAACAAAACAAAACTCCAAACTTTCCCTCTAAGATGGGAAACAAGGCAAGAATGTGCCCTCTCATCACTCCTTTTTAACACTGTACTGGAAGTACTAGCTAATGCAATAAGATAAGAAAAGGTATACTGATTGGGCAGGGGCAAATAAAACTATCTTTGTTTGCAGATGACATATTATGTAAAAAAAAAAAACTCAAAAATCAACCAGAAGTCTCCTAGAACTAATAAGAGATTATAGAAAATTTTCAGCATATGACATTATTATACAAAGGACAGTACTTTCTTATATACCAATGATGAACAACTGGAGTTTAAAATTAAAAATGTAATGACACTTACATTAGCAATAAGAAATTAAATATTTAAGTATAAATCTAACAAGATAGGTACTAGACCTATATGCGAAAAACTATAAATCTCTGATGAATGAAATCAAAGAAGAGCTAAATAAATGGAGAGTTATTCCATGTACACAGAAAAGAAGACTCAATATTGCCAAAATGTCACTTTTTCCCAACTTGATCTGTAGATTTAATGCAATCCCAATCAAAATCTCAGAAAATTAGTTTGTGAATATGAATAAAATGATTTTGAAGTTTATATGGAAAGGCAAAAGATTCAGAATAGACACAATATTGGAGGAGACAATCAAAGTTGGAAGACTGACATTATGAAATTTCCAGGCTTACTGTAAAGCTGTGATAATCAAGACCATACATGTTAGCAAAAGAATGCATGGACAGATCAATGGAGCCCGATAGTGAGCCCAGAAATAGGCCCATGCAAAAATATCTAGCTTATCTTTGACAGAGGAGCATAGGAAATTCAATGGAAAAAAATAGTCACTTCAACGAATGGTGCTGGAATAACTGGACTTTCACATGCAAAACTGAAAAAAAAAAAAAAAAAGAAGACACAGACCTTATACCTTTCACAAAAATGAACTGAAATAAATGTAAAATCCAAACCCATAAATCTCCTAGAAGATAAAATAGGAGAAAATAGGTGTCCTTGGGTTTGGCAATAACTTCTTAGAACACCAAAGACAAAATCCATGAAAGAAACAGTACGTTGGAAATTATTAAAATTTAAAACTTCTACACTGTGAAAGATATTGTTAAGAATATGAAAAGACACACCATAGACTGAGAGAGAATATTTGCAAAACACATATCTGATAAAGGACATCTCTCTAAAATATGCAAAGGACTTTTAACACTCAACAATAAAGAAATAAACAATCCAATTTAAAAAACAGATGAAATATCTGAACAGACACCTCACCAAAGAAGATATATAGATGGCAAATAAGTATATGAAAAGATACTCAACATCTTATGTCATTACTGAATTACAAATTAAAACAACAGTAAAAGAATACTACATGCTTACCAGAAAAGATACTCAACATGTTATTTCATTACTGAATTGCAAATTAAAACAACAATAAAATACTACTACACACTTACCAGAATGGCCAAAATCCAAAACACTGACAACGTCCAATGCTGATGAAGATGTGAAACAACAGGAATTCTCTATTCTTTGCTGGTGGGAAAGTAAAGGCCGCTTTGGAAGAGAGTTTGGACATATCTTACAAAACTAAACATACCCTTATCATGTGATCCAGCAATCATGCTCTTTGGTATTTACCCAAATTAGCTGAAAACTTATGTCCAGGCAAAATCATGCACATAAATGTTTATAGCAGCTTTATTCATAATTACCAAAATGTGAAAGTAACCAAGATGTTCTTCAGTATGTGGATGTATAAATAAAGTGATACATCCAGACAATAGAGTACACATGATTTTGTGCTAAAAAAGAAACGAATTATCAAGCCATGAAAAGACACGCAGACATCTAAAATGCAAAATGCTAAGTAAAAGAAGCCCATCTGAAAAGGCTTGTATGATTCCAACTATACAACATTCTGGAGAAAGCAAAGGTAGGGAGATAATAAAAAGATTAGTGGTTGCTAGGGTTGAAGGAGGGGGAGAAAGGGATGAATATGTAGAGCACAGAGGATTTCAGGGCAGTGAAATTATTCTGTATGATATTATATAATGGTGGATACATGTCATTATATATTTGTCAAAATCCATAAACTATACAACACAGTGAACCCTAATGTAAACTATGAACTTTAGTTAATTAATATTAATGTATTAATATTGGTTCATTCCTGGGAGACAGAGGTTGCAGTGAGCCAACATCACACACATATGTGTGTGTGTGTGTGTGTATATATATATATGTGTGTGTGTGTGTATGTGTATGTGTATATATACACACATATTTTTGCATTGCATTGGCATATATATATATATATACATGTTTATTAATTGTAACAAATGTTCTACACCCATGCAAGATGTTAATAATAGGGGGAAATTACAGGGTGGGCAGAGGCAGTGTATGAGAACTCTCTGTACTTTCAACTGAATTTTTCTGGAAACCTAAAACTGCTAAAAAAAAAAAAAATTAGTTTTTGAAGATTTTGTACTTATTCACATGTATGAATTACACATATCCTAGAATCCTTGAATGCTTAATTTTATTTCTTTTTCAATGTTTTCTGCAGACACAGGCACAATCCTTCTCACTGAAACCATGTTGCAGCTGCCAGTTTTTACAGAGTCTAATGGCCTTTCCATAAAAATGGGTAGAGTAAGCCAGCAGAAATTCTTGTGATTTGTCATGGAGTAATCCTTGTGTACCTGCCACCACATATGTTTTCTGATCATCACTGCAAATTCTCCTTCCCAGGTGTCCAAGAAAAGGATTTCATTTCTGGGATGATGCTTCTGAACCTGCCCATTTAGCTAAGGTAAGAAGTATGAATGTTATCATTCTTTCTGCTAACAGGGACTTATGCATTTAGTCCAGGGAGTATGATTAGAGCGTGCTAATAGACAATCCTGTCCTTGTTCAAGTTCATTTCTTCATTCCCAAAAAAGTGATGAATTTTCGCCTTACTGTTTACATGCTTATGTGGTCTTTTTATCTATCTGCAGGCAGTTTTCAACCCTTATTAATAAACTTAACTAACTTCCTTTTTTCCTCTGCCAAAGAAGATCCTTTACTAAAGATCATTCCTAAAATGATTTGATCTTGCAGCTTTGCTAATGAAGACCTGAGATTCTTTTTATGAAGTCTCTTTCAAGAAATGAGACTCAGTTTTTTTTGTCTTTTTGTTATTGCCCTTGCCTTCCCTTCCCTTAGAACTGAAGATAATAGATTGAGAATCTTCTTCGTCACCATATAGATGAACATTTGGAGGAATTTGATATCTAAAATGTTGAAGTGAGGTTCATTAGCGACACTTAGGAAGTACACATTCTGTCAAAAGTTGTACTATTCACCCACTAATACAAATAGAAATATCAAGAAAAATCTTGTTCTTCTAAATATTATAATGAAAAGATAATGAATAGTAGAGAAAAAATGGGGAAAAATCAAATGTTTACAAAGGACCAAATAAACATAACTTGTAAATTACAGCTATTTGATTCTTTCTCCAAAATTCTACCATACGTATTTCTTCAGTCTAACGCTCTCCCAACCGAGCTATTTCGACAAAGACAACCATACATATTTCTATTCTGATTTTGAGGCTTAAAGTGTGCTATTTTATTTTTTAATTGTTTCATATGCAAAAGACATGAGCAGTACAGTTCTTCAATGAGAACCTTGTCCAGGCTTCCAGAGTATTCCCTGAAACACCTAGTAGGATGCTAAGCACATATAGACAGATGCTTGATTGACTAACACAATCTATTGAGTTTTAAAGCCAAATGGTGATTATCTTATTTAAAGAGGATTACAGCTCTGGAAAGGAAGCCTACCTCCCATTAAGAGCATTGGTAGGTAGTACAAGATGTTTCTCTTTTCTTTCTCCTTAAGGAAATCTTATACCTATTCTTCAAAATACAGTTCTACTGTCCCCTTCTTTGTGAAATCTTGCCAGATACTCCGGCAAAGAATTTTATGTACCTATTTTCTCAAATGCAGTTATATTCTAGCACATTTAACATTGCATTGAGATTATTTGTGCTCAAGTTCCTTGCTTTCAAAGACAAAGGCAGTGTACGTATTTTTCATCTTTATAGCCCTACCAGCTTGGCACAAGTAGAACCTCACTAAAAGTCTGTTAAATTCATGAATAAAATAATAATACAAGTTGAATTTCATCTTCATGTTGACCAATTCACTTTTCTCTTATCCTCAGTTAGTTACAGACTGTGCCTCTAATCCTAGTCCCATTTTGGATCTTAGTGAAGTAGCCAATATGCACATTATCATTCCTAAGGGATTGTGGACATTTCTCTGAGAATCTGTCATCATGGCTAAGCAATGGCAAAAGTGAACGGACAACGATAATAACCACAAAACCCAAAAACAACAGCAATGACAAAAAAATGCCAAATAAATATTCTCCTAATGTCAGATCAGTAGTGCCATCTTTATGTAGGTAGAACAGATTGTATTATTTATTTAAACGGACAAGTCATAACTTTTAAGCCTGAGTGATCCTAGTTTCCTTAGGACTTCCCAGCCTATGCGTACATTTTTTTTTAAATGTTACTACCTCCAGGCCCTGCCCACATACCATAGACACACCTCACCTCTTCTCAAAGTCCCTCAACTCAAAAGGAATTGCTTGAGGTCTCTAAATGCACGTCTTCCCTCAGGCCCCACATTGGTGTCCACACAGGTGCAGTCCATGATGCACACCAATGGTGGCTGTTCAAGCAGGCAGTGCTGATAGACTTGCACCAGCCCTTTGCTGGTCCTTTGAGGTCACCCAGTGCAAAGCCTCACAATGTCAAAGCAATATCACACTCAGAGCTGCGGCCAAGAGGAGAGAGTCTTCCTCCATCCTCCATGAACCATCTTGCTTTTGTTTCTGGTTTCACCAAGCTCCTGTGAAGACTCCTTGACTTTGCATGTTGCTTGCTCTCTACAGGGCTCATGAAATAGTTCAGGGAGTAGGGTTAGTCCAAACAGGAGAGAGAGAGGTGCCCTCTCCAGATCTCACCTCTCTTACCTGCCAGTAGGAACTCATGTACGATCTACCTTGATAAGACTTCTAACGCAAAAAAGAAAAAAAAAAGATTGATTTTGCCTTGTCCATGTCTGAATTACAGTCTAGTCTCCATGAGGACTGCTTTCGCAATCACAAAGCTTACTGTGTCTTTACATATGAATGTATGGATTTGATAGTCTTAGATATCCTAACAGCATGAAACTGGGCCTTCTGGGTCCAGCCTTGATGCCAGTCTCCCCATTGTGTAGCATCCAGATGAAATACAAAATAGACCTTCTAAAGATCATCAAGAACTCATCTTTTTCTAAGATTCTTTCATGAGGAGTGAAGAGAGTGTTTATGTTGTACATCACCCAGCAAGACTTTCAGGAAATACACTTTAGACATCTCTATCTGTTCCTAAGATCTAATCCTCAGAGAAGCAGTTGTCTTTCTCAAGTTTCTAACAAGTCCATGGCTGGGGCTGGAGTAGGTTGCACCCAGCACAGAAGTGGCTCTCTCAACAGCCTCATGTGCTTTTGGCATCAGGAAACTAAAGGTACCACATTTCTATTTGGAGAAAAACCTTGGTAAAAGTATCCCTCTCTTAAAATCATTGATTGTTTTCTTCTCAAAAACCCCACCAGCAAGTAGAAAGCTGTTAATTTTTTTAACTACTAAATTTTAAGGACAAAAATATGTGCATTTCATCCCAATCCAAGATATTCAAACAATTTTCACATTTAATAAATACAAATTTCGATAAGTTAACACACCAGCCTTGGATGGCTGTCCTGGGAAGGGCACCCTGTGGAAGGTTCCAGGACATGCTGTGCAGGTAATTCCCCTGGTCCCAGAGTCTAAGCCATCTGCTAGAGGAGAAAGATGGATTTTCACAGAGTTCTTTCCTCTTGAAGACAATCTGCCACCAGGTGTTTCTTTTCACCACAATCATGCCAGACTGCACAAGGATATATCCATTGTCCCAAGTCATGAGCAGTGCTGGGTTTCTTACTGAATATGTTCCCTGAAGTTCTAGAACATGAAGCAACAGGGACTTAGTGACCAGGTATTTATTATTACCCTTATTACCTGGAAGTGAATTAGAGGCACAGTGTATGATCCAAACCAGATGGCTTACGGGTGGAAGGCACTGATTTGGTCTGGGAGAGACACCCTTTTTTTTTTTTGAGACAGAGTTTTACTCTGTTGCCCAGGCTGGAGTGCGGTGGTGTGATCTCGGCTCACTGCAACCCCCGCCTCCTTGGTTCAAGTGATTCTTCTGCCTCAGCCTCCCAAGTAGCTGGGACTACAGGACCCCACCACCACGCCCAGCTAATTTTCATATTTTTAGTAGAGAATGGGTTTCATCATGTTGGTCAGGCTGGTCTCAAACTCCTGACCTCAGGTTATCTGCCCACCTCGGCCTCCCAAAGTGCTAGTATTACAGGCATGAGCCACCGTGGGAGACACACCTTTTACCATTTGTTAAGTCTTTGTCTGTCAAAAGTTTGCCTTCAGCAGGCTGTGTCACACATATGACACTTTCCCACCAGGTCTACTCTAGCAATTTTGATCCCAGTGCTGTTATTTGCTCTTGTTTTCTGAATACAGCCATTATCATCTTTGTCTAAATTAGCTTTGGAAGTGTTCAGAATTCATACAGCTTTTGGAGAAGAATAAGTGTTTAATGTAACTCCCAGCTATAAACTGCTCCTGCAGTGACCTGATGCAGCTATGTGTAATCTTCCAAACCTCACTCCAACACAGGAGTTCTAAACCTACTGGAGTCCATGCCCTCATGGCAGCTCAGCAGTGGTCTCAGCCAGGATACTGGGCAATGGATCCAAAGGCAATCAAACACCTATTCCCTTCCTATGATGAATCCAAATCTACAGAATCATCCACTCCCCCAGAATTCTGGACAAATACTAATTTCCAGCCTGCATTCTTGTGAAGAATTTTCATAGACTTTCCTAATCTTGGAGTGATAAGTTACACGTCCAAGCAAAGAAATATTTGCTTCTCATAACATACATGCAGGCACTCACCATGCATTCTCCCAAAAATGCCATTCTGAATTCAGATTAGTTTCCTCGCTTCCCCTTGTACTTTGAGGGGGACTCCAAGGGATATCCCAAATTGTGCTTGTTACTGCCCAAGTCGTCACACTGTAGGTCCAACAGTTATGGTGAAATTGCTCTCTTGACCCAGTTCTAGGTTGACGATTTAAACAAAGGTATGGTTGGGTACTTAGGTTCCAATTCCTGGTTGACAGTCCACACAAAAACAAACAGGCTCTTTCCTCCTGCCTTGAAGGTAGGAGCACAGCATGGCACAGCATCTAAGGAGACAAAATCCAATACAAGAAAAGCACTGAAAAACAATGTAGGTTTTTTGTGGAAGTGTCCTGGGAGCTGTGGAGTGTAGGTGAGGTGGAACTTACTTCCTATAACATAGAGACACTTCCAGAAAGCCTGCTTAGATATCTCTCTCCCTGCAAAATATTGTATAGCAGCTGTCCCCAACTCCTCCTGCCCTCTGCCTCCAAACATTCCCAAGCCAAGTCACCGTTTTCTACTCTCTCTTACTTTGGCCAACCTTCTCTAAGTCTCTCCCTGCCTTTCAAATTATTGTCGTGGTTGCTGTTGTTATTGCTCCAGGTATCTGTCTTGATGACCTCTCTTATGTAGATCAGTTCAATCTTTCTCATCTTCTCCAAGCCTGTATCTCCAGCTCTCACCCTATTCAGGGGAAACAAGACCTAGTGTGTGAGACATGAAAAAGTGGTTTCCTCTGAAGGGATTCGAGGCTACACACAGTCAGAATTTCTGTCCCAATCACGCTGAGTTAAACTGCACTTTGAAAGGCTAGGTGAGGGCTGGTAAAAATGTTCACAAGCTTTTCTTGCCTATGGACTGCTTAAAACTCTCTCGCTCTATTTAGCTGATGAGAAACAACTTTTCCCTCCCACCGATGAAAGAAATCTGCCCAAGCACTGCTACACTTCTTGGCTCTCAGCTTGCTTTCTGTTTCACACCTTTGCTACAGTTGAAGGATGTGATGAAGTATTTTGGTTGAGAGATGTACTCCCCCAGAACTCCTTCCTTTCTACTTTTAACAGAGTGGAGGCATCATAAATAGTGTTACTTGAGAAGTGGAATTAATAATGCCACACAGGAGTTGAAAATAATGGGTACAGTCACTAGGCCAGAGTGGAGATAAGAAATTGCCAGAATATGAGGAGTTCCATATGTCAGTTTGAGTGCAGCAGAGATACTCGAAAGACCCTTTAATAAGGGCCGACTGAGATTTGTTTGGGAGAGCTTCATGGAGGTATGTTTTGATCAGTATTTCAAAGAAAACAAGGTGGTGTTTTAAAAGAAAGAGGTGGAAAGCAGATTTCAGTGATAGATGCATCGCCCCATAGAATTCTTTATCTAAAATCTTTGTACCTTACAGAATGATTGACATACAGCAGGTATCAGGAGATGATCATGAAGTGAATTGATTAGTAACTGAGATTGCATGCTGCCTAATTAGTGTTCTAACCTGTGCCCAGAACTGGGTCACATGAGGAGAATGAGACTAACCAGGTACAGGGACAAATGAAGAGACATTTCATGAGGGTCTTTGGATAACATTTGCTGGTTCCACTCCAATGTCAAAGGAACTTCAATGTCAAACATATTTCCTATTTATCTCACCTTAGGCAGATGCCCTAGGATGTAACCACTGAATTCTTAATTTTCTGGACATCAAGACAAGAATTGTTAAAAGAATGCTGTTTGAATTGTAAATGACAGACATGGAACTGAGTGAAAAATTGCTGAGGCTGGTGGGCTGGGGTGGGCAGGAGAGTAGTGTTTGGTGGGAGTTAGTTGAGAAAGACCATATGGCCCCTCTCGAAACTCAGTATTACAGCAAGCTTCTTCCAAGTTTCCTCCTGGCTCTCCCTAGAATTTTGGTGTTAGTGCCATATGAATACAACTACTACTTTACAAAGGGTATAAGAATAGAGTGTTGATTTAGATTATTTTGGTCAGTATTCGTCAGTTCCCCCACTGCTATAAAGAAATACCTGGAACTGGGTAATTTATAAAGAAAAGAGGTTTCCTGGGCTCACAGTTCCACAGGCTGCACAGGAAGCATGGCTGGGGAGGTCTCAGGACACTTACAATCACAGCGGAAGGTGAACGGGAAGCAGGCACATCTTACACGGCAGGAGCAAGAGGCAGAGAGAGAGAGAAGGGGGAAATGCTGCACATTTTCAAACAACCAGATCTTGTGAGAACTCTATAACAAGACAGCACTAGGGGATGGTGCTAAACCATTAGAAACCATCCCCATGATCTAGTCATCTCCCACCAGGCCCCATCTCCAGCAATAGGGATTATAATTCCACATGAGATTTGGGTGGGAATACAGAGCCAGCCCGTATCAGTCAGTCTTTGTCTCCTTTGCCATATTTAGAATATTCTAAGGATTAATAGTGTGTATGATAATATTAATATCTCATTGCCTATAATAATTTTAGATGCAATTATGAAGGATAATGGGATTGCCTCTGGATAAGGAAGAGGAAAAGTAAGGGGCATATTGCTGGATGTTAAGATGGAATCTGTGTGTGTCTAGGGGAGTGGGAGGGCAGTCTGTAAATGCATACACAAGTCAGCTGACCTGTGGCCAATTTTCAAAGAGAAATTTTGCTGCTATGGTTAGAGTGGTTAGTTACCAACTTTCCTTTTCTTTCTACTTTCTTATTCACTTATTGTCTAATTGGGGTAAAACTGTTTCCCCTCGATGTGATCTTTCCCTCTTTCACCTTATCCTTTGGATTAGAGGAAAATATATCTATCTCTACATCTATCTTTGCTACTGTGCTTCACAATAAAGACTTTTTTCAAAGATTAAAAAAAGCTACTTTTGTCTTCTCACACATTTCTAGAAAATTATCCAAAATCAATCATCTTGTCCTACCTCATTCCTTTCAAATAAATTTAGATTTTTACTGTTCATTCTCACCTGCATACTCATAAAATAACTAAAGTGGCACAGCCTGGAGGTGAGAGCTTGAAGCTGCTGGCCAAAGCCAGTGGGTGTGAATGGCAATGTGGAAATAAATGGAGACCCACCAAATGAGAACAAACAAAGGCTGTTATTATTCAGAGCTTGCTACAGCAAGGGAGTCAGCCATCATCACTTGTGTTTTAGCAGAGGCTAAAAAACTGGCAGAGGAGAGCTTCATTGGAAACATCCTTCGGTGGAAGGCTTCAGGTGTGCCCTGATTGGAGGCTGCTGGGAGAGGGAAGCTGGAGGTGGCTGGCTAGAAGCAGGCAACCTATGTGATTGGTTGGGGGAGTGTATTCTACATTCTCTGGTCAGTCCTAAATTAGAAGTGGAAACTCAAATTAGGGAATTTGTCAATCAGGAATCACATTAAAATGGTCAATAAGTATTTGAGAAAATGTTCAACATCACGAATCATCAGGGAAATGCAAATCAAAACCACAATGAGGTATCATCTCACCCCAGTTAGAATGACTATTATCAAAAAGCCCTGAAATAACAAATGCTGGCATAGATGTGCAGAAAGGGAACTTTTAAAAATTTTTTTATTTATATTTATATATTTTTAAGAGACAGGGTCTTGCTCAGAAGTGCAGTAGTGCAATCATACATATCTCACTGTAACCTTGAACTCATGGCCTCAAGTGATCCTCCCTCGGCCTCCCAAAAGTGCTAGGATTAAAGGCACAAGCCACTATGCCCAGCCCCAAAGGAAGATACACAGTTGGTGGGAATGTAAATTAGTGCAGCTACTGCGGAAAATAGTATGGATGTTTCTCAAAAAACTGAAAATAGAACTACCATACAATCTGTCAATTCCACTATGGATATTTATTATCCAAAGAAAAGGAAATCAGTATATATCACAAGGATACCCGAACCTCCATGTTTATTGCAGCACTATTAGATATAGCATAGATATGGAATCAACTTGTGTCCATCCACAAATGAACGGCTTTTTAAAAAATATGGCATGTAAGGAGGAGCCAAGATGGCCGAATAGGAACAGCTCTGGTCTACAGCTCCCAGCGTGAGTGACACAGAAGACAGGTGATTTCTGCATTTCCATCTGAGGTACCGTGTTCATCTCACTAGGGAGTGCCAGACAGTGGGCGCAGGTCAGTGGGTGAGCGCACCGTGCGCCAGCCGAAGCAGGGGCGAGGCATTGCCTCACTCGGGAAGCGCAAGGGGTCAGGGAGTTCCCTTTCCAGGGGTGAGAGACAGCACCTGGAAAATCAGGCCACTCCCACCCGAATACTGTGCTTTTCCGAAGGGCTTAGGAAACGGTGCCCCAGGAGAGTATAGCCCGCACCTGGCTCAGAGGGTCCTACGCCCACGGAGTCTCCCTGATCGCTAGCACAGCAGTCTGGGATCAAACAGCAAGTCGCCAGCGAGGCTGGGGGAGGGGCGCCCGCCATTGCCCAGGCTCGCTTAGGTAAACAAAGCAGCCAGGAAGCTTGAACTGGGTGGAGCCCACCACAGCTCAAGGAGGCCTGCCTGCCTCTGTAGGCTCCACCTCTGGGGGCAGGGCACAGACAAACAAAAAGACAGCAGTAACCTCTGCAGACTTAAATGTCCCTGTCTGACAGCTTTGAGGAGAGCAGTGGTTCTCCCAGCACGCAGCTGGAGATCTGAGAACGGGCAGACTGCCTCCTCAAGTGGGTCCCTGACCCCTGACCCCCGAGCAGCCTAACTGGGAGGCACCCCCCAGCAGGGGCAGACTGACACCTCACACGGCCGGCCAGGTACTCCAACAGACCTGCAGCTGAAGGTCCTGTCTGTTAGAAGGAAAACTAACAGAAAGGACATCCACACCAAAAACCCATCTGTACATCACCATCATCAAAGACCAAAAGTAGATAAAACCACAAAGATGGGGAAAAAACAGAGCAGAAAAACTGGAAACTCTAAAAAGCAGAGTGCCTCTCCTCCTCCAAAGGAACGCAGTTCCTCACCAGCAACGGAACAAAGCTGGGTGGAGAATGACTTTGACGAGCTGAGAGAAGAAGGCTTCAGACGATCAAATTACTCTGAGCTACGGGAGGATATTCAAACCAAAGGCAAAGAAGTTGAAAACTTTGAAAAAAATTTAGAAGAATGTATAACTACAATAACCAATACAGAGAAGTGCTTAAAGGAGCTGATGGAGCTGAAAACCGAGGCTCGAGAACTACGTGAAGAATGCAGAAGCCTCAGGAGCCGATGCGATCAAATGGAAGAAAGGGTGTCAGCCCTGGAAGATGAAATGAATGAAATGAAGCGAGAAGGGAAGTTTAGAGAAAAAAGAATATAAAGAAACGAGCAAAGCCTCCAAGAAATGTGGGACTATGTGAAAAGACCAAATCTACGTCTGATTGGTGTACCTGAAAGTGACAGGGAGAATGGAACCAAGTTGGAAAACACTCTGCAGGATATTATCCAGGAGAACTTCCCCAATCTAGCAGGGCAGGCCAACATTCAGATTGAGGAAATACAGAGAACGCCACAAAGATACTCCTCAAGAAGAGCAACTCCAAGACACATAATTGTCAGATTCACCAAAGTTGAAATGAAGGAAAAAATGTTAAGGGCAGCCAGAGAGAAAGGTCAGGTTACCATCAAAGGGAAGCCCATCAGAATAACAACAGATCTCTCGGCAGAAAGCCTACAAGCCAGAAGAGAGTGGGGGCCAATATTCAACATTCTTAAAGAAAAGAATTTTCAACCCAGAATTTCATATCCAGCCAAACTAAGTTCATAACTGAAGGAGAAATAAAATACTTTACAGACAAACAAATGCTGAGAGATTTTGTCACCACCAGGCCTGCCCTAAAAGAGCTCCTGAAGGAAGCGCTAAACATGGAAAGGCACAACCGGTACCAGCAACTGCAAAATCATGCCAAAATGTAAAGACCGTCGAGACTAGGAAGAGACTGCATCAACTAACGAGCAAAATAACCAGCTAACATCATAATGACAGGATCAAATTCACACATAACAATATTAACTTTAAATGTAAATGGACTAAATGCTCCAATTAAAAGACACAGACTGGCAAATTGGATAAAGACTCAAGACCCATCAGTGTGCTGTATTCAGGAAACCCATCTCACGTGCAGAGACACACATAGGCTCAAAATAAAAGGATGGAGGAAGATCTACCAAGCAAATGGAAAACAAAAAAAGGCAGGGGTTGCAATCCTAGTCTCTGATAAAACAGACTTTAAACCAACAAAGATCAAAAGAGACAAAGAAGGCCATTACATAATGGTAAAGGGATTAATTCAACAAGAAGAGCTAACTATCCTAAATATATATGCACCCAATACAGGAGCACCCAGATTCATAAAGCAAGTCCTGAGTGACCTACAAAGAGACTTAGACTCCCACACATTAATAATGGGAGACTTTAACACCCCACTGTCAACATTAGACAGATCAACGAGACAGAAAGTCAACAAGGATACCCAGGAATTGAACTCAGCTCTGCACCAAGCAGACCTAATAGACATCTACAGAACTCTCCACCCCAAATCAACAAAATATACATTTTTTTCAGCACGACACCACACCTATTCCAAAATTGACCACATACTTGGAAGTAAAGCTCTCCTCAATAAATGTAAAAGAACAGAAATTATAACAAACTATCTCTCAGATCACAGTGCAATCAAGCTAGAACTCAGGATTAAGAATCTCACTCAAAACCGCTCAACTACATGGAAACTGAACAACCTGCTCCTGAATGACTACTGGGTACATAACAAAATGAAGGCAGAAATAAAGATGTTCTTTGAAACCAACGAGAACCAAGACACAACATACCAGAATCTCTGGGATGCATTCAAAGCAGTGTGTAGAGGGAAATTTATAGCACTAAATGCCCACAAGAGAAAGCAGGAAAGATCCAAAATTGACACCCTAACATCACAATTAAAAGAACTAGAAAAGCAAGAGCAAACACATTCAAAAGCTAGCAGAAGGCAAGAAATAACTAAAATCAGAGCAGAACTGAAGGAAATAGAGACACAAAAAACCCTTCAAAAAATTAATGAATCCAGGAGCTGGTTTTTTGAAAGGATCAACAAAACTGATAGACCGCTAGCAAGATTAATAAAGAAAAAAAGAGAGAAGAATCAAATAGATGCAATAAAAAATGATAAAGGGGATATCACCACCAATCCCACAGAAATACGAACTACCATCAGAGAATATTACAAACACCTCTACGCAAATAAACTAGAAAATCTAGAAGAAATGGATAAATTCCTCAACACATACACCCTCCCAAGACTAAACCAGGAAGAAGTTGAATCTCTGAATAGACCAATAACAGGAGCTGAAATTGTGGCAATAATAAATAGATTACCAACCAAAAAAAGTCCAGGACCAGATGGGTTCACAGCCGAATTCTACCAGAGGTACAAGGAGGAGCTGGTACCATTCATTCTGAAACTATTCCAATCAATAGAAAAAGAGGGAATCCTCCCTAACTCATTTTATGAGGTCAGCATCATCCTGATACCAAAGCCTGGCAGAGACACAACCAAAAAAGAGAATTTTAGAACAATATCCTTGATGAACATTGATGCAAAAATCCTCAATAAAATACTGGCAAACCGAATCCAGCAGCACATCAAAAAGCTTATCCACCATGATCAAGTGGGCTTCATCCCTGGGATGCAAGGCTGGTTCAATATACGCAAATCAATAAATGTAATCCAGCATATAAACAGAACCAAAGACAAAAACCACCTGATTATCTCAATAGATGCAGAAAAGGCCTTTGACAAAATTCAACAACCCTTCATGCTAAAAACTCTCAATCAATTAGGTATTGATGGGACGTATCTCAAAATAATAAGAGCTATCTATGACAAACCCACAGCCAATATCATACTGAATGGGCAAAAACTGGAAGCATTCCCTTTGAAAACTGGCACAAAACAGGGATGCCCTCTCTCACCAATTCTATTCAACATAGTGTTGGAAGTTCTGGCCAGGGCAATTAGGCAGGAGAAGGAAATCAAGGGTATTCAATTAGGACAAGAGGAAGTCAAATTGTCCCTGTTTGCAGATGACATGATTGTATATCTAGACAACCCCATTTTCTCAGCCCAAAATCTCCTTAAGCTGATAAGCAACTTCAGCAAAGTCTCAGGATACAAAATCAATGTACAAAAATCACAAGCATTCTTATACGTCAATAACAGACAAACAGAGAGCCAAATCATGAATGAACTCCCATTCACAATTGCTTCAAAGAGAATAAAATACCTATGAATCCAGCTTACAAGGGATGTGAAGGACCTCTTCAAGGAGAACTACAAACCACTGCTCAAGGAAATAAAAGAGGATACAAACAAATGGAAGAACATTCCATGCTCATGGGTAGGAAGAATCAATATCGTGAAAATGGCCATCCTTCCCAAGGTAATTTACAGATTCAATGCCATCCCCATCAAGCTACCAATGACTTTCTTCACAGAATTGGAAAAAACTACTTTAAAGTTCATATGGAACCAAAAAAGAGCCCGCATCGCCAAGTCAATCCTAAGCCAAAAGAACAAAGCTGGAGGCATCACACTACCTGACTTCAAACTATACTACAAGGCTACAGTAACCAAAACAGCATGGTACTGGTACCAAAACAGAGATATAGATGAATGGAACAGAACAGAGCCATCAGAAATAATGCCACATATCTACAACTATCTGATCTTTGACAAACCTGAGAAAAACAAGCAATGGGGAAAGGATTCCCTATTTAATAAATGGTGCTGGGAAAACTGGCTAGCCATATGTAGAAAGCTGAAACTGGATCCCTTCCTTACACCATATACAAAAATCAATTCAAGATGAATTAAAGACTTAGACATTAGACCTAAAACCATAAAAACCCTAAAAGAAAACCTAGGCATTACCATTCAGGACATAGGCATGGGCAAGGACTTCATGTCTAAAACACCAAAAGCAATGGCAACAAAAGCCAAAATTGACAAATGGGATCTAATTAAACTCAAGAGCTTCTGCACAGCAAAAGAAACTACCATCAGAGTGAACAGGCAACCTACAAAATGGGAGAAAATTTTCACAACCTACTCATCTGACAAAGGGCTAATATCCAGAATCTACAATGAACTCCAACAAATTTACAAGAAAAAAACAAACAACCCCATCAAAAAGTGGGCGAAGGACATGAACAGACACTTCTCAAAAGAAGACATTTATGCAGCCAAAAAACACATGAAAAAATGCTCACCATCACTGGCCATCAGAGAAATGCAAATCAAAACCACAATGAGATACCATCTCACACCAGTTAGAATGGCAATCATTAAAAAGTCAGGAAACAACAGGTGCTGGAGAGGATGTGGAGAAATAGGAACACTTTTACACTGTTGGTGGGACTGTAAACTAGTTCAACCCTTGTGGAAGTCAGTGTGGTGATTCCTCAGGGATCTAGAACTAGAAATTCCATTCGACCCAGCCATCCCATTACTGGGTATATACCCAAAGGACTATAAATCATGCTGCTATAAAGACACATGCACACGTATGTTTATTGCGGCATTATTCACAATAGCAAAGACTTGGAACCAACCCAAATGTCCAACAATGATAGACTGGATTAAGAAAATGTGGCACATATACACCATGGAATACTATGCAGCCATAAAAAATGATGAGTTCATGTCCTTTGTAGGGATAAGGATGAAATTGGAAATCATCATTCTCAGTAAACTATCACAAGAACAAAAAACCAAACACCGCATATTCTCACTCATAGGTGGGAATTGAACAATGAGAACACATGGACACAAGAAGGGGAACATCACACTTCGGGGACTGTTGTGGGGTGGGGGGAGGGGGGAGGGATAGCATTGGGAGATATACCTAATGCCAGATGACAAGTTAGTGGGTGCAGTGCACCAGCATGGCACATGTATACGTATGTAACTTACCTGCACATTGCGCACATGTACCATAAAACCTAAAGTATAATAATAATAATAAAAAATAAATAAATAAATAAATAATTCAAGCAGAAAAAATAAATAAATAAATAAGTATGGCATGTATACACAATGGAATACTATTCAGCCATAAAAAAGAATAAAATTATGTCATTTGTAGCAACACGGATGGAACCAAAGGTCATTATGTTAAGTGAAATAAGCCAGGCACAAAAAGAAAAATATTGAATGTTCTCACTCACATATGGAAGCTAAAAAATGTTGACCTCGTGGAGACAGAGAGTAAAATGATAGATACCATAGGCTGGGAAAGATGATGTGGGGGCAGGGAAAAAGAGAGGTTGATTAATGAATACAAAAATACAGTTAGATAGGAGGAATAAGTTCTAGTGTTTGATAGCACAATAGGGTAACTATAGTTAACAAAAATATATTGTATATTTCAATAGCTAGAAGAGAAGATTTGGAATGTTTCGAATGCAAACAAATAACAAATGTTTGAGCCAATGGGTGTCCTAAATACCCTGATTTGATCATTACACATTGTATGCATGTATCAAAATATCACATATATATACAATTATTATGTATCAAAAATTAGTAAGTTTTAAAAAAAGACTTATAAAGCAAAAAAAGATTAGTCATGGCTTTTTGGGGCCAATTGTTACAGGGGTTCTTGTTTGGCTTCCTGGACTGTTGCTAGACAAAGCAACCTGACTTCCCACAAGTCGGACACAGCCGGCTGGCTTCCTGGGCTGGCTACTGTGTTGGCTTCCTGGGCAGGTTGCTGCAGGATGTAGGTCAGAGTTCTGTCTTTTAGGCATGGTCTGGCTGTTTTCTGTTTATCTATTCAGTCTCTCATTAGTGTTGCCAGAACCAGGAGGTAGAGCTTTGCCCTACCAGGAAAGGCTAAAATTCCTGAAGGCACAGAAGCTCGGACTGGATTATTCATCTCTTTACATCACTTCATGTGTCAGCCATCAAAGCGAAGTTGATGCTTGAGTCTTGGGATCAAGCCCTCACTGACTCACCCCACCCCAGGCAATTGGTGGTAGGTTAGGAAGGGCAGTTATTCTCTCTGAGACCCACTCACACTGTGACTTAAGTAGCTTCTGAGCCACAGCAGTGCTCAGCAAGGTAGTGGGAAAACTCCTATCCCTTAGGCTGTAATTGCTCTGTAATTTATTCAGAAGGAGGGCACGGTGTATTCGCAATGACAGGCAGCAGTATCGAAAAGCTATCAGCAGACCATGAGCATGTTGAATGCAGCTCTTAATCTCCTTTTCCATCTGCCTGGGTTGGCCTGACAGTCTGACTCCCTGAAAATAAGAGAGCATACTGGGGAAGCTGTTTTTCTTCTTAATTTCTTAATTTGATCTGGCCTGCATCATCTCCTTTCTGTGTCAAACTCTGGGATTCTGAGGTTTTAAAAAATAACAGCAAAGATTTTCTTGGTGCTAGAGATTTAGTATCTGATCAGATGGCTAAAGAGCAATTGTGGAGCAATTAATGTAAATATTCATTTAATAAATGACAATAAAAAATGAACTGAATAAATGACTGAATTCAGCACTCATCTTAGATTTCACCGCACCTCTGGGAAGTCTGTCACACCTTGCTGGTCGGAGGGGTGCCCTGTGGTCCCTCTGGCTTCTGTACCTTAGTGTTGAAAGACAGCGCTGTTGAGTGGCTATGGTGTTCCTACCACTCTCCTCCTTTACTCTGTAAGCTACTTTTTTGGAACAAGTATTCATATTTTGTTTCTGCATCCCCAGCACTTGTCAGTGAAACTGCACAGAGCAGGAATGAGTCTAGTGTTCATGAAAGGAACATGGAAACAGTACAAGAAAAAAGTTTGGCAATTTGGTAATACTGAAGAGAATTTCCCTAGTATCATCACCATTCCTTTCTTCACTGCCTTTAAGGATTAGCCACTTTTTTTTTGTAAAATTTCAGTCTGCAGCACATGAATCATTTATAAAAGGCTACCAAATGATAAAATACTATCTTATCTCTGTGAGGTAATTGGATCTGAGCAGGAAAGTAGGCTCTGTCGATAGATTCAGGTAAACAGAATTAGTGCCAAATGAAATGTCTATATGAAGAAGTGGTTGCTGGGGTGTGAGGCGTTTGGGTAGGCAAGTAAGAGAGAAGGTTTCCAGCTGGGCCATCATGGTGCCATCTGGAGAAAGAGGAACGCAGGAAGTTGGGGAGACCAGGACAAAATCGATCCTGGACATGGTGAGTTGGAGGTACTTATCAGACATCAAAGCAGAGTGCAGAAGAAAGATTGTGCTGGAGTTATTGATTTGGGAGTCAGTAGCACTGAAGAGACCATTGAAGCCTCAGAGTGAGTGCTTTTGTCCATGTACAGTGAAAACTGGTAAAGAAGAAAGAGCAGAAAGCCCAAGGCTGTGCCCTGAGAAATACCTGTTTCAGGGACAAGAAGACGGACCTGCTATGGATACAGAAAAGCATCCAGAAAAGGAGAGGCCAGATATAGGAAACCAGGAGACATAATGTTTGGAGATTGTGAAGGAGAAGGCTTGGAACTGTAATTGCCCCCAAACAAAGAGGCTGAGGGTCAATCCTGACCTTTATGATAAGAGTTGCTTATACTGATCAGTAATTTCTGCAGGAAAGAGAAAGACATGAACATCTATTTCTAACTCAGATGACTCTTCCAAAAGCCCAGCTGGCTAAAAATATAGAAGGTAGTTGAAAAAAATACAAATAGGCAATATGTAAGTTTTCTTTGCCTGTGAAATTCTAATATATGCAATCACCTACTGTTCCTAGATAACCTGTCAGTGAAGTAACATGTTTCCTTTCATTTTATTTTATTTTTTTGTATTGATGGGGTCTTGCTATGTTGCCCAGGCTGGTCTCAAACTCCTGACCTCAAGCAATCTTCCTGCCACAGCCTTCCAACTTGCTGGGATTACAGGCATGAGCCACTGTGCCCAGCCCTGTTTCTTTTAAAACCAGAGAAAATAGTACAAAATAACTCACATAATTCCTATAAAACATAAGATCAATCCAGACATTTTATAAGATTCCAGTGGCCCATAATGAAACCAACATTGTCTATATACAAATTGTGTTCCCTTGGTACAGATCAGAAACTGAGCTATATTTGCACAGTAAAAGACTGTCCTAGAATAAACCCTGTGGCCTGATGTTTCCTGTTATTTGACAAGATGGTGAGCTAGGAGAGATATAATAGATAGATAGATATAATATAGTAGATAGAATGCAGTATTGGTGGAGGCAGAGAGTCCTCTACTGTGGCCAGGGACATGGAGGAAAGTGTGTGAGAAGGTGCAGAAAAGATGATTGGTTTGGTAGTAGGAATTTCAAGGACATTTTTTCTGATAGCTGCTATTTTCTTTGAAGTAGGAGGTGAGGTAATTTGCTGAGAGTGAGCAGAGTGGGAGTAAAGATGTATGTATGCAGAAAATGCAAAAGGTTTCAATTTTTGGTTTAGTTTTTTTTTTTTTTTTTTTTGGTGGAGATCAGAAGAGGAAGATGACTTAGGAAAACTTAGGATGGGTAGGTAGTTAATTTAGAGGGGCACCAGCCTTAGACTTTTCTCTTCAACCAATACAATTTTAAGTCCTTCTGTCTACCTCCACAACAACTGAGTTTAACCTCCTTTTCTTACAAATAATACTTACGTGTGTTTCTGAAGAATCGCCCTTCTGCCAAGGCACCTGTGGTTTAAAGCAGCTACCTTCCTTCTGATGGTTCATGATGCTTCTCTTTGTGTAACTACTCAGATGTATAGGCTCTCCTTGCCTTCCATCATGAGTAAAAGCCTCCTGAGGCCCTCATCAGAAACTAGGCAGATACTGATGCCATGCTTCTTATACAGCCTGCAGAACTGTGAGCCAAATAAACCTCTTTTCTTTATAAATTACCCAATCTCAGGTATTCTTCTATAGCATGTAAAATGAATGAAGTAACATATTACTCCTGTCTAGTTAGTATCACAGATGACAGTTATACATATTTATGGGGTACAATGTGATGTTTCAATGCATGTACACATAGTATAATGATCAGAGTAATTTCCATATTCATCATTTTAGACATTTATCCTTTCCTGGCAGTGATGACATTCAAAATCTCTTCTAGCTGCCTTGAAATACATACTACATTGTTATTTGCTATAGTCACCCTGCTGTGTAGTTGTGGATATTTTTAGTGATATTGAATTTCCTGATGGAATAGGAATAAAGCTTTATATTTCTTTCCTACTGATTTCTTCTACCATGTTGCACTAGAGAACACGAAGTGCAAATGATGATGATAATAATGACGCTCTTGCTATTTTGAAAACCATCCAAAATACAGGCAATATCAACTGTGAATGCAAAGAACTTTCACTTTTAAACAGTATCTAACTGGTAAACCCTTTGCAACCTCTCTCATAGACACACTAAAATATTTGTAAAAATAGAAAAAGAGATAACATTCTTTTTTATTGCTGTAAGAACACTTAACATACAATCTACCCTCTTAGCAAATGTTTAGGTGTTATAATATATTATTGTTAACTATAAGCCCAATATTGTACAGCAGATCTCTAGAGCTTAATCATCTTGCATAGCTGAAATGTTACACCTATTGAATAGCAGCTGTTCATTTCTTCCTCCTCCCTGCCCCAGAAATCATCATTCTTGGTGCCCACTTTATATATCTCATAAATATTGCTATCATGCTTATTTCACTTAGCATAAAGTCCTCAAGGTTTATTCATGTTGTCACATATGCCTCAAGGTTTATTTATGTTGTCACATATGACAGGATTTCCTTCATTTTTTAAGGCTGAAAGATATTTCATTATATGTGTATACCACATTAATATGGTTTGGGTCTGTGTCCCCAAATCTCATGTCAAATTGTAATCTTCAGTGTTGGAGGTGGGGCCTGGTGGGAGGTGATTGGATCGTGGGAGTAGATTTCCCCTTTGGTGCTGTTCTTGTGATAGTGAGTGAAAGATTGTGAGATCTGGTTGTTTAAAAGGACGAATAGGCACATTTTCTTTATCTGCTCATCCATTAATGAAGATTTAGTTGTTTTTACAACTTGATTACTGTGAATAATGCTGTAATGAACATGGGAGTGCAAATATCTCCTCAAGTTCTTTTGGATAAATACCCAAAAGTAAGACTGATCATGTGGTGTTGCTATTTTTAATTTTTTGAAAAACCTCCATATTGTTTCCCATAGGGGCTGCACAATTTTACATTCCTACCAACAGTGCACAAAGGTTCCAATTTCTCCACATCCTCATCAACACTTACAATTTTTTCTTTTTTTTTTTTGACAATAGCTGTCCTGACAGGTGTGAGGTTATATCTCATTGTAGTTTTTCTTTATATTCCCTTGATGGTTAGTGATATTGAGCACCTTCTCTGTTCATTTGATTCTTGGTTTGTTTGTTTGTTTTGAAACAGAGTCTTGCTTTGTCATCCAGGTTGACTGCAGTGGTGCAAACATGCCCACTACAACCACGACCTCTTGGGCTCAAGTGATCCTCCTGTCACAGCCTCCCAAGTAACTGAGACTACAGGTATGATGACCACACCAGGCTAATTAAAAACAAATTGTAGAGCTGGGATCTTACTATGTTGCCCAGGCTGGTCTCAAACTCCTGGGCACACACAATCCTCCTGCCTCAGCCTCCCAAAGTGCTGGGTTTATAGGCAAGAGCAAGTGTGCCTGGCTGAGCATCTTTTCATGAACCTCTTAGTCATTTGTATTCTTTGGAGAAATGTCTATCAAGTCTTTTGCCCATTTTTTAATTGGGTAATTCATTCTTTTGCCATTGAGTTGAAGAATTTCTTATGTATTTTGAATATTAACTGTTTATCAAATATATGATTTGCAAATATTTTCTCCCATTCTGTAGTTTGCTTTTTCACTCCATCAGTTGTTTCTTTTGCTATGCAGGCACTTTTTAGTTTGATCTAGTCCCAAATGTCTATTTTTGCTTTCATTGCCTGTGTTTTTGGTATCATATCCAAGAAGTCATTGGATGAAGCTTTCCTTTATGTTTTCTTCTAGAAGTTTTAGTTTTAGGTCTTATATTTAAGTCTTTAATCTATTTTGGGTTTTGAGTATAAAGTTCAAGTTTAAATTTCATTCTTCTGCATGTGGCTATCCAGTTTTCAAACACCATTTGTTGAAGAGACTTTCCTTTCCTCATTGTCTATCTTTGGCATCCTTCTCAAAGGTAAGTTGACAAAGGTAAGTTTCTGGGCCCTTTATTCTGTTCCGTTGATTTATATGTCTGTCTTTATGCAAATACCAATTTATTTTAATTATTGTAGGAAGCCTGATACCTCCAGGCTTTGTTCTTATTTCTCAAGACTGTTCTGGCTATTTGTGGTTCTTTGTGATTCAATATGAATTTTAGGATTCTATTTCTGTAGAAAAATGTCACTGAAATTTTGTTGGGAATACATTAAACCTGTAAATCACTTTGGGTACTATGGACACCTTAACAAACATAAGTCTTCCAATCCATAAGCACAATATGTCTTTCCATTTATTTGTATCTTCTTTAATTTCATCAATTTTTAAAATAGTTTCTGATGTACAATTTTTTTTCACCTTTGTGATTACATGTATTTTAAATATTATATTTTTCTTAATGGAAATGGAATTATTTTCTTAATTTTTATTTTAGATAGTTTCTTTCTAGTGCATAGAAATTGAACTGATTTTTGATATACACTGTGGTGGCTGGCAAGATGGCCAAATAGGAAGAGCTCTTGTCTGCAGCTCCCAGCGAGGTTAATGTGGAAGGCAGGTGATTTCTGCATTTCCAACTGAGGTACCTGACTCATCTCTTTGGGACTAGTTAGACAGTGGGTGCAGCCCATGGAGGGCAAGCTGAAGCAGGGTGGGGCATCACCTCACTCGGGAAGCACAAGGGGTCAGGGAATTCCCTCCCCTAGCCAAGGGAAGCCGTGAGGGACTGTGCCGTGAGGAATGGTGCACTCCAGCCCAGATACTATGCTTTTCCCATGGTCTTCACAACTTGCAGGCCAGGAGATGCCCTCGGGTGCCTACACCATCAGGGCCCTGGGTTTCAAGCACAAAACTGGGCGGCCATTTGGGCAGATACCAAGCTAGCTGCAGGGGTTTTTTTGTTTTTGTTTTTTCCTCATATCCCAGTGGTGCCTGGAACACCAGTGAGACAGAAAGCCTCACTCCCCCAGAAAGGGGGCTGAAACCAGGGAATCAAGTGGTCTAGCTCGGTGGATCCCACCCCCATGGAGCCCAGCAAGCTAAGATCCACTGGCTTGAAATTCTCACTACCAGCACAGCAGTCTGAAGTCAACCTGGATGCTCGAACTTGGTGTGGGGAGGGGCATCCAGGATTACTGAGGCTTGAGTAAGTGATTTTCCCCTCACAGTGTAAACAAAGCCGCTGGGAAGTTTGAACTGAGTGGATCCCATCGCAGCTTGGCAAAGCCGCTGTAGCCAGACTGCCTCTCTAGGTTCCTCCTGTCTGGGCAGGGCATCTCTGAAAGAAAGGCAGCAGCCCCAGTCAGGAGCTTCTAGATAAAACTTCTATCTCCCTGAGACAGAGCACCTGGGGGAAGGGGCAGCTGTGGGCACAGCTTCAGCAGACTTAAACTGCCAGCTCTGAAGAGAGCAGTGGATCTCCCAGCACACCACTCAAATTCTGCTAAGGGACAAACTGCCTCCTCAAGTGAGTTCCCAACTCCCATGCCTCCTGGCTGGGAGACACCTCCCAGCAGGGGCCAACAGACACCTAATACAGGAGAGCTCCAGCTGGCATCTAGCAGGTGCCCTTCTGGGATGAAGCTTCCAGAGGAAAGAACAGGTAGCAATCTTTGCTGTTCTGCAGCCTCTGCTGGTGATACCCAGGCAAACAGGGTCTGGAGTGGCCTTCCAGCAAACTCCAGCAGACCTGCAGCAGCAGGGCCTGACTGTTAGAAGGAAAACTAACAAACAGAAAGGAATTGCATCAACATCAACAAAAAGGATGTCCACATAGAAACCCTATCCAAAAGGTCAGCAACATCAAAGACCAAAGGTGGATAAATCCACGAAGATGAGGAAAAACCAGCAAAAAAGGCTGAAAATTCCAAAATCCAGAATGCCTCTTCTTCTCCAGAGGATCACAACTCCTCACCAGCAAGGAAAGAAAACTGGACACAGAATGAGTTTGATGAATTGACAGAAGTAGGCTTCAGAAGGTGGGTAATAACAAACTCCTCCGAGCTAAAGGAGCATGTTCTAACCCAATGCAAGGAAGCTAAGAAACTTGAAAAATAGTTTAGAGGAATTGCTAACTAGAATAATCAGTTTAGAGAAGAAAACAAATGTTCTGATGGAGCTGAAAAACATAGCATGAGAACTTCGTGAAGCATACACAAGAATCAATAGATGAACTGATCAAGCGGAAGAAAGGATAACAGAGACTGAAGATCAACTTAGTGAAATAAAGCATGAAAACAAGATTAGAGATAAAAGAATGAAAAAAAAAATGAAAAAAGCCTCCAAGAAATATGGGACTATGTGAAAAGACCAAACCTGTGTTGGATTGGTGTACCTGAAAGTGACAGGGAGAATGGAACCAAGTTGGGAAACACTCTTCAGGATATTATCCAGGAGAGCTTCCTCAATCTAGCAAGACAGGCCAACATTCAAATTCAGGAAATACAGAGAACACCACAAAGATACTCCTCGAGAAGAGCAACCCCAAGACACACAATCGTCAGATTCACCAATATTGAAATGAAGGAAAAAATGTTAAGGGCAGCCAGAGAGAAAGGTCAGGTTATGCGCAAAGGGAAGCCCATCAAACTAACAGATCTCTCTGCAGAAACCCTACAAGCCAGAAAAGAGTGGGGGCCAATATTCAACATTCTTAAAGAAAATAATTTTGAACCCAGAATTTCATATCCAGCCAAACTAAGCTTCATAAGCAAAGGAGAAATAAAATCCTTTACAGACATGCAAATACTGAGAGATTTTGTTACCACCAGGCCTACATTACAAGAGCTCCTGAAGGAAACACTAAATATGGAAAGAAAAAACCGGTACCAGCCACTGCAAAAACATACCAACTAATGCACAAAATAATCAGTTAACATCATAATGACAGGATCAAATTCATACACATAATATTAACCTTAAATATAAATGTAAATGGGCTAATCCTCCAATGAAAAGACACAGACTGTCAAATTGGATAAAGAGTCAAGACACATCGGTGTGCTGTATACAGGAGACCCATCTCACGTGCAAAGACACACATAGGCTCAAAATAAAGGGATGGAGGAATATTTACCAAGCAAATGGAAAGCAAAAAAAGCAAGAGTTGCAATCCTAGTCTCTGATAAAACAGATTTTAAATCAACAAAGATCAAAACAGACAAAGAAGGGCATTACATAATGGTAAAGGGATCAACACAACAAGAAGAGCTAACTATCCTAAATATATTTGCACCCAATACAGGAGCACCCAGATTCACAAAGCAAGTTCTTAGAGACATACAAAGAGACTTAGACTCCCACACAATAACAGTGGGAGACTTTAACACCCCACTGTCGATATTAGATCAACAAGACAGAAAATTAACAAGGACATTCAGGACTTGAATTCATCTCTGGACCACGTGGACCTAATAGACATCTACAGAACTCTCCACCCCAAATCAAAAGAATATACATTCTTCTCAGCACCACATTGCACTTATTCTAAAATTGACCACATAATTGGAGGTAAAACACTCCTCAGCAAATGCAAAAGAATGGAAATCATAACAAACAGTCTCTCAGACCACAGTGCAAACAAATTAGAACTCAGAATTAAGAAACTTACTCAAAACCTCACAACTACATGGAAACTGAACAACCTGCTCCTGAATGACTACTGGGTAAATAATGAAATTAAGGCAGATATAAATAATTCGAAACCAATGAGAACAAAGACACAACATACCAGAATCTCTGGGACACAGCTAAAGCAGTGTTTGTAGGGAAATTTATAGCAATAAATGCCCACAGGAGAGAGCAGGAAAGATCTAAAATCGACACCCTAACATCACAATTAAAAGAACCAGAGAAGCAAGAGCAAACAAATCCAAAAGCTAGCAGAAGACAAGAAATAACTAAGATCAGAGCAGAACTGAAGGAGATAGAGACACAAAAAACCCTTCAAAAACTTCGAATCTAGGAGCTGGTTTTATGAAAAGATTAACAAAATAGATAGACTGCTAGTGAGACTAATAAAGAAGAAAAAAGAGAAGAATCAGATAGATACAATAAAAAATGATAAAGGGGATATCACCACTACCCCACAGAAATACAAACTACCATCAGAGAATAATATAAACACCTCCATGCAAATAAACTAGAAAATCTGAGGAAATGGATAAATTCCTGGACACATACACCCTCCCAAGACGAAACCAGAAAGAAGTCGAATCCCTGAATAGACCAATAACACATTCTGAAATTGAGGCAGTAATTAATAGCCTACAAACCCCAAAAAAGTCCAGGACCAGACGGATTCACAGCCAAATTCTATGCGAGGTACAAAGAGGAGCTTGTACCATTCCTTCTGAAACTACTCCAATCAATAGAAAAAGAGGGACTCCTCCTTAATGCATTTTATGAGGCCAGCATCACCCTTACACCAAAACCTGGCAGAGACATAACAGAAAAAGAAAATTTCAGGCCAATATCCCTGATGAACATCAATGCAAAAATCCTCAATAAAATACTGGCAAACCGAATGCAGCAGCACCTCAAAAAGCTTATCCACCATGATCAAGTGGGCTTCATCCCTGGGATGCAAGGCTGGTTCAACATATGCAAATCAATAAACATAATCCATCTGGTAAACAGAACCAATGACAAAAATCACATGATTATCTCAATAGATGCAGAAAAGGCTTTTGATAAAATTCAACACCCCTTCATGCTAAAAATTCAATCAACTAGGTATTGATGGAACATATCTCAAAATAATAAGAGCTATTTATGACAAACCCATAGCCTATATTGTACTGAATGGGCAAAAGCTGAAAGCATTCCCTTTGAAAACTGGCACAGGACAAGGATGCCCTCTCTCACCACTCCTATTCAACATAGTATTGGAAGTTCTGGCCAGGGCAATCAGGCAAGAGAAAGAAATAAAAGTTATTCAAATAGAAAAAGAGGAAGTCAAATTGTCTGTGTTTGCAGATGGCATGATTGTATATTTAGAAAACCCCATCATCTCAGCCCAAAATCTCCTTATGCTAATAAGCAACTTCAGCAAAGTCTCAGGATAAAAAATCAATGCGCAAACCTCACAAGCATTCCTATACACCAATAATAGACAGAGAGCCAAATCATGAGTGAACTCCCATTCACAATTGCTACAAAGAGAATAAAATACCTAGGAATACAACTTACGAGGAATATGAAGGACCTCTTCAAGGAGAACTACAAACCACTGCTCAAGGAAATAAGAGAGGACACAAATAAATGGGAAAACATTTCATGCTTATCGATAGGAATAATCAATATTGTGAAAATGGCCATACTGCCCAAAGTAATTTATAAATTCAATGCTATCCGCATCAAGCTACCATTGATTTTCTTCACAGAGTTGGAAAAAACTACTTTAAATTTCATATGGAATCCAAAAAAGGCCCACATAGCCAAGACAATACTAAGCAAAAAGAACAAAGCTGGAGGCATCATGCTACCTGACTTCAAACTATACTGCAAGACTACAGTAACCAAAACAGCTTGGTACTGGTACCAAAACAGATATATAGACCAATGGAACACAACACAGACCTCAGAAATAACACCACATGTCTACAACCATCTGATCTTTGACAAACCTGACGAAAACAAGCATTGGGGAAAAGATTCCCTATTTAATAAACGGTGTTGGGAAAACTGGCTAGCCATATGCGGAAAACTGAAACTGGACCCCTTCCTTAAACCTTACACAAAAATTAACTCAAGATGGATTAAAGATTTAGATGTTAGACCTAAAACCATAAAAACCCAAGAAGAAAACCTAGGCAATACCATTCAGGACATAGGCATGGGCAAAGACCTCATGACTAAAACACCAAAAGCAATGGCAACAAAAGCCAAAATAGACAAATGGGAACTAATTAAACTAGAGAGCTTCTGCACAGCAAAAGAAACTATCATCAGAGTGAACAGGCAACTTACAGAGTGGGAGAAAATTTTTGCAATCTATCCATCTGACAAAGGGCTAATATCCAGAATCTACAAAGAACTTACACAAATTTACAAGAAAAAACAAACAACCCCATCAAAAAGTGGGCAAAAGATGTGAGCAGACACTCCTCAAAAGAAGACATTTATACAGCCCACAAACATATGAAAAAAACTCATCATCACTGGCCATGAGAGAAAGGCAAATCAAAATCACAATGAGATACCATCTCACACCAGTTAGAATGACAGTCATTAAAAAATCAGGAAACAACAGATGCTGGAGAGGATGTGGAGAAACAGGAATGTTTTTACACTGTTGGTGGGAGTGTAAATTAGTTCAACCATTGTGGAAGACAGTGTAGTGATTCCTCAAGGATCTAGAACCAGAAATACCATTTGACCCAGCAATCCCATTACTGGGTATATACCCAAAGGATTATAAATCATTCTACTATAAAGACACATGCACACGTATATTTATTGCCACACTGTTCACAATAACAAAGACTTGGAACCAACCCAAATGCCCATCAATGATAGACTGGAAAAAGAAAATGTGGCACATATATACAATGGAATACTATGCAGCCATAAAAAAGGATGAGTTCATGTCCTTTGCAGGGACATGGATGAAGCTGGAAACCATCATTCTCAGCAAACTAACACAGGAATAGAAAACCAAACACCGCATGTTCTCACTCAGAAGTGGGAGTTGAACAATGAAAACACATGGACACAGGGAGGGTAACATCACACACCAGGGCCTGTCGGGGGATGGGAAGCTAGGGGAGGGATAGCATTAGGAAAAATGCCTGTAGATGACGGGTTGATGGGTGCAGGAAACCACCATGGCAGGTGTATACCTATGTAACAAACCTGCATGCTCTGCATATGTATCCCATAACTTAAAGTATAACAATAAAAAGAAGATAAATATTTAAAAAGAAATTGAAGTGATTTTGGTATGTTGATTTTATATTCCACAATTTTATTGAATTAATTTATTACCTTTAGCAGTTCCTTGTTTTCTTTTTTGTTTGTTTGTAGCCTTTAGGATTTTCTACATAGAATATTATGTCATCTGCAAATAAGATAATTTCATTTCTTCCTTTCTGATATGTATGTCTTTTATTTCTTTTTCTTGCCTAATTGCTCTGGTTAGGACTTTCAGTACTGTTTTGAATAGAAGTGATAAGAACGGGCATCCTTGCCTTGTTCCTAAATGAGAGAAAAAAATTTTCAGTTTTTAGTCACTGAGTATTATGTTATCTGTGAGTTTTTTATATAAGACCTTTATTATGTTAAAGTATTTCCTTCTATTCCTGGTTGTTAAGCCTTTTTATTATAAAATAATGTTGAATTTTATCAAATGCTGTTTCTGATGTGGGTTTTATCCTTCATTCTTTCAATGTGGTGTATCACATGAATTAAGTTTTGTTTGTTGAAACAGTCTTGCATTCAAGGGATAAATCTCATTTGAGAATTGGATAATATTGTAAGATACTTTTTAATGTGCTGTTGAATTTGTTTTGTCAGTATTTTGTTCAGGATTTTTGTATCTATGCTCACTAAGGATATTGGCTTGTAATTGTCTTTCTTGTAGCATCTTTGTCTGAAATTGATATTAAGGTAATGATTTCTTTATAAAATGAGTTTGGAGGTGTTCTCTCTTCAGTTTTTTGGAAGAGTTTGAGAAGGATTGGTATTAATTCTTCTATAAATGGTTGGTAGAATTTGCCAGTGAAGCTATCAGGTCCTGAGCTTTTCTTTGTAGGAAGGTTTTTGACTATTGATCCAATATTGTTACTCATTATCATCTGTTCAGACTTTCTACTTTTCCATGATTCAGTCTCAGTAGATTGCATGTTTCTAGAAATTTATCTATTTCTTCTAGGTTATTTTTTTTTTGGTGTAGAACTATTTATAGTAGTCTCTTATCATCTTTGGTATTTCTGTGGTATCAGTTAAAATACCTCCTCCTTAATTTATGATTTTATTTATTTTTGTCTTCTCTTAGTTGAGCTAAAGGTTTGTCAATTTTACTTATCTTTTAAAAAATCAACTCTTACTGTTGTTGATTTTTTTCTTTTGATTTTCTATTCTCTGTTTAGTTTCTCTGCTCTATTCTTTATTATTTTCCTTCTACTAACTTTGGTCTTAGTTTGTTTTTCTTTTTGTAGTTCTTTGAGGTATAAAGTTAAGTTGTTGGAGATCATTTCCAATGCAAATATTTATTGCTATAAGCAGTCCTCTTATTTCTGCTTTTGTTGCATCTCATAAGTTTTGACATTTGTGTTTTTGTTTTTATTTGTCTGGAGACATTTTTCTAATTTCTCTTTTGGTTTCCTTTGGCCTATTTGTTGTTTAAACATGTTTAATATCAACATATTTGTGTATTTTACAGTTTTTCATTTGCTATTGATTTCTACTTTTATCCCATTATGGTTGGGAAAATTAATTTGTACAAATTTAGTCTTTGTAAATTTGTTAAGACTTGTTTTATGACCTAACATAGAATCTATTTTGGGGACTATTCCATGAGCACCTGAGAGTATATTTTGTGTTGCTGTTGGGTGAAATGTTCTGTTTATCTCTGCTAGGTTCATTTGGTCTATAGTGTTATTCAAGTCTGCTGTTTCATATTTATTTTCTGTCTAGATGCTTTATCCATTATTGAAAGTGGGTGCATTAATCTGTTCTCACACTGCTATAAAGAAATACCTGAGGCTGGGTAATTTATAAAGAAAAGAGGTTTAATTGGCTCACGGTTCTGCAGTCTGAACACGAACTATGACTGGGGAAGCCTCAGCACATTTACAATCATGATGGAAGGTGAAGGGGAAGCAGGCACATCTTACATGGCAGGAGCAGGAGAAAGAGAAAAAGGGGAGGTGCGTCACACTTTTTAAACAACGAGCTCTTGTGAGAATTCAGTCACTATCACAAGAACAGCAAGGGAGAAATCTGCCTCCATGATCCTGTCATCTCCCACTAGGCCCTTCATAAAACATTGGGGATTACAATTAGACATGAAACTTGTGTGGGGACACAAATCCAAGCCATGTCAATGAGATATTGAAGTCTCCTAGTATTATTGTGCTGCCAGTTCTCCCTTCAATTTTATCAACATTTGCTTTATGTGTTTAGGTGCTTTAATGTTGAGTGCATATATATTTATAATTGTTATATCTTTCTGGTGAATTGATTCTCTTGTCATTATATAATGTCCTTCTTTGTCTCTTGTGGCAGTTTTTGACCAACAGTCTGTTTTGTCTAAGTATAGCTACCTCTGCTTTTTTTTGGTCACTGTTTGTATGGAATATCTTTTTCTGTCTCTTCACTTTCAGCTTACGTATGTTCTTAAATCTAAAGTGAGTCTCTTGTACACAGTATATAACTGAATGTGAGTTTTTAAAATTTATTCAGCTATTCTGTGTCTTTTGATTGTGGAGCTTAATTCACATGCGTTCAAAATAATTATTGTTAGAAAAGGACTTACTACTGTCATTTTGTTAATTGTTTTCTGTTTGTCTTGTAGTTCATTTTTCTTTACCTCTCTTGATATCTTCTTTTGTGTTTTGTTTATTTTTTATTGATATGGTTTGATTTCTTTCCATTTTTTTGTTTATCTTTTATAGGTTATTTTCTATGTGGTCACCGTCGGCTTTACATGAAACAACTTATAGTTGTAAAAGTCTATTTCAAGCTGATAACTTCAACAAATGCAAAAATTCTATGTTTTTACTCCTCCTCCCCCCACACTTTGTTGTTGATTTCATAATTTTTATCTTTTTCTGTTGTGTATCTACTAACATATAGTTTTAATTTTTGATACTTTTATATTTAAACATTTACACCAGATTTAAAAGTGACTTACCTACCACTAGTACAGTATCACAGTATTCTGTATTTGTCTTTATATTAACCATTACCAGACAGCGTTGTACTTTTACATGCATTTTTATTACTATTTAGCATCATTTTGTTTCAATGTAAAGAACTCCTTTTATTATTCTTATAAGGCAGGGCTTGTGGTGATAAACTCCTTCAGCTTTTTCTTACTGGGAAAGCCTATCTTTTCATTTTTTAAGGGCAGTACTGCCAGGTATTATGTTTTCGGTTAGCAGTTGTTTATTTATTTCAGCACTTTGAATATATCTTCTATTGTTTTCTGGCCTACAATATTTCTACTGAGAAATCCACTGGTAGTCTTACTTGTACTTGGTATGTCACTTTTCTCTGGCTTCTTTTAAAATTCTCTCTTTGTCTTTGACTTTGGACAATTTGATTATAATGTTTCTCATTGATGGTTTTTTTTAATTTTACCTCATTTGGATTTCACTGGGCTGCTTGGATCTGGATGTCTATGTCCTTCTTAATATTTGGGATGTTTATTATCACTATTTATTTGAATAAGCTCTCTTTCTCTTTCTCTCTCTCTCTTCTCCTTCCTAGATGGCTATAATGAGTATATTGGTCAGCTTGAAGGTATCGCATAACTTCCTTGCTTCACTTTTTTCTTTTTTTTTTTTTGCCTCCTCTGACTGAATAATTTTTTTCAATAATCTTTTTGAGTTATCTGATATTTTCTTCTACTTTATCTAGCCTGCTATTGAATTTTTAGGTTCAGTTATTGTATTCTTCACCTCTATAATTTCTGTTTTTTAATATACTTTTTTTACACTCTCACTTTTGTTTATGCATTGTTCTCCTGACATCATTAAGCATCTTATGGTTGTTTTCAGTTATCTATTAAATATATCATATATCTCTGTTTCATTAGGGTCAGTTTCTGGAGATTCATTTTATTATTTTGTTTGGACCATATATTCCTGTTTCTTCAATTTTTTTGACTCTTAGTGTGGCTCTGCCTGTTAGACAAAACAGCCAACTCTCTCAACCTTCATGCATTTTTCTCATATGCAAAAGACCCTTAATAATCAGCCCAGTCAGAGATTCTTGGGGCCTCTTAAACCTTTGTGCTAGTTCAAACCACCATCTTTATTCTCAGTGCCCCTCAAGTGTCTAGAATATGCTGAGTCCTGTAAGCACTCTAAGACAGGTAAGATGAAAGGCAGTGCCTTGGGTAAACTTTATTTAAAAAATAAATATATGGTTTCTTCCTTTTTTTCCATCCCCTGAGAGTAGCCAAAGAGCTGTCATTTTTTTCACTTGCTTGCTTAACACTGAGCTAGGGGGTGAGACTGTGGCACCTGCTGGCTTGCTACTTCAATTTATGGTCTTTATTCTTAGTGGTCCCCAGGTGACTAGAGTTTGCCAGGTCTCTTAAGTGCTCTGAGACAGGTGAGACAAATTCCAGTGCTTCAAGTAGCTTCTCAAAAATGAGAATATTGGACATATGGTCCAGCTTTTGCCTTCCCTCTCCCATGGAGAAGTTGGAAGCTGGGGATTCCCTTCTGGTCATATGGTACCATGTTGCGAGAAAGGCTTATGGCAAAAGGGTGTCTCAGATACTCCCACCAGCTTTGGTGTTGCTGGTTTCACATTTGCCTGGGATGCAGGAGCCTCTCAACTAGTTTCTTGATTTCTCACTCTGTATATTTTTGCTAAATTGACATATCTTGAGGGAGAAGGAAGGGTCAGGATTTCCTATTTTGCCATCTTGCTGACATCACTCCAGAAACATATTTTTATCAAAACTGAAGTTTAATACATACAGTTAAGCTATTGCCATTGTATTTGATGTGGCCAAAGCCTGTAATCAGAGACAAATTCATAGCCTTGAACACTTTCGTTATTTAAATAAACAAACAAGGAAAGAAAGAAAAAGTGATGACAGAGGTATGAACTACCCATTCTATGCAAAATGATAGGAAAAGGATAATAAATATGACAATAGTAGGGAAAATGTGTCAATAAAGGTAAAATGAGAAATTAATTCATCAAAAATGTTCAAAATAATTGTTCAATATAATTGTTATAATAAAAAACCTTTCCAGGAATTGAGTATATTCTTAAAAATATGATTTGGCTGAATTGACTCCAAATAAAGCTGAAAACCTAAACAGAGAAAAATCTATGGAAGATTTTGGGGAGAACCTTGAGAAAGTTTTTTCTCTGCTGATCTTTTTGGTATTTAATATTTCATATGTACTTTGAATCTCTCTGGATGGGTTAGTACATAGAATTCACAGGGTTATTTGATTTTGAGAATTTACTGTAGAAGCTGTGTTCATGAAACAAATTGGGAAATGCTGCTATCGATAGACTTCACTATGAATGTAGAAAGGGTGATTACAAAGTACTAGAAAATTAAATTCAATGGTATATTAAAAGAATTCAATGGCTGTTTAATATTAGGCAATCTATTAAATCATCACTTTAATACCACCATATGCTAATCTTAATATATTGCCTAAAAGTGAGTAAAATTTCTTTATTTATACACTTATTTAAGATTTCTTAAAGCTTTTAGAAAATAAAGAATATAATATACTCTTCATGTGATTCTCTTTTTTTTGAGATGGAGTTTTGCTCTTGTTGCCCAGGCTGGAGTATAATGGCGCGATCTTGGCTTACTGCAACCTCTGCGCCCCGGGTTCAAGCGATTCTCCTGCCTCAGCCTCCCGAGTAGCTGGGATTACAGGCATGAGCCACCACGCCCGGCTAATTTTGTATTTTTAGTAGAGACGGGGTTTCTCCATGTTGGTCAGGCTGTTCTTGAACTCCCGACCTCAGGTGATCCACCCACCTCGGCTTCCCAAAGTGCTAGGATTACAGGCATGAGCCACCACGCCTAGCCTTCTTCATGTGAGTCTTAATCCAACAAACAACAACATACTGAATAGTAAAGAACACTTTAGAGCATAATTTTCATGTAATATTTTGGGAAGTTCTGGCCAATGAAATATACATGAAATGAAATGAATGCTTCTGAAAATAAGGCAGAAAATTTTAATTTGCTTATGTTTTGTGGGATAATATATCTAAAAACAGAAAGTCAATTAAAAAATGCTTACAAGCTTAAGTTTAAGGGGCAAAACATGAGATAGATATGTAAACAGTAGTAGTTTCTTATGTTAGTAATAAGTTATTAGATGGCATAATAGGAATAGATTTCTTTTATCAAAGCTACAATGAAAAAAATTTATAAAATACCTGGGAATGATCTTGAAAAGCATAGGGTTTAAAAGCAATGAGTGGATAAAGAAACTGAGGAAGAGAGAGAGAGAGAATTATGTATTATATATTCCATCCAATATATTATATATAATATATATTTATATTCAATTATATATTTATATAAATATTAATATATTATATATTATATATAATACATTTATATTCCATTTTATATGTAATATTTATATATGATATATATTTATATTTACCCTTTCCGCCAAGTTCCCAAAGTCCATTGTATCATTCCTATGCCTTCGCATACTCATAGCTTAGCTCCCACTTATGAGTGAGAATGTACAATGTTTGGTTTTCCATTCCCGAGTTACATCACTTAGAATGATAGTCTCCAATCCCATCCAGGTTGCTGTGAATGCCACTGATTCATTCCTTTTTAGGACTGAATAGTATTCCATTTTATTTTATTTTTAAAATATCTCTAGTTGTATTTTTATAACTCCCCAGTTTATTTTGAGATATATGATTTTGACATTATCTCAAAATACACATAAATTACCTATATCTGCCTATACATTTATTAAAAACTGATGAAGAATACTTAATCAATATTTAAGCATGCCAAATAATAAAACTATTCCCAACTTTTTAAATTTAAATTATTTTAAAAAATAAACCAATTTATATTGGACATTTGGGTTACATGTGCATATAAAAACAGTCATATTCCTCAACTGACCATAGATAGACTAGCATACAAGTGTCCTTCTTTCTGGATGTAATTAAGTTTCAGAGGCAAAGTGGTTCAGATGGAAGCCAATGAGCTGACTTCCTCATGAAGTAAACTCAACAAAAATCATGAAGTATTGAAGATGCTAATGAGTGATTCCATAAATGTTTCCCTCTTCCCTATCTTTTCAATATACAAGTGTGCACTATGGGTGTGTATAAATTAAAACACTTCTAATCTAGACTGAGAGCTCCTACCGAGGGGACTACTGTCAATCCATAAAAGGCCCTGGGGAAGAAAGAGGTAGCATACGGGAGCAGAGGGCACCTGCCCTCCATCAGGCCATCCACACAAACCTACTGAAGAGGTAGACTCGATTATCTAAGTCTCAATGGACTTAGATGTTGACTTGGGCCTTCAAGTGAGGTTTTCCTTCATTGTGTTTTATGTTGCTTTTTCTACTGTTTTTGTAATTGGGGCAAGTGAGATGTTCAACTAGTCTAAGAATGCTTAATATATCCCATAAACTGTCTGAATCAAAGATTTTTATTTACTCTTCTGCCAAACACAACTGATTTCCATCTACAATTATTTTTTAAGGTAAGAAACAGTAAGTCAACTGAACAAAGAGCTGGGGCTTTGGGCTCTGGAACATGATTACACACTGACTGAGAAATGCAGCACCTCAGGGTTGGGTCTAGTCAGGCTGGCCGCAGCAGGGCACAAACCTGCCTCAGTGGGCCTTCTCCAGGAACGCTCTGCAGCACCTGACACACTGCTGGTACACCATCTCAAACTGAGAGTCATTCCCATAATAGGGATCTTCAATAATAAGTTGTTTTTCTGGATCATAGCTCCCAAGTAGTTCAATTTTAGCTTTGCAGGTTTTAACTTGATTACTTTTTCTATTCAAATCTCTCAGATTGCTGTCATCCATACATGGTATATAATCAAATGTGGCAAAATCTCCTTTGGTAATCTGCTGGGCAACGTGGCTCATGGGAATGCCGTGCCTCTCCGTGAAGCTCTGCCCTCGGGAGTCAGGAGGGGTTCCCTGTCTCCTACCCAGAAGTCGCTGGGTAAGAGATAGGGAATTATAATTACATATAATATAAACATATATTATATATGATAATATAATATATTATATATAAATATAATATAATATATTATATATAAATATAATAATTTACATAAATATAATATATCTAAATATAATATGTTATATATAAATATAATAATATAGTATATATAAATATATACTATATTATCTATCAATATATAAATATAATAACATATATAAATGTAGTAATATATTATATATAAATATATAAATATAATAATATATATAAAAGAATAATATATTATATATGAATATAATATATTATATTTATATTGTATTATATAAATATAATATATTATATATAAATATAATATAATATGTTATATATAATATCATGTATTATACAAATATAATATAATATATAAATATAATAATATATTACATATAATTGTATATACATATAATTATATATTATACATATTATACATATATATTATAATATATACATATACATATATACATATGTATATGTATATATACACATATAATACATATGTATGTATACATACGTATATACATACATATGTATATATACATACGTATATACGTATGTATATACGTATGTATATACACATACATATATACGTATGTATATACATACATATATACGTATGTGTATATACATACGTATATGCATACATATATACATACGTATATGCATACATATATACATACGTATATACATACGTATGTATATATACATACGTATATACATACATATATACACATGTATATATATATACATACATATATACACACATGTTTATATACATATATACATACATATATACACACATGTATATATACATACATATATACACACATATATACATACATATACACACATGTATATACATACATATACACACACATGCATGTATACATACATATACACACACATGCGTGTATACATACATATACACACACATGCGTGTATACATACATATACACACACGTATGTATACATACATATACACACACGTATGTATACATACATATATACACACGTATGTATACATACATATATACACACGTATGTATACATACATATATACACACATGTATACATACATATATACATACATGTATACATACATATATACATACATGTATACATACGTGTATATACATATGTATGTATATATACATACGTGTGTATATATACACATACGTATATACACATACATGTGTATATATACACACACGTATATACATATGTATTATGTGTGTGTATATGTATATACGTATATACGTATATGTATATATACACATACATATAGACATATATACATATATGTATATACGTATAGACATATATACACATACATATAGACATATATACATATATGTATATATACACATACATATAGACATATATACATATATGTATATATACACATACATATAGACATATATACATATATACATATATACATGTATTATATATACATATAATACGTATATAATATATGTATATATAATACATATTATAAATATGTATAATTTATATTATATGTATTATGTATATAAATATACATATAATATATAATATATAAATATGATATATATAATACTATATATAAGAAATATGATATATAATGTAAAATTATATAATATATAATATATAATTATATAATATATAATATATAATATATACTTATATATAGTATATAATATATAATATATAATATATACTTATATATAGTATATAATATATAATATATACTTATATATAGTATATAATATATAATATATAATATATACTTATATATAGTATATAATATATAATATATAATATATACTTATATATAGTATATAATATATAATATATGCTTATATATAATATATAATATATAATATATGCTTATATATAATATATAATATATAATATATACTTATATATAATATATAATATATAATATATACTTATATATAGTATATAGATGTACAATATATATTTAGATATTTTATATAATATATAATAAATATAAAAATATGTATAATGTGTAATATAAAAATATTATTATATATAATATAGAATATATTATATTTATATTTATTATATATAACATATATTGTATATAATAAATGTAAATACATATTGTTTATATATTGTTATATGTAACTATATATAAATATTATATATAACATGGAATATAAATATAAAAAAGGAAAGAAAATAAATATATATTATATATATAAAATGGAATACTACTCTGCCATAAAAAGGAATGAATCAATGGCATTCACGGCAACCTGGATGGGATTGGAGACTATCATTCTAAGTGATGTAACTCAGAAATGGAAAACCAAACGTTGTACATTCTCACTCATAAGTGGGAGCTAAGCTATGAGTATGCGAAGGCATAGGAATGATACAATGAACTTTGGGGACTTGGGGGAAGGCTATGGAGGGGTAAAGGATAAAAGACTACAAACTGGGTTCAGTGTATACCACTTGGGTGATGCATGCACCAAAATCTCACAAATCACCACTAAAGAACTTACTCGTGTAACCAAATACCACCTGTTTCCCAAAAATCTATGAAAATAATTTTTTTAAAAAAAAGCAAATAAAAGTTACTAAAGCTATTAAAAAATTGAATGTCTCCCATTGCAGATGAAAATCTTTGGTAAATACATAAAAAGATTTATGCCACAGTGGAAAAAAATGGACAAAAGCCATTTAAAAATAATTCCCTGAAGGAATACAAATGGTCAATCAATATAATGAAAATATTCAACCTCTTAATCAGAAAAATAAGAAGTAAAATAAAATGGCTATAAATTGCTAAAATTAGATAATTTAAAGTATAATACTCAGTACTGATGAAGATTAAGAGAGAGGAGCATTCCACTATACTGCCAATGGAATTACAAATCGGGACAGTTTCTCAGGAAAAATAAATTGGCCATATAAGTGAAGAATCTTCAAAATGTTCCTAGCCTTTGATCAGTAATAACATTCCTAACAATCTAACTCAAAGAAATAGTGAGAGATGAGGTCAAAGAGTTATGTGCAAGGTTTTAACTGCAATATTTATGACAGGGAAAAGCAGAGCTAATAAATTATACAACAATGGAGAAATTATATAATAAATTGAAATACATTCAAAAATGAAAAATTGCATAGTCATTATAATTTCATTTTTAGGGAATATCAATAGAAATGGAAATTAACCATCATATAATTAAACTAAAAAGTGCTCTATATAATTAAATATATATTATGCATATTATATAATAAATACATAAAATTAAAGTTTTGTTCAAAAATTGTATGTGTGATTAAAATTTTAACCCTTTAATTAAGATACAAAAAGAGGCTTAAATTATATTTTTATTTTATTATTTATACTTGTCCTGCTCTATAAATGTCTAGAATGAGCATGTAATACTTCTAAAGGAAGAATCATGCTATAAATTTTTTAAGTATCTATAATCTATTAAAAATAAAATTGGGGATAATGAAGATGGCTATAATGTATAAAATAACTGAAAAACAAGCATTTGCAAAATGAAAAGACAGTAAGATGGAAGGAAATTAGCTTAAAGACTTTTAAACATGAACATTGGGTATAATAGTACAATGAAATATAATTTGACTCAGCAATCCCATTTTTGGGTATACACCCAAAGGATTACAAATCATTCTTCTATGAAGACATATGCACACATATGTTTATTGCAGCACTGTTCACAATAGCAAAGACTTGAAACCAACCCAAATGCCCATCAATGATAGACTGGATAAAGAAAATTTGGCACGTATACACCATGGAATACCATGCAGCCATGAAAAAGGATGAGTTCATGTCTTCTACAGGGACATGGATAAAGCTGGAAACCATAGTTCTCAGCAAACTAACACAGGAACAGAAAACCAAACACTGCATGTTCTCACTCGGAACTGGGAGTTGAACAATAAGAACACATGGACACAGGGAGGGGAACATCACACACGTGGGCCTGTTGAGGGGAAGGGCCCTAGAGGAGGGATAGCATTAGGAGAAATACCTAATGTAGACAACAGGGTTGATGGGTGCAGCAAACCATCATGGCACGTATATACTATGTAACAAACCTGCACGTTCTGCACATGTATCCCAGAACTTAAAGTAAAAAAAAAAAAAAAAAAAAGCAAAAATGTTTCACAGTAATACAGTATAAAAACATCTAATAAAAAACCTTTAATACACATATGAGAGTCTTGTGAGAAAATACCAAAAATGTATCAACACTAAAAGCTTTGAAGGACTGACAACCCACAAGAAATACCGCCATTCTGTACAAAAAGCACAAGAACTTTTTCTTAATTAATAATTCTTTATCAACTACTCTGACTATATGTATGTGTATTGTAACTCTGAAAGCCTGATTCAGTCTTTATAAATACATTCATATTGCTACTTAAGGACAAAAGTTCTCCGTGATGCACTTAATATTTCTCCTTCTTTAGGGTCAGCAATCCCAGATATGACAGAAAATCCATGCAGTGGAAAATATTATATGAAAACAGCATTGTAAAGCTTTATTTGTTTATGTATTTTTATAAGAGATAAGTTCCCATGAACTTATCTATTCATTAAAAGACCTATTCATTAAAAGACCAATTTTAAATATGGTAGCTATGTATTATATTCATGTTTTACCTTTAAGGTGAGCATGTGTGGATAAGGAACTGGGAACTAACCCAAGAAAGAACACACCACATCTCTCTGCCTGGGACCTGAAGAGACAACAATCATAGTGATTCATATTTATTTCATATGTTTATTCACATTTTTCCTATTTGTTGTTTTTAGGCTAGAATATAGAATAAGTAATTCCATCTACAGGCAGACCAAAATTGCATTAACTTTAAAAAACTACATAAAATGTTTATTCACATAGACAAAATCACTTTAAATATTTCAGACACTCAGCTCCACTAAATCGTGTCTAAGTGATGATCAGTCTAATGATATCAGGAAGACTGTGGCACAAGTCAAGTAAATGACTTGCTCCACCCTAAAACAAAGTAGCAATATGGAAAGCAAATAAAAGAATTGTAAATAATATTTTCAGATGCCTTCAACTCAGTATAGTTAATGATAAAACGGTTGTCTAAGTCAGTCTTTTCCCCCTTCTCCTCTTGTAAGTTACACAAAAGCAACAAGGAGGAAAAAGTAACCCTCCAAATTGTATTTTTCCAAGCTGAGGAAGATGTAATTTACAGATTCAAAATTATATGTATGGGCTACAAAAGGCTGACATTGGGCCAAATCTATGCAGAGAGAAAGAAAGAGAAATAATGTAAAAAGTAGCAAGAGGAATCAGAGGAAGATCGTCCATAGCACACAGGGTGATCAAAGACAAAAAAAAAAAAAAAAAAAAAAAGCCACCTTCTCATCAGAAATAATAGATGAGAGAAAACAACAGCAAAAAGTGAATGACATTTTTAGAGTGCTGAAAGTAAAAATCAGCCAACCTAGAATACCAGTGAGAATATTTTACAAAAATGAAGGTAAACTAAAAATTCACAGTAAACAAAACCTGAGAGAATTCTTTCCCATCAGATCCACCTTGAAGCAAATGCTAGAGGACATATTTCAGGCTAAAAGAAAAGGATGTCAGTTGGGAACTCCTGCCAAAAAACAGATCCAAAAGAAGAATGAATCATTGATACGGTAAATTATTTGTGAATATATGAGAAAGATGTCTTCTTTACTTAATTTATTTAAAAGAAAATTGATTATTAAAAGCAAAAGTATTAGTAATGTGTTGTAGAATAATTAGAAGTAAAAATATGACAGCAATAGCACAAAGGGATTCTACATATCCTACATTATGTAATGTTCTTGTGATATATGAGAGGTAGTTTAATATTATTTCAACTTGAACTATAATAAGTTACAGGTAAAAATTGCAATCACTAGAGCAATCAATAAAAAATACAAATAGTTATAGGTGAAATACCAATAGATGAGATAAAATAAAATATTAAAAAGTTCTTGATTATCTCCCAAGAAACCATGACAAAGCAGAGGGGGAAGTAGGAAACAAAAAGAAGATGATAAACCTAAACCCAGCATATGAATAATTATATTAAATGTAAATGGAATAAATACTCAAACTAAAAGGAGGATTTGTTGGATACAAATTTTTGAATTTGTTGAATAATAATGTAAGTTACAAATATATACTGTCTATAAGAAATACACTTCAAATATAAAGACACAGTCAGATTGAAAGTAATATGTGAGAAAAAATATACCACACAAACACCAACCAAAAGAAATCTGGGATATTAACAATTGACCAAAGTAGTCCTTAAGAAAGGGAGCATTACCAGATATTAAAAATTTCATAATCATAAAAGGGTCAATTAATCAAAAAGTTGTAACAATTTTAACCGTATAGAAAATCCTAAAATCCTAAAAAATTTATGAAAAATCCTATTATAGCTAACGTATTAATTCAGCAAATATACAGGATACAAGGTCAACACATAGAAGTCAGTTATATTTCCATGTACTAACAGGAAATGATGCTAACAGGAAATTAAGAAAAAAAATCAATTCACAAAGAGAATCCAAAGAATAAAACACTTAGGAAAACATTTAAATAAGAAGGTGCAAGACTTGAATACTGAAAACTATAAAACTGCTGAAAAAAAATAATAAAATCTAAGTAAATGGAAAAACATCCCATGTTCATGAAATGGACAGCTTAATATTATTCAGATGGCAGTACTATCCAAAGTGATCTACAGATTCTATGCAATCCCAATAAAAATCCCAATGGCCTTTTTTCTTGCATTAATGGAAAAGCTGATTCTAAAATTCATGTGGAATTGCATATGACTTCAAAAAGCCAAAATAATCTTGAAAAAGAAAAAGAAAAATTTGGAGGACTCATAGATTCTGATTTCAAAACCTACTACAAATCTACAACAATCAGTACAGTGTGGTACTAGCATAAAAATAAACCTATAGGTCAGTATAATAGAACTGAGAGTCCAGAAATAAACCCACACATTTATGGTTAATTGGTTTTTGACAAAGATGATAAAGCCATTCAACAGGGAAAATATAGTCTCTTTAACAAATGGTCCTGGGGCAACTGGGTATCCACATGTGCGAGAGTGAAGTTGGTTCCCTACTTTACAACTTCAAAAAATCACCTATAAAACCGTAAAACTCTTAGAAAAAAACATAGGAGTAAATCTTCATGACCTTAGGTTTGGCAATAGTTTTCTAGAAATGATACCCAAAGCACAAGCCACAAATGAAAAAAAAAATAGGTAAGTTGGACTTTATCCAAATTAGAAGCTGTTGCGCATCAAAGGACACTGTCAGGAATGTGAAAAACAAAATAAAACAACAGAAAAATAAAACCACCTAAAGGGTAGGAAAAAGCATTTACAGATCACTTGTCTGATAACAAATGAGATTCTAGTATACAGAATGTATAAAGAACTCTTACAACTTGACAACAAAAAGACAACTTTATGCCTTGTATGATGGCTAAAATAGAATAAAGTACAAATGGAAAGCAAAAGCTGATAAAGATGTGGAGAAATTGGAACCATCATACATTACTTGGAATGTAAAATGATGCAGCCATAGTTTGGCAGTTTCTTAAATATTTAGCCATTAATTTATCATACAATTCAGTAATTCTTAGATATCTATCTAAAAGAAATGAAAACAAATGTCCATACGAAGACTTTCACGCAAATCTTCTTAGCAGCTTTTCAAAGACAGTGATGCAGAGAGAGCACATGCAAGATTGCTAGCTAGATGGAGGCTCATGTAAGGTAAAGTAATCATGGGATGACAACCTCCCATAGCCTTTGTTGTATTCCATCAGTTAGAGGTAAGTTGCAGGAAAGGGTGTGAACACTAGACGGTAGAATGATTAGGGGGTCACATTTGTGCCTATCTGCCAGTTTCCTTCTCAGTAAAGGATTCCCTTATTATCATTCCACCCCCATCTACTCTCATCCCTATTACTCTATGTCCTCTCTCCTGTTTTATTTCTTCTCAATAGTACTTATAAGTCCCTATCTGACATCACTGTACATATTTGTTTGCTCATTGTCTTTTTCCTATGCTAGAATACAAACACCATAGGGCAAGGATCTTCTCAGTTTACTATTATATATTCCAACCCCTAGAAATGTGCCTGATGCATAACAGGTACTTAATAGTTGAGAATGAATGAATGCATGACTTTAAAGCAAGGTATTTTTTTAAAGCAGGGCATTATGTAAACTGTATTCAGGAAAATTATTCTGGCTACTTGGGCAGGAAAGAAGAAAGGCTAAAGGCAGAGAGATCAGTCATGTGGCCATCACAGCAGTCCAAATGCCTAAAAACAGGGATTTGAAGGGAGCTGAAGCCTAGGCGATGGCAATGGACCTGAGACATAGCAGGGGAAACGAGTTTGGTGGGTGTGTGAATAGAGGTGACCAGCTGCATCAGGGCATGGGGGAGAAGGTCTAGAACTCTGAGAGGCTACCTCTTTCCCTCTCTACTACCCACTTCTGCCCCAGCTTCATCCCCATTTCCCAAGTCATGGCAGCTGTTTGGGCTGACACACTCTGCTGTAGTGAGAGGGAAACTAGCTGTGTTAAGTGAGGGCCAAGTTCTGTCCACACACTGCCCCTCTGAAGACAGGGTGGGCCTGTGATGGGTTAGGAAATTGCATCTCTTTACAGGGGAGACTTGCTGAGGCAGACAAAACCTCCCTCAAAGCGAATCTTTTTAAATTTTTTAAATGAATCTTTTAGATACAGAGTCTCACTCTTTTGCCCAGGCTGGAGTGCAGTGGCACGATCCTAGCTCACTGCACCCTCAAACTCCTGGGCTCAAGTGATCCCCCTGCCTCAGCTTCCTGAGTAGCTGGGACTACAGGTGTGTACCAACATGCCTAACTAATGTTTAAAGTTGTTTATAGAGATGAGGTCTTGCCATGTTGCTCAGGCTGGTATTAAATTCCTAGCTTCAAGTGATCCTCTTGCCTCAGCCTCCCAAAATGATGGGATTACAGGCATGAGCCACCACACTCAGCCAAAGTAAATTTTGACTGATGTCTGCAACCACCACCTAGGGAGCTTTCCAGCTTAATTACGTCATCAGATCTGGAAGCGTGATTTAGTCATGGTTCACAGGCTGTCTGCAGTCAGCAGTGAGCATCTGTCGTATTTACGGAAGAGAGCTGGAAGCACCATAAATTCACTAGCAAGACTTGATTTTGTACCAGTGGACATGTAGAAACCCCAAAGTTTAAACTCAAGGTGGTTTTTGGCACTCAGCAGCCTCAAAGATGCTTGGAGCCACTTCCTCATGAGGTCTAGCCATGCCCAGAGAAGTAGGTAAATATGCCCTGGTGCACTGACCTGGCAGAGAGAAAAGAGATGTGAGTGGAAGGTGGTGAAGTGCCGAACACAGCTTCCAGACTCTGACATTCAAAAGCTACACTGTTTAGGACTGAGACTCTTCTGAGCCAAGTGACCCTTTCACATGATGACTGTCCCCATAGTATCTCCACATTATCCAGCAGTGGCCAGAGGTGATGGAGGAGGAACCACAGATCAAAGTGCTATTCAAGTGTTGCAAGCACTTTCCCCCTGCAAAAGATTCAGTGCACTTTAAAATGTACGAGCCCATATCCAAGGCCTTTTTGTACCTACCTGCCTATTTACCTGTAGCTAAAGGCAAATATATGGACAAGCTAAGGCTCCTACTGGAAAACGGTATAATGAAGTGGTCGAAAGGATCAGGTTTTTGGAGTCAGCCTACCTGGGTCTCAGCTCTGCTATTTATTGGTTGCATGACCTTGGACAAGTTACTTAATTTTCCTCTCACTCAGCAATTTTTTAAACTTCAAACTGGGACTGATAATAATAATAGCAACTTCATAGCATTGTGGTGAGGAGTGAAAGCTTAGAAATACTGTACTTACCTTCTTTAGAACAGTCTTTAAGTGGTTAGAACCATGTCTGACAAATGAATAAAACAACAGACGTTAGTTATTTATTAAATGTTCAAGTCACTTAAACATTTAATTCCAGAATTGAAAAGAAAGAGATAAATTAGGCAGTATACCAACTTTACAGCATTCACACAAATTTGTAGGAATGAGAGGCTATGCTCACTCCTTCCTGGTCCCTTAAAAATAGATTCAGATCATACACGTGTAGGAAACCCCAAATCCCAGTCTTGGCCACAGCCATGTCTTTTGCCCTGACAAATGCATTCTCACTGTCCTTTCCTGTCTGCTGTGCTGTCTGCTGTCCCTGCCTCTTTCCTGACCTTCCTAGATGTGGCTTTGCAAACTACCTCCTGATGCAGCCTTTCCTCTGACTCTCCTCTGATTTACTGGTTTTTCCTTCCTGAGAGTTGACGTATGGGCCTCTGCTGCTCCATCCATCATAGTGTCAGCAGAGAGCTGCTTGGGTCCCATAGAACAGGGAATGCAGCCAGTCTCTCTCTGATGGGAGAGGGATTAGACAGGTAGAAGTTTCTCATGTTATGAAGAAACTGAAAGGTAACTTCTCATTGTCTTCTATTTTTTAAGATATTGAAAGACAACCAGCATATATCAATAAAAAGGGAGATGTATAAACCATGTGATAAAGATTGTACTAAAGAAGGTACATACAGTGCTTGCAAGCCTAAAAGTTTTAAAGGATGCATTATTAATTATTTCAAACCCTCAATTTTCTTATTCACTTTTTGAACTAGAGTTGTCAAAGACTGATAATGCTTAGATGTACCCTTAACATTTTTAAGTTGGAACAAAACTACAATATCAGACCCTCCTAAATATTTGAAATGTTACAGGTCAAGTTAACCAACTGTTAAATATGTTTCATGCTTCTGCATTGACAAATATATCTTTCTAATTTTTGGAAGGTCCAACTTCAAATAGAGTTTCTTTATTCCTTATATTCCACACTTGAACATGGGCATGATGAAAGGGCTGTTCCCCACCCTTTCCCTACTGAAGCTCAGACTTGCACCACAAAGAAATTTACAAGCATGCAGACCTAGAGACACCCATTCCACTCATCTAAATGTCATCCACAATGTCCCAAGGCAGCCCCCAATTAGCCACAGTCCTAGGTAGACAGAGTCTATCCTCAGGAGAACCAAGCTGGGAGAAGAGACCTGTACCGGTTCTGAAAATGTGATTGGAGCCAATTGAGCAGGAAATTCCTGGGTCCTAAGTACACAGTGAGTGACCTGGGTCTGGACCTTGGGTAGTCCTGCTCCTTCAGCTTGGTTTTCTTTTTATCCCCAGCCTGAAGGGGTCAGATGGTGGAAGACAAGAGCAGAGCCTGCTTAGCCCTGGTCTAAAACCAATGCAAGGGTAGTATATTAACCACTCTGCATGTTTTTCTTTCCAGTTGCTCTTAAGTCCCAAAAATGTTGTGTTATGTAATTTGAGTTATGGTTTTAATGTTTAACATTTATTGCAATTATGTCATACTTTTAATCTAAATGACAGGGTATTCTGTTTCATGAAAAAGAAAAACAGTAAGTAAATTGGTTTTGAAATCCCAAATCTGAAAGGGCGGAAGGGCTGGCCTTCTAATTTTATACAGAAGCTACCTATTTTGGTTTATTAATAGTATTATTACTGGCAAATGCTACATAATGTTGCATCTTTATCATCTAGAGTTATGGAGTAGACTTAGAGGTAATCGCTTGCATGGAGCCTGAGGCCATCAAACCCAGCATTTTATATTTTTTTCTCTCATAGAAAGAACATGGAATTAGAAATCCTGTCTGTTTTCTTTTAGTTTTTTCTTTATAAAATAGAAAAGGTGGATTGAAGAAGCCTACTCCTCCCTTTACAAAATGAGGTCAGAGAGTTGTGATTGTGTATCACAGAGGCCCACAATTTGTATTCCAAAGAAAGTAGCATAGGTTGTAGAATGTGGCTTTTTTCTTTTTTTAAACTAGTGCCACTGAAGCCATCGCCCTGTTGTTCTCACAGGGGCTCAACTGTACACTCCAGTGAAAACTCCTCTGTTATCCACATCCAACCAACCACGTGAACAGCATCAGCTCTGAGTGAGGCTCAGGACTTGCCAGGAGGTTGAAGAATATGGTGTCAGTGTTGCCTGTGTATTTATTCTACATTGGATGATTATGAGACAAAATTGGACCAGTTTGTACCTCTTGGTTTTTTTTTTTTTTTTTGGTTTTCACTGACTAATATTTTAAAAATATTATTGAAATATCCTCTACAGTCTAGACTTCTACTTCTGGGAAAATAGATTTGGTATAACCTTCTCTATTATCCCCACTAAGTATAACTATAAATCCTGGTCATGATATACAAAGCAAATATAACAAGGTGCAGAAAGTCAAGGGGAACTATCAAGAAAATGAAAAGGCAACTCACAGAATAGAAGAAAGTAGTTGAAGTTCATGTAACTGATAAGGATCTCATATCCAAAATATATAAACAACTCTTACAACTTAACAATAAAAAGACAAATAATCCAATTTAAAAATGAGGAAAGGGTTTGAACAGACATTTCTCCAAAGAAGATATACAAATGGCCACATAAAAAGATGCTCAACTTTCTTAGTCATTAGGAGAATGCAACTAAAAAACACAATGAGGTTTAACTCCACACCCGCTAGGATCGCTAAAATTAAAAAGATAGGCAATAGCAAGTGTTGACAAGGATATGAAGTAATTGGAACCCTCATGCATTGCTATTAAGAGTGTCGAATAGTACAGTGACCTTGGAAAATAGTTTGACAGTTCCTCAAAAATATAAAAATAAAGTTACCATATGACCCAGCAATTCCTTTCCTAGGTTTATACCCAAAATAATTGAAAACATATGTTCATAGAAAAACTTGCATGTGAATGCACGTAGTAGCATTATTCACATTAGTGAAAAAGTTAAACTGAATGCCCATCAGCTGATGAGTGGATAAATAAAATGTGGTATATGCCTACAGTGGAATATTATTTAGTCATGAAAATGAAATACTGATTCATGCTACAACACGGATGAACTTTTAAAACATTATGCTAAGTAAAAAAAGTCAGACACAAAAGGCAACAAATTTTATGCTTCTATTCAAATGAAATGTCCAGAATAAGGCTGGCAGTGGGGTGCGAGGCAATAGGAAGTGATGGATAAGATACAGGTTTTCTTCTGGGGGTAAGAAAAAAGAATAGAACAGAACAAAACAGAACGGAACAGAACAGAACAGAACAGAACAGAAGTGTTCTGGGATTAGATCATGGTAATGGTTGCACCTTGTGAATATACTAAAAACCACTGAATTGTACACTTTTAAATGGTGAGTTCTGTGGTATATAAATTATATCCTAATTTAGAACAACAACAGTAATAACAAAGACTGAAAGGTAGAAGAAGGCAGACTGGCCAGTGACACTGGGAGCAGAGGAACAACAGGGTGGTGAGTTCTCTGCTGTTGTTTCTTCCTCATAGATGCCAGATCTTGAGCTGGAGAGGCTGACAACCCAGAAATGCCAATAGACAGACGAAAAATAAGCCCAACAACAGCCAACTCTCTCCAACTGAAGGATCACAGCCTAACACAACAAAAAAATAAGATAATATTAGTCCTACTCCAGTCAAACATCACTGAAAAAATTTATGGTCCCACCACCACCCATATCAGCAAAAGCCTCATAAAAAGAACAGACTTCCAGCCATTCCTAGGCTGTAACAATTTGTTTCAATACCCTCTCAGGTGTATTCAAAAAACACCAAGTAGGAAGTAGGGACTTTTATCTGCCCTGGTTTATAATGAAACCACTAGCCCCTCTCTTCTCACCAACGTGGTGTCAGTGGAGACCACATGGGAAGCCTGTCATCCGGCACCCTACTCCCACTCAGCAGTCATCAGGCACCCCTTCCCTCACTGCTGAGGTGGGTGTCAGAGGAAGCCTACTAGAAAATTAGGGCTTTCACCATCACAAAGTGGTAATGAGGCCAACTCCACTGTAGAGGCCATGTGAGGAGCCAAAACTCTCATTCTTACTCAGCAGAAATGAAGAGAGCCCACTTCATACCCGTGTGCTAACTGAGGCCAACTTCTACCTCAACTTAGCAGTAATGAGGTAGAAGCTCCCTTTCCCCTATTGGAATGGTGTCAGAAAAAGTGAGATAAATGATATTTAAATAAAATTCAGACTCTCAGGGCATAATATAGAGAATGTCGGGGTTTCAATAGAAAATTTCCCACACAAAGAATCAGAGAAGTCTCAGGCTGAATGAAAAAAGATGAACCAAAAGACAAAGACTGATAAAGTGGATTAAAAAAGCATAACCTAATTATATGCTGTCTACCAGAAACTCACTTCAAATATAATAATACAGGCAAATTGAAAACAAAAGAATACTAAAAGATATACAAGCATTAATCAAAACAAAGCAGAAGTGACAACATAAATAGCACATAAAGTAGACTTCAGACCAAAGAAAATTACCCAAAACTGAGAGGTACATTACATAAAGATAAAAGGGGCAATCCACCAAGGACACAGAGCAATCTAAATGTGTATACACCAAGCCATCAAGCTGTAAAATGCATGAAGTGAAAACTAATAGAATTGCAAGGAGAAATAGACAAATCTAAATTATAGTTGTAGGCTTCAACACCCTTTCTCAACAACTGACAGAACAACTAGAAGAAAATCAGCGAGGATATAAAAGAACACAACACCCTCAACCAACAGGATGTAATTGCCATTTATGGAATCTTCTTCCCAACAACAGCTGAATTCACATTCTTTTCAGGCACCCTGTTAATAGGATAAAAAGATGGCTAGAGAAAGAGTGAAAATATTTTCAAACCACATATCCAGCAAAGGGCTATATCTAGAATATATAAAGAACTCTCAAAAATTAAGTAACACAAGAACAATTCAATTAGACAATGGGTAAAAGTTTCAAAAAGACATATCACTGAGGAGATGTTAAATAAGCACATGAAAAGATACTCAATATCACTAGCCTTAGGATTAAGTATGGTTAAAATCACATGAGATATTAACACACACTTATCAAAATGGCTAAAATAAAAAATAGTAAAATTCCAAATGTTGGCAAGGATGTAGAGAAACTTGATTATTCATATGTTGTTGGTGGGGATGTTAAAATGGTACACCAGTCTAGAAAATAGTTTGGTAGTTTCTTAGAAAGCTAAACATGCAATTATATACTAGCCAGTAGTTGCTTTTCTGAGAGTTAATTCCAGAGAAATGAAGCCTTATGTTCACGTAATAATGTGTATACAAATGACTATAGCAGCTTTATTTATAATAAGTATAGAAAAAACCTGATGTCCTTCAACATTTGAGTGGTAAAACAAACTGTGGTATGTCCATACCATGGAATTCTATGCAGCATAAAAAGTGATGAGCTATTAATACACACAACAACTCAGATGAATCTCCAGAAAATTACACGGAGTGGGAAAAAAAGCTAAGCCCAAAAAGTTATGTACCTACTTATATACATTTATGAAATGGCAAAATATAGAAATGGAGAATAGATTAGTGGTTGCAGAGGAATAAGAAGGGGGATATGAAGGATCCTAGTGTTGATGGTAATGTTTTGCATCTCCACTATATCAATGTCTATATGCTGGTGTGAAAATTGTATTATAGTTCTTCAAGATGTTACCAGTAGGGGAAATTATGTGAAAGAGACATGGGATCTCTCTATATTATTTTTGACAACTGCATGTGAATCTACCATTATTTCAAAATAAAATATTTAATTTAAAAAATATGATCTGATCTAGCAAGACCCAGCCCAAATTTCATAGACCCTAGAAAAATGCACCTGGAAATGCAGGCATGAGATTGAAATGAGAGGAGTGATGGAAATTTTTGATAATGATTTTAATAATTTTTAAAACAATTCTTAAAAAGTCAAAAGAGCTTCACAAATATGGACAGCCCACTCTAACCCTCATATTAGGAAATTGTCCTGGAAATCTTGTCCTTATATCCTAAGCAATGTTTTGCATCCTTTGGTTTTCATCATGTAGCAATATAAATGATGTGTAAAATCATCTGTGCATGCATTTTAGAAATAGATTTTAAAAACTCAAAGCTAGACATCTTTTTCTTCTGACTTTAGTACTCTGGACATGAAAATAAACCTAGATGTTCTGGCAAATATTAAGTGATTCCTTGGGATATAAGTTTTAAAAGTCTTGCATTTCATTCTTCTATCACATCGTGGTCATTTATAAAGACCATCAAAGGCAACATTTTCGTTTATCTTGCTCATTGAACATTTTCATACCTATGCTTGGCCCTTTGCTGGCTCAAATTAAATGATTGACCTAATTTTTCCCATACCAGTTGAAACCTTGCTAAAATTGCTTATAGTTAATCAGCCATAATGATGAAGAAATTTTTTTTTTTTTTTTTTTTTTTGAGACGGAGTCTCTCTCTGTCGCCCAGGCTGGAGTGCAGGTGACGCGATCTCGGCTCACTGCAAGCTCCGCCTCCCGGGTTCACGCCATTCTCCTGCCTCAGCCTCCCAAGTAGCTGGGGCTACAGGTGCCCACCAGCGCACCTGGCTGATTTTTTTTGTATTTTTAGTAGAGACGGGGTTTCGCCATGGTCTCGATCTCCTGACCTTGTGATCCGCCCGCCTCAGCCTCCCAAAGTGCTAGGAGTACAGGCATGAGCCACCGCGCCCGGACATTATGGAGAAATTTTATCTTGGATCCAGAAGCTGGAGAAAAGATCTTGTATACCAACCAAGTTTTATCTTCCTCGTTCTTCCATATATTCAGTAACAATTGTAGTTTTCTGCAGTTTATGTCATTATTTTACTGCCCAGTTTGTGGCCATTAAAAAGGTCATCAAATTGAGATAAATTAGTGAAACTCAGGAAGGAATGACTTCTGGTTCATATTTCTTTGTAGGCGCCTACTGAAAAAAGACATTGAAAAATTGATAAGTTGTGTGTCTGGCAGAAAAGAAGCTTTGTCCTCTAGGATCAGAGCTTTTCATATGCAGCTTTTCAAGTTCTGCCTGAAACTCAGAACAGAAAATATTGCAAAGGCATATATACATATTACTAATTTAATAAAAATTATATGCAGAAAAACCCTAGACCCCTTTCTTCATCCTCACAGTTAGAAAGCTCTTTACTTCATAAGTGATTGATAAGGCTTTGCATCACAAAAGAGAGAGTTTTAGAATTAGTACTTCTCTATACGATCAATTATAAATAAGTAAATTGCAAATATATGGCTGGCTTCCCAGATATTTCAGAGTATTTTTCAAATTTGTGGTTTCAACATGGCCTTGGGCATATATACATATATGTGCAAGTGCATATGTGTGTGCACACACATTGTGTAAGTGTGTAATATTGAACAAAGCTTGTCATGTAATTCTTTCTTTCTGTGGGTACATAGTTGTTATATACATTTATGGAGTACATGAAATATTTTGATACAGGCATGCAATGTGTAATAATCCCATCATCTCATGTAATTCTGATTCCCAAACTTTCTTATTGACAACCAGTGTTCTGAAATATATCACAAAATATTCAAAAGTGTATCCTTGGAAAACATCTTGAATATTAAATATCAGTCACACATGCACTGAAGTCCCTCAAATAAATGGTTATTGATTAAAGTGCCGAGTAAATGTAATGACACAGAAAATAATTTCAGTGTTCACGACATTTATTTTTCTATAGGTCCTTCCATCAGGAGTTTACATAATGCGTATAACACACTTGGCACTTGCTGAACTCCACAACACAAGGGACTAGATCTGTTTATTGATAAATATGTAGCCAGAGCCTAGCACTGTGTAAGGTACATAGTGGGCACTCAGCAAATATTTGTGGAAAATGAATAAGGGAAGAGTCCAGTATGACTCCTGGTTTCTGGTTTGGGAGCCTAATTGGATGGCAAGGACATTAACGGATAGAAAGTGTAGAATAGGCACAGAAAGGGAAAAAAGAAAATGAATTGGTATAGCCACTTTGGAAGACAGTTTGGTGTTTCTCTAAACTAGACATACTTTCACCATGCAATTCAACAATCACCCTCCTTGATATTTACCCAAAGGAGCTGAAAATTTAGGTCCACACAAACACCTGCACACAGATGTTTATAGTAGTTTTATTCATAGTTACCAAATTACCAAAACTTGGAAATGACCAAGATTTTCTTCAGTAGGTGAATGGATAAATAAACCATGATACATCTAGACAATGGAATATTAATCAACACTCAAAAAAAATCAGCTTTCATCTATGAAAAGACATGGATGAACCTTAAATGCCTATTTCTAAGAGAAAGGAGCCAATCTGAAAAGGCTACATGCTGTATGAATCCAACTATGTAACATTCTGGAAAGGCAAAAGTAGGAAGACAATAAAAAGATCAGGGGTTGCCAGAGGTCAGTGGGGAAAGAGGAATGGCTAGGTAGAGTAAGAGGACGTTTAGCACCGTGAAACTATTCTGTGTGGTACTATTAATATAATGGTGGACACATGTCACACATTTATCAAAGCCTACATAATGTGCAACACAGAGAGAAGCCTAATGTAAACTATGGATGGTGGGTAACAATGATGTGTCCATGGAGATTCATCAGTTATAACAAATGTAGCATTCTGGTGGAGAGGTTATGCACATGGGAAGGGCAGGGACTATATGGAAAATCTCTGTACCTTTTGCTCAGTTTTGCTCTGAACCTAAAGCTGCTCTAAAAAAATAAGGTTCGCTGGGCGTAGTGGTTCATGCCTGTAATCCCAGCACTTTGGGAGGCTGAAGTGGGTGAATCACTTGAGGCCGGGAGTTCGAGACCAACTTGGCCCACATGGCGAAACCCCATCTCTACTGAAAATACAAAAATTAGCCAGGCTTGTCGCTCATGCCTGTAATCCCAGCTATTCAGGAGGCTGAGGCATGAGAATCGCTTGAACCCAGGAGGCAGAGGTTGCAGTGAGCCAAGATCACACCACTGCACTCCAGCGTGGGTGACAGAGGGAGACTCTGTCTCAAAATAAAATATAAAATAAAATGTAATAAAATAAAATAAAAGTCTATTAAAATGAATTTGAGATCATCATGGAAATTTAAAGAGAAATGGTGTGTTCCACAGGGTTGAATGCTGCAGAGAGAGGAAACATGGTCTAAGGAGCCAAAGTCATCACTGGTGATTAGAATATTGTTGGTGGCAGGGGGGACATGCCTCATGTCTGTAATCCCAGCACTTTGGGAGGCTGAGGCAGGCAGATTGCTTGAGTGCAGGAGAGTAAGACAAGCCTGGGAAACATGGCAAGACCCCATCTTTACAAAAAATAAAAAAACTTATCCAGGAGTGGTAGTATACACCTGTAGTCCCAGTTACTCTGGAAGCTGAGGTGGGAGGATCACTTGAACCTGGGAGGCAGAGATTGCAGGGAGCCAAAATCATTGGTGTTTCTCTAAACTAGACATACTTTCACCATGCAATTCAACAATCACCCTCCTTGATATTTACCCAAAGGAGCTGAAAATTTAGGTCCACACAAACACCTGCACACAGATGTTTATAGTAGTTTTATTCATAGTTACCAAATTACCAAAACTTGGAAATGACCAAGATTTTCTTCAGTAGGTGAATGGATAAATAAACCATGATACATCTAGACAATGGAATATTAATCAACACTCAAAAAAAATCAGCTTTCATCTATGAAAAGACATGGATGAACCTTAAATGCCTATTTCTAAGAGAAAGGAGCCACCTTACTCCAGCCTAGGTGACAGAGTGAGACCCTCTCTCAAAAAAAAAAAGAAAAAAAAAAGATTGTTGGTGAAATGATTTGGAGATTTAAGCCCCTCCAAACCTCATGTTGAAATTTGATTCTCATTGTTGAGGTGGGACCTAGTGGGAGGTGTGTGGGTTATGGGGGTGGATCACTCAGGAATGGCTTAGTGCCATCCTGCTGATAATGAGGAGTTCTCACTCTATTAGTTCCCGTAAGAAGTGGTTGTCAAAAAGGCCACGGCACCTCCCTGCTCTCTCTGGCTTCCTTTCTTACCATGTGATCTGCATACACTGGCTCTCCTTCACCTTTTGCTACTGAGGCCTCACCAGTAGCAGATGCTGGCACCATGCATCTAGTACAGCCTGCAGAACCATGAGCCAAATCAACCTCTTTTCTTAATAAATTACCCAACCTCAGGTGTTTATAGCTACTAAGAATTTAAAGACAAGCTCATATTCACTAGAAGTTAGAGATGCAAAAAGTTTTAAAAATATGCAATACCACTCTACTCAATATTTTTAAGGTTAGATGATATCAATTTCTAGAGACATCAGAAGATACAAGGATCCTTATGCACTGCTGGAGAGAATGTAAATGGATATAGCCTTGATATGGTTTGGATCTGTGTCCTCACCCAAATCTCATATCGAATTGTAATTCTCAGTGTTGGAGGTGGGGCTTGTGGTAGGTAATTGGATCATGGGAGTGGATCCTTCACGAATGGTTTAGAACTATCCCTTTGGTGCTGGTCTTGTGATGGCGAGTGAGTTATTATGAGATTTGTTTGTTTAAAAGTGTATAGCACCTCCTCTCTGTTTCTCTTTCTCCTGCTCTGACCATAACGTGCTTGCTTCCCGTTCGCCTTCTGCCATGATTGTAGGTCTTCCTAAGGCCTCCCCAGAAGCCAAGCAGATGCCAGCATCATGCTTCCTGTGCAAACTGCGGGACTTTGAGCCAACTAAACCTCTTTCCTTTATAAATGACACACTCTCAGGACCCTCAGGTATTTCTTTATAGCAATGTGAGAATGAACTAACACAAGCCTTTATAGAGAACGATCTATAATATATGATAATACATAATGAAACTACCACTAAAGTCAAAATCAGGTGGATCCCTTGGAAATATCAATGCAACAGATTTTCCATGGAAAATGAAGCTATGATGACAACGAGGTTGACCAAGTAGTAGGGACAAACGTACCTTGCCTATGCATTGAATTGAGTGCTGGAGAATTGGAGTTCACCATCTGCACAAGGGGGAGGCTTCCATGAAGTCTCAACTACATGGTGAATCCCACTCACACCCCCTATTAAGCCTACACCAGGTGATACCCCAGTATTTACCCTGTACCTGCTGCATGACATTCAATGAGAACCCCAGCTTCAGAACAACAGCAGGGGGCTTTATTTCTTTTTCCCTGCTATATATCCAGTGCCTAGAATAGCTTCTGGCACATAGTGGCTGGGCAATAGTTGTTGGATGGATGAATAGATGGGTGGGTGGATAGATGGATGAATGAAAGCATTTTTGAATTAAACAACAAATAAGGATTGGAGAAGTAAAGTTATAGGAACAGTCACCTTCTGTGGGAGAAAACCGACACATTTTTTGATGCTAGCTCTTTTCTTGGTTTGGTAATTGGGCTTTAAAGATATAGAGTGTGTGTGTGTGTGTGTGTGTGTGTGTGTGTGTACATTGTTCTACAATGTTACATTGTGATTCCTCCCTCTCCTTTTCTTGACCTTGCCTTACAGAATCGATTATGCCCCTTTCTTCATGCAAGGCCCTCATTTTCTTTTTTATTACCTTTCAGCTCTCATTCTTTCCCCAGCACAGACTCGCTCTGTTGCACTGCATCTACAGCCTCACCATGCACATTCTAGGTGTTTATTTGCATGTGTATGCAGGCCAATATCCAATTGGCACACTGGGCACAGCCTCCCAGGAGGAGCCCATTGTGATAGGTTGACGCTCACACCACACTTATTTTTAACTATTTTAAATATTGGCCTGTACATAGCCTAATGTTCATCTAAATACAGTTGACCCCTGAACAACATGGGTTTGAACTGAGCAAGTCCACTTATATGCAGATTGTTTTCAATCAAATGAGGATAGAAAATACAGTATTGGAGGGATGCACAACCCCCGTATATGAAGGGCAGAATTTTCTCCTATGAGGGTTCCGCAGGGCCAACTGTGGTACTTGAGTATGCTTAGATTTTGGCATATGCAGGGGGCCTGGAACCAATTTCCCACTTATACTGAAGGACAACTGTATATTCTTAATATATCTAATACTCATTTAACATATTATAATGGTTATTTTAAATATATTTTAATAGTAGTGCTCATTTAATTGGAAAACATATATCTTTGTTTCTGTTTTCTTCTTTCTACTTTGTTTTCGCAAACCATCCACATTGCCTTCATTTCTTCTGACTGCTACAAAATGTTCCATTGCATGCAGCCAACATTTTACTTATTCACTCTAAGGACAGACATAAAGGTTACCACCTGTTCTTTGCTGCCATCGTTGCCAATATAGTTGGAAATTCCTAATATATCTTTCTTTATGGAGCTGTGTGCTAATTTTTCTGAGGTATGTACCCAGGATGGAATTGCTAGAGTAGTACACATGTCTGATTTCATTATGTATTATCATACATTAAAAATTGTTCTCCACAAAGGCCATATCTATTTACCTTCTCTCCAGAAGTGCATGAGGATCCCTGTATCTTCTGATGTCTCTAGAAATGGATATCATCTAACCTTAAAAATATCGACTAGAGTGTTATTGCATTTTTTAAAATAAATTTTATATCTCTAACTTCTAGCAAATATGAGGTTGTCTTTAAATTCTCATTAGCTAGTCAGCTTTTCACTTCTGTTAATGGCTAATTCATATTCTTTCCCCATATTCTAGTGAATTTTCTGATTTTTTTCTCATTTATTTTCATGAGTTTCTTCAGTGTGCCAGACATGAATCCTTGTAAGGTTTTGGAGACTGGAAATTTCTTTTCCCACCTCTTAATACTGCTTTCTCAGGATTTCTACAGAGTGGGAGCAACTGCATATCCTGATCTAAACTATAAGTAGTTTTCCTTTGTCTGCCAGGGATACATTCTAAGACTTTCAGTGTGTAAAGCAAAAAGTGTCTGAGACAGATCTCAACTGATATAGAGGTTTATTTTGCCAAGGTTGAGGGTGCACCCGGGAACAAGAGACACAAGTTACAATAAGATCTGTGTTCGGCACTTTTTCCAAAAATGGTTTTGAGAACTTCAGTATTTAAAGGGGAAAGAGCAGGCAGCAGAGGAAGAAGGAAAGAAAACAAAAGGGAGGGTAGGTAGTGAGATAAGTGATTACATTTTTGTAAGGCTTTGATCAGCACTTACTGAATCCACATGTTAAATATGAAAGGAGTGGGATAGAGAAACAGTCAATTACGCATTCGTCTCATACTTAGTAGATCTGTATTTTACACAGGATAAAGTAAACAGAGAGTAGAGGAAGAAATCAAATATGCACTTATCTTGAAGGTAGGTGGAGGGATGATTTCTAGTCTTGTCTTTGTCCTGTACCTTTGAAGATAAGCTGTTGATTCACATTGTCAGGGTGAGGGAGACCACTTGGTGAGCTATGTGGCCTTCTATCTTGCAGCTGTTTAGAACCAAAAGGAAGGCAGTATTTTTGTTGTTTGTCTGTTCGTTTTGTGTGCCTCAGCTCCCAAGCTTAACTTTCCCCTTTGGCATAGTGAGCCTAGAGATTTTATTTTGCTTTCACATGTGGATGTCTGAAACCTCAGATAGAACCAAACCCCATATGTACCATGTTATTTTGACCTGAACATATACTGTGTTTTTTCTATGTAATATCTCACACGTCTGCTAACGGGTGGGTAGCATACACAGTATGGATACATGGGACAAATGGATGATCCATGTCTTGGATAGGAGGGAGCAGAATGGCATGAGATTTCATCATGCAAGTCTGAGGGTGCACAATTTAAAACTTAGAAATTATTTATTTCTCAAATTTTTCCATTTAAAATGTTTGGACTGTGGTTGACTGCAAGTAACTGAAACCAAGAAAACAAAACCATGGATAAGGGGCACTACTGTACTCACAGCATTTGTGACACCAATTGTGTGTAGGTTTCCTTCCCCACACCAACAAATTCCCTATCTGGGTATCCTGCAATTGAATTCAATTCTGACAAGAACTACCTGGAGTCGGTATCAGACTCCACAGGCTTAAGGGCTCAGTCCCACAAAACTGCCCTCACTTTGGAGGCTACTTGCAAATAGAGGGTCCTCAGGTTACTCACACTTCTGTCTGACTTGGCTACAAATCAGGGGTTCCCATGACTCCCCTTCAGTTTCAGTAATTTGCTAGAATGGCTCACAAACACAGAAAAATTATTTACTTTCTCTCACTGGTTTACTATACACAACACACCTCAGGAACAGCCAAATGGAAGAAGAGGCATAGATGAAGGTATGGAGTGGGGGTTGCACAGAGTTTCCCTTCCCTCTCCCGACACTGCCGTCCCAGCACCTCCATGTGTTCAACCCAGAAGCTCTCCAAACCCTGTCGTTTAGGGGTTTTTACGGTGGCTTGATCGATTAAATCAATGGTCATTAGTAATTGAACTTAATCTCCAGCCCCTTCCTAGAGGTTGGTGGGGAGTCTGGACATCCAACCACCTAACCACATGGTTGGTTCTTTTGGCAAGCAACCTTCATCCTAAAACCCTCTAGAGGCTTTTCCAGAGTCACTTTATTGGCATAAACTCAGGTGTGATTGAAAGGGCTTATTATGAATAACAAAAGACTCTCCTCTCATTCCTATCACTCAGAGAATTCTAAGGGTTTTAGTAGCTCTGTGCCAGGAACCAGGGACAAAAACCAAATATGTATTTCTTATTATCATACCTGGTATTTGCCAAAATGTGGGTCCAGGTACAAAATTGATGTTGATGTCTGGAACTTCCATCACTCTGGGGAAGGTGGCATCTTAAAAATGGGGACCCCTGAGAATACTCATTCATTGAGTATTCATTATTTACCTGACACCAAGGCTCCTACTTGTGATCAGCTGATAGTCTAATGGGGGAGGCACATAACAAGGAAGGAATCATCCAGGCAATGGAAAGGTATAGAAGAATAACCAGGGCAAAGTAACATGGTCACATGAAACCCCTCTTTCTGCAATGGACCTAGTAGGTCTCTGAAACAAACACATCATTTACCAGCACTACCCCTTTAATAAGTGTCTGCAGATACTGTGGTTCAGGATTGAACGGCTAGAATCTCGTGTTGCTCTAGAATATGTCGTAAAGCATCAGGTTCTACAGGCCTTCATACTCGAGGGTGGAAATCACCCCTCCAAGCACGGAGTCATACCTGGTGCCCTTGGTTCCACAACCTTAAAGGAGACATTGCTTGCTGGAAACCAGTTCTACTGTGGCTATGGCTGTTCTTCACAGTTCTTAAGGAAGGAAGCCTAGTGAGATTCATTGCAAAATCAGCCCAGCAGTTGCCTAATCCTCAGCAGCCTCCAAGCAGGAATCCATGTGCCAGGAACTATCACTTCGTTGTGTTTTCCATCAGGTTTCTTCTAAGCAGGGAGCTCAGAGACAATTATCTTGCTTCAGCTCCCAGCCTGACAGGTAATCAAAGCCCCCTGGGCTGAAATAAAGGACTAGTATACATTCTTGCTGGCTTGTACTGTAACATTTTGCCAATTCCTTTGTACACATCCACACTTTCTGTTAAATATTTTAAGTGAAGGTAGCAGCTCAAAGAGATTTTCTGTTTCTTTATGATTTCCTTTGTACATGGCCTTCTACCTTCCTTTCTCTTTTGCTCTCCCCAAAGGCACATAGGCAACTCCAATTTTTAAAGAAATAAATGTGGAGTATGTGAATTATCCAGACCTCTTACTTTTTCTCCCTGTCCTCTGCCTGATGACCTCCCCATTGTTAGTCAGGGTCCTGTTGCCTACAAATACAGGCAGAGGGAAAGCGTGAAAATGGGTTCATTGCATTATGTTTTTATATCTTTGGTTTAACAATAAATGGGGAAAAGGCAAGTTAAATCTACTAACAAGTAATGCTTGAGGTTATCTGTGGATTACAAATAAAATGGTAAATGTCTCACCCTCTCTTTTCTTCTCAGCGATGTGTATTTCTTATCCCTTTTTTGTGAGACTTTCCTGAGGATTCCAGGCTGGAACTAATTCTAAGAGACTGATGCATATGTGTAGGTGGGAAAGTTACAGTGCATGGGACAAATCTGATCAGACCCAGAATAGAATTTTTTAAGCTCTTTTAGCTCTTGGCAAAGCTAAATTGGATCTAAATTCTTTATGGTTGTCTTGTTTCTGGGTTTTTTTGTTTTTGCTTTTGTTTTTGTTTTTTGTGATGGGGTCTCGCTCTGTCACTCAGGCTGGAGTGCAGTGGCGCCATCTTAGCTCACTGCAACCTCTGCCTCGTGGGTTCAAGCAATTCTCCTGGCTTAGCCTCCTGAGTAACTGGGATTACAGGTATGCACCACCATGCTTGGCTAATTTTTTGTATTTTTAGTAGAGATGGGGTTTTGCCATGTTGGCCAGGTTGGTTTTGAACTCCTGGTCTCAAGTGATCCGCCCACCTCAGCCTCCCAAAGTGCTGGGATTACAGGCATGAGCCACTGAGCTTGGCCTTAAACTGGATCTAATTTATTGATAATGTTATCAATATCCTAAAGACATTTTGAATTTCCAAAAGTGTCAAACAAAGGGGACTCACCTTCTCCAAGCTATGGTCTAAAATCTCTTTTTGCTTTCTTCATTTGGCCATTGTCATGGGGTAATGCAAGAAGAGCAAGACAAAATAAAAATCTTCCACAGTGTTTGACTAATCTAAGGCCAATAGCAAGCCATCGTATAAGAAGGAATCACTCTTTAGTTATGGAGTAAAAAGAGTAAAATGAATCCTATCTTGGGAGAAAAAAAATCATAAACTTAAAATTTTACTTTTCCTCATTAAGAAAGTGCAAAGACTTTAGGATTTTAGAGTTGATCAAATGATTGACCACTTTGTTACACCAGAATATGACAAACTCGTTCACTACTGAAATTTTCTTTCTTATTTTGTTTGTCCAATGTATTTTAAGGAGCTAGAACTCAGTTTCTCAACCCTGAGTCTACATTATGTAGCATTGCTTGTCAGGTCATGTATATTTTTCTTGACTAGTGTTTATTTAATTCTCATTTAATAATCCCCATAGCAAAGAAAGCAAAAGGAGTGTTGAAATGATTCTTCCTTTCAATCAGAACATGGTAAAATGAACAATGTTCTCCAGATCCACTCCAAGTAAGGTTGGCAGATAAAATATAGGCTTCCCAGTTAAATTTGGAGTTCAGATAGATGATGAATTATTTTTGAAGTGTAGGTATTTCCCAAAAACTGCAAAGGATATTCTTATACTAAAAAACTCTCTTGTGTATCTGAATTTTTTTTTTTTGGATGAAGTCCTACTTTGTTGCCCAGGCTGGAATGCAGTGGTGCGATCTCGGCTCACTGCAACCTCTGCCTCCCGGGTTCAAGCAATTCTCTGCCTCAGCCTCCAAAGCAGCTGGGATTACAGGTGCCCACCACCACGCCTGGCTAATTTTTGTATTTTTAGTGGAAATGGGCTTTCACCATCTTGGCCAGGCCGGTCTTGAACTCCTGACCTCGTGATCCACCCACTTTGGCCTCCTCTGAAATTTAAATTTAGGTGTCCTATAATTTTATGTGCTAACTCTAGAAAGCTAGCTCCAGGAGCATATTTAGTAAGCTATGAATTAGAACCAGAGTAGTCTTTTATTATAGTTTTAAAATGATTCTATTCCAGTCGATGAGGTCTGAGTGTCCCCATGAAGGAGGAAAACAGTTTGGTGACATAGAAGTCACAGGGGCTGAGGACCTGGGAGCAATGCTGGCTTGGGTTGTTTACTGGTTGTTTGTCTTTGGGCAAAATGCTCCAAGCTCTTTTAGCCTCAACATCTTCATCTGCAAACTAGGGGTTTGAACTGTTTTCTAGCTGCTCTTGGGGGCCCTAGATTTTCTTGGCACACTCTCTAGAGTTCTCTGGATTGAGGAAGACGAGCACAAAGAGCTGAACTCCAGACCTCGATTCTGCTTCAACACGAGAAGCTACATTTTGGGTTCCCTTAGCATTAGATGTTGCTAAGATATAGTGTTTGGAGGCTTAAATTAAAGAACGAAAGATAGCAAACCATCAGTGTAGATATTTCCAAGGGTTCTCCCAGTTCTAAGTGTCACAGAGGTCTTTAAGGGACACTGCAGGGAGAAGAAAAGAGTGAGACTCAATCGCCTGAGAAACTGAAAAAGAAGCATGCATTGACTTTGACCATCATGTCTGCAAAGGAGACCATATTTGCTCCTATTTTCTGTGAGCTTTATTTTCCTCCTGTGGGTATAATAGTATGTGTTTCCTTTCCCTGTGCTGAAATACTCTGCCAAAGGAAAGTGCTCTGGGAACGCTAATGAAGTTTTATGGACAGTAGATTTGAGGATAGAAGCTGCGCAGAGAGAAAAGAGAATTTACAGGCATCCCGGGATAGAGCTTAACTGGAGACTGAGAGGAGTTTTCTAAGAAACATCTCTATGTCCAGGTTATTGAGTGCATTGCTACACCAAAGGATGACAAATTCATTCACTACCACAATTTTCCTTCTTGTTTTATTTGTTGAATACATTTTCAGAAGCTGTAACTCCATTTTTCAACCCCAGATGCACATTACAATTTCCTAGGAAGTTTTTAAATAATATTGATGCCAAGGCCTTGTTCTTGGGGGTTATTCTTTGATTAGTTTAAGTTGGGGCCTAGGTGTTAGGCATTTTTTAAAAGCTTCTATTGTAGCCTAATGTTTAGCCACAGCTGAGAACCACTCAGAATATGTGCAGATCTCCCTCTCATCGGTGCCATTAACTGGTTCGTCCCTCCTGAGGTTGGGGTAAATGGCCTCTGCTCAGCTCTAAGACCGACTGCAATGGTGTGCAGTAGGTCCCAGCCACTCCGCGTGTTAACCTCAAGTTGTCCCCCACTCTCCTGTAGCATCATATTTTCTCCCTGACCTTTCTCTTCTATAGGCAAGCATGCCAATAATCATCCCCATGCTTACAGTAATCTCTCTTGATCCCACATCAAACTTCAACCTCTGCCTAAATACTCTGCCTTTCTTAGATCAAAGTTCTTTAAGAGTTTTCTGCACTAAAGGTTTACATGTTTTTACCTCCCAGTCTCTTATTTCATTTTTGTTGCATTTTATACTTAGAATAGATGCAACACGTATGTAATTTATGAAGCCTCATAATAAAACAAATTTCTGTGACCTCTGCATCAAATTTCAGATTGTAATGTTACTAGCACCATGTTTGCCCCCAATACACTTTTTAAAAATTTTATAGTTATTTTTAAAGGTGTTGAATGAGGACAAAAGATTGTCTATAACGTTTGTGCAGGTAAAAAGTGAGAAAGAATAAAAAGAAAGTGAACACTCATGTATGCACCACAGCCTGTAATACAACATTGTTAGTCTGTTGACCCCCTTCTGTGACTTTCCTATCCCACCACCTTTCCCCCATCCCAAGTAAATATTCCACTAAATTTTGTATTCAGCGTGCATTTGCTTTTCATAATAATTTACCACGGTTACATCCTTCAGCAATGTTTAGTTTGGCCTGTTTTTGTACTTTATCCAAGTTTTTCTTATCTCCCTCCAATTGAGTGTTCATTCCAACCACGAACCTGACAAATACAAGGCTAACCCTCTGGCCTTGTATTATCAGCCCCCAGCTCCAGTGGACACTCTTGATTTCTCTCTCCTTCTTGATCACATTGGATGGGGCACTCTCAGAGCCTCCCACCCACCTCACACAAGTTCCTTTTTTCTCAGTTCCCTATATTGGATGCTTCTCTTCTTGCCATATTCTATGTATTAGAATACCCAGAACTCAGTCCTCTACCTCTTGCCTGTCTAAGCTCACTTTTTGGCCAAGAAACATGTGAAAAAAAATGCTCAACATCATTAATTATCACAGAAATGCAAATCAAAACCACAATGAGATACCATCTCACACCAGTAGGAATGGCTATTCTTAAAAAGTCAAAAAATAACAGATGCTGATGAGGCTGTGGAAAAAGGGAACACTTAGACACTCTTGGTGGGAGTGTAAATTAGTTTATCTACTGTGGAAAGCACTTTGGAGATTTCTCAAAGAAATTAAAACAGAACTGCCATTCGACTCAGCAATCCTATGACTGGGTGTGTACCCAGAGAAAAATAAATCATTCTACCAAAAAGACACATGCACTCACATGTTCATCGCAGTACTGTTCACAATAACAAAGACATGGAATCTACCTAGATGCCTATCATCATTGGATTGGATAAAGAAAATGTGGTACATGTGCACCATGGAATACTATGCAGCCATAAAAAAGAATGAATTATGTCCTTTGCAGCAACATGAATGCAGCGGGAGGCCATTATTCTAAGTGAATTAGTGCAGGTACAGAAAACCAAATACCGTGTGTTCTCATGCGTAAGTGGGAGCTTAACAATGGGTACACATAGGCATAAAGATGGCAACAATAGACACTGGGAACTCCCTGTCTATTGTTCAGGGAGTGGGGCAAGGACTGAAAAACTGCCTATTAGGTACTATGCTCACTATCTGGGTGACAGGATCATTTATACCCCAAACCTCAGCATCACACAATATACTCATGTAACAAACCTGCCCATGTACCCCCTGAATCTAAAATAAAAGTTGAAAGTAAATAAATAAATAACTCACTCACTTTTCCAGGTGACCTTATTAGTCCAGTAGTTATAAGGGCCATAGATCTGCTGAAAAGACTCTCGGAATCTACTCCCTTCTGAGCTCCAATTGGTATATTCAACAGCTTCCTTGAAATCTCCACTTAGATACCTAATATCCGTTCTCAAATGCAGCATGTGGAAAATATAATTCTTTGTTTTCCTTACCAAACTGCTTCTCTCCAAGTCTTTCTCATCTCAGTAAATGGCAATTGCATTCTACCAGTTACTTGGGCCAAAATTTGAAATTCTTGGAGTCATTTTCAAATCCTTTTTTTCTCTCTCTCTCTCACAAATAGCACATCCAATCCATGGCAAATCCTGTAAGCTCTATCTTTGGAACCCATCCTGAATCCACCCACTCCTTACTTCCTTCACCACTATCATCTTAGCGAGAGCTTGATTATGTCTTGCCTGGATCCTGTGAGATCAGCCAATCTGGTCTCTCTTCTTCCATCTTGCTTGCCCTCTGCCCATCCCCACTCCAGCTAATCAGCCAGAATGATCTTTCTGAAACCTTAATCAGACATTACCCCATCCTTCTCCAAGCCCTCTAGAGGCTCCCTGGCACACTAAAGTCCAGACTCAAGGCCTTACAGGATATGGCTCCTGGATTCCTTTTCAGCTTCACATCCTACCTCCTTTTCCTTGCTCACCCACCTTAACTACTCCAGCTTCTGTTCCTCAAATGCCAAGTGCATTACCATAGCCTTTGCATTTATTATTGCTTCTACCTACAACATCAATATCTATTCTGCTGCCTCTCTCAGGTTTCTGCTCAAACATCTACTTCCCAGAGAGGCCTTCCCTGACCACTCTACCTATAGCAGCACTTCCTAATGTAAGCATTTTAGAAATCTGGCTCACTGTTGTATTCTAGGCTTCCAGCAACAGAACTGGGTGTGTAATAAGTGCTTCATAAATATTAGTTGAATGAGAATGATGTGATTCTGCTGTGGAGGTTTTACAATGGAGTTAGAGGGAATTAGTTATGCACTTACTCTATTAGTTGGGGATTTTGTTTCCAAGTAACAAACAAATTAGAGCCAATCTACATAGAAAGGGGGAATTTATCACAGAATGTAGGAATGTATTATTGAAGCCAATGATAAAAGTACAAATGAGTCTCTGAGAGAGAGAGAGAGAGAGAGACTGAGTCTAGGGGTTGAGGGACTCAAAAGCTGTCCCATTCTCTCCGTCTCTCATCTCTTCCCTTATCTCTGTGTCTGCCTCACCCACTCTGTCCCTATTGAACAATTCCCACAAGTGAGTGGATGATGTTCAGCCTGCAGTTTCCAAGCAAGTCTAATCATTTGCAGAGAGACTGACTTCTGAAATCCAAGCCTGTTAAGAAGAAATTCTTGCTTGGCCAGTGGGCATTAATTAGTGCCCCAATGTGGCTGGAAGAACAGTACCATTTTGTACTAAGAAGCCGCCCTGGGGTGTGTCACAATTAGTGGGGAAACCATGTAGGAGTTCATGAGGACTTGGGCAAACATTTTGAAAAGATGTCCATGATCTGTTTAAACTACAATCACAAGCATCAAATGACATGGGTTACATTTCTTTATTCCCCTCTGTTAGACTGTGAAATACCTCTTGTCTCCATATCCTAGAATCAAGGACTCCAAATTTAAAGAAAGTTTCCTCACTACTCCACATCTGAAGCTATCACTATGACATGGTTTCTACTACAATGAGGTAGCTAAAGCAGAAAGGCTAAGCACTAAGAATGTTTGATTGACATCAAGATCAACAGCCATTTTTCTTTCCTTTCTTTATAACAATGCTTAACAGGAGCAAACATTAAGGAGCATTATACTTAGAAGTGATGCACTCGGGCAACTATTAAAATGATTTTTTTTTTTTAGATGGAGTCTCGCTCTGTCACCCAGCCTGCAGTGCAGTGGCACGATAAAATGATCTGTATTTTTAAAAGCCATTTGTTTTCCAGAGTCAAGAAAACCTTTTTTTGCTTTTTGAGACATTTATAGCTTACCACAAATTAGGTAAAGTATACTTTTGCAAAGTACATTTTTGTGAACAAAAATTTGAAGGATTTATCTTTCTCTTTCCCTGATTTCTCCAGATCCTGGAAACTATTCGTGAGTATTCTTAATTTATAGCAACATAGTTATTTGCATAAGTTCAATAAGAATGTTTTCTTTTGTAACAGGATATTGGGGACACCTTATTTTACCAAAGCTTTATATTTTTTCAGGTAAAGTTCCAGCAAAGCTAACTTTAAAAGAGCCTATGTGGCTAATCACTCTTCTTGCAGTACTTTATGCAAATAATCAGGCTAAATATGATAATCCTAAAACATATTTTTTACACAAATTGGTCTTACTATAATTACTCTTTGATAAGAAAGGGGAACTAGAGGAAGAAAAATAATATTTCAAAGGAAATCTATAACACACCTATTACTGGGATCAGTAAAGAAAAAACAGATTATAATATTCTTCACAGTGTTTTTAGTTGACTCCCTAATGAAATAGCGGTTTTCATTCCTATATTTCAATAATTTTGTATTTCTAGGTTGTTTTTTGTTTTGTTTTGTTTTTTGTTTTTTTGAGTCAGAGTCTCTGTCGCCCATGCTAGAGTGCAGTGGTGTGATCTTGCCTCACTGCAACCTCCACCTCCCGGGTTCAAGCGATTCTCCCACCTCAGCCTCCAGAGTAGCTGGGATTACAGGCACCCACCATCATGCCCAGCTAACAGTTTTGTGTTTTTGTAGAGACAGGGTTTCACCATGTTGGCCAGGCTGGTCTTGAACTCCAGACCTCATGTGATCCGCCCACCTTGGCCTCCCAAAGTGCTGGGATTACAGGCATGAGCCACTGTGCCTGGCCTATAGATTTTTAAAAGTATGTTTGCTTTGACATATCTCTTGTAAATAGAGTATACCTGGATTTTAAAACCTTTTTAACCCTATTTTTAATATGTAATTTTAATTTCTTTATATTTATTTTCATTACTGATATGCTTAACTTATTCCTTTTATTTTTTCTATCTAACATTGCAATATTTTATCTCTTTTTGTTCCTCTTCTACCTTTTAAAAGTATTTTATTTAATTGTAATTTCATTGTTTTATTCCTTTCACTCCCTGTAATAGTTTAAAAGATATGCTTTTTATTTCTAATGTTCTTAACTTCAATATACACATATTTAGATATGATGTCCTTTCAATAACTAAATGAGTTATTATCTACATCCTGCCTATTAATGAGAATCATAGCAGGATTTAACTTACCTTTTTCTCCCTCTCTTCTTCTGCCACTTCTATGAGATCATCTCTGATTTTAATATCAGATTATGGTTAATTTGTTTTTACCTGGTGATTGATTCTTATTTTAACTCAGCTTTGGCTGTTCACTACTGCTTCCTATATTCCACAACTTCCTCCTCTTGAAAACATTCATTTAACTGGACTACATTTTCAGTAACATTTCAGAGTGATTCTGCGGTTAGCAAACTTCATTCTTTCCATGTGCGATGTCATCTTTATTTCAGCCTCACACTTGAATAATAACTTCGCTGGTTATAGAAGTCTAGGTTCAGAGTGTCTTTCTGCAGACCTTTGAAATGATTTCTCCCATCACACTGTATTGCCCATACAAGCCTGGTGTCAGTCTAATTGCTGTCCTTCTGCGGGTATGATATGCAGCACTGTTTGCCGGCCAACATCCTGTCTACCCAGCCTACCTCTCATCACCAGACTTTCTTGTGAGTGACTATCAGTCCCCTTCATACTCCATTACTTTGGAGAAGGCTGGATATTACTCGCAGTCCCATCCACCATCACATCTTCAGGGTCTTAGGTTGGCTTAAGCCAGTCAGCCCAATGCATATCTGCAGATCCATTGGTTCAAGGGTGGGCATGTGTTTTAAATAAAGGTACTAGGGTCAATTCCAGAATTCTTGTTATAATACTGAGACAAAAGCTTGCTCTCTCTCTCCTTTTATGGAAAAAAGAATGTAGCTCCAACTGAGACTGGCAGTCTGTATATAAGCCAGTCTTAGGTTAGAAAACCTAACTCTGTATAGCAGAACAGAGATGGAAAGAAAATGGGTCCTTGATGACATCACTGAATTACGGAATCAATCAATGCTTGAATGCTGCCCTACCACTGGACTTTTCTTATATATGCCAATGCATCCTCTTTGTTCCTTAAGTCTGTTGATTGTATTTTCTATTATTTTTCAGTAGATAAAGTGAACAACATGTTCCAAGAAAGTAGTTTGTTTTCTTCTCCCTGGAAGTTTTAAAAATATCTCTTTATCTTTAATGTTACGACTCACTAACATGTAATGACTAGATCTCTTTATTTCATCTAGCTAAAATTTATGAAGCTTTTTATTCTCGTGATTCACTCCTTCATTTATTTATTAAACAAGGTTTTTAAACACTATGTGCTAGAGCATTTTATAATATACAAAGGATACATCAGTGAATATAACGAAGATACAACAAAGTCCCCATCCTCTTGGCAAGACAATACACAAATGAATATATATTATATATATGGATAGACAGATAGAATTTCAGATATTCAAAAGCTATGTGAATTTAAATAAAGCAAAGTAGAAAAATAGAGATGATTGTGACTGGGGGAAGGGCATTGCTATTTGCGTCATCAGAGAAGACCTCTCCTAAGAGGTGACATTTAAGCTGAAGGATATGAGAGTGAGTCATATCAGTTATCTAAAAAATGTGGCCTTAGTAGAGTAACTAGCAAAGCCTTAAGGCTAGAATCAATTTTGTGTATTCAAGGAATAAAAAGAGAACTATTAATAGTATGATGGGAACAAAGGTGATGAAGTGAAAGCAGTAGGAGATGTTGAACAGGTAACTGGAGGTCAGATTATTAAAGGCATGTAAGACATAGTGAGGAGTTTAAATCTTATCATGGGGGAAACCAGGAGAACATGAGACCCCAAAAGCAAAGTGACAATTTGTTCCGAGAAGGAGGGAGTAGCTAACTCTGCCATTGCTGCTGGTGTTCTGGAAAGGCAATGATGGCATATTGATCATGGGGTTTGGCAACACTGGTGTGATGGAGTATTGACCATAGAGTTTGGCAACACTGGTATTGAAGGGGTTTCCAAGGACATTGGGATGAAAGACAGATTGAATGCGTTAAAGAGAGGCCTTAAACTTGGGCCAGTCAACATACACAAGTCATGCGAGAAGCTCTCTATAAAGGAAACAGAGAAATGAGAAATCCTTAAAATGGAGGATATTACAGGCCGGGCACGGTTGGCTCATGCCTGTAATCCCAGCACTTTGGGAAGCTGAGGCAGGCAGATCACCTGAGGTTGGGAGTTTGAGACCAGCCTGGCCAATATGGAGAAGCGCCATCTCTACTAAAAATACAAAATTAGCAGGGCATGGTGGTGGGCACCTGTAATCCCAGCTACTTGGAAGGCTGAGGAAGGAGATTTGCATGAAAAAAAAGGGGGGGGACATTACAGATGGTTTGTGTGCTGGTTTAGGTCTTTGTGAGAAAAATGATTCTGTTTCTGTTTTAAAAATTATTTCCTTCCCTTTCTCCCTTCAGTTCTCTCTGTTTTCTCAACTTCTACTTTCTATATCTGTCCTCCAGGTCTCCAAACTTTCTACGATAATTTGCATTGAAGAAACTTTCTACCAGATATTCAAAGAGACTCTTGAGCTCCATTTTCCATTTTATTACTCCACTCTTTGTTTCTATTTAGTTGTTCACACCATTTACTAAGGTAAATTTTTAAAAAGTCAACGCTTATATATACTTTTCTTTCTAAGATCTTTTAAAAATAGCAGTCTATTTTTGTTTATTGATGTAATGCCCTTTTGAGTCTCTCTGAGAATATTAATTATATCTGTTTACATCTTCTTTAATTGAATTATTAACTCAGTCTCTCTGCTTGTGTCTCAACCCCTGCTTTACATGGTAAATACACACACGTGAGAGACAGAGAGACAGAGGGAGGCAGGGAGAGAGATTTGAGGTTAGCATGGTACAACGCAAGCATTTTCCTAACAAAGACCCATGAGCGTTAAGCTGTGTGGCTGTCCCCACTCTCATGGAAGAGGTCTTCATAGTAAGAAAAACAAAAACAAAAACAAAAACAGAAAGAATTGCCTAGTCCTCATGCCAGGAACAGGATCAAGCTGAAATCATTTCATTTTGCTCCTTTCTCAGGCTTCAGCAGAAGGATGTTTAGCTAATTTCTGTCTTAAAATTAATAGTATGAGCATTAGAGATATATCAGATAGGTCATTGAAGCAATGAGTTTATCAAGCAAATACATTTACACCTGGTGGGGAGGTGTAAAGCCCCATTACGAAAGACATGATATGTCTTTCGTAATGTTGGCTGCATAGGAAGCACATTGAATTCATTTTATCATTCAAGCCTCACTTAAAAGGCATAGTGACTCTGAACAGGCCTCAGTGTTCGATCTGCTCCCCTGGGCTCACAAACCAAAGACACAGCACATCCCATCTGGGAGTCCCCCTCACCTGCCCACACTCCACCCTGTACCTCTGACCACAGCAGAAGCTTTCTTTTCTCAAATACTTTTTCAATCACCTACAAAATATTAATAAAATAAAACACGTATTACATTCATGCACCACAAGTCAATGAGTTCCTCAGGTGAACATTATTTTTGTTGTCCTGCTGAAATTGCTACTTATTGTAAGTACTAGACTAAGGCACACGAGGTCTGGTAGGATTTGGTAAAATTTCAGTTGGAATGTTCCACGATGACATAGGTTCATCTGGGATGGGGAGGGTGAAGAAGAATGAAAAGATCACCTGCATGCAGCCTTGGAAAAGAGGCAACAGTTTTGTTTAACGTTGTGCCAGAGAGTGGCCGGATATAAGAAGGAAGCACAGGCAATCACTAAGAAGCATTTCTGCGGAGGCCTGAAGCCATGTCAATAAATTCTTTCCAGCGAAATCCCTTTTAATTACTTTTTCATTTAAATGCGTGTGATGCCCAGCAGCATTCATTCATGGCTGAGACTCTCTACTCACACTAAAGAAGACAAGAAGCCACAAGTCCGGGTACAGAACACTGGGCAGCCTGGTACCAAAGTACCTTTCAGGCAAGGACTGAGAGATTTGTCCCCAGGTCCCAAAGTATAAGATGTGGTTTGGGACTGGGTTGTTCATTACATTTAATTCAGCAAATATAACCATGTCTACCTGGTACCAGGCATGATGTGAGACATTTGGGATAGATTAGTGACCACAGCATACAAAATTCCTGCTGCTGCAGAGCTTACACTCCAGTAGTTAAGCAAAGTAACGAAGAAAAATATTATATTATATATTAAATGGGGGTGATTGCTGTGGAGATAAGAGATCAGAGAAGGGGGACAAGGAGTACCGAGGGGTCAACTTTAAACCTGGTGCTCAGAGACGGTGCCACTGAAGAGGGGGCATTTGAGCTAATACCCAGTGGAGGTGAGGGAGCAGGTGGGAGTTTTCAAGGGGAAACAAGGGGGTCATTGTGGCTGTAGACTGTAAACTAAGTGTAATGAGCATAAGCCAGCATAGGAGCAAGGTCAGAAAAAGCAAAGGGCTTTCTGGGCTGTTGTCAAGTCTTTGGCTTTTATGCCATCTGAGGTGGAAACCATTGGAGAATTCTGAGCAGGGAAGTAACATAATCTAACTTGTATTCTGATAAGATTACACTGAATGCCGAGTTAAGAATAGACTTTAAGTGGGCTGGGGAGGTAAAATCAGGGAGAATAATTAGTAGATTGTTGTGACTTGGACTAACTTGGGGTGGTGGTGGTAATCAAATAGTAAGAAGCTGAAGCTGATAGAACTTGCTGTTGGTTGGAACTGGGGAGTAAGAGAAAGAGAAGACTCAAGAGTGATTTCAGGCTGGGCACAGTGGCTGACACCTGTAATCCTAACACTTTGGGTGGCCGAGGCAGGTGGATCACCTGAGGTCAGGAGTTCAAGACCAGTCTGGCCAACATGGTGAAACCCCATCTCTACTAAAAATACAAAAATGAGCTGGGCATGGTGGCATGCACCTATAATCCCCAGCTACTCAGGAGGCTGAGGCAGGAGAATCACTTGAACCTTGAACCAGGAGGTGGAGGTTGCAGTGAACCCAGATCACACCATTGCACTCCAAGCTGGGTGACAGAGCGAGACACCATCTAAAAAAAAAAAAGAATGATTTCAAGGGTTTTTCCTGAGCCACTGAGAGGATAAAGTTGCTTTTGATTGGAGGGGGTGATAATTATGAGAAGAATAGATCTTATGGTGAAATGGGAAGAGCAAGGTTTTTTTTTTTTTTTGACATGTTCAGCTTGTGATTCCCACTAGATACTCAGGTACAGATGCCCATTAGAGAAGTCTGGGCTGGAGATGCTTATGTTGGAAAGTCACATTGGGTAGAAAGATACTCTACCCTATGCCTACTCCTTTCAGAAGAGAAATGATGGTTTTTCCTTTTCACAAGTTCTTAAATCTACATGCCATCCACCACCACAGCCACCCCCAGGCTTAGGGTTCAGCTTTCCTATGATTAAGAAGAGTTAACAAGTTTTATCTTATGATACCACCTTTGTTCATCCTAAGTGTTGAGTGTTCCTTATTTCCTGCACCCGGGATGAGTGGCTAATCAAAATCTTTCTAGGACGTCATCATGTATGGATCTCTAATTAGTCATTTGATTTGCAGCAGCAGTAACTACAAGCAGACAATTTTCCCTTTGCAGCTTTGAGAAGCAGAGAGGGAGGGATAATAGTAGACATATGGTAACAATTAATTTTAAACTTTTGCTGATGGGAACATTGACTTTACAGTTTAGAAAATAGTATCTATTTCACAGTGAGCTTATGAAAGTTGAATGAGACAATGTATATGAACACGTCTTTTAAACTATTCACACATGTGAAGGATAACATATTTTAAGATTCAAGTCCTGCAGGCATGGTGGCTCACTTTTGTAATCCCAACACTTTGGGAGGCTGAGGTGGTAGAATCAATTAAGCCCAGGAGGTTTAGACTGCAGTGAGCCAAGATCCACTGGGCAACAGAATAAGACCCTGTGAAAGAAAGAAAAGAAAAGAAAGAGAAAGAAAGAAAGAGAGAGAGAGAGAAAGAAAGAACAAAAGAAAGAAAGAAAGAAAAGAAAGAGAAAGAAAGAAAGAAAAAAGAAAAGAAAAGAAAAAAGAAAAGGAAGGGAGGGAAAGGAGGGAAGGGAGGGAAGGGAGGGAAGGGAGGGAAGGGAGGGAAGGAAGGGAAGGAAGGGAAGAAGTTCCACTCCTTTCATTGATATTCCAAGAAATAAAAGGACTAGATCAAGGTCTCCAAGCAATTTAGTTGCAGTAAAATTTCAAAGTTAATGTCTTCTCACTTTTAGTTTGATACTCCTTCTCCAAGTTGAAATGGAAAATTTCAGCTTGCCCCAAATCAAAAGTACTTTTTTTACTTTTTCTTAGGGCAAACATGAGTGTATGTTGCTGTGTGGCAGGATACAAATGAGTAACCATTGATCAGAAGAAGGAATTAACGTCAAATTTGTATAAAGTTAAGCCAACTTGCCAAGTAAACAGCTGGGATATTAAAAGAACTAAATGGTATAAAATGTCAAATGAGTGTTTTTGACTGGCACGGAGAGGTTTGAAGACATTTTGGAAAGATGCTATAATGACACATTGCTGCAAGTAAACATGAATCCTTATTGTTAAACTGGAACAAATGTCAAAATTTTGATCGGTTCAAATATCCTTCAAACCTTAACAATGACAGCTAAAGCAATAAAGTAAATAAAGATGCAGATCCATTACACAGGAAAGCATTGATGCCATAAAAAGGATAGTAGAATAGGATTATGAAAAGAATATGGCCATAAGAATTCAAAAACTTGGTTCTAAAACTAGGTTCTCCTCCTGAACAGTTGAGTGACTTGATTCTTCTCCATGTCTGGCTGTAACACAAAGAGTTGCATTAGCTTTGCAAATCTTGAACATTCTGTGATGCTCTGGGGACAATATTTATCAAGACTGTGCCATTCTTTTGGGTGATAATGAGAAAATGTGAAGACAGAATATTGTGATAGTTAATTTTATTTGTCAAGTTGGCTGGGCCATAAGGGACCCAGATATTTAATCCAACATTATTCTGGCTGTTTCTGTGAGGGTATTTTGGGGTGGGATTAACATTTAAATTGGTAGACTGAGTATAGCAGATTGCACTCCATAATGTGGATGGGCGTCATCCAATAAGGTGAGCTTCTGAGTAGAACAAAAGATTGACCTCCCCCAAACAAGCGAGAATTCTCCAGCCTGCCAGCCAGTGGACTCAAATATGGACATTGAATCTGCAGATTTTGAATTTGCCAGCCTCCATAATCACAGGAACCAACTTCATATAATAAATCTCTTAATATGTATCTTCTATTAGTTCTGTTTTTCTGAAAAAGTCTTACATACAGATTTTAGTACTGAGAGTGGTTGCAGAAAAACTGTACCTTAAAGATGAATTTTCTGAATTGCTTTTGAAGTTTCTGGAATTCGAGCTCTAATCTGATCACATTTAAAGACACTAATTACTCTATTTTCAGTAGTAAAGAAAAGCACTCATCGCCTATGGTGTGATCTGGCGATAGATATATACAAAATATCACAATTGGATATTCCTAATGAATCACTTATAAGAAGCAAGGATCTGGGAGACCATGTATATGATATTTTTGAAAATCTTTGTCAGACAAATGATTACAATGAAATTGGATGGTTGCTTTTAATGTTACTGGATGAAGTGGGGGAAGAAGATGAGCTCAGGAATACCATTCCCAGGTTAAGTGCCATATAAATGAATGGAAAGCTTCTATGTCTGCCTGAAAGAAACCCCTATCTCCTATAGCTGTAGGGCTGAGATTACTAAAAATGAAACCCAGAATCTCCTACTTTGAGTGGCTGAATTATAACAAAGATTGGCTTTGCAGTCGCTTTTCCCAGCCACTTTCGTCATTCCTCAGTGGGCTCATAAGCAAAGTAACCATGGTGGCAGGGGTGGGGGTTATGCATGAACTCAGCAACATACAGCTACTGTCCAATCTGCTAGCAGCAGAGACCAACACTGAATTCCCAATATGGCATTATTTCTGAGGTAATCTGCCAGCCACCTGGTGGCAGGTCAATTATATTGGACCACTTCCATCATGGAAGGGACTGTGTTTTGTTCTTATTGAAATAGACAGTTACTCTGGATATAGATTTGTCTTCTCTGCACACCACTTCTGCCAAAACTACCATCTGTGGACTTATGAAATGCCTTATCCACCATCCTAGATTACATACAGCATTGTTTCTGATCAAGAAACTCACTTCTCAGCAAATGAACTGTGGCAATGGGTCCATGATCATAGAATTCACTGGTCTTATAATGTTCCCCCCATCCTGAAACAGCAGTCTTGAAGTGGTGGAGTGGCATTTTGAAGACTCAGCATAGTGTCAGCTAGGTAGCAACACCTGCACTGCTGGGACAAGGATCTCCAGCAGCATATGCTCTGAATCAGCATCTGCATATGCTGCTGCTTCTCTCATAGCCTGAATTCATGAGTCCAGGAATCAAGGGGGTAGAAATGGGAGTGGAACCACTCACTATTGGTCCTAGTGACCACTAACAAAATTTTTGCCTCCTATACCCATAATGATATACTCTGCTGGCCTTGACCTATTAGTTTCAAAGGGAGAAATGCTTTCACTAGAAGATTCAACAATGATTCTGTTGAACTGGAAGTTAAGACTGCCACAGGGTCACTTTGAGCTCATCATATCTGAATTAACAGGCAAGGAAGGAAGTTACTGTGGTGGTTCGAGTGATTGATCCTGACTACAAGGGAAAATTGGACTGCTATTTTGTAATGGAGGTAAGAAAGGGTATGTCTGAGATATAGGAAACCCTTTAGGGAGTTTTCTATTATTATCACGCTGTGTGATTAAAGTAAACGGGAAACTACAACAACCCAATCTGGGCAGGACTACTGGCCCCACCATATAAAGAACCATGACCAGCTGAGGTGCTTGCGGAAGGCAAAGGTAATATGTGATGAGTAGTGGAAGAAGATAGTTATGAATACCAGCTATGACCATGTGACTAGTTATAGAAACAAAGACTGTAATTGTCATGAGCATTTTTTCCTTATTTTTTATGAATATATGTGTGTATATAGCAAATAACTTTGTTTTCCTCCCTCTTTTATTCATTTTTCATGTAATATAAGAGGTATTTACTTTATATCATAGTATTTAAGTATTGTTAACTTTACCTTATAGTACTAAAGTGATGGAATATCAAAGAGAAGAGCAAACATTATCTAAGAACTTTGCATCCTCTTCAGGGGAAAGGACTGGTGCATTATTCACAAGGCAGTTTTAGAATGTTAGTTGGAAGTATGAACTTGTTATTGTCTTTTTTTGTTTGGAGATTAGCCTTAGTTTATGGAGATGTATATGGGCACCAAGTTGATAAGGGGTGTACTTATGATGGATAATTTTGTGTGTCAACTTGGAGGGTGTTTTTGGAAGAGATTAACATTTAGATTGATAAACTTTGTGTAAACAAATTGCCGTCCATACTGTGGGTGGGGCTCATCTAATCAGTGGAAGGCCTGAGTAGAACAATTGACCTCCTCCAAGTAAGGGAGAATTCTCCAGCCTACTGGCCTTCAAACTCAAACTGGTACATTGACTCTGCAGATTTTGGATTTGCTAGCATCCATAATAGCGTGATCCAATTTCTTATATTAAAACTAAATTAGTAATGGAAACATGGCATATCTCAGGGATCTCAGAAAGCCTATGTGGCAATATCATGAACTTAATCAACATTGATTTGTTTATTTGGCATAATGCATTGTTCATGTAGAGTTTACCCTCCATCATCAAACGGTCCAGCAGAGTTATGTAAAAACTGAAGATTCTGTGGGAAGAGAAAAGCCTGTGCCATCATTCACTGATTTCTTCTATCTTCTGAAAATTCTCCAAGAAAGTGGATATTTGTCAACTAAAGAAGGAAAAAAGAAAACCTCAACTGATTTTACTTCACCTTAATCAACCATATTTTAGCCAGAGTTTGCCCCAAATAACTTTTGTCTGTTTTCCATGAATGAAGATTGTCACCACAGAAGATGATGAAAAGTTTGTGCCATAGATTCTAAAAGACATTTTAACAGCCGAGTTCTGAAATTATTTCAAGCAATAGCAGTATGATTGAATGGAGGGAATGTCTTCCAGGCTGACATTGAAAAGAATAGCACTTACTTGGGTATATGTGATATATATGATACATAGATGATATATCATATATACCCAAGTATGTGGAGATATATATATATAATGTGTGTTATATATCATATGTATACATATAACCTCTGACATAAATATGTGTGTGTATTTGTCCTTATGTACATATGCTTTCATTGTCATGGCTATTTTGTAGTGAAGTCAGACTTAAGACTCTAGAGCCACAAGTCAAAACAATGGAAGTAGGATGTTTGTGCAACATTCATCCCAGTGGGCAAGGAGCAGCAAAACCTCAGAAAGGCAATATGTGGAACACAGTCCCAGTGCCTTAGGATGGGACACTTAATCTTGCAGTAAGAATGGGAGTGACTTCTAAGTGAAGATGAAAATTTTTTCGGGTCCCACCCAGGTTACAAGCCTTTTCTACTAGCAGCCATGGGACTTCTATACTGCTTTCCATGGAGAAAGAGGAAAAGCCTGTTTTAGGGAACTGCATCAAATTATAGGCACAGAAATAGATGAGGATCTAGAAATGCAATTAAACCACTGTCAGCTGAATACTTGTAAGTCCAAGTTTCCAGCAACCGCACAAAAGCCCTTAGGAGTCTCCATAATGAACTAGCATATTGGCAATGATGACACGTGAGTGCTCAGATGCAGGTGGGCTAGTGAGGATTAACAGGCAACGTGGACAGGAGGGAGGTTCAGGAAGGAATTCTGGAGCCAGGTGGCAAAGAAGAGAAAGGCTGGGGCAGGATCACTTCCCTGGATGCTCTTGGCTAAGGGTTTCACCAGCTGGTAACACATCACACAGGGCTATAGCTTATAATATTTTATTTGTTGAGTAAGTACAGATATACATTGAAGGGTCTATGCATGTATTTTTATTTTATTTTATTTTAGATTCAGTGATAGATGTGCATGTTCGTTATATGGGTATATTGCTTGCTGATGGAGATTGGGCATCTAGTGTATTCATTACCCAAATAGTGAACATTGTACCCAATAGGTAATTTTTCAACATTCACCCCTCTCCCATCCTCTCCCCATTTGGAATTCCCATTATTTCCATCTTTATGTCCATGTGTACCAATTGTTTAGCTCCCATTTATAAGTGAGAATATACAGTATTTAACTGCCTCTTTCTGAATTAGTTTACTTAGGGTAATGTCCTCCAGCTCTATTTATGTTGTGGCAAATGACAGGATTTCACTCTTTTTTTTATGACCGTGTAGTACTCCATGGTATATATATACCACATTTTCTTTATCCAGTCAACCACTAATGAATATTTAGTTTGATTCCATGATTTTACTATTGTGAATAGTGCTGCAATGAACATATGGGTGCAGGTGTCTTTTTAATATAATGGTTTATTTTCCTTTGGGTAAATGCCCAGTGGTGGGATTGCTGGGTTGAATGGTAGTTCTATTTTTAGTTATTTGATAAATCATCATAATGTTTCCCATAAAGGTTGAACTAACTTACATTGCCACCAACAATGTTTAAGCATTCTCCTTTTTCTGCATCCACACAAACATCTGTTGTTTTCTGACTTTTATTAATAGCCATTCTGACTAATGTAAGATGATATCCAATTGTGGTTTTAATTTGTATTTCTCTGGTGACTAGTGATGTTGAGCATTTTTTCATGTATTTGTTGGCCGGTTGTATTTCTTCTTTTGAGAAATGTCTGTTCATGGACTTTGCCCAGTTTTTAATGGGGTTGTTTGTTTTTTCCTTGTTGAGTTGTTTGAGTTCCTTGTAGATTGTGGATATTAGTCCTTTGTTAGAGGCATAATTTGCAAATATTGTCTCCCATTCTGTAGGTTGTCTGTTTACTCTGTTATTTCTTTTGCTGTGCAGAAGATTTTTAGCTTAATTTAATCCCATTTGCCTGTTTTTGTTTTTGTTGCATTTCTATGCATGTATTTTTAACCTCAAATTAACGGTTTTGTTGATCATTCTCAAGTTATGCTTCTTTTTTTTGCCTTTATCATGTCTAGAACAACAAGAACCCTTTTTGCTATTATTAGGTATTCCAGGCTGCTTATGTTTCACTTAAGCTGGGTCCTCAGGACTGTCAGGGGGATAGAGCTGCTAGAGCTAGCTGGTGGGATCCAGACATGAGTGATAAATTGCCGTCTTCGAAATTCTCTTTTATGTCTTCCCTTTTCAGAAGTCAGAGCCAAGCATTGCAGGATGTCTGTGGCTTTGAATAGATGCTTCCCTGCTTGGGTGATACTTTTGCTTGTGAAGTGATTTTAAGAAAAATTATCTGGGACAGTTCTCAATTGTAAATCCTCTTCACAGTTATCTTTCTTTCAGGAATTTGACCCACTCTTTTACCCTTTCTTCTTTGCACTCTAAGAATATGAAGGTAGAGCTTTCTTTCCAGCTGCCCTTTGGCAGGATGAATTTACCATTGCCAATTCTGTGCAATTCCAAGCAATGTCACCAAACGTCCTTGCCCTTTTATTAACTCTGGAAATAAGATCTACTTGAGCATTGGCTCTGCAGTTAAAGAGTCACCCAAATGCCATGTCATTGTTAGAGGAAAGTTACTCTGGGAATGACCTTCGAGCTCTGGTTTTGCGGAGCTGAGGGGACTACATGAGCTGGAGTGAAACACAATATTCCAACTGGTGCTAATTCACATTGGTTGATTTCTGGTCCTCAGCCTTTCCATCCAGATTATGGGCACAAGGACACAATACATAAAAAGCAATTAATTTTTGTGAAGATATTTAATGAGATTAATATTGAAAAGAAATTAAAGTGTGATGAATAAAAGAGTAAAATGAGATTAAAATTTAACAAAAGGACTCAATATCTGCAAAACCCACCTCCATCTCTGCATTTAGGGTGCAATTAAACTCAGTCCTTCAGAAATGAGTCTCTCTCTCTGTGTGTGAGAATAATGGGAAGTTCTGATTATCAAAAGATCTTAATTATTCAGAAGCTAATTATTCTGCCACTGCATTAGCTTAGTTATTCTTTCTTTCTGCTGCCTATCTCTGGATCTTTTTCCTGACGATTAGTAGATCATGACACACAAATTTTTCACTGTGCCTTCAGTTGTACAAATAAAATTGGCTTTTGTAATGATCTCCCCTCCTTTCCAACTCACTGGATAGTAGAGAAACTCAAACCTGGCCATTAACAATGTATCTGTCTTTTCCCATTTCATCAGTCTCCTTTCATGTTAAGAACAATTGCTTTCAGAGTTCTACACCCTCCCCCTTCTTCTCTTAGGAAGTACCTTGGTGTGTGAAGGAGTTGATAGGGTCCTTTGAATCTCTTTTAGTATCTTTTGCAGAATGGTGAGCTGGGCTTGGCTAGAACCAGCATCCTCTGAGGTGCAAATGGCCCCATCCAGCCTTTTGGAGTGTGATAGGGTTCATTGCTACTAACCACTGACTTTGCCATTCCCTCCAGTCATTGAGTGTCGTATCCTCAGGGACCTTCTCTTGCAGAACTTAGAACTATTCCAATCCCGTGGTTTTCTTAGCACTGGGACATGCTGCCAGCATTGGGAGACCAGGGGCTAGTCCTCCTTTGCCTTCTTTCTCTCTCTCTCTCTCTTTCTCTATCTCTCTCTCTCTCTGTTGCTTGCTTCATTATCTTTAAGTAGCTCCTAAGTCTAGAAGTAGCACACATAACTTCTACCTACATTCCCACTGGCTGCTGAAAGTACCTCAAACAGGTCATTTGCTATATTAGAAATCAACAGCCTTCCTCTGTTGTGCCTTGGGAAATAAGCCACTAACCCTGATGTTCTTGTTGTCCCCTATACTTTCTTGGAAGCTTCTATGGCACCTTGACCCTACTTCTGGAAATGTACACTCAAGTCTAGGTAGAAATGGGTTGATTCCTTATCTTGGCTATTGTGAATAGTGCTGCAATAAACATAAGAATACAGCTATCTCTTTGACATACTGATTTTCTTTCTTTTGGATATGTATCTGTCAGAGGGATTGCTGGATCATATGGTATTTTTATTTTTAGTTTTTTTTTTTTCTTTTTTTGAGGCAGAGTCTCGCTCTGTTGCCCATGCTGGAGTGCAGTGGCGCGATCTTAGCTCACTGCAACCTCCGCCTCCTGGGTTCATGCCATTCTTCTGCCTCAGCCTCCCAAGTAACTGGGACTACAGGTGCCCGCCACCACGCCTGGCTAATTTTTTGTATTTTTAGTAGAGACGGGGATTCACCGTGTTAGCCAGGATGGTCTCGATTTCCTGACCTCATGATCCACCCGCCTTGGCCTCCCAAAGTGCTGGGATTGCATGCATGAGCCACCACGCCTGGCCTATTTTTAGTGTTTTAAAGAACTTCCATACTCTTTTCCACAGTGACTGCACTAATTGACTAGAAATGGGAATCTTGACCTTTGTCTTCTTTGTTCTACTTCTGTCTCTCTCTTGCTTCCCATAATTCATATGGGAAGCTCCCCTCTTCTTTCTGTTTGGGTAAGACTTCCCTAACAGCAGACTCTTCTTCTACTTCCCAAACTTAACTTGGCTCTTCGCCCTCCCCTAGAATTCTAGCAAAATGGCTGCCACAGAATACTGTTTACAGAGGACAGGAATGCAACACACGTTGACTTAGAAATATCAAATGATAATTCTTACTACACCTAATCTCTATCAGATGGCCAAGAGAAAAGAGAAGAGAAAAAGACAGAGAAGAGGCCATAAGATCCAAACCATTTGGTTATTAGATGGCAATCCCACTGAATGATTTGATGGGATATTAATTAAAACTGTTGGTTTAAATGGAAGTTTTAAATAATATGAGTATACCATTATATGTGTGTGCATATATATATGTACGTATGTATATGCATTTGTGTGTATATATATAGACATATATACACGTACACAAACATGCATGCATGCACACACACAGAGATACTCTTTCCTACTCCTCTGGATGACTGAGAGTTGGTTATAACTACCATTTAAAACAAATTGTTATTAAAAATAGATAATTGGGAGCCTAGTACATGGATGATTCATCAATAATGGTAGCAAGGATTTGGAAGCAAACATTAAAGAAGGGGTAGCAGAAACCACAGCAGAAATTGCGCTTACACTGATACATTCCCTGACCTCTATGTGGATTCATCCCACTGAGAACATGCTGCTGGAAGCACAGGGAAAGCCTGTCTTGGCAACAGCTCACGATTCCTGTTATTTACACAGACTCCCTCCTGCTTTTCTGTTTGAACCCACTGACTCCTGAATCTTTAATCTTCTGGTTCTGCATTCTGATTTCTGAAACCTGCTTCAACCCTCTTCATCTGAAGCTTCATTTGAATCCTCTTCTCTGACTCTGACCCTCAGAATCTTCTCTCTGTGAGCATGACATTGCTTTCATCCACCTAAACCTGTGTGCAAGAGCAAGCACCTCCTCTCCCTGCTTGCAGGATGCATACCCGCTGGACCAGCCTGCCTGGATTTCTTGCAATTGGTGGGCTGGGAAGAACTGTGGAGTCAAGTGCTCATCAATTCTGGCAGTGACAAAATATCTCCAACAAAAAACACTGCACACATTCTTGCAAGACTTATCAACAGGCAAGTAGAAAACAAGTAGAATTGGCAAGTAGAAAACAGATGCAAAATTTAAATAACTTTGCATGGAGTCATAGAAAGAGAATTGGAATCAATCTTAGAAATCACCTAGTACAATGCTCGTTTTTCTTAAGAGTGCACTGAGGTATTTGAAAGTTGATGGAATTACTACTTAAGATTATATAGTTATTTGTTACCAACATTTACAATCCTACCATGTATGAATGTCATTAACATCATCACTTGGAGGGTGGCAAGAATGGAATGATGAATGACTGAATGTAATAGACTTACTATTGCAAGAGGCTGCCAAGTATGCCACAAATTACAACCAAATCCTTCATCTCATCTCACTAGTAGCACTGTATTCGTCAGTTCATGTTTCTTTATAGAAATACCTGAGGCCGGGTAATTTATAAAGGCTTATTTGGCTTACAGTTCTGCAAGCTGCACGTGAAGCATTGTGCCAGCGTCTGCTTCTGGTGAGGGCCTCAGGAAGTTTCCAATCATAGTAGAAGGCAAAGAGCCATCATGTCGCATAGCAGGAGAGGGCACAAGGGGGAGGGAGAAGGTTCCACACTCTTTTAAACAACCAGATCTTGCAAGAACTTACTCATTGCCACAAGGAGGGCACCAAGTCATTCATGAGGGATCTGCTCCTATGACCCAAACACCTCCCACCCACCGCCAACATTAAGGATCACATTTCAACATGTGATTTGGAGGGGATACACTCCAAGCCATATCAAAAACTTTCAGCCAAGGATAACACATAAGGGACTTCCCTATTAAGATTAAGTGTATGAACAACAAGCATGGCATATGTTCATTGCAGCATTATTCACTATAGCAAAGACATGGAATCAACCCAAATCCCCATCAATGATAGACTGGATAAAGAAAATATGGTTACATATACACCAGGGAATGCTATGCAACCATAAAAAGGAATGAGATCATGTCCTTTGCAGTGACATGGATGGAGTTGTCAGCCATTATGCTCAGCAAACTAACACAGAACAGAAAGCCAAACACCACATATTCTCACTTACAAGTGGGAGCTGAACAATGAGAACACATGGACACAAGGAGAGGAACAACACACACTGGGGCCTGTTGCGGGAGGGCGTAGATGGGGGGAGAGCATCAGGAAAAATAGCTAATGCATGCTGGGCTTACTACTAGGTGATGGGTTGATAGGTGCAGCAAACCACCATGGCACACGTTTGCCTATGTAACAAGCCTGCACATCCTGCACATGTATCCCAGAACTTAAAATTTAAGAAGAAAAAGATAAAGTGTATGTCTGTTTCCCCCTAGATGGTGTGTGTCCTTAGGGTTAGAGAGTATGCCTCATTCACATTTGCCTAAAGACTAATACTGTGTTTGACCAGAGTCAGTGTTTAGCAAATTCTCAGTAATTTAAATGGAATGAAAAGGGACCATTCCTCTGTTTTGCTGTAATGCGTGAATTCCTAATTTGAGGTCCATAGGTGATCTTCAGAATGTCTGTGAATTTCCTGAAATAACATTCTAAATTGTACATATGTGTGTGTGCACTTATACATCCCTGCTCACTCCAGGAGACATTATGGTTTTTGGCAGCAGCATCTCCAGGGGATTAAAAGATTAGTTTAGCAAAGGAAAGACTGACATGTTGAATGCATGTGTTGACTCGCTGAGTTCCCCTGCAGTCTTCGGAGGTCCTGGAGGGCACAGGGCCAAAACAGCTAGAAATGGGAATTCCTCCAAACAGAAGCTTCGGCATCACTGAAGAGAGGGAAATGGCTCAGAGTGATCATGATGGAGTGGTTGTAACTCTCCAGCACCTATTGGAGAACAAAACAAGATAAATCACAGTGAGCCTAAGGGCAAGAGGCACCAGAGTCTGACTCCACCTTTCTCCAACAGAAGAGCTGTGGACAAATATCTGTACCTTCTCTCATTCCTCTTTCTCCATACAGAGATTTGTTATTTCTCTCCACTCATATGACATTCCTGCCTCAATCAATCAATGAAGCATTATTAGAAAGAAACAAACAAACATTGAATAAAGTTCAAAATGGAAGTGATTCATGTGCTTAAGATATTTAAGCCAGATGCCACATAAAGTATTTCTCACTGAAAAAGGCCCCAGGATTAGCTGACTACTCAAGTCTTTTTTAGAAAACCTAATGTATTTAATTGTGAGGAATCTTATATTGGTTACTTGTCCATGTAGAGGGCAAAGTCACAAACACCTCCCCTAAGATGTATGATGCTTAAAGAACTTACATTTATTTGTAGACGTTCTGTTTGAAATTAGTTTCCTATTTCTACTGATATCTGTTCAGGTTAAAACTAAAATTAGTTTAATTCCCAGAGCCCATACACACTGACAAGAGTTGAAAATTTTGATACATGCTGGCAGGCAGGAATCGGCTTAGAATTTAAAATATGAAGTGGATATTTCACAAAGCAGATAAAGTGCATGTCTAGGTGATAAATTATTAGGAATGGAGGGAGGGGCAGAGTCAGAATTTTTTAAAATAATTTGGGCCATACATTTATTGCACTTAATTTGCAATATAGAAAGTAATCACTTCTTCCTCAGAATTCTTACAGAACTTTCTGTTTAACTTAAGCACCTGTACTTTTTTCACCTTTATTTTCATTATTTATGTTTGTGTCTTGTCTTCTACGGCCTTGTAATTCCTTGAGGACAGAGCTTTCAGCTTTTATAGTATTCAATGTGCCGGAAAATGTTGGAAAGATACAAGAGGATTGTTTTTTTCTGAATTAACTTTTTTTCTTTTTTGTTTTCTGTGAATCAACAAAAATGCCAGAAGCATGAACCATATAGATAAGCAGAAATACAGAGCCAAGTAAAAGGTGAGAGGAGAACCATAAAAAATTTGTGCTAGTACATTGTATTATTCAAGGTGAGCTAGATAATGCTTTTATCCTGCAGCAACAAAGAAACTTGAGAATGTCAGTGGCTTACCACCCATGAAAAGTTTTAGTTTTATATTTTAACACAATTAAAGTTTTGCTTTTTTATCGTGAAATATCCAAAGAGTTTGTTCCTGATTAGTTGGTTCTCCAAGGCAGCTCTCTTCCAGGTGAAGACTCAGGGACCCAGGTTCCTTCCTCCTAGTGGCTTCATCATTCTCAGCATCAAAACAGAGACAGCATGTAAAGTATTCCTCAAGAAGTTGCAGGGCACAAGTGTGCAAGTAGCACACATAACTTCCACACATGTTCCAGTGTCAATAATGCATTTCATGGCTTCACTTTTAAGGGACGATCAGATATGTAATCTTATGCCCAGGTTAGGGTATATAAGATGGGTGAAATAGGTTGAAAAATATGAAGCATTATCTGCCACAGTGACCAAATATTCATTTTATCACTATTTGAGCTTATTCCTCAAATAGTGATAAGCTCATTCCTCCCCTTAACAACAGCAACAACAAAAACTCCACATTCATTGAATCATTGTATCTATTTCAAAGTCCAGGATCTCTCAGTGATGTAAGTTTTTAACTTTCCTCTTCCTGGATTCAAATGTGACTTCTTAAAGCAATCTTCAGGAAAACGTACAAGTTATCTGGTTGTTTATACACACTCAAAACATAACATGGAATAATGACAGATGCCAGCAACAAGTACTCCCTGGTGAAAAGGGAAGGGAATAGATAGAAAACACTGGTCTAGAGCGTGATGAAATTCTGTAGAGAAGGCTTTGGAATGGCTCCCTACTGTCGGGATAGGCATAATTATTTAACTAAATCCTGCTCCTGATTTTAAGAAGAAATCTCTTGTCCACTTTTCCCCATGGCTCTTGGTTCAGTCCTTTGGGAAGTTTATTTTTTTTTTCCATTTTCCTCCTTGGCTACAACAGAAATCAGCGTTGAGGAGAATGCTCTCCATGAGATCTACAAAGCTTTTGCAGTCTGCTTCCTGTCCTAAGTCAGAGCCCAAAGATAGTATGAAGTGTCTAATAGTCAAAGGCATTTTTAGTTGGAACTTATGTTTCTATGGCTGTATATTTCTCTTAAAAATGTATCTTTTGGCTTCCAGTTGGTTCTACGTGCCATCAACTATGCCCCAATTTTTTTTGTTAGACATAGTTTTCATGTCTTACTTACTTCTTTGCCTTCTTTTCGAAAATTCTTGCCTTTTAATTTAAAGGCAGCTACACTGAAGCTAGTAGGATTGGGAAGACCATACAGGTTAATCTGAGAAGATTCACGTTTCATTTTTCAAAGCCTTCAAAGTCTCATCTCATACTCTTTGGAGTCTAGAAGCAAATGCATTTATCAGTCCTGCATGACTCTGAATTTCTAGACAGTATCTGCTTCTTTTCTTTTCTTTTCCTCTTACAAGTTGGCATTCTCTCTGGAACTCATCTCTTTCTTATAATGCCTTAATAAACACAGATGATAGTAGCCAATATGGTTTGGCTCTGTGTCCCCACCCAAATCTCACCTTGAATTGTAATAATCCCCATGTGTCATGGGAGGGACCGGGTGGGAGGTAATTGAATCATGAGGGCAGATTTTTCCCACGCTGTTCTCATGATAGTGAATAAGTCTCATGATATCTGATGGTTTTATAAAAGGGAGTTCCCCTGCACAAGCTCTCTTGCCTGCTGCCATGTAAGACATGACTTTCCTCTTCATTCACCTTCCACCATGATTATGAGGCCTCCCCAGTTATGTGGAACTGTGAGTTCATTAAACCTATTTTTCTTTATAAATTACTCAGTCTTGGGTATATCTTTATTAGCAGTGTAAGAACAGAATAATACAGTAGCCAACACAGAGGAATACTTTGAAACATGTAGCATTGTCTTTGCTACAATTATGTCACAGTCATATTTGAGGATATTGATCTTAACTGATCTGGTCAAATGTTTGCAGAATCTGAGTAAAGACTTTGTTTTCTAATGTACATTGTACAACATTAGAAATCTACTTTTCTTTCCATGATAGTGGTTAATCCACCAATAATATTTACTTAGTCATTGAGAATGGGAAGAGTTAGAAAAGATGAAAAACATGATGCTTAAATTAAAAGAGGCTGCCATTTATTGGGACATAATAAACAAAATGCAGTGCCTGTGGGCATATACCTTGTATCAGTTCATTTGCACGCTGCTGATAAAGACATACCCGAGACTGGGTAATTTACACAGGAAAAAGGGTTTAATGGACTTACAGTTCCATATGGCTGGGGAGGCCTCACAATCATGGTGGAAGGCAAGGAGGAGCAAGCCACATCTTACATGGATGGCAGAAGCCAAAGAGAGAGCGAGAGCTTGTGCAGGGGAACTCCTCTTATAAAACCATCAGATCTTGTGAGACTTATTCACTATCATGAGAACAGCATGAGAAAGACCTGCCCCCATAATTCAGTTACCTCCCACTAGGTCCCTCCCACAACACATGGGAATTCAAGATGAGATTTGGGTGGGGACACAGCCAAATATATCATACCTCTATCTATCTATCTATCTATCTATCTATCTATCTATCTACCTATCATAACCCATATACCTTACATAAGATATCAGAGAAATACATCACAGCAACTATATTTTCTGACCCAAAAATTGTGACATATTGTCTGACAAAGACTATACTCTTTGAAAACAATGGAACAGGGAATTTGAAATCATAACTGATTCAGAAAATTCAGGACAGTTGGTTGCTACACATACTGTCTGGGTTAAAGCCCCAGAAGAAATTGGCTGGGAAGACATTGGAAGTCTCCCCAATGCCAACCTTTTATAGAGAATTCAGTGTTAACCTAGAAGTGGATACTGACAATAGCAGATAGTCTAAATAAATTTTGTAAAGTTGCATGCAATTAATTCCTCACATAGCTTATTTTCCAATTACTGTCTCACTCCCTCAGTTTTACTCATTTCCTCATTTGTTTAACAAATAATTTTTTTAGCAGAACCTACACAGGTATTACATCAGATATGAAAGTCACAATGAAAGCAAAAGAATTTTTGCCTCATATAATTTTTAGCCTAGTGTGGGAATCAGGCACTAACCAAATAACCCTGTAACTTAATCTGTAATAATACTCTGAGAAGGGTTATAAAGGCAATTATAGAGTATCATAGGGTTATAAAGGGAAAACTTGGTCCAATTTGGGAAGGCTCAGGAAAGGCTTCCTGGAGAGAGGGAGTCTCAGCAGAAAATTCAAGGCAGGTGAAGGAGTTGACAAGGTATGGAGATGGGAGGTGGAAGGGCTTCCCAGGCAGGGAGGGTGTCTTGTGCACTACCCAGAAGGCAAGAGAAAGTAAAGCACATTCCATGGGCTCCAAGAGGCCGGTGTGGATAAAGAACAGCTACAGGGTGCAAGGCAGGGGGCAGCTCAGGAGAAGGATTGGGTCTTGATATGGTTTGGCTGTGTCCCCACCCAAATCTCATCTTGAATTGTAATTCCCGCAATCCTCACAAGTCATGGGAGGCACCCAAAGGGAGGTAATTGAATCATGGGGGCAGTTACTCCCATGCTGCTGTTCTCATGATAGTGGTGAGTTCTCATGAGATCTGATGGTTTTATAAGGGGGTTTCCCCCTTTCGCTAAGCACTTCTCCTTCCTGCCATCATGTGTAGAAGGACATGTTTGCTTCCCCTTCTACCATGATTGCAAGTTTCCTGAGGCCTCCCCAGCCCTGTGTAATTGTGAGTCAGTTAAACCTTTTTCCTTTATAAATTACCCAGTCTTGGGTATGTCTTTATTAGCAGCATGAGAACAGACTAATACAGTAAATTGGTATGGCAGAGAGTGGGGGTGCTGCTATAAGGATATCCAAAAATGTGGAAGTGACTCTGGAACTGGGTAACAGGCAGAGGTTGGAACAGTTTGGAGACTCAGAAGAAGACAGGAAAATGTGGAAAAGCTTGGAACTCTCTAGAGACTTGTTGAATGGCTTTGACCAAAATATTGATCATGATATGGACAATGAAGTCCAGGCTAAGGTGTCTCAGAGGGAGATGAGGAACTTGTTGGGAACCTCAGCAGAGGTGACTCTTGTTATGCTTTAGCAGAGAGATTGGTGGCATTTTGCCCCTGCCCTAGAGATTTGTGGAACTTTGAACTTAAGTGAGATGATTTAGGGTAACTGGTGGAAGAAATTTCTAAGCAGCAAAGCATTCAAGAGGGAGCAGAACATAACAGTTTGGAAAATTTGCAGCCCAATGATACAGCAGAAAAGAAAAACTCATTTTCTGAGGATAAATTCAAGCCTAGTGCAGAAATTAGCATAACAAATGAGGAGCCAAATATTAATCACCAAGACAATGGGGAAAATGTCTCCAGGGCATGTTAGAGGTCTTCACAGCAGCCCCTCCCATTACAAGCCCAGAGGCCTAGGAGGAAAAAATGATTTTTGGACTGGTCCCAGGGCCCCTCTGCTGCTCTGTGCAGCCTTAGGACTTGGTGCCCTGTGTCCTATCTATAGCTAAAAGGGGCCAATGTATAGCTCAGGCCATTGCTTCGGAGAGTGCAAGCGCAAGGCCTTGGCAGCTTCCACATATTGTTAAGCCTGTGGGTGCACAGAAGTCAAGAATTGAGGTTTGGAAACCACCACCTAGATTTCAGAGGATGTATAGAAACACCTGGATGTCCAAGCAGAAGTCTGCTGCAGGGGCGGAGCCTTCATTGAGAACCTCTGCTAGGGCAGTGCAAAAGGGAAATGTGCAATTGGAGTCCCCGCACAGAGTCTCCACTGGGGCACTGCCTGGTGGAGCTGTGAGAAGATGGCCATCATCCTCCAGACCCCAGAATGATAGATCCACTAACAGCTTGTAGCTTGCACCATGTGTCAGGAAAAGCCATAGGCACTCAACACCAGCTCATGAAAGCAGCCTGGAGGGGGGCTGTACCCTGCAAAGCTATAGGGGCAGAGCTACCCAAGGCCATGGGAGCCCACCTCTTGCATCAGTGTTACCTGAATGTGAGACATGGAATCAAAGGAGATCATTTCAGAGCTTTAAGATTTGACTGCCCCGCTGGATTTTGGACTTGCGTGAGACCTGTAGCCCCTTTGTTTTGGCCAATTTCTTCCATTTGGAATAGGTGTTTTTACCCAATGCCTTTACCCCCATTGTGTCTAGAAAGTAACTGATTTGCTTTTGATTTTACAGGCTCATAGGCAGAAGTGACTTGTCTTGTCTCAGGTGGACTTTGGACTTGGACTTTTGGGTTAACGCTGGAATGAATTAAGACTTTGGGTGACTGTTGGGATGGCATGATTGTGTTTTGAAATGTGAGAACATGATATTTGGGAGGGGCCAGGGGCAGAATGATATGGTTTGGCTGTGTCCCCACCCAAATTTCATCTTGAATTGTAGCTCTCATAATCCCCACATGTCCTGGGAGGGACCTAGTGGGAGGTAATTGAATCACAGGGATGGAAACACCCATGCTGCTATTCTCATGATAGTGAGTGGGTTCTCATGAGATCTGATGGTTTTATAAAGGACTTTTCCCCCTTTTTCTCGGCACTTCTTCTTGCCATCATGTGAAGAAGGATTTATTTGCTTCCCCATCACCATGATTGTAAATTTCCTGAGGCCTCCCCAGCCCTGTGGAACTGTGAGTCAATTAAACATCTTTCCTTTATAAATTACCCAGTCTTGGGTATGTCTTTATCAGCAGCATGAGAAGGGACTAATACAGGTCTCTTGCTTAAATAAATGAGATACCATTGAAAGAGCTTTACATGGGAAAGTGACATGATCAAATGGCCTTTGCAAGGATTGCTCTGGCAAAGGAGGTAGAGGGAGTGGATGTGGGAGGGAGCCAGTTAGGATTCTACTTCAGTATTCCAAGAAGTAATAATGGTGGCTTTATTTACAAAGCTCTTTGTGGCTTCTCCACTCTCCACCTATTACAGCCTCCCCATCCATACTGTACCCTCTAAACAGGTTGCTGTCTTACACCTCCAGGCCTTTGTACCTATTACCTATTGCTTTTTCCTTCTTTAACTCCTTCTTCTTGTTTTCCTGGCTAATTTCTATTTATTTTTCAAAACTAATTTGTGTCATTGTATTAGTCCATTTTCATGCTGTTATAAGTAACTATGTGAGACTGGGTAATTTTTGAAGAAAGGAGGTTTAATTGGCTCACAGTTCTGCAGGCTACAAAGGAAGCATGACTGGGAGGCCTCAGGAAACTTACAGTCATGGTAGAAGGTGAAAGGGAAGCAAGCAGCTTCTTCACAGGGCAACAGGAGAGCGAGAGAGAGTGAGGGGGGAAGTGTCACACCTTTAAGCCGTCAGATGAGAACTCACTCACTGTTATGAGAACAGCATGGGAGAAGTCCACCCCCATGATCCAGTTGCCTTCCATCAGGTCCCTCCCCTGACACATGGGGATTACAATTCGACATGAGATTTGTGTGGGGACACAGAGCCAAACCATATCAGTCATCTAATCTAGGAAGCTTTATCTGACATCTCTCTGGTGCCCCATCTTCTTCACTGTTCCTCCAGTACTGACTTGTAAATCCCTCCTGCATGCTTCCCTAGTGTCATTTGCATGCATCCACCATGGCCCATGTTGCACTACATTGCAATTGTTTGTCTGTTTATTTATTATATTATGGGTTTGTTAAGGGCAGAAAATGACTGTCTTATTTGTATTACTAGCCTCCATCTTAGAACCTAGCACACAGCATGTACTCAATAAATTTTTATTTAATTAATTTAAAAATAGACGTATATGTAAATATCCTAAATATTTCAGGAAACTTGGACCTTTTGTAAAAAATAAATCATTCTCATGTCAAAAAACACATTTTTAATAAAGTTATTTTTAAAAGTTAATGAGTTAAACTTTCATTTGGTGATTTAAAAAATACAGTTATTATCCATGGGGGATTGATTCCAGGACAACCCTTTATCCCCCAACCCCACCAAAATCTGCAGATGCTCATGTCTGCTCAAATAATTTGCATATAAACTACACACATTCTCCTGAATATTTTAAATCATCCATAGATTACTTATAATACCTAATGCAATGTAAATGCTGTGTAAACAGTTGTTGTAATGTACTGGGGTTTTTTTGTTGTTATTTTTATTTTTATAATTTCAACTTTTATTTTAGATTCAGGGGGTACATGTGCAGGTTTGTTATCTGGGTATATTGTGTGTTATGTGTTGACTTTTAAATTTGTATTCTTTTGTATTGTGTTTTTTCCAAATATTTTTTGTCTGAGGCTGGTTGACTCCAACAATGTAGAACTCAGAAATACAGAGGGCTGACTGTAAGCTATAGAAACATATATGCAGAATATATTCCTTATTTAAAAGTAGCATATGATTAGCTCGGCTTTCAACCCAGGACTCATTGGAAGAAATTTACTCATTGAGGTTTTATTATGGGAAGAAAATGAAAAGCACATAACTTCGTTCAGGCAGTGAGTATAATTCCTTTAGACAGAGGATACAGATATATTGACTGGTTGCTATTGAAACCCTCATCTCAGAACTGAAATCAATCAAAAGTGAATACAGTGCCAGCTAAGCAAAATGAAGCCAGTGCATTATCATTTCTATCCTTGACCCCTTTCCTTCAAATTAACCCAGGGACCATGGGGAAGACAGAAGGGGAAAAGCATCTTTACATGTTACATTTCCGAATATAGCCTGATAAATGTGTTAGCCTTGATATAATTACACAGATGTTTTGAAAAAGAAAAATAGATAAACATATATAAAATTGTGTATCAGGAATATATCTACATGCAGATAGGATGTAGCAAATTTTGGAATGCCAACAATTAGAAAAGCCAGTATATAATATTTTTAAAGACATCAGAAAGCTGTGGAAGGAACATGTATTAGGTGAATTAATAATCTAGAGAATTAATTATATTCTAAGGTGAGCTGATGGTTGCCAACAGCCATTTGTTTGTGTTTTGTTGGTTTGTTTTATACCTGGGAGCACTTGCCAATTTGGAGTGCAAGCCAAAAGTTGAAAAAGACCCTGGAAGAGGGCCTTTTCCCAAGATCAGTGAAATTAGTGAGGGTTTCAGTGATTAAACAGAGCTGGGGAATAAATTGGAAACTTAAAGGGCCCCAAGTTTTCCCCATGGAATATTTACTAAGTTCTGGGGTTGGATGAGAGGTGGAAGAAATAGGTCAAAACTTCTAAAGACAGAAGAAGCCATATCTTAGTGGTGATTAAGCAACAAAGACTCACTGAGAGAGGGCCTGACTAAAAAATGCCAACAGTCTGTCTCTTAAGCTATTTAGTGATTTTTAAAGCTATAAAGATAGGTGGCTGGAGACCTAGGTTGGGAATCTCTGAAGGGCAGAGATAGATTTCTTGCTGTGAAAGCCCTGGGAGGACAATAAGCAAAGAAAAAGGGAAAAGTAGAGCTAGAACCTTACTAAAACTGCAATTAAACCTCAAGCCAGTTTACTCTCTGATTAGGTTAAGATGATCTATTTGTCATGCTACCTGATTAACAGAAGAAAATATTCTCTTCTGGGGAATACAATCATCTGAAGGCTCTATAGTGTTTCAAATCAAAACATCTAGAATAGGAAAAAATTACTAGACATGCAAATAAGCAAGAAAATATGACCAAAAATCAACAGAAAAATAGACAATAGAAGCATATTCACATATGACCTCAATATTAGAGCTAACAGATAAGAACTTTAACATAACTAGGGTGAATATGTTAAAAGAACCACAGAGAAGCTCTTTGAAAAATGCTTAAATGCAGTCCATATACATAAGTTTCTTACTGAGGGATCTGAAGAGCAGTCTGAAATTAGCGTGTAAAAATGCTTTCACGTGGTTTTGAGACACTCCTGTCTCTAAGGGGTGTCATTCACTAATTATCTACATCAGCCTCATCAAGGTTGCTTATTAAAATTTAGCTTATCAGGCCTACTTGGAGGGGGAAACCTTCCCTATAATTGGATAGGATATGAGAGCCTACATTTTGAAGTAGCATCTGAGGTGATTCTGGAGAACTATAAACTTTAAGAACCAGGAGCATAGAGAATTTCTGCTTTGTGATTCTGAGGATTCTGAATATCCCAGGCAGAGCTGGTCTCAAGATCTTATTGATATTCTTGAGGCACCCATAATGTCTACAGGTTATAATAAAATCAACTTACACCAAATTGTACCACACATGCACAGTTATTAAACAAACAGCATCTACTGGCAAGTGTTCAGAAAAATGTTTATATGGCCTGTTTCGTAGCTCACACAAAGGGCAGCATTCTGTTCTTATAGACCCTCTAACCACAAAAAAACATAAAAAGCTCACTCAGAAGCAACAATATTCTAGAGCAGGATTCTTTGCCCAGGCTGGAGTGCAGTGGCACGATGATCTAGGCTCACTGCAACCTCCGCCTCCCAGGTTCCAGTGATTCTCCTGCCTCAGCCTCCCAAGTAGCTGGGATTACAAGCACGCACCACCATGCCCAGCTAATTTTTGTATTTTTAGTAAAGACGGGTTTCTCCATAGTTGTCAGGCTGGTCTCAAACTCCTGACCTCAGGTGGTCCACCCACTTCAGCTTCCCAAAGTGCTGGAATTACAGGCATGAGCCACTGCATACTGCTCTACTACTCTTAGAGTTGGCATCAGGCAACTAAAATTATATAAATGTTGGCTGGAAAAACGATGGCAAATTTTGGGTACTATCCCTAAGAATAGAAGTTAAATCCTGGGTAACCTGATGGAGAGGGTCTCTGAAATATTGTATCCAATCCACATACCATGTACATCTGTAATTCCCCAAGGAAAACCCATTTCTTACACTTATAGATACCATTTAAAAAGCAAAATTTTCACCAGTGAGAGCCCACTTCTGATATTCACTGTGCCAAAATGCAAAGCATTAGGTGTTAATTGACATGTGGATAATAGAAGAACCTATGGTAGCTGTTCTGCAATGTGGCATTTATGGTATAATGCTGGCCGACCACAGCTGGTTGGAAGAGTAGTTTGCTGGCCTCAACTAGTGAATGCACACCTGGTATCACATGGTCTAAGCCAAAGTATTTAACTTAAGAGTTATAGCCATAAAGAGAACTGTCTGGAGAGGTGAGGGTACTGAGGGGTAAGGAGATAAAAGAGGTTCCCCTGTAGCACTTGGTGGGAGCAGCAGCAGTAATTGCAATGGCTGACAAAGTCCAGATCCAGAAACTTCCTGAGATGTTATGGAAATTGCTACATTTGACAAGTGGAAACGATATAGAAGTGACAATAATAATCATTGCAATATTTACTGAGCACTGAACTCAGGCTATGCACTGTGCTAACTTCTTAATTGTTCAATTCATTTAATCTTTATAATAACTATTTGAGATTGATGTGAAAAATGAGGATTGGAGGAGTTCAATACCTTTCCCAGTTTGTCCAGCTGGTGAGTGGAGAAGCCAGTATTTAAGCCATTGTATTTGATTCCAAACCCCAAGCTATTTACTTTTTAAAAGGGAGAGGAGAGTGATGTGGCTTAGCAACTGCACATGTAAAAATTAAACAGAGATTTTAGTCAACATGAAACTTGGGTATGAGTCAACAGTTTCATGTGGCTGTCAAAAAGCCAAAGTCAACCTTTAGCTGCACTGCTAATTATATTAGCTCAGATCTGTTGAGTACCGGGCATGTGCTAAGCACTTTACATGTATTAATTCATTGTATCTTTACAACAGTCTTACAAGGTCTTCCCTTTTATATTGATGAGGGAACTGATAGAAAGGTTAAAGACCTTACCCAGAGTTAGAGCAGCCTGAGAGAGAATGTGGTGATTAAATGGGGGAGAGGCCTATATTCTGGTTATGCTTGAATCTTACCCTTAGTTTACCCAACGTGATTTTAAAAGCAAGGGGAAGATTTTGAGCTAACAAAACTTTGGTCGTTGTTTACATTAGTGGTTGTCAAACATTAGTGCGCATAAAGTTTGTCTGGGGAATTCAGTGAATTTTTTTTTTATTATTATTATACTTTAGGTTTTAGGGTACATGTGTGCAATGTGCAGGTTAGTTACATATGTATACATGTGCCATGCTGGTGCACTGCACCCACTAACTCGTCATCTAGCATTAGGTATATCTCCCAATGCTATCCCTCCCCCCTCCCCCCACCCCACAACAGTCCCCAGAGTGTGATGATCCCCTTCCTGTGTCCATGTGTTCTCATTGTTCAATTCCCACCTATGAGTAAGAATATGCGATGTTTGGTTTTTTGTTCTTGCGGTATTTTACTGAGAATGATGATTTCCAATTTCATCCATGTCCCTACAAAGGACATGAACTCATCATTTTTTATGGCTGCATAGTATTCCATGGTGTATATGTGCCACATTTTCTTTTTTTTTTTATTATTATTATTATTATTATTATACTTTAGGCTCTATGGTACATGTGCACAACGTGCAGGTAAGTTACATATGTATACATGTGCCATGCTGGTGCGCTGCACCCACCAACTCGTCATCTAGCATTAGGTATATCTCCCAATGCTATCCCTCCCCCCTCCCCCCACCCCACAACAGTCCCCGAAGTGTGATGTTCCCCTTCCTGTGTCCATGTGTTCTCATTGTTCAATTCCCACCTATGAGTGAGAATATGCGGTGTTTGGTTTTTTGTTCTTGCGATAGTTTACTGAGAATGATGATTTCCAATTTCATCCATGTCCCTACAAAGGACGTGAACTCATCATTTTTTATGGCTGCATAGTATTCCATGGTGTATATGTGCCACATTTTCTTAATCCAGTCTATCATTGTTGGACATTTGGGTTGCTTCCAAGTCTTTGCTATTGTGAATAATGCCGCAATAAACATACGTGTGCATGTGTCTTTATAGCAGCATGATTTATAGTCCTCTGGGTATATACCCAGTAATGGGATGGCTGGGTCGAATGGAATTTCTAGTTCTAGATCCCTGAGGAATCGCCACACTGACTTCCACAAGGGTTGAACTAGTTTACAGTCCCACCAACAGTGTAAAAGTGTTCCTATTTCTCCACATCCTCTCCAGCACCTGTTGTTTCCTGACTTTTTAATGATTGCCATTCTAACTGGTGTGAGATGGTATCTCATTGTGGTTTTGATTTGCATTTCTCTGATGGCCAGTGATGGTGAGCATTTTTTCATGTGTTTTTTGGCTGCATAAATGTCTTCTTTTGAGGAGTGTCTGTTCATATCCTTCGCCCACTTTTTGATGGGGTTGTTTGTTTTTTTCTTGTAAATTTGTTGGAGTTCATTGTAGATCCAAAAAAGAGCCCGCATCACCAAGTCGATCCTAAGCCAAAAGAACAAAGCTGGAGGCATCACACTACCTGACTTCAAACTATACTACAAGGCTACAGTAACCAAAACAGCATGGTACTGGTACCAAAACAGAGATATAGATCAATGGAACAGAACAGAGCCCTCAGAAATAACGCCGCATATCTACAACTATCTTATCTTTGACAAACCTGAGAAAAACAAGCAACGGGGAAAGGATTCCCTATTTAATAAATGGTGCTGGGAAAACTTGCTAGCCATATGTAGAAAGCTGAAACTGGATCCCTTCCTTACACCGCATACAAAAATCAATTCAAGATGGATTAAAGACTTAAACATTAGACCTAAAACCATAAAAACCCTAGAAGAAAACCTAGGCATTACCATTCAGGACATAGGCATGGGCAAGGACTTCATGTCTAAAACACCAAAAGCAATGGCAACAAAAGACAAAATTGACAAATGGGATCTAATTAAACTAAAGAGCTTCTGCACAGCAAAAGAAACTACCATCAGAGTGAACAGGCAACCTACAAAACGGGAGAAAATTTTCGCAACCTACTCATCTGACAAAGGGCTAATATCCAGAATCTACAATGAATTCAGTGAAATTTACAACTCCTATGCCCACATTGAGAGGTGATGATTCAGAATTAGCATTTAAACAACTGTCATGAGTGATCTCATGTCAGGTTGTGCTCAATGATCCCCTAAGGATACTCTGAGAAACATTCGATGAGGTGTTCTTTGTAGTAGTTCAAGACTAGCTTAAGATGAAATACTTCAGGTATAAGGAAAAAAGGAGCCTTGTCCTACAGTCTCAGAAAAGGGATTAAAAGCTTTCTGGCACACGCGAAAGTGTGCATGCATTCACACACACACACACAGAAAGAGAGAGAGAGAGCACCTTGTTTCTAAGGATCTCACAAAAAGAAGAGTCAAATTTATGTAGAATTATGAAGGATCTTATTTTTAATTTATACACCCAGGTATTACTTGTTACTTTTAAAATAATGGCTTTGTAGTTTTTATTATTATAACAGCTATACAATAACAATACAGCAAGTGAGAATAATATTTTATCCAAAAAATTACTGCCCAGAACAATGTCAAGATTTCTCCCTGTGCTTTCTTTATGAGTTTGATAGTATCAGGTCTTATGTTTAAGTCTTCAATCCATCTTGAGTTGATTTTTGTATATGGTTTGAAATAAGGGTCAAATGTCATTCTTCTGCATGTGGTTATCCAGTTTTCCCAATACCATTTATTAAAGAGACTTTTCTTTCCCCATTGTATGTTCTTAGCATCTTTGCCAAAGATCATTTGACTAAATGTGTGAATTTATCTCTGGGCTCTCACTTTTGTTCCATTAGGGTATAGGTCTGTTTCCATGGCAGTAACATGCTGTTTTGATTACTATAGCTTTGCAGTGCATTTTGAAATCATGTAGTGTGATGCTTCCACCTTCATTGTTTTTGCTCAAGATTGCTTTGACTATTCAGGGTCTTACATGGTTCCATACAAATTTCAAGATTGTTTTTCTATTTTTGTAAAAAAATGGCATTGGAATTTTGATAGGGATTGCATTGAATCTGTGGATAACTTGGGGTGCTATAGACATTTTAACAATACTAATCTTCCAATCCATGAACATGGGATATATTTCCATTTATTTGTGTCACCTTAAATTTCTTTCATCAATGTTTTAAAATCAATGAACAAATCTTTTACCTCTTTGGTTAAATTTACTCCTAAAATTTTAAATTTTTGGTAGCCGTTATAAATGGGATTTACTTCTTGAAATATTTTTTCAGATCTTTGTAGATAGTGTATAGTGTATAGTGTATAGGAAAGCAATTGATTTTTGTATTTTGATTTTGTATCCTGTAACTTTATTGAATTCATTAGTTCTAGCAGTTTTTTTTGGTTGGAGATTTTAGGGAGATATATATCACATATATATGATCTATTTTATGTATATATATATATATATGAGATAATGTCATCTGCCAAAAAAAGACAATTTTATTTCATTCTTTCCAATTTGGATTTCTTTTATTTCTTTTCTTGTCCAGTTGATCTCACTAGGACTTCTAGTACTATATTGAATAAAAGTGATGAGAGTGACATCTTTGTCTTGTTCCAAACCTTATAGGAAACATTTTTAACTTTTCATCATTGAGTATAATGTTAGCTGTGGGTTTTTATACATGGATTTTATTATGTTGAGATATATTCCTTTTATGCCTAATTTGTTGAGAGCTTTTATCATGGAAGGATATTGAATTTTGTCAAGTGCTTTTTCTACATTTAATAAGATGATCATGTGGTTTTTTATCCTTCACTCTATTGATGTGGTATATTACATTGATTTGTGTATATTAATCAATTCCTACATCCCAGGGATAAATCCCACTTGATCTTGGTGTATGATCCCTTTAATATGCTGTTGAATTTGGTTTGCCAGTATTTTGTTGAGGACTTTTGCATCTACGTTCATCAGGGATATTGGTCTATAGTTTTCCTTTTTTGTAGCCTTCTTCTCTGGCTTCAGTATTATGGTAAGCTGCCTTCTTCAGATAAATTGGAAAGTTTCCCTTCTCTTCAATTTTTTGGAAAAGTTTGAGAAGGATTGATATTAACTCATTCTTAAATGTTTTTTAGAATTCATCAGTGAAGCCATTAGGTCCTGGGCTTTTCTTTCTTGGGAGGATTTTAATTACTGGTTCAATCTTCTTACTAATTATAGGTCTATTCAAATTTTCTATGTCTTCATTAGTTAGTCTGGGTAGTTGCATGTTTCTAGGAATTTATCCATTTTTTTCTAGGTTATCCAGTTTGTTGGTGTATAGTTGTTCATAGTAGTTTCTTAAGATACTTCGTATTTCTGTGGTATCAGTTGCAATGTTTCCTTTTTCAGTTCTGATTTATTTGAGTCTTCTTTCTTTTTTCTAGTTTGTCTAGCTAAAGGTTTGTCAATTTTGCTTTTTTTAAAAAAAATTGACTCTTCACTTCACAATTTTTTTGATATGACCCCCGAAGCACACTCAACAAAAGCAAAAATAGATAAATACGGTTGCATCAAACTGAAAAGTTTCTGCACACCAAAGGAAATAATAAACAGAGTGAAGACACAACATAAGGAATGAAGGAAGATACTTGTAAACCATATATCTGATAAGAGGTTAATCACCAAAATACATAAGGAACACAAAAACTCAGTAGCAACAAAACAAATAACCCAATTAAAAAATGGACAAAAGACAGGAATAGACATTTCTCAAAAGAAGACACACAAATGGCCAACAAGTATATGAAAAAATGCTCAATGTCAATAATTATAAGAGAAATGCAAATTAAAATGACAATGAAATATCACCTTACACCTTTTAAAATGGCTTTCTTCAAAAAGACAAAAGAAAACAAGTATTGGTGAGGCTATGGAGAGAAGGGAACTCTTATAAACTATTGGTGGGAATGTAAATTAATACAGCCATTATGGGAAAATGTATGCAGGTAACTGAGAAAACTAAAAATAGAACTACCATATGATCCAGCAAACCCATTTCTGGGAATATATCCACAGGAAATGAAATCAGTATATCAAAGAGATATCTGCACTCCTATGTTTATTGCAGCACTGTTCGCAATAGTCAAGTTATGAAATCATCCTAAGTGTCAATTGATGGATGAACAGATAAATAAAATATTATATATACACATATATTTATACAGACACATGCAATGAAATACTCTTCAGCCTCAAAAAGAAAAGACAATCCTGTCATTTGCAACAACATGGATAAGCCTGAAGGACATTGTGCTAAGTAAAGTAAGCCAGGTACGGAAAGACAAATACCACATGATCTCACTTACAAGTGGAACATTTTAAAAAGTTGAACTCATAGAAGCGGAGAGCAGAATGGTGATTGCTAAAAGCTATGACTATGGGGAGGAATGGGAAGATGTTGGTCAAAGTGTACAAGGTTTCAGTTAGACAGGGTGAATAAGATCTAGAGTTCTAACATACAGCATGGTGAGTATAGTTAACAATAATGTATGTATACTTGAAAACTGCTCACAGAGTAAATCTTACATGGTCTCTTAAAAAATATTAAGTATTTGGTGTGTCAGATATGATAATTAGTTTGGTTTAATCATTTTACTGTGTATCCATACATATATCAAAACATCATATTTTACACTGTAAGCGTATATAATTTCTATTTGTCACTTAACCTTAATACAACTGGAAAATATTTTAGAAGAACATAGTGACATAGAAAAGCAGCATAATGAAATTTTTAAAATAGACTTTTTTTTAAGAATAATTTCAGGTTCACAGCAAATTTGAGGAGAAAGTACAGAAAGTTTTTAAATACCTTCCCCCTGTCACACACCCACAGCTTCTCTCCACCCACATCAACATCCTGCACCAGTGGTACATTTGTTACAAATAACGAACCAACATTGACACACCACTATCACCCAAAGTCTATAGTTTACATTAGGGTTAACTCTTAGGGTTGTGCATCCATTGAGTTTTGACAAATGTATAATGATATATATCTACCATTACAGTATTATACAAAATCAGTCCACTGCCCTAAAAATCCTCTGTGTTCTGCCTGTTCATCCCATCCTCTCCCCAACCGTTGGGAACCAATGATCTTTATACTATCTCCATAGTTTTGCCTCTCTCAGACTGGTTTCTTTCACTTAGCAATATGTTTTCAATTTCCTTCATGTCTTTTTGCAGCTTGATAGCTCATTTTATCACTGAATGGAGTATTCTTTTGTATGGATGTACCACAGTGTGTTTATTCATTCAGCTACTGAAGGACATCTTAGCAATTATGAAAAAAATTCCTATAAACATTTGTGTGCAGATTTTTGTGGGGACTTAAGTGTTGAACGCATCCAGGTAAATATCAAGGAGCATCACTGATGGGTTGCATGGTAACAGTATGATTAATTTTGTAAGAAACTCAAACTGTCTACCAAAGTGCTGTACCATTTTGCATTCCCACCAGCAATGAATGAGAGATTTCTTGCTGTTCCACATCCTGCCAGCATTTGATGTTGTCAGTGTTTGGGATTTTATTCATTCTAGTAGGTGTATAGCAATACAACTTTTTTGTCTTAATTTGTGATTCCCTAATGATGTATGATGTGGAGCATCTTTTCATGTGCTGATTTACCATCTGTATATCATCTCTATTGATATGTTTGTTCAGCTATTTTGCCAATTTTTTAATTGGGATCATTTTCTTATTGTTGAGTTCTAATTATTCTTATTTTTTATAACAGTTCTTAATCATGTATATGATTTGACATACTTTCTAGTGGTCTGTAGCTTTTCTTCACATTGTTTTAACAGTGTCTTTTGCAGAGCAGAAGTTATTAATCTTAACGAAGTCCAATACCAATTTTTACTTTCATGGATCATGCCTTTGATGTTGTATCTAAAATGTCATTTACAAACCCAAGGTCACCTAGGTTTTCTCCTTTTTATCTTCTAAGAGTTTTACAGTTTTGCATTTTATATTTAGGTCTATGATCTATTTTGAGTTCATTTTTGTGAAAGGTGTAAGGTCTGTATCTATGGATCCAGCTTCTTTTCTTTTTTTCTCTCTTTCTTTCTTTTTTTTTTTGTGAGTGGATGTCTAGTTGTTCTAGCACCATTTGTTGAAAAGATGATCTTTTCTCCATTAGATTTCTTTTGCTCCTTTGTCAAAGATCACTTGACTCTATGTGTGGGTCTATCTTGGCCTCTCAATTCTGTTCCATTAATCTATTTGTCTGCTCTTTCACCAATACCACACTGTCTTGATTACTGTAACTATAGTAAGTCTTGAAGTTGGGCAATATCAGTCCTTAGACTTTGTTCTTCTCCTTTAATATTGTGTTGGCTATTATGGGTCTTTTGCCTTTTCATATAAACTTGAGAATCAGTTTGTGATATTCACCAAATAACTTCCTGGGATTCTGATTGGAATTACTTTGAATCTATAGATGAAGTTGGGAAGAACTGACATCTTAACAATATTAAATTTTTCCATCCATGAACATAAAATATCTATTTATTTAGTTCTTTGATTTCTTTCATCACAGTTTTGTAGTTTTTCTCATATATTGTACATATTTATTAGATTTGTACTTAAATATTTCATTTGAGTGGTGTGCTAATGTAAATAGTATTGTGGTTTTAATTTCAAATTCCCATTGTTTATTGCTAGTATATAGAAAAGCAGTTGACTTTTGTACATTAATTTTGTATCCTTCAACCTTACCATAATTGCTTATTAGTAACAGGAGAGTTTGTGTTTTTTTTGTCAATTGAGATTTTTCTACATCAACAGTCGTGTCAGCTGCAAAGACAGTTTTCTTTTACCTTTTCCTTCACAATACGTATACTTTTAATTTCCTTTTCTTGTCTAATTTCATTAGCTGAGTCTTTCAGTATGATGCTGAAAAAGATTGCTGAGTAGAGACATACTTGCCCTGTTCCTTATTTTAACAAGAAAGCTTCTAGTTTCTCACCATTAAGCATGGTGTTAGCTGTACGCTTTTGTAAATGTTCTTTTTCAAGTTGAGAAAGTTCCCCTCTATTCATAGTTTGCTGCTACACAATATGATTTTAATATAAAAAAGCAGTACATAAAATAGTGTGTACAATTTCATTCCGATTTTTGTGACAACTGTATTTTGCATTGGAAAAAAAGCCTGGAAGAGAATACGTTTATAATTGAAAGTCGTTATTTTTGGCTGGATAATGGATATTTTCTTCTCCACATACTTCTATCTTTTCTAAATTTGCCCCGATGAAAAATAATATTATGAAAGGTGATTAGGTAGTCTGAAGAGAATGCCTTTCGGCCTTCGGGGGCAGTGGGGTGGTAAGGAAAAAGATGAGAAGCTTTTAAAATGGAAATCTATGAAGAGATAACTGATTTAGTAATTGCATCATCAGTGGGAAAGTAAGCTCTCTGAGGACCAGGTCTGACTGAGAGATCCCCACAGCGTAATAGATTAATACATTTTGTGTCTCAGCGTTGCCTATGAAACGCCATTTATTCACTTGGCATGCTGAGCATGGAACCAGGTTTCTTTCTTTCCAAGTAGTTTTGCTAATTTAGAGAAAGAGAGAGACAGATATATACATATATATATAGAGAGAGAGAGAGAGAGAGTGAGAGAGAGAGAGAAAAAGTACTGAACTGGGAGCGGCAGGGTTTGAGTCAAAAGAGAAGGGTGGAGCAGCGCGTCCAGTGCCCCAAGGCTTCCAGGCGGAGCGCGGGCGCGAGGTGCGGGCTCCGGGGCGGAGCGCACGCCCTGGAGGCGGGAGGTGGGCAGCAGCGCCCCCGCCTGGCCCCTGTGCGCCCCGACCCGACGCCTCCCTGCCGGACCAGGTGCCTCGAGAGCTCACGGCTGGGAGGGCTCTCCCGGCCTCAGCGAGACTCACGCCTGCGGTGTGCTAGGGCGGCGGCGACGGTGACGGGCGTGGGGCGCGGCGCTGCCTCGGCTGCCGGGTCGTTGCGGCGAGCGCGCGGGCCGGCCTGGACTCACCGGGCTGAACCGCCGCGCCTGCATCGTGCCGCACGCCGCTGAGGCGCTCGGGGACAGACCGCGCGGGCGCGCACAAAGCGGCCCGGGGCTGCCGGCGCGGCGCAGACCCTCGGTGGGCAGCGCACCCCAGTCTTCCCCGGCTAGCGGCTGCAGGGAGCTCCGGCCCGCGGCCCCTCCGCCTCAAGTCTGGGAGCTGCCGGTCCCACTCTGTCTTTGCCTATGGGGATCCGAGAGTTTCCCAGCGGCGCACCCAGGGGCAAGAGCATCGCTGTGTGAGTAGCGCCCCGGGCGTGGGTGAGCGAGCTGGCGGGCGGGAGGCCGGAGCGCCGGGGTAGCCCTTTGCAGCTGGGACACTGGGCAGTCTGGGGCTCGGGGAAGGGCGGCGCGCGCGGCGGAGCTGCTCGGGAAGTTTCAGTCATTCTTTCCCTCGCCACTCGCCCCAACCCGCACTGCCCCGAGGCGCCCAGGATAGGGCACTGGGGACAGCTGCCCGGGGAAGTGGGTGAGTGGCGGCGGGAAGGGAGCAGCGCGGGCTCTGCCGCGGCGCTCGCCCCCGGAGGGCCCCGGCCGCGCTCTTGCTCTTGCCCTGGGATCTGCTCCTCACGAAACCCCTCCTCTCTGTCCATGCTCCCCCTGCCCACCCACCTGCCCGTGGCGCCTGCGACCTCAGTGGCATGAGGAGGTCACCGGACGTCAGCCCCCGGAGACTGTCCGACATCAGCCCCCAGCTCCGGCAGCTCAAGTACTTGGTGGTGGACGAGGCGATTAAGGAGGATCTGAAATGGTCGCGCTCCGTGGAGGATCTCACCAGCGGGCCCGTGGGGCTCACGTCCATCGAGGAGCGTATCCTGCGCATCACTGGCTACTATGGCTACCAGCCCTGGGCAGCGAGCTGCAAAAGTAAGACCCCCTCACGTCATTTTTCTCGTCCACTGGTCCGTCTTCTTACCATTGTCACAGCAGCCTCGGGGAGCGCACGCAGTGAGGCGTCCAGCCACCCCCTCCCGCCCTGCCTGCTGATACAGACCCAGGTTTGCAACTTCGAGGAAGAGGCCCGGAGACGGAGTTCTCCTGGACCTCTGAGGCTTTCTGATGCGTTCTCTTACACCCCTTCCTCTCCCACACACAGGATCTCTCTGTATCCTTATCACTCCACCGCCAAATATGGAGGACACTCCTATGTGGCAGACCGTGGGAAACATATCAGAAACTCAAAGTATCCCAGACAGTGTAGCTTCCCCGCGTATCTGAAAGTCTCACAGGGCCCTCGGTCAGGTCTCACCAGGCTCAGATGGAGATGCTGACTGACATAGCCAGGATTTTGACTCTTCCTTGCATCTCCTAGCCCTGATGATAGAGGACAATTCTTGGGGTCTTCATTTTAGATGCCATTCACGCCCTTCTCCCCTGGATTTTATCGGTCTTCAGTAAGGAGGTTCTATAGGGATCATTCTAGATAGTGATGTTGGTCCCCGCAAGATGAATGTTTGGTGTCAGGTGGAGAAGCTGAAATGTTTTTCTTTCCGTGGGTCCTAGCTAATGGCTTTGAGGATGCTGTGATCAATTAGACAGATATTATCTTATGTCACCAGGACTAATTAGGTGGACATTTCTTTTTCTCACTTTGTAAGAGAGAGATTGATTATGATGAAATCCAGATATCTATAAATATAACCATAATTAGGTGGTCTCATCACTGTAGCTTGACATAAGAGATTGCCGTTTGCCACCTCAGTCAGTACGAGAAATGGGCCTTGACGTCTTTCATTTGTAATAAAGACTAGATTAATAGCTTGTTGATTTTGAGGTTTTTTCGACCTTTTATTGCTTAAAATTGAAACCTTATTTATTGGTCTTTAAGGGGAAAACAGGCGTTTGTAATTTAATCATATTCATCACTAAAAAAAAGTCTATCTTTAGATTATTCCTAAAACCTTCGCGTCCAAGGCAAAGGTCAGTGGTATGCTAGCAGTTAGCTGGTTAGTTTTAAATTATTTGCAGTAAGAAACAGGATTCGAATGTTTTGTTTTCATGCAACTTGCTTTTAAAAGACTGTGTTTCATTGGGTATAAGCCTTTAAAAAAATTATCTGTATATCTTCCAATCTCTTGCCTCTGCTGCTAAAATCGTAGCTGATTACAAAAGGAAGACAAGGGGCCAAATTCTCTTTTTTGTTGAAAAACCCTGGGCGTGGGATAATAAAAATTAAACCCCATTGGAAACCATATTTCTTATGGGCATGGATAGAACGCTCAGTTTTTATTTCTGCTTTCTAAATTTCTATTAGAAAATAGCAATTTTCTATTCTTATTTCCATTTTCTGCTTCCTTAATAACAAAAGACAGTGGTATAAATGACGGCCTTCATAAAGTCATCTCTTTAGTGCTTGAAGTCATAAAAAGGTTTTATCTTTATAAATCTATTTGTGACTGGCCGTATATGCTTTGTGGAAGTTATCACCAAGGTTTGTGATTTGGGGGCTTGCCAGAGAGTTTACAGCAGTGATGACTGTTTGGTACAACATATTTTGTAATTAAGACAAGAGAAGGGCCGTGTGGAAATGGAGTCCCTTGCATCACTGGAGGTATTCTTAAATGCCTCTCTCTCAGGCTTCACTGGAAGAGTAAATAGTAGCAGGCAAGGCTACAGTGATCATTGAAATATGAATAAAATCAGCTCATTCCACTCTCTGTATTCCTGTGAGGATTCTTCTTTATTCCAAGGTATTTCCTTGTTACTATAATGCTTTAGGTGACAACTGACATTTTGGTGAATTAATTAGGTGTTATGTTTAAATTTAGAGAAGGTAATGTTTTATTAATGTATTAATGTAGCAAAAGAGGTTGTCTTTTTGGGTTTTTGTTTGTTTGTTTGTTTGTTTTTTGAGAGGGAGTCTCACTCTGTCACCCAGGCTGGAGTGTAGAGTGCAGTGGCATGATCTTGGCTCACTGCAACCTCCACCTCCTGAGTTCAAGCGATTCTCCTGCCTCAGCCTCCTGCGTAGCTGGGATTACAGGCGTGTGCCACCACATCCTGCTAATTTTTGTATTTTTAGTAGAGATGAGGTTTCACTATGTTGGCCAGGCTGGTCTCAAACTCCTGACCTCAGGTTATCCACCCACCTTGGCCTCCCAAAGTGCTGGGATTATAGGCGTGAGCCACCATGCCCGGCCCAGAAGAGGTTTTAAGGCAGAACTTTTGCTGTTTGCCATTTCTACTCAATTGATAATAATAAAGAGGCTTATCTATTACCTGTAGGTATCACCTAGTTGCTTTATTTGTTGGTTGGTAATTGTACTTTATAAATGGGGAGAGATGATGGTTACAAAACAAACAAACAAACAAATAAAAAACATTCTCATGATCTCCAGAGTAAGTTATGGAAGCTCCAAGCTATTATGTCACCTTTCAGTCATCTTTCAAAGTGATTTATCTATGTCCTAACTGAAGGAGTTGCCAGTGAAAGTTTCTGGATGTAAGTCATTTGCCCTTGTAGCAGAAGAAACCATTTGAATGACCCAGTATCCTCTTCATTTTTAGATTTTGTTTGGGTTGTTAAGATAAATGAGGTAATTGTGAACAGTACAGAAATTACCTTTGCTCAGTATTCTCAACTCAGTCATTTGGATTCGCAAGTTTCACCCTAGACAAGAGAATTTTGTAAAGGATTCTTTTTTTTTTTTTTTTTTTTTTTTGACAGAGTCTTATTCTGTCACCCAGGCTGGAGTGCAATGGCGCAATCTCGGCTCACTGCAACTTCCGCCTCCCGGGTTCAAGCGATTCTCCTGCTTCAGCCTTCTGAGTAGCTAGGACTAGCACCAACATGCCTGGCTAACTTTTTGTATTTTTAGTAAAGATGGGGTTTCACCATGTTGGCCAGGCTGGTCTCGAACTCTTGATCTCATGATCTGCCCACCTCGGCCTCCCAAAGTGCTGGAATTACAGTCGTGAGCCACCGTGCCTGGCTTAAAATTTACCCAGCTCCCCCAAATAATAGTATTTTTTTTTAGAAGGAGTTTTGCTCTGTCGCCCAGGCTAGAGTGCAGCGGCACAATCTCAGCTCTCTGCAGCCTCTGCCTCACAGGTTCAAGCGAGTCTCCTACCTGAGCTTCCTCCTGAGTAGCTGGGACTACAGGCACCCACCACCATGCCTGGCTAATTTTTGTATTTTTAGTAGAGACGGGGCTTCACCATGTTGGTCAGGCTGGTCTCGAACTCCTGACCTCGTGATCTGCCCGCCTCAGCCTCCCAAAGTGCTGGGATTACAGGCGTGAGCCACCGCACCCAGCCTAGGATTCTTTTTTAAAAATCCCAAAGGCTCCTAGGTCTGAAAGGGATGGCTTTTGTGAAACATTCAACTGAGAATTAAACTGTAAACAAGTAAGTAGGAAGGGCCCAGTTCCTCTTCTCAGTGGCAAAAGTCCTCCAAGCTCCACATTCCATATTTTTGAACCAAACCACTTGGCAGTATTCCTGGGAATTCTTCAAATTATCATCTGTGAGTGGATCCAGGGCCCAGAAAGCACCTGGGCTACAGGAGGGGCTCAATAAATATTTGTTGAATGAATGGATGGCTGCTGCCTGAAATACTGACCTCTGGGACAAGGAGCTTTGAATATGCCTCTGTAGTGATTTGTATCATTTACCTCTTTATGCTGACTTCCTGTTATGTGAAATTGCTCTACTCTTTCCTAGTTCTTCCATCACAAGTGCTTCCTGAACCACAGACTGGACCAGAATTCTTGGTGATAAGCTTTGGTTTAGCCCAGGGTTTCTTGAGCTCAGCACTATTAACCCTTTGTGCTGTATAAGTGTTTGTTCTAGGGAGCTATCCTGTACATTGTAGGATGTTTAGCAGTATCTCTGACCTCTGCCTATTAGATGTCAGTAGCTTACTACTCTGCCCCCTAAGTTGTAGCAACCACAGTGTCCCATGGGGGGCAGCCTTTAGTTGAGACCCACTCATTTAGGGTAACCCCCAAATTTGTACTGCAATAGAACTCTCTTCTGTTGCCCAGTAATGCTAAACAAGCAGGCCTACCTTACAAATTCCTGACCCTCTCCTTCCTTCACCTTTCTTCCTGGACCACTTTTTAGGTTTTCAGAATGGCCAGATCGAGTAATCATCACCACTGGCAGTGCAAGTGTCTTCTGAAGATTTGAAAGAGCCTGTTCTTTCCGCAGCTGGCATGATTCCACAACCAATCATCATAAATTGACACCCTGTAGGAAGTGCTTTAGAATTCAGGAGACTCTGAACAGTTTCTTTTAATAACTTCCTTTTCTTTCCTACCTTTTGCCCCAGTAGAAGAGAAATGACTGATTAGAATATCTTCTGCTTCCTTTTCCTTTCTCATTTCTCTGGGATGGACACCAATTAGGGAGGAGATGGCTAGAGAAGGGAAGAGGAGAATCAAAGACCAGGAAAAATCTGTATAGTAGATGGCCAGCCCCAGGCATCTGATAGGGTGGGGCAGCTGGTAGCATTTCCACACAGGAATGATTGAAGGAACATATCTTGGAGTTTCCAGATAGAGGCTCTGCTGCAGGATGAAGGAACATCTACGAATACTCCTTTATTTTCATTTATTCATTTAAAACACCTTTTTTCAGCAGTCAGTGTATGTCAGAATAGAGAGAGAAGTGCTGGAAGAGGTAGCTCACTGTCCAGGTGTGCCTTCATCTAGAAATACAGGTCAGCACAAACCTGCATTAGAGCACAGACATTCTAAGGGTGGGCAGGATGTTTCCCTTTCCGAAAGGCTTCCCTAAAGGATGTTTTCAAATAGTGAACTCTTAAATCCTTTTCTGGGTAAAAAGACCCCAAAACATTTTAGGAATAGCTTTTTTGAAGGGGGTCATTCTTATTGCTTAACATGAAGTGCAATTATCATTTGAGTAGATTTTTGCACTATGTTGAGTATCAACTATTATTCACTACAGGTTCTGGTATGTTGAGATTTAAATGCTTTTTTTCAGAATGTGAATGGACTGAGTTTTAAGTCATTTGTAGAATGGAGAGAGGGTCAGTCTTAAAAGACCAACTGTCTCTAGCCCACTCCAGCCCGCCATTGGCAACGTGAACCTGGGACAGGAACATGCAGGTTAATGAACAAATCCCAGCTTATGTGGGTGGAGGTTTTCTAGTTCAAGCCGAAAAAATGTAGGGCACTGAATAACACACCTGGTGACAAGGAAATTGCATGTTTCAGGATTCTCCAGGTTTAAAAGTTGTAAAGGGTTTGTATGAGGTGAGGGGGAAGGGCTCATGGAAAGGCTGTCTTCCTAGTGTCCCTGTTAGTTCACCCTGAACTGTGAGTATATGTTGCTGGCGTAGATACCAGTGCTAAATGGAGCAGTGCCTTATAGTATTATTGAATTCATGGTGAGCAACTTCTGTTTGATCCTCCTAAAATAGTAAAGGTCAGGTCAGCAATTCAAAAATGACCCACTTGTAAGAGATGTATAATTTGGTTGTAAAAGTTTATTCTAGAATGGAGCTTGGCGTATGAAATATGAGATGGAAAAGATTTTAAAAGAAAAGAGTTAGAGGGCTTGAGGGGTGGTGAGTTGAGCATTAGAGCACTGCATTTTTTATTGGGTCAGAGAATTAATTTTATTCCTCAATATGCTAACAATTTAGTAAATAGTTTCTGAGTTTTGATGTAATGAAAATGCAGAACTATTATCTTTTAAGGAAACGAGGTGACCCCAGCCCACTTAGATCATTGCCATGGGGTTATAAACCCTTCGCATCTGCCATGGGTTTAGAAATCCTTTATGCCTATTAATGTGCCTTTATTTTCATTTGTTCATTTAGCAAACTTTTAAAGCATTTACTATGTGCCAGAATACAGAGATAAGTGATGGGAGACACAGTCCTCACCCTAAAAGCTTTCCAACTAGAGCAGGTGAAATCTGAAGTACGCATATGGTGGTGATGGGGAAATGGCCTCACCTCCAGGGAAGTGAAGTCTTCCAGGCTCTAGGGAGACATGAGCAAGGAGAGTTCTCCTTGCTCTTCAGAAGTCCCTCCTGGATCTCATTAAAAAGAGTCTAGTCTAGTCTAAAACTCTCCAGCTTTGAGCCTTGGTCCTTTCCTTAAGCAGCTGGAAACATTCAGGTTAGTTGCATCAAACATAAATCTGCATGCAAATGCACCATTGATGTTTGTTAAGCATTTTACTGTAAGCTGTTAGGGCTGCTCTGGCCCTGCATCCCTGAGGGGTGTCCACTCAGTTTTTTTAATGTCTGGAGGAACAGAGGAAATAGCATTCACATCCCAGCATCATAGCTATATGACAAGTTCACTGCTATGAGCCTCTAGTTTTGCCGCGTGCGGTGGCTCATGCCTGTAATCCCAATGCTTTGGGAGGCCAAGGCGGGTGGATCACGAGGTCAGGAGTTCAATAGCAGCCTGGCCAAGATGGTGAAACCCCGTCTCTACTAAAAATACAAAAATTAGACTGGCGTGGTGGTGGGCACCTGTAATCCCAGCTTCTCAGGAGGCTGAGGCAGAGAATTGCTTGAATCCGGGAGGCGGAGGTTGCAGTGAGCTGAGATCGTGCCACTGCACTCCAGCCTGAGCGACAGAGTGAGAATCCATCTCAAAAAAAAAAAAAAGAAAAGGAGATAATAAAACTACTTTCTAGGATTGTCGTGAAGATTAAATGAAATACAGTAGTCCCGCTTTATCGGAGGGAGAATGCATTCCAGGCCCCCCAGTGGATACTGTGGATAGTACTGAACCCAATATACACTATTTTTTCTTATATAGTAGTGAGCAGGTGGCGTACACAGCGTGGATACGCTGGACAAAGGGATGATTCACATCCTGGGTGGGATGAAGTGGGAAGGTTCAAGATTTCTTCATGCAACTCAAAATGGCACACAATTCAAAACTTGTGATATGTTTGTTTCTGGAATTTTCCTTTTAATATTTTCAGACCATAGTTAACCAAGGATAAGTGAAACCATGGGAAGCAAAACCATGGAAAAGGGAGGACTCTTCCAATGTCTGTACAGCTGGCATCTATTAATGCACATTTATATCCATTTAGCAAATCTTTTGAGCATTTACTTTCTGCCAGAATGCAGAGATTAGTGATGGCAGACAGTCCTTGCCCTAAAAGCTTACTTGCTGGAGTAGGTAAAATCTGAAGTGCTTATGTGGTGTGATAACGATCAGTTTGCAGTGCCTGGAGAGCCCTTTCTCATATCAGTGAGTTCATTCTTCAGCTGGAGGAGTCATTCACAACAGAAATAGAGGGGAGGTTTGCATTCCAAGCGAAGGGGCAACATATGCACGGGAATGTAGTCAGCTATTGCTAGATGGTAATTCCACTTGATTGGAACGCCATGGGGCAGGAACATCATGGGGCATGTATGAAGTTGGACTTGTGAGCAGAAACAGACCACAGTACATTACAGTACCAGTCATCTGATGCCTGTCACCTTCCTCATCCAGGTCCCAGCCTAAGTGTCACCTCCTCCCAAGAGCCTTTACTGATTACAGGAGGTGCTCTTGCATCTCCTATAGTGTTGTCACTTCTTTTACATAGTCATGACTAGTTTAAGAATGTGGCTGAAGCTCTTGCAGATAGAAAGCTCTCTAGGAGCAGGGCTTGTTATTGTGTCTCCACCCCTCACTGTGGTCTCGGCACATAGAACTCTGGTGGTTCTTCCACAGTGCACAGAGTATCTCAATCAATAAACATTTGTTAAATGTACTTATTAAAGGCCTAAGTGGCCGTTTCCTCATGCACATACACAAATGGCTCCTAAGTAAGCATCTACATTTCTGTAGTATCTTCCAGAATTATCCTGCATAGAAACACTTCTAATTGCATTCCTCTGTCAAGAAATGGGACTCCCGTTGCTGGTTCTCTTCAGTCTTCACTTTAACCCTGCTAAAAACACTGACAAGTAATCACACTCCTAGAACTTACATTATCCAGTCTTATGTTGGGGTGTTCTGTCCAGTTTTGATAACTTTAAAAATGATATGGAAAAAATGAACAGGGCCCAGGGAAATAAAGAAAATGTATTGATGGAATCAAATATGTGTTCTACAGGCAAGGTTAAAGGATTAGGGGAGGAAGAAATTAGGGAAGAATGTGACATGTCTTCATGAGAACCATCAGAGCAGGCACCTTTGGAATGGCTTCCTAGCTCAAGACCCCTTAACTGCCCTGCACTACATCCTCTGTTTGGGCCCTTAGCAGCCAGACTGACATCATCTTCCTCCTGGGCAGTGTAGATTAGACCAGGGGTAGACTCCTGATCCATGCTAACTCACTCAGCTCCTCTCTCCTCCAATTCGAGATGAACACCAGAAAGTTGGGGTCTAGTCTGACAGAGCAGTCTATTGAGTGGAGGGGGCTAGTCTGTCTCCCATAAGGGTAGAGAGGCAGAGAAAGCTAGTCTACATAAAAGAAGGCAGCGGCAGGTGTGTCAAGTAACCCAGAGAGAGCAGTGGTGGTTTCCAGGACTCCATGCTGGGGCCTGTTTCCCTCCTACATCAATGTCTTGCTGCAGCTCCTCCTCCAAGCCCCTGAGACACCACTGTTGCAAAGCAACAGCCTTTTTCCTGCTAAGTGAGCAGAAACCAGGTTCTGTTGTGTGCAACTACAGGCTCCTTTCTGGATAGGATTTCAGAGCCATTTCCATTCAAACTCATGCATGACAAAATAAGGATCTACATACCGATGAAGTTTCAACTGGAAATACAAAATCACTTTCTGACTACTAAGATCATAAAGAAGGTCAGGAAGCCTCAGTCACTGGAGAGATTCACAAAGATGTGGACACCCAGTCACTTGAGCTGGATTAAGTACTTACTTGTCCCATAGCAGGAGGATGAACAATATTTCTCTTTTTTTGTACATGATGTCTTTTGGTTCAAAGCAGTGGTGAATGTGCATTGATTAATAGAGCAGGGAACCAGTTTTGTTTCATTATCTTACCGCACAGCCTAGAAAGGGACTTGTGCAGTTAGGAACCTGGTAAATTCTTCTGGTGGATAATGGTGGCAAGCACTGAAACAATTGCCTAGGACATGGGCACAGATTTTTCTTTCATGCAGCTTAATTTATGACAGCATTTGAGATTGGAGGAAACGAATTGCTCTCCTCAGGTGATTTGCAGTGTTAAAGGCTAGAGGTTGTTTTGGACTCCTCAGACAGAGATATTCAGTGCAACTGCTCAGAACACTTTTCTGGTTTTGACAAATGTTTTCTGTGACATTCAAATTTTCTCCTTGTCAATCTGCTATGTACCATTTCCAATACTTGACTAGATCAGGATCTATCAGGAAACTATTTTTATCCTTCTTCACCATCTGCTTGTAACAATGTACTGTTATAAAAATTCAGGTCTATCCTCAAAGTTTTATTCAAAAGGGTCAGAAGAAAAGTGTTTCTTAGTGTATGTCAATTTTGCTACCTTACTTTTCAGAAATTGAGTCAGCTCATTTTTGATGAATGTATATTAAGATGTCCTGTTCTTAGCCAGCAATGGTGGTGCACGCGTGTAGTCCCAGCTACTCTGGAGGCTGAGGTGGGAGGATCGCTTGAGTCCAGGATCTCAAGACTGCAGTGATGTATGTATGATCGCACCACTGCATTCCAGCCTGGGTGACAGAGCAAATTCTTCTTTAAAAAAAAAAAAAGTCCCTTTCTTCTAAAAAAAAAAAAAAAAAGGAATAGAATGATGATGGTAGGTGTATTAGTCTGTTTCACGCTGCTAATAAAGACATATCTGAGATTGGGAAATTTACAAAAGAAAGAGGTTTAATTGGACTTGCAGTTCCACGTGGCTGGGGAAGCCTCACAATCATGGTGGAAGGCAAGGAGGAGCAAGTCACGTCTTACATGGATGGCTGCAGGCAAAGAGAGAGAGAGAGCTTGTTCAGGGGAACTCCTCTTTTTAAAACCATCAGATCTTGTGAGACTTACTATCATGAGAACAACATGGGAAAGACCTGCCTCCATGATTCGTTATCTCCCACCAGGTACCTCCCACAACATGTGGGAGTTCAAGATGAGATTTGGGTGAGGACACAGCCAAACCAGATTGGTAGGTATGGGACAGTTCAGTTTTGTGCAGCATTCTGTTCATGCTGTGCACGTGTGGGAGTTTAATAAACATTTTCCATGGCAAAAGTTCATTACACTGGTGTGAGTACCAAGGAAGAACTGAAGTCCCTTCCTATATACTTTCTTTTCTTTAAATAATTGGCCAGATAAATAGTTTGAAGACTTTTAAATGCCATATTCCAGAACAACTAATTTCAAAGGTTTATTCAAACACTTTTACTTTAAGTTGACATTTTGTTTTATTAACTATTAAATGTAAAAGTCTTTCATTTACTTATTTATTTATTTTTATTTTTAGAGGCAAGGCCTTGCTCTGTTGCCCAGCCTGGAGTGCAGTGGCACAATCATTGCTCACTGCAGCCTCTAACTCCTGGGCTCAAGCAATCCTCCTGCCTCAGCCTCTTGAGTAGCTGGGACTATAGGCTTGCACCACCACATCTAGCTAACTTTTTAAAAAACCTTTGTACAGACCAGGGCCTCACTATGTTGCCCATGCTTATCTCAGACTCCTGGCCTCAAGCAGTCCTCTCACTTTAGCCTTCCGAAGTATAAACTTCTTTTATAGGTTTATCTGATTTAGCAGTGGGTACGATTTCAAAGTTACATGTAAATAAAGTATATGTAATTACAATTAATTGTAAAAATCCTCAGAAAACATAGTACTGGTGTATAAGAAAATGTGTTTGTTCTGTCTGCAACTGACATTGTATCTGGTGATTGTCTCTCAATACATTGGAGAGTTCCTATGTGGTGGCTGGAAGGTGGAAGAAGGAATATTTTTCAACAGGACACACCACCACCATGTGGTCCCTCTTGAGAAGCCCATGGATGAGGCCTAGGCTTCAGAAAATCACTACATGAAATTTCAGACACTATTCATGGAGGAATTCATTTGTGAATGGGTTGGAAGCAGATGAAACAAAGGAACCAACTGTTGAATGTAAATTCATTTATTTGTTAATCTATTTATTCAGTGATTCATTCATTCCTTCTTCATTCAGTCATCAAATAATCCATGACCTCTAAAACACAGTAAATGTATTAGCTCCTCAGGGAAGTATATACTAAATATATGGTATGGTTGTTATTTCCTAGAAAATAACAGTGGGATTACAAGACATACACAACTCGATCCATCAGTTGGATTGGATTGGCTCCATGCCATACTTTCTTTGTCTTGGAGCCCTCTCACAGGTGCAGTAAATGTCTCTTTTTGCTCCTTCTCTAAATATCTTGGGAGTATTTTCAACCAACAATGACCAGCCTTAAACTAAACTCTATATTGTGTAGATAATTTTGCATAATATTTTATTGTAGGGCACCATAAACAGCTTCTTAGCTACAGGGGGAGATACTTCAGGAAACTTCTTTTTCTCTTCCTTTGGAAACTTGAGCTCTGCTGCTGTAATCAGAGTTCTAATTTGTTCATTTGGTGTATCCCAGTCATTAAACATTTTTTTTCTCTTTCATGAAATCACTCAACAATGAAGATTTTTGACTGGGTTGATGAGATCAAGCTACTAAACCAGCACATTTCTTCTCTAATGTTTTATGCTGCCAGCATTCTCTTTCTTTCCAGCTCTAAAAAAGCTAGCCTGAGACATTTTTCTTCCTCTAACTAGAGGCCTAGCAGAACTAACATGAACTAGAATTTAAAGGAGCTGGGATATGCTCCCAGCTCTACCTTTTCTCTCTCACACTACTGTACGTTATGTTTGTAGAGTTTCTCCAATTCCTTTAGGAGAAAATTACCAAGTTCATAGAAATGATCTTTTAAAGCTGTTTTCTTGGCTGTTCCACTTCACAGTAATAGCACTATCCAATTCATATAGATGTGAATGGAGTGATGTTTCTAAGCGGAGTCTCTACTTTTATACACTAATAAAAACCAAAATGCCCTTGTGAATGTGACTGTTACTTTACATAATGTCGAGAACAGTAAGATCTGGAGTTTTATTCAGCAATTCCATGCTTGAGTTGATCCTGGAATCACTTCCCACAGTGGATACATGTAAGACTCAGGGATTTGGCTTAGCTGAAATACAGGGGAAGGTTGGGTTGTTAAAGGATTATCCCTCCTGCTCCTCTCTTCCTGACTTGCTTGCTTCTGATCTTGATCCCCACCTTTTCTTTGTGCTGAGCACATGGAAGTCTGAGTCCCAAAGGGAAGGCTGTGCCTCTTTGGAACAGATGACTCCTAATGGTCAGCAGGTGGTCTGAGGTAACTTGAATACCCAGGGCCATGCCCTGGATTTCTCAATGGTTTTTAGGCTGATGTGGCTTCTTTGTAGGGAGGGAGGTAGCTTAGGCTGCCAGAATCTCTTGGCCACCTGTGCCTGATAAGACGGCTGTGTGTGATAACAGTTATCTTCTGGTGGCTTGGATCTCTTGTCCCGAGACCTCAGCAGTGCACTGGGACTGCCTTATTGTCTATGTGGAGGTGTCTGTGTGATTTTGGGGGAAACATAGCTATAAAAGACATTTTGGAGTCAGTTGGGAAAATTTGAAGGTCTATTGCTTATTAAATTATTGTATGGGGGCCAGGCACTGTGGCTCACGCCTGTAATCCCAGCACTTTGGCCAGGAGTTTGAGACCAGCCTGGCCAATATGGCAAAACCCTGTCCTACTAAAAATACAAAAATTAGCCAGGTGTAGTGGCGGGCACGCACCTGTAATCCCAGCTACCTGGGAGGCTGAGGCAGGAGAAGTGCTTGAGCCTGGGAGGCGGAGGTTGCAGTGAGCCAAGATCACACCATTGCACTCCAGCCTGGGTGACAAGAGTGAGACTCCGTCTCTCTCTCTCTTTCTCTCTCTTTCTCTCTCTCTCTCTCTATATATATATATATTTGTGTGTGTGTGTGTGTTTATTTCTTGTGCTTAATAGTACCAGTGTGGTTATAGAAGGTCCTTTTTCTTAACAGATGCTGAGATATTGTCATTTTGTCTGTAATGTACTTTAAGTAATTCAACAAAAGTACACACAGATACATCAAATGACAGATGAATAAAATGTGGCCAAATTTTAATATTTGATGAATCTAAATATATATATGTTCATGGGACCATTTTTTCAACCTTTCTGTAAATGTGAACATTTTCAAAATAAAAAATGTCATTGCTTCAGCCAATGGCCTTGCGTAATTCAGGCTTGAAAGGGAAATACTTTGCCTATGTACTTCAGTTATTACAAAATAAGTTAGCCAGAACAGGGAGAATGGTGTGAATTTTGGCAAGTTGTCCTGAGGGAAGGTGGAAATTCTTTGTGACAAAGGGCAGCACTTGTCGTTACTGGCTTCAGCCACACTCAGCGCCATCTTCCAGATAGAACTGTGCCTAGGACAGAGTCCACCTTAGTTGCAACCCCCCAACCTCTGGCCACATCACTGTCCCTCAGATATGCTCATTGGTGTGTGGTGACCAATAAACATGCTTGTCTCAGGCTCCAGAATTATTTTGATAAAGGAAGTCTATTTTTTCAGAGATTTAGACTTCTAGTTCATTTCTTTAAATGGTCTAATGTTGCACCCTAAAAATAAACATATGTCCCGATTTGGGGACCACTTGCCTTACCCAGGAGTGGGCAGGTAGCGTAGAAACTTAGTCTGCAAAATAGACGGTTTTTAAAGGACTCATTGGCCTGTAGTGCAGATTGCATTTCGTGTACTTGGTCTTCTGAATGCTGGTGTCTTATCTTCCTATTATATTTTGCATCTTTCCCAACCAATTTTCATTTATGCTCAGGCGTTTTGTCCTTCCCCCCGGCTACCAAGACTTAGGGTGAGGTCGCAGGCGGGGGTTGGTGTGGGGACGGGGAAGCCTTTTTGAGGGCTTCTCTGGAGGAAGTTGCTCTATCACTGCTCCCTGGAGAAGGATGGGGTTGTGGCAAGAGAGAAAGAATCAAACAGGCTTCTCGGTCTCCTTCCTCACTCTGTACTCCGGCCTCAGACCACTGAGGATTTCCATTTGCTTTTCGCTGCTTAGAACCCTTGGTAGGATTCACCTCATGGGTGAGTCATCTCTAGGAGGGTGTTGTTATGCTGTTTGCGGATAGAGAGAGACCTGAAGTTACAGAGTAATGAAGAGATTACACAAGAGTTCAATCAGAAATAATACTGCTTTTGTCTCAAGGTGAATATATGAGAATTGGAGGCAATATTGTAAGTTACGGGGTTACCCTTATTAAAAAGGGGAAGATCTGCTTCTTAAGAATAAGAAAAAGGGAGGTCACAGAAAAAGCAGAAATGCTATAGTATTAAAGAGCAAGTATTCATTATTCTGGGAGTGGGAGCAATTGATTGGTTTCAGAATGAAATATGCACAAGGTCGGAGAAAGGAGTATTGAGTGGAAGGCAAGAGTGGAGTTTGAATTTCAAATAGTGTTTGTGAGAGGAAGCCTGTGTGATCATGCTAACCGTGAAGGAGGAGAGATGATGACTACTCATAAAGCTGCCATGAGCATGTCTGCAGTTGTGTGAAATGCATGGAAGCACTCATTTCTGCATACACACCCAGGAGTGGGATGTCAGGGTTGTAGTGTCCTGACGGACAAACTCTAAGGTGAGCACCAGGTACCCCCTCTGGTGTTCATACCCTTGAATAATCATCTCCCCTTGAGTGTGGGTGGGACCTGTGACTAACTTCTAAGCAAAAGTATATGGCACATAGTGGGATATCAATTATGGAATTGCGTTATGTTACATGAGATTCCGTCTTGCTAGCAAATTCACTTCAGAACTTCTCTCTCCCTCTCTTCAGCCTTGATGAAACAATGGCCATGTTGGGAGGCCCATATGGCAAAGGATGGCAGGTGGCCTTTAAGAGTTGAAGGCAGCCTCTGACCAAGAGCTAGCAAAAAAAAAAAGCTCTCAGTCCTACAACCACAGTCAACAATGCTGTAGGCAGAAAAACAAATCCTTCCCTGATTGAGCCCCTGGATGGAGCAGCCCTGGCTGCTTTCTTGATGTCAGCTTTGTGATACCCTAAACAGAGGGCCAGCTAAGCTGTACCCAGATCCCTGATTCACAGAAACTGTGAGATAACACATGTGTCTTGTTGGGTTTGTGATAATTTGGTACATAGCAATGTATCACTAATAGAAGACAAATAGAATTCAGAGAAGCAGAACCACAAGACATATATAACTCCCTTAACCAAAATAGACTTTCAAAGGAAATCAGTAAATTCTCAAAAATAACATTGTATAATGGAACACTATGTAATTTTTTAATAGACTACTTTTCAGAGCTCTTTTAAGTTCATAGTAAAATTGAGCAGAAAGTACAGAGATTTCTCATATCCACCCCACCCTGACATGTGCATAGTACTCCCTCATCTTTAACATCACCCACTAGACGGGTCCATATGTTACGACTGATGAGCCTGTACTGACACATCATTATCACCCAGAGTCCATAGTTTACACCAGGGCTCACTCTTGGTGGCACACATTCTATGGGTTTCTACAAATATCTAATGACATGTATCCACTATTACAGTATTATACCGAATAGTTTCACTGCCCTAAAAAATCCTCCATGCTCTGCCTATTCATCCCTCCCTCCCCTCAAACCCTCTCTGGCAATCACTAATCTTTTTCCATAGCATTGCCTTTTCTGGAATGTTAGGTAGTTGAAGTCACATAGTAGGCAGCTTTTTCTTTTTTTTTTTTAATTATACTGTAAGTTTCAGGATACATGTGCACAACGTGCAGGTATGTTACATATGTATACATGTGCTATATTGGTGTGCTGCACCCATTAACTCATCATTTACATTAGGTATTTCTCCTAATGCTATCCCTCCCCCCTCCCCCCACCCCACAACAAGCCCTGGTGTGTGATGTTTCCGACCCAGTGTCCAAGTGTCCATTGTTCAATTCCCAACTGTGAGTGAGAACATGTGGTGTTTGGTTTTCTGTCCTTGTGATAGGTTGCTGAGAATGATGGTTTCCAGCTTCATCCATGTCCCTACAAAGGACATGAACTCATCCTTTTTTATGGCTGCATAGTATTCCATGGTGTATATGTGCCAAATTTTCTTAATCCAGTCTATCATTGATGGACATTTGGGATGGTTCCAAGTCTTTGCTATTGTGAATAGTGCCGCAATAAACATACGTGTGCATGTGTCTTTATAGCAGCATGATTTATAATCCTTTGGGTATATACCAAGTAATGGTCTGGCTGGATCAAATGGTATTTCTAGTTCTAGATCCCTGAGGAATTTCCACCTGTCTTCCACAATGGTTGAAGTAGTTTACAGTCCCACCAACAGTGTAAAAGTGTTCCTATTTCTCCACATCCTCTCCAGCACCTGTTGTGTCCTGACTTTTTAATGATCACCATTCTAACTGGTGTGAGATGGTATCTCATTGTGGTTTTGATTTGCATTTCTCTGATGGCCAGTGATGGTGAACATTTTTTTATGTGTATGTTGGCTGCATAAATGTCTTCTTTTGAGAAGTGTCTGTTCATATCCTTTGCCCACTTTTTGATGGCTTTTTGTTTTTTCTTGTAAATTTGTTTAAGTTCTTTGTAGATTCTGGATATTAGCCCTTTGTCAGATGGGTAGATTGCAAAAACTTTCTCCCATTCTGTAGGTTACCTCTTCACTCTGATGGTAGTTCCTTCTGCTGTGCAGAAACTCTTTAGTTTAATTAGATCCCATTTGTCAATTTTAGCTTTTGTTGCCATTGCCTTTGGTGTTTTAGGCATGAAGTCCTTGCCCATGCCTATAACCTGAATGGTATTGCCTAGGTTTTCTTCTAGGGTTTTTATAGTTTTAGGTCTAACATTTAAGTCTTTAGTCAATCTTGAATTAATTTTTGTATAAGGTGTAAGGAAGGGATCCAGTTTCAGCTTTCTACATATGGCTAGCCAGTTTTCCCAGCACCATTTATTAAACAGGGAATCCTTTCCCCATTTCTTGTTTTTGTCAGGTTTTTCAAAGATCAGATGATTGTAGATGTGTGGTATTATCTCTGAGGGCTCTGTTATGTTCCATTGGTCTATATCTGTGTTTTGGTACCAATACCATGCTGTTCTGGTTACTGTAGCCTTGTAGTATAGTTTGAAGTCAGGTAGCGTGATGCCTCCAGATTTGTTCTTTTGACTTAGGATTGTCTTGGCAATGCAGGCTCCTTTTTGGTTCCATATGAACTTTAAAGTAGTTTTTTCCAATTCTGTGAAGAAAGTCATTGGTAGCTTGATGGGGATGGCATTGAAACTACAAATTACCTTGGGCAGTATGGCCATTTTCACGATATTGATTCTTCCTATCCATGGGCATGGAATGTTCTTCCATTTGTTTGTGTCCTCTTTTATTTCATTGAGCAGTGCTTTGTAGTTCTCCTTGAAGAGGCCCTTCAGGTCCCTTTTAAGTTGGATTCCTAAGTATTTTACTCTCTTTGAAGCAATGTGAATGGGAGTTCACTGATGATTTGGGTCTCTGTTTGCCTGTTATTGGTGTATAAGAATGCTTGTGATTTTTGCACATTGATTTTGTATCCTGAGACTTTGCTGAAGTTGCTTATCAGCTTAAGGAGATTTTGGGCTGAGATGATGAGGTTTTCTAAATATACAATCATGTCATCTGCAAACAGGAACAATTTGACTTCCTCTTTTCCTAATTGAATACCCTTTATTTCTTTTTCCTGCCTGATTGCCCTGGCCAGAACTTCCAGCACTATGTTAAAAAGGAGTGATGAGAGAGGGCATCCCTGTCCTGTGCCAGTTTTCAAAGGGAATGCTTCCAGTTTTTGCCGATTTAGTATGATATTGTCTGTGGGTTTGTCATAAATAGCTCTTATTATTTTGAGATACCTTCCATCAATACCTAGTTTATTGAGAGTTTTTAGCATGAAGGGCTGTTGAATTTTGTTGAAGGCCTTTTCTGCGTCTATTGAAATAATCATGTGGTTTTTGTCGATGGTTCTGTTAAAGTGATGGATTACGTTTATTGATTTGTGTATGTTGAACAAGCCTTGCATCCCAGGGATGAAGCCAACTTGATCATGGTGGATAAGCTTTTTGATGTGCTGCTGGATTTGGTTTGCCAGTATTTTACTGAGGATTTTTGCATCAATGTTCATCAGGAATATTGGTCTAAAATTCTCTTTTTTAGTTGCGTCTCTGCCAGGCTTTGGTATCAGGATGATGCTGACCTCATAAAATCATTTATGGAAGATTCCCTTTTTTTCTATTGATTGGAATAGTTTTAGAAGGAATGGTACCAGCTCCTCTTTGTAACTCTGGTAGAATTCGGCTGTGAATCTGTCTGGTCCTGGAGTTTTTTTTGGTTACTATGCTATTAATTATTGCCTCAATTTCAGAGCCTGTTATTGGTCTATTCAGGGATTCAACTTCTTCCTGGTTTAGTCTTGGGAAGGTGTATGTGTCCAGGAATTTATCAATTTGTTGTAGATTTTCTAGTTTATTTGCGTAGAGGTGTTTATACTATTCTCTGATGGTAGTTTGTATTTCTGTGGGATCGGTGGTGATATTCCCTTTATCATTTTTTATTGCATCTATTTGATTCTTCTTTATTATTCTTGCTAGTGGTCTATCAATTTTGTTGATCCTTTCAAAAATCCAGCTCTTGGATTCATTAATTTTTTGAAGGGTTTTTTGTGTCTCTGTTTCCTTCAGTTCTGCTCTGATCTTAGTTATTTGTTGCCTTCTAGTAGCTTTTGAATGTGTTTGCTCTTGCTTCTCTAGTTCTTTTAATTGTGATGTTACGGTGTCGATTTTAGGTCTTTCCTGCTTTCTCTTGTGGACATTTAGTGCTATAAATTTCCCTCTACACACTGCTTTACATGTGTTCCAGAGATTCTGGTATGTTGTGTCTTTGTTCTCATTGGTTTCAAAGAACATCTTTATTTCTGCCTTCATTTCGTTATTTACTCAGTAGTCATTCAGGAGCAGGTTGTTCAGTTTCCGTGTAGTTGTGCAGTTTTGAGTCAGTTTCTTAATCCTGAGTTCAAATTTGATTGCACTGTGGTCTGAGAGACAGTTTGTTATAATTTCTGTTCTTTTACATTTGCTGAGGAGTGCTTTACTTCCAACTATGTGGTCAATTTTGGAATAAGTGCGATGTGGTGCTGAGAAGAATGTATATTCTGTTGATTTGGGGTGCAGAGTTCTGTAGATGTCTATTAGGTCTGCTTGGTGCAGAGCTGAGTTCAAGTCCTGGATATCCTTCTTAACTTTCTGTCTCATTGATCTGTCCAATGTTGACAGTGGGGTGTTAAAGTCTCCCATTATTATTGTGTGGGAGTCTAAGTCTCTTTGTAGGTCTCTAAGGACTTGCTTTATGAATCTGGGTGCTCCTGTATTGGGTGCATATATATTTATAATAGTTAGCTCTTCTTGTTGAATTGATCCCTTTACCATTATGTAATGGCCTTCTTTGTCTCTTTTGATCTTTGTTGGTTTCAAGTGTGTTTTATCAGAGACTAGGATTGCAACCCCTGCTTTTTTTTTGTTTTCCATTTGCTTGGTAGATCTTCCTCCATCCCTTTATTTTGAGCCTATGTGTGTCTCTGTATGTGAGATGGGTCTCCTGAATACAGCACACTGATAGGTCTTGACTCTTTATCCAGTTTGCCAGTCTGTGTCTTTTAATTGGAGCATTTAGCCCATTTACATTTAAGGTTAATATTGTTATGTGTGAATTTGATCCTGTCATTATGATGTTAGCTGGTTATTTTGCTCATTACTTGATGCAGTTTCTTCCTAGCATCGATGGTCTTTACAATTTGGCATGTTTTTGTGGTGGCTGGTACTGGTGGTTTCTTTCCACATTTAGTGCTTTCTTCGGGATCTCTTGTAAGGCCTGGTGGTGACAAAATCTCTCAGCATTTGCTTGTCTGTAAAGGATTTTATTTCTCCTTCACTTATGAAGCTTAGTTTGGCTGGATATGAAATTGCGGGTTGAAAATTCTTTACTTTCAGAATGTTGAGTATTGGCCCCCACTCTCTTCTGGCTTGTAGAGTTTTGCCAGGAGATCCACTGTTAGTCTGATGGGCTTCCCTTTGTGGGTAACCCGACCTTTCTCTCTGGCTGCCCTTAACATTTTTTCCTTCATTTCAACCTTGATGAATCTGACAGTTATGTGTCTTGGGATTGCTCTTCTCAAGCAGTATCTTTGTGGCATTCTCTGTATTTCCTGAATTTGAATGTTGGCCTGCCTTGCTAGGTTGGGGAAGTTTTCCTGGATAACATCCTGCAGAGTGTTTTCCACCTTGGTTCCATTCTCCCTGTCACTTTCTGTTACCCCAATCAGACGTAACTTTGGTCTTTTCACATAGTCTCATATTTCTTGGAGGCTTTGTTCATTTCTTTTTACTCTTTTTTCTGTAAACTTCTCTTCTCGCTTCATTTTATTTATTTGATCTTCAATCACTGATACCTTTCTTCCACTTGATCGAATCGGCTACTGAAGCTTTTCCATGTGTCACATAGTTCTCATGCCATAGTTTTCATTTCCATCAGGTCATTTAAGGTCTTCTCTATGCTGTTTATTCTAGTTAGCCATTCATCTAATCTTTTCTCAAGGTTTTTAGCTTCTTTGAGTTGAGTTCCTACATCCTCCTTTAGCTCAGAGAAGTTTGTTATTACTGATCTTCTGAAGCCTACTTCTGTCAACTCATCAAAGTCATTTTCCGTCCAGCTTTGTTCCGTTGCTGGCAAGGAGGTGTGTTCCTTTGAAGGAGAAGAGGTGCTCTGATTTTTAGAATTTTCAGCTTTTCTTCTCTGGTTTCTCCGCATCTTTGTGGTTTTATCTACCTTTGGTCTTTGATGATGGTGACCTACAGATGGGGTTTTGGTGTGGATGTCCTTTTTGTTGATGTTGATGCTATTCCTTTCTGTTTGTTAGTTTTCCTTCTAACAGTCAGGACCTTCAGTTGCAGGTGTGTTGGAGTTTGCTGGAGGTCCACTCCAGACCCTGTTTGCCTGGGTATCACCAGCAGAGGCTGAAGAACAGCAAATATTGCAGAACAGCAAATGTTGCTGGTAGGCAGCTTTTTCAAATTGGCTTCTTTCACTTAGTAACATGTACTTAAGTTTCCTGCACATCTTTTCATAGCTTGATAGTTCATTTCTTTTCAGCATTGAATAGCATTGTATTGTCTAGCTGTATCACAGTTTATTCATCCATTTACCACTGGAAGACATCATGATTACTGCTGTGTTTTGGTAATTATGAATAAAGCTTCTGTAAACAAACATGTGTAGATTTTGTGTGAACATAAGATTTCAACTCCTTTGGGTAAATGTTAAAGAGTTAGATTGCTGGATTGATCTCTGTAATTTCTGATATATAAGTAGGAATGAGCTTAACTCATTGAGTAATATTTATTTCCATAAGAAAATTTTTACATTTGTGTCATCTAATTTACTTCAAAATGGTTTTTCAGAATTTATACCTATAACAACAAAAAAACCCAATAAGATTGATGCTAAACTCTCTCATTCTAGCAGTAATACTCATGTATGGGCATGTGAACTACCTAAAAAAATTTCCATCCATTTTACTAAGAGATGCATTCTAATAATTTTATGTTAAATAATTATCAAACTTGTGAGATGTTTACATAATTTTCATTTAAAGTACTAATAAAAACTGAAATTGTAACCCAATTCAGAAGACATTTTTGAACACTAAAATACTTATGGACACAGAAAATTAAATAACTGAATTTCCATTCTTATACTTAATTTTTGTCTCCCAGAGTATGATCTATGTCCATGATGCTTCACAGATAAATATATAAGGGAGAAAATGGAATGGTATAAAATTGCTTGCTGCTAAAGAAAATTATTATTTATGTATTTTAAAATAGATTATTATTGGTATCAAATAACTATGGTAGTTAGATTCCTTAAATAGATATAAAAAGTAATGTAGTGGCTTTATTTTAAAATATTAATATTTATAAATTCTGAAAATCGTATCTTATAACTTTCAAATTTATTATGGAAAAGATTCAGAATGAATGAAAACATTCACACATTATACATTGTTTTTCAGAAGTCTTTTATGGAGGGTACAGAAGCCAAAATGTTTGAAGACCTCTGATAAACCCTTCCAACTTCCCTGTTCTTGGCACTGTAAATTTTCTGCATAAGCCCTAGCCCTCTGCTTCCTCACATGTTGCCAGCATTAAACAGTGGGCAGCAGCAATCATGGAAGTCAAGTCGACCCATAGTGAGCGAATTTTCTGGTAAAGCCAAGGAGAAATGGGATAATTTTCTGAGCACTGAGGTCACACTATGGGTTCTGTAAGAGGTAATTTATCAAATAGTTTTTTAGAAGAAACGTCAGCACACCACTGAGTGAGTCACTGTCTCTCCCTTTCCTTTACTCACAAATAATAATAATAATTGGAACCTGCAGTTTTACACATAGCCTAAATCTACTGAGAGAGAATATAGTAGAGTGATTAAGATGATGGACTTAATTAGTCATTGCTGAGTTTGAATCCCGCTACCTACTTACTGCCTGGGCTCTGGGGAAACTAGTCAGCCTCTCTGAACCTACTTTTCCTTTTCTGTAAAATGACAGTTCCAGTTCAGATAGTTGTTGAAAATATTTTGAGATAATGCATCCAAAGGGCTGAATACAATCCTGGTGTTTGGAAGGTGGCTAGTTAGTGACAGCTTTGGTTAATATTAGATTATTATTGTTGAAAGTCTTGACTTACAAAAGGAATCTTATGAAAGGGGTTCATTATAGGGTCCTTTCAAAAGGAGAGCTTCTCTAATATATTTGAAATATAATTTGACTTCCTAAAATAATGCAGGGTAGTAAGTAGTATCAGTGAGCTGTTACTTTGTAATGCTTCCTGGCAACTTACCTTGATCTGATCTGTATGCCTTACATGTATTGAAACATGGCTATGCACTCCATGAATATGTACAAGTCTGATTTGTTAATTTAAAAAATTAAATTAAATTTAAATACAGTCTTAGTGGCTTAAAGCAATAGTACAAACATTTAAAGCCTGCGTTCTTCTCATGTCTGTTAATATGTAATACATTTGGCCAAAATAAGTCACATGGTCAACCCCAAGTCAAAGGGCAAGGCAGTACTCTGTCTACCATGAAACCATGGCAATGTGCAGATATATAGTGAGGAGCAAAGATTTGGCCCAATAATACAATCTACCACAAGGGTAGATAAACAGCATTAGCCCTTAGGACACACCTGAATTCTAGTTTTGGGGCTGCCAGTTCCATTGGTGTCATATACCAAGTCTCTTATCCAGCTTGACCAACATTACCTTTTATGTTCAATTAAGGGATTCGGCAAGATTAGATCCTGAATCTCTTCCAGCACTAAACTTTTAATGCGTCTAAGATTTATTTACAATGTCTTAGGAAATGTACTACTCTGTAAGTGAGAGTTATTGAGAAAAGTAGCCTAATCTGACCTCTTCACTTTGTAGTGGAAAAAGCCCACTACTTTACCCTGATCCTAAATCACTGGAAATGGACACACATAATAAAATAGTTCCTTTTCTTCTTACCACTCTTTTTCCTTTTCATTTCTTTAAGTACATTGACTAAAAATATATTGACGAAATCTCTTTGGATTAGTTATGTTTAACACTACGACATGGTGGATTGAGTGTTTGCATTTCAAAGCTTTGGAAATGAGAGGAATAACCACTTGGATTTCTAATGCAACCCTTAAAGAGCCTGAGAATTTCTGTTGGCCCCAGGAGCACTTGGTTCTGGGGTAGCATTTTCCAGAGAGCAGAGGAAACAGAAGAAGCAACCAAGAGACCACTCTGGTTTTCACTGGTTTGTTTAATTATGACAACTACAGGGGTTAGAATAAGTTTCTTGTAAAGGATGTTGCACCACTGTTGAAACCATTTCAAAGCTCACTGGGATCTTTGTGGAGAGTAGCTCGCTAGAGATAGAGCAGATGCAATCAATCTGGCTGAGACCTATTCCTGGAGGTGAGGAAGATGGCAGAAATAGAGAAATTTTAAGAGCCAGGTGCAGTGGTTCACGACTCTAGTCCCAGCTACTCAGGAGACTGAGGTGGGAAGATCTCTTGAGTTTATGAGTTTGAAGCCATGATGAGCTATGATTCTGCTGTTGCACTCCAGCCTGGCTGCCAGAGTGAGACCCCATTTCTTAAAAAAAAAAAAAGGAAGAGAGAGAGAGAGAAACTTTGAAAGGTTCTTGAGAGGTGCAGCTCCTGAGAGTTGTCACTTTGAGAACAATTGATAAGGGAAGCTACCACAGCTCTGGATGTAGAGTTATTTATTCTACCACTGGAGATTCCTAATGAACAGAATTGTCTCTGCCATTGCAATATGAGCTCCCTTTAATTGGGTGCTCATCAAAAATCTTTTGATTTTCTTTCTTACTGCAAAGAGGTATTATAATTTCCCACCTGGCAATCTATAGATGTTAAAAGGTGAGATGAGAACTATTGAACAATTTATTCATAGGACTCTTATATTTTTGTGTGGTTCTCAGAGTGCCATTGAAGTTTGTGAACTTTGAAAAAAGGCCTTATCTCAACATATGTCAACAGGTGACCCTTGAAAAACATGGGGGTTGGTGCACACATTCTTTACATAGTAAAAAACTGCATGTGATGTTTGACTTCCTTGAAACTTAACTACCAGTAGCCTACTGTTGACTGGGAGTCTTACTGATAGCATGAACAGTCAATTAACACATATTTCATATGTCATGTTTATTATAGTTTATTGTATACTGTGTTCTTACAATAAATTAAGCTGGAGAAAAGAAAATGTTATTAAGAGAATCTCAAGGAAAAGAAAATATATTTACTATTCATTAAATGGAAGTGGATCATCATAAAATTCTTCATCCTTGTCATCTTCACCTTGAGTAGGCTGACGAGTGGGAGGAAAATAAGGGGCTGGTCCAAAACAGCATGGTACTGGTACCAAAACAGATATATAGACCAATGGAACAGAACAGAGGCCTCAGAAATAAAACCACACATCCACAACCATCTGATCTTTGACAAACTTGACAAAAACAAGAAATGGGGAAAGGATTCCCTATTTAATAAATGGTGTTGGGAAAACTGGCTAGCCATATGCAGAAACTAAAACTGGACCCCTTTCTTACACCTTATACAAAAATCAACTCAAGATGGATTAAATACTTAAACATAGGACCTAAAACTATAAAAATCCTAGAAGAAAACCTGGGCAATACCATTCAGGACATAGTCATGAGCAAAGACTTAATGTCTAAAACACCAAAAGCAATGGCAACAAAAGCCAAAATTGACAAATGAGATCTAATTAAACTAAAGAGCTTCTGCACAGCAAAAGAAACTATCATCAGAGTGAACAGGCAACCTACAGAATAGGAGAAAATTTTTACAATCCACCCATCTGACAAAGGGCAAATATCCAGAATCTACAAATAACTTAAACAAATTTACAAGAAGAAACAACAAAAAAAAACCCATCAAAAAGTGGGCAAAGGTTATGAACCGACACTTCTCAAAAGAAGACATTTATGCAGCCAACAAACATGAAAAAATGCTCATCATCACTGATCATCAGAGAAATGCAAATCAAAACCACAATGAGATACCATCTCATGCCAGTTAGAATGGCGATCATTAAAAAGGCAGGAAACAACAGATGCTGGAGAGGATGTGGAGAAATAGGAACACTTTTACACTGTTGGTGGGACTGTAAACTAGTTCTCCCATTGTGGAAGACAGTGTGGCGATTCCTCAAGGATTTAGAACTAGAAATACCATTTGACCCAGCGACCCATTACTGGGTATATACCCAAAGGATTATAAATCATGCTACTATAAAGACACATGTACACGTATGTTTATTGTGGCACTATTCACAATAGCAAAGACTTGGAACCAACCCAAATGTCCATCAGTGGTAGACTGGATAAAGAAAATGTGGCACATACACACTGTGGAATACTATGCAGCCATAAAAGAGGGTGAGTTCATGTCCTTTGCAGGGATATGGATGAAGCTGGAAGCTATCATTCTGAGCAAACTACTACAAGAACAGAAAACCAAACTCTACATGTTCTCACTCATAAGTGGAGTTGAACAATGAGAACACATGGACACAGGGAGGAGAACATCACACACCGGGGCCTGTCTGGGGGTGGCGGTCTAGAGGAGGGAGAGCATTAGGAGAAATACCTAATGTAGATGACAGGTTGATGAGTGCAGCAAACCACCATGGCATTTCTATACTTATGTAACAAAACCGCACATTCTGTACATGTACCCCAGAACTTAAAGTATAACAAAAAAAAGAAGGGGTTGGTCTTGCTGTCTCAGGGGTGGCAGAGGCATAAATAAAACTGTGTATAAGTGGACCCTTGCAGTTCAAATCTGTGTTGTTCGAAGGTCACCTGCATAATATGCTGACTATATAAAGTTCAAAAACTAGCAAAACCAATCTCTGGTGATAATGATCCGAAGAGTGGATACACTTAGATGTATGGACTGGGAAGAGGTGTGTGGAAGCCTTCTTTCTGGGGTGGCAGAAATTCTATCATCTTCTGGGTGGCAGTGTATGTGTATGTAAAGGGGTATGCGTGTATGTAAGAATTCATCAAGTGCTTTGCTAGCTATGTTATACCACAATTTAAAAATCTCTTAAAAAGGTGGTATTTAGGGAAAGGGAGCCGCTCCACATACAGACATTGATCCTTGATGGATCAGTTGTTTATACAGGATGATGACCACCTAGGACCTATGGAAATCGGAACCAGAAAATGAGAACTCTGCTTCCTTTGTTAGTGGTGTTGTTCCATTAGTCTTGAATAGTGAGATAACTCTTAAACATAATCCCATTTGTTTTGGACATCTAGATGTTTGTAAATGGAAGCACATCTTATTTTCCCTTTTAAAATAAATGCTGCCTTTCTTAACTTTCTGGAAATTACACTTACTGATTTAGGTGCTGCTTTATTGCAACGTAATTTCTGAAGAGCATATGCTTAGAGAAAACCATAGGTTTGGGCTATTTAAGTAAAAAAAAAACCACTATGGCCATGTAAAAATAATCAGGACTTTGTATATGCTATACCATTCCTTGCCATTATTTTACTACTTATTAGTTTTCCCCCAAAAGATGACAAAGGAGGCAGAAGAGTAGTGAAGCACAGTCGGTTCATTTAAAAGTTTTATCTATGTTGATTGCAAGTTTTTATGAAAGAAGCAGCTTAAACTAAGGTTTGAGGGGTTTTCCCTATTTATATTTCCATGCTTTAATTCCAAATAGTCCAACCAAATTATTATTGTATACCATTATTTTTTTTTTACTAAAAAGTTATTTTTTAATTTTTTTTTCTTAAAGACAGGGTCTCCCTCTGCCATCCTGGCTGGAGTGCAGTGGTGCAATTCTAGCTCACTGCAACCTTGAATTCCTGGACTCAAGCAATCCTCCTGCTACAGGCGCACATTACCATGCCCAGTTAATTATTTATTTTTGTGTAGAGAACTCAGATGAGGACTCTGGAACTGGAAGTGAAGAGCATTTCAGGGGTTGAGAAATAAGAAAAGGGAACTGGGCTGGGTGTGGTGGCTCAGTGTTTGGGGAGGCCGAGGCGGGCAGATGACTTGAGGTCAGGAGTTCAAGACTAGCCTGTCCAACATGGCAAAAACCTGTTTTTAATAAGTTAGCCGGGCGTGGTGACATGCGCCTGTAATCCCAACTACTGAGGAGGCTGAGGCAGGAGAATCGCTTGAACCCGGGAGGCGGAGGCGTAGGCAGAGGCTGCAGTGGGTGGAGATGGTGCCACTGCATTGTAACTTGAATGACAGTGAGACTCCATCTCAAAAAAGGAAAGGGAAGCACATGGAAGAGGAAGAAAAGGAGAGTGTCTCAGGAAGGATGTTGCAGAGGAGAGAATCTTACTTTATTTCCAAAGCACATAGAGATCATCTAATGTTTTGAGGTTATTCACTCCTCTGTTTTCTACTCTATTAGCACAAATAGTCTAGAGTTTAGCAGCAAATGCTTTATTCCATTTGAAACACGATTGCATAACTTGCTCAGCGTTTTTCACATGCTGCTAAGGATAGCATAGGATATCAGTTATTCTTCAAAGTGAATTCAGAGTATGTCTTTAGGTTCAGAAGTATGCAGGCGATGAACCGGATGCATACTTTATCCTACACATTAAAAGTGGCCTTTATTCAGGTAAGCTTCCTTAAGTGAGATTTCAGGGGAAACTGAGTGCCCCCAGGGGTTAATATTCAGTTCATTTTCTAAGACAGTTCCCCCACTTTCTAAGACATTAATTTGCTGCTTGAGTTGCCGTTACATTTGTTTCTAGGTTTTTTCTATATGTATGAATTCCTTATTCTTAAAATCAACCTTCATGAATACACCCATGTAATGCAAATAATTTCCCTGATAATAACTAGTCAGCTAGATGGGTTATACTATTGAGTTACATGTGCATTTATGTTGTTTTACAAATTACCATTAGACAAGAAAAAAATCAATTATTACAGAGATATTTTAATGAGCTGTCTTAAAAACACAGTTCTCGTTGAAGTAAAATATCCAAAATGAAATGAATGTTAATTATAAGTGTACAGCTTAATGAATTATTACAAAATGAATATACCTTTGTTTACTGCATCTAGAGCAAGAAACAGAATATTACTGGCGTGTAAGTTTTTTTTTAGATACCACTATACAGGAGATCTTACTAATTTTAAAATAATCAAAAAAGCCACTGGCTTTCCCTCTGAAGCAAAGGTAGCTCCCTACACAGATAAACAATGTTTCAATGAAAATCTAAGTGTATCCTGTCTTTTACAAAGAAGCTGTGTCTAGCCTGGTATTTTGTCAGGGTGATCAGGATAGCTTACATACATTCTAATCAGTGTATCATGTGAAAAATGGGATCTTATCATGCTTCTTGGAAGCTTTAGGTTTACTTTGTAATTTTAATATCCCTTTGCAAGAGCTGACTTCCAGGCAAGATCTCTGTGCTGAAATTCCCGTATGTTATGTATGTTTACTTGCTTTTCCACTAGATACCTTAACATTTCAGTCGTGATTATTTTAAAGTTTCTGTCTGGTAAAACCAGGTTGTCTCTTCCTCTGGTTCTATTGATGGGTTTATTTCTTCACAATGAGCTGGGTTTTCCTTTCCTTTTTTTTTTTTTTTTTTTGCATACCTGAAAATACATGATTGAATACTGGCTATTGTGTGTAAAAGAACAGAAGAGACTGAGCCATACATTATTGATATCCAAAAGTGGACACACATCTTTTTGTGTCAGGCCATTAGTGGAGGATTGAGTCAGTCTAGCTGGGAATTGATTTAGGTTTGAGTGTGTTGGACTGCCTCTTCTAACTTTCCCCCAGCAGCAATTGACCTTTGCCTGTATCCTGGAGGCAGGGCACTTCCTACGTCATCCTCAGAGTGAGCTGAAGTTTATCCTACTCCTAACCCAGAAGCAACAGATTTTTTTTTTCCTTGGCCCTAGGTTGAGGGAGTTTGCTGTCCAGTGACTTAAGACTTTTGCTTTCTGTAAGGGTTGAGAAAGTAGGCAGGGCTTTATGCCTGTCCCCAGCAGCAGCTATCTGATCACCTCCCACAAGCTTATGTTGCCCTGAGAGTCTCTTTCTGTCTCTTGCCCTGCCACGGTTCCTCTCATGAGCTACTTGGTGGAGGCTTAGGGGTAAGAACTTGAGCATGAGTGCAAGCTTCCCTGTGGCTGAGACATCCACCTATTCCAAATTGACACGTTACTCTACGTTTTGCCTGTAAGGATTCGTTTAAAATGTAGCTGATTCCTTGTTACTCATTGGTATGGATGCCTCCTTTTTCATTCATCGTCTGCTAAAGGTAAAGCAGACGGTGTGTTTCATATTAACTCAGGAGTGCTTGGCACTTGAATTCAGTTTGTTTGCCTTTCAACAACCTCAGCTCTTGATGGGCTCAATAAATAACATAATTTTGTTGACTGTCCAGCTTTCTCTTGTAATTTTCTCTTGGGTCTTTCTGCATCCTAAGCAGAAGTAGAACTTGGTTGTAGGTTTTAAGTAGTGTTAACTATGTGTTTGTTTTTGGTGTTGGTAAGAAGACCAGAGAAGAAGAGCTAAATATTATTACCTACCTGAGATCATTCCTTTTCAGTAGCCATGGCCCCCCCGGGGTTGCAGATTAGCCTAGTGAAGATAGAAAAGGAAGATAGGAAGAAAGGAGACGTTATTGATATTTGGTAATTGTTTATAAAAGGGGAGCAGCAGACAGAGTGACATCTCCAGCTCAGTTCAACGAGTAAACTTTTACTGGATAAGTTTTTCTAGGATACTGTCCTGTCTGTATCATAATATCATCTCTCTGTTTCTTATAGCCTGTGCCTGTCGTTATAAAAACCTACATCTCAGAACAAGAAGGGAGTGGGGAACATTTGATGCTTCCCTTCTTGAATCCTATCCAGTGCCTCTTTCACCTTCTTGTTCTCCTCCTCCTCCTTCTTTCTCTTCCTCTTCTTCTTCTTCCTCTCCTCCTCCTCCTCCTCTTCCTCCTCCTCCTCCTTCTTCTTCTTGCTCCTCCTCCTCCTCCTCTTCTTCCTTGTCTTCTTCCTCTCCTCGTCCTCCTCCTTCTTCTTCTTCTTCCTCTTCTCCTCCTTCTTTATTCCTCTTCTTTTTTTTCTCCATCTCCTTCTCCTTCTTCGTTTTTTTGAGACAGGGTCTTGCTATGTTGCCCAAGCTGAAGTGCAGTGGTGTGATCATGGTTCACTGCAGCCTTGACCTCTCAGGCATAAGAAATCTTCCCACCTCAGCTTCTCAAGTACTTGGGACTGCAGGTGTGTGCCACCATGCTGGGCTGATTTTTCAAAAATGTTTTGTAGAGACGGGGCCTCCTTGTGTTGCCTAGGCTGGTCTCGAACTCCTGAACTTAAGTGATCTTCCTGCCTTGGACTCCCAAAGTGTTGAGATTACAGGCATGACCACTGCATCTGGCCACCTCTGTCTTCTTACAGGCTCTGATATTTTGTGATAACAAGACTTGCCAGTCAGCATTTTACCATCCCTGCTTCCACTCCCATCTACCCCCATGAATCTAGCAATTCACAACACCTGGCACCAACATCAAAATAAGATACTTCCTCAAGTTTCATAGAAAGGGGAAAATCAAGAAAAACCGAACCTTAATGTAATGAAAGACAGAAAAAAAGCCTCATGGTGAATTAGGGTGCTGCTCATGTGAGAACCTAGATTTTAAAAAGGAGATTAAGGGCAATTTAGAAAATGATATCTTTGATAAAGATCAGGAAACAAAAAGTAGCTGAATGCAGATTAAATGGATGAAGAGTATTTGGGATATCCATTCTGTTAAAATCAAGATGTGATACACCTTTTGTTTTAAAGTCAAGAGAAAAATTGTTCAAGGCTGCCTGTCTGAAGACTTCTGCCCCTGCAGAGACCAGTAAAGATAATCCAGCCATCTGATTATCCCTCTGTTTATGCTTGCCCAAAATGAGCAAAATGAGGATTTTTCCTATGAATCCTGAGACATCAGTTATTTTATTTTAGTACTAAAGTGCCCCATTGGAGTTGTTTGATGTTTTGGAAGGGCAAATTTATAGACAAAGAAGAACCTTTGAAGTATTTGAAAAAGGGAAGTGATGGGATTGAATTTTCATTTTGAAAAATATACTCTGAAACAAATGGAGAAGGGACTGAAAGCATTGCCTGGTTAGGAAGCTAATGCTATAATTTAGCAAAAGAAGATGAAGGTCATAACTAAGGCTGGGTCAGTGGGGATGTAGAAGGTGAGACAGAAGTGAGGATAGTCAGGGGGCAAGGATGGGAGACAGAGTTTGATAGTGTTGGTGAGTGCGGGAGAGGGATGAGTGGAGGATGATGTTCAAATTTCTGACTCAAGTGACTTGGTAATGTTCAGGTAGTGATGTCCATTAATTAGTTGGAAGTAGTTTGCAGAATTCAGGAGAGAAGTTTGGGTTGACAACAGTCATTAAATTATAGGTGACAGGAGATAGGTGAAGCCTTGAATCAATGCCATTGCCCACATTGATTAGTTGGGGTTCTTGGTTGAAAGCAACAGACATTCAATGTTTTCATCATAGGCAAAAAAAATAAATTTTTGGAAGTATACTAAAAATTCGCAGAAACAATAGGAGAATAGATGGCCAGACCTAAAAAGTGGTCATGATGTGGGGGCCCCAGATACTAGTGAGCAGAGAATACAATAAAGCTCATCCCTCAAAAGAAAGCCTGCAGCTGTCAAAGCTAGTCTTCAATTTGTCCCTCTGTCTTCATTGTACTGGCTTAACATTTACAGGAATCTGATTGGCTGAACCCGGGTTATATGGTCTTTCTATGGCTCTCCTAGGAGGTAGAATGTTGAAGAATCATGTACCCTTGGCTTAGGAAGCTGCAGTGAGAGGCAACCTAAGAATATTGCCTTCTGACATTGTACACAGTGGAAATTTCCTTTCAAATGGATTTTGGGATTCTAATATCAAAGGGAGGGATGCTGGAGAACAACACAAGGGTCATTATACCTAAGGAAAAAGGTAATTATACCTAAGGTCAGTGAGAAGACGAAGAGCTAACAATGGATGGATGGATGGTTGGATGGATGGATGGTTGGATGGATGGATGGATGGATGGATGGATGGATGGATGGAAGGATGGATGGATGGATGGATTGGTGGATGGATGGATGGATGGATGGATGGAAGTATAGGTGAATGGATGGAAAGATGGGTGGATGGATAGACACAGAGGAACTAGTCTAGGGAAATGAATGATCGGAAAGGAAAACAAATACAAGAAATTGAGTCACAGAAGTGAGGAAAGGAAAAACTTATCAGAAAGCAGTATTGGTTAACAATGTCAAACTGCAACACTGCAGTCAAGGAAAATGAGGACTAAAAAGCATCCGTTTGGCTTAACTATAAGTAGATTACTGGGTCCCTGAGCACCCACTCTCCATTATCCACCATAGGGTTTGGAACTGCAAGCATATCCATTCTTCCCAATCCTTGTTATGATGCTTCTGGTTCTTTCAGGTTGCCAAGATCTGCAAGTGGTAGTCAGCTCTTAGAACACTAACTTAAATAAATAAATACCACTTCTTGTCTAATTGACATAGATACTGGTATAATTAAGTATTGTTGGCCAGGTGCAGTGGCTTACTTCTGTAATCCAGCACTTTGGGAGGCCTGGGCAAGTGGATCTCTCGAGGCCAAGAGTTCAAGACCAGCCTGGGCAACAAAACAATACCCTGTCTGTGCAAAAAAATTTAAAAAATTGGTTGAGTATGGAGGCACATGCCTGTAGTCCCAGCTACTCAGGAGCCTGAGGTGAGAGGATCGCTTGAACCCGGGAGGTTGAGGCTGCAGTGAGCTGTGATGGTGCCACTCCACTCCAGCCTGGATGACAGAGCAATATCCTGTCTCCGAAAAGAAAAAAAAATTGAAAGCATTCCTCTTGTAAAGAAGAGGATAAATCTCAGCTTATATTAGAACTGTGTTCTTTACATGATTATGAACGGGTGTGTTCCAGAGAGTTGAGAAGAGGCTAAATCTCAGCTTATATTAGAGCTGTGTTCTTTACATGATTATGAACGGCTGTGTTCCAGAGAGTTGAGAAGAGTCATTGCTATAGCTGAGAGATGTCAGAGTGCCTTAACCATGGACAGTGCTGATCCCTGCTCCTGGCACTTATAGGCTCACTTGGGGAAGAACCACTTACAGAAGTCAGCGTGAAGCCTGTTTAAGAGAATGGTTCACTTAAGCTTTCCTGGGACTGAACATGTCCTGAATCAAGGCAGCACACAACTTCAAAGAGGATGGAGCATGAGAAACTATGGAAACCATTAAAAATTCAAAGATCAAAGGTCACAGTGGGTCCTTTATTCCATCTTTTAAGACTTTTTTCTCCTTGTCAAATTATATTAAACTTAATAATACACACGATAAATAACATCCAATAATTACTCCTGCTCAGTTTTCTAAAACCACTCCCTAGAGGTGACCACTATTTATATATTGGGATGAGCCTAATTAATTTTATTATGGGCATCCACACTCAGACACATACATTTGCATGTGCAGTTTTTGCTAGAATGGGATCATAATCTGCACTTTGTTCTGCAGTTTGCCTTTTTCACTTAATATGTGTATGCACACACACACGTATAAAATATTGTTGATGTCTTTCAGTGCTGGTACCTCTCAATCACAGAGGGAAAAAAAGCAGCATATAAATATTGAACTTATTTCTATTTAACTATTTGGGTTTTAGAGGAAGAGATCCAGAAAAAGGCCAAGGGATACAGACACACACACACACACACACACACACACACACACACACACACACACACAGAGAGAGAGAGAGAGAGAGAGGGAGAGAGAGAATAGGAATAAAACAATTGAAGTGGTTCTGCAGCCCCTGCTTGCCATTATGTTCCATCTGCTCATTCCTTAGTAGGTCTCAATCCCTGCCTAACTCTGCGCAAAGTATGTGCACCTTGCCACAATCAACATGATTCTCCCATTCAAAGATAGATTTCTAAGCAAGGTTCCTAAACAGAAGCCAATCCCTTCATTTATTACTCACCTGACGATACAGCAGTCAGGTATAATTTTGACCAAAGTAAACCTAACTCTCAAATAAGATATATTGCCTTGTGCTCCTCTATTTGCATTATGCTGTCATTTATTTAAGTCTTTCTCTATTGAGAGACAAGTAGATTGTTTCCAGTTTTTCACTGTTGCTAAAAATTTCTGCACTAACTAGCCTTATGCATTCCTTGTGTAGATTTCTCTTTGGTTTTCTGTGTGATGGATTCTTAGACATGCAATTACTGGGTCAAAGAGAATGTGCATTAATATTATTGATCAGATACTATTACTACAAAATGTCTTTCAAAAAGGGTATACTGATTTACAGCACTCACCCAACTGCCCGTGAAGATACCTACCTACTTCCTCATGTAGTGGATAGGCCATGAACTTATTTTTCATTACTTTTCCCCCGTTGTCACCACTAAGAATCCCTTGACTAACTGCTGCATCGTGCTTGCATTTAGTGTAGGCAGTTGGAACAGTAAGGGAAATGAACTGCTGTCTTTCCATACACCGTATATGGTTATAACTAAGGTGCCGAGTCTCTGTGAGCATGCCTTCCTGCCTTCCTCTCATTTTTGTAACTATGGTATTTCCACCTCTCAGTCATTCTACTGGTATTTCAGTTATTTTTCATAGCACATTAAGACCCTTTTCTAGATACCCAATTTCTCTGAGCTGATTTAACCTTGCATTATAACATTTTACTGGAATAAGTGTACAGATTTATCTTACACCTTGTAACTAAATTTTCTAGGATGCAGTAAGGGATATGTCTTTAAAGCTACTATATAACAATTGTCACTAAATATTTACTGATTTCATGTGAATCTCTCGCATTAGAACAACCACAGTTAGAGGAACCTCCAGGAAGGCAGGGGTCATCTTGCTGTGCCCAATGGTACCTGGGCATCTAAAACAGTGGCTGATACACAGTTTGTGTCCAAAACACATTTGTGAAGTAAATTAACCAATTGGTTAAAGTTTTGTGGGGTTCAAAAAACCAATTATACCAAACTGAAACACACAAATGATTGTCATAACTCCCCGATGATCAGGGAGCTCTGTACTTAATGACACCAATCCTGCAATTGCTCAGAGCATTTATATATTGCACCAAAAAATAGTTTTCATTTGGTTATCCCTGGGGTGGAAAATCACTAACCTTTAGGACTAGATTTTTTAACAGCTTTATTGAGATATGGTTCATACACAGAAAACTGCACCCCTTTAATGTACACAATCTGATGAGTTTGGATGTACGCATACACCCATGGAACCATCACCAAGTAAGGTAATAGACATATTCATCATCTCAAAAGTTTCCTTGTGCCTCTTGGGGTTTTTTGTTTGTTTGTTTGTTTGTTTGTTTTAAACGGAGTCTCGCTCTGTCTCCAGGCTGGAGTTCAGTGGCACGATCTCGGCTCACTGCAACCTCCACCTCCCAGGTTGAAGCGATTCTCCTGCCTCAGCCTCCCAAGTAGCTGGGATTACAGGCGCCTGCCACCACACCCAGCTAATTTTTTGTATTTTTTAGTAGAGATGGGGTTTCACTGTGTTGGCCAGGCTGGTCTCGAACTCCTGACCTTGTGAGCCACCCGCCTCAGCCTCCCAAAGTGCTGGGATTACAGGTGTGAGCCACCGTGCCCGGCATACAGCCTCTTTTAAAGAAAGACATTGAGCTTGTGACAAAATAGGGAATGCCAGAAAGGGGGAGGGGGAGAGGCCAAATGCCTCTTGGGGTTTTTGATGTTGTTTTGTGTGTCTTATGATATGAGCACTTAATATGACATATACTCTTTATTCATTTATTTATTTTATTTATTTATTTTGAGACAGGGTTTTGCTCTGTCACCTGGGCTAGAGTGCAATGGCACAATCATGGCTCACTGCAGGCTTGACCTCCTGGGCTCAAATAATTCAGCCTCCCAAATAGATGAGACTACAGGTGTGCTGCCAGCACACCTGACTAATTATTGTAATTTTTGTAGAGATAGAGTTTCACCATATTGCCTAAGCTGGTCTCAAACTCCCAGGCTCAAGCAATCTGCCCACTTTGGCCTCCAAAGCGTTAGAACTACAGACATGAGACACTGAGCCCAGACAACATCTACCCTTTTAACAAATGTTTAAGTGCAAATGCAGTACTGTTAACTCTAGGCTCTATGTTGTACAGCAGATCTAGAACTTACTTGTCTTGCATGACTGGAACTTTAATGACTGAAACCCATGGAATAACAACTCTCCATTTCTCCGTCTCCCCAGCCCCTGGCAACCACCATTCTACTCTCTGCTTCTGTAAATATGACTATTTTAGACTCCTCTTATAAGTGGAATCAGGCAGTATTTGTCCTTTTATGCCTGGCTTACTTCACTTAGCATAATGTCCTCCAGACTCATTCATGCTGTTGCAAATGGCAGGATTTCTTGTTATTCTCAATACCCAAGATATGAAACCAACCCAATGTTCATTGACAAATGAGTGGAGGCTAGATTTTATTGTAGGAAATAGCCAAACATCGTTTCCAGGGTAATTCTGGTGATGAAAATGGTGATCATAATGGATAATGCTCTGTGACATTCATTTCCTATGAAACAAGATGATTCACCTTATTTGGCTTATAAGCTAATTCGAAGAGTAGTCTATAGGTGTCCATCAATTATCAGTAATTCAAAGGGAATTTGGTAATTTTCTGCAGGGAAAGTGGTGAAATAATCTTGTTCACAGATATTTCCCTAATTTTAAAGTAAGATTCCACAATTTTGTTCTGTGTAGCTCAGTTAGTCAATACACAAATCATGTTTTGTTAACAAGATGCAAGTAGCTTTGCCCAGTATGTTTATGTGTCATGTTCCAGTTATTACATCTACTAAGTTTACACTTTTCATTGTTTCTGTTGTGTGATATTACATTCCTGGTATAAGAAATGGATGAGTGTTGCAAATCTGATTCATCAAAGTGTAGGCACAGGAATAAAACAGTAATAAAAATATTGCTGTCTAGAACAACCCATTGAATTTAAAAATGCAAAGGACTCCAGTGTAAATGTGAAATAAATCCATATGGGCTTGGCTGTATATATTTGGTAATGTGATCACTTTGAATAAGGAAATGAAAGGAAAGGTGTAGAAAGATAAACCTTGATGAAGATGTTTGAAATGGAAAGTTATTGTATAACACATCCATTTGCCTGTAGCCACAAGTGTGTTGTGATGCAACTTTATCAAATATTGAGGTTTAAGAAAATAATCAGCTCTCGTTTTTTATTTTTATTCCTTCATTCTTCTTTGAGGTTTCCTTACATGGAAATTGAATAACCTGCTCCTGAATGACTTTTGGGTAAAAAATGGAATTAAGGCAGAAATCAAGAAGTTCTTTGAAACTAATGAGAACAAAGATACAACGTACCAGAATCTCTGGGACACAGCTAAGTCAGTGTTAAGAGGGAAATTTATAGCACTAAATGCCCTATCCAAAAGCTAGAAAGATCTCAATTTAACAACCTAACCTCATAACTAAAAGAACTAGAAAGCCAAGAGAAAACCAACCTGAAAGCTAGCAGTAGATAAGAAATAACCAAAATCAGAGCTGAACTGAAGGAGATTGAGACACAAAAAAACATCCAGTAGATCAACAAATCCAGGAGTTGTTTTTTTGAAAAAAGTAATAAAATAGACTGCTAGCTATAATGTTTTAAAGCCTTCTCAGTTGAACACTTGCTTCATTTGTTTATAAATTTTATTGTTTAATATATGTATATAAGGCTGTCAGTACCAGTTTAATTGTATTCCAAGTTTTGATGTGTAGTGTTTGTATATGCATACAATTCTCAATATTTTCCAATCATTTTAGTTTTCAGTTTTCATTTTAGTTTCTGGGTCAAAGCTTCTACATCTAGTAGAGGGTGTGACAACTGCAGCTCATATCCATCGAAGGTGCAGCTTGGGAGTTCCCGTTCCTCCAGATTGACTGTGTTTTTACCCATTGGCTGAGGCAGACATGCAAAGCCTGTTTTGGTCAGTTTCATAGAAAGCACACTGACTTCTAGTAAGCCAGGTATTTCTAGAGGAACACAGGATAAATGTTTCCGGTATGAAAGGGTTGGATTTTGTTGCTAACAGCAGAGAAGAAACAAAAAACTATAGAAGTGTTTAAAGTGCCCTGCTTGTTGCAGAAACTGGTACAAGTCTATTGCCAAGAAGCTTGTAAAACCAGCTGCAAAGTTAATGATAAACGATGCTCTTATGATTGTAGAGGGGACGGAAGGGACCACGGCAACATTCCTTAGTTAAATGACACCGATGGAACCTGCATGATATCTGTAGCATATAATTGGAAGAACAATTGCCATTGGTTGTGCATCCTAGGAGGTATTTTGTTTTGCACTTGGATGAAACCACTGGTGTGCAAAGTGTGAATTAGTATACCTGTGAGCATATATGAGAGGCTAAGGCTTGGTGGATTTTTGTTGTTCTGTTCATAATTGAAAATCCATATAAGGAGAAGAGAATTTTCATTTGGTTAGTGATCATGTTGTGAGCCCTGACGTCAACCAGAAAAGGTGATTCAAAATCAATATTGATGGAGCACCAGTGAAATGTACAAGCAGAAAGGGCACTGCTATTTGAATAAAAGCCTTTGCTCCTGAAGGCCAGGCGGCATGCAGCCTCACTTACGGAGCCCAGTTGGAAGTACCCAGTATGCCTCCAATTGTAATTCAGCACTAAAGAAATAGTGGAAATTATTAATTCAGCAACATTATAACAATAAGTGTACTTCTTTTCAGAGGATGTTTAAGAAGCAATAAGCTGCAAGTACAAAACTGTTCTTCCACAAGGATGTCTCTGGTTATTGAAGGAAAGATGTTTTGTAATGGGGATGAAATGAAATGTTTATTCATGGTACCCATAGCATCTGGAAAAGGTTCCTATGATTTTGAGCAAATTGTTCAGGTCGCATATCTCAGGGATGTTGATACAGTTTGGCTGTGTCCTCACCCAGCTCTCATCTTGAATTATAATAATCCCCATGTGTCGAAGGCACAGCCAGGTGGAAATAATTGAATCATGGAGGCGATTTCCCCCATACTGTTCTTGTGGTAATGAGTAAGTCTCACGAGATCTGATGGTTTTATAAACGGGAGTTCCCCTGCAAAGGCTCTCTGGCCTGCTGCCACATAAGATGTGACTTTGCTTCTCATTCACCTTCCATCATGATTGTGAGGCCTCCCCAGCCATGTGTGACTGTGAGTCAACTAAACCTCAGCAATCTCAGGTATGTCTTTATTAGCACAGTGAGAACAGACTAATACAGATATATTCAATGTTTTAAATAGCCGAAAGCTACCACTTTGGGGCCAAACTATGATAACTTTTAAAGTGGAAGATAGACTTTCAGAAATTCTTAAGGATACCAAGCTGGTACATACAATTTGATTGCTAAATATTTGACTCTTTCCCAGTAGTCACTGGATTTCTTTAGTAGTTGAAGTAAGAAATTTTTGACTGTACAAATACTGCAACTGACCTGGAAGAAATACTTGGCAGAGCCCAGTGCAGAAAAGAGTTCTGGAGCAGTCATGGTGTACAACTGCTCAAGCTTTAGCCCTTGAAGGGCACTGAAGATGCTGTTGATGTAGCATCTACTGAAGCAAAGATTTCTTCGACAAGATTCTTTTATCTCCCTACAAATTCAGGATCCATGTTTCATCTGAACATCCAGAACTCAGACAAAGCCAGCCAACACTGGCTCATGTTCCAAATGGCCTATAATTTTGTTTGTACTTACTAATAGAATACAAAAAAAAATTAAGAAGAGATATCGAATGAATATAATCCAAGCTCTCTGTCTTGGAACCAGATATAGTTGTAAACAGTTGCAAACTATCCCATTGCTGTGAAACAATTACTATTGTCATTTATAGCGTTTTCTTATTAAATTTTTTTTTCTTATTTAAATTTTTTGGATGAACTTTTAAAGACAATTTATGTAAGACCAGTGGTGTACATGCCAATGCTTGTTATGGTCAGTGGATGTTGAGAATTTGGAAAGCATTGCTCCGAGGCACTTCATGGAGGAGAAACGTGTGTTGGACAATGGTAACCACTGAACTGACTGTGCGTGCACCTGAGGTGAAACGGGCACTGCATTTGGTAGTGCAAGTTTATGTGTAAGTGGTGAAGATGACTGAGGAAATACAGCAGGAGAACCTGTGTTCTAGTCATTTCTGCCACTGCCTGGCAGACAGGAATGTCACCTAGGAGTGTGTGTGTGACCCAGGAATGTCACTCATCCCTTCTGGTCTCAATTTTACCATCTGTGAAATGGGAGAGCTGGATTAAATTTTGGGCAAAATATTCAAATGTCATTGATAGATAAGCAAGTAAAATAAATGACTGAAGTGGGTCATTTGGGAGCAGTGGGTCACCTGCTTCTGCCATCTGTTACCGTGGATAGATCTTGGACTTTTTCAAGAGAAACTTAAAATTAGGATTTCTGGGTAAAAACTCTTAAATTTTAATATTTGCAACTAATTCAAGTTTTTAAAAGCTACTTTTAAAAACCCACTGGGCCAGAAAGAATACTTCTGTGGGCTCAAGGCTGCTTGAGATTCACCAACTTCTGATTTCTGATATATAATCCTAAAAGTCTGTGCCAACTTGAAAATATTTAACTTATAAATATTTTTCTTATTAGTTAGCTGTGCCTCGTGTGGGAACCAGGATGATCTGAATTTTAGCAAGAATCCCACAGGGCATGTGTCCATACTCCCTGGGGACAGTAAGAGGGAGGAGAGAGAAAGAGAGAGAGAGAAAGAGAGAGAGAGAGAGAGGAAGAAAGAGAATGTGTGAATGTGTACCAAGATGATTTATGCTCAAGGCTGAGAACCAAAAAAAGAGAAGTCTTAGTGGGCATTATCAAAGTTTGTTATTCCTCCAGCCCCGTCTTTGATCCTGCTGGGACTCCCAGGAGGGATTTCCATGTCAATCTCAGTGGTTTGCATTGAGGTCAGTGTCTTCCCAAGTGAAGGGCTCAAATGGGTACCACTACAGTTAAACCACAAGGCTAGATAATTAGGAAAAATTATTTAAAAACGAGGCTGGAAACAGGCGTTTCTATGATAGACTTGCTTGCACCTCATGTGGGAACCAGGATGATCTGAATTTTATCAAGCATCCCACAGGACATGTGTCCATACTCCCTGGGACAGTAAGAGGAGGGGAGAGAGAGAGAGAGAGAGAGAGAGAGAGAGAGAGAGAGAGAGAGAGAGAGAGAGAGAGAGAAAGGGAGAGAGAGGGAGAGAGAGAGAGAGAATGTGTGAATGTGTAGCAAGATGATTTATTCTCAAGGCTGGGAGCCAAAGGGAAGTCTTAGTGGGTATTATCAAAGTTTGTTCTTCCTCCAGCCCCATCTTTGATCCTGCTGGGACTCCCAGGAGGGATTTCCATGTCAATCTCAGTGGTTTGTAATTGAGGTCAGCGTCTTCCCAAGTGAAGGGCTCAAATGGGTACCACTACAGTTAAACCACAGGGCTAGGTAATTAGGAAAAATTATTTTAAAAAGAGGCTGGAAACAGGTGGAAAATTAGGTAAGGCATTTCTATGATAGACTTGCTTGCACCTCATGTGGCAACCAGGATGATCTGAATTTTATCAAGCATCCCACAGGGCATGTGTCCATACTCCTTGGAACAGTAAGAGGCAGGAGAGAGAGAGAGAGAGAGAGAGAGAGAGAGAGAAAGAAAGAGAGAGAGAGAGAGAATGTGTGAATGTGTAGCAAGATGATTTATTCTCAAGGCTGAGAGCCAAAAAAAGAGAAGTCTTAGTGGGCATTATCAAAGTTTGTTCTTCCTCCAGCCCCATCTTTGATCCTGCTGGGACTCCCAGGAGGGATTTCCATGTCAGTCTCAGTGGTTTGCAATTAAGGTCAGCGTCTTCCCAAGCGAAGGGCTCAAATGGGTACCACAACAGTTAAAACACAAGGCTAGATAATTAGGAAAAATTATTAAAAACAAGGCTGGAAACTGGTGGAAAGTTAGGTAAGGCATTTCTATGATAGACTTGCTTGCACCAATGCAAACAAGCCTGGCAGAAGCATTTTCTAAGCTGGGAGGCTGGTTCTCCCTCACAGCCTTGCAGGGGGCCAGGAAGAACTTGCTGAGCTGGCATGAGGACACACAGCTGGTGGTGGAACCAGCACTAGAGCCCCCAACCTTCCATTCCAGAGCTCCTTCCATCAGTAGTTCACACATAGTCTCGTCTGAAAGTTCTGTCCATTCTGTCATGTAGGATCAAGCCCATGGATCACTGGGCTTGTTCTCCCGTAATCTCACATTCAGTCCTTGGAAGAGAGATGTCTGCCATTCTTCACACTCCTAACTTTTCCTCGAAGGCCTCATTTTCGTTCCCTTTTCTCATGTCAGCCTCCACGTCACCTGATTTATATTAGTGGGGTCCTTGAGCACATGAAGCAAGTGAGCCAAGGCTCCTACATCCTCCCTGGTATGCCGGGGAGTGCTGGGCCTGATGATAGATATGGCAAGTGCTTTAAACATCTTGATGTTCATGGATAGTATTCCATGAATGTACTGCCTAGAGGGAGAGGAAGACCAATGAAAAACAGTATATTTGCTCAAGGAGCCAGGTGGGGCGATGTTATAAAAGAGGGAAAATGCAAAGATGGAGGGAATTAACCAAAAGTCAGTTCTGTTTCCAGCCTGGAGATCACCATGGCTGGTGGATGGATCAAGTGGCTGGTGAGAATTTCCCCAGGACCATCCTGTTTACAGAGTACTTGAGAAGAGTGCCGTCCAGAGAGACCTTAGCCCTTTTACAGCATTCACTGGGGCTTGTCATGTTAGGATCGCTAGGCAGGTTAATTAGTGTCGCTAGCAGCCCAAGTGAGGCTCTGACAGACTTGGATGTTTAGACCGTCTGCTGTACCGCTAAATTAAATGAGCACAGAGAATGTAAGACATCAGGGAACCCAAGCTGCTGCTCTTGGTGGGGCAGTCCCAAAGCAGAATGTTAGCAAGAAGCCAAAGTGAGAGACCCAAAAGTCGTACTTTAGACCCTGGGCAGAGATGCCCTGGGCACAGCAGACAGTTAAGATGTTCGTTGCTGGTTAAGGCAGCCTCTAGTCAGGCCTGGTGGGGAACAGCCTATTAGTCCCCAGTTTTTTTCAGACACCTCTGCACACAAGGTGAGAAAACCTGTGGGCACCAGCACTTTTGGACACAAAGGACAGCCTTCTATTTCCATTGTATTGATTGGTTCTCAAAGAGAACACTCTCTGGAGGAAAAAGAGAAAATCAGGTATTTAGGAGGCTGAGGCGGGTGGATCACAAGGTCAGGAGATTGAGACCATCCTGGCTAACATGGTGAAACCCCGTCTTTACTAAAAATACAAAAAATTAGCCTGGCATGGTGGCAGGTGCCTATAGTCCCAGCTACTCGGGAGGCTGAGGCAGGAGAATGACATGGACCCAGGAGGCGGAGCTTGCAGTGAGCCAAGATTGCGCCACTGCACTCCAGCCTGGGTGACAGAGCGAGAGACTCCGTCTCAAAAAAAAAAAATAAGGTAGAAAATGGTCAGCAAAGAATTGTTTCCTTCCTTCTTTCCTTCCTTCCTTCCTTCCTCCGTCCCTCCCTCCCCACTTCCTCCCTTCCTTCCTTTCTTTTTCCTTCCTTCCTTCCTTCCCTCCTTCACTCTTTCCTCCTTCTCCCCTGCTTCTTTCCTCTGTACCTCCTTCCTCCTTCCCTCCTCCCTCCATCCCTCCACCCTTTCTCCCTCCATGTGTTGAGTGCCACCTCAAACCAAAAATGTCAGAGAAAAACAAATCAGAGAGACTAGGAAAAAAATCTAAAAGAACATCTCCTATCACGCTTTATCCCTTTCCTTTGCTTTATTTTTTCTCATCAGAGTTTTAACTCCCTTGACATCTGTATTTTTATTAATTTATCTGCTTGTTTTCTGTCTTCCCTCACTAACATGGAAACTTTTGTTGGTTTTTTTTTTCCCCTGCAATATCCCTGCAATATCCCCAGTGTCTGACTTTAAGGTTTGACTGAACAAACCTTCTAGCTTTTAGAGTAACAAGCTCTGATGACAGTAACCATAAGTAAAGAAATAGGAAAGATTTCTAATCAACACACTTCTCCCTGGACAGTTTGAGAAGGAAGGAGAAATGAAGAGTGGGGTCCAATTTATTGGCCAGAAATGCTTTTCATGTCCAGCTTCATGCTCTGTAATGTCTCTTGGATCAAGTATGCCTGGACATGGTAAATCAGGGTTTTGAAAGAACATCGAGTCATGCACGATGTAACAATGTTTTGTTCCATAATGGACTGCATATGCAATGGTGCTGCCATAAGATTATACTGAAGCTGAAAAGTTTCTATCACCTAGTGACATCATAACTGTTGTAGCATGATTAGTTAGTGTAGCATAAGTGTATAGTGTTTATAAAGTCTCCAGTAGTGTACAGTAATGTTCTAGGCCTTCACATTCACCCACCACCCACTCACTGACTCACCCAGAGCAACTTCTAGTCCTGCAATCTCCATTCATGGTAAGTGCCCTCTACAGGTGTACCTTTCTTTAAAAAAAAAATCCATTATACCATATTTTTTTCTGTACCTTTTCTTTGTTTAGATATGTTTAGATGCATAAATACTTTTGTGCTATAATTGCCTATAGCAGGGGTTCCCAACTCCTGGGCCATGGACCAGTTCATGGCCTGTTAGGAATAGGGGTGCACAGCAGGAGCAGTATTTAACTAGGATGTCTCAGAGCTGACTCTTCTGTGTCAGTTTCTCCTGGGATATTTTGTAAACTTTCCACATGTAGATGATTCTTCTTCTTCTTCTTTTATGTGTGTGTGTGTGTGTTTTGTTTTGCTTTTTGTTTTGAGAGAGAGATGGGGTCTCACTATGTTGCCCAGGCTGATTCCTGGGCTCAAGTGATCCTCTTCCTTGGGCCTCCCAAAGTGCTGAGATTATAGGCATGAACCACCATGCCCAGCTATCAAGACTTCTTTTATGTCAAATATATTTTAAAATATTTACTTTGTTCATTATTTGAGTTTCTGTCCTCTGGGATTTCAATTATATATATGTTGGTTCTCCTTTGCCTGTCTTTCACATCTATCTTTTTTTTTTTCTCTAATCCCAATAACTTTTCCTATACTTTCTTTTTATTTTGCTTGATTTTTCATTTCTAACTTCTGTCATTTATGATGTCAGCAGTGGTTATTCTTCCTTCTGTTTTTACAATTTCGTTTTCTTTTTATGGTGCTTTTTTTTCTTCTACTTCTTTCATGAACTTGAAGATATAGCTTCTTCAGAGATGCTCCTACTTCATTATGCTTTGTTAAATGCTTTGGTCAATGGTCACAACTTTCATCTGCTCTGTGGGAACATTTTTTCTGTAACTATTCTTTATCTGCCATTTGCTTTTACCATGACTTTCCTCCTTTTTTGACTACTTATCTTGGAAGCAGGTGACTTTCTCTTAGAACAATTATTTGTGGGAAGCTGGGGTTGAGATGGTGTGGGCTGTGCTCCAATATAGCTGGAAATTCCTTATAACCCAAGGATTTATGTTTAATTGTACCTAGATTTTATTTCTTCCCATCCAATGAAGATAAACTGTGTGGTTTTTCATAGGGCAAAGTCTCTTCCACACCATTGCTACAGAGATAGGCTGCTTCCTCCACACAGACTCCTACCTGTGTTTTGTCTGTGAGTCCTGTCTCCTTTTCTTCTTGCAACCAAATCACATCCAGTGTCTCCCACACACCACACCCCTGCTGTGGCAAACAAAGCATTTAGGTTTTGCAGCTCAGGATATGCCTGTCAACTTTGAGAACCATGCTTTCTTCACTCTGTTTGTAACCCTTGGCATCTGGTTTCTCTCTCCTGTCCCTCATACGTGCACTGCTGTCCATTTACCATTGACTCGGGTAGGCTTTCCACTCATTTTGGGAGTTGAGGATTTTAACTCTTAGTATCATCAAAAGATGGAATTCGCCCCCCTCCCCGCCCCACAATTCTCTTTGTTGCTTTGGAATGATTTCCAAAAAGATGAGGGAGAAAATATTGATTTTATTCCACCATCTTTAAAATAGTAGTCCTCCCAAATGGAGGGCTCTGATCTTTAGCCTGTGAGAGATGGGTAGCCATTACAAACCTTTGAATAGTGAAACAATGTGAAGAAAGAGCTTGATAATTAATATTGTGGTTGTATTGGGAAGAATGAGCTCGAAATAGGAAAAGACTAGAGCCTGGGAGATCAGCTGGAAACCTAAAATAACATTGAGTTGTGAGAATAATGGCCAATAATAGCCTCAGATAAGCTAATAATGATAGGATTGCAAAGAAAAGATACAAAAACGTTAAGAAGGAAAAAAATCAGTAATACTTGAAGGTATATTCGATTTGATAGAGGAAAAAGAGTTAAGAATGTTTTAAATTTTGAGCCTAAGTGAGACATAATAAATGGGACTATGGAATTATAGCTGGGAATTCACTGAGGTTTGATATGTTTGATAAAATAAATGAGATTACCCTCTGAGACTGAACTTAAAAGTCAACACATCAGTAATGATTGTGGGTCTGCACAGTTAGGTTAGAATGAGAGACCAGGAGACACTTTGTAAAGGTATTGCAAGTGCCCTTCAAATCACATTCCAGAGGACAGTGATCTTTGTCAACTCTCCGTCATAGATCTGTTGGCACAGCCACCCTGTGGAGGAGATGGATGCACCTTGCTGCCTTGGCTGATGGCATCTGTTTAGCAGGCAGCTGGCTCTTCAAGAAGAAGATTTAGGAGAAAAGTGGTCACCTGCACAGATACATGCACATCCATGAAGTATCACAGGGTAGAATGTACAGAGAGAAAATCAGTGACTAAGGCTGGATCCTTTAGGAACAATGAGATTTATAGAATGGGAGGGGATAAAAGACCTGGGTAAGTCAAAGAGGCAGGAACAGTATTGGAAGGTGCAGCATCAAAAAGGAAAAGAAATGTGTAGACCATGTGAGCAACAGTAAGATGTGGCCCAGGCTGCATTTCTGAAAAGAGCACTTCCTGACAATCATGATAGGCAATAGGTCCATTTCACTTCTTCAGTGATGGGCTGCATCCGAACACAAGTCCAAAACTAGAGCCTTTTTTTTTTTTTTTGAGACAGAGTCTCGCTCTGTCATCCAGGCTGGAGTGCAGTGGCACAATCTCGGCTCACTGCAACCTCCGCCTCCCGGGTTCAAGCTATTCTCCTGCCTCAGCCTCCCGAGTAGCTGGGACTACAGGCATGTGCCACCACACCTGGGTAATTTTTTGTATTTTTAGTAGAGACGAGGTTTCACCGTGTTAGCCAGGATGGTCTCCATTTCCTGACCTCATGATCCGCCCACCTTGCCCTCCCAAAGTGCTGGGATTACAGGCGTGAGCCACCGCTCCCCGCCTAGAGCCTCTTTTAAAGAAAGACACTGAGCTTCTGACAAAATAAGGAATGCCAGAAAGGGGTGGGGGTGTGGTGGGAGGGGCCAAATGCCCTGCACCATGCAGGAGTTAGGCCAGGGAAAGAGGATACCAAGGAGGAGGTGTTACAAGGAGCCTCAGAAAAGTAGAGTGCTTTTGTGGCTGGCTTCTCCTCCTTGTCACTCTAATGTGAAAGCTCTCCTGGCAAGCAACTCAATCCTAAGCATCCTTTGTAGCTAAGGGTGACCCATGCAGTGGTTTTGGACAACGAAATATATACAGAAGTACCTGGTATAGGAGTCGCTTTCTAAATAAAAGGGCAAAGCCTCCCAAAGATAAAGGGCTTTATCTTTTGCTCTTCCCTTTTCTCCCCTGCTGAGATTAGGACAGACATGGTACTGTAGCCTTCTTGCGGCCTTGAGGATGAAAGCTCCCTGATAAGGAAAGCAAACCAGGAAGATAGAAGAAGGCTAGGTCTTTGCTGACATCCATACCAGCCTGGGACAAGGAATCCCCAGTCTCCTTCAATTTTTTTCTTTTTTTGAGATGGAGTCTCACTCTGTTGCCCAGCCTGGAGTGCAGTGGTGCGATCTTGGCTCACTGCAACCTCTGCTTCCCAGGTTCCAGCAATTCTCGTGCCTTGGCTTCCTGAGTAGCTGGGATTACAGGCACACACCACCATGCCCAGCTAATTTTTGTATTTTTAGTGGAGATGGGGTTTCACCATGTTGCCCAGGCTACTCTTGAGCTCCTGAACTCAGGTGATCCACCTGCCTCAGCCTCCCTAAGTGCTGGGATTACAGGCGTGAGCCACTGCACCCGGCCACTCTTCTTCTTATGTGAAAAAAATCAGCCTTACTGTTTCAGCCATTGTTGGCTGACTTCCTGTTATGTGCAACAGAATTGATTCTTAACTGAGACAGCTATACACTTCTGAGTTGTAGGAAGAAAGATTTAAATTCCACCAAGAAGGTCTTTCTATTGATTAGAGTAGTTCAGCAATAAAATGGACTTCCTTTATCTTTTTCTCTGAAACTGCTCTTCTTCCCTGCAACCCCCGGCGTATGCCCCAATTTGATGAATGTCCCCACCAGCTATCTGCTCATCTCGGCCAGGGACTAGTAGTCAGCCTTGATTCGTCCTCCTACAACCTGCATATCTAATTGGTGGACACTTCGGTTACTCCATTTCTGTGACATTTGTGGGCTTCGGATCCAGAGGACACGTATGAGGATGATGTGTGTGAAGAGGGTGATATTATTTTCAGGTCACCCTTCTGCCCCCCTGTCTTGCTGCTTTTGTTCAGGTTTTAAAACGTCTCTTACCTGCACTACCACAGAACACTTGCAACTGGTCTCCTAGCTTCTGATCGTTCACACTGATACTCAGTAATCCTTCCAAAATGCAAATCTGTTCCTGTGACTTCTCTACTTAAAAATCCCACAAACTGGTTTTTTTTTTTTTTTTTTTTTTTTGAGACGGAGTTTCGCTCTTGTCTCCCACGCTGGTCTTTGATCAACTGTGTTTCCATTGCTGACCACAAGGGAGTCAGCAGAGGAGGTGTGGGTATCTTTTTTTTTTTTTTTTTTTGAGTCGGAGTCTTGCTCTCTAGCCCAGGCTGGAGTGCAATGGCGTGATCTCAGCTCACTGCAACTTGCACCTCCTGGGTTCAAGCGATTCTCCTGCCTCAGTCTCTCGAGTAGCTGGCATTATAGGCATGCGTCACCACACTTGGCTAATTTTTGTATGTTTAGTAAAGACAGGATTTCACCATGTTGGCCAGGCTAGTCTCAAACTCCTGACCTCAGGTGATCCTCCCGTCTCACCCTCCCAAAGTGCTGGGATTACAGGCATGAGCCACAGTGCCCAGCCCCGCAAACTATTAAGTTAGTTTAGAAGTTAAAAGTTGAGTGTGACTTCTCCTATTGTTCTAGAATTAGGAGCAGAGTTCATATTTTAAAGAAAGTCAGCAAATATTAGGGCCAGATCTTCCTGCACCCTCTTCATACACACACACACACACACACACACACACACACACAACTAACCAGGTATTAGTAGGAGGCAAAGGAGCTGGCCCCACTACAGTCTCTCACCACTCTAGTTTATATAAGGTAAGGCCCAGGGTATGGCCGTAAAACCATTTCTAGGTTCATTGCTGTTGCTGTGGTTGTGGGGGAAAGGCAATGTTTATGCTGAGACTTTTTCTCCCCTCTCCCTGGTTCTTTCTTCTTCCCCTATAGAAGAGTAGAGTGCACGTCTGCATAGGTACTAGGCCTATCTGAGCAGGAAAATGATTGGAAAGAGAGGCAGAGCAGAGGGAAAGAGGACAACAGGGGAGCAGCCTGCCAGCTGCCTTTTGAATGGCTGATGAAGTGTACCTTTTCCATGGAAGGCAACTGTGTGTGAGACATTTCCATTACCACTCCAAGGGGGCTGCCTGCCAGCAAGGGTACTGCAGCCTCAAGCAGCTGTGGATGAAACCTGGTGGGAGGTGGGAATGGCAGAGGCAAGTAAAGAACTGAAGCTGAACCCTAAACCCCTTTCCCATTAGTGGGGAAGCTTGCAAGGCCCCCCAGGAACCCACACAGGTGCCCCTGCCTAGTGGTGGAATGCCAGAAAAAGGATAGGGGTAGAGGCCAAATGGCAAGCCGTGACCATGCATCATGCAGGAGTTAGCACATGGAGGGCATTGACCACTTCTGCTAGCCACAGGAGCTAACCAGGACTGGATCACAACTGCTCCCAGTTAAGTGAAGAAGCCTTTGCCGGTTTTATTTTTCTTGGTATCCTCTCTCTTACCCTGAAGGTCCAGAACCCTAAGAAAGATGGGTAGGAGAAGAATAAAAGCTCTCACCCCTGTCCCAAGACCTGCTTCACAGTCTAGTTTCCAGAGTGGGAGGAGATTGTTTTATGTCAGTTATGAAATTGGATTTTTGAACTGGACTGAAATGTACTACTTAAAGAGGCTGAATATAAAGGAAGGTGAACCATAGCACAGGTAGGAGGAATGGCTGGAGGAAGCGATGCCACTCCATCTTCATTCTGCTAACTGGTGCGCTACTCAGTTCATCAGGGTGTGGGCTCTGTCACCTTTCTAGCTTCATTTATTCCACTCCTTTCAGGATTCCCTGTATTCTAGCCTTACTAAATTCTGTGATGTTTTCTGAATGTTTCAGTTGGCTCTAGCTCCATAATTACATCAAAACTTAGTGGCATAAATACAATAACTGGCTGTGCATGGTGGCTTATGCCTGTAATCCCAGCACTTTGGGAGGCCGAGGCAGGTGGATCACCTGAAGTCAGGAGTTCGAGACCAGCCTGGCCAACATGGTGAAAGCTCGTCTCTAATTAAAGTACAAAAATTAGTTAGGCATGGTGGTGGGTGCCTGTAGTCCCAGCTACTTGGGAGGCTGAGGCAGGAGAATCACTTGAACCCAAGAGGTGGAGGTTGCATTGAGCCGAGACTGCGTGATTGCACTCCACCTGGGGCAACAAAAGCGAAACTCCATCTCAAAAAAAAAAAAATACAATAGTCATTTGATTATTGCTTGTGGTTTTATGAGATGGCTGGGCTCAGCTGGGCAGCTCTTCTGCTGGTAGTTCTTGAGGCCTTTTATATGTTTGTGGTCAAGTGGGTCTAGGGCTCAACTTTGCTGAGGCTCAACTAGGACTTGATGACTAGACCGCTTTTCCAAATGTTAGGACTTTTCACTCCATGCAGCCCTTTGTGTAGCTTCTCCATGTGCTTTCTTCACCATTCCAAAGGAATGACAGAGAACTTCCAGTCCTCTTAGAGACGAGGCAGGAAATGGACATGATGTCACCACTGCTGCCTTCATCACACTGAGGACTCTCTTCTATTTTATGATTCTAATTTTTTGATTATGATGACTCTTTTGATGATATGAACTACCTGCTCCTTAAGCCTTCTCTGAATAGCACTTATCAACTCAAGCTAGGTCTGATCACTCTCTTCTGTGTGCCCTGAACATAGGTTTTGGTTTAGTTGCCACTTTTTCCCCAGCTAGACTAGAACCTAACAAATGGTCATGCCTTTCTCACTCTTTTTCCTTAGGGCTAGCAAGAGGTATTGCTGGACACATAGTAGGCAAGTAGTAAGCATTTATTGAATCAATGAATGAATGAATGAATGAATGAACTTATTTATACCTATGAGGTCTATTCCAGCTGAGGTGATCACCATAAGGATTTTTGTAGAACACACTCCAGCAAGTTCAACCAAGTGACATCTGATATCTTTTCCAACTAAGAAATTTTATGAATCTTGGTCAAGAGAGGGGAGAGCTTTGAGGCAAGAGTGGAAGGATGAGTTGTGAGAGATAATGCATGAGGAAGTATTTTTAAAATTACAAAATGTAAGAGCAAGTATTATTAGTCTCTCAATTTCAAGATCCCAGTGGATAGCTATATCACAGGACTTAAATCCAAGATTACCTTGTGATGTTTGGAGAGGAGAGAGTTAAAGATTAGTTCCAAGTTACATAATATGAAATAATAAAAAGACAAACAAGTTCTTTTGACCTCACTTAAGTTTTACTTGACCTTTGAATACAAAATAAACGCATGAGCAGCTGCCCCAAATGTTACCCTTTTTTCCATGATAGAAAATAGAAAAACATTTCCAACAATTGTTTATATTATGTTTTTCTTTTGGAACTGTGTGTATGATCAGGTGCCTCAGAAAACACCAAAGATAATGAAAAAGCCCTTGATTCCTGAAGGAGAAAGGTTAAGGGTCCATTTCCCTTTCATCGCTAGAGGCCATTGTAAAGTAATACATATTTAAATCGCTTATGGAATAATTTGTAATGACCTTTGTGTGTTTGAGTAACTCTAAAGCTTAGTCTCTTTTTCCTAATCACCTAATTTATTCTCACGTATAAAGTAGTGTACAGTAGTCATGCATTAAAGTTACTTATCACTGATTTAGGTGTTTTTTTTTAAAGGAGGCAGCTTAGTCTTATCTGCAGTTCCAGCAATGAATAATCTGACAGCCAGATATTTCAAAATACTTAACGACTTTTTGCCCTTAACTGCAGCTGCTACAGAAAAGAAAAAAGCAGTAAGTACACATAATGGAAATATCTCCCCAGTGGCCTTTTCATTTCCTCCAAGCCCAGGGGAAAAGCATTTCATGGGGGAGCAGGCATACGGAGGGTTAGCAGCAAACAATATTAAGAGGTATGAAAGATATAATTTTTTTTCAGTAACAGTAGGTCACACCAGGAAACTAATGGAATTCTGTGGTTTGATCCTTGTGAGTACCGTGAATGTCAGTCAGGTTTTAAGACTAAATGGGTGTAAATAACTAAAAGCTTTAAAAGTTTCATGGAACAATAAGACATGTATTGCTGAAGAAGACCTCAGCCATGGATCTTTCGTATCTTCTAAGTTTCAGCTGGACCCAAGGAGGTTAAGTGCCTTGGCCAGGATTTCTTGGTTGGTGGCAGAGTGGGGATTAGATTGATGCTTCTCAACCTGGGACTGTACCTTGAAATCACTTTGGAGTCTCAAAAATCTCAATGCCTGGATCCACCCCCAGATATCCTGATTGTAATCGGTCAGGTGTGACCTGGACATTGAGACCTGGAGTGCCCAACTTCTCTTTCAAGATGCTTTCCACATCCTCACGCACCTTGTGCAATGTTTTGTTGGGGACAGGACCTAGACATACTTGCCACAGTGTGTTTCCTCTTCAGCACATGTGCCTTTCTATCTTCCTGCCTCCTGCAGACTCATCTCTGAAGGCTAGGAACTGAGCAAGATTGTTGAAATCTAGATCCCAACCTGTCTGTCTAGGTGTGGGTTCCATTCTCATATAAACTGCATGTTTTTGTCTTTGCGCAATATGCTGATTGGTGTGCAGACCTCTGCTGTTAACGTGCCATCCGTTCTCCTTCCTTCACCTAAATGAGCAGCTGTACCCTCATTTCTGCCTTCCTGGGGAAGCAAGTCCCTCGTTTCCCCTCACCTATCACTTTGCCAGGAGAAGACACAGTGAGGAAGCTCCTCACTGGCCTTTAGGTGAGGAAATTAAACATGTCTTTTTCTCCCTTATCCTCCAATACAAGGGGCCACTTTTCTCCCCAAGCAGGTAACCCCATGTCACTTTAAAACACAGAATTTAGAGTTGGAGAGGACCTTCAAGATAATCTGGCTCTGTGTCTCACTGGGCAGAAATCCTTTCTCTGTTCGCCTGGCAGATGGCTCTCTGGCTTTGACTTGGATGCCTACTGTGAAAGGAGCTCATTTTGTCCCATCCCAGCCCATGCAGCTGTTGAGTAATGCTAGTTATTAGCATAACTTTTTAAGTTAGATCATTTCTCATATTCCTCTGGCAGATTTCCCAATTATAAATGCCACCACTGGGTCCTAGTCAACTCTGTTTCATCACAGAAAATGGGTTTAGGAGAATGGCCAGAATGGAACCCCACTGCCAGCATTCCCCCTTGGAAGGACCAGTGAATGAGGCATGTCTGAAATGGGGTACCTAACAAGCTGTAAGTTCTTTCGACCTTGACCTTGCATAACTCATTTTCTCCATCAGCTGAGAGTATCAGCTGCATTCTGTGCAAGGGCAGGTTATTAGAGTGAGCCTGTGTCTCTCAGTGGCTCCACACACCTGCACCGCCATGCCAAGGTCCTAGCCCAGAACAAAACAACCTCATGGAGATGAGTGCATGCTTCCCCAGGAGGGTGCTATGTCTTGCTAGTGGTGCAGTTCCTCACACTGCCTATAAATCCCTGAGCTCCCCAGAAGGTTGTTTGTGAGAGAAGGATGTTGGATCAAATACGTCTTCAAAAAGCAACAAAATATTTGCAGTGGTGCCTGATTTTGCCTTAGCGATGGATGAAACTCCAGAAAGAATATAGATATAACCTACAGGTATCTGCTGAATGCTCGAACAGGTGGGGATTTTGAAAAAACCTGTGAAGGCACTCTCTCTGCCTTGCTACCCGGTGTGCGGTGGACAGACTGGCAGCTTGTTAATCACCTGGGGGCTTGTTAGAAAGGCAAGATCTTGGGCCCCACCCAGAGCTACTGAGAAGAGCTGCTTCAGAGATCTTTCAGAACACTTGCCTTTCCACCTCCCAAATCCCGATTGACGTGTCCTCATTTCAGCTTCCTTTTTTTTCTCTCTCTCTTTTTTTTTTTTTTTTTTCTTGAGACGAAATCTCGCTTTGTCCTCCAGGCTGGAGGGCTATGGTGCGATCTCGGCTCACTGCGGCCTCTGCCTCCTGGGTTCCAGCAATTCTCCCACCTCAGCCTCCCGGGTAGCTGGGATTACAGGCGCCCACCATCACACCTGGCTGATTTTGTGTTTTTAGTAGAGACGGGGTTTCACCATGTTGGCCAGGCTAGTCTTGAACTCCTGGCTTCAGATGATCCACCTGCTTTGGCCTCCCAAAGTGCTAGGATTATAGGCGTGAACCACAGCGCCTGGCCTCTCATTTCAGCTTTTTTAGAGATCTACTGTCTGTCAGGTCATAGCTCTCTAGCTCATTATAATAATGGAAAATAGGTGCATTTCATGAAAATTAGGTGCATTTTAACTGGATGGAGACAGCATCTTAACCCAGAACAGTGGGCAATGTGGCAATGAAGTGAGTGGTAATTGGGGCAGAAGAACTTCTGGCGTGTTTTAATCCAAAGGCATAGGGATGAGGCTGCAAGATCGTGGGGGGATCATTCTTGAATTCTCATGGGGTCATTCGTTCATTCATTCGTTCATTCATTCTAAGAGTAGATGTGATCGTTGTAGCAACTTGACTAAATACAGAAGTGTATACATCAAAAATTAAAACCGTACATATTTCCACCACACCAGGAACTATTGTTAACATGTTATTTTGGTGCATATGCTTACAGATATTTTTCTATTAAAGACCTACCATTTATATAATATGGGTTTGTATGTTTGCTTAACTTTGACATAATATTATGAGCAGTTTCTATTTATCTGTATTCTTCAAGAATGTGATCCGATTTTAAATAGTTGCAATGTATATACTTATCAAACTATGCTTGTCCAAGTTCTTATTGCTGGAAATTTAGTGTGTTTTATTTACAGTTCATCTTCATTATAAGTAGCATTGGGACAAGCATCAGTGTGCATGAATCTCTGTGCACACATTGAACATTTATTGAATTCCATTGTGCCTTACACTAATTGCCAGGCAGGCAAAATTAAGTCCAATGGAATCTTGCTCTTTGTGAGGGGCTTATATGCAGAGTTCGTAATAAAGTGAATCAAGGTCTTTAGTAATGTCTACAGAAAGTTAAAGTCAGTGTGTTCGTATTTTTATCCCGTGCATTTTTCTCCTTTGTTTTGTACCCTGAGGAGTTGCTTCATTCAACGTTTCACAGGTGACACACTTCTTAATTACTAAAGGAGACGGTACTGATAATAATTCCTAATTGAGCATATAGTGTTTAACATCTCAGGCAGAATCTAAACATGACATTTTCAAGATATTCTCAAAACCTCTACAGTTCGTTCCTTTTCAGACTTGAGCCTTGTGACTAGGATGGGACTGTAATGGGAATATTGCATTTTTTGGCATGGCAGTGATGAATTAATCCTCACACTTTGCACGGACCTCGTAATGAAGAAAGCCGTGACTTGCGTAGCAAAATGGCTTAGCATTCTGGAGGAGCAACAGTGAATTTTATGCATAGCTGCAATCTCTTTCAACCATGATGGGGATGTGTCCCAGACCCTCAGCTGCAGAGCCCTGCTGGAGTACAGAGACAAGCATTAGCCCTGTGACTCATTCCAGGCCTCAGTAGCTATCTTTACTTTTGCTCTTGCAGCCTTTCACTGGTAGCATTGAGGCTTTGTTTTGTACATCTTAAGTGATAGGTCACTGTCAATGTTGGGGGTGGGTACTTCTGCCTTTCACATATCTGAATCCCATTTCTCCAGTCTATTTCTCCCCATTGTGGAGAGGCTTTGGGGCAGGTCATAGCTTTCTTTTTTCTTTCTTTTTTTTTTTTTTTGAGATGGATTCTCGCTCTGTCGCCCAGACTGGAGTGCAGTGGTGCGATCTCGGCTCACTGCAAGCTCCGCCTCCCAGGTTCACACCATTCTTCTGCCTCAGCCTCCCAAGTAGCTGGTACTACAGGCGCCTGCCACAACACCCAGCTAATTTTTTTGTATTTTTAGTAGAGACGGGGTTTCACCATGTTAGCCAGAATGGTCTCGATCTCCTGATTTCGTGATCTGCCCACCTCGGCCTCCCAAAGTGCTGGGATTACAGGCGTGAGCCACTGTGCCCAGCCAGGGCGGGTCATAGCTTTCTTTAGTGTTTGGGGCAGGTCAGTTCCATAAGAGGCAGGTGCCAGGGGTGAGGGCAGAGTTCCACAGGCAAACACAGAAGCCTGCATGCTCTTCAGCCTCTCAGATGTGGGGGAGGTGAAGGTCATGTTTCATCTTACACTGCTGACTAATCTAGAGCAGTGTCAGAGCATCTCATTGCACAGCCATAAGGGGGTCATTCACTATCACCCAATTATTGCCCCACATTTGCACTTATAGTTGGCTCTCCTTCTCAGCTGGAGTCACTTTGGGTTCTAGAGCCTAGTTTTTTTCTGGGATCAGGTTGGCCGATGCACCTGGGGGGCCCATACCCCAGATCTCAGCTTCTCCATAGCAGGTTGAAAGACTTATCATCATTTCTAAAGAGTTTAGCAGAAACTCAAGTTACTCTCTGTATAAACCTGGCAGTTCAAACTTTTCAGAGTGCCTCTGGATGGTCCTTGTCATTGGGACCTCCTAATACTCTGAGGAGTTGCCCCACTTTATGTCTGGCAGGCCAGGGCTCCAGCCTGTGAGCTCAGTGACTTGCTTTGGGCCCACACTTGCCCCACCCTGAATTCTTCCCAAGTGCGGAAGAGTGAAAATCCTGATTCTGAGCTCACAAAGGAGTGGACTGCTAGTTAGTGCCAAGAGGGGTAGATGTGAGGCGTGCTCAAAATGCACACAGCCATACGTAGAACCTGCCACCCACAGTCTCTTCTGAAGTGGCCTGGGGCTGAATGAAGGTTTCAGAGTGCACCCTCAGCTTCACTCTGCTTATTCCTTCACCTACAGATACTCAACTGGAGCTTTCCCAATGCCAGGCACCTTCACAGCATGGAGGACCTCACCATGAGGGAGGCAGATGTGGTATTTATAGAGGAATGAGATCAACAAACAAGAAGTTAAATATGGAGCAAGGTGGCTTCAGGAATCCAGTACATGCTGTAAAGAAGGCGAATCAGGGTGTTAAGACTATTCATGTGTCCAGTGAAGGCATGCGAGGAGCCAACATTCAAGCTAAGAGCTAAACAATGCGAGAAGTCAGTTGTTAGTGGATGAGTTACAGACAGAGGGACAAAGGAGTGATAGCAGAGAGCTGTGCAACAGAGAGAAATGCAATGCAATATGAGTTCTGGTGGTAGCACCTATGCCATGCTGACGAGTTCCTTTGAGGGCTGTGCCATCCTGGGTGTTATCATTGTCTGCCTGGCCATTTCCCCACTTGAGGACATGTTACCAACTGCTGTGATTCAGAATTCAGGGGACCACACTAACATCAGAGGAAACTAGTGCACACTAACCTCTTGCAGAAAGTGAAAGGAAATTGATCTACCACCAAGATTCTTATCAGTAATGTTTTTCCCAATCCCTGACCATGGCCAGTGTCATGAAGTTGTCATTGCAATTGGACTCAGAACATTAGGGGCCTGGAGAAAGAAATACAGGATTAGGTCTTCTAAGCCTTTGCTTATACCCTGGGTCCTTTTAAAATTCCTGTTTCAGACTCTGGGCCTGTGGTCCTTCCTAAAATGTACAAGTAAAGCAGTTCTCTAAGGGTTGAAGTTTTTTTAGAGGGACATTAAATGGTTGTTCTTCAAAAATTTGACTCAAAGAAGGGACCAAAGATATACACATATTCTTTGGTACTGTTACTTGCACTTAGAATCTGCCTGAAAATATTTAAATAGCTACCCCAGGCTTACAGCTTGTGGGCTGAGCTTTTTATCCCTATCTCCTGGTGCTCACCTCTTTGTCTAATTCCTTCCCCTTGAGTATGGGCAGGACCTGTGATTGCTTTTAACCAATAGAATATGGCAAAAAGGATGGGCCATTGTTCCCATGGTTCTATTATATAAGGTTTTGTTTTGGTAGCCAACATGAGAGACTCTCCTTGCTGGCTGGATGAGATAAGCAGGCATTTTGAGGAAGCCATGTGGCATGGGTTAACAGGCAGCCTCTAGGAGCTGAGGACAGCCTCCCAACAGTCAGAAAGAAGCCAAGGGCCTCATTCTCACAACCTCAAAGAAATAAATGCTGCCAATAACTGGACTGAGCTTGGAAGTGGATTCTTCCCCAGTCCAGCCTCCAGATGAGAACACAGCCAGTCAATACCTTGATTATAGCTCTGTAAGATCCTGAGCAGAGGACCCAGTAAGGTTGTGTCCAGATTCCTAACACCTGAAAACTGTGAAATAATTAATGTGTGCTGTCATAAACCTCTATGTAGGGATAATTTGTTATGTAGCATAGCAAACTAATACATTTATGAATCTATTTAACCCAGGATTGATAAAAGCAATGGCTTTGGCTAGGTTGGATATTTTAATGGGCAGGAGTTCTCTAAGAGACTTATGGGTCTGTGAGGTGAAATCTCCATGGTCTGGGGCTTGGCTGTGGGCAGGAGAGTGACCCAGAGTCAAGATAGAGAGTGGCCAAGACCAGCCCTTAGGCCAAACCCCAGCCTGCCTCCACCCACAAGAGGGAAATGGTCTTCCAGTAAGTTATTTATAGGTAACAGAGGCTGTTAGCAGCCAGCAGAAAAAGCTTACATTTGGGAAGAAAAAGTACCAAGATAGCAAAAGTGAAGAAAAGACTAGTAAAGAAAAAAGAGATAAGAAATGGTAGGAAAGATTTTCAATAAGAGGTGATGGGTCTGAGCTAATATGAATGGGATTACCCTACTCAGACCTAATCAGGACGGGGATACCCTAATCAGACTTAATCTCAATGGGAATACTTAAATCAGACCTAATCTAGATGGGGACACCCCCAGTGAGGGCCCATCTGGATGAGTACACCCCAATCAGACCCAGTCTGGATGGGAACACCCCAATCAGACCTGACCTGGATGCGAATGGCCAATCAGATTTCATCTGGATGGGGACACCCTAATCAGACCTAATCTGGATGGGGAAAGCCCAATCAGAACTAATCTGGATGGGAGATACCCACCAACTCCTGCTCCCTAGCCAGCTAAATTGCCCACTCCAAGAATTTATAAAGATCCTATTTAAAAATAATAAAATTAGGGAAGCAACCTCTGGCACTTACGGCAGAAAACTAGAACTCATTCATTTAAAGAACAGCTTTAGAATTTTCTAAATCATAGAAAGCCTTCCTTCTCTCACAAGCTAATTCTGCAAAGGGTCAAATACAGATTTATGGGGGTGGTTCTAGGAATTTAATTGAAAAGTAAAGGAAATTCATGACTGTGCTTCAGTTCCTTTATTTCCTTTGGAGACAAAGCATCAGTGCTGGCCCTGAATGAACAAGTATAACCAACTTCCAGCTCTGTGTGAGATATTACTGGTATGGTCTTTTTCTGCATCAAAAAGGTCCTTTGCATCTGTAGAACTTCTACAGGGTCGTGAGTCAGCTTTCTACCTATACTTTTCGAGTAGGGTTGCCAGACTGAGCAAATAGAAATACAGAGCACTAAATTATATTTTGATTTCAGATCAACAAAAAATAATTTATCAGTATAATTCTTTGTCAAATATTGCTTGGGACATACTTATCCTAAAACCAAAATTCATTGTTAATCTGAAATTCACATTTTATTGGGCATGCTGTATTTTTATCTGCAATCCTATCATAGAGGCATTTCAATGAAAAATGCAAGCCCCCACCCCAGACATGTGTTTGAAATTTTCTTTTAGGAACATCATTCCACTATAAGAGCTTTAAAAAAGAAAAGCCAAGATTATTAGTAAGGATTCTAGGCATCTATATGTAGTTTTAAATTTACTTTATTAGATAAGAATTAATTTTTAGCTAGATTATCTGACTGATGAACTATGATGAATACAAACAATTGAGGATCTCATAGTTCCTGTTCTTCAGTGTTTTATATAAAAAGGAAATGTAAAATTTGACTTTGAATGTCAGTATCTGCATTGCTACCTTCTATTCAACATGGTAACCGTGTTTTACTGATTATGTTTATGATAAACAGTCCATTATCATTTTATGAGTTGAGACCAATGTGGAACCCAGTAAGAAGAAATATTCCTCCAGAAACTACATGCAGGATGACTTCGCATTTAAATAATCTTTTAAAAGTAGATTTAATTTAGTCTGAGAAACAACAGCCCCATGTCTAAATAAATTTTTCCACTCCAGAGTATAGAAAGGCAAGTATTCATTCTGAGGCCTAAGACAGGTTTAATTGCTATTGAAAACAAAAACTAAGTTATTTGGTGTTTTCATTATAAATCTTGATTTTTGACTTAAAAAGGACAAACAGAAAAAACAACCCATGGCTCCAAACTGAAACTGCAATTTTACCACTGAATGGAAAGTTTTAGGAATATGCTGTGAATTGTTTCCCCAGGACTGCCATAAACCAAGTACCACAAACTGGATGGCTGAAAATAATAAACCGTGTTGTCGCATATATTTGGAGGCTAGAAGTCCCAGATGGAGGGATCTGCACAGTGGGTTCCTTCTAAGAGCTGTGAGGGAGAATCTGTCCCATGCCTCTCTCCCTCTCTCCTAGTTTCTGGGGGTTGCCAGCAGTCAATGGCATTTCTTAGCTTGTGGATCCATCACTCCAATTTCTGCCTCCATCCTCATATCTCCACAGTGCATTCTCCCTGAGTGTCTGAGTCTTCACATGGCTGACTTCTTATAAGGACACAAATCATTTTGGATTAGGGGCCCTTTCGACTCTAGTATGACCTCATCTTAACTAATGACATCTGAAATGACCCTATTTCTTTTTTTTTCCAACTTTTATTTTAGATTCAGAAGGCATATATGCAAGTTTGTTACATGGGTAAATTGTGTGTCACTGAAGTTTAGTATACAAATGTGAGCATAGTACTAAATAGGTAGTTTTTCTTTTTCTTTTTCTTTCTTTGTTTTTGAGACAGAGTTTCACTCTGTCACCTATGCTGGAGTGTGGTGGCATAATCTCGGCTCACTGCAACCTCCGTCTCCTGGGTTCAAGTGATTCTCCTGCCTCGGCCTCCCAAGTAGCTAGGATTACAGGTGCACACCACCACACCCTGCTAATTTTTGTATTTTCAGTAAACACGGGGTTTCACCATCTTGGCCAGGCTGGTCTTGAACTCCTTACCTCAAGTGATCCACCCATCTCGTCCTCCCAAAGTGCTGGTATTATAGGCATGAGCCACTGCACCCAGCCAATAGGTAGTTTTTCAACCCTCATCCCCCTCCCACTCTCCCTCTTCTAGTAATCCCTAATTTCTATTATTCCCATCTTTATGATCATGTATACTTAATGTTTACCTCCCACTTATAAGTGAGAACATCCAGTATTTGGTTTTCTGTTCCTGCATTAATTTGCTTAGGTTACTGGCCTCTAGCTGCATCCGTGTTGTTGCAAAGGACACGATTTCAAAGACCCCATTTCTAAAGAAGATCCCACTATGAGGTACTAGGAGTTAGAATTTTGACGTATTTTTGGGGGGACACAATTCAACCCATAACAGAGTATACACATTGCAGCCAAGCAAAGTTTACAAAATGTTGCCTAATTTTTCCTCCTTTTTTGCAATTCTCATCTTCAGTTTTCAGACATCTGAAGGCTCCTCCATGCCGATTTTGATCTATTTCTCCTGGGATGTTTCCCCTTCCACGAAGGCCAGAGGATCTAAAGGGGCTATAGGAATGGCTGATTTTCAGTGGGCAGAGAGTTCCCTGCAGTGGCCGCATGTGCAGTCATCATGGGCACTGTCGGTGGAGAGCTGACATGGTGTGATCATCAGGAGGTGCAGCTCTGGGGGCTGCCATCTGCGGTGCCTCCTCATCTTAGCGCCTCCCATCCTTTGCCCTTCCTCTTTCCTTTCTTCTCTCTGGTGCCCTTCCTGCCTTAGTGTGGCCACCTCCTGTCTTTTCTCCTGGTGTTCCTGGACCTCTGTTGGGCAGTGAGAGGAAGATCAGCTGTTTGAAATCTGTCTGTGTAGCTCCCCTGCTTCTTCAAAGAAAAACTGTCACATAAAAGTCACAAGTAATTAAGTCTGGAATGTAGACTGCAGCACAGGGCATTGGGCCTAGTGTTGGAAGACATGGCTCTTTTGAATGACTGCTAAGAAAGACCTGAAATAGTAATCGTATGAAAAGATAAGTCTCTGTTTTTCTCTCACTTCACGTGAGTTCCATAACTATGCAAGCCAAGGCTAGTAGGGTGGTGCCGTGAGATCCTGTGAGATGCAGGCCCCTTTTGTCTGTCTGCTCCACCATCGAGGATCCTGGATTCTGAGATCTGGTCATCACACCTTCCCTCCAGGCAGGAGAAATGGCTGGGGAAGGGGGAAGGATTCTCTCTCCTCTCTGAGTAAGGCTCCCTTCCAGAGCTTTCTGGGAGCCCTGACGAGTGACTTCTGCTCCTGCCTCATCGGATGCCCTCTAAGGGAGGCTTGGAAAAATACTTCTAGTGGGACAGTTTGCTACCTCTCAACGATGCAAGGGCCCTGTTTGAAAATAAAAGGAGGAAAGGAGATGATGGGCAAGCACTGGTGGCCTCTGCCACAGCCTGACCCAGCCTTATGGTGACACCTGGGCCTGGTGCACCACTAATTGTGTCTCCTTCTGTCTGCTGGATGGGCATCAGAGTTAGCACCCGGCCACCTTCTGGGGGTCTTGGGAAAGGGAACAGTGATGGGAATGCTCAGTGAGTTCTTCAGAAGAAGCCACCCCCTTCAAGGGTCTGTGATCCAAACAACGGCAAGACCCACAGCCTGAGGATGGATCAGACCTCGAGTCTCGCCTGTGCCTGATGCAGATGATATTACATGAGATTTTGGACTTAGAGTTGATGCCAGACTGGGTTAAGATTTGGGGGCTTTTGAATGAGGTGAATATATTTTGCATGAGGAAAAGGACATGAATTTAGGGGGCAGAGGGTGGAGTTTGATAGGCTGAAATGTGTTCCACCTCCCAAATTCACTTGCTGAAGTCCTAACCCCTAGTATCTCTGAACGTGGATATATTTGAAGACAGGGCCTTTAAAGAGGCAATTAAATTAAAATGAGGTCATTAGGGTGGGCCCCAATCCAATAGGCCTTGTGTCCTAATAAGAAGAGAAAATTTAGGGACAGAGACATCAAGGGAAGACCATATGAAGAGACAGAGAGAAGACGGCCGTCTAAAGGCTAAAGAGAGAGGCCTCAGAAGAGAACAATGCTGCAGACACCTGGATCTCAGCCTTCCAGCCTCCAGCACTGTGAGAGCATAAATTTCTATTGCTTAAGCTACTGTTTGTGTGGTTCTTTGTTATGGCAGTCCTAGCAAGCTAATAAGGATTTTAGACTGTGTTCAATTCCTAAACTTGCAGGATACTCTTTAGCTGGGCTTATTCAATGGCACTGAAAGAGAAGAATTGTTTTGTTTTTATCTTTATGTATGTGGCTAGCCTCTTCACTCATGTCTAGACCCTCACACAGAGGCAGAATGTTGAAAGCCAGGGACTTCCCTTCTGATCACAGGCACCATGAGCCAATGTGCAGAATTTGCTTCTGAATCTGAATGGCATTGATATACATCCGACTGGGGTGCACACATACCCTCTCCTCCAATTTCAGAGTCATCAGCCATGTAAAGGGAGCACTGGCTGCCCAGGAGGGAGAGGCCCCTTTCCAGACCCACTTCATCACAGTTCCCTCCGACTAAAACTGAACCTCATTACGAAGGAGAAGAACCACTTCTGAGAGCTGTTGGTAAACAAAATTTTAATGTAGTGTCTGGCGACAGCAAGGAAAGAGAGGAGAAAAAAACTGCTCTTCAGGTCACATCCTATGAAAATAAGGACAGTTATCAAAAGATACCCCAGCCAGGCATGGTGGCTCACGCCTGTAATCCCAGCACTTTGGGAGGCTGAGGCGGGTGGATCACAAAGTCAGGAGTTCAAGACCAGCCTGGCCAACATGGTGAAACCCCATCTTTACTAATAATACAAAAATTAGCCAGCGTGGTGGTGGTAGCCTGTAATCCCAGCTACTTGGGAGGCTGAGGCAGAGAATTGCTTGAACCTGGGAGACGGAGATTGCAGTGAGCCGAGATCACGCCACTGCACTCCAGCCTGGGTGACAGAGTGAGACTCTGACTCAAAAAAAAAAAAAAAAAAAAAAAGATACCCAGGCCTCCTCTGCTGACTCCCTTGTGGTCAGCAGTGGGACCACGGTCGACCGAAGACTAGTCCTCATTAGCTGGGCATCGGCTGCATGAGAGGGAGGCCGAGGCACATACTGGAAAGGATTGACCGTCCACTTACACCCTGCATGGCCCAGGCCTGTCACCCCTGAGGGGAAGGGACATCCCCCGCTGCCTGAGATCTCAGCCTAGAGCATGCTGGCCTGCACAGTGCCTCACCCTGTGCCAGTGCCGTGTGTGTGTCAGGGACCCTGGAGGTGAGGGAGCCCCAGCAGCTGGTGGCTGTCACTCCGCTTTCACCCATGGCTCCTTGGGTAACAGCATTTGAAACAATGCACAAAAGCTGTTTGGCCATGAACAACTAACGTTGCTAGCTGCAAATGCGTGATTGTCTGTTTGAAATGAGAACAGAGTGGTGGAATGTTTAAGCCCATGAGCTTTGGTGTTAGACTGCTGGCCTTCAAATCCTACCTCAGTGTCCCCAGGATTAAACAGGTGAATTGTGACATCTAGGTCAAAGGACTTATCTGAGCATTAAACGGCATAATATGTCAAGAAGCATCAAACATATTTTACATGATGGCTGAAACATCATGAACACTCAGTAAATGTGAGCTCTTTATGTTTTATGTATACGTATGGTATATTTCCCTGTTCCCAGATGGGTATAAACAGTGAAGAGTAATGATTAAGAGCACAGCTGGGATTGAGTCCTAGCTCCACCTCCTATAGTTGTGTGACTCCTCTCTGTGCCTCAGTTTCCTCATCTTGAAGATGTGGACAGTGCTGATATTACCTCATATGGCTGTTTTGAGGAGCAAATGGACAAAACCATGTACAGCATTTAGGATAGAGCCTGGCACATGGCGAGCCTGGTAAATCATGGTTATTATCATTATCATCATCATCATAATTATTACAACAGATTCAGAGGAGAGGTCAAGATGGACAATGAAGGCCTTTTTCTCATTTCTCTGTTCAAACATTACTTGGGTGAATGAGGCATCATGATGACTTACATACATTATATAATTTAATTGTCACTCAAGTCTGATAGTTGGCTGTTTTATTTATTTTAGAGATGAGAAAAGTAAGATTCAGCCATTGGGGCCATTTCACCATGTCATTAAGTAGCAAGGCTGGAAATCAATGGCAGACAGCCCTGACCCAGGGCCACCTGAGCCCACTGTGCCTTGCCCTTCCCCTGTCATCTTGGTCCCCACTGTGACTAAAAGAGGAGCCCCAGGCTCATCATAGCTCTGTGTCCTCATCTGACCACACTTCTTGTCTCTGGCAGTAAATATGCCTGAAGGCAAAAAGACACTGTCCCCTTGGGTCATGATAAAATCATGTGACTCAGCAGCCACATCTGCAGGGTGCATTAGTCATCAGAGGCACGTGGCTCCCATGTCCCCTGTAGAGTTGAGAATAATATATTTTGGTGCTGAACTCTAGGGTCTGTGAGAGTCACAGCTTGCAAAGCAGAGCCCCAGGACTTGACTTCACAGTCTGGGCACCTCTAGTGGTGAAAGGTGACATGGAAAGCTGAGCAGTTACAAGGAGGGGATGATAGATGCCCTGGGTCATTTCAAGCAGGGGTCCAGGAAGACCATGTCCAGGCACATGAGGTGGCCCAGTAATCCCGCAATCTTGAACAACTTGGGGATCGAGTATGATATTGCAAAATGGAGCCTGATGGCACTGACTGTAAATACAGATGAGCTTTCAGAAATACTCAGACATTAACGATGCTGCTGCTACTTCCCAGGTTCTTGGGAGGAATTGAGGATGCAGAGTCTTGTGAGACACAGTTCCTGTGGCTGAGAAGCTTGTGAGTTAGATGAGAGCCTGAAATCTGTAGGTACAATTTATAACCGATAGAAGGCTAAGCGAGATGTATGCACAGGTCTCTGGCCACGTGGGTGGGGAAGCAAGGCAGACGCTTCCACTGAGGTGTGGACAAAAGCACAAATGCACGTAGTCACATGGCAGAGATAGAGCAGCTTAACACTAATCTTAATGAAACTTTTATTAGCATTGTGAACAGGTTCAGCTTTTGCTGAAACTGGTAATTTCTAAGCATAAATTTTTTTTCTTTTCTTTTCTTTTTGAAACCAGTGCAGACTGTCCTTGTATTACATAGCTAGTCCAGAAGTCTGATTACAGACTTGGCTAGACAATTGATTCTGAAGAAATAATTTTAGCCTATCTAATACCTTCATACTGATTTTTGATTATTTCTTCAAGCCTCTGGCTACATGTAAATCCATACTGATGACTTGGTATGTTTGCTTATTGAATAGAAACTTTATCTGATGGCAGTGTTCTCTTTGTTCCCTGAAAACGTTAGTTTTCCAGGAAAAAGCTAAACCCACTCTTGGGCAGGAGACTATTACATTCCAGGATGTATTTCTTTTATTTCTTTTTTCTTTTCTTTTTTTTTTTTTTGAGATGGAGTTTCACTCTTGGTGCCCAGGCTGGAGTGCAATGGCACAATCTCGGCTCACGGCAACCTCTGCCTCCTGGGTTCAAGCGATTCTCCTTCCTCCGCCTCCTGAGTGGCTGGGATTACAGGCACCCACCACCACCCCCGGCTAATTTTGTATTTTCAGTAGAGACATAGTTTCTCCATGTTGGTCAGGCTGGTCTCCAACTCCCAACCTCAGGTGATCTGCCTGCCTCAGTCTCCCAAAGTGCTGGGATTACAGGTGTGAGCCACCGTGCCCGGCCTCTATTTGTTTTCTAATAAAACTAATTTGAGTGACTATACTGGAAACCAAGTTGTGTTCTTCCTCCTTGAGCAAAGTCAAGTTTTCTCATAGTGGCCCAGTTAGCACTTCCTTTCATTTTAACCTACTTTCTACCCATTTGCTGTTTCTTATGTCTTTGTTCTCATCAACTCTTGGGATTGATTTTCATAGTTTTGAAGCAGTGGCTTCATGCTCTCTACAAACATGTCAGTGACATGAATGTACTAAACGTGCAGCAAAGACATTTGCGTTTTCTCAGAAGTCAGAGTTTTGTTCATTTTTTGTCCCAGAGAAACCGATAAGAGGGATTTGGACATCTACTATGCACAAGAGATGTAGACCTTGATTATTCTGAGATCATAATGTTGGAGGGAAACGTACCACATAACATAATGTTAGAGAAGTAAATGGAATCAGATTCTAATCTGTGCATAACAAGGTGCAAAGCTTAGAAAGGCTTAGAGAGAAGACATCAAGATAAGCTATGTAGTTCAGGGACCCCCCCTGCGGGCATGGAAGGTGAGCCAGGCTGCAAAGCAGAGGCTCTGAACAAGTGAAGACCATCATCTACAGAGAAGCCAGAATGAAGATTTCCAGGCCCCATTCCCAGAGAGTCAGAGTCAGGAAGTCAGGCCTGGCGCCTAGGAACCTGCATTTTAACAACTGCTCCATGCCCTTCTTACGTAGGTGGTCCATAGACCATATTTTGATAAATACAACCTTACAAGGTAGTTAAAGGGTTTCTGTAGATAAATAAAATAAGGGGCAGCATTTTGATGTTAAAAACAAGCACTCAGCTGGAAAGTCATAGACCCCTGTTAGTTGCTAATGGCAGAAAGTGCTCACTGATGGAACCCTCCAGATTACTGAGCCAGAGCCCTCAGGGGACCTTGGAAAAACAATTTTAGTATGCCATAACTGCGGAATACCTTTCTCCAAGAAGCTAAAATAACCTGTGTCAACCATGGCCCTGTGAGTCTGGCGGATTGTGTTTGGGGAGAGAATGAAGACAAGTTGCTCTTTCCCCATTTGACAAATGAGGAAATAATGGCAGCACCAGAGGAGCCGTCCTTGCCGACTGTTAGTGATAGACATGATATCCATGATGGGACTCCAAGGGCGCTTTGTGGCAGGAGAGGGGCACTGCTGTGGGCAGGGGCATGGTTGAACAGGGAGCAACAGGCCATCCAGTGAGGAAGTGGCTGGGAACTGCTGCCCAGGGCAGCATGCGTCGGCCAGCACCCAGAGCGGCCACGGAGGCTCAGGAAGTTCTTAGTACCCGGAGCACATGTGCAGCTCGGAGGTGCAGGTTGCCAGTGCAGCGGTGGAACTGGACAGCCCTTACACCTGCCTGTACTGGCTTTCTGCCCCTCTCATTCCAGAAAGGGCTTGAAGATGTGCTTTAATAAATGACCCAGAGGTGTACACACGTATGGTGTGTGTTTTATATGTGCGTGAGTTAGAGATGGCGTATCAGGGCCATGAGAAAGAGGAAGAAATAAGGTAATCCTGAAATGTAAGATCATTACCCTTAGTGAACCAGTGCAAAAAAGAAAATATGCTGGGTTATATAATTTTTGTTATGAAGAAGGCGAAGGAGGAGGAGGGAGGGAGAAAGGCAGAGGAGGAGAAGACAAATTTTTAAGAAAATCTACATTTTCATGGCACAATGTTTTTTAAGTAGCCTGGCTCTTTATCATAAAGATACTATAGTCTCCTTGTAGAAAATTTTAAGATGGCATGAAAAGATAAACAAGAAAAAGCAGAAATTGTCACTGATCCTACTATACAATATTAAACACAGTTCACATTTTATTCTAGTTTTAACAACTCCTTTCATTTTTCTTTTTTTATCCTTCTTACTATGGTAAATTGCAGGCTTACACAAAAGTAGAGAGCAGAGTAGAGATCTCCTATATATCCAGCACAACTTCAGCAATGGTCAGCATTCTGCTGTACTTTAATAGCTTCTCGGCTTCAAACTATACATGAAGATGTACCTGTTGTTTTCTCAGTGCATGTCCTATTTTGAGTTTACTTTTATTGCTATGTCATTTAAAAGTATCTGTAAACAAAATCTGTAATGTTATGCATAATTTCATAGATGGTTGGTACTCAATTTTTTTTTTTTCTTGAGATGGAGTTTCACTCTGTCACCCAGGCTGGAGTGCAGTGGCACCATCTCAGCTCACTGCAACCTCCACCTCCTGGGTTCAAGCGATTCTCCCGCCTCAGCCTCCCAAGTAGCTGGGATTACAGGTGTCCGCCACCACGCCCAGCTAATTTTTGTGTTTTTAGTAGAGACAGGGTTTCACCATGTTGGTAAGGCTGGTCTCAAACTCCTGACCTCAGGTGATCCACCCACCTCGGCCTCCCCAAGTGTTGGAATTACAGGCATGAGCCACCACACTTGGCTGGTACTCAATTTTAAAGAGAAGTTATCATCCAAATGTGATACTGGTAGCCTTTTGACAATTGCTCTCACAGTGGGTTTACAGCAAATACAGAAGCCAGTTCTGGGAGACCTTTCTGAAAGCATCCTTGTTAAAGTTAAAGAGTAGAACATTCAAATGTCACCTGGTGAAAGGGGCTCTGCGCATGCCCTTCAGGTTAGCTCAGCGGTGTCCAGTCCACCCACCTCCCCGTGGGTCTGAGAGTCAGGCTTCCATATCACAGCCCTGCACCTGCTTCTTTCTGCACTTGTGTTTTGGAGCCTGGTGCTTCCCTTAAGTAGTTGCAAAGATTCTTTGCTCTTCCTGCAATAGCTGTTTCTTGCAAGTAATTTTATTGAAGAGTTGAACAAGTCATCCACCTCCATATGCTTATGGGATTATAAAATTGCAGCTTTGTCTTTTAGAAGAGAAAATTCACAGAGAAGGCAGACGTTTGTAGTCACAGCTCTCATATTAAAGAAGCAAGGGCTCAGAGTTCAGCTCTCTCACCTCCCAATGTGCCAGAGTACCTGGTTCTGGTATCATCTGATAGAGTTAGAGGACAGGGAGCTGCCGTACAACAGTGGCCTTGCTGTTGGATTCTCTTTTTCAGGATTGCAATCATGAAGTATCTACTTCATAGTATTTCCTGAGGGCTACTCTATACTATATATTTTAAGTACTCTTGCTATGTGCTGATAAATTGTACTAATATCCTCATCATCCATGAAACATTTTGGCCACTTGCTTGCATAAATTATGGCATCAAGTCTGTCTTGGGACTGAAGCCCTCAACAGCAGTTCAGATATTTGCTTATTTAGTTGCCCATAGTATTGCAGGTGCTGCTCTGCGCTCAAGATGCAGATACAAGTCTTATAAGTCTACCAAGCAGCACTTCCAGCAAAGTAAGCAATTGTCAGGCCAGGGCGTTTGGACTTAGTGAGTGGATGCTTTTTGTTTGACATGGAAAATGAGGAGAACCCTGATGACCTCAAACAGAAAGTGGGAAAGAGCTGTACCTCTGCTTTATGCAGGTTCAGAGACAACAAGGGATGGCAACTCATAGGTTTCCTTCTAAGCCATACCATCAGGTGTCCGGAAGCTATCCCTGCATCCAGTAAAGTGTTTCTGCAGGTTGCTGGGATGTCCCACGTGCTTGACTCTGGGGAAGTTGATTGAGGTTGCTGGAGGCTAGCAGGTGTTTGCCACTGGAGGAGGCAAGGCTCTGAAGAAGGAAAAAAAAAAAGGTAGTAAAGGCAGACAGGACAGAGCAGAGAAACTGGGTTGGCAGAGGCTTGTTGAAGGTATCCAGCACACCACACTGTTTTTGACCACTATCAATCTACATTATTCATGCCACACTGAGGTTGTATGTGGAACCACTGCCTGATTGCATCAACGTGATGCGATTGCATTGATTTCTTATTTTACAAAGAAGCCGTCTTAAAGGCGTATGTAATGGTGAGGGTTTTATTGGTTCTTTTCTGCACAGACTTGCGTGCGGAATATATTTGTTTTCCAAAGAGCCTGGTTGTTACCTAAAGCCACCCCATATTATAAGGCACTAAAACGGATGATGACTATAATGACAATAAACAGCTGAAGTCTTCCTAGACAAAACCTGATGCGGGGACTGCGGCTGCAATCCAGGATCCCTGTGGGGAAGAAAGTGCACCCTTGTGTGGGTTTATGAATAATTTTCTATCAGAGAGCTCTGCTCCTGATGTCTTGCCACTGCATCATTCATGGTGTTTATAGGATGTCACCTCTGATCTCATCCAGAAAGTAAGAGAAAGTAGTTGTTAAGGATTAAATGAAGTCAGGTGCGGTGGCTCACGCCTGCAATCCCAGAACTTTAGGAGGCCAAGGCGGGTGGATCACCTGAGGTCAGGAGTTCAAGACCAGCCTGGCCAACATAGTTAAACCCCCATCTCTACTAAAAATACAAAAATTAGCCGGGCCTGGTGGTGGATGCCTGTAATCCCAGCTACTCGGGAGGCTGAGGCAGGAGAGTTGCTTGAGCCTGGGAGGCGGAGGTTGCAGTGAGCGGAGATCACACCATTGCACTCCAGCCTGGGTGACAGAGTGAAACTCCATCTCCAAAAAAAAAAAAAAGAAAGAAAAGAAAGAAAAAGAAAAAGAATTAAATGAAGTCAACGGTGTGATTCAGGGCCAGGCCAGGTCCACAGAACATGGTCTACTTGAATTTCAATTCTTTCTTACACTGTTCCTTTCTGTGCTTCAGGAAGATACCTGGCCACTCAGCCTCAGTTTTCTCATCTGTAAAATGGGAGAGCTGATTCTATCTGGACATTCAAGTCTCTCTTCACATTAGGGGATTTTTAACTCTGCCAAAATGATTAGAAAAGCAATTTGAGTTTAAGGCCCTCAGGAATAATAAAAGCAAGCATATGGTGAATTATTCGGGCCACACAGTACCCAAGCCTTTCAGACAGCATGATATGAAGAGAAAGGACATTTTGTCCTTATATTTGGCAGCCTGACTTCGTTCGCTCGCTTCTACGAATGACAGTAGGCTCATTCATCTTGCAGAGACCTTACCCAGGTGGACAGATGTTAAACAGTGTGTGCTCTGTGGATAGATATATTGCCTCGTCATTGGATAGGTTAGGTCAAAGCAATAAAATAGGTGGGAACTGCTTAGACTCCATGCACTGTTTAAAAAAACTTTCAGCAGCAGATAGCTGCTCTTCGTTCAGACTTTCACTTCTTGCTTCTGGGGTTAATGCAGTGGGGCCACCTGCTTCTGTAGGTGAGCGGTTATGGGTCCTGAACAGGCTGCACCAGTCTGATGCAGAAGGGTGATATGTAGCCACAGGCATATGAAAATTAAAGAAACTCCATGGGAACTCCATCTGGTTCCGTCGTTTGATAGGTGAGGGAGCCGTGGTGGTGATGGCCTCAGTCTTGTCACCATCAACTTCAGGTGACCTGGTGAGGCTGAGGTGGGTTTGGGCAACCTGAAAGCAGACAGGGCTGTCACCCCTGCACCTGATCTCCACCAGTTGTTCCCCTCTAAGATATAGCCAGGCTTCCTGGCAGGAGGTGGAGAGGACTGGTATGTTTGAGTTCCCACTATGCATGTTGTGTGCCAGCTCTGCCTTTGCAACCATTTCATTTAATCTTTACCACACACACAGCCTTGTGAAGAACATAGAATATGCCCTTGAAGGATGAGGAGGACTTTGGTGTTGGGAAGAATGAGAAGAAATTACAGATCCTCAATTCAGCAGATATTTATTTTGCAACTATTATGTACCAGACCCTGTATTAGGTCCTAGGGATTCAAGAGCAAGCAGCCTGGTTCTCAAAAGCCTCACAATACAGTGTTGATGACGATGATGACAACGACAATGATGGCCCATAAAAAGCCCAGGACTTAAAAGGCAGAATGAATTAGTGCCCAGCTGGGACTTGGCCTTGGTCTCTTCTCCGCATCATGCTACTCCCACTGCAAGGCCTGTGTCTCCCCAGCCCACATCCTTTGCAGGGACTTTCTGACTCCCCCATGTTGAGCATGCTGAGGGTAATTGCTTTCTAGAAGCCTAAACTGCCAGAATTGGCTCTTCTTCTGGCCCTCGTGGGAGAAGGCAAGGTGTGTGACTAAAGACTGAGGGCACATCTCGGTCTTTAGTGGATTCTCAGCTTGAAATAAGCTGAGAATTTCCAAATGGAATGATGTTATATTTTCATCTTTGTACCTATGTGTAACTGAATTTTTAAAAGAATGACGATGATTTTGTTAATACACTGAAACAAGTGGGAAATTTGAGCTCCCTTCACATAGTACTGTCAACTATGATAATTGATAGTAATCATTACTATTATCAAGTAATAATAGGCAACATTCATTGGGCACTTGGTGACAAGCATTGTCTTAGCATGTTTATTGCATTAACAAATCTAATCCTCATGACAAATCTACTAGGTAATATTATTTCCTTCATTTTGAAAGTGAAGGAACTAAAGCATAGATTAGTTCATTTTTGTCCTCCTAACTCACACACATGGGAAGTGTCTGAGTTTTTATCTTTTAATTTTGAAATAATTAAAGATGGATGGAAAGATACAGAAAGAACAGAAAGAGATACTGTATATGTCTCATTCAGTTTTCCCCGCTGGTAGCATTTTACATAACTGTAGTACAATATCACAACCAGGAAATTGACTTGGGTACAATCCACAGACTTTATTAAGATTTCATCAGTTTTATGTGTACGTGTGTGTGTGTGTACTTCTATGCATTGCATAATCAAGACACAGAACAGATCCTTCATCACAAAGATCTACCTCATGCTGCCCCTTCACAGTCACGCTCACTCCTTTTTCTGCCGCCTCTAACCCTACACAATCACTTATCTCTTCCCCATCTCTATAATTCTGTTATTTCAAGAATGCTTTACACATGGAATCATACCGTATAATCTCATCTTCTGAGACTGGCTTCTTTCTCTCAGCAGAAGATCCTGGAGATTCATCCAAGTCACGTGGTGCAGGATCCTTGCTTTTTCTTGCTGAGCGGGATTCGACAGCATGGATATGTCACAATTTGTTTTACTGTCTATGCATTGCAGAACATCCATGTTGTCTTGAGTGTTTGGCTGGTGTGAATAAAGTTGCCATGAACATTCATATACAGGTCTTTGTGTGGACAGAATTCCACTTTTCTCTGGAAAAAAAAAAAAAAAACCTCAGGAATGCAGTTTTTGGGTTGCGTAGTAGGTGTATGTTTAATTTTTTAAGAAACTGCCAAAGTGTTTTCCAAAGTGGTGGTACTATTTTACATTCCAAATAGCAGTGTGTGAATGACCTCATTTCTCTGCATCCTTGACAGCGTTTGATGTCATTGCTATTGTTTATTTTAATGTTCTAGTAGGTACGTAATAATATCTCACCATGTTTTTAATTTGCATTTTCCTAATAGCTAATGATGTTGGACTTTTTTTGTTGTTGTTGAGACAGAGTCTCCCTCTGTCGCCCAGGCTGCAGTGCAGTGGTGCAACCTCACTGCAACCTCCACCTTCCAGGTTCAAGTGATTCTCGTGCCTCAGCTGCCTGAGTGGTTGGGACCACAGGCTTGTGCCACCACGCCCAACTAATTTTTTAAAATTTTTAGTAGAGATGGGGTTTTGCCATGTTGGCCAGGCTGGTCTCAAACTCCTGGCCTCAAGCAATCTGCCCGCCTCGGCCTTCCAAAGTCTTGGGATTACAGGCATGAGCCATGATGCCCAGCTGTGATGTTGAACATACTTTTGTGTGCCCATTTGCCATTTAAATACCCTCTTTGGTGAACTGTACTATCAGTCCACGTCTTTTGTCCACTTTTAAATTGATTTTTAGATTTTTTTTAACTGTTCAGTTTGAGAGGTTTTTTTAAATTATTTTTTTAATTTTATTTTTTTTAACATAGTTTCGCTCTTGTTGCCCAGGCTGGAGTGCAATGGCATGACTTTGGCTCACTGCAGCCTCTGCCTCCCGGGTTCAAGCGATTCTCCTGCCTCAGCCTCCTGGGTAGCCGGGTTTCCAGGCATGCTCCACCATGCTCGGCTAATTTTGTATTTTTAATAGAGATGGGGTTTCTCCATGTTGGTCAGCCTGGTCTTGAACTCCTGACCTCAGGTGATCTACCCACCTTGGCCTCCCAAAGTGCTGGGGAGAGTTCTTTATGTATTCTAGATATGAGTCTTTTGTCAGATACCCACATCTTTTTTTTTTTTTTTTTTTTTTTTGTTTACTGACTATATGCAAGGCACCGACACAGCACCTGAGGATTTGGCAATGAACAAACATCATTGTCCCTGCCTACACAAAGTTTATTCTCTGGTCGGGAGGGAGACGTTAACAACTACCCTGTTAGAAATTTTTAGCTGTGGTCATAAAGGACTCTGAGGGAGAACTGTGGGTGCTATGAGAACAGATGATGGCAAGAGGGACCATGCCTAACCAGGGGAGTTGGGAACCCTGGAGCTGAACCAAGATCTGAAAGAGCAGGATATGACCAGGAGCAGGCGCGTGCCAGTTGTGTGCCGGGGGCAGGTAGGAGTACAGTTCCTGTAACCCTCCACATGGCTGCTCGTCATCCCCTGCTCTTACTAGAAGCTCATTTTTCATCCCTGATAAGAAAGTGCACAAAGAACGATAAAGAAACCACAGAACTTTGTATTCACCTCTGAGATCAAGTCCTCCCCCTGCCGCCCTCCCTCTCTATCTCTCAACAATCAGAAAATACATTTCAAATTTTTTGCCATCATGAAACTTGTTACATTAAGATTTAAAAAAATTAATTAAGCCAAAAGAAGGACTATTTGTTTCCTTTATTACACAATCCTTCATCGAGCTCAGGAACAAGTACCTTATTATAGGAGGAAGGTGGTAACTTCATTTACAACAGAATTGGATTCATAAATAATATCCTCCATACAAATTTAATTTTGAAAAATTGAGTAATTTCATAAAACATCTACAATCGATTTCTATTTGTGCAGTACCTCCACAGAAGCATAGCAAAAGACAAGAGTATAAAACGTGAAAAATATGTCTTTGATGCTTTCGGTTTCTTAACTTTTATCCTATCTTTTACAGATAGAATTATTCCAAGTGTTTCCTCTATTATCAGTTTCTTAATTTGCATATGAAGTTTAAGGTTGCAGACTTCCTGCTTCCCTTGCTAGCCATCATTACCAGCTAGCTCCTTTGGAAACCACTTCATCAACAGAATTTAAGATGATCAGTGTCCAATATACATAACTTCAAATTAAAGTGAAATCTCCCACTGGTGTTCTCACTGTAAAAGCAATAAATAGGGCCCATTTCTCTCAATCAAAATTTTAGAAGCAAATAAAAGAGCCCCACGAGGCAGCATATCTGAGCATGTGTGAGTTTCCTTTAGATTTGTAATCAATGCTTCCTGAACTGAACTAAGACCACATGGTCTGACACCAAGATACAATGTTCTAATCAAGACTACACCGGAAAGCTCAGGAACTAGGATTATCATACCCAACGCATTTGATTTGCTAGTCACTGTTGCCCCAACCACATCGTGCGTTTTCCCTCCTCTCTGGCCTTGTTCAGGATACGTTTCTCCTCTATGCTGTCATCAGGAGAAATTAGATCAAGATGAAGTGCATAGGTGCTTGGTCCCAGCAAGGTATTCTCTTCCCTAATGTTGGGATTCAAAAAGCTACTCGGCTCTTCTCTTTTGTTCGCCTAAGCTCATCACGATATGAATATTCCGGCACTGCTGCCTCTGTAAGATTTGGGCTAAAACAACAAGTATTTTGAAAGTGTTATAGAACTGAACTGGGGTCCACTTAGTCCACGGAGTAGGACCAGATATCCACACCGAGGTTTGCAGCAGTAGAAAGGAAGGTGTTTCTTTGCAAAGTGCCAAGCAAGGAGGACCAGGCAGCTAATGCTCAATCCTGACCTCCCTGATGGCTTGCAAGTAAGAGTTTTTAAAGAGATGGGTAAGTTTTAGAAAAGCAGAAGCCACAAGCAAAATTGCAGATCAATACGCGGAGTTTACACATTGGCTGTGGCCTAAAAGAGCAGAATGACTTGAAGTGAGGGCTTACAGGTCAGATGTAGACTCAGAGATCTTCTGATTTGCAATCGCTTAAGGAAGAGAAGCTTTGTTTAAAAATTTGGGGTCAGTAGAAAAGAATGTTATCTCTGGCTCATGAGTGTGACTCCCTCCAGGACCCTCAGGAAGAAATTCAGAACAAAGAATGGCAGTCAGAATTCCGTCCTCAGTTCCCCCTTAGCTGAGGTCTACAGGCCAGTGGATGTCTTTGGTTGGGGTCTAGGATTCTGAAAAGCAACCCAGGGACGTATGTTAAGATGTTATCCTTAATTTCTATAAGAAAACCAAACATCCCATGATCTAGCTTCCTTGGTTATTGTTTTAAGCTACTATTATCTTCTTGTTTATCAAGTTGCTTATTTATTTCTCAGGGCTAGCTAGGTGCCTGGAATTTCCTTTAAAGGAAATCAAGATTTTCCTTTATTTTCATGCAGGGGTGGGGGGCCCCCTAAGAGGGGTCCCTGCTCTATCTCAAAAGTGTAAAATGTCATATAAAAGGCTATTAATGATGCTGATGTTCTGGTGGTGAGGTCTGCTCAACGGCCCTTAAAGGACAGAAAGAATTCACTGTGAATTCATCAAAGTTTCTTTCCTAGAAAATCAGTGAGACCACTCAGTGGCATATGACGTCATATCTTCTGATTCCAGATGAGATTCTCCCTTCTGAAATAATAACATTTACCAAACAGCACACAGTAGAGTTTAAAGAGAAAAATTGAACAGAGCAAAACTTTTCATGTAGCTTCTATTTGTGCTCCATGCAGATTCTTTTTGTAGGGTGAATTAAATATTGCATAAATTGTGCAGTCATTTCTGCTTTTATCTGATCTTATTTTTATTGAATCTATAGTTGAAGAATCTATCAACTGTTTCCAAATTTAGAGATATGGAAGGTTGATTTAAATCTTTGTTTTCTTAACATGCCATCTAAGTGGTAAGTGTGCAGTAGCCTTGTGACCATTAAGAAAAAAATTCCACTTTGATTCTTGGAGCCGCTTGAGACCCACACAGTTTTTTCTCCATCTAATTCTAATTACAATCATTGGTACATGATGTAAGTTAGTGAGAGTACATTTTCAGCACAGCCTTTCAGCAATCTGCCTTTCTTTAGACATTCTGGGGGTGCTTTATTGGAACTTTTTAAATGACCATGTTGGATAATTCTCTAAGCTAAAATCATACATAAAAGTATAAGACAGAGAATACTGGAACCATAGCTGTCCACCAATCTTTATGTGGGTGCAGACTTTGGGAAAGTTCCTGGCCCTGCCTGGAGAAACTTCTTGCAGAGGTTGATGAAATTTAATCAAACAAACGTTCTTGTTGTAGCTTTTAAGTGTCTTCCTTTGTAGTATAACAGAGAGTTGAAGATTGAAGGCTCTGGGGCCAGGCTGTGTGGGTTAAAATTCTGCTTTTACTGCTTCCTAGCTGTGCACCCTTGAGCAACTTACTTAAGGTCTCTGGACCTTAGTACCCTGGTCTTAAAAATGTGTATTATAACAATAGCACTTAGCTCATACAATTGCTGGGAAGAGAAAATGAGTTAAATCATGTAGAGTGCTTCAAACACAATATATATGCAGTAATGTTAGCTATTACTCTTACATTCTGCCCTTATTAGTCTGTTTTTGTGTTTCTTTTAATTTTTATTTTTATAAAATAATACATATACCTGTCTTTTAAATTTTTCAAATAATTCTTTGAGGATTTTAGGTTTTACCCGACTTCTCTCCACCCCAGGTTCCCACTTATGTGAGGCTGCCACATTCAACTCTTCTTTTTTTTTCTACTTTCATAAATGTTTTTTCTGAATATTCTTCCAATTTTTAACATGGTGGTTTAGTTTCCAAATGTAGAAAATAAAGATTTATCTCTCACGATTTGTGCATCAACATCTAGACAGTTTATGAGCTTGGCTATAGCATATATGTATATGTATGTATTATATGTTGTTATATATTACATATTATTATAGCCAAGCTAATAAAATATACATATGTATATGTGTATCTGTTTGAGGCATTTTGTATATTTCTTCTCTTTGTTTAACTTTTTCCCTTGCAGTTCTTAATTGAATGATTTTAACATTTGCTTATTTTTGTATTTATATCTTCCTAACTTAGCCCATACCCTTCAACAGATGAAAATCTCCCCTTGATGGGTTCAACCATCTAGATCATCGATTTCTTTCACTTTTTTATTTCTTTGCAGACATTCCTTTTGGAGCCTTCTGTTCTGCTGCAACATGGATTGATTACTTCCTAGGCTTTCTGGGATCTTCCTTCATCATCCTCCTGGAAATTTCCTTCAGTTCTCTTCTGTACTGAGTCCTCTGTTTCCTCGTCTGGTTTTTTCTTTTTGTATGTGTGTTCTTTCTGATTTCATTGAGCCACATCTTTCATTAGCAGCTTAAGAAATGATGCAAGAGGCTGGGAGCATTCATGCTTGTAATCCCAGCACTTTGGGAGGCTGAGGCGGGCGGATCACCTGAGGCCAGGAGTTTGAGACCAGCCTGGCCAACGTGGCAAAACCCCATCTCTACCAAAAATACAAAAAAATTAGCCAGGCATGGTGGCACATGCCTGTAATCTCAGCTACTCTGGAGGCTGAGGCACAAGAATCACTTGAGCTGGGAGACAGAGGTTGCAATGAGCCAAGATCACACCACTGCACTCCAGCCTGGGAGACAGAGTGAGACTCCATCTCGAAAAGAAAGAAAAAGAGATGATGCAAGATTGGCACAAATTTGTGACCTTGTATGTTTGAAAATGCCTGTCTACTGCCCTTTTCTTGATTGATATTTACTGAGTATGGAATTCTAAGTATCAATTTATTTCCTTTCTGGACTTTGAATGTACTTCTCCATTCCATTCTAGTTATATTGCAGTGTTGCTAAGGAGAAGTCTGAAGCTTTTTTGATTCCCCATCTTTTTATTTTGATCTACCTTTTCTCTTTGGAAGCTTTTAGTATATTGATTTTGCATCTGATATTTTGACATCTTACAATAACATGACTTGACCTTGTGACTTTTAAAATGATTTTTAATGGCTATCTGGTGGAATCTCTCAGTCCAAAAGTTCATGTTCTCTCAGCTTTGGGAATAATACTTCTTTGCTCATTCATTCCCTCCCATTTTCCCTCTTCTCTCTCTCTCTCTGTGGACCACCTGTTACTCAGATGTTGGACTTCCTAGACTAATCTTTTAATCTTCTTATATTTGATCTCATATTTTCTAAATGTCTACCTTTTACAGAGATTTCTCCAAATTTATGTTTTAACCCTTCTATTTATTTCTTCCCTCCTGTTACCATATTTTAATTTTAATGAGTTCTTTTATATTGTTATTTCAGTTTCTTCTCACTCCTCAAAGTCTTGAAGGTTAATAATTATTGCAATAGATTTTAAGTGGTCTTCTGCCTTCTTCATTGATTTTGTTTCTGTTTGCTTTTGTCTCAGTTTTATATGCTAGAATATTTCTGCTCATGTCTGTGATTTTTACTATTCGTTCATTTTTAAGCCAGAAATACACAAGGTCTGTGTGGGAGCTCTGAGAGCACAAGTGGTATTTATCAAGCGGTGAGCTTCATTTCAGGGTCACGGTCTGGGGATCAGATGGTTTCATTAAAAGACTCCAAAATGTTAGCAACTGGAAATCGTTTCTCTTGTGTTTCTCCAGAAAGCAATCATCCAGGCTGTTGCTTAAAAGGTATGAAGCTGGTTGCTACTTTTTAGGGAAATGAATGGGGACAGAGGCTCACCACTGGATATGTAAACTTGAACTTAATTCCCTACTTTCAGTTGAGCCAATTGTATATGGATATCCCAGAGCTCTTGCTTGTCTACACAGATTCAGAATCTAACTGCTTCTGAGACAGACTTGCTATCAGTTCCCCTATTTTCAACCCCACCTGTGCCTTTGCCTTCAGAAGTGCCTGGTGCTATTCGTGTCTGAGCTCTTTGAGGGTTCTGTGGCTCAAACATGCTTGCTTTCTGTCTTAATTCCCACCCTCCACATGCTCTTTCCATCCTCCACACAGGCACACTTTCAGCTTCCTTTGGGTGTCCTAAGTAAGCTGCCATTTGTCCATCTGTTGTTTACTTCTAAAATTATATTGACTTCTCTGTCTCTTATAACTTTTTCTCCCATTTTCTCTGTTCTTGTGCAGTTTTGTCCTCGTTATCGTTTACTATCATTTAAGTGAGATTTCCAGAGAATTGTAAAACTTCTGCCAAGCCTTACCAGATGTTTCTCCTTAAGTTTCAAAAGAAGATTCCAACCCTACTCCTGCCCATTTGATTGTCAAAGCAGTGCAGTAGAGTTGATTGAGAGGCAGCAGATCATGGTGGTGGAGCGCAAAGTTCTCCAAGAATGGACAGATGATCCACTGGCATTAGAAAACTATTAAAATTTCCATGTATAATTTAATCCAAAAATATAAATAATTTAGATTCACACTGTTAATATTCTAAATTTTCATGTTTGATGCTGAATTGATCCATTTGTCAAGATGGTCACAGATTACACATAGTGCCCAGGACTTCCTGGTACCAGAGGGGTATAGGGAACTCCCTGACATAGCAAGCTGGACAGTGGGGCTGCACGCATTCTCTTTCAGAATGTTTAAATACATCACCCTTTGATAGTGCTCCAAGTTAGCTTGATCTGGCTAGTTTCATTAAAACAAAACAAAACAAACAAACAAAAATACTAAAATAATGTAATATTTACTAAGCTTTATAATGACAGAGAATTTCTATGAAAACTTTTTTGTTTCATAATGAAATTTTCTGTTTGTATTATAGCAAAATCCTCAGAAATGTTGACCTTAAGGATGTTATACATTTATATTTTTCTTTTGCAAAAAGTCAAGCAATATAAGCTGTGGCCTTCTCTGTTACAACAGAGGCTATCAGAATGTGGTACTAAGCAAATATTACACACAAAGAAACAAACAGATTCTATCCAATAAAGGGAAAGGTGATGTTTTCATGAGGGAGAAAATAACGTATTTTAAAAAGGAACTGGTGATTCATAGAGAACATTTTGAAACTACATGTTTTAAAATATTTCTAGTATTATATGAATATTTTCACTGAAAAAAAGTGCTACATGTTAAAACTCATACCTAAACTCTTCTTCAGAAATTAGAAACAAATTTTCTAACCAGTTTAAAGATATTCCTGAAATGAAGAGCTTTAGTAGCTTTTGAATCCATTCATGAAACATATATAAATATCTTAGCTTCTGTTTAGTTTGCAACTGAGTTCAAGAAAATTTGAAATTTACTAGCTAGGCTATCACAAAAATCTTTGACTAATTGGTGGATGAGATTAAAAAAATGATTATCATTATTTAATAAGAAACTCAGATATACATATTGCGTTTTGATCCCCATGTCTTTGTATAGAATATTTTTTAGTCATAAGTATCTGTGTCAAAGGAAACTTAAGTTATATCCAGATCTTTGGATCACTGTATCATAAACTAGCAAACCAAGGTTTTAAAAAATAATGATGTGTTATTCATAATATTAGTGACAGCAGAAGATTGTACTAGTAATAAAGAAAAAATTTAAATATTATTTTATTTCCTCTTTAGGTTTTTCATCCTTTAAAATATATGTTTTAGCAGTTTCACAATGGACATAATAGTATTTACTCATTAATATATAATTTATGTAAAAGTGACTTACATATACTAGAAGTGCATGCTCAAGTTTTATTTTAGTGTTGGGAGTGTATGAATTTAATAAAACACAAAAACTGAGTTTACAGCCAAGGATTTAGAGTAGACTGACCTTGATTCTAAGCTCAGCTTTGTTACTTATTAGCAATGTGAACATGGGAAAATTCACATCCAATTTTCTATTTTTTCCATTGTTTCTTTAACCTAAATAATATTCAGGGGGTGGAAAAAATGGGGCGAAGTTAGTCAAAGGGTACTCACTTTGAGTTGTAAAATCAGTAACTTCTAGAGACCTAATGTACAGCATGGTGACTGTACTTAATAACAATGTATTGCATTCTTGGATTTTGCTAAAGGAGTAGATCTTAGGTATTCTCATCACACACACAGACACAAAGGTAACTCTGTGAGGTGATGGATATGTTAATTGACTTGATTGCAGTAATCATTTTACAATGTGTGCACATATCAAAACATTACATTGCATACCTTGAATACTCACATTTTAAAATTTGTCAATTACATCTCCATAAAGCTGAAAAAATACTCAAGCATCACAAAATATATACAATATGTGTAAACTGTTTAATTAAATGCCTGGAAAATAGTAACTGCAAAATAACTGGCATCTACTGTAAAGTTATGTATGAAATGGTAATGAAGATTCTGTTGACAGTGATGATGGTGATGCAGCTTGCAAATCTGCCCTTATGTAATAGAAGAGTACATCTGTATTCCACATCCTTTCAAAAGCGAGCATTGTGAACTCTCCAAGGCCCCTCTTCTATTAAAATGATGTTCCTGGTAAATCTTCTAAAGAGAGACTGCAAATATGTGCAATGAGTCCCGCTTTCCATCGCTGCAGTGATATCAGTAACTGTGCCCTTCTTCCTAAGGCTGGACCTCTGGCACAGCTCCAGCATCTTGCAGGTGGTACTCCAGAAAGCCACAGCCGTAGTGAGCAGAAGGCAGAGAAGACAGAAAGGGAAAGTGGGAGGGCAGCCTGTCTGGGCCCCTGTGGCAGCTCCCAAAAATCATCTCCTACAAATGCTTACCCTCTGTGCTGTAGATGCTTCCCAAATACACTTTGTCATTTGAATGTACTTGAAACGCCCGTACCTTGCCTAATGCTCCCTTTGCTCTTCATGTTGGGAATACTTAGCTCATCAAATCCTGCAAACTAACTTCCATGGAAGAAAAAAAAAGAAAAAGAAAAGAAAAGAAAAACAAAAAAAAAAAATCCAGAGGGTACAATCACCTGGCTGCTGATTCAGACTTAGAGAGTGTTCAATTTCTCCTTTGTTCTTGGGTTACTCTCTCCTGTCCAAAAGTGATGAACTTTGCCAGCTCATTGGGCCCCTTGTGCTATGGTGTTAAGGAAAACTTACCCTAATTTGTTTTTTACTTATGACCGCTACAAGTATTTTAACTAATTATTATCTCTTTTTTGCTCTGGCTACCAGGAAGCTCAACAACTAACAGTCTGTATTTTGCAACTCCAAAGGTACCTTTCATGCATTTAGAGGACTAAATTTTGCCTCCAGCTACTTTTCATCATCATCATCAGCATCATCATTATTTTGCCTATTTATTTAATTTTATATTATTACCTGTATATTACATATTTTTATGAAATACCCCAAAATCAAGTTGAATAAAACAAAATGAAAACATAAGCCTGTGAATTTTCCTAGTACAAAGAAAAATAACTTCTCTTGAAATATTTAATGGAAAATTGCTCAAGCCTCCGTTGTGTTGTTAAGAAATGGGAACACTGTGGCGAGTAAATGCAGAAATTTGTGAGGTCAGTTGGAGAATAGAAGCAGACACCCAACCCACACGATGGTGAGCAACCTTCCAATCCCAGACGGCCATGGTGCTCTCTGGACAAGAATGTGAGAGGGCGGGATTGGTGGGCAAAGGGCAGGAGGGATGCCCCCCTCTGTTCATTTCTTTTGACATCATTTGTCCCATCACACTAAATAAATACAATAAGTGAATACTGTTTTATTTGGTAAAGGAACCCATCTGTCTTAGTCCATTTCTGTGTTCGTATTAAGAACACCTCAAGCTGGGTAACTTATAAAGAGGTTTATGTAGCTCACAATCTTGCAGGCAGGGAAGTTCAAGAGCGTGGCCCTGACTTTTGGCAAGGCGTTTCTTGCTGCATCACATCATCTCAGAGAAGGTCGACGGGGAAGTGGACACGTGAAGGGTGGAAATATTGAGGGGTGTCTTGGCTCTGTAACAACCCACTCTCTTAGGAACTAATCTGTTCCCACGAGAACTAATGCAGTCTTGCAAAAGAGAGAACTCACTCACTACCTTGAGAATAGCACCAAACCATTCATGAGGGGTCTGTCCCATGACCCAAACACTTTTCACTGAGCCCCAGTTCTCAATGCCATCACACTGGGGATCAAATTTCAACATGAGTTTTGATGGGACAAACACACTATATCCAAACCATAGCACCATTGTTAACAATCCAAATACACAATGATTCTTACAAGAGTTCATCTCGATGGGCACTGTGGCAGGGACAGGGATTATTACAAGAGCATCTTAGAAAAGAGAGGGCATCTGGAATGAGATGTGAGGCAAAGGAGAGAAGACAGAAATGGAAAGTGGGAGGGCAGCCTGTCTGAAAGGGAAAGTGGGAGGGCAGCCTGTCTGGGCCCCTGTGGCAGCTCCCAAAAATCATCTCCCACAAATGCTTACCCTCTGTGCTGTAGATGCTTCCCAAATACACTTTGTCATTTGAATGTACTTGAAATGCCCATGCCTTGCCTAATGCTCCCTTTGCTCTTCATGTTGCTCTTCAAACTGACTTCCATGGAAGAAAAAAAAAGTCCAGAGGGTACAATTAGCTGGCCACCACGCCCAGCTAATTTTGTATTTTTGGTAGAGACAGGGTTTCACCATGTTAGCCAGGCTGGTCTCGAACTCCTGACCTCAAGTGATCCACCCAACTCAGCCTCCCAAAGTACTGGGATTACAGATGTGAGCCACCGTGACTGGACCAAACATTTTTACTGAGCTCTCAGTGAGCATGAGATGGTCAGTTTTACTGGGCTGGTGGTCCAGGGAAGTAGAACTCACCCTTGGAAGAGATAGTGATATGCCGAATGGGAAGATCTAACTTCCTTAACCTCGTGAGAACTTGCTTGGAAGCCCCAACTCACTAGCTAAAAATCACAGCTTTGTTTATGATAGATTCATCAAAATTCTCTTTTAAATCTGAAAGGCATCATATAATAAATTTTTCTCATACAACTAGCCTTTCCTAGGTAATCAAAGACCTTCAGTGCTACCGGCCCATTGAGGGGCTCTCTGCTCTAATACCCTCGTTTTACAGCTAAGGAAGCAGAGATCCAGACCATTAAATGATGCATCTAAGATCACACAGATCTTAGGTGCAGAGTAGAGCCCAGAGCTGGCCTTTTGAAGTCTAGTTCAGTCACTATTCTCAACAACACCTGACCTCCTGAAATCTCGAATCCTGGACCCGAGTCAGCATAGAGTTCATCTGCACTGGTGACTCTGTATCTGTTCTCAGCTCAGCTAATACCTGGGGAATGATTAATGGCTCTTCTCAAAACCGTGGTCCCTAATTGTACCTCTCAGGAAGTACAGATGACTCAGCTGCCCAACCTGCCGCATGCTCAGATGAATCAGAGTGAGGTCTTTTGAGCGGTTCCATTGTGTGAAAAGACTGTCAGTTGCCTGGTTACCAGAGTGAAAAATATAAAGTAATTGTGCTTCTCTGTAGCCATGGGGGAAAGGTATTTAATTGTCACCATGCAATCTGAGAATTAGAGTCAAAGGCCAAGTTCCTGACAGATAGATTTGAAACATTTGTTACTTTCTGCAGCTTTGTCTTGTCGTGTTATTGACATAGGTCGTGCAGAGACAGGCCAGTGGAGAGGAGAGTAGCAATTATATTAACGATAGATAGATAAAATTGTATGAGCCCTTACTATGGACTAGGTAGGATCTCAGTACATGATCTTTGAAACTTTATAAGAAGTTTTTGAGATAGGTGCTCTTATTATGCCCATTTTACAGATGAAGAAACTGAGGATGAGAAAGGTCATCCAAAATGGCAGACCTCATAAGAGTGCATAGGGTAGGAATTTATACTCAGGTTGCTACAACTCAAGAGTGCAGCTCCTAACTACAACCCTATTCAGCTTCTCTGTAAATGTCGAAGAGTGTTGTGTGTATCAGCCAATCCTCCTGTAGGAACACTGGCCTGTTTTCTAAATGCTGGATACTGGTTAAGTTGTGAATCAAAGCAGAAGCAGTCTGCCTTGTTCCTTCTTGACTTTCATTGGAAGAGCCTGCTCAGCCCAAGGGAGTTAATGAGGCTTCCCTACCCTTCTTTCTCCTTATTCCACAATGCAGCCAAATATTACATCTAGAGAGTTTTCCTGGTATAAAAGTATTTTATGGAATTAAGTGATTGGGTTGTAGCCCAGGCTCAACCACTGGCTCTCACATGACTTTGGAAAAGGCAGTTCCCCAGCCCTCAATTTCCTCATCTCTAGAATGGATTGTTGAATAGGCAGTTTCTAAGTTTTTCGAGCTCTTAAACAAACAAGAAAAAAAAAACCCAAACCAAAAGTACTCCAAAATTTCAAATTACATCATAACCTGATGGGAAGAATGAAGATTCTGGAGATAGCTCACCTTGGTTTGAGCCCCAGCACCTTCACATCTTGTGCGAATTTTATTAAGTTAATCTTCATAAACCTCAGATATTACATTTGTAAAAATAGAGTGATCTACCTCATAGAGTCATTAGGAGGATTAGACATGCTACCATGTGTGCAATGCACAGCACAATGCCAGCTACAAGTACATAAATGTCCAATAAATGTTAACCATCATCAACATCATCATTAATGGAAGATATGGGATTAAAACTAGTCTAGAACTCAATATTAAGTATATGTGTAAAACATATCCTTGATCAAATACTGACATACACATTTTTCCAGAGGACAGAGGCAGATATATAGGTCTGGAGGTTCATGGAGTGGGAATTTGCCATTAGTGCTTCTGAGTGAGGGCAGAGAATGGTTTGTTGTGAAGGAGATGGCAGGAGAGTCAGGCATGATTGCAAGCTATGGAGATAGAGGGTGGGAGCCCCTGGCCAGATGGATAAACCTGAGCCTGGCTGGCGTTTCTGCCTGCATATTCATGGGCGAGCATGTATTTTAAATGAAGTGTTAAGGAGGCCTGATCCCTCCACTTGTGTTAAGACTGATTGCTGATCTTTGATGGGAAAGCTGCTTTGATCTGTGATAAAGTCAGCCAGGCAGTCAGCATTCCAAATTGCTTCTACATATTTTCTGATGACTTCAAGCGGAGGCTCTTCTTGGACAAGTCTCAGTATAACAACAACAGCAGCGGAGAGGAAGGCAAAGATCCCTGCTTATCCCTGGTAAACAGCACATGTCTCATGGCATGCATCTGGGCACCCCATTGTTACAAGTTCAGCAGCCTTCAAAAGTCGGTGAGTCTGTGACTACATCCCTTCTGCAGCAAGGAGGCAGGACTGTAACGGATGGGACTTGTGCCTACTGCTAAATCAAACATCTGCAGCCTCTTGGTTAACCCCCATTCTAGTATATTTTTCTAGCATTTCTTTCTGGCTCCTTTAGGATTAGCATAGCTTGAGAGAAGAGGAAAGCAAATAAAGTTTTTCTTATCTTTATTCTGAGTGCCTGGCAGACTTCTCAATTGAACTAAATTGAATTGTCCTCAACTGTGGGCATTTTATTGACATCTTTGAACAGTTGGAGCATTTTATTAATATTTTATATATATAAACAGTTGGCACTCCATATTTCTGGGTTTCACATTCATAGATTCAACCAATCAAGGATTGAAAATATTCAGAAAAAAAAGGTTCATTGTGTCTGTACTGAACTTGTACAGACTTAAAAAGTTATCATTATTCGCTAAACAATACAGTATAACAGCTATTTATATAGCATTTACATTGTGTTAGAGATTATAAGTAATCTAGAGATAACAAAGTATATAGGAGGATGTATGTAGGTTATATGCAAACACCATGCTACTTATCTATGGGAATGGAGCATCCTCGGATTTTGGTATTTGAGGAGGATCTCGGAACCAATCCGTCATGGATACTGAGGGGCAACTCTGTATGTGCATGTGTTATTCCTAGTGCTCGGCCCACCAGGTGTGAATTTGGAAGGGTTGCCAATTCAGGTGAGGAAAGCTGAGCTAAGAGACATCCTCAGGGGAGGATGAGGACTTGGGGGGGAATTTGTGGGTTCCCTGACAGCCTCACAGGAAGTTGCCAAATCCTTCCCTCTTTGGAATGTGCCATGGCAAGGCATTTATTTGCTCACATGGTGATCATTTTCACTCACACATAGGGTGTGTCCAAGGGTATTCCACTCTACAATGATTAATAATGATCAGCCATCACTGGGGGTTAGGAGGGACCAGGCTCTGTGCCGAATGGCACTTATTTGCACTCTCTCATTTGATACTCTCAGCAAGCAGGCAATCTCATCCCATTTTAAAAAGTGAGAAAACTGAAGTTCGACTTGGTTCAGAGGCTTGCTGAAATTTGAATAGCTGGCAACTGGCAGAATAGGATTTGACTCCATATTGGGTGACTCTGTGACCCCCCTCCCCTTACTCTTTGTAACCACCATTTTATATTTGACATTTTGGGGTGTTTTTAGATTTGACATATAAGTGAGATCATCTGGTATTTGTCTTTTTGTGTCTGGCTTATTTCATGTAGCATAATGTCCTTCAGGGTCATCTATCTTGTCACAAATGACAGGATTTCCATCTTTTTTCAGGCTGACTATTCCATTACATATATACACCACAATTTCCTTCTCCGCTCCCCAGTGGTTGGACACTTGCGTTGCTTCCACATCCTGGCTCTTCTGAATAGTGCTGCTGTGAACATGGGTGTGCAGACATCTGATGAGCTTCTGATTTCGTTTCCTTTGGGTATATACCCAGCAGAGGGATTGATGGGTCATAATGATCATTTGAGTTTTAATTTTGGGGGAATCGCCATACTGTTCTCCATAATAGCTGCACCAATTTACACTCCCCCCACAACAATGAAAAAAGGGTTTCCTTTTCTCTACCTCCTCACCAATACTGTCTTTTTGATGATAGTCACTCTAATGGGTGTGAGGTGATATCTCATTGTGGTTTTCATTTGCATTTCTCCAATGATGAGTGATGCTGAGCACCTGTGCGTATACCTGTTGGTCATTTGTATGTCTTCTTTGGAAAAACATGCGTTCAGATCCCACTTTCAGCCTTTCTTCATCCTCCTACCCTCATAATAAGCATCCTTCTCCCTGGGGGCACACCATTCCTTCTTGCACCACAATACTGATTCTTTTCTTTTCTATGCTCTTTCACTTCTTTTATTTTGAGAAATATAATATTCTGAGTGGGAATGAACAACTGCTAACATGTTCATATTTTCTTTTTTTTTTGAGACAGAGTCTTACTCTGTCATCCAGGCTGGAATGCAATGGCACAATCTTGGCTCACTGCAACCTCCACCTCCCAGGTTCAAGTAATTCTCCTTCCTCAGCTTCCCAAGTAGCTGGGATTACAGGCACCCACCACCACGCTTGGCTAATTTTTGTATTTTTAGTAGATATGGGGTTTCACCATGTTGGTCAGGCTGGTCTCGAACTCCTGACCTCAGGCGATCCACCCGCCTCGGCCTCCCAAAGTGCTGGGATTATAGGAGTGAGCCACCGTGCCTGGCCCGTATTTTCTTCAAGTCTATTTTTAATTAAAAATGAAAGCATTATAGACAGATATGTGTGTATTCATATATAATATATACTATGGTTCTGTGTATTTAAATTTTAATGTCTCATACTATAAGCAAATAAAGTCTGGTTCAATCATTTAAACTGCCCCTGTGGTATTCTATCCTATGAGTATGCCCAATTCAATCATTTTCCTACCTAGCTAGCTTCTCATTGTTATATGCGTTGGATATCAGGGATTTGTCATATGTGTTGCAAATATGACAGCATCTAATTATATAATTAATATATCTCTTCTTCCTCTATGTAGCTATAAACTCTTTCGGGGCAAAAATCCTATCGGATTTTTCTCTGTGTTCCCAACACTTACTGAGTATTATACCAGATGTAGAATGACCATTTGTTGAAATGTAATGGAACAGGGCTGGAATGTGGAGGACTTTTCAGAGGAGATGCTATGCCTGACTAGCGTAGTGATTTTCCACTTAGGAAGGGATTTCTCTCAGGAAATCATACGAGATTATAAAAAAGCCCTATCAAAAAGAACAGTAATGGAGATGTTCTCTATCGAACTCTTCAACTCAGTAGACACTAGTCATATGGGACTGCTAAGCACCTAGAATGTGGCTAGTTTTATTAAGAAACTGAATTTTAAATTTTATCTAATGTTGATTAATTTAAATTTAAATAGCCACATGTGGCTTGTGACAGTTATAGCAGCAGGATTTAAAGGAACACCTAATATCTGATGATAGTGGGAAACAGAGGATTTTACTGATGTGTTCTTAAATGATCATTTTGGTACTTATTAATGATGAGTACTTTAATAAATATTTTGCAAGTATCAGCCTCTGGGTGCCAGACAGTTTCTTCACCTACAGAGTGCAGCCCTTGATGCTTACTTTATAGGATTATTGATGGAGTTAAATAGGGTAATTATGCAAAGCCCTTGAGCCTCATGCTCAATACAGACGGCAGCTGTCAGAGTTCTCATTCTTCCATTATTACTACATAGCAAGCATTAGAGATCTGGATATGACTGTCAGTTCCTGGCCTCAAGCTGGGAAGACAAGACAGGACAGATGCAACCCAGGGTATCACCTTTGTCTCAGCTGTGTTCTTAAGACAAGCTGAGGTCATCCCACGTTTTTTCCACCGAGTCCCAATTACCCACTGACTTAGAATATAAACTCCAGGATATTTTAGCACCAATTCCGAGTGATCATTCATGGCAGAGCTTCTGAGCTCTTAATCCTTCTTGGCCTTGTCACCTTGTGTCCAGTGTCTCTCCTGTCCCCTCCATTCATTCAGCATGTCACAAGAGCAGTTTCCCGAAAGCACCACTCTTATCCTATTTCTCTGCCGCTCCATACCTTCCAAGGGTTCCTTATTTCCTGGAAGCCAAAGCCTAGGTTCGATGCCATCCAGGCTGATCTCTGCTGTTCCATGTGGGGATTCTGCTTTGCCGGCCTGTTTGCTGTCATTTCAGCACACATTCAGCTTTCCTGTATTGTGCCTTTGCTTGTTTCCTGTTTCGCTTACCATCTGCAGTGCCTCCACTTATCCCTTCCGGCCCTGCTCTCCTGCCTACTGAGACTCTATCCCCCAGTGTCAGTCAAAGGCTGCTTCTGCCTTGCAAGTGGCCAAGCCCATTTGTGCTCTGCACCACACTCTTTCATACCTCATATTTTCTGTTTGTGCTACCTTACAGTGTATTTATTTGCATTAATTTCCTTTCTAGACTTTAACATTTGTGAAAACAGGGATGGCATCTTTACCTCTCTGCATCCCTCACTGCATGACTATACCAAACATGGAAGACGATAAAGGTTTGTTAACGAGTGAATAAATAAATGAAAACATTTCAACATTTAGGATATGATTTCTTCTTTGAAGCAAAGTCCTTTTGTCATGAGAATGACCCCTGAACTCTCTCGCACAATATGACAATGTTCCTAGAAAAGGCCTTTAAAGGGCTATATAAAATCACAAAATGCATCGTCTTAATCACAAAAACTCTGATCTCTGTGTAACGAGGATATTCAAAGATTTTTAAAGTGAGTATGAATACTCACAGTGAATCACAAGGGTTCTAACTCAGCAAAGAATTAATATACGCAAAGAGTAGAAAACATGGGCTGCGTTCCATTTCATTGGTGAAAAACAACTCTCTATTCCTAGTTCAATAAGCATGTATGTAGTTAGTTAGGATTGCAGTCCAACTCAGAAACTAAAGATCAATTTGACTCCTTGCCTTTCACTTTGATTTTGCTTTCAATATAGGTTTGATATTGACATTACCATGAGAATAATTTACCTTTGTTCCCAATTTTACACAATGGCAGGGGACACATTGCTGACTAACAAGGCTCTCTGAAATCAGCAATGTATGTATTGGACATCTTGATGTGATTGGCCCAGTACTAGGTGCCATAGGAAATTATTAAGAAAGGCATGGAGGTGCTCATCACATCAAACAGAGAGATGGTTTATAAACCATTGCTGCGTACAAGTAGTGCTACTGATTTCTGGATTAGGCTACAAAAGCGATTGTTGAGTGCCCCTCTGTGACCAAAAACTGGAATGGAACAGAAGCTAGGAAAGGGCTGAATTCACTGCAAATGGAAATGTAAAAATCCAGCTGTTTTTGATTTTTTTATAGTACAAATGAGAGTTAGCACATTGTCGAGCTTACAGAGGAAGTCACACAGCTACCCCTTTGTCAGGGCTTGTGGGGGACAGGCCAGAGTGGGTGTGGAGCTGTTGGGAAAGCTAATTTCTTTATTCAAGCTGAGCTCTGTTTCCTCTGGCTATTGTTGCTGTAATTGACATCAAGGGAGGATGGCTGCCACTGTTTGACAGTGACAATGACATTCTCCTCAAGGGCTAATACTTTAATTTATGAGAGACAAAGAGAAGGAGCAAGTCTTATGCCAAGAGGCAGGAGTACAAAGAGAACTTGATCTGTACAGATGTCAGCTTCTTGAAAAGAGAGTCCTGACAGGGAAGTTTGGCCTGTAACCTGTGCAGCCACATGACACATCTGGAAAAGCTCTTTTTTTGTGTGAGGGATGATGCCTATGGCTGGCCTGCTGGACCAAGATGGATGGCAAGGCAAACATCTGTGGACCTCAAAGTGTTCACACTTTCAGAGATTTTGTCATGCTTTATGACATATCAAGACCTTAAATTAACATGTGGACTTCTTTTTAATGTATCAAGGAAAGCCAGTAATGCAGGTGGCATCTTTCTTTTTAACCAGCTCTTGATCAACAAGCAACACTTACTTAAATAAGCTCTGGAAAATGCCAATGAGGCAATAGTGGTTGCTGTTCATTTACTCATATGACAAATATTGGAAATTGGATTTCTAATATCGAATGAATGGCTGTTGTCAGAATTGTTGTCAGTCATGCTAAGAAAAGTTTTCATTTATATTGTGCATTATAAGGCTCCAAGTGTTTTTGCCTAAGTATTCCCTCTGGATTCTCGTGATAATACTAGCAGGTAGACAAGGTAGGCGTCACTCCCATTATACATGCAAGAAAACTCTGAGGCTAACAGAAGTGACCAGGGGTATTACTGATGCAGTAGAGACATTATTACTGTTGGTAGTTGATTATTTACAGGTTCTGCAGTTTAAGAAATCTTTTTCTTATTCAGTGGGAAAGAAAAGAATTTAGCAAGGAAGAGGGCAAAACCATAAATTGATTTTACACTCTGCATCCTGCTGTATTTGAAATTTCTTGGATGAATCCGCTGTTCCCCCATCTTGGGGGGAAATAGGCACTGAATGATTTTCTATTTTGGCATATCCATCATCTTCTTTGCTGGCCCTCATCATCAAGCTGTCCTAAATTTCCAAAGGCTTACTATGAGCACTCAGTAACAGTGGCAAATCCATTTAAACAAGTGTGTTTGCTCCAATCGCTGAAAAGCACTCACCCTGTAGGAGGACTGGCCTCTGCCTGGGGGTGACTTGTGCTGCTAGCTGTAGGTAGGACTTTCAGCATGAACAGATAGTCTTGCACCTCTCTATTTTTTTTAAAATAAGTGTTTTCATTTTACAATACTTTTGGATTTATAGAACAGTTGTGAAGATAGTACAGAGTTCCTATACACCCAATACCCAGTTTTCCTATTATTAACCTCACACATTAGTACAAAACATTTGTCATAATTGAGGAACCAGTGTAGATGTACTATTGTTAATGTAAGGCCACATTTTATTTAGGTGTCCTGAGTTTTTCCCTAAGGTCCTTTTTCTGTTGTAGGATCCCATCCAGGACACCACATTGTCTTTATTTCCATCATGTCTCCTTAGATTCCTCTGGGCTGTGACAGCTTCTCAGACTTTCTTGATTTTGCAGACCTGGAAAGTTTTGAGAAATATTGGTTAAGTATTTTATAGTCTCACAATAGGAATTTGTCTGATTTTTTTCTCATGATTAAACTAGTGTTAGCGTTTGGGGAGAAAGACCTCAAAGGCCACGTTTATGATGTTGTGTCCAGGGTACATGCTACCCACTTGACTTATACAGTTGATGTCGGCCTTGTTCACCTGGCTGAGGTTGTGTTAGTCAGATTCCCCCACTATAAAGTTACTCTTTGCTCCATTCCTTCATGCTATACTCATTGGAAGGAAGTTGCTATACATAGCCCACCCTTAAAGAGTGTTGCGTCTACCTCCTTGAAGGTGGAGACTCTACATAAATCATTTGGATTTCTCCTACAAGGGAAAATTGTCTCATCCCCCATGTATTTATTCATTTACTTACGTCAATATGGACTCATGGATATTTATTTTATCCTTTGAGCTACAACCCGACACTATTTTCTTGTTTGCATTGTTCCAGATGTGCCCACTAGCAACTCTTTCAGTTGGCTACTGTGTTGCTTTGACATACCTCCATCATCGTGTCTGACATTTTTGTTGATCTTTTTGTTTTGAGCACTTTCTTAATTCCTGCCGCTACAAGATATTCCAGACACATTTTGTATGTTTCCTGCCCCAGTCCTAGAATCAGCCATTTCTCCAAGAAGCCCTGGTTCTTTTCATTGAAGAGTGGTGTTGGAAACCAAGATCTGTGTGAGTCTTTTCTTTCCATTTGTAACAATATTTTTAAATATTTGCGGCAAATGGATAAGAAATATATGAAATATTTTGCTTCTAGGGATGCTGGAGAATTAGTAATCAAGTCCAACTGTCTCCATATCAGAACCTGAGGCCTGCAGGTGTTATGTCACTTTTACAGATCACTCCCATAGTCAGTGGAAGAGCAGAGGACTCTTTATGTTTCACTATCAGAGACAATAATATGATATGTAATTGATGGTTTTTCCAACAGGAAAAAACAGATGATTCAATAAATGAGATTGCCCAATGGGTGAGCCATACAAAACAAAGTTAGGCTTCTACAACCAGCCGATTTAACCAATAAGTTAAAATCCAAACATTAAAAAATTAAACTTTATTAGAAAAAAATATGGCAGTATATTTGCACAAGCTTAGAGGAGGGACAGCTTCTTAAACAGACACACAGAAGAGGGCAAAATCCATAACAGGAAAATATTGTTAAATCTAACTACATTAGCATTTAAACCTTCTGGATTACAAAGGACAGCATGAAATCAGTTCCAGGGAAGTTGTCATGGAAGAATACAAAATGAACTCCTACACATAATAATCAAACGACAAACCAAGAAATGGTAAAATAAGAAATGCAAGCATTCGGTTCACAAAAAAAGGAAAATCAGAATGGCAATTAAATGATGCTCAGCCTCACCCCTAATTAGGAGAATGCATATTAAAGCACTAATGAAGTATAATTTTTCATTGATCAGATTGTCCAAGAATTTAGCAGTGTGATAATATGGACAGCTGGCAATGTTAAGAAAGGCAATACTTATATATGACTGATGGGAGAATAAATGACTGCAGCCACCAGGGAGGGCAATTTGATAGAATCTAATAACACTGTCACCAAGCTTCCCCTATGCCTTAGAAAGTGAGTTTTAAAATATCTGCCCCAGAGAAATGCAAACATAGATCCACGTGGATACGACAAATGGGAATGTTCTCTACATCATTATAACAGCAAAAAATTAGAAACAATCTAATGCCTGTCAATAGAAAGATGTATAAACAAAATATACTAAATGATTACAATGGAAAACAAAACAAAACACATTCAGAAGGAATGAATGAGATCTGTCCTTTCATCCATTTTATCTATTTTCTGTCTGCATTTCAAAATGAATATATCTCAAGAATATTTCTCAGTTAAAAGGCAAACTGCAGAAGGAATCAATATTAACACACAGAATAGTGTAATATATTTTCTATGTTTATATCCATGTAGATATAAAAGTATTTTAAAGGTAGTTAATGACACTCAAAATATCATAATTTTGGTTATAATTGGGGGTGATAAGGGGAATGGGATTGGAAGTGTGGAACAAAATATATGCTGATGGTCTATTTTTAATAAGGAAAATAGACTCCTGTATTGAGTCAAATTAAAAACTAATTTTGAAAAACTTGTACAGAAAGAAATTACAGAAAAGGAAAGATAATAAATTACAGCTCTTCATAAAGGCAAACTGCTTTTCTAACCATACTTACCAAAATTCCTAGAGCTGTCATTTATTTCTGAAGGGAAAATAGCTTTTCTTGGTTAGAAATCAGGTAATTTTCTGATAAATGCACCTGTATCATGCCCCCAGTACATGAGTCACTGTAATTTTCCTTTCTTCTTTATTTTCAAATGACTTTTCTACCTTAGAGGTTCTGAATCATCCTCTCACTTGCAAATTTACAACTCAGTCAATATGCATTAAGATGGAAATTCATTAATCATAGAAGCAATAATCTTTAGATAAAAGGCATTTATTTAACAGAATTTTAAGGGGAGAATCTTAAGCAGGAAACGAAAGAATTTTTTATTCTTGATTAAAAGAATAAAATAGAAAAGCTGAAAATCTTTAAAGTCTTTTAAAAAAAATTTTAAAGACAAATTTTTATTACTTGTTGATTCCTTCAAGCCTGGATTGGAACCACAAGAGGTCAGCCACTTCAGTCTCCCGAAAAAACCTAACCTAAACCCTAGATGACATTTTGCAGATCTCTGGGAATGAAAATTTAGGTTATCAGAATGTTCTAACACTACACAGGACTAATAATAAGGAAGCAATTATTTTTTTCCTTAATTTTAATCTAAATTTTATGGTGAAACCATTTTCTTGAGCTCAGCTTCATATGAGTGACTTGTTCAATGTGGTACATATGACGTTGAGTCACCTTACAACCTGACTTTCCTTATTTCCTGATCATCATGTACTTGGAGGATTGTTTCCTTGCCTCCTGCAGATCTAATTCTTGTTAATTCACCAGGTGAAATGAAAATAAACCTCCACTAAAGCAATGGAGGCTGTTGCTGCTGCTGACAACAAATAGATAATATTGATAATGACAAATAGATAATATTGATCAGTGGTGATGTGTGGAGCCGATGGGATTTCTGTGGGGGATGACTATCTGGTGATACAAACATTTGTCTATATGCATATGCTAATTTGGATGCATATCTATGTTGTTGCTAAATGCCACAAAATTAGGGGCAGGAAGAGGCGCCCTAACCTGATTCTTGAAGTGAGAGTTACAGGAATGGCTCTTGCCATCTCTAAAGCCCAGAGCCAGACAAAGTGAGATTGAGACAGAGGTCACTAAATCAAGTTGGATGGTTTGTGTGGAAAGACTACGAAGCATTAGAGGCAGGACTCTGGCCACAGAGACAGAAGACTGGATCACCCATCCTGACTCTGCTGCCACCCCAATCTCTTAATTTTGGGCAAATTTTTGAACCATGCTTTTTTTCTCTGGGAGATGAGCACATTGACTTAGGTAATGTTTATGGTTCCTTCCTACTGATATATTCCAGGATGATGCATTGGTACTTCACTACCTCAATACTTCAGAAGAAACAGAATTAAAGAGTTTCCCTGGTTCTTCTTTTGGATCTGAGACATAGGAGAGGTTTGAATCTACTGGAGCCTGTCCTTTATCTCCTCCAGGCTGGAGACTGGGACCGGTGACATCCCTCTTCTCAAGACTCTGTTTCCCCTTGTATATGACTGATGGGAGAATAAATGGCTGGTTACTATTTGCAGTGAACCAGGCATTTTCTATGAACCAAGCCACGTAAGTTTTTAAGTACAACCCCAGGAACAAATGGACAGACTAAAATTAAGATTTTTCTGGAAAACCCAAGAGATAGAGTGATTTGTTTTGCTTCACCAATTTTATAGCCACCAACAGCAATCTTTGGTTACCTGATCCACAGATCAAACTCCTTATCCCTATGCTTCTCAAACTGTGCAGATCCCTTTTAATGGGGAAAAAAATTCATAAACACCCAGTGTTTTCTCAGTCAATATAAACACAAAAGTTTCTCACTGCCACTACACAGAGGTTTCTGTATTCCATGTGTGATACTAAAGTATATGGTGTGTGACTCAGTTTCCCCTGCTTTTCACAGGCTACACAAACAAAATAACTTTTACCTTGAAGGCACCATTCATCCATTCATTCCTTGTACAAATATTTATTTGGCACTTACTATGTTGCAGGCACTTGGGATACATCAGTGAACAAATCGATTTCCTGCCCATGTAGAGCCTTTATTCTAGACCAGCGGTTGGCAAACATTTCGTAAAGGAACATAGAGAAAATCTTTTCAGCTTTGCAGCCATTTTTTGTTCTTTGTCACAACTACTCAACTCTGCTGCTGTTGATCCAAAACAGCTATTGATAACTGCAGTCATAGACGGATGGACCTGGTTGTGTTCCAGTAAAACTTAATAAATAACAGATGGTGGGCTGGATTTGGCTCAAGCCTGTAGTTTTCTGATCCCTGTTCTAGACAATAAACAATAAACCTAATAAAAAAGCAAATTATTAATATATAATAGCTAGAAGGTAAGTGATATGGAAAAGGAAAACACTGAGCAGGGAAAGGTGATTTGGAGTGCTGAGTGAATGAGGATGCAGTTTTAATTAGGAGGGAAAGTGGTACTTGAGCAAAGCCTTGAAGAAGGAGAGGGAGCCCTGGAGCTCTCTGAGGGGAGCAAGTGCAAGTTGTAAGCAGAGGGAACACCCAGGGCCAAGTTCCTCCTGCGGAGAAGGGCCTGGTATGGGTGCAGAAGCCAGCATGGCTGCAGCAGAATGAGGGAGTGGAAGAAGAGATGAGAGCTGGGTACAAAGCATGAGGAGTGGAGGCCTGGTAAGGACTGTGCTTTTATGCTGAACGAAGTGGGGAGCTACCATAGCTGTCATTGGACCTTCCTCCTGTGACTATTCACTTGTATATTAAGTTTCCTTTGCTTCCTTTGCTCTTCAGCTACCAACCGTAAAAGTCACAGTACGGCTTGGAACCCACAGGATTGTAACCTCAGATGTAATGCTGCATGTTGAAATTTTTGGTTAATGGGCAGTCATTACAATGATCTCAATATACTTTTACTAACAGCCTTAAGATAATCATAAAAATAAAAGTGTAAAAATGCTTAGAATTGGTCATTAAAAATTCATGGATTTCCCAGGAATATGTACATGGATTCCTATTGGATCTGCATTGTGCCATAGTCAGCTTTTTTACATGTTGCTTTATATGGAATTCAGGTTGGTGATGGGCGGCAAAGAGGAACATTACGAGACTAGGGCTAAATAGATGAATGCATTTAAGGAAAAATGAAGGTTCGTAATTAAAAATGATTAAGATTTATTTTCTCTGTATTCCACATTCTAGAGTCCTAGGAATGGATTCCTTGGAGGCTCTGTGGTCCCAGATGCCTTTGCACTGGAACATACTCAGCATGTACCTTTCTTCTCTCCTTCCTTGTCTTCTCTCACTCATCTTTTCAGATTCTTCTAAAAACAGTTTTGGCCTCCAAAGATCCCATTATAATAGCTATTTAGTCAACACCAATGGAGGACACCATGATTGCTGGTATTAAAGTCAGGGAAGGCAAAAACATGCTGTCAGGAGCCAGGTTTTCTGAAGCTAAAATATTGTTTCAGATACTTGCTTATGATGCACCATCAATTGCCTTTCACTGTTATTTGCCTCTGTGTTAGGACTGTATGCTCTGAATGAAAGAGAACGTAATTTCCTAGCCAGAAGTAGGTCCCTCTCTGGTCAGGGGTCTAAAGGTGTTCATTCTTTCATCCTTTTCTCTTCTTTTTGTCCTTGATGGTAAAGCCATTTGTTTATGAAGACTGCTATAGAGTCTCCTTTTTCTGCACTACAGAAAGTTCTTTCATAGCTTTATGTTGAAGTGTTTTATGCATCTCTACTGCTTTCTTCTACTGCTACCCTTGTTCAGGCTTAATGTTATACTTCATTAAACAGAAGCACTTGCTCTAGGAAGAGTTTCCAAGTACAGCCTGCCCTGGAGGAGTATCTGACAGTGCCATCTTTGCTCATTCCTGTTTGTGTTTCCTAAAATGGCACTTGCTTCTTCAACTAGTGTTGGCTGTCACCCAGCCCCTCAGGACCCCTTTTGTCATGACTGTTCTTGGTAGTCTCCAAGCTGAGACTCCAGATTCCTGGATGCTGCCTGGCTGATTTCTGTTCCAAGTTTTTGATGGACAAGATGAACTTCATTCAGTTCTCAGACTGATTCCTGGTGTTCCCTTTTCCTTTTTTCTGGAGATAAAGGGTAAACCTCATTTTTTGGATATCATATCACTCACCTACACAGATTACATAAAGTTAATATTCTAAAAGGCAAAGTTTGTTTGTTTTAACTAAACATAGTTTTGAGTGATGCTAAAAATCAGAGAAATGTGGATCTCTTTCTGTATGTTCCCCCAAAATTCCTACAATTTCCTGTCTATCGAAAAAAAGCAGACCAGAGCTATTCAATTTAATTTTTTAAATAAAGAGAGTAATTTAAGCAGAAAATGAATATAGGCTTTTTTCCCTCTATTTTTCAAATGTATTTTGCAAAACACTGCAGAATTCCATGCTAGGTGCCACTGGCAACTCTGTGTTTGAAGACACTTGTGGAATTTAATTTTCTTGGATATTTGTTATCAATTTATTTCACATTCAAGTTGATTCAAGTGCAATCCTCATAATTCCATTAACTTTGCGACTGTTCCCACATCAACTAGAAGGATGACATATAATCACACAGGGCTCCTCTGAACCAGAATTTTCTTTTAATTTGCTTATCCCAGTCTAAGATTGTTTTCTGCCTTTTTGAATCAGGGCAAATAAATTACGACTCATTCCCCAGCTCTATCTCAGGGGGTTATAATATACATCCCAACCACCCTACTCAGCTTTACTGCATAATAACATTCAGCTGAACACCAGAATTGTGCAGTTTACTGAACAGCCTTCACTTGTCAGAGTTCAGATACGTAAAGGATCTATGTTACTCTGTGAGATTTGTGTTAATTTCATATTTGTCAGCAGTCTACAAAAACTGTGATGCTTTAAAAAAAATCGGTCTTTATCACCTACAAGGGAATCCCAATATGACTATCAGCAGATTGCTCAGCAGAACCCCTTCTGGCCAAGAGAGAGTGGGATGTTATATTCAAAGTGCTGAGGGAATAAAATTAGCAACCAAGAATACTTTACCTGACAAAACTGTCTTTCCCCAGACAAACAAAAGCCAAGAGATTTATCATTACTAGGCCTGCCTTACAAGAATTGCTAAAGGGAGTTCTTCAACTTGAAATAAATTGAAATTAAAAGTAATAACATAAAACATACAAAAATATAAAACTCGATGGTATAAGTAATATAAAGTCATATTCAAAATACATTAGGACGGCAATGGTGACATGTAAAGCAATTTTATCGCTAGTACAAGGCTTAAAAGAAAAATTATTAAAGCAATTGTGGATAAAACAAATTGTCAAGATACAAATTACAAAATGATGAAAGTTTTGACATCAAAAACATTTAAGGGGGACACTAAAAGCAGAGAGTTGTTGTAGGCAATCAAAGTTATGTTGTTATCAGCTTGAAATACCTGGTTATAAGATGTTTTATGTAAGTCTCACAAAGCAAAGCTTCGTAGTAGATGCACAAAACATAAATTGAAAGATTCAAAGCATATCACTATGCAAAACCATGAAACCACAAGGGAAGACAGCAGGAGAGAAAAAATGAAGCAAAGTATCTACAAAATAACCAGAAAACAAATTACAAATGACAGTAAAAAGTCCTTACCTATCAATAATTACTTTGAATGTAAATAGATTAAATTCTCCAATAAAAAGACAGAGTGGCTGGTTGAATTTTAAAAACAAATTAAAAAGACTCAACTTTATGCTGCCTGTAAGAGACTCACCTCACTTTTGAGGTGATATGTCCCTTGTTGAAAGGTGTTTGAGTCCCCTACTATTATAATATTGCAGTCTATCTTTTCCTTTAGATCCTTGAATATTTGCTTTGTATATTTAGGTGCTGCAATGTTAGAACACCTAAATATAGACTGAATGTGAAGGGATGGGAAGAGATGGAAAGAAAAGGAGAACAAGAGTAGCTATATTTACATCAGTCAAAATAGACTTTATGTCAAAAACTATAAAAAGAGACAGAAAAGGGCATTATATAATGATAAACGAGTCAATTCATCAAAAGGATATAACAATTGTTAATACATATACGGTAAGTTTTCCCTTGATGTCATCAGTAGGTTCTTGGAAACTGAGGTTTTAAGTGAAAATGTACAACCAAATCCATTTTACCATAGGCTAATTAATATAAGCAAGAGTTAAGTTCCTATGGCATATTTCTGGTCACAAAAACATCACTAAACTTCTAAACAAAGACCCCAAACACTTCTAATATTAACTATTGAAATAAATGTGAGCTACTATACATTTATGAAAGAGTAATAAAAACAAGTAAGATAATTATCAAATTTTTTGTGAATCAGTGTAGGATGGTAGTCATCAAGGTGGTGGATTAAATCAAAGAATAATTGTTTACGAAGCAAAAATTACAAGGAATGCCTCCAACCAACATGCAGTTCAAAAATTATTACAAATATGACAGGATTGCAGAGTGCTTTCATACTGCATTGTTTATTCTTCTGCATTTGTATAATTATTGTATGCTTTGCAAATATTTATTTTACAATAATTTGTATGTATTTATTTATTCATTTTCCAATGTGTTTATTCCAGTTAAGGGTCACAAATGGCCAGAACCTATCCCAGCAGCCCAGGGCACAAGGTGGGAACCAACTGTGAACAGAACTCCATCACATTGCAAGGCATACTCACACACACCCACACCCAGACTCACTCACACTGAGACAATTTAGACATGCCAGGTAACCTAATGTGCTCATCTCAGGATGTGGGAGCAAGTGAGAGTACTTGAAGAAAATCCACATAGACATGGAGACAACATGCAAACTCTATGCGGACAGTGGCCCTACCCCAGAATTGATATTTTTCTTATCAATGTTATCATGAGATGACTTTGAATGCAACATCACTATTCAGGGACCTGCTGTACACCCAATATTGGAGCACTGAAGGGGTGGCCTGCCCCTCCACACCTGTGGATAGATCTCGTCAGGTAGGACGAGAGACTGAGAAAAGAAATAAGACACAGAGACAAAGTATGGAGAAAGAAAAGTGGGCCCAGGGGACCGGCGCTCAGCATACCAAGGACCTGCACGGGCCCCGGTCTCTGAGTTCCCTCAGTTTTTATTGATTATTATTTTCACTATCTCAGCAAGAAGAATGCGGTAGGAGAGCAGGGTGATAATAGGGAGAAGGTCAGTAAGAAAACATGTGAGCAAAAGAATCTGTGTCATGATTAAGTTCAAGGGGAGGTACTATGCCTGAATGTGCACGTAGGCCAGATTTATGTTTCTCTCTGCCCAAACATCTCAGTGGAGTAAAGAATGACAAAGCAGCATTGCTGCCAACATGTCTCGCCTGCCACCATAGGGCGGTTTTTCTCGTATCTTAGAATTGAACAAATGTACAATCGGGTTTTATACTGAGATATTCAGTTCCCGGGGCAGGCAGGAGACAGTGGCCTTCCTCTATCTCAACTGCAAGAGGCTTTCTCTTTTACTAATCCACTTCAGCACAGACCCTTTACGGGTGTCGGGCTGGGGGACATTCAGGTCTTTCTCATCCCACGAGGCCATATTTCAGACTATCACATGGGGAGAAACCTTGGACAATACCCAGCTTTCCAGGGCAGAGGTCCCTGCGGCTTTCCGCAGTGCATTGTGCCCCTGGTTTATCGAGACTAGAGAATGGCGATGACTTTTACCAAGCATACTGCTTGTAAACATTTTGTTAACAAGGCACGTCCTGCACAGCCCTCAATCCCTTAAACCTTAATTTCATACAACACATGTTTTTGTGAGCTCAAAATTGGGGCAAAGTGGCTAGGGCAAAGTGGCTGGGGCAAAGTTACAAATTAACAGCATCTCAGCAAAGCAATTGTTCAAGGTACAGGTCAAAATGGAATTTCTTGTGTCTTCCCTTTCTACATAGACACAGTAACAGTCTGATCTCTCTTTCTTTTCCCTACAAGCACCTAAATATACAAAGCAAATATTAAAGGATCTGAAGGAAGAGATAGACTCAATATTATAATAGTATGGGACTCTAATACCCCATTTCCAACAATGGATGTATCATCTAGACAGAAAATTAATAGGAAAATATTGGCCTTGATCTATAAAAGATCAAATAGAACTAAAAGACATATACAGAACATTTCATCTAACAGCATCGGAATACTCATTCTTCTCAAGCACACATGAAACATCCTCCAGGATAGGCATATGTTAGACCACAAAACAAATCTGAATAAATTTAAGAGGATTCAAATTGTATCAGGTATCTTTTCTGATCACAGTAGTATCAAACTAGAAATCAATAACAGGAGAAATCTTGGAAAATTTATAAAGGAGTAAAAATTAAACAACATGCTCCTGAACAACCAATGAGTCAAAGAAGAAATCAAAAGGGAAATTTTTAAAATTTTTGAGACAAAATAGCAAAAACAACATGCAGGATGCAAAAACTTACAGGATGCATCAACAGGAATTCTAAGGAGAAATTTTTAGCAATAAGCACTTATGTCAAAAAAGAAGAAAGATCTCAAATAAACAACCTAATGTTATATCTCAAGGAACTAGAAAAAGAAGAACGAAGTCCAAAATTAGGAGAAGGAAGGAAATAACAAAAATCAAAGCAGAAATAAATGAAATAGAGACTAGAAAAACAATAGAAAAAAAAAAAACGATGAAACTACAGAGCTGTGTTTTTTGAAAAGATAAGCAAAAGCAAAAAGCCCTTAGCTAGGCTAAAAAGAAAAGAGAGAAGACTCAAATAAAATCAGAACTCAGAGAGGAGACGTTACAACTGATACCACAGAAACACAAAGGATTCTAAGACATTACTATGAATCATTATACGCCAACAACTTGAATAACCCAGAAGAAACTGATACATTCCTGGAACTATACAATTACCAAGACCGAATTGTGAAGAAATAGAAAATCTGAACTGATCAGTAACGAGTAAAGAGACTGAGTTAGTAATAAAAACTTTCCCATCAAAAAAAAAAAAAAAAAAAAAAGAGCCCAGAGCCTGATGTCTTCATTGCTACTGCTGAATTCTGTCAAATATTTTAAAAAATAATACCAATCTTTCTTAAACCCTTCAAAAATTATGAGGAAAGCCATACTTCTGATCATTTGATAAGAGGTGAACTCATTTTTTAAGGCCAGCCTTACCCTGATACCAAAGCCAGACAAGGATATTACAAGAAAAGAAAATTATAGACCAATATTCCTGATGAATACAGTTGAAAAAATCCTCAATAAAATACCAGCAAACAGACTTCAACAGCACAGTGAAAGAATCACTCATGTAATCAAGTGGGATTTATTCCTGTGATGGAAGGACGGTTCCACATACACAAATCCATAAATGTGATGCACCACAATAACAGAATGAAGGACAAAAACCATATGATCATCTTATTAGATGCAGAGAAAGCATTTGACAGATTTAACATTTTTTATAATGAAACTCTCAACAAATTAGATATAGAAGAAATAATCTACTTTAGCACAATAGAGGCCGTATATGAAAAACCCACAGCTAACACTATACTAAAAGCTTTTCCTCTGAGATCAGGAACAAGATAAGAATGCCCACTCTAACCGCTTCTGTTCAACATTGCAGTGGAAGTACTACTAGCCAGAGCAATTAGACAAAAGAAAAAAATAAAGGGCATCCAGATAGGAAAAGAAGAAGTTAAATTGTGCCTGTTTGCAGATGACATGATCTTGTATGTATGTATAACTTTGACCACTCCACCCAAAAACTGTTAGAAGTAATAAACACATATGGTAAAGTTACAGATTACAAAATTAATACACAAAAATCAGTAGTATTTCTATGTTCTAACAATGAACTATCTGAAAAACAAATTAAGAAAAAATTCCATTTACGCTAACTAAAACAAAACAAAATAAAATGCATAGGAATAAATTTAAACAAAGAGGTGAAAGATCTGTACGTTGAAAACATAAAGATCATTGAAAAAAATTGTAAAAGGAACAAGTAAATGGAAAGGTATTCTGCATTCATGGATAAGAAGGATTAATATTGTTAAAATATCCATACTACCCAAAGCAATCTACAGATTCAATGCAATCCTTATCAGAACACTTTCAATAACACTTTTCACAGAAATAGAAAAACAATCCTAAAATTAATATAGAATCACAAAAAATCCTGAAAGTCAAGATAATCTTGAACAAAAAGAACAAAGCTTAAATGGCCAAGTGTGGTGGCTAGCTGGGTGCAGTGGCTCATGACTGTAATCCCAGCACTTTGGGAGGCCGAGGCGGGTGCATCACTTCAGGTCAGGAGTTTGAGACCAGCCTGGCCAACATGGTGAAACCCTGTCTCTACTAAAAATACAGAAGTTAGCCAGGTGCAGTGTGGTGTGCCCCTGTAATCCCAGTTACTTGAGAGGCTGAAACAGGAAAATCACTTGAACCCAAGAGGCGGAGTTTGCAGTGAGCTGATATTGTACTGCTGCACTCTAGCCTGGGCAACAGAGCAAGACTGTATATCAAAAAAACAAAAAACAAAAAACACAAGAACAAAACTGGAAGCATCACACTACTTGATTTCTAACTATCTTATAAAGCTATAGATATTAGAACAGTGTGATACTGGCATAAAAATAGACACATCGACTTATGGAACAGAATAGAGAGCTCAGAAATGAACCTATGCATTTTTAGTCAATTGATTTTCAACAAAGGTGCCAAGAACACACTATGGGGGAAAGGTCAGTCTCTTCAATAAAGGGTGTTGGGAAAACTGGATATCTACATGCAGAAGAATGAAATTGGACCCTCATCTCACACCTTATACAAAAATAAACTCAAAATGGATTAAAGATTTAAATATAAGACCTGAAACTGTAAAACTATAAGAAGAAGACATAGGGGAAAGCTACACTGCTCTGGGCAATGATGTTTTGAATTTGGCTCCAAATGCTCCAGTAACAAAAGCAAAAATAAATAAATGGGATTACAACAAACTAAAAATTTTCTGCACCGCAAAGGAAACAATAAAGTGAGGACACAGTCTACAGATTGGGAGAAAATATTTACAAGCCATACATCTGATAAGGGGTGAATATCCAAAATATATAAGGAACTCAAAAGAACTCAATAGCAAGAAAACAAACAAATTAAAAATGGACAAAGAACTTGAGTAGACATTTCTCAAAAAAAGACATACAAATGCCCAAGAGATATGTTTTAAAAAATGCTCCACATCACTAATCATTAGGGAAATGCAAATTAAAACTACAGTGAAATATCACATCACACCTGTCAAAGTGACAATTATCAAAAAAATGAAACATAAGTGTTGGCGAGGATGTAGAGAAAAAGGAACCCTTGTGCACTGTTGATGGGAGTGTGAATTAGTATAGCCACTATGGAAAACAGCCATTATGGAAAACTGAAAAAGTTAAAAATAGAATTACCAGCAATCTCACTTCTGAATATGTACCCTAAGGATTTGAAACCAGTATGTTGAAGAGTTATCTGCACTCTCACGTTCATTGTGTTATGGTTCACAATAACCAAATTCTGGAATCAACCTAAGGTTCCATCAATGGATTAATGGATAAAGAAAATGTAGTATATTATATATGCATGATGAGGTACTATTCAGTCTTTAAAAGGAAGGAAATTTTGTCATTTGTGACAGTGTAGATGAACGTGGAGGACACCATACTAAACGAAATAAGCCACACATGGAAAGACAAATACAATGTGACCTCATACTTGTGTGTGGAATTCAGCGCATAGACGAAGAGTAGAATGATGGTTACCAGAGGCTGGAGTGTTGTGGGGAGAGGAGCACATATATTATTGTGCCACAGAACTTTTGCATAATTTGATGAATGTATTTCAATGCAATTGATTTCTTTTGTAATCCCATGTGCTTGATGTTAGTTTACAAATACTATAGTCTATTTATAGACTTCACTAGTCTGCCAAGTAGTCTGTGGTACAAAGAATTTAAGAAGCCCCGGTCTAGGGTTTGTGCCTTTGTTCGCTTACACCCCTAACACCACTCCAGGAGGAAGGGGGAGGCAGATGGCAGGCAGTATAGCTCAGAGGGCACACGTGTGGGCTCTGGAGTCACACTTCCTGGATTTGAATTCTTGTCCCAGACAGTTACTGGCTCTGTTATTAACTTGGGCAATTCATTTAACCCCATTAAACATCATTTCCTCAATCTGCATGTCTTAGTAACAATAGTCCATACCTTATTGGGTTACCAATAAGAATTATACAAAATAATGTGTCCAGTACAATCAATTCTCATTTGCAATAGTTATGCTCCACAAAGTTACCATGAAGAGCGAATTAGTGAATACTGAATAGTTTCTTTATAAGCTGCCAACATCAAAGCTAGGGTTGGAGTGCCAGAAAACTCAATGATCAAAAGAAATAATAATTCTCATTATTCAAGTGGTGATGTTCTATAAAGTCATCATGAACACTGAATTAAGGAATACTAAAGCATTGCTCCTGGGAAAAAGACAAGGTTAGGTTCCTGTGAGCTTCTGGTCACATTTTCATCAACTGACCAAATATAATTTTGTTTGATGTGTGTTTCTGTTTAAAGACACCTTGCGGCTGGGCACAATGGCTCATGCGTGTAATGCCAGCACTTTGGGAGGCTGAGGCGGGTGGATCACGAGGTTAGGAGATCAAAACCATCCTGGCTAACACTGTGAAACCCCGTCTCTACTAAAAAATACAAAAAATTAGCCTGGTGCAGTGGCGGGCGCCTGTAGTCCCAGCTACTCGGGAGGCTGAGGCAGGAGAATGGCATGAACCCATGAGGCGGAGCTTGCAGTGAGCCCAGATCGCACCACTATACTCCAGCCTGGGCGACAGAGCAAGACTTTGTCTCAAAAAAAAAAAAAAAAGACCCCTTGCTTAGTATTGGTGCAAAAGTAATTGCTGTTTTTGCCATTACTTTCAATGGCAAAAACCATGTGATTACTTTTGCACCAAGCAAATATATGGTTGATTGATTAACATTGAACCCCTAGCCAACAGAACTACAACTCATGTCTCAAGGAAGCTTCTGTAAGGCACCTCAGAGCCTCCCTGTGCTTAGGAACAGGAGACAGCATTTCACCACTCAATTTGGGGGGTGTTTTAAACAGCAAAGTCACTGAAAAAAAAAAACTCCACAAAAATGAAAATCGTGACACTCAGTAGATTAGAAAAGGGCACTTGTTTACAATATGGGAGATGAAACAAGAAGGCAGAGGCCTTCTTTGGCTTCAGCTGGAAAAATACGTGTCAGGCAACTCTCTGCATATGTCCACAAACGTCTGTGAAAACGCCATGAATGTTGATCTGGGGATAGACATAAATTTTAGCAAGTAGGTGAACTTGCAAATACAGAATCCGTGAATAATGAGGATCCACTGTACCCAACATAATAATTTCTGGGAAATGGTCAGTTATTATTCTCATTACTTTACGCCCTAGAAGAAAGGCAATGATGGGCAAGGACACAGCCCTGCCCCACCTCCTCCATTCAGCTGGCTCTGAGGAATGTACAGCCAGGAATACAGGAAACAGTAGAGGAAGAGCACATCCCCTGATTTCTCTTTGCTGATTGTCCCCCAATTTTTCTTCTATATGTTCTCCTGCTTCTCCTTCCTTTTTTCCCTCCTTCCACACTTCTTAGCATGTGCAAGAGCCTAGCTTAGTACAGTAATGGATAAAAAGACCACAGGACATTGCCTCTTCCTTCAAGGGACTGCAGCACTGGGAAGACAAACATTTATATCACAAAATGCCAGACACCATGTAACCTCATGAACACACTGATGAATCCAATCAGAGGTGTCTAGATCCATTCTATTAACCTCCCTTCCTGTGCTTGATAAACATAACAAACACTGATTCAAGCATCTCTGCTAAAAATTCATTTAGATTGCCATTTCCTTGACACAGAACCCATCTTGGCAACATGGTCCAGGGTGTCATTTGGGAAGTTCTCTAATTTTCCTGTACATTTGTTTAAGCATCTATTTTCTTTCGCTCTAATATAATTTTTTGGTTGGGTGTGCACACTGAGTACATGCTGCCTTTCTGGAGAGGAATTAATTGCGTGTTATGACTTGCATTGATAATTCAAGAAATAGCAGCTAGAGGTTTGAAGATAGAAGAGCAATGCTACCTTTGGCCAGGCACATGTCCCAACCTGACCAGGTGGAAGCAGGATTGACTTGGCCCAGAGGATGTGCCCAGCACATGTCTGCCAGAACCAGAGTCTAAAATGCAGAGAAGCGTATTCCAGCCAAGTCTAAGAGGAGACTTTCTGACAGCTCCTGCTGCCTTCTGAGGTAGTGAACTCACTATCACTAGGGTCTTCTGCCTGGTTGAGATGATCACATGTCAGGAAGCATGTCTCTCCTGAACCGTTGAGTTGCAGGCTGGAAGGGGTGAGGTCTGAGGTCACTCCCTATATTAGTCTGGTTCTCCAGAAAACAGAAACAAAACCAACAGGGTGTGTATGTGCATGTGTATGTGTATGTGTGTAATGAGAGAGAGAGACAGAGAGAGAAACAGAGAGAAATTTACTTTAAGGAACTGGCTCACCGATTGTGGAGGCTGGCAAATTCAAAAGTCCAGTGGGCTGGAAGCTCAAGAAAGAGTCGATGTTGCAGCTTGAGTCTGAAGGCCATCTGGAGATAGAATTCTCTCTTCCTTTGGAGACCTCAGGGGTTTTTTTCCTCAAGGCCTTCAACTGATTAGATGAGGCCCACCTACATTTTGGAAATCAATCTGCTTTCCTCAACATCCACAGATTTAAGTGTTAGTCACATCCAAAAAATAGCTTCACAGCAACATCTAGACTGGTGTTTGACCAAAAAACTGGGTTCCCCAGCCCAGTTAAATGTTCACATAGGCTCAACCATCCAACAGGACCCCTCCCTAGGTGTCTTCAGACTCAACATCTCTGGCGCAGTACATGTAATTAAAATTCAAGTCTCAGAAATAACACACATTTCCACTGTATTTAGCGTGTAAGGTCCCTTGCTATGTTGGCTAGTTAACATTACAAATGTGAAATTTGTCATTCTAAGAGTGAGGGTGTTACTCAGTTGACACATTCTGAAGGTTCACTCAAAGGCAAGTTGAGTTGCAATGTGGCCTGATAACTGTTGCTCCAGGAGGTGCTCCAGCAAGAAAAATACATGTTTAGCAAGGAGAGAATGAGTTAGACAACAGGGTTGAAAATGAGACTCTATGTTACTAGGGCATCCCCAAAGCCATGTGGGTAAGCTGCACGCCATTCCATCCCACACAAAAAAGGTTTGAAACAATGGTTTTGAGAGAGTGTCTACCTTATTGTTATCTTGGGGTTATTTCATTGTATTGTAGTTTTAGTCATTCTGACCTAATTTTAGCATTTCTTGTTTCTGTTGGTTTATTGGCTTTCAAATATTTCATGTGCCTCTATAGTTCTCATTTATTTGCCCTTGGATGAACTTCTTAAGAGGACATATTTCTGTCATAACAAAATTATTATCTTTGTACTTAGAAATTTAGATAAAAACATAGACAGAGGCAGGCTATTATTATAAAGTCCTTGTTCTTCCTGACATTAAAAATCTAATATGCAGGAAACACGCTACCTTTTATTTCTTTTTTCTTTTTTCTTCTTCCTCTCTGTCCCTCCCCCTTTCTTTGAAAATTATGATTTTTCTAGATACTTAACTGGCAGTGGGATAAACTAGATTGCTTAAAGTTTGCTTAAATTGAAATTACTCTTTTGAAGTTTGGTCCTTCTATTTCAATGACTCCTACGAACATTAGCTTGAGAAGATTGTAATTAGAAGCAATTCTTTCAGTGCTACAGAATTTGTGTGTGTGTGTGAATTATTATTTTTTTCTTCTGAATACAATAAGAGCCTGAGATTTTAGGCTGGAAAATGGCTTCAAAATCACAGATCTCTAGCAGCCATTCCTCTTCTAGCCCTGAGAATTTTCTCCAGTGTTCCTAGGCTTGTCCTTACACTGAACAAAGGCATTTCTCAGTTCATTCTTTAAAGGTACTATTTAGCAAATGGTTCAGAGCATTCAATTGCTACTTTGAGATGCTCGAAATGCAAAAGTGATGTGGGGAATGCACAGCTGGTTCTCAGAAGGCCGCATAAAGGCATAACTGCGGAGATTTTAGATTTTGGAAAGAACTTCTATCCAGCCTTTTCTTTTTCAAGGGAAGTTGAGGCTCAGGAAGCCCCCATGATGCATCAGACCACCTACCCTAAAAGGCAGAACAGATCTTGCACACATCTTTAATGCCAAGACAGAGCTTGTGACCCTAGGAGATATTGCCCCGCCCCCAGCAGGCTCCAGACCTTGCACAACCAGGTCACTGCTGAGGCTAGCAAATTGCTACAGGTTGGTGCTCTGGAAAAATGTGTTCTTGAAGCTGGGCAGTAATGGAAGGAAGACAGCAGGGGAAACCAAAGGGATTTTGATATTGGGTTCTAATGTAGACCGAGCATCCTCATGCTCCCTCATCATCAGAAACCCAAAGACCCCAATCAATGTCATATCATCATCCCTTCTTTGAAAGGAGAAAGCTGGAAAGTTTTCCCAATGGCCCTACCATTTAAAATATTTTATCAACCAACTGGACTTATTAAATGATTACTCATTGCTTCATTGTTTGTTCATCAAAGCCATGCATAACCACATGTGATAATCAGGCCTGATTATATTAATATCACCCAGGATCACCATTACATCACCCAAATGATATAACCCAGCCAAAGGCAGACAGCCAATGTTGAAATTAGACCATGTTGTGTATTAGGCTGTTGAAACTTGGGAAAGAGCTTAAGGACTTTCACGTTGCCTTTGGGAACCTGTAGGGTCTGGAACCTCCCTTTCCTTACCACTGGCTTTACTATTCCACGCACACCATTCAGGTTTTTATTCTTGGTTAATTTTCACCCATCTTAGGACCACCTATAACGTTCATTTTTTTCAAGCTTTTATCTACCAAAAATTTGTTCAAAGGATGGAGCAGTGACATGTACTGTGACTAGCCTGAGATTTGTACACTCCCTGTATTGTGCCCAGCTTCCCACCCATGAGATCACTCTGGTGAATGCAGACCTTGGTTTTTATGTTGAATGCATCTGTCAGTTCCAAGCTTGGGCATTTCTGAAAAGCAAGTCCAGGGATGATAGTGTTCATTATTCTCAAAAAGGTCAAAGGAGAGCATAAAACAATTTACAGGCAAGATATTTAGTTAATACATTTATTAATACAGGGTCTTCTTCCTGGTTGAGATGATCACATGTCAGGAAGCATGACTCCCCTGAACCGTTGAGTTGCAGGCTGGAAGGCTAAGGTCCGGGGTCACTCCCTATGTTAGTCTAGGTTCTCCAGAAAACAGAAACAAAACCAATAGGGTGTGTATGTGCATGTATATGCATGTGTGTAATGAGAGAGAAATAGAGAGAGAAATTTACTTTAAGGAACTGGCTCACCAATTGTGGAGGCTGGCAAATTCAAAAGTCCAGTGGGCTGGAGGCTCAAGAAAGAGTCAACGTTGCAGCTTGAGTCTGAAGGCCATATGGAGGCAGAATTCCCTCTTCCTTTGGGGACCTCACGGGTTTTTTCCTCAAGGCCTTCAACTGATTAGATGAGGCCCACCCACATTAGGAATGCAATCTGCTTTATTCAACATCCACAGATTTAAGTGTTAGTCACATCTAGAAAATATCTTCACAGGACATCTAGACTGGTGTTTGACCAAACAACTTGGTTCTCTAGCCCAGCCAAGTGTTCACGTAGGTTCAGTGATCCAACAGGGCCCCTCCCTAGGAGTCTTTAGATTCAACATCTCTGGCTCAGTACATGTAATTAAAATTTAAGTCTCCGAAAAAAAGGCATATTTCTACTGTATACAGCATGTTCCACTGTATTGAACCTTGCCACGTTGGCTATTCTTATTAATACTAATACTAATAAGATATATTTAGTGAGTTTTCTACCCTATGCCAATCCTGCCTCTGCCCAGTTTCTTTCTTAGAAGCTTAAAACACTGTCCCTGCACAGAGGTGGGTCAGTCTATTAGAGGTGTCAAACAAATGAACACTAGTACAGCAGTACAGTAAGGGGCTGTGGGATCACAGAACAGGGACTGACATCTAGGCTTGGAGAGAAATCAAAGAAGTTTCCCCAGAAAAAGAGGTGCCTGAGCTAAGGTTTGAATACATGAGGAATTATTTCAGTGAGGGAGAGGGGTGGAGGAGGAGAGGACGTTACAAGACTCGCAGCCCATGGAGGAAGAAAAAGGGAGAAGACCCAGGGCACACCCATTGCCATCTTGATTTCTAATACCTGCCCCAATAAGTGAACCAGGGCATTAGTCCTTGGAGAAACAGCTGATTTTAGAGCTGAGGAAGAAATATACAGATAAGCCTGGAGTATCTTGTTGCACCAGAAAGTAAGGAAGTACTGAAACAAAACAAACCATTGATGAGGGTATGTCGTGTTGCACAGGAGCCAACTGAAAGGGCTCCCAGTGGCCGAAGCTGCAACAATTTGAACAACAAAATAAAGAGAGTAGTATTTGATTATATGTATGAAATAAATATGCATGAGTACATACTGATGTAAAAAATAAGTGAATAAATTAAGAAATGGGGGAGAGGAGACAAATCTCCTTTGCAGCACAAGTACAAATAACTTAGATATACACTCCACTCTCAAGGAAGTGGAGCTGTGCATGGTGACTTCTTTCCAAAGAGTAGTGTACGGAAGGGATGTTAGTTGGAATTGTAACTTAACAGTGGAGAAACCTGGGCAATCACCACCTCAGGCAAGTCATCAGGGTCCACATCATGGTGGTAAGTCATGCTGATAATATGCACTCTTGACATGATGTGATGAAATGCCACTTTACCTCCATGGTCTTCTTCCCCAAGCCCAATAACGCCAATCTAGTTCTGAAAAAAATATATATATATATATACAGAAAGCCCAGTTGAAAGCCATTCTATAAAATACCTGACCAATACTTCTCAACACTGTTAAGGTCCTCGAAACCAAAGAAAGTCTGAGAAACTGTCTCAACCAAGAGGAACCTAAGGAGTCCTAATGACTAAATGTAATACCATATCCTGGAAGGGATCCTGAAACAGAAAAAGGGCATTAGGTAAGGACAATCTGAATAATGTATGGACATGAATTAATACTAATGTATTTAATTGATTCACGACTTGTGACAAATGCATGCATCAAAGTAGTGTAAGATCGTCACAGTTGGGGGAAACTAGATGAGGGGTATATAGGAACCCTTTATGCTATCTTTTCAATTTTTCTATAAATCAAAACTATTCTAAAAATAAATGCTTCTGATAAAAAAAAAAAAGCACTAGGCATTAGAGGAACTGAAGATAATTCAGTTTGGCTGGAGCAGAGAGAGTAAAGTGAGAAGTGGTGAGGGAAGATGCTGAGAACAGGGGTGGGACCAGGCCAGGCAGCCTTCATGCCAAGCTCGGGGCTTCAGACTTCACCCAGTGGAGGTGTTTGGAAGCCATGGGAAAGTTCTGAGGAGAGCAGTGACATGATTAGTATCTTAGTCTGTTTTCTATTCCCTGAAACTGGGCAGTTTATAAAGAAAACAAATTTCTTTCTTACAGTTATGGAGGCTCAGAAGTCCAAGGTGGAGTGACTGCATCTGATGAAAGCCCTTTTGCTGTTGGGGACTCTGCTGAGTCACCAGGTCCCCAGGTGAAGGGCATCACATGATGAAGGAGCTGGGTGTGCATGTTCATATTCCTCTGCCTCTTCTTATAAAGCCCCGCTCCTGTGATAACCCATGATCCACTAACTCATTGATACATTAATCCATCAGTGGATTATTTCCTTCATGAGCAAAGAACCCTCGTGACCCAATCACCTCTTAAAGGCCCCACCTCTCAATACTGCCACATTGGGGATTTAGTTTCTTTTTTTCTTTCCAACTGTTAGGTTCGGGGGTACATGTGCAGGTTTGTTACATGGGTAAATTGAGTGTCATTGAGGTTTGCTCTACAAATGATTCCATCACCCAGGTAGTGAGCATACTACCTGATAGGTAATTTTCTAATCCTCATCCCATCCCACCCTCCCTCTTCTTGTAGTCCCCAGTGTCTATTGTTGCCATCTTTATGATCGTGTATACTCAGTTTTTAGCTTCCCGTTATAAGGAGAACATGTGGTATTTGATTTTCTGTTCCTGGATTAATTCACTTAGGATAACGGCCTCTGGCCACATTCATGTTGTTGCAAAATACATGATTTTGTTCTTTTTTATGGCTGTGTAGTATTCCATGGTGTATATGTACCACATTTTCTTTATCCAGTCCACCACTGATGGGCATCTAGGTTGATTCCATGTCTTTGTTATTGTAAATAGTGCTGCAAGGAACTTATAAGTGCATGTGTCCTTTTGACAGAATGATTTATTTTCCTTTGGGTATATACCCAGTAATGGGATTGCTGGGTTGAATGGTAATTCTGTTTTAAGTTCTTTGAGAAATCTCCAAACTACTTCTCACAGTGACTGAACTAGTTTACATTTTCATCATCAGTGTATAAGCATAGCCTTTCCTTGGCAAGCTCACCAATGTCTGTTGTTTTTTGACTTTTTAATAAAACCCATTCTGACTGGTTTGAGATGGTATCTCATTGTAGTTTTGATTTGCATTGCTCTAATGAATAGTGATGTTGAGCATTTTTTCATATATTTGTTGGCCACATGTATTTCTTCTTTTGGGAAATGTCTGTTCACATCCTTTGCCTATTTTTTAATGGGATTATTTGGGTTTTGCTTGTTGATTTAAGTTTCTGATAGATTCTGGATGTTAGACCTTTGTAGGGTGCCGTTTGCAAATATTTTCTCCATTCTGTAGGTCGTCTGTTTACTCTGTTGATAGTTTCTTTTGCTGTGCAGAAGCTCTTTAGTTTAATTACTTCCCACTTGTCAATTTTTGTTTTGTTGCTTTTGGGAACTTAACCATAAATTATTTGCCAAAGCTGATGTCCAGAATGGTAGTTCCTGGGTTTTCTTCTAGGATTTTTATAGTTTTAGGTCTTACATTTAAGTCGTTAATTAATCGTGAGTTAATTTGAGGTGAAAGGTAGTGGTCCACTTTCATTCTTTTGCATATGGATAGCCAGTTATCCCAGCACCATTTATTGAATAGGGAGCCCTTTCCCCATTATTTATTGTTGACTTTATCAAAGATCAGATGGTTGTAGGTGTAGGGCTTTATTTCTGGGCTCTCTATTCTGCAATTGGTCTATGTGTCTATTTTTGTACCAGTACCGTGCTGTTTTGGTTTTTGGTAGCCCTATAGTATAGTTTTAAGTAGGGTAGTGTGATGCCTCCAGCTTTGTTGTGTTTGCTTAGAATTGTTTTGGCTATTTGGGCTCTTCTTTGGTTCAGTATGAATTTTAGAATAGTTTTTTACAGTTCTGTAATGAACAAAGGTTGATAAATTACTGGTGTGTTAAATGGCAATGTTTTGTTAAGGAAGCTGTTCTGCTTTACATATCTGAAAACTACTTAGAAAGTATCTGCATTTCCTAACTTCAGAAGCTACAGTCTTTTTAAAGACAAAGACCTTTATACAGTTTAGTGCTCAGTGTTTTTAGCACAACAACACAATTTAGTTCAGAAGGTAGTTTAGCAACTCTTAATCTAAACAAGAATAGGGGCTTTGAAAAATAAGGGTTTAAGAAGGCTTTTTAGCCAGGTGTGGTGGCTTACACCTATAATCCCCACATTCTGGGAGGCTACGGTGAGAGGATCACTTGAGACCAGGAGTTCAAGCCCAGCCTGGGCAACAGAGCAAGACCTTGTCTCAAAAAAAAAAAAAAAAAAAAAAAAAAAAAAAAAAAAAAAGCTTGTCATTTTAGAGTCTAAACTCTTGTACCTTAAAATTACTGCTTGGTTCAAAATGGTTTTATGGGAAAATTAAATCTGTAGCAAAAACTTGGCATTGAGTATGAAGGTGCCACCATTTTCTCAGCAAAGTGTACAAAGGCTCCCTAACATCAAGTTCAATTCCCACAAGGATGACAAAAGTGTTTGGAAAGTAGTGGTGCCACACTTCAGGATACCACTTTGCACCAGCAGTTTCAAATGACATGGGACTCACAAGGGAAAAGCAAATTAAGAGCACATCTGTGTGCAGATAGGATAGGGGGCATAGTTTCTTGTCCAGTTGTATTCCATAAGCCCAGATACACTGATTTTCCAACTACCATAACATTGACAGAACAGCTGTCAAAGACAGTAGGGATATAGTCTCCAGGAAATGCATTGGTTGTATAACCAGTCAGTAGGCAAGTTTTACCTGCAGCTCTGTCTCCCACCACCACACACCTGATGGCCTGCATCTGGGCTGCTCACTGGGCCACAGAGGGCAGTGGCAGCTGGGTGCTGAGATGGGAAGCTGTGGACTTGGGGCACTGCACACAGGCAGGCAGCTTGCAGGCAGTGGAGTGTGGGGCACCAGGGCCGCTGTCCATGCCACCTCACCATCCACAGACTGGAAACTGAAGCCTGGCAGTGGCCACCACCCACAGCTGAGGAAAACTGCCTGGAGATTAAGTTTCGACTTGAGTTTTGGAGGGGACACACATTCAGACCATAGCAATTAACTTTCAATTTCAGTCCATTCGATAGTGGTTTAAAGAATGGAGAGTGGGGTCTTAGACTCGCAATAGGTAGGCTAGAAGGCTATTCTCTGATCTAAGCAAGACAAAAACGAGGGCCTAAACTAAACTGGTCACAGATAGTAGAAAGAAAGGAACAGATGTGAATGATAGTGAGAAAATAAAATTGATAAAAGTTGGTGACCAAACAAAAGTTATTTGGATGAAGAGAAGGTAATTTTATTTGTTTATTCCGTGTATTCATTCATTTAGTAAAAATTCACCGGGAGCCTGCACCGGTTTAGCACTGGGTATTTAGCAGGGAACACAGTGGACCATTTCCACACTCTCAGAGCTTTCATTCTAAGGAGGGGAGATGGATGATAAAGGAATAAGCCCGTGTAAAAGCGAGGTAATTTCAGCTGGTGATAGCAACCGTGTTGAGTAAGCAGTATTGATCAAAAGGGAAATTCAGGAGGGGAATCGATCGCACAGGAGTAAAGTATCAAATTTGGCCAGTAAGTAGAAGGAATTAAGTTAATAAATTCTGGTAAAACTATATAGGCCAACTAGATCTTATGGAAAAAGCCATGGAAAGGAGAGAAAGCAGGCCAACCTGTAGACTGGAGTGTGTTCTTCTGACTGCAAAAGTTAGTGCTAGAAGGAACATGGTAGGAATCCTGAGACCTACAAGCAGAGGGTCTTGGTCAAGGCTCCAGGGCCCATCTTCCACCTCTGTTTGCACTGGCTGTGCCCCTGATCCAGCTTCTGATCCTCAGATAAAACAGGTGAAGTAAGCTGTAATTAGAGGCGGAGCCACTGTGTGGTCTAAGTAGCTCTACCATTAGGTGATGATCTGGGGTAAAGTTGGGAAATGTTTCATGGATTTGAGCCTGTGAGGTTAAGAGAGTTTCTGGGTGCTGTCATGCTCCTGGGCTGTGGTCCAGTTGGTGATGAGTACCTGAATGCCCGCATGGCCTCACACATCTACTCACCAGCATCCCTGTCGGAAGAGACCCAAGGACTGGGTGAAAGAGGATGTTTGCTGTCCTGGTGTTCTGTGGAGGTAGGCTGGAGACTGGGGCAAGCATAGCTCCCCATCCATATCATCACCGAAGGACTGGGATTTTTGTTTTAAGAAAAGAAAGTCTTAAGAATGTTTATGCATTGAAGGGAAAGAAACGCAATACTAATACAGAGCAAGAGAGACTCTCTATAGAAAAGAGAGGTAACTGGCAAAGCTACAGGAGGTGGGATTCAGACTACAGGTGTAGAAAGTGGCATCTTTTCCTATAACAGTACCTGCAGGTTCACACCAGGTCACCTCAATTTCCTCTGAGGTGGGCGGAGTTTGCTGAGAGAGAGGTGGGCGGGCTAGAATCAGGAGCTTAAGTAGCATGGTGATGGTTTGGATAAGCTGCTGTAGAGGGTGAGAGAGGAAATGTCTAGAAGCAAGCATGATGATTTCCATGCGGAGCTGAAGACCCAGCTAAAACTTGAATGAACTCAGGCGTGAGAGACTTAAATGGAAATATTGGAAGCATCTTACTTTTTATGATACATTGCTCCTGAAAATTTACTTATAAATAACATTTTGACAAATTCTTTCTGTTTCTTTCATTCGAAAAACATCAGTCATTTTCTGCCCAGTGAGCTTGCGGCTGGATGATAACATCGATTAAGAAACCAGACTCCAGGGCTCTTCGTCTACAGGAGAAACAGATAGGCAATACATAGACCCATGCCTCTGGGGGAGAAACAAGAGAGATGATGTAGACACTGGGTCTTGTGGCTGGGAGTGGGATCAGCTAAGGTGATAATTAAATTGGCAGCTAAAGGAATTCATCAAATGGAGGAGCATTCCAGCAGATGGCACAGGCTGTGAGACACAGCACCGTGAAAGGCCTCTACAAAGTGTTGAAGGATCTTGCTATTGAGGAGCAGTCAATGGTGACAGGTCTTACATGGCATTTGGATGTGGCAGGTGGAGACATGTGACTCATCTCGCCTGAAGCAACTGCTCTGAATCCAGGTGCCCTAGAACCATGATACTGGCCTTCCAGAAAGCTAGATGTGGTCTGGGGAGACTACCTTTACTGACAGAAGGAAACCACATTTCTTTATTTTAATGGAAAGAATGCAGCAATTGAGACCAGTCTGAAAAGAAAAAGTCGTTGATTTCTTCCTATTTTCCACCCTTTCCCAACTGTTTCCCTGTGTTGTACCACTCTTTAACAGTTTCAATTCTGGGCTGAGCATGGTAGCACATGCCTATGGTCCTGGCTACTTGAGAAGCGGAGGCAGGAGGATCGCTTGAACCCAGGAGGTCAAGACTGCTGTGAGCCATGATCATGCCACTGCACTCCAGCCTGGGCAATAGAGAGAGACTCTGTCTCAAATAATAATAATAATTAAAAGTTAAAAAAATAAGGATTTGATTCTGTACAGAATTTCTTCTTGTATCCCTTTCTTTCCATTGCCTCAGAATTAGTTTTTCTGCCATGCTTCCTGGCCAAAGAGACGTTGGGTTCCTAAAGACTAATAATATTCAAATAATGTTCAAATTATATCCAATCACTTAAATTAAATATGTATAATTAAATGTAGCACTCAGCTCTAATAATCATTATTCTTCTGAAATATGATTCACTCAGACAGAATACACTATTCCCAATATTATCTTTCACAAAAATTATTATACTTAATTAGTATAACCAAACCCAGTTTCCCACAGAAACTGTGACCCTTCCACTCCCACCTACGGCCACCACTTGGCTCCATCCTATGGATTAGCCTTCCACAGTGCTGTCTGTGCTGCTCACTGTTAGTCTGGATCTAGAGGAACAATGAACCTGTTTGCTGGGGATTTATGGCATCATTAGAGATCACCAGAGAAGAAGAATATGCCCACAGGTGCCCACAGCTCTTTCAGTACAGAGGACTGTCGTGGCTCTGAGTCTAACTAGAGACCCCAGTACCAGAGACTAGGAGAAGGGCTGACTGCTTCTGGGTCAAGTCTGAATATTCAAAACTCTTTTCATTGATTAGGGCCAGTTGATTATTTTACATTCCCCTGAGAAAGCACAGTTATAAAGCGTTAACTCCTCCGAGGCTCATTCATCTATTGTATGGGATTAAATACCTAACTTAGAGGGCAGGCACAAAAATAGGAGGAGATTAGGTTGGATAGCATGAAATTGCTGATATTTGACTACTTTTTGACCTACAAAAACAACTGTTTTTGTATATCATCTAATATATCAACATGATGTGAATTCACTTGGCACTATACAGTTATAACACCTATAACATCATGTATCAATCCATAGATTTCTTGCATTTCAAGAGGGAAGATTGGGATAAACCAAGAGAAAAGATGATTCTAACAGTTACTCTCCTAATCGCCATTGCTTGTGAAGTCTGTGCCACTTTTAGGTCTCAGCTCAAATGGAGAACAAGGCAGACTAAATCTTATTACTCTGCCAGTTTTCTGCTTACGTGGAGGGAAACGGATTAAATCAGGGTTGTTGCTTTGTCAGCCTGTTACCATCATTCGTGTCAGGGGAGGCAGGAAGAGAGAAGAAAAGCCAAGATGTATAGAAGAGTTTGCTGGGAATTTACACCATTTGCACCTGAAAGATCCACAGCCAGGTGGCCTCTTGTGCCAGTCCCCTCTCTTGCTCCAGATGAGCTCTTTCTGACAAGCCCACCCACTTTCTGGGTGCAGATGGTCTTTCCAGTAGGATTCCACTCATGTTCTCAGTCATTCAGCAAAAACCCACTGTGTTCAAAGGACCATATTGTGGGTTTCATTGTTTCTTTGGAGACGATAAGTTAACCCTAGACCTTATCACCCATGTGTGAACTCAGAAGGGACCTGGTCCCCTCTACACCTGTTGGACCTCATTTTCAATTCCAGGCTGGGTATCAATGAAGGAGCACATGGCTACTGATGCCATAGAATGGTACCTTGGCAGAGTCACAGCTACCAGCTGCCATAATGAGCCTTGTATTGCTCCAACACTAACATTCGTGCTCTATCCAAGATAATGCATTTGCCATATTCTGAGTGTAACTCCTTTTTTGGGGGGCATGGGGGACAAGGCCTCACTCTGTCACCCAGGCTGGAGTGCAGTGGCGTGATCATAGCTCACTGCAACCTCAAACTCCTGGCCTCAAGCCATCCCCCTGCCTTGGCCTCCCATTTCATTGGTATTACAGGTGTGAGCCACTGCCCACAGCCCAACTCCTCTTCTTTGACTTGTAGATTCTACACTAGTCATATCCTGAAATTGGCTTTTGTCACAACTGTGCCCATTTCAAGGTCTCCTGCCTGTTATTCAGGTGCATTTCTTAACTCCTAGACCCACCTTCAACACCAAACATTATCTTTACCAACACTGTCTAGACACAGCCTGGAACCATTTCCTTGCTTCTTAAAATTTATGTATCATGGACAAATACATGAATCAAATAATTTTATAAGATGTGTAGACAAAAACAACAGCCCACTGCACCCCTCCCACCCATCCGTTTCCCCATCCCTGAAGGCAGCCTGTTTTAGTTTTTCAGTTGACCTCGTTGGTGTTTAATTCCATATTTCTAAATAGCATGTTTGCATTGATACTTCCTGATTGTTCTGCTGTTGGCATTCTCTATTGACTTTGTACTATGAAAAAATAAGAGTTGAGCTATCTTTTCTCTCTGTGTTCATATGATCCCCAAGCACCCTTCCCAGCCATCTAGTCTCCAGTTCATTTATATCATTATTTTTAAATATACTCATCATGTTTATATTATTTTAAATCAAATTCACCATTGAACTTGTGGTAAATTATTATTGCTATTCTTTCATGAGCAACCTTTCATCATTTTCTTAGATTCTTTTTATATATTTTTTTCTTTTTAAAAAATTTCAATAGATTTTTGGAGAGCAGGTGGTGTTTGGTAACATTAATAAGTTCTTTAGTGGTGATCTCTGAGATTTTGATGCACCCATCACCCAAGCAGTGTACACAGAGTACAGTTTTATTCCTCACCTCCCTTCCACACTTCCCCCCAATCCCCAAAGTCCATTGTATTATTCTTATGCCTTTATGTCCTCATAGATTAGCTCCCAATTACAAGTGAGAACATACAATGTTTGGTTTTCCATTCCTGGGTTACTTCACTTAGAATAATGGTCTCCAATTCCATCCAAGTTGCTGCAAATGCCATTATTTCATTCCTTTTTGTGGCTGAGTATTTTTTGTGGTGGAATATTCCATGGTATATGTATACCACATTTTCTTTATCCACTCATTGATTCATGGGCGTTTGTTCCATACTTTTGCAATTGCAAGTTGTACTGCTATAAACATGTGTGTGCAAGTGTCTTTTTTCATATAATGACTTATTTTCCTCTGAGTAGATACCCAGTAGTGGGATTACTGGATCGAATGTTAGATCGACTTTTATTTCTTTAAGGAATCCCCATACTGTTTTCCATAGTAGTTACGCTAGTTTATATTCCCACGAACAGTGTAAAAGTGTTCCCTTTTCACCACATTCATGCCAACATCGTTTTTTTTTTTTTTTAATTATGGCCATTCTTGCAGGAGTAAGATGATATCCCATTGTGGCTTTGATTTGCATTTCGCTGATAATTAGTGATGTTGAGCATTTTCCCTTATGTTTGCTGGCCATTTGTATATCTTCTTTTGAGAATTGTCTATACATGTCGTTAGCCCACTTTTTGAGGGGATTTTTGTTTTTTTCTTGCAATTTGTTTGAGTTCTTTGTAGATTCTGGGTATTAGTCCTTTGTCAGATGCATAGTTTGTGAAGATTTTCTCCCACTCTGTGGGTTGTCCGTTTCCTCTGCTGATTATTTCTTTTGCTGTTCAGAAGCTTTTTAGTTTAATTAAGTCCCATCTATTTATCTTTGTTTTTGTTGCATTTGCTTTGGGATTCCTGGTAATGAATTCTTTGCCTAAGCCAATGTCTAGAAGGGTTTTTCCAATGTCACCTTCTAGAATTTTTATAGTTTCAGGTCTTAGATTTAAGTCTTTGATCCATCTTGAGTTGACTTTTGCATAGGGTGAGAGATGAAAATCCAGTTTCATTTTTCTACATGTGACTTGCCAACTATCCCAGCACCATTTGTTGAATAGGGTGTCTTTCCCCACTTGGTGTTTTTGTTCGCTTTGTCAAAGATCAGTTGGCTGTATTTGGCTTTATTTCCAGATTCTCTATTTGTTTCATTGGTCTGTGTGTCTATTTTTATACCAGTAGCATGCTGTTTCAGTGACTATAGTAGCCTTATAGTAGTTTGAAGTCGGGTAATGTGATGCGTCCGAATTTGTTCTTTTTGCTTAGTCTTGCTTTGGCTATGTGGACACTTTTTTGGTTCCATATGAATTTTAGGATTGTTTTTTCTAGTACTGCAAAGAATGACGATGGTGATTTGATGGGAATTGCATTAAATTTGTAGATTGCTTCTGGCAGTGTGGTAATTTTCACAACATTGAGTCTGTCCAGCCATAAACATGGAATGTTCTTCCATTTGTTTTTGTGGTCTGTGATTTCTTTCAGCAGTGTTTTATAGTTTTCCTTGTGGACATCTTTCACCACCTTGGTTAGGTATATTCCTAAGTATTTTATGTTTTTTGCAGCTGTAATAAAAGGGGTTGAGTTCTTGATTTGATTCTCAGCTTAGTCGCTGTCGATGTTTAGCAGTGCTACTCATTTGTGTACATTGATTTTGTATTCTGAAACTTTACTGAATTCATTTATCAGATTTAGGAGCTTTTTGGATGAGTCTTTAGGTATACAATTGTATCATCAGCGAACAGCAACAATTTGACTTCCTCTTTACCAATTTGGATGCCCTTTCTTTCTTTTGTCTGATTGTTCCGGCTAGGACTTCCAGTACTATGTTGAATACGAGTGGTGAAAGTGGGCATCCTTATCTTGTTCCAGGTCTCAGGTGGAATACTTTCACCTTTTCCCCATTCAGTATAAAGTTGGCTGTGGGTTTGTCATAGATGGTTTTTGTTTTTATTTATTTATTTATTCATTCATTCATTCATTTTTTGAGACAGAGTCATGCTGTATCACCTAGGCTGGAGTGCAGTGGCATGATCTCGGCTCACTGCAACCTCCGCCTCCCAGATTCAAGCAATTATCCTGCCTCAACCTCCCAAGTAGCTGGGATTATAGGCATGTGCCACCACACCCGGCTAATTTTTTTGTATTTTTGGTAGAGATGGGGTTTTGCCATGTTGGCCAGGCTAGTCTCGAACTCCTAGCCTCAAGTGTTCCACCTACCTTGGCTTCCCAAAGTGCTGGGATTATAGGCGTGAGCCACTGTGCCCAGCCCATAGATGGCTTTTATTACCTTAAGGTATGTCATGAGCAACCTTTTAATTCTCCATAAAATTAATTATTGTGTTTTTTGTTTGCTTGGTTTTCTATGACCCTATCTTAAATTCAACTCCAAACTCTGCACCAATTTTTTTTAAACTTTACTCAAGAATTTAGGCCACATAAACATTCCAACAAATTTGTCTTCTTAGATAAATCTTTTCCAGAGTTTTCCCACTATGCCTAATGCGCAGCTGTCATCCTGGCATCTCATTCTGGGTATTCACTCCCTGCCTTCCGATCCCTGCATCTTGTATCTTTGTTTCTGGGATTATTCCCTTATTTGGTAGAACACGTCATCTAGGAGCATACAGAGAAAGGGGTCATGAAAGTACATGTTTTGAGACCTTGCACATCTGAACCTTTCTTTAATCTATTTTTATACTTAACTGATAATTTGGCTAGAGTTGAAAATAATGATCCTAGAGAATTTTAAAGTTCTTGCTCTTCTGTCCTTTAACATCCGAAATTGTTATTGAGAAGTCGGAAGCCAAATTAATTCCTGACCTTTGAATATACCTTTTAAAAAAAATCTTCCCTGGAAGCATGTAGTAGCTTTTGTAATTTCAGAATTATATGCCTCAACGTGGGTTTATTTTCATCTATTAGAGCACTCAGAAACCCAGTTGTTTCAGTTTTAGTAAATCTTCTTGAATTGTATTATAAATAATTTGTTTCCTTCCATCTCTCTTTTCTAAACTGTGTATTATGTGCATGCTGAGTTTCATGGCCTGGCCCTGGCCCTCTAATTATCTTTGCTTTTCTCTTCTGTTTCCTACCTCTTTGTGCTTTTACTCCACTTTCTAAGCTCCTTAGATTTGTTTTCCAACCCTTCCCCTGAGTTATAAATTTCTGTTTTTATATGTTTAATTACCAGAGCTCTTTTTTGTTTGCCAATTTTTTTAATTTAACATTCTATCCTCATTTCGTGGATGCAATATTTTCTCTTGTCTCTTTGAACACATAACAGATCTTTTGGACTTTATTCTTGAAGAATCTGTTTCCACCAAAGTGGTTGTTTTTTCTGTTTGTTTCAGCTCCTATATTTCAAGTTAAAGAATAAAGACTTCCAGTGAGGCTTGGCTGTCCACTTATGAGCAGGGCACTATAAAGTTGATGGGAAGCTCTGAGCTCATGGGTTAGAATGGATGACTTTGAGTTTAACTCTAGGGTTATCTAGTTGTGGGTTTGTTTGTTCATTCGTTTTTAGAGGTGGGATCTCACTCTGTCACCCAGGTTGGAGTGCAGTGGCGTGATCGTAGCTCATTGCTACCTCAAGCAATCCTCCACCCTCAGCCTCCCAAGTAGCTGAGACTACAGGTGTGCACTACCATGCCCAGCTAATTTTTGTTTGTTTGTTTTTAGAGACAGGATCTCGTGATACTGCCCAGACTTGCCTCGAATTCTTGGGCTCAAGCAATCCTCCCAGCTCAGCCTCCCAAGTCACTGGGATTACAGGCATGAGCCACCATGCCCAGCTTAGTTGGGCTATTTAGTTGAGGAATATTGGTGTACATATCTTTGGATCTTTTTTCTTGGTCTTTCAGGTTTCCAAGATAAGACTCTTTCAGTCTCCCTCGTGGAGAGAAGTGGCATGACAGCCTCCTGGGAGCTTAGAAGGAGGAGAGCTATAGTATCAGCATCTGGCAGGTGTCCATATAATTAACTCCCTATTTTATCTGTGGCATCCCCATCTTCAATTTTGACATGTGTCCACTAGTCCAGAGATCCTGTTTTATCTTTTCTTGACTATTCAGCTCCAGTCTTTTGTCAGTGTCAGAAGGGACAGTACTCTTATTGCTGGGAATAGAGGAAGTTGGAGGGTATAACTGCTCAGTAAACAGACTTTCCACCAATGCTTCTTTATTTTAGTGCCACCTCATTTGCCCTCACCTCCAAAGGTATTCACTGCCATCAATTTCTGAGCCTTCTTGGGGTTCTGTAGTATAATTAGTTTGGTTCTCAGTTTTCCCCACTGCTGGGTCTAGGATTTAGTTTCTTCAGATCAACTAAGTCATTTATTATAAGTAAGTAGTTTTCCAATGTACAAAAACTTGTATTAATCAAACATCTCTTGGACACAATCTATAGAAAATGGTTTACAGTCTAAGGACTCATTAACTTCACAAATATTTATAGTAAGCCTACTCGATGTTAGATACTATTTGTCCTAGTCTGTTTTGTGTTGCTCTAAAGGAATACCTGAGGCTGGGTCATTTACTAACAAAAGAGATTTATTTGGTTCACAATTCTGTAGGCTGTACATAAAATGAGGCATAGTGCCAGCATCTGCTTATGATAAGGACCTCAGGAAGCTTCCAATTGTGGTGGAAGGTGGAGGGGAGCAGGCATCACATGGTAATAGGAAGGAAGCAAGAGAGAGAGGGGAGGGAGGTACCAGGCTGCTTTTGGCAATCAGTTCTTGCAGGAGCTAATAAAGCAAAAACTGCTCACTCATTGTCCCGAGAATGGCACAAAGCTATTCACGAGGGATCTGCCCCCATGACCCAAACACCTGCCACCAGGCCCCACTTCCAACATTGGTATCACATTTTAACATGAGATTTGGAGAGGACAAATATGCAAACTATATCACTATTCTGTTCATAAGAGGACAGTGAATAAAACAGAAAATAGCCCTACTTCATGGAGGTTACAATCTAGTGAGCTTGTATTTATATAGATTACATTCCAAACAACTAAATAAGTGGATGGATAATAGAATGTCAGGTAGGTATGGAAGAAAAAATAAAGCTAGGTAGCCATGCGAGAGCATGCTGTTTTAGAAGGATGCTCAGGGAATTCCTCTCTGATGAAGTGACATTTGACCAGACTTGAATGTGGCATGTAAATTAGTCATGCATGTGTCTGCTAAGAACTTTCAAAACATGGGCAACTTCAGGTGCAGAAGTCTTGAAACAGGTGTGTGCTTGGCCTGTTTGAGAAACAAGAAGGAAGCCCCTTTTCCTGGTAAGAGTAGTGAGGGTAAAGGCACAGAGCCAGCTGGGGTCAGCTCATGCAAAGGTGTAGACCAAGAGTCAGACTGCGTGTTTTATTCAAAATGCAGTGGGGAACCATTGAAGGGCTCAAGTAGGGAACTGATAAGCCAAATTTAAATTTTAAAAGGATCATCCTGGCTGCCCTCTGGAGTCCATTTTGAGGTTGTTATGGTGTCCAAATAAGAGATGGTGAGGAGTGGTTAGATTCAAGACATCACTGAAGATAACACCCATAGGATTTGATTCTGGGTTGGAAGTGGCATATGAAAGACCAGCATAGGTTTCTGGATGGGGAAAATAGAAAAGGAGAATTTCAATCCTGAGATGAGGAAGATTAAAAAAGGAGCAAGCTGTGAGGAAAGCATGGAGAAATGGAGTTCTATTTTCATTCTGAGATGCCCAATAGACATTTAAGAAGAGATGGATGGATATTGTGAATTTTGGAGCCTAGAGTTAAGGGAAGAAGTTTGTACCAGAGTTACACGTTTGAGAGTCATCAGTTTTTAGAAGGTATTCGAAGCTCTAAACAGGATGAAATCATCTGCAGAGTGAGTTTAGAGAGAAAAGAGAGGAGGCTAAATGAATGAGCCCTGGTGCACAGCAAAACCCACAAAGAGGACTGAAAGGAGCATACAGTGATAGAAAGAAAATCCAGACAGCAGAGTATCCTCGAAGTCAAGGAATGAAACCATTCAAAGAAGTTTCCCATAAGAAGTCCATCATCTGGTTGGAAAGATAGGCTTCTAAATCAATGCATAGAAGTACAAGCTTATAAACATTAAAATAGGGTATGAACCAAGTGCTGTGGGAGTCCCGAGGAAGAAGCTTTAACACCTCCCATGGAAGGTGAGGGAGGCTTCACTGAGCAACATTAAACTGTATTCATTGCTTAGTAGAAATTGCTGAGTGAGAAAGTGCAGGGAGGGCACGGCTCCCAGATGAAACAAGCATGCAGAGGCAGAGATACTGAGACATCCACACAGTCACGGAGCTGTGTTTCATCCTTGCTGGTGACTGCAGCATGACAGTTAGTGATGCAGGATATTTTCTTGACCCCTTCATGGAACCCGTGACAGGGGTGCTCCATTTACTCAGCCTGCCATGCTCAACCCCTCATGGGAGAGAGTGAGTAGACGAGAGACTACAGGAACCAGCCGGCCGCTTTGCGGCTGGCAGGAGCAAACTCGATGCATGCCCCGCAGCAGCATCCAGGTGGGGGTGCCTGCAACCCCAAGGCCCCAGAAGGCACCATTACAATGCTCTCTTAGTTCCGCCATCCACAGACAGCAGTGTGTTATCAGCTCAGTGGGCCCTTTGCCTCATCACGTGGGGTGGCTGCCCTCCACCAGTGAGGGCAAAGGACCAGTTTGACAGCCCCTTTGGGTACCAGCACTTGGTGGGTCCCAAATTCTTGTCCGGTGCCCAAGAAGAATGAGATGACATGGATGAATTGAATAATGGTGAATGGAGAATTTTACTGAGTGATGGAAGTGGCTCTCAGTGGAGAAGGCAGCTGGAAAGGGGACAATAAAGGCAGGTCACTCTCCCCTGAAGTCAAGTTGCCTCTCCGCCTCTCTCCTCTGAAGTCAAGTTGCCTCTCTCTGATGTCCAGCCATTGTCTCTGAAGTCAAGTTTCCTCTCCCTGACATCCAGCCACTTCTTTCCTCCACCGGCTGAATCGGGGGTCTTTATAGGCACAGAATGGGGGAGCAGGGTGGGCAACATTTGATTTGTAAAAAGACATTATTCAAAAAGAACCAATCAGGAGAGAGAGGGCAAATAGGGATAGAAGTTCTCGCTTTGGGCCACAGGTTTCAGGCTTTTTGACTTGAAGGCCGGGCTTCACCAGGGACCCACCCTTGTCTGCCTAGAGTTTCTCTGCCTCCTGCTTCTGTCATTCAGAATGTACGATTTAGCAGAAGAAAGTATGGTAAACCCACACACGCATCCACACTGACAGAGGAGGCACCTGGCTTTGAGACTTTCCTTTGTGGGTTAGCTGCATCAACTGCTTCCTGTCATGGATGAAACCACAGAGCCTCATGATTATGGTCCTGGCTCTCACCTGGATGACAAGGCTGCATAGGCACTCTGGCCTTTGATGCCTCTTGAGAATGGAGTAGGAGAGAATTACAAAGTGGTTAACAACTAAGAAGACCTAAGGAGGGTCCGGCATCCTAGGAAAATTTTGGGGACCAACTTTATTCTGGGATATGTCTGAAAAAAGATTCAAGAGAAATCATGTCTGGGCCTGACACATAGAAGGCACCCAAGTTATTAATTCAACCAGACTCTGCAGCTGCAAACAGATGAATAATGCTATGGATCATTTGCAGGGTCCTGCAGGAGAGTTGGCTGAACGTAAGACCTTTTATGGTATGAATAACCTTTCATGGGTAGGAACACGTGCTATCTCTGCAGAGGTATATTCCTTTTTAACTTTCTTCTTAGCAGCACAGTAATGTAAAATCTCCTTCTTTGGTAATGATGTCATCAATATCATTACTCTAGGGCTAATCTGCTTCTACAGTTAATTGTGAAACACAGGATAATTAACACTACTACTGTAATAAATACCCTCAAATTCTCAATGGCTTAACACGTTAAATGTTTGTTTCTCACTCCTGTCACTGTGTGACAGTGGTCTGCTGGATCTTTCTCCTCCAAGTGGTGACTCAGGGATCCATGATTATTCTTTTTGTACTACGTCTAACTTCTGTACATAGTCGCTGTGATCTCCAGGAAGGGGGAAAAGGACTACGGAGAAATTTCTTTCCAGACCTGAAATTGATATACATCATTTCCACCTACATCCATTGACCAGAATCCAGTCACATGCACCCAATCTGACTGCAAAGGAAGTTGTGTCCAGGAAGAAAAAATGAAGTTTGAGAGCATACATGCAGCTATCCATCTAGTGTGTCTGCCTGTATGTATTTATATGCATTCACAGTCACACACACCTGTGGCAGATTTAAAAGAAAATAGCATAACCACAGCATGTTTTATAATTGTTCTTGCAAATACTCTTCTAATCACTTGCACATTTTATAACAAAGATTCTGTTTGCAAAGCAGAACTGCATCATAACTTACTTGAAGGTGAATGAGATTATATTCTATTACACCTGTGATTTTTATGGAGGCACAGTTTCTATTATACATGCATAGTACCCAGCACGGTGCAAAAGCATGTAGGTATTCAATAATCATACTGAGCAGATCCTTAGATGGGTGGATGATGGGTGGGCAGGTCAAATCAGAAATCATTTTTGTTGCGGTTCTGTGACACAGGGGAAGGAGTCCTGGATGATGCCCTCTGAGCTCATGCCACCATCTTTATGCATGTGCATGTCCCCCTTATGGCATCAGTGGGGCCTATGCATGTAGAAGTAGGCCAGCTGCCCAGTAAATCTCCCTCCTACTGCTAGACAGTAAAGGCAGGTCACTCTCCCCTGACGTCAAGTTGCCTCTCTGGCTTTCTCCTCCAAAGTCAAGTTGCCTTGGGGTTCTCTATCCAGCAAACAGCTGCCACTGACAGAGTCAGAGGAAATGGTACATAATAATGGTACATAATAAGCAGTATAATAAATAGTCCATTGGACCTTCCATGTGGATCATTATCAAGTCATTTGTATCAGAATTAATATTTCATATAGCATAGTTATATGAGAACACTGAAAGAAACAGGGGTATGATTAATACATTCTGATGATATGGTACCAATTTTATATTATTCAGTAAAGTTCATTCTGTCTGTAAAGAAAGGCTCCTATAATTTCAAGTTTAAAAAAGACTCTATGATCGTGGTCTTTAGGATATAAAAGGTTGGCAACTACTGATGTAAAAAGAACCAAAGAATAAAAAGAATCCAAATGACAGCCATAATCAATATCTTCCCCAAGAGGAAACAGATTCTTTTTGCTTTTGTTTTTTTCAACATCAATTAAATAGCATGCATCTGTCTTTTTTGATACATTGCTAATTTAAAAAATAATTTCAGGCTGTGTAAGTAATACAACCACAGAAGATATGCGAATGAGAGAAAGTTCCATAATCACAACATCCCGACACAATTATTTTATCACTTCATTTCCTTCCAGAGTTTATTTCCATCTGTATGTTCTGCATAGTTCTAAGCATGGTGTATGTAACCTTTTCCTTTTTTTCTTTCCTTGTGTTGAAGATCCTGTTTTTATGAAGTGTAGTAGGTGCACCTAGTAACAACTGAAATGGTGTCGAAGAGCCTGCTTTGACAAGCAGCCGTCTTCCGCCTTCGCTCACCCACCTCTAGTCTCACACCCCATGGAAAACTTCTTAACTATTTTGGTTATCAGTAGTTCTGCTAATTACTTCCGTAAGTCTAAGTAATATGCTTATAACTTTATTTCTTTATTATGAATTAAATACATTAAAAGGTACAAATGTATGATGTAACCACCATCTAGTTGTATTAAATGCAAATATTTTGTTGTATGTTCCTTCCATTTCTTAAGAAAAATATGTTGCAGATACATTTGAGCCCCTATCCCTACCTCCAGCCCTATCACTTTGTCTCTCCTCCCCCTCGTCACAGTGACCTTACACTTGATGTTCATCTTTCCTAGGTATGCTCTTACACTAGCAGTTGTCAAAATTTTGGTCTCAGAATCCCTTCACATTCTTAAAAATTATTCAAGACCTTAACATTGTTTCTGTTATGCTGATTATAACTATAGTTATTTACAGTGTTTGAAATAAAGGCTAAGACATTTTAGAAACATTCGTTAATTAATTTAAAATTATATTAAACTCATACATTAGTATAAATAATATGAAAAGTAAATATATTTTCTAAAGTTAAAGAAGAGTAGCATTGTTTTACATTGTGTAAATTTCTTTAACGTCTGGCATGCTCAAAGATAGTGGGATTCTCAGATCTATTTCCACATTCAGCTGTTGTGTTACATGTTATGCAGCCTATGGAAAACTCTGGTACACTCATGAGAATATAAGAGTAAAGGAAAAATTTAGTATTATTATGAAAATAGTTTTGACCTCACAGAATCTCTGAAAAGGTCTCCAGGACCCTTTCAGAATGATGTTTTATGACATCGGTAGATAAATATAATTGTAAACTATGTAAAATTATTTTGCTGGTTTTCAAATTCTGTTATGTAGTTTGTATTATTCTATACATAGCATTATGAAATTTGCTTTATTTACTCAATAGTGGTTTTTATATTTATAAACTTGCAACATGAGCTCAAATTACTTTCACTTTTGTGTGGTACATAATTATATTATGATATCATACTTTTCCTAGTCTTTTTTTCATGGTGCTGTGGTTTGCATATGCTTTATCTCTCCCAAAACTTATGTTGAAATTTAGTTGCCAATGTAACAATGTTAAGAGGTAGAACCTTTACCAGGTAAGGCCTAATGGGAAGCTTTTATGTCCTGGTGGCTCCATCCTCATGAGTGGCTTGGTGACCTTCTCACGGTAGTAAGTTCTCACTCTCAAGAAACTGGAATAGTTCTCTTGGGAATGGATTAGTTTCTGCAAGATAGTGTTTGGCCTGTTTGCATGTGTCCACTTCGCCTTTGACCTTCTTCCATGCCCTGCTCAAGCAGGAAAGCCCTTTCCAAAAGTCAGTGCCATGCCCTTGAACTTCCCAGCCTGCCAAACTGTGAACCAAATAAATCTCTTTTCTTTGTAAATTACCCAGCCTCAGGGATTCTGTTATAGCAGCACAAAATGGGCTAGATTGATACTTGAAATTTTGAAACTTTTTCCCTGTTACCAACAAAGTTTTGAGCAATATTCTAGTCTTTGTCTACTCTCAAGATTTTGTAATAAACGGAGCTAGGTGGAAAATTGTCCTGTTGAAAGAAATATGGACCTTTGACTTTTCTAGATATTGCCAAATTGCTGTGCAGAGTAGCCTTGCCAGTTTATACATCCCCCAGATGTATGAGAATTCCTGCTGTTCTACAAGGTTGACATTTGTTACCATCAGATTTCCAATTTTTGGTCAATTTCAAGGGTATAAAATTATTTATTTTTATTGCTTCAATTTGGATTTCCTAGATTACCAATACATTTTTTAGCCATTAATGTTTCTTCATCACTGCATTTCCTGTGCATTTCCTTTGCCCATTTTTTCAGTTGGGTTATTTATCATAAATATGTCACAGCTCTTCGTAAGTTCTGATTTCCAATCCTGTGTTGGTCATATGGGTAGTAGTTATCATATGTTTTTCTAAATGAAGCATTTATTTATTTAGGAGGCACCTAGAGAGTCAGAGTCCAGTCTCTGGAGGCCAACTGGTTGAGTTCAAATCCTGATTTGCAATTGTTTATATATTCTGAATATTAAATCTATTGTCAGTTATCTGCATTGCAAAATCTTTACTCATGAGGAACCTTGAGTAAGTCTCCCTGTGCTTCAAGGTTGCTATGAGAGTTTAATTAATTAACATATGTAAAGCACTTAAATAGCACCTGTCAGTAGAAGGGGTTCTGTATGTGTCTCCTATAGCTGAAGTGCTGGTTGCCTGCCTTCTAGAACTCATTCTCCTTTCCCTCTCCAGACATAACCCATGTACTAAAAGGTGTGTAACCTCATAGTTTATGTTTTCCTATATTTATCTTAGGGGTATATTTTTATAATGAAGTTTTCACAGATAGAATCAGATTGTATTTACCATGCTTCAGCTTGTGTTTCTTAGTTAACATTTCCAATATAGTTTAAATCTTATAATTATAGCTAATGTTTATGGAGAGCTTGCTATATGAAAGCTATGTGATCTTTATATAGCAATCATTTAATGTTCACAGTGGTGCTCTGAAGTAGGTGTATTATTCTGTATAGTCCTTGCTTTGCAGGTGAAGAAACTGAAGAACAGTAATCTTAAGTAACTTGCCTAAGGTCACACAGCTATGAAGTGCAAGAGCCACGATTCTCAACCAGGCAGTCTAGCTCTAGAACTTGCACTTGTAACCACATGCTGTATACCTAGAATAAGATACAAAGAAGAGTACACAATAACATATTACATGCACAAGAATCTACCACCTAGCTTAATCAAGACCTATTATTGTGTCATGTTCATTTTAAGGTTTTTTTTTAAAGAAATAGAATATTACAGATACAATTGTGACCTTCTTCATCCTCAGGGGGAATTACTATTGTAAATTGTGTGTTTATCATTTCCATGCATATTTTTATGCTTTACTGCGTATCTGTGGATTCATTTAAATTATATATTGTTGTGTATTTTTCAAAATTTATATAAGTGCCACGAAACTGGACTACCATTTAGCAATATCCTTGTCCAACTACTATTTATTATATTTATTCATGTTAATACATAAATATGCTAATATTCAACTACAATACTCCATCGTAGCTGAATAATGTGCTATGTTTATCCTTTACCTGTTGGTGGACATTTAGTTTATTTCTCACATTTTGCTACCAAAAACAGCACTGCAGGAAACATTTTGTATAAGTTTCTTTGTGCATGTCTAACAGAGTTTCTCCAGAGTGTGTACAGCAAAGTAAAATTGTGAGGTCAGAGTTATGGGCATATTTGGCTTTTAAGAGCATGTTACACCAAATTAAATTTATTCTAGAAATGTGTAAGCAGTGTTTAAAGGCTCACTATTCTATATTCTTACTAACACCTGCTATTGAAGATTTTAAATACTTTTTCAATCTAATGCTTATGAAGTGGATGGTATCTTTTTATGGTTTTATTGAGTAATTTTCTGCTTTCTAGTGAGGGTGACCATATTTTCATATTGAAGTGTCCTCTTTGCTAAATTGCTGCTCATTGTGTTCACTGACTTTTCAATTGAATTGTCTTTTCTGTATTGATTTGTAATTCTTTATATAGTCTGGATAAATCCTTTGTCAGTTATCTACATTGCAAAATCTCCCTTGCTGTGGTTTTTATTTGCACTTTCGTTTATGAGGTCTTTTTTGTTTGTGCAAGTTAATATTTATGAATAATTTTACTCATGGTTTATACTTTTTCATATATACATATTTCTTGTCTAAGAAGTACTTCTGTAGTCTGAGATTATAAAGATATTCTTCTACATATTTTGAAAATTTTAAACATTTCCTTTATGCATTTAGTTATTTAATCCCTGAAATTTGTCTGTACTGATAGTAGACCTCTAATGCTAATATGAAGTAGACCTCTAATTCTAGTTTTTTTTCGGTATTAAGTAATCTCATTAAGTGCAGTGCATCTTGTCAGTTTTCAGAATTTCACGTACACATAGGTGTGTTTGTTTTATTATCCACTGAATCTCCCTGTAATTAAGTGCCACACAACCTTAGTTACTCTAGCTGTACTATAAGTCTCACTTCCTAACAGGTCAAATCCTCTATTTGGCTTTCTTCTTAGTCATGTCAAATATACTTGTCCATAGTTCTTTTATATTAATTTTAAGATGAACTTGTCAAGTTTTGTAGAAACCCTTTTTGAGATTTTGATTAAACATAGCTTACTTTTTCATATTCTTCTGAGGGAAAAGTCAACAAATGTATCATAATGAGTTCTCTAATATGTGAACACGATATGTCTCTCCATTTATTCAGTTCCTCTTTTATGTCCCTTGTGATTGTTAATTATATGAGTCAACCTGACTGGGCCACAGGGTGCCTGGATATTTGCTCAAACATTATTCTGAGTGTGTCTCTGAGTGTGCTTTTGGATGAGATTATCATTTGACTTAGTAAAATAACAGTAGACTGAGTAAAGTAGATTGCTTTATTCAGTGTGGGTGGACCCCATGCAATCAGTTGAAAGCCTGAATAGAAAGAAGGCTGACCCTTTTACAAGGAAGAGGGAATTCCTCTTGCCTGACTGCTTCAGCTGGGATAACAGCTTTCTTCCTGCCTTCAGATTAAAATTGAATCATTGGTTCTTCCTGCATCATGAACTTACTGGCCTTTGAACTATAATAGAACTACACCATCAGCTGTCCTGGGTCTCCAGCTTGTCAGCTGAAGATCTTGGGACTTGTCAGCCACTATAATCATGTGAGTCAATTTCTTATAAGAAATCATACACATACACACACACACATATGTATACACACACACACACACAGGATCTGTTACTCTGGAAAACTCTGACTAATATAGATTTTGGTGGAGATGGGGTGGTTGAAGGAGTTTTGAGGACCGTGCTAGTAAAACATTAGATTACTGTGAAGGGACTGTTGGTAGAAATATGGATGTTAACGATGATTCTGGTGAGGGCTCAGAAAGGTAAGAAGAGAACTGAAGAGAAAGCCTCCATCTTCTTAGAAAATAAGTGAATAATCATGAACAGAATGTTGTTATGGGTATGGACAATAGAAGCCACTCTGGTGGTCTCAGACAGAAATGGGGAACGAGTTATTGGAAATTGGAGGGAAGATGATTCTTCTTATAAAGTGGCAAAGAACTTGGCTGAATTGTATTCTAGTGGAAGGTAGAACTTGCAAGCAACTAAGTTGGACATTTAGCTGAGGAATTTTCTAAACAAAGTGTTGAAAGAGCAGCTTAGTTTCTCCTTAGTGTTTATAGTAAAATCTGAGAGGAGAAAGATAAATTGAAAGAAGTGGTAAGCAAAAAGAAACCAGAACTTAAAAATTTGGAAATTTCTCAGCATTTGTATGCAATGAAAAATGAGGAAACATTCTGGAGAGAACAACAAAGATGTGGTTGGACAATCGCTCCATAAAGAGGTTATCCATGATGTTAATGAGCCATCTCAGTAAAAGCCAGGGATAGAGATGAGATTATACTGGCAGAGACACTGTCAGTATGGACCAAAGGGGACAGTGTTAAACAGTAGAACTGTTTGGTTGTGAACATGCTTCATCCTGCAAGAAAAGGGAAGAATGACCTGAAGGTGAGCCAGAGATTATCAGGGCTACCACTTCCACCATGGGATCATGGGTCAAAACTGCCTCTACCTCATTTTCAAAGGCTAGGGCCACTACCGTGGTTTCACTGGCCAGGCCACATCACCTGGAGCCTTGAAGGTAAGGAAGGCTCCCTAGAGCCTTGGGAGCAATGCCAGCTAGTAGCTTGGGGTTGGAACCACCTGGCATACATTCAGGGATGGGACCACTGCCCCAGTGGGTCTGAGAGGCAGGAGCAATTTCCCATTGGGTCCAGAAGGTGAAGGCAGAGCCCAGTGGGTTCAGAAGGCAGTACATTGAGCCAAAGAGATTTGTTCCTGAGCCTTAAGATTTAATGTAACTTGCCTTGATAGGTCTTCAACTTGCTTGGGACCAGTCATCCCTCCCTTCTTTTCTATCTCTGTCTTTTGAAATGGGAATGTCTATCCTGTGCCTGTTTCTTCATTGCATTTTTACACACATAAACTTGTCTTGTTCAACAGGTTCACTACTGGATAGACATTTGCCTCAGCATGATTCACCTTGCGTCTCAACTATATCTGATTTAAATCATATTTATATGAAACTTTGGGCTTTAGACTTCAGAGTTGATGAGTTGATGCTGAAATTAGTTAAGACTTTGCAGGTTGTTGGGATGAAATGAAGGAATTTTGCATTCGAGAAGGACATGAATTCTGGAAGAACTAGGGGTGGAATATCCTGGACTGAATATTTGTACCTCCTACCCCAATAAATATGTAAATAATTAAGGTTAAATTATGTCATAAGGGTGCTGCCCTGATCCAATAGGATTAGTGGCCTTTAAAGAAGAGATACCAGGGAGTGTGCTCACTCTCGCTCTCTCTCTGTCTCCTCTCTCTTCTCTCTCTCTCCTCTCTCTTCCTCCCCCTCTCCTGTGTGTGTGTGTGCACATTGGAAAGATCATTTAAGGACACAAAAAGAAGCCAGCCATTTCCAAGCTAGGAAGAGAATTCCCACCAGAAACCAAATTTGCTGGCACCTTGATCAGGACTTCTAGCCTCCAGAAATGTGAGAAAATGCATTTCTGTTGTTTAGGCCACTCAGTCTGTGGTATTTTATTAGGGAAGCCCAAGCTAATACATCCCTCAATACTAATTTTGTATTTTTTGTTTGTTTGTTTTATTATTATACTTTAAGTTCTAGGGTACATGTGCACAACGTGCGGGTTTGTTACATATGTATACATGTGCCATGTTGGTGTGCTGCACCCATTAACTCATCATTTACATTAGGTGTATCTCCTAGTGCTATCCCTCCCCACTACCCCAACTGCACGACAGGCCCCGGTGTGTGATGTTCCCCTTCCTGTGTCCAAGTGTTCTCATTGTTCAATTCCCACCTATGAGTGAGAACATAAGGTGTTTGGTTTTCTGTCCTTGAGATAGGTTGCTGAGAATGATGGTTTCCAGCTTCATCCATGTCCCTACAAAGGACATGAACTCATCCTTTTTATGGCTGCATAGTATTCCATGGTGTATATGTGCCACAGTTTATTAATCCAGTCTATCATTGATGGACATTTGGGTTGGTTCCAAGTCTTTGCTATTGTGAATAGTGCCACAATAAACATACGTGTGCATGTGTCTTTATAGCAGCATGACTTATAATCCTTTGGGTATATGCCCAGTAATGGGATGGCTGGGTCAAATGGTATTTCTAGTTCTAGATCCTTGAGGAATCGCCACACTGTCTTCCACAATGGTTGAACTAGTTTACAGTCCCACCAACAGTGTAAAAGTGTTCCCATTTCTCCACATCCTCTCCAGCACCTGTTTTTTCCTGACTTTTTAATGATTGCCATTCTAACTGGTGTGAGATGGTATCTCATTGTGGTTTTGATTTGCATTTCTCTGATGGCCAGTGATGATGAGCATTTTTTCATGTGTCTTTTGGCTGCATAAATACCTTCTTTTGAGAAGTGTCTGTTCATATCTTTTGCCCACTTTTTGATGGGGTTGTTTGATTTTTTCATGTAAATTTGTTTAAGTTCTTTGTAGATTCTGGATATTAACCCTTTGTCAGATGAGTAGATTGCAAAAATTTTCTCCCATTCTGTAAGTTGCCTGTTCACTCTGATGGTAGTTTCTTTTGCTTTGCAGAAGCTCTTGAGTTTAATTAGATCCCATTTGTCAATTTTGGCTTTTGTTGCCATTGCTTTTGGTGTTTTAGTCATGAAGTCCTTGCCCATGCCTATGTCCTGAATGGTAATGCCTAGGTTTTCTTCTAGGGTTTTTATGGTTTTAGGTCTAACATTTAAGTCTTTAATCCATCTTGAATTAATTTTTGTATAAGGTGTAAGGAAGGGATCCAGTTTCAGCTTTCTACATATGGCTAGCCAGTTTTCCCAGAACCATTTATTAAATAGGGAATCTTTCCCCATTTCTTGTTTTTCTCAGGTTTGTCAAAGATAAGATGGTTGTAGATGTGTGGTATTATTTCTGAAGGCTCTGTTCTGTTCCATTGGTCTATATCTCTGTTTTGGTACTAGTGCCATGCTGTTTTGGTTACTGTAGCCTTGTAGTATAGTTTGAAGTCAGGTAGCGTGATGCCTCCAGCTTTGTTCTTTTGGCTTAGAATTGTCTTGGCAATGCAGGTTCTTTTTTTGGTTCCATATGAACTTTAAAGTAGTTTTTTCCAATTCTGTGAAGAAAGTAATTGGTAGCTTGATTGGGATGGCATTGAATCTGTAAATTACCTTGGGTGATATGGCCATTTTCACGATATTCATTCTTCCTGTCCATGAGCATGGAATGTTCTTCCATTTGTTTGTGTCCTCTTTTATTTCATTGAGCAGTGGTTTGTAGTTCTCCTTCAAGAGGTCCTTCACATCCCTTGTAAGTTGGATTCCTGGGTATTTTATTCTCTTTGAAGCAATTGTGAATGGGAGTTCACTCATGATTTGGCTCTCTGTTTGTCTGCTATTGGTGTACAGGAATGCTTGTGATTTTTGCACATTGATTTTGTATCCTGAGACTTTGCTGAAGTTGCTTATCAGCTTAAGGAGATTTTGGGCTGAGATGATGGGGTTTTCTAAATATACAATCATGTCATCTGCAAACAGAGACAATTTGACTTCTTCTTTTCCTAATTGAATACCCTTTATTTCTTTCTCCTGCCTGATTGCCCTGGCCAGAACTTCCAACACTATGTTGAATAGGAGTGGTGAGAGAGGGTATCCCTGTCTTTTGCCAGTTTTCAAAGGGAATGCTTCCAGTTTTTGCCCATTCAGTATGATATTGTCTGTGGGTTTGTCATAAATAGCTCTTATTATTTTGAGATACGTCCCATCAATACCTAGTTTATTGAGAGTTTTTAGCGTGAAGCACTGTTGAATTTTGTCAAAGGCCTTTTCTGCATCTATTGAGATAATCATGTGGTTTTTGTCTTTGGTTCCATTTAAGTGATGGATTACATTTATTGATTTGCATACGTTGAACCATCCTTGCATCCCAGGGATGAAGCCAACTTGTTCGTGGTGGATAAGCTTTTTGATGTGCTGCTGGATTCGGTTTGCCAGTATTTTATTGAGGATTTTTGCATGGATGTTCATCAGGGATATTGGTCTAAAATTCTCTTTTTTAGTTGTGTCTCTGCCAGGCTTTGGTATCAGGATGATGCTGGCCTCATAAAATGAGTTAGAGAGGATTCCCTCTTTTTCTATTGATTGGAAGTTTAGAAGGAATGGTACCAGCTCCTCTTTGTAACTCTGGTAGAATTCGGCTGTGAATCCGTCTGGTCCTGGACTTTTTTTGGTTGGTATGTTATTAATTATTGCCTCAATTTCAGAGCCTGTTATTGGTCTATTCAGGGATTCAACTTCTAACTGGTTTAGTCTTGGGAGGGTGTATGTGTCCAGGAATTTATCCATTTCTTCTAGATTTTCTAGTTTATTTGCGTAGAGGTGTTTATAGTATTCTCTGATGGTAGCTTGTATTTCTGTGGGATCAGTGGTGATATCCCCTTTATCATTTTTTATTGCATCTAGTTGATTCTTCTCTCTCTTCTTCTTTATTAGTCTTACTAGCATTCTATCAATTTTGTTGATCTTTTCAAAAAACCAGCTCCTGGATTCATTGATTTTTTTGAAGGGTTTTTTGTGTCTCTGTTTCCTTCAGTTCTGCTCTGATCTTAGTTATTTCTTGCCTTCTGCTAGCTTTTAATGTGCTTGCTCTTGCTTCTCTAGTTCTTTTAATTGTGATGTTAGGGTGTCAATTTTAGATCTTTCCTGCTTTCTCTTGTGGACATTTAGTGCTGTAAATTTCCCTCTACACACTGCTTTACATGTGTCCCAGAGATTCTGGTATGTTGTGTCTTTGTTCTCATTGGTTTCAAAGAACATCTTTATTTCTGCCTTCATTTTGTTATGTACCCAGTAGTCATTCAGGAGCAGGTTGTTCAGTTTCCATGTAGTTGAGCAGTTCTGAGTGAGTTTCTTAATCCTGAGTTCTAGTTTGATTGCACTGTGGTCTGAGAGACAGTTTGTTATAATTTCTGTTCTTTTACATTTGCTGAGGAGTGCTTTACTTCCAACTATGTGGTCAATTATGGAATAAGTACGATGTGGTGCTGAGAAGAATGTATATTCTGCTGATTTGGGGTGAAGAGTTCTGTAGACATCTATTAGGTCCACTTGGTGCAGAGCTGAGTTCAAGTCCCGGATATCCTTGTTAACTTTCTGTCTTGTTGATCTGTCTAATGTTGACAGTGGGGTGTTAAAGTCTCCTATTATTACTGTGTGGGAGTCTAAGTCTCTTTGTAGGTCTCTAAGGACTTGCTTTATAAATCTGGGTGCTCCTGTATTGGGTGCATATATATTTAGGATAGTTAGCTCTTTTTGTTTAATTGATTCCTTTACCATGTAATGGCCTTCTTTGTGTCTTTTGATCTTTGTTGGTTTAAAGTCTGTTTTATCAGGGACTAGGATTGCAACCCCTGCTTTTTTTTTGTTTTCTATTTGCTTGTTAGATCTTCCTCCATCCCTTTATTTTGAGCCTATGTGTGTCTCTGCACGTGAGATGGGTCTCCTGAATATAGCACACTGTTGGGTCTTGACTCTGTATCCAATTTGCCAGTCTGTGTCTTTTAATTGGAGCGTTTAGCCCATTTACATTTAAGATTAATATTGTTATGTGTGAATTTGATCCTGTCATTATGATGTTAGCTGGTTATTTTGCTCATTCGTTGATGCAGTTTCTTCCTAGCATTGATGGTCTTTACAATTTGGCATGTTTTTGCAGTGGCTGGTACCAATTGTTCCTTTCCATGTTTAGTGCTTCCTTCAGGAGCTCTTGTAAGGCAGGCCTGGTGATGACAGAATCTCTCAGCATTTGCTTGTCTGTAAAGGATTTTATTTCTCCTTCACTTATGAAGCTTAGTTTGTCTGGATATGAAATTCTGGGTTGAAAATTCTTTTCTTTAAGGATGTTGAATATTGGCCCCCATTCTCTTCTGGCTTGTAGAGTTTCTGCTGAGAGATTTGCTGTTAGTCTCATGGGCTTCCCTTTGTGGGCAACCCGACCTTTCTCTCTGGCTGCCCTTAACATTTTTTCCTTCATTTCCACTTTGGTGAATCTGACAATTATGTGTCTTGGAGTTGCTCTTCTCAAGGAGTATCTCTGTGGCATTGTCTGTATTTCCTGAATTTGAATGTTGGCCTGCCTTGCTAGGTTGGGGAAGTTCTCCTAGATAATATCCTGCAGAGTGTTTTCCACCTTGGTTCCATTCTCCCTGTCACTTTCAGGTACACCAATCAGACATAGATTTGGTGTTTTCACATGGTCCCATATTTCTTGGAGGCTTTGTTTGTTTCTTTTTACTCTTTTTTCTCTAAACTTCTCTTCTCGCTTCATTTCATTCATTTGATCTTCAATCACTGACTCTTTCTTCCACTTGATCAAATCGGTTACTGAAGCTTGTGCATGCATCATGTAGTTCTCGTGCCATAGTTTTCAGCTCCATCAGGTCATTTAAGGTCTTTTCTACATTGTTTATTCTAGTTAGCCATTCATCTAATCTTTTTTCAAGGTTTTTAGCTTCTTTGTGATGGGTTCGAACATTCTCCTTTAGCTCAGAGAATTTTGTTATTACCGATTGTCTGAGGCCTTCTTCTCTCAACTCTTCAAAGTCATTCTCCGTCCAGCTTTGTTCTGTTGTTGGCAAAGAGCTGCGTTCCTTTCGAGGAGAAGAGGCGCTCTGATTTTTAGAATTTTCAGCTTTTCTGCTCTGGTTTCTCCCCATCTTTGTGGTTTTATGTACCTTTGGTCTTTAATGATGGTAATGTACAGATGGTGTTTTGGTGTGGACATCCTTTCTGTTTGTTAGTTTTCCTTCTAACAGTCAGGACCCTCAGCTGCAGGTCTGTTGGAGTTTGCTGGAGGTCCACTCCAGATGCTGTTTGCCTGAGTATCACCAGCCAAGGCTGCAGAACAGCAAATATTGCAGAACGGCAGATGTTGCTGCCTGATCATTCCTCTGGAAACTTCGTCCCAGAGGGGCACCCGGCCATATGAGGTGTCAGTCGGCCCCTACTGGGAGGTGCCTCCCAGTTAGACTACTCGGGGGTCAGGGACCCACTTGAGGAGGCAGTCTGTACGTTCTCAGATCTCAAACTCCATGCTGGGAGAAACACTACTCTCTTCAAAGCTGTCAGGCAGAGATGTTTAAGTCTGCAGAAGTTTCTGTTGCCTTTTGTTCAGCTATGCCCTGCCCCTAGAGGTCTACAGAGTCTATAGAGTCTACAGAGGCAGGCAGGCCTCCTTGAGCTGCAGTGGGCTCCACTCAGTTCAAGCTTCCCGGCCACTTTGTTTACCCACTCAAGCCTCAGCGATGGCGGACACACCTCCCCCAGACTTGCTGCCACCTTGCAGTTCGATTTCAGACTGCTGTGCTAGCAGTGAGCAAAGCTCCGTGGGGGTGGGACCCTCCTAGCCAGGCATGGGATATAATCTCCTGGTGAGCTGTTTGCTAAGACCATTGGAAAAGTGCAGTATTAGGGTGGGAGTTTCCCGATTTTCCAGGTACTGTCTGTCACGGCTTCCCTTGGCTAGGAAAGGGAATTCCCCAACCCCTTGTGCTTCCCGGGTGAAGTGATGCCCCGCCCTGCTTCAGCTCATGCTCCGTGGGCTGCACCCACTGTCTGACAAGCCCCAGTGAGATGAACCCAGTACCTCAGTTGGAAATGCAGAAATCACCCATCTTCTGCATCGCTCACACTGGGAGCTGTAGACTGGAGCTGTTCGTATTCGGCCATCTTGGAACCCTCTGTATTTTGTTTTTGATAGAGATTTTACTCATCTTTTACTAGGCTTCTTCTTAGATGCTTTTAGATTTTGTTACTATTGTGGATAATTTCTTTTAAAATATTTTGTAATTGGATATTACCAGCTCACAGAAATGCCTCTGAGTGTTTACACTTATTTTTGTATTCAGAAAACTTACTGAACTCTTAGATTTACCATATTGACAATTATATTGTCCTATAACTTTGTAGCTTGTTTTCTAGTTCTTCTAAGTCTTCATTAAATTTTTCTTGGTTACTGCATTAGCCAGAATCTCCTGAACTGATTTGAGTGTCTCTTTTACTTTTGTTTATGGTTTCTTACCTTTATATTTTGCCCAAGATTCTATAAGTGTTCCTCTCATTTATTCTTCAATCACTTTATTGGGTCATTTTTATTTTCTAAGATGCCCTTTTTCTTTATTTTTTATAAAATCATGCTCTTATTTTAAAGATATAATATCAATTAATCTCTGAGTTTATTTCTTACATGTCTTTGAGCACACTGACATCAATTTATTTTTTAATTTTCTTCTACATCTTGAAACATGTTTTTAATAGTTTTTTATGTATAACTCACATACTATACAATTCTTCTATTTAATATGTACAACTCAATGTTTATTAGTACGTGGTATCTGTGCAACTATCACCACAGTCAATTTTAGAACACTTTAATGACTTCAAAAGACATACCATACCCCTAGTTTTACTTGCTATTCCCCCCTCCACCCAGCACTATGCAACCACTAATCTACTTATTCTGTCTATAGATGTGCCTGTTCTGGACATTTCATATAAGTAAAAGAATACAATGTGTGGTCTTTTGTGAACATCTTCCTTGACTTGGCATAATGTTTTCAAGTTTCATCCAATTCATCTATTTTTTCTTTTGCTACTCATGCTTTTGATGTCATATCTATGAACCCATTGCCAAGTCTGAGGTCATGAAGATTTATCCTTGTGTTTTCTTCTAACAGTTTGGTAGCCTTAGACCTTATATTTTGGTCTCTGATCCATTTTGAGTTAATTTTTGTGTATGATGTGAGGAAAGGGTCTAACTCATCCTTTTTTGTGTGGATACCCAGTTGTGCCAGCATCATTTGTTGAAAAGACTATTCTTTCTGAATTGTATGGTATTGGCAACTTGTCAAAAATCAGTTAACCATAGATGTATGGGTTTATGTCTGGATTCTCAACTCTATTTTCTTGATCTACATATCTATTCTTGTGACAGCACCCAATGTATTGATTGCTGTTTTTTTCAAGTAAGCTTTGAAATCAGAAAGTGTGACTCATTCTATTTTGCTTTTCTTTTTGAAGATTGTTTTGGCTATCCAGGGATCTTTGTAATTCCATATGAATTTTAGAGTCTGTGTATTGATTTCTATAAAAACATCAGTGAGAATTCTGGTAGGAATTGCATTGACTAGGTAGATTAATTTGGAGAAGTATTGCCATTTAACAATGTTAAATTTTCTCATCTAGTAACATGGTATCCTTTTTCATTCATTTAAATCTTATTTAATTTCTCTCAGCATTTTAGTTTTCAGAATGTAACTTTTGCACTTCAGTTGTTGAATTTATTCCACAGTATTTTATTATTTTTTATGCTATTGTAAATGGAACTGTTTTCTTAATTTCATTTTCAGACTGGTCATTGCAAATATATAGAAATGCAATTGATTTTTTATCCTGCTAGTTTGCTGAACCCATTTATTAGTTCTAATAGCTGTTTAGCAGATTTCTTAGGACTTTCTGTATACATGATTATGTATCTGTGAATAAAGATAGTTTTACTTCTTCCTTTCCAATTTGGATACCTTTTATTTCTGTTTCTGTTTCAATCGCTTTGGCTAGAACCTCCAGTCTAATGTTAAATGAAACTGATGAGAGCAGATATCTGTGTCTTTCTTTATTTTTGAGACAGAGTCTCACTCTGTTGCCCAGGCTGGAATGCAGTGATGTGATCTTGGCTCACTGCAACCTCCATCTCCCAGGTTGATGCAATTCTCCTGCCTCAGCCTTCTGAGTAGCTGGAATTACAGTTGTGCACTACCATGCCCAGCTAATTTTTGTGTTTTTAGTAGAGATGGGGATTCACTATGTTGGCCAGGCTGGTCTCGGACTCTTGACCTCAGGTGATCCACCCGCCTTGGCTACCCAAAGTGCTGGGATTACAGGTATGAGACACTGCACCCGGCCATGTGTCTTTCTTCTTATTTGGGTGGGAAGGCATCCATTCTTTCACTGTTAAATATAATATTTGTTATGGGTTTGCATACATACCCTTATCAGGGTGATAAAGTTCACTTCTAGCCTTAGGTTTGTTGAGCACTTTAATATGAAAGAGTGTTACATATTGTCAATTTTTTTTGGTTTGCTTTGGGTTTTTTTTTGAGGATTTTTGCTTTATATTTCACTCACAATACCAATTTCTGAATGTTAAACCAACCTTGTATTCCTATAATAAGTCTCAGTCTCAGTTATGGTATATAATTGTCTTTATAAATGTTCCTGAATTTTGTTATTGTTCTGTTTTTTTGGTTTTTTTTTTTTTTTCAGTTAAACAGGGTCTCACCCTGTTGCCCAGGCTGGAGTGTAGTGACATGATCATGATTCACTGTAGCCTCGACCTTCCAGGATTAAGCAGGCCTCCTACCTTAGCTTCCTGAGTAGCTGAGACTATAGGCATGCACCACCATGCTCAGCTAATTTTAAATTTTTTGTAGAGACAGTGTCTCACTCTGTTTCCCAAGCTGGTCTCAGAACTTCTGACCTGAAATGATCCTCCCACCTCAGCCTCCCAAAGTGTTGGGATAACAGGCATGAGCCATTGTGCCCAGCCCCTGGATTTTGTTTGGTATTATTTTGTTGAGGATTTTTGCACCCATTTTTGTAAGAAGTATCATTCTATAGTTTTCTTGTGAATTACTTTGTCTGGTTTTCTTATCTGGGTAATGCTGCCCTCATAGAATGATTTGAGAAGTGTTCCTCTCTTTTTTGTTTTTTTTGGTTTATTGTTTGTTTGTTTGACTAGTAAAATCTCTTTACTCATTATGTATCTATTTAAATGGCCTATTTCTCTTGAATTAGTTTCAGTAGTTTGTGTCTTTCTGGCAATTTGTCCATTTCATCTAAGTTATCTGATTTATCTGCATACAATTGTTCTTAGTATTCCCTTATAATACTTTATATTTCTGTAAAGTTGGCCTTAATTTCTTTGTTTCATTTCTGATTCTACTCATTTGAGTTTTCTCTTTTTCTTCTTGGTCAGTCTAGCTACTAAAAGTTTGTTAATTGTATTGTTCTCTTCAAGTGAATAGCTTTTGGTTTCATCCATTTCTCGCTATTGTTTTTCTATACTGTATATCAGTAAATTCCACTGTAATCTTTATTATTTCCTCCTCCTTATTTTTTAGGTTTAGTTCTTTTCTCGGTGTCTTATGGTAGAAGCTTAGGTTTCTGATTTTATATGTGTCTTCTTTCTTAATGCAGGCATTTATGACTATAAACTTTGCTCCAACCACTGTTTTAGCTGCACTCCACATATTTTTTTTTTCATTTTTTTGTAAGTGTGTCTTCATTTTCATTCATCTTAAAGTATTTTCTAATTTCTCTTTGGTTTCTTCTTTAATCCGTTGGTTATTTAAGACTATTTTATTTAATTTACACATATTTATGAGTTTCCCAAAATTGTTTTTGTTATTGATTCCTAAATTCAGATCCTGTATTAGTCAGGGTTCTCTTAGAGGGACAGAACTAATAGGAGATAGAGGTAGAGCTAGAGCTAGAGCTAGAGGTAGAGACAGAGACAGAGACAGAGACAGAGACAGAGACATAGACATAGACATAGATACAAATATAGGGGAGCTTACTTATCAACTTACATGATCACAAGATCCCACAATAGGCCATCTGCAAGCTGAGGAGCAAGGACAGCCAGTCCGAGTCCCAAAATTGAAGAACTTGGAGTCTGATGTTCGAGGGCAGGGAGCATCCAGCACGGGAGAAAGATGTAGGCTGGGAGGCTAGGCCCATCTCACCACTTCATGTTTTTCTGCCTGCTTTATATTTGCTGATTAGATGGTACCCACTGAATTAAGGGTGGGTCTGCCTTCCCCAGCCCACTGACTCAAATGTTAATCTCCTTTGGCAACATCCTTACAGATACACCCAAGATCCATATTGCATCCTTCAATCCAATCAAGTTGACAGTATTAACCTTCACAGATCCAGTGAAATGAAATTAAGAATCAATAACAAAACATACTTAATGTTATTTCAGTACTTTAAACTTTAGTGAGGTTTATTTTATGGCCTAGCATGTGGTCTGTCCTGGAGATGTTTTGTGTGCACTTGAGAAGAAAGCATATTCTCCTACTGTTGTATAGAGTATCCTATAGATGTCTGTTAGGTCTAGCTGATTTTTAGTGTTATTGAAGTCTTCTACTTCTTTGTTGATCTTTTTCCTCATTGCTTATCTACTGTTGGAAATGAGGTATTGAAGTTTCTAACTATTATTGTTGAATTTTCTATTTCTTCTGTCATTTCTATCAGATTTGTGATAACTTAATTGCAGTGAGCGATAGGAATGTTACTCCTATTTATGTATTTATGTATTTATTTATTTATTTTGAGATAGGGTCTCACTCTGTCACCCAGGTTGAAGTGCAGTAGTAGCACAATCTCAGCTCACTGCAACTTCCACCTCCCAGGCTCAAGTGATCCTCCCACCTCAGCCTCCCAAATAGCTGGAACCACAGATACATGCCACCATGCCTGGCTAATTTTTTATGTTTATTTTTGGTAGAGACAGGGTTTTACCATGTTGCCCCGTCTGGTCTTGAACTTTTGAGTTCAGGTGGTCCACCTGCCTTGGCCTCCCAAAGTGCTAGGATTACAGGCATGAGCCATTGTGCCTGACCCTACTCCTATTTATTTTTAATCACTTCCCCACCTTTAATCATTTCTGTTTCTCTCCATTTCTTCCTGTGTATTTGAGTTACAATCTGGAGTAATCTCTTTATCCCAATATAGCTTTGCTCCTACTCATTTCATCTTGTCCTGTTATTGGCAATATATTCTATTTCTATGTCTTATAGGGCATAGCATACATTATACACAGACTTTTTAATGTAATTGCTTTTTACATTACTTAAGAAAATAAGGGAGAAGAAATATGCATCTATACTGTCCTTTATAATTACATAATTACTTTTAATGGCATTTTGTGTGCAGGTATTTTTGTGTAAACTCAAATTACTCTCTAGACTTACTTGCTTTCAGCCTGAAGAATTTATTTTAGTACTTCTCGTAAGTCTTGTCTTCTAGCAACAAATTCTCAGTTTTTGTTTATCTCAAGGTGTCTTGTCTTTTCTTTTTTGTCATGATTTTTTGAATGATATCTTAACTAGTTGTAGGATTCTTTGCTGACAGGTTTTTTTAAATATGTTATCACACTGCCCTTTGGCTACTGTTGTTTCTATTGAGAAGTCAGCTGTTAATCTTATTGAGATTTTCTTTTAAATGATAAGCCAGTTTTCTCTTTCTGCTTTCAAAATTTTCTCTTTGTCTTAAGATTTTAGAATTTTACTGTCATGTGTCTGTGGATCTTTTTTGGTTATTCTACTTGACATTTGTTGAGTTTTCTGGATGTGTAGATTATTGTTTTTTTACAAAATTTGGAAAATTTTAAGCCATTATTTCTCCAAATATTTTTTTCTGCTCCTTTCTCTCTTCTTTTGGTTTGCCCGTTATGTATATATTGGTAATTGGTGTGATTAGTAGTGTCACAACTTTTCTGAGTCTCTGCTAATTTTTTTTATTCTTTCGTTTCTGTTCTTCAGTTTACATAATCTTTGTCAATCTATCCCCAAGTTTGCTAATTTTTCTTCTGCCAGTCTAAATCCACTGTTGAGCCCCTCTACTAAATTTTTCTTTTAGTTATTATACTTTTCAACTCCAGAATTTATGTCTGGCTTTTTAAAAAAATAACATTTGTCTCTTTAGTGGTACTCTATTTGGTGCAACATTGTCATCATACCTTTATCTTTTAAAGCATGGTTTCTTTTAGTTTTTTTTTAAAATATTTATAACAGTTACTTGAAACTTTGCCTTTTAAATATGATATCTGGTCACTCTCACAGTCAGTTTCTGTTGTCTATTTTTTGGAGGTATGAGTCACAATTTCCTGTTTCTTGTATGTCTCACAATATTTTTTGTTGGATACTGGACAAAAATGTTACCTAAAACCCCACTGTAGAGAACATATTGTTGTAACTCTGAGTACTTCTCCCCATCCCTAGGACTTGTAATTGCTCTTTGCTTACTGACTACTTTTGTCACTGTCTGGATCATTTCATGAGGTTTATTTTCCTCTTGTTCTTTCTCGTTATAGCTCCATTGCCTGAAGTTTCTGATGTTATTCTTTGGTGGTAAGGCCTTCGGTATGTATACCCTGAGTCACCCTAGGATGACAGTGGTGTTGGCAAAGCTGTCTTTGACTTTTTCTTTCCCTGGTCACACCTAGCTATTAAACACCACTACGCACAAACTGGTTACATCCTGGGGGCATAACTTGTTCTACAGACTATTCCATCTATTGTGGCTCTTTTGAATAGTTTTCAGGTCAATGTTTGAGATTCTTGTGGCCCCCCAGAGGGCTCCTCCCAGCTGTCTCCTTCCTTGGACCTCTCTGGCAAACTAGTAAGCCTAAAGTTGTCTTTCACCACAATATCAACTGGTTTTGATTGTGCCCTTAGGCCTGAACTTTTCCTGGTTCTGTTGCAAATGAAGTCAATTTCTTTAGGAAGTAATTAAGAGATTTCTGTTTTCTGTTCTTTTCTTCCATCCACCAGCAAAGTCTCTTAATCAAGGTTCCAAGGGTGGAAACAATGACGTACTTCGTTCTGAGTTTAACCCCCACTTTAGGATCTGAGCAAGAGCAAGGGCCATCAGGGTCCCAGGATTCTCATCAATGTCATACCCAAAGTAGAGCCTCCATCCTGTTCCCGGACCAAATTGAGGGTCGGGCTGCTATTTCTCATCACCCAGTGAGGAGATACAGATGAACTGGGGAGGAAGAGAGCTTTTATTTCTGCAACCGGATACAGAAGGCCTGGAAATTATTACCAGACCAACTCAAAATTACAAAATTTTCCAGAGCTTGTATACCTTCTAAGCTATATGTCTATGTGTAAGTGTGAATGCATCTAAAGACATAACCGATTAACTTCTTTTAATCTATAACTAAGGTCTGAGTCCTGAAGACCTTCCTCTGGAGCCTCAGTAAATTTACTTAATCTAAATGGGTCCAGGTGCTGGGGTGATTACCCCTATCTTGTCTCCTGCTAAATCAGAGAGGTTTGGGGAGTTCCTCCAATAAGCTTGTTTATGGAGGCCTGGGGAGTTTCTTCAGATCCCCCCAATAAAACTTATTTAATCCTAAATGGGTCCTGTTAAGAATTCCTTTGTTATTTTGTCATGCTTTAAGGCCTAGAAAAGACCTAGGCAAAACTCTTGGTGGGCTTTTGTTATATTTCAGCCTTGGTATAAGGGCACTGGCTTTTGTTTAGCTTTTAATATTTAACTTAACCACTCAGTCAATACTGAAACAGTTGTTATGGAGGCCTGAATTACTGAGACCCAGCCTGCCACAATCCCACCATGGAGGACTAGGCAGAAAAAGGGAGCCTCCACTTTTTGGCATTCACCTAGAACTTGGCCTCATCAACAGGTAGCTAGGAACGATCTAAGACCTGCCAATGGCCGCTTCTTCTATGAGGATAGTCCTACATGTAGGATCTGAGGGTCCAGATAGTCCTGTATTGTTAATCACACCTGGAATGAAATCTCCATCTCACTGAACTGTTTGTTTTTATAATTTCACCAGTTTCACTGGGGAGCATGTCTGTGGAGCCCCTCATGGTGTCATGCTGGAAGTAGATATCTAAACATTTGGGTTTTTAGGGGGAGGACTATTTCCTTTGTCTGTTTTATACTTTTGCTTTCATAACCCTAGATTCCCTCAATTGCCTTGTGATCCTTGATCACATCTGAGAAAGGACTGTGTGTTTCCCTTGAATTTATTTTTCTGTTTTCCAGCTGTGTGTCTCGTGTGTGATCCTTTTGACTGGGAAATGGGCTGCTGGGCTTTTGATCTCCAAATGTTAGAATAAGAAGGACTTTATTCTATGGTTAATTTAATATTTAAGAGACCAAAATATATCTTATTATAATTTTCACTTATTTTTCAGGGTTATAGAAAATTCCTCTAAAACCTTCTACCATTATTTTTAGGATTCAGTGGAGTCACCAGAATTCCACTCCACCTCTGTAAGCAAGATGTTTTCCTAGATGTTTTCCTCCAGCAGGTTTCGGCTGTCACATAACACAACTGGAGATGCTACCCCCAGGGTCCTGTAGCTCACCCTGACACAATCACATGCAATCTCTTTCTTTATAGTTGCTGTGCTGTGGCTAATTGCATTCATTTTATGTAGTTAATTCCGTAGGATTTTAATGTGTGCTATTAAATCAAGTTAAAACATGATAATTGTTTGATTTAACTGCCTTAGAACACTGCGTTCAAACAGATCCCAGAGTAGACCAGATGTAGTTCAGGCATCATAGTACCTAGGGTCATAAATTGTTACTAAAGTTTCTTATCCTCTAACAGCAACCCAGGAAAAGTAAGGAACTCTAGTGCATTTACACCTGTCTGTATAGGAAGCAGATACTGAAAGCTGGCCAGAATAGGATATTCTGAAGGGTCATCATCAAAGTACTGAAGACTATTTTATTTTATAAGAGGTAAAAAGAAGACAGCGAAAAATAGTGCCAGTTGCCTTAAGTAACCTGGTTATAACAAAACATGGAGCATGACTATGATAAGAGAAAGAATAGTTGGTGTGCATCTGGGAAGTTTTTACTCTATACTTACAGTGCTCATGGTTGTAAGTGTGGAAAGGGAGACTGTGAAAAGTGATGTGAGATCTACTGATCAAACACTTTTTTTTTTTTTTTTTTTGAGACAAAGTCTCGCTCTGTCTCCAGACTGGAGAGCAGTAGCGCGATCTCGGCTTACTGCAACCTCCACCTCCTGGGTTGAAGGGATTCTCCTGCCTCAGCCTCCCGAGTAGCTGGGACTACAGACGCCTGCCACCACGCCCGGCTAATTTTTTGTACTTTTTAGTAGAAACACGGTTTCACTGTGTTAGCCAGGCTGTTCTGGATTTCCTGACCTCGTGATCTGCCCACTTCAGCCTCCCAAAGTGCTGGTATTACAGGCGTGAGCCACCACGCCAGGCCCAAAGTCTTATTTTTTAAAATAAATTGGCTTCTGGTTTGACATTTTTGTTTTCAGGTCTAGGGAGATTTAGGACTTAAGAATGCAAGATTTACTTTTATATATATATCCTTTTACTATTGTTGTGTTTAAAATAAAATTTCTATATCACAATATATGAGTCTGCCACGAGTGCTATGAGAAAAATAGATCATGTCCTACTTTGATGGGCATGTGATGTTAAAGTAAAGACTTAAAAACGGTATGTATGACCTTTTGAAAATAAAACATTTCTTGGTTGACTACACCTTAACCACAGTAATTTCTTGAAACTATATGAACACAACATTTATTTACAAAATTAACTATTTTTCTAGAACGAGTTTAGATGAGTGTACTTACATTTAAGAAAATAAAATGAATTAAAATTAAGATTAAAACAAGAAACTAATACAGTAAAAACTTGCCATATATGAGGTCCAGAAATTTCAGTTGCATTAAACACGGAGTGACGTTGTTTTGAGGTCAGTGAATGACTTGAGGGCCCTTCGGTGGTCCGGAGGCAAGAGCCAAATCAGTTCCATCCCGGTTGCATCTTGGCGCCACCTGGTGGCACGATTCTGCTCTGGTATCCGTATCAATGGGAATGGTTTGGGGTCCAGTAGCTCGCTGGAGAAAAAATAATTATCATTATTATATTAGGAATTCCAAGGAATTCGAGTTTCAACAGTTCTTTTTGTGAAGACTGATGAACAGAAACAATGAGTTACTAGGACCGTGGTTTTTTTCTTTGGCTGCCTGTTGCTCAAGCCTTTTGTCAGCACAGCAGCTGAAGTCAGGTGAGGTCCCTCCTCTGCTATAGCGGTTCCCATCTTACTCCCAGGAGAAATCTCCAAGGCCCCCAGATCTTCTCTTCCCCCACATCCTCCCCAACTCTCTGGCCTCATCTAGTACCACTCTGTCCTTGCTCATTCTGCCCCAACTACGCTGGCCTCATTGCTGTTTCTGGATCCCACCAGGGTTGTTAGCCGGAACTCCAGGCTGCAGCAGTGAGTCCAGGTTTCTTCACGGTTTTTAAGCAATCCATGAAGGTAGGAATGGGAAGACACTAGGAAGTCCGTGTCCTTCTTACCTGTGGAAATAGGGTTGTCTTCCATTATGCTCCTGGTCTCTTCCTCTTCACTTCCCACTACCTTCTCCTTCCCAAAGATAAAAAGGGTTTCCCCTGCCCTGCTTCTCAAACAGAAGTTGGATAAGGGCAAAGAATAGAAGCCAACCTCTCTCTCTGTCTCTCTCTCTCTCCCCCTCCCTCCCTCTCTCTCTCTTTCTCTCCCCCTCTCTCTCTTTCTCTCCCTCTGTCTCTCTCTTTCTCTCCCTTTCTCTCTCTTTCTCTCTCTCTGTCTCTGTCTCTCTCTTTCTCACACACACACACACAATTATATTAAAATCTCTGTTATTGCAGGCTGTTTTTGTACCCACTTTCTGCAGATCATTAGGAAATACGTAATTCCATGACTTAATTTGTATATGAATAAAGCTAGTCACTTAAAGGATCAAACATTTTTACAAATAACTCTTATAATAAATAACTTTCTTAAATGTGTACTGTTCTACTCTGCTTTCTTAGTTCTGATTTGTCAAAGTTTATCACCACAATCATCATTTGTTATATCCCATTTTAATAAGGACATAAGTATATTGCAGAGGCAATTGTGATTTTTTTTTTCTGCCTACACACTGCAAATGACAACTGATTTGAGGCTTTTTGAGATCTCAATTTAGGGGTTTATGTTGCCTCAATTATTTTCCTATTTCTGAAGATTTCAACTGGCTGTTGTCGCTACCTTTGGCATACTCGCCTCTAGTAACCAATGTCTATTGACAATTCTAACTTACTATATTAGGATAATATCCCATGGGCTAAAAAGCCAAATAAAAATTTTATTAGAAAATATCTAAACACCGGTCCATGTTCTGAGCAAGGGTATGGTGGATCATTTGCAGCATGACTTCCGCATATCCACGGCTTATGTCCACATCCATGAGTGGTCTTCTTGACTCTGACTCTGGGCTTGATCAGATGACTTGCTTAGCCTAAGAAGCAACTTTTGAGCCCTGACATCTGGGAGCCTTACAGCTTCTTTTCTCAGAACCCTGAGACTACCTGGCGAAGAAGCTTGGGCTGTCCTCCTGGAGGATAAGAAATCACGTGTCAAAGAGAGTCCTAGCCAATAGCCAGCACCACCACACATGTGAGTGAGGACATTTAATACCACCTAGTCCCAGCTGAGCCTCCAGATGACTGCGGCCACGTGCATGACCCCTGGCAAAACCAGCAGAACTGCTTGACTGAGTCCAGTCCTGATTGCTCACTCACAGAATTATGAGCAAATGAAGGGGTCATGGGTCATGGTGGTGGTGATTTGTTACACAGGAAAGGGTAATTCATGCACAAGGCCTCTGCCATTTACCTTCAAATAAAGTAGCTGGGTTTGGTGCAAGACTCTGAAATATCTGTTTGGCCTCCAGAGGTGGGCTTTACTTATTCCAAAATTCTGGGCTTGGTTTCAGGTAACCAAGAGCCTTCCAACTAAATGCCATTTACTCACATTATGAAAACTTCATGGCTCTGCTAGAGATGTTTAAGCAATTTAAGGATAATGAACCACTTATGAGATTGGAAGGGAGACAGATAAGCTTAAAAGTGTTAGGAGCCTCTGCCAACCGAAACTCCATCAGAAATGAAAATGAAGTGTCTCTAAATGTGTTAAGGAAGTGACTGTAAACGTGGGATTCAATGCGAAAAATTCCACGCACATCAAACTTTCAGAAAGTGAATGCACTCTGTCCCTGCCTTTTGGTTTATGGCTTCCTCTTGAAACTCATGTATTAAGAAAACTTCAACAACTGCTATCAGCCAGATGTAGTCAAGGGTGCTGTGAAAGATGCAAAGGTAAGTTAGCCCTGACTCTCATCTAATTCAGTCTGTAACAGAAGACTCACATGCCAACAGCTACAAGAAGCAGCTCAGCCTCCCAAGTAGCTGGGACTATAGGCGCGTGCCACCACGCCTTAGCTACGAGAGAGGCCATCATAGAAGCCATAATTGCTGTCCCTGAAACAGAAGTAGGCACAAATAGGAACTATAATAGAAGTAGGAACAAAGTACAGTAGGAGCAGGAAAAGCCAGTAATCTGGGAGTCAGAGAGGTGTGTGTGTGAGCAAGCATGTGTGTGTGCATGTGTGCATGCAGTAAGAGGCAGGAGTGCGGACCATGTAGGCCTTGCAGACCACTGTAAATGCTTGGCTTTTGTTCCTTGTGAGACAGGAATAAAGAAATGTCCAAGCAGAGGAGTGACAGGATAAGATTTGAGGCATATATATATATATATATATATATATATATATATAATATTTATTTATTTTTATATATTTTTATATCTATATATTATATTATATATTTTAATATAATATATATAATTTTATATATTATTATATATTATAATACATAATATATTGTACATTTTTATATATAAAATATATAATTTTATATATAATATAAAATATATAATTTTATTTATAATATATTTATATACAATAATATATATTATAATATATAATATAATTTTATATAAAAATATGTATTATATATATATAATACATATTTTTTTTTTTTTGAGAGGGAGTCTCGCTCTGTCACCCGGGCTGGAGTGCAGTGGTGCAATCTCAGCTCATTGCAACCTCCACCTCCTGGGTTCAAGTGATTCTCCTGGCTCAGCCTCCTAAGTAGCTGGGACTACAGGCACATGCCACCACACCTGGCTAACTTTTTGTATTTTCAGTAGAGACGGAGTTTCACCGTGTTAGCCAGGATGGTCTTGGTCTTCTGATCTCATGATCCACCTGCCTTAGCCTCCCAAAGTACTGGGATTACCGGCATCAGCCACCGCGCCTGGCCGAGATTTATATTTTAAAAGCATCTCTCTGTCTGCAATGCTAAGAGCCAAAAGGTGGAGAACAAGTTGCCAGAACTTAAGAGTCTTCTTAGGCCTCACTCACAGGCTCATGGGAGCCCAGCCTCCCACAGGGTCCTCAGATCAGGGGTCCCAAGGTCCCTGAGGTAGTCCTCTCTTGGCTACCATCCCGGCACTCTTAACACAGTCTCGCATTTGCCTGCCATTTCTGTTGCTCTTCCTGTAGCTCAGGCATTCTCCCCTTGTCCCTGATGGGCGCCATGCTCAATTGTGTCTTGATTTCATTGCCACCAGTCTCGTACTGCCCAGACTGTGCTACATTCTGGCTGCCAGCTTCTGTGTGCCCGGAGGATACCCTTCATTCTTACTTGAGCTGGCCTTGGTTATACAGGAGTGGAGACAGCACCACCTTGTGCTCTAATCTCATACAGAGCTTTCAAACCCAAATCTTCTTCCAACCACCTCCTCCACCAGGAAGTTGGTTTAAATGGCTGGAAAGAACATGCAGAGCCAAAGAAGTCTGAGCAGCACATACTCTGCGGGATTCAAGGCCATCCTTTCTGCCCATTCTAAACTGACCTTGCTCCTTAGAGCCCTGTACAAACACAGCATCCCCTGGTGTGAAGATGAGCTTTCATGCATTCCCCAGAAGGTTCTGACCTTCCTTCATACAGCAGGTTCCTGGAAGGCCTACCTGCTGGCTCTAGTGGGTGAATATGATGAAGCCTGTAGGCTGCCTGGCCAATTACTTCACTAATACTGACGTGAAAACACAGCACATCAAAATAGAAAACATAGTTTTTATGCCTTCATTTCCCAGTAGGCTTTTACATAATTTACTTTTCCTATACATGGAGGAATTTATTTATGCGTATACCAACCAAACAGTCTTGATTTTTTAAAGTTTGTATTCCAAGTATTTTTATCCTGGTTTCAGGTCACCTTGACTAATTTCTGGTTTAGCAAATATGGTGACCATAGCCATATTATGCCTCTCTCCCATAGACAAATCTAACAGAATGTTGGGTGTGTCCGCAATTTGTTTTTAATTACCTTTATAAATAGTTTCCATGTGTATTATTTTTTAATCTCACCAGGTTCATAGAATTTTTCTAACAATTCATATTAGTTAACATCTTTTTCTGTTTTTCCATATTTTAAGAATTTGTCTATTTCCTGCAGTTTTTTTGTGATGTTATAATTGACATATTTTTATGCCACTCCATAACATATCAGTTCATTTTAGTAATTTTGTATGATGGCCTCCTTAAAATAAATAATTAATGCTCTTCTCAACCTTCTAGATTTGTGCAGAGTTACAATTGGAGACTGATAGAGCTAGGAAGAATCTGAGAGCTTACACTCAACTCCCATTTTGGGAGATGAGGAAATAGATGCAGAGCCATCCCCTGTCTCACCTGAAGCGCTGCCTCCAGGCAGCTGACAGACTCTCACGACTCTATCAGAGAAAGTTTGCCTTGTTAGGTATACAGTGAAGAGACTGTATACCTCTCAAAGGAGTTGTCCGTCCTCTGGCCCTATATGTGGAGAGGACCCAAGAGCAGACACGGCAGAGTCTAGGGACCCGGCAAGTCAAGAATCCATCAATATCACTACAACACATGAGTACCTGCTGGGGGTCAGGTGCTGGTCAAATGCTTTCTTTATTTCCTTGACAATTACTTATTGAGAAACTATGGGCCAGGCACTGTTCAAAGTGCTTGGGACACTCCAGAGAAGTAAAATGGTCAAACAGCTCCATCATCATATTGCTTCTTTTAGAACCATTTTCAGAAAGCTTGTTCCCATCCTGGTTTCATTAGGGCAAAGATGACGTTCTTCTCACTCCTGCTGGGTCCTCCACCCCGGCAGAGAGCCTGTAAGTTAATGGGTGGGTGGACAGTCCTTACGTGACCAAATTCATGTGCTTCCAAATCTTCGCCATTTCTCTCACCTCTGGTAAGAGTAGAGCGTTAACAGGTGAAACAGAAATTATCAGTTTAGTAGGCTCTCACCATGAAAGTTACAATAAATAACATTTTTAGGAATATTTAATGAACATTCTATGTTATTCAGATCTATGGGCATGCAATTTGTCATTGAAGAAGTGAGGCCTTGGGAAGAAAGCAGCAGAGTGCTTCAAAAGGTGTCTAATTTCCACCTACAAACCTATTAATAACAGCTCCTCCCAAACTCCGTACCTCCTATTGGCATGCCTCATTAAGATGTAATTAATGGCCAAGGACCACCCTTTTTAGTCCCCAAATTGTTGGCTAGTTGTTGAAGTTATGGGAATTAAGAAACTCCACTATCCCTTGTCAACAGTCTCATTATATCCCACAGGGCACAATTGGTACCATTTACAGGCCTGGACAGAAAAAGGAATCAGGGGACTCATGAGTGTGGTTGCTTGAATTGGGAATGAGAGAACTTATGACAATGTAGCTGAGTGGAAATAACTGTTTTTAGAGTCAGATTTATGTAAGTGACTACTGAAATTAATTCAACAACAGTAGATATTGTAGGCAGCATGACTGTTTTATGTGCTGTTGCTAACTCCAAGGATTTCTAGAATAATAGGACAATCCTAACAGTGCTAGTTTATTTTGGATATTTTTCTGTCTTGTCTAAGTAGCTGTGCCCTGGATTTACATTTATTTATCTGTGAAGAAGGTTGCACTTAATAAAAGGCACTTGCTACAGTCATATGTTTCTTTCTGCCTTTATTCAGATGCAAACATAATTTTCTGTTAGTGACAATTGCCTGTGCCAGTCATTGGGCCCTTAATTCACTCAACAGATACTTCCTGAGCACTCATCAGACACTGATGGAGATAACGCAGTGAACAAAACAAAACCCCGGCCCCCCTTGGTAGAAAGAGAGAGACATGAAGCAAATATACAACTAAATATGTAACATGTTAGGTAGCATTTAATACGATGGAGAAAAATTAAGCCAGGAGGGCCTGGGACAGACAGGAGAACTTGCCATTTTCTATGCGGTGACCAGGGAAGTATTTCTGATGTGAAGATAATTGAACAGAGAAAGGGATGGGGGGCTGTGGATCTCGGGAAGAACAGTGTTCCAGGCAGAAAAGAAAGCCAATGCAACCCCTTGCAATGAGTCTATACTTGAAGTGTTTGGGGAACAGGAGGAAGACAAAGTGGCCAAGGCCTATCAGTCAGCAAAGAGTGGCAGGACACAGGGGCAAGGGGGCAAGGGTCCCCATCACACCAGGCCTTAGAGGTCTTGTAAGGACCTTGGCATGGCGAGGAGAGATGGGAAGACCCTGGAAGGCTTTGATTAGAGGAGTGGCATGAACTAACTTCGGTTTGAAAAGAATCACTTTGGTTGTTATATGGCAAAGCAGATGCTGGGAGGACAGGCGTGGGCACTGGGAGACCTGGCGAGGGTGTTTGTGATAACCCAGTGGAGAGATGATGGAGGTGGCTGCAGAGGCAGTACAAAGTGATCCCATTGACTCATCTGTTCCCTGTGGGTGTGTCTGTACCTTTCCCACAAGAACACAAATGCCAGATGGGCAGATATGCTAGCTTCTATTTCCTTTCGATTTTTATTTTACAGACAGGGTCTTGCTCTGTCACCCAGGCTGGAGTGCAGTGACATGATCATAGCACACTGCAGCCTTGAACTCCTGGGATCAAGCAATCCTCCCACCTCAGCTTTCTATGTATGTAGAACTATAGCCATGAGCCACCACGTCTGGCTAATTTTTAAAAATTTTTTGTAGGGATGGGATCACACTGTGTTACACAGACTGGTCCTGAAATCCTGGGCTCAAGAGATCCTCCTGCCTTGCCTTCCAAAGTGCTGGGATTACAGGCATGAACCATCATGCCCAGTCCCCTATCTTCTATTTCTTGAGTCCTTCCATAAGCACCTTGCATAGCTGGATAATCAAAACACAAAAGTCATCATGGAAAGAAGCAGCAGCCAGAGCTGTTGGAGACTGTGAAGAAACCATCAAGCCTATCCATCAGGATACCTGTCACCTACATCCCAGTTCCTTTAAAGGTACTGGGAAATCATTCTGAAATTCTGTGAATCAGATCAATTTAAATCACTTCTTCTGATATGATAAATATATGATACATACCACTCATTTCATTGTCAATATAAAATAAAAATCCAGTATAAACTGTGAAACCACTGGACTTATATTCTGTTCTTTCCCTCATTTTTCCCATTTGCATGTGTGTGTCCCAGGAAAAAGTCCCAAGTTTGATGTCGTACTTGCTTTAGTTTCTTTTTTTATTATTAAATGTGGTAAAATATTTATAACATAAAATTACCATCTGGGCCATTTTTAAGTGTGCATTCGGTCGTGTTAAGTGTCTTTATATTGTGTATCATTGTTCAAGCTTTAGTTTCTTTTTCTGCTAGGTCTGGCAGGCCTGGAAGCTATATTGAGTTTAGCAAAATTCTCCATCTATTCTTCTACTGTTTTTCTATTAATGTGCTTGGTGCTACATTTTAAGAAACATCCGTCTTGTCTCACGATCTGAAAACTACCTTCTTTTCACAGGTGTCAGTTGTCGTCCTACTCTTCATAAGTTAAACACTCCCTTCAGCTTTCCCTTTAAAATGTACGTCAAGGTCACGGGTCACATGGCTGGTCAGTAGCAGAAGCTTCCATCCTGATTGCTGGTCCTGTTCTTTTTTCATTACCTGCTATTATCTCTTCTGGACCCACTTCTTTCTCTTTTGACTTTATCATCAGTTAACAATGATTGAACACTGGGCACTTCTAAAAGCAATGCGAGAGCAGGCAGCTGCCCTAAAGGAGTATGTCAAGTAATAGAGGCAACTAGCAAATAGACATAGATATTGAAAACACAAATGACAAAATCTGTAACCACAGCCATGACAGCTCAACCCATGCAGATATGTATATATGAGTTCCGAGTGCCCAAGTAGGTGGAAAGATGAAGTAGGGGAGGGTAGGATGACTTCTAGAGACACTGGAGCCCCAGTGGGCCCAGTCAGAAAAGGCAAGACAGGCAGGGGTGGAGCTCAAGCAGAATTTTAAAGGTTTCAAAGCTCATGATTTCCTAGAGGCAGGAGGTGATCTTTTCTCAGAGGCATAGAGAAGGTTCAGAAAGTCTGCAGAAAGCAATCAAAGTAGAGAGGGTGGAGTGGAATTTGTGGGAACTGAGTGAGGTTAGGGCAAAAATACTTCAAGTGCATGTTATTTTCATTTGGTAGGAAAAGCAACTGGTAGCCACTGTTGGCACTGAAGAAAGGAAATCCAGGTGACACTGATGAGAATCTGCTTTTTACCACATTTGAGATGTCTGGGGAGGAGCTGAGACTGAAATAAGGAAAGTCAACTAAAGGCGTTGATCAAGAGCCTGAGCTTGGGCTGTGACGTCTGAGTTTGTTGATGTTGGGACCAAAGGAAAATCATGGCAATGAGGACTTAGGAATCAAGGAGAAAATAAAGAACTCAGTCTGAAAAGTTAAATTTTACATGGTAGTGAGATACACCGATGAGAGAGTACTAACAATGTGGAAATCATACAGTGAAAGAGAAATTGAGAAGTTAGTGATATAAATCTGAGGGACATATGCTCCATGTTACAACAAAGGACACAGATGATTTAGGCAAAATAATGAACCAAAAACGGACCTTGGGTGAAGAAACATCTCAGCAAAGGAAACAAACAAACTAGTAAGAGGAAAACTACTAGTCAACAGTAGTGGCGACCCCACATGCATGCCAAGCCCTTCACCTCATTATGGGGAGAGCCAACGGAAGTGGTCTCCATCAGCCTTGTGTCTTAGAAAGAGCATATATTTTAATCTATGTACAAAAATATGGGAGTATTTGCAAAGAAACATGTCTTTAGTGCAAGCTAATAGCATGTGGACTAAGCACATTGTGCTGATAAAGTGATAGAATAAGAATAGTTATTTTGAGAAGATTCCAGATAAAATGTGTGGGAAGCACTTTCAGCAATTCATTCTGCACTGAGAAACAACTGAGAGCATTAGAAAAGAGGACCAAGCTATGCACACTGTAGGGCAGTCAGGAGTAAATAAAATAGCTTATTATCTATGGCAGTGGTGTGAAATCTGGAGAATGTTAAGGAAAATAAAGACCCCAATTCTCTGCCCAAAAGGAAAAAAATAAGCTGAAAGCTGAGTCTTGCTAGAAGCTGCCTTTCCCTTTGTTCCTAAGCAGATAGCTACAGATAAGAGGTTAAACATCCCCACAGGTAGCTACTCTGTGTTCACCTTATCTTATGTAAAGTGCTGATATACTGAGTAATTGACTATTCCCCTACCTGCTCCTTTTCTCCTGCAACTTGTGGATTACCACACCCGCAGTTTTTTGCTCCAGACCACTTTTCCCATTTAAATATTGAAGCCCTCAAGTTCAGCTTTGGAGAAAGGCACAGACCGCAGACTGTTGTCTGTGATTCTGTGTTATTTTCTTCTGGGCATGTTCTTAACCTTCGCAAAATAAACTTCTGAAATGATTGAGACCTGTCTCAGATACTTTTTGGTTTACAGTTGAAATATTGGAAAGGTAATAATGGCAATAATTCACTCCTTGGTTTTTTTTCTTTGGTAAAGTTAAAAAGCTGTGAAATTGTGTCATGCATTGCCAGGTGGTGCCAATACATTTTAAATGTATTATCAAGGTGATAGCCCAATTAATTCTGAGAGGATAGTTTGGAACCCACGAAGTATTTTTTAAAAGAAAAAGGTAGTAGCTGGGTGTGGTGGCTCATGCCTGTAATCCCAACATTTTAAGAGGCTGAGGTGAGAGGATCACTTGAGCCCAAGAGTTTGAGACCCACCTGGGCAACATAGCGAGACCCTATCTCTCTCTACAAAAATAATAATAATCATCATATTTTTTTTTTTTTTTTTTGGAGATGGAGTCTTGCTCTGTTGCCCAGGCTGGAGTGCAGTGACACAAACTTGGTTCACTGCAACCTCCACCTCCCAGGTTCAAGCAATTCTCCTGCCTCAGCTTCCCGAGTAACTGGGATTATGGGTGCATGCCATCGTGCCCAGCTAATTTTTGTATTTTAGTAGAGATGGGGTTTCACCATGTTGGCCAGGCTGGTCTTGAACTCATGACCTCAGGTGATCCACCAGCCTCGCCCTCCCAAAGTGCTGGGATTACAGGCATGAGCCACCATGCCTAGCCACAAAAATAATATTAAATAAAAGTTAAAGCTAGAATCTTAGCAGTTCTCTTCTGTAGATAAAGCGTGCCATCCAAGGGGAGAGAGCCTGGCAGGGGTGAGTCCTGCAATGGAAACATAGAGTTGCCAGTGAGCTACCGAAGCATCTTGCTAATGTATTAGTCCATTTTCACACTGCTAAAAAGAACAATCTGAGACTGGTTAATTTATAAAAGAAAGAGGTTTAATTGACTCACAGTTCAACATGTCTGGGGAGGCCTCAGGAAACTTACAATCATGGCAGAAGGTGAAGGGAAAGCAAGGAACCTTTTTCACAAGTCTGCAGGAAGGAGAAGTGCTGAATGAAGTGGGCAGAGCCCCTTATAAAATCATTAGATCTCCTGAAAACTCATTATCATGAGAACAGCATGGGGGAAGCCACCCCCATGATTCAATTACCTCCACCTTGTTTCTTCCTTGACACGTGGGGATTATGGGGATTGCAATTCAACATGAGATTTGGATGGGAACACAAAGCCTAACCATATCAGTGGGTGTGCAGTGTCATGCTGACTGGGAGGTTGGCTACCATGGATCAGCCACCCTTCAGAGATCCAGTAAGCTTTGGGCAGGAGATGGGTTGTCATAGCCTGCGCCTCAGCTGTGGGGCTCAGCTCCAGAAAAATCTCACAGCACAGTGAACAGCGACCTCTCTCAATTCACACAATCTGCAGTGCTGCCTGGAACCCTCCAGGGTTTCTCAATTCAGTTGTGTGCCTCTTCTCTGGAGCCTCTACCCTCCACCTCCAAGGGCCTTCATGAACACTTTATTCCCAGCAGATGACATTGAGGGTTGCTCCCCAGACAATATGAAAGCTGTCAGGGAGGAATTACTTCAGCTCTCCACCACTGAGTCTACAAACCTCTGTCATCACCCACTATTCTCTCCTAGACTCCTACTGCAGAGGAAGGTGTCCTCCAACTAAGGCCAGTCTCTTCACCTGTAGGTTGAATCCTGTCCCCTTCCAACTTTCAACAAGTCCTATGGCCTCCTTCATCTCTCTGCCCCTGTGTGTTCATCTTTTTCCTTTAGGTTCCTTTCCTCTACCATTTAAATGGGTCTTAAGTCTTTCTCATATTAAAAATCAAAACTACACAAAAACTGCCTCTCTTAAAGATTTGTCTTCCTCTTCTTCCTCCTCCTCCTCCTCCTTCAGCAACCACTGTTTCTCTCCAATTTTCTCAGAATAGTTATCCGCACTCACTGCTCCATTTCCTCACCTCCTACTCATTCCTCATTCCACTCCAGCTGGCTTCTGAGCATGTTATTCCACCAAATCTCACTTCACCAAGATCACCAGAGACCTCTACGTTAAGTTTAACCATAGGCATTTTTCAGTCTTCAGTGAACTCGTCTTCTGCAACAGTCAGCCCTGTTGATCCCCCTTGCTCCTTTCTGAAGGAATCCTCTCCATTGGTTTCTCTCCTTCCACAAGTCCCTGGTTTTCTTTGACCTCTCTAAAAGCTAAGCCTCGGGTTCCTTTGCAGGCCCTTTCTTCTGTATCTGGCCAATAGATGCTTGGATTCCTTGGGACTCTAAGCCCTTTTTGTACTTTGTGTTCTCTTTCTGACTAACTCTCAAATTAGGCAATTAAGTCCTTTTCTATAGCTAATTTTTTTTTGTAAGATGTTAGAATCAGATCTGGAACTTAAAAATTATCCAGTTCAATATCTTACTTTATACAAGGAAAAGCAGTCACTGAACAAGGACATGACTGACCTTGCAGGTCAGAACTGAGGTCTCTGTTTTTATTTAAATGTTCTTTCACCCTCACCACCCTATGCTCTGCAAAGAGAGAATTACAAGAGCTTCAAATTTCAACTGCCTCTTTTCCAGAAAAAAATCAAAAGCGATTCTAAATTCATATAGAAAAGCAAGGGACACTGAAAAGCCTAAATAATCTTGAGAAAGAACAAAGTTGGAAGACTTGCACTTTCCAATTTCAAAAGGTACTACAAAGCAGCTGTAATCAAGACAGTGTGCTGCTGGTACAGGGATAGACATATAGATCAAGGGAATAGAATGACATAGTTCAGAAAGAAACCCATATATAAATAATCAATTGATTTTCAACAAGGGTACCAAGACTAGTCAATGGGGAAATAATGACCTTGTCAACAAGTGGTGCTGGGACATGAGTCCATTTTTGTATACAGTGTGAGATTAGGGGTCTAACTTCATTACTTTGAAGACCTAAATGTCAGAGCTAAAACAGTAAAGCCCTTAGAAGAAAACATAGGAGTAAATATTCATGATTTTAGATTAGGCATCAGTTTCTTAAATATCAAACAAAAAGCACAAGCCACTAAAGAAAAACAGATACTTTGGACTTCAGAGTAAAAAAACAACCTACAGAAAGGGACAACAATTTTGCAAATTATGTATTTTGAATTTAGCATTCAGAATATGCAATGAACTCCTAAAACTCAACAATAAAAAAGTCATGAATGAAAAATGGACAATTTAAGCAAGGATTTCTCTCAAGAAGATACACAAATGATCAATAATCACCAATGAAATGTCTAACATCATTCATTATTAGGGAAATGCAATTTGAAACCACAGTGAAATATCATTTCCCACCCATTTATGATGACTAGAATAAAACTTTCTTTAAAAAACTGAAAATAAGAAATATTAACAAGGATATAGATAAATTGGAACCTTCATATATTGCTGGTGAGAAAGTAAAATGATGCAGCCACTATAAAAAACAGTTTGACAGTGTGATAGTGTGATATAAAAAGACACAATATATTTGGCTTTTGTCTCTGGTTTCTGTAACAGAGCTGCTAAAACCCTAGAGGTTTCTTGAGTGATGGGATGAGACAGCATCTTTTGTTATTCTTAAAAAAACCCCTTTCAGCAATACCTGAGTGTGTGCTAATGAGGTGACTCTTGGAGGGTGAGGGCTGGTTGCCGGAGGTGATCAACAAGGTGATCAGAGGGATAGAACTTTCAGCCCCACCCCCAACCTCCAGGGAGAGGAGAGGCTGAGTGTTCACTTAACCACCCATGGCTAATGATTTAATCACCCCTGCCTATAAAATGAAGCCTCCATTCAAACCCAAAAAGTTGGAGTTTGGGGGAGCTTCCAGGTTGGTGAGCAAATCAAGGTGCTGAGAGGTTGCTGTGCCTGGGAGGGCATGGAAGCTCCATGCCCCTTTATTATTATTATTTCTTATTACATTACAGTATCACAGGTGGTTCCTCAAAAAGTTAATTATGAAGTTACCATAGGACCCAGCAATTCCTCCCAGGTATATACCCAAGAGAATAGAAAACATATATTCACACAAAAACATGCAAATGAATGTTCCTAACATTATTCATTATTATAGCTAAAATATGGAAACAGCCCAACTGATGAATGAATAAACAAATTTGATATATTCATACAATGGAATATTATGCAACCATTAAAAGGAATGAAGTGCCGATGAATGCTTCAACATGGATGAATCATGAAAACATTATGATAAGTGAAAGAAGCGATACACACAAAGCTACAAATTGTACGATTCCATTTATAGGAAATGTCTAAAATAGACAAATCCATACAGAAAGAAAGTAGGTTAGTGGTTGCCAGGGAAGGGAAGTGGAAGGAACTAGGAATGGTTACTAACAGGTATAAGATTTCTTTCTGCGTCAGTGGAAATATTTCAAATAAGATAGTGGTGTTGAGTATACCACATCATGAATATTCTACAAACCAGTGAATTGTATATTTTAAGATGGTGAATTTTATGTTATGTGGATTTTTGTCTCAATAAAAGATTGCAAAAAAAACCCTTCAAAGTAATATTTAATTCTTTTTCTTCTCTGTCCTCCCTACTTGCCACAATTATTCAACCATACAGCCCCAGGCCAACTTGGTAACCTCTTAAAAATTTCCTTTGCTTCTCATTCCTACTGCCATAATTCAACAATAGCCTCCCGCCTGGTCTTCCTTCTTCAATCTCTTCAGTCTTTCCCGAAGCTCTTGAATCCTACATGAACCCATGCCTTGGCCAAAATATTACAGGCTGCAGCCAATCTACAAGTGGCATACAGGCCAAACATCCATTTATAACATGGTTGGAATTCCTAACACATTTTATCATAGATCTAATGCCATATGATAGGTGGAGGTTAGATCCTCAGTCAACTCATGAAAGCATGTTTCATCTTCAAATAACTGAGAGCTAGTTCTAATAGTACTAGAGAATCTAATCATTGCAAACAATGTTTTTGTTGGAAAATAAGCTCAGAGTTCGAATCTGTACTCTCCTGAGCCAAGCTGCTGGTTCCTGTTTCCCAGAGTCAGGACCTGGGGGAGGGGCTACGGGAGGCAGGGGATTGAGTGGGCAGAAGTGGGTCACTGTGAGTGGGGTGAATATCCTTCCATTATAACCACAGTGCCCTGTCTCTAACTGGAGTTACCTATTCAACCCTATTCTTTGCTTTTCTTTACACTGCCTTTTCTTGATGCCTTTAACCAGGACTTCTGTCTTGTCCACTGTAAAAGAGAATACTCCATCAAAGCTTGTGTGCCTTCCAGGTGTGGACCCCTGGGGCAAGCTGGTAAATTGACACCTTTGTTTTTTTTTTTTTTTTTTTTGAGACAGAGTCTCACTCTGTTGCCCAAGCTGGAGTGCAGTGGCGAGATCTCGGCTCACTGCAAGCTCCGCCTCCCAGGTTCATGCCATTCTCCTGCCTCAGCCTTCAGAGTAGCTGGGACTACAGGTGCCCGCCACCACGCCTGGCTAATTTTTTTTTTTTTTTTTTTTTTGTATTTTTAGTAGAGACAGGGTTTCACCGTGTTAGCCAGGATGGTCTCCATCTCCTGAATTCGTGATCCACCCACCTCGGCCTCCCTAAGTGCTGGAATTACAGGTGTGAGCCACTGTGCCCGGCCCAAATTGGCATCTTTTCTAGCAATGCTTTCTGTACTTATTCACTGAGGTTAGAGAGGGACTGAATTTTATATTAATATACAAAACAGATTCCGTAATAATTCATGTTTGCCAGCAGAAGTGTTCTTATAAAATTCGGCAAATTGTACATCACTTTTCTGCAGTTCATGTTATCTCCTCGGTTTCCTCTGTAATTTTATAAACAAGACAACTTCTCGGAGAAGTACATCAAATGGCTTTATGTATAAATAAGAGGAATCTCTGTAAATGCCACTACATCATGCGTTATTTGATTTCACAAATTCAATTCGCTGCCTGCCTGAAGCTAACTGTAACCATGTCACAAAAATTCTCAACCTAGACAGAGCAGTGTAATAAAGAGTGTTTGCTTGTTTTTTGGTTTTACATTCTGCTTGTTTTCATTCCCAAAGTTGCTGTCTTGTCATTTATGTAAAGACTGTGTCTGGAAACCTGAGTTAACTGGAGTCCTCCTTATAAAATCTGTGCCAGTGATAGTTGACACTGTAGTATCACAGGGACTGCCAAACTTATTTGTATTAGTACGTTTTCATGCTGCTGATGAAGACATACCCAAGACTGGGTAATTTATAAAGAAAAAGAGGTTTAATGGACTCACAGTTCCATGTGGCCGGGGAGGCCTCACAATCATGGCAGCAGGCGAGAGAGAAAATTGGAGCCACGTGAAAGGCAAAACCCTTTATAAAAACATCAGATCTCATGAGCCGTATTCACCACCACGAGAACAGTATGGGGGAAACTGCCCCCATGATTCAGTTATCTCCCATTGGGTCCCTCCCACAACACCTGCGAATTATGGGAGCTGCATGGGAGCTGCAATTAAAGATGAAATTTGGGTGGGGACACAGCCAAACCATATCACAGTCCCACTTAATCTTTCCTTGCTTCCTAACTGTGAGCTATGCAACCTTTGGAATTTTATCTAAGTATTTCATTTTTGCTCAATTACCTATTAGACTGAAGGAGAATAAGAGAGAGAAGACATTTTTCCTCTTTCTGTTTCCTCCTTATTTTTTCTTTCTTAATTCTAGGCAAAGACATGTTAATGATAATGTTGGTTTGGGGCACACAGAAGTCTGTTGTCTTCAGAACTGCAACTATACTGGCAGCTAACTCCAGTGATTAGTACAATTGCTGCTAATTAAGGTTTAAGAAAAGCAAGCATGCTAATTCTCAGAGCAGTCTTTGATAGAGTGGATCAGGTCAGAGTATTCTGGTGTGGCTGTTTTCTTCTTTAGGCTCTTAGATACTGGTTTCCTATCACCTGCGCTACTTCATGCTTCTTAGTATCTTGTTTTTTCATTTTGTTTTCTGGCATACATTGCTCTGTTGTGCATTGGCATTTGACCTGGACTGCTTTCTGTTGAGTTGTTCCATTCTATAGTACCCATATACATCATACACAATCCCTGCACAGAATCATACACGTGGGGCTTCAATAATGACTGCTTCTCTGCTTTCTGAGTACCTTCTGCACCCTTGATGTCTTCATTCCAGAGTGCTTATGAAGCGGGGCTGCTGTCAGATCTCCAATCATTTCTTATGAAAGGCTGAATAAGCATTGGACTACTTCCTAGAAATGTCTCACTCATGTAGATTTTGTTCCCAAAGCACTGCAGTCTTGTCATCAGAATCACTGCCTACTCTGAGCTTGCTGTCAATTTACCACTTTGAGTGGGAAAAGCATTGTGAGGCAGGAGGCAATGAGCTTTCTAGTACAAACAACATTTGTTTTTGGTTTTGGCTTTTTTTTTTTTTTTTTTTTTGAGATGGAGTTTCACTCTTGTTGCCCAGGCTGGAGTGCAATGGCGTGATCTCGGCTCACCACAACCTCTGCCTCCTGGGTTCAAGCGATTCTCCTGCCTCAGCCTCCTGAGTAGCTGGGATTACAGGCATGTGTCACCATGCCTGGCTAATTTTTTGTATTTTTAGTAGAGATGGGGTTTCTCCATGTTGGTCAGGCTGGTCTTGAACTCCCAACCTCAGGTGATCCGCCTGCCTCAGCCTGCCAAAGTGCTGGGATTACAGGTGTGAGCCACCACGCCTGGCCAACGACATTTGTTAAACAAGCAATTATCATTCTCATGAGGCATTTTCTCTAATTGTTGGTCACTGTTGGTGATAAGGAATAGACATGCACACACACACACACACACGCACACACACACACACAATTTTCTGGGTGGAGAGGAGGGCAAGTTATTTACAAATAGTTTTTGTCTTGGAGATATTATATGTGCCTGTGTGGATTATATCTACCTGTGAATCCCATTCAATTATTCGCATGTTGCCAAACAAATATGAGACATAAAATCCTCAACTGAATCAACCCATTTCAAAAGCCCAGTCTGCACAGTAAAAAACAACATGTTTTCCAAGCTCAGAACCAACTAACTTTTGCAGCCTAAAATGCACAGCATTAAGTCATTTATATACATATATATATGCATATATTTTAAATAAATTATTCCAAAGTAATTATGTGCTATAAACAAATGTTAAAGAATATTTAAGTTTGTTTATGTCAGGAAAATTAGCAAAGAAGATCTTGATTGACTGAATGGAACCGCCCACTTCCAGACTCCTTTTAGCCCTCGCAACTCCAGGTGTTCTGTTATACTGAAGTATAAAATGGGTTATCATGTTTCTAGAGAATATCAAAGAAGTCAGGTGGGAAGTGGATTTCAGAAATGACATACTAACCAACCAGGATCTGGTTGTTCCTGACACTGACTGGATGTATTGTAGTATCTTCAGATTGGAGCACCTCCCTGGATTTGTTTTTGGGATTCTTCACTATTAGAAGGACTGAGGGGCCACATCAGAAGTGGATATTCTGAAGTCAGCCTAAATCCTATGTGGAAGTGGATTCAACCATTAAAAGGAATGAAGTACTGATGTGTGCTTTAACATGGATGAATCCTGAAAGCATTATGACAAGTGAAAGAAGCCATACACAAAAGGCTGTGTATTGTATGATTCTGTTTATGTGAAATGTCTAAAATAGGCAAATCCATACAGAAAGAAAGGAGGTTAGCCTGGAAGGGAGAGTCTAGAACACCAGTAAATGCTGGGTTTCTGGCTGTGTCTTGCAGAAGAGCCTCAGTTTTGTGCTTATACTGAAGGTATGTCTAAGCTGGGTCCAAGGTGATTGTTAGCTTCTCTCCATGAATCTTTGGCAGAGGAATGCTTCAGTGTCCCTGAGATATATTTGTGTGGAACAGAGGAAGGCAGCTATGGATATTTCCCCACCTATTGATGATAATTAAAAATCACCCATGCCTGGATCTTTATGATCAACTTGGGCCTTCAAAAATCGGTTTTTGTTTCCTAAGTCCTATTGGGATTTCTGCCCAGCCAGATTTGGAGATAAGTATTCCCCAATCATTGTGCTGTGATCCCTATTTCCCTCTGTCTGAATGGAATGGGATGTTATTATCTTGGCTTGCATTTGCACGAATATGGCAATCAATCTTGAGGTGTAATTTGTATCTGGGCTACCTTGTACCCAGACCTCAGTGTGCCCACCCTTTAGATATTTGCTTTTATTTGGGGGATATAAAGGTCATAAACCTTGAGCCCTATCAATGACATCACCTAGAGTCTCAGATCTTTTCTTCCCTCCCCATACTTTAGAAAAGTCAGTGCTTATATTACTAGTAAATTCCATGTCCATGTTAGTGTGATGTCTTTGTCCTGTAAAGAGGTTGTCTGTGTGTGATATGGAACTCAATAAGCCCATTGTGATTCGGACTGCTCTTTGGGAAGTTTCAGTTGCTCTCTAATTCCAAGCAGGGACAATTTCTGGTCCTCAGTTGAGAAATCACCTGGCAATAGTTGATATTAGGCATAACTATTAGGTTGAACCATATACCCTGTCTTGTATGTCAAAAATAGTCAAACATCAGTAATATTGTGTATTTTCACCAAAGGGAGTGTGATCTCCTTGAGATTAGGATATATCTTGCTCATTTTTGTTCATACCCTTCCATCATACCGTCCTAACACAGTGCCTGATAAAATTATTGAAGAAATGAGTGAATGAATGAATGCATTAGTTCCCCATTTGAAGTGCTCATGTCTAACTCAGGATCTGGATGTACCCCTGTATGCTGCCATCATTCCCTTACTATCAGAGGACCATCCTGTATTACACAAGAACTGTGTTTGAAAACAACAAGCTGTCTTGCTTAATTCAAGCTTAAGGTGCATTCTGACGAATGGGAGAAATGAGTCAGGGGCTGAATGTTGGGTGAGACTATGAAGGGCTATGAGTGACATTCCTGGGACTTTGGATCTTATTCCATAGCCAACTGGGAGTTACTATTGGGTTTTGAAGCAGAAATCCAACTGTTTTTGCTTTAGTGGAACATGTCTGTATTTTAAAAGAAAACTATATTTATTCATCCTTTGATGGACAGAATGCTAATATTGAAAAGACAGATGTATTTACCTTGAGGAAAGGGATAATTTGTGTGCATTCAATCCTACAAAATCCTTCACATAGCACAGTATAAGACTGATTACACATGATTAATAATTGCACACGGGCTGATTGCTGGGCATTCTTGGCTGGGATGTTGTTGTAGATAATTAAAGATTTATTTGGCTGAAAATACCTACCCTAGCTAGAGAGTGGTTGGCTGTTGTTGCTAGAAAATCTTCACACATGCATGACAGTTCAGGAGGATGATGATGTTTTAGAAGCATCCACTTGGAGATGCCAGGAAATGGAAAGCCTGTGTGAAGGACACGTAGAGATTTACAGACGGCCCTAGCTGTGTCCACAGAGCAGTAAATTCAGACTTAATCGTCACTGCATTGACAACATGTGAATAAATTTCTGACAGGCGTTAGCAATTGAATTTCCCCAGGTATAATAAATTGCCTCTGTCTCTGATCATTTCATATCGTATGCTGAGTCTTTTCAAAGCTTTGAGCCTGAGCTATAAACCTGACATGACCTGTTTGAACTTCTAGGAAGGGCAGGTGCTTGGCAAAGATGTGGATAAGAGGAAGTGTCTCTCCTTTTCTGCCTACCTTTCTGGCCACCAGCAATACCCCCACCACCACTGCTTCCAAAGCTTTGGTGTGTGCCATGCTCATCTAGGGATGGGTAAAGGGATTCCTCTTCTAACAGTGTGTCATATAAAATAAACCATTCTTGCCCACCTTTAGAACCTTCATAAGTCTTTCATGCCACATGTCAGCCCAGCCATCTGTGACAATGATTAAATATTTGCTGTCACTGGTGGTGTATCTGTTAGGTGTGGTTAAATGCTCAATACCAAGATTCAGAATGTTGGAGCCGGTATTATCTGAAGATCCACAATCCGAGGTTGCTCCTTCATACTTACAGAGGGGCACAGAACTGCCCAGAGTTAAGTGTTCTGCCTAACGACACCCAACAAGCCAAGAGTTAAATGTCCTGTTCAACATCACCCAAGCAAGTTAGTGAACAAGTCAGGCCTGGCACCAAGGAAACTGGACTTTAGCCTAGGATCCTCCCACTGCACTGTGCTTTCTTCATTCCATTCATCAGACAACAGCTTTGGTGAGCCTTTCAAAGCATAAAACAAATTGTATTACTCTTCTGTAAAAAAAACCCCTCCAATGGCTTCTCAACCCACCCAGAAATAAATTCAAGGTCCTGAAGTGTGAAGTCCTGGGTGGTCTAACCTCATCCACATCTCCCAGCTCATTTCCCTCTGCCCTCTCTGTTACAGCCATGGGGCTTCCTTGATGATAGTGCATACACACCAGGGTTATCCCTGCCTCAAAACTTTAGCACAACATTCTTCTGCCTGCACTGCACCTCCCTCAGATAGTGACATGGCTCTTCTTTATTCATTGTTCATGGGTCCTTTTCTTGACCCTTCCTAAAACATCCCCTCCACACCCGCCTCCAGCTTAGTCTCCTCATTCTGATATATTCTTCTATATTTACTTCTTTGTGTTTTCATTCCTCCTTCCCAGGAGAATGTAAGCTCCATGAATGCAGGGGATTTCTCTCTTCTGTACGTTGTATTTCCAGCACCTACAGCAGTGATTTGCAGATAGAAGTTACTCAGTAAACAGTTTTGTTGTTGTTGTTGTTTTGAGACAGAGTCTCGCTCTGTTGTTTTGTTTTGATACAGAATCTTGCTCTGTTGTTTTGAGACAGAGTCTCGCCCAGGCTGCAGTACAGTAGCATGATCTCGGCTCACTACAACCTCCATCTCCCGGGTTCAAGCAATTCTCCTGCCTCAGCCTCCCAAGTAGCTGGGATTACAGGTGTGCACCACCATGCGCAGCTAATTTTTGTATTTTTAGTAGAGACGGATTTTTGCCATGTTGGCCAGGCTGGTCTTGAACTCCTGACCTCAGGTGATCCACCCACCTTGGCCTCCCAAAGTTCTGGGATTACAGGCGTGAGCCACTGTGCCCAGCCAGTAAACAGTTTTGAATCAATGAATGACTGGATTTATTTTCAGGTTTTTTCAAAATCTATTGTCATTTATTTGCTAACTCAATAGAAGTACTGGATTAAAATATTTTCAGTTTAGTTTGTCTAGTACTTTTTAAGCATGCATTTTGTGTTTTGTCATATTTTGTATGTTGTGGGGGCTGACAAAGAACTGCACACCACAGACTATTAGGCATTTTACACATGTCATAAGGAATGTTACAGAACACAGAAGATTTCTTTTTTTCTTTATTTTTGAGACAGAGTCTCTCTCTGTCATCCAGACTGGAGTTCAGTGGCACGATCTTGGCTTACTGCAACCTCCACCTCCCAGGTTCAAGCAATTCTGGTACCTCAGCCTCCTGAGTAGCTGGAACGACAGGCGCACACCACCACACCCAGCTAATTTTTGTATTTTTAGTAGAGAGGAGGTTTCGCCATGTTGCCCAGGCTGGTCTCCAACTACTGGGCTCAAGCAATCTGCCCACCTCTGCCCCCCAAAGTGCTGGGATTACAGGCATTAGCCATGGTGCCCGGCTGAAGATTCCAGGTAATTATTTATGCACAAAGAAAACTTGTGTTCCATGAGGCAGTGTTGGCATTAACAAGAACTTGGATTTAAGAGTCCTCACCCAGGGCACACAGTTTTCCACACAGCATAGTCCCAGCTCCTCCTTGTTGTGTAATGTCTGATAATTTCACTCATTAAATTACCCAGACAGACCATAAAGTCCTCTGAGTTTGCATCACCTGAAAGTCAGCCTGGGCTGTGAGGATTGTGAGGTGGAACTCACTGTGGAAGGACAGCATTAGGGAAGACTTTAGGAAAATGGAGAGAGAACCAAGGGGCTTTCTAATGGATGAAAGCAGCATGTGCCAAGCACAGGGAATAGGAATGATAGTGTTGGCCATTCAGGTGGTTGGATGGTGGGTGTTGAGTACAGCTGGGAGAAAAACAGATGAAGGACCCTGCAGTGTCTTCACATCAGTGTTCAGGCAGGCAGAGGGCAAATGCAGGACAGCAAAGCTGCATTTCAGTAGGTTCGTCTGCTGCCTCCAGTGGACAGAAAGCACACGAGCAGGGAGGGAGGTCAGGTGTACCCCAGGGTGGTCACATCTTAATATGCACAGGGCTTTTTAGAAGTTTCCACCTCATAGAAGACAGAAAATGAGTGTGTGCACCAGCTCACTGGGTAGGAGGAGAGGCAGTTTGCCACTGGAGGGGATAGGTTGGGGCTCTGTCCACCTATAAATATTGAGGCACCCTTGTCACCCATGGGGCAGAAAGTGAGAGAGAAGTGGCATAGAGTACAGAAATAAAGAAACAGACAGGGATGCACTGATGTACTAGATAAGATAGGAGAATGTGAAAGATAAAAAGATATACCAAGATAACTCCACAGGCCCAGGCCTTTGAAACTGGGAGAATTCCTTTTGAAAGAATACTTTCCTTCGCAGATCATATATATTTTTAAGTACATGGAAAGGTAGAGGGCTATCAAATCTTGTTTGAAGAGCCCAGATACCAAGCAATGATAAATTATAAAAAAGGCTCTTTGGTGTGACAATTTGGCAATGTGCTGTCAATCACAGAGAGCCTTTTGAGGTTGGTGGCTCTCAGCCCTCAGTCCTTGAGGTTAGCATTGCTTCATGTCATTCACTCACTGAATCATCCTTAGTCAATGCTGAGCACTGTGTGCTATGTGCTAGAGGCACAACACACTCACAGCACAGCAAAGAGACAAAGCTTTGCCTTAGAATGGGTCAGAGCTATGAAAGATTTGCATACAGTCATGATACAATGGGAAGGTGCACATAGTGCTGTCACAGATTGTTACGGACCAGATTTGTTCTGCCAGCACACAGCGAGCCAATCACTGCAGCAACAGGTTTTGCAAAAGAGAAAATGTTTTTATTCACAAGGCTGCAGAGCAAGGAGACAGGAGAATAAATCTCAAATCCACCTCTCCAGAAATAAGGCTTGGAGGTACTTATGGGAAAGTAGGCAACATGGTCTAAAGTATGCGGAAAGTTAACTGGCAGGTACGAAAGGTGAGGTAATCAGGGTTTCTGTGCAAGCATCATCAAGCTACATGGCTCTTCTTAAGACCCATGTGCAGAAAATAGCAGGGTTAGCATGATCTAAGGGTGGAGTTTTTGGCTCTCTGACATCAAAAGGACACTCTTTGGGCACCTGCACAGGCCCAGTTGAAGGGTCAGTGGTCTCAACCGGCTTGAACTGGACAAGAGCTGCCCCCAGTTCCTGAAAAACAACTTTAAGCACCTGTTAAGTCAGTGACCCACAGTCAGAAATGTTATCTATAAGGAAGCTAGTGGGAGTTTTAAGATCAACTAGAAGTAAGCAATTATAGTAAGCAAGGCAGGTGAAGTTTGGCAGGCTCAATCTCATTAGCCCTCCGTTTCAACAAGGGGAGGAACATGTTTTCTTCCAAGGGTTCCTGACATGCCACTGAGTTGTTCAAGCACCAAAACTTCAGTGGTGCAATAATAACTTCACTTTAGCTTTGTTTATTTTGTTTGTCAAGTAATACATGAACATGTTTGCATATAAAAGATACACCCAATACAAAAATAGATATAATAAAAAGCAAAAGTTTCCTTCATTCATTCCCACTGACCGAACTCCTACACCTTCTTGGAAATAACTACTGTTAATAACTACGACGATAGCTTGACCTAGTCCTCACTCTATCCCCTAGCAGCTCTGAGGCACCATCACCCTACCTTGAGGCTTTTGTTCTCCAGCCATGCTATCTGTTTACTATCAGTCCTTTCATGGACAAAGACCAAGGCCCTTTCTTCCTGTAGGTTTTCTCCTAAAATTGCTTCAAGTTCAACTGGATATGCAGCAAACACTCACCCCTGCCTTATCAGCTTATTTGTGGGACCACGACCTGAGGAGGGGAACCCTTGGAGGAAATTGCAAGGTGCTCACTTCTCTGAGACCAGGGTGGAAAGTCTGTTCATGCGTCTCCAACCCTGCGCCCTGCCAGGTATTCTCTGCCCTGCTCAAAACGGAGAAGCAGTCAAGCCAAAAAGCCAAACTTCTACACCTTCTCAGAAATAACAACTCTTATTAATTTGGTTTGTGATCTTCTAAACCTTTTTTCTATACACCATTTAGGTACATCCAGAAATATATGGAAAGGATGGTATTTATATTTAAATGAGCCTCTTCCCTATGCATTATTTTATAACTTGCCTTTTTCACTCACTGTGTCATAGATTTCTGCACCTCTCTGTGTCTATCTTAAACTGTTGTTTTAGTATCCATGGAATGACTGAGCCGTATTTTGTTAAGTCTGCCTCACTTAGTATTGGCTGTTTTCCCCACGCAGTATTAATGCCTATCTTGTCCTCACGCTACCTGCTTGGAGGCAGAAGGGGAGCTTGCCCCACTGGGCTTTCTTTGGTTGTGACAAGCAAGCTTCCTGTCCCATGAAGGCCAAGCACAGCTGTTACTACACGCCCCTGTGCCACCACCGAAGGGCTCAGCCATTTGGTTTTCAAATTTCACTTCTGGGAGCTGGAAGGCAGCCAACCCTGGAGAAAAGAGAACTTGGTGCCTACTGTGAGCTCAGAAGACACACCCAGAGGGAAGTTTCTCCTGGAGGTTTAAGTTCCAAAAACATTCTCCCAGGTTATAGGCTGCCTTTCCCTGAGTTTATCTCTGCCTGGCTTTATTATCAAGTTCCTTTACAGAAACTTGGGTAAGACTTTACCAAAGCAGTGAAGTAAAAAGTTATTAATAGGGAGTTGAATGTTATTCTATTCTTAGAGTCTTCGTTTCTCTCTTCCATTCCCTCAGGAGTTCTCTTAGACCAGGCTGTTATAAAAGTGAGAGGACCCCTCTGCCACCCCCTCCTACCCTTGCTCCAGAGTTTTTTGCCATTTCTGAACATGTAAGAGGACTGTATTGTTACAGAAATGGCATTGGAACCAACATGGTACTGTGAAAAGCCTTGGCTTGATGCTGAGACTACAGACCTGTTGTATTTGGATTGCAAAGTGCTGCAAATAAAAATGAATGTAGGAGGCTGGCTAGCATGGCAGTTCACAGCTGTAATCTCAGTATTTTGGGAGGCCAAGGCAGGAGGATCACTTGAGCCCAGGAATTTGAGACCAGCTTGGACAACATGGCGAGATCCCATTTCTACAAAAATTTAAAAATTAGCTGGGCATGGTTGGTGCATGCCTGTAGTCCCAGCTACTCAGGAAGCTGAGACAGGAGCGTCACTTGAGCCCAGGAGTTCGAGGCTGCAGTGACCCATAATTGCACCAGTGCACTCCAGCCTGGATGACAGAGCAAGACCCTGTCTCTAAAAAAGAAAATTAAATTAAAAGATAAATAAAATAAAAATGAATGTCAGTCACTGAAGAAACATCTCTACTCTCCAGTTGGCTGAGTCTCCACCACTCCCTGTTTCATTCATTTATGCTTCTAAACTAATCCTGTAGGCACGAAGTGGGTGAAGTCTGATGTCTTGGCTTGGCTTTGCCACATAGAGTGTCTGGATTGTGGGACACTCATTTAACATCTTTGGGCCTCAATTTCCTAATTTGTGGAAAGTTATAGTATGAGCTAATTGTATATATCAGCTCTGGTAAACAATAAAGACTAACCCATGAGAACGTGCAGGACAATATTAATTACACTCACAGCATGCCTCCCAACATTGTCTCTTCGCCAGAATGTATATTTGAGAACAAAAGGCTTTATCTGGCTCAATTTTGAGCTTATCTACTCCCAGATAACTTTTCTGACATATTCCCACTGCATTCTGATAAGATAAAAACACTCTGCAAACAGAAAAGTACTACAAAATATCATCAATGATAGCCTCACCCTAACCTAGTCCTCACCGTATCTCCCAGTGCCTCTGAGGCACCATCACCCTACCTTGAGGCTTTTTTTTTTCCAGCCCTGCTCTCCGTTTACTATCAGTCCTTTCATGGACAAAGACCAAGGCCTTTTCTTCCTATAGGTTTTCTCCTAAAATTGCTTCAAGTCATGCAACAAACACTCACCCCTGCCTTATCAGTTTGTTTGTGGGACCACGACCCAAGGAGGGGAACCCTTGGAGGAAATTGCAAGATTCTCTCTTCTCTGAGACCAGGGTGGAAAGTCTGTTTGTGCGTCTCCAGCCCTGGGCCCTGCCAGGGCATTCTCTGCCCTGTTCAAAAGGGACAACCAGTCCAGCCAAGAGAGAAAAGAAATGCCAGCCTCCTAAATATGCTGTGGACAGAAACAAAGACAAGTTACCCTGTGTCTTGCCATTTCACCTGTGCACGTGGTGACAAGATGATCCAAGTAGGATGGGCAAGAAAAACTGGAACACTCTTGGAGAGGGAGTCTGCAGCTGCCGGATGTTTTTGCCAGATGCAAACACGTTGGCCAAGAGCAGTGCTTGCTCTGCAGCCAGCTCTGTCCAAGCAGCAGACCACCCAGATGGCCAGGAAGCAGAGGCCCTGGAGCACATGGCCCACAGTCACTGTGCACTCAGGTGTCAGGTCAAACTTCCAGGAGGACTGGTGCAGACTACGGTCTCCTGTACCTACCTTCCTGGCAGAGTGAATTAGCCTTCACCTCTGGGGACTCAGCCGCTGCCCAGAATTTGATTCTGTTTCCACCAGTAACTTCAATTTAGAGAAAAACTTAGAAGCCTAATTTCATGAAGACAGATGAAGGAGTCTGTGCTGGTTCCTCTTCTGCTTCTGTTTCTGGAGGGAGACCAACTAAATGATATTCAGCAGCAGAATCCAACCGGAACTAGTAAGAAATTGATTTGCTTTTTAAATCCTCTAGCTTCGTGCAATAAATTATCTGAAGTTCAGCTTCAGATAGCAAGAGCACTATATGCTCATGGCATTTTCTCCAGCCAGGATCTGCTTCAGTGGAGTGACACATTGTTATCAGAGAGGCTGTCTTGGGTGCTACAGGCAATTCCCTGTTGGTGCCTGATTGTTTCCTGTAAATCTTTTAGTTAGTGGTGTCCATGGAAACAGCATGTGATTGATGGGCCATTATTAGGTTGGACACTAACCATTAGTGGAACTAGGAGCTGACCCTGAGCCCCAGGAATGAGGGCCTCTGATTTCCAAACCCCTCTCTATCTCTACAGTTTCTGAAGTACATGGCATTATAGGATTTGGCAGGGGGCGCTTTTATGAGGCATGAGGGAGGCTTGATAGGGGCTTTGAAGGCACTGATGGCAATTGGTGAAGTAGACTTTTATCTAAAGGGGCAGAGATGGCAGGTGATGGCTTAAAATGGCAGGAGAGATCAATGGTTCAGTCTGCCTATCTCTGTCTAGTACATGGGTAGACATATGCATACATACACATAACAAGGAAGGAAATTGCTTACCTGCTAGTTCTCATTTTTGTAACTGTTCATAAGCCATAGTTAGTACTTACTACTTCCTTTTGTCACTACACATTGCACTTTACATCCACCCTCCACTGGCAGGGGGGTTTATCTGATGACTTGACTCGACCTTCATTCCTGAGAAGTCTGAATCCTTAGTGGTTCTGCCTATTTTTGGTTGCTGTCATTGTCTCTTAAATTTTACTATTAGATTGAAATTACTCCCAGAGAAGAAGAGAGAAAATGATCTAGGCCTAGGAAACTTGTGAGATTGCTGAAGAGCACCAGGGGCCTCCATGAAGTTTATGGTCATTAATTTAAAATGGAGCCAGTCAGTATAACTGTGGGTGGTGAGCTGGATTTAAACAGATTTGGGCCTTTGCCAGGGGAGTAGGAAGGAGGGAGAGGGGCTCAGGGAGCTGAAGGTATATCCAAAAGCATGATTATAACAATGAACCATGAGGTTCTGGCTAAATGATGAGGAAAGAACAAGCATGAAAGGGAACCAGCACATGCAAAGGTGGGAAGAGGGATGGATTCAAAGTCAAGAGAAGTGATGTGGCTCCAGCCGGTTATTCCACACTTCAATTAGGCTTGTTAGTAAGTTCAATGCTAGTAATTTGGAGACTCTATAAACTTTTTAGAATTCATGATAACTTTCTTAGAAATTTTATTTATGTGACATGATTTAATTCGTGAGAACATGGTATCATGAAGGGCAACAGATTGTCATCGTTGACTCAGGCACCCCAGGAGTCAACCTACTTGGGGTCTAATCATAGTTCTGCCACTTACTTGCTGGGGGAACTTCAGCAGGTTGTTCCACCTTTCTGTGCCTCAATTTTCTCATCTGTAAAATGGGAATAATAGTATCTATCGTAGGGAGATGGTGGGGATGAATGAGTTAATGTTCACTTAGCACTTGGAAATGTGCCTGGCACATCATAAAGGCTCATGACGTATTAGCTATTATTGTTGTAATCAGTGAGTGCTTTTATACTGTGCAGTGGGACATTTTCTATTCTTAATTCCATCCTGAAATAGGTGAGAGATTTTGCTTACATTTCTTCTTTGTTTCGTGTGTTTCTTACCTAAGCAAGAAAATAGTTTCTAGCCCAAACTGCGCTTATGTTTATCAAAGCAGGCTTTCAAGCACCTTTTCTTCTTTCTGACATTTTGCTCTTTGACACTCCATGTGTTCTGTAAATATTTCCTTTTCTCCCCTCAGTGTCCTTTCCACGACTTGTAGTGTCCAGGGTTTTTCTGTACTCCTTTATCCCTGAAGGAATCCGGAAACATTAGCAAAATGTCTACCTCTCTTTCCCCACATCACCCTCTCTCTTTTTGCTCGGCTCTCCCAGCCTCCCTGAGAAAGCAGCCAGCTTCTCCCTCCGTTTGGCTACACAGGAAGGATCAGTTGTAAAGCTCTGCTTGGAGAGGGATTCCGTTAAATAGCTACACTCTGTAGCTCTGGCCAACCCATAGAAGGTGCTTCATCAATATTTATTTCATTGTCGATCTTCCATCAGCCAGCTCTTTATCACATGTATAGCTACAAAGAATGTAGTCCATCTCTATCTTGACAGGTATGCCTCTCTCCACAGCAGAACATGAGTGTCTTTATTTGTGGGGCATTTGAGGAACTACAAATTGTTCTGCATAGCTGGAACAAAAAGCCCCAGATCCAGTGGTGAGAGGCAAGACTGGAGAAGGTCGGGGGAGCCAGATTCTTAGTCTGAAAATATAGTACAGGCTTCACTGCAGCATTTTCTCACAATAATCTGGTAGATGGATTTGAGGGTGGGTAAGCCTGATTGGAGACAGGGAGACCAATTACAAGGCTATTTCAATCAATGACCTAATATTGCAGTGATAGAAAAGATGTCTTTCTTTGGGGGGTAGATACCCAGCAGTGGAATTGCTGGATCGAATGGTAAATCTACTTTGTTAAATTCCATTTTTTTTTTTACTCTTGTTGCCCAGGCTGGAGTGCAATGGTGTGGTCTCGGCTCACCGCAACTTCCACCTCCTGGGTTCAAGCGATTCTTCTGAGTAGCTGGGATTACAGGCCTCCTGAGTAGCTGGGATTACAGGCATGCGCCACCATGCCTGGCTAATTTTATATTTTTAGTAGAGAGAGGGTTTTTCTCCATGTTGGTCAGGCTGGCCTTGAACTCCCGACCTCAGGTAATCTGCCCACCTCGGCCTCCCAAAGTGCTAGAATTACAGGCATGAGCCACTGGGCCCAGGCTACTTTGTTAAATTCTTTAAGAAATCTCCATACTATTTTCCATAGAGATTGTGTTAATTTACACTCCCACCAGCAGTGTCTAAGTGTTCTCTTTTCACCACTACACAATTCATCCATGTAACCAAAAATCACTTGTACCCCAAAAGCTATCAAAATTTTTAAAAAATTTAAAAAAGTCTTCCATTTATTGAGCACCTACCTTGTACAGCATGACCTCATTTCATCCTAACAACCACTGAGAGTTTTGGGTGTCACTGTGCCCCATTTAGAGAGGGAGCACCTGGGCTCAGGGAAGTTAAGAGATAGCAAAGTGTCAGAGCTGGAATTTGAACCAAAGTCTACACACACACACACACATGCACACACACGCACACACGCATATGTACACATGCACATTATTTGTTTTTTTCTCACTGCATACTACCTAATACAAGTAGCCTCCCTCATCTGGGGGAGAAGTTATGGAATCTGAACTAAGATAATGGCTGTGGGAATTAAGAGGAGAAGGTAGAAGTGATAAGACCAGGTGACTGGATTTGAAGTAAAGGAGAAGAAGGAATCCAGGATGATTCCCACGGTTTGGGCTTGTCTGACTGGGAAATGGTGGTACAATTTACAAATGTAGGCCATGACAGAAAACACAGGTGTTGTAGAGATAATAATTTTGCATATATGAAAGAGATGAAGAGACATGTCAGTGTCTTGCACATTAAAGACACTTGCCTAGTGAAGGTGATGTGATGGTGGTAGTAGTGACGGTGTTATAGGGTGATGATGGAGGTGGTGATTGTGTTGGTGGTGGTGGTGGCAGTTCAGATGGTGGTAGTGACGGTGTTATAGGGTGATGATGGAGGTGGTGATTGTGTTGGTGGTGGTGGTAGCAGTTCAGATGGTGGTAGTGACGGTGTTATAGGGTGATGGTGGAGGTGGTGATTGTGTTGGTGGTGGTGGTAGCCGTTCAGATGGTGGTAGTGACGGTGTTATAGGGTGATGATGGAGGTGGTGATTGTGTTGGTGGTGGTGGTAGCAGTTCAGATGGTGGTAGTGACGGTGTTATAGGGTGATGGTGGAGGTGGTGATTGTGTTGGTGGTGGTGGTAGCCGTTCAGATGGTGGTAGTGACGGTGTTATAGGGTGATGATGGAGGTGGTGATTGTGTTGGTGGTGGTGGTGGCAGTTCAGATGGTGGTAGTGACGGTGTTATAGGGTGATGATGGAGGTGGTGATTGTGTTGGTGGTGGTGGCAGTTCAGATAGTGGTGGTAGTGACGGTGTTACACGGTGATGATGGTGGTGGTGACTGTGTTGTGGTGGTAGCAGTTCAGATGGTGCTGGTAGTGACAGTATTATAGGGTGATGATGGAGGTGGTGACTGTGTTGTGGTGGTGGCAGTTCAGATGGTGGTGGTAGTGACAGTATTATAGGGTAATGATGGAGGTGGTGACTGTGTTGGTGGTGGTGGCAGTTCAGATGGTGGTGGTAGTGACAGTGTTATAGGGTGATGGTGGTGGTGATTGTGTTGGTGGTGGTGGTGGCAGTTCAGATGGTGGTGGTAGTGATGGTGTTATAGGGTGATGATGGAGGTGTTGACTGTATTGGTGGTGGGGGGCAGTTCAGATGGTGGTGGTAGTGATGGTGTTATAGGGTGATGATGGAGGTGTTGACTGTATTGGTGGTGGGGGGGCAGTTCAGATGGTGGTGGTAGTGATGGTGTTATAGGGTGATGATGGAGGTGTTGACTGTATTGGTGGTGGGGGGGCAGTTCAGATGGTGGTGGTAGTGATGGTGTTATAGGGTGATGATGGAGGTGGTGACTGTGTTGGTGGTGGTGGCAGTTCAGATGGTGGTGGTAGTGACGGTGTTATAGGGTGATGATGGAGGTGTTGACTGTGTTGGTGGTGGGGGGGCAGTTCAGATGGTGGTAGTAGTGACGGTGTTATAGGGTGATGATGGAGGTGTTGACTGTGTTGGTGGTGGGGGGGCAGTTCAGATGGTGGTGGTAGTGGTGGTGTTATAGGGTGATGATGGAGGTGGTGACTGTGTTGCTGGTGGTGATAGCAGTGCAGATGGCGGTGGTAGTGATAGTGGTATCTGCATTGAAGCAACAGCAATAGGAGTGGCAATAAATTGTTGTTTTCACCATAGTCCTTTCCTATATTCCACATGTTCTGGTACAGAGGGAGATAGATTTGCTAGAAAAGGCAGAAATCATATCATAACCACAATGATGGAGGTCCAAGTCTGTTATTGGCATGCTGAAACTTAAACTACCATAGTTTACTTAGCAGTGGTTTCTGGGGAGCAACAAAGTGCAGATAGAATAATATTTGGAATGATAATGTTTGGTTCTTCTTGAGAAAAACTTTTAGATACCTTAAAAAAAGATTTTGCCGGCTGTGTGCCGTGACTCACACCTGTAATCCCAGCACTTTGGGAGGCCGAGGCAGGCGAATCACGAGGTCAAGAGATCGAGACCATCCTGGCCAACATGGTGAAACCCCATCTCTACTAAAAATACAAAAATTAGCTGGGTGTGGTGGCGGGAGCCTGCAGTCCCAGCTACTCAGGTGGCTGAGGCAGAAGAATTGCTTGAACCCTGGAGGCAGAGGTTGCAGTGAGCTGAGATCGCGCCACTGCACTCCAGCCTGGCGACAGAGTGAGACTCTGTCTAAAAAAAAAAAAAGAAAAGAAAAGAAAAAGAAAACAAACAAACAAAAAAAGATTTTACCAACATGTACTGCATCTTAGTCAAGGAGCAATACAAGAGAACACAGAGTTGCATTCTCTTCTAACACAGCCACCTTCCTAAGCAATTTGTCTTCTCTCAGTGTGATGCACCCTGCACAATGAGGTTGAATAGCTACTGGATGACTGAAGGATCTAGTGGAGAAGAGTGAAAGATTGTGGAAAGCAAAATGAAAACATTCTACACTTTTGAGTTGATGTGAGTTTGATATTGGAAGCCTGCTTTAGAAATATTTGCTAAGTGCACAGAGCATTGTATAATTCTGTTAACAGTTAAGGAATAGGCTTGGAGTGTCAATGAGTCTTAAATAACAATTGCTTTATATAATCCACGTATTACTTTATATTAAACATGGCAGTAGCGGACATTAACACTCAAGGTGTTCTGAATTATTAGGTGTTGCGAATCTTAATTCTTAATCAAGTAATTATAAATTGGGGTTTGTGGTGCTTATTAAACATGACAGCTAAACTAACAAAAGAAGAGGAATAAACTAAATGAAAATGAAATTGTGAGTACCATTACCATCACTATTCCACCTCTACTTTCTCCAATCCTACCTTTGAGTCAAGATTCTGAATGAAACCTTTGTGGAAAGAACCAGGCTCTATCTGATATTTTAATTATTTCTCCAACATCTACCAAGAAACAGTCCCTCAGCCTTTGCTACAATATTTCCAATAACAGTTATTTTATTATTTAGATGCACCTATATCGACCTCTTTTAATGTCTATATGTTGTTCCTCATGTGGTATTTTTGAGTGAAACTCACTAAAAAGGCAGAGAGGTAGCCAAGAAGCTGGTGTTGCCTTGTGGACAGATAATCAAAAAAGTGTGATGAGCATTCTCCCTTAGAATTCCTGGGAGATTTTGTTCAATGTATTTATTTCCCATAGAAATGTTTCTAAGTCTGTTTGTGGTTATAATCAGTCTAAATGGTCCTGGAACAACTTGGTGATCTAACTTGGAAATAAATAGGTTAAAAGTGTGGATACACATATGCACATTAATACTCCGAGGGAGGGAGACTAAAAGGAAGAGAGGGACAGAGAGACCCTTTCTATCTATACCTAAGCCAATGAGCTCAAACATGGCCTCCCCATGGAGCAAAAAAATGGGTGCCTCATGCAGGAGTATGCCTTTGCTTCCACAGAGCATATTACTTCTGCCAGAAAGTGCGATGCCAGGATGGGGCCGGAATCCTAACTAGGCTACTTTGTTATTCATGCCTCAATTGCATATACACAGTGTTTTCCGGAGCTCTTTTTGGTGGTGATCTACCTCACCAGCCTCCTCACCCATCACTCTTCATTTCACCAACCACACCTCAACCACTTGGGGCTTTTTCCAGTCCCTGGAACACAAGCCCCTTTCTACCAGATGGCCTCCTCCCATACCTTTCCCTCTGCTTGGAATGCTTTCAGATAACCCTCCTATTTCAAATTAGCTAACTCCTCCTTGCCCTTCAATTCTCAGAGAGGTGACCCTGTGCCACAAAAGCAGGTTGGGTGCCCTGCAGTATGGACTCAGCACTCACGGCAGTCAATGGTTATTCATTAAGTATAATAGTTGGGTCTGTTTTCCTTTACATACGTAGGCTCCATGAGGGCAGAGAGCCTACCTTTCTTACTCAGTCAATATTTTTATTCAACAAATACTTCTGGTTGACTATTTATAAAAGAAACATGACACCATGTTCTTGCCCAGACACTCCTGAAAACTGGAAGAAGGTGGAGATAGTAACAGAACCAACACCTAGCAGATGTCATTTTCATACCAATGTTCTTCCCCTTATGTCTGTAGTTCCTCTACTATTAATACAAGTTAATCTGGGAAGTTAATAAACATGTTTTCTTCTTAGTATAGTTACTCTGAGTGTATATTGGATTGTCGTGAGGATTAAATAAGAAAGCATACGAAATGGTTCTTGGCTCACAGTAAGTGCCTAATAAATGTTGGTTATTTTCCTGAGCCCAGAAGAGCACTTACAGCACTTTTCTAGACCTTTCTGTACCCAAGAATTCCCAGGCATAACAAGGGTTGAAAGCACTGTGTAAAAATTTAGCAAACAAATCAAGTACATTTTTCTTGACACATTCTTAGGACAGAAACAATATTGGAAGGGACCTGGGTCAAATAGTGGCTAGGAGAGAAGATAAATCAGAGATTCTACATCCTTAAGAATCAATTAGCTATCTGCAAAGTATTTTATTTTGCTGTAGCAATATCAGGATAAACTTAAAATAGGCCACAGGCATGTTCTGCCTCCAATTCAAGAAGCTGGAAGCATAGATTAGAGGATTCCCATTCCGCTCCATGGAGAAGACAATGTTCCTGACTCACACACCAGGTACCACTGCAGGAGCACAGGGCTGCCACAGCACACCTGACTGCTGAGGAAGTCACTGGATTTGGTTTACAGCTCTTCAGAAAGTATCACTACCCATGGTCACGTAGAAGGAATTTACTTTCCCCGTTTCCATGTGGAGAAAAAGAGGAACTCCATATCTTTCATCCCCTAGGACCTCTTTAGAGAAGAGATGCTCTGTTTGATAAAAGCAAAAGCTTGAATTTTAAATCCAGATCTGCCATTGCCCTCTTGAAACTTGAGAACAAGAGCTCAGAATGGATTCAGACCTGGATCAGGTTTGTTTGGAATGGTTTTTTGGGGAGGTGTGTGTATGTGTGTGTGTGTGTGTGTGTGTGTGTATTTTATCATGATTCCTTGTTTTGAAGAAGACAGAAAAGTGAGTTTGAGAAATGAGTGCTGAACCATCTGCTCAAGGAAAGAGACAGAAGTCCTTTTCCAGAAGAGCCCAGTCTTGTGCAAGATCTAACCTTTCAGTATGTGTGCTTTCTTAGTCTGTAAATTGTGAGCATTCTTTCTCCCTGTAGAGGGGAAGAGATGAATGAGTTAGTGCCTAAGCCTTGACGTGTTTCATTGCCCAGGAGGTGAGAATCAAACTGGGATGAAAAGCGTCAGAAACCCCAAATGTCATCCAAGCTGTGACTGCTGCCTGTGACGTAACAACTTCAGCTCTCCACGACTCCCCTCTTGCTCCTTCTGCAATTACAGACCCACTAAACAAGCACAAGAGTCTAGCTGCCCAAGCAGCTGCCGGCTTTCCACGCAAAGATTCCAAACCACAGCCACTAAAGTCGGAACTTCTGAAAAAGCACTTGGCAGGAAACACACACAGATGGCTAACCAAGTTCATTATCCACTTGTAACTGAAATAGAAGCCAAACAAACAAGGGAGAAGTAAAAGTGGGCAGGGTAGAGCATGGGAAAATTTACTGCCATCAGTATTAATCTGCCTGTCCAGTCAACATTATGCAAAGTTCATTGTCACTCTACACAGACGTTCAAGTGCTTTGGGAAAAAAACATAAAATATGTGTATAAGATTAGATTCACTCTAAAGAGATGAAAGTTGGTGAACAAGGCAAAAAAGACAATTGCAACATTGTGGGCAAAATTTGGAACCCAGCCTTCTGATCTACCTGTAAGAAAAAGAGTGTGAGCAGTGTGTTAAGGTGCAGCTGCCTGGTTATGAAAAGGTGACTAACAAATATTCCTTGATTAGTACCCACCCCTACCCTCTCTCAATGCTTCCCTGATGTTGCCTTGGCAATTTCATTATTATTCATAAGAAAAATTCACTGCATCTGAGCATCTGCCTTCAATCACAACTACATCTGGCCTTCAAGGCCACCCTTAGAGGCCAAGGGTCCCAGGGTGGGTGGGGAAGGGTGAGGTGGCCGGGTCCACAGGCTGTGCATGAGCAAGCGTTCTCCAAAACCCTGCCTGCTGAGTGATGGGGCCTCTGGGACAGCAAAGCATAAACCTCAGCAGCCTGAGTCTTGGCCACAGGTATGGTACCACATGGGACATCCAATGCCACTGCAACCAACTTCACATTTTGTGGGGGGTTGTATAGTAGCTCTTATAATGATTCAGATCTAAGCTGAAATAGTTGGCCCAGACCTCTAAGCAAGATCTTCCTGTCAGGGGCAGACTCTGCTTGCCCTACACAATAGCCGTATCCTCTTCTTCGGTGACAGAAACACCCTCCATTAGCCCGCATGATTGTTTCCAAATATTCATTGTCTCTTCTTGGGAAAGGATTATACTTCCCCACTTATTGACTTCAGCTTGGCCATAGACATGTTCCAGCCAATGAAATGGAAGTGGAAGTGATGGATGCCACTTCTGAGCAAAACCATTAAAAGCCTGCAAGTCGTCCACCGTGTTCTTTGCCCTTAGCCATGAGATTAGCGGCATTCCAAATAGAGAAGTTCCAGCAGCCTAGGTCTCAGAATGAGGTCAACATGGGGCAAGTCAGCTGACCCACCACAAGTGTATAAAAATGGGTGAAAATCAAAACTTGTTTCTGTTAGTCATTGAGATTTGGGAATTTGTTATTACCTTAGTATAACCTTGCCTATTCCCCATAATTGGCACCAGCATATATGACATTGGCTTTGGTTCTGGGAAGTGAGCAAAGAAGAAACCTTATCCTAGGCTGGAAAGATAGCAGCCCATGTTATGCAGTGATGAAAGATTAGGTGAAATAGTCACCTACAATAACTTGGAAAGCAGATAATGTCACTAAAGTGTCTATAGCTTTAAGTAAAAAACTGGGAAAATATAATGTTCATAGCAAGATTTGGTTGCTCTTGAATGTAGTTAGCAAGGTATAAGAAAAAAAACTATAAAGAAAGAAAAATCAGCCCTGTTGAAAGGGAATAGAGAATGTCTAGAAGTTCAGAGACCTGCATGATTAAAAGATGCAAAAGATAAAAGATTACACTGAGTAGGCCTTTAAATGACAACAGCCAATTACAAGTCAACCTTGTGCTAAGAGCCACATCAATGGCATGGCCATAATGCCTTTTCTTGAAACATCTGAATTCATTAAGATGACCTGTAGCAAATATTTTTAGCAAATATTTTCTTTCAGGTAAAATGGTCCAAGAAAAGGAGCTAAAGATATAGTTGTACCAAGGATAGACTCAAAATACGATTGCCTAAGTCTAGAAAGAGTGGTGCATCTCAAAAAATGTAGATGTGGTCAATGGCCTATGGAACTGACTGAAAACAAATTAGTACAAATATGATTTAATTTTATGAGAGTGATAATGACAAATGGCCCACCAGTTCGGATGAAAGCAGACTGTGTCATTTGAGATTTAAAACAATCTTTGGGGCCGGGCGCGGTGGCTTATGCCTGTAATCCCAGCACTTTGGGAGGCCGAGGCAGGCGGATCACGGGGTCAGGTGTTTGAGACCAGCCTGGCCAACATGGTGAAACCCCGTCTCTACTAAAAATACAAAATTAGCTGGGCATGGTGGCGGGCACCTGTAGTCCCAGCTACTCTGGAGGCTGAGGCAGGAGAATGGCGTGAACCCAGCAGGCAAAGCTTGCAGTCAGCCGAGATCGTGCCACTGCACTCTGGCCTGGGTGACAGTGCGAGACTCCGTCAAAAAAAAAAAAAAAAAAAAAAAATCTTTGGGCTCCAACCCTCTTTGAGTAGAAAGAAGGCCTTGAGAGATTGTGCTTCAGTTCCCACGAAAAGGAATATTCTCCAATGCTCTTTCCGATTTGTCCAAGGAGGATAACTGGGGAAAGAAGGGCCTCCCAGAGAATGGAGTCAATGATCAAGACGAACAATTGACTGGGGAAGCTGCTCCCAAGAAGTGAGACTAGAGCCTCATCAAAGAAGACCTTCTGTCCCCAGGGCAGGGGCTCTCCACATATCTGCTAAGTGGGACTTCAGAATCCCTATGGGTCAATAGGTGTTCTGTATATCCAGTTCTTTCTCTTTCAGATGGGGCTTTGTTGCAGATATCCTATTCCTATCCAGCAGGTATTCACCATTGCATATTGGGTTTGAGGAGTTGCTGGTAAGGGACAGCCTCCAAAGAAAGAGGAGCCATGTCTGCACCTCTTGCAAGATCCTACTAAGCACCACTCAGAGACTCTTGGACTTTGAGCTGGACAGTAACTGAATGGAACCATTGGGTTGTCTCTTTTCCAAAGGAAATGAAAGTGCTCTGTATATAGGAAGAGAAGAGAATATTTGTCATCAGAAAGGCAAACTGATTGTATTAATGTTCACAAAGCTCAGTTTCCCCTCCCTGGAGGAGTATTGTCCTTCCCTGCCCCATTGCTATCAGGATTGGACAAGAGATTTACCCAGCTAATAAAACATAAATGAAGATGAGGCATGTTACTTCTGGGTAGAAGCTATAGAGTCAGCTCATAGCTGATCCTGTTCCCTTTTCCCTGAACTACAATATCAGCCACGTTCCAGTTAGAGATGTTCTATTATTCCGGGTGTCAGAGCAAAGAAACTGTAGGGCAGAGCTGCAGCCAACCCACAGCAGACATGCCCTGTGAGTGTGAGACAAGCCTTTGTTCTTCTGAGCCACTGAAATTTATGACTACAGTTTATTATGGCTTATTCTGAAGGACATACTCCCGAAATTTGTTTGGGTGGCATTGTTCCCAGTCCAAGGTAGTTCACCATGATTGGTCTATGCCAATGCTGGCAATCCCATTCTTCTTTGCCAGCCATTGGTCTAGAGTGGTCATGTGGCCCAGTTCTGGGCAACAAGCCAAGGGTAAGTGTCTGCTGGGGACTTCTGGGAAGGATTTCTTCCATGATAAGAGAATGATAGAGCAATATAAAAGAAGCTCCTTTACCCTTCTGTCTTAGTCTGCTCAGGCTGCCATGAGAAAAGATCACAGGCTGGGTGGTTTAAACAACACACCTTTATATCTTCACAATTCTAGAGGCTGGAAGACCAAGATCAAGGTGCCAGCAGGGTTGCCTTCTGGTGAGGCCTCTCTTTTTGGACTGCAGACAGCACCTCCTTGCTGTATCCTCACATGGCGTTTCCTCCATGCACACACAGAGCCAGCTCTAGTGTCTTCCTCTTTTTATAAGAACACTAGTGCTATTAGATAGGGCCCCATCTCAGTGACCTCACTTAATCTTAACCACCTTTTTAACGGCCCTTTCTTCAAACACAGTCACATTGAGGGTTAAGGCTTCAATATATGAATTGTGGGGAGGGAGAGACAATTCAGTTCATAGCACCTGCCCCTTTACTTTCTCCTTGAAATGTTGTCATTTGAAGATACAATGTATGGAGCTATTGCAACCAACAGGGTTCCATGAGGGGGAACTTTGCTGAGACACAGAGGACGGCCAAGTGGCAGAATGAAGAAAAACATTGGTCTTTGATAACATTATGGATCCACCAAACCAACCCTGGAGCTACCATCCTCCATCCTTCTTGTCATTTGTAAAATTGTTTAAGTCACTTTTTAATCATCTCCATTGGCAATATTAACACAATAATGTTATGTAACAACCAAACTCAAAATCTCAGTGTCTTACAACAACAAAAACATTCTCTAGTGCATGGGTCTGCAGGTTGGCAGGTCTCTACTGAGCCAAGCTGAGCACCTCTGCATCAGGCCAGTCACCTGGGCAGGGCTCTAGGCTACGGTTTAGGCTTCAGGTGGTGCCACTTGCCTCCCAAATTCCTGGGACCAAGAGCTACCCACCCTGGGCTTGTTCTTAGGACAAAGCAAGTCAATGGCCAAACAACCATTTTAATGGGTTGGAAAAGTATACTCCACCTGCAGTGGGGAAGGCATTGCAAAGTTCAGTGACAAAAGGTGTGGCTGTATAATCCCATAACAGGGGAGTGAAGAATTGGCACCAGTAATTTAATCTACCATTTCAGCTATTATGTTAAGCAATAGACTTTTATTTCTTCATGATTCTGGAGCTGGAAGTCCAAGATCAAGGTGCCAGCAGGGTTGCTATTACAGGGGAGTGAAGAATTGGCACCAGTAATTTAATCTACCACTTCAGCTATTATAGTACCTACAGTGGAGAGCATCATGACTAGTTCAGTAACATGTGTATGACTACTAGATGAAGCACCCTAGAGCAGAAAGGACATAGACCTTCTATTTACATAGAGCTCTGTTCAAACCCAGCTCCTGGCATTTCTAACTAAATGGCTTCAGTCCATTTATCTACATTCTCTGAGCCTTGGTTTCCTCAGCTATAAGACAAGTTTTACAAATCGAATGAGAAAGCATTAAAAGGCAGCTCGCAGAGGCCCTGATACACAGGAGGTAAATAATAAATCTGTTTCCCTTCCATTCTTTTATTCATGGAAGCACTCAATGTACACTTTATAGAAAAACATGGTTAGACTGACTGAGCAACTCCCTTTGTTTTCCCTCTATGCATTATTTGGAAAACCTGACTTGCTTACTTGGGCACTAGCCTCACAGAACTATTAGCAGTCAGCTATGTCTGTAATTCTTTATTTGTCTTCCAAGTATGAATGATGGGTAATGATAAGCATAAACCCCCTAAGGAAAAAAAAAAGCACTGCTTAAGTGCTAGCATTTACTGAAACAAGCCACAGAAATGGTTGTTATTCCCAATCTTCCATTAAAAATATAGTGACCAACCTTGTTCAACATAGCGAGATCCTGTTTCAAATGGAAGTGAGATATATGTATATATCCTTTTTGATTTCTTTAAATATCTTTCTCTCATAGCCCAGGTATAAATCTCCACAAGCAATTACTATAGCCATTACCAGATGTCTGGACACAGTCGTTCTGATCATTTATGGACTTTATTTCAGGTGGCAGGTGGCCTGAGAGTGCCTCTTGCTCTGGAAGGGTTTGAAATGCCTGCCACCAATCTCAGAGAGTGGAGTATTCTACTTGTGAAAGTCATTCTGCTCTGACCATCCTGATAGGCAGCCCCACACACCGAGACGTTTTGTTTTGAAGAAGTGGAGATGCTGCAAACAGTCTTCTTTATGTGTGCATCGCTTGCAGTAAGAGTGAGTCAAGCCACCAGTGGGTGGAGGCCAGGATCAAGAAATTTTCACTTTGCCTAGAGGCTTGTGAAAGAAACACTCCCTGCTAAAGTAACACTCCTTGCTAAAGATTTCTTTCTTCATAGTTTTAAGGCAGGAAGGAATTTTAGAAAAAGGCTAGGAACACGGAAGCCATTTCTAGAATTTTTGCTTTAGAGGCTAGCCTGTAGGTTACATGTGTGTAAAGTGGAGGTGAGAGTCTCAAAGAGGAGGTACATGAAAGAAGGTGGAAGCAGATGCATCCTAAAGCCATAGGCAGCTCATCTCCTCTTGGCTGGAGGGAGGAAACCCCAGAAAACCCACATTGAATGTTTTTAGGAGTCTCCCTTTCCATCTCATCACTGTTTCTCTGTGCGGCTGACTTCCTTCTTACACCTTGACTCCTCCACATGGTTGCTACACCTTTATCTATAATATGTATGTCCTCATTCATTCTTCAATTCAATGAACACTTAGGGAGGGACTACTGTGTGCCAGGACTGTTCTAGGCAACAGGATGCAAAAATGAGCTAGTACTGTCTGATCTCAAAGATGGTAGGGAGAGGGGGAGGACAAAGAAGTGACGGCCACCGGCAGGAGTGGACCATGCTCTGGGTGTTCCAGAGAGGGAGCAGTGGATGCCACCTGGGCTCTGAAGTCAGGAGGATCTGGCCCACAGTAATAGGGATACTTTCTTAGAGAACGAGGCATTTGAGCTGGACTTTGAAGATGGGTGTGGCAAGATGCCATGGCCAGGGGCACAGCTGCCAGAAAATGTAGCACCTGTTTAGAGAACAGCAACTAGCTCTGGTTGGCAGGGCTATGGTATGACTAGGAAAGTGAAGGATGGAAGCCTGGACAGGTAAGATGGGCCCAGAAGCTCAAAGGCCCTGGAGCTCAAGCTAGAGAATTGAGGAGAAGGTGGAGAAAAGGGAAGGTTTCTGATCAGAGGAAAGGTAGACTACTCCAGCATCAGTGTGTAGGTTGAATATGGAGGAGGAAGATCACTTTAGATCCTATATTCCTTGCAAGAGCTCTTGGATGCCTGGATAAGAGTTAGTGGTTGTGGAAATAAAAAAAAGAGGATGACACTTAGAGACATTTTCAAGGTGAGTTTCCTAGAATGTGTCAATTGATTGAAGATGGCAATGACACTCACACCCGGTTCTCAACTCAGCCGACAGGAGGCACTAACTGGAATGGCAGAGCCAGGAGGGGATGGTGTCCTGCAGCAGAGGCCATTAAGATTTTGGTTCAGGTGTGTGGTTTTAGCACAGTGTCTTATACACAGTAGGTGTTCAATAAACATTTGCTGAATGAGTGGACAGATGGATAAAATTGTGTTTTAAATACATATACAATTAATGCATGAAGAAAACCATACAATACAGCCAATCTTTTTAGTAAGCAAAAGAATGCAAAACACAATAACCGTATTCCATGTTTTGGACAAATAACACAATTAGAATTACAATGCTAGCCAGGATGCTATGGAAAACAGTTTCATCCACAGCTGATGGGAATGTAAATTGGAAGGGTTTTTAGCCAGATAGATCTTATACCCTCAGACATAATAATTCACTTCTAGCAACTGGTCCTGAGAAAATAATACAAACTACAGAAAAATCTTTTGCTATAAAATGACAAAAATTTTAAACACTCTAAATAGGATGTCAAGCAAGTCTGTTAAGGTGGATCCACATTATGGAATTGTGTAGCCTCATAAAACAAAATTTGAAAAGATGAGAAGACTCTTATTTTTGTAATTATGTGAAAAATCTAGTATAAGCTTTATTAAGTTCGTAGTGGCTATCTCTAGATGGTGAGATTTTAGAACATTGTTATAGGAAATGGGAAACAGAAAAGTTTAAGATGAGAAATAAGTTAAACATTTGTTTTATAATCAGAGGAAAGAAATCCATTGGATTTTCTGTAAGAGAGTGAATTTAATTTTTAATTCTTTAATTAAAAATAAAAATAAAATTTTAATTTAATTTTCTTGTAAGAGAGTGAATTAATTTAATCTAGCTCCTGATCTGGGTTCATGTGGGCTTGTTTGACTTTGCTGGTGAAAAGGCCCCTGTATTTTTTGTTTTGTTTTGTTTCAGGAGATGGAGTTTCGCTCTTTTTGCCCAGGCTGGAGTGTAATGGCGCAATCTCAGCTCACTGCAACCTCCACCTCCCAGGTTCAAGCGATTCTCCTGCCTCAGCCTCCTGAGTAGCTAGGATTACAGGTGTGTACCACCATGCCTGGCTAATTTTCATATTTTTAGTAGAGACGGGGTCTCACCATGCTGGCCAGGCTGGTCTCGAACTCCTGACCTCAGGTGATCTGCCTGCCTCGGCCTCCCAAAGTGCTCGGATTACAGGTGTGAGCCACCGCGCCCGGTTGTCCTCTGTGCTTTCTGAAGACTCCGTGCTGAAGAGCCGGCAGCACAGTGGCCACATCGTGTGATACGTGCTCCCTCTGCTGACTCCAGCCAGCAGTGACGATCCAGTCCCAAGCTGCTGGGTACCACATTCCAGGCCGGCAGGAAGAGCTTCCCCAGGACAGCGGCCTCAGAGCTCAGGCCTGGAGAAAGCTGAGAATTACGCTAAGGAAAGAAAAGAAGACTTTTTTAAAAATAGGAGAAACAATGAGATGGGGCTTTCAGAACATAGCAAGATGTTTAGGGTGAGGTTGGCCTTGTCCTTCTGTATCCTGTGTAGTCCCCATCAGGATCCTGGGGGAGACAAGTGCCTGAGAATAGCTCATCCTCCGAGTGGAGCAGCCTGAGATAAATGCAGGCCATGCTTTCTGCAGAACCTCAGATCTTTCTCATCCTTGCCATGGCTGTGCTTGTTATTTCAGTGCTTAGACCAGGTGCAGTGGCTCATGCCTATAAACCCAGCACTTTGGGAGGCAGAGGCAGGAGGATCACTTGAGCCCAGGAGTTCAAGACTAGCCTGTGCAGTGAGACGTCGTCTTTACAAAAAAATAAAAAGAAAAAAGAAGATAAAGGAGCCAGGCATGGTGGTGCATGCCTGTGACCCCAGCTGCTCAGGAGGCTGAGGTAGGAGGATTCCTTGAGCCTGGGAGTAGTTGGAGGCTGCAGTGAGCCGGGATTGCACCACTGCACTCCAGCATGGGTGATAGAATGAGAACCTGTCTCAAACAAAACAAAAAAATCTGTGCTTAGACACATACTTTCCCTATAACGATGCACAGACCACCTTGCTGTCCTTTTCTCTCATGTGACTCATATCAGAGTTTATCTTCTACCCCTTATTTCCAAAAGTAATCCCAAATAGTTATTGTCTTGTATTGTGTTTGGAAGTTTTACCCAATCTTTTGTGAAGTTTATAATTCACACTCTTTTGTTTTGTTTTGTTTTGTTTTTTGTTTTTGTTTGAGACGGAGTCTCGCTCTGTCACCCAGGCTGGAGTGCAGTGCCACTCTCTCGGCTCACTGCAAGCTCCACCTCCCGGGTTCATGCCATTCTTATGCCTCAGCCTCCCGAGTAGCTGGGACTGCAGGCGCCCGCCCCCATGCCTGGCTAATTTTTTTTTTTCTTTTTTTGTATTTTTAGTAGAGACAGGGTTTCACCTGTTAGCCAGGAAGGTCTCGATCTCCTGACCTCATGATCCACCCTCCTCGGCCTCCCAAAGTGCTGGGATTACAGGCGTGAGCCACCGCGCCTGGCCTATAATTCACATTCTTAATGACTGGTTTCAGAAATAACTTTTACTTGAAGCTGGGCATGGTGGCATATGCCTGTAGTCCCAGCTACTCAGGAGGCTGAGGTGAAAAGATCGCTCAAGCCCAGTAGTTTGAGACCAATGAGCCCAGGAGTTCGAGATCAGCCTGGGCAAAAGAGCAAAACCTCATCCCCATTTTAAAAAAAGAAGAAAAAGAAAAAAAAGAAAATAAATAACAATTAATATATGTGCTGTGCTTAAAGTTTCTGACATAATCAAAGCACTCTTATGAGCCCCTGATAATTTCCACATTTGTCCTCTCCGTCCAACCACAGACTAAATTGCCATAATCATCAAAGCAAGCCCTTGGCCTTAGACCCCAGACATAATCAGGATGGAGCCAGGAGAAACCTGGCAGTTGTCTGGAGATCCCTTAAGCATTTGTTTTTTGTTTGCATTCCAGGAAAACGGTTTCATAAAGGAAGCTCTGAATATACTCACTACAGGCTAATACTTATTTTCTCTTGATTTATGAGAAATTTCAAGAAGCTAGAGGAGGAAGAAGCTGCTAAATGTAAATGTAATGTTGGAAGGTATAATTGGGATTTAAGATATTAAATTGTTTAATTATAGCCTGCCCTAAAATGAAGTCTTTCTTGTGTTCATAGATTTTAGTTCATGACCATTAAGATTTCAGTGACATGTAGGCGGGCATGGTGGCTCACGCTTGTAATCCCAGCACTTTGGGAGGATGAAGTGGGCAGATCACCTGAGGTCAGGAGTTCAAGACCAGCCTGACCAATATGATGAAACCCGTCTCCACTAAAAATACAAAAATTAGCCAGGCATGATGGCATGTGCCTGTAATCCCAGCTACTCGGGAGGCTGAGGCAGGAGAATTGCTTGAACCCGGGAGGTGGAGGTTGAAGCAAGCTGAGATCGTGCCATTGCACTCCAGCCTGGGCAACAAGAGCAAAACTCCATCTCAAAAATAAAAAAATAAGAAAAGATTTTGGTGACATGTAAGAGATTTCTCAGCAAAGCGCAAAGACTCGGATACAAGTGTTCTCTTGCCTCCCTTATGCAATGTGTGCTGGTAAGAGTTTAACAATCGGCTCTCCAGGAGGAGACTGGGGCAAGAGGGACCCTGATTTGCAGCATTTGCCAATTCCGCAGCGTAAATGTTCCCACTATGGCTGATTTCAAACTACCAGTGTGACATCACAGACTGTGTTTGGAAGGAGATACACACGATAGTCTTATGAGCCCGTATGAGTTTGCTCCAGCACACCACTGCATGCCATTAATGGATTTCTGCTGTTCTTTGGAAATTTATATCATGGTATTTATTGCTGATGAGAAGATAATGAGTTTTTGCTTAAGTTTGGGAAAGGAAAACAAATTTGAAAAATGTGCACTGAAATTGTTATGAAAAGCTCGTAATTCTTGAGTTTTTGTTGTTATTGCTGTTTTTAAAAGATTGCTTGTTTGGTCCTTCAAATGTGAGTAAAGGGAAGAAGATAAAACTACATTTCCAATATGGCTGATTTGTTTTTAATTATAAACTGACATATTTATGAAAAGTTCTATTTTAATGGAGGACTATTAGTTTGAAGGGAGAATTGCGGAATACCGTGAGATAGTTAAGGGATTTGTGAGTCATGACTAATCTGTTTTTGCTGTTCTCCACTTGTGTTCATGTACACTTAACTTTGAAAAGAATGTCTTTGCTTGCTGAGAATTGAGATTTAATTCTTTTAATGTGTTTTTTAAAGTAATTTTAGTTCAGAAGAAGAAATTTTAAACCTAGCAAAATTTTAGGTTGGAATGAGGAGGGATTTCCCTTTCTTGGACATTTGGGGAAGAGTTGGAAAGAGGCGTTTTTCATTGTGCAGACACAAGATGGCGCTAAAGGAGTATAATTTAAGCATGGCTTCCTTTATTTCAAAACAGTTTTTGGAAACGGGTCATCTTGAGATGCGGCGTGCATTTGAGATGCGGCGTGCATTTTGCCACATGTTGGTGGGTTTTTTGTTTGTTTGTTGTGGCTGTCATTGTTTATAAAGAGACAGAGCTTTAAAGGGGACCGGGTATTGAGTTGATATTAAAATGTGGTAGAAGGGTATCCATACGGTCTATAAAATAAAACGGGTCAACGTGATGAGGTCTTCTGGCTCTGCCTCTGGTGTTTTGGGTTCCTGTTCCTCCAAGGAAGCGCACTCATCTTGCCTGTACTTGCTTGTGGCTGCCAAAGTGTTCAGGTAGGTTTCTGCCCCAGTAAGGAAGTGTCTAAGAATCTCCTGGAAGAAGCTGAATGTGCAAGGTTTCTCTGCCTTTTGAGGGACCTCATAATTCACTTTCCAAGTACTCATCGACACCTTTTACTCTTTAATATTGCTGCCCCTTTTACTCCTGGCTGCCCACACATCTGCCCATGTGTGGACTTGTGGTGCTTTGGAATCTGTGGTTTTAATTTGGGTCCTTTGTCCTCTGGTCCTTCCCTTGTATGCACTTACATAATGAGCTGCTCTGAGGACCAATGCTTTGCCAACCCAAAGCATTTCCCCAGGAACATTCCACTGCCTTGTCTACCCTCAGCTTCCATTTTGGCCTCTTCTCTGGGCTTAGGACCACCCACTCTTGGAATCCAAATGCTAAGGAATAAAGTAAACCTAAGATCTACTCACTATCCCCACTTAACATGTTCAAGTTTTTATTTTGAAATAATTTCAGACTTAGAGAAAAGTTGCAAAAATAGTAAAAGAATTTCCATATCCACTTGGATTCTCAAATGTTAACATTTGCTTTATTCTCTCTTCTGAACCATTTGAGAACAAGCCATGGGTATAATGCTCCTTTTCCTTCACCTCGAAATATCTCAGTGTGTATTTTATAAAATCAAGGGCATTTTATTACATAACCATTGTAAACCAAAAAGTATCTGAGACATATCTCAATCAGTTTTGAGGTTAATTTTGCCATGGTTGAAGATGCACCTGGGAAAAAGAAACACGAACCTGCAGGAACAATCTGTGATCCAAGCTTTTGACAAAAAGGGTCTGGGAACTTCAATAATTAAGGGGAAAGGGTGAGCAGTAGGGGAAAGAGGAAGAAAGAAAAGGGGGAGATGGTAGATAAAAGGGGCAAGCAGTTGCATTCTTTCAAGTCTTTGATCAGCGTTCACCGAATCCACATTTCATATGTGAAAGGAGGGCATAAAGGAATAGTCAATTATGTATTTGTCTCATGCTTAGTAAATCTACACTTTACATAAAGTCAATATAAAGTAGCTACCTGTAGAGACATCTGGCCTCGGTCTATAGCTATCTGCTTAGGAGCAAAAGGAAAAGCAATTCCTTCCAAAAGATTTATGAGCTCTGTGTCAGGAACTGGGGTCAAAGAGACCAAATATTAGAACAAAAGACGCACCTATGGACCTTACAGCTCAGGAAATTCAAGGGCTTTAGAAGCTGTGTGCCAAGACTCAGTCAGGGGAAAAGACCAAATAAATATTTCTTATTAAATCACAAGACCACAGGGCTATGTTATTATCATTATTTATTTTGGTGCTCACATTGTCCCAAATTTAGCAGTAGAGCCACCCTCCCTCCCACCCCCAGTTATTTTTATTTTTATTTTTTATTTTTTTTGAGACAGAGTTTTGCTCTGTTGCCCAGGCTGGAGTGCAGTGGCGCAATCTTAGCTCACTGCAACCTCCGTCTCCCAGGTTCAAGCAATTCTCCTGCCTCAGCCTCCCAAGTAGCTGGGATTACAGACACACGCCACCATGCCCAGCTCATTTCTTTGTATTTTTAGTAGAGACGGGGTTTCACCATATTGGCCAGGCTGGTCAAGAACTCCTGACCTCAAGTGATCCACCCACCTTGGCCTCCCAAAGTGCTGGGATTACAGGCGTGAGCCACCGCGCCCGGCCTAGAGCCCCTTTTAAGCTGGGGGTTTTGTTCTTTTTACATACTCCCATCATTCTTTGAGCAATGATTTACTTTCCAGTGCAACAAGATGTCCCAGGCTTATTTTGTACTCTCTCAACCCCAGCCCTGGAATCAGCCATGTCTCCAAGGAGCCATGGTTTATCTTATGGAGGATGGTCTTTAAAAACAGAGATCTAGTGACTAATGGAATTACTTCAAGGTAGATTGCTTTTTTATTACCTATCTTTATTCTTGTCACCAAAAGCAAGCCAAATTCATTAAGAGAAAGTTAATATTTTTACCTCAGAGCATCTACGTAATCCAAGCTGTAGAATTTCTGGTGCTTCGAAAAGCGAGGACTAAGTATCTCTTTGTTGGGCCTGCCCCTGCTGACACTAAGCATGACTCTCAGCTCTGAGTGCTATATTCAGATGTTGACCCCAAACAGCTCTGGTTTGAAGGGTTTCATGCAAGATTCACCCTAATACAATACACAAGAGGCCAGGTGCGGTGGCTTACGCCTGTAATCCCAGCATTTTGGGAGGCTGAGGTGGGCGGATCACCTGAGGTCAGAGTTTCCAGACCAGCCTGGGCAACATGGTGAAACCCTGTCTCTACTAAAAATACAAAAATTAGCTGAGTGTGGTGGCACACCCTTGTAATCCCAGCTACTTGGGAGGCTGAGGCACGAGAATCACTTGAACCTGGGAGACAGAGGTTGCAGTGAGCCGAGATCGCGCCATTGTACTCCAGCCTGAGTGATAGAGTGAGACTCTGTCTAAAAAAAAAAACAGGCTGGGCGCAGTGGCTCACGCCTGTCATCCCAGAACTTTAGGAGGCTGAGGTTGGTGGATCACGAGATCAGGAGATACAGACCATCCTGGCTAACATGGTGAAACCCCGTCTCTACTAAAAATACAAAAAATTAGCCAGGCGTGGTGGCGGGTGCTTGTAGTCCCAGCTACTCGGGAGGCTGAGGCAGGAGAATGGTGTGAACCCGGGAGGCGGAGCTTGCAGTGAGCCGAGATCGTGCCACTGCACTCCAGCCTGGGCGACAGAGTGAGACTCTGTCTCAAAAAAGAAAAAAAAAAAGGCTATATATATATATATATGTGGTTATATATATATATGTGGTTATAGATATATATGTAGTTATATATATATGTAGTTATATATATATATATATATGTAGTTTTATATATATATATATATATATATATATATATATATATATATATATAACCACAGGAAACTGTGAGATACACAGAAAGAGCTCATAACCTTTAAGGCCAGAGTTAATTTCATTATGCCAGGATGTGATAAAACATGGCATATCCAGACTCAATTGGGATTGCTAGTTAACACTGTGCTTTGTTTTAATTTAAAAAATCTAGACTTCAGAAGACAAAATAATAGCAATGCCAAGATACTGCTTCCTGTGTCATTATGCAAAAACTTGAATACACTGTGGATGCTAAGTAACTGAATAGCATCCAGACTCCGTGTTACCCTGATCTGTTGTTGTAATGCACTTTTATCCCACCTGTCCACAGACATCAGGCAGGGACTGGGAACAAGCATTTTGTATGAAGAGTTTGTGTCGTAGGATTTCCATCTCCATTGACACACAACCCCCATCCCTAACTTTTTACCCTTTAATGATCCTTTCAAATTCAGGGATCAGCAAACTTTGGCTGGAAGTTCAACTTTGTGCCAAGGCCTGTTTGCATATCGCCAGCGGGCTATGAATGGGTTTTACAGTTTTAGAGGATTGTAGAAGAAAGAGGAGGAGAGAGAGGAGAGGAAAATGAGGAAGAGGGAAGAGTGACAGTGACCAGATATGGCTTACAAAGGCTCCAGCATTTACTCTCTGACCCTTTATAGAAAATGTTGGCCAATCCTGGCTCTGTGTGATTCATTTAGCCATGATGGCAGGTAAGCAGCAGCAGAATTCTTATTTCCCTTTTTAAAATGAGGAAACTGAGGCTCAGGGAGGTGAAATGACCTGCACAAGGTCACATGCTGATATTCAGAAGAACTAGAACTAGAACCAACTCTTCTGACTTAAAAAGGTCCATTTAATCTATTCGTTTGCTTCTCCTTTAGTGACAAATGAGCAAATTATTTTTTTCTTTTTATTTCTTTTCTTTTTTTTTTTTTTTTTTTTTTACAAAACCTCTTGCACAACCTGAATATTCTTAGAGTAAGGTACTAAAAATGGAGCTAAGTTGGAATGAATCATCTAAATCATTCTGTATTAGCTGGCTTTGCTGCAGAGGGCAGATCAAGAGAGCTGGCAGGAACCCATCACACCTCTTGAAGTTTCTGCTCACACAAGGCACATGTTAGATCCCTGTACATCAATCAGCACATCCCATGACTGAGCTCTTTCCATAAGAGAGGCAGAAATCACATGGCAGGGGTGGGGTGTGTAAGGTTAAGAGAAGGGGAGTGAATACTTGTGAGCAGTCATGCCACCTACCACACACACAAATGCTTTGCTGCCTGGGCCTTTGCACACTAGCCTGAACCTTTTCCACAACCTTATAGGGCCTCTCAATTCATGGTGATTTTTTTTTTTTTTCTGAAAGCATTCAAACAAAAATCTCTTCACTGCCACAATGTCATGAAGACATCAGGGATGAACAAGCCAAATAAACCATGAAAAATCTGACTCGTGGCAAAGCTAATTCCCAATTATAGCTAATTTGTTATTAAAAAGTTTAAAATAGCATGATGGGTCCGCCGTTTGATAGATGTTTCCCATTCTTAACGGTAGCATCACAAAAGCTTCCAATGCAGGGAGGCGAGTCCTTTCTCGGTCATACGCTGAGCTGAAAGGAAAACGAAGCTCTGTTCCTTCCTTTGTGAACACTTCATCTAATCTAATCAGTAGATAATTGCTCCCATGCACCCCTGGTAGAAATAATCCTCTTTTAGATGCTTATATTAGATACTTAACCATTGCACTCTGTTTTATCTGAGCCAGCTAGTATTGGGGTGGGGAAATGAACAGGATAGTCAAAACAGCTAAAAGTAACAGATGAGAAGCTGAAAATAGCATAGTTGCCTATTATATAACAAATAGACTTCCATCACACAGCAATATGCACTATTTTCTTTTTCGCACACACACACTCAATTTACAGCCTCTAACACTTTTCTCCCATGGTTTAGGCTGTTTTTGGTGTGCTGCCATTGTCAGAGCACCAGCCCTGAACTGAGAAGGCCTTGCCAAGTAGAAGCCCCTTTGTGGCTTCATGGCACCTTCCACTGCGCTGGCAGGGGCATGGGGAGCTGGAGGTGCAGGCTGCAGAAGGGACAGTTCATGCTTTGCCTCGCAGAACTTGGAAAACACTGGAATTCCATTTTTCCAGCAGTGGGCAGGGGGACCACTGCCAGAATGACATTAGGTAGCCTCTGTGTGTTTCTTAGAGATAAAATTGAGGCATCTCAAATGGCATAATTTCACGCAGCTTACATTCTTACCACTACTGAATCGAAGTTGGGGTTTCCATTTTGCATGGAATGAAAATAAATGTGAAGTATCTTCTTAAGTTAAAGTATTGGGAGTCAGTGCTGACAGTGCTATAATATGAACTGCAGGACTTTTTATTGTTCTGGGAATAATAGTAATAATAGCAGATCAGCTAGCATTTGCTGGGCATCTGTTGTAATTCAGAAACCATGCTCAGCATGTCCATATATACATTTGAATCCTTTGAGAACCCCAGTTCCTCTGAGCCTCTAATGTACGTTGCACTGTTTCCCCTTTGATTGCCCAGTACGGCCAAGCATTCAAGTTCAAGGCACAAAGCTGTTGTTGCCGGAAGTAGCCAAGTTACTGTGTGCATCTGGGGCCATAATTACACAAAAGTACAAAAGATCACACCTGGCTTGACAGTCGTTATTAGCCTCATTTTGAGCAGCAAGAGCATGAAGCTCAAGACAGCCCTTGGTCTCCTTCTTCTCAGACAAGGAGGGGCAGTTGGACCTACTTACATGAGTCACTGCCATGCTCTGCAGGATACCTCACTGCCAGACACTCCAGTCTATTTGCAGTTCTCCACTCAGTCCTACTTAAAATTCTGATCAACTTTATTTACAGTTGAGGGGTCTTTTAAGCATTCACTAAATCTAGCATTTGCTAAATCTAATCAATTCTCACTAATGCCTTAAAATGTTTTTTATGTGTCTTAGTATAATTTTCAAGCAGTTTTTTAGCATTTGGTCTCTTTTGGATTCAGGCATGGGATGCTGCCTATTTAAAAATCTTAGGAACAAACTTTTGAGTTTTAACCATTGTTTGCAACTCTTCAATAGAAAAAAAAAAAGCCCATGATAATTTTTTTTTCTGAGTTCTGGTCATTTTATTTTTATCAATTTGAAGATGAAAAATTACTTTCTTTTTTTTTTGAGACAGAGTCTTGCTCTGTGGTCCAGGCTGGAGTGCAGTGGTGCAATCTTGGCTCACTGCAAGCTCCACCTCCTGGGTTCATGCCATTCTCCTGCCTCAGCCTCCTCAGTAGCTGGGATTACAGGCGCCCGCCACCATGCCTGGCTAATTTTTTTGTATTTTTTAGTACAGATGGGGTTTCACCGTGTTAGCCAGGATGGTCTTGATCTCCTGACCTCATGATCCTCCCGCCTCGGACTCCCAAAGAGTGGGATTATAGGCGTGAGCCACCGTGCCCGGCCAAAAAATGACTTTCTTAATGCAGAGTAAATGTAATATATTTTAGAAGAAAGACTTGGAAATGTCAGATGCTTAGTAAAGCTGAATAGTAATGAGAAGAGTTAATAATTAAAGAAGCCTTTTTTTTCTTTCTTTCTTTTTATTATACTTTAAGTTCTAGGGTACATGTGCACAACATGCAGGTTTGTTACATATGTATACATGTGCCATGTTGGCGTGCTGCACCCATTAACTCGTCATTTACATTAGGTATATCTCCTAATGCTATCCCTCCCCGCTCCTCCCACCCCCCCGACAGGCCCTGGTGTGTGAGTTTCCCTGCCCTGTGTCCAGGTGTTCTCATTGTTCAATTCCCACCTATGAGTGAGAACATGTGGTGTTTGGTTTTCTGTCCTTGTGATAGTTTGCTCAGAATGATGGTTTCCAGCTACATCCATGTCACTACAAAGGACATGAACTCATCCTTTTTTATGGCTGAATAGTATTCCATGGTGTATATGTGCCACATTTTCTTAATCCAGTCTGTCACTGATGGACATTTGGGTTGGTTCCAAGTCTTTGCTATTGTGAATAGTGCCGCAATAAACATATGTGTGCATGTGTCTTTATAGTAACATGATTTATAATCCTTTGGGTATATACCGAGCAATGGGATCGCTGGGTCAAATGGTATTTCTAGTTCTAGATCCTTGAGGAATCGCCACACTGTCTTCCACAATGGTTGAACTAGTTTACACTCCAACCAACCGTGTAAAAGCTTAATATTGACTTTAACATTATCCCTACAGTAATTAAGAATTCTGCAGGTTAATCAAAAGCATTCATGTGTTGTAATGATACATCTGAAAACCTTGACATCTGACCAGGCATTCTGTTTCTTCTTTTTTAAATCTGTATCTTCCACAACATGCTCACTAGAGATGAAAGGTACTTTTTAAATATATAGGCAAATAGCTATACCAATATTTGAGTAATGATTCTAGAAAATGACTTCAAATGGCATCATATTTGGGGCATTTTTTTAAAATTTTACTTTAAGTTCCAGGATACGTGTGCAGAATGTGCAGTTTTGTTACATAGGTATACATGTGCCATGGTGGTTTGCTGCACCTATCAACCCATCATCTAGGTTTTAAGCCCTGCATGCGTTAGGCATTTGTCCTAATGCTCTCCCTCCCCTTGTCCCCTATGGCCCAACAGGCTTCAGTATGTGTTTTTCCCTCCCTGTGTCCATGCGTTCTCATTGTTCAACTCCCACTTATGAGAACTTGTGGTGTTTGGTTTTCTGTTCCTGTGTTAGTCTGCTGAGAATGATGGCTTGCAGCTTCATCGTCCATGTCCCTGCAAAGGACATGATCTTATTCTTTTTTAATGGCTGTATAGTATTCCATGGTGTATACATGCCACATTTTCTTTATGCAGTCTATCATTGATGGGCATTTGGGTTGGTTGGGGCCATAACCAGTGTTAAGCATGTTTTGTTTTTTTGAGACACAGTCTCACTCTATCACTCAGGCTGGAGTACAGTGGTGTAATCATAGCTCACTGCAGCCTCGACCTCCCAGGCTTAAGTGATCCTCCCACTTCAGCCTCCCTAGTAGCTGGGACTACAGGCGTGTGCCACCATGCCTGGTTAATTTTTTTTTTTTTTTTTGTATATTTAGTAGAGACAGGGTTTCACTATGTTGCCCAGGCTATTCTTGAACTCCTGGGCTCAAGAAAACTGCCTGCCTTAGCCTCTCAAAGTGCTGGGATTACAGGTATGAGCCACCATGCCCAGCTGAGCATTGATTTCTAATCCAACACTTCTTGCAATGATATTCCCTTTATCTGTGAAGAGGAATTTTTAAAAATCAAGCTGATGTGAGAAAAGAATCTGAAAGCCCATCTTCAGGCCTGCGGCTCTGGGGACAAAGAGTCCTGGTGGTAGTTTTAACAGCTGTGATTTAAGACAGCATTTGTTCTGGAAGAGTCAGTTCTTCATGTACTCGCCTTGGTGATTTGAGTTAGCCAAGCAACCAGCTCAGTCCCCATAATGCTCGCTCCTGTGAAGTTGATATCTCAGACACACTCTCTGAAGGCAGCCATCTGTGAGTTTGATGATGTCACAGGAAACAGAGCCAGAAGCAAAGATATGATATCATAGAGGACATGGAGTTTTCCCACTGAGAGTCTTCAGTGTTCATTTTACCAGCCAGAGACGAATAGTGTAGTGTCAGTGAGCAAGAAACCACCCAAAGAGCAGTGCTCTACTAGCCAGTTCCCAAATGCCTTCTAGGTAACTCAGTCCTGTTAAGTGGGACAGTAAAGGAGAGCATTTTGTCCAAGACTCAGAATTCACAATTATTCATCAAATGCCTTCTAATCAGTATTCCCGCTAAGCTTCACCCACAGCTCACATGTATACACATTCAAAGGTAAATAGAGAAGATTTAAGGAGAAACTGTCAAGTCTGACTTTCTTCTTCCTCTTCCTCCACCAACCCAAGATCATTTTCTTCCCCTAGGGGCTGAAATAAATTATTATCATTTAGCGCCATATATGTCCTGAAAACAGAGGCAAGGAAAACAGAAATGAGGGAGAATTCTAGGGAAAGAATGAAGCTAAAGAAACTGAATTCCAGCTGGGCACAGTGGCTCATGCCTATAATCCCAGTGCTTTGGGAGGCTGCAGTGGGAGGGTTACTTGAGGCCAGGAGTTCAGGATCAGCCTGGGCGACATAGCAAGACCCCATTTCTGCAAAAAAATAAAAAAATTATCCAAGCATGGTACTGCATACCTGTAGCCCCAGCTACTCAGGAAGCTGAGGTGGGAGAATCACTTGAGCCTAGTAGTTTGAGGTTGCAGGGAGCTATGAGCAACAGAGAAAGACTCCATCTGTTTAAAAATGAGAGAAATTGTGAATTCCAAGGTTCACAATTCTGGTGATGGAGACTCTGTGTCTATGTGTGCATGCATGTGTCCATGCATGCATTGCACACACTTGTGCTTTCTCAGCTTTCTTTTGGTTTGTAAATGATCACCTGGTGATCTTCAAGGTGGCAGTGCCTCGTGCCAGATTCTAGGCATTGTGTTTTATAGCCTATCCATTCTACTGAAATTTGAATAGGGGAATGTCTCAGAAAATAATCCAGTATGGCTCCTTTGTGTCACCTTCTTATCCCACCTCATATCTCGGACCCAGTGTCAAGTGATGAGACCAACACTGCTCAGTTTAGAGCCTCACACCTGAGCCAGTCACTCACGTCCCTTCTCGCTACCTCAAATTATCCTGCTCGTATCAGCCAGATTGCCCAGTTCACACTGATGTAACAAACGACCCCCAAATCTCAACAATTAACAACAACATAAGCTTGTTTCTCAGTTAAGCTCCCTGTCCATTTTGAATGGGCTTCCTCCCTGCGCTACATCCAGGACCCGGGCTGACGGATCATCCCCTGTCACATTTCAATGTCCAAAGCAAATCACGTGGCTGCTCTTGAGTTCACGTACTCAAGTGTACTCCTCCCCCAGGGGGCGCTCTAAGTCCATGGCTTAGAGCACCTGCCGTCAGTGGGGCCGGGACGTATAGCCCACCCCAGGCAGGGCCAGCTAATATTTGAGCAGCCGGACAGTCCACACGTTCCTCCAGCTCTTCCCAGCTCCTGGCTGGTCCGGGTTTGTGCTGACTGCCCTGTCCCTAACCCAGTCTCTGCTTCTCAATCCCCCTTCTAGAATGCCAAAAAAGTTATTTTCTTAAAGAACATCTCCAGAGAAATTTTTCATCCTCTGCATTGTTCACGTATTATAGTCAAAATTATTTGGCACGGCACTTCCCGCCTTCTCAACTCCGGCATATACCTGCCTCTCCATTTTCATCTTGCACCACAACCCTCGGACCCCTCGTTCCCTAGTGACTCAGAACCACTTAGCGCTGCTGGGTCGGGGGCCGTGCAGTGTGTGATGAAGAACAGTCTCTGCAGTTCTGTGCTTCCGCGTCCTAGCTCTGCGATCCTGAGCGAGGAGCTTCTCCGCTCTAGGGTCACGCTGTTGACTCTAAAGAAATTCAAGTCCCTGCTGAATGGGGATTTTAATAGTACCCAGTTCATGAGTTGTGGTGGTAGTAAATGACTGGCTGTGTGAAAAAGTTTATGTCCATTCTTTGTGCTCAATAAATAGGAACTGTTATTTTCTGCTGCTGGGACTGACTGTTTTCTAACTGCATCTTTCAGATTCACGCATCTCTACCCAAGCCACTCCAACCCCCTTGAAGCCTTCTCCTCTCCCCACCAGCCAAATCCAGCTCATCTCTACCTATTAAAGCCCTACTCATCTTTTGTTTTAGCTAACGTTTTAACTGGAATAGTTGTAAATTCATATGTTGTTGTAAGAGGTAATACAGAGAGATCTCAGTTACCTTTACCCAGTTTCCACCAATGGTAACATCTTGCAAAAGTGTAGTACCATGTGACAACCAGGATATCGACATTGATACAATCCACTGATCTGCCCCAGTTTTACGTGTGTGTGTATGTGTGTGTGTTTAGTTCTACATGATTTTATCACCTATGTAGGTTTATGTATCCATCACTACAGTCAAGACCACACAGGTCCATGACCGCAGGCTCCCTCTTGCCCTTTCATAAGTGCGCCCATCTTCCTCCTACCACATCACCCCCTTCTCCAACCACTGGAAGCCACCAATGTGCTCTCCATTTCTATAATGTTTTCTTTTCTTTCTTTTTTTCTTCTTTTTTGATACAGAGTCTTGCTCTGTCACCCAGGCTGGAGTGGAGTACAGAAGCACAATCATAGCTCACTGCAGCCTTGAACTCCTAGGCTCAAGTGATCTTCCCATCTCAGCCTCCCAGACAGCTGGGACTACAGGCATGCGCTACCGTGCTGGGCTAATTTTTTAATTTTAATGTAGAGATGGGGTCTCACTATGTTGCTCAAGCTGGTCTCAAACTCTTGACCTCAAGCAATCCTCCTACCTCTGCCTCCCAAAGCACTGGGATTACAGGCATGAACCACCCCACCCAAGCATTCTTTGATTTTTCATTTTGGAAATGCTATATAAGTAAAATCCTACAACATGCAACTTTATGGGCTTGGCTTTCTTCCCTCAGCATACTTCCCTGGAGAATCATCCATTTTGTGTGTATCAGTAGTTTATTCCTTTTTATTGCTGCCTACTCATCTTTTAAGGTCCTTTATGATACCTACTTGAATACCTGATGCCCCTGACTGGAATAATCAGTTTTTCTGTGCTCACTTACCAATCTTTAATAACTCTCTGTGATTCACAGCGATTTAATAACCAGGTTTTATATTTGCATAACTCTTCAGGGCTTATGAAGTACTCTTGCATTCATTATTTTATCTCATCTTATGTAAATGTCTCTCTCATGTCATTGCACCTATTTCGATGAAATAGACATGTACCCCCTCCCTTTGAGTTGGGGGCATCAAGTTCAATGCCTCTCACATCATGTGCTGCCAGGAACTGCTGCATGGGTGAGATCCTTTTGTATAGAGAGTCATCTCCTGGGTGTGATTCAAGCCAGCTAAATAAGGCTGTCATTCAATGCAGCTCAAGGGGCAGATGTTCCTGGCTCTAGGTAAAATAGAAATTGTAGAACAAGGAGTGTTTTTTTAATGTGAGAGAATGTCATAATAGACTGATTTAAAAGCTTCCTTTGGGAGATGATAACTAAGGTATTTCAATATGCAAGTATTACCATAATAAAAGCTGAGTATTAAAAATATGATGAGATTTTCTTTGAAGGAAATAAATTAAACACGAGTTTACATTAGAATAGATTTATAAGCATGATAATGTTCCTCTTTAGCATAAATTGGGGAAGATTATGTGTTGCCTAGGAAGGCACTAGAAGAGTCAAAGTAGTATTCTTTAAAAGTCAGACAGATATATATGAACATATGCACATGACATGAATCACCAATACCTGGTGATCTCCAATGTGTATTGAAAATTATCTGTCCATTGTTCCCTCCAGAGGACAAGGACACACGCTGAGAACCTGACATTGGGTTGGGAGCCCAGGGAGAGGACTCAGAGGGGCAAGATGATTATCAGGAGTGGGAAGAGCTGGAGTAAGTGCCGGCTGTGTCTTCAAAGTGGTGCCGACAAATGGGCATTAAGACCATAAGGAGGAGTAAAATCTAGAAAGGTCATGAACTGAGTATATTGAGAGACACAGTGGGAGCAGGAAGGAAGCAAGAGGGTCCAAGACACTTTCCAGAGAGCTGGTGTGTCTGGGCATGTTTTGATTTGGCTTCCAGCTGTTTGGTGCATGTGTACAGCAGGGTCATGTTTTACCCTCTGCTGTCTCTGCATCACCTGGCGAAGGACAATAGAAGATTCAGGCACTGAAAGCCACAGTTAATGTGGAATGAGCTCTTCAGGGTGAGGCTGGCCAGCGGGGAAGCAGGGCTGAAGAGTCTCTGGGTTAGAAGGTGCTGGCCAATTGCATGCTTGCTCTGAAAGTTAGCATCTTGGACGGTGGATGAGGGATGAGAATGAGGTGAGGAATGGCGGAGGGTGGAGCATTCGGAGTGCTGAGAACTGGAAATGAGCAAAAACAGCATCAGAGACATAGCTGAGACTGAATTAGTGAGGGAAATGCATGAAGAGGGGATGATAGTTTGAGTTGAATTTTGAAAAGTAAATAAAGATCAAGTAAGAAAGGGCATTCCAGGCTGAGGAAAGAGCTTAAGAAAAGGCATGGGTATGCAAAAGCATGTTATGTCCAGGGAATTATAGTAGTTCCTTGGTGCTATAATGTAGGATCTGTGGAGAGAGAAGGAAAAGGACATATCTCTCTTTGCTTACATTTTAAATGTCTGGAGAGCAAGCACTTTCCATCACATTTCTTTCACTCTGTTGGAAAATCGGGGACACCACAGTAGATTCGTAACTTGGGGGCCAGGTTCTAAAGGTAATTGTGCAAGTTAAAAATCACCGTAATCAAAGTTGCTTTGAAAAATCAATTAAATTGTCCATAAAACACAGTAAATACACATCCAGCCTTGTGGTAAATTCCACACAAACATGTTTTTGTCCAGCACTAGAAGAGATTGATTTGTCGCAGTTGAACACAGAGTGAAGTCGTTGGTTTGCATTAATGTTTATCAAGACACCATTAATAGAGTAAGAAGACAAGCTAGAAGAAGGCAAGTAGAAGAAGATATTTAAAATACATACACCTCCAACAGGACTTAAAAACATAAATAGGCACTTTACAATAGAGGATATGCAGAGGGCCAATACACATGAGAAGGTGCTTGACCTCATTGATCATCAAGGAAATATAAATTGAAGCCACAATGAGATGTGTATACCTTTACCAGAATGGTTACAATTTAAAAGAAAGTAATACTACAATAGACTCAAAAACACCAAATACCTAGCAATACATTACACAAAAAATATAGATTTCTTGATGAGAACTACAAAACTACAAAAGATTGCAGAAAAATATTAGAGAAGACCTAAATAAATGAAAAGATATACCATGTTTATGGTTTGGAAGACTCAACATTTAGATGACACTTCCCCAACATTGATCCATAAAGTCAATGAAATCTCAATCAAAATCCTGGAGGGCTTTTTAGGAGATTGACAAACAGATTCTGAATTGAATGGGGAAATACAAAACAACTCAGACTAGCCAAGAACAAAGTTAGATAGCTACATTACCAGATTCCAAAAATTATAAATTTACACTAATTAGGACAGTGTAGTATTGGTGTTAGGATAGACAGATAATAGAAAAGAATATAGCGTTCATAAAAACATCCACACCTGCACTCACTTGATTTTTGACAAAGGCACCAATACAATGCAATACGGAAAGAATGTTTTTTTAATTAATGATGCTGAAACAAATGAATATCCATATGTGGGGGAACTAACCTTGACCTACACCTGACCATAAACAAAAATTAATTCTAAATGATTCACAAACCTAAACATAAAAGCTAATGCCATAAGACTTCCAGAAGAAAACATAGGAAAATATCTTTAATCTTCCTATGAAAGGACACAAACAGTGTAAGAAAGTAGTAAGTTGGTGTCATCAAATATAAAAACTGGAAGACACCATTTAGAAACACAAGCCACAAACTGCAAGAAAATATTTACAATGTATACATCTGATGAAGGACTTACCCAGAACACATAATTAATTCCTTCAAATTAACAATAAGAATTCAAAGAAGTTGATTTTAAAATGGACCAAACAACCAAACAGGTATTTTACAAAATAAGTTATCCAAATGGCCAATAAGCATATGAAAATTTGTTCAACATGTTGCTATCAGGGAAATGCATACATAAATCACACTTTATACCACTACACGCCCACACAGTAATTTTAATTTTTAAAAAACTCTCGGCCGGGCACAGTGGCTCACGCCTGTAATCCCAGCACTTTGGGAGGCCAAGGCGGGCGGATCACGAGGTCAGGAGATCGAGGCCATCCTGGCTAACACGGTGAAACCCCGTCTCTACTTAAAAAAAAAAAAAAAAATTAGCCACACGTGGTGGTGAGCACCTGTAGTCCCAGCTACTCGGGAGGCTGAGGCAGGAGGATGGCGTGAACCCGGGAGGTGGAGCTTCCAGTGAGCCAAGAGATTGCGCCACTGCACTCCAGCCTGGGCGACAGAGAGAGAGAGAGACGCCGTCAAAAAAAAAAAAAAAAAGACCTGTCAGTACCAAGTGTGGGCAAGGAGGTGGAGCAAATGAAATTCTCATACACTGCTGGTAGAAGCATATATTGGCACAATCACTTTGTAAAGAAATGTTTTAAAGTGTTATTGAAATTGAATATATTTATGCCAAACAACCCAGAAATTCCACGCCAAACTATAAACTAATGGAAATGCATGCATATGCAGGCCAAAAATAGGTACAAAATGCATTAGTCATAATAGTTAAAACATGGAAGCAACCGAACTGTTTTGTGACAATAGAATGGATAAATAAATGTTTATATATTCAGACACAGGAATACTATACAGGATGAAAATGAAGACTGCTATTAAATGGAACAACACAGAAAAATCTCACAAACAAAAACATATTGTGCAATTTTATGTTTATAAAATTCAAAGAGAGACAAAGCTGATCTGCGATGTTAGAAGTCGGGATATTGGTTAACTTTGGGATGAAAGAGGAAATAGTTAAGAGGGGCATGAGGGGGCTTCTGAGGTTGTGGTGATGTTCTATTTCTTGCCATGTATGCTTAAAATTTGTCATTTTCCTGTGTGCATATTATACTGAAATAAAAAGCTTATTAATGTTGTGGTAGGACCTCCTTAGGAAAATATGGGAAATAATTAAGTGAATATTTGCATATCTATGTTTCTGTTTCTTCTCCGTAAGAGGTAGTTGGGCCCTGGAATTGTAATCTGAAGGTCATAGGAAGGCTGTGGCCGTACCCAGCTTCCATGGCACATCTGGCACCAAACTCATGAGCCCCTCACCCAGCCCCCCCTTCTCCCCATCCCAGTCTCAGCAGCAGCTGTTTTCCTGCTTAACATCCTTATAGAGTATTTATGTACACGGTGTTGCTGAATAACTTAAGCCAAGGTCAAAAGTAAACCAGACATGGAACTTGAGTTAAAGACCATGACGTTCATACATCTGTCTAAGCTCACAGTTGTAGCAAGCAAGGAAAGGATTCAACATCTCTCAGCATTGATGTTAGGGAGCACATCATAAACAAACTAGAATCTGCAGCAAATTTAAAGATGCTGCTCATTGTGTGTCTTTCTCCTGACTGGAGTGAAGAGTCTGGAGGGGAATAGCTTTTAATAGACCCAAAGACTAGAAAGCATTTGGCAGGTGGCTCTGTTTCTGGGAGCCAGGCACGTATTAGTTAGCCTAATTTAGAACAGATCACCATTGCTTTTTTTAAAGAACTTTTGATGCTCAGCAAATAATAAGCAATAATAATAAGGTTCTCTTGTGAAAACAAAGATTTTGTTTATTCTAGACTATGTATAAACTTCGGGGAGTAGAGCGGAGGTGAGGCTGTGCAGTTCTTTTCCCTAGAAGCAGCTGAGATGGGAAACATCACAAATATTGCCTAACACCGAAGTCAGAAAGAAAGTAATAGGAGGTTTGGAGCATCTATTAATAGCAAATGAACTTACTTCATCTAACAACATGGAAGTCAGATAAGATGGCTCAGGCAGTCAGATTCCCCTGCAAGCTCTCTCTGTCTCTTCCCCGACCCTCACTCTCACTCCCCTTCTCTCCTTTTGAACATTTCCTCATATTATATAACATCCTGCTTCAACACAATTTGTAATTTCTGCCTCATACATTGCTAATTTAAGTTATACCATTTTGTTACATATTTAGGGGTTTTAAATACTTCATTGCTATAAGCAATGTACAATAAGCACTAGTATACATCCATAATTAGTTTCCTAAGATAATTTCTGGAAGTAGAATTGCTAAGAATATACTAAATTTCACATTTTTGGCATGTGCGGCCAAGTTTGCATCCAAAGGTTGGAATTCCTACTAGTGCATAAGCATGCTCATTTCCCTGCACTTTCAGCAGCATTGTGTATTAACATTTTATCTAATCTATGCAGTTTGATTCAAAAGAAACATTGTGTATTGTGATTTAAATATGTAAGTTTATATAAAACTTTTTCATATTTTTGGACCGTATTTTTTAATTTATGGATTAACTCTTCAAATCATTTGCTCATTTTTATTGCAGTGTTAATTTTTTATTGTTGAAATGTTAGATCTCTTTACATATTAAAAATCTATTCTGTGCTACAAAAATGTTTATTTTGCATGGTTCTGGTAATTTTATTCATGGTGGTTTATGATTTCAATCCGTGGTGTTGTATTTACAAAGAGCCTTCCCACTCCAAAATATGAACATTCCATGCAAAATTTCTAATGGAAGCTAGAAACAGCAGCTAACAACTATTGAGTGCTGACTCTGCTGGACACTGTTCGAAGTGTTTAATCATTTAACACTCATAATACCTTGATGAGGTAAGCAACTATTACTGTGCCAGTTTTATAGATGAGGAAACTGCGGCACAGAGTGGTTGAGTAACTTGTCTAGGATCCAAAACTAGTAAGTAGTGAAGCTGGGATTTTAATGCAGTATGCCTGACTCTGCACATAATATTATCTCTCCTTCAGTTTTTTTCTTTTTGGTGGGGAGTGTCTTTTCAAAGAATTACGGCAAATTTCTCTTTCATATACTTAAAGCTCATTCCAAAGTAACTAGAATAATTTGTGTAATAAGATCATTTTTTCCAAAAGAATAATTATTCTCAAGATCCATTCCACAATGAGAAAAACAATGTAAGTTTTTAAGAGACCCACAGAAATGAAATGTCTCTTAAGTTCCTAGGAGAGCTTTTCTTTGATTTGTATTTAAAGGCATCTAGAGGCCTAAGTGAAGATTATCCACACTACATGGAAGACCAAGCTGTAACTGAAGAAATGCTCTCCCCTTCCAGAAGGTCTGCAGGGTCCCCAGCAGCTCATAGTCAAGTTCCCTGCAGCAGACGACCAACAGAGGCATCTGACATGGGGGTTAGTGCTGGCATCACCACTTTGGCAACCTGGAACACCTGTAATATTCTATTTTCTATACCAGGTTCTCAACACTGGCCCAGATAATCAAGAGTTAAATTTAGGAAAAAGCAAAGCATGCAGTGAACAATGACATCAGGCATTTTAACCACTGGCAATTTTAATCAAGGTACCAAGTTAGAAATAAGATAGAGGCCATAACCCTCTTTTCTGGTAAGCTATTTATCCCTTGTAATGAGTAGTACTAAAACTAGCAGCTTAATTATCTTTGCTCTGACCTCTCTTCGATTTTTTGAATCCAGAAATCATTCAGTGCAACTCACAGAAAGAACACCTGCTATGAACAAGAGACTGTTCTAAGTAAACTCTGGGAGACACAGAGTCTTTGGTCTAATGGAAGAGGTGGATGAATATGTGACCACATGGCTCTAGTATAGAAAGACTGTGATTAGTATATGATAAATGGGGTAGAGCCAAAATAATCCATAAAGCGTGTAGACCATATGTCAGAGAAGTATATGAAAATAGCAACATAAGTTGGCTTTTTCAGATCATGGAGAGCTTTAAATGCCATCCTAAAGAGAATCATGTGTTCTTTCATTTAACAAATATTTATTTTAACCATCCATTATATAGCAGTTACTATTGTAGGCACTGAAGATGTAGCAGTGAACAAAACTGACCAAGTTTCTGCTCTTGTAAAGTGTATTTTCTAGTGGGGAAATTGTATACATATAATTAATTATATATTAATTATAATTAAGAATAATTATATGCAATTATGTATACAAACAAATTATACAAATGTGTTAAATATTTATTACTTTATGTGTGTATATAAATATAAATTCATTCATTATACATGTGTATTAATTTCTGGTAGATAAATATCTATTCTTGTAAATTATATAAATATCCAAATTAAATATGTATATTGAATCTATATAAAATATAGATTATATTTGTATATTATATATAATTTTTAAATAATTAAATTTTGTACATAATGTTTCAGGTAACAGTACAATAAAGGAAAATAAAACTGGATAAAAAGACAGAGTTTTAGGCCTCAGTCTCAACCCTGCCTGCACATTAAAATCAACCAGAAAGGTTTGGAAAATGATGATGCCTAGGCCCGCACTCAAGAGCAAGAGGATTAAAACCTTTGGAGTGGGCCCTGGCACTGGTTTTTTCGTGGGTTTTTTGGTTTGTTTTTTTGAGACAGAGTCTTGCTCTGTTGCCCAGGCTAGAGTGCAGTGGCGTGATCTCCGCTCCCTGCAAGCTCCGCCTCCCGGGTTCACACCATTCTCCTGCCTCAGCCTCCCTAATAGCTGGGATTACAGGCATGTGCCACCATGCCCGGATAATTTTTGTATTTTTAGTAGAGATGGGGTTTACCATGTTGGTCAGGCTGATCTTGAACTGCTGACCTCGGTGATCCACCTGCCTTGGCCTCCCAAAGTGCTGGGATTACAGGCCTGAGCCACCACGCCCAGCCAGCACTGGTATTTTCTAATCTGCATCCCAGGCAAGAACCAACAAGACAGAGAATGAGGACATGCCATTTAAACAGGCTGATCAGGGAAGGCCTCTGTAATTGAGCAGAGACTTAAATAGAGTGAAGGAATAGGCCATACAGATAGGTGAAAAAGCTATACAGTGAACAGCTAGCCCAACATGTGGCACTTAATTATCATGAAAGAGTGAATGATTAGTAGCACAAAGAATTGATAAGTGCTTGAGGTGATAGATACCCCATTTACCCTGATGTGACTGTTATGTATTGTATGCCTGTATCAAAATATCTTATGTACCCATAAATATATACACCTATAATGTACCAATAAAAATGAAAAAAAAATTAAAAAGAAGGGATGAATGGATGCATCAGTATATGGAATAGTGTCAGAAAAGAAATTAACCAGGCACCTGCATTGGGGGTCACAAGCCCACCCTAGGTTTACTGATTGGCAAGAAGGACTCACAAGGACCCAGCATACATGGTCATCCTCAGGGCTCAGATTTGTTATGGCAACAGGATACAAAGTAAAATCAGCAAAGGGAAGTCCAGAGGAAACCAGGTGCAAGTTTCCAGGAGCCCTCTTAATTGCTCCAGCAACAAGCTGGGACAACACCTGTGAAATGGTGTCTACCCAGGAAGCTCATTAGAGGCTCGGTGCTCAGGTCTTTACTGAAGCTGGTCACGTAAGCGCCCTCTGCCTTGCATGAGGCATTCCAGACTCCTGAAAGGAAAGCAGGTGTTCAGCATAAACCATATTATTCAGGCAAACAGTTTAGGCATAGCTTGTCAGGGAATGGTGGAAACACTGCTGAGATCCAAGTTCACCGATGCCAGTCAAGAGCCAAACTTGCAAGCAAGTCTTTTTAAGGACTGCAGTCCCAGCCCTCCGCTGTGTTAACTCTTTTCTGCACCGTGCCGTGTACCAAGGGCCAGATCAAGGGCACTGGGGATGAGAATAGAAAGCAAAAAGATATGCTTGAGAATTTTAACAACTGTTTAGATATGAAAGGTGAAGAATATGAAACAGAATTTCTGGTTTTCAGAGATGTTTACAGGTTACCTCTTAGGAAGCCTTCCCTGAAACCCAAGTACAGCTTAGCTTTTCCCCATGGCACCCTCTTTCTTCCTTCTTCCCTCCGTTCCTTCATTTTCTTCTCTTCCCTTCCCTTCTTCCTCCCTTCCTCTCTTTCTCTTTCTTTCTTTTTCTTTCTTTCCTTCTCTTCTTTCTTTCTTCTTTCTTCTCTTTCTCTTTCTTTCTTCCTTCCTTCCCTCTTTCTTTTTTCTTTTCTTTCTCCTTCCTTCCTTCTTTCTTTCTATTTCTTTTTTTCCTAGAGACAGGGTCTCACTATGTTGCCCGGGCTGGCTGTGAACTTCTGGGCTCAAGTTATTCTTCCACCCCAGCCTCTCAAGTAGCTGGGATTACAAGCATGTACCACAACACCCAGCTCCCTTTATCTTTCTTAATGGTGCATATTACAATTGTAATTCACTAAACAGATATTCCCACAAATAGTTGAGTCTGGTCTCCCCAGCTAGACCATAAACTTCATAAAGTTTTTCTCAGCACATAGGCAACTTTCTTACCAGAATAACTACTCAACAAACATTTACTGAACGAATTAATGAATGCATGAGAGTATCAGGTAGAGGCTTGAGGCAAGAACCTGATTTGAGTCTGAGGTCCAGGCCAGGTGCCTATGTGCAGATGCAGGCCAGCCTGTTGACCTGCAGCAGGTGTGTGCACAGCTTAGGCTCGAACAGAGCCCAGAGTGGATCTCAGAGATCAGTCTTCCAGTGCTTTAGTTGTCATGACCCTCACCACAGGGGCCACCTCTTTGGTAGTTGATTAAAATAATGCATGTATCTCTAAGTGTTCCTTTTGTAAACCTTCTTCAGCATTCATTCTGCAAATATTTATTGGGGCCCTACTGGATTCCCAGTTTGGTACTGCCTTTTGGAGTTGATGAAATGAATTCATAGACATGGTTCCAGCTTTAGGGACTGGAAGCACCATGAGTGAACTGGACAAGCTAACCAATCCAAATAACACAGGGCCATATAACAGATGCATGTGCAGGTACCTGTCACAAAATTGGTGCTCAAGACGTAGTCGATGAATGCTTTTGAATGAAGGTGTAACCTTGGGTAAAGCAGATGTTTTATAGGTTGGTGAGGAAAAGAAGCCTGCAAAGGAGGTTGAGAAAGAGCAGAGAGGTGGCAGAAAAACCAGGTGGCAGGAGGGCAATTCAAAGATCAACAGTGGGCAAGCCTGAGAGGCAAGGCGGTCAGGAATGTCAGGTGCTTTTGTGAGGCATGAGAGATAAGCACCAAAGAGCAAGCATTGACTTAGCAATCTCCAGAGCATCAGTGATCATGGGAAGAGCACATAGAGCTTGTGTTGGGGGCAGAAGCCAGTCTGTGGGGGTTGAGGAAGGAATGGGAAGTAAAGGACTTAAAGAGAGCTCATGGAACGCCTCCTCAAGAACCTTGGCTTTGAATGCAAGGAAAGAGAGAGAAACACAGTTTGAGGATTTGTCAGGTAAAGGTGGAAGGGGTCAACCCTGAGTAAGAGACATCTTCGTGTGGTTAATTACATGCTCAGGGAAGACTTGTGGAGAGGAGAACTGAAGATGGAGCTGAAAGTATGCGCTGGAAAGAGACATCAAAGAAAGCTGGGGCACATTCACAGCAAGTAGCCTTCAGCAGGAGAGACAGTGTCTCCACTGAAGACAGCAGCAAGGGCTGGTGGGCATGAATTTAAGTATTTAGGTGGGAGGAAAGAGAAAGGGTCCCCATCTGACTGGCGAGGAAAAAGAAGGCTAGATGAGAGAGGGGTTGTAAAGGTTAGATTTGGGTTGGGGTGAGTGGGGCAGAGGGTGGTGATGGTCATTGTTTCTTTCAGTGTAAAGAATGGAAGAGACAGAGTTAATAAGAAAGTCACCAACAATGTGGCAAGCACTTTGAAAAAAGGAGTTGAAGCATTTGCTGCTTAGATATTCTTTAGAGTAAGCAGGAGTAATACCATGTCTATGTACTCTGGAGTCAGACCTGAAGTTCAGTTTCAACATCTATCTTAAAAACAACTTTAGGTTACACTGTATAACATGGCCCCTTTTGTAGGTTAAAATAAATTGCATATTGTCAATTTTGTGTGGCTCTATCTCTATAATACTTATCTCAGAAGCTATGGTGAGGATTAAATAAAACAATACACCTGAAACTACATTACTTTCCCTTTCAATGGATCTTCAGTTAATACTGGGGCTTCTGGGTTTCCACCAGCCCATTCTGGCAGAGGAGGAAAAGAGTCAGTGGTTCTCAGATACCTTCCAGCAAAGAAAGGGTAAATATATGCACACTCGAGACCAGCTTTTCCTCTTCCTCATTGAGAAAAACCAAGAGAAGAGGTGCTGAGGGCACAGTTTCAATTTATGTGGATTTGGCGGGGAGAGTTTATACCAAAACACACAGAATCAAGAAGTGAATTTGTTTTTGTTTTACAGACAGAGTCTTGCTCTGTCATCCAGGCTGGAGTGCCGTCATAGCTCACTGCAGCCTCGACCCCCTGTGCACAAATGATCCTCCCACCTCAGCCTTCCAAGTAGCTGTGACTATAGCTGTGCACCACCATGCTTAGCTAATTTTTTATTTTTACTTTTATAGAGATGGGTGTCACTATGCTGCACAGGCTGGTCTTGAACTCCTGGCATCAAGTGATTCTTCCTCCTCAGCCTCCCAAAGTGTTGGAATTATACAGGCGTGAGCCACTGCCCCTGGCCTTGTTGCTTTGGAAGAAAGAATATAGCCATTGTTTAAGAGCCTTGACTCAAGCCAAATAGATCTTACTCTTCTCCATCTTCATCTCAGTTTTGTCATCTTTCTGGTGTGATGCTACCTGTTTCATGAGGCTGTTGTGAGGATTAAAGAGTTTTGCAAAGCATTTTTGGTAGTGACTGTTTGTACAGTGAGCACTTATATACAGTACCTCTTGACTGTGGCTACTGTTGACTTTTGTTTAGGCAAAGTGGCACTGAGGTCAGACAGATTGAGGAAGACAACCTCTTTATGTCCTTCTAACAACCCTATGTGATTCCCAAAGTGGCCGTTACTTCTAAGGTGGGTAGAAGTTGGTGGTCACAAGACTAAACTCTATTACTTTATTATTAGATGTAGTTGCATGTAGTTGTTCCTTTCTTGAGACATTAGGAAAAAATGTTTAAGAAATGTAGTATGTCATCACTGATATCTCTTCCAGGACATGGTGGGATAGGTGTAGAAGGCTCAAATGGACAACGCAAATTGTAGCTCCGCTTCTTCCTGAAATAATACTGTAGATCCCAAAAAGATAGACACATTATACTTTTGAAAAATCCTCTAAGTAAAGGCACTCTACAATAGTCTATGAAAATGTAATATGGGACACACTATAGTTTTTATATCATCCTTTTACATAAAATTGTTCCTTTCCTATACGTAAAAAAGAATACAGTCGTCCCCACTTATCCTTGGTTTCACTTTCCATGGTTTTAGTTGCTCGTGGTCAAGTGCGGTCACTACAAGACATCACTAGTCTTGTAAAATAAGGGTGACTTGGCCCGGTGCGGTGGCTCATGCCTGTAATCCCAGCACTTTGGGAGGCCAATGTGGGCGGATCATGAGGTCAGGAGTTCGAGACCATCCTGGCCAACATGGTGAAACCCCGTCTCTACTAAAAATACAAAAATTAGCCAGGTGTGGTGGCACATGTCTGTAGTCCCAACTACTCAGGAGGCTGAGGCAGGAGAATCGCTTGAACCCAGGAGGCAGAGGTTGCAGTGAGCCGAGATCGTGCCCCTGCACTCCAGCCTGGCAACAGAGCGAGACTCCATCATAAAATAAAATAATAAAATAAATAAAATTAATAAAATAAAATTAAATTAAATTAAAATAAAAATAAAATAAATAAAATAAAATAAAATAAATATAAAAATAAGGGTGACTTGAACACAAGTACTGAGATACTGCAACTGTCTATCTGATAGCAGATCTGGCTACTAAGTGACTAATGGGCAGGTAGTGTATACAGCATGGATATGCCGGACAAAGGGGTGATTCACATCCTGGGCAAGATGGCAGAGATCTTCTCGCACTACTCAGAACAGAGCACAATTTTAAACCTATGAGCTGTTTCTGGAATTTTCCATTTACATCACAATGCCTACGTTATTTATCTCATCTCATTTCATCTCATCACATAGGCATTTAATCATCTCGCATCATCACATGGAAGAAGGGTGAGTACAGTACAATTAGATATTTTGAGAGAGAGAATATATTCACATAAATTTTATTATACGATATTGTTATATTTGTTCTATTTTACTATTAGTTCTTGTTAATCTCTTTCTGTGCCTAGTGAATAAATTAAACTTTATTATAGGTAGGTATGTATGGGGGGAAAAAAACATAGTATTTGTAGGATTCGGTACTGGCCAGTTTCACCCATCCACTGGGGGGTCTTGGAACATATCCCCGTAGATAAGGGGGTCTACCGTGGTGGAATAATACCCTCTGATCTGCTTCTCCCCATTCTTTCTAGAAGCTCAGGCTTTGGTAAATCACACAAAAGTTCAGAAATGGCAGATGAACACTCAGGGGGATGCTCATAATAAAAATTCGGCAATGGAAACTATGCGATGTATTGTCTTACTCACCCCTCCTTTGTATATCTCGAAGTCAGGTTCAAGGCAAGCTACGGAACCTCCTTGCTTCATCTAAAAAATAAAAAGAGGCTGACCCTGTTTATCTCACAGGCCTACCCTGGTAAATTTTGCCCAAATGAAATTTGATTTAAGCCTCAAGTTGCCAAGGAGTCACCATTCCCCTGGGTTGGCAAAAGGGTTTACTTATAGAATCCTTGATGAGTGTGCTTGAAAATTTCAAAGAAGAATGACAAGGGTCATGGCAGCTATTAATTGGACTAGATTAAATTTATCACTAGGCATTTTCCACAGGGTATCAATTTAATTATGGAGCGACCATGTGGTGGAACAAAGATCATTTTTCAAAGCAGTCACTAAGGATGGGCCCTGCAGAATGACAGTCAGCCTCTTCTTGTTTGACATGCGGATGGTGACCTCCCTGGCATTTTTATTGGGTAATATATTACCATAAGAAGGTCTATGATAGGTGAAAAAGTAAAACTTGGGATAATTAGGGAGTTTTATAAGCTAATGAGTCATGTCCTTTCAATAGCTTCTTGGAATGTTCAGTATGGCTCCAGCTCTAGATGGTGTATGTGGAGACCCGGGCCCTAGACCCTGCCCCTCACAGGTCCTGCATGGTGAACAACTCACCTTTCTCCCCGTTTTTTAAAACTTTATTAAGGGTTAATTGGTATACAAAAAGTTTCACATATTTCGTACATACTTCTTGATGAGTTTGGATATATACATACATCTGTATGTAGACATCACCACAATCAAGGTACTAAACATGTCCACCACCTCCAAAAATTTCCTTGTGTTCTTTTGCACGTTTTGTTTTATGCTAAGAACACTTAGCCTGAGATCTGTCCTCCTAACAGTGGCTTCACATTGCCTTTTCAGAGAAATTCCAAGCTACTTCACAGAGGCCTCCTGGTCTACTCAGCTCACCATGTTAGCTTATCTTTGGAGAACTCTCCTCAGCTCACATCAGAGTTCTGCCCATCGGACCACTTGCTAAGTCCTCTCTACCTCCCACACCTCTGCCCATGTTAAGCCTTTTGCCTAAAATACTCCTCTGGCTCCTTCTGTATGCCCTTAGCCCTAACTCTTTTGCTTAGATAACACCTACTCATCCTAGGATCTTTTCCTCAAGGCAGCCAGCCCTCCTCACTCATGCCATCCACCGAGAGCACCCAAAGTGCCTTACTGACATATCACTTATTTCACTGTATTGTAATTATCCTTTGTCCCCCATTAGATGCAGCAAAGCGTGCATCTCTCTTCTTCACCACTGTCTCCCCCTCTGCCTGGTAGATGGTAGCCCCTTGGTAAATATTTATTAAATGAAAGAAGGAAGATCATCAAAAACTAAGCTCATGCTACTAGAAGGCAGAGTAAAGAGAGGATTACAACCTAGGACATGGTTCTGAGTGCCTGTAAGGGGTGTAGGAGGACATCAACATGACATCGCACTTAACACTTCTGTTCTTGCAGAATTCATTTAAAGCAGGAACTGTTTGCAGGGAGAATAATAAATAAAGCTTACGAAAAAAAAAAAGATGTTTAGACCATGGAACTAATCAGTGGACTCTTGGACCCTTTGCACTAAAGGTTGGCTTCCCCGGGCTCTGGTGAGATGCTGTTTGTGAACAAGAAAGGAGCTCATGCCCACAGCCCTGAGCAGCTGGGAGACTAGGAATAGAGCCGCTTTGTCCACTGTGGTGGAGAGGGCTGCTGCAGTGAATGACTGAGACCTCTGGAAAGGGTTTCGGGGTGCAAAGCAACCTGTTGGAATTAGACATGATGCTTGCTCAAAAAAAGGAGTTTCATTTTCATTAAATGGAAATATTTACTGCCCAGGGGCATTTGGTGAAAAACAGTTTGGTCTTGGGAAGTGGGGTCAGGCTCTGTGCCTTTGATAAAACTCATGCCAGCCTCAAAAAAAAAAAGCATGATGTGTCACTATATGGGACCGTATGGTTGGAGGTCTTACAAATCCGATGGGGCCAGTGTATTAAATATGGCCCTTTTCCCATAGAGCTGGTCATCATGATGTTTACCATGTTTCAGATTCAAGATCTCTGATCTCACCAGGGTCACATGGCCAAATATGTAACTCTCATTAAAAGACTGAGTTATATATTCAGTATGGGGAAATCTCTATTCACTCTAGTGAACTGTGACGTATTTGATTTATCATTTTTAATTATATATATTTAAAGTGTACAACATGATGTTTTGATATGCATATACATAGTGAAATGATTATTACAGTCAAGCAAATTAACATATCCATCACCTCACTCAGTTATCTTTTCTTATGGTCAGAGCACCTAAAATCTACTTTCTTAGAACCTGTTCAGTATAGGCACAATATTATTAACTGTCATCCTCATACTGTACTTTAGACCTCTAGATTTCTTCATCCTATCTAACTGCAACTCTGTACCCTTTAAGCCACGTCCCCACTCTTTGTACCCTTTGTCCCTACTCTCCTTGACTCGACCTCTGGGAACCACTGTTCTCTCTGCTTCTATGAGTTTGACTCTTTTCTTTTCTTTTCTTTTTTTTTTGAGATAAAGTCTCACTCTTGTGGCCCAGGCTGGAGTGCAGTGGCGTGATCTTGGCTCATTGCAATCTCCGCCTTCCAGGTTCAAGCGATTCTCCTGCCTCAGCCTCCCAAGTAGCTGGGATTATAGGTGCACACCATCATGCCCAGCTAATTTTTTGTACTTTTAGTAGAGACGGGGATTCACCGAATTGGCCAGGCTGGTCTGAACTCCTGACCTCAGGTGATCCACCTGCCTCGGCCATCCCTCAGACTGCTGGGATTACAGACATGAGCCACCACGCCCAGCCGAGTTTGACTCTTTTTGATTCCATGTATAAGTGACAACATCTGGTATTTGCTGTTCTGTGCCTGGCTTATTTCACTTAGCACAATGTCCTCCAGGTATATCCATGTTGACATGGATGGCAGGACTTCCTTCTTTTATATGGTGAATGATATTCCATCATGTATATATGACACAATTTCTTTATCCATTCATCATGTATTGATAAACATTTAGGTTTATTCCATATCTTGGCTATTGTAAATGATGTTGCAATGAACATGGGGGTTGCAGACATTGCTATGAGTTGCTGACTTCATTTCCTTTAGGATAAATACCCAGAAGTGGGATGGCTGGGTCATATGATGGAGGGATCTCTTGTTTACAAGGGTCACAGGGTAACTTGAGCAGTGCCCCTAGGGATATAGGAATGGCTTAGCAGCTCAGTCTAAGGTAGCCAAGAGAGCACAAGAAAGAAGGTGTCCCACTGCCTTCCACTGCGCAGTGAAGGATGAATGTTGGTACTCCAGGGAAAGAGATTCTGAAAAGTGAGACGGGGTGTAGCAGGGGAGATGGCACCACGCAGTGTGAAGCACATGCCCATTCTTGAATGAAGCTATAAGCTTCCTGTGTACTAAATACCTCTCCCAGTGCTTCTCAGTTCTAACACCCTGCACAGGAAACACAGAGATGCTCCATAGTTGCCTGTTGAGTGTCGGTGCTCTTGGGATGTGCAGGGCTGACTGCAGGGTGTCCTCAGTTTCCACAGGTAGGTGCACGATGCAGTTGTAAATGCAAGGGGATTAGGGAACATCTCTAAAGCCGCTAATAAACACACAACTCCTTCAAAGAAAAGGTCCTTCATAACTTCTCATGATGGAATGGTGGTTCCATTTGGTAATGCTTTGCAGCATATTATTTCTACCTCTGACTGATGGCTTTCGTCATTGAATCCTCCAGCCATGTGTGTCTTTGCTGTTTGTTTTTAGGTGAGTATTTATGGTCTATGGGTTGTTCAGACATATATTTTTATTTAGAAGTGAAATTAGCATCTGCTAGGCAACTATTTTAAATCTTGTAATTCTTGTAGCAGTTAAACATAGATTTTTTTCTTTCACGAGTTTCTGATTCACTTAATAAATATCTACTAAGATACTTTGCTAGACTGTGGGGATACAGAGATGAATAAATCAGGGGCCCCTTTCTCATGCACTTAGAGTCTAGTGGATGAGACTCATGTGAAAACAAATAAATATCATGCGGGGTGATAAGTGTAAGGATAGAGAGGTGTCCAATAGACAGTATGATGAAGTTGCGCAGAGAACAGAGATGGTCAGCCAAGAGGACAAGGAATACGTGGTGTGGGAGCAGGGAGAGGAGTGTGCCAGCTGTAAGAAATAGCATGTGTAGTGCTGTGTCATTCTCTTGATAATAATCATCTTCTCCGCAGCACTGATCTTTCTGTGTGATATTCACTGTGTTCTTTTTGAACAATTGTAGTATCCTCCAGGTTAACAAAGGAAATATTAAACAGCACCAGGCTCAGGACTAACTTTCATCACAGCAGCCCTGAGGGTTTTCACTGTATCCTGAGGAAATTCCTTGGAACCTCAGGGTGACACCAGTTTTGATGTTTTTACTGCACTGTCCCGCTGTGAGAGGTACTGCATTATAATAGACTCTTCTAGTACTTTCAGGAACAAAATCCACCTTGGATGTCATCCTAGTCTCATATTGAAGTGAGTTTTGACCTAACTGGATCATGCTATTGGGGGAAGCTCTGGAGTATTTTGAATTTAACTAGTCATCCAACACAGTCTTCAGATCTTTAGTATATCTGCTTCTTTTTTTCTGCTTGATCAGTTTCTGAAAAAACTATTTTAATATCCATCTTCGGTTAGGAATCTTTTTTCTCCCTGTGGTTCAGTCTATTGCTTCTCTTCCTTTTCTGAGGCTGAGTTGTTAGAGACATGCAGTCAGCACTCCATATCCATGAGCCGTGGACTCCAACAACCACAGATCAAAAATATTCGGGAAAAAAAGGATGGTTGTCTCTATATTGAACATGTATAGACTTTTTTTTCTTGTCATTATTCCCTAAACAATACAGTACAACATTTAGACTCTATTAGGTATTATAAGTAATCTAGAGATTATTTACAGTATACAGAAGATATGCATGGGTTATATGCAAATACTACACCATTTTATACCAGGGGCTAGAGCATCTGTGATTTTGGTATCCTCAGTGGGTCCTGGAACCAATCCCCCAGGAATACCATGGGACAAGTGTATATGTTTATGACGATCATATCATCTTTCTCTTTTTTCCTTTATCATGTATACTGTCCTTTTTTTGTATTTACGATCATTGTATCTTGTCACCTATTAAGATTATACCCCAGCTTTCTAACTGTATTTGCATGCGGTATCTTTTTCAACTTTTAACTTCAACCTTTTTACATCATTTTTGTTTTCATTGAGCCTCTTTATAAACAACATGTAGGTGGATCTTTTTTTCTTCTTTTTGATCTGGTAATTTCTAGAGGTTTAAAATTTAATCATTTTAATTACTGGTGGCAACTGTAATTTTATAACTGGTTTCTGCAATTTTGTTTTCTATTTTTCATTTAATGTATTTTTTGTCTCTCCTGAATTCCACTGCATAAATTTTCTTCATATTCTTCTGAAAGAATAATATAACTATCACTAAACTTAGAATCTCTATTCATTCTTTAAACTTATCAGTATCTATCTCTCTCACCTCACAAGACAAATATTTTAGCATGTTCTGACATCCTTTCAGTCTCTCCTATCCAGCTTCATTTCCATGATATTACTATTGCCCAATTTTTAGTTTTTAATTTTTATGGATACACTCTCTTTTCTTTGAGCCTAGCCACCATTTTTTAATCTAAAATAAAAGTTACCAAGATATTTGCTTTTTTTTTTTTTTTTTTTTTTTTGGAGACGGAGTTTCGCGCTTGTTGCCCAGGCTGGAATAATGCAATGGCGTGATCTCTGCTCACTGCAACCTCCACCTTCTGGATTCAAGTGATTCTCCTGCCTCAGCCTCCCGAGTAGCTGGAATTACAGGCATGTGCCACCACACCCGGCTAATTTTGTATTTTTAGTAGAAACGGGGTTTCTGCATGTTTGTCAGGCTGGTCTCCAGCTCGCGACCTCAGGTGATCCACCCGCCTCGGCCTCCCAAAGTGCTGGGATTACAGGCGTGAGCCACTGTGCCCGGCCTCATCTTTCTTTCCATATGTCTTTCAGTATCAATCTGATTTTTCTGCTCTTTTTAATGAAGACATTTTTCTATGTGTTTTGGTGTCTTAGTGTGAAAAAACTGAGATCTTGTGGATGAGAGGTTTGCTTCAGATTCAGGTGACAATTTAGCTGAGTATAAAATTATAGGTTCAAAGATATTTGAAAATCTTACTTCACAGTCTTTTTTTACACCCAGTGCTGCTACTGTGACTTCTGATATCATTTCATTCTAGTTCCTTGGTGAGTAATCTGCTTCCTTTCTAAAGAGACTTTAGAATTTTCACTTTGTCTTTAATGTTGGTAAGTTTTACAGTGTTAAAGGATGGAGTTACCTTATCTCTCTTATTTGACACCCTTTAATTCTGGGAAATTACATAGTTTGCCCTTTCTATTTTCTTTTTTTTTTTTTGTCCTGTTGGAAATCATAGTATCAAATATTGGTAATTCTTCTCTCTCTCACATCTCTTAGCTTTTCTTTTATATTTTCTGCATCCAACTTGCTGTTTATCCAATTTACTGTGTTTTTTGTTTTACCTGTTATTGTATCCATATGTAATATTTGTACATAATTCTTTATGTTTCATATTGCTGCTTCATATTTATCTTTTTAAGTAGAGTTATACTTATTTTAAATCTTTTTGTGCTTCTGTTGTAATATCTCTGCTTTGGATGGTTCCGTTTTTTGTCTTTCATTTATAGTGTGTGTACTCCTCAGTTGTGAAGTTATTTTGACCTGTAAGCTCATGTTTCTTTGGGAGAATCGGTTACTCTGGTAATTTTTTTGGATAAAGGGCCAAAAGTCAGCTTAGTACCGGAGAATTTCAGGTTCAGGTTGAGGAATAAACTCTGAGGGCAGCCAGGAGCCTGTGCATCATAGACCCACTCTTGGTCCCTACCACTCTCCTGCTCAGGTTTTTACTTTCAGATCCTTAGAGGGGTGGTTTTCAAGCTTCATTGTGAATCTGAATCACCGGAGAGCTTATTACAGTACAGAGTGCTGGGTCCCACCCCCAGAGTCTCTTGCGTGACTTGTTCAGGATGGACCTGGTGACTGGCATCTCTAACAAGTCCACCGGTGATGCAGATGCTGCTGGTCTTGGGACCACATTTTGAGAAGTGCTGCCTTAGGGAGTGTCACAGTGGGAGGAGTCAGGTTCCCTGAACTGTAACTCACTGATTATAACGGCAAGAAGGGGAGAGAAAGAGAGAGTGATTGTCCAAGGAGGGGCTGATCAGCACTCACTGATGTTCAAAGATTCACCCCGGCAAAGTTTGGCACTGCCAACTTATCCCTTCCTGTACACCTGGGGCTGGGCTCTTCCTGCAGACCTCCAGGTGGAAGGTATCTGCCTAAGACATGAAGGGAAAAGGCAAGAGCAGGGAGAGCTTTCCTCTGACCTCCTTCACTTTGTCTACAGCTGTCTTCTTGATGCTCATCCACATGCACTCAAGATGGACTTCAGACTTTTCAGCCATTTCTCACTGCTTTGTTTTCATTTTCATTTTTTCACTTCTTTACCTTCATTCTTCCAGAGCTGTTTTGCAGGGAAGGAGCAACAGTCTATGCTAGCTCACTAGCTTGAACTCTGAAGCTGTCATTATGAAACCTTGTTCAACAGTTTCCTCTTGATGTTAAACTAGAGACAGAAAATCCATACCTCAAAAGGACAGGAAGAGAACGGCATAGCACATCTAGAGAGGCAGAGAGAGCCGCGTCATGCTGGGCCCTGTAGGATAGGACAGAATTTTTACAACAGTGTATCAGGAAACACTGATGATTTATTTAGAAAAGAGACATCACTCGATTTACATTTTAAGATCACTCTGGCTGCTTTACAAAGTATAGATGGTGGTTTGACAAAAATGAAAGCAGGGAGACCAGTTATAAATTATCTAAGCAGATGATTTGAACTAAGATGGTGGCAATGGAGATGGGGAGAAGTGAATGGATTAAAGATATATCTTGGAGATAGATATAATAGAATGTGCTGATGAACTGGATATGAGGGAAGAGGAAAAAAAGGAAGTTGACTCCTAGTTTTTTAGCTTGAGCAACTGGATGGAGACTGGTGCCGTTTCCTGTGATAGGAAAACATGTAGGAGCATGAGGTGGGGGCAGAGGATGGAATGGGAGCAGAGATTAATGGTTCTATTTAGTATATGTGAAGTTTAAGACTTACTCATCCAAGTGGAGATGTCAAAACAGTGGTTGGCTCTACTGGAGCACACAGGAGAGTGCAGTTGGGAACACACATGTAGGAGTCATTGGCACATAAATGAATGAAACCAATGAAGGAACCTGTGTGGATGGAAAAGGGGAGAACCGAGTCCTGACACAGGGTTCCCTCTCTGCTGTTTGAGTGAAGATGGAACATTACAGTGCCCCTTGGGGACATAAAATACCCGTGGGGGACATTGTGAACAGGATTTCAACATGAGGTAGGAAATTAGACAAAGTGACTTCCCAGTCCTGAGCTTCTAAATTTCTTTCTTCCCAGAGTCCAATCTGGATGCTTAGTCTTTCTCACAGTGCTCACATTTTTAGTTATTATGAGTCACTAAAGACTTAGTAATGGTTTTAGAGCATGGTGGTGTGCCTGCTGACTGGGGATATTCCAAGTGGCTGTGATACTGTAACTATGACATTTAGATGAATGGCTTCAACGTAGTCCTGTGGTCTCCAGAATACCCTAACAGCCGTACTCCTATCCATCATTTCATCCCTGATGGCTTCCTCCATGAACAAAAGAGCAGCATCCCTAATCCTATGAATTCTCGGACATCCATTTCATGTGCTCTTTTCTTCCTGCCCTTAAAAAACGCCCTGAGAGCTGTGTTTTCATGTTTGATATTTTCAAAGGAATATAAGCTGCCTTAGATCACTGGCCAAATCCTGTGGAATCAGGAGCATGCTTTTCTTGTGAATACATATTACTTTTAATTTTTCTATTGGAAGTCAGTTCAATAGAGAGAAACATGACAAAAATGTAAATAAGAAAATGCTTTGCCATTCAAAATGTATTGTAACTGCCCAGAACAGTCCAATCTCAGGCCAACCCAATGGTACCTGGAAACCAGATCCTTGCAGCAGGGCTGGTGATGAATGTGCTACAGGATGCATTTTGTGCTTTCTCCAGAGAGGTTTCTTATGTTGATCCTTTGCCATAGAAAGGTGCAAATCACCGGTGATTCCCACACATCCTTATCCCATGGACTTTGGCTCCAACCAGCAAGCAAAGCTGCCTTCTGAGAATTTTTGCTCATCCAATCCTAATACTCAAAATGAAAACTTCTAGGAAACTAGATTTATCCTGTAAAGGTTCAGCTAATTGTCTGCATTTAAATTTTGCTCAAATGGAAGGGGTAATTCTCTACACTTGCTGAGGCAGAATATGTATGAATGTAAACTCACTGTAAATAAAGCAACCAATTTTCTTTGAGCTTCTTAAGGAGAAGCCTAATTTGGTGACCCAAATTTTGAGGAAGAGTGTTGTTGGTTTGAAGACCTCAGAGTAGGAAGGCCTGGTGACTGTGTCTTTCTCTGGGCTTTTTTATTTCCAGCCAATGCTATACCATCATCTTATACATTTTTGTCAGGTCTGTGTGTCTGTACCTTTTCTAATTCTGTGCTAAGTATACTTAAGTAATCTCTATGTAATGCTAAGATTTTTAAAAAATGCTTGTTCCTTTTACTCTTCATCGCTTATCTTACCTCTCATATCTTATCTCATTGGATAAGCTCATCAAAATAGATTCCGTGTCCGCCGTACTACAGTCTACCTCTGGCTGCCAAAAGGTTAGACAGGTATGGAGAGGATTCTAGGAAGATGGTAGCAGAGGCAGTGTCATTCTTCCATTCTGTCTATATTCCCACATTAAAATAAAGCAACTGAATAGCAAAGACAAAAGCCCAGGAACATTTGTAACAAAACTCAATGAAAATATATTCCCGGCACCCCAGAATACAGACCACCAACAAGCTACAGGGCCTGCCTGGTGTCTGTAGGGGAAAGAAGCAATGATGGACCCAGTGTTGGCAGTGACTGAGGGAACTGAGAACAAAAGGACCCCAAATTGCTATCAGGAATTCCCAGGAAAGAACAGAGTACTTTAAGAAGCACGCTAAAACTGGATGGGGTTCTGCTGACTCCAATACCAGGTCAGTGTAAGAGGCTCAGGGCAAGAGGGACTGAAGGATCCAGAGCCTTCGAGCCCTATGGACACTAGAAACTGGCCCAGCAGAGCTCTCTCCTGGGATGGGGCCCACACTGAGGAGGGGCTGCTGGGATGAGGTCAGAATTGAGCAGGATGGGAACAAACAGAGAGGAAGAAAAAATAAATTCCAGACCAAAGCCAGGGAGGGAGATAGAGCCAGGAAATCCCAGAAAGCATGCTGCCATTTACATAAACTATTAGAAAAAAAAACAGAAGAGGAAGCGCAGTGGAGCTAGCATGACTTTCCTGAGCTCCACCTCATTCAAAAAGTTTAGAAAAATCAATTTCACAGGAAAATGACCATGAGAAAAATATTAAAGTCAAATCCCAAGCAAAGTTATTATAAGAAAAAGGAACCCAAGGGGCAGAATAAAAACTCTACACAGTGAAAGCGTGACGGAAAAATGTACCCACAAATTGAACAAAACTGAAACCTGGCATTTCAAAATGGTAGAAAATTATATAAGATGTGAAAAAAAACCATAAACCAGAATTAGCAAAACTCAGAAATGAGGAAAGAATTCAAAATAAAAGAAAAAGTCATTTCAAAAATTAAGATTAAACTAGAAGAAACTCAAGAGCATATAAACGTAGTGTCGTGCCTTAAGAGAAATGAAAGGTAAAAAGGATTCTAAAAGTTGAAAGAAATGAAATGATTTTTACAAAGTGAGAGAAACTGACAAATATTGAAGATGGGCAAAAAGATCAAACATACAGCTCGTAGTAGTTCCTTACAGGATTAAAAACCCCACAAAATCCAAAGCAATGGAACAAAAAAAATACTGAAAACTACAAGAAAACTTTCCAGAAATAAAGAAAAATTGAAACTGCATATTTAAAGAGCATTTTATACCTTAAGGAATTTCTATTTGCCATATGGCTGATCGTTTTGCCCACCTTCAGTATTTGTCACAGTCCCTCACATTTTTTTATCATTTCATTTCATTTTAACTTTTAGAATATCTGAGAGTAATAACCCCCAAATGACCAACACCCAGATATTTTCTTGTAAAGTTATGGGAGTTTAGAGAAAAGAAAAAAATGTATTTGAGCACATGAAAAAAAAAAAGAGTATATGATTTTTTTAAATGAAAGAAAAAAGATAATCAATTTTTTGACAGCAGTGCTAAAAGAAAATGGAGTAACATTATTATTATTATTATTATTATTATTATTATTATTATTATACTTTAAGTTCTGGGATACATGTGCAGAACATGCAGGTTTGTTACATAGGTATACACGTGCCATGGTGGTTTGCTGCACTCATCAACCCGTCATCTACATTAGGTATTTCTCCTAATGCTATCTCTCCCCTAGCCTCCCACCCACTGACAGGCCCCAGTGTGTGACGCTCCCCTCCCTGTGTCCATGTGTTCTCACTGTTCAGCTCCCACTTATGAGTGAGAACATGTGGTGTTTGGTTTTCTGTTCCTGTGTTAGTTTGCTGAGAATGATGGTTTCCAGCTTCATCCATGTCCCTGCAAAGGACATGAACTCATCCTTTTTTATGACTGCATAGTATTCCATGGTGTATATGTGCCACATTTTCTTTATCTAGTCTGTCATTGATGGGCATTTGGGTTGGTTCCAAGCCTTTGCTATTGTGAATAGTGCTGCAGTAAACATACGTGTGCATGTGTCTTTATAGTAGAATGATTTATAATCCTTTGGGTATACACCAGTAACGGAATTGCTGAATCAAATGGTATTTCTGGTTCTAGATCCTTGAAAAATTGCCACACTGTCTTCCACAATAGTTGAACTAATTTACACTCCCACCAACAGTGTAAAAGCGTTCCTATTTATCCACATCCTCTCCAGCATCTGTTGCTTCCTGACTTTTTAATGATCCCCATTCTAACTGGCATGAGATGGCATCTCATTGTGGTTTTGATTTGCATTTCTCTGATGACCAGTGATGATGAGCTTTTTTTCATATGTATGTTGGCAACATAAAATTTCATGTTTGTTGGTCTTCTTTTGAGAAGAGTCTGTTTAACTTGCTCAAGTAAAGGAAGTGTCATCCTAGGATTTTATATCAAGTCTAAAGGACATCCACTCTTATCAACATGCAAAAACTCAAGGAATATTGTTCTCATGAACACTTCCTAAAGAATCTTCTGGAAACCAAGTTTCAGACAATCACATGACTAGAGAGACCCTAACAGTAAGAACTGCTGTGGAGCATTACAGTAAGTGGAGCAGGCTCAGAGAGTATAATGTATCTGTGCTCTCACAATGTAGATACAGCCCAGTGATAAAAATGGAGGAACAGGTGGCTCGTGCCTATAATTCCAGCACTTAGGGAGGCCAAGTTGGGAGGACTGTTTGAGGCCAGGAGTTCGAGGCCAGGAGTTCAAGGCCAGCCTGGGCAACATAGCAAGACTCTCATCTCTACAAAAAATAATAAAATAAAATACAAATGGGGGAAGAACAAGGAAAGCACATACCAAAATGTGTTAATGCTTTCAGTTATCATGTAGCTGGTAGTATTATGGGTGTTATTCAGAGGCTCTTGAGTAATGTAACATAAAACAAATGAGCAATTATGATATATTGTATTTTAATTCTATTTTCCTGGTGTCTTTGAAAACTCACATTCTGGGTGGGCACAGTGGCTCACACCTGTAATCCCAGGATTTTGGGAGGCAGAGGTGGGCAGATCACTTGACCCTAGGAATTTGATACCAGCCATGGGCAATATGGCAAAACCCCATCTCCACTAAAAATACAAAAACTAGCTGGGTGGGGGCCGGGCACGGTGGCTCATGCCTGTAATCCCAGCACTTTGGGAGGCCAAGGTGGGTGGATCACGAGGTCGGGAGATCGAGACCATCCTGGCAAACATGGTGAAACCCCGTCTCTACTAAAAATACAAAAAATTAGCCGGGCGTGGTGGCAGGCACCTGTAGTCCCAGCTACTCGGGAGGCTGAGGCAGGAGAATGGCGTGAACCCAGGAGGCGGAGCTTGCAGTGAGCCGAGATCACGCCACTGCACTCCAGCCTGGGCAACAGAGCAAGACTCCGTCTCAAAAAAAGAAAAAAAAAACTAGCTGGGTGGGGTGGTGTATGCCTGTAGTCCCAGCTACTTAGGAGGTTGAAGTGGGAGAAGTAAAGCAGAAAGTGACAAATGAGCTCAGGAAGTAGAAGCTGCAGTGAGCTGTGATTACGCCACAGCACTCCAGCCAGAGCGATAGAGTGAGACCCTGTCTCAAAAAATGAAAAGAAAACTCACATTCACGGGGCGCAAGAAAGGAGCTCAGATGTAATAGGGGATGTTAAGCACACACCCTAATGTCTTGGAATTGAATTGGAAATCTCAATATGAACTCATAAAATATTTTATGTATGTGTCCATCTATCTATTGGCATACAAATATTTCTTAGTTCAACTGCCAATCCAGTAGCAGTGAGCATGCCTCACTCACTAATAGAAACCAACCCTTCTTGGAGAAACAGTTGCTTCCAAGTCTAAGCCGGAAATGTGTAAGATGAGCCTGGGGTCTCTTATAGTACTAGAGAGCCAGGAAGTTATCAGAGACCACAGGGGTCAGGCAGGGGAGCACAAATTTGATGTCTGGCATTCTCCTTCCCCCAATAGTTTAAATAGTTAGCATAATTAAAATTTTAAAAATCAAATACGTGTCAGAATTCCTTACATTTACTTTTGATCAGCAAATGTTAATAATGTAGGCATGGGATGCCACCATAATCTTTTTAGTAGTTAGTATTTCTAAAGGTTTTAGTCCAGCTTCCTTCAGGCCTACCCAAGAGCCCTCCTTGATCCAGAATTTAGAGGCTCCTGCCTGATGTAATGACAAAAGAAATCCACCAGGGGGAGAGATCCGCAAGTATGTAAATCATCCATCTATATCCGGGGATGTTTGACTCCAGGACTCCAGGACCAAAATTCCAAGATGCTCAAGTCTCTTAGGCAAAATGATGTGTTATTTGTATATAACCTATGCACATCCTCCATATACCTGAAACCATCTCTAAATTACTTATAAGACCTAACACAATGTAAATGCTATGTAAATAGTTGTTATGCTGTGTTTTTTACTCGTATTGTTTTTTATTTTTTTATTTTTTTCAAATATTTTCAATATGTAGCTGGTTGAATCTGTGGATGCAAACTCGTGGATACAAAGGGCTGATAACATAGGGGCAGAATTGATTTCTCTGCTTTTGTTTCATTGTTTTAAGACAATTTTATTTGAGAGAGAAATATTACTTTGGCACAGATTGTCTAATAAAGGTTTCTACTGGGACTGGTTTCTTAGCCCCTTCTTTTAAAGGATGTTGATAAACTTCCCTGTCCTTCTAAGTGAAAACTGTTATTCACTTGATTATCATTATTATTATAATTATTATTTTTGAGAGACAAAGTCTTGCTGTGTTGCCCAGGTTGGAGTACAGTGGTGTAACCTCAGCTCACTGCAACTTCTGACTCCTGGGTTCAAGTGATTCTCTGCCTCAGTTTCTGAAATAGCTGGGACTACAGGCATGCCTTAAAAGATTTTATAATACCTACATTAAACTACAACAATTAAAATATTGTTAAAATAATGTTACTACCTAAATATACACAGTTTAATGGAAAGGAATAGAAAGTAAGGGATCCAATGACATATCAGAATTAAATGAATGCTAACAATTGCCTGAAAAATTATTGAGGAAAGGATATCAAATGTAGAAGCCATTAAAAATATACTGATAAATATATCTGTCTAAAAACTTGAACTTCTATTTGGTGAAGAATACCTTAAAGAAAATTAAAAGGTAAACAACAAATTGGAAAAATTATCTATAACATATACAATGAAAAGTTTCTACTTTTAATATATGAAAAGTTTTCAAAAATAAGACAAAGAACCACCCAATGAACACATTAAACGTATTTCAAGTTAACAATGTCATGGATAAAAAAAAAAAACAATGTCAAAGAAATAGAACAAAGGTGATAATTTTTTCCACATTGGATTGGAAAAGATTAAAAAGAACAATAATACTCGGAGTCTGTGAGAATGTGGTAAAGTTGAAAATCGTACACTATGGGTGCAATTACAAATTGGTACAACCTCTCTGGAAGATAATTTTGCGATATGGCTGCAGCCTTTGTAAAGTGCACACACTGTAATCCAGCAGTACCACTTCGAGAAATGTACCCGAAAGAGATCATCGAGTATGCGATATGGTGCACAAAAACGTTCGGGATTAAATACAGATAATGTTGGTGAGGATGAGGAGTCATTGTAACTGTCATGCATTGCTGATGGAAATGGAAAATGGTAAAGACACTTTGGGAAACAGTTGAGCAGTTCCTCAAAAAGTTACAGTTACTTAGAAAAAAGTTTAACTTAGAGTTAGGCTTGGGCCTTAGGTGTATATTCAACAGAAATGAAAACATATACCCACAAAACAATCTTGTATAGGAGTGTTCAGAGCAGCGTTATTCATCATAGCCAAAAAATAGAAATACCCCAGATCTCCATTAACTGATGAATAAACAAAATGTGATATATCCATACTTTTTATTAAGTAATAAAAAGATATGAAGTACCGATACATGCTACAACATGAATGAACCTTGAAAACATGATGATAAGTGAAAGAAGTCTGTCACAAAAGGGCACATGTTGTATAACACCATTTAAATGAGGTGTCCAGATTAGGTAAGCACATAGAGACAGCAAGTAGATTAGTGGTTGCCTAGGGTTGAGGAGGGTGGGAAATAGTGAATGCTAACAGGTACAGAGATTTTGGGAGGAGATGATAAAAATGTTATAAAATTTATTATGGCGGTGATTGTACAACTCCATAATTATGCCAAAAACCATTGAAGTGTGCACTTTAAGTGGATGAATTGTATGGTATGTATCTTATATCTCAGTAAAACTGTAATTTTTAAGATGTTCAGAATGATACTCTTACAATAGGGGAAAAATCTGTATGTTTTACCTCCTCCCTGCTACCACATAATCCAAGTCATCTTCATCTCATCCTTAGATTATTGCAATGACCTCTTACCTCGTTTTTCTTTTTTATATTCTCATCTCCTGCAGTCGACTTTCCACGCAGCAGTCGGAGTGACCCTTTTAAACATAAGCCAGATCACGCTGCTGCGCTGCTCAGAACCCTCCATGGACTCCTACCTCGTGCAATAGCCACTGGGCACTAGTGGCCTGGCGATTACCTCTCTGACATCATCTTCTACTTTGGTATATATTTAACATATTTCCATATTAGTAATTTAAAAAAAAAACAAAGAAGGAAAGGACCCAATTTTGTTGAGTTAATTTACATGAGGACGCAATTCTGAAAACAAGGTGCAAGCATGGTTGTTTTCTCTCGGGAAAGATTCTGCTTTCAACATCCGTGTCTTCACACGGCGCCTGAGCAAGGTGGCGGGGCCCATTTCCTTTGCACATTGTATTCTCCTTGTACTCTGGGTTTTTGAGTCATTAACCTCATTGGCTGGCACGTACAGTACATGCAAAGCTGCTGGTGGCTCACCTGCAGAAACTTGATGAAGCACTTAATTCTTAATTTTATATAGTTCTGCATTCAGGATTGATCATGACATTTCTTCAACAGAAATAACTCTGTTGAAAGGAGGAAAAACAGGAAAGTATTTCAGGAAGCATGTTGTTTGACTTTTTTTTTCTTTTGGTGCATACGTCAATATTTTGTGATTTTTCCATACCTCCCAATAAAATGGCCTCTGACACCTTGCAGGTGTATTGACACTTAACTTGTTTCACAGCCATTTATGAGTCGATTCAGCCAGTCATCTACTTCCGGGACTCATCTTCACTAAATCATGACTTTAACTTTAGCCTCTCCTTTGTTTCTGGGGTTGAGAAGTGACGGTTCAGATTTCAAACAAGATTCTTGTTTCTTGCATTTTGACCAACATAAATTAATGTGGGTGAGGGAATAACTTCATTTTCTCCATTCCATTGAATCGTGTTAGTCCTACAAGCCATCTGATTTCTTCTAACTAATCTGCATAATTATTTCTACTAACAAAATTACCTAAAAATAGCTTTAATTGCTTTCCTTGTTGCAAACTAACACATATCTATTGTAAAAAACTTTAGAAGATATGAATAAGCAAGGTTATCTATAACTTTACCCCAACAATGGGATAGTTGTCTATCCTTTCAATACTTATAGTTTTGCTTACATTAAAAATTGAGTTATTTTCTATAATATTTTATTATTTTTTCACTGAAAAATAAATACATATTGAATACTTTCTGCTACATATTTTTACATCATAGATATTTCTATATCATTTTTCATCACTGTCTAGTATTTGTTGGTGTGGATATACTATAATCTACTATAATTTCCTATCATTGGGTGTTTAGTTTCTAGTTTTTCATGATTATAAGGAAGCTTTGTTATAAACATTCTTCTGGTTTAATATTTGCATACCTTCATGATTTCCCTAGTATCACCTCCTAGACATGGAATTGGTTGTCAAAAAGCCTGTGCATATTTAAGACTTTCCCTGTATTTTGCCAAATAATTCATTCTCTTTGTTTTTTGTCAAGTACATTACCTGTGGTGGACAAAAGCTCTGAGAACAGTGAACTAAGAAATATATGTAATCACTGCTTTATAAGATATTAGAAAAGAACCCTCCCTTTTTTGTGCTTTACAGATAAGAAAACTAATGAACAAAGATTTTTTTCCCCATAGTAGACCATACTTTTCTGAAATAAATAATAAAGATATTTAGAGTTTTTTTGTTGATCTGTTGAACTTTGGAACAATGTTTCACTATTTTTTTAATGGAACCCACTTTTGCTTCATACCAGGACTGCATGGTGTCTCTAATACCCAGAGCATTATAGATGTTATAGAATTTTCTCAGTGCAAGACTCTTCACACACATGAATGTGAAGTTTGTGGAAGATATGTGACATATTTAAGATGAACATTTACTAACTGAGACCTAAACCCACACATGCCATTCTCAGTATTTCTAAGAAACTAATCCTTGCCAAGGAAAACAAGCAGTGAGAAGAACTACTGGCACTTCAGACACTTAAGAACCTACATAGGCTGGGCACGGTGGCTCACGCCTGTATCCAGCACTTTGGGAGGCTGAGGTGGGTGGGTCACCTGAGGTCAGGAGTTTGAGACCAGCCTGGCCAACATGGTGAAACCCCATCTCTACCAAAAATACAAAAATTAGCTGGGCGTGGTAGCAGGTGCCTATAGCCCCAGCTACTCAGGAGGCCGAGGCAGGAGAATCACTTGAACCCGGGAGGCAGAGGTTGCAGTGAGCAGAGATCGTGCCACTGCACTCCGTCTCAAAAAAAAAAAAGAACCTATATGGAGAAGAAACTTTTGCCAATAAAAAAGTACTGAAGTAACATTGCCTTGGGAATTCTCAGATAGGCTTTACACACTGGAGCCATCAATGTCTCACCCCCTTTGGTCACCCTCTTTGTAATCTCATAATCAAAATTTTGTTTTGCATCTGGAATTTTCCTTCTAGAGTGTAATTTGTAGGCAAGGGATTCATCCATGCCTTCATTCCCTCACTCATTCAGTTGTGTATTTACCCTCATGGTCTAGGTGGGGATTTTAACAATAATCACTACACAATCATGGCAGAAATGACCTGAAAAGTATACCTTTGTCAGGCCCTTTGTGTCTGGACTGATTTCTCGTAAGATTTTAGACCTGTATATGTTGCAGGAATCATTGGTGCCAAAGACCTAGTTGAGGACAGTTGGGCATAGAGAAGTTAAAGAGACACAGAGGACATTTTTCATGCACTCAAACCTGCCTCCTTCATTTACTAGGATCATTCATATCTGTTGATAGGATTTGGATTCAAGGATAAAGTCCTATATTTCTCCATCAAGGGCCCAGCCTCACACCATATAGGCTAATGGCAATTGCCATGAAAACTCAAGATCCTCACTAAGCGTACATGATTATCTTTGAGGATAGAAATACATAGCAGGCCTACACATAACAATTTTAAAAATAGCACCCCTGCTCTTCTTCCACTGCCATTAATGTTGAAGTTTCAGACCAGCATCAACCCAGGAGCCATGAAGGACTCAGGGCTGTACCTGCAAGAAAGTTGGAGAAGACCCAGGCAGCACAACAGTGTTGTTGGAGACAAGGCTGTTCCAGGCTTTTGCTAGAGGAGCAACTGGCTCTGGAACTCAAGGCCTCAACTCCAAAGGTGAAGCTAATGGCTCCATCTCTGCCCAGGGAGAACCTAGAGACTTCACATGTGGACTTCCCCCTTTGAATTGGGTTAAATATGGATCACCCAAGCCAGGGTACAAGAAGCGTGAGAAAGACACTATTCCTATTACACCAGGACAATAAGCACAGGCCAGGACTGTCCAGGGCAACCCAGGACATATGGTCACTCTACTTACAGTGGTCCCAAAGTCTTCTTGAGGCTCTTGGTCCCAGCTAACCAAGAGCATCAGGAAGCACTGAGCCCCTTGTTAACCCTAATGATTGACTAGCCAACAGCCCTAGTCCTATCTTCATGAGACTCTATGGCTTTCGCTGCAGCTGTTCTCTGCTCTGTGAGGCAACTTTAACCCAGTGTACATGTCATGCATATTGGACAGACATCAAAGCTGAAACACAGTTATCACTTATAAAATTGTGTATCTTTTCTCTTTGTGTGGATCAACATCTATCTTTGTCAACAATGCCATGTATGTCATCCATAAAATCCTAAATTAATAGGGTCAGGCTATTCCTCCATCTCTCTTGGATCCAGCCTTTCCTGCTTCTCTCCATTTCTGTGACCCTCAGTGACGGTGGCCCAGGCTGCAGACACTGCAGCTACTTTGTAGTGTCATCCTGCTCTCAGCACTCACCTTCCACTCATACTGTCATTCTGCACTCAACAGGAAGAATTACCAGCCTTGGTTCAGTTACTTTTTGCGATTTACTCTGTGCCAGCCACTAGGCTAAGTGTTTTCACTTGTTGTCTCATTTATCTCACAATGGCCTTCTGAGGTAGGCAGTATTATGATCCCAACTTTACAGATGGAGAAAAGAAGCATAGAAGTGTGAAGTACCTTGCTCGAGATCAAAGTGGTAGTAGATTCTGGGGCGGGGATTTTAATCCAAATCTGTCTTTCTACAGAGGTTGATGCTACACTGCACTTAGAGCTACAGTATGCTGCTTCCCATCTTTTTGGCAAATTATGCCTCTTCCTGGGCTCTTCTATTGACTATCCATCAAAACTCCTTGAGGCCAGGTGCGGTGACTCATGCCTGTAATCCCAGCTCTTTGTGAGGCCAAGGCAGGTGGATCATTTGAGCCCAGGAGTTTGAGACCAGCCTGGAGAAACCCCATCTCTACAAAAAACACAAAAATTTTCCAGTTGCTAGAAGCTGGAAAATGTAAAACAAAAAAATATATATATAAAACTTAGCCAGGTGTGTTGGCATGCACCTGTTTTCTCAGCTACTCAGGAGGCTGAGGTGAGAGGATCACTTGAGCCTGGGAGGTTGAGGCTGCAGCAAGCTGTGATCGTGCCACTGCACTACAGCTTGGGTGACAGAGTGAGACCTCACCTCAAAAAAATATATATCAAAATATTTTGGCTTGTGCATTAACTTCGGGGCCCAGCCACCTGGGCACCCTTTATGGATCTCCCACTGAGTGCAAGATTTGATGGGTACTTTCCTCCCCTCTCCCACCCATTTATGGCCTCAAAGAGGTATTGCAGCCTAACCCACTGCCCCAGTTCGTATCTGAGCGCAGGTCTCTTGGGCCACCCTTGCTGCCACCCAGGTCTAACTGACCTGTGCTGTCTGGGGCTCACCCCTACCTCTTTACTGATTTACCCTGCAGCAGGGCTCACCATTGCTGGGAGAAACCCATAAGCTCTTGACCCTCCTGAGATGTGCTCCTTGGTGCCAGCCCAGGCTGTGGTGTAGATTCATGGTGAAATCCAACACAGAGAGGACGTGCCACTGGTCAGTAGCAGGGTGTCCCACGGAGTGTGGGACGTCTGTGGCTACGATGCTGTGTCCTCCCTCTTGGAGAAGCTCAGAGTGGCTTCTCTTCCCTGCCCCACTCTAACCCCCATACACTCAAGTGAAGAGGAGGATTTCATGGATTCCAGGAACACTAACTAAGCCTCTGTGCAAAAAAAAAAAAAAAAAAAAAAAAAAAAGAGCACTCTTCAACAGAAGGAGGAGAGGGATTATAAGTGGAACCTGGGCAACACCTGCTTCAATTCTTTCCCCTTCTAAGAAAGGATGTCTCTCCTGTGTAGCTGGTGTGACAGGGCAGGACTGGATCCAGACCACTTTCTCCTTGCCCCCCTCACCCCTCCCTCACCTGGCTCACCTCTGCTCTCCCCAGCCCAGCCCCTCACATACCAAAGCCCAGCAGAGCTTAGAGTGAGCAGATTTCTCTTTACTTGACCTGTGTAGCCATTGAAGCCTTAATACCTCAAAGCCTTAGAAAAAGGAACCAAGGATATCAGAGCAAAAAAGTCAAAGGGATGATTAAGACTCAGTCCAGCTTGCTGGCAGGATGGCAGATGATAAAGGGCCCAAGCCAGACAGTAATGAACCCTGTCTGTTTGCCTGGGGTTCCCTGTGCATATTTCTCTTGGGAATTCAAGGTGTGAAGATAGCTTAGTCATTGCCAAATTCTTCCTAATTCATACAGAGGGTACCCAGCATGCAGCTTCCCCTGGGTAGTAACACTCTGCCAAAAGTAGATGCTCTAAGAATGTCGATGGTAAAGAAGAATCATGACCTAGGTCCCACTCTGCCCATGTCTGTAAAGACTCCACTCTCCATCATAGCTCCCACAGCTCCTTGCACAGCCCGCTTTGCTCTTTAGGGAATTTCTCCCTCTCCCTTGAAGGTTGCTCAATGCCTGTACCCAGAAGGACTACCCCATTTCTAAGACATCACAAAATTTTGAACTTTTATCAGTTTTGGTTTTTTCTTGCAGTATTTGATATTTCCGCAAGGTGCATCATACAATACACCTTAGATGTTGATGTTAATACCTTCCTTCTGTCATAGGTACCCACATGCCTCGGTGATACAGTGCACCTCGTTTGCTGGATTCTGAGTGTTAGGGGGAAAGAGGAGGGAAGTTATGTGATAGACGGCACAGGGAAAGAGTTACACACAGAATGCGACAGAGGAAGGCAGAGACAAAGACAGACGTCCTGTAGAGCAAGATCTGGTTTGCTGAGACAAAGAGAGTGAGTGAGTGAGTGAGAGTGTAAATAGGTGACTCCAGCCCAGCCTGTTCAGTGATGGAGGGAGAAGGGCAAGGCAAACAAATGGTGAGTGAGAGGGCCCAGCTTGCCATGCCTGAGGGAACTGCAGACTGGGGCTGCTATGCCTGTCCATTTGATATGAAACACTTCCCTCTTGATAGACTTCCAAGAGCAAATGCTTTCTGTAGAGAAGAACATGCACCCAACAGATGGATGTTTCAGTGCCCATCAAACAGCCTTATTTTTAAACTCATAGGCTAAGTTTGGCAAAGCTCTTTCTCTCTCTCCAGAGCTACCTTGTGAACCTGACTTTGATTCTCTTCTAGATCTGCCATGCCCTCCTCCTACGGGGTTTCCCCTTTTGCTGCACCTCTCTCCGAGAAACATTTCACTTTTTGCTCAGTGCCGAGGAGTGAAAGAACTTATTCAGTAACTGTCAGATTTCTTATCCCAATTTCAGGAATAAAAGGAATATTTCTTCTCAAAATAAAATAGAAGAAAAAAAATCTCCTTCCTAATGCAAAAAAAAAGCAAATTAGAATGTAGCAGAGACTGTGGAAGAAAAAGAAGAAATATGGATTGTAGAAATAGCTCTGTCTCTCTCCCTCTCTCTCTCTCTCTCTCCTCTACCTCTCTCTCCTTCTCTCTCTCTCTCTCCTCTACCTCTCTCTCCTTCTCTCTTTTTCTTTCTCTGCTTTCGCTCTTCCCCCTACCCTGCCTCCCTTGCTTTTCTCTTTCTCCTTTTCTCTTTCTATCTCTTTCTTAATCTTTTTCTGTCTCCTTTTCTCTTTCTCTTTCCCATCTCCCTCCCTTACTCCCTCCCATTCTCGCTCCCTTTCTTTTTCCCTCTCTTTCTCTCTCCCTATCTCTCTCCCTCTTTCTCTCTCCCCGCCTCCTTCTTTCCCCTCTCTCCTCAACTTCTTTCCCCTCTCTCTCCCCGCTCCCTCCCTCTTTCTTTTTCCTCTCCCTCTCTTCCTCTCTCCTCTCCTGTTTTCTCCTTCCACATACCCCAGGCTTGTGAGTAGCAGCTAAGCAAGTGCCATCCACCACCTTGCAGTCACTCCAGGCACAGTCGTTGGAAGGGCGGCCACGTGGCTTGCACAGACAGTGATACTTAAAATACAGACATCAAAGCTTGTTGGTTTGTTGTTTCTACCTTCTTGTCTAACAGTATGCAGGGTCACGTACCTCCTGCTGGCCCATCACAGCTGGCAGGAATGAAGAACAAGTCCTCCCATGTGAATGAGACATCAGGTAGGGCAATTTACCATGGCACTCTGTAAACATTGCTGGGACTTTTCTCAAGGACAGTTGTGTTTAGCCATTACTGAGACCGAGAAAGATATTTTTCTGACATTTTGAAAAATGATACTGTGATTTGGGTGGGGGTGGGGTTGGCACAGAGACATTATTTCCTGTGTTTTGGAAAAATAAAATATTATCTGTAAACAGACAAGTGTTTGAGCTGTTGACCAAACTCTACCATAAACAACTGTAGTACCAACATGCTATAGTTGGGACTGCTTTGGTGAAATGGCTGCTCAGTTGATTTCATGGTCAGCTTACCTCTAGTTTCAATTTGTGTGTGTGTGTGTGCGTGTGTGTGTGTGTAATAAAACTTTATTTACAAAAACAGGCTACTTGCCTGAGTAGCATTAGTATATAGTATATATAGCGTATATATAGCATTGAATATATAGTTACAGCTTGTTTAAATCTCAGAGTTGACTTTGTAGCATAGATTAAAGGAAAGCACTTAAATTTGCTTATGAGTAGATATTATTCCATGTCAGCAAAGGAGTTTATTTAACATGTCTGTTTCATTCTGTCATCATCTGGTTTTATCCTCTCTCTTATAATTCAGTCACTATTATGAAGGGCTCTGTGTGTCCTGCTCATTTGTTGGAGAGAGAGAATAAAGGCAAAAATCAAGTTTTTTGTAGAGAGAGAAGGTCTCCCCTTTCAGTTGAATACAATTGAATTCAAAAGAATTCAACATGAACAAGTTATACATTAGAAAATATATTCATAAAATAGTAGATCTCAAAATGTTTGGTCTTGGAACCTCTTTACATTATTTTTTCTCCCTTTTTGTGGAGAATGGGATCTTGCTGTGTTGCCCCAGCTGATCTCAAATTCCTGGGCTCAAGCCATCCTCCCACCTCTGCCTCCCTATGTACTGGGATTACAGGCATGAGCCACCACACCTGGCTCATTCTTTTTTCCTTTTAATTTTGATTTTTTTATTTCAATAGCTTTAGGACTATGGACTAAATATGGAAAGTTTTATTTCAATAGCTTTAGGATGAAATTTGTGGTGGTGAAGTCTGGGATTTTAGTGTACCCCTCATCCAAGTCGTGTACATTGTACCCTGTGGGTAGTTTTTCATCCCTCATCCTCCCTTCCTTCTGAGTCTCCACTGTCCATTATACCACTCTAGCTGCCTTTGTGCACTCATAGCTTAGCTTCCACTTGTAAGTGAGAACATGCAGTATTTGGTTTTCCATTCCTGAGCTACTTTACTTAGAATAATTAATGGCCTCCAGTTCCATCCAAGTTGATGCAAAAAATATTATCTTGTTCTTTTTTATGTCTGAGTAGTATTCCATGGTGTATATATAACCGCATTTTCTTTATCCACTCATCAGTTGATGGGCACTTAAGTTGATTCCATGTCTTTGCAACTGTGAACTGAATTTTTTAATAGACTTTAGAATAGTTTAAGGTTCAGAGAAAATTGAGCAGAAAGTACAGAGAGTTCCTATATACCTCCTGTCCCCACACAGACACAGCCTCCCACACTGTCAACATCCCCCATCAGAGCGGTCCATTTGTTACAACCAATGACCCTGCACTGACACATCATTATCACCCAGAGTCCATAGTTTATATTAAGGCTCACTCTTACTTGGTGTTGTACATTCTGTGAGTTTGGACAAATGTATAATGGCATTTATCCACCTTATAGTACCATACAAAAGCTTAATTTTAATAATAGAGAAAATAGATCATTTCATCTCCACTATCACCTCTCACCCTTGCAGGAAGGGCAGCAGCTGTCCTGTCTGGGTTGTGTTTGCCTGTCTGGAAGCCAAGCTGGGGCTTAGACTCTAGGGGTATGTTTGGCAGAGACAGGCTGAGGGTGTCCCAGGATTCTGAAGAGAGGATCAGGCGGCCCAAGGGCTGCATCCCCCAAACTTCTGTGTCCCTTGAAGTTCAACAGGATAGGAGGGAACAGGGAGGCCCTCTAACCTAGGTCAGACAGAATGCTGTGCGGATTGCACTAAAATTAAGGACTCTTGAACCATTCTGGATGCAGTAAAGCCCCTTGGCTTACACCAAGGCATTATTTATAAAGTTGAAAAATCTTATGGTTCCTTTCTCAGTTCACCGTTCTTCAGTAGCAGTTTCATGGGGTTAAATAATAGACCCAGACCACTAGAGAAAGCATAAACTCATGAGGCTTCCATTGTAATTCCACGCCCAAAGGGAATGGATTTGAAACGATTTTTTGCCTCAAGATAGTGGTGTCAGCCACTTGTAGGGTGTGCAAGTAGCCATTTGTCATTGCTCTGGGTCACTTAGGTTTTGCCCAGAAATGGAGAACTGCTCCCCTCTCTGGGGGCCAGATCTATTTCAGGAGCCAGGTTAGAAGCTATTACTACCTACCATTGCCTTCTTTTCATTTTCCTGTCTTTCCAGCTCAGACCCCTTGTGCAAGTCACTCACACCCTCTCAGCTGTTCATTCCAGCGGTAACTAGAATTGGGATGAAAATAAGAGCTCATATTTTTAGAGCCACCTTTCTAAGTCACCATGTCTCGTTACATCTTCACCACACTTCTATTGGCATTGCTGTTTTTCAAGTGGGGAAACTGAGGATCAGAGAAGCCAAGGAAATGCCTAAGGCCCCACAGCTCACATGGGCTGCAGCCCTGCTGGGAAAGCAGGCCACCATCCAGAGTGCCCAGTGGGGATGCACATGACTCACCACAAAGGGGCACCGGGTCCCCCCAAATCCATGGCTCTTCAGGCTTCCCCATGACAAGTCAATCAACATGGAGCTACTGTATTTTGATTTAACCTGGCTGGCAGCTCCAGATTTCTCATCTCAAGAATAATATTTGTAGGAGAGTCTTACCACAACAGAGCATCTTTAACTTTTCAGAGTGCTCTCATATCTACTGTAAAATAATAACCACTTTTTGAAGCAGATAGGGCAACCATCACAAACCCCACTTCATAGCAAGCAGAGAGAGAAGAATTCATACTGAATAGGTCACATGTGCTGAGAAATCATATCATTTCATCCCCACCACCTCATGGTAGGGTAAATATCATTGATCCCATTCTACAGATAAGAAAGCTGAGGTGAGGCTAAAGAAAGCAGTGAGGCTAAATTGCCCCAGGTTCCCTAAGAGACCTGTCTTGCCTCCCAGCCCATGTTCTATCCCCTAGACCTGAGGTTGGCACACTTTCTGGAATAAGCGAGATTGTGAATCTTTTTCTTTGTGGGCCTATGGCCCCGTTAGAACTACTTAGCTTTGCTGTGACTTTGTAGCACAAGAGTAGTCAGTGACAATTCCTGCACACTTGTGTGTCTGTATGCAGATGAAATCATATGTACAAAAACAAATGATGGGCCAGGTCAGGCCTGAGGTCCCTGCCCTGGACCTCACCATTCTCTGAAGTCAAGAACCTCCAAAGTGGCAAGCTGTGCTTCACTTCAGCCATGGTGCAGACTCAATGCCAGGGTCCTGTCTGCACCCTAGGGCTGGAATGTGACTTTCAGATGCTGTCTGAAGGCTCCTTAGAGATTTCCTGCCACATGCGCGGCACTGAGCTTCTCAGAGAAACTGTGATGGCCAGGGGTACTCCCCCAGGGGTCCATGCAGCTGGATGGCCTTCAGATCCCTGCTGACATGGCATATCACTCCACACAGCCCAGTCATTTGCAGGCACTTCTCCATTAACCTCTAGATCCCTTCCTCCTCTCTTTCTGTAATTAATAAAGTGGAGGTGCAGGACTGTGCTCAGACCATCCTGTAAGTGTCATTGCTATTCTGGCCATCATGCAGCAGAGCACCTCTCTGAGCCGCCGTTCCAAGTTGGACAGGACAAGACAGCTTGCCAGAAGGTCACCATTGTTTACAGCAGTGGCTGTTAATGCCTCTTGGCATGTGGAGCACAATGTCTATGATTCTGCTGCTGAGTGCCTGCCAGGAAATGCAGAGGTGAGGGTTCAAGACTGCATTTGCCATGCCCAGCGAGCAGCGAGGCTGGGCAGTGGCAGGGAGGCCTCTGGGATGGAAAAGTGGCTTTGTGGTCTCAGCAACCTAACCGTGAAGAGGGAAGCCACTGTGGGGACTCCCTCTAGGCAGGAGCAGACACACAGCGAAATGACCCCAGCCCTACCTGCTGAGAGCTGGGGGAGTCACACTCCTTCCTCTCTTGGAGAGAGATCTATAGAAGAGGGGATTTATTATGGGAATTGGCTTACATGGTTATGGAGGCCGAGAAAGCAAAGGATCTGTTGTTTGGAAGCTAGAGCACTAGGAAAGCTGGTGGTGAAATTCAGACCAAGTATAAAGGCCTGAGAACCAAGGGAACTGATGGTGTGACTCCCGATCAGAGTCCAAAGAGCCAAGAACCAGGACCCCCAGTGGCTAATGCCAGAAGAAGATGGATGTCTCCACTCAAGAAGAGAGCAAATTTGTCCTTTCTGTGCCCTTTTCTTCTATTCCAGCCTTCAGTGGATTGGAGGATGCCCACCCGCATTGGCAAGGGCAGATCTTCTTTACTCAGCCTACTGTTTGAAATGCACATCTCTTCCAGAAACACCCTCACAGATGCACCAGGAGTGTCTCACCAGCTGCCTGGGCATCCCTTAGCCCAGTCAACCTACACATAAGATTAATGATCTCAGTGTAGGAGTTATCATGAGAGGGCCTGGGTCCTCATCTCAGCCCAGCAGATAGTTAGCAACATGACAAGGACAAAGCATTCCTGGCTGTGGGCTCCCAGGCTCTAACATTCTGGGATTGTGTCACAACGGGCAGCCAGAGGGGCACTGGCCTCTGCCTGAAAACTTTGCTGGATTTCTGGGAGTTTCTGGCTGTGATGCTCTGGACAGGGACATACTGCCTGTCAGGGACATCTTGTTGACCATGGGGCCCACAGCTCCACTACGGGAGGAAGTCAAGTAACTGCTCCACAGGAAGTCCAGGCTTAGAGGCTGCTGACCTCACCATGGCCCAGTAGATGAATGTACAGCCCCCAGCTGTCCTGCTAGGAAGGAGATGCACATTCTTCCCAGGGGAACACATCTTTTTTTTTTTTTTTTTGAGTCAGAGTCTCACTCTGTCTCCCAGGCTGGAGTGCAGTAGTGTGATCTCAGCTCACTGCAAGCTCTGCCTCCCGAGTTCATGCCATTCTCCTGCCTCAGCCTCTGGAGTAGCTGCGACTACAGGCGCCCGCCACCACGCCAGGCAATTTTTTTGTATTTTTAGTGGAGACGGGGTTTCACCGTGTTAGCCAGGATGGTCTCGATCTCCTGACCTCATGATCCGCCTGCCTCGGCCTCCCAAAATGCTGGGATTACATTTAATCCTCACTGGAGCTTCACAGATGGCCTGACCCCATTATAGAGGGGGGCACTGCAGCTCATAGAGGTTAAACCACTTGCTCGTATGGAAAGGAGCTTGAGCTTGATCTAGCTGTTGCAGAAACAAAGTTATTTCTGTCTCACTGTGCTGTCTCCCAGGTAGGAGCTAAAGCCAAGTAGCCAGTACAGAAGTGAGAATTCTGCCACTGCAGCACACGTTTTGGCCAGATGTCCTTAGGCAGCTTCTTGGTGGTCAGGTCACCTGCTGGCAGGCAGACCCCAGGGTGTAGAGTACCCATTCCAACCCAAGACAACCCTGAGTAAGACCCCTCCCAGAAGCAAACGACTCATCTCTGTGAGGTATCCTACCCCTCACCACAGGCCTGAGCTTTTCCTAAGGCTCCAGGATTTGACTTTGTAAGTGCAGTGTTCACAACACAGACCAAAAGCTGCCTGAGGCCAGAGCTGAGAACAAGATTTGGTCCTCAAACAGCAGAAGAGGTGACCAGGTTACCTAACTTAACCTAAGGGTGAGCTTGAGGAGCGTTCAAGGAAGAACATTTACAAGAAGTGCTTACAGTTGCACTAACGCAATTTCCTTTCCTCCCAAGTCACTTTGATGTGGCCTTGCCTTGGGGACGGTCGGCCTCTCAGGATCTTGGCAAGCCAAAGCAGCCTTGTTGGGTGAAGCCAAGAGCACAATTAAGAAATTTAATTTGCAGACTCACAGTTAGCTCACTTAAGAAAAGTTTCCATGGATCCTGTAATCATAGAAATAGGTTCAGTGTTTGTCAGCTATGGGGCTGTGTTCTGAATCTTCTCATCCTGCTCACTTCTCCCCAACCCAGGGGTTCCCCAAAGTTTGGTCCTGAAACCACCCGCAGCACCTGAGAACTTGTTAGAAATGCACATTCCCAGGCCTCATTCCAGAACCCCTGAATCAGAAACTGGAGTGGGGCAAGGTGACCTGAGTTGCAGCTAGCTCTCCAGGGGATTCTGCATACTGGGACCACTGAGGAAGCTTTGACGGGTACTGAAGCTCTGTCCCCAGCCCCAGAGGCCCTGGCTTAATTAGTCTGGGATGCGGCTGAGACACAGGGATTTTTCAAAGCTCCCATGATAATTCTAACATGTAGCTGGAGTGACAATGACTGCTTTTGAGGGCTTTGCACAGTGGGGGTGATGTGATCTGGCACATGTTGAGATAGATGTAAATTTCTTACACAGAGGTGGGTGTCTGTGCAGCGCCAATGTCTGCTTTAAGATTTACCTGGATAATTATTCAATACAAATTCCTGGCTTCCAAGCCCACCGAATCTAATCTTCAAGGAAAGAACCTGAGAAATTACAGCTTTTTAAATTAAACTAGTGCCCCAAGACAGATGATACTTATCATCAGAGAGTTGGGGACACTGTGGTTCTCAACAGAGGATACTAGAGGCTGGGAAGGGTAGGAGGAAAGAGAGGATAGGGACGGATTTGTTAAAAGTTACAAAATTACAGCTAGACAGGAAGAATAATTTCTAGTGTTCTATATTACTGTAGGATAACTGTAGTTAAGAATAATATATAGTTGCAAAGAGCTAGAAGGAAGATGATAAATGTTTGAGATGATAGATATGCTAATTACCTTGATCTGATCACTTTACATTATATGTACTGGAACATCACTATGAACGCCATAAATGTATATAATTATTATATGGACTGTAGACTCAGTTATCCCCCTCACCCCCCACCGCCCTACTTCCCCAACCCCAGAAACTGATGACTGTTTCTACCCAGTGAAAAGTGAGAAGGAATGTCCAGCTCATCTTCTTTTTAGCACAGATTCCCATCTGACCGTTACTTGCATGGATTTCTGTGTTCTCACCTTTCCTGGCCTCCAGCACCCAGTTGGACACCTCCAGTCCAGACCCCCACCTACCCTTCTAGCTAGTCCCTAAGCTGAAATCTCAGTGTGCCTTGCAATAGGGTCAGTGCCACAGCCCCAAGAACACATCAATTATTTTTTAACTATTTATTTATTTATGACAAAGTCTTGCTCTTTCACTCAGGCTGGAGTGCAGTGGCACAATCTTGGCTCACTGCAACCTCCACCTCACAGGTTCAAGGCTGACTCAGCCTCCCGAGTAGCTGGGACTACAGGTGCGTGCCACCACGCCCAGCTAATATTTGTATTTTTAGTAGAGATGGGGTTTCACTATGTTGGCCAGGCTGGTCTCGAACTCGTGACCTCAGGTGATCCACCCACCTCGGCGTCCCAAAGTGCTGGGATTACAGGTGTGAGCCACCGCACCTGGCCAAATTGTTTAGCTATTTATTCTTAAAATAGTTCAGTGTCACTTAATGGGATTCATTCTGAGAAACGCATCCCTAGGCGACTTCATCATTGTGCAAACGTCATAGCGAGCACTCACAAACCTAGATGGTATAGCCTACTATACACCTAGGCTATATGCTATTTCCTCTTGCTCCTAGGCTACAAACTGGTACAGCATGTGACTGTTCTCAATACTATAGGCAATTGTAACACAATGGTAAGTATTTATGTGTGTAAACATATCTAAATGTAGAAAAGGTACAGTAAAAGTGCAGTATTGTAATCCGATGTGGCCACAGTCATATATGCTGTCTGTTGTTGACTGAAACATCACTATGCAGTGCATGGCTGTGATTTTCATCTCACAGGATGTTGCAAAAATAGTTGAGAGGCCCCATGTGTCCCTCTTCCAGCTTCCCCCAATGGTAACATCATCCCTGACCTTAGGGCAAAATTGAACCCAGGAAATTCTCATTGACACAACACTGTTGGCTAGATAACAGACCTATTCACATTTCACCAAACAATCATTTTTCATGCTTTAATGCCTGTGCTCCTTTAACTAGGGGCTCTGATAACCAGCTGACCAAGGGGTAGAGTCATTGTCCAGCATTTCACTAGGAGCAGGTGGAGGGGCTGGAATATGAACTGCTTTTCAGCTCCCTCATGGAAGCTCATAAATGATAATGATAAAAATACCAAATACTTATATAGGATTATTATATGCCAGATGTTGTTCTATGTACTTCAGGTACATTAACTCATTTAGTCCTTACAACAGCCCTAAAAGGTAGACACTCTTATTATCACCCTAGTACTACATGTGAGGAGCGAGAGGCCCAGAGAGGGTAAGTGGCTTACCCAAAATCACAGAGCTAGTTAGGAGTTCAGCCAGAATTCGAGCTAGGCAGCCTGGCTGCAGGGTCTTTGTCCTTCAACCCCATGCATTTCTACTTTCTGCAATGCTACACCCTTATCTCTCAAACTGGGGAACAAATAACCTCTGGGGTCACAGATTGGAGAACAGAGGTGGGGGGTGGAGCAAAAGCACTGGCTAAGCATGGTTCCAGATTCAGGGAGCATAGAAGATTCATTATTAAAACAAAAGCAGCCATAATGTGGATTTGAATGCAAAATCCTTGGGAAGTTTTAGGATGGAATGTGGGGTTTTAAATACCTTTTGCCTTTGCAGTGGGACATTCTGACCACAGGCCCTGCCTCCAGGACCTAAAGCTACCCCAAGGCCATTTGGACTCCTTCGGTGGGAGAGAAGGGAAACATTGCCTTAAATTAAGAGTCCAGCCTCTGCTGAGGACGCGGGTTTCCTCTGCTCTCTGACAAATTAATCAGGTCTGAAAGTGAGAAGGTGGGCTTGGGAGCGATTTTCTCCTCTGGATCCTGGGGAATGTGCCCATGTGTGCCCCACAGGACCCCTGTGTACAGCAGAACAGGGGCCACCTGGGGAATTAGAACCAGAGGCCTCTTCCAGGCCCCACTCACCCCTCACTCTGGTGCATCCTGGTACAAGCACGAGCTGGACAGCTCTACGTGGCAGTCCTGTGTTCCTGCGGCATGGTGCCACAGAGAATGTTTTGTCCTTGTGCTGGTGGCCTCTGTTGAACACTGGCTTTGCCACTTCATGGCAACTCTGTGCCAAAGATGTGAAATGAATGAAGGGAGGCACCAGAGCACCTGTTCACCTCATGTGTACCCTGAGAACAAGCAGACAGTGCCCCTAACAAAACCCACTGGAGACTGAGCCCATAGCCTCCCTGTCCCTTCACTCCAGCCTTCCATCTGTTAGTTTGCTACCACCTGGCCTTGCATTAGTGGATCCAAAAACTGGTTGTTTTACTCACTTTGAATAGATAATGAAAATCATAGCTTCTATTTGTTGAGGACCTACTATGTGCCAGGAACAATTTTATGCTTATGCATCACAGACACTGTCTTACTTAATCCCCCCGTCTCTGAGAGAACTGGTTATAATCCCCATTTTGCACAAGAGGAATCTGAGATTCAGCGAAGTCAGTCACCTGCCCGAGGTCACACAGCTACCAGGTGCTGAAACAGGTTCCACTCCACTGCATGTATATGTATAAACATCTCTGTGTGTGCATAAACACGCTCTTCCCAACCAGAGATCCTGCAGAAAGCACATCCCTGGAGAAAACACAGAATAAATGTGAGCAGGAGGCTGGAAGGTCCTCTTTGTGAGTGGGCAATCTTGGAAAATGTTTGTGTGAAACATCGTCAACAAGGTGCCTATCAATTTCATTCAGGCAGTAGCCCAACAAGGGCACTGTTCTTTACCTAAGCCACAAAGAAAAAGCTTTCACCAAGGGACCGAGGGAATGTTAGGCAGGGAATGAAGGGGAGAAGGCTGAGATCTGCATCCAACAAAGAGTTCAGTCCTCCTGGGGACAGGAAGGGAGGTGGAAGGCGTCTTGTCATCTGAGATACTAGCAGACTCATAGGCAGATTTTGCTGCTGATTCCCATCCTATATTTTTTAGAGATCTTCCGTGAATTTTAGAATTTGCTTAGGCTCAGAAAGACGCATACGGTTTTTGTATCTTGAGTGGGGCTGTCACCATAGTTACCCTGTCCAATAAACTTTCTCATTTAAATGCCTCTCACTTCAATGTACTATTTTATTCAGATCTCTATCTAATCAAGGAAGCTCTAGCAGTATCTGCCCTGGGAAAATCCTCTTCATTTTGGTCCAAAGAAGCAATCTTTATTAACTATTTTCTTCTCTCCCATTGTCCATAAGAAGTAGGACAATTAATTTTTTATCATTTTTCTTAAATGCTATCTGCATTTCCCCTTGTGCACAACAGGTAAGAACCATGTCTTCACCCTTTGATGAAGCAAGAGGAGGAGGTTATTTAGAACCATCCCAAAAACCTATTTAAATCATCCCATGTATTGGAAGAAATAGCAGCCCTACACCACCAACTGGCTAGGAGAGGGTCTGGGCTTCATGCCACGGCTCATGCCTTTAGTCCCAGCTATGTGGGAGGCTGAGCCAGGAGGAGCACTTGGGCTCAGGAGTTCAAGGTTACAGTGAGCTGTGATTGTACCACTGCACTCCAGCCTGGGCAATAGAGTGAGACCCTGTCTCAAAAAAAAAAAAAAAAAAAAAGAAAAGAAAAAAAAAAGGAAGAGAGTCTAGATAAACCAATGGGTCTGAAGGACTGTCCATGGTTTCTAGACAGCAAAGACCAGGGCCAAGAGCTCAGCTCTCTGCAGAGGACAGAGGTAGCACTGAGTGTGGAACAGCTCTCAGAGCCAAGAGCCATCAGTGGGTTCCCAGTAGGAAGGCCAGGTCAGTGTAGAGGGAGGTCCACCATCAACACCCCTTGCTGCACTCTGCCATTTGTCTCCTTATGAGTGTTGGGTCCCTGGCCTCCAATCTTTCTCCAACCAAACCCTTTCTTTCTCAAGCATATCTCTGAGCCCACTCTCCCCTTCAAAGATTCCACCTGCCTTAAAAGTGCTTGCCAATATTAAGTGCCTGGGATTTGTCCCCACCCACTTTCAGCCCTTCTGCCCAAGGGGTTGGAGAGGATCAGAAGGCAGAGCATGGGACATCCCTTTTTTCTGAGACATAGATGATCTCCTACCTGAGCCATATGCTGGAGTTCCGCATGAAACAAATTCTGCCGCCAAGAAGCTCTGAAGCCATTCTCCACACTCTGCTGCACTTGGCAGCTCCCCATTCTTACCCAAAGAGGAAGAATCACACAGCAGTTGCGGATGGCTAGAGATTTCAAGTGTTTTAAGGCAGTTAATTTTGGGGGAAAAGAGAAAGCTGCTCAGAGAAAGCTACTCCATCTGTTCATAGAGTGGAAAAGCCTATTCCCAACCTGGACAAAGGAAGATCTTTGATGTGATGCTGTGAAGGGACTCAGCTGCAGTAACTCATGCTTGTTCCACTCACGGCACCTGGAGGACCCCAGAGGCCCCCTCAGCCATAAATGTGTGGGACAAGCTGGTTCCCCTGACTTTGACCTTCTATGAAGGAACAGCATTTCTATCAGAATCAACTGGGAAGCGCTTTGAGATGGTCACTAGACTCACACTCACAGCCCACCAGAAAAGAACCCAGCCAAGGTTGGCTGACAGGGAGCCGAGGGGGTAGCCTTCTCTGTCTGAAGCACTCTACTTCAGAACCACCATGGCTCCATCTGGGTGGTCATAAAAATGTAAGCCCCTGGGTTGTACCCCAGACAGACTGAACTTGAACATCTACAAGTGGAGATCAGGAGCCTACTTTAATTAAAAAACAATAACAACAAAACACCTCTCCTGGTTCTTATTGTGAAACTTTCTGGACTACTATAACCATGTGCCAGAAGCTCTAAGCAAGGTCTTTCCCTACACCCAAACAGCACCAGAACTGAAATTTCTTCTTTGGAGAATTATTCTTGTGAGGGCCCTGGAATGTTGTTTGAGTTGTGGTTGATATAGTTTGGCTGTGTCGCCACCCAAGTCTCATCTTGAGTTGTAACTCCCACAATTCCCACATGTCATAGGAGGAACCCAGCGGGAGGTGACTGAATCATGCAGGTAGGTCTTTCCTGCACTGTTCTCATGATAGTGAATGAGTCTCATGAGATCTGGTGGTTTTAAAAATGGGAGTTTCCCTGCACAAGCTCTCTCTCTTTGCCTGCCGCCATGCATGTAAGATGTGACTTGCTCCTCCTTGCCTTCTGCCATGATTGTGAGGCCTCCCCAGCCATGTGGAACTGTGAGTCCAATTAAACCTCTTTCTTTTGTAAATTGCCCAGTGTCAGGCATGTCTTTATCAGCAGCATAAAAATGGACTAATACAGTGGTCTTCTATGGCTTCAGGTTAAACCATAAATACTCCTAAGAGGGAAGCACCTCCAAGCCACTTGGATGAGAGAAGTACACAAGAACAGAGCTAAACTCTCTTTGTAAGTGAGGAAGCCAGAAAGGGGTAAAACAGCATGAAAAAGCCTAGGGGTTCATGGACAGGCTTGGACCCTGCCCAGTGTGGAAGCCCCCAATGCAAAGACCACACAAAGACGGCTTTACTACACTTACTGAGCAGGGAGAGCACTAACTTGTCAGAGTCTCAGTGTCTCTAAAGGAGGAACTTACAGAGTTGTAGGGGCTGAGTTAGTTATGGGGTACTGTTTAAGGTGGAAGTTAGGAAGCAGAGATTGGTAAGAATTTGCAAATCAGGTGGATTGCTGAACTCAGATGGTCTTTGAAATGCATGAGTCCATGAGAAGTTACTCTTAACTCAGTCTGTGGTCTTATATTGGAACGTATGGATTGGAACTTGACAAGCTGACATCAAAACAATTTGATCTTAGATAGTACAGGGTGTGTCATGGTTTAATACAATTTTCTGTTGTGTAATCATAGTACAGTTTTGCTCGGATGGCATCTCTATCATTTCTCACCACCAAACAAGAACATCAGCTCATCATTGCTTTATAATCACTTGAGGGCATGCTTTACTTATCACACTGTAACCCTTTCCAGAAACCAAATTCATAACTTCAGAATGCTAAAATGAGACTCTGGAAACTTGTTCCAAAAGAGGAATAAAAGTGTTAGAACAATGATAGCATTTTAGTAATAAGAGCACCATGCCCCAGTTGCCTCCTCTGAAAGACTATTATCATTCAGTTGTGGAAATTCCAGTGGGCCCATCACCCCACTATGTACTTGGGCTATGTTGCTTCTCACATAAAGTCCTGAGGCATAGGTGGTAAGGAGATCACCTACCCCATGCCCCTTGCCACCGAACTCATCCCTCCAACGCTTTCAGTCAATTGGAATAAAACCTCTTACTATGACTTTTAAGAATAAGCACACTACGTGTATTTATCTGGCCATTTTCAGCTGCCATTTATATTGTTTCTCTCACTGACCTTCTCAGAAGTCTTAGGAGATAGGTCAGGAAGCTTCTACCCTTTCCTAAGGAAAAAAAAAAAAAGTCTTTTTAGAACAGTTTTAGGTTCACAGCAAAACTAAGCAGAAAGTTCCCATATAACCCCTTGCTCCCATACACGCACAGCCTGCCACGCTGTCAGCATCCCCCATTGGAGTGCTGCCTTTGCTACCATTCATGAACCCATACTGACACATCATCACCACCCAGAGCTCCTAGTTTACATTATGGTTCAGTCTTGATGTTGTACATTCTGTGGATCTTGACAAATGTCTAATGACATGTATCCATCATTACAGTATCAGGTAGAGCCATTTCATTGCCCTAAAAATCCTTCCCCCAACCCCTGAAAATTACTGATCTTATACTGTCTCCACAGTTTTTCCTTTTCCAACATATCATAAGCTGGACTCTCATCTCCTTTTAATGAACATGGAAACGTGCACAGAGAGGTGTGTGATAGCTCAGTGTGACACAGGCAGCCCCAGGTGTTCCATCTCCAGGCCCCACATTCCCTCCACTGAGCCTCCTTCACGACTCTGTTTCTTGACTCTGAACAGCTGAGAACTTCCTCAGCTGCGATCATTTCAGACCTGAGTAGAATAGGACTCCTACGCCGAGTGTTTCAGTGAACAGAGAATTTTAGGGAACGTTCCAATTCGGCTGAAGGTCCATCTTCTTGGTGAAGCTAATGGATGAAGCTAATGGAAAGCATTTAAGACAAAGACAATTAGGGGAGACTTTGTTTTATAAAACAAATCTGAATACTTGGGAGAGCAGGTTTAACTCAAATGTTCAAAAATTCCTTCACTAATACCCGGCTCTAAAAACATTTTCTTAGTTGACAAATAGTAATTGTATGTATTCGTGATGTACAATAATTGTACATCACGGTTCTATTTCAATACACATAAGATATAGTGATCAGTCCAGGGTAATTTGCATATTTATTATCTCAAACATTTATCATTTCTTTGTGTTGGGAACATTCAATATCCTCCTCCTAGCTATTTGAAACTAATAATATATCATTGTTAACTATAGTCATCCTACAGTTAATACCTAGCATTCTTATCAGCACTGAGTTGAAGCACATCTAAGGAAAGCAAGGGTTTTATGAGCGAAGGACATGGCATTAACTCTCTTGAATTTTTACCAATTATGTTAAAAATAACCATGCAATTCAGGTTCAATTAAAGAGGAGAATAAAGGGAGTGGAGCAGCACATAGCAGAATGAAGCATTTAGCTGAGACTGACAGCAAAAGCCTCTTTGACTTCAGCAGTGGAATTCAGTATGCTTCTTTAGAACGAAAGAGCAAACGAAAAAAGGAAAAAAGCCTTTCCCCCGACTCTATCCTCTTCTCAAGTTCCATGACCTTGGGCTGTCAGACTTACTGCAGAAGGAAAATTTCAGCAGTTCAGCAGTATCACTCCTATAGCTCAATCCTAGAATTGTTTGGGCTTGATTTCCATAGACATTTTTTGTAGCCCACTGCCAACCTCTAGGAAATGGGGATGAGTGACAACAGCACCTGGCTAGAAATGACAGTCTGTGGCTCCAGTTCTGGTAGTTTGTTGGTTCTACAGGTGAGCCTCAGGTGGTCATCTCCCCACTGTGGGGCTCTCTGACTTCCCTCTTTTTCAAAAGGCTGTGGCTAATCCTTCACATTAGATCTTCCCAAAGATGCCTGATGATCTTAGGGTCAGTGCATGCCATGGTGTTTCCTTGGGTGCAAGTTTAGAGCTTACTGAAATAGGGACAGAGGGATGGCTGCCTTGACCTTCAGGTTTTCTTAAATCCCTTTCTTCAGAAGGAGGGGCTCAGGTAAAGGAAACACATCACTTCTGCATGGTGAATGCAGCTGAGAGCATGCTCCTCCCTGCTAAGTGGGACCTAGCTAGCAACTGAAGGAAGATGCTCATGTCCCACTAGGACTTTAGAACACACACAGGCACACACGTGTACACACATGCACCCCTTTATCTAACTCCAAGCGTCTGGTTAGGAGAGATCATGTTGCTAAATTTAGAATTGTCAGGTCACTCTCTATTTAAAGTTCTAGTCTTGGAGACTTCATTCACCTCTCTTCCTTATTTCCCTCATTGGCCACCTCCTACTGCAAAGGCACCTGAGGGTGGATTTGAATCCCATAACATATAGAGGAGCCTTGGAGTAAAGTGTTCCAGAAATAAAAGTCATCACATACCCAGGCAGGGAAGGAGGGAAGATACAGGAGATTCCTATTCCTTTATTTAATTTTACATTTTGTCTTAGCTTTTTGTTATCAAAAATTCAACATTTACAAAGTGGAAATCGTACAATGAACTGGCAGGTATCCATCACCCAGTTTCAACAATTAGCAACTCAAGACCAATCTCATTTCATCTATACCACCATCCATTCCCTCTTCCCATCAGATTGATTGAAGAAAATCCAGACATCATATAATTTCTTTTGAGGCATTTCTAAATGTATGTATTTCTTAAAAATGGCCAGGCGCAGTGGCTGGATTGTAATCCAGCACTTTGGGAAGCTGAGACGGGTGGATCACTTGCAGTCAGGAGTTGGAGACCAGCCTGGCCAACATGGCAAAATCCTCTGTCTACAAAAAAAAAATACAAAAAATTAGCCAGCATGGTGGCATGTTCCTGTAATTCCAGCTACTTGGGAGACTGAAGCACAAGAATCACTTGAATCCAGGAGGTGGAGGTTGCAGTGAGTCGAGATTGTGTCACTGCACTCCAGTCTGGGTGACGGAGTGAGACTCTGTCTCAAAAAAAAAAAAAAAAAACAAGAAAGAAAAAGAAGAGAAAAAAGAATAAGCACTCTTTTTTTAAATGTTATCACAGTATTAGAAATTATCCACTGTTTGATCCCTCCAGTTATCTCAGAAATCCATTTTTAAATAGTTTGTTTGCATCAGGATCTAAATAATATCCATATCCACATGTTGCAATTAGTTGGCAGGTCTCTAAAATATCTTTTAATCTATAGGTGCCTCCTCCATTTTTTCCTTGCCTCTTCTAACTCATTTGTTGAAGAGAGCAGTTTGTCTTGAGAATTTTCCACAGTGTGAACGTTGCTGATTGCATCTCTGTGGTGTCATTTACCATGTTATTTTGTCCTCTGTATTTCCTGTAAGTTGATAATTGGATGTAATTAGATAAAAGCTTGCTTGCATTGTGATCTTATTCTGGTTTTTTCTTTATTTCTTTGTTTTTGGTTTCTTTTTTAGGATAATTAACATGTGGTTCTGTGAATTTTCATCAAAAGATACATATTGTCTGGTTATCTGTTTATCAATAGCAACTATTTATGAACTGCCTAAATTCATTAATTGATCAGAGATTGTGCAGTAGTTATATTCTATCATCTTCTTTTTACTAACTGGAAAACTTCTGTAAAGAGAAGCTTCCTCTCATCAATGATCTGATTTCCCTAAAGTACATTTCATATAGGAATGGCGAAAGGAATTAATTTTTTCCTTTTTTTAACTGATTTAAAAACAGTAAGTTGGATTTCTAATATCTCCTAAAGTTAACCAGTAAGGTTTTTTCCAAATATTTTTATAAATTCAGGGATTCAAGCATGTTCTGTGTGTTCAAGTCCATTACAGTTATTATCCTCAATGATATTCCAATTGTCCCTTCATTGGCCAGAGCGAGCTTCTAAAAGTTAGATCATTTCCTTTTGACCTGACCCTTTGAGAGCTAGATTGATTGATTGATTGATTGATTGATCTCTTCTATGACAACATGTTCTGGAATCCATCTTGCACATTTATTACTCCAGACCTGGAATTAGCCATTTTTTAAGGAGCCCTGTGTCTTTCAGTAAGAAACAGTATTTAGAGACCCTGATCTGGGCTCTAGGAGTGCTGTTGCTTTCTTCAGCTCCATTGTCTGGCCGTGTCCTGGTTTGTTCACCTTCTCCTATTGGTGGGCATTTGTGCTGCATGTAATACATATCCTGTGCATACATCTTTGGGTATCTTTCTTGAGATCGATTGCCAGAAGTGGGATAATTGGAGCAAAAGGTAAATTTATACATCATTTTGCTGGACAATGCCAAATTCCTCTTTATAGAGGTTGTACCATTTTATATTCCCACCAGCAATGACCGACAGCGCCCATTTCCCCACAGCATTGCTAATTACATGATATTGTCAAACTTTGGGATTTTTTCCAATTTGATAGATGAGAAATCATATTAGTGCAGTTTTAAATTTCATTTTTCTCTTATTAATGAGATTGAGCATATAGTGAAGTGCTATTTGCATTTCTCTTCCTGTGAACTCTGACCATATCTCTAGTCCATTTTCTATACAATCATTGGTCTTTTGTTTCTCTATTTTTCTAATCTTTTCTATATTAGGGATATTAATCCTTTGAGTTATAATTTACATTTTTAAAAATTTATTTGCCTTTTTACTTTGCTTAAGACTTTTTTTTTTTTTTTTTTTTTTTTTTTTTGAGACAGAGTCTTACTCTGTCACCCAGGCTAGAGTGCAGTGGCGCACTCTCGGCTCACTGCAACCTCCACCTTGCAGATTCAAGCAATTCTCATGTCTCAGCCTCCTGAGTAACCGAGATTACAGATGCACACCACCACACCCAGATAATTCTTGTATTTTTTTGTAGAGGCAGGGTTTCACCATGTTGCCCAGGCTGGTCTCGAACTCTTGACCTTAAGTGATCTGCCCACCTCAGCCTCCAAAGTGCTGGGATTACACGCGTGAGCCACTGCACCTGGCCAGATTTTCTTAATGATACAAAAGTTCTTATTTTTATAGAATCATCTTTATAAGTTTTTTCTGATTTCTTCTGGATTTTGAAAGAAACCATTTAAGAAAATGCATATGGTTGTTTTTTACAGATGTAAATATTTCAGAGTGATGTATTCCAATTTTTTAAAGCAAATGAATTCTTATTTTGTCATTGTGAAAACCTAAGGTACTCAGGACTTGACATGATATAGACCTTCAGTGAGTGTATATGCGTAAATACATAGCAGGCTAGATCCTTTTCCATTAAACAATACTGTGTCGCTGGCCTGGTCGACTGAGTCCTTGGTAGCTCTATATCCATATGTCATCAATGCCTGTATGCAGAGTTTATCTTTAGTCAGTTAAGGACAAGCTGTACAGTGTGGCTCCCATTATTTAATAATGGTGACTATGACCCTGTAAATGTTCGTGTCTCATTTTCATATGACTTCTGGTTCAAGTACAAAATACCACACTGTGGACCCATTCACAAAGCCATAGGGGTGCCTACCCCTGTCTTCCTCTCTCAATTCATTCATTTTTTGTTTAACAACATTCCTTTGTTGAATACCTGCTATGTGCTAGACACCGGCAGAGCAGTTTACAATTTATTCTATTTATCTGTTAACCTACACTCGTTGAGATCTTAAGAGACATATCAGCTACAACAAAAAAGGAGCATTCAATTCAAATTCACATTGGTTACTTTGTAGGGTATGTGTTAGATGTGCTGAAAATATGTCTAGCTGTTTTAAGGATATTGTTCTTTGCTAGTTTATTCTTTACTACCATGGAACACAGTTTTCTTAAAAAAAAAAACCTAAATGCACATGTTGCTATGTCATTTATCATCAGTAGTTGGATTACTTAGGAACCATAATGATCTTCCTTGCTGCTGTTGCTTACCTTGCTGACTTTTCTTCTTTCCCCAGGAAATAGGACCTTATTAAAAATATTCAGTCCCATAGCAAAATATCATTTCTCTGTGTAAGCTTGATGTTTTCAGTATTCAAACTATTTTATGTGGTTTGTAAAGTCAACAAAACAATGGCTTCTGTTATGAAGCATGTTTTGAGCCTACACACTGTGAGACCTATGACTTTAATATTTAGCAGTGATAGCGAAAACAACCCAAGGAATGCTTATTTAATGGGCAGGAAATTTTCAAGGCTATGAGACCTGACATTTTGTCTTTTTTGTCAGCGCCGTCCCATAGTGCCTGATGCATGTTGTTTTTCTCATAGAAGGAACGTGGGAATGCTGCTGCAGGCCTGAGCAGGTGGGAGGAGTGTGGAGCCCATCCTGGCTCTGGGATGACCAAAGGCCAGCACACAGTTCCCAGGGCCTCTACATATTTGTTCCTCAAAGGGGACTGAGGACTCAGCTCCGCAGGCCATGGTGGAGAATAAGTAAAAGAGCCCATGATGAATAACTATTTATTGAAAATCTACCACACACGTGATATTGTCCTAGATATGATAGCCCCTTGGTACTCAAAGTGTGGTCCCTAGACAGACCAGCTTTGACATTACCTGACAGCTTATTAGAAGTGCAGAATCTCAGGGCCTGCCCCCAGACAGACTCACTGAGTCAGACTGCATTTTAACAAGATCTTGGGCATTTGTACCACACACTGCGTCTGAGAAGCATTCTATGGAGAACACCAAGGTGGGCACAGTCCCTGTGAAAAAGCAACCCTGCAACAGGAGGGAAGCTACATAATCATAATGTTATGAATCTAAACAATACATCGAGGGAGAGTAAAAGACACAGGAATGATTATGAGACAAATACTTGCAGAAGGAGGAGGGAGCTCTACAAGATGGGGTGATCAGGAAAGGCATTCTGGGGTGGGGGTGTACGCTGGTTCTGGGAAGTTGGGTAGGATTAGAGCCAAGGAGAAGGAGAGGACACTTTGGGAGGCAAAACCATCACCGGAGGTGAGAAGGGACACCCGAGATGTGTCCTAGGATCACTGAATATCCAAATGTGTCTGAAGCCAATCGCGTTGCTAAGCTCTTTGCTGGACTCTTCACTACGAGGAGTAGAAAGAGGCAGCCCTGCAGAAAAGTGAATGTTTTAGGAGACTAGCAAATACATTTCATTTTGTAATTTTAAGTTAGGCCATTCCAAAAGGTCTATTTATTATTCAATTAATTAGTAGCTTGTGTAGTATCTAAGGCATTAATGCTTCTTCTGGGGTGGAACCCTTAGCTAGCCTGCCTTCACATGGCTGGGGCACTCCAGTGACCTCTGTCCTGGATGCTGAGCTGACTGCTCCTCCCCTGGGGCCACTCTGAAAATACTTCTCTGCTTTACAGAATATCCAGGGGTGATGGCAGGGACTTGGAAGGGGATATTTAAGGAGTCCTCAAATGTGCACCTAAGGTATTGATTCTGAAGATACTCAGTGCTGTGTTACCATTCATCACATCACCATTTGGATACCCACTGAATTGCAGGTCTGTGCGAATAATGCATTGATTTTATAATTGTTTGCTCTGTTATTATCCCTGTGTGAAGAAGAGATTGTCCCCTTTTGTTTCAAATTCTAACCATTTTTTTATTATCACTCTCTTTGAGCAACTCATGATGTCCTCCTGGTTTTAACATTCACTGTCTGTAAAAAGATTCCTAGTTTACCTACTGACTGCCATAGGCTGAGTGCTGCGTAGACAGTTTGTCTGAAGGCAGCATTTTAAGGAGGTCCCCACTGACAGAGATGGAAACAGGCACCAGGGAAGGGTTGCTGGCAATATACTCAGCTGCAGCGAATGTTCTTACCTACAGGTGTTTGGAGTGTGATTCACCCAGCAGGGCACAGATTGACTAAGCAGTCTCATTGCATTAATATCCCTGGCACCTCATTTGAGGTGAGATATGACTTGCTTCAAAGCATTGCTCAAGCATGCAATGGGCTCCGCTCTGCTGAGTCATCAGACTCATGATGTTGGCCAAATGCTCCTGGCTTTGGCTGTCAAGACCAAGTGAACTTTAACAACTGACCAGTATTTGTTTTTTAAGGCATGGCCAGCAAACAGAGATTCAGTGGAGGGACTGATGCCAAATTTCAGTGGATGCTTAGCAAACCCAGAGCAAAGGGCTGACTTTGCCCCTCTACTCTGAGAAGGAGACAAGCTGGGTGCCCTCTCCTAGCCCTGATCTCTCCCTCCCAGTCCTTCTGAATTCTTGCCGTAGGCCAACCTGGCACCTCATTTGAGGTGAGATATGACATGTGCCCTGAGACTCTGAAGTGTCAAGTGGTAGGTGGAGAGGGAGCACATGCCATCAGGATCTCAGATAGTCTGTTCTGTTGACACAATTTGGGTCTGTTCATGGGTCCACCATCTTAATCATTATTTTAAATAACATTGGTGGTTGTAGGGACTCCATAGAGTCAACATGCTGGACCAGGTATCCCATGTACATTAGCTCCTTTAAACCTCACAGCAACCTGCAGGGTAGGTATTATTGACATATTGATGGAATACTATGGGAAGAGGCCCCATAGTGAGCCTGAGACTTCAGAAATGCTCAGGGCTGTGGAGCTCCTTCCTTTTTGGTTATTGTTGTTTGGTTGGTTCTGATGTGCTCTCACTCTTTGCTTTCTAACCTGGCTCTGCATCCTGTGTGTCTGTCATTCCTCCTTCCCCATCTCAGGTACTCTAGCTTTTCCTGCCCTCCCTTGCACAGCCAGACCTCCTGGCTCTGTGGATCCAGGGGAATTGGCCTGAATCACAGAGAAACTCCCTTATCAGGAAGGGGAAACTGATGATGGGCTCTTGTCAGTGTTGATGCTTTCCATCTGCAACTCTTTAGGGATACCAGCTACTGCCTGCCAGCCCCAGGTGATGTGAAAGGAACAAGCAACCAACCACCACACAGCAGTTTGTAAATTGTATACTATACCTAAAGTTTCCAACCTCCTAGGCAAATGGAAAACCCACCATTCTCACTTGTACAAATGCAAAGTTGTTCAAAAAGTGACTCAAATGGGGAAGAAGAGAGGATCCCAGTCACAGAAAGTATGAAAGATCAGCTCCAAGGAGAGGGGAGAAAATGGCGGATAGAAGGCAGGGCTAAATTGCAGCTTTCACTCAGATGGACAGAGCAGCATGTGGGGAGTCACATTGTGAACTTTTGCTCCAAGAACTACTGCAGGAATATACCAGGAAAGCCAAGAGAATCCACAGACCCTTTGAAGGAAGCAGATTACTCCTGCAGGACCCAGGAGACAGCCCAAATACTGTGCGTGCCCAAACTGTGAAAGTGGGAAAGGAGGATCATCTGCCCATGAATGCACACCCTCACTGGGGAATCTGAAAGTCCAGATCATGGGAGAAGGATTTGAGCTGAGACAATGTAGATACCTGAGTGAAATACAGAGGTAGAGGAAGCAGCAGGAAAAGCCCTGCAGTCTCTCTGGGTCCCCAGGGAAGCCATTTCTGACTTGTCTCACAGGGGTCCCTGGGGAGGACTGCCAGAGAAACTGGGAAAAGACCACAGGGAGAAGGAAACCTCCAGCTGAACTTTGTAACAATTACAACCAGAGTTTCCTAGCCAGAACTCTGGGGAGGGCATGAATCTGATGTGCAGACTCAACAGGTGGGGAGGCATGAAAGGCCAGGCGCGGTTTCTCACGCCCGTAATCCCAGCACTTTGGGAGGCCGAGGTGGGCGAATCATGAGGTCAGGAGATCGAGACCATCCTGGCTAACACAGTGAAACCCCGTCTCTACTAGAAATTAAAAAATTAGCCAGGCGTGGTGGCACATGCCTGTAATCCCAGCTACTCGGTAGGCCGAGGCAGGAGAATTGCTTGAACCCAGGAGGCGGAGGTTGCGGTGAGCCGAGATCGGGCCACTGCACTGCAGGCTGGGCAACAAGAGCGAAACTCCGCCTCAAAAAAAAAAAAAAAAAAGTCCTGCTTGCTTTCTCAGCAGGGAGGCTGGTAGCCTGGGGCAAGTTCTCAGCCCTGTTCACCCACTGCCTGGAAACAGACTCAGTGCTGGTGAGGTGGGGGGCGGGGGGCATGGTGGAAATGAGATTGGCCTTTTGGGTTGTGCGGGAGCTGGGTGAGGTCTGTAACTGCCAGCTTTCCCCCACTTCCCTGACAACCTGCATGACAGCACAGGCAGCCATAATCCTCTTGGGAACACAACTCTATTGACCTGGGAACCACACCCCCTATTCCCCAGAGCAGCCACAGCAAGCCCCTCCCAAGGAGAGTCTGAGCTCAGACATGCCTAGCCCTGCCCCCACCTGATGGTCCTTCCCTACTCACCCTGGTAGCTGAAAACAAAGTGCATATTCTCTTGGGAGTCTAGGGCTCTGCCCACCACCTGATCCTCCCTTTACTACCGCAGCTGATGCTCTCTTGAAAGCGCCACCTCCTGGCAGGAGGCCAACCAGCACAGAACTACAATAAACAACAATACAATTAAGGACCCTCACAGAGTCCATTTCACTCCCCTGCCACCTCCACTGGAGCAAGTGCTGGTATCCGTGGCTGAGAGACCTAAAGACAGTTCATATCACAGGACTCTATGCAGACACCTCCTACTACCAGCCGAGAGCCTGGTAGCCCTTCTGGGTGGCTAGATCCAGAAGAGAAATAACAATTACTACTGTTCGGCTCTCAGGAAGCCACATCCCTAGGAAAAGGGGGAGAGGAGAGTACTACATCAAGGGAGCACCCCATGGGACAAAAGAATCTGAACAGCAGCCTTGAGCCCCAGATCTTCCCTCTGACATAGCCTACCCAAATGAGAAGGAACCAGAGATAATTCTGGCAATACGACAAATCAAGGTTCTTTAACACCTCAAAAACAAAACAAAACAAAAAAAAAAACACTAGCTCACCAGCAGCAAATCCAAACCAAGAAGAAATGCTTGAATTGCCAGAACAAGAATTCAGAAGGTTGATTATTAGCTAATCAAGGAGGCACCAGAGAAAGGTGAAGTCTGACTTAAGGAAATTTTTAAAAATATACAAGATATAAAGGGAGAAATCTTCAGTGAAATAGATAGCATAAATAAAAAATAGTCACAACTTCAGGAAATAAAAGACACACTTAGAGAAATGCAAGATATACTGGAAAGTCTCAGCAATAGAATCAAACAAGCAGAAGAAAGAACTTCAGAGCTCAAAGACAAGGTTTTTGAAATAACTCAATCCAACAAAGACAAAGAAAAAAGAATTTTAAAAAAATCGGCAAAGCACCCAAGAAGTCTGAGATTATGTTAAATGACCAAACCTAAGAATTGGCATTCCTGAGGAAGAAGAGAAATCTAGAAGTTTGGAAAACATATTTGGGGGAATAATTAAGGAGAACTTCCTCGTCCTTGCTAGAGAGCTAGACATCCAAATACAAGAAGCTCAAAAAACACCTGGGAAATTCATCACAAAAAGATCCTCACCTAGGCACATAGTTATCAAGTTATCCAAAGTCAAGACAAAGGAAAGAATCTTAAGAGCTGTGAGGCAAAAGCATCAGATACCTATAAAGGAAAACCTATCAGATTAACAGCAGATTTCTCAACAGAAACCATACAAGCTAGAAGGGATTGGGGCCCTATATTCAGCCTCCTTAAACAAAACAATTATCAGCCAAGAATTTTGTACCCAGTGAAACTAAGCTTCATAAATGAAGGAAAGATACAGCCTTTTTCAGACAAACACACACTAAGAGAATTCACCACTACCAAGCCAGCACTACAAGAACTGCTAAAAGGAGCTCTAAATCTTGAAACAAATCCTGGAAACACACCAAAACAGAACCTCTTTAAAGCATGAATCTCACAGGATCTATAAAACAAAAATACACACAAAAAAACAAGGCATTCAAGCAACAAATAGCATGATGAATTGAATAGTACCTCACATCTCAATACTAACATTGAATGTAAATGGTCTAAATGCTCTGCATAAAAGATACAGAATTGCAGAATGGATAAGAATTCACCAACCAAGTGTCTGCTACCTTTAAGAGACTCACCTAACACATAAGGACTCACATAAACTTAAAGGGGTGGAAAAAGATATTCTATGTAAATGGACACCAAAAGTGAGTAGGAGTAGCTATTCTTGTATCAGACAAAACAAACTTTAAAGCAACACAGTTAGAAAAGACAAAGAGGGACATTATATAATGATGAAAGGCCTTAACAGGAAAATGTCACAATCATCCTAAATATACATGCACCTAATGCTGGAGCTCCCAAATTTGTAAAAGAAATACTGCTAGACATAAGAAATGGGATAGCAACACAATAATAGTGGGGGACTTCAATATTCCACTGACAGCACTAGACAAATCATCAAGACAGAAAGTCAACAAAGAAACACTGGGTTTAAACTATACCCTAGAACAACTTGACTTAATGGATATTTTACAGAACATTCTACCCAACAACCACAGAATATACATTCTATTCATCAGTGTGGCTGACTGCCACAGCTACTACTTGAGACCCTCATTGCAGCAGTTATTACTGTTACTGCTTGAGACCGTCATTACAAGACTGAACAAAGGGATGAACGTAGAAATGGTAACAAAAAACAAAAGTAACTATTTTAAGGAAAGGCTAGCATGGGGAACAAGAAGAGAGACGAAAAGAAGAAAAGAAAAGGGCTCCCTGCTTCTAGTGAGCAAAGGCAGCCACCGAGCTTCCACAGCCCTTCTTATATATTAGGTAACAAGAGCAAGGAGGAGGAGGTAATGACTGGTTAGCTGTTTAATTGCTCACAGTTTCTCATTATTGCTAACAGGCTTCAATTATGCCTAATTGTAAGAAATACTTGTGCAGCCTCCAACACATCAGTGCATGGAATTTTCTCTACGATAGACCATATGATTGCCACAAAACAAGTCTCAATAAATTTAAGAAAACTGAAATTATGTCAAGTACTCTTTCAGACCACAGTGGAATAAAACTGGAAATGAACTCAAAAAGGAACCTTCAAAACCATGCAAATATATGAAAATTAAATAGCCTGCTCCTGAATGATCATTGGGTCAAAAAGAAAATCAAGATGAAAATTTAAAACCTTTGAACTAAACTACAGTAATGACACAACTTATCAAAACCTCTGGGATACAAGCAAAGGCAGTGCTAAGAGGAAAATTCATAGCCTTAAATGCCTACATCAAAAAGTCTGAAAAAGCACAAATAGGCAATCTAAGACCACACCTCAAGGAACTAGAGAAACAAGAACAAACCACATCCAAGCCCAGCAGAAGAAAAGACATAACCCAGATCAGAGAATAACTAAATGAAATTGAAACAAAAAAAATACAAAAGACAAGTGAAACAAAAAGCTGGTTCTTTGAAAAGATAAATAAAATTGATAGACCATTAGAAAGATTAACCAAGAAAAGAAGAGAGAAGATCCAAATAAGCACAATTGGAAATGAAATGGGAGATATTACAACCAACACCACAGAAATACAAAAGATCATTCAAGACTACTATGAACACCTTTACACACATAAACTAGAAAACCCAGAGGAGATGGATAAATTCCTGGAAATATACAACCCTCCTAGATTAAATCAGGAAGAATTAGAAACCCTGAACAGACCAATAACAAGCAGCGAGATTGAAATAATAATTTAAAAATTACCAACAAAAAAAAATGTCCAGGACCAGATGGGTTCACAGCTGAATTCTATCAGACATTCAAAGAAGAATTGGTACCAATCCTATTAACACTATTCCACAAGACAGAGAAAGAGGGAATCCTCCTAAATCAGTCTATGAAGTCAGTATCACCCTAATACCAAAACCAGGAAAGGACATAATAAAAAAAGAAAACTACAAACCAACATCTCTGATGAACATAGATGCAAAAATCATAAATGCTAGTGAACCAAATCCAACAGCATATCAGAAAGATAATCCACCATAATCAAGTGGGTTTCATACCAGGGATGCAGGGATGGTTTAACATATGCAAGTCAATAAATGTAATACCACATAAAGAGAATTAAAAACAAAAATCACATGATCATCTCAATAGATGCAGAAAAAGCATTTGACAAAATCCAGCATCCCTTTATAATTAAAACCCTCAGCAAAATCAGCATACAAAGGATATACCTCAGTGTAATAAAAACTGTCTATGACAAATCCACAGCCAACATAATACTGAATGGGGAAAAGTTGAAAGCATTCCTTCCGAGAACAAGACAAGGATGCCCACTCTTACTACTTCTATTCAACATAGTACTGGAAGCCCTAGCTAGAGCAATCAGACAAGAGAAACAAATAAAGGACATCCAAATCAGTAAAGAGGAAGGCAAACTCTTGCTGTTTGCTGATGATATAATCGTAAACCTAGAAAACCCTAAAGACTCCTCCAAAAAGCTCCTAGAACTGTTAAATAAATTCAGCAAATTTCAGGATACAAAGTTAATGTACACAAATCAGTAGCTGTGCTATACACCAACAGCGACCAAGTTGAAAATCAAATCAAGAACTCGACTCTTTTTACAAATGCTGCAAAAATAAAATAAAATAAAATACTTAGGAATATACCTAAACAAGGAGGTGAAAGCCATCTACAAGGAAAACTACAGAACACTGCTGAAAGAAATCATAGACAACACAAACAAATGGAAACACATCCCCTGCTTATGAATGGGTAGAATCAATATTGTGAAAATGACCATACTGCCAAAAGCAATCTACAAATTTAATGAAATTCCCATCAAAATGCTACCATCATTCTTCACAGAACTAGTAAAAACAATCCTAACATGTGGAACCAAAAAAGAGCTCACATAGCCAAAGCAAGACTAAGCAAAGAGAGCAAATCTAGAGGCATCACACTACCTGACTTCAAACTATACTATAGGGCCATAGTCACTAAAACAGCATGGTACTGGTATAAAAATAGGCACATAGACCAACGGAACAGAATACAGAACCCAGAAGTAAACCCAAATACTTACAGCCAACTGACCTTGGACAAAGCAAACAAAAACATAAAGTGTGGAAAGGCCACCCTATTCAACAAATGGTGTGGGGATAATTGGCAAGCTGCATATAGGAGAATAAAACTGGATCTTCATCTCTCACCTTACACAAAAATCAACTCAAAATGGATCAAGGAATTAAATCAAAGATCTAAAACTATAAAAATTCTAGAAGATAACATCACAAAAACCCTTCTAGACATTGGCTTAGGCAAAGACTTCATGACCAAGAACCCAAAAGCAAATGCAACAAAAACAAAAATAAATAGGTGGGACTTAAACTAAAGAGCTTCTGCACAGCAAAAGGAAGAGTCAGCAGAATAAAGAGACAACCAACAGAGTGGGAGAAAAATCTTCACAACCTGTATATCCTACAAAGGACTAATATCCAGAATCTACAACAAACTCAAACAAATTAGCAAGCAAGAAAGAAACAGTCCCATCAAGAAGTGGGCTAAGGACATGAATAGACAGTTCTCAAAAGAAGACATACAAATTGCCAACAAACATGAAAAAATGCTCAACATCGCTAATGATAAAGGAAATGTAAATCAAAATGTCAATGCAATACCACCTTACTCCTGCAAGAATAGCCATAATCATAAAAGGAAAAATTAATAGATGTTGGCATGGATATGGTGAAAAATGAACACTTCTACACTGTTGGTGGGTATGTAAACTAGTACAACCACTGTGGAAAACAGTGTTTTATTTAAAGTTTAATAGTTAAAGAACTAAAAGTAGAACTTCCATTTGATCCAAAAGTCCCATTACTGGGTATCTACCCAGAGGAAAAGAAGTCATTTTACAAAAAAATACTTGCATACACAAGCTTTTAGCAGAACAATTTGCAACTGCAAAAAATATAGAACCAGACCTAATGCTCATCAATCAATGAGTGGATAAACAAATTGTTTATAGAATACTACTCAGCCATAAAAAGGAAAGAACTAATGGCATTTTCAGCTACCTGGATGGAACTGGTAACTATTATTCTAAGAGAAGTGACTCAGGAATGAAAAAAACAAACATCGCATGTTCTCACTCATAAGTGGGAGCTAAGCTATGAGGATGCAAAGGCATAAGAATAATGCAGTGGAATTTGGGGACTCAGGAGAGAGGGTGGGAGGAGGGTGAGGGATAAAAGACTACAAATTGGGTTCAGTGTTTACTGCTCAGGTGATGCATGCACCAAAATCTCACAAATCACCACTAAAGGACTTACTTATGTAACCAAATACCACCTGTTCCCCCCCAAACCTATGGAAATTTTTTAAAAAATTAATGCAATAAAAAAAATAAAGAGCAGCTTCAAGACCCACTGAGGTGTCCCCAAGACCCCTTAAAGGCTTAGAAACATATGTGGGTGCCAACATGAGAGACCCTCTAGGCATCTCCAGAATCTCTTCTACAGTGATATTAGAGGAGGTAATTCACTATTACCTCCAACACATCCTGGTCTTGGAATATTCCAATTCAAACATGGGTTTTTAACCCATGTTCCCGTTTCCTGTCCTGTTAGCCCACAATGCACCCAGTTATGCTGAGGAGCAATTAGGGTGACAGACAGATGATGGGTTTCTGTATGTTTGGAAAGAGCATATATTTTGGGAGCCACTCTTAACCACTATACTTTCAGCATCCTCCAGGCAGCTTTACTGTGGATACCCCCAGACACTTCTTTCTGAGCAGGGGACATAGCTGTGGCTCATCAAGACTGCACTCAGGCTCTGGGAGAAAAAGGGAAACCAATTGCACCCTGGAAGCAAATCAGCAAGTGGGAAGTACCCAAGGACACATGTGGACAGAACCCTTCCACTGTCTCCCATTTCTTTGCCCACTGCTCTCCAGGCTGTGCCTTCCTAGGAGCAAGTATGAAAGCCTTTGTCAAAAAAATCACAGACCATCCCAGCCTCCTGTGTGCTCCAGCCGCTCTGAGCCATGAAACCATCTGAGTACAGCATTGCCCTCATCTCTTGCCTCACTTGCATCCAATTCCACAGTCCAATTTCTTGATTCAAACTTGACTTTATTCAGGCTTATTTGCCCCCCTTCCAAATCACAAGCCTTACTCTGGCTTTTAAAATCTAAATGTATCAAGGCTCAAGGCATGTGGGGTGGATTCCTGCCTATTCCACTGGCCTTATCTATTGCTCTATTCTTATAGCATCAAGCTCCTTTTCATTGTGTCCCCTTTGACTGAAAGGCCCTTCTCCCCGCTCTTTAAAAGATTAGCTTATCTTCCTTTAGGTTTCGGTCTAATTTTACTTTCTCTAGAGACCATCCTGAAAACCCATGAATATCCCCCTGCAACCATGGACCTGCCACAGTGAGATAGAAGATATGATATGGTTTGGCTGCATCCTCACCCAAATCTTGTCTTGAATTGCAGCTCCCATAATTCCCATGTGTTGTGGGAGGAACCCAGTGGGAGACAACTGAATCATGGGGGCGGTTTCCCCCATACTCTTTTCGTGGTAGTGAATAAGTCTCACAATATCTGATGGTTTTATAAGGGGAAACCCCTTTCACCTGGCTCTCATTCTCTCTCTTGTCTGCCACCATGTAAGACATGCCTTTTGCCTTCCACCGTGATTGTGAGGCCTCCCCAGCCACGTGGAATTGTGAGTCCATTAAACCTCTTTTTCTTTATAAATTACCCAGTCTTGGGGATGTTTTTATCAGCGGCGTGAAAACAGACTAATACAAGGTGGGACTGGACTCCCCAGAGGAGGGGCTCAGACACTGGACCAAACTGAGAACTAGGGATGGGGCAGAAGCAGCTTTCCATAGGACACGCCCACCAGTGTGTCATGTTAATTTACCATTGCCATGGCAACACCCAAAAGTTACTGCCCCCTTCCATGGCAACAACCTGATGACCCAGAGTTACTCCTCTTTTCCAAGAAATTTCTGCATAATCTTCCCCTTAATTTGCATGTAATTAAAAGTGGGTATAAATATGGCTGCAGAACTGCTTCCAAGCTGCTACTCTGGGCACACTGCCTGTGGGCCCTGCTCTGCAGTGAGCAGTACCTCTGCTGCTGCTGCTATACACTCTGCCACTAAAATAAAAGTTGCTGCCTAACACCACTGGCTCACCCTTGAATTCTTTCCTGAGTGAAGCCAAAAGCCCTCCTGGCACTAAGCCCCAATCTGGGGGCTCGCCTGCCCTGCATCTACATCACCCAACATCCTTCTTTTACTTGTTCACTGCCTGGCTTCCCACTAACATGTAATCCCGAGGAGGGCAGATTCTGGAAATGTTGTCTGTATTACTTTATCCTGTCAAAGAGAAACATAGGTCGGGTGTGGTGGCTCACACCTGTAATCCCAGCACTTTGGGAGGCCGAGGTGGGCAGATCACCTGAGGTTAGGAGTTTGAGACCAGCCTGGCCAAGATGGTGAAACCCCGTCTCTACTAAAAAAATACAAAAATTAGCCAGGCATGGTGGCACGTGCCTGTAATCCCAGCTACTTGGGAGGCTGAGGCAGGAGAATTGCTTGAACCTGGGAGGCAGAGGTTGCAGTGAGCCAAGATAGCACCACTGCACTCCAGCCTGGGCAACACAGCAAGACTCCATCTTGGAAAAAAAAAAGAAAGAAAGAAAGATAAACGTAGCTGGACATTAATTAAGGCAGTAAAAACAGATTTTATTCAATAACTGCTGTCAGTAAAGGAAAGAACTGAGCTTCAATCTGATTAATACAGAGGTGTCTGGGCATTTTAAAGGGTCTTGAGCAGAGTTAGGGAAATGAAAAATTATGAAAGTTATAAAAAGTGATAAGGGGAAGTTGATCCATGTGAAACTCATCTGGGTTTGCCAACTGGTGCATATCAAAGTTAGGCGCCTACCTACTACCACTGAGGCTGGGAGACAGGGACCCTATCATCAGGTGTTGCTGGAACATACAGTAAGCTCTTTGGGCAGCCTTGAGTTTTCTCAGACAGACATTTCAAGGGGGAGGGGAAGGCCATCTGGGGGATAAGGCTTTGTGCTGTTAGAAACTCTATTAGTGTTTGTTCAAGTCTTTCTAGGGCAAAGATGAGGGCTAGTGGAGAATAGGGCTCAGAGGAACCTGGTCAAGGTGAGAGTTCGGTCAAGGAGTGTCTATCAGTCTCCAGCACAGTGCCTGGTACATAGTAAGTGCTCATAAAACATTTATTGGACCAATGAACAGATGAGTGAATGACTAACAGGAGGATGAACCCCCTCCATGATCACTCCCTCATGTGGAGAGACAGCAGGGAGGGTGCTGGGGGAAGTGAGAGGGGCAGTTCTCCTGCCCGCAAGAACCCCAGGGTGGAGAGTGGCAGCTCAGCAGAGCTCGGCCCTCAAGCCTGCTCTCACTCCCCACAGAGGGCTGTGGTCCTTGCAAAGTGGAGCACAGCAGAGATGCTAGAATCTTCATTGACCTTAACTCAATAACATCAATTTGAAGGAAAAGACATTTCAAAAGCACCAGCATCAGGTTGTAATGTGAGCATGTTTGCAGCAATAACACACCTGTTGTGTTGAAAAACCGACAAGAAAAACAGAAACACCTGAACAATACCTACATTTTTTATTCTTGACAAGATCAAATAGGTTTATTCCTCCAATAAGCTACACAAACTCTGGTCATAATTAGCACTTGGCTGTGAGAAGCCTCTGCCAGATTTTTCCCTCACCTGTGATATGCTGTAAACATAAAACACAGGATGGTGTGCTGGCCTGGGCAAACTAACTTGTGCTCCAGGGCATCTGACAGATGGTTAACCTGTGAGTCTCAACTCTGCAGAGTGATTTTAGAGGAAAACGGAAGGAAATACCTAGCACAGCAGTTAATAGGTGTTCTTGATTAGCACCTTTTGCTCAAGTAAGAAATGATTTCCTGTGAAGGCTTTTTAGTCATTTTCATGTTGATTATATGGATTATGTACAGTATTTCTTGAAAAAGATGAAACAGTTCCTAGGAAAAGTGTGCTGGATGAGAGTGCAGAACATTGATGTTTTGGGGAGGATTTCACTTTGAGTTATTATGCATAATGCTGCTCTGAACATTTATGCACAAGTTTCTGTACAGACATATGTTTTCTTTTCTTATGGGTATATACCTAGAAGTGGAATTGCTGGGTAGTATAGTAATTCTGTTTACTCTTTTGAGGAAGTGCCAGGCCATTTTCCAAATTGGATTTCCACCAGCAGTGGATGAGGACTGTAATTTCTCTACATCCTCTCCAACAGTTGCTATTGTCTGCCTTTCTTATTCTAGCCATTCTAGCAGGTATGAAGTGGTACCTCATTGTGTTTTTTAAAATTAATTAGTTTTGTTCATCAACAATTAATAATTATATATATGTATGGGGTACAATGTGATGTTTTGATCTATGCATACATTGTTGAAAGATTAAGTCAAGATAGTTAACATGCCTCATTAACTTACCATTTTTTGTGGTGAGAATGTAAAGAATCTATTCTTTAGCAATTTTGAAATATATAATACATTAATATTTACTGTGGTCACCATTCCCTGAATAGCCAAAGATATCTTGAGCAAAAAGAACAAAGGTGGAGGTATCACACTACCTAATTTCAAAATATATTATAAAGCTATTGTAATCAAAACAGCATGGCAGCTGGGTGCAATGGCTCATGTCTATAATCCCGGCACTTTGGGAAACCAAGGCAGAAGGATACCTTGAGTCCAGGAGTTCAAGACTAGCTCGGGCAACATAGTGAGTCCTTATTTCTACAAAAAAAAAAATTAAAAATTGGCCAGATATGGTGGTGCATGCCTATAGTCCCAGCTACTCTGGAGGCTGAGATGGGAGGATTGCTTAAGCTCAGGTGTTTAAGGCTGCAACGAGCTATGATTGCACCACCACACTCCAGCCTGGGCAACAGAGTGAGACCCTGTCTCGAAAAAAAGAAAATGAAAAGAAAAAAAACAAAAGTCATAATGGCACTGGCATGACAACAGATGCATCAACCAATGGAACAGGATATAAAGCCCAGAAGTAAACCCAAGTATTTATGGGCAATTTATTTTCAACAAAAGTGCCAGGAAGACACAATGGGGAAAGAGCAGTCTCTTCAATAAATGGTGCTGGGAAAACTGTATATTCATTCACATGCAGAAGAATGAAATTGGACCTTATCTCAGACATTATATACAAAAAAATCAACTCAAAGTGGATTAAAGACAAATGTAAGACCTGCAACTGTAAAGCTTCTAGAGGAAAACATAGGAGAAAGACTTTGTGACATTGGTCTGGGCAATGATTTTTTGGTTGACTCCAAAAGCATAGGAAACAAAAGCAAGAACAGTCATATGGGATTATATCAACATAAAAATTTTCTGCACAGCCGAGGAAATGATTAACAAAATGAAGAGACAGTCCACAGATTTGAAGAAAATATTTGCAAACAATATATCTGATAAGGGGCTAATATACAAAAAAATAAGTAACTCAAACAACTCAATAGCAAGAAAACAAATAATCCAATTAAAAAATGGGCAAAGGACCTGAACAGGCATTTGTCAAAAGAAGAGATACAAATGGTCAACAGGTATATGAAAAAATGCTCAACATCTCTATCAGGTAAATGCAAATTAAAACCACAATGAGCTATTACCTCATACCTGTTAGAATGCAGTTACCAAAAAGGTGAATAATAGCACAAATTTGGTGAAGGTGCAGAGGAACAGGGACAACACACTGTTGGTAGGAATGCAAATTAATATCACCATTTCAGAAAAGAGTATGGAAGTTCCTTCAAATCTAAAAATAGAACTACCATATGATCCAGTAACCCCACTTCTGGGTATAGAGCCAAAGGAATTAAAATCACTATGTCAAAAAAATGTCTGCGTTCTCATGTTTATCGAGGTTTTGATTTGCATTTCTCTGATGGCTAATGACGTTAAGCATCTTTTCATGTGTTTATTGGCCTTGGTATATATTCTTTGGGGAAACACTTCTTCAGATTCTTTGCCCATTTTTTAATTGGGTTGTCTTTTTATTATTGAGTTGTAAGAGTTCTTCACATATTCTAGATGCTAATTTCTTATTAGATGTATAATTTGCAAATATTTCTCCTGTTCCATCGGTTGTCTTTTCAATCCTTTGATGGCGAGAAGCATGAGTTTGCTGTTGTGCTTAATGCCTTCCTTTCTGACAAAACTGCCTGATAGCCTTACCAGATGCCCTAATTCACCCATCATCTCTCCCAGGAGCCTCACATTTTCCCAAAAACTTCCACTTGGATCTGGGAAGCACTTACATGGCCTTTTATTTCTTAAAATTAAGTATTTTTTTTTCCTAAAGGCACAATTTCCTTTCCCAAAAAGAGTCATTTCAAAGACACTATAAATTTCCTGAATCTTGTCCAAAGTTTGAAACTGATATCCAAGAAGGAGTGGCCTCTTTATTTTACCTCCAGAAATGTCTCTGAAATGCAGGCAGGTCCCATCAATCTAAAATACTCTCAGCTTCATTGCAGCTGCAGCTGCGAGACAGACCTCGTCATTTTGGCTGTTTGTGCACTTCTGGAGGTATATTTAGGTTGCTTCTATTTAGTGTTCCCAGAATAGCCATAGTTTTTTGTTTCTGTATCATCCTCTTAGTTTTATTCCTTCCTGTCCCAAACTGCGGGTGATATACAAGATGATTTCCAAAACCCTTTCTACCTCAGAGAGTCTATGCTCTTAAACAGTGTCCAGGCCCTCCTTGACAGGAGCACAGTATATTATCTGTAGCCATAACCCACAGTCCACTAGCAAGCAGCAGAGAACAGTCACCAAATGCAGGAGAGGCCCCATGGCTCATAACTGAATTGGGCTCATGTACTCCAAATCCCAGTGTGATTTGATCACTACTATTTAAATTCGTAGACAAGTATCCTATGAATTAATATGTAATGTGCTTGGATGAAGACAAACTTGGGTTTACCTATATCATTTCTGGGCAGGGTTGTAGCTAAATATTTTGCAGTGAAAGGGATTTTTTATTCCAGTTCATGCTAACAACTTAAGCTGACATATTTGATAGCTTCAACTAGCTCCATGGGTGGTTGAGTAAAATTTTTTGTGCTTCATGTTGTCCATCCCATTAATAAATCAAATAATGCTGTAGGTACCATGGTTACATGTGCCTTAAATTTTGAGAACGACACTGCCAGAGACAGATTTTCAAGTTACAAACATCCTTCATATCTTAGATGATGTATTAGGTTGCTACAAATCCCAAATTAGAATCCTGCTATCAATAGAGCATTTAATGCCCACTCACTTTAAATAAGCAATCAAAGTTAAAATAAAAATCAGTGAGCTTCTCCTATGAGTATTTCCCACAAATTCAGCTCCGCAGAGAGCTCTTCTGAGGACGGTCCCCACCCCCAGGAGTGAAATACAAGACTTGAATGGGTTGATGCCTGATAATTTTCTGCTGATGATGTTTTTGGTTTTGGGTGTGGTTTTTTTCCATCTTTGTAGTTTTACAAAAAGCAGTGGTTTAAAGAAGGGGTTAACAGGAGGCGGAGCTTGTAGTGAGCCGAGACTGCGCCACTGCACTCCAGCCTGGGCTACAGAGCTAGACTCCTTCTCAAAAAAAAAAAGAAGGAGTTAAGGTGTGTGCAAATGCAAAAGCAAAGACATGGAATCAACCTAAATGCCCATCAATCCTAGACTGAATAAAGAAAATATAGTACATATACACCGTGGAATACTATGCATATAGTATAAAAGGAACAAGCTATAAAAAGGAAAAAGATCACGTCCTTTGCAGGGACATAGATGGAGTTGGAAGCCATTATCCTCAGCAAACTGATGCAGGAACAGAAAACCAAACACCACATGTTTCACTTATAAGTCGGAACTGAATGATGAGAACACATGGACACGTGGTGCAGAACAACACATACTAGGGCCTGTCGGGCAGTGGGGGTGGGAAATAGAAATAAAATAAAATAAACCCTTTTTTAAGAAAGGTGTGTGCAAATGCACAAGGGCATGTTTTAAACAGTGGCAAAGAAAAAAAGTCAAGAGACAAGGGGGAGGTCTTGAATTGTGTCATAGTTTGTTCATTTGAACTTTAACATATCAAAGCCAAATAAATTTACACCAAGACGTATTTATATTGATAAACAACATGTAATGGGAAACTACAAAACCATGTGTAAACACCGTATCTAAATAATAATTTCTAACCAGTGTGCCCTGAAGCTGATGCCTGTGAATGACATGCTGAAAGGGATGAAAGCAATGCGTTGAGGGGCTGTTTTGCTGTTTTTCCCACCACTGTGCCACAGCATAAGCCTCCTTCATGGGCGGGAGCCCTCGGCATTTCAGGCAGCTGCCATTCCAAGGTGCCAGGGCACCACAGAGATTGGCCAGGATGTGAGGAGATGGCCTGTGCTCCTGTCTAAGACAGATAACAATACAATAGCCTCTTCACTCACACATACTCAAAGGAAAAGTAAAAAACCTTACATCAGCTGAAATGAAGAGATTGGGGAGAGGGCTAGGAAAGGCTGCAATGAGGCTGGAGCAAAGACAGAAGCATCCTAAAGAAGCAGCAGGAAGAAAAGGGAACTAACTGCTCCTTGCTAAAACACCAATAGAGAGCTGCAGCTGGGTGGAAGAGCAACCAATGACTCTCCCTAGCTCAGAGCTCTAGCTATGGATTCCTTCATTCCTGAAGGAATGGTTGGAGAAAACCAATACTGTTATTAAAAGCATCTCTCGCCTTCTCCTTTCTCCATGTTTCATTACCAGCATGTTCTAAAAATTTATATTGCAAGAAAAAATAAAAAGGATGTGAGAAAACAAAATATTTAAAATATGGAAAATGGGAGTGATCATTTACTTTTGATGCTTTAATAAATATAAAAAGACAAAGGGACAATGACATTAAAAGCACAGACTTAAAAGAGTTTTACATTTTAAAAAACAGAAATTGTCAAAATATTTTAAAAGTGAAAAAAGTTTCCTTCTTCTCTTACACATTCTAGTTCATGAAGACGTTTCCCATTTTTATTCTCATTTGTACCTGTTTATAAGAGACTCATTTTTTTAGCCCCCTTAAACTATTCTTAAGCATCAATAATGGTTTTGGCTGGGCGCAAGGGCTCATGCTTGTAATCCCAGCACTTTGGGAAGCCAAGGTGGAAGGATCATGAGGTCAGGAGTTCGAGACCAGCCTGACCAACATGGTGAAACCCCGTCTCTACTAAAAATAGAAAAATTAGCCAGGTGTGCTGGCATGTGCCTGTAATCCCAGCTTCTCGGGAGGCTGAGGCAGGAGAATCGCTTGAACCTGGGTGGCAGAGGTTGTGGTGAGCCGAGATCATGCCACTGCACTCCAGCCTGGTGACAGAGCAAGACTCCATCTCAAAAAAAAAAAAAAAAAGAATGGCTTCAACCCAATCCCCCAGTGAACTGAATTTTAAATTAAAAGTAGACAACCTTCTCTGTCAGAGAAGTCTCAAGGAAAGAATGACTCGTTGTTACTTATGGTAGTTAGAAAACATGAAAACTCTTAAAAAGTGGAAGTTTATTCAATTTTTTTCTGAATATATATGAGCTAGGTATAGATAATATGTAGATAACATACATACACATATATGTTGAGTGATATGATCTACATGAGGGAATATGTAGTATGCATAAGGATTATGTGGGCTGTCAGATGCATGCCTTTTTTCCTCTCTAGCATTTTCCCTGTGTTATTGAATAACTTATTTTCTTAGCTGTCTTATATTCTTTTGTGTAAATACACCATACTTTATTTCCCATTTCCCTCTGATGAACATTTAGGTTATTTCCAGTGTATTAATAGCAATAAAACTTGGATGAATATCTTTGTAGCGTATCTATATTCACATCAGATTATTTTTTAGAAAAAAAAAATTTAAAAATAGAAACAGTGAATAAGAGGCCAGAACTTTGATATCAATTATCAACCTTCTAAACAGATATATCAGTTTTTATTCTCATCAGCAGTACATGGAATTTCTAAAGATAATCATCTTAAAAGCAAAACAAAGATTGACAAAAACCCAAAAACAAATTTGGACTAATCATATTGAAAGGTTCCCATCAAGCTACAACATTATTATCTTGTTGATACACTCTGACATACACAAACCCAGTGTGATTCCCCTGCCAAGGACTCTGGGCTGGTCACAATTATGATGACCCTAAAGCTTCACCTCAGATGCACCCGTGGAGCCCTGAGGAGCTCACCTTTGTCCTAATGCCTAAGGAGCTATCTGTTAGAAGGCAGTTTAGGAATCCACAGCCAGAAACACTGTGGCACCAACTAGATAATTTTAGGAACAAACCATGTATACATTTAGCCCTCCAAACCCTGCCGGGAACTCTAGGGAATTATTGGGGATTTAGCTGACTTTTTGCTGTACACTAACAAATCCATCTTTGGGAAAAGGCATGACTCACAGTGGCTCAATCAGGAGCAGGACACACCTCTACACCTCATCTCTTTTTGCTTTCATCCAGCTTTGGCAGGGCCTTCTCTTTCTGCTTCACAGCAAGGAACAGGCTTTTTGCCTTAAGCAGGATTTTGGGTTGTTTGCTTGCTTTTGCAAAAAGCAAGGTGTGTTGCCCAAATCTGATTAAATTTTGGAACATCTCTCTCCCTTTTTCCTGCAGCTACTCTTCTGGTGACTAGTGCAATTTCTTATGAATACAACTGACTCTAAATGCCCAGTGTAAGCCAACAAATATGTGAAAAACAAGGGAGAAAGAGCCACTCTCAGTGCTTATTGGTGGAAAGGCACAATTATTTCTTTGGAGCACTTTTATTTTTTTTGGCCAATAGGGTCATTTGGCAATCTGTGATGTGCAAAATTTTCACTCCCATTCAGTGAGTTCCCAGGACAGTTCTAGTGGACTTGGATGGACCACACTCTGAGGTAATGATCTCAGCATGTCCTGCCTTTGGGAAGTATTACTGATCACAGCTCACCTTCATGGTTACTAAGCAGAAACAGCACCAGGAACAGAATGGCTTCTTTCAGTGAGGCGGTAGCCCAAGAGACAATGCTCAAAATTGCTTGAACCTGAGAGGCAGAGGTTGCAGTGAGCTGAGATCGCGCCACTGCACTCCAGCCTGGGCAACACAGTGAGACTCCATCTCAAAACAGAGACCATGCCTGAGAACAGCTAGCACCAGGAATGCTGGAGTTGTACTTGAACTCCCTCCCACTTGGAGAATCTAGGCTTGCTGGACTCCATTAGGACTCTGACCTTTCTCTGAAGCCAGTCTGAAGGGCAGAAACAGCTGGAAGCCTAGAGAAAGGCCTGAGGGCTTCCAATAAAAGAAACTCGGCCAAGAGTCAAACCCAGTGCTATGAGCGAGTTGTTCTTTGAGATAGATGGAGAGAAGCATGCACCAATATCCAGAAGAAAATTCCTCACTAGAGGCAAAGTAAGCCAGCACCAAGCCCTCAGGAAAGTAAACAGAGCAAGGAGGAGGGTTTTAGGAGCCAGAAATCCAGGGGCCTCCCCCTGCCTGAGCAGATAGCAGAAGACACTCCCCAAGAGGCTCCTCTTGCCTGAGATGACCAGGGGACCTGGGGGTGCAGGGGGTGGTGGGTGAGGGGTCCGTGTAGAGGAAGGAGGAGAAGAAAGCTATGTTGGGAGGAAGGACCTGCTGCTGAGGACATGCTGTGGATGAGGAGGAGGGTGTGGGGAGGGAGGACTTGCTGGTGGTGAGGATGTTATAGGGATGAGGGGCACGTGGCAGCTGGGGGAGCTAGGAAATGCGGAGAGGCAGGGAGATGTGACAAGTACTTTTCAGCACCTCTCTGTGTGACACTCCATAAACCCACTGCACCACTCCTACATGGAAAACACTGCAGAGTTTTTGTAATCTTTGCAGGCATCTGGTGTTTATATGATGAGTGGAGCGGCAGAGCTGGGTCAGGCATTAAGAGGGCCTGGTTATTTCCTAGATCCACTGGCCTAAGCACGCAGTCGGGGAGGAGAGCCAGTTTCTCAGGTAGCAGAAAAGAAGCCGGCGGAGGATGAGGGACTCTGTGAGGAGCAGGGTGCCCAGAGGCAGCCGGCACCCAAAGGGTTCTCACTGTGCGGGGCTCCTTTGAGTAATGGCAGGACTTTCCTGGTTCCTGGGGGCGGGGGGGGACTATTTCCAAGGGGAGCTATTTCCTGGGGGGCTATTTCCAGGGCTCACATTGCCTGCATCCAAAGACATGCCCACCTTGACCCCTGGAAAAGTCCTGCTTCTTTCTGCCCTAGTGACTTTCCACGCATTCGTTCACTCAACAATGATTATTGATACCCTGTTTACTACCAAGGTCCCTACCGTGGAGAGTTGGCAGCCCAGCAGGAAGCTGTAGCAAGTATACAAATAACTTCAAAGCAAGCCAGAACATGATGGCTGCCTTTGGAGAGAGGCAAAGGGCTTCGCAGTGCGCAGGCGAGCCCTATCTCAGAGATCAGGACTTCTGAAACTGGGTCTGCCCAACGTTGAGCCTCCGAGCACCTCATTGAACAAGACCTTGCCTGCAGGTCCCGGCCAGCCTGTGCTCAGGAATAACTAAGGAGTGGAGCCGCAGCAACATCGTTCCCAAATCCGGACGTCTTCCTCCGACTCAAGCCCAGCCTGAGGGCCAATCCCCTTGATTCACCCTTGGAAACAGACACCAGCCAAGGGAGCTGTCTCCTGGCGTTGACAAGGATCCGATTTAGGTCAGTATTCTAGTTCCCACTCCACAGAGGAATCTGACTGGAGGCCAGCTGTGGTCGATGAGTCATCCGGAACACAAGCAGGCAGCTATTTCCGAACTAAATGGCATCTGATCTCCCTCCTCACCTTGAGTCCAGTGCCCTGGTCTCCAAAAAAAGCTTCCTCTGAGATCAAGCCAGGGAGAGAGACACAGAGACCTGAGCAGAGGGGAGCCACCATGGCTTCATCACTCCTGGTGCCATGCAGGCGGCAAAGGAACATGTGGAATAAAGCAGGCAATTCTAGAAGATTCTGGAATTCCAGGTCCTGTTAATAGACTGCCTCCATCCTTTACCTTTTTTACTTCCATCCTTCCTTCCTCCCTCCCTCCTTCCTTTCTCCCTCCCTCCTTCCTCCTTCCTTCCTTCTTTCTTCCTCCCTCCCTCCTTCCTCCTTCCTTCCTTCTTTCTTCCTCCCTCCCTCCTTCCTTCCTCCCTCCGTCCTTCCTTCCTCCCTCCCTCCTCCCTCCTTCCTCTTTTCTTCTTTCTTTCCTTCCTTCCTTCTTCCTTCCTCCCTCCCTCCTTCCTTCCTCCCTCCCTCTCTCCCTCCTCCTCCTTCCTTCCCCACTCCCTCCCTCCTTCCTTTCTTCTTTCCTCTCTTCCTCCTCCCTCTCTCCTCCTTCCTTCCTCCCTCCCTCCTTCCTCTCTCCCTCTTTCCTCCCTCCCTCCTTCTTCTTTTCTTCTTTCCTTCTTTCCTCCTCCCTCCTTCCTTCCTTCCTCCCTCCTTCTTCCTTTCTCCCTGACTCCTTCCTCTTTTTTCTTTATTTCCTTCCTTCCCTCCTTTCTTTCTTCCATCCTTCCTCCCTTCCTTCCCCGCTCCCTCCTTCCTCTTTTCTTCTTTCCTCCCTTCCTCCTCCCTCTTTCCTCCTTCCTTCCTCCCTCCCTCCTTCCTGTCTCCCTCCCTCCTTCCTCCCTCCCTCCTTCCTCTTTTCTTCTTTCCTTCCTTCTTCCTCCCTCCCTCCATCCTTCCTCCCTCCCTCTCTCCCTCCTCCTTCTTCTTTCCTTCCTGCCTCCCTCCCTCCCTCTTTCCTCTTTTCTTCTTTCCTTCCTTTCCCCTCCCTCCTTTCTTCCTTCCTCCCTCCTTCTTCCTTTCTCCCCGACTCCTTCCTCTTTTTTCTTTATTTCCTTCCTTCCCTCCTTCCTTTCTTCCGTCTTTCCTCCCTCCCTCCCACCTCCTTCCTTTTTTCCTTCACACCCTCATTTCTTTGCTCCCTCCTTTTTTCCTTCTTCTCACTTGGAACACCTACTATATGAGCCATATACTGTTTTAGGCACCAAATCAGAGATGACCCTTTCCATTATGTAAGATACTGAAAATAAAGACTGATGTATATTGATTCTTACTATTTGCCAGGTACTATTATAACCACTTTACATATATTAATTCTTTTAATCTTCACAGCCAAATAAGGCAGATACTATTATTATCTCCATTTTCGAGATGAGACATCTGGCTGAGCATGGAGAGATGGAATAGCTTGCCCAAGTAAAACCATGTATAAGCAGTGCCCCTTTCTGTACTGATTCACACTATTGGAAGAAGTTTCTGGAAGCTGGCATGACCACTTCCCAATGGGAAGGGAGTATCATTTCTTGAGTACCTACTGTGTGCTAGACACTGTGTTAGTCCCCCGACACCCCCACTCCCTGTGTTGGCCACCCAGCTGACCTCTGGAAGGTCCCAGGAAAGGAAGCCCCACTCTCCCCTAGGGGTCCAACCCAGGAGCTCCCTCCCAGCAGTGCCGCTGCGAGGGTGGTGCCCTGCTCAGCTTCCACTGTGCCATGGTGCACTTCTCCAGAAGCCACCATCTAGTGTCCACCGCTGAGCACAGGACAGGCCCTGACTTGGATTCACAAAGAAAGCAGGCAGACACCCTGCCCCCGTCTCCATGCCTCTGCTTTAGTCATCGTGATCCTGACTCTGGACTCCAGCATCACCACAGGGTCAGCTGCTGTGTGTCACCCTGAGAGAGTCCAGAGGGGCCAGGGGATGTGTCTGGAAGCCCAGTGGTCTTACCTCTCAATGTCCTGTTCCCAGCTGAAGTTACTCAGCCTTGGTGTTCCTCCCTAGAGAAAGAGGAGAAAGGTTCATGGGACCCTAGTAGTTCTGAGTTTGTTGTACTGAGGCATGTTGCTGCCTGGGGAAGAAAAGAGACATGTGAGGTTTTTGTTTTCCTGCCCTTGCACGTGGAGTTATTGAAAAGGATGTCAATGATCCCTGCCAGGTGAGGGAAAAGAGCTGCCCAGTGCATGGGAGTCCATTACTTGGCCATATCATTAGGCTTTCTCTCTCTCCTGTTGGACACGCCAGTGCTTGCCCCACTCAGAAGGCTTCTGAATACTGTGGACTGATGTACTGGGGTGAAATTCCACATCTGGGTCCACTTTAAGTGATTATTTTTAAACGCTGGTAACCATAAAAATAGTTTGTTATTCTCACTATTTAATGCAGTGAAGGACTATTAAACGGTGTTGATATTTCAGAGTTAATTAATTAAAGTGGTCTGTTTTCTGACTATTGAAAACCATAGCTGGATTTAACATTTATGAATTTATTCTGAACACATTAAGTAAAGGTCTTCACATAACTTACATGTATATAATTTTAACAGTATTTTTCCTCCTCCCTCCTTCCTTCCTCCCTCCTTCTTCCTTTCTCCCTGCCTCCTTCCTCTTTTTTTATTTCCTTCCTTCCCTCCTTCCTTTCTTCTTCCTTCCTCCCTCTCTGCCTCCCTCCCTCCCTCCTTCCTCTTTTCTTCTTTCCTTCCTTCCTCCTCAAGAATCGATTTAATTAACTGGAGACATGAAAGATAATTGTTAATATCTTTGTAGGCAGTGACGATTGTAATACCTAGGACAATAATTTCATATACCCCAAACTTTAAAGGCTAACAAGACCTAGGAGATTATCTAGTTGATGGTTTTCTGAACTTTCTTTTAGCCATGACATCTCTTTTATAAACCAAATCTAACATAGGACCCCAACAAATAAAAGTAGAGTTGCTTTGCAGAGACCAAGAAACAGTTTGGGCTGGGCATGGTGGTCATGCCTATAATCCTAGTGCTTTGAGAGTCCAAGGTAGGGGGATTGCTTGAGACCAGGAGTTTGAGACAAGCCTGGGCAACATAGTAAGCTCACATCTCTACAAAAGAAATAATTTTTAAAAATTAGTCAGGTGTGATGGTGCACACCTGTAGTCCTAGCTGCTCAGGAGGCTTAGGTGGAAAGATTGCTTGAGCCTAGGAGTTCAAGGCTGCCGTGAGCTGTGATCACATCATGGCACCCCAGTCTGGGCAAAAGAGCAAGATCCTGTCTCTTTTATAAAAGAAAAAAGAAAAGAAAAATATACAGCTGGAAAACTGCCAAAGGTGTCGAATTCTTTCAGGCCCATATCAGGAAACTGAGGCCAGAGGAGACTTGGTGACCACTCAAGGTTGGCTGCTTCTTCCTGGAAGAGCTGGAGTTCAAACTCAAGATGTTGGCTATACTTTAAGGCATTTTCCGTGCTCTGTTGGTCGGTCTCAAGGGAATCATAAGTATCACTTAACTCTAGCAAATGGATTGATGCCTTATTGGAATCATAAAGTGGGACCATAGATATTTACATACCCCTGCATGGGAGTGAATAGACCAGAGGCCCCTGTGGATGGCATACATGTGAACCAGTCCAAGTAGGGCAACAAGAGGCTATTTGTACAACCCAGGCTGGAATTCTGTACCAGGAAGAAGAGTAACAAACCTCCAGAATCCGAGGAATCAGGTGGGCCCAACATAGCTACCCTCTTCCTGATGATCAGCCCAGGCCTGTCTGCTTTCTCATTCTAAAGGGCCATGGCTGGGTCCTCACCCTGAGGGTCACAATTTCAATACAGCCCCTGGGTGGTCAGAGAAACTGGGCACTTTGACTCCTTTCTTATCTACGACTCCTTTTTTACTGCCTTTCACTGTGGTTTGCATGTGAGGAGTTGGGAGGAGGCAGGGAGTATAAAACTTACACTCCTGGCGTGTGAGCTCTGCATCTGTTCGCTTCTATATCTACCCAGCACACCCACTTCAGTATCCAGACCTCTACTGAGATCACAAAACCCAGTCACTCTTTGTAAGTCTGCCATACCAGACTACCATAAATTGTCATTAAATACCCATCCAATTCCCAGCCATATCAATGAAAAACAAACAAGAGAGTGGGGCTAGTGATAAAGAACAGGCTTCTATCAGAATAGACACCATTACACATTGCTGAGGAGATCCTTGGCTTTGATGAGCAAACTGTTGCACAGTACATTCTTAGAAGATGACAAGGAAGACCTATTTAATGAGTAAAAGCTGAAAAAATCAGCCCAGTTCCTTTTCTCACCTCCTGTAATACTAAAGTCAAGACAGATAGGTGCCCAATGATCTCATCCAGATATTATCTCATGCTAACACCCTCAAAAGAGGAATAGGGGTCAGAGGTCAAATGACCCATCCTTTTGTCTGGATATTATTTATACAGTATTGTTGCCATTGATATGTCAGGGGTCTCAGCTCTGTTTGTTGGAAGAATTATTAACACTTTTTTTTCGGAATGTGAGATTTGAGTTTTTGTGAGATTTGAGTTTTTAAGTGGGGCTTGGGCAATTTTCTAAGCATCCTAGAATAGGTTATTATGGCCTAACTCCAGTTAGGCCATAATAAAAAAAGCTCCAGTGAAGCTTTAAATTGTTGGAATTCTCAAAACAGTAGTGCATGCTTATACACCAGTACACCATTAGCTTCCTGGATAATTTTGTTTATGTGAGTTTTTAAATAGGCATTCCCACCACATCCCACTCCCAAAAAGAAGTGTTCACTTAAGGAATATCCATACTCATATGGTCAAGCAGACAGAAAACTCCTGATTTGAAAAGGAGTATGGGAAGTTTGGTTTTTTGAGGGGTAGCAAGATAGGGTGGGGCAGCTGTTGAAACACAACAGAGCAGACAGAGCACATAGGACTGACAGGATTGAGTATGGAAAATGAAAAATAGAAACAGCATGGAGTGCTTAAAATTAAAGGGAAGAAGTTGAGATGGCAATTAGTAACTCCTCTTCAGTAAGCAGAAGTTAACAGACATGAGGAGGTGATGACCTCCCAAATATCAAAAACTCCTGGGGTAAGCTACATGTGACAAAAAAGGATTTAGTGATCTTTAACAATATTTGTTAACTATTTGACTCTGTACACAACATTGCATTAAACAGAAAGTAGATATTTTAAAAACAGACAAATATTTATTGAGCACTTATGATACGGTTTGGCTGTGTCCCCACCAAAATCTCATCTTGAATTTCCATGTGTTGTGGGAGGGACCCACTGGGAGGTAATTGAATCATAGGGGCAGGTCTTTCCCATGCTGTTCGCATGACAGTGAGTAAGTCTCATGAGAAATGATGGTTCTATAATGGAGAGTTTCCCTGCACAAGCTCTCTCTTTGCCTGCTGCCATCCACATAAGACATGACTTGCTGCTCCTTGCCTTCCAGCATGATTGTGAGGCCTCCCCAGCTACATGGAAATATAAATACATTAAACCTCTTTTTCTTCCCAGTCTTGGGTATGTCTTTATCAGCAGCATGAAGACGGGCTAATATAGTAAATTGATACCAGTAAAGTGAGGCATTGCTGAGAAGATACCCGAGAATATGGAAGTGACTTTGAAACTGGGCAATAGGCAGAGGTTGGGACAGTTTGGAGGGCTCAGAAGAAGATGAGAAAATGTGGGAAAGTTTGGAACTTCCTAGAGACTTGTTGAATGGCTTTGCCCAAAATGCTGATAGCGATATGGACAATGAAGTCCAAGCTGAGGTGGTCTCAGATGGAGATTAGGAACTTGTTGGGAACTGGAGCAAAGGTGACTCTTGGCATTTTGCCCCTGCCCTAGAGATTTGTGAAACTGAACTTGAGAGAGATGATTTAGGTTATCTGGCAGAAGAAATTTCTAAGCAGCAAAGCATTCAACAGGTGACTTGGGTGCTGTTAAAGGCATTCAGTTTTAAAAGGGAAGCAGAGCATAAAAGTTTGGAAAATTTGCAGCCTGATGCAATAGAAAATTTGCAGCCTCAATGCAATAGAAAGGAAAATCCCATTTTCCGGGGAGAAATTCAAGCCAACTGCAGAAATTTGCATATGTAACAAGGAGCTGAATGTTAATCACCAAGACAATGGGGAAAATGTCTCCAGGACATGACAGAGGTCTTCACAACAGCCCCTTCCATCACAGGCCTGGAAGCCTAGGAGGAAAAGATGGTTTCCTGGGCCAGGCCGGGGGTCCCCATTCTGTGTGCAGCCTAGGGACTTTGTGCCCTGCATCCGAGCTGCTCCAGCAGTAGCTGAAAGGGGCCAACATAGAACTTGGGCTGTTGCTTCAGGAGGTGTAAACCCCAGGCCTTGGCAATTTCCATGTGGTGTTGAGCCTGCAAGTGCAGAGAAGTCAAGGATTGGGGTTTGGGAACCTTTACCTAGATTTCAGAGGATTATGAAAACACCTAGATGCCCAGACAGAAGTTTGCTGCAGGGGTGGGACCCTCATAGAGAACCTCTACTAGGTCAGTGCAAAGCGAAATTTGGGGTCAGAGCCCACACACAGAGTCCCTACTGGGGCACTGCCCAGTGGAGCTATGAGAAGAGGGCCACTGTCCTCCAGACCCCAGAATGGTAGATCCACAGACAGCTTGCACTCTGTGCCTGGAAAAGCCACAGACACTCAACACCAGCCCATGAAAGCAGCTGGGAGGGAGGCTGTACCCTGCAAAGCCACAGAGGCAGAGCTGCCCAAGAACATGGGAACCCCCCTCTTACATTGGCGTGACCCAGATGTGAGACATGGAGTCAAAGGAGAGCATTTCAAAGCTTTAAGATTCAACTGCCCTGCTAGATTTTGGACTTGCATGAGGCCTGTAGCCACTTCATTTTGGCCAATTCCTCCCATTTTGAACAGCTGTATTTACCCAATGCCTGTACCCCCATTGTATCCAGGAAGTAACTAACTTGCTTTTGATTTTACAGGCTCATAGGTGGAAGGGACTTCCCTTGTCTCAGATGAGGCTTTGGACTGTGGACTTTTGAGTTAATGCTGAAATGAATTAAGACTTTGGGGGATAGATGGGAAGGCAATATTGGTTGTGAAATATGATGATATGAGATTTGGGAGGGGCCAGGGGTAGAATGATATGGTTTGGCAGTGTCCCCACCCAAATCTCATCTTGAATTCCCATATATTGTGGGAGGCACCCACTGGGAGGTAATTGAATCATGGGGGCAGGTCTTTCCCATGCTGCTCTCATGATAGTGAATAAGTTTCACGAGATCTGATGATTCTATAAGGGGGAGTTTCCCTGCACAAGCACTCTCTTTGCCTGCTGCCATCCATGTAAGATGTGGCTTGCTCCTCCTTGCCTTCCACCATGATTGTGAGGCCTCCCCAGCCACATGGAAATATAGGTCCATTAAACCTCTTTTTCTTCCCAGTCTCGGGTATTTCTTTATCAGCAGGGTGAAAACAGACTAATACAGCTTGTCATTGTGACTTGCTCAGTAGCACATGTGTATAGAGGCCAATGTGAAGTGCTGGAGGAGACCCACATCAGCACAAGTATAAACCAGTTTCCCCAGGAGTGTACAGATGCTCAGGCATGGTGAAATCATGTATCATATATCAAAACCACATTCAAACTTGACACGTGTCTCTCAGCTGACTTGGAGTAGCTATGAGGAATTTTTGCATCTTATATATCTAACATGTAAGAGAATAACGTAGTGGTTATAAGTTCGGGCTTTTGAATAGTTCACAGTTGGATTTAAATCCCCACTTGGCCAGTTACTCCATCTGTGACCTGTGACATTATCCTCTCAGCCTCAGTTTCCCCATCTATGAAACGAGATAACAACAATCTTACAGAGCTTTTGAGAGTAGGAAATGAAATTATTTATGTAAAACAGTTAACATAAATAATACATAGCATGTGCTCAAAAACGTGTGCAATTATTATGTGATATTTGTTTTAGTTACTATATATAATAAATGTTATTGATGAACTTGATGAAACACATAGAAGTATTATTTTGTAGTAAAAATATCCTCTTTAATATACAATATGTAATTCTTTTGCTGTAAGCTTATTTGAGTTTAAATTTTCCGAAGAAGGAAATGGCTTATTGGCTTATTGTAGTATCATCACTAGGAGTCTTGGAAGGTTTCCTGTAAGAGGCATATAATGTGGAGGGGTACCACTAGAGGGCTCTGCAGGGACCCTATATACCTTTTCCTTGGCTGTAGTGGTGGAGAAGCAACCCTGAGAAGCCCTGGCCTTTTGGAGATCAGAGCCATTCCATTCATGACAGCTGTTCAAGAGGGCAATTAATAACAAGAATCCAACAAGAGCAACTCCTAGGAGCCACTTCTGCCAGAGAGCTGGGGGTTGCAGGTGGATGTCACCAGAAACATCTGGTAGGTGCTGAGCTAGGAAACCCTATTGCTTGAGTTTCACTCTCCCCTGTACCACTCCACAGAGCTACCCTTGTGGGGACTTGAATGACATAATACAATGAAATTTTAACTTTGAGACAGGAAACGAGGTAGTATTGAAGGTTCTGAAATTCTGGGCAAAGACCTAACCAACAATAATAACAAAACCCACCTTGAATCTCAACTGATCCTTGAGGCTGGGACCCAAACTGATGGCCGGGCATCTGTAAAGGAGATGAACACAAGGCCCTGGGAGTTATGGGGCTGCATGAGCCCTGTGTGTCCTACCTGCAGGGATGATGGCAGGACACCTCTGATGATGCACTGTCATAGGATAAATGCCCCTCCGGACTCAGTGGTCACTCAGGGATTGTGCTGGCAAGTGATGCAATAGGTATATATCATAGCTTTTTAATGAGCACTATCAACCAGTAGCTTACAGTTGTCTGAGTGACAGCAGTGAAGCCGGTGCCTGCAGAGGCAAATGTCAGACGTGCAGCTGAAGCGAGAACCTGGGAGCTGGGCAGAAAAGGAGCTTTCCTGCTACCCAGGTGAGTTTGGATCTCCAGACTGAGGCAGTGGGGTGGGAGCAGAAATCACTTCAAGCCTTTGTTTTCTTGTGGCTGTTTTGCGTCTGTGGTGTTTGAACCACCCCCCACTCCACCCCGCGAAAAAACAGCTGTCCACGGGGCCAGACAAGATCATGTGCCTCTAGACTCAAGAAGTGAATGGCAGCCTTGGGAAGCTTTGCTTTTTTCTAACTCTCCCTGTGAAATAATTCAGGACTTACGCACACTGAAGAGTCAACTCTCAATCCAATCAAGCACTTCCCTTTTTAAACTTGTGCAACTCTGAGGCTTAAGTTCTCAGGGTCTCCCCTCCGCAGGCGCTGGTCCTTTTAAATGGCTCCTCGGAGAGGTGGTGGCCAGAGGCTGCAGTCAGGACCTGGCTGAGAGGGATGAGGGCTGCGGGGCTGGGCGTCCCGGGCAGGAGGGCGGAGCAGGTGAGCTGCGGGGTGGGAGCAGGGAGTGCACTTGTACGTGACGTTGGAGTTTGCAGCAACCTCCAAGTAGGAGGCTGTGCGCGCGTGTGTGTGGAGTGGCTGCGCGGCCGGGGAGGATGTGCGCTGCAGGGCGGCCGCCGCAGTGAGCAACGCGGCGACCGGAGCCCGGCTGGCAGCCGGGGAGGCCGGGACTGAGAGGGGCGAGCCGCTGGTGCTCCCCGGCGGCAGAGGGTCGCGTCGGCCACGGGCCCGGGAGAGACGCGCTCCAGCCGGCCCCAGGATGTAGGCGATCAGCGGCAGCGCTCCTGCAGGCGGCCGGCTCATCATGAAGAAGCACTCGGCCCGGGTGGCCCCGCTCAGCGCCTGTAACAGTCCGGTCCTGACCCTCACCAAAGTGGAAGGTAATGCGAGGCCGCTTCGCCCCGGGAGTCCCTGCACCCTAGCCGGGGAATGCTGCCACCCTGAGGGGGGCTGCCTGGCTGCGAGGCGCCGGGGCTGGGGGTGCTGCTCCCCCAGGACGCGGCTCCGCAGTGCAGAGCGCCGCCGCCTGCGTGGGGGGACCTGGCAGCTTCGGGGGCTGCCCTGAGCTCCCTGGCGAGCAGGAGTGAGCTGCTGCGGCGAGCGAGCACCCGGCTCCCCAACCCTCTCCTTCCTGGGCAGCACCCAGCGCATCTGGCAGCAGCTGCACCCTCACCTCCATCCCAGTTTGTCCTGGGGCTCTTGTCTGTTCGGCAGGAGGGGGTCGTCCAGCCGCTCCCAGTGTCCCCTCACCACACACACACTTGAGTTGCCTGGATGTGGAGCTCTGTGCCTCACCCCCAGGCCGACCAAAGGTGCTGCCCGCGGTTGGTAGAGGCGGCAGAGGGCTGCAGTGGGCTAAGGAGACGTCTCTCCTGCGTGTTCCGAAGCCTTTCCGGCCACCAGCCAACTGACTGCCCTGCTCTTGGGGAATGGGCGGGGCGCACAGGTGAGTGAAGAGCCAGCACCAGTCTGTAAACAGGCTCTTTCCCAGGCCCTGGAGAGGGATCAGAAGGGCCATGAGAGGCCCCCAGAAGGTGTCCTCCTCCCCGTGTTGTCCTTTCTGCCTGGAACTGCTCCCACCCAAGAAATGTGAGCGAGAGGACAGGGGAAGAAGCAGCCCACCGAGGAGAGCTTCCTCAGACACAACTGGCTTCTGCTGGCCTAAGGGGCCTTGCTTTCCAATGGAGAAGGGGGCAGAGGGCCAGTCCCAGTTCTTAACTCCTCCTCCCAGGAGGCAGAGGTGGAATGACTAACTCCCTCTGCCAGGAGCAAGCCACCTTGGCCAGGTGAGGCAGACAGACCATCCCCTGGGTCCCAGGAGCTCCCCTCTAGGCTTTCGCTTGTGCTGAGCTAACAGAGCCCATGAGCACCAGCGGTGAATGAGGGGCAGCCATGGGCTCGGACAGAGCCTGGCTTCTGCCCTTCCCGGGAAGCCTGGACTTCTCTAGGCTACTGTGGACCCTGCTTCCCACTCGTGACTTCTTGTTTATTACAATAAATTTCAGAACCAGCAAGGACAAGACAGAGGCTGGCTTGGTAATTGTATATCCCAAGCTCAACTGTCCACACAGGCCTGCCTGCAGCTGCCCTAGTACTATGACCCCCATCCTACCGAGGAGCACTGTGAGGCCCAGCAAGGTGGGTTAACGTGTCGTAGACCCACAGTTGGTAGGTGGTGAAGCAGGAATGGAATCCTGGGCTGTCCGATCCAAAGCTCATGCTTTTTTTTTCAGAACATCAGTTTGCACTGAACTGCAACTACTTACCTATTTCTCATCATTTTCTATCTTTAGGAGGTTGGGTTTTTTTCCTCTTGTGGCTGTCTTCTTCTCTCCTCCATCCCAGCCTCAGGAATGACTTGATATCAGCCATCTACACCTGAGTTTAGTGCAAGTGCTACCTCTTCAGGGGTGTTTGTATTTCTAAGCCTACTCCCAGACATTGCCCACATGTATGTGTGAGTTGGGGAGGGAAGGATTGGCCATTTATTTCTCTGAGGGAAGCAGGGAGTGAGTGTCTGCTCACTCATAGGGTCCTCATGGGAAGCTGCGCCACTCCTACCTGCTAGTAGGACAGATTGGTTCTGCTCTCCAGCAGCAGGGGTCTCCCTGGGAAACTCCCAGCCCACCTTGGGCAGGACAGGTTTGAACTGCACTGAAAGTGGGGCAGGACGCGGATGGTGGGGCTACCTGAACTGGGTGCTGTGGCCTCAGAGGTGCTGCAGGAGGCAGTGAGTGGCAAGCGAGGCACAGGTACTTCCCTATGGCCAAGCCTGGAGGTTGCCTTCAGGGAATGAAAATGAGAATTATCTCCCACTAACCACCAGCCCCCCAAAAAAATCCCTTAGGGCTGCTGCCAAAAGAGCTTTGAGTCTCCTGCACATACTAACGCCAGCAACTGCCTCACCATGGGCTTGGCTTTGGAACTAGCATTTCCTCATAAATGCCTGTGGATAATGGAAATGTATTGTGAACTAAGAAACGGTCCGATTGAGGATCAAGACTGGGCTCTGCCCCTTTTCCAGTTGGATTTGTGTAAATCATGAATGCAGCCTCAGTTTCCTCAAATGTAAAAGAGAAGGAACAACCTACTTCAGCAGGCTGTGAGGAAATGCAATAAGGTAGAGGTAGCTGAAAATGCCTAGCAAGCCCCCAGTTGCATTTTGCATGGGATACCTACAAGTATCCCATGCAAAAGTCTGCCCATCAGGGCCTGATAAAACCTGCCCTTGGTATGCCTGGCTCACATATAGCTCTTTCTCTCTGCCTGGTTTTTTTCCTTGGTGTTTTTATTCAGTTTGGCTTTTGGTCTATTTTTTGGAAGCCATTTGCATCTTATGTGCCGGTTTTGGAAGTGTTGAATCATTTTGTTTTAACTTGAAGGCACAGGGCAAGGTGGTCCCCATGCTGTGGGTGTTTCTGTATGGATGGCAGACAGGCTACAGGGAGGGAATGCAGCCAGCAAGGAATATTTATTAGCTTGCAGAGTGTGTCATCTAAGGGGAGGCAAGAAGGCACCAGCATGTGGTACATATAAAACCAAAATAGAAAAGGCAAAGCTTGGTTAAACTCAAACACAGGGAGATGGGCAAGATGACTTCATTTACTCACCAAATACTTCATCCAACCCTACTCTGTGTCCTGTGACCATTTAGCAAGGCCCTGGAAAGGCAAAAAGGAACAATTCTAGTTCATTCTCTTAAGGACGTTTTAGTCTAGAGGGGAAGAGACATATAGATAGATAGATAAATTATCAAATACAAAGTAGTAAGTTCTGGTATTGAACTGAAAAGCACGGTGTCACAGGGACACTGAGAGTTGAGCAATCTGAGGAGGTGTTCCTGAGGAGGAGGCCTTCATGAGGAGGAGGGTTTCTACAGAGGAAGCCTTTCTGAGGGGGCCTTTCTGAGGGGGAGGCCTTTCTGAGAAGGAGGCCTTTCTAAGAAGAGGCCTTTCTGAGGAGAAGATATTCCTAAGGAGAGGAGGCTTTTCTGAGAAGGAGGGCTTCTAAGGAGAAGGCCTTCCTGGGGAGGCCTCCTCAGAAAGGTCTCTGAGGAGGAGGCCATTCTAACAAAAAGACCTTTTTGAGGAAGAGGCCATCTAAGAAGGAAGCCTTCCTCAGGAAGAGGCCTTTCTGAGGAGATATTCCTGAGGAACAGGCCTTTCTAAGAAGGAGCCATTCTAAGGAGGGGGCCTTCCTGAGGAGGAGGCCTTCCTGAGGAGGAGGCCTTATGAGGCATAGCAACTGAGGCTGGGGGGATATGAGAAAGCTTGTTGGTGCAGAGGGGAGGAGAGGCAATTTCAGGCAGAGAGAACACAGATGCTTGGGCTCAGCCCAGAAGCATGAGGAAAGTGGGGCTGGGCCTTAGATAGGGGTTAAGGCTTGAAAAGTGCGTTCTGGCGAGATTGATGGCATCTGTCATGTCTAAAAGCATACCTTGTTTTCACAGATCCTTTGCTTGGCTTTCCTTTCAGAAGCAGAGCATTGATCAGTAGGACATCTCTAATAGACTAGTGTTTACTAGGATCATCTCTACTCACAATCAGCTCATTCATGTTCAGTGAAATTACATTCAATAGGGATTAATCATTGAGAACAGTACAATGAATTCCCCCAAGAGGCCTGCAGCAAGTAGTGTTGTGGAAAGGGTGAGGGCTTTGGAATTAGATGGAATGGGTCTATCCAGCTGTCACACTAGGTGAGTGATTTCTGGCTAATGAATAAAGCTCTCCAGGAATCAGTTCCATCCTAGGAAAGGAGGGGTGATGACATCTTGCTCTTAATACTCAAATAATAGTTTTTGCTAATGAATGCCTACTATATTGCAGGTACTATGCTAGGAGAGATTGTTCCATTATCTCTATTTTTTCCCTAAGCGAAGGTAAGTATTGTTATCCAACTTTATAGATAAGGAAACTGAGGCTCAGAAAACTCATTCACAGAAGGAACTGTAATTAGAAAGCAAGGATCCCAGGCTTCAAATCTATATCTACGTGGCTGCAAATGTTGCAAGACCTTTGCACAACTGCATTTCATTTGAGTAGGAGAGAGAATTGTATCAGCTCATGGCACTTTGTAGATGCTCACTAAATGCTCCCTAAAGCTCCCATTGTATGTAATTCCAGCAGTTTGGGAGGCCGAGATGGGTGGATCATGAGGTCAAGAGAGCAAGACCATCCTAGCCAACATGGTGAAACCCTGTCACTACTAAAAATGCAAAAATTAGCTGGACGTGGTGGCGTGCACCTGCAGTCCCAGCTACTTGGGAGGCTGAGGCAGAAGAATCACTTGAACCCAGGAGGCGGAAGTTGCAGTGAGCCCAGATAGTGCCACTGCACGCCAGCCTGGTGACCTGGTGACATAGAGAGACTCCAGCTCAAAAAATAAAAAAAAAAGGCTCCCACTGTAATATAACTAATATAATTCAGTGGTTGGGACCCCCATGGGGGATTCACAGGCCCCATGGCTGTGTGCCATATTCTTAGTGCCTCTCCTTTGGGAGCGTTGGGTGATCTCAGCTGCCCCCAGAGTAGGTCTGACTACCTTGTTCCTGTCAACAGGATAAGACAGTTATCCTGGAATGCTCAATTAATAGTATATGAAGACCCAGGATGCTGGCCCAGTCCAAGAGGATTCTTGAGAAGTATACTGCCAAAGAGTTTCTCCCAACCCAAAATATTTCCCTAGTTGGCTAGCCCTAGGTCTGAAACTTCAGTGGCAAAAGTCATTCATGTAGTGATCAAATATTTTACCTAATATATGCAAGAGGATTCTAAGAGGAGTGAAACATAATCCTTGATCCAACAGAGCTTCCAATCAAGTGAGGAATGTCAGAAAGGCACACCAATAAAGAATACATGCTGAAATGTAATGTTTTTGATTCTATGGAAGAAGTATAAAGTAAATGCTGCATTTCAGCTGAGGGTGAACTCAGTTCTGGCTGGGACGCAGATGGCCCCTGCGCAGCACTCTTGCTTGCCATCATTACCCCCTTCTTTGCCAAAATAACCTAATCTGACAGGATACTCTTTCCTGCTGATCCTGGATGTGGCCTCAGAATTCTTCTTGTCACCACACTCCAGGTGACGGCCTAAACATTTATTGGAACTGCTTTTCCTGGAAGCACGGTCAGGACAGCATGGTAGAGGAGTTTGCCTCTGCCCTGGGCTGTCAGAGGTGGGAGGTGAGAACACAGCATTTCCTGACAGAGGGAGCCACAGACAAAGGCGCAGAGCTAGGAGAGGGTGGCGCTGGGAGACCAGCAGGCAGTCTACTGGGCCAGAGCGTAGTGATCAGAAGAAGCAGGAGGAGGGAAGGTTAAGCTAGACCATGGGCAGATGCTGAGGCATCCTGAATGCTGGACTCAGAAGAGAGGATTGAAACGGGGGAGCCAGAGAAAAGAAGAAAACACCATCTGAAACTGAGAAAAGAGACCGTCATGGGCAGCAGTGGTGTTCAAACTGGGTTATGAAATCTCTTTCATTAGTTGCAATAAGTATTTCTTATTAAAGGAATTAGAATAGAATAAAAACTGCCACTGTCTATCAAATGTAGTAAGAGTCAGAGTGGCTCCAAGACGCTTTCATTTCAGGGGCATGTGTGTGTGTGCTCATGTGTACATGCATGTATGTGTGTGTCATATTGAAGGTATAGCAAAAAATTTTTTAAACCCTGCTGGAAGGTATCCAATGGTGACAAGGAGACATGTTGGGGAGTGACAGCAGCAGTCCACACATGAGTTCATGGTAATAACCGTGGTAGTAACATTTGCTTCCTCCTTGCCATGAGCCCTTGACCTGGGTTGCCTCATTTAGTCCTCACAACATGCCTCTGCAGTAGCTCCTAACATAACTCGCACTGTGCAGTGAGGACTTGGATTGCAGGGTGATCAGGTAACCCACTCTTTGAGACAACTGCCATGTGGTATGCCCACGTCCTAACCACTGTACCATCTGATAGCAAGGACAAGGACAGACTAGAGGAGGAATCAACAGGCTGTGGTGAGAGTGTGAAGTAGGAAGGCTGAAAAGAGCCATGAAATATGGCTTTGAAGATTATGCCTGAACAATTCTGGGAATGGAGATGCCATTAGCAGTAACAGTGAAGATAGGAAGGGAAACTCATCTGGGAGGGAGAGGTGGGGGAGTCACATTTAGAAAAGTTGAGTTTGAGGCCAATGCCTGCAAACACAGGTATGTAGCAGGTAGGGAGTTGGCAGAAAGAGGTGGTGAAGCCTGAGGAACCAATCAGGTGATATGGTAATAAATGGGCAAGCACAGAATCCTGGTGACCATGCACATTTAGGACATAAGGGAGGCAGGAGAGAAGTTTGACCGGCCAGACCAGAGAACTCAGATAGTATGGAGACAACCAGAAGAAAACGGAGAAGAAAGAGAGAGAGTGATATGTCAGATGCAACCAAGAGAGGGTGATTTTGTGGAAACAGTTTTAAGCGGGAGCTGGTCTGCAAGACAGATTGCAAGGGTGGGTGGGGGCATTACTGGATACTTGGTTGAAGTGTTTGACAGTGAGGGAGGTTTGAGAAGCTATACTGTCTTAAGGGGGAGGGAGATAACTTTTGAGAGAGCCAGGCTGATTCCACGGCAGGTCTGAGGTTGCCCCAAAAGAAAGATGATTGATGCAACAATTAATGCAACAGTGGCCTAGAGGAGGCAGCATACCAGGGGAGGAAGCACAAGACAGAGAAAGGGAATGATCGGCTTTGAAAAGGAGCAGAGAAAGCTTAATGGGCAAAGACAAGAATCATGAAGATGCAGAAGAGGGAAGCTAACAGAGCTGTGCTGGTGACTTTGATCTTCTTTGTAATGTAGGAAGTGTCGTCGTTTGCCGCAAATGATGGATGGGGACTGAAGACTTGAAGAGGTGGGAAAGGGTTCAGAACAGCCCTATTGGGACATCCAAGAGGAGATTTAATTCTTAAAAGCCTTTTTGGCGCATAATACATTTCCATTGGTTAAGACATCGTGTAGCTCAGGAGAAGGGACTGGAGGGAAGAACACTGGATGAGGTGTCAGGACATTCAAGTGTCGTTTTCTGCTCCTCCATTAGCTAATTAATATATTGGACATGTCGCCTGGCCTCTTGCAGCCTGGGCTTCTCCTGCTGCAAAGAAAGAGGATTATAACAGATCTTCCATTGTCTTTTTAGGCAGGAACATTCTAAGAGTCTACTAAGTAGCTTAATCATTAGCAGAGATTGGTTTATCTGATTAAAACTCTTCATTAGCTATAGTCAGAGAGCAGAGCTTTGAGGAATTGAGACCAGGAACAATAAGGAATCTAGCATGTGCATGTATGTGAGCATATGTATGCATGCAAACAGGCGCTCTTTCTGAGAGTAGATTTTGGTATTTGAGCAGGGGATGGAAAGACTAGCTACATGATTACAACTTGCTCCATGAGATGGAACCCCAGATGATGAGATGGCATAAAAAGAGGTACAGAAAGATGCCAAAGAGAAGCTGTGCATCTTCCAAGCTTTGTCTGGTGCTGGTCCCAGTCCCTGTGTTTCTGTGTTAAATCTCAATGCCCGGGAATGAGCTGAGCCATGTCACCCATTGTTGGTTCAGAATGTCTGTCCTTGGGTAGGAGATTAAGCCTGAGAGGTCATGTTTAATACCTTAAGACCAACCCCACCTTGGTCCTTGACCAAGCAAGTTTAGTCCTGCCTTGTTGATGCACAATGACTGCTGAGAACTGGAGTTATATTTGAGAAAACAGTGTTTTAATTTTGCTCTGTTCTGCTCATTTTCATCTAACACTCCATCCAACCAAAACCCACACCTCTTCTGATTAGAAGACCAGAGACGCCATACTCCCCCATCCCCCCATAGCTGCCCAGCACTGCCATGGTGAGTCTGGTGGGCCGGCCACTCCACAGGAGAAGGCTCCAGCATGCCCCTCTTCCTCAAGAGCCCTCAGGTTGCAGGAGAGGGCAGTGTCTTTGCCTGGAGGTACTGTCCTGCATATAACCTGCCCTCCTGTAAAACTGTGGTTCATCCTTTGCATTGCAACAGCCAAATTTCAGTCCACATAGAAGCCAAAGAATCTGGAGATGCTAACAATCTGATGAGGAAAAACACCAGCAAAGAGGAGTATGCATATTTATCTGGGTTTTGTGTGCAGGTCATTAGCAGCATCAAAACATCACCAGGTTTCCCAGCTGGTGTATATGGAGGCATCATGTGCCCAGGCCACAGAAAATGGTGAAATTCCAGGAGGCTGCACAAGCCATAACTAGCAGTGCATATGGATTAAAACTGATGCCCTCAAGTTCAGATGCTTTCAGACCAAGTATTAAAACATAGTGCTCTGCTTCCTCCCAAGAGGAGGTATTGACTCACCCCAGGGCACAAACAGTATTATTTAAGGCTTACCCATACCCTGTCAGTTTCTTGAGAGTCATGATTCACCTTAGGCTGAGTACATTCCAGGACTGTCTTAAATCCACTGCATGAAATTATTCAGACCTTTGAGAGTTATTCAGGAACCTCTAAGGAAATGGAAGTGAGGTAGAAATGCCGATTTAGATATCTGATTACTGAGATGGTGATGATGGGTGGGAAAAGTGAGCTGGATCAAGACCTGACTCTTACCAGCTCTCAGACTGCTTCAGAGTAGATCAGACACATCTCAAAGAAGCCTCCACCACCCCATTCCAACCCCAAAAAGCAACTTTTGTTCACCTCCTGGTTCTTTATCCTGACCAGAGGAATAATTTCCCAGTGCAAAACACTAATTTTGTTTTTAAACACAACTTCACAACTCTCATGTTTTCTCCTAGCTCTACACACTGCCTCCAGAAATGACTTTACAACAAAGATTCAAGCAATTCACAGGAGGCAAACAAATATAAGATAGCATATAATATTTCTAATCCAATAAAGTTATTTATTCTCCTAACAGGTTATCAAAATAAATACTCTGCCATCTGTAGCATGTCATACACATTCTGCAGAGTGGTGGCTCTTGGTCCATGCCTTACACCTTCTCAAGCACAGTACACTGTCTACTGTAACCCCTTGTATTAGCTAGCACTGCCATAACAACATATCTTAGCTTTTAAAAAGGACATATTTTTACTCACAGTACTGGAGGCTGGAAATCTGAAATCAAGGTGCTGGCAAATTTAGTTTCTGGGGAGGGCTCTCTTCTTGGTTTGCAGACGGCCACCTTCTGTGTCCTCACATGACCCCTTCTCTTGATGTGTGTATGGAGAGAAAGAGATAATAAACAAACTCCCTAGTGTCTCTTCTTACAAGGACACTAATCCTACCAGATTAGAATTCCATCCTTATGACCTCATTTAACCTTTTTCGGTTTTTTGTTTGTTTGTTTGTTTGTTTCTTTTTTAAGACAGGGTCTCACTCCTACGCCCAGGCTGGAGTGCAGTGGCGCAATCACTGGTCATTGCAGCCTCAACTTTCTGGGCTCAGGCAATCCTCTCACCTCAGCCTCCCAGGTAGCTGGGACTATAGGCAAGCACCACCATGAGCAGCTAATTTTTTGTATTTTTTTGTAGAGATGGAGTTTTGCCATGTTGCCAACACTGGTCTTGAACCCCTGGGCTCAAGCAATCCAACCATCTCAGCCTCCCAAACCTCTGGGATTACAGGCGTGAGCCACTGCACACAGCCTCTTTAATTTTAATTACTTTCTTAGAGGCCCTGTCTCCAAACACAACCACACTGGATGTTAGGGCTTCAACACATGAATTTGGGAAGAACACAATCACTCAGTCCATAACACCCTCTTTCCAGAATAGCAAATCCTAGTGCAGGGTCCCATACACACTCAGTCTTTTCCATGTTACAAATGTGTTTCTGTCCTCTGCAAACCTGAAGTCCCTCTTTAGTGACATGCAGTTCTGAATGAGATGTTCAGCACCATCACCTTGGTCAACTTTCAAAGGGGAGAACGAGAGGAATGAGAACATTCCATATTCCCGTTGATGCTCTGGAGTCAAACAGAAGCAAGTTAAAACAGTGCCTTAGCCGCTCACTGATTTGTACCCTTGGGATATTAACTCTCAGAACCTCAGCTGTCCAATATACAAAGGAGAAATAACCTTACTGCTCTCCACCATCATGATGGATATAAAAAGATATATAACATCTACTGGCAGAGAGTGTGGTGTATGTATTGGGTGTCTAACCATCACTTGCCCCTTTAATTCTCTATACTGTCTCCTTTTCCTTTACCCACAGTCAACATCTAACCAATTATCCATAGATTCTGTTCTTTCCCTGGAACCTATGCTAGTCAGGAGCATGACTGGGGCTTCGGCCACGTGTGAATGGTGGCAGTGTTTTCTGACCCAAAGTCCAGGAATCCATATGGATGACCTGGCAAGGGCAAGTGGGTTGGGACATGTGAAGTGCGAATTGTTTTGGGATGTTTGGGGCATGTAGTTGGCCTTATGTGTGTGAAAGCCTTTTCTGCAAGTCTCCTCCCCTTTCCTCTACATCACTGCCTAAAAATAATGTCACACATAAATTCACTGAGCAAGTATTTAGTGAGTAGAAAAGATAAACAAAGCCTGAAATGGATTGTTTGGAAGACAAGTTACACTTGCAAATGGCCATAAACAAAAGCTTTCTTCTAAGCTCCTCATTTTGCAAAAGCTTTTTGGTTTGTTGGCCAGGTCCTGGGATGGTGTACTCATCAGTAATCAATAAATGGGAAAGTTTTCATCAGACCCTGTCTTTCATGCAGTCTAGGAAAAAGGGGCAGGGCTTGAGGGATGGGGGAAGGTGGAACTCTAGTTTCCAGAGCAGCTCTCAACTGTGTCCTCTTTGGATGCAATGAGATGCACTTACGCCTCTAAGATGTGGGTACTTTAAGCACTGCCACTTGGACTAAGCAAGCTCTATGAGGGAAAAGTTGTACCTGCCTTGTACCACAAAGTAGGTGGTCAATTAAGATTTGCTGAATGAGTGGCCTAAAAACTAGTCCACCCAAGAGAAATAAATATATATCCACACAAAGATTTACAGGTGAATGTTCATAGCAGCATTCTTCACAGCAGCCCCAAACTGGAAGCAGTCTGCATGTCCATCAATAGATGAATGGATAAGCCAAATTTGTTGTATCCATACAATGGAATTCTCTTCAGGCATCAAAAGAAGGAACTGCTGACAAATGCTACAACATGGATAAACCCCAAAGACATGATGTTAAATGAAAGAAGTCAGATGTGAAAGTCTGTTTATGTATATGAAATGTTCAGGATATGCAAATTATTATAGAGACAGAAAACACATTCATGGTTGCCTAGGGTTGAGGCTGGGAACAGGGAGAACTTCAAATGGGCACAAGAACTTGTTTCGGCATGATAGAAATGTTCCAAAATGATACTATGGTAATGGTTTCACAATTCGAATTTGCTAAAACTTACTGAGTTGTGTACTTAATTGAATTTTATAGTATGAGAATTATATCTCAATAAAGCTGTAAACAAATAAAATAACTCTATAGACCTTACTGAAATAGATGTCAGTTGCAAGGCATCGTCTCCCATTTCCTGTGCAATTCTATCTCCTTTACGTTTGAAAGGCTTGGGTCACACCAGCCAGCTGGTGGTCTTTGATCCCCGCTCTGGGTCCCTTACCCTAAAGAAAGGACTTGAGCACTTTCTAAGGGTAAACTCCCTGGAGACTTTTTCAGAAAGGACTCAACAAGGGTCCACTTATTCTCAGGAAGCTCATAAAAGAAACATTATTGGTCTCTTGAAAGTTCAAAAGGGCCATTTTATGAGATGAGAATGAATGACTTTCCAGTCTTTCTTGCTTTTCATTGTGGAAGTGACTTACATTAAGTTAAAAAAAAAAAAAAAAAAAAAAGCACCCAATTCATCATTTTCTCAGGCCTAAGCAGTGGACAGCTCATGGGACTAAGGATGTACCTTGGTACTTGAATGAGTTGGTAGCCAACCTCGACCTTCAGCTCACCCATTGTGACCTGAGTTTCCTTCTGCTGTGCAGACATTGCCTCTAGGTACTACTTCTGCTTAACCAAAGAGTGTGAATCCTTTCTCTCTTTGGTCAAGAGTCTTTGGTCACAAGCCAAAAGTGTGATTTTGCAGGTGGTGGGGTTTATGCAGTTTTAATAAATTGCCTGACAGCCCTCAGGACACTAAGACAGGGCTAAAATGGAAGCTCACACACCGGCATGGTTACATGTCACCATGTCATGGAGTATACAAAGTGCACAAAAGAACACTCCCCCTGCACTCGTGCACGCACGCACACACACACACACACACACACGTGCTCAATGGAAGCAACTCAGGCAACAGAACTGGGATGAACCTACCTGTCCTCCAGCATTTATGGATGAATTAAGTAGCATAAACAGAATTTAGAGGTGACACAGCTTCAGGGAGATGCTTGAATCCACAATTACAGCATCTGTCAGCACGAGCATTGGGCCAGAGTGTATAATCTACTTTGCATTGCTCCCAGAACTGCTGGCTAAAGTACAAGATTAGCATTTAAGGCACAAGATGATCATAAACAGAGGGATTGTTAGTGGGGAAGGGGTGTTGGAGAGTGAAGGTGAGGGTGACATAAATAGTATTTCTAGTTGTGTGCTAATGGTCCCAGGAGCTGTGGCAGTAAACAGTGTGAGGCTAATTTTGGCATTGATTTCCTTGAGGCACTGCCTCTTTCTTTTTTTTTTTTTTTTTTTTGTTTGTTTGTTTTGAGATGGATGTTTTGTTTTGAGATGGATGTTTTGTTTGTTTTGCTCTGTCGCCCAGGTTGGAGTGCAGTGGCGCAATCTCGGCTCACTACAAGCTCCACTTCCCGGGTTCACGCCATTCTCCTGCCTCAGGCTCCCGAGTAGCTGGGACTACAGGCGCCTGTCACCACGCCCGGCTAATTTTTCATATTTTTAGTAGAGACGGGGTTTCACCATGTTAGCCAGGATGGTCTCGATCTCCTGACCTCATGTTCTGCCTGCATCAGCCTCCCAAAGTGCTGGGATTACAGGTGTGAGCCACCGCGCCCAGCCGGCACTGCCTCTTTCAACTGTGATAAAGGAGTGAAATCAAACAAAGGCAACACTTTACCTGAAATTTTGGAGGTGGGAGGAAACAAAAGTTTCCTACACTTAGAAGATTTGAAAGGCTTCTAAAAAGAGATATAGCCTTCCTCATTGTAACTCCTTCTGTCTGAAATCTGTTTGAGCATCAGTTGGCCAGTTCATTGAAAATGACCCTGGAAATGATGTCAAGTGTGGGGTGCATTTGTTGCATTTCCAATAGTAGAAAATAAATGCATCTGCTAAGCAAAATTGTTGTGTCACTCTACATTTATTCTTCAACTGATTATATTACTTTGTTATGGATGTTGTGGCTTGCACTTCCTTAATAAAGTAGGATCAGTTGACATCTGAGTTTGCTCCAGTCCCTTCAGCAAACCTGGCAGTTTCTCCTGTGGCATGTCTAACCAAAGCAAGATGAGGCATTGCAGAGTGACGAGGTGGCAGTGAATTTCAGATCTCACCACCATCCTCACTGCCCCTCCAGGTCATGTGTATTCCCGACCCTGAACTTTACTCCTATTTTACTTACTTTCATGTTCTATCCTCCAAGGCCCAGGCCAACCACCTGCCTCTTCTGATTCTTTTCACTATTATCTCAATGCACAGTGGCCACGCTCTCTGCAGAATTCCTGTTATATAGTCAGAATCTCTATTTTACACATAATTGTTCTGTAATTCCTTCATGGATCTTTCATCACTCTGACATAGACTGTCCATTCCTGAAAGATGGTAATCATGCTTTACACTTATTTATAGACCACCCAAAGCTCTTGGCACAGGGCACATGTTTCACAGGGATTTCCTGTCTGATTGAAAGGCTCTGAGGATGCATTGCACCATACATAGCCCTGTGAGATGTAAAAAGTGCATGCCGTTCATTATAAGTTAGATTAAATAAATGAAAGATAAAAACACAGTGTGATCCCATTTTTTCAGTGTGTGTGTGTGGGGGTTTGTGTGTCCATTTGTGCTAGGGGCATGGTTCTGCTGAGAGGGGTGTGTGTATGTGTGTGTGTTGCACAGACACAAAAGACTAGGGAAAATACAGCAGCAAATGTCAATTGTGATATCTCTGAGTGCTAACATCACTAAAAATTGCTTTTTCTTTTTACTATTTAGCACTTTTGTGATGTATGTATAAAGAATACTTTTTATTTATACGAGGTGCGACATGTTTAGCAGTATGAAGAATGAGGTAATGAAATTGATGAGTGATTATTATTATTAAAAGAGACACAGTATAGTGAAGTGGGAGGTTTGCAATGAATGAGGTTTGGTTGTCTATTATTCTTTATGGGTATATTCCAGTGTTTCCCAAAGTATGTTCCAGAGTACAGTATTCCCTACCACAGGTGTTACACATTTAAATAATATGGGAAGCAGCCTCTTGAAAATTCACAATATCCATTGGCCCTGAGTATTCCTACAGCAAAGGAACCTGTCTGTTCTACTTGGTGTTTTTCAAATCTATCCAAGCACGGAATATTTTTTTCTTATAATGCCTGTTAACTGCATTACATTTTGGAAAACATTGTTCTATTTATATGTGGTTGTTTTCACATAACAGAGTAGTGAGTTTAGTTCTAAGTGTCTTAATTTTGTTTGTATTTTGTTCATATTCCTTTGGTTTGAAGATCCAGAGAGGTTACAAAGTTAAAGAACAACTTCTTTAATCCAAATCCATAGAAACATTTTAGCAATACCAAATTACATGATTTGATGATTTTCTCCTTCATTGTAAAAGCTATGCAGCATCACTGCCTAGTTTGCTAAGTTTTAAAGCTTAATTTGCTATAATGAAAACATTCGATGAAGAAACATGCTGTGAGCTGAATTTATTCAGCCTCTTTTGGAGTCCATTCTTTCACTGGAAGTTATTACTGTGAAGCTTCATTTTATTTTTGTGAACTTTTTTTTCATCTCTACTATCATCTTTTAAGGATGAGTTTTTGACAGTGATGCTAATAGTGACAAACCCCTCTAACCTCCAACACTCCTTGCAAATTATCCCGATAATGAACAGCTGCAGATGCTAATTCAAAATGGCAGGTAATCCGTGTGTAAATTGAAATGTGCATGCTTCTGTCTGAAACTGCAATTGCATTAAGTTATGGGAATTCACGGTGAGGAAAGTCAGGAGATCCTGGTAGGAGGGCATAAGCATGCAGATCCCCCAAAAGGCTGGAAATCAATCTTCCTTTTTGTCCTCCACATCTTTCTGCCCTGCAGCCCATGCAGGAACAGACGGCTTGTCAGAAGCTCAGAGGGTGGCGAGACATTTGGTTTTCCAGGGGCTTTTCAACTCGGATATGTGAGCACATTAAAAGTAAGAGGAGGGAGGTTATTAATAAAGCAAGTAATGAAGCACAATAGAGATGGTGTGAAACAGAATTTGGCCCAATAAAGTACATTATCTCTCTTTGACTAGCCATGTAATGCTTTGGTTTATCTTTGGCTAAAACAGATACAGCACAGCTGGTGGTTAACGATATTAGCTAACACCTGAAAAACAGGTTACATTGAATCACAATTTTGCCTCATAGACTCATAATGCTTCGGAAAGTATGATACACAAAACTCAGTTTGTTATTAAAGTTATTTAAGTTTAAACAATGTAGAGAAAGCACGTTTGACCCCAATATATTCAGGACTCATTTCCTCCCCTAGAGTGAAAATGGCCTCTTAGCACTAGTGTGCCTCCATTCAGCTAGGTGCCAGGCACAACATCATTATAAAAGGCAAGTACACTGCCTTCTGGAAATTTGCATCCATCCGTAGTTACACCCGACACAAGCTACAGCTTTGTTTGAATTTCCAGCTGACTGACACGCACACAATCGTGAATGAAAAAGCAAACAGTGGAAAATAACGCCTTTTCACCTTCCTCTGGTCTGCGGGAACAACACTGCCGCAGAGCCAAGCTTTGGGCTGCAGCCTGGTTTCCAGAAATCACACCGCTCTAGAATGGAGTGTCTGGGCCTTTCACACACCAGCTGCCAGAGGTTGTGGTTTTTAAGTAAAGCTTCGAAGTGGGACTGGAGGCTATCAGCAGGAAGCCAGTTAAAGCAGATAGAAAAGTAAGAGTGGCGAAGTCTATTTTTGCTGTACGTACAAAATAAGAGGAGACAGTCTTGGCCAACTGTGCCTTTAAGTAACAGGCCACCTCTGTCAAGGTACTGGGACCTTTTAGAGGTCAAGACCTCCCCCTGTAGGAATCTCCAGCCCCCAGTACTGCCCCGCACCCAGGAGCACGTGAGTACTCGTCAACTGACATAAATGAGAGTGGAGATATTTCAGCTGCTCTGTGTGTTCTGGAGAAGAGTTTCCCAAAGCACGCAGATCACCTGAGGAATGCAGGTTCTGATTTTGGAGTCTGAGGTGAGCCCTGAGATTCTGCATTTCCAACACGTTCCGGGGACGGACGGGGAAGGGTGTTGACACTGCCCGGCCCGGGGACCACACTTGGAGAGCCGCGGTTCTGAAGGATAGGAAAACCAGTGCAAACGTTTTCTATTGCAGCTTGGTGTCACACAGCCATCCTGGAAGCCGCCCCTGCGCCCGCTATCTCCCCCAGCCCCCAGGTAGCTGGTGGTGACAATGGCTGCAGGGCAGCGCCCTGCGAAGTGCAGGGGTGAAGGTCTGCAGGTCCCGCTAACCACGCCCTTCTCTTCCCCAGGGGAGGAGCGCCCCCGGGACTCCCCGGGCCCGGCGGAGGCCCAGGCACCTGCCGGGGTGGAGGCCGGCGGGAGAGCAAGCCGCCGTTGCTGGACGTGCTCCCGGGCGCAGCTCAAGAAGATCTTCTGGGGCGTGGCGGTCGTGCTGTGCGTGTGCTCCTCGTGGGCGGGCTCCACGCAGCTCGCCAAGCTGACCTTCAGGAAGTTCGACGCGCCCTTCACCCTCACGTGGTTTGCCACCAACTGGAACTTTTTATTCTTCCCGTTGTACTACGTGGGGCACGTCTGCAAGTCCACAGAGAAGCAGTCTGTGAAGCAGCGATACAGGTAGGCGCGTCCTGCATGAGGAGGCCTCCTGACCCGGGGCTGCTCCATCCAGCGGTGACTCTGCAGAGCTGCCCCTGGTGGCAGGCGCTGGATGAGCCGGTGGGAGCCTGTGGAGAGATGTTGCAGTGAATGCACGGGCTCTCTCAGTGGGGTCGGGAGCAGAATTCTCTCTATCCTGGGTAGTGAACGCCTCTTTCCTCTGCCTCCTGCCCCTCAGCCCTGGGAGCCCTTTTATATAAAAGCAGGCAGCAGCATCTTCCAGAGACGGCAAGTAGTAGGTCCCCAGAAAGCTTAGAAATGGGAGAACTGGGTAGCTCAGTTCATCCCCCAGCAAGCTAGGGTGAGGACCGCAAGGCCATGGAGCCAGGTCACTCGGAAGCTTCCTGTAGCTGACTTCCCTCGCGGAGATGTTCGCTGCGGAGACTTCCTTACTCATCTTCTTTCTAATTCCAAGACATGCCCCCCCCTTCGGGTATGTAATTGCAGGAGTCTGAATATCTCCCAGTGTGATGGTCAAAACTAAAGCAGTGTCTGGACTTTGTTGACTATATTTTCTCAAATGAAGTCCATTGGAATGACGTCCCTTTCAAAAAGAGGCCAGAAACCCTGACCTCAACCCCTACCTCACGCAGCCTTCCCCGGGAGTCACATTGTAGGTGTTGACCCGTGGCGCTCATCTGCGCCAATAAGAGCATCTCGTGTTTCCCCAAAGTGGAGGCCTTCTGTGGCCCATGTCAAGGGCTGTCCCAAGTCAGGCCTAGTCAAAAAACAAAAACAACAAAACAAAAACAGAAATGAATGCTGGCCAAGGTGACACAGTAGGCCTTGGAAACTTGTCTTTTATCAGTCCCAGAGGTGAGGAGAAATTGAGGATTTAAGAGTCTTCATTCCTTCACCACTGCCTTCTTCCCCACCACACCCCACCCTGCCAAACACATACCCCCGTAAGATTGCTATGTCCTGAAGTTCCCCTTAGAAGATACAAGATAACTAAAAACATCATTGGGTCCAAGGAACAAAGAGGTTTGGAAATGAAGGTCTACCCCAGACCAGAATTTCTTTCTGGAAATCTACCATTTTGTCCCTGTAAACTTGTAGCTGGAAGTACAGGTGTGATACTTTTTTAATGTTCAGAGGGAATTTGGCCTGGCTCCTTTAAAAGACCCACTTGTAAATCAGAGCACGAATTCTGGAGGAGGGGGCTCTGATGGAGCTTGAATAGGATCACATGGCCAGTCTCACATGTCCTCTTAGTGAAACGGATTTGGTGCAAAGAATTCTGATCCTCAGGATTGACCTAAACCAGTGGCTCGTGGACCAGCCAGAAATTGCTAAAGAGGCACTTAATGCACCCTCTTCTGAATAGAAGCCAAAAACAGAAGGAAACAAATCATTAGGGCCTAAGATTGTCCCAAAGGCAAGAGTAAAATAGTCCCAGAGAAAAGCTAATATTTAGTAAATGATGTATTTAACAGTTAAGTATCCCTAAGTGTATTTAATTTGTAATTAGGCGTTAGCCTTTCATTAAAACTGATTAGGATGGTAGGCTACTGCCTCTAACGAAATGCTAAAAGTGGGCTTATATGCATGTTCTTGATCAAGAATTGTTGGGAAAGAAGATGAAATGCTTCTTTCCTGCTACCTTCAACCATACAGGCTGAAAGAGGCCCCCCAAGTGGTAACACTGGCTGTTGTCCCAAATGTGCTCCATGGCTACCACTTACCTGGAGAGAAGACTGTCACCGCCAGCCACTTAGGGCAGGCCTGGCACCATTAAACTATTGTGCTGAAAACCACACAGATGGAATCAAGATCAAGTGGTGCTTATACGGTCAAAGTAGGAAAAAATGAAAGGTTATTGAAGATTGGTTATATATAGAAAAACATCAGCACCTTGATTTCAACCTATTGTCTTCCTATAAAAAGTGTTCAAAAAGAATCATTTAAAAAATCTGGTGACTGCCCTGTTAACTGGCAAACAATGTAAAAGAGGGAGGATAATCCCAATTTTATTGGTGAACCTGGTTGAAAGCTTTCCCAATTTCTGTCATCACATTCTGCTCCAGCTCTTTAAAAAAGTTTTTTTGTTCTGTTTTGTTTTGTTTTTTGTTTGTTGTTTTCTGATTGTAAGCTGTGTTAGCCCCGTGGCTAGGCAGAGCTGCTAATTTACCAGCCAATTATTAGGCATGTCAATCAAGCCATATACACCACTGGAGGGGTGAAGAGAGACCAAAGGAGAGAAAAATTTTAACATCACAGACCTTCCTTAGGAAATCACAATTCTGTCACAACTCATATTGGGAGTACTTTAAACAGACTTCAGGATTCTCAGAGATCAAGGAAGACTGAAATCACATCTTCCATCTTCATGCTTTATCAAAATTAATGCCAGAGAGAAGATTTTGAGTTGTCTGAGGAGATGAGTCTGTTGGCTAAAAGTGTTTAGCAGGGAGCTGGGAAGAAAAGGAGATGAACAGAGAGGGGAGCTAGATGGATACAGCTCACCAAGAGGGGAGCTGGATGGATACAGCAGCTTTTCTTGCAGTTATCAGGAGGCAATCAGATGGAAGCTTCTTTTCTCTAAACCCTCCTCAACTGAGCTGCTTCCCCAAGGTGAAGCTAGAGCAGAGAGAGGAAGGCATGTGTTCCCCAGCACAGAGCTCCGCAACCTGCAATGCCCTGTGAGGCTCCCTGGGGTCTTGTTGAAGGAAGACTCTGATTCAGTGGGTCTGGGTGGATCTGAGATTCCGCTTTTCTAGGGAACTTCCAGGGAATCCTAGTGCTGGTGGCCCACAGGCTGCACTTTAACTGTAAATGCCCTGGAGTTGTTGAGTTCCAGCTACAGATTTTTTAATGCTGCTGATTTTACCAAATGTTAGAACTAGGACTCACCTCACCATGTAGAACTGATGAGTGACTCCATTGAGCCCCAGAGGATGTTTGAGCCCTGGTCCTCTGCCACTCATGACGGGAGGCTCTGTGGGCAAGTCCTCAAAGCTCTCAGAGCCTCAGATGCCCATTTGTAAATGGGAGGTGATGATATATGCACTGTCTTGTACAAAAGACTGCTGTGTGATCAAATGACACGCTGTATATGAAAGCGCCCTATACACTGTAACATGTTGTGTAAATGCGAGGAACCAGTACTGTGTTGTAATAGCCTCTGTGGGTTATACTGAAGGCTGTTGCCCATGCTTTGTTCATTAGCTGCCTTGTGGTGGCCAATTTAAACTATGAGAGTGCCGACCCCTATGCTGCATGCAAGTGTCAGTCCTGAAGAAATCAACTTGTGGCCCTAGTGCCTTCACAGGGCACACAAGAACACTGATCGGGGCTTCTCATGATCAGATACTGTTGTCAGGAATTAGATGTGAATGGGCAAACCTCTCAGCCTAACTCATATGGGTTTTCAGCCCCTGCCTTAGTCTTCCCAGCAAGCACTCAACCATCTAGGAGTACAATGAGCTGCTTCCTTCTCCAATATGATAGGCAGCCCAACCCTTATCTTTCCTGTTTCTCAATGAAGCTGGCCACAGGGATGTTCTGAGGAAGCAATAGTGCCCAGAACTCAGAGAGGGCTTCAGTCATGAGATGCTTGAGGGTGCTTGGGAACCGCAGTCTCCTGGACCACCTAGCATCTAGGGGAGGCACAGGGAAGTGGCTGTATCAGGTCTGTGTTTGGGAGAGACTGTTGAGCACATGTGTGATGACACACAGCCTCCTGTCCCCTCTGACCCTGGAACACGAATGCAGCTTTTCAGATCTAAGAGGTCAGCAGAGCTGGAGCAGATCTGGGGCATTTTCAGTCTTGTTCAAAGGTCTTCCAGGAATTTGCAGCAGTAACGACCTGTTTTCAAAAGCAAATGCTGAGACCTTCTGCTATCATGAGGCTGCCAAAAAAAGTGAACGGTGCAGTGGTGACAGATGTTTTTCTCTGCCTTTTGTAGTTCCAGGCTTTTTGTAAGCCAGCCAATTGATTCTGCTTCAGATATTCTGAGCAACAGTAGAGCCAAGAAAGGGAAAAGGGCAGTTTAGATGCCTTTCATCTTAAACCCTGCAAGGGCCCGGTGTGTGTACCTTGCCACCCAGACTTACGCAGGAACCATATCGGGTCTTGCAGCTGTAACATTCATCGGCCATTTAAAATCTAAAGAGCAGAGTGGAGCAGTTGCAATCTGGAGCTTTGTTCTGAAAATAGTTACTGTGCATCTTCTCTAGGCAATGCACTAGAAATACAAGATAAATGGACTCTGTCCTCCAGGAGCCCGAAACCTGGAAAGGGAGTCAGATAGCCAAACAGGGTGGGGGTGTATGCAAGGGAGCTGAGAGTGGGGGAAGGCCCAGATACACGTGTCCTGGGGCAGGGTACAAAAGTTTCTTAGAAGAAGTTAGCTAGGGCCTGGCGTGGTGGCTCATGTCTGTAATCCCAGCACTTTGGGGGGCTGAGGCGGGCAGATTGATTGAGCCCAGGAGTTCAAGACCAGCCTTGGCAACATGGCAAAACCCTGTCTCTACTAAAAATACAAAAATTAGCCAGGCGTGATGGTGCACCTGTAGTCCCAGCTACTCAGGGGACTAGGCAGGAGGATCACCTGAGCCTTGGGAGGTTGAGGCTGCAATAAGCAGTGATCAAGCCACTACACTCCAGCCTGGGTAACAGCATGAGACCCTGACTCAAAAAAAAAAAAAAAAAAAAAAAAGCCAGAAACTATTTAAGGACAAGCAGATGGTTCTCTAGGTGCTGAAGGAGAAGGTCAAGAACGTTCTAAGCAGACAGTAGCCTGGGTAAAGGACACAGGCTGGACACAGAGCACGGAGCTCTTCTTAGGATGTGGGATGTAATTGGGGTAAGGTGAAAGAGAAGACCCAGCAGTTAGGCGGAGCAGATGCTGGCAAGCCTCCTACACTATGCTGAGGAGTTTCACTTGCAGTATGAATATCAGCAGGAGTCATGGAAGCAATGATCAGATTGGATCTTTCAAAATGCAGCTGCTGCCACTCTATAGAAAATGGAATGAAGGACAAGGCTGGAGGTCAATCCAGGTCAACAAATCCTTCTTTGATATCTATGTGGGCACGTGGACAGATGTGGATGACAGTTGTTGTTCTTGACCCTAAGGAACTCACAACTGGGTGGGAGACAGTCTCCTATTTAAAAATATATATATATATAAGGAGGAAGTGGGGCAAGAGCTGAGGGCAGACTGGCTTGGCTGTACTTTGGCTGTGAGGACAGGGCACAGTAGATCTTGGGACTCCAAATTCAGCTGAAGGCCAGATAGGAAGGACTTGGGGTACCCGATCAAGGACTTGGGGCTTTATTTTCTAGGCAAGTGGAGCCTCCAGAAGTTTTTGGTATAATCAGAGCTGCTTTCAAAAGTAGGATTCATGGTACTAATTTTCTAACTGGCTACAGCATATGGTCCCATTTCACATAAGAGGTGGAATGACTGTCAGGTGTTTGTTTGTTGGGGGACAGGATGCCTAGTTCTGAGCAGTAGCAAGAACTTTAAGTGTGAATCCTGAAGTATTATAAAACTTGTTGAACTGTCAACTTTTTGAGACTACATCACACTCTTCTGTTGATAAAATGCATTTTAATTGTCATTTTCACCAAACTCAAGTGTTCTGAAAACATGGGGAATATCTTCTCTCCAGGAAATATTTGTACAATTTTTCAGGCACAGTGGTGAATGCTAAGGCATTGCCAAGAGAGCCCTAATTAGCGATGCCCAGCATCTCCCTGCCTTCCTGCTGTCAGGCCTCACATTTCAGAAAGCTGATGCATTTCTTACCCTGAGCCCCAGACACATTCCAGCCTGTTGTTCCTACCAACAGTTGTTCTTTATAGAGTAAGACCCCTTTGGAAACAAGGTGACAGGGCCCCTCATCCTAGGAGAGAGATAGTACTTCATTCACAAAATCTTTCCAGCACCTTCTCTGTCTCAGGTGCTGTTCTAGGAACTGAGGATACAGCAGTGACAAGAGCAAGTGGAAATGCCCTTTACCTTCAACCTTCCTCCCACCTCATAGCAGTCTCATTTCCTGTCTGATTTCTTCCTTGTTGTTGTTGTTGTATTAAATAGTTTTTGTAGAGATGAGGTTTCGCCATGTTGCCCAGGCTAGTCTCATACTCCTGCTCTCAAGCGATCTGCCCACCTTGGCCTCCCAAAGTGCTTGGAATACAGGCATGAGCCACTGCACCCAGTCTTTCCTGTCTGATTTCTAAGAATTATCCACCCAGAAAATGATGAGCTACATTCGGAACTCTTATAGTTGATGTTTTTGTTGTTTGTTTGTGTGTTTATTTTTGTAACTGGTTTAGAAAAAATTGACAAAATATTGGAAGACTGCAGTTTGTAATTTGGCCCATGGCTTGAGTGTGGTGGTGAATAATGGCAATTATGCATACACATCCTCATGTATAGCCAGGAGATTTTGCTAGCCTAAGGCAAAATACCGTGCCCCATACACATACACACACACACACACACACACACGTAGCCAGCCAAGTAGCAGATGTCTGGTACAGCCACAGGAAATCATGTAATCAATGCTCCAAGTATAAATGAGAAGTCATAATGGGCACCGGTGTCAGCAAAGGAAGAAATGAGATGGGGGAGGCTGAATAGGTTTGGGTTGTCTCTGCCTGTTTTAAGACAACACTTGCCATATTCAAGAATACGTCAGTGGTGAAATGAAACAGAACATTGTCCACGTGCCCCAGATTGAGACATCGCCTTCCTGAGTTTACACCAGGTCCCACCACTCTATAGAGTCTTCCCTTTCATCCTATCATTGTGGTATTCATAGATTAGCTCATTTATTTTTCCTCTGGCATCTCCCCCACCCCACCACCACATCTCAGTTAACATATGCTGGCTTCATCCAAGTGAAATTCAATGACAGCCAAACACCCCTACAGACAAGTTCAGAATATTCTTTCTACAAGTGATTTTTAGGCTTTCACTGAGGCAAGCAGAACATTTTCATTACCTCTTGATCTCCTTTTTTTCTATACTTCAGCCATCCCACATCCCAATTATCTGAGATTGCTATTCATCTTTGAACAGAAATCAAGGATATGGCTTTGAAGTTTAGCAGTTTAAGAAGGTTATCTGTCTTATAACCTTATAATTCCAGAGCTTGTCTTATTCAGCTGTAGCAATGTTATTTCAATTTCACTGAAATTCTTTGAAAGGTCAATTCCAATGCTCATGTTTGTGTTTAAAGTGTGGGTTTGAAGAATAACAGCCATTTAAATAACTGCCATATGAGTATAATTATGACTTTTGTGGGGTCATGATACCTGAGGCTGGAATTATCAACAAGGGATTTGGTAACATTTTTAGCTTAAGTGCCATGGTCCCTGTGAGTATTTGCAAGATCAGTGTGACAGTGAAATCAAAGGTGGGAAGCAATGAAGGATGGTCTCCCAGAGGGGCATCCTTCAACTGGTGGATTTTGAGGATCAGTTAATCTTTGTGCGGGTCAGATGAGGAGGAGGGCCCATGTAGGTGGCATACAAAAGTCACAAGTGTGTACGGATTTGCAGGATGTAACCAGTATGCTCAGGCACCACCCCATTCTATCCCAATGTAAGAAATGTGGAGCCATTTCTTATTTTCCATGTGATTTTTCATCATTGAGTCAAGACTAGTGAGCCAGCCGATAGGCACATTGAAACTTTAAAATCTCACCACATTTAGCAAAAGATCATCTGCACAGAGACCTAGAAAAATCAAAAAAGGACTTTGAGGATTCTCTGATCCAACTCATTGATATTATCAATGAGTCCAGAGATGCTCAGAGAAAGGGCAAGAGAGCCCTGTGCTCTGCAGCCTCAGACCTCTCCGGAAATACTAGCAGAAAAGAAGTGGGTCAGCACTATCTCTCCTTATAGGAAGGAACCTGGAAAAAGTGCCTGGGCAGGTTGGAGCAACAGAGGTAGGAGTGCTACTAGCTCATGCTGGAACATTGTGATAGATGATAATAACATATGCTTGCCATTAGATTGTTTGGGCAGGAAACTCAGCTCTTCCTTTATTTGGCAACATGGTCATACGTAAGTCAACTGAAAGCTCTTAGTCTCAGCTCTTACCTGAGAAAAATGGATACTTTAATTCCCACTTCCAAAGGTTACTGTGGGATTGAGTGCCCCTCCTGTGGGCTCCCACAGCTCCTGTGTAGATCGTGTTTGAAATGAACAAAATTAAACATGACGGTGTGTATAAAGTTCCAAACTGTTCTTGGTCCAGGGATTTCCTAACCATCTTCGGTTGACTCTTGATGTGGCTACCAAAACTCATTCAAACCACGCCTACTGCTCTCTCTAAATCATAAAGTGACGATGATGATGTCATAAAATGATGTTGATGATGATGATGATAATGATTATGAGGTCATAAAATGATGAGGGGGAGGGCTGGGCATGGTGGCTCATGCCTGTAATCCCAGCATTTTGGGAGGCTGAGTCAGGCAGATCACTTGAGCCCAGGAGTTCGAGACCAGCCTGGCCAACATGATGAAATCCCGTCTCCCACAAAAATTAGCTGGACGTGGTGGCACATGCCTGTAGTCCCAGCATTTTGGGGGGCTGAGTCAGTTGGATCACTTGAGCCCAGGAGTTCAAGACCAGTTCAAGACATGACAAAACCCTGTCTCTACAGAAAATACAAAAATTAGCTGGACGTGGTGACATGTGCCTGTAGTCCCAGCTACTTGTGAGGCTAAAGTAGGAGAATCACTTGAATCCAAGAGGCAGAGGTTGCAGTGAGCCAAGATCATGCCACTGCACTCCAGCCTGGGTGACAGAGTGAGACCCTGTCTGAAAAAAAAAAGAAAAGGTAATGACAAGGAAGAGGTCCTAAAATGATGATGATGATGATGATGATGAGGTCATAAAATAATAATGATGATGATGATAACATAGTAGAACCCCAGGTAACTGAGTCTTCTTCCTTATGAAGATTCAGTTCAGATTAACCAGGTAGCTGATTTGGAACCCACAGCAAGAAGGACAGCATTGTGCCCTGTCATTATTTTAGGCTGTTGCAGGAGAAAGGAGCCTTTCTTGGCAGAGATGAGCTTTGAGACAAGTCCTAACAGGAGGGGCAGAGAACTGATGTGGAACTTATCATTGTCATGACCTTCCAGGATATGAGCTGAAAGCCAGATGGAAATGTGAGGTGATCCATTTGTCTAGAAAGCAATGTCCTGTCAAGCTCTTGATGCTTTTTATTTTTCAAAAGCTTAAAAGCAAAAAGGAGAAAACATGCTAGTGCCATGCAGAAGCTAAAGCAGATGTGTTTCTTTTCTTTCTTTTCTTTTCCACTGGCACCCCTTTTGCCTTTATTGTACACAAATCCTAGCTAAATTGGAACGACCACCCTGCCCTTCATAGAAACAGACATTATACGGCCTTCCCAAATAACTAGCCCACTTTCCTGCCACGTGCGGCACAGGAGTACCTACAAGTGTTGTACGCACAGGAGGCTCCAGGGATATAGAAAGGAATGAGACCACGTGTGGAGGGAAGGGACCTGAGCTTTGACTCAGGCTTGTTCCAGTTCTCAGATCCACTGTTTACACCCCACATGACTTTGGGTAAGTTACTTGTAAGGACTCCTGCAGCTTCCATTTTCTCATATTTAAAAATGGATCCAGGACAGCTGCGGTGGCTCACTTCTGTAATCCCAGCACTTTGGGAGGCAGAGGCAGGTGGATCACCTGAAGTCAGGAGTTCAAGACCAGCCTGACCAACATGGCAAAACCCCATTTCTACTAAAAATACAAAATTAGCTGGGCATGGTAGCGCATGCCTGTAATCCCAGCTACTTGGGAGGCTGAGGCAGGAGAATTGCTTGAATCTGGAAGGTGGAGGTTGCAGTGAGCTGAGATTGTACCATTGCACTCCAGCCTGGGCAACAAAAGTGACACTCTGTCTCAAAAAAAAAAAAAAAAAAATGGAGCCAATAATGCCTGTTTACACGGTGGGCTTCAAGGTTTGGGGTGCAAGTCAGCTCGCCTGGAACATGGCCCTGGGTCAGTGCTGCAGTAACAGTGGTCACTGCTACCCCTGCTGCTGGTCAATGATTACCTGAGTGGTGGTTATTATTGTTGTTCATCATCCAGTCTTCCTTGGTGGCCTTTCTGCACATGCCATATTTCTTTGGGTAATAATCCATTTCTAACTGAGCCACAGGGTAAAGGCTTTTTGGCACTCGCATTCTCTCCCATATTATTTTGTGATATCACATTCCAGATAAGCTTTCCTTGGCTAGTGAACCAGGAGCCAGTGGGAACAGGAATCGCGGGAAATTGCTATGCTGGATTTTTAAACCAAAATCAAATCATATGCTTTTGGATAGCCAGTGTCTGTGCTAAGTGCTCCGTAGAGTCAGCCTCCACTTCACCAGAATGCAGCTGTGTCTACTTCAAGCATGAGCCAGAACAGATGGGGCCACATGCCTATCCCATCTTGGGCCAGGCCTGCCCTCCACCCACTTCCCAACCTGCTCTAGGTCTGGTCCTAAAAGAGAAGGGGGCTCCACAAGGAGGGTCCCTAGGAAACTTCCTCTGATGCGTTTTCCAGCCTGGGTCATCCCGTTCAAAGAGAAGTTCCGGCTGTGAGTGGGTTCACTGTGTCTTTCAGCTGGTGAACTTGTTCTTGGAAAGCTCTTAATTATTTAAAGTGCATATTGGTTTTTGTGGCCACGCCTCATACTGTCTAGCTGAGTTCGTTAAAAAAAGACAAAAAATCCAATTGGCCAGAGTAATTTCCCTTTTCTGATATTTGGGCAAGTTCTATTCATATGTTTCCTGGATCATTTCAAATACAACTATACTAATTACATTCACCTCCTAGGCTGGATTCTTTGTTGAGCAGAGAGAAAACAAAGATGATTTATGTACTTAATGTAACATTCACGAGTGCATCAGAAGCGTTTCACGCTTTTCTTACCTAAGTGCCGTATTTTATGACACTTACATTTAATGAGTTACTCTCAATCATATATACATTATTAATTTATAACAAAATAAATTAAAAGCACTGGATATTAAAGCTCCCTTGTTGCAGGAACACATCATTAGAAACACTAGATAGCATTATTTTGCTACATGTTTCTCTGAGGGAAAAACAGAGGAGAACTTTGTCAAAGAAAGACTAAGTGTTCCGCCAACAGAATGGAGACCGGCTTGTCAGTATTTTGCTATGAATTAGTTGGGGAGTGGGGGGAATGGGTCTTCCAAATGCTTATTGGTTAAAAGTGTTTTGTTTTGGCCAGGTGTGGTAGCTCGTGCCTGTAATCCCAGCACTTTGAGAGACCAAGGCAGGCAGATCATTTGAGGTCAGGAGTTCAAGACCAGCCTGTCCAACATGGTGAAACCTGTCTCTACTAACAATACAAAAAAATTAGCTGGGCATGGTGGCGCACACCTGTAATTCCAGCTACTCGAGAGGTTGAGGCATGAGAATCGCTTGAACCTGGAGACAGAGATTGCAGAGATCGCACCACTGCACTCTAGCCCGGGCGACAGAGTGAGACTCCGCCTCAGAAAAAAAAATAATAAAGTGTTACTGGGGGTATGCTTACCTGCGTATCCCCAATAACACTTTATTATTAGATAACCAACTGTTATTAAAGTTGGATGAAAGTTGGTGTATTTATGCCCAACTTAGAAAGTGCCTTTGTCTCTTGGTAAAGATGTTTTCTCCCACGTAGCAAGTGGAGGGAATTCACAAAGTAGATTGAGGGACACATGTAAACGTGCATTTTGCAGAATCCTTTTAGAGGATGTAGGAGGTGTAATAGATCTTCTCTAAAGAGGAAGGTTGGCACCTTCTAGGTTTCCTGGCCAAGCCCTCAGCTCTCAGGAGTCCTAAGCAAGCCACTGGTGTCCCGTTTGACTTTGCAAAGCCACATCATTCTGAGACAGAGATGGGTACCTCTGAAGCCAAGATCCATGCTCCTCCTGCTACAGTGCATGGTTGCTGCAGGGAGGGCTGTGCAGCCAAAAACTACTACATCTGCCAGCCTCCCCTGGCATCTAACTTGGGCTAAGTGACTTCCCTCCAAATGGCTAGGAGTCAAGCAAGACAGATAAGAAGCAGATGGGCATTTTCCTCCACTTCCCCGTTCCACTGGCCACATCACAGAATCCCCAAGCTTCAAGGGATGGCATAGCTGCAAGGTGGGGGAAGGATCACCAACGGGTGAAATGACACCTGTCAACCAATAACATGAATCAAAACTAAACTTCTGTGTGCCAAGCCTCTGAACTGAAGAGTTTGGCGTAACAGCTAGCATGACGTTGATTAGTATGATCTCCGTCTCTCCCCACAAGCTCAGAGTTGGAGTCAGTCTGAGAGCCTACATCCTCCACCATGCATACTTAGATATCCTTATTGGCCAAAAGCTTCCATGTGGCTTTATTTTTATTCTGAATATAATAAAAATGTTTAAAGAGTATCTGGACAGAAAATGTCAATCTTTGAACACCACAAGGACAGGGATCATGTCTGTCTTGCTCACCTGCATATCCCCAGCACCTTGCACAGTGCCTGGTGGGGTGCTGGTAGAAAGGGGTCAGGGGAAGGAAGAAATTATCCATGAGCAATGGTGGTAATATCAATATCATGTTCACAGTCAGAGTAGACTTGCTAAGATCAGCTCTTGGCAGGCAATCTCCAAAGAGCAATGCAGGAATCATTTCCCTCTGTCCTTATAATAAGCTGTTCCTCTATCATCCAGAATGATAAACTAATCCTATTCAGAAAGAGCCCTTGAATGACAAAGTAAGTTTTAGAAAAAGAAGTGCTTGATTATCAGACTTTTTTTTTTTTTTTTTGGAAATTAGTCAGGTCTGAAATTAGTAGACTAGCACAAGGGAAGTTCCATTATGCCATCTGATTGAACTGAGTAAAAACCCATCTTCAGGAAGTTTCAATTCCACATTTATACTGGCTAGAATTTCACAAGTTCCTAAAACTCACTGAGTCCTGGAAGAGAAGAATTTAGAGGATTTGTGCATTTAGGGTCTTTAAAGTCCTGCTAACTTTTTTATCGATATAAAATATATATTATGTGTAAATGTGTTTTTTACATGCATAGACTACGTAATGATCAAGTCAGTATTCGGGGTTTCCATCACTTTGAGTATTTGTCATTTTTATGCATTGATATCGTTTCATGTCCTCTCTTCTCATTACTTTGAATATACAAAATATTGTTTGCTAAGCATAGTCACCCTAGTCTTTTTTCTTAGTACTTTTTTCGTCTATCTAACTGTATGTTTGTCCCCATTAACCAACTTCTCTTCACTCCTGCCCTCTACCACCACCTACCTTTCCCAGTCTCTGGTCCTATCATTCTGTTCTCTATGTCCTTGAGATCAAGTATTTTTAGCTCCTGCATGAGTGAGAACATGCAGTATTTCTCTTTCTGTGCCTGGATTATTTCAATTAACAGAATGACCTCTGGTTCCATCCATGTTGCTACAAATGACGTGATTTCATTCCTTTTTACAGCGGAATGGTATTCCATTGTGTATATATGCCACATTTTCTTTATCCATTTGTCCATTGATGGACACGTAAGTTGATTCCATATCTTGGCTGTTGTGAATAGTGCTGTGATAAACATGTGAGTGCAGGTATCCCTTTGAGATACTGATTTATGTTCCTTTGGATAAATATGCAGCAATGGGATTGCTTCCTGCTATGGGATTTGAGAACCTACATCTGTTTCAGTTACTATTAGTCTTTAACAAACTACTCTGAACCTTAATGGCATTAACAACTCCTTTGTTGGCATCAAGGGATGGCTTTTCCCCTGCTCCATGATGTTTAGAGTGTGTGCTGGAGGGGGCAACTCAACAGCTGGGGACTAGACACATCTATTGTCTTCCTCCAATGTCTGGAGGTTGATGCTGGTTGTCATGGGCCACCTAAGCTGGAGCTGTCAACCTGAGGGTATACACATGGCCTCTTATGGCCTGGGCTTCCTCACAGGAAGGGTGGTCCGTGGTAATCACACTGCATTCATGGTTGCAGCTCAGAGCCCCGGAGGCCTCAGTGGACACAGCAGAAACTCCATTCCTTTTAGGACCTAGCCTCGAAGTCACATAATGTCACTTCCACCATAGTTTATGTCAAGGCAGTTACGAGCCTGCCCAGTTTCAAGGGGGAGGGGGACATCAACTTTGCCTCTTGACTGGAGGGTGGCAAGATCATCTCGGGGAAGAGTACATGGAATGGGAGGTATTGCTGCTACAACCTTTGGAAAATATGATCTTCCACAGCATCTGAAGCAAAAGTGGTGTTTAGAGAGAGTAGTACACTGGCTTCTGTTAGGAAGATGTGTTACTGGGCTAGGAAAGGCTGCCAGTGGCAGAGGCTTGGGGTTTAGGAGGCAGGAGGAGTGGCCCAGATGGAGAATTCTACCAGGGAAGCAGTGGTTCACTTTCTCTAACCTGACCCCAGAGAGCAATCAGGACCCTGATTTACCCCCAAGCTTTTGGGTGCAGCTGGTCTAGCTTCAAGCCCTTCTAGACACCCTGGGACCTACCCAGGTTCCCCCAGACTTCAGCTGCAGCGTCTGCTGTCTCCTTTCTCTGAGAAGCAGGGCCTGTATCAGTAAAGCAGAAAATAATATCAACCTGGATAGAGAGGACTAATAAAAGTGATAATAAATTATGCAGAGAGTGGAAAACTACTCGAGCTGCCAAATGATAAGAGCAAACACACAATGTGTTTTCTGTCCACGAATCTTCTGGATTCCTTTTTCCATACTGATGTTTTCCCCTTCTGAACAGGTGAAGTATTTTTATGCAAATAGTGCCCAAGAAGTACAGTAATGCAGGCCACTGACAACACAGTCATGTATAACCCAAGTCATGTCCTTTTATGCACTGAACTGCCAGGGGACCTAGTGTTAATAAAAACCACACGTAAAACAGAAACAGCCATATGCTGAGTTAAGGCATGAATAAGAAATCACTCCCAGAAGTGGTGAGAACAGCAGAGCAGAGTGCTATTGTGGCTCTGTAGGTTGAGTGCTCTGAGAATTGGGAGGCCCTGTCAGCTGCTGTATGTGTTCAAGTCAGATGGTGTCGGTGGAGGTAAGGCCAGACCATGGTGCTGTCCTAGGAGCCAGGTACAGCATAGAGGAGGTGGCAGACTCTGCAGGGTGTGATGGTCTCAAAATAGCAGAAACCACAGCCAAGTTCAAGACCCAGTTACCAGTTCATGGGGCTGGAAACCTGGAACCAAGGTGTGAAACCAAACAGGTGGGAACTTGAGCACCAGCAATGGTGTCTTAAATAGTTCCAAGGCCAAGTTGTATGGGAAGGCTGGGTGCTAGGTGCTTGAAACAAAAAAAAGAGGAAGAGAAACTCTGTGTGGCAGGGAGTAGTGGAATTATGTGAATGCGTGGGTGCATGTATGCATGTGTCTGTGTGTGCATATGTGTATAATAGAGCAATGGTTTTAAACTTTGTCATTTGATTGTTGGGTTGGTCAGTTGATTGGCTGGTCCATTGTTTGATAGTTTGGTTGGCTGTTCCATTGTTCGTTTGGTGGGTTGGTTGGCTGGTCCATTGTTAGGTGGGTTGGTTGGCTGGTCCATTGTTTGGTGGGTTGGCTGGTTGGTCCATTGTTTGGTGGGTTGGTTGGTTGCTCCATTCCTTGGTGGATTGCTTGGCTGGTCCATCGTTCAGTAGGTTGGTTGGCTGGTCCGTTGTTCAGTGGGTTGGTTGACTGGTCCATTGTTCAGTGGGTTGATTGGCTGGTCCATTGTTTGGTGGGTTGAATGGCTGGTCTATTATTCAGTAGGTTGGTTGGCTGGTCCATTGTTTGGGGGGCTGGTTGTCTGGTCAGTTGTTCTGTGGGTCGGTTGGCTGGTCCATTGTTCAGTGCGTTGGTTGGCTGGTCCATTGTTTGATGGGTCAGTTGGCTGGTCCATTGTTTGGTGGGTTGGTTAGCTGGTTCATTTTTGGTTTCAGGGGTATTTAGCAGAGGAACACTTCCTTCTAATTGAAAAACATCACATAAAGAAATGCCATATGGAAAAGAGATTCAAGAAGAGCTGTTCTGGCTATATTCAAAAAGCACTCATATTTTTCCCAGGCTTCTTTCAGATCCTCTTGATCAGAGGCTAAGCCCCAAGATACAAATCTGTTCCTGCCAGAAGCACCATGTCACCGCACAGAAATCAAGCTCTGTTCCTTGTTGCTACTTAGGTGACCAAGGTGTCTTCCCACACTCCCTGCCCTTCCAGAGTCATGGACCCCTACTCAGAGTGAAAGCCAGGTGAAAACCTCACCTGCACAGCCACCAGGAAAACCTTCAGATACGTGTGAGGGATCCTCTAGGTTTCTTCTGTTGGAATCCCTTACTTGTACAGCAAATCCAGAGGGGGTAGATTTTGCAGGTGCTCTGAGTGAACCTTAGGGAATGCACCCCAGGAAGCAACCCGCTGGCCAGCGAGTAAGTCAGGATTTCCTGAATCTCTGCAGGGATTCACCAACTAATCGTAAATGGAAAACACAGTATCCTCCTGGGAGTGGCAGGGCTGGGGCTAGGAGCGAGGAAATTGTATCCTACCCACTCAGTAGGACGCTCACCTTGCATGGATGATCTCATCCTTATCACCAGCTCCAGGTGTGTATACTGTCATATTCTTCTGCTCAATTTCTGTCTACCCCTTTACACATATCTGGCTTCTTTCACAGATTTTTCCTCTATCCCATACGGAAGCTTCCATCCTCCCTAGTGAGAAAGAGGAATTCTTCATGGCCTTGCCTGAAGGAGGCCGGGCTGTGTGTGAACCCTCAGGCAGGAGAGGAAGCTCCCCCTTATCCCATGGGTCTGAACAGATTCCTTATGCCACTTCTTGTGGCACATTTGGTGGGCATGTCAGTGAAGGTTTCTTGCCCACCTTCATCCAAGTACCACGTACATCTGGAGGAGAGGGGTGGTCACTGGTCTGCTGTGGGTTGGGGCAGGGGTCCTGTAGGAAGGTGAGATTGGCTGCCCCACCCCTGGCCAGGGCCCTGCATTTTTATTCTGTTGCAAGTAAAATTGGGTCCCCAAAATTATGTAGTCATCCTAAGGGTAAATAAGCCAATTTGAATTCAAATGGTCTCTTACCATTATCGTTCAAGGGTGAACTTGACACTTTAGCCCAAGTGGATGATTGACAGCACAGGTGTCTGGGGCATAATAACTCAGACCTCTGTGCTTCTAGCCCTGAGGCGGCATCCCCCAAAGTGTGTTCCACACAGTGTTAGTAATGCAGCATGTTAATTAAGCTTCTGTGGTCAAAGCAGTTTGTGGAATGTATAGTTTTTGACTGCAGAACTCCTTACTCTTTAAAGTGCTAATATGTACCGGAACCCTCTGAGGGAGTATACAGTATGCTGTGTCTCCCAGCATATTTTACCAAACTAGGAAAAAAGCTAGAAATATATATGGGAGGAGAAGGAAATTATAGGCCCTGTAATAGACCTTCTTTTCCACTGAATATAACACCTGTGCCAGCATTCTAAGAAGCACATTTTTGAAGATACTAAATATTCAAAATAAAATAAGAGATAGATGGAACTGTGAGCTAAAAAGAGATACAATATGTGGACATTGGTGACTATGATAGTTAGAAAACAGTAATTTGTTTAGGACGAAGCAAAGGCGAAGAGGAGGCTAAATGGAGTGGGGCAATGGCCCCTGTCTTCGCCTGTTTGTGTTGCTATAAAGGAATACCTGAGGCTGGGTCACTTACAAAGAAAAGAAGTTCCTTTGATTCATCATTCTGCAGGATGTACAAGAAGCATGGTGCCAGCATTTGCATCTAGTCAGAACCTCAGACTGCTTCCACTCATGATGGAAGGTGAAGCAGAGATTATATGACAAGAGAAGAAGCAAAAAGAGAGAGGAGGGGGTACCACACTCTTTTTAACAATTGGCTGTCACAGGAACTAATAGAGTGAGAACTAACTCATTACTGCAAAGACTGCACCAAGCCATTCATGAGGGATTTGCCCCTGTGATACAAACACCTCCCATTAGGCCCCACCTCCAACACTGGGGATCAGATTTCAACCTGAGATTTGGAGGGACCGAACAAATGAAACCATAGCAATCCCCTAGCAAATGAAGGCTTGAGGTGCCTCCTGCTTGGAACAGATGACAATGCCAACAAAGTCTGAAAGGAACACCTAAGAGTAATGGGGTATTTCGACATCTTGACCAATGCTGGATGCCTCATTAAACTAGACTTTGGTCCTGTAATAAATCTCTGACCTCCTTTAGGATGATTTCATTGCTCAAGAGGTAAAGGAAATAGCAAGGACTGGTTTGACCAACAAGGAAAAACTGCTTAGTGAGTGAAGGTTACAGGGACAAAAGAGAAAGTAACCATGGCATCCTGAAGTTTATGAAAGGAAAGTGCATGGTGAGTGGATGTATGATTTTCAATTAGGAGATCATTTGAGTTTGACCCTTTCGCCCAATAGGATAATGATGGGAACAACAGCCAGGTAGAAACTATATGTATAGAAGAAAAGAGCCTATTTGCAAACTAAACCAAAAAAAAAAAAAAAAAAAAAAACAAAAAAAAAACACCCACACACACACTTTTAAATCCCTGGTAGTAAATAATAAAAATTTATAGAACTGCATAAAGAAAGCTTTAAAACTCTCTCAAGAATCAACAACATAAAAATGTCCATCCTTCCTATGTTAATTTATAAACTGAGTGTTATCCCAATTAAAATGTCCAAATGTTTGTTTTAGGAAATGGACAAGAATACTCTGGAAAAGAAGAGCAATAGGGAGAACTAGCTGTTCTACAGGTTAAATATATACTCTGAAGCCTCAGTAATTAAAGCAATGTGGTACTGGTACATGTTCAGACAAATGTCCTGAAATAGACCTAAATACAGAAAGAACTTTAGTACATAATAAATTAATCTTGTATAAGTGAAGGAAAGATACATTACTTAGTAATACTGGGGCAACTAAGAAACCACCTAGAAAAAAATTAATTTGATCGTACCTCCTACTGTAAGCCTAGATAAATTCCAAATGGAATTTAGATGTAAAACCTGAAATCTTATGAATACTAGATAAAGACATGGAGCGCTTATTTTATGACTTGTCTCACTGTGTTACAAAGTTTAGAAGTTATCAAAGAAAAGACTGATTATAAATTAAACTACTTTTTTTTTTTTTTTTTTGAGACAGAGTCTCTCTGTCACCCAAGCTGGAGTGTAATGGCATGATCTCGGCTCACTGAAACCTCTGCCTCCTGGATTCAAGTGATTCTCCTGCCTCAGCCTCCAAAGTACTTGGGATTATAGGCCCACACCACTACGCCTGGCTAATTTTTGTATTTTTAGTAGAGACGGTGTTTCACCGTGTTGGTCAGGCTGGTCTCAAACTCCTGGCCTCGAGTGACCCGCCCACCTCAGCCTTCCAAAGTGTTGGGATTATAGGCGTGAGCTACCATGCTTGGCCCTAAACTATGTTTTTAAAAAATTCTTAAAGACTACTGCTTGGCAAAGAATAAAAATAAAAAATAATAATGAAATCACCATCAGCAAAGTGAAAATCCAAATTAGCAAACTGGAAAAAATATGTGTAACTCATAAACAAAGGGCTAATCTCTGTTAACAATCAACAACTCAATAGAGAAATGTACAAAGGATATAAACAGATACTACATAGGAAAGGACATTGAAATGACTCAAATTCATATAAAAAGATGCTTACTTTCACTCTTACAAGAAAAATGTGAATTAAAACATATTTTTACCTGTCAAATTAACAAATAAATTTAAAAAAGGAGACTTGATAATATGCCATGTTAGCAAAGCTGAGAGAAAACAAGTATTTAATACATTGCCAAGGCAGTACTCATGACACTGATAAGCCTTATGTGGAGTAATTTTTATAACAGTACCCATCAAAATCACAAAGGCATATCTGCTTTGAGCTCGTAGCTTTACTCCTAGGAATTTACATTAGAGGATGTACAAGCAAGCATGGACGATAAAGTTTGAACATGATATCATTGCAGCATTGTTTGTAATTAGCTAAAGATTAGAAACAACCTAAAATATTCAACAATCAGGAACTGGCTAAAGAGATTGTGGTATACAACCTTTGGTAGAATGCTGTTCAGCTGGCCAGGTGCAGTGGATCACACCTGTAATCCCAGCACTTTGGGAGGCCAAGGCGGATGGATCACCTGAGGTCAGGAGTTCGAGACCAGCCTGGCCAACATGATGAAACCCCGTCTCTACTAAAAATACAAAAATTAACTGGGCATAGTGGGGCACACCTGTAATCCCAGCTACTCAGGAGGCTGAGGCAGGAGGATCACTTGAACCCAGAAGGCAGTGGTTGCAGTGAGCCAAAATGGCGCCGCTGCACTCCAGCCTGGGCAACAAGAGCAAAAAAACTTCATCTCAAAAAAAAAAACAGAATGCTGTTCACCTGTAAATAAAAGGGCTAGTGTTTATGCAATAAGGAAAGATCTCTAAGAAATATTGTTCAGTGAAAAAGCAACCATTTGAATTTAAAAAAAATAAAAGGGAGAATAGATATTTGTATTGCTTGAATATTCATTTAAAACCTCTAGAAGGATAAACAAGAAAACTAAAAACAGTGGTTTCCTGTTAGTAGGATGGGAAGAAGGCAAATGGTTAAATGCATTATGTTGTCAAAAAGAGGTACATAATTTAAAAAAAAGCAACAACTAAAAAGAGTGGGGGCAGTTCCAAAAAAATAAGAACCAAGAGCATCAGTATGACCACCCAGGGTGTTCTCTGATGAGCTCAGTTTTTAAAAGCATGTATAGAAAATGGACAGAGAGGCACATACCCAAGGCTGAATGCCAAATAAGCTCAAGAGCAGCCTTCAGATGAACTAAGCCTTGAACGATGTCAAGGGCAAGGACAATTTTTTTCAGTCATTGTGAGGGAGAATATAACAAGGAAGGTCAATGTCACTGCAGGGGTAAGGTGAGATGGCAGGATGCTAGCTGGTGACAGAGAGAAAGGAGAACCACTTCCCTATTATGATCCTACTGCTTCTCACATGGGGATCCTTTAAGTCCTGCTTGTACTTGGGACTCTGAACTTCATCCATGTCCAAAACTAGGCAAAGGCTGCCCTCCCATGTGGGAAAAATTATTCTCTTGCTTGTGACTGTCTGGATTCATTGACTTCCATGAAGACTGGCCTTGGTTTTCCTTTGGCTTAATGATCTGAGAGTACCATATTTGGCTTGTCTGTGTCCCTGTGGGCTGGTTCATTTTTTTATGCCTTTGGCTTCTTCAAAACTTCCCTATGCACTGGCTTTCTATATCCTTAGTAGTGTTCACACTCTTCTCTATGCTCAAAACCCAACCCATCTGGAACTCATTTCAGCCTCAACCAGTTACACCAGACCTAACAAGTCAACCAAGAAGGCTCCCGCCAGGCACTGGGCCTCTTCTTTCCAGAGATCACCAATGGTGCAGATGTGGGTTTTACTTTTTTGGTCAAACCATTGGAGAGAAATGTCACCATCTTCTCCCATCCAAGAATAATAATCTTTAAATAGGGTAAGGACAATGAAGCACAAACTTTATGAAGAAGGGGGTGAAATCTAAGAAAGGAGACAAGATATAAATACACTTAGCCACTTTAAAAAATCTTCAAGTCTTTAGGCCCAAGTTAATTCTATCCCAGGGTAATAAAAAGGCTTGCAAACAGGATTATAAAAGATACTATAAAGAAAAGGAATGATTTTGGAAGATCATTTCTCAGTTTTCTAAATGGTGAGAAAAAATGTTCTTAACCAAACAGGCATACCACTCACTCATTGTAAAATTCACGAATAAATTATTTATTAACCAGTTTGTAAGCACTTAATAAACAAAGGTGTTACTAGAAGCAAGCATAATTTCTTTATAAAAATATGCCAAATCAGCTGAGAAATCTTTGTCAACATGTTTTAGTTCATCATTGCCAATCTGGAGGGAGACATCCAGATGTTCACCACTGATCCTGACTTATTTAGTACTTTTGTTAGTAACTAAGATGTACAGATATGATCAAGGTCTTTGTTATTACAAGATAATTTGTTTTGCATAATTTATTTTTAAATGTCATTATAATTACAAATGTCTGCTCTGTGAAAGACATTGTTAAGAACATCAAAAGATAAGCCACCGACTGGGAGAAAATATTTACAAAACATCTGATGAAAGACTGATATCTAAAATGTACAAAGAACCCTTAAAACTAAAGTACGTGAAAACCCAATTCAAAAGTAGGCAAAAGATCAAAAAAGATACCTCACCAAAGATGATATACAGATAGCAAATTACTCTATGAAAAGATAATGTCATGTCATCAGAGAACTGCAGTTTAAAACAACGATGAGATACCACTACACACCTATTAAAATAGCCAAGATCTAGAACACTGACAACACCAAATATTGCTGAGAATGTGGAGCAACAGGAGCTCTTCTTATTCATTGCTGGGGGAAATGCAAAATAGCACAGCCACTTTAGAAAACAGCTTGGGGTTTTCTTACAGAACTAAACATACCTGTATAAAAGATCCAGCAATTGTGCTTTTTGGTGTTTACCCAAATGAGCTGAAAACTTATATCCACACAAAAACCTGCACACAGATGTTTATAGCAGCTTTATTCTTAATTGCCAAAAATTGGAAGAACCAAGATGTCCCTTGGAAGACATTGAACAACCTTAAATGCATATTACCAAGTGAAAGAAGCCAGTGTGAAAAGGTTATAGACTGTTTGATTCCAGCTATGTAACATTCTGGAAAAGGCAAAATTATAGAGACAATAAAAATCAGTGATGATTTGAACCCTGGAAGGGTTGGGGATGGAGGGATGAATCAGTGGAGCTTGGGGGATTAAAACACTTAGAGCAGTGAAATAATTCTGTATGATACTGTAATGGTAGATACATGACATTATGCATTTATTTAAAACAAAAACAAACCCAAAACCCTACAAATCCAAAACTACAACACAAAGAGTGAGCTCTAATTTAAACTACGGGCTTTAGTTAATAATAAAAAGTCATGACTGGTTCATCAATCGTAACAAATGTACATCAATGCAAGATATTAATAATGGGGAGGAGGGAGTATATGAGAACTCCCTCTAGTTTCTGCTCATTTTTTCTGTAAACCTAAAACTGCTCTGAAAAATAGAATCTATTCATATTTTTAATATCGTAAGAGTGGAAAAAACATTTGATTGGAACTTTTGAAAAATGAAGCTAAAAATGGTGAAAAGCATTTTCAAAATATAGTTTACAAATGCAATGATGAATTATTAGAATTAATAAAAAGTGAATTAAGTAAATTTTGGGGGTGATGGAAATATTCTATATCTTGATTGTGGCTGAGAAATAGAAATAAAATTTGAAGCTCCCCTGAATGATTGAACAGACCTCCTCTTGGCCAAGAGGACCCCAGAAGAAGCTTGGAAGCTGAATTTTCAGCTAAGATGGGATGGTCGGACAAGCCTCCTTATATCCTCTCCTTTGCTAACCATCGTTAGGCTCTTTTGCCTAAGGGCTTGCCAGAAACCAGCCCTTTCAAAAGACTTCATCAGTGATTTCACAGCCTCATGACTGCTCCTGTCTTTTGTGGTTTTGACAAAACAACCAACCAGCATTCCTTCCTGCTAAAAAACCACTGACCACGGAGTGGTTCTGGCCAGTCTATGAATGATGTGCGTGAGGGTTTTTGTATCCTCTGCTTCACCTTTTGATGTCAGAGAACCAAAAACTCCACCATCAGATTATGCTAATGCCACCCTTTGCCTAACATGGGACCCACAAAGGAGCATGAAGCTCAATTGTACATGTGCATGTTTCTCCTTCTGCAAATATTCATGACTGCTCCTATAGCTTATTGAATATGTATATTTGGCCACCCCAACCAGCATAAATCCCTGTCTTAGTCTTCTGACCCTTGAAGTGCTTGCTTCCAGCTTCCTAGCCAGAGGCTATGCTTCTCAGCTCGACCGAGTGGCCGCCCTTTAGGCTACAACTGCTTATGAGAAAGCTCTCCTTTCTAAATTTATGAACCTTGTCACTCTTCAGTTGATATGATAATAGTTTCATGGTAATAAAAATTTATCAAAACACATGGATACTTACAACTTAAAATGGGTGCATTTTATTGTATGCAAATTATACTTTAATAAGGTTAATATTTTTAAAGTGAGATAAGTAGCTTGGGGATATAATTTTATGACCAGACTATAATAGTGCAATATACTGTCTGTCACTTTATGCTTGACTTTTACTCCATGATCCTAAAGAAAATGATTTTTACATAAATATTCAAGTACTTTGTCAATTTTTCCAGTCTCCTCTAAATCCTTTAATATTCAAGTCATTCTCTTTTAAACCCTCTTTGAAGTTATTATCCTTGTTGAATTTCTCTTCTTTAGTTGTTAATTCTCCTAAATCTGCTGTTTCTAGTTGGTCAGTGGTTTTTTTGTATGATTTGAGTTGTTCTCTAACATCACTGCCATAGATTACTGATTTGGTTTTGTCTTTTTAAGATTTCCCATTTGCTTTGTAACAAATTGCCATGTATTTGCACACAGCAAAAGAAGACGGACAAGGATTTGAATCAAAGGATGGACGTAGATGCCAGTGTTTAAAAGGGAAAGATATTTGAATTGGAAATACTTTTATATTGCATTATAGCTGGTTCATTAGGGAATAATTTTATGTTAGGGTGAATTTTGCTTTTCTATACAACTTCGTAACTACAGAGACCGCAATAAGAAAGTTGTAAAAGTGCCTTCAAGAAAGAGGATGCATTTTAAAAATCAAATGCTTAGATGAAATCAAGCAAAACTAATAGCTAATACAGTGGATGGCCCTATTGAGATTTAAAAACATATTGACAGGTTGAAATGATCAGCCTAAGCCAGGAAGGGGAGATTTAACAGGCATTCCTTTTATAGGTGATTGCATTTAATAGGTATATGCATTACCTATTTAAGTATAAATGTCCAGTGTAGGTTGGACCTGTGGCTTGTCTGTAGTGCTTACAGGAAACCCTTGGTTTTGTAATCACCTGACAGTGTAATTGCCTGCAGTTCTTGCCCACTGTACAGATAAAGCCAATTCACTGAGACAGTGATATTGCAGTAGAGAAAGTGTTTAATAATCATATGGTTCAGATGAATCCAATTCACTGAGACAGTGGTATTGCAGTAGAGAAAGTGTTTAATAATCATATGGTTCACCAAGTGGAAGAATGGGAGTTTATTACTCAAGTCAGCCTCCCCAAAAGCTTGGAGGCTATCTTCAATAATAATTTGGTGGGCAAGGGTTTAGGGAATGGGGAATGCTGATTTGTTAAGGATGAAATCATAATGGGGGGTCAAAGCTGTCTTCTTGCATTGAGTCAGTTCCTGGGCGGGGGTTCACAGGACTGGTTGAATTAGTTCCTCAATACGAGTCACAGGTCCAGGTGGACTCCCTCAGTGAACAAATTGGAAAAGTCTGAAAAATGTCTCAAACACCAATCTTAGATTTTACAATAGTGATGTTATCTGTGGGAGCAATTAGAGAAGTTACAAATATTGTGACTATCCCTACATGACTCCTGAGCAGTAAACAATGACTAGTTATCATTTAACTATGCCTAGGTCTTAGTGGAATTCAGGCCCCTCCCATAATTCTAATCTTGTGACCTTTCATTAGTTTTACAAAGGCAGTTCCATCCTGAACAAGGAGCGAATAGTTTTGGGAAGAGGCTATTATCATCCTTGCTTTAAGGTTAAACTATCAACTAAATTCCTCCCATAACTATCTTGGCGTATGCCCAGGAATGAGCAAAGACAGTTAGCTTGTGAGGTTAGAAGCAAGATGGAGTCAGCTATGTCAGATTTCTCTCAGATTTCTCTTACTGTCCTAGTTTTGCAAAGGCATTTCAGTTTCAGATCATGTCTGGGTCAGGACAAGCCAACAGTGTCAGATAATGACAAAAGAAGCTAATGTCATTCTGTCTGGGTTAATTAAGGTACACCATCCAACTGATGGAAATAAAAGTCATGCTGTGTTCTACACTGATGCAAACACTTGGAATAGTATGTCCTGTTCTGAGCTCCACCCTCTTAGAAAGGCGTTGATAAATTATTGAGTCCAGAGGAAGGTATATGGGGTATTTGGGGAAAGGAGAGAGTAAAAACCACTTCTTATGAAGAATGGTTGAGAGCAGCAGTGAGAATATTAATCCTGGATGAAGTAAGACTTTGGGAGAGCCTAATAGCTGTCTTCAGACCTTCAAACCAAAAAATAGAGAATTGTAGCATTTTGCTGTTGGACAAGATGACCTCTAAAAGTCCTTCTCCCTGGAAGATTCTTATTGCTATTGTGTTAAATCTTCACTTTAAAAGAACTTCTACTCGTACATTCTACTTCCTCCAGTATATTGCATAAGCCTTAAACAAAAGCCTATCACTATCATTTGACAGCAAACTAATAGCTTCCCACCTCCCATTAGCTAGTTGAAATCAACAATAATAAGAAAGAAACAGGGTTTTTATTCAATCCAGGCAGCCGCACACATAACTGAGCTGCTAAGTAGAAAGTTCTAGGATGCTTCTCCAGATGCAGGCTGAGGGCTGCTCCAGTTCCTCTGGGGCAGGGTTGCTCAAACATAAAGAAGCCATATTATTAGCCAGGCATGGTGGTGTGCGTACCAGTAGTCTCAGCTACTCAGGAGGCTGACACAGGAGAATTGCTTGAACCCAGGAGGCAGAGGTTGCAGTGAGCCGAGATCGTGCTACTGCACTCCAGCCTGGGTGACAAAGCGAGACTCCATCTCAAATAATAATAATAATAATAATTTATCTCCTGATTTATACTCACACCATTGTTTAGGCAGGGACAGGGTAATTTCTTTAGTGGACTGTTTTTGTTTTCTGGTGGTTGCCTATCTACAGATATCACTATATCTATAGATCAATATCTATAGGTATCACTATATTCAGTGATATCTTTGTTTTGATGCTCTTCCTTAAAGGGTGTAATCACAGCTTCAATATAATAAAATCAAATTCATTCAGGCCCCTTTCATTAAGAGTTAGTTTTGATAGAGATTAAACTGCCCCTAGTAGTTTTCTGAGCTACTCCTGAACAAGAAGTTTGCTAAGGAAATGGATAGTGTAGGACAGGTGGGGAGAGGGTGTTTAACTTCTATGGCAAAAAAATGAATAGGTTTTTAAATCTTTTGAAGCTTCCATCTACTTGAAATCAGTTGGTATGATAAGTGAATAATCTCTTTTCTGTACATCACGCTCCTTAGTACTGGTTACTATGTCTCAAAACAGTTTTCAGGGTTTAGTGTGTAGAAGAATCACCCAGGAAGCTGGTTAAATGCTGATCCCAAGGCTCAGCCTCTAGACATTCTGCACTTAGTGAAAGGCTGCCATATGGACCCAAAAGCAAAAATATGCCCTTCTCTTCTTCTTCATTATGTTCTCACTTAAAAAAAAAAAAAAACTACTTGTTTAGACCAAAGAAGTGAAATTTCACACTGTAATTCAGAAAAGAATTCAGCGATGGCCATCTGGAATTAAGGCAGAAGTCACCTGGGGAGCTTGGGGTTTCTCTATGTGAGTTCTGCTGAGGATCCCAGAGAGCCCTCTGGACAGAGATCGTGGTCTTCCATACTGGGTCCTCCTTCTTTGAGTTTTGAACGGTAAGACTAGCCTAGGCTGAGGGGTAACATTCTGGGGTCAGGACTTGGGATATGGAATTCAGTTATCTTAATACTATGGACAGCCTGCTTAACTTTGCAGAGCCTCATGTTTTTCATCTATAGAAGGGAGATAACAAATGATCTTAATGTAGTCAGGTTAGTATGAGGCTCAGGTGAGTCATTTCCTGATTAAGCACACGGCACCCGGGAGAAACTCCGCATACATTAGTGCCTCACGTCTCCCTCCATTTCCTCCACCAAAATTACCCAACAGCAAGAACAAGACACTTTACTGGATGGACTTCCTGTGTTCGCCTCCCTCTATTGTAACCTCCAAGTATGCATAGAGTTCCCACGAGAGGGAAATAGTTAAACATCAAAACAGGTATGAGCAACTTATGTTTTCTGCTTCACATGAAGCCAAACCTAGAAAAATGGAAGAGTTTAAGGACTGAAATTCTTTTTCCCTTAAAAATGAAAATAATTTTATTAAGTAAAATTTCGGCTAACACAATGTTAAGTGGGGCTTGCTGGTGGCAACCCATCCAGGATACCTCCCGAGAAAGTGTTACCAGAAAGGAGTCCTGATCCAGACCCCAAGAAAGCGTTCTTGGATCTCATGCAAGAAAGAATTAGAGGCGAGTTTAAAGAATAAAGTGAAAGCAAGTTTATTAAGCAAGTAAAGGAATAAAAGAATGGCCACTCCATAGGCAGAGAAGCCCTAAGGGCTGCTGGTTGTTTCTTGATCATATGCTAAACAAGGGGTGGTTTATTTGAGTTTTCTGGGAAAGGGGCAGGGAATTCCTGGAACTGAGGGAATTCCTGGATCTATAACTGATATAGTTATCCTATATCCATATAGGATAACTTCTGGATGTTGCCGTGGCATTTGTAAATGTTAATGGTGCTGGTGGGAGTGTCTTTTGGCATGCTAATGAATTATAATTAGTGTGTAATGAGCAGTGAGGATGATCAGCTGTCGCTTTTGTCACCATCTTGGTTTTGGTGGGTTTTGGCCGGCTTCTTTATTACATCCTGTTTTATCAGCAGGGTCTTTGTGACCTGTATCTTGTGCCTATCTCATCCTGTGACTAAGAATGCCTAACCTCCTGGGGATGCAGCCCAGCAGGTCTGAGCCTCATTTTACCCAGACTCTATTCAAAATGGAGTCACTCTTGTTCAAATGCCTCTGACAAAGGTGGTGTGACAAGCCTGGGATTCCCATAGTGATCATGCTGGTAGGAGTGAGGTGTTATTATTTAGAAACACTATTGCACCCACTAAGGATATGCATGGATAAGGTGAGTGAGAAAAATGAAAAGGCTTAACTAGTGTCGTACAGCCAGTGAACAGCAGGGCAGAGACTCAAACCTGGGTTTGCGGATGAGAAATCCTTCACCTTTCTGTCTCCACAGTATTGACATCTCCCCAGCCTCTAAGCCTCACCCCAGGACTGTTGCCTGGTTGGGTAGGAAGCTCTTGGTGTTCGTCTCAACAAATATTTACTGAGCACTTACAATGTGCCATGCTCCATATTAAATGCTGGAGGGTAAAGTGATGACTAAGAAAACCTCAACTTTCAAGGCATTCTATAATGTGCTACAAAGGGGAGGGAGTTATTTTAGGAAAGGGAGAAAGAGTGTGAAGCAATGTGCTAGTAATTATCAGTGAGAAGGATAACCTTGGACTAGCAGGGGGAGAGCCCTGCTGTGGCACTGACTTGCTTGCTGTGCATCTACGCGAGATATTTCTTCTTGTGAGCCTCTGTTTTCTCACCTGTGAGATGGGGTTAATAGACTGATGTAACAAGCTTGTTTGATATGACTATAAGAAATACGTTGAGAAAAAATGCATTAATAAAAGCCCTCGCCAGTGCCTGGCGTGTGGTTGGCACTCAGGAATAGTGGTGTCTGTCTTGGGAGTGGTGGTTGCAGTGGCTGCTTTAGGATCTGGCTTTTCTTACAGGAGAAAGAAACAGTTCCACTTCCTTCTAGGTAAGCTGTTTTTATTACTCCCTTCTGGTCCTCCGGAGGGCCTCTGGCATTTGACTTTGGCAGAATTAGGACCTGAGTATGCCAAATGAAGCCTCTCTGGTGCCCGTACTATCAGCCTGGATCCTGCAGGTAAGCTGCAATCTGCAACAGCTTCAGGCACTGGTACAGAATGCGGTTCTGGTTGTGGTCTGAGGGCAGGTGGTAAGACCCTCTGCACTACCAAGTCACAAGCTCTGTTCCCCACTTCTCCTTTCCAGCCCCAAGGTGCGGGTTATTGGAATTCAGCTAGCTTTAGGAAAACAGGACTGTTTGTATTCTAACACAGAGCTGAGTCTCTATTAGGCAAACAGCCCTTTGACTAATGGACTTGGCCTTGGAACAAGAGCAAGCTGCTTACATTCCCAGGTTGCCACAGTTCTGGGCTACAGTTCATATCCGGAGCAGATGTGCCAGTGGTCATGCAGCTTTGCATTTGGGTACCCTGCTGATGGGATCAGACACATAAGTCACACTCAAGACTGCTGGTGAAAAAAAAGGAGTTGCTATGTACCTCAAATGGTTGATCCTGCTAATCCTGGTCTGGGTGCTACCTGCAGGGGCCAAAACTGAGAAGCTCTGTTCGAGAAAGGGAGAGACTAACAGAAGCATGATGAGAAAAATCTGGGAGTTGGGGACTAGGAGTTAAGGCATATTTAGGTTCTACTGAGGATGGGGGAACTTAAAAGAGATATGAATCTTAAAAGAACAAGAATTTTAAAGAGAGCTGAAAGAATGTTAAAGGAGTACAGGAATTTCTGATGAGAATTTTAATTGTTATTAAAATTATTATTTAGTATGCAAAATAAACCCTCTGTTCCACCTCCCTTGTGAAATCTTAGGTAAAATTCATCTTGCTTGCGTCTATATTTGTGGGCTTTGTTGACTCGGGAGAGTATGCAACAGCGTTTTGAGCCTTGATTTAAGGCTAGGAGGGTCTCAAAATGTGGTCCCCGGAGCAAGAACATGAGTACTACCCAGGAGCTTGCTGGAATTGTGGTCTCAGGTCCCACCCCAGACCTGAAACAGAAACTCTGGGGATGAGGCCCAATCCTCTGGGTAATTCTAATGCAGTTGAAGTTTAAGAACCACTGGGGCGGGGTGACATCCTAGAAGCAGCACTTAGAGACAGCCAACACTTGAGATTTACTAGTGTCACTCACGAGAAAGCTAGGACACTTGTGCTCAAGGCTGGCTGACATTAGAATCACCAGGGGAGCTTTTAAGAGTCCAGATGCTGGCCCGGCATGGTGGCTCACATTTGTAATCCAGCAATTTGGGAGGCCGAGGTGGGCAGATCACCTGAGGTCAGGAGTTTGAGACCAGCCTGGCCAACATGGTAAAACCCTGTCTCTACTAAAAATACAAAAATTAGCCAGGCATAGTGGCAGGCACCTGTAATCCCAGCTACTCAGGAGGCTGAGGCAGGAGAATCACTTGAACCCGGGAGGCAGAGGTTGCAGTGAGCTGAGATCACACCACTGCACTCCAGCCTGGGCGACAGAGCGAGACTCTGTCTTAACAACAACAAAAAAAAAGTGCCATAAATTGGGAGGAAATGTTAGCAATACAGAAATATTAGCAATACAAATAACTGAAAAAGGATTAATATCCAAATACCATTCACCATACCCTGAGACTAACCCACCAGGTGTGCACAAGGAACCTTCCACTTGGTGTCTATTCAAGGACCTCACTCCAGCAGTTGTTCCCACCTTCTGCTGGATCATGCTCATCCACTCATTATAATATGATAGCTCTAAGAATTTACACCTGGCCAGGTGCCACCTTATTTATCTCTCTGAATCCAGCAAAACTTACCAGAAGAGTAGTCTGTACTCTGTCTCCCTTTCTCTCTTAAACCTACACCACTATGGATGAGCTCTTATCAGAGTCATATGTTGCCAAATCCAGTGGCCATTCTCAGTTGTCATCTTACCGTTAATTTTTTTTTTTATTTTTTCATCTTGTTGACAGAGGGTCTTGCTCTGTTACCCATGCTGGAGTGGAGTGGCATGATCATAGCTCCATCATTACTACAGCCTCAAACTCTGGGGCTGAAATGATCCTCCAACATCAGCTTCCTGAGTAGCTAGGACTGCAGGCACACACCATCATGCCTGCTAATTTCTAAATTTTTTGTAGAGATGGGGTCTTTCTGTGTTGCACAAGTTGGCTTCAATCTCCTGGGCTCAAGTGATCCTCCCACGTCAGCCTCCTGAGTAGCCAGGACTTGCAGGCATGCTCCTCCATACCTGGCCAGTATTCCTTTTACCTAAGCTAACACTTGAACCCTCCTTATTGTTTACCTGGGACACTGAACTTTTTGTGTCATCTCCCTTCCTCTCTGGCTGTTCCGTCTCAGGCTGCTTTACTGGTTCCTCTGGCCTCCCTGACCTCTGAACAGTCCGGGGCCCCACGCTCAGTCCTTTGTCCTCTCCTCTGCAGTGTCTACACTTGCTCGCTAGGTGAACCCCTCCTGTCTCATGTCTCCCTGATGATGACCCCCAGATGCATGCCCTCAGCCTGGACCTCTTTCATTAATTCCAAGACCTATAACCAACAGCCTGTTCAACACCTGCCCTCGAATAGCAAATAGACATCTCAAATATAACATGTGAAAAACCCTTCATGTTCTATTCCTCTCACAATCCTCCCCACCTTGAATTACAGCAGCACCATTCTTGCAGTTGCACAGGCCAAAAATCTCAGCATTATTTCTTCTTTTTTTCTTTTTCTTTTTTTTTTTTTTGTAGAGATGGGGTCTTGCTATGTTACGCAGGCTGGCCTCAACTCCTGGACTCAAGCGATCCTCCCGCTTACCCTCCCTGAATGCTGGGATTATAGGTGTGAGCCACTGCATCCAGCCTCAGCATTATTTCTGATGCCTGTCTTTCCCTTATGCCCCTAGCCAAGCCAGCAGGGACCCCTTCTGACTGTACTTCCAGAACATATGTAGAAACTGACCACTTCTCACCAGCCACACCATGTCCCCCCCAGACTAAGACATCATTCTCTCCCTTGTATCACAAGATTAGCCTCCCAAGCGTTCTCCATTCTTCTTTCCTTACCTCCCTGCAGTCTGTTCTCAACACAGAGCAGTCCTTGAGACAGAAGCCTCCTGTCACTCCCCTACTCAAACCCCTGTAGTGCCCCCACCACATCACTCAAAATGAAAGCCAGAGTCTGTGTACCCCACATGATGGAAGCCCTGATTCTTCTTCTCCCTTCTCAGCTGGGTCTGTCTCCCAGGCTCCACCCACACTCCAGCCTTTCCTCAGGTCCCCTGCCCTTTGTGTTTGCTCTTCCTCCAAGGCTCTTCCCATGACGTCTGCAGGCCTCACCCTCTTACTCTGTTCAGGCCTTTGCTCAAATATCACCCCTTCAGGCTTTTCCTGACCCTACAGCTCAGCAATCCCACTCCCTCTCTCCCGCCCAGCTCTGTTTTTCTCTACAAGGCATAGGAGCATTGACACACTATTTACTCTATATGTGTTTGTTTGCTCTCTGTACTAGGATACATGAGGAGAGGGACTTTGTTTTATTCACTGCTGTATCCCACAACCTAGAGTAGTGCCTGGTGTAGAATGAGCACTCTGTTTCTCAAACAACTTAAATAAATATTTTTAAAAGTTCTGCATATTATAAAAAAATACAGTAGAAAATGGGCATAAGATTTTGACCTGCATGTAGAAAAGACACAAATGGCCAACAAACATGAAAAAAAAATGCTCCACTTATTTAGGAGTCTTGGAACTCCAACTAAAACCAACAGTTTGTGCCTTTCGTGCCCACCAGAATGGCAGAACTAACAAAGCAGACAGAATCAGGCGAGGTGAGGATGTGCAACATCTGAACCTGTATTTATCTCAGTAGAAGGATATTTACTATTCCTTTTGAAAACATTTTTACATCATATCCATATAGTCTTCCATCATGTAACATTGGGGATGCACTCTGAGAAACGTATCCTTAGGGATTTCGTTGTTGTGTGAACATCATATAGTGTACTTACACAAGCCTCGACGGTATAGCCTGCTGCACACCTAGGCTATAATGGGATAGCCTAATTGTTCCTAGGCTGCAAATCTATGCAGCATGTTACTGTACTGAATACTGTAGGCAACCGTAACACAATGGTAAGTATTTGTATATCTAGACATATCTAAACATAGAAAAGGTACAGTAAAATATGGTATTATCATCTTATGAAACCACCGGTATATATGCAACCTATCATTGACCAAAATGTCCATATGAAGCACATGGTTATATACTTATGACCTAACAATTCCATCCTAGGCTTTTATGGATTGGAATCCAAAGAAACTGTACAAAAAAGAATCATAGCAGCAGCAGTGTTTTTAAAAACAAAACACCCAAAAGCAACCCAAATGTTCCAACAGAGGAATGGAAGTAATTAGACCACTTCCTACTAGCCCTACCATGTCCACCCCAGACTGAGACATCAACATGGGGATCTGATGTTGAAATTTGATCCTGATTGTTCCACGTGCCACATGATGGAATATCATACGGCAGTGAAAATCAGTGGACCTCGGCAGTAGACTTCTCCATGGAGGACTCTCTGCAACATAGTGTTAGACAAAAAAACTAAAGCAAATCACAGATTAATAGAGTGTGATTCCACTGATGTGATGTTTGAGACCTGCAGACCTAAACTATATGTTGATTACACACACACACACGCAGACACATATATAGTACATACCTATTATAAATACTATAAAACACATAAAAGGAATATAAGCCCACGATAATAGTAGTCTATTGGGGAAAAGGAAGGACTCATGGGGTCTTCAAAGTTACTGAAAATGTTCTAGTTTTTAAGCTTATTGTTGAGCATACTGTTATTTCACCTTTCATGTAGTGTAAATATTTTTACACATCCAATATTTAGTTTAATATGTTAAAGAATATTTCCTTTAATATTTTAAAGAAAATTTTAATTGGAGGAGGACCATTTCCTGGTATTGAACTGTTAACAGAAGCAAAAAAGGGGCCTCACCCTTCCCACAGCTGGTGAGATTATCAAACCGTGATTACTGAGACGGTGTCTAAAGGGCCTCCTATACAGGCAAGGTGGGAAGTGACCAGAATAGAACAGAATAGATCAATCAGGTGGTACATTTTCCAGTGATGCCCAGGATCAAATGCAGGGCTAATTTATGCTAAGTGGACAAAAGTACCTATTTTGTTCACTGTCCATCCTTCCTGCAGCCCAGTGTGTCCCAGCCCCCACCCACCCACCGAGGTATGCATGCTGCCCTCCCTTTGCACTCCAAAAACTGGCACCCCTTGGTGAGTTGCAGAGCATGCTATATTTCTAAGTGCCATAGTTTGGATGTTCGTCCCCTCTAAATCTGATGTTGAAATTCAATCCCCATTATTCGACGTGGGGCCTAATGGGAGATGTTTGGGTCATGGGGGCATGAATAGATTCTGGGGTGTGTGAGTTGTCACCCTATTAGTTCCCATGAATAGAACCCCTGGATTTGGGATGTGTGTGTTCTCACCCTATTAGTTCTCACAAGAGCTGGTTGTTTAAAAAATGGCTGGCACCCCACCCTTCTCTCTTGCTTCCCCTCTCGCCATGTGATCTCTGCACACACTGGCTCCCCTTCTGCTTCTGCCATGAGTGGAAGCTCCCTGAGCCCTTGCCAGAAGCAGGTGCCAGTGCCATGCTTCTTGTACAGCCTGCAAACCATGAGCTAAACAAACCTTTTCTTTATAAATTCCCCAGCCTCAGGTATTCCTTTATAGCAACACTAAATGGACCAAAACACTAACCTTCACATCTTCATTAAAGCCCACAAACCCATGCCCATTTTTCACTTGCTCTTCTAGGACAAACTGAGTTACAAGGATTAAAAATTCTCACTAATGCGTGAAGACTAATACCTCCTGATTAATACCTTCGTTCTTACATGTGGATTTTGTTTTCGTTCATTTTGGCTGTGCACAATTTTTGGCACCTGCCCCCTGGCTCAATTCCTCCCACACCAAGAAACTATCTCAGAGTCATTTTGCTTCTGCCAGTGAGTCATAAAATCATCTTGGCTTCAGAAAGGGAAGCCACCAGCCTCAAGGAGAGGGTCCATTCTACAAATTCTGTAAAGCAATTCTCAGGTTATCTTATCTTCTCAGAAATAAAACAGATAAATCTGTTGTTGTTTACATATTGAGGGGTATGTGGTTGAGGCATGGCCAGTGATACAGATAAATAATTTTAGGCTAAATTAAGCATTTCATCATGTTGATCTGTGGCAGAATGCAGCTTTTAGACCACAGTGCTACCGTTCCAATGACATTCACTTCACCCTCATCCTACAGAGCCCTTGGAGAAAGTGGTAATTGCCCACAAAACTCATTGCACATTCTGGAGGTCTGTGCTGGCCCAGCCCTGCTAATTGTGATAGATGGACATTCTAAGCTGAGATGAGAGCAAAGGCTTTTTGCAAGACAAAAAGACAACTGATTGTTTCAGGTGTCACTCTTGAAGGATGTTCTGTGTGACAGCTTGTAAGGCCAAATTGGGATGATGCCTGCCTGACACAGGGCTTGTCAAGGTGGGAGGCAGGTGTTGCAGTGGCCCAGGAGAGGCAGGCTTGATGATGCTGCTCAGAAGCTGTCCTCATCATGCTTATAGGAGGTTTAGTGTTGACCAGTGCCAATTCCATGCATGTTGTGATATGGGAAAACATGGCCTCTTCTGGGAAGAAGGGATCGTCTTCTCTCCAGCAACACAACTCCAACAGCAGAATAATTTGATTGTAGGCAATAGCCTAAGTGTGCATTTCTTGGATTCTAAAGAACCCATTTCCTGTGGAATTTTATTGCAGTTAAAACTTGGATGAAGTTCAAATCATAGGCTTTCTAAAATAGTCCGAGGCTAGCTATAAATTTAAAGATGTGTGGGAAATATGAGTCAGTCGAGTCCACTCGGTTGCCCCAATCATTACTACTGAGATAGACTTTCTACGTAGGTTTATTCCTATTGTTGTCATGAGGGTCCGAGAAGGCACAAGAACTGAGGAAAAAACACACTTATTTTGAAGCACATACAGGGCACCTATAGTATGATGAGTCATTCATTATTTTCAGATCGTTAAAAAGAAAAGTCCTTGAAATCTTGTTGCTGAACTCTTGTGGAAACTAGTAATACAGAAACTGAAAACAGAATTATTAGTAAATGTCTTACCTTCTGTGGTTCAAAGTTTTTTCCTTTTGCGAAAGAGAAATAATGCTCTTTCTGTTATCTTTGATTGAAAAGGTGTCTGTGAGGTCCCTTGAGACCCATCAGGGAAAATGTAAAGGTACTATAAAATTTAAAATGTTATCTATTATGCATTGATGTTATTTAATAATAATACATTCGCCGAAAGCAAAAACTTCATTCATTGAGATTTGTGTCTCAGGTTTTATCATATCATGAATAGAGTTTGTACACAAAGAAAAACTAAAATATTGCTAGTAAATCAATCTGGTACCATGATCCCAGTGAATAATGATAATTCCTTGACCTTCAATTAATGAGTGCAGGGATTGAGCTCCGTTTAAGAAATGTGTGAAGAGAACAAGGCCAGATGCAGTGGCTCAGGTCTGTAATTCCAGCACTTTGGGAGGCGAAGGTGGGTGGATGGCTTGAGTCCAGGAGTTCAAGACCAGCCTGGACAACCCCGTCTCTACAAAAAAAATACAAAAATTAGCCAGGCATGGTGGAGCATGCCTGTAGTCCCAGCTACTTGATAGGCTGAGGCAGGAGGATCGTTTGAGCTCAGGATGCAGAGGTTGTAGTGAGCCAAGATTGTGCCATTGCACTCCAGCCTGGGCAACAGAGCAAGACTGTCTCAAAAAAAGAAAGAAACAAACGTGTGAAGACAACAGGCAGAGAGTGATAAAATCCATTCATATTTAAGAATCCTTACCTGGCCCTCCTAATGGAATATTCTAGAACTGTGTATACTTTCCAGGGTATGTAAAGTAGGAATAATAGAAGGGCAGCGAGTAATTATTAATAAAATTTTTCAAAGAGGACAGGAAACAAGACCTAAAGCATTCTAGAAGTGGAGAAACTCACTTCAACCACAGGCTATAAGACCAGACAGATTAAGAAGCAGCACTTCCAGAACGTCTTTGCATGTATACTGTTGGAGTAACGTCTTCATCTGTGATCCTCCCCTGCATTTGAAATTGTTCTGAGATAGGGTGGATTGGGATTGTGGGGTGAGGGTAGGGTACAGACATAGACCAATCCAGCCGCCTTCAGATGAGTCATGAAGGAAGTCGAGAGATGGATGAGGACTTGGCCTCGGTGCTCTTCAAGATCCCTTCCACCCTGGAGAGTCTGTGTCCTGTGACTTCCTCAAAGAAGCTTTATTGTTCTTTCTGAAGATGCTTCTAGAACAGCATTGGATCTTTCTTAAATCTCTTGTTTTCCCATTCTTTTTCCTTTCCATGATAGTGACCATTCCCATATAGACTTGCTTTCCAAATGGCGTGCTGCCTGGTTCCACATGTCCTCTTGGTGGGTGGCTGCCTGCCCCTGTTTGTTGTTCTCTTGCCTGGCTGCTGCTTCTCCCAGCCAGTATGGACAGCAGGCTTGCTGCCGCTGATGTGCCATGGGGTCAGCACAGCATCAGAACTCTCAGGTGGACTTGGAAGCCCTCGTAGGACAGTCACAGCCCCCGGGGGCTTTACTAATGAGGCTACATGAAGTGCCTCTCTGGTCAGCACTCCTCGGGTCCCTCTCTTGCTTTTCTGTCACCTTTTCCTTGTATTCCCTAATCCATTATTGACTCATGTGTGGATTATGTCATCATCTGACACCTGCTGCATTCAGGGAATTGCCAGCATGGGCTCACTCCAGCTGTCCCTGCCTAGTTCTCTAGAGTTGGCACTCCTACCTTCAATGCATCGATTTGAATCATTATTTCCAAACCCAGACGTCTGACTGCCAGCTGTGTCTACTTATTTTTACTATCCCTTATACAGGCTGTTGCCTATAAGTCTTCAGAACCTTGGCGATGGCTTTCTTTGACTTTCTTTATTGATGACTGCCCAGAAGGGCCCACACTGGTGTGAGTGGTACAGGGGATGCAGGGAATGCAAGCCCAGGCAACCCCCCTCCCACGGGCCTCCCTGCAATTCCAGCCATCCGTCCTGCCCCCTTGTCTGGAGTAGCCAAGAACCTAGGTTTGTGCTCAGCATTTTTCAAGAGGCAGCAGGAAGGCCAGAAGCACATCCTGCTGTCACAAAATAATACTCCATCTTTCAGGATCGTGAAAATTTGAGTTATACATTATGTGATACAGATTCTAAATGATGCAAGACTTCACAAGAGGTCAGGTGAGGGCTGGATGCCTGGGAGGCCTTCAGAAGGATTGCTACAATTCATCATGCACAAGGTGTTGAGGGTCTGGAACAGGGAAGGAATGGGGGTCATCTGAACAGAGAAATGGGGACTTGATGGAGGATGCATGAAATTATTTTTAGGATACTTGGGGACTTGGGAGGAATACACACAGTCTGGGGAGTCCCCCTGCTTGAGGGTGCCACAGTCCAGCTCCCGGAGGCATCCAGATGAAGCAAAAGGTAAGACTGACCAACACGAATGACTGTGGACCTCGTACTCATTACATGCTGCACATGGTAGCATTTGTGTACAAAATAGGCCACATGCTAGGAGAGTGTTTTGGTTTAAAAAAACCATCACATGCATTGAACTCTACTTTTAAAAGGAAAAGCAGATACAAAGTAAGTTATCTGTGTTCTTCATAGCTTGATTCTTAAAAATTGGGGTTAGCGAAATGTTGATAGTTCTCAGGGGGAAATGTGAACGTTGGTTCTAAGTAAAACTGTCTTATTGGAATTTCCAGGCAGCTGGAGAACAAATACAAAAATCTTAATTAAAAGACTGTTTTGTGAGGTCTTCAACTTCTTCTCCATTTTACCAACACACTGCACAGTCTGTGTATTCAGCGTCACCGAAGAGATTTTTAATTCATCAGCCTGGTTTTTGTGGATTGTTCGTTGCCTTCTCAGTGCTGTGACACATAGAGACACTGGTACAGGCATTAGGAAGGATGGGAGAAGATACCAAATGGTATAAGACATGGTCTGGTATTTCCAGGGATAGGATCATCCATTTAGGAAAACAACTACATAGAGACATGCAAAACATTACAAAGAAACTCGTGAAATTTCACAGAAAACAGCACATAATCAATTGTCAAGTGGGATCCCTGGATAGTAACTTCAGGAAAGAGGAATGTCTGTGAGTGAGCACACCAAGGCCAGGGCACGAGGCGCCAGGGTTCCCTGCTGACAGTAGGATAATGCACTTCTCTGCTCATCTCCTAACCACACTTGGAAAAGCCATCCAAGCCAAGGTGATTGTGATGGTGCAGATTCCAACTGCTGAGGAAGAACACCCCGACTGGTGACTTTGCCCCTAGTCCTTGTCTATCTAGTCCTCACAAACATTAATCTTCAATGTTGTATACAAAAGCAGACAGAATTCTGCATTTCAAGGACTCTATTTCTGTCTTAAAAATGGCATGCAGGCTTGAAGGATGCCAAAGAACAAAAAATGCCATGCAGAATACTAGAGAGGGATTTTATTTGCATTAAATGAAAAAGAATGAGTTCTCCATCAATGCCCTACTTCTTTCTTCATATACCGCATTCCCACCCACTCCTATTCTATTCCAGACCCTCACCACCTTGTGACATATATTGCAGCAACCCTTCTGAAAGCCTCCCTCATTGGAAAATCCAAAATCTGAAATGCTTCAAATCTGAAGGTTTTTGAGCACCGACAAGACCCAAGTGGAAAATTTCACACCTGACCTCATTTGATGGGTCACAGTCAAAATGTAGTCAAAGCTTTGTTACATGCACAAAATGATTTTAAATATTGTAGAAAATTACCCTCAGGCTATGTGTACAAGGTGTATCAGAAACATAAATGGTTTTTTTGTTTAGACTTGGTTTCTGTCCCCTGAGATAATATCATTGTGGGTATGCAAACATCCCAAAATCCAAAAAAAAAATTAGAAATTCTAAATACTTCTGGTCCCAAGCATTTTGGATAAGGGATACTCAGCCTATCTCGTTCATTAAGATATCAATTTAATTCCCCTGAATTTCTTATTTTATGTCACCCCTAGTTAAGAGAACACAGATTCTTTTCTCAATATTGCAGAGACAGAGGGATGCTCAAAACTCGTACATCAGCTGAGATAGATAGGTGGGTGGGTTGGCTTGTAGGTAGGTAGGTAGATAGACAGACAGACAGACACACACACACACGCACACACACACAACACATATCCTGAAACACACACACACGTCACTCAGGTCCTGACCTCAGATAGTCAATTTTCCTGCAGTATGTTCTCCGATCAGGTCAACTCTGATAAATGAAACATCATTGGTAAGTATTGAAAAAAAATATATATATATAGAGCACAGAAGATGCTGCTGCTAGCTAATATTTATTTAGTATTAATATGTGCCAGGTACTATTCTAAGCACTGTGCACATATTAAACAATGTAAACCGAATAAGAACTCAGCAGAGTAGGTACGTTTATTTTCCTCATTTCCATATAAGACTGAGGCACCAGCAGCTTTCATCCTTTGCACAATACAACACAGCTATGAAATGAAAGAGTCAGAAGATGAGCTCAGGTGGTCCAAGCCCAGAGCCCACACTTTTAATCATATATGAGGCAACATTGGGAGAGGGTGGGTAGTTGCTATGAGACCTAGTAATGGTCATCAACTCAGCATTTTATCACCCCTTTTTACAGTTAATTAAGTAGGATATTTTAATGCAACAGAAATCAGGACAAATTCTCATTATAGCCAGTCTGTAAAGAGAGAATGCTAAATTAAGCCTCTTCAATTTCAGAAATGCTGAAATCTAGTATATTTCCAGTCCTCCAACATGATGCGGCTATGGACCTGAGATAAGCTCTGAATGCCTGTCTTTTCTCATCCACAGTGAGACTCATTCACCAGAATCTGTGCGTGTTCAGAACAGAGAGACTTAGAAGCTAGAGGAGGTCATGCAAGGTCGTGTAGCAGAGGCAGCGCTGGGCAGCTCAGTGTGGGAGACCCTCCCGGTATCCCTCTACTGTGTATAAGGCAGAGTACACATTCTAGCTAACATTACAGCTTATTGTGCATGGATTCTAACTAACTCAGTAGAAAGCTTCATGAAGATGGGAGCTGTATCCTGTTGATCCATATCTATCACCAGGACTTGACCCAGTGCCTGAGACAGAAGAGATAACTGGAAATTAACAAGGAGGATTACACACAGAAGAGCAAACAGAACACACCTCTCTATTGTGACAACTCTCATTCAAGCAGACTTATTCTCCAGGCAGGTCACTTTCTATGCCTGTATTTCTGCTTTATAAATGGCTTGCAGGCCTGGCAGGCGCCAAAGAAAAAATAAAGTGTCATGCAGAAAAATAGGTAGCGATTTTATTAAATGAAAAATGAGGAAGACTCTTATTTGGATGTTAATGGAATCCAGCTAGGGCCTTGTTATAAATAACATTTGGTGCCCAGCATCTGGCCTCTTGCCACTGGCATCAACAGTGAAGGCAGGTGGAGGGCAAGAGGGGCTGATGTGGGCACCCAGGGGGAGTTTGGGGGTGTTCCTCTTCCCCTCACTGCTGGGCTTTCTCTGAACACTCATAACTTAAAATAGCAATTTCTCAATTGTTTAAGAGGAAAGGGGAAAGACCAGAGCTATTCTCACAGGAATGATGGCGCCCTTCTCTAATGTCATCCCAGCCCTTGGCTCTTCACAAAACTATCATCCACAGTCCAATGAGAGAAACTAAATCCAGCTACCAGGGCTCTGTGTGGCCGGCGGTAGGTGGGGGGTTGGGGGTAGTGTCCTCCCTGTCCCTGTGGATGAAGGTCATGGGGAGAGGCCATCAGGCAGTGAAATCAGTGAGGTAGAGACAGGATGGCGTCGTTTGGAGGCTGCTGGACCACACTTGTCAGATGTCATTGTTTTCTGGTTAGGAAGCTTTGGAAGAGAGGCAGCTCACCAAACAGCCGTGTGCTATAGCCAGAATCTCTAGCCCAAAGGGTAATCCCTTTACCCAGACACACTGGCCATCTCAGCGCGACTCAAAGGCATCTTTACATCAGTGCTGCATAGGTAGAAAAACGTTTTCTACATTTCTGGCCCTTTACTTTAGTACTCTTCTAAATTATTGGCATTGGAAGTGGGTTTGTGTTCTAGCCCAAAGTCTTATGAAATGCTAACTGAACTTTACTAAAGAAAATACACAACAAAGGGCGCCACTGTTTCCTCCCACCCTATCAACTTCAGTACAGATTCCTATTGTTCTCTCATCATAACCAAGTAGAAATGGTATGCCTGCAAGTACGCAACAATACACTGTGGATAGAAATTAGGACAAACAAGACTGATGGTTTTATATTTGTTTTCTGGAAGGCAAACGACACTGCGAAATGAGAGAGGAAATGGCTGACAAAGAAGTTATTAACTCTAAAAGGAGGACGTGCTGCATCACTTGGGAAAAAGAACGACTAAAACAGCTGGGTGCGGTGGCTCACGCCTATAATCTCAGTTGTTTGGGAAGCTGAGGAGGGAAGATGGCTTAAGCCCAGGAGTACACAACCAGCCTGGGCAACATGGTGAAACCCCATCTCTACAAAAAATACAAAATTAGCCAGGCATAGAGGCATGTGCCTGTGGTCTCACCTACTCAGGAGGCTAAGGTGGGAGGATTGCCTGAGCCTGGGGGTTGGAGGCTGCAGTGAGCCACGATCACACCACCGCACTCCAGTCTGGGCAATAAAGCAAGACCCCATCTCAAAAAAAAAATAAAAGGGCCGGGTGCGGTGGCTCATGCCTGTAATCCCCACACTTTGAGAGGCCAAGGCTGGTGACCACTTGAGGTCAGGATTTTGAGACCAGCCTGGCCAACGTAGTGAAACCCCATCTCTACCGAAAATACAAAAATTAGACTGGTGCAATGGCACAGGCCCGTAGTCCCAGCTACTCAGGAGGCTGAAGCACAAGAATTGCTTGAACCTGGGAGGCAGAGATTGCAGTAAGCCAAGATTGCACCACTGCACTCCAGCCCGGGCAACAGCGAGACTCTGTTTCAAAAGAAAAAAAAAAAAAAAACTAAAGCTGAGTTGTCATTTGCATTTCTTTCTCCTAAGATAACTTTTTGTGGGACTTGATTGGCCTCTTAGTCCTTTCAGGTTGCTGTAACAAATGACCATAGACTGGGTGGCTTTGACAACAAATATGTACTTCTCACAGTTCTGGAGGCTGGGAAGTTCAAGATCAAGGTGCTAGCAGATCCAGTGTCTGATGAGGACCTATTTCCTGGTTTGCAGAGGGCTGTCTTCTTGTTGTACCCTTACAAGGCAGAGAGAGCAAGCTCTCTTTTGTCTCTCTTACAAGGCCATTAATCCCACTGTGAGGGCCCCAACGCCATGACCTCATCACCTTCCAAAGGTGCCGTCTCTGATACCATCACACTGGGGGTTAGGATTCAACATATGAATTTTGGCGGTATGAACCCTGAATATCTGAGACAGGTATCAGTCAATTTAGGAAGTTTATTTTGCCAGAGTGAAGGATGCGCACTCCTAACACAGCCTCACGAGGTCCTGATGACATGTGCCCAAGGTGGTCCGAGCACAGCTTGGTTTTATGCATTTTAGAGAAACATGAGACATCAATCAATATATGTAAGATGAACATTGGTTTGGTCTGGAAAGGTGGGATGGCTCCAAGCAAAGGCAGGACAACTGGAAGTGGGGAGGGGACTTCCAGGTCATAGGCAGACAAGAGGCAAATGGTTACATTCTTTTGAGTTTCTGATGAGCCTCTCCAAAGGAGGCGATCAGATATGCATCTATCTCAGGGAGCAAGGGGTGACTGAATAGAATAGGAGGCAGGTTTGCCCTAAGCATTTCCCAGCTTGACTTTTCCCTTTAGGTTAGTGATTTTGGGGCCCCAAGATTTATTGCCCTTTCACAGGGGGCACACAAATTTAGTCCATAACAGCTTTTAGGTGGGTTTTAAAACAGAAATCGGAAGACAGAGGGGAGACGAACATGAGGCTTACAATTTTTGATTCCCTGCTAGGCTGAGGGCCCAGAGAGTGAGGGACAGAGAGCCAGGAGCTGAGTGTGTCAGTAAGTCAGAGAAAAACATCTGCATGGTGTTCAAACAGACCTTCACAGATGGTGGGAAGTGGAGAACCTCACTGAAATGGTGGAGGGCTAGGAGTCCAGCACCCAAGTGAACATGGGCAAAATGTCTGGGAAATACCAGGCCGCCTGTGGAGTGGGCCTGGGTCGGCTGCTTACAGGGTGGGTCTAGAATAGAAAAAATGATTATGGCCAAAGACTGCCTCACAGTGGAGAATAAAAACTAAAAATGCTAATTTGTGAATTGGTCCCATTTAAGGTTCTTTTCTCAGACCTTGGCTTTGCTCCATTCATTATGATTTCTCCATCCCATCAAATTAGGGATGTGTTTTTCTTTCACAGGCACATTAGTTGGACTTTCCTAGACTGGCAGCATATCAGATAGGATAACTCAGTTCAGGTAACAAATGATCACACTTGGCAATGGCTACATAAATTGGAACCTGGCTCATTAAGTGACTCATGGTTCAACTAGCTAGAGAGGTCTCCTCTGTGGCCTTTGATCCTCACATAAGAGCCACACAGAGCCCTACCCTAACAGAACATTTGCCTTCCCTTCCCATACAGAACATATTAACTAATATTTCAATGGCAAAGATTCCTCATTGGCTTCAATCCATTGCACATTAAAGAACATTCCTGCTTCCTTCTCAGCCCATGGCTTCCCCCAAAACGAGGGGGCCTACCAAATCATTTTAGGCAACAAATAGGCTTCCTCCTAAACTTTGTCTTCTCCTTATTCTTGCTGACCATCTGCTCTCAGATGCCTAAGCACATTGGTGATACAGAGAAGGGGCTATAATTAGAGTAACTAATGGCTGTTTAAACCTTTCTATTGAGAATCATCATTAGATATATTCACTCTGTACCTGAAACCGGCTTTCTGTTTATTGGAAGCCAATGGAGAGAAGAATAACCCGAGTGACCAGGAAGTCTCAGCGCAATATTAATTGAGCTTGACAGCCTTCAGCAAGGAGTGTGGGTAGAACAAGAAAATGGCTGGGTAAAGCTGAATTAAAGACAGGAAGCATGGTGATGAGGCCCTTTCACAGCCTGGGATGATTCTCCCAAGGTCAAGACAGTCTTTACTTTACATGTCATTATGAAGAGCCACGTTTCTCAGCCCTCACCAGGTGCTGGTGTGGTGCTAAGCACATGTGCATACTCTATCTCACTTCCACCGCACAGTCATCCTGAGAGGTAAGTATAATGACTGTGTTCCTTTTGAAAATGGGGAAACTGAGGCTCAGAGAGATTGAACAACTTGTCATTTGTCACAGGCAGAATTTGAACCCAAGTATGACTCCAGATCCTGCCTGGCTTACTCACTACTCCACCCTCATCCCAACCAGAATGCTGAAGTTCTGTGTGCAGCAGCTGGGGCTCCAATATGAAGGGCTGCGGATCCTGCACAGCAGCTTGAGTTCCATGCTGCATGCCTTCCTAAAGGCGAGAGTCAGCCGAGGGCATGCCTTCCCAGCTTACTGTGTTCTTATGTGAGTGTTATGGGCTAAATTGTGTCCCCCCATGCTCAAATTCATATGCTGAAGCCCTAAACCCCAGTACTTCAGAATGTAACTGCATTTGGAGATAGGTCTTTACAGAAGTAATTAGGTAAAAGTGAGGTCCTTGGGCTCTGATCCAGTCTGACGGGTGTGCCTATAAGAAGAGGAGATGAAGACACAGAAGGGTGATGGTAGGAAGACACGGTGAGGAGATGGCCATCTACAAGCAAAGGAGAGAAACCCAGAAGAAACAGCACTGCCAACACCTTGATCTCAGACTTCTAGCTTCCAAATTGTGAGCAAATAAGAATGTGTTAAGCCTCCAGTCTGTGGTGCCTCCTTATGGCAGCCCAGGCAGACCCAGACATACAAGTTTCAGCCCTTGTTTGCTCTTTGTACCCATTTGGCAGAGCAGAGTGGATCAAAGTCAGTCTCCATCCATTATGAGCACTTTTTCATTGGAAACAGAGATGTAAGAAGATGTTAAAACAGACTTTTCAAAACATCTCAGAACAACAACAACAAAATAGTTGGTAGTTGAAAATAGAATCCTGAGACATACATCACGGGATAAGTCTATGCAAATAAAGTAAGCAGCTCAGTTTTGTTCTTGAAAGGGGTCCATAATAAATGGTGACTAACCCACACCTCCAAGGTGACCTTCAAATGCCTCCACCTTTCACTTGGAAAGAGATGCCCTGTGCTGCCGGATCCTATGAATCAACCGTATTGAGCTTATGTGAAGACTTCTGTTTACTTTGTCTCGAGAGTAGAGTGCATTGTGAAGACCCAACCAACCACACGCTCATCTGTTCTTCATCATGTCAAATCACTGTCAGAGCTGCAGCCCTGGCCAGGGAGCAAGGAGCACGCCATGGCTGTGAGGCTGAGGCTCAGCTTAAGCTCTGTTTTTTTCCAAAGCACGCATGTCCCCTGGTACATCTTGCGAAGTGGGATCCTGTCTCACAGCCCTGTAGAGTGAGCTGCCAGATGGAACAAAGGCCTCTCTCAACACCCTCCGGCATCATTGTGCCCAGATGCACACAGCGCCTGTTAGTCACTCTCTGCAGGAAAGAAATAGCCATAATCCTTCACTAGACAGCTACTGCTGTGCTCAGTTTGGAGGAATAAATAAGTGTGCAGTGGACCCACCAGGCTGATACTCAGTCTCTATTGCCGGCCAGGACTAGAGTCTCCAGTGCTTATCTGATCTACAAGCCTGCTAATGGTGTGTGTGAGCTGTGTGAGCCTCTAGGCCCCTCCTATGTCCTTAGTACATGATACAGATGGGGCTGGACCCTGAACTTGGTGGTCTTCTCCCACCCCTGCTCTTGGTCTGGGTCTGACCTCAGAGGACAGCCCCACTCACAGTCCAGAGCAGGGTCTTCCCTTGCTGTCTAACCAGGCTTCCTATCCTGGAACCCAGCTGAACTTTCACTTAGCCTTGCTGGGGAGGGCCTTACCCATGTGGGAGATCCCCCAGCGACCAGGTGTGTCTCCCTCGACCAGCTGGGGGAGAATGAAAGATGGCAGAGCACCGCCAAAAGAAAACTGGTTCCATGCAAGTGTGAGCTGCTCTCGCCCTGTTCTTTTTGATGTTCTCTTTGCACTCCCCATTCAAAAGCTCCCCTCGCTTCTCTAAGGACCCCCATTTAGCTCCTGACCCAAATCCGAACTCTTCCTCTCTGGGCCTGACATTGGCATGGGTTGTTCTTGTACCCACATTGTGTTAACAGTTGCAGTGTGCCAGGCCACCATCCTTTCTGACAGGCTGTTTTAGTGCATAAACCAATAGTTGTGACAATGATCCTTGAGGAATGGGTTATTAAAGGTGATCGTGAAGTCTCCCCTTCTGAAGCTCTGTACAAACAAGACTAGAAAGAGAACCTGGAGAACTAGATTACTTCTTGAAGATTATGCCAAACCACGAGGTGCTGTTCTTTCTTAAAAGAAATAGAGAAAAATGCTTCCTGCCACCCAGAAACAGCCTTGGATGTTAGTCTTTGAGTGAGCACATGGGTAGCATCAGGGCCATGGGATTGGAGAAAATGTCCCACCTCCATCTCCATTTGGGGACAATGAGGGAATGCACCTCTTCATCCCGTTCAGGGCCCCGAAGCACACTTCCTGAGGGATGACAAATTCCATGGTCAACTCCCCTCAGGCTGGGCCAAGCCAATGTGCACATGAGCATAAGCCAAATTTTGATTTTGTAGGATTGATTTTTTAACTACCTTTCCCTCTTATGCTTTACCCAACAAGTATTCTTTAAACACAAAAGACAGGTATTTTGATTTTCTCCATCCACAAGTAACTAAGAATAAACAATTGTGCAACTCACTGCTAATTAGCAGCCCTGGGTTTAAGTCCACCTGATGCTTTGTTGAAGTTATTGTGGAATGCAAAATAGCACTGCAAACCAAAAGATACTTGGATTGGTCCAGTTGTTCCTAAGGCAGATGGATACTAACAAGAAGGAGATTTAATGGACTGCATAATGTTGGCTGCTATGGAAAGATAGCTGAATTCTAGAATCGTTGAGAGGGAAGAAATCATTAAAAGAGGGAGAATCCAGCATAACAGAGAATACGGGCCTGGATGATCAGTCATCACAACTCTTATCACCAGCAGACACCACGCAGGCACTCTGCAGTGGAAATGGTGACAGGGAATAAAAATTGCAGTGCCAAGACACTACAGCATGAGAATGATCAGCCTTGGTACATAGGAATTTTTAATTATCATAGTAAAGAGCACTTGCAGTACCAATACCCCTTTTGGAGCTCTTATTACATGTCAGGAATCTTTAGACGCAATATCAAATTAAATATTTTTTTGAGACAGGCTCTCACTGTGTCACCCAGGCTGGAGTGCAGTGATGCAATCATAGCTCATTGCAGCCTCAAACTCCTAGGCTCAAGCGATCCTCCCACCTCAGCGCCAGGAGTAGCTGGGACTACAGGTGCATACCACCACACCTAATTTTTTAATTTCTTGCAGACATGGGTCTCACTATGTTGCCCAGGCTGGTCTTGAACTCCTGGGCTCAAGCAATCCTCCCACCTTGGCCTCCCGAAGTGTTGGGATTATAGACGTGAGCTACTGTGCCTGCCCTGATAATAACTTTTTAAGATAGATTTTATTATCTCCATTTTGTAGATGACAAAATGGAGGCTCAGAGAAGAAAATTAACTTTCTCAAGATCTCACAGCTAGGAGGTGATAAGGGCAGAATTCAAGCCCAGATGTGTCTGACTTCTATGTCTATGCACAAGACAACTGTTTGCCACATAGCACGTGGCTGCCCCTCCACCTACTCCTGCTCATGTTCCACATAAATATTTCCTTCGCACTCTTCATCTCCCTGGGTGAGTGGTTACTGGAACTATCAGTTTGGTTTCAGATAGGATTCATGCATCGAGCAGATGTAAATGGAGCTCTTATTCTGTGTGCCTGGACTGTTGTAGCGGCCTGGACAATGTTGGAAGATGTAAAAGGGAAAGCAAAGTGCCTTTGATTGTGATCGTGCCTCTTGTGTCAAAGAATTCAAAAGACTAGGTGGGGAAAGAAGGGGTTACTGAAAGTCCAGACAGAGATGGGGGCGAAAGAATGCCTGGCCCTTCCAAATGCAGGCATCCAGGTAACTCGTTCTGAATGATGATGCTCCGGGGTATCAACAGAACTAGCAAGTGAGGCTACTGACTCACAGCTCTTTGAGGAGCTTTGTAGAGAAAGGAGAGCAGAATAGAGACAGGCAAGGGAAGAGGAATTCACACTTGTATGCATGATTTTGATCCCAGGTCAGGTACTAGAATGGTTCCAAAGGGAATGGTTTGTGAGCCTTTAAATTAACAAAAGTGGCTTTTGCCGTATCTACTGCAAGAATGGAGACCATTCTCAGAAATCAGACTGTAGATGTTCCAGAAATTGTCAACATCCCTCCAAAGAGATGCAGTTAATTTTATAGGGCCACAGGGGAACCCTGCAGAAGAGCTTCAGCTGCATCACTGTAGAACTCAGTCTCCTTGGAAAACAAAGAAGCAGCTCTGGGTTGACAAAATGGTAGGAAAATAGGAAGGAAGTGGCTACTCTTCACGCTACGTGTACAGTCATGCACAGAACATGATCAAGGACATTTCACTGGGCTTCCCTCAGAAGATGCAGCTGCTCACTTCCCCCATCAACGTCCTTATCCAGGAGAATGGGTCTCTCGTTGAAATCTGAAATTTCTTGGGTGGAAAATACATCCTCAGGCTTCGGATGAGGCCAGGTGTTGCTTGTTCAGTATCTCAAGCCAAGAGAGATGAATTAATCCTTGAAGAAAATGACGCTGAGCTTGTTTCCAGTTCAGCAGGTCTGATTCAGCAAGTTGCAACAGTAAAAACAGAAACTTTAGAGGTGCCATCTATGTCTCTGAAACAGGACTATGTCTCTGAAACAGGATTATGCCATCTATGTCTCTGAAACAGTTCAGCAGGCTGATGAATATGATCTAAGAGTTGTCCAGCTACAGACACAGATGCCAGATGATTCCTAAGACTTATTTGTGATATTTTAATGATGCAATAACAGACCTATTAATTGGAGACTTTTTCTTAAACTGAAAAACATTAATTAGTTATTAACATAGGTGGTGATTAGTAGGAGGCAGCTCACGTTCTCTGAGGATACATCATGTCAATCAAGCGCCATTTCCTTTCTGGGTGAGGATTCCTGAGGGGTAGCGGGAGAATGTGTGGTGGACACTGTGTAACTGAACTCCAGCAAAGCAGCTGATCTCATCATGGAAGAGGCTTTAATGGAGAAAGAAGAGTTGAAAGTAAGGAAGGTAGGGGTTAGAATAACGGCCCCAAAGATGTGTGTCCCTTATCTTAGTCAACCCCAAGGGAAATTTCTCGGGACTTGTAACTGGGCTTAGTCCATCACCTTGTCTGGTTCAATATTTTTATCAATGACTTTGGTAAAATCATAAAACTTACATTTGTAAAAGTTATGAATGACACAAAATCAGAGAGCATAGTGATATCATATGTGTTAAAATCAGGATCCCAAAAGGTCTGATAATAACGTTTTAAGATAGGTGTTATTATCTCCATTTTGTAGATGACAAAATTGAGGCTCAGAGAGGAAAATTAACTTTCTCAAGATCTCACAGCTAGGAGGTGATAAACGCAGAATTCAAACCCAGATGCGTCTGACTTCCAAATCCACGCACAAGACAGCTATTGGCTGCAACTGGCTGGCTGGAAAGAAGGGCCAAGTAGAACAGAAAATGGAATAGGAATAAATGTAAGGTATCCATATGGATCTATAAGATACAGGAACAGTGGCTGGGGCCGGGGGCGGGGGCGGGAAGCCCGAATGCCACAGGCGGGAAAGGGGTTTTGATTGATTATAACTTTACCGTGAGTTATGTGCATGATACAGCCACCCAAAAATCTAATGTAATCCAGTTATGTAACGAAGTATAGTAATTTGAATTAAGGATGTGACAGCATTGTTCTCTTCTGCAATGACTGGATAATACTAGTAATATTATGTGGGGCCACATTTTAAGAGAGACACAGGTGAGAGGCCTTGAGGGTGATGAGGGAGCTCAAAATGAACTCCTACAAGAAGCGACAAACATTTGGTTGTCTCTAAACAGAAAAGGTATTAGATGGGTTTTAAGAAGTAGAATTAGGAACAATACATAAAAGTGATATGGAGCTAGATAATAAAACAAGATAAAAGGGGAAACTTCTGTCACAACATGACAAAGGTGGATTTCCTCAAACGTTGTGAGTTTTGCGTTAGTACAAAAATAAATAAATAAATAAAAGTAACTATGGCTGGGCACAGTTGCTCATGCCTGTAATCCTAGCATTTTAGGAGGCCAAGGCAGGAGGATTGCTTCAGGCCAGGAATTTGAGACCAGCCTGGGCAACATAGCAGGCTGTGTTACCCAGCCTACAAAAGTTAAAATTTCTACAAAAAGTTAAAAAATTAGCTTGGCATGGTGGTGTGTACCTTTAGTCCCAGCTACTTGGGAGGCTGCGGTAGGAAGATCACGTGAGCCTGGGAGTTCCAGGCTCCAGGGAGCTATGATCAATTCACTGCACTCCAGCCTGGGCAACAGAGTGAGACCCTAAAAAATAAATAAATAAAAATTTAAAATCAACTAATGTTAATTATACACCAGCCAGACACTGCATTTTGCCACATACACTCTCATTTTACCTTCACAATAATTCCTTAAGATATGCCTTATACCCATATGAGACATAAACATTCATAGAGGTTAAATAATTTACACAAGTCACATAACAAATAAGTGAAAAAGTAGGGATTTGGTTCCACAACGGCCCACCACCAAAATCTGTGACCTACTAGGACAGGTTGACTATTGAGCCTTCCTAAGGAGGGGTATGTGTACTTCCAAAAAGATCACTAGTAATAATAGTAGCTAACATTTATTGAATACTTACTATATCCCAGGCACTAACCTAAGCACCTAACACAAAGCAGTTCATTTCATTCACCCAACAACCATATGGAGTGAATATTAGTATCCCATGTTGTAAATGATGAAGGTGAGACACAGAGAGGTTAAGGAAGCCGACTCAAGTCAGTATCCTACCCAGGATTTAAACCCAGGCAGTCTGGCTCTAGGGCCCATCAATGAAGGGCCACTGCAGTGTAGTGAAAACTTTTGCTTGAGGATGTGAGACTTCAATATGTGGATAACATCATTCACTTTGACTGTAAGCTTAATTTTACAATTCCTTCATTTGCATTTACTTTGGATTGAAAGACAATTGCCTTGAAGTTGGAGTTGGTGGCAAAATTTTTTTAGAGAGGTAGAGTCTTGCTCTGTCACCCAGGCTGGAGTGCAGTAGCACAATCATAGCTCACTGTAACCTTGAACTCCTGGGCTCAAGCAGTCCTCCTGCCTCAGCCCCCCAAGTATCTAGGACTACAGGTGTGCATCACCACACCTCACTAATTTTGTATTTTTTGTGGAGACTGGGGTCTTGCTATGTTGCCCAGCCTTGTCTTAAACTCCTGGCTTCAAGCAATCCTCCTGCCTCAGCCTCCCAAGGCACTAGGATTACAGGTGTAAGCCACCATGCCTAGCCTGCTGGGAAAACCTTTATGTAACCCAAACGTCAAGTGCAGCAACTACAGCATAATACAGACCCCCCCCACTTTCCCCAAGCCAGGAGCAGCTGCGAAAAAAAAGAAGGCAGTAAAATTCACATCATTAGGAAATTGACATGGCTGAATTCAATCTATAAAATCTATATAAAGCATTATGCATTTAGTGCTTTTCAAAATAACTCCTATAACTCTTATAGTTTAGAGACTATTAATAACATTTTCTGAAATGCAGTCAGACTAGTCGCTGTGTCCACTGTGATTTGGTAAAAAATATGAAGGATGTTTTTAGTCTATGTTGGCAGCATGAGAGATTAGACTCAAGCCTCAAAGGATTTCCCATAAACTGAAGTCTGTCCTTTTTGAAGGAAGGGTATGGCAAGGGAGCAAAGATAATCAAGGAGTTTCTATCATGCCAGCCTCTTTGCTGATTGCTCAACTCATATCATCTCATTTTCCTACTACCACCACAGTTTCACAAAGTTGCTATTCAAAGTCCATTTTCCTGATGAGGAAACTAAGGATCCCAAAGATTCCAGAAGATCCATATGGCTCCACTATTGATAAATAGTGGAAGCAAGGTTCAGACCCTTGTCTTTCTGGCTTCAAAAATTATTATTCCTTATTCACCGATCCACACTGCCTCCTGATCAAAGCAAGAGCAACTAGGGGCTGAGAGATCCAAAGGGTATAGCTTGAATGTTACCCATTTCAAATGGGATTATTTCCTCTGGGACTCATTCAGAAGCTCTGGCTTCCCCAATCACTTAGACAAGGAATAATAAGCATCACACTCACAGTAATCCAGGGGAAAAGAGGGGAAGAGAAAGCATAGCCATGATGAGCACAATTCTGAGGCAGAGGCAGAGGCAGTGCCCAGAGCCTTGAAAAGTGAATTAATTGATGTCCAATGACGTCATGGCATTTGAGCTTCCTTAGGAGAGGATCACCCCCCTGGGGTCCTGGGACGTACAAGAAGCCTTTCTCTCCAAAACTTCCCATCACTATGTAGACCACATTGGCTTGAGAAATTCTGTCCCTGTTCTGCTCCAAATATGATAGGAATGCTGAATAAAATTCCACGCAAGTTTAAAGAAAATACATACTGTTCTTGAAAATAAGGAAGGGAAGGTGACAGGTGCCAGAAATGAAGAAGAACCAAACTTCCCACCAGGCTATCAGAAATAACTACATATCCTGGGGCTAGATTAAGTCTGTAGGCCTCCTACCTTACTGGAAATATGACTATACCTCTCTATATAAAGCTGGAAATCCAAGAAGGGCCTTCCCATGCATCAAAGGAGACTGGAGTAACTCTGCCTACCAGACCAGGGTTATGGCACAGAAATCACCCACCCTTGGGATATGAGTCACCTGTTAGAAATTGGAACCCCAAGTTCATGCTATGTGCAAGTATGGAGACCAAATTCACATTAGCCAAACAGAACCAAAACCGTGAGCTAAGAAATTAACAGAAAAGCCAACCTGAGACTGGGGAAACACATACAGTCCAGGCAGAAACAAACATGAAACTGTCCCATGGGAACATCTCTACAGTACCACACAGATAGTATTTTAAAAACAAAACAAACACCCACTAAAAGTGATCCCAAAGTCAAAACTTATAAATCACAAAGTAAACTAAAACATTTTGAGAGAGAAAGTTAGCAAACCACAACAAATGGTGGAACTTACATCCCAGAAACTGCTGCACAAACCAAAAGAGCTTTATTAATAGTATGTTTAAAGTTTTCAAAGAAAGAAGAGGGCATTGCACATGAAGAACAAAATTGGAAACTATAAGCACTCCAGAAGGAAAAAATAGTTATTTTTTCTAATGATGAGTTAAGCTATAAACCAGACACAGCTCAAAAGAGAATTAGTGAATTGGCAGATCATTCTGAAGAAATCATCCAAAATAAAGCACAGAGACATAAAGAGATGAGAAATACAAAAAATAAGTGAAGAGATATGGAATGACAAGACACAATGGAATGTTAAGAGATGATAAGAAGCTGTAACATTTACCTCATAGGAGCTTCAGAAGCAGAATGAAGAAAATGGGGAGAAGAAATTGTTTTAAAGAATAATCACGAGAAAAAAAATTCTCAAAAATGATATGATATAAATTTTTAGAGTATAAAACACAGTAAATTACAGGTAAGGGTGAATAAAATGTATCAGACTGAGACATATTGTAAGTCTCATATACTCCAGCACATATAAAAAGTATACTCCCACACATGCAGGGTAGACTCCATCACTCAAGAGAAGGGTTAGCCTTGGTGCACTTGCAGGAAAGTCTGAAGTGGAAGTGATGGCTTCACTGCCCCATGTCCTGGAGTCAGATGTCAGGGATGGGACACTCATCAACAGGGAGCTGCTGAGAATCCTACTCCATTTCCGTCCCTCACCCTGGATGGGCCCTAGAGGTCACAGCCTCTGACTGCAACAGCACTCATCAGGACCACTTAGAAAATTAATCAAACCAGCTCAAACTAGCTTAAGCAAAAAGGTGATTTACTAGAAGAATATTATAGAGGTTGAGAGACTTGTTAGAGGAGTTGAGCACCTGGCCTTAGGATGGAATGAACCAGGACATTAAAGAACCTAAGGGTTCTTTCTACAACTAAAAACTTGAAAAGTAGTAGAACTCACCTTTTTTTTTTTCCTCCCTTTCCTTCTTTGGTCCCTCTCAATTCTGCTACTCTCTGTGTACTGGCTTGATTCTCTCTTACTGAAAATTGGGGGTAAGGAGAGGCCACCAATAGATATGAACTTAAACTTCAGATTCACCATTAAAGAATAGGCTCTTCACTGGAGATGTGAAAAAGCCAAAGGCTGATTACTGTGGTTGCTGGAGATAGATTTGGGACCAGCTTGGGTCACATGCCTGCTCACCACCCCCCAAACCACCAACCCCTCCCCAACACATACATCGTGCGCATGTGCACACACACACACTGACTGACGCTAACCACTGTAGCCAAAAAAGCAACAGGCAATACCCATCATTCAATTCTGATTGCTAGAGCGGTGCTTATCAATGCTAATGTGCACACATTAGGGGAACTTGTTAAAATGCAGATTTTGATTTGAAGAAGGAAGTCTGGGTTGGGGCTTGGTATTCCTAACAAGTTCCCAGGCAGAGCTGATGCTGCTGGTCCCCAGACCACATGGTGAGGCCCTTGGCTAGAGCTTGGGGAGAGTCAGAGTAGAGCCAGAGGAGGAGCAGTTCCCCAGAAAAATGGAGCAGGGTAGCACAGAGCTGCACTAGAGGATATTTTTTTTAAGAGATGGAGTCTTGCTCTGTCACCCAGGCTGAAGTGCAGTGGTGCAATCATGGCTCACTGCAGTCTCTTCAGTCTCCCAAGTAGCTGAAACTACAGGCATGTACAACCACAAGTGGCTAAATTTTTTTAAGAGGTCTCACTCTGTTGCACAGGCTGGTCTCGAACTCCTGGGCTCAAGCCATCCTCCTGCCTTTGCCTCCCAAAGTGCTGGGATTACAGGTATGAGCCACCGTTCTAGGCCCCTAGTGGGGTTTTCGTGATGGAGAAGCCACCATAATTTGTATTTACACTAATTAGGGTAATCTTGCCTTCCAGAAGCAAAATTGACTGCAGTTGGTCCTTGTACTTTCCAAATACACTTTAAGGCAAAAGCCAAAAGTATCAGGAGCTAGTGATGTCCTTGGTGTGCAGAAGACAAAAAAGAAGCATAAGGCTTCGAGATGGGATGAGAGTGACAGGGGAACAAGAGGTCAAGAGTGGCAGTGGCAGATCCCTGACTGTCTTAGCTCCAGGGAAACCATAGCTCACCACGCCTGGACTGCACGTGTCTGGGTTTGGTTGCAGGACTGGTGGTAGCATGTGCTTCTGCATCTTGGAGTGAGGGAGCAGAGATTTGTAAGGCTTTGATGCATCCACTCCTATAAACACTGCTGCAGTGCCTACCTGCTGCCTTTTGTGCCAAGTTCTGGCAGCCCGGCACATTGAGAATCATGCAAGGAAAGCAATGTGTGAGGCAGTTGATCTCTTGCAAACCTGGCTAAGGACAGCAGGGAGGCCATCTGGCCTCTCAGCAGTGGCCCTCTACAGATCAGCAGGGTCTTGATTCTGGGCTTGCATAGACAACATGGTCAGGGAAGATTTTGACTCCCTTGACCCACTTATGCCTAGTGTTCCATTATTGGAACACCAAGCATGTGGGAGTTATTTATATCCTACTGCTCAAGGTCATCACCAATGTCTGATTTTTAAATTCAAATTAAATTCAAAAAGTCACAACCTCCGGCATAAATGGGTTAACCATCTGGCTCCAGAACTGTTACCATGAAATGACTAAAACAATTGTGGTGCCTGGCTTGGGGCATCCTAGGGTCTGGAATAAATGATAAATGTTAGAATCCCACCCATGGGTGTATGTCACCCCCAAATGTTCTGTCTTAGAATGGGAAAGGGCCCTGGGGCTAATACTAGGGTGGTTTTAATATGCTCAGTGAGAAGCTTTGCTGCTGTTTAGAGTTGCCCTTGTTCTTATGAACTGTCAGTTCCCTGCCATGAACAGAGAGGAAGCATAGTGCAGGCGGGGCCTGTCCTCCTGCCACCTCCCAAACCAGGGCCCTTCAACAGTGATGTTTTCTCCAGGCCTGGGCCTCTCCTCCAGAAAGTTACTTCCAGCTTTAGATTTTCAAGTTATCAGGATTTGAATCTCATATTCACTGATTTTTGACTGTGAAAGGATCCTAGAGGCCATTGGATCTGGCCCTTCATTTCACAAATGAAGAAAACAACTGACACTCAGAGATATACAGCTAATTCATTTTTAGACTTATGATGTCTAAGACTCATTATCAGCTTCCCAAAAGGGGCACTCAAGCAAGATCCTGCCTCCAGACCCCTCTGCTGCCATAGGCCGATGAGAGTAACTTTATTTTGAAAAGCTCCACTTTTTCTAGAAAAGGTAGACTACCTCTCTCACAGCTAGAGCTGACTGTCACTGGGGGTCCATAGACTCCAAGTGCACAGAAAGGAGCCATAAGCAAGAATCACAGCAAGATGGGAACTAGGAAGGCCTGTCGGGAAGCCTCTGGAGCAGGCAGGAGCCCTAAGGATGGCGGTTCCCGGGGTGCAAGCCTGAGTCTAGGAGGTGAGGAACCGAGAGCCAGAGCTCAGCAGTACCTGGGAGCTTTCTCTATGCTGGGAAAGCATCCAAAAACAAGGATAACCTTCTCTCAACCCATTTTGAATCCTTGAATCTCTGTGTCTTCAAGGGTGAACAATGCATGTCTCTGATCCACATCACATGCAGGGCCAGGAAACACATTTAAACGGTTAGTCAAATCTGAATTATATTTACAAGAAGCCATCAGCATGTGCCATGGAAATCCATCCAGCTCTAAAGAAGTCTATGCTGTTGGTCTGGATGTAGGCAGTTCTGGCTGTGTGTGTGAGGAAGAGAGAAAGAGAGACAGACATACCCAAAGAGCACATCTGCCTTCAAAACCAGTGCACCCAGATACACCAGTCTCCTGGGGCTGGCCTTGAAAAGCTTTCCGATTAATAGAAATCAGTGTTATCCAAAAAAGGCACATTATGGAGTTGACCCCATCCGTAAGCATTCTTGCCCTTGAGATATAACAACCTTTAATTTCACCTTTCATAAAACTGTTGTCTTTAGGAATGATCCTGATTTTTCAAATGCTGTTGAATTGGGGTCATCTTCGTCTTACTCTAGGTTTGAGACCAGGAAAACACAGCCTGTTCATTTGATGCTGAATTCCACAAGTCTTTACGTCTCTTCAGTTTGAAGGAAGCTGTTTTCTAAATGCATAAATCATAAGCCAGAGGGAGAGCCCTTGGGATAATTCCCCTGAATGTTTCTTTTCTAAAGACAAATCTATGCCCACGGCTTTAAATAGTTTTAACACAGCTCCTGAAAATAGCAAAGAGCATTGCCTACACATCTGCATAATTAGTTGCAGGGAATAAACCCCAAATCCACATACCCTTTCCTGCAAAACCCAGGGAGGCAGGTTCCTTAGGCTCAGCACTCCACACAGGTCCCTCGACAGCATTGAGCCGAAGCAGCGAAGGAACCACCATTGCAACAGGCTTGGCTCTGTTTCCTGGCTCTGTCTCGGCCAGCAGAGTAGGTGGGCAGCGACTCTCTTTCTGGTAAAGATTGTTCCACTTTACCGAGCACATCAGCCACAATTAAGACTTCACTAAAATAAATGCAGAGAGTGGGGAATTGAATCAGGAGCCCCTAGTTCTAGACTCAGCCCTGCTACTAACTAGCTCCCCATCACCCTGGGCAGAATGCATCACATCCATGCCAGAGCTTTCCTACATCTAAAGTACGGAAGTCGGAGCTCTGACGTCCCTGCCAACTGATCGTTCACAGTTTTAAGATACCCACTTGCTAAACTTTCTGGCAGTATAAATGTGCTGACGTTGGCAAAATCTGCCTAAACATCAAGCACTGAGTTCCGCTCATTTATTCACAAATATTTCCTGACTGCCACTTTTGGGTTGTGCACTATCCTAGATGCTGGAAGGTACAAAGGTGACTGAGACACAGGCTCCTTCATCCAGGAAGAGATCGTGCTCTGCTGGGAGAGACAGCTATGTAAACAGTCATGATAGAGCTCTGTGGAGGTGGGAGGGAGGTAAGCACAGAATATTATGGGGGCGGATTTACAGGGTGCCTGGGGGGAGCCCAAAGTCAAAGAGAAAGCCATAGAAGAGGAGAGAGCCAGTAACTCCATGAAGGAGACAGCAGCAAGGGAGTATCTGCAAATTTCTGAAGCCCACGGGGCCTGAGGCAGAAACTGAGTTCAGCCAGATGCAGAGAAATGTCGTGATTGTCTAGTGAGGAAGGTTGCCCATCTCAGTGCCTCGCTGTCCCAGCTGGGCCCTGTGATTGCAGCTCTGTGATCCTGCAGCCTGCGTTAGTGACAGATCACTAGGACAAAATATTGTTCCTGCTCCTCTGAGAAAGGCCAAGGACAGCAGATGACATTAACATGAGTGACGAAGGGACTAAAGTTGGGCTGAAGGCCTTTTGGAATCCCCATAGGATAATTAAACTATCCCATTACACGTTCTTGAATGTCTGTGGGGTAGCTCTGTGAGATATCTCATTGGATACTGCATTGCTCCCTTGCAAAGCTTGAGCTTTGAAGATTGCCATTCTGCCCACTGATGTGTACCCAATTTCCATTCCCTTTCATAGTGACAAATGCAGAGAGCACATTGGTCAGGCCAGTTCTCAAGTGTCGGTCTCTCGATTGCAAGCACGGGAGCCAGGCTGAGCTTGAGAGGGAGTGCCGCTCGGCCAAGGTCTTCAGGAAATCTCATCAAATGTTTGGAATTTTTGTTGGTTGTCTTTCCACACTAATGGAATCCTAGATCCCTGAAAGGTGGTGTGGGGGTACAAAAGCAAGCCCAGCTTTGAAATCTCAGCTGCTTGTCTTAAACAATTATTTGAAAATTCTTTTTCATGGTGAGCTAAATATACTCCTTTCTACCACTGCAAAGCCCCAAATAAATAACCACCCCTGGGGAAGAAAGCCAGGCCAGCCAGCAGATGAACACAGATACCTGCCACAGCTGTGGAGTCCCATTCTGGGACTCTGGCGGGCACCCTCAGATCTGGTGTTGCTCCACTGTTCCCACTGAGTCTGAGTTCCAACTTCTTTTAAAGGAGCCAAGTAAAGGTCCACACACTCTGCTGTGTCTTCTCCACTCTGGGATATAAATGCTGTTGGATCATGTGTTATACAAATGTATTCCTGGTTCATCTCTTGACAGTTTCGTGAAACTCAAACCAATCATTGCTGATGTGGAAGTTGTGAAAAAGCAGGAACATAAAAGTGAGAGCCCAGCAGCTGTTATCTTCTGGGACCTGTTGAACAAGAGCTGAGCACTGTTTCCCTCTGTTTTGTGGAGGGATGTGCTTTGTTAAAGCAGAAGGTTGACACTTTCCTGGGCCACCTATTCCATTTCAGTACTAACAGCTGTCATTAGAGCCCATCTCCAGCTTGTTCTTCATCTCCTACCTCCATCACAAAAAAATCACATTTTGCAAGGGATGGTCCTATGGGGTCTTTCTGCTTCAAAAAAAAAACCTAGTGTGTAACCTCATTGGGTTAAGTGGACTATCACAAACAAAAGTATTCAGAGTAGCTTTATTCCATGCAATATTTTAATGAACTCTTTAGAATAGGAAGAATGGTTTCTGATATGGAGAAGCTGTTTCAGGTTGGAAGGAAATGTGCAGCGGTTCAGAAGGTCCATCCTTCCTAAGTAGCCAGACTGCTTCACTTGCCATCTTAGTATCCAGACATAAATGGAGGCTGTCAGTCATCTCTGTCTTTGCCGCTTCCATCTTCACCTTTGTCATAGAGCACAGAATCACTTCACTGTGAATCTAGCAAGTTGGCCAGGGGCCCTGTGGACCAGCGATGCTTTGGGAACAGGCACACTCTCGGCACTTCTCAGATACCTCTGCTGTTTGATTGAGCATGCAAAATAACCAGCTGGTCCCCAAAGAACAGATTCCTGTGGAGGAGGCGTAAAACTCCTAGTTAGTGAGACATATATGCAGTCTGAGCTTCTCCATGTTCCCTCTCCAAGACCTTATCGTTCAGGCTGGACCATTCCTCAAGGGAAAATCTCAGAAACTAAAATTTCTTGTAGGCTGCAAATGCCTTGAACTTACATTTTCTTTTAATGAAATATTTGCCTACAGTGGATGAACACAGACAATTAAAAAAAACATGTGGTCAAAGGACCTGAACAGACATTTCTCCAAAGAAGACATACAAACGGCCAATAGGTATATGAAAAGATGCTCAGCATCACTAATCATTAGTGAAATGCAAATCAAAACTACAGTGAGATACCACCTCACGTCTGTTAGAATGGCTACTATCATAAGCAAAAGACAACAAGTGTTAGTGATAATATGGAGAAAAGGGAACCCTTGTACACTGCTATAGAAATGAAAATGGGTGCAGCCACCATGGAAAACAGTATGGAGATACCTCAAAAAATTAAAAATAGAACTACCATATGATCCAGAAATTCCATTACTGGGTATATATACAAAGGAACTGAAATCAGTATGTTAAAGAGATCATGTCTGCATTCCCATGTTACTGCAGCACGAGTCACAATAGCCAGCTTCAATGTTTATTGATGGACAAATGGATAAAGTGTGGTATGTATACAACATGTAATACTATTCAGCCTTACAAAAGAAGGAAATCCTGCCATCTGGGCAACATAGATGGACTTAGAGGACATTATGCTAAGTGAAATAAGCCAGACACAGAAGGACAAATACTATATGATCTCACTAATATAAGGGAATAGTTAAAATAGTTAAACTTGGCTGGGCACAGTGGCTCATGCCTGTAATCTTAGCACTTTGGGAGGCCAAGGTGGGAAGATTACTTGAGCCCTGGAGATTGAGGCTGCAGTGAGCCATGATCATGCCACTGCACTCCAGCCTGGGTGACAGAGCAATACCCTGTCTCAAAAAAAAAAAAAATAGTTCAACTCATAGAAGCAAAGAGTATAATGGTGGTTGCTAAAGGATAAGGGGGGCAGAAAACAAGGAAGAGTTAGAGTGCAAAGTTTCAGTTATGCAAGACGAATAAGTCCTAGAGCTCTTCTGTACAGCAGAGTGCCTATAGCTACTAATACTGTGGCATATACTTAAATATGTGCTAACAGGGTAAATCTTATGTTAAGTGTTCTTAACACACACAAAAAAAAGAGGGCTGGGGCAACTTTGGAGGTGATGGATATATTTGTGGCATTAATTGTGGAGTTCATGGGTGTGTACTTACTCCAAACTCATTAAGTTGTATACATTAAATATGCACTGCCTTTTTTAGGTCAATCATACCTCAATAAAGACAGGTTTTTTTTGAAAAATGTAAATATGTGACATCTCAGAGAAAGACAGTGCGAGTGATAAAGAAATGAAGGATTAAGGTATGCTGAAAGGGACTGAGGTAGTGTAGTTACTGTTTTATAGAGGGTGTCTGGGAAGGTCTCTGAAGTTTGGTCAGAGATCTGAAGGGATGAGGAAAAGAACCATGTCCAAATCTTCCCCCATATTTACCTTTTTTACTCCAGATAAGATGGGAAGCCAGTGAAAGTTTTTGAGCAAGAAAATAACATGGCCTGATTTATGTTTAAAAGAAAGAGACAAAGGTATGAAAGAAGGATAATAATAATCTAGGTAAGAAATGATAGTGGCTTAGACAAAGCGTTAGCAAGTGCCCCAGGTGTTAATGGCACAAGTGTTCCTCAGATACATTTTCGGAGATCGTGATCTACCTGGATATGCATCAGAATCTCCTAAGTATATTTTAAAATACATAAATTTCTGTGCCCCATTCCAGACCTACTGAAACAGCATCTCTGGATTGGGGCCCAGGAATGATCAATTTGCCACTATTATAATTCTTCTCTGATCACCTACCCAGGGTCATTTCAGAACCTCCTTTGAGCCTCTAAAATTTAGCAGCTTAAATAAAGGTAGGCAATTCTCTGACAGAGTAAATCAGACTAACCCTCCCTTTGAGAAAAATTATAAAAGTTGGAGGAAATACTTTAAAAAATTGTTATGGGACATCAGAGAGCAACCATACAGCCAGGACTTAAAGTACCAGGATCCAGAGTGAAGGGACACAGAGGAGGGCAGCCGTACATTTGCTGGTGCTTTGCCTTCTTATAGAATTTTCCAGTTCACATTGTTTGTCATAGAAGCCAAACAGAAACCAGCAGCATGGAACTTATGGCACTCATTAGGCTGGGAGGACAAAAAGCTAGAAATTCAAGGCTGGTAGCCTAGCCAGGGATTGAGATTGATTCAGGATCACAGAAGAGAAGAACTCAACAGAAGTAAATCTAAATTCCATGTGCTGTTACCCCTCAAGGCATTGACTGATACCTAAACTGTGAATGTTTGGGATCAGACAAGGAGGAACCAAACAGAAAAAGCATCCACCAAGGCAAAGACTTTAGTAGTCTCATAGTCCTGGGGAGAAAAACCAGAGTTCAAACCCACCAAGTGGGAGAAGCCCTTGTAAACAACCAGTACTTTTAGTTGAGACCAACGAAAGTTCTATGACCTAAGAGTAAAGGGGGAAAAACAGAAATTGACTAGTATGAGCCAGTCAAGGTGATCTTCATGCCAGAAAAAATTAAATCTACACCAGAAGAAAATGACATCATTCAGAGCCCTACAATTTTCTTTACACAGACTATCATCAATAAAAAGTAACAAAGCAGGCCGGGCGTGGTAGCTCACACCTGTAATCCCAGTACTTTGGGAGGCTGAGGCGGGCAGATCACGAGGTCAGGAGATCGAGACCATCCTGGCTAACACGGTGAAACCCCCTCTCTACTAAAAATACAAAAAATTAGCCAGGCGTGGTGGCAGGTGCCTGTTGTCCCAGCTACCTGGGAGGCTGAGGCAGAAGAATGGCATGAACCTGGGAGGCAGAGTTTGCAGTGAGCTGAGATCACACCACTGCACTCCACCCTTAGCGATAGAGTGAGACTTCATCTCAAAAAAAAAGAAAAAAGAAATTGTTAAGATTGTAAATGTTATGTTATATGTAGTTTACCACAATTAAAAATTTAGAAGAACTTTTTAAAAGAGAGAAAGAAAGAAAATGGAGAAAGAGAGAGAAAAGAGCATGAACCTTTGAGTTCAAATTTGTTCATGAAAATAATCTGGAAATTTTAAAAAAATACAATGAAGTTCACATTTTAATGCAAATTTGCAGTAACAAAATATAACTATGACATGTTTTATGTATGCATAAAATTTCAAATAATGTGACTCTTCTGAGATTTTAAAAGCTAAACAAGAATCACAATACCAATTCTGGAAGGCCAAGTGAACTATAAATGCCAGGTAATGGTGTTAACGTTAACTGGCTGACGAACAGAAACACAGTGCTACTGGGGGAAAACTAGTCAAGATTTGTAAATTTTGAATGATGGCATGCTGTCAAGAATGCATCCCACATATAAACTGCACCATTCTCTACAAAATTCTCGGCCCCTCACTGGACAGTATGATTAAGTATGTCTGGGGTCAAATCCAAGCTATTGTATTTTTAACAGCTCCCTGGGATTTTTTAAGACAAATGGCCCCATGCTTCATTGTTTGAAAAATCTCTGGTCCTCCATAAAAGAGTAAGTGCATGCATTCTGTAAAAAAATTATTTGTGAACATGTATTATATGCTAGGCTATGAGGATATAATATGAAGCAAAAGTATAACAACCACACAGAGTGTACGTTCTAGTGAAGAAGTTGGACAATTAAATAAGCTGCTATTACAATAAAGTGCAGTTACAATAAGGGTCCTGTACACTGTGATGAGGAAGACAGGGCATTATGGGACGATGTGTCAGGAACACTTCACTGAAGGCGATATATGAGCTGATACGCAACTGATGGAAATTAACCAACCAAAGAGGTTGGCCATTATCCTAAGGGAAGGCCAGGGAAGAGGAGGCTCTCTCTGAGTGTAGTGTGGAAAATGGAACGAATTGGATTGGAGGAGGGACAGCAGTGAAGAGAGAAGCTTAACTAGTCTCCAGCAGCAGTAGTTGAAGTGAGAGAGAATAAGGGCATGAGCCAGGGTACTGACCATGAGAATAAAATATTTAGTAGAAATAATCTATAGGCTATGGTGATAAATTAGATGTGAAGACAAAAAAGGAGAAACTGAAAATGATTCTTAAGTATCTGGCCTGGGTAGAAACATGAATCATGGTAGCATCTCAGGATTGAGGATGCAGGGGAAAGACACTGAGTTTATTTGGGAAGGCTGAATTTGAGGCATCTGGGAATGTCCAGGCAAGGGTAGTATCAGATTTTTAAAAGTGTCCTGATTAAAGAGTCGTCAGCTGGGCTTTAAAACCATGACAATAGATGACATTGCTCAGTGACTATTTGTAGGTTGAAGAGAATCCTAAGAAATTATCAAAGAACAGACAAGATCGGGCGTGTTCAGGGTGGTATTGCAATCTACCCATCTGACAAAGGTCTAACATCCAGAATTTACAAGGAACTTAATATATGCACAAGAAAAAGACAACCCCATCAAAAAGTGGGCAAAGGATATGAACAGACACTTCTCAACAGAAGACATTTACACGGCCAACAAACATATGAAAAAAATGCTCAACATCACTGATCATCAGAGAAATGCAAATCAAAATCACAATGAGATACCATCTCATGCCAGTCAGAATGGCGATTATTAAAATGTCAGGAAACAATAGATGCTGGTGAGGCTGTGGAGAAATAGGAATACTTTTACACTCTTAGTGGGAATGTAAATTAGTTCAACTGTTGTGGAAGACGGTGCAGTAATTCCTCCAGGATCTAGAACTAGAGATACTATTTGACCCAGCAATCCCATTACTGAGTATATACCCAAAGGAATCTAAATCATTCTACTATAAAGACACATGCACACGTATGTTTATTGTAGCACTATTTAAAATGGAAAGACATGGAACCAACCCAAATGTACATCAATGATAGACTGGATAAAGAAAATGCAGTACATATACACCATGGAATACTATGCAGCCATGAAAAGGAATAAGATCATGTCCTTTGCAGGAACATGGATGAAGCTGGAAGCCATCAGCCTCAGCAAACTAACACAGGAGCAGAAAACCAAACACCCCATGTTCTCACTCATAAGTGGGAGTTGAACATTGAGAACACATGGACACAGAGAGGGGAACAACACACACCAGGGCCTGTTGAAGGATGAGGGATGAGGGAAGGGAACTGAGAGGACAGGTCAATAGGTGCAGCAAACCACCATGGCACACATGTACCTATGTAACACACCTGCACATTCTGCACATGTATCCTGGGGTTTTTTTTTTTTTTTTTAAGAAGAAATTTTAAAAAAATACCAAAGAAGGCCTACAGAGGAAGTCTAAAAGGATGTGGAGAGGTCAAAGGAAACTTTGGGGACTGTGCTGAGTTGGAAGCTAAGAGTGTGTTTCAGGGAGAAACAGTCAACAATGTCAGAGGCTTCCCAGAGTAAGATGAACACCAAAAAGTGCCTTCTGGAATTTGGCAATGTGAAGGTCATTCACAGTTTGTCCAGGGGTTTGAGTGAGTGTGGGGAGCAGGCATGGACTAGAGTAGCTGGACAGTGAGGAAGGCAAGGTCATGGAGAACATGAGCGTAGATGGCTATTCTGGAAAGTATGGCTATTCTGGAAAGTATGGCTATGAAAAAGGGGAACAAAGGAAAGGGGCTGGATGAGAGGCTTGCTTTTGTATAGGGGTATGTTAAAGTTGGAAAGGCTTAGACATGTTTAAATGGTGATGAAATGGGTATGGGAAAAAGAGAGGAACATAAGAGTGTTCACTGAGGAATAAGCCCAGGCTGCAGGTTTGGCTCCACTACTAACATCTGTTTGAACTTGAGTGGGTCTTTTCGTCTGTCTAGGCTGTGGCATCCTTCACTGTTAATTGCGGGGCTTCTCTCTCTGTGGTTTTCAAACTGCACCCCTCAAAGCTGTCTGAGTGCCCACGTTTCAGCTTCAACCACAGAAACTTTACCTCTCTCTTATGTGTTTTTAATTAACTTAATTTTAGCAATTTAATGCATGCACATACTTTGGAAAAGCAAAATAGTAGTAAAAGAATTATGGTAAAAAGGAGCAACTTCTTCCAGCTCCACATCTGCCTACTCTCAGCCACCCTCAATTCTTGCGGATACTTTTCTCTAGTATTTATACCAGTTTAGCTAAATTAAATTCTTATCTCAGTATTTCTTAAATATAGACATCCTCTGATTTCTATCTCACCCTACCCTTTCTTCCCCACCCCCCAACATAATAATATCCCAATTTTTAGTTAATAGTGTTTGCATTATCATAAGCACACATGTTGTTCACTGACTCTGCCTCCTTTTGTGAAAAACCTGTCATTTCTCCTGCCAACAGTATTTCCCTCTTTTGTCTCATTCATCTTGATTTCCATGTAATGATTGCTATTTTTTCCCCTAAACGTTCTGCCACCTCAAAAGCCTACCACTATTTTCTCTGTTCTTGCTTAATCACAAGACTTCCTCAGAGAATCTCCTCCAGCAGCCTTCTGCGGTTCCCGGTCTGCAGCAGAGCACCCTGCTGATGCTGGGACCCACTTTCTCTGTTGCCCGTGTGGAGCTGGCCTGCTTCCAGCTGCCACGTCTTTCTCCTCCTTGGCCTAAACCCTTGCTTTGGTGCAGCCTGTCCTCCAGTGGCTTGGGAGGCACTGCTGTTGAGGACTGCATAGCTGAAAATGCCTTCAGTCTACCTCCACCTTTGATTGATAATTGGGGATAGAATTCTGGCTGGAAAAAAAAAATTTTCCTTCAAAAATGTTAATGCATTGTGCCATGATTGTCTAGCTTCCATTTTGGTTGTGGTGGTGTCTGATGCAATTACAATTCCCTATTTCTTGACCTTGTTTGTTTTATTTCTCTTGGGAGATTTTAGGTTTTCTCTTTATACCTTTATTTTACAAATAGGTGCCTTGTTGTGGTTCTTTCTTTATTTATTTTGTTGGTACTTGGTGGCCCCTTACATAATGAAGATTCATGTCTTTCAGTTCTGAGAAACTGTCTTGAATGATTTATTTTGTAATTTCCTCCACTTCATTTTTTCTGTTTGCTCCTTCTTGGGTTTCTTTTGGTTTGATATTGGACTTTCTGGTTTAATCTTCTAATTTTATCCTTCCTTCCTTCTTTCCTTCCTTCTTTCCTTCCTTCCTTCCTTCCTTCTTCCTCTCTCCCTCTCTCTCTCATTTTATGGGAGATTATTTCAACTTTATATTCCAACTTTTCTATTAATTATTTTTTTGAGACAAAGTCTTGCTCTATTTCCCAGGCTGGAGTGCAGTGGCATGATCTCGGCTCACTGCAACCTCCACCTCCAAGGTTCAAGCGATTCTCATGCCTCAGCCTCCCAAGTAGCTGGGACTACAGGTGTGCACCACCACACCTGGCTAATTTTTATATTTTTTTAGTAGAGGCAGGGTTTCACCATATTGGCCAGGCTGGTCTCAAACTCCTGACCTCAAGTGATCTGCCCGCCTTGGCCTCCCAAAATGTCTATTAATTTTTGAAATGTAGTTATATATTTAATTTCCAAGATTATATCCTTTTTAATATTTGTTCTTGTTTCATAGATACAATATCTTCTCTTATCTCTGCAAGGATATTATCTCTCTGCCACCCCACACACATACCTATATAAATCCTTCCTGTCCTTTAGTCCTTCGGTTCAGCTCAAAATCCACATTTTTATGAGGACTTATCCAGTCAGCCCAACTCTCCACTGTAGCATCATTATATTCCACACCATCTATCTCCTATGTGAATATGTTAGGCTTGCATTGCCTCCTATTGAATAGGAGGCTTGCATTGCCTCCTATTGAAGGATAAATGTTATCTCCCCAATTACACCTTCTCATGAGCAGGGGCTGCTCTTGAAAATTAAATGTAGGATACCAATATTTAAAATGTAATAGAAGAGTTGGAATGTAAAGTCAAGATAATCTCCCATAAAATAAGATAGAGAAAGCGAGAAGGAAAAAAGAAAATTAGGAGATCGAACCAAAAGATCCAATATCAAACTAAAAGAAGCACCAGAAAAACTGAAATAGAAAAAAACTAAATAGAAAAACTGAAGTGGAGGAAATTACAAAAGAAATAATTCATCTTAGTTTAAAAGAAAAGCTTCCTTAGCTTAAAAAGTTTACTTTTCTGTATCAGCCACAAGGTCTTGTCTAGAATTGTGGGAATGGCAAGTGCTAAACCAGTGTTTGTTGATATGAATTAAATGATAAGCCATCCTCATCCCTAAATATGTAATATAACCACATTTTAGAAATTCATAGAAAAGTTAGAATATCAAGTCAAGACAGGCTATCCCAGTTAGGATTCTTTAAAGAGTACTAAGAACATAAGTATATAAGTATTTGTCAAATAATATGAGTGCAGAACTTATAGATTTTTACAATTTTTTCTTTTACCATGTTTCTTTGAATAATTCTATTGAATAGTTAAATATTCAGTAGCAGTATTGCTTTTTTTTTTTTTTTTTTTTTTGAGACAGAGTCTTGCTCTGTCACCAGGCTAGAATGCAGTGGCACCACCTTGGCTCACTGCAACCTCCGCCTCCCAGGTTCAAGCGATTCCCCTGCCTCAGTCTCCCAAGTAGCTGGGACTACAGGTGCGCACCACCATGCCTGGCTAATTTTTTTGTGTTTTTAGTAGAAATGGGGTTTCACCATGTTGGTCAGGCTGGTCTCGATCTCCAAAGACCCTGTGATCCACCCACCTCGGCCTCCCAAAGTGCTGGGATTATAGGCGTGAGCCACCGCACCCGGCCTAGTATTGCTTATTTTTATTAAGTCTTTCTTGAAGTTCTCAATTTAGATTTCACGGAAAAAAAGCTTTTGTTTCCCACTCATATTTCATTGGTTTATGAAATATTTAATTAAACCGTGTAATTGAAATACCAAGAACAGCTAACTGGCACAAGCAGTATCAGAAGTAAATACATCTAATCTTTGTATGTGACTCAATCCGTAGGAACAGAAGGACTTGAGTGTTCTGGAAGTAACCTGCCACCCTCTAGTCTTTAGCCTGCCAGCAGCATCAGTGAGCAGAAGGAATGAAGGGCGTTAGACTGTCCCGTCAGTTATGTGGGCGTCAGTCAAGAGTGTTGACTGTGCTCCATTTGTATACCAAGAAGAGGGAGGTCTCTGGCAGAAATGGATTCATGTTCATCATCTGTCTTGGGTTCCCTTGCAATCAAGGACGCACATGGGCCAGCCAGATCCTGAGATACTGTGCTGGGTTTTTTTGTTTGTTTGTTTGTTTTTTGAGATGGAGTTTTGCTCTTGTCACTTAGGCTGGAGTGCAATGGTGCGATCTCAGCTCACTGCAACCTCCGCCTCCTGGGTTCGGGTGATTCTCCTGCCTCAGGCTTCCGAGTAGCTGGGATTACAGGTGCTCACCACCATGCCTGGCTAATTTTTGAATTTTTAGTAGAGACAGGGTTTCACCATGTTGGCCAGGCTTGTCTCAAACTCCTGACCTCAGCTGACCCACCTCAACCTCTCAAAGTGCTAGGATTACAGGTGTGAGCCACCGTTGTGGGCCAATATTATGCTGTTTTAAGACTGAAGACTGTGCACTAATCTCTTAGCACTGAAGATTAGTGCATAGTCTTTGATCTCAAAATATCACAAGGCTCACCAGTCCAGGGGGCCAATTGTCTTGGTCTCATTAGAACCAAGACCCACCAACCTAAGCTGTGATCTCCCGGCCATGAGGCCTTAAAGGGCCAGCAGGACTCTGCCAGGCCTCAGAGTCTCACCTTTTTCATCTCCAGGATGGGATCCCCACTCTCTCCCCATTTCCAGCAACTTGGATCATCAATACCAAGCCCTATCTGTGCCCTACCTCCCTTCTCCATCCCACCTACAATGATCAGGCTTTGGAGGAGTCAAATATGGATTTTCAAAGAGGAAGTAGGTTGTCCAGTTAGCCTTGGATGGCCCCTTCCAGAACATGAATTGTTTTTCATGACAGTGAGCCAGGTGGAACTTGGAAATTCTGCTTGCATGATGTTCTTCTCTTAGAAAGGGAAACTTCTGAAGTATAGTGGAGTTAGATTGGCATTAATGGCTGGAAAGAATATTTGTATTTTATTTTGGTCATACTCAATGGACCAGCATCACTTTGTAGCCACCATAATCACAAACATACAGGAAACCATAATTCACGGTCACTGCCCCTGGGGGAACAGACTGTTCTGCAAACAGGGGCTTGGGAAAACCCCATAGAAAATGTAGCTGGAATACTGTGTGAAAATTACGTGGCAAACAGAAATATCAGCCTCTCAGTTAGATGAGGGTTGCAACTGTATAAAGCCAAAATGGAATCAATTCAGTTGAATCAGTTTCATGATAAATTTAGTGAAGTGAATGTTTTACCTGGCCCCGGTTTGTTCAGAAGCAACATAGGACTCTGTGTACAGAGAAAGGTGGCCAAACTGCACCAGACTCTACAAAACGGTAAGTGTATTTCTCCTCTCTCAATATCCCAGGCTCTCATGCCTTTCTCTAAAGAGTTTTCTTGTTCCTGCTATGGACATCCCATAGTTGAGTCATGAACAAAGACAGATTTCCTTCTAGATTGATAGGAAGAATAGACAGTAAAATTAAATTTAAAATCTTACCCAATCCCCTTTGACTCTTGTTTTTAATTTTCCTCCTTTTTCTCTGCATTTTAATATTAAGTGGCACAGACCAGAGCTATTCCCCCAACCTAGTGCATTTGGTTTATTCTAGAGATGTCTTTTCTTTTGCTCTCGTGGCAGTTCATTTGGGACTGAGTCTATTTCTAGATCACTAGCAGGCTGACTCCCTTCCTGGCTGGCAGGCCATCCCCAGCTGTGGCAGTGCTGCACCATGTCCATGAGCCTGGACAGGGACTTCCATGAAGCAGTGCCTCCTCACTCGTCCATCTGCTTGCCTGGCTCATCGGGCCCAATCCAGCAATGATCTTCACTCCCCAACAGTCAAGGAAACAGGCAGCTGTCAACCAAGCCTTCTCAGTGGACTCTCTCCACACCCGAGCTCCCCACGGCCTCCTCCGCTTCCTTCTTCTGCATGTAGAAGACTGGCTTTAATTTTCTTGAAGATTTTTTGAACTATCTGTGATCCTTCCCCCAGACTCTAGAATGGCATCAAAAGACTTTCTTCTATAGATGTTTCCTCATCTCATTCCTGCGTTAGACTCTGAACTTTTGGATCTGCTTATTCTTCCTGTGCTAGATAGTCTCTTAGAGAAGTGGGACTTCCACATGGTGGAATAAGTACCCTAAAAATGGCCTCAGGGAGAAAATAGGTCGCGAGTTAACACTATTTGTATCATAGCCAAAATGTAGGAGATATACCCAAGAAGTGACTGCCCCTGCCTGATCACAAAGGTAATTCCAATTGAGGGCAACATTTTTTAAAACTATGTTTCAATGTGTTCTCTTAGAGCAAGCTTGTCCAACCCCTGTCCCACAGGCCACATGTGGTCCAGGCTGGCTTTGAATGAGGCCAAACACAAATTTGTAAACTTTCTTTAAACATTATGAGATTTTTTTTGTGTGTGTGATTTCTTTTTGTAGCTCATCAGCTATCGTTAGTGTTAGTGTAGTTTATATGTGGCCTAAGACAACTCTTCTTCTAATGTGACCCAGAAAAGCCAAAAGATTAGACACCCCGTCTTAGAGTATCCATCCTCCTCCATTACCGTCCTTCTCCCACAACCCCCACCCCAAAAAAGGTTTAGTGACCCCCTTCTCTTACTCAGCAAGTGACAGAATCCCTCAGTCAATCACCATAGAATTAGGCCTTCGGGTCAGATAACACCAACATTACCTTCTGTATAGAACCATAAATTCCACGCTTAACATGAACAGAAGGAAGAATCTGTGACATTAGATCACTGTGCAACATTTGTTTCAGTGGACTAAAGCAATAGGTTGAAGGGCTTTAATAGAAAGATGTTTATTAAAAATAATAAATTTTAAAATCCTGCCCCTTCCTGTATTTGCTTAAAAAAAAAAAAAACTTGGTATAGGAAATAAATGGTCTGTCTGAACCCAGGAAAATAATAACAATGCCTCTCTTTCCTTGTTTTAGGGAATGCTGTCGATTTTTTGGAGACAATGGCTTGACTTTGAAGGTGTTTTTTACCAAGGCAGCACCCTTTGGTGTTCTTTGGACACTCACAAACTACCTGTACTTACATGCAATAAAGAAAATAAACACTACGGATGTCTCCGTGTTGTTCTGCTGCAACAAAGCTTTTGTGTTCTTGCTCTCATGGATCGTTCTCAGGGACAGGTTCATGGGAGTGAGGGTAAGTTCCTTATTATCTGTCTTCCTCCCTCACTCAGTCATGTCAACCAAAACCTGCCCATCGGCTTGCTTAGCTCCATGTGCTGGACCATGAGCATAAGCTGCTGACCACTTTCCTTCTGATTTGCAGCAGAAAATGAGCCCAGCAGAGGGCCCGGTTCTTGGTGTGCCTTGCCAACCTTCTTGCTTGCAAACCATACTAGACAAGCATTCATTAAAGCACCTTTCATTTCAAGCATTTCAACAAGCATTCCCTAAAGTGTGTGCCAGTCGGGGACCCAGCCTGGGAATGGCGATGTGCTCCGCTCTCTGCGTGCTCACCCCGTCTCTCATGGGCGGCTTTCCCTGTTGTAGGGCATGGCATGACCGTGCCCTGCAGCCTGGAGCTTTCTGCTAACACTGCCACTCTCGGGTGAGGATGTGCGTGAAACCCAAAGGATCCTTTGGCATCCATGTGTGCATGCAGTCTTGGCCCTTTGCCTAGGCCTTGTGTACACAGCCAGAGTGGGCCAGACACACTCATGCTAAGTCCCAACTGCGAAGGGCCAGCTTCACTTCCTTCTAACCAATGACGAAGGGGGAGTGAAATTATATCCCTTGAATTACCTCTCATTTTACAACCGAGACTCAGTCAATTACATTAGAAGCTAGTCAAAGTTAGCTCGTCGGATTTCATAACAGCTGTGTGAAATAGGACACGTGCACTATCAAATATCAGCTGAAATAGAGATTCCCCCAAATAAAAGAAACAGGTGAGGTTTCGCACAGGGCAGAACCCTAGAGACTTCTGACTGGCTCCCTCTTGTGGCCAGGAGCTGTCACTGCCCCGTCATCACCTTGCTACAAACCAGCGCCGAGAGCATTTAGCCAGGCCACTAGTTCTCCTGTAGTTAGTGTACAGCTTTCCCCTTCAGCCACAAAGCTAAGAGCCGGTTTGAGGGGCAGTCCCATGAAAGTAAACCCTGCCGGCCACCAGTGCAGGGCCCTCTGCTTCCGTCCTTCCCTCATTGTCCTGGGAACAATGACATCACCCTAATGGTGCATTCACACCCACCTAAGTTACCCAAACAGCAGTGGGGACGTGAGTCAACTTCTGAGTTATATTTTTAGCTTGCAGTAGGGGGAAAATTTGTTTTGAGGCTTAATGTTAATTTTGGAATAAAAACTGACTCTCTGTGCCACCAGAAAAGCTTTCAGCAAATAAATGATCTGCTGCATCTCTGCAAGAAATGCAGATACTTCTCACAATGAGCCACCCAGCAGGCTGCCTGACTCGATGCTGAAGACTTGAATGTCCTGGGCCCCCCGCCACCCACCCATGTCCTTCCTGACTTTATTTTGGTGTAAAGAGCCAGGAGAATTTATGGAAATTTTTGGCATGACTCAGATGTCCCTAGAAAATTCCAAATGAGACCCTGTTCCTGGGAAGAGAAGCTTCAAGGTTAATTCTGCGTCTAGCAGAAGAAACCCATTTTTTTTTTTTGAGGTTAAGAGAAGGAGGTGTGAAAAACTTGAAAAATACTCCTAAATTCATAGAAAGCAATATGATGCTTCCAGATCTTTATTGCTATACATGGATAAGACCCCTCCAACCCCCCACCCAACAGTCATCCTCGGAATATGGCACATTCTGGCCATGCTGGCCACTTGATTGGTTTGGTCTGTTGCTGATCACTGTACTGAGCAAAGTTTTGTGTTGAAGGCCTTTGGTACTAGACTGTCACTGAACGAAGATCCCAGGGGCCAGTGTCGGTGATGGCATTGATGGCATTTTGTAACTTGCAAAGCACTGCGCAGTTATGAGTCTCTCTAATAATCATTATTCCTCTCAGAAGTGCATAACCAGTCATCTAAGAGCTTCCTCCCACAGGTTGTGTTGGAGCTCCCTCTTCTCTTCTTCAGGAGTTCAGAGAGCTAGCAAAATCCATCATGAGACACTGCTGTGTGCCAAAGGGACTGAGAGATTCTTCTTGATAAACAGTTGGAGATTTAGTTCCAAGATAATATCTAACTGGTGCATGGGACTGCTCAGACTTCACTCAGACCTGGGTTGGCTGGCACTGTCCATTAGGTAATTTCCAAAGACTGAAAAGAATTAACATAGTTTTCCATCCTGGAGGGCTGAGCATATGAGCTTGAGAGTCAAGCAGACATAAAAATCCATGTTGAAGGCACAGCCTTATGTTTGTGGAATTGGCTGCTAAGGAGACTTGTGTTATTAAGGCAATTACTCAAACCACAAGGGCCACGGTTCCTGGAAAACATCAATAGGTCGAAGTCATGTGCACAGATCCAAAAGGAAGCAAATGTGTCTTATCATGCTGGGAAGATTCCTGGCCACGTATGGTATGAGAGGGTGAGAAGCCATTGGAGTGTCTGTTTGGAAGGAGCCAAGCTGGCTTCTTGTGTCGCCATCTGACTCTCTGCTTAGGTGTGCTTTCTGTATGTTCCCTGGTTCTCCAGGTCAGGGTTCTAGCTCAGCGATGGAGATGTCCTAGGCTAGAATCAAGTGACGAGGTCACAGATCTTGGCTCCACTGTTATAAGCTGTTTGGACCTTGAGCAGACTAGTAAATGTCTCTGAGCCTCTGTTAAATGGAGAGAATATTACTACTCATCTTAGAAAATAGTTGTGAGAATAAGATGATGCATGCCTCACACATAAAACTCAACAAATCGTATCTTTTCTCAATGGCATTATTATTATTCCTTCTCAATTGGAGGGAGTTGATGGATCAGCCCAATTCTCTTGTTGGTGGATGAACATCTAGAGAGGCAGTTTAATGTGGCAAAAGCAAGAGTAGGATGAGAGCAGGTAGAACCCTGGGCGCACACTGCCCCCTACCTGCAGCCAGGCTGAGTGAGACCACCCCCAGCCTCCATGTCAAGGGAAATGGGAGGTGAATTCTCCGATTGTTCATGGCTGTTTGGGACCACCCATCACAGTGAGGGTCTTTAAACCAGGAGGGATGGGGGAAGGAGCCAGAAGGTGAGCTAAGAGGTCATCCATGGGGTCCTCAAACCCCAGTGGCACATTCCTGGGGATCATGGACCTTTTTCCAAGATCAGTTCCCATCTCAATCAGATTCCAGCTGATGTTTCCAATAATCAAAATGTTTACAGTGTTTCAAAAGGGGCCATCCATTCCCAAACAGTATCTGGTATCTGGTCCTGACTCCCTTCTGTGTGGGGGGCTGCCCTCTGCAACCTGAGCCCAGCATGGGGGAAGACACAGTGGACAGGCAATGGTGGAGCTCACAGCCCAAGCCACTTTCTACTCTTGGACATAGGAGGGGTGGACTAGAGGATCCCCCAGTTCTCTCCAAACTCCAATATTCCTTGAGTCAATGAGAGCAGGCCAGGAGCTGGGAGGGAAAGAGTTGGGGGAAGAATGATTAAAAATCAGTCCATGTTTCCCTTTTGTAAAATTGCCTGAAGCTGTGCAAATCTAAAAAGCTTCCAAATGGGGTTCTGTTTGGCAGAGAACAGGCACCCCGTCACGTTTTGTGTTTTGGGTTTTTTTAGGTTTTTTTGTTTGTTTGTTTGTTTGTTTTTGTTTTGCAGAGACAGGATCTCACTATGTCACCCAGGCTGGATTGCAGTGGTGCTATCATAGCTCACTGCAGCCTCAACCTTCTGGGCTCAAGTGATCCTTTCACCTCAACCTCCTGAGTAGCTGGTAGTCAGGGGCATGCCACCACACCCAGCTAATTTTTTGTATATTTTGTAGAGACAGAGTCTCACCATGTTGCCCAGGCTGGTCTTGAACTCATGGGCCCAAGCAATCTGCCCGCCTCAGCCTCCCAAAGCACTGGGATTACAGGTGTGAACCACTGCACCAGGCCTTGCCACCTTTTAGCAAGACTAAGCAGGAAGAGCCCTAGTCTGAACAGTGATTAGACCTCACCTAGGGCACCACCAACCCTCCTCTCTCCTCTTTAAAGCTCAAAGGTTTCCGTTGCCTTCCCATTCAGCCCCACAGGGAGCAGGGAGCAGAACTGTCATGGAGATGAGTGGTTTGTCTGTGACTCAGGCCTGGGTGCGTGGGACTCAGATCTAGAGCTCTGGCAGCCGGGCAGGTTATGACAGTGGGTCACCATGCTGGATGAGGACATGAAGATGCTAAGCAGTAACCCCTGGCCTGTGTTTCTTCCTTACCTCCAGCCAACTGTTCCCTAGACAAAGAAGAGGTGGTGGCTCTTACCCGTCTCGGTCTTGGGCCACTGTGACCCATCAGTCTTTGTTTCAGGATTGTTCCGTGAGGAGCATTGAGGGCTGGGGGGACAGGAAAGTGTAAGGAAGGAGAGGCATGGGGAGGTCAGGGAAGCTCCGTTGTCATGATTCCACACCCGCCCTCAGCACCTGTCCAGGGGCCCCGGTAGGGAGAAGATGTACGTGGAGCACATGGAACCACAGGGCGGACTTGACTGGCCTTCCTAGAGAGTTTGTTTTAGTGCAAGAAATGGGCAGGAAAATATTGTCACATGAAAACCCAGAAACTCAGATGTGTCAGGGTGTCAAATGTAACATATGCACATACTTTTTAAAAGATAGAACTGGAAACATAACAGGAATTCCAGGCATCAGGAAGGAATCTTGAGCTCTGCTCCCAAAGGCACAGGACACGTTCCAACCCTGCTGTGCTCCACAGGGTATTGAGAGTGAGGTTCCAACCCTGCTGTGCTCCAGAGGGTATTGAGAGTGAGGTTCCAACCCTGCTGTGCTCCACAGGGTATTGAGAGTGAGGTAGGAACCCTAGTTCACATCCCAGCACATGGGTCCGGTCATAGCAGGGCTGCTGATGTCTGGAGAGTGGAAGGCCCACAGCCAGGGATGTCAACACTGTGCCTTGTGGGTGGGACCCCCAGGAGAAGGCTGGGAGGTGTGGAGGAGGAGATCAGATTCTCCTGCCTGCCTGTCAGAATGAACTGATGGGGTGGCACAGGCTCCTCTGATGTTTATCTCCTCAACAGACCAAAAGGTCAATAGCCAACCATGCTCTCATTTCCTACCTCCTTGTTCCTTCCCCCAGCTTAGCCGCACAGTGCAGCCCAGGCAGAAGCTTTTAGCTGTTTATTATTTAATCAATAGAGAAGAGGAAGAGGTTGGAAATGTGCCCTGCAAGTCTTCAGAAAAAATCACCCCTCACTGTCCTTCATTTCCTCCAACTTCAGCCGTAAGCCTGGAAAGGTAGCTCCAGGTAGCTCAATAAAAGGTAGCTCCAGGCCGGGCATAGTGGCTCATGCCTATAATCCCAACACTTTGGAAAGCCGAGGTGTGTGGATCACCTGAGGTCAGGAGTTTGAGACCAGCCTGGCCAATATGGTGAAACCCCGTCTCTACTAAAAATATAAAATTTAGCCAGGTGTGGTGGCGGGCACCTGTAGTCCCAAACTACTCAGGAGGCTGAGGCAGGAAAATCACTTGAACCCTGGAGGCAGAGGTTGCAGTGAGCCAAGATAGTGCCATTGCACTCCAACCTGGGCAACAGAGCAAGCATCCGTCTCAAAACAAACAAACAAACAAACAAACAAAAAAAGGTATCTCCAAAGGGGAGATGCGCCAAGCATCTGGAATTGGGCCATTTTCTTCTCTCTGTTCCTTTCTCCTGATGCCTGCCCGGGTTGGCGTGTTCCTGGAAGCACCCTTGCATTACATGTGTCCTCTGGAGCAGAAACCAACCCTTTCCCCACCTGCTTTCTCACTTTTCCCTTTTTTATTTTCTTGTGGGGAAAAAATCCCTTGTGGTCTTGCTATCTCTGTTTCTTCCTCTTAATGAACACTTCTACACAGTACATGTAGCATTTGAATATGAGATGTAGGCATACATCTGATGCAAAATGGTGTGGCTGACTACAAGTGAATCCCCATACCAGAAAGAACACGCAGACAGATTGGGCCAGGCAGTGCTCTCTTAAACGATAACTACCTGCTCTCTCAATGCCTCTGCATTAGGGATGGATACAGCATTCTATAGAAACATAGCGTATAAGGTATACCCTAAGAGAAGTATGTAACTCAGACATACTACATGAGATTAAGCCACACTATGTTTCACTAACCTAAACATCTTATGTTTTAACTACTAAGGCAACCTCAATTTGAATCTAACAGTAGGTTGGCAGTACTTCCTATGTGAATCATGCGTTCCTGTTTATATATGTAAGCACCAACTTTGCAATTAGGCAGACCCGAAATCTGACTCTGCTCTTCCACCTACCAGCTGTGTGGGTTTGGGCAAGTTGCTTAACCTCTGTGAGCCTAGGTTTTCATGTCTACAAAATGAGGTGAATGATAATATCTACTGTGAGATTAAAATGAGAAAATACATAGAAACATATATCCTATGACCACTCAGTTAACCTTAGCTATTTGATATTGTTTTAGACACCTGAAGTTGATTTTGAATGATTCATAAGAGGGATAAAATTCTCAGTAAATCCAGGAGTGGAAACTTCTCCTGCACACATTTGTTCTACTGACGGCAACCCCCACTCCACCTCCCACCTGGTGACATTTCTGCAGCTTCATGGCTACCTCAGATCAGTCCTTGTATTGATTCTCTGTGCTGGTGCATTTTCTCCTTTGAGGAATATTGTCCCAGATGGTTTATCTCCTATTTACTCTGGCAATTTCACTTTGCACAAGAGTAATGTGTACATCTCCATGAAGCCTCCATCCCATCTGAGAAGTCAGTATCAGGACAATAACAGGATTGAGGGGAGCCTTGGTGGGTAGGGTGGAGGGGCCTATGGCCACGAAGGAAAGGAACTGCACCTCCAAGTTTAGGACATTATTTGTAGCCTTGATTGGCAGGTAACATTCTGTCAGGCCCCACTGCTGGGGTAGAAAATGGGGACAAGATCTGCTGTCCTCCTGGTGGCTTCCCTGTTGAGAGATGAAATACGTAAAAGCAAGGTCACAGGAGGTACTTTCAGAAGGCTGGGAAGGAACTCAGGTCATCTCCAGGGGCTTCCCAGGGATTATCTACCAGGCTTGTCATGACCAAATAACCTGCCACTGCAACTATGACCACCTCCTTCTCAGGTCCCTAAGAATCACAGTGACTGGCCACCACCATGCCACCCATTCCTTGCTGCCAGCGGTTTCAGTTCTTTGGTCAAGCCAAGCTTTGCTAAGTGCCCTCTCTAAGCAGCAACAAAAATTTAGACAGGAGTCAGACTTCGCCTGTTGCTCCCCTAAGGAGGAACAAAAAGGAGACACCACTTTCCCCTCACGTGGCTGAACCCCACGCACATTTCCAGCTCTTTGGCGCTTGCATGGTCCCTCTGACTCCGTCCCAACTTCCCTGACCAGCATTTTCTTCTATCCATCCAGATTGTGGCCGCCATCCTCGCCATCGCTGGCATTGTGATGATGACCTATGCTGATGGCTTCCACAGCCACTCCGTCATCGGCATCGCACTGGTGGTGGCCTCAGCATCCATGTCTGCCCTCTACAAGGTACGCCCGGGGAGTGAACTTTCTCAGCTAGCTGGGCTCTCCTCAGCCAGCACAGCCAGCTTTAGATGGCTAGTCTTTTACTTTTCAAGAGCTTCTGATGATACCTGTGCTTCAGGACAGGCAGCTCTAGATAGCTGGAGTCAACTGTGCAACAGGCAGACAGAGACTTCAGTCAAGGGCAAGGGGGAGGTGTGCCACTGCTCTTGGCTTTGGCTCTCTGGGCCTTCCTATCTATAGCCACTTCGTTGCAGCACCTGGGATAAAATGAGTGGTGCCCATCCACACAGTCAGATTCCTGACATCATTGACGGCAGCGAACAAGCTCAGTGTTTGCTTAGATCATTTGCCACCCTATGGGGTGGGAAGACTTGAATATCTGGTGCAGCTTTGTCATGTAAATCTTTGCCCACACAGTTTTTGCAGCCACCACTGCTCGCTATGAATCCATATGCATTTCAAGTACTACCTTGAAGGCTAAATAAATAGAAGTACAACGGTTGTAATATGGGGATAATAAAGTGTTTTGATGAAATTTTGGGAACCATGGGAAAGCACTTGCCAACTTCAGGTCTAGAGGAAACAAATTTTTACTCCCACACTCAGGTCCCTTTCTCTGTGCACCTCCTACTTTATCAAGCCCCCTGGCTGCTCTCCCCCCTCGCTTCTCTTCTCCTCCTGTCTCCTTCTCCTAAGATCCATAGCAGAGAATGCGAATATTTTCAGGACTCCAAGTTGGAGAACTGACCTAGAAGATTCAACGAGAAATGAGATTTTAGTTTTGAGACTTATCAGCCCTTTGTGGATCCAGACAATAGGACTGATATAATTAAGTACTGTAGAGAGTCATAAGAAAAGGCATTTTTTTCCCAGCTCTGTGAGTACCATGTGTTCTGGGTTTGGGAAAATGAAATAACTCAGCCTTATCCTTCATCACCTCCCTGCCCTCACCTCCCACACAGGAAGACACACATGTCATTTTCTTTCTCTGAACACCTCTCACTGAGGAGATGTGATAATCTAGCACTACTCTGAGACTCTAGCAACTGTCCAAATGCAGGAAATATTAGAAGGCTACCTACACTTTGCTAGACTCAAATAGCTGTGGACTAATGAGAAGCAAAAAACAGGGAGAAACACAATCCACAATGAACACAATATTCTGATTCAGATTCCAGTCTCCAACTCCTCTACCACCTGCAACTTGTCCATGGGGACTCCTAGGTGAGAGGCTGAAAGCCATTTACTACTTCCTGAAAGCCTTCCTACTTACTGTGTTTTTCAGGAAATACGTGAGGGAGTTGGAAAATGGCTGAACAAGGAGAAAGCAGGAAAAGTAAGAGAGACAACAATGCAGAGACTCAAATTAGACCACAGCTCACTCAGCACAGGAGCTGCCCTGGGGCCATCTGCATCTCTCAGTTCAGCTTCTGGCCACTCCCATCACATTCACCCTCTCCTCCTGGCCTTCCAAGCCCCTGAAATGATGTGCAAAAAAAGAACAGGTGCAAGAAAATAAAAGATTGGTGCATTCCACTATAACCCATGCCATTTTTGGAATGGACATGGTGGGATGGAGCAGAGATGAGCAAAATCCCTCCACCCTTGATTTACAGAAAATAGCTTTGCAGCCAGAGCACTCTTTCTTGGGAGCAGTGGTGTTCAACCTGCTTATACAGGGTCGAGGATCCCTTCTAGGAGTCTCTGAGAGGATGCGTAATCATGGCAGCTGTTTTTGACTGATGTAGTGTCAGGAACACAACACAGACAAATCAAATCTACTATGAAAACCCATGACTTCCAAGGAAGCTTTCTGTATAGCTAAAGAGCAACCCTCCACTGCCATGTCGCTGGGATTTCAATATGTGAGCAAATGAGCACAGGCCAAGCCCCAAGGAATTCACCTGGAATCTGGTTTCCATCCTGCAGTGCAACCCCAGCGTTGTGGAGTGAACTCTGCTTTGCTTACATCATGTTGGGGTCTGAGGTGAGCCTTCACCCCGTCCTCCTCTGCTTTCTCCTACAGGTTTTGTTCAAGCTCCTCCTGGGCAGTGCTAAGTTTGGAGAAGCCGCCTTATTTTTGTCCATCTTGGGTGTGTTTAACATCCTCTTCATCACCTGCATTCCTATTATCCTCTACTTTACCAAAGTGGAATACTGGAGCTCTTTTGATGACATTCCATGGGGAAACCTTTGTGGATTTTCAGTTCTCTTATTGAGTAAGTGGTAACCACCTGTCCAGAATTCCCAGAAAGCAACCACCCACAGAGGACCCTCAGGAGACATGTTCCCTGAAGGCAGAAAACAGTGCTCATTGCTATTCTTTAGTTCTCACTGGTTTTTAAGATCTTTCTGTTTCACAAAGTAGTCTTTGAAATGATGACATTGGATTCGAATTCCAGAGCCAGAATCAACGTAGTAGTCACAGTGGTCACTGCTGCTCTGAATAATGAACTAATACCCCAGTGTGTTGCATGTTACCTACTAAGCACAGTACAGCAAGGAGCTGATAAATTAATACCTGCAGAGCTCTTAGAACATTGCCTGATAAATGTCAATATTCAATAAATACTATAGATTATCATTATTAATGTCATCATCATCGTCTCCATTACTTGATATAAGTCTAGAGCTAGGCAGGAATGCAACCAAGGACATGACTTACCTAGTTTCCATCTAAAAACACATATCCCAGCCAGGTACAGTGGCTCATGCCTGTAATCCCAGCACTTTGGGAGGCCAAGGTGGGAGGATCGCTTGAGCCCAGGAGTTCGAGACCAGCCTGAGAAACATGATGAGACCTCATCTCCATAAACATTTAAAAATTAGCCAGGTGCAGTGGTGTGCACCTGCAGTCCCAGCTACTCAGGAAGCTGAAGTGGGAGGATCACTTGAGCAGAGGGATTGAGGCTGCAGTGAGCTATGATTGCACCACTGTGCACTGCACTCCAGCCTGGGTGATAATGCAAGACCGTGCCTCAAAAAAAAAAAAAAAAAAAAAAAAAATTCCCAGAGCTCCTGTTCATGCAGTTATCCCAGAAGCATTGCCAGCAGCAGAGAAAAGCAAACTGGTAAGATGGTCCCAGTCACATTCTCAGTGGTTACCATTTCCAAACTTATTTCCCTTCTTCAAAACTCAGGGAACAGAGGGGCTGAGTACCCAGAGTGTCTGCTCCTGGTTCCAAGTCCCGGAGCCCCCAGAGGAACTCTGAGTTCACTGAATCAGAGTAGAGGGTCATTGTAACTCCTGTGACTCCAGCCTCATCAGCAAAACCTGGGTCAGATAAGCCAGCAGGGAGGTAAAGTACACAGCAGTCATGAATAACACTCGTTGTTTACATTCTTTATTTCAGCATTCAATATTGTATTAAATTTTGGAATCGCCGTTACATATCCCACTCTGATGTCTCTTGGAATCGTCCTCAGCGTACCTGTGAATGCAGGTAAACCTATGTGGCTTTCTATATCTGCACATAAGCACACACAGTCACCTACTCACACACACATACACACACTCATGCATACATACACACTCACACATACAGTCACACACACTCATGCATACACACACACACACACACACACACATACTCTCACATACATACTCACATATATTCTTGCTGTGCCTGCTATAGAATGCGTGTTTAACTGTCTGCCAAAAAAAAAGCATTTAGGTGAAATGTTGATATTAGTTATATATGCAATATTTTCTCCATAATGGGCTGATTTTCACATACCACTTCAAGACACAGAAAGTCTAAAGGCATCTTGATTCTAACTGGTATGGGGAGCAGAAATGAATCTCATCAGTATTATTAACAAATGTGGGAAATTATGTAGCAGAAACAAATGTAACTTTTGCAGGTAACTTTCTGGGGGAGAAAATGTGCTCAAGGCATGAGGTAGAAACATGCTGACAAGCTGTCAAGAAGGGTGAACGTGATTTTCCCCGACCTCCGGGAAGACAGGGAGAGAACGCCCTTTGCCCAGGAACTCGGGACTGCCCTTTGTTTTCCCCTGGGGACTCGTTGCCAAGGCACACAGTTGACAGCTCTTTCAGAAGCTTGTCTTCCCCTCCCCTCACCGCCTTCCTTTTCCTGGCTTGCATGGATAGGAATTTTGGATTTTCTTCCCAGAACCTCCTGGCCTCACACCTGACCTCCCTAGGCATCCTTCTCTCAGCCAGAAAAGGGCTGTGAATCTGTCCTCCCCAGAACACTCACTCCTTTGTCCCTGGCACAGCTTCCTCTAAAGCCATCTCCCAAATCCTGCCGCTTCCAGGCCATTAAAAGATTGCACCCCCCACCCCAAAGGAATGGCAAACCCTTATCCTGTTCAATGTGGTGGTGAATATGCCGCAGAAACCCAATTTCCCAAGCGTTTCCCCATGACTTGGTTTCCCACCACTCCCATTCTAAAGGCGCTGGACCTCTCTGCCCCACCATGGCCCAGACTCCCCTGGAAGGACTGCCTCACAGCGGTGGCAGTGTACCAGGCCTGGGGGAGGCGTCAGGAGACAGGGCTCAGGCCCAGCACCACCACAACCCACCTGGAGATCTGTGGTCCCAACTCATCTGCTCTCTGAGCCTTAGCTTGCCTCCCCTGCAAATGAAAAGTCATACCTACCGTTGCTACTTCGGTTGATGTGACAACCAGATGAAATAACCAGTGAGACAGCATTTCAAAATGCAGAAAGCACCTGAGCTCTTGGACAGATGGTAAAAAAGAAAAATGGTCCAGATGCTGCAGGCTTCTGAAAAATCACTTGTCACCATCCTCCCCCTACATTCTTTGCATCTTTAGTTTGTAGTCACACCGTGTTCCTGTCTCCAGAAGGCATGTTCCAGTTGTCTTATATAGAAACTTACTTTGAGCGTATAATATGGCCAGGTGTTTGAGAGATTAATTAAAATCATTTTTCATTACTTACCTGCAACATAAAAGGTTTAATGATGAGTCCAGAAAAGGAATCCCAGGCCACTCTTGATTAGAAGAGAGAAGCCGGGGAACCTGCTGCGTATCTCACTTGTCAAGGCAGAGCCATTGCACGGCTTTTGGGTTCTCCCTGACATCTGCTCAAGGGACTGGCTGGTTGGCTCTCCTTATCTGCTGAATTAACAGAATGTTTTACCAATATTAAAAATTAAAATACAGGCCAGGCACGGGAGCTCACACCTGTAATCCCAGCACTCTGGGAGGCCAAGGTGAGAGGATCAGTTGAGCCCAGGAGTTCTAGACCAGCCTGAGCAACATGACAAAACCCCCTTTCTACAAAAAAAAAAAAACCATAATAATAATAACAAAAATTAGCCGGGCGTGGTGGCACCTATAGTCCCAGCTACTCAGGAGGCTGGATGGGAGATTCGCTTGAGCCCAGGAGGTGGAGGTTGCGGTGAGCCCTGATTGCACCACTGCACTCCAGCTTGCATGACAGGGTTTGACCCTGTCTCAAAAAAAAAAAAAAAAAATACTGTTGACCCTTGAACAATGTAGAGATTGGGGGCACCAACCCCTGAATAGTTGAAAATCCACATACAACTTTCAGTTCCCCAAAAACTTAACTACTAATGGGGTACTGTTGACCAGAAGCCTTACTGATGAAAAGCAGTTGATTCACTTATATTGTGTGGGTTATTTGTATTATATATTGTACTCTTACAATAAAGCTAAAGAAAAGAAAATGTTATTAAGAAAATCGTAAGAAAGAGTAAATATATTTGCTACTCATTAAGTGGAAGTGGGCCATCATAAAGGTCTTCATCTTCACTGTCATCTTCACATTCAGTAGGCTGAGGAGGAGAAGGAAGAGGAGGGGTTGGTCTTGCTGTCTTGGTGTGGCAGAGGTGGAAGAAAATCCACATATAAGTGGATCCGTACAGTTCAAACCCCTGTTGTTCAAGGGTCAAATGTGTGTGTGTGTGTGTGTGTGTGTGTACTATCTATCTATCTATCTATCTATCTATCATCTCCTCAATTGCCCTTCATTCACTTTTTTTAATCACATAAATCAATGTTTGAACTACCAAGTCAGTTTTGGGAGGTGACATACAAGTGCAAGGCTTCATACCAGAGAGGTTTGATAAAGTTAAGGGTGATTTACTAGAGGTAACCCCAGCCCACCTGAAACAAAATCATACTGAGGAGAATCCTGTGGTCCAGGGAAGACCACAACACTGCCAGACAGAGGAGGACGCCCCCAGGCCCTGCCCACTCTCCAGGGACATGCCCCCAACCCTGCAGCTGAGTAACCTCCATGCTCTTGTCTCCCACAGTGATTGATCACTACACCAGTCAGATCGTCTTCAATGGGGTCCGGGTCATCGCCATCATCATCATCGGCCTGGGTTTTCTCCTCCTGCTCCTGCCAGAGGAGTGGGATGTCTGGTTGATCAAGCTGCTCACCCGACTCAAAGTGAGGAAGAAGGAGGAGCCTGCAGAGGGCGCTGCCGACCTGAGCTCAGGACCTCAGAGCAAGAACAGAAGAGCCCGCCCTTCCTTTGCCCGCTAACACCATTCCTCTAGAACTCGGTGGTAATGACTGGGAGGTCTATTCCTGCCGGGAGGAACCTCAGTTGGGTAAGGTGTACATACCTGTACAGTTTTGGTCATCTGCGGTAAGTTCTATGGTATTTATTGGCATGTCCAATTTGCTTGCACTTTTCCACATCAGACCTTCCACTTAAGGGTACCAATTTAATACAAAAGAGAAAAAAGAACCTCTCAGTGCTTTTCCAACGAATGTAAAGTGGGTTTAAAAGATCCCTGCGTAGATCGTTTTGGATGGCTGACGTTCTTGACAAGCCAGGGCAAGTGTTTTGAATCTTAGCAACTGAACATGACATTGTACACTGTGATTATTTTTCAGCTATGGTAGGTCATATTTTGTTTTATACCAGAGCTGTACTCTTAATTTTAAGGAATTTCAATGAACCAAAAGATAACTGTCAATTTATTTGGATGGATGGATGGAGGGATGGAAAGAGGGAGGGAAGGATGTCTGGGATGTGAAGAGGCAAGGCAGAAATGGATGATGAACATCAAAAACTGTCAGAGGACAGGTCTGTGCCAGGTACCAGGAAGGACAAGATAAGTCCAAGCCCCGGCTGGCCTGCTCTCACGTGTCTGTGTAAGATCATGCAAGAGAAATCACAGTGCCTTCTACAGAATTTTCGTCTTTACCTATGTGAAGCGAGGTGACGTGATACGTCACTGGCGCCGTCTTATAATTTAGATGTAAAAATCTTTAGAAACAAAACTCTCTATATATGTGTATGTCTGTGTACAAAAAATGACAGAGCTGATGGCCAGTGTATACAGAGTGTGGCCCGCGGTGTACAATACCCATATAAGGTACATTGTGCAGGAGGGGAATTGCTGGCTGCTTTTACTTCCTGACCAAGACTGAAAAATTATTTACTGAAATCTGTAAACCTTTTTATGAAACTTTTAAGCACCAGGCTGTTTACTTACACAATTTAGGTCTGCCAGAAAATTCTATCTGTGATAGATCTGTAAAGAGGGTCAGGGGTTAGAGTTTACTATTTTTGAAGTTTACATTGTTACATATGAAATGGAAACATTATTTTGAAACGTTGTCATAACCCAATGGTGCATTCTGTAACCATGGAGTCTTTTGTTTCCTGGGGGAAAGGGGCATTCATGACCTGAACTTTTTAGCAAATTATTATTCTCAGTTTCCATTACCTGTTTGGCCAAACAGATTAATAAAATATTTGAAAAAGAAGCGTTCAGTGCTGTCTCCGTGGCCATTCTGTTACTTTCCCACTGCACCAGTCCTGAAGCAGTCCTCACCACATTCTGGCTTTTCCTCAACTGCACTTGCCCCCAGGAACCTGCAAGGTGGGTAAGCCAGCCCGTCTGTCTCAAGGGAAGGAGACTGTAATATCGATAGAATTGACTTTTGCAAAAGTGAAATGCGGAAGCATCCCCAAAGCCTCACAGAAGCTCTAAGTCCTGGGGCAGCCTCTCCCTCCCCTCCTTCTCCCTGTTCCTCTCCCTCTCCCTCAAGGTACCTGCCCTCGGCTCAGCCCTGCCTGTGGCTTCCTTCTCACTTTTTCTTCCGAACGGGATCCGCAGCTCAGTTTACACTGGTCTCTAAGTGCCACCCAGAGCGGCAGCCCCAGTACATAAATCTACCCAGTCTTCCAGCTCAGCCCCCACAGCCGCCTGCCTGCCTTGGGCACCCTAACTTAATGCTGGCTTTTTGGATAATTTGATTGATCCACTTCAGTAACATTATGCCGCTGTTCCAAGCAGCTGCTATGCCAGGGGCTATGAGAGGCAGTGGGTCTCATTCTAGGGCCACAGAGGGCCAAGTACTCTAGGAAGGGGTGTGAGCCAAGGGGAAAAGAGAGCCTTTTTAGTACACCTCATCCCATCACCCACACCTAGAGCGTCTACACTCCATGCACCACACGTGCCACTTGACACATGGGCTCTAAACCTGGAGAATCTCGTTATCCAGAGCAGAGAGCTCCCCTACCCCGTGTGTCCAAGCATGTCTGGGAGGGGGCAGCTGGGGCAGCAGGATGCTGGGCTAGTTACCTCCACTACCCTGTTGAGGCTCCAAATCCCAGGGAGACAAACAGATATTTCCTTTGTAAGCCAGGACATGAAAAAGTGGGGAAGCCCTGCCTTAGGGTAGATTTGTCTTATTCTCCCATTGGGCAAAAATGACCGTGAAAACCCAAAAGAGTTGAGACCATGGACTCAAAGCGATGTGTGCACACCCACTTTCATGGCAACACTATCCACAACCAAAAGGTGGAAGCGACCCAAGTGCCCACTGACAGATGAATGGATGAAGAAAATGGGGCATAGCCATACAGTGGAATATTATTCCACTTTAAAAAGAAAGAAAATCTGAGCCAGGTGTAGTGGCTCACACCCGTAATCCCAGCACTTTGGGAGGTGGAGGCAGGAGGGTCCCTTGAAGCCAAGTGTTCAAGACAAGCATGAGCAACATAGTGAGTCCCTCTCTTTACAAAAATAAAAATTCAAAAATTAGCTGTGCATGGTGGTGCATGCCTGTACCCTTGGTTATTCGGGAGGCAAGAGGATCCTTTGAGCCCAAGCCTTCAAGGCTGCAATGAGCTATGATCACACCACTGCACTCCAGCCTGGGCAACAAGGCAAGACCCTGTCTCAAAAAAAGAAGAAGAGAAGAAGAAGAAGGAGAAGGAAGGAGAAGAAGGAGAAGAGGAAGAGGAGGAAGAGGAGAAAGAGAAGGAGGAGGAAGGAGGAAGGGGGAGGGGAGGAAATTCTGATACATGCTACAATATGTTGAATCTTGAAGACATTCTACTGGGTGAGATAAGCCAGTCACAAAAGGACAAATGCTGTCTGATTCCACTTATATGAGTTTCCTGGAGACATAAGTAGAATGCTGGTTGCCAGTGGCTGGGAAGAGGGGAAATGGAGAGTTATTGTTTAGTGGGCATATAGTTTCAGTTTGCAAAGATGAAAAAAACCTGGTAGCGATTGTTGAACAATGTGAACGTACTTCATGCCACAGAACTGTACGCTTAAAAATAGTTTAAATGGTAAATTTTATGGCACGCGCATTTTATCGAAATTTTTAAAGGGACTATGAAGGGTAACGTGTATGAAATAAAATGGTTAGAACTCTCTTGCGGTCCTTTCGATACATTCTAAACCTGAGTTGGGGTGGGGGTAGGGGTGGGTTGAGAGATTTCTTTCCAGAAAGAAAACAGCCACAACCACAACACCTCCACTCCCCACCGCGCCAGAAGGTTGCCAGCACGGGGATGCGCTGCGGCAATCCTAGGAGGGACCTAAAAGCAGAAAATCCTAGAAAAGAGTTCCTGCGGATGCAACAGCGGGGCGGCTCAGAGATGCAGGCTCCGTTCCTGCTCAGCTGGGGAATTGTCTGCCCTCTAGAGGCGGGTCTGGGTAGCAATTAAAGAATGTTTCTCTTTGGGCACCTTTAAAGAGGAAAAGTGAAGCCAAGACGGAGGGTACAAGAGAGGAGACCAGGACTTCCGTCTGCTGCTGATGAAAGAGGCAAAAAGCTCTGGGAAGTCTCTGCTCTCTCCTTTCTTTCAGAATGTGATCGTTTGGAGCCAGAGGGCATGAAGTGACCTGCTGGCCGCCTTGCCACACCAAGTCAGAGCCGTCCCTAAGAACCCACACCTGCCGTACAGACCCTGAGCTCCTGCTCCTCTTGGGCCTTCAAGGATAAAGAGAGTTAGGCAGGAGAAATTCATGGCCAGAGACTTACCACCCCATAGAACAGATGTGTTTCTAAATCTAGCCAAGGTTGCATAACATGGAATTCTTTATCTTCAATTTTGAAAACAAATGGTTTGTCCTAAAATTAGAATGTGGTGGTGGTTGCACCATTCTGTGAATATACTAAAACTCAATACACTGTATAATTAGATGAGTGAATTTTATGATGTGTGAATTATATCTCAATAAAGCAGTTTAATAAATAAATGGTTGCCCCACAAGCTGATTTTTTTTTTTTTAAGAGATAGGTTCTCACTGTCGCCCAGGCTGGAGTGCAGTGGCACTATCTCGGCTTGCTGCAGCCTCAACCTCCTGGGCTCAGGCAATCTGCCTGCCTCAGCCTCCCAAGTAGCTGGAACCATAGGCATGTGCCACCACACCTGGCTAATTTTTTAAATTTTTTTAGAGACAAGGTCTTGCTATGTCGCCCAGGCTGGTCTCAAACTCCTGCACTCAAGTGATCTTCCTCCTTGGCCTCCCAAAGCTCTGGGATCACAGGTGTGAGCCACCCAGCCCAACCTCCACAAAATGATTTAAAATTTCTTTATGGAAATCTCATAAGCAGAGAGGACATTTGTTGGGTTGTTTGTGTTCTTGACTGCCCAGCGCCTGATCCCTGTTTGAAATAGCACCTTGCTCTTGCTGTGGAAGCTGAAGGGAACAGAATCTCCATTTCGGATCCTCCCGCAGCACAGGAGAGGCAAGGAGGGTGTGAACTGTACTTGGCTCTGAAGCAAGATGCCAGACCCCCAAAGAACAGCCGAGAAGGTGATGCTGACTGGCCAGCTCCTGAGGGCCCCGCGGGGCCTCTGGCCTCTTCCCACCATAAAGGTCCATGGTTCCTGCCCTTTTGCAAACAAATCCTTTGGACTCACAAAGTCCCAACAGGCCTTCCAATCAATTCTCTTTTGTCGAAGACAGCAGGACACCATTTCTGTCGATTGAGTCCAAGAACTCTGAACAACATATGTGAGAGAACTGGGATGTTCAAAGAAAAGCTGAGCATTTGTTTATTTGAGGTTTGTTTGTGTGTTTTAACTTTCTGGTACACTTCTTGAAACTGGGCTTATTATGGTCTAGCAGGACTCCTAGGTCAAACTGCTTTAAAGAATGGATAAGAATAGCTTATAAGAAATGCATCAATGATATATACATAAGGAGAGCTTAAAAGTTCCTCACTGCTCTTAAAATATTTTAAAATAATTTTTTAAAAAATAATATTGTCTCATCCATATATTTTTGTGCACTCAGCATTGCCAAATTCTTGAGAACATCTTTTTCTTAAGTTAAAATAGTGGTAAACCAGCTGGTAAATTTCCTCCAAATTATCAAAAACTTTGGAGTTACTAGAATTATAGGAAATGAGATTTAATGTAAAGACAACTTAATGTGTTAAAAGTTTTAGCTCAAGCCTTGTTTTCTCTCTCTTACTGAAAAAGGTACATGCTTCCTGTAGAATATTGAGAAATACCTATAAACACACAATCTAGTAGTTGTCATTGTAACTGCAGGAGGGGTAGCAGTAGCCTGTGAGGATATGACAGGGGGGCGATCCCTCTGAGAAGGCCTTGAAGGGGCTCTCAGGCATGCTGTCTGGGAGAGAGGTAAGGGCAGGGAATGCCCGTGGGAAGCTAAGTGTACACACCTGCTTAGCTCTACACCTGCTCTTCTATCCCCACAGAAAAGACACTAAGGAGAGGCTCTTGCCAGAAGAAAAACATTAGAGGAAATTACAAACCTCCAGAAGGAAATTCCAGGAATCCCCGGAGTTTATTTCTTATTGGGAATAGAAGAGCATTTGGCCACCTAAGCCTTTTAATTTGTTCAGAATTTGTGGTATGCATGTCATAGGGGGATCTCAGAGGCTAGGGAGAGACAGCCACTGGAACCGCTGTTTCTAAGACCCTCTTCCTACCCGCCCACGGAAGTGGGAATGGGGATGGAAGGCCGCACCGGGGAACACTGGCTGAGACATGACTCAGGAACCCACGCTCCTCCTCCCTGCAGCTCTCCCATCCTCAACGTGCAGCTTTGCAGTGGCGAGCCAGAGAAGCAAGACGAGGAGGTGGCTCACATTACTGCTGCTCAGACTGGGAAGTGTTTGAACCCTGAGGGTTAGTTTAAACTTCCAGGCCAGCCTCCACACAGCAAGAGTGGGACCATATGGGGATTTAAAAAAGAAATCCAGCCGGGCGCAGTGGCTCACACCTATAATCCCAGAACTTTGGGAGGCCGAGGCAGGTGGATCATTTGAGGCTAGGAGTTCGAGACCAGCCTGGCCAACATGATGAAACTACGTCTCTACTAAAAATACAAAAATTAGCCAGGTATGGTGGTGGATGCCTGTAATCCCAGCTACTCGGGAGGCTGAGATGGGAGAATCACTTGAACCCGGGAGGCAGAGGTTGCAGTGAGCCGAGATCATGCCACTGCACTCCAGTCTGGGTGACAGAGTGAGACCCTGTCTCAAAAAAAATAAAACAAAGTAAAAAAAGAAACCCAGCTGGATGCAGTGGCTCACGCCTGTAATCCCAACAATTTGGGAGGCAGAGGTGGGTGGATCACTTGAGCTCAAGAGTTCAAGACCAGCCTGGGCAGCATGGCGAAACCCCTTCTCAATCAATCAATCAATCAATCAATCAATCAATAGAAGAAAACCTATCCGTGCATCACAGTGGTGCTCTTTTTAAAATTTACACCTGTTTATCAAGGATTAGAATATAACTTTTTAAACTAATTTTATTTTGTCCTCAGACCACTCTCTTTTGGCACCTTCATTGATGGGAACTGTAAACCCTATCACACCAACTAGATATAGCTATTCCCCCAGTGCTCCTGCTCTCCCTCTGCTATCTGCTTTCATTCACACAGTGAGAAATTGAATTTCCGGCATGTCTTCCTTGTGGGGAGGCTGGGAGTCTAGCACCTTTTTAGGATTTTGCAATTATGTGTGCAGTGTCGGTAGCTTGCTGTATGGTCCTGTCCCGTATGTTGAATTTCCTCAAAGATACCATGTGTGAGTATGTGTGTGCGTTTGCCACATTTACTGTGTTGTTTTTGATTAGTATCTCTTTCCCACCAATTAGACTATTGCTGTTTGTTTAAAAAAATAATCCCTGTAAACTAATCACCATATAATAATCACTACCTCTTTTAAATGATATCATTTAGAACTAGACATATAATCATCAAGGTGCAATCTGGTGACTTTCTTCATTCCCCTATTGCAAGAGTTACCTCTTCCTTTTTTTTTTTTTTTTTTTGAGACGGAGTCTTGCTCTGTCACCCAGGCTGGAGTGCAGTGGCACGATCTCGGCTCACTGCAAGCTCTGCCTCCTGGGTTCACGCCATGCTCCTGCCTCAGCCTCCAGAGTAGCTGGGACTACAGGCACCCGGACCACACCTGGCTAATTTTTTGTATTTTTAGTAGAGACAGGGTTTCACCATGTTAGCCAGGATGGTCTTGATCTCCTGACCTCGTGATCCGCCCGCCTCGGCCTCCCAAAGTGCTGGGATTACAGGCATGAGCCACCACGCCCGGCCAAGAGTTACCTCTTAGGGTGACCCTGGTGTTTTTCTCCAAAGCTTAATTTAAAAAATTCAAATCTTACCACTAGCACCACTTTAAAGTCCAAAGTACATTTGGACATTTAACTGCCCCCCCCTAGATTTGACTCCCCTAAAGCCATTATTGCATCACAGGTTTTATGGGTTACTTTTATCTAAATTTTATCTCAATTTTCGGATAGCATTTAATTTCCTTTTTAGCTGAGAGAAAGTGCTTTCACACAGCCAGACAAAGTCCCGTCAGCTCCCCATGGACCCAATGACTCACCTCTCATCCTCTGCAGCGTTGACTGTGGGTCACGCACACTTGTCCATATTTCTAAATCCTAGGTCGACAAATAATGTACTCAGCCACCCTCACTCCCTGAACAATCAGAAATGGAGGTCTGGCCAGGCACATGGCTCATGCCTGTAATCCCAACACTTTGGGAGGCCAAGGAAGGTCCAGGAGATTGAGGCTGCAGTGAGCTAAGATTGTGCCACTGCACTCTAGCCTGGCAACAGAGTGAAACTCTGAGAAAGAAAGAGAAAGAGAACAGTGCATAGTATTTTCATTTAGAATGAATTTTCAACACCAAAAATATATCATTTGATCTCACACCTGTGAATTCAGCACACACTGATGCCCACTTTATCATCTATGTGTTTCTAGAAGTCAGTCTCTTTTCCTTAGTTGATAATCTTTGTTTTCAATTTCTTAAAAATAGAAATCTCTCCAGATTCAGGTGCAGTGGTATGACAGAACAGTGCAATGGTTAATAAAATGAAATTTGCAAGCAGATAGAACTGGATTCAAAGCCCAGCTCTACCATTTATAGTTTTATCTCCTTGGTCAAGTCACTTGACATCTCTGAGTCTCAGTTTTCTCACCTGTAATATGAGGCTAATGATCAACTCTGCCTTACGAGGTTGTCAAAGTAAAACCAAGTAATACATATAGAAGCTTAGCACAATCCCTAGACATAAGTAGTTTCTCAATCAGTGATAGCATTTACATCATCATCACCAGCATCATCATCACGGCAGGGCTGCCAAGCTTGAGCAAGAGTGCGTCAGCCAGGGTTGTGGCTGTATTTCCCTGGTTCTCATTCTACAATATCTCTCCCACTATCCCTGTTTTCCCCTCTCCCAGTCTCTCCTTTGTCTACTCCCATCACATGGGGGTGCCCATCCCTTTCCATCCAAGGCCACATTCACCCTCATTTTCATGCAGTTTTGTGTCTTTAATTTTTACTTCTTTGAAAATCACTTTCAAATCTTCTCTGCCAAACTTCAAATCTGAGTTTTTCACTATCTTCTAGACATTTCTCCCAATGTATCCTAGCAACCCCTCCATCTTAACATGTCCAAAACTAAACACACAATTATCTCACTCAAAAACCTATTCCTCCTTCTTAACCTATTGATGTGAATTGGCATCATGATTATCTTCTTTTCCCAAGCATAAAATCTTAATACTGGTCTTTAACTTCTTCCTCACTCCTACACTAGCAATCACTGTGCCATACGCTCCAAGGCAGTTTCATTATAACTGCAAAGCATCTGTAGAAGCCTCTCCTCCACCACCACCCTACTTTATACCCCAGGACACACCACCTAGGGCATAGTCAGTCTCCTGATCATTCTCTACACCCTGTTGAGCTGGGATTGCTTCACTTTCTTATGCAAAGATCTTGAGTAGCTTCCTGTACTTTATTAAATAAACCTTCATTCCCTACCCTGGACTCAAGGCCCTCCATAATTTGGCAGTTGGTGACTTTTCCAACTCGTGTCACTGCAACTACCACTGTCTCCTGCCATCCAACCACATAGGACTGTTCACTATTTCTCTAATATATCCTCTCCTCTCTTGTCCTGGTAACATGGTTCATTCCACATGGGATCCTTCCTCCCCTTCCCTCTCTTTCTGCCTAACCAAACCCTACATGTCCTGAAATATCTACTGTACATGTTTCCTCCTTAATGAAAGCTTCCTCATTCTCCCCACAAGAATTAATATTTCTACTTGGTGACACTCCCCACTGCCACAATTTCTCTGTCTCTTCTGCCTTACACTAGAGTGAAGACTTACCTCCCCTTCTAGATGTAAATATCCTTGAAAGGAGAAGAAAATCTTGCTTTGTGCTTCTTATTCTATTTCCCTAGGCACACAGCAGAATCCCATACAAACAGTAAAATATAAATATTTATTGACTTTTTTAAACTTTCAAAATAATTAAACATAATTTGTACAGAGTTGTAGTCCTGTCAATGCTCCCTGACAGTGAAAAGTGAGCTGCTTAGGTATCAGCCATGGCCCATCATCAACCATCATAGAATCCTCCCAGGATCCTGTCAAATCATTATTCAGGTTACCTATCTCATCCAAAATGATCCCAGTATTTTGCCCCAAAATACTAAGATTCATGAAAGTGTTATCAAACAGCCAAGAATAGAGATTGTCCTTTTTAATGTGAACTCTGTATCCTCAGACTTCCAGAAACCAGGCCAAGAATAGAGATGGTCCTATTTAATGCGAGCTCTGTATCCTCAGACTTCCAGAAACCAGGCCAAGAATAGAGATGGTCCTATTTAATGTGAGCTCTGTATCCTCAGACTTCCAGAAACCAGCACATGGGTTCAGTTTCCCCATTTTCTATGGAAATCCTTGTCACACCTGTTGTCTATGTTGAATATTGCGAGGGGCCTGTTTGGTGTTTGAGTTTGCACTAGGGGCCCCGGAAAGACTGAATCTAAAGTGGTCCTTCCTGGATGGGCACGGTGGCTCACGCCTGTAATCCCAGCACTTTGGGAGGCCAAGGCGGGTGGATCACTTGAGTCCAGGAGTTCAGACCAGCCTGGGCAACATGGTGAAACCCTGTCTCTACAAAAAATACAAAAATTAGGTGGGTGTGGTGGTGTGGCCTGTGGTCCCAGCTATTCAAAAGGCTAAGATGGGAGGATCACTGGAGTCCAGGAGGTGGAAGTTGCAGTAACCTGAGATTGTACCACTGCACTCCAGTCTGGGTGACAGAGTGAGACCCTATCTCAAAAAAAAAAAAAAAAAAAAGTCCTTCGTGAAATAGAGGGATATTTCTTGGCCCCTGATGTAACCCAAAACTCAGATTCTGGGAAAGGCCTTTGTTGTTAAATTTCCTTCAATGTCTCTGAGTCATTTCAATTATTTCCCCAACAAAGACACCAAAGCTCTATCCAAAAAAAAAAAAAATCCCTGCACAACCCAAGCTCTGACTCCTAAACTGTCTGTGCACAAGCCTTTAGGGCAAGTCTATTGAGAGCTAAAAGCCCTCTGCTTTGGATTCAATGTTGAGTCTTGGCAAAATCTTTATTAGCCATCCTAGGCCAAGGCAGCTTCAACCACTCCTGCCCTGAGTATCTCTAATTTTCCTCCCCTAGTTCTTGATCCACCACATGAAATAAATTTTCTTGAACATTAAGCATTTGCAAGTATAAAACAAAGAACACTTTAAATTGGAAATTTAAAATTCAAAAGTGAAACAGACAAAAAAGTGGAGCAATGTGTATAAGAGTTCACCAAACTCAGGAAATAAATTGAAGAAAAAACAAGATCATCTCAGAAATGTGGACTTTGTAAAGTACCTAGGGATAACTGATTTGACTGAAATTATAGAAATTTAAGTAGAAGAATGAGAAAAATCAAGAGAATTAAAATAAATAGATAAAAAGGAGCAAAAAGAAAAAAAAGTCTTTAGCTGTTTAACTTTAGCAAAGAAAATCCAACATTTTCAACAGATAAATCTTTGAAGTCCCCTACAAGGAAAACAAAGCAATGGAGCATCGTATTTAAATTAGTAATCCCAAAAAAATGTGTGAAAAAAAGAAGGCCTGAGTCTATCTAGAAAAGATTGAAAATATGACTGAGAAAACTGAACCAGAATGGTCAACCCCAAAATATACTCCTAGTAAAACCATTAGATTTTAAGAAATGGGAAAAATTTTCTCTCAGACTCCATCAAAGATCAAACCACTTAAAAAGTTTTTTTAAAAAAAGAAAAAAATCAGGTTGGCATTTGCTAGCCCAATAACAACATAAAAAGCAAGATAGCAGTGGAGAAATAGTTCCTAAAACTCAAGAGAAGAAAAGGTTGAGGCAAGGATGTTGTTTATGTCCTGCCAACTGTCCTAGAAGTATCATGCTATCGGGGAGGAGTCACAAATTTTTTTCTGTAAAGGACCAGAGAGTAAATATTTTAGGCTTTGCAAACCATGTGGCTTCTGTCACAATTATTCAACTCTGTTGTTGTAGTGCGAAAGTCACCAAAGACAACTACATAAATGGAGGAGAGTAGCTATGTTCCAATTATTAAACTTATTTATTAAAAACTTCTAGTAGGCCACAGTTGGCCCATGGGACAAGGTTTGTTGACACTGTGTGTAGACTGTTGGGCTTGGCAATTGTATACCTTATGCATGCAAAGAATAAAAATTGGATTGTTCCACGAAAGCTACTTCTATCACTTATAGTGCTGCTTAAGCCATCCTGAAGGCTGGATGTAGATTATGGCTGACTGGTTTACCTACATTCACACATTATCATGAACTATTTAAAAATGAATAATCACAAATAGAATACAACATACCATGTCTATACTCAACTTTCTGGCTTTGAGCACTTGTGGCTCTTCTGCTCAGCCATCCTGCCTGCACCCCCACCCCTACTTGCACCATTTGGTCTGCACCCCTAGAGTGCAACACTCACTCTTCACCACTCAGAAAGGTCAGGTCCTTCCAGAGCTTTGGGGTTCTCAGACAGCAGAATAAAGGCCTTGGACACTCACCCATCCACTGCTGTAAGCCGAGATGCTCACCAAGATTGACATGTTTATTCAATGTTTATTTGGCCCTTTTCTTGTGTTAAGCATAATGCTAGAAGTGAAAATTTAAAAATCACAGAATACGGCTTTCAAGAAGCATGCACTGGACTGACATCTGCAAAATGGTGAATTAGGCATTTCATTCCTCAAAAGAAACGTAGAAAAACAAGAAGGAACTGCTGGCACCAACTTTGTCAGAACTCTGGAAAACAGTCAAAAGTTTTCAGCAACCAAGTGAGCACTGAATAAAGAAAAAGGCATTTCAAAATGGCAGGAAAGTTTTATGACAATTTTACTTACCCTTTTCCAATGCCCTCCCCAGCATAGCAGTACTTAAAGGAGCAGCATCCTTTGTTCCTAGAGAGAAACCCTGGTCCCTGACTCCAGAGAGAGCAGAGTAGACCTTATTCGCTAATTATTGTATATATCCATTTTAACTTGCCTGGGGACTATGTAAAGGAATGATGGAAGGCACTCATCTCTGTTTTGCTTAACTGAGAACTCAGGCTAAAAGAGTGATAAACATTACCGAAAACACTGAAGAATGAACTAACAACCTGGGACAAAAAATTATAGTTGAAACATACATCTGACTGTATGGAACAAAAGATTAGAGATTAAACATATATCACATTGCCTAAAGCAAAAGCTGGGCTAAGTTTTGCTGTGAATGGAGAATATTCAAAAGCAGCCATGTATACTAGGGAATTTAGAAAGCCATGTACAAGCCTACAACAGAACACATGCTCATAAAAGCCCTATACTTTAACATTGGGTCTTCTCACTAAGACCCTAAACTTTAACCTGGGGCTGAGCTCTGAGCTCAGTGCAAGCTTAGCTAAATGTTGAAGGATGGCACTGGCACAGATCCGATCTGCAAAGACTATAAGAGGTATTGTTCTCTCTCTTGCTTTTTGAATGTTTATTTGTTGTTTTTGTGTTTAGCTGTCAAAATTTTTTTTAAATGGATCCAAAAAAATCTCTGTCAAAAAACTAGCTGAACACAAGCTAAGGAATAGAGACTTCAGTGACCACACATGACAAGGAATACAGTGTTTGCAATAGTATTTTGGGAAAGTCACTGGATAAATAGACTACTACAGCTTTCAACAATCAAAAACAAACAAACAGAGGAAAAACACAGAAAACCCTGGGGAAGGGAGACAGTCTGATTTCTGGAGTTACACATTATGATAGACAAATGTCCACTTTTTGAAAAAAAAATCACAAGAACAAGAAAAGTATGACCAATTCAAAAGAAACAAAATAAATCAACAGAAACTGTCCTCAAGAAACTCTGAACATCCTACTTACTAAATAAAAACTTCAGAACAACTGTGTTAAGGATGCTCAATGAGCTAAAGGAAAACTAAGTCAGTAAAAGAAAACTAAGTCAGAAAATTAAGTCAGTAACACTGTGTATGAACAAAATGTGAATATCAATAAAAAGATGTAAATTATAAAGAGGAAAGAACTGAAATTCTGAAGCTGAAAAGTATAATAACTAAAAAGAAAATTTTACTAGAGGAGTTCAGCAGCAGATTTAAGCAGAGGCATCAGCAAACATGAAGATATGACAATTGAATTGTCAAGTTTGAGGAGCAGAAAGAAAAAAGAATAAAGAAAAATTAACAGAGTCTAAGGGACCTGTGGGACGCCATCAAGTAGACAAAAATACACATAATGGGAATCAAAAGAAAAAGAGATAGCGGCAGGTATAAATATTGTTTAAAGAAATTATGACTGAAAACTCCCCAAATTTGAAGACAAGAATCTAAAATCCAAAGCAGTTAATGAACTTCAAGTACAATAAACTTAAAGAGACCCACACTGACAAACATTATAATCAGCTGTCAAGAGCAAATGATAAAGAGAATCTTGAAAGAGACAAGAGAGAAATGACATGTCACATACAAAGAATTCTCAATAACATAACAGCTGATTTCTCATCAGAAACAGCGGAGGCTAGAAGACAGTGGGCTGACAAAAATCAAAAATTCCTCCCTTAAAATGAGGGAGAAATTAAGACATTCCTAGCTAAACAAATGCTGAGATAGTTTATTACCTGTACACCTGCCCTGCGAGAAATGCTAAATGGAGTTCTTCAGGTTGAAATGGAAACATGTTAGACAATAACTTTATGAAGAAATAAAGATCTCTGATAAGGATAAATACATAGGTAAACATAAAAGCAAATATTGTATTTTTGGCTTGTAACTTCACTTTCTATTTTCTACATAATTTGAAAGACAAATAAAAATTATAAATTTATGCTATTGGACACACAATGTGTAAAGATATAAGTTGAGACCAAAAAAATAAAATAAAATATAGAGGAGGATACCCTGGTGGTCTATTGGTTAGGGAAGAAAAGGAAAAAAAGAAAAAAGTAAGAAAGAGGGGGAAGGTGGAACTATACAGAAGGAGAGTTTGAGTATGCTATCTGAAGTTAAGCTGATATCAAATCAAAATATATTTTTATAAATTTATGATGTTAAGTGTAATATCCATGGTAAACACAAAGAAAATATAGAATATGTACAAAAGAAAATAAGGGAATAAAAATGGATTACTATAAAAAATCAACCCAATAAAATAGAATTCAGTGCTGAAAGAACTAAAACAGCAAACAAAAAGGTGGAAGACATACAGAAAACAACAAAATGGCAGAAACAAGTGCTTCCTCTTTTTTTTCCTTTTTTTTTTTTTTTTGAGACAGAGTCTCACTCTGTCAGCCAGGCTGAAGTGGAGTGGCACTATCTCTGCTCACTGCAACCTCCACCTCCCAGGTTCAAGCGATTCTTGTGCCTTAGCCTCCCAAGTAGCTGGGACTACAGGCACCTGCCACCAATGCCAGGCTAATTTTTGTAATTTAGGGTAGAGATGGAGTTTTGCCATATTGCTCTGGCTGGTATCGAACTCCCAAGCTCAAGTGATCCGCCCACCTTGGCCTCTCAAAGTGCTGGGATTACAGGCATGAGCCACCACACCCAGCCAGAAACAAGTACTTCCTAATGAGTAATTACTTTAAATGTAAATGGATTAAGCTCTCCAAAAAAGAAAAAAGAGGCAAATTCACAGAATGAATTTTTTGATTAAAAAAACCTGTGATCCATCTATCTGCCTACAAGAGACTCACTTTAGATCACCAAACACAAATAGATTGAAAGTGAAAAAAATGGGAAAAAATATTCCATACAAAGAGTCAAAAGAAAGCTAGGGTGGCTATACTATCAGACAAAATAGTCTTTTAAGTAAAAAAATGTTAGAAGAGACAAAGAAGGACAATACATATTGATAGAAAGGTTAATTCATCAAGAAAGTATAACAATTATAAAGATATACACATCAAACAATATGTCCCCGAAAACATTTGAAGCAAATATTCATGGAATTGAAGAAATATATACATACAAGAATACTACAATAATAGTAGTAGACTTCAATACATCATCTTCAATGATACATAGAACATCTACGCAGAAGATCAATAAAAAAATAGAAGACTTGAACAACACTATTAACCAACTAGACCTAACAAACATATTTAAAACATTCCACCCAACAATAGCAGAATACACATTATTCTAACATGCTTGTGAAACACTCTCCAGGGTAGACCATATAGTAGGCCACAAAACAAGGTTCAATAAATTTTAAAAGATTGAAATTATCCAAACTATTCTTTCCAACCACAATGGAATGAAACTAGAAATCAATAACAGAAGGAAAACTGGAAAATTCACAAATTTGTAGAAATTAAACAACACACATTTAAACAACCAATGAGTCAAAGAAAAAAATACAATTGAAATTAGAGAATTACTGATTCAATAGTAAGAATTACTAATTCAGAAAATCTTCAAAGTACAAGATCAAGACACAAAAATAAATTATATTTTCATACACCTTCAGTGAACAATCCAAACTGGAAATTGAGAAGGCAATTCCATTTACAATAGCCATCTGAAAGAATAAAATACCTAGGAATAAATTTAACCAAGGTAGTGAAGGACTTGCACACTGAAAACTACAAAACATTGCTGAAAGAAATCACAGGAGAACTAAATAAATAGAAAGATGTCCAATGTTTATGCTTAGGAAGACTTAATATTGTTAAGATGCCAGCATTATGCAATGCAATCTACAGATTCAATTGAATCCGTAGTAAAATGTCAACAGCCTTTTCTGTAACAGTGGAAAAGCTGATCCTCAAATTCACATTGCACTACAAGAGGCCCAAATAATAAAAACAATCTTGAAAAACAAGAACAAAGCAAAAGGATTCACAATTTCAGATTTGAAAGTTTAATACAAAGCTATAGTAATCAAAACAGTGTGGTACTGGCATGCAGATAAACAGATAAACCAATGGAATACAATTGAGAGCCAGAAATAAGCCTATACAACTATGGTTGATTCATTTTTGGTAAGGGTGCCAAGCCCACTCAATGGCAAAAAAGCAGTCTCTCGAACAAATCGTATTAGGACAACTGCATTTTCATATGCATTAAGGAAGGCAGTTCAAACCCTACCTTATGCCATATAAAAAATTTAATTCAAAATAGCTCAAGAAAAAACCCTACACATGTGAACAAAAACCTTAAAACTCTTAGAAGAAAGAAGTAAATCTTCATGACCTTCGATTTGGCAATGGAATCTCAGATGATGTCAATAACATGAGCAACAAAAGAAAAAATAGATAAGCTGGATTTTATCAAAATTTAAAACATTTGTGCATCAAAAGATATGATCAAGAAAATAAAAATACATCTTAGAGAATGACAGAAAATATTTTCAAATCATATGTTTGGTAAGAGCTTAGTATCCAGAATATGTAAAGAGCTCTTAAAACTCAACAACATAAAGACAAACAGCTCAATTCAAAAACAAGCAAAGAACTTGAATAGACATTTTCTAATGAAGAGGTATAAATGGTAAATAAGCATAGGAGAAGAGGGCTCAACATCCTCAGTCATTAGGGAAATGAAAATCAGAAAGAAATACCAATTTATATTTACTAGGATGACTATAATAACCATCTTTCAAAAATAGAAAATAACAAATATGGGTGAGGATATGAAAAAATTGGAACACTTGTAAATTGCTGATGGGGATGTAACATGGTGCAGCCACTGTGGAAAAGCTCTGAACTTTGTCAAAAAGCTAAACACCAAATTACAATATGACCTAGCAATTCCACTCCTAAATGTATACCCAGAAGAACTGAAAACAGGGATTCAAACAGATTCTTGTACACCAATTTCATTGAAGCATTATTCACAATAGCCAAAAAGTAGGAACAATCTCAGTGTTCATCAACAGAAGAATGAATAAATCAAATGTGATATATCCACACAATGGAATATTATTCAACTATAAAAAGGGATGAAGTTCTAATACATACTACAACACGATGCATCTTGAAAACATCATGCTAGGTGACATATTGTCTGATTCCACTTATGGAAGTAACTAGAATGTGAGATACCCCTGGACTTTCTGTCATAATGACTGAAAGGAGATTAAAGTTTACCAGGACCCTGAGGGAGGGGTGAAAGGGAATCATTGCTTACTGGGTAGAGAATTTCTGCTTGGGATGAAAATTTTTAGAAACAGATAGTGGCAATAGTTATATAACAGTGTGAATGTAATTAATGCCACTAAACTGTACAGTTAAAAATGGTTAACATGGCAAATTTATATCAATTTTGCCACAATTAACAAAAAAAGCATGGGCTATTAGCAGAGACAGGTAAAAAAATAAATTGTGATAAGTACTATGAAGGTTATGTATACAAGGATAAGTGGAGTACGACTATAATTAACTAATGCCCCATAAAAAGAAAGAGACTGGGCAAGATTTTAAAGAGTAGATGCCATTTTGGTAGTAATAGTAGCAGTAATAGTAGTTTTCAAAGTAAATAGCATAGAAGAGGAGCACTAAAAACAGAGGGAATAGCATATATAAAAATAAGAAGGTGGCCAGGCGCGGTGGCTCACGCCTGTAATCCCAGCACTTTGGGAGGCCGAGGTGGGTGGATCACAAGGTCAGGAGATCGAGACCATCCTGGCTAACACAGTGAAACCCCGTCTCTACTAAAAATATAAAAAATTAATCCGGTATGGTGGCGGGCGCCTGTAGTCCCAGCTACTTGGGAGGCTGAGGCAGGAGAATGGTGTGAACCTGGGAGGCGGAGCTTGCAATGAGCCGAGATGGCACCACTGCACTCCAGCCTGGGCGACAGAGTGAGACTCCATCTCAAATAAATAAATAAATAAATAAAATAAGAAGGTAAGAAATAGTAAGCTGCAGTTGAAAATTAGTGGCATGCAAGTTGGCTTTACATACAGTGATGACACAGAGTTGTTTTATTTGACTGCATTTTTAAACACATTTGAGCTAATATTTTTAAATTGGAAGATTTCACATAAGAATATGGATTTCTGGTTTCCCTTGAAAGATTTCTCTTGAATGAAGCTTCTAGCAATTTGAAGCCTGAATTTCACACCAAAAGTCTGCTGAGCCCTAGTTGTGGCTACACTCTTCAGCCAGAGCTATTCACAGGTATCTGCAGGTATATTTGCACTGGCCTTTGCTCACTTGCACTATTTATCTGGTGCTATGGTCTGAATGTTTGTGTCTCTCCAAAATTCATATGTCAAAATCCTAACCCTAAAGGTGATGGTATTCGGAGACTAGGGAGCTTTTGGGAAGGTGATTAAGTCACCTAGGGCAGAAGCTTCATGAATGGGATTAGTGCCCCTACAAAGAGGCCCCAGACAGCTCCCTTGCTCCCGCCACCATGTGAGGACACAGTGATAAGGGGCCCTCTATGAATCAGGAAATAGATCCTCATCAGACACAGAATCTGCTGTTTGCCTTGATCTTGGACTTCCCAGCTTCCAGAACTGTGAGAAATATTTCTGTTGTTCATAGGATTATAAGGAATTTCACAAGTCTACAATATTTTGTTACAATAACCTCAACAGACCTAAGGTATCTTGGCTCTGTGGGTCTCTGAGATTGCTACGCTTGCCATAGGGAGTTTAGAGGTACAAGTGCATAAATTAGATAGATAGATAGATAGATAGATAGATAGATAGATATTGATTAGATGATTGATAGATGATAGGGAGATCAATAGAGACAGGTGAAAGCATATTTAGAAATATACTGAACAGTGCATAAAGTGTGTATGTATATCTATGACAAAACATGAAGCTGAAGAGCTATATAGCACCCAAATCATAAACACTCCTTTCAAATATCCACTTTTCTGACTGATGCATAAGCTGACTGTGACTAAAAGGAGTGTATGCCAAACATCCCATTGAAGTGCTGTCTCTCCTTCACAAAGCACCACGATGGGACTCTCAGGGAGCAGGCAGCAGACATCTGTCTAAACAGTTCACAGAGAGCAGCGCCAGGGGCAATTGCTCACCAGCAGAGCAGGTGGAGGCGGGTTGCTCCTAGAATCCCACCTGGGACTGTCCATGGGCGCCACTGGTCATGTAATTAGCTAATGGAGCTGAGAGCAGGCTGCTTTCCAAAGAGAGATGTGACCAGATCAATCAAGCAAGCAACAACACAAATAGCAAAGAATCAATACGGAGGGCATTTTGCTTCCCTGGACAAGTTCTGGCAGAGAGAGTTCAGTGTGAATGTCTGATGAAAAGCCAGCAAGCAGAAAAGTCAAAACTAAAAATAGAAATTATTTTAACTTTTATGGGAACTCAGAAATGTATACTATATGGATGATTTTGTTAACACTAGAATTAATAATAGATGTTTGCAGGAAATGCTACATATTTCCTAACAACTCAACCATAGGGAATCCTACGATTCTTTAAGGCCATTGCCAGGTTATTTTCTACTTCACTAACAATGAACAAGTCAATTCTAAAAATTCTATGTGTATTTAAAAACATGTTAAGGACTCAATACATTTACCATTTCATCTGTAGCAGTCTGTCACTCTCATGTATAAATCTGGGAGTTTTTCTAAATATTCAATACTGAAGTTGAGCATGGTCGCACATGTCTACAGTCTCAGCTATTGGGGAGGCAGAGGCGGGAAGATCACTTGAGCCCCTGGACTTTGAGTCCAGCCTGGGCAACATACCGAGACTCCACCTCTAAAATAAACAAGCAAACATTTACTACTAAAAACTAAAGCGATTTCTTCATCATATATGATGTTTTGCCACAATTCATTACTTCTGAGGTTCTACTTATTAAACATTCAATACAGTTTCAGCTTTCCAATAACAAGAAATAGCAGCAATTGTGATTCCATTGGCTTGTTCTTTCACTACAGTCTGTGTAGGCCTCTGAGCCTCTGACTGAGTGCGGAATAGAGAAGATAATTTAGAATTGCTTTGGAGTGCATGTCTGTATCTATTCACTTACCACCTTGGCCACTGGAAAACCCTGAGATAGTCACTCTTTTGAGGCATAGTACATCACCTCTGGAAAGCTCTATTTGAAATTCAAAACCAGTATCTGGAAAGAGCCGCACATTGAGTTAATATAGCCCATTAATTTATATAACCAGAATTAGCTTAAATGACTTCCTTGCAGCGTGCCCCTAAAAGAATGTTACATAGGAAAGCTACGCCTTTTTTTTTTTTTTTTTTTTTTCAGATGGAGTTGTCTTGCCCTGTTGCCCAGGCTGGAGGGCAATGGCGCGATCTCGGCTCACTGCAACCTCCGCCTCCTGGATTCAAGCGATTCTCCTGCCTCAGCTCCCCAAGTAGCTGGGATTATAAGCACATGCCACCATGCCTGGCTAATTTTTTGTATTTTTAGTAGAGACAGGGTTTCACCATGTTGGCCAGACTGGTCTCGAACTCCTGACTTCATGATCTGCTTGCCTCAGACTCCCAAAGTGCTGAGATTACAGGCATGAGCCACCACTCCCAGCCAAGCTAGGCTTTAAAAAAAAAAATTTTTTTTTTTTTTTTGAGACGGAGTCTTGCTGTGTCACCCAGGCTAGAGTGTAGTGGCATGATCTCAGCTCACTGCAAGCTCCGCCTCCTGGGTTCACACCATTCTCCTGCCTCAGCTTCCCGAGTAGCTGGGACTACAGGCACCCCTCACCACTCCTGGCTAATTGTTGGTATTTCTATTAGAGAGGGGTTTCACCATGTTAGCCAGGATGGTCTTAATCTCCTGAACTCGTGATCCGCCCACCTCGGCCTACCAAAGTGCTGGGATTACAGGCGTGAGCCACCGCACCAGGACTTTTTAAAAAAATTTTTAGTCAGCTGTCTTAGTTCAAGCTGCTATAACAAACTTATTTTTCATAGTTCTGGAGGACAGAACTCCAAGATCAGGGTGCCAGCATGGTTGGGCTCTAACGAGGGTCTCTTCCAGGTTGCAGACGGCCATCTTCTGCAAGGTCTCACACCTATAATCTCAGCACTGTGGGAGGCAAAGGCAGGAGGATCACTTGAGCCCAGGAGTTTGAGACCAGCCTGGGCAATGTAGTGAGACCCCATCACTACAATACTTTTTATTTAAAAGATAAAAAATTAGCCGGGCATGATGGTGTGTGCCTGTGGTCCCAGCTGCTTGGCAGGCTGAGGTGGGAGGATCACCTGAGCCCAGGAGTTCGAGGCTTCAGTGATCCATGATTATGCCACTGCACTCCAGCCTAGGTGATAGAGTGAGACCCTACCACAAAGAAAACAACAATTACAACCAAACCCACCTCCCATTTGGTGGCTTACAAGAAAAGTCAAATGTTTGCTCGTTTTCACCGGTCTGCAGGCGATTGCACTTTGGCTGACTTAGGCTGGGCTCAGCTGAGTGGCTCTGCTGCAGATGAGGATCTGTCTGGATTTGGCACCAGGCTGAGGGTTGAGCTCAGGTCTGTCCATGTATATTTGTTCATGCAGCAGCTGTAGGGGAACTTTAAACAACAGAAGAGAGAAAGTACCCATGGAGAGGATGCCCAGTGAGGAGTGGGTCCTCTCAGGATTCCCCCTACCAGGGCAGCATCAGGCTCCAGAACCTGAGAGCATGTGTTGAGAATATGCCACCCTAAAATATGCTGCTCTGGCATATTGGCTATTTTGAGTAAAAGGCACTTGAAAAACAGTCAGTACAAAAAATTCACTCTGACCTTTCTTCCCGTACTTGAACTCCCGGCCTTACACAGTCCTCCCGCCTTGGCCCCCAAAGTGCTGAGATTACAGGCAGGAGCCACCTCTCCTGGCCTGATCTTCCTTCTGTTTCTTAAAAACCAGAGATGAAATTACCATGCACAAGATGCCCTCCCCATACCAGAAGGAAAATGTCATTCTTATCATCAAGGGCAGAAAGTCAAGGCCAAGGGAATTCTGTACAGACCTTGTTAAAATAACTGTTAACTTCTTTTAGCCTCCCCATAAAATTTAGTTATTTTTCTACAACTTACTACTCTTTGTCCAACTCAGTATGTAAGTGTTCGACTCTAACCGCATCTTTGGGTCTTCATTTCCTTTTAAAGGCTCCCATGTCATGTAAACCTTGTCTTAAATAAATGTGTCTGCTTTTCTCCTGTTGATCTGTCTTGTCGATTTAATTATAAGGCCCAGCTGAAAAACCCTAAGAGGATAAAGGTAAAATTTTGCCTCTCCTAAATGGGTGAGGGTGGTGGAGGCAGAAGCCCAGTGAAGACTAAAAGAGTGTTTTGTCTTCAGAGTTTTAAACACACATATATATAATAACATACACATATATACACACACACAATATAGATACACAATAGCTTATATAAACATATATATGCTTCAAATCAGCACATTTATTAGTCTTTTTTTTTTTTTTTTGAAACAGAGTCTCACTCTGTTGCCCAGGCTGGAGTGCAGTGGCACTATCTGGGCTCACTGCCACCTCCACCTCCTGGATTCAAGCAATTCTCCTGCCTCAGCCTCCTGAGTAGCTGGGATTACAGGAGACCACCACCACGCCTGGCTAATTTTTTGTATTTTTAGTAGAGACAGGGTTTCACCGTGTTGACCAGCCTGGTCTCGAACTCCTGACCTCAGATGATCCACCCACCTCGGCCTCCCAATGTGCTGAGATTACAGGCAACAGCCACCACGCCTGGCCTCCTTAGTCTTTAATAAGCCTTGTATTCTATGCAGAGATGAATGCAGGGAACTCCCAGTTATCAAGCAGTCCCTGGCACACCCAGACACCACTGAGTCTCTTCTTTTTAGGTTGCATCAGAATCATTGTCACTGGCTTTCCACATACTTCCTGTCTTTCCAACACCTGTAGAACTACATAGTGCTACATTTAAACAATATACTAGAGCTAAAAAATGAAAGACAATGATAGCACAATGACAGTAAAGGCAAAAGAACAGAACTTGAGTTACTTCCATTCTTCTTTCGTTCTGTGTGACCGGTGAAGGCCTCTGTGTGTAAAATTAAACAGAGAGAAAATTACACAGTGTAATATTTTTCTTTGGTAAGTACAAACTTTGGTTTACACATGAAATAGTTTACTGATTACTGAATATTTAATAGTAAAATTTATTCTTTTGTTAATTGTCAAAATTAAAGAATCAAGAAAAAAATATCAGAGATATAATTTATTGGATTTTTGATTTTGGATGTGAACTTTTAGGTAGGATTAATTAAACACAAAAATATTTGCAAACAGCTACATTTCAGGCTTAAACAATGTACAGCAAAACATCAAGCTTTAAAGTTGTACCTTAAAAATCTAGGCAAAAAATTTGTGCAGGTTAGCAACTATGCAACATAAAGTGAGAAAATTTACATGTACATGGAAAAAATAATTACATTTCAGAGAAGAGTGCGAAGAGAAGTTACAAAAGCAGCCGCATTGCCAGAAAAAATCACAAGGGCAATGTCTCAAAACCTTGAGTATTTTCCCCAAGAACTGAATATCCACTGTAACGCAACAAATTAAATAATGGTAATGTTCACTATGATTCAGTGATGTTTTCTGATTTTTTTTTTTTTTTTTTTTTTGAGACGGAGTCTCACTGTGTAGCCCAGACTGGAGTGCAATGGCGCGATCTCAGCTCACTGCAATCTCTGCCTCCCAGCTTCAAGTGATTCTCCTGCCTCAGCCTCCCAAGTAGCTGGGACTACAGGCCCCCACCACCACACCCAGCTAATTTTTTGTATTTTTAATAGAGACGGGGTTTCACCGTGTTAGCTAGGATGGTCTCGGTCTCCTGACTTCATTACCTGCCCGCCTCAGCCACCCAAAGTCCTGGGATTACAGGTGTGAGCCCCCGCGCCCGGCCCTTCTGATTTTTACAAAAGAAAACCTCTAGAAGTTCTTACAAATATAAGAAATTTATGATGAATTTTCAGATAGAAATAATCTAGTGAAATGATTTTTTGACTACAGAGATGTTTGAAAGTTGCTAGAATTGAGCCAGAAAGAAATGTGGACCATATTGCAGTTTCTGGAATTCATTGTGAAATGGGATTTTTGTGAATATCTACCAAACTTATACTTACTGAAGTCAAATAAAATATAGAGATGAATCTCTAAATTTAAAACATTTTATGTAGGACGTAATAATAGGAATTTGGGGCACACAGACCGGGTGGCCTTCAGTATATCTGAAGAAGAAAGAGAAGGTTGCACATTTTATAAAAAGGGGAAATGTTACTTATTGTTTTTCCAGAAAGTTCACTGGTACCAGTAAAGTGTTGGGGAGCTGGCAAGCTCTGATTGGTGAGTGATGGTTGTGGAGAAAACGTGTCTAAGAGTCTTAGCAAGTTATTTCAGCAGCTATCAGATAAAGCCAGTTTCAGGGTACAGCGGGCAGTTCGGCAGCCAGACTTGCAGAGAATTACATTCTTGGATCAATTTCATGTGCCCTGAGTGCTTTTTCCCTTTAGCCTCGTGACTCTGATTTAGTTGAGTATGACAAGAATGACCCGATTTGTATGATCAACTTTCATATCCTTAAGCCTTTTTCTAAAGATTCATATATCTTTATATGAATATGAATCTAAATATTCATATATTCTTTTTAAAAGAATTATTTTAAGTTTATACTAATAAGAAGTATTTTTATTAACTATGATTGAAGATAAAAGGATATATCTGGCTATACTATCTATAGATCATAAATATATATAGAAGAAAAATTTTTATAAGGTCACTGAAGAATCTGCAGGAGTTAAGGCATGAGAACATAAACATAATGGTTAATTCATTATTTTGATAGCTCAATATCTAGGAATACATTTGTTTGTTTTAAAAAATATATCTACATAATTAAAAGTGCTATCCATTGAGGTTTTTTCCCTTTTGTGTATTGTAATTATTTTACTTTCATTTTCTTGATTATATACAAAATTCAATAAAGAAAATATTCACTGTGTTTTTCTCATCATTATTATCATTTATCTCTATTATTATTACTGCAAGTAATTTTATTATACAGAGGAGGAGGGTTTTAAAAATGATCAACTCTGAGTGTCAAATATGTTAGGTACAGAACCAGGTGAGGCTGAGGGCTTGCAATGCAGCCAGGGAGAGTGGTGAAATTCTGTAAACAGAGTAACTGGAGGCCCCACTCCCCTCATCAGTACACACAGCGCTGCCCTTGCATGGGCAGACGTTCTCACCTTCGGGTCTTGCATTTGTGTTTTCTCCATCTGGAATACACTTCCACTAAATACTTCCATGACTTGTTCCCTTACTTCCTTTAGGTCTCCCATCAGAGAGATTTCCTATGCCTACAAAAAGACTACCCCCTGTCACTCTCTATCCCCCGACCCTACTTTATTCCTCTTTAATTAGTTCCATGTGATACAGTATACATTAATTTGTTGATTTTGTTTTTGTTTGTCTCTCTCAAATGACATCCAAGCCCATGAGATCAAAGATGTTGTTTTGCTCACTGCTGTATACCCAGCATCTTGGACATCACCGGACATATAGTAGTCAATATTTTGGAGTGCATTAATGAATTCACTGGAGAAACAGAACCTGAGAAACTATGCACTTGGGGGTATGCTGAAAGACCAGAACAAGGCATGAATTTACACACGAGGAAATTCAATGAAAGTCTATCTGCTCACTTGTGTTACCTTCTGCCTCATTCTCCAGCCCTGACTCCATAAGGTCAGTGTCAGGCACCTACACCCTCCTCGCTATTATACCCCGGGCAAGATGTTGAGAGATTCCATTTCAAAGAAACTGAGGGGCTAGGGAAGAGAAGTTTAGGTATTGATACGTGAGGTCCCCAAAAAAACTTAGTTTGCTTCTTGATCACTGTGTAATGAAGCCTACCAATGCACTGGCTCCACTTAAACATCTGCAGAACTAGAAACCAACCACCCAGCACCAGACTCTTCACAGCCAGCCAAGAATCACCCAATGTTTGAGTAAGACTGCTAGAAGAAAACAGAGATAAGAGTAAACAAACTAAAAATGGAAATAGACAACAGAAAGCAAAAGATGACAACAACAAAAACACACAATAATCAGTGTTCCCAGAGGGATAGAGACTACATCCAAAAAAGCAAGATGAGATGTTATATTTAAAAAGAAACAATCAGGGAATAAGAGCTTTCAGAGCAGAATAAATACATATCTTTTTAAAAATCAAAGAAGAAAGAAGAAAGAAGGCCGGGTGTGGCTGGCGTCTCACACATGTAATCCCAGCACTTCGGGAAGGAAAGGCGGGTGGATTGCTTGAGCTCAGGAGTTTGAGACCAGCCTGGTCAACATAGTGAAAAATATATTATATTTGTGAATATCTGATACTATATTTGTGAATATATGCAAACTTATACTTACTGAAGTCAAATAAAATATAGAGATGAATCTCTACATTTAAAATATTTTATTTGGGAAGGAATAATTGCAATTTGGTGCACATAGACTGGGTGGCGTTAGTATGTCTGAAGAACAAAGAGAAGGTTGTACATTTTATAAAAAGGGAGCTTACCATCATTAGTCACCAGAAAAAAATAAAAATTAAAACCACGGTAATATACTATTATCCTCCCAGAATGGCTGAATTAAAAAATACTGAGAATACCAAGTTTTGATAAGGATGTGAACTCTCCAATATCCACAGTATAAAATGATAAAACCATCTCAGAAAACTGTTTGGCAGTTTCTAATCAAGTTAGATACACACTTATTTATGACCTGGAAATTCTACTCCTAGGTATATATCTAGGAGAAAATGAATGCATATGTCTACAAAAAGGCCTATAGAAAAATGTTCATAGTAGCTTATTTACAAACGCTAAAGACGGAAAACAGCCCACATATTCATTATCGATAAACAGATACACATACTAAGGTGGATTCGTACAATGGGATATTACCAAACAATACAAAAGAATAAACTACTGATACATTTAACAACATAGATGACTTTCATAAGAATCATTATGAGCAAAAGAAGTCAGACGTAAAATAGCACATACTGTATAATTCCATTTACATGACCACTGATCAGGTCAAACTAAGGTTGTAAGGTTCTTATACTATACATGAATTGATGTAGGATTAATTAAAGATAGAATGTGGTAAATTAAAAAGGTATGCTATAATTTCTAAAGCAACCACTGAAATGAAAAAAAGAGCCAGTAAATGAGCAATAAATTATAAAATATTCAATAATCCAAAATAAGGCAAAAAGAGGTAAAAAACAAATGAGACAAACAAAAACCAAATTTTAAGATCATAGATTTAAACCTAACCATACTTATAATCAACATAAAGTATAAGTAGTCAAAGTAAAAGAGGTTTACCTCAAGTAAAAGAGGTGTTCAAATTGGATTAAAGATAAACCCAACTATACTTATCCTACAAGAAATGCATTTTAAATATAAACACATAAGTCAGTTAAAATAAAACAATATACTATGGTAATATTAATCAAAAGAAAGCTAGAGTGGGCCATATTAATATCAAAAAAGTTGATTTCGAAGCAAAGAATATTATCACAGATAAAGAAGGTAATTTCATAATTATAAAGTTGTTAATTAATCAAAAGAATGTAACAATCCTAAACACTTACGCTCCTAATGAGAGTTTAAAAATACAAGAAGTAAAAAATAATAGACCTACAAAGAAAAATAGACCAATACACAATTATAGTCAGAGATTTCAATACTACTCCATCAATAATTTAGAACCAATAGAAAATCAACAAGGATATAGAAAATTTGGCAACACTATCAGCCAACTTGAATTGCTTGATATTTAAAGAACACTTGACCCAACAACAGAAGAATAAACATTGCTTTCAAGTATACATGAAACATTTACCAGACCATATTCTGAGCTATAAAACAGAATGTAAGCATTCTACAATTGAATTTAATTAGAAATCAATAACATAATGATCTCTGGAAAATCCGCAAATATTTGGAACCTAAACAACACACTTCTAAGCAACCCATAAATCAAAGAAGAAATCAAAACAGAAATTAAAAAGCATTTTAACTGAATGAAAATAAAATACAGTATATCAAAATTTGAGAAATGCAACCAAAACGTAACTTAGAAAATGTTGGCACTAAAGTACTAGATTAGAAAAAGAAGACAGATCATTGACCACAGCTTCAATTTTTAAAAAACTACAAAACAAAAAATTAAACCCAAAGTAAGCAGAATAGGGAAATAATAAAGATCAAAGTGGAAATAAATAAAATAGAAAATCAGCTAAACCAAAAACTGGTCAGTGAGCAGGTCAATAAAATTGATAAACCTCTAGCCAGACTAATCAAAAAAAAGAGAGAAATTAGAAGTTGCCAATATCAGAAATGAGAGATGTGATATCACTATAGATTCCACAGATATTAAAATGGTGATAAGGGAGTATTATGAACAAACTTATGCCAATAAATTTGACAAGTTAGATGAAATAGACAAATTCCTTGAAAGACACAAACTGCAAAGCTCACCTAGGAGGGAATTCATAACCTGAATAGCACTATATCTATTAAAGAAATTAAATTTGTAATTAAAAGATTTCCCACAAAGAAAATTTCAGATTCAGAAGGCTTCACTGATAAATTCTACCAAATATTTAAGAAAGAAATAATACCAACTATACATAAACTCTTTCAGAAAACTGAAAAGGTGGAATAATTCTCAATTCATAAAGAGTCCAGCATTAACACTAGGCAAAGATATTGCAAGAAAAGAAACTACGAAACAATGTATCTCATGAAAGTGAATGCAAACATTCTAATAATTGTTTAGCAAACTGAATTCAAGAATATCTAAAATGGATAATATATCCTGACCAAATGGGGTTTATCTCAGGAATGCAAGGCTGGTGTAACATTTAAAAATCAATCAGGCCAGGTGCGGTAGCTCACTCCTGTAATCCCAGCACTTTGGGAGGCCAAGGTGGGCAGATCACTTGAGGTCAAGAGTTCGAGACCAGCCTAGCCAACATAGTCAAAGACTGTCTCTACCAAAAATTAGCTAGGCATGGTAGCACACACCTGTAGTCCCAGCTATTCGGGAGGCTGATGCAGGAGAATCACTTGAACCCAGGAGGCAGAGGTTGCAGTGAGCCAAGGTCACACCACTGCACTTTAGCCTGAGTGACAGAGCAAGACTCTGCCTCAAAAAATAAAAATAAAATAAAATAAATTAATGTAACTCACTATATTACCAAACTAAAAAGAAAACCATATGATCAATAGACACACACACAAAATCTTTTGACAAAAGCCAATATCCATGTATGAAATCTCTCAGAAAAGTAAGAATAAAAGGATCAACCTAATAAATGGTATCTACAAAAAGCATATAATTAATATTGCTTAATGGTGAAAGATTGAATGCTTTCCACCAACAATCAGAAACAAGAATAGGATGACACTCAACACTCCTATTAGACATTGTACTAGAGGTTTTAGCCATTGCAATAAGCTAGGAAAAAGAAATAAAAAGTATCCACATTGAAAGGAAACAGTAAACCTGTCTATATTCTCGACAACATGATCATCACTGTAGAAAATATGACAGAATCAATGAGTAATGGCAGATCTGAGATATGCTCTTACCTTTTTCCAAGTAATCCTCCTTGAACTTTTTCCCAACCTCCTAGCTACCCAAAATAAAGGCTACATTTTCCACTCTCCTTGCAGCAAGGTGTGGCTTTGTGACTACTTCTTGAGATGTGAGTAAAAGTACTTTATGGCAACTTGTAGAGACTTTCTTAAAAAGATAACTGGTGTACACCATGAGGTAAACTTGGAGATAAAAGGAGCCTGACTGAATCCCTTCATGGAGTAGAGTTGGCAAAGCAACAATGGGCAACCTACCTCTGAATTTTACATAAGGGAGAGATACAAACTTCTATCTTGCTTAACGCATGACATTCAGTCTTTGTCACTTGCAGCTGAAGAAATTTCAAATATTTATTTAAATCTCTTTGAAGACAAACAAAATTAGAAGAGATGGAATATAAGAAAAAAATAGTGGATCAATCCAATAAATCCAACATCCTACTAATAGTTCAAGAAATACAGAACAGAGAAAAGAGAGAGGAAGAAATTTCTCAGAACCAAATGACATGAGACTCTAGATTAAAAATATTCACCAATACTCACACTAGCTAAAGATATGGAAGAGACTCATATTAGGGGATGTCATTGTGAAGTTTCAGAATACCAAAGAAGATCCTGAAAACTTCCAGAAAGATAAGTAGAGAATACTTACAAATTATTAGTCAGAATGGCTTCATATTTCTCAATAGCAGCATCAGAAGCCAGAGGACAAATAATCAAATGCCTTCAAAATTCTGGGGGAAAATTATTTTCAGCTTAGAATTCTAGAGCCAGCTAAACTCTCAATCAAGCACAAGGACAGGATAAAGATGTTTTCAGATATTCAAGGGCTCAAATACCCGCTATGTACCCTTTCAAAAGAAGATTGGAAAATATGTTCTACCAAAACAATGAATTAAAACAAGAAAGAAGACGACACGGGATCCAGGAAAGAGGATATCTGACACAAAGGGAAGTCTCCCAGTGAAATTTTTACAAAGAGCAAGCGTTACATACTGAAGCAGAAGGAAGAAGTTTCCAGGAAATAAAGACATACAATTGCTATTTGACTGAATAGAAACATATTGTTAATATACACATGGGAGAAACAGTGAAATAATTGAAAACAATTAACAATAGGTGGATAAAAATTCAGGCCCTCAAAAAGGCTAGTATCAATCACAGGGAAAAGGAAGGAGAAAAAAGAAAGAAAACATAGAAGTAGTATATTACATGGCTCAGCAGTGCACTTCATTGGTATAACCATAATAATGTAAAGAATAACAATTAATTTAACCAAAAATCATACCAAAATTAAATTAGAGGAATGTAGGGAATGTAGTTAGGAAGAGAATGTAAACTGGAATGGGCAGGGCAGGTGCACAGAAAGATGGCTTAAAGTTTGGACTTCCTGGCCAAATTGCCTTGCTTCATATCCCAGGACACCTTCTACTAGCTGTACGATCTTAGGTAAGTTACTCAACTTCTTTGTACTTCAGTTTCTGCATCTGGAAAATGAAGATGATACTACTTACTTCAAAGAGTTATTGTAAAGATAAAATGAGTTTGTATATATATATATATAAAATATACTGATAAAAATACTTGGTATAAAGTAAATACTCAATAAATGTGTATTTATCATATTATCATGAACATGGTAGGAAGTCAATATATGTTCTCTAAACTTGAAAAGTTAAGAAATATTCTATATAGAAATGTGGAGGTAAGGAAAATAGAAGAGTTGAAAATTGGGTGAAATAGGGGATAGACTATTGGCTTTCATAAAATCCTCATAGATCTCTTTGATTTAAAATAAACTTTGTGGCCAGGCGTGGTGGCTCATGCCTGTAATCCCAACATTAGGGAGGCTGAGGCAGGTAGATCACTTGAGGCCAGGAGTTCGAGACCAGCCTGGCCAACATGGCAAAACCCCATCTCTACTAAAAATACAAAAATTAGCTAGGCGTGGTGGTGCAAGCCCATAGTCCCAGCTACTCAGGAGGCTGAGGCATGAGAATTGCTTGAACCCCAGATATGGAGGTTGCAGTGAGCCAAAATTGCACCACTGCACTCTAGCATGGGAGACAGAGTGAGACTGTCTCAAAAAATAAATAAATAAAAATAAAATAAAAAAATAAAAAATGAAATGAACTTTATACATAGACTACTATGATAAAAATAAAACTTAATTCCAAACAAGGTGGCCTTCTTTCCAAAAGCCCTCTGCCTATTGAAAGGTAGCTGAGTGAGACTTAATGAGCTCTTCCTTCATACAGTGACATTTGCTATATTTGGCCAACTTTCTGCTCCACCATTAAGCCCGATTATCTTTGCTGACACTTAGAGCACATTTACTTTAGATAGGAAATTGAAGGCCAAACAGAAGAGACAAAGTCCCTACCAAGTAAACACGGCCTCTCCCCAGAGTACCACACAAGATAATACATCACATTTTCTATAATGGACCTTAGGGGTTCAAATCCTGGATCTGCCATTTAGTAGCAATGTAATTTTTGACAAGTAATTCACCTCTCTATGTTTATTTCCTGTGAATTGTACCAAGTCTGCGAGGAAATCTATAGGTCATGCCCTACCTTCTTAAGAATCAGCTCTTAAGGAATAGTCATTAGTATAATGTTAGGCAACAATTTCAGTGAACAGAAGTCCCCAGAGCAACCAGAGAAAGCAGAGCACACTCTGTTCTGAGAACTCTTCTGTAAAATAGAAAGCATGTCCTGAACCAGACCCCAGGCCCTTCATTACACTACCCATCTCTGGTACTTGGAAGAGCATGAGATAATAGCCTAGGGGCTATAATAGCTCCTGGCCAGAGGCCCATTTACTAACCCCACCGGTATAAATGGAAAAAGTTTTATAACTTAACTCATTAAACTTAATGCAAAAGTATAACAAAATTAGGAAACACACCTTTTATTTCTCTAAAGACGAAAATACATCTGGGGATTGAGAATCTATGAGGTGTGAAGGAAAGGAGACAGAATATTAGCTACCACACTTATTTGCATATCTTTTTTTTTTTTTTTTTTGGAACCATGTGCGCCTTTATTAGCTGAGCCACTACTTGAGAGGGATGAAGCGGGAGGAGTGGGTGGCCCTGATGCCGGGCCGGCATTGCTTTACGGGCTTGTAGATGATGGAGAACTCGCCCAGGTAGTGGCCAATCATCTCGGGCTTGATCTCCACCTGGTTGAAGGTATTGCCGTTGTAGACGCCCACCATGCTGCCTACCATCTCGGGCTGGATGATCATGTCCCGCAGGTGCGTCTTCACCACTTCCGGCTTCTCCATGGGCGGTGCCTCCTTCTTGGCCTTGCGCAGGCGCTTCAGCAGGCAGTGCTGCTTCCGCCGCAGGCCCCGATTCAGCCGGCTCCGCTGGCGCGCACTGTACAGCTGCATCAGCTCCTCGTAGGACATGTCTAGCAGCTGGTCCAGGTCCACGCCGCGGTAGGTGAACTTGGGGAAGGTCCGCTTCTTCTTCTGCTCTGCTTCTGCCATCTTGCCGGATCCTCAGAAAAAGCTATTTGCATATCTAAAGGTTGTTTTCCTGATGAAAGCAATCACCACTATTAACAGATGTGAGCATAAATGGCTAACCATTATGATCAACAAAGTTTCAGCTGATAATAAGCTTCAGTATTACTTAGATAATGCTCTTTTATACTATTAATATTCAAGATATTTATTTAAAACAGACCAATGGATTTCCATGAAAACCTTCTCTATTGCCTAGGTGACTAAGGTTCATGCTGGCACTACTAGATTATTTTAAAATTTTCAGGAAATTCAGGTCTACTTCGATTTTTAAAATCATGCATCCTGGTTAAGTTAAAACTCTATTTCACTGTTCTCCCATGTCACATTTAAAACGTTTCATATAACCTCAAAAAACACAAGCAAAAAATGAAGTCTCTAATTGATCTTGTGAATTCTACAACTCTTCCTATTAACCAAATGGATATTAAAGGGGGTACAAATACCTGAAGGTTTTATGAAGGATTTATTTGGTAAAATCCATAATGTATTTAGTTTTCAGTCAAGCTTCAAAACATAGAATGATGATTCAAATGTCTGGGACAGGAAAGGCACTGCAATTTAAAGGAACTCACAGTAATTGTCAAGAGCCCCATCCCCGAGGCTTGGCGAAAGGTTTAAATAAGATAATGAATGTAAATCATGTGTACTGACTACATAGTAAGTAATCAATAATATCTGCTACTATCATTGAGAACTATGGACTGGATGCTATTATACATGGGAATTCTGTGGTTAGATAAGCGTAGCCCAAAGTTTCTTAATAATCACCAACCTGGAGGGAAGTCACTGTTAGGGATATGATGAGGGCTATGAATTTTGTATGCTTTGATAGTCTAGTTAGAAAAGCATAGTTGAAGATGTCTGTCAAACCTGCAGGGGGTGGCAGTGCTAGAAGAGATAATTCTGTAGTTTGAATGACAGACTCAAGATCAAAAGGAGCTCAGACTGAGATGATGGGCTATAATAAACAAGATATTTAAGCATGTTGTTCTCCTGCTTAATTACTTTCAGTGGCTCTCTGTTGCTGACCACTGAATGCCCTAATGTGTCAGCATGGCATTGAATACCCTCTACATTAGAACCTTGTCTGGATTTTTTTGGTATCTCCCACCACTCCCCTACAGATGCCCCTCTCTTTATCTGAGCTTCTTGTTGTTCCCAGATCTTGCCCCTACCGTACTACCTGTTTCTTCTTGCTATAGACTGAATGTTTGTGTTGCCCAGCCCCAAATTCATATACCCAATCTAATCCCCAATGTGAGGGTATTTGGATTGGAGGTAAAGCCTTTGGGAGATGATTAGTTCATGAGGGTGGAGTCCTCATGTATGGAATTCGTGCCCTTATACAGGAGGCCCCAGAGAGCTCTCTTGCCTCTTCCACCTTCTGAGGACACAGGAACAAGGAAGCAGGCTCTCACCAGACACCAAATCTGCCAGCTCCTTGGCCTTGGACTTACCAGCCTCCAGAACTCTGAGAAATAATTTTTTAGTTTTTATAAGCCACCCAGTTTGTATTAGTCTTTCCTACACTGCTATAAAGAGCTACCTAAGACTGGGTAATTTATAAAGAAAGAAAGGTTTAACTGACTCACAGTTCCACAGGCTGTACAGGAGGCATGGCTAGGGAGGCCTCAGGAAACTTACAATCATGGCAGAAGGTAAAAGGGAAGCAAGCGTGTTTTTAGGTGGTGGCAGGAGAGAGAGAAAGAGGAAAGGGGGAAGTGCTACACACTTTTAAATAACCAGATCTTCTGAGAACTCTACACAAGATAGCACTAGGGGGATGGTACTAAACCATTAGAAACCATCGATCCAATCATCTCCCACCAGGCCCCACCTCCAACGTTCGGATCACAATTCAACGGAGATTTGGGTGGAGACACAGAGCCAAATCATATCACAGTTTATGGTATTGTTATTGCAGCCTGAACAAGCTAAGATGGTGCCGGCCTGTCCCCCACCTGTTTCTGAAAATCCTATTCATCCTGTTTGGCTCAACTCAAAAGTTATTTCCTTCATGAAGCAGTTCCCAGTCCCCCAAAATCAAATAAGCACCAAGTCTGCCCTTGAGTGCCAACTATCTCACACCACTGCCTCATATTGGATGTCTTGGTGACCTTGGTCAGTCCTCTTATTAACTTCCAAGTCTCTTAAAGGCAAGAACTGTTTCAATTATGCAGACTACATTCTTAAAAGTATTCATGAAACAAATAAATAAGTGATATATGTGAAGTCCTCTGTTCGTGGCCAAACCAAAATCATTTCAGGGGAACACGATGAATGAAAAATCACATCTTAGGGTTGTAGCTGCTATAAGTAGAATAAGTGCAAATATCGTGGGCACTAAAAGCTAATAAAAACATAGGGTACACTATCCAGAGGACAGAATAACTCTCTGGTTACAGATGTGAGGCAATTAACATTCTATGTGGGTTCTGATTATTGAATGCTTAAAGAACTGCTCTAGTGTGGGCTAATGGTGGGAAGGGGCTTCACCTGTAGTGTGTTGAAGTATTATTTACTATGCCAGTAACAGCACATTGCTCACCCTGGAACTTAATTAATCTCTATACATCCTCAGACATAAAGAGACAAAAAAGCTCAAATCTTAGGTCTCTCATGGCTGGAAAGGGGACAAACTGGTCAAAAGTATGCCTTCATCTTATGTTATGGTGGGAAATAATAGAATATTGGCTGCTATGAGGGATAGGCTGGGAGTCAGGTGGGAGGTGAACATTAAGAAGGAGAGGGACTGACCTGAAGCCTGCGGAGTGTCACTATCACTCATCACAGGGTTAATTTTGAGAGGCAGCTATGTTTGTGCAGTTGTGTTTTCTGTAAACATTATTGTTTTGCTTCACTATGGTATTTCTTAAAGTGTTTTGGAAAAGTAAGGAAAAAGGCCGGGCACAGTGGCTCATGCCTATAATCCCAGCACTTTGGGAGGCTGAGGCAGGTGGATCACTTGAGGTCAGGAGTTCCAGACCAGCCTGGCCAACATAGTAAAACCCCATCTCTACTAAACATACTAAAATTAGCCAGGTATGGTGGCACACGCCTGTAGCCCCAGCTACTCAGGAGGCTGAGGCAGGAGAATCGTTTGAACCCGGTGGGTGGAGGTTGCAGTGAGCGGAGATAGCACCATTGCACTCCAGCATGGGTGACAGAGTGAGACTCTATTTCAAAAAAAAGAAAAGAAAAGAAAAAAGAAAGAAAAGGAAAGAGATTAGATTAAGATTAAGTACCTACTTCCTCTCCCACTTCAAGTCCTGGAAATAGAGTATCAGAAATGTTGAGGAATTCTTTAGGATAGAAAGGAGACGGGATTTTACTTATGGGAAGACAGCAAATAAAAACTGCAACTTAACACATACACAGGTGAAAGTGTTAGCAGGAGTAGGAACCATTTGCTCTACATAACTCCAGAAAAAACTCATACTAAAATGAAAACATAAAGCAGGCAGTTCTGAGCAATTCCCACCCTTTCTCTACAAAAAGAGACAGGGTACTAAATAAAACATAATTTAGCAATCACAAGCATGAACAGATAGACCACAAAATTTACCGAGCATTTAAGCAAGATCAACAGTATGAATGAAGACATTAAACCAAAAAGTGAGAGGCACTACCATCTAGGGAAAAGGAATAAATTATAAATTAAAAGAACGTAAGAGAACTAAAATAAGGTGTAATTAATGTTTTCAAAAGATAGCGTAAAACAAGAGCAAGAACAAGTTGCTTTATCATATGGGATCTAGCCTTCAGCTCTGAATGTGAGATCCTATTACTGACAAAGTCTGTCTTTCCAAAATGGGGTCTTTCTCTGTTCAGTTCAGAAGCCAGTAAACAAAAACAAAAGTGAGCATCAAGCAGTTCAGGTTTTGTTCGATGGCCGTAGAATTGAGAAGTGGGAGCTTGGCTCACAAATCAATTTCATAGCTCTTGCAAGTGTGTACATCACAAATATAGGGCATCTTTAATGAAGGAATTAAGCATTAAAAGCAAGAGGAGGAGTATTCATGTCTTTTATGGGAATGGGCAGAGAACCGCTCAAAACCAGAGTGCGCTTTCCTTTTTGTCCTTTCATGGTTTCCTCTGGCTGTTGTCATGGTGATTGTCAACTGTCATGGCACTGGTGGGAGAGTCATTTAGCATGGACATTAGACTATAATGAAGTTAGACGTTCTTCAGAGGTCAAGTGAGCTGCCATCTTGGATCCCACCAGTCTTAGTCAGTTAGGTCACAAGGGGGAAATTCAGACCTCAGGCATCCTGTTTCCTAAAGATAAGCAGGGTTAAGACAGGATAGAAATTCACCTAGGTCATGTAGGTATTACAATGTGTAACAATTCTAAATATCAGCTCTCATGACTGGCCTAGGACCTTGAAACAGCAGGAACTATGTCCAAATACCATGAAAGTTTCATGTAGTATCATTGTTAATGTCAGTATGTAGATTCTTTGGCTTGCAGGGAGGACTTGCGTGGCAGAATTGCTTTGGTAACAGAAAAGAAAATTTAACTTGTGAGCTCTTTCTTCTCAGGTAGCATGAATGTAACAGACTCCTGTATGACAAAATATATTTTCCCAGAAATGGCAAGCACCCATTTTTGTCCAATCCATGGTTCTGGAGGTACTTACAAATTAGTGTGATGTTCATAATAGTTGATCCCAGAAATTGCAGAACAGTTTGCAATTTTTTTTTAAAAAAAAGGGTCTTGCTGTCTTGCCCAGGGTGGAGTGCAGTGGCGTGATCTCAGCTCACTGCAACCTCTGCCTCCCAGGTTCAAGAGATTCTCCCACTTCAGCCTCCTGATTTGCTGGGACAACAGACATGCACGACCATGCACAACTAATTTTTGTATTCTTTTGGTAGAGACAGGGCTTCACGATGTTGGTCAGGCTGGTCTTGAACTCCTGACCTCAAGTGATCTGCCCGCCTTGACCTCCCAAGCGCTGGGATTAGAGGCATGAGCCACAGTGCCCAACCACATTTTTATTATTAAATAATTCATAATACTCTTAGAGATGTATGCTTAAAGGTCTAGAGTGAGACATGATACCAATTTGTTACATTGGCAGCCAAACTTTGTACACTAAACTTGTAAATATTTTTTACAAACGCATTTAGTAAGTATATAATTAAATGTTTAGAAAATTAAATAAAAACTCAACTCATTATAATAATAATGATTTATTGCTTCATAGACCTTGATTATCACTGGTTTTGCCTTATAGATTTTAATAGATAAGTTTGAATACTTTAGCATAACCACATCATGAAAATATGTAAAAATAACTTTTTAAAAATTCTTTACATTTACTTTAATTTACATTTTTTATAAATATATATTTGGTGTAATTTGAACACAATTATATTTACTTCTTAATTCTTTTAGATCTGTATACAAATTATGTGAAACTCCTTCTATTTTTTATATTTTATTTTTTACCTAAGTTCTACCTCAGGATCTAGAAACTCTTTCTTTTGACAACATAATTAACAATTCTGCTGAAACAAAGGCAAGAAAGATACATTTTACAGAATACATACTTTCGAATAGATTATTTTGTTGCTCAATCAAATATTGCTGACTCATCAACAGGACTCCCAGATAAGGGTAATAATAATTAAATTCAGCCATCTTTGACATTTTGGAAACTTTATAAAAACTATACCTTTATACATCTTTTTAAATGTTGCTGTTATGAAGGTACGCTTATCAAGGTACAGGAAAAATCATTTTATTTTCAGCTTGATTCATAACTTTTAAGTACCAAGCATATGAGGCATGGGTTCTCATTTATACTCTTTTCCCACCTACCAGAAACAGGCCTGGTCAGACTGGAATAATTTCGGATGCAATTGTAATCCTTGTAAATGAAAATAGGTTACAGTCATCCATTAAGAACAGAGATTCTCAGCTGGGCGCGCTGGCTCACGCCTGTAATCGCAGCACTTTGGGAGGCCAAGGTGGGTGGATCATGAGGTCAGGAGATCGAGACCATTTTGGCCAACGTGTTGAAACTCCGTCTCTACTAAAATACAAAATAAAAATTGGCCAGGCATAGTGGCGTGTGCCTGTAGGCCTAGCTACATAGGAGGCTGAGGCTGGGGAATCACCTGAACCCGGAGGTGGAGGTTGCAGTGAGCCAAGATTGTGCCACTGCACTCCAGCCCGGCAACAGAGTAAGACTCTGTCTCAAAAAAAAAAAAACAGAGATTCTCACCGAAGAATTTTCAGTGTCACCGTATGCTCTGTACAAGAGGTGAAACTAAAACTAAAACAAAATGACCCAAAAAAGGATGCAAATAAATGATTTTTAAAAGATACGCTAAGGGGAAATGCTAGAAAAATGAAAGGAAATGAGGTAATATTAATATCAGTTAATAAAATTCAAGGCCAGAAATGTTAAATGAGTAAATAAGAAATGTATGTTGATGGTATATATAATCGTATATACCTAACAAGATAGCTGTGAGCTATAACTGTTAGAAATATAAACAAAGAGACAAATATATAATAATTGTGACATATTTTAATATACTTCTCTCAGTAATTAAGAAATCATTTAATAACAGCAACAGCAATGAAAATGTGTGGGTTTTGAGTGAATAGCACAATGCAAGCTTAGCTGTATAGATGGATGATGGATGGATGGGTGGATGAATACATACATACGGCTGGGCGCGGTGGCTCATGTCTGCAATCCTAGCACTTTGGGAGGCCAAGGCGGGTGGATCATGTGAGGTCAGGAGTTCGAGACCAGCCTGGCCAATATGGTGAAACCCCATCTCTACTAAAAATACAACAAATTAGCCGGGCGCAGTGGCGCATGTCTGTAATCCCAGCTACTCGGGAGGCTGAGGCATGAGAATCGCTTGAACGCAAGAGGCAGAGATTGCGGTGAGCTGAGATCGCGCCACTGCACTCCAGCCTGGGCGACAGAGCAAGACTCCGTCTCAAAAAAAGAAAAAGAATATATACCTACATACATATAGGTTGATAGCTAACTAGGTAGATGTATAGATACACAGATACATATATAGTTGATCAATAGATTTACTCAGCTATAATATTATAAACTATATATATAAGCTCTCATGGATGAAATTGATATCTTAAATCAATGGAGAATGGAATATTCAAAACTGGTGTTGGGATATTGGCCAATGGAGGTGGGAGCAGGTTTTAATTTAAATAGGGAGAATTGCTTAGGACTTGATAAGCCAAGACTTGGAGGAGAAGAAGTGGTTGGAGAAACCACCGCAGGTAGAGGAACCCCAGGGGTCAGCCAATGCAAGGCTCTAAATTAGGAAGTACTCAGTGAGGCTGAGAACAATAAGGCACTAAGTTCTTTTAGGTTCTCAGGCCTTTGCACTTATCTCTGCTTCAAATGCCTCCTTTTCCCTTTCTATCTGGGAAACATTTCACTCTTTCTTCAGTGTAGCCTCCAAGTTCACTTGCTCAGTGAAGGCCCCTCTGATTCTCCCAGAAAGGATGTGCTACCCCATCCTCTGTGCTCACAATCCTCGGCCCACAGCTCAGGATTAGTTTTTATTACAGTGTGACTTTAGGTTTTCATATCTGACTTCCCCACCAGACTATGAACAAATCAAAGGCAAAGATTGCATTTCATTGAGCTGTGCTTCCCCGAACATCAGGCATAGTGCATAAGACACACTCACTCCATAAACCTTTGTGTGTCAAATGAGAGATATTATGTATTAAGCAGTCCAATTCCTCTTTTCACTGTGCATTCTTCATGCAAATGGCAGCTGTGTCTTAGGTGTTTCCCATATGTAGCGACAAGGTATTATGTACTATAAGGAATAAATGGGAAATTACCAAACCCCTTCTCTAAGCAGAACTGAGGGCAGGGATTTCACATCAAACAGACCATGAAATAAATGGAGAGGGCTAATTTGTATTTATTTATGTATTTATTTATTTATATTTATTTATTTATTGAGAGAAAGTCTCGCTCTGTCGCCCAGGCTGAGTGCAGCGGTGTGATCTCAGCTCACTGCAACCTCCGCCTCCCGGGTTCAAACGATTCCCATGCCTCAGCCTCCCGAGTAGCTGAGATTACAGGTGTGCGCCACCACACCCAGTTAATTTTTTGTATTTTTTAGTAGATACAGGGTTTCACCATGTTGGCCAGGCTTGTCTCGAACTCCTGACCTCAAATGATCCACCTGCCTCAGCCTCCCAAATTGCTGGGATTACAGGCGTGAGCCACTGTGCCTGGCTGTGGAGAGGGCTAATTCCAGAACGTGTTGTACTGGCTAGGAATACAAAAGCCATCAGGAAAAGGCCAAATGAGTGTGCTCTCCTGTCACTGAAAGTTTCTGAAAGGATATGGGCCAGTGCATCAGATTTCGTTGCTGAGCAGGTTGGAGAAGAGCATCAAAGGTGAGAGCAAAGGTAAGAACCAGCGTAGATGTGGGAATGAGTGGGTGGGTGCACCAGCCAAGAAGGGGCCTGACAGAAGGAGCAGGGAACAACCAACAGGCTATGGAAGGCTGGAGTCAGATTGCAGAGACTAGAGACTCCTAATATCAGGCTGAGAAATCAAATAGCTGTTCATCATTTATGCCTGAGGATGGATCAGAGCAATGTGATGAAAGTGGCACTTGTGTAAGACTTGCCCAGCAGAGTAGGGCAAGGATGGATGCAAGAGAAAGAATCTGGAGCCTCAGGCCAAGAAGAATCAGAATCTGTTATACAAGGACCCAGATATGGGGGGCTTGAAAGCAGCTTGGGGGCCAGGACTGTGTCTGGACCACCATGTGGCCAGGGACTGAGTAAGTGTCTGTTGAATACGTGAATGTTGTGAATTAAGAAGAAAAGAGTGAGATTTGTTTTTAATCAGGGGACAGTAGGCTCCAATGATAAAGAGACCTCCTCACCTCTTTCCCACAAACACCCATCCTGCACCCTATGTTCTAGGGATACTAAGCTGTTCACTGTTCTCAAGAAACGGGTTCTGCCCTATCTCTGGACATTCGTATTACTGCTTGCTTTGTCTGAAAGGGAAGGGAAGACATTTCTGACTGAATCAAAAAGTGATTTAGAGGACTAAATATAAAGAAGTTTTAGGAATACCTTAATCAATTTCTGCTTTTATTTTCATTTTAATGTATTTAAAAGTATAATACAATGAAAATAATCCATGCCTAAATATGTCTAAATAGGTTTTAATGTTTAAGATAAAAATCCTAGGTGGGGCTGGACGCGGTGGCTCATGTCTGTAATCCCAGCATTTTGGGAGGCTGAGGCAGGTGGATCACTTGAGGTCAGGAGTTTGAGACCAGTTTGGCCAACATGGAGAAACCCCATCTCTACTAAAAATACAAAAATTAGCTGGGTGTGGTACTGGGCGCCTGTAATCCCAGCTACCTGGGAGGCTGAGGCATGAGAATAGCTTGAATCCGGGAGGCGGAGGTTGCAGTGAGCCGAGATCATGCCACTGCACTCCAACCTGGGCAACAGAGCAAGACTCTGTCTCAAAAACAAAAAGAAAAATCCTCGATAATAAAGAGCATTGTGTTATACTCAATTTGGCAATGTTTTTTCTTTTCCTAGTGGTATATAAAATAATGGTGCAGGCTGGGTGTGGTGACTCACACTTGTAATCCCAGCACTTTGGGAGGCCGAGGCGGGCAGGTCACAAGGTCAGGAGATCGAGACCATCCTGGCTAATACAGTGAAACCCCGTCTCTGCTAAAAATTCAAAAAATTAGCCAGGCGTGGTAGTACGCGCCTGTTGTCCCAGCTACTTGGGAGGCTGGGCAGGAGAATCACTTGAACCCGGGAGGCAGAGGTTGCAGTGAGCCGAGATCAGGCCACTGCACTGCAGCCTGGTGGACAGAGTGAGACTCTGTCTCAAGAATAATAATAATAATAATTAATAATAATAATATAATAATAATGGTGCAACTTATGATGAATGCATCTTAGATGAGATGAAACATTATTCTGTTCATAAGACTTCTCTTCCTTTAAGTCTAAGATGAAGTGACTTCTATAATAGAGTAATATTAATAATTAACATTTTCTTTTTTCTTTTTGCTATAACACTTACCTAACATACTACATATACTTTGTTTTTTATGTTTATTGCTTATTGTCTCCCTGCTAAAATGCACATTCCATGAAGGTAGGAATTTTTATCAATATGTTCTCTGATGTCTTCCAAGCCCCTAAAACAGCACATAGTAAGTGCTCTCTGTCTCTCTCTATATATATATCTATATATGTATGTATGTATGTATGTTGAATGAATGAAATTTTTTAATGTGCTAGACACTGTTCTAAGTGCTTTGCATGGCTTGTTTCATTTAACTTTCACAAGAAACCTAAGGTCTATATTACCACTCACATTTTCAGTTGAGGGAACCAATGTATATAAAAATTCAGTAACCTGACCAAGGTTGCACAGCTTGACACTGGAGGAAATAGAATTCAAGCGTAGACTGCCTCTGAACACAATACTCTTCTCCATTGCACTGTGCTGTTTCTAATACCACCTGTGTTCCCCATTTTGAGTTCTCTTGGCAAACTCCTGTTCTGGACACCCATTGCATTGGGTGCCCGCCTCTATCATAGCTCTCATTGCCCTTTATTAGAGGATAATATGGTCCATGTCCTCCGCTAGACTGAGCTTCTCAAAGGCTGAGACCTACCTTATTTGTCTTTTTTTTTTCTTTTTGAGACGGAGTCTCGCTCTGTTGCCCAGGCTGGAGTGCAGTGGCACGATCTCAGCTCACTGCAACCTCCGCCTCCCAGGTTCATGCCATTCTCCTGCCTTAACCTCCCGAGTAGCTGGGACTACAGGCACCTGCCACCATGCCTGGCTAATTCTTTGTATTTTTAGTAGAGACAGGGTTTCACCCTGTTAGCCGGGATGGTCTCGATCTCCTGACCTCGTGATCCACCCACCTCGGCCTCCCAAAGTGCTGGAATTACAGGCATGAGCCACTGGCCTCTTATTTGTCTTTATCCCCAAGGCCTACCATGGAGGCTGGCACTGCACAGATGCATAATGTCTGTGAAATGAATTGGCTATGTAAATACAGAGCAGGGAGCATAAAAGAGAATTGGAAGTCTTCTAATGGGAAGACAAAGGACTTGTGGAACTGATGAAAAGGAACAGCTTAAGAAGAGCAGCACTTCTAGAGAGAAAACATCGAGTCCAGTTCTGAACGTCTTGGAATGATGGAAAGATAAACTAGTAAAGATATCTAGTAGGGATGTGGAACAAGAAAACTGTCACAAAGGTTCTTTTAAGGACCAAAACATAGTCTTGCAAGTCTTTGTGACAGAAGGGCTAACTGAAACTATCAGAGTGAATCGACTCACCAACTAAAGCAATGCAGAGAGAGAGAGGAGAGCAAGAGAGAGAGAGACAGAAATGAAGGGACAGCATCTTGGTGTATACCTATAGTTAAGGGGGTTGAGGAAGGCAAGGAGACAGCACAGAGATCTAGAAGAAATTCAGAAGATCGCTGTAGCAACACTGAAGTCAAGGGAATCGTTCTCCGGTTTGTGTCCGTGAGTAGGTGTCTGTGATAACTGCTTTGTAACAGTACAGATTATAAATAAAAGTCTGTGGGCAGCAACAGAAAAACAACACATACATTTTCAGTGCGACTGGGTCTGTCTGGCCCTGCCCACCAGTGGTTTGGGGATCTACTTCGTTCCGACTAGAGAGCACCCACTCGAAATTTCCTCTGGATGGCAACCCAGCACAACACGTCTTCCACCTCTTCACACTGACTCCTCCTCGCCTCCTCTCTCCTCCAAACATAGGCTGGGTGATTACACCCTCTTTGTGTCAAAACAGCACACTTGAAATCATTTTATAGCACCCACATTCTTCCATTTTAATCTTTAAGATTTTGTAAGGTGAAATGGTCTTTGCAATTGTTATCCTGTGTTAATTTTCTTTTTCTTATCAACACCTGAAAATTCCTCTCTTCTAGTTTGTTTTTGCTCTGTTAGTGAAACCAGCATTTCCCAGTTGGCGAACTAGACTTCTTCAGGGGTAAGGTGGGGAATGTTATTGCAACTCACTGCATCTCTCTGGTAATATGTTCCTTGTCTATCCCTTAAGCTTACCACAGACCACTAGGAATTGCTTAGGTGCACGGTGGCATTTAGCACTAGAGACCACTAACTTTTGACCTCGAAGAGCACTTAAGATACTAAATTCATTAAAAATTTAGTAATAACACTGCAAATATTCTGTATGACCACTATTTTTCCCTTTCTGTAAATCAAATTTATTAAAGATGACCTTCCTCAGGTCAATTACTCATTTTTGTTTGTTTAGAAATTGTGAGATATACATTCCTATGGAAAAGTGAATAAAACATATATGTACAGTTTATTTAAAGAATAATTATAAAGCGAACACTCAGGTCCATAAATAAAACATTCTCCACATCCCAGGAGCCCTGTCATGTGCCCCTCCCTGATCATATCTCCTTTCTCATCCTAGAGAGGAACATTTGTGATAATCATTTCTTAGCTTTTCTTTATAGTTTTACTACTTATGACTGTATTTTAAACAATATAGTAGAGTTCTGCCCGTTTTTGAACTTTATGTAAGTGGAAACATTCTGTATTCATTGGTTGTCTCAGTATGGCAATTCACCATGTTATTGTAAATAATCGTTTGTTTCTCTTTGTTGCTGTATTATATTTCACAGTATGACTACACCATAATTTATCCATTCTATTGTTGATACAAGTTTGGGTTGCATAATGGTTTCAGCTATTACAAAAATGCACATGTACAGGAAATTCTGTAGAGTTGCTGAGTCACAGTGAATGTGTATCTTCAATCTTACTAGATAATTCAATCTTACTAGATAATGCCACACTGTTTTCCCTGATTGTATCAATTTATGCTACCACAGTGTATGAGGATATTCCTTGCTTCTTCCTTAAAACTTGTTTCTGTCAGACTTTTAAATTATTTTTTGATCTGGTGGGTGTCTAATAGTACTGCATTGTTATTTTCATGTTCCTTTCTATAGTTACTAATGAGAATGTTGGTCCTTTCATATATTAGTCATTTGCATTTGGTGCTGTGCCTATTTAAGCTTTTTGCCCATTTTCAAAATGGGCAAGTCTGTTTCTTATTGATTTGTGTTATTTGTATATTCTGGGTACTAATTTTTTCACTTGCTTCATGGTATTGTTTGGTAAACAAAAGTCCATTACTTTTATGTAGCCCAATATTTTTATGTATGTAATACATCTTTTTTTTTTTTTTTGACAGAGTCTCTCCCTGTCGCCCAGGCTGGAGTGCAATGGCACGATCTCAGCTCACTGCAACCTCCGCCTCCCGGGTTCAAGCAATTCTCCTGCATCAGCCTCCTGAGTAGCTGGGATTACAGGCACACACCACCATGTCTGGCTAATTTTTTGTATCTTTGTTAGAGACGGGGTTTCACCATGTTGGCCAGGCTGGTCTCGAACTGCTGACCTCATGATCCGTCTGCCTCAGCCTCCCAAAGTGCTGGGACTACAGGCATGAGCCACCGCGCCCAGCCACATCATTTGATAATTACTGAGCCTTTCCTTTATGGCTAAAAATTCCTCTTAACCTAAGTCATAAAGATTTTTCCTTATATAGGTCCACATAACTTATCTGAAATCCCTGGAGCCAGATGTTTGAAATATAGACTATTTTAAATATTAGAAGGGTAGGATGAAACATACAACATATATTGTATAATATTCTCAACAAGAACTGGGACGGTACCCATAATGAAATACATTAATATCTCTATAGAAAAGCATATGCAGTCACCTAAGTGATAATGTTAATAACAAGTATAAAGAGCCTTATGTTACTTTAAGTCATATTTTTCACCAAATGAGTTCCAAAGTGTTCGGTGTTTCAGAGGTTTGGGGATTTTATAATTAGTACAAAAGTTATGGTAGCCTTATTCAGTAAGAATGGAATTATTTCAAAGTTTGTAGGAACTTACTGGTGGAGCCATGTACCTGGTATTTGTGTGTATGAAGATTCTTCACTACTCATTCAAATTATGTAATAGTTTCTCTATTTTTGAATTACTTGTTTTTCTTGAAATTTGTACAGTCATCTAAATCTTATTTGCACTAAATTGTTTACAAGATTATCTAACTTTTTTGATGTCTGTAGTATTTCTAGTTTCCATTCTTGATAAAGATTGTTGACATCCCTCCTTTTATAGCTATTAAAGGTTTGCCAATTTTAATTTTTTTTTTCCCAAAAAAATCAACTTTTGGTTTCTTTCAACCTATTCTGTGCTGTGGTGTGCTAGTGAATTAGCTCCAAACATAAAATCCTGGCTTGTTTGTTGATTTCCATAGTGTAAACAGTCCCATCATGGTTGACTTCAAGCTACTTATTTGAATTGGCTCCAAACATAAAACAAAATCCTGGCTTGTTTGTTGAGTTCCATAGTGTAAACAGTCCCATCATGGGTGACTTCAAGCTACTTATTTGATGTTATTGATCATGGACTTGCCAAGAGGTGTGCACAATTGGCTCTCCCATGCCAGTACAGGCTGGCTCTGGTACACCACTGCTTTTATTTTCCATTTCGTTAATTTCTGCTCTTAACATTATTTCTGTCCTTCTGTTTTCTGTCTTATTTTGCTGTCCTTTTTCTAACTTCTTGAAAAGGGATTTTCAGCTCAAGACTTTTCAGACTCTTCTAATACACTTACTTATGGCTATAAATGTCCCTCTAAGTGCTGCTTTAGTTTCATCCCACAGGTGTTGCTATTGTATTTTATGGTTCAGTTCAAAATATTTTCTCAATACCATTGACTCTGTCTCTGTGTCATTCAGACTTGTTTTTACAGTTCTTTATTGATTTCTCTCTTAAATGCACTGTAGTAAAAAATGACAATTATTTCAATTTTCAAAATTTGTTGAGTTGCTTTATAACTAAGTATGTGGCTGACTGTGGTGATGTGTCTGCTTTCAAAAAACTACATTCTGATTTTGGTCATGTTGTTCTGTACATATTAATTGCGTCGTTTTTACATCATGTTATTCACGTTTCCTATATCCTTAATTTTTCTCTTGCTAGTCTTAACAATTAGTGAGAAAGGCCTGTTAAAATTACCCAATATGACCAGGCATTTTTTTCTTTGTAATTCTGTCGCTTCACTTTGTTTCATATGTGTTTTTCATTAAGTACTTATAAATTTTAAATTTAAAACACATTTCCTTTTTAGACTCAGAAGTCATCTAAGACTCTTTCCTTTCATTCCTTTTATATCCCATCAGTCATATTTAAAAGATATCTATATGTAAACTGACGTCGATAGACATGATGTAAAAGAAGGGGGTGGCTCTGGTAAAGCTAAAGTAACTCCACTATTAGAGTGCATTAACTATGGGAGAAATACTTTCTATATTGCAGAACACATATTTGGTGGTACTTAGTCTCACATCGCCACCCTGAAAAGTCTGCATATATTGAATTTGGAATGGATCAAACTGCACTGAGTGCAAAATTGTAAATTGCGTATCTTATATAAATGTTTTAGAACTAGATGATGGAGCAGATGGAAAAGAGAACGGCGTGCCAGATGACTGACCATAAACATGCTTTTTAATAAAGATTCTGCTGAGATATTAACTCATATATATTTTTAAAAAATTTTTTTCTTGTTCATTTTGTTTCTAAGATATTAACTCACATATTAAAAATAACGTCTCAAAAAATTTGAAGCAATTCTCTTCATCCCTTTTAAAAATACCTTGCTGTTTCGGGGGTTAAAAAAAGCCACAAGGGAGATTAAAACAATACAAATATTTATTTTCCCAACTCCCCTGCCATGGGTTCTGGGACGTCACCGCCTCTTTCTGGGGCCCGTTTCATCCTTTTCTTTTAATCCAAGAAGCGATGGTGGTGTGCGCCTGTAGTCCCAGCTACCTGGGAGGCAGGCTGAGGTGGGAGGATCTTTTGGGTCCAGGATTTTGAGGCTGCAGTAAGCCCTGTTCTCACCACTGCACTCAAGACTGGGCGGAAGAGCGAGACCCTGTATCAAAAACAAAACAAAACGAGAAGGCATCACGGCTTTGTAACACTCCGTCCAGCTCTCGCACTCTCAGGTGCAAACTTCCACACAAACTCCTCGGCTCGCCTTGTCCCGCGGGACTAGCATATCAAGCCTTCCGCGACACACTGTGCGATGATATATACGTATATACCCTTCTTGCCCTTGAAGGCCGGAAGTTGGTCTTACAGATAAAAGCGAAACAGGAAGTCCCGCCCTTCTTTGGAAAGTAAATGGTACCTCGGAAGGGTCAAAAGAGTCCGCGATTTCGCCGCTGAATTGCTTTTTGCGGTTGGGGAGGTCTACGCTTCTAGAGCTCGAGCCAGCGGGGCGACCCTGCAGTGGCAGGACTCGGCACCGCGCCCTCCACCGCCGGTTGGTGGCCTGCGTGACCCTTTCCTCCCGTCGACATCGAAAGGAAGCCGGACGTGGGCGGGCAGAGAGGTCGGCTTGCTGATGGGTCCGGGTGGGGCGCGCGTGGACTATGGGCCCGGGAGGTCCCTTACTGTCCCCGAGCCGCGGGTTCCTCCTGTGCAAAACGGGGTGGCACTCCAATCGCCTGCTTGGTGATTGTGGCCCCCACACACCTGTTTCTACGGCGCTTAGGTTCGAACAGTAACCCTGTAAACTAGGCACTGCTGTCCCTGCTTTACTGGTGGGAAACGGGCTCGGAGAGAAATGAGCTGCCCTAAGCGACTGGGACAGAGCCACAGTTCTCAGCCGGGCTTTCTGAGCCCACGCGGCCGCCCCAGCAGGGATCAAATCACACAGTGTGAGATAAGCCTCAAGAGCGGGTGGTCTTATGCTGCCACTGAGAACTGATTGGGTTCAGTTGCATCATCAAAATCCCGAAGCATGCTTTTTTTTTTTTAGTTTTAAAGGAAGAGGAGATTGACAGTTTTCCTCTTTCCTTACCTTCTCTTCAGATTACAAAGTTCATTGTTAATCTCAAATGTTATTTTGGCCAACAGGCTTCATCGCAGTAGGAATGGCAGCCCCATCTATGAAGCAAAGACAGGTCTGCTGGGGGGCCCGGGATGAGTACTGGAAGTGTTTAGATGAGAACTTAGAGGATGCTTCTCAATGCAAGAAGTTAAGAAGCTCTTTCGAATCAAGTTGTCCCCAACAGTGGGTAAGTCACACTTTGATGTGTTTCTCTTCCCTGTTAAGATACATCGAGCTTATGCTGTGAGTGGTAGGCTGACATGAAGCACTCTCTGAGGCATGTCAATTAACAGTTTCTTTGAGGCGCAGAGAAAACCTTGCCTGGTAATTCAGCCTTATTTGATGCCCTTACCTCAGGTAGATCTTTGGAGAATGTCAACTGACACATTAAAGAGCGTCGAAAAACACAACAAACATATGAACAATAACCAAAAGATTCCAGTTCATTTCACTGGTAGACTTTTCCAGGATCTTCTGAAGGGGTAGTATTTAATCTTGGGCAGGAGTTGGCAAAATTATTGACCTAGAGCTACTGTCAGAAATAAAGCATTCCCAGTTGCTCACCCAAAATCCTGTAAGTCATCATATACCCAAAATATAAAGAAAGGAGTTTGGTAAGCAGAAGAAAGAAAAGGTTCATATGGTGGATTCTGTCTCCCTGACAGGCATTGAAGCGCTGTATTCCCTGTCCTTAGTATAAGGGGGGATTGGAAAGGGGACTACTACTGAGGTTAGTAAGGGGCCGTGTGTGCTAAGTGCTTGATATTTTCATCTTCACCAATACCTGTTAAGATAGGTGTTGTTGGCTGGGTGCAGTGGCTCACGCCTGTAATCCCAGCACTTTGGGGAGGCCGAGGCGTGCAGATCACAAGGTCAGGAGTTCAAGACCAGCCTGGTCAACACAGTGAAACCCCATCTCTACTAAAAATACAAAAAAAAAAAAAATAGTTGGGCATGGTGGCACGTGCCTCTAATCCCAGCTACTCAGGAGGCTGAGGCAGGAGAATTGCTTGAACCAGGACCCACGAGGTGGAGGTTGCAGTGAGCCAAGATCATGCCACTGCATTCCAGCCTGGGCCACAGAGCAAGACGTTGTTATTCTCTATCTCCAGAGGAGGCAACTGAAGCTCAGAGCATTGAAGTAACTCTTGTTACTACTCAGCAAGTGACAAAACTGTAATTTTAAGGCAGGCCTAACTGGCTGGTGTGGGATTTGAACTTGGATTTGTCTGTGCTTTTTCACTGTCTTATGCTGCTCCAAAATATACCATGTAGTTGGAAAACAGATAATTTTAGAGTTGAAGTGGTTTTAGGGGTTTTACCTTCTCATACCTCAAACCTTTAAGAGGCTTTGAAGGAGGCCACAAGAAGGCTGTGATGCAGGGGGGGGGATCATATTGGTGGCTGAGCTGGGGATGAACGCAGTGAACAGAAATTACTTTATTTTTCTTTCTTTAATTTTTAGAGACAGGTTCTCAATCTGTCACCCTGGCTTGAGTGCAGTGGCATGATCATAGCTCACTGCAGCCTTGACCTCCTGGCCTCAAGCGATCTCCTGTCTAAACCTCCTGAGAAGCTGGCACTATAGGCATCTGCCACCATGCCTGGCTAATTTTTTAAAATATTTTGTAAAGACAGGATCTTACTATGTTGCCCAGGCTGGTCTCCAACTCCTGGGCTCAAGTGATCTTCCCACCTCGACCTCCCAAAGCACTGGGATTAACAGGCATTGAGTCACCATGTCTGGCCAGACATTGCTTTAGATGAACTCTTCATCTGTAAAACCAGCCTGATACAACCTATCTCATGGGATTGTTATGACAACAAAATGCATAACTTGACATGTAAACTGAAAACTGATCAATGTGGGACTCTATGATTGAATTAGATAATGATTCTAGCAGAAAATATTATACATCTGTAGTTTTCCCATTAGACAGATGCATTGAGAGGAACTCCAGGTTTAAGGAGTTCCCCTTCGATCCCACTTTTATCCTCTGTCTCCTCCTGCAACCCACTGCTTTTTCTCCAGCCTGATGGCTCCCACTCCCACACTTCCGGGGCACATTCCAGTCTGTCAGAAAGGGTTTTTACAGCCAGCCATTTGGTTCTTGATTGTACATCTCTCCCACTCAAGCAGACTGGGTGCCGTCCTCTGAGGCCCCAACCTCTCTCCAGGTGACTGCGTCCTAGTCACTGCTAACATGAATTGAGTACATCTTCTACACTCTACACACTTGAAATGTGTCATCTATCTTATTTATCTCTCGTGGAACTCTCTTAGCGGTTTTATAGGTAAGGGTACATTGACATGAAGTCACTTGTAGTCACAGAGCCTGGATTTGAGCTCAGTAGTCTGATTCCAGACCCCACATACTTCTTCCTGTGCCTACCGTGCAAGAAAAGGATCCATGAAAATAGCTTGCACAAGTCTCATGTTGTTCTAGAAACTGAGTTATAATTCAAGTCTAGTTGAATACAAAAGCCCTGTCTCCTTGGGTCCCTTTACAGTTCTCTCACCCAGTTTCTTCATTCATGTCTAGCAGCCACCGCTCTTTGGAATGCCTTGCTGTGAGTCTGTTAAATGCCCGTGTTCATTAGAGCTCCCTTCTCTGCTACTCACTGGTCCAAGGCAATCCTGTTTACAGCCATGGCTTGAAGTCCCAGCTTATGTGTTGATGCCTATCTTAGCCCAGGCTGTCATAACAAAATACCTTACAGAAATTTATTTCTCACAGTTTTGGAGGCTGGAGGTCCGAGATCAGCATGCCAACATGGTCAGTTTGTGATGAGGGCCCTCATCCTGACTTGTTAAGACAGCTACCTTCTTGCTGTGTTCCCACCCAGCAGAGAGAGACAGAGAGGTCGGTCCAGTCTCTTTCTCCTCTTTTTTTTTTTTGTTTTTGAGACAGAATCTCACTCTGTCACCCAGGCTGGAGTGCAGTGGTGTGATCTCAGCTCACTGCAACCTCTGCTGCCCAGGTTCAAGCAGTTCTCCTGCCTCAGCCTCCTGAGTAGCTGGGATTACAAGCGCCCGCCACCACACCCAGTTACTTTTTGTAGTTTTAGTAGAGATGGGGTTTCACCATCTTGGCCAGGCTGGTCTTGAACTCCTGACCTCTTGTTCCACCCGCCTCGGCCTCCTAAAGTGCTGGGATTACAGGTGTGAGCCACTGCACCCGGCTCTTCCTCTTCTTATAAGGACATTAATCCCATCAGGTTAGCAGGGCCCACACTCATGACCTGCACCCAGTAGGCCTCTCCTCCCATGCTTCCAGCTTCAGAGAAAGACACCAGCATCAACTTAGGACCCGGGACCTGCGTGTCAGCCTTGACTGAATTATTGGAGTGTTCTCAGGAGGGAGACTAGATAAGTTAGGGCTGTGAGCTCAGCTGCTGTCCAGCTTCAGTCTGATCCTTCTGGAAGCTCTGGAGTGTAAATTGTACCATAATTCATGGCTTTTGTGCCTGCCAGTCATTGGCATTGGCTGAAGGGCAGCTCTCTGGAGAAGGGGGCAGCCATCTGGTGTTAGCCACTGCCCAGCGCAGCGGGGAGTGGGTGCATAGGTTTGCAGAGGGAATCTGGACAGAGGCCCAATAGTGGCCATTACCTCACCTGTCCAGATGCAGGCAGCATGAAGCTACCACAGCACCCCCACATGGGGTGTGTACCTATAAAACTCACCCGTAGAACCGCAGAGCTGAGTGCAAGCTCTCTGTAGCCAGTCTTGCTGCCAGGGGGTGAAGGAGAGGAATGACTGTGTTCATCATCAGTTAAAGCACTTGTGTTGTCCAGGGGAAGGAGTATTACAGTTAATGGATCTAGAGTGAAGACTCAGTGTTCCCCTTCTGACAAGAAAAGTAACACATTCACGTGTTTTGTAAAAAGAGTATTTATTAAAGAAAAGTTCAAGAACATATAACCTGCCCATTTTAATGAAATGATATAGAAAAAAAATCTCCCAAATATAGATGATGGCCCTACTTCAGCTCCACAGTCATTTTTTTGGTGCATATCCTGTTCGTTTAGTCATTCCACAAATATCTATTGAGCACCTCCTATGTGCCATAGGAAAATACAGCAAGGAAAAATAGACAAAGTGCTCAGCCCTCATGTACCATACATTCTAGTATGGGGAGAGAGACAAGTAGTAGAATTAAAAGGATGTTAAATGGTAATAAGTGATAGGATGAAAAATCAAACAAGGGTACAGGTTTAAGTAGGATGGTCAAGAAAGGTTTTATTTATACAGAAACTGTTTTTACAAAGTTATGAAAAAAGTTAGGGAACAGATAGGCAGATACCTGGTGAAGAGGATTCCAGGCAGAGAGAATGAAACAGCCAGAAACCTGCACTGATGGGCTAGGAGCAGTGGCTCATGCCTGTAATCCCAGCACTTTGGGAGGCCGAGGCGGGCGGATCACCTGAGGTCAGGATTTGAGACCAGCCTGACCAACATGGCAAAACCCAGTCTCTACTAAAAATACAAAAATTAGCTGGGTGTGATGGTGGGCGCCTGTAATCCCAACTATTTGGGAGGCTGAGGCAGGAGAATTGCTTGAACCCGGGAGGTGGAGGTTCCAGTAAGCTGAGATTATGCCACTGCATTCCAGCCTGGGCGACCATACAAGACTCAGTTTTTTTTTGTTTTGTTTTTTTTAAAAAAAACAAAACAAAACAAACAAAAAAAACAGCAACAAAAACCTGCACTGATGTGTTTAAGGGACAGTAAGAAGAAAACAGCATAAGTTAGAGCCAAGAGATGGGAGGCCAGGGAGGTACTTTTTTATTTTTATTTATTTTTATTTTTTTGAGACAGTCTCACTTTGTTGCCCAGGCTGGAGTGCAGTGGTGTGATCTTTGCCATATTGCCCAGGCTGGTCTTGAACTCCTGGATTCAAGCGATCTGCCCATCTCAGCCTCCCAAAGTGCTGGGATTATAGGTGTGAGCCACTGTGCCCGGCCATGGTTGGTGCTTTTACTCTTAGTAATACAGGAAGCTATTGGAGAGCTTTGGGTTTAGGAGTAAGGAGGGAAGTGAGGCCATGAGAGGGAAGACAATCAGTGGAAAGGTGGTGGGACTGGTAGGCTGTTGGCATGAAGTCCATGAGGGAATGTTCAGAGGTAGGGGTTGGAGAATGGGATTCTCACAGTTGGAATTATGGAAGGTTCTGTTTGTTATGAAGACAAGATAGAAGCTTTGATCCTGGGAGTAAGGTAGGTTGGAGGATGAGATCATTGAAGAGGTCAAGGAACTGAGAGGTCACGGTATTGAAAAGACCAGTATGTGGACACTGAAATTACTCGCGAGTTTTGACCTGAGTACCCACGAGTTGTGACCTGATTATTGTTGGAGAAAATGATGGTGTATTAGTCCGTTTTCATACTGCTATAAAGAACTGCCTGAGACTGGTTAATTTATAAAGGAAAGAGGTTTAATTGACTCACAGTTCAGCATGGCTGGGGAGGCCTCAGGAAACTTAGAATCATGGTGGAAGGCGAAGAGGAAGCAAGGCACCTTCTTCACAAGGTGGCAGGAAGGAGAAGTGCCAAACAAAGGGGGAAGAGCCCCTTATAAAACCATCTGATCTTATGAGAACTCACTCACTGTCACAAGAACAGCATGGGAGAAACTACCCCGGTGATTCAGTTACCTTCACCTGGTCTCGTCCTTGACAAGTGGCGATTATGGGGATTACAATTCAAGATGAGATTTGGGTGGGGACACAAAGCCTAACCATATCAGATGGTGACCTGCAAAGTTGTAGATGACTGCAACGAAGAAGGGAAGCAGGTAGTATAGTAAATTATTCCCATTGACTTCTGCAGCATTTGACAGTGATAGCCCGTTTCCCATTTGCACCCATTTTCTTCTGCACCACTGTTCTTTCTTAGTCCATAACTGAGTTATTTCTCAGCCTGCCCTTCACTGTCGGTTCTTTGCTCCCTGTTCACCTGTGCTCTCTTTTCAAGTATTACCTTGTCAAAGTCCCACTCAATTGCCATAGAATAAAAGCTGAAAAGTTTTTCCAGAGATACGTATGCATAAGGGTGGGGAGGCACACGCGAGGGCAAGTAAATGGAAATATCTTTTGAGTGCATTCTGAATGAGACGCTTTGTTTTTGTTGCCTTTAATTTTCATTCAGTCTTGTGAGGTACTGTTGTATCTGCTTTATACAATAGGAACTAAGGCTCAGAAAGGTAAAATAATTTGTCTTAGACCAGCCAACCAGTAAAGTAGTAGAGAGAGGATTTGAATGTCTATGATTTCAAAATTTGGATCTTTTACTTAGCTGATGTCACAGCCACAAAATAAAGATAAAAATAGTACCACCAAATTGGGATTTAGAATGAGTAATTCTATCCCAAAACACCAAAAATACATGCTTATTACAAAATAAATATGCCATACAACTAATATGCTAGCTATTACCAAAACAAATTAGTTCTCTCTAGTACTCACATATCTGTTTTATAGCACTCATCAGTATGATGTGTATAATGGTCCTATTGAAAGTCTTCTGGGATTACAGGCGTGAGACACCACTCCCAAGGCGGGTGGATCGCCTGAGGTCAGGAGTTCGAGACCAGCCTGGCCAACATGGTGAAACCCCATCTCCACTAAAAATACGAAAATTAGCCAGGCATGGTGGCATGCGCCTGTGGTCCCAGCTACTCAGGAGGCTGAGGCAGGAGAATCACTGGAACCCGGTAGGCAGAGGTTACAGTGAGCCGAGATCACGCCACTGCACTCCAGCTTGGGTGACAGTGTGAGACTCTGTCTCAAAAAAAACAAAACAAAAAGGTTCCTATTGTTCCTAACTTAGGAGCAGGGATCAGGGCTATCATTCTAGCATCATCTAACAAAGTTCCACAAACAGAGCAACCAGATATCCAAGATCTGTGATCTTAATATCAAATTCATATATTGTCTTTTTTCTATAAAACTTTGAAATGCCTCAGAAATCCCAGTATTTTGGCATTCACACTACTGTCCTGGGTCTTATTCAGTGGTTTAGAGACCACTCGCGTTTGTGTATACAGTATTTCTCAACGAATCCTTGTTGATTCATTAGCCTTTTAGAGAAAGGACCATGTGTTGAGGGTTTAGGCTGTTGGTTGAAAGAGAAGGTGAGGGCTAGGGAGGAGAGCTTTCCGGGCAGAATGTGGTAATATGCAAAGGCATGGAGTCAAGATGCACAGGAAATGAGCATGGGGTAGCTCTGTAGGACAAACAGTTCAGGGACTGCTGGTAAATTCAGAGAGGATGGACAGGTGGGCAGGGATGAAGCCATCAGTGGCCTTGTTTGTCTTACAAACCTTAAAGGCAATATGGATACCTTGAAAGATCTTCAAACAAGCAAGTGACCTGATCAAATTTGGGTTTCAGAAAGATGATACTCTGGCAGCCTGGGACAGGTGGATTAAGGATGGTTGAGCCTGGAAATAGAGAAGCCAGTGAAAGAGCTGTTACAGCAACCCAAGTGAGAAATGATGAGGGTTTGTGCTGTGGCAGTGAAGAGGGGAAAAGAGATCTAAGTGTCTAGGTGGATGTGATGCATTCATTGAAATAGGTATTAGAGGAGAAACATGTTTGGAGAGGAGCAAAGTTCTGGACAAGTTGGGACTGCAATGTCAGTAGGACCTCTAAATGGAGTTGTCTTAGGCAGTTGGAGATGTGACAGGAGATGCAAACATCTATTAATTTGTCACAAAAATGTTAAGGGCAATGTCCACTTCTTCCTTTGGTATCCTTATATAACATCCATCCTAGCCCAATCAGCCTGAGACCACCAGGGATGAATCTATAGTCTGATTTATGAATGCTTGTAACCAGGAAGACCACACACCAGAGAACTGTGGGCCTCTCACCAACAAAGAAAAAGAGAGTTGTTAGAAGTTTAGGGGAAGAATGGAGTTTAGGTAAAATTTAAATGAAATGGTGTTTTGACAACCTCAGTACAAAGCATAGGTGTCATCGTCAGCTCTGGATTGAAAAGTGGACCAGGGTTTTCTTTCTTTGAAGTTAAAAGATTGAGTGTCATGTTCACGTTGAGTAATGTTATTTGACATCCTGAAGCTGGGTTGGAGATCAAGGCTGCTTCTGTGTCAGGGCGCCTTAGATCTTCTAGACAAAAGTGGGATGTTTCCTTCTTACAGATAAGACTTCAAACAGCAAATTTCTGGTAGTTGATGATTTTAGAGAACAAGATTTCCCAATGAATAAGAAACCAGTAGTCACTCAAATAACGGATCTATTAGCACACTCCGTGGCTGTAGCACACCCTTGGGAGACATGTTTCCTTCCAGCTGACTTTGTGTGTGTCTGTTATCCCAGCTTGATTGATACAGCGCAGGGCAGATTTTTACATTTGCAGTCCAAGATAATTTTTACTTACAAGCACCACTGAAATATTTAAGAATTAAATCCTAAGAAAGGCTTTTAACAAAAGAACTAGTGTTTTCTGGTCTGACAATGAAGATGAATTTAGAGTTGATAAGAAAAATGGTCCAGGCTCAGTATGGTGGCTCACGTCTGTAATCCCAGCACTTTGAGAGGCCAAGGCAGGTGGATCACTTGAGGTCAGGAGTTCGAGACCAGCCTGGCCAAGATGGCAAAACCCCATCACTACTAAAAATACAAAAAAAGTAGCCGGGCATGTAGCAGGTGCCTGTAATTGCAGCTACTTGGGAGGCTGAGGCCAGAGAATAGCTTGAACCTGGGAGGCGGTGGTTGCAGTGAGCCAAGATTGCTCCACTGCACTCCAGCCTGGGTAACAGAGCGAGACTCTCTGTCAAGAAAGAAAGAGAGAGAGAGAGAAGGAAGGAAGGGAGGGAGGGAGGGAAGGGAATGGAAGGAAGGGAAGGGAAGTAAGAAAAATGGTCCAATGTGTTCTCATTTGAAGCCTTCTGACCTACCTGAGAGCTCTGTGGACTCAACTCGCCAGCAAGCCTGACCTGTGTGCACATGGGTCCATTTCTTGAGAAGGTTCCTGAGTTATTCAAATTCTCAACATGGTCTATAATCCAAAAAGGATTAGGATTCACTGGTCTGTACTCTCCTCAGAGACTTATTCATCAAATGCCTCAATTCAAAATGGTTCTAGACAATGAGAACACATGGACACAGGAAAGGGAACATCACACACCGGGGCCTGTTGTGGGGTGGGGGGAGGGGGGAGGGACAGCATTAGGCGATATACCTAATGTTAAATGACAAGTTACTGGGTGCAGCACACCAACATGGCACATGTATACATATGTAACTAACCTGCACGTTGTGCTCATGTACCCTAAAACTTAAAGTATAATAAAAAAAAAGAAAAAAGAAAAACATCATTCATAGTTACAACTGACACACACACACACACACACACACACACACAGAGAAAATGGTTCTAGAATATAAATCACTTAAATTTATGTTGAATAATGTTACATTTAAATCTGTGCGTTTGCTTTTCTAAGCTGCATAACTTGCCCTTATTTCAAATCCTTTTTTTTCCAACAGATAAAATATTTCGATAAAAGAAGAGACTACTTAAAATTCAAAGAAAAATTTGAAGCAGGACAATTTGAGCCTTCAGAAACAACTGCAAAATCCTAGGCTGTTCATAAAGATTGAAAGTATTCTTTCTGGACATTAAAAAAGCTCCACTGACTATGGGACAGTAATAGTTTGAATCATAGTGAACATCAATGCTTGTTCCCTATATATGACACTTGATAATTAAGATGATCAAGAACCAGAAGATCTGTGAAGAAATGAAATAAAATGGTATTTAGTAATCTCTAAGAAAAAAAGTAAAACCTGTTATAAACACATGTACTTTTTTTTGTTTTGTTTTTAATTAGAGGATGGGTAGTAGGCAGATAAAATTTATAATATACATAGAAGTGAAATAAATGGGAGTTAGCATTTTAATACAGGCAAGAGCTATTACAACAACCCAAGTGAGAAATGATGAGGGTTTGTGGAAGGTTTATAAGGAAGAAGGGTGAATTTAAAATACACAAGTAAAATAATAAAAGCCATCTATAAAAAAGCCCATAGCTAATATCAACACTTAATGTTGGGACAGTAACTGGATATCTAGCTAGTCCAGTGAGACAAAAAAGAAAAAGCATACACACTTGGAAGGAAGAAAGAAAACTAGCTCTACTCACATATAATACTATCTTATGTAATGTACCAATGGATGCACAAAAAGAGCTCCTAGAACTATAAGTCAATCATAGAAAAGTTGCAGGAAACAAGGTTAGCATACACAAGGAAAATTATATTCCTATATATCAGCAATAAACAATTGGAATTTAAAACTTAAAAATACCATCTGTGAATAGCACCAAAAAAAATTAAAGGAATACTTAGGTATAAATCTAATATATGGAGGCCTCTATGCTGAGAACTAGAAAACACTTGGAAGCAGACTACATCAAATTAAATGGAGAGGTATACAGTTGGCCCTCTGGGTTCTGCATCCATGGATTCAACCCCGAACAGAAAATATTTGGGAAAAGGAAAAACAAAAAAGTAAAAATAATAAAATTTTAAAAATCCAGTATAACACCTATTTACATTGTATTAGGTATTATAAGTAATCGAGATGATTTAAAGTGCAGGCATACCTCAAAGATATTGCAGGTTTGGTTACAGACCACTGCATTAAAGTGAATATCACAATAGAGTGGGTTACACAAATGTTTTGGTTTTCCAGTACACATAAAAGTTACGTTTATACTGTTGTCTAGTAAGTGTGCAATAGCATTATGTCTACTCAATGTATATACCTTAATTTTAAAATACTTTATTACTAAAAAATGCTAAAGATTCTCTGAGTCTTCAGCGAGTTGTCATCCTTTTGCTGGTAGACGGTCTTGCCTCGATGTTGATGGCTGCGGACTGATCAAGGTGGGGGGTGGATGCTGAAGTTTGGGGTGGCTATGGCAATTTCTTAAGACAATTAAGTTTGCTGTATTGATTGACTCTTCATTTCACAAGATTTCTCTGTAGCGTGCAATGCTGTTTGATAGTATTTTACCTGTAGTAGAACTACTTCAATTGGAGTCAATCCTCTTAAACCCTGCTGCTGCTTTATCACCTGAGTTTATGTCATATTCTAAATGCTTTGTTATTTCAACAGTATTCACGGCATCTTCACCAGGAATAGGTTCCATCTCAAGAAATCATTTTCTTTGTTCATCCATAAGAAGCAACTTCTCATGCATTCAGGATCATGAGATTGCCGCAATTGTCACATCAGGCTTTTTTTTTTTTTTTTTTTTTTTTTGAGACAGGATCTCACTCTGTCACTCAGGCTGGAGTGCAATGGTGCGATCTTGGCGCACTGCAACCTCTGCTTCCTGGGTTCAAACGATTCTCCCACCACAGCCTCCCGAGTAGCTGGGACTAGAGAGGCGTACCACACCTGGCTAATTTTTGTATTTTTTGGTAGAGATGCGGTTTCACCATGTTAGCCAGGCTGGTCTCAAACTCCTCACCTCAAGTGAGGATCTGCCCACCTCGGCCTCCCAATGCTAGAATTACAGGCGTGAGCCACTGCGCCCAACCAGGCTTCACTTCTAATTCTAGTTCTCTTGTTATTTCTACCACATCTGCAGTTCCTTCCTCCAACCTGAAGTCACCTGCTGCATTATTAGCCTCTAACAAGTTGCCTGTCCTTTAAAACTTTGAAGCCACGCATTGACTTCTCCTCTCTAGCTCTGAAAGTCCTAGATGGCATCCTCTTCCAAAAGAAGGCTGTTTCATCGACATTGAAAATCTGTAGTGTGGCCACCTTCATCAGTGATCTTGGCTAGATGTGGATGATTTGCTGCAGCTTCTGCACGAGCACTTGCTTCTTCACCTTGCTCTTTTTTGGCGATAGCTTCTTTCCTCTCGCTTCATTAACCAGCGTCTGCTAGCTTCACAGTTTTCTGCTGTAGCTTCCTCACCTCTCAGCCTTTATAAAATTGAAGACAACTAGGGCTTTGCTCTGGATAAGGCTTTGGTTTAAGGGAATATTGTGGCTGGTTTGATCGTCTATCCAAAAAATCTAACTTTCTCCATATCAGCAATAAGACTTTCACTTTATTTATGTGTTCACTGGAGTCGCACTTTTAATTTCAAGAACTTTTCCTTTGCATTCACAACTTGGCTAAGCATTTGGTGCAAGAGGCCTAGCTTTTGGCCTGTGTCAGCTTTTGACATGGCTTCCTCACTAAGCTCTTTCATTTCTAGCTTTTGATTTAAAGCGAGAGACGTGCCACTTTTCCTTTCACTTGAACACTTTAGAGGCCATCAGTAGTGTTATTAATTGGCCTAATTTCAATATTGTTGTCTCAGGGAATAGGGACGCCTGAGGAGAAAGAGACAGATGGCAGCCAGTGAGAGAAGCAGTCAGAACACACACACTTTTTTTTTTTTGAGACGAGTCTTGCTCTGTCACCAGGCTGCAGTGCAGTGGTATGATCTCGGCTCACTGCAACCTCTGCCTCCTGGGTTCAAGCGATTCTCCTGCCTCAGCTTCCTGAGTAGCTGGGACTACAGGCACATGCCACCATGCCCAGTTAATTTTTGTATTTTTAGTAGAGACGGGGTTTCACCATGTTGGCCAGGCTGGTCTCAAACTCCTGACCTCAAGGGATCCGCCCGCCTCAGCCTCCCAAAGTGCTGGGATTACAGGAGTGAGCCACCGCACCTGGCCAGAACACACACATTTATCAGTTAAGTTCACCATCTTATATGGTTGCAGTTTGTGGCACCCCAAAGCAATTATAAAAGTAACATCAAAGATCACTGATCACAGATCACCATAATAGATGAAGCAATGAAAACATATGAAATACTGTGAGAATTAGCAAAACAGAGAGACACATGCTGTTGGGAAAATGGCACAGATAGATTTGCTTGACACAAGGTTGCCACAAATCTTCAATTTGTAAAAAATGCATTATCTGTGAAGCACAATAAATCAAGTGCAATAAAATGAGGTATGCCTGTATAAAGGAGGATATGTATAGATTATATGCAAATACTATACCATTTTATATAAGAAACTTGAGCATCTGCAGAATTTGGTATCTGCAGAGGGTCTTGGAGCCAATCCATCGTGGATACTGAGGGACGACAGTACTGTGTTCATGGATTAGAAGACTCACTTTTGTTAAGATATGGTTAAATTCTCTCGAATTTGATTTATAGGTCCAATACAACCCCAATCAAAATCTCAATAAGCTTTTTTGTAGATACTGACAAGCTGATTCTAAAATTTATATGGAAAAGTGAAGGAACTAAAATAGTCAATTCTAAAAGGAAGAACAAAGTTGGAGGATTCACATTACTTGATTTCAAGACATATTTGAAAGGTACAGTAATCAACACAGTATGGTATGGGCAAAACGAAAGATATAGTTTAATGGAACAATAGAGACCCATATAATAGTCAACTGTGTTTGGACAGAAGTACAAAGGCATTTCAACAGAGAAGTAAAAAGGCATTTCAAAAGAGAAAGGATAATCTTTTCTCCAAATAGTGCTAAAAAATTGGATATCCAAATACACCAAAAAATAAACTTTAACATCCTCACACTTGGTACAAAAATTAACTCAAAATGGATCATAGAGCTAAATGTAAAATGTAAAACTATAAAACTTGAAGAAAATATGAAGAAGTTCTGCATGATCTTGTGTTTGGAAATGAATTTTCAGATAAAGCATCAAAAGCACAATCCATACAAGTAAAAGCTAAATTGGACTTTATCAAAATTAAAAACTTTTGCTCTGCAAAAGATACTCTTAAAATAATTAAGATAAATTACAGACTGAGAGACAATGTTTGCAAATCATATATTTTATGAGGAACTTGCATCCAGAATAAATCTTGTAATTCTCAAAATAAGAAAAACAATCCAGTTTAAAAAATAAGATTTTGTACATACTTCTTAGAAGGTATACTCTGAAAAGTATATGAAAAGATGCTCCACGTTACTAAACATTAGAGTAATGCAAATTAATACCACAATTACATAATCACTACACACCTCTTAAGAGTGGCTTAAATTAAAAAGTTGACAACACCAAGTGCTGCCGAGGATGCAGAGCAACAGTCATTCACTGCTGCTGGCTAGGCAAAAAATAAAGCCCCTCTGGAAAACAGCTTTTTTACAGAGTTAAACATACACTTACCTTATGACCCAGTAATCACACTCCTAGGTATTTCACCAAATGAACTGAAAACAAAACCTGTATATGAATATTTATTCAAAGCAGCTTTATTCATAATCACCAAAACCTTGAAACAACCCAGATGCCTACAACAGAGGAATGGATAAACTGTGATACATCTATGCAATGGGATACCACTCAGCAATAAGGAAAAATGAACTTCTGATTCACACAACATAGATGAGCTTTAAATGCACTTTCCTATGTGAAGAAGCCAGATCCAAAAGGCTACATATTATATGCTGTGATTTATAATATTCTGGAAAAGGTGAAACTAAAGAATAGAGAACAGATCAGTAGTTACCAATGGTTGGGATGAGGAAAGGGGTTGACTATGAAGGGGTTACCCAAGTAAACTTTGGGTGACAAAACTATGGCACTGTGGTGACAGATTCATGAGTTCACACTTGTCAAAACCCAGACTGTGCACTATAAAGAGTGACCTGAATGCACAAATAAAATCAACCAGGATATTGGTGGGATTACAATATGGAATGCAGGTTGTGATGAGTCTAGTTGTATTATAAAATATATGACATAACCCTTTTCAAAGAGGTGGGTAAGAAAGGGACTGACCTAGGTAACTGGAAAATGGTGTTTTGACCAGATACTGTAAGGCTACAGACAAAAAGAACTGTACACAGTTGCTAAATTTGCAATTCTGAAACTACGTTTATATTAGGATTGAACAAATAAGTAAATATAGATAATGAGAACCAGGTCTAGGTCAGAAAAAGCAGTTAAAAGCAAGAGGTGAATGTTAGAATGAATCCTGTGGTGCTGGATTGTGTCAGAGATGTCAGTACGAAGTCACGTTTATGTTCACCTATCTAGACTGATAAAGGCAGAAACATCTATAGCTATGTACATACATGGGTTGGTAGACATACACAGATCCCCTAGCTCCATCCACTGACCAGGCTTGTAATTTGCATAGCATCCAAGTACTCCCCCAAATATTAATTACTGTAGTAATTTTAACAGGTGCCCCTGAATTATTTGATACTCCTCCCTCCGACAGTTTACATTCCCTACCCTTTAGTATAGACTGGGCTTAGTCATTCACTTTTTTTTTTTTTTTTTTTTTTTTGAGACAGAGTCTTACTCTGTCGCCCAGGCTGGAGTGCAGTGGCACGATCTCGGCTCACTGCAAGCTCCGCCTCCCGGGTTCACACCATTCTCCTGCCTCAGCTCCCTGAGTAGCTGGGACTACAGGCACCCGCCACCATGCCTGGCTAATTTTTTGTATTTTTAGTAGAGACAGGGTTTCACCATGTTAGCCAGGATAGTCTCGATCTCCTGACCTCGTGATCTGCCCGCATCAGCATCCCAAAGTGCTGGGATTACAGGCGTGAGCCACCGCGCCCAGCCTAGTCACTCACTTTTAACAGACTAAGGAGACAGGCAGCAACTTCACAGAGAAGAATGTGGCAAGCGCAGCCTTCACCCACTGATGGGGGTAGTCCGTCCTGCGAGTGCCATGAGCCACCTAACACGATGTGATGGGAAGGCACCTGACCACTGGCATGTTCTTCCTTAAAACCCACAACCTCAGTCTAATGAGAAAACACCAGACAAACACAAATTATGGGACATTCACAGAATACTTGGCCAGTACTCTTCAAAAGTGTCCAGGTCATGGAAAAACAAGGAAAGACTGAAGATCTGTCAGAGATATGAGGAGACTAAGGGGACATACAATGTGGTATCCTGGGTTGGCTCCTGGGGCAGAAAACAGAGTGGAAAACAGAGTGGAAAATGGGAGATCTGAATAAAGCCTATAGTCTAGTGAAGAGAACCACTATCAATGGTTAATTTCTTAGCTTTGATGGTTACCATGGTTATTAAGATCACATTAGAGGCATGTGGGTGAAGGGTGTATGAAAACTTTGTGTACTCTCTTTGCAACCCTTCTGCAAAACAGTTATTTCTAAAGAAAACTACAGAAGAAAATATTTACAGGTAATGGGCTCAAATTTAAATATTATTAAAAAGGACCCAGATATAATTGAAGTTCATTGCTGGGTAGTGATAAATAGTTACTCATAAATAATTAAGTAATAAATGCCAGAGGAAAAATAATTGAAAGAACAGAAACAGTCAATCAACACTTATAGGTTCCATTCTGTTGCGATAAAGATATACAGGAGTAATTCAACTCCTTTAGGTCCCTGTTCATAGTTGTCAGAATATAGACTATTTCTAACCACTATTTGATCTCTGTGTGCAAAGGTGATATGAAAAACTTCATATAAACTTTTTTTTTTTTTTTTTTGAGATGGAGTCTCATTCTCTCATTCAGGCTGGAGTGCACTGGCACAATCTCAGCTCACTGCAGCCTCTGCCTCCCAGGTTCAAGCAATTCTCCTGCCTCAGCCTCCCAAGTAGCTGGGATTACAGGTGCATGTCACCACACCCAGCTAATTTCTGTATTTTTAGTAGAGACAGGGTTTCACCATGTTGGCCAGGCTGGTCTCAAATTCCTGAGCTCAGGTGATCCACCCGCCTTGGCCTCCCAAGTGTGGGGGGCGTGAGCCACTGCACCTGGCCATAAACTTACTGTGAATGATTATGGCCTAATTCATGGCTTTAAAAATAATTTAAAACCTATTACCTGAGCATTCTGAGCCTCACACGGACGCTGGCTCTGCATCCTGCCAAACGTGCTTCCCGAGGGGAGTACAGAGATGGAAAGCGGCACAGAGGCTGACGACCCCTCTTCATTCGGAATCTTTGCCTCAACCTCCCCGGTCTCCGTATGACTCAAGGGTATGAGTGTTCACAGATGATCGCTGCTTTAACTCTGCTTTATCATAGTCCACATTTCTGACAACAGGCATTTCTAGGAAATAAATTATCTCTTAAAAAAATCCATTGTTTTATTTCCACAATTGCTTAAAATATTTTATTAAAGGAAGAATACAATTTAACAAAAAGTGTCTATTAAAGGGGAAAATATATAGTAATATGTTTAAGGCACATGGCAAACTTTTGGCATTAAATTGCAAGAAAAAAGAAATACAAATTATCACAATAAATTTCAGAATCTGTTTCTTTAGTTCAAATAGTTTTTTTAAAAAAAGTTTGAACAGCACCAGCGGTTCACTGAGGAAGGCACATCATGGCTTGTTATCTCCGTGTGAGAGCAGCTGCTGCCTGGTGTACTCCCAGATCAGCAGGGCTCCACTCACGTGGACGTTCAGGGAACGGATAATGCCCTGTTGAGGAATTTCCACACAAACGTCCAACTGCTGGATCAGATTTGCTGGAATTCCCTCACGTTCATTTCTGAGGAAGAAAATGGAAGAAAGGTTAGTTTTCCTGTAACAAACAATTTTTCTCTTTGATATTCTGAATGTTACTAAAAGAAACATTAACAAATGAAGTCTGTAGTGCTGGGAAATAAATAAGAGTGTAAAAAAAAGACTGATGGGTCAATTCCATGTTCAGCTGGCCATGCCAGAGAGATGAAATAAAAGGAAAGCCCAGGGGGCTTCTTATAAATGTTACAAATCAAAGAAAAGTGCAGGTATGAGCAGGAGTCAGGGTAAACTGTAAAACAGAAAGGTAACATCTTCTAGGCAGGCACGGTGGCTCATGCCTGTAATCTTACCATGGAGGCCAAGGCAGGAGGATCACTTGAGGTCAGGAGTTCGAGACCAGCCTGGCCAACATGGTGAAACCCTGGGTCTGGTGGAGCATGCCTGTAATCCCAGCTACTTGGGAGGCTGAGGCCTGAGAATTGCTTGAGCCCATGAGGCAGAGGTTGTAGTGAGCCGAGATTGTGCCACTACACTCCAGCCTGGGCTACAGTGAGACTCCATCTCAAAAAAAAAAAACAAGGTAACATCTTCCAGTAGTCTGGGGCTCAGAGAATATACTATGGACACGAGAAGCTTCTTACCCCAACAAGAGTAGAGATTTCTCAGGAAAGCAATATTGGGTTAAGTCTAAACTTTTGGCAGTTTGTTCCACTCCAATGATGGTATAACCTTCTGTTTTCTTCTGCTGCAGATAATCAATTAGCTGAGGTGGTTTTACCTGAATATTAGTTTAAAAAGAACAGAATATTCATTCAGTTATAGCCCTGCTTGGAGTAAATTAGAGTTAAACAACATATTAACCTAAACTTAACCCTTTTTAAAAGAAAAAGGACAGAATTATACGTTATAAAAAAGAACTCTCCCAACATGACATAAATTTCTTTTTTTTTTTTTTTGAGGTGGAGTCTTGCTGTGTCGCCCAGGCTGGAGTGCAGTGGCGTGATCTTGGCTCACTGCAAGCTCCGCCTCCCAGGCTCACGCCATTCTCCTGCCTCAGCCTCCCAAGCAGCTGGGACTACAGGTGCCCACCACCATGCCCAGCTAATTTTTTTTTTTTTAAATTTTTTAGTAGAGATGGGGTTTCACTGTGTTAGCCAGGACGGTCTCGATCTCCTGAGTTCGTGATCCGCCCGCCTTGGCCCCCCAAAGTGCTGGGATTACAGGCGTGAGCCACCACACCTGGCTAACATGATACAAATTTCTAAGAATTATTCCTAAATCAAGAGTGGGCTGTAACAGGATATGTTTTACTGCACAGAATTCTACATTATTGATGATTTCTAAAAATGTGACCTATAAAAAAATAAGTAGAAAAACAGAAGTGAGCTGTATGTTATTTTTAAACACTGTTCTTAAATTATTAAAGACTGTACTATTATAAATTATGCAAAAGGACTAATACACAAAGATAGAGCACTACAAAATATTTTTACAAATACAAACTTTTTTTAAAACTTTTATTTTAGGTTCACGGGTACATGTGCGGGCTTGTTTTAAGAACTTTAATAATAAATTACTTTCCACCCACCTCCACTAGAGGAAGCCACTGTTCTGCAGAGACACTGAGGTGCTGAAACTGTTTGTCGCTGATACACTGAAGGCTGCCAATAACGAGCACTGAAGCCCCAAATACCTCACAGGTCCTGCACAGTCCTGCACAGAACACCTGGAATCATTAAGATTGTTCCCAACACAATGCTAAGCTCAACATGTCGCATACATTCCTTTGAAGCTCCCGTGGCAGTGGATTAATTAAAAAATGTTGAAGACCAAAAGCTTTCAGGCAAAGCTCCCGGAAAACTCCAACTTTACCTCCTAAATTGGTCGGTTTGTCAATGAGCGAGGCCACGACGATGAGTCTACTAATTGACTTTCCAAGTCTGGCAGCACGATCCTGAAACAGGAGCTCCAGGTCTAAGTCAGGAACACGACTGTTCCACGGGATAATCTTCTTCTGAACATCGGTCCACTCCGCTTGGTTATCTGCTTCGACCAAATTACTACCTGGGAAGGAAAAAGAAAACAATCCCACATATAAATAAATCTGAATCTCTATACATTTATGTATACATGTATATGTATTTTTAAGAATGTGAAATAATTTAGAATGAGATAATTTAGAATGAGATTTAACAAAGCATTAACTAAAAAACTTCAGTTGGATTCAGACACAATTCCCATTTGTAGTAGTAATTTTAAGTTTTCAAAATCAGCTTTACTAACCAATATATTATGATAATTATGGAAACATGAGAAACATGGAAACATGAGATACACATTTTTTCACATTTTAGCATATCTGAAATTGAGACACATCTTAGAATCCAGAGTATCATAGTTTGGTAACATTTTTTTCCTTGGAAGTACATAAAATACTGATGTATCTTACAAACAACAGTATATTAGATTGGGATTTTCTATGGAAAGACTGTATTTCTGAAAACAATATAATAAAAATATCTAAAATAATTTTACAAGTGCTTGGAGTAACTTTTCTAAAATGGAGGATGTTGTATAAAGCAGTTATCTCTTGACAAAAGTGATGAGGACACAGAACGTTACTAGCTTATCTGACTGCAGTGTTTTCATCTCTGTAGTACAGGACTGAGACTCTACCTCTCAGGCTCTTCCTCAACTCTGTCCTACTCCAAACTGCTTTCTGAGCAATCAAGGAGCACTTAGTTCACTTAGGATAGGACAGACATGCAAATAACTGTAACACAGTACAACAGTGAAAGTAATGCTCACACAGAAAGGGGTTACTAATGTCTAGGGGAGGGAGAAGCAAAGGGTAAGACCCCGGAAGGCTCACGGGAAGGAAGGTAAAGTTTGCAAAGCAGACAGTAGATACAGCATGTGCACATGCATGGGATGTAGGCGCAACATGCTTCAGGCAGCAGCAAGTACCTTGGTTTAGTGCACGGCCTGCAATGGAGTGAAGGGAGATGGCTCAAACCAAAGGGCTTTGCATACAATGATACAGAATTTATTCTATTGGCCAGGCATGGTGGCTCATGCCTGTAATCCCAGCACTTTGGGAGGCCAAGGTGGGAGGATTACCTGAGGTCAGGAGTTTGAGACCAGCCTGGCCAACATGGCAAAACCCCAACTCTACTAAAAATACAAACATTAGCCAGGCGTGGTGGTGGATGCCTATAATCCCAACACTTTGGGAGGCCAAGGCGGGAGGATCACCTGAGGTCAGGAGTTTGAGGCCAGCCTGGCCAACACAGCGAAACCCCATTTCCACTAAAAATACAAACATTACCCAGGCGTGGTGGTGGACGCCTGTAATCCCAGCTACTAGGGAGGCTGAGACACGAGAATCACTTGAACCCATGAGGCAGACATTGCAGTGAGCTGAGATCGTGCCACTGCACTCCAGCCTGCAGCCTGAGAGACAGAGCGAGACTCCGTCTCAAAGAAAAAAAAATTATTCCACAGATGAAAGCCATTAAAAAATTTTAAGGAGAGTAACAGTACTGCTGTGTGTTTTAGAAAAATCTCTTTTAATAGCTATGTGAAGGCTAGAAACCATTAAGGGGCTTTTGTACTAGTCCAGGTAAAGACAATGCCAGTCTAAATGAAGACAAGGCAAGAGGGGCTAAAGAAGAGGAAGAGGAGGCAGCTTTGGGAAGTGAAATCACCAAGACTGGGTAACGGATGTGGCAAGAGCAAAAACAGGACAAGAATGATTTCCATGATGATTGAGCGATACCATTAATAGGGCATACAGAGCAGGCACTTTTGGGCAGAAAGGCAAACTGAATTTGGATATGGTGATATTTCAAGAGCTTAAGGAATATCCCGGTGCTAATGTCCAGTCTGTTCAGGACAGAGGCTGGGCAGCAGATAAGGATTTGAAAGTTATAGTTACACAGGCGGTAGTTTCAAGTTGGGGACATTAATAAATGTGTTCTGGGAGAACATGAAGAGTGAGAAGAAGACTGGGCCAGTGAAAACCTTCAGTGGCAGGAGGAGAGGTTGGTCAGAGGGTACAAAGTTAGTCAGTCAGGAATAAGCTCTTGTGTTCTAGTACACAGTAAGATGACTATAGGTAACAATAATGTATGTATACTTCCGAATAGCTAGAAGAGAGGATTTTCCATGTTCTCATCACAAACGTGAGAGGTGACAGATATGCTAATTATCCTGATTTGACCATTACACAATGTATATATGCATGAAAACATCACACTATACCCCATAAATATGTACACTTATTATTTGTCAATTAAAAATGAAGTAAAACTTTTATAAAAAAGAAAAAAAATTAGGGGGATACTAACATTTAAGCCTCAGCATGGAAACCCTATTACAACATGCCCCTCTTTACTAAAAACAGGCAGAACAGACAGACCTCGTTAGCCATTCTGCCATTCCAGTAATGCTGTATCTCCCTGCTCCGCTTTACGCAGAACTGGACAGCTGTCTACAACGCCATCTCTCTTCCCTCTCCTCCCAGGCTCTACCCAACCGCACTGGGAAGTGCCTCCTGTCACTGTCCTTTGCTCTAGAATCTTCACAGTTGCTTTTCCTTTTCCAGTAAAGCTCTCGCCGCGACAGACTTTGCCTTGCCTTTCCCGTACTTCCTTGGGGTCTCTGCTCAATGTCAACTCCTTAGAAAGGTCTTTCTCACCCTCCGTCCCTCTCTTCACCCTGCTTTGTTTTTTCACGGTACTTCTACTACCAGACACTGTGTTAGGTACGTGTTCCCTGTTGTCTCCTCTGTAAGAACGTGGGCTCTATGAGGCAGGGACTGGGTCTCATGTCTAACATGCAGGAGACAATCAATCAATCTTTGTTGAATGAATACATTTAGGACAGTATGTCTTAAAACACATTAGTGAACCATCCAGAGGCCTGAAAAAATTGCATTTTCCCAGAACTCTCCTCCAGAGATACTGAATTAAACTAAGGGTGGTTCCAGACCCATAATTGGCCTTTAAAAAAAAGAAAAAAAAATCTAAGGGTGGGACATGGAATCTGAATTTTCAACAAGTCACATGTGAGTCCTGAAGACATGAAAAGTTTGGAGAAGCATTGATGTCAGGGGCATGTGAGGGACTCAGAGCGAGAAGCGTCAGAGTGAGGAGGAAAGGCAGGATGGTGGGAGACCAGCAAACACGTGGCACAGAAAGGGCAGGTGCAATCTGAGGGCAGCATCCATCTGTCCACTCGGACTGTGTAAAGGAAACTGAAAGAAAATTTCTAATTTCCTGAAAGATGTTTCAAAGGTGGTAATTGGCTGACAGAAAGAAGATAGCCTACGGTCATTAAGACGGTTAGCTGTCATTTTTAAATTGAGTTAGGGAACCTGATCCTTGGGTTTTTAGGACAGCTTGACTGTGAAGGGGAAGAGGAGGAGGAGGAGGAGGAGGGAGGAGGAGGAGGAGGAGGAGGGAGGAGGAGGAGGAGGGAGGAGGAGGAGGAGGAGGGGAGGGGGACGGGAGGGGAATGGGGAGAGGGAAGGGAGGGGGAGAAGGGAGTAGGGAAGGGGGAGGAGGGGGAAACGGAGAGGGGGAGGAGAGGGAGGAGAGGGAGTGGGAGGGGGAGGAGAGGGAGTGGGAGGGGGAGGAGAGGAATGTGGGTCCCAGAGGAAGCTGGTGGAAAGGAGTCTGTGTACAGGGAAGGGTGAGACAGAGGAGAAGGGATAACACGAAGCGACGTCCAACCAACCAAGAGGGGACCAGAATCAAGAGCTCTGCTTTATTCCTACGAAGGACAAAAAAAGAGATTTCATCATTTGGTCCTTTTGGAAATGTTTATTTTTACAGAAATATACAGTAGAAAAGCAATGAGTGTTAATGAACAATACTACTTAAAAGGGAGGCCACTGGCCATCAGCTTTATATAAAGCAGATCGGGCTTTCTTTGGCTTTTTTTTTTAAATAGCTTTAAAGCTAACTTTCACTAAAAGTGTTAGTCAAAGTTATACCACACTTTTTCACTGTCTTTTCCCTAAGTGGAAAGGCAGAGTTCACCATGTCAATGAAAGTGATATTATTATTAACTACCTGTCCTTAGTAACTTAAATCAAAAAAATCTAACCAGATCAACAAGGGGAAAAAATAAAATGAAAATTATTTTTTACCTATGTCTTGCTGAGACCAGTCACCTGGTTTTAGTTTACTAAGTTGAGTTTGAGAAAGGTACCACTGAAATCCCGCATCTAAAGGAACATCAGTGAATCTGGTAAATTTATCAATGGTGATCCACTCATCTTCAATAAGGCCTGAAAGGCGTGGAAGGATGTAAAATATGGTCTGAAAAGAGAATTATAAAATCTAAATTTCTTCCCTTAAAAATAACAAAGAAATATATAACATGGAAAATACAACTTAATTATTAATGATATATTCTCCAAACTATTACATCTGCTCAAACTATATACTTTCATTTATATCTTATAGCAACTGTCTATATATATTTCTCATCTTCTCAGAAATTAGGGGATTAATTTAGGGAATCCCTGAGGGGAGGCAGAACTTGTACTCCGGTACTTCTAACTGTGTGTAATAAACCAGTATGTGACTCATAAAAACAGTGTTTCAGAAGTCATCAGTTCTAACGATGGACAGTATTTGGAAAGTGCAATTTACTGACAACTAAATACCTCCAAAGGCAATCAAGTTCAAGCTCTTTTCATGATAAGCCTTTCACTCTCATACCCATTAGATAAATTTAGAATCTGAATTCTGGTTTGACTAATATAATTAGTTGTGTGACGTTAGGCAAGTGATTCAGCCTTTCTTGGCTTCAACTTCCTCATTTGTAAGAAGAGGATAAAATCAGATTACAACAGCATATTAAAGTGTTCATGAAAACGGCATAGTCTGACACCACTGTAAACAGTCATCGCATAAGCGATCCTCCTTTGCTTTTCTTACCTATTAAAAGAACTGAACCATAAAAACAACCAACAGTGAAAAAAGTACATAGGAAGCAGAGGTCCAAGTAACAGGCAACTTAAAAATGAAACAATACCCTTAGCAGCAATGCACATGTCTTCATGAAAGGTTTTAGAATGAATATGGTTTTCTTCATGCTAGCTATATCTGTGCAAACTTAAACTGGCACAATGATCACGACTACATGTTGATTAAGGGGGCACTAAGTACAGCTCCAAATACATGAAGAGATACAGTTCCTGTGAACAATTAAGCCCCATTATTTTATTTACACATACACTTTTACTTCATTTCATGACTGGAGAATAAATCATAAAACATATGAGAGTGAGGTGGTCAAACGTAAGGATGAGGGAGGGCAGGAGGGAGGCAAAGGACTTACTCCTGTTGGAGGACTGAATAGAAAAAGGTTGACTTAACACTATAGAGTGACTAGAGGAGTCCTGCAGAAAGATGCCGGACAAAGCATTCTGGGCGCTAAAGGACACAGAGCAGAGCATATTAAAATCTTTGAAAAATCCTAAATGATATTTGCAGTGAAGCAGCAGAAAATACACATTAGTGTTCTAAGATGCATATCTTGCAATATATAGATCTATACTTTTTTAAAGATCAGTTTATCAATAATCTTAGTAATCCACCAAAAAAATTGCTTATGTACAGTAGCTTAAGTTACCAATAACTTATAAGTTCTTCAGAGGAAAAGCCCTATGTCAATGATTTAAATTCAAGAGTGGCACATTATAATTACAGTTGAAAAAGGGAAAAGGTAACATAATTTATGCAATGTCTACTGATTTACATATTGAATTAATTTACATGTTATAATAAGCATGTTTATGGTTCTTAAAATTATATAAGCACATTTTGTTACAGTCACTGAGGTGATGTATCATCTCCTATACAATTTTCATTACCCAGAACCTAAAAATTGCCATTAACAAAAGAGTATATCTTTTTGTTCTTTCATTAACAATGGGCTTCAGTACAATGAAATCTCACCTGCACAAATGTTCTCACTCATTTCCTTTTAATGTCAGAACAGATTTCTGTTTAGAGTTAAATATTCCCTTCCATTGTTTACAAGCCAGACACTGCCTGAGAAATAGAAAGTGAAAATGACTAGCCAATTTTCACTGCTTAAGAGTGAAATGAAAGCAAGTCATCTGCATAAAGTGACAAAGTTAAACTTAGAACTTTAAAATGTTAAGGTGATGTTTGTAAGTAAGACAATAACTTTACCCTAATCACAACCCTTCAACAAAAGCAGAAAGGAAGCATCAGGATTAAAGATACAGTAGAGAATTTACAAATGATATTCTCTACTCACCTCTAGACAGTAATCCTCGAGTGGGTGAAATGTTGCAAAAAAGAAATGCTCTTGAATGCGTTGCCAATTCTTCTTGGCATTCCTAAGGATTAAAAATATGGTATGAGCCACAGACAAATGAAACAACTCTGGTGAGGGGAGAATCAATTCAGTATCTTAAAGGGGGGCTGCAGAGTTGAGAAGGAACAGAAAATTTTATGAACTTTATCCTAAGATTTATACACACCTCTCCAAGATCAATACATACTTTAAAAACTGACACTTACTAAATTTCACATTTTGAAATGGAACCTTAAACCTATGTCTGGCAGAAAACTCTTTTTTCCAGGAGAGAAAACCATTACATAAAAGACACTTTTTCTACTCCAAAGACTCATACCATGCAGTCAAGCTGTACCTACTTTCACAAACCAAACAAATTTACTATGAGCAGGGTTTAAATTTTTAAAACATCTGTTGTCAAGTTTACGTCTTAAAAGGCAAAAAAGGTAGGGATAAAAGTTATACAATATGGCAGGCAGGTTTCAGATAAAATTCATGATCATCAACCCATAAACTAAGCAGCAATTTCAAGACATTTTTCTGGCAAGATCACGCTCCTGCCTTGGCCAATGTATCTTCTTCACTCCCTGGAGTGCCTATGCCCTCCCCGACCCTCTCACTATCAGCAGACAGCCATGCGTCACACATCACAGGAGACAGGAGTGAGAGATCTTTCTTCATCCTGCCACCTCCTTACTCACCTGTCCTCTTTTCTCCTTCACTGTCAAGAGTCTTTCTTCAAATGGCAATACCCTGCCCCCAGCAGATCCCATTCCCCTGGGTTTTGCCCTATCTCTCCCAACTTCTGCATTTCCCCTCTTCTCTATCCTAGCCTTTCCTTCAGCCTTTTCAAAAGGGCTTTTATATCTAGTCTTAAAAAACAAAACAAAACCTTATTAAAGTGTCCATCAGTAGTGGACTCAAGCGATAACCTAAGGCAAATGGAATATTAGGTATCTGTTAAAAGAAAAGCAAGTTTTTTTCTTGTAAATTTGTTGGAGTTCATTGTAGATTCTGGATATTAGCCCTTTGTCAGATGAGTAGGTTGCAAAAATTTTCTCCTATTCTGTAGGTTGCCTGTTCACTCTGATGGTAGTTTCTTTTGCTGTGCAGAAGCTTTTTAGTTTAATTAGATCCCATTTGTCAATTTTGGCTTTTGTTGCCATTGCTTTTGGTGTTTTAGACATGAAGTCCTTGCCCATGCCTATGTCCTGAATGGTATTGCCTAGGTTTTCTTCTAGGGTTTTTATGGTTTTAGGTCTAACGTTTAAGTCTTTAATCCATCTTGAATTAATTTTTGTATAAGGTGTAAGGAAGGGATCCAGTTTCAGCTTTCTACGTATGGCTAGCCAGTTTTCCCAGCACCATTTACTAAATAGGGAATCCTTTCCCCATTGCTTATTTTTCTCAGGTTTGTCAAAGATCAGATAGTTGTAGATATGTGGCATTATTTCTGAGGGCTCTATTCTGTTCCATTGATCTATATCTCTGTTTTGGTACCAGTACCATGCTGTTTTGGTTACTGTAGCCTTGTAGTATAGTTTGAAGTCAGGTAGCGTGATGCCTCCAGCTTTGTTCTTTTGGCTTAGGATTGACTTGGCGATGTGGGCTCTTTTTTGGTTCCATATGAACTTTAAAGTAGTTTTTTCCAATTCTGTGAAGAAAGTCATTGGTAGCTTGATGGGGACGGCATTGAATCTATAAATTACCTTGGGCAGTATGGCCATTTTCAGGATATTGATTCTTCCTACCCATGAGCATGGAATGTTCTTCCATTTGTTTGTATCCTCTTTTATTTCATTGAGCAGTGGTTTGTAGTTCTCCTTGAAGAGGTCCTTCACGTCCCTTGTAAGTTGGATTCCTAAGTATTTTATTCTCTTTGAAGCAATTGTGAATGGGAGTTCACTCACAATTTGGCTGTTTGTCTGTTACTGGTGTATAAGAATGCTTGTGATTTTTGTACATTGATTTTGTACAAGAAAAAAACAAACAACCCCATCAAAAAGTGGGCAAAGGATATGAACAGACACTTCTCAAAAGAAGACATTTATACAGCCAAAAGACACATGAAAAAATGCTCATCATCACTGGCCATCAGAGAAATGCAAATCAAAACCACAATGAGATACCATCTCACACCAGTTAGAATGGCGATCATTAAAAAGTCAGGAAACAACAGGTGCTGGAGAGGATGTGGAGAAATAGGAACACTTTTACACTGTTGGTGGGACTGTAAACTAGTTCAACCATTGTGGAAGTCAGTGTGGCGATTCCTCAGGGATCTAGAACTAGAAATACCATTTGACCCAGCCATCCCATTACTGGGTATATACCCAAAGGACTATAAATCATGCTGCTATAAAGACACATGCACACGTATGTTTATTGCGGCACTATTCACAATAGCAAAGACTTGGAACCACCCCAAATGTCCAACAATGATAGACTGGATTAAGAAAATGTGGCACATATACACCATGGAATACTATGCAGCCATAAAAAATGATGAGTTCATGTCCTTTGTAGGACATGGATGAAATTGGAAATCATCATTCTCAGTAAACTATCGCAAGGACAAAAAACCAAACACCGCATGTTCTCACTCATAGATGGGAATTGAACAATGAGACCACATGGACCCAGGAAGGGGAACATCACACTCTGGGGACTGTTAGGGTGGTGGGATAGCATTAGGAGATATACCTAATGCTAAATGGCGAGTTAACGGGTGCAGCACACCAGCATGGCACATGTATACATATGTAACTAACCTGCACATTGTGCACATGTACCCTAAAACTTAAAGTATAATAATAATAATAATAATAAAAAGAAAAGCAAGTTTACTGGAGTTTCACCTTTGGTAGGAGGAGGAAGGAGACTGTCTTGTTTTTATTTGATGCCTTTCTGCACTGTTCAACTTCCTATGAATATCACTTAAAAACAACTACTGTTACCAAAAATGAAACAGAAGCCCTCTTTTGACAGCACCTCCACCATCAGCTTTTGAACTTTCTAATATACTATTTTTTGAGAGAATTTTCTAAATCAGTTGACTGTGTCTCACCCTCCTTATCACCCATTTTTTGAAAAGTTAAAGACATGAAATATTTTAAATATTTCAAATATTCAGGTAAAGAAAATTATAGACACCAATAAACCTACCACTCTGATGTAATATATGTTAATGTATCATCCTATCCGCATTTGGACTTTTTTTTTTTTTTTTTTTTTTTTTTTGAGACAGGGTCTCACTCGGTTGCCAGGCTGGAATGCAGTGGTGCAATCTCCGCTCACTGCAGCCTCAACTTCTTGGGCTCAGGTGATTCTCTCACCTCAGCCTCCCGAGGTGCTGGGACTACAGGTGCATGCCACCATACCCTGCTAACTTTTTTTTTATTATTATTTTTATAGAGAACAGGGTTTTGCCATGTTGCCCAGGCTGATCTTGAACTCCTGGGCTCAAGCAATCCACTCACCTCGGCCTCCCAAAGTGCTGGGATTACAGGCGAGAGCCACTGCACCTGGCCCCCTCTTGTACCTATTTTAATTTGGTTTCAATCCCCTAATTATGCTATCGAATGGTTCTTGATAAATCCAGTAAGTACTTTAGGCTCTTATTTACCTTACCTCAAAGCCTGTCCATTTCTCTGTCCCTCTAATAATCTCATACTAATCTAAATCACAGTTTTCCTCCCACTCTGTCTTGCTCACCTCCGATCTGCTCTTCACACTTTAATGCAAAAGAAAACTGGATGATGTCATTCTCAAGTTTCACTTTTTGCTGGCTTCCCAATTCACTCAACATCAACCCAAGCCCGGCCCTGGCTCCCTCCATCTTGTGACTACTCTGTTGCCTCCCTCAGCCAGACCAAGCTTGCTTTAGTTAAAGCTCTGGGCAAATCAAGTGGGGCTGGCCGTTCCCAAACACAGCGTCTTCTGCACAGAAATCTCTTTCCTTCAGTCTTCATTGACCTAGCTCCTAGTCATGCTTTAGATTTTAATGTAAACATCATGTTACTTAGAAAGGCTTTCCCTAAACCACCCAGACTGAATAGTCTGTATTTCCTCATCACCACATTTACTTTTCTGTGATTTATTTTAAAACTTCTAAAAATTGCTCTGATTACTTGATGTCTATTCCCATTTGACTGTGAGTCACATGAAGAAAGAGGCTCATCTACCTGGCTAACCCCCAGCACCTGGCCTTGTGCCTGTCACAAGCCAATCCCAAGGAGGTATGCAATCACAGAATAGAGGTGGCTTAATGCCCAGGGTGCCTTATTTATTTGTTTATTTATTTTTGAGACAGAGTCTTGCTCTGTTGCCGAGGCTGGAGTGCAGTGGCGCGATCTCAGCTCACTGCAACCTCCACCTCCCAGGTTCAAGAGATTCTCCCGCCTCAGCCTCCTGAGTAGCTGAGATTACAGGCGCCTGCCACCATGCCCAGCTAATTTTTGTATTTTTAGTAGAGACAGACAGGGTTTCACCATGTTGGCCAGGCTGGTCTCGAACTCCTGACCTCAGGCGATCCGCCTGCCTTGGCCTCCCAAAGTGCTGGGATTACAGGCGTGAGCCACTGCACCCAGCCGGATGCCTTATTTTGATTGGCTATATCTCCTACCTGGTACTGAGATTTTTTAAGTTATTTTTTTAAAGCGCGTTTTATTGCTTAATAAAAAATATGAGTGAAGCCAATTGCTTTTAGAAATCAAAACACAGCTACCAAGAAACTTAGAATAAGATCAACAACCAGGATCAAAATGTCTCAATACCAAATAATCACTCACCATCTAATCATAGAGAAAACTACAAGCTGACAAATGCCTATCTGCATGTTAAATTATGGCAATTCCCTCAAACTCCCTTCCATTAAGGAAGGGCTGAAAGTCTATGCGGTAACTATACCCGCTGTCCCCTGGTTACCTATCTCTAACCATCAAACCAAGTAGCACGTAAGTTCATTAAATTACATAATAAAATATGATTAGGAGCAACTTTGGTAGCTTGAGTTTGGATTATTGCACGATAATGCAAATGCGATCCTGAGAAATATTAATGTTCAAATCTACACATGTAAACTCAGCCATGTGTTCACCAAATAATAGGAAATACACCATACACCAAGGAGAAATAAGACATTTAAGGTCCCTTGAAAAGATCAAGATTTTTAGTTTTCAGAGGACAGTTGGAATTTTAGGGGTCCCTGGCAATGCTACACTGAATGACTAATTTTGATGACCAGCCTTTGCTGGGCCAGGCACAGGGAGGTCATTCTCCAGTACACAGAACTGTGCACGATGTACCAGGAATCCATTCCCATCTCTGCTCTCTGTCCCCCCTCTGGAACCCATCTCCCGACAGCTAACTCTCTTTCTCTCCTGCTATTCCCCTGTTTTATCTCATGCTATTCACTTTTCTCTTTTCTCCATTTTAGTATTTATTTGTATTTATCAAATATCTTTCTCCCAAGCCCCTAAAACCTCCCTTACCCACTTAATGCCCAAATGCCTCTTTTCAACAAATGCATCAAAAGTGAAGGGAGGTAGAAAGCTACATTGTGGCCAGGGAGGTACCCTCGCCCCAGCCCCATATGAAGCTACACAATGACTCAGTCTTATTTGTACCATGTACAAATAACTTAATGGTCACGGCCAAGACTTCTACATGTTAGAATGCTATTTCCAAATGCTATTTCATTTGCCTATTATGCTGCTTCCAACACTTAAACATTTGTGTATATAAATTAGTGGGTGCTTTTTCAGCTTTTAAGATGAAAAATCTTTTATGTTGGTTGATATTACCTGTGTCTCTAAAATTAAAAAAAAAAATCCAGAATTCTTGGATGGCAATAATCTATGATAATAATAAAAAGGCAAAACAGCACCACCTCAGAGATGAGGAAACAAGCGCAGAGACCTGGAGATGCTTATGACACTGCAGCCTGCTTCTGCACCCTGAGAGGTGCGGGGAAAGAGAGGCAGACATGGGAACCACCGTGGGGGCTTCACAGACACTGGGTCCTGCACCGCTCCCTCACCCCATCTACGTCACTTGCTTGATACTGAGCTTCCATGTATGATTTTGTCTGCGGAATAGGAGAGTTCTCTTAGAAAAGAAAAAAGCCTTTAGCTATAACTAGTAGAGCTGAGAGATTAAGAGTATGTCTTTAAAGTCAGGTCGTGCCACTTCTAAGCAGTTCTCAAACAACAGAGGATGACATTTAGCTATACTGAAGAAAAACATGTACAAGTATGTAAAAGATTATTTGTACAATAAAGGATTGAGGATAAAAGGGCAATAAGAGGTCAAGGTGGAGCTGACAATGAACTGTAATTAACTACACCCCAAAGTGAGCTGCTTACGCCTGGCCCAGTCCGAGCCCTCGATGCTCCAGGACGGCAGCAGGAGGATATGGAAGGAGAAGCTGACGCGGCATGGGCACCGCCCCCTCCCTGTGGGCCCTGCTGGAGGAGAGTGAGGGCGATAAGGGTGACGAGGGCGACGAGGGTTCCTTACCCTGCTCCGTGCATGCTTTCCACTTGATGGAGGCTGGATTCAATCACAGGAGTCAGGGCATCAAATTCTTCAACACTTAACACTTTACACACAGTCCAGAGTTTCTTAAGAGCAACTAAAGCATACAGTCGAACACTAAAATTGTGATTGAAACACCACTGCAGCACAACAATAAGGGCTTGCTTCAGAATTAGTTTCTGAAAAGAAAGGCAAAAAATTCCTCAAAACACAGACACGGACCATTTTACTCTCACTTGTATGACACAAAAAAAGTACACGAATGATACAACTGCTCCTAGTAAAACTTCTTCCACTAGCTTTGCTACCAGGGCCCCTCATTCTTCCCTCCTGGACAAATGCGGCGCACTGGCATTTGCAATTTACTCAAGGAAAACACATTCTCTCAGCTCTAGTTTTCATTAACGCTGCGGTACATTTCCCCCCACCCCCATACTCTAGTACTTGAGTTAACTTGAAAAAAGTACGTTTTATGCTAGCCATTATGCAACCACAGTGTTTTTCAAATGGAGCCTCCATCACTTATTATCTTAATTTGTGCTGAAAAAGTCAGAAATAGTCTTCAAGAGTCCCACTTCTGATGGCTTGAAAATGCTCCTAGAGCAAGATACCACACAAAGTGCTGTCCTCCTTGCTACTGATTTCTGAGCTACTCCGTCTTCCCTAATGGTGATCCTGGACCCACACAGTACTGAGTAGTGGCAGGAAAATTAAGAAGTGAGGGGGAAAATAATAAAACTGTTTAAATTTCCTTCTAGTCTTTTCCTGTGAACTTTAGTCTTCACAGCCCAGAGATTTCAAGCAATCCCTTGCTTTCTAAAATCACATGGTTCAATGGACACTGAAGGTCAAAGGAAGTGACATATACTACTGAAGGAACCAGATGGACCCAAACTTTTAACGAAATATCAGAAGCTATTTTGATGCTCCCACCAACTGCACTTCTCCCCTAAGGCTCGCGTGGAAATGCTTACCGGTTGCACCTGGCAGCCCAGTTTCTACTGACCAATTCAAAACAACCATATTCACACAATAGTTTACCAAAGGCATCAGCATGGCTGATCAAACACTTCAGTTACCCAAAGTTTCTCTGAGAAGGATAAAAACAGATATAAACAATCCTCTTTCTCTCATTCCTTTACTCAACATGTCATCAACATTTATCAAAGGTCAGTGACTGTACTGTCAACATTACAAGGTGTGATGTTATGATATACACTGGTTTTTGTCCACAATTCCTGTCTTATAACTCCCATAGCCCTTGTTATAGTCTTTTGTTATAACGATCCCATTTGGAAGGAAGTCACTTGTGCAGCCCACACTGGAGGAGTGAGAAGTCACGCTCCCCCTCCCTCAGGGCAGAGCTTCTATAAAAATTACTTGTAATTTTTTTTACAAGAGATTTGTCTTGTCCATCCCTTTTTTTTTTTTTTTTAAACGGAGTCTTGCTCTGTCGCCCAGGCCGGAGTGCAGTAGCGCGATCTCGGCTCATTGCAATTTCTGCCTCCCGGGTTCAAGCGATTCTCCTGCCTCGCCTCCCAAGTAGCTGGGATTATAGGCATGAGCCACCATGCCTGGCTAATTTTTGTATTTTTAGTAGAGACAGGGTTTCACCATGTTGGCCAGGCTGGTCTCGAACTCCTGACCTCACGTGATCTGCCTGCCTTGGCCTCCCAAAGTGCGGGATTGCAGGCATGAGCCACCGTGCCTGGACTCATTTATTGATTCAATCATTTATTTATATTGGTGTGGGCTCAAGGATACTTATTTTATTCTTTGGGTTGTGATCCAATACTACTTTATTTTGTTGCTCACACTGTTTCAGCTTTAGCCACTGGGAACACCTTCCCTCTGCATGCCCATCTCACATCACTGTGTGTATGTATAAAGCTCTGCCTTGCTTTCTGACTCCACAAGATGCTCCAGGCTCATCTTGTATACTTTCTGCCCTAGTTTTAGAACCAGCTATTTCTCCAGCGATCCCTGGTTCGTTTTATTGGAGAATGGTGTTAGCAACCAAGATCTTGGAGCTAGGTATACATTACTCGTAAATGAAAAAAACCCACTATAATTCTCAATAGAGAAAACAGTGCTTCCTATGGAGCCCACACTCAAAAATGTTGGTGCTGCCAGCGATCGCTCGGCTGGGGCTTTCAGGACGTAAATGATGCTTTCATACGTATCAGTGTAAAAAGCTCTGCTCGTGAATTCTCATGTCTGCTCATTTTATACAATGAGCAAGCTGACAGTACAATACACAACTATGAGCATAATTAAGAAAGGTTTTTTTTTTCCTTTTATAGGAACACTCGGTGCTCTGATTCTGATATCGCCTTTGCAAAATTGTAACTGAGGTGGGGAAAGAAATCTGACCTAACCAACTCCATCTTGCTTCTAACCTGCAAGCTGTCCTTGTTCATTCCTGGGTGTAGGCTCAACAAACTTTGGGAGGAACTTAGTTTAGCTTATAGTTTAAAACAAAGATGATAACAGCCCTTTCCCAAGACAAACCCCCTTCTTGTCTGGGGACTAGATTTCCTTTGTAGGACTAACAAATTAGCCTCAAGATTAGAAATTATGGTTTAGAAGTCATGTAGCTGGAAGCTACAAGATTCTGACCCTCCCTAAACTGCTCCTATGTCAGTGCTTGAGATATTTTGCAGACCTGCACTCGATGGATCAGCTAGCACCACCCACATCGATTAACTGGCTCATCTGATCTCGTGGCCCCCACCCTGGAACTGACTGAGCACAAAAGGACACCTCAATTCCCTATGATTTCATCTCCGACCCAACCAATCAACACCCTTGACTCACTGGCCTTCCCCCTCCCACCAAATTATCCTTAAAAACTCTGATCCCCGAATGCTCAGGGAGATCTATTTGAGTAATAATGACTCCAGTCTCCTGCACAAGCAGCTCTGTGTACTCTTTCTCTATTGCAATTCCTGTCTTAATAAATCAGCTCTGTGTAGGCGGCAGAAAAGGTGAACCTATTGGGCGGTTACAACCTCTGTCGTGTGTGACAATTGTTTTGAATCTCTAATTGCTCAGTACAGATCCCATATGCAGGTTAAGTAAGACGCTCTGAAGAAAATGGAAAGTCTTAAGTGACTGCTTCCAAGAAATCAACCCTATATTTATCTAGGTAACAATGGACTTTACGTATCAGAAATGAAGAGACTGACAAAGTAAATCAGTTTGGCCTTTTCTTAGGTATGTCAAGTCAGTTTTTTTTTTTCCTAAGGTGTTGAAATGGAAATTATTCCATTCTACTAATTAGCGTTCCTTTTTGGATGTTTCGAAAATAAAAAATAAATCTAAAATATGTAATAAACAGCAAGTACAAAAAGGGCTTGACGGAAAAATAACATGTTATTTTTACCAGATCTAACATGAACATCTTCTAAGGTAAATTCATTTTCAGAATTTGTCTAAACTATTCTTAGGCTATTCATCTACCCTGCAACAGGACAACGTCTGCTCTGTTTTAGCTTTCTCAATAGATTGTAAGCAAATCTCTTTCCTGCACATATTTAAAACAGAAAGACAACATTTGATCTTATCTGATGTCAGAGCCTTCTTGATCTTAGGGAAGATGTGAATGAGTTTTCCTGGAACTGTAACACACTGCCATCTGGCTGATACATACTGGAAGACACCATCAATTTAAAAGTGTTACCATGATTTTAGAGGTTAAAATGCAGTGTGGAGAAAGGCCTGTCTTAGAATGGATGAAATAGGTTAATAAAAATCATATCACTGTTTAAAAACTAGAACACTGAAAAATTCTAGGAAAGCTTATTTTCCCTTATATTTTTATGGCACTTTCAACACTTAATAACACTATTTCAATTAAGTTTTCTCCTAGAGTTTATAGTATATCAGTACATTCTTTTCTGTGGATGCAATAATATAGAATCTTATTCCAAATCTTACTGGCAGGTTCTCCTAAATTCTTCAACAGTTGCCACAGTGATTAACCAAAATTAGTTATGATTTCTGCTTATCTGTGTGAGAACTTACTGGGGAAATTGTTCTAAACCTGAGAAACATGAAGTAACTGTACTGCACACTCCAAATGATGATAGTCATTTTATATCACCTTCAATTACCCAACAGCTTTTAATAGTCTGGCCCTAAGTTTCTTTGCACGAGCATTTGTTAAATAACTACCATTCAGTCAAAGAAGGTAAGGGAAGTCCTGTTTAAAGAATCCTAAGTAATCCTAATCCTAAGAATTATAAATAATTATTAATTTTATACAAGTATCAACAAAAACTTACTCAGTAATTTGTCTATAAATTTGGTATGTACTCAAGCACACCTCAGTGCGTTTGCATGTAAATGGGTAATTCCCATTTACTGGGTATTTGTGTCTAACACATGTGCACATTAGCAGGGCAGTGGAAAGGAAAGGGAAAAATTGCAAAAATCACAGGAATGCTCTACATATAAAAAATTGGTACAAATACACACAATTCTTTTCTATAGTCAAGTTTAAATTCTTACAAACAACTTAAACTCACCTTTTCTGGAATATTTTGAGTAATAATGTCCAAATGTGATAAAACTGCTAAAAATGTACAAATGCTTGTTTTAAGATTTTCTTCACCCTGAAAAAATAATCAGACAAACAAATATTCATTCAAAGCTTACTGTGAGCCATGCATGTGTAAGTGCCAGGCTGGACTCTATGAGGGCCCAGGATGGGAGGCGGCCTCTTCCCTGGAACAGCCCAGGGTCTGGGTGGGAAGGGGGCTCCGGCAGCAGGCACAGGACGGAAAGCAAAGGAAATAATTTCCTAGAGCCAAATGCTAGTGCACACAAAAATCAGGAGGTCACATGAAGTACCGAATAACTCAACTCTAAGTACAGCGGGGCACAGTGGCTCACGCCTATAATCCCAACACTTTGGGAGGCTGAGGTGGGTGGATCATTTGAGGCCAGGGGTTTGAGATCAGCTTGGCCAACATGGTGAAACTGTCTCTACCAAAAAATACAAAAATTCGCTGGGCGTGGTAGCACGCACCTGTAGTCCCAGCTACTGCGGAGGCTGAGGTGGAATAATTGCCTGAACCCAGGAGGCAGAGGTTGCAGTTAGCTGAGATCGTGCCACTGCACTTCAGCATGGGCAACAGAGTAAGACCCTGTCTCAAAAATAAAATAAAATAAAATAAAGTACAGTGTGCCCTCTGTATGCACGAGTTCTGCATCTATGAGTTCAACCAACCGTGGATGAAAAATATTTAAAGAAATAAAAAATTTAAAAAACACAACGCAATTAAAAAGTAATGAAAATAAAATTTAAAACTGTATAACAGAGATTTACATAGCATGTACATTGTACTAGACATTATAAGTAATCTAAGATTATTAAAGTATATGGGAGGATACACGTCAGTTACGTGCAACTACTATGCCATTTTAAATAAAGGACTTGAGCATCCTCAGGTTTTGGCATCTGTGGGGGGCCTGGAACCAATCCCCCATGGATACCAAGGGTTGATTATACGTGGCAGAGCCAAGGGCATGCTCACTTCAGGAGAGGCGAGGCCTTCAGGATGGGAAGGACTGGCCTGGAGAAGGAGCAGGAAGGTTAGAGAAGAGATAAGTGAATAAGAACAAAGACACAGAGGCAAACTTAAGAGAAAGGCAGCAAGAGGAGACAAAGCCAGTTTGGCAGGGAGTGATGGAGATAAGGCTCAAAAGTTAAATGGAATCATATTGTAGAGGCTTTACAAAGCTATAGCGGAAAACCTATAGAAGACTTAATCAGCTATCTTAGGGAAAATTTTTTAAAAAGACTGTTCAACTGGAATCTGAAACTATTATTATTCTATAATCATAGTGGTTTTGGAATAATACATTATTTTAGTGATAATAAACTGATAAATGCCAGACAGATTGGAAAGAAAAGAGCATATAAGCAGGTAGACCAGTTTGGAAACCAATCCAAGAGGCAAATCAGATGATTATTTAATTCCTTTATTTAATTAACAGTTACTGAATGTCTTTTACATGACAGTTACTATAGAAACAAGTTCCTGTAACTTAAAAATCTACTGCAGAAGATAAAAATCAAATCAGATTAAAATTCTAACTGTAAGCAGTACTATTTATGTGCTATGAAAACCTAAAATAAGGGGATCTAAATACTCGGGGAGGTAACTTCCTTTAAGAATGACAATATGGGCCCGGGCGCTGTGGCTCATGCGTGTAATCCCAGCACTTTGGGAGGCCGAGGCAGGTAGATCACAATGTCAGGAGTTCGATACCAGCCTGGCCAGTATGGTAAAACCATGTCTCTACTAAAAATACAAAAATTAGCTGGGCATGGCGGTGGGTGCCTGTAATCCCAGTTACCTGGGAGGCTGAGGCAGGAGAATCACTTGAACCCAGGAGATGGAGGTTGCAGTGAGCCGAGATCACACCACTGCACTCCAGCCTGGGTGACAGAGACAGACTCCGTCTCAAAAAAAAAAAAAAAAAAAAAAAAAAAAGACAATATGGGCCAGGTGCAGTGGCTCATGACCAGCCCAGGCAACATAACAAGACCTCATCTCTATAAAAATTAAAAAAAAAAAATTGGCCAGGCGTGGTGGCAGGTGCTTGTAGTCCCAGCTACCTAGGGGGCTGAGGCGGGAGGATCATTTGAGCCCAGTTGTTCAAGGCTGCAGTGATCTATAATCGCCAGGTGACAGAGCAAGACTGTTTCAAAAACAAATAAAGAAGACACGTGAACTGAGATGTGAAGGGAGAGAGAGTTATCTAGATAAAGAGAAGAAAGAAGACCATTTTGTGTAAAGGGCACAACATGTGCAATAGCCTGAAACCAAAAGGACTGGTGATAAGCAGGAAAGACTGAAAAGGTCAGTGTGGTACTCAGTTATCTCGGGTGACCTCCGGTCAACCAACCCTCCCTACACATGCCCGATGTAGGCCCCTTCCACCCCAGCAGGGATGGTCATGTGATTTGCTTTGGCTGGTGAACATTAGCAAGCCTGATGCATCCAGAGGTTGGATGAGCACTTGCACGTCAGGACATGACCCGCCCGCGCCCCCTCGACCCCCAACCCGCTGGAATGCTCATTCTTGGAGAACTGAATATAAAGAGGTCCCGCTACCCTGCTGGAGACACGGAGTGGGAGCGATGCCCAGCCACCAGAGCTGCTCCTGCCATTGCAGCTGAGGTGACAAATATGTGAGCGAAGGAGCCATTTGGAAGTCCCAGCCCCAGCAGACACCACAAGGAGCAAACTGCCCAGCCAGGCCCAGACAACACACACATCATGAAAAAAAGGCAGTGGCTCACGCCTGTAATCCCAGCACTTTGGGAGGCCGAGGCAACATGGCGAAACCCCATCTATACTAAAAATACAAAAATTATTTAGCCGGGTGTGGTGGCATGCACCTGTAATCCCGGCTACTCAGGAGGCTGAAGCAGGAGAATCGCTTGAACCCGGGAGGCAGAGGTTGCAGTGAGCCAAGATTGTGCCATTGCACTCTAGCTTGGGTGACAAGAACGAAACTCCGTTTCAAAAACAAAACAAAACAAAACACATTGTTTACACCATTAAGCTTTGGAGAGTTCTAGCAACGGAAAACAGACAATCAGTGTGCCTGGTGTAGTGAATTGAGAATGGACCACACAGAGAGACTAGAGAGCAAAGAGGCCTAAGATCACGCAAGCCTTACGGGACACTCCAAGGAGCATAGTCTTCATCCTGAGACGACGTAAGACACTGTCTTCAGCAGGTGGGGTCACCTGTTGAAATTCTCACCATGGAAACCCTGCCTGGGCTTCAGGGTGGAGAGCAGATGGAAACAGAGCCAAGAGTGGATGTAGGCAGCCCAGTGAGGGAACCACTGCAAGGATGACAGTAGCATCAACTGAGATACAATGGCAGAGACAGATGAGAGAGAACTCAGAAATATTCAGGCAGAAAGATCAGGACCTGGTCACAAATCAGATACAGAGCATGGAAAGTGTCAAGGTTTCTGGTTTGTGCAACTGTATAGATAGTGGTGGTATTCACTACAGTAGGAAGAAGATCAAGTTTGAGGCAAAAAATAAGGCACTCAGTATTACACATCTACGTTTTAGGCGATTTAGTCTAAGGGAAAATCATCTACAAGGAAAACGTCTACAGCAAGGGTCAGAAAACTTGTTCTGTAAAGGGCCAAGCAATACATAAAAACACAGCTTTGCGGGCCACACAGTCTCTGTTGCAACTGTTCAACTCTGCCATGTTAGCACAAACACAGCCACAGACAATATGAAAATGCATGGGCATGGCTGTGTTCCAATATAACTCTGCCAGGCCAAATTTGGCTGTAGCCTGCCAACCCCTGATCTAGAGTCAGGGGAAGATGTGTGGCATACAAATACTAATGAGTAAGTCATTCACATCAGGTAATATGTGAATCCACAACACAGATAAGACTGACTACAAAAATAAGAAAATAATAATAAAAAAAAAAACCTAGCCCTAGAGAAGCACCACCGTTTAAGAGGTGGGCAGGGAAGGAAAAGCCTGGAAAGGACACAGAAAAGAGGGCAGGAGGAACCAGAAAAGTGTGTGTCACTAGAACCAAGAATAAGAAAATGGTCAGCAGCATGCATGTGGCTGACAGAAGAAGACGAAGGCTGACCACCGACTCGTCAGTCAGTCACTCTTGACTCCTGCAACAGTGTCTTCTGAGAAGTGACTGAACTGGAAGCTGGTCTACCATGGATTCAAGAGTGGGTTGGGAAGGATGTGAAAAAATAAGGCTGGGCGCGGTGGCTCATGCCTGTAATCCCAGCACTTTGGGAGGCCGAAGCAGGCAGATCACCTGAGGTCAGGAGTTCAAGACCAGCCTGGCCAACATGGTAAAACCCCATCTCTACTAAAAATACAAAAATTAGCTGGGCATGGTGGTGCACACCTGTAGTCCCAGCTACTCAGGAGGCTGAGGCAAGAGAATTGCTTAAAGCCGGGAGGCAGAGGTTGCAGTGAGCTGAGATCGCACCACTGCACTCCAGCCTGGGCGACAGAGCGAGACTCCATCTCAAAAAAATAAATAAAATTAGTAAATTTAAAAAAAACTAAACCTCTGGAACACAGGCACCTCTTTCAGGAAGTCTGACGATGAAATAGTAGAGAGCAAGGGTGATTATAGGAGAGGGACGAGAAAACATCCGGTGTAAATATCCACAGAAAATGGATGCAACTCGAGCCTGCTGAAAAGCCAATGGGACCATTTGGCTAAGGAGAGACTGAGGATAGAAGACAGGCTGATAGCAACAAATGTCTGAGAAGACAGGAGGGAAGAGGGCCAAAGACCCAGTGGAAGAATTACTCTGGCACTGGAGAAGATTCTACTCCTTTATGGTAAAAGGAAGAAATCTCAGATGGATACTGACATAGGCAGATTTGTCTGATTGCTCTAGAGAAGATATACGTATTCCTAAGTGGCAACTGTTATTTTCCCTAAAAAATAAAGGTTAAGGTAATTTGCTTTGAATAAAGGAGGAAAAGGGTGTAGTGGACAACTGCCCTTTTCTTTGATATCTATCCTGAATCCCCTTCCAAGTTTAGGGAATTCTTCCATCTTATGAGTGTTGGGGGACACTGAAAAATGCCAGGTATTCATCTTCCCAGCCTCCTTGCCACTAACAAGAAGGCACCTGACCTGGTTCCAAAGACCCCAGTTATGATTTCTAAATTGAGAACTTAAAACTTAAGAGGAGCAGAGCTCACAGAAAACCCTCCTCCACTGCAGGCAGCAGAGACAGCAGGTATACAGCTGGCTACAGCAAAGCCCTGCTGAAGGCACTGTGTGTCCAGTGGGGTAATGTCCCCAGTGAACCAGCTCTCTCTGGCCTGCCTGTGGCTGCACTTCTGGAAGCCACTGAGCCTCCCCTGTTCCTGCCAATTTTCCAGGTCTGATTCTGTAGCCTTCCCGGCGTTCTGTAAGCTACCTACTACTCCCTTCTTCCCCACTAGCTTTTTTGAATCCCGTTTTGATTCCATCAGCAAAACCTTCCTTTGCCTACATCAAAAACTCTGACTAATGTCCACAGGTAAAATCAGATTTGAAGAGAATATACAAGGTCTAATGACAAGTGAGAGGCTGAGCTAAGCAAATAAAAGTAACAACTGGCACTACTGTGGATGGGAGCACCAGAAGTTTTGGGGGTACACCAGAACCAACCTGCCCTTTGTGAGAATTCCTGGGGCAGCACTAACCCATTTGAGAGTTGACATGAACAAACTACGTTAATAAAGCTATGGATCTAAAAAGCAATTCAAGGAAAATAACAGAATCTGTTTCTTCATTATAGGAACATGAAGATGAGCCAGAGGAGCCTGGGAAGAGGTGAAAATTTTGAGATGGAGTCTCACTTTGATGCCATCTGTAGTGCAAGTGGCGCGATCTCGGCTCATTGCAACCTCTGCCTCCCTGGGTTCAAGCTATTCTCCTACCTCAGCCTCCCAAGTACCTGGGACCACATGTTGGTCAGGCTGGTCTCAAACTCCTGACCTCAAGTAATTCTCCCACCTCAGTCTCTAAAAGTGTTGGGATTACAGGCATGAGCCACCACGCCTGGCCAAAGCATTGTCATTTCTTAGTGGTGTGACGACTGACTTAATCGTTGTTTTCTTCATAAGGGTAAAAACTCCAACCTATCTTTGAGGATTATGGTGAGGCTGCTGTTTCTGCTGCTTATGGTGACACCCAGGTTTTAAGCTAGGAGACTGGGAGAATGAAAGACATCAGAAAGGGGAGCCAATTTCAGGGCCAGATGCTATTACCAGTTTAGTTTAACACAGGGTGAAGTTTGAAGTGATTATGGAAAGGCCCTGCGGGTGGCTGGAGAAGCAGGGACTGGCCGAGATGGGCTTTACTATGCTAAGGAAGTGCAGAAACAGAAGCAGACAGGCTAACCAGCGACTCTTCAGATAAAACCAAGCATAAGGGTTGGGAGAGAGAAGCAAGCACGTGAAGGAAATAGAGAAGTTATCAGCACAACAGGAAGGGAATTATGAAGTTGACCGCAGTGTGAGGATCAGCTGTGGAGAAAGCTACCATCAACGGGAAGGCGTGAAATTAAAGTGGGGAGCATGGAGTAAAAGAGAAAGTCTGTCTGCAGCTCAGATGAAATCCTTGATGTATCACTGTTGAAAATAGAGTGGACCGTAGTGATTTGAGGAAGGCAAAGATCACACATTGAAGTTTAACTGTAAAGAAAGGAAGACACTGGATGATAGCTGGGTGGAGGAAAAGTCAACAGAACAAGCGTGAAGAATTCGGTGAGGTCCCTAAGGAGACACAAACAGGTCACAGGGGATAGATGTGAAAAAAAAAGAATAAGGATATCTTTCCTGAAATAGGAAGAAATGGAGAAAGAGATATTTTGAGGAAGTCACCTCCATTTTCACATAAAGTAGAAGACAAGATCATCTATTATGAAAGGGAAAGGTGAATTTGGGAACCAAAAGAAAGAATTCAAGATTTAGAACTGATTCTTGGAAACAATTTGCTCTTTGTCAGGAAGCCAGCAATGATAAACTCTTATCACTAATTTTAGTATCAATTCCTTAAAAATGATTTTCAATATACGAGAAAAGTTGGAAAGCGATTAGGGGAGTGTGTGAGGGTACAGACGAAACAAGAAAGGAAATGAATTGATATTACTTCTATTCTTTCTACATTATGTTTCAAATCTCCCAAAACCTTTTTTTAATTTTAAGGAATGCAATAAATCCCTCATCGTTCATGTTCCTAAGATCACACAAAGACATTGCTTGGTAAATAAGAATATAGAATGCACCTATTTCCCTTACTTCTTAATGACAAACGCCTTTTCCATCTTTATTTTGTTGAACAGAACAGCTCTCAAAAACTATGAAATATTCAAAATGAATGCCAGGGATTTCTGTCTTCTGAATTAATTCAGATCTTGCAAAACATAACTTATGATGTCAATACATTAAGGCAACTGAGAGTCAAAAACAACTATTTAAGTGAAACAAATCTCCCAGCATTGTCAAAATCATGTCTTAGCTTAAAAATATATAAAAAATATTCTTTACTTACATAAGAAAAACAATCCCAGAACTTTGGAAGAAACTGAGGGAATTTATGAAGAATCAATATAATAATCCATTCTATAAAATATTTTATGGATGCTTGATTGTTGGTGAAACCAGCCTGGAAAATCCTGTCAATAATTCCATTCAAGAAATTCTGAGAAAAAAAGTTCACAATTAAACAGTTACAGTTATTCATTTTAATTTAAAAATAGTCTCCATTTAAAATAAAATAGCTTAAAGTTTTTATCGTAAGTAATTTACTGGATCTACAGCTCTCCAAGCAAGGACTCTAAAAACTACTGATTAAAATATAATGATGAAGTACCTTCATTCAGTACTTTATAATTTACCTGGACATCAGTTCTATCTATAAGGAAGGTTATTCATCACCTGTATTTTTACAGGGAAAGGAAAAGACTCAGAAAAGCTGAATAACCTTCCCAAAGTCACATACCTAGCAAGTGGAAGAATTCAGGTTCAAATCAAGATCTGCCAAGATGCCAGGGCTTAAACCTTGTAACAAGGGATGGTACAGAGACTGAAGTCAGCAGGCGGGAAACAGCATCCCAGAGGGGCAGGTCTCGGGCCACTGAGCCCTCTGTTCAGGCTCGTCGTCCTCCTGCCCTCATGGTCTGTGTTGCCCCACAACTACCGCACTGTTCTCTGGCTAAGACCTTGAGCTCCAAATTCATCTTTCCCTCTTCAAAACTGTATTTCTATCGGGGGACGGAACCTATCTAAGTAGCAGGTGAAAAACAATATCTACTTATATAAGCATATAAAAGTAATATGTATTATGTACATTTCTTTATTTTAAAGAAGAAAAATCTACCTTACAAGAATTTCTACTTAGTAGAAAAAGAGCAGAAGGGCTCATTTTAAGCCCTGAGATAGTGTCATAAAGTGGAGCATACATTTTGTAGTTAGGCTTCATTTTGAATTCCGCCTCTATCATTTGCCACTAGCTGTGCAACCTCTCAGGCAGGACACCTAACCTCTCTCAACTGCAGTGCTCTTAGTGCAAAATGAGAATATGTATGGCCTACCTTGGAAGACTATTATGAGGGTTAAACAAAACCATAAGATATAACAGTTTACAACTCTGAGCTCCATAACAGACTGCTAGCTTTCCTTTTCCTTGCAGGTGTGCCTGCTCAGACATTTCCCCACCCTCTCCAACATTACCCTTCTCTCTAGGAGACCCTCTCCATTCTAAGAAAAAAATGCTTTCAGTAATCTAGTTGAGCATGTCTAAAATGTTTCCTTTTTAAATGCATCCTTATGTTTAATGACATACTTTAAATCAAATAATACTAAAAGACCTATGATGAAAAATAGCAACCTCCCCCACCCCAACATCCATCAAAACTACTCCCCAGAAGCAATTCTTTAAGCTATTTCCTCTTAAATTATTCCAAATAGTTTTATTTTAATATACTTATAAACTTACACTGTTACTGAAATATTTCTCTCTCACAGATATAAGACTTCATAAGATTGTAAAGAAAGAGGCTAGTATATATATTTTTTAATTCTCTCACATTTAAAAGAAGGTAGGCAGGACAGTAGGAAATTTTAATGTCTGAAGGATGTTTTTTGCATTGAAAAATGTTTTTAAAAATTGCATGAGTTATATACCATCACTTTCTCATAATGATGATCTATTTTCTCAACAGGAATATTAAGCAAAGATGGTTAGAAAAATCAGATGGTCCATTCAACTGTTTCTTGCCTCCTCAGGGAAGAGAAAAGGTAACTTTGGATGAAGATACTTTGTTGTAAGATACTTGGTCTTTCCTTAAGCTGGTTTATATGGTCACACTATTCATGAAGTCAAGGGCAAGGAAATCCACCATGTGAAACAATATTCCCATCCTAAATGATACAATTTGCCTGGTTTCTACAGTACAGATAATCCAAAACAGTGTAACACTCCAAAATAAAGTAGCTACAGAAAATTGGGAGTTAAGTATTTGCATTTTCTAATCAAATGGCAAATCAGACTTTAAACAGTTAAAATGTCACATTAAAATACTGAAGGGAAAAAATATTAAATGGGGTCATGTAAACCCACTTCTAACTTATTTCTACAATACCTACTTGCCTTGGTATTCTCTTTGTTAATAAAAACTTTTGAATGACTTCAATTTTAAGAACTGCAGAATAAATTTTAAACATTATCTTTTTCAATTTTAAAACAGTATATGATAGTTTCTGCAAAATAGTTCAGTCATGAAATCATATGCTTCAAAGGTACAAATATAATAAAAATATGATACCTGATCAAGTCTAGGGAAAAGTACCAGCAGAGTCTGCCACACTCGGTTTTTCACTCTGTGTTGTAGAGAATTCACATAGTAGCGTTTTTTGGACTTGGACACTAATTCATCCTGGAAAGGAGAAGGGAGGGAGTCGATATTAAATTATCTATTGAATTTGTGATTAATGAAAAAATCAATGACAACTTGAAATGTAAGAGGCTTAAATTAGGCACAAGGGCTTTTTGTTCCCCCAAAAAGCAGTTAGGAGGACGAGAAAAAGAATGGCACCTTAAAATATTTCAAACATTGACATTTTGGGCTGAGTGATTAAGAAAAATAAAAAATTTTTTAAACAAAACACTTCAAACACTGAACTTAGTTGCTTTTAACTAATATGTTTTTTGTTTGTTTGTTTGTTTGTTTGAGATGGAGTCTCACTCTGTTGCCCAGGCTGGAGTGCAGTGGCGTGATCTCAGCTCACTGCAACCTCCACCTCCCGAGTTCCAGCAATTCTCCTGCCTCAGCCTCCCGAGTAGCTGGGATTACAGGCGCATGCCAACACACCCGGCTAACTTCTGTATTTTTAGTAGAGATGGGGTTTCACCATGTTGGCCAGGCTGGCCTCGAGCTCCTGACCTCAGGTGTTCCACCCGCCTCAGCCTCCCAAAGTGCTAGGATTACAGGCATGAGCCATGGCGCCTGGCTAAGTGTTTTTAAAATTAGAAGGGGGCCAAAAAACTGGGAGCTATGGGTTCCAGGGGCGAAAAGAGATTGAGATACAGGACATACATGGCCACATATTACCATGTACCTCACAGGCACTTCTCACCTTGTGCCCCCGTGTCATATTCACATTTGGAATACTGGTATCTACAGTCTGATGCAAACACCACTAAGACAGAAGCCACCCCAGTACATGGACAGTGCAAGGCATCTCTACGCATGACGTGTCTCTAGACACAAAAAAATGGTGGCACTGAGCCTTTCCTAGTAACAGAGAGCTCTCCCTGGCTTTTCATGGCTTGTGCCGCCTAAATTCAGCCAGCTGCAAGGTTTGCTTTTATCACCGTAACTATTAGTGCTTTGGCCATAAAGCAAGATGGCACTGAAGAGTATGTCAACATTCTCAAATGTCTTAAAGGTGAAGTCATTCACCACCTCCAAAACCATTTTCACATAATGCAGATGATCCTCATCTACTTCATAACTTCTCTGACCTTTCTTCTTCCATAATCTAGTTCTCTGCATTTTAGTGTACATAAAGTTTCATGACGATAGCTAGATTAATACAGATTTTAATGACTCCCAATGATGTTTAAAATCTCATAATCTCCATATAATTTCTCTTAAGAAATTTTCTTCTGATATAGGTGTGTTTAGGTTTCACATACTGCTCAACCTCAATGCAGCTAAAAATGGAATCAGTAGGGTGGATCATTCATGCATTCAGGAGAAGCATCTTCATGTCAAGAAAGCTGCCCTTAGGACCTCACCAAGTCACCACCCTCAACTGGAAGTTGAGAATTCTAAAATTCCCTTTCAGCTCAGAATCTTCTTCTGTCTTTCTACTTGTTCCACTCAGTGTGCTCCTTTACTCAGAATATCTTTTCTCTACTAGTCTGTTTAACTCATGGCCAGGTACTACTGAAGAAAGTAAAAATCACCAGCCACAAATGACTTCATTAAAAATATGTATTCCACACAATGGAGTACTATTCAGCCATAAAAAAGAATGAGATCCTGTCATCTGCAACAACATGGATGGAACTGGAGGTCATTATGTTCGGTGAAATAAGCCAGGCACAAAAAGACAAACTTTGCATGTTTTCACTTACTTGTGGGAGCTAAAAAATAAAACGATTGAACTCATGGAGACAGAAAACAGAATGATGGTTGCCACAGAGGCTGGGAGGGGTAGTGGTGGTAGGGGGAGGGTGTGGGGATGGCTAATGAGTATAAAAATATATTTAGAATGAATAAGATCTAGTATTTGATAGTACAACAGGGTGGCTACAGTCTACAGTAAGTTATTGTACATTTTAAAATAACTAACAGTATAACTGGATTGTTTGTAACATAAAGGATAAATGCTTGAGGTGACAGATATCTCATTTACCTGATGTAATTATTACACATGGTATGCCTATATCAAAATATCTCATATACCCCATAAATATATACACCTACTATAGACTCACAAAAATTAAACATTTAAAAATATGTATTCCAGCTGTATCTGGGCCTTCATTATTGCTAGACCAACAGTTCTTAAACTGTATCAGCTCCAGAATCACAAGGGCTCATTAAAACAGAGTGCTGGGCACCACCCCCAGAGCTTCTGATTCAGTAGACTGGGGACAGGGCCTAGGAATATGCATTTCTAACAAGTTCCCAGGGATGCTGATGTTGCTGATCCAGAGACCACACTTTAAGAATTACTGCTCTAGACAAGCATTTTGCTTTTTCAAGTCCGTTTTCCAAAGCAGCTGCACCGTTCTGTATTCCCATTAGTGATGCATGAGGGTTCCAATTTTGCTACATCCTCACCAATGCTCATTATTTTTAGTTTGTTTTCTTGATAGCCATCCCAGTGGGTACAAGTGGCTAGTATTTTGCCTATGTGATTATTGCCGGCCTCTCCCTGTCATTTTTCCCTCTCTACATACAAACACGCTCTAATTATCTCCCATCTTTAAAAAGCCCCTTCTTTAACTCCAGGTTCGACTCTCCAGGAACGACCCCTTTTATTCCCCCTTTTCTAGGGCAAACTCCTAAGAGACTCTATACTCACTGTCTCCACTCGCTAAACTCCCATTTTCTTCTGAACTGTTTCTACTTAGATTCTCATCCCACCACAAAACGCCTTTGTCGAGGTGACCGAGACAGCTGAATCTAATGGCCGGCCTGCAACCTCCTTGTCCTCCACAGCACCTCCTTTCCTCGCTTGGTCTCCGGACAGCATCCTCTCCAGGTGTCCTCCTTAATTCATCCAGAGCTCAGCCCAAATGTCACCTGATTAGACCCTCCTGACCCCTCTCTCTTTTTTCTCAAATTTTTTTTTTTTTTTTTAGAGACATAGTCTCACTCACTGTGTTGCCCAGGCTGGTTTCAAACTACTGACCTCAAGCAATCCTCCTGCCTTGGCCTCCCAAAGTGCAAGGATTACAGGCGTAAGCCACCATGTCTAGCCCTGACCCCTTATCTAAATAGCGAAATATATATTATAACATGTATTTTTGTTCTGATAGAATACCCGTCTCCAGCTCCCATCACTTTAAACTCTACTCATCTTCTAGAAAATCAATAACATACTATTTCCTCTGGGCCATCTTCCTTGACTCCAACACTACAGAGAGGGAATTGTTGCATAAAAAATATTTCCAAGGTTTTATATAATAAAGCTGACCTGCTACCTTCAGAAAATAAGAGTATGATGAATACTGCTGTTTTAGCAGATGGACTTCCATGAGTTCTGTAGTCATCCATACATCCACACCAAGGTCAGAAAGCAGACCAGGCACTCCGCTGACCTCGGCTTTAAATGCCAGGTAACTGTATCTGTCATTTAAACATTACATGGGGAACAGAGCACCATGCTCAACTCTACCCCTTCCTATCTAACTTGTCCCCAGATTTATTAAACCTGTTCTTCAGACACTAGAGTGTTCATTTAGAAATGATTTAGCAGGCTCAAAAACAACCTAACTGGATTGTTTTTATCTGAATAAATAAGGAATTTTCATCAATCTTAGACAAACATCACACACCCAGATCTAGAAATAACAATATATTACAATGGAAGCAAATCCTGGGGTAATCTTTCATGGGCTCTCAAATCACAGCAATCAATTCCTAACATTTGATGCCATTTTCTCAGTTTTTACTTTTTCATTCCATTTCTTACAGAAAGCAATATACGAATATAGCACTCTAAACATAACTGGGGCCAAGCACAGTAGCTCACACCTCTAATCCCAGCACTTTGGGAGGCCAAGGCAAGAGGATCACCTGAGGCCAGGAGTTCGAGACCATCCTGGCCAACATGGTGAAACCCTGTCTCTACTAAAAATACAAAAATTAGGCCAGGCGCAGTGGCTCATGCCTGTAATCCCAGCACTTTGGGAGGCCAAGGAGGGTGGATCATCTGAGGTCGGGAGTTCGAGACCAGCCTGACCAACATGGAGAAACCCTGTCTCTACTAAAAATACAAAATTAGCCGGGCATGGTGGCGCATGTCTGTAATCCCAGCTACTCGGGAGGCTGAGACAGGAGAATCGCTTGAATCCAGGAGGCAGAGGTTGCAATGAGCCAAGATCGCGCCTTTGCACTCCAGCCTGGGCAACAAGAGCAAAACTCCATCTCAAAAAAAAAAAAATTCACTGGGCATAGTGGTGGGTGCCTATAATCCCAGCTACTTGGGTGGCTGAGGCAGGAGAATCACTTGAACCGGGGAGGCGGAGGTTGCAGTGAGCCGAGATCCGAGATCATGCCATTGCACTCCAGCGTGGGCGACAGAGAAAGACTGTCTCAAAAAAAGAAAAAACAAACGAACAAACAAAAAACATAACCAGGTTTGACTGGCACTGGAAAATACAGAGTGAAGTACAGATGGTACAGGAAAAACATTACCATTATTGTTCTCTAAAACCAAACTTGAGTTGGACAATTACTAACCAAGATTTTTTTTCTTTTTTTCTTTTTGTAGAGACAAGGTCTCACTATGTTGCCCCAGCTGGTCGCAAACTCCTGGCCTCAAACAATTCTGCTGCCTCAGCCTCCCAAAGTGCTAGGATTACAGGCGTGAGCTACAGTGTGACCAGCCCTAATCAAGACTGAATTAAAAATACAGAACATAAACTTTGTGTTTTCTCCTGACAAAAGATATTTAGAAGTACATATTCTAGCAACATAAAGAGCAAATGTTGACCTCTGACTGTTAAAAACAAAGATAATTTAAAGTAAAATACACTTACTTTATCTAATAGCTTGATTGCAAGATCCTCCATAAACAACTTGTGGGACATATTGGAGCCATCTAATAAACACAGGAATTTGATAGCACAAATTCTCACATAATGGTCTTCTCTCTTAGTACTAAAAAAATTAAATGATACATTATGTTAATACATTTTGAAAACAGAAAAATAACATCAAATATTAGTTTCAAATATCATTACATGATCAAAACCTCTCAAAGTTTTCTAAAATTAAATAGGTCCATACTTAATGACAATACTTTTTAATTTAGAATAGATAACAGAAGATAACAAATGAATATATTACAAGGAGGGTCTATACAGAAAGTATGAATGAGCACAAATTCATTCAGATTTCTGGAGAATCAATGCACACGCTGCTGAACCTAGTTCAATAATACCGTATCTGTGGACAAAACAGATCACAGCTCATGAGCCTGTCCCTGAAAGAGGACCACAGATACCTCCATTCACTCAGGGGCATGAATACACATCAAACACGTCAATGGCCTGTCTCTACCATGCACTATCGGTGCACATTCTCCAACTGAGGGGCAAACTCAGGAAGCACTGTGTGCTCTCAACACCCGGCATTTTCAGTAGCCAAATGTGGAAAGATAAATTAAGTGAAATCGTCAGTATGTTCACATTCCATTATAATTGTTATAATGTGAATAAATATTTTAATTTAACAACAAAGTAACTGTCTAGTAGAAATCAAAATCAAATTATTTGGCAACCACCAACTAGAAAAATTGACTTTTATTGCCACACTAAGCCAGCCAAGAAAAAATAACTAAAAACAATGAAAAAAATGTACATATTTAATGAGGAGTGACAGATGATTTAAAACATAGTTAGGGCTTTCAGAATAATAAATACTTTATGATAACTAAATATTATAATCATTTGATGTCCTAAACTCTAAAATGAGAGTGAATGATACAATGCTATTTTAATCATCTCTATAAACACACATACACATTTTTGAAAGCCATGTGAAAAAATAAAACTTGAAAAAAAGCTATTTGACAAGCTCCAAAAAAATTAATTCAGTGGTTAGATAAAAATAGTTTTATCCCAGAAATCAAAACTTTAGGGCCTATCCCCACACTCATCAAGTTGTACATATTAACTATGTACAGCTTTTTACATGTCAATCATACCTCAATAGAGTTTTTAAAAAACCAAAAACTTTAGAGTCTGTTCCAAGAGTAATTCTATTTTTGTGTGTAACATACCAACTTGTTAAATGGTGAATTTTAATTTCATATTAAACTTTACTGCCAAAAAAAGGACTGGAGAATAAAGTGTCTGTGCTGATGATCATCCCATCCCCGCAAAAGAAAGACAGGGGCTTTAAGCTCTCCATAGTCATTTCCTTGTTTATGCTGGAGTCTGCACTAAAAACTTTTAAAATTTTATCAAATTCTAGTGAATACTGAAAGATGTAAAGACAATATATTAGCAAGGGACTATAATTTCTAACATACTTTTGAAGGTTCATCCCATCTTATTAATATATTAGATGTCACTTATTAAATTTAGCAAATACAGAATGTCATATGATGTTAAATTTTTAATATCTCATTTATGTGAAGACAGAGAAAATCTACCATACTTACTTTTCCATAACAATATTTGCCGCACAGTCATGTCCAAGGTTTTCTATGAAGGTCTGTACATCCTGAACAAGTCTTTCCATAAAAAACATTTGATAAAGAACAACAGGTTTTAAATAGAAAAAAAATTAAATCCCCAAGGTTAAAGTTAACTAATAATTTATATTCTTTTAATTGAAAGCCTCAAAACAAAGACATAATTCTATACCCAAGTAGGCACTTAATACAAGTTATGACCAGTTGAAATAATAGCATCTTTTACCTTTGATCACGCCTAAACACAGTTCCAAATATACAAGCCTCAAGGATAAGTTCGCTATAATTTTTAGCACTTGATAAAGATCCTTGGGACACATTTGAAGCAGACACTATCCAAGACTGACAGCAGTAACTTATCAGTGTATTGAAGACTCCAGTCTTTATGGCAGACATTTCAATTATCTTGTACATAATCTGGAATAAAATACAATGGTCATTTTATCCTTGATTTAGTTTTAAAAAAATCAGTGCTGCTAAAAACTGTTACTTAGTTTCAACATAATCATGAATAGTCTAAAAACTGTTAAATTCATTACTGTTAGAATAACTTTGCAAGATGATCAATAATCAGAATGCTCTTTCATCTCTTGATAATAAAAATAAATAAAATTTTACTGATAGTGATATTCATCCAGGACACTTCAAGAGAAACAACTGCCAAAGCAGCAGAATCAAAGAGGAAAACACCTCACCACACACACGTTCAGCTTCCTTTGTTTGCATTTTGCCAGTGGCCTTCCTTTGGCTGAGGCAGCAAAGACCAGCGTCTCTAACTATGTACTGTGGGGCAGAAAAGGACCAAGAAAGGCAGCACAGGGCTGCAGAGAAATAACGGAATCTGACTCTCCCTGTTCCCCTGGGGATGAGGAGGTACACTGGAATTCCACCTTGGTATGTTCCTATCTCAGTGGCTGCAAACGAAAATACCTCCAGAAACCAGCAAGACCTTCTGACAAGGGTTACAGTCAGAAAAATATTTCTCTACACACACACACACAAACCTCAGCCAAAGTGCAATGACAAATGGCGCCTGACATTTGCCTTCAAGTATCCCGGTGAAATGAGACCAATTGTGGAAAGAGCATGCCAACTCCTACTCAACCCAGCAATCAATTACACTGTCATGGAGGAATGACCAGTGTTGCTAGATTACCTCATTTCCAAGAAATCCAGTTTTTCATACAGATTTCTCAACTTTTTTTTTTTTTTTTTTTTTTTTTTTGAGACAGAGTCTTGCTCTGTTGCCCAGGCTGGAGTGCAGTGGCGTGATCTCAGCTCACTGCAACCTCCGCCTCCTGGGTTCAAGCAATTCTCCTGCCTCAGCCTCCTGAGTAGCTGGGATTACAGGCGTGCGCCACCACACCCAGCTAATTTTTGTATTTTTAGTAGAGACGGGGTTTTGCCACGTTGGCCAGGCTTGTTTCGAACTCCTGACCTCAGGTGATCCGCCCGCCTTGGCCTCTCAAAGTGGTGGGATCACAGGCATGAGCCACCGCGCCTGGCCAGATTTCCCAACAATTATAAGTTGCCAGGTAATCAAAATTTTAAACACTGTATGAACCAAACAAACCATTTCTGAGGCAGATGTGGCTCCAGGCTACCGTTTTGTACCTTCTCTTCTACATCTGTCAGATTTTCTCATTCTTACTCTTGATATTTAAGAAGGTTCAAAAATATTTTTGACTGAAGGAATAAAGAACCAGAAATCTAACTACGAATATAACTCTCATGTTCCTCATGTGCTGAAGCTCACACACATGAAAAGAAAAGCAAAAAGAAAAGAAAGTTAGTTACCTCTTTTATTTTGAAATATGCCTGGCCCTTGATTTTGGCAGCAATGGTAAGAACTTTGTTATCAAAAACAAACTGAACAAAAGCTTTTAAATTAGGCCAGAATATCAGCTGAGTGTTGCTTAAAGAAGATATAATTTTCCAAGCCATGTCAAAAGACTCTATGCAGAGTGATTCAGAGGAAGTCAGAAGCTGGTAGGAAAAAAAAAATACATACTTATTTCAGAAACTTGATCGCCACTCCTATAGTTACTGTTCAATTCATGTTTCACTCTATCTTACCTTGGGAACCAACACTTTCAAGCAATGGAACACTGGTAAAACTTGATCAGAAGAAAGAACTGTGAGGGCTTCTAGTGCAGACTGCAAAGTCCTTATTGGCATTTGAACGGAAGGTAGAAACGGTTCCAGAATTTCACTCCCGGTGGTTGGTATAAGGGTGTGATATTTTTTCAACAGGAAAGAGAGGCACACCCATTGATCATGAATATATTGTGCAACTATTTTTCCCCATCCTTGGGAAGATGACGATTCTTCCAAAACACTGAAATAAAAAATAAAGTTACTAGGCCATACTTCCCCAATTTGCCTTCACGTCTTTTGCACGTAGCACACTATCCTTTCTAAAGGTGGGGGGGGGGGGGGTGGTTTACAGATATAAATGGTCATTATCAAACAGCCTATCTACCAAAAACTAGGGAAACCACATAAACCTTAATTTTCTAACTTCTCTGAAAGTAGGTACTTTTGCTCATCTTAAATGATTCAGTGAAAACTAGATGCAGAAAAGTCAGCAAGTCTCCAGTAACAGAGATGAATAATGTTATACCACACTTTCATCCTGAATGGAGCTTCAGCTCCAAAATTCTATAACTTTATAAGCAACGTTGCGCAATCATGAACCCACGATGACAACAACATAAACGGATTTTTAAGCCTTAACCTTCCCTGTACCTGCTGCACTCCGAGGGGTGAGCATAACTGCTCTGCTCCTCTGCGTGGGGCTTCTGCAGCGTCTGATTGAGCTGAAGAGAGGAAAGGAAGCTTTCCAGGGGCCCAGCATGGAGAGAGTCCAGCTGCAGCTCAGGCTTCTGGTCTATGGCTTCACACACCATGGCCAAGGCAGCCATGCTCACCACTCTCTGAATCTGACTTCCAAGTGTTGGCTCCTGAAAAGGAAATGTGACAATGTTTTATTTAATAGGCGCAAGTCTTAATCAGTAAGGACCTCAGTTGCCAGTTTATGGATAGCTCAAGCTCTCCTTTTCCCTCTTCCTGCCTCCTCCTGAATATCAGGAGAAATAAAAGGAAATCCAACACACAACATTCACTTCCACTGCTTCTCTATAGATTGGCAGTGAACAGTTTTAAAGTAGCAATAAGAACTCAGCAATTTAGATTAAGACAACAATGGGATCTTTTCATTTGGTAAACAGGTACCTGGAACTAGTACATGACAGATTCACTACGTACAGAACCCAAAGCTGTGTGTGAGTAAGTCCTTCTCGACCTTTCTCCTACTCGCATACACATTTGCATGCAGCGTTCCTATGGGTGAGCCTTATTTTAACTGTCTGCTGAAACATGGTAAAAAAAATAAATAAATAAAAGGCTCCAGGTTACAAATAATTCCTTCAATCAGCTGCACGCTACTTTTGGAGAAGTCACATAGCCCAGCAGTTAAGAGCTGGACTCAGGAACCACAAAGCCCAGGTCTGAATCCTAGCTCTGTGCTACTACCAGTATGAATAGACATACTACACCTTAGTTTTCTCATCTGTAAAATGGGGACAGTAACAGAATCTACTTCACGGGGTTATTGTGAAGATTAAGCAAATGGGTTACTGCATGTAAAACACTTGGAACTCTACATGGAGGAAAGGAGGGTAGCCAAGACAACCTGGTCTATACTTAAAGAGAAAATCAACAATCTCTCACCAAGCTAGGAGTGCAGGCAAGAAGTCAGACACAGAAAACAACAGCACTGAGAGATTACAGCAGTTCCCTCAAATACTGCTAACCAGTAATATCTGTATCAGAAAGGAAATTTCTACTTATTCCATACCCCTCTCTCACTCTCCAAAAATAAATCAACCATCTCTACAGAAAAATTTTAAGTATCGACACTGCCAACATATGAAATAGAATTTAGTGTTACCTTTGAGCCAACTATGGTCCCTGCTAACCTTAATGTAATTCGGTGAATTACTAAAGGAAGCCGATTTTTAAGAATAAGAGTTACTGTGGCATGGTTCATGGTTTGGTTGTATATTTAGAACTCCCAATGTTCTTCCATAACACTAACAAACTAATAGGTACTAGACAGGATGCTGAAATATTAATCATCATCTTTATCATTTCCTCCTAGAATTAAATTAAATTATTAAAGCAATCGAGTACCTTCTTGTTTTTCTTAGTAGCCCAGACTAGTTAGACTGATTGAGTTCAACTAATTAAACTCTTACCACATGTTAAGTGAAAATGGCTAACTTTTATTGAGGACTTTCTATCTGCCAGGTACAGTTCTAAAGACTTAACATGTATGAGCTTTCTTTAATTCCCACATCAGCTCTATAATCCCCATTTTGCAGGTGCAGTAAATGAGGCACAGAGGGGTTAAATAATGTAGGTCACACAGTTAGCAAAAATAAAGCCAGAATTCAAACCCAGCAACCCTAACTCCAAAGCCTGTGCTCTTCATTACTAAGCCTTATTGTGCCATGTTTAAGATATGCCTTGGCCAGGCGTGGTGGCTCACGCCTGTAATCCCAGCATTTTGGGAGGCCAAGGAGGGTGGATCACCTAGGTCAGGAGTTTGAAACCAGCCTGGCCAACATGGTGAAACTCCATCTCTACTAAAAATACAAAAATTAGCCAGGCATGGTGGCGGGCACCTACAATCCCAGCTACTCGGGAGGCTGAGGCAGGAGAATCGCTTGAACCTGGGGGGCTGAGGTTGCACTGAACCAATTGCACCACTGCACTCCAGCCTTGGCAAAAGAGCGAAACTCCATCTCCAAAAAAAAAAAAAAAAAGCTATGCCTTGAGGCCAGGCGTGGTGGCTCACGGCTCACACCTACAATCCCAGAACTTCAGGAGGCTGAGACAGGCAAATTGCTTGAAGTCAAGAGTTCGAGACCACCCTGGCCAACATGGCAAAACCCCATCTTTACTAAAAATACAAAAATTAGCCGGGCATGGTGGCAGTCCCAGCTACTCGGGAGGTTGAGATAGGAGAATTGCTTGAACCCAGGAGGCTGAGACTGCAGTGAGCCAAGATCACACCACTGCACTCGGTCTGAGTGACAGAGCGAGACTCTGTTTCAAAAAAAAATATATATATATAGAAAAGATATATATGCATACATTACTCCAAAAACAAGAAAGATGGAAATACACACTATAAATGAGGCATAAAGAGCGACAGGAAGATGAAAGAGAGTGAGATACTAATCGAAGAAGACCTCTAAGAGAAAAGAGATTCCAGTTGGTCCATAAAAGGGGAGACCAGATGCTGCCAAGTGTATGCTGGAGGAGAGGGCACTCATTCTCCATGGAGGGACCAGACTGAATGACAGCCTCCATGAGGAAGATAGGACACACGCTTGTGATTTGTAAAACTCTAAGTAGCCTAGAGTGGCTGCAACGTCACGGCACTGTGGGAAGGAGGGGGAAAGGCAGTGGACAGTGGACAGCTAGGCTGAAAAATGAGGTAGGAAGCCAAGCATGGAGGGCAATGATGTCAGACTATAAAATGTCCTTTACTGGACACGTTTGGACAAAAGACCTAGTACAGATGAAATGTCTGTATCTAAATGATTTTAAGATCTATGCCTCTTACATGTTTAATATTATATTAAGAGTACCACCTGTAATCCCAGCACTTTGGGAGGCCGAGGCAGGCGGATCACGAGGTCAGGAGTTCGAGACTAGCCTGGTTAACATGGTAAAACCCGTCTCCACTAAAAAATAGAAAAATTAGCCAGCAATGGTGGCACACACCTGTAATCCCAGCTACTCAGGAGGCTGAGGCAGGAGAATCACTTGAACCCAGGAGGTGGAGGTTGCAGTGAGCCAAGATGGTGCCACTGCACCCCAGCCTGGGTGACACAGCGAGACTCCATCTCCAAAAAAAAAAAAGAGTATCAATCTTAACCACATCTTATCACCAGAGGGTACTATTTTAAAACTGAATTTTAGTTAACGCTTTGTATGGTATCAAAATAGTGTATAAGAACTGAGTATGTATTCCCTGGATGCCTTATTCAAGATAACTACAAACCTTGAATCAAAGAGGCTTACCTGTCCACTGTCCATCTCTTGAAGATGCTGAATGGACGCATTTTTCAAAAGAGAAATAACTCTCCAAATAGGGTTACCCCTTTTCCACCCAACCTTCAAATGCAGATTTATAAGCTCAGTTAACACCATCAGGTATAAATGGCAACGGTCCAGATCTGAAACCTAAGACAAGGATTAAAACACTTAAGGGTACAAGCAAGGTCCATGATTTTCACAAAACTACAAGCCTTCAGGCAGGAAAAGTTTACTTAAAGGACCACAACAAGACACTGATGAGAAAATAAGTTCTTTTCTCCAAGCAGCCTTCCATAACCTCCCACGCAGAGCTAAGGACTTCCTTCTCTGTGCTTGCACAGTGACTGTGCATTTAGCACAATTATGGTGCATTTCACAATTGAGTCATCTGTCTCCCCACCTATGAGGGAGACCTTAGATGGCAGAAATTACCATCTACCAATTCTTACGTCCCAGGGCTAGTACATCATAAATAATACTGGTAACGGTTATTGCAATGACTACTGCCACTGTTTACAAAAATCACTTCTCACAAAAAAGATCACTGCCCCACTTTCATAAGACGACTAAGTTTCAGAGAGGTTAAACAACTTGCCCAATAGCTCAGAGCCAGTAAGAGGGACAGCATTAAATGCAAACTTTTTGACTCACAAACCCAGAAAAAAATGGGTTCAGCTCTACTATGCGCTAGCCCTGTGACATAGGACAAGTTATTTAACTCTTCATTACTAAGCCTTATTATGTTAAGATCTCATAATCCAGGTGGGGAGATGGATGACTTAATTGTGAAATGTGCCATAATTGTGCTGAACGCACAGTCACTGCCTAACCTTGTCCTCGTCCATAATATAGATAGTAATATTTATCCATCACAGGGTTTCTGAAGGAATCAATGGGAGAAATTATTACTATATTAATATATTATTACTATACCAGAAGAGGCCTCCTATGGCACGTAGAAAGCACACAGGAAGTAATTTAATCAGTTTTTACTGAGCAACCACTGGACGCCAAGCACTTTGCCGGTGCTGGGATACAGTGCAGATAGAAGGTAACGATTACAAGACTGAACAAAAGGGCAAGAGTGAGGGATGAAGGTGCCAGGGAGGATTCCTAAGTTTTTGGCTTAAGAAACTGGCAGGATGGTGGGATATTCACTGAGACTGTAACCTGGAGAACCTCCTTTAGGACTTATGATGAGGGAGTCAGTTTTGAACAGTGTGAGAAATTCGACTGACACCATCATAGAGCAAGCGACTATGGGCGTTAAGCTCAGAAGGGTGGTCTGAGGTGGAGACAGAGATTTGAGGGTCCCTGGCAGAACTGAAGCTGGGGATGTAGATGAGATCATCAACTGACAGGGGAGAGAATGAGAAAAGAAGGGGTCAGGGACAAGCTTTAAAGAGCTCTGGCTTCAAAGGTTAGGGAGCAGAGAATGGACATTCAAAGAAGAAATGGAAATAATGGCCAGAAAGATGCAGGCGCTGGGGCAGGAGAAGCATGAGAGAATGACATCATAGAAGTTAAGCAGTGTTTCAAGGGGGAGGTGGTCACCAGTGTTCACTGGAACTAAAGAATAAAGAAAAATACAGTTTAGAAAGTATCCATTAAGTTTATGGAGAAGAGTCGCTGACAACTTTAGTGAGAGTCATTTCTGTGTTGTAACAAAGATAAAAGTCAAATTAGAATTAAATTGAGTCTGCTTAAACAGAAGGACATAGGGTGCTAGAAGGGAACATGAAATTGAGAGAGGGTTCTTTTAAAATGATGGACCCTTTGGGTATATACCCAGTAATGGGATGGCTGGATCAAATGGTATTTCTAGTTCTAGATCCCTGAGGAATCGCCACACTGACTTCCACAATGGTTGAACTAGTTTACAGTCCCACCAACAGTGTAAAAGTGTTCCTATTTCTCCACATCCTCTCCAGCACCTGTTGTTTGCTGACTTTTTAATGATCGCCACTCTAACTGGTGTGAGATGGTATCTCATTGTGGTTTTGATTTGCATTTCTCTGATGGCCAGTGATGATGAGCATTTTTTCATGTGTTTTTTGGCTGCATAAATGTCTTCTTTTGAGAAGTGTCTGTTCATATTCTTCGCCCACTTTTTGATGGGGTTGTTTGTTTTTTTCTTGTAAATTTGAGTTCATTGTAGATTCTGGATATTAGCTCTTTGTCAGATGAGTAGGTTGCAAAAATTTTCTCCCATTCTGTAGGTTGCCTGTTCACTCTGATGGTAGTTTCTTTTGCTGTGCAGAAGCTCTTTAGTTTAATTAGATCCCATTTATCAATTTTGGCTTTTGTTGCCATTGCTTTTGGTGTTTTAGACATGAAGACCTTGCCCATGCCTATCTCCTGAATGGTAATGCCTAGGTTTCCTTCTAGGGTTTTTATGGTTTTAGGTCTAACATGTAAGTCTTTAATCCATCTTGAATTAATTTTTGTATAAGGTATAAGGAAGGGATCCAGTTTCAGCTTTCTACATATGGCTAGCCAGTTTTCCCAGCACCATTTATTAAATAGGGAATCCTTTCCCCATTGCTTATTTTTCTCAGGTTTGTCAAAGATCAGATAGTTGTAGATATGCGGCATTATTTCTGAGGGTTCTGTTCTGTTCCATTGGTCTATATCTCTGTTTTGGTACTAGTACCATGCTGTTTTGGTTACTGTAGCCTTGTAGTATAGTTTGAAGTCAGGTAGCATGATGCCTCCAGCTTTGTTCTTTTGGCTTAGGATTGACTTGGCGATGAGGGCTTTTTGGTTCCATATGAACTTTAAAGTAGTTTTTTCCAGTTCTGTGAAGAAAGTCATTGGTAGCTTGATGGTGATGGCACTGAATCTAGAAATTACCTCGGGCAGTATGGCCATTTTTACGATATGGATTCTTCCTACCCATGAGCATGGAATGTTCTTCCATTTGTTTGTATCCTATTTAATTGAGCAGTGGTTTGTAGTTCTCCTTGAAGAGGTCCTTCACATCCCTTGTAAGTTGGATTCCTAGGTATTTTATTCTCTTTGAAGCAATTGTGAATGGGAGTTCACTCATGATTTGGCTCTGTTTGTCTGTTATTGGTGTATAAGAATGCTTGCGATTTTCGTACATTGATTTTGTATCCTGAGACTTTGCTGAAGTTGCTTACCAGCTTGAGGAGATTTTGGGCTGAGATGATTGGGTTTTCTAGATATACAACCATGTCATCTGCAAACAGGGACAATTTGACTTCCTCTTTTCCTAATTGAATATCCTTTATTTCCTTCTCCTGCCTGATTGCCCTGGCCAGAACTTCCAACACTATGTTGGTGAGAGAGGGCATTCCTATCTTGTGCCCGTTTTCAAAGGGAATGCTTCCAGTTTTTGCCCATTCAGTATGATATTGGCTGTGGGTTTGTCATAGATAGCTCTTATTATTTTGAGATACGTCCCATCAATACCTAATTTACTGAGAGTTTTTAGCATGAAGGGTTGCTGAATTTTGTCAAAGGCCTTTTCTGCATCTATTGAGATAATCATGTGGTTTTTGTCTTTGGTTCTGTTTATATGCTGGATTGCATTTATTGATTTGCGTATGTTGAACCAGCCTTGCATCCCAGGGATGAAGCCCACTTGATCATGGTGGATAAGCTTTTTGATGTGCTGCTGGATTCGGTTTGCCAGTATTTTATTGAGGATTTTTGCATCGATGTTCATCAAGGATATTGGTCTAAAATTCTCTTTTTTGATTGTGTCTCTGCCAGGCTTTGGTATCAGGATGATGCTGGCCTCATAAAATGAGTTAGGGAGGATTCCCTCTTTTTCTATTGACTGGAATGGTTTCAGAAGGAATGGTACCAGCTCCTCTTTGTACCTCTGGTAGAATTTGGCTGTGAATCCATCTGGTCCTGGACTTTTTTTGGTTGGTAAGCTATTGATTATTGCCTCAATTTCAGAGCCTGTTATTGGTCTATTCTGAGATTCAACTTCTTCCTGGTTTAGTCTTGGGAGGATGTATGTGTCGAGGAATTTATCCATTTCTTCTAGATTTTCTAGTTTTGCACACGTATGTTTATAGTGGCACTATTCACAATAGCAAAGACTTGGAACCAACCCAAATGTCCAACAATGATAGACTGGATTAAGAAAATGTGGCACATATACATAATGGAATACTATGCAGCCATAAAAAATGATGAGTTCATGTCCTTTGTAGGGACATGGATGAAACTGGAAACCATCATTCTCAGCAAACTATCGCAAGGACAAAAAACCAAACACCGCATGTTCACACTCATAGGTGGGAACTGAACAATGAGAACACATGGACACAGGAAGGGGAACATCACACACTAGGGACTGTTGTGGGGTGGGGGCGGGGAGGGATAGCATTAGGAGATATACCTAATGCTAAATGATGAGTTAATGGGTGCAGCACACCAACATGGCACATGTATACATATGTAATAAACCTGCACGTTGTGCACATGTACCCTAAAACTTAATGTATAATAATAATAAAATTTTTTAAAAAATGAGGGATCCCTGGCTGGGTGCAGTGGCTCACGCCTGTAAACCCAGCACTTTGGGAGGTCAAGGCAGGCAGATCACCTGAGGTCAGGGGTTCAAAACCAGCCTGACCAACATAGTGAAACTCCGTCTCTACTAAAAATACAAAAATCAGCCGGGCACGGTGGTGCTTGCCTGTAATACCAGCTACTCGGGAGGCTGAGGCAGGAGACTGCTTGAACCCGGGAGGTGGAGGTTGCAGTGGGCCGAGATCGTGCCACTGTACCACAGCCTGGGTGACAAAGCGAGACTCCGTCTCAGAAAAATAAAAAATAAATAAATAAATAAAATGAGGGACGCTTAAACCTGTTAAAATGCTCATGAAAAGAATTCAGGAGAAAAGTAGTAGTTGAAAACACAAGAAAGAAAGAAGACAATCAATAGTGTAAAGTGCTTAAGAAAATGGAGACGGATGAAATCCCAATTTCCTTACTCTCTTGTAACAAAGGGAAGACAGGGAGGATGAATTCACGTGTGGGTAAGCGTATAGCGTAAATACATCTGGCAACTGGAAATTGAGAGCATTCCTGCCTGACAGCCATTATTTCCTCTGTGAAATAAGAGAGGCAGTGGCGTAGCAGCAGACCCAACCAGCATCGCAAAGACCAAAGATCACCTCTTTTTCCAATTCAGTGGCCTCACATTGGCAGGTTGAAATCGGCTGTGGAAATTAGTAAATACTACAGAGGCAGGCTCTTTTTTCCCCTGGAGAGTCAGTCATTAAACACTGACCAGCACACTGCTGACAGGGGAAAGTGTGGGAAAAGAATTTTATTAAACTCTAAGCTACTAAACAAACGTACTTAAGTGGGAATTCTAATTAATTTATTAAAGAATGGCTCTTTCAAAACAACTTAAAACTATCATATATGGAATTATTTTTTAAAATCTTTGCATCTAAAAGATAAAATAACATCAAGCTCTCCCTTTAAGTTATTTTTAGCTTCAAAATCCAAACAAACAAAAACATGTTATATAATGGGTCATCATATAAGCACAAGGGAGGGTCATTAAACTTCTTTTATATATGTTTGGAAATTTCTCATACAAAAAGGTAAAAATAATACTGAGGATAAAAAGTGGTATTGGAGCAAAACTTAAATTTTAAAGTTACTTAGATATTTAAATGACTTCTTGGTTAAATACATACACTGACTCTGTACCCACAGAAATTAAAAATAAATAAATGCCTTCCTAAAAATTTAGGTGTACTAGAATTCATATTAATGACTGCTTGATAAAAATTAAGGAAGATACAGATAAATATTCCCCACTCCAAAGAGATTTTCATAATAGTTTCCTTGCCTTTCTATAATAAAATCTCAAGTCTTTCAGTTGAATACTTGTATTTTTATATTTTCATACCTGCGTAAGCTATCAAACAAATGTATTAATATTTAATGGGTATTTAAATAAAAGTTTTTAAAGTAAGAATGTTTTCTCATTTTATTGGCAATGTAAGCATTCAAATCATTTCAACATTTGTCCCTAGAGATTTTAAACAAACAAACAAAAAATTAACAGACATTCATATAAGAACTGGTATTTTCAAGGTATTCTTTCAGGGGAAAAGCTTGTTTAGATGTCCCAAAGAACAAATTATGTACAGTCTAGAGATGGAGAAGACAGCTACAGTCACAGAGCATCCTCTATACCTAAAACCTAATTGTATTTAAGAATCACTGATGGAGCTTTAACACACACGCAACCCCACTCAGGGTCTGGTCTCAAAGCTGCCACATCAGAATCTCGGGATATGGGCCCCAAAATGCATTGAATGTGTGAGTACTTCAAATATGTTACATCATTTGAACCCTTGGATGTAAATGGAGTGAGGCTCAGAAGACCTATGTAACTTGCCCAAGGTCATAGCTAACAATACAGACGGAATTGGAACTAGGAGACTCCAAAGTCTAAGGTTTTTTTTGCTGCTTCCTAAGACTGCTTCTTGAGAAAATTAATTTTTCTTTTCAATTTAATACAGTGTCAGTGATCACTCAAATATTGGTGAAAAGAATGAAAGAAATGAAAAACAAAGTTATTCCAATGAATACTTACACTATTTAGCTCATTCATAGTAAGTCTTCTGAGAATAAATTCAGAAATGCTCTCTGTAGTAGACATGACAAAGTTCTGAAGAACAGTAGACACCTCATCTGTATGGGGGAAAGAAGCATGCAACTAAAATGATAGCAGTTCTTTGGTACAAAACACACCAGATATTCCAGTAAATGTACAACTGGGCTAAGCACGTGAATCATTTGCCAAAAATAAATTGCAATAATATAATAATCATTCACCCCATGGGGAAAGCTATGCTTAATCTTAAGTCACTTAGGAGTTCCAGTTGTGGGTAGGCTGGATCAGGGACACTCTTCCCTCCACCACTGAACACAGCTAGAAAACCTAGACAGAATGCATGAAGGAGCTATTTGAAAACTCTACAAGGAAAAAATAGCAGGTGGATTCAGAGAGAAGTAATACTGAACAGTGGTGAGTTTACTAATGTTTCTCCCTCTGGTCCTCCTCCCAATTATAACCAGATGCAGAAGCAGTCAACAAGGTGGGCAGCAGAATGGGGGCCAGCTTTCTGGTCAGGGAATGAAACAAGAGAACTCCAGGAGAGCAGACAGTGAGTACTGGATTCCAGAGAAGGAGGGATGCAGGAAAGCGGCGTCGGAAAGCTGTTTATGAACTCCTGGGCTCACCTCCAAGCTGCACATGCACGGATCTGATGCTAATCAGCACAGCACAGACTTTCAGGACTGAATGAACAGAGTTGCCCACTGGCCAGTTCCCAGAGCGGCCAACAGATGGAATGCATGTGGCATGGGTCCAAAGAGCATGGCAAAGGAGGTGAAGACAAAACTGACAGCAGAAGCAGCACCCACAGAAGCTAAGTCAGAATGCGAGGCCTCAACCTAACCAGGTTGACTGTGTACTGGACAACAGTATCAACATTCTCCACAGGATTTAAACAAGATTCAGAGTTTCATATTACAATATTCAAAACAGCTAGGATATAATCCAAAATTACTAAACATATGAAGAACCAGGAAAACCCCAGCTGATATGGAAAAAAAAAATCTAGAGATAACACCAACAAGATGACTTGGGTGTTAGAATCGTTTGACAAAAATCATTAAAGCAGCTCTAATAAAAATGCTTTAGCAAGCAATCAATGACAATCTTGAAGGAAATGGAAACTAGAAATCCTCAGCAAAGAAACAGAAGATATATAGAAAAACCAAATAGAAACTTTAAAATTGCAAAGTACAATAACTGAAATAAATTCACTGAATGGGATGAATAACAAAGGAGATGCGAGAGGAGTCAGTGAACTTGAAAACAGATCAACAAAAATATGACGTCTGAACAACAGAGAGAAAACTGGTTGAAAAAAGAAGCAGAACTAGAGATCTGTGGGATAATAACAACGATCTTATTTTTTCATGCCATCACAGCCCCAGAAGGAAAAGAGAAAGACAGTGGGGCTGAAGAAGTATCTGAATAAAGACACGGCTGAAAACCTTCCAAATCTGATAAAGGGTATAAACCTACAGATTCAAGAAGTTTCAGGGAAATCTAAAAGGATACATCCAAAGAAATTCATGCCCAGACAAAGGGCAACCAAACTGCTAAAAACAAGCTTGATGAAAAAACAATCTTGAAAACAGAGACAAATGACATTGCCAAAGAACAACCTGACTACTATGGAGTTCTCACGAGAAACCAGAGGCAAATGGAACAGCACTTTTAAACTGATGAAAGATAAGATCTATCAAACCAGGATTTTATATCCAGAAAAAATATCCTTCAGAAATGAAGGGGAAATAAAGATATTCTCAGATGAGGGAAACTAAGAGAATTCATTGCAACAAATGTGTTCCAAAAGAAATGCTAAAAGAAGTTTTTTTGAACAAAAAGGACATGATGCCATAGGGAAATTTGGAATATCAGGAACAAAGGAAGAGCAAAAGAGACCTGTAAACATCTAAGTAAATATAACAGGCCCTTTTCTCTTGAGTTCTTTAAAATTTATTTGTTGGTTAAAAGCAAAAATTATAACGTTGTCTTGTAGGGTTTTCAACAAATGTAAACATAAGACAACTACCATAGATAGGGGAGATGGGGAAGGGCCCTATCAGAAGGGAGGTTTCCATATTCACTTCAAGTGGTAAATATTAATTTCAAACAGACTGTACAAAGTATATGTACTGCAATCCTAAGGCAACCACAAAAAAAAAAAAAGGCTGAATTTAAATGGAATACTAAATAATGTTCAAACTGCCCAAAAGAGGAAAGAGAGAAATGAAAAACAAAGGCCCAGTGTGGTGGCTCACGCCTGTAATCTTAGGACTTTGGGAGGCCAAGGTGGGTGAATCACCTGAGGTCAAGAGTTCGAGACTAACCTGGCCAACATGGTGAAACCTCATTTCTACTAAAAATACAAAAATTAGCCAGGCATGATGGCAGGCACCTGTAATCCCAGCTACTCGGTAGACTGAGGCAGGAGAATCACTTGAACCCAGGAGGCGAAGGTTGCAGTGAGCCAAGATCACACCATTGCACTCCAGCCTGGGCAACAGAGATTTCAAGGTTCCTCTCTCAGTAATAGATACAAGGAATAAACAGAAAATCAGCAAGGATATGGAACTAAAAAACACCATGAAAACTCTTGGATATAACTGACATTTATTGAACACGTCAGCCACTAGTAAAATAATATTCTTTTCCAGAGTACATGAAACATTCACCAAGATAGGCCATATTCCACATAAACTTAAAACAATTTTAAAAACTGAAATAATATGACATATGCTCTGTGACCACAATGTAATTAAATTAGAAAGCAGTAACAGAAAGATAATAGGAAAGTCTCCAAAGATGTTCTAAATAATTCATGGGTCAAAGAGAAAGCTTCAAGGAAAGTTAGAAAATATTTTGAGCTGAAAATGCAACATGCCAAAATTTGTGGGATATAGTTAAAGCAACACTTGGAGGAAAATTAATAGCACTGTCATTTCAGAAAACAAGTAAGGTCTAAAATCAACAATCTATGCTTCTGCCTTAACACTAAAAGGAAAAAAAGGCAAAATAAACCAAACGCAAGCAGAAAGAACCAAACAACAGAAATCAATGAAATTGACCAAAAAAAATCTATAAAAAAATCAATGAAACCAAAAGCTGGTTCTTTGAAAAGGTCAGTAAAATGATAAACCACTAGCAAGCCAGAGACAGGGGCAGAGAGAGAGTGCACATGAGTAAGCACACACACACACACACACACACACACACACACAAATTATCACTATTAGGAATAAAAAGACAGAGCTAACACTACAGACCCGACAGGCATTAAAAGGGTAAGGGAATACTACAGACAATTCTACTGCCCCTATTCACAGATGACATGATTGTCTACAAAGAAAATCCCAAGGAACCTTCAAACAAACAAACTCCTAGAATTACGTCCTTCAGCAAGGTCACAGGACACAAGGTCAACATACCAAAATCAATCATATTTCTATATACTAGTAACATACAGTTAAAAATTGAAATTTTAAAAACTATCATTTACAACAGCTTCCCCTCAAAAGAAATAGTTATAAATCTTACAAAACCTGTGTAAGATCTATATGCTGAAAACTATAAAACTGATGAAAAAAATCACAGACAACCTAAGTAAATGCAGAGACAGGCCAGGCGCGGTGGCTCATACCTGTAATCCCAGCACTCTGGGAGGCTGAGGTGGGCAGATACCTGAGGTCAGGAGTTTGAGACCAGACTGGACAACACGGCGAAACCCCATCTCTACTAAAAATACAAAAATTAACCAGGCATGGTGGTGAGCGCCTGCAGTCCCACCTACTTGGGGGGCTGAGGCAGCAGGATTGCTTGAACATGGGAGGTGGAGGCTGCAGTGAGCTGAGATTGCACCACTGTACTCCAGCCTGGGTGACAAAGTAAGACCCTGTCTCTAAATAAATAAATAAATAAATAAATAAATAAATAAATAAATGTACGGAAATACCATATTCATGCATTAAAAGTTTCAGCACAAGAAAGCAATTCTCCACAAACTGATCTATGCATTTAATGCAATTCCAGTCAAGATCCCAGCAGGACTTTTTTTTTGTAGGTACATATAAGTTGATGATATAATTTATATGGAAAGGTAAAGGAACTAGAATAGCCAAAAATATTTTTGGACAAAAAAGAATTCAAAAGAACCACACTACCTGTTTTAAGACTTATTATAAATCTACAGTAACCAAAACCTTGTGGTATTGGCAAAGGAATAAACACTTAGATCAAAAGAACAGAAGAGTCCAGAATTACATCAACACAAATACAGCCAAATTAATTATTTGTAAACAATTTTTTGAGATAGAATTCACAGAGCATTCAATTCCCCCATTAAAGGTATCTAATTCAATAGTTTCTTGTATAGTCACAGATATGGACAACCATCATCACAGTCAATATTAGAACATTTCATCACCTCAAAGAGAAACCTCATACCCTTTAAATCATTGGGCCCTTAACCCCTATTTTCTCCCAGCCCTAAGCAACCCCAATCTACTTTCTGTCTCTGTAGATTTGCCTATTCCAGACATTTCATTTAAATGAGATCATATAATACGTGGTCTTTAGTGATCACCTTTCCCTTAAGATAATGTTTTCAAGGTTTACCCATGTTGTAACATGTATTACTACTTCATTGCTTTTTATGGCTGAGTATGCATAAACCACATATTATCCATTCATCTACCCATCTACTTTGGATTGTTTCCATCACGGCCAATTAATTTTTGACAAAAGTACAAAACAATTCAACAGAAAAAGGATACTCAGTCTCTCCAACAAATGGTGCTGGTACAACTACACCAGCAAAGGCAAAAAAACTAACCTTGACCTAAACCTTACGCCTTAGAAATTAACCCTGAAAAAATCGTAAGTCTAAAAGTAAAATAATAAATGAAGGAGAAAAATCCTATATGACCTGGGGCTAAGGCAGAGTTCTCAGTCGTAATACCTACTGCACTATCCATAAAACAAAACAAAAATAAACTGGATTTCATCAGAATAAAAACTTTGGCTCTGCAAAGGACACTGTTGAGAAAATGAAAAGATAAGCTGCAGACAAGAAGAAAATATGTGCAAACCACATATCTGACAAAGAACTAACTTGGCAGAAGATTTAATAGACACTTCATAAAATGCTGTATCTATCACTCTGAGAAGTGTTCATTAAGAGATTACATACATTAAAAATTAATTTTAAATTTTCATGTTACCCAGGGGCTATATTATATAGCCTCTGGAGTATCTCATAAGTCACTTGCCAGGTCAAGAAGCCACCAGCAAATGATTGGAAAGTAAAAGCCTTTATTAAAAAATTAAAAACTATAACCAATGAATATGGGAAAAACAGAATACTCTTGTCTTCCATATTCCATACTACTCTTTCTGCCTTTTCTTTCTCCTATATATATAGTCAACTCCTTAAATATCAAACTTACATTAATAGCATAAAATAGATTTACCTTCCTCATATATAATCAAACCCATTCAATTAAAATAAATTTGAGATTTCAAGGGAAAGCTTAGGCCTTGGAGAAGAGAGAACAAAAAGACTTGAAGAAAAGTAGCTGCCTTCAAGGCATCCAATATTATCATCCCAACCCCAGTGGCTCCTCTTAATCACCGCAATACAGAAGAGCCTGTATCTCACCCTCAAGGCACATTCCCTGGTCACTACCACATCTCTGAATTTAACACCCTGTCACAATATACAAACTGTGGGCAAAAGTTCAAGCCAGAATAAAAATCATGGTTTGGGGCCAGTTACAATGACTCATGCCTGTAATCCTAGCACTTTGGGAGGCCGAGGCAGGCAGATTACCTAAGGTTGGGAGTTCGAGACCAGCCTGACCAACATGCAGAAACCCTGTCTCTAATAAAAATACAAAATTAGCCAGGCATGGTGGCGCATGCCTGTAATCTCAGCTACTCAGGAGGCTGAGGCAGGACAATCACTTGAACCTGGGAGACAAAGGTTGCGGTGAGCCGAGATCGCACCATTGCACTCCAGCCTGGGCAACAAGAGCGAAACTCCGTCTCAAAAAAAAAAAAATTATGGTTTGGTTTCCTAGTCTATGCCTCATATAATTTATAGTAGTAAACTGAGTCCCAAAAGAAGTGGTACCAGAATTAGTCAAAAAGCAATCACAGTCAAAATCATGATGAAGTAGCACTTTATACCCATTAGGATGGCTATTATTTTTAAAAGCCCATTAACGAGTGTTGGAGAGGATATGGAAAAACTGGAACCCTTGTGCACTACTGGTGAAAATGTAAAATGGTGCAGCCACTGTGGAAAAGTGTATGGCAGTTCCTCAAAAAATTAAACAGAATTACCATATGATGCAGAAATTCCACTTCCAAGAGAATTGAAAGCAGAGACTCAGACATTTGTACACCCATGTTCACAGTAGCATTATTCACAAAAGAGAAGGTGAAAAAAATCCAATTGTTCATCAACAGATGAATGGATAACCAATTATAATCTAGCCAAACAACAGAATATTATTTGGCCTTTAGAAGGAATCAAAGCATGATACATGCTACAACATGGATGGACCCAGAAGACACAATGTTCAGTGAAATAAAAATAAGTCAGACACAAAAGGACAAATGCTGTGTGATTCCACTTCTAGGAGGTACCCAGAGGAGTCAAACTCATAGAGACAGAAAATAGAATGGTGATTGCCAGGGCCTGGGGAAAGAGGAAAATGGGGAATTAGGGTTTCACAGGTACAGAGTTCCAGTTCAGGAAGAGGAAAATTGGAGATGGATGATGGTGAAGGCTGCACAACAGTGTGAACGCACTCTATGTCACAGAACTGTACACTTAAATATAGTGAAAATGTAAATTTTACTTTATGTATAAAACTATCTATGCATAAAACTAACTATGTATAAAAAGCTATGTCAGGAAGAAAAGTTCAATAGACAAGAGATTACTCCCACGAAAAAAGCGAGACTCAGCAAAGAAGACCAGACCCACCAAAGTGACAAATTCAGCCAGTAGTGAGGACAGAAGCAGTCATAATTATTGAAGGCTCATATAATCCAGTGTAATGAAAGGGAAGCTATATTGTAACTAAAAGTATGTTTCCTCAAATTTAAAAGTAAACCTTATACAGTTATTTCAGATTAAACATATAATCATGGAAACATCATTTTATAAAAACTGTTATCTGCAGAATGACAATCCCTGAATCTCATCTGATTAGGCACAGTAAAGTGGTATTGCACATCACAGGCTGGAGGAAAACAGCCGTCTGGACTACCGTCACTGTGAATTCACGATCGCAACCTCAAGGGCGTGCTCAGCAAACCCAGCAATCCTAGAGAACTGCCTTAGAGCACTCACAGAGCCTCTTTCCCAGACAGATGCTTATACCCTGTCTTCACACTGCCAACACTTCCACCCCCACCCTCACTCTATCTCCTCTTTCCTTAAAAAAAACAGAATAAATTAGAAAAGAACTTCTACGACCTCCTATATCCACCCACTACCTGCACCTACCTCTATCAGTGCTCCTTCTAGAACCTTCTAGAACCACTTGTGCCCTGGATTCCATATACTCTCACCTATGCTTGGATGCCAGTCAGCAAATACCACCCCTTTATGTCTTCAAACCTTCCCTCAATGAAATTATTTCCATCAGCACATAAACATGGTTATATTCACCTCTTAAGGAAACAAAAACAACTTCTTGTTCCTCACCACCAACGGCCCCATTTCTCTGCTGCTCTACATAAAAAACTTGCTATTTTACTCACTATTTTCATTTTTCTCCCTGAGTGGCCCCCACCACTGCCCCAAATTGCTTCTGTCGAGGTCGCCACTGATTTCCATGTTGCTAAATTGGATGGTCAATTCCCAGTCCTTCTGTCAGGGCATCAGCAGCCTCTGGTGTGGGATCCTGCCCTCCTCCTGGAAACACGTTCTTCGCTGGCTTCCTGGTTTTCCTCTTCTCTGGCTGTAAATTCCCTTAGGTATCCTCTGCTGTTCATCTTCACCTCCCTAACCTCTGGACATTGATGTCCCCAAGGTACTTGGACCCCTTCTCTGTCTACGCTTGCTCCCCTAACACTCTCATCCAGTCTCATGACTTTAAATACCACCTGTATGTTAATGGCTCCCAAGTTTCTATCTCTAACTCATACTTGATAAGAGGCCAGATCTTAGGTTAAGTCTTCTTATTACAAATAGTAATAATAATAGGAGCGGGAGGAAAACTTTGGGAGGTGCAGGATACATCTATGGCCTTGATGGTGGTGATGGTTTCAGGGGTGTACACCTATCCCCAGACTCATCGAGTTGCATACATTAAATATGTAAAGCCTTTAACACATCAATTATATATCAATAAAGTAGTTTAAAAAATAATATCTTCTTGAGGAATATCTATACATGCGCTAAAATCCTTTTCTAAAATTCATGGATGTAATAAAATTCAAAATAGGCAGACAAAGAGTAACAAGAGGGCACTAAACAGGTAAATTCGTTCTTAGGTTGCATGTGAGTACACAGGTGTTTAATTACTTTGCATCCTAACTTATATATAACTTACATATCACACATTCTTTTGTTTGTATCCAAAATTATGGCACTTTTTCAAGGGCACATGTGACCCAGTTCTACACTGAAAGCACTGAGCATAGGAGTAAATAGTCGGACAGCTCCAGTGAATTCAAATGTATGCCCTTAAGGAGTTGAAAGTCTTATAAAAAGTTACTGTATTTTCATAGCATTTGGTTCTGCTACTATCATTATCAAAAAAACAGGATATTTCATAAGCATATATTAAAATATAATCGTATCAATTCTATTCTCAGGTTCAACCTAATACTAATGCTCCTCTAGAATTTTTAAATAGGAAATTTCTAAAACTGCAAACGAGACTGGTCAGGAAGGACTGGGAGGTTCACCTGTCACTACTCTCATCTCTGATGTCTACGGGTTTTCAACTGCTATTTTACATACCTTAGTTTAAGGAGAGAAGAAAGAGCTCAATGCTTCTACTATTATCACTAACTTTCTCTGTGAAGTATTTTCTGCTTAAAAGGTACTCAGAGATGAACATATTTTAAAACAAGTAATTATAAAATTACTGCCATTCTCATGCTTTAGCAGAGTGGCAATCAGAAATGGATCCTGCTTAAACATATACAAAATAGTGATCATTTTAAATGTTCTAGAAATCAATAAGCATGCATAAATTTTTTTAAAAAGCAAATGAAATTACATTATAGTAACCAACACATGTAAACCACTAGAATGTCAACTCACGAGAACAGATGGTTGCTCCTTCACCACTGTATCCCCAGCACCACTGGGAGATACTCAATAAATATTTTTCTTAAATTATATAATTTCTTAATACATAATTATATAATTTCTTAAATATATATAATTTCTAAATTACATAAAAAGTTTTCTTTTTATTTTAAAAAGACAGAAGTTTCCTCTCTAGAACTCTAAATACCAATGCTATATCAAGCAAGATACCAAGAGAAACAACTTATCCTCACCATCTTGGGCACTAGAACCTTTCAACCTGCATGTGTTCAACAGCTTCAACAGCAACTGAAGGCATCTGTCAGTCTTCAGCAAGGGCATGTAGGCATTGGTACCAAACTTCATAAGCACATCCAGAAGAGGGTCTAAGAATATCCGCAATACATTCTCTGTTCTCTGCTTTCCGCTAGACATTAAAAGACATGCCAACATCAACCATTTCAAAAGCATAAGCGAATTGCTTCCCACCTATAATTGGGTGAAAACTGGTTAGCTAATGGATCCAATTAGACAAAGTTACTCTCACGAAAGACCCAGACAACCAGCAGCTATGAGGACTCATCTTCCGGTCCGTGCTTTCCCGTGAGGGTGGCGACTCACTAAAGAAAGCACAGGGAAGAACCACTGTCCTCAATGCCAGGCACCAGCAGGAAGGAAATCCTATACCCAATTTATGTGTAAATTAAATTGATGAGACCCTGCTTCCATAATTCAAAAATATAAAACCAAAACAAACATAAGTTAGTCAAGGAACTAGAACATGTTTTTAAAAATCCAAAAAAAAAAAAAAAAACACCTAAGGATTTATTAAAAACTGTTAACCAACTTTTTTTTTTTTTTTTTTTTGAGATGGGGTCTCACTCTGTCACCCAGGCTGGAGTGCTGTGGTGTGATCACAGCTCACTGTGGCCTCAACCTCCCAGGCTCAAGTAATCTTCCCACATCAGCCTCCTAAGTAGCTGGGACCACAGGTGTGAGCCACCATGTCCGGCTAATTTTTTAATTTTTGTAGAGACGGGGTCTCACTTATTTTCCCAGACTGGATAACCAACTTCGGTACAAAATCTTTGTCTAGAAAAGAGATCTGATGTAAATCAAATTAACTGTATGTCATGCAAATATCCTACCTGATCTACCTAATGATGCTGCTTATTGCAAAACTATAATCTAGTGAAAATCGACCTGCTTCCATTCTCACAAAATATAAATAAGAGTGTTTTATCTTTATTACCGTTTTTTTTAATTATGTATTTTACAAAGGAGTCAAATCCAGTAAATCTCTTTACCTAAACTTATACTGGAATCTTGTAATCTATTTCTAATATTCTGATATAAAACCAGTGATTATTGTATATGGTTTTTTAATCTTCTCTAATTTAACATTAAATTTTTTTCAGACGGAGTCTCACTCTGTGGTCCAGGCTGGAGTGCAAGGGTGCAATCTTGGCTCACTGCAACCACCACCACCCAGTTCAGTGATCTTCCCGCCTTAGCCTCTCTAGTAGTTGGGACTACAGACATGCACCACCACGCCCGGCTGATTGTTGTATTTTTAGTAGAGACAGGGTTTCACCATGTTGGCCAGTCTGGCCTCAAACTCCTGACCTCAGGTGATCTGCCTGTCTTGGCCTCCCAAAGTGCTGGGATTACAGGTATGAGCTACTGTGCCTGGCCATCTAATTAACATTAAATTGTTAAGATTAACATTTAATTTACCAATTTAAAAGCACTAATATGCCCTTATTCCTATTTGTTATTAACTTTAAACATTTCTTCGGTATACTGTTAATGTTCTAGTAATCTCCCTTGATACCTTGTGATCAACTCACTTCAATCATTCAAAAATCTGAATACACATCATAATTCTCATCAGGATTTTTTTAAATAGGCTTTCTTTTCAATTATAGAAACAATTACCCATATTGAGTCTTCATTCCTTCCACATCCACAGCCAGCAAGACCATCAGAGAAACAAGCTTGGCTTCAAACCAATCAGGCATAAAGCAGTTTTCTCCTGCTTAAATAACAACAGTTAAGGTTTGCAAAGCATTAACAAAATCCTTCAAGGATGATGCTTCAAAAAAACCCACTAAACGATTATGCCTTATTAATATTAAATTATGAGAGAAATACAACTGAGATGAACTACAGTAGAACACCCTAGAGCATGGCTCATTATTATACATATCTATTTCAACATGAACAAAAAAGAAATTTGTGTGCCTGCTACATGCCATGCAATTACCTGGGTGCTGCAGACACAGTGTTTCCTGTGCTCATGGAATTTAGAGTACAGGAGAAAAGCATTATCAAAGAATACATAGAAAACTGCAATTACAGTGAGGGCTACGAAGGAGAAGTACACGGTGCTAGTGGAGTCTACACTAGGAAGACGTGCCCTCATCCAGAGAGTAAGAGGAAGTTTCCCTGAAGAAATGACAATTGGGCTGAGTGTGACGACTCAAGAGGAAAGATGAAGGGACACAAGAACTTTCTAGACAGAAGGAAGAGCACATCAAAGGTCTTCTGGCAGAAGAAGGCATACCATATTCCAGAAAACAGAAGGATGCTCATGTGTGCACTAAGTGACAGGGAGTAGCAAAAACTGAAGTGGCATAACAGGCAGGGAGAGACCGGGAAACCTTGCAAGCCATGCAGAGGACCTTTGTCTCTGCCCTAAACGCAATAGAAAGCCACTGAAGGTTAAAGGGAATATATACAAAGAAGTGGAGGAAAAATGTCTAAGATCAAAATTTATATTTTGAAAAGATTTATCTAGGTACCATGTAGAAAAGATATTGTAGACGAAGCAAGAGTAGATGCAAGGTAACTCCGTAAGAGGCAATTCTAGTATTTCAGCTGAGACGAGTGTTCCCTAAAATGTGACCAGAAATGAGATTAAATGAATGAAGACACAAAGGCCATGCATGGTCTCTCAGGCCTCTATCTGATCCCCCAGTTTATGTCTACTTTAATAGAGACTAACATATTTACTTCAAATAATCTTCCAATGTAACAGCATAGGACATTTACTAGACACAGACAGACAAAAAAGACTAAAACACAAAAGAGAAATGTTCCAAGAAGAATAAACTCATGCATTTTGGAAGGATAATTATCTGATCATTTAAGACCTATTCCATGTCAGATTAAAGAAATCAGGAGATGAAAATGACTTTGTGTGAGACAAAGCTAGGAAATTTAAGACATGTTAAATTCGAAGATGCAATTTTTCTAAATTATCACCAATGACTTTAATGAAAAGGAAGCATTAGGAATGTAAAAAGAATCCTAATTAATGAATCTGTTAAGAGTGCTTCTCTAATGTTGTCTTATATATTTCCTCAAAGAAAGGATCTTTGTAAAATTGATGTTGCAAAGTATCTGCTGAAAAAGAAACTAAAAAAACTATCCTTTTAAACACAGCTTTTGTTTAAAATTGTTTTCCATAATCAGTTCATACTAAATGTGCTTTAAAAACGAAAAAGATAAACACATATTTCCAATGCACATATTTCCACTACAGAGGCTCCAAAACCATATCTGCAGTATCTAGTTCACAAGGACACAGTAACTGTAGAATAAATAAATAACTTTGTGTCCACTTCTTAACTCTGGCAACTTATTAGCTTCCTTAAACATAATTTAAAATCTCAAGTCTCAGAACAGATAAAGTATTAATGCAAGTTAGGAGACAGTATCTTTACTTTTTTTTCCACATTATTTTACTGAAATACAAGTTTGGCATCAATAAATCATCATATATTTCATAAAGCCTGACTCTCAGTCTGAAAAACTAGTTAAAAGTTCTTTGAAAATATTTTGGTTATATCAATCCATAAAAATGATTGCAGACTTACTTTCCCAAGCAGATGACTTAACATACTCTTGAACAAGGCTCTTCACATAAGCATTTAAAGATGTCTTGTGAAGTCCAATGGAGCTACACGTTGGGGATGGCTTAAAATAGCTTTCATTAACACGTAGCCAGTCACACAGCTGGAAAAGAAAACAGTTACTACTTTATTTTAAAAACCTAACCAAACAAAGGGTTTCTAATCTCCTTAAGCCAATTTTCTTTCTTTCACAATAAACCAAATTTAAATAATTGAATATAAAGTAACAAACCATTTACTATCATACTTGAGTTCCACAGACAGTAAAAACAAAAAAACTATGTGTATATATATATGCATGTATATGTATATGTATGCGTGTGATATATATATGTGATATATATATATACACGTGTGTGTGTGTGTGTGTGTTTTCTAATCTCCTTCAAAGAATGTATAAACTTCATTAACAGGCAAGAATTTCTAACGTACCTTATATAAAATGTACACTTCAATGAGGTAAAGATCGCTATAAAAAATAATGCATTACATAAAACAAATTACAACCTTCAACTAAAACTTCTTCCAGCTTCACATGCTAAAACAAGAAGTTTTATCTTTGAGAGAATGTAGAATTTGAAATTTAAGTTATAATCCAAGTTCCTACCCTCCTCACAAGTTTATTTTCTATCATACGTGCATATTAAAATACTGTGTATTAATTTAAAAGAGAAACACTGTCCAAGGTCTTCTCCATTACATCTCTTAGAAGGTTTGCAAATAAAAGTCACATAATTTCACAACTCATCTTTGGTCACGTGTAATGGTGAAACTTTTGTTTTAAAATCTAAATATGTTCTCAATTTCCTTTTTATAGTATCTGTCTTAATAAGCAAATTCAATAACTGAGTTTAAATATGAAGAAAATAATTATGAAATGAGTCTTTCTAAAAAGTAAGCATTTTTGAAAAATTATTTTTTGTGTCCATTAGGGTTACCCAAAGTTTACTATAAGGAAGCAAAGGAAGAATACATCACCTGACCAAAGACAAAACTGATGAATGACTGGATGAACGAAGTGGTCAGGACTAAAAGACACCACACAGGTACAATGAGTGAGCAAGTCAATGACGCTAAAGGAGGTTGTTCTGTGTAGGTCTTTATCAAGTCGGATAATCTTAAGATATTATTGTCTAACAGCGAGGTCAGCCGGTATTTATCTTTTAACAGTATACACTTTTCTTTGCATTCCTCTAAAACTGGCCAGACTACATTGCCTAATTATTGCTACAAAATACGTGAGGCTTTTCAAATCTTGTATTTCCACAGGCATGATTCTGCTGTACCAAAATTATTTTTGACAACCAAACTCTAATTCATATTTGATTTTTTTCTTTCCCTCTATCAAATCTGTCACAAAATTCAGAATATTTTCCCTTCAAAGACTTTTCATGTCAGACTTATGGTTTAAAATGACATCTAAATGGCAGTCTCTGGGTAGGCAGGCTCCCTTGATTCCCCATTAAAATACAAGTCTCAAAAATCTATTTGGACACATAAAGAGAATGAGAGGACAAGCCACAGACTGGGAGAAAATATTTGCAAAACACATATCTGATAAAGGACTGGTATCCAAAGTATTCAAAGAACTTTTAAAACCTCACCGTAAGAAAACACACAACCTAATTTAAAAATGTGCAAAAGAACTGGATACCTCACCAAAGAAGACATACAGATGGTAAACAGCATATACAAAATGCTCAGTATCATCTATTTTCAGGGATTTGGAATTAAAACAATAAAACACCACTATATAGCTACTGGAGTGGCTAAAATCCAGAACGCTGACAAACCAAATGCTGAAGAGAATGTGGGGCAGTAAGAACTCTCATTCTTTGCTGGTGGGAATGTAAAATAGTATGGTTCGAAAGGCAGCTTGGCAATTTCTCATAAAACTAAACATAATCTTACCACTCAATCTGGCAACTGTGCTCCTTGGTATTTAGCCAAATAGTTGAAAAGTTATATCCACACAAAAACCTGCACAAAGATGTTTATAGTAGTCTTACTCACAACTGCCAAAACCTGGAAGCAACCAAGGTGTCCTTCAGTAAGTGAATGGATAAATAAACTGTGGTACATCCAGATAATGAAGTCTTAGTAAGCACTAAAAAAAAAATGAGCTATCAAGCCATGAAAACACAGGAATGAACCTTAAGTGCATATTACTAAGGGAAAGAGCCAATCTGAAAAGGCCGGGTCCTGTATGATTCCAACTATGTGGCATTATGGAAAAGACAAAACTACAGAGAATAAAAAGATCAAGCTGCCAAGGTTTGGGGGAAAGGAGGGATGAACAGGCAGAGCACAGAGAATTTCTGGGGGCAGTGAGACTATTCTGTATGACAAGTCTGTCAAAGCCCATGGAATGTACAATGTGAAGAGTGAACCCTAATGTAAACTATGACCTTTAGTCATTAATAGTAATCAATATGGGGGTCATCAATTGTAACAAATGAACCACACTAATACAAAACGTTAACAACAGGGGAAATTGTGTGTAGGGATGGGAAGAGTGGTGTGGGAGTATGTGGAAACTCTCCGTACTTTTTTTGTGTGATTTTTTTTAAATTATTACTTTATTTTTAAAATATACTGAGACAGGGTCTCGCTATGTTACCAAGGCTGGTCTCGAACTCCTGAGCTCAAGCCATCTGCCCACCTGGGCCTCCCAAAGTGCTGGGATTACAGGCATGAACCACTATGCCTGGCTGGAACTCTCTGCACTTTCTGCTTAATTTTTCTGGAAACCAAACACTGTTTCAAAAAATAAAGTCTATTAATTAAAAAACTATTTAGGGTGAGCTACATGAAAACGCCATTTCTATAGGTTTAAAATGACTGAATATCAATGATTTTACATGACTTAACATAGTAACTAGATAATTAGATAATAATGAGAACACTACGTAACAAAAGTTATAGGATACAGTCAAATCTACACACACACACACATATATATATATGTAAGTGCTTTCAAACAAAAAAAGAATTGAAATCTGCATTCAGCTATAAACCACCAACTATAAGCTTCCTGAGGGTGGTCAACATGTTTCTCTCACTGACCACTGTATTCCTAACACTCAGCACAGTGGTTGGCCTGTGGGAGATGTGCAATACATAGTTCTCAATAAATGACTCCAAGACATTAGGAGACAGGCAAAACAAACGAAAAGAGAGTCAAAGATGAAAACAGACACTGATGCACTACAGAACTGAAAAATCAAGGGGAACAGATAAAGAAATCTAAGAGCTGGCTCCTTAAAAACAAATAAACAATACAACAGGCAAATGCCTCACTCCTTAAACCAGGGCGAAAAGACATTAGTAATACTAGATATTTATATTAAATATGGGCTAACGGTAGCCTAAAGCTTTTTTACATGAATTTTCTCTTTTAAACCTCACAACTCATACAACAAAATAAATTCCAGCTGGATTGGAGTCCACAATTTTAAAGCTATGCCTACTAGCTGCAGTGAATAGGCCTTATTTGAATACCTGAACAAACAAAATTGGACATCTGACCAAACAGAAAGAAAATAAATTTTAAAAACACTGTTAGTTTTTTTAGGTGTGATAAAGGCTTATTTTTTAAGCCCTTTAAACTCCTTATCTTTTAGCAGTACATATTCAAACATTTATAGATGAAAAATAAGATTTGATAGGATTTGATTCAAAATAATTGGGAGAGGAACGGAGAGTAGGAGGTCCAGGTCAAAGAAGACCGGCCATGAGCAGCAATGGTAGATGATGGATGATGGGTACATGAGAGTTCATTATACTCTTCTAAGAATTTTTTAAATTTTCATAAGTAAAAAGCTACCGGGAAAAAACTAAACAAAATCAAAAATCAAAATGAAACTGAAAAGATGCCTGAACTTACAAATTATAAGAGAATGATAAATTAAAATTACACTGAAATGCCCTTTCCCATCCTTCAGAGTGGTAAAAAATCCTGCTTCCCAACAGGCACTATCATACCCTGTGAAACTCCTGCAACCCTATGTAGGCCGCAAAGATACCGAGGTCCTAATCCCGGAACCTGTGAATGTTACCTTATGCAGCAAAAGGAGCTTTGCAGATTAAGTATTCTCAGATGGGGACATTATGCTGGATTATTTGAGGGGGCCCAATGTAACCCTAAGTGTCCTCATAAAAGGAAGGCAGAGGCAGATTTGGCCACAGAAACAGAAGAGAAGAATGTGATATGAAGACGAAGCAGAGATCTCGAGATGCCAGGCTGCTGGTTTTGAAGATGGAGAAAAGACCATGAGCCGAGAAATCCAAGCAATACAGCTCCAGAAGATGAGGAAGCGGACTTGCCCCTACAAGGAAGCACAGGCCAGCCAGAATCTTAATTACAGACGAGTGAAACGGATTGCAGACTTCTGGCCTCCAGAACTATAAGGGAATAAATGTATGTTATTTTAAGCCACCAAGCTAGTGGTAATTTATTACAGCAGCCATAGGAAACTACGGAGGGAAACTGGGCAATCCCCAGAAAGATTACACACCCAACCTCTGACCAGCAATCCCAATTCTAGGACTCCATTCTGCAGATGTACCTGCAGACTATTCATTTATTGTGGCATTGTCTGTAAAAGCCACAAGACTAGACAACTCAACAGTTCGGCAATGGGGGAAGTTGAATAAACAATGGTACAACCACCAGATGGAATACTATGCAAGCTTTACTTTACAAAATACTATACAAGCTTTACTTTACAAAAAAAGACTAAGAAGGGTCTTTGCCTACTGAGATAAAGAAATCACTATGAATATACATTTTAATGAAAACTTGCAAGGTAGTAAGCAGAGTCTATATCAAAAACACCTTTGTTTGGGGATGGGGTGGGGTAGGATAAGGATCAAGGCAAGACAGAAGAGCAAAACAGAAATAAAGACACTTCTGACCAGTAGTTTTAATCTTCAAATCACGTAAATTCATTACCCATTCAGCAAGCAAAGCTAAATTTTTTAAAAAGGAACTAAAAAAAAATTATTTGCAGTAGGTATAACAACTTGTCAATACCCTTAATATAAAAAGAGCACTTACAAATCAAGTAAAAAAGAAAAAAAAAAAAACACTAAAATCCCAAAACAAAATGGGGAAAGGACAATAATAGACAATTCACAAAAGAAATACTACAAAGACATGAAAAAATGTTTTAAAAAACAGTGATCAGAGTAATGCAAACAAAGTCACCAAATGCTGTGTTTTATCTACCAAAGTGGCAAAGAATTTAACATGCTGATACATTTGGTATTGTATCACTGTAGATAAAGTGGATGTCCACTGTCATACTTTGAAACCTCTCTCAATCTGTATCAAGAACCTTAAAATTACTGAAATACAGCAAATTCAATTTTATGAATTTATCCTAAAAAACAGGTATAAATAAAAACATATAGGAATAAGTTCCTCCCAATGTTATTTACTTTTTGAGACAGGGCCTCACTCTGTCGTGCATGCTGGAGTGCAGTGGCATGATCTCAGCTCACTGCAACCTCTGCCTCCCGGATTCAAGCAATTCTCCTGTCTCAGCCTCCCAAGTAGCTGAGACTACAGGCACACACCACCATGCCCGGATAATTTTTGTACTTTTAGTAGAGATGGGGTTTCGCCATGCTGGCCAGGCTGGTCTCGAACTCCTGGCCTCAAGTGATCTGCCCACCTCAGCCTCCCAAAGTGCCACTGTGCCCAGCCCAGTGTTATTTATAAAAGCAAAAACTTTGAAACAAAGTCCAAGAAAAGGAACTAATTCAATAAATTTTAAAAGATACAATCAACTGCATTTTTACTACATATTGAAAAATTACTTAACATGCTAAAATGCTCATATATGTGAATACAAAAAAATAAAATTTAAAACAGTTTAATCTATATTTAGAAAGATCATATGTATTATTTTAAATACACATATACTTATCTATAATGAGAAAGCAAGTAAGAGAATACGTATATTCATAGGGAAAAAGAATTAAAAACTAAACCAAAAAATATGAATTTAGTTTGATGCTAGGCATTACAGATGATTTTTATTTTCTTTATATGTTTCTATATTTTTCAAATTCCACATAATTAGATGCATTGTGATCAAGAAAATAAAACGAAATTCTATTTTTTAAAGGCCACAATTTGCCCCTTCTTCATTTCTCAAAAACTATATAACCCAGAGGGGACAAAGATCAGAACTCAACCACATAAATAACAAATAAGCACTGAAGTTAGTTGTATAAACTAAACCCCGTGGTTTACAAAAAGAGGGAGAAGGCTGGCCCTGAAGAGTCCTGAGGAAAAGGGTGGCACAGTAAGAGGTCTGGAGGCCAGGGACGCGACATCAGCAAGACATCATCACAAGGGAAGAAGCTTCACATGAGGAGGGTCTGAGCTAGAGCCACAGTGCGGCATGGAGAAGAAGAAAGATGTTTATGAGACAGGAGGGTTTCATGATGAATTGGATGTAAAAAGTCAGGACAAACTCAGAATTATGAAAACGTAGGACTGAACAACTGGGTGGAGGAACGGGCCATTCAATGACAGAAAAAAGAGAGAAGTTTGTGTCACTTACTGTGTTTGAGCCTAACATCGTCATTATTCCTAATGCATCTCATCCAGAGTTGAGATCTGCCCACTAGCAATATCTTTTCTTCTAAACAGGTCTATCTCTACTGCAAACATTTTCCTCTCTCCCACCTCTCCATAAGCATCTTAGCAGACATTTTCCTCTCTCCCGCCTCTCCATAAGCATCTTAGCAAACATTTTCCTCTCTCCCACCTCTCCATAAGCATCTTAGCAGAATTAGTTAAGTCCACTCAAAGCAAATATACAATATTTCAAAGTCTCTATTGACAGATAACAAAGCAATCATTATATTTTATATAAATGGCTACTAAGAAATTCATTCAGAAAACCATTTTTTATAGTTTTCAAAGACTTTATTAAATTATCTTCGATCTCACCTCTGTCCACAATGAAGTTCCTCGTCCTAAGGATTCCTCTTGTCTCAGAGACATGAGAAAAGTTGAGACATCAGAAAGTGACACTTTCTCCTGGGCACGGCAGGAAAGGTTTTAAAAATTACTCATTAAAATGTTTAATTGAATAAACTAAAACCACTGTGAAGGCAACCAATTCTACTATTTAAAGTAGGTTATCATTAGCTAAATCAAAAGAAAGCAAATAAAAAGAAAATATTATTCAACTTTTAACATAAAGATACCACGTTAACTTAAAATTGAGGTTACTATCTTAAAGACGGTCACAATCTTTAAAAAAAAAAAAAATTTCTTCTATAAGAAGAAATTACTTTCAATCAAAATGTAAGGACAGGCGCGGTGGCTCACGCCTGTAATCCCAGCACATTGGGAGCCCGAGGCAGGTGGATCACCTGAGGTCAGGAGTTCGAGGCCAGCCTGGCCAATATGGCAAAACCCCCGTCTCTACTAAAAATACAAAAATTAGCCAGGTGTAGTGGCAGGTGCCTGTAATCCCAGCTACTTGGGAGGCTGAGGCAGGAGAACCACTTGAACCTGGGAGGCGGAGGTTGCATTGAGCCAAGATTGCGCCATCGCACTCTAGTCTGGGAGACAAGAGCAAAACTCTGTCTCAAAAAAAAAAAAAAAAAAAAAAAGTGATTATTTTCAATGACATACAAATGACCCCCTAAGAAAACCACCTAGGTCTTTCATTCCCTTAAGGTTGTGCATCTTGAATTAAGATACCTTGCTCTATCTAGGCCAGGCATTGGCAAAAACTACTCACGGCCTGTTTTGTAAATAGCTTTTTTGGAACATAGCCAATGCCTGTTTATTTAGTTCAGAAGTTGCAACACAGATCATGAAGCCAGCTGCAAAGCTTAAAAAATGTTTGCTACCTGGCACTGCACAGAAACAGTTTGCTGACCCCTGTAGTAAGCAATATTTACTGAGGCTTTGTAAAAAGCACAGAATACACACCATATATATTACTTGAATGTCGATACAGGCGAAGATGAGGGGAAATGTATAGAGGGAACGAGGCATAAGCTCCAAGAGTCCTCTCCCAGTGGGCCACCCAGGACACGCTTAGCTCCCCCAGCAACAAGTGGTGACAGTGAAAGTCTGTCTACCAGGGAAGCTCAATAGAGACTCAGTGCCTCGGGCTTTTCCTGGGACCTGCTCATGCAGGCACCTTTTGCCTCATACATACTGAAATTCCAGACTCCCAGAAAGAAAGCAGGTTTTCAGCATAAACCACATTGAACAAACACTTTAGATACAATAAGCCACTCTTAGCAGTTAGGATAGTGTAAATCCTCCCAAAATCCAAGGTCCCAGTGCCAGCCAAGGACCAACCTTACAAGCAGGCCTTTCTAATGGTAGTATCATAGGTCTGCTATGTTAACTCATTTCTGTACATCCACTTACTAAGAAAGACTTGTAAATGGAAGTAACAAAAGAGAAACTTACCACATCTAGCAAATTCATAGCTGTTTGAAGAAGGTAGCATTGGGCTGCCCCTCTCAGGAGAATCTGATGTGTGATCATAGTGCAATGAATAACATCCCTGACATCGAAACACAAAAAATGCAGTTCCGTATTCCCAAAGACAATTCTGATAATTTGTGATTATCAACACAAATTAAGTTGATTTATAACAATTACACTTTCTAATGCAGAAAGTCTGCAGAATTTCAAAGCTGTTATTTCCCATTATGGCCTCTATTAGAGCTCAATTTTACTATAAAACAAGTCTCTTTTAAAAATAAGACTATAGGCCGGGCACAGTGGCTCACACCTGTAATCCCAGCACCTTGAGAGATTGAGGCGGACAGGTCACCTGAGGTCAGGAGTTTGAGACCAGCCTGGCCAACATGGTGAAATCTTGTCTCTACTGAAAATACAAAAAGTAGTCGGGAGTAATGGCGCACACCTGTAATCCCAGCTACTTAGGAGGCTAAGACACGAGAATCGCTTGAATCCAGAAGGCAGAGGTTGCAGTGAGCCGAGATCGCACCACTGCACTCCAGCCTGGGTGACAGAGCGAGACTCCAGCTCAAAAAAAAAAAAAACCATAAATGAAGATGCTTTTAAAAAAGCTTATATTTACTGAAATACTTTTTCTTTTTTTCATCTCCTCAAAATTCCTTTTTACCAATATTTTTTAAATACTTTCTATTAAATATTATTGTTTGATATTTTATCTTTAGCTTTCTACTTATGAATGTAATTTAAAAAAAAACTTACTGGCCTTATTTAAAGAGGTCAAAATTCAACAGCACATACTTCAGTACACATTTAAACTAGTAATTTGTAAAACAAAATAAGTTCAACTATATGAATAATACATTTTTTAATTTTTTTCTTATGTAAAATTAAGAGCCCAAACATCCCAATGACAATATTAACTATATCCATTTACTGTAGACTAAAGCAGAGGAGAAAATATATATATTGATGGAAAGTCATGGCAAATAACCATACAAGTACACATACAGAGTAAATTACCTGAGAGCAAGAAGCCCATCTATACCCAGGGCCTTATATCTTGGGACATTTGCCAAAGCCTTAGATAGAAACAAAATGGGAACAGCACACCAATGCCTACTTGTCATCTTCCGAATAAACTTCAATAGGAAGCTACCTGAAAGAAAAAGTTTTAAATTATCACTGTTGCCAATAAGCACATGAAAAGAAGCTCAACACCATTAGATATTAGGGAAATACAAGTCAAAACCACAGTGAGGCTCCACTTCCCACACACTTGGATGGCTATAATCTAAAGGACAGACAATACTCAGAGTTGGGGAGGATGTGGAGAACCCAGAACCCTCACACAATGCTGGTGGGAATGTAAAACGGTGCAGCCGCTGTGGAAAACAGTATGGCAGTTCCTCCAAAACTTAAACAGAAGGACCACATGATCCGGCAATTCTACTTCTAGGTATCTATCCAAGAGAACTGAAGATGTGTTCATACAGAAACTTGTACATGAACATTCATAACAGCATTACTCAAATAGTTAAAAGTGAAAATAATCCAAATATCTACCAATGAATGAATGAACAAAATGTGAAATATCTATACAGTGAAATACTATTCAGCCACAAAAAGGAATGAAATGCTGATACATGCCACAACACGGATAAACCTTGAAAACACTATGCTAGTGAAAGAAGCCAGACACAAAAAGCCACGTATCGTATGATTCCACTGACATGAAATGTTGAGAATATGCAAATCTATAGAGACAAAGAGGATCAGTGGCTGCCAGGAGCTACGGGTAGAAGAGAATGAGAAGCGACTATTAACACACCTGGGGTTTCTTTTTGAGGGTGATCAAAATATTCAGGAATTAGACAGTGGTAATAGCTGTACAACTTTGTGAATACACTAAACACCACTAAATCAAATGGTTTAAACGGGTGAATTCTATCTCAATAAAGGTGTTGTAAAAGTTAATCTAATTTCACTCCTATTTTAGTAAGATAAGTATTCTACTATACTATAGGGATTCTGATACCCATGAAGCTGTATTTTTTTAAAAGGTAATTTTTTTCTTTTTGAGACAGAGTCTCACTCTGTTGCCCAGGCTGAAGTGCAGTGGCTTGATCTTGGCTTACTACTACAACCTCCGCCTCCTGGGTTCAAGCGATTCTCCTGCCTCAGCCTCCTGAGTAGCTGGGATTATAGGTATGTGCCACCACGCCCGGCTAATTTTTGTATTTTTAGTAGAGACGGGGTTTGGCCATGTTGGCGGGCTGGTCTCAAACTCCCGACCTCAGGTGATCTGCCCGCCTCAGCCTCCCAAAGTGCTGAGATTACAGGCGTCAGCCACCACACCCGGCCGGTAAAAGATAAAATTGTTTATGATTAGAAGCCATTCTTCTACTTGAGATGTGAAGGAAAAACAGGATAGGAAGTATTGGGAAGTATTGATGGTTAGTGGCCTCTAGTATCTGCAAACAGTAACATCTTTCTCCTAGGCTGTTTCTTGACTACCTTGGATTTAATTACGATCATTTATATTTCTATTTTGAGATACAAAGGGATAGTGCTTCATTCTGTCCTCTCTGCTAATGTGTGATTTGTCAAGGACCCTCAGCTCATGCAGTTAGTGAAAATGTCTGTTTTCTCACATAGTTGTAGAATGACTTTCAAGAAATCCTCAGAAGCTCCTAAAAGGATATTATGCGGATTTTGTATCTTTCGAAATACCTAGCACAAAAGACATTCAGAATACACAGAAGACATTCACTGAAAACTGGTGACTGAAAAATGACTAATGTTTTAACTGCGCTTTTTGAACTCCCTGGCCTCAATTTTTCTTTCTTCCATTTGCACTAACTAAATTCGGTAAATCCCATCTTTTGCCTAACACTTCACTCATGACACTAGGAAGATGGCAATGGCCAAGTTTCTATTTCACATTGACTCAACATATTTACCAAGCATCTGTGATATGCCTGGTCTTGGACCACAAACACCTGGCTCTCAAATTCTAGGAAGCCCTGACTGACATCACCTCACTCACGTGTGCTACTGACATGTAAGGCAGCAATGTGGCTGACAAATTCATCCCCATATGGCTGCAGCCCAGATGCTTAATTAAACTCCTGAAATCTACCAAACTAAAGAATGACTCTAGGCTGTGTATGGTGGCTCACGCCTGTAATCCCAGCATTTTGGGAGGCCGAGGTGGGCAGATCACGAGGTCAAAAGATCGAGACCATACTGGCCAACACGGTGAAACCCTGTCTCCACTAAGAATACAAAAATTAGCTGGGCGTGGTGGTGCATGCCTGTAGTCCCAGCTACTTGGGAGGCTGAGGCAGGAGAATCACTTGAACCCAGGAGGCGGAGGCTGCAGTGAGCTGAGATCGCACCACTGCACTCCAGCCTGACGACAGAGCAAGACTCCATCTCAAAAAAAAAAAAAAAGAATGACTCTAACAGTTATCTTCCCCACCTTCCCCATTAACTCATTTTTTCAAAGAAAAAGTAATCAAAACAATCAATTTTCTATAAATTTAAAGTCATGATATATAGACCATATTTTCCCTTTTTTCTGACGTTTGAATAGACATTACCATTGGCCATCTTGTCATCCTATTTGCCAGATTAAATACAAAAGAAAAAAATACGTATTTCATACCTAGGCTCACTTTATAAATCACAAAGGTGGGAGTAACACAAGGACTCACAAAGCAGAGTAGGTCCTGCTGCTGCTCAGCAAACAAAAATCACAGTGCTTTTGTGCTGTGCTTTCCACCTACCTCATTAGAATGAACAATACATCTCCAACCTGAAGATGGGGGATGGTTCTAGGACAAGGTCTTACCTGAAACAAGTGTTTTTTTTTTTTTGAGACAGTCTTGCTCTGTCACCCAGGCTAGAGTACACTGGCACAATCTCGGCTAACTGCAACCACCGCCTCCTGGGTTCAAGTGATTCTCCTGCTTCAGCCTCCCAAGTAGCTGGGACTACAGGTACACACCATCATGCCCGGATAATTTTTGTATTTTTAGTGAAGACAGAGTTTCACTGTGCTGGCCAGGTTGGTCTTGAACTCCTGACCTCAGGTGATCTGCCTGCCTCGGCCTCCCAAAGTGCTGGGATTCCAGGTGGGAGCCATTGCACCTGGCTTATTTTTTCTTTCTTATCTTTCTAAGTTAATATCTATAAAGGGACAACTTGCCACAATGAGTATTCTGTTTACAAGGTTCCCTATTTCTTGAATATATTTTACCAATTCTTGAAACTGAATAGTAGACAATTAGAAACGATGGCTAAATTGCAGCACACCTTCTAAAATTACCTCCATGCTACTCATGCCAATACTGGTAATATGTCATACACAATGACTAAAGCGTGTACTCAAAAAAGATACTGTATAATTCTGAGAAAATATGCATATCCTGGAAAAGGAAACCATTTTGAAAATATTTATTATAATAGTTGATGGTGTTTATAACCAATTTGCTAAAAAAAAAAAAGAAACTGTAAGCTAAAGCATTTAAAAAAAAAACCCTTTACTGACACATACTCTTTATTTCTTCTGGAAGAAGAGAAATATAAGTGACTAAAAACTTCTGTAATTTCAGTCCCAATGGAGAACAGCTTCCTATCGGCTGGCCTGGGGACCTACAAACAGAGAGTGGGGAAAACAAACATTTAACATTTATTTACAACTGATTACACTAAAACTAGCCTAAATGGACCATGGCCCAAAAGTCTTTCAACAATAAAACAATCAGACAGTCTTATTTTTCTGAACCTGCATTTCATTTTTCAGTAAAATTCTGAGAATCTTTCTGATTACAGAAACATCAGGACCTTGTAGGAAAATGGACATGAGTTAATAACCTACTTTACTAAGGATTTCCTTTTTATGACTTTCCCTTCCACATATATGAATCTTGCTAAATAGTATCATAAAAAATAAGAGCCTGAAATGATAATTTTAAATTATATTTTATTGTTCCCAACACGTAATCCAATAACTTTAAATCTTTAGGTCTAAAACAAAAGAAGTAACATTCATAGCAAAGACATATATTAGTAATAAATTACTTTTGCAAGAGCATTTAATTGTTAACATCTACTAAAGTCACATTTTTTCTGCTACATGTTTCTTCCAGGAACATTATCTGCTAATTGAACACATCAGAGTGCTAGAAAACTGAAGGCATTTCATAATAAATGTGTTTGTCAACTCTTAGAAAACACCAAGATCTTTTCATTGGTTTTACTGCTCTCCAGCTGTCTAATTGCTTCAGAAAACTATTCAATAGTAATGAGTTATCTGAAAACCAAAAATAATTGGCAAATCAAGTGTTGCTATGCTCTTTCAATATTATTAAACAGGACTAAATATTAATATAACGTGGCACAGACTAATTAAAAATGTTTCAAGAAATTGGCTGGTGGGGGGAGGTAGTTCTGTTTAGAGGGCATACTGAACAGCAAGACAGAACTATAAATTTAGTTAATATTAGAAAGATAACACAATTTCAAGAGCAGGGGGAATTTTTGAAGATAGAATTCAAGAGTCATAAATGCTGCTCAAAAAAATGAGGCTAAGGTACAATCCTGACAAACTTCTCACTGTCAACCTTTTCAAAACACAACTATGGCCTATAAGTAGAGACAGGATGAATAACAGCAGCCACTGCCAGATACGGAAAGGAAAAGGTTAGAATGAACCTTGCAGTACTGAACTAAAACTGGACGTCCTGGTGTGAATTCATGGTTCTTAATATGGATGGATGGGTGAACGGATGGATGGATGGATGGATGGATTGGATGGATGGATTGGATGGATGGATGGATGGCGGACAGACAGGCACTCAAACAGATATAAATGAGTAAGTCTGGTCAGTAGACAAAGCTAAGAAAGATGCACACACAGGGAGAGGCAACGATCAAGCAAATGCAGTAAAACCTTAACACTCAGGGAATATGGGTGAAAGAGAAATGAGAATTCTTTGGATTATTCTCAAGACTTTTCTGTAAGTGTAAAACTAAGTTATAAGAAAAAGGAAAATAAGTTTAAAGTGTTGGTTAGTCAAAATCATTACAACTTCTCAAGACTTTTCTCTAAGTGTAAAACTAAGTTAAAAGAAAAAGGAAAATAAGTTTAAAGTGTTGGTTAGTCAAAGTCATTACAACTTCCAAGAGAGCAGGAAGCAGCAGTAGGGAGAAGAAAGTGTGCTGTAGAAGACATAGTTTCCAACAGCCCAAGAATAGAGGAGCTCAAGGCAGAAAAAGGAAACAAGAAAAAACAAAGGAGAAACACTTGATGCAAATCAGAATGCAAGAAGAATAACAAATAGAAAAAGGACCACATGATAAGAAAAACTCGACTGTCTATTCAGCAACATACTGTATGTGCCAAATGCATGAAACAATCTGGTCATGTCTCCTAACATGAAATGTATGTATCAAATACATCATAACATAATGTCTCTTTACCTGCTATACAGAGAGCTCTCTGAAAGTGCATCCATTAATGGTCCAATAATAAACTAAAAAAAAAAAAAAAAAAAAAGACATGTAATTGAAACTTAGTTGTAAATGCAATTTTGAAGTCAGCTTCCCTGATTGAACATCCTACACAGGCTTACAGAAGACCTGCTATAAGAAAGCTGATCTCTTATGCTGCAGGCTAAATTTAGTGCTGGTCCTGGAGGGGAAGCTTAATTCTACCAGAAAAACAAAGTAAGTACAGAATTTTCCCACCTGATTAAAATTTATGCCATGCTAAAAAGAGAGTTCATGTGTTGGGTCAAGAAAGAAGGAAGGAAGCCAAAGAAGAAACATATGCTAGAAAATAAAGGTAATGACAGGAAAACCAAAAAGATACTCAAGAGAAAATTTAAGACCCTATGCCTAGAGGATAAAGAGGAAAAAATTATACTCAAAAATTACTATTAGATACTGGTCAGAAAAGCAAGCTTACATGAAGTGCAGAAATAATAGAATGTAGAAACATGATGCCTATCAATATACCATAGCATATATTAAAATAATTAGAAAAAACTGACTTAAGCTGGTGCAGTGGCTCACACCTGTAATCCCAGCACTTTGGGAGGCTGAGGTGGGCAGATCCCTTGAGGCCAGGATTTTGAGACCAGCCTGGCCAACATGGCAAAACCCTGTCTCTACTAAAATTACAAAACTGAGCCAGGCATGGTGGCGTGCACCTGTAGTCCCAGCTACTTGGGAGGCTGAGGCATAAGAATCCCTTAAATCTGGGAGGCAGAGGCTGCAGTGAGCCGAGATCACGACACTGCACTCCAGCCTGGGCAACAGAGTGAGACTCTGCCTCAAAAAAAAAAAAAAATATATATCACTATCTGAGAAATAAATTCAAACATTCTTTTAAAAAAAAAAAAGAAGAAGAAGCCGGGCACAGTGGTTCACGCCTGTAATCCCAGCACTTTGGGAGGCCAAGGCAGGTGGATCACTTGAGGCCAGGAGTTCGAGACCAGCCTAGCCAACATGGTGGAACTCCATCTCCACTAAAAATACAAAAATTAGCCAGGTGTGGTGGCACCCACCTGTAATCCCAGCTACTCAGGAGGCTGAGGCAGGGGGATCCCTTGAACCTGGGAAGCGGAGGTTGCAGTGAGCCAAGATCACGCCACTGCACTCCAGTCTGGGTGACAGGCATGAGACGCCATCTCAAAAAAAAAAACAGCTATTGCAAGAAAAAGAAGAAAAAAATTGACTTAGGTTACCTCTAAATCAGAGGTAGATTACTCTACCTAAGGAAGTCATCATGGGACTCACATGGCACCATAGAACTTAAAATCACAGCTATAACTCCCACTGTCTCTGCCTCACGTAGTTTCTGACAAATGGAAGTATAGATTCTAATAAATATTGCTTAGAAGGCAATCTCTATTTCAATATAGTAGACAACAGCAATTCATTGAGTCAGAACTGGGGCAGTAGCATCACTAAACAAATAACAGTCATCAGTGGCTCAGAACAGTGAGAACAGCATCATCTGATAGCTTCTATACCAGTTTTCATATAGTGAAAACTTGACTTATGCTTACGATTCTTGATTTAATGCTGTTCTGAATATCGATAATATACAACTACTTTTTCACAATGGTAATAATACAGGCAGTTCTACCGTTTGGCTTGTTGAGAAACAACATAAGCTTTTTCCAAATAGGAAAGCTGGGTTTAGAGAAATGTGATTTGTTGGATGCAAATCTACAAAATGTTACTTGCTGATACAGAATCCTAGTGTATTTTTACCTCTCACCTTTCAACAATGGAAGCAAGGAAGGGGATAGGGTGTCATTACCTCAGAAAATTCTGGTGAAAATGGAAGAATCTTTGTTTCATACAGCTCCAAAAAATGGATAACACCTTCTTTGGTCAGGATTTTGTTTTCACTTTCAAACATTCTTTTATAAATACACATATGCCAGGATGAGTGAAAGAGCCAACATCCTGTGGAAACAAACATCTAATGTTGACATCTGATTCTGTCTTCATTTCACCATCAAGACTACATACTCATAAATAATGTACAAACAAACACAATAACTTCATTATAACACTACAAAAAAGTTTTTGTTACTGTTTTTTGAGAGACAGGTTCTCACTATGTCACCCAGACTGCAGTGCAGTTGCAAAATTCTAGCTCACTGCAGCTTCAAATTCCAGGACTCAAGCGATCCTCCTGCCTCAGCTTCCTGAGTAGTTTCCTAGTAGGACTACAGGTATGCAAACCACGCCCAGACAATTTTTAAAATATTTTTTAGAAACATGGTCTCAGAATGTTGCCCAGGTTGGTCTCAAACTCCTGAGTTCAAGTGATCCTCCATCCTCGGCCTGCCAAAGCACTGGGATTACAGGTATGAGCCACCGCACCCAGACTGTTTTTAGTCACATCCGAGTATGTTTACCAAAATAATTTTGGTATTCAGTATTCCGTATTCAGGCAGCTTAATTTTGAAAGACTGTAAATGGGCCAGGCATGGTGGCTCATGCCTGTAATCCAAGCACTTTGGGAGGCCGAGCCAGATGGATCACATGAGGCCAGGAGTTTGAGACCAGCCTGGCCAACATGGCAAAACTCCATCTCTACTAAAAACACAGAAATCAGCCAGGCGTGGTGGTGCATGCCTGTAAGCCCAGCTACTGGTGGGGGAGGGGCTGAGACACGAGAATCACTTGAACCCTTGAACTTGGGAGGCAGAGGTTAGAGTGAGCCCAGACCCCGCCACTGCACTCCTGCCTGGGCAACAGAGTGAGACTCTGTCTTGAAAAAATAAGAAAGAGTGTAAACGAATGCTGTAACTGCTACAGTGTACAAAAATTAAATGTTACCCCATGCATGCAGGTTGGAACTTCAGATTTGGAATAGTTTCAACCAATTCTTCTCTTATCCCACTTCAATCCATTTTTCACACAGAAATATGAAATTGTCAAGCCTCTGCTTAAAATCCTTCAACATCTCCTCATTGTTCTTAAAATGAAGTCCAAACAAGGCATGAACTGACCTTGACTGCCACTCCAACCTCATCCCCCACTCCACACACCAACTCTGCTGCAGCCCTGCTGGTCCTTCTGTTCTGCCTCCTACAGCTGCTCCCATCTCAGGGCTTGTGTCCCAGGTGGTGCCTCCTCAGCCTGGACTCAGCTTAGATGTCATCGTAAGACAGGCCTTCCCTGACTACCCCACTCACCCTTGAGTCCATTTCATCAGTCCCTTGTCTGTTCCCCTCATATATCTTACGATCAAAACTATTTTTTCATGGAAAACACAAAAGTCAGTTGAAAAATACCACATCTCTCTCACCATTTTACCCTCAATAATTACTAGGTTGGTGCAAAAGTCGTTGCAGTTTTTGCCATTACAAAAAAAAAAAAAAAAGACAAAAACCGCAATGACTTTCGCACCAACCTGATAGCATGTACTGGACACTAAGTAAATATTTATTCAGTAAATATATAAATGAGTGAGCAAATCAAAAACATGGAATAAATAAATATCTTAGAGATATTTTTCTAACTCTTTTGAAATATCTTTTAATTCTATTAGAGAAAAATACTCAGCATTTTTAACTCATGACATTCTATAAATAAATTAATCCATTATTTGTAATTTATACCAAGATGCTTGTTCAACTCTTTGGCAATGGTAATTTTTCAAAATCAGTCACTGCTATTTGATTTGGTTTCTCAAGAGCTGTGGGCAAAATGTGGTAATAAGAGCATCGTTTTAATGGTAAATGCATAAGTGAAGTCACAACAAGATTCAATTAAATTCTAGCCCCAGGTGCAACTGTAGATGCTTATGGTCTGTGAAAAATCCCAGTGTATCAGAAAACAACTACAGCAATCAGCTGAATAAAGCTCAATTCCTAAGGGGTCAAACTATTAAATTCTAATTATCTAGAGTAGGCACTAAAAACCATTTACCTAGGTTAATTCTCATGTGTAAACACAATAATGTGGCATTTCATCATTCCTATGAACACAGGCCAAAACACTATTGGGCTGCATTTAGCTATTTCATTAATCTAAACTTAATTTTATAAAATACATTTAGGAAGCTCCAGCTTCATTGTGTATCTCCTAAAAAGCTCTCATAATATAGTGACCAAGGGCTTATAAACATATTTAAAATTATATTCCGGAATTTTCTCTTCCTAAGAAGTACAAGATACAGAACAATAACTGAAAACTTAAGAAACACTGGAAAAGATATACTAAGTGAATAAGAATGGAAACCAGTTAAAAAGATATATTCACATCAAAGAGTGATTATTGGCCAGGCACGGTGGCTCATGCCTGTAATCCCAGCACTTTGGGAGGCTGAGGCAGGTGGATCACCTGAGGTTAGGAGTTTGAGACCAGCCTGGCCAACACGGCAAAACCCCGTCTCTACTAAAAATACAAAAATTAGCCAGGTGTGGTGGCGCATGCCTGTAATCTCAGCTGCTTGGGAGGCTGAGGCAAAAAAACTGCTTGAACCCGGGAGGCAGAGGTTGCAGTGAGCCGAGATCATCCCACTGCACTCCAGCCTGGGCAACAGATTGCAAGACTCCACATCTCAAAAACAAAATAAAAAGAGCAATTATTAAAACCACAGACTATGTCATCATTGAAACCGTATCGATGAGTCCTTATCTTTTAAAGAAATGTGCTGAAATATTCACAGATAAAATGATAGGCTATCTAGGGATGTGCTTCAAAACCATTTAGTGAGAAGGGAACAGGGAAGGCTACATAGGATACACTAAGCAAGGCTGGCAGTGAGAGGATCGTTATTAAAGAGGGTGGTAAGTGCGTCACACATGCTCTTCTCATTCTATAAATGTCTGAAATTTTCCATCATCAACGGTTTAAAAAATTAACCATATCTCTTAATTGTAGAAAATTCTGTGGCTATTTTAAATTGTGTTCTTTTTTTTTTTTTTTTTTTTTTGAGACGAAGTCTTGCTCTGTCACCAGGCTGGAGTGCAGCGGCGTGATCTCAGCTCACTGCAACCTCCGCCTCCTGGATTCGAGCGATTCTCCTGCCTCAGCCTCTCGAGTAGCTGGGACTACAGGCACGCACCACCATGCCTGGCTAATTTTTGTATTTTTAGTAGAGACGGAGTTTCACTATGTTGGCCAGGCTGGTCTTGAACTCCTGACCTCAGGTGATCCGCCCACCTCTGCCTCCCAAACTGCTGAGATTACAGGCATGAGCCACCACACCTGGCCCAAAATTGTGCTCTTAAAGACGATTTAAGGATATGAGTAGATGGATATAGTTATTATGCTAAGTGAGATAAACATGAACAACATGATCCAGAAGGTGTGCATCTGGAATGGTAACAGCTGTTATCTCTTGGTGGCAGAATTACAAGATGATTATATTTTCTTCTGTACGCTTTTATAGTTTTTCAAAATTCTCTACAATGAACAGGAATTAGTTACAAAATCGGGGGAAAACCATAAATGTTATTAAAAAATCAAATAAAAGTAATTATTACCGTTTTCCTCTGACACCGCATATTCAAACAGATTGTTTACCTTTGGTAAAACTGGCTTTATAACATGTATCTAAAAATAAGAGCAAAAAAATCATACGAAATGAAAATGCATCTTGAAAAATGTCAGGCAATTTTCATCTCTTTATTTAACAGTAGCTCTTCCGTTTCTATAAAACATATGTAGAAAGAGCCTGATTTATCCAGTTTTTCAAACAATAGTATGATTCAGGTATGTAAGACTGAGTATGGCAAAGCTAATGAACATAACCACATTATAGCTACATTAAAGTCTACCATTTATATAGTGATTATCATAAATCATGTCATAGAATCCTCAACTGTGCTGGGAGGCAGGTAGGACTGCCAATACTAAGATATTACAAACAGAAAAAAAACACTGAAATGTTTTCTCTAGTCACTCAAGTTGTTCATGGCTGCACACGCTTAGAAGGGCCAATTCGGAGTTCCATGTTCTTAATACCATGTAGCCAAAGTTGCTGACACGTTTGCTTGAGTTTAATTTACATATCCTTCAAAATATGGATAAATTTGGGTTTCTAAATAACTAATGGGGGTTTTATGGATCTACTGATTAAAGAAAACCATAAAAGTTAATTTGAATTTAGAAATGCTTTTTCTTTACTCCTCATCCTTGCATCTATACACATTTAGCACATGTAAGTAATTATTTACTTCAAGTCCACAAACAAGGTTTGGTGCACATTTGGATTGACACCTCACAATGACTCCACAGATGGCTGGCACCTCTGTGGTCCCCAACCTGCAGAATGGAAACCATGGTTCTCAAAGTGTAGTTCCCAGAACAGCAGCATACATATTACCTGGGAACTTGTAAAAAACTCAAAGTCCTGGCCGGGTGCGGTGGCTCACGCCTGTAATCCCAGCGCTTTGGGAGGCCAAGGCGGGTGGATTACTTGAGGTCAGGAGTTCAAGACCAGCCTGGCCAACATGGTGGAACCCCATCTCTACTAAAAACACAAAAATTAGCCAGTGTCGTGGCTGCAGTCCCAGCTACTTGGGAGGCTGAGGCAGGAGAATCACTTGAACCCAGGAGGCGGATGTTGCAGTGAGCTGAGATCATGCCGCTGAACCCCAGCCTGGGCGAGAAAGCAAGACTCTGTCTCAAAAAAAAAAAAAAAAAAAAAAACCTCAAAAGTCCCAGGCCCCACCCCGACCTACTGAACCAGAAAGTCTGAGGACAGGGCATGGCAATTTATACTTTATAATAAGCCATTTGGGTGATACTGATACTGATAAACGTTAAAGTTTTAGAATGGCAAGGGAAGATCAAATTTTTGAATAATTTATGTCAACTGAAAGTATTCTTTAACTTCCTGAAACAACTTACACTCTTAAGTTGCATTTATGCCAGAAAACAAAGTATACTTGGATTCTATCATCACCAGCTATATCTGAGTTAGTCTTTTTGTATTGCTTTTAATGAGTGTTTTTAAAAAAGAAAAATTGTTATCTACTGTAGGATTTGCTAAAATAGAAAAACACTTACCTGATTTCCTTCTAAAGTCTCCATAATTAAAATATAATTTTCCCAAAACTTTAGAAGCTCATCTTTTTTCTTCTCAGACCACCAAAACAGACTTGGGCCTGATATGGTTTAAAAAAGAAAATTAGTTCTTCCTTTTGCAAATTTCATAAGTTTCTCAACGACAGCAGTTCTTAAAATAATGCCACTATTACCAAATGGATTCTCTAATAATGGAGGTGCCCCGTATCAGAGCCTGGATAGGGGGCTTGGGAATCTCAGAGGGAGATAATTTTTTTACACTAAGATTACTGTTTTGGAGTTCTGGGTAAAAATGGCAGATTTGCACATATAAACTCTACTTTCTCTCCCTAAGAATCTCACTATAACAGTAAAGGATTTTTCAAGGGCAAAACCCCAAAAGAATGGAGAACATAGGGGGCAGACAACAGCAATAAAATACAGAATCTGAAAATCAGATGAAAACCAAGTTGACTCAAGTCATGAGAATTTTAAGTTGACAAAGGGAAAGCCAGGAAACAATTTGATTTATGCTGCAAAATCCCCCGGAACCAAAGGAAGTGGCTGCAAAAGTTACTCTGGTAAGTGGAGTGAAAAGTGAGGCTAAACCAAAGAGGATGTGTTCAGTGTTTAAGAAACAGTCACATCCCCAGGCCCCTTTCCTATGTCCTGAACAGGAAAAAGACTAGAATTGCTTTTCTGGAGAAGGTAAAATAGTGGGTCTCTGAATGCCAGGACACAGCAGACATTAGTCCTACTGACAAAGGGGATTCAGCGAACACGTGTGCACCCTGGGTGCTGAGACTCCTCTCTACCTGCCCCCTCAGGTCCCAGAATGCTGGCCAGGCCCTCACTATGCATCAGGCAACTGGAAGATGTTCTCTACAGAATCTGGCCAGCCCAGGAGGAAAGATCTGAAAATATATCAAAGATTCCCTAATGAAATGGCTTGGCCAAATCACCTTATGGTGAAGTTCAGTCAACAGCACCACTCACGGGCTTAGAGCTTTAAACCCAATTTTGATTTCTTATCCTTAAACATAAATAGAGATGTAAGAATCATCAGACAGCTGGGGAAACCTCTACACTAAAGATCAAGACCAAAACAAATGGAGTGGGAAGAGGAAATTGGAGAAAACAAAATTACACAGGGAGAAGAAAACTTTTAAAAGAGCTTTCAGTAATATCTTAAGAAGACAGTAGTATTATAAGAACAGGATATTATTAAAAAGGGGACATTCTGACCAGGCATGGTGGCTCATGCCTGTAATCCCAACACTTTGGGAGGCTGAGGCAGGAGGATTGCTTGAGGCCAGGAGCTTGAGACCAGCCTGGTACAACATAGCAAGACCCTGTCTCTACAAAGAAATTTAAAAAATTATCAGGGCATGGTGGTGCACACCTATCGTACCAGCTTCTCCGGAGGCTGAGATGAGAGGATCACTTGAGCCCAGTATTTTGAAGTTACAGTGAGCTATAATCATGCCACTGCACCCTAGCCTGGGCAAGAGAGAGGATTTGTCTCTAAAACACACACACACACACACACACACACACACACACAAAAGGGGACATTAAAAAAAAAACAAAAAAACTCAATCCAAAATCATAGAAAATCCTTAGGAGAGAAAAGATGCTTTCAAGAAAGTCCAGGAAGTTCAATATCTAAAAAAAGAACAGAAAACAGAAAGGGACGAAATAATCCACAAAATATTCTAGAAAATTTCCCAGAACTGAAGAACATGATTTCCAGATGCACAGGTCCAGGAAGTGCCCAGCACAAGGATGAAAATAGACCCCTATCAAAGCTGTGAAATTTCAGAATGCTAGAGCCACTGATCCTACACACTTCCATAGAGAAAAACAGTTCCTGTATGAATAAACAGGATTCAGAATGGTTTCAGATTTCTCAACAGCAATAATGGAAGCTCTAGCTTCTGGGACAATAGATCGATACCTTTAAAATTTTGCATGGAAATATCTTCCAGGCTCGAATTCTACCCTCAGTCAAACCATCAGTGAAATATGAGGACAAAATAAAAGCATTTAGATATGTATGGTTTCAGCTGCTGATTAGGATATAGAAAACCATAGGAGATCGTTACTGTCATACAAAGAGGAAAGTCTGAAAAATCTACAAAATCCTAAACTGTTGTGCGGCGGGTGGTGGGAGCATCAGAGCTGAGGTCACAATGCAACCAGGTGGTCTGAATTCTAAAAGGAAGGAAGCCGTTCCAAGAATGGAAAGGCCACTTATCTGTTCTACCTCTGGCACAGGAGCAACACATGGTCACCCAAAAAGCAGTTTTAAAAATGGCATTTTGACAAGTTTTTAAAGACCAAGGTGGGCTAGCCTGACAGCTTGCTGAGGGAGTCCACATCCATTCACCAGCTCTTTTCTTCAAGCCTGCCCCGGTGCTCTCGAGAGACACTGTGGCCAGGGCAGGAGATCTTCAGAGGCGCAGCCACCCAGGGCAGCAGGACTAACTAGAGAGGCCTAGCCATGCCCTGCAGGAGTACAAGATGGTGATCAACTGCCAAAACGTGCCTGCCCCCTGGACCCTTCTCCGACAGGAGGCCAAAGCTGTCTGCCCCTTGTGGAGGGGCAGGAAACCCTCCCACACTCTCACCCTTGTCCCTGCCTTGATACAAGCAAAAGTTGGCTGCCTCTAGGGCAGGGATAGAACCTGCTCCCTTCACCGGCACTGATACTTGGCGAATGCATCTTATGCTGTGGAAGGGGAAGGAAACCCCCTACTGCCAGATATCCTGCACTGATACAAAGCTGGTCTGCAGGTGCTGGATGAGGGCAGGACGCTACACCCAAGACCTACCACAGACACACACGCAGAATGCAGCTGCCACAGGTTAGGACCATGAAACTAAATGCACCCCTAAGTTGGAGGCAATGATTATTGCCACTGGAGAGGGAGCAGAGATAGCGAAAGAGCAGGAATGCTGATGCTCAGACACATGGGGCCTAATACAAGCCTGCAATGGAAGAAATGAAAAGCCCCTGCCTCATCTCTTGCACCAGGGAACAAGCATTAGCAGTCTACTCCTGAGGGAGGGATGAAGCCTTGGCTGAAGACCTCCATCGGTGGCACAGGCCTCCCAGGCTGGAGAAAAACCTTTCGAGATTCCAGGCTTCAGCTAAGCAAGTAGCCACAAAATCTGGGAAAAGTTTGTAAAGGGCACTGAAAACAAATACAGCAACCAACGCCAAACCCAGCTCAACTACAAACTAGACTAACTCAACGCCACAAAGTAAGGGTGCCTATCCCTAGGCAGAAATATTTACTTCCATCTCTACTGTTATTATAGTGAGACATTAAAAAAAGCGACTCCATAGCCAAACACTACAACAGAAAACAAAGCCAAACTTAGATGGTCCAGGTATCGAACTTGCAGATAACTATAATTGATATGCTAAAGGATCTTGTGGAAAAGGTAAACAATATGAATAAACAGATGAGCAGATGGGGATTTTCAGGAGAGAAACTCCAAAAGTGTCAAATGGAAATGAGAGAAAAACATGATGGCAGACATAAAGGAGCATTTGATGGAATTATCAGACAAACAAGACCTTAAAAAAATCCTATTTCAGGAAACTGCTAGAGAATGCACTGCACTGACACAAGTGAGTAAAGCAAAAAAGAGAAAGATATGAACTACAGGAAATGAGATTCAACAGAACACCCGGGTGAAGGGAATCCCGGGGTAAGCGTGAGGTCTGTGCACCAGGCACAGGGAGAAACCTGCCACATCTGGGCATGTAAGGGGACTCTGGGAGAAACTTCTTCAGGAAAACCTCTGATGATCTGATTTTGTAGAGGAAAGATTTAGTCAACTGGTTAAGAATTTAAGGAGGAATTCATGGTAAGTATAGAAAGAACCGAACACATTTTAAAATGTCAAAATCATATGAAAAACTTGCAGGAAGAGAAAAATGATCAGTTTCCTACACAGATCACCTGTGAGCAGCATTTACAGTCATAATTTTATAAATGCTGAACACACATTTAACCAACATTTTAACTGTGACAATATATTTTATGATATAACCAAGATATACTATGTCAAGACACAGGGGTAAATCCTAAAATATTCCGTTAAGAGGCCACAGGATTTGCTTTCTGTAACAGAGAAATGGGAGTTGCAGGAAGCATGGAAACACCATTGCTTATCCTTAAAACTGCAAAATAACTGGCCGGGCGCGGTGGCTCACGCCTGTAATCCCAGCGCTTTGGGAGGCCAAGGCGGGCAGATCACCTGAGGTGGGGAGTTTGAGGCCAGCCTGACCAACATGGTGAAACCCCATCTCTACTAAAAATACAAAATTAGTCGGGCGTGGTGGCGCATGCCTGTAATCCCAGCTACTCTGGAGGCTGAGGCAGGAGAACCGCTTGAACCCAGGAAGTGGAGGTTGCGGTGAGCGGAAATTGTGCCATTGCATTCCAGCCTGGGCAGCAAGAGCGAAACGCCATAAAAAAACAAAAAAAAAACAAAAAACAAACAAACAAAGAAAAAAACCAACTGCAGAATAACTAACTCATGCAAATAAATGAATGTTTTAACTTTTGATGATTTTTAAAATGTTTTCCAGTGAAAACTCTCAGGGATGATCACACCCATCTGTGGACTGTTCAAATATTTACTATCTAATGTTTTAAAATTACTTGAAAATATAACCTCACAACTTCAGCCAAACAAAAATCCTTTACCTGTAATAAATGGTCAGCTACCGTTGAAAAAGTAGAAATATTCTCTTGAGACAATTTTGAGTCAATCTACTTTGTACTTTGATAGTTTAAACGCAAATTTAACATGACTGAAGTCAAACCAATCAACAGTAACATAACAACTTGAAGGCCTTGCTGTTTCATTACTCTTGCACATAGTAGGGAGCACAGCTCAAAAAGTTAAAAAATAAAATCTGATTCATTCTATTAAATCAATGGCAAAAATACACTCAAAAGGTCGACTTAAGAAACATGTTTAACAAATATTAGTAAATCCTGTTCCTAATTACCAGGGTAAATTTCAAGAGTGTGATAGCCTCTATTGACTTAATTCTAACACTCAAGACTCAATTCACTGGTCAGTACAGATAAATAACAAATAATTTTTCTTTCAACTTGATAGATATCAACCGTTTCTATTGGGATGAATCTACCATGATACAGTGCAGATTTTGGTCTGTAAAATCTTGCACGGGCTCCATCATCTTCCTAAACTATTCCACGGGTGCTGTATTCCGCCGGCTCCGGGTCAGAACGTTCCCAACTGCAGTGATTTGTGACTTCAGAGAACACCCACGAGAAGGGGTTCCAAAGGTTTTCAGGCTTTAGGGGAGCAACCCGGAAAAACCAAATTCTGCATGGATCGGAGTGACGACCCCGATAAGCTAGTTTTCGGAAGCAGGAAGGCTCCCCTCCGGGGCAGCCAAGTAGGCAGCACTAGGCTGGGGGGCAAAGAGGCAGGTACCGTTTCCTTCCTGGGGCCCGCAGGTGCAGTCGGCCCCCAGCTCCGCCGATACCTCTACCGCCCTCTGCAGCAGGTAGCGCGCTCGCTTGCGCGTCAGGGCGTCCGCCTGGCCCAGCCCCGCCTGCACCGTCCTCCAGAAGCGCCAGCAGCGCCGGGCGTCCGGGCCCGCCTCGCGCGCGCCGCGGGCGCGGTCGCCGCCGGGCTCGGGCAGCAGCTTCTCGGCCAGGGCGCTCAGGACCAACAGCTTCTCCTCTACGCGGCCGGACCCCGGGGACACCCCGGGCGCGGCCAGCCCGCCCCACACGGCCCACAGCGCCGCCCCGCCGCATTGGACCAGCACTGGCAGCAGTCGCCCGGCCACCAGCGCCGCCGCGTCCTCGGCAGGCCCGGCCTCATCCCCGTCCCCGCCCCCGCCCAGCGCCAAGGCGACGGCGGCCCCCGCCACGCGCTCCAGCAGCGGCCCGTCGTCGCGGGGCCGCAAACAGGGCCCGACGGCTGCGAGCACTTCCACGGCAGCCTCGGCGCCAGGCGCGCGCCACCCGGCGAGCAGATCGCGCAGCGCCTCCTCAGCCAGCGCGGCCGCCAGCTGCGGACGCCCGGCCAGGCGGACGCACGAATGCAGGGCCGCGCCCGCCGCCCTCAGCACGCGCCGGCGGTGGCGAGGCTGTAGACTGGGGTCCGGGCCGCCCTCGGGGCGTCGGCGCAGGCTCCGCAGCAGTGGCACGAGGTACCCTGCAGCCACCTCGCGCGCCGCCTCCGGGAGCGCGCCTGCGCCCCCGCTCCCGCGCGCCTCCTCGTCCTCGAGCCGCTGCAGAAGGAAGCGCAGCGTCTCCACGCGCTCCGCGGATGCCTCCCCTTGGCACAGCGCCCCAAGCAGGGCCCGGGGATCCCGGCTCTGCGAGAGCAGCGCTTCCGCGAGCACCCACTCCATTTGCCGAGCGCCCGCGCCACCGGCCCGGGCTCCCAAAGGAAGGCGCAGGCGTGCGCGATGCGTGCGCACAGGACCGGCCGGCCCCTGCGTGCGCGTGCGCCGACGGAGCCGGGCGCGCGGCCGCAGAGAGGGGGATCCCAGCCCGGCTTGGTCCAGCTCAGCGTCCCTTGGGTCCCTGCCACCAACCCTGCCTAGATAGAACCCACCTGGTCTCCTATTTTTAGGAGAAACGAGGCCCTCGTTAAAGTTAATGTAGTATCTACAGCAGCTTCATCGATTCATGATTGGGGGTTGGTCTGCCCGGGATCCTAAATCAGGCGTGCCTGTGAGCATAAACCAGTTCACAGAAGGTGCACAGCAGAATCACTTTAGGTTATTTTCCAAACGTTGCATGCTGGGCACCATCCACAAAGAGACTGACACAGTAGGTCTGAAATTGGTTCTGGACATCTGCGTTAAAAATAAGTCATGAAAACACAAGAATGATTTAGACGTAAGGCCAGGAGTGAGAAGTGTTACTGGTGGATGGTGTCCAGGTCCAAGAATTGGACAAAACGCACAAACAAAGCAAAGACAGAATGAAGCCACAAAAGCAGAGATTTATTGAAAAAGTACACTCCACAGGGTGGGGGCAGACCCGAGCAAGCCCCTCAAGGGGGGCTGGTTACAGAATTGTCTGGGGTTTAAATACCAATAGAGGTTTCAATTGGTTACTTGGTGTACACACTACGTAAATGAAGAGGATAAAATGAAGTTACAAAGTTATTTACTTGGTGTACTCCCTATGTAAATGAAGAGGATATTTCCTGTCATAGTTGAAGTGTTTCTACCTGATTTGGTTCTCGGGAGTTTTTAGGTTCCCTGCCTCCAGGCCCTATTCTCCTGCCTTAGAGGTACCTATAGCAATGTGCTAGGATTCAGCTAAAACCAAGATGCCCACGCCAGCCCTCACAACCAAGTGCCCAAGATGACTCCAGGATGCACAGCCTCCCACACAATGCATGTGCTCCCATGTGCAAACTCAAAAATAGTCCCTGTGTCTGTCTTTTCTGTATTTCTGACAGCATCCATTGCTAAACAGAGAAACAGAAAACCTCACCTCAGCATGCATGGTGCGGATTTGGTTCCTGGCTCAATTTGAGACAAACTGGATCAGTGACATGGAGTTTTCTTCGCTACTAAACATAAAGATCTGCCCCTTAGTCAATAGAGAAAACAGGGTCCCAACTTCAAAGAGCTTGACATATAATAACATAATGTATAAGACAAAAATTAGTTATTTAAATTTACAGTTATTTTTATATAAAGTTATCTGACTTTAAGGTTATCTGACATTACACAGGCAAGACTTTTTTCATATTTCAGTCATTCCGTTTTTCATTGACAAAATGCATAAATGGTTCTATTTTAAGCCCTTTTAACATGTGTCAGTAAATATCAATTACCTTCAACATAAAATGGGCAGAAAACTATCATTTCTCTCCACATATATCTAACAAATATAAATGGGCAAATGTCTTGAGCACTTAACAAATGAAGATACACAAATGATAAGCACTTGGAAAAGTGTTCAACATCATTAGTCATCAGAGAAATGCAAATTAAACCCACAATGAGATACCACTTCATACTGATGAGAATGGCTAACATTTAAAAGCTCGAAAACACTAAATGGCAAAGACCAAGGGTATGGAGCAACTGGAATTCTCATACATTACTGGTGGGCATGAAAATGGTACAGTCACTTTAGAAACTGTTTCTCATAAAGTTATAATATAGCTACTTTATGATTCAGCGATTTCACCCCCAGGTAATTACCTAAAATAAATGGAAACATGTTTCAAAAAAAAAAAAAGCTTGCAGAAGAATGTTTTTGACAACATTATTCGTTATAGCCAAAAGCTATAACACCTGGTAGGTGTTAGGTAACAACCTACATGTGCATCAAATAGAAGAATGAATAAAAAATTGTGATCTATCTATATAATAATGCTCCCAGCAATAAGACAATGAATTGCTAATCCGCTCAACATGGATAAGTCTCAGAAACAAGATGTTAAACAAAAGAAGCCAGTCACAAAGTTTACATCCTTGTGATTTCATTTATATGAAATCCAAGAATAGACAAAAGTAATCTGAAGGATAGAAATGAGAACAGTAGTTGCATATAGGGAGTAGAGATTTGACTAGAATTGGGCACAAGGGAACTTTCTGGGGTGATGAAAATATTTTATGTTGATCAGGGTGTTGTTACACATTTGTCAAGACTCCTTGAACTGAACCCTTAAGATCTATGCATTTCACTCTGCAGAAAATTTACCTCAATCAGCCAGGCGCAGTGGCTCACGCCTGTAATCCCAGCACTTTGGGAGGCCGAGGCAGGTGGATCACGAGGTCAGGAGATTGAGACCATCCTGGCCAACATGGTGAAACCCCATCTCTACTGAAATACAAAAAAATTAGCCAGGCGTGGTGGTGCACACCTGTAATCCCAGCTACTCGGGAGGCTGAGGCAGGAGAATCGCTTGAACCCAGGAGGCAGAGGTTGCAGTGAGCCAAGATCACACCACTGCACTCCAGCCTGGCGACAGAGTGAGACTTGGTCTCAAAAAAAAAAAAAAAAAAAAAAAAAAAAAAAGTTTACCTCAATCTTGAAAAATGACTTATACTAAAAAAAAATAAAAACAAGTTGGCCTATGTGTTTTATTCTCTGTTGCCTTCAGAATAAAGCCCAACTGCAGAGCACGGCATTGGAGACTTATTGGGATTGGGGAAAAGCCAGCTGGCCTCATAGCCTGATTTCCCCTTCTCTGCCCCATGTCAGGCATGTGGAACTCTCCTCCTTGCCCACAACATGTTTGCACTGTCTTCTCTCCCGGGATATTTCCCACAACACCACTTTTCTGATTCACCAATGTGGGCAGCGATTCCTAATTGCCAGAGCTGCCCTTTTTCGTTCTTACCTGAATGGACTCTGGAGTATTTCCTATTTCTTGAAACACTATCTCACTCTGGTTTTCATCGATGACTTCGTCCTGTTCTTTCTTTTCTCTGCTTCCTCAGCTGTTTCTTCTCCCTTTCTTTCAGCATCTTATTTTTCTTCCTGACCTGTCCATAGCGATATTTCTAGGGTTTTATCTTCAGGTCTCTCTTCTCCTCAATCTGTAAATTTTCTCTGAATAACTTCATTAACACTATAGATCTGATTACCATTTACATGCTAATGATAAAAAAAATCTATATCTCCAGCCTAGGTCTCTCTCCTGAGACTTATCCTTAGGAGGTAGCTCGAAACCTATTTCTCCAACTGCCTACCACACGTCTTCATTTGAATATTATTCAGGACATCATTCTCAGTCTCCACTTTTACAAATCTAACCTCATTCCCTTCATCCCGTCCCCCAGCATCATTACTCCCCACCGATGTTCTTCTTCCCAGGAATTCCCTGTTTAGGGAAATGGCGATCATTCCCAAGTTGCCCAAGTCAAAAACCTGGGAACCAATACACTTCCTACTTGATTCTCACATGCAATCACTCCTCAAAGTTTCCACGCAACTTTCTAAATCTCTCGGTGATCCCTCCTCTCTGTGCCCCACTAAAACCTTAGTTTTAGACCCTCCTCATTTCTTGCCAAGATAATAGCAATCACCACCTACCCCACTCCCAGCTATATCACATTTAAGTAACGCTTATCGAGTGAATAGCCATCTCCTACTCCTTTATGAAGACCCAAATTTCAAGGCATCTCTCTAAGAAGCCATTCCTAGTGCCCCTGGTAATGTAATACATACTCCATATTGGTACTAGGATGATCTTCCTAAAATTACATCATTGGCTACCCAGAGCCCTCAGAATCATGGTTGAGTTTCTTAGCATGTCATCCAAGATGCCTCAAGATGGAACGCCTGCCTAATTCTCCATCTTCACACTCCTGACAAGCCCCATTTACACCTTAATTTTGAAGTCCCTAAAACATGTGTGCTCTCACTTTTCTTTGCGTTTTTTCAAAAGCCCTTCTCTCTTTTGGAAAGCGCTTACCCATTCTCCACCTGACTTTTTTTTTCTTTCAAGACAAAGTTCAAATGTTATCTCTCCAGAAAGTCATTTCTTAATACCTTTCTCCTGCCACTAACACCCCAGTTAAATTAGGTGACCCTCTTTCAAATTCCCCAAACATCCTGGCATGTCACTAACACATCAATGGTCACACTGTGTTGCAATTGCAGGTTATTTCTCTGCCCCCTACTCCTCCCCTCTAAGCAATTTGAGGGCTAGGCATGGGGTATGAGGTTTTGTCTGTTATTATACTCATGCCACTACCTCATCTCAGACATATCACACTTCAGTAACGCTTTTTTTTTTTTTTTTTTTTTTTTTTTTTGTAGATGGAGTCTCGCCCTGTCACCCAGGCTAGAGTGCAATGGCGCAATCTCAGCTCACTGCAACCTCCGCCTCCAGGGTTCAAGTGATTCTCCTGCCTCAGCCTCCAGAGTAGCTGGGATTACAGGCACCCACCACCACGCCCAGCTAATTTTTGTATTTTTAGTAGAGACGGAGTTTCACCAGGTTTGCCAGGCTGGTCTCGAACTCCTGACCTCAGGAGATCCACCTGCCTGGGCCTCCCAAAGTGCTGGGATTACAGGCGTGAGCCACTGCGCCCAGCCCAGTAATACTTACTGAGTGAATAGCCATCTCCTCCTCTATGAAGACCCAAATTTTAAGGCATCTCTCTAAGAAGCCATTCATAATGCCCCTGGTCATAACTTACTTCTATTTCTGTATTCTCCAAAGTTTTTTTTTTTTTTTTTTGAGACGAAGTCTCACTCTGTTGCCCAAGCTACAGGGCAGTGGCACAATCTCAGCTCACTGCAACCTCTGCCTCCCGGATTCAAACAATTCTCCTGCCTCAGCCTCCTGAGTAGCTGGGATTACAGGCGTGCACTACCACACCCAGCTAATTTTTGTATTTTTAGTAGAGATGGGGTTTCACCATGTTGGCCAGGCTGGTCTTGAACTCCTGACTTCAAGTGATCTGCCCACCTCAGCCTCCCAAAGTGTTATAGGCATAAGCCACTGCGCCCAGCCTTCCTCAAACTTTTAATTGTAGTAATAATAATGGCTAATCGTTACCACACTTATTGAAGACCAGACATGGTAATATCTATCTGTATATATTATTGCACTTCACCCTCAAAACAACTCATAAACGAAGTGTTTTTACTTTTCTTATTTTACAGGTGAGGAAACTGAAGATAGGAGAGGTTCAGTTACTTGCACTGATATCACAGGATGAAAAAAGCAGCAGAGCTGTCTGACTCAAAGGCTGTGCACTTTTCTGCAATACCTCCAAAACATCCAAAAAGAAAAATATACAATTGCCACGTCCGGTGTACTGCCTGTAGAAATTCTAGATCGTAGATGTCTAGCACATAGTAGGTACTCAGTAAATTATGGTTGTATGAATGGATGGAGGTGTAGTTTCTGCAACTACTTATGTGCCCCTTAAGAACTGGGATTTTGGCTGGGCGCGGTGGCTCACGCTTGTAATCCCAGCACTTTGGGAAGCCGAGGTGGGCGGATCATTTGAGGTCAAGAGTTCGAGACCAGCCTGCCCAACATGGTGAAACCCCGTCTCTACTAAAAATACAAAAACTTAGCCGGGCATGGTGGCATGCGCCTGTAGTCCCAGCTACTCAGGAGGCTGAGGCAGGAGAATCCCTTGGACCTGGAGGCGGAGGTTGCAGTGAGCTGAGATTGCGCCACTGCACTCCAGCCTGGGCGACAGAGTGAGACTCCATCTCAAAAAAAAACAATGTCCCCCCCCGCAAAAAAATTGGGATTTTGCTTTAATTCATTTGTATACTAAATATCAACATTATTACCAGAAGCATGTTAGTTACTCAATAAGTACTTAACCTGGATGAATAAAAATTCAGCATTTTATAGTGATAGAATTCTAAGTTAATCAGCTGGAAAATTTCTAGTGACATAATTACCCTTGAAACATGAACATTTGCAAGCTGAAATCGTTGTGGTCTGGTTCAACATGAAACAATACGCAGCTTTGATACACAGAGGAGGTCCAGCGTGTGAACAGCCAGCTACCCCTCCGCATCCTCATGGAGATGAATAGTTGCATTGGAAGCCATATGTGAATAGGATTTAGAATAGTTTTCTTTCCTCATTCCTTGCAATTTTCCTGCTTCATCCATAGATGAATTAGGGTTGTAACTGTTATTTTAACATCAAAAGCAGGTGTACTACGGACGAGTGTCTGAGTTTTTCTCCCTTTAAAGTAGTAGAGTTTAGTTACTTCAGTCTAGCTCACGTATCCCTTACACCAGGGGTCCCTAACCCCTGGGCCATGAACCGCTACCCCTCCGTGACCTGTTAGGACCCAGACTGCACAGGAGAAGGTGAGCTGCAGGCGAGTGGGCATTACCACCTGAGCTCCACCTCCTATCAAATCAGCAGTGGCCTTAGATTCTCTTACCACCTGAGCTCCGCCTCCTATCAAATCAGCAGCCACCCCCACCTTCCCCGCTCCATGGAAAAATTGTCTTCCACGAAACCTGGTCCCCGGTGCCAAAAAGGTTGAGGACTGCTGCCTTACACCCAAAATCAGCCGCATCCTCTGTTTCCTCGGGCAACAAATATGTACAGTTTTTAAAAAGAGGCCTGTGCTCTGGGCACGGTGGCTCATGCCTGTAATCCCAGCACTTTGGGAGGCCGAGGCATGCAGATCACCTGAGGTCAGGAGTTCGAGACCAGCCTGACCAATATAATGAAACCCCGTCTCTACTAAAAATGCAAAAATTAGCCGGGCATGGTGACATGTGCCTGTAATCCCAGCTACTCGGGAGGCTGAGACAGGAGAATCGCTTGAACCCAGGAGGCAAAGGTTGCGGTGAGCCAAGATCGCGCCATTGCACTTCAGCCTGGGCAACAAGAGCAAAACTCCGTCTCAAAAATAAAAATCAAATCAAATCAAATAAAAAAGAAGCCTGTGCCTTTGTCATCCTGGATGGGAATGTCCAGCAGGGGCCTCCAAGGAGTCATTTTCTGCCCTGAGATCCCTCCTCCACCTCTGGATCCCACAGCTCTGACTACACTGGTTCCAACAAACTTCGAATGTAGAGGTGTTATTGTCTACACCTTATATTTTAAAACTCACCATAAGGTGTCTAAAAATGGCTATCTTTTTATTTCCTTCTGATCTGAAATGGTGCACCTATAGATGCGATTGCTCTGCTGCATCTCTGACTTTAATTCTGACTCTTCTCACTTTCCGAACTTGAAATGGACACTGCTTCCTTCTTAGTAAGGGTAATGGAGAAAGGAGCAAGAGTAAAAGGGAAATAGAAAGCATGAGTCAGGGAAGCTGATCCAGATAAATATTCTCTCAAATATCTCCTTCCCTCACGAGTGTTTGCATGGGGCCAGGCATGGTGGCTCTTACCTGTAATCCCAGCACTGTGAGGCAGAGGCAGGAAAATCCCTTGAGGCCAGGAATTTGAGGCCAGCCGGGGCAACATAGGGAGACCCTGTCTCTACCAAAAAAAAAAAAAAAAAAAAGAAAGCTGGGTGTGGTGGTATGTGCCTATAGTCCCAGCTACTTGGAAGCCTGAGGCAAAAGGATCACTTGAGCCTAGGAGATTGAGGCTGCAGTGAGCTGTGATTACACCACTGCATTCCAGCCTGGGTAACAGAGTGAGACCCTGTCTCTACAAAATAAAAAGAGTATTTGCATGGACTCACGGTTTGGGATTTTCAAGGCACACACTGCAGGTGCTTAACAGTCTTTTGTAATACCATGAGGGAAGCACTGGGCAAGGGCGCCATGGCACTGTGAGGGCTATAGGACTATGTAATGAATGATGACAATGTTGACCTGAGAGAGGTACACAAAGCTCCAACCCCACTGAAAAGATACTTCTTAAATGCACAAATCTTGCATGCATTCATGGTCCGGAATGCACAGGCAGTTGCATAACCAAACACTAGCATCTGTTCAGAAGCTGACATTTCTCTGGACATTAGATGGTGCTGTTGTCAGTGCAGTGTGCTTTTTCCATCCTTTCAACTAAATGTTCATAGTTACAAAGTGGAAAACAAGTATAAAAAGAAAGGAAATAGCAATTACATAGCAAGACTTCAGCTATAGCTTTCAGCTGTTTAAGGCTCTAAGAAAGGGAAGGAGATTCTTGATAGGCTCTGTCTGAAATTTTTGCCTTGTGATGTTCCCCCTGAAAGCCCTCAGAGAACCTCCGTGGAAAAATGCAGCTGCAGAATTATTAACACGTTTATGGTAAGCGTGATATCTAGAAAACTCAAATTCCCAGTGGGGATCTGTGGCAGACACCATTCATTATTAACCCCACAACCATCCTCCCTTCTCCCTTGCTGTCAAACCCTCTTTTTGCTCAGGATGGCAACATACTGGCCCTTGGCCAATGGCTTATGTTTAGGCAGCAAACAGGACAGGCCTGTTCCCTGCTTGTCCAACCATCATTACAAGTTGGGTAATGGGTGCTGTCTGTGTCCTACTCTTGGACAATGAGACATAAGCAGCAGTCTGCTAGGGATGTGTCTGGGAAAGCTTTTGCTTCTGATAAAAGGAAAGAAACCATTGTTGCCACAGTTCTCCTCTGTTCCTTCCTGCCTGATCACAGAGTGCTCTCTGGACTTATAGCTGCCAACTTGAACCCATGAGAGAACAAGCACAAGATGACAAACACCACACGAAAAGTTGCAGGGGAGAAAACGCAGAGGGAACCTGGGTTCCTTGAAGCCATTCAACCAATGCTAGCAAATATCTATTTCTTGATAGTCTATAATATGAGAAAAATAAGTCCCTGTTTGTTCAAGCTTCCCTTGTTGAGTTTTCTATATTTCTGTCTGGTACAGTACTCCCACCCAGTTGCTTATCGTTTAGTCCTGCTAGCTCCATTAGTTTTGACCACCTCACTCTTACCAGGGTTAGGGGCCTCTTCCTGACTGATTGCCACCATAATTTCTGCCTTGAAACTGACATTCACTGTTGCCCAGACTTGATCGTTTAGACCTATAAAGAAACAGAAAGCAAATAGAATCACCAGAAATCTTTAATCACTGGGAGACACATGTTCACACTGAATGCCTGGGCCTCACCCCAGACCAATTCATCTAGAAACTCTGAGTACAGGGCACAATCGTCTATATATTTTTTTAAGGTTCCACAAGTGGATTGAGAACTGCTGGTCTTACTCACATGTTCCCCACTCACGTGGCAGACATGCATAGCAAATTGCCAAGGAAAGGAGGGAAAATAGTTAAGTATTGGGATAAGCCATCCTTTCAACATTCAGCAAATCATTCCATTATATGTAGATACTGTGTCACCGTGGCTTGGTCGGCCTTGCTCTTTGGCTGAGGGACATAAAGAGAAGCACGGACTACTTAGAGGTTCACTGGACTAACTAAAGGGAGGAAAGGGTGGCCCGCCCACTGTCATGGTGTCTCCAAGACCATGCTCATATACGGCTTCTGTGTGTGTCGCCTGAGACTCCAGTAAAACTGCTATGAACAATTGGAGTCACCAAATTTCCCATCAGTTTGTCTTTTAAACACAATCTAAAAGCATTTTAAAAAGAAAAAAAAAGTTCTTACTCCTGCTACTAGCTACTTTCATTTCCTTTTTTTTTTTTTTTTGCTTTTCTGCAAACAAACCAAAAAAAAAAAAACCTATGTTTAAGTGGGCTGCACCGTGTCAATATCTGTAAGGTAATCCATGGAAGCTCCTTCCGGTCCTGGGTCTTGCTTCTTTAGTCTTCAGTCAAATCCATAAGGGTTTGTCAGGCAGAGAGTGCAGGATTAAGCCTGCCCATCCAGCCTGCTTCTGAGGCAAAATCAGAATTCTCAGGCTCTCTGCCACTGTCAGAATTGCTCACTCTTCTGCTTCTGACAGAGGAAAGAGATGGCAATAGATTCAGTCACACAAGGATTCCTATTAAATGATGAATTGTGATGCCATAGAAGGCAGCACATCACTGCGGGGAGAAGTTGAAGCCCAAGGAGTTCTCGCCAGTGTGAGCATGCCAGAGGGGTCTTTAATACCTGCATTTGCAATAAAGAAGGAGGTGAAATCCATTACCGGCTGTCTTTATTTTGCTAGCCCACTGATAAGCAATTGAAGTCTAGAGAAAGCGCTTCCAAACAGGTTTTACCTGCTCCATTTAGCCAGAGACTTGGACATATCAGGCCAATCAAATCATCACCAATAACTGGAGCTACGGAGGTACTAATAGCTTTTCCTGGAATACTGGGAATTCCCTTTCCCTACTTTGTAAGTAGGTATCTGTAGAGAGGGTCTGGCAAAGAGTTTTAAATTTTTGTGCCAGGACTCAGAGCCAGAGGGCACTGACTGCCTATTAAGCAGATGTTGCTTATTCCTCAGGAGGGTGTGACAGGCTCTTAAGGTGAGCTACTGAAACAGTTTTCAACGTTTCCCGCTTGAGGTAGTGTATGGGTTTTGGGGTTTTTTTTTTCTACTTAGTTAGGGTGAAAGTGGCTTACACCTCACAAAACAGATGCCATTGGCATCAGTCACCTCTGCAAGGCAGTTTGCAGGCTTTGTCCTAGTTCTCCTGCAGTGTGGCATCTATGTTTTCTTCCCACTTAAACATGTTGTCTGCTGGGTTCTTTCTTTGTAAGTGAGGATGTTTTAGGATGACAGTAACACTACACTGGCGAACTCTAAGTAAGACAGATTGCCCTCCATAGCGTGGGTGGGCCTCATGCAATCAGTTGAAAATGTGAATAGAACAGAAAGATCAGCCTCCCAAGCAAAGAGGAATTCCACCAGTAGACAGCCTTTGAACTTCATCTGCACTGTTAGCTCTCCTGGGTCTCCAGGCTGCCAGCCAATAGTGCACATTTGGACTTGCCAGCCTCCATAATCGCGTGGGCCAATTCCTTATAACAAATCTCTTTCTATATATGCATACATCTTATTGGTTCTGTTTTTCTGAAGAATTCTACTACACAAGAGTTCCCAAACTTTTAAGTTCTTCTGAAAACATTGTTTATCAAATGCCATAAAGTGAAAAGGAAAAGACATCTTTGCTGAAAGTGTGGAGATGTTCAGTTTAAAGATTGATGTGTTTTTATTTTTTTATTTTTATGTATTATTGTTACTATTATTATTATTATTTTGAGACAGAGTTTTGCTCTTGTTGCCCAGGCTAGAGTGCAATGGCGCAATCTTGGCTCACCGCAACCTCCGCCTCCCAGATTCAAGTGATTCTCCTACCTCAGTCTCCTAAGTAGCTGGGATTATAGGCATGCGCCACCACACCCAGCTAATTTTGTGTGTGTCTGTATTTTTAGTAGAGATGGGGTTTCTCCATGTTGGTCAGCCTGGTCTCGAACTCCCAACCTCAGGTGATCCGCATGCCTCGGCCTCCCAAAGTGCTGGGATTACAGGCATGAGCCACCTCGCCTGGCCAGACTGGTGTGTTTTTAAGCTGGGTTTGAGACGGAGTCTCGCTCTGTTGACCAGGCTGGAGTGCAGTGGCGTGATCTCGGCTCACCACAACCTCTGCCTCCCAGGTTCAAGCGGGTAATCTCATATCTTTCTAATGATGAGTGGTTTCATTTTTTAAGTTCAGTGTTGCTCCCATCAGCTAATAAATACTTCAATGTTTCTGAGTCTGTAGGAAATAGGTGCTATTTAACTATTTAACTTTTTTCAATCTAGCAGTCAATTAGTCAAGGTGGATTTCCACCTCTGTCTTCTGTATACGCCCTGTGCATTTCACAAAAGCCCCGTGACAGGGCAGGTTTATCTTCCTCCCCCTTTCCCTGTGCCAGCACCTACCCAGGCTCAGGAAAAAGAAGGGAGCTTGTCATGTGAGCCAGGCATGGGAAGGAGACAGCCAGGTGCGTAGCATAAGGCCATAAAGGAGATATACCAGCAGGAGGTAGGTTTTTTCAATGTGAAAGGATGAATTGTTTCTTAGATACTTTACCCAGAGACTAAACCTTGGAAGAAACCTCTTCCTGTTTCCCTCCTCCATCCTCAAAATTGAAGACCTCCTCCTCACTCCTTTACACACACACACACACACACACACACACACAAACAAACACACAGAGAGAGAGAGAGAGAGAGAGATACACACAGAGCATCCCACCCCTTATCTGGCAGCAGATAAGAACACAAAAAGCCTGAGCGTCTTACCAGCAGGAGACCTGAAACTAGACCAAGAAGACTTTGGGGGTAGGTGGAGTGAGGGAGGGGGGCTGTGTAAGCAAAAGTGTTAAAGGACAAAGAAACAGTGAGAGAATGATAATAGTAAGTTATTGCAAAATGTACTGCCCCATCGTCCCCACCCAATTCCTTTTGCTAGGAGGAGCAAAATGCTGGGTTTGGCTGTAAAGGAAGTAAAAGAAATAGTCCTTGATCTTATTTGCATTCAGTTTGAAAATCTAGGTATCAGTACACTAGCACCAAATCTAGTATTCTTTGGGCAATTTCTTTTCATAGCTAGAGATGACACTACGAAAAATATTAATGTCTATATGAATGAGCAGGGCTATGCAGTTTAGCACTCAACCACAGTTCTCTATAAATACTGATGCCCACCAGTTGGGAACTGTAGTGGTGGGTTTGTTTGTTTGTTTGTTTTGAGACGGAGTTTTGCTCTTATTGCCCAGGCTGGAGTGCAATGGTACAATCTTGGCTCACTGCAACCTCCGCCTCCCGGGTTCAAGCGATTCTCCTGCCTCAGTCTCCTGAGTAGCTGGGATTACAGGCATGAACCACCATGCCCAGCTAATTTTGTATTTTTAATAGAGACAGGGTTTCTCCATGTTGGTCAGGCTGGTCTCGAACTCCTGACCTCAGGTGACCCACCCGCCTCGCCTTCCCAAAGTGCTGGGATTACAGGCGTGAGCCACCACGCCCAGCCAGCGGTGGTTTTTGAAGAGCTTGTTGCTGCTAATAACTTTGCCCCCTTTTTTTGTGCCAGGGGCCATCCAATGGCTACACTCAAATGAATTTACGTTGCCTAGGTTCTTAGCACTTTTCATGCCCCTGAAGATGTAAAAAAGTGTCAAGATCGGTAAGAACAATGTGAGATCCAGCGGATATTGGCATGCCTGTGATGCTCCAGGTACTATATTGGGGCAGTCACTATCCCTGGCCTCCCCAGGGAGCTTACAGTCTAGCTTATCTTTGTCTGTTTGGCTGCTAGAAGACAATATCATAGACTGGGTCACTTATAAACAACAGAAATCTATTTTCCACAGTTCTGGAGGCTGGGAAATCCTAGATCAGAGCAGTGACACATTTGGTGTCTGGTGAGGGCCCTCTTCTAGGTTGCAGAGGGCTGACTTTTCAGTGTATTCTCACACAGCAGAAGGGGCAAGGCAGCTCTCTGGGTTTTTTTTAATATAAGGGCACTAATCCCATTTATGAGGGCTCTGCCTTTATGACCTGATTACCTCCCAAAGGCCCCACTTGAGGGTTAAGATTTTGACATGTGAATGTGAGGGGACACAACATTCAGTCTGTAGAATAGTCCAATAATTTTATGGAAAATTAATAATTTTATTTTTATTTATTTATTTGAGACACAGGGAGACTCTGTCACCCAGGCTGGAGGGCAGTGGAGCAATCTCGGCTCACTGCAACCTCTACCTCTGGGGTTCAAACAATTCTCCTGCCTCAGCCTCCCAAATAACTGGGGTTACAGGTGCCTGTCACTAGGCCTGGTTAATTTTTGCATTTTTAGTAGAGACAGGGTTTCACCATATTGGCCAGGCTGGTCTCGAACTCCTGACTTCAGGTGATCTGCCCACCTCAGCCTCCCAAAGTCCTGGGATTACAGGCATGAGCCACCGTGCCTGGCCAAATTAATGATTTTATAACAACCGCTATGCAAAAGAAGCAAAGAACGTGCTGAGAGCCTATGATGATGCTTCACCCCAGTCTGTGCAGTAGGACTGGCTTCTCTGATCAATGGTATTTTCAGAGGTGTTTGAACCAGAGCAACTTTATCTTGAGTAGGGGCTGGGTAAAATGAGGCTGAGACCTACTGGGCTGCGTTCCCAGATGGTGAAGGCGTTCTAAGTCACAGGATGAGATAGGAGGTCAGCACAAGACACAGGTGATAGAGACCTTGCTGATAAAACAGGTTGCAGTAAATAAGCTGGCCAAAACCAAGAGGGCGATGAGAGTGACCTCTGGTTGTCCTCACTAATACAGTCCCACCAGCACCACAACAGTTTACAAATGCCATGGCAACATCAGGAAGTTACCCTAGATGCTCTAAAAAGGGGATCCATGAATAATCCACCCCTTGTTTAGCATATCATCAAGAAATAACCATAAAAATGGGCAACCAGCAACCCTCAGGGCTGCTCTGTCTACAGAGTCGCAATTCTTTATTCCTTCACTTTTCTAATAAACGTGCTTTCACTTCATGGACATGCCTTGAATTCTTTCTTGTGCGAAACCCAAGAACCCTTTCTTGGGGTCTGGATCGGGACCCCTTTCCTGTAATAGTATGTCAGTTAATATCTACAGAAAGAGGGAGTCAACTAGACTAGAATTGAGTAAAAAGCCTCCCCCACCCCCAGGGGAAACTATGTGGAAACCCCAAGGCAGGTGGGAGGAGGGAAGAAGGTGAGTGGGGAAGGCCAAACGAATGGAGTTGACAGAGGAGGCGGGACAGGTGGGCATCCCAGGCCCAGTAGGACAATCAGCCATGAATATCAGACTCATTCTAGGTGGGAAGCGACTGTAGGGTTGTTTGAGGGGAAGAGGGAATGGTGATTGCTTTGATTTGCATGTTCAAAAGTATAACCATTAGGTCGAAAGAGTAGGATCCCAAATGTGTAGCAGAAATCATTCACCAACTCCTTGATTCAACATTCCAGGGTTATTCCTTCTTTTCTTCTTTAAAAAAAAAAATTAGTAAAATACACATAACTTAAAATTTACCATCTTAACCATGTTTAAGGGAACAGGTCAGTGGCATTAAGTACATTCATATTGTTGTGCAACCATCTTGCAAAATTGAAACTCTCTGCCTATTAAAAACTGACTCCTGATTCCCCACTTCCCCAGCCCCTGGTGACCACTTTCTCTCTCCTCTATGAATATGACTCCCCTAGGTACCTCATATTAGTAGAATCACACAGTATTTGCCCTTTTGTGACTGGCTTATTTCACTTAATGTAATGTCCTCAAGGTTCATCCATGTTGTAGCATGCATCCGAACTTCCTTTCTTCCTAAGGCTGAATGATATTTCATCGTATGTGTGCCATGTTTTGTGTATCCATTCATCCATCAGTGAACTCTTGAATTGCTTCCACCTTTTGACTATTATGAATAATGCTGCTATGGATATGGGTATGCAGATAGCCAAGGCCCTGCCTGCAATTATTTTGTAAATATACCCTCAAAGGCTTTTTCTTGAATCCTGATTCTGGGAATTACACTATACTAAAACTATGGGGGTTCAGAAACCTAAATATGACAGTCTCTGACACCCCAAAGAGACAGGAAAATGCCCCCCACCCCTCTGTCTGCAGCTTTCAGTGGAGTAAATAAATAAGTGGTGACTGATGTGATTAAAAAGACAGAACTAGTTAACAGGACTGGGTAAGGTGCTTAGGTCAAGTCAATAAAAGATGAAGACCCACTGGAGGGTTTTTGTTTGCTTGCTTGCTTGGTAAATTGGTTGGTTAGTTGGTTGTCTGATTTGTTAAAAAATTAAGTTAAGTTAAACATAGACAGAAGCACCTGAACTAAATTAGGCTACAGAAAAATCCCACCAGAGTCCATATGTAGGATGAACTGGAGAAGGAGGGGAAACTGGAGACAGAGGGCCTAGAGAGGAGGCTGTGGCAATAGCCCAGACAAGAAAAAATCAAGGTCTTAAATGACACCGTGTCAGTGGCCATGGAAAGAAAGGACTCTTTCTTTGAGGTTAGTGCCCGTTTGTGATTGGTTGACCCTGATTTCAGCAAGATCTGGTCTCTGAGCCCACAATGTGCCTCTACCTTCTGGACTGTCAGCCTCTGTCAGAGGTAAAACATTTCTTCCCCTAGGGGATCCTTCCATGAAGAAACATCTCCATCTGCTTCATCTCCTGCTTCCTTGTGACCAAATGAAATCCACCCAGGAGAGCTCTGCATCACACACCAACGGTCTCAGGGCTGTTCCCAGCAGCAGTTTTGAAGGACAGCCTCTCCGAGCAGGAACTCCCACTGGGCAACTCAAGAAGCCTCTAGGCGACTCAGTCCCTTTAGCTATTTTTAGTGTGCCTTTTACATTCAGAAACAGGAAGCATTCTGTACAAACTCATTTTTTTTCTGCTTCCCTCAGGCAGAAAGTTTCAATCTTAAACCTTCATGCTAAATGACACAATGTTTGAGAATTTAGCTTACTTTCTTTCCTCATTGTTACCGCACTATTCATACCTCTAAGTATGCAAAGAGCTTGAATCTTACAGTTCCGGCTCAAGCAGCAGTCAAATTGCAACGAATGAGGTCTCTAACTGTATTAAGACCATGATGTCAAGCTGGGGTGGGGTGGGGAGGGTGTGCAAAACTATACAGTCATTGAGGGACACAAACTTTAACCTCCACCTCCACCCCAAACACACTACAAAAAGCAACGCCTTAAGCTTGAACATGAGCACCGTGTAAGAGGTCCTCACGTCCAGAGTTTGTCCTAAAAGATCTCCCTTCCCTTCCTTTCTTTCTCTCTTTCTTTCTTTCCTCTCTCTCTCTTTTCTCTTCTTCTTTTTTTTTTTTTTTTGAGATGGAGTCACACTCTGTCACCCAGGCTGGAGTGCAGTGGCGTGATCTCAGCTGACTGCAACCTCCGCCTCCTGGGTTCCAGCGATTCCTCTTCCTCAGCCTCCTGAGTAGCTGGGACTACAGGCACCCGCTACCACACCTGGCTAATTTTTGTATTTTTTAAGTAGAGGCAGGGTTTCACCATATTGGCCAGGTTGGTCTTGAACTCCTGGCCTCAGGTGATCTGCCAGCCTAGGCCTCCCAAAGTGCTGGGATTACAGGTGTGAGCCACCACACCCGGCCATAAGATTTTATTTTTTAAAGAGCATTCTTTAGGAATAGGATATAACTAGCTTAAAAAAAAATTCTACTTTAACATCTTCTTTGCTTGTTACTATTAAGAATTCTAGAAGAAATTGAGCCATGCGACAGTAGAAACATTAATGTTTCATGTGTCATTTCCTTTCTTTTTTTTTTTTTTTTTTTTTTTTGAGACATGCTGGAGTGCAGTCGCAAGATCACAGCTCACTGCAGCCTCGATCTCCTGGGCTCAAGCCATCCACCCACCTCAGCCTCCCTAGTAGCTGGGACTACAAGCATATGCCACCATACCCAGCTAATTTTGTTTTATTTTTTGTAGACCTGAGGTTTCTCCATGTTGCCTAGGCTGGTCTCGAACTCCTGGACTCAAGCAATTGGCCGGCCTCGGCCTCCCAATCATTTACTTTTTCTTACTTGCAGTACCCACTGCAAAAAGTCAGACTACTAACAAACATCTATAATTGGCTAATCTCTGAAGTACTGGAAAAACATCTAGAAGAATAGGACATGAAGCTGACAACACGCTTAATGAGGAATATGACATAAACTTATCCCCCCTTGCCCTGTTTTTTACTTTGAAAATTGTCAAACGTATGGAAAAGTTCAATGAATAACACACCATTCAAGGGCACCATACTTCACCTAGATTCACTAGTTGTTTATAGTTTACCAATTTTCCTTCTCTTTCTCCGTCTTTCCTCCTATATATGTGATGTATGTGTGAGTATGTACAGACACACACACATTTGTATTCATATATGCCGAACCATTTGAAAACAAATTGTAAGGATGATGACACTTCACCTTGTCACGTGAACAGCCTTGTTGCTCACACAAAGCCTGTTGGTGGACTCTCTTCACGTGGATGTGCGTGACACACCTTAAGTGCCTTAATATGTACTCCTAAGAGCAAAAACATTGTCTTTTATAATCCCAATGCCATTATCACACTCAAGAAACCTAACATTGATATTTTAAAGGACACTTTTTCAAAACAAAGGTAAAATTATGACTCGTACAGATACTAAAAAAAGAAAGTTAAAGATTTATTCAATTCATTAATAATGAGGAAACTGCAAGATGCTACAGCCAGTTCAAAAGATAATCCAAAGAAGACACACATTTATTGATAAGGATACTGAAAGGAATAAGTAAACTGAGGCAAAACTGGCTGCTTCTTGTCTGTGGTCAAGGATTGTTTTGCATTGTTATCCATGATCTACAACTTATTGAGTTGTAAAATAGCTCAAAGGCCGTGAAAGGTGCAGAGCCCCTATAGGATCAAAATTAGATAACCCTGAAGGGTGGGTGGGTTCTAGACCTTTTCCTATAAAGGGCTAGATTGTAAATGTTTTTGGTTTTGCAAGCCATATGGTTTTTGTACAGATACTCAACTGCCATTGAACATGCAAGTAATCTTAGACAATATGTGAAGGGTGAATGCTGCTGTGTGCCAATAAACTTTATTTACAAACACAGGTGGCCAGCTGGATCTGGCTCACTGGTTGTAGTTTGCCAACCTGCTCTAAATAATGCATAATTTTCCATTGACGCATACATTTTACCCTACAGATACAAAAATAAGATGTTGTTACGGGCTGAATTGTGGCTCCCCAAAATTCCTTTGTTAAAGTCCTAACCCCTAGTACCTCTGAATGTAACTGTAGTTGGACATAGGGACATTAAAAGGGTGATTAAGGTAAAATGAGGTCATGTTGGTGGGTCCTAACCCAATATGACCGATGTCCTTATAAGAAGAGAAAATTAGGACTGGGCACAGTGGCTCATTCCTGTAATCTCAGCACTTTGGGAGGCTGAGGCAGAAGGATCACTTGAGCTCAGGAGTTTGAGACCAGCCTGGGCAACATAGTGAGACCCCCATCTCAAAAAAGAAAAAGAAGAAGGAGAAGGAGAAGAAGGAGAAGAAGGAGAAGGAGAAGAAGGAGAAGAAGAAGAAATAATGGAGAAAAAGAGAAGGCAACTAGGACACAGATAGGCACAGAGGGAAGACCTTGTGGTAACACAGAGAGAAGGCGACCATCTATAAGCCAAGGAGAGGGGCCTCAGAAGAAATCAACCCTGCCAACACATTGGTCTTGGACCTTCAGCATCCACAACTGTGAGGCAATATAATAGCCCTAGCAAACGAATGCAGATGTCTTCCAGTTTTAAAAAGATAGCTACATAATCTTGGGTCAAGTGAACAGGATGCTATTTTTCCTTAAAATTGTTCTATTAAATGCGATATTTGCAAGATACATTTCAAAGGTGGAGATAGGAGGAAGGTTTTGATGTCAAACAAGTTTAGAAACTATAGCAAACTGTAGTTCCTTCTTAGAAATCCACTACATTCTCAGTATGTGTCATGCTCCTGAGATATCCTGCAATCAGGTCTGTTCAACCTTTGCGTAACCCTGACTTTCCCAAACGTTGAATGCCTTTTCAAAAAGAGATACAATTCTGATTAATAACACCATCATTTTTGGAACACACTTTGGAAACACTAGTATGAACAAAATATGAGGCAAATATTCTAAGGATATAAAGATGCCTGTGGACTGAGCCTTGAGAACTGTGGGATTCACAAGGCTGGAAGGGAATACACGCCTTCCAGGTAGGGGCAAAGGGAAGACTCCTGTGGCCCATCATGTGGCGCCATGATGTGGAAAGCAAGGCACAGAGGGGCCAGACTGCCCAGAGCCGAGTGCTCATGTTGCTGTGTGATAGGAAGGCTGGTCCTGAAGGAAGGATCAGTGCCCCCTTGTCAAAGAGAACCTGAGGTTTTCAGTATCCAGTTGTAGAATAAGGAGTGGAATTCGGAACATCTGGCCCTTGGTGTCTTCCTTTGGGGGCCCTGGTGATCACTTCCAGCAGAACTTAAACGCCCACAATGGGTTCCTTCTATGAAGTCTGTCAATGGGGTAAAAGCCCGGATGGTGCGCCCAATGTCAGCCTGAAGCCACCAGATGGCGTACGGAATCCGCAATGCACGTGTGCCAGCCTCGCGTTTGTGCCCGCACTGGCCCCAGGCCTTGGGAAATGTGTCTTTCCCCAGCCTTTTTACACTTTAGGAAGGTCATCTTCCTAAAGTTGTGCACCCCCCTGCACAACTGTGCTCCTCCTGCCCTTCCCCTCCTGGGGACACATCAGCAGCCTTTCCCTGGTTTGAAGAGTTTCCAAGCCGAGGAGTCTCTTGCACGTTTGTTCTACTGGAACTCGAAGCAGGAAGCACTGAGCTTCCATTTTGTAACCCACGATCTCGGTGAAGTACAATCGTTAGGGAAAAAACATCTCAAGGATTGTGTGTCAGGGCAACCTCATTTCTGGCGTGAAAACAAGCCCCGCAAACACTCTGTTACTCTGGTGTTCTGACTGCAAACACAGGGGGATGTAAGATTTTTACCTAATCCCAAACCTTAGCCCTGAAGAGTTAATGATGTTACTCATGCCACTGGGACACGAAAGAAAGACTTGCATGTTCGGGTGGTTATGGCTTGCCCAGAGCGGTGGAATGAGCCATAAGGCTGAAGGCCAAGGGACTGGGGCCACCCATGCAGTGAAACAATCCCCCAGAAATGCGGTGCCGGGAGTGGAAATGAAAGTAAAGAGAACAGTCATTCCAGGGCATTGGCTAAACCTGACTAAACCTGACTGATCATCAAGCCTAAAGTTCGCTCGACTCCCAAAACTGCAAATCTCAGATTTGGGATGTACTGCGTAGATACCAGGAAATGACAGAAATCAAGCAGTTGGAACACTGTTCTTGTCCAACTCTGGGTCTTAAGCTCTGTTCTCATTTTCAGTTCCAAAGGCAATGAATAATTAATAAGGTAGTTTTTGAATGGAAAGCACATTTCAATGGATGGGTGATGATTTCCGAAGGGCCTCTGACGGTTACTGTTTATTTCCTTCTTTCTTTCTCTTTTTGAAATAAAACCGTGGAAGTGAAGACTGAAGTAATATTCAAATATACAACAGCCTACATGTTTGACCCATTAGAAACTTGCACCAGTAATGAAAAGCAGGATCTAATATCTACCTTGGCACCTGCTGTATGCCTCACACTCTGTTCCATGTTTTTATGGAAGTAATGTCTCATTTAATCCTCACAGTCATGGCTTGGTAGTTGGCACTGGCCCAGGTTTTTAGATGAGGACCCTAGGCTCCTATGAGGTTAAGCAGCTCACCCAAAGTCACACAACTAGTAAACTTGAGAACTAGGAATTGGAACTAGGTATATCTGATTTCAAAGCCTCAGTTCCTCTTCCTTTGCCCATGCATTTCACAGACTCATGGGACCTCATGGAGTTAGAAGGGATCTGGGAGGGCATTTAGATGAATGCTCTAAATAATGCATGAATCTCTTTTCCAGCATTCTCTGTAAGTTGAAAGCTAAACAGGTGTGAATGTGCCTGAAATCAAAAGCTGAAGCTGAAAAAGAAGTCAGAGAAAGACTTCAGAATTCAGATAGAGGGCCTAAAATACATGTAATAGATTTTGTTCCTATTTTCTCTAAAAGTGGGACAGATGTATATATTTAAGTCTGTGAGAAGACCAACAATGCACCTAAGGAATGAGTCCAGACTGTTGTTCTCTTAGCCCAGCTCAAACGGGAATAGTTGAAGAAAAATGACTAGGAAAAGAAGGCACATGTTGGTACGGATGGGATGTCTCTGATATCCTGAAGATATGTGCACTGTAATTCAAAGAGATTCAGAGAAATGCTACTGTTTCAGCATACACATCCTCAGGTCCTGGAATGATAAGGTAAAAAGCTCCGCTCTCCCCCAATACTAGGGAAAGGTAACTAAGTGAGAGCAGGTGACCAGCCTCGGGCCACATAGCAAGGAGGTGGCAGAGCTAGAAATAGAACCAAGTGCTGAGTGTCTTGGTTGTGCCGTGGTGCTGCTCACCCTTGCTACCTCACACATCTTCCATCATGACTGGCTCTGTGTGAATTTGGAAACTCAAAACCAGGTTTCAGTTTTCATTACATACTGGAAACTTAGCCTTGGATCACAAGAAGTTCACTATGGGGGCCGGGCATGGTGACTCATGCCTGTAATCACAGCACTTTGGGAGACCAAGGTGGGCGGATCATGAGGTCAAGAGATGGAAACCATCCTGGCCAACATGGTGAAACCCCGTCTCTACTAAAACTACAAAAATTAGGTGGGCAAAGTGGCACGCGCCTGTAGTCCCAGCTATTTGGGAGGCTGAGGCAAGAGAATCGCTTGAACCCGGGAGGCAGAGGTTGCAGTGAGCCGAGATCGCGCCACTGTACTCCAGGCTGGCAACAGAGCCAAACAAAACAAAACCAAACAAAAAAGTTCACTATGGTTTGTGAACCTTTCAAGCAAATGGAGCCAGGTTTCTGTCATGTGTCGACCCCCACCAATACCAGGAGGGATGGATGGGTTTGAGTGGGAATCAGGCACAATTCCATCAACGTGGTATTGACATGTCCCGGAGTGCATGCTGGTCTGGAAGGACACCTGGAAATGGGGGGCCTCTACAAACCCCAGCTGCTGTGGAGTCTCTCAGAGCCAGTCAGGGAATAACTTGGGGAGAGAGAGAGAGAAAAGGAGGGAATGATTTAGGAGGTATGCATATTCATTTGCAAATGAAGTTATGGAAGTTGCTAGTGAGATTTTTATTGGTAATTAAGTGATAATGCCTGTGTAAAGCTGCTAGAGTTGGAATTCCTGTAAAATACTGAAGGGACTGAGGCCCTTTTGAGAAATGTCTTATTGTTTAGCATTTTCAGAAACAATTTAGGTTTCTGTAGTATCTTATATCCTGTAACTAGTAACTCCTCAAAGCATTCTTGCGAGGCAGGTCACTGGGCTAGCCTATTTGTGCACCTCCAAAGATTGTTCATATACATGTAGAGGGTATGTTAGATGACACCTCTCTCTCTCTCTGACACACACACACACGCCAGGATAGAGGATCAAATGTCCTTCACATGGCATGGCCAGGTAGAGAGTGTTTTGTTTTGTTTTAAATCATTAAGATCCTGTATATGATTAGCTTGAGATAATCCAGTTTAATTAGTGGAATTAGAGGAATTAGGAAGGATCCAGGTATGGTGACTATTGAAAGACCTTGAAAGAATTTATGTTTGGGGCCGGGCGCGGTGGCTCATGCCTGTAATCCCAGCACTTTGGGAGGCCAAGGCACGTGGATCACTTGAGGTCAGGAGTTCGAGACCAGCCTGGGCAACATGGTGAAACCCCATCTCTACAAAAAATACAAAAAAAAAAAAAAAAAAATTAGCCAGGTGTCGTGGCACATGCCTGTAATCCCAAGTAGTCAGGAGGCTGAGGCAGTAGACTCACTTGAACCCAGGAAGCATAGGTTGCAGTGAGTCAAGATCGCACCACTACACTCCAGCCTGGGTGACAGAATGAGACTCCATCTCAAAAAAAAAAAGAAAGAAAGAAAAAAAGAATTAGCATTTGAACTCCTATGACTGCTATGTAAAAAAGTAATCACTTTCTTCCCTTGCTGGCTGGCAGTGGTGGCCCCAACATCCACAAGGCTGGGAGAAAGTAACAAAGGAGAAAATCAAGAACCTGGCCCCAGTTCAAACTGGATAATAAGCCCTTGATTAATTAATAACTGCCTCTCTAAATATTATTTGATATTGAGAGAGAGACAGAGAGAGACTCACTTATCTACAAATGTGCCTTGTCTGTAGTGAGAGGTCAGCCAGGACAGGTAGGTCAGAGGGTGAAGTCCAAACTAAGGAATGCCAATGTATTAATTTTTTCAAGAGGGTACTTTATTGTTATTAACATATAAAAAGAAAATATGTTAAGTTAATACATGTCTAATCAAAAGTCTAAAAGTGTAGTGTGCTAACATACCAACCATGCTGGAACTCAGCTCTTATTAGTTACCTGTTCATGTGGGAGGTGGGTACATGTGAACATGCCTGATATAATGTCAGGGTGTGGGCATGCCTCCAAAAGTTCGAGGCTCTGGGCTCCAGGAAGTGGGTAATGCAGTCCTGGGCACTGGGGGAGGAGATTAAAAAAATGAGCCATTAGGGTCAGAAAGGAAAAGGGAGAGAAAATTCGGGAACAGGAAAGGTGTTTCATTTTAAGCACCTGGTGCTTAATCCAGGATTTTGTAACACATCCTCACTTTTTCTGGAGGTTCCTAGATTATATCCCCTAAAAATACCATAAGTTTCCTAAGTCCAGATGATGTAATAATCCATGTTCTCATGGAATTCCCTCTGCCATTAGCTGGTTGTTCTGTTGCTTTCTGGAGAATAAAGTGACTATGGAGATCTCGAAGGTGATGGACACTTAACCAAGGCCTGTTAATGAAAATATGAAGGGTATTTTGGAGATGACTGTTTGCTAGGAGTTTCCAGAGATGAACTGAATTGTCACATTATCTGTACTATTATTAGTCACTGACTTTATCCATTTTTTCCTTCCCTTGTTTAGCTAATTCTAGTACTTCCTGAGGGATGTTAGTTTTAAATTTACTACTGATGGCCAAGACTAAGCTTCAGGCCAAAAATCTTAGTTCTTGCAAGACTATAAAGCCAAGTCATCTTTTGGAATTATCCAAAGACGTATAACAGAGGACAGGAGAAAACAAATGTCACCCATGCATTTAAACACACAAATACACATTTATAATGGCCACCACACACTGAAAATTTACTAGATGAGTGACACTCCACTGTGCCCATTTAATAATGGGATGAATGAACAACTGAATAAACCAATTGCTGTATTTTGATTGCTAGCTCCTCTTTTTTCCTCACTCCTTGTTCCCATTGTCCTTTTAGCTTCTTTATGCTCTGTTTTAGCAAGCTCATCAAAGATTTAAATATCTGCTTTTTGTCAAAACATCTCAAATTTATATTATTTTCTGTGACCTTTCTCCTATGCCTATAAGGTATCTTTACCTATCTGATATGGGTTGGCTGTGTCCCCATGCAAATCTCATCTTGAATTGTAGCTCCCATAATTCCCATGTGTCATGGGAAGGACCCAGTGGGAGGTAATTGAATCATGGGGGTAGGTCTTTCCATGCTATTCTTGTGACAGTGAATAAGTCTCATGAGATCTGATGGTTTTATAAATGGGAGTTCCCCTACACAAGCTCTCTCTTGCCTGCTGCCATGTAAGATGTGACTGCTCCTCCTTTGCCTTCTGCCATGATTGTGAGGCCTCCTCAGCTAGGTGGAACTGTGAGTCCATTAACCCTTTTTCCTTTATAAATTACCCAGTCTCGGATATGTCTTCATTAGCAGCATGAGAACAGACTAATACACTGTGAACCCCAAAAATTTGAGCTAGGTCTCAGTTAATTTGGAAAGTTTATTTTGCCAAGGTTGAGGACATGCCCGTGACACGGCCTCAGGAAGTCCTGATGACATGTGCCCAAGGTGATCAGGGCACCGCTTGGTTTTATACATTTAGGGAGACATGAGACATCAATCAATATATGTAAGAAGTACATTGGTTCAGTCTGGAAAGGTGGGACAACTTGAAGCAAGGCAGGAAGACTCAAAGTGGGAGGGAACTGCCAGGTCACAGACAGGTGATCCATTCTTTTGAGTTTCTGATTAGCCTTTCCAAAGGAGGGAAATCAGATATGCATCTATCTCGGGAGCAGAGGAGTGACTGTGAATAGAATGGGAGGCAGGTTCGTCCTAAGCAGTTCTGGGCTTGAGTTTTCCTTAGTGATTTGGGGGGTCCAAGATGTCTTCCTTTCACCATACTATCCCAGCCATAACATGAAAGAGAACAGAGCAGAGGGAGAGAGAGAGAGAGAGAGAGAGAGAGCTAGTGTGAGCTCTGGCTGACCACTTACTGGCTCAGCCACCTGGGTAATTCGCTGCATCTTTTGGCCTCAGTTCTTTTTTCAGTTAGATTTCATTCTCTGGAACCACATGATGGGTTGCATTGTGTTTCCCAAGAAGAAATGCTGAAGTCCTAACCTCAGTACCTGTCAACATGACCTTATTTGGACACAGGATCTTTGCAGATGTAGCCAAGTTAAGATGAGGTATGCTGGAGTAGAGAGGGCCCTTAATTCAATATGACTGGTGCACTTACTAAAGGAGGAGAGATGCTGAGACACAGACACAGGAGGGGGCAGGCCATGGGAAGACAGAGATTGAAGTGCTGCAGCTACAAGTCAAGGAGCACCTAGGGTTATCGGCATCACCAGAAGCTAAAAGAGGCAAGGAAGGACCCTCCCCTGCAGGTTTCAGAGGGAGCGGGTCCTGCTGACACCTTTATCTCAGATTTCTAGTCTCCAGAACTGTGAGACAATAAACTTGTGTTGTTTCAAGCCACCCAGTTTGCAGTGCTTTGTTCCTGGCACTCCTAAGAAATGAAGACAGTGCTATGGGGGAGCAGTTGAAGACCCTGGGCTTTGAAATCAGATCTGGATTTGAATCAAGATTCAATCACATACCAGTTAATGATGATTTGGGCACATTTCTCACTGAGTCTCATTTCTTTCTTGAAACCTAAGTGGCCCATAAAAGGGAAATGATGAAACTAATCTTGTTAGAAGGACTATTGCATAATGAAATGAGACAAGGTGTGTATTAGTTAGGAATGTTTTTATTGAAAGGAGAAACTCAACATGACTCAGTAAAAATGGGTCTTTGGTGTAAGAATTGTGGGATGTCTCAATCCAACTTGGCCCTAGATTCTAACATTGGCAGATCTTTATTTTTCTTTCCTGCCCCCCTCTGAATATCTGAACACAAGCTTCTTCTTCCATTCCTCTCTCTCTCCCTTCCATTAGACCAGGTGCCTCTACTTTTTCCATTCTTCCAAACTTTGCCTCCTACAGCTTTAGCCGCCTGGAAGAAACTAATTTGAACCTCCCTCTTCAATATATACTGCTTGGGTGATGGGTGCACCAAAATCTCACAAATCACCACTAAAGAACTTACTCATGGCCGGCCGCAGTGGCTCACGCCTGTAATCCCAGCACTCTGGTAGGCTGAGGCGGGCAGATCACGAGGTCAGGAGATTAAGACAATCCTGGCCAACAGGGTGAAACCCCGTCTCTACTAAAATACAAAAAACTAGCCGGGCGTGGTGGTGCACACCTGTAGTCCCAGCTACTCAGGAGGCTGAGGCGGGGGAATTGCTTGAACCTGGGAGGAGGAGGTTGCAGTGAGCTGAGATGGCGCAACTGTGCTCCAGCTTGGCAACAGAGTGAGACTCCGTCTCAAAAAACAAATAAACAAACAAACAACAACAACAACAACAACAAAAACCGCCTGTTCCCCAAAAACCTATGGAAATAAAACAATTCTTTTAAGATGATAATTTGAACCTCCCTCAGCTTGCAAATCCAAAAGTCCAGTGGGAGTGGGAGAGACGTAATGGTCCACTTGAAGTCAGATGTCCCACCCTCACCCCAACCAGCTATGCCCAGAGAAGAGGGTTGTATATTCCCAAACGCATTGTGAAAATTACAGGAGACAATATATAAAAATTACTTTGGAGAACTGTGATGAGTGTAAAGTGTCGTTATTTCCTATTTTTTTTTATTGTTTTTTTTTTTATAGAGTCTTGCTGTTTCGCCCAGGCTGGAGTGCAATGGTGCCATCTCAGCTCACTGCAACCTCTGCCTCCCAGGTTCAAGCGATTCTCCCACCTCAGCCTCCCGAGCAGCTGGGATTACAGGCTATTTTCTATTTTGATTTGTTGCACCCTAATGAGGACTTTCCGTCTTTCTGCCTCCTCTACTCCCTTAACCCTGCCCTGGTGCCCTTCTTTCCACTCCACCCAAATCCTTCCCGGGCTTCAAGTCCTTCCTCGAATCTTTCCAATCCACAGCCACGGAAGTCTTTTCTATTTGCAAATTCCTATTACCCTTAGAGTTGATTTCTCTCACAGTTAAGTCCTTAATTGTCTTCTAATTGGTCCTTGGCCTAGATCCTAAGTCACCAGAGGGCAGGAAGCATGTCTTCTTGTGCTCTTAGAGCCCTGTGCTGCTTCACATATTTCTAGGCACGAGGAGGTGCCCATCTGCAGTGCTGGTCCTGTCCCACCACCCCCCTCCCCGCCCCGCTCCCAGGGTTCCTTGGAAGTTGTTGCCTGCAGGCTTCCCCCCCGACCCTACTGACCTGGAACTCCAGAGAGGCCCCAAGATAAACACAACAAAAGCCCTCAAATCCGCAAAATCTGCAAAAGACTTAGATTAGGGGTGTCCAGTCTTTTGGCTTTCCTGGGCCACTCTGGAAGAAGAAGAACTGTCTTGGGCCACATATAAAATACACTAACACTAACGACAGCTGATGAGCTTAAAAAAAAAATTGCAAAAAAATCTCATCGTGTTTTAAGAAAGTTTCTGAATTTGTGTTGGGCCGCGGGTTGAACAAACTTGATTTAGACAGTGTTACTGCTACTCAAGGTCTGCAGGGCTGTTTTCCTCACATCGCGCATGATGTAACCAGTTCACCTAATTGCAACCGATTTCAACTTCATGCTATTGGATATGTTTCCCTAAGGTACCAGATACCAGGAAGGTCCTACGCTTCCCTAAATCAGCTGCGGAGGTGCGTGCAGCCTATTTTCTACCTGCTTTCTGGTTTAGTCTTGCTCAGGAGCCTGGGCAGGCCAAGGTGGGTGCTCCCCTGGGCTGATCCTGACATTGGGCCACATGGGAGATGTGGTGGAGGAGCATTATTACTAGGAAGCAAATTAGAACCTTTATCATAAGGAGGCAAAGTCTTGCCTGGGAAGAAAAGAGCACATTGCCAAGTTAAGGTAAAGAGACCAGGACAAAGAAAAAAAAAGAAAGCTAAACATAAATTGCAAGATGTTCAGGCATGGTGAAACTAAAATAACTCTTTCTAGACTGTTCCATCAAAAAAATTCAAAATACGATACGTTCATTGAAGCTGAACTTTTGTTCTCTCCCTTCCACCCTTCTTCATTCCTTTCCTTCTTCCTTCCCTCTCTTCCTCTTTCTTTCTGCCCTTGTTTGCCACTTGACTAAGCAAGAACACAGCCACATATTCCAGCTTTCAGCTTATGGAGAGTGCTGGAAAACTGAATCACTCATTATTTAGAAGATTCATCTCAATGACCTCCCAATCCCTCCCAACTTGGAGGTTCTGTCAGTCTATAGGATGCCCTGGTGAAAGAGAAAGAACACAGGCTTTGAAGTCAGACCAGGTATGTCCCACTTCAGACCAGGTATGTCTGACTTCAAAGCTTGTGTTCTTTCCTTTCACCAAGGCATTCCATAGACACACAGAACCTCCGAGTTGGGAGGGATTGGGAAGTCATTGAGATGAAGCTTTTTTTTTTTTTTTTTTTTTTGAGATGGAGTCTCGCTCTGTCACCAGGCTGGAGTGCAGTGGTGTAATCTCGGCTCACTGCAAGCTCCGCCTCCCGGGTTCAACCAATTCTCCTGCCTCAGCCTCCACGCGCCACCACGCCCAGCCAATTTTTGTATTTTTAGTAGAGATGGGGTCTCACCATATTGGCCAGGATGGTCTCAATCTCTTGACCTTGTGATCTGCCTGCCTCAGCCTCCCAAAGTGCTGGGATTACAAGTGTGTGCCACCGCACCTGGCCGAGATGAAGCTTCTTAATAATGAGTGAATCCTAGTTCTCATATTTACTAGCCGTGTGACTTTGGGCAAAGTACTTAACCTCTCTGAGCCTAGGTTCCTCATCTGAAAGCCTGGCCAGTGCCAACAACCAAGTTGTTGACATGAGGGTTAAATGAGAAACTACTTATAACACATGGAGCTGGAATGGAGATGGAAGACTAGGTCCCAAAATCTGCTGCTGGGAAAGCAGAGGAGAGAAGATCAGGCTGCAGAGTGGGAGGTTTATGGGACTGGGTGGGTGAACAGAGGATTTGACATTGTTGCTTAGAAAAGCTACTTGGGGCTGGGCGCGGTGGCTCACGCTTGTAATCCCAGCACTTTGGGAGGCCGAGGTGGGCAGATCACCTGAGGTGGGGAGTTCGAGACCAGCCTGACCAACATGATGAAACCCCGTCTCTACTAAAAATACAAAATTAGCCGGGCACGGAGGCACATGCCTGTAATCCCAGCTACTTGGGAGGCTGAGGCAGGAGAATTGCTTGAACCCAGGAGGTGGAGGTTGCGGTGAGCCGAGATCGTGCCATTGTACTCCAGCCTGGGCAACAAGAGCGAAACTTCGTCTCAAAAAAACAAAAACAAACAAACAAAAAAAGCTACTTGGGCCAGCTTATTTCCCAGAGCCTGGCCTTGCCCTGTTCTCCCTGCCTTTTTGTGCAGCTGGATTCTTTTGAATAACCCGGGTCTACACCCGGGACTTCCACCACGTGTGCTGTACCTCTGAGGCTGCACACTCTCCCACCCAGTGATTTCCCATGGGTTTTCTGCCCCTAACTATCCTGGATCTACCCCAGCCCTATTTAGACCGTCTACCTGCTGGCCTTTTTTATTCACTTATTCATTCATTTCACAAAATGCTTTTCTGTCCATCTGCCCCACAAGCCTTTCAGCTTCTTGCCAGCTCCCCAACAGCCCCACCCTCAGGCTTATCCCTCCCTCCCTGGAGGCTGGCTGCATCAGAGGTTACCTTCACCCACTGCCAGGAGCAAATGCTGACACTCAGTCGATATTTGTTGACTAAATAAACACATAGAAAAAGACACCCCTTCTAGATCCCCAGCCCCCTTTCAGGCTGATGCAATCCAAATTCTCTGCACCATGATGAGTTCAGTGCTGGCAGCTTGGTGATGGCGCATAAGTAACTAGGTTTCCCAGCTCTCAGGCAGCCATTCCCAGCACCTCTGTGAGTTTCTGATTTTCAAGTATCCCTGGGGCTTACAAATGCTAATAGTGGCTCTCTTCATATTACTGTAATAATACTTAGCACTCATGTCCTGACATAAAATCAGTCCAAGTGCTCCCACACCCCCTGGTGAGGTAGGACCCTTATAGCACGCTGCTGTAACTGAGCAGCTGAGGGTGCTGGGGTGCAGCTAGGGCCACACTTGGCTTTGATCTGAAATACCAATTTCTTTTTTTAATTGCTCTTTTTTCTTGATACACGCATACGAAGTGTAATGATGAAATCTGGGTAATTGGAATATCCGTCACCTCAAACATTTATTATTTCTTTGTGTTGAGAACATTCCAAATCTTCTCCCTTCTAGCTATTTCGAAATATACAATAAATAATTGTTTAGTCACTCTACAGTGGTATTTTTATTTATTTATTTTTAATTTTATTTATGTATTTATTTATTTTGAGACAGAGTCTCACTCTGTCGCCCAGGCTGGAGTGCAGTGGCGCCATCTCAGCTCACTGAAACCTCCGCCCACTGGGTTCAAGTGATTCTCCTACCTCAGCCTCCCGAGTAGCAGGGACTACAGGCACGCACCACCACGCCCGGCTAATTTTTGTATTTTTAGCAGAGACGGGGTTCCTCCATCTTGGCCAGGTTGGTCTTGAACTCCTGACCTCATGATCCACCCGCCTCAGCCTCCCAAAGTGCTGGGATTACAGGCATGAGCCACGGCACCCGGCCTTTCTTTACGGTGCTATTGAACACTAGATCTTATTCCTTCTATCTAACAGAATGTTTGTACCAATTAACCAACTCTTCTTTTTTCATTTTATTTAATTAATTAATTTATTTATTTATTTTGAGATGGAGCCTCACTGTGTCACCCAGGCTGGAGTGCAGTGGCGTGATCTCTGCTCACTGCAACTTCCACCTTCCAGGTTCAAGCAATTCTCCTGCCTCAGCCTCCTAAGTAGCTGGGACTACAAGTGCACATCACCATGCCTGTCTAATTTTTGTATTTTTGGTAGAGACGGGGCTTCACCGTGTTGGTCAGGCTGGTCTCGAACTCCTGACCTCAAGTGATCCACACGCCTTGGTCTCCCAAAGTGCTGGGATTACAGACGCGAGCCACCACGCCCAGCCTTTTTTCATTTTAAAATATACAATTGGCTAGACATGGTGGCGCATGCCTGTAATCCCAGCACTTTGGGAGGCCGAGGTGGGTGGATCACCTGAGATCGGGAGTTCAAGACCAGCCTGGCCAACATGATGAAACTCCATCTCTATTAAAAATACAAAAAATTAGCCGAGCGTGGTGGCAGACGCCTGTAATCCCAGCTGCTCAAGAGGCTGAGGCAGGAGAATTGCTTGAATCCGGGAAGCGGAGGTTTCAGTGTGCTGAGATCGCGCCAGTGCACTCCAGCCTGGGCAACAAGAGTGAAACTCCATCTCGGGGGAAAAAAATGTACAATTAAGTTATTATTGACTATAGTCACCCTGTTCATGCTATCAAATAGTAGGTTGTAGGTATTACTCTTTCTATCTTTTTGTACCCATTAACCTTCCTCACCTCCCTCCAGTCCCCAACCAGCCCTTCTTGCTTTTTGTTTGTTTGTTTGTTTGAGACTGAGTCTCGCTCTATCGCCCAAGCTGGAGTGCAGTGGTGCCATCTCAATGCACTGCGACCTCTGCCTCCAAGGTTCAAGTGATTCTCTTGCCTCAGCCTCCTGAGAAGCTGCGATTACAGGTGCCCACCACCACGCCTGGTTAATTTTTGTATTTTTGGTAGAGGTGGTGATTCACCATGTTGGCCAGGCTGGTCTCGAACTCCTGACCTCAAGGGATCCACCTGCCTCGGCCTTCCAAAGTGCTGGGATTCCAGGTGTGAGCCACCGTGCCCGGCCTAACCAACCCTTCTTAATACCACCCTCCCCACTATGCTTCCCAGCCTCAGATAACCACCATTCTACTCTCTACCTCCAAGAGATCAAAATTTTTTGCTCCCATATGTGAGCGAGAGCATGTATTATTTGTCTTTCTAAGCCTGGTCTATTTTTCTTAATGTCCTCCAGCTCCATCCACGTTACTGCAAATAACAGGATTTCATTCCGTTTTATGTCTAAATAATATTCCATGGTGTATGTATACTACATTTCCTTTATTCATCCTTTGAGGGACACTTAAGTCGATTCTATATTTTGGTTATTGTGCATAGTACCTCAATAAACATGGAAATGCAGGTATCTCTTCGATATATTGATTTCCTTTCTTTTAAATATATTCCCAGCAACGCGATTGCTGGATCATATGGTAGTTCTATTTTTAGGTTTTTGAGGAACCTCCAAACTGTTTACAGTATATGAGGGTTCCCGTTTCTCCTTATCTTTGCCAGCATTTGTTAGTTTTCTCTTTTTGATAATAGCCATTCTCACTGAAGCTGAGATGGTGCCTTGTGAAAGACCAATTTCAAATTACTATATTCTCAGATATATCTTCATCTAACTCCACAGCGGCCCCCTGCTCTGCAGTATTTGCTGTCTCCTCAGTATTCAAATGGACAGTCCCTCCCTCAGACCCCACCCAACGGGAGATCTGGGCTGACTGTCCAGAGGGCAGTGCTTCCCCTTCCTTCCCAGGGCCAAAAACCAAACAAAACCCTGGTAGACATGTGATAGAATAATCATAAATACATAAAATTCGCCATGTAAATTGTGAAACATAAAGTTTCAGTTCCACAGACTGTGAAAATAGCAAAGTTTCCAACAAGGTCGAAAAAGTTAATAAGCACTGGGAGAGATGAACAGAATACCCCAGTGTCCCAGGTGAGAAGAAACCCTGGGCAGGGATGGATCTGACTCATCTGGAGCAGCCCAGAGCCCCCGCAAAGCCGGCCACCCCAACACCTCGCATGGCCTGGAAGAAAATGAGAAACTTCATGTGCCCCAAAGCACCCCCTCAGAGTGCTCCCCTCCCTACCAAGTGGTTAAAGAAAAAAAAAATCACTAAAATGTACATGTATCATTAAATGCACGTAAAATGCACCTATATAAGAAGGGGAGGCTGGGTGCGGTGGCTCACACCTGTTGTCTCAGCACTTTGGGAGGCCGAGGCAGGCAGATCATCTGAGGTCAGGAGTTTGAGACCAGCCTGACCAACATGGTGAAACTCCGTCTCTACTAAAAATACAAAAAAAACTTAGCTGGGTGTGGTGGCGTGTGCCTGTTATCCCAGCTACTCGGGAGGCTGAGGCAGGAGAATCGCTTGAACCTGGGAAGCAGAGATTGCAATGAGCCTAGGTCATGCCACTGCACTCCAGCCTCGGTGACAAAGCAAGACTCCATCTCCAAAAAAAAAGGAGGATTCCATGAGTCTCAAGAAATGCAACTAGGGGCCGGGCGCGTTGGCTCACGCCTGTAATCCCAGCACTTTGGGAGGCCGAGGTGGGTGGATCACGAGGTCAGGAGATTGAGACCATCCTGGCTAACACGGTGAAACTCCATCTCTACTAAAAATACAAAAAAAAAAAAAAAAAAAAAAAATTAGCTGGGCGTGGTGGCGGGTGCCTGTAGTCCCAGCTACTTGGGAGGCTGAGGCAGGAGAATGGCGCGAACCGGGGAGGCGGAGCTTGCAGTGAGCCGAGATCGCGCCACTGCACTCCAGCCTGGGTGACAGAGTGAGACTCCGTATCAAAAAAAAAAAAAAAAAAGAAATGCAACTAGTCCTTCTTTCAGCTGCACAAATGGTTCCTTGCTCTCTTTCCATGTTTCTCAAACTGGAATACATGTTCAAAGAGGCAGATCCTGAAAGGGATGGGGGCAGAGGAGGGGCGATGGGGATCTAAAAGTATTCCCAGCCATGGGCAAACTTAGCACATTTCCTGGAGCTTTAGAGTTACTTGTTGGTTAGCTTCTCCATTTTTTTAAAAAACAACATTTTTATATGAAAACAAATTGGTCTAGTATGGAATGAAATGCAAACTTTCCATGAGCTTTTAAAATCTAACACCAGTTTTCAAAGAAATCTCTCACCTCTGGCCAGAGAGGTGTATTTATGTCTTCTGGTCTCAGGGTTCCTAGGTGGAAGTTGGAAGACCACTGAATTTGTTTTCATCTCAGAAGATGCAGAGTCTCATCTTGCTGGAATGAGGTTCCCTAGGTGCTGGGGGGTGGGTCGGGGGGTACAAATCAGGGTCAAGCTGAGGATGGCCCAGTGGCAACCCAGAGTTCCCCACTGAGAAGGTGGGCCTCCTCCATGTGGCCTGTGGGTCTTAGCTCTTGGGCTACAGGGAGCAGACCCATGAAAGGCTGGGTGTTGAGCTCCTAGATAGAGGTGGAGGAGAGATGGAGACAGGAGAGAGGGAGGGTAGCACTGGAGGGGACAGTACAGACAGGGAGCCCTCAGTGACCTCAACAAGAAATCTGTGAACAGTTCTGCTCAAACCCAACCCAGGCATGCTTCAGAATCACAGAGTGTAGGCACTGAAGGGAACTAGAAATATTCTAGTGCAAATCCCTCATTTTACACTTGGGAAAACTGAGGTTCAAAGCATTCGGCTGACTTGCAGGGGGTCACAAACCTGATTAGTGCCAGAGTTTTATTTTTAATATTAACAAGATTAGCAGGATTCTTTTTTGTTGTTGTTGTTGTTGTTGTTTGAGACAGAGTCTTGCTCTGTTGCCCAGGCTTGAGTGCAGTGGCACCATCTCGTCTCACTGCAATCTCCGCCTCCTGGGTTCAAGTGATTCCCCTGCCTCAGCCTCCAGAGTAGCTGGGACTACAGGAGTATGCCACCACACCCAGCTAATTTTTGTATTTTTAGTAGAGATGGGGTTTCACCATGTTGGCAAGACTGGTCTTGAACTCCTGACCTCGGGTGATCCACCTGCCTTGGCCTCCCAAAGTGCTGGGATTACAGGCGTGAGCCACCGGAACCCGGCCAAGATTATCAGGATTCTAAAATCAACTTGCAATGTATACCAGTCTGACAGTTGAGTCGGAAAACATTATCCTGCTGAAATAAAACACATATGAAAAGATAATTGCAAAAAGGAACAAAAGTAGTTTAAAAGCAAAATTATTAAAACCACAGTAAGAAAAAACAAGGGTTGCTAATCAGATCGGCATTTTCACCCAACGAGCAACTGAGTTTGTTGTCCCCAGATTAGTTTGTAGGGTTCAAAGCTATTGGATGTAGTGTGAGCTCTAAGTGTTTTTTCACCAAGCAGGATTTAGGACTCTTGGCATTGTCTCTGAAAACATTTTCATGCCATTTTATGCAAAGACAAGACAAAAATACTTTATGCCACTTGACTTTGCAGTGCCTGACTTATTTACCTAGAAGCTAGAAACTTCACCTCATTACAAAGATGCGAGTCAGAGCTACAAAATGCAAAACCAGTGTGAGGAACAAGGGACTCTGGAGAGGCAGCTTTAGCAGTTGGGCAGGGCCTCTTGCAGGAGGTCACCCTGAAGATTTTCCATGGTGTTTTTATGGTAAGGAGGACTGGGAATTGTTGCTCCATAAATACATGTGCTGTGTTCTAACAAAAACCAGCTTTGCAGTGGTTCTAAGGTTGCCTCTGTCTCTGTCAAAAATCCTCAAATGGCAAAAACTAGGTGCTCAGTTTGACTGAACCATGAGAAAAACAAAAGTTCCCATTCGGAAACTGCCTGCTAATTATTCCGGGGACATTCTTCCTGTCAATCTTTTATTAATTATGCAGGGGAAGTGATTCTGTAAAGCAACACACAGTGAAATGATTCATCTGACACAACTTCCTTCATTTTGCATCCAATTGAAACAGTTCCAGAAGCCTCAACTAGCAATAAAGTTGGGAGAAAACTAAACTGAATGCCCTTCGAAAACACAGCCATGTTCTGAGTTGCATTCCACAGCAGAAGCATGGGCTTAGGCAAAAACAATAGGTAAGGACGATGTACCTTCCATTTCCCCAGGTGTTTATAATGAATAATGGATTCAATGAATAAATTCCAATAAATGACTGAATACATTTTCATAACTAATGACTCAAGTGATGAGTAAGAACACTGCAGAGTCTCAAGTATATATTTAAAACACTATAAATTCTAAAAGTTTAAATTATACATTTAAAAATATTATATAGAAAACTTTAAAAATAAAATTTACTATAATGTTATCACACAATTATACAATTATTATCAATTCATGTTATCTTACTAGAATCTATACTTACACTTATGTTATCTTACTATTTCTTTTTCTTTTCTTTTTCTTTTTTTTTTTTTTTGAGCTGCTGTCTTGCTCTGTCGCCTGGGCTAGAGTTCAGTGGTGCAATCTCTGCTCACTGCAACCTCTGCCTCCTGTGTTCCAGCGACTCTCCTGCCTCAGCTTCCCGAGTAACTGGGATTACAAGTGCCCACCACTACGACCAACTAATTTTTGTATTTTTAGTAGAGCCAAGGTTTCAACATGTTGGCCAGGCTGGTCTCAAACTCCTGACCTTAAGTGATCTGCCGGCCTTGAACTCCCAAAGTGCTGGGTTTACAGGCATGAGCCACCGCACCCAGCTTTCTTTTTATCTTTAAAAAATTGTTTATTTTTATAAAAAATATATATATGTAAAGTATACAATGTGATGTTTTTGTTTCTGTTTTTGAGACAGAGTCTTGCTCTGTTGCCCAGGCTGGCGTGCAGTGGCGCGATCTCGGCTCACTGCAACCTCTGCCTCCTGGGTTCCAGTGATTCTCCGGCCTCAGCCTCCTGAGTAGCTGGGATTACAGGCGCACACCACCACTCCCAGCTAATTTTTGTATTTTTAGTAGAGACGGGGTTTTACCATGTTTGGTCAGGCTGGTCTCGAACTCCTGATGTGATCCACCCACCTCGGCCTCCCAGAGTGCTGGGATTATAGGCGTGAGCCATCGCACCTGGCCGCAATGTGATGTTTTAATACACATGTACATTGAGGACTGTTTACTACAGCCAGCCTAATACTTTTCACCTTGTCTGTCTCACTTTCTTTCCTTAAAGGTACATATACACTTATATGCACTTATATGCACCTGTATGCACCTATACACTTCTCTTTTTCTGATTTACGTCAGATGAATGACTGTGAAGTACAGATCAAGGGTAGCAAAAGTATTCCTTTAAATGCACAGACTGAATTCAAGGAAAGGACGTGCTTAGGAAGCTGTGCCTACACATGACAAAACTGAAAATATACTACCCCTTAACCACAGACAGTTGCTGAGTGCACTGAGTTTCAGGAGCCTTTAAAAAAGATTTCATCAGTCATTCAAAGGCATGGATTTTAAATGCAATTACTGTGTATAATTAGCCGTTTCATCTTCAGTGTCAGTGAATTTGGAATTTAATCTCTGATTGCACAAAATAGAATACTAAGTAGCTTACTCAATAGAAGGGCTGGTTTCGTTGTTTGTTGGTGGCCGGATAATGTGGCCAAATCCCTTACAGCAGCCATAGGACAAAGGTTGAAGAGAAATGAATGGAGACAAGGCACTGGCTCTTATTAGATTTGTAGGTGTCTTTAAAGACACAGTTCACAAGTCATCTCCGCCCTGGAAAAGTCTGTCCTCCCCTTGCCCATGCCGGTGGAGCTGATTACCCCCACCTCACATATATTATTTAACACAGGCTGCACCACAACAATCCAATTGTCTCCATGTCTACTTTCCTTACAAGATTATGAGTTCCTTGAGGACAGGGACCATTATACTTTGTGTTTTCACACAGAGCATAGTGCCTGGCCCACCACAGCATTCAATAGATAAATGAATGAGTCAATGAATGAGCCACCAATTAAAATCAACTAGAGGCCAGATTTACAAAAATAAGTAGTTTATAAATAGTTGTTCTCTACATCCCTAAAGAAAAAAATGAACTATCTGGGCTGGGCGCAGTGGCTCACGACTGTAATCCCAGCACTTTGGGAGGCCGAGGCAGGCAGATCATGAGGTCAGAAGATCGAGACCATCCTGGCCAACATGGTGAAACCCTGTCTCTACTAAAAATACAAAAATTAGCTGGGCATGGTGGCGTGTGCCTGTAATCCCAGCTACTCCAGAGGCTGAGGCAGGAGAATCGCTTGAACCAGGGAGCTGGAAGTTGCAGTGGGCCGAGATTGTGCCACTGCGCTCCAGCCTGGTGACAGAGAGAGACTCCATCTCAAAAAAAAAAAAAAAAAGGAAAAGGAAAAAAAGAAAGAAAAAATGAACTATCTAAATTATGTTAGCTTCTCAGTCCTCTTCTAAGGACTCAATTCTTAGCCGCAGTCCCCGCCTTCGAGTCACCAATAAGTGATTTGATAACAACACTTTAAAATGTATGAATAAAAATAGGCCATCAAGTTCAAGTGATGCTTCATGGATTGACCTTAATTCTGGTTTTGGTCTATGACCTATCTATAAAATTTATTTTTAGCTATTCCTGGAATATAAATTTCCTAAAGACAAGAACTGTGTCTGTGCCATTCACTGCCATATCCTCAGCTCCCTGAACAGTACCTGAACTACAGAAGGTGCTCAATAAATACGTCTGGAGTGAATTCATGTGTGTGGCAGTCACTGGGATGGAAGTTTGCTATTAAAAAATTATGAGCTACTTTCTTGTCTCTTGGGAAAATGTTCAATAAATCAACCATGAAAAGAACATACATATCACAGGCATAAAAAGATTGATGGTTTTATTGTAATGATTTTTATCCTCCAAAGAATAAAAGAAACCCCCAAAACCTGTATGGAACTCACAGCAAGAAAATTTTCCCTCAAAATATGTCCCAAGTATTCCCAAATAAAGTCTTTCTCTTGGCACCAGAGGAAACGCAGAGATGAGCATTGTGGCAGATCCCTAGCTCGCTCTGGGCGTCAGCTGGCCAAATCTAAAATTGGTTTGTTGAGTCAGAGGCAGGAGAGGAAAGGTTGCCCCCGATAGTAGAGAAATTGGGTTAGCAGCAGAAATGGCACCTCCCAGCCGCCTCCCAGCTGAACTAAATGTATGCTACTGCATGCCGACTGGACGTGTGTCACGCAGTTGAGATATGTGATTCCACATCCCTGCAGCCACCGCAGGAGTGAGGAGAATGGAAAGACAGAAAGACCCCACTGTGGTTTCTAAAGACTAGGATTTCCATAGGTGACATGAGAGATTTGTAATTCCCACATGAAGCTATTTGCCAAATGACTCATTCCAAAGCCTGAGAGAGAAAGGTTGGTTCCCAAATCAGCACGCTGTTTTCACGATGGCAACAGAAACACTGGGAAACATGAAGGAGGATGTCCCAGTCTTTCTTGTGTCCAGGCCCTCAGCCCCAGACCCTTGAGGGAAGCCAAAGCTCTGGTTAGTGAACTGGTGTATGGGATCCTCAGTGAGGGCCAGGGAGGCTGTGCAACCACCCCATTGAAGAATCCCAGGGAGCTAGAACAAGTGTAGTGTCACAGTAGGTAGCTAGTCAAGTGTGACAGGGCAGGCGAGGGCCCCACAGACATACACCAGGAGTGCAGCGCGACCATCAGGTGATGGGCAGGTGGCTGTTAACCATTTCTCTAAAGTAATAATTAGTCACAGCTCGTGCCAGGGAAAGGCTGTCTCCTAATAGATAGCAAATGCCTGAAACTGATCACCAGCTTCCCAGCAAGATCCCGGAAGTATGCCCACGCATAAAACCCAAAGTCAAGAGGCAAGCTGAGCACTTGATTTCTCAACTCACCTGCTTGGCCTTCTTCCGAGTTGTGCTTTTTGTTTTTTTTGAGATAGAGTCTCACTCTGTCGCCAAGGATGGAGTGCAGTGGTGCCATCTCGGCTCCCTGCAACCTCCGCCTCCCAGGTTCAAGCGATTCTCCTGCCTCAGCCTCCCAAGCACCACAGGTGCCCCCCGCCACACTTGGCTAATATTTGTATTTTTAGTAGAGACGGGGTTTCTCCATGTTGACCAGGCTGATCTCAAACTCCTGATCTCAGGTGATCCGCCCACCTAGCCTCCCAAAGTGCCAGGATTACAGGCGCGAGCCACCCCGCCCAGCCCCTTCTTTTCTTTCCTTTCTTTCCTTTCCTTACTCTTCTAAAGCTTTTTAATAAACTTTCCCTCCTGCTCTGAAACTTGCCTCGGCCTCTCCTTCTACTTCATGTTCCTCAGTCGAATTCTTTCTTCTGAGAAGGCAAGAACTGAAGTTGCTGCAAACCCGTAGGGATTCGCCACAGGTACCTTGCAATAACTCGGGTACCTGCCACCAGTAACAGCAGCACAGACCTAGCACTTGCCAGTGCGTATACCTCATGCCCATTGTCACTCACCGTGTGTGTGCTTGTGTGTAGGTAGGTGTGTGAGTGTACTTGTGCATGCATGCACGTGTGTGCATGTGTCTATGTATGTGTATGGGTGCGTCTGTATGTGTGTGTGCACACATGTTTTTAAGCACGTGTCTATGCATGTGTATGAGTGTGCTTGTACGTGTGTGTGCACACATGCATATATGTGAGCACCTGTGTGTGTAAGCCTGTGTATGTTTGGCAGTGTAACATGTGGTGAGGGAGGAAGATTTCGAGGGAGGAGAGTTGAGGCCTAATTCCCAATGGTTATTTGCTCTTCAGTCTGAGACAAGTCCCTGAGCCTGAGGATTTGTTTTTCATCTATAAAAATGTGATGGTAAGAAACACTACACTGGCTACCCTGCAGAGATCATTAAAGCCCTGCCTAAATGGCAATGTGCTGTGAATATGCTAACCATTATTAATTTTGTGCTTCTTTTATCTCTTTTGCCACAGCTACCTCCGATCGTTACACTGCATGTTAGAACCAAGTGCCCAGAGCTAGGGTTGTAGGCCATTAAAAATAGACTTGTGGGCTCCCTGGCAAGGGTGGGCTGGCTCTAACCCTTACATGGGATTGAGGTTGCTATGCAGCTTTGTCAGGGGCTAGGTAGTTTGTGTTGTTTCCACCAAGCTGTCCGCCATGTCTGCAGCTTCCCTTGTTGTTCACCAAGCTGGTATATTGATTGCTCATGCCTTCCCACCTGATCACTGAAAAGATGTGTATTTATAAACTGCATTAGGAACTCTCTCCAAAAGCTGTTCTGTAAGTGATAACAATTGCAGTGACTAAGGTGTACTAATCACTATTGTGCCAGGCACTTTGCCAAACACACTATAGAATTTATCTCATTTAATCCTTATGACATTCCTTAAAATAAATAATATTATCTCCATTTTATAGATGAGGAAACCGAGGCTTAGAGAGGATAAATGCTTGCCCAACATCACATAGCAACCAAGCGAAACTCAAGGGGTCTAACCCAGAGATTTTGCTCTGAACCATAGTTGCCCAGCTCAGCCAGTCATTCAGTATCTCCGCCCACGGGGCACCCATGGAGTTTGGGAGAAGAGAAAAGTGAGGAGACCATACTCAGGATGTGTAGGCTGTATGTTAGGCTCAAAGGCTCCTTCCCACCTCTTTGCATGTGCCTATACTATTTTTCCCTCCTGGGTCCCACGGAAAAGAGAGTAATTCTAGTTAAATGCTGTCCCCAGGACAGTCCAGGTTCTCTTTTGGCCTGCCCCTTGCTGCCTCTCCATTCCTGCCACGGGATGCATGCCACCTTAGGAACAGCATGCCTCAGCTAGGTGGAGTCTAAGTGGAGTAGAGAGAAAAGAGCTCTCTTGTGGGCACTCAGCTAAGGGGAAAAAATTGAGCTGTGCTCAGGCGACTCCCCTAGAAGTGCACCCCATGATTACTGCTCACCCTCATGCTGCACGCAGCTTGCTGGTCCTAGAGCTTTTCGCTCCACTGGACAGGGCAATGGGGCCCACAGTCTGCCCAGCCCTGCCCTACCCCTGGACACTCATGGGCTGCTGTACTGAACAGGGCAAGGGCCAGTGCAGGGACATGGGTTCTGGCCCCAGGTCTGATGCCAACTTGGCCGCACCTGTGAAGTCATTGGACTTCTCTGGACTTCAGATTTTTCTTTTTCTTTTTCTTTTCTTTTCTTTTTCTTTCTTTCTTTCTTTCTTTTTTTTTTTTTTTTTGAGGCAGAGTCTCACTCTGTCACCTAGGCTGGAGTGCAATGGCACTGTGTTGGCTCACTATAACCTCTGTCTTTTGGGTTCAAGCAGTTCTCCTGCCTCAGCCTCCCGAGTAGCTGGGATTACAGGCATGCACCACCACGCCTGGCTAATTTTTATATTTTTAGTAGAGATGGGGTTTCATCATGTTGGCCAGGCTGGTCTCGAACTCCTGACCTCAGGTGATCTGCCCACCTTGGCCTCCCAAAGTGCTGGGATTACAGGCGTTTGCCATCGGGCCTGGTCCAGATTTTTATTTTTCAAGTGAAATGAGAAGCTTAGGTTTCACTTTAAACGTTTTTTCAACTCTGAAACCCAGCAATTCTGAATCTCTCTACTTCTGGGCAACTCTGTTTCCATTCTTCCGGGGTTCATGGGAGAGAACCTTCTTCAGAGAGGCTGATGCAAGAGCTCCAGGGGAAGGGCACTGGGGGCACATGAATTGTGGAACAGAAATAGCGATGGTTACAGCAGCTGGCAGAGTGAGGAAGCAGCAGTCTTGGGAGTCCCAGCCCGAAGGCAGATTTGCTGGCCACAAAAGCACCAAAGGACAAGACTCCACCAACGGTGCCCCTTGGATGGTGGAGTCCAGCTCTCAAGCTCACTCGGGACAGTGGCTCTTTTCTCAGTCACTCATGATGGTCACTAGGGATTAAGTGCATTTAATAACACCCCCACTCCGCATTTAATAACCCCCCAAAACCCAAATGACTCATCTGCACATTGAAGCTGCTTAAACCATTGACTGTGATTAACTGCTGTAGCAACTGCATAACAGTCTGGAGGGGTGTGCACAGGGAAAACACCTCAACTACCACGCATTACGTGTTCTTGCTGAGAGAGAAGGAAGGAACTTGAGTTCGAGGCTCCCTTTGCTCCTTGCAGATGGTACTTTTCAATGTAAAATATGCCAAGATGAACATGGAGCTCAAGCTACTGGGACAGTGAATAAAGATGCCGGGAAAAGGAGGAAAGAGATTTCACATGGGCAACGGTTGACAAGTCTTTCTTGTTGGTGGCTTGCAGTGAGCAGTGGACAGGCATTCTCAGATCAGGTCAGAGAGCAAGTCATAAATGGGGGCAAATTCCAGTCGGGTCTTTCAACCGACCGTTTTGTTCAATGAATGTCACACTGTAACAGGATAATTGGAGGGTTTGGGTAAGCTGGTGAGGGAATAAGGGCTTTTCCTAAGAATGATAAAAGCAGAGAGGCAGCTCTCAGCTCTAAGCTGGCTGCCCTGTTTCTGCAAAAATAGGTCCTTTAACATGGAGAAGCAGAAATCTAAACCTTCTTAAATCCCCTCAAATGTTTTGAATAGAACAAACACCTATTTCATGAAAGAAATACATTTTCAAAGATCATAGCAACAGGACACATGAGCTGCTTGGTCACCTAAGTGTTTTTGGAAAAGGAAAAGAGCTATTCAGCATTAAAGATTCAGGAATGTCTGTTGACATATTAAGGAAACAACCTCAGGGGACAGCTGACAAGGCTCCAAGAAGCATCACCAAGGGAACAGTGACGCAAACGCGTTCCGTTTTTACAGGCTGGCAGGCTGCCAGTTTCCCTCGCCTGACGGCTGATGTAATGCTAATCCCTATCTGGGTTAGCGTTGCTTAGATATCAACTCAAGCAGCTCAGTCAGTTGCAATCAATAGCAGAATCCTTTTATAGAAGATAGTAAAGGGAAAAAATACGTGTGTGCGTGTGTGTGTGTGTGTGTATATATATATATATATATACAGAGAGAGAGAGAGAGAAAACCCCAGATTCTGGTGTGCTGCAAACCTATACATTGTACAAAAAAAAAACATTATGCACTCAGGTGTCTCCATGTGGAGTATAGCCAGTTGTCTAGGAAAGATATTGCTATTTCATAAGACCAGTTCTTTTTTTAAAGCATAACTAAAGAATATGCCTAATTCCCAGCTGAGCTAAATAATGATGGAAGAAAACAGAAGACATTAGGTGGGAATGTGAAAATAATGATCTTTTTCATTATTGAATAAATGGGCTGATTCCTTTTAAACCTATGCGTAAAATATCACTTTTTAAAAACTTCTTTCTTCAAGACCGCTGCTTTTCAGTTATTTTAGAATAAATAATAAGAATAATAATTACACAAATTTTAATCAGTCATGGATTGAATGCTTATGTTAAGTGTCTCCTGTAATGTGTTGGCGGGGCCACTTTTCATTTTTTCTCTCAGGCATAGCAATTTTAACTGTCCAAGAGCAATAAAGAACTCATTTTAAAAACTCAATTCAATTATGCATATTCTTACTTATTTACAAGATTATACCTAGATGGAAGGAATCTATGTTGTCCTAGACAAAAGACCAATAGCAAATACATCCTTGGTTCCAAAGCCTTCAAAGTAGAAAATATTCAAACGTTCCCCTTGCAACCCGCCAAAAAAAGGTGGTATGGGGGTGGAATGAGCACCAACAAAGATAACCAAGCTATTTTTAATAATAATAAAATGAGCATAACTATGATAACATAGGGCAATAGACTTGTCAATCAAGCCCACAAAGATGGCAGTTACAGGGTAGAAATGACACACTATTAATATTTTATATGTTTATTGCGCTTTTCTTTTAAGGTAGGTTTTATTTTGCTTTCAGCCTATGAGAAGTTTACAGATAAGCTTTATAAACCTTGTAAATTACATGAAAAGCTGATGGGTATGTACATATTTTTCTGGGAGAAGGGCTCATAGATATCATTAGATTCTCAAAGGGATCCAGGGCCCCCCACCCCAAGGTTAAAACTGGTGAATTCTAAGGAGTTAAAAATCCTTTAGAAATTTGATTTCAGTTATCCCCCACCTCCCAGTAAGATAATTTATTTACAGGTAGAGAAAGTGGGAAATTGAGAGGCCAAGTTGCTCGCCCAAGTTCAAGGAAGCAGGCCATCTATGATTATCTAGGCCGCTAGATGAGAAGGCCTCCTTGCTTAAGTTTCTATGGCATGCCCATTAGTCAGGAACATCCCATTGGAGCAGAGCTCATAAGGGAAGGGTCAGGGAAAACTTAGGCTGCCTGCTGATTAGTTCAATTTCAACTCAAGGGACACACCTCGATTTCTAGCATCCCTCATACCCACCCAGCCTCTCTTCCCCTCCCCACATTCCTGCTGCCCAAAGTCTCCCTCTGATCAGGCCAAGGCTAAACACAACACTCAACTGTAGTATTTTGAAATTGTAATAGTCTCCCATGAAAATGTAGCTTTAGTATCACCTTTCTTTGATAAGGCAATGTTTGCTTCAGCATCTTGAAACACTTCCTGTTGGGCAGAAAGGATACAGAACAGGAAACAAGGGTGCAAGAAAATGAAGGAATTTCCCATTCTGTAGAAATTAAGATGCAAATTCAGTTCTCCAGACTCATAGCCCTGTCCATTCTATGTTACCTTTCAGCAGCTTGGCCTGGTGAATAGAGTCGTATATTCTTTGAGTCCAGCTCCTCCTGCCTGGGGCAGAAGCTAGGAATGGATGGCACAGGGAAGTCAATTCCAGTTTTAAGTAAGGAGCTGAGAAATAGCTGGGCTTGAAGGCATGAGGATGAGAATTTCTTCCCTTTTTTGAAGCAATAATATTTAATGCCATTTTTATGGTTATAAAATAATATTTGTTCATTGTAGAAAATTCAGGGGGAAAAACTAAAAAGAAGAGGAAGCCAAAAATACCTGAAATCCCATCTCTCCTAGATATCACCTAAGTAAACAAATAACTTGGTTATTAGGACTGGACCTGCCTTTTTTTGTGTCCCCGAAGAAGTCACAAGTGCTTGGTTTCTTTGTGAGGAAGGTACAAATAATTAAATCTTTTTTTTTGAGATGGAGTCTCACTGTCTCCCAGGCTGGAGTGCAGTGGTGCGATCTTGGCTCACTGCAACGTTGCCTCCCCGGTTCAAGCGATTCTCTTGTCTCAGCCTCCCAAGTAGCTGGGACTACAGGCACGTGCCACCATGCCCATCTAATTTTTGCATTTTTAGTAGAGATGGGGTTTCACCCTATTGGCCAGGCTGGTCTGGAACTCCTCACCCCAAGTGATCCGCCCACCTCAGCCTCCCAAAGTGCTGGGATTACAGGTGTGAGCCACCATGCCCGGCCATGATTACATTTTTCTTGTCTGCTTTACAGGGTTGTTCTATGACTCAAATAAGATTAAGGTTTTGGAAATGATTTGTAAATCTCACAGATCTATATTGCAGAATTAAAGGATTCACACCATTATCCTTAAAGGTTACTTGCCCCTATCGTATCCATAGCTACTAAAACCATCACCTTAAAAACACGATTTCCCACGCTCACTCCCTGCTTCAGAAGTGACCATGGACCTCGATGGCACAAGATTTAAATCAGAGCATCCCTGGTCTGACTTCTAGGAGCTTTCTCAATGCCGAACTTGATCTTGTCTTTGTTGCTGCAAACCATGTTTCTCATTGACCTTTGATGCAAACTCTACCCCATCAAAGTAAATCTTCACATCATTGGCACATATACTGTATGTTTTATATTCTGGAGCTTTCTATATGCTTTCCCTCATATACGACATTCCAGCCCACCTAAAAATGCAGATCACTTTTAATGCTTCATTTAATATCATTTCCATCAAACAGCTGCATGCTGGGAAAAATTCAGAGCTAGTTTTATACATGATAATTACATGACATGTCACTTAAATTTACACTCATCTTCTGATTTTTCTTTTGCAAACTTTTGTCTTCATTCTCTAACTCTTTTTCTAAAATGGTTAAAAATAGATTTTGGAAAACATTGGACATGAATGTCATTTGTTGTGTATGAATTTGCTAAGAAATAGGGTGTACCACAGCTGTTATTTTTTCCACATAGCCTACTCAATCTGTCATGCATTTACTGTGTTTTATAAATATGTGACATATTTGGAAATATATTGTTCACATATCTTGCATGTTTTCTATTCAAGGCATGCTAAAAATATAGTATCAGTTTGTCAACATGGCTTTTAAAAACAAGAGCCCCTCATTTAAAAATTCCAAGAAAGTCCATAGTTCAGACCAAGCAGTTCTTACGCTTTCTGTTTCTTACCTTGCCATGTTTATAGGTGTCCCTGTCTCACATAAGTTGTATGTTAAGCATCTCAAATGCAAAAATATTAGACGTGTAACTCAAAAGCAAGGTGGTTTTCTCAAACTGCTTCATGTTCTAGAATGCATGTTTAGCTTGATGCAGGAATACGAGAGAAAGAATGCAGGTTCTCTCTCTCTTAAGTGAATGTTCTTTCTGAAGAGTCAGCAACATCACCGTGGGATAGTGGTGTTGGGATGTTTCCATTAACCTAAAGCTTTGAGGTGTGCAAATCATAAACCGAGCTGGCTTCCATATCATTTAAAACCCTTGTTTTCTTTTCACGACAACAGCCCCAGAGTGACATTTAAATAATGTTGTTTCCTGGAGAATTTAGAACCCAAGCACAGCCTTGTCGATAATGGCAGCTTGGAGGGAACTGAGGAGAGGGTAAGAGATGGGGAGGGTAGAATTTCCCTATCTGTTTTTTTAAAAAAACAAAAACAAACTTACTTGCTGTTTCTAAGTAAAAAAAAAAAAAAAAAAAAAAAAGGCAATGATTAAACAAGGAAAATGAGTGGTGAGTCAATATTCTCCAATTCTTTATTTGTTAAATTATTTTCATTTTTATAAAGTACATCTGTCAGTCTCTTTTAAGTAAGGGCAAAATTATCCTAAGAAATCTGTAGTGTAGATCTCATATTTTTAACAGAAATAACCATTGCAATGACAGCCACTGTTATTACACTGTTATTATTTATTTCATGTGTATTTCCTGCATTAATCTGATCTTAACACATTATCGGTAGAGTCTCTCCTTGCAGGAGGGAGGCCTGCTCAGTGGGAGATGGATCTACAAAGCTCTCTCCCAGCCTGGACTGGAGCTGCATGGCTGCCTTCCTTCTGTGCAGCTGCACACCCCGGCTAACTGAGAGGGAATTCTCGTGTGACAGAAGATGGCCCCAGACTTTCCACTATCTCACTTCCTTTGTGTTCCTTGCAGAGACACACAGGGACTGTGGAAGTCAGCTGTGGAGGCTGCTTGAGAGATTTTTGACCCAGAGCTCAACTTTGGGGTAAAACTGAGAAGAACGTTGGAGGGGTCACTTTCCCCTCGGATGTGTGCATAGAAAATGCAATTTTCCATTGTACTGGAGAGACTTGGACTGTCTCTCCAGAAGGTCTTACTGTGATCATTAGAAAAAAAAGGCGACTCTTGGCTATGTGATCACGCATTTACCTTACGAGATAGCAGCATATTATTAACCACCATCTCCTTAGCAATCCGGGCCAGGACAATAAGACTTTTGTACCCACAGTTTGTTCTTTCCAAGCCCTCTCAGCCCATCATCTCATTCTGCCTGCTCAGCAGCCCTGTAAGGGAGGACAGGAACTACTTCTCCCACTTTCCAGATAGGAAAAGGTCAGCCAGCTTGCATAGCAGGAAGTGGAAGTTGAACTTAGATGTCCCAGCTCATTTTTTCTTTTTTTTAGCCTGTGTGCTCTTGTGATTGATACCTATCCACGCTTCTCTCTACCTCAACCCATTAAGACATATTGAGGGGTAAAAAAATGACCTTTTTCAGAGTGTGCTCTGCAAGAAACTTTGTGTCTTAAAAATATTAATTCATTTCCAATCACTAAATTCTCCGTACCAGTTATTTTTCTGCTGTGTGCCTATTTCTCTGCTAAGCATAATGACTGAACAAAAAATACGTATGACAACACTTCTATCCACAGGTAGCTTATTCTGGTTGCCAGAATTCGAAGATGACCCCTGATGTCCCATGCCCTTGTGTAATCCCCTCCCCTTGAGTGGTAGCAGGACCTTAATTTGCTTCTAGCCAATAGTATATGGCAAAAGTGATGGGATATTGCCCCCATGGTGATGTTACATTATCAGGCAAAGGTGAGGGGATTTTTGCGGATGTAATTAGGATCTCTAATGAGTTGACTGTAAGTTAATCAAAAGAGAGATATCGTGGGTGGGTCTGCCCTAATCAGATGAGCCATTTAAAAGAAGATTGAGAGGTCAGACACTAAAAGCAGCAGATTCACTCTCTCCCTTGCTGTCTTTGAAAAAGCAAGCTGCCATGAGATCTGTAGATTGAAATAAATGAATTCTGCCCTGTGACCTTGAGTGAGGACCCTGAGCCTCAGATGAGACCCCAGCCCCAACTGAAACATTGATGGAGACTTGTAAGAGACCCTGAGCAGAGGACCCAGTCACTCATCCCCACACTCGTGGCCCATGGAAGCTGTGAGTAAATGTGTAGTGTTTTAAACTGCTAAATGTATGACAATTTGTTACACAGCAGTTATGATCTAGGAAGGGGTGGCTACTCAACGTAATTTAGCAAGTGTCCATAAAATCTAAGATTTGTAAAAAAAAAAAAAAAAAAAAAAAAGTGTTGTTTTTTTTTTTAGCTTCTTGGAATATTACATAAATAAGATGCAGAGGTGATATGTAACACTAATAACTACACTGGTTAGTAGGTAGTAGGAAAACCAGTCTTGCCATTTGGAAACAATAGTAAGAGCTGTATTTTCTTCCTCTTTCTCTCCCTGCCTCACACATACAGTTGCCCAACCAATTGCTAATAGGAAGGTCCTGTTGCTAACATCAGCAATCGTATTTAGACACATCAGATAGTTATTCCAAGAAGGCATTTTTAATTTCTCTCCCACTTGGACAGGAAGTGGTGGGTTCTGTGCAAAACCACAGGAAAAACTTTCCCTAGAACACTGGATTTCAAGAGATGCCTATGCTCTTTCTAAGCTTGTAGACACTTTAAAGCAGTGCTGAAAACTGTGCCTGGCACTTAGTGGGGACACAGTAAGCACAACAGTAGGCGCTCAGCAAATATGGAATATGCACAAGTAGCATCAGCTCTTGAAAATACTCTTTGCTTTATAATGTCAGAAGAAGTCCAGGTGCAGTGGCTTGTACCCATAATCTCAGCAATTTGGGAGACCGAACTATTAGGATTGCTTGAGGCCAGGAGTTCAAGATCAGCTTGGGCAACATAGCAAGACCCTGTCCCTAAAAAAAAAAAACAACAACAACAACAAAAATTAGTCAGGTATGGTGGCATGTACCTGTAGTCCCAGCTACTTGGGAGGCTGAAGCAAGGAGATTGTTTGAGCCCAGGAGTTGGAGGCTGCAGTGAGCTATGTTTGCACCACTATACTCCACTCTGGAGTGAGACCCTGTCTCTAAAAAATAAACAATAAACAATTAATTTTAAAATTAAAAAAAAATGTCAGATGAAATGGTCAGTGTATTAAACACTTATCAATGGATTTGACCCTAAAGCTTAACTTTTAGTGATTCTTTCTAATATTAGCTTTATTAATGAAAGTGTGGGATTTTCCGGTTGCTGTTGTGACGGCTAGCTGATAGGATGAGGTAGGGGCAGGGACAGGAGAGAGTTGGGTGGGTGCAATGAAAGCCCTGGCCTGGTGGACATAGTTTCAGTCTGCTCTGCAGAAGTTAAAATACGCCTGGGAAGACAAGGCAGATAATGTAGCACGCAGCTGAGCTCATGAGTGGAGGAGAAAAGAGAAAATGTGTCTCTGTGGGTAACCCCTGGGGGAGCCCATTTTGCAGTAAACGCAGAAACAGCATTATTAAATCAGGATGAGGGTAAGGAGGACTGCCAGAAATAGACCCCACCCCCACCCCCCACACCGCCCCAGGTCACTGCACCTGCCCAAATCTTGGTTCTCTCCCTTGAAAAACAGGGACGATGATAGCACCTCCCTCAGCGGGCTACTGTGGTGAGGATTCAGCAAGATAATCCACGAGGCTTCCAGGAGATGAAGGATGCTCAGTAAATATTTGTGATGATTATTCACAGAGATGAACCTAAAAGCTAAATGCCACGAGTGACTGGCCGGATGTTACAATGTCTGGGGAATGCTTTGCAGCCTGACCCTTATTCCAGAAAGTTCTGTGAGTATCCTCATGACCTCGCTGAACGTCAGCGCCGACTGCTCTTAACAGGGAGAGCCACAGACTCTGCAGTGTGTGGCTGGCAGGGCCTGTCACTGTTGACTGTTGTCGCTGTGGCTGCAGCAGTGGAGGTGGCCGGGCCTTCTTCCCCATCTCCCCTTCTTCCCCACCTCCCCTTCTTCCCCATGGTCAGCCCTGCTCCCAGGCTCCGTCTGTGCCCCTGCAGCTCCTCAGCGGTGGCCTTTTTATTCAGTGTTTCCTCAGTGGCTGGGACTCACCCTGATTTAAAAGCTCCAGATGTGTTCTCGGCAGCCCGGGAGCACAGGAGTCAAAGCAAGACCAGGAGCGGTTGCTGAGAGGACGCCACGCTGACTGGGGATCAAGAGGATGGCTTCCTTCAAACAGAGAAAGTAAAAAGCCCCTTGAACCAATCTGAATGTAAAATCCAAAAGCTATGGCCACCGCGAGGAAAACAACAGTCATGATGCTAGCCAGGAGGCTGTCGCCGTGGGAATGCAGTCGGCCCTGCGCATGTGGTGTCTGAGCAGGGCCCGAGACCTTCCAGGGAGGGGAGAAATACTTTTTGGCTGACTCTCCTGACTCTGTGTTTCCTACAATTCTACAACAAAGATCCAGGAACATGAGAAAAGGAAAATGAGAAAATGTGTCCTGTGATCCAAATTTAAGCCAAGAACAGGACAGGCAATGTGAGCCAAATAGAAATGAGGCCAAGAGTGCTTTCTTGGGGCCCCAGCATTTTTTTTTTTTTCGAATGCCCAAACCTGTTTAACTGCTTAGTGTGAACTCCAGTTCTGGGATACAGTTCACTATGGGAAAGGAAATTTAATTAGCACTGGTGACCTCACCTTCATTCTTAGGTCAATACAGTAAACTGGCATATGAATAGTGATTTCTACCAATTGATTTCCTGAAGGAAAAGAGAGAGAAAGACACACACACCTACACACACGCACACACACACACACAGAGAGAGAGAGAGAGAGAGAGACAGAGACAGAGAGAGACAATGAGGCACAGAGAAAGAGAAACAGGCAGAGACAGAGAGAGACAGAGAGAGGGGAAGAGAGACAGAGAAACACAGAAAGAAAGAGACAGACAGAGAAAGAGAGACAGAGAGGCAGAGAGAGACAGAGAGGCAGAGACAGAAAGTCAGACAGAGAAAGAAAGAGAGGAGCAAGTGACACACTTTAAAAATTATTCTTGAGAGAGGTCAACCTGCATCAGCTGCAGAAATCAACAATCACTTGGCATTGTCAGCTGTAATACATTCCCACATTGCATTCTGCACCGGCACTGACTGTCTTGACCCACACTCTCTATATCATGTTCACAGTAACATAAGTGGTCAGATTTCTACAATTAGGCCTTGCAAGATAATAATGACAAGCCGTATTCGTATATTGCTTTACTGTTTGCAAAGCAGTTGCATAATTATCATTACATGTGGTTCCTCATGACTGTGCTGTGAGGAAGGCGTTCCTGTTCCCATTTTAGAAGTGAGGACACAAAGTTACAAGTGTCCAAGCCAGAACCTGATGCCAAATCCCATGACATTTCTGCCGTACTGGGCTCTGCCATGCCCTGGGAGGATGGCCACCTGCAAACACAGCCTTTCTCCCAACAGAGAGAGAAACTGAGAAGCAAGCTCGAGTAGCAACTTGATGGAATGGCACCCTTAGCTCTTAGAATACGTCAGTTTTGATTGGCTGAAATTGACAGGAGTATCTAAGACAAAAGATACTCCAGAAAATAAAGGGATCGGGGAGGGATGATGGAGAAGTGACCTTACGGTTATCATGAAAAAGGCTGTGTGTCAAGACAGCATTACACCTAGTGGGAATTGGAAGGATTTAGCTGTACTTTATGTCTCAGAATGTGCTAATGTGATTATCTCATATTAGCTATTATGTGTGCCCTATGAATAATGTCATTCCAGTGCTTCTGGAGAATAGGAGTGGAGCTGCAGGCCCTTCAAAACAATCCTAGGCAGAGTCTGAGTAATCCTGCACATCTGAATCACCAGCAAAAGACAAGTTTCAATTTGGATTCAGAAAATACATGATGCAAACCTTTCTCAGCCCTGGAAGGGAGGGAAGGCATGGGAAGAAGCAGGATTGGACTGGAAGGACTGGCTGTCTTTCCTGCATGCTCTCCCTTTGACCTGCTTGGCACACCCTGCTTCCAAAATGGCCCATGTGGTTGACAGTCTGCAGGGATGTGACTAGAAACCCAAGACATCGGGCTCAGTGCATCTCGAAGCAGGGCCGTAGTCTCAAGCACAAGACAGGCACGTTCCGCTCACAGGGTTTCTTTCTAGTCTGAGCAAAATCTTCCCGCAAGGCCAAAATCCCAACGGCTGGACATGAACAGGGCGTATATGTTTTTCCCCTTCCAAGCTCTTTTGTTGCATTTTATTGTTTTTCCTACCTAGATATTAGGCTGTCTCTTTGATGCGAAACATCCTTCCTTTCTAGAATTTCCAGGAAGCACAATTGCCTCCCACATTTAGATTTAATGTAATTCAAACCAAAGTTTGAGGCTATTTCTCCTAATTCAGGAAAAGCTGTGAGCTTGGCAACCCAAATGGAAAAAGACAGAAAAAAAAAGGATGGTAGTGGATTTGGGGGTGTTTTTCTCATTTTTGGTTGTGTGTGTGGCGTTTCATAAAGCGTATAGGAGAATTAAGCTCAAAAAGCAACTGCTTGGAGAGATAGAAACTCTTGTAATTCATGTTGTGCATAATGGATTTGGCAGGCCCAAGCACAGAAATTTCCAGAAGTGTTTGCGTGGCAGCAGTTCTTAGCCAATTCACATTTTTTAGCTGTTCTGGCCAGCTGCCCAGCCTGCAGAAAAAGTCTTGTATCTCCACAAGTTTGGCTGGCCTCACTGACGAGTTTCCAAACTGCATGGCAACATTGGATGAGCTGCTTTTCAAGTGCCAAAAAAACTCCTGCTACTTATATTGTTACTAAATACCAGATGTGCTTAATCAAGAGCGCGTGGGGCCAAACCTAGGGTAATCAAATAACCTATCATTAACATTTTCTAAAAACAAAAAATGCAATTGGAACACCAGATTACTGTTTTTCTTTGTTTGCTTTTACGCCCTATTACTGGAACCCCTAGGGTGATACGAACAGGACACGGGTGGGGAGGCCGGCTCTGAAGATGCTGTTTACAATCACACCCCTGCACATCTGAAATATGTGTGAGAAAGTCAAGGCCTGCACAGATTTCCTCTGGGCTCCTCACAAGGATCCTGGCCCCCCGTGACTCCCGCCCTTCAGGGGAGGGGCCCTGCAGGCAGAGGCTCATACCACACTGGAAAGCACTGGAAGTTTGAGGTGCACTGGAGTTTGACCTTGAAAGAGGGAAATGCAGAAAGAGACAGCAGGGCAGCTTTGCGGACTTGGCAAATTAGCGAATGTGCAAGAGTTGGAAGCTGCTGCTGCTGCTGCTCGAAAAATACATAGAGATTCTAAAAGGCTGTAAGAGACAAGAGGACACTGTGTGGCTTTGTTGGCGGCCCCAACTGGGCTCCGACTGGTAGATCTTGAAGTATTTCTTAATACAAAAATCTCCAATTCTATTTGGGTCCTTCTCATTGCTGTAATATAGATATTTTGTAAGTTTTCCGGGAATCCGATGGGAAAATAAATGTGGCTGGCAGATTCTCCCCCTTGCTCCATTCAAGGTCATTCGTGCTGTTTGGGCCTCCAGGGACCTGCTTCTCCAAACCTCTGTGCCTCCCACCTCTCTAATCCCCTCTCCGCCAGACTCACAGTTCTAAAGAGATGAAAAGGACATCTTTCTTACCCCAGGGTTGCTGGGTGACCCTGATAGATAATGAGATAATGAGCATGTGTGTTGGGGTGATTCGAGAGCGAGAGGGAATGTTGCAAAATGAAATTCTATAGAAGGAGATGGAACCTGCAATAAGAAATTTCAGAGTTAATAACTCTTCTGAAACTATTTGTTATCTGCTTTAAGACAACCATGTAAATGAAGGAATAAGAGACTCAACACTTCGAGAGTTGTTTTAAGAAACCTATTGCTAAAAATGTGTTATAATCCCACTGTACCTCGGATGCCATTGTGCCAAGCCAGACTCTGAGAGAAAAGATTTAGTGTTTCTCTGTTGTGTGGAGCCATTAGGGGGCTAAACCATGAGCTTGCTCTAATTAGCAAGGACATGCCTTGAAAATGTGTGATTTCAGCAGATGTGAATAGTAAAGTAATGCGGGGCTGGTATCTACCACATCTTTTGAACTTACCTTCCTAACAATAGTCATGGGTTTTACACACCGGATGCACCCCTGAAAAGTCAGGTGTGAATACGTATACAAAGTGGGATTATGTTTGAAATGTTCTGGGGATGCTCTGGACTTAGAGGAAACGTATCAGTGAAGAAGTCACAGGGAAAGTCATACCCACCCCCAATTCCTCTTTGTTGAGTTTGGACGGGCCCTCAAGCCCTGGCAGAGGTTAGCATAAGCTGCCCCTCACTTTCACTGCTGGGCCATTGGAAGGAAAGGGCTGGTCCCCGAGAAGGGTCAAGGCAGGGCTATTTTGTTCTCCAGCAGCAAAGCAAAGAATGCTGGAGGAAACCACCCAAGCGACAAGCTCTGCAGAGGGCAACTGGAGGCTGAGTCTAAAAACAAAAGTGGAGGAGCCCATCTCCTTGGAGCTGTTTATATTACATAACTCAAATAAACACAGCAGTTCAGGAACAGTTCCCTTGGCGAGGGCCAGGACTATGAGAGGCCGACAAAGGGCGTCTCCTTCAGCCACCCTGGTCAGAAATGGCTTCTTTAAAACAACAATAATAACAATACACAGGGACTCGCCAGTCCAATTCAGCAGGGTGTCTTGAACACATCAGAGAGGAGTCGCTCTAATTAGGCCTTGTAAGGTCCCTTTATTTTCTCTAGCTAAGGAAATAAATCCTAATCAGAGTGCCCAGAAAGAAGCAAAACTGACACAGGAATGGCTATTCTCATGTGCAGAGTAGGGAAAGGAAGCCCTTCCAGTGGGTTTTCTCAGCACTCGAGAGCCGCTGTGAAGCTGGGCCAGTGCGACGGCTGCTTCTTGGGCAATCGAGTAGTGGCTGGCTTTCTGTGACTTCAGCTCCTCTTCAGTTCAGGGCGATGCAGGGGCCGCCAGCCTTCTGGGAAGCATCGGGCAGTTTACGTGGAGTCTGTGTGAAGAATAATAATTAAAAAAAAAACAAAAACAAACAAACAAACAAAAAAAACGGTTACTAACTCAGTAAATGACCTCAGGCCTACAGGCCCAAAGTCTGAACAAAATCAGTCTTGAATTGAGAGCAAGGCAAGAACCTACTGAAATCTTTTTCATCAGTGCCCTGAAGTCTCCAGGGACAGCAACCCCTATCATATACCAGGGGCCGAGAATAGAAATAAAAATTGCAAACACAATCCTGAGCATGGGCTGATGGTACTGGCTGCCAACAACTGCCCCATTAGTAGGCTATGGGGACGTGCTAGGGAACATTTTCTCTACGAGGCTTGCATTTAAAAATATATCTTTCTTCAAAGCTGGCCCAGGGAGTGGATGGGGAGGAAGAAGCCTTCTTTCTCCCTGCTTATCGGGCGCTAATTCATCCTGTGATTTGCTGCGGATAGCTTACTTCTTTCAGCCTGCGTTTGCTGTGTGAGAATGACTGAGATCCCATCTCTCAGTGAGTTAGTGTTTTAGACAATTCCTGGATGAAAGCCGCACTCCAGAATTCGTCCCCCACAGTGTGTTTGCTGGGTGCCCATGGGGCCAAGGAGGACAGAGGACGGTAGCTAAGGGTAACCCTCACTACTAAAGGCTCTCAGCTCTTCTTCCTTCTTGGATGTGTCCCTGAAGACGTTTGTCTCTTGGTTTCTTTATTCTCAAAAGGAGGACAATTCCTACCCACTCCCTAAGGATGTTTAGGAGTAATAGCTAACAGAAGTTATTTAAAAGTACCTGGCAAATAACATTCAGGACCAAGTGCTGAATGATCCCCTTCCTCACACCACCCTACCTAATGCATTACCTATGTGCTCCCCTTTAAAATGTGTTGCTGACAGACTGCCTATGGGGTGTAAGCCTGTTCTGTACAGAAGAGGTCTCTCGGGCTCCTCCAGAGAAGTTTGCTTTGCAGGAACCACTGAAATCCTTACATGTCCAAACGCATGTTCTGGGTAGAAAAAAACAGGTGATGAGCTGTAACGTAGAAGGCTGCCAGGATCCACCCATGGGCACCCAGGGTTTGGCACCCCTCTTTCCAGGGGGAAGCAAAAGTGAACCAATCAACACGACGAGGTCAAGTTCAAGTCTGCCTCAGTAAAACCCTGGGGACTTTCTTCTTGAAAAACAACTGGGACAGTGTGACAGCTGTTTAAGCATGCCAGAAAAAGGGTCCCGGGGGAAACCTCCCCAAGGGTTACTCTGCTTGCAGGAGTCTGTGATGAGTGACAAAAAAAAGACAGACAGTGAGAATAGGGCAAGCCAGGCCCAGGTGAATGCCCTGATTAGCTAGTGATCAGAGTGCCACAAAGATGTAAGATCTAGCAGTGACGACAATCATGATAATAACTACATTGATTATTGTGGTTGTCATTGGGGCCTATTAAACAATAGATTGCCTTTTAGCTGTGGCCCCTCTAAGAACCTTTTACCCAGAAATGTGTACCACATTGCAATCCTCACAGCCCCTTCCGTGGCTTCATTTGGCATGCTAATAAACAAAACACAAATCAGGTTTTATGGTTGCTAGATAAATATTTGCAACAACTTTAAAATCTGGTTCATGATGCAAGTTGTTCCTCACAGCAAATGCGTGGTGGGACATCAGAACAACAACAAAGGTGGGAACAAAATCTCTGCCCAGAGATGTGACGTGTTGGAGGTGAAAACAGATTGCATTTGCACGGCAGCCACTGCCTCTGAAACAGGCTGGAGAAATTCCTTTTATAGCAGGCACTGGACTTAGAACCCAAAGACCTGGATTTCATTATTGGCTCAGCCACCTCCCAGCAGTGTTAACTGGGGCAGGTTAGTTAACCTTTCTGAGACTCGATGGTCTCACCTATAAACTGGAGCTCAGGATACCTATCTGTCAGGGTGGTTAGGATGGTCAAAGGGCACCCCCAGGAGCATGATAAATATGAGCTGAAACAGCGAAGTCAGAATCTGTATACAGACATGTCCTGTCGCTTCTCAGAGCATTAACCCTCACAGTGAACTGGCAGGAGAGGTCTCCTGTCTTCCTTCTGGGAGCAGAGGCACAGAGCTGGGAAGTCGGCCTGCCCACCTCCCCTGAGGGCTGGCAAGACAGCCAGGAATGGGATGCACGCACATGTCCTTTGATCCAGAGCTCTTGCTACCAGGCGCATGGCCTCTTTAACAGCTCACCGGTTGATGGATTTGCTTCCATTTTCTCCTGGGCCTAAATCGTGCCCCAGCTTCCAAGGGGCACTCCCTCTTTCACACTTGAGGGTACCACCCAGGGAACTGAAGGCTCGGAAAGAGTAGCAACAGGGAGTAACATGGGCACCAGGGAGAAGGAGACTTGTTATATTCTTTCTAGATGAATCTCCGGGCTGCGGCAGTCCCGGGTGAATCCCAGGCCTGCTGCAAAACCTGTCCGCCGTGGGGCTGCCTCAACATGCTGTTTGGGAAGTCAAGATGTTCAGCATAAACTTTGTTCTCCCTTCCCTTTCTTCGGGGATTCACAGAGGCAGCTCTTCCAGGGCCTTCCTCTCCAAGTCTTTCTGGTGCTGAAATCTGAGGTCACACACCCTGGAACACGACATCTCTGTCAGAACAAGCCCGTGAGGCGGCCGTCCTATCCGAGAGGGCTGTGCAGCGGGTGGTGTTGGCCCTTGAGTTTGCCGTGGTTTAGGTTTCTCAGTGGCACTATTTTTGGCAGATTTTTTTTCCCGTGCTCTTTATCACAAGCCCGTCGGGCAAATGACAGCGGAATTGCAAGCTTGAATGGACTTGTTTGACAGGCCAACTTTCATCCTGAGCGCTGCTGCTGACTTTTAAAAAGGAACTCTGAGAGGAGGATAGTAATTTCACACTAATTCCTTGCTGTAATTTGCTTTTGAGTATAAAATGTCGTGTTTCAATCACCCTAGCTGCGTGGTGTAAGGGAGAAGATGGGACACACGTGTGGTTAATGTGTTTGTAATAGACACACACAAAGACACCACTTTGCTCTGAAGCAACAACACAGGAAACACTGATCCACACTTCAAGGGAATCTCCACCAGGTACAAACAAGTGCATTCAAAGGAATTCATAATAAATTGCCAGCTTTGGCAGAAACAGAGAGCTCCTTTAAACAGAAAATCTCACACTTGACATCTCCATCATCCAAGCGTTTATTAGAATATCTTTATCCCCCAGCCTGCATTATGGAGAGGAATTGGGGTGGTTTTAGGCAAACCCCAAAAGTAGGAGGGTCTGAAACCCTGGATGGACTTAATGCATTGGGGGAACAGATCAGGTTCAGCTGAGGAAGGTGAAATTCTGGGAGAAGGGTAAGTTAATAGGTACTGGCCAAAAGGAAAAAATAGCCTCCACGCTGAAGAGAGCTGATGAGGCTGTGCTTGGAAAATCCTCTAAGAATAAAACTACAGGGTCTCACAGAGAGGCCAGTGGTGAGGGCTTTGCCCAGTTTAGAAGCAGGAAGCAAGAACTTTTTCTGATTTATTAATCTGCACATGGAAGCACCCTAATCCCATCCCTTCACCACCTCTCACTGCACTTAACTATCCTGGCCACACTGCCTGACATTTCATTTTTCTCCCAGGATGGCCGCTAATATTTCACATACTTAATCTTGCTCTCACCTAGATTATAAATTCCTGGAGGTCAGGAGTCAACATCCAGCCCCAGGCTCCTTCCCAGGACTCTGTAACTCCCTGGAGGATTGCAGAGACCTTCACACATTGTTCGCAAGGCTTCTGAAACAATGGCAAGATTGCACAAGGGCCAGGAAGGGTGTTTTTAGAAGAACAGATCCAAGCTCTTTGGTGGGCCCTCAGGCTGTTTACCACCTAGCCTGAATGCCTTTGGTGTCTTTCTGGCCCTGGCTCCACATGCTGTGTGCTCCAGCTGAGCAAAACTAAATGCTCTCATGCCTCCGTGTCTTTGCACGTGCTGTTCCCTCTGCCAGCTGCCCTTGCCCCTTCTTGCATCTGTGGACTGTCTTTCAGCTCTAGGCCACCTTCTCTCTCCCCACAGAACTGCCAGCATCCCTTAGGCAGAGCTGATGGTGCCTCACTCTGTGGGTCCAGGGTGCTTTCTGGAGGCCTTAATGGGGAGGCAGGGCCAGCTGCCTGGTCATCAGGTTGGTACGGCCATCGGGTTGGTACTACCTTGTTGGCAGGTCTGTCTCTTTGGTTAGCCTGAGACTGCCTTGAGGCCAGGGCTACCTTCCTCCGTCTCTCAGTTCTTGGCCCCCAGCACAGTGCCTGGAACTCAGCAAATGTTTCTTGAATGAATGTGTTTCCCATGTTGGGCAGATCATTACAAAGGCAATAGCAGGGCCCAGTGTGTAATGCGAGGACAACAAAAAGGGACCCTGCTTTCAGACCAGAGATGCTCCACAGGGAAGCTGCATCTGGAGCCCCTCCTGATAAGCTGGGTCAACTGGGACCACGCCTAGACAGGTTGTTTGAGGAGGTGGTGCTTGCTTTGGGGAGCCCCAGCGTCATTCTGAGAGTTTGTTCCACTTTGAGGATTTCTCTGTTTTCCATTTCCAAATCTTTATGCTATCCCTCAGTTACACGTGCTCAAAGGGTGATTGCTAACAGTCTCCGAAGATAGGCTAAGAGGTGTGGGTAGGCGGCAGTGTGCTGGGGTTGGGGATGGGGGGACAGGGCATTGCCCGGGCTGTGTGGGAGGCAGGAGCGAGGTGATGAAGATTCTGGACTCCAAGCTGGCCCCAGATGCCAGCCCACCTTGTGTGATACACTGAGAGTGCCTCAGTTTCCCTGCCTGTTAAACAGTAATGGCTCCTTCATTGAGTTGTTCTGAAAAATCAAGTTAGTACAAAAGAAGCACAGAAAGTGTGCCTGACACAGGCAATCGCTCACTGCATGCCAGCTCCTGGCATTTGGAATGTGAAGATGGAATCCAGTCTGACTTCCTTCACTCGCAAGTTGTCCAAGTCACCTCACCTCCCCATGCATGTTCTCATGTCTCTGAGATGAGGATAATAAGGCTGACCTTGCCGGCTGTTGGGAGAATCAGATAATCAGATAGTGGAAGTGAGTGCATTTTGTAAGCTACAAGGTGCCTTCCCAAGGGAAGCGTGAAGTCACCTGGGTGAAGGTATTGGGAAGTGAGGCCCTGTCACAGATCCTGCCCCACAAGAGCTACCCCTGTAAGGAATCAATGACTCGGTATTAACCATGCTTTTAATTTCTGTAAAGTGATGCGTTGACATCCACCTAAGGCCCTATTAGCCAACCTAAGCCAATTGTGACTCACCCGTTGCAATGGTTAACTTTACGTGTCAAGTTGGCTGGGCTGTGGTGCCTGGATGTGTGGTCTAACATTATTCTGAATGTTTCTGTGGGAGTGTTTCTGAAAGAGATTAACATTTAAATCAGCAGGCTTTAAGCAAAGCAGGTGGCCCTCCATGATGCAGGTGGGCCTCATCCAATCAACTGAAGGCTCCAGTAGAGCCAAGCCTGACCCTAGGAAGAGAATTCTGCCAGTGGACGGTCTTCTAACTTGAACCGCAACATCATCTCCTCCCTGGGTCTCCAGCCTGCTGGAGATTTTGGACTTTTCAGCCTCTGTAATAATGTGAGCCAATTCCTTAAAATCTCTCTCTCTCTCCCTCTCTTCCCCTATCCCTCTGCTCTGCACATGCATTCTATTGATTCTGTTTCTCTGGAGAACCTTGGCTAATATACCCACAGACATCTGGAGTCCTCAGATAACGTTAAAGTCTACACTCTAACAGTCACAGTAAAGGTGAATTTCGCAGGGGTGCCACTTGCAAACATACCTAGCTGGTCCTGAGCCTGCACACCCTGCCTTGCTTTTCCTTCCCATGGAAACCACACTAAAGGCTCCTGCCGCTGTCCCACTCTCCCTCTGGCTCCTGACCCACCCCGAGGCTTCCCCATATGGCCCTGCACGCTGTGCTGTGTTCTCCCAGGCAACTGTGAGAATACTAAATCTTTCAACTTTCTCCATCTCTCTCCCGACCTTGCCTGGGCTTCCTGCACCTCCTCCGAGGTAATGTGATGAGACAGACTGTGATTGCAGCCCAGTGCCAGGGAAACTGTGGGCCAGCCCTGGCCCAGAGATGGGCGAGTGAGTTATTTGTCCCTGTCACGTGGTGCTCTGCCAGATGCGATGGTGCTATTCTATGTGAGATCTGGGGCTGATAGAAATGATGGCAAACTTCTTGAGCAGCTTAGGCTAAAAGAATTGTTCTTTGCATAAAACAGAAATTGTCATCATCATTATAAACACTATCCTGGCCCTCCAGAGAGCCCAGATGAGCTGTGTTCTTGGTGAGGACAAATGTCCATCCAGAAGAGGAGTATTTATTGGCTCTTCAGGTCCCAGAGAAGTCTCAATCCCCCATGCAGGAAGGATTCCAGAAGCATCCATGTCTGAGGATAGGACCCTAGCTCAGAGCAGAGCTCGCTCGCTGCACCGAGGGGAAGAGGAGGACAGTTACTTTCCAGAAAAAAGTTAATTTACCCTGAGTGATTCATAAAGTTGCAGAATCACAGAATTACAGAACCTTATAATTTCAGAGGCTGAAAGGGATCTAACAGGGCATCCGGGTCCAATACCCCTCATTTTAAGCAAGAAAAAAAAATAATTCCAATTAAAATACAGCCCTCCGCTCATCTGCAGTTTCTATATAGAGACCCAGATGAATGCTAATTAGAAGACTGGTTGGAAGAACAGCTTTTTCCTACAACCAGTGTTCATTTTGTGGGATTTCTCACTGTTGATTAATTAATGTAAGCATCCGTCCATTCACCTGTTTGTCTGTTCACCTGTCTATTCATTGCTGCATCCATTCCTCATCCCAGTAAAAAATCGAGGCAGTTACATCAAGAATACAGACATGGTTTGCTCTCCCTCCCTCCTCCTTCCTTTTTGTTTTTCTCTCCCATCCAGGATGAAGACGAGCTAGCTCTGCGCATGTGTGGATGTGGGAGAAAGGCCAGTTGCAGTCAGTGTCACGGTGCTGTTTTTGAAACTCTGCAGGTCCCTCATAGGCCGGCTGATATCACCCATGCCAGGATTGCTTGGCCTTGACAGAGCCTGTGTTAGAAGGGACAATCATGAAGGTATCCAAGATACTAAAGGGCGGAAACAAGCCCCTCTCTTGTCTTCACAGTATCTTCCAGTGGCAGACAGGAGGCCACTGGATGAAGCTGAGGACAAATAAATGTCAATAAACCACCACTGGGAGCTGCTGCTCGCCCATTTCCCGTGGCCTGCAGGGGGTCACTGAGTTAAATGTTACAGCTGATTGTGAAAGGGACCTCGTGAATCCATGATCAATAATGACGTTGGTTTTTACACGAGCTAAGATAAGGGTAATTAAATCTTGTGCTTCAGGCCATATAAACTGATCTCCACAGGAGGGCAAGAATTAATTTAATTCCACACACACAACCCCTTCCAACCCCTCTGACAGCTTTAGTATAATGGACTCAGTGCCGGATGGGGAAGATAGAGCACCAGGTATTAACCACCACACCTATCGGGAGCTTGAATATGATGGGCCTCGTGGCTGATCCAGGGCAGCAAATCCAGAGCTTCTTACAGCTTCTCTCTGTGCTGGGTTTATTACACACAATCTGTACAGGAGCTGTTTCCACACTTAATGGCAGTCCTGAATCACTATCTATTTCCCATTCTCGCCTGCAAAACAGCAACCCAGAGCTAGTGCTACGCCGTCAATACCAGGCCCCATAAAGCCACTGCCGTATAGATTTGCCTTTTTGTGCATGTGCGTCTGATTCACGAGCACTTTGGCAGCCTTCCAGGCTTGAGGAGAGGAAAAAAACATCCTGAGCATCCCAACAGCCTCATTTTGATCTGTGATACTGAGCAACTCATTTCCACTTCACAGGCTCTGCTGAGCTGTGCCACAGAAAGACAAATCCCAGATGTGGCAGGGGTGGGAGGCAGTGGAGGGAGAGGGGCTGGCTGGAAGGAAGGAGGGTGCAGGAGAGGGAGGGAGGGAGGGAGGGCCAAGGGAAGGGAGGGAAGATGAAAGCAGAAAAGGGCCACATTTATTAAGCTGTTTTTCTTTTGGTGAAAAGAAGCATTTATCAGTGATTTCATATATCATGTGAGAGGTGGCTTCCTGCCAATTTCCAAGAATCCAAACAACCCGCTGACATCATATGCTAAATATAGCTCAGGCTTTGCTTTAGGTGAACAAATAATGCCGCTGGACAGGAATAGGTTCTCTTCAGTTACATGGTTATTATGATCGGCTGTCAGGCTTGTGTAATCAAAAGAATCATGTCCAGTTCCAAGGAGGAATGGTGCAAAGAACTCATCAAACAATTTCGGGAGATGACTGATGAACCCCCATTCCTCCTGCCTTCCCAGGTGGCCGCCTGAGCCTGGCTGCTGGAGGAAAGGTGGGCAACTCTGTTGTTGCAGGTCTTCAAAGCCCTGGTGTGTGTGTATGTGTGTGTGTGTGTGTGTGTGTGTGCTGTATTTCCATCTCTGCCCTGCCCATCAGAAAAGGTGGCTGATCTCTCCAAGGGAAATGCATAGAAGGAAGACAGACCTTCAAACTCACAGATATGGTGCAGGAGCTATTCATGAGGCTGGGGCAGGGGCGAGCGGGGTGGGGTTGGTGGCACAGATAGTTCAGGCAGTCTGTTTAGTCTGTTTATTCTGCAAGCATTCAGGTAAGGGTGCTTGTCTGATGGCAATAGGAGAGCCATCTTCCACGGCTCTTGGGCTCTGGTACTTTTGATTCTACCTCCCATAGCTTTTGTGTTGTGCGTGTCCTGTCTGGGACTGGTGCCTGTCATTCTGTCTGAAGCCACCTGAAAGATTAAGATTCATAATGAGGCCTCTCCCTCCTCTGCCAGCACTCTCATTCTCCCTGCCCACTCCCCCAGGCTCACACTGGGGAGACAGGGAGCTTGGGATGGGTTCGTAAGTATTTGGAGGAAGGGGTAGCAGTAAGGAGATGAGAAGGACGAGAAAAATAGTGAGGGAGATAAGGAGCCAGTGCATCAAAATAGCTGCTGGAAGGTGTTGTATCCCTTCGAACATCTGCATGATTTCTCTTCTCAGTCAGGGATACAATAGAGGTTGTTACTATGGAAACTGGTGTAAAAGCAGCACAAAGAAAGGAGAGGGCTGGATATAAAGAGGAAAGAGTAAAAGGCATATACCACTTTTAAATAATCAAAGAGGAATACTATAGCACTTCCCACCTCCAAGAGGAGGAAATAAGTCACTGAGCCCAGGGAGGGTTGAACACTATGATCATGGGAGGGGTCAGAGACTATCAGACATCACCATCCTTTCCCCTGGAAGCCTGTGTGTTGAATCTGTCCACCTGCCGTAAGATCGTTAGCCAGAAAAGAATGTCCAGGCAGTTGAGGGTGGTCAGCTTCATGGTAGATGGCATGCTTGGCTCAGCTCGGCCATGGCCTTTGGGAATGGCCTTGGAGGGAGCTGGCCATTTTTCTGTGTCACGGTTTCATCACCTGCCTTCCTCAGAGGAATGACGAAGCACCTTGCTCAAGAAAGAAATGCTAGTGCCATTCAAGGCAAAGAAATGACAGAGCTTCAAGTACTCTGTGTGCAGAGGGAAAAAATGTGAGCAATTCCAGCTGGTGTCCTGAGCATCATGCCCAAGAGGGGCCACGGACCAGGCAGAGGCCGAAGTCTGTGCGTACTTAGCCAGTTTCACTTTGTTTCAGTGTGGGTATTAATGGGATGAAATCATTTGCTCAGGCTGAGGAGAGTTTTGACAAGTCATTGGTGTTTCATGCAGACTCATACACGCAATCCTGTAGACCAGTCTGTCCAATAGAAATATAATGTGAGCCACGATGCAATTTATTTGTTTATTATTATTTCTATAGAGACAGGGTTTCACTTTGTCACCTAGGCTGGAGTGCAGTGAGTCAATCATAGCTCACTGAAGCCTTGAACTCCTGGGCTCTAGCGATCCTCCCACCTCAGCCTCCCAAGTAGCTGGGACTACAGGTGTGAGACATCACACCCAGCTAATTTTTAAATTTTTTATAGAGATGGATGGTCTCAAAATCCTGGCCTCGAGCGATCTTTCCACCTCGGTCTCCCAAAGCACTGGGATTACAGGCGTGAACCACCTCACCTGGCCCACTATGGAATTTACAATATTCTAGTAGTCACATCCAAAAAGTAAAGAAGCAGGTTAAATAAACTTTAATATAATTTCTGTGTCATGTTATTTAACCCTGGTATATCCAAAATATGATCATTTCAACAAAATCAATTCAGAGATTATTGATGAGATATTTTATACCCTTTCATTCTGAATCTTTGAAATCTGGATTTATTATTATGTGTGTTATGTGTATGAGAGAGAGAGAGGGAAAGAGAGAGAGAAAGAGATAGAAAGCAAGAGGGAGGGAAGGAGGGAGGAAGGGAGGGCCAAGGAAAGGGAGGGAAAATGGAAAGAAGGAAGGAAGGAAGGAAACAGGTCTCTGGCTCAGGCACTGACTCTAACCACGTGCCTTGCATCACTATGGGAGCGATAATTTCACACACTCACTCTTTGAACAGATGTTCAGCCTCGAGTACCTCCCTTTACCATTGGACAGTGACCCCTCATCCTCCAACCACAATCCATGGCCACTGGAATCACACAAACCCAGCTGAAACCACAGCTCTCTTTCTGAGTGCCTCTCTCTGAAGGAGTTTCTTAACCTTTCTGAGTTTTCCTCAGCTGTGAGATGGGAATCCTATTTTACAATTGAAGGTGGGTCCCTCAATTGTTTTGGGGATGGAATAAGAGAATGCCCAAGACCAGGTCTAGCATTGATAAGGGAAGCTCCTTCCTGTCCCTTATCCCAGCTCTAGTTCGCCAGACTTCCGTTGAGCACCTAATCTTCTCCAGGCCTCTGTGAGTGAAGAAACTAGAATTGTACATTTTTCATGTACTCAGAAAGCCACTTGAGTAGAAAGGAAACTTCAAGGACTAAGATTGAGTTTGTTTCACTTATTCACTCCAGGCTGATCACTGGATGTTTCCCCAATACAGAGAGATACTAATATTCAGCCATTCAGAAAGGGTCCTTCTTTTGATGACAATGGGCTACATGGTAAGATGTTTAGAGAAGAAAATTAAAATATGTCCTTCCTTATAAATAAGATCTAGTATTTGGTAGCACAGTAGGGTGACTATAGTTAACAATAATTTATTGTATATTTTAAAATGGAATTGAAACGTTCCTAGCACAAAGAAATGATAGGTGATGGATACCCCAATTACCCTGATTTGATTATTACACATCATAGGCCTATATGAAAACATTGTATATACCCCATAAATATAGACAACTATTATGTACCCATAATAATTAAAATTTTTAAAATAGACCCTCTCTCTCCTAGAGTGGCATTGTCCCATACAGTAGCCACTAAACTCATGTGGCTATTTAAATTTGCATTAATTAAAATTCGAAAATTTACTTTCTCAGAAACACTAGCCACATTTCGGGTGCTCAGTGACCACATAAGGCTAGTGGCTACTGATTGGACATTTCAGATATAAAACATTTCTGCATACTAGAAAGTTCTGTCACCACCGCTCTAGATTTTTAGTCATTTATTCAATATGCAGCCCAAATAAAACTCAGAGACAGCAGGACAGCATGCGTAAGCAGGCCTAAAGTCAGACTGGGTGGGTTTCATCCTTTCTCCACTTTGGCCATATGTCAACTTAAGTTAGTTTCTTTTTTTCTTTTGAGATGGAGTCTCACTCTGTCATCCAGGCTGGAGTACAGTGATGCTATCTTGGCTCACCACAAGCTCTGCCTCCCGGGTTTAAGTGATTCTCCTGCCTCAGCCTCCAGAGCAGTGGGATTACAGGCATGCACCACCACACCTGGCTAATTTTTGTATTTTTAGTAGAGACGGGATTTCGCCATGTTGGCCAGGCTGGCCTCAAACTCCTGACCTCAGGTGATCCTCCCACCTCAGCCTCCCGAAGTGCTGGGATTACGGGTGTGTGAGCCACCATGCCCAGCCTTAAATAAGTTTTTTAACCTCTCTGTGCCTCAGTTTCATCATCTGCAAAGTGGGAATGATAGTAATATAACTTAATTCAGCAGATTATTATCAGAACCAAGTAAAGGAATGCAAGTAAAGTGCTTACAACACAGCCTGGCAGGTCGTAAGTGCTTAGTAACTATTAGATATGACTATTAATTATGCCCCATTAACTCTTTTCAAAAACAAGAGAGGGTTAGGATTATACTGAAAGGTGAAGGTGCCCTCCGTGAACCCAAAAGGCTTCCTGGAAGAGGTAATCCCTTAAGCTGTGATTCAAAGGAGGGAAAGGCATTCTCCATTACTCAATGCATTTGATAGGTATTTATTGGTCATTTTCTGTATATAAAGCACTGTTGTGGCTGTTGGAGATGCAAAAATGATGACAGAGGGTCCATTCTATCTTGAAGTCCCATGTCTAGAGAAGGAGAAAAGTCTACACAGTTGATCCTTGAACAACACAAGTTACAGCTGCACGGTCCACTTATACCTGGATTTTCTTTTGCCTCCGCCACCCTGAGATGGCAAGACCAATCCCCAATCCCTCCCCCTCCCCCTCCTCCCCCTCCTCCTCCCCATCCTCCTTCCCCTCTACCTCCCCCTCCTCCCCCTCCTCCTTCCCCTCCTCCCCCTCCTCCTCTCCGTCCTCCTTCCCCTCCCCCTCCCCCTCCTCCCCCTCCTCCCCCTCCCCCTCCCCCTCCTCCCCCTCCTCCCCCTCCCCCTCCCCCTCCCCTTCCTCCCCTCCCCCTCCTCCCCTCCCCCTCCCCCTCCCCCTCCTCCCCTCCCCCTCCCCTCCCCCTCCTCCCCCTCCCCCTCCTCCCCCTCCCCCTCCCCCTCCTCCCCGTCCTCCTCCTCCCCCTCCTCCTCCTCCTCCCCCTCCTCCTCCTCCCCCTCCTCCTCCTCCTCCCCCTCCTCCTCCTCCTCCCCCTCCTCCTCCTCAGCCTACTTGACATGAAGACACCAAGAATGAAGACCTTTAAGATGATCCGCTTCCACTTCATGATGAGCGAGTATATTTTCTCTTCTTTATGATTTTCTTTTCTCTAGCTCACTTTCTTATGAGAATAGTGTCTAATACCTAGAACATACAAAATGCATGTTAATCAACTGTTTATGTTATCAGCAAGGCTTCTGGTCAAAATAGACTACTAGTAGTTAAGTTCTGAGAAAGGCAAAAGTTATATGTGGATTTTCTGCTGTTAAGGGGTTGGTGCCCCTAACCCCCATTTGTTCAAGGGTCACCTGCTCTTCCAGGAGTAAGAGCAGTGATGGATTTATGCAGAGTGGCAGGAGACCCTGGAGAAGAAGCCCCAGCTCAGCGGGGAGACCAAGGAGGACAATGTGGAAGTGGCAGTCCCAAGCAGACCCTTAAATCCCTGGGAAATGGCAGGCTGTGTGCAGGAGTGATCAGACCTTCAACAGCACCTAAAGTCACAAGGCCCAGTCTCGGAATCCCCTGGGGACATTCAATCAGCATCTTGATGATTGACAAGATGAGCTTCAGCCTGTGCATTTAACACTGCAGGGGCCGAGCCCCTCTAGCAGCACCTCCAACACCACCAGTGGACCAGCAGCCCTGGGGCCTGCCTGGCTTCTGCAGCTCAAGGCACAGTGGGAAACCACAGATGTCACAAAAATTGGCTCCCTTCGGCCGGGTGCAATGCCTCATACCTGTAATCCCAGCACTTTGGGAGGTCTAGGAGGGCCGAACACCGGAGGTCAGGAGTTTGAGACCAGCCTGGCCAACATGGTGAAACCCCGTCTCTACTAAAAATACAAGAATTAGCTGGGCATGGTGGCGCACACCTGTAATCCCAGCTACGTGGGAGGCTGAAGCAGGAGAATCGCTTGAACCCAGGAGGTGGATGTTGCAGTGAGAGCCGAGATTGCGCCACTGTACTCCAGCCTGGGGCAACAGAGTAAAACTGTCTCAAAAAACAAAAAGAGAAAAAGCTCCCTTCTAAGACAAGTGAAAGCATGTAGCATCAGGGAGATGTGCCCCATTATTATTCTGGTCATTGTTGGTTCTTACAAAGTTGAAATTTTAGCATCTCTCACAATGGCTCTTCTAAAAAGACCCCATGTGTTCTTCTGAAGAAAGGGCAGGCTGAGGCTGCCTTGAGAGTCTGGCCGGGTCTGTTGGTCTAGCATTGAGAGGTTGACACGCCAGCCTACTGCCCCCAAGGGCCGGTTTCACATGCAAGTCAGGCACCGCCAGCCAAGTGGGAAAGGCAGCCCCAGAGGAACATGTTTCTGGTGACTGGGAAGCTTTGAGCAGACCTACAGCCCTGGCATAGCGATGAGCCTCCTGCACAGGCAGCAGCGGCCGACAGCCAGGCGGGAGGAGGGTGGAGGAGCGGCCCACAGCCTCCACCAGAGCATCTGGGGGCTCAAGCCGCCAGAGAGCCCTGGAGACTAGGTAATGGAATTCCCAAACGGATGAAGCACCGAGCTCCAGACCCCTGTCCATGCCCAAGGACGGAAACATTGTATTTCTCCTTGGGACTTCAGGCTTTCCCCCTGCCTTTTCCTGTTCTTTCCAGCCGTTGCCAGGGCAGGAAGAGGCCTTTTCAAACAGACTTCTTTGTCTTCCACTTGGTCTGCCCCTCCAGGTCTCATCCAGGACTGTTGTGAGCCTCACAGATCAGAGACACTGTAGGGGTGACCAGCCCTCCAGCATTGTCTGGAACCATCCTTGGTTTTAGCTCTGAAGTTTCCTGTATCCTGAGAGAGGCCCTCAGGCCTGGGCCAACCTGCACCTTGTCCAGCTGCCCCCCTTAGCCCTCAGAGCCAGGTTGAGGTACTGCCCAAGCAGCAGTCATGTCAGGATTCTCCTTCTGCTTCCAACAAAGAGGTCTTTATGTCTTAGCCAGCAAAGGACAAGGCTAGCATGGGCATTTACCCCACTGCCTCGGCTGCCTCACCAGGAATGCAGAAGATGCAGATTCACAGATGAGAAAGCTTTGCCTGTCCCAATGCACAGAGATGCCTGACGCTGCCTCAGAGTACCTGTGCTCCGCCCACCCAGCTTCTGGTCATCCGAGGCCCAGGTCCCAAAGGGGGGTGGGAGGAGACAGTGGGAGAGACAGCCAGGCCCCATGTTGGACACCTGAGAGGGAGACCCTGGCTTTGTGTTGACGTAAGTTCGAGAGATCTGAGACTACCCTTGACTGCGGATCGGCAGTAGTAGGAATCTAACTTGCTCTCTGTCATTTTATTTTATTTTTTTAGGCCGAGTCGTGCTCTGTTGCCCAGGCTGGAGTGCAGTGGTGCAGTCTCAGCTCACTGCAACCTCCATCTCTCGTGTTCAAGCAATTCTCGTGCCTCAGCCTCCCGAGTAGCTGGGATTACAGGCATGCGCCACCATGCCCGGCTAATGTTTGTATTTTTAGTAGAGATGGGGTTTCACCATGTTGGCCAGGCTGGTCTCGAACTCCTGACCTCAAGTGATCCACCCGCCTCAGCCTCCCAAAGTGCTGGGAAAACAGGCGTGAGCCACCATGCCCGGCCTCTGTCATCTTTTTTCAGAGACAAGTTCTCGCTCTGTCACCCAGGCTGGAGCACAGTGGCGTGATCACAGATCACTGCAGCCTTGAATTCCTGGGCTCAGGTGATCCTGCCACCTCAGCCTCCCTGAGCAGCTGGGACTACAGACACACGCCACCACAGTGGGCTAATTTTTAAATTTTTTGTAGCGACAGGGTCGGTCTTGCTATGTTGCCCAGGCAGGTCTCAAACTCCTGGCCTCAAGCAATCCTCCTGCCTCAACCTCCCAAAGTGCTGGTATTAACAGGCAGGAGCCACTATACCCGGCCAACTCTCTTTGATCTTAAACCAAAGAAATGAGATTTCTCCGAAGCCAGAGTTATAAGTGATGGGGGTCAATTGTGAGGAACTGAATGGATTTAATTGTGAATGGTGTAGAACTTATTCTACAGCACGCTAAGGTCAAATCAGATCTATATTCTCCTACACAAACAGTAGGGAATGTAGGAGATTGTGTGATACTGAAAAAAAAAATGGAAAAGGAAAGCAATTTATTTTCTTCACCGTTATAAAACATCATTTTTGTGTGTATAAACCTGGAATCAATTATTAAACTCCCCTTATGGATAAAGCGTAACTTGTAATAAACAGCAAAGAGGGTTGTTCATTTCACTTAATGATAAATAAAATGATGTTTGACCAATTTGATGAAGACAGTAAGTCAAACTTAAATGGTCGGGCATTTTATGTTGCTGAAACTGCAAATCTTATTAAGAAGCTTTTTACATTTAAAATATGCAAAATGCAAGCAAAATTTAGTAGAGAAAGTAAAGTTAAATATTTAATGACATAATTAAGTCTTATTAATGGTATGTTCTTTATTTTGCAGATTAAATATTCACAACGATTATCATCTCTTTCATCTTTATTACTTAAGCAATGTGTTTTTCATAATTATTTGTTAGGTATTTTCATTAACATTTGATGAATATTAATAGTTAAAATAAAAAACAGTTTTTATTTCTGTTGTAATGACTTTATGGTGATCATAATATATAAGTAAGTGTTTGTAATGTGCGCTACTGGTTAATATTTAGATCACTGATTTTTTTCCACAGAATAGAAACGTGGATCTTTATGGGTGATAAATGGCAATCATCACATTCTTCCATTACTCTTTATTTATTTATTTAATCTACTATTCTTAATGTAGCTTCATTGTGGGAGACATATGAATTGCAAGCCTACAATGAAGGCTAATAAGTAGAATTTTAGGTTGAGTCCCACTCTTGCATTAATAATGGTTTGCCTCTCTTTTTAGATGTCCTGATTCATTTCCCATTTTTACCTCATTCCCCTCACGGATTTGGTCCAGCAGAGTTAGACAGCGCTGGTACCTTTTCCCTCCACGACCTTTAAAGCTTAGACTGATGGCCTCACAGATATTTTTCTTCGTGGACAAAGGATGAGGATTTTTCCATCCCGAACAACGTGAAGCAAATGTGCATGGATCTCCTGATTTTTCATTCAGACAGTGATTGCAGAGTAAACAACACTGGGTCAGATCAGCATGCACGGTCGATGTGGCCTGCATATGGCAACTATCCCTCCCTGCACCGTGTGGCAGCCACATTGTCCTGACACACCGGGAAGCTTGTCACTTCCAGGGCAGCCCAGGAGATGCATCTTGGCCATCCCTACTTCAGGCTCCCACGTGGCAGGCTGCAGACCCCTGCCCAGGCTTTTTTTCTGAAACCTTTAGTGGATTTTCCTTGAGGATGACCGACAGAATGATAGTGATGTATTCTAGTCTCATGGTCAGGCCTGCAATCACATTTCAAAGCAGCCTCCGGATCCCTGCTCAGCATTCTGTGACTGACGCAGGCGCAGGCATTACAGTCCAGACAGAGTCAGTGCTAATCAGAACAGGATGCCCTTTAGCTTCCTCAGGAAAGCTTTATCTCTTTAGCAGGAGCTATCTGCATTTTTAAAGCCACAGCCTGTTGGAAAGAGCTCTGAACCACAAAAATGTACAGCAGGGGTAAGCAGAGTTCCTAGCCATTAACCACCTCCAGGCAGTTAATCATTTCAGTTTAGAAGAACCCACGTTCGCTTCAAGAGCAACTATATTCTGTTGAAAACCTACTATGTTGGGCTCTTTCGAGAGCTATTTCTGATTCTCACAATGCCCTGCTGAGCAGACGGGAGTCCCCCGTTGTATGGACAAGCAGATGAAGCTCAATGAGTTAGTTGACTGCTCTAAGGTCTCACGGTTGATCTTGGGCACAGCTGGGGTTCGAAGTCCATTCTTTCTGGATCAGAGTCCTGTGCTCTTCTCAGCAGGATGTGATGCTACCTCCCCCACTGCCATTTTTCTGTGTGATTATATGAGACACGAGCTCCAGGTAAATCTGATTGTTAAGAAAAAGCCCCAATACACACAGACGCACAAGAAAAAGGAATAGATCTCACCCTATTGGTGAAGCCAATGCGTGAAGCTATTGTGCAGAAAGACACCACTGACGTCTTCCCGGGCCCCTGCCTCACATCCTTGACTTGCTGACTATTTGGCCCTGGGCTAGAAAACATAGTGCTCCTTCTCAGACGTTTATGTGCAACTGTTTGCCTCTCCAGCCAAGCTGTCCTCAGGTCTGCGTGTTCCCCAGCTCTCTACAAACAGCTATCCTGGAATAGCTAAAACTGAGATTTTAATAATGTGTGCTTAAACCATTTATGCTAAAAAAAACTTGCCAGTTCTGGCCATTTCCAGTAATAATATGTGCTCTCATCACTGCTAAGAGTCTGGCAATGAGCAGATGATGCTACCGAAAGCAAGTGAAGACAGTGAGACAGGGCTCAATCCATGCCATGCCTCTGAGAGCCTAGGAGCTATGGCACAGCGCCAAGAATACACCTTCAACATGAAAAGCAGGACTCAGTTTCCCCCTTTTGAGCACAACAAGGAAAAACATATGTGAGGGCCTGCGCAGTGACTCACGACTGCAATCCCAGCACTTTGGGAGGCTGAGGCAGGAGGATTGCTTGAGGCCAGGGTTTGAGACCAGCCTGGGCAATACAGCGGGACCCTGTCTGTACAAAAAATTTAAAAAAATAAATGAAAACACATGTGGACTCAACAAGGACAAATATGGACTCCTTGCACCCTGGGGTGAGCCGGGAGGGGCGGTGCAGTCAGCACCAGCCAGGACCGCACACGTGGTGACATCAGGCCTGCCCTCCGTCTCATCTGTAATGTCTCTCCTTGTCCAGCCTGCAATGTGACCATTGTTTATTACCTATTGAGCCCCAGCACCATATTTGGCTCTGCAGGCAAGATTGATAGATTCTTGCTGTCACCAGCCGCACTCCGATGGCAGCTTTCCAGGCCTCCTCCTCACCCCTCCCCCACCCCCGCTCCACCTTCCAACAACCCCAGAGGCTCAGAGCAGGCCTCCCCACCAGCAAGGCTGACACAGACCCTTTTGAAGAAGTCATTTCCAGGAGAGGAAGGAGCTGAGGATGGATACCCAGCTGGCCTCCATGCTCAGGAACTGCCCACCCCAGTGAATCGTCTCTGCCCTGGAAGCTGCTGACAGCAGCAAGGGCCTTTCTGGAACCATCTCCCTCCCAACCTGCCTTGAGCTCTGTGCATCTTCAGAGGAGAGAGGATTTGAGTCTCATAGGCCTGAGATACACAACATTCAGTGGGAGGGGAAAGCCTGCATGTAAGGGTCAATTATACCGCCTTATGGGGAAAAAAGTATCCAACTCGGAGTCTGGAATGGGGATGACACACAGCAGGAGACCATTTTCATCAGGTGTCCGAAGGCACGCTGCTACAGCTTCACGGCGACGTGATTCTGTGTTGGTGCTATGGAACCGCTGTGACTTCAAATAAGGAAGGACACTTTGGAAAGCTGAAAGGCAGTGAGGTTGAGGGACTGCGTCCCAGTCCTGAGACTGAGGTGATGGGTCCTTGTTATGTCACCAACAATCGATGTGACCTTAGGCGTTGTGCCCTGAAACTCACTAACACCCGTCACTTGAAGACCATGTTTCCCATGACCAACCCAGGACATATCTGTTTCATTAACTCAACTGAAGAGGAAGACATTTCGGGAACCAAACCTGGAGACTAAGAGCCTGAAATTGCTGATCAATGGGTCAAATCAGCACCTATGGTGTGGCAGGCACTGTGGCACTGTGGCACTGTGCCGACCCCTGATGTTCTTTTTTTTGTTTGTTTGTTTTTGTTTTTTTTGAGACAGAGTTTCACTCTTGCTGCTCAGGCTGGAGTGCAGTGGTGCAATCTCAGCTTACTGCAACCTCCACCTCCTGGGTTCAAGCGATTCTCCTGCCTCAGCTGCTCAAGTAGCTGGGATTACAGGCGCCCGCCACCACACCCAGCTAATTTTTGTATTTTTAGTAGAGACGAGGTTACACCACATTGGTCAGGCTGGTCTGGAACTCCTGACCTCAGGTGATCCACACGCCTCAGCCTTCCAAAGTGCTGGGATTACAGGTGTGAGCCACTGCGCCCGGCCTGATGTTCTTGAAACAGCAACTCCAGTCCCACTCTGGACCTGTGAAGCTCACAGTTCAGTAGAGGGGTGTGGTGGTTTTTCCAACAACAACCAATCAGTTCTCAGATTCTCCAACACCATCTGGGTGTCCTACAAGTCAATTCATTTCTGACACTAACTACCCGGATTGAGCCCAGACCCCTCAGATTAAGGGCTCAGCCCAACAAAACAGCTCCCATTTCAGATGCCAGGCACAAACAGGGTCCCATGTGCTATGGTGTGAATGTTTGTGTTCTTCTGAAATCCATGTTGACCTATTCCCCACTGCAATAGTGTTAAGAGGTGGGGTCTTTGTGTGGGGATTGGGTCATGAGGGTGGAGTCCTTATGAATGGGACTCTTAGGAAAGAGGCTAGAAGCAGCTCATTCACCCCTTCAGCCATGAGAGGACACATAGAAGCTGCCGTTTATGAGGAAAAAGCCCTCACCAGACATTGAATCTGCTGGCACCTTCGTCTTGGACTTGCCAGCCTCAGAAGAATGAGCAATACATTTCTGTTGTTCATAAATTACCCGGTCTGAGGTTTTGTATAGCAACCCAAACAGACAAAAACAGCAAGCTACTTAGACTTCTGCCCAGCCAACTTTCGAGCCCCCATCAGGTTCAGTAATTCACTATGAACATGAACCTCAGGAAAATGCTATACTTACATTACAGTTTATTATAAAGGATACAAACGAGCAGCCAGATGAAGAGGTACAGAGAATGAGGTCTGGAAGGTTCTGAGCACAGGAGAGCCTCTGTCCCCATGGAGACGGGGCACACCACCCTCGCTGCCGGCAGATGTCTTCAGCAACCTGGAAGCTCCTCAAACTCCATGGTTTAGAGTTGTTTTGGGCTTTTTGTTTGTGTGTGTGTGTGTTTGTTTTTGAGACAAAGTCTTGCTCTGTTGCCCGGACTGGAGTGTAGTGGCATGATCACGGCTCAGTGCAGCCTTGATCTCCTAGGCTCTGGTGATCCTCTTGCCTCAGCCTCCTGAGTAGTTGGGACTACAAGCACATGACACCACATCTGGCTAATTTTTAAAAATTATTTGTAGAGACACAGTCTCTCTGTGTTGTCCAGGCTGGTCTCAAACTTCTGGGCTCAAATGATCCTCCTGCTTTGGCCTCTCAAAGTGCTGGGATTACAGGGGTGAGCCAGGTGCCCAGCTCCTTTAGAGTTTTTCATAGCAGTTTCATTAGGTAGTTATCATTGATGCAATCACTGGCCATTGGTGGTTGAATGCAACTCCCAGCCCCCCTCCTCTCTCTGGAGGTGGGGTGGATGATGCTTGGGTAACCCCTGTGAGCATCTCATCAGCCTAAACCCAGGTGTACCAAAAAGGCTTATTATCAATAACAAAAGGCACTCCCATCACTCAGGACATTCCAAGGGTTTTAGGAGTTCTGTGTCAGGAACCAGGGCAAAGACCAAATCATATATATATAGATATATAGATATATACGCACACTGGTGTGTATATATATAGATATATACACACACACATATATATATACCTGTGTATATATCTATATATCTATATATACCTGTATATATCTATAGCTATATCTACATATACATATATGTATATATGTGTATATATATACATATATATATACCTGTATATATAGTATATATATACATATATGTATATACCTGTATATATAGTATATATATACATATATGTATATACCTGTATATATAGTATATATATACATATATGTATATACCTGTATATATAGTATATATATACATATATGTATATACCTGTATATATAGTATGTATATACCTGTATATATAGTATGTATATACATATATATGTATATACCTGTATATATGATATGTATACACACATATATATGTATATGTATATATATCATATATAGGTATATATATATATACCTGTGTGTATATATATAAATATATATAATATATATATCTGTCTCTTTCTCTATCTCTGTGTGTGTGTGTGTGTGTGTAAAACCATAGGTGGCAGAAATGCTACAGACAGCTGAGGCAGGGCTACAGGGTGGCGGAGGACTGATTGCTTCTTCTGCTAACTGAGCAGGGTGCACAAGGGAAGGGGCCTGTGGTGAGACCCACTAAGGGAACAGTACCTGCCAAGGTTCACTATGGCTGCAGCATCGGGTGCAGTCTAAACCTTCCCATCTGTCTGACTTTGGACTGGTTACCCCCACCTCCAAGCCTCAGTCACCCCATTTATCAATAGTGCTAACAACCGCAACACTTCTGGGTTATTATGGCGTTTAATGAAACCCTATAAGTCTCCAGACCGTGCCTTGCACACCATGCCTTGCGCATATCAAGCACTCCATGAATTTAAGCTATGATTATTGGGTGATGATGGTCACGATTAAGGAAAACTTCAGGGGGATAGTGAGAGACTGTGCATGGCTGAAGCACTAGATATGTAAGTGGCTTGATTATCTCCTGATCTGTGAGACATCTGCTTACTCAGGCAACCATACACAGACCACCAGACAACTGGCTCCCAGACAATTGCTTAATGGTCCATGGGGCAACCTATCCTCCTTCATGCTGAGGGAACCGCAGCGCTCTCCTCCCTGTACCGGCTTCCTGGAGGCCCAGACGTTTTGCCTAGTTTGGCTGGCATGGGGTCCTAATCTGATCATGCCCTTAATTAGAAAGAGCTCATCTTTGAAACAACAGCCATAAATAAACCAAAAATATTTTTGAAACAGAGTGAAAGCACTTTGGATCTAATCAAAACAGGAGGGAGAGGACCAAGTTTTTGTGAAGCTGTCCTCTAGTTTCTGGTGCTTACACCTCCAAATAGGGACAAGAGAGGCTGCTGTTCAGCCGGGTGCAGTGGCTCACGCCTGTAATCCCAGCACTTTGGGAGGCTGAGGTGGGTGGATCACCTGAGGTCAGGAGTTTGAGACCAGCCTGGCCAACATAGTGAAACCCCATCTCTACTAAAAATACAAAAACTTAGCTAGGCATGGTGGCGCATGCCTGTAATCCCAGCTACTTGGGAGGCTGAGGCAGGACAATCGCTTAAACCCAGGAGGCAGAAGTTGCAATGAGCCGAAATCGCACCATTGCACATCAGCCTGGGCAACAAAAGTGAAACTCCATCTCAAAAAATAAAAAAAGAGAGGCTGCTGCTCAAGGGGACCCTTGATGCCTTGCAGGAGGGCAGTGGGGAGACCCAAGGGCCCCTGCTGGCCTGCTCATGGAGACGTTCATTGATCCAGGAGGGCTGTGGGCTGGTCTTGGGAGTGTGGCCGGCTGGGACCTCAGGGCTAAGCCAAGGGTGAGCCCAGCCTAGAGGAAACTCTTGCAGCGGAATGAGTGTTTGATCACTGAGCTGCACCTGCCAGCACTGGCACTCTACCAGGGAAGACAGGAATGAATGGTGGCCAAACATTTCAGGCCAATTGCTCTCCCTCTGCACACCCACCACCCCCAGGTAGACTCTTCCCCTTGAGGTCAGGAAGCCCTAAGCCCAGCAGAAGGAAATGCCCAGCACCCTGTGTTGGGGCCTTGGGCAGGAGGCAGCCTGCACCCATTGTGCAAGAGACAGCCAGCACAGCATTGTGGGTGCTGCTTTGCCTCCCAGGCTTGGAGGGGACAGGGACTGGGCTGGCTCTGGGCTTGGGGCACAACTCCCTGGATTCTATGATCAACACTCCCAGCCCTGGGGCCAGGACCAGGGCAAACACGGCCACAGCTGAACTCACTGCTGCCTCTCACTCTCTCTGGGCCTGACACGAGCCAGAGCCAGGCCCCCGGGTTTTTAGTTCATTTCCTGATGCCATCTCTTCGTTGAAGAAGAAGAGGGAGACAGCTGAGGAAATGCTGCCAGTGTTGGGCCTTGTGGCACCGTTTGCAGTCTCCTTGGCCCGCAGCCTGCCTGGAGACTCACACGAGGGCTCTCAGCCTCGGAGAAAATGAGATGCCCTGTCACACACACAGCTATGGAGAGAGTGTCCTCTCTCTCCTCCCTTCTGGAGCTCCCAGGAAGCCAAGGCACAAGCTGAGTTTCACTTCAGGGTGCAGGATAATGGAAGCCAAGGACCCAGCACAGACCAGCTGGCGGCCCCATCCAGGAAGTGCCAACCCCACGGGTCACTCTTGGGGACCCCCGGTGGCCCAGCCATTGCGGACATGCAGAGATGCATTAACTCCCCGTGAGGACGCAGGATTGTCATCAAGAAGTACAGGTGGGATTCTGAAACCAGACTTCAAGCTGGAAGAGGCTAGCTGCATCCCACAGGTAGGCGTGGACATCAAGCAAGCGCCTGCCTGCCTGGCATGGTGCTAGATGTGAAGAAAGCAAAAGAATGGAGCACAGACCCTGACGAGGAGCCTGTGTGCTATGCACACTCATTCTCAAATCTCAGCATGCGAAGAGCTCTATGGATGACCTTTTAAAGGGCAGAGGCCTAGGCCCTGTCCCCTGAGATTCAGATTCATTCTCATTTATTTATTTCTATTTTAGAGACGGGGTCTTGCTCTGTCACTCAGGCTGGAGTGCAGTGGTGTGATCTCAGCTCACTGTAACCTCCACCTCCCGGGTTCAAGCCATCCTCTTCCTCAGCCTCCCGAGTAGCTGGGACGACAGGCATGCACAGCCATGCCTGGCTAATTTTTTAATGTTTTGTAGAGACGGGGTTTCGCTATGTTTCCTAGGCTAGTGATGAACTCCTGACCTCAAATGATTCTCCCTGTTTGGCCTCCCAAACTGCTGGGACTACAGGTGTGAGCCACCATACCCAGTCAGATTTATTTTTAACAACCATCCCAGGTGCTTATGTAGTAGATGGTGATCCAAAGGGATCACCCTTTGGGAATTGCTGGTCTAGAGAGAGTACTGAGCAGGAATCCCCACCCCAGCTCCAGGCCTGAGGTCATGGAAAGGGAAGTTGGGGAGACTTCTGGGCACCAATCCCTGAGCCAAGTGATTCTTACAGCTGATGGAGAAAGAGGAGAGAGTAGGAGTTGAGACTGCGCAGGACATTCTAGGCAAAGCACTGGAGGGGCAGGAGAGCAGAAGTGAAGACACCTGAGGGCCATATATGTGTGGCCTGAGAATGCACACAGGCCCTGTGCTTGCGGTTTAATGCATTGTGGTTGCCATTTTGAAATTCTTGGTAATTTTAGCTTTGAATCTGTGTTTTGAACAAGAGGCACTGCAATTTCACTGTGCACTTATGGGCCCAGCCCCACTGGGGTACAGGGAGCTACGGGAAGTTCAGGTGTTGCTGAGGTTGGAGGTGGGCAGTAGAGTGGTAGAGGGGCTAGAGAGATATGGGAAGGCTACATCCCTGAGGTCTCCAAATGTCATGTCCAGGAGCTCAGGTTTTACCCAAGTCAGGAAAGGATTTAAGCAGGAATGAAGTAGTTAGGTCTGCATTCCACCAGGTCTACTCTAGGAAAAGGGCAAAGGTCCCCCTGCACGCAGATACAGGGGGCCAAGCTAGGCTGTCATGAGAACCAGGCTAGGACACCAGTAGGCAACTGGAGAAGGGAATGGTCTAGAGAAAACTAAGCGATGATTTGGAATTAGAGATGGGGTTGAAGGAGAGGGGGAAGGCCAGTGTGACTCCCAGATTTCTGGCCTGAACAACCGAGTTCCCTGTGGTACCACCAGCTGAAATACTTTGTTAGTTTTATTGCTTTTCATTTTAAAAAAATCTGTGGTGGTGTTTATTCTAAGAACACATTATCATTGCTCACATCTGTCAGTAAGAGTCTTTTTTGAATATAAAAGTAACTTCTGAGGCCAGGCACAGTGGCTCACAGCTGTACTCCCAGCACTTCGGGAGGCCAAGAGAGGCTGATAGCTTGAGGTCTAGAGTTCAAGACCAGCCTGGTCAACATGGTGAAACCTCGTCTCTGCTAAAAATACAAAAAAATTAGCCAGGCGTGGTGGCGTGCACCTGTAATCCCACTTGAACCCAGAAGGAAGAGGCTGCAGTGAGCCGAGATCGCACCACTGTGTTCCGGTTTGGGCGACAGAGCGAGACTCCGTCTCAAAAAAAAAGAAAATAGTATAAAGATTCCTCAAAAACTAAAAGTAACTCTTGTCCTTTAATAAAAGAAAAAAGATGGGGGCAAACGTTATCTGGTCCCAAATTTATTTGCCCATCGTATGTCCAGGATAAGATCCAGTTTGTTGGTGAGAGGATGGGGTGTGCATTGAAGAGGGGTCATAGAGAGGCATCTGTAGAGTAGTTACCACACAGGGAGTTTCAGCACTAGACCTATAACTTTGTTTACTCTTTATACCTATCCTGAATATGAATGATTTTTTTTTTCTTTTGCTAGAAACCCAGAATTGACCTTGGAATTATCATTCATGTTAGTAAACACATTCTGGTTGTTTTACCAGACATAAAAATCAGTGCTTTAGATGTGACCTCAAGATACCCTTGCTCCAAAAACAGCCACCATAGGTCTCAGCCCAAATGGGCAAGCATCCAGTGGATCCCAGGCTTAGGGGAAAGCAAGAGCCTAGAGTTAATGCATTTACCGAAACCCCTTTGATCTAGAATCCATCTGACAATCCCACGAGGCCAGACGGGCCTGGAAGGTTTTCAGGCCTTCCTCCGGTTTGGCTGGCTGTGCTTGAGCGCTGTGTTCCCTCAGGCATCTTGGGGCTTGAGCTTTGAACAACTCGGTATTGCAAATTAAAATGACCCTAAGTAGGAATGAAATATTTTAAAAAGAAATTTGGTTTTGTTCAAAATAGGCAGTGTGCAACTGAGAAACAGGGGCTTTCTTTGAGCCAGTTAAACTGAGTGCAAGATAAACTAAATTCAGCTAAGATAAAAGCCTGAATAAAGTGGCTTTCACAGAAGACATTCAGAAAATATTGCTCTTTATAAATAATAATTATTCAACAGACATTTTACTAGCACTTTTCTGCTGTATAAAAGTTATACATGCAGAGTGTAGACACTTTGAAAACACAAAATATAACATGCAAACATGAAATCACCTATGAACCATGACACGCAGGTAGCGTTGTCAACATTTTGAGCTGTTTCCTTTCAGCTTTGTTTCAATGCCTACATTTACAAAGTTTTTTTTTTTTTTTTTTTTTTTTGAGATGGAGTTTCGCTCTTGTTGCCCAGGCTGGAGTGCAATGGCACAATCTTGGCTCACTGCAACCTCTGCCTCCGGGGTTCAAGCAATTCTCCTGCCTCAGCTTCCCCAGCAGCTGGGATTACAGGTGCACGCCACCACACTCAGCTAATTTTTGTGATTTTAGTAGAGACAGTGTTTCACCATGTTGGCCAGGCTGGTCTTGAACTCCTGACCTTGTGATCTGCCCGCCTCGGCCTCCCAAAGTGTGGGATTACAGGCATGAGCCACCACGCCCAGCCTGCAAAGTTTTGTCTAAGTAGTTCTAAAGCATTTTAAAGGTAGAGATAATGGATTAAACTATAATGCTCATTTGAAAATGAGATTTGCTTAACAGCATATTTTAAGATCTTTTTTTCTAATTAGAGAAATAAAGAAAACTTGTAAAACACAGAAAAGCACAAAAGAAGACAGCAAAAGTCACTTGGATTTCAGCCAAAGAGCATTATGATGAATGTTTCAGTGTGTGACTTCCAGTGTTTTTTTCCACATATGTATGTGCATTTCTTATTTATTAAAAATACCAGTGTATCCTTTTGGCTGTTTGCTGTTTACAGAACACACATTTGCCATAAAAATAAATATTATTCCACAACATGATTTTTACTGACTGCATAAATGATATTCTTTTATATAATGATGTGTAATAATTTACCTAACCAATCTTCTATTGTAGGATTTGTAGGTTGTTGTAATTGTTCATATTATAAACAATGTCATGATTAACATACTTAGGAATAATATCTGATTAGTTTTTTATAACAAATTCCTAAAGTAAAATTGTATTAAAGGAGATATATACACACACATGCATATATATATATATAATTTTTTTGATAGATAAAACTAAATTGCCTCCAGAAAATTTATACTAATTTATATTTTCATTAGTTCAAGTTTTTGAAAACATGATTTAGAGGCAAATATAATTATCTCTGTTTTATCATTTGGGACAATTAAGGCAGAAACCAGTATCGTGGTGAGGGTTACACAGCAAGTCAATAGGAAAGATTACTTTGATATAGATAAGAGATATCTTCTTACATGTACTTTACATATATTCTCATTTACAACAACCCTAAAAGGAGTTATTTTTTAATCCCCATTTCCAGATAAGGAAAGGGGGCTCGAAAATCTCAAAGCCCTGACATTTCTATTCATTCATTATCCAGGCTGTCTCCGTGACCACAGAGAGCCTGACAATCCAGCGGCAATGCAGTCATAGAAACCTAGTGTGTAACTCATAGAATCCTAGCGTGTAACCCAGTGCTACCAACAGCAGATAAATCAATCCTTGCAGAAACAAATATTTAATGTTTAAATAAGCCAACAATCTGAACATTCACTGTTTTGATAAATGCAACCTAAAATATCTCGTCCCCTGGATTTTTCCGGTAAAAATAGTTCCATAGTTATGCCTTCTTGGGGGCTTGGAGGGAGGGAAGGGATGGGGTTGAGGAAGAGAAAAACAACTTCCTTGGAGGATTAAGCAAAGTGTAAGAGCATGTCTTCTAGGTCTAGATTGGCAGACCTCACGCTTTGACTCAGAAGTAGAGAATCTGCTTTGGTTTCCTGACTGGGTTGCCTTGTTTTTCAGCCACAGGGCAAGAAACATGCCACAGCAATGAAATAAAGGTGACATGTCATAATGAGGGAAAGGGAGTTATTCCACAGGCTGAGTCACCGCTCTCCTGCAGGTACAGAATGATACAGCCTACAGAAATTCAGAGCAGACTGTTAGAAGGTGGGGTTGAGTAACAAAGAGAAACAGGTCTACAGATGACCTAGCATATACTTATTATTTTGAAATTTCTGGATTGTATAAAATGAGAATGGCGAAGTCTTAGGTAGATCTAAGTTCATTCTTGCAACAAAAATCAGTTCCAAGTTTGCGTGGAAGTGCGGCATCTAATTCACAAAATAGTGGCTATAGTGACATTTATTTGAGGGAAACTTATCTATAACTTCAAACTAACATACACCTTGGTGGAGTCTGAGTTCTACGTTTTTCTGCTTTCTTCCTCATCAGTTGTCATGGCTGACATTTGTTCTTTGAAAAGACTGAGTGCCAACCATGAGCTGGACAGCCCACTAGGCAAGTGCAGTGACAAAAGAAACAAGCGTTCATCCTGTCTAGCCAGAGCACTAAGGAACCTGCTTATTCTACTAATGCCTCAGCAAGGTCCTAAAGGAGAGCTTCCACTGCCTCCTAGGTGGGTGCCCCTGCTAGCAAGTTAATCATTCTAGGCCTCAGTTTCCTCTTCTATAAAATGGGTGATAATAGTAATTATAAAGTAAGAAATAAAGAAGAGGTCACTGGACACTTGGCCTCTGGCAAGGATCTAGAAATGTCAGCAGCATAATCCTGCTTAACTCACCTCTGCTACTGTTTTACCTGCTGCTCTCCAATGCTCACCTGCTCTAATTCACACTGTAGTAGGAAGTGCTTTAGGTCAGGCATCAGGGGGCATTGCTTTAGTTCAGACTCTAGCATTTACTATGTACCTGTTGTATGATCTTAATACTAATAGCAATATAGTGATAGAAGCAGCAATAGCCAACCGTTCTAATCATTACTTTGTGCTTGGCATTTTATATCAATTTAATCCTCATGGTAATTTACTGACATAGGGAACATTGGTCTCTTTTTTTGTAGGTGAAATAAGTGAGGCTTAAAAAGGTCTTGTAATTTGGTCCCACAGCTTATAAGTGTGAGGCTGGAATTCACCCAGGAAAGCGTTTCCAGGGTCTGTAATCCTAACAATTACTCTGCCTTAATTTTCCCCTGCTGATATTTCTGCCCATAAGCCCCTTATTATTTGATTAATGGTAGTAAAGAATATTTTTAAAAACTATTGCTCTTCAGCATCCTTTTTGAGGGAGAACTTTCCTTCCCGTATTCTACAGGTTTGTACTGGGGCTGTAGCTTACAGGAACCCTCTCCAGAATCATCCAACGTCCCAATCATACGTAGAGAATGGCCAGAATCCTTCCCTTTGTACTGATGTACACACAACATGAGAAGGAATTTTTCTACTGGAGTTGCTTAGCTGGAGAGGCCAGGAGCCATATTTCTGTTGTGTGGGCAAAGCCTTTCTGCAGTAGAGGAGAATGAGCTCTATAAATAAAGAGAAGCAGAAAATCATAAAATACAGATAGAGATGAGATATGCTCACTTAGAATTCCTAGTTCCAGTCCAGAGGCCCTGGTTCTATTAGTTACTGCTTCAATTCTGATCAACCCAGTACTTCCAACTATATAAGCCAATAGAGTCTTGTGCTTGTATAAGTGAGTTTGAGTTTTATTTTATTTTATTTTGATGGAGTCTCGCTCTGTTGCCCAGGCTGGAGTGCAGTGGTATGAGCTTGGCTCACTGCAAACTCCACCCCAGGGTTCAAGCAATTCTTGTCCCTCAGCCTCCTGAATAGTTGAGACTACAGACGTGCACCACCACACCCAGCTAATTTTTGTATTTTTAGTAGAGATGGGGTTTTGCCATGTTAGCCAGGCTGGTCTTGAACTCCTGACCTCAAGTGATCTACCCGCCTCAGCCTCCTAAAGTGCTGGGATTACAGGCATGAGCCACCACGCCAAGCCTAAATTGTGTTTTTCTTAGTTGCAATCAAAGAAGCCTAATCAATAGAACAGAGAAGGGGCCTGGGAGTTAGCTGTAGACAACAGGTGTACAAATGTGAAGTTACCTATTAGTGAATTAAAGGAGTATTAACAGAGACAATACTTTGAAAAATCAAGTTAATATGAAATCATGTACCATGGTTTGAATATGTCCCCCAAAGTTTATGTGTTGGAAACTGAGTCCCCAAAGCAATAGTGTTGAGAGATTAGACCTTAAGGAGGTGATCAGGCTGTGAGGGCTTTGTCTTCATGAATGAATTAATGCTGTTATTGCTGGAGTGGGTTCACTTTGGAGGGATTTGGGTCCTGATAAAAGGATGAGTTCAAATTCCTTTCCTTCTGTCTGTCTCTCTCTCTCTCTCTCTCATGCACACGCTCTGCCTTTTTGCCTTCAACCAGGGGATGACACAGCAAGAAGGACCTCACCGGATGCAGCCCCTCAGTCTTGAACTTGCCAACCCCCAGAACCATGAGTTAAATCACCTAGTCTCAGTTATTCTGTTACAGCAGCACAAAATGAACTTAGACATCATATTAGACCCAGATCACACTTTAAAAAAACATTTGGTATGGCCAGGCGTGTTGGCTCATGCCTGTAATCCCAGCACTTTGGGAGGCCGAGGCGAGTAGATCACCTGAGGTCAGGAGCTCGAGACCAGGCTGACCAACATGGAAAAATCCTGTCTCTACTAAAAATACAAAAAATTAGCCAGACATGGTGGCACATGCCTGTAATCCCAGCTACTCGGGAGGCTGAGGCAGGAGAATTGCTTGAACCCAGGAGGCAGAGGTTGCGGTGAACTGAGATTGCGCCATTGCACTCCAGCCTGGGCAACAAGAGTGAAACTCCATCTCAAAAAAAAAAAAAAAAAAAAAAAAAAAATTGGTCCAAAATCTTCATTTCATAGATGTGAAAACTGATTTGCAAATATACAGGGTAACTGGCTTAATGTTAGGCAACTAGCTAGGAATAAGCCTGGGATCTAGCTGAATTCAGGTAGCCTCAAATCTTTTCCGATACTTTTTTCACCACCAACTCCATCTACCCAGATAGGGAAGTAGATGGTCAGATAATACAGAGATAAATGAATGTATAGAAAAATGAATAGATAAATGGACAGATAAATGGATAGATGAATGAGAGGTTGATTGGTAGATAAATAGAGACAGATTTAATAAAGCAGGAGATTTAATTGTACAATAAAAGCCATCAGCAAATTGAGATTATGCTGGGAAACAGAAAAGTTGAAAAAACCCTGAACTAAAAGAAAAATCTAGGTTCTAGTTCTCACTCAATGCTAATTCGCTGTGTTACCTTGGACAAGTCCCTGAGCCTCAATTAGACATAGAAACGGGGATCATATATGAGAGTAACTTTGTTAACTATGATAATTTCATGAATATGTGATGCTCACATCTATTTATGAAACTACACTGCATTTGTGTGCTGATATTTAGAGGGCAAGTTCCATGAGGGCAGAAATTACACTTATCCCTTGTTATATACCAGTACCAGATGCTCAATAGGCATTTTTAAGGCAAATGAACAAATTGATAGCATGGTTATTATTTAACTGCTCCTCTTCACCACTATGACCCAGCTTGGATCATGGACTCATGCAATCAATATGGAAGCTGAATTAAAATAAAAATGACACATGCCAAGAGGGGCAGAGGAGTAAGAAAATGACATCATTACCCCTTGGCCTGAAAGGTTTCATCCTAATCAACTCTGAGGACTGACCTAGTCTTCTTAACCTCCTATAATCTCTAACCCAAATCTGTTTGTTTTTTTCTTTCTCCCAACACATTCATATTTCCTATCATTTTGGAAATGTCCTTTATGTTAAAAATACATATACATATGGAGGAAAAGATATTAGATCCCTACTTCATACTCCCTAGACATCAATACTAATTAGATTTCAGACTTAAATCTCAGAAGGAAACCTCTCAAACTTTTTGACCACGGAGCAGAAGAAAGACTTTTTTTTTTTTTTTTTTTTTTTGAGATGGAGTCTTGCTCTGTCACCAGGCTGGAGTGCAGTGGCACGATCTTGGCTCACTGCAACCTCTGCCTTCTGGGTTCAAGCAATTCTCTTGCCTCAGCCTCCCAAGTAGCTGGGACTACAAGCGCATGCCACCACGCCCAGCTAAAATTTTTGTATTTTTAGTAGAGATGGGGTTTCACCATGTTGGCCAGGATAGTCTCGATCTCTTGACCTCGTGATCTGCCCACCTCGACCTCCCAAAGTGTTGGGATTACAGGCGTGAGCCACCGTGCTGGGCCAAAAGACAATTTTTTTTTAACTAGACCAGAAAAAAACTTTTCAAAAAAGAAAGATTAATAAATTAAAATCCATTAAAGGTTAACATTTATGCTCATAAGATGACTCCACTCTCCAACTCCAATTTAATTAGGATGTTAAACCTGTGTGTGAGTGTGTGTCACACTTGGGTATCACCACCCCGCAGGTGAGATGTCTGCCATACCCCAAATGGCAATAATTCGGGATGACAGACACCTGGCAGGAGCCTCATGTTCCCAAGAGGGCTTTATCTAGATAGTCTGGGGACTGGGGGATGGAGTGTGGGTGAACCTGTGGACCTCTTTTGCTACCTATGGAAATAGAATTTAATTCATATAACCAAACAGATGTGTCATGAATACCTTGACAGAATGGATGATATCTTATGATATCTTATATTTCCCTCTATCTTAAAGGCCTCAAACTGGGTCTGGCATGAAACAGACCTTTTATTCATGAAGGGACAAAACATAGTATTGAGAGGTGACAGCGTGCTGGCAGTCCTCACAGCCCTCGCTCGCTCTCGGCGCCTCCTCTGCCTGGGCTCCTACTTTGGTGGCACTTGAGGAGCCCTTCAGCCCACCGCTGCACTGTGGGAGCCCCTTTCTGGGCTGGCCAAGGCTGGAGCCCACTCCCTCAGCTTGCAGGGAGGTGTGGAGGGAGAGGCACGAGCGGGAACCGGGGCTGCGGGCCAGCTGGAGTTCCTCACTCAGACGGGAAAGCTACTATAGAGACCGTTTTCACCCCAGTTTTCCCATAGCCTTCTTGTTCATTACTGTGGCTTTCCACTCCAGCCTCTGTTGATTACGAGCCTTACATCCAGAAAAGCAAAAAAACAATCGGCAGAACAATCCTAATGATAGCGACATTGGTCTTGCGTCTTACAGTTTGCAAATGATTTCCAGATATAATTTCTCATCGGAATCTCACAACCACCAAATACGACCAGGCATTATTCATCTGATTTTATAGATGAGGAAATCAAGAGTCAGAAAGGTGATGTGACTTCCCCAAGGCCCACAGATGGTGGGTGGCAAAGCCAGGACTTGGAATCCAAGATAAAGAAAACTCAGTGGGAAGGAGAAGTTTGTGATTAAATCCAACTAAAGGAATAGAGTAAAATAAAGAACACAGTAACTTTCTCAACAAGAAGGTGTTCTGTTTTCCTCTTGGCTTTTGAAAATGAGGCTGCTTCTGCTATATTATCTGGTGGAAAACACATCATCAAAGTCAATGGAACATCAGCCTTTCTCTTGGGTATTTGTTGAGGCTCCTCTGCACGAACACACACCTTTTGCTTCTGTGTTTGCTCCAATTTTCCTATCTTTCCAACCTCTTGGATTAGGACTCTGGCTCCCAGTATTTGTCTAAGGCCCTTCTCCGAGTTAGGCAACCTATTTCATTATAATTTTGAACAATAGAGAATGATACTAGCAGCCACCCTCAACTGGGCCCTACTTATTATGGGCTAGCAGTAAGCACTTTGCATGCATTATCTCATTTAGTCTCACAACAATTCTATGAGGTAAGAACTATTTTTGTCCCTGTTTGACAAAAGAAGAAACTGAGGGACAAAGATGAAGCAATTTGCCCAAGGTCACATTGCTAGTAAGTGGCAGGCTGAAGACCAAGCTGCCTGGCCGCAGGCCCTCACCCCTGCCACCACCCTCAGCGACCTTTCCCTAGGCTGTCCAGCTCAGATTCCCTGGCCTTGTCACCTCACGCCCCCCAGATGCTGGCTTTGCACAGTCCTTCAGCTTTGAGAAGGGCAGAGCTCTAGGTAATAACATTCCCTCTGCTGGCCTCTTTCCCAAGATTCTCAAAAGAGACAAAGCCCATCCCCAGAAAGTAGATGACGTAATTGGATGCCACAGTGCCCTCAGATCTCTCCGAAGAACTCTCCACAGGGCCCTCATTCTCTCTGCTGCAAAGGAGAGTTGGCTGCTGAGTGTTCACAGCTGAGACCCTCTCTAGGCCTTGCCCTTGGCTAATGGGAGCCACCTGGCTGGGGTTAATCCCCCTTCCTGGGAGGACCCCCCCCCCCAACTTCAGTAATTGGTCAATGCAGAATACAAAGGCCCTGCCTGCTAGCCCTAATTGGGGCCAACTGGGAAGGGCCAATCTCAATCCAGAGCTCCCCAGGGATTGGGCGAGGTCTCTGTTGCACCTGTTTCATGGTTCAACCTCTCTTTTTCCCCCAATTCTGCATCCTTCACCCCGACAGATGTGGACCCCAAAGCACTCTCCAATAAACATCTTGGCTTGCACACTGCAGCCTCAGACTCTGATTTCCAGGGATCCAGCAAAACACAGAAGTGTGTTCAGTATCTCTGGGCTGGCCTCCTCCTCCCGACTGGCAGAGTGGGGCCTCATGTAGAATGTGGTATTAAATGTTTCCCAGGATTTGGTTTTCCTGCCCACATGGTTTTTGACACTGCCATATGTGTATTGTTTTCTTTTCCTTTTCAGTCCACCAGAATGTTCTGGGGTGTTCATTACCGTGTTATGGGATTCGCCTATACCTTCAGCCAACAATGGGGCTGTATTTCTAGTCCAAGCCTTCGCTTGACCATTCTACTATCCCAGCAATGCCTATGAGCGACCTAACCTGGGACCCAAGACCTGCTGACCATGTTATTTACATGGGCCAGGCATAATGGGCAAAAGACATGCTTGAAATGTATGCATGTGAAACACACAAGCAGACACAGGCAGGAACAGGAGCATCATTAGGTCTTGACAGGGTATATCCCTACAAGTAAACCCAGGAGGCCTTGGCTCACTGTCCTATTTTTTTCCTCTCAGCTCAGACCCTCATTTCTTCTATGCAAAGATGCCATAATAACTTCTGACAGGCCTCTTTATCTCCTACCTCTTTGACTTTAATCTGTCATACACATTGCTGCCAGATTTATCTTCCTAAATGAAGCTCTTATCATATCCTCTCCGTGCTTAAAAACTGCATGCTCCCCACTGCCTACCAAATGAAGTGCACATGTCTCAGCCTCGCCTCCCAAGCTGTATCCAATGTGGCTGAGATCAAAGTGTGCTGCTTCTTGGCCCTCTGTGTTTTCTGGCCTCTGGGACCATGCTCATTCACTTCTCTTCAAACACTTTTGCCAGGAAATGTTGCTTGATCCGTACAAATAGCTGTAAACAGTGTTTGGACCGTATTTCTTTAATAACTTCACCTTAGTCTCCCTTAAATGACAATTATCTGTGAGCTTGGTTTGCCTTCCCAACTAGATTATGAGCAGCTTGGGGAGAAGACACACCCCTGATCCCAGCACCGCAACAGCATCAAATATGTAGTGGGCTCTCCAGAAAGATTTGTGGAGGTGATTTATCATCTCCCAGTTGGACCACAGATTTATTCTCTTTCCCTTCTCCCTGCCTTCCCAACAACCTTTATATTCCTGAAATAAATATATATTGATGTTATAGAAAGTAGTTATTTAATCATAATATATATAAAGCAACAGATAGTATATTGAGACCCTACCCTAAAACGTACTTTGGAGAGGAGAATTTATAACCTAAGGTAGACTGCAAATGAAGTCACTGCCTTAACCCAATAAGAAGGAAAATTATGATTTTGAAATGATGACATTCAGACAGTGGACTAAATCCAGGGTAGAGAGAGGGCTTTTAAAAATACAGTGTGAGCTGGACGGGCACGGTGGCTCATGCCTGTAATCCCAGCACTTAGGGAGGCTGAGGCAGGCAGATCACGAGGTCAGGAGTTGAAGACCAGCCTGGCCAACATGGCCAACCCCCGTCTCTACTAAAAATACAGGCCAGGCGTGGTGATGCATGCCTGTATTCCCAGCTACTCGGGAGGCTGAGGCAGGAGAATCACTTGAACCCAGGAGGTGGAGGTTGCAGTGAGCTGAGATCATGCCTCTGCACTCCAGCCTGAGCAACAACTGAGCAACAGAGTGAGACTCTATCTTAAAAAAAAAAAAAAAAAAAAAAAAACCGGTGTAGTCTATCTAGAAATCAAAGATCAGCAATATAAAAAACTTCTAGAGAAAAAGGTGGTGATTTTACTGGAAGAATTCAGGGTTAGTGCATTACCTGATACTCTTTCATAGACAACTGGACAAATGACCACTCCCGGCTGGTGGGCTCACCTCTGCGGATTCTGACATCTCTGCCAGGCAGCTCAGGTTGCCGCCCTGCCTCTGCCCCAGGGCCCAGAGTCCCAGACCTACAGACAATGATATCATTATACCACCACCTGGGCTGCAGAAACAACTGCCTCCTATTCAACCACACTTTCCCCTTATTTTATTGGAGTCTTGTCCCTGACAAACGGCTGGAGGCTTCTGGTAGGAAGCAAAACTCAGCAGCTCCAAAGATCATGAAAAAAGCATCGTGATTCAAAGAGATTCTTAATGAACGCAGCGGGGACTCTGAGTTGCATTTCAACCTATTTCTCCTCCTCTGGGCTTTCGCCCCTCTGTTCCGTATCATGAGACTTCTCTCCAGATATGCAGCCCTGTTTTAGGATGGGCTGTCAAATTTGGAATTGGCCCTGGTGATGAGAAAGGAGGGATCCCTCTCTCTTCTATTTTCTGTAACAAATGGATGTCAAAACTGACATAGGCTCAATGTTTAAAAGTCAAGTCATTTAAGATGGGTAAGGAACTGAGAAACACTCAGAATAGATTCAAAGTCAACAAGCGAAAAAAAATCTGGATAATGATATTTGTAAGAAGGATTTGTGCACTGCAGAAAAAATAATCCCAATAAATATTTGTCCATAGTAACACTTGTTTATTTTCTGTAGTGTTGCCTTCAGGGCAAGGGAGGCCCTGAGCCAGTTCTCACACTTTAAATAGCCCCTAGACATCACACAGGCATACACACATGCACTTATTAACGTGCACACAGACACCCCATCACTTGAGCCCCAGCGTTCAGTGCAGCCACAGCAACCTGCAATCTCAACATCCACTCTTTGGGCAATGCTGCTCAGGCCCCAGGGACGTTTCCTCACATTGCCTGTCCTTGCATCTTGCCTTTGCAAAAAAAGGCAACCGTATCCAACTACTGAGGTGTCTGTGCAACCTGCTGTTGACTTCAGAAATGCACACCACTTTAGAGTGTGGAGAGGATGTGAGCATCAGAAGTGCTGATAAGAAAAGACAAACTCACTACCTTGTGAGAGTCTTCCTATCATACAGCAAGGATGTGACAGATTCTTGCATAATAAAGAACTATTTCCCAATAGAGCCAAGAGTTCGTTTTCTCACTTCTCTTCCCATTCTAATTCAGGATTCCAGAGGTACTAAAATATTGCACACAGTAGATGCAATAGTTCACACACACTGTGGCTAACATTTTGTAATAGTACATAACTCCTATTTCTCTTACCTTTATACATAAATATAGTTGTAGATATAATATGTGTGAAGTACAAAATCAGTTCTTTACATTAGCAACTAAATGGACTTTGCTAGAATTACAAATCGTTTTCTTTTCATAAAAATATGCAATAAAATGTAATTAAATCATTTAAGGATTAAAAACTCTTCAGATCTGTTTAAATAATTTTATTCTAATTTTTGATACTTATTAATTTCCATTTTGGTTATAATGGATAATTTTGAATATTTGAGAGGAAAAAGAACATTTTGAGACATCAAAAATAATTAAATCTTTAGTTTTTTATATTAACATTGATTTACATATTGATGAAAATGCACTCAAATTGTGTATATTTTAATATAATTACATTTATTTTCAATCTGTTAGATTATTGCTATCAATGGAACACAGACTGTGTGAAAATTTTGATTGTAAGAATATAATCAGTGATTTTTCTGAAAGGAAGGCAAGAAAATAAATTGTATTAATAAATATATGAGATTTAATGAATTTATATGTGTTTATTCTTATTACTCATCCAAACATTGCTAGCTGAATAACATCCCAGACAGGCTCACAAATGATCAGACTCTTTTCTCCTTGAGATTTTGCTAATTCTTGTCATATTTTACATCCATTATATCACAGCTTTACACGTATTTTGTACCTTTTGTGATAAAAGAATATTTGTCAAGATGGAAGGATGGAACATACTTAGCGGTTTATTTTCTTTGTTTATCTTTTTAATATCTACACACATAGCATCTGTGCCCCAGGCCCCCACAAATAAAGGCAGGAGCAGCTTCCCTGACCACTGTGAATGCTGGCACCACAGTGTTTTCCTCCTTTTTTTTTTTTTTTTTTTTGAGATGGAATCTTGCTTCATCGCCCAGGCTGGAGTGCAGTGGCGTGATCTTGGCTCACTGCAATCTCTGCCTCCCAGGTTCAAGCAATTCTCCTCCCTCAGCCTCCCAAGTAGCTGGGATTACAGGCACCCACCACAATGCCTGGCTATTTTTTTTTTTTTGTATTTTTAGTAAAGATGGGGTTTCACCATGTTGGCCAGGCTGGTCTTGAACTCCTGACCTCAAGTGATCCAGCTGCCTTGGCCTCCCAAAGTGCTGGGATTACAGGCGTGAGCCACCGCACCCGGCCACACCATGATCCATGGTGTTTTCTTTTTTTTTTTTCTGAGATGGAGTCTCGCTCTGTCACCAGGCTGGAGTGCAGTGGTACGATCTTGGCTCACCGCAGCCTCTGCCTCCCAGGTTCAAGCAATTCTTCTGCCTCAGGCTCCTGAGTAGCTGGGAGTACAGGCTCATGCCACCACACCCAGCTAATTTTTGTATTCTTCGTAGAGACGGAGTTTCACCATGTTGGCCAGGATGGTCTCAATCTCTTGACCTCATGATCCACCAGCCTCAGCCTCCCAAAGTGCTGGGATTACAGGCATGAGCCACCACGCCTGCCCACCATGGTGTTTTCTAACTTTTTTTTTTTTTTTTTCCTGAGACGGAGTTGCTTAGCCGCCCAGGCTAGGGTGCAGTGGTGCGATCTCGGCTCACGGCAACCACCATCTCCCAGGTTCAAGCGATTCTCCCATCTCAGCCTCCCAAGTAGCTATGATTACAGGCACCTGCCATCATGCCAGGCTAATTTTTGTATTTTAGTAGAGACAGAGTTTCGCCATGTTGGTCAGGCTGGTCTGGAACTCCTGACCTCAAGTGATCCTCCCGCCTTGGCCTCCCAAAGTGCTGGGATTACAGGCGTGAGCCACCGTGCCCGGCTGTGTTTTCTAACTTTTATTGAGAGCTCACATTGGAACAGGCATTGTCCCAAGTGCTTTTGTGTATTTCATTCACCCTTACTAAACCCTTCGAGGTAGGTACTGCTACCCAGTTTCCATGAGGAGGCTGGCACACAGGGAGAAGTTATGGGTCAACTGGTTGCCGAGTGTGGTGAGTGGTCACTCCCCTGGCCTCTCGGACCTCAAATCCCTCTGCAGCCTGGGCCCTGGCCGCTTCATCCTTTCTCCTTAGCAGAGGCTGAGGAGCCTCAACTTTGTCTATTCCCTGTTTGTTTCATAGAGACCATTTGTTGAATGCTTTTATTATGTTGCCTGTTACACATCTGTTTTAAAAATCTGGATCAATGTATCTGTTTTGGATTTCAAGCTGGTTAGGATAATCTAAATCTCTATATGCATGTACAAACAGGCACTTCCAAAATTACATTTTTAGCACAATTATATTTGTAAAACCTTCAAAACAACCTAAAGACCTAATACACAACTGCATTAGTGACTCAGTTAATAAACTTTGAGACAGCCATTGAATGGACAATCATGAAGAAAGTGAAAATGATGGTTTTGAAGGTATCATAAATACTTATGACAGACGGGAAATTCTTCTGACAGATACATTGTTAAATTTTAAAAGTACCATATAAAATTACACATATCACATGTCATGATTATGTAAAAATTAGTATACACATGAAAAAACACACAGAAAAAAAGACGAAGAAAATATAGCTAAATATTCTTAGAAGTTGTGTTTAACGTAGTAAACATTAATGTATTGGAATGACTTTTTTCCCTTTTTGTTTTTGTTTTTTTCTATTTTTAAAATGGTTTTGGATTAGATTAATTTCTTTTTTTCTTTTTTTAGAAACAGGGACAGGGTCTCGCTCTGTTGTCCAGGCTGGAGTGCAGTGGTTCAATCACAGCTCACTGTAACCCTGAACAGGCTCAGGCAATCCTCCCACAGCCTCCTGAATGTTAGGACTATGCATGCACCACCATGCCTGGCCAGGTTAATTTTATAATAAAAATATATGATTTATTTAGAATGCAATTTTTTTTCTGAAAACAATAAAATAACAATTTTAGCAAAAGTTCACATAATTTGCGAACAGGCATAACACCTAATTGTTTATGTAACACGTCTATTCCCCCACCGCCTTCCTGGCTCTGTGCAGTCTTTAAGAGGAAAGCGGCCGGGCGTGCTGGTTCACACCTGTAATCCCAGCACTTTGGGACGCCGAGATGGGCAGATCACGAGGTTAGGAGTTCGAGACCAGCCTGACCAACATGGTGAAACCCCGTCTCTACTAAAAATACAAAAATTAGCTGGGCGTGGTGGCACACGCCTGTAATCCCAGCCACTTAGGAGGCTGAGGCAGGAGAATCGCTTGAACCCAGGAGGTTGCAGTGAGTGAAGATCATGCCACTACACTCCAGCCTGGGCGACAGAGCAAGACTCCATCTCAAAAAAAAAAAAAGAAAAGAAAAGAGGAAAGCTACCATGGTAGAGGAGAGTCTCCATTGCTGGCTGTTGGCAAGATGCATTTTGTAGATCAAGCATTTTAGCCTTGTCTTATACATTAGGAGGAGCAGAGATGAAAATATCTGAGAGTCTTTAGGCTTTCATACAAATTCTGCAAACAGAAAAGTCCTACCACTTCCTAAAGAAAGTGCTGTTCCTCAAATGTTCCCCAGACCTGGAGCCACTTGGTCAGTGAGCTCGAGATAAAAGCAGCCTATGATTTAAATGTGTCCTCTCTTCAGTGACCAGTGCCTGTGAGTATGCCATAGCTCCCCCAACTTTGAGAGAACGCTGGCATCCGCACAGGGACGTGCCAATTCGGAAGCAAGCCTTGAGGGCCACACGCACATCTACGAATATGCTGGGAAGACATTATCTTTTAAGAAGCTTCCACTAGCCTTACTGCACCTCTGCCTCACCTGTGCCTGTCTTGGTTTTTAATAGGTGGTAAATATCAAGAACAGAAAAGATTTACTCAATGGAAAACTTACACCTTCACTCTCTCTTTTCACCTCTCTTTCTTTTCTTCCTTTCTCCCTTCCTTCCACACCCCAACACACACACACACATACGTGGCACAGTGCCAGGTACAGTGCCAAGCACTGAGCATATAGGGTCAAATCAGATCTGACACAGGCTTCCCAGGAGCTGGAGATCTATACCTTCCCACTGAAAGGGTAATGCTCAGACCAGCAGCACCAGCGTGGCCCACAAGCTTGTTGAAAACATAGACTCTCAGGCCCCACCCTGGACCTGCTGACTCGGAATCTGGATTTTCACAGGCTCCTAAAAGTTTGAGATGCACTGGCCTATAGGACTCTACAAGGGCAAGCCTAATTTCTTCTGAGTGCAGTTATGATAAGACCTGGGGCTGGCATTATTATTTGGCTTGCATGAACAATTTTAGCTTATGTTTTACGAATATCACCTGGAATTTTAGGTGACTCTTACAGGAATCACAGGCTAGGTCACAAGGACAGTGATTGCCTGTGGGTATGGAAAGTCCTTCATCTGGACCCCTCATCTGTGAGTATTTGTGGAGCGGGACAACAGGGACAGGGACAGGGATCAGGGGAAAGAGGAAATGGATATTAGCTTCTGCGGAGGAACAGACAGAAAAGAGCAGGAGTGTGGGATGAATGTATCCATATGCTAGTGATGTACCTGGGCCTGAGAAAACAACGGTGGCAGAAATGCCCTCCTGGTGGCTGCATCTGAGGAATACACCTTCCTCTCTGGCTCAGAAACCCAATGGCTGCCTGTGCTGTGCCTCCTGAACCCGTATAATGTGCCACTCAGCACAAGGAGTCCTTCCAGGGCACAGGAGCACATGGGCAGGGGGACTGTGAGGGGGCAGGGACACCAGTGACTTCCACCTCTCTCTCCCAATGCTGCAGAAGGAAGCGTTCTTGGGAGTTGCATACAACTTTTTTCTTTTTAGAAGAAATAAGTCTTATCTTTGCTAGGGTCAGCCTTTCTTCTACCTAGATCAATTAAATTGGAAAAAATGCATGTTTCAGAAAGGATGCTTCAGGAATAAAAAAGATTTTAGAGTTAGGCTAGACATCTCCTGGGGGTTGCCCCAGACCTTACTGACATCAAGTAGTGGCAGGTGTTTCCAAATTAGAGGTTAGAGGCTAAGACCTACAGCCTCTCCTGAGTCTCCAGAATCTCCAGACACAGCCTTAAGCAGATCTCGTCATCACACAGCTGCTGTAGAGAGTACCTGTGATCTTTCCTTCCTTTCAGCCATCTGACTTTCCGCTGCATTGGGCAGAAACCAACTCTTGACGCTAGATGTTATCAGGAGGGAGAGGCATAGATGAAGATTTATATGTCTTCCTTCCATAGTAGTAATTCACATGTACCAACAACATAAAGGCTTTTTTTCTTGCATGTGCAGATACAGTTCCAGTATAATTATTCTAGATGGGAATAAAAATAGTAAGCTTCTTTTTTCCTATCATCTATGAAAGAAACAATTTATAAGGTACCAACATCTCATATCTCTTCTTGTTGTTGTTTAGAGACAGGGTCTCCAAACTCAAACATTACTGAGGTTGGAATGCAGTGGTATGGTCATGGCTCACTGCAGCCTCCAACCCCTGGACTCAAGCAATCCTCCCACCTCAGCCTCCCAAGTAGCTGGGACTACAGGTATGTGTCACCATTCCCTTCCTATCGTTTTTATTTTTTGTAGAGACAGAGTTTCCCCCTATGTTGCCCAGATTGGTCTTGAATGTCTTGCCTCAAGCAATCCTCCTACCTTGGCCTCCCAATGTATTGGGATTACAGGTGTCAGCCACTGCATCTGGCCAATATCTTGTGTCTTAAGAGTTGTACTATTCAAACTATACACAGACCACCAAGAATCAGTCAAAAGAGCCAAATGCAAGACAAAATTCCTAGGAAAATGGGACAAACTAGTATTGGAGAAGAAGTATCTGGGTCAAGGAGATAGAATCTCCTGAAAATTGTATTTACATAAAATTGCAATACACCTAGTACCACTATGAGGACAAACTACATGCTCTCTGAGGAATATGGCTGTTAGTCAACCTTCACTATACATGTGGCCCGAGACCACACTTCCCATTATGAAGGCAGAAAACCATATTACTTGCTAAAAATGGCTGTAGATTAAATTCATAATATCTTTTCTAGTATGTGTTGAAAAATGTTTGATCATTCTGTACCAGAGATTATAGATTCATGGCTCTACTCAAAGTTCTAGAAGGCTAATGAAAAGAGCCAAGTTTATCTATCAAAGGGAAATGAGAAAGATACTTTTTAAGAGAGGGGGCAACTCATGGTTCTTCAGGTACAAGTGAATATGCTTGTCCATTCATACTATACGTACTTTGATGAGGAATTAAGTTCTTGACAGAAAGATAACTTTTGTTTACGCTGACACATTTTGGAAGATTCTCAAATGGAAAAATATAACATAAACTAACACATTGGAGCAGGAGTCACCAGGGTCCTCTGCTATGGTTAACTGATGATAAATATTCATTTATCCATTTACAAACACTATAGAGCACAATGTTAATTACATTACTTTGGACACAAGCAACCTAGACTCTCCCTTCTACTTAACACAATAGTTTTCCATTGTCCTTAAATTAGAGTAAAACTCCTTAATTTGGCTGATAAGAACATCCAAAATTTAGGATTGCTCCTTTCCCAATCCATCTCTTACCAATTTCCTTTATTTTCTCTTATCCAATCTAACACATTTGTTTTCCTTTCTAGAGTGTGTGTCTGGCTTGGAGCAGATCCTCTCTCTGCCTGCACACCTCTGCCAATCATTTGGTTGACCAGTTAACTCCCTGTATTAGTCTGTTCTCACATTGGTAATAAAGACATACCCAAGACTGGGTAACGTATAAAGAAAGGAAGTTTAATGGACTCACAGTTCCACATAGCTGGGGAGGCCTCACAATTATGGTGGAAGGTGAATGAGGAACAAAGTCACGTTTTACACGGTGACAGGCAAGAGAGCATCTGCACGGGAGCTCCCTTTTGTAAAACCATCACTTCTCATAAGGCTTATTCACTATCAGGAGAACAACATGGGAAGAACCTGCCCCCATGATTCAATTAACTCCCACCGGGTCCCTCCCACGACACAAGGGGATTATGGGAGCTACAATTCAAGATGAGATTTGGGTGGGGACACAGCCAAACCATGTCACTCCTCCTCAGCCTCCAGTCCCAACTCAAACATTTATTTACTCAGCAAGGCTTCTTGTGACTCCCTGTCAATTAGGTGAGATGCTATATTTTGTGTTCCAGCGCTATGCTGTGAGCCTCCATCCTGGTTTCATCCCACTCGTGGTCTTTGTTTATTGCCCATTGGAGCAGGCTGGGCTCCTCTCAGCTGAACCCATGAGTGGGGCAGCTTCTTTCGACATGACCACGGTCCTGGCTGGCACTGGGACTGGCCCACATAATGCAAATGCCAATCAAGGCAAGGGACTGTGGGAACAACCTGAGAGACATCAGCGGTGGACAGAATAGTTTTTGTCTTTTGGGATTTCATCGTCTCTTATAAGGATGGGAAACACACCCTTTAAAAGGTAAAAAGCATGAATGTGCTAAGTAGCAAAAGGTACAGTGAGTGTCTAGAGGTGGGAGACTGTCCGTCTGCACTTGGGGGCCTGCAGAAAGCTGGATGAAGAATTTAGTATTCGTGCTGATTACAGGACAGGTGAAATTTCTACGGGAAGGCTGGGTGGATACACAGAGGACCGTGTGGCCGGGTCAGTTAGAAGCAAAGTCTGCAAGGCACAAAAACCTGAACCTTGTGCCAAGAATAGACAATCTCATATTTTGCAGAGTTCATAGGCAGTTAGACATTGATTTTTTTTTACAAAGAGGAATTGAGTCTAAATATTTTAAAGACTTTTTCATCTAAGGTAACTCTGAGGGCATGTGAATAATGCAAGAATCGAGTTTAGGCTTCCTGTCTCTATATTCTCTGGAAAGTCTATTTGATATCTTAGTTTTCCCTCATGCTCCTCCAGAATAATTCTCAAATATGTATTAAAGGTCCATGACACAGCAGATAGCCATCTGGCCTCTGAGCCCACTGTGTGTGTGTGCACACGTGTGTGCATGCATGCGTGTGTGTGTATGTGTGAGTGCACACATGTGTGTGTTTGAACACATCGAGATGGAAGGGAGAACAGAGCGAGTGAGTTGTATTTCCAAAGATGGGCAGTGTCTCAGTTCTGACGTGGTCACAACTTTGTGGGGCTGGAGGAGTGCATTACCCTACCGGTGATATCTTAAGCCAGGATTCCCTTTCACCCACTGCAGACAGAGCATAAAAATATCACGGGCAGGCAACTTTCCCAAACAGGGAGAGGCAATTCACTGTCATGGACAATGTTGTCTATTGAAATAAAAACAAACCGGGGGCGGGAAGGTTGAACTTAACTGAATGTCTTTACCCCGGGTACTTGGAAGGGCAACAGTGCCAAGGTACCTCTGGGAAACATAGAGGGCCAAGGTGACATCTCACATCCACTCCCAGGTGAAGTTCTCCCATTCCTCCCCAGGAGGCTCTGGGGCCAGCCCAGCAGCTGACATCCCCAGGCCCAGGCGGGACCTTCTCCAACAGACCCCCTCCCTGTCATCCCTCACCCGTCCTACCCCTCTTCCTGCCATAGCCACTGAGGCTCCTTATCCACTCCTCAACCAGCCTTATTTTCAAGCTACCCAAAAATAACAACATTTGATACGATGGCTCGGAAAGCTTTGGCTGGGGTCATGTTTCCAAATTCTTGACTCAAGTATTGTAAATGAGAACTACTTTTTTTTTTTCCAGTCAGGCTATTTTTTCCCTCTTTTTTTTTCTCTTGAGATGTTGGGTGAACCCCAACCAAGGAATCAGTGCTTAATGGGTCACAGGGTATAAATAGTAGTGTTGAGACCATAACAGAAGGCTCTTTGTACTATCATGGAACTGAACCTAAAAAAAAAAAAAAGGCTTCCAAACAGACCAGCATGGGGCTCTGTGGGGGCGTCTAGCATTGCTGAGCACAAGCTATAGACTATATTTGTCCACTCTGACATTCCACTTCTGATATCTATTTATGGCTTTGCCATGTACACAGGATACCCTATTCATTAAATATGTGCTCAAAAATGTCAGTCCGTATATATTTTTGTGCTGCTCATAGTTCACAGACATACACTAAGCAAATCCAGTGTGATCTGGATCGCCGGACTCATGCTCTCAGCCCCTAGCTCTGTAGTCCTTGTTCTTGTTCACATGTAGCTAGGTTTTCTCATCCATAAAATGGGGATAAATGTGCCTGTTCCCTAGAAGTTGGCTCTAAGTGATATGTGGCACTGCTTTGAAAATTAAGAGACAAAAATCTGTGGGCTTCTTTTGCTTTGAGGCACTCTTTAAATATGAGCTATTATCCTAATTAAACTAAATTTTCATCATGGGGTCAGTTTCCTGATGAAGTTAAATGGGATGATCCAAAGTCTCTATTAATTTGCTACCAGTCATTGTACTTGGAGACCCTGGGGGATCCTGAAAATTGATTAATTATGACAGGCCTGACGGTATATTTCTGGGTGATTATGGCAAGCCTTGGATGGTATTATTAGGGATACCCATTTTTATGTGACAGTGAAATTCATAGGCTTTAACAAAAGTACTATTATCCCACTAGCAGGGACCAGGCTGAAGGGCATGTGACTTAGCAGCTGACAAGTGCAATAATTCTCAGAATTTTGTGGCCCAGAATTTGCGCCGGCTACTAAGAACCGGGAGTTTAGAAACAGAAAGTTCAGGTTACAAGCCTACTGGGCAGGAACTCAAACTCCTGGTTCTGGCAACAGGTCCCGGGCACTTGGGGGTGGGCCAAGGTTCTGACCATTCAGTGTCCTATGTTTAAATTGTGAGACGGTAAGCAAAAAGAAAAAAAAAATATTGGAAGGGTTCTCTTACCTTTTGGAGACAGTAAAATAAAAATCTCCTTTGGCAAAGAGCCTCTTTCTTCTGTGGGCTCTCCTACAGGGCAGCATTGACCTCTGGTCTGCCATGACCCCACCTCTCCAGCTGCCCACACGTCCATCTTCCGGTGTGTGTGTGTGTGTGTGTGTGTGTGTGTGTGTGTGTGTGTGTGTGAGCGCGCACGCGCCGTGGGGGGGTGGGGGAAGGAGGGAGTATATTCTTGTTCAAATTGCCAGATTAACCAGAAAATTAGCAGGAAGACAAGGCAGCAAAGTGAAAACTATTCTGTACAGTAGACATTCTTCATAGATCATTCAACCTATTAATGAAGTTACCATTTCAGCAATGGGTATTTGAGTTGAGTTGCCAGGGGAGAGAAGGAAAGAAGGGTATAGGCAACGCTGCTTAGTCCTCGAACTCACATACAACATGGAGAGCTACATTCTTAATAATACCAAGGATCGTGCAGTGAGCATTTCCTAGGCAGCAGACACAGTACGACACAATTTACATAACTCATCTCATTCAATATGTACAAAGTCCCTATGAGACTGGTACCAGCTTATGCCCAGTCTACAAAGGGAACAGAGACTCAGAAACTAACTTGTCCAGGATTAAATAGTGAATCACGTTGTGGACACATAATTCCAATCCATTTTTTTTAATGCCCAAACCTGGGCTGTTAGCAACCTTGCTAAGCTTCATTCCTTTTCCTGCACCTCTCCCTAAGCCTACAGCAATGCATCTAGGACTCAGGGATATCTCTGGGTGGGGGTAGAGGCGAAGTCAGGCAGAAGTGTCAGGGATGAAATGTCACAGTGTTATCATAGACCTAAGGACTGGCCCTAGAGGAGGGGGCACCCATCTCCTGGCTCCTTTCCAAGCTGGTAAGAGCCTGGCAGTCATGCTGGAGAGACAGGGGGAACATCTAAGCTGCTGAATGGAGCTCAAGTCTCCACCACCAGGGAAAGTTCTTCTCTCAGGGCCTTCCTTGTTTTCTCCTTGTCCGCAGGAAGCAGAATTGCTGGAGAGCTTGCCTTTACTTGACGCTTGGTTCTTAAAGAATGGTATCTGGCCCGCAGCCAGGAACCTCTGCAGGGAGATGTGAGCTTACTCTCTGGAGTCCTCTCTCTCTATGGCATCAATTGATGAAAATAAAATCTGCATTTCGTGACATTACTATATACCCATGAAATAGGATTTAAAAGGGTCCTGATTGATGAAAATAAAAATGAGCCAGTTCTCGTTTGCTCAATTTTACCCTTCAATTCAAAAAGCCTGTGCTCTGTATCTTAGCCTCTCAGAGGCCACACCGGATTCCTGTAGGGTCTGCTCAGCCTCCTCAAACTGCTGTGACAACAGCCCTGGATTCTCGGATACACTGACACATGTTTCTAACCCTCAATCCTGCCACCCTCTGCTTTTGCTCCTCCTGCTGAGAATTCCCAAGGGAAGAGCTCTGAGCTCTTGACCCTCTTCAATCCCAGTTCAACACAACATCCCTTTGGTTAATTTCTGAGAAAATATCCCAAGTGGTTATTTCAGATAGTTTTCTTGGACTTACTGCTTCTGTCTTGAGTTCTGAAAGTCTGTGTATCTGTGCCCTCCTGTGTAGGCTGGGAGCTTCTTGAGGGCCTGGCTTCTTTCTTTTTGCCCTGGCACCCAGCAAAGTGCCTGGTGCATGTGAATGATAAATCACGTGTGTCGAATGCGTGAGTCAGTGGAGGAATGAATGGAAAAGCACTGCTTGGACAGCACAAATACAAAAATGGATCTACAGACTACATAACCAAAAGACTCCTCTACACACACATCCTGAGCACCAAGGAAACTTCTGTTTGGGCTGCTGACCATGAAATCTACTCTGCTTAGTTGCTGTGTTCATCTTCGTCCTCCAGTCTGGACTCTCAGTCTCCTCGACCCAGAACTCCTCGGCCCCAGCTCTGCTCAGCCCGACCTGGACCCTCGGCAACCTGGTCCATTTCCTGTCTGATGTTCTTTAACATCACCCACTACCATTCTTGCCCAACCCTGGAGGTAGGGGGAGGAGAGGAAGATCTTCTTCTGCTTTGCGGCATGTCCCGGCATAACAGCAAGTCATTCTTATATGCTCATCTAGGCATTTAGACTTCTTCCAAGATTGGGTGGTTCTTCCATTCTCATAAATGACCCACATTTGCAACCCTGGAGTCATCGTTGAAGCCCCCTTCTTGTCCATGCCCTTAAACAGGTCAGATTCTGAGTCGTATCAGCCCCTTCTTTGAAATGTCTCATCTGCTCCTTCTCTGCAGCCATCCTGGTCCAGTTGCTCAGAATTGAGTTATCTTACTGGCCTGTTGGCAGCCTTAACCCTATCCCCACCTTGTTCCAGGGTCAGCTGCCTGACTTGCCACTTTCATCATGGGCCACACTGAATTCTTGGCCCCTCCCTGTGCATGAGTTTCTGGGCCCCTGGAAGTTTCATCTTTTCCTATTTACTTCCCATCATGTAGACAGTCCTTCTTGCGTCCCAAAATATAGGATGCTAATTTCTGTCTCTTTGTCCCGCCGCTCATGTCCCTCCTCTCAGATCTCACTTGAGTCTGTCTTCTCCATGAAAACCTCCTTTTCCCTTTCACTCCCCTCTGTAACTACCATGCACCCCTAATCCAAATCCTACCGCTCCACACCTGCGTGCGTGCTATCTCACACTGGATTCATAATTGAGTGTGCATTAGCTTGAAATTGCCAAATAGGCTCTACATTCTTTGGGAACAGAATGTGAATCTTAACTTGCGTTTCTCGCGGTACCTGCTGGAGAGAAGAACTTTCATATTATGCTTGTGTTCATGATTGACTAACCTTTGCCGAAGAAAATTGGGGAAAGTGTTAGTTCAGAAACATTATACGTATTTTGCTTGGGAAAAATGAGGGCTTGCAATGGGGATTTTGCTGACATTGGCTGCTGCTGCTACTTTCATTTCTGCTTTTTCTTTCTCCTTCTCTTTCTCCTTTTCCTTCGTGTTCATCAACTCTCTCTCTCTCTCTCTCTCTCGTCCTTTTGCAGTAGGCTATAAGACCGTTGGATCATAATAATCTAAAACCTCCAGTACCACACACATAGGAGGCACACAATAGATGTTTGTCAAATGACTTAATCCATGAAATATTTTATATCTAGAATCCTTAAAATCCCATAGCAGTGGCTAGGCGCGGGGTTTACGCCTGTAATCCCAGCACTTTGGGAGGCCAAGGGCAGGCAGATCACGAGGTCAGAAGTTCGAGACCAGCCTGTTCAACGTGGTGAAACTCTGTCTCTACTAAAGATACAAAAAATTAGCTGGGCATCATGGCACGTGCCTGTAATCCCAGCTACTCAGGAGGCTGAGGCAGGAGAATCGCTTGAACCTGGGAGGCAGAGGTTGCAGTGAGCCAAGATTGTGCCATTGCACTCCAGCCTGGGCGACAGGATGAGACTCTGTCTCAAAAAAAAAAAAATCAAAGAAAAAAGAAAAATCCCATAGTGGTTAAGCCAAATACCTCCTTTGTTTTTAATTCCTAAACCCAGACCTTTCAATGTTTGAGTATCCTAAGCACTACATCCATTTCTATGTGTTTCTCTATTCGCTCCTCTTTCTTCCACTTCTATTCTGCCCTATCCAATTTTCTGCTATCCTCTTAACAGTGATTATTTGGCTTTCAAAACATCCTCTCATGAAGTAAAGTTCCATGATTATTAATTGCAATTGTTGGACATTATCATATTTGCTATAGCAAGAGATAATCCATGAAGATTAATCAGTGTGAAATGTGCAATTTATGAAATGACCTTTATATACCCTAGGGAAAAAAAATTAACACATTAATAAGAGATGAGTTTGCTGGTGCATTTGTTACTAGACTCTCCAAAGGTGATCATACATATTTCTAGAAATCACCTTGCCTTCGGAATTGGAGCCCCAGATTCAAGGTATGTGTAGTCTCTGATGTTTCCCCTAAACCACACTGTATTGAATTTGAATAATCAACCTGCATGTACAACGGGGCTGTCAATGAGAGTTAATTAATAATGTCACATGGCAGGACATTGCATGTTGTTGAATCACACTGCTACCTGCCACAGGAGAACTGAGGGACCTATGTGAGTGCCCCTTGAGGAAACCTAAATAAAAATCAGGAAGAGGAAATAGAAATATTCCATTGACTATTTAGGCCCATGCATAGATAGTATGTATTTTAAAACTAAATAATTTATGTTTTCTTTGTGATCGCAATTCCACATTTTATTCAGCATAGCAATCATGACAATTGATTCATAAAAGCAAAATTACCTAATCAATGGACTAGAAATACAGTCACTGTGAATATAAATTCTTTCCTCTTCTAACGATCCCAAGCTAATCATTTCAGCTCTTCTGGCTCGTTTTCCTGATTAAACCAGGAGAATAAAGACAACAGTAACATGTGACTCCTACATTAGCAAGCTAAGCATGAAGAATGAGTATAAACCCGTCTGTAAGCAAAGGGGTTTGGGGGATTTGTATAATCCATTCCATGGCACGTCTTAACTAATATTCCCTGTACTGATAGGGCCAAAAAAAAAAAAATGTAACTCTCAAATAGCAAAAAGAAGAAAATGGGATTAGAGTTAGATCAGCTTCACTTTATAACTATATATAATTTAAAGCAAGTCGCTCAGCTTTGCCTCAGTTTTCTGTTCTGTAAAAGTGTTTCTTAGAGGCAGTTATGAGGATTAAATGACCCGACAGAGGCAAAACAGCTTTGTAAACCATAAATCATTTTGTTCGGAGTCAACAGGATGACTTTTTCCCCTCGCACAATTTAGAATTATGTACCTGTTGAGGTAGCAACGCCCTCGTTTAATCCCAGCCATGTTTGGTCCCCAAATGCCTCTCTCACTCGCCCAGAGTGATACTGAGGCCACAAAAAGCTCTGCTGGGTTGTTGTTTTTTTTCTCGTGGTCTTTCTCAGTTCCAACGTGGTACACAGGTACCTGGCGTGTGTCTGCTCAGACAGTGGATGGCCCTTGTTCAAAGACTGATGGTAACACCTAGTGTACGAGGCGGCGCCGGGGCCGCCCACACCAACAGGCCGTGCGCTCCCATCTCACTGTGCACGAGGAACCGGTGTGCTTTTCGGCAAGGCTGCATCACCCTCCCTCCCTTGGCTTTCTGTGTGACGTGCCTGTGCCAGAGACTGCAGTGGCAGCACAGTAAAGAGGGAAGAGGCCTAGACAGAGGATGGGGTGGAGGAGGCATTTTACAACTTGTTAAGATGTGAGTCTTCCCACCTCAGTTGTTGGTTTTTTAAACAAAAACAAACTACAGATCAAAATCTCAAAGAACCCCCTCTTCTGGGCTGCCCCAACTTGTCTCTAAGCCACCTTCCTCCTTCATTCTTTGTCCCTGCCAAGCCACTAATCAGAACAGCGTGAATCATGCACCTCAGCTCTGGGTGGCTCCCAGCAACATCCCAAATCCCGCAGTTGTAAAGCCAGCTGCTAGGAGTTTAATCCTGTTGAGGTGAGCACTCCCTCAGTGTCAGAGGGAGGGGCAAACAGATCAGGGACAAGGACATCTGAAGTGAGCACATGTCCACTAGCCACGACCCCACTCCGCCATGCTGTACTGATACTGCCCTGATATCCACACAGGGAACACCCTTCTTTCCAGGCAGCCCTGCTTTGGAGGCTGATGTGGAGTACTAAGTTTATCTCCCAACATCCAGTCCATTCCTCAGCCACTGTGCAGCAGCCGTTTATTGTGGTGGGACTGATCCTACTCCCAATTGCAGGGAAAGACTCCTAACTAGATGCTAGTCAGGGCAATCCCATGCCTTTGCCCTGGGATTGGTTAGGGCATGGGCAGACCTGAGCCAATCAGAGCAGAGCTTTTCCTTGCCCACAATGATGATGTCAGGACTGAGCCAATCAGAGGGAAGCTTGGGACTTGTTCTAGAAGGAATGCTTTGCCCTCTTTCCTCTTGGATGTGAAAGAGAAAGTGCATCATCTTGTAAGCAGGAGGGAAGCCTGCCTGAAGATAGTATCAACACAGTGAAGGTACAGACACGAGAATCAGAGAAAGAAGATGCTTAAACCTTAAGCAAGTCAGACCTAGGGCCTACCTGACTGTAGATTTTATTAGTTCCCAGAGCCATTAAGTTCTCTTTATAGTTTAAGCCTATTTGAGTAGGATTTTCTGTGATTTTTGCCCTTGAAAGCATCACAACTGGTAGAGGCGTCATTGTCTGGGGATGGAAAAGGAAACTTGGAAAGTGGCCATAATGGTTAATGTTATGTGTCAACTTGGCTAGGCTATGGTGCCCAGTTGGCCAAACACCAGTCTAGATGTTGCCTTGAAAGTATTTTAAAATGTAATATTTAGACCAGTAGACTTCAAGTAAAGCAAATTACCCTCATCCAGTCAGCTGAGGACCTTTAAAACAAAGACTGAGGTTTCCTGAAGAAGAAGGAACGGGACCTCAAGTTTACAGCATAAATGTCCTGCTTAAGTTTCTAGCCTGCAGATTTTCAGACTGAAGACTGCAGCATGAACTCCACAACAAAATTCCAGCATGCTGGCCTGCTCTACAGATGTTAGACTTTCCAGTCTCCACAATCACATTAGCCAATTCCTTAAAATCGGTCTCTCTCTTTCTCTATCCTATTGGTTCTGTATATTAGTCAGGCTCTGGAGAGCCCTGACTTATACAGTGGCACCAAACTTGTTTACTAGGAAGGGACAGGCACTGGTTCAACTGATTTGGTGGCAAAATCTGATTTGGGAGATGATGGGCTGGGATGAGGTGCAGCATCCTAAGCTCCAAGAGTCTCAGACACAGTCCAGAAAGTGGTTGGCATCATGGAGCCCAAGATGAGGTAGCAGAGACTCAACAGGAAGGCGTGGTATGGTGACAGGGAACCTGGACAGAACTCCATCCCCTAGGAGATGCTGGGCAGAAAACAAGGCAAGCAGCAGAGTCCTCTTCACTGTACTGGGGCTTATGGTAGATCTCCAGTCCTAGAAGAGACCTAAGGATGTGGGGACCGGGCAACCAAATAGAGCTTAGGCGTGGGCCAAGGCACAGTCCTGTCCGATGGACTTGCCCAACATGGGTCCAGAGAGGGAAGAAGTAGCTGAGAGGTGTGATCTAGGGGCCTGGAGCCACCTAGAAGACTTTCCTAAGGACAGTAGCCCTGGGGCTTGGCAGGGAAGGAAACCCAGGGAGCCACAAGGGAACTCAGAGCTACAAGATGATCTTGGGACTGGAAGAGGTCCCTCAAAAGTCCACTTCATGCTTGGGTTAGCCTGGGGACTGGGGCGGATGTGAACCTTCATGGTGGGACCTGGGAACCCAAAGCAAAGGAGTTTCAGTGTCTCTTCCTCTATGAACCCCTCCCCCTTGCTACCTCTCTCCTGGCAGAGTGACTATATCTTCCCTATGCCCCCATGGTGTCTTATAAACGCATTTATTATGGCTTAAGGAAGACAAGGCAGGTAGGCCATAGCTCCCATCTTAGCAATCTTACATTGAATCTTGACCACACATTGAAATGAGACACTCATTTGTATAGGCCCCCAATTAGTAGAAGTATTTCCAATCTCTTGTCAGATGTGCCCAAAGGAACCAGCCTCCTTCTGTTTCTATATTCAGACTTTGTCTCTGGTGGCCTTTCTATGGGGACTAAAGTAAAGGGCAGCTAGCCTGGCAGGTCTTCCCAGCCTTGCTAGGAGGAAGGCTGTGGTCTCTTCTGGTGCCTTTGACCTCCTGGCTCCCGCTGTGGACCTCATGGCAAACTTGAGTAGAGCATATCTGCAAGGCAGTGCAGAAACGTGACCCAGTGACTTATAACTGCACCAAAGCCATGAGAAGCAGCTCACAGAAAAGGCGGCGTCCTCAGGACGAGCTCAGGATTCGGAAGAACTGTGTTGGATACATATTTCAGGTGGTCAGAGAAGAGTTAATCAGTCGTCTTGATAGTTGTAAAAATGTTGTGTAAGAAAAGGAGGTTCCCAACTTCATCACTAAAGCAAAGCTCGGGTAGAAAATCCCAAGTTAGACAATAAAAGTCAGCATTTTTATGTTACTTAAGAGTTTGCAGAGTGTTTTCATGCTCATAATTCTATAATATAAGCATTAGTGTTCCTCCATAGCTAGGGTGTGATGAGTGAAATATACATTTAGTTAATTTAGCATAAAACTGACCTTAGCCCTTGCTGCTAGGGAGAGACAGAACCAAAACTAAAGCAGCCTTAAAATTCTCCAAACCAACTCTCTCTGACTCCTAGAACATGGTGCCCTTTCTTGCTTCTCTTCCCCATAGCCAAAAAGGGACCAGAGCTCCCCACAGTGGGGCTTGTAGGAGCCTGAACAGAGCAGAGGCATGCAGACTTGCAACTGAAGACTTAGAGCAGAGTCTGCAGAGCACAAACAGGACAGAGAACCAGAAATCCATTACCACTGGAAGTGGAAGGGATGGGTTCCACCAAGTAGGGGTCTGGAGAGGGGTCTCTGAAGCTTGAGGGTGTTAAATAGGCGTTCAAAGAAGATTGGCCAGGCGCTGTGGTTCACGCCTGTAATCCCAGCACTTTGGGAGGCCAAGGCAGGTGGATTGCTTTGAGTTCGGGAGTTCAAGACCAGCCTGGGCAACATGGCGAAATCCTGTCTCTACTAAAAATACAAAACTTAGCCATGTGTGGTGGCATGTGCCTATAGTCCCAGCTACTCAGGAGGCTGAGGCTGGAGAATCGCTTAAACCCAGAAGGCAGAGGCTGCAGTGAGCTGAGATCATGCCATTGCACTCCAGCCTGGATGACAGAGCAAGTTTCCATCTGGTAAAAAAAAAAAAAAAAAAAAAAATACTCTCAGAGGAACTCTATCCACAGAAGACCTGAGTGGGAAGGCTGTGTGAGACGAAGAGCAGGTGAGGTTAAGTCACCTTCCCAGAACTCTGATGCTTCCTGCTTTGGGATAAATAATAAGACCCCACATATATAATATCACAGACTCAAGGAGACTTTGCACATTGCTTCATTTAACCCTCACAATGAATTTAAGAAACAGGTACTATTATTTTTCCCATCCTACAGATGAGAAGACTGAGGTTTAGAGACATCAAAGAACTTATCCATTGTCAGGTGGGATAATCCTTACCTGTGTTTGGAGGACAGTATTAGGACCTGATGATTGGAGTCACATGATATGATTAATGTCTGCTTCATAATCAGGTCTCACACACCCTGATTGCTTCTATCTGATTCTTCCTGACAATCTCTTAAAGAACAAAAAGTAGGCCAGGCGCCGTGGCTCACACCTGTAATCCCAACACTTTGGGAGGCCGAGGCAGGCGGATCACGAGGTCAGGAGATCGAGACCATCCTGGCTAACATGGTGAAACCCCATCTCTACAAAAAATACAAAAAATTAGCCGAGCATGGTGGCAGGCGCCTGTAGTCCCAGCTACTCGGGAGGCTGAGGCAGGAGAATGGCGTGAACCCGGGAGGCAGAGCTTGCAGTGATCCGAGATCGTGCCACTGAACTCCAGCCTGGGCAACAGAGTGAGACTCCATCTCAAAAAAAAAAAAAAAAAAAAAAAAGATAAAAGAACAAAATGTATTTCCAAGGACACACAGCTAAGCCATGGTGGAGCTGGGATTTGAAAGCAGTCAGGCCTTTAACCATGACACTGTACTATGTCCACTTAGCAGAATCTTTCAAAACACAAAGAACTGCTGCTAACGTGCTCTTAAGACCACCCAAGGAGCTGTTAAGTGAGTCTTGCCCTACCCGCACCGCCCTCTGTCTCTTCCCATGCCAGAAGGTAGAAGACCACAGTGACTGATCAGATGGCAGCAGCACCCACCTGTGACCCAGCAATCAGAATCAAGTCCCACCACTGTTGCAGGCTGAGCCTGAGCAAAGCAGTCACCATCCTATGCCACAAGAACTGCTTCCTGCCTACTTTCTCCTGCTTTATCTTAAATCCCCCTAAACTCTGCACCTGTAAAAGCATCTCAAGACACATCACCCTTCTGATTGGGACTCTGATGTGGTTACCATATGCCCTCTGACTGCTTCTTTCTGTTTTTTTTTTTTTTTTTTTTGATCCAGGTCTGTCTGTGCGGACCCTCTGTCCTGGCTGAACAGCATTTGTGGGGTCCCTGTGTTTGCTCAACATCCCAAAGCCCCCTTAATTTTAGATCCGCTGAGCTCTGCTCTTTCTCTATCCTGCCTGGCCAGCCCCACCTCATGGCTGCTACCCTCAGCATTCTCTCCCGAGGTAGACTGATTGGGTTTCCATTGTATCTTATAACTACATTGTTATGGCTCTTTTCTTATTTTCTATTACTTCTCACCATATTTCCCTTGTTGAGATCAGAAACTAAATTTATTCCTTTAACAAATATTTACAGCACACATGATCATGACAGTGGGTGTACTAGTCCGTTCTCTCATTGCTACAAAGAACCACCTGAGACGGGATAATTTATAAAGAAAAGAGGTTTAATTGGCTCACAGTTCTGTAGGCTGTACAGGCAGCATGGCTGGGGAGGCCTCAGGAAACTTACAATCACAGAAGGCAAAGAGGAAGCAGGCATATCTTACGTGGTGGGAGCACGAGGAAGAGAGAGACAAGGGGGAGGTGCTACACACTTTCAAACAACCAGATCTCATGAGAACTCTATCATGAGAACAGCAAGGGGGATGGTGCTAAACCATCAGAAACCATCGCCCATGATCCAATCACCTCCCACCGGGCCCCACCTCCAACACTGGGAATTACAATTCAACATGAGATTTAGGTGGGGACACAGAGCCATACCATATCAGTGGGGGTCACTTTGCCCTTCCTCATAGAGTTTACACTCTATGGCAGCAGTCCGAAACCTTTTTGGCACCAGGGACTGGTTTCATGGAAGACAATTTCTCCATGGACCTGACAGAGAAGGGGTTAATGGTTTGGGGATGAAACTGTTCCATCTCAGATCATCAGGCATCAGACTCTCATAAGGAGTGCACAACTCAGATCTTTTGCATGTGCAGTTCACAATAGGGTTCACGTGTCTATGAGAATCTAATGCCGTGGCTGATCTGACAGGAGGTGGAGCTCAGGAGGTAATGCTCGCTCACCTGCCGCTCACCTCCTGCTTTATGGCCTGGTTCCTAACAGGCCATGGACCCATATGGGGCTGCGGCCTGGGGGTTGGGGATCCCTGCTCTACCGAATGCAGGGCCTAGGGTCTGGGGAGACAAAAACGTACAAATTAGTAAACAATGTATAACATCTGATGATACAAAGTACCAGGAAGAAAAATAAAAGAGGAACAGAGACTATAGAATGTGGAGTAGCTTAGCATGGATAATTTTATATAGTGTGTCAAATATATTATGATAGCTGAATAATGGCCCCCCAAGATGTCTCTGTCCTAATCTTCTGAACCTGTGAATATATGAAGTCACATGGTAAAAAGGATTTTGCAGATGTGATTAAATTAACCATTTTGAGATGAGATTACCCTAGAACTGCTTAGCTGGGCCCCATATAATTACAAGGATCCTCATAAGGAGGCAGGAAGAGCAGTGATGATGGAAGCAGGAAGCTGGAGTGATGCAAGGAAGGGACCCCAAGCCCGGGAATGCAGGTGGCCTCTAGAAGCTGAAAAGGCAAGGAAGTGGCATCTCCCCTGAAGCTTCCCGAGGAAACCAGCCCTGCCGACATCTTAATTTTAGATAATGACATCCAGAACTGTAAGATAATTATTCGGTGTACTTTTAATCCACTAAGTGTGTGGGACGTTGTTATAGGAGCAAGAGGATGCTAATAGAGGGTGGTCAGGGAAGATCAGGGGACTGATCAGGGAAGATCACTCATCAGGGGACCTTGGCATAGAGACCTGAAGGAAATGAGGGAATGAGCTATGCATACATCTGAGGGAACAGCATTCCAAGCAGAGAAGAGCAAATGCAAAGGCTATGAGGTGGGAGCATGCTTAGCAAGGTCAAGGAATACCAGGAAGCTGGCGTGGCTAGCATGAACCAGGATAGGAGCCATGTCTGGGAAACAGCATGGCCTTGATAGCCATTGGAAAGACTTTGGATTTGACTCTGAAGGAGACAGAAAGGCAACAAAAGGATTTGAGCAAAGGAGAAACAAGATCAGATGAATATTTTTAAGGTTTATTCTGGCTGATGCACTGAGAATAAGTTGCAGAGGGCAAGGGCAGAAACTGGAGGAACAGTCTGGAAGACTCTGCAACACCCTAGACAAGAGATGATGGTGGCGTCTAGTAGGTAGTGAGATGTGGTCAGATTCTGAATATATTTTGAAGGTAGAACCAAGAGGATTTGCTGATGGATTGGAAGGAGAGTGGCTGAGAAAAAATCCAAGTGAAAGACCACTCTAAGGTCTATGGCTCAAACAACTAGAAGATGGAACTGCCATTTTGTAAAATGGGAAAGACTGAAAGGAGACTGTGGTGCGGTGGTGTGGGGGGAGGGTCGGGGGAGATCAGAAGTTCAACTTCAGACATATAAATGTGAGATGTCAATTAGATATTCAAGCGAACAACTGAGTAGGTAGCTGGATATACAAGGCTGGCACTCAAGGACGGAGGTCTAGGCTAGAGAAATAAATCTGAGAGTAAGCATATAATGTTATTTTAAAACCATATTTCTGGATGAGATTGCAGGGAGTAAGTGTAGACAGAGAGAGAGGAAAAAAAAAAAACCATCTGAGGACTAAGCTTAGGGGCACTGCAACAAGTGAGATGATGAGGAAGCAGTGAAAGAACAGCCAGTGAGGTGGCAGAATGAAGAAAGTGGTTTCTGGAAGCAAACTGAAGATACTGTTTCTTAATACCTTTATATTTAAGGTTAGAAAGAGGTGGAGCTGGAAGTTAAGAGTAAGCAGTCTGACCCCGGAGGCCATGTTATTTACCATGAGATATATGTGTGGAGTGAAAGAGTAAGTGAACCAATGAACGAATAAGTGAATGAATGAATGGCTATGACCAGATGTTGGTTCCTTCATGTAATTTTTCCTCTCCAATCTCTCAACTCTTGCACATGCCATCTCTTTTCCTTTTTTATTTATTTAACAATAAATATTGTTATTTATTTTAAAGTGTTTGTAGACATGGTGTCTCACTATGTTGCCCAGGCTGGTCTCAAGTGATCCTCCCACCTTGGCCTCCCAAAGTGCTAAGGTTACAGGTGTGAACCACCACATCCAGCGTCTTTTCCTTCTTAACTGCTTACAATTCATCTTGTTCATGAAGAGTTTCAACCTAATTCCATCCATGTCCTCAACCCCTCAGCAAACATGGCCTAGATGAAAGATCTCTGGCTTGGTCTGGTCATTCCTTGAGACTCAGCTCAGCCAGTATTTGTTACTGAGACCTTGAATCAGTTCCTTCCAGTGCTACAAATTTGAGGCTGACAAACCCAACTCTTCATGCCCTCTGAAGACTTATTCATGAATCCAGTGGCTCCTGTGTAAAGAAATATGATTCACAAGAAAATTAAATGATTTTTTACAAACACGTTTTTACCAAGGTCAAAATCCAATGAAGATGCTCTTACTTCCCATTATACATCATTTTTATTGATTCCTTATTTAAACAAACCTTAACAAAAATGAAATATGTTCAAACATATTTTCAACCCACTCACCCCCAGCTGCTACCAGCCACACATATACCATCCTTGCTTTTAAAGTCATAAATGGAGTGAGGTAGACCATTTTGGTGATTCATAGGCAGGCTGAGCCTTGAGTAAATGAATCTGAGCATAGGGTTTTTCAAGAAAAATATGCATATTCTTTCTTTGTGATATTTTAATTTTAGTTCCAATGAAACTATACATCCTGCAAGGTGATGATAACTTCGGGAATCTTCTGGTACTGTGATTGAAACCCAGTGAGTACTCTAGCTACAAGACACTGGCCTGAGACAATGCATTTTCTGTGATGACAGCAGGGGGAGCCCCTTCTCTCCAGTGTTTCAAAGCGATTTGCTATTATTCTGTTTAATATAATAACTGAAAGTCTCTATTTTGGGTGGTAGGCACTCACTGTGCCCAATCACCTAATGATGCCTTGTATGACAGCACCTTCTCATGTCTGGTTGATAAATGAAAAACCAGAAACCTGTCATAGAGATTACCTAATTTGATATTTTAGCCCCCTCTGAGGCAAGTATATCATACATATATATATATATATATATATTTTTTTTTTTTTTTTTTTTAAGACAGAGTCTCACTTTGTCGCCCAGGATGGAGTGCAGTGTGGCTTTCTCGGCTCATTGCAACCTTCTCTTCCCAGGTTCAAGTGATTCTCCTGCCTCAGCCTCCCAAGTAGCTGGGATTACAGGCATGCACCACGGCGCCCAGCTAATTCTTGTATATTTAGTAGAGACAGGGTTTCACCATGTTGGCCAGGATGGTCTCAAACTCCTGACCTCAGGTGATCCACCCGTCTCGGCCTCCCAAAGTCCTGGGATTAGAAGCGTGAGCCACTGTGCCTGGCCTATATATTTTTTTAATAATTGCAAAGCAGACACAAAAGCTAATTGAATTACCTGAGATGACTGCACAAGGCCCAAGAACATCTGGAGATTTCTGACCTTTATTCCAGTGGTTTTATCTGGGGGCAGAACTGGACAATTCTGAGGTGTTTTCAGAAAACCTTGAATTTGCATCTCTCAGCATAGTTCCCTCTCAAAGGTCTTTGTGAAGGAGTAGAGCCACTGAAATTGCACTGCTGCTGTGTCAAGACAAACAGCCACAGGAAAAGAGCAAGAATAATTTCCTAGGAATTGCATTTCAACCCGATAAAGCTTCCAGATTCCTCTGTAACATATAAAGAGTAGAGTGCATTGCACGATTTCCATCTCAAGCTTCTAAATGGGTTTTGTGCCTATTATCCAGAAAGAAAAATATGTTGGTGAAGGAAGTCTTTGGGTAGGGTTGTGTCTAGGAATTCACAAGCCTGAAGCAAGGCTTTTTTTTTTTTTAGCCTCCTATCCATTCACCCGTTCATTCACTTTTAAACAATCACTAAAACTATTATACAATACTTATTCCACAATCTAGTTGCTACTTCTGGTAGCCAGCACCCTGCCCCTCCAACTCCAAAGCTGGTGATGGAGAAACAGTTTAATGTCAGTTTTTAAAGTGACAGGGGTCATGCTTTTCATTTTTTGAGAAAATACTGCAGAGTATTAAAGGGAATAATTAATAAAAATTAGCAGTTAACTAATTGGGTAGAACCTCAGGTGCACAACAATGCTATGATCAAAGAAAAACTTTTTTCTTCAAATTTAAATAAAAGTTTCTTGATAGAAAGTAAGCTCATTTTCAGGCAGTCAGTTGTTAACAGTACTCTCTGGGCAGTTCCCATAGGGGCATGTCCTGAGGTTTGCTTAATAAATACATTTTTATTAGCATGCACCATCCATTAGTGCTAACACAGATGCTTCTTAAACATGCGTGTTTACTTCACCAGCACGGAACATTTGGCTTATTATAGCTGCAGCCAAAAAAAAAAAAAAAAAAAAAGCAGCATCATGATTTCCAAAAAGGGAGTGACATTTGATTTCGGGCAGCTCTTGTCATGCGCCATCTCCAACTTAGAAAATCCACCCTGTACAGCCCGGCCCGCGTCAGGGACCCTTGCAGGCGGCAGCCACGGCTGCTGCTGACGCGCGTTTGATCTTTTCTGGGCCACCGAGGGCTCGCCACACCCCTGCTCTGGCGCGCACGTTCCTCGCTCGGCCTCGCCCAGCAGGAGCCAGACCTTTTACTTTATTTGGTTCACCACGCGGTCTCCGCTCCAGAGAGCGCGCTGGCGGCGGCGCACTCCGGCCCTCGCGCGCACTCGCACATTCTTCCCCGGGAACGCGGGCGGGGGGCGCGGGGAGGTGGCCGGGCCCGGCCCGCGGTCCCTCTAATTATAGCCCGGCAGCTGGCGCGCCGGCTTGGCCTGGCGCTCGGGGCCAGGACTGGGCGGTGGAGCGGCGGGGCGGGGCGCACGGGGCCGTTTCCCGTTTCCGGGCCCGCGCCCCGCCCCGTCCCGCCTCGTCCCGTCCCATCCCGCCCCGCCCCGCCCGGGGTCGCGCGGCTCCACGTGCGCAGAGCCGGGCGCGCGGAGACTGCGCTGCTCCAGCCTGGGAAAAGTTCTAGAATAGAGGCGCGGCGAAAGTCAGGGGGCCGCCTTGGAAACCGCAGCAAGGGCTCCTTGTGGGCTCCAGGCTGTTGGAGAGTGAGGGAGCCTCCTCCCCTTTCCTTCCCGTGGAGTAAACAGGGCTTGGCAGGGCTGGAGGCTTTCTTCCTTTTAAAAAGTGCCATTCTGAACAACGATACAAAGTGAAAAAATAAATTTTTTAAAAAAGAAAGGAAAAGCTACAATTTGACCATTCTGACCAGCCTCCTTGTTCCAACTGGCCTCTTGATTTGTATAAAGATAATGGGGTCCGGCGGCCCCTTTGATGCATGAATTGCACGCTGGGCATAATGAACTTATTGTGCGAAAGCACTTTGGACTTCGGACTGTGTTCCTATGTCAGAATTTTACTGTGGTTTGTAAGATAAACTGGAAGGAAACAAACTCGTGGTTAACTCTTGTCAATACGTGTCTTGAACCAAGCAAAGTGACATTTCCTACCTGTGGCTTTGACTTTAAGCTGCACAAAAGATAGGAGCTAGCCTCTCAGCTGTTCAAAGCCTAGAATGAGATGCCTGCTTAGTAGGTGTTAAATTATAACAGCAACAACCCATATGGTGCTTATTAGGAGAATAGTATTCCAAAACTTCTCTAATGACTGTGACCCTCCTGTGAAATTCTGATTTCAATTGTATATGGGGTGCAATAAATCTTTATCTTTTATCACCAGAAAAGCTAATTGAACTGCTGTTTGCAGGCAGAAATAACAAAATGGGGGTAATGGGCTCTTAGCCTGGGCTAAGGCTCTCAACAGCTTTTTTCTGTTTTGCAGCTCACACATACAGTCGGCTCAGGCAGACGGCCCAAGCCAAGCCTGTGCCAAAGAAATGCTGATTTAGTCTGACCCAGACAATCTCTACTCCCACATGTCACTTCTCTGCAGAACTCTTACTAGTATGGCAAATACTTTAAAAATCATACAATAAAAGAAGGCAAAACCTCAGTAATTTGAGGTTCACTGTTAATAAACTCTTTCCATGCATTAAAATAAATTGAGGCCCTTAGCTCTGGCGAAATGTTGTTTCTGCGTTTTTAATTCCCCCCCCCCCCGCCCCGAGGCATAAATAGCCGCATACGCAATTCAAAGTACTCTATTTGAACTAGTATAGGAAAGATGTTTTCTATAGATATTGCAGATAAATTTGCAATGACTTAAATATTTATCTGCTAAAGTTGCTGGGTGCCTCCACAACAAAACCGAACTCATTTTTTGTGCACGATGGGCATCTGAATGCTACCTGATGGTGATGATATAGAAATACTAATTGCTAAGTAAAAGTGGTAAGTGATGTGATCTACAGATTATGTAATGTAGTTCATTTCCCCCAAAATGTAAACTATACTTAGAAATATTCAAATGTGACATTATTACCCTATACAGGATGTCTTATCTCAGCATCAAGGGCGTCTGCAGAGCTGCTGGAGGAGGCTCTTTAGATTACGCAATCTAACTTCTGACAGCCCATTCAAAGGATGAGAACAACCGGTGCCTTGAACCCTCAATTTAAACTAGGAATCCTGTAGTCTAGTCTCTAGACTTATCTGACCTAGGCAGAAATCATCTCCTAGAGGCTTTTCGTGGCTGATTTTGTGATGTTTTACTTGCACTGAAGATGTATTATTCCATGTTTTGAGTGTTATACAGTGCCATTCTATATATTTTCCAAATAAATGTTTGTCTTACAGAAGAAACTGTTTATACCATTCTAATAGGGTTGTTTAATAAGGAAATTTTACTCAGTTGGTTTTTGGATTAAAAATAAAAGAACAGCTTTTAAGATACAATGTCTAAATGATTCTCAATAATGATCTATGGTATACTTTTCGCCCTAAAATACCTTTTCTGTGGGTTGTATGGTTTTATGTTGTGCCAGGCAGATGTGCACAATTTACTGATAAAAACCAGTGCAAATACAGACTTCATATTCTATAATCTTTTAAAAAGACAAGTTACACTTCAAATCAATCAGAGAGCTGTTTCAAATCAAGCATTTTAAGTTGTATTGACATGGGGAGGGAGCAGATGACACGGAGAGGGAGCAGATGACACACCTAATGAGTTAAAACAATGTTCACTGTTAAATTAGGTATAAATTAATGTAATGACAACTAGGGGTAGTGTGGGTATCCCTGACAAATTATGGATTTATCTGAGGATTAATGGAGGAATCCACAGATAATCCACAAATCTACCCATTTTCTATCTTCTAACCGCTTAACGAGTAATTTATAAATCGTCTATTTGTGTGCTTTGTAAGTTACAGCGAAGGGTTCAGACATATTAAGGAAAATGCAGGCTGTCAAGAGAAACAGCAACAAGGGATCTATCGAGTTTGTAATCTGGAAAGTCACACCCGCAATTTTTATTTGATTGTAGTACCATTGCTGTCAGAGGCCTAACCAGTGGCACTGAAGGAGTTAAAACAGTCCCCACCCCCACTCCCGATTTCTAGAACCCCAGATGATAAATTGGGTAAATATGTATTCCATTCATTGGTGCATCTGACCTTGGTCTGTGACAGAGGAAAGGCGTGTCTTCTCATACTGTTCCCTATGAACAAAAGGCAAGCAAATGAGGGTGACTCAGGACTTCTCGTGGCCTACACACAACTGAACATTTTTCTGAATGATTCCACGTATACACTTAGGAATCAGGAAGAGAAACATTTTACTCTTCACTAACCAAATAAAACCATCTATAAATCATATGCAAAACAACTTTGAGTAAAGAGGGACTTAAAAGTCTAGGAATTAAAAAAGGATTTCCATCGTTTCCTTTTAACTCTCCCCCAACTCCCCTTTGGGGAATAAACAAAGACATCTGCCACATCAAGAGTCTGGTTTGTTTTCTTAACTGAAAACGAAATGCAGTCATTAAAATGTATCTTTGGGAAGAGGTTTTGAAATGTTGAAAATTACTTCTACAAGCTGCACTATTTTCAATTTCACTAAAAATAAAATTTAGCATTTTTGTTAGAAAAAAACTGAATAGTTCATCCTATTTCTTTTAACCTAGTTATTACATGAAAAATTGTTTATCATCTGTAACTTGTTAAGAATATGGTTTCTTGAAAACGACCTTAAATGAACTACTAATAATGAAAAACTACTAAAATATATATAGTGATGGGCCCCTCCTAGTTACCGGGCCACCCCTAGTGTAAATATATTCAAGTACACATTCACTGTTGCTGTTTAATTTAAAACATATAGTAACTCTATGTATATCCTAGCCTCCAACTCTTTGTAAGTTTCACAACTTCCTTTCATAGAGAAGTCTGCCAAGCCATTAATCAATAAAAAGAGTAAAAGCTGCAACATCTAGGAAATTTCTTACTATATGAGAGTAGCCAGTAAAATATGTCTCTGTGCTTTCTACCTTTTATCTCTATTTATAAATTTAGGTTTCAGGATATCAATAAAGCTCATACATGGCTTTGGCTTTTTTCATTCCTAAACTTTCCAAAGTACAAGGCTTTTTAAATCCCTTTTGTCTTTAGTGCATTTCCTATGGCCCAACGTAGCTGTTTTATTCCAAAGCTTTTCAAAGAGCAGCTCCAGGTCTTGAGTCTTTTCAGTGTCGTCACTATCTTCTCCTTCCAATCTACTATTGCAGAATGGCTGGTTCTGCTGCTAGTTGAAAAATAAACAAATGCTTTCTAGCTGTACTTTGTTCAGCTCTTTTATCTGTGTCCCCTATCCAGTTGCCCTTTCCCCAGTCCCTGGCACTTCTTTTTTATACCATCAGTTGCCTTTTTGTTCCATGTCTTTTATCTCCTGAAGTTCAGGCAAACCCCAACCCCAAACCCACACATCCTTTAGTCACATTGCCATTAGTGATTAAAACAATAGCCATTCTAAGCTTGCTTTAGAAAATTAAAAAAGGCCTCAGAAAATGTTCAGTGCTCCCAATTTTATTTTTATTTAATGCTAAAAGTTAAAGAAAAAAAGGTATTGTAAATCTGACAAATGACAGAGTTCAGGTGATATTTCCATAGCGTGATTTTAAAATATAATAATGTTGATATCTGAGATTACACTCACTTCAGTTGACATGAGTTTCATCATATATAGAAAAAGTATCACCTTCAACTTAAAAAAAGTAAAGGTTAAAAGGTGGCACACTTTTAAAATACTTGGTGGCCAAGGAAAGGTATATAGTAAAAGTTGTAAACCATGTGTATGTTCTTATGACTTTAAATGTGAGGCCACGCGAAAGACAGTACATCTGTTAAATTCTATAAATTGTTAAAGCAAAAAAGGGAAAGCGTCAACACCCCATCCCCTAATATTTTGAGTATTAAAAGCACAGCTGAAATATTAGGATTTGAAATCTGATACTGCCCATGTACAGTAAGTAGCTTTCTGACATTTTTATCCAGCTGTGGAGAATCTCTGCACTGTCATCAGGTACAACAAAAGATCAAACCCATGTCCCCATGTTAACTTTTTAACTTAAAAGAATGCCAGAAAACCCAGATCAACACTTTCCAGCTATGAGCCGTCCACAGAGGCCACCCAAGGGCCAGTCAGACTCGTGCAGATCTTATTTTTTAATAGTAGTAACCACAACACACAGCTCTTTAAAGCTGTTCATATTCTTCCCCCATTAAACACCAGTACAGAGAAACCACAGGTTGCCCTTTCCACAGCTGGATAGACTTATCCAAAACGGCAGGATGGTTCTGTATTAATCTTTTTGGAACGCATATCTGTATTAAGATTGCAAAACATACAGATAGCTACCACAAATTAGGTCAAATGACTGATCAAGTTGTAACATCTATGAGGTCAAATTCCAGTTATAATAAAGTGCCTAGATACACATTTATACAACAGACCATAAGAGCTGAATTCTTTACAAATGTCTTTATGGGCATGTAAAATTGACTCTGCATTTCTGCATGTGTGCATTCACATAAAAGAGACCAGTCTGAACTGAGTCATATATACTCCAATTTGAAAAAAAAAGTGTAATAACTGGTTAATCATGCAAGTCTGTTTGTAATATAACAATGACTGGTAACATGAATTCTCGCACAGTAGTAATAATAGGTGCACTCATTTAAAACACTACGGAAAAATACTGTATTTGGTGCAGTATCTGATTTTCAAGTGTTAGTAACTTGACCATTAAAAAATAGTTTTGAACAATTTAAAAAGGAAAGACAAACATATAACTAAAAAAGAATCCAAGGTTGGTAAAAATCTATATTTTCAAATGAAAACAGAAGCTAGGCTGTGAACCATACACATAAATTGTAGACCTTGAAGCCATAATTCAGCCTAATTATAAGGCCAAGTTACAAACACCTGAACATAAGGATTTAATAGTGTTCCTGTCAAATGTTAAATCATAACAGCACAAAAGAAAAACCAGTATCACTGTGAGACAACTATTTCTAATAATTGATGATTTATTGGTTTTAAAAAAATCATTTTACTGATGCAAAATAGTGATCAAAAGAAATTAGTTTACAAAAAGACTTCTAAAAATATTTTGAGAGGTGGGGCCTGTCTATTATATAAAACCCTTAATTTCTTTAATTTCCACTAGTTTATCATTTTTTTCCAGAACAATATTATTCACTTGGTATTTCAAACACATGTTAAGAAGGAAATTACAGGTTTCCTCCACCCACATTTGGGCTGTCACTGATATGCCCAAGGGCAGTCCTGGCAGCACCACGCGGCTGTTACTGTCATTGTACCATACTGTATTCAGCACTCACTAGAAACAGGGTATAGGTGATAGTATCAACAGCAATAGCACTACAGGTAAATGATAAACAAAACAAAACAGAAACAAAACCAATCCCACAATCTCCAAGTTCACCTGGACTGTAACTTCTCTTGCAACTCTTTCAAAATAAAGGACAACAGCAACAACAAACAGACCTCTAGGGTGTTTAAAAAGATGAAGTGGCGCTGCAGAGCTGGGCTCTGCTCAAAGATGGCAGTGCCATCTTGTACACACCACCATCCATTATAACCGCCTTCCATCACTGGAATTGTGTCTTATGTAACCAACTAGCATGCAGCATTGTAATCTTACAACTGATCACGTGGACAGTGAACAGCGGTCAACTTTGTCTTAAAAAAAAAAAAAAAACAAACCCCAGAAGACCACACAATCCTGAAAATTTTCCAGCAGCACTCTCAGTCATCAGTATCTCAGGAACTGAACTTTTGAACAAAATAGAGATTCAAAATCTACTTTCCTACTCCTCTGAGGACAATGTTTCAGGGTAAACTGGTGGTATTTCCCAGTGGCATGCCCACTTGACAACATGCCCGTTCAATCATTTCCTTTCCTTCTCCACCACTTGGCCTCCGGCCTGAGAAAGGGGCCAGCAATAAGGAATGACAGACAGTAAGGCAATCTTACAATGTCAGAAAATGTATTTGGCTTTTTTTTTCTTTTTAAAATAAGTGCATACAAATACAGCTAGAAGCATTTCTGATTTGCCAAGTGCTCTAAAAAAGCAGCGCAAGTCACAGCCTACATAGAACGGTAACTGTCACCAGGATAATAAAGCACAAAGATATGCTAATAACGTTAACAAAAGAAAAAAATGCCTTTATAAGTACATACCTTTTGTCGTCAAAAAAAAATATAGAAACACAATGTATTCAAAAAAAATCAAAATTATACAGCCATGTTTATGAAGTCTACATTTCCCTTGTCTTGGATATATATATATGGAGATATATATACAATTCAAGCAGTTTTAATTAAGGGTAATCATTGGGTTTTTCTGAAACCGGAAAGTCACGAGTCTCTCTCTTTTTTCACTTTCACATCTCCAGCAAGGATGGTTGCAATTTCCCCTTGCATAAAGGCCCAGGGGACATTGGAGCCCACAAGAGGGCATTTTTCCCCACTGGGACAATAGACCTCTCCACTAGCTCCCTGCTGTTTGATGCTTTGTCTGGAGCAAGGGAAGCAGAACTTGTGCGAAGGGACGGACGGGCACTGCACAAAATGGGTGTCCTCCAGCCGCTCGTGGCAGAGGGTGCAGCACAGCGGGGCACTGGCTGCCAGAGAGGAGTCCGGGAGGCTGGCAGGGTGCACTGGCTCCAGTCCTCCTGTGTTGCCTGCTCCCTGGCCCCCCACCTCTCTGGGGCCCAGCCTTCTTTGGTTCATAGAGGACGGAGAGGGCGGACTGTTGCTATTCCTCCTGGTAGTGGAGTGAACCTGGTTGGCATCTTTTGAGGCATGACTGCCCCCTGCATTGTCTGCTACTAAGATCAGGGCTGCCATGGGGGATTGGCCATTCTGGGCCGCTTCAGGCGGTGTGGTCCGGTTGGAATGAGGTGAGGCAGTGGGTGGGGGCGGAGACACAAAAGAGGATGTAGGAGTCATGGGGATCTTGAGCCCTTCTGTGGATGTGGACAGCCACGGTTGGGCCTCTCCATTGATCTTAGGGGGCCCGACTTCACCTTCTGGTTCTGGAGAGGGCTTCCTTTTCCTTGCTGTTCTTGCAACTGGAAACACAAAGAAATAAAAGGAAAAAGGAAACATAAGTGGCGGTGCACTAAAAGGGATCCTTCTCTTCCTAACCCGAAACAAAACTCGTTACAGAATTCCTCCTCTCTAAAAGCACAGACGGAAAATACTCGTATACGAGTTTCAGGTGCACATGCAACTTAAAACCTTTAGGCGTATGGGGTTCTGAGGCAGTAGACTGATTTAAAATGGAGCCACTGAAAATGACACGCTTGTAACTGCCTGTTTTTACACATGCACAAAAGTACTCTCGTTTGCACTGAGCATGTGACTGCTAATGTCCCCCAATAGGTTAAAAGGTGACTGGTGCCCTCATGCTCCCATCCAAGAATGTGCTGGGAAAGGAAAACCCCGTGTCAGAGCGTATCAGCCCAGTCTGACTCATCTCTGTTATGCTGCTTCAGCACATGAACACGTTGCCACCAAGCACTGGTTCCGCCTCAGGCAGATCAGGAAGTGGGGTGTTTGTTGTTTCTGGGCTGGGGTAAAATGGTGAATCGAAAGAACCACCCCTCCTCTGCTCTCCGTCCCCTTTTCTCCCCTAGACCCCCCTCACTTCACAGCCGCCCCTACCTGCTTTAGACCCGTTGGCCCCGTTGGCCTCGAAACCCAACAACCTGCCTGCAGTCAGGGCCGGCTCCTTCTTAAACTTGCTCTCGAAGGGCCCCGAGTGGCCGTGCTGGTGCAGCGCCAGCAGCGTGTCGCGCACGGTCTTGGGCCTGTTGACCCAGTCCTGCTCTCCAGACCCGCGGCTCTTGCCCGCACCTTCCGCGCTCAGCTCGGCGGCCCCGGCCGCGGTGGACAGGCTGTCGGCCGGGCCCCGGTGCGCAGGCGGCGGCGGTTGCTTCTCCTTGGCTGCCACCTCACGCTGCTCGTGCTCCACGGCCGCGCTGCTCGACACGGATGCCGGCCGCTTGTGGGCGCCCAGGTCGGTGGGCTGCGCGGAGCCCAGGCTGGCGGCCGCGGTTCCGGACACCGCGGCCAAGGAGGCGGCAGCGCGGCCGCCGAGGCCGAGCGCGGTGGGCAGCGGCGTGGCCGAGCCGTTCATGAGCGGCACCAGGGTGGGCGGCACGGCGTGGCCGCGCCGCGGGTTCGGGCTCTGGCGATTCAGCTCGGGCGGCTCCTCTAACTTGGAGAAGCCGTTGGGCACCAGGATGCCGTTCACGGGCGGCGGCTGCGGCGTCGGCGGCTGGGCCAGGCTCGCGGCCGGGCGGCTGCCGCCGAAGTCAGAGCCGAGGCGCGGGGGCCGCTCGGCCGCCGCCGCCAGGGGGTAGCGCTCCAGGGCCTGCGGCGCGCGCGGGGCCGCCTCGGGGCCGCCGTGGCCAAGCTGCTGCTGCTGCTGCAAGAGGATGTCCTTGGCCGAGAGCGGCGGTGGCTTGGCGGCGGCTGGGGCCGCGGCGCCGGGCGGGGAGCGACCCTCCGGGAAGCAGCCGTGCGCCCGCTTGAGCTGCCGCGCCGTCTCGATGACGAACTCGACGCGGTCGGCGCCCTCGTAGTTGACGCAGCCGCGGCACACGGGTTCGGTGAAGTCCCAGATCATGGCCCAGGGCATGCGGGGCAGGTCACACAGGTAGCACGACTGCCGCCGGGACGCGGCCGCCACCGCCACCGCCGCGGCCATGTCCGAGGAGCCCGCGGCGCCGGAGGAGGAGGCGGAGGAGGAGGAGGGGGCGCCGCCGCCGCCCCCCACCGGCACCACGCGCGCCCTCCTCCCCCCACAACCCCGCGTCTCCCCCACCAGCGGCGGCGGCGGCCGCAAAGGCGGCGGCGGCGGCAAAGCCCGCGAAGGCTCGGCGCCCGCGCAGCGCCCCCGGTGCACGAGGGGCGGCGGGCGCGAGGCAAGGGGCTGCAGCCGCGGCAGCAGTTCCCCCCGGCCGGCCCGGGCGCGGGCGGGCGGCGCGGCGCGGCGGGGCGGCGGGGGCTCGGCCGGAGCCGCGGCGGGCCTCCAGACCGGGGCGAAGACGGGCCGCGCGGGCGCGGGGGAGCGCAGCAGGTCGCGGCGGCGGCCGGCACGGAGTGCGGGGCGGGGGGCGGGGAGGCCGGGGGGGCAGGGGGCGGGGGGCGGCCGCCGGGGCAGGCTCAGCCCGAGCGGCGGGGCATGCCGCGCCGGGGCGGCGGCGGCCGGGCGGCGTGGAGCTCGGGCGCGGCGCGGGCCCCGGGTCGCTCCGCCGCTCTCTCACAGCTCCTGGCGTCGCCGCTCTCCAGCGCCAGCGTCAGCGGCCAGCCCGCCTCAGCTCCGCCGCCACCACCGTCGCTGCTGCTGCTGCCGCCGCCGCGACCGCTCCACTTCTACAGACTTGATTCTTCGACAGTCTCGCACGGCGCCTGCGCGGGCCCCCTCCCCTCGTGCGCGTGCCCGCCCTCCCGCGCGCGCGCTCCCCCTCCCCCCGCGCGCCGAAGAAGCGCCGCCGGGAGAGCCGGCTCTGCTGCGCCCGCCCGCCCGCGGGGCAGCGCAGCAGCGCAGCGCCGGTGTTCCCCTCGGAACGCCGCGCGAAGTGGTCGTGTGCTTTTCCTCCACTTTCCCTCACTTCGCGCCCCACCCGGCTGTCTCGACCACCCTCAGGATGTTTTCCTCTGGTGTGCCTCTGGGCCAAATCGTGCTAAAAATCATTTCTTTTTCTTTTATGCAAGGACACTTTGTCACTTGGTTTCCGTCAGTTTCCTGAGAATGGGGAATTTAGGTCTAGCGTGGTTCACAGTTCTGGTTTTTTAGGAGTTATACTTGAAAGCTCAATGTCGGACACATGAGCAAAATCCGTCACTGGTGCTTTGCATTTGCATTTGTCTTGGGAAGGACATACGCGCCGCCTGTCCCTTTTACTAACTAGGGAGACTCTGAATGTTCCCAAGCCCAGCACCACGTGCACAGGCCGCCAGCTGGCTCGCGCGTTTTCCACGGAGCCCTCTGGAGGGGAGGGAGCGCGGTTCCCACTAGCCTCTCCCTAACACCAAGTGCCGCTCTTAGCCCTGTCCAGCCCGCCCTGTTCAGCGGGGGCCTCGCCGCGCCAGTCGCCCCGGCCGCCTTATGTAGGTATGCGCGGCGGGCGCGTGACGTGGGCGCGGGGCCGTGGGCGGCCGCCGCCGCGAGTGCGCACGCTCCGCGCAGACGTGCCTCGGCGCCGCTGGCACTAGGGCCTCGTGGAACGAATGCACATTCCAGGGATCCGGGGTCTACGGCCAGCGCGGCCGCGTCACAGCGCAGGCTCCACCCCCTTCGGCGAGTCTGGGCGTCGAGGCGCCGCCCCCGGGCCCGAACTTGGACTCCAGGTGGCGGGAGGCGCGGGCGCGAGTCGTGGGGGGGTCCTGCTCGCCTCCGCGGGGTCCCCGCGGGCCGTGGGGGCGACCGGCTGGCTGGCTTGCCGTCGCGCAGGGCGGGCCGCCGACGGGGACGGACTTGCGCCCTATATGCCACCCAGGCCGGGATGAGCCCAGCCCAGCCGCCCGGCCTGCAGCTCTGCCACCGTTGGCCGCCTCAGACTCAGCCCAGACTGAATTGAATGCTTGAGTTTCGCACTTTTATCGGGAGGAGGAGCTGGTGTGTGTTATGGTAAATCACTTTGGGCTAGTCGGTAGTCTTCCTAATACACACGTAGGCTTAGTCGCTCTTCAATTGGGACTTTTACACTTCAGCTCTTTAAGGGCGGCCTCTGGAGCTGCTTTTGTTGGGAACACAGGCCCACAACTCTCCCTTGAGACTGGAATGAGCTGGTTAAGTGTGGGAAGAACAGGGTACTAATTATATTATCTTTCCTGCAACTGGATTGCTAGGTGGAGAGAAAAAAAAAATCCTGCTGACGTTTCTCTCTAGTCGTTGCTATTGAAAATACCAGGTTGCTTCAAAGGATTAACCACAAGGAAGAGGAAAAACACCCTTAGAGAAACAGTGGAGGGAGCTGCTTAAAACACATGAAAAAAACCTGTTCGAAAATGGCACAGAAAACGTAATGTCAGACCTAAATGTTTTTACAGGCTAACCTTGAATGTCTTTTGGGGATTTCCATAGAAGGTGCGCTTGCTTTAAAGGTCTCTGCATCTGTTCTGGATCTTGCCCTGCAATTGCAATCCTGCCTCACCCTCTCCAAGCTGGGAGAACAGGGCCTGCCCAGATCCTTCCCGGGAGTAGCTGGTGCCAGCGAGTTTGGTCACTCCCAGGCCCTGCTGTTGCACACCGCTTTCAAGACCTGTCCCTTTGGTCACCCTCCTCAGAGACCCTGTGACACTCATTCCAGCACATGGCTTCACCCACTGCGTCACTGCCCAAAGGGGATGAAGTCCAGTCCCTGTGCTGCAGAGAAATGAACCAACTCATCGCCCCCAAGAGACGGCCCCACTAAGCATTGACTGAAACATATTAAAAGAAAACACAACTCACCATTAGAGTTGTGGCCTAATTATACTCATTTCTCTGCAAGCTGGTACTGTAATGGCCTCAAGGGGAGAGCCTGCCACTCCATCCTAAAATAGAATTAGAGATAGAAATTCTGCCTTGATACTAAGATCTTTGCATAACAGAGCTTTTCTTCCCCAAAGGAAGAGCATTTCCTTCTTATTTTACACTGCCAGTTTCATGTCGAAACTGAGTTGTTGTAACTTCCCTAATGAAATGCCCGATGGAAAATGGAAGGGCTAGTTCTGGGCTCGATCCGGAATCAAGGGGGTTAAGGCTGGATTCAGGGCAGCAATTCCTTATATTGTATCAGAAGTCTTTCATGCTGCCTGGCCTTTCATGTAGCTCTGAAGCAGCTTTATCGATGTATGCTAAGTAAACATAGCTTTGTTTTTGTCTTCCACCCACCGCTACCTCCCGGCACAGACTGGAGTTGGATCCCGTCCAAAGCGGCTGCTGCAGCAGTTACAGCCGCCTCCTCCACACACAGGAGCAGGGTTTCTAGGGTGAGGCAATGCGTCTGCAATTCGCAGAGACAAGGCAGGAATTGTAATTGTAGTTCATCATGTGATGACTTATGAAAGAGGAAGTTGGTATGTTTTAGTCACGTAGACTCTGCCCTCTTGCTTAAGGCACCAGGTCCTCTCAAAAGAGAATTATGATCATCTTTGCCACCCAGAGTCAAGGTTACCGGGTTGGCTGCAGTGTGCTCCTGCACACTCATATACGGACAGGCAGGCAGATACTGGGCCAAGTGTCGGCGAAGCAGCGGGATGAGGCTGGCTTTTCACCAGAACACTGAAATGTTGTAATTTGTCTTAAGGACTAAAGGAAATATTCTATGGAGAACACTCCTGCTGAGACTAGACAAACCAACAGTCCTTTTCCAGCTCTAATTTCTGAGAGGTTTCTTTTGTTTTTTGTTTTTTTTTTTAAATAAAAATCACAGCTTAGGAGTAAAAGGAAAGCCATTCAGTATGACACTATCAGAAAAGCAGGAATAAGGAAGTGGCTTGGAAGGCAAACCTAAGAGAGCAGTTGTAAGCGATAGCTCAATGGGTAGAACAAATGTGACCTTCCGACACTGAGATTGAAACGGGCTTCTACTGCGTGAACGTTAAACATCTAAAATCTGAATCTGGTTTCCAGAGCTTACTCCAGTCAAGCACACGGAAGCCCTGAGCTGACAGTCTATAGAGCAGTGTAAAGAAACGGTTCCTACAAGAGTACCTTATCGGAACTTTGCCCCCAGGATATACAGCTGCAAGAGGGGTGCAACCCCATTCCCCCAGCAGCTTGTGGGTGCTGTCCAGGAGATAGATGATATTCCTAGGAACTGCTGAGTCCGTGGCTTTCACCCTCTATCCAGAGGTGGAATCACAGCCTTCATTCTTTAGAGTGCAGTTTCCTTAAATAGCATGATGTTGCAACCATGCTAAAGCTGCTTAAACTCTGACCTTGGCGTATTTGAAGAAGAGAAAAAATGCAGCCACATTTCATCTGGATTTCTGTGGACATCATTGCGGGTTTCTTCAGCTTTGGCAGAAGTGTCATGAGGCTTGAAGAACACACGTGATATTCAGGGCTTTTCCAATTTTTTGAATAAGTTATATATATTTGAACACATTTGTTTATATGAATATGTGTACACATACTATGGAGCACCATGACATAAATGAACCTTCTGTAATTGATATGAGAGTCTTCCTTCTAAGTAACAGCATTTTATGAGACAATCTTACTGTTTTTCAAATTGCAAATATTCTTTTTTAGAAATACTTTCCCTCTGTTTGACCTCTCTCTATAGCCTACCTCCCCTGTGCACAGAGAGCATACAGATATTAAAGAGACTTTTGCATGTGGAGGAGATAAACTCTCTGTGGAGGGTCTAAGAATCAAGCCAAATAAAATCACAGGAGCTCTTAATCATCCACATATTGTACACAGAAGCTGTTAGTCAGCAGCCTATATGTCAACGTATGTATAGGTCCCTATTTAGAGCAAAATTTGGGGTCTTGATGAAGGTTAAATACTCGCTGTGTCAGAATTTAAAGAGCTAAGTGAGAAACAGACAAAACAGACAAAGGAGAGATTGAGGTCACACACTTGCTCAGTCTGCAAGGAAATTTGTAGAACTGGAAGGGATTCAACAGCCATTTGATGCCAGTAAACCTCCTATTGACTTTTTGGAAAAAGCAGGATGAAATGCACTTTTCTGGAATAATATCTGGATGTGGGTTTAACTTAGAATATTTAAGACACTCACTGAAACCCTTTGAAAGATATCAGTAGGAAGATGCTGACAAAATAATGAATTAACTTCACAGATAATGTTTGAAAATATAAAAATGGTAGATTTTCTCTTCTTAGCTTTTCTATTAAAAAATGTACATTTCCTACATACACATTCCATAGCACAAGAACTGAAAAAGTCGAATAATGTAATAATTCTAAAACGTTAAAGAACAGTACGATGGCATGGTATTTGCTGTATCTTTCACATGAACATTTTAAAAAGATATTTCAAGGATAAATTCTATTATCTTGTCATCCTTTTCAGAAACTAAAAACCTGACTTACCTAAAGTAACATGAAAAGTGAGTGTCAGAGGCCAGACACGGTAGCTCACACCTGTAATCCCAGCACTTTGGGAGGCCACGGTGGGTGGATCAGGAGGTCAGGAGTTTGAGACCAGCCTGGCCAGCATGGTGAAACCCCATCTCTACTAAAAATACAAAAATTAGCCAGACGTGGTGGCACGCGCCTGTAATCCCAGCTTTAGGAGGCTGAGGCAGGAGAATTGCTTGAACCCGGGAGGCAGAGGTTGCAGTGAGCCAAGATTGTGTCACTGCACTCCAGCCTGGGCGACAGAGCAAGACTCCATCTCGAAAAAAAAAAAAAAAAAAGTGTCAGAACTGATATCTAGGTATGAGTCCTGTTGCCTAAGGATGTAGTCGAGAATATTCTATTTGCATTTTGCATTGTTAAAAATCATGTAAGCACAGCATAGAGCCCAGCAAAAGAGTGTTAACAGGAAAGGTGTTAAGATTTGCTATCTATTCCTATATTTCTAGGAAAAAGGAAAATTTTAGTATAGTTCATAGAACAATCAATCCAAAGAGAAGTAAACATTCACCACAGACAAAAGGAGCTGACAGAGGTAAGGCACAGTTGCTACAACACCATGTCTAGTGTGGGACTCTTTAAATGGCACACCATTTTTATGCTAGTCTTCATGAACCTTGGATAAAATTGATGTTGGTATTAGGATAAAAGATTCAATTGTGGGAGTCAGTTGGGTGATGAAATGGTTTTGGCACTTACCAGGTTGGAATACTGCACCTCCAACTCTTTGTGATCTATTTTCTTAAAAAGAGGAAAAACTCATGAAATAATTTAATTCCAATTGTAGGAGTCCAATCCTGACTACTTTGCACGCAGACAAATAAATACAATGGGCTACAGGGTACTGAAAAGAAAAAAGTGTGAAACAACATTGTATAGAATATCATGGTTATAAGGGTACAAGTTGTTCATAAATTATGCCAATGAACTTTCATTATTATTATTATTATTTGAAACAAAGTCTTTCTCTGTCGCCCAGGCTGGAGTGCAGTGGCGCGATCTCAGCTCACTGCAACCTCCACCTCCCGGGTTCAAGCGACTCTCCTGCCTCAGCCTCCTGAGTAGCTGGGATAACAGGCACGTGCCACCACACCCGGCTAATTTTTATATTTTTTTAGTAGAGACTAGGTTTTGCCATGTTGACCAGGCTGGTCTCAAACTCCTGAGCTCAGGTAATCCTCCCACCTCGGCCTCCCAAAGTGCTGGGATTACAGGCATGAGCCACCGCACCCGGCCATGTTTTGTATTTCTTATGAAATAGAAATTAGCCAATATGAATTAGGCTTTCTCTTGACAAGATGAAAATATATTTTGCAAAAGAATGCCATTCAGCAGGATAATTTGGCCTTACCAATGGAGTTTCACTAATCTATTCTGGTGACTGAACTTACTTTAGTCTAATGGGCTCAGCAAAAAATAAAGTAAGGTTGTTATTTGAAACAATTATTCTATGTATGTAGTGCAGATTCCAATGCTACCTCTCAGAGGCCTACACATTTAACAATAAAATTCTTTCTCCAACACCTGTGTTTTGGCTTGGGCGGAGTAGTGGTCATTTTTGTAGGTAAAGGAGACACGGAGAGCTCCCTACAGAAGGAAGGAAAGTTAAACAGACTGACTGAGGACTGTACTTTATTAGTTGGAGTGAATTCCAGTGTGCATTGGCACATCCATGTCTGTGCCCACATGGTAATGCCTCTTTGTGAGGCAGAGTGCAAAACCACTGGGAAAATTAAGATTCACACCCAGAAATGAAGTTCATACAGGGGAGAAGGAAACAGACATGCGGTAGGCAGCCTAGATGTGAGCCCTAGCAAGAGACCACTGATGGATTCCCCAAAGTGACTGCCTAAATATAGTGTGTTTACTACAAAGCTTGTCACAGACAGCTAAAATGCAAATACAAATGAACTTTGATGGACTTCCTGGCAAGACTCCCAGCCCTTCAAGCAAATTCCTGAGTGAGGAAGCTGGTTCTGAAACATGCCTGGGAACTGCACACATGTGAACTTCCTGAGGCCTCTTCTCTTTAGCATTTAACAGGTAGCTGGATTTTAAACATTTGTCAGGCTGCTTTTATTCTGTCTACCTACCTCTCAATTATCTACCTATCTACCTATCCATCTATCTATCTTTGCATTATCAGACCAATTCATTATTCTTAACAATGGTTAAGAACATCAGTGTCTGTTCACTTTATGAACTGAGACACCAAGACAATAAGGAATCTGTCTTAAAACAAAGAAAATGTGTGGTTAAACGACAGTTAGAATTCAGGTTTCCTAAACTGCAGTTCTTTCTTTAGCCCACTGGTGGGCTACCTCCTATTTATATTTTCTTCATAGGTTCTTTTTTGCATACATGTAAATATCTATGCAGGAGATCACTGAGGGACCATAGCTTCTCTTCATTCACCTGGCATGTGACCTGAGGCAGGTCAGTTGGACACCCTAGGCCACTTTTTCTTGAGTGGGGGAGACGGTGCTGGCCTTGATGTCATTTCTGTTCTGACCTCTCGTGGTGGGTGGGGGTGATGGGAATACACAGGAATTTGACAAACCCAAGCCCAACATTCTTCTGACCCACATGGGATTACAAAACAATGCGGAAAAACTACCAGTAAATGCCTGCCCATTATTTGGGGGCATTGTGCCATCCAAATAAAGTCAGGAGGTTAAATGGCTACCAGAGCATCACATCATCTGAGAACATCATGTCTGTTTGGTTTGGGCTCAATCCCAGGTTAGGAGAATCTAAACCACAGTCTATACTTAGTTTAAATTAGCCAGGGCAAAACATCTGTATCAGCATTAATATAAGCCCAACTTCAGTGTCTCAGGGCTTATGGAAAATATTTGCATTTTTCTTTCCTCAAGAGACTGCCTTATTTCATATATGTATGTGTGCGTATGTGTGTTTATACATAATTTTATATGTATATGTGTGTATGTATATATACACGTATATGTGTAAATATATATGTATATACACATACATGTATATGTGTGTATATGCATATACACGTATATGCATACATATATATGTGTATATATATGGGCAAAGACTTAATATACTATCCACAGGCTATTCAGATTATTCAAGAGGCCCTCAGTTGAAGAAGCAAACAGACAAACAAAACGGTTTCATACACAGGCAGACATTTGGCTGAGTAGGTTGGCAGGATATGGAAACTTGCTTTGAGGTGATTTTGGATTCTCACCTGGAATTCTGCTACTTAATGTCTGTGTGGCTTCTTTGCAGGCTGTATACTGAATTCATAAAGGATGTTACGAGAGTAAATTCAAAGAATTCTGATGTTTTGAAATTTGTTGTGACTTGGTTAACTATGGTGAAATGTTACATTCATGTTACATTATGGCTTTTGTTTATACGGGTCTGATTATGGGATAACTTAATGAAGTTTTAAAAAACTCTATGTTTTTCAAAAATTCTGTGTTTTTCTTATGTGAAGAATTTGTTTCAACTATTCTTCAGAAACCAGAAAAGGAGCCACCGTATACTTTACTTTTCATATAAAGATTACTCAATATATTTTAAAATGGGTGTTCCAGAATTAGACTTCCAGATTCCTTGAATTCAGAGTGTGGAAAAGGATAGGCAGCTCCTGTAATAGGAGACATTCTTTTAAAAGCCTGGAATGCTGAAACCCTCTTAGACTGAAAACATGTCAGGACATGCCTTTTTGGGATACTCTCAAATGGTTTAGGCTCAGAATTCCACATTCCATACTTTTGAAGTTGTTTTCTGTTGGCAAATGATCTCTTGATTATTTTCATGTGGTGAGTATTCAGGCCAACCTTTTTGGTTCCAAGTGATTTAAACACACACACACACACATAAAAACAAACCACTCTGAAGTGTCCATATTTTAGCATAAAGTTAGGAATTATGCGAGTGCTGGGTGTATCACGGTCAATTCTGTGAGCCTCGTCACAGTTTATAGCCGAAGTCAGAGGCTTCAAAATCAGACACACATTGACCTGGAATGCTTTATTCTCCAGTGCTCATTCTTGATTCTCAAAAGTATCGCTCCTGTGAAGAAATTGTCACCATTAGGGAGCTGTCATTTCCCTGGTAAAATTAAACAGCAATTTCATTCACCTCTGCTCCTTTCTGGATGAAGGCTGGCAATGGTTTAAGGAGCAAATAAATGAATGAATAAATGAGTGGAGTTCCCTCCTCCTGACTCAGAAAGGTGCTATTTCCCCTCACGCAGGAGATACAACTTCGATGCAAGCCAGTTCTCCCACTACATAGAGCCCTTCTGTTTTTAGGAAGTTCTGATTCATGGATTGGAGAATTGAACTAAATTAGTATACCGTACAGCATGGGCCTGGTTAAATTAAACATAAATGCTCTGCCCCCTGCCACCCACCTCACTCTGACCACGGAGAGTTCATTTAACAGGCGCCACTATCTGTGAGACCCAAACAAAGGTAGCTGACTTCAAACCCTGTCTACATTTGCCTTATTATAGACCATGTGTTAGTAGATGTTATAGTATTTTTTATGAACCAGTAGGATTCTCAGAATGCTTCAAAACAGAGAGGCATGATATTGGGTGATGATGTTTTTTTAAGTCTCATCTCGATTTAATTTTGTGAGTTTTTAAAAATTGTCTGTTTTATTGAGAAGTTGCTCAGAGATCATATACAATGAGAAACTCGAGTAGAAGATAAACAAAACAAGTATAACAGAGACAACGTTCTTTTAAAACATTTCATTTTGCAGACCAATAATAAAACTTGTAAATCTTTTAAAAATACTTTTCTTATGGTGTATAAATTCTGATATTTTACTTGAAGCTAATAAAGCCACCATAGAGAAGAAAGTTAATTTTTTTCTTTAAGCTTTCCATAGGTAGTATAATTTAAATAATTCTGTGGTACAGTTTCAGCACCTCAGATTGAGCACTTTTGTTTACGAAGTAAGAACAGTAATCCTCATGTAAAAAGGTGGTATTGCTACCCTGGACAGCAGATGGTGTTATTAAATACACAGGCAAAGTCTAAGGTCATAAGGAACTAACAATTAACCAGAAATACGATCTGTCACAGTCGTTTAATGGGTAACCTACCAGATATATACCACTTGTATTCTTCTGAGTGGTGGGAGGTAAATAGTCAAGCTTCAGAGCAGTTGCACAATTGTTTAGAAATATTGTAATTATATTCTTATTTAAGCATTTAGGGAAACCAACAAGCCAGAAAGAAAGTGAAAATCAGTGTGATTTCCTCATAATACTGTGTCCTGTTAATCTGCTTTGAAAAATACTTTACCAATTCAGACAGCACAATTTCATAGCTATCCCTGAATCTAACTGGTCTCCCCAAACTAGGAATGTCAAAATTTTGAATTTTTTACTGCTAGTCTCAGTTGTTCTAAGATCTCTTTACATTATCATAGGTATAATTTTTGCCCCTGAAGTTTTCGTCGTGTGAAGGTAAAAAATTGGAGCATACACAACAGCAAATGGAAGCAGGGTGGCAGGAGACGGCTGGGAAACTATAGTGGGGAGGAGAGGCAGTCAGCTGGTGGGGTGGACCGTAGGAAGAGAATGGTCTCACCAGTAAGGAATGGGTGGCACTATTAAAATCTGGATGTGGGCTCAATTTCTATTGTAAATCAAATATAAATCTATCACTAAAATAGGAGCTGGATACACAGTGCCCAACTCCTCGTGAGAGTTTCCCAAGAAGGGTTTACCGTGGAGAATGTGTTATCAGTTCCTTTTCAGTTAGGGCTTTTGAGGATGAGGAACTGAATTCTAAATTCACCCAAAGGAAAAATGGCCAACAGGGCAGCAACTAAGCCTGAATCACAAAGAACAAACCGCTTGGTTAGAATTTGGAAGAGTGGCTGGGTGCAGTAGTAATATAATCCCAGCACTCTGGGAGGCTGAGGCGGGAGGATCACTGGAGGCCAGGAGTTTGAGACCAGCCTGGGCAACATAGCAAGACCCCCATCTCTACAAAAAAAATACAAAAATTAAGGCCAGGTAGAGTGGCTTACACCTGCAATCCCAGCACTTTGGGAGGCTGGGGTCTCTACAAAAAAATTAAAAATTAGCCAGGTGTGGTAGTGCATACCTGTAGTCCCAGCTACTAGGCAGGCTGAGGCAGGTGGATTGCTTGAGCCCAGGAGGTTGATGCTACAGTGATCCATGAACCATGATCACACCACTGCACTCCAGCCTGGGGAACAGAGCGAGACCCAGTCTCTGAAAAAAAAAAAAAAAAAAAAAAGTTTGGAAGAGTGAACCTTGTCCCATAGGCAAATAACTACGAAGCATACCCAAGAGTCATGACTCTAGCCATTGTATCAACCAATTGTAAAAACAGCATCTGGAAAAGCAAAAACATCCTCAGTGCCCCAGGTGAATAGAAGATGAACAATGAAAAGCAAGGTTCAGAGGTCACTGGCTGATCAGGGTAAAAAAGTGGGTAGATTCCAATCTTCGGACAAAAAGTTATTCAGTTTCCTTGCTTTTGGATTTGGTGAGGATGTCTGAGTCCCAGAAAATGCATACTAATAAGGACTTTTTTCTTATACAGTTTCATTCATTTATATATGTTTATTTAAATTTCTCTAAATTTAAATTGAATAAGGCAGGCAACAACATCTCAGGGCACAGACTCATAACTGGAGACCTTCATCCACAAGCTCAGCTAGCTAGATTTTCCGTGTGGCCAGGACGCCTGCTGAAACTTCCAGCAGTCCTCAGAAAAGCTGATGAGATACCCTTGGGCTGAATGAGTAAGAACTTTCTGGAGAGTGGAAGACTGGTGAAAGTCCAGCTGGAAAAACATATGGCAGCAGAGGCGGAAAGAGTGCGTTATGACCTGGAGCTTTATAAAAAAAATGTCTGAAGGCTCAAGGCAGCCGTTACAACCTAAGATCTTACTAAGCATGATGGATGTTCTTACTTCTAGGATTGTCTCCAATTTACCTGGACCACAGCCAGCACCGTATCCTCAGGCACCCCATGGGACAGTACATACAGAAGAACAGCATCGCACCACATCCTATCACCAAGGCCAGGATTCCTTGCCTCCGCCCCCTCCCCACCTCCTTGAAACGGGGGAAGTGGGGGGAAGAGTCAATTCTTGGAGCACATGAGATGGTAGCTTGCTGTGTTGTCCTGAAAGAAGACAAAGTTTGTAAATCACTGTAGATAGTTTTTTTTAATAATAGATATGTCGGGAGGGAAAATGACTATGGTAAATTCCATTCTCAACCACACATTAACTCAGAAGTCTTGAGCCACACAGTGACAGACTGAGCTCAAGGAGAAAGACAGGCAGTCTGAGTTTCAGACTATGGAGCCATTTGGAGGTGACATGTACAGAAAAATGCACAGCTTTGAGGTTTTATATTGGTCCTTCCCTGCCCAATGTCATTTCCAAAGTAATAGAAAGGAATATTTTATTTTTTCATGTTAACTATTCATTATAATCATCTCTTATTGCAATGACCATTTGTATCTGTTACTGAGAACAGGTATAACTAGCTTTAAGAACATTCTACATGGAATGATATATTCCTTAGAAAGAAATCAATTAAGAGATGATTATTCACAATTACAAAAGGACCCTTTATAAAGTCTGTAATTTACCACAGGATTAAAGAAAAGTACAGTTGACCTTTGAACAACACAGGTTTGAATGGCGCAGGTAATGCATTGATTTTCTCTCACCTCTGCCACCCCTAAGACAAAGAGACCAACCCCTGCTCTTCCTCCTCCTCCTCAGCCTACATCACTTGAAGACAAAGAGAATGAAGTTCTTTATGATGACCTACTTCCACTTAATCAATAGCAAATATATTTTCTCTTCTTTTTTTTTTTTTTTTTTTGAGACAGAGTCTCGCTCCGTTGCCCAGGATGGCACAATCTCAGTTCACTGCAACCTCCACCTCCTGGGTTCAAGCAATTCTCCTGCCTCAGCCTCCCGAGTAGCTGGGATTATAGGCGCCTGCCACCACGCCTGGCTAATTTTTGTATTTTTAGTAGAGACTGGGTTTCACCATGTTGGCCAGGCTGGTCTCGAACTCCTGACCTCAAGTGATCTGCCTGCCTGAGCCTCCCAAAGTGCTGGGACTACAGGTCTGAGCCACTGTGCCCAGCCCCTCTTCTTTACAATTTTCTTAATAACACTTTCTTTTCTCTAGCTTCCTTTTTCTGTAAGAATACGTTATATAATAAGACACATACAAAATCTGCATTCATGGACTGTTTATGTTATTTGTAAGACTTCTAGTCAACAGGTAGGCTATTAGTAGTTAAGTTTTTGGAGAGTCAAAGTTAAACTCAGATTTTTGAATTCACAGGGGTTGGCACCCTGACCTCCATGTTGTTCAAGGTCAAATGTACTTAAATAGTATTAGATTTTTTAAATGTAATCAACATAGACTTATTAAAGCTCCGCACAAGTTGCTTTGGAGAGGCAAGCATGTGGACCTCTTTTCATGGATGCCTCAGCGGTGGCATCTGTAATGTAGCCATTGCAGACACCACTATTTTTCTTCAACAGACAATACTGTCTCCCTTTCGGCTTCTCTGATGGATGTTTCACCACTATTTTACTTAAGCTGTGGTGACAGTAGAAGCAGCAATTACTGTAGTCACAAAAATCAGGGCCTACCTTTATTACCCGATCATTATGACAATTATCCCCCCCGTTTTCTCTTTGTCCATGCACGCACATTTCCAAGGCGTGTATTTTCATTACCAGACAGAGAAGGGCCTACAGGTCAATTGCACACACTCCGTGCTGATAAAGTAATGTCATTAAGTTTTGATTTTTTAAAGAAAGTAAATGACAGTCCTCTATTCCTGGATTGTGTTTTTCGTCTTAGGTACTCAAGTAAAAACCAAGATGGTGTCTCTCTCTCTCTCTCTCTCTCTCTCTCTATATATATATATGCACACACACACACATATTTAATTTTAATAATGTCAGGCAGTATGTTTTTTGTTCGGAATGCACTTTGCACCCATGAGCGAAAGCTGTGAATCTAAAACTACCTGGGCCTAATGAGGAAAGGCTTTGAAACCCGGGCATTTTCTAAATGTTCAGGGAGAGAAAACAAAGTCACCTCTTCTTAACAAAAACTTTTCTCTTTAGGGGGCTCCAGGGCTGTTGAGATCGATCTGGGCCAGGGACTGGCCAGATGTTTGCTCTTTTGAGTGGTGTCCCCACTTCCCCTTTCTGGGGACCTCAGTCGACTTCTTTTGCATTTCCTGGCTGTTTCACACAATGCTCAGAGCTTCAAATCCCACTTCTCTGCAGTTCCTCCAAGGTTTAAGCTGTGGGAAAGTCACTCAGGCTATGTGGCGGGTGCCAGCTTTGCTTCTGCTGCTGTACTGCTGTGTCAACATACCACTTCTCTGTGCCTCTGTAAATTGATATAACTTCTCTTGCCTCTGTAAATTGATATAACAACAGCAACAACAAAACCGACTGCCAAGTCGGTATGTGATTTACAAATATGTCCAGAGACCATTCAGTATCAGTATTAGCGAGCAGATAAAGCACACGGCTTAGAGTCAGAGAGCCTGGGGTTTTATTCCAGCTCTACCACTTTTATCAGTTGTGTGATCCTAGGCAAGTGACTTAAACCTTCTGTGTCTCAATTTCCCTATCTGTGAAAAATGGGTCTAAAGTTAGTACTTATTGCAGAGGTTGATGGGGGGATTAAATGATGTGCAAAATGCCTGGAACAGTGCATGGTCCGTGGCAAGCCCTGGATTCACATTGGCTTTTATGTTACGTTAGTTCCAGACTTTGCTAAATCAGGCACTTCTAAAACCAGCCAGTTCTGCTGCTGCTGCTCATGGCCAGACTTCAGGATCCTTAGGAACAACCTCTGCTATTTAGCAGTCCTCCATGTCCACCACTCCATGGAAGTAGCTGTCATCAGAGCTGCCAATGACTTCCCTGTGACCATCTCCAAGATGTTCTTAGCGCTCTAATCCTTTCTGAGTCATCTGCCACTTTGGATGTCACTCCTTGGCATTTTTTTCTCACTTTGACTCTTAAAGAAATATCCTGTACCTACTGAACTTCTTTCCCTATGTTTTTATTTTATGTGTTTGCTCTCTGCCTCCCCACATCCCCAACTCCCTACTCCACACTGGAAGTGTCAGTACTTGGCACATCGTAGATGCTCAATAAATGTTTGTGAACTGACTTGAACTGTGTTGTTGAAGTAGTTCCTCAACTCTGTCCCTTTGTATCATTTTCTTGATATTTGAGCCCTTGCTACTCTGCCTGGAATCTCTGCTATGATGAAGCAAACCCTTCAACATCTTCTCACTTATAGTTCATCTTTTTCTCCTTTTGAGCCTTGAAATTCATTTTATTTTATTTTGTATATTTTTTGTGACAGGATCCCACTCTGTTGCCCAGGCTGGAGTGCGGTGGTGCAATCATGGCTCCCTGCAGCTTCGACCTCCCAGGCTCAGGTGATCCTCCTGCCTCAGCCTCCCTGAGTAGCTGGGACTACAGGTGTGCACCAACACACCTAGCTGATTTTATGTATGTTTTGTAGAGACAGGAGTTTGTCATGTTGCCCAGGCTGGTCTTGAACTCCTGGGCTTAAGTGATCCATGCACCTCAGCCTTCCAAAGTTTTGGGATTATAGGCATGAGCCACCACATCCAGCCTGAAATCCTTTGTAATTAAATTAACCTGTCCCAAGTTTCCAATTTTGGGAGGGAGGTATATTTTTAAGGTCTAAATTTCACTTTATTCAGGAAACAGGAATTAGGCCCCACCACACATCAAAACTACATACTATTATCCTAAAAATAACTCCTCTTGAGGGATATAAGATGCATGTTAACAAGGGAATATTCTCTGAGTGGTAGAACCCAACATTTTAATATGCATTTTATGGGTGTGGTGGCACATGCCTGTAGTCCCAGCTACTCAGGAGGCCGAGGTAGGAGGATCACTTGAGCCCAAGAGTTTAAGGTTGCAGTGAACTATGATGGCACCTCTGCACTCTAGCCTGGGCAACAGAACAAGATGCTGTCTCTTAAAAAATAAAAAATAAAATTGATTTCTTTTCTTTTTTTTCTTTTTTGAGATGGAGTCTAACTCTTTTGCCCAGGCTGGAGTGCAATGGTACAATCTTGGCTCACTGCAACCTCCGCCTCCCGAGTTCAAGCAATTCTACTGCCTCAGCCTCCTGAGTAGCTGGGATTACAGGCATGTGTCACCACACCTGGCTAATTTTTGTATTTTTAGTAGAGACGAGGTTTCACCATGTTGGTCAGGCTGGTCTTGAACTCCTGACCTTGTGATCCACCCACCTCAGCCTCCCAAAGTGCTGGGATTACAGGCATGAGCCATCACGCCCCACCCAAAATTGATTTCTTAAAGACAGTGAAGTATGATAACTGTTGGTTTGATCTTGCCCTGAAGCCGAATAAAGGTTTGACCTATGAGAATCAAGGACAATTAAAATATTAGCTTATAGCATAAAAAGAGAAGCAGACTTCCCCTTACATGCACACACATACGCACACTCTCTTTCTGAAGTCAACTATACATAATTTTTAAGACATTACACATTGGATTGTTACCACTATCACGCGATCTTGTAATGATCAGGACTGTCTTCTCTGTTACGTGTAGTAGGGACCAAGATACTTTTAGGGCCTCATGAAAATGTTTGATTTTAATTTATTTTAAAATCAGGGCCGGGTGCAGTGGCACACACCTGTAATCCCAGCACTTTGGGAGGCCCAGGTGGGAGGATTGCTTGAGTCCAGGAGTTCAAAACCAGTTTGTGCAACGTGGCAAAACTGCGTCTCTACAAAAGAAAAAAAAAAAATTTGCGTAGTGGTGCCTGCCTGTAGTCCCAACTACTTGGGAGGCTGAGGTGGGAGGATCACTTGAGCCTGGGAAGTGGAGGTCACAGTTAGTCAAGATAGCTCCACTGCCCTCCAGCCTGGGTGACAGAGTGAGACCGTCTCAAAAAATAAATAAATAAAATCAGAACAAAAAATATAATAATCACAAGTACATAAGAACAAATTCATATACTTTTTAATTTTATTTTTAATGAAGAAAGGAGCCTACAAAGACAAAAATACCCTCAGCATTTCCAGGCACCACAAGAGTCACAATGAGGCCCTAGTAAGGACACCGATTCAGTTGAAGTTCATGTATTCATACTGAGTACTCCTGCAAATTTTCATACTTTAAATTTATATATTGCGCAAGACTTAGTCTTTGATTTTCTAGTTTTTTCTGTTTATACTAACACCTCAGAGACCTAATACATTTCATGGCCTTTGTTTACTGTCTCTATCGTAACGACTTCCAAGTCCCTCTCTTCTCTATTCTTGTGTTGGAGTTCTAATTTTGTACTTCTAAGTGCCTGTTGGGTATTTCCACCTGTGTATCTCATCGCTGGCTCAGCCAACAAACACATCACTGAGCTCACCATCTTCCCCTGCTCTTCGGTTTTCTCTCTTCAATTTTTCTGTCTATTAGAGTTCCTGCTAACTCTGTAGTCATTAATGAGCCAACCACGAGCTTGTCTCCTTCTTCATCCCCTTATCTGAGGACCTGATTGAGCCTCTGGTCCCATGCCCACTGCCATCCCTATTGAAGTCTCACTGCCAGTCCCTCAGCCAAGAATCCTTACTTCTCATCGAGTTACACATGCAGACTCCTGACTGACTTCTCTGCATTCCAGCTTCCTTGTGCGATACATTCCTGACCCTCCCCGAATTGATCTCTGTACTGCTTTCATCATTTTCCTCTTCTGCTCCATAATTCCTCCACACTTCAACCCAAACTCCTCACCCAGTTTAGAAAGCTCTGCTCACGTGGTTCCTCCCGCTGTGGCCAGTGCATCTCCCAACACATTAACACCCACCAGAGGTGATGATTAAAGAGTCCCTTCACTCACGAACTAGACTTGCTGTCTTAGTCTTTTGTTTCTGCTCTTTCATTCATTCATTTATTCCATTTTTGGGGTAACTACTCTGTCCCAGGCACAGACACCTTAAATGTTCCTCTATTACCTATTCCAACCCTATACAGCTTTCAAAGCTCAGGTCAACTTCCAATCCATGAAGCCCAGGTCTCCCTTCTATCACAAGTCTTTTTCCTCTGAACTCCTGGGAAGCTTAGAGACATTGTCAAACATTTAGGACTGAAACATGTGACATGAGATTTCCTGACTGTGTCATGCATGCTATCCAGTCTGACTTGTTTGAGTTTCTGCAAAGGTCTTTACAGAAGATCTATCTTGTTACCACTCAGCTGCAGCTGGCATCAAGCCCTGGCTGGACTAGTCATTGCTAACCCCTTGGTTATTAATCATCGCCACAACTTTTCATGTGTTTACTATAGTATGATCCAGGCATTGACTACACTAGGCACTTTATGAGGTTGTTATTATCCTCCGTTTTTTACAGATGACGAAAGTGAGGCTCAGAGAGGTTAAGTGACTTCTCCAGTTTTACATAGTTTTGAAGTGGCTGACTGAGAATTTGAATATAGGTCTGACATAATTCAAATATTGTGCTCTTGACCACTTAACTAAATTAAATCTACTTTCTGATTGATTCACATATGTTGAAATCTACTCATTCTCCTCCTAGTGTCATTATGTTTGTTTTTCCTCTCCTTTATATTTTTAAGGCCTGCTGGTCTATCCTTTCAAGGCTCTACACTTATGCTGGACCCACTAAGCTGTCCTAGAACATCATAGTAAATGTCCACCCGATATTAATTATTTGAGTAAGAATGGTTGTGAGCATTGGGTACTCCCCCAGCCAGTACCCTTCTCTCTTGCAGTAGTATATTTTGTAGATTAAATAAAACTCAAGATAAAAACAAATTAATAAATAATCAATGGAAACAGAAATTTGGAACATAAAAGTAGTATTTCAAAATGAGCACATTATATGTAAAAGCTCACAACCAGGAATTTCTTCAGTTGGGTTTGCAGCAATGTTATGTCACTAATGCTATATTTCTCTCTATATGGCCAAACCTGTAAAGTCTTAATATCTGATTATGGAGCACATCTAGACTGTTAAAAAAGCTTTCTATAATATTAATAAAATCAAATAATAAATAAAAAATTAAATTGACTAATCATAGCAATTTCATTTTGAGAATGTTTTGTAGGCTGAAAGCAAATCCTTGAGATATTTGTGCAGAAGCGTCATTGCAAAACAGAATCTGCAGTAGAACTATGTCATCTTTTGGTTCTAAGCGTGCCCTCTCATTGCTGGCAGACGGCAAGTATTTATTTGCTTGCTAGCTCTTTAGTGGAACTGGTCTTCTGTTTCCACTGTTGCCTCCTGTGACACAAACTGCCACCTATCTCCCAAGGTTCTTTCTTTGTAACAGAACCCTAGTTTTTGGCTGGACTCATTTCCCCAGTGGTAGAGGCTGCTGGCTGGTCATGTCATGAGCCCAGGTCTTCTACTTGGGCACAACCAGATGCCATTTCTCAGCCTCCCTTGCAGTTATATGCAGCTGTGTGTTTGAGTTCTGGCCATTAGTGAGTGGAAGTGATGTGTCCCTTCTACTCACACTTCTGTAGTCCTGGCCTACAGAAACCCACGATGGTTCTCTATACTCTTTATCTTTCCACAGCTTAATGCAGACAAGTAACAAGATCTTGGAAGACAAGTGTTGAAGATGAAAGAGGCACAAGATAGAAGAAACCTGGGTCCTTGGATCCTTGCTTGGAGGAAAACCACCTGCCAATCCAGAACATCATTTTGGACTTCATGTGAGTGAGAAGTAATCCTGTATCATGTTTGAGCCATTAGGAGTATTTTGGTTGCTTGTTCTGATAGCTGTAAGTATCTTACTGACGTAGATGTCATAAGTGAGAGACCATGTTTCCTCACCTCCCCTGCTAAGTGTAACCATGTAACTAAATTCTGGCCAATGAGATGTAAGCAGAAGTGTTTTGTGTGACTTTGAAACAGGATGCTTCAAGGAAGCTGATTTGGACGGGATGGGGAAACTTCTGTCATCTTTTGTTCCCTCTCTTTTATAGTTCAGAACTCAGACAAAATGTCAGGAATTGCTCTGGCCATCTTGCACTTCTGTGAATGGAAACCATTTTCTAAGACAATGGGGTAGGGTGATAGAGAAGACTAGGTTTCTGATGGATGTGGAGCTGTTGGGCCCATCTGGGACCCTTAACCCCATCCACAATGCGTTTATATTAGAGGAATCTCTTGTTTAAGCCTCTATTTTATTTCTCATAGAGACACACGTTCTTTCTATGGGAGCAAAAGTGACCATTTTAAGATTTGAATCAAGTTATGCCACTTCTTGGCTATGAATCCCTTCATGACTTCCAGTTTACCTTAGAATTGAATTTATATTTCTACCATGGTTTATGAAGCCCTGCTTGATTTGTCTCCTGCCTACCCCAGTTACCCCACCCCAATTACACTGGCTTGCCTTCTGTTCTGCTGTAGTGACTGAGCATTCACCTCCATGAGGCCCTACTGAAGATGTTACCTTTTCAGGGAGGTTCTCTGACCTCCCACCTACTGTAGCCCCCAGTCACGTTCCTCACGCTTACTTAATCTATTATGACTTTTTCACGTAGACCCCTTAGAGTTGTAAGCCCTTAAAAGGGCTAGGAGTTTCTTTTTCGGGGAGCTCGGCTCTTAAGACACGAGTCTGCCGACGCTCCCGGCCGAATGAAAAAACCTCTTCCTTCTTTAATCTGGTGTCTGAGGAGTTTTGTCTACGACTCGTCCTGCTACACTACAATGGGCTCTCCCAGCTTTCATCTATCTCACCACCCTGTTTATTTCCTACATGTCTCTGATCACAGTCTTTAATCATCTGGTTGATGTATTTATTCATTTGTTTGTCACTATCTCCCCAACTAAAATGTAAGCTCCGTGAGGCAAAGATGGTCTCCCGTACAACACAGTGCCTGCTGCATAGGAAGCGGTCATTACATTATGAAAAATACAGCAAACGTGTATGTACTTTTGAATATATATAAACACTAGATGTATGTGCATGTGTACACATATACAGTTGACCTGTGACTAATGCAGGGGTTGGGGGCGCTGACCCTCCATGCAGTCGAAAATCTGACTTTTAATACAACTTGGTTTTTGAATTTATAGTGTGTGGATTTCTTTTTAAGAACCTGGCCCTGATTATAAAGAGAGAAAAAGTGGAATTAAATTTAGCCATTATTAAGAATCCAACAAATCAAATATAAGTCACAGCGAATACTAAAATTTTGAGGTGAAAAAGAAAATTAGAACTGGAGATAGACATTATAGTGCCGTCCCAGAAAATGGCAGTATCTAGCCCATGAGAGAGTTTCTTTCATATTTTTTTCATTGCATGTACTAAGCATAGTGATTGCATTTTATCTTTTTAAAAAAATCTAGGCCAGGCGCGGTGGCTCACGCCTGTAATCCCAGCACTTTGGGAGGCCAAGGTGGGCAGATCACAAGGTCAGGAGATCGAGACCATCCTGGCTAACACGGTGGAACCCCATCTCTACTAAAAATACAAAAAATTAGCCGGGCATGGTGGTGCGTGCCTGTAGTTCCAGCTACTCAGGAGGTTGAGGCAGCACAATGGCGTGAACCCGGGAGGTGGAACTTGCAGTGAGCCGAGATCACGCCACTGCACTCCAGCCTGGACAATAGAGCAAGACTCTGTCTCAAAAAAAAAGAGAGAAAAAAATATCTAAATGATTATTTGCTCTCTGTTCAAAAATCACTCAGCCAAATAGAATTTCCTGCTGAAGAAAATTGTGATATAAAAATTTTAAAATTACCCCACCACTTTTTTTTGTTTGTTTTTTATCTCTGTCAGTTTGTTACCTTTATTCCTGAAAGAAGGACTCAAGACTCATGTAATACTCTAAAATAGGTATTAACAGGAAATGTTCCTAGACAATGTGGGTTTGCAAGAGAAACAAAGAATTTACTGTTGACTTGATTACTAGCTCAAAGTAATCAGAAATTCCATGAAAGACACTGCAAGTTGACCTCTTTTAAAATTACTTTCAAAAGCAGAGGTTGATTTGTATTTCTTAATCAGCATCTCAGAACAATGTACATTCTTTTTGTATAGTGTCATGGGCATCTGGGGCTTTGGCTTGATCAACATCCACTTCCTCCTGTGATACCAAGACCCTAGTTTTCTTTTAAAGAACCACCCCTCCCTGACTCTCAGTCTTTGTTTTCTGGTGGGGTTGACTGTTACCCCTAACCCCAGGGGTGGGGCATGTGGTCCAAGTCTGGCCAATGAGAATTTTAACCATGCTGGTGGTTCAAGAACGAGTATATGTTACATGCTGAGCTTATCAGAACCAACATTGTCCGCCCCAGGGGTTATGCTAGAAGTATGGGAAAGAATAAATTCTCTTCTGGGGTGGTTAAACCTATAGAAAATTAGCCTGGAGCTTCTGGTGGACATCTTGCCAAAAAAATAGTGATTGCCTGCTTGAGAATGAAATCAAGAGAGAAGAAGGCAAAGCTAAAGCCTGGAGAATATTCCTGAAGACATTTTTCAAGGATCTGGAACCACCCTTGAACTTTTTTTTTCTTTCTTTTAGAGACAGGGTCTTGTTCTGTTGCCTAAACTAGAGTGCATTGGTGCAATCATGGCTCACTGCAGCCTCAACTCCTAGGCTCAAATGATTCTCCTGCCTCAGCCTCCCAAGTAGCTGGGACTACAGGCATGTGCCACTGTGCCCAGTGATTTTTTTTTTTTTTTTGGTAGAGATGAGGTCATGTTATATTGCCCAGGCTGGTCTTGAACTCCTGGCTTCAAGTGATCTTCCCACCTTGGTCTCCTAAAGTAACTGAATTACCTGCATGAGCCACTGTGTTTAGCCTGAGCATTTTCAGGTACATAAACAAATATATTGCCCTTATTTGAGTTTCATTTCTCTCACTTGAAACTAAGAATCTTGACTATACACTTAATTTGTTACTAAATGAATTAGGATATAAAGATTTTTTTTAATTGGTTCACTACAAAATTTTCTGTAATTGGAAGAAATATGGCCATTCCTCCCCAAAGGAACTCTTACTACTTGTATTCATTTATCAGAAAATGCAGTTTCCTTTTGCCTATACACAATCTAAAGATTTTTTAGTATACTTGTTTAGTTGCCTAAATATTCTGTATATGTTTGTCTTGTCCTTGCAGTTCATATTAGATATTATGTTACCAATGAGCAGGGACTTTAGAACACCCAATGAAGTGCCACTTGCCACAAGAAGCTAAGTCCCAATCTGATGGCCAGAAAAGGCAATCATTCTTCCTACAGTTTTGTGCATAAACCTTCCTGCCTCTCTGCTGGGGACCACCTATGGTGAAAGGAAAACCTATCTTATGGCTCTCCTTTCCCAGGAAAACTTTAGCTGCTGTTGAAACCAACACCTTCCCTGGAGAATGCAGAGTGAAGGGGTTAGGCCCACCACAATTTTCCATTCATGATGTTGGGTCAAGCAAGGTATCACATAGAATCAATAGAAACAGAAACAGCACCACATGTGAAGAAGGAGCTGTGCTGGAATGAACAAGGGCCGTGGTATGGGTGAGTTACACAGTACAGGCACAGGGGCTGACTGCCTTTGTGCTCTTCCAGGTGGGATCATTACTTGCCAGCCTTCCAGCTGATGCCAGTGGCAACAGCACGACAGGCTGAATTGGATTCTTTATGACTATGTATTCATTAGGGGGAAAAAGCACTTCCAATGCAAATGATTGAAATGGAAACAAGATGTGCACTCTGCTGCCTAAATGAAAGCTCTACCAGGTAGGCCATTCAAACTCAATTAAGAGTAGCAAAACAGGATCTATCAGGACAGTGGCTGCAACCCCTGTCACAGAGAATGGACAGTGAGCAGTCCAAATGGATTGGGGGGCATGAATGGCACCTGACTTACAGCAGGAGCTCAGCACTTTTACTCTCTTTGCTGCTTCACTGGAACAAGGAGAAAAAGACATTAGGATGAAGGATAATGTGTGATACACACATAAAGATGAAAGCAAGAGGGACACATGCAATGTCACTTATTGGAAGGACCACTTTAGGCTGCTCTGTCCTCTCTCCCCTGAAAACATGTTCCACATTGTTTTAACCATCTGTGGCCCACTCTGGAGCTGAAGAAACCCTGGCCTTTTCTGCTTTATTGTGAGCACAGCCATATGAAACTGCAATCTGGCAGCTGAAGGGGAAAGTACTTTTACTGTCTCTGCTGAGAAAGGGTTTGGATGAATCGAAACCCCTGTTATGCATGGAATTGTACCCTCTAGAAAGCTCTGTTGATGACCCAACCCACGGTACCTGTGAATGTGACCTTATTTGAAAATATGGTCTTACAGATGTAATCAAGCAAAGATGAGGTGATACTGAATTAGGGTGGGCCTCCGCCAACATGACTGCTGTCCTTATGAGAAGCAAGGAAGAGACATAAGCAGAACATGGTGTGACAGTTGAGACAGAGATTGGAGTGATGCATCTACAAGCCAAAAAATGTCAAGGGCCATGAGCCACACCAGAAGCTAAGAGAAAGGCATGGGACTGACCCTCCCCTAGAGCCATCAGAAAGAGCCTGACCCTGGCGGCTCTTGATTTTGGACTTCTAGACTCCAGAATTATGAGAATAAATTTGTGTTGCTTTAAGCCACTCAGTTTGTGGTAATTTGTTATGACAGTTCTAAGAAACTAATCCACGCTGCTAAAGAGTAAATGTCTGATGCACAACTCACTACATGGATGAAAAGGCTGAGATATTCCGAAGAGTCATAATGAACTGTGCCGTCATCTACAAAGGAAGTGCAACAACTCAAGATAGATCCTGGAGACGTGGCAGGACAGATGTGCCCACCAGACTAGGAGCACTTTCAGGACAGTGTCATGCCTTGTTCTCCTCCACATCCCTCCCTCTGTGCCTGAAAACCAGAAATGCTCAATTAAATGTTGAAAATGTCAATGAAGTCATAAGAAAACTATCTCAGATAAGTGATTATTATTATTATTATTATTTTTTTGAGACAGAGTCTTGCTGTGTCACCCAGGCTGGAGTGTAGTGGCACGATCTCGGCTCACTGCAATCTCTGCCTCCCAGGTTCAAGCGATTCTCCTGCCTCAGCCCCCTGAGTAGCTAGGATTATAGGCATGCACAACCACGTCCAGCTGATTTTTGTGTTTTTAGTGGAGACGGAGTTTCACCATGTTGGTCAGGCTGTTCTCAAAATCCTGACCTCATGATCCACCCACCCCGGCTTCCCAAAGTGCTGGGGTTACAGGCGTGAGCCACTACGCCTGGCCGTGATTAATCTCATTTTACGATGTCATGTAAGTCCTCACCATCACCTTCCATGAAGACGTAACTGACAAAGATATCTGATTTGATGCTTTCATTGGAGAAACCCACCCTTGGCCATTGAAGAGCACAACTTTGGGTTTCTTTGAGATTTAATCTGGTCCTTGGATTTCCAAATGGCAGATGTGACCAGTAACAGCTTTTTACAAATCTTCAAATCCCACTGACACTGGGATTCTGCCCCTCAGACGTGGCTGTGTTTTTTTTACTGGCAGGGCGGGATATGTTACTCTCCATTTAACATTGGCCCACCCAAAGTGTTAGTTAGCCTGCTGTTTCATACATGAATCCATCTTAAATGCCTCCGAGTCTCCAGGTGAAGGGTGCTGCCATCAGCAGCAGCCAATAAATGAAATAATACTAAATATAAAATCAGCCACATTGGTCTCCTGGAGGTAAATAGAGCACAGGGGCGTTTCATTTACTGAAAGGCCAGAATTGCGATACCTGTAAATGTTGAATGTGAATGTGTTTTATAAAGTGTAAAGGGCTGTAAAGAAGTCAGTTATTATGTTTATTATTGCTCCTGCTCTGTACACTTGATCAAATGACAAACCCAAAGACTCACCTCTCTGGGCTCCGGTTTCCTTACCCAAATGAGGGAATTATGTTTAATATCCCAAGGTCCCAGCTAAATCTTTTTTTTTTTCCTTTGACTCTATGAATCTATCAGCAGGAACTTCCATCCAAATTCCTGAAATGTGGGAATATATTTGATGATGCTGTTTACATATAATATTAAATTATTTTGCATAAATTTTTCAGAATATGTTTTGTATAACATAGAAGATGAAGGGGAAAAAAGTAAAGTAAGATGGGAAAGTAGGCCATAAGAAAGGATAAGGAGAAACGCTTAAGAAAATCCACCTATTATAATAATTAAAATTCAGCTTACCTGGAAAGGGGAGGAGAGTATTTATGATTAACATGAATATAGTCTGTGCTCATTGCAAAGTAAATTTTCAGAAAAAAAGGGCAAAATCTGATTATTTTAATCGTTAGATTAAATGCAGTTAGAAATCCCACCTACCTTTTCAAGTAAACAGCAAACTTAGTATTTTACTACGTAAAAGAAACAATTGAAATAATCCTAACTTCAGGTTATCGTTGCATATAACAGAACACTATATTTGAAAATGATCCTCATTGAGTTTTTTGGATTCAACAACTTTTTCTGTGGCTAAAAATGTCCCTTGAGTTTCTGAAATCTGCTAGAATGCTGGGAAGAGCTGTGCAGAAATACCTCCAAAGGGTCAGAAAGTAATTTAGGATTTTTAATTCAATGGAATCAATCTTTCTTGTGTATGTTTGCTTACTTTTTTAGACAATAGGCCAATGATTGTAGAGTTTGTTCGAGCCTTGAAACCAACTCTCTGCAGAGCAATTCCTGTTTCCACAAAGGGTGCATCAGGATGCATGGGACCCCCGGATCACAGGCCCCACGTGTGAACGAAGCAACACAGACCATTGATAACAGAGACCTCTCTAGGGTGAGTTATCTTGAGATGCAGGGCACGAACAACAGGACGAACAAGCCTAAAGATGACAAATGGGTATACTGGCCTGGGCTGGACGAAAGGAGGCAATAGGGCTAAAGGCACAGAACCAAACGTGTCATTTCACTCCACAACTTCTTTTTGATCTCAAATACCGTGTGTTCTCACTTATAAGTGGGAGCTAAACAATGGGTACACTTGGACATGAAGATGGAAATCATAGACACTGTGGATTCCAAAGTGGGGGAGAATGGGAGAGGGGCAAGAGTTCAAAAATTACCTGTTAGGTACTATGTTCGCTATCTTTTTCTTTTCTTTTTTTTTTTTTTTTTTTTTTTTGAGACGGAGTCTCGCTTTGTCGCCCAGCCTGGAGTGCAATGGCGTGATCCTGGCTCACTGCAACCTCCGCCCACCAGGTTCAAGTGATTCTCCTGCCTCAGCCTCCTCAGTAGCTAGGACTACAGGCATGCGCCACCACGCCTGGCTAATTTTTGCATTTTTAGTAGAGACAGGGTTTCGCCATGTTGGGCAGGCTGATCTCAAACTCCTGACCTCAAGTGATCCGCCTGCCTCGGCCTCCCAAAGTGCTGGGATTACACATGAGAGCCACCGCACCTGACCTATGTTCACTATCTGGATAGCAGGTACACTAGAAGCCCTATCCCACTGTTATGCAATATACCTATGCCTATGTACATGTACTCCCTGAAAACATGCATATGTACCCCTGAATCTAAAATAAAATAAAATAGAGATGCAGAAAAGAATAATTTTAAAAAATTTTGAGAAATGTATAACAAGAGCCATAAAAGTGTTTATATTCCCTTGTCCTAGTAATTCTGCTTGTGGATATTTATCTTAACAAAATCATCAGAAATGTGTAGAATGATTTATGGATAAGCATGTTCACTGAAGCATTCCTTAGACTATAGGAAAATTTGGGGAAAAAAACCCAATATACAAAAATGAGGAAACATTTAAATTAATCATAGTCCATTCAGATGATGGAATGCTGTGTAGATATGTAAAAATCATATTTTCAGAGATGGCTGTTGATCAATGAAAATGCCCAATCTATAACATTCCATGAAAAAGACAGATATACAACCATATATTCCATACAATTATAATTTTAAATATGTATGAATGTGTGTGTATATATAATATATGTGAAAAAGTTGGAAAGAAATACACTAAAATGTTAACTCATTATCTCTAAGTGGCAGGATTATGAGATTACAGGTGATTGTTTCTGGTTCTTTGTATTTTTTAGTATTTTTTTTATTTTTTTGAGATGCAGTCTCACTCTGTTGCCCAGGCTGGAATGCAGTGGCACGATCTCAGCTCACTACAACCTCTGCCTCCCAGGTTCAAGCGATTCTCCTGCCTCAACCTCCCGAGTAGCTGGGACTACAGGTGCGCACCACCATGCCCAGCTAATTTTTGTATTTTTAGTGGAGATGGGGTTTCATCATGTTGGCCAGGATGGTCTCAATCTCTTGACCTCATGATCCACCCTGCTTGGCCTCCTAAACTGTTAGGATTACAGGCGTGAGCCACCGCGCCTGGCCTATATTTTAGTATTTTCAGATTTTTCTACAATGACTCTGTATTGCTTTTAATGTCAAAAATCTCAATAATTTTGAAGGTTATGGTATTTATATACTTTTTTAAAAAATGACGAATGTTCTCCCTAAATCAGAAATGTGGACACCGTGTTTTGGCTTTAGTGTAGTGAGGTGGAGTATTATGATTAAATACTGTGTTTTCAAGCATTAATGACTCAAAGAGCAGGTACTTACAGAGCACCTATTATTTCCATCAACCAGTGTTATTGAGCACTTACTCAATAAGTGTTGGCCTCTGACTTTACGCCTAAGAGTCAGGAGACCACAAAAAAGCAACAATGCCAGGTCTGCAAGGTGAAAGCAAGAAGCTCATGTTCTAGGTACTTGTGACTGTCCTGTAATGCTAAAGAATGAACCATTACCAAAGATTTGGCAAACTCGCCCAAGCTTACTCCCAAGGAGTCTAACCTTTGCCCAAGTATCTAGGACTCAGGCCCACCTGCTTAGCCTGGTCTCACTGAAGTATGGAGGCAAAGCATTTGCAGCTTCATCATCTTCCATTTTGTCTCATAAGGAAATTGTGTTAGTCCAAGAGGCTTGGTGTGTTACATGGTTGTACAGCTTAGTGCTTTCTTAGCATTCTGTTTAAGTGCTGACAACTTGATATTTTCATCAATGGTTGCTATATTTCTCCAATGTTAGGTTGACAGGCTAATAATTTCAGAAGTCAATTTCTCCCTCTCTCTCTCTTCTCCCAGTTTACATATGTCTATTTTCCAATTCCTTTATCTGCATTTTGTAAATACCTCAAAATAGTGGAAGGCAAGGCCTCTAGGATCACTTGGCCCAATCCCCATATAATTGGATCCTTAGGGCTTGCTATATCTTTAAAGAAATTGAGGTCACCTTTTGTCACCAAGAATTAAGCACCTGTTGTGTGACTGATGGAGATCTGTACACAGAGCACATTGCCCAGGGCAGGGGTGATTTGGTTACAGGCAGCCTCTCGATGTATGATAAAAGTTGGGATCAGGTTGTAAACATTTTGCTAACTGTAGCAGAGAGCTCTCCGTGAACGGAGAACTGTCTAAACAGGGTGGTTGGCCACAGAAGCTGCCCAGGGATGCACCTCCTTTCCACATTAGCCCATGGCCTTTCCAGCCCTGAAATCTGAGTTGCATGTGAGTCACTTAGACAGGCCATCTGTCAATTATTAAGCGACATCAGTGGGCCCAGCAATTCCATTCTGTGTAGTGCAAAGGTCCTCCACACATTCCAGGTCTATACCATCAAAGTGGCTATTTTTCTCAACCTATCCCTGCCCTTTAAGAAAATGGGGGTCATTTATTTCCAGGGATCACTGTTTACACCCTATTGGCAGGTAGTGGAGCCCAGTGGTTAATAAACAACCTTGTTTTAAATCCCATCTCTGTTGTTTGCAAGCTGTGTGTCTTTCAGAAACTTTACTTAAATTTCTTGAGCATCAGTTTCCTCACAAGGGTGTGGTCAAGTGATAATCAAGTATTTGTACTTTAACCCTGTACCTGGCTGATAGCAAGCCCTCGGAGAAGAATTAACTTAGAGTTTTTATACATTCCCTCCAGTACAATGTTCCTAACATACAAGGGGCGTATGTGTGTATTATGAGTGGGAAGAAGGAAGGAAGGATGCAATTGATAAGGCTTGCATTCAACATTGCTGTAGTCAAACTCTCTTTCCTTAGGAAGATCTGGATGTGCCAACATTTCTTATATATTATATGTGGAGGTGACTTAGGTTTTTCTTTCAATACTTCATCATTTGAAAGAGCATTTGGTGATAATGAACAGGTTTTGAAGTCTGTGAACTAAACTAAAAGTAAAAATAAATGGGACGGTGAAATTTTGTTTGTGCCTTAAGGGAACTCCCTTTTACCCTCCCACTATGTTGATGATGTTATGTTTGTTCTAACATATCATCTAACAATTCCCTCCATTCATTTTTTTCCTCCTTATTTCTTCTCCTTTCAAGTAACAGTATCTTCAACAATCGTTCAGCTGTTCAGAAACTTAAAAATCATGAGACGATTCTTAAAGGATAGGAACTAACATTGATCACACAGCGTGTAATCCCACATCTATATACTGGCAAATGGTGGCACAAACACCATAAAATCTCAGCTTGCTTTGTAGCCATTCTGGATTGCTGAGTTCTAGGCAAGTAAGAGCTGGTCCTTCAAAGCACCAAAAGAAAGAAAGGAAGGAAGGAAAGAAGGGAGGTGGGCAGAGAGGGAGGGAAGAAGGAAGGAGAGGGGGAGAGAGAGAGAGACAGAGAGAGAGAGAGAGAGAGAAAAAAAAGAAAGAAAGAAAGAAAGGGGGAGAGAGAGGGAGGGAGGGAGAAAGGAAGGAAGGAAGGGAAAGAAACAAGAAAAAGAAAGAGAAAGAAAGAAAAAAAGAGGGAGAGAGAGGGAGGGAGGGAGAAAGGAAGGAAGGAAGGGAAAAGAAAGAAAGAAAAAGAAAGAAAGAAAGAAAAGGAATGGAGGAAGGAAGGGAAGAAAGAAGGAAAAAAAGAAAAGATTTTGGCAGAACACTTTCTAAAATGTAATTCAACCACCCCTGCTTTCTTAAAGAGTGGAGGAACTTTATTTAACTTCTTATTTTTTTCTTTTTTTGGTCATAACATCATCACAAAAAGAACTGATTTCGCTGCTATCGGATAAAAAATAATAGGTTTAGGCTATGGTGATGGGTAGAGAGAGAGAAGTGAGAGAGAAAGAGAGAGAGACACACACACAGAGAGAGAGAGAGAGAAAGAGAGAGAGAGAGATATTTGCCTGCACACCTGAGAGGTCCCAAATTACTGTGCCTTTTGGAATTCTTGTGCCTGTCTGTCTTTTACATTTTTTTTCTGTTGCTCTCTTCTTTGGGCCATCAGCAGTTACTTCTTGTTAGTGGGCAAGACTATGCAAAGCCTTCTCCCTAATGCTGATTTTCTATTTCTAAATTGCTATGGGCATAGAGAAACTCACACTGGTTAAGGATATGTGTGCAATAAACATAAATGCTTTTCAAGTCAGGAACTGAGGGCTGGTTCTTCTCTGAGAAAAGCATAAGAAAAGCATCTCTCAAGTGTTGTTTTATTTTTAAAAAATTCATTGTTTCTAAGCTATTTTCTAGATATGTGAGGCTAGCAATGACTCAGTTCTATGTAAATAAAAATATATATTAAGTATTGTCAACCTACCCGCCCCACCCCTGGCAGAGATTGCTTGCTCAAATGCTTATATTCAGATGATATATATCTTTCTTGCCCTGAAGTTTTGAAAATTTTAATAGCTCCATGGATTGAACTGACATGAGAGAAAAATATTTCAAGTCTCTTTTAGTAGTTTTTATGCTCATAAAAATGTTCCCAGTGTATCAAAGGCAAGTTTGATCTCAGAGAAGTAATATCCTCCAAAATCTATCTCAGGTGCTATCTCCCTATTGATGACACTTTCCTCTTTTCCCAATTGGTTTATAAAACTCATTTTCCAAGTGGGCAAAGGACATGAATAGACACATCTCAAAAGAATACATGCAAGTGGACAACAAACATATGAGAAAATACTCAATATCACTAATCATCAGAGAAAGGCAAATTAAAACCACAATGAGATACCATCTCACACCAGTGAGAATGGCTATTAAAAAGTCAATAGGCCGGGCGTGGTGGCTCAAGCCTGTAATCCCAGCACTTCGGGAGGCCGAGGTGGGCGGATCACAAGATCAGGAGTTCAAGACCAGCCTGACCAATATGGTGAAACCCTGTCTCTACTAAAAATACAAAAATTAGCCAGGCCTGGTGGCGTGTGCCTGTAGTCCCAACCACTCGGGAGGCTGAGGCAGAAGCATCACTTGAACCTAGGAGGCAGAGGTTGCAGTGAGCTGAGATCACACCACTGCACTCCAGCCTGGGAGACAGAGCGAGACTCCATCTCAAAAAAAAAAAAAAAAAAATCAATAAATTACAGCTGCTGGCAAAGATGTGGAGAAAAAGGAATGCTTATACACTGTTACTGGGGATGTAAATTAGTTCGACCCCTATGGAAAACAGTAAGGAGATTTCTCAAATAACTAAAAATAGAACTACCATTTGACCCAGCAACCCCACTACTGGGTAACTACCCAAAGGAACAGAAATCATTCTGTCAAAAAGACATCTGCACTCAGATGTTTATAGTTGCACTAGTCACAATAGCAAAGAGGATGGAATCAACCTAAGTGCTCATTCCTGGTGGGCTGGATAAAGAAAATGTGGTACCATGGAATATTACATGGCACCATGGAATATTATGCAGCCCTAAAAAAAGAATAAAATCTTGTCCTTTGCAACAATATGGATGCAGCTGGATGCCATTATCCTAAGTGAATTAACATAGAAACAGAAAACCAAATGTCATGTTCTCACTTATAAATGGGAGCTAAACAATAGGCGTATGTGGACATAAAGACAGAAACAGTAGACACTGGGGATTCCAGAAGGGGAGACAAAGGGAGTGGGGTAAGGGCTGAAAAACTACCTATTGGGTACTATGTTCACTATTGGGGTGATGGATTCAATAGCAGCCCAAACCCCAGCATTATGCAGTATACCCTTCTAACACACCTGCACAAGTATACCCTGAGTCTAAAATTTTTTTTAAGTTAATTTTTAAAAAACTCATTTTCCGTGACTGGTCATTTCTGTTTAAGATTCTGTTGGTCAAAACTGCTATCTAGGCAGTTGCCAGTCCTTCAGGATTTCCAAGCAGAAACCATAATGAGTATTAAAAATCAGTGGGCTGGGAGCTCTAAGTCCCCAAACACCTTTACAGTCAACCATGTGATGTTCCTCATTGACAACCCACAAGCAGAGGCAAGCTGCGGGGTGCCACTGGACCAGAGCAGATTGCAGCCAGGCTGGCCTTCCTGAAAGATACACACACTGGTCCCTGGACCCTGGGATGCCCCCACTCCCCCGACTGTTTATGTTTGCTGTCACACACTGAACAGTCACACGGTACACTTCACAGTCAGCAAGTTTATCTTGAGTTAAAGTTTGACCAGTAGAAACCAAGTTGTGTTTACCTCCGTTCTACAGCAAGTCATGTGCAAATAGCACTTGTGAACATTTTTCAGCACACATTCTGTACCCCCTCCATGGTTCTCATGGCAATGAATGTTGCGGGGAAAGCCAGCAAGTGTCAAAGCTTTGGCAAATGTTAAAATCCTCTCCGGAAATGGTTCACCATCACTGCCATCAGGGTGTATGGGTCATGACCATCTTCGTCGTTAGAGCACATTACCTCTTCCCCAAAATGCAAACTCAACCCAATAACTCTTCTACTAAACAGACTAGAAACTCTGAATGCTGTGACAAATGTTTTCTCACTGTAATAAGAATACTCTACACTTGTATATTTTTTTAATTGTTAGAATTTAAAAGGATTTTATAGACTGGATTTCACAATACTTTCCAACTGTTGTATTTCATATTTATGTATTGGTCACAATGTGTTAAGCACTATTCTAAGTGCTTTCAAATATTATTAATTCATTTATTCCTCCTAACAACTTTGTGAGATAAGTACTATTATTACCCCATTTTACAGATCTGCAAACTGAGGCACAAAGAGATTCAGTAATTTGTCCAAGGTTACATACATTGCTAGTAAGTGGTAGAGCCAGTGAGTTGAACCCAGGCCCAGACAAAAGCAAGTATATACCCATTTTCCATGCTGCCTTACTATGTAAATGTAAGTATTGGTAATACTGTCTCTTTTTTTCCAAATAAATTGAAGAGAAGCTGATTTTTTAAATATTTACTATATTAGTTTGCTAGGGCTACTATAACAAAGTACCCTAGACTGAGTGGCTTAAACAATAGAAATTTATTTTCTCACAATTCTGGCGGCTAGATGTCTGAGATCAAGGTGCCATCAGGGTTGGTTTCTCTTGAGGCCTTTCTCTTTGCCTTATAGATGGCCACCTTCACCAGTTCACCTTACACGGTTTTCACCCTGAGTGCATCTGTATCCTAATTTCCTCTTCTTAAAAAACACCAGTCATATAGGATTAGGGCTCACAGTAATGACCTCATTTGAACTTAATTACCTCTTTAAGACCCCGTCTCTAAATAGAGTCCCATTCTGAGGTTAGTGGGGTTAGGGGTTCAACATATGAATTTAGGGGGACACGATTCACTATAACATCTACTACATGGTCATAATATGCTAGCTATTATATGAAATGTCAAAATGTTGAGCTCCAAGTTCTTTAAGAAGGCACAGTATTCATCGTGGACATTTATTTGAATGACAAAGTTGACACGGCTCTTGTTTCTTTCCTAGAAGGCTGACTTGACCACGCTCTCCAATTTGAAGTGAGTACTATGACTGAGGCATAGTGCTTGCCATTGTTTTACCTTGACTTCCTCACTTCGTACACCAAGGGTAGGAAACTATTCATCTCTCTTTCTCATCTATGTTTCACCTCTCTCTCTATCATCTGTCTCTCATCCATGTAGCTATCTATGTATCTACTGATCTATCTAACTATCTATATGTCAATCAGTCATCTCAATGGACCACAAATCAAGGAAAGAAGCAGTCGTCTTGTTAGTATGTGTGTCTTGGACATGTCTTTTAAAAGACTCCATTTTAGCTTTCTCATTATAAAATGTGTCTCTTAAGCCAACTGTAGAAAGTATGACTTAGTATAAAGGGAAGGAGCTTTATGGCAGGAAATCTAAGGTAAGCCATCTTTTATGACTAGAAGTAAATCCCTGGGTACAGGGAAAAATCAGAGATGTGGAAATAATAGGCATGTGTATATGTAAGTATGAGATATTCATCTCACAGCGCCTGTCATGTAGGAGGTGATTTAAAAATATTAAAGGAAGGAAAACAGTATCCTGTCCCAGTTTTTTCCAACAAATGTCATAAGCAGATACCTGCAATGATTTAGGTCCCTACAATGATTAAGCACATGTAACACTATAATGTTACTTCTCATATAAAAGCAAATATTATCCTGCCTCTCCTACTTCTAATTCTAATTCCCCAAGGAGAGCATGTCCTTCTTAACTGTGTTCATCACTTCTGCAATTACTGCGAATGTGGAAGTGCTATTTAAATAAATGTTAGAGCATTATATGAGTGTTAGCATGAATGTTAGCCACTCCTTTCCCTTCTTTTGGTTTTGAATCCCACGAAACTAAAAACAAAATTGGACACTAGTGAAATGAAGTTTCCAGGATAATGCTGAGTAAACTATGGCAATCCTTTGTTAACCCTAGTGTTGTAATAATGAGGTTCAGCATTTGTTTTTTAAAATTTCAAAATCTGTGATCTTTTAGCAGATGTTGGGCTCAGTTCAATATCCTTCACAGTGATGACTTTCCTTTCCTGTGGGTAATGCATGCCATGATTGAGGAACTGCCTGTGTTCTACCCTTCAATGAATGGATAGAAATGTACATCCAGAAAAAAAATGTGCCCTTAAGTTCCTCAATATTTTGGGAAATTGCCAAGTGGTTACTGTAGTAGATTATGGTATTGTTTGTAATTATTTGTCCTTTCTCCTTTAAAAGGATTATACATCCCTGCCTCAGACTCCTTATAGGTAAGTGTACTTCCCTGTCCCTATCAGGCTTGCTCATGTGATTTTCATTGGCCAATGACATGTGAGTAGACAAGGTATATGCCACTTAGGAGCAGAAGCTTTAAATGTGATCGTGTGGTTCCACTTGGTCTCTTGCTCTTCTGCCCTCTTCCAAGAGAAAAGCGTTTTCCAGATAGGAGCTGCTCCTTCAGCTGCATCGTGGGATGAGAAAACACATGGGACAGAGCTATAGCAGACTCATAACCTACATGTATCATGAGCAAGAAATACATTGATGAGGTAACTACTGAGATTTTGGGGGATTGTTTGTTATGCAGTGAAGCCGACTAATACAGTTACATAAGATTTTGCTGAGATTTGCACAAATAAAACAAGGGAAGATGTGAGTGCAAGAAGATGTTGTACTTCACAGTAAGGGCTAGTTTCTAAACATGAAAGAACACATAGCTTATGTAACATGACATTTGTTGGAGAATATGCCCTAGAAAATCATGATATCACAGATATATACTAAATATCTGAAGGAGATTAAGGAGAAAACATTTCCAGCAGAGGAGTTCTTTAATATAGACAGAGCTTGTTTCAGAATTGGTATCTTCCTGAATATTTGGTTTGTGTATATATTTTTACATATATATATGTGTAATTACTCAAACATAGTAACATTTTAAATTTTTATTCTCTAAACCCCGTTTGTAATGAGTTCTTGATCTTGCCAACTAAGGTTCTGTTAATATTTTTCAGAAGTGTACGCTTAATATTTTCAGAAGTGTTCTGTTAATATTTTTCTGAAGTTTAGTTTCCTGCCTCCACCAGAGTGAGGGCATACTTGGTGTTAGTAAATTTCATAAATATAACATTTTAGGTATTAAATAGATTTTAATTAAATAAATTATATATTTCTGAAATTAAATAATTAACAATAATAAACCTCCTCATTTACCCTCAAATATTGAGGTAGTAAGAGAAGAGTAATCATTTAGGTTTATGCCTTTCTGGGTATCAGTATTTAAGAGCACCCAGGAACAGCTGAAGTTGTCTTTTCTCTGTCTGAACCCCCTCCAGTAACTTGCATGTCCTGTAAAGGCAGAAATTACACATGCCTGGTTCACTGCTGGGTCCCCAGTTACTACCTGGGTTCCCTTCTTGTTATAGGCACTAATACAGACTCGATGACTGCTCGATGAGCTATACTGGGAGGGCCCAAAGCCATGACAGGCCCAGCCCACATCACTGCTTGGCAGGAGCTGCTCCTAAGTCAGTGTTGCCCTGGGGAATCTGAGAAAACACCTAGGTGGATAAATTAGTACATTTCTGGCCAAAGGGCCTCTCTGAAATCTCACTATAAATTAGTTGCACAAAAAGGGCACTTAAGGTGACTCACGCCTGTAATCCCAACACCTTGGGAGGCCGAGCCAGGTGGATCTCTTGAGGTCAGGAGTTCAAGACCAGCCTGGCCAACATGGTAAAACCCTGTCTCTACTAAAAATACAAAAATTAGCCAGGTGTGGTGGCGTGCGCCTGTAGTCCCATCTACTCGGGAGGCTGAGACAGGAGAATCACTTCAGCCCAGGAGGTGGAGGTTGCAGTGAGCGGAGATCACACCACTGCACTCTAGCCTGGGTGACAGAGCAAGACTCTGTTTCAAAAAAAAAAAAAAGAACATTTGATATTTAATGTTAAACATGGACAGATATCTATAATATTAATAAGACCTTCCATTTGTTGAGTGATAGTATGTTTTAAACACTGACATTAATTCATTTAATGCTTACAACCACTCTGTGAGATCTTGTGGTAGGCTGCCTCTGCGATGGCCCCTGTTGATCCTTACCTCCTGGCATTCACTTCCTTGTATAATCTCTTCTCCTTGAGTGTGGACTGGATTCATATATTTGCCTTGAATGAATAGAGTATGTCAAAGTAATAGGATGTCCCCTTCAAGATCAGATTGTAAAAAGTCTGTGGTTTTTGTCTTTGGTGCTCCAGCTGCCATGCCATGAGCCACCCCATAGAGAGGTCTATGTGACAAAGTACTGAGGGAGACCCCCAGCCAACAGCCAGTGAGGAAGTGGAACCCTCAGTCCAACAGACTCCATTGGATGGAATCCTGTTGGCAACCACGTGCATGGACTTGGAAGAGGATCCTGTCCCAGTCACACCTTCAGATGGGACTGCAGCCTCAGACAGTAGTTGGACTGCAACCTCATGAGATATTTTGAGCCAGAAGCTCCTGGCTGAGTCGTGCCTGGTGTCGTAACCCACAGAAGTTGTAGCTAATACATGTTTATTCATTCAAGCTGCTAAGTTTTGGGGTAATTTATCATACAGCAATAGATAACTAATATAGGTAGGTACTGGCATTATTTGCATTTTACAGAAGAGGAAACTGAGATTTAGAGAGGATGGAAATAATGGAGCCAGGATGTGGACCTTCAAATATGACTCCAAGGACTGCACAATTGATAACTAGAATCAGTTTTGGATAATGTTAAGCACATTATTGTTGTTCAGTCCAGGTTGGTACTGTGCAGAAACTACGTGCTTCCAGACTCTAGAAAAGCTAATATGAGCAGAAAAAAGGTTCGTTTCCTCCCAAGCCAGGTAAAGATTTTAAAAGATACACAAGAAAAAAATTATAGATCATGCAGGCAACAACAGAGCATTAACATTCCATTTCTAACAAAGATGATCTTAGTAGAGTTCTCCAGAGAGACAAGACCAATAGATGGATGGATAGATAGATAGATAGATAGATAGATAGATAGATAGATATATAGATAGATGAGAGAGGATTATTAGGGGAGTTGGCTCATATGATTATGGAGGCAGAGAAGTCCCATGACAAGCCGCCCACAAACTGCATGCCTGTAATGTGGCTCAGTCCAAAAGCCTCAGAACCAGAGAAGCCAATGGTGCAACTCTCAGTCTGAGGCCAAAGGCCTGAGAACCACCCCCCCGCCGGGTGTCCTGGAGTCTAAAGGCTGAAAAGCCTGGAGTTCTGATATCCAAAGGCAACAGAAGCAGGGTGTCCCAGGTCCAGGAGAAAGAAAGAAAGAATTCTCCTTTCCTCTGCCTTGTTCTATGTGGGCCCCCAGCTGATTGGATGGTGCCCACCTACATTGAGGGCAGATCTTTCCCACTCAGTCCACTGACTCACATGCCAATCTCCCCTGGAAACACCCTCACAGACACACCCAGATTTGAGGCTTTACCAGCTCTCTAGGTATTCCTTAATCCAGTTAAGACCTAAAATTAACTATCACAGCTTCCCTGCCTTCCAGTCCACCACTCAAAAATAACCATTCTCAGCAGTTCCTTCTGTTCTCTATTGCCTCAAAATTATGCAAAACAGAGCAAATGTGGATGTACATTTGCATATATAAAAATATTGTGTGTGTGTGTGTGTGTGTGTACGCATATACATGTACAGTTGACTCTAGAGCAACATGAGGATTAGGGGCACCAATCCCCCAACACAGTTGAAAATCTGCATATAACTCTTGACTCCCCTAAAACATAACTACCAAAAGCCTATTGTTGATCAGAAGCCTTACCAATAACACAGTCAAGCAACACCTATTTTATATGTTATATGTATTAGATACTGTATTCTTAGAAAAAAGTAAGCTAGAGAAAAGAAAATGTTATTAAGAAAATCATACTTACTATGTGTCAAGCGGAAGTGGATCATCCTAAAGGTCCTCATCCTCATTGTGTTCATGTTGAGTAGGCTGAGCAGTGGGGAGGAAGAGGAGGGATTGGTCTTGCTGTCTCAGGGGTAGCAGAGGTAGAAGAAAATCTGTGTATAGTGGACCTGCACAGTTCAAGCCCATGTTGTTCAAGGGCCAATTGTGTACACAACACCACACACACACACACACACACACAAATGTGCACAAAAATTTGGGATCATGGTTATTTCTATTATTTATTGCTACATAACAAATCACCCCCAAACATAGTGGTCTAAAACAGTAGCAAGTGTTTCCCGGCTAATTTTTTGTATTTTTAGTAGAGACGGGGTTTCACCGTGTTAGCCAGGATGGTCTCAATCTCCTGACCTGGTGATATGCCCACCTCCACCTCCCAAAGTGCTGGGATGTGTTTTGGTATAATTTTGTCAAGGTAGTAGTAGTCTAAATTCAAGCAGTGGAATTCCTGGATCAAAGGGAACATACATTGAAAATTACAATTGCTATTGTTAAATTGCTCTCAGATGAGTCTATTAATATTAGCAACATGACCACCAGTTAACAGTCCCCATAACAATATTTGTGAGTTGCTTTCTCCACATATCTTCACAGGCACTAATTATTTTAAAAACTTTATAACTTTTGCCAATTAGGTGAACAATGGTATCCTGTTGTTATGATTTGGATATGCATTCTTAATTTCAAGTAAATGTGCTTATCACACATTTGTGTGACTTTTCTTATAAGCTGCCCATTCATATTCTTTGCCCAATTTTTAATTTATTGATTCGTGCCAGCTATCTTTATTGGTTTGTACCAGCTTTTTATAATTTAAGAAAACTAACCCTGTGTTTCTCATATATGTTGCAAGTATTTGCCCTGATTGTCACATTTTTAAAGGTAATTTTGTCATACAAAAGTATGTATACTTTTATGGTATTAAATTTATAATTTTTTAAATCTGTGGCTTCTACACTAGAAAGGACTTCGCTATACAGAGATGATCAATAAACACACCCATGATTTTTTAAATCTTATGGTTTCAAATTTTACCTTTAAATTTTTTATCCACATGGAATTTATTGGGGGAAAGAGTATGGTAAGAACGAGCTTAATTTATTTTTTTAAGTGGCTAGCCACTGGTTCCAACACCATTTGTTGAATAGCCCTTCTTTTCACCTCTTACAAGCAGCCCTTACTACTTTCATCTGATCCACACTCATCAAGTGTCTAATGCTTACCCCTTTGGGTAGATGATGACAATGACCTAGAATTAGGGCAGAAGCTACTGTTCCTATGAAGAGAAGGCCCTTTATATAACTTCTTACTTAAGCATGTACATGCCCTACCTTAGAGGCTAAGCTGATCTGTCCACTCACCCCCACCCCCAGCCTCTCTGAGATAATTTTCCTTATGCATATTTGGCAATTCTTGCCCACTTGACTTTTTTTTTTTTTTTTTTTTGAGACAGAGTCTCGCTCTGTTGCCCAGGCTGGAGTGCAATTGCGATGGCACGATCTCGACTCACTGCAACCTCCGCCTCAGCCTCCCAAGTTGCTGGGATTACAGGTGCCCGCCACCACGCCCATCTAATTTTTTTGTATTTTTAGTAGAGACAGAGTTTTGCCATCTTAGCCAGGCTGGTCTCAAACTCCTGACCTTAGGTGATCTGCCTGCCTTGGCTTCTCAAAGTGCTAGATTTACAGGCATGAGCCACAGCACCCAGCCAGCACTTGATCATTTTTTGGGTCAGTGCTCTAGGCACAACCACTCTGTAAGTCACTTTCACAAAGTGCTCTTCAAGATTATTCATGTTCTCCTCAATAGATGCAGAAAAAGCATTTGACAATGTTCAACATTCTTTCTTGATTAAAAAGTCTCAACACTTTAGGTATAGAAGGAAATTTCCTCAACATAATAAAGGCTGTTTATGAAAATCCCAGAGATAGCAACATAAGCAGTGGGAAAAATGGAAAGCTTTTCCTCTAAGATCCAGTACAAGGCAAGGATGCCCATTCTTGCCACTTCTATTCAACATAGTATTGAAAGTACTAGCCAGAGCAGTCAGATAAGAGAAAAATATGAAGGGCATCTAAATCAGAAAAGAAGTAAAATTATCCCTGTTTATCAGTGACATGATCCTATACATAGAAAACCCTAACAACTTCAAACACACACAAAAAAACCTATTTAAACTAATAAACGAATTCAGTAAAGTTGGAGAATACAAAATCAACATACAAAAATCAGTACCTTTCTTCACAACAATACTGACTTATCCAAAAAATAAAAAATAAAGAAAACAACTTCACTAATAACATTAAAAAGAATAAAATAATTAGGAATAAATTTAACCAAGTAGCTGAAAGACCTGTACACTGAAAATTATAAAACATTGATAAAAGAAATTTAAGATGACACAAATAATGGAAAGAGATCCCATATTCATGGACTGAAAGAATTAATATTGTTAAAATGTTCATAGTACACAAAGCAGTATGAAGATTCAAAGCCATCCTTGTCAATATTCCAATGACATTTTTTACAGAACTAGAGAAATCAGTTCTAAAATCTGTATGGAATCACAGAAGACCCCAATAGCCAAAGTTATTAAGAAAGAAAAACAAAGTTGAAGGCATCATACTTGGTGATTTTTAAATTTTACTACAAATCTATAGTAATCAAAACAGTATGGTATTGACATAAAAACAGACACATAAACCAACGGAACAGAATAGACAGTCCAGAAATAAACCCAAACATATACAATCAACTAATTTTTGACAAGAGCACCAAGAAGGTACAATGGAGAAATCAGTCTCTTCAGTAAATGGTGTTGGGAATGCAAGATAGCCACAAGAAAATGAATGAAATTAGACCCTATCTTAAAACAGACACAAAAATCAACTTAAAATAGATTAAAGATCTAAGTTAAGACCTGAAACCATGAAACTCCTAGAAGAAAACAGGGGGAAAGCTCCTTGGTGTTGGCCTTGGCAATGATTTTTTTGAATATTACATCAAAACCTCAGGCAACAAAAGCAAAAATAAATAAGTGGGACTATATCAAATTAAAAATTTTCCACACAGCAAGGAAAATAATCAACAAAATGAAAAGAATAGAGCCTATGGATTGTGAGATAATATTTGTGTACCATATATTAGTAATTGCGGTTTCTGCCATTACTTTTAATGGCAAAAGCCACAATTCCTTTTGCACCAACATGATATTTGATACAGGGTTAATATACAAAATATATAAGGAACTCACACAACTCAAAAGCAACAACAAGAACAAATAACCCAGTTCAAACATGGGCAAAGCACCTGAACAGACATTTCTCCAAAGAAGACATAAAAATCGCCAACAGGTGTATGAAAAGGTGCTCAGCATCACTAATTATCGGAGTAATGCAAATCAAAACCACAATGTGATATCACCTGACATCCATCAAGATGACTATTACCAAAAAGAAGAGATAACAAGTGTTGGAGAGGGTGTGGAGAAAAGGGAACCCTTATACATTGTTGGTAGGAATATAAATCGGGACAGTCGTTATGGAAAAAATTGCAGGGGTTTCTCAAAAAAAACTAAAAATAGAGCTACCTATCATATGACTCAGCAATCTCTCTACTGGATATACGCCCAAAGGAAATTAAATCAGTATCTTACAGAGATACCTGCTCTCCCATGTTCATTGCAGTATTATTCACAATAGCCAAGATATTGAAGCAACCTAAGTGTCCATCAACTGACGAATGGATAAAGAAATTGTTCATCACAGGGATTTGGTAAAAGCAGCTTCCCTGTGTTAGCACAACTTATTGAGGGATTGTAAAGGTCAGCCAAAGGAAAGGATACAATCATGGTCTAACTCAGCCCACAGACCAGTATGGCTTGAACATTTTCCTTAATCAGTATGCTTTTATGCACATGCACACACACACACACGCATATGCACACATATATATATATATATACATACATACACATATAGTGGAATATTATACAGCCTTTAAAAAGGAGATACTGCCATTTTTGACAACATGGATGAACCTGGAGGACATTATGTTAAGTGAAATAAGCCAGCCACATAAAGAAAAATACTGTGATTCATCTTGTATGTGGAATCTAAAAGAGAAGTTAAATAAGTAGAAAAAAGACAGTAGAATGGCTGTTACCGGGGATGGGAGAGGGAGAAATGGGGAGAGGTCAAAGGGTGCAAATGTAGGATAAATAAATCTAAAGGTATGGTGTGCAGCATAGTTAATAATATTATATTGTATACTGGAAATTTGTGAAGAGAGTAGATTTTAGGTGTTCTTATCATACACACACAAAAAATAACTATGCGAGATGATGAATATGTTAATTTGCTTGACTGTAGTAATGATTTCACTCTGTATATGTTTGTCAAAACATCATGCTGTATGCCTTAAATATAGACAATTTTGTTAAAAAGGGAAAAACTACCAATGAATAAAATGGAATTTTTAAAACACCATTTGTCTCTGTAGAGTTGAATCGCTGTAGGAGTTGATATTGACATGACCCTTCTCTTTGTGAAGGCACGTGGCACTTTGCACTGTGTCATGAATCCTTTTGGTTTGGTGGGGTGGGTACCCCCAACCTCTATCTATGTGATAAAAGCTAGGATTATGCTGAAGGTCCCTTTACCTCATGGTTGTTTTTGTTTTTTTCAATTGCCTAATCTAGGCTGCTTGGAAAATGTTACGTTGGTGCTGGGATTCAGCCCTTGCCTGGACAGAGGTGGCCACTAGAGTCGTTAGCATGGACATTGGCACCAGTGGCTACATAGGTCCCAGGATCGTAGCCAGCGAACTGGGGTGCCTCTAGAGACCACTTGAGAGGTGCAGAGACTGTGGGCCAGCCCCTCATTCTTGTCTGAGACAGTGATGCCCTCCCTACTCACTAATTATGCACAGCTAGCAGAGGTGGGAGCTGGGTTCTCCCACACCCTGCAGCAAGTCAGAAATCCCAGGGTGAGGACAGGAGGATAGAGTTGCTGTGCCAGCTCAGCACCCACTCCTCCTTGTGCCCAGGCGGGCTGCTGAGATTCCCCCAGCACTCTGGGCTGGGTAAGAACTCAGATTTCCACCTGAGGTTGGAGAAGCTTCAGAGTTCAGCCCCTGACCAGCAGAGTCCTGGGAGAGAGGGCAGTGCTTGCAGATAAAATCTCAGTCAATGGGGCTGGGCAGGTGGCCCCAAGGCCTGTAGCTCCACAGATAAGAATCAGAAGCACAGCCACCTCAATTAGAAAACAATTTGAGTTATCACACTAATTAAAGGGGTCTGCAGGCATAAGACCTGACTAGATCTAGATCCCTAACGTTAACAAAAATCAGATGGTTGAGAATAAGAATTTCACGTAAATAGAAATGTGAAAGTACAGTGTCCAACTGAGAAGTTGCCATGATTTTTTCTTTTCAGGCTGTGGATAATTTCCATCATCAGATACATTATTTCTGATGGGGGAGGGGTGGGGGGTGTGAATAGGGCCGCTGACTTATTTTGTTCATTTAAAATCACTATAATTTGCTGAAGAAGGTCGAATGACTCCTACATTTTTTTTTTTAAGGCAGCTCTGAAATGAATGGCTTCATTTAATCACAAAAGAAGGAATACCAGCAAGACCACCCAGGCCCCAGCTCCGGTTTTTCCTGAAGAATTTGGCCGCATCTCCCTTTTTGAAGGCAGAGTTTCATCTTGTAATTATAAGATTCCTTTGTTTCTTTAAAGATCCTAAAGCACTGGTGTCATCTGAGGGAAATGACCTTTTAGGTAACAACAGCAGCCATCACTGGGGTCTTTCCGTGTAAGAGGACCACACTGAAGTCACAGGCTATGAAGCTGTCCTATAAGAGGCAGGTGAGGCTCCCTGGGCAGGTAACAGGTGGGGAAGAGGCATCCAGGCACATGTCGTGCTGTGGTTCACAAAAGGTGCGACCACCACTATCTACAAGAGGCCGACAAAAACCATTTTGCAAAAAGAGAACCATGACTGTTTGGATCTTGAAAAGTTTAAGGGTCCTCCTCCCCTCCCCAGGCGGCCATGAGCATCTGAGGCCGGCGCCTGTGGCAAGACGTAGCAATGAGCCACCAGGTCCCTAAGGTACTATGTTGCATTTCTCAATCTGACTTTGTTTAGTTTGGGGAAAACATTTTTTTGGTCCTGAAAAAAAAAAAAATCACTGTGGTTTCTCTCCTACTCCCGCCCTCTGTAATCGCCACTTGCAAGAGTTTCACCATTTTCCCAGAAAACCAAAAAAATGAGGATGCTGGGCAGACATTCTTTGTTTCTTTTCTTCCATCTCCCTCTGCCCCAGGCCGTCTCGTCTGCCCACTGTCCCTACACCTCCTTCCTTCACGCTGGGCTCGCCTCTTTCTCCTTACCAGATTTCCTTTTCAGAATCCAGCTCAACCCTCACCTTGGTAAATAATGCCTCAGTAGACTTAGAGGTAGCCTGGGTCCTTCTGCCCGCACGGTGCCAGCACACCCTTGGCCCCATCACAGGCTCAGGCTCAGCCAGCTGTGGGCAGTTCACTGCTTCCTCTCTGCAGCACCCCCTGGTCATCCTGCTTGATGTTTCCCTTCTCCCTGTGGGCACTTGTAGCTTATCAACTCACTCATCAACCAACAGCTCCTGAGCTCCCACTAAGGATCAATTGCACTGTGCAATATTATTTTGCACCTGCCCTTTTGGAAGCTTTCTAACGTCATTTCACACGCATAGGCACGCAGGCTTCTCTCTTCCACCACATGTTGTCAACTGACCTATTCCTGTCCTTTCTACTCCCTTACCAGGGTGGTGTCAGGAGTGAGTAGCACATTAGTCAAAGCCCCTGGATTCTCTTAAATGATTCTGCTACTGACTCACTATGTGAGTGTAGACAAGTCACTTCCCTTTCTCAGCCCTAACTTCTCCAGCCATAACATGCTCTCTGTAGTCTGGAAAGAACACAGCTAGAATGAATGGGATGTCCTCTATACACAGGGCAACTCCATAATTCATTGTCCAGCTTTCACTTTCGAGAACAACAGGGGGTGTTTTCATGTGTATAACAGGTCAGGCTTAAACAGGTTAGTGCCTGGCAAACCCGGGGTGTACGCGGCATGCCAGTTTCTGGGATCTCAGGTAAAAATGGGGATAGGAGCAAGCATTCCTCAGCTTATCACCTCCTAGTTCACAGAGATAGAACATCAGCAGCTTGCTGTAGTCTGAGCTATTAGATTTGCTCTAGGGAAGGAGGCAAGAAATTCAGTCTATCTTTCATACATTTCCGACCTGTGTGCAAAAACAATCAGACATAACTCTCCAACACCCACAGGGTGATCTGAGACATGGTGGGTAAAGATGAGCAAAACTATTAGAGCAACAAAGGAGGCTCTTATCTGCATTATAAGTCCCAGCCTCAAACATGCCATGCCATGCCATGCCCCTCTGAAATTTAAACCACCCTGATACCAAGCACTTGCCTATTTCAGGTGTCTAAAATAACACCTGGCCAAGTCAATTAAGTCGGGCCCCGAGGAAGAGCTAACAGGACCACAGCATGGCTCTAAGGGGTCTTAGTAACTTCTGAGAATTCAGAAGTGGAAGTGTTTGCATGTAAGAGCTACATCTGGGCCCGCAGTTCTCAGGGCCCTTGACTTAATTCCTTCTGGGGAGGAATATCCAGGCAGGAATAGAGAACCAGGATGTAGCATGCAACCACGATGAGGAATCAGCAGAAACAGAGCCACCCATGCTTGGCTCAGAAACCAGATACCAGGCGCTAGGCAGGAATTCACCCCTGGGGAGCTGTTGCTTAATCCTCCAGTTCCTCAGGCTCCTGGCCTCCTTGACAAAGGCCAAGTCAAACAGGGATCCCAGGTGAGGCCAGGCTGCCCAGCCAGTGCCAGCTCATTCAGGATTAGACTAGGGCTGGGAGGAGCCCAGGCAAACCTTCAGGATGTCAGGCGCTGAACAGAATATCCCAGAGGTAGGCAAGTTTCTGCAGCTTCAATAATCCAGTGGAAAAGTGCTAATTTCCCAAAGGCCTTTCATCAAAAGGCCCAAGTAGTCTTTGGCCTGAGTCTAGCTAGAACCACTGGGATCTGGGATGAAACTGAGCAATTGCAGGTCTTGCTGGGGAGTGAAGAGAGGTTTGGCTACAATTGGGTCCCAGTTGACCGGGTCACAAGGATCAGCCAGTTCCTAGGTGCAGAGTTGGGATCCACGGTCTTTGCCCCTAAGCAGCCCCACTGATACTTCCAAGGAACTGTTTTAGTATAAAAGGGAGGGGGAAGGGAAAAGTTTATTCCATTATCAAAGGTGGAGGGTAGGGAGAAGAAGAACAGGAGATGGTTTTCTTCTAAAATGTAAACTGAACTGGAAATGCCTACAGAAACACACAGGCACTTTAATCATCAGCCCACTGGGTGGGCAACATGTCTAGTCTCTGCTCTGCCCTGCACACTGCAGGCACTTGACAGCTGTATAACAACATCTCCACCGTGGTGGTGGCCACATTTATTGGCTTTGTGACATTCATCAGGGCTTCCTTCTTATTAAAAATGCATGGGCTGCAGCTATTTGGAAGGACACCAGATATATTCACTCTAGGTAGAAAACATTTCTCCTTTCTCCAGGAACCCAAATGGAGCACCCCAGATCTTGAGGAATACAGAGAAGTGAGTGGGCAGAGAGTCTGTGGTGGCAGAGGTGGGACACAGAGCCGAACTGTCCCCAGGTTAGGTGTCTCAGATGAAGGAAGTCCCCCAGACTGCATTTCCTCCTGGAGTGATTCTGCCGTTATTGACTGTGATGGTAAAGAACTGACTGTGTATTTTCCATTTATTTACTCCCATATATTCTCCACTTTAATGCAGGGAGGTAAGATTAGGGAGTTGGCCCATTTCGTCCCTTTGATTTCTTGTCACTCAGCCCCAAATGCAGAAGCTCAGTGGACAAGCTGCTCCCAGGGAATGACAAACAGCTTGAACATTCCAAGGGGGTAAAAGTTGATGGTGGCAGGTGAGAGAGGCCAGTGGGGGAGGAAACAACCGGTCCTGAGGAGGCTCCTCCTCAATTCTGTTCAGTTTTTAAAACTGGAGTTTTTTCCTCTTAGTTCCTTCCCTTGGCGTTGAGGCTCTCCCAGTAGACACAGAGAGGTTGGGGCAGGGCTGGAGCACTGCGGATGCTCTGATGAGTGAGAATGAGTCACCCGCTCAGGCCTCTTTCTACTTAAGCAGAGGTAAAGGCCTAGCTTTGTAGTAGCCGGAGTGTGAGGATCCCTCGCACTGATCTGCGTACAATGGGCCGCCGGCAGGCCCAGAGACCCTCAAGTCTCATCCCCAGTGGTCTACCGAGATGTGCATGGCCAGCTTCCCTGAATTCACTCCGAAGTCCCAGCCAAGCCACCTCTATGTGTTACAGGTAGTTAGGCATGAAAGGGGCAGGAGGGAGCTCTCTCCACCACCCACTAGAAATCTCGGGTGATGATTCGGCAATGATCGCATCGCCTCTCTAAAAATGACAATTCCACCGCACCAGAAGAGACCATTTCCTGATGGTCCGCACCTGTTAACATCAAAATGTTAATTGAATGCAGGCCTCAGGGAGAAGCAACTTCCTGGGCATGCGTGTTAAGAGACAAAAAAATGACGTTTGATGACCACTCCACCAGAAAAGGGAAGAAAGCCTGAGGGGCCCGCCTGGACCTCCCTCAACACACTGCGCATGCTCCATTCCAAAGGGTAAGGCGAGCACTGCGCATGCGGGAAACCAACCGTGTAAAGGAAGAATCCTGGGAAAGAGGCAAGCCTATGAAGTCCCAGGATCAAGGTTAAATACCTTCTTTTTTACTGTCTTCTTGTGCTCTCTTTTCTCTCTTGGACCTTCAGGCGCCTGCTTGGGTCTCTTTCAAGAGAATTTTCCTTTCTTTCCTGTTCTAAAGGCTTTTAACTAAACTTCCACTCCTGCTCTGAAACTTGCTCTGTCTCTTTTTCTGCCTTACGCCCCTCAGTCGAATTCTTTCTTCTGAGGAGGCAAGGACTGAAGTTGCTGTGGACCCATAGGGATTCGCCGTTGGTAACTCGGGGTAACTCGGGTCTCTTCCACTGCTGACATATGTAGCAAGTCCCGTCTTCGGGTTGGCAGGCACCACATGCGCAGAGAGAGGGGAAAGACCAAGAAGTGACTCATGACATCACCCTCGTCTCTGGAAGACAAGATGTTGGTCTCGTCAGATGCCCTGCAGTCTTCAGTGTTGGCTGCAGCCAGAGCCCCTGCAATGCAGACCAGGATGAGGGAAAGCCGCTGGAAGAGGCCTACAGCATTTTTTATTAGTAAATCCAGAGAACGTGTTATATAAAGTGTAAGACAATCACCATTGCATGCATTTATTCATTCGCTCATTCAGTAAGAAATTTTCCATTTCTTTATAAATGAGTAAAAGGGACAGGCTGGGTGGCTTTGGCCAGTATCCGATTAATGAAAGACAGATTTGAATAAAAATGTGTAAGGTCTCAAATACCAGGTTACTTACTGCTTTAGATGGTATTCAGAGAGGAGCCATTGAAAGTTTATAATGAGAAGGAAAACAAACATGATTTTCTGGTTCCTAATACTTTCCCATGGACAGTAACAATTTGCCTACAGATTGAGCAAACCGTGGTGTTCTGTAAGATGCCTGGATTGTTCTGAGCACCAGGACGCTGGCTGCAAGGTGCGGGGCCCTTCGTCCACTGGGGTCTTCTCCTGGTCCCTAGGCGAGCTGTGGCAGGGTCTCTCTGGCGGTCCACCCAGTGGCCTGTGGCAGGCGATCAGGAAGCAGAGGCAGAGCAGCTGGGGAGGACTGGGATGACTGAACCTCGCCTGCTGAGGTTCAGGGACCCTCCCTTCAAGATGCGGCCTGTGTGAGACATGGATCCACAGCCTGGTAACCAAAACTGGCACACCCAGCACACTCACCTCCGCGGCAGCACGTGACCTACATCAGCCAGTCAGCAGCTCTTACTGAGGAGCTCCTAGGTCCAAGTGCATGTGCAGCATGACGGGGAGGGGGACTTACCTACATTGAATTAGCAAAGTGAGATATACACACATGAGAAGTTCCAGAAGCAGCAAAGGATCACGGATGGTTGCAGAAGCTGAGTGGGGTGGAAGGGAGGACTCGGAGAGGAGGTGGCACTGGAGCTGGGAGTTGAGGAAGAACTAGAGTGAAATTAGGAAACCCGAAGATGAGAGGGTGTTTTGGGCACGGTGAGAAAAAAGGAGTGAGAGAACACGTGTGAGGTATGCTCCAGAGAAGTGAACACTCACTGTGGCAGAGCCCATTTTGGGGGCGGGTGCCATTCATTTGCCATTAAGGTGGCAAAGCTAGGTTTAAACCAGCCTTTCGATGTTTCTGAAAGTCAGGCTGAAGGTTTGGACGGTCTTCAGAGAAGAACCATGGAAAGTTTTTGGCAAAGAAACCAGATTCAGTGAGACGGTGTTGATGGAGAATTCAGTCTGTGCCAGGGATTGTGTTAGGGACTGGGGGTTCGACCGTGTTAAGACACGGTCTCTGTCTTTAGAGAGTATCTAACTGGGGGAATATGACGCATAAGAAACAGAAATTTTTGGTTTAACGTGATAAGGGCTGTGGTAAAAATATTCAGAGCAAGTTGTTGTTGCAGCTTAGGAGAAGGGCAGGACACCTGGTTGTGTAGAACACAGGGAGGGAAGAGGAGGGAGTCAAGTGTGAAAGTCAGTGTACACAATGGGAGGGTTTGTACCTTCTGAGGGCGAGAGGCGGGGAAGAGATGTGGACCAGACTTGGACTCCAGCCTGGGGAGTGGCAGGGAGGATGCCGGAGCGATTCAGGAGGTTGATGAACCAGGCGAGGGTGGGAGAGAGTGGGAAGTGGTCGTTAATTGAGGTGGATGAGTCCAGCAGCGCTCTGACGAGTGGACAGGATGGACGGGGCAGGAAGGTACTAGAAGGTAAACACACCCATCAGGAATGAAGGAACCTGGTACAAAGTGAGAAAAGCTGGAATGGAGAAGGAACAAGACAAATAGGCTCTTGGAATGGTTCAGCTGCCTTGCTGAGAGTGGCCTGTGAAAGCAGGGATCTTACTGCAGTGAGGTTTCTCTTTTAACTAAGTCTGCTCCTTCTTTCTGTTACATCAAAAGAAGAAGAAAATTCCTCAAAACCTCCCGAAGACCACCACTGCTAACACTTTGGAAATACTTCCTTCAGATCATTTTTCCTACATCGATTTGTGTTTGGTTTTAACATGGTTCTAATCACACTGTGGATCTTGCTGCCTTTAACATCCTAGTGTGTATATCTCTCTGCATGTTAAATCTATCCTGGCTATGACAGATGTTCATGTTTTCATGTAGATTTACGTGAAGATGCTCACTTTGCCACTTTCTGTTTCTTACATCACAGTAACCTTTGAAAATGTTGCTCCGTTCCCTTCCTTCCCTCACATACCCCCCTCACTCACTCACTCACCTCACTCACTCACCTCACTCACCTCACTCACCTACTCACCTCATTCACTTCACTCACTCACACTCACTCACTCACCTCACTCACCTCACTCACCTCACTCACTCACTCACCTACTCACCTCATTCACTTCACTCACTCACCTCACTCACTCACTCACCTCACTCACCTCACTCACTCACTCACCTCACTCACTCACTCACCTCACTCACCTCACTCACCTCACTCACCTCACTCACTCACTCACCTCACTCACCTCACTCACCTCACTCGCTCACTCACCTCACTCGCTCACTCGCCCCTGACCTTCTTTCTTTCCTTCCTTCTTTTTTCTTTTTTGGAGATGGAGTTTCGCTCTTGTTGCCCAGGCTGAAGAGCAGTGGCGCAATCTCGGCTCACTGCAACCTCTGCTTCCCAGGTTCAAGCGATTCTCCTGCCTCAGCCTCCTGCGTAGCTGGGATTAGAGGCGCCCACCACCACGCCTGGCTAATTTTTGTATTTTTAGTAGAGACGGGGTTTCACCATGTTGGCCAGGCCGGTCTTGAACTCCTGACATCAGGTGATCCGCCCACCTCAGCCTCCCAAAGTGCTACAGGTATGAGCCACTGTGCCCGGCCTCTTTCCTTCTTTCTTATACTTCCTAGTTCTCTTCTTACGGCCTCCCTTCATCTCCAGGGTCATGAATAGACATCTTCTTTCAAATCAGCAAGTTTCTTTTTAAGACATACACCAGAGAATATTTCTAAGGCCTAAACTCTCAGAGGTTTCAAGTCACCTGCTGGGCAGAGGAAGGATTTCTGGTGATGGAGGCCTCACTCCAAGGGGCGAGGGACTGGCAGCTGATGACTCCAAGGCAGGGACACTTGTTAAGATGAAGAGGAGAGGAAGGTGAGACTGGGCCCAGGCAGATAAAGGTGTTTCCTGGATTTTTCAAGGCCATAGAGGCTCAGAAAGAGGGGACTATAACACATTCCATTTAGAGGGGGAAAAAATGTATGGTGTATCAACTAAGCCACTGGCCCACATTTGGGAGGAGTTTTAATCTTAAAGAGCAGGGCCGGGCACAGTGGCTCATGCCTGTAATCCCAGCACTTTGGGAGGCCGAGGAGGGCGGATCACGAGGTCAGAAGATTGAGACCATCTTGGCCAACATGGTGAAACCCTGTTTCTACTAAAAATACAAAAATTAGCCGGGCATGGTGGTGGGTGCCTGTAATCACAGCTACTTGGGAGGCTGAGGCAGGAGAATCGCTTGAACCTGGGAGGTGGAGGTTGCAGTGAGCCGAGATTGTGCCACTGCACTCCAGCCTGGTGACATAGCAAGAGTCTGTCTCAAAAAAATAAAATAAAATAAAACAATATTAAAGAGCAGGAGTTCCCAACCCTGCTCTAAAATACCTATAGGTGCATGGCCTGTTAGGAGCAAAGACACATAGCAGGAGGTGAACGGCAGGCAAGCAAGCGAAGCTTCGTCTGTGTTTACAGCTGCTCCCCATCATTCCCATTACTGCCTGAGCTCTGCCTCCTGTCAGAACTGCTGCAGCATTAGATTCTCATAGGAGCTTGAACCCTATTGTGAACTGCACATGCAAGGGATCTAGGTTGCTCCTTATGAGAATCTAATGCCTGACGATCTGTCACTGTCTCCCATCACCCCCAGATGGGACCACCTAGTTGCAGGAAAACAAGCTGAGTGAGGATTCCCACTGATTCTATACTATGGTGAGTTGTATAATTATTTCCTTATATATTACAATGTAATAATAATAGAAATAAAGTGCACAATAAATGTAATGCACTTGAATCATCCCGAAACCATTCCACCCCTCAACCGTGGAAAAATTGTTTTCCACGAAACCAGTCCCTGGTGCCAAAAAGGTGAGGACCACTGTTATAGAGTGTTTCCAGTGAGGCTTCATAAGAACCAGTTTGTTCTTCCTTTGCTTCCTACCTAATAGGTACACACAGCCTATCTATCTCTCTCTCCCCTGCAACCCTGCGTCTCTCTCTATGTCTGTCTCTCTCTCACACACACATACTTTCTCTTTCTTTATCTCTGTGTCTCTCTCTCCCTGTTTCTCTCTCTCCTTGGCTCTCTTTCTCTCTCCTTTAACCCAGTGAAATTTCCAAAGGAGCCTTTGTTCAGTACACATGATAACAAGTTTCCTTTGTCCCATATGCCTGCCACTGTCCCCAGCCCTTGTACGTGTATTTCTCACAACACTTCCAGGAGGAAGATACCATCATTATGCACAGAAAGGATACCTCGCTTGTCTACAGTCACACAACCAGTCAGTGTCAGAGGCTGGATTTGAACTCAGATCACCCGCCTCCAAAGTCCATTCTTTTAACCACTGTGCCATACTATGATTTCGCTATATTATATTCTTTCAACTTCGTAGTTTTCAAAGAGAAGACAGAATCACAGTGGGATTTTATTGCAGAGACAAACATTATGTTCAAAGTTCTTTTGACCTGAATGTAGATGATGTACCAAAGACTCACAATTTCTTGCAGTTCAGTCTTTGGGTGACTGCTTTATCCAGCCAGGCAAGGAGTAACCCAGGAAAACGTTTTGCCTTTTCCTAAGCTGTTTGGAGAACAGCTAGGCCTTTGCCTTAACAGTATAGCCTGGCCTTAGCGATGTTGAGGCTTTGTGTTCATCTGACCTCCATGACCAAGGGCCTCAGAGTGAGGACAATGTGTTCCACTGGCTTGATCTAATGAGAATATCGTTGCCTGTGCCCGGTGTGTTGGGGCAGTCCACCCCCTCATCCCCCAGTGCCCCCATTCCTGTCTCTGTACTGACTAGCAGAGTAAGGAATCTATAAAGAACTCTATCTGGAAGACGAAATCACCAGTGTTGATTTCTAAAGCTCCCTTTTGTGCAGCTTGCTTCTGTGAGGATCTTGAAAGACTTTCACTCTGCAGCAGCCAGGACTGGAGTCCACTCACCCCCACTAGCCACATGCTTCCTGCCCCAAATGTCAAGGTTTTCATTTGACCATGGTATAATGAGCTGTATAAAATTAAAAACAGCTAAATACCACCTTATTTACAGTAATTTTCTATTTTCTGTACTCATCACCGAAACCTCTCCTTAACAACGCCAACCTCCAGATCATACCAATCACCACTGAGAAGCCCAATCACTACGACCACTAACCACAACATAAATCAACGTGAGGACCTGAGAGCTTGCTCGCTCCCACTCTGTCCCTAGCCCAGCCTGGTTTTTCCATCACATGCTTCTTAGGCAGCAGGGAGCTGAGGCAGGGGGAACATTTAGTTCCCTTTTCAAAGACTGGGGACACTTAAAAATATCTCCAAGTAAGCAACCATCATTCAGAGGATGCTTATTTACACTTTGTAGGAGCCTGGTGTTGGGACTCTGGCTCCTGGATGGCCTCAAACCTGCCCTTGGGCTTGGCCGAGGCTGGTCTGGGAGTACCATTTGCAAATGGCTCTTGCTTCACTGTTGCATCTCCATCTGGGTAAACAACCTAGCAACAGCCCTGGCTCTTCTTAAGGCTGTCTGTTATGGACTGAACTGTGTCCCCCTCAGATTTACTTGTTAAAGTCCTGACCCCAGTACATCTCAGAATGTGACTGTATATAGAAATAGGGCACATAAAGCAGTCATGACGGTTAAGTAAGGTCATATGGATTGGCTCTAGTCCAAATGTGACTGGTACCCTCCTAAGAAGAGGAAGAGACACCAGAGCTCACTCTCTTTCCATGCACACAATGGCCATGTGAGCACACAGTGAGAAGATGCCATCCGCAAGCCAAGAAGAGAGGCCTTGGGAGAAACCAAACCTGCTGACACCTTGATCTTGGACTTCCAGCTTCAAGAACTGTGAGAAAATAAATTTCTGCTGTTTATTCCACCCAATTTGTGGCATTTTGTTATGGCAGCCCAAGCCAACTAAGATACCATCCATGTAATTTCTTCTTGTATGGCAAGGTCTTAACATGAGACATGAATGAATCAATGGCCATTTCTATGCAGAAATTTAAAAGCATTCTTGAGTTCTCATGGGGAGATTTAAATTCTCCATATATGAACCCCTCTAGCCTGTACTTTCTTATAGGAAAATTCTCTGTGAGATTGGAATATTCCAGAAGTTAACCAAAAGGATCTTAATTTACACTCTATCTCCTATTCCTCACATTCCTAGTACTGTTAATTACTCTCCTTCCTCAACCTCTGCTCCATCCCTTTGGCAAGCCCATGCATTTAGTAGATGTTTATTGAGTGCTTCTCTAGGCCAGCTTAGGCTTTAGGCACTGGAGGTATGGGAATGAAGAAAACAGATAAGGCACGTGCTCTCATGTGGCTTCCATCCCAGCAGAGGAAAACAGAAATAAAAATAAATAAATAAATAAGGACTATGTCAGATAGTGAAAAGCTATTCAGGAATTTTAAATACAGCAATGCAAGAATGACTGAGAGCCTGCTTTGGTTAGGCAGACAGGAACTCTGTCCTTTCCAACTAAAAACCATTCTACTCCCTCTTCTCTTCTTTCCATCACCATAACTACCCCTTGAGTGCAAGCTCCTGGGCTGGGCTCCTGCAAAAGCATTCTAATTGACCTCTCTGCCACCTCCTTTGCACCACTGCAGTTCATTTTCCACATAGCAGCTAGGGAAATACGTAAAAAACAAAGCTGGTTTTCATTATTCACAATAGCTGTGTTCTATAAAGTTGCTTCAAACCCTGAATTCTGGAATACTGAAGCATTGCTCCTAGGGGAAACACAGGGTTAGGTTCCTATGAGCCTCTGATCACCCATCAATACATAACTTTGTTTTATGTGTATTTCTGTGTAAAGACACATTGTTTAATATGTATTGTTGACTCATTAACATTGAATTCATGGCTAACAGCACAATAACTCATGCCTGAACAAAACTTATCTAACATACATATTTTCTACATAAGGCACTTTCTGGACTTCCCGTGCTTATGAACACTAGACAGCACTTCAGCACTAGTCTGCAGTGGGGGCAGGAAAAGTGGGCATTTTAAGCAACAAAATCACCAACAAAGAGCCAAGAAAAATGTAAAATAAGATGGCACTAAATAGACCACAAAAAGGTCACTTGTTTATAGTATGAGAGCTGAAACAAGAAGAGAGCATGTCACTTTGACCTCAGCTAGCAACCCACAGGTTAGGCGACTCACATTTTTTGCTTTGCTCATGTCTGAATGACTGCAAACTTGTCACCCAGTATTGATCTTGGGGTAATATACAGGTATTCCTATGGTTTAAATGTATCCCTTCCAAAATTCAGGTGTTGCCAATGTGACAGTATTGAGAGATGAGGGCTCTAAGAGGTGATTAGGACATGCAGGCTCCTCCCTCTTGAATGAGATTAAGGCCCTTATAAAATAAGCTTCACACAGTGTTAGCTCACTTGCCCTTCAGCCTTCTGCCATGTGAAGACACAGCATTCCTTCCCTCTGGAGGACACAGCAACAAGGCACCATCTTGGAAACAGAGAGAAGCCTTTGCCGGACAACCAAACCCATTGTTGCTTTTATCTTGGACTTCCCAGCCTCCAGAACTGTGAGAAAATAGCTCTCTGTTCTTTATAAGCTAGCTACTCGGTCTCAGCCATTTTGTTTTAGTAGCACAAACGGGCTATTTTTGGTATTATCTCAGGAATATTTCTCTGTATTCCATCAGCGAGCTACACATGCTTCATGGGAATTGATACGCATAGGAATAATAGAGTCACAGTAGCAAACATTCAGTATCTGTTAAGTAAATGACTGAATGCATTAGTAAAATTTCAAGTGCTGCTTCTCTTTAAGTTAGGAACTGTTTCATTACATTGAAATCTCCAGCGACTAGCACAATACCTATTGTAGATATCTAAGTTATGTTTGATGAATGAATGAAGAGTCATAAATTTTGAATATTAAATTAGACATAATAAGAACAGTTTATGAACTCTAAAGCTTTTGAAAGTGCCCAGATAGTCTCTTCAGAATCACCACAAAATTATTTATCAACCTTTTAATCCATAATTAAACGTGCTATACCTCTATTTTTTGAAAAATTACTTCTTCAATATTTTTTGTTTTTTTATTACTGTGACTATGAAAAGATTCCTCAACTCTATTGATTGCCAATATAGAATATTTCAGCTACATGATGATTTAATAAGGGTTTTATAGACTGGGAACTCAATTCTCATCTATTTACGATATCGTGTTCATGAGAAAAATGGATTCCAAGGTCTAAAACATAGACTGTATCTAATGCTTTCTGAAAATACAATTAATTTAATAATATAGACACTTAACTGGATTTTGTTTATTCTCAAATACATGGCATAACCTCAAATCTCAAAAAAGGTCATGGGGTGTCAGACTTCAGTATGATTTTCTGTCATATTTAAGTCAAGTGGCTTTTTTTCTTCCAAATTGCTCACCCCTACAACCATTCTTTTATACTTGTTGAATATAGATTTAATTATTGTCATATGCAGTGAGTCTCTGCTTTTTATCAAGTTTCCCATTCCTGGAAAGTTTATGACACAGTGAATTGACTCAAAGTAGATTATATTTTACCTTAGGAACAACAATAGAATTGAAGAGTTTTGTTCCTGATTTAACATCAGATAAATTTTAGATATGGCCATAATATGTCACAAAGGCAAAAACACAACAGTTTTAAACCTCTGTAATCAATTACAAGAGTAAAATTAATGTCCAAGCCACTTAAAATGGGATTAAGTCAATTATATGTTTTATAATAAAAAGGGCTCTGTGTCTATGTGTGTGTGTGTGTCTATAAAATATAAATTTTCCTTGTTTTTCCACCTCTTCCTTGACGGTCCATTCTATACACTGGCACCAGGTTAATCTTAACAGGTGAGACTCCAAGTTCACAAAACTTCCCTAGCTCACCTTCACTCACAGGGCCAAGTTGGAACCCTTAGCATAAAAGTTCCCCTCATAAGAGCCTCAGCGCCCTCCATGCTTCTCCAACTCCTTCTAAATCCTGGCCTGCTGCTTAGCAAACTAGTTAACAGCTCCTGGCCCTTCACATGCATCCCCTCTCTTTCTCTGCCTTGATTCCTTGGTTCTCCTATCTGCTCAACCCCTCACCACCTCTCCACCACAGCAAATCCTGCTCCTCCTTCAAGACTCTGCCCAAGTCCTCTTAGGCCTCACACACCGTCCCTCTAGGCAAAAGGACTCCGCCTGTCCGACCCTAGAACACAGATTCAGCAGGGCGTCATGGCTTGCGCTACCCAGGCTGGCTGGCTGAATCCATCTGCCACCATACTTCAGGAAGAAAGGGAGAGAAAACAAATTTACTGAGGACCTCCTATGTGTCAGGTACCCAACCGAGCATTTTTATAAATGTTCTCTCACTCCTTACCAGATAGGTATTGGCATTTTCATTTTGACAGCTGAGAACACAGAGGATAAATAACTTGTTGAAGTAACTCAGCTGAGAAGTGATAGGACCAGAATATAAGCCTGGAAAGGACACGGGAAGGATATAAAACTAAAAATCAGGAGATCTCCAATTTAATTAACCTTTCTGAATCTCATTTTTTTTTTCTCATTAATGGAAATGGCTAACAACACCTACCTCACGGAAATGTGCAAATTAACTGAGGACATTATTTTGAAAGGCTTTATCAGCTGTGGAGGTTTCTTTTCTCTTGGTGCCTAGCACACTCCAATGCTTAATAAATATTTGTTACTAGATTGATTTCTACATCTTCTCTTAAAAGCTGCACTATCTGTTAGTCTCCCATGCCATGTCTCCCTGCTCTTAGCTGGTTACGGTAATATTCGTGTACCCAACTTTGAAAAAGAAATCATGCCATGATTTGCTGAGAACCATTTCCAGGTCCAGCATGATGAGAGAGTCAACACTTACCTGCACACATTTGCAAATATTGCTTAATGTGCTCAGGAGACAGAATTCCTCCCAGTATTTTTGTAACCTGTGTTCGGTGGTGCTAACGAATTCTAATGTGTAACATCAGTTTGCTTCTCCCCCTTGAAAGATAGCAACGGTCAATAATCATCACTGTGTCTCCCACTTGTAGAGCTCACTTAAACGGTCTTAAAACCCTTGATAGGGAGTGATATCAGCCTTTTCCCTCTGGACCAAGCTACCTAAGGAAAGCAGTATTGGTCTCATGCTAAGTCATTTGTTTTTGCTAAGAGTTCTATTGTTCCTTCACACGAGAGTGATAACTGAGTTTTGGCTTCTAACTTATCCTTCCATGCCTTCTGAGTATTTGCACACTATATTTGGCATATTTCATGGTCTGTGCTTCTGTTCTTTATTTCGATTTTCAGTTTCCTCCCTCGCTCCTCCTTTTCATGATTACCCAACTGAGCTCCGTGCAAACATGTCTTCTCTATTTCATTTTGACCCTCAGCTTTCCTATTTCATCTTTCAGAAATTTCCCCACAGTCCTCCCTTGCCCTGGTGTAATTAGAGCTCCTATCTCTGAACCTCTAGAGTTACAACTTGCCCTGATCCACAGTTTCTTTCCTGCTTGTAAATTTCCTTTCCTCTAAGTAGTAAAATTAGTAACTCTTTGCATTTCTTAATTGTAGTTTCAACAGCTTGGATTCTTTTTGTAGGAAACTTGCTTACTCTTTGGAGCTCCTTTTCCACCACAACTAGGCCGTACAAAACCAGTTATTTTTAAGATGGAGTGGTCCTCAAAAATAGGCACCAACCAGTGCTTTTGCACATAAAGTCAATAACTTCTAGATATAGATTTTCTTTCTCTACTGTACGCCCCTGCTCTATACAATTATCCAGTGATCAAAACAGAAACCTTAGCCAAACAAACGCATCCTATGGTGTGCAATGCTTTTCCTTTCTTATCCAATATACAAGGCTTTTTCACCCTGCCTAGTTCAACTCTTCATAAATATTAATCGGTCCCATTGATTCATCTTTCCATTTTACAGCCATTAATAGACACCTCTCTGGATGGACATCAGATAGTTTATCCACTTTAACCAGGCTGATCGATTCTCTTTTCTGAGGAACGCTTGCTTTAGAGAAGTCAGGGAAACCAATTTCTCTTCCTGCTTTCTTTTACCAGTCTTCTGAAGAAGAGCCAAAGGTGAGAGGCGCTCTAACCCATGAGGCTTTTTTTTCCTTCCTTTCTGTCCTCATTCACAGCACCTCTTTCTTTGCCCCAAAGCGCTCCTGCCACATCTGTGCTCCAACACCACTTGTTACTTAGCATCCATGCCGGCTGGCTGCCATGGCCACACTTACAGGTGGTGTGGGTGGGCACTGTTCTTGGTCCACACATCCTCCCCAAGAGCCCTGTTGAGTGGAGATGTGACAGGGCCAGGGGTCACTTAAAGATTGTTCACGGGCTGCTAACAGGCTGGGGGAACAGTGGGTCCGAGTCAGAGCTGCTCTTGCCATGGGTGATGGCTGGTCTTCTTTGTTTAAGCTGACCCAGCGCTGCTCAGCCAAGTCTCTCAGGGTCAAGTGTTCATTCTTCCAGGCAGTGGCCCAAACAAACATTCTTGGAAGGCCACCTTCCTTTGTTAACTTTATTAACAGATAAGTCTCTAGTACGAAAGAGTTCTGGGGCCACCTGAGGCATAGGGACAGTTTATGTGCTGCTTGAGAATAATCCCTTTGGGAGATCGTTTGCTTAGCGGCCAGAGCCTTGTGTGAGCCTGAGAGGTTATTAGGTTATAGGTGCTGAGCAGATCCACTTGCACCAGCTGTTCTGGAAAAGAAAGCAGATGTGTGAATGGAAGAAAGAGATGCATTCGAGGTTACAGAACGAAGGTCAGCGGGAAAGATGAGAATTCAGGATTCTCACCGATAGTTAGAGGTTTGTTTGTTTTTAATTCCCAGAAGAATCATGAATAATGGATAGTAATAATAATAGTTGACCCATGTACACTCTTTTATATACTAGACACTGTTCCAGTGGTTTAAATATATTCACTTATTTGATCTTCATACCACCCATAAAAGTCCCCATTTAACAGATGAGGGAAAAGGACACCCACAAGTTCAGTAAGGTGGCCAGGGTCTCACAGGGAGAAGGATGTAGGACCAGGACTCAAACCCTGGCAGTCGGGACCCATAGCCTTAACTGTGTGTGTGTGCACACATGTGTGTGAGAGAAAGAGAGAGACAGTGGGGTATGTTTCAAAGACAGACATGGAGGTGGTGATAAGCATATGGTTCATATGAGTCCCCTCCAAAGACTATTTCCAGACTAAATAATGGCTCCAAAAGCTAACATTTACTGAGCGCCTATTAAATCTTCTCGAATTCTTACAATAATTTAGCAAGAATTTTCAGTTTTGAGGTGAGAAAACAGAGATTCAGAGAAGCGAAGTGAATGGCCAAGATTACCCAGATAGTAAGGCAGATGGCAGACCAAGACTTGAGTCCAGAGGCCAAGCTCTTTGTGGCCCACCTTGTCTGGAGAGGGCCCCCTCACCTTGTCAAGTGCATGAGTCAATCAGACTATGAAGTAGCTCACAGAACTCTTTCATAAATTTGTTTGCATTTTCATTACACATATTATCCAAAAGAATCTTGTATCCTGTCATCTGGCTGATACATTTCTGATCTCACTCTATGGATCACTGGAAGAACAGAATGGACACCTCCCTGCTGATCATTTTTATGTGGAATATCAAACCAATATTGTGGATTCGTTGACATGCATATACTTCAGAACTAAAGAGATAGCACACTGATAGTCCCTGAATGCTTGCCCTAAGGAAGGAGCTGCCTCAAAATACAAGGCAAGTAGATGCTATACGGGTCTTTCCACTCCACAATTTGACTTAGGATCTGATTGTTTTTGCATTTTCCCTTTTGAAGAATTTTGTAACTAGCCAGAATGTAAGAATGTCACCTGCGTCCTAATCTGGACATGAGCTAGGATCTAAACTTAACGGGAAAACTCATGTGTGGCTTCGGACAGCATCATTTTGCATGGGGTTTTGTCTGAAGGTGGATGAAGATGCAGGTAGCTGAGGGGGACACTAACATGGGGAGGCCAGTGTGGTGTCTGTTAGAAACTGGTCTGTAGCCCAGCATGGTCCCCAGGACAGAGGATCTGCAGGCAAGACTGTAGGTGCTGATTTATGAGGGGCTCTGGGAGAAGGGGCCAGGAGCAGTTCTGCTTTGGAGGAGTTGCACAGGGTGGAAGAGATGTCTATTACCCCAATTCAGGGAGGACCTAGATGTTCTCACTGAGGAGTGGGGGCCAACTGTAGCCATCAGCTGGGTGGGGACCAGGCAGGAAGGACTGTTTGTGAGTACCTGTGAGACACCCCTCAGGGTCTACAGAAAGTCTTGGAGAGGGGTGCCCTCCTGTACTGGGAGCGCTGCAGAGATCAGAGCCTGTGAAATCTGGATCGTTGCTATTAGTGTGACTCATTAGTATCCACAGACTCCTAGCCCTGGGGAAATATGGTTTATAAGAGCAACACCTGTAAGAGTGGGGAGTGGGGTGGTCCGTGAATACAGGTGTGATGGGCTCTCTACTACCAGGCAGCCTGTGAAAAGGAGGTAGGGTGGTATTTGTGCTTGGGGTATAAGCATGTGATAAGTGAATAGATAAATAGTTCTCTTAAGAAGATCTCTCAGGTAGGGCCTTGAGTTCCAGGGTCACAGATGATACAAGTTGCAGGATCTCTGAGTATGGAATTCTGAGACTCTTGGACTTAGAAACAAAAACACATAAACAGGAAGCTCTGGAAGCACTGGAAGAACCTGAAAAAGCCCATCTGTCCAGAGACTGTCATCAGTGGGCACAGCAAAGGGCACGTTCACCTTGGCAGGTGAACAGCATGGACTGAGCCCAGGGAGTTTCCGGAGGTGGGTGGTGCCTAGATATTCAGGCATGTTCACAGGCAACCACATACAGACCCATTTCGAGGGCAGGTGGGGCTCAGTCTCCAGGATTTCCAACTTACCTGACACTATCCTCCAATTCCCAAGCAGGTGTTTGAGCCAGACCCCTATGCAAGCAGGGACAGGACCCACCCTGTGCCTTCACTAGTTTTGGGAGACCACCAGCAGTGCTGGGTGCAGTCCACATATCTGCTGAGTCTTTCATCTTCATATTGTGTCTCGGTACTTTTAATTAAAGGATCCCAGAAAGCCGACTCCTAAAGGAGGCTGGTGTTGAGCCAGGCCCTTATATAACACACCTACTTGCTATAAACAAGAGCACCAGAGAAAGGTTTCCAACTGGATTGAAAGTGTTCCCCCTTTTGTCTGCAGTTTGGACAACTTCAAGGCTGTAAAGATGAGACTACCCCACATGTATTATTGTCCTTACATGTTCTCTCCCTTTTTGTTCTCTCCCTTCTAACTCAACCTTCAACTCCCTATCGTGGAAGGAAATATAGTTGTTGTGTGTGTGCATGTGTGTGTGTGCCTGCGTGCATGCATGTATGTGTGAATGTGTGCGTGTGCGTGTGTGTTTCTCGGCATAATCCGCTTTAGCAGGCTGCTAGATCTGACCAGTAGCAGCAGCTGTGGCAGCTGCAACAGTGGCTGATTGCTCTGGAGGGCATGGATAAGCCTGTTTGATGGAACCAAGAAGGAAGGCATTTAAAACCTTCATGTCTTTCTACTGCTCTTTCCAAGCCCTCATTAGCTTCACTAGAGGGAAAACTTATCTTGTAGGGTTCAGTCACTGTCTTCCTCTGGGCACACAGCACAATCAGGAGGGATTTCCATTCAAAATAAAGGAGGTGGAGTTGGATTTTTAAAAAGAGAGAAAGAAGATCATACTCTCTCTCATCTGCTGAAACTCACTGAGCCAGGTGACCTCCTGAAAAGGTAGGAAGACATTGGTTTTGTCTCCTATTCCCTCTTGGCCCTCTGACTCTGAGACCCACAGGAGGTCCCGGTCAGTAAACGGGGTTTCTGGGCCTGTATGAGTGCGCTTTGTTTTCTGAGGGAGTCTGAATACTACCCATCCAACCTTCTATACCATCTTTTTCCCTGACGTGGAAAGATTACAGTTCCCAGATAGATGGCTGGAAATTGCTTCGGGGAGAGGGTAGAGTGGTGACTGGTGGGAATAAAGGATTCTGGATGGGAAGCCCCAGAGGAAGCCACTGACCGCAGTGCATGCTGGGGGTTGTAGTTCTCGTGTACTCCACGGGTCAACAAGTCAAGAGAAGCAGGCAGAGGAACCAGCTCAGTAAAACCCGAGCTATGTGAGATGAATGCTTGCTGGATCCCGGGATTTAGGCTAAAGTAGGCCAGCCGAGCCTGCCTGCTGAAGACATAAGAAAGGTATTCAGTCTCCTTATCCACGTTTATATTTTGCCACTTGATCTGTTAAGAAATGAGTTAAATGTTTTAAAGTTTCCCATCGCTTTTTTTTTCCTGTCAATTAATCCCTTACACTTTGAACAAGTTTTCCTTTATATATGACCTGGCTACATTATTAAGGGCTTAATATGTATGATGGAAGATCATATCCTTTGTCAACAAAATATTACCTTCTGTGACCCACGAATTCTTCCAGTCTTGAATTTTAATTGGACTGACAATCATTTCGTGATATTTTTCTTTTTGCTGTGTTTTCTGGGTCAGTCTTTTAATTTTTATGAGTTAGTATGCCTCTTGTAGACAGCGTAAAGTTGAATTTTCTAGGAAAACATAAATTAACTCAATAAGTAGATTCCCTGATAAATCAGTAAGTGTAGAAGATATTAAATAAGTTGTCAAAGGCTGCATTCAATAAAGTCAGGCGGCTCAGATGGGTGTGTAGTTTGTTTATGGGTGAGCTTTTTCAAACCTTCAACAAAAAGTTAATTCCCATTCTAAACAAATATATTGCAGAACACAGCAATATACGTAAATCTTTCCAAATCTACTTATAAATTCCAAATTAACTTATAAACTTGTAATCTTGTTAACAAGCCTGATGAACCTAGGACAAAGGAGGCAACTGACACCAATATAGCTTACAAGTATGGAGAAAAAGCTTTAAAACGTTTTAGCAAATCAAATCCAGCAATACATTAGAAGAGGACTATATCATACCAAGGATATTTGATTACTAAAATGCAAAGATGGATCAATGTGAGAAAACTAATAATACAATGTATCACACAGAAAGGTTTGAGAAAGGAAAAATGATCATCGCAATAAATACTAAAAAGGCATTTGGTAAAATTCAACATTCATTCCCAATAAGACCTATTAATTAACAAATACCCACCATCATAGTTAACAATGAAATAATAAAGATGTTCTCATTAAAATCAGGAAACAGTTCACGATGTTAATTACCACAAATATTGGTAAATATTTTCCTAGAAATTCCCATTATAAGACACACAGAAAAACAGTAAAAACATCAAAAAGGATAAAATTATTACTTGTAAGTTATATGATTAGTCTGTCCAAAGAAACTTGAGTATAACCTAATCACTTTATATGCATCCTATGAAGCAAGTATTGTATCACCCCCGTTGTACAAATGAGGACACCAAAGCCCAATATCATACACCTAGTAATAGAACTGGCATTTGAATCCAGGTAATCTGACTCCAAAACTCTTTCTCCTAACCACCTGTGTTACACTGTCTTTCCTTGTTTCACTCTATAAAGTTTAGCTATCATTATTATAGCAATATAAGAAATACTTTTCCTATACACCACTAATAACCAACTAACAATACATTTAAAAGAATATTTAAATTTAAAATAACAAAACAATATAAAATTCATACAAATAAACCTAACAAGAAAAGCTCACCCAAAGAAAAGTTAAAAATTTAATGAGGGGCAGAAAAGAATATTTGAACAAATAAAAAGATGTATAATTTCCTGGATAGGAGGACAAATAATGGGAAGATGTAAACTTTTTGGAGAAAATTTACACATTTAATGCAATTCCAATTCAAAATCTGAAGAGATTTTTTTTTTTTTGGAATTCAGTGAAATGATACATATATTTTATTTGCAAGAAAAAATGAGAACAACCAAAATTGTTTGGAAAAGCAGAATAAGGAAAAATGACTTAAGCTGAAAAAAATCAAAATGCTTTATAGAGCTATAATAATTTAAATTGTACAATTCTATACCTAGCCATATCAATGGGATAAAATATAAAGTCCAGAAATAGATACAAATATATGTAGTATACAATAGAGACATTACCTCAAAAAAAGGAAGGGAAGATAAGTCATTTAATAAAAAGTGTTCTAAAAATAAATGCAAAGAAGGTACCACAAAATAAACAAATGATTGATTTGCCTCTGCACATATTTTAAATATACGTCAAAAAATATCAACAAGTTAAGAGAAAAGATAAACTGGGAAAATACTTCCACAACATATTCCAAAGATATCCTTAAAATATAAAGAATTGTTAAAATTAACAAGAATAACTAGGAAGAACAAGAAGCAGCAGAAGCAGCAGTAGCAGCAATTAAAAGGTAAAAATTAATGTGGTCAATAAACACATGGAAATGTGCTCACTTTACCAGTCAAAGACAAGCTGATTAAAATATTTTATATGTAAAATGACAACTATATACATATATTTTAATCACCGGATATTTTATCAGCAAGAACCAGTTTAAAAATATGCTGGAAAATTTACTCTCAATAGCAACTAAAGCCATAAATTACCAAGTTACAATACTATAAAAATACACTCTTTGAATTTTCTAACACATACACAGATTTGATTAAATGAAGATCTATATCATGATTCTGAATGGGAATGTTGAACATTGTAAAGATGTAAATTCTACAAAATTATTGCAAGAAATGTATCTTAACATTGTGGATGCATCTTACAAGCATAAGGCCAGCAAAAGAATCCAGTAACTAAAGTTTCCACTTTTTGCAAGTTGCCATTTATATAAAGTTTAAGACCAAGCAAAACGAATCTATGGCAATTGGCGCCATGAGATTGTGACCTCTGGAGCAGAATCAATGTCCAAGATAGGGACACAGGGTAGATGCTGGGTGAGGTCACCTTCGTTGCTTCCCTTGGGTGGTGGATACCTGGGTGTGCTCAGTAAATCCAATGAGATGTCTGCTTATGATTTGGGCACTTTTCTGTATAAATGTTACATTTCAATAAAAGATTACTTTAAAAAAAGGAAAAAGCATAAACTTAGGTTCTTATGCCATACTTTATAATTATAAAACTACTAGCGAAAGGTAAGTGTTAAACATAAACATTGAGTAATAAAATATGAGAGTATGCGCTCTGTGAGAGCAAGCTCTTTTTTAAAACAGTTTGCTCACTGTTTTATTCCCAGCCCGTGGAATAAAACCTGGTTCCAACAGTGCTTAATATTTATTGAGTGGATGAATTAGAAGAAAATGCCAGTGAAAAGTTAACTGCCATTGGGTTGAGAAAGGGCATTCTAAATACAAACATAATGGGAAATAAAGCATATATTAAAACACTGGCATACTTCGCTGCCAAACATTTAAAACTTCTGTAAGTAAAATACATAAAGAGCATAAACAAAATTAAGGTCAAAAAACAAACTGGCAAAATATTTTTAACAAATATGACACTGAAAATTAATATTTTTAACAGGTTAAGCACTTAACGGTTAATAAGGAAAACACTAACATTCCTGGGGAAAATGGGTAAAAGCAAATGGACAATTTGCAAAAAAAATACAAATGGCCAACAAACACATGAAAAGATGTTTGAGATGATTAATAACCAAAGAAATGCAAATTAAAACAGCAAAATGCCAAACTTTTTGGTTTGCCTATCACATTTTTCCTTCACTTACTCAACAAATATATTTTTGAGTGGCTATTACATCAGGCATGCCTGGGGATTCCATAGAAAAAGAAATCAGCTATGCTCCCACCCCTCAGGGAGCTTACATTCTGGAGAGGAACATAATAGACAATAAACAAATTATTGGATACATATTTAGTGTGGCAGGTGGTGATAATTATTATGGGGTTGGAAGCAGGAGCATAAGTTCATGGATTGTAACAAATATACCACTCGAGTGTGGGATGTTGACAGTGGGGGAGGCTGTGAGTCTGTGGGGGCATATGGGAATTCTATACTTTCCCCTCAGTTTTGCCATAAACCTAAAACTGTTCTAAAAACAGTCTATTAAGGAAAGAAGCAAGAAAGAAAAAGGAAGAGAGCGAGAGAGAGAGAAAAGAAAGAGAAGAAAGAGAGAGGAAGGAAGGATGGAAGGAGAAAGAAAGAGAAGAAAGGAAAAAGGAAAGGAAGGAAGAAGGGAGGGAAGGAAGGAGAAAAAAAAGAAAAGATAGGAAGAAAGAAAAAAGGAAGGAAAGAGAAAGAAAGACAAAAGAGAGAAAAAGAAAGGGAAGGAGGGAGGGAAGGAAAAAGAAAAAGGAAAGAGAGAAGGAAAGAAAGAAAGGAAAGAAAAAAAGAAAGGAAACAGGCAAGCAGAGTAAGAGAGACAGGGATATGGGGCTGGCGGTTGGGAGATAGGGATGTGGGGCTGGCGGTGATGGTTGCTACCTTTTATGGAGGGTTTTTGAAGGCATCTCTCATAAGATGGCATTTGAGCAGAGACCTGAGGAAGTGAAAGATGGAGGGCTGAAGATTCCAAGTAGAGGAACAAGCAAAGACCCCAGGCAGGATCAGGTTTGATGTCTTCAAGGAATATCCAGGATGGGATGAGGCTGCAGGGGAGTGAGCAAGGTGTAGACAGGTAGAAGGTGAGGCTGGAGGAGTGGATGGATGGGGAGGAATCATCCCACAGGGCCTTGTACGCACTGCAAAAACTTTAGTGTTCTGCTCTAAGAAATTAAGTCCGTTAATTAAAAACAAATGAACAGAAACAACTTTGGCTTTTACTCTGAATGAGAATCCACTTAGGGGTTTTGAGCAGAGGTGAGACATGATCTAACTTACATTGCAAGATGGTCTCTCTGGCCGCTGTGTTGGGAACAGACTGTAGGGGCAAGCGTAGGCACTTGGAGGGCAGGGAGGGGACCACCACTGTAGTCACCCAGGCAGAGAGGTGGTGACAAAGATGGGGTGTCAATCGTGGAGGTGCTAAGAAGTGGTCAGTTCATCTGTATATACAAAGGAGAGCCAAATAGATTTATAGAGCATAGCAGAGAAGAATCAAGAGTGACTCCAAGGTTTGGGGCAGGGTAGAAACAATGGATTGTTGGGGATCATCCTACTGGAGACAAAGAATGGTTGGAGTACTGGGGAGTGAGTTAAAAAGAGAAGAGGTAGTGTGGCTGGAGAATGGGAGGCTTGACGTTGAGATTATGGAGGAGATGCAACTACTGGGAATGATAACACCAAGGGTGGAACCCTGCGAGTAGGTAGCTGTGTGGGGTGGAGTCAGTGGTGGGGTGGAGAGCAACAGCATTGGAGAAGAGGGCATGGAACTGGGAGTCCAGAGAGGGAACAAGTGAAGACTCTATGTGGGTATTGATGTCACCAAGAATTATGACATGAGTTGTGTTAGAGACAGGGAACATGAGCCATACACTGGAATCCTTAATAAATGAAGAGAGGTGTCACAGGAAGAAGTAGATGATTGAAGCCAGGAGAGATAGCTCATGTTCTGCAACAGGAGTTTCAAAGTTAGGGGCATTTAGAGAGGGTGGAGGGAGAATGGTCTGGAAGCATCGATGGGGAAGAGGAAGCATACATCCACCACTCCAGATCAAGTCATTCAAGATATGTGGAGAAAAATGAGCTACGATGTTAAAACGCTGCAGGGAACATGGTGTCATCAGGGGAGAGCCAAATTCTAATTAGAGCAAGAAGTTGACAGGAGCAACCAAGTAGGAGGTTGAGGATGTAGGGGATTTAGCTGATGACTGACTGGAAGTCTTCAAAAGTGGGGAGGAGTAGACGGTGCCTCCAGGTCGGATGACTTGTGTGGGAATGTGCCTGGGTGAGGTGAGATAACCTGGGAGTTTGTGGTGAAGGGTGAGTTGGGAGTGGTTCTGTGGGTCAATAAGGCAGACTGCAGTGATGGATTGTTCGCCAGAGGTTTGGGGTGCTGGGAAGGGGGAGTTATGAGGACCTTTCCAGAAGCACTCAGATCTCTGCCATTCCTCCTTGCTCCTGCTCATGGACGTGTGGAAGAAACACACCGAGAAACACACGGAGCACTGCCCTGCATCAACCCTGTGAGAGAGGGGTGGACGCCAGGGAGGGTCAACCTTACCTGGAGCCTACAGAGCTCTGGGGCTTCTCTTCTCCGGCTGAGGAGGCAAGGGTTAAACCAAGAAACTCGAGCAACGCTGGGAAGGGTTCAGGAAATCCAGCCCTCCCATCCACAACTTGTGGGAGTGTAACTTGGGAGTTCGTTTTTGGAAAAAAAAATTAAAATATTTAATGAGAACCATAAATTGTGCTGATCCTTTGTTTCTGTAATTTCTCTTCTAGGAAAGTGTGGTAGAGACATAATCAAAGATTCAGACAAAGATATAACTACAGAATGCACATGATAGTTTTGTTAATACACCAAAATGAAAAAAATTAAATAATGGTGGACTCGCCCAATAAATTGTGACCATCTATACTTTGGAATAACATGAAGATTGTTAAAAACTATGTTTACAAGAATGGCAATAACAGAGAAACACTTGCTATATAATTTTCACAAAAACAAGGTATAAAAATACTATATATATAATAAAATTCAAATTTTTAAGAGAAATTGAAATGTATAGAAAACATTGCAAAAGGATACACTTAATAACCTCTTTTTCAGCATGGTAGAATTGTGGGTGATTTTTGTTCCCTTTATATTTTTTAATACTTTGTACTTTTTAATGACAAATGTATATACTACCATTTAATGATAAAAATATACTTTTAAAATACTGGATAAGAATTATTCAAATAAATGCCTTATTTAAAAGTTAAATTGCAGACCAAGTGCAGTGGCTCACGCCTGTAATCCCAACACTCTGAGAGGCCAAGGCAGGAGGACCGTTTGAGGCCAGAAGTTTGAGACCACTTTGGGCAACAGAGCAAGACCCTGTCTTAGCTGGGCATGGTGGTATGAGCCTCCAGTCCTGGCTACTCAGGAGGTTGAGGCAGGGGCATTGATTGAGCCCAGGAGGTCAAGGCTGCAGTGAGCTATCATTGTGCCACTTGCACCCCAGCCTGGGCAACAGAACAAGACTGTCTCTACAAATAAATAAGTAAATAAATAAAATACAATAAAAATTAAATTGCAAATGAAAAGTTACACTCTCTCTATCTCATGCTATTGTATACTAGAAATTATAATTTTCCTCCAATTCATTACTTTGATTATTCTACAAAATCAAGACTAAACTGGAATTCAAATCAGAAAGGCTAAGAAGCAAAGAATAACAATGGTGAACTTCAAGATAAATATCCCACATTATTTTCAAGGCAGAGGCCAGTGTTCCCTTCTGCATCTGTTTTGGGAAGAGTGCCCAAAGCCTTCAGAGGAGGCAACCTTTTGTGCTGTGTCCCCTACTCCCCTCCATTCTTACCCTGAATAGCATTCTTTCCAAAAAAGAGTAAAGAATACTCAAGGAAAACTATTAAAATGCTTGGCAAAACTACACAGACAGACACAGAGGCCAATTAAGTATAAATATTTCATACCAGAACTGTCTTTTTGACCCAGCCACTAATATCTACCCAGCCACAGATCTAAATGTTTGGATGAAAACGACAGAGCAGAGGAGGGCTGGTCAGCCAGCTGCAGAGGGGCGCCCCTTCGGAGCGTTCGCGTCTGCCTGAAGAATATGTGTAGTACGTTTTCCTAGAAGCACGGAGGGGCATGCGGGTTTGACCATCTTCCTAAACCTGGAGAAGGGTCACTGTTTTCCTTCAGGGATTATTCTGTCTTACCACTTTTGTTTTTTGTTTTTTGGTTTCCCTTGATCTAAAACAAAAGGGTCTACTTTCTTCTTTGGATTTTGAAGCTGTGGGTGCCTTTCTTCTCAGTTAATTTTTTTTTTGTTTTCATCTTTTAAGACTTAGCTAGTTTAGGTTTTGAAAATGAACACACGGACAGCCATTGTGAGAAGATAGCCTGGCCTTTTGGAGGACAAATGCTGTGGGGTGGCGTAACCTTGAGGCTCAAGTCCTGGCACTGGCATTCAGTGTGTGAGTCATGCTGTATTGCTTCACCTCCTGGGCTTCAGTCTCTCCATCTGTGAATGTAGAATGACAATACCTGCTGTGCTGTAAGGTCACTGTGAAGATTAAATGAGATAATGCTTTGTAACCTGTTGGCCTCTGTGCAGTTTAAGATGATGTTTTTCATTACTTGGCTAAGTGCTGTACACCCACTGCTCTGTAGGCAAAATTCAAACAAAAAGCTTTGTAATGCTCCCACCCATTGAAAACATTACTATGTTAGCCTCTATATACACAAATTATTATAACAACACATGGAAGGTAGGAAACACACTTTGAATTATGTTGTTTCTAAGAGTGAGGATAAGGATTACTTTCATTCATTTATACTTTTTGGGCACCAATAATATGTATTTGTAAGATGATATTTGATAAAGAGATGGCTACTTTATAGACTGCATCTTGTATATTAAGAAACAATTAAATCTATTTTAAAAGCACAGCTAAAAACCTCCATTTCCCAAAATAGTGTGGATTAGATTACCTAAAATATTTCCTACTACAAAACATCTAGAAATGTTAAAAACCTGTAATATTCTTTTAAATTCATTATTTGAATTCCAAGAAAGTAAGAAATATCCCTAGGGTAAAAAATGAAGATGGATCTGAACACCAAAATGTAAGCACAAGCCAATGTTGCAACAGCCTGGGTGGGGAAAGGGGAGTGAGAAAGTATGAAGTTGCCAATCTTATTAGTCAAGAGGAGCTGCCTCTCTCAATCTCTCTCTATCTCTCTTTTTTAAAAATTAAATTAAAAAATTTCAAGCACTCACATAGAATACTATATGACACCTCCAAATACCTGTCACCTAGATTCATTACCAAAATCTTGCAACATTTTATCTTTTTTGTTTGTATTTTTATCTTTGCTGAAGTTTTTACATTGAATCCTAGACATCATGCTATTTCACTCCACATATTCTTATATGCATATCTATTTATACAGCACAGGAAAAGAGGTATGAGTATAAAATCAAAGAATTCAAACAGAGGCCATATAATGTTAAACTTGAATTGGAAATATTAGCATGAACTCTCTCTTAAGAGAGAGTTTTATCTCTTAAGAGAAAAGGCCTGGCAAAAATGAAAACTCAGTAGCAAAAGGTCTTTGATGACTTCCTTTTTTCTGACACTGAAAGATGCCCCAGGATCATCTTGGACATTTCTTGTCCCAAATATGTAATTATTCATTTTTCCAAGGAGACCTGGTCTTCTTAGTAAGAAATGACACTTAATGACCAACCCAGGACTGACAGATCCTAGAATAAGCAAACAAGGACCTTGAAGCAATTTTCATAACTGTATTTGGTATGTTCAAAAAGTTAAGAAAGACATGGAACATATTTTTCTAAAATTAGACTTCTAGAGATGAAAACTACAATGTGTGAGATGAAAAATACACTGAATGGGATGAGGGGATTAACAGTAGATTTGACATTTTTTAAAAGATTAATGAACTTGAAGACATAAGCAATAAAAAAATCCAAAATAAAAAATATAGAAAAAATAATTTTAAAACATGAAAAAAGCATCAGTAAGCTGTGGCACAACTTCAAGTTTTAATATAATAGGGGATCCTAAAGAAGGGGGGAAATAGAAAAATATCTGATGAATAATGGTCAAAAATTTTCCCCTGATTTGATGAAAACTGTAAAACTACAATCCAAAAAGTTCAATGAATCTCGAGCACAAAAATTATGAAGAAAACTATACCAAGATACATCATAATAAAAATACTCAAAGCCAGTGATAGGAGAAAATTTTCAAAGCAGTACATTTATCTATGAGGAATACATGTAAAGGTGATAGCAGACTTCTCATAGGAAACAATGCAAGTGAAAAGACAATGGTGCAACATCTAAAAAAAGCACTGGGCACTAAGTGAAAGAAAAACTCTGTAAACCTACTATTCTATACCTAGTAAAATATCTTTCAAAAATAAGGTAAAAATAAAAACTACTTTCAAACATATGAAAGCTGAAAGAATTAATCGCCAGCAGACATGCACTATTAAACATTTAAGGAAGAAATATCAATTTTACAAAACTCTTAGAAAATTCAAGAGGAAGAAATGTTTTTCAACTTATCTTTTCGTTTTTTTTTGAGACAGTGTCACTCTGTCATCCAGGCTGGAGTCCAGCAGCATGATCTCGGCTCACTGCAACCTCTGCCTCCCAGGTTTGAATGATTCTCCTGCCTCAGACTCCCCAGTAGCTGGGATTACAGGCATGTGCCACCACACCCGGCTAATTTTTGCATTTTTATTAGAGACAGGGTTTCACCATGTTGGCCAGGCTGGTCTCAAACTCCTGACCTCAAGTGATCTGCCCACGTCGACCTCCCAAAGTGCTGGAATTACAAGTGTGAGCCAATGTGCCCGGTCTTCTTGTTTTTCAACTTCTTATGAGACAAGCATTACTGATACCAAAACCAGGAAAAGATGAAAAAGAAAATCTACATATTAATATCCCTCATGAGCAAAGGTGCAAAATTTCTAAGCAAATTTTAGCAAATCAAATCTAACAATATGTAAAAAAGATAATATGTGAGTTTCATATGGAGTTTATTCCAGGAAAGGAGGGTTGGTTTCATATTGGAAAATTAATGTCATTTGTCATATTAATTAAAAATGAAAACCATATTATCATCTTGATATAAACAGGAAAAAATACGATAAAATCAAACGTCTATTCCTGATTATTCCAACATCTCAACAAAGTATAAACAGAGGAAAATGTTCCCGATCCGACAAAAATCACCTAAGAAAAATCTACAACTAACATCATACTTAACAGGAACAAGTTGGGAATGTTTGTTCTACCACTTCTATTAAACATTTTACTAGAAATCCTTGCCAGTGCAGCCAGGGGAGAAAAAGAAATAAAAGGAATCCAGATTTGAAGGAAAGAAGTAAAACCGTCTTTATTCTTCATGACATGATTGTCTATGTGGAAAATAGGGTGGATTCTACCAAAAGGCTACTGCAATGATATAAGATCGATATACAATAATCAATTGTACTTCCATACACTATCAACAAACAGAAATTTAAATTTCAAAAAATACCACTTACAGTTGCATCAACAATATGAAGTCCTTGTCTGACAAAAGATGTGCAAGCTCTAAACACTGAAAACTATAGAACATTGTGAGAGAATTTTTTAAAGACCTGAATAATGGAGAGATGTACTACGCTCATGGGTCAGAGGATTCAAAATTGCGATGTCAATGTCCCTCAAATTGATCTACAGATTCAATATCCTTCCAATCAAAACCCGAGGGGGTTCTTCTGTGGAAATTGACAAGTTGATTCTAGGCTCTATATGGAAATGCAAAGAACCTATAGCCAAAACAACTTTGAGTGAGAAGAACAAAATGGTAAGACTAATGCTACCTAGTTTCAAGACTTATTATAAAGCTACAATAATCAACCCAGTGTATTTGTGACATAAAGATAGATTAACAGCCCTGAAATAGACACACACATACTTAGACTACTGATTGTCAACTAAGGTTGATCCACTTTAAGTTAATTTTTCATATATTTTAAAAATTGCAAACATTTTTTGCAAGGCAATTTGGTAGTGAAAGGATAGTGTTTTCAACAAATGGTGCTGGAACAATTGGATATACATATGCAAATAAAAGGAGCTTTGATTCCTATTTTATGCTATATAAAAAATTAAAGTGGATCATATACCTAAATGTAAAACCTAAAACTATAAATATTCTATAAGAAAATATAGGAAAAGAAATCTCTGTAACTTTGGTTTAGGCAAAGATTTCTTAGATACAGCACCAAAAACACAATTTATGAAAGAAAAATAAATTGATAAACTGAACTTCATCAAAATTAGAAATTCTCTGCTCTTCATAAGAGACTGTTAAGGAAGTAAAAAGGTAAGCCTCAGATTGGAAGAAAATATTTGCAAAGCATATACTGGATAAAGAACTCTCAAAACTCAATAATTTTTAAAAACCCACACAATGTAAAAATAGACAAAAGATTGGGACACTTTTCCAAAGAAGACATACAGATGGGAAATAAGCACATGAAAAAATGTCTAGTAACATTGGTTATTAGGGAAATGCAAATTACAATGGCCGTCCTTTATCTAGGGGGGAATATGTTCTGAGACCTCCAATGGATGCCTGAAACAGCAGATAGTACCAAACCCTATGTATACTGTGATTTCCCTATACATACACACCTATGATAAAGTTTAATTTATAAATTAGGCACAGTAAGAGATTACCAACAACTAATAATAAAATATTATATAATAAAATATTATTATAATAAATATAATTATAACAATATACTATAATAAAAGTTAGGTGAACGTGGTCTTTCTTTCTTTCTCAAAATATCTTTTTGTACTGTACTCACCTATTTTTTGGCCCATGGTTGACTGTGGGTAACTGAAACTGCAGAAAGTGAATCAGGATGCTGGGCGAGGTGGCTCATGCCTGTAGTCCCAGCACTTTGGGAGGCCAAGGCGGGCGGATCACCTAAGGTTAGGAGTTCAAGACCAGCCTGCCTAACAGCCTGTCTATTAAAATACAAAAATTGGCAGGGTGTGGTGGTACCTGTCTGTAAGCCCAGCTACTTAAGAGGCTGAGGCAGAAGAATTGCTTGAACCCAGGAGGACAGGTTGCGGTGAGCCGGGATCACGCCATTGCACTCCAGACTGGGCGACAAGAACGAGACTCCATCTCAAAATAATCAAACGAACAACAAAAAAGTGAAACAGCAGAGAAAGGGAGACTATTGTAAAACCACGATTAAGTACATGTACACAGTGTCACAGTTCTTTTTGTGCTGCCATAACAAAATACAGAAGACTGGGTAATTTATCAAAGAACAGAAATGTATTTCTCATAGTTTCTGGAGGCTGCAAGGTCCAAGATCAAGATGCTGGCAGGTTCCTTTGTCTATTGAGGACTGCCCTCTGCGTCCCAGATGGCGCCCAGTTGTGGCATCCTCTGGAGGGGAGGAACACTGTGTCCTCACATGGTGAAAGGTGAAAGGGCAAGGGATCCAAAAGCTGCACGAAATCTCTTAATCCCATTCATGAGTGAGGAGCCCTCAGGACCTAATCACCTCTTAAATGTCCTATCTCTTGATACTATCACATTGGCCATTAAATGTCAACACCTGAATTTTGGAGGGGACACATTCAAACCATAATATACTCCTATTAAAATGGATAAAATTATAAGGTCTGACCATACTAAATATTGGAGAGTATGGGGAAGAATTGAAATTCTCATGCTCAGGAGAAATGTGCAACAGCACTTCTGTGGAAAACACATTTGCAGCTTTTTTGAAAAGTTAAGTATATACCCTACTATCTGATGTAGCCTTTCCACAGTAGGTATTTATCCAATAGAAATAAAATCTATGTCTGCACAAAGATTTATATAAAAATGTTCTTAGCAGCTTTATTTGTAGTAACCCCAAACTGGAAACGACCCAAATGTTCATCAATGGCTAAACAATTGTGACATAGTCATACAATAGCATACCACTTGACAATTAAAAGTATTGATACAGACAACATGTTGAATCTCAAAATAAGTATGCTGAGTAAAAGCAGTCAGACACAGAGTACATACTAAATAATGTCATTTGTATAAATTTCTTGAAAATTCCAACATAAAGTAAATCAGAGGTTGCCTGGGGATATAGTATGGAGGAGGAGCAGGAGGTTACAAAAGGCACAAGGGCATTTTAGATTACAATAGATATGCTTGCTACATCGATTATGCTTTTGTGACTGTATAGTATGACCAAACTTTACAAAGTGTGCCATTTAAACATATGCAGTTTATTGAATATGAGCTGTTTAAGAGATCCTAAAGAGAGAGAGAAAAGAGAATAATGATGGCAATTAATTCAACCTCATCAAATATATAAAAATTTATGGGCCGGGCGCGGTGGCTCATGCCTGTAATCCCAGCACTTTGGGAGGCTGAGGCGGGCAGGTCATGAGGTCAAGAGATCGAGACCATCCTGGCCAATATGGTGAAACCCCGTCTCTACTAAAAATACAAAAATTAGCTGGGTGTGGTGGCACGCACCTGTAGTCCCAGCTACTTGGGAGGCTGAGGCAGGAGAATTGCTTGAACCCAGGAGGCGGAGGTTGCAGTGAGCAGAGATCACACCACTGCACTCTAGCCTGGTGATGGAGCAAGACTCTGTCTCAAAAAAAAAAGTATATAATGATGAGAAAAACATATTGGTCTCCACTAGAAATAATTATTGGTAACTTTTATCACTATTCTGAAAATTGATAAGGAAGAAGGAATGTCAAGTCTTGATAGTGATTTTGTTTGTTTTGTAAGTTACATTTTGAAGAATCCCAGCTAATGTATATAGAAGGAACCATAGAATTAGAAAATCATTTATCAAACCTTGATAAATCCAGGCAGTGATTATCCAAAGATACTGAAACCACTAGGTAAAAAGTAGATGGTGACTTCTTTTGTAATGATGGAATAAGGTCAGACACCACCTGGACCCCCTGACCAATCTCAGAATTACTAAAAGTGAGACAACCACGCACGATGCGCCTCCCTCCTAAATGTGGTGCAGTAGGAAGTAGACAGAATGACCTATGAAGTATTCTTTCAAAAAAATTGAACCTAAATCTGTATTTCATCATTTGATTTAGGGACATAGAGGAATCAGTTAAGCAACTAAATCTTAGGACACTCGTCTTAACTCACAAGACACTGATGCTACTATATTAATTTATATTGCTTAGACCTGCTCAGATGTTTTTAAATAAGTGGAATATTCATGTATTTTCTTTTGGGGAAACCTTCTTTGTGCCTTTTCTGGCAACTGGGTATCTATAAAAGTCTCAGGCTTCAGAATGTTACTCAGTGAGTATTAAACCAGGGAACAGAGAGCGGGTGTTCGTGAGAGTATTTGACCTTGGATGCAACAGAGGTTTGTGAATTAATTTTACTTCACTCCAGGGAACTCCATTTGAACCTTGGACTATCCAGAAGAGCTGTGCCCTTAAATTATGTTTCGCATTTGTATATACCCTTAAAATATGTATATGTCTATGTATTCTTAACTTACATAAATGTTAGATATTTATTTAGTATATATATTTTTATTGACAACAAGTAAAACAATTTATTGAAGGCCTACTCTGTATCAAGCACTTTTGTAGCTACTAGAGACATGATCATCTTGTGCATGTGTTTTGAATTTATATAAATGACACTCTACTATATATCTCAATCCATGTCTTACTGTCATCAGCCAACAGTATCTTATTCAGATCTCTCCATGCTGAGTGTACATCTGTTTTATTATTTTGACAACTGCATACTATTCATCAAACGCTCATATCAACCCTCCTTGTGGTAGAAACTTATATTGCCTCCAACTCATCACTACCACCAATAATACTGCAATAAACATATCCTTGGGCCTAGTCTGTTATAATCAGAGTTTGTCCAAGTTATATGCCCAGGTGTGGGATTGCTAAATACTGCCAGATTGCTCTCTAGAGTGTCTACACTCATTTAGACTTCTAGAAACATTTCATGGAAGGCTATTTCCTCAATCCTCAACAACAATTGACATTATTCAATTTAGTATTTTTCCTCCAATTTGACAGACACTAGATGCTGTCTCACGGTTGTCTTAGTTGCTATTTCTTTGGTGATAAGTATTACCTAATATTTGGATTGCATCTTCATAGCCACTGCCCACTTTTTTGTTCCATCACCTATATTTTTTTATTTTTTTATTTTTTTATTTTTTGAGACAGAGTCTCACTCTGTCACCCAGGCTGAAGTGCAGTGGCGTGATCTCAGCTCACTGCAGCCTCCATCTCTCAAGTTCAAGCGATTCTCCTGCCTCAGCCTCCCACGTAGCTGGGGTTACAGGCACCCACCACGCCCGGCTAATTTTTGTATTTTTAGTAGAGACGGGGTCTCACCATGTTGGCCAGGCTGGTCTCAAACTCCTGACCTCAAATGATCCACCTGCCTCAGTCTCCCCAAGTGCTGGGATTACAGATGTGAGCCACCATGCCCGGCTTATTTTTTTCTTTTAAATATATCAGGTCTCCCCCAAGTTAATACAATCAATGCAAGTCCAGGTCGAAGCCCAGCAAGAGTCTGCTTTGTGTGTTGGAGATGTTCCATGCATCGCAGTTCCCCACCTCAGAGGGGAAGCTCCTGGAGCTCAGGGCTGCTATTGCTCTTGAAGCTCCCACAGCACTCTCCCCAGAGCCTCACTTAGAGCAGGCCTCAGTGAATGCTTATTGATGGGATCTGTGTGAGTCAAGAGGTGGCAGGAAGAGGATGCTGCTGGTAAGCTGGTCCCTTTGAAAATGCAGAATCCAGGCACGGTGGCAGAGCTGGATGGCCAAGAGTAGGGACCTGTAACACCTGAGGCATTGTTGATGGGAACACTTTAGAAAATGTTCTTTCCTGAGGGACCAGGACAAATGCCCTTTGAAATCCTATTTCTAAAAATAAAAATGAAAGGAACAGAAACAACAACAACAAAAAAACTATACATTTTTTAGCTAGAAATATTCCACCTAAGAGCTTCTTTTTTCCATAGTTCTGAGAGCTCATGCCAAGTGCAGTCCTGAAGCTTCCATGAACTGTAGCCAGTGACTGCCTTAGACAATCTTACATTGAGTCCTGTTCTAGATGCCAAGAATAATAATATCATTCCCTGGAAACAGCAGGTCGCATGGAGAGTATTGGGAAGAAGCTGTCCTTGCTCAGCACCTGTCACCCAGATTGCGTGCTAACTTCTCTGGAGCTCCATCTTTATTCTACATGTTGATTAGATGCACTCAGCATAATAAATTGCAGAAGGCTTCATAGTTTCTGTAGCTAAGTACTGTTCAGAGACAGTGACTCTGTCAGTGCTGAATGAAGATACTGGATCTTGCTTAGCTACCATGCCATGCTGAATGTCTTGGACCTGGTTCCTTTTAGCAGAAGGCTGATTAAACCCACATAGCGCTGAGATCGTAGGAATGACTGTAAATGGCATTTATCTGCTTGAGGGTGTGTCTTGTTTTCTCAGATAGACTGCAAGCTGCCTGAGGACATAAATCACAGATTATTCCTCCATTTTTCTAGAAGAGAGCTATGCTCATAATTCAGCACTTAATAATTATTCGTTACAATTACTAATGAGTGCATTAATTAGAATGAATAATCAAGGCTTGATATTCAATGATCCCAGAATACATCCGTATGCCTGCTAGGTCAAGCGCCTGTATATAATACCAGAGTTTAGGTATATAATGTATGTAATACCTACCTAAACTCTGGTTTAGGTATTATAAACTCATTGAACATCAAGCCTTGATTATTCATTCTAATTAATTCACTCACTAACAATTGTATATTAGTAATTATATACATTATACTGATGTATTTTGGGATGACTGAACCAATAAGGAGCAATAAGGTTTTGTTGATATAAAGAGAAAGGCAAGTGGAGGAAGAGAAAAGGAGTTAAAACTGCAAAGGCATGAATGACCCCAAATTAGTATGGACTGGTTGGGTGCACATCCTGCTGGGTTACTCAGGACACTTGGTTGTCCTCAGTATTGAAGGATTTGGTCAATGTTTCTGCCAAGCCCAATTTCTCTTTCTAGCTTAACTTGCTCTAGGTACAGCCCTGGATAATCAGGCCCTGAAGGCTAGGGTTTATTAGTCTGGGGATGGATAAGAGATCCAACCAGCTGGCCAGGCACGGTGGCTCACGCCTGTAATCCCAGCAGTTTGGGAGGCCAAGGCAGGCAGATCATGAGGTCAAGAGATGGAGACCATCCTGGCCACATGGTGAAACCCCATTTGTACTAAAAATACAAAAATTAGCTGGGTGTGGTGGCATGCGCCTGTAGTCCCAGCTATTTGGGAGGCTGAGACAGAAGAATCACTTGAACCTGGGAGGCAGAGGTTGCAGTGAGCCGAGATCACGCCACTGCACTCCAACCTGATGACAGAGTGAGACTCTATCTCAAAAAAAAAAAAAAAAAGAGGTCCAACCAGCCAATTTATCAACTAGCTAGCAATCACAGTCCTCTCCTGGGTTTTGAGTGAAGAGACACAGGAGAGGGAATAAGCAGCCCTGAGGATAAGAGCTGAGTCACATGAAGTAGCACACTAGTAGAAAGACTTGTGAACTCTTGTGGCTTTAACTCCTGTCTCCCCTCACTCCTGATGTTCAGCTTTTCTTGAGTTTCTGCAAAACCACTTTAAATCTTAAAAATGCATACCTTTACATGTTTCCCTTATTCTTTTAAAAATTCCAGGCTATTTTGAACAAGCTTCTGATCTTTGCCACCAAATAAGCTCTATGTCTAAAGCACTCCTCTCAATGACAATTTCATAGCTTGGGCTTTGATGGGTAACCTGCAGCCCCACTGGCCACTCCAGCAGATGGTGACCCTGTGGGTGGTAGAGAGGCTTGAAGGATCTAGTGCATCTCAGCTGAAAGTGGCTTGTCTCAAACAGACGTGAGAAGGCCCAGCGTTGAAGGGATTCAGGATCAGGGCAACCTGCTGTCCTCCAGTGGTGCAGCCGCTTGGCCTCTGCTGATTTCACTGACCCAAGTGATCATACACAGTGGCCTCTGCCCCTGTGATAGCAATCAATCCAGCCAACCAGATGCACCTGCAGCAGGGCCATAGAATTCCAAACTAGAATAGACTTCAGAACTCCCTTAGTTCACGGATCAGCTCTACAGCTTCTATTACAAATGATCATCCCATCCCTTCTCAAATGTGACAGGGCAGCCAATATCAAGATACCCTCACAGAAAATATGTGGCCCCTAATTTTAATCCAAAGTCTTCCTCCCTCTAAATTCTACCCTTTGATGCTTGTTCTGGACCCTTCAGATATACACAAACATAAAACTCTTTAAAGAATTTAGTCAGTCTACACATTTGGACAAAAGACTCACATCTCCTTTAAAGCTTCCTCTTTCCAGGTGAAATATGCCTAGACCCTCCAGTCATTCCTTCTGCAGCATAATTTTGAATCTCTTCATCATCACAGTCACTTTTTATCAGGCTGGGCTCTGAGTTGACTCTGGGTTTTTCTTCAAACGTGTCAGCCATGTGCCCTCAGATAGCATCTGATCAGGGGGGAGTAGAGCAGGCCTCTCACCTCCTTTTCCCCTATGACTGCATTCGCCTCTGGGGCAATTCCTCTCTTTTAACTGCAGTTGTGTTTGAGCCCATCTTTCCAGTCAGTGGCAGAAGGCTGGCCTGGAGTGACAGCCAGGTTCTGACCTGCCTGTGCCATCCCGGGGCACCAGAGAGGCCAGTAGTGCCTTAGCCACCCTTAGAGAGAGTCAGCCCTTGTCAGCTCCACAAAAGATAGTCCCACTCTTACCACAGGCATGGGCGGGAGCCGGGCCCTGATCTTAGCTGGACCAAGGAGACACCTGCCCTGGTCAGTTAGCTGTGAGGGGCTTCACTGGAAGGCCATTGAGACATGGAAGCTGACCTTGCCTTTCGGGATGGTCATGACAGAGCAGTGAAGCCTCTTGTTAGTCCGTTCTCACACTGCTCTAAAGAAATACCCGAGACTGGGTAATTTATAAAGGAAAGAGGTTTCATTGACTCACAGTTCAGTATGGCTGGGAACGCCTCAGGAAACTGACAATCATGGCAGAAGGTGAAGAGGAAGCAGACACCTTCTTCACAGGGCAGCAGGACAGAGTGAATTGCGAAAGGGGAAGAGCCCTTTATAAAACCAGCAGATCTCGTGAGAACTCACTATCACGAGAACAGCACACTGCCCCCACGATCCAATCACCTCCCACCAGTTTCCGCCCTTGACACGTGGGGATTGTGGGATTACAATTCGAGATGAGATTTGGGTGGGGAAACAGAGCCAAACCATATCACCTCATATCTACTGCAGATATGAAGAAGGCTCCCGGAAGCAAAGAAAAGAATCTGCAAGGCCCCACAGAGATAGAAACAGAGAAATTAACCAGCGACTTTTCACTTCCCAGAAGTCCCCACTAACCCTCTTTCAACTGGTTTCCATGAGGTTTCTCTGAAATAAATCCCCTTATAAATTTGAGACTCTTTGTATGAATGTTGGTTCTGAACAAATAGTCCCTTGACTAAGCCCCTAAGCAAATCTGTGAACCTTAGTTTTCCTTCTGGACACATTGAATTGAAGTACGGTGGGCTCCTCCCACTCTGCGATTCTATGTCACATCATCCCATTCTACACATCTGTACTTGGGAGGGCTTTAAGAATAAAAGCCTAAGGGTACAACTTTATACTGAGCCTCTGGTAAATTTCATCTTGTGATTTGGTTAATCTTCCAAAACATCTCACATTTTGGAATATGTTTGGGGCTTTGATTAGCAAACAGTAAATGAAAGAACAATTGAGAGTAGTAGCTTCACACATCTTCTCAGAAACCGATCAAAGGGTTGTCTCTCACATCAGATGAATTGTCCAGGAATTCTTTTTATAGATGGCTTAGCAATTCATTCATTCCTCAGTTTCACCAGAGGTTAGCTATAGACTGAGGGGGTGCTTTTCTAACTTCAGCAGAAATATATATGAGTGGTAGGTACAAAGGTTTTGGTTGGTTACCTGAGAACCAGACACCCACATCTTGAAGGACCATGGAAGTGGACTCTGGTATGAACCCATTATGAAAGATCAGGTACACCACACAAAGAACTGGTGAAACTCAGATTAGTCAATTTGCCATTTGTTAGCAACACAGGCATAAAGAGTTGGTGGGAAAGGATGTAGGAATTTTGGCTAAAAGAAGCTTTTGGCTTATCTTCAGATTCCAATTATGCAAGGCTATCCCCGTTCCTCATTACCACAGATAAATTAAACATCAGCTTAGAGTTCAACTTGGCAACTTGGAGAAAACAAAGAATATATCTTTGAGGCAAAATGTGGGCTGTATCTATTTGTAGTTCATATGTGCTCCAAAAAGACAGGCAAGCAGAAAGCAAGACTGCCTCTCCCAACTACAGCATTAAATAGCAAAGGCAATGGGAGTGTGGGGTATTTCTTGGACACACCACGCTCTGTGGGAAACAGACACTTCTGAAGATACTGTTCAGAGAGGCTTAAGGAAAAGACAGAAAGCGGAAAAAGAAGGAGGAGGCACATGCATTCAGGTCACCTGCAGTTACCATCCACAGACAGCTTTTTGCAGTTGGTTCATCCTGGGTAACTGTCATCTCATGTGAATGAACTATTGACGTCCACGTCTTTGTGTGTGGTCTTTGACATTAGCCAGAACGACTCCAAATCCCATGTCTGGAATATAGACACCCCTCAGCCCGTTAAGCCCCGCACTCCGCCACGCCATTCTATTAGCTTTCATTTGACTTCATTTTCTTCCCTTCCCAGTCACTCTATTCTTTTGCTTCAACTGCTCAGCAAGTCCCATCCCTGGGTGAATCCATCAGTCGGCCTCAGTTTCTTCATTCAGAAAATGGGTATAAGTAGAGCTACCCCATGGGGTTGGCATGCTGCTGAAATGAGATATGCATGTTAAGGGCATGGCTCTGGGCCTGCAAGCGGCACCCACTCAGTAAATGGCAGTTCTCTACACCCTATTATCTCTCCCTCTCTACCGTATCTTCCCTCTACTTACAAACAGGTTCTTTCTCCTACTTTTGAAAAATACTTTAAAGCTCCAAAACATCCCTGCTTCTCTTCAACACCAAACACCGTGAAAGACTCGTGTGCTCACTGCCTCCTCTTCCTCAGTGTCCACATTCCCACCACCACTGTAGTCTAATTTCAGCCGCATCATTCCCCTTCTCCGCCCTCATCCTGCCTTGCCTCCTGACTCTAGTCTCTCAAATGCAAACCCTCGGTGTGATCCCCTATGCTTTCCTTATTTTCTCTCCCTATATCCAGTAGGTCACTAGATTTGGTCAATCCTGTCCCAGAAACATCACCTGGCTTTGCATTTCCACCATCTTAAAGTCAGTTCCCGCCTTCCACACCGTCTCGGATCAGGACCATCATGACTTGTCTCCCTGCTCGGTCTTGGCCTCTCAGATCCATCTTCACACCCAACTCTGCTTAAAACTCTCAGGGGTTCTTCATCATCTCCAGGACAATGTCTGAACCCCTAAGCATGGCACATGGGGTCCCGCCTGTGGCCTCACACTTTCTCTGCTGGGCTGCTGGGGTCTATGCACACATGAGTGTGACACATGACTTTCACACCAGGCCCCGCTCCCCTGCCACCCTCCCTCTAGCTAGACCTCCCTTGCACTTTCACTTTGGATTACACTCCCTGTCCTCCCATAAGACCCAAATCAAGTATCACTGCCTTGGTAAAGGCTTTCCCAACCTCCTGCTCAGGGGCCCGCAGCACTTTGCTGACACTGTAACTTACCTTCGGGAATGTAGCCTACCCCACTGTAGTAGGCTGCAGATGGGGATCTTAACCAGGGTGACAGCCTGAGCACTTGGCATGGAGACAGGCTCATAACAGGTGACCAAATACCACATGCTGTGCAATTAATAAAATGAAGGAAGAGGCTGGATACAGTGGCTCAAGCCTGTAATCCCAGCACTCTTGGAGGCTGAGGTGGGTGAATCACTTGAGGCCAGGAGTTCAAGACCAGCCTGTCTAAAATGGTGAAACCCTGTCGTTACTAAAAATATTTTAAAAATTAGCCAGGTGTGGTGGTGCATGCCTGTGATCCCAGCTACTTGGAAGGCTGAGACAGAAAAATTGCTTGAACCCAGGAGGCAGAGGTTGCAGTGAGCCAGGATCGCTCCTCTACATTCCAGCCTAGGTGACAGAGTGAGTGAGACTCTGTCTCAAAAAAAAGAAAAAAGAAAGAAAGAAACGAAGGAAGAAATGGGCCGGGCATGGTGGCTCACTCCTGTAATCCTAGCACTTTGGGAGGCTGAGGCAGGCAGATTGCCTGGGCTCAGGAGTTTGAGACCAGCCTGGTCAACATGGTGAAACCCCGTCTCTACTAAAATAAAAAAAAAAAAAATTAGCCGGTCATGGTGGCATGCACCTGTAGTCCCAGCCACTTGGGAGGCTGAGGCAGGAGAATTGCTTGAACCCGGGAAGCGGAGGTTGCAGTGAGCCAAGATCGTGCCAGTGCACTGCACTCCAGCCTGGGTGACAGAGCGAGACTCCATCTCAAAAAAAAAAAAAAAAAAGAAGGAAGAAATGCTTTGAGAACCTCTGAACCCAGAGGAGGCCCTATGCCTGCCCCCACACTGATACTTTTGTATAGACATGAGGGCTAGAGAAAGTCCAGAGGCTGCAAACAAGGTCTAAGTTTGGTTTAGCTAGTGCTTCTCAGCTCACTGAATTGACAGGCTTCATGGAGAGGAAGACTTTGCCCTGCATAGAGGTGAGCCACCAGTGTGCACTTATTGCCATGTCTGTTTAGGGCAGGGCCTTACAGAGATAAGAATGTCAAAATAAGCCTTGAGAGTCTAGCTAAGCAAGAACTAGGACAGGTTGGAAGAGGGAGGCACAGGACAGAGAAATAGCCCATTCAGCTTTGCAGACACTCCCCTGGTGGGCTGAGCCCTGTGGCCCTAGTGGGTGGAGGTTTCCCAAGACAAATTCCACTCAGGGACTGTGGAAATCCAGAGGCCTGACCTGAAGGCAAGCTGGCAAAGCAGTGCATCACCAAACAGCAGACGTTGTGGTTTACAGCAAAGACCAAAGGGAAGCTTAGGATTTGGAGACCTTCATGGCAAGAGTAATGAAAATAAAATCTGCTCTGCTCAGAGCAGTTCGGAAAGAAACAGGCCCAGCCACATGGAACCAGAACAGATGGGCTGTACGGGAGGGATGTTCATCAGCACTGCTGTGGGGGAGGGAACATGCACAGGCTTGCATGTCCCCGTCAGGGATTCTAGGTGACAGTATCAACTTGTGACAGCTGACACGGAGGTGGCATCAGCAGAGGTTAATGGATGACTCAGAGGCATTATTTATTACTGTTATTTTTGTCCTCCCTCACAGTGGTTTATAGAAAGCGCTTTGTCAAGATTTCCAGACCCAGCCATGTACAAATGACATAAGGCAGATTCTCAGGGGAGCCCCTCTCTGACTCAGGGCTGTGAGCTAGCAGGCAGCAGGGAAGCACAAAGCGTTGACTGAGCAGCACCAAATCAAAATGGCAAATGATACTCTGGCCCCCACCACAGCAAGCAGGCAGCCTAAAGCCCAAGGGACTGGAGAGGATGGGTCAGGATGGGTCCCGTACCCATCTGCCACAAAGGAGCAAGCATTCTTCAAGGTGACCAAACCTGGATTTGTTTAAAAATATCAGCAAGTCAGGTGCCCTATTAATGGCAGTGCATATAAATTACACTTGGAAACATTTGCCAAAGGACTGATCAATCCCATGATTTATTCAGGGTAATCTATATCAGCAAAGATGGTAGAAGTTCCAGGCCATTGCACAGAAAGTTTAACATGTGTGGTAGAACTAGGATCTTTCTCTTACTAAAATGAACACTCTAACGAGAGTGATACTGCAGCAGTTTTTTCTTTGGATCTATCTATTTACCTACCTATCTATTTATTTATCATCTGTCTATTGCTGGAGACAGGGTTGGATTAGGCAAGAAGAAAAGGCATTTGCCTGGCTGTGCATCAATAGATAATAACAGAAGCTTTCTAGAACCTCAAAATCTTTCCCTTTATTCATGTATTTGCATGTTCTGTTGTTTCTTTCTTTCTGCTTTTGTGTGTGTGTGTGTGTGTGTGTGTGTGTGTGTGAGACAGAATCTCCCTCTGTCACCCAGGCTAGAGTACAGTGGTGCGATCTTGGCTCACTGCAACCTCCGCCTTCCAGGTTCAAGCAATTCTCCTGCCTCAGCCTCCTGAATAGCTGAAATTACAGGCACCTGCCACCATGCTCAGCTAATTTCAATATTTTTTAGTAGAGACGGGGGTTTGCCATGTTGGTCAGGCTGGTCTTGAACTCCCGACCTCAGGTGATCCACCTACCTCAGCCTCCCAACGTGCTGGGATTACAGGTGTGACCTACCACGTCTGGCCTCTTTCTGCTTACTTTTGAGGCACAGGTCCTTCTGTTGGATTTAGAAACCCAAAGGGGTGAGTGATCACATTATAACTTGGATTTCTAGTTCCCTGAGTCTGAACTTGCCTACTAATATACTATCATATGCCCAAATTATTTTTGTGCAAAGTTCATCAAGCTTCTCCAGGAACCAAGGGAACCAGAAGATGGGTTTTGTTATCGCTTACAAGCTGACCATGGAGAAGGTCACTGAGCCACTGGGGAGTTGCTTGAGCTGTAAGTATCTCTGTGGCAAGCTCCAGAAGTCAATGATATTCTGAGATGGGCATAAGCATCTTGAGAGGAACAAACCCATGCTGAAGTGGGGTGGGGCTCAGGACAGGCTTTCCCTTGGGCACCATGTTGTTAGACCACTTGCAGTGTGGTTGGCCATGTTTCTTTACACCTGCACAGCCTCATGATAAATAGTCACTGCTAGCAGCTACTCTGCAACATCTGGGGCCTGTAGCAGCTGGAAAAGTGATGAGGTAAGGGTGAGTGGCTAGAAGGGAGAAGGGGCCAGAGAGTGTCCAGGCTGCCAAAACCAATCTGAGACGATCATAAGCATGGCCCAGCTTCTTCTTATGAACTGAGTTTTCCTTCATTATGAGCCAAACCCAAATCGTACCCTTTGCAGAACCTACCTATCTATTTGGGGCATGAACTGCATGCACAGCTGTGCTTGCGATAAGTGGGTTAGATCTGAAAGATCTCAGAAGAAAACATAATCCGGGCTGATGCAGTCCAGTGGTTTCTCAGCCAAGGGGGTTGGATAGAGGCAAGGCCAGGAGAAGAGGGAACAAAACTTGAGCTCATCATACCAAAGGGACACAGCCTTAAGGACAGCAGTATTCCAATCACATGATAGCATTACAGGAAACAATAAATGGAGAAGCCAATGAGAAAGCCTAGGATACTTCTTTGGAAAAACCTAACAAGGCCCTTGAGCCTCAGCCAGGATTATACAAGGCCCGTTCACACTTGGCTGAAGACTTGACTCTGGGGAGAACTTAATGATCAAACACTCCCTGGATATGTGCTCATAGGAATGATGAACATTTCTGATTCCGGAGCTACTCTGGAGCCAAGCAGAGATCCAAGATCCCTTTGGTCTAAGTAGGCAGAACAGGGATCCTCCCAACCTCCTGGCCCTCATGTGCAGGGAGGTTGTTGTTAGCTCATGACTTCAAGTTGGCTGCACCAAGCTTCTCATGACAGTCTGGACAGCTCGTCTTGGTGTTACAGGCAGTAGTCATCGCAGCTGGGTTATGAGAGGGTAACAGAGTCAGGGAAGAATTCAGGGCACTGGGAGGAATTAAAAGATAGGCTTCATCAGAGTCACCAGCGCTTTCCTGTTTTTAGGATATGTAATTACAATGTCTTTATTCAGTTAAAGATCCAGCTTCCCGTACTGACTCAATCCACAATAGCCCTTCCCTCTGGCTGCATTTCTATAGTACATGCATTGCCTTGAATCGTTCCTAAATATTTCCTGTACATACCACACTCTTTCCATTTTATTGTATTTTATTTTATTGACAGAGTCTTGCTCTGCCACCCAGGATTGAGTGCAGTGGCATGATCATAGCTCACGGAAGCCTCAAACTCCTGGACTCTCTTGATCCTCCCATCTCAGCCTCTTGAGTAGCTAGAACTACAGGTGCACATCACTACACCTGGCTAATTTTTTTTCTTATTTTTAGTAGAGGTGGGGTCTCCCTATGTTGCCCAGGCTGGTCTTGGACTCTTGGCTTCTAGAAATTCATCTGCCTTAGCCTCCCAAAGTGTTGGGATTACAGGCATAAGCTCACCGTGCCTGGCCTCTTTTTATTTTAATAATCCTATTACCTCTCTTGCTATGTGCCTGTAATGGAATTTGAAGAGAAGTAAATAATAGTTCTTCTGATAAAGGAGTTCATAGTCCAGTGAAAGAAATGGGTGCATAAATAATAGCATCACTAAGGAAGAGCAGAGACGGAGCCTTGGGGGCTAGATTGGCTAGTGGGGTTCACAGGCGTAGGAACTGGACTAGGATGTTTTTCACCAGAGACCATGGGTGTGATTTTATACCAAAAGCCAGAAGTATAAGACAGATGAGGCATTATTGTGGAAAATCATATAGAAATCTAAAACCAACGAAGCTGAAGTGGCCAGAAATTGGAAATAAAGGGGTGGGGAACAAAGGATAGGAGACCTGGAGCTGGGAACAGTGAAGAGGGGGCTGGAGCTCCTGACTAAAAGAGCTGGTGTTCACAGCTTTTGGGGGCCACCAGGAAAAACTATGTGGGTCAGCTGGACTTGAGGGATCAGGGATAGAGTGACAAGGGATCAGGGATAGAGTGACAAGAGGAAAGAGATTTAAGGGATGCTTAGGAAGCAATTGGATAGCAGGCATGAAAGAGAAGGAGGCACTCAAGATAATCCTGAGGTTCTAGCTTGAAGGTTGCCCGGGAGATCATGATGATCACATAAACTGTTACAGCAAGCTTGAGGGGGAAGGGGATGAGTCCATTTGGGTCATGCTTATTAAAGATTTTTAAGGGACAGCCAGGTAGACTCACTGTTTGGTAGGTAGTTGGAAATACAGTTTCTGCACCCCTAAGGTTTAAGTCAAGACTGGAGATCTGCCTCTGGGAGTCGTCAGCCAGGATGTTTGCTCAGAGAAAGTGAAGAGCTGGTCCCAAGACTGAAACTCAGAGATCATCACATCCCAAGAGCAGGCATGAGCACAGGAGCCATCCCAGTGCTGGCAGAAGCTGAGCCAGTGCTGGCAGAAGCTGAGCCGGAGCAATGGCAGAACACTGAACCATAGCAATGTGGAGGATGGAAAGTAGGGACGGTGAATGCAGCCTTTTTATAAAATGAAGATTGGTGCCAAAGGGAAGGGGTGAAGTGGAGCAGTAGTTTGAGAGGAAGGCAGAGTTGCTGACACGTTTTTGAGAATCAGGGTCTCGTCATGTTTTTAGGACATGGAAAAGGGGCACCAGATGAGGAGACAGGATTGAGGGCTGAAGATAGAGCTGTGCTCACAAAGGGCTGGAGGTCTCAGAGGAGGGGTAGGGAGGAGTCAGGTGGCAAGGTAGCCTCTAAAGAGCTTCCACCCTTCTTTCTCTAAGGTGAAAGATGGATAGAAGCTGGGTAAAGTGGTGGAGCTGCCAGGCAACAAAACACAACCCTGCTCTCGGGAGTGTGTGTGTGTGTGTGTGTGTGTGTACACGCACATATGCGTGTATGTAATGCAAACCATGCTATCTTGCACTTAGGGGTCAGTCTCTATGTGTTTCGACCATGCCATTTCCTCTCCTTTAGACAGCAATCTCACTGAAGGCAAGAACTGTGGCTTCAGCGTCTTTGTCATCCCGATAGCACAAAGTGCAAGAATTCAGTGAGTCGTGGATGCACCTGACCCTGATCATCATTCTTTGCCTTCTGTCTCTCAGATGACCTGGGTAAGTCTTTAAGAAGCATGGAGTATCAGGACTCATCATCTTTTGAGAGCTGGGCTCTGCCTTTGAAAGTTATTTGTAACATCCTGGCACATCTTGCAAGCATTAATTTAATAGGAAGAAGTTGGGGAGAAAAACCCAACATAGAGTTGAAACCTAACGATAGTCACTTGGTGGAAAGAGAGGATATTTAAAAGGAGCAAAGACAGTTTTCTTTCCTCTAAGTTACTATCTTCTTTAGAGTCAGATTGAGCTGGAAGGTCCCAAGATAGCAATTTGATACATTTGCTGTTTTAGCTTCCTTCTAGGTCTCTTTATCAGACACAACAGGGCACACAATACACTCCCCATAAACATGGGATAAAGCAAGCTTGAGAGTCATCACTAACCAAGCAAAGGGCAGCATGGTGTGGGCTTCATTACCAGGTGCAGTAGGCTTTTGCCTATAATCCCAGTTAGATGTTTGACATGGATCTAGTAGGACATTTCCTCTGTGTCACCCCCTGTCCTCAGCTCTGCTCTTCCTGGACACTCACAGCATTTTAAATTCACCCTCTCCATGTTAAGCACTTGATTATAGTTCATTTAGCACTTTCATGGTGCTTCCTATGGCATAGTACAGTTATTGATGCTCACACATATCTTATCGCTTTCTCAAATCAAACCCTAAGTTCCTGGAGAGTGAGGTCTGTGACTGGTTCATCTTTATATTCCCATTATACTGAACAGATTAGACATTGAATAAATATTTGCTCTTGAATTATTAATGATTCACTGTTTCATGTGTTATTAGACTTCTTTGAACCACAGCTTTCTTATCTATCAGATGAGGAAGCTGAACTAGATTCTACAAGGTCCTCCTCACTGAAACTTGCAAGTATTTTATGATTCTTCTTCCTGTGCTGACTTCATGTACACTAGAGGCTCATTCATAAGTGTGAAGCAATGTCTTTAGCCCTCTGCTAGGATATATGCATTTAAAATTTAAAATCTAGATGGGGAGACAGGAATAACTCACATGAAAATAGCCCAAAATATGACAAGTTATGTATACTGAAGTCTGAATTGTGTGATAGACCCTAGAGATGACAGCACAAGAAGAAAACTGATGCCAGATGTATACGTTTGGGTGGTAAACCTTCAGGAAGCCTCTGTTATCACTCAAAACACCCTGGAAAGAACATCATTTTAAATGGTATCTAATACAATTTAGCTAATTGCTATTGAGGGAAAAGAAGAGGGAGGAATCAGAGATCTAACTTCTTCCTCAACAGTGAGTAGAAATAGGACTGTTGTATTTTGTTGGGGGAATGGAAAAGGGTTGACCTGGAGAGAGTCGGGGAATGCAGTTGGGTGTCTTGGAGGTCGTGAATAGCCTGAATTGCAAGAAAATACTGGGCCCTTGTGGGGACACAAAAAGGGCCAGGCATGGGGGAGAAAAGGAGAGTGAGAAGGTACTACTGAGGGCAAACTTCTGCCTGGCTCTGCTAAGGAGAAGCCTCATGGACAAGGCTGGAAAGAGAATGAGAAGTACTGATTTGCAATGTGGAGCAATGAAGCCGGCTAGTGTCTTGTCCATGTAAGATGTGTAAGCACTTTTTTTTTTTTTTTGAGACAGAATCTCTCTCTGTTGCCCAGGCTGGGGTGCAATGGCGCGATCTTGGCTCACTGCAAGCTCCGCCTCCCAGGTTCACGCCATTCTCCTGCCTCAGCCTCCCAAGTAGCTGGCACTACAGGTGCCTGCCACCACGCCTGGCTAATTTTTTTTTTTTTTTTTGTATTTTTAGTAGAGACGGGGTTTCACCATGTTAGCCAGGATGGTCTCAATCTTCTGACCTTGTGATCTGCCTGCCTCAGCCTCCCAAAGTGCTGGGATTACAGGCGTGAGCCACCGAGCCAGGCCAAGATGTGTAAGCACTTTCTGTGCCACAGGTCAATGAAATGAGCAGATGGATATAGAAGGGGTAGGGGAGTCCATTTCCCTCCACCAGCAGAATCAAAGTCTTCTATCCCCTCCGTCCTACATATGCTTCCCAAGAGTGGACTTGAGTAAGCCCCAAGGAAAGCATTTTAGGGTAGGGTGATTATGCGCCCCATGGCTTCCCGGCCCTGGGAATCTGAGTGAGTGTTCACTTCCATGTCAGTTTAATCACATCCAAACCCCTTCTGGAGGTTTAAAAGGGAGATTCAACTGGGGTAACCCCAAGAGGAAGCCCCAAGAGAGCCTATGAGAGGGCAAGAGACTTCTTTATTAGCAGGAGGATCTTCTCTTGGGGCCTTTTTCTCTTCATTATCAGGAAGCACTAGTTTCATTTTTCCCAAAGCTGAGAGATTTAAAATAGGAATGCATGAGGCCACTTTCTAGGTTTTGCAGAGCTCAAACCTCAATACTTGTCAACACTGGTAATGTGAAGAGTGGTGCCAGGGACTCAGTTGTTAGCATCATGAGACCTCCTCAGGCCCCTGAGCTAAGCCCACTACCTCAGACCCCCGCTCTACAATCTGGGTTCTTGGGAGCATTTCTTCCTGGGGTGTGTGTGTTTTAATAGCCCATTTGAAGTGCCCTTTTCATTCCTCGCAATCTCCCCTTGCTGGCAATCATTCCCCAATAACAGCATAGGAAGGAAGGGCAAAAACCGTGAGGCCATGAGCTCCTTACCAGGGCCCAGGATGCAGGTTTGCAGGAGGCTCAAAACCCTGTTCCAACCCCATAGGGTGGTTCTTGCCCTAGGAAAGGAAAAGACGCAGGGTCAGAGGGAAACCCCAGAGGTAAATCAGTAACTTTCCCTTCAGCTCAGTCTGCTCTCTCCTGCTCTGCCCATGGCCAGTGATCATTTCCTTAAGTCACTTGCAACATTAAGGAACTGCCCTTGAATCTTGGCCTAGGGCTTGCATTGGGTTTGGTCCCACTTCAGAGGTTCAGTTTGAAGTGCTCAAGTATTGAAAGCTTCCTCTTTGCAGTTCATTCCAATCATGAGTCAAGTTCTCTTCAATTCTGCAAATATTTGGATTTGGGGCCAGGCCAAAATATATATATCAAAATCACAAAGGCTAATGGTTTCAACGGATTTGCAATGCAATGAAGGAAACATGTTCATTAAAATGGCAATATCTAATAATTAATACTTCATTAATTTATTCAACAAATATTCTGCTGCAGCAGAGGTGGTCCCTGTCTCACAAAGCGCACACTCTAGCTAGGAGGTGGTCATAACTGAAGTCAACAAAGAAAGACAGAGAACAATGACTAAATGCTATGGTCTGAATTTTTGTGTCCCCCCAAAATTCATATGTTGAAATTCTCACCTCCAAGGTGATGTGTATTAGTCCGTTTTCACACTGCTGATAAAGACATACTTGAGACTGGGCAACTTACAAAAGAAAGAGGTTTAATGGACTCACAGTTCCACATGGCTGGGGAGGCCTCATAATCATGGTGGAAGGTGAAAGACACTTCTCACATGGCGGTGGACAAGAGAAGAGAACTTGTGCGGGAAACTCCCCTTTATAAAACCATCAGATCTCGTGAGACTTATTCACTATCACGAGAACAGCACTAGAAAGACCCACCCCCATGATTCAATTACCTCCTACCTGGTCCCTCCCATGACACATGGGAATTGTGGGGGCTATAATTTAGGAAGAGATTTGGGTGGGGACACAGCAAAAACCATATGGTCAAGGTATTAGAAGGTGGGGCTTTGGGAGGTGATTAGGTCATGAATGTGGAGTCTTCATGAATGGGATTAGCACCCTTATAAAAGGGACCCAGAGAACTCCCTCACCCCTTCTATCATGTGACAATGAAGTGAGAAGGCACCATCTATGAACCAGGAAGTGGATTTTCACCAGACGTCAAATTAGCCAGTACCTTCACCTTGGACTTCCCAGCCTGCAGAACAGTGAGAAATACATTTCTGTTGTTTACAAGCTGCCCCCTCTATGTGTTTTGTTATAGCAGCGTATATGGACTTAGACTAGCCTTGTTATAATGAGACAATGGTGAGAACCTCCTTTGGAGAGGAAGGTGTGGAAGGCCTGTCTGAGGAGACAACATTTAAGCAAAGATCTGGAAGATACACAGTGAGAATTCCAGGGAAAGAGAGGAGGGAATCATTTGTGCAAAGGACCTGAGGCAAGAGGAAAGACCTGAGGCAGTTCCAGGAAGTGCCAGGAGGCCGATGGTGCTAGAAGGAAGAGGAGCATGGTGAGAGTGAGGTCAGAGATGGGCCAGTGGGGCAGGCATGTGGCCACCAAAGAATGTGGACTCATTCTAAGCTCGTTAGGACGTGAACTGGTGACGTGCCTGGAGCTAAGATGGCTCTGGCCCTGTGTGGAGAATGGGTTGAAGGAACACAGACGCAGCAGCAGAACCGGTGAGTTTTGCCTCAGGGAAATTCACATTCAAGGGGACAATCATCTCAGTCTGAAGGGTACCTGGGAGTTTGACAGGTGAAGAGACCTCTTCCAGGCAGAGGGAACAAAATAAGCCACAGTAAGGACGCTTGGACCTGCATAGAGGTAGAAGGAAGATGAGGGGTGACCGAAAGGAAGAGCAGTCAAAGATGAGGCTGGGAAGCAAGCCGGCTGGGTGTCAGGAGCAGGCTCAGGGACTTGGGCTTGGCCGGTGGGCAGTCAAGGTGCACAGAGCTGTTCCTGGGTAGCGCCTCTCATGGTGCCACTGACTCCACCGGGGTGACCGCTGTGCCCGGGGCTGCTGGTCAGGATGCAAAAGCACTTTAGAGTGAAGGTCACCTCAGGCAACAGGCAAAACAGACGGGGCTGAAGTGAGCGCCTTTCGCCACTTGAGCCCTGAAGTGTCCCAGTGCCCTGCGCAGTTGCTAGGAGACACCCATGCAAGCAGGGGCTCAGGAGGGGGTGCAGGAGGCACCAGGCTCAGACCTCCCTCAGGCTCCAGTACTTCCTTTTCTGCAAAGCCTCTTTGCCAGCCTCAGGCCTCCAGGGCCTTCTCTGAGCAACTGTTGCTCAGAGAGAATTCAGTTTTGCTCTTATTACCCAGCCACCCGGCATGCGGATCTTGCTAGTCACCACTGTCCTCAGATACTGGGCTCAGGCTGGGCCTACACTGGGACGTGGAACCTGCTCTGCCCAGCCCCACCCCAGCCATCTGTTGGCCTCAGATGATTTGTGCGATGGTGACAGTCAGCCCCAGGCAGTCTTGTCCAGGGCCAGGGGAAATGCAGGGCACCATAGGTTCTGCTCCAGGACAGGCTGTGCTGAGGGTCTGGGCAGAGGTAGAAGCAACTGCTTTCTAGAAGTCATAAGTGCTCAGCTCAGTATGACCCATAAAGCTGGGATGAGGAACAGCCTCCCATATCTAAGCCAGACACAGCACTGCTCCAGGCCAGTGCCTCAAGGAAGGATGGCCATTGGGCCCCTCTAAGAGGCAGTTTTGAGGAGCCCTGGAGGGGGAGTCCCCTCTCTTCACATGCAATAGCATTCATTTGGAGGGCACCAGATACAGGAACAGTGGTGGAGATTTCATGAACAAGCGGCGTCAACAAGGGGCTGCAGGAGAGAGGTGTGTGAACACATATGAACCACCTGCTGGAAGCTCCCAGAATCATATGGGCAGGGCAGTGGGGGAGGGGTGGACTCGGTGGGATGCCATAGGTCCTGGGTCAGTCAATGGGAGCAAAGGTGCTACAGCTATTACCATAACTGTGAGACCTTGGAGGAGCTAAGTAAAATGTGCTCCTCTGGAGTTCAGGGACCCCTCACCTTGTACTGACGACAACGTCACCTCTAAGATGTCCCAGAATAGCTCCAATTCCAATATCACATGCATGAGTGTTTCTATATGTATTTTCATTTGTTAGACACCATTTTTTATTCACTGGATTAAAAATTGTTTACTATACCTCCTTCTATTTTATTTATTAATTTTGCTAACTTATATAGCACAATGTCTTGCACAGAAAAGACATTGAATACATATCTGCTAAGTGATTGACTAATGGAATCATAGAAATACCTTTCAGATGAATGACGGAAGATTTGTTTCTTAAAAGCAACTTGGCACGTTGCATTTGGTTCATAGTCACCTAGCAGCCTCAGCTCAGCTGTAGAGTGAGTAAGAGAGCTGTGTTTGACAAAGGGTGAGATGCCGTCGCATAGCTTGAAATCCAGTCCACACAGAGCCAGTCTTTGGAGTACGTCCCCGAAGCCAGGCCATAGCACAGCCAATACATTGGGCACACACAAAGCACAGGCCCAGCTTCATAGATTTTTCTCTTTGAATTTCCAAGGCTGATTTAAAGACTGACTCTAATGAATCAGGGTCATGGTGAAAGACTAGGGAAAGAATGAAGTCGAGATAATCCATTTTTAGCAGTCAATGTCAAAGTTTTATCCCTTTGGCTGGGTCTGGTTTAATCAATAGTTAAGAATTTGGTTAACTGCTAATGAGTAATTTATATGTTTTTGTAAGAAATGTATGAGAGAAATAGAAATGGAAAGAGTGGCTCTGGAAGGTTAAAGACAATAAACTTCCTGATAAGGCTGAAGAATCTTCCCTTGGACCCCAGTTCAGTTAATGGAGTCCCCCTCCACTCAGTTATTAAATTGGAATCTGTGAGTCATCCTGGACCATCCTCCTCCTCCTTCATCCCACAATCTAGTTGTTCATCAAATTCTACTGATTTTCGCCCGTATTTACCTAATCCCTCTCTTCCTCTCTGTAATACTGAGGAAATGGCAGTACCTACTTCATAAGGTGGTGGTGAGAGTGAAATGCTAAGGCAATAAAGTGTCAAGCACAGTGAACAGCACCACCAATAAATGTTAGTGAATATTCTTTTTTTTTTTTTTTTTTTGAGACGAAGTCTCACTTTGTCTCCCAGGCTGGAGTGCAGTGGTGCAATCATAGCTCACTACAGCCTCAAACTCCCGGGCTACAGGGCTTCTCCCATCTCAGCCTCCCAAGTAGCTAGGACTATAGACACGAACTACCACACCTGGCTAATTTTTTATTTTCTTTAGAGGTGGTATCGCACTATGTTGCCCAGGCTGGTCACAAACTCTTGGCCTTAAGCGGTCCTCCTGCCTAGGCCTGATCTGAAAGTGCTGGGATTATAGATGTAAGCCACCACACCTGGCCTAAGAAAGACTCTAATCTACTATTAGGAGCTCAAAACAGTCATGATTTATGTTAGAAAGATAAGAAAAGGTAAACATTTCTTAACCTTTGATGTTGTAAACAGATACAGTACCTATACCTTGCTGTTGTGATCAAAATTAAAATCCACTAGACTGGGCGTGGTGGCTCATGCCTGTAATCCCAGCACTTTGGGAGGCTGAGGCAGGTGGATCACGAGGTCAAGAGATCGAGACCAGCCTGGCCAACATGGTGAAACCCCGTCTCTACTAAAAATACAAAAGTCAGCTGGGTGTGGTGGCATGTGCCTGTACTCCCAGCTACTTGGGAGGCTGAGGCAGGAGAATCGCTTGAACCCTGAGAGACGGAAGTTACAGTGAGCCGAGATCACACCACTGCACTCCAGCCTGGACAGCTGAGTGAGACTCCGTCTCAAAAAAAAAAAAAAAATCCACTAAAAAATCATTAAATTTTGAGTCATTGTTAGTCTATATGCATTTTCTGATTCAATGGTTCTTAAAGTACCATGACAACTACTACTACTATGAGACAGTCTGAAATAATTTTGTTTTTTCTTATTAAATATAGGTCCTCATCCTTGAACCAGGTGAGAACTTCTAGCTTACCGGGTAAAGTCCAATTAACATGGTGCAGAATTCCATCCATGGCAGGGCTCCTGCTGTCTCCAGCCTCATCTCCAGGCACCCCCTGCACCCTTGAAAAGACAATGCTTCCGTGTCCACCAATTCATTCCTTCCACTCATATTTGTTATGCACCTGATGGTGTCTAGCTCAGGTCTCAGATCCTGGAAAAGGACAAGGAAGCCCCAGAGTCTGCTTTTTTGACACTTACCTTCTAGTCCCCCTGAAAAATCATGCAGCATCACGCCTGCACATTGTTCTTTCTGCAGAAATGTCCTGTCTCCCCATCTCTATCTGCCAAAGACCCAGCGTAATGCAAACAATTCAGGTTTCACCCTTTGCAGTGAACTTTGTACAGCTCTCCTAGGTAAGTGGGCTCCCTGTACTGGTTCCTTGCCCGTGCCTCTCTCGTGTCACTCCCCAGCCAGTAGGGCAATGGTCCTTGATCTCTCAGAACTCCTGGCTGAAGTGTAGGTATCACCTACACAGAGTAAGGCTCCTTAGTGTTATGAAAACCCACTCATATGTTGGCAGAGAACTCTCTCTTCCCCCAGCAATTGATCCAGCAATTCTCAATCCAGGCTGCACACTAAAGTCATCTGGGGAGCTTTTTAAAAAGCACCACTGCCAGGTTTCCTCCCCAGAGAATCCAGTTTAATGGGTCTGGGGTGGGGCCCAAGCATAGGTATTATTTACAGGTTCCCTAAGCGAGGCTACTGGACAGTAGAAGTTGAGAAAAACTCATACAGAGGTACAAAAATAAAGGCTGGATGATGCGGCCTTTCAGGAAGCTCCTGCACATCTCACCGGCATATCGAGGGCATGAACTAGGTCATGGGGACAAGGCAGAACCTCACAGGCACCTCCCTGATGAAAGTGGCGCGAAGCACTGCCTTGCAGCATCGCTCTGGGGCCTGTCGTTTGCCTGGGTCTAGCTTAGCAAGGGCAATGGCAAGAAGGGGCTTGGGAGTTAACAGACTGGTTCATTCCAAGGGTCAAGAGTTGGTGGTTGGTAGCAGTGAGTGGGTCTACATTAGCCTCCTTGCTGGAAGGAGGGCCGGTAACGTTGTCCCCATATTTGCCATCTGAGTGGACACTTCTAGAATATTCCAAGATGTGCCAATCCTTAGCCCTTGGAATTAGTAGTCTCCTGACTCCCAAACCCCTTCTTGCCATTGCCCTTACTAAGCTAGAGCCAGGCAAAAGACAAACCCCAGAGCAACAGTGCAAGGCCGTGCTCCACGCTCCATCTCAGAGCAGAGCAACCCTAGGACCCCATTTCAGAATCCCCTCAATGTAGAGTATGGCGGAAGGGCCTGATTCGTGTCATGAAGGGTAACAACATCCTGCTTCTCGCCCCCCAGCCCCTGCAAGGGTGCAGTGTGGCTACAGGGGGTGTCTCTGCAGTGATTCCTCCCTTTACAGGGAATGAGTCAGGTCCTCTGAAGAAAAGGTGTAAAAAGAAAAAAGAGTGTGTTGTCAATACCTCAAAGCCTCAGCCAGCATCATCTGATCTAGGAAATGTGTGATGGGGTAGGATAATCGATCGCTGCTTAATTTCCACTGGTTTCTGCAGGGTGCAGACCAGGAAATTAGACATTGGGCCTTCCCAGCAGGTCAAGAAACCCATGTCAGATACAGCAAAATCAGCCTCTGTGGCCAGGGGACAGAGGCGTGTGGTGTCTACAAGAAACAAAGAACACAAAGGTTTCCAAGACCATACTCTGAAATCTCTGCTCTTTAGAACAGACTCTAAGCTACTACAGAAAAACCACAAGGAAGTTTTCCATCTGCTTTTTTCCCCTAGTATCTTCTCCCTACCTTAAAAAGAGAAACAAAAACAAAAACAACAACAAAAAAAACTTTGAAAATCCATGAAGCATTAGCTATTTTTAGAAATTTTACTTTTCTATTATCTAACCTACATATTTCCTGAACATTTTAAGTCCATTTTAATTTTGTGTACTATTTAATGGTAAATCATGGTATATATCCTCAAAATAATACTTCATATCCTTGCAGTCCGATTATTCAGTCAGCCTTCACTTCTTCAGATTAAACAATATAACTTCAATTTGCATATGTTCTCCAGGTTATTGCAAAATAAACCTGTTTCAGTTCATTTGAAGTATAGAACAGTGATCATTTTAAATCACACTCAATTGCCCAGCTTTTCATTTGAATAAAATTCAGGTACCATTTAGTTCACAAAGATAATTTTACTTCAAGATTTACAGTCGTGCCTCTCATCTAAAGCAATTTTCCTCACCCTCTCCCCAGCACTATTTCTTTCTCACCAGCCCTCAAACCCACAAGGCCTCATTCAAAAATGATGAATCAAGAAGAAAATATAATGTAAATAGCTGCCGTATTAGAAAAATGCACTGGGAATCTTTGAAAACCAGGGAGAATATATTAATATTCTATATTTCTTTTATCATACAAAAAAAAAAAAAAGGCAAGCTATGCCTTAGAGCAAGGCTGCAACAGTGTGTCCCATGTAGGAAAGATATTTGCAAGGCCATCTGGCCTAAATGCTCACCATTAACCAAAGCAGGAGCTTTGGGAAGCTCCTGGGAAGTCCAGCCATGTGGGGCCACCGAAACGTAATGGAAAATGCCCAGCACACACTACAGGCTTCTTCATTACATTGGCTCAATACTGAGCATGACCGCACAGGACAGCCCTCTTGCATGACACTAAGGTTTTGTAGGTGACCTGCCACCTGTTAGATTTCCATTTCCTTTGTTCTCCTACAGTGAGGTCTTTGTCCTGAGTTGAGGGGAGGACAGATTTTGGTGGGAAGATGATGATCTGAGTTTAAAGGGGCTCTGAGATAGCCACATGCAACTGTCCAGTAGGTTAATGGGAATACCCATCCAACGCTCCAGAAAGAGGTCCTTGCTGGAGATGGAAATCTAGGGTCCTTCACATTGGCATGGTTGTTGGAACCACGGCTGGGTCAGAGTTGTTGAGGAGCACACACCTCTGAAGGGGGAAGAACAAGGAACCTTGGGAGCACCAATAATTGCTGGATACACGAGCTTTGTGACAGGAAGGCAAACATAAGGCTGTCATGCCATAAAAACTGAGGCAAGAGAGAGTTTCCATGCGAGGGAGGGGTCACACGAACTGAATACAGTCCAGAGGACTGTAGGCAGTGGATGATACTATTTAGGAGGTCTAAATATAGCTCTAGTAATCTGAGCAAGAATAAGTTACAATGAAACAATTACGGGTAAGGGAGAAGCCAGCTAGATTTCACTGGACTAAAAAGGAGTAAGGAAGGAGTGGCCTGGCGTGGTGGCTCACGCCTGTAATCCCAGCACTTTGGGAGGCCGAGGCAGGCGGATCACGAGGTCAACAGATTGAGACCATCCCAGCCAACATAGTGAAACCCCGTTTCTACTAAAAATACAAAAATTAGCTGGGCATGGTAGCGCATGCCTGTAATCCCAGCTACTCGGGAGGCTGAGGCAGGAGAATCGCTTAAACCCGGGTGGCGGAGGTTGCAGTGAGCCAAGATCATGCCATTATTGCACTCCAGCCTGGCGACAGCTAGAGACTCTGTCTCAAACAACAAAAACAAAAGAAAGAAAGAAAGGAGTAAATGGCCACAGCAAGATAGGTACATAGAATGGAAAGAGTAAGGAGGGCCGTGTGGACACTTAGCTCTTCTGTCTACAGGTTGTACAATTCAATCATCCGAGAGGCCTGTGAGCACCTTCGGTGTGACAGTCTGTTCAGCACTGGGGCCATAAAGATAAACAAGACAAAGTCCATGTGCTCAAAGAGCTCTCCATCTGTGACCCCAGAGAGACATCTGGACAGAGACGTCAAAATACAAAACAATAAATTCTGGACAGGGCAGTGTTTAGCATGAATCGTGATCTGGAGGACAAAGACACAGTCCTTGCTCTCAGGGAGCTCACCATTGAGGGATGCCCACAGGCAGCTGAAATAGAGCGGAAGTGATAAATCTTTAACAGAGGGTGTTTTACTTGGGACACCCAGAAAAAAATGAAATTTTCACTGCAGATTCAGGAAGTTCTCCGTGAAAAGGTGGCAGTTGATTCAAAACTCGAACAATGCACTGTCAAGGCTTGCGGGCTGGCTGAGAGCGTCACTTCAGGCAGCGGATGTAGCGTTCTCAGGGGAAGAAAAAGTTTTAAAAAGAAACTTCTGGAAACACTGTCTTGATGCAAGGAGTAAACATAAAGTACAAATCTGGAACACAGCGTCAGACTTATTAGGAAAGTTACTTGGATCAGGGCCTCTGAAATCACCCAGACCCGAGCTCCGTAACTGCTCTGGTATAGAGCTGGGCTCTGTGCTATGGGGACAGTACTGACATTTCATCTTCCCAAGGCACGTCCCCTGGCTCCGTGATGTGGCCGTACAACAAGCCTGCCCTTTGTTACTGTGTGTGCACACATGTAAGTGCTCTCGACAAATCTGTCTGTATTCCTGCCTCTCCTCCAGTGCTTCTCGGGCAACGACATTACCCTTGGCCTCAAGGAAAAAAAAAAAAAAGCCGTTGGTTGGAGATTACTGAGTAAACCTACAATGTCCTCATGCTTAAGGTCCTGTCTGTGGTTCCACCACGAAGGTCACATATCCTCTCTCCTAAAAAGACCTCGTGTCTCCATTTAAGTATCTGTTTGTGAAAATGCTGTATTGTATTGAAATTATTGTATAAAGATAGGGCCTTGGTACAAAATCTAGGAATGTGAGGTTTAAACACAGTTGGATAAATTTTCTAAAATCACATTGCAACTTTTAATTAAGGCAAGGGAGCTTAATTTAAACAAATAAATGATTAGTGTTGACTACCAGAGTATAAACAAGACTGTAGTTTTAAAATGTAATCAATGTTCTCCCCATTTTCAGACATTATCCTGGTGTCTCGCCCTGTCCTTTCTATGCAACAAGAGGCACAGTGAGCTATGGTCTGGGCTGTTTTTGGAGTCCCTCTTTGGCGACAACAGGGTAGAACCCACAGCCATCAAATCAGCCTCTAGGTTGGCCCAAAACATCACAGTGGCCTGGACATGATGGAGTATTTCCAGGCACATAGAAACTAACTTGGCCTTTATTCTTCCGGGTTGTAAATCTGGCACCTCTCAGGATCAGTAAATAAGCTCTTTTAAAAGCCCAAACAAACCATAAGGAAATCCTGCATTCTGAAACAAAAGGTATGAAAGCTAAGTCAAGACCCACACTGCCATTGTGTCGCTTGCCAGGATGTGAGCTGCTGCCTTGGGAGAAAGATAACATGAAAGAGGCCATAATTGCAGGGCTGAGACTCCAGGTCCCATGAAAACAGGATAAAAAATAGCAAGCAAGAAGTGTTCCCTGAGCTTTCAGCTGGGCCAGGGTGGGGAAAAAAATCAAAAGAGCAACTCTCTCCTGAACTTGTTCAAGAAATGGAGACACAGCGGGTGGAGAATGAGAAAGAACACCAAGGCCAAGTTAACGTGTTTAGGAAAAATATGGGGGCAGGAGAGAAAAAAAAAAGGCGGAATGATTTAATGCCAGCCAAAGTAACTAAGGGGAAGAAGGTGTGTTTTTATAAACATGTTTGCTTTTGTGTGTGTGTGTGTGTGTGTGTGTGTGTGTGTGTGTGTGTGTGTGTGTGTGTGTGTGTGTGTGTGTGTGTGTGTGTGTGTGCCAGGGGAAGAGTGTCGAAAAAGAGAAACTAGGTCCATTAATGAAGGAGAAGGGTGTTGCAAGGGAAATGACTAAATTAGCTGAGCTTGTGAACTGCTTTTAAAAAATTAGCTTAAATGAGAAAAATAAAGATAAGAGGTAAGAATGATTGGGAGGATGCAGTCAATAAACTATTGATAAGGAAGGGTTAAAGGAGTACTTAGAGAAACTGAAGATATGCAAATGAGACGTCAAAATAACAGTAGCCCAGTGTAGTTAGTGGAACTAGCTGAAGAATCTGGAACACCACGGCGGGACTTCATAACCACTCAGTCTATAGAGAGTACTAAGAACACACATCCTAACATTGTACAGCACCTTATACTAACATTGTGCCTGATAAATGCATTCGTTGTTCTCACATTCATACATTCATCTGAATCTGGTCTTTACCTCCACTATCAGCAGCAATGTGATAGGACTGACCAAAGCAAAAGATGTTTAAAACTCTTTTTGGTATGAAACAGAAGCAAAATCACTTCTCCCAGTAATAAAGAAGGACATTGAGGCATTGAGTAGTCAAAGGAATTGCTGAAGATGAAACACCAAGTCAGTGACTAAGTTCTGACCCATTTTTAAGAATTCAGACATATTCCCCCAAATAGAAAGAATGTATTTAATGCAGGCTTTCAGATAGGGAGTCCCACTAGCGCTAGGAACCATTTCAGAGGTAGACCTTGCCTGCATTCATAACGTGACTATTGCTGTAGTTAATTTTCCCCATTTGCCTACTCCAAGTTACACTTAGCCAATGGCACAGCTTAAAATCAGAACACCAAACCACTCTTTCAACCCTTACCCCAAGCAAATGTCAGAAGGCCTCCAGCTATTCTTTGTGAATTGCAAAATGAACCAGTGTCTGCCCCTTTACCCTTCCAGAGCCGTGGAGTCTAGGTCTATGCCCAAGAGAGATGCATGAAATGTTTTACTGGTTTCTGCAAATAAGCCAGACCAAGGGAGAAACAGACCTTCAGCAAGTAGTAATCAAATGCAAGTTTTGAGAATGTGGAGGAAGAGGAGGTAAGGTTAATGAACACCCCTATTCATCTTTTCAGTGTCTCTTGCTGAATTACCCAGCCCTGAGCTAATACCTTGCTGAATCACCCAGTCCTGATGCAGGTTTATGCTGTGTCCTGAATTGGTCTCTGGTGTCCCTTTCAGCTTCTGCCCCTGCAAACTGGGCAGTGCATCCAAGGTCTCCTGCTAACATCTGTCACTCATCGGAGCCACCTGATCTGAAGCGTTGTCAGGGTCAGTATTTTTGTTCTGCCTGCTCTGTTTTGCTAATGGATCAATGGCAGTCAGTAAAGAACAAACCGTGCCAGGAAAGAATGTCCTCTTCTTCTCAGCTGACTCAGCTCGGGACAGGAAGACAGGGGGCATCTGGCATTTGGGGAAGCCCTTGATTGTCCCTTAGGAAATAACTGAAAATGGATTTGTGTTGGCCTGGTTCTAAGAAGGTCACCCAGGATGAATTTGAAAAGCAGAGGCACTGTGTCCACAAAAGAAAGTGATAAGCAACAAGCCATTTCTCAGAGCTAATGTGCCCGAGTGTGTACCACCGGGATCCGTTTTATATCTACAGATTGGTGTGTTTTTCATGACAACCATCCCCATAGCAACCAGGTGTCCAGGCACTAAATGGATCTCAAGGATATGAAATCTCAGCCTGGTGAGGGAAGCCCACTCTGACTGCAGTTTCCTTGGAGTCGTTTCACACTGAGGGCTGGTGTGCAGGTCAGGGGGAATGGGGCTTCTTCCTGAGCGCCCAGCTGGACACAAGGGACAGCCCTGGTGCGATGGGAGCCTTTTCTTTTTCATGTTTACTAATAATCCAGAAGAAAGGGTAAGAAACTGGTAAATCAAATTTGAATGAAACTAAATGGGAAGATGTTGCAAACGTCAGTTGGATGGAGGAAACTATGTGGACAGCCGCGGAAGAAATGACCACGTAAGACCTGCCCTGGAAAGGCCAGAATTGGAACCTCTGGGAGCCAATATTCCAAAGCAAGAAGCTAGAAGAGATTTACCAAGCAGAATTATTTGAGGAGATTGGGGAGAGGGAGAGATGACGATTAAGCTGAAAAAAAGGGACATTACAGGGTGCGCAGAGCTGAGGGCTGTGCAGGGAAGCGGCAGAATAGTTCTAGCTGGACGAAAGCTTAGGTCTTGGTCAGGGAAACGAGGTGCTCCTGTGGATTGTCCAGGTGAGCCCAGAGAGTGCACCCAGGGAAGAATGTTGAGCGCGTGGAGGGTCATAGGAAGGAGTGAGGGAGAGCCCACACAACAGCATCCTCGTAAGGCAGCTCATGCTCGCCCAGAGGCAGCTACCTGTCATCAGGCTCTCCCTAAGGTCAGCCTTGCTAATGTTGAGCCCCTGCCTTCCACAGTTACCCTGTCCTGGGGCTTTGGTGACGGTCCTCCTCACCTCAACAGTGACGGACAAGGGCTCCTTTCGCTTTGAAGTGATGCCCACGTGCTTACTGCACAAGGAAGGGAGGAACCGCCACGCCAGCGGGGGCAATGTGATGACACGGAACAAAGGGACATGCCGTTGGAATCCTAGGAAGAAGTTTCTTAAGTGACATCTAAATAGGCTGCAAATGGCCTTTTCGAGGGAACTCCCATCCCTGTGATAATCCAAACCAGAATCGGACGAGATGGGGTGGACCGCATCTCGGGAGGAGCACATGGGTGTGAGGGAGGAGGGACGTGGCAACCTCATGCTCCCTTCTCTCTGTAATCACTCTGTCAACCCACAATTCTGGGAGGGGAGTTTGAAATGTGTGGTTTGTCTATTGCATGAAGATATTTGGATCCCCCAAATCTAGGTGTGTCTGGAAGAAAGCTGCCCTCTCCCAAAGGAAAGCTGGGGGTTAAATCCATAACTGTCAGTGTGTCTGGCAACAAAATAAAAGGAAACCACATTCTCCATGAATGAAGGGAGAAGCAAGAAGAAGGTAGTTTTTTCTTTTTTAAAAACATGAATAAGATCCTCCAATATGTTTGAGATTATTGAGCAAATTCTTTGAAAAGGGCCCTGGGTCACTAACCAACAGATCGTGGATGTAGAAACCACATTCTTCCAACTTCCCTTCCCATCCTGACCCCAGAGATAGCAGGTTGGGTATCCTGGGGGTCTTTGTTTAGTTAACCATTAACAATTCATAAAAGTGCAGATGCCTGCACGATAAGTCCAGTCCTCGGAATGTTATTAGAAAATCCTATTTCTAGTCTGTTATGAAACAGAGGTTTTGATGTGCTGCCAGGTTTATGGGGAACTCTGGAAACAACACTTGCTTCTCTGAGAAGCTGAGGCTGGGTGGGTGTTACATAAAGCTTTCCTAGCAACTTAGCTTTATCACAGAATGGGAAGCTGCAGTGGAAAAACTCAGACGAGTTAATGCAAAACCTGAGCCAACCCACTATCCCCATTTGCTCTAAGGCCAGCCAGCAAATCTGTGGGAGTGATTTTAACCCACGGGGGAGCGGCAGGCCCAGGGCTCCGGTTGACTGCAGATTCAGCCCAAGAATGCTCGGGCAGCTGAGAGCTGAAAGGCACCTTCAGACAGACCTCACGGAAGGCAAAACAGTTCTTCTTGACTCTGAACCAATTGCTGATTGAAATTCACACAAACACATCTTCCTTTTCCTTCTTTGGGTCATTCCCAGTTTCTCCGGGCTCTGCAGGAACAAAGGGGAGTAAGGTCACTTCGTCGAATCCCTGCCAAGGGAAATGCGTCTAATGCGTGACGGTGTCTCTGAAGTCAATGGATAAGAATCTCATTTCTAAACTCTTGGATCCAAAAGTATTCCTCTTAGGATGGAATCCTTCTGTGGTGTTAGTTGACAGCTTTTTGGGGTTTCTGAAAAGCATGTGTCCAGTCTATTGTTTTTAATCTCCCAGGGCTGGGGTGGGGGTGGAAGGAGGTGGAGGAAGAAACCATGCAAAAATCCATTCGGAAGCTGCAAATCAAAGCTAGTAGCCTCTCCTGTTCTGCTCACACACGATGCCGAACCGGTGATGTAGAGAGGAAGAGGAAAAGATTCCCCAGCCTGAGGACAAGTGTAAGGCGAAGGGCTGGAATGGGGAGGGGAGCTCCTGTCAAGAGGGAGTTGCAACTCAAGTGGGGAGAGGAAAGGCAGTGGGAGAGAAGAGAGCTCCTTCGTGGGCAGCCTCTGCGACATCTGCCCCAGGGGCCTAACGCCTCCCTCTGCGATGTCTCTGCACCCAGGCTCTGTTGCTGCTTCCTTAACCATTATTCTCATTTGGGAAGGGAAAGAGTGGTTTTATAAAACTGGTGTCCACGTGAAGGCAGCCATCCAGTTGGTGGAGAACCATTCCCCACATAAATTAGATTACTCCAAGTCTAGATGATTCCTAACCCCTAGTCCTTCTCGCTGAAGACGGTATAAGGTGGGTGGCAAGGCAGAGGACTGGAGGGAGAAGAGTAAAAAGCTTCTTGTTTGCGTCAAAACAAACAAACCCCAAGATATGCCAGTTGTTTCAGAAGGTGAATTCCTACTTTGGGTAGTCCTTAAGAGTCACCAGAAATCCAGGAGCGAAATTGCACTGAGATTCCATTAACTGTGAAAAAAAAATAACAAAATAAACGGGCAACACAAAAAGAACACAACCGGTCTGCCCAACGAGGGCCGCCGAGTCCAGCCAGAGTCCCTTGTACCAGTAGATCATATTGTGTCCATTTAATAATAATAAGAAGGGGCACCCTCCGCGGAGGCTTCACCCAAGGAGTCCTGTCCCACTCGCAGGCTCGAACGCTCGCCAGCGTCTTGTCGTGCAAAGCCGTCCGCAGCCAGCATGGCCTTAATGAGCCCATTTCAATTGAAATGAGATCAATACTACTCATTTTTCTCTTGCTGGCTCCCGAGTGATTCATGAATCTGAAAACTAGTTCATGAATCAGAGCGGGGGGGGGGTGGGGGGGGCTGGGGCGGAGGCAGGCAGGGGAACATTTGTGCAGTCGGCAAACCTCGATTCCTTTAATGAACCCAGCCATGAGTTGCATAACGCTGGCCTGCCTGCTAGTTTAAAACAGTCTTTTCGGAAGCAGCTTTCAGCTTGACTTATTCACCTATTTTCCTCCTGGAAAGGGGAAGAATGACACTGGGTACTGATGGTGTGTCTGTCTGTCTCAGGGAATATTTTTTTGCTCTTCGTGTGTGGAGCCGTAGGTGCTTCCCTGGACAAGAACGTGGGTCCATGTGTGTGTGCATACATGTATAATGGTCTTTGTGTGCACATCCTGTGTGTGTGTGTATGAGTGAGCAATGTGTGACCGGCCTCGGGCCCTTTAAACCTGAACAGGAGCCAAGTTCATTTCTCAGCGGAGCTTCATAAGGAAGCACGAGCTGGGGCAGTTGGAAACCACATCCCTGTGAGTGCTGATTACAGCCTACTAAGGAAAATGAGATTTTTATCTCACAGGAATTCAGTTATAAAAATAAAATACAGCGTCTGGCTTGATTCAGCTAAATGTACAAGCACTAGGGTGTTTTTAATTTAACAGAGAAGCTGGACAAGAAGAATGACCTAAAACATTGCATTTAAAGAAAGTCAGAGGCGAGGGGGAGGCTACAGGAAGTGAGTGGGAGTAGAGATGTGTGTGTGTGAGAGAGAGAGAGAGAGAAATGGAGGGAGAGGGAGGGAGGAAGGGAGGAGGGAGGTGGAGAGAGAGAGAAAAAAACCACCCTGCTGGCAAATGAATGCAGCAGGGATGATGTCATTGGAACAGTTGGAGGAGAGAGGAGAAAAACAACTCGGAGCTGTGCTAATCCTGTTTGCTGCCCTGAAGGGAATGGAACGCGGCCAAGGCAGGGAGTTCTGGGAAACCATATAAGGGTGCCAAACAAGCATTGCCGCCAACATTAGGAACTGACAGCTTTGTTCTTTGTAACTTGGCTGCCCGCCAGAGGCCTCATTTCAGCTCTGCGGCATGATTACCCTGGACGGCCGCCAGCCCCGCGCTGAGAGCTCCTTTTCTTCTCTCCGAGCTTTTTTTTTTTTTTTCCTCTTTCCCTCTGCCAAACATGCAGCAGTTACCATGGCAGTGGAAAGTAAAGTTTTAAAAAAACACAACAAAGTAGAGAGGCACGCCTTTATCCAGATGTGCCACATGAGCAGATAGAAAAGGCAGTTCACCTATTCATCGAGGCCTTTGACTGCAGAAGAAAACACTGGGGCACTGGCTGTCAAGTTCGGGAGGGAGGTGACTCCAGGATAAACAGAGCAGCGAGCAGCCCTGGCTGCAGACAGAGAGGGGCTGGCTCCCAGGCCTTATTTTCCTTCCCTCTCTCTCCCTTCCTGGGGCATTGTGGAGTGCGTAATGTGAAACGGAAAATGTCATGATTTCCACTGGGAATGTGTCCACAGTTTTGAGAAAGCTCCAGAAACTCAGGTCCATAAAGCACTGAGGGGAGGAGGAAGGGAGGGAGGAGAAGTGGGCGGTCACAGTGCCCTCTGGTCACCAAGGTGAACCCAGCGAGCAGGAGCCAGTACGTAGCCATGGCCCAAGCCTCTGCCTGCTGCTGGAGCATGGCCAGGCCGTCGTCCTAGGGTTGCAGGCTGTGCGGGGGTCCTGGGTCCCACGGATCCCTGGGATCTGAGGGACAGGGATGTTCCTTTTTCTCCCTTTGGAGGTGCAGCCAGTAGTTTGGCTTTACAGGAGGACTCTGTGAAAAGTCCAGTTCCCTATTTTTAATCAGGTTCGTTTTTCACCTGCTTAGAAAGTGGAACATCTCCTGAAAGGTGACAAGTCGTGATCAAAGGCAAGTCTCCAGGCAGAGAGTTGGCAGGTTTCCGAAGCAAAGGTTACTTAGAAGTGAAGGCTCCACTGCCAGCTTCCCCCCGCTGCAAAATCTGACACTCCTCACCCTCGGGGTTCAGCAAGATTCTCGGAAAGGCCTTTTCTGATTCTAGGAGGTGCTGCAGCAGGAGCTGACTCGGCCATTTCCTGGCCTCTTTAGTTGGAAGATGACAGAAAGGCGGAAGCAGGGACTGCTATTGTGAGGCCCATGGCAGCCTCCCTGTAAAACAAATTGGCAAATTGTCACCTTCAGAGGGACCGCAGCTGGCCCCCTGAACAGCCCTCCTTGGCCTTTCCAGAGTGTACATGATTGTGTCCCATGTCCAGGGAGAGGACAGAGCCACCAGGAGGGACAAGGTTGTGGAGGGAAACATGGGCGAGTAGGAGATGGACCCCAGAAATCCCTCCTCATGCTCCTCCCTACTGTTATCACAGGCCTTGGCTGCCTTTCTTAGGAGGCATTCCCAGCGCAGAGTTGGGTATGCACTAAGTTAAAGCAAAGAGGGCCCTATTGGGGTGGGGGCGAGGGGACTTGGTTGACCTCCTTTGGGAATGTTGCGAAGCAGACCCATTCCCGCTCTTGCTGGCTGGAATGCCCAGTCCTTCCCTGCCTCCCCAGGCCCCACACACCCTGGCTGACACCTGTGCTGAGGACATGGCTGAGGAGAGCTGGAAGGAGCAGAGGAGGGGAGAAACGTGTACCAGTTCCCATACAAACAGGACCAACGGGCTTGGGGTCCCCAGAGGATGGCAGAGCCAGGGGAGACTGAGACTGGGAGCTGGAGGCCAGACAGGGGCACACTTTTGCCTCAGGTTGGGGACACAGTACAAATAAAAACTTGTTGCTGGGCAGAATTGATCCAAAGACGAACTTCAGTTTCTTAAGAAGAGGCTCAGGTTTGGAAGTAGAACTTGATGTGGCGGTTGTCCCCTTTCCTTAACCTGCGACTCAAAACCAAGGGCAAGTGGATCTCTCACATCAGACACAGGAGCAGCCTCCTAGAGTCTGCTAGAGCAGCTACCCAGAGTGAGAGAGGGCCACTGACTTTGGAGCTGATGCTCAGGTCAGGGCCTGGTCGAGCCACATCCCCGTCCTTCATTCCCTTCTAGAAGGGAAGGGACCTTCTAGAAGCAACACTGAGTTCGGCGGCTTGGTGTCCACTGGGGCACAGCATGTCTGAGCCTAACCCGACAGCCTCTCATTGGCTCAGCTTGTCTTCCCAGGTACTGCCTGGAAAACCATCCTCTGGCGGGGATGTCTGGGCCTGCCCTTCCTATCTCGACCTGGGTGGAAATCCGACTCCCTGGGCCCTGTTTTCAGAGTTCTAGTGTTCTCTCTCATAGCCTGTAAGTGGAGAAGGGCAAGCTGAAGAAGGAACAGGCTGTTTTCTCAGGGGAAGCCGGGCAGCTCGTGTACGCCTCCCAGCATCGCTGCGTGATGGGTTCATCCGGCCCTGAGGATATGAATTTGGTTCCTCCAGGAGCTCCCCCAGCCTCAAGATCCATGAATTCGATGGAGTATGCATGAAACTGCAGAAAACCCATTCCCCTTCCTTACACAGGAATGTTGCTTTCCTTTTAGGCTTGTCAGGCAGACTGAAGAGGAGGATCCTAGGAGACTTTTCTTTCCTGAGAAACCCAAAGAAAGCAACAGCAGATCTGTAGGGTGTGGGGGAAGGAGGCAGGGGAAATGTATTTTCAGTAACAGAGACCTAAAGCAGAAACTATTTGCAAACAGGTGACCTGCTCAATTTCTCCTGTGATCTTTCATTTCTAGTGCTGGTTTTTCCCCCTCATTAAAAAAACTCAATTTAATTTCTTGCTTCACCTGCATGGTAAAAATAATTACATACAGACATTAAGCCTGCACTAAAAATCAATGTACAGAGAGATTCCACCTTTGCTGTTAGTCATCACAGGGCTTGTTGGCCACAAATAGAAAGCATTTAAAATACTTCTCTTTGTAGAAAGACAAGTGAAACTAGTCACTAGCCTGTCGCTGGAGAGCGGCCTTTGTATGCTAGCAAAAGTCAAGGGTCAGAAAGGAAGATGAGGCTCTAACAGGGATTTCATGGCGTCCGGGGCCCTGTTTTCTTATTGGTGAAAGATACAAGGGCTGATCACCATCACAGAACACTAACTTCAGATGCAGGGCCTCCACGCCACTGCTGCTGCCTTAATGGACATAAGCATTCTTCTTTATTTCCTGGAGCTCAAGCCTGAACCACAGGGGGTATAAGGAGAACGCTGTAAGGCACTGCTGTTCCCAGGCCCCCGCCCTCCCATCTGCACAGCCATCTCATCGCAATCTCCTGCAGACAGTGTCCTTGGATTCCCAGGGCTGCTGGGGCTCAGGACAGGCTGTTTGCATGAAGAGGGTCTTTATAGCTCCACCCAGAGGGGTTTGGAGAGTTTGACGATTGCTGCAGGAGATGGGAAGCTCTTGCCATATGAGGACCCAAATAAGTATTTAGGAGCCTGCAAAATCGGCTGGGCCCTAATCTACTCTCCAGCTGTTTCTAAGAGAGGTGATTTGAAAACCTGTCACCGAGGAAACTGGTTGTGAGGATCTTTAAGAGACTTGAGAGCCTGGCTAATGTTTGAATGTTTGTGATATGACATGCTTTATCTTGCATCTTCCTGGTACAAGGTAGATCAGCGGCTGCACACATCAGTGGGTCTTTGGATAGTCCGATTTAAATGTATTCTGGCTGGGCACAGTGGCTCACAGCTGTAATACCACCACTTTGGGAGGCCAAGATGGGCAGATCACGAGGTCAGAAGATTGAGACCAGCCTGGCCAACACGGTGAAACCCCGTCTCTACTAAAACTACAAAAATTAGCTGGGTGTGGTGGCGCGTGCCTGTAATCCCAGCTACTTGGGAGGCTGAGGCAGGATAATCGCTTGAACCGGGGAGTCGGAGGTTGCAGTGAGCCGAGATCGCGCCACTGTCCTGGCGACAGAGTGAGACTCTGTCTCAAAAAAAAAAAAAGTATTCCATCTGGACGTCTCTAGGATTAGTCAACAGGTTCATTGTTTTTATCCCTACAGCTTGTTTCCCATTGCAACAAGTCCTCCCACTGCAAGACAGAGAGGAAGAGCTCTGCCACCCATGTGTGTAAGGTCATGTGGATACCTCATGACATCCTGAAAGGCCACAGGGCTGTGGCCGCCATTCAACTTAGGTTGACATGGCCAAGACCACAGAGCTAATGAGTGGCAATGTTGAGCCTAGACCCTAAGTCTCTAGACTCCTCCTGCAGGGCCCTGGGTGTTGTGGGGGCATCTCTGAGGTGGGTCAGAGTGAACCTGCAGGGGCCACTTAAAACCCTTGCAGGCCCTGCCTCCTTCTCCAAAGAAGCCCAAGCCAGAATGGCAGTAGGAATGTCTCCTGTGACCGCAAGCCAGGCACTGATTCTTAGGTTGCTTCCTGGTCCTTCTGTATGTATTGCTAAGAGCAGTAGTGTTCTTTCTTGCCACAGAGTGAGTTCTGGTGCATAAATCTGTGCCGATGTCATCCGGTGCTTTCACCTGTCTGTTCGTGATAATCCTGGGACAAGACCCTCACCTGCCTGCACAGGGGGGCCGTGAGGTCTAGAGACCCAAATGAAGTCCTCACTAAATGGACCTCCCTGAGGTGTCGTGGCCACTGGTGTCGTGCCAGGGCCTGTCTATTCTTCCTGCTAGCCAAAGGCTGGCTTCTCAAGCCGCTGGATGAATGGGGAACCTGGAGATGTTTAACAAGTCACATACATCTCTGATTGCCTCGAATTCCCCATTTTGGCCGATGGCATCTCTAAAGCATTTGATAATTCTACCATCAAGTGTGAGAGCTACAGGAGATAAAAATTTTAAATTACTAATCACCCATGGTAATGCATGGTAATGCATGCTGAACAAACAGTGAGGAGGGCAGACGCCACTGGCATTCCAAAACAGGAAGCACTCAGGAACTCTACCAGAGCGTGGCTGCCCTCTCCACATCTGCACTACTGGACTGAGGGCTTAGTTGATCCATCTATTCCACAGATTTGCAGAGATATGCTCAAGCATGACTTAAGTGACTTATCGCTCATGTGTTGCCTCCGTATGTCAAGCTTTTCACCCAGTGAGCTCTTTGAGGACAGGGGCTGCATTTTAGGACATCTCCCCCAGTGTCTTCTTAGAACCTGGCAAGACACACGGCCTTGTTGGAAGTGCCAAACATCTATTCTTCATCAACAGAATGGATGAGCCCCTGAAAGGCATGAGTTGAGCTGCGCAGTCTGAACTCAGGGAAGTCCTCGCAGCGGGCTCCCAATTCCTGCCTCTCAAGAAGCAAGCTGAGCCTTAAAGATGGCTGAAAATGTGAACAGTCTCAGGGCCACGCAGACCCACCTGAGCGGTTGCTCTCTGATGGCTCACTGAGCCATCCACCATCCAGGCGAAGAAAGGGCCCGCAAGCAGACCAGAAAATGCGCCATTCGGTCATGCTGCTTAGTCATGGCCCAAACCTGGAGCGTTTAATTCTGCTCACTGTGAATTTATTGCAATGGCACACACATTTACATCACTTTATGTGCGATAACAGTAGAGAAGTTAGTTGGGTTTTTCTGTTTTTTGTTTTTTTAAGATAATGAGAAAAATCTGTAATATTCAGCCAAAATGTATCCTTGTGGCTGGTGTAGATTTTTGGCGAAATGACACTGTACATAATCAGAAGGCAAACATGCATATTATCTCCATCTCCTTATAACTGCACGAGATAACATAAAACTGCAGGAAGTATCAAGCCTAAGAATAAAAGCCGTCTATTGAAGCCTACATGGCATCCCCTGCGTGCCCCAGGAACACCCTTTGGTGGATTAGCATAAGCATGCTGGAAAGTACACACCCTGCCGCTGCATCTGGCTAATGCCAGGCCCCAGCTCCTGTTCCTTAAGCCACAGATCCCCTGAGTGTCTATGTCGTGTCTGCTGGAGTTTAGTTTAGGCAGGTGACATGGCTCCAAAGAAAGTCACAGGCTGGTTTCTGCTGCAGAGATTTGTGTTCACTTCATGCATGTTTATTGCCCGTTAACTCTATGTGAAGCCACGGCAAAGGGGAAGTGATGTTAGAGAGGTCACAATCTAGTTAGTGGGGTCAAGACAAGAGATGGAGACAGCAGGCCTTGACACTCTGGAATCATTCTGATTTGTAAATATGACACTTGATGAAGGGGAAGAGTGCCTAGTCTCCAGGGGGGACTGCTGAGACCCGCCAGGTATACAGTTGGTCCTTTTCTGCAGTGACCCCAGAGACATTTATTGCAACACCTGCACATCAGCTTGCAGCAATTGTGTTCTGCCTGGCCCGGGACGGACTCTGCTCCACCTAAGAGTCAGCCTCTCCAAGGCAGCAGTGGGGTTGGGAAGAGGGGAGGAGGGACCGCCATGGTGCACCAGCTCCTACAGAGCCAGCTCAAGCTACATTTCAGGCCATCTTGGAGGCTGCTTCTGGACAATTGTGGATTAGCTAGGTGACAGTCCAGGAACCTGGATCCCATCCTGGCCAGGGAGTTGTGGCTTCTGAGATAAGGACTTTGTCCATTGGAGATAAACTGAAGCGTTTCTGCCTCTGCTCCCTCCAGGGGTGGCTTATGGCACAGGCTCACCAAATTGCAGGCCCCAGAGCACCTGCAACCTCAGGGAGCTCAGGGGCTTCCCAGCATGGGCAGGGGAAGCCACAGATTCGCTTCTCCTGCAGATGCACAGACCCTGGGGTGGATGGTCTAAAGCTCAGGATCTTATAATGAAGAGAAGATGGAATAGAGCAGGAACCAGGCCCCTGTCTGGAGGAAGGAACCAATAACAACAACAACAAAACTACTGACAACGTGCGTGCTTTACAATTTTCAAAGCGCTCTCATCTCAGTCAAGGAAGGATGCATTCTCTCCACAGGCTGACATTCAAAACCCAACCACCAGAAACATGAAGATAAAACAAAAGGAACCACCAGAAACAAACAAGACACCTGTCCATCCTCCAGGTTTGCAAATCAGATCAAGTTCTGACAACTGGTAAAGAGAAAGATGAGAAGATCCTGCCAGATAAATTCTCTGGTACCTTCATTGATCTCATTCTTTCACCATCAAAGAGGAATGCAGTAATGCCAGCAGGAGCAGAAAAAAAAAAAAAAACCTAAAAAGAACAAGAGCGACTAGTCAAAGCTAGTACAGTGTTTCCCTGGTACTGAGTCATACTTTTACAATGACCCAGGCCCGCGGCCTCAACTGATGACAAATAATGAGAATCCAACAATCATTCTTTCTCGCATATTCACTTGTGAATAAATGCAAGAACTGGTGTATTTGTATATGCTGTGTTTATATCTACATGATTCATTAGATTCATTAAAACCCAACTGGTAATTAGGAAAAACACTCACAAAGTTAGAAAAAAAACAGCAACGTAGACAGTAAGTTTGAATTTTAAATGGAGAAGCATTCTGTTGGTGCTTCCTGAGGTGGCGGAGGGTGTATGTGTGTGAGGGCGTTGGAACAGAAAGTTGCTGGGATGTGGACCTGAGCCACCGGCACACACAGCCGTACACAGGAGGCTGATGGCTGCGGCCTGGTCTCTCACATGCCAGCCTCCCCACCCTGGCTAGTCCCTACTGACTGCCATGCTCCCAAATCTTTCTGGTTCTGGCCCCCTCAGGCTTTCTCCGGCGTCTCCGGCTCTCCTGGTGGAAAGCAGACTTCTTTGGTTGTGCACTCAGATCCTTCCCAGGACCCGGCCAATGTGGTGCTGTTTCTGCTCCAGGCCACCAAGGATAACCTCCCTGCGGAATCTAACTCTCCCTTGTGCCCACATGGTCCATCTATGCCTCAAACCAGGAGTCACAGGCTCTCTGGAGAGGTGTTAATCAGCACCCACCCTCTACCTGGCCCTCTCCAGGCGTGGAGACAGCCATGAACATGGACAGAGTACCTGCTCCCAGGGAGCTCACAGTCTAGTGGGTAGAATCCAAGAACCAAATGAATAACCACCTAAGTCAACTAGGAAATAGTGCATGGTGATAACTGCTCTGCAGAGAATCAGAAGAGGATAGGAGAGGCTGGGCATGGCGGCTCACGCCTGTAATGCCAGAGCTTTGGGGAGCCGAGGAGGGAGGATCACTTGAGGCCAGGAGTTCAAGACCAGCCTGGGCAATATAGTGAGACCCCATGTCTACAAAAAAGTTTAAAAAATGAGCAGAGCATGGCGGCATGTGCTTGTAGTCCCAGCTACTCAGGAGGCCGAAGCAGGAGAATCGCTTGAATCTAGGAGTTCGAGGTTGCAGAAGCTATGATCGCACCACTGCACTCCAGCCTGGGCGACAGAGTGAGACTCTGTCTCTAACGAAAAAGACAGGACAGGAGAGGGCACCTGGGCAGTCAGCCGAGGTCTCTCTGCAGAGGTGACCTTCAAGCTTAACAGAAGCCATCTCTGTGAGACCTGGGGAGTGGCATTCCAGGAGGAGGGCGCAGCTGGTCCAAGGCCACAGGGCAGGAATGAGCCTGGCTTGTGTGAGGAGTCAGAAGGGTGGGCGAGGGCAGACAGCCAGGGAGCAAAGCAGACAAAAGACGGGAGAAGGCAGGGCCAGAGCCTAGAGGACCTCATGCGTGTGGGAAAGACTTTCAGTGGCTTTTCAGAGCAGGATGGGTGACAGCTAGAGGGCTCTAAGAAGAGCTGTGATGGGTTTGGTTATCAATTTTTAGAGATCCTTTGATTGTTATGTGGAGAGGGTGTTCTCAGAGGAGTCCAGGGCAGGCAGGGAGATGGTGAGGAGGAGCATTCTTGGTCCTGGGGAGGGCGGGGGTTCCGACAGTGGGCTCTGCCAACCATCACTGCCGCAAGGGATGCTGGTCACCTGCCTCAGCAATGCCTCTGGTGTGCAGTTCACCAGGGAGCCTCATCAATGGACCCAGGCAATGCCTCCCCCCATGCCATCCCTGAAGGAAATTTCCACCACAGAGCCTGACCACATCCAACTGGAGGCAGAGACACTGGACTGGAAAGACCACAGGCCCCGAATTTAGGCAGACCTGGGTTCAAGTCCTGTCTTAGCCACTTTCTAACTGAGACATTCTGGTTAAGTGGCTGAACGCCCCTGAGCCTTAGTTTCCTCGTGTGTCAAATGTGGCAAGGATTGCCTCACAGAGTTGTGCTTGAAACTCATTGAAATCACCCACCACAGAGCCTGGTACATAGCAGGTCATCAAAATGGTCTTCAGGAGCTGGGCGCAGTGGAGCCACTGGAACAGGGCTATATGCCTGTAATCCCACCACTTTGGGAGGCTCACCTGAGGCCAGGAGTTCGAGGTTATGGTAAGCTATGATTGCACCACTATACTCCAGCCTGAGTGACCAAGCCCGTTAGTAGTGGAGGCAGTGGCTGTAGTTGTAGTCGTTGTAATAATATAATACCCGCTCATTCATCAAAGGTTTATTGAGTGCCTCTTATGTGCCAAGTTACTGTTCTAGGCACTTGGAATATATCAGTGAATAAAATGAAGTCACTGCCCTATGGAGCTTATATTCTAGGAAGGAAAACAGACAAAGGTTTATTTTTATTTTTTGTTTTTATTTTATTTTATTTTATATTTTTTTTGAGGCGGAGTCTCGCTCTGTCACTCAGGCTGGAGTGCAGTGGCGTGATCTCGGCTCACTGCAACCTCCGCCTCCCAGGTTCAAGTGATTCTCCTGCCTCAGCCTCCCAAGTAGCTGGGATTACAGGTGCACACCACCATGCGCGGCTAATTTTTTGTATTTTTAGTAGAGACGCGGTTTCACCATGTTGGCCAGGCTGATCTTGAACTCCTGAGCTCAGGTGATCCGCCTGCCTCAGCCTCCCAAAGTGCTAGGATTATAGGCGTGAGCCACTGTGCCCGGCCAAAAGTTTATTAGATTTTTAAAAATTAAATGAGTTTGTTAGAAGGTGACAAGCGCTTTTTAAATGAAATGGAGTAGAGCGGATGGAGAGAGGTTGGATGGGGAAGGGCACAGCTTTAAGGTGTGAAGGGTGGGCTTCTTGGTAAACATGTGAAGGGTGGGCTTCTTGGTAAACATGATGGCTGAGCAGAGACTTCTGAAGGCGAGGGAGTGAGCCACATGGATCTCCAGGGATGAGAATCGTAGGCGCAAGGATCGGCCAACTCTGAGTGGGACAGCTCTGAGGTGTCTGAGCCTGTGGGGGCGGGGCACTTGGCTGGAGGGGAGAGCGAGTGGGTGGTGAGTGGCAGTGGATGACATGGGAATGGGGGGTGACCAGGTCCGGGTTGCCCAGGGGAGGACTCGTAGGCCATGGAGAGGACTGCAGCTTTCAGGCTGAGCAACGGGAGCCCCTGGAAGGTTGTGAACCAGGACAACATCCACTTCAGGTTTCAGAGAGATCATTCCAGCTGCTGGATCGAGACAAGGCTGTCGGGTGCTGGCGGACGACCAGTGGTTTGGGGAGGGATGAGGGCAGCTCAGGACAGGAGGCCAGTCATGGGCAGTGGTCACAAAATCAACAAAACAGCTTCATTCTGCTTACCCCACATTATCTTCAAGGATAGGCCCTGTCAATCCTGGCACACCCCTCAGTCGCATCTGTCTTTAAATGGCCACCTGCTGGCCTGCCGGACCTCCCAGAAAAGAAACGTCTTACCAGAAGCTTCCCTGGCCTCACTCCAGACTGGGCCACATGGTGACTTCTAGGCCTCCTGGCTCTCAGTTCTTCCCACTCCCGGTCTCACCTGTCCCCGCCCACCCATCTCTACGTGCAGACCACGCGGCTGCTTCCTGGCTTGCAACCTTTGGCTCCATCTCCTGGCTCTTCCTTTCATCTCCCTCAGCATAGAGGCTCCAGGGACAGAACGTGGAGCAAGGACCCTCCCGCATGGCCTGGCCTGGTGTCCCCAATGCTGGGCACTGGGAGTTGAGTGGCAGTAGATAATATGCCCAAGCCTCCTCATTGGTGGGCAGCCCTGCTGACCGGAGACAGCAGGCTGAGTCCAAAGTTGAGACTTGGAAGAAGGGGAGGCAGTAGAGGAGCCAGGCTCTTTCTGCACGGACTTCTGGTGGGGGGTGAGAGACTAGAATGAAGGTTAGAATAATAATAACAATAAATACTATCACTCACTGGGCAGCCACCATAGCTATGCTAGGCACTGGGCAGGTACTTTGCATCCTCTAATCTCACTATTGTAAGATACGGGGATTGTGCTCATATTACGAATGAGGACAGCGAGCTCAGACAGCTCTAGAAATACGTCAAGATCACACAGCTAGCGGCACTCAGAGAGAGTCCCTCCCAGCCTTGCTTCTACAAAGCCTGAATCCTCCCCCTTCGAGCAGCTCCATCGCGGTTGCCTGTGCAGCTTGGGCATGTGGGAATACGTCAGAGGCGTTTTGCTCGCCTTTCCAAAATCAAAGCAAGAGAAGGAAGCTTGTCGCGGGCCTGGCCTGTGTGTTCATCCAAGTTGCTGCAATCTTTTCTTGTTTTTAAATTCCCTTCTGCCTTCCATACCAAGGCCCAAAGCAATGGATGACTGACCAGGCAAGCTCCTTGTTTCCATGTTTGTGTGTTAATGGGCTTTGCGTCTTTTTCCAGCAAATCTGTTTTGCCTGTTTCCCTCAGATTCTCAGCTCCTCAGGGGAAGAACTGAACCGTACATGCCTTATTTCTGGCTCCACAGCTCCGAGCTCTGAGCTCTGTACCCAGGGAGCACTCGATGGATGGTATTGACTGGCTGACTCAGGCCCCGTCTGCCCACATGAGCCATTTTGAGCAGCTTTGACTAAAATGCGGACAGAATCAGTGAGAGCCAAATAAGCAGTCTGGTCGATTCTCTTCCCTCCCACCCTATTCCGAATGCCTCCTGGAAACTGCTGGTCCTCCTCGCCCACGGTTCTCTCCTTCACCAGGGGCCCAGAGGCTGCAAAGCGCCCATCTCTTCTCCAGTGCCGTTTGCATCCTCAGAGCAGCGCCGCACTGTGAACTTGTTAGAGGGATCCTGATTCACCCAAGGCAGTCTCAGATTTGGAACTGTCATTTTTCTATTCCTGCCATCTTCACCCGACAAATAGTACTGAACACCTGCTCTGTGCCAGGCAGAAAGTATAAATGCAACCTTTGTCGCCCTGAGAAACAATAGGAGAGAAAGGTGATTCCTGAAACTTAAAACAAACAAACAAAAGGAATCTGGGGTTACTCAGGAATTTACTTACTTAGTCTACATACTGAACAAAGTATAGCCTTTATTGGTAAAATTAATTGGACACAAAACAGGTCAGGGCATGTTCACTAGTTGGATCTTCCAAATTCGGAAACCCTACTTTTTAGGAATCTATATTTCAAAGGAAAGAGAAGATGAAATTTACATACACAAATTTGCTTGTAAATACATCAAGCATCCCTGGTACAAATTAATAATATCAGTTGGCTCTTGGAAAGGGCTGAGAATTGGAGACAGACTTTTCAGAATAAATTCCTTGGATATTTTAAATTTTGATGCTATGAATAGATTGCTTACTTTAAAAAAAGAAAGATATACTTTTTTTTTTTTTTTTTTTTTGAGATAGAGTCTTGCTCTGTCGCCCAGGCTGGAATACAATGGCACGATCTCAGCTCACTGCAAGCTCCGCCTCCCAAGTTCAAGCGATTCTCCTGCCTCAGCCTCTTGAGTAGCTGGGACTACAGGCGCCCGCCACCACCCCTGGCTAATTTTTGTATTTTTAGTAGAGACGGGGTTTCACCATATTGGCCAGGCTGGTCTTGAACCCCTGACCTTGTGATCCACCCGCCTCGGCCTCCCAAAGTGCTGGGATTACAGGCGTGAGCCACCGCACCTGGCCTCATATACATTTTTATAAAGCAAGGAGAGGAGAGCAAAAGTATAGAGACGTGAAATAATCCAAGCTCTAGACCAGACCAACAAATGATTCTCCTGAAAGAAAAACATGCAGTTGCAATCATAGCCCCATCCTAGGCATATGTTGATGGCATTTACAAATAACTTTTTCCACAGGGTCAACACTTTAAGAGAGGTTGGGCACCTTGATTGTGCTTCATTAGGCACAGTCTAGAATGTAAGGGTCGTTCATCTTACAGGAAGGAAAAGTGGTGAAAAAGACGTGAGTGGGTTGACCTGCACCTGTTGATTGTAAGGCCACAGAATTCAGTGACAGCAGAGAGGGGTGGGAGCAACCCCTCCTCCAACTGACCTCCCCTAAAGTCACACAGAACAGGCCCCATCCTTGAGCTTGCCTGGTCAGTCATTCATTGCTTTGGACCTTGGTATGGAAAGCAGAAGGAAATTTAAAAACAAGAAAAGGGCCAGGCACAGTGGCTTACACCTGTAATCCCAGCACTTTGGGAGGCTGAGGTGGGCAGATCACGAGGTCAGGAGTTCGAGACCAGCCTGACCAACATGGTGAAACCCTGTCTCTACTAAAAATACAAAAATTAGCCGGGTGTGGTGGCATGTGCCTGTAGTCCCAGCTACTCAGGCAGCTGAAGCAGGAGAATCGCTTGAACCCGGAAGGCAGAGGTTGCAGTGAGCTGAGATTGCGCCACTGCACTCCAGCCTGGGCGACAGAGGGAGACTCCATCTCAAAAAAAAAGAAAAGAAAAGAAAAGATTGCAGCAACATGGATGAAACTGGAGGCCTTTATCTTCAGTGAAAGAACCCAGAAACAGAAAAATGCCACATGTTCTCACTTATAAATGGGAGCTAAACAATGTGTCCACGTGGATGTAGAGGGTGGAATAATAGACACTGGAGGCTCTGTAAGGTGGGAGGGCGGGTGTGGGGTGAGGAGTGAGAAATTCCCTGTTGGGTACAATGTACATTACTCAGGTCATGGGAAGATGAAAAGCCCAGATGTTACCACTATGCAATATACATGCGTAACAGAACTGCACTGGTATCCCTGAGTCTATAAACATCAAACTAACACAAAATAAAATAAAATTAAAAGAAGATTTGGGCCATTCAAAAAACAAATGAATAAATAAAAATAAGGAAAGAGAAAAAGAGAACTGGATAAGAGGCAAGATAAGAAAGGCAAAGGCCTCAAAGGAAAGGTGGGCATTCAGCCCCTGGGCTGGGAGCGCTAAATCTAGCCTCAACCATACCCCATCCCATCTGCCTGATTCCACCTGAAGTCAGGTAGCTTGCAAAAAGCCTGAAGCCTAATTCTTTAGCCTTTTAAGAGGAACCTCTTCTGAAGCAAAGGTCATAGGCATGGCAGGTGTCCAGTCTTCCTTGGAGGGGTCCCTCCCCATATTCCCAGCTGTGGGGCCTCTCTGAGGCAGCTCCTTCCAGCCCTAGGTGAAAGGGTGCAATCTCTGGATACCGGGGAAAAAACAAAAAAAAACAAAAAACAACCTCTGGGGTGAAATAGCCCCCAGAAAGAAAGTCTTCTTCCTTTTTTCCAGGAACTGTCAGCTCCAAGGTGGCGTCACTCCTAAGCTGCTTTCCATTTACAGATAAAAAGAGAGAGGAGACAGGAGAGAGGGGAGAGAGGAGAGAGGGGAGAAGGGAGAGAGGGAAACAAGCACAGATGTGAATTACTGGGTAATGCCGAGTGGCTTCCCCACTGAGCACGTTGCCATGGCAACACACTCCCGTGATGGGCCACTTTGGGAGGGGGGTACAAAGAATTGCAGGGAAATGCCATGAAAAGCAGCAGTGTGAGTTTGGGCCTAGGCTTTCTGTATTTCTGGAAGCATTCTTTGTACAGATGCATTTTTCACCCCTGCTCCTGGATCTACTCCTGTATATTCAGCAGGTGTGGCAGAAGTCTAGAACTCTCACACTTCAAAACAGAAGACATTTTCCTCATCTTCTTTTCCATACTTACACCTGTCCATCATTCAGAGTGCCTCTTAAGCTTGTCTTCCCTAAATAAAGCAGGACAGTGTCAGACATTTCTTCCAAACATAATATTGCTCTATTTAACCTTGCAGCTCTAATATAGACTGACTACATTTCCTGGTCTATCATAGATAGATAGATAGATAGATAGATAGATAGATAGATAGATAGAGAGATAGATGATAGATAGATAGATAGATAGATACACACTTCTTTAATGATAGGGGTCTCACTGTTTTGCCCAGGCTGGAGTGCAGTGGTGCAATCACAGTGTAATATAAACCTTCAACTCCTGGACTCAAGCCATCCTCCTGCCTCAGCCTCCCAAGTAGCTGGGACTACAGGCACATGTCACCATGCCCAACTAATTTTATTTTATTTTATTTGTAGAGATGGGGTCTTGCTTAGTTGCCCAGGCTGGTCTCAAACTCCTGGTTTCAAGTGGTCTTCCCTCTTCACCCTCCCAAAGTGCTGGGATTAAGCCACTGAGCCTGGCCACATATATATTTTGATATGAGTCCTCTGAGCATGTCTCTTTTTCTGTGCCTTCATTTTACAGTGACAACTTCTCCTGAGTGAGACAAGCCAGCTGTGAGAAGGACCAGCTCTGTCTCTGCCAGGCCAAGAGCCTGGTTAAGTTCATGGTGGGACCGGGCAGGGGGTATGTTGGGTCAGGGGGACCAGAGGAGGAAACCTCATTGCAGTCATAGGTCTTAGAGACAGAGACCGAAGTGAGAGCTGGTCATCTCATCCGTTAAGTGGGTGTCCAATTTCTTCCTGAATGCCTTTAGGGATAGCTACCTCCCTACTTCAGGAGAAGGCCCTTTCAATGACTTAACAATTTCCTTCTAAAAACATTCAAAAAGTGCTGGTTATCCCATGGGTGGGATTGTCCTCTTATGCCGTGAGGCCCTTCCACACTCTCTTGAGCACCTAGTATGTCTCACGTGAATTCCATTGACGAGGGTGTATCATGTCCACTATGCAGTCGGGAAACGTCTGGTGCAGGAGGGTCTTGTCCAAAACTACCCACCTAGCAAGCAGCAGATCTGAGACTCTCAAAGCCATGCCCCTTCTGCTTCCCCTTGCTGCTTCCTAGAGTAATGATGATGATGACGAAGCCGGTTTGAGCCAGCTGGAGGGGAAGGAAAGGCAGAAGGAGCCGGTCCCTGCCTGCCAGCAACCCCCCTACCTACTCTCAACAGCTTAAGCATAAGTGGGGGTTGGACCCAGTGTCACTGAGCCGATTATTGGTAGGAAAATTACATGCCTTCTCTCCATCTCCCTTTTACTATACAGAAGAACCACAGGGATAGGCAAGAGGGAAGCTTGGCAGGTGCCAAAGATCATTTACCCCATCTTTGGTTTATGGTCAGACTTGGGAAGCTGGGCTTAAACAGGCTCTCCATAGAGTTAGTGCTGCATTACAGCAGGTCATATACAACGGCAATAGCAGTGCCACTCACTACCATTTAATGAGTGTTTCTATGTGCCAGGCACTGTCTTACCTACTTCATAGTCACGATTTTATGTAAGTGGCTCAAAAAGTTTAAGGGATCTGCCCAAGGTCTCATAGCTAGTAAGTGGCAGCTAGTAGGTGGCTTTAACCCTGGTCATCCGATTTCAAACCCATGCTCTTTCAACACCATGCACCAATCCCCTGAGTCATCAGTTCATTTGACAGACTTATTTGAGCACCTACTAAGTGTCAGGGGCTGCTCTAGGTGCTAGGGACCCATCAGTAAATAAAACAGACAAAGATCCTGGACTTTTTGGGAGGTGAGGAGGAATGCTATAGAAAATAAACAAACAGGCCAGGCGTGGTAGCTCACGCCTGTAATCCCAGCACTCTGGGAGGCTGAGGCAGGTGGATCAAGAGGTCAGGAGATTGAGACCATCCTGGCTAACACGGTGAAACCTCGTCTCTACTAAAAAATACAAAAACTTAGGCAGGTGTGGTGGCACACACCTGTAGTTCCAGCTACTTGGTAGGCTGAGGCAGGAGAATGGCGTGAACCCGGGAGGTGGAGCTTGCAGTGAGCCGAGATCGTGCCACTGCACTCCAGCCTGGGTGACAGAGCAAGACGCCGTCTCAAAAGAAAAAAAAAGAACATAAACAAACAAATAAACAAACAAAAAACAGAGTGAGAGAAGGGAGACCAGGGATGCTAAGGCCAAGCAGATGGGGTCAGTATTGCAGGTAAGTTCAACAGAGGTCAGGGTGGGCATTGATCAGTGAGGTCTGAGCAGGCACTGGGAGGGGAGGAGTGGCCAGAGCCCTATCAGGGGGAAGAATGTTGCAGACAGAAAGAACAAGTAGGGTCGAGGCGCAGTGACTCACACCTGTAATCCCAGCACTTTGGGAGGCTGAGGCAAGTGGATCACCTGAGGTCAGGAGTTCAAGACCAGTCTGGCCAACATGGCGAAACCCTGTCTGTACTAAAAATACAAAATTAGCTAAGAGTGGTGGTGCATGCCTATAATCCCAGCTACTTGGGAGGCTGAGGCAGGAGAGCCACTTGAACCTGAGAGGCAGGGGTTGCAGTGAGCCAAGATCAGACCATTGCACTCCAGCCTGAGCGACAAGAGCAAAACTGCACTAAAAAAAAAAAAAGAAGGAAAGGAAGGAAGAAGAAAGAGAAAGAAAGAAGGAGAGAGAGAGAAAGAAAGAAAGAAAGAAGGAAGGAAGGAAGGAAGGAAGGAAGGAAGGAAGGAAGGAAAGAAAGAAACAAAGAAAGAAAGAAAGAAAGAAAGAAAGAGAGAGAGAGAGAGAGAAAGAAGTAGGGCAAAGGCCCTACAGTGGTAGCATGTCTGGCTTATTGGAGGAATCGCAAGGAGGCCAGTACTGCTGAACTGGAGTGAAACTGGGCAGGTGGTACGTCATAAGATTGGAGAGATGGTGGAGGTGGGTGTAATGATTTCTGCTTTTCTCTGGGTGAGCCAGAAGCTTCTGTAGGGTCCCGAGCAGGTGTAGCACTACCTTACATTTGCAAAGAATCACTCTGGCTGGTGGGTTGAAGGTAGACACAGACCTATCGGAGGTCACAGTTGTCATCCAGGGGCAAAATGGCAGTGGCTCAGAGTGACAACAGTGGAGCTGGATATATTTTGTGGGAGTAAGTGAGATTTCCTGACAGTTTGGATGTGGAGTAAAAAAGAAAGAAGTCAAGGATGACTCTGAGGTTTGGGACCTGAGCCACTAGGAGAATGAAGTGCTCCCAGCTGAGAAAGGAAGGCTGTGGCTGGAACAGGTTTGGTGGGAGGCAGCCTAGGGGAATAGGGAGCCCAGTTTCGGGCATGTTGAGTGGCAGATGTTGATTAACTTCCTGGAGATGTCAAGAAGGTCCTTGGATCTATTATGAGTATCAGAAATATTTTAGAACATCTGTAAACAAGTAAGACAAGATTTCAGGTGTTTCAGCCCATGTTACCATAAAAAATTTGAAGTATTAAAATAAAAAATGTTTAAAAAATTTTTAAAAAGAGATTTCAGATGTAAGCGTCATTCATCAGGGCAACAAAAATGGCTATTAAGCTTCTTGTTTCCCGTAAGACACGTCATGGAATAAGTGCCATGGTATATTCAGTACCATAGAAATTGCTGACTGGGGTGGACAGGAGAAAGGAGGGAAGTCACCCAGAAGCAAGAGAGGCAACCAATATAGGATTAGTAATTTTTGTTCCAGATAATCAAGGACTGGGTAAATACATGCAAAGAAACCTATGTTAAAATGAATGTAAATACCTTATCTGGAAGGACAAGTCAAATCTCACATACAGGCCTGGAAATAAAAAGCTTGATTAATTTCACATTAGGTTACCAAAACTCTTGGTACTTAACAGTTAACCAGAAATTAACCAGAGAGCCAAAAAGTAGATTATAGGTAATTCTTCTGTGAATTAAGGAGGAATGGGCAGTAGAGGCTGGGCGCCGTGGCTCTTACCTGTAATCCCAGCACTTTGGGAGGCCGAGGCAGGCGGATCATGAGGTCAGAAGATCAAGACCATCCTGGCTAACACGGTGAAACCCCGTCTCTACTAAAAATGACAAAAGATTAGCCAGGCGTGGTGACGGGCGCCTATAGTCCCAGCTACTCGGGAGGCTGAGGCAGGCGAATGGCGTGAACGGGGAGGCGGAGCTTGCAGTGAGCCGAGATCATGCCACTGCACTCCAGCCTGGGCAACAGAACAGAGCAAGACTCTGTCTCAAAAAAAAAAAAAAAAAAGAAGGAATGGGCAGTAGAACTGTTCTTCTGTAATACCTGCTCATACCAAATTTACTTTCAAGTGTCAGCAAATTTCTTGGCTAATTATCACAAGTCTCAGAAAAATGATGTGGCTATATTTTAATAATTGGAGCAACAATTTTAGGTATGTCACCACCTGCAGCCCGTCCTCTCTGAGCCCAAGCCGCCCCGTGCACTTCCGTTTGGTATGTCTACTTTGAGATGCATGGAAATAAAACCCGTCAATTCAGATCTTGGGAGATCTCCAGCCAGGGATGTGAGGTGTCAAGTATGAAATAATCACAAAGACGTTGGAAAAAAGCTTCACCACCTCATTCTGAGCCAAGTTCAGAAAGTTCATCTGAAATGCCAAGAGTAATGCTGGAAGACCCTGGAAGAGCTGAGACTGGAATGCAACAAGAAAGATTTTGAGTCTTGTTGGAGAAAACGGGGTGCCTTCTCATAAAACCTGCGCAGACACCTCAACGCTCTGACCTGCTTCTCCGTCTTGCTTGGGCTCGTGACTCTGTTTATAAAACATCTCTGACTCTGATGGTTAAATGCTGGGGTCTGTGTGCATGGAATTAAACTAAGACAGCCCGGGCACTCGTGGGCACTAGCAATCTTTTTTGGACGAAGAGTAGCAAGGAAGCATTCCCTATTCCTTCATCTCGGCTCTTTCACATACCATGTCATAGTTGTGGCTCCAACTCTACGGCCAAGTGACAGTCTCTGTCACCGTAATCAGGCTTAGGATATGGACAGGGGCTCTCACAGGCTCTTAAAGAACCAGGAGGGGTACTGGGTGTCCGATCACACACACACACACACACACACACACACACACTCTACTTGTGTATCAGATGTCCACTGACATTGGCCACATTACTGCTAGATTTGTGAACCAATTAAAAGCTGTTCTATTTGATAAACATTACATGTATATGCATTCTATACTGCAATAATAATTATCTCTTTGCATATCTGTTTCCTCACAAGTGCATGAGTCCCATCAAGACAAGGATAAGCCTTTCCACTTTAGAGCCACAGCAGGAAGCCTTCAGCCTGGTACACAGTGGGTGTCCAATAAACCTGAATGGACAGAATGAGGAAACTGAGACACAGCTCTTGTGTTCAGGGCCATTCTGAGACCAAATCTGGAAACAAACTCGGAATTTCCAATTCCAGGCTAAGTGCTTTTGCCAGAGGGAAGATGAAAGCGTATGTTTCAAGCTCTGCAAGATCCACAGAGAATTTTTTCTAAGCTCCTCTCTAAGAAGGCGCCAAGGAGCTCGATGTCTTTTTCCCCTGGACCCAGGTTTTATGTCTCTGCCCAGTGGATGCGGCTTCTCCACTGCAAGGAGTGCAGCTCCCTCCTCATCCATTGGGAACATAACAGCCGAAGCTGCTCCCCCACAAGCTGCAGGATAAATGTCAGTGAGGAGGGAATGCTGCTGCCTGGGTAGACTGCATTCTACTCATTCTGCTGAGGGTCACGCTTTGAAAATATCTCTAATTTTGTTTTCATAGCTTGTTAACCTTTTCCTTCCCAAAACAATGCCCATGTTTGTTTTGGCTCCACTCGCGTCCTGCATACTGAGGACGGGTCTGAGTTGGATGCACAAAAGCATTTTTCCCTTAATCTCATTACAAGGGCTCCTCAGTCTTTAATTCTTCCCAGGGCTCACTTGCTGTGAAGTGATTTCCTCTTGGAATCCGTTTCTCTTTGTGAAGCTGGGAGAGCAAGTCTGTTTGGTTTTGTAGGGATGTGGGGAAGGAAAGCAAAGACAAAGGCAAAAACAAGTGGTGCTGGGGTGCCCTGGAAGGTCCTAAGAGCAAACGGACCCACTCTGAAATGTCTGCAGCTGAGACCAGTGATACTCGAATTCCAGTTTGAATGAGGATCACGCGCTGAGGTCACGTACTTACTGCTGTCTCCTGTCTACCTGAGGTTTACAAAATGTGTGAATAAAGGCGCCAGTGCTTTGACAGCTGGTCTTGCTCGTGCGTTTAGAGAGCATCTTATTTCATCCTTTTTGCCCCTCGAATGTTGCGCATCTGACAGTTTGACCACCCTGCCTGGACTCTTACATGCATGTGGCATTTATTTTTCTTTCTTTTTCTTTTTTTTTTTTGAGACAGAGTCTCGCTCTGTCACCCAGGCTGGAGTGCAGTGGCGCCTCTCGGCTCACTGCAAGCTCCGCCTCCCGGTTCATGCCAATCGCCTGCCTCAGCCTCCCGAGTAGCTGGGACTACAGGCTTATGCCACCACACCCAGCTAATTTTTTGTATTTTTTTCAGTAGAGACAGGGTTTCATCGTGTTAGCCAGGATGATCTTGATCTCCTGACCTCATGATCCTCCTGCCTCGGCCTCCCAAAGTGCTGGGATTACAGGCATGAGCCACTGCACCTGGCCTGCATGTGGCATTTCTAACATGTTCCTCCTAAGCGTTGTGGACAAATCCACACTGAGTTTTTATTCTCATGGGTTCATGTTTATTCTCAATACTTGAGGAAATTGTTAAGTTTAACCAGCTTTCTGTTAATTTTACTATCCTTTCTCATTAAAAGATTTCTTTTCCCATCTGAATTGTTTCCTAGATTGTATCTGCAAATACAAAACTACAATGAGGGACAGAGGATTCTGGAAAATGAATGGGGATGCTGGGGGAAACTAACAACACCAGCGACAAAACCAAGCCACTGGAGCCTGAACCAGTCAGGTGCCTGAGGAAAAGGGGAGGGAAGGTTTTCTCTCCTGCTTATTGTATTCCTGTTGTATATTGTACATGTAATGCATGCTAGCTGCCGTCTAGAATGGAAAAGCATGCCCTCACCATGGTCAGGCCCACATTTTGCTTTCCGTGTTAAAGACAGAAATGGTGTAACGTGCTCGTCAAGAGGCGGCACCTGCAGCGGTTGGAGCTGGCACCCTTGGCAGACTTTCTGGGACCGAGTCCTAGCTTTTTCTCTTATTAGCAAGTTGCTTCCCCTCATTTATAGAATGGGACTCATAATATACCTACCTCATGGGGTATCAGACAGCATCCTTTCTTTCCACCTGATGCATTAATTTGGACATGAACTGAGAGAAAAGAAATATAAAACATATTCCCTGCTTTTCAGTAGCTTAGAATCCAGTGAAACTTACCAATATAAAAGAAAAGGATACAGGCAAATTCTTGACAGCATCTCCTCTGTACTCACACATCCTCTCCCACTATCTCTTTATTATATTTTCATGTAAAAACGTGTGTGGGTGACGGAAGGATTCTGGGAGGCTTCGTCCTGGAGCTCCAGCGGCTTATCAATCACCATTAATCTTGGAGGCTCACAGCCCCCGTGCGCATTTGCTGAAGAGGAGTGAGTCATCCTGACTCGAACAGCAATGCTGACAGTTAATTGAATTCCAGAGCCAACGTTTCTTCCTACCTACAGCAATTCTTCACAGCTCAGAGCTCCAGATTGCTCTGAGCAAGACCGCTGTGTTTACGAGACAGAGAGAAAGAGAGAGAGAGGGTGCCTTTTTCAAGTGATTGAAAGGCCATGTTTACATGTAAGATTTCGTTTTTCTTTGACTTTCAGGCTTAAAACTTATGCAAACTTGGTCCAGAACAAAATGGACCAAACAATTATGGTTGAAGATTGCTATTAGTGTCTTTCCATGGGGGCAAGGGGCACTGACAGAGAAGCCTCTTTCCACTCTAAATGTAGCAGGTGTAATCTGCAAGCAGCCAGCCCCTCTTTTAATAATCCTTTATCTTCTCAGTGATGACCAAGGGCAGTCATTATTTGCTGACTGGTCCGCTGTTGAAAAGGGAGGAGAAATCAATGCATGTGTAGAAAATTTTAATGAGGAAAGATTTATTTCTAGAGTCCTTTCACAACATGTGTATATTTCAAGAGGAGAGTGACTATGCAAAGTGACAAAGACAACAATTTATATTTGGAACATCTAGTGTTGGGTGATGGGCTGATTGGTTTGATGGAAGCCAGGTTGTCACGGACTGAAAAGGAAGCAGGTGGTAGATAAATGGAGGGAGCAGTGGATGATTCATTCAAGTCATTTAGCACACTGTCTTGGGAATCATGTGTGCACAAAAGCAAACAAACTTTTTGGGAGATTCCAAATTGGGCAGTTGGGTCTTGGAAAGAGGCCCCCCATGTGGGAAGCTCGAGCCCCCTCCAGAAGGCTCTTCAGAAGCTGTGTTAGAGCAGTGTGTTTCTCATGGTCGGTCCCTGACTCATTATCCTTCGTTCCTGGTTATACAGGATTTACCTGAAGCAAAATGACCACAAAGGCAAACTCCTCCAGGCCATCTCCTCTTGAAGTCCTCTTTGTTCACAGCAAGGCCCCACGTCACAGTGCACAGCCTGCCTGGGCCTGTCTGTCCAGGATCCAGCCCAGGCTGAGAAGCCCTGCAGCAGGCAGCAAAAAGAAGCCTGAGGTTTGAGGAGAGCGGCGGGAGGGTGGAGTGGAGCCAGAGGCCGTCGTGCCTTGGAAGCCCAGAGCCATGAGTCCCGCACCCTCATGGAAGCAATGGAGGGATCCCTCCCGGTTCTCAGTGCAGACAAGTTCCTTTCCGACTACGGCCCTGAGGATCAGAGAAGAACACCTGTCTACAATGGCAGAAAGCTTAGGGATTTACCTCTTCAACTACCTCTTGTTACAGAAGAAAAATCTGACTCCCATGTGATCACAGCGAAACAATCTGAATGAGACCCCTCTTCTGATTTATTCTAAGCCCCCTCTCAGACTGCCCCTAGGCCAACAGGGAGTTGGGGATGGGGAGTGAGAGAGTTTTAGACAAACTGATTGGTTCGGCAACACAGTCTTCTAGCAGAATTCTTACTCCTTATTCTTCAATAACAGGTTGTAGAAATTCATTCAAGTATGTAGGCTTGAGTCCTGGCTAATAGTTATGGCTCCCTTGGAAAAGTTCTTAACTCCTTGAGTCTTGGTTTCTTCCCCTGAAAAGTCAAGAACAATCATTGTGCTGGTAGTGGTGGTAATAATAATAATAATAATAATAATAATATCTGACTTGTTGAACTTTCAGGATTACCGTGAAGATCTAATGACAAAATGAATATAAAATTACTGAAAAAGTATGAAGCCCTCAAAGTATCACACAGTGTTGACGATAAGTTCATTGCATTTCAATCCCTTAAAACAAACAATTCAATTCTATTTCTATATTTCTATATACTTATAATGATTTTCACACACACTCACACACACGCACATACACACTTTAGCTCTCTCTGATCTTTATACACCGGGTCACATGCTTTTACATGCATTTACCATCTGCTGTGCATAAAGCCTCACTCTGCCCAGAGCAGAGTCAACAGAAATTAGGGCTGAATCCTGACTCAGCCTCAGTTATTCACCTGTAACATGCATGTAATAATAAATAAACAGTGGAGATTTTTCCTTGCAGTGGACAGATGCTAAATCATTATAATTGTATTCCCATCCTCACATAAGTTTGATGGGCATGTATTGTGTGTTTGAACTTACTCATGGATTTCTTAGCCTGGCACTCAAGGCCCTCTGTAGTGTGAGCCTCTCTTCCTAGCCCCTAGTTACTCCTGCTGCCTCCCATCTCCACTCACTTCAACCTTAGCGGCCCCGTGCTTCCCACACCAGTGCAATGCTTCTCCTTTCTTCACCCAGCTTCCTCCGTTGGAAGAGGAGGATGTTCCCCTTTCTTTCCCTGCATTTCCAGCTCTTTGCCTCTATTGGACCCTGTACTGTCAGCCCACAATGACTTCCCTGTATCCAAATTCTGCCCAGTCTCTTAGGTCTGGGCATTCGCTCCTCCCCTTTGAGATTTTTCCCGGAGCCTCTTAGCAAAGTCACTTTGCTCTCAGTTTTGTGGCTCCTCGACTGAATTTCCTCTACACCACATTTCACTTTCTGCCCCATGATTTAGGTATTCATGGACATGCTTTCTCTCTTCTCTAAAATAAAAACTTGCCGAATGAATGGATAAATGTGTTGTCTTGGAATAATGGGTTGATGTTTGTAGCTGCTTCCATAATTAAATTAAAAGCTTTTTAAAGGCAGGGACCACATCTTATCCACAACAATAATTCAATTAACCAACACGTTGGAGGGCCTAGCCTGAAATGGCACTGGATAAGGTGCTTTAGGGGTGGATGACAGAGCCTGTGAGACACATCCTTGCCCTTCAAGCATTCACAATCTGGTTGGAAAGGCAAGCCCCTCTCCTCTAAAAAAAATGCATGGAGAAAACAACCATAAATATCTGTTAATGGGGGAGAGATTAACAAAGAAAAGATTATTGTATTCATGCAATATACTACTACTCAGCAATAAAAAGAAACAAACTACTGATAGACTTACTCAGCATTGATGAACCCCGATCATTATGTTGAGCAAAAAGGGCAGACATAAGACTGTATACCAATTGATTCTATTCATATGGCAAGTCCAGAAGAGGGAAAACAAGACTTTGATAACAGAACTCAGATCACTGGTGGCCTGGGTTGTCTGGGTTGGTGGTGGGAACAGGGAGGGGGGTGATGAAAGCAAACGGGCATGAAGGAACTTTCTGAAGTGATGGAGATACTTCATCCTGATTAGGATGGTGCTTACACACATGCATCTGTCATCAAACTGCACACTTCAATTCTGTGCATCTTATTGTATGTAAATTTTATGCCAATTCAGTTGATTAAAAATGAGTAGAGAGGCCAGGCTCAGTGGCTCATGCCTGTAATCCCAGCACTTTGGGAGGCAGAGGTGGACAGATCACTTGAGGTCAGGAGTTCGAGACTAGCCTGGCCAACATGGTGAAACCCTGTCTCCACTAAAAATACAAAAATTAGCTGGGCATGGTAGCACATGCCTATAATCCCAGCTACTTGGGAGGCTGAGGCAGGAGAATCGCTTGAACCCCAGAGGCAGAGGTGGCAGTGAACCAAGATCATGACACTGCACTGTAGCCTGGGTGACAGAGTGACTTCATCTAAAAATAAAAAGAGTAGAGAATTAAGTCGTACATTAAAATGTAAATAACAGTTCAAAACAACCATGATGGAAGAGATATTGCAATTCATGGTTAATAGCAAATTGAGTTATACAGAAAATTGTGTTGACAGTCACAAGGAGAGACTTATTCCTTTGGACCCTGGAGGTCTTTAAAGGAGGAATGTGAAGACCTTAAGGATCACAGAGGGAAGGAAGAGTGTCTGCCAGGTGGGTCATCTTATGCTCCCCCTTTTCTTTTCCTTTTTTTTCCCCTTTTTCTTTTAGAGACAGTGTCTTGCTTTGTCACCCAAGCTGGAGTACAATGGCTGGATCATAGCTCACTGCAGCCTCAACCTCCTGGGGTCAAGCCATCCTCCCATCTCAGCTTCCACAGCAGCTGGGAGTACAGGTACATGCCACTACACCTGGATAATTTTTAAAAAATTTTTTTGTAGAGACAGGGTCTCGCTATGTTGCCCTGGCTGATCTCCAGCTCCTGGCTTCAAGGGATTCTCCTGCCTCAGCCTCCCAAAGCACTGGAATGACAGGTGTGACCCACTGCATCCAGCCCTCATGCTCCTTTTGAATTTACCACAGAACCCCAGAAAGCTCATGACAATAATTTAATAAGTAAGTGATCTCATAAGAACGCGTTCTTCCACTCTCTGTTCAGGAAGTGTAGACATAAGCCAATCCAAGCCCATGTCCACACACACAGGCTTGTGGGCCCTTCATGTCTCTGCTCCTTTCTCCAAGCTGCTCTTTCTGCCTGGATTTCCCTTCTTCATCCTTCCAGGCCTGGAGACATCTCGCTGTTTCCTCAAGACACAGCTCCTTCTTGGAGTCTTTAGGGACCCACCCTTCCAATCTCTTCAAGCAAGGCTATCTCTCCCTAGGTCAGGTTCTCAAAGTGACAAATCCATTCTGCTCCCCTGATACTCCCCTATTGCACCAAGGTTAGCAGCTTCCAACCCAACTGTGAGCAACTCCTGACTAGGTGTTTGCCAAGCAAATTACTTTTCTAATTAAACAACAAAAAAATGTGTGCATCAGGCCACACCACATATTCAGGGCCGGCTAAAGGCCAGTCTAGTTTCATTTTCATCTCAAACCCTTTCTACTTGGTGGGACTCTCCACCGTTGCAGGTGGCTGGATCTTGTGCTCCGCTGGCCTAGTGGCCTGCAGGAGAAGCCCTCTAGAAGGTTCCTCTGAGTGTCTCTTACCATGAACCTACAGGGCTGCAAACAACAGTCTTCAGGCACTTCTGCAAGTAGCAGAAAGCCCCTCCACACAACACACCCTTCTGCCCATTAGTGCCAGGCTTCCTTGTGGCAGGAGACCAGAAAAGGGGCGACTGCTTCCAGAAATGTAGTAGATCTAACAGGAGAAGAATCCAAATGATCACCTGGTCCCACAGATAGGGAAACTGGGTTTAAAAGGATGAAACTATAGTCTTACTAGGAGGACCTTTAAAAAATGAACAGAGAAGCAAAAGCAAACCTTTTTGTCCTCCTCTAAACACAGGGGGTGGTGAGAAAAAAAATAAATCAATCAAAGTCACCTGGAACAGAACCCGTCAGTAAGGAAAGACAGGCTATTTTCAGGTTCTAAAAGGATACTAGTAACAGTCGGGGGGGGCGGGGGGGAATCCACATAAAAACTGTGCTTGACAGAGGCCTTTTGAAAGCAGATAAAGGTGTGTTTTGCTGCCTTGTGGCCTTGAGCCTTTTCACTCTGCCTAGTCCAGCTGGGCTTGGAGATTGAGGTCTGGGAGTGTGATTGTCTATTTGTTCCAACTGATACTGGAGTTGTTTGCTTTGAACAATGTGACTTTGTTTCTTTGTCAGACATGGCCAGCAGCATAGCTGTTGCTTAGGAAAGGAACAAACACATTAGGAGCTTGCTAAAGTCAAACAATGTTTTGTATATTGCAGAGTATTAGCGAAAGCACTGTGATACTGGCCAAGGCAGCTTAGTGTGGCTCTAAGGACCATAAAATTCAACCATTGTGGTGGCAGGGAGTGATTTCCTCTCCAGTGCCAACCTGAAGCATATGCACTGGGCTCTGAGCTATTTCCAAGAAGATGCTGAGAGCAGTGGATCTGGAGCCAGGAATGACAGCCTTATATTATTTAAAAATCATTGCAATTTGCTCCTCCCAGAAGAGAGGATCCATTAGCTGCATTCTGAAAGGCAAGAAGACTCCCAAGCTAAAAGCCCTGGCTGGTGTGAGGCACAACTATAATAAGGGCACCTACTGTGTGCCAGGCACTGGACTAGCGCTGAAAGTACTGCCTGTGCATTACCCCAGTAACCTCAGTGCGTAGAAAGAGGGGTGTCTTGGAGCCAGCTCACAAGAGCCAATTATGTCTATCTCTTCCCAACTCCACATCCAGTGACATCATGGCAACAGCTTGAAATTGGCCATGGTGGAGGTATGTACACCATGGAAATTGGCAAGTACTATGAAATCAGAGGTTTCTTTTCGTTGATTGGTTGGTTTCATTATTGTTCAATGTTTACCAGCACAACCGCTGGATAGATAGTATTCTTATCCCCAGTTCACAGATGAGAAATTGAGGTTTTAAGTAACTAATCCAAGCGGTCATGCAGATTTCAAATTCATGTCTTCCTGAAACTAGACTCCAGGGAAGAGCCCAGTGCAGGCTGAGAGCTGTTGAGGGCTGTCTGGAGGGAGCAGGAGGTGGGGTAGGGCAGGAAGCCATTGGGATCCCCAGTAATCCAGACCCAGTGGAACCTGCTTTGAAGCACCCTTTAGAATTGAGAGACTGTGCACAGAGGCCCCAGGAGAAGTGGGTGTGGCCTGGCTCCAGCAGCTGCCCTCACTACAGTTGAGGGTCCCAGGACCCTCCGCTACCCTGGGGCCACCCTTCCTCATGTATGGGTTTCTCTTTCCTCTTTGGGATAACTAAATGATATTCCATTTTAACAACACATAATACTCTGGCCATTCCTGGGGTCAACAACCTCTCAGAAGTGATCAGGGTAAGGTTTTGGGTATCAGGAATAATTCTTCAGTGTGCTAATATTCTGGTCTGCAACCTTCAAACCCAGTCTTCGTGACTGACTGGAGCAAGGCTGGGGCAAACAGTATGTCAGGAAACTGCACCGTAGATATTCCAATGTCAGCACAGAGAGGATTCTGAGACCCAGACAATGTGGATATGACTTCTGAGTCACCCATGTGAACCTGTGATATGGAGGGGAGGTGGGAAGTAGGGAATGGAGTGATGGAGAAATGGTGGAGGCTGGAAATCTGTGTATTATGAGGGAGGAATGGGGATGAAATTATGCACTGGAATTCTTTAGCTCTGATGATCAGGTAGAAAAGAGGGGGCAGCTACTCCTTCTCCACCTCCTCTACTGCCTGCATCTTCTTTCTTCAGATGCAGACATGATTCCTGATTTCTTTTCTGGCTTGGTCAACAGCCTAAGGATATATAGTGGCTGCTGGGACTGATGGCAAATTTCAGTTACTTTTCTGCCATAGAGACCTCAAATCATCTCAGTCCACAGCGCATGTGCATCATATTTGCTTTCAACCCCAAACCAAGCTCTAGAAAACCCAGATTTGAGCCACAGAGAGAAATCACTACCTTTTCAATAAAGTCCATGACACACAAAATGCTATAGAAACACAGTTTAGCGCCATCTTGTCCTTACTGTGTAAATCAGAACAGTCATGGCTACCTCTTATTGTGCATCAGTATGACTTACAAGATAATGGAGATGGAGCAGTAACATTGTTGAAGTTTTTTTCCTCCCTTCTTAACTTTCCAAATTTTTACTGGCTTTTTGAAATTGCTGCCTAGCGCAGTAGCAAATGTTGTATGAAATTAAATATTGCTTCCCCCAGCCAAGCAATGGCTTCCTCATCGTTGCTTCAGTATTTATTATTTGAAGTTGTGTTTGGGTTGGCTACAGTCAGAAAAACACATCTTTTTTTTTTTTTTTTTTTTTTTTTACATTAGACCAAGAAAGAAGGTGAGGAAGGAGAGAAGCAAGAAAGATTTGTTTAATTAGAGAAATAGACTAAATCTGTATAGTATCAAAATATTGTTTTGACTGGCTTTTCCCTGATGTTTTCAGATTGTCCAAACATAGAAAAGAGAAGCCTTCTTCACTGCCTTTCTGTACCCTCTTTCATGGGGGTTCACCATTAACTATCTGTCAAGATACAGGAGAAATACCATCTTCCTATGGAGCTTTTCCCACCAGTTTTTAGCATGTGATGATTCCTGCCCCCTTTAATTGTTCTGATCTTTCTGCAATTGATGTCTGCCATGGACTGAATATTTGTGTTCCCCCAAAATTTATGTATTGAAATACCCGCAATCGGATGGTATTAGGAGGTAGGGATTTGGGAGGCAATTAGATCATGAGGGAGGAGCTCTTATGAATGGCACTAGTGCTCTTATAAAAGAGGCTCCAGAGAGCTCATCTGTCTCTTCCACCACATGAGGACACAGCAAGGAGATTGCCGTTCATGAGCCAGGGAGTGGGCCCTTGCCAGACACTAATCTGCTGGCATCTTCATCTGAGACTTCCCAGCCTCCAAAACAGTAAGAAATAAATATCGGTTATTTATAATCCACCCACTCTATGGTACTTTGTTATGGCAGCCCAAACACCCTAAGACATTGTCCAGGATCACATAATTAACTTTTTATTATAGTTTATTCATTCCCTAATAATCTATATATAAAATTCAGCTGTTTTTTATGTCGGCATGTAATGTCATCTCTTGCTCTCTAATTATCAGTGGAAAATAAATCTATGGTCTGAGTTCACATCCCAGTTTTGCGACTTACTGCTATTTGTGTGTAACCTGAAAAAATTCCCTTCCCTGTGCCTGAATTTCTTACATGTAAAACCATATTATAACATATCATGTGTGTGCAAAAGCTATTAATTTTTTATATTACTTTAAAATATGTGTGCCTTTTCCCTTGCCTCCCCATGCAGACGATGAGCTTCATGAAGTCAAGAATCATTTGTATATTTCTTGTGTTCATCGTGGAATCGAGCACCACATTGAATGTTTGTTGATTGACAAGTGTTTCACCTTTCTTTTTTCCTGTCAGTTTAGGTTTTAGCCAGTGCATTACTATAAGCCAGACAATTACTGTAGTTACTAGAAGCAACAGAAAATATGCTCCCAAGAGCAATAAGCAAAAGCAATAGATCTAAATGACAAGCAACATGTATCAAAAGGGGCCACACATTCATCTTTCTGTGTGATCAATTTTGGGAAGATGTGATATTACTTTTCTTGTAAAACAAGCAGTGATTTTTATGTTCTGTATAAGGGTTGTATTCTATTTCTACATTTTGAATGAAGGTAGGTTTTACCCGAGTTTACTAATGATAGCTACGTTTATTGAGTGCCTACTGTGCAGTGGTATACTGATAAGTAAGTTCTTGGGAAGACAATATCCCCACTTTGTGGCACTGGCTGATTTCCATGGTGAAAATACTCTTGCCATGGCCAGTTTCAAGTTACCAGTGTAATGCCGCCGAACACAATCTCACCTCATCCACCAGTGGGAGCTGCTCCTGCCACCTCCCAAACTGTGTCAGAGCTACACAACTATTCACAAGAATTTCCACAACAACCCTACAAGGAAGATATTATTGATATTATTGGCTCCCATCCTACCAATGAGAAAACAGGCTGGGAAATTATTTGCCCAAAGTCGCATAGCTAATAAGAGGTGAGTTTGGGATTTAGACAAAGGTCTGCATGACTCCTGAGCCCACCGTCTTTCCAATGCACCCCACTTCCTCACCACACAGCTGTGCGTGAATGGAAGAATGTGGTGACCCACTACTCCCAACTCTGGCAACACTGGGTGAGCGGAAGTGTCTCCAGACAAAGACCCATAACTGCCCCCAAAATGCAAACCCAGCCTTGGAAGACATGAACTTTCTCACAACCTATGAGATGGCTTTGCTGGGCAGTTGTTATCTTGCTCAGTTTTGGCACATTACCATGTGATGCAATCGAGCCAGTCACATGGCACCCACTCAGAGCATCCAGTGGTACCACAAGTAGTCAGAGTGTCTGGAGGAGGGCATGGGAAGAGCCCTCCTCACAGAAGGGCTCAGAAGGGACACAAACACCCCTGCCCTTCCAACAGCTGCTGGCCAGCAAAGTACATCGGCTTGCAGTGATTCCTGCATGTGAGTAGAAAGGGTGTTTCCAGCACATCCCAAAAAGGGTTTCAGTTAAGTCCTGCAGCTTAGGGCTCTTTCTTCCACAACTTCTCCCGGTTTTTTAAATGGGGGACAAGAGTGCTTGTCTCTCTATAACCCCAGGAGATTCATGAATAATGTCCCCAAAGGCTGTAAAATGACAAGATGGCAAGAGGCACATAAACACAGTGTTATCATTTTCCTCCACGACTTGGTTTTCTAGATGTTGCACCTTGCTATAAGCCCCAGATGGAACCACAGCAAACCAAATAATTGCTTTCCACACTGATTGTGGTTTTAAAGAGGTCCCACATTGTGAAATAATGATGTTGACAAAAATAATAATAATACCTCGTGTTTGAGTAACACCTTTCTTCTTAGGAGCTCAAAGCACTTTACAGACACAAGAAACATTGTCAACAGACGGACAATTAATAGAAAAAAAAATGACTCATGTTTTAAGAAGTTACTCCGTGGGGGATAATGGTTCTATTATCCTCACAAATGGACTGGCGAACATAATATCCATTTCTGGTCTAAACCAGGAATAAAAATGCCACGTAGGACAAGAGCAAGGGTACCTGGAGTGAGCAAGGAAATCAAGAGGGCTCCTCTCCCATCATCTACCTGAACACAGTCTAGACACAGCCACAGCCTGGGACAATTCTGACCCCAAGTGACCCCATGACAAGAGGCTGCTCAGGGACCTGGGTGATTAATATGACGGGACAATCACCCGATTTGTAGACTTTTCTCGAGGCTTCTTTCTGGGGTTCAGATGGAGGCTGTTGAGTCATCATAGCAGATGCTCAAAAGAAAAGAAAATCCAGAAGCCCATCCCCAGGGCCCTCCTGCTAAATGAATGGCAGCCCCACCCTGCTCCTCACCCACTTCCCTCCCCTCTGCTCCCCCCAACCTCCTGCGTTTACCTCCCGGTACTCACCCAAATCTACAAGCTCTGCAAAGCCAGCTGCAGATATCACAGGCGACTTTGAGCTGTAAGAAATCATGAAGCAAAGGCATTTGCTGAGAGGCCACTCTGCAAAGTGCAGTGCTGGATTGAAAGGGTGGGGTGTGAGACCAAGGAGAGGGGAAGGGAAGGGGAGAAGCACTGATTTAAAAGCTCAGTAGGGAATGCACAAAGTTTGTTACCTGTGCTAGCTCATTTGATCTTCATCAAATGCCTTGCGATTGAGGTGTTGTTATCCCAGTTTTTAGATAACAAAGCCAAGCATCAGAGAGCTTAAGCAACTTATCAGGGGCCACACAGCTGTCAAGTAGCAGAGCCAGAAGGAAAATCCAGGTGAGTCTGGGTTTCCACTTCAACGACAAGTTAGGGAGAGGAGCTGAGAGTGTGCATCGAGAGCTGTCAGAGCGGGCATTGAAGACCATGGTGAGGAGTTGGAGGTTGGTTGTAAGGTCATGGGAAACTACATCCAGGCATCACCCAGATGAGCAGGGAGGAGGAATGGATCTGAGGGGCACTGTAGAGAAAGAACTTGGGGGATGGATTGCCTTTGGTGTATAAAAGGAAGAAGGTGTCAAAGAGGATCCAAGGCAGCAGCTCTACATCCTTGTTGAGTCGAGAACCCCTGTGTGACGTGCAACTGAGAACTCGGGATGCTTCCCCCAGAAAATGCACACAACCCACTCACAAACATCAGCGTCATTTTGGGGGAGTTGCTTGGTTCAAGATTAAGGTTTCTCGCCCTGTGAAGGGCCTAAAGTGGTGAGAACATCAGCATCCTGCGTTTGGCTTGTAGGACTCTCAAGACAATTGTATATTTATTTTCAGAGAAGAAAGGAAAGATCTCTGAAACTTGAAATTAAAAACCTTATTTATTTTAATATAAGAGAGGAGTTTCCTTTTTTCCATGTTTCTTCTGCAAATCTGATTAATAGGACCACCACAGATGCCACTAAGGGTCACTTCACAAATCTCCCTATTCTTCTATGCTTATAGATACCTATTTGCAAAAAGGCTACAAGTCCTAGTAACTGGATGAAAGACATTTGGGGACAAAGGTCAAAAACGAGGGGAGGTTGGGCACGGTGGTTCACGCCTGTAATCCCAGAACTTTGGGAGGCTGAGGCGGGCGGATCACCTGAGGTCAGGAGTTTGAGACCAGCCAGGCCAACATGATGAAACCCTGTCTTTACTAAAAATACAAAAATTAGCCAGGCGTGATGGCGTCCACCTGTAATCCCAGCTACTGGGGAGACTGAGGCAAGAGAATCACTTGAACCCAGTAGGCAGAGGTTGCAGTAAGCCGAGATCACGCCACTGCACTCCAGCCTGGGCAACAGAGAGAGACTCCCTCTCAAAATAAAACAAAACAAAGGGGAACAGGGTGGATCCAAAGCTGCTCTGGAAAGTCAAGTCTCGAATGCCACAGGAACGTGAAGCCTTCATAGAGCCAGCGAAGGGGGTCTGCGTCCAGGATGTGGAGCGGGCTTGCAAATCTGGGAAGCTACACAAGAAAATGCCACTGATACACACGAGACAGAAAGAGAATGGGTAGAGGCTGATTGGGAAGAGGAATGTGCCTGGATGTTCCTGGTGGCAAGTCTCATTCTACTTTTCCCATGGAGAAAGAGGGAAAGACAAAGGAGAGTGAGGAAAGGCCTGGGAGAGGAAGCCCCGCAGTCGTTTATCATCTATGGGGTGGAGAAATCAGAAGTCTCCACAGCCAACTTTAAACCCGCATTGCATCCCTCACCCCAGTGCTGATACTACCTAGGCAAGCTTGGGGCAGTGCGCTAGTGCGAGAGGAGCCCAGGCACCCACCACAATCCCCCCAGGGAGTAAAACTTGAGATGGGGAGGGTGACTGCATCCAGGAAGGACCGTCTTAGCCCAACCTCACCATCACGTCCGTGCGTGTCTGCTGGAAACCTGTCTCTCCCAAGGTTGCCTAATTTTCTGCCTAAAATATGGGCTGACCTGCCGCTTACTCCTTCGACATGCTGTCTGGTGGGGGAGGGGGGGTTGGGGTGCTGGGGCTTAAGGAGAGAGAGTTTGGTGGAGATAAAAAAATAATAATAATAAGCCTGATCCACCATTCTGGACACCCTTTCCAGCTCTCTGCTCCATGCAGCTGTGTGTGTGTAAGAAAAACAGGGTATGTGAGTTTGTGTGTGTGCGCGCACACCAGCAATCAGTGTGGCGAGGCCAGAGGCTTTCATCACTGAAACACTGAGTTCCTGTTTATAAACATTTGCTCACTGTTTTGTTATGTGGGGGAATTAACCACAAAACATGACCCACGACGTCAAGTCCTCCATCTTCACATCCTTCATACCGCATGCACTTTCTCTCTCTACCTGAAAGTCGCTGAGTAGAAAATAATTTCTCTGCAGCAAAGCGGGGAATGCCCAGAGAACAGAAGGCGCCTCTACACAGACTTGAAGGCTTGAAGGGAGGCTGGGGAGACCTCCCACTGGCGATCACTGACCCATGGGGCTGACTCTGGGAAAAGTCATCACATGGGCCTTGGCTGAAGGCATTACTCTTTCAGGGGCTTTTTGGCACCCCAAAAGCCATTGGGACCAAAACAAATGTATCTCAATGGCATTTGCGTGCCATAGTGGGCGGGGGGTGAAGGTCTAGTTTGTATGAAGAGGAGAGGAAGACCACGCAGAGCAGAATGCAGCTGAGATCTTGGGAGAGAATGGAAGAGGGGATGGATCCGCTGAGAAGCTCTGGGGCGCCCAGGTTGAGAGGACTTATGCAGACTGAAAGGAGACCTCAGGAGCAGAGTTCTGAGGGGAGGGGCCCTGGGTGTTGAGTTTGTTTTCCTGACCGTCCTCCAGATAAGATGGTTCTTTCTGGTGAAAGACTGAGCATGCTGCTATCGTAGTTTGGGGGCATCCCAACAGCAGGATGCAAGTGTTCTGTGAACCATATTCCACAGAGCGCTGGGGCTCCAGAGTTACCCTGGAGAGCCCGTGGCAGGGGTGGGGTGAGTCCTGCCCTCTGAGAGCCCTGCCCTGCCTTCAAGGAGAATGGTTCCTCTTCCATCTGCTTGAGGCATTGGAGCTCCTCACTGGACTTCGTGGTAAGAATTCAATCACCAGGAAAAGTTTGGAAGCCTCTGGATCAATGATATCCAAAGTCTCTGATCTCAGCTTGGAGGTGCTTTGAGCCTCTGGCCCCGGTGCTCTGCACTGTCCCAGAGAAAGGGGTGGGCCACTTTTGGTCCTAACAAGCAGTTCACCAAGAACAGGGCAACGGCTAAAAGATGAAGAGTGTCCAGATGCAGATGAGGGATCCCAGGCCCTGGAGAGAGACAGTTACAGGACACCAAATTCCCGGTGGTTTTCCAGGGCATTCCAGTATTAGAGCCCTCACCCTCCTTCCCAAGGTTCTGCGCTGATCCAGTGCAGAAGCTGCATGCACTGGAGAAATGGCTAACTCTGTGCCCAGGGCTGGACAGAGCAGCATCGCAGATCAAAAGGCCGCCACCCCCAAGAAGTCCATGAAAGGCAATCACCCCTCAAAGCAAACCCTCTCCTTTCCAGGACTCACAGAGATTATCAAGTCCCAGCTCTTGCACCCCAACACGCCCTTTCCCTTCCTGCCTCATTACTCTCTTGAAGTTCCATTCCTGTTCCACAACCACCCAGATCTCTCCCGTGCCCCTGCCTTCCTTCCCAATGAGAAGCAGGGGGAACGCTGGATGCCCATTCTTTAAAACAAACAGGAAGTGGGGGAGGGGGAGGGGAGGATTGAGGGGGAAGGGAGAGAATGGCATTCAAGCACTGGAGCTTGACATTGTAATGCTTTGGGCAGGGAGGGAGGAGGCCACCATGCTTTACTAGGTCATGGAGAGGCGGAGCAGGCCTCTGAGCACACGCTCAGGCCAGGGCACCCCAGTGCAGGTTGCTCAGAGGCTCCCTGGGCCTAGAGCATGGGCATCTCTGGGCACTTGCTGCCAACTCGGGAATACTCTTCACTTTTCCATTACTTCTGCGTGGCAAATATACGTATAGATATTATCGTGTGTGTGTGTGTATGTGTGTGTGTGTATGTAATCAAAACTTATCCTCCGTAGTAAAAAAAAAAAAAACAGTATTAATTATGTTTTGGATTGTCTTCATAGAGATCTGAGAGCATAATTTAAGTAAATACTGTAGTCATGACTAGCAATGCTATATTATTCTTATTTGAATTTTAACCCTAAGAATTTTCCAGTCTGCTAGCCAAACCAACACTTGGGCACATTTATAGTTCTCAAAAGCTAAACTCATCCCAGTGTTCTCCTGACTACTATGAGAGGTTTGGAGTTCTGGAGCTCAGACGTGACACTGTTTCCCTGCATGTGTGATGAGATGTGTGTGGATGTGTCAGAAGATCGGCCTTTGGGTCAATGTGTATTTCGGGTGCTGCTTGCTTCTTGCTCCTTTGGGTGTGCCCCAGGTCCCATGGCCTCGTTCACAGAGTTCTGAGCAAACCCATTCCTGTTCCACCATCTCATGGTTTGCCAGACGTTACTGGGGCAGGAGAAGGGCTGTCAGCTGGGGCAGTCAGCAAGAATGACTCTCTGATTGCCCTGGCTAGGAGCCCCTTCCTGATACTCAGGTAAGAGCAAACTGTTCCTGGAACCGTGCACACAGGGCATGGAAACACTGCTTGTCAATGGATTGAAATGAAAATCCCAAATTCTACACTTTCTGTGGCAAACAAACCATTGGGCTTCCTTTGACTTCTTCATTGTTGTGGACTACTATTCGTAACTGTTCAGTACGTTATGCTACTAGATAATCATAACTATATGTGTAGCATACTCTATATGTATGTAGTATAACATACTCTATATGTATGTAGTATAGCGTGAACAAACACACACAAAATGTTAGGATGGTGTGTTCCAACACAAAGACATGCACACTCACAACCACACAGCAACAACCCCTCTAAGCTTTCCACAGCCACCAGCTGTTCTCAATCAGCCTCGGGCCGCTGGATCGCCTCCTCGCCTCCCGAAGTCTGTTCCGTGCACTCGTAATTGTATCGTCTGCATTATCGGGCACATTCTTTTTTTTTTTTAGGTTACTGAAGTGAACTGATTTATTTGGTCATTTTAGCACCAACAATTATAGAAGAATAGGCCAATTATTTTTATTTTTATTTATGTTATTATTTTTTATTATACTTTAAGTTCTAGGGTACATGTGCACAATGTGCAGGTTTGTTACATATGTATACATGTGCTATGTTGGTGTGCTGCACCCATTAACTCGTCATTTACATTAGGTATATCTCCTAATGCTATCCCTCCCCCCACCCCACGACAGGCCCCAGTGTGTGATGTTCCCCACCCTGTGTCCAATTGTTCTCATTGTTCAATTCCCACCTATGAGTGAGAACATGTGGTGTTTGTTTTTTTGTCCTTGCGATAGTTTGCTGAGAATGATGGTTTCCAGCTTCATCCGTGTCCCTACAAAGGGCATGAACTCATCCTTTTTTTATGGCTGCATAGTATTCCATGGTGTCTATGTGCCACATTTTCTTAACCCAGTCTATCATTGATGGACATTTGGGTTGGTTCCAAGTCTTTGCTATCATATCAGGCACATTCTTGCCAGCAAAGAATTTCCATTTTGACTAGGTGTCGATGGAAACAGCATCTTCTCCTCACCATTTTATACATCTGATAACTGAAAAACTCTCTGAAGACTAGACTCTGGCACCACACATTGTGAATCCTGTTTCCACTTTCCTATCAGCCTGGCTTTGGGGACACGGGCCACAGGACATGTTTATGCTGGGATATGACTTCAGGCTCTGTCCTCTCTGTGGAAATGCCACAGGAGCCAGCAGAAGGGCTGAAGGATGTCCCTGCAAGCCACTTCTACATCAGAACAGCTGGCGATAGCTTCATATAGGCTGAAGAGACTGCAAATTGCATCAATGTTCCAGCAAATTCAAAATAAATATCTCCCCAACGTAATTTTCACTTAGCCAGATCCCAAAAATGTCTAAAGCCACTTCAATGTGACAAGAAACTAATGAGGTGTGTGGAGGCAAAGTTGAGGTGAAAAGAGACAAAAGTCTTTATTTTATTATTATTTTTCTTTTGAGATGGAGTCTTGCTCTGTCACCTAGGCTAGAGTGCAGTGGTGTGATCTCGGCTCACTGCAAACTCCACCTCCCGGGTTCAAGCGATTCTCTTGCCTCAGCCTCCCGAGTAACTGGAATCACAGGTGTGCACTACCACACCCGGCCAATTTTTGTATTTTTAGTAGAGATGGGGTTTTACCATGTTGGCCAGACTGGTCTTGAACTCCTGGCCTCAAGCAATCCACCCGCTCGCCCTCCCAAAGTGCTGGGATTATAGGAACAAGCCACTGCGCCCAGCCAAAAGTCTTAATCTATTTATGTTATTTTTGCAAATTGTACAAAACACATGGTCTTGGGAACTGACTGCTATGGTACCTCCAGGCCCATGCAAGAGATGAACCTGAAATGGAAGGGCCCTGAAGCTTAAAACTCGTTAGCTTTATACTAAGTCCACCTCTGCATAGGATTTGGCAACTAGTGGTCCAAGGGGTAAGGGAAACAAAGTCTTCCAGCTGCAAGGAAAAGCTTACGCAAAGGTGCAGAGGCCAGAGAGCTCAGGACTGTTCAGCAAGCAGGGAGAACAGTCATAGGTGAGAAGCACGCAGTGGATGTAGATCTGAAATACTGGGCAACTGCAGACCACAGAGGGTTGCAAATGTCAGGGTAAGATATCTTAATGTCAACTGTACAGCAAGAAGCTTCGAAGATTTGCACTCCCATGGCCTAAGGCAAGGACTACCCCTCTCCAAGCCCTGCTTTAGAAAAAGAAATCTGGGATGGACAGACGGGAGGCAGAGAGACCAGCTCAGAGGCATCAGCAGCTATGTGCTGCAAATCAGGATTCTTTGGGAAAGGAACAACACAATGATTGACAGAAACACACAAAGACTCATGCGTGAGCCTTGAGGCAGTGCCCAACTCCTCTTCCTCCCCTGATCCCATTCACCCTTGGACTTGGCATAGCCCTTTTCTCTGATACCTGGCTGCTCTGATGTGTCCTCAGCCCAGCTTTACCTGTGGGGTCACAGTCTCTGGAACTACACTCCACACCCGTCACTGTCCTACCAGTGGTGGTGACTCTCAGTCACACTGTCCAGGATGCACCTGACATCCATGGATGTGGTTTCTGCCTGTCCTCTTAGACCAGGATGCAAGAGGAGGCGGTGGCTTAGTTCAGGCAGGAAGAAAGAGAGCCTCCACAGGGGTAGCCTTGGGAACCGGATGGAGGGACCAAGTGGAGAGAAGGTCAATTAGGCAACTAGGTGTATGCAGAAGGTAAAGAAGACAGACACATCAAAGAGGACGCTGATGGCCACAGTGGAAGGAAGAATGTCTGTGTGTTTAGGCTGCAGGAGAAGCCCAGCGCTGCAGAAATTGATGCATCTCAGCATGGATGTGCTCAGTTGGAGGCTGTGCACATCTCAGATTTGCCTCCAGCACAAGGCTTCATTTTAGAGTTTCGTGTTCTGGCACCTTGGTCATGGAGAGGCTGGAGAATCTCCTTTACCTTCTTGCCCCCCACCACCTATGCTCTCTCCCTGGGTGATCTTACCAGCGCCCTAGCTTTAACTTCAGCTTTGCATGGGGGCCCAGGCCTCTGCTTTGAACTATGCACTTGCTACCTTGCGCTGGCATTTGACGGAGCTTCCTGCTATAGTTAGACCTGTTCTTTATGGCCAGTACCCACTCTGGCCGTGCAGTACCCCTGCCACAGTGATTGCTGAATTGTTTTTATTGTGATAAAATACACACAGCATGAAATTGACCATTTAAGCCATTTTTAACTGTGCAGTTCGGTGGCACTAAGTTCATTCACATTGTTGTGCCACCACCACCATCCATCTCCAGATTTTTTTCATCTTCCCAAGCTGAAACTCTATGCCCATTAAGCATCGACTTCCCATTTCCCTCTCCCCAGCCCTTGGCAACCACCATTCTACTTTCTGTCTCTATGAGTTTGACTCCTCCTCTAAGTATTTCTTTCTTTTTTTCTTTCTTTTTTTTTTTTTGAGACAGAGTGTTGCTCTGTTGCCCAGGCTGGAGTGCAGTGGCACAATCTCGGCTCACTGCAAGCTCCGCCTCCCAGGTTCATGCCATTCTTCTGCCTCAGCCTCCCGAGTAGCTGGGACTACAGGTACCTGCCACCACACCTGGCTAATTTTTTTGTATTTTTAGTAAGACGGGGTTTCACCGTGTTAGCCAGGATGGTCTTGATCTCCTGACCTTGTGATCCGCCTGCCTCGGCCTCCCAAAGTGCTGGGATTACAGGTGTGAGCCACTGCGCCCAGCCCTACTCTACGTATTTCATATGCAATATTTGTCCTTTTTAACTGGCTTATTTCCCTCGGCATAATGTCTTCAAGGTTTATCTCTGTTGTAGAATGTGTCAAAATTTCCTTCCCTTTCAAGGCTGAACACTCTTCCCGTCGTATGGATAGACCACCTTTTGTTCACCCATTCATCCACTGATGAACGCTGGGCTGTTGTGACTAATGCTGATATGGATATGAGTGTACAAATATCTGTTTGAGTCTCTGCCCTCAATTCTCATTGGATATACATCTGGAAGTGGAATTGCCAGATCATATGGTAATCTTGTGCTTTGTTTCTGAGGAACTGTTGAATATTTTTAACATCACACCTGTTATACAATAGGTACAACTGCTACTTCACAGCTTGACTCAGGTGTCTAATTAGCATCTCATAGTGGAAATATCCAAGCCCAAAGTCTTGATGGTCCTAAGCCTATTCCTCCCCAGCTTCTCCCATCTCCATAAGTGGAATCACCACACAGCTGGGGCCAGGGCCCTTGGCCGCATCAGCAACTCCCTCTCACTCTGCATTTCCAACCCATCAGCAAATCCTATCAGCCCTATGTGCAAATATATCCAGAACCAAATCACTTCTCACCACCCTGCTGCTGCCACTGGACCCAGCCCACCTTGACCTCTCACCCTCACTATTGCAGTAGCCTCCCCAAATAGTTGCTCTTTGCTCTTTTACCATCTAGTCTTCATGCAGCTGTTAGCATGAGCCATTTAAAATGTCAACCAGATCCCTTCACTCGTTTGATTAAAACTTCCAATCTTCTCACCATAATTAGAAAGAGAAAAAAGACCCAAAGGTGTTACCATGTGCTGTCATCTGAATGTTTGTGTTGCCTCCAAAATTCATGTTGAAACTGAATCTTTGATGCAACGATATTAAGAGGTAGGACCTTTAGGAAATGATTAGGCTCTGAGCACTCTCTTCGTGGATGAGATTAGTGCCTTATTCATGGCTGGCAGGAACTAGCGAGCCCCTTTTGGCTCTCTGCCTTTCGCCCTGTGAGGAGCAGCAAGCGCCAGCATCTTGGATGCAGAGAGCAGCCCTCACCCAACACCAAACCTGCTGGCACCTTGATCATAGATTTTCTAGCTTTCAGAACTACGACAACTAATTTCTTTTCTTCTTCTTCTTTCTTTTTTTTTTTTTTGAGATAGGGTCTCACTCCGGTTGCCCAGGCTGGAGAAAGTGACGCAATCTCAACTCACTGCAGCCTCGACCTCTTGAGCTCAGGTGATTCTCCTCCTCAGCCTCCTGAGTAGCTGGGATTACAGGCATGCGCCACCACGGCCTGGCTCATTTTTGTATTTTTAATAGAGACGGGGTTTCACTGTGTGGGCCAGGTAGGTCTCGATCTCCTGACCTCAAGTGATCCACCCATTTTGGCCTCCCAAAGTGTTGTGATTACAGGCGTGAGCCACCACACCTGGCCTAATTTCTATTATTTATAAATTACTCAGTCTCAGGTATTTTATTACAGCAGCACAGATGGACTAAGACACCATGGGCTGTATGAGTGGCCCCTCACCCGGCCTCGCATCCTCTATGCATGCCCACTCCTGCCTTTTCCACAAACACATTGATAGGTCCTGCTTTGAGGTCCCTGACCCTGGGTGTTCTCTCTGCTAGAAATTGCTTCCCACAAATCATCACATGGCTTATTCGAAATGCTGCCCCCTCAGAGATGGCCCCTGGATGATCCTATCTAGACTAGAATAGCAACTCTCATCACTGGCAGTCTCCTAATTCAGTTTCCAGCTCTTCAGCTACCTAGCATTCCTGCCCTTACAGTACCTGATTATTTACTGGCTGGTTGTTTATTTTCCCCCTAGACTATAAGCTCCAGATGGAAAGGAGAGGGTTCTGATGACTGCTGCATCCCTCGGGCATGAAGTAATGCCCGGCATGGAACTCCCTGCTCTCCAGGAAGAACGTGCTTCCCATCGTGAGATGCATCAGCACATCTCAGTCTCCAGGGCCAGTTCAGTTCTATGGACACAAGGAAAGGGTGAAATGCTAAGATCCACACCGGAGACACATAGGTGGATTCAGTGCTTTGGGATTCCCAGAGTCCGTGGCCAGTTCTCTTCACCAGTGGAGTCAGAGCCAACCTGGCCAGTAGAGTAGGGAGTGCACCCTACTTTAAGTGCTTTAGGAAAACCTTGCACCCACAAATAGTTCTACCACTAACTAATCTATCACTATCTCTTAAATTTCACCATTAATAGTGCAATTTTTTTTTACAGGAAGAGGGGAGAGAACTAAAATTTACTCAGTAGTTAGTAAATATCAGGCAGCATTCAAGATGATCAGGCATCCCAGTGTGCCTGGTCAGAGGGATTTCATGGGACATTCAGAGCTAAAACTAGGATAGTCTTGAACAACTGGCATAGTTGGTCACCCTACTTCGTTTCTTGGTTTAGTTCTCTCATCAACCATATGTGCATTTTACTCATGAGAAATCCAGGCCTTCAGTCATGCAGCCAATGTGGCAGAATTGGAGTCAAGGCTTCCACGACTCCAGGGTCCAGGTCCTCTCTACCACATCCCAAGGGCCCCCTGACCTCCCTTCAGATGCAGTAATTCTGAGATAGCTCTGTGCAGCTCTCCCCTCGTAAAATATACTCTACAGCACTCAGATCATGAGATATGGAAAAGAATGGATGAAGGCTTGCTGGAAAGGCAGAGACAGATACTTTGCAGGAAAAAAAGGACTTCCAAAATGTGCGTGGCAACTTGGGGTTTGAAAAATCTTTGTTCTAAGGGCCAGAACTTTAGTGCCAACCTGACATAGGGAAGGGGTAAGAACTGATGAAAATAGTCCTAACTGAGAAGCACTTTGAGCTTCTGGGAAAGAGACTGCTGCATTGAAGTGGCCAGCTCTAGGCCACGTCATAGGACCTGGGTGGGCATCATTCTTTCTGACGCTTGACTCCTCTATCCTAGTTATTTGAGATTTCAAAGTAGTCATCTGGTTTATCTCTTCAAGTGTGACCACATAATACACTGTTCAAACAAGGACACTTCTAAGAATGAAAGGGGAACAATTCATAATTAGCCAAGGACAACAGTGGGGAATGGGACTCGGCCCCGGTTAACTGGGATGCCTGATTCCGCGGCCAGCTCTTCTGATCATGAGGAACTGAGTTGTGATCCTACCTTCTAATGCACCAAACAAAGCAGGGAAAGTCCCAGCCGCACGCCATTGCCATTGGGCTCTTGTGCCTCCCTCTGGTTCTGCCCCATGTCCCAGGGTCTAAAGAATACCTTTTCCCCAAAGGTCTAAATACTCCTTTGAGTCATTTGCAACAAATATCAGCATAGGAATGCTTATTTCAACTACTCTTTCTTGATCACCACAGAGTTTTCTGAGCACTCACCTTGAACAGGGCCTCTTCTGGGTGCTACAGACATTTTCAAGGGAGAGAGACCTCGCCCACCCATAGGCAGTGAGCTGGCTGGCTGGTGGGTGAGACTGTTGGGGGGTGAACCTGCCCCTCTTGATGTTGCCCCTCAGTTACTGACCACAGGCTTTGGAAAAACCTCTTCAGCAGGGTACCGCTTACACTGATCTACTTAAACGTCGACTCCCACGCCCTGAGGAGGAGCCGAGCATGCCAGAGCAGCAGAATGCAACTTTGCTAAGATCAAAGTGCGAACCTGCTGAAGCTGTGTGTCTGAAATTACCCAGAAATCGCTTTGTGCTCACCCATGGAGCAGAAGCGATGGTGAGCAAGTGTGCAGAGACCATGAAGAACTTGGTGCAGGGATGAATATTGTCTGCAGCTGGTTTTCTCCAGTCCCTGCCAGTGCACCCAAACAGTGTCTGTTTCTGCACTACTGGGGCCCTAGGCTCAGCACAGTGCCAAGTACATAATAGGTGCAAAGTAAATATCAGTCAGTCATTGAATGCTCGTCTCCACGGACCATGCTGGGCCTGAAGTGGCCTAAGTTTGAATCCATGCAATGGACCATGGTCGAGGGCTCATGACTTCATGATGAATCCTGGAATGTTAGCGCTAACAGTGTTCTTACAGGATCAAATCCAGTCCCAGTCAGTTTCAGCTGAGAAACTCAGGTGTGGGCCCAGAGAGTTTAAGATCACTTGTCCAAATGTTGTGAATGCCAGAGGCAACACTGGACTCAGGTGTTCTGGGCAGTAACCTTTGCTCCTCTCTCCCTACCACATGCCCCCCAGGCCAGCTGGCCCTTCTGACCAGCACCATCTGTCTGATGTCTCTTTGCCATTACTCGGAGGCCTAACCTCAGCACTGACAGGCTGCTTGACCTGGAACCTCGCCACTATGTCCTAGCCATGCTCCCTGACACCCCCGCTCCCCAGCAAAATTACTCCCTTCTTCCTCTGCATTTGATTAATTCTCTCATACAGCATCTCTTTTCTTTTCCCACTGTACTCCTGTTGGCTCAAGATGTGTCTGCATTCCTTACCATTTTACCAGGAACAGTGTCTTTTTCATCTTTGTCTTTCCAGTGCCTCAATTGCACCTACCACGCATGTATTATACAAAATGTGCAGCTTGCTGTGTGACTATGGCCCAATTGTTCACCGTCTCTGGGCCTTCTCTTGGATTTATAAAATTAATGGGGCACTACTGACTTATCTCACAGAGTGGCTGTGTCCTAATGTATATATTGTTGCATAAATATCTTGGAAATACAGGGGCCAACGACAGCGCTCAACAATAAATGCTGTGTGCTGAGAGCAAGTGTTAGAGAACTTGAAAGGAGGCTCTTCTCTCTGTGATGAAAGAAACGGAAGGTGGCTCTGCAGAGCCCCTCAGATGATGCACGCTGTGGACCCGAGCACCGAGCCTGGGTGGGGGAGGAAGGAACTTAGGAGAGATGTGAGGGCAAGGGTGTCTTGTGGAGAGGGCTTGACCAAACCCTGACCCTCCTCTTTGTAGAGCCTCTGGGCTCATCTGCAGGGTCTGTGCAGGCCGCCTGCCCCCTGCGCCAGCAGGCGAGGAGGACAGCCTCCCCTTCTCAGCAGGACCCCTAGCCCTGCAGAGGGAGCTGGGAGCTGGCTGCTTTTAATTAGAGCCGCCTCTTTCCTGTTTTCCTTCGCGGCTGGTTTCCCAGCTTCCCTCACCCTCTGCTGATTCCCCCAAGCAATTTTTTTAAGCATCCAAACCGTCTGGGATAAGAAAGGAGAAAGCTGTCATTATGTGTGTGAGCTGTGCAGTGGCTTCCGCTGGCTTCCCAGACATTTGGAGGTCGTCAAAAGGCTGGCTCTGCTGTCTGGACATGGCCTGAGGAAGCCTGGTGCCAGCTTTCTGCTTCCTATGCCACCAGCTCTGCTTATGTATATATTGAGCACCTACTGTGTGCCAGGCCCCCAGATGAGCAAATATAGCGTCGGCCTGAAAAGCTGAGAACTATTGTCATGGCTCTCTTAGGTCTAGAGCTGTGACAGTGATCACCAGCACACTGACAGAGGTGTGAACGGAGCACCCCAGACATGCAGCAGGAATGAGAACGACCGGCACGATGGGTTGCACCAACAAGAACCTTACAAGGAGAACACAGCCCCAATCTGGCTCCCGTTCCCTTTAGAACTCACTCTCGTGCATGGCTCGTGGAGCCCACGTTCATTCAGCATGCAAGAGGCTCCGGAAGGGCTGTCAGATTTAGCAAAGAAAAATGCAGAACGCACAGTGAGATGTGAACTTCAGATAAACAACATATAATTGTTTAGTGTAAGTATGCTCTAAATATTGCATGGGACATGCTTTTTATTATAACATTTAAGGTATATTTGCACTAAAAAAGGGATGTGTTGTTTATCTGAAATTCACATTTCACTAGGCATCCGGTATTTATCTGGCAACTCTTTTCCAAGGTCAACAGAGAGTCCTAGACCATAGACCAGAAAGTCCATTCTACCTGACACTGGGCTACAAGAAATGTATCATATTTGTGGGGATCAGCCACACTGGGAGAAAGATAGCTGTCTCATGTCACCAGGGTAGATGAAGAAAGGGTTCTAAAGCCTAACAGCATTCATATTATAGGTACCTGGGCTTGTTTTCAAAGATCAGCAATCAAGGGGAAATGACAGAGACGCTGGAGGAGCCTGATCCTCCCAGAACCTAGTGGCTTGACCTAAGAAGGAAGAAAATGGTGGCTGCCTTTGCAGACCCAGGCAGTAGGCCAGTAATTCCCAGCCCTTTGATACTGTATTCCAACTGTCATGATCTGTTCGATGCCTGCTCTATCTCTATCCCAAATACGTGTTATATGGCTTCCATCAGTATTTTTTATGTAGTGCAAGCTTAATTTAATCTGAGAGTGGTTTAAGAATACACATACTTCTCAGCCATCAAAGAACACGATTAAGAATCTCTGTGCTAGAAACTAGAAAGTTCTAGGAGATTACTGAAGGAGAGGCAGGAATGGGAACTGAGATGAAGAGGGCAAAGACTTAACCACCGACCGTCCATTTTTGGAGGAAGTGGCTGAGTGGAGTCTGGGAAAAAAAAAAAAAAAAAAGACAACCAGATAACCTGAAAACCAGCTGGGCTGGAAGCAAGGAGAGGGCCCAGGCATTAGCCCAGCCCTGGGGGCAGCCCAGACACACCCCGGCATTTCTCAGGAGGAAGAAGGCACAGCCTGCTGTTATTTACAAAGCTGTTGTTGAGAATTTTGAGGATCTCTTCCAGGTTCTCGCTTATGTAAATTCTAATTCACAGTTCCCTGGGCCCACATGTCTCATAAACCAGGCCTGATATTGTAAACCCTCTCCATTCACAGAGCGTTTTAGCTTTGCCTTTGTTCTCCTCTCCAATTTCCCACTTCACAAACCTAGATCTAAAGCTTTACACGTGGTTGATAGGGAAGTGTCGTTTGAGCAGTTCTAAGAGGCTGTCTTCCTTCTTCCTCCGACCCCCACAGCTCTGGTTTCGTCTTGGATATCAATTATTGGCTTTTCCATAAGAAGGCTAATGTATTTTCAAAGCAGGCAGATCACTCTCCCATGTTTTGACAGTTTGGCTTTAGTTGAAATATAATTAAACTTTTTGAAAACAAGAACCTTGAAACTCAGTCTTCACACTGTTTGCAGTTTTTTTCCCCCTCATGCATTCGGTTTTTACTTGCTGCGGCACAATTGATTCGGCCTTCACTTTCTGCGCTCAAAACAAACACTGGTTTTAGGCATTCTGCTCTCCCAGCACCGCATGGCTGAGGGTGGAAAAAAATAACATCTGAAACAGGCCGGGCTTTTGATGATACCTCCTTATGACAGACACATCGAAAACCACCGACGGTGAGTCACCCACATTCTGTGCATACTCTCTCTGAGGAGCAGGAAGTGTGGCTATTTTAAACCCTGAGGCAATGAGAAGTTTTTAGATGCATCCTAAGGCACTCCGGCCAGCGCTCTGCATGCACACGGGGGCCTTCCTAAGTGTGGCCCCAGCACATCTGTAGCCCCGAGGCGACACACCCAGCCTTCTGCCAGCCTCTCTTTGTTTATTCGGCTTGTCCTCGTTTTGCGTTTACACGAGCAAGCCGAGTCTAAAAAACACAGAGCTACAGAATTTATAAAATCAACAAAAACTTTAAAAAAAAAAACAAAAAAACACCACCACCACCACCACCAATCGCAGCCTGGCGGTTGGTGAGGGTGGGTGGGGGCAAACAGATGGTGCCACAAGATGTCCTCGGGCGGCTCACTGGGGACCGAGCCTTGTGGCTCTGTGGCCAAAAATAAATAAATAAGTCAGGGCCCAGCAGAAGTGCTTTCACTTCTAACCCAAGTCACTAGCTGTGGGTGATGAGTCCTCTTACTCCTTATTCTCCATCTCCAAAGGTCAAACAAACAAGTAGAAAAAAAAAGAGAGAGAGTGAGAGAAGGAATTGAACTGAAATGAAATGACTTTAGATGAAAGATATGTATATATAAAGAGTGGCGGAGGGGCCGGGCGCTTTGGCTCACGCCTGTAATCCCAGCACTTTGGGAGGCCGAGGCAGGCGGATCACGAGGTCAGGAGATCAAGACCATCCTGGCTAACATGGTGAAACCCCGTCTCTACTAAAAATACAAAAAAATTAGCCGGGCGTGGTGGTGGGCGCCTGTAGTCCCAGCTACTTGGGAGGCTGAGGCAGGAGAATGGCGTGAACCCGGGAGGCAGAGCTTGCAGTGAGCGGAGATCGCGCCACTGCACTCCAGCCTGGGCGACAGAGCAAGACTCTGTGTCAAAAAAAAAAAACAACAGTGACAGGGGGACTTGAGGGAAATGAGCCAGATGTTGCCACAAAAGCAGTTATAAATCCTGACCTTGTTTGGTAAAGGGAGCAGGCTCAGCCAGGATGCGAGACATCTCCAGGTGCTGGGAGCTTCTGAGGATGGTGAGCTCCCAGACCGAGGCAGCAAAAATGGCCTAGAACCCATCACTGTGTGGGGAGGATCTGGCTTCCTTGATGTGGGGGAAGCCTTTCCAGAACACTGGCCGCTGATAGAACCAGCGGGCGATGTGGCAGGGTCTAGGATTCAGGCAAGACTCCATTTGGCTGTAATGTTTTTTATCTTTGTTGGCAGTTTTCTTAAGGAGAATGGAATTATTTGGGAAATGGAAACCCAGCCTTCAACATCTTTTAGCACAAAGTGTTAAGACTCCTGAACTGGGTGGTTGCTGTATAAGCCACACAAGCATTCCAAATAATATATATTCTTTCTATTGTTGCAGATGCTAACTGCCTCCTAACTCTAATAAAACCTAAAGAATTTGTTGGTGGAAGAAAGTCCTGGAGTTTTAAAAAGCAGCTGCAGAAGAGACCAGGCCGCCTACACCCCTTGGCTTGTGGTGTCTTTACTCCATCTTGACAGCCAGCAAGGTGGCCTCTCTGGTACCTTTCTTCTGCAGTCACTCTCCCTCTGTCTCCTCTTCCACTTTTCAGGACCCTTGTGACTACCTGTGGGTAATGAGTCCTGTTACTCCTCATTCTCAATCTCCAAAGGCCAAACAGGTAGAGAGAGAGAAGGAATTGAGCTGAAATGAAATGACTTTAGACGAAATATTTACATACGGAAAAAAAAAAAAGAGTTGGGGGGACTTGAGAAAAATGAGCCAGATGTTGCCATGAAAGCAGTTATAAATCCTAACCTTGTTTGTAAAGGGAGCAGGCCCAGCCAGGATGCTGGACATTGGTCTCACCTGGAGAACACAGGCTTTTCTTCCCACCGTAAGGTCAGCTGATTCGCAGCCTCAGCTCCTCCTGCAACCTTCCTTTGCCCTTTGCTGTGTAACCTAACACATTCCCGGGTTCCAGGGATTAGGGTCTACACATCTTTAGGGGGCATTATTCTGTTGAGGGTCAGTGGTGTCCTTAGCACTGAGACAGTTACTTGTCTGTCACCACAGTTTATTTGTTAGGACATATGACCAGGCAATAGTTGCTCTGTATAGTAGAAATACAGTCAAATAATAGTGTAAATTGATAATACACATTTACTATTTGCCAGATATAAGCACTTCACTTCATGCATGTTAACACTCATTTAAGACTCATGATGGTTCCATGAGGTAGGTACTATTATTAGCTCCACTGGACAGACGAGGGAAAGTACAGGGTGTATCCATGGTTGGGAAAGGGTGGAGATAGGGTTAGATCCAAGGCCTCTGGCCCAGGTTCCAGATTCTTAGCTAATAGGATTAGAAAAATACAGGGGTGCTGCCCTCCAAATACCAAGGACAAGATACAAAGGCAAAGTGCCTTCCTGGCCCCTTCTTCCCCACCATCCCCCTATGGAGCCAATGGCCCTCTCTGTTATATCAAGGCCCGGAACAGCAGGGAAAGGTGACTCAGAGAGTTCTGTTCACCCTACAGGCCTTGACGCCATCCAAGACCTGACCACATGAAGTTGAGCTTTCAGCTAAGGGGAGACAGAAACACACCCTGCCTTGTGTGCTCAGCTTGGACTGTGACAGTACAAGCCCAGTGACAGCTGGTGCCTGGAAACCATCTTGCTGCTGTTTTCTGTGAGTGGAGAGGATCTTCTTCTGCAGAGGAGAGGAAACAGTGTCATCAACTGGAGTGTGTTCCTATGCTTCCAGGGACCCTGGAGTCATCTGCTGGAAGGGGAGACAGTGAAATCTGCAAGGGAAGTTGGCTATGTATTTTCGTGCCCCTCAGTAGTCAAATCCTATGGAAACAAACAAGGCTGGTCTCTGTAGATGGGACCTCCCACCCACGTAGGGTCAGTTTTATTCCCAGAGTAACAGAGGGAAGGCAGGGCCAGAAACATGGTTTGGGAGTTGCTCTCCTAGAGACCCTGGACTGTTTCAGGGCTCATCACCTCCTTGGTCCAAGATGCAGTGGCTGGGCCCAGTTGGCAAAAGCAGCTCCAAACAAGAGGGCATGAAGAACCAACTCGAAAGCTCCTCGGGGCCCCAGGGAAGTAGGATGGAGAGAACCTCAACCACCAAGTTCCGCAAATTTCACAAGTTTATTACAAACCCCAGAAGTGTTGTTGGGTTGCTTAAAAACGATTTAATTTTTGCAATCTCCCAAAGAGAGCGGGTGCCCCAAATTAAAACTGATGTTTGAAAAATAATAGCTATGAGGATGAAAGACAGTGCTTCTCATGTGAGGGGAGCAAGGAGGTGCACAGAGAAGCACCCTAGTGTCAAAGCTGTAGGGAGCCCTTTCTTGTGATGTATGAGTCGTAGGTGTCTGTTGCCATGATGGGGCCCGTTCCCCTGTTATCTAACCAGAATAGTCACCTTCTTGTGATTCACCTAGAAATCTGATTCTTATCAGAACTCTGAGCAACACAAGGGAGGAGGAGGCCTCCTGATGTCATGGAGAAAAGAATGAGCTATCGCATCAGATGGGCCTGGATCTGAATCACAGCTCAGCCACTTATACTTACTTTGTACCCCTGACAAGTTACTTTAGTTAACTGAGCCTCCGTTACCTCATTTGCAAAATGAAGATGAACGGCACTGAGCTTGCTTGGTTCCGGGGATGCTGAGGTGAGATGATTGTGCTGTTAAGCATGAAAACTGGTACCTGTGGGACCTTGACAATAGTTGCTACTATTACTGTTGCTTTTCATGTCATTATTGCTAGCATGAATATTATCCTCAAAGTGGCCTTCCTCATACAATTCTCACAAGTCCAGCGGTAAAGGAATTGAGTATATGAAACTTCATACATGTCAGAGCTCTCTTTGGAGGGTCCAGCAGTGAGGTACCAAGGTGGAGCTCCAGTTACAGCATGTACTTCCCCAGGCACAGGGCACCGTCCTCGACAGCTGGCATCACTGCACCTGCAGCATCTGCCCCTTCCTAGAGCCTCTCTCTTATGCTTTTCACATCACTGGAGAAGCAGCTTGCAGGACCATGCCGTATTTCACTCTTACGGTACAAAGCCAGAAGGTGCCCAAAGGAGAAGCACCTACTCCCGTGGTAAAAAGGTGGGCACAGGTGCAACTGCGACTCACCGAGAGCCAGGCTGCCAGCCACACAGCCAGGGACACCGCAATGGGGGAAGGGGCAGCAAGGATGTGTCAAAGATATTCCTTTCCAAATGACTTTGGTTGAATGAAATGCTTCCGGTTCGTAACCTGGCCTCACATTTTATAGCTAAATATGAGCCGGGTGCATTGATGGAGCCGTTTTTGACATATTTCAATTGCACTGATTGCCTGACATCATTCAAGTCACCCACGTTTCCCCAGCACAGGCCACACACTCAGGTAAATTCAGTTGTTTTCACAAGAACAGCCTCCCCAGCCCTGCAGAAGTCATTGTCTTTTGCTGGGCAGGCCCTGTGGATGGATTCAGCAGCAGTGACCGGCACACATGGTGGTTAATGGGAGTAAGAGGGAAAGGCCAGTGAAGGTCGGGGCTCGTATGGGAAACCAAGTCATTTCCCACCAGGAACATTTGGCACCCTGACCCCTCACCCAGGCAGCTGATATGATGGCTAAAGGGAATAACAAGTGGCCACACCCACTCCTGAGAGCAACTGCAAATTGCATGTGGCCACGAGGGTCTCTGTAATCTGTTTCTGTTTGCTAAATGCCTCTCTACCAGGGGCAGTTAAGACACCCGGAGAGTGGACAAACTTGGAGGATGTTGCTCAGTTCCAGAAAAGGAAAAAAACATATTACATGTACATTGGAGGTAAATCAGCCTGACTGGTTCTTGAGAACTTGACGATCTCAAATGTCCACAAATAATTGTGCAAAGTGGAGACCAACAGGCAGAGAATCCAAGTAGATAGTGACAATGGTAAACACTGTGCTAGGCACCATTTTAAGAGCTTTTGTATATTTTAAGAGCTGTTTGGCTGGGCACAGTGGCTCATGCCTATAATCCCCGTACTTTGGAGGCTGAGGTGGGAGGAGTGCTTGAGGCCAGGAGTTCAAGACCAGCCTGGGAAACAGAGTGAGACCCCATCTATATAAAAACATGTTTTAAAAATAGCCAGGTATGGTGGCTTGCACCTGTAGTCCCAGCTACTCAGGGGGCTGAAATAGGAAGATTCCTTGAGCCCAGGAGTTCAAGGCTGCAGTGAGCTAGCATCTCGCCACTGCACTCCAGCCTGGATGACAGACTGAGACCCTGTCTCTAAAAACAAACAAAAAAGAGCTTTATGTATATTAAATGTTTACATGTAATCCTTATTATACAAGGTAAGTGCTATTATCCCCGTTTATGGGGTAAGTACTATTATTATCCCCATTTCACTGATGAGGAAATCAAGGCAAGTGAAGTCACATCCCCAAGGTCACAGAGCTGGTAGGTGACACAGCTGGGATTTGAACACTTGCTGTCTGGCTTCTGACAAGGGTCTGTGTGCTTAACCTTGATGCTAAGTTGAATAAATACGGCACATCTTGCCAAGCAAAGAAAGGAATCTAAAGATGTTCAAACTCTCCCTTCAGCAGAGGGCAAAGGGTGGAAAGTAAGCAGCTAGCACCAGGTGAACAAGAGGAGGCAGGTTGATAAGCCAACTTCCTTCCCAGGAAACCCCTTCTGTCTTAGAGGACCCTGTAAAACCTTCTTACTTCACCAAAATGAATCTCACAACTGTTGGAAAAACAGAGCCACCCTATCCTGTTCCCCCAAACACTGTCCCCAGGCCTATTATGCTGAATCTCACAACTGTTGGAAAAACAGAGCCACCCTATCCTGTTCCCCCAAACACTGTCCCCAGGCCTATTATGCAAGTGCCTATTACAGCGAGTTGTGGATGTCTCTTTTGTGGTCATGGTTTTTAACTGCAAATGAAAGAAGAAACCCAAGTCAGGAAGCGTGCATCTTACCAATCCCACATTTGGGGGTGCAGGAGACCCCGAAATGTGGGCTGAGTCTTTGGAAAGAGTGGAACACTCTGTGTGGGGCTGGCGGGCTGCTGCTGGGAAGAATGAGGTGTGGCAAGGGCTGAGACAACCCCAAGACAATCTGGGGGAAAATCCTGGCAGGGGAAGGAAGGGAAGTGAGCCATTAGGGGTGACCCTGGCTCCGGAAGTTGAATCTCTCTCTGAAGAAGGACAGAGTGGCCACACGTGGTTCCTGGGATCCAGCCTCTAACCCTCGGAACAATTGTGAGAAAATGCCCAGGGGCAGTTCCCTGTGCTCTCAGAGGCCCTCTTCCAGCACAAGGCCAGCGCCACAGCCAGTCACCCTTCAGCAGGTGGTATTTTGTCCCAGGCCTGACTAGGTGAGCCAGTCATTCCTCACACAAAACACGCTGAGAGCATCCCCTGGAATTCCCATGGGCTCCCTGGCCTCTCACACCCTGCTGTGTGTCTTGACTGAGATGGCGGGCACCTCAGAGACAGGGCACACAGGGAAGCATCCAGGTCCCTGGGGACTCCAACAATGCTTCGAGCTGATACCAGGGGAGGAGAGGGGCAGCCTTGGGGCAGGGGGGCGGGGTGCAGGGGCAGAGAGCAGGTGCCTTCGTTGGATTCTCAGTCTGCAATTTGCAGACTGAGACCATGAGCACAGCACCCTTCCTCAGAGAAATGATCATAAGACCTACCCCACTGAATGTGGCAGCTGCAACTTTTGTTCACCAAATCCTTGAGAACTCACTGTACCTTGAGCCCTGGAAGTGCAAGTGTTTTTAAATCAGAAGAGCAGCACATTGGCTGGAGGGAAGAGGTGGTCTTATCTCAAGAAGCAGAGCTCTGGCAGGTAGACAGGGGAGAGGCCAGGAGGTCCTGCCATCCTCAAGGAACATGTGCCCAGGCAGCAAGAAGCGCAGGAACTGAGGGCCTCCCACATCACTGGGGCACCAGGTACCTTCTGCCTACAGGGACCACTGCTTGTTGTGCCTTCAGGTAACTTCTCTGCTGTCAGCCCCTGAGATCCCAGATTGCATTGGAAGAAATAAAAATATTTCAATAGAAATAGAAAACAAAGGTCTTTGACATATTTTGAGATGGTTGTTCAGAGAGCCAGCAAACAGAAAATTCCCTGAAGAGCTGTCTTTTGTGGGGGAGATTTGCATCTGCAGAGAGGCAACCAGGCCTTCTCCAAGGCCCTCCCTTGTCCAGATCTAGGAAAAATTAACCGAGAGTCTGACATGTTTAAAGGTCTAAAAAAGGATTATCCCCGTAATCCCAGCACTTTGGGAGGCCAAGACGAGCGATCATCTGAGGTCAGGAGATTGAGACCAGCCTGGCCAACATGGTGAAACCCATCTCTACTAAAGATGCAAAAATTAGCCAGGCATGGTGACACATGCCTGTAATCTCAGCTACTCAGGAGGCTGAGGCAGGAGAATCACTGGAACCCGGGAGGCAGAGTTGCAGTGAGCTGAGATCGCACCACTGCACTCCAGCCTGGGCGACAGAGCAAGTCTCCATCTCAAAAAAAAAAAAAAAAAAAAAAAAAGAATTATCATCTATTCTCTTTGAGGGCTGCTATCTGTGGGATTTCCTCTGCATAACAAGATCGACTTTGTTAGCCAGGACTCCCCTTCTTCCCCCGAATAATCTATCTTGCCACCATAACCTGCTGTTCCACCATAGCCTGGTTTGGGCCATGCTCTGAGCCCCCATTCTCTCTGTAACTGTAGGATGAGATGTAAGCTTCTACACTTCGATGCAGATGGTGGGGTAATCACTCCACGGTTCTCCCCCATGCACATATTGATCTGTATGCCTTTATTCTAATTAATCTCCTTTTGTGAGTTGATTTTTCAGCAAACCTTCAGAGGAAGAAGGGGGATGTTTTTTCTTTGTCCCCTATAGCATTCTGTCCCTCAGAGCACCCCCTGAACCTGCCTCAGTAAGACCAGCATGTGGAAAGGGGAGAAATCTAGTACACAGCCTCATTCAGTGCCTGTCCCTCCAGCCTCAGCCATCAGCCCCGGAGAGGCCCAGGCCACCAGGGGATGCATACCTGAGAGCTGCCTCCAGGGCGGCATCCATGTTCCCTATACCCCTGAGATGGCTCACCAGGGAGCCCATGGCTGAAATCTGAAGACAATCAGGTCTGAAGACTTCCTGCTTTCCCGGAACACCACCCAGAGATGGCCACATCCTCAGGTTCTGCATCAGACTGAAGGAAGCTCAAGGATGTTGGTGATTCCAGTGTTGGCAGAGATCATGGCTTGCTCCAGGCATCTCTCCCCACTTCACAGTGGCCAGCGAGACACCTTGGATGTGGCTCACCAGAAGAAGCCACGTTTTCTCTAGAGGCGACACACACACCTGGAACTTGTCTCCCTCCCAAGGAGTTTGTGGTGCCTTCACAGGAGGGTGTGTGGCTGCCAAAGGGCATCAGACTGGACTCTGAAGCACCCTGCTGTCCTCAGGCCAAGACCACTTTCCAGCACAATGAAGCTAGAACTAGGCTCTGAAAATGTCACATCAACCCTTTGCATGAAATCAGAAGACTGAGCCCCTCGTCTTCACAACTCACTGGCTCTATGACTTTGGAAGAAGCTCTGAACCTCTTGGTGTCTCCAATTCATCATCCGTAAAATGAGTATCATAACACTGTACCTGCAGGGATCAAAACAGAGTCCCAGGCATGAAAATACTGTGAAGTACAAGAGCTATGAATGTCAATTGCTAGTAGTTGTAGGTGAACCACCTTGAGGGAAGGAGGAGAGAAGGTGAAGGGTGCTTCCACCTATTTACAATCCTGAATTCCTGGACTCTGAGCTGGTGTTCGTATTTTCCAGCTAGCCCAAGATGACATGTTCACTTGTGACCATTTGGTCTCTAAAAATGAACTCCCATCTGGAATCCAAGACCGTGGCTGGCCTGAACTCCGGACCCACATCTCACTTCCAAGAAGGAAGCTAGAGTGGCCCCTAGGGAACAGCCTGTGTCAGGACCGTCACTTTAAACACCCCTGCTCTCTACATTTAGAGCCTGGAAAAACTTAGTCAAAACCTAAAATGAACTGAACCTTGGCCCGTGGATGTTTCCAAGTAAATTGAAACCCTCATCCACACCATTAGCCCAGTGCTTCTGCAACCTAGTGATGCTTACCCACCGTGACTCCTCGCGTCAGTATACCCCGGGATGTGTGGAGGCGTTTAAAGGGCTGGTGACTTAGAGCTGGTGGTGACATTTTGGATCCTGTGGTGCCAGCCACCATTAGGGAAATCCTAAGCTGATTCATTGGCTCTTCTAGGTAAGGGTTTCAAGAAGACAAGGTCTTCTTGATAGGAATCTAAGAGAAGAGGCATCCTGGTTGTGTTGGAAAGAACATGGTCTTTGGAGCCAGACAAATCTTGAGTTAGTATGGACTCCAGAATGTCTGTGTAGACAGGATTTGGGGCAGCAATAATCTCAATGAAAGGAAAATGACAGGGAAGCACATATTGAAGCTACATTTTTGCCTCCTGTAGGCTCTTCTGACTTAGATTGTGTTTATTTGGGATAATTGTGGAGAAGGGGGCTGCTACAGATGATGGTTACAATGAAAGCCTCCCAAACCACCCCTCGATAAAGTCACTGTCTGGATTCAAATTCAGCATCTCCCACTTACCGTCTATGTGACCTTGGGCGAGTAACTTAGCATCTCCAAGCTACTGTTTTCTTATTTGTAAAATGAGAAGAATAATTCCACTCTGGCAGGGTTTTTGTGGGGGATTACATTAGATAACATATGGGAAAGGGCTTAGCACAATGCAGGCATATAATAGGCTCTCAACATATGGAAGTCTCTTTCCTTCTTTCCATCGCTGGTCCCCAGATGTCTCAGGATCCTAATGAAGTATCCAGATGAGGACTGAGATCTAGAAAGTTTTTTTTTTTTAGTTAGATTTTTGTGGGGGTTTGCCTTTGGATTTTGTTGCCCAGCATTAAGTGTATTTCAAGGGGACACTACATCTGCCCTGCACATTGTAAGTCCAGAATACCATGCAGCTGGCCTACTTGAAAGGGAGCCTTCACAGGCTGAACTACACAGGCAGCACCAGTCCTGAGGATGAAAAAGCCACCATAGCAAATGAATTAGGCCAGCGGCTTTCCTAATGTCTAGAGGCAGCAGAATCTTCCTGCAGTGGGATTTTTTAATGGTTTTTTTCTCCTGGTTTTTGTGGTGTGTGCATGTGTGTGTGTGTATGTGTGTTTCCTTTCTCACTGAACTCCTGGAGTCTGGACAAGACACAGGATGACAGAATAGAAGGAAAAAGAAGGAGACATTATAAGTACATGCCCCAGTACCAAGTTCTTTGCAAGAAATCTCTGGAGACTCCTTGTGGAACTCATGGGGTTGGCAGAAAACTACTGACTTTGCACGGCCAACACTCATTGGTTCATTCATGCATTCAGGAAGCATTTGCTGAGGGAGGCTGACAGCTCCCTGGGAGGTGTTAATACATGACATAGCCCCAGTCCCTACATTCTAATGAGTTGTTCCAAATAACAAGTGTTGGGACTCAGAAAACAATACCCCAAAGGAAGGCTTAGCCTCAGAAGCAAAAGTTTTTCTCTGATCTTCTCCTGCCCTCCTATCTCTTGCCCCTCATTCTCCCCGAGGCCAGATATAGAAACCAGAATTCCTCTTCCCCAAGGCGGGTATAAAAACCAGAACCGCTTTTCCCCAAAGCCAGCCACAAAACCTAAAATACAACTCTAGCTTTCCTTCCACCTTTCTGTGTAAAAACTGGCCATAAAGACCTCATCTAACCTATCCTGTTTGACTGTAGGTCATAAGACCCCCATTTCAGAAAGGGTCCTGTCCCATACCCAGAAGGAAGGAATGCTGCATGGATGCCTGGAAGAATCTAGGCAGACAAGCCTTGCCGGGCTTCCCACTCAGTCTAGCATTCCATCAGACCCTTTTCGTCCAGTGATATTTCTACATGACTATCCATACTGTCTTGAACCTAAGTGTAAAAGTGGACAATTTCCCCTCTATCTTTGGGTCTTCATTCTGAAGGCTCCTGTGTATACACGTTAAATAAATGTGTATGCCTTTTTTCCTGTTAATCAATCTGCTTCATGTCAGTGATTTTCCCGTGAATCTTTGGGAAGCAATGCTGGCTCAATTAGAAATAGAAATTTTCAGGCCGGGCGTGGTGGCTCATGCCTGGAATCCTAGCACTTTGGGAGGCCAAGGTCAGGATCACCTGAAGTCAGGAGTTTGAGACCAGCCTGGCCAACATGGTGAAACCCCATCTCTACTAAAAATACAAAATTAGCCAGGCTTGGTGTTGCCTGCCTGTAGTCCCAGCTACTTACGAGGCTGAGACAGGAGAATCACTTGAACCCAGGAGGCAGAGGTTGCAGTAAGCCAAGATCACACCACTGCACTCCAGCCTGGGTGACAAGACCAAAACTCCATCAAAAAAAAAAAAAAAAAAAAAGCATTAGAAAGAAAAAAGAAGAGAAGGAAAGAAGGAAGGAAGGAAGGAAGGAAGGAAGGAAGGAAGGAAGGAAGGAAGGAAGGAAGGAAGGAAGGAAGGAAGGAAGGAAGGAAGGAAGGAAGGAAGGAAGGAAGGAAGGAAGGAAGGAAGGAAGGAAGGAAGGGAAAGAAAGAAAGAAAGAAAGAAAGAAAGAAAGAAAGAAAGAAAGAAAGAAAGAAAGAAAGAAAGAAAGAAAGAAAGAAAGAAAGAAAGAAAGAAAGAAAGAAAGAAATTTGCAAAATGATCTGCTGTTAGACCTAGGCCAGTGGATCATGAAGCCACACACACCACACGTTGTTTCCTTGCAGGGACCCAGTCCCTCCCCTGAGAATGCAGGTTCCTGACTTCTGGTCTCCCACACCCTTGGTGCTATGCAGCGTCAGCCCAGTGTCTGGCTCACAGCAGCCCTAGTGAGCATCTCTTAGGGAGTGCCCTTTACCACCTGTGTATTACAGCTTCCCAAGGATTAGGAGTAAGGGGAAGAAGAAATTTAAACAAAATTGCTTTTGAAGCACAGATGAGTTCACAATACAGAAAAAATGGTGCTTGGCAAGAAATGTTTAGGATTTGGCAGATTCTGAAGTTCATTTCACATTGTTTGATGCTTTAAACCAGCTGCTTCTCCCATTCCCTAAACATCAGCTCCCAAGAGAGCAAGTCAGCCTAGGACTCTCCAAGCAATGATATTTCCTTGGATAACATGCAACCTCTTCTGGAAGGCCTGTTCCATCAGCACTCAGCTCAGCACCCATCCAGAGCATCTCACTTCCTTTCTCACCATGGTTTCCCTAACAATGGATTCCACACGTGCATACCGCGATAGAGAGTCAGTTCAACTGAGCATGTTTCCCAGCAATTGACACAATAGATTCCTCACTGGCCAGTGAAGGAGTCTACTTACCTGGGATTCCCCTTGTCTCTAGTGAGCCACTGGGGGCCATGGTACAAGCAGCCAATCCTAAGGACCCTCCCGCTCTCCTCTTGTTGTCCAGCTTGTTTTCTTAGTATGCACACTACTTGGTTTATGGTGCCTGGAGAACCTCAAGCCAAAAAGATGCTTGCTCCTGACTTCTCTGATTCCAGGGTTCCTTACCTCCTAGTCTCCACCCCTGGTTCATAATCAGCTTGAAGGAAGACACAACCAAGACCCGACCTTTGCAACAGCTGTGAAATGGGATCAGAGGATTCCGGTAAAAGTTTGTCAAGCTAAGTGGGATGTATCCAAGGCTTCATAAGAAAGGAGGCTGGATCTAGCTCCAGAGCCACTTCTGGAGGCCTGGATAAGAATGGGAAAAGTAGGCCTCCCATTTGCAATTCGCAGACCCATGCTGTGTGGTCTTAAAGCCTCAGGATCAGTGAGGAGGCCCCAGGTCAAAATTCTGGCTGAAACTGTGGGCCCAAACAGATAGGCTTTCATTATGGTACAAAAAAAAATGTATCAAGTGTAGTGGGTGTTTGTTTTGGTTTTCAGAATATTAATATGGTTTAATACCGTTGTTTGGAGGGTTTAGAAGAATGACATACATTGCAGAGTTCTTGGCACCTAGTAGAAACTCAATAAATGGTAGCTATTGAATTTCCCCCTTCTCTGTACAGCGATAAGTCCAGACCTGCCCACTCTGGGCCTGCCTCCTTGGGAGCCTGAAGCATTTTGCAGAGGAGCTGCCCTTCCCCCAACTCAGTCAACTCAATGTTGGTTGTGCCCCCTGCACCTGTAACTGGGTCATCTCTTACTTATCGCCCGCACTCAGCAGAAGAAATCAAATGAGTGTTAATTGAGGGCTGGGTTCGTCAAAACTACTGCTCTTTTCTGGTGTGCTTTATTTAAGTGTAAGCCAATCCAAGCTTACCATGGGGTTTCTGTGTAACTGAGAGTTCCCAGTGCTTTGTGGCAGGGCTCACATTCATTCCAGACAACATAATGAACCACAATCTCACATTACCTAATCACATGGAGGCAGCGCAGATCACAATGCCGCATTTGGCATTTCTGTGGTGCGCTCCATCTGAGGAGCTCAAAGGGCTTAAAGAAAACCCTTTCTTTATTTGGGAAGTATTATTATCTGGGTTTTACAGAGAGAGATACCGAGAGGTGAAGTGACCTGCTTTAAGACCACACAGCAAGACGTCTCTGGGCTGAGATGGAGCCCAGGCAGCTGACAGGCGCTCCTTGGCCAGACATCACAGGCTCAAAACAGAAAGCTGCTCACACAGAGCCTGTCCTCACCAGGCCCCGTGGGGGACTCATGGAGGAGACCGACTCAATAGCAGAGACGAAGACAGAGGGAATTTAAAAGCATCAGCCGGAGGAAAGGTGTGCAAAGACCCGGCTCAGCCTCAAGAGAGCTGACTGCAGGATGAGACTTGCTCAGATAGAACATGAAGCCATGAACTCTGTTCAGCAGATATTTCTCCAGCTTTCTTCATGGACTGACCCCCAGAGAGAATCCTTTTATCACCTTGCTTCTCTGTGACAACATTATTTTTAGTAATAGCCATGAAATGAAACAACAAAAATAATGGATAGAAGAGGAAAGCAGTGGTATTTCTCTCTTACTGACCCTTCTGTGGATAGTTATGCCCAAAAAATAGAAAAATAAATAATACAGTAAATATTACAGTACGAAAAAAGTAGTAGATTAGCACCTTTAACTACATTTTTGTTAGTTAACTTTTTTTTTTTAAAGGAAATACACTTAAAGTTAAATATTGGTCTATTGTAGTCATGAGGAATGACATCATGGTCTCTGTTTTTAACACTTAACTACTTTAATTTGTCCATGACCTAGAAGAAAAATTGATCTTCATAGTTTCATGTTCATTGAGCAGTTGTCCATCTACTTTTGTTCCTGGTTAATCACAGAACACTGTTTAGTGATTTTAATTTTGAAAAGTGTCTTTCACATAAAGCAATAGATACATAAATTGTTACAAAAAATCTTAAGCAACAGAATATGTATGGCAAAGATTCACCAAAGTCCAATTTCATAATAAATTCTATAAATTGCAATAGTGTCCACATCTCTGTTTCTCCAGGATCGATTTTGTTGTCTTTCAAATGTCTCCATGGCTGAAAATCATGAACACAAATAAAAATGCCAAGTGATTACACAGATTGGCAGAACTGGAGTAACTCAAGTTTTATATAAAGACACAAAGAGAGACAATGTCGTGGTAAAATATACAAAAATAAAGCAAATTGAGAGCCTGGGAAGAGAAGTAAGAGGGAGAAGCCAAGCCAGGGAGAGAAAGGCACCTTCAGTTATCTGCACACTGACATAGTTGCTATGGTTGGACCATAAAGTTAGCTCAACAGTCCAGGCTTCCTGGCACCTGAAGAAAAAAGGGAGATATGGCCAGTCATGCCTTTCATATTGACAGAAAAGCAGCCACTTCGGGAGAGCCCAAAGAACAGCCTGGTGAACCCATGTGGAGGCTTCCACGCAGGGGCTGGCTGAGCCCACAGAGGGACGTCAGGAGCTACAGCACACTTAGGTTCTATTTGTTTTCATTTTGTTTCAGACCAGGAGAAGGTGAACTTGAAAAAGAGGTCCCAGATGCCCTATGAACAACCATTAGAAAGTAAGTGATTTAAAAGATTAATTTTACTAAGAAACTAGAAAATTTGTGTTCAACACATTTTAGAACTGAGATTAGATAAAAGGCAATGCTTGACTAGATCCAGAATAATGAAGATGATGAAGAAGAGAGCTGGAGAACAAGAAGGCTTCACATTCCTTTTCAACTCCGCATTTGGCGGCCGGTACTCCAACATGGCAGCTCCCCCTGCCATGCAGCAGTGTGGGCTCTGGAGTCTGGGTGTGCACAGACCTGTGCCTAAATCCTGGTTCCAGGGGATGTCCCCTGGTGGTAAGGATAGATTGGCTTATCAGACGCCCTTCGTGCCAAGAACACTGGATAATGTGGACAAAACATCTTTTTTAAATCTACTTGAAGGCATCAAAAACTACCAGCTAATAGTAGCCTGTAGTCCCAGCTACTCAGAAGGCTGAGGTGGGAGGGTCACTTGAGCCCAGGAGTTTGAGGCCAGCCTGAGCAACATAGCAAGATCTCTGTCTCCTAAATAAATAAATAAGAATTAAAAAAAAAAAAAAAAAAAAAACCTACTAATGCAATGAGAAACTAAGGCACTAAGATCCCAGAAACAAGGCGTGAGTGGAGAAGTGCCAGCCACTTTTCTCCTTGTCGTGTGTGGATTCCCCAGCAGTGGCTCGGAAACTGAGAAGTTGAGCAGAGTTGCCAGGACTCTCATGGTGCTGAGGCAAAGAAAGGAATTCAGAGCCCAGCAAGGAGGAAGAGCTGGGTTAAATACCACTGGTCTTCTGTTGAGACTCCCCACAAAGGGGTGACCCAGGAAGAACTCAGCCTGCAGAAAGCCTGCACCATCTTTAAAGAGCTCAGTGCTTGGTTGGATTAAGGTGATATAAAATGAACTAATACATATCTAAACAACCCATGAGTCAAAATACGAATTACCATGGAAATTAGGAAATATTTCAATAAAAAGGTGATAAAACTAAAACATATCAAAATGTAAGGGATGCAGCCAAAGAATGCTTAAGAGAAATTTAAAACCTTGAATGCTTTACAAGAAAAGAAGAAAAGATGAAGAAACAATGAACTAAGTTTCCATCTCAAGATTTTAATAAAAGAACAGCATATTAAATCCTAAGATAGTATAAGAATGGAAATAATAAATAGCAGGAATTAATAAAGTAGAAAACAATAATACAACAAAGAAAACCAACAAAGCAAAAAAAAAAACAAAAAAACAAGTCTTTAAAAAAGACTAATACAGAGGCAGGCGCTGTGGCTCATGCCTGTAATCCCAGCACTTTGGGAGGCCAAGATAGGGTGGATCACCTGAGGTCAGGAGTTCTAGACCAGCCTGACCAACATGGAGAAATCTGCTAAAAAAACAAAAAAGTAGCCAGGCATGGTGGCAGGCGCCTGTAATCCCAGCTATCTAGGAGGCTGAGGCAGGAGAATTGCTTGAACCTGGGAGGCTGAGGTTGCAGTGAGCCAAGATCATGCCATTGCACTCCAGCCTGGGCAACAAGAGCGAAACTCCATCTCAAACAAACAAACAAACAAACAACAAAAGAGATTAATACAATCGATAAGCCCATAAGACTTTTTTTTTTTTTAAGAAGAGTCCCAAATATTATCAGTAATGGAAAGGAAGCCCTAACAATGGAATCTGTGGCTCCTAAATAAGATAAAAAGCTGTTCAGAACCAATTTATGATGATAAATGTTTAAATCTAGGTGAAATAGACAAATTCTTTGGAAAACACAACTTATTAAAACTGACCCAAATAAAAAAAGAATATTTGATATAATAGCCTTATATCTATTAAAGAAATAAAATCCATAATGAAAAACCTTTCCACCAAAACAAAAACAAACAAACAAAAAACCTCCAGGCCCAGATGGCTTCACCAGTGAATTCTTCAAAACCTTTAAAGATGAAATAACATCAGTCTTTACAAAAGCTCTTCTAGGAATTAAAAATGCCTTCTTGACTCATTTTTGAGAGCTTTATAACCTTAATACCTGACAAGGAAAGAAAATGGTGATTTATTTCTCCTGAACATGGATGCTAATCCTAAACAAAATGTTATCAAACTGAATTCAGCAATATATAAACAGGACAGTACATCACAAACAAGATGATATTTTTTTCCAGAAATGCAAGATTATTTCAGTGTTCAGAAATCAGTCAATGTAATTTACCACAGTAACAGAATAAAGAAGAAAATCGTTGATCAACTCAATAGATTCAGAAAAAGCATTTGATAAAATTCAACCCCTGGTGATAATAAAAGGAAAAAAGAAGTATTTAGGAAAGTAAGACTAGAAGGGAAATGCCTTAACATGATAGAGTATCTACAAAAAACCCTCCAGCAAATATCATATAAATGTTCAAATATTGATACTTTTCCCCTAATACTGAGAATAAAAGAAAGATGCTTCCTATCTATCACCACTTCTATTCATTATTGTATTGGAGGTCCTAGCCTTTGCAGTAAAGCAAGAAAACAAATAAAATTTTAAGAAATGGAAAGAAAAAAACTGCCATTATTGACAGACTATATCATTGCATATGTAGAAAATACAAAATAATTTATAGAAAAACTAACAGAATTAATAAGTACATTCAGCAAGGTTCTTGGATTGAAATATCAATATACAAAATCAGTTGTATTTATATATAACAGAAACAAAAACAGAATCAAAAAAGAAAACATTAAAAAATTGGACTACATTAAAATTTGTGTCTTCTTTTCACCAAAAGATACCATTAAGAGTGAAAAAAAAGCCATAGAGAAGACATTTACAATCCTTATAAATGACAAATTATTCATAGCTGGGAAATATAAAGAACTCCTACAAATCACCGAGAAAGACAGAAAACCCAATAGAAAAACGGGCAAGAGACGTGAATAAGCCAGTAGATATCCAAATGACCAATAGCATTTGAAAAGCTGCTCAATTTCATTAGTCATCAGGGAAATGCAAACTGAAACACATTCATCAGGATGGCAAAAGTAAAAAGAGAGTATCAGTATCAAGTGTTGGTGAGGACGTGGATCCCCCAGGACTCTCATAGCTGAAAGTGAACTGGTACAGCCACTTTGCAAAACTATGTAAAGTGTCTACTAAAGCTGAAAATCCACACACCTTATGACCCATCAATTCCATTTCTTGGTATATCCCACACCGAAATATGTACACCAAAACACATGTACAGGTGACCCTTGAACAACATGGGTTTGAACTGCGTGGGTCCACTTATACACAGATTTTCGTCCACCTCTGCCATCCCTGAGACAACAAGACCAATCCCTCCTCTTCCTCCTCCTCCTCAGCCTACTCAATGTGAAGATGGTGAGGATGAAGACCTTTATGATGATTCACTTCTACTTAATGAATAGTAAATATATTTTCTCATTCTTATAATTTTCTTAAAAGTATTTTCTGTTTTCTAGCTCACTTTACTGTAAGAATACAGTATATACATTCAAAATATGTGTTAATTATTTATTCATCAGTAAGGGTTCTGGTCAATAGTAAGCTATTACTAGTTAAGTTTGGGAGAGCCAAAAGTTATACATGAATTTTTTACTGCTCTGACCCTCGTTGTTCAAGGGTCAACTATCCGAGAACATTCCAAGTAGCATTATTTGTCATGGGGCAAAATTAAAATCTACTCAAATAACCAGCAAAATGAAAAATGTGTAAATAAATTGTGATACATTCATACTATGAACATCTTTGTAGCATTAAAAATTACCAAATTACTTGTACACGGATGACATTAGATCAACCTTACAGACGTAATACTGAGTGGAGAAAAAAAGTCAGACAAAAAGAACGTATAATGTAGAATTCTGTTTTTATAAAATTCGCAAACTAGCCATCTAATGCTCAGTGACAAAAATGGTCACCATTGGGGAAGAGGAGGTTATTGGAGAGGGTCTGGGATTTTTCTGAGGCTGGTGATAGTCTAGCTCTTGATTTGGTTGGATGGTTACACAGGTATGTTCACTTTTATGATAACCCATTTAGTTGTACACTATGCCTGTCTTTATGTACATAATACCTCAATTTTTTAAAGTTTATTTACTAGCTAGCTGTGTGATAGTGGCAAGGTACTTAACCAGCAGAAGTCTCTGACCTCATCCATAAAACTGATATAAACATGACTGCTTCAAAGGATTGCTCTGAAATATAAATGAAATAATGTAGGTGAAAAGCTTAGCACAGGTCCCAGCTGAATAAACAATAGTACTTTATAATCACCATTGAGGATTTTATTTTATTGTTTATTTCCAGGATTATCAGGGTTTGGCCACTTGCAGACAGCACCCAGGTCTCTTCCTGACACACCTGTCAGCAGTGAACCTGAGATTTTTCAAGGCCTCCTGGGATACCAGCCTCAGGCTGTGTTTAGGGCTTGGTGTGGTGGCTCACGCCTTTAATACCAGCACTTTGGGAGACTGAGGTGGGTGGATCACTTGAGGTCAGGAGTTTGAGACCAGCCTGGCCAACATGGTGAAACCCCATCTCTACTAAAAATACAAAAATTAGCCAGAAATCGCTTGAACCCAGGAGGCAGAGGTTGCAGTGAGTGGAGATGGTGCCATTGCACTCCAGCCTGGACAACACAGCAAGACTCCATCTCAAAAAAAAAAAAGAAGAAGAAAAAAACCGTGTTTAGAGGCCCCTGGTCCTCACACTTGCAGAGGCTCCCCTCCTAATGCCAAGAGTGTTGAGGGATCGAACTGCCTGGAGATGGAGATTGAGCTTCTGTTGTCCAGACAAGTTCATGCCTCTAGACCCCCCTTCCCAGAGGCAGGCCTTTAGGATGCTGAGATTGAGCTTCTGTTGTCCAGACAAGCTCATGCCTCTAGACCCCCCTTCCCAGAGGCAGGCCTTTAGGATGCTGAGATTGAGCTTCTGTTGTCCAGACAAGCTCATGCCTCTAGACCCCCCTTCCCAGAGGCAGGCCTTTAGGATACTGAGATTGAGCTTCTGTTGTCCAGACAAGCTCATGCCTCTAGACCCTGCTTCCCAGAGGCAGGCCTTTAGGATGCCCCAAGGCAGGAAAATGCAATCATGTGATCCAGAGGAAGTCCCATAGAGCTGAGGCATCCCTGAGAGAGGGAGGGAGTTCAGGCACCCACCCCTGCAGTCCCTCAGCCTCAGAGAAGGGAGAAGGGAGAGTGTCCAAGGCAAACCTGACCTGAGGTTTTGGGTGGCAGGGGAGTGCATAATGAATGCCTCGTTGGAGCACCTCAGTGATAATGTGGGTATTGTGGGGGCATCCCGAGTAGCACACAGACTCCATTCATCCTGTGCACAAACAGGACTCTGCAGACCCAGCTGCTTCTCTGGAAGCCATGGGAGGTTATTAAATATGAGCTACAGCTGCTTTTTTGCCAATTCACATTTTGTAAAGGCTCATGTTGTTTTTCCTCTTGCCTTTTTGACTTAGAGCCCCTGTCTTGGACTTGGCTTTGTCCAGTTATTTCTTCATTTTGAGAGACAGCATCTTCAAACGCAGACATTGCCCAAATCTTTCCTGATTATAAAAATCAGCTGGGTTTCTGCTAAAAATACAGATTTCTGGGCCTCAACCCAGACACACTAAATGCAATCTCTAAGACTGGGGCTCTAGGAACTTAGAGTTTTAAAAAGAGTACCAGGTGATTCTTATAATTATTCAAATTGGGAAACCATCCTTCAACCTGGTTCCTTCAAATTCCAGGGAATCTCCTTCGGTAACTGTTCCCATTTGGGCTCCCTTTACTTTCTTCCCTTTTTTTTTTTTTTTAAACTCAAATTTCTCTTTTTCTATGCAATAAGCTCTTAATAGTAGTTCCACGTTCTATCCACCCCAAGTTTCTTACCCTTTCCTTTTGTTCAGGCTTAACACCTCAAACTCTAAAGCTGTGGTACCCTCTCTGCAATTCCCATGATGCTGAGATAATGCCCCAGGCCATGGCTTCTCACTCCTATGGGGATCGGGGGCAGGGGGAAATCTGGCTAAATGACATATTATTTAACTCAAATTAAGGTGGATTTCTTTTGAAAACTATCCAATGATTGATAATACCCAGAGGTAACTCAAAGTGTTCTGCAAAATCACTACAAACTTCCAAAACAGTATTTTGAGGGTTACAAGCACTACCAATAACCTTGCCTTAAAACACCGTAATATGCCATTTGAGAGTATTTTTGTCTGGTCAGTATTTCTCCACAATCCTTTATCCAGGGCCACTGCTCAGAATTTGGAGTTAGAACATCTGAGTCTTGTCTGAGTTCTGATTTCAACGTGTGGTAGGAGATATCTCCATCTAATTGGGTTTCTTCATATTTCATATACACTGATGATAATTTCATATACACTGATGATAGTGGCTTACCTGTGTTCCAGAGTTCTTGATCATCTCGTGGGGCCATAGAAAGAGCCCAGAGCGTGGATGGCAGGGGTTTCATTGAATGAATGAATGAGTGAGTGAATGAATGAGGGAATGGGTGCCACATCAAGAAAGGCAGTTTTACTAAGAATAATTAGGAACAAATGTTGGATCTTTAAAAAAAAAAAAATAAATCCCATAAGGTGTGAGGCTGAGATCCTGTGAAGTGGTGCCGAATTTGGAGGCAGAGTCCTGCCAGGAGAATGTTCTTCTCTGCTGGTGTCTGTGCTGACCCTCTGCTCAATCTGCTAGTTGCCCAAAAAGACACTTTGGTGATCTTCATTTGAGTTTCTGCTTCTTTTGTCTTTCAGAGTATTGTTGGATCAGGGCTGCCAGGAAGCAGAATTTGATGACAGCTTTTGGGTTTGACTTGCCAGTGAGCACGTTTGGCTGGGTGTAGGGCTTCCGTGGTGTAGCTGGCCCATGGCCTTGAATTTCTTCCAGTGGGCCCACTGCATTTCCCAAATGGACTCTTGCAAAGGGCATCTTACAAGTCAGAGAGTATGTGTAAGTGTACGTGCATGCACATGTAGAGAACAGACCTCCTCTTGGATGTCCGGCCTTTAAAAAGATATCAAATCATCCTCGTCACTATCTGCAAATATGCCTTCAGCACTCAGTATATGCAAAGCACCGTTCTAGATATTATGAGGAATGCCACAAAATAGAGTTCCTTCCACGGCTTTCAGAAATTTATAGACTCAGTTAGGCAGATAAAATCAATAATATCCCATTTATATCAGTCCAGTTTCTTGGTTGCATGCCTTAGAAATCAACTCTGGTTAAGCTGTATTCCAGGTGGGAGGACCCGATCAGCCCTCTTCCAGGTGGCACCAGATATATGTGTCCAGAATGGAGCTTGAGGAAGTGAATCATACCTGGAAAAGGGTGTGTCTAAGGACCCAAGAGGGAAAGTGTGCACTCGCAGAATATGACTACAAAAAAATATGTAGAACAAATGCTCATCTTTGAAAGAGTGTGGAGGAGAGTGTTCTGACTAGTTGAACTTATGGAGCTGAAAGAGCAATTTTAAGAGGATGCGAAGGAACTGTTCACGTATGACCCCCTCACTGCCCAGAAATCACAGATGGAAGCCCCCACTGGACACAGAGGGCAGGGTGGGGCCCAATGAGCAAGACGGCACTGATGATGACGGTTGAGAGCCTGGCCTCTGAGAGCAGAAATTACTGTGCCTACAAAAGAACTCCTTGCCCTTCAGCAAGAAAGGCACACGGTGCCAGCAGAAAAAGAGGCAGGACCCAAAACGCTTACTTACATCAATTCGTTCTTCTGTAAAATGAAGATTCTGGACCTTTCCCTGCCAAAAGCAAATGGATGTTGATAATAAACCAAGATAAGTTTAGTATAGAGAAAAGGGTGCAGTATATGAGAAGACATGGGATCTGGTGCTACAGCCGTGATTTACTAGCAATGTGACCTTGGGCAAGTCGTTTAAGTTTTCTGAGTCTATTTGCTCTTCAATAAAATGAAGTTGGTAATTCTGGGTAGGTAAAGAACAATTGAGATACAATGCGTGTGAAACTCTTTGACAAATTATATAAAGTGCACTGCCAGGGTAAGGAACTATGCTTATCCTCCTTTAAAAAATGAATGTGGATGTTGTTATCAGTAAACTACCATGAAGAGTTTTAAGGATGTTCGGCCAGGTGCGGTGGCTCACGCCTGTAATGCCAGCACTTTGGGAGGCCAAGGTGGGTGGATCACGAGTTCAGGAGATCGAGACCATCCTGGCTAACACGGTGAAACCCAGTCTCTACCAAAAACGCGAAAAAAAAATTAGCTGGGCGTGGTGGTGGGCACCTGTAGTCCCAGCTACTCGGGAGGCTGAGGCGGCAGAATGGTGTGAACCCGGAAGGAGGAGCTTGCAGTGAGCCGAGATCGCGTCACTGCACTCCAGCCTGGGCGACAGAGCGAGACTCCATCTCACAAACAAAACAAAACAAAACAAAACAAAGCAAAACAAAAAACAGAGTTTTAAGGATGTTCATCAATAACTGATTCCTATGGTTACGTCCCCTGCCTTACACTCAGGCTGCTGGCCTGCCCTGCAAAGGTTCTGCTGGGACCCTACTTGTCTCCAGAATAAGCCAGTGGCCAGAGAATCCTTTGAGCCAACCTCTCCCTGGGCAGCATGGAGGTGATAAATCTTTTGTATTGACCCAGGAGAAAGCCCCAGCAACAAAGACCAATTTATTTTCTTAGTAAATCACAAAATGTTCCTGCGGCAAATTCCTGGGACTATGCAAAGCATCACAGTCCCTAGGAGGAAAAAGGGATGGGCTGGCTGGACGGGAGCTGAAATATGCCCATCTGGCCCAGGGAATGTCAGAGTGCACCCCAGCTGACCACATGAAACAGTCTCTATGAAATGCAGATGTTTGGTAGGGTTGGGTGTTGCTTCCCCCATAATTTAAAAGCCTTCCATGCCTGCTACTTACTTATAGACTTCTTCCTCCCCACACTGTTTGGCTCAGTGGGTTCGAGAGGGTGTTTTGGGGTGTTTGGATAACAGTGCATTGTGGTGGTGGGATTTATTAACAACAGCCATTCTTTCCCACTCCTGCAAGGTGCTGCCTCATAGTCCATATTTAATGTTTAAATTAAGGTGAATTAAAATTAATTTTGTTGGAATTCTGCAGCTCCCGCTTGAGATAAGTGGAGACACTCTGGGGTGATATAAAATTGAGGTTGAGAATTGCTGCATTGGAGTGCTGTGCTAATGAGGTGAAGGTCAGGGGTTCAATCCCCTTGTGAAGGGAGCAGTTAATTTCACTCTCCCTCATAGCCTCAGATTCCACCCTTAACCCTGGCCATCTGCCTCCAAGAGGAGCCACTGGTCACCAGCAGGACAAAGTGAGATAGAGGACCAGATCTATACAAATCCATCAAACCCGTTAGAATGACAACCCAAAGCATGACCCATGAGTAATGCGCCAGGATTTTTAATTTTGCAGATGACAGCACTATTATATTTTTACTTTATATTAAACACGTACAAATATGGACAAGACCAATGAATCAGATGTCATGGGTTCCAAAATCTCTAAGGCATTACTCTTAGTTCCCAAGTGTTTAGCTAACTTGTTAGAGAGACAGCTTAATAAATGTATTGTGTATATCACGGTCACAGTCAATTCTTCTTGAGCCTTAAGAGGGAGAGAAGTGGTGTGGATATCTCCAAACAAAAGATAGTACCAATATCACTCATATTTAGTTTGGAAGAGATGATACAATTTAGGGACAACAGATTGCCCTCCTTGATTATGTTTTTCTTTAGCTAATAGTAATATTAGTTTGCATTCCCCTGAACATGTTGACGGATGGCAGAAAAGAGAGCCCAAATGCTCAAAAAGAGAGGAAGTTCAGGATTAAGCATTTGTCAGGGATAATCCACAGAATAGAGATAATCCAACTTCATTAATCAAAAGCTACCTGTATCTTACTAATTATCAACTTACCATTGTCCTTGTTAGAAAATAGAATTTTAGGCCGTTGAATTTTCTCTAATTCACTCCCCTCTCTTGTGTATCTAGGTTCTACTCCGGCCCAAAGGCCAACCTAAGCGATACCTTCTAGCCAGGGCAACACTGGCCTCCACTGCCTGGGGCCTTCTGCAGCACTTATGGTATATGCTAAATTGTGGTTTAGAAAGTGTGTTTCCTTAGTGCTTGAGGGCAAGGCTCAAATGTTTAGGTTCCTATATGCCTCACAGGGCCTAGCACAACACTGAACATCCAATAGGTGCTTAATAATAGCATGCCCATTAACACTGACAGACTAATTACAGTAAGGAATAATGAAGAATTACCACCCTCTTCCCCCATTTGACAAAATTCAACACCCATTCATTAGAAAAACTCTCAGAAAAATAGGAATAGAGGGGGACTTCCTCAACTTAATAAAAAGCATCTATAAAACTCTATAGCTAACATTATACTTGATGATGAAAGGCTGAATGCTTTCCCCATAAGATCAAGGAGAGGCAAGAATGACCACTCTACCACTCCTATTCAACTTCCTACTGGAAATTCTGCCAGTGCAATAAAATAAGAAAATAAAATAAAAGCAGATAGTTTGGAAAGGAAGAAATAAAACCATCCCTATGATTGTAAACATAGACAATCCCAAAGAATCTATAAAACAAACCAAAAAAAAAAAAAAAAACCCTAGAACTAATGAGTTCAGCAGTGTTACAGAATAAGAGATAAACATATGAACTTAATTCTATTTCTGTATACTGCAATGAACAAGTGGACACCAAAATTACAAATGCAATGCCATTTGCAGTCACTCAAGAGAAATGAAATACGTAGGTGTAAATCTAACAAAATACGTGCAGTACTTGTGTGCTTAAAATTCCTACAAAAGAAATCAAAGAAGAGCTAAAATACGTGAAGAAACATTACAAATTCATGAATCAGAAGATTCAACAGTAAAGATGTCAGTTCTCCCCATCTTGATATGTGGGTTAATATAACTGCAAACAAAATCCCAGCAATATTATTGCATAGATCTAGACAAGATTATTCTAAATGTATATAAAATGGCAAAGAAACTAGAATAGCTAAAACAATTTTGAAAAAGACAAATGAAATGGGATATATTAGTCTACCTAATGTCAAGATTTACTGTATAGCTACAGTGATCAAGGCTACATGGTATTAGTGAAGGGATAGATACACAGACCAGTGGAAGTTAATAGAAATAGGCCCACACAAAATTTCCAACTGACTTTAGATAAGGGTGCAAAGGCAATTCAATGGAGGAAAGATACCCTTTTCAACAAATGGTGTGGAAGCAATCAATATTCATAAGCAAAAAATAAATAAATAAACCTCAATCTAGTCTCACGCTTTACACAGAAATTAACTCCAAATTGATCATGGATTTATATGTAAAACATAAAATGATAAAACTTATAGAGAAAAAAAGGAAAATATTTGAAAGCTAGGGCCAGGCAAGGAATTCTTAGACTTGATGCCAAAAGCATGAGCCATAAGAGGAAAAATGGTTAAATTAGACTTCATCAAAGTTAAACATTTGCTCTATGAAAGACCCTGTTAAGAGGATGAAAAGTCAAGCTACAGACTGGGAGAAAATATTTGCAAACTGCCTATCTGACAAAGGACTAGTATGTAGAATATAGAAAGAACTCTCAAAACTCCACAGTAAAAAAAATAAAAATAAGAATTTTTAAATTAGAAAAAATGAGAAAAGACATGAAGAGATATTTAACTGAAGAGGAGAATATACAGGTGGCAAATAAGCATATGAAGAGGTAATTTAAAATCGTTAGCCATTAGGAAAATACAAATTACAACCGCAATGAGATATCATTACATGACTATTGAATGGCTAAAAGAGTGACAACCACAAATGCTGGCAAGGATATGAAGAAACTGGATCCCTCATACATTGTTGGTGAGAATGTAAAATGGTACAATCACTCTAGAAAACAGTCCGACAGTTTCTTATAAAACTAAATATGCAAGGCCTGTGCAACCCAGCATGCACTCCTGAGCATTCATCTCAGAAAAAAAAAGAAGAAGAAAAAAAAAAAACTTAAGTTCACACAAAAACTCACATGTGAATGTCTGTAGCAGCTTTGTTTGTAATAACCCTTGGAAGGTCCTTCAGGTGGAAGGTGAGTGGTTAAACAAACTGCAGTACATCTCTATCATGGAATACTACTCAGCAACAAAAGAGAAAACTATTCACACATACCACAACCTGGGTGAACCTCCAGATGGTTGTGCTGAGTAAGAAAAGTCAAGGTTGCATGCTGTGTAATTCCATTCATATGAAAGTCTTGACATGACAAAATTATAGAAATGGAGAACAGTTTAGTAGTTATCAGGAGTTAAAGATGGGGCAGAGATGGGGAGAGTAAGAGGACGCAGATGTGGCCACAAAAGGGCAACATGAGGGACCTTGGTGGTGACAGACATGTTCTGAATCTGGACTCTATCAATGTCAGTGTCCTGTTTGTGAAATCATACAATAGTTTTGAAGGTATTACCACTGGGAGAAACTGTATAAAAGGTACATAGATCTCCACATCATTTCTTACATTTGCATGTGAACCTACAATTTCTCTCAAAATGAAAAGTCTAACTAAATAATAATCACCCTTATCTGTCCATGCTGGAGACAGGTGTTACACTGCCAGAGTTTCAGATCTGCTCTGAGCACCATGATCTGGGTTTACCATGATCCTCATAATATACTCCCTCTTGTATTCCAGATAGAAACAATAAGTACCGAAAAGTCAGCAAGCTGAGCCCAGGAATTGCACCAAAATGATAATGCTCCGGGTGTTGAATTTGCCAGCACAGGGACCCCGGGTGGCAAATAGCGGCCGTGCAAGTATGGATATATGGCAAGGAACTCAATATGGAGCCAAGTTTCAGTAGGAAGATCAGATAATTAGATTAGGGAATAGATCAGCAAGCAAGAGAATAATCAGGAGTCTAAAAGTATTTATTCATCAGGAATAAGGGCTGGGCACCTCACTTGGGACTCAAGGCCATGACTTGGCCAAGCAACAAAGATAACATTTAAGGCCATGCTCTTGGTAGGCAGAAGAGGCATTCCCTTATTCATCTCCTAGTTCATTCAACAAATGTTTAGTGAGAAATTCTCAGAGGTCACTCACCAAGGCAGGTGCCCAAGACACAGACCTGGTCAGCTGAAGTTCCCTGGCTTCTAGAGGAAGCAGAATAGCAAGAATGCTTGGGAACCCTCAGGAGGAACATCATTTCCAGGGTTGTGTAGTAAGATAACAGGTTTTATGAGGAAGTGGTGTGGAAGTGTGGGGTGCAGAGGAGGCAAGATTCATGCAGAGAGAAGGTCTCATGGCCCTGAGCTGAGGTTACAGGACCATTAGCACAGCTGGGGTTCGTCTGTAAAGACAGGAAAGCAGAAGTCAGGAATTGAGGGATAAGGCTGGTGTTTATGGGGTATGCTGGTTATGAGCAAAGGCTCAAGTCAGGGAAATACCGCACAGCAGGCGATAGTGGACACTCTCACTCCATGGATCACAAAGAACCACAGGCCAAGATAGGCCAGAACACTGGATCGTGGTTCCCTGGAGGTGTCAGAGCTCTATAATCTATGAGGCCCTCATGGGTTCTTTCATCCCCAGAGCTCCAGGTGTATCTGATGATCCTCCTGCCTCTGCTGGAACCCTCTGACTCTCAAGTAGGCTTCACACATGAAGCCGGGAGATTGTTTTAATCCTCTAAATAACTTTCTGTTTCTACAACAGATAGGAAGACTATATCTTCTAGCCTAATTGGAGGCTCACAATTCCAGGGAGACTTTCAGCTGGGCAGGAGCTCTCTTCCTCTGAGATTTTATCTCCTGGGGACATTCCACACTTGGCCCATGACAGAGGCTGCCGTTGCCCAAGGGAACAATGCGTCAAGGGCCACTCATCCTTTGGAAAGCAGAAGTCCAGATACCAGAGTAAAACCGTAACTCATTAACACTTCCAACAAGTATTTATTATGTGTTGAGCAATCTGTGCCAGCCCCGATAACCTAATGGTGAGCGAAACCATGTTCTGTCTTCCTGCAACCTGCATGCAATCTGGCAAGTGGGTCAAAGAGCCTAAATAAGGCATTAGTTAGAATGCAGGTGCAGCAATTCTAACAGAACCTCAAAATACTAGGGTTCAGATAAGATGGAACTGCATTTACCTCTCACAAGGGTGAGCGGTCGAGACCCAGTTACCTTCCACCTTGTTGCTTCAGCATCCTGAGTGTGTGGCCCTCATCCATGTGGTCCAAGATGGTTCACCATCACCATGACAGCCACACTCCATCAAGGAGGAAGGAAGAGAAAGGTGGGAGAATGGAAAGAATACACCCCTCTTTTCAAAGGTCCAGAAGTCACACCACACTGAAGCTCAAACTCTTCTTGCAGAAATTAGTCCCATGACCACACCAGGCTGCAAGGCATACTAGGGAAAGCAGTTTTTAACTAGACAGCCATGTGCCAGACACTCCTTCGATTATCGTGGAAGAAGGTGGGCATGGATACTGCAAGTGAGTAGCAATCTCTAATGAAGAAGGTGGGTGAGTAATGAGAGGACACAGCTCACCAAAAACAAAAGCAAATAAGTGATCAGAGCTGAGCAGAAAGGGAAAAACCCACAAATGCACAAGATCTAAAGGGGAGGAGGAAAGGAGGGGAAATATCAAAAAACAAAGGGAACACAGATTCTGAACCTGGGCTTTGGAATATCTAGGCACTGCATCTATATTTCCTCCCAAGACAGACATCACCCTACATGTACAGGCGGGAAAGGTATGAAGAGAAGAGTGTTTGCCTGCAGCAGATCTGATGAAATGAGCTCCTCCAGGGCTCATGCTTTTAGCTCCAGACTGTCCATTATGAAAAATCACTAAGAAGACTAATGGTGCTGCCCATCAGTAGTGCCAACCTATTGCCTTGCCAACCATCCTAATGGCCACAATGATGCTAATGATGATGGCAGTGTTGATGCTGGATATGTTATTTGTCTCACTGGAGTAGCAGTGGAATCCCTTGGCATCCTTGGCTGAAACGTGCAGTGAAGTAGAAATCTTAATTGGCGCAATGCTGGTAGGCAAGGGAGAAATTCACAGCAAACCTAAGCCCTTCCTCTGTAGAATGGGAGGTGAAACAATAGCAAAGGCACTCACTCTAAGAGTGCACGATCCTAGGACTCTCAGAACATGCTCATCTCCCCTCACTCAGTCCCCAACATGTTTCAGGTTTATTTAGCTTTTCATATTTTCACGTAAAAGGCACGATAACAGCTAAGTACATTTTCCAACCATTGAATTCTGCCTACTCTGTGCCAGCCACAGTGCTGAGTGTTCAGCAGCATTTCAAAATGCTTTCATGACATCTCCTTTGGGTCTTTACTCTGTGAGGTAAGGGCAGTAGATATCAGAGACATTTCCATGTAATACGGAAGGAAAACATGATGGGTGATTTGTCCAAGATCACGCAGCCAATCCACAGCCAAGGCTGGTCCAGTTTCCCTCCTCCTGGTCAGTTGCATCTGCTGAACCCATCTCTTGTCACACAATCCAACTTATTTCTGGGATGACTTCTCCAGTGCCACTTGGTGCACTGCACAGTGATTTTCTAATATAGGTCAAATCCCACGACAGGTATATTTCACTCCTCCTCCCCCTCTTACCCCTCCTTTCCTCCCCTTCCTTTCCCTCCCCCACTTTCCACCTCCTCCTCCCCTTCCTCCCCTTCTCCTCCTCCCCCTCCTCCCCCTACTCTCCTCTTCCCCCTCTCCTCCTCCCCCTCCTACCCTCTTCCCCCTCCCCGCCTTTCCCCTTCCCCCCTTCCTCCTCCCCGTCTCCTTGCTTGGCTGCAGCCCACCTGCCCAGCTCTCCTCCTGCCTCCTTGCTTGCTCCCTATCTCCTTTGCAGGTTCCTCCTCTTCTCCCCAAATACCTCAGACCTCAGTCTTCAGACCTCCTGCTTCTCTGTCCGCACTTGCTGCCCCCATCAATGAGCTCATCCAGAGTCATGATTGTAGCTGCCTCACCAACACTGATGATGCCAAAGTCCAATCTCCAGCCCACATCACCCCCTCAACTCCAGGCTCAGAGAGCCAGCCAGCCACTTGCTTTCTCCACTGGAATGTCTACCTGCAACTCCAATGGATTGTGTCCAAAGCAGAGTCCCTGATTTTCCCTCCCAAATACGGTTCACCCCCCCACCCCCAGCCATCCTATCTCAGGGAACATGATATGGTTTGTATCTGTGTCCCCATTCAAATCTCATGTTCACTGTAATCCCCAGTGTTGGAGGTGGGGCCTGGTGGGAGGTGATTGTATCATGGGGGCAGATTTCTCATGAATGGTTTAGCACCATCTCTCTTGGTGCCATCCTACAGATAGTGAGAGAGTTCTCATGAGATCTGGTTGTTTAAAAGTGTGTGGCACCTCCCCCCTTGCTGTCTTGCTCCCGCTCTGGCCATGTGGCATGCCCACTCTCCCTTCGCCTTCCACCACGATTGGAAGCTTCCTGAGGCCTCCCCAGAAGGAAAGTGGATGCCAGCACCATGCTTCCTGTACAGCCTGCAGAACCATGAGCCAATTAAACCTCTGTTCTTTATAGACTTCCCAGTCTCTGGTATTTCTTTATGGCAATGCTGGAACAGCCTAATGCAGAATGTTAACTCTTTTTTCCCATTTGCTGAGGACAACACTTGGTCTGGCACCTCACATCCAATCTTTGCCAATGTTGGCAAATCCTACTGGCTCTATTTTCAAAACATTTCCAAAACCTGACTCTGCTGCTGCCCTGATTTAGGCTGCCATCCCCCTTGCCTGGACTAGCCATAGCCTCCTAATCCATGCCCCTGACTCCACCCTCATCCCTCAGTCCACTCGCAGCCTAGAGCCCAGAAGGATCCTGCAGAAACTGAAATTGGATTATGTCACTTCTCTGCTCAAAGAATGGCTCCCGTATCCTCAGGACGGCCTCTGGGGCCCTCCATAATCTGTCACTGCCCAACACACCCTTACTCTGTCTCATCTCATCTCCCCCAGATCCCCTCCCACCTGCAGCAGTGCTGGTCTTCGTGTTCCCAGAACACCCTGGCCACCCTCATGCTTGGGTCTGGGCCTAGCCCCTGTTCCCGGAGGTCTTTGCTTGGCCAGTCTTCCACCTCCTTCAGGTTTGTTCGCAAATGTCACCTTCATGGTGGGAGCTTCCTCAGCAGTAGGCGTATCCCTCCACCCACCAGCCCTTCCCCTCCACCTTCTCCACTTTTCCTCCTTGGCACTTAACAACCTCTGGTATGCTGTGTATTTTATCTTGTGTGTTGCTCTGCTTCCCCCATTAGAACTGAAGCTCCTGGAGAGCAGGAATTCTTGTCCATTTTGCTCATTGCTATTCTCCCGATACCTGGAATAGTGCCAGGGGCTTGGCCTATAGCAGGCTGGCAATGAATATTTGTTGAATAAATAAATTAAATGAATGGCTTTATCCCATTCTAGCCTTGAGCAAGATGCCTACTCTCTCTGAGTGTTAATTTTCACCTCTGTGAAAGGAACATGACAATGGCCATCCCATATCATCCTTATAGGGATGAAAGATAGTGTGTGCAAAAAAACCAGGGCAGTGCCTGATGGGCCATCATTCATTGCTATTGTTATGATTTCAGAGGAAGGTTGAGCCACTTAAAACATGTAACCCAAACCCAGTAGATGGAGATAGTGTTGTAGATCTCAAAGCTCTCTTGGCCTGGTTGACCTCCAGGTTGGTAATCACTTTCCCTGCTGGAGGAGGGGGTTCCAAGCTAGTAAGAAGCCTCCTTGCCACTGTGTTCAACAACTCACTTGCAATTCATCCATTCGTGCAGTCAACAGTATTGATGGTATCTCAGAAGCTGGGCATCCACAGACTTTGGGTCTCCCCTCACGGAGTCCATTGCCCTTCAAAGGACATGAACAGAGAGACAGCTGATGTCACAGAATGTGGTCAGCTCTGGAAGATCAGGGCCAGTCTGTTGCCTGCTCCCACCCACATCTCCACCCTATAGCCTGGCACACTCAGCATCATCTCAAGGTGCCAGACAATCATAAGCAAAGCAAAACAAAAAGTGAACAACATTGGCACATCCTGACAGTAAAAATATCAGCTGAGGAATTTGGCCTCTTGTCTTTGAGACCATAAACAAGAGCACAAACTTTCAAGGGTCCCTCACGGTATCAGGGCTGAGTGCCTCTACCTCAGGGCCTCCCCTGCAGGCCACAGGCTTGCACTGAGGTGAGCTGGATCCAAAGGCAATGAAGGGTCAGAAGGAAAGAGGTCCCGTGGGCCTCTCTCAGCCTCTCCAGGCCAACCAAGAACTCACGGGAGCTTAAACAAAGGCCGAGGATGCTCTTGGCCTGGACCAGCCTCCCTGATTGAATGGGAAGGGCACCCTGGATTGTGGAGTTTCTGGACCACAACTTCCTTCCCCCGCCATCTCCTGAGGGGCAACTTCCAGCCAGGTTCCAGAAGAGGCATGTTCAGGATCATGGAGAAGGACAGGCTCGAGGCTGGAGCCCACCCCCATGTGCCTTGGCCCTGCTCCAAAGCGTACCTCCACCCCTTCACCTCTCTGTTGCCATTTCTCCTGGGGACGAAGTTTTCCCTCAAATGGGTGCTCCTGAAACTGATTCATCCAAAGGATGTGGGAGGGTCTTGGAAGGGTCTTGGGTGAGAGGGCATTTGGCTCCCCTGTAAATGCTTCAGCAAGGAGTGAATCCTGAGAGCATAGTGGACAGGGGCGGGGGCAGGGCTGCCTCTTCCCTCTATGCCAAGGCACAGGAGAGTCTATGTTTGACTGGGGTGTTTTCCTCGATGGTGGCCGAGCTGCCAGCAGTTCCTGCAAGACCCCACTTGATGAGGCAGGGCTGAGAGGAGGTGATTAGGAGGTGCAGATTTCAGGTTGGCGAGTGGCAAGTGGTAGAACATGCTGGCCCCCAAGTCCTCTTGTTGGCATGCTCGAGTGGCTTTTCTCCCAAAGAGCTCTTCCACGAGCATGTCCAGAGAGTGACTGCCTGGCCCCATGACCAACTCTCCTTTGCAGCAGTGGAGAGGGGACAACTTACTCCGGTGAGCTCAGAGGCTTTCCTGAGCCACCCCTAAAATGGCAGGTGCTCCTGGGATGCAGTGTGTATCCTGTGACCTCAGGTCACCAAATCACACATGGGGCCTGTTCTAAACTCACCAGCTAGGCTTCCTTCTGAGCCACACACGCAGACAGTCTCCTCAGCTGGGAAATGAACCACCAGAGAAGGCCAGGTGTGCACACGACAGGTAGGGGCTGGGAAGGAACCCCAGCTTACACCTTCACCATCAACCCAGGATCAACAATGTGGTGAGAGCTAGGGCCTTGGATGCAAGGAGACTGTGCTGGGATCTTCACAGCCACCTGACACTGGAGAAGTGTTACCTGTTTGAGTCTCATCTGAGAAATGGAGGTGAAGATGTGACAGTGTTGTTGTGAGGCTGGAGGAGGTATCATGTGTCCAGCATCTACCAGGGCCAGGGACGTAGGAATTGCTTGAGAGATAATAGACACCGCCCTTGCTCATGTGGGGAGAAACAGGAGAAGGTGGCAAGCCATACCCCAAGCCACGTGTAACCCTGATTTGTGGGGAGGCTTCTCTCTCGTTGTCCACTGCAGAGTGCAAGACCCTGCCTTCATTTACCAAACCCCAAAGTATCCCTTCAGGCCCAGCTCCTTCTGTGCACCTGAATTCCTGGGGCAGAGCCCACGACCGTCCTGCTGCTTCTGCTTTGGACACTGTGTGTTTACATTCTGTTTGCGTTTGTCTCTCCACCTGTCAGCAACTGCTTGGGGATAAGGATTCTGCCTTGCTCAGTGTCCCCTCCTCAGCTCCTGTCCCCTTCCCTGGTGCAGAGATGCCCAGTGAACGACAATCTAGCCCTCAGCCCCGGCTCTGTCTCAGAAGGTGCCAGTAGCCCCAGGGGTGACCCAAGGCACTGAGGCACATCTGAGGAAGGCCGTGGCAATAAGGCAACTGCTCCTTTCTGCCCTCCCTGCCCTGGTCACTCACTCTTTTCATTCCTGTGGAGTGCTGATGGCTGGTGAGATCATTGTTTGTCAGCTAGAGCACAAACAGCCTGCAGGAAGGGCAGGTGATGTATCAAAGGTCACTTACTAAACCCACAGCAGAACCAGGATGAAAATGTGTCACCGCCTTAAGTTCAGACCAGGGATTGGCCTACACCACACGAGCTCCATGAACAAAAGACAATCTCACACCACTCAGAAAAGATGGTGGACACTCCGAGTGCTCAACTCGGGTCACCTCCTTGAGCAAAGTGTCTTGACTTTAAAACTGGAAACAAGCGAGGGTATATCCAGTCCTGGCTTCAGCTGGGAGTGCCCTGGAAGACTCTGCCTGACCCCATGTTGAAGTTAGGTTTCCCGACTCTACTCTGTCACATCTCCCTATGGTTTTCTGTGACAGCACTTGTCACATAAATCAATGTCTATTTTATTTGTAAAATTATTTGTTCAATGTCCAATTCTCCTCCACACTGATAGATAGGAGGACAGGGATGTATCCAAAGGGTTTAGCATACTACCGAGTGTATAATAAGCTCTCAGAGTATTCATCCAACAAGTAGTTATTAAGGTCTTCCACATGCAACATATTGTTCTTGGTGTTAGCAGACTAAAGTGATACACAGGTGGATCGATGGATAGTTTGTTAAAATAATACAAGATGCCAAACTGGGCTATGTGACTGCAATGCTTCCTATTGCTGCTGTAACCAATTATCAAATTTAGGGGCTTAAAACAACATCAACTGTCTTGTCATAAAGGAAAAATCAGTCTCACCGGGCTAGGATTGAAGCATCCAGCAGGGTCAGCTCCTTCCGGAGGCTCTGAAGGGAGAATCTATTTCCTTGTCTGTTCCAGTTTCTAGAAGCTACCTGCTTTCCTCTCCTAGATCCTCCCTCCATCCTCCAACCCCTCGCACTCTGATCTCTGCTTCAGCCATCGCGTCTCCTTCTCTAACTCTGACCCTCCTGCCTCCCACCTGTAGGGACCCTTGTGATTCTTAGAAGACCCATTCAGAGAATCCGGGGTCATCTCATCTCAAATCCTGAATTTAAACACATCTGTAAAGTCCCTTTTGTCATGCAAGGTAACATAGTCACAAGCTCCCGGGATTACAGCATGGACATCTTTGAGCGCTCGTTATTCAGTCTACCCTGGTGACTCATGGAATATGTATTTTGGAATCTTTTAATGAGGAAGTCTTCCTAAATTGCAGCAGTCTCTTACTCTAAGCCTCAAAACGTTTTAGTAAATTATGCACTCTACATTTTGGAATCACATCTTACCCAAATCGGAGATTTTGGGTTCTCATCTGCTCAGCATGTTTACGAAATGTGCGTGTGATATGACTACCCGCCTAATAGCAAGGGGACCTCTCCTGTGGTGGGTTGAATTGAGTCCCCAGCCCCAAAAGATATGTTGATGCCCTAACTCTGATGCCTGTGAATATGACCCTATTAGAAAATAGGATGTAATTGCAGATGTAATCAAGTTAAAATAATATCCTACTGGATTAGGGCAAGCCCTAAATCCAATGACTGGTGTTCTCACAAAGAGAAAAAGATTTGAATACGGAGACAGAGACAGAGGGAAGATGGCCACGCGACAGCAAAGGCAGAGACTGGAGAGATGCAACCGCCAGCTGAGAACTGCCAAGGACTGCTGGCAAGCACCAGGAGCCAGAAAGCTGCAAGGAAGAAGTGTGGTCCTGCGACACATTGATTTCAGACTTCTAGCCTCCAGAAATGCGAGACAATACATTTCTGTTGTTTTAAGGCCCCCAGTTTGTGGTAATTTGTTACGGCAGCCCTGGGAAATGAACACACCCAGTCCCCCTCCCCCGCCCCTACACCGTGGGTTCCCATAAGCTCTCCCTGAAGACCTGCTACGGCAACTGCAGAGTACCCCTGTTTCCCAAGCTATGGCCCGTGTTTTTTCACTGTCCCTGACACCGGGTGACAGGGAAAGGCTTTGCCATGGGAATGAACCATCCACTCACACTGCTTTCTGCAGACAGACTCAAAGTCACCACTGTGCAGTCAGTTTTTTCCTTGTTTCTTGGAAAGCACCTCTCAGGACCATTTCAAGAAAAACAAATTGTGAGGTTAAGGATCTATTTAAAGTGAATCATCAGCTCTAGTTCCAATAACAAACCAGGCCAGTCGGGTCGCTAGGACAAGACTGGAACCACTGCGAGCGTGCACTAACTGCGGGTCAGGCATGAGCGGGTCTCTGCACACGGGTCACCTGGAGCGCCCCCTCCCCCTGTTCACTCGGCAGGCGGCCTTGGTGGCTGCCTTCCCAATCCTCTGCCCAAAAGGGACACAGAACTGCATGCTCACCAAGTAAGAATTTTCAAGCAGCTTTGAAGTACGGTTTACCATCTTGGTGAGCTTAAGAGGAAAACTTTGAACCCATTTAACCCCTTGCACCATTAATCCCCAATTGCTTGGTGATAACTGGTTGTACGTGTGCAAAGCTCCCTGCTAGCTCTCCAGGAGCGTTGAGTCCTCAGAGTACATGAGCAGCCTGAATCTGGATGCATCACAGATGCCTGTGTCCAGCTGGGGCTCAGAGGAAGCCAAGCACTTCTTTCATTTCAACATTCCTGACCTGTCTTCCCATAGGTGGTGGCAGTAGAATGAACCACTCATCAACTATTTTTTTTTTTTTTTTTTGAGATGGAGTCTCACTGTGTCTCCCAGGCTGGAGTGCAGTGATGTGATCTCAGCTCACTGCAATCCCTGTCTCCCAGGTTCAAGCGATTCTCCTGCCTCAGCCTCCCAGAGTAGCTGGGATTACAGGCACGCACCACCACACCCAGCTAACTTTTGTATTTTTAGTAGAGACAGGGTTTCGCCATGTTGTCCAGGCTGGTCTCGAACTCCTGACCTCAGGTGATCCGCCCGCCTTTGCCTCCCAAAGTGCTGAGATTACAGGTGTGAGCCACCGCACCCAGCCCACTTATCAAGTCTTTATTTGAGCACCCCTATATGCCAGGCACTGGCAATGCAGTGGTTAACCCATTTCTCCATGGAGCATCTGTTGAAGTGGGGGGAAGTAGAGAAAAGATTAAAACAAAATGTAAGCAGACAAGTAAATAAAAGAACTGTGGGCTGAAATAATGGTCATAAGGAAACTTAGGAGCTAAAACAGAAAACAGACGAGGCCTGACTTTTCAGCAGGTGAGCAGGAAATGGCCCTGTGAGGTTACACTCAAGCTGAGACCTAAAGGAAATGAAAGAGCCAGCCAGGGGAAGACTCAGGAAAGAGTATTCCTGCCAGCAGAAGACCAGGTGCAAAGGTCCTGGGGCAGCAGAGTTTAGCCAGCATTCAAGGACCTGAAAGAAGACCAGGGTGGCAGGAGAGTTGTGAGCACAGAGGCTCCCGAGCAAGAGGAGGCTGGAGAGGTTTGCAGGGGCCAAATCATGCAGAGCTTTACTCAAGCATGGATTTTATTCTAAGTACAATGGGAAGCTCTTGAAGGGTTTTCGTGGTGTGTGTGTGTGTGTGTGTGTGTCTATGTGTGTGCAGGGGAAGGGTGAAGGGGTGACATAACATCATCTCCTCCTCTTTTCCCCCTCTTCCTCCTTCTTATTCTTCTTCCTCCTCTTCTTCTTTTTCTTCATCTTCTCCTTCTTCATCTCTTCCTTCTTCTCCTCTTCTTCCCCCTTCTTCTCAGACAACCACTTTTGCAGCTATGTGGGGAGAGTCGATTTGAGGTAGGCAAGCTTGCAGGAGAAGGCCTTTTAGGAAGGATGTAGCAGGAACCTGGACTTGAGTCACGGCGGTCGCAAGGGAGAGAAGGCATGATCAGATGTCTACTGCGGACGGGACTGATAGGATGTGCTGACAGATTGCAGGGAATGGGAGTGTTGGGGAGGGTCCTGGGTGACTGAGTGTCTGCTTGCTCTTTACAGGGGTTTCTGTCCCACCACAGAGTGGCATACCTCGCTCATGGGCTCCTGGGTGACCCTAAGAAGCTGTCCCAAGATGACCATCAGGGCCCCTTCCATCCCTCACTGCCACTGATAAAGCTGGACAGCTCTGCTCTTCTCTGGAACTCACCTGGGTCTGGTGCAAGATGTCTCAGTGACTCTTACCTCTTGTGCAATAGGCAGTATTTTTTTCCAAATGTGATAGTCTCCTTTGCATCTGACAGGGCCACTCTCCATTTTCTAATTACCGCAGAACAGTCTTGCCTGAAAGTGCCTTCCTAAGCTGGGGTCCTACCTCAGAATCAGCAGCGAGTTAGTAAATCAGATCTCTGGAGGGTGAAAAATGAAACCTTAATTTGTAACATGTACCAATTTCTATGCAATAAATACCCCTGCCATGGCCACTTTGAAACTTTCAATAGTTAACCAACTCAAAAAAATCCTGAACAGTTAACAGTTGGCTTTCACCAGCCTATAGGAGCCAGGCCTAGCTCGGTTTCACATGACTGCTGGCCTAGAACACTACGCCAAACAATTTCCTCCAGCTTCTCAAAATGCACAGTTGTCCAGGGTAGAAGCAGAGTGTGCAGGAGGCTCGGTGAGGTGATGCACTGAGTCCATAGGTCTGGAAATGAATCCAGTGACTCACTGCATGCTCAAGTGTGCCTGAATAAGTTAACTTCAAAACCAAACTGAGTACTCAAGGCAACTTCTCTCTACTGGTGATGTAGAACAGCCTGGCACAACATTCCCCATGGGTAGGTTTTGGGGAATGAATAGGGAGTCGGGAAATCTGGGAGACAACTCTGGGTGTGCCGCTAATTGGCTCAATGACCTCAGACATGTTGCCTGACCTCTCTGAGTCTCAACCTTCACATCCCCAAAATGAGAGGCAGATGATCTCTAATAGTCAGTCACTGAGTGTCTTCCAAGGCCTATAGACTTAATGCAACACCAAGTATCCTGGAGAACCTGTTTCTCACCCAGGGAACTATGCAGGTTGTGAAGTCAGAGGGGAGTTTGAGCACCAAGTTCAAGAAGGCAGTCTTGCAAGACTTTCCTCGAAGCAGCTCCTATAGACTGGCTCTTTCACCTTAAATGCCATAGTTTTGGACACAGGTAAGAGTCATGGGGACAGAAAAGGAAGGGAGACAGAGACAACCCGGGGAAGAATGATGACACTTGGTGACTGGAAGAGTATGGGAAATGCAGACAAACAAGAGATCAAAGGGAGCTCCCAAAGTTGTGCCAATGCCGTAGTTTCCCACACCATGCAGAACAGCAGGAGCAGCAGCTTTTGGGCTTCTCTGGCCGGTAGACTGTGTTTAATGACTGCAGAGCCTGCACCTTCCTAAGCTGATGAAGAACTTCCTAGAATGTCCCCTAGGACCCCTCCTATGAAATGGTACCAATACCACTCTGTGACTTTGTCCAGGGTCTGTGTGTGGCAAACACTGCCTACTGTGTGGGCCATGAGAGGCCATGAAGGGAGCTGCACAGACATCCCCCACCCAGAGATCACAGACCACCCTCACAGACAAACATCCCCTTTGCCATTCATTCCATCTCCTCCCCAAGTACATTCTGAAATGCCTTCCTCATTCTATAGCAGGCATACCTAATATCCTCTCCTATAACCCCAGTTCTCTCCATTTGAGGCCATAGAGGTGAATGTAGTTGAGAAGTCAGAGGAGGGGGCTGAGAGATGCTTAAATACCCACAGAGCAAGGACCAGACCTTTTTCTTCCTTCCTTGTTCTCAGGTTTTCTGCACGTACTGGGGGCATTGGCTGTTGACACATGAAATACTGAGGCAGCCTTGTCTATGCGCTGGGCACCTTATTTGAGTGAATGTACCTTTTCAAAATCAAGATATTCTGGGGTTTTTAAAAAATAAAAAGTATGAAAATATCCCAAAACAGAAAAGAGTACTGAGGATAACCATATAAAAACAATTTAAGCTGAGAAAAATAACCCAGTCCTGTCGAGTCCCAAAGAGAACCTTGGTTTCCATGGGACATTAGCAAAGTGCAGAGCTCCTAGCAGTGGGTAGGATGGAATGTTTGCGGCCTTTCCGAGTAAGCAAATATCCCCCAGAATCCAGCATCCGTGCCCCACATGCTGTGGTTCCAATTTGCTTCCTGTTTTCAGGCCTCCCAGAAATACATCTCACAGACTTTTTATTTTCATCTCCCCACCTTGAAAAGCACAGATTTGCAAGTGTGAGTGTCTTAGCAGGGAGACAAATCCAGCAGGCATTTGAGACATTCAGGCAGGAAGAAATGCATCTCATCGGAAATTTTCCATCGCCAGCACTTTTTAAAAAATTCCCTATATAAATGGGTTTTTACTTGTAGGACTAAGGGCTCCATTATTTTTCAAATACTTTGCTGCTTCTAAGGAGCCAAGAAAATTGGTCATGCACCTGGCCAGCTGATCCTACCTCAAAAATCTCCTGACCTCAATGAAAAGGCCCTAATTTTTCCTTGCCTTTAATAAATGTTTCTTCTCTTCTCCCCAGCAGTATTCAGCATGTGGGGTGGGCAGGCAGGGTGCCCAGTTAATGTGAGCAGGCAAGAACACCTGATTCATCAGGATTCTTCCCACTGCTCCAATCCAGGGGTCTCTGCTTCAGACAGAACCCCTAGGAAGAGAAGCATGTGACTTAGGACTTCAGGGGGACTCGAAGTGCAAATACATTATGGCACAGATTTAAATGTTTACCTGTATATGTGTATGTTAAAAAATCAATTTCTTAGAGAAGGTTCGAAGGTGTCAGAAAAGCTAATTCAGGTAGAAAACATGTCCTTGCTCTGTAGATGCCTCCATTCTGTCTTCCAGAACCTGAGAGGGAAGAGCAAGGATTTGGACTGTAGCCTAGAGAGGGAATTTGCAGCTCTCTTTCCCAAGGAATGAATCGCAGCCCCTCAGGCTGGAACAGGCAGGTGCTGTGAAATCTGGCTGACAGGTCAGCTTCACGGTGATGTGCTTGCTGAGTCTTCTCTCCTTTCAGCTAAGCTCTCATCACGCCCCTGGTGCCTGGTAAAAGTAAATAATAATGACTGAGTGTATGAAGCAGGAGGGTCTCTACACACCTGTAATTACTACCTAGCAAGTCCCTGCAGAACCCAGGAGTTCCCCCAGAGAGCCAGTGGGGCTGTTTCTGGAGAGAGTAAGTCAACGTGGGTCCTCCAGGCAAGATCTGGCTGGAGGAAGTAGAATTAAAACTTCTATCACTGGACGGATGTTTTGTCACTTGGCGGGAAAGTTCCAAGTCAAACTTCCCAGTTTCCTAAGCTGTTATAAACCCAGTTGAAATGCTCACATACACCTGTGAGTGTCTCAAAACAAACAAAGCATAATCGCCTTAGAGCAGCACTGTCTCATAGAAATATAATGTGAACTACATGTTATTTAAAATTCTCTAGAAGCCACTTTTAAAAAGAAACAGGTGAGATGAATTTTAATAATACGTTTAACTTAACCAACCCAAAATATTATCACTTCCTCATGTAATCAATATAAAAAATTGCTAGTGAGATATTTTACCAAGTCTTCAAAATCTGGATATATATTACATTTTCAGCACATCTCACTGTGGACGAGGCATGCTTCAGGTGCTAAGAGCCACACAAGCGGTGTGCCATGTTGGACACTGCAGCCTTTGAGGTTGACATTTACACCTCACCACCTTTTGAGAGCACCTGATGCATGAGATTTCCCACAAACATTTCATATAGAAGAGTGAACCTGTTGTACGTGAAGTTTTACTTGATCTGAATATACTAGTGCTCTTAATAAAATAAGAATTACTAAAAAATTTCCTTTGAATAGTGCCAGGCAGGTCTGAAACCCAGCCTTGATTGATATTTTCATGTGCTGATAACAGCAACCAAAGTATCGTGACTTCGGTTAATAATTGATTGCTCCTAGCAGGGGAAAAATAAATAAAACCGGAGTCTGCTCCACCCTTTAGGGCCGCTTACTAACGTCTGGATGAGCATGCTCGTGTTCTTGCGCTCTCTGGGAATTAGACACAAAAACTGCCCTCAAGGACAGCACAGCCCAGGGACAGCCAGGCAGACCAACAATGCCTAATACTGCATGTGTGCAGGGGGTTGTGTTGGCAACAACATGAGTGGCTTCCTGGAGTGGAGGCTCCAGCTCTACATCCTGAAGAGGGACTAGGAGTTTTTCAGGGAGGCGGGCAGGAAGGAAACATCCAGTGAGAGGAAGCGGTAGGCACAGAAGTTTGCAGCCACTTGAAAAGCAGGGAGGCACAGGACCTTAGGACCCTTCTATAGCAGTCCCGTAAGCCCAGAGGGAACCATTTCACAGTGGGACAATCTACGGCAGCGTTGTCCGACCAAAATACTTGCGAGCCACATGTGTGACGGATTTCAGGAGCCACTGAAGGGTCAAAAGACAGAGATACAATTAATTGTAATGACCTATTTTAATCTTAACCCACGTTGTCCAAAGCTTTATCATGTCACCGTGTGAGATACCTCACGTTCTTTTTCATGAAGTCTTTGAAATATGGTGTGTCCTTGACACCAAGAAGGCATGCACGGGTCTAGATGCAGTGTGTATATATAGTGAGTAATAAGCTCTGCTCACTTTCCTGGGTCCAAAAGAGAGATCAAGACAGCTCCAAGGGAGAGGGTTAGGGATGAAAAAGGAGATAAAGTCGCCCACCACTTCTGAGGGGACAACAGACCGCGCCAGGCGCTGTAACCCAGGGGGAAACGGAGGCAGCAGCTTCTCCCACGTGCTCCCAAAGGTGTCCGTGTCAACAGCGTTAACTACCAAACAGAGCACTGAGGAACACTTGCTAAATGTTGCCAAGTGCCTGGACACCAGATCACAAGGCTGGCCCAGAAAAGAGCAAGTGCACCTGTGGGGGAGGAGGGCAAGTCCCCGTGGTCGGTCATCCTAGGTCACAGGGGTGCCTTTCCCTCCACTGCCAGGGAAATGCACATGCAGGCTGCCTAATGAGGAAATGTTTGGATCTGGAACAGAGAGGCTCGCAGGCCGGCGGGGAGGAGGCAGGGTGACAGTAACCAGCCGCACCGGAATGACGATGGGGAGCGCTGCACCCATGGCTTGCCAAGACCCCAGCAATATCTTTCCTAATAAGTCTAGCAGTGCCTGAGGCTCCCCTCCGCAGAACAGCCTCTCCCTTCCGCCTCTGTCTTCTTTAAGGGAGAGGGAGTGCAAGCCAAACCCAGCAAGCACTTGGACGCCGCCCTGCTCTCCCCGGGGCTCTGGGCTCTGCAACAGATCCGCTTTGTGAATGAAAGAGGCATCTCTCCAAGATGGCGCGCTCTACCCTGCGGGCACACGGTGCACAAGCCACTCCTTCAGCTGGTCTCCGGGACTGCAGTCCTTCTCTCCGGGATGGGTTGGGGGTGGGGAGCTGTTGAGAGCTTTCCTCCTCCTTTTCTTCCTCCTCCTCCTCCTGTCTCCCTATCCCTGGAAGGGGGCCATCCACTGAACTTCAGAAAGAGGTCACCCTCCCTGAAAAGGGGACTTGGATTGCTGCATCCAGAGCCACACCCTGTGGTCCCTCAATCCTGGCCACACTCAGTTGCTAGAGCAGGGAGAGGTTTCCTAGTCCGGTGTCCCGGCCCCACGCAAACAGAGCTCAGGATGACGCCACATGTGTGTTTGGGTCAAAGCGCTTTTAACTGTGGCTCCAAGAACAGCCTGTACAGCCACTTGAGTTTCCCAGTAACAAGGAATGTACAATAGATGAGACTTTACTGGCAAAACAATTGAAAAAAAAAAAAGGGAGAAGAAGCAGCCCAGCCTTGTCTCTTTATAGGGTCCTAGAGAACCAGTGGTGACTGGGTTGAAAAGCACAGCGCTTAGCCATTCAGCAGTTTATGACCTCGGTTTACTAAGTCCTTGTAACAAGATTACCGGAGGGGTTTTGCAAGCTTCTAGACCCAGGTGTGGCTGAAGGTGAGCTGCTCAGGGACAGTGGTTCTCTTGCCATTGGGAGAAGGTTACCAAGAATAATTTTCCTGCCCCAGGACTTGTAGATGATTAACGTGTTTCTTTCAGTTAACCAGAAAGTTAATGGTTATTCAAAGCACTCTTTGATAATGGAGGGTGGAGGGGAGAAAATGAATGCGTTAACCATTAATCCAGGGAAATGCCATAAAAATTAAAATGGAAACACTCAATCTGGGAAAGGAATTCACTGGCTGGAAGGGTCAGCCAGGCAAACCTGGTGAGGAAGGAGGAAAAGAGGGAGCCGGAGGGAGGCCTTAAAGTTCATGTATACTTAGAGCTGGGTTTTGTTATTTTTTGTTCCATTTCCTTGTTTCATTGCTCCGAGGAAACAGAGTAGAAATAACAAAATCACAAACATGGGAACATTACAAATGAAGTCAGTTTTATTGGTCTTTTTGCTCCAGCCTCCCACAGCTGAGCCTGTCTGACTTATCCCCTGTCTGACTTGTTCCCCGGCCTCTTTGGGGAGCAGGAGGGGAGCTCAGGCAATCCATGCTTGGAGAAAGTCGAGGGTGTTTTTAGGAGGCTGGTGCTGACAGAGGCATGCAGCTCTGGCTCCCGGCCTCTTCTTGGGGCCACACTGGCCAGCACCCAGGCACAGCCATCATGGTGCCTGCCCCAGTCACCCTGCTGGCCCCTGGGGCAGCATCCTCAATGTCTTGCAGCCAGCCTGGTGCAATAAACAGGAAGACTTCGGGGAAAAACTCCTGCTTGGCATAGGCTACTCCCAGTCACCATCTGGGATACGTCATCATGAGCTATGAGCTGGCACCAGTGGGAATCTCTGATGAAGGATGGGACTCCCCGAAGCATCACACATGTGTGGAGCATTCTCTAGTATGAAGACCTTTTTAGAGTACAAAGGCCAGATCCTGCCCTCAAGGGGTTTACAGGCCATTAGGGAGATAAAACAACCTAGGGCAAGTGCTGGAGATGCAGCATCAGCCAACTGCTGAATACACTCAAAAAAATGAGAGCCCACTGGACTGTCTGGGAGCCTCCTGGGAAAGCTGAGTCCAAGCTGGGCTGGGAGGTTGAATAAGGCTGTGACCGGGAGAAAAGGGAGAGGCAAGGCAGAGAGAGAAAGGAATGGCAGAAATGTGTAAGGAAGAGACCTATTTGAAGAAGAGGAGAGAAAAGAAGTTAACACTTGGAAGATAGGTTTGGGTCTGTCTGTGGGAGCCTCGCTGCCCAGCTGCATTTATACTCCATCACTGGCACTGTGAGGAGTTTTGAGAGGAGAGTGAAATTAACAAAGTGGGGCGTGGGAGGAGCGGGGGTCGTGAAGGATGAGAACAAGCAAGTCACCGTGTGGTTACAACAGCGGCCCAAGGGCGCTCTCCAGGAACACGTGGGGCAGGGGAGCCCAGGGCAGGAGGAGGGCTCCGCTTCCTCTGTGCTCTAAAAAGGGAAGGGATCAGTGAGTGAAGATTCCAGCCCCTTTGGAAGCGGAGGAGGCTAGGGAAGAGCTCTTGCTACAGGGAATCCTGTTCTCATGGACCTGGAGGTCAGGGCCTTTGCTGAGAATATGGCAGGGGAGGGCAAGGGCTCACAGAGGGAAAATTCAAAAACTCCAACAACTACTAGGAAGGAAGTGGAGTGAGGAAGGGATGAAGAGAGTGAATTTGTGGGTTCAGTGGACAAGGTTATCTGGCTCTTTCTAGCATCCCAGGAGTTCAGAAAGCACAGGGTAAAAGCCACTTACTTTCTCCCTCTACCTTGATGGAGGGTTGATTATGGGCTAGTGCTGGTCTAGGAACTGAGGGGAGATGAAGGGCCTCAGATACATGTTCTCTGTCTTCACCAAGCTTGTTGCAGAGTGAAGGTAAGAAACATAATACAATTGCAATAAAGAGAAATGGACGTGGGTCTTGCCCATTTGAATCAGAGGTTGTTAGAAATACAGACTTCTGCCAACTAATTAAATCCTACCACCATCACCGCCACCATCATCAGAAACTTTCTTGGCACAGGGCGCAAGCTTGTGTCTTTTTTTCAAGGCTAATTCTAACACACAGTGTAACATCCATGAGTCAGATTGTCTTGGTTTCTATCACAACTTTACCACTTACTGACTCTATGTGTGTGCAACTGCTCTTGCCTCAGTTTGTTCATCTAAAAAATAGGATAATAGCAGTACCAACTTCATAGGATTAAATGTGATCATTCTTATAAAGTCCTAAGAAACAACCTAACACAGCAGGTGCTTAGTAACTGTTGGCTGTTCGCTAAAGGGCATGACTAGGGTTGTGGTAGGGGAAAAACACGGTGCTGTGGGAATCCAGATGGGGGATCTAACCTGGACCTGAGGGTCAGGGAAGGCTTTCTGGAAGAGGTGACTTCCAAGATGAGACATGCAGGAGAATGAGGAGTGAACCAGGTCGCGTGGGTGAAAGTGAGAGTTCAAGCAGAGAGAACAGCAGGTGCAAAGTTCCCAGACAGGAGATCCAAAACCATGGAAGGGACTGACTGTGGTTTGGTGGGGCTGGAATGCAGGGCGAGGCAGGGCTGTGGAGGGGCAGGAGATGTCCAGATCCTGGAAGTGTTTGAATTCTATCCTGAGGGCCACAGGAAGCTGCTGCAGGGCTTTAAGGAGAGATAGATCTGATCTGTGATTTGAGGCATCCCTCTTGCTACAGTTTGGAGAATCGGTTAAGGCACAAGCCCAGAGCCAGAGGCGAGTGAGGAAGAGGTTGACATGATCCCAACAAGGGAGACCGAAGGTCTGAACTAGGAAAAGGGCTGTGGAGAGGGAGAAAGTGGGCAAACTGACAAGCACCTGGGTGGCCGATGGAAGTGGGGGGCTCAGGAAGATGAGCGTGCCAAGGGTGGCTCTGGACTTGGGCTTGAGCAACCTTTCCACTGGATGGATGTTGAGAAAGAGAACATGGGAATGGAGCACATTTGGGGAGAGAAATATAAACTCAGGTTTCAGTATATTGAGGTTTTTAGTGCTTATGAGATGTCCCAGTGGAGATGTCTGTCCACTGGGCAACTGGACATCAGGCTTTGGTGCTCAGGACCTATGGTGGGTTGTAGATATGTTTTTGGAAACCATGAGCATTTAGAGCTGAGGCTGAGAATTGCCATAATGTTCAGTGAAGACTAGGAGATGCAGGAGGGGGTTCATAGGCTTGAGGAAGCAGTATTGAAATGGATGGGCCGTGGGCCTACAGTGGAGTAGAGGATGGATAAAGTCAGACAAAGTTCTTGGAAAGTGGCGGAAGAGTTTGTAGTGAGACAGGGAGAACCTCTGGGCCCAATATTTTTGAGTTGAGACAGTTCTGTGTGACTCTGAGCATAGCCATGTGTATGACCAAAGAAGGCAATGAGGAAGGTGAGTGGTCAGCTCAGGAATGGACACCCTGAGGATGAAGACACTGAGAATTCCCAGGAGATGCAGCAGAAAAGAGTAAGCTGGGTGTGGGACTCACTAGGGAAGGTGAGGTATATCCCTGTGTCCCAAGAGGAAGAGGGCAAGAATGAAGAGTGTACAAGAAATATGAATTGCCAAGAGACTCTAAACCGTGCAGGAACACAGCTGCAGAGGCCCCCTGGAGAGAAGCCCACCATCCTCGCCTCCCAGGGACTGACATGGCAAAGGTATAGATGACTTTTCACCCACCCCCCACCATCTGGCTCCTGCAGGGACCCTGACCAGGGAAAGCCGACTTCAGAGAAGGCAAATATGCCAACACCCATGTTACAGAGACATTCGAGTGGTATCTCACCTACTTGTGCAGGCAGAGAAAGACTTGGCATCTCTCCCAAGCTGTATTCTTGACTCACTCTATGAATGAGGGCCTCAGATTTTCCACCTATTAAATGGGATAATAATTCTTGACATCTACTTGCTTCACTTGAACACTATGAATATAAAATTTTTCCCAAGTGCTTTGAGCTCACATTAAAAGGCTCTACCTAAACATTAGTGCACTCACTGCTGGATTTTCTTGGACACCAATCAACTTAAATGGATAATAATAAATTCCTCTGCCTATCTTTGTTGAGAGATTAAAAGAGGGAGAATCCCACAAGACCTTGCTTCTAGAATCCTCTGCTCTATAAAGTCTCTTAGGAAAGGAGTGTGAGGATGCACTCAGATGCAAGAGGTGTCTAGAATTGTTTGGTTTTAGAAATCTCCTTCCCTGAGCCATCTGGACTAAAGCATATGGCACAGAAGAATGAGGATGGAGTTGAGTAATACTTTGGGACCATGGGCAGACATAGAGTAGATTCCAGGTTCATTTACTCCCTCACGTGTTCATTTATTCCATACAATTTTACAGAGCTTTTTTCATGGACTCCTTGCAAAGCATCTAACCAACAACCCCGGCGTCTGGTTGTCATGTCAGGCCACAGAACCAGCTCTCCCTGGCTGGACCTGTCTTCAGAGTCAGGTTTCTTGCCTTGCAGCTCCGCACCCACTCACATTCTCCTTGCTCTCTAGGTCCATGGGGTGAGATGGCTGACTGAAAGAAGGAAGTTGTTCTCTGGGGTGTGTGTTACCCAAAGACCAATGGAGGGAGGAAGAATAGATGCTCCAAATGGCCACTGCACTTCTCCAATGTCTGAAGGTGAGATTTCCGTAGGGGCGAGGTGTACAGTGATCTTGTCCAGCTAAAGTTTCCCACCTCCCTAAGGAGTTTGTAAGTTTCTCAAGCATAAGGATCTGAATTCTCTTATCCCGAAGGACTGTTCACACAGTAGGAATGTGTTGAATGCAACTGAATAAATGATTTAGTTCATAAATTTGAGGACTGGATCATTCCCTTTAAGCTCCTGCTGGGTTAGGCAGATGCCAGAGAGGCTTCCCTTGTTCTTCCATAATATGTTGGCTTGCAGTTCCTTATTTTAACTGAAAGTGAAAGGCACAGATCAGAACAGCAACAAAGATGCTGCCCTTGAAGGCTCAATCCTGTTAAATTCACCCCAAGCAGTGTCTCGTTTAAATGGGCTGCTACTTGCCAGGGTTTGTAAAACCAAGTTCAGAAAGAACCAGAATGGAAATGCCCCCTCGGATCCTGAATTTCTTCTGTTCTCGTTCAGGGGTTTAAAGAGGCCCGAGATTGACAGAGCTTTCGAAGCCTTTCCTGCTCCATGGGACTCAGCTGAGTCTAGTCACGTTTCTGTTGGCGTAAGGAAAAACATTTTACAACCACATCCACCCAGTGATAGGATGGGAGGCCTCTCCACATAGTGAGGGTAGACCCTGTGCTTGCTGCAAAGGCTGTGCCACTGTCCACGTGGGATGCTGTAAAAGGGACTCCCACCTGGGTGCACAGTGACATCAGCAGACCTCTAGGGTCTTTTCCAACTCAAAGCTTCTTTAATCCTATGGTTTCAAGGCGGGGCACAGTGGCTCACACCTGTAATCCCAGCACTTTGGGAGGTCGAGGTCAAGAGTTCGAGACCAGCCTGGTCAACATGGTGAAACCCTGTCTCTATTAAAAATACAAAAATTAGCTGAGTGTGGTGGCTTGAACCTGTAGTCCCAACTACTCGGGAGGCTGAGGCAGGAGAATCGCTTGAACCTGTGGGGCAGAGGTTGCAGTGAGCCTAGATCGTGCCACTGCACTCCAGCCGGGGCTGCAGAGACAGACTCTGTCTCAAAAACAAAAACAAAAAAAATCTTATGGTTTCAGGTAATGGGACTCTGGAAAGAATGGTGGCAGGACATAGGCCCTGAATCTACAAGAAAGAATGATGGCTTGAGAAACAGAATTGATTTGATGTTGGGGGCCATCCTCACTGACAGGTCCCCCATGAGCAAGCTAATCCAATTCACGAGACAGAAGCTGGTCATTTGGATAGCTAAAAAAAAAAAGCATCAACCATGACCCAGTTTCAGTGACAGTGCACAGTAATGGCCTCAATTAGGCGGAAATTGCTGGCGCTCCTGTTCTGCTTCTCCATGCTCATCCTCCTGAGCACTTTGCACCTTGATGGCGATGTGCGGTTGGTACACAATGTGTGTGAAAGGCGCTGGCATAAAAGTGGTTTTATGGCTGTAGCTTGGGTTTGTAAGCAGAGCAAACAGAAAAAAAACTCAGGAATAAAAGGGGCAATAAAATAATTACATAACGCTTTGAACTCACACTAAATACCACCTTTATTTCAAGGCTGTCAATGTGTTTTACAGGCAAGTTTAGAACTGTAGTCGAATCCCCTTTTATCACAGAGGAAACTGAGTCACTGTGCAGAGAGGGCTGGAGGGCATACAGGGTTTGTTATAAGGGAGGGCTCTCGGAGACACCCCCACTAGAAGCCCTTCAGGGGGCGGGCCAGCAGGAGAGCACCCCCGACCACACCTTTGTTCTGCATTTATATGTACAGATTCTTATCGCTACGTATAAATTCTACCCACACATCCTGAGCCGTGTCTGAGCCCCTTGACTCTGGCATTAACAATAGGAATAACAACACTTACCAGTTTTGATGCCTCCCATACATCAGGCACTGCCTCCCCTACACCTCACTACCATCTGTGAGGTTGGCGTTATTATCCTCATTGTGTAAATGGAGACAATAAGAGGTTCAATGCTCTGGCCAGGTGACACCCCACAGCCTCCAGCCCCAAACACACACACACACACCAGAGGTGGCCTCAGAGCACACACTTTCCTTACTACGGACACCTGCTTCCAAGAATAAAGAACGAGATTAACATTTTTCCAAAGAAGCCAGAAACTTCCATTTATCTCTCCAGTCTTCATTTCAGAATACGGAGAAGACCAGGACAGATTCTGACAGGCTTCCCTTAAAGTTGAAGAAAACAGCTTGGGAGACAGCTAAAAAAACAAAAACCTGAAGTGAGCTGGACAGACATTCTAAGATCATAACTGTAAAGAGCTCCACAAAAGTTATAAGAGATTGTTAAATAATGGAGAGAATTCCAGAACTCCAAAAATATTACTATAGAGTGTTCAAATGAAGAAGAAGAATTTTTTTTTTCTGTTTGAGATGGAGTCTTGCTCTGTCACCCAGGCTGGAGTGCAGTGGCGCGATCTCTGCTCACTGCAAGCTCCGCCTCTCGGGTTCATGCCATTCTCCTGCCTCGGCCTCTTGAGTAGTTGGGACTACAGGCACCCGCCACCACGCCCAGCTAATGTTTTTGTATTTTTAGTAGAGACGGGGTTTCACTGTGTTAGCCAGGATGGTCTTGATCTCCTGATCTCGTGATCCGCCCACCAAAGAATTTTAAAGTATTTATTGTTCTTAGATTTTGTGTGTGTGTGTGCGCGTACGTGTGTTTACTATTCAAAATTTGAAAACTGTCCCATTGAATGTATTTTAATTGTCTAATATGGGAACAACTCAAGAGTGACAAGATTACATGTCACTGACACAAGAACTACCCACTGTGGATTCTGTGGGACTCAATCACTCCTTCTAGGGCGTGGCCACAGACCCCCCTAGCTCCAAGGGAACTCTGGCTAGCTACTCATCAAACCTGCTTCCCTTTCCTCCTGGGCAAGCTGGGCTGTATTTCCCAGACTATTTGCAGTTGAGCATAGCCATGCGACTGGGTTCCGGCCAATTTTCCCTCTATTAGCAATCTGTAAAACTTCCTGGGCCGGTCACGGTGGCTCACACCTGTAATCTCAGCACTTTGGGAGGCCGAGGCGGGTGGATGACCTGAGGTCAGGAGTTCAAGACCAGCCTGGTCAACATGGTGACACCCCGTCTCTACTAAAAATACAAAATTAGCCAGGTATGGTGGCATGTGCCTGTAATCCCAGCTACTTGGGAGGCTGTGGCAGGAAAATCGCTTGAATCTGGGAGGCAGATATTGCAGTGAGCCAACATCTTGCCACTGCATTCCAGCCTGGGTAACAAGAGTGAAACTCCATTAAAAAAAAAAAAAAAAGAGCTTCCTGGGCAATTCTCCACTGTCTTTCACTACCATCTGTCTCCTGGAGGTCAACACCTGGGGGATCTAGAAAACACACATTAAGGACGACAGAGCCTTCATCTGCCTGGAACCTGAGGGACTGGATGGAACAGGACCCCTTCCCCATTCCCTGCTGCTGATTAAATGTGACTGATTTGGTGTTGAGAGCCATCCTAATTATATAGGTCCAACATGTGCAAGCTAATCCAATTCTTGGGGTAGAACCTGATCATTTGATGCTTAGAAAAAAAAAAAACTAACCACAGAACAGTTTCAATGACAGTTATAACATGTTATAAAATGTTATAATAGCCAGCATTCCCTTCACTAATAGAGTAATTTAGAGATAAGAATCCGCCCTCTCCAGGAAGGTGAAAAGTTTGATGATCTTCTCCCCCATGACACAGTAGAAAGAAACCAGAGGTGCAGAGATACTCTGTCATTTTCTTTGTTGAATTGGTGGACTGTGATAAAACTCAGCTTCTTTAGTACCCTTTCTGGAGGCTCTAGGCTGAGGATGACAAATTGGTTTTGTCTTGAAGCCACCTGCAAATGATTGCTAGTCACTGCTTACACTGAGACGGATTCTGAGGCCAAGTTGAGGCTTAGCAGGAAAGAATACTGTGACCTACATGCCTTCTCAGCCAAATGCACAGAACAGGAATGGCCACATATGTGCTCGTGTCAGCCAGTGTTCCCGGGGGCTTGTCCACGGGCAGATTCCTTCAGAATCCCCTGGGATGCTTGCAATAATTCCATCTCCAAGCCCTTACTCTCACCCTCTCAAGGTTTACTGAATTAAAATCTTTGGGCGTGAACCCTGGAAATCTGCAGTTGTCTCGTCTTTTTGTGGAATTTTGATGTAGAGTCAGCTTTGGAAACCACCCAGGAGCCTATAGGCTCCTGCACGGGCACTGCAGCAAGGTAGCAGCAAAGGTGGGCTGTCTTCACCACCGAGACCGGGTAAATTAGGGATAATAATAACACCTTTCTCATAAGGATGGTGGAAAAATTAAAGGAGATTTTTACATAATAAGCACTCAACAAATATTAGCTTTTATTATGTTATCTTCTTCTAAGAGTCTGTAAGAGGCCTTTTGCCCACGGCCATGAGCACAGGTAAAAACACTGTTTTCTAAGATTTCCAGATGGACAGCACCATCACATGCCCATGAAGCGTGGATACAGCAACATCCAGGGCTTGGGCACGGGCATAGTCTTTGCTCCCTATTTACGGCTGTAAGCAGCCCCACCTCAGCTTCACATCCAAGCTGGCTAAGAACCCTGGACAAAGAGAATCTGTTGAGAGGAGCTTAGAGGAAGACAGGAGGTGAGTACACAGAGATGCTGACTTAGTCATGACCGTCATGGTTACAGTGCCGGGCAGTGCTGCTGGTCATGGTGACAGTGGTACAGGTGGTCTCAATGTGATGTGATAGTGGCTTGCCAACCGATATTGTTGATGTGGGTTTAGGGCTGCAGGAGAACAATGAGCTAGACCTTCCTCTAACCTCACATCCTAAACTTTACTGCCTTTCTTTCTTACAGCATTTTCACCATCTCTGTTTATCAATGGTCACATCCTAGCTCTGGGCGCTCATCTCTCAATAATATGATGAGAGGGATGGAAAAGGAAAATCTCTCTCATTTTCCAACTCGTACCCATGAAGATACAAATAAACAAAACTCCTGACTCTTGTGAATGTCACCAAGAAAAAAATTAGTTGGAAGACTAGCCAGTAACTCACAAGTCAACCCGGAAGTTTCTGGAAATGAACAGGAAGCAAAGCACACCAGGGGTTGGCAGCTTTCACTGCAGCTGAGGTCTTGCACTGTCCAACTTGATGATGAGGTGCTTCCCTGAGACCCTGGCCATCCTGCCAGCCCCATGGCACCACTGCTAACAGGTGCAGGATGCTGGGACCTCCAATGCCCACCTTCAGCTCAAGTCTCCAGTGTCCCTGGGCTGATTCTCCTTACTCACTGCTCACTTGGTCCAGCTGGCCAAGCTTGGGTCCTGTGTCCACACCCCACTGCCAGGGGTCTAGGAGAGCTGGTAGCCAGCCTTTCCTGTTTCCCTGGTGGATGGCAGAGTCCTAATATAAGAAGTGGGTTCAAATGCAAGGCAGCCAAAAAACCAGGAAATATTTAGTTCACTCACCTAATCCTGGCTATTTTCAGCTGATCAACAAACAGAAAAGCAGAAAACCCCAAATTTGACTGCTCTATCTGCTTATCCTTCTGTGAGCCCTTCTAAGCAAGCTTTGGAGAAGAGCCCCACATGCAGCTGTGGGGTTTAATTAAATCCTGTTCAGGAGGAAAAGATAGAGGTGGTTGTCAGACATGTGGCTCAGTTGACTATTCAGAGTTGGAGTCTTTGCTTTTGGGCAGTGAGGTCTCAGGAGCCAGGGGACCTCGGCCAGTCCCAGTGAATTGAATGAAGGGTCGCTAGCAGAAGCAAGAGGCGCTATGGGGCCCCAGGAAGATCAGGAGCCTGGACATGCCTAGTTCCAGCACATTCTGTGGAGCCGTTCGCCAGCCAAGGAGCCGGGAAGTCTGGGTTCCAGCCCAGCCCTGCCTTTGCTTCTGGCATAACTTTGAGCAGATCTTTCAACTTTTGTGACTCAGTTTACTCACTTGCCAAATGGAGATAATCATATGGCACTCAAAAGACTTTTGTAAGACTCTAATGAGTGTTTATAATGCACTTTGGAGAGGTTTATAGTTATTTGAGCTGGGAAAGGAATTACAAATTATTCAGAAGTAAACAGTATTTAGAATCTGAATTTTTCAGCCACCAACAGGTTTTCCTAGATGTTTGCAAGACTGTCATAACAGGACACCCTGGGGTTCCATCCACGCCAGTTGGTTTCATTCAGAGCAGCTCTCCTCCCTGAAAAGCGTGTCACAGGCTTGGGGAGGGTCATGCAACCACGTATGGCACATTTTGCAGCTCTCAAGACAAGAGAATGACTGGATTTAGAAATGGAAGCCACACGCTCAAGGCTTTCATTTTCTTTTCTCTTTTTTTTTCCTTTCTTCATTTTAATTTTACTTTTAGAAACTGGGGATAGCATCAGAGCAAGTCTCCATAGACCTGCTTTGAAAGCCACATAGCCTGGCATGGTTGCATGCACATATAATCTCAGCTACTCTGGAGACTGACGTGGGACGATCACTTGAGCCAGGAGGTCAAGGCTGCAGTGAGCTAGGATGGCGCCACTGCTCTCCAGCCTGGGCAACAGAGCAGGAAGACCCTGTCTCAAATAAATGAATAAATGAATGAGTAATAAATAAATGCTAGATAAACCTGATTTCTCCCCAACTATAACACCTCTTCCCAAACTGGATGTCTGCTATCCCTACCTCCATGAGAATTTGCGCTGCATGTGATAGTAACAGATACCCATTCACAAAGAAACACATTTCATTCCCACAGGAGTTTGGAATTTTAAAACATAGAGTACTTGTGTGTAAGGAGAAAAATAATAAAATCTGCTGAGTCTCCATGTGGAGTGTTGTCCTACACGCTTCCACTTGCCTTTTCTCTCCCTTGTTTGCACAATAACACTGTGAGGGTCACTAGATGTTCCCATCTCCAGTTTACAGAGGGGACACTAAACCTAACAGCAGGAAGCTGCCCAATGGCAAAGGCATGTACATGGTCAGTGTGTGGCAGAGCACACGTGCATGCCTGGGCATACCCTCTTCTGCTTCCTTGTTGCTGCTGCTGCTGCACCATCAGCAGCTGTACCTAGTTACTAAACACCCGAGTGCTGTACAGGTATCCCAAACTCTGCCGTAATCCCTTGCCCAACCGCCAGGACCTGAGCCACCAAGCACAATGAAATAGGTAGGATGTGGAGGACAAGAGAGAAAGGAGGAGTTCGAGGTGAAAGTTGATGGTCTCTGGCTGTTCTTGGGTTGGCCAGAGGGGAGGGACGGGCAGCAGGAAAAGAGGGGCTCCCTGAACTTTTAATTTTGGTAGAAGAGCCCAACTCAGTTCTTGTTTTACCCTCTGTCTCAAAGACCAGCCTGATCCTGCAGAACCATTTGCTGTTGGGTTCCCCAGTGAACACCAGCCAAGAAACCAGAGCATGTGAGTTTCCTCCTAAATCATTTCCATGAAGAGGGGTGGCCTTCCCACTCCCGACCCACACTCAGAAGAATTGATAGGAAAAAGGGACCCATTTTCTCAGGAGATAGCCTCCCTGTCATCAAATCATTTTCACGTCTATGATTCCATCTCAGCCTGAAACAGCAGGAAGTCTTTGAAAAGAGAGAGGGGACATCATCAGAAGGAACCAGGTTCAGAGAGTTTCCCACAAACCACTCAGCCTGGGCCTCAACACCTACCCCAAGATGGCAACAAATCTCCATGCCTGCCATAGGTTGGCCATTCAAATTCACTCAACAAACCTGTGCTTGGAATCCCTACCATAGGCTAGCTGGGAGGTTTACAGCAAGATGTGAAGGAATCGTCCCTGGCCTCCCACAGATTATAATCTAGAGAGGTAACAGAAAAACGGTATTGATTCCAGAAAACTGCATTCAAGGAGATGAATAAAGGACAGCGGAAGAAATTCAACTCTTCACTAATCAAACAACCATAGGTTTTCAGCTCCAGGTGCTGGCTCTTCCGTCTCTGCCTGGGATGTCTTCCTGCTCCAGGTCACTTTGTTTTAAGTCTTCCACACCCTCCTGGTGTATCACAGACAATACCTCCTGCAGGAAGACTTGCTTGATGCCTCCATTCTCTCTCTTTCTTTCTCTCTCTCTATCCTTTGAACTCCATGGTTCTTAGCTAGTATCTCCCTGGTGAAACCTTATATTTTCCATCCACATTATTTCCACATCTGTCTTAATGCCCACGTGGCTGTGTACCCCGCCTAAGGGCAGGACTACATCCTGTACATGATAGGTGCTCAATCAATATTTGTGGGATTTCATTAAATCCTGTTGAAAATCTTACCAAGTAAAATAATGAGGACCTGTAGTTATATTTGCTGGATTTAAAAGAGTCCTATAATAGTGTATGGTTAACTTTAAAAAGCAGATTATAAAATAGAATATATAGGACAACTCTGATTATGTGACTATAGATGCATCTTGTTCCAATCAGGGTCCTGACTAAAAGCAGAATTTATCAAATAGTGTCCATAGGAAGAAGCTTTAGTGAAGGGACCCCTTCAAGAGCTGTGTGCAGAGCGAAGTGAACAGACAGGAAGGTGACACCCAGGCTAGCAAGGCGGGGCTCCCAGGACCCCATACCCATGAAGAACAAAGCAGGTGGAGAGAGTTTCTGGGGACTGGCTAGGACTGGAACCATGGAGGGTGGGGGGCGGTGGTGGGAACTGAAGCCAGGAAGGACAAGCGGCCGCAGAGATTAGCACGGACAGAGAGACAAGTGCAGACACAGAGATGAACACAGACACAGGGAGCGGCTGTCTCAGGATTTCTCTCTCTGCCCACAGGCTTGACTCCTGCAGGTGCTTCTCATCAGCTGAACTCACAGGAAGCCAGAGGCCAAAGGAAACTGGGTTATTCCCCGAGGAGGTCAGCCTCCCAGGCACAGCAGAAGGCAAAGGATGGCTCCATGGCAAGGGCAATGGATACTTACACAGAACACACTCAGGAGAACCAGGAGGGTATGCTCCAGAGGTGCATGGAGATGCGATTAGGAGGGAGAGTCAGCTTTTTCCTTATCTTTTTCATTTTATTTTGTTTTTAGAACAAGCATATATTGTTCTGAGTGTCAGAGCATATATTCAACACTCTGACCTAGAAATCCATGCAGGGGAAAAAATAAAAAGGTGTTTTTAATAGTGATCTGTACTTTTTAAATCTCCTTCAAACATTTTCATCTCCACTTTGTAAAATTAAAGACACACCTAACTATTCATGTATTCATCCAGTCACTGACTTATTTGTTCAACAAATATTTTTCAACACGTTCTATGCTGGATCTTGCAGATAAGCTGTTAACAAGGCAGATGTAGGGCCAGGTGTGGTGGCTCATGCCTATAATCCCAGCACTTAACGGCCACGAAGGTGGGCGGATCACCTGAGGCCAGGAGTTCAAGACCAGCATGGGCAACATAGCAAGATCCAGTCTTTTCAAAAAATAAAAAAAGTTAACCAGGTTTCAGCTATTCAGGAGACTGAGGTGAGAGGATCAATTGAGCCTGAGAAGTTGGGACTGCAGTGAGCTATGATCGCATCACTGCACTCCAGCCTGGGCAACAAAGCAAAACACTGTCTCAAAAAAAAAAAAAAGCAGGCATAGTCCTGGACCCACAAAGCCCAAAATCTGGCAGAGAAAATGGGCAGGGGACCATACACCACAAGGCAGAGAGGAACGGTCCCAGGTGACAGGTGACAAGTGGTGTGAAGCAGGCATGGTGCCCCAATATGCACCTACATTGGCCTCTTCACTCGCCCAGAGAAGGGATGTGGGAGGCTGCTTCCCAGAATCACACAAGGCAATGTCACTCTTTCTCCTTGAAAGACCAGAGCCATAAAATAAGTCAGCACCTTCATTTCTACAGGGCTACCCTTCCAAACTCAGACTAGGTCTATGCAACATGAAATGGATTTAGATTTTGTTAAAGCCATTTTAAAAATTAACAAACTGAGTATTTCATTAACACGATACCACAACGTGGAGCTTACTAAATGAGTGGCTGCTTCCATGTCCCTCCAGAGAGACACCCATCCCCCTTTCTACTGTCCCCTTGCTCTGCACAAGCCCTGGACGCTGCCTCAACTTTCCTTGGCTTTCCTCTTTAGTAGCAGCTCCTGTATTCTCATATTTGTGAATTCCTTTGAAACCCCCAAAATATGGCAGACCCTCATGTGATAGTGGTTGTATGTTTAATATTTCTTGATTAAGAAAATACATGACAAAAGTCTATAATGAATTTAGCTATGCTTTTGATAAAAAGCATTTAATAAAATGCATTTTAATAAACATGCATTTCATTGATTATAGCCATCTACATAGATTCAACAAATAACAGCTCATATGACTGGGAAGTGCTACTTATTCAGTCTACACAGGCAATGCTTGCAGGGCACATGCATTCTCAGGCCTCTTGCAATAACTCTGGCTACCCCTCTACCCCAGGGATCTAAGGCTCCCAGGTCAGAAACTTGAGAATGAGTGATTTACCATCACAGGTTAAACCAGCCCCACTCCACTCACTCAGACCAAGTGCTTCAGAACTTTCCCCAAGGTGGAAGAGGAACCTGCAAATCCAATCGAGACAGGCTTCAAAAATTGCAACCCATCAGAGTTGTAGGGAAATACGGGGAAAGGCTGGGTTCAAGCCTCAGATCTGCTCCACACTGTGCAACTGCTCTCTCAAAGCTTTGGTTTCTGTTTCTACAAAATATATCAGTATCGTCATCATCTCTATCCAGGGAGCCCATTTAAAAATCAGGTGCAGCTGCTTCGGTGAGTGATGGGATTAAGGGTGATTGCTGTTTTTCTTCTTTAATTCCATTAATTTTCCATGTTTCCTACTATTATTATGTGCTGCTTTTATACTCAGAAAATGTGCACTTTATTTCAATGCTTTGTAAACTACAAAGTGCATTACACGTGACTGTGTCCTCCTCATCTGTGTGATGAGGATGGAAATAGCCCTGAACTCGGGCTGCTGTAGGAATTTGTAAGTTGTCATATACTTATTGAGCACCTACTGTCGAGTTAAGATGAAATGAATTAATACATGGAAAGCACGTAACATAGTGCCTGGCACATAGAAAACATCGTAATTATATTTATCTGTTTGTTGATTGGTCATTACTGTTACGGATACAGGAGGTGCACAGAGAGATTGCTCAAGGACCAAGCCTATTCTCTGAACTTTGTTTTGACAGCTCCCATGGGCACATTGGGGACAGTTCAGTTTACCTCTCCTGACCACAGGAAAAGTAGATCAAGGTCAGGCCCCTAACACCACCGTAATCAGGATATTGACTGGTCAGGGGCTATAAAGCAACACAGCTCTGGGGTAGCATCTTTAGATCTGAACAACTATTTTCAGAGACAGGGTGCTGTTTTAGTTCTGCTGATCTCTACCCAAACAAAGCTTGCCATATGGACCTAATAAGAGTGGACACAGCTCTTGATGTGAAATCATGGTCAAGCAGTTTTCCCTTTGCATGCAAAGAGGGGAATGAACTAACATTTACTGGTTGTCTTAGTCCATTTGGGCTGAGATAACAAAATACCATAGACTGTATCTTATAAATAACAGACATTTGTTTTTCACAACTCTGGAAGCTTCTAGCTTATAAATAACAGATCTTTCCCACAGTTCTGGAGGCCGGAAGTCTGAGATGAGGGTGCCATCATGGTCGGGTTCTGGAGCGGCCTCTTCCAGACAGCCTGCTTCCTGCTTCGTCCTCACTAGCCCATTACTTATGAGGGCACTAATCACCTCCGTGAGGGCTCCACCCTCATGACCTCATCACCTCCCAAAAGCTTCATTTCCTAATACCAACCATCACATCAGGGTTAGCTTTCAACATGGGAATTTCAGAGAGGAGACATGGACATTCAGACCACAGCACCTGGGAATATTCTAGCATTCTGATAATACTCCAGCCATTGTGCAAGTATGTTTTCATACTTTATCTCATTTTGGCTGACAACAACAAATGAGACAGGCATGATCATGTCCCAGTTTTCAGATGAAGAAACTGAGGCTCAAGTAAATGTAAGAAATTTACCTAATGTCAAACAGCTAATAAGAGGTCAAGCTGGGATTCTGACCTCAGTCTCGTTGACTCAGACTTCTGCAAGCCTCTCTTCCTAATTTCTACCTACTCAGAAACTTCTAGAAGCAATTTTGAATGCTGATCCTAATCTGCAAAGCCCCTTTCAGTCTTCCAAGTGTAGAGTCCACAAACCCAGAAGCCTTGGGCCCTTTGCTCACTTACTCTTAGGCTTTTTCTTCTTCTTCTTTTTTAATAATACAGATGGGGTCTCGCTATGTTGCCTAGGCTAGTCTCAAACTCCTGGGCTCAAGGGATCCTTACACCTCAGCCTCTCAAAACACTGGGATTACATGTGTGAGCCACCAAACCAGGTCTTTCTCTCTCTTTTTTTTTTTTTCTTGACAAGGTCTTGCTTTGTCTCCCAGGCTGGAGTGCAGTGGCTTGAAAACAGCTCACCACAGCCTCAAACCCCCAGGCTCAAGCAATCCTCCCACTTCAGCCTCCCAAGTAGCTGGGACTGAAGGCACTTATGTTTGTACTTGTTATAGAAACAGGGTTGCACCATGTTGCCCAGGCTGATCTCGAATGTCTGAGCTCACATGATCCACCTGCCTCAGCCTCCCAAAGTGCTGGACTTACAGGTGGGAGCCACCGCACCTGGCTATTTTCAGCTTTTTTATCCCACAAATGGTAAAGAAAAATGGCCAACCATGCCTTGAGGTTCATGTGGGTGCTCTGAGATCCTTGGTCAGAGTAAGACATTCTTTAATCAAAGTTTGATGTGTATAGGATTGGGGTACCATTGAATTCTCTGTAGTTAAGAAACCTGATTCCAACAGCAAGTTGAAGGAAGGATAGGTGAGGAAGAAAGGTCTTTTCAAATAGAGGGACATCGTCATTCACTTCAAATTAATGGAAGCCAATAGTAAGCTGTAAAATAAATAAATAAGGATAAATGGTAGGAACTGAGCCTATCATTAAGTATTTATAAATCAATAATTAAAGCCCATCCTCACTATCTCCTACCCATTTTCTCTTAACTAGTATTGTCTTAGGTCTACTAAGGTCAACTATAATTCTCGAGCCAGTAAGCTCTCAAAATCAGGTGCTAGAAAAATAATAAACTCTTTTATCTTCAGAGATTAGAAACCCCCTAACTAGACCAAACCACAGAACGTTAGCCCAGTAAGCATCATCTTTTAGAGATGATGAAAGTGGGGACCCAGGGTGGCCAAGAGGCTTGCCTGGAGTCTTATCATAGGACTACTTTAGAGATGCTAGTGCCTGGACTGACTTAAGGTAAGCAAACACAATATCCTGATGACCATGAGTCCAAAAGTCACTTGACACTTAACTGGCTGGGGACACCAACAATCTAATTCAGGGAAAATGAAAATAGACATTCACTTCTTGGTAGAGCCTGGCATTTCCTTTGGAAAAAGACTCTATAATGATGAAGACCAACACAAGGGGGCTTGGAAGCCACGATCAAGAAGCAGGGAGATGGCTGGTAATTCCACCTACATCTCCACCACCCCTGAAGAGGGTAGCCAGGCTGAACTGTCCCACAGACCAGGACAACCCCAGACTGCACTGCCCATTTGTCTTTTCATCTCCGAGCCAGCAAGACACATTACTACCGTGCTTTGTGCAATCAGTCAGTTTGGAGTTGTTGTAAGAGATCAAGTGAATTGTGAGACCGCAGAGTTTTGGCCCTTTCTGAAGGATATCCCAGAACATATTTGGGCTACCTGAGTTCTTAACTCCAAGAGGTTGAAATTACCTGAGTTCAATATCGTTGTTGAACAGCACACATGGAAATAATAGAAGTAACTGTCTGTCATCTACAACCATGCATAGCTCAAATAACCCAGTACTGTTTAGTGACAGTAAAATTTTTCTCACCTGAAAATGAAGTTGCAATAATTTATACAGAAGCTATGGCTTTCAAATTATATTTTTATCTAGAGAAACACAGAAATTGTTTCCTGGTACAAAAAGGCTGATATGGAAAGGAGTTGATCACATGCATTCTGGATGGCAGTGAGACTTCGGCTCCAGAGGAAAAACTGGCTTCCTGGAAAATGCACCAAGTTGGAGAATGTGGATCAATCCCAGCAGTATTCCTGGCAAGATTTAGATCTCCCCAAACAGATTTAACACACTTGCCAGAGTCCGGAGTCCACCAACTCATCAGGAAATGGACAGATGTTCATTTGGAGCCTCAACATCGGGAAAGTGTTGTCTTCTCTTTCTATCACTCCATTTGGTTCTCTGTATTAGTCAAGTGAGTAAATGTCCAGCCTGACCCAGTCACTTCCCCTGCAGTATAAGGAGGGCAGCAATGCTTTGTCAACAGCATCTGTGGCTCTCTGAGGTCTGGATGGACAGTGCCTTGCATTGTTGTGTATGTAAATGCATGTTCCCATTATTTTACACAATACTAACCCATCGCCACCACTCCCTGCAGTGCTTGGTAGCGCTAAACGAGCTGGCCTGAGATTTCACATAGGGCAAAAGGGGAAATCGAGAGCATCTTAAGGGAAAGTCCACTGAACATAAAATAAAAGTTCCTTCAGTACCCCCAGACACATGGCAGTACTTCAAGGTGTGGCCAAGAAAGGAGAGGATGCATTTGGGTAGACCACCAGAATAACAGCACTTGTGAGTATGTTGATACATGATGGAAATGTTGCTAAATGTCACTCAGTAATATAGCCCTTGCCTCCATCCACCAAAATAATAAATATCAGCACCTCTTGATGCTGAACACAGAGCCACCAAGATCTCCAAATTCCTACTATAACTGCCAAGGACACTGAGTGTGCATCCAAGTACTTCAGTGAATCCATCTTGAATAATCTGTCATCTGACGTCCAAGCCAAAAAGAAAACCTGTTCCCAGACCTAGCAGGGGTTTTAGAAACTAGGTAACTACTCACCAAGGAGACATTGAGTACATTTGCCTGCCTGTGAAATAATTGTGATAGAAAGGAATCAATTATGGACCCATCTGCAGTTCATTAATATGATCTGTTGAAAAGGAGGCCAAATTCACCAAGTCAACCCAAAAGTCTAAAAATAGGACTAATGTGAGCCTGGCTCAGTGCATGTCAACAATAAAAAGATCCCTGCATCTGCTGGTGTAGGAGCCCCTGGGCCCTTCCTCACTCTTTACTACTTATCCTCAGTGGTAATTGGGAATGAAGGCATTTATTTTCTTTCCAGAAAAAGAGAAAAACACTCCGTGAAGATTATTGTGGCCAAAAATACCATCCTGTGCTGGTGAAGGAGAAAAAATCAGGGATTGCTCTCTCATAGCACAAATCGTGGGTGTTTTAAAGATTTCTAAAGGGTCTCCTGTTAAATGGTTCAAAGGGATACATCTTCTTTGAAGGTAGTAGGGTGGCAATTCCCAAAGTATGATATGGGCAAGGATTTTAAGAGGCACATAGATGAATAAATTTTTGGTAATAACTGTATTTATGGTAATGTGTATTATGCATTAAGAAAATCATAGCTAGCGTACCCAACCTGTGACTCCAAGTTGCTTAGAATTAGGATAGATCTAAAATATGTTATAAGTTTTTAGGTGGAATTGTGCAAGTGTATAAGTACTAAATAAAAGTGATAAAAGTGGCATGCAAAGATGCAAAATGAAATCAGAAGATAGCACATGAATTGCTAAAAGTTGAGAGATACTACTCTTAGGGATGAAGCCAGATGGGTTCCCATGGGTTGGGCCAGTGATGTGGTACACAAAGTCATTTCCACAGCCCCGGTAGACTTACTGACAGTCTGCGACCTCAGCAATGTTGCAAGATCTACCTGGTTTCTTACCACATTAAGAAGTCTTAACCCAAATGGGCTGGTCCAATGGTAGTGGGTTATCAGAACTTATTAACATTAGTGTCACTAAAGTTGGCGTTCAACCCCCCACTCAGCCACTGCTACATTTGACTGGGAAGAAGAAGAAGAAGGAGAAGGAGAAGAAGGAGAAGAAGAAGAAGGAGGAGGAGGAGGAAGAGGAGGGGGAGGGGGAGGGGGAAGGAGAGGGGGGGAAGGGGGAGGGGATGGGGAGGGGAGGGGAGGGGAGGTGAAGGGGAGGGAAGGGGGAGGGGCGGGGAAGGGGGAGGGAAGGGGAGGGGAGAGGAGGGGAGGGGAGGGAAGGGGGAGGGGGAGGGGAAGGGGGAGGGAAGGGGAGGGGAGAGGAGGGGAGCGGAGGGAAGGGGGAGGGGGAGGCGAAAGAAGAAGGAAGAAGGAAGAAGAAGAGTTAACCACAATAAACTGTGCAACAGAAGGAGATTCCTTTTATAATCAAGGCTCAGGGCCTATATTTTTGAAGTTGAACCAAGTGCCCTAGTGCCCTGGAGGGCAACAAGTATAATATATATTTGCTGTTTTGGACGACCTGGAGGCTACAGGCACAGAGAAGGGGTTCCTGCAGGCTTTTGACCCTTTATTCCATCGCATGACCTCATCCCTGATAAAATAAGCAGGGGCTTTTGAATCAAGCTTGTCCACTGCCTGGACAATGAGGGGCAAGAAGCACATGGACTCTGGATGCACCCATATGGGCCTGCGATTTTTGGGGTACCTGGTGGGAAAGTAACTTTGGAGAGTGAGCCATCTGTTCACATGGAAGAAAGAAGAATCTGATGCCTTTCTACTCACCACAAAAGCTCTCACCTCTAGTTTAATAAACAGTAGCTCATTCCCATGATGGGATACTGTGTGGCTATTAAAAAGTATGAGTTTGACCAAACATGGAAATAGGAAAAAAGAAAAAAAGGAGTTGCAGAATAACATTTTAGCATGATTTGCTTTTGTGCAAAATAAAAGCGTTTACATATGCTTGTATGTAAACATAGAGTATTTCTGGAAAGATTTATCAAAACTGTTCATGAAAATTACTTATCCAAGTAGGGGAGGAGGACCCAAGGGTAGACAGGCAGCTTTTAAGCTCCAGTTTATAGCTGTCTGTGCCTCCGTAATTTTTGCAGTGACCTCTATTGCTTTTATAACAAAAGCCTTTTTGAATGATAGCAAACAATGGAGCAATATTTAAAAGCTTATGTCAATGCCCCAGGATATTTAGTCCATGAAACATACGTTGGAGTGAGATGCTCATTTGCCTTTACATAATAATCACAATAGATAATATATATTACATACTAATCATGAAATATACTTAGATTTACATAATAATCATCATACGGAACACGTATTGCTTAATAGTCATTATAAAACCTATGTAGGCAGAAGCACAGGCATGGATCTGGAGCACTTAAAGGAGCTGGAGGAGAGGATGAGACTAGATCCCCCTTGCTGTGAATAAGAGAGCCCCTCTTGCTGGCAGTAATCACAGCCATGGGTCAACTGTCCACCACGGCCGCACTAGATGAGTCACATCACCTACATTAGCTCTGATCCTCACAATAACTCTCAGAGGTGCTGGTGAGAGCTTCTATTTCCTCTGTTTTACAGATGAGGAGACTGAGACTTTGGAAGTTTACCCCTTTATCAAGGCAGAGAAGCTAACTGTTCAGCAACACTCACGTGGCTCTTTCCATAGTGTAGAAATTGTGAGATTACACATTCTGGTCCCCTATCTCAGGGGTCCCCAAACCCCAAGCCACAGACTAGTACCTGTCCCTGGCTTGTTAGGAACCAGATCGCACAGCAGGAGGTGAGCAGCAGGCAAGCAAGTGAAGCTTCGTTGGTATTTACAGCTGCTCCCCATGGCTCACATTACCACCTAAGCTCTGCCTCCTGTCAGATCAGCAGCAGCACTAGATTCTCACAGGAGCGTGAACCCTATTGTGAACTGCGCATGTGAGGGATCCAGGTTGCTCCTTAGGAGAATCTAATGCCTGATGATCTGTCACTGTCTCCCATCACCCCCAGATAGGACCATCTAGTTGCAGAAAAACAAGCTCAGGGCTCCCACTAATTCTACACTATGATGAGTTGTGTAACCATTTCATTATGTATTATAATGTAATCATAATAGAAATAAAGTGCACAATAAATATAATAAATATACTGTGCTTGAATCATCCTGAAACCATCCCCCTCACCACCCCAGTCCATGGAAAAATTGTCTGCCATGAAACTGCTGCCCAAAAAGTTTGGGGGCCACTGCCTTACCTCAGCAACACATGACTAGAAGTGATATGTATCACTCTGGGCTAAGGTGGTAAGACGTGCCCTCTCTGTCACCTTCCACCTCCACACAGAAGTCTCCAGGGCCTTAGGAGATGGCAGAGTCACATGCTGGAAGGAGCCTGGATCCCTGAGTCACCACCTGGAGAGAAGCCACCCATTGACTTGAATGAGACATAAGCAACAGTGGAAAGGCTCTGAAATTTGAGGATTTATTTGTTACTGCTACTAGTGTTACCCTAAGTCATGCAACAACTAAAAGACAGTGCCAGAAGTCCATTAGGTTTCAAAGGATACAGAGTAGCATCAAGATACCAGGGCCACTAGGCTTTAAAGCCCGTTCCCACATTATCATAGCAAAGTAGCCCCCAAACCATACTATAAGTCTCCTATTTACCTATGGTCTTACCCAGCCACCAGCCCAGAGTGGGGCTGAAGCCAAGTGGAGAAACAAGTGGCATCAATGCACCTAGCATGCCCCCAGCTATGCAACACCTCCCCAGCCACCCTTCTCTGCACAGGAGCTGAAGGTGAGCATGGCTCCCCAGACAGACTATCATGGCCAGCAGTGTCAGCAGGAATCTCTACCCCAGGGAAGCCTCTGACAGCTCTAGCTTTACCTCCAATCCTCCTCCATCACTCAACTCAGCAGTGGCTCTTCCTGGAGTCATATTTACATAACCAAACATGACCCCCACCGCCCTTCCAACCCACCCACCTCCCTGAGGCCATTGGCGGTGTTTGTTGCATCCTTCTTGCCTGCCACAGTTGCTGAGCTGAGCTGGGGCCACTTCCCACACTGACTCATGCCCTTGGCCCTTATCTAGTCACACTGCCCGACGGGGAATGCGATGAGCTCTCCGAGAATCGAGAGGGGGCTGTCTAGTCCCAAAGGGGCTGGAGACTCTGGATAGGAATTGGGGCTATAAAAATACTCTACATTTTAGAGGATATTTTATCTCCTATAAAGCTCCTAATGTTTTATAGATTTGACCCTGTCATAGTGATTGGCAAAACTGGATCTGACAAAAAAAAAATTTTGAGCTATGCCAATACACTGTGATTCCTCTTTGTTACTCTTTGAGTGTAAGGCATGGAGAAATATTGGTTCTGCCATTCACCAGGTATAGGCTTCGAAAGAGCAGAGGTGGGGTCTGTGTGTGTTTACCACTGCATCATCAGATCTCAGCAGACTGCCTGGAACACGGCGAGTGCTCAGAAATATTTGTTGTCTAAGAGTAAGTGGTCCTCTTCACGAGCCATGGAGAATTGGAAAGCCATAATTTTGGAGGAACATTAAATTTTGCTTCAAACATAGGTACAGTCTTTGGCTAATTTGTCCAGACATGGTCCCTGCAAGTTCGAAAGGGATGTGACAGGTAACCCTACAAATAAAGGAAAAGATGCAAAGGGAGAGGATTCAAGCATTCCCGAAGACATCTGGGGCCAAAAGGAGAGGAAGCATTAATCTCCGAACTGTTCATTAACCCCTGGACTCCCAGACCACACAATTTTCTAACACCCTCTCAGGAGAGTAGAGCGTGCTGGTGACAGACATCACATCGCGTGAGGCATCACAAGAATTAGTAAGAACCAGGTCACTGCCCACTGCCTGACTTCTATGAAGACAGCATAGCTGGTCAGTGGTCAAAAAACAGAAGTGGGCCCCAACCCCAGAGACAAATGAGGAACTCCCCAGTCAAAGCCAATCGCAGTCTACTGGGGGATGAAAACAATGTACTTATGTGGTAAGCCTATAAAGAGGTGCTTTTCTGATATTTTCCAAAACCTAAGCTTTTTTTTTTATTCTACACAAGGAAGTGTTACACAGAGGCCCTGTTACAGCTGTTGCTTCACAAAAGTTGCATCAGTTTTCAGTGGCAATATTAGCATTTAACTGTGCTAGAGAACCAATAGACACACACATCCTGAGAAATCAAGTAATCCATTTCCTCTTTCAATTCTAAGTATTTCATTGATGCATCCTTAAGTCTCTATGAAATGTGTTAATTTCCAGGGAAGAAAGGTAATCAGTAATGCTATTTTAAAATAAAACAACTAATTAAATTTTTTTAAAAAAAGAAGACAGAAGTAGAATCATTGGGACTATTTCTTGATTAAGTAGCCTAAGTACATTCATCAGTGGTGTCGTTTTCTGGTTTCCAACAACATAATTTTGTTTGTTGATTATTTTATCCAAAGATATTGCTATACTAAATATCCTGCCAACAGATGTTTCCTCCGGTTTATAGATGTTCACACTTGATCCCAGACTCTCTTCTAGATGCTGAGGATACAGCCGTGGACATCTAGCCCCAGTGCAGCTTATATTCTGATGGGATAGGAGGTGAACCCCAGCAACTGAGCTCCTTTGTTCATGGCAATAAGCCGCCCAGAGCTGACTCCCATTCGGGTGACCACACTGGCTGTGAGCTGCAGCATTTCGGCTTCACGTCCAGGACCTCAGAAGTACAGCAGGAAACTTGACCTAGTCCTCTTCCAGACTTCAGGCCCTTCCCTAACCCCAGCAAGACCAGCCAACAGGTTTCAGCTCCCAACACAGGGCGGATCTCAAACATAACAGGTGACTCAAATGCAGTCTGTGATAGGGTTGGCGCTTTGATGAGTGTCTGGCCCCAGGAGAAGGATTTCAGAAAGCTCAGTTCACAGCACACATCTGGAGGGGCGTCCTCAGGGCTTGGGTTTCTGGCAGGCATCTGGGCTGAGGGACTAGCAGTGCTGTCTATGCGCTCACACAGGAAGCCCCGAGAAACATGCCACCCGTGGCAGCCAGCTGGGCTTTCCACAGAGCCAGGGCTCTGTCCCACTTGTGAGCTGCTTATCTCATCCTCCACCCACACCCTAGGGAGGCAGTGAAAGGCTTTCAGGCAGGAGCAGCCTCATAAGCACTATAATAATGTCAGTTGACTTGAGTTGACTAATATCATGACAGCGTGTTGCAGTCTTCAGAGAAAGATACTAAAATGGTTGTGCTATTACAGATCTCAGAGCATTAAGGAAAGTTGACCAGCTTTCACTGGGCTGAACCAAGGGGTGAAGCAGTCAGAGACAAGGCTGGGACTTTCCTGTTTCTGTAAAACATATTTCTTTCCATTCAAAAAGTTTTGGACAGGCAATATGCAAAAAGACAACTGCTGAATGATTCAATTTATATGAGGCACCTAGAGGAGTCAAAGTCACAGAGACAGAAAGTACAATGGTGGGTGCCAGGGACTAGGGGGAGGGGAATGAGAAGTTCGTGTTTAATGGGTACAGTTTCAGTTTGGAAAGATGCAAAGGGTTCTGGGATGATGGTGATGTTTGCACCATAATGCGAATGTACTTAATGAATGCCACCAAATGGTACGCTTAAAAATGCTTCAAATAGGCCGGGTGCAGTGGCTCATGCCTGTAATCCCAGCACTTTGGGAGGCTGAGGTGGGCGGTTCACCTGAGATCAGGAGTTTGAGACCAGACTAACCAACATGGAGAAACCCCGTCTCTACTAAAAATACAAAATTAGCTGGGCATGATGGTGCACGCCTGTAATCCCCGCTACTCAGGAGGCTGAGGCAGGAGAATCGCTTGAACCCAGGAGGCAGAGGTTGCGGTGAGCCAAGATCATGCCATTGCACTCCAGCCTGGGCAACAGAGCAAGACTCTATCTCCAAAAAAAAAAAAAAAGCTTCAAACGGTAAGTTTTATGTTGTGTATGTTTTACCACAATTAAAATGTATGGAAATATTTATTCTGATTCTTCAGTTAGATCATTTGTGGGTTAAATATGCCCCATGTAGCATTTCTTTCTGTAAATATACTGCCCCATCCCCCACATGGTATTAGACTGAGAGTCCTAAGGGTAGGAACTATTTATCATTCATCTTTTTAGCCCCACACCACCCAGTACAAAGCTCTATATAACATACCACTGGATAAATGTTATTTGAAGAAAAAAATGGATGAACAAATGAACTCAGAATTCCCATGCTGTTGCACCACGTTTTTTTCTAAACATGTGTTCACAGAATAGTAGCAGCAACAATGAGCATTATGAATGCCCTGTATTCAGAGTAAATAAGACTGTCAATCCAAAAGAAAAAGAAATAGTTAAGTGCATATATCTAGCCATATTGAAAGTTTCCTACCCAAAGTCCCCAGACAGCCCTCATTTGACTCTCATGAGCAGTAGGAGTGATAAATGAATGAATAAATGAATGACTTTTCTTCCTGGTCCACAGGCTTAGATTTTCCCAGTCTGGATATCAAGGGCATTCCATGCAGTGAGACTTTAAAGTCTCTAGAGAGGGACAGGAACCACCTGAAGTTGTTTCAGCTTAGACGTCCCTTTCCTTAGTAGCTCCTTCCTCCAGGGTGAGGCAGGAAGTGATCGCCAGCTGCCTCCCTGTTGCCCAGGCTGTGAAACCTTTTACAGTCACTTGGCTTCACTTCTGTGCTGTTTTTTTGGGTGAGGGCTTTCTCATTTTCTGGTAAAGCAGATATTTAAGGGGCAGGAAACTCAACATCAAAAGAGCGGAACAGAAGAGAGAAATCCTTGCATTATTAGGAATCAGCGAGTATGTACGGTGCAGGCAACTGAAACACCCTCTCTCTCTGCCCTTTTTTTTTTTTTTTTTTGCATTGAACACTCTCAGTGTCTTCAAATTCCTAAGATTTTTTTTTAAACTTCTCACATTTTATTACATAAATCCAGCCGCTATGTATCACCGTCATTCTTAGCAAAGAATATATTAGCTATTTTCTTTGCAAAACAAAACCTAACTCTCATCTAAATAAAATCTACATGCAAAAGTAAGTGATATTTTCTGATCAGTACAATAGAATTGCCATAAGTTTGGTCAAGGCTCTTGGCCTGCTTTCTAAAGATGTCCCTAGTATCTAGAGAGATCTCAAAATCTGTAATCATTGTGGGAAAACTTTTTCTGTGTTCAGAAATTCAGGATGACAAGAACTATCATTTTGGCAATATCTTAGAGGAGAATCTGAAAAGCTTCTGGCCACAAAAACGCCTAAATATGCTGTACAAAAATAATAAGTGTGGTGTTAAAATCACAGCTGAAATGAGTGAAGGAAATCCCAGAGACAGTATAAAGCAGGTCTGAGCACGAGAAAAAGTGCTGACACTTGGCTGCCTGAGCAGTGGGAGATCCGCTGAGGGAAAACAAGGTCACCTCAAGTTTCATAACCACAGACCACACTTCACATGGGTTTGGAGCTTAAGTTTACTCACCTGTATGGTCTAGGAAAGCCACGTCAATTAATTAACATAAAAGGACTCCCAATATCACAAGGGCACTTGCCAAAACAAATAAAAAACTTCTCTATAGAAACCAATCTTCAACCTCTGCCACACAAGATTCCCATAGTGAGCATATTCTTTGAAATAGAAGCTCACAATCGAAAATTACAAAATGCATTTAGAGACATGAGCAAGAGTGCACTACAAACAAGAATAAACAGACACAACGGGCAGCACAGGTAATGAGTCCCCAGAACCCCCAGAACATCAGCTAATAGAACTATCAGAAGGAGGATATGAATTGTTGTTAAAATAACTGAAATGTAAAAGGAGAAATCAAAATTTTGAGAAAATAAACTTAAAAGACCAGGCATATTTGAAAAAGGACCATATGTTACCTCTAAAAATGAAATGTGTAACATTAAAAATAAAAACTTAATAAATGGGGTAAAGATTGCCAAAGAGAGAATTGATAATCCAGGAAGTAGTTTGGAAGCAAATTACCTAGAATGCAACACAGAAAGATAAAGATATTTCTTACATGAAAGAGAACTTAAATACATGGAAGATGAAATGAGAAGCTCTAGCATGCATTACATAGGAGCTCCAGAAAGAAAGAATGGGGTAAGAGGCAATATTTTAAGATAGTGTCTGACAGTTTTCTAGAACAAGATGAAAATCAGATTCAGGTAGCATAATTAGTTCAAAACGAGATATAAAAATCTAGAGGCATTATAAGGAAAAGCTGCCAAAGGGCAAAATCAATTAGAAAAAAAAAAAAAAGAAAAGATTACTTTCAAAGAAACAACAGCTTGACAGCAGACTTTAAAAAAAAAAACTTTTATTTTAGGTTCAGGGGTACATGTGAAGATTCGTTATATAGGGAAATTTGTGTCATGGGGGTTTGTTGTACAGACTATTTCATCACCCAGGTATCAAGCCCAGTCAGTATCCATTAGTTATCTTTTCTGCTCCTCTCCCTCTACCCACCCTCCACCATCAAGTAGACCCCAGTGTCTGTTATTCCCTTCTTTGTGTTCATGAGTTCTCATCATTTAGCTCCCACTTACATGTGAGAATGTGTGGCATTTGGTTTTCTGTTCTTGCATTAGTTTGCTTAGGATAATAGCCTCCAGCTCCATTCATGGTCCCACAAAGGACAAGATCTCATTCCTTTTTTATGGCTGCATAGTATTATATGATGTATGTATACCACATTTTCTTTATTCAATCTGTCATTGACGGGCATTTAGGTTGATTCCACATCTTTGCTATTGTGAATAGTGCTGCAATGAACATTCGTGTACATGTGTCTTTACTGTAGAATGATTTATATTCCTCTAGATATATACCCAGTAATGGGACTCCTGGGTCAAATGGTAGTTCTGTTTTTAGCTCTTTGAGGAATTGCCATACTGCTTTCCACAGTGGTTGAACTAATTTACACTCCTACCAACAGTGTATAAGTGTTCCCTTTTCTCTGCAACCTTGCCAGCATCTGTTTTTGTTTATTTTTAATAATAGCTATTCTGACCAGTATGAGATGGTATCTCATTGTGGTTTCAATTTTCATTTCTCTAATGACCAGTGATGTTGAGTTTTTTTCATATGCTTGTTGACTGCATGTGTATCTTCTTTTGAAAAATGTCTGTTAATGTTCTTTGCCCACTTTTTAATAGGGTTGTTTTTATCTTATAAATTTAAGTTCCTTATAGATGCTGGATATTAAACCTTTGTCAGATGCATAGTTTGCAAATATTTTCTCTCGATCTATAGGTTGTCTATTTACTCTGTTGATAGTTTATTTTGGATGGCAGACTTTTCGATGACAACAATAGAAGTCAGAAGTCACTGGGATATTTTCAAAGCACTGAGAAATAAGCAATGATCTTAGTCTACAAACTAAAAATAGTAAAGAAACAAACTAAGGCTAACTTGCAGATCATGCCTAGTGTTACTCATATGAAGTTATACACGTATGAAGAGCTGGCTCCATGGAGGTGTGACTTGGGCGGTTACACAGGGCACTGCTCTTGGTCTGATGCTCTGTTGTCACCAACTTGAAATTCTTAATAATGTTTTAACAAGGAGCTCTGAAGTTCTGTTTCTCACCGGGCCTTACAAATTATGTAGCCAGCCTCATAAGTAGGCCCTGAGGACATGGTATCACTCAGAAACAAGCAAGTCACATTCTGTACAATGTGTGGTCAGGCTTAGTAAAATGAAGCAAATGTTAAGCAGAGAAACCTAGGTCTTGTAGCTTGAAAGACAGAACGAGGGGTTTATGCAAATATATTTGATAAACTTTGTCCACTGAAAGTGTTCAAGTCCTTTGTACATGAGAAGGAAAGGATGAAGCAAGCACCAGCAAGAATGGTCCCAAGAAGGAATGAGAAAGTCACCAAAATGCCAACATCTGTTAAGCCAGGTGATTTGCACCATGTACCAAGGATCTGAACATAAGAGAGGAGTAGATAGTGCTCCCTTTAGCAGCATAGGTACTAAAAAAAGGAGTGGAGAGAGAAACAGACAGTGGCAAGAAAAATGCCTTTCTCAAAGACATCTAGATAAACACTCACCATCAGAATTATCAGTGATATCTGAATATTGGTACAAATCAGACAGTTAGAAACAATAATACCAATTTAAAAAATCTAGGTCCTTCAAATTAGACAAGGCCCTTATAATAGGTATAATGAGGAAAAGATACTGTAAAACCTTTCATGATCAATCTAATTGTTCAATTCTTTCATTATCAGGAGATTCGGGTAATATTAGAAGGTACCTTAAAAGGCAGGAAAAAGGAGCAATATTAGCATGAAGCTATCTGATTCATTATTTTTTCAAAGACTCAAGTTTATGGCCCTCGATGATAATGGATTCTATCCATTAAAACAGTTTTTCACTATTACCCTGACTTCTGAGGAAATGTGGAGTTAATTGGTCTATTTGCATTGTATTTACAGCCATCTTGGTCCATTAGACAGAAAAGTATCAAAACATCTACTAGATAGTGCCATTTTTAGGACTAAAAATTCAGAGTTACAAAACAGGCTTGTGATATCAAAACTAAAATGGAAATTTTTCATCTGTAGTTTTTCCAACGTTGTGTGGGGTTAGATGGGATAACATGGTGCACCAAGGTGAAGTGGCAGATGAGAGAGAGAGAGAGAATACAATGATTTCAAGTCTGTATTTGGTTCTGGGAGCCAAGTTTGCAGTAGATCTAGAGAGAGTTTTTATAGGAACTATCTGCGACTATCCTAGTTTAGGTTGAAAGAGGAGATTTCCCAGGAAGTAAAATTAATGAGCATTTGGAAAGAGACTATTTGGATATCAGTCATGATTTTCATATTGGAATGGGAGGGTATGGAGTCTCCTCTTCTGGAAGTCTTTGAAAAAAAATCAATTCTTTAATAGTTGAGGACACTATTTCCCAAGCTGGGATTTCTGTTCTGTGTAGCATGGTAACAGGAGTGGTACTTGGGGGACTGGAGGGATGAATTCAGAAAGGGCTCTCCACATAGGTTGGCATGAGCATTGCCAGAGTGTCCACCAAGCCTGCATGTCTCCTTCCTTCCACTCACACTTTTCCTCATTTCCCTAGAAAACTCCCTGAAAACGCCTATCTTGGCCAGTTTCTCTCCTTGCTGGGACTAGCTGTGATGTGGAGGTGACAAGATGTTTGTGCATAAAAGGCTTAAATAAGAGACATTAAGTATCAGGACTTGCCTAAAGATGCAAAAAATGGTCGTGTCATCATGGCCTCCTCTTAGATTCTTAGACTCTTCCTCCTTCGAAGATTCCTTCAGATTCACTTTGGTGGCCAAACGTCTGCTCCTTCCTCTTTTTTTGTACAGTGTCTTGAGTAAACAATGACACTTCTAGCCAGCATTTGCTTCTCTGTGTGCTTTGGGGATGTAGATTTTGTGGAAATAAAAAAAAGAGAGAGAGAACTTTCTGCTGCTTTCCCATGCAAGGAAGGCTGAGGTTTAGCAGTGGTTTGTGTGTTGGGTTTTAGCCAGATGCCCTGGATGAACCACATGGATGAATGCTTTTTCAGCAGGATGAGTGCATCACCTTGGCTACCCAATGAATCAGACCTAATTAAAGGACAAAGTAAGCACAGTGCAAAAATGCTAAGGATAAGAGGAAGAGGGTAAGATGAGGTAAGTAATGGGTCATTAAGATAATGAACACAAAGGGGACAAAGGATAGCAATTTTAAAGTCCTGGCATTGCATTCTAGAAGAGACCTGGTTCCCTCTTCTCCCATACACGGTCTAGTTGGTGAGGACAGCAACCCAGGGATGAATGAGCAGCTTAGGACAAGCAGTCAAACTTTCAAAGTCAAGATCTTTAAACACTCTTAGGAGCTGGTGCCCACTGAACAGAGAGGGACACTTTTTCAGGCGTGGCACAGATATGCAGGAAGTGTTTGAACATTTCCAGAAGGTTTCGGGTGGAACAAATCAGAAAGCAATTTCGCCCTCACGTTTATTGCTTATTTATGTGTCCTGTATTGACTGGATATGCCTGTTGCATAGCAACCCATGGGCATGTTTGCAGGAGTCATGATAATTTTTAAGAAGGAAAGTCCCTGCTGTTTGACTTAGAATCCATCCTCTGTAAATGCGGTGTTTCAGGGGATCATTTTGTATGCCTGCTTGTTTTCCTTTCCATCAAAGCTTCTTTTTTGGAGTCTCGCTCTGTCACCAAGGCTGGAGTGCAGTGGCGCAATCTTGGCTCACTGCAACCTCCGCCTCCTGGGTTCAAGTGATTCTCCTGCCTCAGCCTCCCAAATAGCTGAGACTACAGGCATGTGCTACCAAGCCCAGTTAATTTTTGTATTTTTAGTAGAGATGGGATTTCGCCATGTTGGCCAGGCTGGTCGCAAACTCCTGGCCTCAAGTGATCAGCCCACCTCGGCCCATAAAAGCTTCTGGTAACGGCTCATGAGTGTGCCATTCGGAAGGACTCTTCAGTCAAGCCTTCAACAACCTAACCCTGGAGTTAAAACTGGTAAACTGTGTATAGAACTGTAAAACTAATGACACTTGGGTGAATCTTTACACTGCAGTAATAGAGGATATGCATGCTACATGCATGCATATCACATGGATCTCACAGACACACCTGGCCTGCCAAGAACAAACATGTCATTGTTATTTTTTAGCCTAAAATTTTAAAAGCTCTTTAAAACACACAGTTTGAGGAGCTTCACACAAAGACTCAAGGCCATAAGAATTACATTTTCAGGCAGGTGCAGTGGTTCATGCCTATAATCCCAGCACTTTGGGAGGCTGCGGCAGGAGGATTGCTTGAGGCCGGAAGTTGTACACAAGCCTGGTCAACATAGTGAGACCTTGTCTCTGCAAAATACTAAATAATAAATTAAAAGAAATTTAAAAAAAAAAAAAAGCTCGGGAATGGTGGCTCACACCTGTAATACCAGCACTTTGAGAGGCTGAGTTGAGTGGCTCACCTGAGGTCAGAAGTTCGAGACCAGCCTGGGCAACATGGCAAAACCCTGTCTCTACAAAAAAAATACAAAAATTAGTTGAGAGTTGTAGCATGCACCTGTAATCCCAGCTACTCGGAAGGCTGAGGCACAAGAATCGCTTGAACCCGAGAGGTGGAGGTTGCAGTGAGCCGAGATCGTGCCACTGCATTCCAGTGTTGGTAACAGAGCCAGACTCCATCTCAAAATAAATAAATAAGTAAATAATTTTAAAAATTTTTTAATTAAAATAATAAAAAAAAAAAGCCGAGTGTGGTTGGGTGCACCTGTGGTCCCAAGTACTCAGGAGGCTGAAGCCAAAGGATGGCTGGAGCCCAGGAGCCAGAGGCTACAGTGAGCCGCAATCATGCCACTGCACTCCACCAGCCTGGGTAACAGAGCAAAACCCTGTCCAAAAAAAAAAAAAAAAGGATTACATTTTCTTAGAAATTCACAGGAGATGACAAAGTAGAAAAACATACATATGTGTGTTTTGTTAGAAAACACTTGAGGACTACACATATGAAGGGAAGGCTGAACTGGCATGATTGGCATGGTGACATCATCACGGATCTGTGGGTGGCCCACCCAGGCCAGAGGGACTGTCTCCAGGAAGGTGAATCATGGTTTTCCTAGCAGTTTGCACCACTGCCCAATCTCGCTTATCATTCTTTCACTTCCCCGTTTATCCACAATCAGAAGCAATGGACAAAAAGAAGGGAAGGAGGAGGCTGAGGACTCCAGGACTCATAGCCGAACTGAAGCCACCGTCACTGCAGGTCAGGGAAGCACATGACCTCTCACAGGAAGAGGGTTAGAAACTCCAGCCCCAGGTTTGAATCCTGAGGCCCCTAAGAATGTTTTCACTTTCAACAGCCATCACCTGCAGCTCTTTATCAGCAGTATTGCCCGCAGGGTAGTACAGCTGCTTTGCTTGCACAGAGAAGGAACCGGTAGCCTGCAGGAACATATGTCCCCCCTGGGGCAGCCCTTAACAGATGACCAATGAATGGCTGATGATGAGAGCATGCAGCCCCAGCCCCTTGCCTCAGGTGGGGCAGCTCTGAGGCACTTATACTTTAGAGCTGCCCTGGGGACAGGACTCCCTACAGAATTTGCAAGACCCAGTGCAAAATGAAAAAGCAGATCCCTTGTTCAAACAGTGTGAAGAATTTCAAGACAGCAACAACAGCAGAGCATCAACTCAAGTGTAAGGCCTAAGTGTGGGGCCCGTGTGACTGCACAGGTGCACGGCCCTGCAGCCATCCCTGCTTGCAGAATCAGGTGTAAGCCACCCTCTGAGATCATCCCTGGCCCCTTCCCAGACCAGCTTCCCCAACTCTTTTACCAGGTTCCTCCAGGGAGCCCTTCCTTACAAATCTCCTGCACGCAAATCCTCATCTGAGAGTCTGCTTCTGCGTCCCCAGTTAAGACAGATCTTTGGGCATGCTACCTCAGCATCTTTAAACCTCGGTTTCCTCTGTAAACCAAAAAATATCTGAGAGGAATCTCAACCAATTTAGGAAGTTTATTTTACCAAGGTTAAGGACACACGCCCTGGAGGAAGGTCTGTGCCTTTCTCCAAAGATGATTTTGAAGGCTTATTTAAAGGGGAAAGGGCAGATATTGGAAGAAGAGGAAGAAATTTTTTAAAGGTGTGGGTAGATAAGCGACAAACTTTGCATTCTTTTGAGACTTTGATCAGCTTTTCACTAAATAGACAATTTACATGTGAGGGGGGTGGAGGAATAGTCACTTATGCCTTCATTTTTACATCAGAAAAAAACAATCAGATATGCTTTTGTCTCAGGTGAGCAGAGGGATGACTTTGAGTTCTGTCCTTTGTCCCGCACTGTGAAGATAAGCTATCAATTTACATTGTCAGGTAATTCAACAGAACCATTTTAGGGTAAATTCCTTGTGCAGACCACAAGGAATTTCCTGGTGGGCAAATTGTGAAAGAGATCTGTAGCTTTTTTTATCTTTGTAGCTATCTTATTTAGGAATAGAATGGGAGGCAGGTTTGCCTGACGCAGTTCCCGGCTTGACTTTTCCCTTGGATTAGTGATTTTCGGTCCTGAGATTTATTTTCCTTTCATACCTTCATATATAAATTCGGGGTGGTGGAATAGAGTGTACTTTGTAGAGCTATTGGGAGAATTGTGTGAGATAATGCATGCAAAGTGCTTAGTACCATGCCAAGCACATAACAAATGTTCAGTGAATGCTAGTTAACATCATTTTTATCATCATCACCACTAAAATTAAGCATCCTTGCCTTAGCAAGGGAAATAAGAGTAAATATAACCCTGCCTGTTCCCTCTTTCTCTACCCTGGGAAGCCCATGCCCAAGTCTTTAACCCAAGTTTCATCAGTAAAATTTTTTGGTGGGGGACACAGTCTCGCTTTGTTGCCCAGGCTGGAGTGCAGGGGCTCAATCTCAGCTCACTGCAACCTCCACCTCCCTGGTTCAAGCGTATCTTCTCCCTCAGCCTCCTGAATAGCTGGGACTACAGGTGCACGCCACCACGCCCAGCTAATTTTTTATATTTGGTAGAGATGGGGTTTCACCATATTGGCCAGGCTGGTCTCGAACTCCTAACCTCCTGATCCACCTGCACTGTCCTCCCAAAGTTCTGGGATTACAGGCATGAGCCACTTGACAAAGACAGACGTGGCTGAGAATGAAAGCAGAAAAGTCCCTTTGACAAAACAATTATAAAAGAGCAAATCTGATTTAAGGGTGCTTATAGCCCTGTTTTCCTTGGCCAAAACAAATTAAGTTTCTTTCTTTTTTTTTTTTTTTTTTTGAGACAGAGTCTTGCTCTGTCACCCAGGCTGGAGTGCCATGGTGCGATCTCGGCTCACTGCAACCTCCGCCTCCTGGGTTCAAGCAATTCTCCTGCCTCAGTCTGCCAAGCAGCTGGGTTTACAGGCACACGCCACCACACCCAGGCCAATTTTTTAGTAGAGATGGGATATATATATATATATACAGTATTTTTAGTAGAGATGGGGTTGAACCATGTTGGCTAGGCTGGTCTCAAACTACTATCCTCAAGTGATCCACCCACCTTGGCCTCCCAAAATGCTGGGATTACAGGGGTGAGTCACTGTGCCTATCCCTACAAATTCAGTTTCTGATAAGACGACTTGACAAAATTCTTATTGAATTCCTAGGGGTCATCAACTTTGTAAGTTATTCCAAAACAGAGACAAATGCTTTGCTGCAATGGACAGTGTACATGGTTTGAAGAGAGTAGCTGGTGGTTAGTATCCTCTTTACTCATATATGAACTCCTGAGCTGTCCACACAACAGAATAAGCAGACATTTCATTTGAAATCTCAAGTCTTCTGATACTTGTCTCAAAAGAGGGAAGCCGGTGACCTTAAGAACTTCCCAAATGCTGTGGTTGCCTCCCTTACCAGACTCCCTTAGACTGCTTGAGGCCGAGGTAGGAGACAGGGTTGGACTACTCTGTAAGCACACCCACACATCCTTTCTGCTTCAAAAGCTTCACGATTCATTGCAGAGCACATCCCTATAATTCACAGCAGATCACAGAATCTCCGTGACAGCCAAGGCTCTACCCAAGCCAAGACTTTATTAACCACTTAAAACCAAACAGAAGAAAACAGGCTTCCAGAGAGCAGAGGGGTTGGTTTTACTTAATCAAGCACGTATTGACTGACCTTCTTCTCAGCCCTAACTGTGCAAGGCATCTGAGGATACTAAAATATCTAAGACACAACCCTGCCTTCAAGGAGCTCACAGGTTCAGCCAACTGAGGCAGGAAGGCCCAACCCTGTTTGACTGGGGCAAGAGTTGATGGTTTGATGACCTGTGCATGACAAGTGGCCTGTAAATGAGGAACACATTTGGTGATGACTGGGCCCCAAGGCAGCCCCAAGCCCCTACTCCACCAGTGACACAGCTGAGGGTGCGACTAGGAATAACAGATCCATTTCATCTCAACACATTACTCACAAACGAACTTAAGAACCCAGCTCTATTGATAGGTGGGGGCTTGATTCACAAATTGGTTCCCACCTGACTTTTCCCAGCCAAGACTTGAGCAGGAGGATGCTTTAAATCAGCAAAGCTTCAAGTCTTCTGTGAGGATGCTTCCAAGGCTCAGCAAGGGGCCTGTGGGGAGAACAACAGGACTCACTGAGTGGCAGTTCTATTAAGCGGAACAGTCTTGTTCAAAAGAACATTTGGGGTTTCATTTGACTCTCACCCAGAATAAGATCCAAGTGCTTATCACTGTGATGTGGCACTAAGAGGCACTGTTCCCATTTTGTAAAAGTGATTTTTTTTTCCCACTTGATTTGCTTCACAAAGGCTGGTGTTGTCACTATTTTGAGGTGGGTAAATTGTGGCAAATGCCATTTGCGGTCTCCTCTCTGCAGGAACTCTATTACTCTCGGACACTAATGGAGTCCCTTGGGGGGGCACTCTTGTCCCCGAGAGTACTTTCAGTGAATTCTCTGTGTCATTGCTCATCAACCAGTGTCCAGGCTGGTCCCCCACAGCCATTTCTGTGTCTTGCTCACCTGTCTCAGAGGACTGGGAGAGGACCCCTGCCCATCCTTGCAGATGGAAGCGCCATCTCTGCGGCTGAAATGGTAAGAGCCAATACCTGGCTGAGACACTTCAGAATAAGGAATCTCTGCCTTCTCAAATTCAACTTATTCCTCACACACCATAACGCACATCAGCACTGCAGAAAGCATAAAGAGGATTCCACAGTTCTCAGATGTCTTCATTTGTATTCTAGCTACCCATCTACAGAAGTCACTTGCCACTGAAGAATTTGTTTAGTGAGACCCCAGAATGTCGTGTTTTCCTTTGTATTTGTCAGGATTGTCCAGAGAAACAGAACCAGTAGTATGGATAGAGAAATAGAGTGATATTTATTTTAGGGAATTGGCTCAATTAATTGTGGAGGTTGGCGAGTTTGAAATCTGCAAGCCAGGCTGCAGGCTAGAGTCCCAGGGAAGAATGGATCCTGCAGTCTCAAGTCTGGAGGCCATCTGGAGGTAGAATTCCCTCTTCCTTGGGGGAGATCAGTTTTTTCTCTTAAGGCCTTCAACTGATTGGACGAGGCCCACCCACACTACAGAGGGCCGGCTGCTTTAGTCAGAGTCTACTGATCTGAATGTTAATGTTATCTTTTAAAACACCTTCACAGCAACATCTACAGTAGTGTTTAACTGAACAACTGGGCACCATAGCCCAGCGGAATGGACACACACACAACTACCCATTACATCCCTGTAGTATTTGTTTGTAATCCTTCTAACTAAGTGAGTTCAATGTACTCGTAGAGAGGGCTGAAGACTAAGTGAGGTACAGGTAGGTCCTTATAGGGCAAAACCTTCAAAACATAAGCTTCTCAGAGATTGTAAGCTACTAGAGGGAAGGGACCATGGACCACGCTGGATTGGATTTTGACCCACACTGCCAAGCCAAGGGCACAGCACAAGATAGATAATTCCAGAATAATAAGTGCACCATAGACTCTGAATCCAGATGACCTGGGCTCCCACTCCAGCTCTGCAACAGGCTGGATGTGTGATCTTAGTCCAGTTATGTCATCGATATGTGCTTTAGTTTTGTCATCTGAAAATAGGAATACTGAAGTGGGACCATTGCTCTGAAGATTAAATGAGTTACTATTTGTAAAATGCTTAGACCACTGAATAAAAGTCTTCCCGCTGATGAGCAACAAATTATACATTGCACTAGCACTTCTCATTTTGTTGCCTTACTTTCCCCAAAAGTTTAAGGCTGTTCCCGTGGAGGAAAGATCAAGGCCTGTTAGGAGGTTCTTGCATCCCTTGGTCCATGACAAGAGTCCAAGAATACAAAGGATGAAGGCTCAGGTCTGAACACAGCTGCCCATCCACAGGCAGCCCAGTCATTGACTACAAAATGCAGCCCTCCTGCCATGGAATTCTGCCCAGGATGTGAGATCTTCACAAGCTGTAACTGCTCACAATCACCAGGGAGAGCAGAGCGCAGTGTTTTTCCAGAATTTGCCTTTATCTTTGCAAGAAATGTGGAATAAATGACCTCTTCTCTCTAGATAGTCCTTTTTTCCTATCTCTAAAGTTGAGTTTTCTCAAGTTTGGCATCAGGCCTAGTGCACTGAGCACTTCCTATAAAAGCCGATTATTTAATTCAGTATTATGTTTGTTGTCACATGATGATAAGAATGATGTCTTGGCTTCAGCCATCAATGTTAGATGCAGTCCAATTTGGAAGCCAGAAGAGGACGAGGAGGATAATAATGATGATGGTAATAACAATGTTCTAGGCCAGGCATGGTGGTTTATGCCTATAATCGCAGTGTTTTCGGAGGCTAAGGTGGAAGGATCGCTTGAGGGCTGAAGTTCAAGACCAGCTTGGGTAACATAGTGAGACCTCATCGCTACAAAAAATTGAAAAATTAGCCAAGTATTCCTGTAGTACCAGCTACTCAGTAGGCTGAACTGGGAGAATCTCTTGAGCCCAGGAGATTGAAGCTGCAGCAAGCTATGATCACTCCATGGCACGCCAGACTGGGCAACAGAGTAGAACCCTTTCTCTTAAAAAAGAGCAAAAGTTCTTATTCCTAGGATTTTTTAAAACCTTGGAGTAAGATCATAGAAGCACCAAGGACTATTCATCATTAAATGCAAAAGAAAAGTCAATCTGGGAGAGAATATAATGAGCTCAAGTATCTTTACAATCCATCAACTTGGTTGGAGTAATTCCTGAGTTTCTAATTCTTACCAAAGACACTGCTGAGTAACTGGCACGGTTGGTTGGAGAACCCTTTTGTCAGGGTCTGGAGGGAGTAGGGAGAGGGTGGCTGGCAGCATTTTTCCCCATTGTAGCTCCTGAGAGAAATGTCAGCTTCACTCCACTGCCGAGCCTTCCAGCCTGAAGCTGGCTGTGGCAATCGGTTGGAGAGGACCAGAGCTTGGCTGGGAGCTGCCATTGCCATCTCCCATCCCTGAGTCCCCTCTGAGCCTTCAGCACCTGATACTGCTCCTCAGTGGGTTGGGACCCCTCCAATCCACTAGGCAAAGTGGGGGCTATAGTATGAGCGGGGGTTGGGGTAGGGGTAGGAGTGGGGAGGTGCTGCAAATTCAAAACCCATCTCTGGGGATGAGAAACATAGAGTAGACCTGTCTGGGAACACAGACTCTTTCCAAGTAGAATCCTTTCTTCAAAGCAAAGCTCAATGGGAAACCCATACACAACGCAGAGCTCTTTTCATTCAAGCAAGAAGAAGGAGGTGTCCAGAGCTCCACTTCCTCCATCCTCCTCCTCCCTGGACCCTACAGCAGCTAATTCCTAGCCAAGTTGCCTTCAGAAAGTTAATTGCCCTCCTGAGCCTTCATTTCTTCATCCATAAAAGCAGAGAGAATGATTTGGAGGCATGCCTTGAGGACATACAGACTGCACCAAGCATAACGCATGGGTGCGCAGTAACAGCTCCCTCCTTCCTCTTATTTGTAGTAGACGAAGACGAAGAAGAAAATAAACTTTTTTCCCTAAAAGAGCCCCAAGTCCCAGAAGAACCCCAAATCCTTAGTTGGATAAACCATACTGGTGGCACTAAAGGTGTTAGGGTGCTGGGGCTGCACCTGCCCATTCTGCCTTTGACTGATCCCAGAGACAGAGCAGAATGGGCTCACTGTTTCTCACTGGGCTCTTGAAGGCCACCTGTGAATTCCATTTTTCTTTCCATCTCCAAAGGAGCAGATGAGTGCTAGATCTCCATTTCTTTCCTTCATGTTCTAAGACAGGAAACAGCTGGGGGCTTTGCTCTGATGAGTTCTGAGGGGTGGTCAAAGCTGAGGACCCATGGCCCTCAGTGGCCAGTGCCACCCTGCACTGCTCCTTTCTGAAGCTGCAGGTTTTGTAGCCAGCGAGAACCCTGCTTCCCACTGAATTTAGGCCTTGGGCATTTCACTTCTGTGCTCTAGGACTTGAAGGAATCCAACCACAGATGAGCTCATCACAAATTCTTTTGCAGGTAACTGCTTGTGCTCTCACACATCTTTATTCTTGGTGCAGAATGAGTTCCTGAAATTATGTGACATCCCTCAAATTCCACCATATTGAAGGATCCCTAATTCTCAAGAAGCACACTCTTAAGCATCCCACCCCAATTATGGTTTTCCTAAAATCTATTTGGGACTGGCTTCTTCTAATTTCTAAAATACTCATTTTGGATACTTACCCAAATAACATTTGTATTCTTTACATTAATTAGGCTTTCTGGAAAAAGTAGCATGGGCCTGGTACAGTGGCTTATGCCTGTAATCCCAGCACTTGGGGAGCCTGAGGCGGGAGGATCATCTGAGGTCAGGAGTTCGAGACCAGCCTGACCAATATGGCAGAACCCCGTCTCTACTAAAAATACAAAAATTAGCCAGGCGTGGTGGTGTGCACCTGTGGTCCCAGCTACTCAGAAGGCTGAGGCAGGAGAATCACATGAACCTGGGAGGCGGAGGTTGCAGTGAGCTGAGATCACACCATTGCACTCCAGCCTGGGCAACAGAGCCAGACTCCATCTCAGAAAAAAAAAAAAAGGTAGCATGGTACACACTAACATAGTATATAACAACAGTATTATGTACAAGTATCAACCAGGCAGAGGATAGAGTGAGAAAAATGGCATATCCTTCAAGAGTTGTTTGGGTTTTTTTACAATAGCAACACAATGAAATACCTTCAAATAAACTTAGTAACATGCATGCAAAATGCCTAAGAGAGAAACTAACCGTTAAAAATGCAAAGGAACAACACAACCAATGGGAACACACACTACCTTCTAAGAGAGAAAGATGCATTACCACATCACTTCTCCTAAAAATAATTTATAAATTTTATGTGACCTCAATACAAATAATCTTTTTCAAAAAAAACCTAGATAAGCTGACTCTAAAGTTCATATGGAAAAATGAAACAAGCAAGAATAGCCAGGCAGTCTAAGCAGGATGTGCAGAGGGTGTCCATGTCCTCTGCTTCACCATTTGATGTCAGAGGACCAAAAACCCTACCCTTGGATTATGCTAACGCCACTGCCATGTCTTGAACATGGGTCCCCTAGGGAGGCATGAAGCTCAATTGCACACACGCATGTTTCTCCTTTCGTAAATGTTCATGACTCCTACAGCTTATTGAATGTGTATATTTGACAACCCCATTTAATATAAATATCTGTCTTATTCTTCTGACTCTCAAAGTATCTGTTTCTGGTTTCTGGCCAGAGGCTATGCTTCCCAACCTGTCAGAATGGCCACCCTGCAGGCTGCAGCCCTTTATGTGAAATAAAGCTCTCCGTTCCAAATTAAAAAAAAAAAAAAAAAAAAAAAAAAGAATAGCCAGGTAAAGAATAGAAAAAGAAAGGAAAAGCAAAAACAGCAAGAAACAAAATGAAAAGGAATGAGAAAAAATAGCTATACCACATTTCAAAGTGTATTATAAAGTCTCAGTAATGAAAACAGCATAGTACCGGCCAGTGGACAGACATCCCAAACAACGGAATAAACTGGAAAATGCAGAAATAGACCCAATTATAATCAGAGATTCTGTAAATTATAAAGGTGATATCTCTAATCACTGGAGGAATGGTATTGGTAAATGGTATCAGAACAACTGGAAAAGAGTTAAGTTTAATCCATGCCTCACATTTTTCCCCAGAGTCAAATCCAAATGGATTAAAGATATAAACTCTTTTTTTTTTTTTTTTTTTTTGAGATGGAGTTTTGCTCTTGTTGCCCAGGCTGGAGTGCAATGGTGCAATCTCAGCTCACTGCAACCTCCACCTCCTGGGTTCAAGCAATTCTCCTGCCTTAGCCTCCCGAGTAGCTGGGATTACAGGCACGTGCCACCACACCCAGCTAATTTTGTATTTTTAGTAGAGACGGGGTTTCTCCATGTTAGTCAGGCTGGTCTCGAACTCCCAACCTCAGGTGATCCACTCACCTTGGCCTCCCAAAGTGCTAGGATTACAGGCATGGACCACCACACCCAGCCAAGATACAAACATTTGAAAAATGAAACCAACAGACTGAGCAACATGTATCTCTACAAGAAGTACAAAAATTAACCAGGCATGGTGACACATGCCTGTAATTTCAGCTACCCAGGAGGCTGAGGCAGGAGGATCACCTGAGCCCTAGGAAGTCATGGCTGCAGTAAGCCAAGAATGTGCTACTGCACTCCTGGGTGACAGAGCAAGACCTTGTCTCAAAAAAAAGAAAAAGAAAAAGAAAAGAAAAGAAGTCATAGAAGCACTAGAAGAAAATATAGGCAAATTCCTCTAGAACTTTGGAGTATAGAAGCCCTTTCTTTTATCCAGAATTCATACCAAAAAAAGATTACTATACTATACCACCTAATTTTTAAAAAACTTAGGACATCCACAAAACATAAGCAAAATTAAAAGACAAACAATAATGTGGAGTGATTCATATCCCAGAGAGCCAATCTTTCCGTAACACATAAATAGCTACTAGGCATGGTTAAGGAAAAAGACCAAAGTCAACAATACAGTTTTTCTTTAGATGGGCAAAGGAGATGAAGAGGCAGCTCATAGAAAAGGAGATGCAAATGGGTCTTGAAAGAATGGAATTAAAGTGAGTGCTCCATCTCACTTTAACAAGAGAATCGCAAATTGAAACTACAGTGAAATGCCTGTGTGGCAAGGCTATGGAGAGAGACTCTCATTCTTTACTAGTGGCAGTGCATAGTGTACAACTCTGTTGAAGACGTCTGAAAACCCTTACCAAAATTATAAATATGTTTACCCTTTATCTCAATAATGCCACTTGCCATAATTTATTCTCCCAGTGTACCTACATATATAGGAAGCATCCTGGGTAGCATGGTTCGTAGTAGCAAAAGATTGGAAGCAAATCAAATGTCTGTAATAGAAACCAGTTAGATAAATTTATGATGTGTCCATAAATAGGAAACTATTAAGCTGTAAAAAATGAATGAGGACGTTCTTTATGTACTGATTTGAAAGATGTCCAAGATATATACACAGGTAAGTGAAAAGAGCAAAGTCCAAACCAGTTTGCACAGAATGCTAACTTCTGTCAGCCTTGCTACGTGGGTATTTTATTATAGTTTTAATTTGCATGTCTCTGAACCTAAGTAAGATTGAGTATTTCATTCTCTCAAAGGCCACTGTAGTTCCTTTTCTGTGAAAGGGGGAAAGAAAAAGAAAAAATATATATGTACAAACTTATACACACACATTTGCTTGTATGTCATAAAGACACTCAATAAATTAATATAAGTGGTTACTTGGGTTGAGATTAATGGGAGCAAGGGTAGAAGTCGTGGTTTTTATAGTTTTGATTTGTGAACCAAGAAAATGAACTATCTGTTCAAAAAGTAAACGTGAACGAAACAAGTCTTTCCCTACCAGTTCATCAGGCTCTTGCTAAACCTATCATTTTCACATTTGCCAAATATTTCTCTCAGATCCAAATGTGACCCCGGAGGGATGGGGCAGAGTCAAGAATGAAGAGGCAGCCAGGGATGCCCATGAGACCCACAGGGATCTCTGACGTGGATGGATGTCCTGCATGTTTTTAAAAGATGAGGTCAACAGGTGGGCAGCTGTTTTTCCAACAAGAGGAGCCACCGCCTGCTTTGGAACCAAACTGGCCACTGAGTCAGGGCCTCTAAGCAAACCAAATTCAATAACAGACAGTAGGCTCATGAAACCAGCGGGGAAAGAGAACCCTTCCAAACCCAGAACATTCCCCCTCCAGCCCTCAGTGCTACAGATGGGCCCAGCCTGATCTGACCTCCCTGTCGTATTTTGAGCTTTTCCCAGGATTCCAAATGGACAACTGCTCTATTGTTTCATTCCTTTATCTGCATTGGGAGGGCAGCCTTCCCCCTCGGGCTTTAAATGTTTTTCCGGCCTCAAGGGTCTCTGGCCACAGCTTTGCTTTACCTTCCTCTGCGGAAAAGCAAAAGCTGGCCAAGGCGCTACAAGATGAGACAGGCACATCTGCCACACATGGAAAGAAGAAAGCAAACTGGAGTTTCCAAAGCCGCCGGTCTCCGCAGGCCTGAGCGCTTGCAGCTTCTCTCTTTGATTCCTCTGATTTTATGAGCTCAGAGCACAACATGTTGGAAGTTAGCAGAGCAGCTGCCCGGGAAAGAATGCGCCAGTTCCACGGTTGAGGACTCCAAGGCAAAGCACTGAGCAGCGTGGGGCACAGGCAGGGAGAGAGACACCAATCCTCCACAAAACATCCTGTTCCCACCAGCCTGGGCTCTAGCCAAGTGAACTAGCTGAGTCGGTCTGGGGAGGTTCCAGTTCCTGGCCTTTTGTCATCGACTGGGGACAATGCATTTGCTATGATTGATGGAAGCCACAGGTTTCATCACCAGCCCCAGCCTGGGATGCAGGATCCAAGTGAGCACTGGCCTACAGGGGGCTCAAGGCCACGACGCTGACCACCAGGGAGGGCTCTGGGAGACAAGAGGCTGGAGGCTGGACTCTACTCCCCTGGGCACCATGCAGAGCCCTTGCCCTCTGTGCCCTGTCCCCTTCCAACCCCCCTGCCCAAGAGAAAGCTCAGAATCCTTCCACATCCAGAAACACAGGACTGGTTTCTACAAGGCCATTTTTTTCCCCATAATTAAGGACTGCAGAAGGAAAGATGATTCGGATCTGGCTCGAAAGCTCAATGACTGAGAAAAGGACGTCAGGTTCCCTGGTACTAGTGACTCATACGCTTTTCAGGAGCGTCAAGACACTGTGATACATTTCTCCTGCCCTCCACAAAACTGCTCAAGGGATGAGGGACTCCCATCAGCCAAGGCAAATATACCATTGCTGTCTAAAGTAGCCAGATCACACACACAGAGAGGTCCTGAAAATGCCATTGAGAATAGGACCTTCCTTCACCCAGACCATTTGGCAGTCCATGGCTGGGAAGCAGCAGAATTGCAGCCTCCGCAGGACTTTTTGGAGCCTGATCCACAGACTAGAGAAATGTACCTCTCCATGAAAAAAACAGTATAGTCCTCTCATCTCCTGAGACTCCCATCCCAGCCACCTGTCTGGGAATAAACAACTGTGACAGGAAACTCACTGCCTCTCTGAGACCCGGGTGTGCCATTGAGATCCATGACATCCTTCTTCAGGCAGAGCTGACGTGTGTCTCTCTGTAAGTCCCTCCCACTCACTTCATACCTTGGACCCCTAGATGGATCCCTGTGGCAAAAAAAGACCCACTGGTGACTTGCAGAAGTGGAATGTGCTGTGAGCCTCCCCTGCCAAATGCTGCACTTGCTTGCATGAGTTGGAAGTCCCCATCAATCTCTTCATCCACGCCCATTTTTCCACTCCAGTGTTCCTATATCTTTCTAAAAGTGTGAGCTCCAGAACACAGTGCAGGCTGGGCAAGGGGCTCACACCTGTAATCCCAGCACTTTAGGAGGCCAAAGCAGCAGGATCAGTTGAGGCCAGGAGTTTGAGACCAGCCTGGGCAACACGATGGGACCCCCATCTCTAAAAAAATGATTAGCTGGGCATAGCGGCACACTCCTGTAATCCAAGCTACTTAGGAGGCTGAGACAGGAGGATCACCCCCTCAGGAGTTCGAAGCTATAGTAAACCATGATCATGCCACTGCACTCCAGCCTGGGCAACAAAGCAAGATCCTGTCTCTATAAAAATAAATAGGCCAGGCGTGGTGGCTCACATCTGTAATCCCAGCACTTTGGAAGGCCCAGGAGGGCGGATCACCTGAGGTCAGGAGTTCGAGACCAGCTGACCAACATGGTGAAACCCCAACTCTACTAAAAATACAAAATTAGCCGGGCGTGGTGGTACATGCCTGTAGTCCCAGCTACTTGGGAGGCTAAGGCAGGAGAATCACTTGAACCCAGGAGGTGGAGGTTGCAGTGAGCCGAGATTGCATCATTGCATTCCAGCCTGGGTAACAAGAGTGAAACTTGTTTCAAAAATAAAATAAAATAAAAAGAAAGAAATAAAGAAAAAGAAAGGAAGGAAGGAAGGAAGGAACACACACACAGAACAACCTCGGCCCCACATCTCTCTGAGCAGCATGATGGAGGATGCAAGACCAAGTCCCCCTAAGTCACCAACCAATTCAGCGCCTGCTCCATGCCAGGCTCACTATACCCTCCTAACAGTCCTTCTAGCATGGTGGGGCTCTGCTGTTTCTGATGGACAAAATATATCAGCCCCATCTTCTCTGGTTTGAAACCCTGGAACTCATGGCCCCTCATAAGTGACTGTGAGACCAGGCTCTGTGTGTCAAGCTGAACTCTCATAGCTGATGGAATGAGCACAGGAGTGAAGCCCCAGGAGGAGGAGGAGGTGAGTAGCCGCAGGCCAGGGCTCAGGGAGCCCGTGGGCTAATGTGTGCTCTCCTGCCGATCTGCTGCATGGCTTTACCAGGCTTAGAAAAAAGCATCCAAGATTCCTTCAGTGATCCCGATGGTAGAAACACCACGTATCAAATGCCTCAGTGCAGCTGTGTATCACCAGAAGCAGTACAGGGAGGCTCAGTGGATGGGACTCAACATTAGCTGGAAACATAGGCGTGTGAACTTTGCAAGAATCCAGACTGAGTCAGAAGTCCGTGTGTCCTTGCCATGGGTGTATCAGTTATCGGTGGCTGTGTAACAAATTAGCCCAAAACTTAGCACTCAAAATGTGAGCATTTCTTATGTCATAGTCTTTGTGGGTCAGGAATCTGGGAGTGACTTCACTGGATGGTTCTGGCACAGGCTATAGTTAGGATGTCAGCCAAGGCTACTGTCATCTGAAGGCATGACTGGAGTTGGAAGATCTGCTTCTGAGATGGCCCCATGGTCACACAGCCTGCAAGTCAATGCTGACTGTTGGGGACCATTAGCCCTCGCTGCATGGGCCTGTTTGTATGGTTTCTTGAATGTCCTCATGAGGTGGCAGCTAGCATCCCCCAGAGTAAGTGTTCCAAGAGAACAAGGAGGGAAGCACCGTTTCTTCTTCTTATTATTATTTTTTTCTTTTTTTGAGATGGAGTTTCACTCTTTTGCCCAGGCTGGAGTGAAGTGGCATGATCTTGGCTCACTGCAACCTCTGTCATCCAGGTTCAAGCAATTCTCCTGCCTCATCCTCCCAAGTAGCCGGACTTACAGGCACTCACCACCACGCCTGGCTTATTTTCATATTTTCAGTAGAGACAGGGTTTCACCATGTTGGCCAGGCTGGTCTCGAACTGCTAACCTCAAGTGTTTCACCCGCCTCGGCCTCCCAAAGTGCTGGGATAACAGGTGTGAGTCACCTCACCCAGCCAGAAGCACCACTTCTTCTATAACCCAGCCTCAGAGGTCATAGTCGGTCATCTCTAGAATATCCTATTGGTCACACAGTCAGCCCTATTCAGCGTGGAAAGAGACTACACAAGAGCATGGATGTCAGGAGGCAAGACTACCGGAGTTCATCTCAGAGGTTGCCTGCCACAATGGTGAGTTCTATCAGGAGGACGTCCCTGAGCTACAGCTGACGTTTGTGTCACCAAAAACCATGGGGCATCTACACATCTGCACTTCCATATCTCTATGGGTTTGTTTTTTAAACTGCACCATTATCACGTGTGTGTCAAGGGACACATCGGCCTGTTCAGCAGAGGGGCGGAGACTTCTGACTCATTCAGGAATAATGGGGCCAATGCTCGATTCTGCAATAGAGCAAGTAACACAACAAAGAGGGTATAAAAGGCACATCCAGCCCATCCTCACCCCCACCCTCTGCGGAGGGCCTGTTGAGGTGCTTGTGCTTAATACAGAGATGGTGGCCAATTGTCAGAGGGGAAGGACAATTTAGGGTGCAATGCTGGTTACTTTTACACATAGTCTTCAACACAATCCCTGGATCTTTGTCAAGGCACAGGGAGCATTGAAAGAAATAGCAAGAGGCTGGGCGGGGTGGCTCATGCCTGTAATCCCAACACTTTGGGAGGCCGAGGTGGGTGGATCACCTGAGGTCAGGATTTCGAGACCAGCCTGGCCAACATGGTGAAACCCTGTCTCTACTAAAAATACAAAAATTAGCAGGGTGTGGTGGTGGACGCCTGTAGTCCCAGCTACTTGGGAGGCTGAGACAAGAGAATTGCTTGAACCTGGGAGGCTGATGTTGTAGTGAGCCAAGATCGTGCCACTGCACTCCAGCCTGGGTGACAGAGTGAGACTCCGTCTTACAAAAAAAAAAAAAAAAAAAAAATCATGAGTGAAATTTGGAATTGTAACCCTGAAGGAAGAATAAGAATTGAGTGGGAAAAGACGTTGTATTTGGTAGCGGGGTGTGAGCTATTATACTTGGGGCACAGCTGTTATGCTTGTCCCCTTCCTTCATCAGATGGGGTTGGAGGCTGGACGAGATGAGGTCAACAACAGGAAGACAGGAAGAGAGACCTCAGTGTGGCAGTGGCTAATCTCGAGGTCACAACAAAGTCAGCCTACACCAGCAAGATAGGAGCCCAATGGCAGAGTAGAGAGTCAGGCAGCATGGCAGTGAGTTCCTGAGTCACGGCCACCATGGAAAACCATATGCCACCAGGGAGAATCTCTGCATGTGCCCAGGACCCATTCCTGCCAGGGAGAGAGAGGGCTTGGCTCCCAGAAGTTATGTAGGTAGAACTTCCAGCCAGAGCCTGCTATTATTGGGATCCACTGCCCTCAGCTGAACATAAACAACTGGAAGAGCTGAGGAAGCACCAGGTATCATGACCACTGTGCAAGTCAGACCTGGAAGCGGCAGCAGAAAGTCAATAGGAGCCACCTCACTTTCCCCATCTGCAATAGCAGAAAAGGTTAAAACCAGCCAGGTTTCCATGCAAGAGATGCCAGTGTCCCCACAACGAGCAAGGTGGGCTATATAGATTTTGCTAAACAGCTCAAAGAGTTACACAAAATTCTCCACACTAGTCAAATTAAAATTTTAATTTTAGCCTGTTGTCCCAGCTACTCAGGAGGCTGAGGCAGGAGAATGGCATGAACCTGGGAGGTGGAGCTTGCAGTGAGCCAAGATCGCACCACTGCACTCCAGCCTGGGCGACAAAGCGAGACTCCATCTAAAAAAAAAAAAAAAAAAAAAAAAATTTATTTTTAATCCACTCAGATTTTAAAATAGCATGTCACAATGGAAAAAGCCTTGAACTTGGAGTGTAAGGGGCCTGGGTTGAAGTTCCAGTCTAGCTGTGTGAATCGGTCACATTTCTAGACTTCAAATGTCTTGACTATATAAACAAGATAATAATAACTAGCTCACGTGGGAATATACCTGTCAGTCATCGGCAATCCAGAAAGTTTTTAATAATCATTAGCTATTTTGATTGCACTGGGCTTTTAGGAGCATGGGAGGCCCACAACCCACACATGATGGGGCTGCAATGCCCCACGATTGGGATCTTTGGTCTAATATGAAGGGACTCAGAGGTCACCTAGCTTTGGTGAAGGGGCTCATGAGCTAAGGGCAGCACAAAAATTGCCCAAGTACGACCCAGCCTCAGCGCCGCTTCACAGATGGGGAATCTGGTGCCAGGTTGTTCAAACTTATCCAGCCCGCATCTCTTTATCACTCCATTCCTGGTTTGGGCTCCAGAAGGCAGCTTAGTGAGTTGAAGAACTGGACTTTTTAACTGCCAGAAGTGCTGGTATTTTCTCCATTCAAGAAGACACTATCTGGCCAGAGGCAGTGGCTCATGCCTGTAATCCCAATACTATGGGAGGCCGAGGCGGGCAGATCACCTGAGGTCAAGAGTTTGAGCCTAGCCTGGTCAACATGGTGAAACCTCGTCTCTACTAAAAATACAAAAATTAGCCAGGCATGGTGGTGGGCACCTGTAATCCCAGCTACTTGGGAGGCTGAGGCAGGAGAACCACTTGAACCCGGCAGGCAGAGTTTGCAAAAGAAGAAGAGGAAGAGGAAGAAGAAGAGGAAGAAGACACTGAGTCTCTGCTAAAAGCAATGAGGAAAGGAAAGGAAAGGAAAGGAAAGGAGGAAAGGAAATGAGGAAAGGAAAGGAAGAAAGAGAGAGAAAGAGAAAGAAGGAAGGAAGGAAGGCAGACAAGGAAGGAAGGAAGGAAAGAAAGAAGAAAGAAAGAGAGAAAGAAAAGAAAAGAAAAGAAGGATAAAAAGAAGAAGACACCATCTTCCCACTTCTGGCACTTTGTGGGAATTCTTAAAACTAAGTTCCACCACTGACTCATCCAGCACCCACCCCAGACTTGCCTTCCAGCTGGTATTCACATCTCCATGGTCCACCCAGGCTGCCCCTGCACAGGCTGCCCCTGCACAGGCTGCCCAGGGCTGATCCCAGCGGCTTCTACCTGCATGGCCCCTCTTGGCCTCTGCAGCATCTAACAACTTTCCTCCCCTGAGTCATGCCCACAGACACCTGTTCCTGCTTCCTCCAGGCACTGCTCTCTTCCAACCTTCTCTTTGCCTTCTCACGATCTCCTCTTCCTTTGTCAGTTTCAGCCCCTGCCAGTGTTCCCTGTATCTGTCCTCAATTTTCCATGCTTCCCCCTCACTCTACTCACTCTCAAAGACAGAGAAACCCTGCTTATCTCTGCAGATGATGGCCAAGTCTCCATCCCAGCCCTGACCCAGTTCCCGAGGGCCAGACCCTGGCTCCTGGCTACAGTATCCCCTGCAACATGCCTAAAACCAATGAATCCATCTTCCTCCCTCCAAACCAGCTACTCTAGTGGCTTTCTAGTGCCGGCGACGACACTATCTTCTGTGAGTCACCACACTCCACACCTCAAAGTCACCCTAGACTCCTCCTGCTCCCTCAGCCCCACATCCAATTAGCCGCGAGGTCCTGCAGGGTTCCCTTCATAATGGCTCTCATATATATTTATTTCTTTTCATTCCTGCTGTCAGCAAAGATCCTCCAAAAATACTACTTTCTCATTGTCTTTCTCGCTTGTGAACAATGCAGAAGTGCTCTGGGTGGTGGGATGTCATTCAAGATGCCCTTTAAACTCAGGGGCCTGGCATTCCTATGCCTCTGCCATCCACCCCAACCCTCCGTTCCACACGCACCTCCCACTGCTCCTCCCTCAACCCCTCGCCCTAGCCTGACCATCTGTTCAAAAGTGCCTTTGAATGTGTTTGACAAATGACTGCTTATGCTGGTCCTTTCCCTAGAGAGCTAATAATAGCAGCCCTTAGCAGCCCTTCCAGGTTTTACACACACCAAATTAGTCCTCACAACAACCCTAGGAAGCCCATACTATGATTACCCAGCTCTGTAGATGAGGAAACTGAGGCACAGAGAGGTTAAGTATGTTGTCTAAGGCCACACAGCCAGGGAGTGATGAAGTCAACATTTCACCCTAAGTCACCTGACTCCAAGGTCACTGGACCAAGAGGCCCAAAAATCCAGCTTGTTTGTGCAGAAGGGTACTTCTTACAGCTCAATATTTTAGCATGACCAAAATTGGCGCCGTGTTATGGAAATTTCGTAGTGTAATTCCTGGAGGAAAGAAACTTTTCCCATTGACCTTCAGGCCTAGGAGAGAATGATGACACATTAAGTCATCCTGCCATTAAAATTAAGTCCAATCACCCCTAATGGAATGTCACCTCCAAAATAGCCATTAAAGCCACCGGCCTAACCGACTGGCAGGTCCCGCGTATATCACCATTACCTTGTTCCTCTAACAATCATTTTGTCCGAGACTGGGAAGGTCCCAGGAGACACTAAGTGTTGCTCAGATCTGCCCTGTGGATGTTACCCAGAGGAGAGAAGCCTGCTACTTTGGCGATGTCTGTATTGCAGTGTGGTTTGGAGACTTGGATGACAGGTGAGGTCCATGTACATAGGTGCTGCACGCTTTGACCTCCACATGGCCAGGGCTGAGTTCTCACTGTCCTCAAGGTGAACCCAGGCTCTGTGATGGAATGGACTATGCCTGGTTGCTGAGCAGGGTATTAGACTCCAGCCTTCAGAGCTGCATGATAGTGTTGCCATTCTCCAAAGGCAGCAGCCCCCTCCCCAAGCTGTGGTCATCCAGCAAAGCATCCCGGGGGGTCCAGCTCCCTCCTAAGTCTCCCGGCCCTCGGTGAGTGTTCACTCTGCTTCCACTCAATTCTGCTAACATTTTTGGCACCAGGAACCTTCACATGCACTCTGTCATTTGCAACTCACATAATAAAAGAAGAGTATTATTTTTATCTCCACCTTACAGATGAGACAAGCAAGGTTTAGGGAGCTAAGGAATCGGTAGAAATGCTTGGGATGCAGAGACAGGGCTGGGCTGCGGCCCTTCCCCACCACATCACGCTTTTTCTTGAGTACCTTCCCAGGCATTGCTTCTTTCATGTCTGTACTTCACCCTGGAAAGCAGAATTATTCCCAATTAATAGACGGGAACACTGAGACTCCACCAGGCTAAAGGAAATTGCCCTAAGTGCACATCTAGCAAGTGGCAGAGCTCGATGCGGGCCTGGCCTTGCCCCTGAGTGCTGTGCCCTCTGCCTGCCTCACCCGGGGCCCCATGCTCACCCACTGGAGCTGGAAACCCCAGCCGCCCCAGCATCAGCCTCCTCTGCTGTGGCCCGAAGGACCCATCCTGCTTCTCCCCAGCCCCGCTGACCTTCCCAAGCCATGGCCTCCACTTCTTCCTGAGCCCAGGGGCCTGTGCATCCTCCCGTGGGCACCATGCCCCCCACTGCCCACCAGTGCCCATGTGCTGTCCTCCCCCCACACGAGACCAGCCAAGACAAAAGGTAACCTTGATGTCAAGCAAAAATCTCTATAATAGCAGTTCACATTCACAGGGTGCTTGCTTAGTGGTGCCAAGCACTGTTTCCAGCATTCTGTGGGGATTGAATCCTCAAATCCTCACAGTAATCCTATGGGAAAGGTGCCATCATCACCCCATTTGCAACCAGGAAAACCACAGCAAAAGGCCAAGTCACAGAGACTGGGAAGGGTTGGGGGAAGGGGAGGCTAGGGAGAGATTGTTAAAGAATACAAAACCGCAGCTACAGAGGAGGAGTAAGTTCCAGTGTTCTATCCCACTGCAGGATGACCGTAGGCCACAGTAATACGTTCTATAGTCTCCAGTAGCTAAAACGATGAATCACATATTCCCAATACAAAGAAATGGTAACTGTTTGAGATGACGGATATGCTTATTACCCTAATCTGATCACTGTACATTATATGAGTCAAAACATCACTCTGTACCCCATGAATATGTACAATGATTATATGTCACTTAAATAATAAAATTTAAAAATGCAACTTGCCACAGTAAGTCACGACTGCAGCCCGGATTCAAACCCAGACAGTCTGGCCTGAGAGCTCGGTCTTAGGCACCACCTCTCATGTGTGAAATATTATCGTGGTGCAGAGGGAAGAATAGGCTTTGGGGTCAGAATTCTAGTGTTGCTCCTTATTCTGTGACGCTGAGAAGACTGAACCTCTCAGAAGATCGGTTCCCTCACATGTAAAATCTGGGCTAATTATGGATCTATTTGGTAGGACCCATGAGAATTAAACAGAAGAGTGGGTAAAAGTATCTAAAACTGTCTGACATGCAACGGGTACTGGACAGTCTTAATTTCCTCATTTCCTCGAATTAAGAAAGTCTTCAAAGAGAAGTTCCTGATGCTATGGTGGTCACTTTAGCGTCAAATGCTTCAGTGTCAAGGGGTTTTATTTATTTATTATTTATTTCTTGAGACAGGGTCTCACTCTGTCACCCAGGCTGGAGTGCAGTGGCACGATCTCAGCTCACTCTAACCTCTGTCTCCCAGGTTCAGGTGATTCTCCTGCCTCAGCCTCCTGAGTAGCTGGGATTACAGGCATACACCACCACACCTGGAGAATTTTTTTTTTATTTTTAGTAGAGACAGGGTGTCACCATGTTGACCAAGCTGGTCTTGAACTCCTGACCTCAGGTGATCCACCTGCCTCGGCCTCCTAAAGTGCTGGGATTACAGGCGTGAGCCACCGCGCCTGGCCCAGTGTCAAAGGGTTTTAACAGAACTCATGGAATTGCTCTAGAAGGAACACTTCTAATCTTTTTTCTTTTTAAACATTTTTTTCAAACATGCAGAAGAGAAGAAAAATCTTGGTCTTCAAGATTGTGGCTGAATTTAACTATATTTACTAATAACTAAATACATATAACTATATATATGTAATAAGTAATAACAATATATATAAAATAAGCTATAATGGTTTTCATATGACATATAAACTACCAAATAAGCCTATTTGGTCAACAGTGTGGTATTTCTACCTTGTCAGTAAGCCAATATCAAACAACATATATTTGCATCAGGAGAGAAACTGTCCTATTCTCTGAGACGGGGTTTGTTGTACTTGGTCCCCAGCACCCAGGTGACTGTGCGATGCCATGAAGGGGCCCCAGGTGTTTCTGACCATCTGGGCCTAAACTGCTGAATGCAGCAACCCCATCTACCCTGAACCCTCCAGGCCGGCCCAGCCCCTTCCGTGACTGACACAAATGAGGGTTTTACGGTTACTTAATGGAGGGTGGATGTTACACAGCATGGCGTAAGGTCAGGATGCTGAACTGCTGCCCAGAGAGTCTATGGCCTTCATTCTAATTCTTCTTCCTCCCCTTGGATAAGTTTTTTAACCTCCCTGAGGCCTATTTTTTTATAAAAATCATTTGTGAGGTGTAAATTACATTATATATGTTTCTGAAAGCACAGAGTAAATGCAGTCTCCCTTCCCACATGCTATTCCTTCTCCTTGGAATATATCTGCAATGTTCTTTCTTCTTCCGCTTCCCCTCCTTCTAGCAAACTTCTATGCATACCTTTAAGACTCAACCTAGAAGGTGCCTCCTCCAGGAAGCCCTCCTATACCCCAGCAGTCTGAAATGGGTCTGTCTCTCATAGCATTCAGGCTTGCTCTCTTATGCCACTGTTGGTCTGTCTCTGTCATTAGACAGTGAACTTCTTGCTAGCAAGGTGGGTCTTGGCTTTTTTTTTTTTTCAGATGGAGTCTCGCACTGTCATCCGGGCTAGAGTGCAGTGGCGAGATCTCGCCTCACTGCAACCTGCGCCTCCTGGGTTCAAGCGATTCTCCTGCCTCAGCCTCCCGAGTAGCTGGGATTACAGGCACCCGCCACCATGCCTAGCTAATTTTTTTGTATTTTTAGTAGAGACGAGTTTTCACCATGTTGGCCAGGCTGGTCTCGAACTCCTGACCACGTGATTCGCCCGCCTTGGCCTTCCAAAATGCTGGGATTAGTGGCGTGAGCCACCACGCCTGGGTCTTGGCCATCTTTAAACCCCCAGAACCTAGGGCCTGGCACAAGATAGATTCTCAAAAAGAGCTTGCTAAACAAATGAATCATAAAGCTGAATTCCATAATCCAAGCCACATTTTCTCATTTACTCACAATATGGCATACAGATTATGCCTCTAGAAATAAACAAGGTCAGAGGTTGTGAGATGAGAGGTAGGTCAGAAAGCAGGGCAGGGGCAGGCGCAGGAGCTTCCACCGCCCTGACACCTCAGGCCCCGGCTCCAGCAACCCCACAGAATGACACAGCAACCACAGAAGGGGACGGCAGCCTCCTGCCCCTTGCCAAGCTGTAAAAAGTAATGGCAAGAAACCATGTCCTAATTTCCCTCCTCAGATCATGCCAGCTTGTGGAATTTAACCACAAGAATATTGATAAGTCCCAGAACAAGGTTAGAGGACAAAGTCGATGTCTGTCATCAGCCAGGTTCCACGTGCCTGAATTGCAGAGTCACGGTGGGTCTTAAGGGTCATCTAGTCTACCCTCTGCTCTGTGTACAAACCTCTGCGAGCCAACGCTCACTCCCAGTCATGGGGTGTTTCAAAATCTCCAGACTTGAAGTTGTAAGTGGAGTGGCAAAGACAAAATTCACTCCATGATCCCTCCAATGCAGGGATGTTTTCGAGACTCAGTGAGGCACTTCGGATACACCATGCATTGCCTTGGGAACCACGAAGAACACAGAGATGAGACGTCATGCCTGCCTTCAAGGCTCAAGCTTCAGATGTGGCAGAAAGGCCATTTCCACAGTGGGCATAATTGAGGGTACCTAGAGTCAGGGCCACAAGCTGGACATATGTGGTGGATGGAGACAGAAGCCGCGTGGGGACATTCTGCAGAACAATGGACCCCCTTCCTTCAGAAATTCAACCAAATCCGATGGTAGACTTGATTCCAAAAATTAATTGTCAGAAGGGAAATTTCAATATGGACTGGGTATTGAATGATAGATAGCAAGGAAGTGTTGGCAATTTTTAGGCCTGACGACCATAACATCATTACGTATAAAAATGCCCCTCTATTTTAGAGATGCAAAATCTAGTATATAGATATAAAGTGACGTGAAACATTAAAGCAACTCAGAAAGAAATAAGTAGAGGCAGGGATCCATGAAGCAACTGTGGTGAGATCTTGATAGCCATGGATTCTGGGCGACACATGGTTCGGGTGCATCGTGCACTCTCTCTCCTTTGGGAATGTTTGAAAGGTTCATAATTTAGAAAAGTTGAGAATGAAAGGAAGGTGGCCCAGGAAGGAAGAAGCACTTTCAGCTAGGCCTTAGATTGCACGCAGGAGCTCACAGATGGAAACAGACAGGAACATCATTTGCAGGGGGCCCAGCTCATCAGTGGCCCCGGGTGGGAGGGGTTGGCTATGGCTCAGGAGTTCAGGTTGCCCCTGTGTGGGTCAGAGTTCCCCACATGAGACCCATGACTCCCGAGGGCCACCTGTATTGACCTGTTTCTCCAGGATGTGGTAAGTCTGCAGATCAACAAGCAAGGTAAAGGACTCCACAAATACCAGTTCCTGCAGGCAGGCTGCGGGGAGGCTGCCAGACAATTTTCCAGAACAACCTGTTCGTTCTTACTGCACCAGCCCTGGCCTCGAGGACAGTGCATACTCACTTCATCACTTGCATAACTGGTGGATCCAGGCTCCCGAGACCAGCGCCCCTCGTGGGCTCCGTCGTTTCCCTGTGCAGGGGTCTATAGACTTCTTGGGAATATACTTCCTGTTGCCCCTACTCTGGATTTCCCCATCTCCAGAGGGAGCAGATCAGAGGAGGCGACATGGGAGGGGTGGATGAGGTCACCTGCCCAGGGGGGCATCCGCCTGCCACTCCCCCTGGCCCATCTTGCCCCCAGTCTGGACCCTGCCTCCCCTGGCACTGTCTCTGGAAGGAAGTGGGCTTCCACAGGGCCTAATCTGCTGCTGCTGCTGCTGCCCTGTCACATGGACCTCCACCACCACCCACCTCCCCAGAGGCCACCACAGGCTCTGCTGGGGCATGCTGGGGTTTCAGGACCTGCCATAATGTCCTACCATCTCATCTCTGGGCCCTATTTGCCTCGGGCTTATCCAGTTTCTCTAAGATCATGGGAAAAATGAGCCCTAGTCATATCTGCAGAGCAGCCTTGGCGTTGACCTCTTGGGGCAATTGCCTTTGACAGCCGACAGTCATTCAGAAATGCCTATGGTTCACTCGGGTGAGGTGGGTGGTTACTCTCTTGCAAGCTTATCTTCACTTTGCAGCCCTGGTAAGTAACTGCTGAGCGTTGCAAAATCAGAGAGAAAATATTTACAATGAAAGTTGATCCAGAAAGACTTAGACAAGGGTCAGCATACCTTCAGTTTAGCCTGACCTCTTCCAGATGACGTGACTTTGGACAAGGGTTGTAATCTCTCCATGCCTTAGGGAGAGACAGAGACATATGGTACAAAGAGCAGGAGCTTCAGAGTCAGAGAAATGAATTCGAATCCTTCCTCCCCACTCACTAACCTGGGAGTTTGGGCAACAGGGATCATCTCAGATTATATTTCCTATCTCAGAGTATTTTGCAGATTAAATGAGATAAACTCGAGATGGTCTGCAAGGTGTAGGCACATGCCACCTCCTCCTCCTCCCACATCAATACAAAGTTCCTCATCTTTTTTTTTTTTTTTCTTTGAGATGGAGTCTCACTCTGTCACCCAGGCTGGAGTGCAGTGGTATGATCCCAGCTCACTGCAGCCTCCACCTCCCAGGTTCAAGCAATTCTCCTGTCTCAGCCTCCCGAATAGCTGGGGTTACAGGCGCCACCATGCCCAGCAAATTTTGTATTTTTAGTAGAGACGGGGTTTTCCCATGTTGACCAGGCTGGTCTTGAACTCCTGACCTCAGGTGATCCACCCGCCTCAGCCTCCCAAAGTGCTGGGATTACAGGCGTGAGCCACCGTGCCTGACCCCTCATCTTTTTGATAAGGGAGTTGGAGGGGATGACCAGCAAGGCCACTTTCAGCTCGGACCCAGTGCAGTCCCATGAAATCACAGGAGCAGTAAGTTATTCTCCTTCCTGTGTCCAGCCCCAGGCCCCAGTCTCAGCCAGTATTCTAAAACCATCAGGACTCCAACAGGTCCAGGCAAAGTCTGAGCCCCACATCCACTCAGCCCCCAGTACCGCTGCTCTATTCTCCACGGGCTTCTCTGTTCCATGACCCAGTGGAGCTCTTCCTTCCTAATTTTCTGCAGTTTCTTAACGGTTGCCAATTAGGTAGGAATGAATTCTAAGACACTCAGACCTTAGCCACTGTTCTGGTGGGTAGCAGAATGGACAGAATCTTCCTTGAGCCAGACACTAGAAATGAATTCACTCCTGGAAGGCTGATGGCTTTGGACACATCTGCTCCTCAGTGTCCTTGCCTCTCAAATGATAGCATGGCCCAGCCACCCTTGGATGGTTACGTGGGATTTTCTGCTGGAATTGTGCATCTTGGGAAAGTGTTTTGAAAAGCCTGAAACTCTGGAAAGACGGGAGTAGGATGGAGACTCCAGTTTCAGTCTCTAAGCCAGGTCTGCAGGATGGGCCCCTCCAACTGAGTAAGTGCCTGCCGTCCTTTTCCGGGCGCCCCCACTGGCCAACTCCTCCTCAGCCAGATGTTGAGGCTATTTCCATCTGTGTGCTAAACCCTCGTGGAGGGGCATGGCCACCTTTCCATGGGAAACCACCTGGTGGTAAGTCCTCTATCACCCTCTCCTGACCTCTAGGTAGGTGGCCATATGTCCCCTTTACCCAGTTTATTCCGGTGAATAGTGCCTCCTTTCATTCTCAAATAAGTGTCCCAGCTGGCACATGAAAACACAGTGTCACTGCACCTCTAGGCCAAGTGACACATCTACAGACCCCGCATCTGAGCAAGTTGGGTCACCTCTGCACGGAGGTCGTTTCAGGGTGGGTCAGCCCCTTTGGACGTCATGTAACGTGGGCATTATCCTCTACGTCACTGTTACAAAAGGGAATGTGGCTTCAAGGTAACAGAAGAAAGATCAGAGGGTGCCAGCCTTCCTCCGTGAGGACGCAGCTCCATTTGCAGCCCTGGCTGACCACCTTCTTTGGTCCGTTTCTCTCCTGTTTCGTTCTTTAGCCTAAGGTTTACCTCTGCCAACATCAGCATGAGGAGGCGCCACGGCCCCCTGCACCCAGAGCTGCCCCGGCAGTGGCTCCCAAGGCCATGGAGCAGCCCCCAGCTGAGGAGAGGCACGTGACAGCCAAAGACATTCTGCGCTCAACAGACCGAAGCTCCTTATCCCGGGCTGATTGTTCTCGGCTGTGATGGCACCACGGCAAGGGAAACTTGAACGAAGGCTTGGGATGACACAGATAGGTGAGCTGCTGACGTTTTCACATTTCTTTTACCTCCTCAGCCAGCAGTTCCGTGGTTTTTCTTATGGATTGGAGAGGGAACACATTGCCTGCCAGAGCACTGCATCTGCGCAAAGGTTTATAATACTGCTACTCCCGTGACGGTGTGTCTTAGAGGCACGTCAAGGACAGGAGCCCTTGTCCCATGTTACAGATGAGGAAACTAAAGAAGGAAAGAAAGTCTGCTCCTCCGCCGGGCGTGGTGCCTCACGCCTGTAATCCCAGCGCTCTGGGAGGCCGAGGCAGGCAGATCACTTGAGGTCAGGAGTTCAAGACCAGCCTGGCCAACATGGTGAAACCCCATCTCTACTAAAAGTACAAAAATTAGCCGAGTATGGTGGCGGCTTCCTGTAATCCCAGCTACTCAGGAGGCTGAGGCAGGAGAATCGCTTGAACCTGGGAGGCGGAGGTTGCAGTGAACTGAGATCGCACCACTGTACTCCAGCCTGCGTGAGAGAGCGAAATTCTGTCTCAAACAAAAAAAAAAAAAAAGGAATTCTGCTCCTTAACTTGACCTAATGAATTAGGCTTCCTTCTAGAAATAATTAAGGCTTTGATCAAATTGTATCCGAAACAGAAAGTGAAATAGGGCATGTTCTCACTCGGAAGTGGGAGCTAAACGCTGGGTAGACGGGGACATGAAGAGTGGATAATGACTCTTCAGGTGCAGGCACACCAAACACCTAGACTCCCCGACTTCCCAATATGTTCGTGTAACCAAACTGCACCTGTACCCCCTAAATCTATAAAAAATACACAATTTTTAAAATATTCTTCACAGACACACACACTCACACACTCACACAAACTCTGCCACTCCCCCAGGGCCCTTACCTGGCTTCCCTCCTCTGGTTTCACTCATGATGCTTTCCTATCTCCCGGCTATAAATACACCACACTCAAACATGTCTCTTGGTTTCACTCTATTGGCCAAAGAAGTGGTTATCCAAAAGCAGCCAGTGAGAGGAGAGGCAACACATTTGCTCAGTCCAGGACAAAGGTGGCCCACAAAAACAAAATGTTTTCTTGCCTTTTGATGCATCCGACAGAGTGCTACTGAGGGAGGCCTGGGCCTGTCCCATACTCTCCGGGCCCGCAAAGACTTTCAGTATCCACCAGCACTGGGGGCTGATCACACAAGAATACAAAAGCTTCTCAGCCTGATGCGGTGGCTCATGCCTATAATCTCAGCACTTTGGGAGGCCAAGGCAGATGGATCACTTGAGGTCACCAGTTCAAGACCAGCCTGGCCAACGTGGTAAAACCTCATCTCTACTGAAAATTCAAAAAATCATCCAGGTGTGGTGGCACATGCCTGTACTCCCAGCTACTCGGGAGGCTGAGGCAGGAGAATCGCTTGAACCTGGGAGGTGGAGGTTGCAGTGAGCCGAGATCGGGCTATTGCACTCCAGCCTGGGAGACAGAGCGAGACTCTGTCTCAAAAAAAAAAAAAAAAAAAAAAATCTCATTTTAGATCCTGTGTAAGCCACAGACTGACATGAGGCCAACCACTGGTTCAGCTGTGGGAAAGCCACCTCCAGCTCTTTTATGAGAGAATCAAGGTCAGACCCCAGAGAAGCCATCTCTTCTAACTGCCATGGTCTTCCTGACTTCCATTCGGAGACAATCCTTCCTCTATTTCTCACAGACTTTTATTATTGTTATTGTCTTTAATGAAGATGTACCTAGAGTCATGTATCATGATATTATTTTTTCAAATATTATTAGTAGTAGTATTTATTGGGTGCTAGTTTGTATTGAGTGCCTTTCATTCATCATCACACGTCATCTTCTTACAAACCTAGAGTGTAGGTAACATTAATACTATACTATTATCACCATCACACCGATGAGGAAACTGTGACTCAGAAGGTTAAGAAATGTGCTCAAAGTCACACAGCTACTAAATGACAGAGCCACATTCTAAACTCAAGGTTGACTGACTCCACCAAAGATCATCTATTCCAATGCTTCCCAAGAGATGCTAATAGTTGCTATCTGACCTAAAATGGGTGGATAGGGAAGTTCTGCATCAAATAAGTTTAAGAACTGCTACATACCCAGTGGTCCCCAAACTTGTTGGTTTCAGGAACCCTTTGCACCCTTAAAAATTATCAAGAGTAGGCCAGATGTAGTGACTCCTGCCTATAGTCCCAGCACCCTGGGAGGTCAAGGCGGGAGGACTGCTTGAGTCCAGGAGTTTGAGACCAGCCTGGGCAACTTAGTGAGACCCCCATCTCTACAAAAAAATGTATAAATTAGCTGGGTGTGGTGTTATGCACCTATAGTCCCAGCTACTCAGGAGGCTGAGGCAGGAGGATCATTTGAGTCTAGGAAGTCAAGACTGCAGTGAGCCGTGATTATGCCACTGCACTTCGGCCTGGGCAGCAGAGCAAGACCCTGTCTCAAAAAAAAAAAATCAAAATCTTCAAAGAGCTTTTGTTTATGTGGGTTATGCCTATCAATATTTACTATCATCAAAATTAAACTGGAAATTTTTTAAAATATGCAATCGTTCATTTAAAAATAGCAACAATAAATTTGCTCCCTGCTAACACCATATTTTTGTGAAAAATGACTCTATTTCCCAAAACAAAAATACCAGTGAAAACAGTGGCACTGTCCCACATTTTGGTCCAACTCCTCAGTGTTCAGCTTAAGAGCTGGATTTTCACTTCTGCTTCTGAATTCAACCTGTTGCACTATCATGTAGGCTCTAGAAAATTCCAGTGTATGCTTGTGAACAGGGTAAGGGTAAAATGATGCCTTAGTCTTGTTCTGAAAGTAGTGTCGACTTCACTGACCCTCCTGAAAGGGTCTCAAGGACCCTTGAAACTTCTGGCCCACACACTGAAAACCACCACTGTACTTTGAATTCTTTTTTTTTGAGACGGAGTCTCACTTTGTCACCCATGCTGGAGTGCAGTGGTGTGATCTCAGCTCACTGAAACCTCTGCCTCCCAGGTTCAAACAATTCTCCTGCCTCAGCCTCCTGAGTAGCTGGGATTACAGGCGCACACTACCATGCTTGGCTAATTTTTGTATTTTTAGTAGGGACAGGGCTACCCTGCATTCTTTTAGAAATTCACAGAGCGTATCGGCGAGGCGCAGACTCTGAGAAGTTCTGCAGGAAGGGATCATCTATAAGGTCTAATTGAATGTTTTCCAGACTTATTGAGTGGAACATGTTTGTTAATTGACATACCCTATGACATCATGTGGAACGGCTTTCCAGTGCTAACCGTATGAAAGTCTCACTAATCTGCCAGCCTCCCGCCCTCAGGCAGGGTAACCCTAGAGCCACTCAGGAAACACATTTTGCATTTCACTACACTAAATCTTGCCTTGTCAAGCCGTCAATCCTCAGCGTTTCTTCCAGGGAAGCCGCGAGGCTCAGTGGAAAGATCACAGACTCAAGGCTTGAAATCTGCATCCACCACTTAACTAATTGTGTGACATCAGGAAAGACATTGAAATGCCCTTAGTCCTTCTCATTTGTAAAATGAGAGTAACACCTAATAGTGAAAGTTCCATAATCACTTTTTGTATCATCAGTCTAGACAGAGACGTGATCTCTACAATGTAACCAAACCACACTTCATGCATTTCAAATCACAGGGTCTCTCTTGAGGCTCCTGTCATTCTTGATCATGTTTCGGCACAATTTTGTTCATTTGTTTCATGTTCTTCTGTCTGAGATGCACTCCCCATCTTTCTGCCTGGAAAACTTCTACACATCCTTCAAAACCCTGATCAAAGTCCAACTCCTTTAGGAAGCCTTTTCTGACACCCCTGTCGCATTTCTTAGCCTTCAGCCCTCAGCACAGACCTCCTCAAACCTCAGAAGCAATGCCTTCCTCGTGGTCACTTCACCCTCTGTCCCCAAGTCTCTCTCTCCCCACCCCAGGCCCTGAGCCCCTCAGAGTCACTCTGCCTCCTTCTGCTCCGTGCATATACAAGGTAAACCTCGAACAGCACTCATTCAGTAGAGGTTATCATTTCCTGTGAGACTAAGCCCACCAAGAAATCCTTTAGCCTTTCCTTGTGCACTAATCGTTCTGCATCCTCCCTCCCCATCTGCCCTGCTCCTTGCAGGTGCAGGCAGGTCTTGGTCTGACAGAGGCTCAGAGGCTGACCGTGCAGCTCCTCTCAGCTCTGCCTATCTGAACGCTGTCCTCAGGCCTGTCTGGCCTACAGTCTCAAACTAGGAACAGAGGTGTATGGCAGGCAGGGGTCTGATGAGATGACAGCCAGGGAACATCAATCACCAGGGCCTAGCAGTGGTGGCACCCTAGGTGCTCTTCCTCAGGAACCACTGCAGGAACTCTCAGTTCTGCCCAACATTTACCAAGGGCTTGTCTGGGACAACCCTTACCAATGGGTGCCTGTCCCACCCACATCTCACCACTGGCAAAACCCAGGGCTGAGGGCTGTGCAAGGGTCAGATTATCTAGAGGACTTACTGCTGCCCTTCAGAGCAGCCATGAGGCTGGACTTACCAATTCTCTTTTAGAGAAGGCTTTGTGGTCCTGGCTCTCTCCATGGGCTTTGCACAGTTGTTCCTATTAAGTTTTTTCCACAGCAGGCTGTGGACAGCACAGGGAGGCAGCCATGTTTGCTGGGAGCTCAAGGGTCATTGTGCCTGGGGTCTAAGTGCTGAGCAGAACAGTGAGGAAAGACAGAACATACAGGAGGGCACCAGATGTGCTTAGATCATGTGGGGAAGAACATCCGGGGGTTAAAATAACTTTTCTTACTCCCTATGTCATCTTTGTGGGTTCTAATGCAACTTCAGGATCTGTTTGCCTTTAAGTTCCTTACTGTACAAAGTCAAGGGAACAGGAGTAATTTGGAATTCTTGTGTGCTTTCTGACCAGGTACATATGATTGATTATTAAGTATTTCAGAGACAGTGCAAAGGATCATCTTCAAGGGTTGCCCCAGTTAAATGTGAACAGAATCAAAAGTCATAGCTTCCATCCCATACAATGTTAAGGCATCACTCTGTCATTCATTCCTCCATCCAATATTTACTGAGCACCTAGTATGTGCTCTGTACTAGGTTCTGAGAGCACAGTGGTGAGGAGGACCCACATGGCTCCCATCCTTCATAGGAGGAGAGAGGCACAAACCAGATAACCTCCCCCCACCGCCACACACACACATATATTAACAAGGGAATTAATGCTTTAAAGTTCAGGAATTATAAACACAAAGAAATGTGGTTATAGACATGGTTCATGGAAGGCTGGAGGGCTGTGGACTTTTCTCCAGAGGAGTAATATTTCAGCTGCATCAAGCAAGATGTGACAGTGGCAGGTAAAGGGGACCCAGAGCAAGTGGGAGGAGAAACCCTCCTGGCAAAGGGCTCAGGTGTGAAGGCCCTGAGAAAGGGTGGCAAGGATTTGGCACATGGAGGGATTGAAGAAAGGTGAGGTAGCAGGGGCGTGGCATGCAAATGTTTGCCAGCGGCACAAACTGCGCTGGGGAGGAGAGCAAGGGCTGAAGGTGCAGAGCCTTGGACACCATCCTAAGGAGTGTGATTTTTTTTGTCCCTCAGTGCAATAGGAAGCCCTAGATGGGGCTCAGCAGAAAGTGACACATTCTGAGTTATATTTTAGGAAGTCACTTGGGCAGGAGGTGCAAGGGTGGAATCAGAGAGACCCATCAGGAGGGCACAGGTGCTGGTGGCCTGAATGAAGGGGCTGGCAGGGAAACTGCCACATTCTGGAGAATGCTGGATATGTGGCTCCAGGGCCCCAAAGGGAAGACCTCATACTCACCTCCACTTGGCACGTGCAGAGGAGAGGGGAGCCTCTGGTGCCATACTCAGAAAGGCAGATGCTGGCAAAAGAAATCAAAGAAGAATGCCTCTCTGGACGCATGGACTGCTGAGTCCTGCTGCACCTGGGATTTGTCCAAGGCTGAGGGAGCGGGCTGGCCTGGGCAGGAGCAGGAGCACGACAAGTCAGGGCCTTCCCCTCCTTCCATACAGCCAGCCATGGTCCTGGGGCAGCCAGAGACCAGCACTTACACAGACCCTGCCTGGAGGTTCTGGTTTCCCCAGCCCAAGAAGCCAATGTCATTCATGCCTTTGCTGACCTGTGGCCTTCCCACGGCCCTGTCCTAGTGCCCCAAGGCACTAGCCTCCAGATTCCCAGGCCACATGTCCCAGGCTCCTTCATGCCCCACTGCAGTCTGTACCAGGCCCCCAGGGGCACCCATGCCTGCAGAGACTGCCCAAGTGGTGGATTATCAGCCTGGTTCTTCCCTCCTGCACCCTCAGCCTTGCAGCAGAGGAGAGCTCTTCCCTACCCCTTGGCTGCAGGGTTGGTTGTATAATTTGCATTGGGCACAGGTATGTGGTTAGAGGGCCAGTGTGTCTGCTGCAAGCATAGGCCTGACAAGAGCATGTTTCCACTGCTCTTTTGTATCTCTGCCATCATCAAAAGAAGAGTCTCCTGCCTGGGACCCAGGGTGAACAACCATGGAGTAAAATCAGCCCCGCCAACCCCTGCAGACCTACAGCCTGAAACTGCAGATCCACAAAACGAATGTGTATGACTGTCTGCTTCTGAGATTTTTGTAGTTGTTCATTGCTGACATACCTCTCTCCTTGCCTGCCATGTCTTCAAGATGGTGAGATGTCCGAGGGCCAGAACCACACTTATTTTTTATCTTGTTTCCCAAGAGCCTAGCACAGAGCAATTATTTAATAAACATCTCTCAAACGTAGAAAGGAATGCACAGGTGCACAACTAAACTATCCGAGTAACCAGATCAGCCTTCTGAGGATCCCCTGGCCCAAGGGTGGTCATGGGCCGGACTGAAGACTACCCAGCAGGCCCCACGAGACAGACGAGCAGGCCCAGGGTTGAGCCAGCCCTCAAAATAGGCAAGTGAGCCAGGCAACACTCCTGGGATTGTATTTCACTATCCCTCGACTGAGCTGGTGTCCTCAGCTCCCCTTTCATGTTTCAGAGACCAACAGCCCCTCTTACAGGCAATCCCTGACAACCAGCTGGCTATTCTCTGCCCCAAACTGCACACGCCCTCTGAGTCCGGGGCTCTGGGGGAGGGACTCCATATGCGCATGCCGGTCTGGTGGGGTGGCAGCTATTCCAAGAGGGTCGCATAGATCAAAAGCAAAAGGAGACCAGAAAACCAGGCCATGCCCTGCCAAGAAACAGAGGGAGGCTGGACGTCCCAGGCCACCCAGACTCAGCATCTTCAGGGAGAGCAGAGAGGATGTCAGCACTGCTCGGTAGTGCCTGGGGGTCCCCAGGGAGCTGCAGGGGTTTTTCTCTCCTGAGTTGCCTGGTGCCCTGGGCCTCTGCAGGGAGAGCACCATGTTCTGAAATTCAAGTGGACCTTGGCAATGAGGCAATCTTGACTGAGATAGCCCCACTATTTTTGGAAACTAGATTAAAGGGAAGGCTTATAAATTACCTCTCTATCCATTGAAGGGCAACTCCAGATCTTTTAAAGGAGGTTGCGAAACAAACCTTGACAGTTTCCTTCTGGTCTGGGACTCATATCTTTTTTAAGCAAATGAACAGCACCTTGTCTAAATCAGGATCCATAAAGACTCAGTTGGCTGGTCTTAGGAATTAGTCAGGTGGTTTTGTGCAATATACTTGCCCAGTCACGCTGGGACCCAGCGTGCCCCAAACACTGTCTTCTTAGCAAACATAGAAAGCGGTTGCACTCAGCTGACCACCTCACACAGACCCGACTGAGAAACACATACACAATTCCACATTGGAAATAGGAACAGGTCCCTTTGCATTCAGTCTTGCCATAAAGGCGACATCTACCCATAGCCCTTGCCCCTCTGCAGAAATGCATTTAGCTGTCAGCATCCGTGGGCATCCAGTTCTACCCATTCACCAAGAACCTTGAGGTCACGCTGAACTCAGAAAAATATTTTCCCTTTTGTTTTGGTTGGGTTTTGAGGCTGAGGTTCAGAAGCAGGGAACCAAATGACATAACGAAAGAGTAAGATCCAAGCTCATTCCCCAGGAGCCCTCGGTCCACATGGCAGATGTTCCAGGGATTAAGTCATCCACAGAAGAGTTATGAGAAAGGATATCACCCACTTTAAAAGCGGTACAATCTGTCCCAAGGGGGCAAGCGTGGTAAGTAGAAATGAAGAGAGGGTTGACATTTCGATTTAAAGCTCCAGTAACTTGCAGGTAATGTTTCAAGGGTGTCTGGTGCACAGGAAACAAAGAGAGATGACTGAGGATGGAGATTAACCCCTTAGCCTCCACCACTCTTTTGGCCTTGACCTTCTTGGTTACAAAGAATGGTAGAAGGCACTACCAAAAAAGTGGGAGAGCGGTGTTTCCATGTCCTGTGGCCAAAGGCTGGGTTCCGTAACAAATAACTTACATGCAAGAACATCTTGCATGATGTATCTGTTCTTCATGTCTTCCATGTAATGAAACAAATACGCATTGAGCATTTAATCTGATCAAAAATAAGTATTGAGTTCCCATGTGAGGCTTAGTCCAGGTCATCAAAGGCTTATAAGTGGGACAAGGTACACCCAGATAAACTAAGTGCAGAGTAATCAGAGGCAGCAGACCGGAAGAGCAAAGGGAAATTAGAGACAAACTGTCCGGGGGTCTTGCCCAGGTGGCTCAGCCTCTTGCCTTCAGTTTGTTCATTTCTCAATTAAGAAATCAAAATTGGGGTGGGCATGGTGGCTCATGCCTCTAATCCCAGTACTTTGGGACGCCAAGGTGGGCAGATCATTTGAAGCCAGAATTCAGGACCAGCCTGGGCAACATTGCAAGACCTCGCCTATACAAAAAATAAAAACCACCCAGGTGTGGCAGCATGCAGCTGCAGTCCCAGCTACTCAGGAAGCTAAGCTGGGAGGAACACTTGAGCCCAGGAGTTCAAGGCTGCAGTGAGCCATGATTGCACTACTGCACTTTAGCCTGAGCAACAGGGGAAGACCTTGGCTCTAAAAAAAACCCAGAAATCTAAGTCACATCTAGCCATAGACTACCACGGTTCTAAATACCCCAAGTCGGCTGGTAGTGATAAAAGCTTACATGCACAGGTTGTGATGCCCCTGGCATATTTATGACCTCCTGGGAGGCCCAAGAGGTGGTGCTGCAGAGGGTCAGCTCCAGGTCAGAGTCTTGGGAGGATTTCCTAGAAGGGATCAGTGGGTTTAAGTTGGCAAAGAAGGAGGAAGGCATATGATATATTTTGGCTGTGTCCCCACCCAAATATTGAATTGTAGCTCCCATAATTCCCAAGTGTTGTGGGAGGGACCCAGTGGGAGGGACCCAGTGGGAGGTAACTGAATCACGAGGGCAGGGCTTTCCCGTGCTGTTCTCATGAAAGTGAAGAAGTCTCATGAGATCTGATGATTTTATAAAAGGGAATTTCCCTGCACAAGCTCCCTCTTGCCTGCCGCCATGTAAGATGTGCCTTTCTCCTCCTTTGCCTTCCACCATGATTGTGAGGCCTCCCCAGCCATGTGGAACTTTGAGTCCATTAAACATCTTCTTCTTTATAAATTACCCAATCTCAGGTATGTCTTTATTAGCAGTCTGAGAACAGACTAATACAGCATACTAGTCAAAAAGCACCCCTGGGTGGCACAGGGGTGAGAAGAAGGGGATATGCTGGGGAGAAAAGAACTGAAGGAGGGGAGGGAAGATACCTAAGAAGAGGAACTACAAGAGCCCTCTAAAAGTCCTAGGCTCTGACCAAACCAGGCAACACAAACCAGAATAAGTCACTACCTAGTGGACCCTTAAGCACACCCAAGTTTACCCAACTCTGCCGAAGATGAACTGGAACAATGCCTTTTCCTTTGGCCTTATTTCATCTGATGCTCATGACAATGTGGCAAGGTGAAGCAGGGATTATTCACCCATCTTACAGATGGGCATCCCTGACCCATGGCAGCCAGGGGCTGGCCCACAGTTGGCAGCTGATGGTAACATGGCCCTTATACCACCTGCTTCCTGCCACATGACCCCAGAGCCCCATTTTGAACTGAATCCAAAAATATAGATTTCTCTGAGTCTTCGTATTTTCTGAAACTACTGAACCAAGACATCAAAATACTCTCCAAACAAAACTGTCCTTTCATCCATTTCTGAGACCTTCTATAGAGAAGACCACCAGATAGCCCTTTGCCTGTGGGTAGGGGCAAGCACCCGAGGTCAGCTGGAAAAAAAAAAATCAATCCAAGGAGGTCAGCCCTCCACCAGTCTAGAATTCCCGCTGTTTAAATGTCTTTTTTCTAACCCAGGGTATAAAATAAATTAGGACTGCAGGAATGTTAAACTTCAAGGTGGAATTTAATATATATATATCCACACACCTACAGCTGAAACTTTTTGCTTGAGAATTACATACACAGGGTGGATGGATCGATGAACCTGCACAGGGAAGACTCAGAATCAGGCTGTGGATCAAAAGGGACATTGAAGAGCATCTCATCCAAATGACCCCCGCATTTTGGGAAGGAGAAAGCTGAGGCTCAGGAAAGTCAAATGACTCCTCCAAGGTCACAGAGCTGCCAGCCAGTGAATCTGTCACCTGCCTATTCCAAACTCCAGACCACACCTTCCCCTTGTGAGGGGTGAGAAGAGTCAACTCTTTTGGCTCTGTGGCACTTCCTCTGAGGACAACAGGCGCACACATTCATCAGGAGAGTCATTGCTCCCGTCAGCATCCTGAACAGTGAAATGCCTCAGGCTGCGGCACAGCAGAAGGGCTCTGACGTATTCACACCGTCGGGCAGGACAAGCAAGGACTGGAGGGATGTGGTGAGAAGAGGGCAGAGGAGAGGTGGCCTATGCAGGAGGTTCCCCATGAAAAGAATGAAGATGGGTGTGAGCAAAGGCACACCGGCCAGAGGAGGCTCCATATGATCAGAGCTATTCCATTGGAACAGACAGAATTGGCTGAGCACAAATGCAGGGCTGCTGTATGATTCCATTCCTGCGGCCCTCAAGAATAGGTAAAACTAATGCAAGGTGATCAAGGTCAGAAAAGTGACAGCCTTAGGGTGGGCAGAGTGCTGTTCCTGGGAAAGCATGGAGAGACTTTCTTTTTTTTTTTTTCTTTTTTTCTGAGACAGAGTCTCGCTCTGTCACCTAGACTGGAGTGCAGTGGCGCAATCGCGGCTCACTGCAACCTCTGCCTCCCAGGTTCAAGCGATTCTCCTGCCTCAGCCTCCTGAGTAGCTGGGATTACAGGTGCGTGCCACCACGCCTGGCCAATTTTTGTATTTTGAGTAGAGACGGGGTTTCACCATGTTGGTCAGTCTGGTCTTGAACTCCTGAACTCATGATCCACCCTCCCGGTCTCCCAAAGACCGGCCTCAGGCTGGTCTCGAACTCCTGACCTCATGATCCACCCACCTCGGTCATGTGCTAGGATTACAGGCGTGAGCCACCGCACCCGGCCTGCATGGAGAGACTTTCTGGGGTGATGGAAATGTTCTCTACCTGGATCTGGGAAGTGATTGCACAGGTGGATGCAAATGTGAAAGGTTATTGAACTGTACATTTCAGATCTGCACATTTCATTGCATGAGTTATGCCTCAAAAAAATCTGGTGGGAAAAAAATCAAGAATGGATCAAATAGGCTACGTGAGGAGGTAATGACTCCTCTGCTCCTAGAAGCATTCAGACCTAGGCTCTGTGACTATTCAGTGTGGCCACAATTTGAGCATCAGGGGATGGGGCTGCAGGCTGCCCTGCTTTCAAGGGAACTCAGTAGTTCTGGGAATCCAAGGGCTGGCAAGGAAGCCACATCCTCATACAGCTCCTGCTGACATATGCCCAGGCTGGGTCTGTCCCTGTGGTTTCCTGGGGGCCGTAAGTGCTGCCACTGTCCTGTATAGAGGGCTTCCTCCATGCCCTCCTCCAGTCACACACACACTACAGAGCCAGGCAGTGCCTCCAGACCCACTCCTATATCTTGCCTAGTCTCTTACCTGACCCTTCCCTATACCCACAATGTGCCCCAAGCCTCCTCTCAGTGTTGCAGACCTTCCCTTGCTCTGTGGCCCTCCTTTGCCCAGGAGAGGGATGGTGGTTCCCAGCTCTGGACCCCGTAGCCCAGGCCAGCCCAGACTTGCCCAAACTCAGTGCTTGGTAGCCCCCTTCCCTTACATATCCTGGGCTCCCAAGCCCCCAAGCCTCAACTAAAGCTCAGTCCCTGTGTTTGAAGGCCCTGTGTGTCTGAGATGAGCCCCGAGCTGGGCGGGCCTGACACCTTCCCACAGGAGTCCCCATGTGTGTCCTGACAGGAGCTCACATACTCAGTCCCATATCTGCAGGACAAAATTCTCTCAACAGCCTAAGGCCCCTCGTGTAGACATGCTTACTTAAACATGGCATTATATGTCACTCACCCATCTCATTTCTGCATCAGAACCAGTTGGTTCAATGTCCTTGTCCCAAAACAGAAAGCTATAAACTCCTTCGCTCAACTTGATGACATAAGTAAACATGGATTCAAGAGTTTAGCTCCAAGGTTGCTCAGTGTGAGGAATTGACTGTGACTAAGGATTTATCCATCATGAAGCTGAAGGACTCTCAAAGAACAAACATGGCAACAGCAATAAATCAGGAATTACAGAAATAACAGCAGACACATAAGTCCTTCCAGGAGGCTGCCTCCAAGAACTGGGTAAGACAAGACCCCAGGACTCCTGTTCTGAGCACCTCCCAGCGGGCACACCCAAGTCAATCTGCTCTTTCAGTCCTCACCTGAAGAGGGAGACTTAAATTCCCACTCATCAAATGGGAAGACTGAGATCACACAGGCTAGCGTGTGGCTGATCTGGGGTGCCAGAGAAAAAAATCAATCGCACCTGCCCAAAAAGGTTTCAGAATGCTGCTGGAGAGACAACCAAGAGCAGCTAACAGTGCGCTTAACACTTACTGAATGGCTATTTTGGCTAGGCAGTTTTCTATGGCTCTTTGTAAGTATCATCCTACACTGTGTGTATTAATACATTCAACACTCACAGCAACCTTCTCAGAATAATACTATTATGGCCCGGCATTTTAAATCCAAAAAAATCAGGCCCCCAAGAGGTTATGCAAGCACAGGGTCATATAGCTGATGAAAAAAATGCTATTTTTTTTTTTTACTTATTTGTTGTTTATTGCCAGTGTCTACCACTAGAATGAGGGGAAAGGTTGATAGCTGTTTCTTCAGTGCCCAGCTGAGTGCATAGCACATCGCAGATGTTCAATAAATATCTGTTGAATGAATGTCTGACTGGGCCAGGACTTGAACCCAGTAGTCTGGTTCAGAGCTAAGCTCATAAACCGTCAAATAACAGTGCAAAGTCAAATATTGATCCAGGAAAATAATACAAGCGTTGTCACAAGGTATTGAGAATAAATTTCAGTTAGGTATAAGGAAGACCAGGAGGGCTATAATACCAGGGTGAGTTGGTAAGGAAGATCTGAAATCTTTTTTTTTTTTTTTTGAGACAGAGTCTTGCTGTCGCCCAGGCTGGAGTGCAGTGGCGCGATCTCGGCTCACTGCAGGCTCCGCCCTCTGGGTTCACACCATTCTCCTGCCTCAGCCTCCTGAGTACCTGGGACTACAGTCGCCCGCCACCTCGCCTGGCTAATTTTTTGTATTTTTAGTAGAGACGGGGTTTCACCGTGTTAGCCAGGATGGTCTCAATCTCCTGACCTTGTGATCCGCCCACCTCGGCCTCCCAAAGTACTGGGATTACAGGCATGAGCCACTGCGCCCGGCCTGAAATCTTCTTATCTAGAACTTGTTAGAACTAATCAAGGTCAAAGTGACCTCTTCATACCCCTTCCTACATAGAGGACACAAAAAACCCTGTCAGGCAAGAGCAAAAGGGGTTAAAGTATTAGCCACCCAGGGTTCCTACAGGGTGCGATGAGCCCTAGTTTTCTAAGATCCCCACGGCAGATGGCTTACTCCATTGCTCTGGCTCCTGCTCCCTGGGCTGCTGACTTAAACCCTCTCAGGTGTGAAGGGGCATCCCATGGCCATCCCCTAAACTGTGCATCAGTTCCTTTGCCTGGATCCCTTAAAGAAAGTCATCCCTTTGGCCGCAATCCCACCCCAGAGCTGAGAAATTCCAGGTGAGAAGCCTTGAGCTCTCCGGCTCCAAGATCTAGGAGAAGCTTGGGCAGCACTTCCCTTCTCTCATCTGCAAGGCCCAGGAGATGCCTGAAACCAGTGCCTCACAGCCTGCAGTGAGCAGACACATCTCCTAGTCTTTTGCCAAAAGTGGATTCTGACTCAGTCCATATGAGACGGGCCTGAAATTGGGCATGTATAACAAACTTCCAGGGGATGCCCCTGCTGCTGGTTCCTGGGCCACATTTTGAGAAAACAGACAGTAAATAATCCCACTTTCATTTGTTTGTTTTCTGCCAAAACTTATTCTTCAACTAATCTTAAGAAAGGACATAGTTATAAATCTGTACAAAGACTGCATACCCACAAGGGTGCTTATGAGGGTGTCCACCCTTTCATTTAAGGGCCTACAGTGTGTCAGGAACAGGGATTAAGGTGGACAACTGTCCTCGTCCTCGTGGAATCCACAGTCTACACAGGAGACAGTTAAAGGAGCAAGCCAAATGCAGGATGGGCAGTGTGGAGGCCAGGTGCCCTGGGGACTGATGGAAGACTTCCTGGAGGAAGTGACATTTGAGCTGGACAACTGGAAAGAGTGTATTGTGGGATCCCTGGCCCAGGACTCTCCAGCTGTTCCTACCAATGCCCGCCAGCCCTTCTCCGTCAGGCTTCCCAACTATTTTTGTCGTTTGTCATGGCCCACTTGGAAATAATATTTGTAGGAGATAAATGGGGGAGACAGCTCACAGCCAGAAGGCTAAGCAGATCACTACCCCAACACACACCCCTAACCACTGGGGCACCCGGTTGGGAGCCTCCGCCCCAAGCCCACTCAGACATGCCCGTCCTAAGGAGCATACAGCAAGGGCCCCCACAGTACACATGGAAAGTGCTTGATGATTTTCAAATCACTTTCACATAGGTTTTCTCATTTGAGTCTCACAACCAGGGCAGGCTTTATTGACCCCGTGTTAGTGGTGGGGGAAAAAAAAATGAGCTGTGAAATGACTCAGCAGGGCCCATGGTGAGTCAGCACCAGGGCTAGGTGGGCAGGTCTACAGAAGGACGTTCAGGTCTCAAAATAGGCTAAGCTGCATTGCCACAAATTTTTACAAGAAGAAAAATGATGATGTGGAGGTACCACCCTTCCTGGGGAAAAACAAAACAAAACAAAAAAAACACTGTCTGTTTTTCTTAAATGCTCTAGATTCCTCCCACCTTCACATTTCAATAGTTGTCCATTGAAATCTATACACTGGCTGCTACTGCCCCTAAGATTCTGAGAATACCTGGCGAATCTCCTCCATGGTGAAAAGCTTGCCTTTCCTCAATACCGCAAAAGCCCTGTAAATGGAGCAGTCCACAGTTCGGGAAGACTCGGTGACATAACCTAGAAATAGTTGACTCTAAGCAAGTGGAAGCAATTGCCGATTCAGGATACACACCAGACTTTTCCACAGCTGCGTCAACAATAGCTATAGGAAAGAAATCAAGACAGTACAGGAGGCTTTGGCCACAGATCCCAGGTACCTAAATCAGCCAAGCTTTGGAAGGAAGCCACTTCAAATGTTCATGTTCAAACAATGCTGCAATATTTCTTTGTTTCCACTGAGGTTTCCACTGAATAACAGCTGTCAACAACTCAGGAAGACGGTGGTTTGGTCCAAGTCTTTCTTCTTTGTAAGTGTTCTTTTATAAACATTATATTGCTCTTTTCAGCAAGGGCAATATAAAGGCATGTACAATTATTCCAAAGGGGCCACATATGTCCACATGTGTTCATGGCTTTATTTAGTGTCTGCATCTGAGAGGTGAAACAAAAGTCCAACATATTTTTAAAAAGTGTTCTTAAATATATTGTTGAAGGAGGTCATGGAAACACTTTCTCCTATCTGCTAGAAGGGTCCTCTGGCCTCAACAAAAGTTTCAATAGAAGAAATGGTGGTCAGCATGGGCTGTAGGAAGTGGGGAAGGGAAGTTGGTGTTTAGTGGGTTAGCATTCAGTTTGGGAAAATGAGAAGATTCTGGAGATGGATGGTGGTGATGGTTGCAACATAACATGGATGTACTCAATGTTCCAGAACTATACACCTAAAAATGGTGAAAATGGGCTGGGCACAGTGGCTCACATCTGTAATCCTAGCACTTTGGGAGGCCGAGGCAGGCAGATCACGAGGTCAGGAGATTGAGACCATCCTGGCTAACATAGTGATGCCCCGTCTCCACTAAAAATACAAAAAATTAGCCAGGCGTGGTGGCGGGTGCCTGTAGTCCCAGCTACTCGGGAGGCTGAGGCAGGACAATGGCGTGAACCCGGGAGGCAGAGCTTGCAATGAGCAGAGATCAGCCACTGCACTCCAGCCTGGGCGACAGAGTGAGACTCCGTCTCAAAAAAAAAAAAAGAAAGAAAGAAAGAAAACGGTCAATTTAATGCTATGTATTTTTCAGTATAATAAAAAGCATGCCCAAAACAAGTTTTGATAAAATTTTTAAAAACTATCATCATGCTGAAAAGAATCTAGATTTTAAAAGTTTATTATACTATTCTGCTTCATGTTTAACAATAGCCCATGTGGGCTGGGCATGGTGGCTCATACCTGTAATCCCAACAGTTTGGGAGGCTAAGATGGGAGGATCACTTGAGCCCAGGAATTTGAGACCAGCCTGGGCAACATAGTGAGACCTCATCTCTACAAAAAAAATAGTAAGAAAATTAGCCGAGCACAGTGGCCCATGCCTGCAGTCTTAGCTACTTGGAGGCTGAGGCAGGAGGATCAAGGCTGCAGTGAGTTATGATTGCGCCACTGCCCTTCACCCTGGGAGAGAGTATGAGATCCTGTCTCCAAAAGGAAAAAACAAAGAAAAGTAATAGCCCGTGTGACTTCACCTAATCATGAACTCTGCATTCAGAGTACCTAATCTGCTGTGCACACTCAGGAATCGTGGACATCCGGGACTGCTGGGCCTCCCATGCCCGTCCCCAGCCAGGCCTGCGTCTGAGCCATGCCCTGCAGCAGCAGTGCTCTGCTTCCTGGACTGCCCACAGGGGCTGCAGGCATGTTCTCACCCGGCCCTCTCATCTGGACAGCTACATCTGTCACAAAGTGTTCAAGTGACCGAACCTATGAGATCGCAGGAAAAAGTCAAGAACTGACTCTTCTAACTCTTTGCTCAGCTAGCCAAAGCTTTTGGTGTTGTCAGTCAACTGATTCCAGGCAAACGTTTCCTAGGTGAGCCCAGCTCACCAGCATCTTGAGACAGCTCCACAGTTGGCTGTCAGGCTGGACAGTGGCTCAAGGGCACAGTTGCGGGGTACATTGTCTCTCATCTGCTGTCCAGGAGTGCCCTGTGGGACTCACCAGGAGGTACATCTTGTGATGGATGTTGAAACAAGAAACCCAAACATTGCTGGAGGGACCTCTGCTTTCTAGTTCTGAAATTGTTTTTCATCTTTCCTCCATTAAAACAGTTCCTCCGAAGTTATTTTTTTCCATGGATAAGATGTGTTGTCTTCCCAATGCCTTGCCCAGAGGCAAACCCCAAAACAAGAATACTTATAGCTTATGGATTGCCTACCAAGGGCCAGAGGCCCCACTATAGCATCTCTTGTAATTTTCCTAAGAGCCCTGCAGTTTTTATCCCACTTGAGGGATAAGGGGAATGAGGCTCAGAGATGTCAAGTAACTTTCCCCAGCTCACACAGCCAGGGAGTGGCAGAATCAGACTTAACCCCAGATCTGCCTCCCTCCAAAACCACACTACCTCTGAAAAGAAACACAAAACTTGGAGAGCTCCACACCACACAACTCACACCGATCCTGAGTTCAGCTGTGACATCCGGATATTTGCAGAACTCTGGGTCAGTGATTGAAACGATCTGTTTTCAGAACAGAGGCCGCCCCAGATGCTAACCACCTCGCAGCCCCCTGTGGAACGGCTACCACCCAGGAGGCCCTCAGGAATGATGTCTAGTCACAGAATTCAACGTTGAATGCTATTTGTGTTAGTTGCCTGGATGTATCCCATTCAATAATTCAGCATCAGAATGATAACAAACCACATGAAAGAGATCAGCACGTGCTGTGGAAGGCTGCTTGACGGAGCACGGCAACACCACAGTATCAGGTTTTCCCCTAAAATTAGAGTCTCCGTACGGTACTCATAACGCTGTCTGGACTTCAGGCAAAGAAGTGGCCGGTTGGCAGCATCCGTTTACAGAATACGTTCCCACAGCGTACCTGGAAAATCACATTCACATCTAACACCGAGGATCTGGCCAGCCCATCCGTGGGAAGCAAAGCCAAGATGAGAGAAAGTATCTCTGATGGGGTGGAGGAGAACAGATGGGCACAGGGTCTGTACACACCCAAGTGAGTGAGGAAGGGCAGTCCTTCCAGAGGGCAGGTGAAAAGCAATACCTAGAACATTGATTGAGGCCCTTGTCTGTTCCAGGAGGATGGGGCTCAAGGGGTCCCGGACCCCTTTCTCTCGAATTCAGGCAAATCAATGCTTCCCAACCCCAGCTGGCAAGCAACGGCTCTGACCTCATTGCCTTGTTTGTAAGCCCTCCCACATCATCTGCTGGGGCGAGCATGCATAATCAGGCAAAAGAAAAGACCTTGGAACATGTGGTTCTGGAAAATATTTCTAGTTAATTCAGAGGTTCTCCAACTTCATCGTGCATCGGAGCCCCCTGGCAGGCTTGTGAAAATACATGTGGACCCCAGCCCCAGGGTCTTTGATTCAGCAGGTATTGGGTGGAGAATTTGCTGCTCTTAAGTTCCCAGGTGATGCTGATGATGCTGGCCCAAGGACCACACTTTGAGAACCACCAGTCTAATTATTTAAAGTAAGTGATCTAAGGGCATGAGAACATTGCTCTGAATAACAAGGATATTATTATCGAATGCCTCCCATGTGCCAGACACTTTACTGCCTCGGATATTTACAACCCCCTTGCCAAGTAGGAATTAGTATCTCTGCTTCACCTACTGGAATGCTGGGGCTCAGGAGTTGAGAGACCTGCCTAACATTGCACAGCTCATGATTGAAGGAGCCGAGATTTTAACTGAGGTCAGGATGACTAGGACCTTCCTTCTTTCCACCTCCTTTCCCATCTCATCTGGTGACCCTGGGACAGGTGAAGGATTCATGAAAACCCTGTGTTCTGACAATGCCAAGTGCCATGCCAGCCGACTGAAAACCCAGCTCACGGACAGGCCAGCCACCTTTGGGGGTATGATGTTCACAGGCACTTCAGGTCCCTAAGCAGCGACAGATGCCACAGACTCTGAGCTGGCCTGGCAGAGAATCAGGTGACAGGTGGACTCTTGAGTTACACCTATTCTCAAAGAGCAACAGTGCCTTCCATTTGAATGGCATTACAGCTGATGGTCCTCACCTCCCAGTGTGGGGAGGAAAGTTGAGTCTGTGATAGACAAGGCATGCTCTTTAGAGGCAGAAGTATTGTGTTGCCTGTGGGCCCTGCCAACTCGAAGAAGGAGAGGAAGGAAAAGCAACTACTACTCACTCAGTACCTACTGTGAGCCAGATTACTCTTCATACCAACCATCTGTTTTAGGAATCAGGAAGCTGTGATCAGAGAGGTTAAGTAACTTGCCCCAGGAGGCACAGTGAGTAAGAAACTGGGAGATGGGACTTGAACTCAGGTCTCCCAGAAGACTACATCTGTGCCCTCCCTCTGACAGGCCTAACAAAATCTCGAGTTCAGAGCAGATCCTTAAAGCCTTCCAGTCCAGCTCCCTGGTTAGGCTCATGAGACGGCCACGATGTGTCTGCCCAGTGACAACCAGCACAAACAGGAAGGTCCACCCCTCTCTGCCATGTCACCTGCTGAAATTCCCCTTCTGCCTTAACATTCCCTCTGAACAGGAAAGAACATTTTCAACACCCCGACACCTTCCCAATAAGGAGTTTGGCAAGGGCAGGGCTGCTCCCCAATCCACGTGATTTTGAGGTTGATTTTACCAAGACACAAAGAACCTCTCTTCCTTTCTCACCAGCTCCACTTGCTGGGGCAGGAGCAGCTGCCTTCAGCCCGGAGGGAGGGCTTTCCGAGACACCTGTGCCACAGGTAACCTGAGCTGGAACCTCAGTTCTACATAACTTGTACCTGGGGAGTTTGTGCCTCCCAGAGCCACAAAACACAGATTCGGGCAGAGCCACAGTGCAAACAGTCACGCCTGCTCTCCAGAGCCCAGCACGACTGCAGGATGACAACCTACCCCACCTGGGAAAGCAGGCACCAGCCCTGCACAGACACCACCTGGCCTCCAGGTCGGCCTCTGTGTTGCACCGTCTCAGCCACATCTTTTCACAGATAAACCTCTGAAGTTCCCCCCACCCCCACCCCCATGCCCAGCGTTTCAGCTTCATAAGGTCCATAATCGGAAAAGCACTTGAGGGTAAACTGGGTTCACACTGGGCTCAGCCCGATGGCCTCAAACGGTTCCTAGAGGAAAAATTCAGCCAGGCAGCAGAATCCTGAATCTTTTTCTGCTTTGGGATGCAGAGAGAGCCTCCTCTTACATTCCAAAGCAGTCCATCAGCCCAGGACACATGGCATTGTCACACTTCCCAGCAATGACCTTCTGATCTGAATTTCTGCCAGACTAAACATACCGGGCACCAGCGCACAATGGAGAAGCCGCCACCGTTCACTGAGGCTGCTATCTCCTACCATTTAGTGTTACCTCTTGCCTTGTTTGATGACAAGATGTTGTGTGTCTCAATGTAAATACAATCAGAGGCAGCATATGGCTCGCAAAACACCATTTACAACTATTAGAGTGCACCAGCTTTCTGCTCAGCTACGCTCCACGCTGCCACGGCGCAGAGTCGTGGGGGTCCGCCTTCTCCTTGTCTGCCGAGGCTCCCTCTGATGCTAATGAGAAAGAAGCATGTGGGTCCCGGGGAGACCAAGTCTCAGCATGCGGCGCTCAATGAAGTCAAGCAATTGTCCAAAGTGAAATATTGAATTGAAATGAACCTGCTATTTTCGCAAGAAGATGTTTTTGGGCTAAGGCAGTTTCAAAATGCAATCCAACCAAAACATCTGTGAAACCAGAGAAACGGGGATCCTTGAGAACAGTCGCATTACAGCACAATTTAAATACATTCTGAATGTGTTTTTAGACATACATAATTTCACCGGGCTCAAAGCTCAACTTATGGAGGGGATCGATGAATCGTGGGCATCGTTACAGTCATGGGTTTTCCTTGTGAGAGCCTTCCAACTTTTTCAAAATGTGAGATTTTGCCAGGGTGATCTGGGCCAGCCCACATCTTGCCACACTGGTTGCAGAAATCTTACTGGTGACCCTTCTGTTACATGGACACCATGAAAATGCTGCATGGGCCTTATCGACTCACGCATTCACTTTTTGAAAATTTTTGTTTGTATGCTCATTCTATATGGGAATGCTGATCACATTCTGGGTCTCATTTTCAGACCCTCAGGGACTAGAAACTCAAACCTCTTCTCCATATCTTTTGCCCTGTGTCTTTGGGGAAGGGGAAAAATACTACTGGGGCAGCCACAGTCAGCCAGGAGAGAATCAGGGGTCCAGATGAAGTTAGTAGGTGGAGGGAAACTGATGCAGCACAGGGCCTGGGGGAAGACACAGCAAATAAGTGAGGTCAGGAACATGGTGAAAGCAAAGACAAGGTCAGACACGGCTCAGACCCAATCAGGACAGAGCCCACAGAGTGCAATCCAGCCTGGGACAGTGCCTGGACAGAGAGGCACTTCCCAGAGAGATGACTGCAGCTGTTTCAGGCCTGCACCTGCTATAACCTTATGTCAACTACAAAAGGATACTCTTAGTCTGGGCCAACTGACCACACAACCTTTACTCCAACTCTGCACCACTTCAGCAACCAACTGGAACAGAAGTGACCCATGGAGCCACCCATGCCTCTTAAAAGCACCCTTCTGTCTAAGAAGGATGCCTCATCCAGAACCCCTGGAGCAAGGATAAGTCGCTACCAGGAGGTAAAAAGAGACAGCCTCGCGTGGCAATTCTTCAGCAGAGTCTTGCTCTGTATGAGTAGTCAGCACTATCAGGAGACACAGGCAAAAGGGACTCCTCCCCTGAGATGGTTTAGACAGCGCCACAGTCACAAATGCAAACAAACAAACAAAAATGTAATTTCTTTTTTTTTTTTTTTTTCTTTTTTTGAGATGGAGTCTCCCTCTTTCGCCCAGGCTGGACTGCAGTGGCGCTTTCTCGGCTCACTGCAAGCTCCGCCTCCTGGGTTCACACCATTCTCCTGCCTCAGCCTCCTGAGTAGCTGGGATCACAGGCGCCCGCCACCACGCCCGGCTAAAAAAAAATGTCATTTCATTAACGCTTACGGAGGTCACTCAGTCGCTTGGGATCCAATGCTCATAATCCCAAACATCCACTCTTGTAACTAACCAGGAAAACCCTTCTCCATGGCTTCCCTATATTTTTTGCCCTATGACTTTGTGGGGAGGGATAAGGAAAGCTGCTGCCTCCAGGTGCCATTGAGGTCTGTGGACTGCGCTATGGCTGCTGATGTCGGAGAGGACAGTGTTTTGGAGTGGGAGATGATTAGAGTTGCTGACTAATATGCGTGAGAGAAAAGACAAATTCGTATGTCCTTTTCCCTCAGATGCCATGAATGAACAGATTCTTGCATAACGAATAATCGTTTCCCAGTGGAGCGGTTCACCCATTTCCCCTTCCTCTCTTCCTGCTCTGATTCCTGTTCCTGGAGATACTGAAGAAGTAACATGGTATTTGCAACAGTGGTACAAGGTAGCAGAGGAATATCGTGCAACGTTTAACAATTCCTGTTATTCTTAAGCCAGTATCTATGTCGATCTACATGCACCCACGCGTGATGTAAAACAGAGCTTCTTTAGGTTGGCAACTGGATGGAAATTGAACTCTAGAAATGTGAAGTATGGCTTACAAAAGTATTTAATAAGATTTTGCTTCATTTACAGAAAATCAAATTTAAAAGTCAGTTTTATTTGAAGAATTTTTATTTACCATTTTGACACTTATTAATTATAATTTGTAATTTTGCCTTTGACTTTTCATGTTAATGTTACAAGAAAAAAAAAACTTCTTTGAAAATAGATATGAGAAAATGCCTCTTTGATGTTTTCACATGTATTTTCTCATTTTTGATGAAAATATATTCAAATTTTGCATACTTTAAATACATTTACATTTTTAAAATCCTTTAGCTCATTGCTATCAATAGAACAAAATTATGTAAAAATGTTCATTGTAATGACAGAATCTATGATCACGATGAAATTCAGGCAAAAAAATTAAGGAAGTAAATATATGATCATTATAAATTATGAGTCTTTATTTTGTTAGTCATTCAGACAAAACAAAAGAATATTTAAACCTGTATGGCAATAATTGATTCAGTCTTTTTTTATATCTGCTAACTTTGGATCATGTAAAAACTATAGCTTTACCTATTTTTCAATTTTGTCTTTATGCATATTTTTTTAAGTATGAGAACAAACTATTTTTTCTAACTCTTTGTAAGCTTGATTGATATTTCTGTATATTTGGGCAAACGAGGGACTTTCTTTGCACTCCTGCCCTGGGCTCTGCATATGTTAGAGGCAGGCCCTTCAGTATGAAGAGGATGAGGCCACACACATATAAACATGGAGGGCAGGCAGTATCCATTTTCCTTTAAATAACCACCTTTAGATGACTTCAAAACACCTTCAGCTTTTGTTTACAGAAATTTTGTTTGTCCTTTGTAGGAACTTTTCTCTCAAGTCTTGTGTACCCAGCACATAGCTCGGTGCCTGACACAGGAGCCATTCAATCAGCATTTGTTGACCTTCTGCACCTGACAAGCCACCCCGGGTGCTGTAGCTTCCACTCTTCCATTCATTACACATGAGAAGAGAATATGAAACCTCAACAGATTGTGACTGAAGTCTAGATGGTTTCATCAACAGCTGTACATCCCCCAAAAGGAGTTACTGAATTGGATTTCACTCATAGGTCACAATTCGACACAACTGTAAACTGTCGCCATCACCCTCAAACACAGGGGTGCCATCACTCCAGAAACAGGGGCCTGAAAAATATTATTATTCTATCCCTTAGATGGCATGCATCACAGGGCACCAAAGTCCCCCCTTCCTTTGTTTCTGGAAGAAAAAGGACCGCCATGGGAACTGAGGTGCTCTATCTGTGAGTGCTTCACAGCAAGAGAAAGTGAAGAGGTGTGTGGGGTAGCAGAAGGCAATATGACAACCCAGGCTGGGGAACAACAGCTGAGCTTCACATCACAAGGGGATGCATTTTCAGCCAGCCACGCACACCCCCCAGGATGCCAGGTTGCAAAACATTCAAATTCATCTGGAAGCAATAGCACCACCAAAGATCATTTTCACCAAGTAATGAAACAGGTCAGACCACCTTTTTCTTATCTACACATAACAGATTCATTTCTCCCAAACAGTAGGTATAGTATTGTCTTTGCCCCTGGGGGTAGTTCTTCTCAACCTTTTACACAAAATGGCACAGGTATAAAATAATATTTCTGTGGCACGCAGGGGTAAACGGGAGGCTGCTGTTCAGAGCAGGTGATTGGCCCAGGACTCCTGGCTGCTGCTGGCCCCAAGGATGTGGGAGTCACAGAATTTTGGCACAGCTGAAATGCATTTGGCACAGGCCTCAGTCCATCCGTTGGGAAGCCTTGCTACAAGACGATGCCTTTCCTAATACAGTTCCAGAAAGCAGATGGAAGAGGTCCTTTATAATCCTAGATGCACCACTCACCAAGGGAAGGGGATGAAGAAAGACCTGCCGTACATTGTGTGAAGTGGCTCTGCCTTCAATTTCATGGCCAAAGCACAGCTCTGCCCACTTGAAGAAATAGGATCTACCTTAGGAAGATGAGAGAGGTCCTCGGAGGCTTTACTCCTGATTTCCTCTTCTCGTACCCACTTTCCCACCAGGGAAGAGCTCCCTGCCCTACTTCGGGATCTTGACTTCCCTGATGGGCTCCTCAGATTCTCCCCTCACCCAAACAGAGAGGGCTCCCCAGCAGTGATGTTCCCTGCTCCTTTGGCAGAGCTTCCAGCCGCCTAAGATGCTGCCTCAACAGCATTTACATGTTTAGCCTTTCATCTCTAAGGATTTTTTCGGGGCATGGGGGTGCATGCCTGTAGTCCCAGCTATTCTGGAGGCTGAAGCAGGAAGATCGCTTGAGCCCGGGAGTTCTGGGCTGCGGTGTGCTGTGCTGATCAGGTGTCCGCACTAGGTTCAGCATCACTAAGGTGACCTCCTGGGAGCCAGGGACCACTAGCTTGTCTAAGGTGGGTGAACAGACCCCGCCCAGGTCAGAAACGGAGCAGGTCAAAACTCCCATGTCCATCAATAAGGGGATCGTGCCTGTGAATAGCCACTGTACTCCAGGCTGGGCAACATAGCGAGGCCCCATGTCTAAAAAGCGGAATAAAATATTTTTCTAGGAATCACAGTATCAGCAAGTAGGAAGCTCTTTGCTGCTGTTGGAAATGGGATTGAGTATGACATTGGTAGGATTAATCAGGTGGGTGCTCCTGAAATCACTCAAAGCCTTCTAGAGTGACCCCAAAGGTGACCGATTTGCAAATATTGATTAAATTGTTCCTCCAAGCAAACCTGGTGAGGATAAAATTAAAAGAATGCCTGAAAAGCATTTTTTAAATTTTGATTAACAGTCCGTGACACACAGCGTATCAGACACCCAGAGCAGAGCATTTAACAACCGCTGCGTGCCACAAAACTATTTATGTAAAGATCACATAATAATCAGTAATGGCCGTTACTTTCTTGATGTTTTCTTTATCTTTAAAATCAACAATTAAAAATTTGGAAAGAAAAATAAATGCCAGTGTTGAAAATACTATTCAGACACAGAAAAATATTTTACGTATGAACTAAAATTTGTACTCACCAAACAAAAATATTACACCTTGCAATTCACACTCTGCTTCACTGTGTTAAATTTTTAACATAAACAAAATCTTCAAGCAGTGATATAGACTGACAGAATTGAAGTAGTTTAAGTTTATGTTTTTGTCTTCACAATTACAAGCTATCATTCTTCCTTCTGAATCCACAGAAATTTTCATCTGTCTTTTGAAAAATATTCTGTTCAGGTACAAAGCATATGTGTGTATGTATGTCTACACGCATATACATGCACACACGTCACTTTTTAAAATATTGTTAAATGTTCGGCAGGTTTCTTACTTCATTTAACACTATATATTGGAGACTGTACCATAGGTACTCTATTATACTATATATCAGTTTGTATAAATCTACCTTATTTTTGTTGGCAATTGAATCATATTCTATTAAATTGATATACCATTTTGTAAAGGAATGTGTTGTACCCAGGGATTGAAGACATAAACTACACCCACAGTCAGAATTAATGCTTCCAGTTCATTATAAATTCACTTCCAAAATGAAACATAGTTCTGGATACATGTGTTGGAGAAATCAACCCGCATACCTGAATGTTCTCCAAATTACTTTCTGTTACTTTCCGCAGAGAATACAATTCCTTATTAAAGAAGACATTTAGAAACTGCTAAGACACCTCCCTATTTTATTACAACTCAACAGTAACTGTATCAATTGTTCAGAACTTAGAGCATAATTTTTTGCACAAGATGACTTTTATCACAGATATTGTCTAACACTGCTTGTGTTTGGTGATAATAAAAAGTAGACTCAATATTTGGTTACTTTTATGCTTGTTTTAAAATTATCTGCAGAAAATGCATCCTGTTATTGCCTGTTCCAGGGAAGACCACTCCCCCGGCTCTGACTTAGTGCATCCCTGCTAAACATTATATCACTGGAATGCATTCTCCTTGTCTAAAATACAAGCTCTAACTCTGCCTTCAATCAGCTCCCTGTTTTGGAATGAGGTAACCAAATAGTGGAGAGCTTTGTTCTGTAACAAATCCTAATCTTTTTCTCTACTCTAGCACCAGCCAGTTGGCATAAAGGTTATAGACGATGGAAGGCAAAAGAGAAAATCATGTCAATAACTTTCTTTTTTTTTTTTTTTAAACGGAGTCTTGGTCTGTTGCCCAGGCTGGAGTGCAGTGGCACGACCTCAGCTCACTGCAACCTCTGCCTCCCGGATTCAAGGGATTCTCCTGCCTCAGCATCTCGAGTAGCTGGGACTACAGGTTCGTGCCACCACGCTCAGCTAAATTTTTTTTGTATTTTTAGTAGAGACGGTGTTTCACCGTGTTAGCCAAGATGGTCTCAATCCCCTGACCTCGTGATCCACCCCCCTCAGCCTCCCAAAGTGCTAGGATTACAGGTGTGAGCCACCTTGCCCAGCCAATAACTTCCAAACTCTTACCCCAGTGTCCAGCACCGGGACGGTGGCTGCATGCCCCTTACCAGGCCAAGAGCTTTGTGTTAATAATTTCATTTAATCCTGTGAACCCTGGGAAGGAGATGGAAAAGTATTAGCATGCCCAATTTTCAGGTGAGAAAATGAAGGCCCAGAGAGATGAAGTGAATTACCCACAGCCTCACAGCTAGCGAGGGATGGAATCCTGATTTATACCCAGCCCACTTAGCTCTGAACCTCCAGCCCAGACCACTCAGGGAAGTAGGTGAAGTGTTAAATCCCTAATAGTCTAGAATGAATACAGTGATAAGTTTCTTAGATGTTCTCCCTTACTTGAAAGATAAGAGCAGGAAAATGGTACTAAGACCCTGGCAGAAAAGGTGGTTTTTGTTTCTCTCTTCATACCGCCCAGCATGAAGAATGAATGCAGAAAGAGGAAGAGGACCATGACAAGGGCCACTTTACTGCAGTCACTCAGGCACTCAGGGGCGAGCATTTCACTTGCATCCTTGTCACACACATTGTCTAGCACCTGGTGTGCACCAAGTACCACTCCAGGTGCCACAGCTGAAACCTTCTCCTCCTATTCTATATCCTCCTATTCTGCATGGAGCCAGTCAAGGAAAATGTCACTATAAGGAAATATTGTCACTCTAAGGAAACATGTCGCCCAGCCTGTGTCTTAAAGAACTAGCATTCTGTGTGGAAAAACATCTGGTTGATTCTGCAAGCTGGGAAGACAAGAAGGAACTTCATCCAACCACATGCTTCCTCCCTGAGAATTCATTTTCCAGCAAGGATACACTTGGCCTTGGGGTTGGCCAGCCTGGTGGCCTGGGTGTGGGTCCTGACCTAACCGTTATATTTCTTCAGCTGTTTTCTCCCAGAATCTCAGCCATCTCCAGAAAGGCTGGCCGCTTCCTAAGTACAGAACCATACATTTCCAAAGTCCTCTGGTGGGATCAGGCACTCAGATTCCCAGACCAGCTCTGTGACCACTGTTTCCATTGCTCCCTGGACACCCATATATTCCAGCGTTTGAAACTTTGAGCTTTGGAACATCAGACCTGTTTCTCATCCTAAAGAAAAAGTTACATAGGAAAAATGAAACCATTGCCCTGATAAATGCAGGAAAAAAACAAAAACAAACAAAAAAACACCTTGAGTCTGAGAAGGTAGGAAGAAACAAAGCTAAGATTCAAACCGAGGTCTTCTAGCTCCACAACTCCTGTTTTTTCTACCTGTTTCTTTTCCTGCATAGCATCTTCTTGATCAATTTCTCAACTACTGATAAACCCATGGCACAGGCTTCAACGGCACTGTCCCAGCTGATGTGATAATCTGTTGGTCTGGTGTTTCATGGCCTTCTTTAAAAAAAAAAAAAAGAGAGGGAGAGCTGGTCTTGACGGAGACCTCGGTAGATGCCAGACTCTGTGCTGGGTGCTTTCTACACCTTGTCTCCTTTAAGTTTCATGAGAGCCTCATGAGGTCAGGACTATTATTTGGTTCTATTTGGGGGGTCGCTAGAATTCAGAAATTGCCTTTGCTTTTCTCTGGGTGCCAAATCACTGAACTGCTGAACAGGACTCTGGTAATGCTAGTATCTGGAGCTAATGAATAACTTTATCACAGAATGCCTGAGCAGCTGGAATAAGTGCTGGGAGGAGACACAGGTCCCAGCCCAGGAAAAACTCTTGTGGTTGGCAAATAATGCAGGATCTTTACGGTGGAAGATTTAATTTCCCTGTATGCGTTTTTCTTACTTAAAAAAAAAAAACAACTTTCAACACTTAATGCCCCATCACAACAGCACAGTATGCATGTTGTGCTAACATCTGGAAATACTTAGTGGTATTACAAACAAATAGTTAAGGAGTTCACCCAGATAATCACATACAAATTGGACTCTAACCCAGATTCATAGTAGTGCATATCAAGAGTGAACGAGCATTAAGTTCCTGACTGCATTCTTCTCCTCTAGAGCTGAAACAGACATCATTAGCTCAGGTTCCTGAGCCTGAAACAGGCTTGGAGGTCCTGGGTGTTTCCTGCTGGCAGACTCAATGGAACCCAGCAGAAATGAGGTCACAGGAGCCCAGGCTAGGCAGGGCCCTGGATGAGACAAGGTATGACCCAGACAGACTGGAGGAACCTCGGTCTAGGGTATGAGAGCAAATGTGGGTCTACGGGCAGGGGATAGACAGGAAGCAAGGGGTCAGGACCGATGGACAGCACCAAGCACTAGGGCTCAGGGCCAGTCCATCAGCAAGAGCTCAGTGGCTGGGTCATCAGAAGCACAGCAAGCCACAGTCAGGACACAGGCCAGGAACACGATGCTAAGGTTAAGGCTCTTCCTGGCAGGTGCTTATGAAGTGGGGCTGTTAAACCCACCGTATGCAGACCCAAGTGGGGCTGGATGTGTATACACAGTCCCCTGCCACTCACCACTGCCTGCTGGGGCTTCTCCACTGTGGCTGTTACGTGTCTCCTCCCAGCACCCTCCGAGGCCGCCTTCTCCTGTATTTCCAAAGCCAGTCTGTGTGTGCAGGCCCCTTGCCTCCAGAGGCTCCAGCTTCATCTCAAGAATCATTCGCTCTCTGTTCCAGTTCACCCCAATGCACCTCGCCTGCCATTTCTATTGTGAACAGAGCTCTCAGAGCCTTTCAGGGATTCCTGTGACCATCACTGAAATGATGGCCAAAGAACACAAAGGCAAACGAAGTATGAAGCCCCCTCCTCTTCCAGCCCTCTCGGCCCCCCACCCCACCCTAACTTGACAGTTGCTCTCTGTTTGCAGAAAGAATGCTAGGAGGATATACTGGGCTACTGGATATATACCCATTCTGTCCCTTAACTACAAAACTAACCTCCTTTTCTTCCACAAACCTCCTTATAAGTTTATTCCAGACTCAGCAATTAACTAGATTGATTGTCCACTCAAAGCTAGAAACCCAAGGGCTACCCCAAACTCCTCCTCCCTCGCTTCTCCCCATATCCAAACAAATACCAAGTCCAATGATTTTTTTAATTCTAAAAACTTCTCACAGTTCTGCCCTCCTGTCTACCTGGGCTCCCCCATGTCTCACCTGCCTATGACGGCAGCCTCTAATTTGGACTTCTGGCCTCTAAGTGCTTCCAGGACAATCTTTCTAAAATATGAATTTTATGTTGGGCTTCCCCTCCTTGGAAGCCTTCACTGATCTCCTATGGGAGATGGATGGCATTTGCTCCTCATCAGAAATCCAAGACCCTGGGAGATATCAGTCCTTTATCTCCTCCAGCCTCCTCTTTCTCCCTAGTTCAGATCAGAGGGATTTAACCAGGACTGTGAATAGGCTGCAAAGTCCATCAACATCTACCAAGATCATGTGCACAATGCCGGGCATAGGTGTGCCAGAAATGGAGAGACTCCCAGTAGCTTTCAAATGGCTCTCAAGAGTCCATGGCCCAAACACAAGGTGAGAATCCTTCGTGTGGCATTCCTTCACGTGCTAGGCCCTGATATCAGAAGTTTTCAAACATTTCACCATGAGTCACAGTGAGAACAGATTATCCTGGTTTTGTTTTTGTTTTCGTTTTTTGGAGACAAGGTCTCACTCTGCCACCCAAGCTGGAGTACAGTGGTGCAATCATAGTTCACTGCAGCCTCAAACCCCTGGGCTCAGGTGGTCCTTTCACCTCAGCCTCCTGAATAGCTAGGACTGCAGGCAGGCATCACCATGCCCAGCTAATTTTTTAATTTTTTGTAGAGATGGGGTCTTGCTATGTAGCCTAAGCTGGTCTTGAACTCCCGGCCTCAAGAAATCCTCCTGCCTCAGCCTCCCAAAATGTTGGGATTACAGGTGTGAGCCACCACACTTGGCCAGAAACAGATTATCTTTACACGTAAGACAGAACCAAATTTTCACAAAAGAGTTCTTATTCTTACTACATTGGATATACTCTGACCTCTACTATTCTAGCTATCTTTTTAATGCTGACTGTGACCCATTAAACTGATTCTACAACCCACCCACCAATGGATTCCAACCTGCAGTCTGCAATGGAGGTCTTGATGTTGTATTGTCTTTATGATTCTCGGTTATTTTGTGTGCTCTTGATTATTTTTGGCCTCACAACCGGATTATAAATTGCAACTGGATTGTAAGTTCCTTAAGGGCAGGGACCATGATTTATACATTTTCGATATTGCTTGTAGCACATAGTAGCCACATTAGAAATATTTTGATTCACTGAATCAAGAAAACATCTGGAAGAAAATGTGGGAAAGTCCTGAAACAAAGGCTTCTTGGGATAGAACTTGCCAGCTATTTCATGCATGGAGATGTAAAAATAATTATTTGATGAATGAGAATTCACTGGTTTGCACCTGTGGATGCAACGGGGTGGAGTCTGTGTGGTGGTGATTCAGTGCAACCACAGCTTACATGAAGCTATTTCCTAGGATGGGAGATACACAGGCTGGTGTAGTAGGAAATACATTGGCCTATGAATAGCTCAGCAAAAGCAAAGGATGTACTGTTTCATGTATTTTTTAGCTACAGGAGAAAAAAATTATTATTGAAATAAAGATGCTGCTTTAAGAGCTAGAACCAGAAATGCCATTTGACCCAGTAATCCCATTGCCGGGTATACACCCAGGGGAATAGAAATAATTCTGTTACAAAGATGCATGCACATGTATGTTCACTGCAGCATTATTCACAGTAGCAAGGACACAGAATCAACCCAAATGCCCATCGATAATAGACTGGGTAAAGAAAATGTGGTACATATACACCATGGAATATTATGCAGCCATAAAAAAAGAATGAGTTCATGTCCTTTGCAGGGACATGAATGAAGCTGGAAGCCATTATCCTCAGCAAACTTACCCAGGGACAGAAAAACCAAACACCACATGTTCTCACTTATAGGTGAGAGCTGAACAATGGGATCACATGGACATGGGGAAGGAAACAGCACAGACTGGGGCCTGTTTGGGGGTAGGGTGGGGTAGAGGGAAAGTATTAGAAAGGATGGCTAATGCATGCTGAGCTTAATGCCTAGGTGAGGAGTTGATGGGTACAACAAACCACCATGGCACATGTTTACCTATATAACAAACATGCACTTACTGCACATGTATCTTGGAACTTAAAATTGAAAAAAAGAAAAAAACAAAGATGCTCCTTTGTAGATGACACCACAAGGTAAGGAAGTAACTTTTTTTATTATTAAATCTATCAATCAGTCTATAAGAATTTGTTGTTCTCTGCTGTTGGTGCTATACCAGGCACAGGATTTGGGGACTGTGTGTCTCCTCCTCTCCAGAGCATAAGAAACCAGTAGACATGAAAAAAGTAACAGATCCAAATGACGAAGGGTTAAACTGGTGGTGTGAACGCAAAGGGAAACGTTCAGGAAAGGAGACCTCACACTCTAAGGTGAATTCTTTATTCTAACCCAAAGCTAAAGTGCTAATATTGTCTTGGCATAAACAATACCACAGGAAACCAGGGGCTGGGTCAGCTAGAGGGCCTTTGTCAAGCACTGTGGTTGCTTCTAAGGGTAGAGAGGCTGCCCCGGGCTGGCTTGTGTGTGGAGGGCGGAGGCGATACTGTTTGGGATGTCACTCTGCTCTCCACCCATCACAGCTCTCAAAGCCCCCACCTTTGACGGGGAGCATCTTCCCTTTCCTGCACAAATGCCCACTGACAGTGTTAATGGACTAGGCTGCTCCTCCTCTTGACTGTCCCACCCCAACCCCCCAATCCCATCACACACAGACCAGAAGGCAAGTTCTATCCACCACCTCATTCTCCTCATCTCCGAAGTGAGAAAACAATTTCTGCGTTTTGTGGTTGTTGTCAGAGGGTGAATTGAGACCTGTGTATTCAGGACCTAGAGCATAGTATGCACGAAATTAATGGTGGTTGCTAATGATTTTATTTTATTCCCTTCATTGATGGACTTATATCACATTCCTGTGTTTGCCTCTCTAACCTGCCAAAGAGCATAAGGGCTCAGAGGGAAGGAGGTACAGCTAAAAAAATAAAATAAAATAAAATAAGCCCTTCTATGGTTTGAGTGTTTGTCCCCTGCAAAACTCATATTGGAATGTAAGCCCAGTGTGGCAGTCTTGAGAGGTGGGGCCTTTAAGTGGTGATTGGGTCATGAAGGCTCTGCCTTCATGAATGAATTGATCTATTCATGGATTAATGGATTAGTGGGTTATTGGGTTATCATGGGAGTAGAACTGGCAGCTTTTTAAGAAGAGGAAGAGAGACCTGAGCTAGCACATTCAGCCCCTTACCATGTGACACCCTGCACACATCATCCTCTGCAGAGAGTCCCCAACAGCAAGAAGGCCCTCACCAGATGCGGCCCCTCGACCTGGGAATTCCCAGCCTCCATAACTATAAGAAACAAATTCCCTTTTTTAAAAAAAGGAATGTATTACCCAGTTTCAGGTATTCTGATATAAGCAACAGAAAATGGACTAAGACAAGCCCCAACCCTGCCAATGCCCAGCACAATGCCCAACACACTTGTGTATGCCAGCTCCCAGGCAACAGTGGCAATGGCAGGAATAAAAATAGCCCAGGCCCCCAGGATTTGAGTAAACAGCAGCATTTCATTTTTCAAGTGGAATTTGACTGAGGCGACAGCACATTGCACCTCCTTTACCAAACAGCGTTAGCTTCTCCCACACCTCACCTCACCCAACCCCTCACTGACCACTTGGAATTTAGGGTGATTCACTGGGCCCCAAAGCCATCACCCCCCCACACAGAGGGCAGCAAAGGGACAAGCGACAGGGAGGATCCTTTGTTCATATCCCCCTGGATGTGCTCTTCAGAGGCAAACTCACTCTCTACATACTCGAGTCCAAAAGCATGAGAACAGGAGGAAATGTCTGGCTGGGCATTTCTTAATCAAACAAAATAAACTCGGCTACAAGTAGCTTCGAATCTGCCCTCTGGGAGCAGTTCTCTGCCTTTGACACACTCCCTGGAGACCCATGCTTTTGAAAGGAGATTTAAGATTCCCACCGTAGAGTAAATGCACTCTTCAATTGCAATGCAGCAAAAATGGCCACATATCGGCCATGATAAACCCCTGGCCCTGCCACATAAACACAGGCTTCTCTCTCTTCTCACCATGGCCTTTGAATCATAATAAACTTCCCTTGGGTTTTGGGTAGTTGTGTTTTTGTTGCATTTTGTTTTGTTTCCAATGTATTTAAGTGCCAACCACTCCCTCCTCGTTCATATTTGCATTATGGACAAGCTCGTGCCTTTCAGTACAAATAACCCAGTGGCAACACGCGGCTACCAACTTGCCCCATTTCTAGGAAAAGCTGAAGTTGATCATCCTCACCTCCTTGGCATGAGAACACAGGGCCGGGGGCCTCCAATCTGCTGCCCATTCTGGATATGAAAGAGGGAGTGAGAAGGAAGACACAGGGCCTTCTCCGAAACACAGCGGGGCACTGCCTGCAGGTGGCCCACCAAAGCCATTCTGTTCTTCCTCCTGGCAGCAGCATTTCTACCTGGGCATATGGCCTCCCAGAATAAATGCCACCTTCTCAGCCTCGTTTGCTGCCAGATGTGGCCGTGTAGTAAGGGCTAGGGAGCGGCAAGTAAGCTGAAGTGTCCTGTGGCTGCACTTGGCATTTCTTCTTTGTCCCCTCTTCCTTCCTGCTGCCTGAAATGTGGGTGTCACCATCTCCAACCACGAGGATGGGGAATGGCTTTGTAGACAGGTACTTTAACAAGGACAGAGCTGTGGATCTGGGGAATCTGGGCCCCTGAGGACTTAGTGGATCACTTCCCTCCGGACTTGGTTTATGTGAGAGAAATAAACTCCCATCTTGTTTAAGCCATACTTACATTGGCCCTTTTGTACCTTGGAATTGAGGACACCCCCCACCTCCCCCACTTTGCCTTCTTTAGGGGTTTCCAGGCCAGACTGTCCCCGAGTAATGATCAGCCTATGGAATTGAGGGCCCCCCCACCACCCTCACCTTGCCTCCTTACAACAATTCTGTCCCAAAACAAAGTCGCCACTGAAGATGGTTAGATTTGGGCAGGTCTAATCCACTAGATCCCGCCTACAAAGCCATTCCTCATCATGGGAACCAAAAAGCACCAGTCATCGCCCAAGCAGCCTTAAGATGGTGTTCAGAAAAGCAGAGCCAGCAGTCCATCCTTTCATTTCTCAATTATTTTATGAGTGAGGACTCTGCACCAGGCACTGGACTAGATCCTGGAGATACAGCTATAAACAGGACAGACTGGGCCCTGACCTCCCGGGGAAGGCTTACAATCCCACAGAGAACCAGCAGCTGCAATAAGATGAAGGTTGCATGATCAGAGCAGCATGAGGTACCGTGGGTACATGGCCTGGGGCTCTGCCTGGCCAGGGAGCGTGTCTTTTGATGTGTGAGCTGAGACTTGAAGGGAACTTACAAGGATGTCCACTTATCCTGCATTTATCAGACTCATTCTCACCAGAGCACAAATGACTAGGGCCGGCTGAGGGAGAAATGTGTACAAGAGCTGGGAGGCAGAAGTGGAGGGGCTCACGGGAGGGGCTCGCTAAGGCTTATGCACTGCCACTCTCCTCTGGGTCACAATGCCATCAACAACAGATGGCCTGGCATCACCTCTGGCTTCCATGCATCCTCGTCTTCAGCTTCAGGTGCACCTGCACCTGGTTCAGTCCAAGTGCTGGATCGGGTGCGGGTGCAGCTCCGTGGTGGAGGGCACCAATGTGGTGGGGACAGAGATGGTCACTGTGTCCCCGCAGGCTCCACTTTCCCTCTTCTCTCCCCCCCACAACTCGCCCTGCTGACCTACAGTAGAGACCTCAGGCCAAACACCTGGATCAAAGGCAACAGCCCTCCACAGGTGTCTTCACCTGCTCCCCTAGGTGGTCCCAAGCGAACACTTGCCTCTGATCGCCACACAGTGTCCTCCCAGATTTGACTTCCCAGCTCCTCCCACGATGGGGCAAGCCTGCATCCCTTTAATCAATCTCTCATTCCTTTAGCTTCATAACTTTTCTGCTTTTCTCTGTCAGAGTCTAACTGATCCAAATATCAATGCCGTGACATTTCAAGAAAGCCTATAGAGTTGTTCCAGATTACAGGACATGTAAATATAGTGAATAACATTGGGACATTTGGTGAAATGTGAATCTGGACTTTATGTTAGACAACAATATTGGGTGTGGTAAACATATTGTGGTTATGTAAGAGAAAGTCCTTGTTCCTAGGAGGTGCTAAAGTATTTAAGGGTGAAGAGCCATAATGTCTACATGTTAATCTCAAACTATTCAGCAAAAAACAGGAATAATACCTATACCTAGAGGGAGAGAAAGCAAAATGCTCACTTATAAATTTACAGGAAAGATACACTATGCTGGCAGCTTTTCCAAGGTGTGAATCTTTTTCCAAAAAAAAGCAAAGAATACAATGGAAAGATTAAAAAGTATAAGGAGAATGGGAGGTGGACAGAGGCAGGCTGGGAGGAGGTGCTGAAGAGAAGAGCTTGGAACTCCTGAGTCACCGAGGCTGATCACTCTTGGGGGACAGTCTAGCCTGGACACTCCTAAAGGCTGGGGGAAAGAGCCACACGGTGTCCTCTGGCTCTGGGCCTCAGCCTCCCCACATGTCAACAGCCACCTTCCTAACTTTGTTTGCCCTGCTATTTATAGAGCGATCACTTTTCTACATAAAGCCCCGAAATAGAAGTGTTGAAAGAGCAGCTGGTGCCTCACGGGAACCTAATAAAACGTCTGTTTCCAAACAGGCCTGCTTCTCTCTGTCATAAATATTCTGTAGTTCTTGCACTCTCATTCTGTAATAGCAGGCGCATTTGCATAAAAACAAGATTCAGTTTATTAAGAATGTATCCCTTCCCTGCTGTTTACTGCCTGCCAGAAATTCCCAGGGTCACACATGACGTGACCCGGGGTAGGGTCGCACCTGACTTTAGCCCACAGGTGAGGGGTACCCCACAAAAAGAGAGTGGCTGGGCGGGGTGAGGTGGCTCACACTTATAATCCCAGCAGCTTGGGAGGCTGAGGTGGATGAATCACCTGAGGTCAGGAGTTCGAGACCAGCCTGGTCAACATGGTGAAATCCCATCTCTACTGAAGATACAAAAATGAGCTGGGCATAGTGGTGGTGAGCGCCTGTAATCCCAGCTACTCAGGAGGCTGAGGCAGGAGAATCACTTGAACCTGGGAAGTGGAGGTTGCAGTGAGCTAAGACGTGCCACTGCACCCCAGCCTGGGCAACGCAGCAAGACTCTGTCTCTAAAAAAAGGCAGAGTGAAGGCATAAAAAAGGGTGTGGACATCCTTGGGCTTCTATTCCTCTATTACAGCAAAAAAAAAAAAGAAAAAGAAAAAAAAAACATAAAATTTGACACACATACACACACGCCAAGCGAATTAGCTGGCCAGGTCCCTAAGGGAATGTTTGGTGGGGCCCTGGGAGGGCAGCCATCACCGGATGGAGAGGCAGACGGCTGAGATGGCCTTTAGGGTCCTCTTGTCCCCCTGAGACTTCCTGTCTTTTTTTGGCTTTCAGATTTGTCGTTGGATGATATATTAGTCTTCTAAGACTGTGCTATGGTTTGAATGTACATAACCTCCAAAACTCATGTTGAAACTGAATCCCCAATATGACAGTATTAAGAGGTGGGGCCTTTAAGAGGTGATTGGGTCATGAGAGCCCTGCCCTCATAAATGGATTAATCCATTTGTGGATTAATGGATTCATGGGTTATCATGGAAGGGGAACCAGTGGCTTTATGAGAAGCGGAAGAGAGACCTGAGCTAGCCCGCTCAGCCCCCTCACCGTATGAAGCCCTGCTCTGCTGTGGGACGCTGCGGAGAAGGCTCTCACCAGATGTGTCCCTTTGACCGTGGACTTCCCAGCCTTCTGAACCGTAAAAATGAATCCTTTATTTTACAAATTACCCAGTCTCAGGTAATTCGACATAAGCAACAGAAAACGGACTAAGACAGGCTGCTATCACAAATCTATCCCAAGCGGGTGGCTTAAACAACGGGAATTTCTTTCTCGCAGTCTGGAAGCTGGGGGACCCAAGATCAAGGTGCCGGCTGATTGGGCCCCTGGTGAGGGCTCCTCCTGGCCTGCAGCCAATCACCTTCTCCTGGTGTCCTCACCTGGTGGAGAGAGAGAGGAGCGTCGAAGGGCACCAACTCTATCGGATCAGGGCTCACCCTAATGACCTCACTTAACCTCAGCCACCTCCATAAAGCTCCGATCTCCAAACACAGTCACATGGAGGGCTGGAGCCTCAACATATGAACTGGGGTTGGTGCAGGGACATAGACAGTCAGTCCATACAAATGACAACACGGCTGTCACTGAGGGCCCCCAAGCCCTCCTTCCAGTCACAACTGAAGAATGTGCCCTCCTCTCAGCTGCCCTGGTCCCTGTGACCATCCTCCTTGCCAAATGAAGTCCTCGGTGCCACCAATTGCAGTGGGTAAAGGGTCTGCCTCCCGCTGAGGGGGCCAAAGGGCCGAGACTGGAGGTAGGTAAGATGGAAAATGCCCAGGTTGCTGCCTGCAGAGCAGGTGAGGACCTGTGTGTGATGAGCACGCCTCTCCCAGGGGCAGACTCGGGGAGAACCACCCGTGACCCCCTGGATGACCGGCACTCAAGGATTCTGCAGGGCCTGCCCCTAGCACTGTGCTTCTCCCGTGCGAATGCCATTAAGCTTTTTTGTTCATTGTTGCATGCCTAACAATTGGGAATGTTTTACTTGGAAGCTGTGTGTGATTCCCATCATGCTGTACTTCCTTTGTACTGAACAAGTGTTATTTAATGGGGCAGTTTTGATTGTTTTGGAGATAGGCGTCTATTTGGGAAGAGGCGGGGTTTGTGTGAGTTTGATTGTATTGGCCAGCTTCCTCTATTTTTTCTGGGAAATCCTTCTTCCCGTGTGTGTAGATGGCAAGTCTTACAGAACCGCATAACCACGCAGCCTGTGAGACCCTTGCCCTGGACGGCTTTGAGGCGTCCGACCCAGCCTGCAGCTCCAGAGTCCTGGAGGAGGCCACAGAGGGTGGGGGCAGAGGCTAAGTTTGTGGCGCCTGGGAAAGTCACACTCCGGTAAAGCCATCAGTGCGAGCTTGCCTGTCCCCTTCACAGGCCGTATCGAGTTCCAAATGCAATTCCAAAGGCCTCTTGCTTTCTTCTGGGTTAGGCAGGCTTGGGGCCCCTTCCTTCCCGTCCCTGGGCCCCCTCCCCCACACTGGGAGGCCTTTCCTCTCTCAGGCAATGGCAGCTTTCAATTAAAGAATGACCATTGTTCCTTCTGGGGGAAAAGAGGCCCCGTCCCCTCCATCCTTTCTCATATCCTGTTCCTGGTTTCTAAGACCCTCCACCTCGGGGCCAAGGCTTTTGCACCCACCTGAGACTCCTGCGTTTCCTGCTCCTGCCCCCCTTACTCTCGCCCTCCAGCTTCTGGCCTTTCCCCTGCAGGCCTTCCTGGCCACCAAGGCCCCCCCATGCCTGGTGCCCTCCATCCTGCACGGCCCTGGCCTCTGATTTACCTGGGCAGCTCTGCCTCCTCTTTCCTCACCTTCATGCTCCATTGGTCTCGGGCACATTTACCCAGGACGTAGCCTGAGAGACACACAGCAAATTCCCTGCCCAGAGTCCTTCGCCCTTCCGGGCAGGCATCACTCAGGACGCAGACTGCAGAGAGCTTGCTACCACCGGGGAGGGAGGTGACTCTCCCCCAAGTCTTAATGCCCACATGAGCTCCAGGCAGTGTCCTGCCTCACAGACGCATGTGGCCACCGAGTTGCATGCCAGCTGCCCCTCCCTGGAGGAGCCATTTCTTTTGGCTGCTGGGGCCAGGCCTGAGTCCTGCCCTCCCCCTGAGGCCCAGGAGCAGTGCTGGCTGGCTTGGAAGCCCAAAGCCAGAACATCCTTCCTATGTTTTGCAGCCAAAAGCTATTTTCTGTTTACCTCTGGAAGCTCACTTCCTTCTGAACACTGAAAAAATTCTACTGGGATCATTGCCCTACACAGAAAAGCAGACAGAGTTGGGAGTTGAACCCAAGAACCTAGAACCCCGCCAAATGCAAGGTAACCTGAGGGCGCATCCCTCACTCCTTGTGCCTCTCTCTTTCTGTGTGGTCTTGCTGTGAAGGAGTGGTGCAGAAACGTTTTAGAAGAAAGCTCTGGACATAGACACACTCCTGTTCTCTGTCTATCTTATCCCCACTGCTATGGCCGGGAAGAGAGAGAAACATGCTTTGAGGATTTTGCAATTTCATCCTCCTGGGTTTATAAAATGTGTTCTTTTTTTTTTCTTTGGAGACGGAGTTTCGCTCTTGTTGCCCAGGCTGGAGTACAATGGCGTGATCTCAGCTCACTGCAACCTCTGCCTCCCAGGTTCAAGTGATTCTCCTGCCTCAGCCTCCCGAGTAGCTAGGATTACAGGAGCCTGCCACCATGTCCAGCTAATTTTGTATTCTTAGTAGAAACAGGGTTTCACTATGTGGGTCAGGCTGGTCTTGAACTCCTGACCTCAAGTGATCCACCCGCCTTGGCCTCCCAAAGTGCTGGAATTACAGGCATGAGCCACCACACCTGGCCTAAAATGTCTTAAACCCACATTTGACCCAATTTCACGTAAAAATTAGTAGTTTTTCTGATACACAGGCATACTTGTCGGAGGAGTTAGGTGTTCCCTGCTTCATGTCCCCAGAGACCAAAGCTGCCACCTCTCTCTGGATCTGACCAGACTGGGCTCAACCCCCCGCCCCCCCCACCCAGCCGTTCTGCTTTCTGCTGGACCCTCCTCCAGCTGGCACCACTGGGGGCCCCTCTCCTAGCACCCCACAGCACTTTCCTGCTCAGCCCTCACCACTGCCACTTGCTACTGCCACAGCCACGCCTCCTCCCAGCCCCTTCCATTCATGCAGAGCTCACACAGAGCCTCAGCTCCCTCCAGCTTCCCAAGAGGGACAGCCAGTCCGGGCACAGTGGTCCATGCCTTTAATCCCAGCACTGTGGGTGGCAGAAGTGGGAGATTGTTTGAGCCCAGGGGTTTGAAACCTGCCAGGGCAACATAGAAGACTTTGTCCCTATTAAAAAATAATTTTATAAAATCAAAATAAAAGAAGCAGCCAGGGCAGGTCAGGCTACCTCCTTCTGTCCTGGGGCCTTGTGCAGAAACAGCCCCCTTCAGCTGAGCGGCTTGGTGGGTGACATTCACTTCTGAATTCTTTGGGAGTCTCTTTACAGATTGGAACCTGGGTAGGTGACGGCATCTCCTCAGGACAGAGCAACACTGGGCAGGTTAGGGAAGCAAGGCAGTGGCCACCTGGGCCATCTGAGGCTGTCTTTCACCTTTTTTACCTTCGGAAACTAGATCAGTTTGTATCCAGGGGCCACTGGTCCCTTCCAGCACTATTGAGGACATGTTTATAAGAGTGTGAGCACACGCATAACCCGGGACCCTGCACCTGTGCTCACCCAGGAGCCAGCGGCCCGTATGTCTTTGCCTTCTTTGTTCCAGTTCCTGGGAAAGAAAGTGGATCCATGAAACCTGCGCTCCATCCAGGTCCCAGGGCCTGCTGACACAACACAGATTGTGGCTTACACCAGAACCGTCTTGTAGTGAGTCTGCACCAAAAAATAAATGCCCACCATGGTTTTTAATCTGGTTTCAGGTGAAACAAGAGCATCTACCTCTCAGGGTTGTCGTGAGGATTAAATAAGATGAGGCATTGAACACGCTTAGAGTGTGACACAGTGCAAGGCACACAGTGAGTGCCTATGAGCAACACTTAACTAGAATGACTGTTGCACATCCTCAAGGCTGGTGACAGTGCACACAGATTTCAGGACTCAAAACGATAATTCTTGTAAAGCCGTTGTTGTTATCATTAGGCTGTGACTAGCTGCCAGGCTATGAGAGGTGAGCCCGAGTGGTTCAGTGGGACCTCAGCCTCTGAATGAATGTCATCATCCTGCTGAGTTCCTGAATCCACCGTTATTAAGTTAGGACATTCTTTTCATGAGCAAATTCCAAAGTAAAATTGTCAGGAGTTGCATAATTAGTGAGGTTTACCGGCACGAATTGTGTCTTTTGAGTGTTGACCCTTGAGTCTCTGGAAGACTTGAAGAGCTAAAAGTTCTACTCTTTCTCCAGATTCAGGTCCCTAGGAGCTCCCACCTGCCTGACCTGTTTCTGTCCTCCTTCCCTTCCACCCAAGGAAGTATGTAAATGTGGTGCCCAGAGTTCCAGGGCACCTGGCCAAGGCCACTGTCAACATCCACATACCCAAAGAGCATGCTCGCATCTCTGGGGTTCTTTCCTCCCAAAGCCCAGAGCCATGACTGTCCCTTGCAGATACAGGATTTCAGGTCAATTCAAGCCAGAGGTCAACCAAGTCCCAGGCCAGAAAATGCATTGTCTGGAATGTTCCTTAGAAACAAATGAGTCTGTCTGTGATGCCAGGTTTAGACGGAAGCAGGCAGGTTAACACGCCGTATGTCAGAAGGTTTCGTCTAGATTGAGAGATGTGAATGAATGGCCTGGAGATAATGCTCACTGGGCATTTGGGAAAGTTAGCAGGACAGACGTAGACTTCTACCAAGTACAGGGTGCAAAGGCCCACGGGTAGCTCCTGAGGGGAGGTAGCAGGTGGGATGGGGAAGGGAGACCTCCAGGGAAAGGCTCTCTCAGTACTTACCTGTTTTAACTATTGGTCTTCTCAGTAAAATATATTTAAACACACAAAGGCTGCCCCTGCGTCACGTTTTTCCAAAATTGCCTGGCCCATTTCCTTTCCCTCAGCTTTGTATTGTCTATTTAGCTTAGTTTTCTCCTCCCTTAATGAGGACTTACCAACTTTTTTTGCTTCAAAATGTCTATAACCAATTAGACAGATTTTCATGAGAAAGCTTTATCCAAACAGTAGACGCATGTTACTGCCTTGGTCCTATAAACAGAAAATCACCCAGGACTGTGCATTTGCAGAATGGTTTTCAAACTTAATCTATGGCTTAAAGGCTGAGACAGTTATCAAAGGCTGTTAAGTTCACTCCTTAGTATGAAAAAGCAGAACTAAAGTGGACACCCCTGTGTGTCCAAAGCTGCACCCTCCCCAAGGCAGGGCAAGGCACTCAGGGGCTTCTCCATCCCTATAGGGCTGACGACCCAAAACACACACTTTGGTTCAACATTGGGAAAACGACAGCCCTATTCCTTTATTGCTTAAGGGAGAAAGAGGCATGTACAGAGGCCCACTGCTAACCCAGACCAGGAATCATTACTGGAAGGAAGAAACACCTGGAATCTATGGTCAAGGACTTCTGTTTTCCTTCTGTCCATGAATTTCCCAATCCAAGGGCTCGCCTCCCACTGGAGGCCCTCCTCAGCCAGGGCGATTAATTTCTGTGCCAGCAACGTGAAGGCAACCTCAAAAACGGGCCCATGCTCTCCTTCCACGATGCTGTCTGTGCTTTCCTTCCAGTGGGAAATTTCCCATCATGCCCATGCTGTTGGAGGTGTGGTGCTGCCCATGCTTTCCCTCCAGTGGGAAATTTCCCATCATGCCCATGCTGTTGGAGGTGTGGTGCTGCCCATGCTTTCCCTCCAGTAGGAACCTTCCCATCATGGCCCGTGGTGCTGGAGGTGATGGTGCTGCCTGTGCTTTCCCTCCAGTAGGAGCCTTCCCATCATGGCCCGTGGTTGTTGGAGGTGATGATGCTGCCCATGCTTTCCCTCCAGTAGGAGCCTTCCCATCATGGCCCGTGGTTGTTGGAGGTGTGGTGCTGCCCATGCTTTCCCTCCAGTAGGAACCTTCCCATCATGGCCCGTGGTGCTGGAGGTGATGGTGCTGCCTGTGCTTTCCCTCCAGTAGGAGCCTTCCCATCATGGCCCGTGGTTGTTGGAGGTGATGATGCTGCCCATGCTTTCCCTCCAGTAGGAGCCTTCCCATCATGGCCCGTGGTTGTTGGAGGTGATGGTGCTGCCTGTGCTTTCCCTCCAATAGGAGCCTTCCTGTCATGGCCCGTGGTTGTTGGAGGTGTGGTGCTGCCCGCGCTTTCCCTCCAGTAGGAACCTTCCCATCATGGCCCGTGGTGCTGGAGGTGATGGTGCTGCCTGTGCTTTCCCTCCAGTAGGAACCTTCCCATCATGGCCCGTGGTGCTGGAGGTGATGGTGCTGCCTGTGCTTTCCCTCCAGTAGGAGCCTTCCCATCATGGCCCGTGGTTGTTGGAGGTGATGGTGCTGCCTGTGCTCTCCCTCCAATAGGAGCCTTCCCATCATGGCCCGTGGTGCTGGAGGTGATGGTGCTGCCTGTGCTTTCCCTCCAGTAGGAGCCTTCCCATCATGGCCCGTGGTTGTTGGAGGTGATGATGCTGCCCATGCTTTCCCTCCAGTAGGAGCCTTCCCATCATGGCCCGTGGTTGTTGGAGGTGATGGTGCTGCCTGTGCTTTCCCTCCAATAGGAGCCTTCCCATCATGGCCCGTGGTTGTTGGAGGTGTGGTGCTGCCCGCGCTTTCCCTCCAGTAGGAACCTTCCCATCATGGCCCGTGGTGCTGGAGGTGATGGTGCTGCCTGTGCTTTCCCTCCAGTAGGAACCTTCCCATCATGGCCCGTGGTGCTGGAGGTGATGGTGCTGCCTGTGCTTTCCCTCCAGTAGGAGCCTTCCCATCATGGCCCGTGGTTGTTGGAGGTGATGGTGCTGCCTGTGCTTTCCCTCCAATAGGAGCCTTCCCATCATGGCCCGTGGTGCTGGAGGTGATGGTGCTGCCTGTGCTTTCCCTCCAGTAGGAACCTTCCCATCATGGCCCGTGGTTGTTGGAGGTGATGATGCTGCCCATGCTTTCCCTCCAGTAGGAACTTTCCCATCCTGGCCCATGGTTGTTGGAGGTGATGATGCTGCCTGCGCTTTCCTTCCAGTAGGAACTTTCCCATCATGGCCCATGGCTGTTGGAAGTGACGGTGCTGCCCAGAGGTTTCTCTTGCCAACCCCCCACCTTTTCCCTCCATCCTGCAACTCCAACCACCTGCTGCTTTTGACGGCCAATAGCTTCTGCACAAACTTCTCCTGTGAGCACCAAATCCAAATGCCCAACATCCATCTGGACAATAGATTTTCAAACTCAACATTCCCCAACTCAACTCCTCATCTTCCCCCTACTTCCTTCCCAAACGTATGGTTCTTATCTTCCTTCTCTCCCCGACCCCCTGCACATATTCAACTTACCTACTTTTTTGCTTCAAAATGTCTACTACCAATTATGTAGATTCCAAGTCCTCTAGATTCAACCTTAGTAAGGTCTTTGCTCCCACCCACTCTTCCATATCCCCACAGCGACAGCACCGTTTCCCGACCTCAGCACCTCTCATCTGGCCTTGCAGTGCTCTCCAACCCTCCCTGCAGGTTTGCCTTTCTCTGTCCATCCTCAGCAAACCACCAGGGCATCCATCTAAGACAGGAAGCTCTGATCACCTTATTTTCCAGCTGAAACTCCTCAGTGGCTCTCCCTGGCAGGCCTCCCCCTCATCCTGCCTCCTGCTGGATTCCTTATCCCCAGCTACACCAATGCCTGACCTTTCCCAAACACACTGCATCGTCTTGCACACAGTGTGTCTGCCTGCCCTCCCCACCAGCAAATATCTTCTGTCTCTCATGTTTCCATGCACCACCCCCATGAACACGTTTCCCCAGCATAGTGCAACGCACCCTTGGTGCACACTGCTCCCTGGGCAAGAATTTTTTTCTCCTTGCCTGCTCAGCTACTGGACTATAAGCTCCTTGCAGGCAGACATTAGGTCTTGATTCTCATCTTCACATCCCTCATGTCTAGCATAGTACCTGGTATACAGAGAGTACATAATGAATACTTAGGGAAAGAGGCAAGAGAAGGGAGAGGAGGAGAAAAGAGAAGAACAGAGAAGGAGAAGGAAAGGAAAGAGTCAAAAGACCAACAGAATTGGGTTGTACACTGCCCATATACCTGGGGAGTTAAGATGCGTGTGCACATTGTGTGTGCACATACACACACACGATGCTATGGTCTTTTAAACAATTTAGCATCATAACTCCAAGTGCAGCTCAAGTTGCAAATTGTAAATCTACTTAGAGAGCCACAGCATTTTCCTTGGAAGACATTTATGGAGTATTACTCAGCACATGCCATCGAAGGCTCTCCATGGGTCAGGCCTCGTGCTAGGCACTAGGAAAACAAAAAAACGGGTGAGAATTTGTTTTTATCATTGAGAAGCTCAGAGGAAAAATCTGGGCAGCAAACAAATGGGCCATATCTGGCCAGCAGCTGTTTTTGTAAATAAAGTTTTATTAGAACACAGTCATGCCATTTACTATCAGGCCCTTTGCAGAAGACATCTGCTGGCCTTGCCCTAGATAGTAGAGGCCTCAAGGCCTTTGGCCTTGTCCACTGCCAGCAACACACAGCCCCTTGTTAAGGGCTCAACAAACGCATCCTCAAGGCTCCAGAAACTCTCTAGAGTCGGGGTCACTGGTGGAGAAGAACTCCTCCTCTTTATCTAATATTAAAATAAGTGTGCATTTTCCTCCAAGCAAATGTGTGCCACTAGAAGAGGCAGCACAATATCCAGCAGCTGTTGGTGACCTCTCTACAGACATGACGGACTCATTTCCGGGACCAGCCCCTTATACAGAGACTTCCATCCAGCATCCTCACAGTGTCTGGCCTGGGCTGTACAAATCCAGAGACTTAGAAACAGAAACTGTGATTCCTCTTGAGAAGTGAGGCTGCTGTGTGGCTGGCATCCACACCACACTGCCAGCTTCAGGCTCTATTGCCTTATCTTAAATTACAAACTCTACCAGAAGAAAATGTCACCCTTTTGCTGGGGTCCGGAAGTCTTTGTGTGTGTTAACAATCGTCTTGGAACCTGCGCTCAAGATGACCTCAAGCACACTTTGTTCTTCTGCTCTGGACATGTCGTGGCCGTCAGGGTGAAGAGAGAGATGAGAACGGAGGCTTGGACAGGACAGCCCTGGCTGACCAGTCAAGTGTAGAAGACACATACATACATTTCCTTTTTTTCTTTTCTTATTTAACTTTTATTTTAGAGTCAGGGAGTACCTGTGCCGGTTTGTTACAAAGGTATATAGCATGATTCTGAGCTTTGGGGTATGATTGGCACCCAGGTAATGAGCATAGCACCCAAGAGGTAGTTTTTCAGCCCTTACCCCTCCTCCTCTCTCCCTGTCTAGTAGTCCCTGGTGACTATTGTTCCCATCTTTATTCATAATAGCAAAAACACAGAATCAACCCGGGTCCCAACAATGGTGGATCGGATAAAGATGTGGTTCATATACACCATGGAATACTATGCAGCTATAAAAAAGAATGAAATCAGGTCTTTTGCAGCAACATGGATGTGGCTGGAGGCCATTATCCTAAGCGAGTTAATGCAGGAACAGGAAACCAAATACATCATCTTCTCACTTATCAGTGGGAGCTAAACACATACCTTTCGAAAGGCATCAGAACACTGGTTTGTTCCTGCTTTGTCTTGGCACCAACCCACTTGGACCCTGACTCATCTTTCTCTACGACACTCCTGTTTGCTTTTCTCTAACATGGAGAAGGTATGTCTCAGTGGAAGAACTATGGGAGGTATTCAGCCCGAACATTCTCTAAGACAGTAAAGTGTTAACAGCTTAGAAAGAGCTGCAGACTATTCAAATGTGAGCTGCCTTAGTCAGCTGAACCGAGAATTCTCATCCTGGCCCTTGCTCTTGGAGGGAATGCATGCCTTAGTGCTTACTCAGCTCTTAAACAGGGTTTGTTGTTTTGTGTGTTTTTGTTTCCCGTGACTGTGTGTGTTTAACTTTTTTTAAACTGTGGTTTAAGAAAAAAAAAAAGTTGATCAGTAAGTCAAAGTGTCAGAACTGTCTGGGTCGAAGCAGGCACTCATAGGGAAGCAGGAAGGCCAGTCTGTAGGTTTAGGGGAGGGGAGCAGAGAAAACAGAATTTTCATTCCACACCAAGCCTGCAAAATCATACAGACAGAAGAGCCCAGACGGAGCTAAATGTCATTTTCTTTATCCTAATTTATTGATTTCTGCTGGCTGTCGGGAGCGCTCGGGGAGGAAGCGTGCTGAGTCCACAGCTAATGCTTTTCGTTGTTCTCACAGTTAGTGGGCCCTGGAGCTTGGGGAAGGGGCATGGAGTGCAGGGAAATGGTGACGAGATGCAAAAGAATCATGGGGGCCAGAGCAAAAAATGTGTGCTCGCATTTCTCTCTCTGCAGTGTTTCTGAAATGGCCTCTTAGTTTACTTGAAAGAGACCTCATGCCAAAAAATGCATAGCATCATCCCCCACCTGCTCAGTCATGCCTTGAATCTCAAGCCCAGAAACGCAACTGCTGCCGGTGGGGGGTGCACCCGAAAAATCCTCACCCCGAGAACACCTGTTAAAAAGCCCACGATGGCAGAAATCCCTGGTGCTGCATGGAGAATCTCCACTCAGGTGCGTCACCCCCTAGACGTTAGGAAGGTCCAGGGGCTGGTGTCCGGTGGGGTCAGGGAGACACGCAGCTTCGAGGTTGTTCTACAACCCTGAGAGAAATGTCTGGGCCTCAGAACGTCAAGAGAGCTGGTTCTTCAGAGTTCTATTTTCCATTCCGCTACTTTGAGAGGGATGTGGGCTTTCATTATGCTCATTATTTTCATGAAAACTCATTACAAAACTGAAACCAACATCACAGAACAATGAGGAATCACCAGCCCATTGAACAAGTTCAGAGTGGCACATATGACCACTGCAAGGCTTCCTTTCCAAAGCTCTTTTGCTCTTGCGTGGAGTGGCCCCCGCCACGGGCTTTCCCAGGTCATACCTGCTCTGCGCTTCTCTCCAGGTGCCTCTGCCCCCTGAGGCCTCACCTCGGGCCTGGGTCGTCCTGCACAAACAGCCCCTGGGCAGGCACACGGCACTGACCCTGCTGCAGTCTCCAGGTTCCCGAAGCCAGCTGCCTACTGGACATCGCACCCTTAAAGTCCCACCGATGCATCCCCAACAGGGTCTCCTCCGCGGCCCCCTTCCTGGTGAAGTCTGATCAGCTTCCAGCCACACAGATGTGAAGACTCGTTGTCTCCAAGGAGCCTCAGAGTCCTGTTGATTCCCCTTCTGAATGTCTCCTCATTCTGACCTCCTCCTCCTCACACCCACTGCCCTCCACCCAGCCTGGCCTCAGCCCAGAAGGGCCTCCTCTCCAGCCTCTGTCCAGGTCTCTGCCACCTCACCTGTACTCTGCCCTCCGCCTCCCTCTGGAAGGTTGCTGTCCTCCTCCGGGGTCCTTCACTGCCCACTGAACCACCTCTCAGTCTGGCCTTCAAGGACCCAAATCTACCAACCCACTCTTCCCTTATTCTCTAACACCAAGCCTCAACACCATCAGGCTGTCCCCTGCCAGTCCATGAACGCCCGTCCCTCATACCTGTGTCCCCACCATCATCTTACTTAAAATGCCTCTCCCTCTGATCTGCCCGTTCAATGCCTCATCGAAGCCCAGTTCCAGTCCCTCCCTCCCTGTGGCAACCTTGCCTGACTCTGCAACAACTGCAACCCCATCCTTCTCCCTGCCTGTGTGTCCCCATGTTGCTTCATTATAGTGGGACGTCAATAGGCATTAAAAGATTGCTGTCTCCTCTACTTCCTTGTACCCATTGTCAAAGACCCCCACCGGCTCATTCGCAAATTCAGAAAAACATTCCCCTTCCTCAACACACTACCGCTCGGATGATTGTCACATTTACCGAGTCTGTTCACATTTATGAAGCCTGAGATGAATGGTGGCCCTGGGACGGCTGGTGACAAACCTGCCTGAGCCCAGCCCCCAAGGTTCAGGTGGCAGGATCACTTTCTACCCACTGTGCACACCAACTTCAGGTTCTTCATTTCCCAGCTTTCAAGCAGGCTTTGTCTATCTCTAGCGGAAACAATAAATAGTCTGAAAACCAAAGCACTTTTGATTTGCAAAAGCCAGGCTGCACTGAGAGAAAGATTTCTCTTAGAATTCTGAAGGATGCCTTCACACATCAAGAACCAAGTTAGAGCTTGGGAGTGCAGGTTTACGCCATGACTATGGGGAGCAGAAGTGGACAGAAAAATGTGGGTTGATGTCAGAGAATAGCTATTTATCTATCGGAAAGGAAATGATGGATTACCAATAGGCAAGAAGAAGGGAATCCACAGAGAATATAGCTTAGACACTTGGGACGAAACTGGAAATGTTTCCCCCAGCCCTCCTCCTCCACACTGTGCCCCTCCCCCGGTGAAAATGCCAGCAGGGGAGGCAACCAGAAGTTTCAGAAACCCCAGGTGGGCTTGGGAGGAACTAATTAGCTTGGGAGAGCTAATATCTCAAAACAGTATTTACCCTCTGATGGACTTTCCCTTCATGGGGATGCATCTCCTCACCAACACTGTAAATCAGCTCCCGGGCAGGCTCATGGCACAGGTGTGCACACACCTGGCAGCCTCAGCTCTATTTTCTGCCCACCAGAGTCCAGCAGACAGCACATAATCCCCTTGTTAATACAGTGCTCCACTCCTAATAAGAGCATGGCAGCGTCCCAGGGCCTGAGGAGTTACAGAGACTGCTGAAGAAGGGGCAGTTGGGTCCTTCACTCTTTGGTAGGGAAAGTAGGATCAAAGGGGCTGCTAGAATATATGGCAGTGTGGAGGGCTGAGCAATGATTCAGAGCTGGGGGATCAGGGAGGGCTTCATGGAAGAGGTGGAAACTGGCTTGAATCTGGAAGGGTGAAGAGCGTGTGATATTGTTTCTTCATCGTCCACCTTCCTCAGACCAAGGAGAAAAGGGGACTTGGCCCTGTCAGAGGAGGTCACTGCCTGCTCCCTGCAGGGATGGGTGGGCCTGGCATCTACACCCTAGGTTGGTCCCCCAACTCTACTTTGGTTAACGCTCTAACCCAGAAATCATTCCTTCACCTCTTGAGCCCATTTTTTTCCTCTATAAAATAGGAAGAGTCACATTGCCTCCCTTGCCGGTTTGCTGTGAGAATTAAGTGAAAGAGCAGAGTTACATTTCATCTGTGCTGACTTCCTTTCTGTTATGGACTGAATGTTTATGCTCCCCACAGCCCGACCAAAATTCCTATGTTGAAAAAAACCCAACTCTCAAGGTAATGAATGGCATTAGGAGGTGGCGCCTTTGGGAGGTGATTAGGTCCTGAGGTTGGAGCCCCTGCAAATGGGATTAGTGCCCTTATCAAAGCGACCCCAGAGAGGAGTCTCATTCTCTTCCCACTATGCGGTGACACAGCTAGAATGTGCCATCTGCAGTCCAGAAGAGGCTGTCACCAGAACCCAACCATGCTGGCACCCTGATCTCAGACCCCCAGTCTCCAGAACTGTGAGGAAGAACTGTGTTTTGTTTATAAGGCACTGGGCTCTGGTACTTTGTTACAGCAGCTGAAGCTAAGACATTTTCCCTCCTTCTTTAATAGGGATGATGGGAGGTAAAAAGCTTAGAGGAATTCACACCTGTAATCCCAGCACTTTGGGAGGCCGAGGCAGGCGGATCACGAGATCAGGAGATCGAGACCATCCTAGCTAACACAGTGAAACCCTGTCTCTAATAAAAATACAAAAAAATTAGCTGGGCGTGGTGGCAGGCGCCTGTAGTCCCAGCTACTCGGGAGGCCGGGGCAGGAGAATGATGTGAACCCAGGAGGCGGAGTTTGCAGTGAGCCAAGATGGTGCCACTGCACTCCAGCCTGGGCGACAGAGCAAGACTCAGTCTTAAAAAAAAAAAAAAAAAAAAAAGCTTAAAGGAATTCAATCTTTGACAGACTTTGCATTCTAGGGTGCTGGATCAGGGGGGTCCCTGCAGCCCCTCAGGTCCCCAGTAGGTGATTCCTGACCAATGTCTTGCCAGCCTGGCTAATGTCTCATGTGCCCACAGAGCTTGACCCACCCGCTCGGCCCCATGGGTTTGGGGTGGGGCTACCACACCTCTCCTGGCTGTCCTGGCCAGGCTGGTATCTGGGCCAGTGCCTGGCTCCCCCATGCACAGCTCCAGGTGGAAGCAAGGACCAGTAGTCTGGATGCCAACCCAGAAACCTCCCAGCTCACATCCTCCTTGTCCATGGAGTTGAGGCCAACAGAGCAGCAGCCTTGGCCTCGAAGCAATATGTTCACAGACACACCCACAACATCCCTCTTAGTTTGATGAACCAAAGTTCTGCTGACTGGGTTTCCTTTCAGGCCGGGAGCTGTCACGTGTTACCTGTCCTCTGCTACAATGTTTCCCATGGTCGGAGCTGGGATTCAGCATCCTGTCCCACCTGTGCCTGTTTGTGATGACTTCACATCATTAGGGGACAAGCCTATGGGATGAAAGGACCCCTTGCTGAGTCCCTCAGTTGGGCTTCTACTGAACATTCCTGCCAAAGGGGATAAGGGGAAACTTCCTTCGCGGAGATTGTGGGTCCTCTCTAAGAGCACCGTAGCCTTTTCTTTTTTTTTTTTTTTTTGAGACGGAGTCTCGCTCTGTCGCCCAGGCTGGAGTGCAGTGGCGCGATCTCCGCTCACTACAAGCTCCGCCTCCCGGGTTCACACCATTCTCCTGCCTCAGCCTCCTGAGTAGCTGGGACTACAAGCGCCTGACACCACGCCTGGCTAATTTTTTTGTATTTTTAGTAAAGAAGGGGTTTCACCCTGTTAGCCAAGATGGTCTCAATCTCCTGACCTCGTGATCCACCCGCTTCAGCCTCACAAAGTGCTGGGATTACAGGTGTGAGCCACCGCGCCCGGCCGCCTTTTCAAGGTTGCTAACAGCTGGCTACCATTCCAACAAACCAGAAAGGAATATTACAGGAAAGGAAAAGAGAAGTGGTATGATTGCAATTGTTGGTTTAGGTGCCTGTCTTTCTAGGAGTCTGTTTGCAATTGGAGGGAAAGACATCTGTTTTCCTCACTATCATATCCCCAACACCCACACAGCCTGGGGAAAAGAGCTGGGGCCCCCTCACATGTATAGTGCCTACCAGCCTGCATGACAGCTCTGTGGAACTATGCCCTTGTGTGAAGAAAAAGTCACCTCTTTCCTGGTGGAGGCAACCCTCAGAGCACATCCAACAGAGAAGCACAATCTGTGTTTCAGCACCCATGCACCTTCCACTCCCCCCACGCACTCCACACTCCTGGCTAAGCCAAGCACCTTTGTGCAGTGCCCAACCTGCACATCTGTTCATGGCATCCCTGAATGTAGAATGTGTTTAAAACATGTAGTTAGGTTGAATTCATCAATACGGAGAGGCTGCAAATGCCAAGTATGCAGCCTGGTCCAAGTGGGTTTTTGCTGATTTGACTTTATACAAGGAATCAAGCTTTTTGGAAACCCCAGTTTCAGACTAAATAGTGTGACCACTGTCATTTGAAAGGTTCTTGGTCTGTTCATGGACAGAACCAGAGGGGAAGAAACCTGTCCTGCATCCTAGAGATCCTGAGACTCCTGCCTAGCTTTGTCCAGGAACTCCTACAACAGCCCTGCTCCCATCAGCGTTACGGCGGAAAATAGCAGAGACATGGCTGGAGCACTCCAGCTGCCCCATCCCCTCCCCAGTCTACACCAGAGCTCCTAGCATAGGAGCCAGCACCCAACTCAGCACAGCAGGAGAGCTGCAAACCACAGCACCCAGCACGTGATACCCAGGCTCTGCTTCCCCTTGGGGAAGACAATTCGCCTGAGAAATATTAACGCCACCTACTTTACAACAGAATGACGATTTAAATGCTGCGTAGGTCCAAGGCACAGGGCCTTTATTCTAGATCTCCATCCCCCTCCCTCCAGGGCTCGCATGCTATTCCTGACTCCTAGCAACCCAAAAGGTACACCCCCAGCAGCACCATAGACGAACGAAACTGTCTGTCTTGTGTCCGGCCCAGTCCACCGACCTGGCTGCAGCCACCTCCTCCTGTGCTGCCCCAGGTGTGTCCTCCTCGTTGGGGGAGAATCGTTCCAAGTCAAGGGTAGACATGGAGCTGTAGTCGCTGAATATGGGAGCCTAGAGGAGTAGAGGGACTCACCTTTAGATCCATGAGAATGCAAGGACAATCGCAGATCCAACTTCGTTCTTCAGCATTCACCTAACATTCGATTTAATTCAACAGATATTTATCATGTGTTTAGGACATGTCAGGCACTGTTCCTGGGCATTGGGGTACGGGAATGAACAAGCTCTGAATATCTGCCTCTGCAGAGCTTCTAATGTAGTCACATTTCTCTTTCATGGGCATTGATCCCCCAGAGCACGCCACGTCAGCAGGCTCTCACTTGCTATGCCATTCACATTCTGCCTAATCTTCATTGTGCAAAACAGAGAGAGATTGAGTCCAGTCTGGGAGTGACAGTACCTAATGAGAGAGGCACTGCCACCAGCACAGGACTCATCCCCACGAGGCATGTTGATTTTCCTTTCGTCTTTCTACACATTTCACCTCTCTCAATTTTCTTTTCTCTTTCCATACTATTTCCTCTTTGTCTTCCTTCCATCTTCTTTTCTTTCCTGCTCGCCCTTGGGTTCATGGCTCAGTACTATTATTGGTACTGCTGAGCTGGCAAAGCACATCAACCTCTGTGATGTTTTCCAAGAGCAGGGGATCAGAGGGATGTCCTTCTGCTGGGGCCAGTGCTCTGGGGAAGACCCTGTTGGCCATGTGTGGGAACTGATCCTGGGCTTACACCACAGCTCCAAAGGAAAGGGGCCAGGGTTGTGTCTACACAGGCCTGACTGACCTAGCAAGAAAGTGACACGTGCACCGACTGGCCCAGAGGAACTCTGATAAGAGGAGATGCCAGGGCTGAAGCTCCTCCCAAATGCTTTCTCCAGGCTCTGTGTGACAACGACTGCCCTTCAGGCTCACTCCACCTCTCATCCGCTGTCCACAGCTCAAGGCCCCAGAGGCTACCATACCCACAGGGGACACTCCTCCAAGATCCTGGGGATGAGGATGAAAATGTCAGCCTCCCCGCCCACAGTCAATGAGGGTCAACATTAAATCAGAACTTTAACCTTGCAGTAGCAGCCACTGGGAGCAATTTTCTAGAAATGTGCTGCTGGCCACATTAGCATATCCCAAACTAAATGTAAATGCACATACGCTGAGTTACAGTCTTGGAAACTGAAATCTGTTTTGAGCTATAGAAAATGAAAAAGTGATGTGTGCAAGGAATCTATGCAAAGGAGCCTCAAAGAGGAAGAATGAGTCAGGCTTGCCCCACGTAACCAGAGACCATGGCCAGCACCCAAGGGCCAGGCTCTGCCAAGCCAGACCAAGGTCCCTCAGCCAGTGACACTCCAAAATCTCTCAAAAGTGACCCAGAAACCAGGTGTGGTGGTACACACTGTAGGCTCAGCTACTCAGGAGGCTGGGACGGGAATTGGAAGCCACAGTGTACCATGATCACACCTGTGAATGACCTCTTCACTCCAGCCTGGGCAACAACACTGAGACCCCATCTCTAACAACAACAACAAAGTGACCCAGGGGTTTGAATCACTAAAAAAACTAAGAATATTTTGTGTCCATTTCCTTTTCTTTTCTTTTTTTTTTTTTTTTAAAGAAGGCTGGAGTGCAGTGATGTGATCACAGCTCACTGCAGTCTCAACCTCCCAGGCTCTCAAGCAATCCTTCTACCTCAGTTTCCTTAGTAGCTAGGACTACAGGCATGGGCCAGCACACCTAGTTAATTTTTTTATTTTTTTATTTTTATTTTTGAGACGGAATCTCTGTTGCCCAGGCTGGAGTGCAGTGGCATGATCTCGGCTCACTGCAAACTCTGCCTCCCAGGTTCAAGCGATTCTCCTGCCTCAGCCTCCTGAGTAGCTGGGACTACAGGCGCGTGCCACCACACCTGGCTTTTTGTATTTTTAGTAGAGATGGGGTTTCACCGTGTTAGCCGGGATGGTCTCGATCTCCTGACCTCGTGATCCACCCGCCTTGGCCTCCCAAAGTGCTGGGATTACAGGCATAAGCCACCTCGCCTGGCCAATTTTTTTATTTTTATTTTTTGTAAAGCTTGAGTCTCACTGTGTTGCCCAGGCTGGTCTTGTACTCCTGGGCTCAAGCAATCCTCCTACCCCAGTCTCCCAAAGTGCTGGGATCTGAGGCATGAGCCGCCGTGCCCAGCCCTATTTCTGTTTTTTAACTCAAATAAAATGATTATTTAAAGTATCCATCTCTGAAACAGAAGTGTTTAAGAATGTCCTGGTTGTGTGACTGTTTGCAGAAACGAGTGAGCGTACTTGTGACTCAACCACTCACTCCCTGTGACCCTCAGTGGATTTGACCATATACAGTCTTTCATTAAGTTAGTCTTTGTCATATATTGCTTATTTTACTTCCACGGTGGAGCACTGGCTGAAGACAAGAAGGATAAGAACCCTGATGATGAAATACAGGAACTTCACAACAAGCATAAAATGAGCCGCGCACCATGCCTTATGCCTATAATCTCAGCACTTTGAAAGGCTGACGTGGGGGGATTGCTTGAGGTCAGGAGTTTGAGACCAGCCTGGGCAACATAGTGAGACCCCATCTCTACAAAAAATTAAAAATAAACTAGCCAGACTGGGCAGCAGAGTGAGACCCTGTTTCTAAAAAAACAAAAACAAAAAAGAAATAAAATGGTAATAATTCAGCAAATTTATCTGAAGATTATTTTCACCAGACCCAGAGTTTTGGTACTTCAAAAATGTAAGTTGAAAGAAAAAAATGTATATATTGGTATTCTATCTAATTTGGCTTTTTATTTATTGGTGACAAAAAATCCATGTACTATAATGTGTTATTTGAAAAGAACAGCTGAAATCTCCTGATTACGTCCATTAGAAATAAAATGTCAGGTGATTCACGCCTGTAATCCCAACACTTTGGGAAGCCGAGGTGGGTGGATCACGAGGTCAGGAGTTGGTTGAAACCCCATCTCAACCAAAATTACAAAAATTAGCCTAGCGTGGTGGCACATGCCTGTAATCCCAGCTATTCGGGAGGCTGAGGCAGGAGAATCGCTTGAACCCAGGAAGGGGAGTTCAAGTGATTTCTTACAGTGAGCCAAGCTCGCACCACTGCGCTCCAGCCTAGGTGACAGAGTGAGACTTGGTCTCAAAAAAAGATAAATGTCAGAAATTATAAAAATAGACATATTTAAGTCTCAAATATAAGCATTCCAAATGTCAGGAAAATAAAAACAGTTGCTGATTTTCATGTGTTATAACATATATATGTTACATGTTTTTATATGCTATAACATTATAAAATATATACATTTAGTAAAAAAATCAAACTTTTTTGCTTTTTTTACTTTATTTTTACTTTTTGCCTTTTTTACTTTATCTCTATAAATCACATTTTTCTTACATATCTCAAATCCACTTAGTGATACATGTCACTTAAGAGGGAAAAAAAACAAATATCGTGAATATTTTAAAGACCGTCCAAAAATACACTTTCAATGCATGAATTAAGAATACACTATTCTCGGCCAGGCGCGGTGGCTCATGCCTGTAATCCCAACACTTTGGGAGGCCGAGGTAGGAGAATTGCTTGAGCCCAGGAGTTCAAGACCAGTCTGAGCAACATAGTGAGACCCCGTCTCTACCAAAAAATTTAAAAATTAGCCGGGCATGGTGGCACATGTGTACAGCCCCAGCTACTCAAAAGGCTGAAGTGGGAGGATCACCTGAGCCTAGGAGTTTGAGGCTGCAGTAAGCTGTGATTGCATCACTGCACTCCAGCCTGGGCAACAGAGTAAGGCCCTGTTTCAAAAGAAACATTTTTTTTTTTTTTTTTGGTAGACCAGATGGGGTCCTGATATATTGCTCAGGCTGCCTCAAAAAAAAAAAAAAAAAAAAACAAAAAAACAAACAAACAACAACAAAAAAAAACTCTATAAAATGTTCTACTTAAAATCACTTATTTATCATATATCACTCAAAAGGGAAAAGCATGTTTCCATTTACAGAAAGGTTTAAAAAATTATACATGAGTCAAAACATGGGAGAAAACGAACTCTCATCGGGATCTGTTGGATCTAATTTCAATTTTTGAGGGTTTTTTCTGAGAAGTTCTATTGGTAAGGATTCATATTACTTGATTTTTATTATTTCTTAAAGGGTTTCCAAAGGAAAAAAGTAATTACTTATTTTTCCTAAAAAAATAAGACTCACTCTATATTGCAATTACCCATATGCACCCACTGGACACTTTTATACATCTAAGTTACATCTGAGGAGCTTAGGTTTCTTATTTTTTCCATATCTTGAAACAGTTTTGCTATTTCATCATTACTCATGAATTATTCCAAACTACACTTTTAGAAAAAGAAATGGCAGAATGACCTAGATTAGAAGAATGATGCGATCGTGAGATTAATCATTACACTTCCATCATTCTGTTTCCCTATTGCCTTGGCAGAAGTATGGCATCATCTTCGAGAAGGTATAAAGAAGGTATAAAGGTATAGAGACACCTTCTCTGTAGCCTGCTTTTTGCTTGCACTGAATGCAGTTGAAAATTCAGAATTTTTTACTATCAGTCTATAATGGCAAAGAGGAAAAAAATATAGGAAGATGTTTCACAACTGTTAGATGAATTCGAAGGAGAAAGCCAAGAGATAGCTGGTCTCTAGATACCAATGACGATGATGAAATTGACCGTGTAAGTGAAATCTCAGACCATACATCTACAGACGACAATATCCTCGACACATTTCTCAGACTCAAAATTTGATGGATAAATGATATATTTCCATAGACCTAAAGGGAATATGGTGTTCTCACCCAGCTAGCCATTCCACCAGAAGGACTTCATTATGCAATATTCTGTCAACAGGACCTGGACTATGTCATTTGCTAAAAAGATGCCTGGCAGTGTTTTTTCAACTTTTATGATGTTTGTACACTGAAATTTACTTGGGTTTTGTGTTTGTTTGTTTGTTTGCTTGCTTGTATGTTTGTGTGTTAGAGACAGAGTCTTGCTCTGTCACCCAGGCTGGAGTGCAGTGGTGCAATCATGGCTCACTGAGGCCTCAAACTCCTGGCCCCAAGAGATCCTCCTGCCTCATCCTCCTGTGTAGCTGGAACTTACAGGTATGAGCCATAACACCCAGCTAATTTCTTTTTTTTTTTTTTTTGGTAGAGACAAGGTCTCTCTATAGTGCCTGGGTTGGTCTCGAACTCTTGGCCTCAAGAGATCCTCCTGCCTCAGCCTCCCAATGTGCTACGACTACAGGCATGAGCCAGTGCACCCAGCCTGAAATTTCCTTGATATGTTTTTTTAAATGAACAGATGTTGAAGGCAAGTGTGTATACAAAGGTCACTGGAAGGAAATAAAAAACTTAGTGGCTTGATCATCTTAAATGGTGTTTAAAAATCTAAAAACGAAAATGCTCTGCAATTATCAAGCAAAGAAGATGGTCATCCTCTCTTTAACAAAAGTGTTTTTGAAGGCTTCAAATTTGTTTTATGTATTTTGACAATGCAAGTGCAAGAAGAGGCAGAAGCAATGGTAAGTGTGACATTTAATTAGAGATGTGTTTGAAATCTGAATCAGTATATCTAAGATGGATGTTCCAGATTCATGCATGACAGTTGATGAGCAGTTGGTTGCCTTTGGAGAGTATGGTTCACTTTGAGTTATATACAACTTCAAAATCAAGAAAACATAGAATTTAAAAAACTGGACTTGGTGTGTTTAAGTTCTGGTGTCTGAATTTCTAGCAGAGTTTTTTTTCACTCTCCTTTTATTTTTATTTCTACAAACTATATGTAAAATGACTGAAAAAATATTTTATAGGGTCCATTGCATCTAGATGGTAAAGGGAAATGACTGTTTTCTTTCTGATAAACTGAGGGTTATATAAGCAGAAATTTCCCAAAATGTATTCTGCAGAATATTGTGGTCAAATATGTTTGAGCAATGTTGACTAAAACAGAACAAAATTTTTTTTAACTACAGGACTTCTCTAAACCTTTAACATACAAGATGTCCAAAATTCGTTTGAACATGGAATCTTTGGGGACAGGATATTACACAGGACTGGAGACTTCTATAGAACGCTTTAAACACAGCTGGTAGGTAAAAAGACACAAAGTCAAACCATATTACTGGTTAGCTAAGATTAAATTTATGGAGGCTTTTCCCCTTTTTTGGGAAAAAATTAAAGGATTAGAAAACCTGCTCCCTGAGAGAAGCCCTACCAGAGGACCAGGGTGAGAGGGAAGAGAACCGGCTATGATCCCTAAGGGTGTCTGAGGCGGCTCTACTTTAAAAGATAGGTGCAGAGTGAGTCCTTTATTCTCCAAGAGGACTCAAAGAGGAGTTACTTTATTAGCTTGCTTTCTTTTTTTTTTTTTTTTTTTTTTTTTTTTTTGAGACACAGTCTTGCTCTATCTTCCAGGCTGGAGTATAATGGCATGATCTCAGCTCACCGCAACCTCTGCCTCCCAGGTTCAAGTGATTCTCCTGCCTCAGCCTCCCGAGTAGCTGGGACTACAGATGCACGCCACCATGCCCGGCTAATTGTTGTATTTTTAGTAAAGACAGGGTTTCACTATGTTGGCCAATCTGGTCTTGAACTCCTGACCTTGTAATCCACCCGCCTTGGCCTCCCCTTTGGGGATTATAGCTGTGAGCCACCACACCCAGCCGCTTTCTTTCTAAGAGAAGGAACAAGAAGTAGCCCATTCTCCTAGGGACAGGGGATGTAATCAGACCCTCAGCATGTAAAGGGTTTAGTAGGGCAGGTTGCTACTCACGCCTATAATCCCAACACTTTGGGAGGCCGCAGTGGGCAGATCACTTGAGTCAAGGAGTTTGAAACCAGCCTGGGCAACATGCTGAAATCCTGTCTCTACACACGCCTACAGTCCCAGCTACCCCGGAGGCCAAGGTGAGAGGATCGCTGGACTCTAGGGGTCAGAGGTTGCTGTGAGCCCAGATTGCGCCACTGCACTCAAGCCTGCATGACAGAGCAGTATCCTGTCTCTAAATAAATAAATAAATAAATAAATAGGGTTTAATAGAAAAACTCACTGAGCCCTACAAAATCCCCAAGGGTGAAAGGTGGGGGACAGTGGGTGGTGGGAAGAAAGGAAAGCAGTGGTTCTAGATCCTGGACAGAGAAATGACTTTAAAAATTATTTTTTAATTTTTTTAATTGACAAATAATAACTGCACATATTTGTAGCAATGGGGTACATAGTGATGTTTCCATACATACAACATATAGTGATCAAGTCAGTGTAATTAGCATATCCATCATCTCAAACTTTCATCATTTCCTTGTGTTGGGAACATTCAATATCCTCCTTCTAGCTGCCGGAAAGCAGGTTATATTTTATTGTTAACTATAGTCATTCTACACTGATCTAGAGTGCTAGAGCTTAGTCCTGGGCTCCTGCCACCTGGATGTTGCTGAGATGAATGAACAGACCACATATGAGACTAAGAATGCCTTCCCACAAGGTTCTGAAACAGGGACCCAGCCCTGGGCTTGACCTCCCTCACTCTTCCAGCCACCAGCTCCATCCATCAGCCCTGGCAGCAGCTGGTGCACCGGCTCTGCCTCCTCTTAGGTCACAAGAGAAGAACTGCCCCTGGCCTGTCGAGGGCTGACAACTCCACTCGTTCCGAGAATCACATCACCACACTCCTCGTGGACACCTCTCCTGCTGCTGTCCTCTCTCCCACACCCCTCTCCAGCACCCGGGCCATTTCCATGCTTCTTTCCAGAGGGAAACGTCTCCAAAGAGTTGTGCAGACACCATCACAACCTCCTTGCCACCCATTCTCTCTTCCGATGGCCCCAGTCTAGCTTTTCCTCTACCTCTTCCTAAAATAGTTTCCCAAAGACCTACGTTGAGCCAACGCTGTTGCTCACACCACTGTCTTCATCTCGCTCGAGCCCTCAACAGCATCAGGGTTGATCATCTCGTCTTAGAGATACTTCCTTCGGGTGACTTGTCACCCACCTCTATATGGTTTTTCTCCTCCCTCCTCCCCATGCTTTCTCGGGTTCCTTTGTCTCTTCCGGACCTCTACCTATCACTCAAATGCCCCAGAGCTCTGATATTAGCTCTTCTCTCTTCCACATCTACTCTCTAATCTAGTCCCGAGACTTTAAATGTCACCTATATGTAGATGGCTTTCAAATGTTATCCCTGTGTCTATTTATCCCTGAAGCCCTAGACCGGTCTAGCCCAACTGCCCAGCTCAGCATCTCCATTTAGATTTCAAATACGCATCACCAACTTCGCATGACCAAAAAGCATCTCAATCCCAACTTAGCTCCCTAAGCCACCTCATCTCAATAAATCATGCCAGCAGCATAGGCCAGAAACCTAAGAGTCAGATTTAACTCCTCTTTCTCATCTCTCAGTCCTCCCCCAACATCCAATCCAAGAGTAAAACCTACAGGGTCTACCTTGCTAGCACATCCTGAAACTGAAAGCTTTTCATCATCTACCCAGACACTCTTCCAGTCTGAGCAGCAGCATCTCCGACTTGGACCCCTGCCACATCCAGTCCTAACAGGTCTCCCTGCCACCATCAGTCTTGGCTCCTAGAGTTCACCTCCAGACCACAGCGAGAGTGAGTTTTCTATAGCACTGATTAGATCACATCACTCTTGTATTTGTTTCTTGTGGCTGTCATAACAAAGTACCACAAGCTGGGAGGTGTGAAACAACAGAAATGTATTCTCAGCATTCGGGAGGCCAGAAGTTCAAGATCAAGATGGCAGCAGGATCCGTTTCTTCTGGAGGCTCCAAGGGAGAACCCATTTCCTGCCTCTCTCCTAGCTTTTGGTGGCTGCTGGGAATCCTTGCCACTCCTTGGCTTGCATCTCCCCAACCCCTACCTCCATCTCCACATTACCCTCTTCTCTGTGTGACTCATTTTCTGTTTCTTACCAAGACATTCTTATTGGATTCAGAGCCCACCTTGATCCAGGATGGATCTTCATCCTTGCCTTCATTACCTCTGCAAATAACCTATTTGCAAATAAGGTCACATTCAGAGTTTCCCAGTGCACGTGAATTTTGGAGGGCACTATTCAACCCACTCTAACTCCCCCACATAAAACTTCCCAGTGATTTCCTGTTGTCACAAGAATAAAATCCAAATCCCCATCGGGTCCTCGGGATCTAGCATCTGCCTAGTCCTTCGACCTCATTTCCTTCCACTCTGCTTTCGTTCACTACACTCCAGCTACACTGGCTTCTTTCTCTCCCTTGAGCGTGCCAAGGTATTCCCACCTCCAACCCTTTGCACTTGCTTTTCCTTCCTCTTGGAACACCATTTCCTCAGACTTGCACATGGCTGCCTCTTCATCATTCAGATCAAAACAAAAAATGCCAGGTCAAGAGAACTTTTATGACTGTTCTGTTAGCTAAATCTATATATAAATCTACATAGCTAAAGCAACCCCCACTCTTAGTCACTACCTCAATACACTACTTTATCTCCTTTGTGGCAAATAACAGTATCTTAAATTACTGGGTTTATTTGTTCATGAACTTACTAGCTATACCCATAAGAAAGTAAGTGCCTTGCGTGCAGGGCTTTTTAACTGGCTTAGAGTCCTACTATTCACACAGTAGGTGTTTGTGTAAGAAATTTTGGACTGGCCCACTCAAAATCCATGGCATCTGGAGTGCAACGGGAAGTTGCCTTCCTGAAATGCAGAAGCTGGAATGCTAAAAACCACATTTCCCAGGCACCCCTGCAACCAAAGTCCCAGTTGTAATTTAAATTCCTCAAATAACAGGCAGTCATGCAAGACTTGAATTTCGAACTGGGTTCAGAGGGGACAGAAGCCTTGGATGTGCGGTATCTGTTTGGGGGGCACAGATTGTAGCAGCTGTATGGCAGCTTTGCAGTGGGTGGCCAGCTTCCTGGTGGTAGCGGGAGCAGCAGCTCTTAGTGGGCTCACCCATGAACATTCAGCCTATAACTAGATACCTGTGATGTCATTTAGGGATCACCGAGATAATCCAGAAGAATCTCCCCATCTTAAAATTCTTAATCACATCTGCAAAATCCTTTTTTTTTTTTTTTTTTTTTTTTTTTTTGAGACAGAGCCTCACTCTGTTGCCCAGGCTGGAGTGCAATGGCACCATGTCAGCTCACTTGCAATCTCTACCTCCTGGGCTCAAGTGATCCTCCTGCATCAGCCTCTCAAGTAGTTGGGATTACAGGCATTCATCACCATGCCCACCTAACTTTTTGCATTTTTAGTAGAGACGGGGTGTTGCCATGTTGGCCAGGTGGATCTCGAACTCCTGGCCTCAAGTGATCCACCCTCCTCGCCTCCCAAAGTGCTGGGATTACAGGCATAAGTCACCTCACCCAGCCCCGCAAAATTCCTTTTATCCAAATAAGGTAAATGTTTTAGTTTTTCCAGGCTGCTGAAACAAACTACTATAAACTGAGTGGCTTACAAACAACAGAAATTTGTTTATCACAGTTCTGGAGGCTGGGGAATCCAAGGTCAGGACACTGGCAGAGTTGATATCTGGGTGAGACAGGAGAATAGGGAATTAGGGTAAACAAGGGTTAAGAAATAAGCAAAAGAACAGCAGGTGCAGCCAGTTCTAGGCAAGATTAGGTGGCATACAGGCCACATTTTTACTCCTGTGATAACAAGACAGAAGTTTCCATCTCAGCCTCTGATTGATGGCAGGCCAAGCTTCCACTTCAGCCTCCGATTGGTCACAGGCCAATCCTTCATAAGATGGAACCAACTGGAAACCTCTAAAGGGAGCCTAGGGGAGTTACCAAATTATTTCAGCTTAATAAAAACCCAAATTGGGAGATTCTTGAGTTGCTGGCTCGAGCCTGTTCCCACTCTGTGGAGTGTACTTTCGTTTCAATAATCTGTACTTGTGTTACTTCATTCTTTTGTTGCTTCATTTGTCTTTCATTGCTTCATTCTTTTGCTGCTTTGTTTGTGCGTTTTGTTCAACTCTTTGTTCAACACCCCAAGAACCTAGACAACTCACAGTCAAGACCTTCCATCCAGTAACATGGGGAGGGCTCGCTTCCTGGTTCATACATGGTGATGGACTTTCTTGCTGTGTCCTCACATGGTGGGAGGGACTAGCTCTGCACTCTCTTTTACAAGGGCACCTCCCAAAGGCCCCACCTCCTATTACCGTCACCTTGGGCATTAGGATTTCAGCAGATGAATTTGGGAGAGGACACAAATATTCAGCTGTAATATTTACAGCTTCCAGGAATTAGGACCTGATATTTTGGGGGAGGCAATAATTCAGCTTACTACACTGGCCTTGACCAGAAAACTATGTTCTAAGATCTTTTCCAGCTATTCAAAGGGAATGCCACTGGCGTGCGTGCTCGTCTCCTACCTCACTTCCATTTATTTCTCCCTTGAAGGACTTACCTAATGAGGGAAAATGAGGAGAAAGGGAAAGAGCAAACATGCAATGGCTGCAGACACTCAGCCAAGGCAACTAGGAAGTGCGTGAGCCAAGCTCTGACCAGGTGTAGACACTCAGCCGAGAGCTGAAAATGAATAACCAAATTACTGGAGCATCAGCCAAGTGTATTCAGCTGCATCTGATAGGCCAAGAGAGGGACAAGTGCTTGGCATGTTCACCTTAGCAGACAGGTGCATTGGGCCTGGTATGCCCTTGGAAAAAGATCCCTTCCCAGGTGAGGGCTGGCTTTCCAGGAAAGCTCCAGCCAGCCTCGCCCATTTTTAAGGACAAGGAGGAGGAAAGAGGCAAGAGAGAGAATGAGAATAGGGAAGTAGGAATAGATGGCTTCCTGGACCCAAGAGGCTATTCACCAAAGATCAAAAGAAGTGAAGAGATGAACGAATTATCTGGATAAATTAAGCAAAAATAAAAAGAGGCAATGGGACTTGGGGACCTTTCCAGTCAGAGCCGGTTGTCTACACTATTAAGCTCACTAGACAATTATTCAAACTTTTCTGCACGTGGGAGGGCAACAAAAAACTGACCCCAGGGTAGGTCTAAAAGCCCCAGATTGCTTCTCCCATCTTAGCACCCCTTTGACGTTAAGTCAAGCCATTCAACCAGAGCAGACATAAAATAAGAATATCAAAGTAGTGCCTGCATATAATTAGGCAATACTGACCAAAATAAAGTAGGTTTGATCTCTTAATGGGTGAATAAAATGCTGACATCAGCACCATGTTGTTTGGCAAAATGTGCAATATTAATTCATTCATTTGATAACTAATAAGTACCTAGGGATATATTGATTAATCAGACATGAATCTTGCTCTCAAGCAACTTACAGTCTAATAAAAGACATACAGCATGCTCATAAATAATGCATTTAATCTTATCAATAAACCTGTGAGCTAGTCACCCTGACTCCCACTTTATGGATGAGAAAAACTCAAGTTTGCAGTAAACGCCTTGTACAGACTCATACAGTTAGTGACAGAGCCTGGATCTGAGCCACATGTCTCACTGCTGAAGCCCATACTTTTTTCACATGACTCTAAGGTTTTCTGAAGGAGAAACCTTTGAATTTTCAAAGCTGTATAGGATTTAAACAAGCGGAGATGAAAGAAACAGCACTTAATGTAGAGAAAAAAGAAGAAGTATAGAGATGCCGTTGTGATATTAATCGACATGGGAAATAAGAAATAGGAAGTTTGTGGATGGAAATTATGAGCTCAACTTTTAAAAATATCTTTGAAGGACTTCTAGGACACGCAGCTAGAAAAAACAGCAGTCATTCAGAAATGCAAAACTGGAACCCCGCAGAGAAGCCTAGGCCGGATATTTAGATCTGGGTGTCCTCACCCAAAAAAGAATGGTGGAAGCCATGAATCTACTAAGGCAAAAAGTCTATGATGAGAAGACGAAAGAAGAGAAAGGGCCAAGAACCTTTGGAAGTTCTACCTTTAGGAAGTAGAAGAAAGGAGTGGAAGGTGGAAAAGAATGAGTAGGCAGGAGAGCTGAGAAAGTCAAGCATTCCAGAACACAGGGGAGGAGAAAGTTGAGGGATGAAAGCCTGACGAATTCTACAAGAAGAACAAGGAGAATAAGTTTTGATTGGTAAAAGGCCACTGGATGGGCAAGTAGGAGGCTTTTGGTGACGTTTAAATAAGAGTATGTGTTTGAGTAATGGAAACAACAAGGATAAATTGCCCCTTCAAAAACTCTGATAACAAAAGGGAGGAAAAAGAGGAAATAAGAACAAGGGACAGATAATTTTTATGGAAAAATCCCAGGCTTGTCTGCATAATTTAAAACATTATGGGCTGGGCGTGGTGGCTCATGCCTGTAATCCCAACACTTGGGGACGCCAAGGCGGGTGGATCACAAGGTCAGGAGATCAAGACCATCCTGGCCAACATGGTGAAACCGTCTCTTCTAAAAAATACAAAAATTAGCCGGGCGTGGCAGTGCGTGCCTGTAGTCCCAGCTACTCAGGAGGCTGAGACAGGAGAATTGCTTGAACCCGGGAGGCAGAGGCTGCAGTGAGCCGAGATGGCGCCACTGCACTCCAGCCTGGGCGAAACAGCAAGACTCTATCTCGAAAAAAAAAAAAAAATATATATATATATATATATATACATACACATATATATAGCCAGACATGGTGGCTCATGCCTACAATTCCTGCACTTTGGGAGGTTGAGGTGGGTAGATCACTTGAGATCAGGAGTTCGAGATCAGCCTGGCCAACATGGGGGAACCCCATCTTTACTAAAAATGCAAAAAATTAGTAGGGCGTAGTGGCGGGCACCTGTATTCCCAGCTTGGGGAGGCTGAGGCAGGAGAATTGCTTGAACCCGGGAGGTGGAGATTGCAGTGAGCCGAGATCGTGCCACTGCACTCTAGTGCGGGTGACAGAGCAAGACACCGCCACAAAAATGAAAAATAAAACATTATAAATTTCCTCTTGCATCTCTTCATTTTTTTTATCTTCCCCCTTCACTCTTCTCTATGTAAACTCGTTCTGGCCAAGTGAATCAATCAAGTTGGGAACACTGATTTAAGCAGACTTGTCAATATTACTCTGGGAAAAAAAGGAGTTGATAAACTGTTCTGGCAAGAGTCATCACAAAAATAGTACTACATAGGCTTGTGATTGGAAAGAATAGCAAGGTTTAGGAAAACGTGTTTGTTGGTTGTATTTGTTTGTGTAGGGGATAGTCGAACGTGTTTGTAGGGGAAGGCTCTAGTGTTAAAGGAGAGATTGAAGATGTGTTATGATTCTAGACAAGTATGGAGAGAAAGGAGATCAAGCCACACCTGTAAGGGCTGGCTTTAGAGAGAAGAAGGGACATTTCTTTCCCTGAAATGTCCATGAAATACAAAAGAAAGAAGGCTGACAATGATGTGAAATCAGAGGCAGACAACCATAGCAGCTAGGTAATTCATACCAATCTTCCCAATGAGGACAAACATACAAGTTGCATTAAATATAGGGATTATCTTTCTGGAAGCATCAGATAGCTAACACAAGAGTGAAGAATTAGCAAGCCAGAGACCAGGAAAAATGGAGGCCCAAGAGGTAAACCCACAGTCTGAAGCCACTCTTCTCCTCATTGTTAGCCAACGTCAGTTCACACAGCAGAGAGGACGAGAGTCTGAGCAACACTTTACACAGCATCATATGGTTAGAGGATCTGATACTGGGGTCCAGGGCCCACCAAAGTGAGTGTCCCAGGAAAATCCTTATCTTTGGGTTGTGACCCTAAAGGACTATACTGTAGGAGTAAATATTATCCAGAAATAGCCCGGCCTTTGCAGACATTGCAGCTCACCTTCAAATCATTTCAATCCATGAAATTGGATTAAATTAATCTCAGGGTACTCTTGGCCCCAGACTCCTGACGAAAGCAAAGTAAGTCCTCTCTGGAGGAAGATAAGATTATCCTAGGTCTCAAATAATTTCCACAATTAATTTTATAGCTATGCTCACTATAACAGCAAAAATAACTAAATAAGAAGAAAAGATAATAAACATAAAAATCAGCATAACAATGGAAAATAGAACAATGGACACTCAGAGAGTCTCCAGATATTGGTGTTAACAGAAATTCTAGAAAGGAAAAAATATTATTATATTTATTATATTGTATTATGTTATATTATTATATGTTCTATTATATATTATATTATACATTGTATTCATTATATTATTATATTAAATTTAATAAGTCATAGGTGTGTTTTATAAGAGAATAGACAAAGCTGAAGTAAATTGGATGTTGGATCAGAAGAAAATATTTGCAATGAAGCATGAAGGAGTAAAAGAATGAAAAAGACAAAAGAGAAGTTAAGAGTGATAAATAATAGAGTAAGAATACCTAGTACACATGTTACTGGAATTCTGGAAAGATAGAAGAGAAAATGGGAAAGAAGCAATATTTGAAAAGATAATAACTGAGATTTTCTCCAAAGCAAATTAAACACATAAAGCTACAGATTCAAGAAGTCCATAAAACTCCAAGAATTATAAGGAAATACACCTAGGTACATTATAGTAAAATTGCTGAAAACCAGAAGAAAAAGAAATATCTTAAAAGAAGCCATAGAATAAAAGACAGATCACTGTCAAAGGAGCAACAATTAGATAGAGAGCTGATTTCTCAAGAGAAACAAGGAAATCCAGAAAAATAATGGAATACCCTTAACATACTAAAAGTAAATAATGCCAACCTAGAATTTTATGCCCTCCAAAAATATCCTTCAAGTATAAAGATGAATTAAAGACAACAAACCAAAACAGAATTATTTGTCACTCACAATAAAGGAAATATTAAAGAATATTCTTCAGGCCCAAGGAAAACAGTCCCAGATGGAAAGTCAGAGATGCAAGAAGGAAAGTATTACATTAAAAATAGCAAGTATTAAAATATAGGTAAATATAAATTGAGAGTGACTATATAAAACATTTTAAATGTTGTTGTATTTGAAATATATATTCCTCGGCCGGACACGGTGGCTCATGCCTATAATCCTGGCACTTTGGGAGGCTGAGGCAGGCAGATCACCTGAGGTCAGGAGTTCAAGACCAGCCTAACCAACATGGAGAAACCCTGTCTCTACTAAAAATACAAAATTAACCAGGCATGGTGGCACATGCCTGTAATTCCAGCTACTCGGGAGGCTGAGGCAAGAGAATCGCTTGAACCCGGAAGTCAGAGGTTGCGGTGAGCCGAGACTGCGCCATCGCACTCCAGTCTGGGCAACAAGAGCGAACTCCATCTCAAAAAAAAAAAAAATTGGCCAGGCGCGGTGGCTCACGCCTGTAATCCCAGCACTTTGGGAGGCTGAGACGGGCTGATAACGAGGTTAGGAGATCGAGACCATCCTGGCTAACACGGTGAAACCCCGTCTCTACTAAAAATACAAAAAAAAAAAAAAAAAATAGCGGGCGCCTGTCGTCCCAGCTACTCGGGAGGCTGAGGCAGGAGAATGGCGTGAACCCAGGAGGCGGAGCTTGCAGTGAGCCGAGATCGCACCACTGCACTCCAGCCTGGGTGACAGAGCGAGACTCCACCTCAAAAAATTAATTAATTAATTAATAATAGCTTAAAATACATGACAATAATAATACAAAATTGGGGACAGGAGTAGAGTTAGGGTGTTTCAGAGTTCTTGAAATGCCTCAAAAGAGCATGAAGCACCAATTAATATAAGACAAGAAGGAATACTGTGATCTTGGGGCTTATCACCAAAAGAAGAGTAAAAAGGATATATAATTTCCAAGATAATAGAGGAAGGCAACGAAATATTAAAAAATAGTCATCCAAAATAAGCAATAAAACGACAGAAAGATGAACATAGAGTATAAGTAGGACAAATAGAAAGCACACAACAACATGGGAGATCTAAATCCAAATATATTAGGGATTAAGCCAGGCACAGTGGCTCACGCCTGTAATCTCAGCACTTGGAAGGCCAAGGCCGGCAGATTGCCTGCACTCGGGAATTCAAGACCAGCCTGGGCAAGAGGGTGAAACACCATCTCTACAATAAATACAAAATTAGCCAGGCATGGTGGCACACGCCTGTAGTCCCAGCTGCTTGAGAGGCTGAAGCGGGAAGATCTCTTGGGCCTAGGAGGTTGAGGCTATAGTGAGCCATGTTCACACCACTACACTTGAGCCTGGATGACAAAGCTAAACCTTGTCTCCCCACCAAAAAAGGAAACCGGGAATTACATTAAATATAAATGGACTAAATGGTCCAATTAAAAGACAAAGATTGCCAGATGATTAATGTTTTCAATTGTATAGTGTTTACAGAAGATTACATTAAGGATATAAAATGGGCTGGGCATGGTGGCTCATGCCTGTAATCCTAGCACTTTGGGAAGCTGAGGCGGGTGGATCACTTGAGGCCAGGAGTTCAAGACTAGCCTGGCCAACATGGTGAAACCCCGTCTCTACCAAAAATACAAAAATTAGCCAGGCGTGGTGGCAGGTGCCTGTAATCTCAGCTACTCAGGACGCTGAGGCAGGAGAATTGCTTGAACCCTGGAGGTAGAGGTTGCAGTGAGCTGAAATTGAGGTGAGCCAAAAAAAAAAAAGCTGGGGGGGGATACAAAATGGATAAAAGTAAAGGTATGGAAAATATATACCATACTAATCCAAAAAAGATTGGACTATCTATATTATTAATTATCAAACAAAATAGAATTTAAAGCAGAAAGCATTACTAGAGATAAAGAAGGGCCTGTCTTAATAACAAGATTTTCAATTTCCCAGGAAGTTATAATGTTGTGAAATTATTATTATTATTATTATTTGAGATGGAGTCTCACTCTGTTGCCCAGGCTGGAGTGCGGTGGCACAATCTCGGCTCCTCTACCTCCCAGGTTCAAGTGATTCTCCTGCCCCGGCCTCCCAAGTAGCTGGGATTACAGGCATGCACCATCAAACCTGGATAATTTTTGTATTTTTGGTAGACAAGAGTTTTACCATGTTGGCCAGGCTGGTCTTGAACTCCTGACCTCAGAGGATCCACCCGCCTCAGCCTCCCAAAGTGCTGGGATTACAGGCATGAGCCACCATGCCCAGCAAATATTATAAAATTATATACACCTAATACCTCAAAATACATGAAGCAAAAAGCAACATATCTACATCTAGACAAATCCACAATCATTATGGTAGAATTTAACACACTTCTGTCAATATTTAACAGAACAAGCAGACAAGTCAGTAAGGATATAAAAGATTCAAACAGCACAATCAGCAACTATAACCTAATGGACATATATAGAATACTGAGCTCACAACCACAAGTGTACATTATTTTCAAACACATAAGAAACAATTTCAAAAATCAACCATATGCTGAGTCATAAAGCATGTCTTGACAAATCTCAAATGACTGAAATTATACAAAATACACTTTTTAAATACATTGCAAGTAAGCTAAAAAACCAATAACAAAAATGATGATTAGAAAACTCCCTTTTTTTTTTTTTTTTTTTTTTTTTTTTTTGAGATGGAGTCTCACTCTGTTGCCCGGGCTGGAGTGCAGTGGTGCAATCTCGGCTCACTGCAACCTCCGTCTCCCTGGTTCAAGCGATTCTCCTGCCTCAACCTCCCGAGTAGCTGGGATTACAGACGCGTGCCACCATGCCCAGCTAATTTTTGTATTTTTAGTAGAGATGCGGTTTCACCATGTTGGCCAGGCCAGTCTTAAACTCCTCACCTCAGGTGATCCACCCACCTTGGCCTCCCAAAGTGCTGGGATTATAGGCGTGAGCCACTGCGCCCGGCCCCATGTATTTGAAAATGCAGATGTACATCTAAATAACCCAAGAAAACAATCAAAATAAAATTTTAACATTTTAATAGAACGATAATAAAAATATTGATTGCTGAAAGTCATGGGATAAGGTTAAAGCTATGATTAGATGAATATTTATAACTATAATTGCATATATTGATTATAGGAAAGGTTTAAAATTAATGAACTAAGCAGTCATCTCAAGAAATTAGAAAAAGTATGGAAAATTAAACCCAAAGAAAGAGAAAAGAAGAATTTAATGCACTAAAAAACAAATATAGAATATGAAATATAGACGGTTCCCAACTTACAATGGTTCAACTTATGATTTTATCACTCCAATAATATGAAAGCAATATGCATGCAGTATGCTCCTCAACTTACATTGGAATTATGTCCAGATAAACCCATTCTAAGTTGAAAATATCTTAAGTTAAAAACACACTTTAAGTGGGACACAACTTCATTGTAAATGAAGGAGGATCTGTAACAACAAAACCAAAATCTGGACTTTTTGGAAAGAGTAATAAAATTGATTTAAAACCCTAGCAAAATGGCTTGGTAGCTCATGCCTGTAATCCCAGCACTTTGGGAGGCCAAGGCGGAAGGACTGCTTGAGGCCAGGAGCTCAAGATCAGCCTAGGCAACATAGTGAGACCCTGTGTCTACAAACAAAAAACAAACAAACAAAAACCAGCAAGATTTATCAAGGGGGCAAAAGAAAGAAAAGGAAGATTAAAATAATCAATGTCAGGCATGATAAACAGACATCACAACAGAACCATCTTTATTAAAGATCATAAGAAGCTATTATGAATAGTTTTATGCCAAAACATTTTGCAAATTTAGATAAATTGGTGAATCCCTTAAAAAGAAAATTTATCAAAAATGGACACAAGAAAGTAGGTCAATCTTAACTAACCCAATAACTATTCAATAAACTGAATTGATAATTTAAACCCTTCCACAAAGAAGACTCCAGGCTCAGAGTAATACCCTCAGAAACACACATATGCCTCCACCAGCACACAAGAGCAAGGATGATCATAGAAGCGTCATTTATAATAGCCCTAGACTGGAAACAACCTAAACGTCCATCGAGAGTAGAATAGACAGACAAATTATGCCATTTTTTTAATGTAATACTATCCACTGATAAAAACTGCAAACTACACCTACACATGACAACCTGGATGATTTTCACCAGTATAATGTTGAGTAAAAAGTGCGGCGCATGAAAGAATACATACTGTTTAGTTACATTTATATAAAGTTAAAAAAAAAAAAACAGGCTTTAGCATTGAAATGCTAAAGTTTAGTTTAGCCAAAAACTAAATCTTAGCATTTAAAGAGACGTTTTTCCCTTTTTTTAAGATTTTATTTTTTTAGAGCAGTTTTAGGTTCACAGCAAAATTGAACAGAAGGTACAGAGATACCTCATATACCCTCTGCCCCCCACATAGCACAGCCTTCCGCACTGTCAACATCCCCCACCTGGGCGGTGCGTTTGTTACAATCCATGAGCCTACACTGGCACATCGGTATCACCCAGGATCCATAGTTCACATTAGGGTTCTCTCTTGGTCTTGTACATTCTACAAGTTTTGACAAATGTATAACGACAGGTGCCCATCATAATAGTATCATACAGAGTAGTTCACTGCCCTAAAAACCCTCTGTGCTGCACTGTTTGATCCCTCCCTCCCCCTAATCCCTGGCAATTACTGATTCTTTTTGTGTGTGTGTGAGACGGAGTCTTGCTCTGTTGCCCAGGCTGGAGTGCAGTGGCGCCATCTTGGCTCACTGAAACCTCCGCCTCTCAAGTTCAAGCGATTCTCCTGCCTCAGCCTCCCAAGTAACTGGGACTACAGGCACATGCCACCACGCCTAGCTAATTTTTTGAATTTTTAGTAGAGACAGAGTTTCACCGTGTTAGCCAGGATGGCCTGGATCTCCTGACTTCATGATCCGCCCACCTCAGCCTCCCCAAGTGCTGGGATTACAGATGTGAGCCACTGCGCCCAGCCAATTACTGATCCTTTTACTGCCTCTGCAGTTTTGCCTTTTCCAGAATGACATATAGTTGGAATCATACTGTCTTTTTCAGACTGTCTTCTTTCACTTAGTAATATGCATTTAAAGTTCTTCCATATCATGTCATGGCTTGATAGCTCATTTCTTTTGAGGACTGAATAATGGTGCATGCCTTAATGTATCCCAGTTTATTATCTATTCACCTACTAAAGGACATCTTGGTTGCTTTCAAGTTTTTACAGTTATGAATAAAACTGCTATAAACATGTTTATATATATATTTAGGTGGTAAAGATAATCAAAGATGCTTTACATAAAAAGTCAGGATAATGGTCGCCTCTGATAGGGAGGGAGGGTAGATAGAGGTGGACGGGGGAATGAAGAGTACGTCCAGGGTGAGGGAGGGCAGAGTTCTAGTTCTCAATCAGGCTGATAATGACACTGGTGTTGACTTTGTGATAAATCACTGAACTGTGTATCTTTGTTTTTGTTTTTGTTTTTGTTTTTTTGGTTCTTTTTTATTCTTGTTTTTTATTGAAACAGAGTTTCACTCTTGTTGCCCAGGCTGGAGTGCAATGGCGTGATCTCGCCTCACTGCAACCTCTGTCTCCCAGGTTCAAGTGATTCTCCTGCCTCGGCCTCTTTTTTCTGTAGGTACATTCTATTTTACAATTTTTAAAAGTGATGAAAAAAAGAAAAAGAGAGTCAGAAAGGAGAGAAGGAAGAAGGAATGGAGAGAGAACAGAGACCTTAGAAGCAGAAAGCTGAGGCGTTAGAGCACATGTTGTGTGGCCTCAATCTTTTCAATAATGTATGAGGCACAATCTCCCGGAGAGATCAAGGGTCTGAAAGGTCTGGACAAGACTTGCAACAGCTGCATTAGAAATGTGGTGGGCTAGGAATCTGCTATAGGTCAGGAAAAGGATTGCTGAATAAACCCTACTGAGCATAGGCTGCAAACTCAGATGCCCACGGGGAACAGGCAGGCATCTCATGAATCAGGTTGTCTGGGGAGTGGGAGGAAGCAAGCCCATTGATCAAAGGCATCTGATTCTCAGTTTGGGGTCCAGGAAGACACTCTCTGTTGTTGCAGAGAAGGTGGCAAAATGGAGTGTATGCCCCATGTCAGAGAAGCCACTGCCTCTCAGCTCCAGCCAGTGGTCCTTCCGGAATGGGTAAAGACCGGGTACCACCAGCTCTCCAGCTCTGCTTGTGGAGCTAAAACTCTGGATTTTCTGGTGATCTCCTATTTCTTAAATGCTCATAACTAAATCAAATTGTTTTAAATATCATTCCGGCCAAAAAAACCCCATTTGATGTTCCTGATGAGGTCCGTGAGGTCCGAGACCCCTGTGTGAACCAGTCAGATCACCATGGAACAAGTCGCCCCAGGGCATGGCTGTCTCCAACCGCTCTGAGTAGCCAGCCGTGCAGCCAGCCGGTCTCAGATTTGGGCTGCGATGAGTCTGGATGGCAGAAGAACAAGAGGGATGGGAAATTGAGGGAGGGCCTCATTGAAAGGGCTCACTCCAGGAGCCAGAAAACCAGAAGAGCCTAAGGGACCCAGAGCTAGAGTGAGATCAGAGATGCACAGTCCCCATGAGGACAAAGAGCCCAGTGAGGAGAAAGGGAGAGGTAAAAGGATAAAAGAGTCAGAAGGAGTTTCAGAATCTAAGAGCTCTAAAAATAAACCTTTCCCTTTGTATCACTTTTCTCTTTTTACTTTAGTTGCTCTCAACTTGCTGCTTCCTTTTTTAAAAAATTCTAGCAATTCTGCAGGAAACCAGAAGTGTGAACCAAACACAGTAACTCTAGGTGTTATGGCACTGTCCTGCTCACCCTTCTGTTGGCCTACTGGCTTCAAAGGTAGGCACACACACCGTCCCTTTTCTAATGATCCAGTTGTGGACTCAGGCTCAGTAAGCCAAGGCCACAAGCAACAGGGCTTGGGCTCCATCTGCCTCGGCTGCTTGCGGCTGCCTTCCAGGAAGTGCTGGAACAGCAGAAGCAGCTAGCAGTGCGCTCAAGAAGTGGTCAGCAGTTGGGAGCAGCTGGAGGAGGGGAGGCCAGTGAGCAAATATCAGCTTGGGAAATAGGGTTTTGGCTGAACAAAGTTCACTGTTGTTTTCCAAGAAAGCAGAACCTAGTGGAGCCACCCTAGAGAATAAGGAGAGGAGCAACTTGAACTGAGTGTTGGCTCCAAACTTCTACGGCATGATACGCTTGGCCACCCAATTGTGATCAGGGCCATTGTTGTTCCCCTGGGGGCAGGGGGCATAGGGCAGGCGGCCGCTCAGAGTAAAAAGGGAAGACAGACAGGCAGTCCAAACACCACCAAATGACAGAGATGCAGACCAAGACGAAAGGAAAAAACAACAGAAGGGATTTTTGTCCTTGAGATGTGCTACGCAAATTCTTTTCAATTAGTTTCCTATTAATTGTTCCATCTTGAACATTTAGAGCTGTTCAACCCGGGCAGCATCTACATTTTGAAGTAGTAAGTTCTCCATTCCTAGCAGAGTCGGAGCAGAAGCTCAGCTGTTATCTACCAGAAATTCTATTAAAAGGATGAAAGGTTGAACTAGATGACTTCTCATTCTGAAGACTGTAATTCAGCAGAACTGACTAATCCCTGGCAAATGATACCCTTTCTGAGTATGCATGTGTCACTGAAAGTCACTCAGACAAACCAGACTATTTGTAAATAGGTCTGATTATCTGCAAATTAGTTGATTGAAGGTTCCTGGGTATCAAGCAGGGCTTATTTTAAGAAATTAAGTTAATTTAGATAATAGCTGTGTTGAAAAGCAACAAGTTCAAAAACAAAAAGAATGCAGCTCCCCTTTTATTTTTTTCAACTCTATATTTTCTTTTCAAATTGTTTCTAACAGACCATCTGTTAAGAAAGGCTCTTTTGACCGGGAGCAATGGCTCACGCCTGTAATCCCAGCACTTTGGGAGGCCGAGGCAGGTGGATCACCTGAGGTCATGAGTTCAAGATCAGCCTGAGCAACATGGTGAAACTCCGTTTCTACTAAAAACACAGAAATTAGCTGGGCGTGGTGGCGGCGCCTATAAGCCCAGCTACTCTGGAGGCTGAGGCACAAGAATTGCTTGAACCCGGGAGGCAGAGGTTGCAGTGAGCTGAGATAGCACCATTATACTCCAGCCTGAGAGACAGAGCAAGACTCCATCTCAAAAGTAAAAAAAAGAAAGGCTCTTTTGTAAATTACTTAAATATGCTTACAAGTCATTATTACTTTTTAAGTCAATAGAAGTCTTTTTAGTTTATCTAATAGCATATTAATTCCTATGCTTTACGTGTTTGTACCCATACAACACCCAGCCCTGCACCTAACACATAACAGGTGCTCAATAGATGTTCATTGAATTAATTGGTTGCAAAAACCGAGTGTATACATTGAACATTTCTGCATATTGGTGATAATAATAGTATTTTGAACACTTGTTCTATGCCAGTGACTGGGTCAAATAAACACTCAACCTCATAGTAATATCTACGAAGTGATTGCTACATTAGCCCCATTTTACAGATGATGCAACTGAGGCCGGTGAGAGGCAGAACCAGGATTCAAGGCCAGGCCTGTCCGACTCCCGAGCCGAAACTCTCAGCAAGGGTATTAAACTGAATCTGAATCCTCTTAGTTTATCTATTTTAAAGTGCTACATGTGGTATGTTCAGCAGATGAAAACTCTCTGATGAGGCACGTGTGGATGGGATGGCAGGGCTGAGAAGGCCGGCTCCCCCACGGGGTGTGCACAACCTACCTCCCCAGCTGTTTCTGCTACCGGCTGGGGCCTTCAACTCCACCGCCTCCCCTCCCCCAGGCCCTAAATCACTCTCAGGCCCTTTGTTCTTCCCCACAGCTGCTCAGCATATTCCTTGATTTGAAATTACGATCACAGGTTGGAGTGCTACTTAAAATAATTTTGCCAAATGTTCCATCTCTCTGTGTTGATGAATATAATGGATGACAATTTAAAGAGCAAAAAAAAAGTAAGTATTCACTTTGTTGAAGACAAAAAAAAAATCATAAGCTGCATGCATAGCATTAGTTTGGCTCTGAAAGATTCATTCCCCCAGGAAGCTAGCCAAATGCTGGACTTTTGTGAACCGCAGCATGGCCGGGAGAGCAGGCTGCTGGCAGGTATGGCCTGCAATAGAGGGAGAGAGCAAAGGTCAGGGCATGTGTTGGGTTTGTTTAAGCATGAGTCAGAGGAGTGGGGGTAGACCTGGGGATCCAATTTCCAATTTCCTGTGCAAGTCACTGAGCCACACTTCTCCCCTTCCCCAAAAGCCTTTTATGCGTACCGCTCTGCAGAACAAAGGGAGATATAGTAGGGGGACACAAATAACCGGGACAGGCTGGTCTTCTCGAAGGTGGAGGCTCTCTTGAATTTGGAAAATGCAAGCTCTGAGGGAAGCAGGGATGAAGGCAGACCACGTGCATCTAGCACTTTGGCCAACTGAGGCTTCCCGGGCTTGGAGGTCCTCACCCTGGGCTCTTAGCGCAGCCTGAGCCCAGTGTGAAGCCATGGGCCAGCCCTTCCTGCAGGTGGGTCCTGTGGCCAGGCTTAGCTCAGGCAAGGGGTGGCTGGGCTATGAGGAATCAGAACAAGGCTTCTTCCTTCACACCGAGTCCTGCTCAGCAGGTGGACTCCACGTTAGACATTTCCCCCATGTCCTAAGGCTTCTTCCAGGCTTGAGCCCTGGAAAGCAGGTGGGGAGAGATGAGCAAATCCTGAGCAAAAAGGAGGTGGCGGTGACGCCTCTCTGAAGTTTTCCATACCAAAAAAGCCCTGGCACAAGGCAGGCACTGCTGGCAGCCCGGCCCCACAAGCTTACTTCCAGTGCAGGAATCCAATAGGAACATGTGCCCCCAGGGCCTCTGGAAACGCAAACTGCTCTCTGAAAACCAGGTCAGCCTCTCTGTAGGAGTCTTGCCATGCAGAAAACACCAGGCCCTCTGGAAACGCCCCCTGTTCACTGAGGGTCTCTGGCTGGCCGGCACTATGCCCAGCAAGGCCACCTCCCATAGGTGACACGCCAGGGTCTTGCTGAATCACAATAAGCTGGGAGCTCTGTGCACCCCCCAAAATGATCTTCCACACAATGAAAAGCACTCAAAAGAAATGGTTACAGCTGCTGGGGGCCCCGTCAGCCTTTGAGGGCAGTGAGGTGCCGGGGTGGCAGCCTCTGGAGCAAACAAGGCCCAGATCTACTGCTTCCCAGCTGGGGAAGGTTCCTGCCCCTTTCTGGGCCTCAATTTCCTCGTCTATGAAATGGGCATAACCGTGTCACTTCACCAGGGGGTTGTAATGGGTAAATGCCCCTGCTCTGTGGATAAGCAGGAGTCTTTCGAGCTATTTCCACCAGAAATGGCAGAAGCACGGCAGGGCAGGAGAATTGCCCGTCTGCGGGTCAGGACAGAAGGCAAAGGTGTCTTTACACACAGAAGATGCTACAGTTCTTTGTCACGCCCTCAACCTCCAGGACTGTCTGCTTGGCTGTACAGTCTGCTTACCATATTCCCTCCAAAGTAGGGACCCAGCCCCGCCCAGCCCCTCATGGACTCCACTCCAGACCCTCCTCCCAGACAAGTGGGGAAGAGAGGCAGAGCCTGCGGTGTTCCCCTCACTGAGCTGTGGCAGTTCCCCTCTCTTCCTTTCTCTCAGGTGACTCTTTTGACCCCCAAGGATCCCTGAACACTCATGTGCTGTCTCCAGCCTCTCTTGCTTGGAAGAGGAAAGAAATATCTCGGGTTCCTTTGTCTTCGGGCCACACTAGCTCCCCCTACCCCACTCACTCAGGACACAGCAGGAGGGAGCAGAAGGACTGGCTGCCCAACGGAAGGAGATTTTATCACTGATATTGTTTGAACTTACTGGTGTGTGGCAATTAAAATGGTTTAAAACCAGTCTGACTTGGAGCTAGATTGATTCTTGTCTTTAAACTCTCTACGGACAATGCTGTCCTCACTGCCAGCCCCCAAGGCACACCCGTCCCTGTACCCTCCTTGCTACTGCTCATCCAGGACCCCATCTTTATGGGCCTCCCAAGTCATAAGCGGTCACTCTCTTCTCTCCTTGGATGCCCTTAACACAGAAAATGATCTGCACCCTAGTTACCGCCTCTCCTACAGGAGCTCTCGGGAGACAGGCTTGTTGGGAATCCTCAAAAAGGGTGCTCTCCCTCTCCCCGGAAGCTCTTCTTGGGCCCTTTGGGAAAGCAAAGAAATAACCCGTCCTCCAAATCCCCATGGGCATAAGAGGAGGGTCTTTGATGCCTCATTTTTCTTCTTGTGTTTTTATTTTCCCTTTTTGCAGATCTCTGCATTTAATGAGGAAGTGCTGTCAGCAGAAAGGAGAGGAAGCTTCACCCCGACCATCCGCAGGACCCACATCCCTCTCAGCAGGAAGGCAGAATCATTCATCTATTGCTTTCCTTGAAGGGCAGCTCCAGACACTCACGTGGAGACAAGTAGGAAAAGCATAGAATGTGTCATCACACTGTGTACCTCATACAGGTGATGTCCTGGAGAAATCTCTGGAAAGAGAAAATAGAAATTTTATGATCCACAATTAAAATGATTTAAGTAATAAATAACCCTGATAGCTTGCCCCACCAAGTATATGCTACGTTCCACACCCCTGGCCAGCCTTTCACATCCATCTCCTCGCCAAGCCCTCTAACAACCTTACAAGGGAGAGACTTTTTACCCTCACTTCCCAGAGGAGGACACTGAGGCCAAAGAAGGGAAGGGATTCCCCAGGTGACACCGTAAGTGACAGAGTTGAGACCCACATGGCCTGGCTGAAGTCAAGGTCACTCTAATTCCTCACACAGCCCCACCAGAGGTTCCCACAGTGCTGTGTGCCAGCCGGGTGATAAGGCCTTTCCACAAAGGACATCAAAATACCTCATCAAGCCGGACGTGGTGGCTCACGTCTGTAATCCCAACACTTTGGGAGGCCGAGGCGGGCAGATCACCTGAGGTCAGGAGTTCAAGGCCAGCCTGGCCAACATGGCGAAACCCCGTCTCTACTAAAAATACAAAAAATTAACCAGGCATGGTGATGGATGCCTGTAATCCCAGCTACTCAGGAGGCTGAGGCAGGAGAATCGCTTGAACCCGGGAGGCAGAGGTTGCAGTGAGCCAAGATCATGCCATTACACTCCAGCCTGGGTGACAGAACGAGACTCCATCTCAAAAAAAAAAAAAACCTCATCATCAGTAGAGAACTGTCACCTTCCTAAACGAGGAAACTGACACTTTTAAAAGCAAACAGATTTCTGAACATGGGGTTAATGATAAAACTGGAAAAACGTAAAAGACTCCCTGTTCCTCTCCTCCATTATCAATATGTGACTTAGATTTGGATGCCAAGTCAAATCTCACCAGAACTATATCCTCCATGGTAAATTATTAAAGAGTCTATCAAAGTTTGCTTTAAGAGAAAAGTAAATACACCCAACTTTCCATACAATGCCGGACCCTGAGTTCACTTCCTGGTTTCACTGTTGACTCAGGTTGCAATCCTAGATAAGTAACTACACAGGCTCACTGCCCTGGGCCCAAAGCTGGGGCGAGAGCCTGGAGTCAGCGCACCCCCAAGAATTCCGGAACATGGGAAGGTGCCCATCTTTCGTGGAGGGGGCATGCCTCGAAGAGGAAAATCAGGCAAAAGGCCGTGTGCAAAGCTCCACGTGCAGGTGCAAGCTGCTTGTCCCTGAGTCTCTGATTGCGAGGAAAGGGGTCACCCGTTGGTCGCACCACCAACAAAGCCCTGCCATCCTTTGGCTCAGCACTCACCCATAATTACTGGGCGTGAGGTGGGAAGGGCTGCCCTTTGGGACTCAGGTGGTGGGGAGGCTACAGAACAGAGTTGGCAAGTCAACTCCAATCACAGTAAGCATTTTCAAAGAAACAAATAAAAATAGCCAGAAGTGGGTCAGCACTTACAGTGAGGTTAGAGACAGGAAATTGGGACAGACTCCCGGTCCTGTGTAGAGGGATAAAAGTTTTATTTCATAAGTACAAACTCATACTCTCTTTCCAATCTGATTCCTCGTTTCTTCTCTTTTGCTTTTTCATCTCCTCTGTCTTTTGGATACACAGGAAACACACACACACAGCTAACAAAAACAGTGTGATGCTGGATCCTTGCTCCTTCAGTTCTAAGGTCCTCTTTTTCCTGAAGCTGAAGAAAAAAGATACTTAAAGAAAACTTACTCGAGAGTCAGGCAGGAAGGGGAGATGGGATACACACTTTCCCTATTTTTAACGTTTCTGCAATCTCAGCGCATGCTGCTTAAGAGGAAAAGAGCAGCAAAGCAGATGAAAAGCACTGCGTCCTTAAGTGATTTACCTGTTCCCAAGCAGGCCTGCCTCACACCTGCCTCCCTCCAATTCCCTGTCATTGACCCTCCCGCCACCATATCTGTGGCATCTGGTGTGCTGCACACACAGTATATGTGTGCAAGTGCATGGTATATACACATAGCACACATGCATACATGCTATAAACACGTGCCCATACATAGGCCCAGTGCTCAGGTATGCACAGTGCTCAGGTACACACAGTACACATACCTGCTAGCCACATACACTCTCAGTGCACGCACATGGTGCTCATGCACACATGGTAGTGCATGGTGAATCCACATAGCATCCATGCACACACACAGTACCCACACACACACGCGGTACATACACATGGCACCCCTGCACATACACAGTAGACATGCATAACCCAGAAAGTGGTTCTTGCTCTCTCTGTAACCTTAAGACTTTGGCAGTTTTTGTTAACTCCCACACTTGGCAGGATTACATTTCCTTGTGGCCTCAATGACGTGATAGGGCAGATTTATTGGGCTTACAGAAAAAAAGAGAGAGGAGAGAGAGCGAGCGAGCGAACAGTAAACTCTGCTGTGCAGTCAACCTGGGCCTTGGTTTTAAGTTGCAGATCATCAGGGCCAAGAAAGAAGATTTGGCAACATGGGGTGGTTTGGTGAGAGTCAGCATGTTTCACTGGTAATCTGCTGGAGCACTAAAATATATACATCCAAAGGTTACCTTCTTTCAATTCACTGAAAAATAAAAGGAGCTTCAAGGCTGGACCAAATAACATACATAAATAACACACGCATGCCTGCATGCATAGATGCAAACATACATACCTAAGATGTGTAGCAAACAAAACAGGCACAGTGCTTTCAGGAGAAACTTGGGTGTGGAAGTAAGTTCTACCTTTTTGCTCTATTTTCCTCCTGGAGGGAGAGAGGAAAAGCAGCTGCCTAAATGCACAGTCAGCCCACAAACTGTCATGCATGACTATCTCCAGGGCAGACAGGAGAGCAGGAACCCATTTATGAAGCTGAGTTCTGATGCAGAATGTTTTCAGGGCTTAAGACAGCCCCCACACAGCTAGCCAACAGAACTTTCTGGGCGCGGTCAGTTAGCTATGTCGCACAGAAATGGCATCTGCTTTCACTTATTTCAGAACTCAAGCATAAGTCCTGGGAGTATTTGACCAAAAGAACCTCCCACTTGGCGTGCGAGGGTTAGGTTTCCAGAAGATGTAGCACGTACCTGCGCTTTCAACTCCCAGAAGCCAAAGCTATGGAAAGATCTCAGTGTGGTTTTTTTAAATTTTATTTTAAAATCATACCATTTTAAAAGATCTGCTTGTTATAAATCCAGCCTAAAAGCAGATGAATGAAACATAGACCCACACAAAAAAATCTACAAGAATAGATCTTTTTTTTTTTAACTTGGGGTTTTTGAGGAGGGATTTTAGAGGAGTGGCGGGGAAGCTACTCAGTCGAGATAAACTCCTTAAAAGCATGGGCAAAATTCCCTTTTCTGTGACCAGTTTTTTTAAAAATGACAAAGTCACACAAGAGAGGAAATGAAAAGGGAAATTTTTAGACTTCTCATCTGTGCTGAAAGCCCCGGGCTGTTTCAGAACCCGGTCAGGGTAACCGTCAGGCCTGCGGTCACCGCGCTGCAATCCCAGGAGGCCTTGCGTCAGCGGCCATTATATCAATAAGGAAGTACAATCACCAAACCACAAGCCGGCTTCTTTTCTAAGCCCACATGTTGCTTTAGAGGGTTTTCAAACAAGAGACTTTCCTGTTTTTGAAACCTGTGAATCCACAGGTCTTACAGGTTACTCAAATTATCACTTGCAGCATGAATTTCAAAACTGCTTACTCCAGCCTTCCCCTCCCCTGGAGGAACAGACGTCCATTTACAAACCAGAATCCTTATTTACAGTGTCCCGTTGCCAACTGCTGACACAGAAGGGGAAAAAATACCAGTTATACATTAAGCTTTAAGGTTAAAGTATCTGTGCCAGACGCTGTCCAAACACCATCTATTCACTGACCTGAAGGCAGGATGACCACACTGGAGAAAATTCCACAGAAACAGTTTTGCGGTCACAGCAGTATTCCTTCACAGAGCCAGGCTATGTTTCCTGCAGATGCATACACATGCTTGCAAATGTACTGTAAGAAATCATCACAACTCATAGGAAACATATTTGTCCTAAGATGTGCAGCAAATCTGTTGGAAATTTTAAAGCACAGCCAAAAGACATCCCAAACCACCTATGAGGTTGCTTCCCAGGTTGCTGGAAAAATCAACGTAGGATAGCATTGGTAGAGGACGCTACGGGGGGCACAGGTGAAAGATGTAAACAGTCCAATCTAAATCTTCAATGGGATGCAAGTCAGACTTGTTTTTCTCTTGAGCAAATAGAAAGATTCAGATTAAAGAGTGCCTTATAGAACTGGTACAGAGTTCTACATAGAACTGATACAGAGTTCATCTAATAAAAGTGTCTTATAGATGAGATAAATCCATAAACAAACGTCTCTCTTTCCTGCTCAGCTCAGCAGCTTGAGAAAGATGTGCCGCACCTAACAACTGCATTTGACAACCATCTCCTGGTTTAACTTTTACCCTGGCCAGTGGCCACTTAGCATTGCCCAAGCAATGCCTGCAGACTTCATCACGCGCTCCCTCACTGGAAGCGTCCCTCCTAAGGCAGACCTGAAGTTCACAGAGGGCTTCTGGACAGTAGTTCACATTCTGTTTTCAATGGTGGCCCAATCAGACTGAGAATAAACAACAAGTGAACTTTATCCTGCAGCTACAACCAGTGAACTCTAAGCCCATTTCACAGAATGCACACAGCAATAATGGATCTAGCAGACACTTATCTAATCTCACACTTTTCCGTCTTTTTGTGTTATAATCAACACTTAGCTCATCAAAACACACACACACACACACACACACACGTCTTCCAAAAAGAACCTGCTCTCAGTTTAAGCACACTGAGATTTTGTTTATCTTATTTTATTTGTCTGCATTCCAATAAACCTTCTAACACTGAAATGTTGAGACAGACACTCTAAAGTCAGGATGCTGTGATGTTTATGTTTGAGGGAGGGTTCTTTCAAAGTAGCCAAAATTGTCTCTCTTATGAAATGTGAAGTGTGAATGAAGCCACACCAAAAAGTCTCAGAAGTAAATCTCTCAAAGATTATGACCAGCCTGTTGTGGAATAACGCAATATATCCTTAGAGGAAAATACAATAAAGTAAAAGAATTCCAGGCTTCCTACACAGGCCCAGTAGGTATTTTTTATCATAATAACTCATTGGTAAATGGCCTACTATGTCCATAGGAAAAGCATCCTCTTCTTCAACCATGTTTTAAAAAGAATAACTTTTTCTTTCCTCCTTTGGAAAAGCCATTGCTACAAAATTCACATAAAACAAATACAGACTGGTTTTCTGTTCCTTTCACTTTCTGTCCCTATCACTTTAGGCTGTGGTAACCAGGACTCCTAGGCCCAAATATGCTTGCCTGATTTTGCCTGAGTTTGCTGCAGAATTGCTCAACCAACTTCTCACTTTGGCTATGTAGACCATAGCTCTTGCCCTCCCTCCAGGGGAGAGGCATTAACCAATGAAGAAAACAGTGACTCCCCTCTTCTGCCACCACTGACACTCCATACCCAGGCCTGTGCCACCAGGCCTGCTTCCAGGACTGTGGGCTGCCTATTCCCTGCTATCTTGAGCCTTCCAGCTCCAGTGCCAACAAGGGCACTAGGTAATGGGTACTTCTGATGAAGGACACTGCATGAGATCTTCCCATCACTTAGAGAAGTGTTCCATTTGGGGTCATTACCAACCCTGTCTACTCAGACCAGCAAAATAGGATGGATAGGCAAGTATAAGGCATCACCTTATATTTGTGTCTTAAAAAGCTCTTTATATTGCAGAATTTCTTTATTTGGAACAACAAAATACTCTGAAGGGAATCTCATCAATTTTAGTTTGGAAAGTTTATAGAGGTTGTCTGGAAGAATAGTTTTTGTTGATTTGGTTTTTTAATACAAAGAAAAATAAAAGCTTTTGTAGTTATTCTTGAAGGTATGACCTCCAATTACAAGTATGAGAGATATTGTAAGCAAGTCCTTTTCTTTTCTTTTTTTTTTTTTTTAAGAGACAAGGTCTCACCATGTTGCCCAGGCTGGTCTCAAACTCCTGTAAGCAATCTGCCCACCTCAGCCTCGCAAAGTGCTGGGATTATAGCTGTGAGCCACTACACTCAGCCTGTAAGCTAGTCTTTTAAAGCTCATTTTAAACTTTTTTTTTCTTTTTTGAGACAGGGTCTTGCTGTGTCGTCTAGGCTGGAGTGCAGTGGCACAACCTCAGCTCACTGCAACTTCCATCATCTCCCAGGTTCAAGCAATTCTCGTGCCTCAGCCTCCCGAGTAGCTGGGATTACAGGTGCCCACCACCATGCCTGTCTAATGTTTGTATTTTCAGTAGAGACAGGGTTTCACCATGTTGGCCAGGATGGTCTAGAACTGCTGACCTCAAGTGATCCACCTGCCTCAGCCTCCTAAAGTGCTGGGATTACAGGCGTGAGCCACCAGGCCCAGCACATTTTAAACTTTTATTATGACAATGTTTATTTTATGTTTTAAAATTTTATTATGACAAAAGGAGCATACAGCACAGCGACTCTCCATATAACTATCACTCGATTAACAATTACCCAGATTTTTTGACGTTTGCTTCATTTATTGTGTTTTACTTTTTTTTCTCTTTCTTTGCTGAAATCTTTTAAAGAGCATCGCAGGCCTCATGCCATTTCACTCCTTCCTACTTTAGTTTGCATCTCTAAAATGCATGAACATTTCCTTACATAGCCCCATGAAGATCCCTTTTTAAAGCAATACAAGAAGTCGGCTTTGTGGAGATGGCAAATAGCACATGGCTATGAAGGCTTGAGATAACATTTCCAGTGAGCATAGCATACAGACTCAAAAAGTCCTAAATCTCAAAGGCAGTTGGACAGAAACAAGATGAAGTGTTCTGGAAGATTGAGTCAGATCATTCCAAAAGGGACACAAGGCCGGGCACGGTGGCTCATGCCTGTAATCTCAACACTTTGGGAGACCGTGGCAGGCAGATTGCCTGAGATCAGGAGCTCAAGACCCAGCCTGGCCAACATGGTGAAACCCCGTCTCCACTAAAAATACAAAAATAAGCCGGGTGTGGCAGCACATGCCTGTAATCCCAGCTACTTGGGAGGCTGAGGCAGGAGAATCACTTGAACCTGGGAGGCAGAGGTTGTAGTGAGCCGAGGTCGTGCCACTGTACTCCAGCCTGGGTGACAGAGCGAGAGTCCATCTCAAAAAAAAAAAAAAAAGATGGGGGGCACAAGTGATGACAAAGACTATTGATAAAGAGTCTGAATAATGAGTAACAAAAAGGCAAGATTCCTAAATAAGCATATTTATGCATGTGATTCTAAATATAACTGGCCAGCCGCGGTGGCTCAAGCCTGTAATCCTAGCGCTTTGGGAGGTCCAGGCAGGCGAATCACTTGAGGTCAGGAGTTCTAGACCAGCCTGGCCAACATGGTGACCTGTCTCTACTAAAAATACAAAAATTAGTCAGGCGGGGTGGCACGTGCCTGTAGTCCCAGCTACTCCGGAGGCTGAGGCAGGAGAATCATTTGAACCTAGAAATGGAGTTGCAATGAGCCAAGATTGCACCACTGCACTCCAGCTTCGGTGACAGAGCAAGATTCTTTCTCAAACGAATAAATAAATAAACAAACAAACAAGTAACCAAGTCAATACATTAAATTCTTAACTAGAAATATGACTATTTCACTTGCATCATTAAAAGTATATATTCAAGCCACCGGGCATGGTGGCTCATGTCTGTAATCCCAGCACTTTGGGAGGCTGAGGCAGGCGGATCACGAGGTCAGGAGTTCAAGACCAGCCTGGCCAACATGTGAAACCTCATCTCTACTAAAAATACAGAAATTAGCCAGGCGTGGTGCCACACACCTGTAATTCCAGCTACTCGGGAGGCTGAGGCAGGAGAATTGCTTGAACCTGGGAGGCAGAGATTGCACTGAGCCGAGATCATGCCACCACACTCCAGCCTGGGCGACAGAGCGAGACTCCATCTCAAAAAAAAAAAAAAATTCAAGCCGGGCGCAGTGGCTCACACCTGTAATCCCAGCGCTTTGGGAGGCCGAGGCAGGCAGATCACCTGAGGTCAGGAGTTGAAGACCACCCTGGCCAACATAGTGAAACCCTGTCTCAACTAAAAACTACAAAAATTAGCCAGGCGTGGCTGGGCACGGTGGCTTACACCTGTAATCCCAGCACTTTGGGAGGCCGAGGCGGGCAGATCATGAGGTCAGGAGATCGAGACCATCCTGGTTAACACGGTGAGACCCCATCGTGACTAAAAAATACAAAAAATTAGCTGGGCGTGGTGGCGGCCGCCTGTAGTCCCAGCTACTTGGGAGGCTGGGGCAGGAGAATGGAATGAACCCAGGAGGTGGAGCTTGCAGTGAGCTGAGATCGTGCCACTGCACTCCAGCCTGGGCGACAGAGCGAGACTCCATTTCAAAAAAAAAATATTAGCCAAGCATGGTGTAATCCCAGCTACTCGCCAGGCTGAGGCAGGGAGAATTGCTTGAACCAGAAAGGCAGAAGTTGCAGTGAGCTGAGATCGCACCACTGCACTCCAGCCTGGGTGACAGAGCGAGATGCCATCTGAAAAAAAAAAAAAAAGTATACATTCAAGATGGCAAAAAAAAGGGGGGGACACAAAATGTGTGTAACCTACCCATTGGGAAATAGGGCATTGCCTCATATTTGGGCTTACATACATGGTATCTTCAACCCATCACCTACCCGCCTCCGCCAAGCCTACTCTTCCTGGCAACAGTACTTCTTCAGTGTATACCAGATGCCACGCACCATGCCAGGCCCTGAGTATACATGTCCCTGAAGTGCACACCTGCCCTGTGAGGGACATCCTACTATCCCCTCACTTTTTCAGGGGAGAAAAACATAAGACTTTAAGAAAGTGAGTTATTTCCCACAGAGATAATAAAGGTGGAACGTAGATCTGACTTATTCTGTCTTCTGCCCTGAAGACTCTTTTTTACTCTCGTCTTCCCCAAAGTAGCAGCTTTAGATCTGCCCTAAACCAAGGGGCAATATAAAGGTTTCTACTCATACTGGGAGACGGGGAGGGCTTATCATCTGCACCATCCCAGGACAGCCATCGCTTCATTTTGTCTTAGCCAAATCACTGTTTCTGGCTATGACAGTCTAGTAATAAACAATGGATGACACTACCCAATGGTGGCTCTAATGCCGCTAAGATGACAAAAATAGCCAAAGCATTTGCAGAGGGCTTAGCTGTAGGGCAGCTGAAGGTACTTGAGTTTCCATCAGGCTCTCAACATGCTACCATTGCTTATGTGCACCCATGCGTCTTTTTCCCATTCAGGGTTGCTAACTCCATTAGATAGTTGTTCTCTGCCACTTCCTCTAATATTATCTTCCCATAAGATGAGGAAAAGAAACACAACAAATTCAGCCCTGCTCAGCCATGTGGTCCAGCCCACACAGGTCTGTGCTACATATAAACTTGTGGCTCCTTGTTTAGCCTCACCCCTGAACTGCAGGATGATTCCCCAGCAACTCATTTAATCTTTCTTTACTGCAGTTTCTTTATCATTAAAACGTGATGTTTGAAGACCATGGCTGAAGTAGCCAAATAATATTATCCAATTAAAGTGAAAAGCACCATATAAATGCTACAGAGGCTAAGACTTAAATAGCCACATATGGTTTGGGGAAAAGCACTCCAGTGCATCAGCTAGCAGTAAAAACACGCAGGAGCGAAATGATCTGGCTGGAAATGAACTGCAAATTGATAAACATTTAGTTGCTAATGCAGTGTTTATTATTTTTTACTAGGATAAAAATTAACTTGTGCGGCCTTAGCCAGCAAACACACTGAACTCTACCATCTGGGTAGTGGAATCGGTATTTCTGTAGCCTCGGGTTACAGGTGACTGTTGCCAGATTTGATTTTATTAGCAAATAGGTCCTGGTGTGTCTGGACAACAGAACCGCGGGATGCTTCTGGAAGCACAAACACGCCAGCGCACCAAAGGGTAACATTCGAGAGGGAGCTTAGGGCCGGCCCCAACCAAACTCAGAATCCTGTATTTCCCAAAAAGAGGTTGCTACTCGTGTTGAAGAATCGCCTTTAGCCTGCGAAATCAGCCAGGGCTGCAAGGCGACGACCTCTCGAGGAACCGGGGGTTCGGGCAGCGGGGGATGGGGGGCGCCTGGAGCTGGGAATGGGACGCAGGGGGCGGACGCCGGCGGGACCACGTGACAGCGCCAGCAGCAGCCACAGCTGCCCCAGCTGCAGACGCCGCAGTCCTCTCCCCGGGGCCGTTTTCCATGAGCTTTGCAAGCAGCTGGATCAATTTACTGGAGCCACAGCGCCCTACACAAGCACGGTCTGAATTATTACTCATGGAAATCCCCTCTGTTTCATGGAATCAGGTAGCTTTCAAATTCCCAACAATTAATGGCCCTTTTGGTCAAAGGAAAATAGCAAAAAATTAAAACAACCCCCACCCCAACCCACCCCCCAGAAAAACCCAACCCAGACTGCCAGGCTGAGGGCTTCTAAACAGTCCGTTTGGTTTCTAGTAAATTAGAGAGAGTGGGTGGTTGAGGTACAAGTAATGCTATCCTGTAGAGTGTGGTCTTTGACGTCAGCAAAATGTTTCTCTCGCGTTTCTGCTTCTTTCCCTCTCTCCCTCCTTTTCCCTCTCCACCCTCCTCCTTCCCTCTTTATGTCGAAGAGACAGATGACATAGGGTAACTGTGGAAAAGTGCTCATAGTTTTGCAACATAGCTCACAGGCTCAGAAAAATTCCCACATTTTAAAAAATGAAGAGTATTGTGGGAGATGGGTAAATTGGCAACACAAAAATACATGCTACCCAGGAAAGGAAGGGGGAAAGGCTGCTGGGAAGTGCAGTCATCACCACTGGCGGTATGGTCTTCCCTCCATCCTGCCGGGTTAGTAACTCTGTCTGAGGGAACATTCTTCCTGTGGCGAAGAACACATCCTCGCTCCAGCTGGCCTGAAATCGGATCCTGGAGAGCATGCGCCCTGCTCCCTGGCTACTGTATTGGTGGGACCCATCCCGGACTGCTGAGCCAGGATTTCTCCTGGCTCTGCTCCCCCTCACCCTCCTTCCGCTAGAGTTGTTTTTCTCTACTCATCAAAGGCAGCAACAGCTGCCCCCATGGGTTAGCATAGAAGTTTCTAGAATAAGGATTCCAAGTCTAGGCAAACATTTGTAACCTGACCCTGCAGTACTTTTGTTTCCCCTTCAAATTGCTTTTGTCAGCCCCACTGTTTCAACAGGGGCAGCCGTGGACACCCTAGGGGTCTGGCCCGACAGTCACAGGGTGAGGATTGGTGGAGTGGGCCACTCCCTTTGTGGCTGTGAATTGCCATTTGGTCTCTAGAGTAATGTGACTCTCACATTCTTTGCCCAGGCAGCTCTTTAAAAGCAGGAATCTATCCTGACCTCGCGGGTTCTGACGTGCTGACTTCAAGTGTGGTTTCCGGCAGGCAGAGAAAGGAGCGGGGTCCAGAGTACACATAGGCCTGGTTTTCTCCCTGTGGGGTGTACTGGCTTCCCCCTCATCCCTTCCCTGATCTAGACAGCAAGGGCATCAGAGGACCTTAGAACAGGGAGTACTTTGTAAACCAAAGCCTCTAAATGCTGCAGACACCAGGTTCATGTGAAAAGCGTATCTGCCATGGAAAAAATACATGCACGAGAAAATGGAGCAAGGTCACATGAATCTACTCAAAAATGAGACCTGGAACCTGAAAAAGAACCTCTGTGTCTGTGTGTGCGCGTGTGTGTGTGTATTGGGGAGGGATAGGTGCATAGCAGCGTCATGAGCAGATAACATAAGAGCACAGCACACAGTAGACGTTTATTAGGTTGTGCAAAAGTAATTGCGGTTTTTGCCAGTAAAAGTAATGGTGAAAACCGCAATTACTTTCACACCAATGTAATGAGGATTGGGCAGATGAACAAATGAGCAAGTGAATGAATTACAGGAATGAATTGGTTTAGAAAACAAAGCAAAAAGGAGCTGAAACTTTCTTGGGGGTGGATGGGGTTGGTGCTGGATCAGTTTGGAAGAGAACAGACTTCTAAAGTGTAAACCCAAACCAGGAGTCTGACATGATGACTGATGATAATGACACTCGGTAACAAGCTTGAACACTTGCCACGTGCTGGACACGGTGAGTGTCTGACACACATCATCTCTGCTGGTTCTCATAGCAACCCCAGGAAGTAGGAACTAGGTTTAGGGTATGCCGACTCTTTGGGGCACCAGAGAAGAAAATCCTGGACCCGAAGGGTTGAGGAAGATTTGAAGCAGATGTATCCAACCAAGAGCAACCCATGTGTAACTCCAAGCTGGCAAAGTGGGTCCTTTAGTGGCCCTGCCTGCCTAAGTCTGACCTCCACTGTAGTTTCTGCCCGCCTCGGTCACTGTTGAGAGGAGACAATTGCTCTCCTGCTGACTTACCGTGCAGAGACCCTGAGGGGGCCAAGGGTGGAATGGCTCTGATCCCAGGCAGCAAAAGCTGGCCTAGCCGCCTCCTTCCCATTGCTCCTTCCTTCTCGCAGAAACTGCAGGAGGGAGGGGAAGAACTGGCATCCCTAGGCTTCGAGGGCGGTTCTTTTGTGCTTCTGGCCCCAGCCTTACTGGGCAACCGCTGGGCTCTTGAGGAAGCCAACTCCAGTTTTCCAGGACATTAAGGGACTCAGGTAGCCAGAGTGATGCCAACCGGCCTGTCCTTGGTGGCCTTCACGGACCTTCTCTCACCTTTATGAGAAGAGCAGGGAACTTTGGTTTGACCCAGCTGAAGCGCTGGTGCCTCACAGCAGCTCTAGTTTAAGGCTGAGCAGGCTCTCTTTTCAACATCATCACAGGGATCATTTTCCTCCACCTCACATTTCCTCTCCTGGAAATGCACCTTAGTCATTTTTTGGTCACTTCAGGGGAATTCTCTCCCCTTCGTGGTCTACACCATTGCTCTACTGAATTATTCTTTCTTCCAAACACGCCATTACAGCCCTGACACCACAGATGTGCATTTCAGAAAAACAATCCTCCAGGGGCATCATTTGAAATATCCCCCTCTCATGTAAGATGTTTCCCTGAGAGGTGGAGTGGGGTGAGGTGGGAGGGACCTTGGAGGAGGAGCTTCCGCTTGAACACAGCTCGTTGCCCTGTGATTACCAGGACAGAGCGGAGTTGGCTGTCAACTTGAGCTTCTTGCCTACTCCTCACGGACCCTGGACCCCCATGCCCATACATCCCAACAGACTGGATTCCTATTACCCACCCATGGACAAGCCATTAAAAATATGGAATATGAATAAGCTCCAGAACACACTGGACTCTGCAACTCAGCAGGTGTGTGATCAACCTGAACAAAAGACAGAGCCCTTAGCCACTGCCAGGTGGTTTAGCAAGGGCGTTGAGAAGCTGTTTGGCTAACAGCACACAGACCAGTCTGTGCTCCTGTGATGGGGGCAAAGATGAAGCAGATGCCCTCGTGGCCACCTGACACAGCAAGTTGCCAGCCTCCCCTAAACACACACACACAGTCATGACCTCCAGTGTCCCTGGAAGGTGGCACGGGTAACAGCCAGTGCATGCTCTCTAGTCCTGGCCAGCTGGAGTCCAAGCCTTGGATAATAATACCTCCTTGATGGGCTAATACAATGTTTATAGCACTTCTGGCTTCTGGTAGGCCGCTTTTTACTGTTGGCAGAAACAATGTTTACAGTGGCTTGGTGCTGAAGATCACTGCAATTTACTGAGCAATTTTTATGAGCCATGTGTGTTAAATACATTACCTCTGCTCACATTAGCCGTCAAGGTAGGTATCATTATTCCTATTTTACAAATAAGGAACCTGAGCTTAAAGCAGTTAAGTAATTTGCCCAAAGTCACATAGATAGTGGCAAAGAGATGGCTCCCATTAAGGTAATCCATGCCTCCTTCACAGCGCTGTGCTGGCCTGCGTGGAGAGACAGGTCCACATAAGCAGAGCCCCTACTGCAGGGCAACACAGAGTAAATCCAAGTGATTATGCAAAAGGGCGATGGCCGTGTGTATGTGTGTGTGTGTGTGTGTGTGCTCACCCTTAGCTCAGGACAGCGCTTTTCAGCTTCACACAGTCTGCCAAAGGCCCATGTTCAAAACCCACCTATTGAAAAGCTTGATTCTGACCCTCAGCCCACAGCAAATATAGGAAATAAACAAAGGGCATTCATAAAGACTAGGGTTCACATGCAAATTTCCTGCACATAATAAAGCTCAACAAACCAAGCGGTCAAAACCACTGGAAAGCATCAGTAGACATTCAGGTAATGATACATTTATTTTAAGCAGTCAGAAAGGAAGAGCAAAAGGTAAAATCAGCTTCTGCATGGGTAGAGATTTATCCTTGCCCCTTCTTTGAGATAGAGCTAACAAGCCCAAAGTGACTTGAACAAGGAGAAGGAGCCTCTTGCAGGTCACTGGCATCCGTAGATAAACTGTAATGGAAGTGTGCCTATGGGGATAAGTGGGTTTTAACACATCGGCTTTGACTGGTGACAAACACTCTTTTGCTCTATATCCCTCCATACCCCCTTTAGTTCCTTGATGATGAAGACTCCCCCTTTAGCTTTTCCAGGCCACTCTTGTTGAGAAGCCAGTATTCTAGAAGTTGAAGTGGCCTTGGATGTCATTCTTTGTTGCAGCAAACTTTCCTTGCTGAATCAGACCCCATAAAACACCAACTATGAGTCACACACAAGTAAATGAGCCGCTATTGGGAAGAGAGATAATGGGGTGATATTTATCAGTGGCTGAATCTTAGCAAATAATGAGCATTGCCTCATCAGTGGTCATGTTCGTGTACATTACCTTCCAGATCACTGCATGGTAGCTCTTGGGATGGTTTCTAACTGTCAATATTTACAGGAACCAGGCACTTAACACAGAGCAAGTGGGCTGGATGTCTCCACGGATGACTCATGCCAAATGAAGCCTTTTATCTAAGGGTCACTGCCCTGAATCCTCATTGGCTGGAGCAGATTGGAAGTGATCAGGTCACTGAAAAGCTCGTACATGGCTGTGGGCTCAGTTCAGTTCTCTGGATGTACCAACATTTATGAAATGAAAGCGTAGAGGAGAGCAAGGGTTTGAACGCATGTAGAGCTGTAGTATTTGTTTGTTTTTATTGGCTAGCTAGTAAATATAGCTCTGGGGCTAAGGGAAGGTGGCAGTGAGATGGCACCAAGAGCCCACATCAGTCTCCACTTGCAGAGAGATTCATACCCTTGAGTGATAGGAGCCTGCATCACCCCAGACCTACCTGAGAAGGCGTCTGCGCATCAGCCAAACATGCAGACAGACACACACCGAGGAAGGGGTGCCACTTAGAACCCAGCAGATCACCTTACCTGGTTATGTAAGTAAGCAGAGTAGACCTGTCTGCCCAACCAGTCCAGGTAGAAAACCTTGGCTCCGTTCAAGCATTGGGAGATAATTTCTTTGGATTTTGAAAGCTTAGGATATTCAGGAGACACTCATCTAAAACGCAGCTAACCTCAGGAGTAGGGCATACGCTAGGTCCCATCAAATAAGAGGATTCTGCTTGGGAATAAGCAGGGAGCAAGAGAAAGAAGGCAGGGTCGAGGGGCAGAAATGGAAGCCAGGAAAGGAAGGCACTGCAGGAGGAAGTGAGGCAGGAGAAGTTGAGCATACCCGGGCTTTGGGACACTCTTGCTGGGCTGGCCCTCAGAACATCACTGGAATAGACATAGAAAAGAAAGGGAAGCTTGTTTTAACATCAACGTTAAATGAAGAAATGCCACGAGACTTCAGAAACACCACTATCAATATGAGGGAAGAGTGACTGTGACGTGCAAATTTCACTCCGCAGCATGCACAAAGAAGCTGATTACAGCCACATTGGCAGTCACATCTTGGCCAAAGTCCTCTGGGGACCCAGTACTAGGCAACATGGGACCCGTTGGTCAACACTGAGCTCCTGGAATCCCAATTTCCTTTAAAATCAGTGAACTAAGCCAGGATTGCAAAAGGACCAATGGGACAGGATTATTATTGCGTTGTGTGGTGAAAAATGTCTTTGATCCAAAATGGTAGATACTGTAGAAGAACGAGGAATATTGAGTCTTCCATACTGAGCCTGTTTTAAACAGGCCTGGCTTGTTAATAGGCACAGCAGGTTTGAAGACTGGGAGGTGTTTCCAGAGATCCCAAGATGATCCACAATGAAATGAGCTGGTGATTCTTGCAGATAAAGAGATCAGAGCACACAGCCATCCTCCAGGGCCATAAATCAAAGGACAGTCCTGTAGCAATTGCGTGGAAACACAACATTGCCATCATTTTTACACACAAAGGGCAAAAAGTGACATAATTCGTGCCCCAGAGAATCATTTTATTGCAGCCTTTTCCAGCCACCATGCCCCATAAAGCTGGGACTGGCAAACACTGGCAAACACACTGCCAGCCACACAGTCACAGCGTGTCAACAACAGCTGGGGTCCCTGTTCCCAGTCTTTCTGAGATGCACACATGTGGCTGCTTTGTCAGGCCGTGTGTGTGTTGTGGCCATGAGTGTGTATACACGTGAGCTAAAAACAAACTTGGAGAGTGGGGGACAGCCAAAAGAAAGTGATGCTTCTGATTCTATATTGAAGGGTCTCCATTCTATTCCAGAGCTTCCGTAGGGTGGCATCTGCTGGAGAGCCCTCTGTTTCATTTCCCCCTAAGTTTCTGCTTTCTGCTGAGGGTAGAGGTAAGGAGAGGCTGAGTAGGGAGGGTTTGGGAGGAGAAAATGAAGAAGAAAAGATGAGCTTGTTCCTGTTCCTCTTTTCCTGTACTTCTCTACTTTTGTCTGTAGATCGTCTAGAATAACTTGCAGATGGCTATATGCTCAGTGAACGTGTTGAGAGGCTGTATTCATTTTCCCGGGCTGTCATAACAAAGTACCACAGACTGGCTTAAACAACAGAACTTTATTTCTTCACTGTCTGGAGGCTGGAAGTCTGAGGTGTAGGTGCCGGCGGGGTTGGTGTCTTCTGAGGCCTCTCTTTGGCTTGGAAATGGCCATCTTCACCCCATGTCCTCAGATGGGCTTCCCTCTGTGTGTGTCTATGTCCTCATCTCCTCTTCTTAGAAGAACACCAGTCATATTGGATTAGGGCCCATCCTCGTGACCTCATTCTGACTTAATCACCTCTTTAAAGACCCTTACACTTGGCCAGGCACAGTGGCTCACACCTATAATTCCAGCAGTTTGGGATCACTGAAGTGATCACCTGAGGTCAGGAGTTCGAGACCAGCCTGACCAACATGATGAAACTCAGTCTGTACTAAAAGTACAAAAATTAGCCCGGCGTGGTGGTATGCGCCTGTAATCCCAGCTACTTGGGAGGCTGAGGCAAGAGAATCACTTGAATGCTTGAACCCGGGAGACAGAGGTTGCAGTAAGCTGAGACTGCGCCACTGCACTCCAGCCTGGGTGACAGAGCGAGGCTCTGTATCAAAAATTAAGTAAATAAATAAATAAGTACCTTATCACCAAATAAGGTCACATTCTGAGGTCCTGGGGGTTAGATATTCAACCATAACAAAGGCAGAGCAGGAAGAGATGTCAACAAATGTGCAGAGCCCTGGCAGAAGCTTGGCACTGTGCCAGGCAGGAGAGAGAAAAGGTGGGAGAGACATCATCTCAACGTGACTGAATGATGAAATGATAGCCCCGGTGAGTGAGTGAATAGGTGGATGTATCAATCATGAATGAATTGAATGAACATCAAAACTGCTCCCCGAATCCAGAGGACTCAACAAATTCCAGGCATACCAAGTCCAGAAGCTGAGTCCAGAGCTGACAGCCTATTCCCATCTCTATCTCCCACGGAGCTGCAGAGATCATTAGGGAAGTAGCGTGGCCACTGCTTCATGCCCACAGAAGCCCACCAGCTCTTGCCTAGAGCAGAACCACCGTGCAGAGAGGTGAGGCACTCCCAGATGAAATCCAGGCCTTCTCCATCTGTGAGCCCTTTCCCAAAGTGGGCTCACAGCAGCCCACAGTCACAAAGCAGAACTGAAACCCCCTACAGGCAGCATCTCAGGTCAGCTGTGCGGACAGTGCTACCTGCCACAGGCCACACCAGCTGCAGTGCGGTGACGGGTGGTGTTCTATGCCTGCGATAGTGTCACCCTGCCAAATGAGAGTGAAAGTTTCCACATCCTCCACGCCATCCCCTCAAAACACTCCCGGTGCCCGAAACTGTACCCCTAAGTAAGGAAGCCAAATTAGAGGAACAGAGAGGGAACATGCCCCTGAGCTTTCTCATCAGTGCATTCTTCCATGCACTGCAGATAATTCAGCTACGTCACTCAATTATGATTATCTGTGCTGTGAGTGTTTACTTAATCAATCTTCAAAGAGCTTTCCAGATGGGTGTTTTGGTGACTAAATCAAGGTCAGAGTTCCTCCTGCAATCGAGCAGAGGCAGCAGGGGGCAGGCCCAGCTGACAGTCATCTGATCTCCGCAGCTGTGCACAAACTTTGAACCAGTTCCTGTCCAGTGTCTCTTTCAGGCTCCCCATGAACCCCAGTCCTTAGTCCACTCCTGAATTGCAACAACACACAACACAAATGCACACAGCGATGCCTCCCTTTCTTGGATGACTTTTATATCATTTTCCTGCACATTCTCCTTCCAGCCCAAACGTAAGCAAGTTGCACAGCGTATCCGTGAATCTTTCCTTTATTACAGAATCTGCAGTCCAAAAGCACTGGCTTGGTATTTCCTCTGCCCCGGTAGGGATTTTTATGGGGTTTTTATTTGGTTTCATTTTTGCCGTGCTTCTGAGAATGGTTCTTTTGTTCTTCCTTCACTCACTGCTTAGATCCTCCAAGGCATTCCGCTCAGAAAATCACACAGCTGCTGCCCCCACTCCAAAAAGAGCTGAGAAAAACCCCCATTTTCCTATGGATTTTCAAGCCAAAAAACAATGGGCTCTGTGGACAGATGTGACCCCTCCCCCAGGCCATGTCCCCCACTGCCAGGCAGGGGACGCAGAGGCGAAGGGGGAGGGCCCACTGCGCCCTAGGACTTGGGAATAGCTCTCAGCACCACGGTGGTGGGCTCCATTGTATGTCTTCCAGGACAGAGGCCCCTTCTTCTGGAGAGTGCCCCCTCCCTAGCACAAATCAGAGTCCAGATGTGAGCAGCCATCAGTTCAGCTCTTCCTGGGCCGCAGTGATTGAGCCAGTGATGGTCACCTGGACCCAGTGAAGGCCACGAAGGCCTCTCTCTGTCCCTTTCTGGCAGTGAAGTCATGAGGTGCAATAAGCAAAAGCTGCCATCATGCACATTACCTGCCACAGAGAGGAAGCTTAGCAAAGAGATTTAGATCAGTATTCAGAGGAAGTTGAGGCGTGAGAAAAGAGAGAGCACGTGGCAGTGTTGGCTCCCAGTTGCAGGTGTCCAGGGTCACACAAAGCCCCCTTTTAAAAGCCCTGGCTGGTTTGACCTGCATTTCTCTCTCGAGAAGCTCTCAAGTCCTTGTTGAATATGGCGGTGACTGGATGCTGGCCGTCCTACCTGAACTAGACCAGCCGAGCCTCTGCTCTGGCCAAGCAAATGGGAGGAGATGGAGGGAGAAAAGAGGAAATGGGAGAGACTGGGCTGGAAGAATAACCCCTGTCCAGGGTGATGGAGGACGTCGGAACGCAGAACACCTGTAGCAGTTTTGCAGAGGGCTTCCAACTCTTTATCAAGCCTGCACTCCACTCTTAGGTTATACAGTCTTAGGCACAAGCAATTATCTGAATAATTGGAGTGTTTCTTAGAAGAGGTTTTAGGCATCAGCAGCAATGGCTGTTCAGACGGCACTCTAGCGATAGATCCTTGGAAAACTCCATGCTCTGGAATAAAAAGCCAATCCTGACTTTTCACTTCGGAATGTCTCAGCTCCCCACCTGACCCTCTCCTATCGTATCATTGGCTAAATGGACAAAGGGACCACAAGAAAACTACTTCCTCCTTCAACTGCCTCCTCCATCAGTCTAGCACCTGCCTAGGTAGAGCCCCTCAGAACCATGCTGCTCCCCCAAATGCAACTCCCAAAAAGGAGGGAGCTCTTGAGGCAGGCACAGATCCAGGATTTGCCTCAGCTCTCTATGTCACTAGCCTCTCTCAGCTGAAACCACAGAAAGGCCTCAGGTCAGAAGGCTTACCCAACGTGAAGCAAGGTCATAGGGTCCAGCTGAGCCCCCTCACTCATCCAAAGGGGTCAAGGGAGGGCCAGCGGCTACAAGGGGTCAGAGCCTCAGGTTTGACTCCAAGTTCAAAGAATCTAGCTAAAGCCACACTGTGCCCCCTGGCACCACCCTCAGAAACAGATCCAATCCTGAGTCAGAGAGGAAGCAGACACTCACTGAATCACCCATCCACTTCCTCCTACCCACAGCCGCTCAGCCAAGACCAGCAGCCGCTTCCAAGGGACAAATTAGTGACTGACACTTGGAAAAGTTGACGCTCTGAAGGAGAGCAAGCAGGGCGCCACGCACGCGGTGTGAACCACCAGGACCGAGTTTACGGTGGCTCCCCACCCCCTGCATTTTTCAGAGTAAAACTGCACATTTTGTAACAGCCCCTATCCTGTCCTGCACTGACCTTGGCTGTGTTATTTTTCACTTCCCTGTTCAGAACACAGCCACACTTTCCAAATGCCATGAATCATCACCACCGAGCAACGGCCATTTAGCAAGGCAGGAAACCACTGCGCGCCAGCCCTGGAAGGAGCAGCTCCCTGCAGTGGGCCTCTCCTACCCTGGCTGTTCATCGTGGCAAGAGTCCACCACGGAGGCCAGCAGGGCAGAGTTGCCACCCCATGTTCTCAGTTTCTCCACCATCGTCCCTGGGGGTTTCCGGTTCCCCCTTGCACCAGGTCACAGGCAGCATTAGCCATCTTCTGACTTTTCCGAAGGCTCTCTTGGTTGCATTGGCTGAAATGAAGCTGTCACCTTCCAGTCCCGGAAGGGAGAGAAGTTCTTGGTGACATTGACTGAAGTGAAGCTGTCATCTTCCTATCCCAGGAAGGAAACAAATGGGGAGACCCATTCAAGACCAAGGGAGGCCAGGCGCCATGGCTCACGCCTGTAGTCCCAGCACTTAGGGAGGCCGAGGCTGGCAGATCGCTTGAGTCCAGGAGTTTGAGACCAGTCTGGGCAACATGGTGAAACCCCGTCTCTACTAAAAATACAAAAATTAGCCAGGCTTGGTGGTACATGCCTTTAGTCCCATTTACTTGTGGGGCTGAAGCAAGAAGATCCCTTGAGCCAGGGAGTTCAGGTAGATTAGATCAGGTGGATCTTGCACAGACATCAACAAGACATGGGACGTGCATTCTGCCTGCAAGTGGCCCTGCAGTTATAGGCAAATGCCATCCTGTCATCCTTTATGACCAGAGCCATGCAGGCTTCTAGACGTCATTCAACCAGTTTCTGAAAGTAGTCACCAGTGAGTCCATAAATCAGTCAATCAACAAAATATTATTACCCTCAAATAGTTATCAAACTCTTCTGTGCTGGGCACCTGGCTCCATGGCTCTCTGAATAACGTATGTCTGCCTTCATGCCAGCCTTAGTTCCTCATGTAGTAATGATATCCTCATATGAAGTCATTATTTTTGCCTCTATTTAACCATAAACAGTACCATTCAAAAGTAAAATGATCGAGGAAAGGCAAATCAATACAACAATAAAACATCAGTTTTAACCTATCAGATTGGCCAAAACTTTAAATACTGTCAATGGCTAGTGTTGGCCAGAGAGTGTGGAAACGGGAACTCTCCTTATTATTGGTAGATGTTTAGTGTTATACATTTTCTGGGAGAAATTTGACCCTCTACTTTAAAATTATTCATGAGTACCCTTTGTCTTCCTAATTTTAAAACTAGGAATTTATTCTCAGTTGAGCCACCAGAAAAAAAATGCACAGATAGTCATCACAGTGTGGCAAATAAATCTAAAAAATAAATAAAGCTGAAACAACCTAGATGTGATTGAGTCAGTGACTTATAGTATGTTTAATCATATACTATGCAACCATTAAACATAATGTTGGAAATCTACGTCCAAAGCCATAGGAAGATATTCACATGGATCATTCTGATAGATAAAAAGTAGGAGCTGATACAACATGTGCAGTCCATTTATGTAAAAATGTTGTTGTGAGTGCATATTCATAAAAGAGACACCTGGAGGCTTATCAAATCATTGACAGTGGTCACCTCTGCAGAGTGGGATTTGGGGATGATTTTTACTTTCCTCACATTTTCTGTATGTCTTAAAATTGCCTACAATACATATGAAGCATACTTACAGTCAGAAAATATACACACATTGGCCTGGCGTGGTGGCTCACGCCTGTAATCTCAGTACTTTGGGAGGCCGAGGTGGGTGGATCACCTGAGGTCAGGAGTTCGAGACCAGCCTGACCAATATGGTAAAAACCCATCTCTACTAAAAATACAAAAATTAGCCAAGCGTAGTGGCACGCACCTGTAATCCCAGCTACTCGGGAGGCTGAGGCAGGAAAATCACTTGAACTAGGGAGGCGGAGGTTGCAGTGGGCCAAGATCATGCCACTGCACTCCAGCCTGGGCAACAGAGCAAGACTCTGTCTCAAAAAAAAAAAAAAAAAAAATTAAAAAGAGAGAAAATATACACACATTTCTTTTCATTTTAAAACCAAATGCAACACAAATCCAAAAGCTGTTTGCCTAACAGATCATATCTGTGCAAGAGAAGTTTTACATGCTCTCTTTCTGATGGAAGATGTTACTGCGGACATTCCACCAGAAGGTCGTGGATTCTAAGCTGTTTTTCCACAGCTCTGATGGGCTGAACTGAATTATGTTCACACTCTCTTACTCAGCCCTGTGTGGCAACCTGATGGATCAGGATGGCTGACCAGGGGTGGAAGTATCCAGTGTGGAAATCAAATCCCAGCTTGGAATTAACTAAATTAACTACCACAGACCTCTCTGGGTGGCCAAGCAAATTCAGACGTTTTGAAAATATATAACTCACAACCCCTCTCTCTCCTCAGCTCCAGAAATGAATTCCAGACCCTTGGAGATCACAAAAACCTAAAGCCAGAAAGATCCTTAAGAAGTCATGTATTTTGGACTCCTCATTTGACGTTTGAGGGGACCAAGGCTCAGAGAAGTGAAGTGACTTACTCAAGGTCAAACAGCATAAGGGTGGCGGACATAAGAGAGCTTGTGTCTCTTCATCTGTAATCCAAGGTTGCTTTTTCTATAATGCGTCTAGCACTAGTACGGTGGGCAGGGGTGGGTGTTAGTGTGGAAGATGTCCTTCATACCATCAGAAACGGTTCCTGTGAGGGGTCCAGAATATACTATGATGGTCTGTGGCCCTGTAGAAGAGTCTAGTTAGAGTTACATGTGAGCATTCTTAACCAGAAAGTCATGTATTTTTCTGAAAGGGGATATAGAGAGAGCTTTCACTATATTTCAAAGGGGTCCCATCACACAAGGAAAACTAAAAATGGATGAACTAAAGCATGGGTTACCAGACTTTTTCTATCAAGCTCCATGGAGTAAATGTTTTGGGCTTTGCAGGCCACATGGTCTCTCTCCCAACTACTCAACTCTGCCCTTGTACTGTGAAAGCAGCCATTGATCAAATGTGAACAAACGGGCATGGCTGTGTTCCAATAAAGCTTTATTTACAAAAACAAGCTGTGGGCCAGATTTGGCCCAGGCAATAGTTTGCCAACCCCAAAACGTGAGGATCTGATCAACTTCCTTTCCATTACCTTAGATTCTGCTTGCCCCTGCTCTCGGGTGAACTGAATGACATCCATATTCCTGGCAATGGATCCAGCACTTAGCCAGGGACCACCAAGGAAGTGCAGAGGCACATAAAAGGCATTCGTTTCACTTTTTCATTAAACAACAACTTCTTTGAATTCCTAATTGGAAACTTTCACACAAGAATCGAAGTTGCTGCAACTCATTTCCTGCTGCCCTGCTTGCAGTGTATTTTCAGCAAAATAATTGTTGAGTGTGGAGGCTGACATTTGACCTCTGGTGGCTGCCAGCAACATACTTTGCTGACTCATTTGCATATATGGTTTTCGAAACACACTGGCACATTCTTCCCTTTTCGCATGAAGTCCTGACGTCCTTGATTAACTAGAGACTAAAATAAGATCTCAAGGTGGAGTGAGGCTAGGAGGGAACTGGAGATTTTTTTCTCCTGTTGTGGCCAAGGAGCACTTTTTTTTTTTTTTTTTTTTTGAGACGGAGTCTCACTCTGTCGCCCAGGCTGGAGTACAGTGGCGCGATCTCGGCTCATTGCAGCCTCCGCCTCTCGGGTTCAAGCGATTCTCCTGCCTCAACCTCCCGAGTAGTGAGGACTACAGGCGCGTGCCACCACACCTGGCTAATCTTTTATTTTTAGTAGAGACGGGGAGTGCAGTGGCACGATCTTGGCTCACTGCAACCTCCACCTCCTGGGTTCAAGCGATTCTCCTGCCTCAACCTCCGGAGTAGCCGGGACTACAGGCACGCACCACCACACCCAGCTAATTTTTCATTTTTAGTAGAGACAGGGTTTCACCATGTTGGCCAGGCTGGTCCCGAACTGCTGACCTCAGGTGATCCGCCTGCCTGGGATTACAGGTGTGAGCCACCACGCCCAGCCCAGGGAGCACTTTAATGCAAGTTGAGAAGTACTCAGCACCTCCTCTGTTGCCGAGTCAGGCCTTGCAATGTGTACAAAGCACCGGGGCTGGGATCCAGGACATTGGTCCTCTGCATTTGTCAGATCCCATTTGTCCTGGGGTCCCCCATGAGACATATGTCACTCTCCTGCTCCACAGACCCTCACCCACCTACAACCCTTGGGCCTTGCCCCTTCCAAATTCTGGTACCAAAAGGACTGAGTCAGTTGGTTCTAAAAGTGAGAGGCAGGTGAAAAAAATGGTTTTCCATTTGTGCAATGATAGTTGTGAATACTCTCTGACCCTATGCAGCAGAAATCCCATCTGTGGATAATAGCTTCGAGGTGCAAATGCCTTCTCTGGGCTGTTTTAGACCCCATTCCATGCTTTGGCATTAGGACATACACAAACACACTTCTCTAAGGGACACAAGAGGTAACAAAGCTCTCCTTCCAAGAGGACAGTGGAGGAGGGAGAGACCAGGCTGGCGTCAGGCCAGCAAGGAGCCAGTATTGAGTCCTCCACTCTATCTCCCACCTGGGTGTCCCAGTCCCTGGACAAGCTGGCTCCTGCAGGAGGCCCCCATTTCACATCTCAAGTGGCTTCCGGAGGATCCAATGAGCTATTTTTTTTCCTTTTTCTCTTGTTATATAAAAATTATAGGAGGCCATTGTTTTGAACCAAGCTCCCACACTAGGCCCCAATAGAACAGACTAAAAATCAACATGGGCCAGGCACAGTGGCTCACACCTGTAATCTCAGCACTTTGGGAGTCTGAGGCAGGCGAATCATTGAGCCCAGGAGTTTGAGACCAGCCTGGCCAACATGGTGAAACCCCGTGTCTACAAAAAATAACAAAAATTAGCAAGGTGTGGTGGTGTGCACCTGTATTCTCAGCTACTCGGGAGGCTGAGGAAGGAGAACCACCTGAGCCTGGGAGGTTGAGGTTGCAGTGAGCAGAGATCACACCACAGCACCCCAGCCTGGGCACCAGAGTGAAACCCTGTCTCAAAAAAAAAAAAAATCAAACTGGAGTCACCCACGCTAAAGTTCCATACCACCAAACCAAAACAAGGTTGTTATCTGACCTTCTGAGAATCGAGAGAGAGAGAACAGCCAATCTCCCAAAAGACCCGTTTAAATCTTCAATCAGAATGATAATGAAGTTCTTTCTGCTTTAATCCTACCACAAAAAAGGTAGCATGAAGTCACCCAAGGTTAACTAATGAGTTATTTTTCTATTGTTCTATCTCCCTGTCCCCTCCTTACAAGAACAAGTAACTTTGAAAAGTAACTAATACAATCTTTGTTCCCTGTTTCTGTTTCCTTCAGTCCTTCTCTGTCTACAAAGCCAACCTCTTCAGCTCAGCTCATGGAACACTTATTCCATTGTGTGGAATGAGTTTGTTGTTCGATGCCAGAATCACAAATCAAGACAATCAAGGTCTTTAAGCTAAATTTTTTGTCATTCTGGTTTTTGACACTCTTTTCTACCAGGACCTGTTTCCCAGCTTTCTCATGGAAAATCCCTGAGCCGGCCACTTCCTGTTTTTGTTTTGCTTTTCTACCCCACTGGTGTACCCTTTGACCTTTTGTCCCTTGTCATGATCCTCCATCTCAAACTGGGAAACCACGCACAGACCAAATCCGCAGCCCCAAGCAGCTAGCTCCGTGCTGCGTGTACTAAACAAATCCTTTCTCCAAGGGGTCCTCTGACTTGCTTCCTCACCTACAAATGGGATGCTGAGAAGACTTAGGCGTTTGTTTTGGGCTCTGCTGGGCTCACTACCCTGTGTTGTGATGCCTCCAGCAAAGCCCTAGGCAGGGGTGGATGCCGGGGTGCAGGATCTCTAGATGCAAACTTTGGTAACAGTTGTTACTGAGTTCTGAAACTTCTTGATCCACTTTTATTTGGAGCTAGAAGTTCTCTTCTGCTTTGTTTTGACAACTAGACTGGCTAGACTATGGCCTGGTGACGCCTGTTCTTTTTTCTTCTTTCTCCTGTTTTGTCCCCTGCCTCTGGGCCCGGCATTCCTGGCATATTTGGAAAGAGTAGGAGCTGGCCTGAGGCCACTTTTCCAAGTATCTTCTCAGCCCTGCAGTCCCGTTTCCAACACACAGTCTCTTTGCTTTTGTTTATTCTGCGCTTCACACTCCCAGTCAGGAGCCAGTCCCACAGGCAGGCCCAGAGATCAGACTGCACAGGCGAGAGGGCTGGAAACTCCAGGGTCCTCACCACCTCTGCAGGTGGAACGTGCAAACCGGTCAGACAAAGGAGGGGTTAACCGTGTGCCCATCTTATGGGGAATTTCCCCCAATACATCTGGCATCTACGAAGTAAAAGGGAAAAAAGAACCCCACACAGTAAGCCCCGCTGCCTTTGAGGATTTACTGCCTGGAGCACAGTCCATTGCAACCCCATTAAGGGCCCGAAGTTAAGCACGATTTTGCCTTGGTCTGTCTGCCTGGCTGACCTTCGCCAGCACACTTCACCCCTCCGGCTTCAACTTTCCTCTCTCTGGAGGCGCCTAAAGAAGCTTACAGAGCAAGGCGCTTCCAGCCAGGGCGCAATCGGGTGGTACCTGGGGTGACCTCATTTTCTGTCAAGCCCAGCTAGGCCTGTCTTACATCTTACCTGGAGGAAAGGTCAACCCGATTCATAGCAGAGGAAAATCTGAAGTTTACTCTAGTCTCTAAATTGTTTTCAAGTTCCCATGGGGGAAAGAGATTGATTCATTTTGTTAATAAGCAAAGGTCTTATTTTTCCACCTTTAGTCGTGTAAACGTCAAGGGGGAAAAAAAGCTTTGTATTCAATCAAAAGACAGTTCCAGCATTTTAAAAAAGTCAAGTGGAGATGAAACAGATGATCTTCCAGGAAAAAAAAAAAAAATAGTCTTAACTCCCAAATTATAACACCTTGAATTATCTCATGTTTAATTCTAGCAACAAAGGCCTCAATGTTTGCCTGTGTTAAAGAATAGTTAAAAGCATAGTGTGTAGGAGCCACAGCCAAGATTCTTCCAGATTTCTTGTGCCCTGCAATGAATCAAACCACTGGACCAAGAAAGGCATTTAAATGGAGCCATAATATCAAATTCAGAGTTTCATAGCAGTGTGACTCAGTAATAGCCAAAAGATCAGCAGATGCATGGATAAACCAAATGTGGTAAATCCAGATAGTGGAATATTATACAACATTAAAAAGGAAGGACATTCTGGCACTTGCTATAACATGGATGAACCTTGAAGGCATGATGCTAAGTGCAATAAGCTGGTCACAAAAGGACAAATACTGCACGATCACAATTATTTGAGGTTCATAGAATTATTTCTGTTTTGCAAAATGAAAAAGTTCTAGAGACGGGGGTAGTAATGGTTGTACAACAACATGAATGTGCACAACACTACCGAACTGTACACTTAGAAATGGTTAAGATGGTACATTTTATGTTGTCTATATTTTACCACAGCTTTTTAAACATTTAATTAAATGTTTTAAAGTTTCAGAGTTGCGAATAAAGAATCCTGAGTGGCTAAGCCTTCCCCTTCTCTGTACACGCAGAGCCGTGTATATGCAGCTCTTTTCTGAGAACCATTGATTGTGCCTTTAATTTAGAGCCTATGCAGAGTCACGAATGCACCCGCCCACTTTTCTGCTTCAGAACTTAGCCTGAGCTACCACATCCTCCATTGTGAGGGAGAGAAAGGGCAGCTCTTTGCCCTGTTTGACTAATGGAAAAACCAAAGGTCATGGAGGTTAAGTAACTTGCTCAAGGTTAGGCAGTTCACAGGGGCTGCCCTCAGTTAAAAGTTCCTGGTGGAGCTGTCTCCAGATTTATAGCCCCCCACAGCATTGAATAAACCTGGGTCAAAACCAATGTGTGTGGGTGGAGAGATTGGAACGGCATTCCAGGACCGATTTTCCAAAATGAGCTCTAAAATCAGTGCCATGTGGACAAAAGCAATCCAGAGGGACATCACATTTGTTCATTCAAACAGTGTTCATGGCAGGGCACAGTGGCTCACGCCTGTAACACCAGCGTTTTGGGAGGCCCAGGTGGAAGGATCACTTGAGCTCAGGAGACCAGCCTGGGCAACATACAGAGATCCTGTCTCTACAAAAAATGAAAAAGCATTAGCTGGGTATGGTGACTCATGCATGTAGTCCCAGCTACTGGGGAGGCTGAGGTGAGAGGATCGCTTGAGCCCAGGGGGTTGAGGCTACGGTGAGCCATGATCACATCACTGCACTCCAGCCTGAGCAACAGAGTGAGATCCTGTCTCAAAAACCAAACAAAACATAAATAGTGTTCACGGAGCTCCTCCCGTGGGCTGGGCTCTCTGCAAGACACAGCATCCATGCCTGGGTCCCCACCAAGCTTGGGGCAGGGGAGGAGGCAGGATGCAGGCCTTCAACAACCAGTTGCAAGACAGGGTGGCAGTGCAGAAATGGAGAAAGTGGCAAGTGTGGCCAGAGCACAGAGGAGAGTTTCAGACCTACCTGGAGAGGTGGAGCCATCAGCTGAGGCCTGGACAGGTGGGCACTAGGGGAGGTGGTGCGTGGTGCATGTGCAAAATACCCAGGACACGGAGAGCCTGGTGCCTTGCAGAGAACCCTCCCTCTGCTCTCCCACATGCCCTGCTTTTCCTCAACACTGATCATTCCTGTTTTCCTATAAACATGCTATTCCGTCTTCCCTATTTAAAAAAAAAAAAACAAAAAACTAAGAATTCCACATCTGTGCCAGCTATCTTCTTTTATTAGCTTCCTGGGGCTGCTGTTACAAAGTACTACAGACTGGGTGGCTTAAACAACAGAGACTGACTGTCTCCCAGTTCTGGAGCCTGGGAGTCCAAGATGAAGGCCTTGGCAGGGTCGATTTCTTCTGAGAGTGTGAAGGAGGCTCTGAGCCCTGGCCCCTCTCCTGGCTTCTGGTAGCCTCGGGCGTTCCTTGGATTGGAGATGGCTGTCATTAACCTGTGTGTCTTCACATCACCTTCCCTCTGTGTGTGTCTGTGTCTGTGTCCAAATTTCCTCCAGTCATATTGGATAAGCGCCCTCCCTAATGACCTCAGCTTCGTCATCTTCAGAGACCCTATTTCCAAATAGGCTCACATTCACAGGTACTGGGGGTCAGGTCTTCAGCATCCTTTGAGATGGACACAATTTTTCCCATAACACTCTCCATTGCTCTGTTCTCCTTTGTAGCAAAAAGCCCTCCAAAAGTCTTCTAGACTCCGGGGATCAATCACGGGACCCACTGAGCTCACTCTGTGGTCTTCAGGCCATCTCTTTCCAGCACCCCTCAAATTTGTATCTCCAGCCTCAACCTCACCCCAGAGCTTCAGACTCATATACCCTCATCCCTTAATTTAGTAAACTCAGAGCAAAGACCACCAGACATCCTGACTCCTCTCTTGCCCCTCCCCATCCCCCACCCCTCACTCAGAGAGGATGGCTTAACCTTCAACACCTGCAATCATGACTGTGCCTTCTTGCCACCTCCTCACCATCGTCTCTCCCCTGGAGCATGAAAGGAAACTTCTCACTGCTCTGTCTACTACCACCCACATACTCAGTCCCAACACAGCAGCCAGAAGGTTATTATACCTCCCGGTGCGCACTTAAACCCTCCCATCACATCCCAAATAAGAGTCAAATTCCTTAATGTGGCCAGCCAGGGCCACCTGGCTACCAGTCAGCCCCTCTGCCTATCATGCTCCATGTTTCTCACACAGCTGTCGCCACCCAGGCCTTCTTATTATTTCTCAATTACTCCAAGCTCATTCCTACCACAGGGCCTTTGCACAGGCTTTTTGCTTTCAGCTGTAATGCTCCTTCCCCTTACTGCAGGGGCTAACTTCACTTCATCTCAGCTTCACTGTCATCTCCCCCAGGAGGCCCTGTTAGACCATCTCTCCTAATACTCACCCCTCCCAGATCACTCTCCATCCCTTACCTTGCCTTATTTTCTTCAGTATCACCTACCACTTTATGTAATTAAGTTGTCTACTTATTCAGTTATTACCTGTCATCAGTCTAGAATGTAAGTTCCATGAGGGCAGGAACATGTCTCATTCACCGCAGTGTCTTCAATGCCTGTAACTAATGTTTGTTGAAAAATAAGGACTTTGGGCCTGGCATGGTGGCTCGTGCCTGTAATCCCAGGACTTTGGGACACCAAGGTGGACGGATAACCTGAGGTCAGGAGTTTGAGACCAGCCTGACCAATATGGCAAAACCCTACTAAAAATACAAAAATTAGCCGGGTGTGGTAGCACATGCCTGTAATCCCAGCTACTCAGGAGGCTGAGGCAGGACAGTCACTTGAACCCGGGAGGCGGAGGTTGCAGTGAGCCGAGATCGTGCCATTGCAATCCAGCCTGGGCAACAAGAGTGAAACTCCATCTCAAAGAAAAATAAGGACTTTGTTTCAGGAGCAATGGGGAGACTGTAAGGGTTCAGGGAGAGGAGTGACAACATCAGTGTTTCATTTTGAGAGCTGCTTCTGGTTACTGCATGCAGAAGAGACGAGGCAGGGCCAATACCCAGGGAAGAGGCAGTGTACCAGCCCCTATGGAGGTTCAGGGGTATCTGGTAACCTGGAGAGTCTGAGGATCCCATGGTCTTGAATTAAATCTCTCTGGGACTTCAGGCAAGTCAGTAAGCCCCTGCACACCTCAGATTCTTCATATCCTAAATAATGTGATATGAACTCCTGCTACAGTTGGCCCTCGGTATACGAGGGGGATTGGTTTCAGCAACCCCATGTATACTCATATCTGCACATACTCAAATTTGCAGTCAGCCCTGCAGAATATGCAGGTATGAAATGTCCCCCTGCTCTATATGCAGGTTTCACATTTTGTGAAGACTATATTTTCCATCCGCATTTGGTTGGAAAAAATCTGCGTACAAGTAGATTCACATAGTTCAAGCCCATATTGTTCATGGGTCAACTGTATAGAGAGTTGGGGGGCAGGGATTAAAGGAGACTATTCTTATAAAGCTCTGAGCACATGGCCAGTGTTCAGCCAACATCAGCTATTGTCTTTTTTTTTTTTTTTCTGAGATGGGTCTTACTCTGTCACCAGCCTGGAGTGCAGTGGCGTGATCTCGACTTACTGCAACCTCCGCCTCCTGGGTTCAAGCGATTCTCGTGCCTTAACCTCCCAAGTAGCTAGGATTACAGGTACACACCACCACACCCAGCTAATTTTTTTTTCTTTTTTTTTTTTTTTTGAGACAGAGTCTCACTCTGTTGCCCAGGCTGGAGTGCAGTGGCATGATCTCGGCTCACTGCAACCTCTGCCTCCCGGGTTCAAATAATTCTCCTGCCCCAATCTCCCGAGTAGCTGGGACTACAGGCATGTGCTACCATGCCCGGCTAGTTTTTTGTATTTTTAGGAGAGACAGGGTTTCACCGTATTAGCCAGGATGGTCTCGATCTCCTGACCTTGTGAGCCGCCTGCTTCGGCCTCCCAAAGTGCTTGGATTACAGGCATGAGCCACCATGCCCAGCCAGCTATTATCTTTATTGGAATTGAACAGACGTGGAATTTACTGGAGGTGAGGCTTGGGAGGAAGTAGGATGTGGAGGAAGAAGCCCAAGGTACCAGCCTGAGAACCAGGGTGAAGGGTGCTGCTGTTTATGAAGCTGGGGTGCTGCAGGGCAGGAGCAGTTTCAGGAAGGGAGATGGCCTTGGGTTCCGTTTGGGGCATGTGGAGGTGGGTGCACCTGTGAGACCTCAGGTCCAGAGCTGAGAAGGCTGGCTGAGCAGAAGATGGTGATTTGAAAGTCATATGGGCATAGAAATGGTATTGGAAGCCACAGGGATGATTTGAGGGGAAAATGCAAGATTAAATGAGAAATGTGCCAGGGATAGAGTGCTAAGAACACCCACAATGGCCGGGTGCAGCGGCTCACGCCTGTAATCCCAGCACTTTGGGAGGCCGAGGCAGGCAGATCATAAGGTCGGGAGATCGAGACCAGCCTGGCCAACATGGTGAAACCCCGTCTCTACTAAAAATACAAAAATTAGCTGGGTGTGATGGCGCGTGCCTGTAATCCCAGCTACTTGGGAGGCTGAGGCAGGAGAATCACTGGAACCCGGGAGGCAGAGCTTGCAGTGAGCCGAGATCACACCACTGTACTCCAGCCTGGGCAACAGAGCGAGACTCCTCTCAAAAAAAAAAAAAAAAGAACACCCACAATTAAAGGAGCAAGGTCCCCAACAAAGGATTCTCATAAGTTGTGGCCTGAGGGGAACAGGATAAAAAGCAACAAGGTGTCATGGAACTCAAGGAAAAGGGAACTTCATGAAGATGAAGGGAGAAGTCAGCTGTGCCTGGTGTTGGTTTTTCCTTTCTAGAACTAAAAGCCAGAATGATTGACAAGGCCCCCCAGTGATGGGGACCATGATCCATTCACTCCCAGCAAACCTTGGGGAAGAGGATGCAGCGTGGAGGTAGCCTGTGGAGGAGGATGGAATCCTGCCTCCTGCCAGGGTCTGTCCCCAGCCACACTGTGGTGGTTTCATTGCAAATCACCAGGTCCTGGGTCTGACACTTTACTTTCCCAGTTCCTGCAGAGCAACTGTCACGCAAGCTGATCTGAACCTCCACTGGCTTCTCAGACTCAAACCAAACACTCCTCCTCCTGGGATCACGAGTTCTATTCAGAGTGGGCCCTGGAGGCCTTCAAAGCTGGGCCCCAGGGTTCTCACGGTGAACTAAACTTTCTCCGCAGACCCCATTGGCCCCAAACCTGGCTTATCTGGCTCCAGCCCTGAGCCACCCAGCGCTGTCCCGATGTAACAGACGTGTTCAGCAGAGACGCACAAGGACTGGCAAGGATGCCTCATACTAGTTGATCCTAAATCTAAAAGACTATGTTTTTGCTACATTCACTCACATGCATCACACACCTGTAGGCACACACGAACACATACATGCACACACGCACACAATTTCTTCCAGTTTAACTCACGCTACTTAGAGAACCAGCTAGAAGGTGAGCTTTCTCCTAGGCCCTCTCATTACAGATGAGAACACCAGGCCCCAAGAAGCTCAGCATTTCACCAACAACCCTTGGCAGTGACAGTGAGTGTGTCACCCTGAACCCCTCTCCCTCTCTCTCACCTCAGTGCTCCTTTTAACTTCCCCTCTTTATTTTATTTCTTGCCAATTCATGCCCTGCCTTCCCTCCAGAACTCAACCCTGAACCTTCTCCCACCGGCACAGCCGTCTGTAACCAGCCCCTGCTAACTCCTCAGAATGAGTGGATGCTGGAGAATGATGACTTCCTCCCAAGAAGAAAGTGAAGGAAGCAGCAACCTCCTGTCAGCCAGATCCCACCAGGACCCCTTCCCACAGACCCGCTTGATGCTGCCTCTCACGGCAGCAGGGAAACGCTTGGCGGGGGTGGCTCTGCTTCTCACAGCAAAGAGAGAATTCTTGGAGGGCAGAGGCTGTCCTCAATATATTTTCCACCTGGTCCCCACCCTCTAACGGGTGTTCTGTTAAAAATGCGTGCACCACACATGTCTCTCAGAGGCCAGGCGGGCTTCAGGGCTACCAGGGCACCTGAATGGGCTCCAGCCCATGCCCAGAACCCCAAGAGCTCTCTGTCCTAGAGGGAGTCCACTTCCTCCGAACTTCCCAGGAAGCCACCCAGCCCACTGACATCCATCAAAAACAAGCTCCCTGGGCAGGCTGTGCTGGGAGGAAGGATCCTCTAATGTAGCATCATCCCTACGGGGGAGACCTGAAGCAGACTGTTTTCAAAGTAGCTTTTCTATCAAGGCCTGGGCAAAATGCATTCATTAGAAAAATCAGAGATGGAAGGAAGCTCATGAACTCATCGGGGTAAACAGGATCTGCAGTTGGTTTATGACCGTCTCTCTGATATCCCAGGAAAAATATATTTTACAGTTTATCTTAGGGATGCAATCAGAGAAAGGTACATATGTATAGGTGTGTGTGTGTGTATATATATATATATGGGCATATATGTGTGTGTGTATATATATAGATATATATATGTGTATATATAGGTATATATATGTGTATATATGTATATATAGGTATATATACGTGTATATATAGGTATATGTGTATATATAGGTATATATATATACACACACACATAGATATACACCATATATCTGTGTATTAATCCTGTTTATATATAAATCATATATATGTATATACTATGTGTGTATGTATATATGCATATATACAAATATACACCTGCTCATGTACATATACATGCAAAGGCATATTTATGTGCTGTTTTTTTGTTTTGTGTTGTTTTGAGATGGAGTCTTGCTTTATCGCCCAGGCTGGAGTGCAATGGTGCCATCTCGGCTCAGTTTTTAATAGCAAAACATTGGAAACTTCTTAAATGCCCATCAGTAGGTGACAGTTTAAATCACAGGTCTGCAAGTGGGCCAGTGGGCCAAAACCCAGTCTAGGACCTATTCTGTGAATAAAGTTTTATTGGAACATAGCCACACCTGGTCATTTACGTCTTTGACCAATTTGGAGCTACAATAACAGAGTTGAGTATTTGCAGCAATGACCATCTGACCCACAAAACCAAAAATATTTACTATCTGGCCATTTACAGAAAAAGTTTGTCGACGCCTAGGTTAAATTATGCTTCCTCTAAATGAAGCTATTCAATGATCCTGTAAGTCTGTAATTATGGCTACGAAAAGCCCATGATCTCTTAAAAAGTAAGAAAATCAGTTGGAAAATGTTGACACAATCCCATTCTTATCAAAGCAAAATGTATTCACCTGAACGTGCATACAAAAATGTGCATTGAAAACTATGTATCTTTCCTCTAGAAAGTTATGGGAGAAGGAAGATAATAGATGGTGTTTTTTCTTCCTTATATTTTCTTTTTGTGTTTGATTTTTAAATAATGAGGATACCTTAAAGTTCTTTTTATTGAGGGAAACAGTTGCTCACTTCCTTCACTCCCTAATAGCTGGTGAAAGGTGTCAGCTTTAGGAAGGGCTGTGTCAGGGAAACATCTTGGCTTCTGGGGTGTTGGGGCAACAAAGGGCCAAGAAAGACAGCCTCTCAGAGGAACAGACCCCAGTGACATCCTTGGGTGGGCCCCCGCCTGAGCAGCAACTTCTTCCAGCTCTGTCTCCCACTACAGCTTCTGCCCTTGGCATGGTCCAGAGCTGCGATGGCGAAAACTCATCACCAAGCATTGCCTCCACTGCACCGAACCCAGCAGAAAAAGAGTCCAGAGAACATCCTGGTCCTGAGTCAGCCCCTGGCTTCAACCCACAGGACACCACAGGGCGCCACGGGACATGGCACAGCGCCAGATGCCAGGGATCCGAGGAGACAGAGCATGATGTCCAAACATGAATGGCTTATTTTTAGCAAAGTCCAGCCCTCATGTCCTGGCCCTGCTCCAGGGTGAGCAACAACATTCCCTCTGACTCAGCTCCGCAGGCTGACTCGGTTTCAGAGGAACAAGGTAGTCTCTCCTTGCTGATGTGAGCGGCGGGCAGTCCTCCCCTTCAGGAAAAATCTCTACAGTAGTTCTGATTCCTTCTGGGACTGTGTGCTGGCTGCTTCCAGAAGAAACATAACTATTCCCTTCACAGTCTGGGCTTCGGAACTGAGTGCAGAAACTTCCACACTCCATCTTCTGGACTCCCGTCTTCTAACCTTCCCATGTGATTTCCAAGGAAACCAGATGGCTGCCTTCTCCCTCCTCTTCCTCTTCCTCCTGCACAATGAGCCGACAGCCCCAACCCTGCAGCTCTGGCCTGAAACTGGGGCCTGTTTCTCGGGGGTTTCTGTCTCTTCGATCAGTCACCACACTGTGTCCAGCAGACTAGAACAACGAAGGGAGGAATCGTTTTCTTCCAGTAACGACACTAGAACCTATGTTCTGCTGTAATGAATAATATGGGTTTGCCAGGAAGACGTGTCATCAATGCCAATAAAACAAGGCAGAGTACAGATACCTCTAGAGATCTTGCCAAAGAGGCTCACAGCCCTGATAGGTTTGTGTATGTTTTGGGGTGGGGGGACATGACAGAATGAGAGATTATTTTCCTTCCGGACATTCTCAACATGCCTGAAATAGCAAGGACACAGCTGTCCCTCCCCAGTTGTCCCTGTGTGATTGGAGTTGCAGGTGTCAGTTGTCTCAAAGCAAAGAAAGTGCAGAGCCTGCACGTATCCAGATCTTCCAAAAGACGAGGCCCTGTTCTCCTGGCCTGGCGCCTGGGTTTCTCATTTGCTCCTAGGTCTCTGGTATTGTGTCGCCTGCATCCCGGGCAACGCCAGCAGCCCAAGCGCCACTGAACAAGTCAAGACCTCTCTGGATGAGGTCAGCAGCTGGAGCTTCCCCTTATTTTGTTAGGAAGCACCATGCGTCAGCCTTTATTCACGCACTATAAAGTTGTAGCCTTTAAGGTTAGTCTCTTCCACACCTATAATTCTCCATCAGAGCAATTTGCTGCAGAGAAAGAGCCCTCCAGCAGGCAGTACCTGTGAGTCACCGCTTCTTCCTGGCCCCCGCCCGCCCTAAAGGAGTGGCTACTAACAGGCACCTTTGATCCTCAGGCTGCTCTGGGAGTTGGAAGAGTTGCCGAGGCTCACCTGTAGTCATAAGGTCAAGAGACTTGCCATGAGAAATAGTAACAGTAGCACCGCCTGGATCCCACCCCGGGTCTTCTCCCTTGGGCCTCTGTTCTTCCTGTAGGGGTTGGATCTTTCAGCTCTGCCATCTGCCTTTCATATCATCAGTTCTATTTTTTTGTTTTCGTTTTTGTTTTTGTTTTTGAGACGAAGTCTTGCTCTGTTGCCCAGGCTGGAGTGCAGTGGCGTGATCTCGGCTCACTGCAACCTCCACCTCCCAGGTTCAAGCAATTCTCCTGCCTTAGCCTCCCAAGTAGCTGGGACTACAGGTGCTGCCAGGCTAATTTTTGTACTTTTGGTAGAGTTCGAGTTTCACCATGTTGTCCAGGCTGGTCTTGAACTCCTGACCTCAAGTGATCCACCCGCCTCAGCCTCCCAAAGTGCCGGGGTTACAGGCGTGAGCCACTGTGCCCAGCTTAGTTCTATTTTTGAGTGAACAACACTCTCCATTGGCAGGGCAAGGTCACCTTGGTATGTGGCCTCACTTACGGAGTAGAGTTTCTCCAGGGCCTCTCCCAGGGCTGTTCAAATGACCCAGCACAACCCTTCAAGTGACTTCCCCTTCTCTAAGACTCTAAGACTCAGTTTCTTTATCTGTCCAATGGTGGAATTGGAGTAAATATTTGCTAAGTTTCCATCCAGCTCTAATGTACTAAAAATCTATGAAAATCTGGATTTTCCCATTTCCAGACAAGCCTGGTCCTACTCAACCTTAATCTACAGCCAGCCACCAGATGAAACCCGCTGCAGAGCCAACCCTGACACCAGCTCTGTGCTCTTCAGTTCACAAGCACCATTCTCACTGGAGCCCCACCAGACCTCGATGACGTGGACAGTGCCAGTTACGTGGACAGGCTGAGGCGGGTGGGTCACTTGATGTCAGGAATTCAAGGACAGCCTGGCCAACATGGTGAAACCCTGTCTCTGGAGATGAGAAACACTTTGTCGAGTGCCAAATAGCAGCACTAATAATGTAGCAGCCCTGGGGCCCGAGCCTGGCCTCCTAACTCCGAGCCTGGTGCCCCACTTATCAGCCCCACCTCTCCCCGTGGGTGTCTACCTGGCTGTAAACGACACTAGCCAAAGGCAGAACCTCAACCTGCAGCCATCAGTGGACATTCAAGTGGACCTGCTAGGCTGGACAGAGAGAACAGGAAAGTCAGGAAGGCCTGTTTCTTCCTCCATTTTGGCTGACACAGGCTCCCTAGCACCCGGCCGTCTGACCACCCTCAGATGAAGCTCTGTTCTCTCCATCCCTTTCCTCCTCCTCAGTCTCGGGGATCAGATGGGTGCAGGGCCCTGTTCTGGGGACACTGAGAGCTGTGCATTCAGGTCAGACATGCACAGTTTCAAATTCACAGAGGAGGCAGAGTGTGGTGGCTCACGCCTGTAATCTCAGCACTTTGGGAGGCCAAGGCAGGCAGATCACCTGAGGTCAGGAGTTCAAGACCAGCCTGGCCAACATGGTGAAACCCCACCTCTACTAAAAATACAAAAATTGGCCAGGCGTGGTGGCACGCAGCTGTAATCCCAGCTACTCAGGAGGCTGGGGCGGGAGAATTGCTTGAACCCGGGAGGCGGACGGAGGTTGCATTGAGCCTAGATCGTGCCACTGCACTCCAGCGTGGGTGACAAGAGCGAAACTCTGTCTCAAAAAATAAAAAATAAATAAATAAATAAAATTCATAGAAGAGCCTGGTGTCCCTTTCCCATAATCTCACCCCCACGCAGAAAGGGGCAAAGGAATCGTCATGGTGTAAATCATAGGTTGGGCTTCGACTGGAGGCCTCCTCCAGCCCCTCAGCCATGTCAAAGTGGCCAGAACAGGGAGAAGGGAGCATTCTCTCCACCGCCCCCATGAGCCTGCGTTCTACTGAAGGTGACAGGAGATGTTTGGGATGGGGGAAGGAAGGGAGGTATCTGTGTCTTGTCAGAGTTAGAAATTGCCCAGAACATTAGCAGGCCCCACCCAGCCTTCATCTACAGGCCCTTTAGATTCTGCTGTGGCTCAAACTCGAAAAGACAACAGCCTTCTCAAAACATTTACATTCCTGCCAGGCAAAGATTCATGTGACGCTGAGTCCCGAAGTACACAGGTTTTCATGGGAAGATTAAAAGAGAATTCCGATGATTTCATGACAAAGTAGCCAGTCTTGCCAAGTGTCATTTAAAGAAAAAAACAAAGAAGAAGAATCCTTACTTTGCTTGCTTGTATTTTCTTTTCTATCTGGAATCCTGCATGTATCAGTTTTATAACTTCATTGACAACTTTCAATTGGAATTTAATTAAAAGAAAATAGAGGCCGGACGTGGTGGCTTATGCCTGTAATCCCAGCACTTTGGGAGGCTGAGGCGGATGGATCACTTGAGGTCAGGAATTCGAGACCAGCCCGGCCAACATGGTGAAACCTGGTCTCTACTAAAAATACGAAAATGAGCTGGGCGTGGTGACCGGCACCTGTAATCCCAGCTACTCAGGAGGCTGAGGCAGGAGAATCGCTTGAACTCAGGAGGCGGAGGTTGCGGTGAGCTGAGATCACGCCATTGCACTCCTCAAATTTAAAAAAAAGGGGAAATAGAGAGCAAGGTCAGCCTTGGTCCCCAATTTCTGCAGAAAGTGCAAAAAGAGATCAGCAAGGCCTGAAACAGACTTGCAAAACTTGGCAAGGGTCCCAAGATTCGTGAAAGGATATTGTGAGGCCAAACCCACTCAAAGACCTCCAAAGATACTGAGGAAGGTGTTCTCTTGCATGAGCTGGGCTTCAGAAACGTTCTCTCATACTCCAGTGTGACACACACACACACACACACACACATACACACACCAGTGCCCTGCCCCGAGTAAAATTAGTTATTCTGTCCTTCACATGCAAAAGGGACAACCTTCAATGTTTCTACGCATGAAACACTTTTGCCAGAAGCCTGAATTCATGCAAAGCATATTCATCTAGACTGAATTTTTTAATATGGTGTATATATATATATATATATACACACATACACAATGGGATACTATTCAGCCATAAAAAAGAATGAAATCCTTCATTTGCAGCAACATGGGTGGAACTGCAGTTCATTTTATGAATGAAATAAGCCAAGCACAGAAAGACAAATATTGTGTGACCTCACTTCTATGTGGGAGCTAAAAAAAAGTTGGTCTCGTGGAGGGAGAGAGTAGAATGATAGAGACCGGAGGCTAGGAAGGGTGGGAGAAGGGATGAAGAGAGCCTGGTTAGTGGATACAAACATACAGTTAAATAGAAGGAATAAGTTTCAGTGTTTGATAGCACAGTGGGGTGACTATAGTTAACAATAATATATTGTATATTTCAAAATAGCTAGAAGATTTGAAATGTTCCCAACACAAATAAATGATAAATGTTCAAGGTGATGGGTACCCTACATACAATAATTTGATCACTACACATTGTATGCTTGTATCCAAATATCACATTTACCCCATAAATATGTATAAATATTCTGTAGCCATAAAAAATGCAAAACTAGGTAGGGCATGGTGGCTCATACTTGTAATCCCAGCACTTTGGGAGGCCTAGGTGGGCAGATCACCTGAGGTCAGGAGTTCAAGACCAGCCTGACCAACAGGGTGAAACCCCATCTCTACTAAAAATACCAAGTTAGCTGGACATGGTGGCGCATGCCTGTAATCCCAGCTACTCGGGAGGCCGAGGCAGGAGAATCACTTGAACCCAGGAGGCAGAAGTTGCAGTGAGCCGAGATCATGCCATTGCACTCCAGCCTGGGCAACAAGAGCAAAACTCCATCTCAAAAAAAAAAAAAAGCAAAACTAAAAAAAAGTACCTTCAGCTGTTCACAGTCAGACCCATGTTGGAAAATTTGAGTCAAAATAAAGCATGTACATTCAATATATCTGTGCACATTAATGAGAACAATGTTTTTGTACTGTTGGCCCTGACCTTGGAATATTATTAGAACATTTTTTAAGCAGAGGGGTGATCTCTATTTGGGTTTCGATTATTGTTCAACACTGATGTTACAATGATAGCGGCTGTGGTGAGTCTCCCTGACTGATGGGACGATGAGGCACAGAGAAAGCTGGGGCAGATGGTGGGAGTGGGATGGGGAGAGTGAGATGCCCACAGCAGCCACAGCACATGGCAGCACACAGACTCCACCACCCTAGAGCTGGAGTCGGGATTCAGTGGACTGGAGTACAGTGGCATGATCTTGGCTCACTGCAACCTCCACCTCCTGGGTTCAAGCGATTTTCCTGCCTCAGCCTCCCCAGTAGCTGGGATTACAGGCACCCTGCCCGCCACCATGCTTGGCTAATGGTATGTGAGAAAATGTAAATCCAGAGTCCTGAGTCATCAATCCTGAATTAGAATACACCACCTGTACTTCTCAAGACCTACCAGGAATTTGCATTCGTTCCACTACTAGCATAAAATACAAATAGCTGAGGGGTCCTTAGAAGGAGTGTCTGAGTCCATTTTCTGTTGCTTATGACAGAATATCTAAAACTGGGTAATTTATAAAGAAAAGGAATCTGAGCCAGTCACAGTGGTTCATGCCTATAATCCCAACACTTTAGGAGGCCAAGGCCCGAGGAACACTTGAGGCCAGGAATTCAAGACCAGCCTTGGCAACATAGGGAGACCCCATCTGTATGAAAAAAGTAAAAAATTAAAAAAATTAGCTGGGTGTGGTGGTGCACACCTGTCGTCCCAGCTACTCAGGAGGCTAAGGTGAGGAGAACACCTTTAGCCCAAGACATTGAGGCTGCAGTAAGACATGACCACACCACTGCAGCCCAGCCTGGGTGACAGAGCAAAACCTGTCTCAAAAAAAAAAAAAAAAAGAAAAGAAATGTATTTCCTACAGTTATGGAGAATGAGAACTCCAAGTTCAAGGGTCTACATGTAATGAGAGCCTTCTTGCTGGTGGGGACTCTGCAGAGTCCCAGGGCGGTGCAGGGCATCACATGGACAGGGGGCTGAGTGTGCTAGTGTACTCAGGTCTCTCTTCCTCTTCTTATAAAGCCACCAGTTCCTCTCCCATGATCACCCATTAATCCATTAATCCACAAATGGATGAATCCATTCATGAGGACAGAGATATCATGGCCCAATCACCTGTTAAAGGCCCCCCTCTCCATACTGCCACTTCGAGGATTAAATTTCAACATGAAAGGGGAAAAACATTCAAATCATAGCAGGGAGGTATCTCTAAATAGATCTAAGAGGGCTCAAGACACAGGGGTAAAGAGCTTTGAAAGCTATAGTCTTATTCCACTAATGGCACTATCATCCTGGCAGTTTTGAGATTGCCCTTGGGGACAGTTTATTGACTATCCTTGATGATTAAATAAATAATAACTACTTATTCTTTCGTGGTGGATATGACTTGTGGAGGCAACCAAGAGAAGACAGTAGAGTATAGAGGTGAAGAACTTGGATTCTTTTGGAGCAGTGGTTGGTGTCACTGGAATAAATTCTCCCAAGGCACTGCTCTAGTCTACACATGGCAGTATCACTGCTATGGCTTGAATATTTGTCCCCTCCAAAATTCATGTGGAAATTTAACTACCATTGTAACAGTATTAAGAGGTAGGATCTTTAAGAAGGGATTACGCCATGAAGGCTCTATTCCCACAGGTAGGATTAATGCCATTATAAAGGATGAGTCCATCCTCCTTTTCTCTCTTTGCCCTTCTGCCTTGGGCCATGTGAGGACAAGGCATTGCTCCCCTCTGGAGGATGCAGTGTTTAAGGCACCATCCCGAAATCTGCCACTCCTTGTCATTGGACTTCCCAGCCTTCAGAACTGTGAGCAAATTAACTTCTGCTTTTTATAAATTACCAGTCTGTGATATTATGTTATAACAGCAAAAAATCAACTGAGATAATCACTTCCTCTCATGTTACCTTGGTGAAAACCAGCCCATGGTTGCACTAGATAGAGGGACTAGCCATGTACCAGAAAAGAAGATGAAAGCAAGTATTGAGAAGCACAACCCAAAGAATGGATCACTCCGGCCCTGTCCAGGACTCATCCTCCCAATGGAATCAACGGCAGGGAAGCGTGTTGACCCTTCTAAAACAAATATGTCTACATTGGTAACCTATCAAATCAGTGAGAAAACAGGTCTGCGGTAGCCCAGATGTCTCAAATGTGCAGGCTTGGGTTTAGCTATTTATCCAAACACCAAACCCCCAAACACCAAACCCTCTGTTGAGTCTGCCTAGGATTCCACTCAGGATACTCAAAAATTCTGCTCATGTGGTCCTAGGCCACTGCCCCCTTACCCACCCCAGACTGTCCCATGGTCCTGCTTTGGTAATTGCCATAATGCAATCTGCTTTTCTTCCAGGTGTGTGCAACCTACATTATGTATCTGTGATGCAAATCATGCAAAGAACCAGGTGGCTACTTTCCATTTTATCTCATGCTCTCAGCTGGTATTAAACAGACCTATCTGATTTTCCTTGTCTGTATACTTTCAGTTCTGTTTTTGGTGCTTACCTATTATTACTTTTATATTTCATGATTCTTGCTACCACTCATCAATTTGCTCTCCTATCTTATGTCTATAAAATATCTCCAGATTATGTAATAAGGAAGCAATACATGAGTGGCCTCCAGGGAATGGAACTCGGTGGAACTAGGACTGTCTAGAAGGGAGATCTGAGGACATTTTAAATGTTGAACCACATGAGCAAATACTTAATCAAAATACTTTTTTTTTTTTTTTTTTTGAGACAGAGTCTCCCTCTGTTGCCCAGGCTGGAGTGCAGTGGCACGATCTCAGCTCACCACAACCTCTGCCTCCCGAGTTCAAGCGATTCTCCTGCCTCAGCTTCCCTAGTAGCTGGGATTACAGGCACCCACCACTACACTTGGCTAATTTTTGTGTTTTTAGCAGAGATGGGGTTTTACCACATTGGCCAGGCTGGTCTCAAACTCCTGATCTCAGGTGATCCACCTGCCTCAGCTTCCCAAAGTGCTGGGATTACAGGCATGAGCCACCACACCCGGCCTCAAAAATGCTTTTGAAACAATTAATAATAATGAAATTAATAGTGTTCATTGTTGTGATAAGGCTAGCAAGGAGATCTTATTGGTAAGGAGAATGGGGAAAGAGGAGCCATCTGCGACCTGAAATAGAATCCCAGAGAGAAAAAGAGAGCTGCTTAAAGAACATATTTAAAAACATCTGTGGTATGATATGGAATGTGACCACCTTCCTCCCACCTCCACCAAGAAATATTCAGGAAAAGCTACAAAACCCATCAACGCTTTGGGAGTAAACGATGTGGAGAAATTGGAACTTTCATGCACCGTGGGTGGAAATGGAAGATGGCGCAGCTGCTACGAAAAACGCATGAAGCTTCCTTAAAAAAATTAAAGATAGAATTCCTATATGATCTTAAAATTTCACTTCTGGGGCTTTACCCAAAAGAAATGAAAGCGGGGTCTCAAAGAGGTATTTGTGCACCCATGTTTACCATAGCAGCATTATTCACAATAGCCAAAAGGTAGAAGCAACTCAACTGTCTATTGTCAGAGGAATGAATAAACAAGATGTGGTCTATCCATACAATGGAATATTATTCAACCTTGAAAAGGAAGGAAATTCTCACACATGCTATAATGTGAATGAACCTTGAGGACATTATGCTGAGTGAAATAAGCCAGTCACAAAAGAACAAATGCTTTATGATCCCACATACATGAGGCATCGAGAATAGTCAAATGCATAGAAACAAAGTAGAAGAGTGCTAGGGGGGCGGCTGGTGTGAGGGTGGGGAAAGAATGGGGAGTTAATATTTCCTGGGTATAGTTTCAGTTTTGCAAGATGAAAAGTTTTGGAGATGGATGGTGGTGATGGTTGCAGAACAATGTGAATGCACTTAACCCTACTGAGCTGCACGCTTAGAAATGGTTGCAGTGGCAAATTTTATGTTATGTGTGTTTACTACAGTTTAATTTTTTAATTTAAAAAATACTTTATATGTTGTGTGGTGTGTGTGTGTGTGTCTGTGTGTGTGTGTGAGAGAGAGAGAGAGAGAGACAGATGTTGGGTTGCTTGGGGGTGGGGGCAATGGTGGGTGATAATGTATTAAGCCTAGATGCAAAGCAAGGGCAAGATGACCTGTAACATCTGTGTGACATCTCTAAGGCAATCCTTTGGCAAATGATGAGCAGTGCTTAGGTAGTTTATTTGGCTCCAAAAGTATCCTGAACCTCCTCCAGCAGTGCTGCCAACTCCTGGCACCCAGCATGGTGTTGCATGCTTCTTAGTTGATAGAAAAAATCGCCTGCCTCGGAGGATATATAGTGTGGCTTCTGACATCTTCCTTGTTTGTCTTGGAGTGAGATTTCCCTTCCTTCCCTTCCCACATCTACTCAGTCATTCAGCCAGTAACTATTCGTCCGTGTACACCATGGGCCAGGCTCTGTGCTAGACACAGGGGATTGAGAGGTGAACACAGCAGTTGCTGCCTGCAGGAGGCTCCTAGCCCAGCAGGAAAGACAGACAAGCAGACAAGCAACTGCCACAAAGCAGGAGGCACATGATGATGGGTGGCACCAGGAGCTAAGGGGACATGGGGCATTGCAACACCCCATGTCCAGAGTCATCTGGAGGGCATGGAGAGTAAACCCAGAAGTGGGACACTCACAGTCCAGCTGAGATCTGAACTCCTATGGAAAATTCGGAGTTATTCCTGAAAAAATAAAATAAAATTAAATTAAAAAGCCAAACCTTAGAAGGGAGATTAGGGAATAAGAATACAGAGGTGCAGCTACTCAGAGAACAGCACTGTGGGGTCTAGAAGAGATCCAAGAGAGGACACGGTGTCTTTAAGGAACAAAGAGAAAATAGTAGTACTAAAGCACGGAGCACCAGGGGAACTGTGCTGAGGCAGGCAGTCCCCAGGCACTGAGGGTCTTAGCATCTGTTTAGGAGCAGCCGGTCACCATGCCAGGGACAGTGGGAAACATTTGAAAGTACTCAAACAAAGGAGCACCCTAATGCCATTTGCAATTCTAAATGAACAACGGAAACGCACCTTGAGTTGGAGGAGTGTGAGGCTGGTGTGGATGTTGGGAGATCTGTGTATTAGTTCCATGTGGCTGCTGTCACAAATTACTACAAACCTGGTAACTTAAAACAACAGAAATTTATTACTTCACAGTCCAGGAGGACAGAAGTTGGAAATTTGTTTCACTGGGTTCAAATCAAGGTGCTGACAGGGCCAAGCTCCCTCCAGAGGCTCTAGCGGAGCTCTCTGTGGCTTCTGGTAGCTGCAGGCATTCATTGGCTTGTGGCCGCATCCCTCCAATCTCCACCTCCATCTTCATTATCACCTTTACTGTGTGTCCCATCTCCTGCTGCCTCTTCCTTGTAAGGACACTTGTGATGGTATTTAGGACCCACCTGAATAATCCAGGGTAATTTTCGCATCTCAAAATCTTCATTTAAACCCTTGTACACTGTTGGTGGGAATGTAAGAAGGTACAGTCACTATGTAAAACAGTATTACAGTTTCCCAAAAAAATTAAACATAGAATTACCATATGGTCCAGCAATTCCTCTCCTGGGTATAGGCCCCAAAGAACTGAAAGCAGAATCTAAGGAGATATGTGTACACCCATGTTCACAGCAACACTATTCACAATAGCTACAAGGTGAAAGTAATGCAATGTCCATCAACAGATGAATAAACAAATGTGCTATATACACACAATGGCATATGATTCAGCCTTCAAAAGGAAGGAAATTCTCTCATACACTACAGAAATAAGCCAGTCACAAAAGGGCAAAGACTGTATGAGTCCACCTTTGTATTTCACTTTATTTTTGAGACAGGGTCTTGTTCTGTCACCCAGGCTGGAGCGCAATGGTATGATCCTAGCTCATTGCAGCCTCTGACTCCTGGGCTCAAGTGATTCTCCCACGTCAGCCTCCCCAGTAGCTGGGACCACAGGTGTGCACCTCCACACCTGGTATATTAGTCCGTTTTCACACTGCCAATAAAGACATACCTGAGACTGGGCAATTTACAAAAGAAAGAGGTTTAATGGACTCACAGTTCCACAAGGCTGGAGAGGTTTCACAATCATAGCAGAAGGCAAGGAGGAGCAAGTCACATCTTACATGGATGGTGGCAGGCAAAGAGAGAGCCTGTTCAGGGAAATTCTCATGTTTAAAACCATCAGATTTCATGAGACTTACTCACTATCCCAAGAACAGCATGGAAAAGACCTGCCTCCATGATTCAATTACTTCCCACCGGGTTCCTCACATGACACTTAGGAATTGTGGGAGTTACAATTCGAGATGAGATTTGGGTGGGGACACAGCCAAACCATATCACCTGGCTAATTTTTAAATCTTTGGTAGAGACAAAGTCTGACTAGCTGCCCAGGCTGGTCTCGAACTCCTGGGCGCAAATGATCCTCCCGCCTCAGCCTCCCAAAGTACTGAGATTACAAGAGTGAGCCACTGTGCCGGGCCTCATTCCACCTAATATGAGGTATCTAGAGTAGTCAAATGCACAGAGAGAGAAAGTGGAAGAGTTGTTGCCAGGGGCTGAGGAGAGAGAGAAATGGAAGTTATTAATGGGTACAAAGTTTCAGTTCTGCAAGACAAAAAGAGCTCTAGAGATGGACGGTGGTGATGGTCACACAACATAGGAATATACTTAATGCCACTGAACTCTGCACTTAGATGAATAAACTGGTCAAGTCTGTTATATATTTTATCACAATTTTATAATTTTTTTTAAATTCCTTAACTTAATCACATTGGCAAAAACTTTCCCACGTAGGGTAACATTCACTGTTTTCCAGCGATTGGCACTTGATATCTTTGGGGCCACTATTCAGACGGCTACAGTCACTTAGGAGACTACTGCAGTGGTCCAGAGAAGAAGTGATGGAGGCATGAACTAGACCACAGGCAGTGGGGATTCTAGAGCTGCCAGGCAGGCACTGCTGGTGGGAGCTGGGAACTGGGCAGGAAGAGTGATGCCTGGCACCCTGGTTTCTGGCTGGGGCAACTCACAGAAACTCTCAGCAATGCTGAGAGAAGAGCAGATGGAGGGTGGGATCAAAGGGAAGACTGGTGTTGGGGAAGAGATTGAGGTGAGTTTTAGACACATTTGCAGGTGTCGACCAAAAGCTGGGCCACTGAGCAGAGACCTGCCTACATCTTGAGGCCCCACACAAAGGTCTTGTCCCAAATGGGTGAGCCAAGGAAGAGCAGGGATGCTATGGAGGGAGGAGGCAGCCACAGGCAGGGCTTGGGGATAGTCTGGAAAACAGAGAATGAGAGGAGTCAGGGCAAAGAGGCGAGGTCTGTGGAGGTGCCACAGGAAGGCATTGGGCACTGGCTCCAACTGAGAGCTGGGAGCTCAGGAAAGCTCAGGTGGCTAGACCCGGCCAGGGGGCAGACATGGAATAACAATGGCCTTCCGTGAGGGCAAGGCCATCTGTAGCAAAATGTCCACCCTCCATGCCAAGCCTCCCACCCAAATATCCCTTCTGATTTCCCATGCTATGAGAGCCTGAGCCCCGGAGCCCTTGGAGAGAAGATCCATCGGAGGCGGGAAGGTGGGGGGACCCACGTGGCTCAGGTTAAACTTACACCTGGCTTTGCATGGAGAAGTCTTGGCGAACTTCTGAACAACAAATCAAGTTACAGATGGCTGAAACAAAGGGTAGTTTCCCAGGAGCCGCTGAGACCATCAGTAGGGGCCCTGTAGACTTTCATCCAAGTCAGACTCAACTGTATCTTTCTTTTTCCAATTTTTTAAAAATTGTAGTAAAATACACATAACAGAAAATTTACCATCTTAACCTTTTTTTTTTGAGACAGCGTCTCACTCTGTCACCCAGGCTGGAGTTCAGTGGTGCGATCTTAGCTCACTGCAACCTCCATCTCTGGGTTTCAAGTGATTCTCCTGCCTCAGCCTCCCGAGTAGCTGGGATTACAGGTGCCTGCCACCATGCCTGGCTAATTTTTGTATTTTTAGTAGAGACAGGGTTTCACCATGTTAGCCAGACTGGTCTCAAAACTCCTGACCTCAAGTGATCAGTCTGCCTCCGCCACCCAAAGTGCTGGGATTGCACGTGTGAGCCACCGTGCCTGGCCTCCATCATAACCATTTTTAAGCACGTTGTTCAGTGGTGTGACATGCATTCCCACTGCTATGCAGCCATCGCCACTAACCATCTCCAGACACTTTCATCTTGTAAAATTGAAACTCTGCACCCATTCAACAATAACTCCCCACGTCCCATTCCCCTCAACTGTATCTTTTTAAAGTGCTTTTCCCAGTGAAGTTTCTAACATTGCTAAAGAACATAAAATATAAAGATATGGCCACGCAGCAGGGGTTTTTTCCCTGCAGAATGCCCACTAAACTGTTTTTGTATGTTTAATTTCTTTAACCAAGGAAATAGGGGATGCCCAACATTTGGTCCCCAAACCAGAAAGACTGTGGGTTCCTTGCATCAAGCCGGGGGTTTTAGTGAACTCCCCCATGGGGACTCTGTCGGCCCGCTCCACCTCGGGTGTTCCCCCGCCCCTGCCTTTTCCTCTCTCACCTCCTCCATCCACCCCTCTCAGCCTTGCAGTCGGCCTGCCTCTCCTCTGGTCGCTCTGTTTGTAGGGAGGGTCTGCTTGAAGGGAATTCCCATTCTCTCTCACCCAGAGTCGAGGCTCTTGACTCTATTGTACCTAAAAAGCTCCTGAGGAATTTGACAAGGCCCCATCCTCAGAGATAAGGGGTGAAGCCCAGGAATCTGCATTTTTAACAAGCATCCCAGGTGATCCTGACACTTGCACACACCCCCACACACACCCACGCCGACTACCCACACACTTCCATGGCTCAGAAGTCTGCAGGACCCACAGCAGATATTCGGGACTATTTGTTCAATCCACACCTGAGTCGTTGCACGATTATGCTGAAGTTCCTCGGAACACCTCGCCTGCCATCTGACAGCTTCCCATCCAGAAACCACACAGTACAGTAAAAAACAGAAAAAAGAAAGCCGTTAGACCCCAGTGAATGTTATTTTTAATGAAAGTGGTGCATTTTGACTCACTGTGTTGAGACCAGATTATAAATGAGTCATCAGTGAATCGACCACAAAGAGCCTTTGCGGAGGTGATTTACAGGCGAGCTCTGATATCTGCTGTCCTCTGCACACGCTTCACAGAGATGCTGTCAGACGCAGAGCTGGTCTGGGGCATCTGTTGCCGCGTCAGCTCAAAAGGACGCTGTGTTGTCACCAATGGGATTCCCCAGCCCAGGCAATGTTGCGGTCCCACCCACACAAGGAAGGCAGCCATCACTGAACAATGCTTGTGGTTACATCATCATTGCTGGTTTCCAGGTAGTGACTAGCAGATACTGGAGAGAGACAGGCCATCTGCTCTTCCTGTGCACCTCAGCTCCTCCCTCATACCCACATCCTCTCGCCTGGTCTTCTAGAAGCAGCCCCTATGCAGACAGACCAGCAAGACTGAAAGCTGGACAGACTCGAGCCGGAGAGCCAGGTGGAACAACCTGGCCAGAAAGTCTCGCCGCAAAGAGTCTGGCCACAGCCCCGCTTTCCTCATCTCTAAAATGTCCACATGGCCGCCTGCCCTACCCGGCTCAAGGGAATGTTGCAAGGCTCTCATGGAAACCATGCTTGTGAGGGTTTTGAGGGACAGTAGAAAACAAATAACTTGCTTTCAGAGGGTGCTTTCACCAGTCAGCAGCGTCTGACCCGGGCAAAGCCAGACAACTAAAATGGAATGAACCCGCAGAGTAGGGTGGGGGTGAAATGCTCCACTTCCAACCCAGAAAGGAGATGCCAATGCTCATGTTTCCCCTTAGAGAAACAGGCAATGTTTGAACAGGAACAACGACACCAGAGGGTCAGTCACACACAGAACACCCCATCTCCATGCCGATGGGGGACTGACTGTCCTGCTGCTGAACTGCACCCCTGGGCTCTCCGGGACACTCCACTGGTGGCCACACTCAGGAAAATAAAGAAAAGCCTTCGAAAGGACCCTTCTGGCCATTTAGGGAATGCACACACCTGCTAGCTCCTGCTTGCCTGCTCAGAACTGCCTCCACTGAGGCAGGAATCTGCAGCCAAGAAAATCTCTGACAACCCCAGGGACAGAAGGGTCAGTCTAGGGGACTGTCGACCAACCCAGCAACCCAGATTAGCCTGCTCCACCAGGAACTCTGTGTCCAGAGAGCAAGATCTGCCACAAGCAAAACTAGGCCTCATGTACTATTCCACAATAGCAACTAGAAAGCATGTGATCCAGAAAACCTTCAAAGAAGGCCAGAAATTCATTAAATCTGAAAAGAAGGGAAGAAGGGCCGGGGAGAGGAAAACACTGTTTAGCAAAGCCAACTGAATCCCTCTTCCATACATCACAGATGCAGGACCAGTCTCAGCATTCAAGAGGAAGAGAAAAATGAAAACAAAAACCAATCTGGAGTTGAATGTCAGCCTTCCCCTCACTGGTTCTGGGTCCTTTGGAAGGCCATATTGTCCCCGGACCTCTCTTGCTTCAGTGGCCTTCCTGCCAGGATTGCCATATGGATTAAATGGACTCATTTATGTGTTGTACCTACACAGTACCTGCAACATAGTAAACATCCAATAAATGTTGGTTTCTTGCTACAAGAAATTGTAAAATATGGGCACAAATTCCTCCTACCTTGTTAAGCACATCCCTTGGCAAAGACTTAGCTGCTACTCCCATCAAGAGTTGTGGTCTATGTCCCTACCCCTTGAATCCAGGCTAGCCTGGGACTTGCCTCAACCAGTGGAATTTAACAAAAGTAACAGTGTGTGACTTCCAAGGCTAGCCCTTGCCACTTCCACTTTTGCCCTCTTGGAATGTGGCCCAGAGACAGCCATCTAAGGAAGCTGATCCAGGCCACTGGAAGAGGGGTGGGCAGATGGAGAAGTGATGTCCCCCAGCCAGCTGCCAGTCACATGAGAGAGGCCATCTCAGATCTTCCGGCCCAGCTGAGCATTCAACTAAATGCAGTCACATGAGTGAGCCCAAGCAAAACCAGCAGAACTGTCCAGACAACTCATAAAATCAGGAAAATAATCAACTCTTGTTTTTTTGTTTGTTTTTTGAGATGGAGTCTCTGTTGTCAGGCTGGAGTACAGTGGTGCAGTCTCGGCTCACTGCAACCTCTGCCTGCTGGGTTCAAGCGATTCTCCTGCCTCAGCCTCCTGAGTAGCTGGGCCTACAGGCGCCCAGCACCACGCTCAGTTAATTTTTTGTATTTTTAGTAGAGACGGGGTTTCACCGTGTTGGCAAGTATGGTCTCAATCGCTTGACCTCGTGATCCGCCCACCTCGGCCTTCCAAAGTGCTGGGATTACATTGTTGTTTTAAGTCACTAAGCCTTGGGATGATTTAGTATGCTGCAAATTCTTACTGAAATACTTTTCTTATTTCCACCTCTAAAACATCTTCTCCCTTGGGCATTCTTGGGTTTACCTTAGCCATACCACATCTGGTAGATTATTCAATGAAAAACTAAGAGTTTATGGGGACCAGGAACTATGGTTTTCACAGTCATCAAGTTATTTTTATGCCCACATGTTACGATAATTAATCAATCAAACAATGAAGCAGCATCTGCCAACCCAGGTTGATGATTAGCAAATCTGCCTATTCTACCTTTAAAATAGATGATAAATTCAATGACTTATCTCCAATTCCACCACAATCTCTTACCTGGATTATTGTGTTACCCTCCTAATTGGTCTCCCCCTTCTATTTATGTCTCTCTACACGTTGCTCTTCTCCACAATGAAACCAAAAAGATTTTTGAAATATATTCACTCATGCATTCACTTCTTCAACAAAAATTTAATTTTTGGCCAAAAATACCTTCCTCTGTGGAATTTACATTCTAGCTGACATTTGAGAAATTAATAAGTAAGTTAATGAATAAAATATACAATGTGATACACTCAGCAAAAAATAAGGCAGGAAATGAGGAGGCATGGATAGACGGTGTTGGGAGGGGTAGCAGTTGTGAATAAGGCAACCAGGGAAGGTTTCAATGAGAAGGTGACACTTAAAGACCAATGGAATGGCAAGTGTAAGCACCCTGAGACAGAACCATTCCTCGCATACTGCAGAAATAGCAAGGAGGCTAGTGTGGCTACGCAGAATAAGCAAGGGAGGCTCGCCACTGCACTCCAGCCTGGGTGACAGATTGAGACCCTGTCTCGATAAATAAGTAAATTAGCAAAGGGGAGAGTTAGGATGAGATGAGTTCAGAGAAGTAACAGTGAAGGGAGGTGGAGAAAGTCAGATTACACACCACCTTGTAAACCAATGTAAAGACTTAAGCTTTTGCTCTAGTGGTATGGAGAGCCGTTAAAGCATTTTCCCCAGAGGAGTTACATGATTTGATGATGTATATTTTAATAGTACCACTCTAGATAATGTATTGAATACAGACTGAGGAATATTCTGAGATGATGCCTATCACATAACTTTTTAATGTCCCCAAATACTAACATCAAAAATAGGTAGTACAGCCAGGCGTGGTGGCTCAGGCCTGTAATCCCAGCACTTTGGGGAGCCAAGGCAGGTGGATCACTTGAGATTAGGAGTTTGAGACCAGCCTGGCCAAGATGGTGAGACTCTGTCTCTACTAAAAACACAAAAATTAGCCGGGCATGGTGGTGCATGCCGTAATCCCAGCCACTCAGTAGGCTGAGGTAGGAGAATCGCTTGAACCTGCAAGGTCAAGGTTGCAGTGAGCTGAGATTGTGCTACTGCACTCCAGCCTGGGCAACAAAATGAGACTCTGTCTCAAAAGAAAAAAAAAAGGGTAATACAAGCACTAGAGAAGAGCAAAACCAAAAATCCATTCGCCATATTTGTCACAAAACTACCTAACAAAGTATCCCCATGGTTTCCAAAATACAAGTGGATGGGGCGAAACCACCAACAGATCCCAGCTCTGAGTAGAATTAACATCTGTACGAAAGGAAGCAAAGGCGGAGTCGGTGCATGTGACAGACCTGAGAATCCCCAAATACCCAAGAGGACTCAGTGGAAAGCTGAGAGTCAATTTGAGAATAAGAGCTGAAACGGGAAGGGTTTTGCCCACTCATATACTGGGTGAGTTCAAGGAGTCAGCAGTAAAGGTCTGAAAAGGCTAGAACTGTCTGAGAAAGTCCCATAAATTCTAAAAACTAACCAACCAAAACTCCTTCTGTGACAAAGCCTCACACTGAGAAGAAACTTCTAGGAATAGGACCCAATATGAGCAACACATGGGGCAAGAGAGACAAAAGAAAGAGACAAAAGAAAGGGTGAAAAGGGGGTAAGAGGAGCACAGAGCCTAGAGACCTCAAAAAGTGAGCCACCACATTCCTAAACACTGTGAAAACAACAGAAGAGAGAACTTTAGAGCAGTGAGGCTTTAAAAAAAAAAAAACAAAGCCAAGTAGCTCTGTATCTTCTAGAGATTCACAGAAACTAGTTTATAGTAAAATTTTCAATAGAAAACAATTAAAGGCCAGGCACGGTGGCTCACACCTGTAATCCCAGCACTTTGGGAGGCCAAGGCAGGTGAATCATTTGAGGTCAGGAGTTCAACATCAGCCTGGCCAACATAGTGAAACCTCGTCTCTACTAAAAATAAAAAAATTAGCTGGGCGTGGTGGTGTGTGCCTGTAATTCCAGCTACTCAGGAGGCTGAGGCAGGAGAATTGCTTGAAACTGGGAGGTGGAGATTGAAGTGAGCTGAGATCATGCCACTGCACTCCAGCCTGGGCAACAGAGCAAGACTTTGTCTCAAAAGAAAGAAAACTATTAAAGTCAAATAATATATATTTATTTTGGAAAAAAAGATAAAAGTTACAGAATCACATCCCTACAGACCATAAAACAGATAATAAAGACATGCCTACAAAATGAATTAAATCCACAGCTTATTTCAAAACAAGCTAAAAGACCAACATAAATTAGAGCAAGAAAAACTGAGAAGTAAAATGATAAAATTCAGGGAAGTATTAGGAATTTTTTAAATCACATTAGAAATTATTATTAAATTAAAAAGAAGACAAGAGGGCATAAATCCAGTGGATAATTCCTTAAGAGAAATAGAAAGTATAAAGTAAAAAAAAAAAGTTATATTAAAATAAATGAAGAAAGAATTAAGAGGGATTTGAGAGAAATTAACAAATACAGAAGATAGACAAAGAAGATCCAACATGTGTGTAAAAGGAGTCCCCAAAAGAGAAAACCAAAGTGAGGAAAAGAACACAAACTAAAAACTACAATGGAGTGGGAGAATTTTTCTGAAATTAATTTCTCAAGATTTGAGACTACATAAAGTCAGAATCACCCCAATACAAGCAACACCAAAATACATTCTAATAATATTTTTAGACTTTAAAGAAAAATATAAAATCCCTTGGGCATCCAGGAATGAAGAGCACGCTGCTTAGAAGGGAGAGAAAACCGGGTCATCCTCGGACTTCTCAACAGCCACACTTTGTGCCAGAAGAACAGATGGAAAGAGGGTGAGGATGGAAGCAGGGAGAACTGATAGGAGGCAGAGCCAACTGGACTTTCTGGTCGATCAAACATGGGATGTCAGAATACCTGAGCAGCTAAGACGAAGTTTCCATTGATGCTATTGGGTAGACTGTGGGAGGCAGTGGTTTGGGAGCCAAGAATAAGCTAGTAGTTTGTGCATACTATGTTTTAAATGTCTACTAATAATCCATATGGAGAGCTGAGTAAGCAGCTATATAAAGAATCTGGCATTTGAAGCTGAGGTCTGGGTTAGAAATATATATTTGGAAAAGATCAGCATATGGAACCTGGGTAAAATCAATGATGGAGTGAGTGAGGAGAATATGCCCCTATTCAAAACTTCACATTGGCTTTTAACAAAATACAAACCTTTTATCTTGACCAATAAAGCCCTCCATGTGGCTCCCTCTCACGCCTCATCTCCTGTCACTCTCCACCTCACTCCAGGAGCTCTAGGCACATAGGCCACCTTGCTATCCCTGAGTAACTTCACTTCCATCTCAGAGTGTTTACATTTGCTCTTCCCTATGACCAGGACATGTTCCCTCAGATGTTTGCATGCCTGCATGCCGACATCGTTTAACTCTCTGCATAAATGTCAGCTCCTCAGAGAAGTCTTCTGATACCCTATCCAAAATATCTGCCCCCAATCCCAAACCCACCATTCTCACTCTCTAACCCCTTAATCTGCTTTATTTTTCCATTATTCACAGGTTCCTTTTTCAGTTTCTATTGCTGCAAAACAAATTACCCCAAAACTTAATGGCTTATCACAGCCATTTTACTAGGCACCTGGATTCTGTGGGCCAGGAATTTGGACAAGGTGCAGAAAGAATGCCTTGTCTCTGCTCTACAATGTCTGGGGCCTCAACAAGGAAGGCTCAAAGGCTGGGGTGACTCGGCAGCTAGGGTTTGGAATCATCCGAGTGCTTGTTCACTCCTGTGTCTGGCATCAGAGCTCAGCTGACTCAAAGACTGGGAATGCTGGCCAGAGATCTCCACATGGCCTCCCCGTGTGGCTTGGCTTCCTGACAGCATGGCTGCCTCAGGGCAATCAAACTTCTTACTTGGTTACAGAGACCCAAGAGCAAGTGTCCCAGCAAACATGGAGGAATCTGCATTGCCTTTCAAGACCCAGCTTCAGGAGCCATACAGAGTCACTTCCCCAGCAATTTACAGGTCAAAGTAGTCTCAAGCCTGGCAAAAGGAGGAACACAGATGCCATGTCTCAACAGAAAAAGAATCAAAGAATGTCGAGGCTCTGTCCCACCATACTGCCTGAGAAAACGTTGAGCTTTTCTTCCCAAGCATGCTACTAGATGCCTGTGGAAAGAATGAATTGTCTCCTTAATATTTGTCTGTTGACCTATGATTGTCTTGCTCTCACTCTCTCCCCTTACCCTGGAGACAGGACTCTGAATTCCCAGCTGCTCTAGTATATATCAAGTCTTGATGTAAGATCTCGACTCCACAAAATGGAGAACACAGTGGTTCTCTCTTTACAGCAGGGCTCCTGAATCTGTCGACAGCCTCCTCCTCCATAATGAATGGTCCATGTCCATTTTACAATCTGGTCCCTTAATTCCCTGTAACTTCTTGTCAGGACTTCTTAAAAGGATGAAATACTTTTCTGAATATTGGAAAAACCCACAAAAACACAACAGAAGAATTAAACAAGTTCACAGAAGCTCGTTCACAATGCCATTTGATTAAAAATAATTGAACAAGGAAAATTAATTCCAGGCAAAACTGAGTAGTTATTTTCCTAAATTGGAAGAAAATGCTTCTCTTTCCACCATCAAAGCCCCTAAAAATGCCACCAAGATTGTTGAATAACATTAACTTGAGACGGGAAACCACATGACTTTACACCCACACACTCGCCCTTTGGCCTGGGCATGCTTGATTCAAGAGAAGAGTTACATGTGCCTGAGCACCTCCCTTCAAGTTTTAGAAGCTTTGCATTGCACTGACCAAGAGTTTCTCTTGGATTATAGCTAAGGCTGGGCATAGGCTTGTGTGCAATCATGGGACGGAAAGAGGGAGAGACTGCATCCCAAAGGGAGATCAAATGAAGCAAAACAAAGAAAGGGAAGGACCAGACCCAAACCCAGATCGACCGGCAAGCTAGAACATGGCTTGGGTTGTCTGGAAGCAGTTCCCAGACAGAAACCTCAGTGTGGTGAATCAGTTTCCTTGGACATCAAGGGGATAAAGAATCTGCTGTAGAGACAGAATGTATTTATTCAAGGAATGGCTGTGAGAATTGGGCATGAGCAGCGGTGGGTGGAAGGAGGATGGAGTATGTGGCAAGGAAAAGCCAACATGAATCCCCAGTCTAGACACTAATCCCATAACCAGAGAGAAGCAAACTATCTAGAAGAAAGGGCATGTTTGGGAGAACAGAGCCAGTTGAGCATAGCTCTGAAATGACTGGTTGTGAGACCCGAGTCAGGTATCGCAAGACACATCTTTTAAAATCACAGAGAGGAGAAAATAGACATAATTAAAGAAGACAAATGGTAGTCTACACACAAATCTTCTTTTCTGTCCTGCAAATCAAATTCCACTATAAACAATGCCATAAGAAAATGTCTATTCCTCTAAATAGCAAAGATTTCCAAGTACAAAAAAGAAGGCCCCCTTACATCAAGCAATGCAATTACATCACAGCAGGAAAGCAATGTTCAGAGAATCTTGTATTATTCAGGACGATCATCCGTTATCGTGAGACTGATGGCATGCATCCCCATGCCCGGGCAAGGGAGAAAAGAAGATTGATCAGCAATGTCCTGCAGTATTCACTTTGAAAGGATGACACTTTTCCTGTTTTGTCACACACCCTGCTTCTTAAAGGTAGGTCCCAATTCTCTTGTGACCAGCCCTACATATGCCTAGCAAATGCAAGGATACATTTGGCTGCAGCAATTATTTGCAGGTGATGGAGCTCTGGCCCACTCTCCCTTTAAGTGTTTTCAGGCCGATCCCAATGGCTCACACTTATAATCCCAACACTTTGGGAGGTCAAGGGAGAGGATCACTTAAGGCCAGGAGTTCAAGACCAGCCTGGACTATGTAGCAAGACACCCCCCACCCATCTCTATAAAAACTAATTAAAACAATAACAGAGCATGATGGTGCACACATGCCTGTGGTCCCAGCTACTTGGGAGGCTGGGGGGTGACAGATGGGGGAGAATCACCTGAGCTCAAGAGTTCGAGTGAGCAGTGAGCTCTGATCCCACCACTGCACTCCAGCCTAGGTGACAGAGCGAGACCTTGTCTCTAAATAAATAAATAAAAATAGGGGCCAGGTGCAGTGACTCATGCCTATAATCCCAGCACTTTGGGAGGCCGAGGCAGGAGGATCACCTGAGGTCAGGAGTTCGAGACCAGCCTGACCAATAGGGCGAAACCCCGTCTCTACTGAAAATACAAAAGGCGGGCACCTGTAATCCCAGCTACTTGGGAGGCTGAGGCAGGAGAATTGCTTGAACCTGGGAGACGGAGGTTGCAGTGAGCTGAGATCACACACCGTTGCACTCCAGCCTGGGTGACAAGAGCGAAACGTTGTCTCAAAAAATAAATAAATATAATTTAAATTTTTTAAAAAGTGTTTTCATACTGAAGAAACAACAGCAGCTCATATTTGTATCCCATTTTCATGCTTGGGAGGCATTTTTACCTACATGATCTCAGTCGATTCTCCCAAAAACCATGTGAGGTCAGGATAGCCCAGCCTGGTGTGACTCACACAGGTGCACACACTTAGCTAGAGCTCTCTGTCTCTCCTTGGGGAAGGGGAGTCACTGGGAAGGAATGAAAACACTGTCCCTCCCTGACCTTGCTGTGGACTAGGCCCTCTTTGTCCTGCAGGAAGACAAACAAGTCTTTGTGGATCTAAGGGCATAGGGGCCAGTGTAGTGGGAGCAGGGCTTTTGTGGAAAGGGGGTCCAGTCTGAAGAAGGAGTGAACTCAGATGTGTTGAAGGGACTCAGTCACCAGGTCTGGGAACCTATAGGTGGTTGGGGGCCCCTAAGTTCTGGAGGCAGTGCCAGGTTACAAGGAGCAATGCCCGGGAGTTGAGTGCCCAAAGGGTGGATGGGACGAGAGTGCCACATCTTGCACGGAAAGGGAAGCCTGCTTTCAGGGGCAAGGGTTGCCCCCAGTTGGAACTCCTCCAGGGCTGTGATGTGAGGTCTCACTGGCTGACTTTTCTGTTCCCCATGGAGCAGGACCATCAGTATCTCCCCACAAGTACGATCAATATCCTGCCAGTGTTTTGAGTACCCCCAACAACATCAATGCAAATCGCTCAACCACCCCACAGCATCCCAGACACTTGGAAATCTTATCAGAACCCTGGACACCCAGCAAGGATGGGAGCAAGAGCTCCCATTCCTGCTCTTTGGGGCTGGATAGGCACCCTTTAGGTCACCCCAAGCCAAAGACAGATGGGAGTGGACGCTTCTTTTTCATTGGCATTATTATTGTTATTATTGTTATTACTCCATCTTCACTGAAAAGTTGTTAAGGTGGAAAGAAGTTAAAGCCAGGATCTTATAGCCAGTGGATGACACCAGTCCTTTGACTTTCGGGCCCTGATTGCTTTATTATACCAGGCTCCTGCCTCAAAGGTAAACTATGCCAATGACTTGGGCCTCTGTTTGTTCACTTTAAAAATGTAATGAGTAGCGGGAGGTCCTTTACTCTTTCCGTCCCCCGCTATCCTGGACCCATGATTCTCCAGCCCTGGGATCCTGACTTGGAGGCGGTGGCAGGCGTACTCCATGTCTCCTGCAGAATGAGCACAGTTCCTCTGAATACCTTCTCCTCCTCAGGACAGCACTTCCTTCGTCCCTGTTAGGAACCTGCTTTATAAGGTGAGAGATCTTTTCATAATGAAGCCCTTTTTAATTTTGAAAAAAAGTAAAAACCTTTGCTTGGAAGGAGTCCCGGACAGACCCAGCTTACACCGAGCTCCTTGGAAGCTGATAGCATTTCCACGCAGCCCCAGGTGCAGTCACTACGATGTGCTTGGGAGGAGAAGGACGATTTTGTGACCAGACAGAAGAGCTCTCTTCTGTACTATGCCTGTGAAGCAGCAGCTGTTCTGTGTTCCTCTGTCCAGGAAACGAGAGATCAACTCAGAGAAAATTCAGAGAAAAGCAACAAAGATGATTAATGAGCTAGAAAAGCAAGTGACAGCCTTGCGGGGGAATACATTGCCAGAGCTGGATGGATATCACACACCAGATCCGTGCGTGTGAGCAGGAGCTGGCCACAGAAAGAGAGAGGAACTGTTTGGCTAGGGCCCAGGCAGTATCCATACTATAGAAGTAACAGGAATGAAATGGAGAGGAAAGGAAGATGTCAGCTGAAAATCAGAAACAAGTTCCTCACCAAGACACTGCCCTCTCACAACAAGGATAGAAAGCCTGTTGCTTTAGCTGTTATCATGGAAGGCCCAGAAAAGGCCTTGGGAGAATCCAGTTTCAGGAAAGTGCGGGAAAATACCAGAAAGCTGTGGAGAGCCCACGAGGATCCTACAGAACAGCCTCTAGACGTCGACAGCCCTGTCATGAATTAGAATCTTTGGACAAGGGTGGTGAGCCAACCAGATCCTGCAGCAGCTGACAAGCAACCAAGGCTACACAGCTTCGCCTGGGACAGCTTCACATGGTCACTGTGATTTAGATGATAATAAATAGCCCTCCCCGGCAGCCACGCGGACCTTGGGAACAAGTCTTCTTTTCTCGGTCCATTGAAGTCACTGGAAACCATTAGCGAAGTTTCATCACCGTTTGTAAATCACTGCCTTAGTCATGCAACGTAGCTCTTAAACAACTGAGGGTGTTTCTTTTTCATTCTCGTAGGCTACGAAGCATAGATGCTAATACTGGCCTGAAAGTAGCCTTTGTTCCTATGGTTCCTGCACACTGCATCTCCCAACTCTACTTTTCTGCTAAGGCACCGGGCCCATAGAGCTCTTTGATTGCATGTCATTACAGTACAAAATAAACAGGAGAGGTGGCCCTGGGGGCTGCCACCAGGGCAGAAGGCTGCTGTTAAATCTGGAAAACTGACTCCTGGCCATCCCTGGTCCGGATGCAGGTTATTTTTGCGGCAGCCTCTGACCCCAGACACCCTGCAGTCTCCTCTTACACATCCTCCCCACGTGCTGCTTCCACCTGTTGGCTTTTGTCACCATCAGCCCCAAAGTGTCTGCGCTGCCCAGACCCCACACTCATCTGTGTCCTTTCCCACACTTCCTCCCTGCCGTCTTGCTTGCTTCTGAGAGTCAGCAGGCACCATGAGGAAGGGGATTTCTCTGTCAGCCTACATGAAACTTTCACCGTGGACAGATTTCTTCAATCCAGAAAAGCCTTTGGGGGAGGGGTGGGAGGGCTCCAGTCAGAAACCCTAGAGGGTTGGCCCCGTGGAGAGGGGCTTTCACATGCCCTGCCTGCTGCTGGGGGTAGGATGCTTGGTGAGGGTTCATGGTGGCCAAAGCTATAGGACTCCTCACTCAAACCCCTCAGCCTGACCCTACAGAAATGTGCTCTGTCTTGGAGAAGCCAATTAACCTCTCTGGAGGTCATTCCCTCATACCATATCACAGTGACCACAATTCTAATGCAGAGGCAGAAGACTCAACTAATTCTGCATGAAGAGAATGTGCTCATATAATTCAAACTTCCTATATTCAAGGTTTCTCCAACAGACATGAGTGTTCTAATCGGAGCACGGTATTGCACAAGTGATCAAGCTCAAGGGCTCAGAGTATTAGAGAAATTTGCCCAACCTCACACACTGTGTCACGCAGCAGGGTCAAGTTTCAAACCCAATCAATCCTGTCTTACGCCAAAGCCCTTGATTTCTCAGTTATGTCCACTGTTCTGCAGTGAGTCCAACAAAATATTTGTTTCCGTGGTTAGACTGAACTCTCTGAGACCCCGTGGTCATGTGAAGATAGCTGTGTTCATCAGAGCACTTGGTAACAAGTAGCTTAGGAAAAAAAATAACAAATTGGAAGGTTGGGAACAATAGCTCATGCCTGTAATTCCAACATTTTGGGAGGACTAGGCAGGAGGATCACTTGAGGCCAGGAGTTTGAGACCAGCCTGGAGAGCATAGAGAGACCCTGTCTACACAAAAAAAATAAAAAATAAAAAATAAATTAGCCAGGAGTGGTGGCACGCCTGTAGTCATAGTAACTAGGGAGGCTGAGGTAGGAGGACCACTTGAGCTCTGGAGTTTGAGGTTATGGGGAGCTATGATTGTGCCAATGCACTCCAGCCTGGGAAACAGAGCAAGACCTTGTCTCTAAAATAAAAATAACAAACTGCTCCAGTGCTGAGAAGGTCTGGGAATAGATTTTAAGCATGGCTAGGCCCACAGCTCAGACAATGTTCTGAAGTGCCTGTCTCTGCTTTTGTTATTTGGTGTTATTCTTAAGCAAGTTTTCCCCTCCCAAGGAAGGAAAACAGCTGGCAGTGACCCCGGACTCACATCCCCACTGAGCAGCCCAGAGAACGGCAGCTCTAGGAAAAGCACTGGGATTGGGTCTCACTGAGCCAGTTTGTGTCATCAGCTGGGATTGGGTTTCATTGAGCCAGTTTGTGTCTTTAGCCTCATTGTTTAGCTGGTCACTGCATTTAGGAAGTTGAAATATGCTGAATGACCAGGTCTGGACACGAAGGCCACCCTTTGAGTATTAAGGAGGAAAAATCCACTGAAAGACCTAGTGGTGAGGAGGAGTGAGAAGGAAGGAGAAGGGCAGGAGGCCTGTGGGAAGGGGCGTCATTGGGGAGAGCCTCAGGGGACAGATGACAGGACTCACAACAGAGTGATGCTCAGCCATTCCACGGCCATCTGCAACCTGCTCTGAGGATGGGGACCCAGTGACAGTGAACCATGAAGGAGAGACAAATCTGCTTCTCACCCCAATCACAAGAGCTGCCTGCTCTGGCCAGATCCTGAGCGTGGGCAGCAGAGTCTGTCTGAGGTCCTCGGCTTCTTGCGGAGCTTCTATCCTCACTCTGGAGGAACAGCAAGGATGGAGCCTCTACCCTAGCCAGGAAGAACAGAACAACTCCAGAAGCTGAGGAGACCACAGGGCCTCTCTCATAAGAACAAAGATGGCCATCTATGACAAATATATGGCCCATAGTGTTCACTAAAAAATTGCTAAAAGCAGGCCAGGTACAGTGGCTCACTCCAGTAATCCCAGCACTTCGGAGACTGAGGCAGGAGATCGCTTGAGCCCAGGAGTTCAAGACCAGCCTGGGCAACATGGCGAAACCTCATCTCTACAAAAACAAAAAAGAAAGCAAAAACGTAACTGGACATGGTGGTGCACACCTGTGGTCTCAGCTACTTGAGAGGCTGAGGTGGGAGGATCGCTTAAGCCTGGGGGTGTCAAGGCTGCAGTGAGCTATGATGGCACCATTGCACTTCAGCCTAGACTAGATGACAGAGCAGGACCCTGTCTCAAAAAATATATATATATTATAAATATATAATATATATATTATAAATATATAATATATATTATATATTTATAATATATATTATATATATTATAAATTTATAATATATATAATAAATATATAACATATATTATATATATTATAAATATATAATATATATAACATATATTATATATATTTAATATATATAATATATATTATATATATTATAAATATATAATATATATAATATATATTATATATATTATAAATATATAATATATGTTATATATATTATAAATATATAATATATATTATATATATTATAAATATATAATATATATTATATATATTATAAATATATATGTATTAAAAATATAATATATATGTATTATATATTTATATATATAAATTTATAATTTATATATTTAAATTTATAATATATATATATTTATATGTGATTCTCTCGTTTTTAAAAAATTGCTAAAGGCATATGGGAATTCTGGTCTTGTGGGGCTTGGTGGCCTTTCTCAGAAATAAGCAGTCGGGCGTGCCTTAGGCACATGAAAGCCAAATTCGTGGCCAGTCTATGAGACCTGCGCTCTGTGAGGCTCCTTGTAGCGTGGAATGTAGTGGGCACAAAACTCTTGGAAGCACTACTCCAATCTTATCATTTTATACTTGAGGAAACTGAGGCTTCCAAGGTGACGCAAGATGGCCAAGATCATACCCAGAATCAGCCTCTGCAGAGACGACAGACACTTACTGGGCACTTCTTTGGAACAAAAGCTCACACCAGCCTCAAATCTTTGCTCTGTTGTCTTGGTCCATTTTCTGTTGTTATAGAGGAATACCTGAGGCTGGGCAATTTGTTAAGAAAAGAGGTTGGCTGGGCATGGTGATTCATGCCTGTAATCCCAGCACTTTGGGAGACCAAGGCGGGTGAATCACCTGAGGTCAGGAGTTCAAGACCAGCCTGGCCAACATGGTGAAACTCCGTCTCTAATAAAATACAAAAAAAAAAAAAAAAATAGCCAGGTGTGGTGGTGGGTGCATGTACTCCCAGCCACTCTGGAGGCTGAAGAAGGAGAATCTCTTGAACTTGGGAAGCGGAGGTTACAATGAGCCAAGATCGCGCCACAGCACTCCAGCCTGGGCAACAAGAGTGAAACCCCAAAAAGAAAAGAGGTACACTTAGCTCACAGTTCTGCAGGCTGTACAAGATGCATGATGCCAGTATTTGTGCTGCTTCTGGTGCTGGGTTAAAACACAGTGGAGAGGGTCATAGAGGAAGCAGATACATGTGAAGAGCGAGAACCTGAGAGGCATCCTGGCTTTATAACAACACACTCCCATGGAAACTAATCCATTCCCCTGAGAACAAATCCACTTCCACAAAAATGGCACCATGCTGTTCATGAGGGATCTCCCCCGTGACTTAAACCCTCCCACGAGGACCCACCTCCCAGTGCCACCCCACTGGTGGTGCTGGGGATCAAACTTCAACATGAGATTTGGAGAAGACAAATATCCAAGCATGGCATCTGTCTACCTGGGTCCTCATCTGCCCCTTCAACTCCCCACGCATCCTGTCCACTCTACCCACAGGATGTCTCTTGCATCTGTCCACTCCTCTCCACATGGACTCCTAGACTAAGCTAGCATGGCCAGTCTCACTGAGAACACAGCAATAGCCTCCTTCCCCCTCGGACTCTCCTCCCACATTGAAGCCAGAGTGATCCTATGAACATAAATCCCACAGGGCACCCACAGACCTCTCCTGCCTCACCATGGGCCTCTCTCACCCACTGTATTAGGCCATTCTTACATTGCCATAAAGAAATACCTGAGACTGGATAATTTATGAAGAAAAGAGGTTTAATTGGCTCACGGTTCTGCAGGCTGTACAGGAAGCATGGTGCTGGCATCTGCTTGGCTCCTAGGGAGGCCTCAGGAAGCTTCTAATTATGGCGGAAGACAAAGCGGGAGCAGCACGTCACATGGCAAACGCAGGAGCAAGCAAGAGAGAGAGTGTGGGGAGGTGCCACACCCTTTTAAGCGACCAAATCTCATGTGAACTGAGAGCAGAGCTCACTTATCACCAAGGGGACAGCCCAGGCCATTCATGAAGGTTGGATCACCCCCATGATCCAATCACCTCCCACCAAGCCCCACCTCTAACATTGGGGTTACACATGCGATCTCGGTGGGGCCACATATCCAAACCATATCACCCACCTTCTGCCCTGCAGCCTCCGTGGCCCTCCTCTGCTTCCTCAAGTCATCCTTGCCCCCTGCAACCTCCAGGCCGTGGCACACACTGGGCTTTTCCCCCACCAGCATCTCTGCCCCTTGGAGCCCCCATGAGACTACCATGTGGAAGGTGAGCTGGTTGGATAGTGGAGGGGGTTCCTGCAGGAGTGTTAGCATCTCCACACAAGCCTTGACAGCCCTGCTCTTCTCCTCGCTGGGCCCCACGGTGGATCTCATCCTAATGGCACACCCAGAGATTCTGCCGTGATGGTTCTGGGTGTAGCCTGAACCACAGAGTTTTTCAAAGCTCCCCAGGCGAGGCTAATGGTCAGCCAAGGTTGACTATCACTGCCCTGAACATAGCATGAGGATGATAGGCGGGTCGTTTCTTACTGAAAGGTCCCTATGTGCCAATCACTGAGCTACGCACTCTGTGGCTGGTTTCACTGAAGTCTCACCAAAGCTACAGGAGCTGAGGACGATGATCTCCATTTGCAGGTGAGGAAAACCAGGCTCAGAGAGGGGAAGAAACTCGCCAAGGTCACGTAGCTCAAGGCAGCAGAGCCGAGCATGAGCCCAGGGGTGGCTGCCTCCAAAGCCTGCATTCCTAACCATTCTAAACCCTGTACCCTCCATGGGTTTCAGTAAGGTGCACAGAGAATGCCAAACTTCAAAGTCCTCTGAGATATAAAATGTAGATGTGCCACCATGGAGGAGCCAACGAGAAACAGAGTCCAAAATATGGAAACACAAGTTTTGTTCCTGATGTCAGACCCTGTAAATACCACAAATAACACATCAGCATGTCCTCCCATCACTGTCAACAAACTATAAAACGCCTTTTAAACAGCCCACAGTCATGACTGTACAGAAGTCAAATCCAGCAATTCAATTTTCCGAGGAATGTTTTTTTGTTTTTTGAGACGGAGTCTCACTCTGTCTCGCCCAGGCTGGAGTGCACTTGGCTCACTGCAGCCTCCACCTCCCGGGTCCAAGCGACTCTCCTGCCTCAGCCTCCTGAGTAGCTGGGACTACAAGTGTGCGCCACCACGCTCAGCTAATTTTGTATTTTTAGTAGAGACGGGGTTTCACCATGTTGGCCAGGCTGGTCTCGAACTCCTGACCTCGGGTGATCTACCTGCCTTAGCCTCCCAAAGTACTGGGATTACAGGCATAAGCCACCGCGCCCAGCCCCAAGGAATGCTTTGCTTAACTGACTCCCTCCACTTGCTTTGTAAGAAACTCTAGTTCAAGTTCATGTGCAGAAGCTCCTTGAAACCTGCGAAAGGAGGTGCTGGGCATCAGGTGAGGAACACCTGGTCCTCATCAGCCTCTGCGGCTTCCACTAGGCATTTGTTGGGAATTTTCTTTTTCGTTGAGTCCTCACCAGTAATCCATGATCTGATCCAATATAAAAAGACTTTCAATTATTTAGATAATAACATCTCACATTTATATAGTGCTTTACCATTTTCAAAGTACTTTCACATATCTTATTTCATTTGCATATCAGGCATTCAATGTTGGCTACATTTGTATAGATAAATACAGGTGATGAATAGGCAAAGTCTAAAAAAATACTGTATTTCGTTATCATCTCCAAATGCTGTTTCAAATAAGACAAATTAAATAAATATATTAAAATGAGAAGTCTCTTAAGGAAAGCAACACACATTTATAAAGTTACCTTTTCCAAGACTAGCAAAGTAATGAGCATGATGAGGAACTCAAAGCATGTTTCTAGAGACTTCCATTTCCAGCAATATGGTAGACTGCTAAGCTGACATATCCAATTGCTGAAAACAACCCAAAATATTGAACAAACTACTTTTTAAATAATAATAATTTGTTGAAGACAACCAAGAAACTAAGGAATACTTGGAGGGCAATACTAAGTAAAATCAAGAATCTGAAGAGATTTAAGTAAAATTAATTACCTAGAGAGCACCAAAATCAACGTTTACCTTGAGGACACTGGTCAAGCTCAGTAATCTGAGAAGTGCAGGAAACAGGAGATAAGATGGAGAGTCTAATAAGAAACACCTAGAGCTTCCGGTAACACTAGCGTACTTTTTTTTTTTTTTGGACACAGAGTTTCGCTCTTGTTGCCCAGGCTCAAGTACAATGGCGCGATCTTGGCTCACTGCAACCTCTGCCTCCCAGGTTCAAGCGATTCTCCTGTTTCACCCTCCCAAGTAGCTGGGATTACAGGCACCCGCCACCACAACTAGCTAATTTTTGTATTTTTAGTAGAGACCAGGTTTCACCGTGTTGGTCAGGCTGTTTTCGAACTCCTGACCTCAGGCAATCCACCTGCCTCGGCCTCCCAAAGTGCTGGGATTACAGGCTTGAGCCACCACACCTGGCCTACACTAGCGTACTCTTAGTGGAAAGGTGAACTACACCAGGGATTGCAGAGAAGATTGCTGTCTTGAGGCTTGGTATCGCATAAAAGGGAAAAACCTACCCTGAGAATCTGTAACCTCAAGCCAGCCCACATGTGAGTTTGCTGTTCTTATCTGCTATAGTGCCCCTAAATAACTCAAGCTGGAAATTTGGTGGTCCTCAAAACCCTCAGCTGAGAGTTTTGTTTACAAAGACCTACTCTAAAATTCCAGCTCTGGGGAAGATGGAGTAACCACATTCCATCCTGTCTCTCCCACCAAATGCCAGAACACAATGCACAGAGAAGCTGAGGACTCTAAAAAGTAAATAGCCGGGCGCAGTGGCTCACGCCTGTAATCCCAGCACATTGGGAGGCCGAGACAGGTGGATCACCTGAGGTCAGGAGTTTGAGACCAGCCTGGCCAACAGGGAGAAACCCTGTCTCTACTAAAAAATACAAAAATTAGCCAGGTATGGTGGCACACGCCCGTAATCCCAGTACTTTGAGAGGCCCAGGTAGGCAGATGGCTCAAGCTCAAGAGGTCAAGACGGGGATGAAACCCCATCTCTACAAAATACAAAAAAAAATAGCCGGACATGATGGTGCATGCCTGTGGTCCAAGCTACTTGGGAGGCTGAGATGGGAGAATTGCTTGAGCCCAGGGAGGTCAAGGCTGCAGTGAGCCAAGATCATGCCACTGTACTCCAGCCTGGGTGACAGAGCGACAAGACCTTGTCTCAAAAAAAAAAAAAAAAAAGTAAATAGCAGCAGGCAGAATAAATGAGAAGACAAGAATTCAGATTACTGCTGAGGTGGCAGAAAGTTGACCATTTTCCCCTCTTCAGTCCTCCTGCTGCTTGGCCCCAGACATGGTACACTGGTAGCAGATGCATCACAGATAAGGGGAATGAAAGCCCGGATTTCTGGCAAGAGGACGAAAAAGATGAGCCCCAGCATATAAGAAAGCCCTGAACAAGTGGCCGGGCATGGTGGCTAACGCCTGTAATCTTAGCACTTTGAGAGGCCCAGGCAGGTGGATTGCCTGAGCTCAGGAGTTCGAGACCAGCCTGGGCAACATGGTGAAAGAAATCATGAAGAAGAAGGAGCTTGGCAAAGTGACACCATAAAGTTATATATAAACTCCCAAATTTAGCAAACAGTATAAATTTAGAGATAAATTCAAAGAAATTTATCTTTGAATTTTTTTGAATTTAGGATAAATTCAAAGAAATCAATGCCAAGACACATCATAAGGAAACCTCTGAAAACAAAGAAAACATCTCTAAAACAATCAGAGAAAAGTGCCACAATGCAGGGCGTGGTGGTTCACGCCTGTAATCCCAGCACTTTGGGAGGCAGAGGCGGGTGGATCACGAGATCAAGAGTTCAAAGCCAGCCTGGCCAACATGGTGAAACCCCGTCTCTACCAAAAATACAAAAATTAGCCAAGCGTGGTGGTGCAGGCCTGTAATCCCAGCTACTCAGGAGGCTAAGGCAGGAGAATTACTTGAACCGGGGAGGCAGAGGTTGCAGTGAGCCAAGATCATGCCATTGTACTCCAGTCTAGGTGACAGAGCAAGACTGTCTCAAAAAAAAGAAAAGAAAAGTGCCACAATGCCCATAGAGAAAGAAAAATTGAAATGACTACGGATTTCTCATCAGAAACTATGGAGGCCAAAAGGAAGTGGCACATTTTTTTTAATGCTGAAAAAACAGACCTGTCAACCCACAATTTTGCAGCCAGCAAAAATATTGTTCAGAAAGGAAGATGAAATAAAGACATTCTCAGTGAAAGGAAAACTAACATTCACTGCCAGCAGATCTCTCTAAAAAAATTGCTAGGGCCGGGCGCGTGGCTCATGCCGGCAATCCCAACACTTTGGGAGGCCAAGGTGGGTGGATCACCTGAGATCAGGAGTTCAAGACCAGCCTGACCACATGGTGAAACCCTGTCTCTACTAAAAATACAAAAATTAGCCAGACATGGTGGCATGCACCTGTAATCCCAGCTACTGGGGAGGCTGAGGCAGGAGAATCACTTGAACCCGGAAGGCAGAGGTTGCAGTGAACCGAGATCATGCCATTGTACTCCAGCCTGGGTGACAGAGCAAGACACAGTCTCAAAAAAAAAAAAAAAAAAAAGCATTGCTAGATAAAGTTCTTCAGAAAGAAGAAAAACGGTATTTGGAAGGAAACTGGAAACATCAGAAATGAAAGAAACAGACATGGTAAATATCTAAATCAATACATTATTCTCCTATTGAGCTCCTTAAAACATGTTGGTGACTGAAAGCAAAAATTGTAATATTTTCTAATGAGCTTTCATATATATATACACACACATATATGTAACATATAAGACAAGTATAACAGAAAGAGGGAGAATAAAGGGACCTGTATGGTAGAAGGGAGGAGATAATAAAGATAGATGCATAAATTACTGAAACAGGCAGGGCGCAGTGGCTCATGCCTGTTATCCCAGCACTTTGGGAGGCCATGGCAGGTGGATTGCTTGAAGCCAGATGTTCGAGACCAGTCTGGCCAACATGGCAAAACTCCATCTCTAATAAAAATATAAAAATTAGCCAGGTGTGGTGGGCTCCTGTCATCTCCTGTCATCTCAGGAAGCTGAAACATGAGAATTCCTTGAAACCAGGAAGCAGAGTTTGCAGTGAGCTGAGATCACACCACTGCCCTCCAGCCTGGGCAACAGAGTGAGGTTCCATCTCAAAATAATAATAATAATAATAATAATTAATTAATTAAACAAAAAACAAACAAAGAGAAACAAAAAAAGTTATTAAAATTATTTTAACCTCTGAAGAGGGTAATTTAAAAACACCTCTAAAAAGAATAATGAAGAAAAAACATGAAAAGTCACAATAAATAATAACACAAAAAGGAACTGATACCTATAAATACAGCAGAGATTAGACGGATAAGAGAGTACTTCAACAACTTTGTGCTAATAACATTGAAAATTTATACATTCTTAGAAAAATTTATTTTTGAAACTGATTACAAAATAAAAAGAAATATGGATTAGGCCAGTAGTCTAAATTTTCTAGTAAAGAGAACACTAGGCCAAAACAATTTACAGGAGAGTTCTAATAAACTTAAGGAACAAAGAAATATTTTTTTAAATTTAGCAAGAAATAGAAAATGAGGAACAACTCAACAACTCCACGGTTATGAGGCCAGTATGATTTTGACAACAAAACCTAAACAAGAAAAATTTGAGAATTTAAAATTCTATGCCCATTTAATTCATGAATAAATATTCAAAAACTCCCAAGCAAATATTAGCAAACCAAATCCAACCACATATTTTTTTTTTTTTTTTGGCGATAGCATATTTTTTAAAAAATAAAACAACCAGCCATGGTGGCTCACACCTGTAATCCCAGCACTTTAGGAGGCCGAAGCGGGTGGATCACCTGAGGTCAAGAGTTCGAGACCAACCTAGCCAACATGGTGAAACCCCCGTCTCTACTAAAAATACAAAAATCATTTGGGCATGGTGGCGGGCAACTGTAGTCCCAGCTACTCGGGAGGCTGAGGCAGGAGAATCACTTGAATCTGAGAGGAGGAGGTTACAGTGAGCCGAGATCGTGCCACTGCACTCCAGCCTGGGTGACAGAGTGAGACTTTGTCTCAAAAAAAATAAAAAATAAATAAAAGTAAAACACAGCACAACAAAGTTGAGTTTATCTCAGGAATTCAAGACTGATTTTATATTTTAAAATCCACTGATATTAAAGGTTAAAGGAGAAAAATCTTATTATCCTCTCCATAGATGCAGAAAAAGCATTTTATAAAATTCCACACCCATTTATGATTTTTAAAAAGTTTCCTAACTATTAAAAAATCAGAAGTAAAAGGAAATTTCCTTAATCTCTCTTTTTTTTTTTTTTTTTTTTTTTGAGATGGAGTCCGGCTCTATCGCCCAGGCTGAAGTGCAGTGGCACAATCTCAACTCAACTCACTGCAACCTCCTCCTTCCTGGATCAAGGGATTCTTGTACCTCGGCCTCCCAAGTAGCTGGGATTACAGAATTGTACCACCATGTCTGGCTAATTTTTGTATTTTTAGTAGAGATGAGGTTTTGCTATGTTGGCCAGGCTGGTCTCAAATTCCTGGTCTCAAATGATCCGCCTGCCTCGGCCTCCTGAAGTGCTGGGATTACAGGCATGAGCCACTGTGCCCAGCCGAAAAATTCCTTAATCTGATTAAAAAGACATGTATTTAAAACTTCTCAATTGTTTGGTTTCCCATCTGGCATTTAAGGAGCTTGGAAGTCATCACCCCATCCTAACAACAAGTAAAAAGCTGAACAGACTGAAAAATCAACAACTCTTCTGAAGTCCATCAGAGAAGTGAGGTCACATGGCAAATCACTGTCCCCAGAGTTGAAGAGACAGATATGCAAATACAGAGAATCACAACCTACCAAACCAGAAACCCATGAGCAGAAACTTCCACAGAAACCAGTACCATAGCAGAGAAATCTAAGCTACAATCGACCAATTTCTGGGGGTTCTGTGTGGACTAGCCTAAGAGTTCAAAACTCCAAGAGGACCCAGTCATAGAGGAGGACCCACACTTTTATGACTTTGACCTCCTTGAGATTGACCAGGTTCTCACACTGAGACAGAAAAAAACCTACTCATGGCAGTGGGGAGGAAAAGGAACCATTTTAAAATATGCTGGAGCATTCTGTTCTTCCTAACAAGGCCTGCCCTCAAGGGCTCCCGGGCGTGGTGGCAGGCGCCTGTAATCCCAGCTACTCGGTAGATTACTATATTACAATTCCTTCTAGCCAGTACATCACGTCCAGCTATCACGAAAAAAGTAAAAGTCATAATAAAAGGCAAAGAAAAAAAAAAACACACATACACACACACACACACAATTTGGAAAGGCAAAGCAAGCATCAGAACCAGATTCAGATGACAGGGACGGTGGAAATATCAGACCAGAGATTTTAAATCATTAAGATTTTTTTTTTTTTTGAGACAAGAGTCTGGCTCTGTCACCCAGGCTGGAGTGCAGTGGCTCAATCTGGGCTCACTGCAGGCTCCACTTCCCAAGCTCAAGTGATCCTCCCACCTCAGCCTCAAAAGTAATTGGGACTACAGGCACATACCACCACGCCCAGCTAATTTTTGTATTGTTTTGGTATTACAGGTGTGAGCCACTGCCACCAGCCCCTTTTATTTTTAATCTATATGTATTGTTATATTTAAAATGGATTTCTTGTAGACAACATATAGTTGGGTCTTGTTTTTTGATCCACTCTGACAATCTCTGTCTTTTACTTGAGGTATTTAGACCATTGATGCTTAAAGTTATTATTGATATAATTGGGTCAATATCTATGATATTTGTTCCTGTTTTCTTTCCATTGCCCTTGTTCTTTGTTCTTATTTTTGTTTCCTACTCATTTTCTGCCTTTTGTAGTTTTTTTTTTTTTTCCAAGATAGGGTCTTGCTGTGTTGCCCAGGCTGGAGTGCAGTGGCACAATCACGGCTCACTGCAGCCTCGACCTCCCTGGCTCAAGCAATCCTTCCACCTCAGCATCCCAAGTGCCTGGGCCTCCAGGCCTGCACCACCACACCTGGCTAATTTTTTTTTTTTTTTTTTTTTTTGTAGAGATAGGGTTAATTGAGCATTTTTTCCTCCTTTCTTAACATATTAGTTATAATCATTTTTTAAAGTTTTTTTAGAGGTTGCCCTAGAATTTGCAGTGTACGTTTAGAGCTAACCCTAGTCTTCTTTCAAATAACACCATGCCACTTCATGGGTAATGCTAGTGCTTTATAATAACAAAATAGGCCGGGCGCGGTGGCTCAAGCCTGTAATCCCATCACTTTGGAAGGCCAAGGCGGGCAGATCACCTGAGATCAGTAGTTCAAGACCAGCCTGACCAACATGGTGAAACCCTGTCTCTACTAAAAATACAAAAAATAGCCGGGCATGGTGGCAGGCACCTGTAATCCCAGCTACTCAAGGGGCTGAGGCAGTAGAATCTCTTGAACTGTAAGGCAGAGGTTGCAGTGAGCAGAGGTCTCACCACTGCACTCCAGCCTGGGCGACAGAGTGAGACTCTGTCTCAAAAGATAAATAAATAAATATAAATAAATAAAGGCCAAGATGCAACGCTAAAGACTCAACAAATCCTACCAAAGTTTTAACCTGTTCTACCAAGAAACAAATACTATTCCAGAGTATACATAGAGAAGAAGCAGTCTCCAACCCCTTTTATGAAACTATCATAGTCTTGATTGTGAAACCCAACAATAATATTATAAGAAAGGGAAGTTATAAGCTTCATCAGTGACCATACCAACAGATGGTATTGAAATAGGATAATTTAAGTCAGGCACAGTGGCTTGCACCTGTAATCCCAGTTACTCAGGAGGCCAAGGCAGGAGGATTCTTGGGGCCAGGAGTTTGAGACCAGCCTGGTCAACATAGTGAGATCCCTGTCTCTAAAAAAACAACATAAAAAATTGTAATGAAATAGGATAATTTGGAGAAGACTTATTTACAATGTGTGGTTGAAGGGGAACAACACGGGATCTTGTTCTTGAGATAGGAACCAGGGAAGAGAAAGCTTACCAGACCTCAGAAGAAGAGAGAGTCTTACAGTTGGCAATTCATATCTCAAAAAATACAACCAGCCTGAAATGAACACACTATCCTCCCTTCCTCCAGTCTCCTGCCAGGGCTCCCCACTGGCCTGATCCAGCTGTCAACCAGAGGGTACAGGACCTCAGTGAAGAAATTCACATGGGCCAGCCCTGCTGGGCAGTGAGCAAGGTGGAGTAAGAGGAGTAAGCACATCTGGAAGGGCAAAGGGAAGATCTCCAAATTGCGGGCCAAACTTGCTCATAAATTTAGCCTGAAAATTCTTCTTTAAAAATTATCAAGTTAAATCTAGCAATGTATAAAAAAGCTGATATGGAATAACCAAGACGGGTTACATTTTATTTTTTTTTTATTTTTTATTTTTTTTAATTTCTGAAGTATTTATTGATCATTCTTGGGTGTTTCTCGGAGAGGGGGATATGGCAGGGTCATAGGATAATAGTGGAGAGAAGGTCAGGAGATAAACACATGAACAAAGGTCTCTGGTTTTCCTAGGCAGAGGACCCTGCGGCCTTCTGCAGTGTTTGTGCCCCTGAGTACTTGAGATTAGGGAGTGGTGATGACTCTTAAAGAGCATGCTGCCTTCAAGCATCTGTTTAACAAAGCACATCTTGCACCACCCTTAATCCATTTAACCCTGAGTTGACACAGCACATGTTTCAGAGAGCAGGGGGCTGGGGGAAAGGCCATAGATCAACAGCATCCCAAGGCAGAAGAATTTCTCCTAGTCAGAACAAAATGGAGTCTCCTATGCCCACCTCTTTCTACACAGACACAGCAACAATCTGATCTCTCCTTCCTTTCCCCACACTTCCTCCCCTTCTCTTCAACAAAACCGCCATCGTCCTCATGGCCCGCTCCCGATGGTCGCTGTCTCTTCGGAGCTGTTGGGTACACCTCCCAGACAGGGCAGCCGGGCAGAGGCGCTCCTCACCTCCCAGACAGGGCGGCTGGGCAGAGGCGCCCCTCGCTTCCCAGACGGGGCCGCCCGGGCAGAGGCGCTCCTCTCCTCCCAGACGGGGCGGCCGGGCAGAGGCGCTCCTCACTTCCCAGAGGGGGCGGCCGAGCAGAGGCGCTCCTCACTTCCCAGAGGGGGCGGCCGAGCAGAGGCGCTCCTCACTTCCCAGAGGGGGCGGCCGGGCAGAGGCGCTCCTCACTTCCCAGACTGGGCGGCCGGGCAGAGGCGCTCCTCACCTCCTAGACGGGGCGACCAGGCAGAGGCGCTCCTCACTTCCCAGACGGTGTGGCGGCTGGGCAGAGGTGCTCCTCCCTTCCCAGATGGGGCAGCCAGGCAGAGGCGCTCCTCACTTCCTCCCAGACGGGGTGGCGGCCAGGCAGAGGCGCTCCTCACTTCCCAGAGGGGGCGGCCGGGCAGAGGTGCTCCTCACTTCCTCCCAGACGGGGTGGCAGCCGGGCAGAGGCACTCCTCACCTCCCAGACGGGGCGGCCGGGCAGAGGTGCTCCTCATCTCCCAGACGGGGCGGCCGGGCAGAGGTGCTCCTCATCTCCCAGACGGGGCAGCCGGGCAGAGGTGCTCCTCACTTCCTCCCAGACGGGGTGACGGCCGGGCAGAGGCACTCCTCACCTCCCAGACGGGGCGGCCGGGCAGAGGCGCTCCTCACCTCCCAGACGGAGTGGTCAGGCAGAGGCGCTCCTCACTTCCCATATGGGGTGGCGGCCGGGCAGAGGCGCTCCTCACTTCCCAGATGGGGCAGCCGGGCAGAGGTGCTCCTCACTTCCTCCCAGACGGGGTGGCAGCCGGGCAGAGGCGCTCCTCACCTCCCAGACGGGGTGGCCGGGCAGAGGCGCTCCTCCCTTCCCAGACGGAGTGGCCAGGCAGAGGCGCTCCTCACCTCCCAGAGTGGGCGGCCGGGCAGAGGTGCTCCTCACTTCCTCCCAGACGGGGTGGCGGCCAGGCAGAGGCGCTCCTCACCTCCCAGACGGGGCGGCCGGGCAGAGGCACTCCTCACCTCCCAGAGTGGGCGGCCGGGCAGAGGCGCTCCTCACTTCCCAGAGTGGGCGGCCGGGCAGAGGCGCTCCTCACTTCCCAGAGTGGGCGGCCGGGCAGAGGCGCTCCTCACTTCCCATAGGGGGTGGCAGCCGGGCAGAGGCGCTCCTCACTTCCCAGATGGGGCAGCTGGGCAGAGGTGCTCCTCACTTCCTCCCAGATGGGGTGGCGGCCAGGCAGAGGCGCTCCTCACCTCCCAGACGGGGCGGCCGGGCAGAGGCACTCCTCACCTCCCAGACGGGGCGGCTGGGCAGAGGCGCTCCTCACCTCCCAGAAGGGGCGGCTGGGCAGAGGCGCTCCTCACTTCCCATATGGGGTGGCAGCCGGGCAGAGGCGCTCCTCACTTCCCAGACGGGGTGGCGGCCAGGCAGAGGCGCTCCTCACTTCCCAGCTAGGGCAACAGGGCAGAGGCGCTCCTCACTTCCTCCCAGACGGGGCAGCCGGGCAGAGGCGCTCCTCACTTCCTCCCAGACGGGGTGGCAGCCGGGCAGAGGCGCTCCTCACATCCCAGACGATGGGCGGCCGGGCAGAGGCGCTCCTCACTTCCCAGATAGGGCGGCCGGGCAGCGGGGCTCCTCACATCCCAGACGATGGGCGGCCAGGCAGAGACGCTCCTCACTTCCTAGAGGGGGTGGTGGTGGGGCAGAGGCTGTAATCTTAGCACTTTAAGAGGCCAAGGCAGGAGGCTGGTAGGTGGAGGTTGCAGAGAGCCGAGATCACACCACTGCACTCCAGCCTGAGCACCATTGAGCATTGAGTTAGCGAGACTCCGTCTGCAATCCCAGCACCTCGGGAGGCCGAGGCAGGCAGATCACTCGAGGCCAGGAGCTGGAGACCAGCCCGGTCAACACGGCGAAACCCCGTCTCCACCAAAAATACAAAAACCATTCAGGCGTGGCGGCGCGCGCCTGCAATCCCAGGCACTCGGCAGGCCAAGGCAGGAGAGTCACAGGAGCCCAAGGCAGGGAGGTTGCAGCAAGCCGAGATCCCGGCAGTACAGTCCAGCTTCGGCAACAGAGGGAGACCGAAAAAAGAAGGAGAGGGAGACCGAAAAAAGGAGAGGGAGAGGGAGAGGGAGAGGGAGCGGGAGCGGGAGCGGGAGCGGGAGCGGGAGCGGGAGCGGGTTACATTTTAAAATGCGAGTTTGCTTTAACTTTTTTTTCTTTTTTTGAGACAGAGTTTCACTCTTGTTGCCCAGGCTGGAGTGGAATGGCACAATCTTGACTCACTGCAACCTCCACCTCCCGGGTTCAAGCAATTCTCCTGCATTAGCCTCCCAAGTAGCTAGGATTACAGGTGCCCGCCACCGTGCCTGGCTAATTGTTTTAATAGTTTTAGTAGAGACAGGGTTTCACCATGTTGGCCAGGCTGGTTTTGAACTCCTGACCTGAAATGATCCACCAGCCTCAGCCTCCCAAAGTGCTGGGAATTCAGGCGTGAGCCACCACAGCCAGCCTGCTTTAACTTTAAAAAAACAAATTAACTAAAAAAACAAATTTTTCTCCTTTAAAAAATTAAAGGAGAAAGAAATCTTGGTTATCCCTATAGATGTAGGAAAGATGTTTCCTAGGATTCAATATCCATTCATGATTAGAAAAAAAAAATTTAGTAAACTAGGAATAGACAAAAATTTTCCTTAATCTGATAAAGGAGATCTACAAAAAATAATAATAATAATAATAAGCCTATAGCAAACATCAGAAACTGAAATGTTGAAGGCTTTCCCTCTGAGCCTCCAACAAGATGAAGATGCCTGATAACCCCACTCCTTTCAACATTATGCTAAAAGTCTCACAGGAAGTCAGACAATGGAATAAGACAAGAAGAAGAAATAACAGGAGGTTTAGGAAGAGACAACCCGTTAATATTACAGGTGACATAATATCTACAAAGGAATTCCCCTAAATAATATACATATATTATTAAGTTATTAGAGTTAATAAGAGTATAACAAGATTTCTGAACACAAAATCAGGATACAAAAGTCAGTTGTGGCCGGGTGTGGTGGCTCACGCCTGTAATCCCAGCACTTTGGGAAAGGAAGAACTAGCTTGTATACCAGGTGCCACAGACTGTGAGGCTTAATCTACAGGAATTTGTTTCTTCACATTTCTGAAGACTGGGATTCTGAGACCGAGGTGACTGCAGGGAGGCCTCCTTCCGAGGCCTTTCTCCTTGGCTTGCAGGTGGCCGCCTCCGTTCTGAGTCTTCATTTGATCTTCCCTCTGCGTGTGGCTGTCCTAATCTCGTCTTCTGAGATAGACAGCAGTCATGTCAAATTAGGATGTACCCTCATGGCCTCATTTTAATTTCATTCCCTCTTTAAGATCCTATCTCCAAACACACATTCTGAGGTGCTAGGCGTTAGGGCTTCAACTTATGAATTCCGAGGGTGGGAGGACAATACAGCTCCTGACACCTGGGAAACCGTGGTATGAACTCAGCTGCCCTGGTCCAGGCTGGGGCTGGATTCCAGGGGAGGAGGTGGGTGTGGTCATTTTTTCCCACTCACTGAGGTCTTGGTCTTCCATGGGCTTCTTTCTTCCGACTGTCCTCCAGCCATCAGGTTGTTTCCCACGCCAGGCCTGAGTTAGGGACAGGACTCTCCATGGCCATGAGCATCCTTCTTTGCTTCTCTACTCCCATCATTCCTGCAGAGGCCCCTCCTTTCTAGGAAGAGGGAACCTCTCCAGGTCCTGCCCATAGCTACAGTGAGATTAGATGTGAATACAAGGGCCAACCTAGGGGAAAGGAGATACGATAGGGCATTGGAGAGGAAACTGGGAAGGAAAGTCCCGGGCTGGCTATGCATGGGCATGTGACCCCCAGTGCTTTATTTTTAGTGCCAGCTTCTAATAGAACACCTTCTCCTCCTTACTTCCCACATCTCACACCATGCAGCCACCACCACAGCAGACAGCACAGTGCAACTGGAAGAGCACAAGCAGACTTGGGGCACACAGACCTGGTTTGACTCTTGTTCCTGCCATTTACTAACTGTGTGGTGTTGGCCAGGTTGCCGATTCTTTGGGGGACTTGTGTTCGTTATATATGTAGAAGGGGACAGTAGTATCTACATTATAGTATCACTGGGAGGATTACTTGAAATCATGCATGTAAAGTGCCTGGGGGCCAGGCACAGTGGCTCACACCTGTAATGCCAACACTTTGGGAGGCCAAGGCAAGCAGATCACCTAAGGTCAGGAGTTCAAGACCAGCCTGGCCAACATGGTGAAACCCCATCTCTGCTAAAAATACAAAATTAGCCAGGCATGGCAGTGCACGCCCATAATCCCAGCTACTCTGAGGCAGGAGAATCACTTGAACCCGGGAGACAGAGGCTGCAGTGAGCTGAGATTGCGCCATTGCACTCCACCCTGGGCAAAAAGAGTGAAACTCGGTTTCAAAAAAAAAAAAGTGCCTGGGACCTGTTGTTAGGGGTTAAACTATGCTCCCTGCTCCAAAAAAATTCATACGTTGAAGTCATTAACCCCAGTACTTAACAATGTGAGTATATTTGGAAACAGGGTCTTTAAAAGGGTAGTTTTAAGATTTAGTGAGTAGTTAAGATTTAGTGAGGTCATTACTGTGGGTCCTAATACAATTTGACTGACATAAGAAAAGGAAATTATGACACAGACAGCCGGGCACAGTGTCTCACGCCTGCAATCCCAGCACTTTGGGAGGCCAAGGCAGGCAGATCACGAGGTCAGGAGTTCGAGACCACCCTGGCCAACATGGCGAAACCCCATCTCTACTAAAAATACAAAAATTAGCTGGGCGTGGTAGCGGGCACCTGTAATCCCAGCTACTCGGGAGGCTGAGGCAGGAGAATCGCTTGAACCCAGGAGACGGAGGTTGCAGTGAGCAGAGATCACACCACTGCACTCCAGCCTGGGAGACAGAGTGAGACTCTGTCTCAAAAAAAAAAAAAAGACACAGATACACACAGGGGACAACCACATGAGGACACAGGGAGAATAGGACCATCCCCAAGCCAAGGAGAGAGGCTGCAGGGGGAGCTGATTCTGCTGACACCTCGATCTTGGACTTCCAGTCCCCAGGAATAGGAGAGATTCAGTTTGTGTTATTCAAGCCCTCTAGTCTGTGGTACTTTGTTACAGCAACCCTTGCAGGGAACAGTCTTCAGGCTGATAATCCTAGAGAAATCTTGGCCCCCAAGGCTGTCCCAAATCTTCCCCAGTTCCCCCCAGGACTATCCATGTAAGAGAGACTTAGGCTCACTCATCTGAGCCAGTGACACTATGGACCCAAGAATCAAAAATAAGATGAGTTGGGAGTGAATACGAGAAGACACAAATTTTCTTTCAAGTCATTGGTGGGGGTTTGAAAGTGGCAAAATTAGGGATAGGACTGTTTCAGTAAAAAAAAAAATAATCAAAGCATGCTGATAGATCCCTAAACAATCTCAGCCTGTGATGACTTTGTCATTTTGAATGATACCTTTACTGATATTTGTCAGTTTATTCTATGAACTGCAGTTTTCACAGGTAACCCTGTGAACAAATGGGTTTCCTGTGAACCAGCACGCCCACATCTTTAGAAAGTAGCCAGGTCTTCTGATTATTCATTCCCTATTTTGGCAGTCAACAGACAGGCCACTTGTCTTCGCTGCTAAGGTGGAAGAAGGAGATAAAAGGATTTATTATCTGAACATTCCGGAACCTTCCAAACAAATCTGGGTTTTTTTTTTTGTTTTTTTCCTAAAAGCTGGACCACGTTTTGCAAGATGAGAAGTACACTTTCTTTCTAAACCAGCTTGTCCATCTCTGCTCGGTTCACACAAGCATTGACTCCCTATTGAATGACAATCTGCTAACCCGCAGAGTAGGAGATTGCTACGTCAGCACAGCAGTTGTGTGCTGAAAATCCAGAGGATGAAGTCAGTTTGCATCACTCATCACTAGCGTTCCATGGTCACGTTGCAGCGTCTCCATCACCAGCCGCCCACTGGCAGGTCCTTGGGCTGTGTGAGAAGGGGATGAGATCAACGTCCAGGGTAGAGCCCAGAGGGAACCACAGGCAGCCCCTCTGCTCACAAGAGGGGCCCATGCTCCCCACAAATGAGGCACCCCGTGGCTGGGGCACCAGGCTCATCAGGCAGATTTCAGCCCTCACAGTTTGCACAGCCTTAGAGCCCACACAGCCCTGGACAGCATCAACCACTATGAACTCTACAGCAAAGGTAGCAGAGTGTTCAAAATGATGCTTTGGGTTCCAAGCTACTTTCAATGGGACGGGAAATAGTCTAGAACCTGATCCACAACCTGTGAGCCTTCTCACCCCCGCCCCACCAAAAAATATAAAGAGTGGGCCAGTTGAGAGACATGATTTTGAAGAGAAGATTGCCTGAGGGGTGTCTCTGTGGAGAAAGCTGTGCTTCCTGAAGGGAAGTGGGGGCCTCCCCTCACCTCAAATTTGTGGGTTTCCACAAAGCTTCTCAGAGAGCTCACCCTGGGATTCCCTCTCCTGATGGCAGAGAAGGCCAGAGCCCTTACCATCCAGGAAATCCAGAGGGTGGGTGTCAGGCTGCAGGAGGCTGATGAAAGCCCCAGCCGTGTCAGGCCTAACCCCTGGAGCCTATAAATGTGGCCTTATTTGGAAAGAGGGTCTTTACCGATGTGATTAAATTAAGGATCTCAGGATGGGGAGATTATCCAGGATTAGCCCTAAATGAGATTACATGAACCTAAATGCAATTAGCCGTTTCCCTACAAGAGAGGGGCAAAGGGAGGTTTGCCCAATGCAGACGAGACGGCGATGTGACGCAGAGGTGGGGACCGAGTGATGCGGCCACAGGCCAAGGGTTGTCGGCAGACACCACAAGCCGGAAGCGGCAAGCTGGGGTTTCTCCTGACAGCCGCAGAGGGAGCAGGGCTGTTGTGCCCACACCTTGATTTCAGCCCCCTGATCTTGGTTTTAGACTTCTGTCCTCCAGGACTGTGAAAGAATAAATTTCTGTGTTAAGCATCGTAATTCGTCATAATTTGTTAGAGAACCACAGGGAACTAATGCACAGGATGACTACTGCCTGCTTTTTTAATTATTATTTTATTTATTTATTTATTTATTTATTTATTTATTTATTGAGACAGTTTCACTCTTGTTGCCCAGGCTGGAGTGCAATGGCACAGTCTCGGCTCACTGCAACCTCCGCCTCCTGGGTTCAAGCGATTCTCCTGCCTCAGCCTCCCAAGTAGTTGGGATTACAGGCATGTGCCACCACACCCAGCTAATATTGTATTTTAGTAGAGACGGAGTTTCACCATGTTGATCACGCTGGTCTCGAAATCCTGACCTTAGGTGATTCACCCGCCTAAGCCTCCCAAAGTGCTGGGATTTTGGGCATGAGCCACCACGCCTGGCCCTGCCTGGTTTTTTTAAATAAATTTTTGTGTGTGTGGACTGGGCACAGTGGCTCAAGGCTGTAATCCCAGCACTTTGGGAGGCAGAGGCGGGCTGATCACTTGAGGTCAGGAGTTCAAGACCAGCCTGGCCAACATGGCAAAACCCCATCTCCACTAAAAATACGAAACTTAGCTGGGCATGGTGGCGCATGCCTGTAATCCCAGCTACTCAGGAGGCTGAGGTAAGAGGATTGCTTGAACCCAGGAGGTGGAGGTTGCAGTGAGCTGAGATCACGGCGCTGTACTCCAGCCTGGGCAACAGAGTGAGACTCCATCTCAAAAATAATAATGTTTATTTTTGTAATGACATGGGGTCTCACTATGTTGCTGTTCTTGAACTCTCGGCCTCAAGTGATACTCCCTCCTCAGCTTCCCGAAGTGCTGGGTTTACAGGAGTGAGCCACCATGTCTGGCCCTGCCTACTTTGATGCCAGAACCAGGAGCAAGCACTGGGTTGGGGTTGGCCTCCCTCCCAGAGCTTGTGGGGGCAAGCCACACAAGAGGGTCAGAACCAGCTGAAGCCACACAGAGAGGGAACCAGCATGGGGTCTGCTAGGGGCCTGATCAATAAGACCACGTGGAGGGGCAGAAACCCTAGCAGCAAAAAGCTCGAGGTAAACCCAAGGGACCAAAGCAGAGAGTCTCAAATGATCACCAAGAAGAGACTTCAGGAAGTGCAGACCCACAGGGAAGCCCTGGCAGGAGAAAGGGCAGCTTTCAACCACAGCCAGACCCAAAGGATGCACAGCCAGCTGCCCATGCACCTACTCGGGTGAGAGCTGTCCTGGGCCCTAAAACCCCTCACCCAGCTCCAACCTTGGGAGAAGGGGCACAAGGAGTCACAGGAAAGGACAGAAGCCAGCCTCATTCCTTTCCCATGCAGACTTCCAGCCCTAAGCAGCCTCAGCTGGAGCAAGAAGAATGGTTTGAAGTTTTGATTAATATCTTGGCCTGGACATTGAAATTCCAAATGGAGACTGGTTGTTTTGTTTTGTTTTGTTTTGTTTTGTTTTGTTTTGTTTCCATTTAAAGCAACCATCAGACATACTATTTCCTAAGAGGAGCAGAAAAGTCCAAGCCTGCCAGGGCCTGGGAACATGAATCCGGCTGAATAAACTTTAGAGGGGCAGCACAGGACAAAAGCTAAAGTTGCCTTCCAATTGCATTGCAGGCTGTGCTCGTTCCACACACCAGTTGCACACAGGCTGGTGAAAACATCTCAGTGGAACTGAGAGTAGCCAAGTTCCCGTGAAAGGAAAACATGCAAATCTGTTTTCAGTATCACTTTTAAGCTTCCTGAGTGGAGCCTTTGGCCTGGAATGACTCGCATTGACGTCAGCCCGAGGCAGCCATATCGCAGCAGCTGCCATCCCTTCCTCACCCGCGGCCCCTGGGGCAGAAGACACACTGGTTTTGTTTCATGGGAGATTAAAAACAGTTGCTGCTGCATCCATAATTCACAACCCCTGTGATCACCGGGGCCAGGAATACTGAGCAAAAAGCACAAGGAGTCCACATTAAAACCAAGGGGAGCTGGGCGCAGTGGCTCACCCCTGTAATCCCAGCACTTTGGGAGGCCAAGGCAGGTGGATTGCCTGAAGTCAGAAGTTCAAGACCAGCCTGGTCAACATAACGAAAACCCTGCCTCTACTAAAAATACAAAAAAATTAGCTGGGCTTGGTGGCTCATGTCTTTAGTCCCAGCTACTTGGGAGGCTGAAACACGAGAATCGCTTGAACCCAGGAAGCGGAGGTTGCAGTGAGCCGACATCATGCCATTGCACTCTGGCCTAGGTGACAGAGTGAGACTCTGTTTCCAAAAAAAAAAAAAAACACCAGGCCTGGTGTGGTGGCTCACGCCTGTAATCCCAGCACTTTGGGAGGCCGAGGCAGGCAGATCACCTGAGATCAGGAGTTCAAGACCAGCTTGGCCAACATGGCGAAACCTGTCTCTACTAAAAGTACAAAAATTAGCCGGGCGTGGTGGTGGTGAGTGCCTGTAATCCCAGCTACTCAGGAGGCTAAGGCAGGAGAATCACTTGAACCTGGGAGGCGGAGGTTGCAGTGAGCCAAGATCGCGCCACTACACTCCAGCCTGGGCGACAAGAGCGAGACTCTGAAAAAAAAAAAAAGGGGAGACCCACAAAAAAGATGCCAGAGGTGGGGATCATGGTCAGCTGGGACCCTGCCAGGGCACTACACGCTTGCCGGTTCTCCTGAGCCTCAAGGCGATGGGATCTACACCATACATCTGAGACTCTGATAAACTGCTCGAAACATGGGCTTATGCATGATGCTGCTTTGTTTTATGGCACTCTGTGAGGGAGACAGGGCAGGTACCCCACAGCCCAGGATGGACTCCTCTTGCCTCTGGTCTCCTAGCAGAGCAGCAGTCCCCCAGGAGGAGAAAACAAGCTCCTTCCCAGGGCTGCACTGGGGCTGGTGGCAACGGTGGCAATGTTGATGGTCATGTGGCCTGCCCTGCACTGGCAGCCGGGACCCTGACTCTACTTTGAATCTTCTGGTTCCTTCCAGCATCCAGGACGAGGCCCCAGCAGTAAAGCCCAGCTCCACACTGCTCCTGCAGCACGGAGCTGGTTCTCCTCCAAAAGTCCTGAGAGATGTATCATTTATCAAGCTGGTAGATAATTCTGCCCCTTTCTATAGTGCCTCTCAGACACATCCCGTAGGTAATTGTTGCTTGAAGCCTCTATTAAAATGTGAGGCGACAGAAGCCAGTAGACTGTGTATCCCTTTCCTTCGTTTACTCTCAGGTTAGAATGGTCTTTCTGCCTAATCCAGTGATTGGGGCATAAGGGAAGGAATGTGAGTGTGGGGAAAGGGAGGTGGGGGAGAGGGCTGGCGTGTACTGCTGCACTCCCTGTGGTTTTAAGATCCTTCAAATAGAAGCTATGAACATGTGTCTGGGTGCAGCGGCTCATACCTGTAATCCCAGCACTTTGGGAGGCCGAGGCGGGCGGATCACTTGAGGTCAGCAGTTCAAGACCAGACTGGCCAACATGGTGAAACCCCGTCTCTACTAAAAGTACAAAAATTAGGTGTGGTGGCGGGTGCCTGTGATCCCAGCTACTCAGGAGGCCAAGGCAGGAGAATTGCTTAAACCCAGGAGACGGTGTTGCAGTCAGCTGAGATCACACCACTGCATTCCAGCCTGGGCAACAGAGCGAGAGACTTTGTCTCAAAAAAAAAAAAAAAGCCAGGCACAATAGCTCACGCCTGCAGTCCTAGCACTTTAGGAGGCCAAGGCAAGTGGATCACCTGAGGTCAGGAATTTGAGACCAGCCTGGCCAGTGTGGCGAAATCCCGTCTCTAGTAAAAATACAAAAATTAGGCTGGGCGCGGTGGCTCATGCCTGTAATCCCAGCATTTTGGGAGTCTGAGGCAGGCGGATCACGAGGTCAGGAGATCGAGACCATCCTGGCTAACATGGTGAAACCCCGTCTCTACTAAAAATACAAAAAAAAAAAAAATTAGCCAGGCATGGTGGCGAGCGCCTATAGTCCCAGCTACTCCGGAGGCTGAGGCAGGAGAATGGCACGAACCTGGGAGGCAGAGCTTGCAGTGAGCTGAGGTTGCACCACTGCACTCCAGCCTGGGTGACAGAGTAAGACTCCGTCTTAAAAAAAATAATAAATAAAAATAAAAAAAAAATTAGCTGGACGTGTTGGCATGCACCTGTAATCCCAGCTACTCAGGAGGCTGAGGCAGGAGAATGGCTTGAACCCAGGGGGGCGGAGGCTGCAGTGAGCCTAGATCGTGCCATTGCACTCCAGTTTGGGCGACAAGAGTGAAACTCCGTCTTAAAAACAATACAAAAATAGAAGCTGTAAACATGTGGCTGTGCCTCGGGACTGCCTGGCTTCAGCACTGCTCTGAAGTCAGGGCCGGCAGAGAGCAGAGCTTACTACCAGAGGACGTGAGTGTGAATCCTGCGGCTGGCTCCACCACTTCTCTGAGCGGGACACCAAGCCCAGCTATCACTGCTGCCACTGCTTCTTCCTAGGGGCCTGCCCCAAGCCCGACTCCTGGGCTGAGGTCTGGCCCCTCCCCTCCCCTTGCTAATCACAGTGCCCTGTCATAGGTGATGTCATTTCCCAGTACACTGAGAAATGCGAGGGTGGGAGCTTTGGCCTGTCCAAATCCCAGCACCCTTCACATAAAATGCAAAATGAAACACACCAACCGCAGATAAAGTCCAGATGGTATTCTTATTGCTGGCATTGCAATATCAGTTAAGTATCAGCAAGTAACGATCATTCCCCACACCTCCCTTTCTTAGGTCTGAGGAAAACTTGTAAGGTTGCGTGGATCCACATTGAGGACTGTCTGCTGGGAGGTGGGAGACTCTTCTGGGGAAAGGCAGACGGTGAAGAAAAACAAGAGCTGTTTTGCTGTTGTTGCTTTTAATCAATCTTTTATTCACAGCTACAAACCTTTAATCAATTATGGATAAAACACAAAAGCTTTTTGAAATGCTGATAAAGGAACCCATACTGAGAGACCAAATAAAATCCGAGTGCTGAGCTGGCCATGGGCTTGGCGGGTCAGCAGCACACGGAGATGCAGAGATGGTGGCACCAACAGAAAGGAATGTGGGAAAATTTTGTCCCCCAGATAATATGAATAGAACAGTAAAATGAGGTTCAGGGTTGAAATGGCAAAGCCAACATTGCTGTCATTCTCTTGGGTCCCTTCCATGTGCTGGGCTATGATTATAAATGGGGCATGCTGGCTGCATGCCAGGGGCTCCTGGCCTCCAGGAGACAGACACTGTCACACCAGGCTGAGCAAGGGCCATAAAGTCAGGGATTGCTTGGGGCCAGGAGTTAAAGACCAGCCTGGGCAACACAGCAAGATGCTATTTCTACAAAAAAAAAAAAAATATATATATATATATGTATATATAGGCTAATATATACAATATATATAGGCTAATATATTATATATATACATATGTGTGTATATATACATATATGTGTATATATATACATATGTGTATATATATATATTAGCCAGGCATTACAGTGCACACCTGTAGTCCTAGCTACTTGGGCGGCTGAGGTGGGAGGATGGCTTGAGTCCAAGAGTTTGAGGCTGCAGTGAGCAATGATTGAGCCAATGCACTCCAGCCTGGGTGACAGAGCAAGACAAGACCCCGTCAATCAATCAATCAATGATAAAACAGGCCACTGGCCAGATTTGGCCTACAAGGCAGTAGTTTGCCTGCCCCTGGTTCAGATTAGAAAATATAGAGTTGAAATCCACTAGCACAGTCTCTCCAAGTCCTGCTTTTCTTTCCCCTTCCTATTCCACATGCCTGGATATTTTCTCATATCCAGTGATTCCAAGACATTGCTAAATGATCTGAAGATTACAGTGAGCTTGCCTTCATCTAAGCTCAAGAGACTGCAGTGCATAAAGATAATTTGTTCAACAGAGTGAGAACTGCTTTGCCAGGAGCGCTGAGTGTTTTAGTAATCAATCAATCAATCAGTCAGAGAAGAACTCATTAGGCGCATGGTGCTGTTCCACACTGGAGATGTGCAGAGTGTTGAGGCTGGATCCTCACAAGCGTTGAGGCTGGATCCTGGCACGTGGGTTGGTGAGAAATTCCTGCTTCCCTGTTGCCCGGGTACTCATCGCAGTTTCACACACTTTTAGTTGTGTATAATCCTTGAGAGTCACATTTTCCATTTCTTAACCTGTACAATGAAGAAATTCAACTAAATGGCAACGTGATTTTGTGTGTGCACCAGGGGGCTTCTCAGCGAGGGCTTCTTGGAGATGTCTTGAAGGCGGTCATGTGCCATGTACGAGGACTGGCCTCAGGGGGAGGGCTCTTAGCTTGAGCTCAAGAGATGGAGGCTGTAGTGAGCCATCATCTCGCCACTGCACTCTAGCTGGACAATGGAGAAAGACGCTGTCTCAAGAAATAAAAAAGTATTCATTGTTTATATGAAATTCAATTCAAATTTAGCTGAGCATCTTGCCTGTTTATTTGCTAAATCTGGTAACTCTCTAGGGAGAGAAGCAAGTTCACATTTGAGTGTCTGGACCTCCCAGCAACATACTAGTTGGTTCCTACAACCTGTGCGTGGGCATCAGTGCATGGAAATGGCGACAGGGAGAGGGAATAAAACAGAAATAGAGGAGGGTAAGTAATTGAAGCCTCAGTATTTTTGCTGTCATTGCAAGAAGAAGGAAATGCTCTGACATACGGTGTAGACGAAGAGTTGAAAACTCAATGCCAGCTGGGTGCGGTGGCTCACGCCTGTAATCCCAACACTTTGGGAGACTGAGGTGGGTGGATCACCTGAGGTCAGGAGTTTGAGACCAGCCTGGCCAACATGGTGAAACCCCGTCTCTACTAAAAATACAAAAATTATCCGGGCGTGGTCGCAGGCGCCTGTAATCCCATCTACTCAGGAGACTGAGGCAGGAGAATCGCTTGAATCCAGGAGGCGGGGGTTGCAGTGAGCCGAGATTGTGCCACTGCAGTCCAACCTGAGTGACAGAGCGAGAGTGTCTCAAAAAAGAAAAAAAGAAAGAACAATGCCACAAAGAGCTGGACAAGGAGTAAAAGTAAGTTAAGTGGAATGGATATAACCACAGGGAACAGTGGGGACATGCGACACTGGGGGATGCATGCCCTGCCTAAGAGGTCTGCTGGTACCTCGCTCCAGCTCACTCTGCCATGTGATCTTCAGGGCTCGGTATGGAAGAGCTGATTCTCCTCAGGTTGACAGTCCTGGTAACCTCAACTGTGGATAGTGAGGCTGATTTCAGAAAGAGTTTTGGAGAGCCCACAGAGTTCGTGAGTAAAGCTGAATATAGTCCCAGCCTCAGCAAATGAAGGCTCCTTCAGCACTAAACCAACTACAAGCTTCACCTGGAAGCAGCACTGCCAGGTGAACACAGGACACCCAGTTAAATGTGAACTTCAGATAAACAATGAATACCCTTTCTGTATAAATACATCCCAAATATCGCATGGAACATACTTACACCCAACAAATATATATTTGTTGGCCAGGCATGGTGGCTCACACCCATAATCCCAGCACTTTGGGAGGCCAATGTAGGAGAATTGCTTAAGCCAGGGGTTTGAGACCAGCCTGGGCAACATAGTGAGACCCCGTCTCTACAGAAATAAAATAAAATAATTAGTCAGGCATGGTGGTGCACACCTGTAGTTCTAGCTACTTGGGAGACTGAGGTGGGAGGATAACTTGAGCCCAAGAGATGGAGTCTGCAGTGCACTGTGATCCCACCATTGAGCTCTAGCCTGGACAACAGAGTGAGACTCTGTCTCAAAAAAAAAAAAAAAGTATTCATTGTTTACATGAAATTCTATTCCAATTTAACTAAACGTCTTGCCCTTTTATTTGCTAAATCTGGTAGCTTTCTAGAGAGAGAAGCAAATTCACATTCGAGTGTCTGGACCTCCCGGTAACATACTAGATGATTCCTATGTACTCTCTTTGATGCCAGAAGATGGATGTTCTAGAACCATCTTGGCCCCTCACCAGTTGTATGTTCCCTGTCCCTCCGAGCCTCGGTTTCCTCATCTCTTAGGTGGACATGGGAATTCCTATCTCACAGGATTGTCACAAGGCTGAAATGGAGTAAATGTAATGGCATATCGTACGGTGTCTGAGACGAAGCAGACACGCAACACGTTTGCTGCTGAGTGAAATTCCTTACCCTCAGAATGACGCTTTGTTCTCTCACTGCACCTGTCAGGACCCGTCCAGGCTGGGACCAGGGGAGCGTGTCACTCCCACAGTGGCAGGCAACATCATGTGGTCTTCAGGGCCTTAATGGGGAGCAAGCGAGGAACACAGGGGCTGTGCTCCTGGTGAACCGTCCAGGTAACAGTTCAGAGGAGAATGAGGGCCCTGGCTTTCTGTTCTTTGGGGTTGGAAGCCACGAGTATAGAAGCCTCCTTTTCCATTTGGGCTTTGCCGCCATTCTTCAGCAGCATGGCAACTGCTGCCAGCAGCACAAGGACGGTTTCTAATGCACCCAGAGAGTTCTTTGAGGGGCTCGGAGAGACCCAGGACCAGCTTCAGCCACCTTCCCCCCTCCGGCCTGAAGCCTCTCGAAAGCCAGGCCTGAACACTGAACAGCTGGGAAGCCTTCAAGCATTCCAAAGAAGAAATGGAACCTGGGGCATGAAGAGCTTCATTTTATCTGCTTCCTTCCCTGGATGCCTGAAGGGTGACACAGGAGGTGCCTGCCAGCGCCGCACGCTGATCCGCCTGCAGACGGCCCTGTCCACGCACACACAGACACGTCCCAAATATTGCAGGAAGATCTCTTGAGGGAGCTCATTTAACTCTGCTTCCCTTGGAAATAAAAGTGACTGCATTCTTTCACTGGGGCTGCCATAACAAAGTGCCGCAGCCTGGGTGGCTTCAACAACAGAAATGCCTTGTCGCCCAGTTCTGGAGGCGGGAATTTGAGATCAAGGTGCCAGCAGGTCGGTTCCTTCCGAGGCTGTGAAGGACGGATCTGTTCCAGGCCCCTCCTCGGCGTGCAGGTCTACACGTTCACATGAAGTTCACATGAAGTTCTCCCTTCACAGCTGTCTGTGGCCAAATGTCCCCTTCCTATAAGGACACCCATCACGTTGGATTAGGACCTACCCTCTCGACCTCATTGTAACTTTGTTACCTCTTTAAAGACCCCATCTCCAGGCCAGGCGTGGTGGCTCACGTCTGTAATGCCAGCACTTTAAGAGGTCGAGGAGGGCAGATCACTTGAGGTCAGGAGTTCGAGACTAGCCTGGCCAACATGGCAAAACCCCATCTCTACTAAAAATACAAAAATTAGCCAGGCATGGTGGCGTGGGCCTGTAATCCCAGCTACTCAGGAGGCTGAGGTGGGAGAATCACTTGAACCCAGGAGACAGAGGTTGCAGTGAGCTGAGATCACACCACTGCACTCCAGCCTGGGAGACAGAGCGAGACTCTGTCTCAAAAATATACATATATAAATAAAATAAAATAAAAATAAAGATCCCATCTCCAAACAGGGTCACATTTTTAGGTACGGGGATTAAGACTTCAACATATGAATTGGGAGTGGAAGGGGACAGAATTCAACCCACATCAGTTATCTTGTTGGAAAGAATAAAGTCCATTAATCCAAAAGTCTGCTGTGGTAGATATCACAAATATTCCTCTTCTACATGGATGAATCTCAAAATAATTATGCTGAGTGAAAGAAGCCAGGCCAAAAGAGAACATGCTGTGTGATTCCATTTATATCAAATTCTAGAAAATGCAAACTAATCTATACAGCAGCAGAAAGCAGATCAATGTTTGTCTGGGGATTGATGTCACAGGTGTGGAGATGGCAAAGGGTCCCAAGGAAACTTCCAGCAGTGATGGAATGTTCATGATTGTGATTGTGGTTGTGGTGGTTTCACGGACATACGCGTGTGTCAAGCTTATCAAACTGTAGACTTTAAATATGCATATTTTATTATGCATCAATTAAAATTTCATAAAGAGTTGGGGGTTTTTTAAGAATAAATATGGCCAGATGTGGTGACTCAGGCCTATAATTCCAACCCTTTGGGAGTCCAAGGCAGGAGGCTTGCTTTAGGCCAGAAATTCGAGACCTAGTTGGTCCAAGTGTTGTAGGTTATTGTTAAGCTGATTTAACATTGTCTCCTAAAATAACCACACCTGACTGACTATTAAAAAAAAAGTTTGAGACCAGGCTGGGCAACACAGCAAGACCCCATCTCTATTAAAAAAATTGTATAAAAATTAGTCAAGCATGGTGGTGTGCACCTGTAGACACAAAAGGCTGAGATGGGAGGATCACTTGAGCCCAGGAGTTCGAGGCTGCAGTCAGTTATGATCAAGCCACTGCACTCCAGCCCCTGGGCAGCAAAGTGAGACCGTGTCTCAAAAAATAAATAAATAAACGAACAAATATTCCACTTCTTCCCTTCTGTTCTTTTGTTGGGCATGTGGTAGGCATGTACTTACTTCCCTGTTCCCTTCAAAGTAAGGTGTGGCCATGAGACAATTCTTGGCCAATGAGATGCTGGCAGAAGTGATAGGTGTCACTCACAGGTGGATGTGTTAAGAGCCAGGGTGTGATTCAGCACCTTCCCTTTAGTCCCACCCCTGCAATCATGGAAGGATGAGTCAAGATGGAGCCTCCAACCACCTGGGTCCCTGCCATGACCAGCGCCCCCTGCTGACCTGTGCTAGATGCGCATCACCAGTAAAAAACCCTTTGCTTTTTTAAGCCACTGAGATTTGGGGCTTGCTTATTACTGCAGCATAACCTAAGCTCTGCTGACAGTCACCTACAAGTATGAGAGTCTGTCATTCAGCTGTGGCCCCACTGGAATCAGGCAGGAGACGGAAGCCACACAACTAGAGGGTGAACCTAACTAACCACCCAGACTCCTCCCCTCCCCAAAGCCTCGCTATACTCTGGTCCTTTTTGCAACACAGTAATATGCATAAAGGGGTACACACTTGCTTTTCTATGTAAAAATGGCCCCCAAAAGAAAGCTAGCTGCTGGTGGTGACAGTGGAAGTGAGAAGGAAGGCAAGCAGTCCAGCAAGGTCTGAAGGTCAGAAGCGGGTTGTGTAGCCTGAGGTGGAGGATGCAGTGAGCCAAGATCGCGCCACTACACTCCAGCCTGGTGACAGAGTGAGACGCCGTCTAAAAAAAAAAAAAAAAGAAGTGGGTTGTGTAAATGACATTGGCCCTGTATTCGCACATCATGGCATGGAAACCGTGTCTCACAGCTGCCAGTTTTGTCTTGCTACATTGTTGGAGGGGGTCATATGCTACAGAGGTGGTCTTGAATCTGAGGAGTCACCAAAGCATCGGAATTTCTGTGATGCCTATTTAGCACAATGCATTTCAAACACAGGTGATCTTTCTGCAGAAAGAGGCAGACTGTAATGAAGAGAAGACACAAGGCTTGCTTCGTGCCACCTGGGGAGAGCGTGGAGCCACGGTGCTTGGTTTCAGCACCTCCGCCAGCTTTCTCTGGGCCCCCTGGCAGACCCTGAGCCTTCCTGGCCCCTGAGGTCTATCCATCAAGCTGGCTTACGTGGCCTCTGAGGTCCTCTTCAGCTTGAGGTCCTGTGATCATTCAGGTCTGGGCATCTCATCTCCCGCCCATACCTTGGTGCTTCCTAGATACAGGACATTCTATGACACACTTTATGTAATTCTGAGTTATTCCTCACAGCAAGCCTAGGAGGGATATGCTATTATAATCCTGGTTTTACTCCTCATAAGGAAACTGAGGCTTGACAAAGTCAAGTAATTTGCCCAAAGCCACATACCCTTACAAGACAGAGCCAGAAATGCAGTCCTGATTTTCAGAGCATGTGCTGCTTCTTCTCAAGCACATGCTCAGATCACTCCACATTCTTTCTCATGGATTTTTTTTTTCATTTTATCTTTGCCTTTTGTTAATAGTACGAAAAAAATTAAGGTTTATTGTGGGTTGTCTGGATGATACCCTCATAACCAGGAATTGCCCTTCCATGTTGGAACCAGCACCTCCATTTGTGCTCACAATCTGGCTCTAAGAAGTCTCCTGATGAAACTGCATTTAACCTTTTTTTTTTTTTTTTTTTGGGATGGAGTCTCGCTCTGTCTCCCAGGCTGGAATGCACTGGCGCAATCTCAGCTCACTACAACCTCCGCCTCCCGGGTTCAAGCGATTCTCCTACCTCAGCCTCCTGAGTAGCTGGGATTACAAGCACCCGCCACCATGCCCGGCTAATTTTTGTATTTTTAGTAGAGACAGGATTTCACCATGTTGGCCAGGCTGATTTTTAAAATACTTTATAAAAAAAAGAGAGAGAGAAGGAAGGAAGGAAGGGGAGAGAGGAAAGAAAGAAAGAGAAAGAAAGAAAAAGAAAGAAAGAAAGAAAGAAAGAAAGAAAGAAAGAAAGAAAGAAAGAAAGAAAGAAAGAAAGAAAGAAGAAAGAAAAAGAAAAAGAGGAAAGAGAGAAAGAGGAAGGAAGGAGAAGGAAAGGAGGGAGGAAGGAAGGAAGAAAGGAAGGAGGAAAGGAAGGAAGGAAGGAGAAAGAGAGAGAGAAAAAAAGGAAGGAAGGAAGGCAGTGGAGACAGTTATCCCCATCCCCCACCCCCCAGAAATAAAAACATTTAAGAGCTCCAAGTTTTTAAGAATTATTTTAATACACTTTTCCTGTGAAACTCAATTCAAGGCAACTTCAAGGTAAAAATGCTTATATTTGGCATCTGTCCTTGTATTTTTAGGCACCTTGATGCATTCACACTCACTATGCTCACACCCAGAAGACCCCCAAGAAATCCGCCTCCTTGTGCAGATAAAGGAAATGCAAACTGGTCATTCTGGAAACCAGGGTCAATTCTAGATTTCTAGAAGCCTGGCTGTGGGCCTCAGGGCCCTTCATGAAAGCAAGGGCCTCAGATTGACCCTTTCCAAGCATCCCCTACCAGGAGGGGAAGGGCACAGATTCTCAAGGGACCGTGGTGCATGCAGGTAAACTGAGGCCTCTAGGCTGGCACATGGGACCACTGCCCTAAAAGACAAGCCATCCCTGCTCTCTGTCTGGATGGCCTGGTCAATGCAATGTAGATCATGGATGTGATTTCTCTCACTGATATTTGGGGGTGGGGTGTCAAGAACCAATTTAAAATGTATCCAAGTATCCGATGGAAATAAGAGGGAGCTACAGAAAATGACTCAAGCTGAGGACATATAGGAAGGAATTGATTCAGGTGTAAGGAAGGATTTCTGGGGAACTTTCTTCCTCGTGTTCGTCCCTCCCTCTTTACATAAGGTCGAGTCATGAGCACCTTGTGTTAGAAGCTGGGGTACAAAATGATCAAAACAGAGGGCCTGCCCACTGAGAGTACACACTTCCCTGGGCCACATCCACCCTCCGAAGTAATCCCACCATGACAGAGCAGCTGTCATCATGGAAGGACTGCCCAAGTGCAGAGGGGCCCAAGAAAGTGGTCCCGTCCTCAAAGCAACTTGAGATGAGGATCCTGCATCATCCAACAGCTACAGCTTAGGCAGATGAATAGCGGCTTCCCTGGGCCCGGGCAGTCCTCCAATTCATAAAAGCAAACAGGCCTGGGGCAGTGGCTCATGCCTATAATCCTAGCACTTTGGGAGACCTAGGTGGGCGGATCACAAGGTCAGGAGTTTGAGACCAGCCTGGCCAACATGGTGAAACCCCGTCTCTACTAAAAAAAATACAAAAATTAGCCGGGCATGGTAGCATGCACCTGTAATCCCAGCTACTCAGGAGGCTGAGGCAGGAGAATTGCTTGAATCCCGGAGGCAGAGGTTGCTGTGAGCTGAGATCGCGCCACTGCACTCCAGCCTGGGAGACAGAGCAAGACTCTGTCTCAAATAAAAAGGAAGGAAGGAAGGAAGGAAGGAAAGTAGGAAAGAAGGAAAGAAGGAAGGAAACAGAATAGTAGGTTGTCAGCTGGACTGGTTCTAGAGGTTGGAGATGCCAAGGTCCTCCCATGACAAATCAGGAAACTGAGGACACACTTTCACGGCCAGTTCTCCAGCAACGCCCACTAGCATCCCAGGCTCTCTGTCTACCTAAACAAAGTCAATTCCCCCTGCCTAGCAATTTAATTTATGAGGGGTTTTTTTAATGATAATGAGTTGGAACTGAACACACACTAAAATGCAACGCAAATCACTGCAATGAGAGCTGAAAAATGCTAATCTCTCTCCAACATCTTCAGTGCCATTCTCCTGAAACTACCTGCTCCAGCAAGGTTCCCGTGGGTTAATTATTGCTGCAGAGGAAATTACACTGATTTGCATCTGCTTTCATCAGCTGGAACCAGTGCATGTCAGTCCTGCAGGAACAGGCCTGGGTTAACCTGTTGGCTGCTTCAGGCGAGAGGGACACTGCGTTGCAGGCTGCCTCTCCACCCCACCAGTGCTGTTTCCCAGCCTCAGGGCACCTGCAGAGATCCAGATCTGGTTACCTGTTCACCTGTACTTTGTGCATCTGATACTCCCAGAGCCTGCCCACCTGCTCTTTGCAATGCGGCAGCAGCAAATCCCGGGCCCCAAGCTCAAGGCCTGGGATTTAATTTGCCCTATTTGAAAGGTCCCATTCCTACCTGGTGAGCTCAACAATAACTATCAAAGCCACCTTTCTCCTCGTCCAAGAACCAGCCTTTCTACAGTGACTGGCTCCAGATGCAATTTCAAAATCTGGCTGGCTCCTGCAGAAGCCAGGACAGCCTCCCAGATGGGAGTAGGCCACCTCTGAAGGCTCGGCGAGTTACAAAACAGAATCCCCGTGCACTAAGAGAAAGAAGAGAGAGATTGCTATAGAGGACTGGCCTCTGGGGCTCTGAAGACCTGAGGCCTCTGTTCTCAGATTGCATGGGACCTGAAAGCTCCTGGCTGTTGGTCCCCTGTGTGTGTAACAGGGTACCTTCTTGTTCTCAGAAAAGGAAAAGTCTGTAATCCATGTATTGATATGCAAATGTATGTTTACCCAGGTGAGGTGTATTGTGAGAGACACCCCTGGGATAAGTTTCCACTCTGCACATAACCTTTATTACAGTATTCTTGTTTCACTGGCTACTCAAAGGGTTTAAAAAGAAAGTTTCACTTGCATACTACATCTGGCCTGCAGAAATCTTTCACTGAGCCATGTTTTAACCAAAAGCACCAATATTATTATGTTTGCATTAGCATGTGTGGGCTGTCGTTAGGTGCTTTTGATTATAATGACAGCACCAAGAGTCTTAAATCTAGGTAGCACCTGTTCTGAATGATCCTCTGATGATATTGAATATAAGCAAAATAAGTATTTCATATTATTGATGACAGATTGGACGTGATTGTATTTTCTCTATGAAAGATGCTGAGCAACTCTGTATCAATAACTGTGCGGAGGACTCCAGGATTTGGTTCATACAGGAACTCCTTTAATAGTGCTTAGCTTACAAGCTCTCCAAGGTGGGGATGGAGCCTCAGTTAGATTGATACAGTTTGCAGAGTGCCTGTCTTAGTCGATGCTCAATAACATTCGGGGCAGGAGGGAGTGAATAAAGGTATACATGGGTGGACAAAATAACACAGTCTAGGCCGGGCACGGTGGCTCACGCCTATAATCCCAGCACTTTGGGAGGCCGAGGTGGGCGGATCACAAAGTCAGGAGTTCAAGACCAGCCTGGCCAGTATGGTGAAACCCCATCTCTACTGAAAATACAAAAATTAGCCGGGCATGGTGGCGGGTGCCTGTAGTCCCAGTTTCTCAGGAGGCTGAGGCAGGAGAATCGCTTGAACCCGGGAGGCAGAGGTTGCAGTGAGCCAAGATCGTGCCCCTGCACTCCAGCCTGGGTGACAGAGCGAAACTCTGTCTCAAAAAATAAAAAATAACACAGTCTATCCCTTAAGTAAAGCCAGGTCCGGCGGGAAAGGCTGCAGCCACCGGTGAAATCACCCCTAGGTCAGGACACTCAGCAAGAGAAAGTGGCCTGCCTTGGAGCCACCTGAATACGCAAAACGGAGTCAAATATCTGCAGAGGAATTTGGCACAAAACGTGTGGCATATTGTATGACCTGTTTATAGAGATCGCCCTGAAAAAAAAAAAAAAGGTTGAGGACTCAGGAGGGCGTAAGCAATGACTAACCTGGTTAGCTAATTACAGGAGTTACACAAACCGGCTTCAGGGTAAAGTCCATTCAGGGGTTACTCAAGACCAGCCCCACCCCCAACAGGTACTGTGGAGGCCCGCAGCTGAGCTGGGCCCGAGTCCCTTCCTCCACATGCACACCCCTTCCTGGCTGCACACCCAGGTGCCCTGCCATCTCAGGTTGCTGATACATCTGTTGGCTTGTGCCCCGGCTAACAGCCATGACCGAACTTCCCAGTGTGTGATGATGGCAGTTCTCACCTGGAGCGGCACAGAAGGGCGGCCTGCTGGCTCTACAGCTCTCTTGGACCTCGATCCTCCTACAGACCCTCCCCTTCCCTTCCCCAGTAACCCAGACTCCTACCCAGGAGTTGCCAACCAATGTACTGGCTGAAAGTGGAGGCCACTTGGAAGGCTAAACTTTGTGGATGTATCCAATGTCCTTCCTGAGACAACCCCAAAACAATGCAATTTCCTTTCTCAGCCATCGCCCCAATAAAGAAACACCACTGCGGATGCATCTAGCCACGGCCAACTGAAACGGCGTTCTGGACACCTTGGTCTGCCTTTGCAAACAGCATGCGCACACCCAGGGCACACTGCACACACTTGCACATGCCACACTCACCGCTGACAGAGGGTGAGCATGAGAAGGGCCCTGGAGTCTGGGGGCACAGGATGCTCGAGACTGCATTATCCTCTAGGATCTTGTCCTTTGGCAAAATGAAACTCAGAGGGTCAGAGTTTCAGAGCGTCAGGAAATGACAAGGCTGAACCTCAAGCTCTGATGTTTTGGCCACAAAAGGAAATGCAGGCGCAGCCAGATGCCTAGAAAAGGGGGAAAGAGGGCTACCGTGCTTCTTGGATTCCTGCCCGATTTTTCTCTTTGACCATCACTAGCCATGAAGAGGCCCTAATAACCAGGCCCCTTTGTACTTACCTGGAATATTGGAGGGCTCACTTCCACACATTTATTGAGGGTCTACTATGTGCTATGCACTGTGCTAGAAACTGAATTGTGCCAAAACAGTTCTTGCTCTCAGGATGTTTATATCCGGCAAGTGAGAGCAGCAGAAAAACAAATAATGGCAATAGAGTAATGTGGAAAATAAGAGAAGACATACATATGTCAAAAAAGTACAACTGGGCCGGGCGCAGTGGCTCATGCCTGTAATCCCAGCACTTTGGGAGGTCGAGGTGGGGGAATCGGGCCCGCCTCTTAGAGGTCAGGAGATGGAGACCATTTTGGTCAACATAGTGAAACCCCGTCTCTACTAAAAATACAAAAATTAGCCGGGTGTGGTGCTGCGCACCTATAGTCCCAGCTACTCGGGAGGCTGTGGCAGGAGAATCACTTGAGCCCAGGAGGCGGAGGTTGCAGTGAGCCGAGATCACACTACTGCACTCCAGCCTGGGTGACAGAGCAAGACTCCGTCTCAAAAAAAAAAAAAAAAAAAAAAAAAGTGCCACTGCGTATCTCTTAGGGAGGAAGTTGGGGAAGCTTTGCAGCCATAGTGACGTCAGGTGAGGATTTTGCAGGAAGAATGGGAGCTGTCAGGAGGGTGAGAAACGGTGTTATCCCTGGCCAAGGGAACCATGCGGGTGGAACTCAGTGATAGAATATGTCAGCAAAGTGGAGTCAAGAATGACATCCAGGCCAGGTGCGGTGGCTCACACCTGCAGTCCCAGCATTTTGGGAGGCCAAGGCGGGTGGATCACCTGGGGTCAGGAGTTTGAGACCAGCCTGGCCAACGTGGTGAAACCCCCTCTCTATTAAAAACACAAAAAATTGGCTGGGCACAGTGGCTCATGCCTGTAATCCCAGCACTTTCAGAGGCCAAGGCGGGAGGACCACCTGAGACTGGGAGTTCGAGACCAGCCTGACCAACATGGAGAAATCCCATCTTTACTAAAAATACAAAATTAGCCAGGCATGGTGGCGCATGCCTGCAACCCCAGCTACTCAGGAGGCTGAGGCAGGAGAATCGCTTGAGCCCGGGAGGCAGAGGTTGTGGTGAGCCGAGATCGTGCCATTGCACTCCAGCCTGGGCAACAAAAGCAAAACTCTGTCTCGAAAACAAAAACAAACAAACAAAAAAACAAAAAATTAGCCAGGCATTGTGGTGGGTGCCTGTAATCCCAGCTACTCAGGAGGCTGAGGCAGGAGAATTGCTTGAACCAGGGAGGCACAGGTTGCGGTGAGCTGAGATCGCACTATTGTACTCCAGCCTGGGTGACAAGAGCGAAACTCTGTCTCAAAAAAAAATTAAAAATTTAAAAAAAGAATGAAATCGAGGTGTTCTGTCTTGGACAAGTGGGCGAATCATAGCACCCTTATCCCACATGAGAAATACTGAAGGACAGGCAGACATATAGAATAAGAGGGTGAGTTTATTCCCCGCCATCTTGAATTCGAGTTATCTGTAGGATAGTCAGGCGTAGGCATCAATGTGCACCTGGACAAGTGAGTGTGGAAAAGAGTGTAGAGGACAGAAGCCAGGTAAGCAACCTCAGCAAGAGAATGGTAGACTATGGAGTAGATGGGGTAAGGAAATGAAGATGGAGCATGTAGGCTACTCCTAAGCTGGTGCAGTTAAATAAGGAGGAGAGCAAGAGTCCTGCAGGCTCATGGAATACAGCCATTGGGTTTCTAGCACGAGGAAGGGATGGGTGATCCTCCATTGATGTGAGGCCAAGGGTGCGCATGGACAGGCCAGCCTCAAATAGGAAGAGGGGCTGTTCTCAGCTCCTGGAGAGAAGAAGAGAAAGACAAGTAAGAGAGGAGGTAATGAGGGAAGTAGGGACTAAGGGGGACAAGAAGTTGAGAACTGTGTTTTGTTCTCCCTTATGAAAATAAGCTTAATGAAAATTGCCTAGGTCATTAGGTTGTTTTTTAAATGACCAGGTAAAGTCGTCTTTTTTTTTTTTTTTTTCCTGGTCTGGCATGGTAGCTCACACCTGTAATCCAAGCACTTTGAGAGGTCGATGCGGGTGGATCACTTGAGGTCAGGAGTTTGAGGCCAGACTGGCTAACATGGTGAAACCCGGTTATCTACTAAAAATACAAAAAAATTAGCAGGGGGTGGTAGTGCATGCCTGTAATCCCGGCTACTTAGGAAGCTGAGGCAGAAGAATCACTTGAACTTGGGAGGCAGAGGTTGCAGTGAGCCCAGATCACACCACCGCACTCCAGCCTGGGTGACAGAGCTAGACTCCATCTCAAAAAAAAGAAAAAGAAAAAGTCTTTTTTTTATTATTATTATTTTTCTTTGAGACAGGGTCTGTGGCCCAGGCTGGAATGCAGTGGTGCGATCATAGCTCACTGCAGCCTCAAATTCCCAGGCTCAAGTAATTCTCCTACCTCAGCCTCCCAAGTAGCTGGGACTACAGGTGCGTACCACCACGCCCAGCTAAGGTAAAAGCATCTTTAAAGAAATAAACTAATTCTAAGTGTACTCTAATCATACCTCTCCATACGATACATACATTTATTGATTATACAGCAAATGCCTTGGGGAGAAAAGATTCCCTGGATCTGGCAACACTGAATTATTTCACTGAGATTTCTCAAAACCATGAAAACAATAAGTTTCAGCTGATAAATACACGAAATGTCAAACACTATGAAGACTTCAACTATCCCTACTTAGAATAATCAAAATCAACCAGGTGCGGTGGCTCATGCCTATAATCCTAGCACTTTAGGAGGCTGAGACGAGAGGATCATGAGGTCAAGAGATAGAGAATATCCTGGCCAACATAGTGAAACCCCGTTTTTTGTCTTTTTTTTTTTTTTTTTAGACGGAGTCTCTCTCTGTTGCCAGGCTGGAGTGCAGTGGCTCAATCCCGGCTCACTGCAACCTCTGACTCCCCGGTTCAAGTGATTCTCCTGCCTCAGCCTCCTGAGTAGCTAGGATTACAGGAATACGCCACCACACAGCTAATTTTTGTATTTTTAGTAGAGCCGGGGTTTCACCATGTTGGCCAGGATGGTCTCAATCTCCTGACCTCGTGATCCACCCACCTCGGCCTCCCAAAGTGCTGGGATTACAGGCTTGAGCCATAGCGCCCGGCCTATCCCATTTCTACTACTAATATATACAAAAATACAAAAATTAGCCAGGCATGGTGGCACGCGCATGTAGTCCCAGCTAGCTACTTGGGAGACTGAGGCAGGAGAATCACTTGAACATGGGGGACGGAGGTTGCAGTGAGCCAAGATCACACCACTGCACTCCAGCCTGGGCGGATGAGCAATACTCCATCACAAAAAAAAAAAAAAAGAAGAATCAAAATCTGTGAAAACATAACATAGATAGCTGCTCATCTGATTAAAAGGCTCCCTGCTTTCATGTCCTATTCTTACAAACTCAAGAACTTGACACAAACTTCAACCTCCAAATAGAGAAGCAGCTCCACTGTACAGAGCCAAGCAAAAATGCCTTTGGTGGCTGGGCACAGAGGCTCACACCTGTAATCCCAGCACTTTGGGAAGCCAAAGGGGGAGGATCACTTGAGGCCAGGAGTTCAAGACCAGCCTGGGCAACATAGTGAGACTATCTCTACAAAAAAATGAAAAAGTGAAAAAAAATTGCCTTTGGAGACAGAAGTTTGAGGGCATTTTGAAGACTTTTATGTGCCGAGAAATTTCAAGCTTGAAAGATCAAAAGGCAAGAAGAAATAAATATATCCAGTATTTTGAAGGATCAAGGGATCAAACTGCTCATTTGACCAACTGGAGACTTACAAGAGCATTGGAATGTGGGTCGGATCCAATGTGGATAGAACTCAGCTATGGGCTTTTAAACCCATTACCCACCCACTGGGAACAGGATTCTGAAGGCAAATGGCAGGTGTGTGAATAGGTGTAGGGCCCACACAATAGGCCCTGTCAGGCAAACACCCACTGGCATGCTACACCAAATGGAGAAAACAGACATGAGTTCCCTGTCTCATGGATCCCCTGGGTTCACACTGCAGGTCACATTGCAAAGGAATGAGAGCATCCACCACCACAAAGGGAATACCAGAGCTTGGGCCAGAGGGCAGCACAGTAGCCCTCCCACTGCTTATGAAGAGGAGGTTAAACTTCCCCACCAGAAGCCCCGGGGCAAGAGAGAGGACTAGACGGGAGGAGGGGAAAAGCGTGTCACCTGGCACCGATGACAGACTCGTCAGCAAGAGCCAAACCAAGCCCCTCAGTGAGTCACACAAACTGTGGAGTTTGTACTGAACATCTACAAGGAGCGTGGAGGCTGCGCTTCTCCAGAGTCCTGCTTGCTGTGCCGGGAGCATTCCCGTGGTCCTGTCAGGGTGCCTGGGTGGGGCTTCACTCTGGGCTCCAGAAGCTACTGCTCAAATGCTGCATTCTCTCAGCAGGACAACCAAAAGCTGGGGAGAGGAAAGGGAGAAGACTCAAGGGAACGTGACCCTGACTTCCCAGAAGGATGAAGCCATGGATGCCACCGCACCTGGCTGGGAGCCAAAAGGCATGAAATGGTGTGGGAACAAATTACAGAAACTCTTGGGCAGGAGCTGAGGGCTTGAGTGTCCAAATGAGATACAGCCTCCTCCTCCTGATCCCATTCTTTTCCTCTTCAAAAGGTTCTTTTTGCATTTTAAATTCAAAGGAAGGGTTTGGACAAAAGGGAGGCTGTTCCATCCAGAAAGCACGTACTTGTCAGAACAAGCCGTCTGCCAGGGCGTCTGGCGGGGAAGGGCTGGGGGCCACAGGCTGACTTACCCGAAGTCCTCGGGCAGTGGCAGGGGCCCAGAGCACCTCCCCACTGTGAATCAGAAGAAGGGCATTCCTCCACTGTTACCAGCATCTCCATCTCCACCAAAACAAGCCATGCCTTTCTCTTTCCCACGTTCCTGGGTCGAGAAGCAGGTGTGGTCCTTTGCAGCAAGTTGACATCAACGAAAAACACATTCCTTGGCCCTTCGAGTCCTATTGACACATGCAGTTTCTGAGGCTGAGTTACACCTGACCTCTGGGTCAGTCCCTGTTTACTCATCCGCACAACCCACTCATTTATCAGATAATGACCCAGCCCTTGGATGTGACTCCTGCTCGGTCCCAGAAGGAGTCGGCAGGGTGTCAGGGAGACCTCCCTCAAGGGGCTCGCAGGCTGCCCCACACTGGTGATGGCACCCAGGAGGGCCCTTGCATGGTATCTACTTATATAAAACATGCCCCTTCTGACCCCCACCTCCTCTTCATGCACTTCTTTGCATTTATTCATTCATTCAAAGGATAGATATTGGGTTCCCCTGGTGCCAGGCTCCACAAAAACTTTTCAGGGGAACCAGGTCCAGTGGCTTACACCTGTAATCCCAGTGACACTAGAGGCTGAAGCAGAGGGATCCCTTGAGCCCGGGAGTTCAAGACCAACCTGGGCAATATAGTGAGACCCCATGTCTACAAAAAAACAATTGAGACAGGGTCTTACTCTGTTGCCAGGCTGGAATGCAGCGGTACGATCTCAGCTCATCGCAGACTCATTCTCCTGGGCTCAAGTGATCCTCCCATCTCAGCCTCCACAGTGGCTGGCACTGCAGGTTCACACTACCATGCCCAGCTAATTTTTGTATTAAAACAATTTTTTTAAATTAGCCAAGCGTGGCGATGCACACCTGTAGTCTTAGTTACTCAGAAGGCTGAAGCAGGAGGATCACTTAAGTCCAGAAGTTTGAGGCTGCAGTGAGCTGTGATTGTGCCACTGCACTCCAGCCTGAGTGACAGAGCAAGACTCTGACTCTAAAATAAATAAATAAATCAGAAAAGAAAAGTGTGGAGGATGTAATGGTGAACCAAAGCTGGCATGATTTCATCTCCCACATAACTTACCTTTCAGTAAGAGAAGACATCAGAAGCAAGCAAGCAAATAAATAGGCCAGATAGGTTCTGTGAATAGGAAGGGCCTCGGAGAACATCAAGACTGGGGAGGGGCTAACTTAGTCCTCTCTGAGGAAGGGACGCAGGCCTTAGGGATGAAGGGCAGGCACATTTCAGGCTCGGTCCCCTGAGGAGGGGAGCCCAAAAGGAAGCCGTGATGGGGGGTTCAAGCCACCGGTGTGAAATGGAAAGCTCAGACGAGGCACGTCCTCGCTCATCAGACACAGGCACACTCTGGCCCAGAGCAGGATGGCCTCAGGCCTGGCCTCCACCCATGGGGCTTCCTCCTTTGTGGCAGAGAACTTTGAAAAGAAGTCAGCCACGTGGCTTGCTTCTAACTCTCCCAGAAAGGCAGCAAATGTGGCTTGTTATACTAGGGAGAGAGGCCATCTCGGTGAGGACACTCTGGTGGCTCACGATTGGCCTGATTTCCTCAGATGACGCTAGATGGTCAGAGGCCGCTGATCCTCCAGTCCCCGTCCCCCAGAGACCCCAGTCAGTGTCGGTGGCCAGTCAGCTCCTGCCAACACCTCCTGGAAACTGCACCATTGCCCCACTCGTGGGCAAGACCCCACATAGTACTTGAGCTCTTTTTCTCAGGAGGGGCTGATGCATGCACAGCCAGGGCCCTGGGCCTGGCTGCCCAGCTCCTCCTCGCTTCCAGAAACTCCCCTTCTCCCTACTGCATGGGACTGGTGCCAGGCCACATCGTGGTTTGGCTTGAGAGCAGTGTGCCTCCCTTCTGAACGTCGCAGCTCCATGTGCTTCCCGAGGTGACGAATGACCTTGATTCACATTGGTGAAGTAATGGCTTTCCTCTTCAACCTTCTCATCCATTAGTCACGTTGCAACACGGCCCTGCATGGCACAGAATGCATTCCCAGGAGCCAGCTCAGGGAATTGCAAACACCTGCCAGGCTTGGCTTACCAAACTCACAGTCACACAATCAGCCCAGGTGCCCGGAACTGCCTTGGCCCGCTGCCACCAAGGGCCCCGCAGCAGGGACTTGGGAAAGTGTGAGAGCAGAGGCCAAGGACTGGGGCTTAGGTCCACGTCTCCCCTTGCTCCGTGACTTTGGGCAAATGACTTAACCTCTCTCAGCTTCTGCATCTATACATTGCCAATAACGCTATGAGCACTGGGGAAAAGCAAATGAGAAAGTGGCTGTGGAAGCATTTTGTAAGCTGTTATAAAGCACCAGACAAATGACAGTGGTTCAGTCCCATGGAAAAACTGGTCACAATGGGTGACCACTGGGTCATTACCCAAGGAGTTTGTTTGTTTGTTTGTTTCTTGAGACAGGGTCTTGCTCTGTCACCCAGGCTGGAGTGCAGTGGCACAATCACGGTTCACTGAAGCCTCAACCTCCTGGGCTCAGGTGATCCTCCCACCTCAGCCTCCCGAGTAGCTGGGACTACAGGTGCATACCACCACACCTGGCTAATAATTTTATTTTTTGTACTTGATCTTAGCTAAAAGGCTGAGAAGTGATATAATTTTATCTTTTGTAGAGATGAGGTCTTACTGTGCTGCCCAGGCTGGTCTCAAATTGCTGGGCTCAAGGGATCCTCCTGCCTCAACCTTCCAAAGTGCTGGGATCACAGGCATGAGTCACTACACCCAGACACCTAAAGATGGCTCATTTCTATGAGGAATAGAAATGATGTCCTTGAATCCATTTCTGGGACATGGAAAGACATAACACAATGTTTTTAGTACAGGTTGAATATGCTCCTCATTTAAATACCTAGGGGGCTAGGCACAGTGGCTCATGCCTGTAATCCCAGCAATTTGGGAGGCCCAGGCAGGAGGATCACTTGAGGCCAGGAGTTCAAGACCAGCCTGGGCAACATGGCAAAACCCTGTCTCTACTAAAAATACAAAAATTAGCCGGGCATAGTGGCGCATATCTGTAATCCTAGCTACTCAGGTGGTTGAGGCACAAGAATCGCTTGAACCCAGGAGATGGCGGTTGCAGTGAGCCGAGATCGCACCACTGCACTCCAGCCTGGGTGATGGTGCAAGACTCCATCTCAAAAAATAATAAACAGCTTGGGAATCACAGTGTTTTGGAGTTTGCATTTTTTTGGATTTTGGAATATTTGCATAATATACTTATCAGTTGAGCATCCCAAATCCAAAAATCCAAAATCCGTAATGCTCCAATGAACATTTCCTCTGAGCATCAGGTTGATGCTCAAAAAGTTTCAATTTTTGGAGGATTTCGGATTTTTGGTTTGGAATCCTCAACCTATATATCAGTAAGTAAACTTCCTGTGTAAAATCTGAGAAACAAACCCCATGCCACATTGCAAAGCATTGTAATAAGATGCCAAGAAATGTCCATAGGTATATGTGTAGTACATCCTCTGCCCCAAAATCATTGCTTGGAGACTTGGGATTGGAACCTACATTGCATTAATGGCTATTATTTGAGCCTGCAATGAGATACAGTAGGTGGGTTCAACAGTGGGCTCAGATGCCTGTAATCCCAGCTACTCGGGAGGCTAAGGCAGGAGAATCGCTTGAATCCGAGAGGCAGAGGTTGCAGTGAGCTGAGATCATGCTACTGCACTCCAGCCTGGGTGACAGAGCGAGACTCTGTCTTAAAAAAAAAAAAAAAAAAAACAGTGGGCTCAGGCCACTGTCACTGATGTAGGTCATCTTATAGCTTCCAATGTATATACTAAAGGAAGAATTAGCAAGTTTTTCAAAGCTGCATGTCAAGTTAGTGGCCAAAAAGAATCCCTGCCCTCCTGCCTAGTGGAACTCCCTTTGATGGACAGCTCTTGCTGCGCACACGGGCCCATCCGTTTTGTTTTTTGTTTTTTTTTTTTTTTTGAGACAGATTCTCACTCTGTCGCCCAGGCTAGAGTGCAATAGTGCAATCACAGCTCCCTGCAACCTCCGTCTCCAGGGTTCAAGTGATTCTCCTGCCTCAGCCTCCTGAGTAGCTGGGATTACAGGCGCGTGCCACCACACCTGGCTAATTTTTGGATTTTTTAGCAGAGATGGGGTTTCACCATGTTGGTCAGGCTGGTCTCAAACTCCTGACCTCATGATCCACCTGCCTCGGCCTCCCAAAGTGCTGGGATTACAGGCATGAGCCACCGTGCCCAACCAGGCCCATCCTTTACAAAATGCCTCTTTTTAGAATAAATTGCTAAACTTTTTTTTTTTTTTTTTTTGAAACCAAGTTTTGCTCTGTAGCCCAGGCTGGAGTGCAATGGCACTATCTCGGCTCACTGCAACCTCCACCTCCCGGGTTCAAGTGATTCTCCTGCCTCAGCCTCCCGAACAGCTGGGATTACAGGCACCTGCCACCATGCCTGGCTAATTTTTGTATTTTTCGTGGAGATGGGGTTTCACCATGTTGGTCAGGCTGGTCTCGAACTCCTGACCTCATGATCTGCCCACTTTGGCCTCCCAAAGTGTTGAGACTACAGGCGTGAGCCATCGCGCCTGACCAATTGCTAAGCTTTTACCATTCCATTTTATCAAACAAAAGAGAGGCAGGACTTGGGTCCTTCTTCATCCACAGGTAATAAGATCAGGCTAATAATGGCCAGGTGCGATGGCGCATGCCTGGGCGACAAGAGTGGGACTCTGTCTCAATAAAAAAATAAAAAAATAAAAAAAAAGATCAGGCTAATAATGATGCTCAAGGGCAAATCACCAAGGATCTGGATGTGAATGGCAGGCGGCTGGATAGGAAGGGACAGCAGGCCAGTTGGCAAGAGGGTGTTCACTGCACTCCATGCACCCACCCCGGCTGGTCTCCTTTCCTCGATGGCAAAGCACCATTAGCAGACCTCCTCCAGCTCTGGAAGCAGGAGTCTTGTCCTTGAAAATCATGGAGTTTAGGCTGGGCACGGTGGCTCACACCTGTATCCTAGCACTTTGGGAGGCCGAGGTGGGTGGATTACCTGAGGTCAGGAGTTTGAAACAGCCTGGCCAACATGGTGAAACCCAGTCTCTACTAGAAATACAAAAGTTAGCTGGGCGTGGTGGCTCGTGCCTGTAGTCCCAACTACTTGGGAGGCTGAGACACAAGAACCCCTGGAACCCAGGAAGCGGAGGCTGCAGTGAGCAGAGATTGTGCCACTGCACTCCAGCCTGGGTAACAGAGCGAGACTCCGTCTCAAAAAAAAGCAAAAAAAGAAAATCATGGAGTTTGAGTCCTGTGAGGCTTGGGTGAATTCAAAACCAAGTGCAGGCCTGGCGTGGTGGCTCACGCCTGTAACCCCAGCACTTTGGGAGGCTGAGGTGGGTGGATCACTTGAGGTCAGGAGTTCAAGACCAGCCTGGCCAACATGGTGAAACCCCGTCTCTACTAAAAATACAAAAAACTAGCCAGGTATGGTGGTGCATGCCTGTAATACCAGCTACTCAGGAGCCTGAGGCAGGAGAACTGCTTGAACCCGGGAGGTGGAGATTGCAGTGAGTCAAGATCCTGCCACTACATTACAGCCTGGGTGACAGACGGAGACTCTGTCTAAAACAAAACCAAAACTGCAGTTCATTCTTCTCCCTTTCTTCTCCATGATCTGAGAGGGAGAGTTTATGAAATGCAGATGCCCAGGCTGCACTCACAGCCACTTAGAAGCAGGCCTTTCAAACTGGCCATCCCTAAGACCACCCTCTTCAACCCTCCTACACATGGTCTTCCCCAGCCTTCTCCATCGCAATCAAGAGCTCCATCTTCCACCTCCAGCAAACACCCAGAGACTGTCCTTAACTCATCCCTCTGTCATGCTCCACATCCAATCCATAAGAAAAGAATGTCAGCACCATCTTCCCAAGAAATCCTGAATTATGTATCACCTCCCCTAGCATCCAGAATCACACACAGCCCCACAACCCACATGGTGCTCCCTACAGGACCACACCCCTGCTCACCACCCTCACATCCTCTCTTGCCACCATCCAAGAGCAGCATCCTCCCCCAAGCTTTGGACAGGCCACCCTCATTCCCCTCTCAGGGCTTTTCTGCAGTTGTTTCCTCCCCCTGGAATGCTGGTCCCCTGGTCTGGCTCCTTCTGCCCTTTGCGGAATTGCTCGTGCAGACACTTTCTCTGATTCCTTATCTAAAATTTTTGCTCAGCCAGGCACAGTGGTTCATATCTGTAATCCCAGCACTTTGGGAGGCTCAGGTGGGAGGATCCTTTGAGCCCAGGAGTTCCCAGCTTGGGCAACACAGCAAAACCCCATCTCTACAAAAATATTTTTAAAAATTAGCCAGGCATGGTGGTGCATACCTGTAGTCCCAGCTACTCAGGAAGCTGAGTCAGGAGGATCACTTGAGCCCAGGAGTCTGAGGCTGCAGTGAGCTATGATCACACCACCGCACTCCAGCCTAGGAGAGAGAGTGAGACCCTGTCTCAAAAAATAAAATAGCCGGGAGCAGTGGTTCACACCTGTAATCCTAGCACTTTGGGAGACCAAGAGGGGGTGGATCACCTGAGGTCAGGAGTTCAAGACCTGCCTGAGCAACACGGTGAAACCCTGTCTCTACTAAAATACAATAATTAGCCGGGCATGGTGGTGGGCACCTGTAATCCCAGCTACTCAAGAGGCTGAGGCACGAGAATTGCTAAATCCGGGAGGCAGAGGTTGCAGTGAGCCTAGATCACGCCACTGCACTCCAGCCTGGGTGACAGAGCGAGACTCCATCTCAAAAATAAAATAAAATAAAACAAAATAAAAAAGTTGTTCCTCTCTCCTACCCTCCCCTCTAGCCAATCTCTGTCCCATTATGCATTTTTAGTGTCCTTATAGCATGTCACTCTCTGAAATGATTTCTTCTTAATTTTATGTATTGACTGTCTCCTATGTCTCCTATGAACAACATAAAGGCGGGGCCACATCCCCCTCATTTACCACTGGAATGGAACAATTCCTGGGCCAGAACAGGGTGCTTAAAAAGCATCTGTTGACCCCCTCCAAGAGTCCAGTAACTTCAGGCAAGCTGAGCAGGAGAGCACCAACACCTCTCGAGTTGCCAATGGCCAGTTTCAACACCTCAGACAGTGGGGCCCAAGGCCGAGCTCCTGCCATTGCATCTGAGGCCTCCAGTGCTAAGGGAGAAGCCCTGGGCCTCTTCCACTTTTGGCCTCCTTCTCTGCTGGAGCTGCACCAATTTCCACAGGAGTTGGTGATGGGGCACGAGTTGGCCCCGGTGCTCCACACCCAGAGCCCTGGGCAGGAGAGCACCTTCTCCTTTTCTTGGCCTCATCACTAGCACCGGCAAGCTTTTCAATTCCCCCATCTGCAAGACAGGGACAAAGAATTCTTTGTCACTCCACCTACTTCTCACGGGTGTTGTGAAACAACTGTTTGCTCGGAAAACACTTTGAGCAACTTGGGGAAAGGTGCCCGGGGCTCAGATGACGCCTGTTGCATTCGATCCAGGCCAAGGAAGGACTGTGCCAACTAGTCATCCGGTCACCGCTGCACCCCCCGGAGGAGCAGGAGGCACAGCAGCTTCTCCTGTGTCTCCAAGCCTGTGTCACCAAGCCCGTTGGCCGTGCCGTGGTCCCAGAATCTTCCCACAAGGTGTGTGTGTGTTCCTGGGGCTGCCTGAGCCACTGGTTTCAGCAGAATCCGAGTACTCTATGGGCCTGGACAGTGGCCTCCAAACACCCAGCCTACCCTTAGCCAGAAAGAAGGGCCGAGGGTCACCTGGGGATAACATACCTGAGCTCCTGCCCTGCAGGGCGGGGCTGAGATTTTGCTGCCAGCATCCCAGGCAGGGAGCTGGGAACAAAAGCAAGTGGTCTTGGCTCCCCAGCTTGGGGAGGGCAGATCGTAACCTGCAGGCAGGCAGGTGCCTCCTGAGCCGACAGCAGTTGCAGCAGCCACCTCGTTACTATGACAGCCATACTTGGCCACCATCACTCTGTCTCCAAGAGGTGCTGGCCCCAACCTTGACCACACAGGGTCACCCAGGGCTGCCCAAGGTGGAGAATGGAGAAGAACCGAGGCGAAGGCAGGCTGAGGGCCAATGGACACACCTCCCCTTTAGTCAACAGCTCAATCTAAGCTTCGGACTGGAGGTTCGACTCAAAGGTGGGACAGGCCTCTCTCTCTGCAGCATCCACCCCAGGCTGCTGCTTCTAGATAAACCCCTTTCCCTACAGGTGACTTCAGCAAGGCCTTTAGCAGACAGTGAACAGCAGACAGCATGCATGTTTAATTATAACTCTCTTGCATAGGCAGGACTGGCTATATACAGTATGTCTGCCTGTTACTAATTATATTTACTTTCAAACGAAGTGGGGGAGATCTTCTGAAGATGAGTCAGAAAACAAAAAAGCCCTTCGTTGTTATGAAAGCAGGGGAACGTCTCCTGAGAGCGTCTGAGCAGCACTGTCACTGCCTGACAATGGAAAACCTGAGCGCCAAGGCAGCCAACCCGGTAAACACCACACGCTGGCTTTCCTGGCCCGGCGTCCCTTCGAGCCAGTGCCTGAACTGCATACCAAACCACAATCAATAGGAAAGGCGTTCTCCCTCCCGGATAGAGCGGCATTTAGAGCCTGGCTGGCTCTTCCTGCAAAGACAGGGCGACTCGGCGATCTGCTGTCACCTTAATTAGGAGGCAGCGTTCCAGTTGAAACACAGCAAAGGTTTTTTCCCTCATCAAAGGAGAAGCATTCTGACCAGATGGCTGAAATGAAAAGGCTTCATCCTCAGCCTCCACACAGCCAACAGTGTTATTAACGACGACACTGCGAATGCCACAAATCACATGCGAACACCTAGAAACCCAAAATAGTCACCACATGCAGAGCAGTTGTCCGCGCCTTGGCGGCGATTAGGTCATTGTACTAATTTCAGCTGGACGCAGCCTCACACACACATGTGGACTCACACCCGTGTCTGTCTGTGTGTTTGAGGTCTGCAAGGGTGAGGTGCCCGCGGTTGTTTGAGGGGAACTGGTCCCCAGGCCCCACTCAGCCATCAGCTGCCTCTTCTGAGAAGACCGCGTGGGCAGCCCTGCCTCCTCTCCACACAGACGCCAGAGTAAGCCCAGCCGAGGGTGACACATCCGCCCAGGAGAGCCATGCAAACTCACACTGTTCAGAATGGGTTTTCCAATCGTTTTCTAAACAGTCACACTTATTTTGTTTGCTTTCTTCCAGGAAGGCTGCACTGTTTTGGAAAAGTAAGGGGAGGACATTTTTTCAAATGAGTTCACGTCCTGAGTCTTTATTTTAAATATTTTATTTCCCTATAGACGGAGTATTGGGAAGCTGTGGCCAGAGGACAGAGCGGTCTCAGGTGGGCGGCTCCCGGGGTATGAGGATCAGAGCGTGTCCCCCCACGCGCACTCTTCACAAGCCGGGGAACTGGAGTTGGCAACAAGACAGCAACGAAGGAGCCGGGAGAGAGTCCCTTCCCAAACCCCCACCCCACTTCCCACCACCCTCCAAGAAAACGTTTCTAAAACCAGCTTGGAATTTGGAATGAGTTTTCCTGTTTGTCCAGGCAAGGTTGAATTATGAAATCGCATTATTCAAAAGAGAAGAGAAAAAGTAGATATGAGAGACTAGTCACTGGAGATTTTATTAGGAAGGAATCATGAGGGTAGCCAGCATGAGTCAAAGTGCATTATTTTACCCGTTACTCGTGGTCGCCCTATGAAGCAAATGCTGGTGCGCCCATTTCACAGGTAAGGCCCGGAGAGGTGAGGTGGCAATCCCAGGGGCCCCCTACCCACTCCCACAGACTAAGTCAGCTTCCCTGCTGGACACCTTCTTAGCAATCTGCACCATTCCTTCATTGCTGGAGTCATCACTGGAAGCGAAAGTTATTTGCAGGGTGAGTTGGCCTATGTCTGTCACTCCCCACTAAAATGAAAACTCCATGAAGACAGGGGCTTGTCTTGTTCACGGAAGTACCCAGACTGGGCACAGTGCCTTGAGCACAGTAGCTTTGAAGTATGTATTTATTGAAGAGATTAAAATTTAAAAAAAGCCAGGCATGGTGGCTCACACCTGTAATCCCAGCACTTTGGGAGGCCGAGGCAGGTGGATCACTTGAGATCAGGAGTTCGAGACCAGCCTGGCCAACATGGCAAAACTCCATCTCTACTAAAAATATATATGCAGTGGCAAGCACCTGTAATCCCAGCTACTTGGGAGCTGAGGCAGAAGAATCACTTGAACCGGAGAGGCGGAGTTTGCAGTGAGCCGAGACCACGTGACCGCACTCCAGCCTGGGCAACAGACCAAGACTCCATCTAAAACAACAACAACAACAAAAACAACAACAACAAAAACAACAACAACAACAAAACCCTCTTGTTCTAAAGGAAGAAAGAAGGCCCAAAAAGAGAAACATGGCAATGCTGAGCATGCCAGCAGAAACATAACATGACCCATTTCAAAACCAGTGCCACAAACCCTTCCAGATTCACAAAACACTGGGGCCTGAAGGGCCTGGTACCTGGGCAGTGAATAGGCCTTTCCACTTCCTATCGAGGCACTGGACGGTATGTATACAGAGTGTCCCCCCACATGCAGCAGATGGGGTACGAGTGCCCTTCCTACAAATGGAGAATCAAAGACAGAGACAGCAGTGCTTTATCCTGAAAGTAGCTTGAACAGCAAGGGCAGAGCTTGGCATCAGATCTGTCAGCCCTGCCCATAATTCCCTGATCGGATCACAGATGGAAGCAACGCTCTAGTTTTCAGAGCAATGGCCCAAATTCTAGTTTTACCCCACAAAGATTACACCCAGCCTCAAAGTGTGGGGACCTGGTCACTGAGAAAGCCTCCCTTTTCCCACTCTGGCTCCCCCTGTCCCCTCAAAGCCCCCAAGCTTCACTAGAGTGGATAATGAGATGAGGAAGAAGAGCAGATGGAAGAGCAGGCAGAAAAGGAGGGCTGGAAAGAGGAAGGACCCTCCCACCACCTCACCAAACTGAAGGCTGTGCTCCCAGCAGGCCTCCTGGGGTCTTGTCTTCCATGTGGTTTAAGGCACAAGCATTTGTAAAGGCCTGTTGGCTCATTGTGTTCCCGGCCTTGTCTTAGCACTAGAACTCCTCAGGAAAAACACAGAGCCCTGCCCTCAAAAGGCTTCCAGTCTCACAGCAAACCAAACAGTACAGCTTAGAGGTCTCCAAGCACAAAGGCTGCTTGCCATTCCTGGCTTTTCCATTCTCCCGAGTCAGGGTGAGGAAGTTGTGCTGTTCCAGCCTCAAACCAAGCCAGGCCCTCCCTTTGGGCCTCTTAATTTCTGAATTCTGCTGGGTCAAGGTTTATGAGAAAGTGGATGCAGCCATTTCTAGGAGAAATAGAAGTGGGGAATTTGTAACACATCACCCCTAAGGAGACCACACTCAGTTCCTGGGTCACACCGAGTACATGTGGACAGTTTGACTCATCACATCTCCTTTCCTCTGGTAAGTGGCCCTCTGGAGCTGCGGCATAAATGCTGAATCCAGGGCCCATAAGAGTCAGGACTGCCCTGTGGGCACCGTGTGTAACACACACCAGAAAATGCCCGAGACCCACAGCACGCGACTTAGCAGCTGTCACGGAGCACAAGAAAGCGTGCCTTCCACAATGAATTCTCTCCAAAAGCCATCTGACTACAGCAGCTCAGATGACTTTGTTCTTAGTGTTACATTTTAACTGACAAAGTTTAACAACGACTGTGACTTACGGCCTTCTAAAATTGGCAGCAAAACAGGAAAAAACATAAGTGAAGCCACTCAGTACCACGCATGATTTCTGTTGTTTCTGAGCATGTGTGCATGTGTATATGTGTGTGTTATGTGTATGTGTGTATGTGTGTGTATGTGTGTATAAATATGTTATGTGTGTGCTATGTGTGTATGTGTATGTTATGTGTGTGCTTGTGTGTTGTGTGTATGAGTATGTGTGTATGTGTGTTATATGTGTATGTGTGTGCTGTGTGTATGCGTGTATGTAGGTTATGTGTGTGCTATGGTTGCATGTTATATGTTATGTGTGTGCATATGTGTTATGTGTGTATGAGTATGTGTGTTGTGTGTGTTGTGTGTGTGTTGTGTGTGCATATGTGTTGTGTGTGTTGTGTTTGTGTGTTATGTGTGCGTGTATGTGTGTGCGTATGTGCATGTCTGTTATGTGTGGTGTGTATGTATGTTATGTGTGTGCTGTGTATGTTATGTGTGTGTTGTGTGTGCATATGTATTATGTGTATATGAGTATGTGTGTGTTGTGAGTTGTGTAATTGTATATACGTGTTATGTGTGCATGTTATGTGTATGTTATGTGTGTATGTGTCATGTATATGAGTATGTGTGTACATGTGTTGTGTGTGCATGTGTGTTGTGTATGTGCATGTGTGTTGTGTGTGTGCATGTGTGTTGTGTGTGTTGTGTTTGTGTGTGCTATGTGTGCATGTGTGTGTGTTATATGCATGTGTATTATGTGCATGTGTGTTATGTGTGGTGTATGTGTGTGTTTTCTAATGGTAGAAAACATCTTCCAGACACACTGTCCTGGCGTTCCCAAGTACATATTTATGCCAAGTTTATAAAAAGCAGCTGCAGACAGGATTGACTGAAGGCTCGCTCTGCTGTCTGGCTTCCAGAAGGTGCATCGGTTCTCACTCTGTCACCAGGACTTGGATTTACTTTTTAAAACTCTCTAACTTTCTGCATCGTGCACCTGAAGGAGACACACCTGTGGCTCAGAGTGAACCAGAACAACGTCCACCTCTTCCTCTTCTAAGCCTTCATAGTATACTTTTTATTTGCAACGTGCTTCAATGACTTGTGTTGTGATCATTTTTAGTCCATCAAAATCCTCAAACAGATACAAAAAGGAAAGTGTTCCAAGGCTCATTTCACAAATATCTGGGTGTCACAGAGAGGCAGAGTGACTCAAGCACAATCAGCGGTTTTCTGAATCCTTTAGAACATAGGGCAGAGCCCTCCGTGGGTCAGTTGAGGCCAAACTGACTCTTCATCCACTGGCTCTGGTTTCAGTGAGATGCCCTTTTCCATCAGCCTAAGCCTCTCAGTCCTTCCCCACATACTCCCTGTGGTATCTCCCACCCCAACCAGTGAGAAGCTCCAGCCTCTACTTTACCTGCCTTTGGGTTCGTCCCCCACCCCAACACCCCGAGAAATCCCGAGTGGCTGTCATCTCCTGTGCCCAAATCCACACATTCTTCTGCCAGTTTTCTCACTGACCTGGGATGGGGACTCCACTTACTTCCCTCCTCCACCATGGGCTTAATAAAGACAATAATAACTTGCTTTGTAGCTCTCCTGGGGGTGACTAATTGGTTAATCTTGGGAAGGCCCTTTGAAGATGAAAAGCCGGTATTACTCACGGGGTTGAAGGCATGCACCTGCCCCAGTCTGGGCCTGAGTCAGCAGAGAATGGCCTCCCACCTGCAAGCAGGCTGGGAGAGCTGGCTGGGGCCTCTGCTCAAGGTCAAGGTTGGCCAACAGAGGGGTGTGGAGCGCACACCTGGCACCTGTAGGGGGAAACCAAGAGGCCTTGGCGGCCTGCGCTGGGTGAGCCTTTCCAACTCTGGGAACTGTGCCCCATCAGCATTTGCAAGGTGTAATAAGCCTTCCAGTAACTCTGCCAAGAGGGCAGCACATGTCAGGAATAGCAATCGAGACAGTATTTCCTGGTAATTGTTTGGGGAAAATGCTTTTCTCATAGCAAAGCCCTCCCATTTTCTTCCTCTGGAGGAAGGGGAGCCAGGGGAGGTAAGCAGGGCATAGAACTGCAGGGCCTGAGATTTAGGATGCAAGCTGTGGGCAGCAGGGCTCTCTTCTTTTACAGCTCATGGGTATCCTCAGCCTGTCTCCTACTCATCTCTCCAAGGAAAAGGAAGTGGTAGCAAGAACTGGGAACCACCTAAATAAATTAAAAATAGAACTACCACATGATCCAGCAATCTTCCTTTTGGTTATATACCCAAAAGAGAGAAAATCACCACCGAGGAGAGGTAGCTGCACTCCCGTATTCACAACAGGCAAGATAGGGAAGCAACCTAGGTGTCCATTATGGACAAATGAGTAAAGAAAATGTGTGCACTCAACAGGAATGGGGAAAGAAAGAATGAAGAAAGAAAGAAAGGAAGGAAAGGGAAGGGAAGGGAGGCAGGCAGGCAGGAAAAGAAAGAAAGAGAGAGAGAGAAAGAGAAAGAAAGAAAGAGAAAGGAAAGAAAGAAAGAAAAAAGAAAGAAAGGAAAGAAGAAAGAAAGGGAAAGAAAGAAAGAGGGAGGGAAGGAAGGAAGAAAGAAGAAAGAGAAAGAAAGAAAGAAAGAAGACAGAAAGAAAGAAGGAAAGAAAGAAAGAAGAAAGAAAGGAGAAGAAAGAAAGAAAGAGAGAAAGAGAGGAAGAAAGAAAAGAAGGAAGAAAGAAAAAGAAAGAAAGGAAGAAAGAAAGAAAGAGGCCGGGCGTGGTGGCTTATGCCTGTAATCCCAGCACTTTGGGAGGCCGAGGTGGGCGGATCACCTGAGGCTGGGAGTTCGAGAACAGCCTGACCAATATGGAGAAACCCTGTCTCTACTAAAAATACAAAATTAGCCGGATGTGGTGGTGCATGCCTGTAATTCCAGCTACTCAGGAAGGCTGTGGCAGGAGAATCGCTTGAACCCGGGAGGTGGAAGTTGCGGTGAGCCAAGATGGCACCATTGTACTCTAGGCTGGGCAACAAGAATGAAAAAAGAAAGAAAGAAAGAAAGAGAGAGAGAGAAAGAAAGAAAGAAAGAAAGCAGGCAAGGAAAGCAAGGAAGACTGGGTGTGGTGGCTCACACCTGCAATCCCAGCAGTTTGGGAGGTCAAGGCAGGCAGATCGCTTGAGGCCAGGAGTTCAAGACCATCCTGGGCAGCATGGTGAAACCCCATTTCTACTAAAAATACAAAAAATAGCCAGGCGTGGTGGTGCATGCCTGGTGCATGCCTGTAATCCCAGCTACTCGGGAGGCTGAGGTATGAGAATCTCTTGAACCCAGGAGGCAGAGGTTGCAGTGACCCAAGATTGTGCCATTGCACTCCAGCCTGGGCAACAGAGCAAGTCTCTGTCTCAAAAAAAAAAAAAAAAAAAAAAGGAGATCCACAACATGAATGAACATGGAGGGAGGATAGGAACGGTATTATGCTGGGTGAAATAAGCCAGACACAGAAAGACAAATACTGCACAGCCTTGCTTACAGGTGGAATCTTTTTTTAAAAAAGCCAAATACACAGAGATGGAGAATAAGACAGTTGTTACCAGTATTGGGGGTGAGGCAGAGGAAATGGGGAGGTGAATGCAGAAGGACACAAAACAGCAACTATGCAGGATGAACAAGTAGAAAGATCTGATGTACAATATGAAGACACACTTAGTTAAAAGTGTACTGTATTCAGCATCTTTGCTAAATGAGTAGATTATAGTTGACTGTAGCTGCTCTTACTACAGGGGAAAAATACGTACCTATGAGAGATGACAGCTATGTTCATTTGCTCCACTCTAGTAACTGTTTTACTATATGTACATGTACCTCATAACATCACATTGTATACCTTAAGTATACACAATAAATTCAAAAAAAAAAAAAGGGCTGGGCGCAGTAGCTCATGCCTGTAATCCCAGCACTTTGGGAGGCCAAGGTGGGTGGACTGCTTGAGGTCAGGAGTTGGAGACCAGCCTGGCCAACATGGTAAAACCCCATCTCTACTAAAATACAAAAATTAGCTGGGCATGGTGGCGCATGCCTGTAATCCCAGCTACTCGGGCGGCTGAGGCAGGAGAATTGCTTGAACCCAGGAGGTGGAGGTTGCAGTGAGCCAAGATAGCACCACTGCACTCCAGCCTGGGTGACAGAGACAGACTCTGTGTCCAAAAAAAACACTCATGCCTGTAATCCCAGCACTTTGGGAGGCTGAGGCAGGTGGATCACCTGAGGTCAGGAATTAAAGACCAAACCCCTTCTCTACTAAAAATACAACAATTAGCTGGGTGTGATGATGCGTGCCCATAGTCCCAGCTATTCAGGAGGCTGAGGCAGGAGACTCACTTGAACCCAGGAGGCGGAGGTTCCAGTGAGCCGAGATCACGCCACTGCACTCCAGCCTGGGCAACAGAGCGAGACTCCATTTGAAAATAAAAATAAAAAAAGAGAGGGCCAGGCGCAGTGGCTCATGCCCAAAATCCCAGCACTTTGGGAGGCCGAGGCAGGTGGATCACCTGAGGTCAGGAATTTGAGACCAACCTGGCCAACATGGTGAAACCCCTTCTCTAGCAAAAATACAACAATTAGCTGGGTGTGGTGATGCGTGCCTGTAATCCCAACCCAGGAGGCTGAGGCAGGAGAATCACCTGAACCCGGAAGGTGGAGGTTCCAGTGAGCTGAGATCATGCCACTGCACTTCAGCCTGGGCAACAGAGCGAGACTCCATTTCAAAAATAAATAAATAAATAAAAAAGAGAGGGCCAAGCGCAGTGGCTCATGCCTGTAATCCCAGCACCTTGGGAGGCCAAGGCAGGTGGATCACCTGAGGTCAGGAATTCGAGACCAGCCTGGCCAACATGGTGAAACCCCTTCTCTACTAAAAATAAAAAAATTAGCTGGGCATGGTGATACGTGTCCGTAATCCCAGCTACTCAGGAGGCTGAGGCAGGAGAATGGCTTGAACTCGGGAGGCGGAGGTTGCAGTGAGCCGAGGTCATGCCATTGCACTCCAGCCTGGGTTACAGAGTGAGACTCTGTCCTCCTCCCCACCAGCCACCCCCACCCGCCATTGCAAAAAAAAAAAAGAAAGAGAGGCCAGGTGTGGTGGCTCATGCCTGTAATCCCAGCACTTTGGGAGATTGAGGTGAGAGGATCTGGCTTCAACCCAGAAGTTACCAGCCTGGGCAATCTAGTGAGACCCCATCCCTACGAAAAAACTAAATATTAGCCGGGTGTAATGGCATGTACCAGTAGTAAACTCCTGGCAGGAGGACCGCTTAAGCCCAGGAGTTTAAGGTTGCAATGAGTTATGATGGCACTGCTGCACTCCAGCCTGGGTGACAGAGCTACAGAGAGAGAGAGACAGAACTGAGAACCAGAAGAGGCCAAAGCAAGTAGATGAAGGCAAGGGTCCCTTCAGACCACGCCTCCACCCACCCTTGACCCTGCGAGAGGGATTTAGACACAGTGGCAGCTGGGAAGCCAAGAACAGAACACATTAAGCCTTGCAACCTAATGCCAAGATTCCGCCCGAGAGACCCCGTTTCCTGCCCTCTGCACATTCCTTCCGTTCCTCCCAAGCACCTTCTCCCACTGCTATTTTCTTCTTTCTTCTAGAAAACAAATCATGTGGCCAGAAGGATGTCAGGCACTTCTGCCTTCTCTTTTAGATTCCCGGGTTCTTATAAGGTTTTCCTGGCCTTCTCTCTGCCTGCAGAGTGCCTGGCACTGCAGAGGCCCCCAAAACACACAGGATGATAAAGCTCTAGAGAAACAGGATGGAAGCCTGGGTGCGTGAGTGCGGGAAACAGGGCACAGGGGCTACTAAATCTTTGCCCGGATGGCGGGGCCGGGCGGGGCTGGGGGAGCAGAGCAGCAGCAACAGGCTGTGAAGTGATTTTGTTCTGTTCAGTTAGGAAGGAGGTGGGTGGAAATGACAGTTTGGAGCTGATCAGAACAGAGGAAACTGTTTCGGGAGAAGCCGTCTCCCTTCTCCAGTTCTAACAGTGCCATCAAGCGGCTTGAGGAGCAGGCGCAGGGCAGTGCCTCCAGACAACCCGAGCTGACCCCTCAGCAGAGGAGCACGGGGCTGGGCAGAGGGGCAGCTCTCAGCACTCTGCCTGTGACAAGGGCCAGTCCTCAGCCTCCCAGACAGATGGCCAAACACCTTTCCCTAGAACGATCTGCAAAGAGGTGGGTAAGGTATCTCCCCAATTGTAGGTATAATGCACAAGCACCTTAATGGATACGGGCAGTCAAGTTTATCAAGTTCCTGCGAGGTGCTTCATTGGGACACATTGGGACAAACGTCATCGTCCTGTAAGAGGCGCCAAAGCACATTTTCAACGCGAGACGTGGTCAGTCACCAGGGCAAGCCTGTCAATGCCATCAGCCCTTGTTGATGTTCAAAGGAGAGCAGAGGACAAAGAGGACAAAAGTGTGCTGGGCAAAACTAGCTGTGACCAGCACACCAGGGGGAAGGCTCATAGGATCCTCCAAGCTAAACTTATTATTTCACCTACTTCACTCGCATTCCTTTTTGAATTCTGCAAATCAAAATCTATTCACCTAAGAAATACAAGGCTGGGCAAGCTGGCTCACGCCTGTAATCCCGACACTTTGAGAGGCTGAGGTGGGTGGATCATATGGTCAGGAATTCGAGACCAGCCTGGCCAATGTGGTGAAACCCTGTCTCTACTAAAAATACAAAAATTAGCTGGGCTGGGTGGCGCACGCCTGTAGTCCCAGCTATTCGGGAGGCTGAGGCAGGAGAATCACTTGAACCCAGGAGGCAGAGGTTGCAGTGAGCTGAGATCATGCCACTGCACTCCAGCCTGGGTGACAGAGCAAGACTCCCTCTCAAATAAATAAATAAATATAAAAATTAGCCAGGGTGGTGGTGCACACCTGTAATCCCAGCTACTGGGGAGGCTGAGGCAGGAGAATGGCTTGAACTTGGGAGGTGGAGGCTGCAGTGAGCTGAGATCACGCCACTGCACTCCAGCCTGGGTGACAGAGTGAGACTCTCTCTCAAAATAAATAAAGAAGGAAACAAAAGACTTTCTCAGCAGTTGTGTGTCTGGATAACTGCAAATGAGGAGGAGGTGGACAAGGAGGAGGGAGAACATTCTACAAGGAGCCCAGGCCCCTAGGGTGGGTCCAAGCGCTGACACTAAGTCACTGTGCACCTCTGAGGAGGTAGCCTCACTCTCTGAACCTCATGTTTCTCAGGTGTAAAAACAGAGGCTAGAACAAGATCCATAGATTTTTTTTTTTGAGACAGAGTCTCACTGTCTCCCAGGCTGGAGTGCAGTGGCGTAATCTCTCTCACTGCAACTTCTGCCTCCTGGGTTCAAGTGATTCTCCTGCCTCAGCCTCCTGAGTAGCTGGGACTACAGGCACAAGCCGCCATTCCCGGCTAATTTTTGTATTTTTAGTAGAGACGGGTTTCGCCGTATTGGCCAGGCTGGTCTCGAACTCCTGACCTCAGATGATCCGCCCTCCTCAGCCTCCCAAATTGCTGAGGGTACAGGCATGAGCCACTGCATCTGGCCAGATCCATGGTTTTCTTTCTTTGATTTTTGTTTTTTGTATTTTTTTGAGATGGAGTCTTACTCTGTCACCAAGGCTGGAGTGCAGTGGCGCGGTCTCGGCTCACTGCAACCTCCGCTTTCTGGGTTCAAGCGGTTCTCCTGCCTCAGCCTCCTGAGTAGCTGGGATTACAGGCACCTGCCATCACACCTGGCTAATTTTTTGTATTTTTAGTAGAGTCAGGGTTTCACCATGTTGGCCAGGCTGATCTCGAACTCCTGACCTCAGATGATCTACCCACCTCGGCCTCCCAAAGCGCTAGGATTGCAGGCATGAGCCACCACGCTCAGCCAGATCCATGGTTTTCAAAACCACAGTTCCTCAGACCCCAGGGGAGGGGAGGAGCTAACTGGATGGACTTTGGCCCCCATCTCAGTTTACCAGAACAATTCTTCATTCATTCTTCTTTCATGTTTCGCGTTTAGGTTAAGATTTTATTTGAAGAAAGTGTTCTCCAGTGTTGTAGGCACTTTTGGAGGGATCTGCCCTGCCCATGGCTCTCGGAACTGTCCCCCACGCCCGCAGAGTTGACCTGAGGTCAGGAGTTCGAGACCAGCCTGAGCAACATAGTGAAACCCTGTCTCTACCAAAAAATACAAAAATTAGCCGGGCATGGTGGCCTGCGCCTGTAATCCCAGCTACATGGGAGGCTGAGGTGGGAGGATTGCTGGAGCCCGGGAGGCTGAGGTTGCAGTGAGCCTTGATCAGGTCACTGCACTTTAGAATGGGTGACAGTGAGATCCTGTCTCAAAAAAAAAAAAAAAAAAAACTAAATTAAAAATAAAATGTTCGGTCGGGCACAGTGGCTTACACCTGTAATCCCAGCACTTTGGGAGGCCGAGGCAGGTGGATCACGAGGTCAGGAGATTGAGACAATCCTGGCTAACACGGTGAAACCCCGTCTCTACTAAAAATACAAAAAATCAATGGGGCGTGGTGGCGGGCGCCTGTAGTCCCAGCTACTCGGGAGGCTGAGGCAGGAGAATGGCATGAACCCAGGAGTTGGAGCTTGCAGTGAGCCGAGATCATGCCACTGCACTCCAGCCTGGGCAACAGAGCAAGACTCCATCCCAAATAAATAAGTAAATAAATAAATTAATTAATTAAATAAAATGTTCAATACAGCATAGCATATAATGACTCAGTAAATATTAACGTTTTTATCATTTCCATTGTTGATATATTCAAAAGTTGTTTGTAAATCATTCATGTTTTCCTGTTGCTATAAAATTAAATTTCAGAAACATCACGGACTACACCTACCAATAATACTATAAATTTTAATTTCAAAACTATTTTCTTATTCATATCTACTTGGACTATACCTACCAATAACATCTAATGCTTTTCTTTAAATTTATTTGTCCTGAAAACTTCCATCCAAGGACTTACATATTTGTAGATAGGCTAATTTACTCATTTGTCCACTTAATCTTTTTTTTAGATGCTCTGAGATTTACCAAAGAAATAGATGGCAAAAATCCCTTCACTAAGCGCTTCCAGGGTAGAATTTGAAGAAATCATAATTTTAAGTGTGTATTTCTTAAATTAGGTTTCTTAGATTTGAGGTCACCTGAGTTCCCCCAGTAAGAGATCAAAGACTCGCATATTACCAATATGAGAAAAGGCCTCCGAAATTTGCATTTGTCACACTTTGGGTCACAGCCTAGTCGTGGGCCCCGAAATCAATTTAATGGATCAGAACCAGCATTTTAGTTTTTTTTTTTTTTCTTTTTCGAGACAGAGTCTTGCTCTGTCACCCAGGCTGGAGTGGCACGATCTTGGTTCAATGCAATCTCCACCTCCTGGGTTCAAGCGATTCTCCTGCCTCAGTCTCCCAAGTAGCTGGGATCACAGGTGCCTATAACCACACCCAGCTAATTTTTGTATTTTTGTAGAGACAGGGTTTCGCCATGTGGCCAGCCTGGTCTCGAACTCCTGACCTCAGGTGATCCATCTGCCTCGGCCTCCCAAAGTGCTGGGATTACAGGTGTGAGCCATTGGGCCTGGCCTAGAATTTTTTTTTAATTAGAATATGTCACATGCAGTAAAACTAAGTATTGTTTTGTAGAAACGGATATCAACCCTGTAAATGTGTGTGCTGAGTGAAGATGTCAAACACCCCCTCGGCCAGGCACGGTGGCTCACACCTAGAATCCCAACACTCTGGGAGGCTGAGGCCGGAGAATCGCTTGAGCCTAGGGATTTGAGACCAGCCTGGGCAACATAATGAGACCTCGTCTCTACAAAAAGAATTTTTTTAATTAGCCAGGCATGATATTGCGCACCTATAATCCCAGCTATTTGGGAGGCTGAGGTGGGAGGATCACTTGAGCCTGGGAGATTAAGGCTGCAGTGAGCCGTGATTGCCCCATTGCACTCCAGCCTAGGCGACTAAGAGAGACCCTATCCCAAAAAAAATTGAAATTAAAATTTATAAACCACAAAAACCTACCTCTCACTGCGGGTCTCAGTCAACACAGCCTGCCAACGCTCTCACACAACCATTTGACCCGCCCCTTCTGTTCCTCAGTCTTCAACCCAACCCAACACACATGCAACCGCACCCCGGGACGCCTGTGTATCATTGCACCTGCCTGGGATTTCAGCAGCAGCCTGGACACCGGCAGAATGGTGGGAATGTTTAAGGCTGACCCAATCATGGCTTCCTCTCCTCGGAGTACTGCCTCTGCCAGGGGCCCTTCCTGCCACATTTGACTCCCAATACACATCCGTTTGGCTTTTGTTTTATTGGGTTTTGAGTTTTTTGGGGGATGGGGTAAGAGAGGGGTGCAGGTGGCTGGTCGACCAGTAGAGTTCAGGAAGCCGACTGTGAAACCCCTGGTCACTTTTGGTCAAGCTAGTGCTGGGCTTGGAGCTGGAGGCTGGGGGCTGTCCAGCACTCACCATCCTTACAAGCACAAGGGGTTAAGAGGGTCCTCACTCATTACCACCTTTAATCTCCAGTAGTCCACTGGCAATCTCTGTCAGCTCTGGCCACGTGTATGAAATAGCGGAGAATCTAGCTGAAAAACGATTTGTTTGTCTGCATGACACAAAATAATCATTTTACCTAATCTTTTTTCTTCACTCACATGACTGAACCACAAGATTGCTTTTGGCATCGTGTAGAGTAGACCTTGCAACTCAGAGCACGGAGCAAGGAACTGCAACGCCAGCCTCGCCTGGGAGGCTGTGAAAAGGCAGAATCCTGGGTCCAGTCTACACCTAAGGATTCAGAATCTTCATTTTAGCAAGACTCCACAGGAAATTTACGCACACGTTAAAGTTTGAGGTGCAGTGGCATAGTTCTTATGCTGGCTGAAGTGCTGTTTTCATTAAGATTCATATCCAATTAGCTTTGGCCACAGGTGCTATTTTTGCAGGTACGCAGCGCTCTTGCAGGCCACTGGGACCTGCTGGGGTCTGGAGTGCCGCCTTCCACTTCCATCATAGACCCAAGATTCGGAAATGCTAGCTCAGCTGAGTGAGGTGGCTCACGCCTGTAATCCCAGCAATTTGGGAGGCCAAGACGGGAGGATTGCCTGAGGCCAGGAGTTCAAGACCAGCCTGGTCACCATAGTGAGATCCCGTCTCTACAAACAACTTAAAAATTAGCTGGGTGTGGTGGCGCATGCCTGTAGTCCTAGCTACTCGGGAGGCTGAGGCACGAGGATCACGTGAGCCCAGGAGTCTGAGGCTGCAGTGGAGCTGTGATGGCACCACTGAACCCCAGCCTGGACAACACAGTGAGACCCTGTCTCTAAAAATAAATAATGAATGAATGAAATGCTGGCTCACTAACAGCTGCTGGGCTTCGGCCACGTTTCCATCCCTCCGCAGTGAAATTGTCAGCGTGAGATCTGTCCTTTCCTGGCAAGTGCTGTCTTTCACTCTGGTTTTATTCTCTTCCTCCTACTTTTCTGGCGTTAAAATGTGCTTTGTTGTAGGACATGAGAGTGCCTGTGATTGTAGACATCGTTTTGTTTGGTTTTGTTTATGTCTTCACTAGGCAAAATAAAACTTGATTACCTATGTCTACCCTGTTGTTTTCAGTTTTCTAGCCTACGAATCCAAAAGTCTGGGAACAACTAGTAAAAATGAAACCAGCAGGGTGTCTTACTGAATCCTGTGCGGCTAAAGCAGAATTGGAGTGTGGTGTCCCACAGAAGATTTGGGGTACAGTGTTTGCACCATCATTCAGAGTGCTGGCAACTAAAAGGGACCCACTCTGTGAGAAAGAGGCACAGAAAGACAGCGGCACAGCTGGAAGGTGGCACTCCAGACGCCAGCAGGTCCCAGTGGCCTGCAAGAGCGCTGTGCACTTGCAAAAATAGCACCTGTGGCCAAAGCCAACTGGATATGAATCTTAATGAAAACAGCACTTCAGCCAGCATAAGAACCATAGGAAGACAGGCCGAGCGCAGTGGCTCACACCTATAATCCCAGCACTTTGGGAGGCCAAGGAGGGTGGATCACCTGAGGTCAGGAGTTTGAGACTAGCCTGGCCAACATGGTGAAACCCCGCCTCTACTAAAAATACAAAAATTAGCCAGGCATGGAGACATGTGCCTGTAGTCCCTGCTACTCAGGAGGCTGAGTCAGGAGAATCGCTTGAAGTCGGGAGGCAGAGGTTGCAGTGAGCCAAGATTGCACCACTGCACTCCAGCCTGGGCAACAGAGCAAGACTCCGTCTCAAAAAGAAAAGCTGTAGGAAGATGGACCTCATGGCTGGACACCCAACACCCACACACGTCAAGGTTTGTTTTCTCTGATATCGTCTCCTGAAAACTGAAGAACCTGTCACAAGCAAGCAGACCTGTCTCCAAACAGAAGATACCATGCAATGCGGGAAAGAGGGGTGATTTTCCTCAGTAAATGGAGTGGCTGGAGTGAGTCTGTGGGAAGCACAGAACCACGGCCTGGTGCAGTGGGAATGGAGGAAGGCTGGGAAGGCAGCAGCCACCGGGCCTGGTGCGGTCCACAAAGGAACAGGAGCAGCCTTCGTCCTCAGCCCACATCCCCAGGCCCTGTGCAGCTGCTCAGCTCCCCTGCAAGGCTCGAGGCCCCATCTCCAGCGTCCTGGGATTCTCCGCATTCCAAGCCTGGCACATAACAATGGCAGTGTTTGTGGCATTTCAGAACAAGCTTGGAAACTTTCAAATGTCAGAATGAATGATGTGGAAAGCTTGTGGGAGACGAGGAGAGGCAGAAGCTGAGCTGGGAAAATGGCAAGGCAGGGAGGCGCCAGAGGGAGCGCTGCTTAACACGTCCTTGGGGCTCCAAGGCTTTTAATAAAGGGATCCTCAGAAGCAGAAAAACATCTTGAGCTGTCAGAAAAGCAGTGATGTGGCAAAAATGTGAAGATTTACTGCGGTCCCGGCGGGGAGAGCTGGGGCACGTGTTACTGATTTTATCAAGGACCCACTGTCTGATTCGCCAGAGGATTTCGTGGAACAGGGAGCGCTGCTATCCCGGCAGGATCTGGGTATCGGAAGACACACGCAGCTCCTGTCTTGCTAAGAGGAGGAGGCCCCCTGTAACCAGGAAGCTCCCACACTGAAGACCAGACGTCACTCGATTCCCACGGTCCACATGGCCCCTCCAGAGGAGACTGTGCTGCACAATTGTCCACAATTTTGGAATGTCTAAGAGATGCCCACTCTGTGAGAAGCACTGGGCAGAGCTTAGGAATAAACATGGGAAGGCAGAAGTACAGCTCAAAGGCAGCATTCTAGATGCCACTTCGTCCTGGGGGGAATGACAGTGATGCACCCTACAGCAGGAAACCAGGGCTCAGTACCCCCGACCTCCCTGACCACAGTCTTCTCACCTGTGAATGACAGACTAGGGCTGGATAATGGTGACATCCCCCGTGGATGGCAAGATTCTCAGAAAGAAGAATCCTGGGTCTCCCTCAACCCAGGTTAGGCCTCAGTGACTGGCATGGAGTCAGAGTCTGTCAAAGGAATGGGTGGATGAGGCGGTGCAAACCCCTCCTTAGGGCCAAGACTCAGGCCTGTCCCCAGGGTGGAGAGGTCTCTAAAGAGAGACATGGCCAGGCACAGTGGATCACACCTGTAATCCCAGCACTTTGGGAGGCCGAGGCGGTGGATCACCTGAGGTCACGAGTTCAAGACCAGCCTGACCAGCATGGTGAAACCCGTCTCTACTAAAAATACAAAAATTAGCCAGGCACGGTGGCACGTGCCTGTAATCCCAGCTACTCAGGAGGCTGAGGCAGGAGAATCGCTTACACCCAGGAGGTGGAGGCTGCAGTGAGCTGAGATCGCACTATTGCACTCCAGCCTGGGTGACAAGAGCGAGACTCTGTCTCAAAAAAAAAACAGATGCAATACAGGCATGGTGGCTCACGCCTGTAATCCCAGCACCTTGGAGGTCAAGGCAGCAGGATTGTTTGAGGCCAGGAGTTCAAGACCAGCCTGGACAACACAGCAAGATCCCATCTCTACAAAAAATCTAAAAATTAGCCGGGCATGGTGGTGCATGCCTGTAGTTCCAGCTACTTGAGAGGCTGAGATGGAGGATCACTTGAGACCAGGTGTTGGAGGCTACAACAATCTATGATAGCGCCCCTGCACTCCAGCCTGGGTAACAGAGCAAGACCCTATCTCAAAAGAGAGATAGAAGCCATAAGCTCGCAAGGAAACCGCCCCCCCACCCCCGCCCCCCGTCTCCCAGCCACCACAACTGCCTGCTTGGGCAGCAGGGATGGGTATATGAGGACAGGGACTTGGAACCAGGCCAACCTCAGTCTGCTCCGTGCTCACTTCTGCTGGGGTTTTTTTTGTTTGTTTGTTTGTTTTGTTTTGTTTTGAGACGGAGTCTCGCTTTGTCACCCAGGCTGGAGTGCAGTGGTGTGATCTTGCAATCTCTGCCTCTCAGGTTCAAGTGATTCTCCTGCCTCAGCCTCCCAAGTAGCTGGGACTACAGGTGTGTGCCACCACGCCTGGCTAACTTTTGTGTTTTTAGTAGAGATGGGGTTTCACCATGTTGGCCAGGCTGGTCTTGAACTCCTGACCTCAAGTGATCCACCTGCCTCAGCCTCCCAAAGTGCAGGGATTACAGGCCTGAGCCACCGCCCCCAGCCTCACTTCTCCTGTTAATGACCTCAACCCTCTGAGCCAATTGCCACAGCCGTGTGAAACGAGAACACCACCTAGAAAGGCTTAGAAGGGTTACAGGTGACTGCCTGGGCGCGATGGCCCATGCCTGTAATCCTAGCACTTTGGGAGGCCGTGGCGGGCGGATCACCTGAGGTCGGGAGTTCAAGACCAGTCTGACCAACATGGAGAAATCCCGTCTCTACTAAAAATACAAAATTAGCCGGGCATGGTGGCACATGCCTGTAATCCCAGCTACTCAGGAGGCTGAGGCAGGAGAATCACTTGAACCCACGAGGCGGAGGTTGCAGTGAGCCGAGATTGTGCCATTGCACTCCAGCCTGGGCAACAAGAGTGAAACTCTGTCTCAAAAAAAAAAAAAGAAGAAGAAGGGTTAGGGGTGACTTATGTAACAGCACTCAGCATCTAGCACACAGTAGGCTCGGAGTGATCATTACTATTGGCTTACAGTGGCTTCGCCAGCACAGTCAGCCTCATGGGAAGGAGCACCCAAGTCTCAGGGCCACTCCCTGAGCACATGTGAGCTCAGCGGGATCCTTGCTGACCGGAGTCCCACGGGGAAGCATGAAAGAGAGCCAGGAAGCGCTGGTGGTCCAAACGGGGCAGGAGCCTGGACACCAGGGATACAATGACCCAAAGCCTTCCCCTTGTTTCCTCCTCCTCAATTCTCAGCAGAGTGAGGGGTGAGGAGTTAGGCCCTAGGGAGCAGGAAACAAGCAGGGATTCAGCCACACCCCCACCTTCACCTTGATCCCGGACGAGACGTCCCCATCCCTTCCCAGCAAGGCAGCCCTCAGGAGCTGCAGCACAAGTGTCTCGCCTGGAGCTTCCAAGTGCAGAGCCTGATCTTTGAAGAACCACTGCCACACTCTGGCAAATGCAAGAAAAGTCATTCTTGGTGCTGTGGCCTGGGGACCAGCACTAACTGTCCTAGGGCACAATCCGAATGCAAGTAGGGGAGAGGAGGCCCCAGCAGGCTAGATGCTGCTACAGGGAGTGACCATCACCCCTGTGTGTCCAGAGCCCACTCCACGCCTGGAACGCAGTAAACACTGCATCAACAGTGGCCCTCCCCGCAATCCCCCTTGCTCACCCACTTAGCTCCTGAGCTCCTTGTCATGCTTTCTGCGTGGCCCTGCTCTCACCTGACTGTAATCTGCATTTATTCCGTGTCTCCAGCTGATCTGTGAGTTCCACAAAGGGGAGAAGCCACCTGCTGGACGGTCTTGCATCTGTGGCAATGCCTTGTGCATAAACAAGCCTTCACTAAATGTTTGTTGAGCGAACAAAAGAGCGAATGATGCACACGAATATGGAGGTCTACTAATATGTGCTTAGGGAATTAAACCGGTGATGACAGTGATGAAAGTGAGGCGGGTAGGTCATCGCAGTGCCTGCGGTAGGCACTAGATGGCGCCCAAGCACACCAAGAAGGCGCTGAGAGCCGGGCTGAGCAGCATGAGTTTTCGGTATAGGGGTTTCCTGGAAGATTGGAGCAGTTTATCTATGAGGGCCCCTTGACTGAAAGTCTAAGATCTGGTACAAATAAGCCAGGACCAGCGGGACATGCTGTATTAGAGTTCTCCAGGGAAACAGAACCAACAGGATGTGTGTAGAGAGAGGAAGAGATTCACGTTGAGGAATGGGCTCGTGATTGTGGAGGCTGGCAGGTCCTAAACCCAGTGTGCACCAGCAGAGTCCAGACCCAGGAGAGCAGAAGGTGCAGAGAAATCCCAGGGTGCTCTGCTGGATAACTTTCCTTGCTTGGGAAGGCCAGTTCTACTTAGACCTTCAACTAATTGGATGAGGCCCACCGACATTAGAGAGTGCCTCTGCTTTACTTGGAGTTTACCAATATGTTTTGAGACTTTTTTTAATATAAAATGAGGTCCTGCTATGTTGCTCAGGCTGGAGTGCAGTGGCGCAATCATAGTTCAATGCAGCCTCAAACTCTTGGCCCCAAGCAATCCTCCCACCTCAGCCTCCCAAGTAGCTGGGATTACAGGTGTTCACCACCATGCCTAGCTGTAATGTTGATCTCATACAAAAGCACCCTCCCAGTTGACACATAAAGTTAACTATCACACACACAGCTTGAGCTGTTGTTCCAGAGAAGTCGTGATCTTTTTGTTTGTTTGTTTGTTTTTTGGAGATGGAGTCTCGCTCTGTCATCCAGGCTGGAGTGCAGGTGGCGCTCAGCTCACTGCAACCTCTGCCTCCTGGATTCAAGCAATTCTCCTGCCTCAGCCTCCCGAGTAGCTGGGACTATAGGCGCATGCTACCGTGCCCGGCTAATTTTTTATATTTTAATAGAGACGGGGTTTCACCGTGTTGTCCAGGCTGGTCTTGAACTCCTGAGCTCAGGCAACCTGCCCGCCTCGGCCTCCCAAAGTGCTGGGATTACAGGCGTGAGCCACTGCGCCCAGCAGCTGTGATCTTGCATGGAGACCAGCATCCTCCGTCCCTCCCTCTTGCCTTCTCCCAAGAGCCCCATAATGAGTGTGAAGTGCTGGAGCAGAGACCTGTTTCCTCCCAGAGAAATCCAAAGGTTCATGGATCAGAATGTTTTTTCCACGTGTGGCCAGGCACAGTGGCTCACGCCTGTAATCCCAGCAATTTGGGAGGTGGAGGCAGGCAGATCACCTGAGGTCAGGAGGTCGAGACCAGCCTGACCAACATGGTGAAACCCATCTCTACTAAAAATACAAAAATTAGCTGGGTGTGGTGGTGCACACCTGTAATCCTAGCTGCTCGGGAGGCTGAGACAGGAGAATCGCTTGAACCTGGGAGGCGGAGGTTGCAGTGAGCTGAGATCGCGCCTCTGCACTCCTCCAGCCTGGGAGACAGAGTGAGATTCCATCTCAAAAAACAAACAAACAAAAAAGAATGTTTTCCCACACGCAACCCCGCAAGGCAATGCAGAGAATGCTATCCATGACATGGTTCTAGGTTCAACTTCTGAGGACACTCTCCCAACCTGTGTTATAGATGCTCTTTGTAGAATTTTAGTCAGTGTTTAAAAATTAGCTCAGCCCTAAAGGTCTGTGAATTGATGGTAAGTAATTTAATTGGAGATGAGTAAGTGAGGAGACAAAGGAAGAAATGTTACCCTCTCCGCTGAGCACAGCTAATATCACAGATAGGAAAGAGCTTTTAGCATATTCACTGATTGGAGTCGTGTTTACATTCCTGTTGTCAACTGGAAATATTTGCTTGTTTAAAGGAAGCTTCCTGAGTTTCATCTAATTGTTAAATCTCTGTCCTGAGGGAAAGTTCTAGGTGTAGACCCACACCACACAGTTCGTAAGTGACCATGTGCTAAGGCAAGGCACAAACTCACCTTAGCTGCTAAATTATTTTCTTTCACCATAAAACTGCAAACAGTACTGCAAACAAATCTGCAAACAGTACTGCTATCAGCAAAATCATCCATTATTTTTCCATGTTAGTATTTTTTAACCCACTATTCTCAGGAACAAAACAAAACAAAACAAAACCTTTAATTTGTGTTTAGACATCATCAGTTAGCATCATAAAAACCTTTGATTAAAGCAAAATTAGGCCATTGGTAATAGACTCACAAAAACCATTGGGGAAAAAACTGCTTCATCCTTTGAGCTACTCTCTACTTTGCAATCCAGTTTTTTAAATAAGGTTTCTAAATACACAACATGAGTAGTGACCTGCTGGTGTTTCTAGCTTGGAAGAAAGCTATGGAAGCCTGTCCCTTGGTCCACCTACGAGAGAAGAGAGGGACAAGGCAGCCGAAAGAAAGTTCTCCAAAGTGGAGGTGCCCTTCTACAATGCCAGACAGCCCGAGCATACTCTTCACTCTTTTTGTGTGTTTGTTTTTGTTTTCGTTTTTGTTTGAGATGCAGTCTCACTCTTGACACCCAGGCTGGAGTGCAGTGATGCGATCTGGGCTCACTGCAACCTCCACTTCCCAAGTTCAAGCGATTCTCCTGCCTCGGCCTCTTGAGCAGCTGGGACTACAGGCACGTGCCACCACGCCCAGCTAATTTCTGTATTTTTAGTATTGATGGGGGGTTTCACCATGTCGGCCAGGCTGGTCTCGAACTCCTGACCTCAGGTGATCCGCCCGCCTCAGCCTCCCAAAGTGCTGGGATTACAGTACAGGCATGAGCCACCGCGCCTGTTTTTTGTTTTTTTTGTTTGTTTGTTTTGTTTTTTGCAGATTTTATGGCTTTATTTAAACACGAATAAAATGTACACATGGCTGCCCATTCATTTTCTTGGCGGGGCAGCCGGGCATTGGGATTGCTGACTCTGACGGCAGCTGGGCTGCTCTTCCCGAAACAGCTTTGCGGTTCTTGGTTCTTGGAGGAGGCGCGGCCAGTGGTGCCTGCACAGTCAGATTCACTGCACATCAGCAGCACTTCCAACTTCTTGATGTAGTGGACCAGGAACTGGTCTAACTGGTGCCAGATGAAGTTTTTGATCCTCTTTTGGATGCTGTTGGGCTCCATGAGGGGTCTGAGGGAGACATCATTCAGAGTAGGAAATAAATGTCACCTCCGTAGGCAGAACCAAGGAAAGGGGGTTTTTTTGTTGTTTTTTGTTTTGTTTTGTTTTTGTTTTCTGGGGGTTTGTTGTTGTTTTTTGAGGCAGGATCTCATTTTGTTGCCCAGGTTATGCAATCATAGCTCACTGTAACCTCAAACTCACGGGCTCAAGCCATCCTCCTGCTCGTCTCTCCAGTAGCTGGGACTACAGGCACATGCCACCATGCCTGGCTAATAGTTTTTTAAAAACTTTTTGGCTGGGCATGGTAGCTCATGCCTGTAGAATCCCAACACTTTGGGAGGCCGAGGCGGGCGGATCACCTGAGGTCAGGAGTTCAAGGCCAGCCTGGCCGACATGGCGAAACCGCGTCTCTACTAAAAATACAAAAAATTAGCTAGGCGTGGTGGCAGGCACCTGTAATCCCAGCTACTCGGGAGGCTGAGCCAGGATAATTGCTTGAACCCAGGAAGCGGAAGTTGCAATGAGCCGAGATCGTGCCACCGCACTCCAGCCTGAGCGATAAGAGCAAGACTTTGTCTCAAAAAAAAAAAAATTTATTTTTTGTAGAGATGGGGGTCTCATTATGTTGTCCAGGCTGGTCTTGAACTCCTGGTCCCAAAGGACCCTCCCACCTTAACTTCCCAAAGTACTGGGATCACAAGTGTGAGTCATCACACCTGGCCTGTTTTGTTGTTGTTGTTGTTGTTTTTCAATAGACTTCTTATTTCTACCTCTGCCAATAGTTTTTGGGGGTTTTATTTGTTGTTTGTTTAGAGGCAGAGTCTCAATATGTCCTGGGTAAATTCTTATGAGATCAGACCCTATTCCCCAATGAAAGACTGAAATAATTAAGGCTGCACAATGGTCCTCACTTGGGAGAGGGACAGCCCACTTCAGCGAGACACAGAGCCCCACGGACTGTGCACCTATGGGATCAGAGCTCTCTGGTGACACTCAACAGAGATGGACCCAAACTCTAGGGAGGGAGGAAGGAGGAGGAAAGGAAGGAAGGGAGGGAGGTAAAAAGGAAGGGAAGGAAAAAGAGAGGGAGAGGGGGAGGAAACGGGGAGAAAAGAGAAGCAATGATCTCTGGGACAGAGGAGTTGGCTTGGGTGGGTTGCAGGCACAGTGATTTTCCTCCCACCACTGGCTCCATGTGGAGTGGGGGCTGAATGGATGACTCTCCAGAATTAAATTGGGGTGCTATTCCCAAAGTCAGGGAGAAGGACTTCAGACAGGCAAGAAACATGTGCCCAGGGAAGCACCCACCTGCAGGGGTGGGCAGGCAAGCTTGGTGGCATGAACAATATTAGTGTCATTCTCCTTTCATTTTCCATCAGTTTGTGTTTTTGTTTTCTTTTAAGACAGAGTCTTGCTCTGTCACCCAGGCTGGAGTGCAGTGGCACAGTCCTAGCTCACTGCAGCCTGGAACTCCTGAGCCCGATTGATCCTCTAGTCTCAGCCTCCCAAATAGCTGGGACTACAGGTTCATGCCACCAAACCTGGCTAATTATTTTAATATTTTAGAGAAATGAGGTCTCTCTATGTTGCCCAGGCTGATCTCAAACCCCTGGCTTCAAGCAATCCTCTCACCTTGGTCTCCTAAAATGCTGAGGTTACTGGCCAATATATACCCAGTTCTTAACATGATTTTAAACTTTGGTCTTGGGTCCAACTAAATCAGATGAGTGGCCAGGCCCGGCGGCTCCCCGCTGTATTCCCAATACTGTGGGAGGCCGAGGCAGGTGGATCACCTGAAGTCAGGAATCTGAGACCAGCCTGGCCAACATGTCAAAACCCCATCTCTACTAAAAATACAAAAATTAGGCAGGTGTGGTGGCACACACGTATAATCCCAGCTGCTCGGGAGGCTGAAGTGGAAGGATGGCTTGAACCCAGGAGGTGGAGGTTGCAGTGAGCCAAGATCACAACACTGTACTACAGCCTGGGCAACAGAGAGAGACTCCGTCTAAAAAAAAAAAAAAAATCAGATGACCTCCTGTTTATTTAGAATGCAGATTTCTGGACTCACTCCCACAAGATTGTCTCAGTAATGCTGAGACCGAGCCCTAGAATCTGCATTTTTTTGGAGTCTTGCTCTGTCGCCCAGGCTGGAGTGCAGTGGTGCGATCTTGGCTCATTGCAGCCTCCCACTTCTGGGTTCAAGCAATTCTCCTGCCTCCGCCTCCCAAGTAGCTGGGATTACACAGGCATATACTATCATGCCCAGCTAATTTTTGTATTTTTAGTAGAGACAGAGTTTCACCATCTTGGCCAGGCTGGTCTTAAACTCCTGACTTTAGGTGATCTGCCCACCTCAGCCTCCCAAAATTCTGGGATTACAGGCATGAGCCACAGCGCCCAGCCCAGAATCTGCATTTTAACCAGCCTTCCCCAGGTTGCTGCCCACTGGCACACGTTCCTGTAGTAAAAAGGAGAGATACTCAATAGACTATAAAACTCCACATTAAAACACTAAAATCCAGACTACAAGAGTAACACCAAAGAGAGACTGGACAGATTCTACAGGAAGGTTTACAAATAATTTCCTTCCCACAGTCAAATTATTCTCTTCTCTGGCTTTTCCAGAAAAATGCTGGCAATTAAAAAGGTGTAAATAGGACAAAATCTAGGAAAGAAAATGTCCCAAACAGGAGTAAGGCCAAAAGGTCCCCTCTCTCTCCCACCTTTGGGGATTGACAATCCCCTGTAGCTACTTTGTAAACTTAAAAGTCTCAGAGTGGGTGAGAAGGGATCACCTGCTCAACATGTTCTTTTCCCCAAGCAGCCATAGCATCTGTCAGCAGGTCTCCCCTGCAGCAAATAAGCGGCTTGCGGGCCGGCCCTGCACACCTGCAGCTGCTGGTTGCTCTGGCAACCAAGACCCAAGCCCAGGCCTGCAGCGGCCTTGCGCGGATGTGCTTCCTCCGGTTGTCAACACAGGAAAAAGAATTGAGTGTGAAACCCTCAGGATCTGTGAGAAACTATGTGATCTGGAAAGAAAAATCTCTGCAAACCTTTTTGATGCAAAAGACACTGTGAAATGGGCGTTAGTGAGAATTCCATGTTCCCATCGTGTGACGGGTGTTTTGCGGAGTCATGCGGCAATGTTGGGGTCACCAGCTGATCCAGTTCATTCCTTTCTCATTAAGAGTCCAGGGAGGGCGGCTGACTTTGAAAGGGAAACAGGACTGAACCCTAGGTCTCTTGAGCCTTGTTTCTGGCAGATCCTCCACTGGCAATGAATTTTTTTTTCTCTCTTTTTTTTTTTTTGAGTTGGAGTTTTGCTCTTGTTGCCCAGGCTGGAGTGCAATGGTGCGATCTTGGCTACTGCAACCTCCGCCTCCCAGATTCAAGCGATTCTCCTGCCTCAGCCTCCCGAGTAGCTGGGATTACAGGCATGTGCCACCACACCCGGCTAATTTTTGTATTTTTAGTAGAAACAGGATTTCGCCATATTGGTCAGGCTGGTCTCGAATTCCTGACCTCAGGTGATCCGCCTGCCTCAGTTTCCCAAAGTGCTGAGATTACAAGCGTGAGCCACCATGCCCGGTCCTGGCAATGAATTTTGAACCTCCTTTGAGTTTAACCACCTCCCTCCAGGAGTATCTAATAGCATGTTCTCACAGAGCTAGTCCAAGCCCTGGAAGTTCTGATGGCTCCCCATCCAACTGTGAAGAGAGGTCAGCAGGCCACATATTGGCTCTAGACAGAGACATGGGATAAGGACTCCTCTCAGTGACATGAGAAAAAAAGGGAATGAAGATTGTCCACAAGAGGAAAAAAATGAAAACTAAGAAATATTGAGAAGGAGGGCTGGGTGCGGTGGTTCATGCCTGTAATCCCAGCACTTTAGGAGGCTGAGGTGGGTGGATCACTTGAGGTCAGGAGTTCCAGACTAGCCTGACCAACAGGGTGAAACCCTGTCCCTACTAAAAAAAAAATAAAATAAGTAAAATAAAACACACAAAATTAGCTGGGCATGGTGGCGCATGCCTGAAATCCCAGCTAGTTGGAAGGCTGAGGCAGGAGAATCACTTGAACCCGGGTAGCGGAGGTTGCAGTGAGCCGAAATCATAACAAGAGGGAAACTCCAACTCAAAAAAGGGAAGGGAAGGGGAGGGGAGGGGGAGGGAGGGAAGGGGAGAGGGAGGGAGGGAAGGGAGGAAAGGGAGGAAAGGAAAGAAAAGAAAGAAAGGAAAGAAAGATTGAGAAGGAAAGAATAAAGCAGAAGTAGAAAACAGCCATGAGCCTTGGAGTCAGGAAATTTTTTATCAGAGGTGTTGATTCTTCCTGTTTAATCCTGGTGGGTTAGCATTCTGTGAACAAGTCTTTCCCTTTTGCCTTGGCTACCAGGAAGCTCAGCGCTAAACTCTGAGTTATTTATAGCAGTTTTCCTTAGCCTGACTTTTTCTTCTGCCTGCATTACTGCAAATCCTTTCTGGAAGTAGGTAGGAAGACAGCATTTGTGATTTTCTTGCTACCTATCTATTCCCCCTGTTTTGACAGCTGGACACCAAATTCCCTCCAGGAAACTATCCTTCTCCTACTCTTAGCCCGTGTGCTTGGGACAGAGGGTTCCAACTCCATCTCAGGAGTGATGCATGTGAGACGGGTGTGAGTCAAGCAGTTATGCCAGCTCCCTTGCCACAGTGCTTCATTTTTAGGCAAATCTATGAGCCAATTGGAGCCAAAGAGATGCAAAGAATGGTTTGTCAGGAATCACGGGATAGAAATTGTTCCCACTACACTTGAAATTGGAAGGACGTGAGTCTGAAGCTACCACAGCTGTATTGGGACCAGGAGGGAAGCATCTGCCCAAAACTACTGCCCAATCAACAGGTGAGACCTGAAGGATGAAGAGAGAAAGAAACCAGATCCATGTTCATCATTGGGACCCCCAGGTCCAGCTGTACCTGAAGCCCACCTTGCTGTCAAACAACAAAGTCCCCTTCTGCTTCAGTTTGCCTGGGTCTATAAGCATGGACAAAACGCCTTACTTTGCTTTCTCTTACTCTATGAAGGGTACGTGGTTATGGCCAAATATGTAAAAAACACAGGAAAGTATAAGTAAGAAAAATCCAGCCGGGCGCAGTGGTTCATGCCTGTAATCCCAGCACTTTGGGAGGCCAAGGCAGGCAGATCACAAGGTCAGGAGTTCGAGACCAGTCTGGCCAATATGGTGAAACCCCATCTCTACTAAAAATACAAAAATTGGCTGGGCACTGTGGCTCATGACTGTAATCCCAGCACTTTCAGAAGCCCAGGCAGGTGGATCACTTGAGCTCAGGAGTTCGAGACCAGCCTGAGCAACATGGAAAAACCCCATCTCTACAAAAAATACAAAAATTAGCCAGGCATGGTGGCATGTGCCTGTGATCCCAGCTACTCAGGAGGATGAGGCAGGAGAATCACTTGGGCCTGGGAGGTTGAGACCGCAGTGAGCCGAGATCACGCCAGAGCACTCCAGCCTGGGCAACGAGTGAGACTATCTCAAAAAAAAAAAGTATCCTGCAAATGGTTTTCCACCAAAGCTCAGAGCACACTTCCAGATACTTTTAAATTACTACGATATTCAAACATACAGAAAAGTAGCGTAGTATATAACAAACACCTGTATATGCATCACCCAATTCCACAATTGTTAATGTATTGCCAATTTCGCTTCATGTATTTTTTTTTTAAGGGAACAGCATGAAAATGTATTTCTTTCTGTGTTGAAGTTTTGTTTTTTGTTTTTTGTTGTTTTTTTTGGGACAGAGTCTTGCTCTGGAACCCAGGCGGGGGTGTAGTGGCACGATCTCAGCTCACTGCAATCTCTACCTCCCAGGTTCAAGCGATTCTCCTGCCTCAGCCTCCCAAGTAGCTGGGATTACAGGCACCTGCCGCCATGCCCAGCTGAATTTTGTATTTGTAGTAGAGACGGGGTTTCGCCCTGTTGGCCAGGCTGGTCTCAAACTCCTGACCTCAAGTGATCCACCTACCTCAGCCTCCCGAAATGCTGGGATTATAGGCATGAGCCACTGTGTCCGGCCTGTGCTGAATTATTTTAAAATAAATTGTAGACATTATGATATTTACCCCTAAAGTTAATTTTATATACAGTATCTGTATATAAAAAATTCTATATAATAAAATGGGTTTGTTTTTGTTTTTGTTTTTTTCGAGACAGAGTCTCGCTGTCACCTAGGCTGGAGTGCAGTGGCACGATCTCAGCTCACTGCAACCTCTGCCTCCTGGGTTCAAGTGATTCTCCTGCCTCAGCCTCTCAAGTACCTGGGACTACAGGCGTGCGCCACCACGCCCAGCTAATTTTTGTATTTTTAGTAGAGACGGAGTTTCACCATGTTGGCCAGGATAGTCTTGATCTCTTGACCTGATGATCCACCCACGTTGGCCTCCCAAAGTGCTGGGATTACAGGCGTGAGCCACCGCACCTGGCTAAAGTGGTTATTTCAATACATAATCACAATTGAAACATAATCATATAGAACCACAATGAAAAATAATACAATTAATGCGATTTTCAACATTGTCTAATACCCAGGCACATTCAAATTTCCCCAAATAGGCTGGGCACAGAGACTCCACGCTTGTAATCCCAGTACTTTGGGAACCAATCCCTGAATTCAGCACCGTAGAGGCCATTGGCTTCCTGCGGAAAAGCAGCCCCAGTGAACGGGTGGAACACAAGTTCAATGAAGTGAGAAGTGGAGACAGCGAGCATGGACAGTACAGACGTTTTGCTAACTAAGTGAGGAGAGACATCAGTGCTGCCTGCAGGGGAGGTGGGGCTAAGAGGCTTTTTTTGAGATAAGAAAAATCCTACCATGTCTGTGTGCTAATGGAAATATCTAGTTATATAAAGAGGTGAAACTGATGATGCCGAAGAGAGAGGAAGAATTGCTGGAGCAATATCCGCGATGGCCCAGATGGAATGGGACCCCAGGAGCTGGCTGGGAAGTGCGATCAGGTCATACAGGTCATCCATGGTAACGGGGAAAGGCAATGGCTATGGGCACAGATACAGTCCATGGTGGTTGTGGTTGGAGTTTGAATTCTTTTTTTTTTTTTTTTTCTGTTGAGACAAGGTCTCACTCTGATGCCCAGGCTGGATTGCAGTGGTGAGATCATAGCTCACTGCAGACTCCTGGGATCAAAGCCATCTTCCCATCTCATCTTCCCGAGTAGCTGGGACTGCAGGTGCTCCCCACTATGCTCAGCTAATTTTTTTAATTTCTCATAGAGATGGTGTCTCCCTATGTTACCCAGGCAGGTCTCAAACCCCTGGGCTCAAGCAATCCGCCCGCCTCTGCCTCCCAAAGTGCTGGGATTACAGGCGTGAGCCCAGGAGCCCAGCCTGAACTCCGCTTATAAGAAGATATTCTCGGCCGGGCGCGGTGGCTCACGCCTGTAATCCCAGCACTTTGGGAGGCAGAGGCGGGTGGATCACGAGGTCAGGAGATCGAGACCATCCTGGCTAACATGGTGAAACCCCGTCTCTACTAAAAATACAAAAAATCAGCCGGGCGTGGTGGCGGGCGCCTGTAGTCCCAGCTACTCCGGAGGCTGAGGCAGGAGAATGGCGGGAACCCGGGAGGTGGAGCTTGCAGTGAGCCGAGATCGGGCCACTGCACTCCAGCCTGGGCCACAGAGCGAGATTCTGTCTCAAAAAAAGGAAAAAAAAAAAAAAAAAAAGAAGATATTCTCATGCCCTTTGGAAATGAGGCACCTAAGCCTCAAAGAAGTGCCCCAGTACGCGGCACATTTAGAACTAAAACCCCAAGCCCCTGCTTCTAAAAACCGTGTTCGTTCCGCCACCCGACAGCTGCCCCTCTATTTTTGTAAGGTGATTCTACAGAACTGGGAAGGTAAGGAGTTAAAGAAACCCTCTGCCACATTTTATTCTTTGCCTTTCGTAGAAAAAGATCACTTACGTTGCTTTGACTCACTCTGAAGATTAACCTGGAATTGCGTCTCTTCTTGGACAAGTCAGAAGTCCTTTCAACTATCCTTTTCAATTAATATTCTCCTGTCTGGTAGGTTCCCATCTAGAATTTTAATTCACGAAGACTGGAAACAGGACTTCACAAAATGTCATCCCGGCACATTTTCCAGGAGGAACGGTTTTATTTCTAAACAAATAATCGGAGCATTTTCATTTCGCTATGACGATCGCTGTACCTGGCAGAATCACAGTTGCGCTGGGGCTCGAGGCTCCCGGAGGCCTGGGGGACAGGCACGGCGCGGACGCCCCCGAGGATCGCCGCCAGAGGGCGCCAGCGCGCTCCTTCGCGCCTGCTGCTGCCCTGATGAAAAGGCTCACAGCGCACGCGGTGCACACGGAGCAAATCCTATGAACTTCTCCAGCCCAGTTTGGAACAAGGGAAAGGGCAGCGCGCGGTACCGGCTGTCCACTCCGCGGTCCTCCTGGCTCAAGTCACCCTGAGTCTTCCCTCAGCTGACAAAGGCGATCGGACGCACAGCCTGGACCCAGAACCGTGGATGGATCCACTTTGCCAATATATTGAAAAAACTGATACCCTGTTGAGAGAAGAATCTATTTTTGTAAGAAATGTTACTTTACACATACTTTGCTGATTTTTGATCTCAAAAAACCCAAAACCTGGTGTAGTGTCCAGTAACTCAGTTGCCTGGAGCCCTATGCAATGAGACTGAATTTCCATGGGGCCCAGTTATTAGCTTTAAATCATTTTCGGGCAAGGCGTACACACACACACACACACACACACAACGTATATACACAGAGAAAGAGAGAGCTCACCTGGTACTTCTCTTTCGTTTCATGGTGACACATTACAGTGCACACAACATGACCAGCTTACAGGTGCTAGAAATGGAAGTCTGAGGCTGACAACTCAAGGGTGTGTGTGTCAGGGGCAACAGCTCCGTAGATGAGTATTATTAACTATAATTACACCAACCCAGCCTCTTTTGAAAATTGACCAGAGATGCTTTTTCTTATCTTGATGAGTAGGTCAGAGTAATTATCATTTGCACTGGGAAATAATACCGTTGGTTCTAGGGCTGATGTCTGCAAGCTGGCTTCACTGTTTCTTGGACTTGTCTTTTATCACATACCTCAAGTCTCTCTGAGAAAGAAACTAATTCACTATTGTTTCTCCACTGTGGGAGAGGGAGGCTGTGGGTGGGGAGTAAACTATAACCGAGATGTACACTTACTGTATTTCATGTTGGTTAGTGCCCTGGAACTAACGTTTCTGTTTCATTTTCTAATGCAACAGTGACAGGTTTTACTAATACCAGCCCTCATCTGGCTTTTACTGAGGTGTCTGTCTCGTGTTACAAACCATTCTGTGTGCTGAGGATACAGCAGTGAACAAAAACAGTTAAAAAAAAAAAAAAAAAAAAGCCAGGCGCAGTGGCTCTTGCCTGTAATCCCAGCACTTTGGGAGGCCAAGAAGGGCCGATCACTTGAGGTTGTGAGTTCGAAGCCAGCCTCACCAACATGGTGAAACCCTGTCTCTACTAAAAATACAAAAATGTATTTGTACATGGTGGCACATGCCTGTAGTCGCAGCCACTCGGGAGGCTGAGACAGGAGAATTGCTTGAAGCTGGGAGGCTGATGTTGCAGTAAGCCAAGATCGCACCACTGCACTCCAGACTGGGCGACAGGGCAAAACTCCCTCTCCAAATAAAAAAGCTCTAAGTAATCAAATAACCAAGTAATTAATTACCCAATATCAGTCAGCAAATGAGTCAGAATTCAAGCCACAATAGCTATTATTCACACTACAGTCACTCCTAAATTTGTTTTAGTGACAGTGTTTAAATTGAGCTCACTAAGAATGTCTAACACAGTATCTGAGAAGCTAAAGATTTGGAAAGTCTTGTCTTCTGCCAGCTAACATTTGGTAAAGACATGGTTATTTTAGCCAGCATCCTTTTTTTTTTTTTTTTTTTTTTTTTTGTATCGTTTTGTTTTTAGAGAGAGTTTCACTCTTGTCGCCCAGGCTGGAGTGCAATGGCTCACTGCAACCTCCACCTCCCAGGTTCAAACAATTCTGCCTCAGCTTCCCAAGTAGCTGGGATTACAGGCATGTGCCACCACGCCCAGCTAATTTTTGTATTATTAGTAGAGACGGGGTTTCACCATGTTGGACAGGCTGGTCTCGAACTCCTGACGTCAGGTGATCTGCCCACCTTAGCCTCCCAAAGTGCTGGGATTAAAGGCATGAGCCACTGTGCCCAGCCTCTTTTTCTGAATATAAGTGAATTTTAAAAATCTGTCACCTGTGAAAGTAGACTGAATTCCAAGTCGTCAAAGTTCTGAACAAGCTGCCAACCTGGACTGCTAGTCTGTAGTTCATCTAGCTCAAGGGAAAGTTAAGAAACAAAACAATCCTGTCTTTTAAAAAGGTTTGGGAAAAGCAGGGTATAGACGGGGCCACAGAGCACCCTTAAATGATGAACTATAATGACACCTAAGTCACCCCTGTATTTGGCAAGTTTCCATGAAAGGGTGGTTCAAAATGACTCTAAATTATGTTTTTGGTTTTTTTCTAAAAGGCCATCTCAGAATTTTTTTTTTTTTTTTTTTTGAGTTTGAGAGCAGCCTGTCCAACATGGTGAAACCTCATCTCTACTAAAAATACAAAAAAAAAATTAACCAGGCATGGTGGTGCACACCTGTAATCCCAGCTACTCGGGAGGCTGAAGCAGAATTGCTTGAACCTGGGAGGAGGAGGCTGCAGTGAGCCAACGTTGTGCCACTGCACTCCAGCCTGGGTGACAGAGCAGACTGTCTCAAAAAAACAAAACAAAAACCTTTATGAATGCTCTTCAATGGCTGCCAGGTTTGCTTTTTTTTGGCATTTTGTTGTTAGGTTAGGAGGCTATCAAGAAATATGTAGAAAGCTAAATAGATCCCTTCCCTTCTCCTGTTCTCAAACTTACACTATTTCTAATAACCAAGTGAGTTAAGTGGGTTTTAAAATAGATTACTCCTCATAATGTTTCTTTCCTTCCGCTTACCTGGCATGTGTAATCCCAAAGAATCTTTTAAATTTTGTGGTGAAAAAATCCCATTTCTGTTCATTTGGATTTCCATTATTTACTAGGCATTTAACTATGCTCTATGCTGAGGAATCTGACAGTCAGTAAGACATGTCTTGGGAGCTGTCTGGTGGGAAAGATGGACAAGTCACCAGGAAGTGACAGTAGACATTGGTAAATGCCATAGGAATATCCCAGGAATGGAGATACCAGCATCATCAACATGGGGCACAGAACCCTGGACCTGGGCCGGCTACATTAAGACTCTCTCAATGAGATGGTAAGATCAGGGACTATTTTGTTTATCCAGCTATCTGGGGTGATAAGCGCAGCTGCCCAAGGCATAGGGAGCCCCGCAGGAGGACAGCTGAAGAGGAAGGCACATTTAGGGGAAGGATGGCACATAAGGTGAGATCGGAGTTAATCAGGCCAGATTATGAGGGCCTCGGATGCCATACGAGGGACATGATGTTTCAGATTAATTCCGCAGGCAGCTGTGTGGATTGGCGATGAGACCTCCAATAACTCTGGGTTACCTAAAATAGTGGCAGTGAGGCTGGAAAGAAGTGGGACAGGAGGAAGTCATCAGCTACAGGTGGCTGCTGAAGGAAGAGAGGGAGAAATCACCCAGGAAAAATGGAAACACCAGGGGAAGCTTCTAGATAAAACAGCATCTTTTGGCTGGGCTAAAAGAGGAACAAGTTTGTCTTTCTCTTAATGAGATAGGGTCTCACTCCGTTGCCCAGGCTAGAGTATAGCAGTGCCATCACGCCTCACTGCAGCCTCGAAGTCCTGGGGCCAAGCGATCCTCCCACCTCAGCCTCGTGAGTAGCTATGACTACAGGTATGCCCTACATCCAGCCAATTTTTTCACATTTTTGTTGAGATGGGGTCTTCTGACCAGGCAGGGTGGCTCACGCCTGTAATCCCAACACTTTAAAAGGCCGAGGAGGGTGGATCACTTGAGGCCAGCAGTTCGAGACCAGCCTGGCCAACATGGCGAAACCCATCTCTATGAAAAATACAAAAATTAGCTGGGTGTGGTGGCACATGCCTGTAACCCCAGCTGCTTGGGAGGCTGAGGCATAAGAATCGCTTGAACCTGAGAGGCATTCCAGCCTGGGCAATAGAGACTAACAAAACAGACAAGTTCTGGAACTCCTAGCCTCAGGTGATCCTCCCACCCCTTAGCCTACCCAAAGTGCTGGGATTACAGGTGAGCATGGCACCTGGCTTAGGGAGTTCTGGCAGAGGCCCTACTCCCTGCCCTGCATCCTGTCTCCCATGGCCTCTGGCTCTAGCCCAAGCTTGTCCAACCTGTGGTCCAGGGCAGCTTTGAATGTGGCCCAACACAAACTTACAAGCTTTCTTAAAACACCATGAGATTTTTCTGCAATTTTTTTTTTTTAGCTCATCAGCTATTGTTAGTGTTAGTGCATTTTATGTGTGGCTGAAGACAATTTCTTCTTCCAATGTGGCACAGGGAAACCAAAAGATTGGACACACCTGCTCTAGCCAACGTTCATTCCAGCCCTCCTGTGTCAATCTGCTCTTCAACTCAGGCTTTCCAACACACTCAGGTCCTGCTTACCTGGGCAGTTTATGGCAGGAGCTGAGGAGGCTAGGGCATACCCCCTTCCACCCTCTCCAAAGCATTAATTTTACTATTAATATAATAACTTTGGAGGTGGCAAAGAGAATTTTGTTAGAGCAAAATTACAAAAACTCTCATAGATCTGATACTGATGACTTGTACACTTCAGATCATTATCAGTGATGTAGACTACAACGTATTCTCAGCCAGCGCATTCTGCTACCAATTAGCTGCTTTTTACAGTGCTAACGTACATATTCTGTAACCTTAACACAGCTAGTTTCTCTAACAATCCTTCATGTTTTGCACGTCAGCAACATCACCACTGAGCTCCTCTCACGAATCTGTTTTAACAGGCCTCCCAGGTGGCTGCTATCTCCTGAAGCTAGGCCCACCACCACCCGGAAGCCCTCGGGCGCTGACACTATCACAGGGATTTTCTTCACCTGGAATCTGAGGCAAATGTGCATTCTCCTGGCAGAGAAGCCTGCGGCCCTAGACATCCTCGAAGACGTTAACAAAAAAACCCACAGCTTTAGACTCAATAAATTCAGCAGAGTTCACTTCTCCAAACATACGCCAAGCCAAAGTTTTCTCCAAGCCCTTTAATATTCACTTAAACAGTTGAGGCACAAGCAATAATAAAACTGCATTTTTTACGTTACAAAAAGATTTTGTATGTTATCTGCATGATATACCAATCTTCTCAATCTCTTCTGCAATAACATCTCATTAACACTCTGGTCCACAGGTTGATTTAGTAAAGTCAGAATGGCAGGCGGGAGGATGGTAAAATAAACTTACCGAGGGGCAAAAGGAACCAAACATTTACTGAGTGCCTACTATGCACGCTCTACTAGGTTTTACACACTTTACATAAACGTGAACCTAAGTTCTAGTTATCAGTTAACAGGCCAGCATTGCTACGGCCAATAAGTCTATGTTTTAAATGTTCTTTCGCTTTTAAGTATAAATTGTGGAACAAAACAATGTATCTTTGCCCAAAGCAGCATGTCAACTGTTACACTAATACATTATTTTCCATTTCCAAAGTTTTTGTTTTTAGTTAAGTGTGCAACATTAGCACATGGAAACGCTCAAGCTGTGTATTAGTTCACTGAAATCTGGGGTTTTTTCGTTCTCACCTGCTGAGCACCATTTGGCCAGCATCACTACAACGAGCTGATTATATTACCTTGTAAAACTTAAGATGGGAACGAATAGTGTTTGGCAATTACATTTCTGGGAGAAAAAAAGTGCTGATTTTTTTCTTTAACTCGACACAGCTAGCTTTAAAAAGTGGTACCTCATTTTAAAGCACCAAAGTTGTCATTTAAATAACAAAATGTACTTGGGTTAATGAACTGTAAAATGAAGATACCACTGCCTTTTCAAGCATTACAGCAAAGCCAGTATGTTCAGAGCCAAGTGACACCCAGCTCATACTGCACTCCAGTTCCCAAGGAAAAGGCGTTTCTACCCTCTCCAAACTTAAGCTGCCCCTCACTCCTCCAGCCAGCCCTCCTTTTTCTGAGCCCATTCTTTGCTTGCTGAGCTATCTGCCCCTTGCTCCCTTTCCCACCCGTTCTCCCTCTAACTGCCCCTCTATACATGTCTGGGCTGCTGCCTAACACTTCTTAGCTGCCTGGTTAGTCACTGACCAATCACCACTACACTGCTTTGGAATTGGGATCCCACTAGTAAAACTAACTGGCATGTCTGTACTGGTCATCCCCCCAAAAAAGCATCCTGTGTAACAAAAAAGCACTGTTTAAGGGTTCAGGATCACAAACCCTCAAGATACCCGAGAAAAGTCCTCAAATGTGAGTCGCCTAGTCTAACAGTAGAGGTTAAGTTCAAAGATGAAATGTGATTTGTTCAAGGCTGTGCGGCTAATCAGAGGCAGAAACTAGACCTATTTCTCCTTCCACTACACCACAAAAAAACCGAGATTAATAATGATTAAGAAGAGTTTGTAAGTCAATCAAAATAAAATGCCTAGTACATAGGAAAAGTCTTTGGGATTTCTCCACAGACTTTTAGACAGAACAAAGGCAATCTTTACAATGAGAAATGCTCGTCAGTTCAACAGATGCCACCAAGTACCAAGGATCCTTACTCAGTTCTGAAACTGTGACTACGGAGATTATGTCACTATTTGAGAATAAGAGGTCCCACCTGCTCCACCCTTTTCAAGTCTTCAGTCACAAGGTTGCAACTTACTCTCATCGTTTAACAAGATAAATTAATCAAGTTGAAGTAGGATTAAGGAGGTACATTGAAGATAAAAGCAAAAGGCAACAAACATTTTTACAAGCAGATCATCCCAGTTACCTTAAAAGTTTCAGATTAATTTACAGAGTAGTGACATAATCATATAATTTCAGTGAAAATCAAGATAGTTATACCATTAAAAAAAGATCAATTCAGAAATACTAAGTCAGGCAAGCATGCACAATTCAGAATATAAAAAAATGCAGGGCCTGGTTGCCCACATACATTCCTCAGGTTAAGGTGGATTTAAAGATGCCCAACAGAACCCAATGAATCAGAAGCTAAAAGGGACACTTCAGTGATCAGCAGACGCATTCTCTCATGTAACAAACGGAGGGAAAGTGAGCACACATTAACTGGCGAAGCTCACAAGGTCAGATTAGGGGTGTACAGAGATCTAATTCTTGGTGCTATTTGCAACTACGTATATTTAAAATACAAGGAGATAAATACCCAGAACACATTAAGCCTACTGATTTAAACAGAACATTTCAAGACTGATATACAGAAAGAGAAGGAAGCTGTTAACCCAGCACAGCAGCACACCTCACATATTTACGTCTCAGAGATTAAATGGAAAGAAATGATCAATCAAAACCTTTAATGCTGTTTTCACAAACACAATCAAGTCTATCAAATTTCCAGATTTACAGCAAAATGTGCTCCCTAAAAAAGTGTACATTCTTCAGTTTCTCCTATACTTTTTTTTTTTTTGCCTATCTTTCAAAACTGAGCACTGAGTATTTTTAACATAAGCCATGTCATATGTACAGTTTAACTATGTTTCAGGAATAAACAAAATCCATGATATTTTAGTAACTCATAGTGTATTTATAGAATGAAAAGTTCTCTATCAAAATACACTTTTCACTGGGAAAAATAAATAAAATAGACAAATGGATCTACACAAAGTAAACATTAACTTTGGTAGATTTCAGTGTAGTTCATAACAAGCATATTTGCCCTTATTCCCCCAGAGCTGCTCAACTACCAAGAATTTTTAAAATATTTTTAACTGAGATTTCATTATGTTGACATTTGTTTCTCATTCCACATCATCTTCAGCCAAGCTCTGAGCACTCACAATTCTCTGAAAGAAAAAAAATAATAATTTTTTAAAGTGTCATAAGCATTTAATCGGATTCTAACTTCAACATAAAATGCTCTTTGTATTCAAAGAACCGAATCTTAGTAAAGTTCACCCATTCTGACATTTAATTCAAAATGTAACACTTTACACACTGTCAGCATCCAAGAAAACAATGATCATACTACTGACAGTCCCATTTCAAAAGTCAAGTTAACAAAGGAGGCAGATCATTACAATATATATATTTTTAATTCAGATGGGGTCTCTGTCACCCAGGCTGGAGTGCAGTAGCACAATCTCAGCTCACTGCAACCTGACTACTGGGCTTAAGCGATCCTCTCCCACCTCAGCCTCCTGAGTAGCTGGGACCACAGACTCATGCCACCATGCCCGGCTAATTTTTTATTTTTGATGGAGACAGGGTTTTACCATGTTGCCCAGGCTGGCCTTGAACTCCTGAGCTCAACTGAGTGCTAGGATTATAGGGCATGAGACACTGTGTACGGCCATCATTACATAATATTACATCAGTCAATTATGTAACTAAAACCAAAAAGATTTTAAGATCTCTTTTCACTCCCAGGCAAACCAAGAACACTGATAATTGAGTGAAGGATGTCATTTTTAAGGAATTAGGCTTCACAATGAATTCATAAATATTCCAAAAGACATCACCCTCTGGCCAATTTTCCAAAAGTACTATACTATGCTGCCTTTCAAATAGCGTAATATTAAACCGATGATTCCAGTATGAATCCTCTAGAACTAGAACCACATTAGTCTAAATAAAAACAATTTAGACAAAGTCCTTGGTTGTCCAACTCATTCCCTCAAATCGTTGGGACCTTTACTTTCTTTCCAGTCCTTTTCTAATTCAGTTGAGTAAAAATCAGTTTGAAAAATTAACCAGTCAGTTACTAACTATACAGTTCTATAAATACTTCCTATCATCATTCACTGTTTTAATCACACCAACTTGGGAAATCAACACATATAACAGACACGCTATTCCAAAAAGCAGATTCATTTGGGCTCCTTGAAAAGAACTCAAAATGCACAGAAGGCATTTTCATTAACTCCTTATTTACACATAAGTTAATCTTTTACAGTATATTAATGCTATTTTGCATTTTTGAGTAGGGATTTGGGGATGTCGTCAAATAGCTCCAAACTCAAAGCGCACCTCAGCAGCAGCAGAGGCATGAGCCTTTACACAAATGAGTCAGAGAGAATCCACGCTCCTGAACGCCCTAATGTCTAGGCTATAGCTATCTAGGCTCCTTTGTCAGATCACCTAACTGAAGGCATGGTCTCCTGGAAGAGTAGGCAGAAAGCTACTTGTAGAAAGTAGCCAAGAGTGACCTGACTTTGGACAGTTGACTACTAAGACCTGCGACTTATCACTAAGACACACACTTCCTGATCCACCTCCAGGGCACAATCACTAGATCTGGGCAGTCATCTGGATTGTTTCCCATCAGAGAGGAAAATGTCAAGCGCTGATATCTCCCGTATTGTTTTCATTATACAGATAAGTTTATTTCATCATGTTCACTAGGCTCATTTTAAAATGTCCCTAATCATTCGATTCTAAATCCCACTCATTTTTATGTCATAACATTCCAATTCCTTACCTGGCTAATTGTTGGGAGCTTAGTCAGAAGCATCTGGAACACTGGTGGTGGAAGAGTTTGCTGTAAGACCTGCAGTAACTGCTGTGGCTGTCCACACACAGCAATTGCATTTGTCAGATGGTCTACGCCCTTCTCATATTCACCTGTAAGATTTACATAAAATTACATGTAACCTGAAAAGCCTTGGCCTTTGTCAAAATTAACTTTACACACTATCTCCAAATGATGCTGACCAAAAACACTAAGCAAGTAAAATACTGGAAATGACCTCTAATGCATTCATATAACTATTATGAAGCTACTAACAAGAATGAGTCAGATTACGTGTACTGATATGGAAGGGTTTCAAACATACGTAAGGGGGAAATCAATGTATAAAAATGTCAAAGTATATTACTATTTATATACTTGGAATATTTCTGAAAGACTACATGAGACAATTGCTAACAATCGAATAGTACTTTTCTGTAACAGAACTACAAGACTGGGGACTGGGGTGGAAAGAAGACCCAATTTCACATTAAGCCAAATCTTTGTACTATTTGAATGGTATCACATGGGAAGAAAAAAAAAATTTTAAGTGATACTAGTAGGAAAAATGGTCATACTAATGAAATATGACAGGAGAAATAAAGCCATGATTAACTCCGAGTGGGAGGGCTTTTTTTTTTTTTTGAGACGGATTCTTGTTGTCGCCCAGGCTGGAGTGCAGTGGCACGATCTCGGCTCACTGCAGGCTCCGCTCCCCGGGGTTCACACCATTCTCCTGCCTCAGCCTCCCGCATAGCTGGGACTACAGGCGCCCGCCACCACGCCCGGCTAACTTTCTGTATTTTTAGTAGAGACAGGGTTTCACCATGTTAGCCAGGATGGTCTCAATCTCCTGACCTCATGATCCGCCCGCCTCGGCCTCCCAAAGTGCTGGGATTACAGGCGTGAGCCACCGCGCCCGGCCTATTTTCTTTTATCTATAAATATCCTTTAATAGACAAATTATGTTTGAAAAAAATACTTAAGGCTTACAGTTTTTCAAAGTTCACTTAATTCAATAAATAATAAGTATCTGCTATGTGCTCCTTGTCCTCAGTTAACTCCATTTTATTTATTTTTTGAGACACCATCTCCCTCTGCCACCCAGGCTGGAGTACAATGGTACAATCTTGGCTGACTGCAGTCTTAACCTCCTGGGCTCAAGCAATCCTCCCACCTCAACCTCCCAAGTAGCTAGGACCATAGGTGTGCACCACCACACCGGGCTAATTTTTTTTTTTTTTGTAGAAACAGGGTCTCACTATGTTGCTCAGCCTGGTCTCAAACTCCTGGACTCAAGTAATCCTCCTGCCTCCGCCTCCCAATGTGCTGAGATTACAGGCATGAGCCACTGCACTCGGCCCTAATCCCACTTTAAATCAAACTCCAAAAACTGTCCCAAATTATTTGAGCAAAACTATGCTATTAAATATTTTAAATTAAGCACTCTTCTGTATAGGAGGTTTCCATTAAAATATTTTAATGTGCCTTACATAAAAATAACTCCATTATTTTTAAAAAATAATACGGCCAGGCACGGTGGCTCATGCCTGTAATCCTAGCACTTTGGGAGGCCAACGTGGGTGGATCACAAGGTCAAGAGTTCAAGACCAGCCTGACCGACATGGTGAAACCCTACCACTACTAAAAATACAAAAATTAGCAGGGCGTGGTGGCGCGCACCTGTAATCCCAGCTACTTGGGAGGCCAAGGCAGGAGAACTGCTTGAACCCGGGAGGCGAAGCTTGCAGTGAGCCAAAATTCCACCACTGCACTCCAGCCTGGGCGACAGAGCGAGACTCCGTCTCAAAAAGAAATAAATAAAAATAAAAAAAATAATAACAATACAAGTAGAGGAACAATTCTCCTCAAGTCTCTCACACTTCTGCACTTCTGAGCAGATATTTACTGCCTTCGCTCCAAACTGTCTTTTCAAGGACGTTTGTACAGTAAACAACCTCAGAATATAAACTGCCTCCCACTGGAGCAAAGGCAGGTTTGCAACATCACCTATGTGTAGGGAAAAGCGCCCACATGTTTACTGCCCATTATAAAAAATTCAGGATCCTTAAATTCAGGGCTCCTCTCCTATATGCAATCCACTACATGTACATGTGTCCCCTGACTTTCTGCACTGCCATAGGAACTGTGGCTCGGGAAACCAGTGCAAATGCCAATACCCTTGTTACTATTACTGCAGTGAATAACGAGCTATCCTTTGTTCCTAGCCCAGTGGTCTCATGTATTTTGCCAGCATCCATGAAATTGGCACAAACTAATGTGCTAGCATGCAAGTAAGGTAAATCTCAGAAATGAACGGGAGCGGCGGCTCACACCTGTAATCCCAGCACTTAGGGAGGCCAAGGTGGGTGGATCACCTGAGGTCAGTTCAAGACCAGCCTGGCCAACATGGTGAAACTCGTCTATACTAAAAATACAAAAATTAGGCCGGGGTGTGGTGGTTCATGCCTGTAATCCCAGCACTTTGGGAGGCTGAAGTGGGTGGATCATGAGGTCAAGATATCAAGACCATCCTGGCCAACATGGTGAAACCTGGTCTCTACTAAAAATACAAAAATTAGCTGAGCATGGTAGCACATGCCTGTAGTCCCAGCTACTCAGGAGGCTGAGGCAAGAGAATCACTTGCACCTGGGAGACGGAGGCTGCAGTGAGCCAAGATTGTGCCACTGCACTCCAGCCTGGCGAAAGAGTGAGACTCCATCTCAAAAAAAAAAAAAAAATGAGCTGGGCCTGGTGGCGCACGCCTGTAATCCCAGCTACTTGGGAGGCTGAGGCACAAGAATTGCTTGAACCCTCGCTTGAACCTGGGAGGTGGAAGTTGCAGTGAGCTGAGATTGCACCATTGCACTCCAGCCTGGGCAACAGAATGAGACGCCGTCTCAAAAACAAAACAAAACACCTCAGACCTTTTCCAGTTCTTAATACCATTAAGATCATTTTTTACCAGATTCTTTTTATTTACCAAACAATTTTCCATGATATAAATTCACAGGAAACTGATCTTAAAGAGTGAGAATGGGGCTGGGCGCGGTGGCTCAAGCCTGTAATCCCAGCACTTTGGGAGGCCGAGGTAGGCGGATCACAAGGTCAGGAGATCCAGACCAACCTGGCTAACAGTGAAACCCTGTCTCTACTAAAAATACAAAAACTTAGCCAGGCGTGGTGGTGGGTGCCTGTAGTCCCAGCTACTCGGGAGGCTGAGGCAGGAGGATGACATGAACCCGGGAGGCGGAGCATGCAGTGAGTGGAGATCGCGCCACTGCACTCCAGCCTGGGCGACAGAGTGAGACTCCAACTCAAAAAAAAAAAAAAAAAAAAAAGTAAGAATGGACCAGGTGCAGTGGCTCACACCCGTAATCCCAGCACTTTGGGAAGCCAAGGCAGGCGGATCACTTGAGGTCAGTTTGAGAATAGCCTGACCAACATGGTGAAATCCCCTCTCTACCAAAAACAGGAAAAAATTAGCCGAGCTTGGCGGTGCATGCCTATAATTCCAGCTACTCATGAGGCTGAGGCAGGAGAATCGCTTGAACCTGGGAAGCGGAGGTTGCAGTGAGCCGAGATCACGCCACTGCACTCCACCCACTGCACTCTGGGTGACAGAGTAAAACTCCACTTCAAAAAAAAAAAAAAAAAAGGAGAAACAGTTTCAGATCAACCTTACTAATTTTTCCCCAGCAAGCTGAGGATATTAAGTATGTCTTAGGGAATATCTCTACCATCATACCCGATGCACTTGACCCTGTCAGCTGATGGCAAGCCTAGGTATCAGGATAGTCACTCTGGTGTTCTTTCCAGGCTCTTAAATCTGGTATATGTTTTTTTGGTTCTACCAATTGGCTGCTGTTGAAAGACTGAGAAACATTTTGGGTAAAATTTTGAATACAGTGGGGTATCTGATGGCACCTGAGTATAAGTAAAGGTTTCCAAGAGCTTTCTTAACCTCTTGATCACCATCAGAAACAGGTGAATCTCCACTGCCAATGTGAGGACTATGATTGTCCCATCTACACAATGTTTCAGGATACTCCAATTGTGTAGATCATTGTCATCTGGGTTTGCAGGCACCATCTGGAGCTGCTTGGCCAATTCCTTTCCCAGGTATTGAAATGATGATGTAGTGATACCCATCACAAGAGATCCGACCCAGGGCTGCACAGTGATCCATTGATGGTCAGTTTAGAATTACAGTAATCAAAAGATTGGCTAAGTCAATTCCTGCTTCTGAATACATACTATAATTAAATCTCTTCTGAACTAGCACTGTTGATTACGTATCTGCAGATTTAGCAACAATGCTGAAGAAGATACATTGACACAATCTCAGTTGCAGTGATCTTGTCATTTTGAGCTCTCTTCTTGTGCAAAGCGGATGTTGCTACAACTTTTGATGACTAGATAGCCAGATCGTAAGTGGTATCTTTTGTTAATACAACAGCATCTAGAATATCATAAAATCCATCTATCAGCATACGAAGATCAAACCCGGTGTTATACGATGCAAGGAGCAGAGCAACTCAGTATGCAGCACTGCTTTAGCACTGAGGGGGAATGCTTTCCCTTTCCCCAATGCCTGGGTCCTCTCTCTCACATTGATGGAGAAATTGCAGTGTGATGCCTGTAGGAGACTTGGAAATGTTTCCTGATTGGTGCCTATCTTGTACTCCTCTGCAGTTACAGATTTTATGTATATAGTTTTTAAGAGACAGCATATCATTTCTGTTGCCCAGACTGAAATGCAGTGGCACCATCACAGCTCACTAGAGCCTCAAACTCCTGGGTTCAAGGTATCCTCCTACTTCAGTCTCCGAGTAGCTGGCTACAGGTGCATACTACTGCACCTGGTTTATTTTCTCATTTCCTATAGAGATGAGGGTCTCACTTTTGTTATCGATGCTGGTCTCGAACTCCTGGCTTCCAGCAGTCCTCCTGCCTCAGCTCTCCAAAGTGCTGGGATTACAGGAATGAGCCACCATGCCTGTCCCTACTCACTGATTTTTAACCCTTCCCAGTCTGTCGGCAATTTGAGTACTGTGACTCTTTAGGTCAAATTAATTGAGCAATTCTATTGATATCAAAAAAGTATTTCTTGGCAAAGGGGAGACATGATAAAGTTAGTTACCACCATTTTTAATGAATTAAACTCTCCCCATAAAAGAAACAACAAACTCATTCACACACAAATGCCCCACATCATGTAGTTCACTTCTATCTAAATCTATTGATACAGCAATCAGAATTTTAAAATATTTGATAACAGTTTTAATAATGATAGCAACTACTTCAAATCTACTTTTGAGATTACTGAGTAAATTATGGTTCTCATGTCTGTCAATTTGATAATTTCAATTTCACAGCTGTCTTAGCACTGTTGATGAAATAAATGAAGTACAATGTATAATGAAAAGGCTAAATTCTGGATCAGATAACAAGTTGGTTCTGAAATAAGGGGTCATGGACTCACCGTGTGACCTTGATTAGGTAAATTAACCTTCTCTGGGACCTTACATTAGCCATTCCTTCCTATAAATACTGGAAAAGATCTGAAGATTAGATGAAGGAGTTGAGGAGTATATTCCTAGCTTATATTCCTTCAGTTACTATTTACATATCGCACTATGGCTATACATTAGAAACTACTTCAGAGTAAGAGAACCTCATTTGTAAAAACTTACTATCTTCTACATCATATGATATAGCAAGAAAACCTAAAACTCACTTAAAATATATCATGGACAACAATATCCCACAAGGAATATTTCTTTCCAGAGCCAGTCTTACACAAAATAATCTTCCAATTATTAAGTGCCTAAAAACCTGTCTTGAGATATTTGGAGTACCTTTTCTAATAGCCAAATTACACAAACAAAGCCCCTTATCATTATAAATTTCTATCAGTGAGAAAAATTCTACCCAGTTCCTTAGCTTTTCAATGACTATTACCTTGAGCTAGTAACTCTTCACCAAGCTGTATCTCTTCAAGGAAGAACTTCTGAACAGCTTCAGCATCTTTAAGGTCAGGTAACTGGAAATAAAATATTTAATAATTGACACCACAATTATGTCAGGGGATATAACCAATACACAGATATCAATAAAAATAAAACAACAAAAAACCAAATCACCCATTCTAAAAAAATCTGATAGAAGAACTTTACTCCTGAACAACACTTGTAGGAATTAAGAGTTCATCTACATTCAAATGAATAAAAGAAAAAACTTGAGTTTGTAGTTGAATAATTCTTAGAAAGCTCTAACTCGAATGTAAAGAGAAAAGAGTGCAAAATCTATACCGTCTACGCACTTTACAATATTTTCGGATGCCATTATTGTAGATTTTTATACAACTGTAAGCAATTTGTCCTTATGATTCAACATTATTTTATACAGATTTTTTTTTTGTTTTTTTGAGACAGAGTCTCGTTCTGTCACCCAGGCTGGAGTGCAGTGGCACAATCCCAGCTCACTGCAACTTCCACCTCTTGGATTCAAGCGATTCTCCTGCCTCAGCCTCCCGAGTAGCTGGGTGCCCGCCACCATGCCCAGCTAATTTTTGTATTTTTAGTAGAGATAGGGTTTTGCAATGTTGGCCAGGCTGGTCTCAAACTCCTGACCTCAGATGATCCACCCACCTCGGCCTCCCAAAGTGCTAGGATTACAGGTATGAACCACTGCATCCAGCCTACATTTTACATGCATCTAAAAGACTGTTTTTTGAGACAGGGTCTCACTCTGTCGCCCAGGCTGTAGTGCAGTAGTGTGATAACAGCTCAGTGCCTTCACCTCTCAGGATCAAGTGATCCTCCTACCTCAGCCTCTCTCTACAAAAAAAATAAAAGACTAGCTAGGCATGGTGGTGCATGCCTATAGTCCAGCTACTAGGGAGGCTAAGGCAGGATTGCTTGAACCTACGAGGTCGAGGCTGCAATGAGCTGTGACTGCACCGCTACTCCACCCCAGCCTGGTGACAGAGTGAGACTCCATCTCAAAAAAAAAAAAAAAAAAAAAGAGAAAACCTAAACTTCTATTAGTGCAAGTTTTTGGTCCTTGAATTACACTGTACATGCTCTTATTAACCTAGCCAACACAAGTGAAACAATTTAAATTTCTGAAAGTGGAGACATCTTTCACGCACTATCCCAGCATGTAGCAATAATTTAATTCTATTCTTCAATCTAAAAATACATACTGGTGCATGTCTCAATCTGGTTCCCTGTGCCCTTAGAAATATAGGTTACCAAAAGCATAATAAACATATTACACACTTCAGGAAGGTAGTCTGATCCTACTAGAACAAAGTAGTTTCCTCCCATTTTCACTTCACTATTACCATGTCCAGTCAACTAGCTGTGTTTACACAACTGTTTCAAAATAACAAAATATACTGGTTAACTTATTTTTTCCTTGTCTCAACTTGCTTTAAAAAGAACCACTAATGATCCAGTAATCCAAGTCCTAAGAACCCAGACAATAGAACTCATCTCAATAAAAAGGAAAAGTTGCAAGCACAATGATTAACATTTACTTAATTTACTTACACACGCCACAAAACATTTTTTACCAAGTAGCTAAACCTACGTAGTCATTAAAAATAATCAAGAACTCAGGCTCTATGAAAAGAAAAAATAAATTACAAGTTTTATATCCAGAACTGTGTACCGCAACAAGGCAAAAATTTGTCAGAGCAGTGGGATTCTGGATCAGTGGGCTTGAATAATCTTGAATAATTTTTGAAATAATAACTCATGGTTCTTTTACAGGAAGTTAGAGTAAAGAAATTAAATCTTAAGTGTAATATTGTATCATTTTGAAGCAGCTGATTAGGAACTTTTCATCTTTTGGTGCAAATGTCTTGAGGCCCTCATCTTGTTCCTTAATTATTGTTCATACAGTAAGCTGTATGTTGTTATGGCCAGCAAAAGAAATAATGAAGGACTCAATAATTGTCAGTGGAACTATGTTATTCACCTACTCCTAAAAATAAGCTGTATTTTAAAATAAAAAAGCAATGTCCAGTATCAACTAGCTTTTTCCAATTACATTTTAATTACATTTCCAATTACAGATTTTAAAATAATATTTCTACAAAACATATAATTTAAACAGAAACCAGACTATTACCTTGGAAAGCCCAGCTCTCTCCTTGGCAAGCTTCTGTTTCTTTCTTCCTGCAAGAAATGCAAAGTTATATTTACATTTTGTCATTATAAAAATGGGAATCAAAAGAATTCTAATTGCTGTGGCAGTCATTAATTCCATTTGCAAAACATTTCTAACTCTAGGAATCTATCCCTCCCTGTGATCTGTCAAGGCCATATGACTAGTTCTGGTCAATGAGCTGCAGGCAATGTGACACTGCACTGGAGCGTTCTCCTTCCCTTTGGGGCAGAAGATCTAGCAATTCACAAGATGGAGATAGCTCCAACAGCTGGACTTCTAAAGTAATTACAATAAGCAGATCAAGTCCCCCCTTCCAACCAACACAGGATATGTAACAGGGGCAAGAATTAGGCCACTAGTATTGGGGAGTTTTATTACTGAAATATGCCAGATTATATCTTTACTGAATGTTGCAAACTGGCATTCTTAAATGAAAGAAAAAATCTAAAGTGTACAGGAGGCATATGATGGTCACATGAAAATACTATACCACTTAAAGGTACTTGAGCATCATCAGAATTTGGTATCCAGCGGAGGCCTGGAACCAATCACTCAAGGATACTGAGGCAGGACTACACCTAAAGTGATAATCACTAAAAACTACCAATGACATAGACAGTAACTACTGACATAGTTAAGAAAATGTAAGGCTCCAATACTTATTATTAGCTAATACTTATTAGCTGGGTGGCCTTAGGCAAATCTCTCACTCTCCCAAGATAAGGTCTAAACTTAGAGGACTACAATGAGAAACAAAAGCCATGAAACAAGCAAACGTCCTCTGAAAACCTTAAAGCACTCTACAAATCCAAGCTTCAATGCATGACTAAAGAGGTCTGAGGGCCAGGGGCAGTGGCTCATGCTTGTAATCCAAGCACTTTAGGAGGCTGAGCCAGGCAGATCACAAGGTCAGGAGTTCAAGACCAGCCTGGCCAACATAGTGAAATCCCATCTCTACTAAAAATACAAAAATTAGCTGGGCATGGTGGCAGGCACCTGTAGTCCCAGCTACTTGGGAGGCTGAGGCAGGAGAATCACTTGAACCCGGGAGGCGGAGGTTGCAGTGAGCAGAGATTGTGCCACTGCACTCCAGCCTAGGTGACAGAGCGACACTCTGTCTCAAAAAAGAGGTCTGCCTACCTGCAGACAGAAGGTTCATTTACTATGGTCAAGGTACCTTTTCTTAAGTCAACCCTCGTAAACTGGATTTCATCACACCAGCATCAGATACCCACTCATCTCCCATAATAGAGTGCTACCACTGTAAGGCTTAAATACGATTCTAGCCATTTCAACAGAAAAAATATGCATTAAAGTTGATCTTATGTATTAATCTGAAGGCTGCTAATTTTTCTAAGTACCTTACCTAAGTGTTCATCACTGCACAACTAACTGTGGGGAAAAAGGACAAAGAACATAATTCAACCCTCCATTTGCTTATGGGTTTTTGTTCTCTTAAGGCAGAAAATAATGAGTGATACCAAACAACAATATCTAATTGCTAAATATCATGGTCTACACTGGAACCTGCACTGGAGGGAGCGTAGTAAAACTAGAAAAGAAATGGAAGACTTCAAAGGATCTGGACATGAAGACAAGAAACACTTGGATGTGAGCACTAAGTTTTAGATGCTACATGCCAGACACTGTTCTAAATGTTTATTAGCTTATTTAATCCTCACAACATTAAAAGAGTTACAGCTGGGCACAGTGGCGCACGCCTGTAATCCCAGCACTTTGGGAGGCCAAGGCGGGCGGATCACTGGAGGTCAGGAGTTCGAGATCAGCCTGGTTGATACGGTGAAACCCCGTCTCTACCAAAATACAAAAAATTAGCTAGGTATGGTGGCAGGCACCTGTAGTCCTAGCTATTCAAGAGGCTGTAGCAAGAGGATCACTTGAACCTGGGAGGTGGAGGTTGCAGTGAGCTGAGATAGCGCCACTGCGCTCCAGCCTGGGCCACAGAGCGAGACTCCGTCTCAAACAAAAACAAAAAACAAAATCCAGGTACTATTATCATCCCCATTTTCCAGATGAGAAAATGTACCAAGGTCACAATTACTTACTGGTGGAATGGCAACTCAAACCCAGGCTTTTGGACTTGAAACATGACTCTCTTCTGCCTCTATAGTTAATAGTGTGGAGAAGTAAAGATGTTATTACCATCAAAAAAAAAGGCACCTCAGAAATGAATGTGCCAAGTTTGTGGGATCAACTGTATGTGAGACATACAATTTGCCAAACCAGAATTTAGGGAAAATTACAAAACTGATAATGAAACCCAGGGAAGTGAAACTGAGTCATAAGTTTTTTTAGTAAGGTGGGGAAGAGTGTGTGATTGCCACTGAATACATTTAACTGACACAGCTACCAAATTTTAAGATCACTTAGTTGCTTTACATTTTTAGCAATAAGATTAAAATTCTGGCTTTAGTTTCATGATACAATTAACTTATTACATTAACATATTTTCAGATATAGTATTATGCAGTATCTCTGTGATAAAGGGACAGATGGTAATCAACTGAAAAACCATGAAGAAATTTAACAATGAGCAAAATCAAGCCTTGACTCAATGTTTCCAAGATTTATTCACTTAAATAAGATGCTTAATATATTTTTAAGGTGTCATTTTATCCGTCCCATATAAGTGAAATGCACCTGCAGCTGGCATTGTAATTTGGCAATTACGTTTCATTTACTCATAATTTAGAATGATAAAAACTATGTTTCAAGGATCCTGATACTCTGCTTTTGCTAACAGGTGACAAAAAGTCTAAATAAATTAGGATCTCAAATTTAACCTCAAGCCTCATTTTAAACAATGTAAGGCTCTCTTATTTTTTTATTTTTTTTCTTTTTGAGACGGAGTCTCGCTCTGTCGCCCAGGCTGGAGTGCAGTGGTGTGATCTCGGCTCACTGTAAGCTCCACCTCCCGAGTTCACGCCATTCTCCTGCCTCAGCCTCCCGAGTAGCTGGGACTACAGGTACCCGCCACCACGCCCAGCTAAGTTTTTCTATTTTTTAGTAGAGACGGCGTTTCACCGTGTTAGCCAGGATGGTCTCGATCTCCTGACCTTGTGATCCGCCCGCCTCGGCCTCCCAATGTGCTGGGTTTACAGGCGTGAGCTACCGCGCTCGGCCGCCTAAGCCTCTCTTCTTAACGAAAAAGAAAGCCAATGAGCTACATGCCCTATGTGAGAAACTGCTCTTTTATTGCAGATGTAAATATTCTATTGGAAATAAGACTAGACCACAAAATTTTTAAAAAAATTAATTTTAAAAACTCAAAATTAACTGAACAGAATTTCATTCCACAAAGGCAAAATACCCCTAAAGTTTTTAAAATCAGCCAATCACGCAATTGCACTTTTTTTTTTTTTTTTTGAGACCGAGTCTCGCTCTGTCCCCAGGCTGGAGTGCAGTGGCGCCATCTCGGCTCACTGCAACCTCAGCCTCCCAGGTTCAAGCAATCTTCCTACCTCAGTCTCCCAAGTAGCTGGGACTACAGGTGCGTGCCACCACACCCAGCTAATTTTTTTTGTTGTTGTATTTTTAGTAGAGACGGGGGTTTCACCATGTTGTCCAGGCTGGTCTCGATCTCCTGACCTCGTGATCTGCCCACCTTGGCCTCCCAAAGTGCTGGGATTACAGGCATGAGTCACAGCACCTGGCCTATAGACACACACGCACGCACGCACGTATATTTTGGAGACAGAGTCTTGTTCTGTCTCCCCAGGATGGAGTGCAGTGGTGCAATCTCTGCTCACTGCAACCTCCACCTTCCACATTCCAGCAATTTTGCCTCAGCCTCCCAAGCAGCTGGGACTATCGGCGTGCGCCACCACACCCGGCTAATTTTTGTATTTTTAGCAGAGAGGGGGTTTCACCATGCTGGCCAGGCTGCTTGAACTCCTGACACGAGGTGATCCGCCCACCTCGGCCTCCCAAAGTGCTGAGATCACAAGCGTTGAGCCACCACACCTGGCCGCAATTACCTTTAAACAGACTGCAAGATTATTCTAAATAAATTTTACAAAAACATCAAACAACAAAATAATTCTACTCATAAAAATATCTCATCCAGACGCGGTGGCTCACGCCTGTAATCCCAGCACTTTGGGAGGCTGAGACGGGCAGATCACGAAGTCAGGAGTTCAAGACCAACCTGGCCAATACGGTGAAACTCCGTCTCTACTAAAAATACAAAAATTAGCCTGGCGTGTTGGTGTGCGCCTGTAATCCCAGCTACTCAGGAAGCTAAGGCAGAATTGCTTGAACCCGGGAGGCGGAGGTTGCAATGATCCGAGATCACCCCACTGCACTCGAGCCTAGGCGACAGAGTGAGACTCAAACAAACAAACAACAACAACAAAAAATCTCTAGCATTCATCAATTACCATGTGTGAGGAACAGTACTAAAACTCTACACTATACCATTTTACAAAAAGGGAAAACTAAAGCTTGAAGTTACTTGCCTAAAGTTACTGCTGCAGCTAAGTAATTCACTGTAATCATTAGGTTGCCGCTAAGTCCAGAAAAAACAATTTTAGATTGAAAATGATGGAGAAGTTATTTTGAAATAACATTCCTCCATTTGTCTAAAATGATAGCTCTTGTTTCTGCAACAGGACTTCAGGGTTTCCAACAGAAGATAGGGTTAATCCATTCTTTCTAACTCCGCATTTGTACCAAAACCCCCAGCTGTCACCCATTTTGGCAACTACAGGACAATAACCTGAAGGCAGAATGACTGCCAGCATTTACGGAGGAGCATTTCCTATGTCAGGAAACGTGGGAGGCAATTCAAACATCTCAATCTTCACACGACCAACAAGAGGTAGGTGGCATTACCTGATTTTACAACTACGGAAATTAGGATTCAGAAACCCCAAATTATGCCGCTAACCTGGCCCTAGAAATTCAGGGTCTGAATCCAAAACAGTATTCTATTAGTCTGCCTAGTCATAAATCAAATTATGTCTGTATCCCTTCCCTCCTAAAACATAAGAAAGCTGGAACTAGATGTCTGATTCTAAGTGCTAGTAAGATCAGCGCTGCAGTCACTGCTCACACATGGCTATTGAACACTTGAAATGACTTAGTATAGCTGAATTAAACCGTAATCACTGTTACTTAAGTAAACAATCATCCCTTCTTTGTACACCTTGGGCTTTAGTAACTTATGTGTAAATTTTAATTTCAAAAACTAATTTGGCTGACCAACCAAGATAAGCCAAAAAATATTTCTTATTGCAACAAATTTGCTCTTCAGTGATGCGAATGAAGAGTCTCCCAAAATTCAAGGTGGATCTAACTGTTTTCATGAAACGAGTCCCCTCTTGCAGACCTCTCTTAAAAGATGTCGCAGGTATGAAATAAGACTCAGCCACGGGAGAAGCGCAGCCCTTTGGACTCCCCTGCAATTTCTATAGCATTCACTCATATCTTGGAAGCACTTAGAACGAAGCTACCAAGAGGGTTTAAGAATGCAGCAATGAGCCAGGCGGATCTTCTGAGGTCAGGAGTTCGAGACTAGCCTGACCAACATGGTGAAACCCCGTCTCTACTAAATACAAAAAATCAGCCGGGCGTGGTGGCGCCCGCCTGTAATCCCAGCTACTGGGGAGGCTGAGGAAGGAGAAGCGCTTGAACTCGGGAGGCGGAGGTTGCAGTGAGCCGAGATCGCGCCACTGCACTCCAGCCTGGGCGACAGAGCGAGATTCCGTCTCAAAAAAAAAAAAAGAATGCAACAATGATACTGCACTGAGCATGCGGATTTAGCCTCAGACTAAAATTCGCGACAAAAATGCACGACTTTTTAGAGGTTTAAAAAGATGAACGACAAAAAAAGAGACTAGCTCCTCCCCAGGCCACACACACCCCAGATTGTAACACAAATCAAGAGTGCACTTGCACGGCTAAAATGTTTGGGGAAAACAAAACGGGAAAAATCCTTCCTCCAAAATGAAGGCAATTCCTGCGGGGCACTAGAGCCCCCGGTGCGGCGCAGCCAGCGCCCTCGCCTGTTGAGGGCCGCACCACGCGGTCGCCCTGCGCGGCCCACAGGCTGGTGGGAGGCAATGACCCCTCCTGTGGAGGGCGGCGGCCGAAGGCAGCAGGCCCGGGCAGGGTAGAGACGACCCACTCACGTTCTCGAAGCCTGTTCTTGAAGTTGGGGTCACTTCGTCTTTTGCGGTCGAAGTAGATGCAGTACCCAATGAAAAGAGCCCCGCATACACCGGCGGCGATGGCGCTGTTCCGACCCACCATCTTCTCTACAACGCTGAGCGTGGATGGTGGCGGCAGGGACCGCGAAAGAGCGGTGGGCCACGAACCCTCAGAGCGGTCGGCGGAGCTCACACCCGACGGCCGCGGACCAGGAACACGAAAAGGCAGAGCACACGCCACTTCCGGTCCGAGTCAACTAAGGGCCTCGAGGTCGTCCGCGGCAGTGCCTGAGCAGAGGTCCGGGGCGCGGCTCCTGCGCCTGCGCCTGCGCAGTGGGCCACGCCGGCGTTGCCAGTGCGCCGCTGGGTGTACGCACAGGACTCGGGAATTTGCACGTGACCGCGGGTTTTTTTTCATATCCGCCGACCATGCTGTAGTGAGGCGGACGCGTTGCTGGCTTGCACGTACTCGGAAGACTAACTGACAACCTTGTTTGTGGCAGACAAAGATGCAGGGTCCCAGACCGCGAATGCTTCATCTTGTCTTCTTGTCTAACACAGGCAGCCTGTGACTTGTTTGAATTAAACTGTACTTTCTTTTCAGATTGCCACAATCCATTGTGCGTAGTGGTTCCATTTCAAAAGAATGTTACAGGATAGCCTCATTTTATGATAACTGGAATAAAATTAAATGGAGTAATTTCTTGAAAAATATACACAATTGGAGGAAAAATAGAAAACGTTTTATAGCCACATGAAAACATACACATGATCAGGCCAGGCACGGTGGCTCTCTCCTGTAATCTCAGCACTTTGGGAGGCCGAGGCGGGCGGATCACTTAAGGCCAGGAGTTTGAGACCAGCCTGGCCAACATGGTGAAACCCTGTCTACTAAAAATACAAAAATTAGCTGGCCATGGCGGCCGGGGCCTGTAATCCCAGCTACTCTGGAGGCTGAGGCACGAGAATCGCTTGAACCAGGAGGCAGAGGTTGCAGTGAGCCAAGATCGAGCCACTGCACTCCAGCCTGAGTGACAGATCAGGCCTCCGTCTCAAAAAAAATAAAATTATATATATATATATATATGATCTCAGTTAAGATATTCTGACAAGGAAAACCGTGGGCAGAAAGCAGGCATTAAACAGACACTGTAAGTTGAGGGGCATCAAAGAAGTCAAGTATCAGTGTCAGAGACATTGGAACCAGAGCTACCTTACCTTGAATAGGGACTGGGTAAAATGAGGCTGAGACCTATTGGGGCACATTCCCAGGAAGTTTGGCATTCTTGGTCACAGGATATTTACAGGGAAGGGAACAAGTTAATAATGTTTACTTAACAGACCCAGGAAATGACCTGATGTCCCAATATCTTAAGAACAAAAGCATTCTTAGTTTAATTTTCCCTTTAAAGATAATATTGATTCTTGCAGAAGACAGTAGTTACACAGGATTAACAATCCTTTGACAAAGACCAGGCAGTGTCTCACATCTGTAATCAATCCCAGCACTTTGGGAGGCCCAGATGGGCGGATAGGTTGAGCCCAAGAGTTCAACACCAGCCTGGGCAACATGGTGAGACCCTGTATCTACAAAAAAATTAAAAACTTAGCCAGGTGTGGTGGCACGCACCTGTGGTCCAAACTACATGGGGAATGATGCGGGAGGATCCCCTAATCCCAGGAGATTGAGGCTGCAGTTAGTTGATTGTACCACTGCAGTCCAAACTGGGTGACAGGGTAAGACCTTGTCTCAAAACAACCACAGAAAAAAAATCCTTTGTCACAAGCTCTTGGAGTAGAGCACATCTTCCCCATTATTTTTTTGCTGTTCAATATAAACAAGCCTTGTACCTAAGGTGGACATGTTCCTTCTCTTGCTTTAGGGTATGCACCATTCCACGAAGTACCCCTTCTTTCACTTTTTTTTTTTTTTTTTTTTGACTGAGTCTTGCTGTCACCCAGGCTGGAGTGCAGTGGCATGATCTTGGCTCACTATAACCTCCACCTCCTGGGTTCAAGCAATTCTCCTGCCTCAGCCTCCCCAGTAGCTGGGATTACAGGCACATGCCACCACACCCAGCAAATTTTTGTATTTTTAGTAGAGATGGGGTTTCACCATGTTGGCCAGGCTAGTCTCAAACTCCTCACATCTGGTGATCCACCACGACCGATCTTCTTTATTTTCTTAATAAACTTGTTTTCACTTTACTCTGTGGACTGGCCCCAAATTCCTTCTTAGGCAAGATCCAAGAACCCTCTGTTAGGGTCTGGATCTGGACCCTTTTCCAGTAACACCAGGTTGTGTAATGAAGAATTTGGCTGGCCTTTGTCCCCAGTTCCTGGGAGTTCTAGCCCCTTGGAATTGATGAGTGATTCACTCCTGTAATCCTAGCACTTTGGGAGGCCAAAGTGGGAGGATCACTTGAGTCCAGCAGTTTTGAGAGCAGCCTGGGCAACAAAGTGAGATACTGAAGCAACGTCGTTTGGGGTAATACCAAAGGTTCATTGCCTCATGCCAAGGAAATCAAGAACTTGAGCACACACGGAGTAAGGTTAAGAGCAGAGGTTTAATAGGCAAAAGAGAAAGGAGGCTTGGGTGCAGTGGCTCACGCCTGTAATCCCAGCACTTTGACAGGCCAAGGCGGGTGGATCACCTGAGGTCAGGAGTTCGAGACCAGCCTGGCCAATATGGTGAAACCTCGTCTACTAAAAATACAAAAAATTAGCCAGGCGTGGTGGCGAGCGCCTGTAATCCCAGCTACTCGGGAGGCTGAGGCAGGAGAAGCGCTTGAACCCAGAAGGCAGAGGTTGCAGTGAGCCGAGATCACGCCACTGCACTCCAGCCTGGGAGACAAGAGCCAAACTCCGTCTCAAAAAACAAAACAAAAACAAAAAAACCTTCAAAGGTAGTATCACAATGTGAATAAACTGAGAATGTGGAAGTCTCCACATTTCACATACACCATCCATAAAGAAGTATAAAACTCAACACATGATTAGCAGACAATGCTATCAGCAGATAATAGCACTTTTATTAGCAGTACTCAGCAGGAAAAGAAAAAGCAGTTCCCGGTTGTTATTTCTGTTTTCTCTGTTTCTTGGGGTGTCCACTTTTCTTCTGTCCTTTCTTCTTCGTTTTAAGGAGAACAGCTTTTTCTCCAATAAATAAGCTTTTAGAATGTCCTTCTGCAGTTTTGGAAGTAAAATTAAGTCCCTGCTTAGGTTTACTGACATTCTTCAATCGTGGTTTTGAATTTTGTTGTTTTAATTTTTCTTTATTAACAGAGCGCATGACTCTGAGTTTTCTCCCCATGAGTTCAGAATTATTTAATTTCAGAGCAAGATGAACAGAATCTGTATTCTGCAAATCAAAAGAAAACACAATACATTAATTTCTACCAGAAACCCATCTGCAAAGAAACTAGTGAAAGTGTCACTTTAACAGATGAGAATGACTTTCAAGCTTGCATAGATAAGCCCCATCCAATCCCAGGTGTATCAGCTGCTGCGCTCTAAGTCTCCTTATCACCATGCTCCTCACCAGTGTTTCCTCAGAAAGCACTCAAGCTGCCTTGTGAAATGTTCAGCTAAGTCACAATGCTACAGGCTTCGTGTTTTTTTTTTTTCATTGTAAAATGAGGTTCTAAACTAGATTAGTCATATGCAATATTGGCTTTTTTTTTTTTTTTTCTTTTTTTGAGACGGAGTCTCGCTCTGTTGCCAGGCTGGTGTGCAGTGGCACGATCTCAGCTCACTGTGACCTCTACCTCCTGAGTTCAAGCGATTCTCTTGCCTCAGCCTCTCAAGTGGTTGGGATTACAGGCGCAGACCAACATACCCAGCTAATTTTTGTATTTTTAGTAGAGACAGGGTTTCACCACGTTAGCCAGAATGGTCTTAATCTCTTGACCTTGTAATCTGCCCACCTCGGCCTCCCAAAGTGCTGGGATTACAGGCATGAGCCACCGCGCCTGGCCCCCATATGCAATATTTTAAACCAATAAACCTCCTTTGCATAGCCATCTTTCTGTCAAAGCCCCATTGTATTAGCTGACCAGAGGGCAGGGAACTCTCCATTACAGTACCTGAGATGTTGGACTAGACACCCTCTAGGATTCCATTTAGATCCAAAATTCTGTTATACTTCTGTTCTAATATAGAGCCATTAATGCTAACAACCCTGAATATCCATGAGATGTTTGTTAAAGGACTTTAGAAGCTTATCAAGTAATAGAAGACAGGGAGCAGAGAAGCAGAAAGGTAACCACAATACAGTAACAATGGCAACAAATGCTGTGACAATCTTTCTAAAAAAGCTACCAGGCAATTCTTATCAAGAGTCTTCAAAATGGTAACACATCTTAACCTAGTAATATCCTAATGGGGATCTATCTTAAGTAATCTACAATCCAAACTTTTGGGAAAAAAACATAACCAGGCCAGGCGGGGTGGCTCACACCTATAATCCTAGCACTCTGGGAGGCCAAGGCGGATAGATCACTTGCACTCAGAAGTTCAAGACCAGCCTGAGAAACATGGTGAAATCCTGTCTCTACATAAAAATACAAAAATTAGCCAGGCGTGGTGGCACACACCTGTAGTCCTAGCTACTCAAGAAGCTGAGATGGGAGGATCGCTAGAGCCTGGGAGGCAGAGGCTGCAGTGAGCTGAGATCGTGCCAAAGCACTCCAGACTGAGCAACAGAGACTCTGTCTCAAAAGCAAAAAACACACAACCACTGCAATTTCATTATTACAGGGAAAAATAGAGAATTCTACCAAGGTCCAACATGAGAGAAATGACAGTATAAACTCTGTTATATCACTCAATGGAACATGCTTACATAACAGAAAATAACATAAAATAGGATGTAAACACAATTTAAGTTCACAGAGAGAAGTTCAACTATAAAAATGGCAGCACAAGGAAAAACTGAAAGGAAATGTAGTAATGGGTTGTTACTGAGAGAAGAAAAATATATGACATCACATAGTATTGTAGAGTCAGCTCCCCAAATCCGTGAGTTCAGTATCAGAGGATTCAATCAACTGCAGATAGAAAATACTTGAAAACAACAAATAAGATGACAATAAAAAATATTTATTATATATAACAATATACATTCATGCAAATGTGCCATTTTATATAAGGGACTTGAGCATCTGCAGCTATATATACTGTTTGCTATGTGAGAGGGATCCTGGAACCAATACACCATGGATATCAAGGAATGACAATACATTATTTTTTGTTTTGAGATAGGGTCTCACTCTGTCACTTCGGCTGGAGTGCAGTGGTGCAATCATGGCTCACTACAGCCTTGACCTCCTGTACTTAAGCAATCCTCCAGCCTCAGCCTCCTGATAGGACCACAGGCGCTGGCCACCATGACCAGCTAGATCTTTATTTTTTAATTTTTCTTTCTTATTTTAAAACAGGGTCTCACTCTGCCATCCAGGGTGGGTGGCTCACTGCAGCCTTGACCTCCCAAGGTTCAGGTGATCCTCCTGCCGCAGCCCCTCAAGTAAATGGTACTACAGGCATGCACCACCACGCCCAGCTGATTTTTGTATTTTTTTGTAGAGGCGGGATTTTGCCATGTTGCCCAGGCTAGTCTTGAACTCCTGGACTCAAGCGATCCACCTGCCTTGGCTTCCTAAAGTGGTAGGATTACAGGCATGAGCCACCGCACCCAGCCTTACTTGTATATTTTTTTGGAGAGTCGGTGTCTACCTATGTTGCCCAAGCTGGACTTGAAGTCCTCACATTAATCAGTCCTCTCGCCTCAGCCCTCCAAAGTGCTGGGATTACAGTCACGAGGCAACATGCCCGGCCTGTATAGTCTTTTACTCCTTAATATTGTCAGGCATGAATCACTGGTTAAAAATTAGTGAACTAAATATAACTAATTTGGCACAAAGAATAAAACTTTCTTATACCTTAATGTCAATTATTTACTCTATCATACAGAAGGTGGAGAAGATTCAGTGATTTAGTCCTTCTAATATCCAGGATCGAAAACATTTCATTAGTATGAAGAAAGAACTGGGACATCTTTTGGATAGGTGCAGTTGCAGCAATATATTATGGCAGGTTATAAATTCAGTTTTCTTGTTTTCGGTTTTGTTTTTTTTTTTTGAGACAGAGTTTTCCTCTTGTTGCCCAGGCTGGAGTGCAATGGAGCAATCTCGGCTCACTGCAACCTCTGCCTGCCGGGTTCAAGCGATTCTCCTGCCTCAGCCTCCCGAGTATCTGGGATTACAGGCATGTGCCACCATGCCCAGCTAATTTTGTATTTTTAGTAGAGATGGGGTTTCTCCATGTTGGTCAGGCTGGTCTCGAATTCCCAACTTCAGGTGATCCACCCGTCTTGGCCTCCCAAAGTGCTGGGATGCTGGGATTACAGGCATAAGCCACCATACCTAGTTTTTTTTTTTTTTTTTGAAACGGAGTCTTGCTCTGTCGCCCAGGCTGGAGTGCAGTGGTGTGATCTCGGCTCAATGAAACCTCTGCCTCCCAGGTTCAAGTGATTCTCCTGCCTCAGCCTCCCAAGTAGCTGGGATTACAGGTATGAGCCGCCACATCCGGCTAATTTTTAAATTTTTTGTATTTTTTTTTTCCCTTGAGATGGAGTCTTGCTCTGTGGCCCAGGCTGGAGTGCAGTGGGCATGATCTCGGCTCACTGCAACCTCCACCTCCCAGGTTCAAGCGATTCTCCTGCCTCAGCCTCCTGAGTAGCTGGAATTATAGGCGCCCGCCACCACACCTGGATAATTTTGGACTTTTAGTAGAGACGAGGTTTTACCATGTGGGCCAGGCTGGTATCGAACTCCTGAGCTCAAGAGATTCACCCGTCTCGGCCTCCCAAAGTGCTGGGATTACAGGCATGAGTCACCACACCCAGCCCAGTTTTCTGAAGATGGAATTTGAGAATGGAAGTGAAAGTTATGTCTCAATGATGACATGCAACAGTGTCAATGCCTCCCAGGGCACTTCGAAGGACAGCGACAATGCATTAGTCTCCCATACCTCAAACAGCACATAGCCAAACCCTTTGCCGATGCCTGTCATTTTGTCTCTCACAATCCTCACAGCCATGATACTTCCACAGTCCAGAAAGTGCTTTTCAACGGCAGATTCTTCAACTTCTGAAAACAAATTCAACCAAAATGGAAGTAAAGAGTTGGGAGCCCCTCAGAAACATGGAGATGTTTCATAATACAACTAGTTAAGCATGGTCCCATGAAAATAAGCCATTATATTGCACACTTTTTTGTACATGTGCTGCCACAGCAAACACATTGCATGCTTTAAAATTAGTCTTAAATCAAAACATTAAGTTACTACTCAGTTCTTATTTCCTTGTTATTTACTTAGTAATATTAACTGTACTTTGTTTAAACAAACTTACTGTAAGGGAGATTCCCCACAAAAACCGATCTCTTGTCTCTCTGAAACAAAAAGACAGTTAATAAAAATCACTCACTAGACCAGAAAATGGAAGTCATCGAAAATCCTCCCTATCCCTCCTTCCCCCCATATCTGACAGGTCACCCATCTTCTAATTTAACCACACATCATGTTCTTTGATTCTGTTTCTTCTGTCTTCCCTGCTGGACTGTGTGTGGGTACCAGAGGAAGGGAGGGGCCTTTTGTTCACAGCTGGCACTGACACACGGTAGGGATCAGGAGCGGCCTGCTATATTGAGGGCATGCAAACTTTTTCTGTAAAGGGTCAGAGAGCAAATATTATAGGCTTGGCAGGCCATGTGGAATCTGTTGCAACTACTCAACTCTGCCATTATACCTTGAGAACAGCCCATGGATAATACACAAATGAATGGATGTGGCTGTGTGTCAAAAGAAAACTTCATTAACAAAAAAAAAGCAGCACGCAGACTTGGCTCTCTACCATAGTTTGTTGACCCTCTACTGGGTCCCCAAGTCAAGCCAGGGCTTTCATCCAGGTCGTTGTCATTTCTCCACTAAGTTGCTTTGACATCGACAGAAATGCACTCTATGTTTCTGTGGGTGAACTGTTATAACTGTCCTTCATTCATTTCTAGGCACCTTTGTCAAGTCCCAATCTGGTCATGTCACTCTGAGTTTAAATTTTTAGAATAGCTCCTGAACAAAATCCAGACTCCTCTGTGTGAAGCACGGTAGACAAGGTCTTCATGATTTGGCCTCTGCCTATTTGTCCAACAGCAACTCTTACATACCTCACCCACCTAACAATTGTATCAAGCTCTTGCCATCTCCTGAGTGAATTAGTTTCTGTCCTCACCATTTATACTGTGTTTTTCCTCCCAGACATGGCCCTCGGCCTTTACACCACTTTTGGTCTACATAAGCCTTCTCTTCTTTCTTTTCCGCCCCCCCCCCCACCGCTTCTCCACAAGGTAAGTTCTATCTCCTCATCTTTCAAGACTATTATGAAATTCATTCCCCTGGAAGCTTGCCTTGTCTCTTCTTCCTGGCATATCCCCAAGTCAGGTGTCCCAATCCTGAGCTGACAAATCATCCTGTGCATTGATGACAGTACTTATACAACAGTGACATGATCTGTCACTCCGACCCTAATGTATACTGTCAGCTCCTAGGAAGTTGAGACTATGTCTTAGAACTGTATCTCTGATAGAGTATGTACTAAAAACTGTCTAATGAATAACTGAACTTTCTAGACCTCGGTCTATAATGTGTTAAACCAGATGATGTCTAATGTACCTTCTGACCTAATTATGATTATTTGAAGAGGACTATGTTTTTGTTTCTTTTTAGGAAACAGGGTTGCCCTCTGTTGCCCAGGCTGGAATGCAGTGGCATGATCACAGCTCACTGCAGCCTCAAATTCCTGGGCTCAGGTGATCCTCCCACCTCAGCCTTCTGAGTAGCTGGGACTGTCGGCATGCATCACACACTTGACTAATTTTTTTTTTTTGTAAAGGCAGGGTCTTGCTACATTGCTCAGGCTGCTCTTAACTCCTGGGCTCAAGTGATCCTCCCACCTTGGCCTCCCAGAATGTTAGGATTACAGGCATGAGCCACTGTGCCCAGCCAGGACTACATTTTTGAAGGGAATGTTGACCTCGGTCCTTGTGCCTCTCTTGCCATCAACTCTGTAACCACAGAGGACATAGGCTGTTTCCTTCTGTGCTTCCCTCACATTGCTGATTCCAGTCCTCTTCCAGGAAAAGCCTGGAAGGAAAGATTTCTCTCTACAAAGCTCTCGTTCTTTAAACAAATCAAGTACTACTTACAGATGAGGTCTCAGATGCGAGATCAACTCTAATACGAAATCCATCTGCAATTTGGGCCCCATTTCTACGTTATAAATACAAAGGGAAAATGGTTGTTAAAAATCAGCACTCAATTACTAAAATATCTATGCTAAAATGAAACCAAAGAATAAAAAAAATACTCATACATACTTATAGGACGATTATTCTGTTCAAACCTAAGGGATAAAATTACCTTTTCAATGCTTGCGTGGCAGCACTCTCCTCCTTAAACACAACGTAGGCATTAATATTTTTCTGATCAGGATGAATTTTACGTCTACACCAAAAAAAAGAAAGAAAAGAGAGACAAGGTAAAGTTTCTTAGCCTCAAAGTCACTAGAAAAAATCCAGCTTGTTTTCAACTCTTAATCAACACACATGACAAGAATTCCTGGGTGGACATTTTATCTCTTTGAATAAATATTTAGTAATAACTCAAAAAATAACACACAACTTACAAAGATATTGGTGGAGACACAACCCATACTTTCTTAGGAGTCATAACCATGAGAAAACAGATGGACCATGTATATGAATCCCTGAGAGCCATACGAGAACTAAAAACTGACATCTTAGCTGCAGTCCGTATCTAACACACACATAAACAGCTGTGAAAGACTGAGTTTTCCTCTTTACTGTAAAACACCCATATAGAAGAGTGCACAAACTATGTATAGCTGAGTGAATTAACAACAGCTCAACGTGCCTCGTAGCCCACTCAGAAGCCTCTCTGTGGCCCTTTCCTGTTGCAGCCCCTCCTTCCCTCCAAAGGCAACCACCATTCCCATTTTTATAGGAACTACTTCCCTGCACATCTTTGTGGTTTTATCAACCAAGTGTCTATTAGACATCATGCTTTGGTCTTGTCTATTCTTTTGACCTGATATGTCTTTTGAATCTTGTTTAATTTACAGAGTTTTCTCTGTATCTCTTTATCTCACTGTTTGGCCTGCAGAATTCCCCACAGCCTGGATTTTGCAACTGCAAGCTCATCAAGTAGTTTAACACAAACCTTTGTCCTCTCTATTTCTTCTAAACTGGCAGCTGCATCCAAAGGATGGATCAGACTCAGACGTGACCCCTTTGTCGCAACTGCTGGTGGGTGTTGTGTTCTTTCCAGGGAGTCATGTTATGACTGGTTTTTACCCTTTTGTCAATGACTGCAGCTGCTGCTACTAAATGCCTAAACTCATTAAGTCACTAGGTTTGCAAAATGGTGATATAATTTGGATGTGAGGAGTTAGCAAAAAGGACCTAGTAATGAACACAGATCTTTCCCTGAAGACATCAACCTACTGTTTTGAAGTAACAAAAATGCTACTACATAAATGAGTATCATCAAGAAGGGAACTGGAAACTAGTGCCTGACATGACTGATGGCATTCTGTAATAATACACTATACTAATGCTTTTGTATTGATTAAACCAGCTGTGATTTATTGAATGCCTAATATATACCAGACACTCAGCTAGACATTTTATGTATTTCATTTAATCTCACATCTCCAACATGGTGTTTTTTTTCTGATTTTATGAATAAGGAAGCTGAGACTGAAAGAGGTATGTGACTGCGATGAAACGGCAACAAGTGGCTGGCCTAGGACTGAAACCAAGTCTAGCTGACTCTAGAGCCCTGCTCTTTCACCCAACACACAGCTGCTGACAACTCCCAAATCCAACACATCCTAGTGCACCCCCAGGAACAAATGCTGGAGTTCCACTTCCACCTAGAATGTAAAAAGCCAGAAAGTGCATCACTCCTGCTCTTAACAGTTAAGAAGAAACCAGATAACCCCCAGCATCATAACATTTGTTGCAGCCATCAGAGAGCTGAAGTCTTGGGGAAAGCCAGCAGCTAGAAGCTAAGGACAGGCCTGCTCCCTCCAAAGAGAGACAGAGGAAGCACTGGCTCTACTGGCTCTATGATGGCCGAGCACAGGGGCAAAATGCTGGGCACCAGACAAGCAGGAAAGATTCCAGCCATGATCTCACTAAAACACTAGAGCTCAGCGTGGGCTGGGCCTGAAACAGAGGTCCTGGAGGCTGCTGACGCAGGAGTGTGCACCCATCCTCAGGATCTGCCCCACTGACCTCCACTCCATGGGAAAGGCTGAGATTGCAGCCATGGATGCTGCAGGCCTGGAGGAGGGAATTGCCAAAGTGTGGGAAAGGCACAAAGCCCCACCTGGATTCTTCTCTTGATGGAGGAGAAGGCTAAGCTGCTAGGAGAGGGATAGCAAACCCTGTCACTCCAGGGCATACTGAAGACCCCTACAGCCGGAGGAAGGGAGGAGTCCAGCTACTGGGAGAGAGGTGGGAAACATCCTCTGCACAATTCCCACTAAAGGTACAAGGCATTTGGCACAGCTTGGCTGCCCCAGGAAAAAAGCCCTGATCAGGTGCACTCCTGAGACACAGAAACACTAAGACAAGACAGCAGAGACCCTGCTGCGCCTACTCCCACCAGACTACCAAGCCAACTGACAAGCAATAGCACTTGAGATGGAGTTTCGCTCTTGCAGTCCAGGCTGGAGTGCAATGGCACCATCTCGGCTCACTGCAACCTCTAACTCCCGGGTTCAGGCGATTCTCCTGCCTCAGCCTCCCGAATAGCTGGGATTACAGACGCACGCCATCACTGTTGGCTAATTTTTGTATTTTTAGTAGAGACGGGGTTTCACCACGTTGGCCAGGCTGGTCTTGAAATCCTGACCTCGGGTGATCCGCCCACCTTGGCCTCCCAAACTAATGGATTACAGGCGTGAGCCACTGTGCCTGGCCAACAACAGCACTCTCTAAATGAGATCTTCAATAAAACTTAAAACTTTCAATCTTTAAGAGACACCTCTGGGTGGGCACGGTGGCTCATGCTTGTAACCCTAGCACTTTGGGAGGCCAAGGTGGGTGGATCGTCTGAGGTCAGGAGTTCGAAACCAGCCTGGCCAACATGGTGAAACCCAGTCTCTACTAAAAATACAAAAATGACCCGAGTGTGGTGGCGCACGCTTGTAATCCCAGCTACCTGGGAGGCTGAGGCAGGAGAATCACTTGAACCCAGGAGGCGGAGGTTGCAGTGAGCTGGGATCGCACCACTGCACTCCAGCCTGGTGACAGAGCAAGGATCCATCTCAAAAAAAAAAAAAAAAAAAGAGAGAGAGACACCTCTAAAAAAGCCAGCCACAAACTGGAGCAAAATATCTGAAACACACATAGCAGGAAAAGGTGTTATATCTAGAATATATAAATAACTCCTTACAATTGTATAAAAATAATTTAAAAGTCACTAAAAAATGGGCAAAATTTTTGTACCAACATTTCACCAAAGAATAGATACAAATAGTAAGCACATAAGATGCTTAACATCTTCAGTCACTGTGGTTGACAAACCTTTAGAATGGCTAAAATTAAATGACAATGCCAAGTGCTGGTGAGGATGTGAAGCAACTGACATTTTCATCGATAGCTGGCAGGAATGTAAAATGGTACAAGGACTTTGGAAAACAATTTTGCAGCTTCTTAGAAAGTTAAAATATACCATAAGATCTGGCAATCCGACCAGGCAGTTTCTCAAAAGAAATGATCTGTACCCAAATATTTTTTAGCATTTTTATGTATAATAGCCAAAGGCTGAAATAACCTGAATGTTCATAAACTGGTGAATGAGGCCGGGTGCGATGGCTCACGCCTACAATCCCAGCACTTTGGCAGTCTGAGGCAGGTGGATCACCTGAGGTCAGGAGTTTTAGACCAGCCTGGCCAACATGGCAAAGCCCCATCTCTACTAAAAGTATGAAAAAATTAGCTGGGCATGGTGGTATGTGTCTGTAATCCCAGCTGCTCGGGAGGCCGAGGCATGAAAATCACTTGAACCTGGGAGGTGGAGGTTGCAGTTAGCCGAGATGGTGCCACTGCACTCCAGCCTGAGCGACAGAGCAAGACTCCATCACAATACAATACAGTACAATACAATACAATACAATAAATCACAATAAATACAATACAACACAACACAATAAACAGGTGAATGGATAAACAAATGGTACTGTCATACAATGGAATACTACTGAGCAATAAAAACGAATTAATTACCAATGCATTGCAATAATAAGAACAAATCTCAGACAGGCACGGTGGCTCAAGCCTGTAATTGCAACACTTTGGGAGGCAAAGGCAGGAGGGCTACTTGAACTCAGGAGTTCAGGACCAGTCTGGGCATTAGTGACACCTTGGCTCTACTAAAAACTTAAAAATCAGCCGGGTGTGGTGGCGAGCACCTGTAGTCCCAGGTATTTAGGAGGCTGAGGCAGGAGGACTGCTTGAGCCCAGGTGATAAGGCTGCCGTGAACCATGATCGTGCCACTCGACTCCAGCCTGGGCAACAGTACAAGACACTGTTCCCCTCTTCCAACCCTCACCCACAAAAAAACAAACCTCAAAATCATTATGCTGAGCAAGTTAGACAAGAGTACATCCTGTATGATGACTCTACTTAAATAAAATTCTGGAAAAAGCAAACTAACACACAGAGACAGAAAGCAAGTGAATGGCTGCCTGAGGACAGACGTGGAGGGACATATTGCAGAGGGTTAGGAAGAAACTCGAGGTGATAAAGTGTTCAGTATCTGGACTATGGCAGTGGTTTCAAGATTGCCTACATATGTTAAAATCATAAAATTGTACATGTCAAATATGTGCAGTTTACGGGAAGTAGCCTTAATAAACTAAAAAAAAAAAAAAGGTTTTACACATTTTGGCTATAAGAAAAAGGAAAAAAGTTTTACATGGCAAAATTTCCCATAAGCCAAGTCAAAAAGCCAACAAGCTAGGGTGTGGTGGTGTGCACCTGTAGTCCCAGCTACTCGGGAGGCTGAGGCAGAATGATTACTTGAGCCTAGGAATTCCAGGCTATAGTGGACTATGATTGAGTCACCGCACTTCTGCTGAAGAACAAAGCAAGAATCTATCTCTTAAAAATAAAATAAGGCCCGGCGCGGTGGCTCATGCCTGTAATCCCAGCACTTTGGGAGGCCGAGGGGGGCAGATCACCTGAGGTCGTGAGTTCAAGACCAGCCTGACCAACATGGGGAAACCCCGTCTCTACTAAAAATACAAAATTAGCCAGGTGTAGTGGCACATGCCTGTAATCCCAGCTACTCAGGAGGCTGAGGCAGGAGACTCACTTGAACCAGGGAGGAGGAGATTATGGTGAGCTGAGATCGCACCATTGCACTCCAGCCTGGGCAACAAGAGCAAAACTCCGTCTCAAAAAATAAATTAAATAAATAGCAAATGACAAATAGAGAAAAAATATCCATAATTCATGTCACAAAAGGCTGATTTCATGAACATCCCACAGATCAATAAGACTAATAATTCAAATAAAAGAAAGCACAAATGACTCTTAAAATTACATGACAAGATGATCACTCATAAGAGAAATTCAAATTAGAAATACCACACTCAGGTTTCCAACAATCACAAAGCTCAAAAACATACTTTTTTTTTTTTTTTAAGATCGGGTCTCACTCTGTCATCCAGGCTGGAGCGTAGTGGTGCAATCATGGTTCACTGCAGCCTCCACTCTCTGGCCTCAAGTGATCCTCCCACCTCAGCCCCCAGAGTAGCTGGACTACAGGCGTGCACCACCTTGCCCAGCTAATTTTTGTATTTCTTTGTAGAGATGGGGTCTCACCATGTTGCCCAGGCTGGTCTCGAACTCCTAGGCTCATGCAATCCACCCACCTCAGCATCCCAAAGTGCTGGGATTACAGGCATGAGCCATCTTCCCTGGCCAACATACTGGTTTTATAAAGTAAAAAACTTTACTGTTGGTAAAGATGTGGGAACATGAATAGGCTGCAATCTCTACGAGACAGCAGTCAAATATGAATGCAAATACCCTTCTGACTGAGCAATGCCACTGCTAGAAGTTTATCCTACAGATAAGTTTAGCTTATGTACAAAATTACCTAAGTACAAAGTCACTCATTTACTCCAACATTATTTGTTTTGTTTTGAGAGAGCGGGTCTTGCTTGTCACTCAGGCTACAGTGCAGTGTTGTGATCACAGTTCACTGCAGCCTCAAGCTCCTGGGCTCAAGTGATCATCCCACGTCAGCTTCCCAAGTTGCTGGGACTACAGACACGTGCCTCCATGACCAGCTAAAATATTACAGCAGGTTTTGTTTGTTTGTTTGTTTGTTTTGAAGACAGGGTCTCACTCTATCACTCGGGCTGGAGTGCCAGGGGTGCAATCACAGCTCCACTTCCTGAGCTCAGGTGTTCCTTCATCTGATTCCCAAGCAGCTGGGACTACAGTGCACGGCATCATGCCTAGCTAATTTTTTGTAGAGATGGGGTTTTGCCATTTTGCCCAGGGAGGTCCTGGGCTCAAGTGATCTGCCCGCCTTGGCCTCTAATGGTGCTGAGATTACAGGCATGAGCCACTGCACCCGGCCTTTAGCATTATTCGTAATGGCCATGAGACTGGGAAAAAACTTTCTGTCCATGTGGGAGATTTGATAAAATAAATTAAGGCACAACTACAGAATACTCTAAGAAAAAGGGCATTTTTTTTAAAATGCTATAAAAATAATCACTTTCACACCAATATAAACAGATCTCCAAGTTGTAGTAAGTAGAAAAAGGGAAGGTGTGGAGTAGTGTGTATGTTGAATACCAGTGACTTAAAATGTTTTATGTGGGAAGAAGAACATCTATGCGTTATCAGTTTTTAAACGCCAAGATGTCTCTAGAAGCTTACATAAGAAACTAAAAACACTTGCCTAGGGTAGGCAATTGGCTGACTAGAGAAAAGGTGTATAATTAAATTTTATTTATTTATTTATTTTGAGACAGAGTCTCACTCCGTCGCCAAGGCTGGAGCGCAATGGCGCGATCTGGGCTCACTGCAACCTTCATCTCCTGGGTTCAAGCGATTCTCTTGCCTCAGCCTCCCAAGTAGCTGGGACTACAGGCATACGCCACCACACCCCGCTAATTTTTCTATTTTTAGTAGGGACAGTGTTTTGCCATGTTGGCCAGGCTGGTCTCAAACTCCTGTCCTCAAGTGATCCGCCCACCTCAGCCTCCCAAAGTGCTGGGATTACAGGTGTGAGCCACCATGCCCAGCCATCATTAAATTTTAAATTAAAAACAACAACAAAAAGGCAGTGGCTCATGCTCATAATCCCACTGCTTTAGAAGGCTGAGGCAGAAGGATTGCTTGAAGCCAGGGATTCAAGACCAGCCTGAAAAACATAGTGAGACTCTATGTCTACAAAAAAATAAAATAAAATAAATTAGCCATGGTGGTGTGCACACCTGTAGTCCCAGCTACTGGGGACACACTGAGATGGGAGCATCACTTGAGCCCAAAAGTTTAAGGCTACAGTAAGCCAAGATCTTGCCACTGCACTCCAGCCTGGGTGACAGAGCAAGAGCTTGTATGTTAAAAACACAAAACAAAACAAAGAAACAAAAAAACAATGAGATGGGGCTGGAGGAGAAGCTGACAGTATGGTGTCATGTTAGAAAATTCCAATTTTCTAACATATCCCACTGAATTCCTCAGTAGTACTTGTACATACACCTGTCAGAACCTCTGTTTCTGTTCAAATTTAGGTTCCTGGGTTTCAACCTCATACAGAAACAAAAGTATGACTCAAAAAGAAGGGTTGTATCTTACTAAGGTTTCTAGTCTCCACAGCACTGAACAATGCCTGGTATCTAGGAGGATCTGCATCTTTGGTTACCTCAGCAAACACTGTGGAAATCCATATATTTATCAAGTCTTAACTATACACCTGGCACTGTGATGGTTATGAGGAAAAACCGGCGAAGACCTGGTCGGCCAAATAACTCCAAATGAAGACTGAATATTGAAATGAAGTCACCAAGATGTCCAAAGGGACTGTTGTCATACAAAAGTTTGATAGAACAGGATTCCCAGAAATGTTTCTAAAGTACATTATTATATTTTATCTAATATAAAGAAGTATCTCCTTATAAACTTCATCATTTCATGTACCATTAAGAGAGAAAAACACCCAAGATATGAGACTAATAGGAAACCGGCATAAAGCTGAAGGTAAATGAAAAATAAGCCTTCCATATGGAAGGGCGAACAAGGAGACGTGTAGGTTTCATTCTTGACACTGAGTGGGAAACAAAAAAGTCCCCTGAGCACTGGAAACAAGCCACCACCAGTGTGGTCCAAAACCCTCCAACAGAGAACGCCAAGTGGTCACAGGCTGGCAGTATACCCAGGTGACCAGCACAAGCAAACATGAATTCTCTCTGGAAAAACACAAGAAATATGGCATTTGTAATCTGTATGAGAAAATTTAGGCATGAAATTTTACACTCTCTTCCAAACACTAAAAACATTCTTAAAATTTTTCATGGCTCATTTTCCAGTAATATTTTCTATGACTCTATAATTTATATTATGGCTTAAAGAAAAACGTGACAAATGTAAAGGCTCTCAAATACAGAAGCAAACAGTCAATCATGCTCTATTATCCAAATATATTAATAAAATCTATGCAATGTTAAGAAATGGTCTAACTTTTTAGCCAAAAAGGAAGAAAGTTTAAGGTGACTCCCTTCCTCTAATTATAGACTTACTTTATTGCTGCCAACTTTTTGGATAGAGTTCCCTCTGCTGGAATCTTTCAAGAGAAAAAAAAAGTATTAAAGACAGTATTTGAAATATTACCTCAAATTAATATTTTAAGTGAAGTCTAAGTATCTAACTCCAGTACACTGTGATCAAAAACATTCTAGGGAAATAAACAAATCAGAAACAATTGTCCTAATTTTTTTTTTTTTTTTCTGTTTTTTTTTGAGACGGAGTCTCACACTGTCACCCAGGCTGGAGTGCAGCGGCATGATGTCGGCTCATTGCAAGCTCCACCTGCCGGGTTCACAACATTCTCCTGCCTCAGCCTCCTGAGTAGCTGGGACTACAGGCACCCGCCACCACGCCCCGCTAATTTTTTGTATTTTTAGTAGAGACGGGGTTTCACTGTGCTAGCCAGGATGGTCTCGATCTCCTGACCTCGTGATCCACCCACCTCGGCCTCCCAAAGTGCTGGGATTACAAACATGAGCCACCGTGCCTGGCCAATCATCCTAATGCTATATGAAATGAAGCTCATGGCTTAGGATAAGTTTTTCCAATGAAACCATCATGCTCAGATTTAACAGGCAGGGACTCAAAAACCCAGACAGAAGTTAAGATACTGGGCTCTCAAATTGCATCAGATGACTCCTAGAGGGAGGACGCCAGGAAGAGACACAGACGATGAAAGACACATGAAAACTGTAAGGAAAAGGCCGGGCGCGGTGGCTCACGCCTGTAATCCCAGCATTTTGGGAGGCTGAGGCGGGCGGATCATGAGGTCAGGAGGTCGAGACCATCCTGGCTAACACGGTGAAACTGCGTCTCTACTAGAAATACAAAAAAATTAGCCGGACGTGGTGGCGGGCACCTGTAGTCCCAGCTACTCGGGAGGCTGAGGCAGGAGAATGGCGTGAACCTGGGAGGCGGAGCTTGCAGTGAGCCCAGATGGCACCACTGCACTCCAGCCTGGGTGACAGAAGACGACTCCGTCTCAAAAAAAAAAAAAAGGAAAAATGTTAAGGAAAAAGAAATGTTTATAAATTAACATTTTATCGTGTATTCTAATACAATTTTTAAATATGTCTAACTAAACTGATGAATAATATAAAAAGACATATTGTATCACCTGTATCTCTAAGAGTTTATATATTCTAACAGGCAAAAAAATGCATGGTGTCCATTGTGCAGGTATGGGAATCTCTTTTATATGCAGGTTCACTTTATTTTCAGTCATATATAGCCTCCTTTAAGAGTGGATGGGGCAGGTAGGGAAAACTTTATGGAAGAGGCAGAAATACATGTCAACAACTACAGCTGTCGACAACATGCCAAATGCAACCAGGTACTGAGAAGATCAAGGTGAAAAGACACCAACCCTGCTAGTTCACAATCTAGAACATAAATGCCTTGTAGGGCAGTTATTATAAATCTTTTCTGGAAAGCCTATTTTCTTTCTCAGTAACCTGACAGTTTACATAGTAAAACTATGAAATTCTAACTATTTCTTCTGTTTGCAGTTTATCTTGCTAAAATTGCTAACACAGTCAAACTCTCAAACCTCAAAAAAACAGTACAAGACATAGAAATGTCTAAATGAATAATCAACATGTGAATGACATCATCAAAACACATTTATTGGGTGCCTTCTGTACAGGGTCTACATCCCGTTATTTGTTTGGTTTTGTATTATTTTGTTTGTTTGTTTTTGAGACAGAATCTCGCTTTGTCGCCCAGGCTGGAGTGCAGTGGCACAATCTTGGCTCACTGCAACTTCTGCCTCTCAGGTTCAAGCGATTCTCCCTCCTCAGCCTCCCAAGTAGCTGGGATTACAGGCCCCCGCCACCATGCCCAGCTAGTTTTTGTATTTTTAGTAGAAACGGGGTTTTGCCATGTTGGCCAGGCTGGTGTCGAACTTCCGAACTCAAGTGATCCGCCTTGGCCTCCTAAAGTGCTGGGTTACAGGCATCAGCCACTGCACCCGGCCTACATCCTGTCATTAAAGATATTAATACATAAGTACAACATAAGGCAATAAAGTACAGGAATAATGCAGAGGAAAAAATATCATTTAATGATATAAAGTATCAGAAAAGCTTTGAAGAAGGGACATTTTAGCCACATACTGAAAAATACTTTCATAGGCAAAAATGGTACCTTAAGGAAGGATTCCAGGCAAAACAAATGGACTGGCAAAGGGACAAAGGTGAGAAAACCCATGCGTAGAGGAACACAGGACGGGCGGGGCCACACTGGAGAACTGCCAAGCTAAGAATTAAGGATGTATTTCACTGACAGTGAGAATAATTAACACAATCTACAGGTGCTGGTAACCCAAGAAGAAGTAAGACAGAGTATTTGTAACCACAGCTTACAGTCTGGTGGAGGAGGCAAACAGCAATTTCAGTAGAGTGTACTAAGTACTGTAATGAGGGATGGGTGCTGTCAAATGCATAGCAGGGACACACTGGTAGCCTAGAGACTGGGGAGAATCAAGGCAGGCTCCCCAAAGGGGAGAAGGCAATAGCAGGCCCAGTGAGGGGTGTGTGTGTGGCGGCTGGGGGGATGGGGGGGAAGGGCGTTTCATTAATGCAAGGCAGGGAAAGAGGTAAGGGTTCCGGGAAGAAGAGCTTCAGGAAGACTGAGTTGACAGTGTTTTGTTGGACAAATTAGAGGAAGACTGAAGGTAGGAACCACAATAGGCCTCTGCGACTATTCTGACAGGAGGTAATGAGAACTTAGGTAGGACAAGGAAAAAAGAAAGGAATGACTCATATTAGGAAGAAATCACAGTTGAAAAACGGGCAGGAATGGCAAACGCTAGCATGGGTGAGCCAATGAAGAGTCAAAGGCAACCACAAAACCTGCAGCCTGGGCGCCACTAAATACCACAGAAAAATCAGTAGGCAGCATAGGGTTGGGGTGAGAATGGATGAAGTAAGCAGATATACTGAAATCGGGGTCTGGCAAGACACCCACACTAATGCGTCAGCCAAAGGTCTAATACGGGGAAATGGAACTCAGAAGGACAGACAAAAGATATGTGATGACAGTGGGAAATAAATACCCTGACAGAAATTATGGGCACTGTCAAAGCTTCGGGTAACGTCTACTTCTATAGAAGTGGGCAGTTGTGCCTCCTCTAACATTTGGCAATTCCTGAAGATATTTTCCATCGTTAAACTGATGTGCAGGGGGCGCTACCAGCATCTAGTGGGTAAAGACCATGGATGTTACTAAACATCCTATAATACAAAGGGCAGCCTTCAACAACAAAGAAGTATCCAGCCCAAAATGTCAACTGTATGAAAGTTGAGAAACTCTATTCTAGAGAATCACATGAGAAAGAGCAATTAGAAACAAGAAAAAGGCTAAGCGCAGTGACTCACACCTGTAATCCCAGCACTTTGGGAGGCTGAGGCAGGCGAATCACCTGAGGTCAGGAGTTTGAGACCAGTCTGGATAACATGGTGAAACCCTGTCTGGACTAAAAATACAAAAATTAGCCGGGCGTGGTAGCGCACACCTGTAATCCCAGCTACTTGGGAGGCTGAGGCATGAGAATTGCTTGAACCCAGGAGGTGAAGGGTGCAGTGAGCCGAGATCGCACCACTGCACTCCAGCCTGGGTGAGACACAGCGAGACTCTGTCTCAAAAAAAAAAAATAGAATAAACATTTCCTATATTCTAATATACATTAATTATGTAATAGTGTCCAAAAATGTACACTACGGTACGTCAACTAACTATGCCTATGCAGTTAAAAAAAAAAAAATCATGTATGGGAAAACCAAATATAAATGATACTTATTTCCTGCTCCAAAGAATGTGGCTATAACTGGTCCAGAGGGCTGAGCTGGTAAAATCCAACTCACTTCTATAAAGTTTTAATATTAAATTGACATAAATACTTTATCTGTCTGTGCTCAGAGAACAAAGACTGTTTGCAGCAATCATACCCACCTCCCATACTAATGCATATGATGGGACATAGGAAGAGAATGCCTAGGATTCCAGCAATAATAATCAGTATTAACTTTTCAGCCTATTCTGTTGACACAGTAAATAAGTCACCCATCCACCCTCCAAAGTACATTGCAGGCTTTCGTAGCAAGAGTATCATTTTATTAAGTAAACTCACTACATTATTTAAAAAGTTCAAGAGTCAGCAGTAGATAGTAAGAGCAACTCTTTTCTTGGGTTAAATTTGAATCTATTGATTCAAAAGGTTAAAGTGCTCCACCATCTCACTAACAGCAAGAAGTTAATCTGACTTAAATGCAATAAATTTTAATATTATGTAATTTTACAGGGGAATGAAACATACCAGAGAACGAAATCGTACAGATTCTATTTGTCCATACTCTTTAAAAAACGACTTCAGCTTCTAAAATTAAAATGATACATACACATTAGCTCACCTTCAGAACATCAAACACATGCTACAAAAATTAAGAAAAATTGTCTGATAATCCTTTACTGCCAGGTATTTTTTTTTTTTTGAGACAGAGTCTTGCACTTTCGCCCAGGCTGGAGTGCAGTGGTGTGATCTCGGCTCACTGCAACCTCCACCCCCGCGGCTTCAAGCGATTCTCATACCTCAGCCTCCCAAGTAGCTGGGATTACAGGCGCCCGCCACCATGCTCAGCTAATTTTTGTATTTTTAGTAGAGACGGGGTTTCGCCATGTTGGCCAGTTTGGTCTCGACCTCCTGACCTCAGGTGATGCAACCGCCTCAGCCTCTTGAAGTGCTGGGATTACAGGCATGCGCCACCATACCCAGCCTACTGCCAGTTTTTAAGAACATTTCAGGAAAGTAGGTGACTATTCAGTTGGATGAACAAAAAAATTTTACTGAAACTTGTGAGACTCTGTCCCAAAAAAAAAAAAAAAAGAAAACACAATTCAAGCTCCTATTAGTATCCATCGGATGTATGCTTTTCTTTCAATCTTTTATAACCTTTATCACATGTAAATTAAGGATAGACTTATAACTTCCATAGACTCTCTCATGTTTTCACATTGGTTTAAACCAGGAATAAACTTTTTTTTTTTTTTTTTGAGACAGAGTCTCACTCACTGTCACCCAGGCTGGAGTGCGGTGGCACGATCTTGGCTTCTGCAACCTCCCCCTCCTGGGTTCAAGCAATTCTCCTGCCTTAGCCTCCAAAGTAGCTGGGATTACAGGCATGTGTCACCACACCCAGCTAATTTTTGGGACTTTCAGTAGAGAAGGTGTTTCACCATGTTGGCCAAGCTGGTCTCGAACTCCCGACCTCAGGGGATCCACCCACCTTGGCCTTCCAGAGTGCTGGGATTACAGGTGTGGGCCACCACGCCTGGCCTCAAAAAGGTTTTTCTACTGTTTTTAATCAAGTAGAGTTTAAATTGTCCTTCAAAATATGAGCAGGATGCCGAGCTAAGGATTGCAACAGTTACTATCACATGAACATGCAGAAGCAAAGGGCAGGTTTTGCTTCAGTGATCGTCACACAACGGAAGACACTCAGGACATCTTCATTCTTTAAACAACACATATTTACTATGCACAAGGCACCACTTCAGGTGTCAAGAGACAGAACGAGGCCGGGTGTGGTGGCTCACGCCTGTAATCCCAGCACTTTGGGAGGCCGAGGCGGACCGATCACAAGGTCAGGAAATCGAGACCATCCTGGCTAGCACAGTGAAACCCCGTCTCTACTAAAAATACAAAAAATTAGCTGGGCGTGGTGGCAGGCGCTTGTAGTCCCAGCTACTCGGGAGGCTGAGGCAGGAGAAGGGCGTGAACCCGGGAGGCGGAGCTTGCAGTGAGTGGCGATGGCGCTACTGCACTCCAGACTGGGCAACAGAGCGAGACTCTGTCTCAAAAAAAAAAAAAAAAAAAGAGAGACAGAATGATGAAAAAAGAGGATCAGGCCCAGTGGCTCATGCCTGAAGTCTCAGCGCCTTGGGAGGCTAAGAGGGCAGATCACTTGAGCCCAGGAGTTTGAGACCAGCCTGGGCAACATAGTGAGACCCTGTCTCTACAAAAAAACACAAAAATTAGCCAGGTGTGGTGGTGTGCGCCTGTAGTCCCAGCTACTCAGGAGGCTGAGGCAGTAAGATCACTTGAGTCCAGGAGTTTGAGGCTGCAGTGAGCAATGATCGTGCCACTACACTCCAGTCTAGGTGACAGTGAGAACCTGTCTTAAAAAAGAAGAAAAAAGAAAAACATCTTTAAACATATGGAGCTTACTTTCTAGTGGCATATAACAGGAGATAAGGCTGAAAGAAAGAAACCAGGCAGGAGGTCACTGCAATATTCAAATATAATCTGCAAAAGCCTGAATCGGCAGGGACTACAGGAATGAAAAGGAGGGGGTGGATATTGGAATCCATTTATATTAGGATGATTTATGTAATAATTTACAATGAAGTTATATCCATGACTTATTATTGAATGCTTATTCAACACAGGAAGAACAAAGTTATTAACTTCTCTGAACTTTTACTATATACAAACTCACCTTCTTATTACATGTAACAGGCAAATTCCCAACAAACACAGTTCTCTCATTCTTTAATCTCTCTTCTTCTTGGTTGATTTGAATTTTCTTTCTTTGACTGACAACTGTGTCATCTATATCACCAAGTATTTTTCTATCTGCTACTTTAACACCAGGTTGAGAATTTTTCCTTTTCTGCCCTTGTATCTGGTGAATTTCTTCTAAATCAGCACTCGCTAGAGCGCTTTCCCTTTTTAAGGCAAAAAATAAAACAAAATAAGCAGTAAGAGTCATGCCAGTTAGGTCTAGTATTTGACAAAGCACAGCCCTACCCTCCCGACTAGAAATATTTCCCAATGTCTTCTGAATTTTCCTAGATTTACCACTCACAAATATATCAAAATTTTTAGAGCAGCACTATCTAGAAACTGACTAGTATCTTTAGAAAAAAAATGATTTAACTCAAGAGTTAGAAAAAGTTAAGCTCTTTTTTTTTTTTTTTTTTTTTTGAGACAGGGTCTTGCTCTGTCACCCAGGCTGGAATGTAGCAGCGTAATCACAGCTCACTGCAGCCTCAACCTCCTAGGCTCAGGCAATCCTCCCACCTCAGCCTCCCAAGTAACTGGGACCACAGGCGCATGCCGCCATACCTGGCTTTTTTTTTTTTTTTTTTTTTTTGAGATGGAGTTTTGCTCTGTCACCCAGGCTGGAGTGCAATAGTGCAATTTCGGCTCACTGAAACTTCTGCCTCTCGGGTTCAAGTGATTCTCCTGCCTCGGCCTCCCAAGTATCTGGGATTACAGGTGGCCGCCATCACGCCGGGCTAATTTTTGTATTTTTAGTAAGAGATGGGGTTTTGCCATGTTGGCCAGGCTGGTCTTGAACTCCTGACCTCAAGTTATCTGCCCACCTCGGCCTCCCAAAGTGCTGGGACTAAAGGTGTGAGCCACCGTGTCCAGCCTTTTATACATACATACACACATACATACATACATACATTTGTTTATTTATTTATTTATTTTTTTTTTTTTTTGAGACAGAGTCTAGCTCTGTCTCCCAGACTGGAGTATAGTGGTGCAATCTCGGCTCACTGCAACCTCCGCCTCCCTGGCTCACAACGATTCTCTTGCCTCAGCTTCCCAAGTAGCTGGGATTGCAGGCGCCTGCCACCATGCCCAGCTAATTTTTTTTTTTTTTTTTTTTTTTTTTAGCAGAGACGGGGTTTTCACTGTGTTGGCCAGGCTGGTCTCGAACTCCTGACCTCTTGATCCGCCCACCTCGGCCTCCCAAAGTGTTGTGATTACAGGCATGAGCCACTGCGCCCGGTCTCCTTTTATATTTTTTTGTAGAGACAGGGTTTTGCTATGTTGCCCAGGCTGGTCTTGAACTCCTGAGCTCAAGCCATTCGCCCACCTCAGCCTCCCAAAGTGCTAGGGTTACAGGCATGAACCACTGCACCTGGCAAGAATAAGTGAAGCTCAATTTTTGAACACGTTAAATCTGCCAGGCAACAGCAGCAGCAAGTTCATCTAAACAAAAGCTGATTCACTTAAAGCTCCTGGAGATTTAGTTTACACTCTATCAGTGCCTAATTTCATTTTCTACTCTAGACCTTTAGGGGCACTATCACACTCCCTGAGAGTCTAAAAAGGTTAATATGGCAGCAGAGTACTTACTCTGTAAAAGCAATATGGCCGATAGGAAAAACCAGATTCCCTACTTCTAATACTTCTGTAATATTTAAAGGACTCTTACCAAAAGTAAATTGTGAAATGGTAAATACAATATAAAGTATTGCTGGATATGGATAAGCAAGGTCTGAGCATCAATCTGAAAGGAGAACTAAAGGATATTAAGGAGTGAGGGAAGAGAAGAGCTAGTAAGAATCATAAAAATGACTCACTCATCAGCAAATACTTACCGTGTTCCTACTCAGTTCTAGACTCTGAGGATACAAAGATAAAGAAACAATCAAAGGCCTCCAATAGTGTAGTGAAGAGACAGACCAAGTTCACAATAAAATGGTAACAGCTATAATACATGGTATGCAAACATAAACGAGAAAGGCTTCTCAGAGGAGGAAATCAGTGTCTGGCACATAGTCCAATAAAAGCTGACTGTTATTACTCCTCCCCTGAGGACAGGGTCCATGTCTAGTGTTTTGCTCACTACAGTATATAAAGTACCTAGCAGGAGTGAAAGGAAACGAGACAGTACAGTAAGATGGGAACCAGCTCAGAAGAGACCTTCAATGTTACACGAAAGTGCTTAGATTTTATCCTACTGAAGACGAGGAGACACTGAAGACTCTGAGAGCATCTAAAAAAGATCATTTGGGCAGAAGAGTAGAAGATAATTAGAAACGGGATAAGGTTGGAGAAGGGAGACCAGTAAGGAGATGGTTACAACAGTGTGTATCTGAGAAGACTGACCAGACTGACCACAGCAGGGAAGGAGGTGAACACGAAAAAGCAGATTAAAGAGATAATCAAAAAACAGCATCATCAGGACTTGGCAACTTATTAGCTAAGCAAGGAGAGGAAAGAAGACAGGATGACTCTCGGGCCACTAACTTAGGCAACTAGAAGGCTAGTGGTAGTGCTCATGCCAAGGAACAGGTCTGATGAGAATGATGAGCTCCCAGTGGAGCATTCTTACCTGGTGGTACATATGGAATAAACAGGTGCAAATGCCAGGAGGCAAACAAACATACACGTCTGGAGATCAGGAGATCACGGTGGGCACAAGAGATACTGTCCCCAACAAAGGGTGACAAAGGGTCACAAGAACATGACCAAGAATGAGACCCCTGAGGGAAATGCACATTTAAAGAGCAGTCAGAGGAAAAGATACCACAGTAACACCAAGAAAGAATTGGCAAGAGGAAAATCAGAAGAGATTTCTCTCAGAGAATCCAGTAGCTTCAACAAGAAAAGCAGCCACGTGAAAGGTAACAGAGGACTCATAAGACAAAAGCTGCACTGCCCATTACATATGTCAGAGAGGTCAGGGTGGCCTCAGTGAGCACTGCTTCAGTGGCACAGTCAGGACGGAGAATAAAACCCACCACCACCAGAATGCAAGTGCGTGGAAAGGTGAACAGATCAAGAAAAGGGAGAAAGTACAAGAACAGACTACTTTTCCTAAAAGCTAGACTGAAGGGAAGGACTGTGGGAATGGTAGCAAACAGAGACACGCATTTACATGGGTTTTTTTTTTGGCAGATAGGGGGAATGTCCTTTTTAAAGATTAGAATCTTGAGCACGTCTATATAACAGAAAGAGGGATAAGGGCCGGGCACGGTGGCTCACGCCTGTAATCCCAGCACTTTGGGAGGCCAAGGCGGGTGGATCACCTGAGGTCAGGAGTTCGAGGCCAGCCTGGCCAACATGGTGAAACCCCATCTCTACCAAAAAAATACAAAAATTACCTGGGTGTGGTGGTGGGCGCCTGTAATCCCAGCTACTCAGGAGGCTGAGGTAGGAGAATCGCTTGAACCCGGAGGCAGAGGTTGCAGTGAGCCAAAATTGCACTGTTGCTCTCCAGCCTGGGCGACAACAACGAAACTCCATCTCAAAACAAACAAACAAAAAAAACGAGGGATAAGGGAAAGAGGGGAACGTGGATGGATCTGACGGCACAATCCCTAAAAAGGCAGAAGAACATATGTGGTACACACAGCACCCAGGTGGCTGAGTTAATCTCGGACAAGAGGGAAGACACTTTTCTCTAAGAAAGAGGGGAAGAAACAAGGCTGTGTACAGATGCATTAAGTTTAAATAGGACAAAAAGTAGCAGTTCCCAACTGTTAGTGACTAACAGCTCCAGAACTGGTACAAAGGTCTTCAGTTGAAAGGAGAAAAGGGAAAAGGAAATAAGGGGCTTGAAGAGAGTGGCAAAGAAGAGAGGAATGAAGACTGTTAGCTAGGTACATGTGATAGGATCACTATTTGCACCTTGATTCAAATACACTGTTAAACAACGTTATGCTGGCCAGGCATGGTGGGTCATGCCTGTAATCCTAGCACTTTGGGAGATGGAGGTAGGAGGATGGTTTGAGCCCAAGAGTTCAGGACTAGCCTGGGCAACATAGCAAGACCCTGTTTCTATTTTTTTATTAAAAAAAAAAAAAATGCTGACTGGATCACTTGAGTCCAGGAGTTTGCGACCAGCCTGGGCAACATGGCAAAATCCCATCTCTACAAAACATACAAAAATTAGCTGGGCATGGTGGTGCATGCCTATAGTCTAAGCGACTCAGGAGGCTGAGGTGGGCGGCTGGATTGAGTCTGGGAAGCAAAGATTGCAGTTAGCCACAATCGCACCACTGCACTCCAACCTGGGTGACAGAGCCAGACCTTGACTCAAAAAAAAAAAAAAAGTTAATGAGGGAAATGAATAAATTTAAGAACACCAAACTCGGCCAGGTGCGATGGCTCACGTATGTAATCCCAGCACCTTGGGAGGCTGAGGCAGGTGGATCATGAGGTCAAGAGCTCAAGACCAGACTGGTGACACCCCGTCTCTACTAAGAATACAAAAATTAGCTGGGTGTGATGGCACGCGCCCATAGTCCCAGCTGCTCAGTAGGCTGAGGCAGAAGAATCACTTGAACCCGGGAGGCAGAGGTTGCAGTGAGTCGAGATTGCGCCACAGCACTCCAGCCTGGGCGACAGAGTGAGACTCCATCTCACAAAAAAAAAAAAAAAAAAAATTTTTTTTATTTAAAAAGCAAACCAGGCCAGGTGCAGTGGCTCATGCCTGTAATCCCTGCACTTTGGGAGGCTGAGGTGGGTGGATCACCTGAGGTCAGGAGTTCGAGACCAACCTGGCCAACATGATGAAACTCTGTCTCTACTAAAAATACAAAAAAATTAACCAGGCATGGTGGCGCCTGTAATCCCAACTCCTTGGGAGGCCTGAGGCAGGAAAAATCACTTGAACCCGGGAGGTGGTGGTTGCAGTGAGCTGAGATCAGGCCACTGCACTCCAGTCTGGACAAAAAGGGCAAAACTCCATCTCAAAAAAAAAAAACGCAAACCAAATTATTTTATATACATGCTGAAATATTTATAGATGAAACATAAATTTTCATTTTGCTTCCAAATAATGAGGGGGTGGCTGGGCGAGGTGGCTCACACCTGTAATCCCAACACTTTCGGAGGCCGAGGTGGGCAGATCGCTTGAGGTCAGGAGTTCCAGACCTGCCTGGCCAACATGGTGAAACCCTGTCTCCACTAAAAATACAAAAATCAGCTGGGCATGGTGACGCAAGCCTGTAGTCCCACCTACTCAAGGAGAATCGCTTGAACCTGGGAAGCAGAGGTTGCAGTGAGCTGAGATCACTGCACTCTACTGCAGCCTGGGCATGGCATCAAGACTCCATCTCAAAACAAACAAACAAACAAACACAAATAATGAGGGGGTATATGAGTGGGGTAAAAATACAAAAAGGTTGGCCAAATATTAGTATTGCTGATGCTGAGTACATGGGGTTTCTTAGCCTTTTCAACTTTTCTATATGTACTGGATTTTCCATAATAAAATTTTTGAAAGAAAGTAGAAATATGAAATAAAACTAAGACGAATATTGCAAGTATAGGAATGTTAATTTACCATCTAATTTCTTTAACATCAAATAAGAGAATTTTACCAACCTGTTTGCCAACTTTTTTTCTGCGTTAGTGTGTTTCTTCTTCGCTTTCACTTTTTTTGCAGGTTCTTGCGAAAGCGGTCTTTCAATCTGGGATGTACTTTCTTCTTTCTCATTCCATTTCGTTTTTTTGATGGTTTCCTTTTTAAAAGTTTGAAGTTATATTTGAGACCCCATACTTTTAGAATTCTGACCCTAAGCCATAATTTAGTCTTTCTAAATGAGCATCTCTTCTCTCTCAGTGGTATGTAAGAGTCATGAAAGGTTACTTAAAATGAATCCTGTCTGCCCCCTTTAGAAATCACACTTCACGCGGTAGGTAAGAAGACTGTTTTGTACGTAAGTGGTTCTAACGAGCTATTCGGGAAGAAAGCCCAGTGACTTACTTTAGGCACAGGCACGTACACGGGTTGAATCTGGGGCTCCAGAGAACTGAAGAGGGACGCCAGCCGACCGGTGCCACCTCTGGAATGGTGCTCGCCGCGGAATAAGCTACTGGCGACCTGTCCAACCCTGTAGTCTCCCGGCGGACTCCCGCGAACGCCGTCGTCAGGGTTCTTTCTAGAAACGGACACCAGAAACTCAGCCACGCCACGCACCACCGCTTCGCCAGCACGAGGGAACGTACAACATCCCTCCCCAGGTACTCGTGCCGCGCGCCACTCACCCCTCCTCGACACTTCTCTTTCTCTTCCGTTTGCTCATCCCTTCCAAGGCCATTCTTACTCCAAAGACTCCCAGACGGCAGGGGCGCGCGAGCTCGCACTTCCGGGTTCCGGGCACTTCCGCTCTCTGGCCACGCCCCCGCCCCTCCCGGCAGTCGGCCGCCGGGCGGCGGTGAAGGAAGGTGCTCGGTAAGGGAGCGGGTTTGTTCCCGTCGGTTGGTGGTCCTCGCCGTTTCAGAGAAGCCTCATTTTGGGAGTGAAGGACGTCTTCTGGGAGTGGTTGAAGCCTGCAGTGTGAAGAATCAGCCAGGCTAGGAGCGGGGTGTCCACCCAAGCCGAGGGAGAAACACGTAGAATACCGACTTGTTGAAAAGGAGGGAGGGAGGTTTGGCAAGAAATGCGGTTGGGGGTGAACGCAGTGGGGTGTTTACAATTTGCTAATCGCTGTGAAGAGTACAAAGGAATTCTTTGTACTCTTCTTGCAACTTTTCTGAAACATGACATTATTCCAAAATAAAGACCACAACTCTAACGAGTCACGTCAACATACAATTCGAAAGATTGTAATGCGGACCTGCTATTCTATCTGGAAAAGTAGATACTTGGCATTCAGAACGCTTCAAGGTGTTCTCAGCCCGTCTTCCCAGACTCATCTCCCTCCAGCCCCTGACATTCCAGCCTGCTTTCTCCACCGCCTCTACAGTTGTTATTCCTGTCCCCTCTGTTGTAATTGCCCTCCTCTTTCCCCTTCTGCAAAATAATGCCCATCCTTCAAGGCCTACCTCAGATACTGTCTAACTTAGCATTTCTTTGCAGCCAGGCGCGGTGGCTCGCCTGTAATCCTAACACATTTGGAGGCCGAAGCGGGAGGATTGCGTGAGGACTAGGAGTTTGAAACCAGCCTGGTCGATCTAGCGAGACTTATTCTCTACAGAAAACAAATTAGACGGGCACCTTCGCGCTCGGCGCCTGTAGTCCCAGCACTTTGAGAGGCTCGGGCAAGAGGATCTCTTGAGCCCTGGAAGGTCGAGGCTGCAGTGAGCTGTGATCGCACCACTACACTCCAGCCTAAGTGACAGACCCTGCCTCAAAAAAAAAAAAAAAAAAACTTTGCTATTTACAATAGGGATCTTATCTTTTCCCAAGCCCCCATGGTACTTACTATAATCATTTTTGGTCTGCTTTAGTGTTAGTTACAGTCTCTTTAGATGTAAAGGCAAGACAGTAAGGATTATGTTTTATTTGTCATGTATGCTGTGTCTCTATTAGCTGTACATAGTGAATATTTGTTAAATTGACTCTCAGGGTAATAAAAGATTACTAGTTAAATCATTCAATAGTTTGAGTGGCAAAATAGGATTTGACTTTGTTGTTCTTTGAGACAAGGTCTTGCTCTGTCACCCAGACTGGAGTGTAGTGGTGAGATCACGGCTCACTGCAGCCTTGACCTCCTGGGCTCAAGCCATCCTCCCACCACGGAGTAGCTGGAACTGCAGGCAGCAGCACCATGCCCAGCTAATTTTTTTTTTTTTTTTTTTTTTTTTTTGGAGACAGAGTCTCACTCTGTCGCCCAGGCTGGACTGCAGTGGCGTGATCTCAGCTCACTGCAACCTCCGCCTCCCAGGTTCAAGTGATTCTCCTGCCTCAGCCTCCCGAGTAGCTGGCATTACAGGTGCATGCCACCATGCCCAGCTAATTTTTGTATTTTTTTAGTAGAGACCGGGTTTCACCATGTTAGCCAGGCTGGTCTTGAACTCCTGACCTTGTGATCCGCCCACCTCAGCCTCCCAAAGTGCTGGGAGTACAGGTGTGAGCCACCGTGCCTGGCCTTTTTTTTTTTTTTTTTTTTTTTTTTGTAAATAGAGATGGGGGTTTCGCTGTGTTTCCCAGGCTGGTCTTAAACTCCTGAGCTTGAGCAGTCCTCCTGCCTTGGCCTCCCAAAGGGTTGGAATTACAGGCGTGAGCCACTGCATCCAGCCAGGATTTGACTTTGAGTCTTTTGGGGACAGCCTAGCTTTTTGAAAGCTACTCGACACAAGTTGACTGGGAATATATATGACTTTTACTTCCCCCTTCAGAGAAATTTATGAAAAAAATCCACAATATTCAACTGCTTGGCCCTGAGTTTTGATTACTGGGCCCCTTATTTTGGTTTCCCATAATCTTGATCTTCTTATTTCACAAAGATGAAGAAAGCTTATCCATACATGAATGCGATACAACTCAAAAATCTGTCCTATCCAGTCCAGTGAAGAAATTATATTCTATATTTCTAGAATTATAGAATTCTATTCTGTGTATTTTTTGAGACGGAGTTTTGCTCTTGTTGCCCAGGCTGGAGTGCAGTGGCACGATCTTGGCTCATTGCAACCTCCGCCTCCCAGATTCAAGCAATTCTCCTGCCTCAGCCTCCTGAGTAGTTGGGATTACAGGCATGCACCACCACACCTGGCTAATTTTATATTTTTAATAGAGACAGGGTTTCTCCATGTTGGTCGGGCTGGTCTCGAACTCCCGACCTCAGGTGATCCACTCGCCTTGACCTCCCAACGTGCTGGGATTACAGGTATGACCCACCGTGCCCAGCTAGGTAGCAGATACTTACAGAAGAAAACAGACTGCGAAAGCAGCTGTGGTTGCAGATAGTTTTAAAATTATCTTCATTGCCGTTCAGTGCTGTTTTTAACCATTTAGAGATCACTGACCGCTTTGAGAGTTTTTTAAAATATGAGGACATGGTGGGACAAGGTGGCTCACGCCTATAATCCCAGCACTTTGGGAGACCAAGATGGAAGGAATGCAAGCCCAGGAGTTTCAGATCAGCAACTGCGCCATTTGCACTCCAGCCTGGGCAACAAGAGCGAAACTCCGTCTCCAAAAAAAAGGAGGCCGGGTGCGGTGGCTTACGCTTGTAATCCCAGCACTTTGGGAGGCCGAGGTGGGTGGATCATCTGAGGTCAGAAGTTTGAGATCAGCCTGGCCAACATGGTGAAAACCCATCTCTACTAAAAATACAAAAATTAGCTGGGCATGGTGGCGGGCGCCTGTAATCCCAGCTAGTCGGGAGGCTGATGCAGGAGAACCACTTGAACCCCGGAGGCAGAGGTTGCAGTGAGCCAAGATGGCGCCATTGTACTCCAGCCTGGGCGACAGAGCAAAATTCTGTCTAAAACAAAACAAAACAAACAAAAAAAAGAAATTAACAAGACCCCACTCTAAAGTTTTTTCAGTAGGAAAAAAAACGTTTTGGAGAACACCGTTAAGAAACCTATCATCCTGGGCGGGCGCGGTGGCTCACGCCTGTAATCCCAACACTTTGTGAGGCCAAGGCGGGCAGATTACGAGGTCAGGAAATCGAGACCATCCTGACTAACACGGTGAAACACCCCTCTCTACTAAAAATACAAAAAATTAGCTGGGTGCGGTGGCATGTGCCTGTAGTCCCAGCTACTCGGGAGGCTGAAGTAGGAGAATCACTTGAACCTGGGAGGCAGAGGTTGCAGTGAGCCAAGATTGCACCACTGCACTCCAGCCTGGGGCAACAGAGCGAGACTCTGTCTCAAAAAAAGAAAAAAAAGAAAAGGAAAACATACCATCTTAATATGTCAATTGTAAACTAACTTAGTAAAGTCTAGTTTAGGTGACCAGAAGTATACATAGGTCAATTCTACTAATTCAATAAAATCCTCAAACCCTCTTAAGAAGGTAGGATGTAGAACAAGAAGGCAGGCAAGACAGAGAGGCACAAAGGCATAAATCTCGACTCCAACAAAATTTGGAATAATTCCCCTATTCAGCACTGTTTCTATAACATACTCAGTACGTGATATTAAAAGCTCCTCAAAAAACAGGGTTTCATGATTAGGTAGGATTGAAAACAGTAGGGTAAAGGAAGTTATTTAGGCAGGTATCTCTTCACAGGCCTTCTCAAAGTTTTTAATATGCAAACACTGTGATTCTCTAAGAAAAGAATGTGCTATACATAGATTTCCCAAAATATATTTGGTTATAAATTCCCAGAGCATTTCCAGGGACCAGTATTCTAGGAATTCATTTTGGGAAGCACCGTTCCACAGACTTAAAAGATCATCCCTTAAACTAATTTTTGTGAAAATAAAGGGCCACCACAAAGATGCATTAAAAATATGTATTTAAGCTTTCTAGGCCTTAAAAAAGTTCATTTCCTGTCTTGTTTTTTTTTTGTTTTGTTTTGTTTTGTTTTTTTTTGAGACGGAGTTTCAATCTTGTTGCCCAGGCTGGAGTGCAATCTCGGCTCACTGCAACCTCCGCCTCCCAGGTTCATGCAATTCTCCTGCCTCAGCCTCCCTAGTAGCTGGGATTACAGGTATGCGCCACCACGACCGGCTAATTTTGCATTTTTAGTAGAGACAGGGTTTCACCATGTTGGTCAGGCTGGTTTCGAACTCCTGACCTCGGGTGATCCACCTGCCTCAACCTCCCAAAATGCTGGGATTACAGGCATTAAGCCACCACGCCCAGCCTCTCTTTGTATTAAAGAAAGGTTTTTTTTTTTTTTGAGAGGGAGTCTCGCTCTGTTGCCCAGGCTGGAGTGCAATAGCGCGATCTCGGCTTACTGCAAGCCCCGCCTCCCAGGTTCATGCCAGTCTCCTGCCTCAACCTCTCGAATAGCTGGGACTACAGGCACCCACTACCACGCCCGGCTAATTTTTTTTGTATATTTAGTAGAGACGGGGTTTCCCCATGTTGGCCAGGATGGTCTCAATCTCTTGACCTTGTAATCCGCCTGCCTCGGCCTCCCAAAGTGGCGTGAGCCACTGCGCCCAGCCAAGAAAGGTTTTCTGTTGGTAGAAAGTCCAATAAGTGGGGCCAAAAAACTAGATTATAGATTTTTAAAAGTTTGCAGCAAAGCAGTGTTTCTCAACCCAGATGCATATTAATATCACTAGAGACCTTTAAAAATTAAAGATCAACATCCAGGTACTACCCCCAACCAATTAAATATAACTCCTTGGGAGTGGGGTGTGAGTACTGAATATACTTTTAACAATGTCCAGATGATTGCAATGTGCAATAGAACACACTGAAGTATAAAAGACCCGGAAGGGTCTAACTAAATTAAAAATTTTTAAAAGCTGCTAGTAATGGTTTCAAGTGTTAAATTAAAAAAAAAAACAACTTAATTTTCAAATTTGGACAATTCTACAAGTGATAAGAAAAATATTTAAATTCAGACTCAAGCAAAATAGTGTGTGCAAAGATAAAAGAAGGCCTAGGCCGGGTGTGTTGGCTCATGCCTATAATCCTAGCACATTGGGAGGCCAAGGTGGGTGGATCACATGAGGTCAGGAGTTTGAGACCAGCCTGACCAGTACGGTGAAACCTTGCCTCTGCTAAAAATACAAAAATTAGCCAGGAGTGCTGGCAGATGCCTATAATCCCAGCTACTCGGAAGGCTGAAGCTGGAGAATTGCTTGAACCCGGGAGGTGGGAAGTTGCAGTGAGCTGAGATTGCGCCACTGCACTCTAGCCTGGGCGACAGCGCAAGATTCTGTGTTCAAAAAAAAAAAAGAATGCCTAATACATTCCTTATCTGGTTAATGGACTTTTAATTTTCATAGGTAGAATCTTCCCTTTTTGGTGTATCAATTAATCCCTTGTGATAATACGTGCTGGATATGTATGTTCCAGTCAGTCATCACATACAGAAATGAACTAAAATTACTAAATCTTTTAGAAACAAAAATCAAGGATTCACAAACTATGGCATTTTATTTCAGAGCCTTTGCTTACATTTGTACAATATATTACATAATTCTTCATTGTTTGCAGATCCTAATATATACTTTATAGCTTTTATTCTATAAGCTTTTTTTCTTCAACATTTTGCTGTCAACAAATCTTTACAGTCCTGTACAAATTTTAATAACTTGAAACCATTTTCAACAAAATTAGTTACTGTAAGCACACACTACAAGACTGAAAATGCTTTTCTTAGAAAAGTTGAATGTAAAGGATTCTGACACGTTAGCATCTACAACAAAACGCATTGAAATTCTCACGTCGTATTGCCAGAAAACAAAGAAAACATGCCAGCCCCATCCAAAAAAAGTACACAGAACTACAATTAAAACAGTAAAACAGTCTGTACAATAAAGTACTGTGTATTAACAGTGCCAGATATTAAATAGCTTGAATGAACACATCCGCAATATACAAATGTCTTACAAAGGTGAAGAATTAAATACAAGTGCCAAACAGAACAGAGATTGGAATCATACAACATAAAGTCAATACAAGTGAAAACAATTTTGCATTCATTTTGGATTTTATACAAGGCATTTAATTTTATAGGCCTACCACCCCCATTAGCTATTTATATTTAAAATAACCACCATCCTTTTGAGACAGTTCATATCAACAATCTTGAACCATACTAATACATTACTTGTTCCTGAAGTCCTTTTGTTGTAGCTCATAATAAAATAAGCAATACAAATGAATTATCTGTATTTAAGGGAAAAGAAACATTTACAAGAAAACACAAAAATATAACTGTTATAATTCATTATGAATAAATATACACTTTGAACTGGCTAAGTACAATCTTTATACATTGTTTAAGATTTAATACAGTTTATTAGCCATTTTCTTTTTTCACACAATGTATTATATCAAAATTAAAAAAAAATACTGATTTATAGAAAAATGGCAAAGTACAGTAGTTCCATTCCAATTTGAAGGGCCATGAAAAGCCACTGCAAGACCTTTTAGCCTAATTCAAACCTGTAAACATGTTCAGTCTTTTTTAAAGAGAATCTTTAATATTTGGTTACCAGGACTGATGTCTAATATCCTGTTAACTGCAGGTTTTGAATTTATTACATGTGCTTGACTTATACAATTAAAGCCACCCTAAGGTGACTTGCTTTAAAAAACAATTACCTTGTACAAATGAAAATAGGTTCATATTTTTTCATAAATAAATGGAAAAATATCAAATGTTCCAGCTTTAACAAAATACAAGGGAATACATATACAGTAAGTTATCTTAACATGTTCTGACCCACCCCTTAACTATGCTTACTGTATTGTCTCTACAGGCAGTGAAAAGCCTCCATTTGCCACAGTGGAAGGCCTTCAAGTTACCAGACACACAATTCCCAGACAAGTTGGAAACAATTATTGCTTGAGGAAAAGCAGTTCATTGTACTTTTTCTTCATAAAAAAGTGCACTTAAGTGCCAAGTCAGCTTGTCAAGAAACAATTTTTAAATATAAAATAGTGCTCGTCTGATATTTTTTTGTGCCACTGTGCAGTATAAAAAAAAAAGTGGCCCTCAACAGCCATTAAGTGCAAAGTGCTTTAGCAAGTCCTGCTGTCACCTGCACTCAACTGACATTCCATTTTGTGATGCGCTGGACATTGACGGTTCAGCTAAAGTTAACATAACAGCAGCTGTTATGGAACTGGATGAAGGTGAAGAAGAGGATGAGGATGTAGCAGCACCTAAGGAAAAGGGAGACCAAACCAAGAGCTTAATAAAAATTTATGTCTAACAATAGACAGAAAATACTAGTCCTCTGAAATAAAATTCCGCCGTATTGTCCAAAATCATTTAGCTTACAACAACAGTGGTCAATTCTCACAGTACTACAATGTGAAGAAAGGAAAAGCTAGTGTAGCTCAAGAAGCTAGACAGTGCCCAACTACAGAAGTAACGAAAAGGACAGACCAGGGAAGGCTCCTGCGTGGGTCAAAGAGGGAAAGAACTGTGCCTAGTCTACAAGACACAGAAATAAAATATAGAATACACTTTTTGTAATACTGAAACAAGTATCAAAACAGGAAAAATCTGCAATCCATCCAAAAATCATTTGTCCCCTCCTAATCCCTCCATCTTTCTGTACTTAGGAGTTTTATTGTACATGTAAATGGTGACGAGAATGGGAGGCTTAATTGCTTCTTCAAGTTGGATCAAAACAGTGCATAGCTCAACTGTTGCATTCTCCTCCACTAGGTTTACAAAGCAAATAACACATTAGTTATTTTCATCAGAGGAAGTCTCTCATTGTTTCCTTTTTTCGTTTTTTTGTTTTTGTTTGTTTGTTTTTTGAGACAGAGTCTCGCTCTGTTGCCCAGGCTGGAGTGCAGTGGCTCGATCTTGGCTCACTGAAAGCTCTGCCTCCCGAGTTCATGCCATTCTCCTGCCTCAGCGCCCCCCAGTAGCTGGGACTACAGGCGCCCGCCACCACGCCCGGCTAATTTTTTTGTATTTTTAGTAGAGATGGGGTTTCATCATGTTAGCCAGGATGGTCTCGATCTCCTGACCTCATGATCCGCCCATCTCGGCCTACCAAAGTGCCGGGATTACAGGTGTGAGCCACCGCGCCCAGCCTGTTTGTTTTTTTGAGACAGAGTCTCGCTCTGTCGCCCAGGCTGGAGTGCAGTGGTGTGATCTCGGCTCACTGCAAGCTCCACCTTCCAGGTTCACACCATTCTCCTGCCTCAGCCTCCTTTTTTTTTTTCTTTGAGATGGGAGTCTTGCTCTGTTGCCCAGGCTGGACTGCAGTGTGCGATCTCAGCTCACTGCAACCTTTGCCTCCTGGGTTCAAGCAATTTTTCTGTCTCAGCCTCCTGAGTATCTGGGATTACAGGCATGTGCCACCATGTCCGGCTAATGTTTGTATTTTTAGTAGAGATGGGGTTTCATCATGTTGGCCAGACTGGTCTCGAACTCCTGACCTCAGGTGATCCGCCCGCCTCGGCCTCCCAAAGTGCTGGAATTACAGGTGTGAGCAACCGCGCCCGGCCTCTCTCATTGTTATAAATTAGTGTTCATAAATTAATATTTTTAAATACATGCACAGATTTAAAAAATTCATTCAGCACAGGGGTAATAAGATAGAAAAGCAAATCTCCCTTTCATCCAGGAACCTCCTAATCACGAAAATTCCCTTCCCCATTGTTACCAGTTGATTCATATTCATTACAACTAGAAGAAAGGCTGGCAAAAAAAACTACCCCAGGGGCAAATCTGGCTTACTTGTCTTTGGAAAGAAAAATTGTACTGGAACACCGCCATGTCTATTTGTTTACATATTACCTATGGGAGATTTCACACTTACCATGGCAGAGATAAGTAGTTTCTACAGAGACCATATGGCCCACAAAGCCTAACATATTTATTGTCTCTTTACAGAAAATGTTTGCAACCCCTGTTCTACAGGAATTTTATCTCTAGAATCTAGAGATATGATATGCAAATTTAAAATATGTAGATATAGCAACCCCTTTAAAAACGTAAGTGGAGGCCGGGCGTGGTGGCTCACGCCTGTAATCCCAGCACTTTGGGAGGACTAGGCGGGCGGATCACGAGTTCAGGAGATTGAGACCATCCTGGCTAACACAGTGAAACTCAGTCTCTACTAAAAATACAAAAAATTAGCCGGGTGTGGTGGTGGGCGCCTGTAGTCCCAGCTACTAGAGAGGCTGAGGCAGGAGAATGGTGTGAACCAGGGAGGCGGAGCTTGCAGTGAGCCGGAGCTTGCAGTGAGCCGAGATTGCACCACTACACTCCAGCCTGGATGACAGAGTGAGACTCTGTCTCAAAAAATAATAATAATATTACAAAAATTAGCTGGGCATGGTGGCACGCACCTATAGTCCTAGCTACCCGGGAGGCTGAGGTAGGAGAATCACTTGAACTGGAAGGCAGAGGTTGCAGTGAGCCAAGATCGCGCCACTGCACTCCAGCCTGGTGACTGACCAAGACTCCGTCTCAAAAAAAAAAACAAAAACACACACACAAGTGGAAGCATAGGTCAGTGTCTGACTTTTTTTTAAACAATATATTTTAAGAGATTGTTCCATATCAGTACATACAGATCCTTTTCAAAGTTGAGTAGTATTCTACTATACTACAACTCATAACTTATATGAATTTCACTACACTGTTCCTGCATTGGTTTTAGTTTTAATTTTTTTGGTAAGAATGATACCTTATTTGAGCCAGTCACAGTGGCTCATGCCTGTAATCCCAGCACTTTGGGAGACTGAAGCAGGCAGATCACGAAGTCAAGAGATTGAGCCATCCTGCATCCTGGCCAACATGGTGAAACCCCATCTCTACTAAAAATAAAAAATTAGCTGGGCGTGGTGGCATGCTTGTAATCCCAGCCACTTGGGAGGCTGAGGCAGGATAATCACTTGACCTCAGGAGGCAGAGGTTGTAGTGAGCTGAGATCGCACCACTGCACTCCAGCCTGGGCAACAGAGCAAAACTCCATCTCCAAAAAAAAGAATGATACCTTATTTGATTTGCATTTCTTTGGTAGCCAGGATAAGCATTTTCCTATGGATTTTTCTTAAAATAATATTTAGGAACTGACTTTTAATGCTAACCCAGTAGAGAGGCTCTATTTAGCAAAATCATTCATTATAAAGAATTTGTGGTGACTATATTTACAAAATATTGTTTAGAAGGAATTTCTGGATAGATGTCTTTTTTTTTTTTGAGACAGAGTTTAGCTCTTGTTGCCCAGGCTGGAGTGCAATGGCATGATCTCTGTTCACTGCAACATCTGCCTCCTGGGTTTAAGCAATTCTCCTGCCTCGGCCTCCCAAGTAGCTGGGATTACAGGCGCCTGCCACCATGCACAGCTAATTTTTTGTATTTTTTAGTAGAGACGGGGTTTCACTATGTTGGCCAAGCTGGTCTCGACCTGCTGACCTCAGGTAATCCACCCACCTCGGCCTCCCAAAGTGCTGGGATTACAGGTGTGAGCCACTGTGCCCGGCCTCCTCCCAGATTTTAATTTATTTCACTTCCTCATGTCATTCAGGTATCAACAAAAATATGCTGACCATTTGTAATCTAAAGTAACCCATCCAATCACTACCTTAACATCATTTTCTTCATAGTGCTTTCACTATCTGAAATTATCTTATTAGGAAGTTTCTGGTAGAGTATAAACTCTATGAAAGTGAATATTATGATCTGAAATAATTTTTTTTATTTGAGTAATTTATTTCACTTTAGAGATGAGGAAAATAAGACAAAGAAATTAAAAAATTTGCCTGAAAATAGACAGTTATAAAGTCATGGCAGTCTAACTGCAGAGTGAGAAATTCTGGTTTATGTTTAAATAAAGTAAAAATACTGGCAGGGTACTCTTGGCTCACGCCTGTAATCCTAGCACTTCGGGAGGCCAAGACAGGTAGATCACCTGAGGTCAGGAGTTAGAGACCAGCCTGACTGACATGGCGAGACCCTGACTCTACCTAAAAATTACAAAATCAGCCAGGCTTGGTGGTTCATGCCTGTAATTCCAGCTACTTGGGAAGCTGAGGTAGGAGAACTGCTTGAACCCAGGAGGTGGAGGTTGCAGTGAGCCGAGATTGCGCCATTGCATTCCAGCCTGGCAACGAGAGCGAAACTCCGTCTCAAAATAAATGAATAAATAAAAATAAAGTAAAAATACTTACTTTCTCTCTCTTTCTTCTTTAAACGCTTTCTCCTCCGATCAATGGAAGCTACTTCAGATTTTAATGACAGATAATGTTTTCTGATTTCTTGAAGTTTTTCTTGAAGAATTGTGATGCGTTGAGCACTTGTCATATTTTCCAGGTCCGCTATAAATTTAAAGCTTTCATTAATAGACATTTTTTAAGAAAATTTTAACATATAAAGGAGAGAACATCGAGCATGGCTGCTGAATAAGGTTGAGGCAGATGAACTAAAAAACTAAGGCTTCTAAAATATTTGTTTTCCAAATTTTTTATCTAGCCTAGAACAATGCCTGGCACATAATAAATGCACAATATTTGTTGAATGAATATGTACAGCATTAAACACCTTAAGATCTACATATATCCACATCCATATACAGTATCACCACAGTAAAAAATCACACTTAAAAATAAAACTGGGGCTGGGCACAGTGGCTCACACCTGTAATCCTAGCACTTTGGGAGGCCAAGGCAGGCGGATCACGAGGTCAGGAGTTCGATACCAGCCTGGCCAAGATGGTGAAACCCTGTCTCTACTAAAACTACAAAAATTAGCCGGGCATGGTGGCGGGTGCCTGTAATAATCCCAGCTACTCGGGAGGCTGGGGCAGGAGAATCACTTGAATCTGGGAGGTGGAGGTTGGAGTGAGCCGAGATTGTGCCACTGCATGCTAGCCTGGGCAACAGAGTGAGACTCTGTCTAAAAATAACAAAAACACAAAAACAAAACAAAACAAAAAACCTGGAAAGACACCAAAATGCTAAATTGTACACACTTTTTGAGTAACAAGACTGTGGATAAATTTTTCTCTTCTGTTCTCTGTTATTTTTTAGGTTTTTTTAAAGAGTGTGTAAAACAATTTAAATTAGAAGCAATTTTAAAAAGCTCTAAAGCAATCTTCAATCTCCTAAGAATACTTAAGATATTTCCTTGTATGAAAAACTCTAGAGTAGTATTAAAAAAATATACATATTGGCTGGGTGTGGTGGCTCACACCTGTAATTCTAGCACTTTGGGAAGCAAGGTGGAAGGATCAGCTCAGTCTTGAGCTCAGGAGTTCAAGATTACCCTGGGCAACATAATGAGACCTCATCTCTATTTAAAATATATATATACCTAAAACATATATATATATACATATACCTTTTTTTAAATGAAGATTTATGAAGATTTCTCACATATACAAAAGTATAGAGAGAAGGATAGTGAACCCCATGTACTCATTATCCAGCTTCGGTAATCATCAATTTATGGCAAAACCTGTATCATCTGCACCCCTAACCATTCCTCACCCCTAACACCAGATACTTTTAAATCAAATTACCGACATCATATCAGAAATATCTTTTTTCTTCTTTTGAGATGAGGTCTCACTCTGTTGCCCAGGCTGGAGTGCAGTGGCACGACCTCAGCTCACTGCAACCTCCACATGCCAGGTGCAAGCAATTCTCCTGCCTCAGCCTCCTGAGTAGCTAGGACTACAAGCGCGCGCCACCACACGCAGCTAATTTTTTGTTTTATTAGTAGAGACGGGGTTTCACCATGCTGGTCAGGCTGGTCTCGAACTCCTGACCTCGTGATCCACCCACCTCAGCCTCCCAAAGTGCTGGGATTACAGGCGTGAGCCACTGCGCCCAGCCATATCAGAAATATCTAGTCAATGTTGGCATTTGCCTCAACTGCCTTAAAATTTTTCTTTAACCAATTTATTTATTCAAATCGGGATCCAAATAAGGCCTATACATTGCAATTCATTAGTACATCTATTAAGTTTGGTAAAGCCTCTTTTTCAGAGTATTGGCATGAAGAGTTACTAGGATTGGGGCTGGGCATGGTGGCTCATGCCCGAAATCCCAGCACTTTGCGAGGCCGAGGCGGACAGATCACCTGAGGTCAGGAGTTTGAGACCAGCCTGGCCAACTGGTGAAATCCCATGTCTACTAAAAATACAACAACAACAAAAAAATTAGCCAGGTGTGGTGGTGGGCGTCTGTAATCCCAACTACTCGGGAGGTTGAGGCAGGAGAATCATTTGAAGCAGGGAGATGGAGGTTGCAGTGAGCAGAGACTATGCCACTGGACTGCACTCTAGCCTGGGTGACAGAGACACTCTGTCTCAAAAAAAAAAGGCCACACACGGTGGCTCATGCCTGTAATCCTAGCACTTTGGGAGGCCGAGGCAGGCGGATCATGAGGTCAGGAGATGGAGACCATCCTGGCCAACATGGTGAAACCCTGTCTCTACTAAAAACAAAAAAATTAGCTGCGTGTGGTGGCGCAAGCCTGTAATCCCAGCTACTCGGGGGGCCGAGGCAGGAGGATGGCTTGAACCCAGGAGGCTGAAGATTGCAGTGAGCCAAGATCGCACCACTGCACTCCAGCCTGGTGACAGAGCAAGACTCTGTCTCTAAAAACAAAAACAAAACAAAACAAAAAGAGTTACTAGGATGAAGTTTGTATGCTTGGCAATTTAACATGTCACTTACACATCTGAAAACTCCATTTGTAAACTTTGGGTAATCGATTACTGGGTTCCTTGAGATCAGGATCCTTATCACCATTCTTTCCACATTTTCCTGGAGACTGCGTCCTTGCAGGAGATTTGGTACTATGAGACTTCATTCCAGTGGAAACTGATTTGACTGGCTGACTCTTAGTTATACTTTCACCAGCTGAAAGTTCTTCACTATCACTACTATTTGCTGAAAGAGAAAGAAAAGATTTAATAAACAAAAATGTAACAATAAATTTGTCACAGATTTTAGTAGGTAATTTAAAATTAGCCATTTGAATTTAGTCCTACAGAAAACAACCTGCCTAGAAACCTGGAAAATCACATACAAATGCAGCAGCACCTTAGGAAAAGCAAAAACAAAAAACTCTTCTTACCTGAACTGCCAATAATATATATACTTTTAAAATCACTCGCACTAATCTATCATTATGCTTGGTAGACTGTCAAATATACAGTAATCATCTGAATGGCTTTTTACTCTATTATGTTAATATATAAAGTAAAATATAACATCTTTTAAAATGATTAATTGTAGAAACCTCTACAATGAATATGTAACATTGGGTATATGCAACATTTTCCTGCTCCTTTGGCCACAAACAAATAATGATGCACAATCATCATATTCAATAAAGAACTCCTCAGGAATAAACTCTAAAGTTTGACATGTATAATGAAATTATTCTTAACTCCTATGCTGTGGGTTGACTAAAATAATCAGTTTCACCCTATTAAAATATTCAGTATTTTATGAACAATTCAGAAGTCTATGTAACAATTATGTTACAACTGCTATTGCTAATTAAACTTCAGCACTGAAATGGAAATACTTGACCTTGTCAGCTTACCATGTGAACAGGTAGGTGATGGAATTAGTATTTCCACAGATAACCTCTTTCTGGATACAAAGTATTAGTTTAGATTCCATCAGAATTAATTCATGTTACTAAATTATTCTCTAGAATGGTTAACTCTGATTTACCATGGCAGAATCCCAATAAGTAAAATGGGAGAACACTATATCTCTGTATTATATGAATATACTAAATAACTCATTGAAGATGAGCTCTCCTAGGAAATGTCATTTAAATAGTAAACTCTTGAAGACAAAAACATCACAGTGAAAGAAAAAACACTTTAAATATCCTACCAGTTACACCAAACAATTGATGACTGACTGATTTGGCATATATTTACTGATTTTTCACTTAACAACATCACCAAAAAAAGAAAAAAAAAAAAAGGAGTTAAACTCTCAAAGCCAGAAATTATTCCAAATAGTAAAGGTAGATAGCAGCAACTCCTCCCACTGTGAAATTTTGGGAATAAAGAAACTCCACCACTGGTTGACACATATACACAAATTCCCTCCCAGCTCCCCCACTGCTGCTCTGGAATCCCTGGCAACTACTAGCTAAGCCACCCAAGGCTTGGCCCCACTCTATGCAGTGGACTGTCTCAGCCTGGCTTTCATGGCCTTGCTGAGCACAGCCGCCCGGGGCCCCAGGGACGCCATATTCACCGCCTGGAAGTCATATGGGCTCAGCAGAACCTCGGGGAGCTGGCCGAATAACCCTTTTCTGCACTGAAGTGCAGCCAAGCCGGCTGCTAGCAAAGGTCAGGCAGTGGAGGTGGCAGGAGTCTCCTGGAAGAGCAGCAGGAGGTCAGTGTGGGGCACCTGAAAAAAAATTCTTTACATATTTTCTGCTTCTTACTTTGTCTACAAAAGAGAGATAAAATGTGCAGCCCTCAGAAGAAATACAGTATATATATTTTCTGTGGATTGATGCACGGAGTCGTTGCTAAAGTTGGAGCATACTTAGCAAAAAGTATTGTTTGTAGTTACTCTCAGGTCACATAATATAGGGTACCAAAGATAAATGTTGTAGACTGGAGTTGTTGGAATTATAGTTCTAAAGTTATCTTGATTGTTATACTTCTATGCTGATTTTGCCTTGAAGAATTACTAAGCAATCAATTTCACTGTAATAAAAATAACATATAGTTGAAATATTTCACAATGTGTGATACATTTTATAGCAAGTGAAAAGAACTGTGGAATACAAAGGTAACAAATATGTTGATGTTTATAATATATTGGCTATTATTTCAAAAACAGATTACTTGATTTTTCATCAGCAATCAATACCACCGCTGAATAACACCAACTTGCTTAAAACTAGAATTTACCTAAGATTAGAAAACCTGTGTTTTTTTGTTTTGTTTTGTTTGTTTTTGCAGAAATTCTTTTTTCTTTTTATTATTATACTTTAAGTTCTAGGGTACATGTGCACAACATGCAGGTTTGTTACATAGGTATACATGTGCCATGTTGGTTTGCTGCACCCATCAACTCGTCATTTACATTAGGTATTTCTCCTAGTGCATTTTTTTTTTTTTTAAAGCAAGTAGCCTTACAGAATCTGTGTGACTTTTTTTTGAGTGTACAGACAAAATCAAAATAGTGTACTATCCACTATCCCATACCCTGAATACCATTTTCTTACTGGGGGTAAAATTATCAGCTATTATTTTTATATTTTAAAAATTAGAGATTTCACACTTACTGCCTTTTCCCTTCTTTTTGTTGTTTACCACTGTTGCTTTATGGCTTCTTTTCTGCTTTTTTGATGAACTTCCTCCTCCCTGAGCATCTTTCACTCTTTTCTGACCTGTAGAGGCTATGAAGGGAAAGGAATTAAGTAACACAAAATAAAATCCAACATTCCCTAGGTATAAATTAATTCCACATTTTAGAAACATAGAACAATCCAAAACTACATGTTCTTTATGACATTTATAAGTTGTCACAGAAATTACTACAATTTTTAAATAAACTGTCATTAATGGAAGCTCATTTCTTGTACATAATAAAAGTCAGGGTTTTTAAAAAGGCAAACAAAGTATGCACATCCTTCTTTAAAAAAATCAGATATAAATTGAAAATAGTCCTTAATATAGTACTGGGAGTTTATGAGCCTAGTAATTAAAAAACAAGTATATGCTGAAAATAAAAACTGAAATTTGTTAAGATTCAATAAAACCAAAATATTAAGACTTAATCACAGGTTAAAATGTTAATGACACTATGTCTTATAATCATAGTAATATAATTTTTAAATGATATAATGATATTAATGGGGTAAATTTTAGCAGTAATTCATACTTGGTTTTTTTTTTTACCAATTTATGTCAAGAATAACTAAGCTCCCAGGGCACTGTTTGGTTAACATGCATACCATTTACAAATCCAACATAGTAGTTCTAAAAAACGTCTCATCTTCTTGGTGGGAAATTATTGCAAAACATTACAAATAAATGTCTCCCTTTTCTTCAAGGACTAGCCCAAGTCCTACATCTTCACTAAGATGTTCCAGGCTTCACTGATGAATCACTACTCTGAACTGTAGCATTTTTCTATACTACTCATTTGGTCCTTAGCATCTGCTATATTTCTGTCTAATTCATATATGTTATCTCTCAGACTATATAAAATAAGCTTTTTTCTCTAGAGACTAATAAAGTACTATCTCCATTCAGTTCCAATTTCAGACACTAAATCAACCCTCTGTGTATAAAACCTAACTTCCTTGATCAAAAACAAGACAAGTAATTAACTGTCTGCAACTTCCTAGCTTTTTTTTTTTTAATGGGTCATATAATCTTACTTACAACTTTTCCTAATACTTTTTTAAATTTTTAATATTTCTTTTTTATTTTTTACACCAAGTATGTGAACCCACCTAATGTCATTTTAATATAACAATTTAAGTGAAACACAAAGGAGACGTAGATATTGACCATACTGAAGCACAGAATCATAATTGTCAGGTTTCTCTCCAAGAGAGTTTAATTCTAAAGTGTTCAGATACTAAGAAATAAAAACCTTAAATGTAGAGTAAATTAAGAGGAAAAAACTACATCTAAATAGTAAAACTTAAATTTTAACTTGTGATATAATAGGGACTCTCCAATATTCATAATAAGTAAATTTATTAAAATGTGGCCATGTGAAATAGGTGCTTAAGAACCTATTTCTACCTGGGCGCGGTGGCTCACGCCTGTAATTCCAGCCCTTTGGGAGGCCAAGGTAGGTGGATTACCTGAGGTGAGGAGATCGAGACCAGCCTGGCCAACATGGCGAAACCCCATCTCTACTAAACAAAATACAAAAATTAGCCAGGCGTTAATCCCAGATACTCAGCAGGCTGAGGCAGGAGAATCTCTTGAACCTTAGAGGTGGAGGTTGCAGTGAACCAAGATTGCACCACTGCACTCCAGCCTGGGCAACAAGAGCAAAACTCTGTCTCAAAAAAAAAAAACAACAATTTTTTTTGTTTTTTTTTTTTTTTAAGCCATGAAAAAGACTTTATCACTGTAAACTTGGAAAAAAACAAACAAACAATTATTTCTAAAGAGATATAAATTACCCTAAATTTAGGAGTAGCTTTCAAATTCCACAATTATTAACCTAGTCAAGATTAAGATTCAAAAGGGCAGTGTTGACTTAGTCTATTAGCAGACAAGATATCGTCTTTTTTTTTTTGTTTGTTAATTTTAATCTTTTGTAAGATATTAGGAACGTAATAAGGATACAACCTCTTAAAAACTATAACAATAGGCTGGGCACGGTGGCTCACGCCTGTAATCCTAGCACTTTGGGAGGCCAAGGCAGGCAGATCATGAGGTCAGGAGATAGAGACCATCCTGGCTAACATGGCGAAATGCCATCTCTACTAAAAATACAAAAAATTAGCTGGGCACGGTGGCACACACCTGTAGTCCCAGCTACTCAGCAGGCTGAGGCAGGGGAATCACTTGAACCCAGGAGGCGGAGGTTGCAATGAGCCCAGATCACACCACTGCACTCCAGCCTGGGCGACAGAGCGAGACTCCATCTCAAAAAAAAAAACCCCAAAAAACCTAGAACAATAAAATCTGTTTTTTTCTTTCATTTCTTATTCTTTTTTTTTGTTTGTTTGTTTTTTGAGACAGGGTCTTGTTTTATCACCCAGGCTGGAGTGCAGTGGCGTGATCTTGGCTCACTGCAGCCTTTCCGGGATCAAGTGATTCTCCCCCATCTGCCCCCAAGGTAGCTGGGACTACAGGCATGCGCCACCACAGCTGGCTGATGTTTGTATTTTTGGTAGAGATGGGGTTTTGCCATGTTGTCCAGGCTGGTCTTGAACTCCTGGACTCAAGCGATCCACCGCCTTGACTTCCCAGACCTCCCAAATTGCTGGGATTACAGGTGTGAGTGACCACACCTGGCCAGTAAAATCTTATTGTTGAAAGCCTAATATTCTGAAATAAAGGATTCTTTCATTTTGAAGATGAGTCATGCCTGGATAGTTCAGTTCCATGAGATAGTATGGCACAGATAAAATCACAGTAGTTATACTTGCAAATGTGAAAAAAAGCAAAGAACATTTCAATTTAATTGCAAGTATTTTTTTAATTTATTTTAAAACAGAAATGTTTTAAGTCAAAATTCCTGAGAAAACATAGAATTAACTAATTTGATCTAGACCATATCTCTTTAAGCTTTGCTGAAAACCTAAAGCTAGCATTCTAAAATCTTTTATGGTATATAAAAAACATACTCCAGTGCTCTGTCTTTACAATGGAAAAGTGTGTTCTAAAGCCAGGTGTCAGCCTAGAGTATACTGATTTAAAGATACCTGAATGAAGTGGTTTATAAGAAAAATGATGACAGAAGTATGGCTATGGCACCATCGAAAGGCACCAATACTTTGGGAAGGTACCGATTTGAATTTCCACTTTTAACAATTTCACGGAAAATCAAAAAAGTATTACTGTAGGTTATTAACGTACACATTGGTCCTTCAATTTGGAAGCTATGCATCTAAGAAAGCATCAAATTCCTTTACAAACTCACACAAGTTAGTCAGGCTTGAAAATCAGTTTGACACGGTTGTCTGAGGAAAGCAGTGCCTGGACAGTTGGTTGCTCCAAACCCCTACATACAGTATTTGGTTAAGGGTGGAGGGGTCTGTCAATAAATCAAAATGTTCGTGAGAAACTGCATATTACAATTGCAAAAACAATGTTACAGAAATAGATTTAAGCTGCTCATGCCATATAGTCAACCACTGCATATAATGAATTCTCAAACAGGTTTGGATTTGGGCCTGGGTGCAATTTCTAGCATGTGTTCTGGTCCACAATAAAATGTCATGGATGGCTCAAGCAAAGCATATTAAAGCCTTCTCAAGCTTTTAAATGCATTCCACTATTCATTTTCAAATTACCTTTAAAATTTCCATTTTTACCATGTTCACACAAATATGACACTTAATCGCCTCACGTTATAACAAGAGATACTGTGAAATCATTGAAACTTTAAGAGGGGAAACCCTAAAATAAGTCAACATACACATTTTCCTTCTCACCTTTTTCAGGATGTTCTGGTTCTGGCTGATTACTACTGCTTGAGCTCACACTGGCATCAAAACCTGCTGGCGAGCTATTCCCTTCAGACTGGAGGTCTTGGAGCTCCCCAGCAACACTATCCACCTCAATTGTGCTATCAGTTTCACTCTTGATACTTCGAACCTCTTCTTGGTTTGGAGCCAGTGGTTCTGATACTGTTACAGAAGACTGCTGCCGGCTGCCTTCTGTTACAGTGACTGATGAAGGCGATTCAGGTGTAGTAGGAGGGGTATTTAGCACTGAATTACTGCCACTACTTGGAAATTCTGCTTTTCTGTCATTGACCTCTACTGTTTTTTCTTCAATGGATTTACTATCGACATTGACTGGAGGTGGTTTTTCTATTTCTACACTGGGTGAACAACTCTCCTCTTCAGCCACAGTCTGTAGTGACTCCTCTGCCACCCCCTCCTCTGGGGCAGGATGCGGTGGGGAAGCTGCAGCCTCAGTATCAGAGTCTGAAAAAAGCTCTTTCAGCGTTTTTTTAGGCCACTGTCCCTGAATACTTGACCAGACATCTTTTCGATCTTTGGCCCTGCTGTTTTGAAGTCTTTCATCAGAGTTATTTAAAAGTTTAATCCTTTTTTCTGCCACTTCTGAAAATCCTGAATAGAAACCAGTTGTCCGTAGAGATTTTCTTTTTTCCTCCAAACCATTGTATTTCTTAGTTGGTGTCATCTTTGCTTTTGATTTTTCTTCTTCATCTTCATCTGAAGAGCTGTTGCTACTGTTTTCCATGCAAAGTGATTCTTTGTTCTTGGCCTTCTCTTCCTTTTTGCCAGGTGATCCAGTTTTTAGACACTCTTCTGTATTGCAATACCTTCTTTTACCACGTTTTATTTGTGGTTTTGAAGATTTATCTGTTGTGTCCTTCTTGACATCCTTTCTCTTTTTTGTGACTTCATCTTCTTCATAATCAGTATCTTCAGATAATACTTCTATATCTTTCCTTAATCTTTCTGGAGATTTTGACACTGGTTTGGATATTACCAAATCTGCATGAACTTTGTTTTCTTCTAGCAAAGATGAACTGTTCTGTTCCTCCTTTGAAATAAGATCATTTCTGTTGTTGGTCAAATGATCAATCTTAGATTCCTCTTTGCCATTATTATCCATGTCTTGAGCACCTCTCTCATCTTCCTGCTCACTGTCTTCAGCAGAACTTTCAGAAGCTAGAAAATAAGAGAAAAAAAATGATGAGTATGATAAGAACACTAGCAATGTCTTCTATGTGCCAAGGACTGTATATATTAGGTCCTGTGTATACAGCCACCCGAGGTTGCTGGCTTTTATCTCTATGTTACATGCAAAGAAACTGGGTTTCAAAGAGGCTAAGAGGCTCTTCCAATGATGGAAATGTTCTATTACGATCATGGTGATGGTTGTAACACTGTATACTTTTGTCAAAACCCACCAAATTTTAAACATAAAAGTCATCACTTTTATGTAAAGTGTACCTTAATAAAGCTGAAATAAAAAAGAAAAAAGCTTCTCCAAGTTTATATGAGTATAATATTTTTATCATAATATATCTAAGAAAATAGTGGAGTCAGGATGTAATCCCAGATTGTACTACCTCCAAGTTTATAATCTTCTTCTTTTTTTTTTTTTTGAGTCTCACTTTGTCATCCAAGCTAAAAGTGTAAGTGGCGCGATCTCGGCTCACTGCAAGCTCTGCCTCCCAGGTTCACGCCATTCTCCTACCTCAGCCTCCTGAGCAGCTGGGACTACAGGCGCCCACCACCACGTCCAGCTAATTTTTTGTATTTTTAGTAGAGACGGGGTTTCACTGTGTTAGCCAGGATGGTCTTGATCTCCTGACCTCGTGATCTGCCCTCCTCGGCCTCCCAAAGTGCTGGGATTACAGGCGTGAGCCACCACGCCCGGCCCCAAGTTTATACTCTTATAAAACTATAGCCTTCGTTTTTCTTTTCATCAGAGATGGTCTCACTCTCTCATCCAAGCTGGAGTGCAGTGGCACAATCACAGTGCACTTCAGCCTCAAACTCCTAGGCTTAAGAGATCCTCCCACCTCAGACCCCTGAGTAGCTGGGATCACAGGAGCAAGCTACTGCACCTGGCCTCTCATTTTTCTTTCCTTTGTTTTGTTTTGTTTTCTTTTCTTTCCCTCCCTGCCTCCCTTCCTTTCTTTTTCTTTCTTTTCTTTCTCTTTCTTTATTTCTCCCTCTCTCTCTCTCTTTTTTTCGGAGACAGGGTCTTGCTCTGTTCCCCAGGCACTATCATGGCTCACTGCAGCCTCAACCTCCTGGGCTCAAATGATCCTCCCACCTCAGCCACCCAAGTAGCTGGGACTACAGGTGTGCCACATCCAGCTAATTTTTGTATTTTTTGGAGAGACAGGGTCTCGTCATGTTGCCAAGGCTGGTCTTGAACTCTTGAGCTCTAGCAATCTGCCTACCTCAGCCTTCCAAAGTGCTAAGATTAAAGGCATGAGCCACCACATCTGGCCAGCTTCATTTTTCAATGTAATAATGAATATCCAATAATTTTGTAATCAATGATTTCCATGATGTTTTAAAGAATAGATATAATTAATTTTAGTTACTGCTAACTTATGTAAAATTAATTATGGAACTTACTGCTTCAGTGTGTTCATTCTGGTAAATCATTTTATTGTTATTTTAAGATAACATTTCTTGAGAACCTACTACATGCTGGTTACTTTGATACACTTTGAACAGACCATCTCATTCAATCCTCACAACAACACTACGAGATATATGTTGTTATCAGCCCCACTTTATAGTTCAAGAGACTAGGGTTTTAAATAAATAAGAAAAACAAACAAACAAAAAGCAACACAACAAAACAAAGCAAAAAAAGGGACTGGGGTTTAGAGGTTAATCTACCCCCCAAAGTAGTTAAATCTAAGTCATTTAACTCCAGAACTTACAACCTTAACTATAGCTCTCTAGTGAGAAATCCATGCATGTTCTTTAGCTAAATTCATTAAATGTAAAACATAACTGACATAACTAAGACTGGTAAACCATTTCACCTTTACAATGTGTGCCTGCACGGCCACATTTTTTAAATTATCAAAACAATACATATACATCATTAAAAACAAATCTAGACTCATAATGAAAAACCAACAAGAGGATAAAAATCTTTTTCCACCTCCAAAGTGTTAACATCTGATAGTTATAGTCATCTCTTACTATTCATAATATACTATTTGTTTTATTTATTTATTTGTGTGTGTGTGTGTGTGTGACGGAATCTCACTCTGTCACCCAGGCTGGAGTACAGTGGTGTGATCTCAGTTCACTGCAACCTCCTCTTCCTGGGTTCAAGCAATTCTCCTGCCTCAGCCTCCCAAGCAGCTGGGACTACAGGCACATGCCACAATGCCCAGCTAATTTTTATATTTTTAGTAGAGATGAAGTTTCATCATCTTAGACAGGCTGATCTCGAACTCTTGACCCCAAGTGATCTGCTCATCTCAGCCTCCCAAAGCACTGGGATTATAGGCATGAGCCAACGTCCCTGGCCTGCTGACTTATTTATAAAGTTTATCCTCTATGAGCAATGGGGATTCTTTCTTATCAACACCCATATCTCCCCTCTACCATCCTTTCTATATATAGTTATCTTTCATTTTTACAATATAATAACATATGTAAATGTGGTTCCCTGCAGAAATAAGTAGTACATTTGATAAACTTCCTTTCTTATACAGCAATTTATTTTTCCAAGAGTTTCCAACTACTTTTCTGCATGTTATATCTTCCTTTGTATCTCTTTAACATTATTTTATTTCATTAAATCAAGCATTGTATCCAATTTCCCCTTATTCACCCTATCTCTGCACCCTAGAGAGCTATTTTCTGCAGTAGCATCTGGGTGGTATCTCTCTGGGTCTGCTCTAACTGCTGTCATCCGGGGAATCCTCCTCGCTGCTTTCTCTTGAGCTAGGTCCACTGTTAACTGAATCTCACATCTTCTTCTTCCTTGTTCATCTCATCTGTACTAGAGCTCATCGAGTAGTTTCCTTAAAAAGGTACATGGGATATAAATATTCATCGTCCTTACTTATCTGAATACATCCTTACCCTCAAACTTCATTGATTGAGAGTTTAACGAGGTACAGAATTCTAGGTTAAAAATTGTTTCCTTAAGAGTTCTGAATCCTTCTGAATGTACTGCTTCTTTGCTTAAGGGGTTATAAACCATAACTTTCCTTTGGTTTCTCATTCCTTTGTGGTGATTTTTTCATTCTTGATATTTTATAATTTCATAATGATGTACTATGGTATGACTCTTAATTTATTAGGTACCTAGTGAGCAATTTCAGTGTAAAGATTTGTGTCTGTCAGTTCTGGAATTTTTCTTCTTTTAGTTATTTGCTTTTTTTTTTTTTTTTTTTTTTTTTTTTTGAGACTGAGTCTTGCTCTGTCATCAGGATGGAGTGCAGTGGTGCAATCTCAGTTCACTGCAACCTCCACCTCCCAGGTTCAAGTGATTCCCCTGCCTCAGCCTCCTGAGTAGCTGGGACTACAGGCGCATGACACCACACCCAGCTAATTTTTGTATTTTAGTAGAGACAGGGTTTCACCGTGTTGGCCAGGATGGTCTTGATTTCCTGACCTCGTGATCCACCCACCTCAGCCTCCCAAAGTGCAGGGATTACAGGCGTGAGCCACCGCGCCTGGCCTCTCTCCTCTGTTTTCATAGTTCCCCCTTCCTAGAGTAATACACTATGTAACCTATCTTTTCTCTAAAATTTCCATCGCTGCTGTTTTAAACTTTCTGAAGATTTCCTCCATTTAAAATTCTTAATGCTCTACTGAATTTGCTTTTTTTTTTTAAGAGACAGAGTCTCGCTCTGTTGCCCAGACTGGAGTGCGCTGGCAAGATCTCAGTTCACTGCAACCTCCACCTCCCGGGTTCAGGCAATTCTCCTGTCTCAGCCTCCCCAATAGCTGGGACTACAAGCACACACCAAGCTAATTTTTGTATTTTTAGCAGAGATGGGGTTTCACCCTATTGGTCAGGCTGGTCTCAAACTCCTGACCTCAGGTGATCCATCTGCCTCGGCCTCCCAAAGTGCTGGGATTACAGGTGTGAGCCACCGTGCCCAGCTCTACTGAATTTTAATTTAGATTTTTTGTTTTTGGTTTTTTTGAGACAGGGTCTCTCTCTGTTGCCCAGACTGGAGTGCAGTGGTGCAGGTTCAAGCAATTCTCATGCTTCTGCCTCCTGAGCAGCTGGGATTATAGGCACCAACCACCACATTCGGCTAATTTTAGTATTTTTATTAGAGATAGGGTTTCACCATGTTGGTTAGGCTGGTCTCGAACTCCTGACCTCAAGTGATCTGCCCACCTTGGCCTCCCGAAGTGCTGGGATTACAGGCGTGAGACACTGTGCCTGGCCTTTAGATTTTTATCTTCAAGTCTTTCTTGTTCTTTTCTTTTTCACTGCATCTTATTCTTTTTTTTTTTTTTGTAGACGGAGTTCCACTCCTGTTACCCAGGCTGGAGCGCAATGGCGTGATCTCAGCTCATCGCAACCTCCGCCTCGTGGGTTCAAGTGATTCTCCTGCCTCAGCCTCCCAAGCAGCTGGAACTACAGGCATGTGCCACCACGCCCGGCTAACTGTTTTCTATTTTCAGTAGAGACGCGGTTTCTCCCTGTTGGTCAGGCTGGTCTTGAACTCCCGACCTCAGGTGATCCGCCCACCTTGGCCTCCCAAAATGCTGGGATTACAGGTGTGAGCCACCGTGCCCAGCTTATTCTTGTTTTATAGATACTGTAGGTTCTCTGAGAATAACAAGAGATGATTAAGAATGCCCTATTAAAACTTGATTGGCACTACTGTTAGTAGGATTTATTAACTGACAGGCTTTACATGATTCATCCCGGATCTAGTTTACTCTAGGGGATTTCCACTGCCAGAATGTAGAAGATTATTCTCCAGAGACATTCAATTTCTCCACAGAACTCCAACTATCACTGTACCTCTGGTTTTATTCCCAACCCATCTCAGAACGAGAGGATAGAATCTTAGCTGTCTGTGTTCTCTACTCACAAGGGGCATCAAATTTTTATGTATACATATACATACACATATGCATTCATATGATGATCATTAATTAACTGGAAATATTTGAAATGTCTTCAATTTGATCTGTGGCCAAAGATAAAATAAAATTCACTGAAAAAAAGAGAAAATATGAAGAGAATACTTAAAATGTTAAAAGTATGCAAATATGATACTCATTGTTGAACTAACAGGAAAAATATGGGAAATGACCAAAATGTGTTTTTATTAGAAACTAATTAAACAAATTATGATATATCTATTCAGTAGATGTGGATGTGCTGATTTGGAAAGATTTATAAGTTATACCACTAAGTAGGGGGAAAAAAGAGTTTGTAATATGTTAATGTTCCCATCTGTAAAAAGATTGCACACATGTGAGTATCTATTACACATATAGGATAAATACGTGTGTGGGGGGTTTTGGGGCACTGTATATATGTTATATGTATGTGTGTGTGTATACATACTCATATGTCATATATATGCTATATAAATGCAATTTCTGAAATGAATAAACCTATAAAAATGGGGGAAAATACAAGAGAAAAGCAACACAATTTGCAAGTCAGAAAGCAGATAAATGAATGACGGACACCAAAGAAGGCTAAACCTCATACCAGCAGTGAGGAAAGCCAAAAACCAACCCAGTTTACCATAGAACCCTCAATAATTACTGACTGCCCTAGTGCCTATGAAAATAAAAAACGGCAGTGGGGAGCCTCATACAAGGAGCACTGGGTGAAGACTGAAAATTACTTAGATGCCTAGATCTCCACCTCACTTCAGGTTGGAAGGTGACTGCCCTTCTAGAGCTTTATTCTCTGAAGACAGCAGGAGAGGGCTCCTAGCCTGGGAGATGCTAACAACTGTTGAAGGCACAGGTACAGATGTAATGCTGAAATTAGGGGGATTCATGAACATATCTAACCACTAAGAATCCTCCACCCCTCTCTCTGTTCTTCAACTAGATCCTAGAACACTGGAAACCATTCTCTTACCACCCTCCAGTCAAGAGACTGGAATTCTTTTCTCTGGAAGCCAACTAGTCTAAGAGAAAAAGACCTAAAGACTTCATATTATGAATTCCCTAGGACATGGCCAACCAGATCACCTGATAGTGAAACTCAAGGTCAACAAGTGCCAACCATATGCTTGCAATTTCCAAATCAGTTTAGTCTTTCCTTCATAATCATAAGACAGCCAGGAAAAAAAATTCTTAATAGGGAAGAGCTCAAAACAACAAAACAGAAAAAAGCAAATTAGAGGTAATTGACCAAGCAAAAAAAAAACCCAAAAATTATAAAATCCTTTGAAAGATCAAAATCAGAAAGGTAAGGTATTACGTCCATCTATAAGAAAAGAGTGGTACAAAACACACAGAAAATAGAGCTCTTGAAAAATTAAACTAGTTTAATTTTAAAATATTCATTGAAAGGCTGGGCGCAGTGGCTCACGCCTATAATCCCAGCACTTTGGGAGGCTGAGGCGGGTGGATCACAAGGTCAGGAGTTCAAGACCAGCCTGGCCAAGATGGTGAAACCCCATCTCTACTAAAAATACAAAAAATTAGCTGGGAGCGGTGGCAGGCGCCTGTAATACCAGCTACTCGGGAGGCTGAGGCAGAAGAATCGCTTGAACTTGGAGGGCAGAGATTGCAATGAGCCGAGATCACGCCACTGTACTCCAGCCTAGGCAACAGAGTGAGACTCAAGTCTCAAAAAAAAAAACCACACACACACACGGAAAACTTAAACATTACAGCAAAAAGTCAACAAAAGGATTAAAAGACAAAGCAGATAAAATTTCAAAGAAATAAAAAGACAAAAAAATTAATAAAAAGCAAGAAATTAAATGGTGAGCATATTAGAGTATATTACAGAAGGTATAATATCAAATAATGGCTGGCCAAAGAAAGATAACAGCCAAGCGCAGTGTCATGCACCTATAACCCAGCTACCCAACTACTTGGGAGGCTGAGGCAGGAGGACTGCTTGAGCCCAGAAGTGTGAGAACAGCCTGGGCTGAACATAGTGAAACACAGTCTCAATTAAAAAAAAAAAAAAATTTGGTGGGGCCAGTACAGTAGCTCATGCCTGTAATCCTAGCACTTTCGGAGGCTGAGACAGGAAGATTGCTTGAGCTCAGAAGTTTGAGACCAGCCTGGGCAATATAGTGACACCTCATCTCAAAAAGAATAATTATTTTTTAAAAATAATAATAATGAATAAAAATTAAAAAAGAGAGAACAGTAAAATGCAGAAGAGGAAATAATCAAGAAAATCATTCAAAAAAACTGCCTAGAACAGAAAGACAAAAGTTGCTAGAATGAAGAGTCTAGCAAGTAGGCATCACAGGATGAAAATATATCTACACAAGGCTAAAGACAGAGAACAGCCAAGTGTACTGTGGATATATCTGTTCTCTTCCTTTGGCCTTGTGTAGATATATTTCAGAGTTAAATTTTTGGATATGAAAAACAAAGATTCAAGATTCCTAGCAGGGCATGGTGGCTCATGCCAGTAATCCCAGCACTTTGGGAGGCTGAGGTGAGCGGATCACTTGAGGTCAGCAGTTCGAGACCAGCCTGGCCAAAATGGCGAAACCTCATCGCTACTAAAAATAGAAAAACTAGCCAGGCATGGTGGCAGGCCCCTGCAATCCCACCTACTCAGGAGGCTGAGGCAGGAGAAACACTTGAACCCAGGAGGCAGAGGTTGCAGTAAGCCCAAATTGTGCCACCGCACTCCAGCTTGGCCGACAGAGTGAGACTCCATCTCAAAAAAAGAAAAGAAGAAAAAAAAAAAGATTCCAGAGAGGGAAAAGCAAAAAATAAAGAATAAAACAAGTCACATACAAAGCATAAGGAATTGGAAGAGCTCTGGACTTCACAAAAGCAATACTGGAAGCAAAAAAACAATTCAATACTGCCAATAAAACACTGAAGGAAAAACTTCCAATCCAGCCAAACTATGAATAGAGTAAAGATATTTGCAAAAATAAATACAGATATTTAAATGCAGCCAATCTCTAAAAATTCCCTCTCATGCACTTGCTCTTTAGAAGCTACTAGAGAATGTGCTCCACCAAAATGAAAGTATGGGGGTGGGGAGAAACCTGAGATGCCAAAAACAAAGAAATCCAAGAGCTACATTAAAGGAGATCCCTAGAATGGGATCTCCCTAGGAAAATAGCTGTGCAACAGATATAGAGGGAAACCAGTCCAGACTAAAGCAGTGTTTGTTTCCAAAGAAAGTCATACCGTAGGCTATTATCATTAAGCTACCTGCTGCTGCCTCTCTGTAGTCTTTGAATGCCTGAGTGAACCAGACTAGATTTTAAAATCTGCATTTATCTTGCTTCAACTATGTGTCAATGAAATTCCAGCTCTCCCTTCCATGTCTTATGTGCCACTACCTAGATCAGCTAATGACATCATTTTATCCAGCAGAAACATTCTGACCTACTTGTGAAAAATAGGAGTAAATCACCATAAGCCTAGAATGGGAATATATATAGAGTAGTCTGCTACTACGACTGAGCACACTCCCACATAACATCCACTGCGAATGTGTCAGACATTCTTTTTTTTTTTTTTTTTTTTAAGACGGAGTTTCGCTGTTGCTGCCCAGGCTAGAGTACAATGGCGTGATCTTGACTCACTGCAACCTCTGCCTCCCGGGTTCAAGCGATTCTCCTGCCTCAGCCTCCCAAGTAGCTGGGATTACAGGCGCCCACCACCACACCCGGCAAAGTTTTTGTATTTTTTTTTTTTTAGTAGAGACAGGGTTTCACCATGTTGGCCAGGCTGGTCTCAAACTCCTGACCTCAGGTAATCTGCCCACCTTGGCCTCCAAAAGTGCTGGGATTACAGGAGTGAGCTACTATGCCCAGCCAAATGTGTCAGATATTCTAACTGTAGTGGACCCCTAGGTTTACCAGAACTGGCTTATGACCTGTCCAACTGAATTCTCTAGAGGGGCTTTTGTAAACTCTCAGAGAAGCTAAATCTGAAATCAGAGTACGACTTAGAATCTCTATTCAGGTAACATTCTCAGAAAGCCTTCATCTGAGCCTTCTTATAAAACTAGGCTTATGCTTGTTACTCAGTTTTTAAAAAACTAAAAAACAGGCTGGGTGCAGTGGCTCATGCCTGTAATCCTAACACTTTGGAAGGCTGAGGCAGACGGATTGGATTGCTTGAGTCCAGGAGTTTGAGACAAGCCTGGGCAACATGGTGAAACCCCATCTCCACAAAAACTACAAAAATTAGCCTGGCATGGTGGCACACACCTGTAGTTCCAGCTACTTAGGAGGCTGAGGTGGAAAGGTCGCTTGAGCCCAGGAGGTCACTTGAGTCGTGATAGCACCACTGCACTCCAGCCTGGGTGACAGAGCGAGACTGCCTCAAAAACAAAAACAAAACAAAAAAACACCCTAAAAAAATGAAGTAAAATAAAAATTACTTAGGAATATAAATATAGATAATTCAACTCTGAAGAAAAGTAAAGCAAGGATTACACAAAAGTCCAGACTATAATTACTTCTGGGAGGAGACATACTACATGTTTTAAGTAAATAGTATTTGATTGCTACTGTGGAGACATACTAGTATCCATATTATTACCGTTCTTTAAACTATACATGTATTTTCCATGCACTATTCGCACGTAGGATACATGGGAAAATTTTTTAAAAATCAATTTTAAAATATTGCCCTAATTAGTACAGTGGAGAGTAAACAAAAATACAGTACAGCATTTGGTTTATAAAATAATGAGTTAATATAAACACACATCTACAATAAGGAACAAAAACTAGCTACTACTACATTCAAAGTAAGTAAAAATGAAACTTCTTTTAAGTTATGAGAAATGTTAAAATATTTTTATGGAGATCCATTCTTTTATCTCATAGATATGTCCCCTTCCCTGCCAGTCAGATTTAATAAATCTCCGCTCCAATCCTCATTGTTTTTATTATCTATACTTCATTCTGCCTTAAATACTAAGCAATAATCCCATCATAAAAGAGGTCATGTCAGGCCGGGCGAGGTGGCTCACACCTGTAATCCCAGCACTTTGGGAAGCCAAGGTGGGCGGATCATGAGGTCAGGAGATCTAGACCACAGTGAAACCCCATCTGTACTAAAAACACAAAAAATTAGCCAGGTGCAGTGGCGGGCACCTGTAGTCCCAGCTACTCGGGAGGCTGAGACAGGAGAACAGCGTGAACCCGGGAGGTGGAGCTTGCAGTGAGCTGAGATTGCGCCACTGCACTCCAGCCTGGGTGACAGAGGGAGACTCCGTCTCAAAAAAAAAAAAAAAGGAAGTCAGTCCAGGTGCAGTCGCTCCTGCCTGTAATCCTAGCACTCGGGAGGCTAAGACAGGCCAACTGCTTGAGCCTAGGAGCTCGAGACGAGCCTGGTCAACAGGGCGAAACCCCGTCTCTAGAAACAATATAAATATTAGCCGGGCATGGTGGCATGCACCTGCAGCCCTAGCTCCTTGGGAGGCTGAGGTGTGAGGATCTTTAGAGTCTGGGAGGTTGAGGCTGAAGTGAGCTGAGATTGCACCACTGTACTCCAACCTAGGCTACAGAGTGAGACCCTGTCTCAAAGAAACAGAGATAATAATAGTCATAATCAGGACAAACAAAGTTTGGTGTTCTTTACAACAACTTGTCAGTATACTTTTATGGTCTGATGTTGTATAACACAAATTATGCATTACATTGCAACAGAAAGGATGGTACAGAAAAGATTAAAAAACTAAAGTAACAATGCTAAAAGTTGAATATTAAATGTTAACCAAAATTTTATGGTGCCCTTGGATCTACTAGTAATAAAAAAATTCGAGGCCTCAATCAATGGCTGATTTTATTTCAAGTACAGGTTGAACATCCCAAATCCAAAATCTGAAAAGACTCCAAAATCATACACTTTTTGAGTGCTGACGTGATTCTCAAAGGTAACACTCACTGGAGCATTTCAGATTTAGAATTTTCGGATTTGGCTTGTGGAATGCAAATATTCCAAAATCCAAAAAAAAATCTGAAATCCAAAACATTTCTGGTTCCAAGAATTTCAGTTAAGAGATATTCAACCTGTAATAAGAGAGCGAACAAAATTCTGGTAGAAAAAACAGTAGTTGGTAATGTCACTGAATTACCTTTATAGAATTTGTCTCATAAACGAAAATCAAATACTTGCATGCAACAGAACGATTGTTGTTTACCTTGAAGTCCATTGAGGATTGAAGTGATTTCTATGGACTTAACATGAGCAGTATCAGAGTTTTTGGCATCAGTGAGATCCAGTTTGGACACCATTTCAGGAGATGGATTTGTCTGAAATGGTGGTTTGGACAAGCGCCGAAGTTTACAGTTTTTTGGAGAGTATTTTTCATCTTTGTCTTTTTCTTTGTCTAATTTATTCTAGGTTAAGAAAAAAAGTATGTCGTAATTTATCATAAGGCATTTATCAGAAACAATGTTAATGTCCACTTTTAACTCACTATTACAGAATATTTTGTTAAATATTGAACATAAAAGAAAGAATATAAGAAGCCCCTCAAAACAGCCAGATTTTTAAAGCTACTTAACAAAATACTACACAGGATGATCAAAAGGTTTTGTATTTATACTTTAATAATGGGAATCAAATTAACAATCAGGTGATTAGGACTAGCAAACCTACAACTTGCTCTTCAGAATTAAAATCACAATACGTTTAAATTGAATACTAACTAAAAAAAAGAGGCCAGGTGCGGTGGCTCACACCTGTAATCCCAGCACTTTGGGAGGCCAAGGCAGGTAGATCACCTGAGGTCGGGAGGTCAAGACCAGCCTGACCAACATGGAGAAACCCCGTCTCGTCTCTACTAAAAATACAAAAGTAGCCGGGGTGGTGGCACATGCCTGTAATCCCAGCTACTCGGGAGGCTGAGGCAGGAGAATCACTTGAACCTGGGAGATGGAGGTTGCGGTGAGCCAAGATTGCGCCATTGCACTCCAGCCTGGGCAACAAGAGTGAAACTCCGTTTCAAAAAAAAAAAAAAAGAAAAGAAAAGAAAGAAAAAACAAGAAAACAATTGCAACGTGGTCATTTTAAAATCTCATTATATGCGGGTTGGGAATGACAAAATTCCAGGTACTTTTGTAAAGTCAAGTCAGGGGCAACCTTCCTACCTCAGTGACATATTAATGTTTTGAGAAAAGATGAGAAATCTTCTCAAATTATTTGTTTACAAATAGATAAGCAGAGGCCAATATTTCCTAGAAACTACTCTTAAAAATTTTTTTGATTTATAGGAAAAATAAGCTCTCTGAAGCATGAGTTAGCAGTAAACACTATAAATTTTGAGTGAGAGTAATTCTCCTAAGGATGGTACATATCTAGTGTCATTCCAGATGCATAGAAGATGCTAATCAAACATTTAGGAAAATTTAGTCTTAGAATGAATAATTCTATCATACATAAAAGTAACATTAATTTTCCATATGAGCTCCTAAGTAAATCCCCACGGCATTTTCGTGGTTAATAGGATCCTGTGGGGCTGGGTGTGGTGGCTCACGCCTATAATCCCGGCATTTTGGGAGGCCAAGGCGGGCGGATCACCTGAGGTCAGAAGTTCGAGACCGGCCTGGCCAACATGGTGAAACCCCATCTCTACTAAAAATACAAAAATTAGCCAGGTGTGGTGGTGTGTGCCTGTAATCCCAGCTACTCGGGAGGCTGAGGCATGAGAATCACTTGAACTGGGAGGTGGAGGTTGCAGTGAGCCGAGGTTGCACCACTGTACTCCAGCCTGGGCGACAGAGTGAGACTCTGTCTCAAAAAAAAAAAAACAAAAAAAATCTTGTGAATATATTCTAAGCCACTGACTATAATCAGATAAAGAAGAAGAGAAAAAGGAGTTGCCAGATAGCCTTTTCTTCCTTGGAATGGTTTATAGCTACAATAATAACCTATGTCTCTCCAAGTCACACTGCCTTATGGCTCCTGGTTGGGAACTAGAGGGGAAGGAAATGGCAGAAATGGATAAATAAAATCTGGTTGAATGGCTTTATATAATGTTGGGACTGAAAAAGTCTCAAAGATCATCCAGTACTGTTTCTAAAATGCTTTCCCTAACCTGACAAAATTAATTATATACAAATCTAGCATTTGAGAAATGTGCTATTTCAATAAAGTGTAACACTAACACATATTTAATTGCATCATTTGGAGGAAAACTTCTTTTTAAGAGCTAACAGTGTGTAGTAAAAACAAGCACTTACCTTTATTTTCTTCCGATGTTTTATCTTTGGCACGTTTTTATCAGCAGGTCTTACTATTTTATCTGCTTTAATCCATTCGTCGTATCTAAAATTAAAGGAAATTAATATAAATATGTACAATATATACCACAGAAATAACCTATGCCATATTAAAGAGAAACTCATATAGAATCATGACATTTTAGAAGGGAAAGGACCCTGGAAGTCATCTCAGCTTCCTGGTTTGAAGAGCAAGCTACCAAGGCACAAAGAGAGGGAGGTAATAACTTGCCCATGGACTTAAAGCTAGCTACTGGCCGAGCCAAGACTAGAGAGCATGACCTCACGATTCCTCAAGTAGCACTGCTTACTCGGCTACAACAAAGAGAAACTGAATCTGTACAGGAAGTATTAAGATAAATCACAGTATTTTCTACATTTTGTTTTACTTTGTTTCATTCTTAAGCAACAGGTAGGCAATTTTTCTCTAGACACATCAGAAAGCTAAGGTAATAGCTTCAGTTTTAAATGGCATTGTGTAATAGAAAAGCACCGTATTACAGCCAGGCATGGTGGCTCACACCTGTAATCCCAGCACTTTTGGGAGACCAAGGCGGGCAGATCACGAAGTCAGGAGATGGAGACCATCATCGCTAACACGGTGAAACCCCATCTCTACTAACAATAAAAAAATTAGCCGGACCTGGTGGCGGGCACCTGTAGTCCCAGCTACTGGGGAGGCTGAAGCAGAAGAATCGTGTGAACCCAGGAGCAGAGCTTGCAGTGAGCTGAGATTGCGCCACTGCACTCCAGCCTGGGCAACAGAGCCAGACTCTGTTTCACAAAAAAAAAAAAAAAGAAAGAAAAGAAAAAAAGAAAAGAAAAGCACCGTATTGTAACGTATGGATAATGCAAAATCAACTAGAAAAAAAAATGCTTGCTCATAAAATACCAGAAAAACATTACTCTGCAAAGTTTTTCAGTATTCTGAAATGCTCCCTACATGTACAGACAGCTGAGTCAACAGCTGTGATGGCCTCTTGATTCAATACTGATGGTCTTCACAATTTCATAGGGTGCAAGTTACTATTAATTGCAATAAAACTATTTGTTTAAAGCAAAAAAAAAAAAAAAAGAATGACAGTTTATTCGTTCTTCATTCATTCAAGAATTATGACAGCTATAAGAAGTAAACATTAAAAACTAATTGACGGCCGGGCGTGGTGGCTCACACCTGTAATCCCAGCACTTTGGGAGGCCGAGGCGGGCGGATCGTGAGGTCAGGAGATCGAGACCATCCTGGCTAACACGGTGAAACCCCATCTCTACTAAAAATAAAAAAAATTAGCCGGGCATGGTGGCGGCCGCCTGTAATCCTAGCTACCGGAGGCTGAGACAGGAGAATGGTGTGAACCTGGTAGGCGGAGCTTGTGGTGAGCCGAGATCGCGCCACTGCACTCCAGCCTGGGTGACAGAGCCAGACTCCGTCTCAAAAAATAAAAAATAAAAATAAAAATAAAAACTAATTGACATTCTCTTTTTGTGTTCAAAGTTATATACATTACTCATAGAAAACACAAAACTAGAACACGGACACCTGAAAATGAGCTTTTAAATTAAAATGTCCTCACTGTTAGAGGTATTAAAAGGAAGTAACAAAGTCCCCAAATCAAGAAGTAAATGACTTGAGTCATTACTTGACTAATAAATTATATTCTTACTCTAGCATAGGCCTGGAAAGTATCTGTAGCAAACTCCTGGGCAGTTACTCTGCTGGTACAAACTACTGGCTTGTAGCCAGTAAAAGCCAGAAAAGCTGAGGATTCAACCCCATGCAAGGGGTTGTTTATATGCTGGAAGATGCTGAGGGCCGTAATAAGAATAAGAGGGAATGGAATGAGCTTTAGGACAGACTTAACATAATCCCTGCTTCCTAGTTATGTGGTCCTGATCAACTCATTCTCAATCTAAGGCTTAGTTTATTTCTGTATAAAATAAGACTACAATTTAAAAATAAAATAAAAAATAATGGTACATACCATATATGGGGTTTTTTTTGTAGAAATATATGGTAAGTACAGGTATAAGTACAAATATATGATAAGTACTTTGAAAAGCTTTAAAGCAAGTATTCTTCTACTAAACACACTCCTTTTGGTACTTCTACCTGGCACTGTAGCATCTATCTATATATTTGCAGTAGTACTTTTACCTTTCCTATTAATATCAAAAACTGTATAATGCTTAGGAAAGCAATTTACTTCTTTCCAAAATTGGGGGCATGGTGGGAAACGAAAAGAAAACACCTCCATCCTCTGTAGATTTCAATATGAGCTCCTAGAAGTTGCTCTATTAGAATAGTTATGGAAAGAAGAAGTCAAGATATCAACTTTGTTTTTAAAAGAAAACAAAACAAGCTAATTTTTTATGAGAGAAACTGAAGTCAGTTCATGATGGCTGCACATAACATTAATGTGGGCTAAACAAAGTTATAATCATGTTTTACCTTTCTTAACCAAAGGCTATCTGTTCTGTAGCTAGTTTTATACCAGACATGTTTTACTATCAATAAAAAACCGACTCAATTCAACCTGGGTTTTATTATCAATTATATTTTGAAGTAGGGTAAAATAGTTTTCAATTTAAGAATACATGCATGATATTGCACATTTGTATATTTTACATGCATCACCAAACACATCAAACAAGGAAAAACAGTTACTGCCTCATGGGTAAGGCCACTGTGATAAAGGAAGATTCCTTTATTACTCAGATATAATGTATGTCATTTAAATTCTCTTAAGAACAAGGTGGCAAGAACATACACAAAAATAATAAAATGATGGATGCTTGGTATGGTACAGGCTGGGGCCCACTGCCTAAGCTCTGTAAATCCTATATGCTAATCATGTTCTCTTCTACTCAATTATAAAAGAAGGGTGGTACAAGAGGACTGGATGTCAGAAAAATGTTAAGTAGTTGAGTTTAGATGTCAAAAGTGTGTTGGAGCAGGCAGGACACACACAAAAAAATAAATTCTTAAATTAGATGAAACCAACTACATACATAGTTGTAATAAACAGTATGGCCTTACTATTCTGGAAAATTTTTGTTTTAAAATTCTCATGGGGCCGGGCGCAGTGGCTAATGCCTGTAATCCCAGCACTTTGGAAGGCTGAGGTGGGCAGATCACCTGAGGTCAGGAGTTCGAGACCAGCCTGGCCAACATGGTGAAACCCTGTCTCTACAAAAACACAAAAATTAGCCAGGCATGATGGCACATGCCTGTAATCCTAGCTACTCGGGAGGCTGAGGCTGGAGAATCGCTTCAACCCAGGAGGCGGAGGTTGCAGTGAGCCGAGATCGCGCCATTGCACTCCAGCCTGGGTGACAGAACAAGACTCCGTCTCAAAAAACAAAACAAAAAAAATTCTCATGGAATATTCTATATGGTTTTAAGAAATTCCCTGAAAACTTACTATAATGACGTAATCTAACAGCAAACAATGTATTATAATATTACATTATATTTATAGATCTAACTTACAGATCTATAAATATTAGCTAATATTATGACTCTTCTGTTACTTGGCTTCTTTCTATTCTACTTTCTCAGTGCTTTTATTTGTTTATTCAGGCCCTTGTTTTGACACTAAGTTTTTGCATTTTTTTTTTTACCTTGCCAGTTATGCTCTTTGTATAAAATACAGTTATACAATATTGTTACTGTTATCAAAACTAATAACTTTTAGAACTAGAGCATATCTTAAAAATTTATCAGGGCCTTTATTTCACAAGTTAAGAAATTCCAACAATGAAAATGAAAGAGAGTGCTTGCCAAAAAGCACTCCTGTGGAGAATTAGAGAAGAGAAGGGAATGGACTGCCCAGGAAAAGATTCTAACACGAAAATAACGGTAGGGGGCATTCCAGGCCCTATTCAGAGTAAGCTTAGTGAAGAGTGAGAGACCAGTGGCGTGAAGAGGAAGAAAACGTGAAAATAACATGTGAGAATTTTGGTTGAGGAAGCTTTTTCAAATTACAAATGTCCTTACCAAATACAAGCTGAGATCACTGACACAAACATATTGGCAGACAAGTATTTCAAAACCTAATGAGATGTTAAATAGCACTTTAGTTGTCTGATAGATCTTACAAGAAAAATAAAGATGGTCAGAAGATTAAATAACTATAATTGATCATTGTTTTTAAAAATAAGAAATGTTCCTTCCGTATATGTAATTACCCATTAGAATATTACTCAAATGTTCCTTCTATTTTCTCTACAGGATATTTTCAAAGAATAGGAAAAAAAAAACAAACAAAAAAAAAACGCAAATTCATGTGGGGAGGCTGGGCACGGTGGCTCACACCTGTAATCCCAGAACTATGGGAAGCCCAGACAGGCAGATCACCAGAGGCCAGGAGTTCAAGACCAGCCTGGCCAGCGTGGTGAGACTCCGTCTCTAACAAAAAGATAAAAATTAGGCTGGGCACAGTGGCTCATGCCTGTAATCCCAGCACTTTGGGAGGCCGAGGCAGAGGTGGGCAGATCATGAGGTCAGCAGTTCGAGACCAGCCTGGCCAACATGGTGAAACCGTGTCTCTACTGAAAATACAAAAATCAGCCAGGTGTGGTAGCGGGCGCCTGTAGTCCCAGCTACTTGGGATGCTGAGGCAGGAGAATCGCTTGAACCTGAGAGGCGGAGGTTGCAGTGAGCTGAGATTGCGTGCCACGGCACCCTAGCCTGGGTGACAGAGCAAGACTCATCTCAAAAAAATAAAATTCATGTGGGGAAAAACTCTACATGAAAACCCCACATTTCCTACAGACATTAAAATTACATAAGAAAGAACGTCTTAGACTGGCATAATTACTGCTGCCAATTAATTTAAGAAAGCAATATTAGTGGGTCAAGATTTCTCATTCCTTACCAAAGAAGCACAGGCTTCAAAGAAGAATTTACTTCAGAACTACAACAAAAAGCTATAGTTAATCCTACTTCTTCTTCATAAATTTAGACTTTTAAAAATACAGTACATTTACTATATATTAAAAAGAGACAACACCAAATTTACCTTAGACATAATAGATAAGAAAATAGTCAACGCAGATAGAAAATGGGAAATTTTAGCTCAAGTTCACATATCTTGAATTTCATAAAAAATTAAAATAGGCCAGGCCCGGTGGCTTATGCCTGTAATCCTAGCACTTTCGGAGGCCGAGGAGGGCGGATCACAAGATCAGGAGTTCAACACCAGCCTGGCCAACATAGTGAAACCCCGTCTCCAATAAAAATACAAAAAAAATTAGCCGGGTGTGGTGGCGGGCGCCTGTAGTCCCAGATACTTGGGAGGCTGGGGTAGGAGAATCACTTGAACCCGGGAGGCAGAGGTGGCAGTGAGCCAAGATCGCTCCACTGCGCTCCAGCCTCGGTGACACAGCGAGACTCTGTCTCCAAAAAAAATAAAATAAATAAAAATAAAGTAAAATAAAATAATTGGAAAGGAAGTGGCAAAGAGTGAAACTGCAGCTAAGAAATAGAAGGCCATAAAATATTTCTCAATTTCTCCTTGGGGTACCATGTCAAGTAAGATATCTATTCATCCCCGAAAGTACATTCTTAAGGAATACGAGAATCTTCTTTTTTTTTTTTTTTTCTTCTTCATACAGAGTCTCTGTTGCTCAGGCTGGAGTGCAGTAGCGCCATCCTGGCTCACTGCAGCCTTGACCTCCCAGTATCAATTGTCCCACCTCAGACTCCTGAACAGTTGGGACTCTAGGCATTCACCAACACACCTGGATAATTTTTTTGTATTTTGTAGAGAGAGGGTGTCACTACGTTTCTCAGGCTGGTCTCAAACTCCTGGGCTCTAGTGATTCACCCACCTTGGCCTCCCAAAGTGCTGGATTTATAGGTATAAGCCACCGCGTCTGGAGGAATACAATAATCTTAGTAAGTAAGTTAAATACAAACCTTTTGGTCTTAAAAATGCTTCCAGACCAGCCTGGCTAACATGGCAAAACCCCATCTCTACTAAAAATACAAAAATCAGCTGGGCACGGTCACATGTCTATAATCCCAGCTACTCAGGAGGCTGAGGCAGGAGAATCACTCGAACCCAGAAGGCAGAGGTTGCAGTGAGCCAAGACTGCGCTACTGCACTCCAGCCTGGGCAACAGAGCAAGACTCTGTCTCAAAAAAATATGTAAAATAAAATAAAATAAAATAAATTGTCTTGCAATTTTAGATTCAAGCAATACAGTTTTCTGAAAATGTGAAAAATCAGGTAGACTGGGTTTTATTTTATATATATAGGTATATAATATATACCTATATATACACAATATATACACATATATACAATCCAGGATAGTTTATCTATCCTGGCTTTAACTGGTCTTAACCTTTAGGAATTATGATTACAAGATCATAATTGGCCTTTTCATAATAACAGGAAATAAATTAATTTTGCAGGGCACAAGGGAAAGAGCATTACTAAATGCTTCCATTTAAAAAGAAATACTGAAACAAACAAAAAGTATTGAAACAAATATTAAAAACAAATATTGAGTTAGAAAATTAAGACAGTGATTAGCCTATACTTTTTCAATTCAGTTATCAATACAGTCAATGTAATTAATTCTACAGATGGAATCTAAACACGTATCTTATTGAATATTTATCTAAAGTACTAAGGAAAATATTTCCAAAGTATATATATGACTTGTCTGATAATATTTCTATTGAGATCACTTAGCATTCAACTAACAAAACATAAAAGAACATATGCATGATAAACTCATTTAACTTCTGAAGATCTAGTATGTTCCCTGACCTACATAAAATGGAGTACAATGAAAAAAAATTTTTTTTTTTTTGAGACAGAGTCTTGCTCTGTCACCCTGGCTGGAGTGCAATGGTGTGATCTCAGCTCACTGCAACCTCCGCCTCTCAGGTTCAAGTGATTCTCCTGCCTCAGCCTCCTGAGCAGGTGGGATTACAGGTGTGTGCCACCACGTCCGGCTAATTTTTGTATTTTTAATAGAGACTGGGTTTTGCCATATTGGCCAGACTTGTCTTGAACTCCTGACCTTAGGTGATTTGCCTGCCTCAGCCTCCTAAAGTGCTGGGATTACAGGCGTGAGCCACCGCACCTGGCTGTAGAATGAAAAATTATATGAGACTCCAAGACTGTAAGTACACATGTGGACGTATTCATTTGACAAACACCTCTTAGGTATCTATTATGTAATAACAGGGTCTGCACTAGGCACTGGGTACTCAGCAATGAATCAACAAACACAGCTCTTGCCTGCGAGGAGCTTACAATTCAACAAAAGAAGACAATACTAAACAGTAATGACAAATTGTGAATACAAACATGAAACTTTCTGAAAGAAGCCACCACACAATTATTTGATTTTTCAAATGTTTAAAAATATTCATACAAAGCTAAAAGATACCATTCAGAGACCACAGCATACTTGCTCTCACCACAGAAAAACTGGATTTGTAAAAAGAAAACCTTATGGCTTTTGTACAGATGCATTGGCAAATTACGTAAGAAATCATTTTGTAATAATAAAAACGGAAAAGAACATTAGTTGACCAGATATACTACCAAAATGGTTAATATGCCCACATCAATTCAGCTTTTGGTTCTTCTTAAACCCAATTTTAAAAGAAACATTATCAGCATATAGTTAATATATACCTAAAAAGCACAGTCTTAGAGATTTAAAAATAAATAGCATGCAGAATAAAGGTATTTTAAAAATAACTTCGTAAGTAAAATCAAATTAATATAATACTTAAAACCTCACTCTTTGAAATATGTATAGATAAGATAAAAATCTAATAACCAATCATTAAGTAAATGTTAAAATCATCTATATTTTGTTTTCTATAATGAATAGATTCATTTAATAATTGTTGCACAATATGTATTTTATGTCTTGCCTCTCTATAATCAAAAAAGTTAATGTATGTCATATAATTAACTTACTTAGTTTTTAAGAACCCCACATCTAAAGTGGAAATTTGTACTGTCTTAGTAACGAAAGGGATTTCCCCACCTGAATTAAATAAAGTATGACAAAATAATAGAAAAAAACACCAAGTCAAGATAAAAAGCAGTGTTGTTATTAATTATAAACTTCATAAGCAATTTTATCAATATTTACCTACTTTATGAATTTTATATAATCTCAATTTATATGTATTTTAATCTGATTGAATATCTAAAACAAGATATATGAAAATAAGAACTGATCACAATTAATACTTTTAATCATGTATCTATAATAAAATGAAACAAAAAAGTAGTATATTATTCAAAAATAAAATTCCTGCCAGGTGCAGTGGCTCATGTCTGTAATCCTAACATTTTGGGAGGCCGAGGCAGGCAGATCATGAGGTCAGGATTTCAAGACCAGCCTGGCCAGCATGGTGAAACCTCATCTCTCCTAAAAATACAAAAATTAGCCGGGCATGGTGGCACACGCCTGCAGTCCCAGCTACTCGGGAGGCTGAGGCAGGAGAACTGCTTGAACCCAGAAGGCGGAGGTTGCAGTGAGCCAAGATCGTGCCGCTGCACTCTAGCCTGGGCGATGGAGCGAGACTCCGCTTCAAAATAAAATAAAATAAAATAAAATAAGATAAGATAAAATAAAATAAAATTCCTAAGTATGATATAAACATTTCATATTTCTACTTCATATAACACTTAAATCTACATCAGAGAGACAGCAATGGTATTCCTCATACTTAAGAATATAACAGCAGAATGACAGAACCATAAATGTTATAGCATAGTCATATTTAAGAGTTGACATCAACAGCTCAACGGAATGGTATAGTAATTATATCAATAGGTTTTCCTAAGCAATATAACGCTATAAAATGAAACGGAAGTATAGGTCTTTAGGCAGAGGTAATATGTAATAATAAGAACACTAATACAGCATTTTACCAAAGCGTACAAAGACAACTGCAAATGGTTAACTGTGCCATTAATTGCATATTGTAATGCAGATGCTAAGTTTTTTAAATTCCCCGAAAGTATACTTTGTTAATATCTGATAAATGTATGGAATTAGTTATTTGTGCATACTTAGACAAAAATACCAATGTACCTGCCCATCTACAAAACTACTGAATGAAACAGGTCCAAGTTTAGTAAACACTCTAAGATGAATACACAAAGAAAAATTAAAGCCCATTTCAGTATAACACACAACTGAATTATCATCTTTTTTTCATGAAGGAAATGTTTATGTTCATTTGTATTCAAAAACTATGGTTAACTCAAAAGCCACTCTCTTTTAATACAAACTTACAGATAATGGAAACCACTGTCAAATGGTCATTTTATAGGCCTCTGACTTCTGTACTATAGAAACAAGGCAGACAACTTCCCAGGGGACCTTGCTTTCTATCATTACCAGGACAATTATTTCAAAGAAAATAAGTAGAATAACTTTGTACTCTATTTCAATATTCCTAAATCCAATGGCATACACAACTCAAGTATAGCAGGGATCAGATTACATGGAAATAAAAGAAAAAAGAAAAAAAATGAAGGACACAAAACATTTTAGAGCAGGAAAGAACAAAGAAATTAAGCTGAAAAGTGACTTAAAAATTTTTTAAGGACAAAAGGAGACTAAGAATAGCTAAAAAGTCACAGAAAATTAATATTTCCAATCAAATTCATTCCAGTCTCTCAGTCTCAACTCCATTTTGTTTGCTAAGAGATGGGCCCTTTATGTAACCCAAAGAGGTCACATATATCATATACAAATATGAACTCAAATTAGATCAATGATGTAAACATTACAGCGAAAACTATAAAGTTCTTAGAAGAAAACATACAGGAAAATTTTCAGAACACTGGATTTGGCAATGTTTCTTTGGAAATAACATCAAAAGCAGAGGCAACAAAAGAAACGTTTGCAAATCATGTATCTGATAAGGGAATAACATCTAGAATATATGAAGAACTACAATTCAACAACAACAAAACAACTGACCAATTCAAAAATGGCTAAAACCTGAAGGGACGTTCCTCTAAAGAAGATACACAAATGGCTAATAACTACATGAAAAAATGTTCAACTCTAGTCATTAGGGAAATGCAAATCAAAAGCACAATGAGATACTACTTCACACTCACTAGAATGGCTATAACCTCCAAATTTTTTTTAAACAGAGAATAACAAGTGTTGGCAAGGCTGCAGAGAACCTGGAACCCTAACACATTGCTGGTGAGAATGTAAAACGGTGTCGTCTCTGTGGAAAAGTCTGAGAGTTCCTCAGAAAGCGAAACACAGAGTTATATATAAATGAGGTTAGAAGCAGCTCCAGTGAGAGGGTCAAGCCATATCTGTCCCAATCCCCTATTATAGGTATCGCTTTAAAAAACCAGTGGCTTTTATTTGGATTTTACCTTCTGCTCTACTTTCCATTTTGTTGTCAGGAGGTCCAATTTAGTTCAACATTCATTAGTACTTATCATATGCCAAATGAATACTTTTCTAGATGTGGTAAGGGATATTAGGAGGATAGATATGAAACAGAAATTTTTTTCATATTTTAAAATTAAGTTCACTTTTGTAATAATACATAATGTAGTCCTGATGTAGAAAGCTTGAACGATGAAGAAAAAAAGAAAAGGAGGGGGAGGAGAGTCGAAGGGAAAGAATTTACCCAGAGTCCTAGGTGAAAGTTATATTCCAGATCAAATTCCTTTGGCTCAGAAAAATAATTTAGAAAAATTCAATATCAGAATTGTGACTCAAGTTAGGATTGGAAAAATAGGAACAGAAACCAAAAAAATGCTAAATGGATATTAGAAAGAAATAGGGGAAAAATTAGAAGGGAGAAAACACAAAGATGAGGAAGACAGAAAAGATAATTTAGGAGTGGTTTCTTAATCTTGAGAAAGGAAGAAAAGGAAAACAAACAAGAAAAATGGTTGTAGCTGGAGCAGCTGGAGCCCAAGCAAAGCATATCATGGAAGGAGTGATCAACTGACTGTAAAGCCATTGATAAGGCACGTAAGAGGGCAAGAAAAGCAGGAGGAATTTATTTACAAAGGGTCACTAGTGTTCCTGGTAAGCACAGTTGTGGAGACACAGTGAACAAAAGGCTGATGAGAGTGGATTTACACAGAAAAAGGAGAGAAACTGAATAACAAGTGTAGGTAACTTTCAAACAGTTCTGCTGAATGAAAATGGAGCGAAGAAATGTCACAGTAGGAGAAGTCAGGCTCCAGAAAAGGTTTTCCTTGAGATGTGACAAATAACCACAGATCTGTAATTAGTGGGAATGACTCAGAACAGAGCAAGAAAATGGGCCATGTCTTTGATCAGTCAAGAAGGGATGGTTATGAAGACTGGCTTCAGACAGTAGCATGATTGTATATCTATGGCTAAAGATGAAAACACAGAGAATGTGGCAGCAAATGCAGTTAGGTAGGCAGATCTTATGAAGTGTGTAGAAATGTTTTTCTTGTTTCTATCTCTCAGTAGGTACAAAGCAAAGTCACCAGCTGAAAATGAGGATAGGGAAGAGATGTTGGGGATGTGAAGACATAAGCAGCAGTATGAAATAGTCTTCTAAGAAAGTAGGAGAGTGAATGGAAGAAGGACATAAAGAATTAAGGACCCACTTGAGGTTCACAGTTATGAATTTAAAATAAGAACAGTCATTGTGGTTGCTTGCTTTACTCCAACCAGTATCGGCTGCACAAGTGCAGGCAAGGAGCTGGAGGGTTAGATTTAATCAAGGTTCTTGTGGTTTTGTCAGATGAGTACTATAAAGCAAAAGGACAGAAAAAGAACAGCTCGAGTCAAAAGAAGTGATTATAATAATAAATGCCAGGGAATGTAAGCAATATCAAGGGAAGACTGAGCGCATTAACTGGGGTGGAGAGGTAAGGGGTGGTAGGATCAATACCTTAATAAGGAATTATTATTATGAATTCCTTAATAAGGACCACTTCTTGGTATCTTTGGTGACAAGCACAGTATTTGGCACATAGTGGATATTCAACTTATGTTTGGAAAATAAAGGAATAAAGTGTGATAAAAAGCAACTGAATGATGGCAAAAAGTAGGATTGAGCCTACTCATTTGTGAAGCCTTTTAGCAGGTTTTTTCAACCCCTAACTCATTCCCTCCTAAGAGGATTTAATTTGTTTGGTGAAAATATTTTTTAACTGTAATACATTTTTAATTTCAAATAATATATTTAGCATAATTTAGCTTATTTTCAGTTCTCTATAACTGTTAACATGAACTAGAACTGTTGTGGCTTATTTAAGAGTTTTACAACTGAAGTTTTACAGTGTCTCTTTTACTTTTGGGTTCCCATTAATGCAGCTGGTGATCTTCAACATATAAAAAATTATTCTCTAACTAAATTTGCAACTCTTTGATTACAGAAAGCCAAGCTGGAAATGAGCGAGAAAATTCAATCAGTATTGATACACTATTACAAAATATTGATGTATTTTAAATTCCACGCCAATTAGTCTAGATAGTTTCACTCAGTTGTTACTAAACAAAGAAATCCAACACACTCAACCAGTTTACGGCATGTTAATTTCAATGTGTACCCTTACTTTCAAAAATCAATCCCATATTTACGACATGACTTAGAAACTTGAGAGTGAAAAGGATCAATTAGATAATTACACTAAGATTCTCTATAAAATATTAACGTCACTAAGAAAAGTTAAATATAACAGAGAGCCTACTATTAAAAACTACTTAAGCAGAACTAATTTTTTTTAAATGTATGGAGACATTTTAAAAGACTAAAAGAGAACACATTATAATATTAGTAATTTTATTTTATTTATTTTTTTTTGAGATGGAGTTTCACTCTTGTTGCCCAGGCTGGAGTGCAATGGCGCAATCTTGGCTCACCGCAACCTCCGTCTCCCAGGTTCCAGCGATTCTCCTGCCTCACACTCCCTAGTAGCTGGGATTATAGGCATGTGCCTCCATGCCTGGCTAATTTTGTGTTTTTTTAGTAGAGATGGGGTTTCTCCATGTTGGTCAGGCTGGTCTCGAACTCCCGACCTCAGGTGATCCGCCCACCTCAGCCTCCCAAAGTGCTGGGATTACAGGCGTGAGCCACCGTGCCCGGCCAGCAATAATTTTATCTTTCTACTTTTATGTATTTTTCTCATTTTTCTAAATTGTTATTTTTAGAAGAGTTTAAAAAATAATTTATGAGCATACTCCAAACATGCCTAGTGCTTGGTGACATAGTAAGTAATATAGCGCTAGACAATAGTTTTAGATACTGTCACTGCATCAGAAAAATTCTGTAAAAGTATTATACTATTTGTGGTTAAAGAGTTCAGGCCCTTTCCCATAAATGTGGTGTGAACATGTTAAAATATGACTTTTTTTTCATCACAATAATAGAAAACAAACTTGCCCAAATGTTAACCTTTGTATAACAAAAATCAACATTTTCAGCTGTGAAATGAGACATACATGAAAATTATATTAAAGATTTATACAGGTCGGGTGCAGTGGCTCACGTCTATAATCCCACCACTTAGGGAGGCAGAGGTGGGCAGATCACCTGAGGTCAAGTGTTCGAGACCAGTCTGGTCAACATGGTGAAACCCCATCTCTACTAAAAATACAAAAACTTGCTGGGCATGGTGGCATGTGCCTATAATCCCAGCTACTTGGGAGGCTGAGACAGGTGAATCTCTTGAACCTGGGAGGCGGAGGTGGCAGTGAGATGATATCACGCCGCTGCACTCCAGCCTAGACAACAAGAGCAAAACTCCATCTCAAAAACAAACAAACAAACAGCATTTTAGTTAGAAAAAAAAAGAAAAATGTAAAAATTAACAAGAAAATGGATTTTTTTTTTTTTTTTTGAGACGGAGTCTTGCTCTGTCACCCAGGCTGGAGTGCAATGGCATGATCTTGGTTCACTGCAACCTCTGTGCCCCTGAATCAAGTGATTCTCATGCCTCAGCCTCCCAAGTAGATCGGATTACAGGCACCTGCCATCATGTCCGGTTAATTTTTGTATTTTTAGTAGAGATGAGGTTTCGCCATGTTGGCCAGGCTGGTTTCGAACTCCTGACCTCAGGTGGTCTGCCCACCTCGGCCTCCCAAAGTGCTGGGATTACAGGCATGAGCTACTGCACCTGGCCTAAAAACAGTATTTTTAAACAAAAAGACAGATACTTTTACATTATTTGAGAAAATCTCTTTACTGGAAAAACATGTTTCATGGCCATGAGCATTGGTTCATGTCTATAATCCCAGCACTTTTGGAAGCCAAAGCAGGAGGACTGCTTGAGCCCAGGAGTTTGAAACCAGCTTGGGCAACACAGTGAGACCCCATCCCTACAAAAGATAAAAAATTAGCCAGGTGTGGTGATGCACACCTATAGTCCCACCTATTCCAGAGGCTGAGGTGGGAGGATCACTCGAGCCCAAAAGTCGAGGCTGGAGACCCATGATGGCACCACTGCACTCCAGCCTGGGTGACAGAACGAGGTCATGTCTGTCTCTCTTTTTTTTTTTTTTTTTTTTTATCTGAAATACATGTTTCAGATTTAAAAAACCATGGAAATAGGTCCACACAAATCTCCCAAACTGCTTGTCATGAATGACTGCCACTAAAGATAAAACTATTTTCATGAACCTCCACGCATAAATCTTCATTTCTAATTTCACATCTGTTAAGTATAAATTTAGAGATCAAGCTGAAGACCCTAAAAATAAAAAAAAAACTGTCATAGAGCTGATGAGGATTTGTTGCAGTCCTTATTAAATTAGCTTCAGAACTGGAGGAGCAGCAAAAATAAAAATTATTGCTTATTTATCAATAAGACAGACTGATTATTGTAGAGAGAAATAAAATACTGTTACGTTAACTCTAAGAAGATTAACTGCTTAATCTACTGAAGTACATTTGTTTTCTCCATGATGTTGGAGTGTATAGAGATCCATCCTACAGGTCTTCATCAAGATGTTAAGTTTTCTTCTTTTGAAAGTTCATAGCATACAAGCACTTGAGTTCTCAGAAATAGATGGCAACCTTCACAGTAACACAAGAATGTCTTGTTGAACTAGGTCCCATTTTCCTTCCTATATTATTAAAAAACTTGAATGCCTCAATTTAAATTCTTTCCTCACTTTCCCTTCCCGCTATCTATTTAAAAACTAAATTACTAGAGATTCTTTCTACCGTCTAAAATCAAAATACTCCTGGAATTCTCTTTATTTTAGTCAACCTTTTCTTAACAAAACAAAGCTATATCTTAACTGTAAAACAGTTTCATGAATGACTCAGTTCTTATATCTACTAAGCCTTTTTTGTTTAAAGAGCCAATTAATAGAAAATAAGCCTTGGCTGGGCACGGTGGCTCATGCCTGTAGTCCCAGCACTTTGGGAGGCTGAGGCAGGTGGATCACCTGAGGTCGGGAGTTTGAGACCAGCCTAACCAACATGGAGAAAACCCATCTCTACTAAAAATACAAAAATTAGCTGGACGTGGTGGCACATGCCTGTAATCTCAGCTACTCAGGAGACTGAGGCAGGAGAATCGCTTGAACCCGGGAGGCGGAGGGTGCGGTGAGCCAAGATCCAGCCATTGCACTCCAAGCTGGGCATTAAAAGTGAAACTCCGTGGAAGGAAGGAGGGAAGGAGGGAAGGAGGAAAGGAAGGAAGGAAATGAGCCCTGATTATATATACTGAAAGTTGGAGAACACCTAAATTCTATCCATTTCTCAAAGAATTTCAAATACTTCATAAAGGCCAAGAGGAAAAACTGCCTCTACATGTAAACTAGCAAAATAATTAGAAAAACTAAAAAGAGAGGCAAAAGGTGTTGTGACTCTATCTCATGGGCATTATGCAGTAATCATTCGTTTTTACTAATCCAAGTATTTCTTAATTTAAGAGATGAGGTCTCATTCTGGCACTCAGGCTGGAGTACAGTGGCATGATCATAGTTCACTGCAGCCTCGAATTCCTGGGTTCATGCGATCCTCCCACCTCAGCAGCTGGGACTACAGACATGCAACACCACACCCAGCTTTTTTCTTCCTAATTTTAAACTAACATATTCTACATTTACATTTATATCCTAGGCAGAAGTAGAACTCCCTCTACATTTATATTCAGTAAGATAATTTAGTAAGATCAAAATGACTAGAAGTCAAAAATTGGGCAAAATATTCTTTTGGTAGCTATATCTGAGATCTCAAGTACCTTCTTTGGAATATATTCATTAATAGCCAGGCCTTCAGGTGAGGAAAATCACATACCAGAAAGGCAGCATCAGAACCAACAGCTGACACCTGTAATCCCAACACTTTGGGAGGCCAAGGCGGATCACCTGAGGTCAGGAGTTCAAGACAAACATGGCAAAACCCCATATCTACTAAAAATACGAAAATTAGCCAGGCACAATGGCAGGCGCCTATAATCCTAGCTATTCAGGAGGCTGCGGCACAAGAATCGCTTGAGCTCGGGAGGTGGAAGTTGCAGTGAGTAGAGATCGTGCCACTACGCTCCAGCCTGGGCAATAGAGCTAGACTCCGTCTCCAAAAAAAGACAAAAACAAAAATAAAAACAAAAAACAAAAAAAAAAAGAACCAACAGGTGAAAGGATAAATTGTGCAGTGTGTTAAAGTGGTATCTGGAAAAACTTATGTTTCTGGGTAACTATCACATCTAAGCTCTGATGATAGGTATTCTTAAAATCTAAAACTGTATCCTGATTAGACATAATAAAGAATGAGCCCAAAACAAAACTTCTGAACATTTCCTCATGACTTAAGTTGCTATTTGCTATTTTCTTCCAAGCATCAGAATGGATCAGACTGGTACTTTTCTCAAAATAAGAAAGGTAATCAGATTAGATCATGAGCTTCCTATTACACAACAGAACAACAAAAAATTTAAGAAACACAATTTTGTATAGTATAATTTATTTAAAACACATGCATGTAAGAATACTATATATTTTCTATGAGTACATTTATATGTATGTGAAAGTAGAATGAAAAGTTAGTAAGGACAGCCTCAAAACTCTCAGAAGTGATTTTCTTTAGAGAAAGGGCATTGTGGGAAGTGATTAAAGAGAATCAAAATTTCATTTGCAACACTCAAACACAGAATTTGAGATGATGCCTTCCTATTAACTTCCCAAACCACAGAATATAATTTAAGTATAAAGCATGAGAACTGTATTCCTCCTTGAAGACACTAGGTACACCATGAAACCACAACTTAAAACTTCTATGGTTAATCTTTCCAGGTATCTAACTGTCTTATAGGCTACATTTCAAATATAATATCAAATATTCTAAAACAAATTATTCTTAAAAGATAACTGAACGAATAGATCCCAAAACTGGCTTGCCAATTTTGGTTAAAATCAAAATACAAAATTTCTTTGGAAAGCCAAAGAAAATTTATCTAAGAAAAATGCTTAAGTCATTGAACACGACTTAAAACCAAATTTCACTCTTGCCTTTCAGTTCCCTAGGTTAGGAGCAGTCAAAAAGTGCATTGTATTTTAGTGAAGCAGGCCTGCTTACATGTTCAACCATATTTTTTCAAAGATACTAATAAATTTCTGAGACTTCTGAATAAGGTTGTAATGCAATAGCTGTTAATTAAGGAGATAAGGCTTTCTTAAAATAGCTAATGTTTCCTAGGATTTTAAATCCCTGACTACAGAAGGAAAGAAATGACTTAAGAATACAAAAAAGAGGTTACTGTGGCAATGTAGTTTAAAATGCAAGACAGCCAGCAGCCTGATAATTGGTTTGTAGATGTCCAGAAGTTCTGATCATTTCAACAATGTTTTGTCTACTGATCTACATGTAGTACATAAAAATCAAGTGTGTAGACCTCGGTTTTCTAGACATTAGGGATATCTTCTAAGTACTGAAAACATTAATTGTAAGTCGCTAAGTGAGGTATTTGCATGCTAAAAGCTATGTATTTTTTATAAGGTACTATGACCTCACTTAGAATACTAATAAATCTGTAATCCGTTACTTAAGTTTTTAAATAGAAAAGTATTTTATAATTGTTTTTAGGTAATAATCACTAGCTAAAACTCAAGTTACCTCACATTCCATCCGCAGTAATGCACCAAGTAAAGGACCTCTCCACCTTCGACATCAGAATCTTTAATACTAGCTTCATACATTTTTTGATTTTTCCCTCGTCCATACCGCACTTGGACTTTCATGCCTGGTGGATAGCATTCAAACTCCTCTTCCTCATTGTTGTCATCATCATCTTCATCCTCTTCTTCTTCTTCCTCCTCCTCCTCCTCTTCTGCTTCTTCATCATCTTCATCTTCTTCTTTATTCGTTTCATCTCTTGAAAGGTTTAAAAAATTGCAGAGTTAATAAAAGACACTTCATAAGTTTTTCAGTTCCAAACCACATATATTGATAAAAGTTGTGGCTGTGATTGTTCCAGGAAAAGCAGGTTCCACGTGTATGAAATTCTCAGAGTTTCATTTTACTATTAAAAACTAAAACTGTAAGACAACCAAGGTTACAGAAAGACACATTTAGAGAAAATGAAGATTCAAAAATAAGTGCAGTAAAGGAAAATTTCCAAAAGTCAGAAAGAACAGAATTTGTGCCGAACAGCAAGAAGCAAGTATGGTCAACTCTAACAATTTTTTCATGTTTTATTAATAAAAGTGTTTCACATCTCAATTGACAAAAGAATTCATTATACTTCATTGTCATTTTACAACTAAAAATTATTTTTCATTCAAATATTTCCAGCCTCAAGATGTTTATTTTATTTTTTTAGAGACAGAGTCTTGCTCTGTCACCCAAGCTGGAGGCCTCAGGAAGTTTGAAACAATAATTTTTACTAGCAGATGGCAGTCTTAATAACTTTAAAACATTCTCCAACCGAATTTTCAAATGTTATAATAACTAAAATACTATTTTAATTTAAACAGAAATATTCTAATAATGTACTACTAATATCTTATCAGGTTTGTTCTTTCCTTTAAACTTCAACACAATTTCTACTCTCATTACCACAGATTTATTAACATCTTCTACAAATCTTCTCAACTTTGACGTTCCAAAGAAATAGACAGATGAGAGGCCAATTACAAGTATATGAAACTAAAAGTCAAACTATTCTAGAAAGAGTATTACATCCTTTTTTTTTTTTTTTGATAGAGTCTCACTCCTGTCGCCCAGGCTGGAGTGCAATGGCGCAATCTCGGCTCACTGCAACCTCCGCCTCCCAGGTTCAAGCGATTCTCCTGCCTCAGCCTCCCAAGTAGCTAGGATTACAGGCACCCACTACCACGCCCAGCTAATTTTTTTGTATTTTTAGTAATGACAGGGTTTCACCATGTTGGTCAGGCTGGTCTCAAACTCCTGACCTCAGGTGATCCGCCCACCTCGGCCTCCCAAAGTGCTGGGATTACAGCCGTGAGCCACCACACCTGGCCTTACATCCATTTTTATCTTCTTAGTACCACGTACTTTCTAAAACTGAGCATTCATATCCTTTTTATATTGACCACCAATCTGTATTCAACAAGTTGGAGAAAATCTTCAATTATAAATCTTTCCAAACACTAGATTTATTTTTTTTTTAATTTCAATATGAAATCCAAGGCTACATTTAGTCTGGTTTTATTTGTTGTCCTGTATGTCTGTACTTAAAGACTCCATCACTTTAGGGCTGACAAATGACTAAACATCATAAGGCAGAACAACCAGATAGTTTAGTATTTAAGCTTTAAAAATTAATAATATGTAAAATACACATGATATATTAAAATATATGCTACATTATATATTAAGATTAATGATTATATATATACATATATTACACCACGCACACACATATATATATGTGTGTGTGTGTGTGTGTGTGTATGTATATATATATATATATTTTTCCCCCCCTTGGAGACATGGTCTCACTGTGTCATCCAGGTTGGAGTGCAGTGGCCTGATCATGGCTCACTGTGGTCTTGACTTCCTGTGCTCAAATGATCCTCCCACCTCAGCATCCCAAGTAGCTGGGACTACAGGCACACACCACCACACCCAGATAATTTTTTATTTTTTATTTTTGTAGAGACAGGGGTCTCACTATGTTGTTTAGGCTGGTCTTGAACTCCTGGGCTCAAGCAATCTTCCTACCTTGGCCTTCCAAAGTGCTGGGATTATAGGTGTGAGACACTGCACCCGCCTGATGAATATAATATTTATATTAAAAAAAAAAAAACTTCCTCCACTGAAAATTTCAGCTTTATATTCCTATATGCAACCTTTTTAGGGATAATATACTTTATCATTCCTAATTATGCAATTATACAGGCAACAAAAATAATATATAAATAGTGATATAAGCAGCACTATAATGCTTTTTTATTCTCCTTTTCCTTTTGTATAGTGGGGCAGGAGTGTTGGGGGGATGTTTAATGGACCGGTAGAAGTAAGTCCATGTTCAGGAAAGTATCAAATGTATCAATTTTGTCTGAACTATAACACAAATTCCTCAAAAATTCTCAAGATTTATTCCTATTTTAAAGATTCAGTTACAGTCAAATATATAAGTATTTAAAAAACTAAAACCTTCATGAAACCAGCTATAATCTGAGATATACATATATATGTATATATATGTATATATATACACACACACACACACATATAAGTGTGTGTGTATATATATATATAAAAGTGTATATATATATATATATACTTTTTTTTTTGAGACAGAGTCTCGCTCTGTTGCCCAGGCTAGAGTACAGTGGCGTGATCTCAGCTCACTGCAACCTCCACCTCCCAGGTTCAACCAATTCTCCTGCTTCAGCTTCCCAAGTAGCTGGGACTACAAAAATCAGCCACTACGCTCAGCTGATTTTTTGTATTTTTAGTAGAGATGGGGTTTCACCATGTTGGCCAGGCTGGTCTCGAACTCCTGACCTCAGGTGATCCGCCTGCCTGGGCCTCCCAAAGTGCAGGGATTACAGGCATGAGCCACCGCACCCAGCCTGAGATTAAAATATTAACAACGTTATTGAAAATACCTTAATATTTCTATTATGAAAAAGTAATTTTATTAAGGCTAAAATAAAAAATTAACAGAAATGGCATTATCAATGATAAATTATTATGAGGAATTTTATTTTATATAGTAAATTAAAACAATTTTTTTTTAAAGAATACTTGCCTAAGTCATAAGACTCTATCTTTGCATACTGGGGAAAAGAAGCATATTTTATTGTGGCCACAATAAAAGAGATTTATCATGCACCTCAGAATCATCATATAAAAATGAGATATAGAATCAAAATTCTAAATTTTTTGAAATGACGACAAACTCCAAGCTGTATCTTACATCATAGAATACACTGAGTTGATGAATACAAACAATTCTAAATGCCAACAGCGTGCAAGCACAATCATACTTTAAGTAGTAGCCCAGGCAAATTTTCATTCAATCTACAACAAAAACCCAACACTCTTTTATTAATGAAATCAAGCAATCAAAAACTAAAAATATACATATACATTTAATAACACCCTCAGACACAAACCAAATGAAATTCACTTTAATAATACACTGAAGTATAAAGAAAAAAACAACATAATTACTGGCAATCAACCAAAGAAAACTATTCTACTTTCTAAGACTTCAGTGGCAAACTCAAGACTAATGTGCTAAACCAGATGGAACACAGAATGCCAAGAAAGAGAGCCTCTGAAAGTATAAAATGCAACCAACATACAGGTTAAAAAAATTAAGTTGATGCATACACTACATACATGCACTCATATACATACATACACTCACATACATACATACATACACACACACACATACGCATTTAAGCTAGTCATATTTTAGAGAAGAATATCTTGGGAAACGAAATGTATCAGCAAGGATTTTCATCTGAATTCACAAAGAAACATCAAATCTTCCCTACTTGATGTTACACTCTTTACAATGAAACAAAATTTTTAAAAAAGATAGTGTATTAAGTACCTGCTATGGTCAAGGCACTGAACTAGACATTTTACATATATCAACTTCTTCAATCTCCCACATCTGGACAATGGAAGAAGGACACTGAACATTCTTGGTAGTAGCCTATTACTTAGAGAAAGTTTATATGCCAGAAAAATACCTATATATTAATTCTTTATCACTGTAAAATTTTCCACTGCAATTATCTAATAAAACTCAAAAATCAATTACAGTAAGCCCCTCTTATCTGCAAGGGATACATTCCAAGATCCCCAGTGGATGCCTGAAACCGTGGATAGTACCAAACCTTATATATACTGTTTTTTTTCCTATACATACATACCTCTGATAAAGTTTAATTTATTAATAAGGCACAGCATGAGATAAGCAATGACTAATAACATAAAGTAATTATAATATGCTGTAATAACAGTTATGTGAATATGGTCTTGTCTCACTCTCTCAAAATATTTTATTGCACTGTACTCACCTGTTTTCAGACTACAGTTGACCACAGGTAACTGAAACTGTGGAAAAGCAGGGAGTACTATATAAACAGTCCCAACTGCAATGCTTCTAAAAAATATCTACCAAACTAGGGCAGTCACATCAGGAAAATTTTAGTTTGAGGTACGCATATACTAATAAATATCTGTAGTACACAAAAATCCATATAATTATAGAGTTAAAGGGGTTATTAAAAACCTACAAAATACAGTTTATTCTATAAAATAAGCAGAAGCACCAACTTAAAAAATTAGCAAAGAAAAAAATACAGATTTATCACAGTGCCTTGCAAACAGCAGATGTTCCAGAAACATCTGCAGATTTAAAAATCAGATTTTTTGGTAAAAAGCTGAGTCTTTATTAAGATTCTTATCAAAATGATCTCCTTTAGCAGTACTTTAAACATACACTTCTACACATAGAAATATAACAATGTATAATCAACAAACACTTTTACTACATTCTTCTAAACCCAGGATTTTTTTCTTCCATGTTTGTCTGTATGGTGCCACCAAAATTTCAGAACTCTGATCAATCAAGATTTTAGGCAAAAAGCTGAAATCTTTACTGTTTCTTAATACTTGAAATAGTCTCCAACAGCAGTAAGGCATACTTCAAATATATATTTTTATACACAAAAATACAACAAAGTATAATAAACACTTTTCACTATATTCATATAAGCCCCATTTTTTATTTTCCCCTTCCCTGTTCGTCTGCATACTGTGGCCAAATGTCAGTACGCTAAATGATTTTTTTTTTTTTTTTTAGACAGAGTCTCGCTCCGTCCCCCAAGCTGGCGTACAGTGGTACGATCTCAGCTCACTGCAACCTCTGCCTCCCGGATTCAAGAGATTCTCCTGCCTCATCCTCCTGAGTAGCTGGGATTACGGGCACATGCCACCACACCTGACTTCTTTGTATTTTTAGAAGAGACAGGGTTTCACTATGTTGGCCAGGCTGGTCTTGAAATCCCGATATCAAGTGATCTGCCCGCCCTGGCCTCCCAAAGTGCTGGGATTACAGGCGTGAACCACCGCACCTGGCCTGCTAAATGATTTTTTAAAAAAATTCATTGTACTTATTTAAATGAGACACTAATAGATATGTTTATGTTTTTTAAGCCTCAGAAAAAAGATTCAATGCCAAAGATTATCTATAAAATCCAGGGATCCACTAGCAGTGCATAAATTACATTGTCAAATAATTCATCATTCCAAGTGACTAAAACAAACAAATGCTACTATCACATAAAATAGAACATACAATTTTTGGCCTTTTAAAACTTTAATATTTTTCCACTCTTGCTTTTGCTTAAGAAATAAATACAACTCTCAGAATCTATAGCCAACATACAATCTATAAAACATGGACATAGCCCCAAGTTTATATTATCAAGTAATTCAGCAGACCTAAAAAGTACTTTGCTCTAGCTAAAAATTTTATCAATTTCCATGATGAGAGCAAGAAGGGTGGATCAAAGTATGATCTTTCTCTACAAATCTCTATCAGTAGGGTCTCTGAAAGAAGTGAATGCTATTTAATTAATAAATGCCAATGACTGTATTATTTAATATTTTGTCAATTAATTTCGATTCATACATATAGACATACAAAGAGCAAATGATAAGAATCCATCAAGCTGAAATGCATCATAACCAAAAACAATTTTCTTACCCAGATTTTGCTTTTTCTTCCTCAGCTTCTACCTTTATGTTGAGGGATTCATCTATCCTAGTTGTGTCATCATCTTTGTCGTCCAGATTTTCATTTTCTTCTGGTTTTTTAATGTTAACTTCTTTTTCCTGATCAGAATGTGTAGGTATAGATTCTAATAAATTCTTTTTACTTCCCTAGAAAAAGATCAGAGGAAAGAAACCAACAAAAGTAAAAATTTTCAACCTATATCCATGGTTTATCTCTTAGCAACAGGAGGTATCAACCAATTCTAATATTAAAAGTTATAAATTACTTTTAAGAAACTCCTGCTACTTTAAAGCTCTAGACAAAAATAGCTAACAGCTATGTTGAAGTTATTATGATAAAAATTATACAAAAGTAGCACTTAATGAAGAAAATAAATAATAAATAATAATATTATACAATATATTGATTTTGGAACTTTATAGAGGATATGGAAAATATACCAAAGAAAGCAAAGGACAATTAACAATATCTGATTTACCAGAGAAGGCTTAATATTTTCTTTTCTTTCAATTTCATCCTCAATAGGCTTTTCTTCTTTTGGTATTATATTCTTCTCCTCCTCCATCTTTATTTCTTTGATCTCTGTTTCATTTTCCTCCTTAACTTTTACTTCTTTTACATTTTCACACTCCTTACATTGCTTGTTAACAACTTTCTCTGGCAATGCCATCTGAAATTCAATGTTGGCTGATCTACAGTACTCCTCAAAACCATATAAGTATCTGGAAACATGAAGAGAAATTACATTTGGTGAAAACACTTCAAAATATAACTATAGAGTTATTTTTAATGTGTATTCATTTCTTTTGTCTAAACTCTCAGATATTGAGCCATATTAACATTCTAATTTAGTCTAGTTCTTTCTAATCTTTTCAATGCAAAAAAATTTGTCAAAAAATTCATTTAAAAAACTGTGCTCAGTCATAACAATAACAGCTATTAAAAGTATTAGTAATAGCATCTATTTTTTGCACATTTCTTATGTGTGAGGCTGGACTCCTTAGTAAATCTCATTTAGTCACTACAGTAATCCTGGGGCACGCAGCAGCATTCTTTTTTTTTTTTTTGAGATAGTCTTACTCTGTTGCCCAGGCTGAAGTGCAGTGGCGCAATCTCAGCTCACTGTAACCTCTGCCTCCTGGGTTCAAGCAATTCTCCTGCCTCAGCCTTCTGAGTAGCTGGGACTACAGGCGTGAGCCACTATGCCCAGGTAATTTTTATATTTTTAGCGGAGACAAGGTTTCGCCATGCTGGCCAGGCTGGTCTTGAACTCCTGACCGCGAGTGATCTGTCCGCCTCGGCCTCCCAAAGTGCTGGAATTACAGGCATGAGCCGCCGTGCCTGGCCAAGCATTCCATTTCACAAATGAAGAAACTGAGGCTTAGGAGAATAAATAACTGGCCCTAGGGCATAAACAGCTAATAATTGGCAGAACTAGGATTCAAATGTGGATTTACTTGACTTTAGAATATTAGCTTTTTAACTTCTATGAAGTACTTGACAAATGTACTTAGCCACAAAAACTTTCTTCACAGAATTTCTCATAGATCTAGTATTCATAGAATACACTTTAGAAAATACTATCATAGAATGACTACTCTAGTAAAATGTTCTGATTTCTTTAAAGAAATAATTAACCTCAGTTATAAGGTAAATTTCATCCTGCTTTCTAGGTAAAAATACTGAAGATAATCGTATCAATTATACTAACTTACTTTTTATAAGCACATTTAACATTGTATCCTGCAGCTGAATTTAAGACAGGGATTCCAAGATCTTGGTAGACTTGCTTCCAAACAGCTCCACTTTCAATCTAATGGACAAAGTGAAACAAAAACTCTCAAATTAAAAGGTGTTAATATAATAACATTTTGATAGACACAGTATATATGAGTATATTTTTATATTTATTGGTCCTAGTCTCAAAAGAATTTTTAAAAACTTGATAAATTCTAAATCTGGTTTAAAAATAAAGGTTTTAGTACTCTAACAAATATCAGAAAATTATAAATGTTGAAATATTAGGCCATTTGACTATTTTTTTTTTTTTTGGAGACAGGATCTTATTCTATTGCCTAGGCTAAAGTGCAGCAACAGTGGCACAAACACAGCTCACTGCAGCCCTGAACTTCTGGACTCAAGGGATCTTCCTGCCTCAGCAACCCAAGTAGCTGGGACTACAGACGCACACCACCACACCTGGCTAATTAAAAAATTTTTTTTGTAGAGATGGAGTCTCACCATGTTGCCCAGGCGGGTCTCAAACTCCTGGGCTCCAGCAATCTTCTGGCCTTAGCCTCCCAAAGTGCTGAGATTACAGGCATGAGTCACCATAACTGGCCCCATTTGACTTTTAAATAAACCCAGTTATGGAAAATGGAAAAATATTCAGGTTCTTAAATCAAAATTTTTAACAAAGAAATGGAGACAAACATTTTTAAAGGATTTATTATTTCACATAAAATATACAGGCTAATAAATGAAAGCAGTTCTACAGAAATTTGTAAAGTATTTTATTCCATAGAATATTCTCAATTGGATAAGTATTGTACATCACGTCAACCTTAAAATAATTTCTTCAGATCAGTTCAACAAACATTTCCTGCTTTAATCCCTTTATATTCTTAAAGGGATTAAGAATATAAAGAATATTAAGACAGATCCCTGCTCTTAAGGAGCATACTGTCTAATGAAAAAGAGACACAGGAAGGATTTCCACCAATATGGCTGTGCTGTGACTCAGATAAAAAAAGGAGGTTTATGAAAGTTTGACCAATTTAACAGTAATCAGAAAGCTGATATGAAAAAAACCTTTTTTTTTTTTTTTTTTTTTTTTGAGACAGTCTCATTCTGTCACCCAGGCTGGAATGCAGTGCAGTGGTGCAATCTTGGCTCACTGTAATCTCTGCCTCCTGGGTTCAAGTGATTCTCGTGCCTCAGCCTGCCATGTAGCTGGGATTACAAGTGTGCGTCACCACGTCTGGCTGATTTTTGTATTCTTTGTAGAGATGAGGTTTTGCTATATTGGCCAGGCTGTTCTCCAACTCCTGGCCTAAAATGATCTACCCGCCTCGGCCTCCCAAAGTGTTGGGGTTGTAGGCATGAGCCACCATGCCTGGCCTAAAAAATCTTTAAAGTTTAAATTTTGTCTGAGGAGGCTAGCTGTACTTTCCACTTTATCTTCTTGTTAGGTTTTTACTGAAAAACTTTGTTTTGTTCTTTAGAAAAACAATTTCAGAGATGGCAGATACCTGAGAAAACATGTTACATGAAAAAGATGTTTCAGTTTGACTACAATACTCACATTATCAAATCCTCCAAGTTTGTGTACAAGTCTGAATAACTTAAAGAGATTCAAATTTCGATATCCAAGTACAGGTCGTTTGTTAATAGGTGTACCTGTTACAGAAAACACAAACTATATTAGATCCACACTACATTTTTAACTTAAAATTTCAAAAGATTCAAATAATACCAGAGTATTTATAGTATTTTATATATACACATATATATACACATATATATATGTGTATATATATGAGAAATTATCTTGTTAATCAAAGACACGGTATCTACACATAAACAAGCCCACGGCCACTTTAAAATTTTTCACATAACCAGATTTTTGAAACGTTTTATTTTCATTCTACTTTCTTCCCTCTGCTGAGCAAGTAAATAAATACTAGACAACTGCTTCCCAATAAGAGTTACTTTTATGGCATTTTCTTTGTATTTTACCAATTTACTACTACTCTAAATAATGATTCTATAGTAAAGCTACATGTTTGTTTGTTTGTTTTCATTCTAACACAAGAAAATGCAACGCTAGGACCAAACCAACCATGAGAAAGTGGTAGAGGAGGTAACAGGGTAGGGGTACAATGCCTCATATGGCCATTTCTACAAAATATATGACTGGCTTAATCATATTTTTTCACTCTAGTATTAGATTTTATTCATTTCCTTTGCTTTTTCATTTGTCTTATACAAGAGCCTACGAAACAACATACTTCTTAGGCCAACCCTCCATTCATGTAAAGAAATAATACAAGAATCAAAGACATTTTATATTGAAAAAGAAATATATTGTGTTAGGCGTTATCATTTATGAAAACAAAACATGACAAACAGAGTCAGTTTCTACTCATCAGCACTACAATCAGGGATTTAGAAAATGTTCAATTCCCAGAATATTGTGGTGTTTCCAAACAGTAATCATTCATTTTGCCCTTCCCTTACAGCTAGAAAGCCTCTCCTTACTCCCTTACAAGCATCTTCCCAGAAAAGAAGAAAGTAGACTCTGACCAAGAAGATAAGCTAGAGAATAACAGTGTTGAGGTTACGGAAGGATTAGTTCATTACCCTAAGTTATTCTTCTTCCTTCAATCCCTCCATGGCCTTAGCAGCTTCTGGCAGATTAAATAAGCTGAGCCAAGGCTCACTTTGAGACTTTGTCACACTTCTTTCTCTATTTCTGGCTTAATTCCCATTTTGCTACTGTTCTTTAGGGACCCATGGATAGGTAAAGGGATTGGCAGGACAGGGTAATAAGTGCATTTATGTGTCCATAGCCACAATATCTGGCAAAATGCTTTCAAATTCCTCATTCTACTTGTTACGTGACAGGTGCTATGCTAGGTGCTGGTGATATCAGAGTCAAAAAGACAGCCATAATTACTGAAGACATAAAGTTCAGTAAACAAAATTCTATTCTTATTTTTAAGATACTAATTATCTGTCCAAAACTTACCACGTTAATGATAAATAAAAAATACTCACCTCTATCTTCCATAAATTTGTACAATTGCTGAAGAAAGTTCTCCCTTTCTTCTGGAAATGGTTCTATTTCTTCCTAATTTTAATCACAGAAGAATATTATTTTCTTCAATTAAGCATTTTAATAAAACAAGCAGATTTCTTGCCAACAGCGAAGACTAGTGTTCATTAAAATACCTCAAAGGCTTTTTACCTAATCAAAGTTACTCTTTTAACACTAAGCTGTTCAAAACCAGGTAAGTCTAGACATTTTATGTTTTATAGAGGAATATGCCTTAAAAAGTATCCCAATAGTTAGAATCCCCACAGTAAAAATTCCCATATGAGAAAAGGGACTAGCAAGATTGTTTGTGTTTTGTTTTTTTTTTTACCATATCAGAGAGATATTTTTCAAATCAGGATCACAGGCTCAAGAATACCTACTCTCAACTTATGCGAAACTGGGTCAGGGTTAAACATGAAAACTAATTATATTATTGCTCCTCAAGGTACTATAAAATTATGGGTCCCATTAGCTGTAACTGCAAGTATCCTTCATTTTATGCAGCCCCACTGTATATACTTCAAGCTTACATAATCAGTAAAGTGGGGAACAAATTTGATCTATAATACCTGAAGATTCAGACTTAGGGAAATCTTCAAGTAACAAAATAGTTCCCCCATTTATCAATTACAAGGGAAGGACTAGCTTCTTGCTGCTGTGGCCGAGGGCTGTGGCAGCAGGGAGCTGGTCCTGAAGCAACCTGCAAGGAGCAGGGTAGTAGGTTAAGATTGACGAACTCACCAATTCAATGACTTTCATCCATTCAACAAACACTTGAGCACCTGTAAGTGTAGGCACTATGCTAGGTGCTGAATCAAATAAAAGAAAAAATAAGCTATGGAGCCTACCATTACAGAACATGATTAGGAGTAACTGCAGAGAAAATGATTCCAAATATACAGCTAGGCTTTACAGTTACTCTGGCTTAAATACACATATTTGTAACAGTAAAAGTTAGGATATTCAACTGGTAATCTAAATAAATAAAAACATAGCATTTTTCAATTTGGAAAATCATGTGCCTAATGCCACTGCTTTAGCGAGATTGTCTTTTTAATTTAAAAGCTAGTACAACAAAGAAAGGTAATTTTTTTTTAAAGCCCATGTTGATAAACTATTAGGTTTTCTAACTGGGCAGAGAAAAATAAATGACAACCATTAATTTGCTAATGACGAACCTGTATTTCTCAATTTAAACACACTCCATACATTCAGGTTTTGGTAAGGTGATCAAATACAAATCTAAGGACATCTATTTTCTATATGTTATCTTAAATGTTCCCATGGTACAATATTTAACTTTAATAAACAGCCCAATTTATTCCTATTCCAAAAACATTTAAGGTAAGCTTTTAACTCAAGAAAATGTTTACATTACACTACAGATTTGCTTTTACAAGAACACTTGTGAAAACACTAAGCACCAAAAGGTTTGGTAGCTATTTATCATTTGTTATATTTTACACATTATGACAGACACTTTAAGTATGAATACGAGTAAGACAGCATTCCTAACTTTAAGGAACTTACAAATTTGTGGGGAAGAAAAAATAGACAATAAATATAAATGACAAAAATATGTATAATGAGCAGTAGTAGTTTTTGTTTTGTTTTGTTTTGTTTTTGAGACAGAGTCTTGCTCTGTTGCCCAGGCTGGAGTGCAGTGGTGTCATCTCGGCTCACTGCAACCTCCGCTTCCTGGGTTCAAGCAATTCTGCTGCCTCAGCCTCCCTAATAGCTGGGATAACAGGCACCTGCCACCACGCCCAGCTAATTTTTTTTTTTTTTTAGATGGAGTCTGGCTCTGTCACCCAGGCTGGAGTGCAGTGGCATGATCTCAGCTCACTGCAAGCTCCGCCTCCCGGGTTGACACCATTCTCCTGCCTCAGCCTCCTGAGTAGCTGGGACTACAGGCGTCCGCCACCATGCCCGGCTAATTTTTTGGTGTTTTTAGTAGAGACAGGGTTTCACCGTGTTAGCCAGGATGGTCTCGATCTCCTGACCTCAGGTGATCTGCCCGCCTTGGCCTCCCAAAGTGCTGGGATTACAGGCATGAGCCACCGTGCCCAGCCACACCCAACTAATTTTTGTATTTTTAGTATAGACGGGGTTTCACCATGTTGGCCAGACTGGTCTCAAACTCCTGACCTCAGGTGATCCGCTCGCGTCAGCTTCCCAAAGTGCTGGGATTACAGGCATGACCCACCGTGCCTGGCCAGGAGCAGCAGTAGTTTAGACTAGCAAATGAACTGGTGCTTTCCTGAGGTGAGAGAGATGATGGTTCACAGGTTTCTCTTTAGAGAGATGGCACCTAAGTAGGGTTCTGAAAACTGAACAGGAATGTGCCATGCTGACTAAGGAAGGAGGGGAGGAAAAGATGGTGCCTACAGAGGTACTAGCATATGCAAAGGTGAGTAGCAGCAATATATGTAATTTGACATTGCTATAGCATAAAGTTCAAGGGGGAGGACATAGAAAGGGAAATGATGAGAAAAAATTGAGGCAGGAATTGGACTATAAAGGAGATTCTATATGAAAGCTTAACTTTTACAGTGACAAAAAGCTACTCAGGAGGTTTTTAGCAGCAAGGGAATGATTGCTCATTTTAGCAATTTAAATAGAAAGCAGTCAGGGAGAAGACTGAAGCAGGGAAATTTCTACATTACACGCTGTCATTACAGATCACTATACCCTAAAACATAACCTCCAAAACAATCTCATTTCATTAATACTTTACTACAGTTAAAAGGCAGAATTTCATAACTTACCTAAAATATTACATACTGACCAATTAATTTACTAAACACATTAAATACATTTCATTATCAAATATAGTAGCCTTCACTATCTGTACCACTCATTAACTTTTATGAGGCTGTTCAGCAAACCATTAAAGAGTACCTTGTCACTGCCAGACCTAAAGCTCCAGTTAAAATAAAATCCAAAATTTGAGCTCTTTGATCCATATACAACTAGATGTCTTATTTATGATCTAATTAGAACCATCTACCCATTTGCCTTAGATAAAATGATTCAAGATTCTCTGAATCAAAGAGATATTGATCTTTACTTTTCTGCTTTTTTTTTTTTTTTTTGAGACGGGGTCTCGCACTGTCACCCAGGCTGGAGAGCAATAGTGCGATCTCAGCTCACTGCAAGCTCCGCCTCCTGGGTTCAAGCGATTCTACTGCCTCAGCCTCTCGAGTAGCTGGGATTACAGGTGTCCACCACCACACCTGGCTAATTATTTTGCATTTTTAGTGAGAGACGGGGTTTCACCATGTTGGCCAAGCTGGCCTCGAACTCCTGACCTCATGATCTGCCCGCCTCGGCCTCAGAAAGTGCTAGGATTACTCATCCCAGCATGAGCCACAGCACCCGGCCTGATTTTTCTTTTAAATATTAAATGAAAGATGTATTTTACACTTTTCTGGGTAAATCAATAAAATATGGAGATGTAAACATTTCATGAGGTGACAGCTGTCAACATGGTAATGAAAAGCATTTTAAAGTATTAGGTAGGTAGGTTCTTTTTTTTTTTTTTTTTTTTTTTTAATAAGACAGGGTCTCACTCTGTCACCCAGGATGTAGGGCAGTGGTAAATTCACGGCTCATTGCCACCTCCACCTCCAGGGCTCAGGCCGTCCTCCCAACACAGCCTCCACAGTAGCTGGGGCTACAGGAGTGCACTGACATGCCCTGCCAATTATTTTTATTTTTATTTTTGTTGAGATGGGGTTTCACCATGTTGCCCAGTCTGGTCTCGAACTCCTGAGTTTAAGCGAGCCGCCTGCCTTGCCCTCCCAAAGTGCTACGATTATGGTCGTGAGCCACCGTGCCTGGCCTAGGTAGAAACTTTTTTTTTTTTTTTGAGACAGAGTCTCGCTCTGTCGCCCAGGCTGGAGTGCAGTGGTGCGATCTCGGCTCACTGCAAGCTCCACCTCCCAGTTTCATGCCATTCTCCTGCCTCAGCCTCCCGAGTAGCTGGGACTACAGGTGCCCACCACCACCCCCGGCTAATTTTTTGTATTTTTAGTAGAGACAGGGTTTCACCGTGTTAGCCAGGATGGTCTCGATCTCCTGACCTTGTGATCCGCCTGCCTCAGCCTCCCAAAGTGCTGGGATTACAGGCGTGAGCCACTGCGCCCAGCCTGGTGGATATTTTCTTAATCATCTCATAAAAAAAAGCATAGAAAGACTAAGACATGTTTTTGAGGTTATTAGGAAAATCAGACTTAATATTTTTAATTTCACAAGATCATACATCTAAAGTAACCAAGTAAACTATCTGATTATGAGTATTACAAATACAAGATTATGAAATATTTCTCATACTAAAAATACTTATGTGATTAATGACTTAATGCCAAATCCTAACCCACAAGGGAAACCCAACTGTGATTTATAATTTTAAAAGGTATCAACCGTTTTCACTTACCTCTTCTTCACTGCTATTATCCTCCTTTTCTTTTTCATCATCTTCCTCCTCCTCTTCTTCCTCTGCTTCACTGCTAGAGCTATCTTCTTTCAATTCAGTCTTCCAGTTAGCAGGAATAGTTCTACTTTTATGAAATTCAAGTGCCTGTTCAAAGGCTGGAAACAGACCACAAGGTACATGAACTGAAGAAATTAAGACAATTGTTTTCTCAAAAAGTATTAAACACAATAAAGAAATAAAAACTACTGTGCTAATACCACTGACATTTATTGTTTGCTATGTACCAGAAACTGTGTTAAGTGCTTTTAAATGTAGCAATATATTTAATCCTATCCATCCTATGCATTAGGTAGTCATTTTATAGATGGCAAAACTGCCACCATTGGAAGATTACTTAAGTTTAAATAAATAAAAGAAGAGCAGTTTTATTCTTTTAAACAAAGATTAAGCTTCGCTAGTAAAAACCTTTAATACAGGAAATCATGTAATATCTTTTTTTTTTTTTTTTTGAGACAGAGTCTTGCTCTGTTGCCTAGGCTAAAGTGCAGTGGTGTGATCTCAGCTCACTGCCAGCTCCGTCTCCCAGGTTCACACCATTCTGCTTCAGCCTCCCGAGTAGCTGGGACTACAGGCGCCCGCCACCACACCTGGCTAATTTTTTGTATTTTTAGTAGAGACAGGGTTTCACCATTAGCCAGGATGGTATCGATCTCCTGACCTCGTGATCCACCCGCCTCGGCCTCCCAAAGTACTGGGATTACAGGCGTGAGCCACTGCGCCTGGCCGAAATCATGTAATATCTTATGCAACAAACAATTATCAAACAGTATTAATACCAGGCACAGAGCCATTAAAATAAATATACAATGCCTGAAAACTGACCACACATGATTTTTACATTTTCAGTTAAACTTCAATTAAAACTATGGTAACAATTACCTTTGACTAAAATTAGCTAGACACAATTATTCTCATTTTATAATATATGGGAATAAATTATATACCAAAAAATCTTGAAGATTTTAACCAATCTACATAGCATATTACTGAATTCAAGGAATAAGGGCAAAGAGAAGACAACTATTTACAGTGCCAAAAACTAAGTGACAGATGCAATTACCACATATTCCTCAAATAAAACTACTGGAGCCTTGTGGTTAAGGATGTACATTCATTAGTGAGAAATACCAAACCAAAATTACTTTGATTCCTCAGCCAGGTGTGATGGCTTATGCCTATAATCCCAGCACTTGGGAGGCCAAGGCAGGCAGACTGCCTGAGCTTAGGAGTTCGATACCAGCCCGGTCAATGGTGAAACTCTGTCTCTACTAAAAACACAAAAATTAGCCGGGCATAGCGGTGGGCACCTATAGTCCCGGCTACTTGGGAGACTGAGGCAGGACAATCGCTTGAACCCAGGAGGTGGAGGTTGCACCGAGATTGTACCACTGCACTGCAACCTGGGCGACAGAGCAAGACTCCATCTCAAAAAAACAAAACAAAACAAAACAAAAAAAAAAACAACACAAAGTTACTTTGATTCCTTTCTTCTACCATTCCCAGAAACTAATATTTTATTTACCAGGCAAAAGCTAGATTATAGTAACAGCTGACTACACAGTTTTCTCCCATTATTCTAGATTATTATGCCTGACTATAAGCTAAAAAAAAAAAAAAAAAAAAAACAGAAAAAAAAAGGAAACTTATGGTTGGGCGCAGTGGCTCACGCCTGTAATCCTAGCACTTTGGGAGGCCGAGGCAGATGGACTGCCTGAGCTCAGGAGTTCAAGACCGGCCTGGGCAACACGGTGAAACCCCATCTCTATTAAAATAACAAAAAATTAGCCGGGCATGGCAGTGTGTGCCTGTAGTCCCAGTTACTCGGGAGGCTGAGGCAAGAGAATTGCTTGAACCCAGGAGGCAGAGGTTGCGGTGAGCCGAGATTGCGCCACTCCAGCCTGGGCGACGGAGCAAGACTCTGTCTCCAAAAAAAAAAAAAAAAAAGAAAAGTAAACTTATAACACAGAAGACACATGGGTTTATAAAAATAAAGGTCACAAGGAACCAAATATAACCATAAGAACATAATTTAAAAAAATTTTTAAAGAGTGAAGAAAAATTTAATCTTCAAAAACACTTTAGCAGTTTTTACAGTACTTGTAATTTATTCCAAGATTATCCTTACCTTGCTTTAAAACAGCATCAGGCTTTGGTGCAGTGTCACTAGTAATTTCATGGACATCTTTTCTTGGAACTGAAGTACTATATATGTTTTTTAATTATAAGAGAAGAAAAAAACCCCAAAATATGACTGAGATTAATTAAGAATCCAGATGATTACATATCACAGAAAGATACTGAAAATATGGGAATGTTGACATTTACAATAAAAGTGATTGCACACAGAGTAGCAAGTCAGAAATAACATACAAGACAGGATGTTAAAATACGTAATCATCTACAGAAGGATCCTACCGTAAGAGTTATTTTATAAACACCAACGTGTTCCCAAACACCAGAGTCCCCTGCCCAAATGCAACACTGAAAACTTTTTTTGTTTTGTTTCGTTTTGTTTTTGAGACAGGGTCTCACTCTGTCATCCAGACTGGAGTGCAGTGGCACAATCTTGGCTCACCACCACCTCTACCTCCCAGGCTCAAGCGATTCTCCTGCCTCAACCTCCCGAGTAGCTGGGATTACAGGCACATGCCACTACCACCTGGCTAATTTTTGTGTTTTTAGTAGAGACAGGGTTTCACCATGTTAGACAGGCTGGTCTTGAACTCCTGACCTCAACTGATCCACCCACCTCGGTCTCCCAAAGTGCTGGGATTATAGGCATGAGCCACCACGCCCGGCCAAAAACGATTTATGGCAATATAATGATAAAATGTTTGGGGCCAGGCATGGTGATTCATGCCTGTAATCCCAACACTTTGGGAGGTCAAGGTGGGAGGACTGCTTCATGACAAAGTTCAAGACCAGGATGGGTAATATAGCGAGACCCAGTTTCCACAGACAAACTAAAAAAGTAAGCAAAGAATTAGCCAGGAGTGGTGGCATGTGCCTGTAGCCCCAGCTACTTGGGAGGCTGAGGCAGGGAGCTGATTGGAAACCCAGGGCAGGGTTACAGTGAGCCATGATTGTGCCACTGCACTCTAGCGTAGGCAAGAGAGCAAGATCCCATCTCTTAAAAAATAAAGGTTGAGCTGGGTGCAGTGGTTCACAACTGTAATCCCAGCACTTTGGGAAGCCAAGGCGAGTGGATCACCTGGGGTCAGGAGTTCAAGACCAGCCTGACCAACATGGTGAAACCCCATCTCTATTAAAAATACAAAAATTAGCTGGGCATGGTGGTGCATGCCTGTAGTCCCAGCTACTTGAGAGGCTGAGGAAGGAGAATCACTTGAACCTGGGAGGCGGAGGTTGCAGTGAGCTGAGATTGTGCCATTGCACTCCAGCCTGGGCAACAAGAGTGAAACTCCATCTCAAAAAAAAGTAAATAAAAGAAAATAAATAAACAAATAAATAAATAAAGGTTGGACACAGTGGCTCACAACTGTAATCCCAACACTTTGGGGGTCAAAGTGGGCAGATCACTTGAACTCAGGAGTTCAAGACCAGCCTGGGCAACATGGCAAAAAAAAAACCCTACAAAAATTTGCCGAACATGGTAGCACACACCTGTAGTTCTAGCTACTTGGGAGGCTGCCAGAATACTACAGCTGCCACACTGTACATCAGATCCTGTACACTTTCTTCATCTTACAAATAAAAGTTTGTGCCGTTCTACTAATGTCTTCCCATTTTCCTTACCCCCCAACAATATCAAGTCAGTATTCCATTTCTGTGCTCAAATTCCTCTAATTATCTCAATTTTGTTAAAGTTGGTTCTACATATTTTTTTGTTTTGTTCTGTTTTGTTTTGAGATGGAATCTTGTTCTTGTCACCCAGGCTGGAGTGCAATGGCATTATTTCTGCTCACTGCACCCTCCATCTCCCAGGTTCAAGCGATTCTTCTGCCTCAGCCTCCTGAGTAGGTGGGATTACAGGTGCCCACCACCATGCCTGGCTAATTTTTGTATTTTTAGTAGAGACGTAGTTTTGCCATGTTGGCCAGGCTGGTCTTGCACTCCTAACCTCATGATCCGCCTGCCTAGGCCTCCCAAAGTGCTGGGATTACAGGCGTGAGCCACCGCGCCCAGCCTACATACTGTTTTTGAAGCTAACTTTTCAGACTGGGTGCAGAGGCTCACGCCTGTAATCTCAGCATTTTGGGAGGCCAGGGCATGTGGATCGCTTGAGCTGAGGAGTTCGAGACCAGCCTGGCCAACATGGTGAAACCTTATCACTACAAAAAAATACAAAAATAGCCAGGTGTAGTCCCAGCTACTCAAGAGAAGTTGAGGTGAAAGGATAACCTGAGCCCAAAGGGTCATGGCTGCAGTGAGCCGTGATCATGTCACTGCACTCCAGCCTGGGTGAAAAGAGTGAGACCCTCGCCAAAAAAATGAAATAAAGTAAAATAAAACAATTAAAAATAAAAAATACCTTTCCCGAACTTGAAAATTCAAACACCAAATCTTAAAACATGATGACCTTTTTAAGGTATTTATACCCAATACAATTCTGTATAAAGTATCTGGCTTCTCTAGTCATATAATTCTTAAAGAAAAATTAACAAATAATTTTCTTAACACTTACCATCCATATACAAGTAACCCATTTTAATCCTCAGACTACTGCAAAAGTTGAGTATTATCCAACAGGTATCACTACAACCATTAGACATAACTAGTAGAAGTATCGGAAATTCCTAATTAGACCATCAAGAACAAACCCTAAGGAAATAATGTCAATAAATACATCAATAGGCCGGGCGCGATGGCTCACGCCTATAATCCCAGCACTTTGGGGGTTGAGGCGGGCAGATCATGAGATCAGGAGTTCGAGACCAACCTGGACAACATAGTGAATCCCCGTCTCTATTAAAAATATAAAAATTAGCCGGGTGCGGTGGCATGCACCTGTAGTCCCAGCTACTCAGGAGGCTGAGGCAGAATAGCTTGCACCCAAGAGGCAGAGGTTGCAGTAAGCCGAAATTGCACCACTGCACTCCAGCCTGGGTGACAGAGTGAGACTCTGTCTCAAAAAAACAAAAAAATCAATAAAGTATTAAATACATTAGATATGGCAAATTTGCCTCAAATAACCAGCTATTATGTGGACAAATGTTAACAAATTAGACAGTACTGAGTGTCTAGTTTGGAAAAGATTACCAAAATTGGTAAGGAAAAACATACTATAAGACTACAACACATTAAGATAATATGAAAAACAGTCACTCTTTGAAACATTCTGTATGATGAAAAATAAAAGCCTAAGGTAATTGGAAATAACTAATTAATCATTTAACATCCTAATTCAAAATAACAGCATATATTTATAAACTGGTTTTTCAAACCAAGTAAATTATACTTACAATTTTCCATCTTTGAAAGATCGAACAAGAATATTGTCCTTTTTTACAGCAATCTCATCACTACAATCAGGACAAACCACCTTTTAAGAAAAAGGGTGAAGCTATTATAACTAAAAGAACTCATAGATAGGTAAGTACCTACCATTTAAATCCTTTTAAAAAGTGTAAGCTTGAAGTTTAAAAATTAATTTTAGTTTGAAGGTAAACAGGTACACACACATGTGGGAGCACACACAAGTAATTTTAAATTGGTATCCTACATCCTTCCAGCTGCCTGGATAATCTAGATTTTTTTTTTGGCATAGGCACGGCATTGAAAGCAGAAGCACAGCTATGCCTAGGATGAAGCTGTGGACAAAGTTCTAGTCAGAAACAGAAAAAAGGTAGAGCTAGATCCTTAACTGAAAGGATATATCATGGCTAAGAGAAAAACAAGGGTCCAGAATTTCCAGAGCCTTGTAGGCCATATTAATTCTTAGGATAAAATCTAACATCTTTGTTGAAAGAATCTGAAACCAAAGAATGTCATAATAAATTTTCCTTTTAAAAATCTACTTTGGCTGCTATGAAGCAAATGGACCACGCAAAGGCGACTGTTCAAAGAAACTAGGCTATTGTGATCATCTGAGTGAGAGGTGGTGGCTTGGATGTAAAGTGGTGGCAATGGCAAATTAAAGGAATGAGAAATATCCAAGATAATTAGGGAAGTAGAAAGATGAACAAGAAGAGGACGCTTAGTTTTCTGCCTTGTACAAATAGGCAGATGACAGGGTTATTCACTGTGAAAGAAAAACAACAAAAAAGGGCCAAGTTTGTGCATGAGGGAAGGGATAATAAGAGGAGTTTTGGGACTACTAAGTTTTAGGTGGCTAAAAGACATCCAAATGAAGATAGTGAACAGAAAAATCAGGTCTAGAGCAAAGCGTAGAGGTCTGGACTCAAGGATATGAATTTGAGAGCCCACAGCCTAAATATTAGGGGTCTAAAACTTGGGGCTTGTGAGCCAAATCCACTCATTACTTTTCCCTGATGAGCTAAGGATTTCAAAAACTGCACATGTGATAGCTTTGGCCAGTGATGACACTGGTGTATGAGTAAGTGGGCTCACTGTCCAGTTCTGCCACAGAACGACAATATGCATTTTATCCCATTCACCCATGTATGTTATTTTCTTGGTCACTTTATCTCTTTGTTATCTGTGCAAAGTGAAGCTTTAAAAGGGGATGAGATCACCCTAAAGAAAATACAGCAATACATTCTGAATCCTGAATTACAGCTTGAAAGGGTGATTAGAAGAGGAGAACTTGGTGAAAAAAACTGAAAAGGAGAACTGCATGAGCCATGGAATCTAAGATTTCCCCCTCTTAAAATGAAATAGGAAAATAAGATAAAAAATTGAGACTCAGAGTAAGTCTTAATTAGGATTAAACAATACTACTTATATTAATAAGCTCAGCACAGTCCTAGTCAGGGTAAATACTCAGCGCATGGTAGTTATTTATAGTTCCTGGGACTATGTAGTTGTTGCCTTTTTCTTTTTCTTTTTTTTTTTTTTTTGAGACAAGGTCTCACTCTGTGCAGTGGCGTGATCACGACTCAATGCAGCCTCAACCTCCCAGGGTTCAATCGATCCGCCTACCTCAGTCTCCCAAGTAGCTGGAACTATGGGCACAGGCCACCAGACCCAGTTAACTGTTTTCTTATGATGTTACTAAAACACTTTGAATTTACTCGATTTATAAAAATAACTTATAAATTAGAAACACAAATATTATTTGTGTGATTATATCAAGATTGGTCGATTTAGAACATAACTTTTCACTCTAGTTACCAAAAACTATCCATCCCTGTCCAATGGATCTCAATTTTGGGAGGGGATAACATACATCAATAATTCTAAGAATTTAAAAACAACAGTGAAATGGCTGACTAAACAGATTCCTATCCTTTCAATATTAAAAATCCTTAGATTTTTTATTTTCATCAAAGAAACTTTTTAGTGATTATGGTGTGAGAAGCTTAAATTAGTAACTCAAAACACTAATATTAAAAAATTTAATGTTCTTATTGAGAAAAAGACTTACAAAACAGTTGTGTCTGTGTGTGTGTGTGTGTGTGTGTGTGTGTGTTTGAGATGGGGTCTTGCTCTGTCACCTAGGCTGGAGTGCTGTGGCACGGTCTCAGCTCACTGCAACCTCCACCTCCCATGTTCAAGCAATTCTCCTGCCTCAGCCTCCCAAGTAGCTGGGATTATAAGCGCCCGCCACCATGCTCGGCTAATTTTTGTATTTTAGTAAAGATAGGGTTTCACCACGTTGGTCAGGCTGGTCTTGAACTCCTGACCTCAAGTGATCTGCCCACCTCGGCCTCCCAAAGTGCTGAGATTACAGGCGTGAGCCACCGCACCTGACCCACAAAACGGTTGTATAAAATATATATATATATATATATATATATATATATTTTTTTTTTTTTTTTTTGAGATAAAGTCTTGCTCTGTCACCCAGGCTGGAATGCAGTGGCGTGATCTCAGATTACTGCAGCCTCCGCCTCCCAGGTTCAAGCGATTCTCCTGCCTCAGCCTCCAGAGTAGCTGGGACTACAAGCACGCACCACCATGCCCTGCAAATTTTTGCATTTTTAGTAGAGAAGGGGTTTCACTATGTTGGCCAGGCTGGTCTTGAACTCCTGACCTCAGGTGATCTGCCTGCCTCAGCCTCCCAAAGTGCTGAGACTGCAGGTGTGAGCCACTGCAGCTGGCCTTAAAAAATACTTTCAAAAGAAACTCATAAAGACTCCTAGTGCTTCAGAAAGAAAGAAAGAAAATCGCATACACTGATGCTTTTTTTCAGCTTAATAATTAACCCAACGTGTGGCAACTAACTTAACGCTGCTAATACTCAGTTTCCTTATCTCTAAATGGGGATAAATACTAATACCTATCTCATAATAGGTGTTAGCACACTCCTTGTACATATAGGTATCCACTAAATGTTGGATACACAGGAAGGTATAAAGGTATTATAAAATATTTATATTTATTAAAACAAATAATTGTCCTCATTTTTCACTATCATTACAAGAGCTGACATTTACTGCATACTTAATTTGTGCTGAACACTGAACTAAGCAGTGGAGATAAAGAAATAAAACATGTTGACTAAAAAGGGTAAATGGACATCACAAGTAGAAAACAGTAAAAACAAAGATAGTTCTATTGTTTCTTTTTCATTTGAGACCATGGTTACCTAGTTTAGCACAAAAACCACAAATATACAAAAGAGTTTATATATATTATGGACATAAGTTTTCATACAAATACATATAAACAAAGAATAGTGTTTTAATCCCATTTCTAAGTCTCTGCAATTGTTAGTCAATGAGCAGGAAAATAAGAGAAAGAGAATAAAGAGTTAGCAGATTCTCAACCACAAATTGTAGAGAAAAGTTTATTAATCATCACCAGGTGTGGTGGCTCACGCCTGTAATCCCACAACTTTGAGAGGCTGAGACGAGCAGATCACCTGAGGTCAGGAGTTGGAGACCAGCCTGACCGACATGGAGAAACCCTGTCTCTACTAAAAATACAAAATTAGCCGGGCATGGTGGCTTGTAACACCAGCTACTCGGGAGGCTGAGGAAGGAGGATCACTTGAACCTGGGAGGCGGAGTTGCAGTGAGCCGAGATCACACCATTGCACTCCAGCCTGGGCAACAAGGGCGAAACTCCATCTCAAAACAAAAAACAAAAAAAAAGAAAAAAGAAAAGTTTATTAATCATGAGAATAAAAAACCTCTACAGCAACTAAATGAGTCTATCCTTGTTAAATATTTTGAACAGAACTTGGTATATGATAAATGCATACCTAACAAATATGTGTTAGTCTTGAGAACACAAAAATTTTATTAAATGTCATTAACCTAAGGGAAAAAAGCATCAGAGGAGAATTTGGCTAATTATTTTTAGTAAGGGAGTGAGAACATACAAAACAGAGACAGAGAATAATTTTGACCCATTCTGTCTCTCAATATTTGAGAACAAATTAGTTGTCAAACATGAGAATAGTACTTTCAAAGTGTCTTTTGTTTATCAGCGGATCTTCAGTTTATAGTTTATTAAATATGAAGTGAGGGGAGGACGTATTTGTAAAAGATGTGGGCTGGGCTCAGTAGCCCCCACCTGTAATCCCAGCACTCTGGGAAGCCAAGATGGGAGGGTCACTTGAATCCAGGAGTTCAAGACTAGCCTGGGCAGCATAGGGAGACCTCGTATTTACAAAGTATTTAAAAATTAGCCAGATGTGGTGGTCTCCACCTGTAGTGTGAGCTACTCAGGAGGCTGAGGTGGGAGAATTGTTGAGCCCAGGAGGTCAAGGCTGCAGCGAGCCAGGATCACACCACTGCACTCTAACCTGGGTAATGGAGTAAGCCTCTGTCTCCAGGAAAAAAAAAAAAAAAAAGTGGATCTCACTGTTTGATACAAATGACTCAATGGTCTTCAGGTAAAATCATCATAGGACAATTCAGACATATCAAAATTTTAAAGAGTTCAAGATAATTCTTTCTTTTTTTTTCTTTTTTTTTTTTGAGAGGGAGTCTTGCTCTGTCGCCCACACTGGAGTGCAGTGGCACGATCTTGGCTCACTGCAACCTCCGCCTCCTGGGTTCAAGCTATTCTCCTGCCTCAGCCTCCTGAGTAGCTGGGATTACAGGCATGTGCCACCACAGCCAGCTAATTTTTTTGTATTTTTAGTAGAGACAGTGTTTTGCGCCCTGTTGGCCAGGCTGGTCTCGAACTCCTGACTTCAGGGGATTTGCCCACCTCAGCCTCCCAAAGTGCTAGGATTACAGGTGTGAGCCACCACACCCCAGCCAAGATAATTCTTAAGAGATACTGATTATTAACTTCAGTCTCCTACTTGAAATTTAAAACCTTAAGCGATTTATCCAATTATATCCTGTCCAGAAAAAAATGCATTCTTATTGCCACAGAGTTAAATCTTCATTAAAGTATCATATATAGCTAATTATTAGTTGAACCTTTATTTGCTTTAAGAGCTACAAATTATTTTGTCTACCAAAAGATTACTTGAAAAGCAGCCTAGTTATGTCCGTGAAAGATATTAGTATATGTTCCCTTTGTAAAAGTCAAAGAAAATGGTCTATACATGGCCCTTTCAACTTGCTAAAGAAGCTAGTGGTTACGAAAAACAGAGAGATAAAAAGCTCAAAAGGCTTTCTGTCATGTCTTAACAGTTTGAAATACAAGAACTTGGGACAATCATGAGGATACTCCTGATAATAAATCTTGAGTACCTCCTCAGAATCACAAAAAGGCAACGTGAGAAAACAAGGGAAAAATGAAAAATATTCAACCTGGAATCTAAGGAATTGCAATCTTTTGGAGAAAAAAACATTAAAAAGTAGGTAGAATTAACAATCTACTGTAGAGAAAATTGAAGATTGGGGTAATGTATAATTGCAGTCATGATTATATAGGGAGTACCTAAAAGGCAAGATTAAGATCAAGGATGGAAACACCCTGATTCACTAAGTATGAGGAAAATGTCTAGTTATCCTTGTCAACCAGGAAAGATTCTGTTGTTCTTTTGCAATCTAGACCTACATGGACTTAGGAGCTTTAAAAGTTTGCATCATGAATTTTCTACCGAGAGAGAGAGAATTCAACTTCCACATAGCTAAACCTCTAAGATTATCAAGATTTTGCCTTTCCTAAATGACATCAAGAGTTCTTTGTACTGAAAGACAAGGCTGAAAGTAAGCTTAGTGTGAAGTAAATAATGCTAAAAACATTTCCTCATTTTGTACCTATGAAAAACATTAGTAAGAAAATTGTTTTCTTCATAAACTTATATAGTTTAAAATTAAACTCTTTTATATTGAAGCTACTCACCAATGCAGGAAACCACAGTGCTTTCTTTTTATCCAAACTAATGTAATCTACACATACAACTTTGCCTAGTAGCTCATCAATCTGTTTCCTATCATCCTCATCTTCATCACTGGAGGATGATGAAGACTCTTCCTCTGGTCTAGGGAGAGAAAAAAATAAAATATTTCCATTTATCCTCACAAAGAATAAGCATGCCAGTGATGAATATAGGTATTCCCAAACTCTTATTACATTTCCTAAGACCTGCAAAATGGCTAATTTAAATCTTAAATCATTTTCTAAATTTCTAAAAAATAACAGCAAGAGTTTATCACGAGAGGAAAGCACATCATTTTCCTAAAAATATTTCTGGTTTATTTAGTGCTACTGTAAAAAATTGAGGAGGAAAATCAGGACAAATAACTGGTTCCCAAATCCTCAAAAAGGTGAAGCCTCCATATTAAACATCCCAGTATTACACTAAAATATACACAATCTCAATCTCAAATTAAAGGAATTCTGGAGACAGTAATTCTGTATCTCCAGTACAAAGTTAATTTTAAAAGGTAGGAGAGCAGACCTTTATTAACTGAGGTTAGGTTGGGAAGAGGAGGCAATCTGAAAAGAGATCACCACTGCTATCCATAACAACAAATACACACGAATTAGGTATTCATAAAATGTCCAATAAGCCTCTTTTGTATGATGTTAAAAACTTTCAAAATTAAAAGAAAAACAGAAAATCCTTTCAGTAACATTAAATATTGGACTAGTAAATTAGAAAGATAACTGTCAGAAGAAAAAGGAAGTATCTGAAACCATCAACTTGATGTTTAAGGAAAGTGCAGTAAAAAGGAAAACAAAACAAAAAGCTATTCCAATTTGAATCTGATTCTAATAAAGAATCAGCACCCAAGAAAATGCCAAGAATGAGTAAAGAATAGGAAATGTTTGATGGACAACAACATATGTCCTTTTTAGAATGACTATCATTGAATACCTACAAAGATAAAAGTGTTTTTCAGATAGTTTGCAATGATCAGTTTCACTGACCAAAAAAGGAAAACTGACAGATTAAACTACTAAAAAACTTTAAACATGATTTACCTATTTAGTATACTATCTAGTATACTCTGAATTTGTCTTTGATGACTTTCCAAAAGTATGACAAAGTAACCATCATGCCTTTATATTTATATATTCCAACATAAATGTAAACAAAGTGAAAATTATTTTTTTCTTTTTTGAGATGGAGTCTAGCTCTGTCGCCAGGCTGGAGTGCAGTGGCACCACCTTGGCTCACTGCAACCGCCGCCTCCTGGGTTCAAGCAATTCTCCTGCCTCAGCCTCCTGAGTAGCTGGGATTACAGGTGCCTGCCACCACGCCCGGCTAATTTTTGTATTTTTGGTAGAGAAGGGGTTTCACCATGTTAGCCAGGATAGTCTCGATCTCCTGACCTCGTGACCCGCCCACCTCGCCTCCCAAAGTGCTGGGATTATAGGCGTGAGCCACCCCACCTGGCCAAAAAAGTAAAAACTATTAGAATAATATTAAGCTTTTTAAAGTGACATTGGAAATACCATCCCCTTGATTTCAATGATCAGTCAAATAACTTAAAAATTGTTCCCTGGCAGAAATAAAGCAAATCTTCAAAGCTTACTATTGAATAGAAGTATTGTACTTTGGCTGGGAGTATTGTACTCCCAGCACTTTGGGAGGCCAAGACGGGTGGATCACCTGAGGTCAGAAGTTCGAGACCAGCCTGGCCAAAACAGTGAAACCTCGTCTCTACTAAAAATACAAAAATTAGCCAGGCATGGTGGCGGGTGCCTGTAATCCCAGCTACTCTGGAGGCTGAGGCAGGAGAATTGCCTGAACCCGGGAGGGGGAGGTTGCAGTGAGCCGATATCGCGCCACTGCACTCCAGCCTGGGCGACAGAGTGAGACTCCGTCTCAAAAAAAAAAAAAAAAAAAAGAGATATATTGTACTTCAATGGCACTTAAAGAAGTTCAATCTCTACTTAGAAAGTAGGTAACAATAGGAAAACTCAACTACCTTTATATTAGTGGAGAATAAGACCCTACACATAGACACACAGCTTGGGACAGTAACGACAGTCCTCACAAGTCTGATTTCTACTTGATTTAGAAGAGCTTAAGAGTAGTGACTTTTTTTTTACTTTCTAATGACTACAGGATACAACCGAGCTTAAAATCATAATTACTGCTTTCTCAAAGTAGCCACAGAAGACTCATTCAGCTAGGGGTTTATGAACACTCTATTATCAGTAGCAGCTAGAAAGCTACAGTGTCAGAGATAACATATATCAAAATCTGTACAACATAGAGAAAATTGGGCTTTATTTGGCTAACAAAATTATCTGCATCATTGTAAAAATTGTAACTTTTCTTAAGACTTAACAAGTGTTAAGACTTCAGATTTCACAGTATATCAAAAAGAAAAACAAAACACCTTTGTTCAGCTAGCTGAAACATCTATCCACCTTACATATAAAATTGCAAGGTTCCTGTCTAAAATCATCCCCATTTTTAGACTAGATGCCCCTTCCCCCTCACCTACTCAAGACTTTGTTCCACCTTATTTAAATTTACAAACCCTGCCCATCTACCTCTTTTCATCTTGCTCTTCATTTCCACAGCATTCACTTTTATCATATCATATAATTTACTTATTTCTTATGTTTATTCCTTTTTTCCACACCAAGTATGTGAATCCAATGTTTAAATCGCTATCTCCTCCCCTGAGAGAATGTAAGCTCTCAAGTTGAAGATTTTTTAAGTAATTTTTTTGTTTATTGATATATCTCAAGTACCTGAACAATGTTTGGCACAGTATAGATGCTAAATAAATACTTGTCCATAAAATAAAAAAGATGCAATTTTTTTATTATGGTATTTCTGATTTTTATTCTAAAATCACAAAATGTATACATCAGTGTAAACCATACTATTGCACATGAAGCTCCTTAACTTTTCCTTTTAGAGGAGCTTAGCCAGAAAACTGTTTACACAGGTACTCAATAAACTAATGAACTAAAATTAATGAGCATCCAAAATATTTTACAGGAGCAAAGACAGAGCAAGCAGCGAGCCTGCCTGATTTTTATTCATTTCTGACATTGTTATTTCTTTGATGACAAGGTATTTGTAGAGCCACAACAAAATAATGCACTGTCTCTATGAAATACAATCTGATGATGTCACTAGAAAGAAAGCTAATTACACGGAAATTTTTACCGTAATACTCTAACAGCCAATCACTTAAAGCTGATCACACTTCACTATTAACTCTAATTAGTTGTAAATCAAGAAAGACGAACTTTAGACAAGATATGGGCCAAGGAATACCAAATAATGATATAAATTGAGCTAGAAACAAGAGGCTCAACCTTTGACATGCAATTCTGATTATTTTTTATTTTAGGCAAATCAGTTTACTCAGTTTCAAACTTTGTAAATTGAAATGTTCTATTAGTATCTGGAAGACTGACAATGTAAATACCTTCTTAGAAACACACAGAACCTATGTACGCTTAACTATAAAAGGGTTTTAATTTTTTTCTCAATTTTTATCAAGGAGGAAATGAATCAAATTCTCATATTAAAATAAAGCAGCAAAATAAAAAGATCTTCTGGAATTAGTGATGATAGTTACACAATTTTATGAATATACTAAAAACCACTAAACTGTACACTTTAAAGGGGTGAATTATTGGATACAAATCTACAGATTAAAATATATGAGTAAATTTTATGATATGTGAATTATAAACTAATTTTAAAATGTGTTCAGATCTGCAGGCCTGTATTTAAATAGCAAGTATAAACCAGGTATTGGGTAAATCTTAGCACTGTTACTGGGTAAAATCTATACTCATAAATAATCCCTTGTTAACAAGATTCATTGTAAACCTTATGCTTTATCTTTTTTCTGAAGGGGAAAAAAATAACAGCAAATAGACTGCTTTCCTACTGTAGCAGTTGCACATAAACTTTTGCCAGATCATCGGAAAACAACTTCAAGAGGAGAGGGACAAACAAGTATTTCCATAACTTCAGGTGTTCTACTCTTCTGGATGACTTAAACACAACCGCTGCAAACAATGGGTAAGTTATAAGGAGAAAATTCAATCCAGTAATACATTGATTAAAATAATCAACAACTTGCTTTAAAAAAATTTAGCTAGAAGATGATAATCATTAAAAAAAGAAAATACTTGAATTTACTAGGATTAAAGGTAAAACATACTGAAACTCAATTTAATGGAAGATGTTAAAAGTAATCAATTTTGGAATAACTAGGGGTAGATTAACTGATACGTGGAATAACAGCTGCTAAAAGAAAACAAATTTGGTGATACATCACTCCAACAACGAAGTCCTGGGAATCCTAAGAAGAGATAACTTTATATATCTTTGTACAAAAATACATTTTAAATGGCAATCTGAGACCACAGCAAAGACTTTTTTCAATGGAGTAATGGAAGAGGAAATGAAGGTCAGATGAATGCCCTTAAGATCTAGGTTTAAGACTTTGTTGCAGAAAATCACTCTGAAGAAAGGGGAGAAAGAACTTTGAGGAAATGTAATTAAGGAGATGGGCATTTCAAACTAGTACTTGCCTGTAATGCTTACACACCAAGGCTTACAACGCCAAGCAAGAGTAACATTGTCAGGTTCCTTGGCAGTGAGAATGACCAACCATGGTAGAGAGGGGGAAGGAAGAGCAAGCAAAACAAGATTACAGATGGAGCAGGTCTTCATTCCTACACTAGTAATCCTCAACCTTTTGTCTGCATTCATACTTTACACATGTATAACACAATCTCAACAGCAAATCTCTCATTACACATAGAGATTCTCAACAGGAAAATCACTAACTTAGAATGTTTGCTGGAGTCTTTAGAAAGCAAAGATCAACTTATTCAGTAACAAATGCGTGCTTTATTCTCATATTCACAAAACGGACGCCTCAACTAAGAAACATCTAACAGTTGGGGAACGACAGAAGAGGAAATAAAAAATAACTGACTTTTCAACAGATCATAATTTTTAGTCATATTTGCAGGTCAATATTATGTGATACTGCACAATAAATTCATTTTTAAACTTATTTTTCCACTTTAGGATGATGTGTATAAAATCGTAAAAATATGTCTAAATACTAGATGCAATCTTTTAAAAATTAAAAAAACTTATTGACAAATAAGAGACTATTTTTCCTATAATATATATAAAAACGTAGAAATTTTTTAAAGTTCGAATAAGTCAACAAGAACCAGTCCTAAATGTCAGACATAAACACCAGGAAGCAGAATTTTTATATATACATGTAAACACATTTTCATATATAAATGAAACTGTTACATACTGGTATTTCATCATGAAATTTTTCATGTCAGTATATGATGTTGATTATCTAGTACTTACATAACATTTACTCTATAAACACTTTAAGGATACGAATTCACTTAATTTTCACAACAACACTAAGAGATAGGTAATATTATTATCCCAATTTTATAGATAAGAAGTGAGGTATGAAAAGATTAAGTAACCATCCCAAGATCACACAGCAAGGAAGTGGCAGAGCCAGGATTCAAACCCAGACCAAATGGCTCCACAGTTCATACTATGCCAGAGAATTGGGTTTACAGGGGAGAGAAACATGTCTGGTTTCAAGGCAAGTGTGGGGAGACACAAAATGGTTCATATAAAGGTTTAAGCATTTTTGTTGAGAATTAAGGCATGGACAAGACAGTTACCAGGAAGGGAGGCATGGAGACCAAAAATAATAGCATGAATAAAAGCATGATATTAGAAAACAAGCGATGTATTCAGGAATTATTGACTGGTTTCATTTTGACTACAGCATCAAGATAACATGCAGGGAGAAATTGAAGGCAGATACAGCTGTTAAGTAAGGTCGGCTGAGCATGGAGAACCTCAATCATCCATGCTGAGGAGTCTGAAATTACTATTAGATCTGAAATCACTATTAGATCTGGTTAGCATTTTGCAAATTACAATTTTAAAATAACTATAAACAATACTAGAAGGAGAAATGAATTCAGGTTCAACTAACAGTCATGAAAATGGACTTACATATGATTAGATCTTCTTCCTCTATTTGTTTTCTTTCCTATGACTGGAGTGCCAAAATGCTCAGGGTTGGTGAGTGGGAGCTGGTCTAATGTCTGTGGGTAAGAACATAAACCCATCAAAAAATTAACACTTTGCAAGTGCCTTCTTTGTTTTAAACCAAATCAATTTAAGAATATGCTCAGATTTTGAGATTAAACTCTCCCCCCAAGGGAAGCTAAAACACAGCTTTCCTAAAAATAGAAAATTCTAGTTTCAAAGATATTAGAATAAAGATGAATGAGCTCATTACTGGAAAAAAAAAAAGTGAAAAGAAATTTGGCTGCTCTCTCTAGATGATTCACTACCTATGTGAAGGTTGACAGGCATCTAAGAGTGATTAAAGCACAAAACAAACACAGCCCAGTGGAAAGACAGATGTGAGAATTAAGAAATCTATTTGTAAGGTTAGGGCCAACTGCAGCTCCAATATTAATTTGTACACGGGGAATCATAATCCATAAAATAAAATTATTAATAAGAAACAAAATTAATTATGAAGATAAAGCATCAATTGCATGAACAAAAAGCCTCAGAGTAAGTTATATTACTACTCTGCAAACATTTTCTGCAATAAACCTTTTTTAATAAAATGTAACATTAATTTTATTTAATTTTTTAAATTACATTTGATTTCTACATTTGATTTTTTCCTTTCCTACGTTTTCTTAAGATTTTCCACAGTTTCTGTTCCTCTCCTCATCCTAAGAAGAATCTTTCCTGTTATAAATAATTTCAGAAACATCAGAGCAACTAGAGATTCCCAAGAAAACTGCCCAGATGAAAATAAAAGTGAGTAACTATTTAAGACAGAGACTTCTTAAAGTTACAGACCAGGGTGGTATAAGAAAGAGTATCCATCAACTTAGAATTAAAGAGCAGGCATCTAAACTAACTAATGTAATATGTAAAAAGAAATGTTATATAACTTCTTTAAAATTGAGACAATTCTGTTATAACTACAATGAACAAAACTGTGAAAAGATGAACCATATTAACACTTTTTTACATAATTCATTAGAATATATGTAAATGTGTTTAAGGTACATAGATGTATGTATCTCACAACAAACAATATGATCAAGAAAAAAGGTACTAGCCATAAAGGATTAACTAAAGATTGATTCCTTCAAAAGACTGACAAAAATCATAGCTTTCATAACTCTCACAGGGCAAAAAATCTAACCTTTCAAATTTAGTTTGTACAGAACCTAACCCTGTCCTAATGAACCTTAAATCAGGCATTTAAAACATATTATTTGGGCTGGGTGCAGTGACTCACGCCTATAATGCCAGCACTTTGGGAGGCCGAGGCAGGTGGAACACCTGAGATCGGGAGTTGGAGACCAGCCTGGCCAACATGAAGAAACCCCGTCTCTACTAAAAATACAAAATTAGCCTGGCGTGGTGGTGGGTGCTTGTAATCCCAGCTACTCAGGAGGCTGAGCCAGGAGAATCGCTTGAACCTGGGAGGCAGAGGTTGCGGTGAGCCAAGACTGCACCATTGCACTCCAGCCTGGGCAACAAGAGCGAAATTCCATCTCAAAAAATAACAATAAAAATTATTTGGAGGCAAAAGCTGTCCTAAACTCAATATATACCAAACAGAAACTCTTTTTATTGAGACAGAGTGTCACCCTACCATTCAGGCTGGAGTGCAGTGGCGTGATCATTGCTCACTGCAGCCTCAACCTCCTGGGCTCAAGCGATCCTCCAACCTCAGCCTCCCAAGTAGCTGGGACCACAGGCACGCACTACCACACCCAGCTAATTTTTGTATTTTTTTGTAGAGATGGGGTTTTGCCATGTTGTCCAGGCTGGTCTCGAACTCCCAGGCTCAAGCCATCTGCCCAACTCTGCCTCCCAAACTGCTGGGATTACAGGCATGAGCCACCACACCCGCCCAGAAAATCTAGACGTTGCCTGTCATTAACTCTTATGGTGAAAATTTCTATGTAATCTGAAATATTATTTTGGTAATACTATATCACTATAGAGTATTACTAAATGACTTTATTTGGTAAACAGGGAAAATAAATTAATCTGGATTCACTTTCTGCCAAGCAAACAGATGGATTAAATGTATGCTCTCCCCACAGAAAATTAAGGTTGCTCTCTTTAAAGCAGAAAAATAAAAGAGAGAGAGAGATTTATACTACACAGTGTGATTTCTATTTTAAGTATCTGTTAGTCATTTCACTTGCTACGGGAAAGAAAATTTCTAAAGAGTTGTTTAAGAATCACACATAGTAATTTTCAAATAAGAGACCACAGTCTCTCCCTAGCACATAACAAGAAGAAACATAAGCAATATCTCTGTCCCTAACCTCAATGTCCAGGAAAGTAGGGGCATGTTTGTTTCAAGGGACTAAAAAGACCTGGGGGTAGGGTAGAATTTGTCCCATCTTATACCTAAAGAGCAAAAACCAGAGGCTCCTGAAAGCTGTATTAAAGGCACATAGAAAACTCCGTAGGCCTAGAGGGAAAATGTCTATGGCCCTGTTACCTAAAATGGGCTGCAGAAAATATGCAACTGGGATTTTACCTAAACTTCTCTAGAGTTTTCAATTGCACATAGTAAATACAAAGAAAGAATACCAGATAATTGGCTGGGCGCAGTGGTTCACGCCTGTAATCCCAACACTTTGGGAGGCCAAGGTGGGAGGATCACTTGAGACTAGGAGTTGAAGACCAGCCTGGCCAACATGGTGAAACCCCATCTCTACTAAAAATACAAAAATTAGTCAGGCGTGGTGCTGCACGCCTGTAGTCCCAAATACTCAAGAGGCTGAGGCATGAGAATCGCTTGAACCTGGGAGGCGGAGGTTACAGTAAGCCAAGATCATGCCACTGTACTCCAGTCTGGGCGACAGAGCAAGACTCTGTCTCAAAAAAATAAAAAATAAATAAAAAATAAATAAATAAATACCAGATGATGAATCTACTTTTGTATAATACTCAAAGTATGAATGGTCTTTAGAAATACCTAAACTGTCCTACAGATGTTAGGCAGCAGGTAACATACTCACTAAGCTGGTTATGGCTAAAACCAGTGGCTTCAGTGTTGGAATTTAAACTGACTGAGGCTGAGCATGGTGGCTCAAGCCTGTAATCTCAGCACTTTGGGAGGCCAAGGCAGGCGGATCACGAGGTCAGGAGATCGAGACCACCCTGGCTAACACAGTAAAACCCTGTCTCTACTAAAAAATATTTAAAAATTAGCTGGGCGTGGCCGGGTACGGTGGCTCACACCTGTAATCCCAGCACTTTGGGAGGCTGAGGCAGGCGTATCACGAGGTCAAGGGATTGAGGCCAGCCTGGCCAACATGGTGAAACCCCATCTCTACTAAAAATACAAAAATTAGCTGGGCGTGGTGGCACACGACTGTAGTCCCAGCTACTCAGGAGGCTGAGGCAGGAGAATCACTGGAACACGGGAGGCAGAGGTTGCAGTGAGCCAAGATCGTGCCACTGCAGTCCAGCCTGGCGACAGAGAGAGACTCCATCTCAAAAAAAAAAACAAAAAAAATTAGCCAGGTATGGGGGCAGGCGCCTGTAGTTCCAGCTACTCGGGAGGCTGAGGCAGCAGAATGGCATGAATCTGAGAGGCGGAGCTTGCAGTGAGCCGAGATTGCACCACTGCACTCCAGCCTAGGCAACAGAGCAAGACTCCATCTCAAAAAATACTACTACTACTAATAATAAAATAAAATAAAAAAATAAACTGACTGAAGTGCAAATGTGATCTCTTTCCATGAAAATCCTGAATTTCAGTGTTTATGAAATGGGATTAATTTCAGTAGTTTATTAAATGGGATTAGTGACCCAAAATACTGCCAGTATGAAGCGGCTTTCCTCTTAAAGGACAATGTTATGGACTACTACTACTACTAATACTCTGAATGGTCTTTCAAAAACATTAAAACTTTTAAAACAATATGAAAAATACCAAATAAAGAGAAAAGAACATACAGATGGTAGATTAAATTCCCCTATTGGGGACACTCTGGACCACATCTTCACAGGGCTTAATATACTCAAATTTTAAAATATGTTTGATTGTTTGATTAATGCTTTTTCTCCTCCAACAGAGAATGAGTATCCAAGGATAAGTTCCATGTTTACATGGCTTGGCTTAACCTTTGTCCCGGTACCTAGCACTACACAGCTCCTGGCACATCGGAAGGGAATTAAAGAATCACACACCAGTATTCTAATTTCCTTCTAGCAAAACATAAATTAAAAGTACACACCTGCACAGACACACTAAAACTGAACCTCCTTGAAGATATGAAGGATACATAGCCACTTGTTCATATTACCTTCAGCATTTAACTTACAACTGTCTTATGAACCATTCCAACTGAAAATTCTCCTGGTTAAAAACAATAATATTTTGGCTGTTTCTCTAGACTAAAAAAATAAAATGCGGACCTTCACTTAACAGGAGAAAAACCATGTCTTCAAGTCCTCATACTCACTGACTGTACGGAAATGAAATTAAAATAATTCCACAAACTCAGAGAGAATTCTGTATTTTATCACTATACTTGCCCCAAAGCTGTCTGTATTTATTGTATGTAAACCTTCAGTTTATTCCACACATATTTATTGACGCCTTTTGTGTAGAAATTGCTAGGAAAAGGGGGGCCTATCAAGTGAGGAAAGGATGGATATTCCCCTACAACAGCTTAAAATCTTACAGCAAAAATGAGAAAAGTTAAAAAAAAAAAAAAAAAGGCCCTAAAACAAGAATAAGCAAGAGAAGTGCCAAACGACCAAAGGATAAAGAGATCCAATCTGGGTAGAGAGCTCACGAAAGACATCATAGAGGAGAAAGCATTTATAATGGCCTTCAACATAAGTGAGATTCCAACAAGAGGAAAGGAGTCAATAAAGGAAAGTATGTACCATAGTCTGAAGATACCAAGCAGTCTAATAAGGCGGAAGTACAGGGAAGTGGTTGAATATGAGACTAAAGGGATAGGCTGGAATTATAATACAGAGAACCTGTCCCAAATTCTAAATTTAAGTGGGAATTCAATCATTGAGAAGCAAAAATTTTTCAAAACAGAAACATAAAGTCTAATAGGTTAATAAGTTAATATTAAAATATCCCCAAAGAAACACTATTCCAAATAGTGAGTAGAAAAAAGAAATAGCTCGGCCACACTGTGTATCAATGAGTATCTGTAGACTGGATTAGAGAACATAACACCATTTAGAGCAACACCTATCTTTTAAATTCTGAATTGCAAGCGAGTTAGTTACAAAACTTTGTGAACCCTCTGTTCTTAGTAACATCTTTCAATTTAAGGATATGGCTTTGGTGCTAGAAAGTGCTGGTTAGAAAACCAGCTCTAGCTATCCATTTCCTAATCTGAAAGTTGGGGATAATAATAGTAACTACCTCATAATGTTGCAAATACAATAATGTATGTAAAGCACTTAGCAAAGGCCCTGGCAATTATAAGCATCTCATCTATTCATCCAACTAACACTTACGAAGTTCATACTCTGCGTCAGGCATTGTTACAGCAACTAGGAACAAAGCCATGAAGAAGATATACAAAGTCTCTGCCCCTGTGACACATTCTAGTGAGCAAGGCAGACAATAAATAATTATGTACTCATATTTTGATGTTAGGGAATAAGACCTAAATCAATCTAAAAGGATGATAAGGAATGGAAGGGACAATTTTAGGAAGGGCAGTCAGGCAAGAGGAAAGGGTATAATAATATCAGCTAATAGCAGTAGCAGTAGTTAAAGACTGTTGTATCTACACATCCTTTAACTACGACAAGGATCAAGTAGATTACAAATCAGAAATCTGTTTTCTAGTTATTTACAAATTTTAAGTCTATTTAAAAACTGCCTAAAGATAATAATTAAAGCCCATTGTATTTTCTCTGTGGACAAATACTGAAACACTTTATATAGACAAAAAAGAAGACAGAACCTGGTGCTCAAACACAGGGCCTTAAACAGGCTTCACAGATTACATCATAAGGGTACTGTGTATTAATGAACTTTCCTGATTAGGAAGTACGTTTACTGAGTTGAGACAGCAAAAATTTATTCCTCCCAATAAAACACATTAAGGCATGTTCATTTGTTAAATGATGACTTACTTCACTTTCAGCAAAATGCCTCTCTCCTTTCAGGCACAGTGAAGATCGTCTCAGTGTCTTCTCATCTCCATCATCAAAAACTATGAGAGGGGGTAAAAACGGAAGCTACTGAAGGATTTTTTTCAAAGATCAAAGAGATGATATGTATTATAACTTTCTGAGTGCAAACAGATCCACTATTTAAGACTACATTTGGAATTCAATTCACATTTTATGTTTTCTAGTGAGTAACTTCAAATATAGAGTTATTAAAGTAACTTTTCCAATTTCTAGTGAAAAAGAAACAACATATATGAAATGAAAACAACTTGTATAAAACAGGACATACCAAATAAAAATAAGAAGTTGGTATTTCAAGAGGAAAACATTTAAATGCTAATTAACTCTTCTCAAAATGGTAAAGAAAAGCCAGGTTTTCCTACTGACAGATATTGACAGATTTACACCTAAGAAAGATTACAAGTTTATGCAATCAGACTGCCCCTTTAAAAAAATAACTGTATTTTCATTATTTAAAGTAGGGTTTCTCACCCTTTAGCACTGTCACTAGTGACATACTGCACCAGAAAATTCTCTGTTGTGGCAGGCTTCTCCTGTGCACTGCAGAATATTTAGCAGCACTCCTGGCCTCTACCCACTAGATGCCAGTAGCACCCCCTTTCTCAGCTGTGACAATCTAAAATGTCTCCAGGCATTGCCAAATGTTCCCTGGGGGTAAATTCATCCCAGTTGAAAACTAGTGACTTAAAATACTAAAATGTCTACTAAAAGGTGATGGAAGTGTTAAGCAACTTGGTTGCAGTAATTATTTCACAATATATTTGCCTATCAAGTCATCATGTTACATATACATTTATATGGTTTTGTCAATTATATCTCAATAAAGTAGGGGGAAAATTTTAATAAAAATAAAGTACTTAAAACACCCCAGCAAAACCACCATAAGTTAACAGATATGGAATGTATGACTATTTGTATTATATGCATAAATTTGTGATATACATAAATAATTTAGGGATATACTACATTCCTTAGAAATCATGGGAAGACAGTAACTCTGTTTTAAATAATGTTACCAGATCTCTATTTTAGAAATTACATTTTCTGCCTACCTACTAAAATTAGATTCTCTTCTTTCCTTTTCTTTTTCTGATGCTCAACAGGATCTCACATTTATTGAGAAATGATTAATGGTTAAAAGAAAGGCAATACCCTTTCCTTACTGGCTGAACTAAAATTAGATTCTCATATGTTACATAACAAGTTACATTATGTGAAACTGGATAAATAATTTTCAGTACATCTTTAAATGATGTAACTAAAATATACAACATAAGTGTCACATTTAGGAGACTATTACAACCAATCACCATCTAGACTTCCTACATAGAATTGCTCACAGTCTTCTCACTTACATAAAGTCACATATTTACTTATGTCTCAAAATCAAATAATTTTCCCTCTATTTTCACCAGGTTTTATTCTCATACCAAAAAAGTATAAACAAAACTCACCTATTCTATCTGAAAGTTCTATCAAACTCTGAAATCACCAGACATTTTACTAGGTGTTTACTTTCATCTCTGAGGTCGTTAAATGGTAAGAATTGTTACCTTCAGTAAATAATACTGGCATAAAGGGCTATCAATCTAGGACAAATACTTTTTAATCATTATTTTAGAATGTTGGAAAAAATACATACTACTGTAGATGAAATAAAAATCTATTTGTAGAACAAAAATAAAAATAAAATAAAAATAAAAGTATAAAAAATTTGAAGAATACATTAGAAAATAGATTTATAACGCTGATGGAAGGCTTTCTTAAGATTCAAAACTAAAATTACAAAATAAAAGGTGACCATACGAAAACTGACTACATGAAAATTAAAAGCAGAGACAAGAATAAAGCAACAGGAGAAACATATTTATAACTGAAGTAGTAAACAGTTAATATCCAAAATATATAAAGAACACATATCCTAAAACTAATAAGAAAAAGATGAATCATCTCAAGAGAAAATGGGAAAGAATAAAAGCCAGCAACTCAAAACAGAGAAAACACAAATGAAATTATGTTCCTTTCAATAAACATATGAAAAGATGTTCAATCTCACTAGTAATCATGGGAAGGGCATACTGAAACAAAACTGAGATACTACTTTATGTCCAAATTAGCAAAAAATTTTTTAAAATGACATAAAATCTGACAAGGATTGAGAAAACAGACAGTGTCTTTTAGGAAGGCAGTTTTCATTAACTACCAAAGTTTTTGGAGTATATTTTTCTTCAACCTCTATTTCTCAGTATGTACACTAAAGAAATATTAGGATACAGTAGGTATCCTAATTAAGTACCTAATTAGGTAAAAAAGACATTCAATCCAGCATTTATTGTAATAGTAAGAAAACTGGAAACCTCATCAGTAAGAAAAAATAAACTAGCACATCAACTATTATAAAATATACTACTACTTTGTTTCCTGCTGGGAGCTATATATATATACAGTTAAAAGAAATTTCTATTATAAAACAACATGAATATCCTTAACATTACTGAACTATAAACTTAAAAATAGGTAAGATGGGGGAAAAAAAGCAATTTACCTAAGATATACTTTGAAGTAAAAAAAGCTAGAATTCCAATTGCATAATATACACATTAAATAATTTCAATTTTTGTTACATACACATACATATACTTTGGAAATAAATTTTTAAAAGATGTGGAAAGATAAAATCCAGTAACAGTAATAATATCTAGGGTATTAAGAAGTGAATCCAGGAAATTTCATTTTATTTGTATTAAGTTTTCTTTCTGTAACTAAAAATACATTTTTAAAAGAAAATTCATTTTCTTACCTACGGTGTACCAACTCGCATCTGTTAGTTTATTGATAACAGCTTCCTGATACGCACCATCAAGATTCTTCACTTCCACAATAGCTCCTACCTAAAGTATTTTTAAACATGTTAGAAAAACTTTTAAAAGGTAAATGAACAAACCAAAACCTGGGTTTGTTTTCTTTTAACTGAGTGTACGACAGTGAAGAATAAAATGATTACTGACTTCATTTAAAAGTGCCAGCAGTTGGCGTAAGCACAGTGGTTCACATCTGTAATTCCAGCACTTTGGGGGCTGAGGCAGGTGGATCACTTGAGGTCAGGAGTTCAAGACCAGCCTGGCCAACATGGTGAAACCCCGTCTCTACCAAAAGTACAAAAATTAGGCAGGCGTGGTGGCAGGCACCTGTAATCCCAGCTACTCGGGAGGCTGAGCCAGGAGAATTGCTTGAACCTGGGAGGTGGAGGTTGCAGTGAGCCGAGATCGCACCACTGCACTCCAGCCTGGGTGACAGAGTGAGACTCTGCCTCAAAAAAAAAAAAAAAAAAAAAAGTGCCAACAGTTTTACCCATCAATATTTTTGTACCATCAGTGAAAATGTTAACGTAGTAAAAAAAAGGCAAATAATACCTAAGTACTTTTAAAAAGTTTTACCCTTACAACCCCCCTAAAAGAGTCCTGGGAACCCCCAGAGTCAGTAGATTACACCGTGAGTACCACCATCTGTGAAACTGACTGTCCTTGCCCCGTATTTCCACTCTTCTTTCAAGGAACCTCAGGAAGGATAGGGACAATTTAAAAATTGCTCTGGGGTTTCCTTTTGGCCCTAAACCAGCCAAAGAGCACATAGTGGTTTACCCACACATTCTCTTTTAGCTTGCTCACTGGCAAAAAGCAAAGCAGCATTTATTTCACTTGCCAAAGAGGAAAAATGAATGCAAAGAAATAAAACTCTCCAGCTGTTAGTGTGAAGGCTGGTGGCCCTTAAAAGATTTCATTTGCCAGTAGTGGCTCCAAAGAAGTAAGAGCTCTGGTTTTTTTGGTTTTCTAACTTTCTCACTTTTCAGATCATCATGGAACTGACATCACTAATCCTTAGTTCATCATCTATTAATGTTGGAAAATCCATCATTTTAGTAATGGAAATATGGTGGATTAAGTAAATAAATGTAGTCAATGCTTCTTTGACACTCATTTTATTTCTGAATAAACTGTTTGGTTTTACTACCATATCAAGTATTATTTAATATTAAATCTTTTTTTTAAAAGACAGCATCTCATGCTGTCCCCAAGTGCAGTGTGCACAATCATAACTTATTGCAACCTTGAACTCCTGGCCTCAAGCTATCCTCCTGCCTCAGCCTCCTTAGTCGCTGAGACTAAGTCTATTTTTTCTATTAGTCTTTTTAGAGAAAATTACATATTGAGTTTAATCAACTCAGTAACAAAAGAGCCAATGAATTAATACCAAGCATGATTATTTTTTCCCAAACAACCATTAGAATTAACAATGAATACATGAATTACCTTTAGTGGGCCCTTTATGTGGTCATCCTGAACTTCCACTGTTGAAGAATCATGTCTAAATGTCACCTAGAGATTATAAGTTTAATTAGCCACCAAAAATAAACCAAGCAACACAAGCTCATCAATGCACCAATTATTCATTTGTAGTAAAAGAAATATAAAATAATAGCTGCCTAGTTTATACAACATCCCAATCCCTAAGTAGATTAACTAAAAAATTATTTACAGACAACTGCCCAGACCGTATCTCAGTTTTCAAAAATAAAAGTAATCAATGATAGCACATCTAAATTACTAGATGTTCCACATGTCATTCTTTTTTTTTTTTTTTTTTTTTAAACTTTTTTCTTTTTTTGATACACAGTCTCACTCTGTCGCCCAGGTTGGAGTGCAGTAGCGCAATCTTGGCTCACTGCAACCTCCACCTCAGGGTTCAAGTGATTCTCCTGCCTCAGCCTTTCAAGTAGCTAGGATTACAGGCACCTACCACCAGGCTGACTAATTTTTGTATTTCTAATAGAGACGGGGTTTCACCACATTGGCCAGGCTGGTCTCAAACTCCTAACCTCAAGTGATCCGCCCGCCTCGACCTACCAGAGTGCTGGGATTACAGGTGTGAGTCACCACACCCGGTCCCACATATCATCCTCTATTTCAATACTATCAGTTATGAATTTAGTTGTAAAATTGCTTTTCCTAAAAAATGAGAAAGAAAGATGTGGGGATTTTAGGCTATTGGGTATTATATCATTTTGTGAAGGCCTACCTTAATAATAAACAGTAGCAGCAAACACTTAACTGAGATCTGAGCATCAGTCTCTAGTACCAAACATTTAATCTTCACGACAACCCTATTAGGTACGTATGACTGTTCCCATTTTGTTGATAAGAAAACTGAGAAACAGGCCAGGTGCGGTGGCTCATCCCTGTAATCCCAGCACTTTGGAAGGCCGAGGCAGGTGGATCACCTGAGATCAGGAGATGGGACCAGCCTGGTTAACATGGTAAATCCCCATCTCTATTAAAAATACAAAAATTAGCCGGGCATGGTGGCGCATGCCTGTTAATCCCAGCTACTCCAGAGGCTTAGGCAGGAGAATCACTTGAACCAGGGAGGTGGAGGTTGCAGTGAGCCGAGATCGCGTCACTGCACTCCAGCCTGGGGGACAGAGCGAGACTTCGTCTCAAAAACAAAACAAAACAAAACAGGACAAAACAAAAAACAGAAAGTGTAAGTACCTGGTCCAAGTTTACAGAGCTAGACATGGTGGAGGTGATATTTAAATATAGGCAGTCTAGTTCCAGAACTTTACTGTGCTCTATATCATTACAGAAGTCAGAGAATGGGAAACCAGATGTGAAAAGAGTAAGTTAAAATAATGAGTTCAAACTTAAATATTTAATTAGCTGGTGAAAAACAAGATAGCTTCCACTACTCAGTATAGAAAACAATTGTTTTCTCTAACAAGGGAAAAGAGTTCTTATAGGGATTGAATCATTAACATGGTCTTTATCAGGAATATGTGATAATTATTTTAGGTAACAGGCAGGCTCACTCAAAAACCAGCTATGAAAGGAGATGCCTTATACCCACAGCATCCCAGGCATTTCTGTGTCATAGAAAAGCATTATCACACTTTTTATTTAAATCACATGTTTAGGTATCTGTGCCCTTCACTAAACTATAAGCTACTTACAGATGGAGACTAGGTCTTAACACTAGAGTTTCACCTTTAGATAGAGCTTAGCACATAGTAAATGTTCAACAAATGAAAACAGGTAGTGAAAACATATCAACAAATTTGTTAAAAATACATTAACTTTGAATCATAAACAAATTAAACATGTTAAAATATATATCCCTATATCTACTGACAAAATCACTGAATTAAAAACAATTTCTTTTTCTTTGTGTATGTGTTTTAATGGACATCACCTCCACAGAAATAAATTTTTAGGGCAGCCGAAAAAATTAAAAATAAGCTTTAGATATTCATTACTTATAAGGCACAAGGTACTCTGTGCTATCAACAGAGGCAGTAGAGTCCAGTAAGAGTTTTGTTCCTTTCATTTACAGCAAGAAATGGCAGGACTGCTACATGTCATTTTCCTAGTTCATTCATTACACAGGAAATGTGCAGCTAAGGATGCAAGGTGGGGCTTAAATCCAGCCTTTGCTTTGTGGGCCAAAGCATGGGTCCTGGAGTGACACAGCTCCTGTCCAAAGAGAATGTCTTTTCCAACTGGCACAAACTTGCTATCTGCATGTCAAGCGCTGCTAAGGAGGCTTTCCACCAGGAAAGAGGGCTTTTGTCTACTTCACACAAAGGTGATACATGTGCTACCAGTAGTCCTGAAAAAGTACAAACATTGATAAAAGGCTTTCTCTTCCTCTACAGGATAGTACTGGCAAAAAACAGTGCTTGGGGAATACCAGTGTGCGAAGCCAGAACAGGAAATGCACACTATAAAAGCACCAACCACCAAGCATGTGGAAACTGAAGGTAGGGTGGGGCCAAGACTAGCCCCCTACCAGTTTGTAGTTAATTTAAAGGCCTTATCACAATGGTTCCTAACCAGGAGTGCAAATTAGAATCACCCAGGTAGCTTTTTCAACACATCCATGCATAAGGAATACAGGAACAGTAAAAGCTCCAGAAGAGACTGATACCCTACATAGAAGCACAACACCTCTACAGTCTATGTAATTGGCGAAATAAAAACCAATGGTTTAAACGGTATCTGCTAATCTAGATTATAAATTCCTTGAGGACAGATCAGGTCAATCTCATCCTAATATCCCCATCCTCCTTCCCGCCTAAAAGTTCCCTGCAAAAGGTTTGTCACTCAATAAATTACTGACAAATGAATAAATGTCTATATTCAAGTTCACTTGTCTGTCTGGTATTTTTCAATGCTGATAATTTACTAAAATGGAAGCAATTACATTCCTTTTTCTATATTAAAACAAAACTCAAGTACTTTAGAAATATGTTTCAAGAAAGGCAGAGCATAAGGAGTCAACAACTAGATGTACCTTATTTCACTGTTATCTAAGGCACCATCAATTACAGTCACATTCTAATTTTATGGCTGAAATACAGGGGGTGATGCCTTAAAATTGATGAACTATGGTAGTTCCAATTCTGCCATGAATTTGGCATAATGGCCTTGGAGAAATCACTAACCCTCTCCGAGCCTAATTTTTCTTGTAATAAAATGAAGCAATTTAAACTAGATGACTTCTAAGTGCCTTTCCTGCTCTAAAACACTATACAAACAATAAGACGTCTACAGTGAAATGGCATTCAAAATACCAACTGTGATAATCTAATTTCTTTCCAATTATAATACTTTTAAAATAACAACAAATGCTTTGTTTTGAGGTATTTTTACAACCTTCACTCCTAGAAACTTATTTTGCAGAAAAATAATTCTTAAATACACTCACCAAATAAAAGTTTAAATATCAAATGCTGAACATATAATTTATAAAATCTACAAATACTGTACCTTGACTTTGACAAGTCTTTTTGCTGTCTTGATCTTGGCTTCACAAAAGGCTCCTCTGTATTTAGCACTCACATCAGTGCCCACTGTCAAATAGGGAGGCTCATCAAGGGCCTAAAAATGCAAAGAAATATAATTAGATTTAAACTCTCTAATTCTTTCCCACAATCAGACCTCAGAATAGTGAGCCTAATCTTGTTAAGCTACAACAGTTATAAATATGAAATGTATGTTAAGAAGACCAATCTATAAAATACTATAAATTAAAAAACAAGTAAAATGTTTATCATAAAGACTATTTAAATGTACATCACATAAAATATAAAGGTATCTTATTTCCATTAAATACATATGGTCCATGATATGAATTAGCTCACTCACAAGTATACCCCTCTAGTCACTCATTCATTCAAATATTTATTTATTCTATGACCACTTACAAGAAAAGGGTCCATTGGCCAGAAGGCAGATCTTTAAAGCTCAAATTCTGGGGTGGGGGGGAAATCTTCTAATATTTAGGCTCTATCTTGGCAGTCACCCAAATTCAGAATAGCTCTGTTATATCTCTATCTAGAAAAGTCTAAGGTAGTTTAGTGTAGTGCCTGGTGTGGTGGCTCCTGCCTATAATCCCAGAACTTTGGAAGGCCAAGGCTGGAGGATCACTTGAGCCCAGGAGTTTGAGACCACCCCAAGCAACATAGGGAAAACTCAACTCTACAAAATAAAAAAATAAAAATTGGCTGCCTATGGTGCCATGCGCCTGTACTCCTAGCTACTTGGGAGACTGAAGTGGGAGGACTGCTTGAGCCCAAGAGGTCGAGACTGGAGTGAACTGTGATTGTGCCACTGAACTCTAGCCTGGGCCACAGAGTGAGACCCTGTCTCAAAAAAGCAAACAAAAAATAAGGTAGTATAGCATATAAGGGAGAAAAGTTAGTATATTTAAACTACTAGTGAAAACTATCTGAAGAAAGTCATCTGGAAAGTCTCAAAACTTTGAAGCCAAAATATCTTCAATGCTTTAATAGGAGGGATTCGCTGGATATTTACTCTTCTACCTTAACTAATATTTATGTTTCCTCAGTTGTGATTTAGTTTTTAATAGCTGCTCTCACGTTTTACATTCAGGTACATTTCTACATCTTTATTTCTAAGGAGTTCTTCTGCTTATATTAATTCCATAGCCAAAGGAAAAACATGTAAGTGGCTTTTTCCAAAGTGCTTTATAAAAAGCACTAACAGCCCAGGACGTTCCACCAAAAGGAAAGGAGGCAGGAGTTGGGGGAAATTCAGTATATTGAATGAATTACTTCTCTGCCTCAACTTTGGAGATTCATAAATGTAAGCTAAAAGATCTGAGAAACCCTATAATAGAGAAAATGATTACATTTTAACTCAACATTTCCCAGTCTATTTGTCCAAAGAACCCTTTCTTTTCTATTGACATCTATTAACATCCTACAGAAATCCCATAGAATATAAAGTGAGAAATGCTGTTACGAGTAATAAATAATGAAAGAATAATTTCATTTAGATTTTAAAATAAATTCTCCCCTAAAAGTTGTAGCTATCATACAGAGTAATCTATTTCCCAAAGAAAAAGGGAAAAAAACGATATTCTAGTGCCATAACAGGAGTGCCCACAATTATATCAGACCTCCATAATGGCCACCTGCTTCACATTCCATGTATTTTCATAAAAAGTAAACTCAAAACATATCAGTTATACGATTTTTAAAATCAACTTAGGAAAATGCCTATTCATCAGTTCATTTATACCATAATGGGAATATATCCTCACAGAAAGATAATCATTTCTGCACTAATACTTTCTAATTTTTTTATATTATTAACTACAACTTGATAACTTTACATTATTATTGTACCTAGTGAATAAATGAATTTCTACTTTACCTACCTGTCTTAGGTCTCTTAAAATATCATTTTCTCTGGCCAAAATTATGGTTACATTCCAGGCATACTAGTGGCTTTATTTAAGCAATAAAATGAAAAGGGACTCACACCACTTTGCTCCAAAATCATAAAAATGGCCACACATTGTGGCTCACACCTGTAATCCCAGCAATATGGGAGGCCGAAGGAGGACTGCTTGACCCCAGTTCAAGATCAGCCCAAGCAACACAGGAAGATCCTATCTCAATTATTTAAAAAAAAAAAAAATTTATCATAAGGATGGGAATATAATATACAGCACAAGTGATAATGAATGTGTTTGTTCATTTAACTGTGGTAATCATAAAATGTATATCAATTCATCATATTGCACATACTGAATATGTTCAAGCTTTACTCATCAATTAAATATTTTTTTAAATGTTTTAAAGAGAGAAAAACAATTTAAGGAAATTTCAGTTCACTTTGTGGTTCAATTGGTACTCGGTATTACTGCTATAAAAACCCAAATGGCAGGGCAGTCTTCATGACCACAGGCTCATAACTTTCCACAATTTGCAACCCCTCCTCTATTAACACATTCTGCCATACTAGCCAGTAAAATTTTATTTTCAGAGACAAACAGCATACTTAAAAATAAATTAAAACTGATGAGGAAACCAAAATTATGAAACATAGAAGAGAACAATAAATCAACTAAAAGTTGCATATTTGTACCTACTGAGGAACATATAAAAATTAAGGAATTGATACACTTTTAAATTTTTAATAGATAATTCTTAACAAAAATAGGGTATAGAATAGTAACATCTTTAGCCTATTAGTATTCAGAAACCCATTTGCGTATTCTTTTCACTAACATTCACAGACACTAGCAACATTTCAACTACAGCAAACTGCAGATTTGCTTATTGGGCAAATTTATTAAAGCTGAATTTGAGAAAGGGGACTCCCTCCGCCCCCAAATTAAGCCAATCCCACATCTTCAACAATATAAAAATCTGTGTTGACGGGAGAAGGGTATTAATTACTTCAAATTATTGTGGGGTAAATTATTCTTTTGAAGGGCAATATTTTCTTTCCTTCATGCTAGAACACATGAAAAGGAATTACAAGGCATATAAAGAAAATGCCTTTAGAAAGACTTGCAGAGGGAGGGCTGGGCGCGGGACTCACACCTGTAATCCCACCACTTTGGGAGGCTGAGGCGGGCGGATCACGAGGTCAGGAGATCGACACCATTCTGGCTAACACAGTGAAACCCTGTCTCTACTTAAAAAAAAAAAAGAAAGAAAATACAAAAAAAATAGCTGGACATGGTGGGGGGCACCTGTAGTCTTAGCTACTCAGGAGGCTGAGGCAGGAGAATGGCGTGAACCTGGGAGGCGGAGCTTACAGTGAGACAAGATCATGCCACTGCACTCCAGCCTAGGTGACAGAGCGAGACTCCATCTCAAAAAAAAAAGACTTGCAGAAGGAAACCAAAGTCTAATAAAAGCTGCTAAAACTGAAACACATTATCAGAGCAGTGTTAATTTGTTAGAGCACAGAAAAAGCAGTGATCTGTGTTTTGATCTTACTGCTGCCACCTCTATTTATTATACATCATCTCAGGTAAGTTACTTTTCTGTTCCTAAATTCTCATTCAGCACAATAATTTGAATCTTATAAATAATTGTTTAGGAAGCCTATACCAAAGCATTGGCATTACAAAGGTGGTCAGAATGGGAAGTTTTGAGACATATATAATCATCTAGAATGAAACTGTCAAACTATTTTTAAATGCCAACCAAAATATGAATGAGACTTTACACAGAAACCCAAATCAAATCCATAACTGAGGTGGTCAGATTTGAGGATGTAATTTTAGCTGGGCATAAGGTATCACTCTATCATTAGTTTAACATGAGGTAATGGAGCAGACTGATTAATAGCACAGGCTTTCAAAGCAGAGAGGCAAGGTCCTAATCCAAGCTCTACTCCTTACACCAACTAGATGAATTTTTGTAGGCTACTGAACCTCTCTAAGCTTCAGCTGCCACATCAAAAAAACAGGGTGAATATTAGAAAGCACTCCATTGTGATGTCTGAGGTAGTTAGCTAGGAAGTTATAATTAATATTATGAAACACTTGATGTGGACAAGTCATTTTATCAACAGAAATTCAGATTTGGTTCCCTTCCTTATTTCTTCTTAATATTCGAGGGGCAAAACCACATTTTGGCTGGGCAAGGTGGCTCATGCCTGTAATCCCAGCACTTTGGTAGGCCAAGGCGGGTGGATTATCTGAAGGTCAGGAGTTCGAGACCAGCCTGGCCAACATGGTGAAACCCCATCTCTACTTAAAATATAAAAAACTAGCCGGGCGTGGTGGTGGGCGCCTGTAATCCCACCTACACGGGAGGCTGAGGCAGAAGAACTACTTGATCTCAGGAGGCGGAGGTTGCAGTGAGCCGAGATCATGCCATTGCACTCCAGCCTGGGCAACAAGAGTGAAACTTCGTCTCAAAAAAAAAAAAATTTTTAGGCTGGGCACGGCGGCTCATGCCTATAATCCCAGCACTTTGGGAGGCTGAGGCAGGTGGATCACGAGGTCAGGCATTCGAGACCAGCCTGGCCCAACATGGTGAAAACCCCCTCTCTATTAAAAATACAAAACAATAGCAAGGTGTGGTGGCGGGCGCCTGTAATCCCAGCTACTTGGGAGGCTAAAGCAGGAGACTCACTTGAACCTGGGAGGTAGAGGTTGCGAGGCTGCAGTGAGTCAAGATTGTGCCATTGCACTCTAGCCCAGGCGACAATGTGAGACTCCGTTTCAAAAAAAAAAAAAAAAAAAAAAAAAAAGTCAGTATAATACAGTAATTAAGAGTATAGGTTCCCAAGCCAAGCACAGTGGCTCACACCTGTAATCCCAGCACTTTAGGAGGCCTAAGTGGGCGGACTGCTTGAGCCCAGGAGTTCAAAACCAGACTGGGCAACATGGCAAAACCCTGTTTCTACTAAAAATACAAAAATTAGCCAAGCATGGTGGCACCTGCTTGTAGTCCTGGCTATGAGGGAGGCTAAGGTGGGAGGACCAGTTCAGCCTGAGAGGCTGAGGTTGCAGTGAGCAGAGATAGCGTCACCACACTCTAGCCTGGGCAATACTGAGACCTTGTCTCAAAAAAAAAAAGAAAAGAAAAGAAAAAAAAGGGTATATGTTCCTAAACTAGATGCCTAGGTTCAAATCTATCCCTTAGTAGTGAGATGACCCTGGGCTAAGCCACTTAGCTAAATGCCTCAGCATACAATAACAGTTCTGTCACAAGGATGAGGAGTAAGACGGCACACATAAAATGCTTAGAAGAGGGCCCAGCACACATTGCCAAATAAAGGCTATTATTTTCACTTTACAACCTAGGAGGCAATTTTTTTTTTTTTAATGTTTAAGTCTATATACAAATGGGTTAAGTCATAAAAAAATTCCCACATAAATAGAGCAGATGCCAAGGTAATTGTGTATATACGTGGGGAAGAGGGGTTCCTTTAAAATATTTTCTCCCTTATTCAATCCAGACATGAAGTAATCACGTTGAATTCTAGCGGCAAGAGAATCTTAAATCTTTGTGGGGATGCTCCATAATAAAAGTGTATCACGACCCCTTAGTGTACCAAGATTGCACCAGTATTTTGAGGCTAATTTACTTTGGTCCAATTTAGAGACATACAAAGGATTATGTCAGCAGGTTAACTAAGATTCTTTTGACCAACACCAACCCTGATAAATATGCATGTCTATCTATACGTAGCCAGAAAAAAAAACTCTTCCCTTTTCTTTTTGCTCTGCTTCTCTAATTCTGATCAATAGTATGGATCATCTCAGAGGCTAAAATAAGATGTTTTTATGTAGCACCTCCATGCCAAAAAGGAAATTAAACTACTAAATTACCATCCCTTTGTTGAGCAAACAGAACAGTTTTCTGGTTGTCAAGGCAACAGCTACCTCACAGTTTTCCAGCATTGCTTAAATAATTATTTTCCTAGCCAGTCTACGAAATGTCCTAACTGGCACCTAAAAACCACTGAATTCCATGGGAACACTAAAAAGCATAAGCAATTTTAAAATTAGCTATTAGTGGATAATAATCCTTCAAGATGCCAAAATGCCAAGGAAGCACAGAAGTGTACAAATGAATCAACAGTAATCTCTAATGTGTCTCTGGGCTGCAGCACATCAAATACATAAATTAAGTTTTAGAAAGACAATAGTTAAATCAAATCTTCAAATGGCTGGCTAACACGGACACTGACTAGGAAATATTCAATTATTCGAGATGTTTTTTAAAAAGCAAAACATGCTAGATGACATTTTATTGAGGTAGTTTATTTTAAAAAGTAAGGGATTCAAATTGGTTACAGTGCCAATGTAGCCAGAAGAATCAGAAAACAAGAGTATTAAATTTGATCATAAAAACCATCAGTAGGCTGGGTGCAATGGCTCACGCCTACAATCCCAGCACTTTGGGAGCCCGAGGTGTGTGGATTGTTTGAGCTCAGGAGTTCAAGACCAGCCTGGGTAACAGGGTGAAACCCCATCTCTACCAGAAATACAAAAATTAGCCAGGCATAGTGGCATGCACGTATGGTCCCAACTACTAAGGAGGCTGAGGTGGGAGGATCGCTAGAGCTCAGGAAATGGAGGCTGCAGTGAGCCATGATTGCAACACGGCACTCCAGCCGGGTTGATAGAGCAAGGCTCTGTCAAAAAACAAAACAAAAAACCATCATTAATAAATGTACTTAAACACAAACTACATGACAATAAATCTATGAAAACAGCCTATTTTATATATAACAATCCCAATGAACTATTAAATAATGGAGATAATTCCAAAAGATGAATGAACAAAATATACTCGCATTTATATACCAAACGGTGTACCATTTAAAAACCAAGCTTAAAATGCACAATTTGGTGGGGGGGAATATAAAAAAATGAATACATCGAGGAAATGAAGAAAACCATGGCCGGGTGCGGTGGCTCACGCCTGTAATCCCAGCACTTTGGGAGGCCGAGGCGGGTGGATCACAAGGTCAGGAGATGGAGACCATCCTGGCTAACCCGGTGAAATCCCGTCACTACTAAAAATACAAAAAATTAGCCAGGCGTGGTGGTGGGTGCCTGTAGGCTAACATGGTGAAACCCCGTCTCTACTAAAAATACAAAAAATTAACCGGGCATGGTGGTGGGCGCCTGTAGGCCCAGCTACTCGGGAGACTGAGGCAGGAGAATGGCATGAACCTGGGAGGCGGAGCTTGCAGTGAGCCGAGATCGAGTCACTGCACTCCAGCCTGGGAGACAGAGTGAGACTCCGTCTCAAAAAAAAAAAAAGAAAAGAAAAAAAAAAGAAAACTATGCAATATAACTTCAAAATATTCTCTGGGGCCATTTCTTCTCTCCCTTTTCATGTGGCACTAAGGACATGGATTTGTGAAGGGGTAAGGGTTGAAGAGGCACAAGGACAGAAGCTGAATATACAAGGCAGTGAAGAGGAAGCCTGGGGGAACCACATGGAGGTACAGTCCTGTGGCTGAGGACATGGGTGACAGCTGAATAGGGACAGAGGAGATAAGCTGCAAGGCTGGAAGATGCATTACCCGGACCAAATAAGTAAATACACTAATCAAATAAGTAAATACACTGAATATAGTGGGGGCCATGTTTTTCACTCCAAAGAAGTTAAAATGGAAGGAAGGGAGCAGACTACAAAGAAGTCTAAATATTGGACTGGAATTGGAAATTTGGTTTGAATTCATGGTTGTATAATGTATATATATATACACACATATATATATATATACACACACATATACATACACACACAGTCACACACACACAGAAAAATAAACAAGTACTTATAGGTGTGTGTGTGTGTCCCTATATTTTCCTAGCTCTGTCCAAAAAGAAAGTACTAAGAGCAACCAACAGACAGCCCAGTAACAACAACAAACAGCAATAGCCTATATCTTGATTTATTTCTTCTTTTTTTTTTAATTGAGATGGAGTCTTGCTCTGTCGCCCAGGCTGGAGTGCAATGGTGTGATATCAGCTCACTGCAACCTCTGCCTCCCAGGTTCAAGCAATTCTCCTGCCCCAGCCTCCCAAGTAGCTGGGATTACAGGAGCTCACCACCATGCCCAGCTAATTAGTGGAGACGGGATTTCACCATGTTGGTCAGGCTGGTCTCGAACTCCCGACCTCGTGATCCACCCGCCTCGGCCCACGTCTTGATTTCTAAATAACTCTCTCCATTATAAGGAATTAGGATCCTTAGAAAAATGGTTGATTTCAAGGCTGGACAGAGAAAAGCACCAGAAGAATCTGAAACATCTTGTGTCAGAAAGTAAAGAAATGGTGTGATTAATGATAGGGGACATTTCAAAGGGACACAGGAAGCATCTTGAAGGGGTTTTCCTCTTACTGGCCAAATGGGGGAAAGTTTGAGCATTAAAATAAATATTATTTGTGCTATTATCTCCTTAGGGATATATATGTATGTCAAACTGATCAACTTAAGATCTGTGTATTCCACAGTAAATTAATTATATCTCACTTTAAAAAGTTGGTAACAAATTACAATGTATTCAGTAAAAATGAAATCCATGAGTCCATATTGACAAGAATGAATGAATGAATGTTTTAAAATGTAGAAAAGATAAAGCTTTTCCTTATACTAATATGTTAATAACTGTAACAGAACTGACAGAGAATCAATGTTTGGCAACCATCATAAAGGTGGCTGATTCAGAGAGCTATCAAAAGATGCTGACAGGTGGTTTGATGAACAGAATATTCACATCATCTTTGAATACTACTGAATTATTTTTAGTGGTGTAACTGTGTGATGTTTTGCACTGTAGTATCAAAAGAGCAACCTTTCTGTGGTATATCTGCCAAGAGTAACTGGAAATGAGAAAAAGTAGACAGACCGAAGTTGAAGTTATTCTGTTCTATTTATTAGGAATTACACACTGGAGTACAATGGGTGACAGAACATTGTGTTTTAAGCTTGCTCTTAAAAAGTTTGAAGATAATGATATTGAGTACATACACATGTACACATATATGTATACAATACATATATATGTGTACATACACATACAAATCTGTGTATATATATCTCTCTGTGTATACACACACACAGAGAAAAAGATAAATTAGATATAGAGCAAATGACATGGAATGTTAACAATTGGCCAGTCTGGTGAAGGAGATTACATGAACTATTTATACAGCAAATGTGGAATTATTTGAAAATAAATTATTTTGTAAAGTAATATATATTTATTGGGCATTTGCATATTTTTCTATTAATTATCTATTTATATTCTTTACACATCTTTCTGAATTGCTCATTTTTGTTTTTGTTTTTTGTTTGTTTGTCTGTTTTTTTGCGGATTGTAAGAGTTACTGCATATTTTAAAACTCAACGCCAGCCGGGCGCGGTGCCTCACGCCTGTAATCCAAGCATTTTGGGAGGCCGAGGCGGACAGATCACAAGGTCAGGAGATCGAGACCATCTTGGCTAACACAGTGAAACCCCATCTCTACTAAACATACAAAAAAATTAGCCGGGCGTCGTGACAGGCGCCTGTAGTCCCAGCCACTCAGGAGGCTGAGGCAGGAGAATGGTGTCAACCCAGGAGGTGGTGCTTGCAGTGAGCTGAGATCGTGCCACCGGACTCCAGCCCGGGTGACAGAGAGAGACTCCGTCTCAAAAAAACAAAAAACAAAACAAAACAAAAAAACTCAACCCCTTCCCAAAACACGAAAATCTTTGGATGCTATCTATATTTCTTAATATTCTTCTTACAATTTTTTAAAGTTTATTTTTGGTTTTTTACATGGCCCCACCGTGTATCTTCTTAAAATTTAAGTTACTTTAGGAGACAAAACCACAAGTTACTTATAAGTAAATTTTAGATCCACATCTAGTAAACCAGAGGAATATCTGCATAGTCACAAATATTAACAGAAGAGTATCTGCATATTCCTGGAAATTTAAGTAACTCCAAATAAATATTCTAACTAGAATTTTCTGCCTCGGCAAACAGGTGAGAGAGAAATTGGGAGAGACATTATTAAAAGCCTATGATATTTGAGGCACTGTTCTAAGTATTAAAAAAGTAAAGGAGCTTTCTCATGTAACACAGCCAATCTACTTTGCCTTGAGAAGAGGTTATTTGTCATCTTGCTAGTGAGGTCACAATCATATTCAAATGCAAATGAATCTTCTTTGGAGTAACAGCACTCTCAGAACATAAACTTTCATCATCTGGAAATTAGAAGAGCCTAGTGGAGGATTCAGGCAGTTCAAAATTCAGAATACAAACAGAAACAGAAACTGGCATTGTTATGGTTTAATGTATCTGGGCATGTTAGTAATAACTACTGGCATGGATTAGAAGGCAATAAGTAGAACATTTTTTAATATAACAAGTCACTAAAGACAGCATCTGGAGAACATTTAAAAGAGTTTGATTTAAAAAAAAAAATCCTTAAAATCCCTACTGGGCCAGTCCTGTAATCCCAGCACTTTGGGAGACCAAGGCAGGAGGATCACTTGAGCCCAGGAGTTTGAGACGAGCCTGGGCAACATAGCGAGACTTCATCTCTACAAATAATTTTGAAAAATAAGCCAGAAGAGGTGGTGAACACTTATGGTCCCAGCTACTAAGGACACTGAGGTGGGAGAACTGTTTGAGCCCAGGAGGTTGTGGCTGCAGTGACTACATCACTGCACTCCAGCCTGGATGACCAAGCTGAAAAAATAATAGGTCGGATGCTGTGGCTCACGCCTGTAATCACAACACTTTGGGAGGCTGAGACAGGCGGATCATCTGCAGTCAGGAGTTCGAGTCCAGCCTGGCCAACATGGTGAAACCCAGTCTCTACTAAAAATACAAAAATTAGCCAGGCATGGTGGTACGCACCTGTAATCCCAGCTACTTGGGAGGCTGAGGCAGGAGTATCACTTGGACTCAGGAGGCGGAGATTGCAGTGAGCCGAGTTTGCACCACTGCACTCCAGCCTGGGCAACAAAAGTGAAACTCTGTTTCAAAAAATAAAATAAAATAAAATAAATAATAATAATAATCCAGCCGGGCACGGTGGCTCACACCTGTAATCCCAGCACTTTGGGAGGCCAAGGTGGGCAGATCACCGGAGGTAAGGAGTTTGAGACCAGCCTGACCAACATAGTGAAACTCTATCTCTAATAAAAATGAAAAAAATTGGCTGGCCGTGGTGGCAGGCACCTGTAATGCCAGCTACTCGGGGGTTGAGTCACGAGAATCACTTAAACCCAGGAGGCGGAGGTTGCAGTGAGCCGAGATCACGCCACTGCACTCCAACCTGGGCAACAGAGCGAGACTCTGTCTCAAAAAGTAATAATAATAATAATAATCCCCACCAACCAAGTTTTTAATCGTGTTTTATATCCTCAAGAATATGATTTTGAAAGAAGTCATCAACAAGAAACATCAATCTTTAATCACTTGAAAACCTATCAATTACTTGTCTAGTGACCAAAAGAAACTGACCCACACAACATGTATTAAACACTAAGTCACAAAATTCATTCTAGATTCAGAATACTACTGTAGTAAGCCCTTTGGTAACTTATGCTAAATACTCATTGATGTAACACTATATACTGACTTTCCTTTTCCCAAATATACCAACATTTTGTAAAAGTGACCATTTTATACCATATTTTAATGATTCCTGTCTGTCCTCTAGACTGAGCTACTTAAGATAGAAATAGTGTCTTATTCGCCTTTGAATGCCCTGGTCCTAGAATAGCACCTACATATAGAAGAAATTCATGAGATAATTGTTAACACAAAAAGATTAGACATTAGTTAAGCCCTGCTAAATGAGATTCCTCTTAAGTTGAATATTATTTATATTTCAAAAATACCTTATATTCAGAAGCATCTTATATTAAGAGGTGAAAAAGCATGAGCTATGGAATCAATATCTGAGATCAAACTTTAGGTTCATAACTTACTAGCTACATCATCCTTGGGAAAAATTATTTAACTTATCTGAGCATAGCTTCACATTTGTAAAGTGTAGTTTATCATACTAATAAAACGTACGTTCACTTTTATATTATACATTACATATTATAATTAAATATAAATTACATATTAAATACATACAATACCAATGTGGCCTGTTACACATAAAATCACATGTAATAAGCACTCAATATAAATAAATGTCTGTATTGTTATTATTACCATTCTTTTTAAAGAAGATTTTGTACTTAACAATTAGATCATGCAGAAATTAGTGACAGAAGCAGTTCAAGAATAGGTATGAGCAGCTAAGCAGCTAAGCTTATGAGTACAGGACTACAGAGAAGAATGATAGGGGCATTGGTAGCAAATATCCACAAGTGGCAATTTTGTTTCGGTAGGCCAGGTGATTTTCCAGATACTCTGGAGAAATGTTTTCTGAAATCTCAAGTTCTTGGCAGTTATATTTACAGGCTGGAGTCCAGTGGCGTAATCTTGGCTCACTGCAACCTCTGCCTCCCAGGTTCAAGTGATTCTCCTGCCTCAGCCTTCCAAGTAGCTGGGACTACAGGCGTGCACCACCCCACCCGGCTAATTTTGTGTGTGTGCATTTTTATACAGACGAGGTTTCACCATGTTGGCCAGGCTGGTCTCGAACTCCTGACCTCAGATGATCCGCCCGCCTTGGCCTCCCAAAGTGCTAGGATTACAAGCTTGAGCCACTGCACTCAGCCTACACAGTTGTTCTTAAACTTAAAAAAAGTAAATTCTCTCTCCCTTACAGAGATGATGGTTTATTTTTATGTTACTGAAATTCATACAAACGTAAAGCTACCATATTTCATCTAATTTAAGTCATTAAGTGTAAACCACACTTACCACTAAAAAAGAAAAAAAGCTGCCAATTAAACTACGATATACCATCAATTGACTGCTAAATATATCCTGATTTCAGAAATGTTAAAATGTAGAAAATGTATACTTGTACCTGATAAAATGTAGTCATATAGTAGCTAAGAATTATTTATTCTTACAGAACTGTACAAGTATAAAACCAAATCTGCAAACTAAATTCCACAAACCAACAAAATCAATGAAATTCAAGTAAGAATATTAATTCAATATGATGGATGATATTCTGCTACAACTACACACTCAAAACACAAATATGGCACAGACTACTTTGGACTAGCATGCTTTTAATATTGAGCACAGTGTAATGAATTAATTCTCCCACCACTTTTCCCTACGTAAACTAGTACAAAACCTTTGCTGGAGAGACCAATGTTGCCTCATGAGGTAGGAACAAAGCACTTAACTGTGAACTCCATCTCCATTGTTTTAAAATTAAACCTGCAACAAGCGAAGTAATACTACTCACTATGAACGCTGGTTGTAAAACATAAAAAGTAATTGCAGTCTTTGCCATTAAAAGTAATTGCATGCCAGGCAAAGAGGCTCACACCTGTAATCCCAGCACTTTGGGAGGCCAAGGCAGGTGGATCGCCTGAGCTCAAGAGTTCAAGACCACTCTGGGCAACATGGTGAAATACAGAAAAGCTACTAAAATACAAAAAAAAAAATTAGCTGGGCATGGTGATGGCTTGGGAGGCTACTTGGGAGGCTGAGGCAGAGAGAATCACTTGATCCCAGGAGGTGGAGGTTGCAGTGAGCTGAGATTACACCACTGCACTCCAGCCTGGGTGACAGTGAGACTCTGTCTCAAAAATAATAAATAAATAAATAAAAATAAAAGTAATTGCAAAACCACAATTACTTTTGCACCAACCTAATAGTTCACTGCTATCCAGATGTACAAATGACCCAGAAAATGTTTATATTAAATCTTTTTAGTCTCTGTATGAAATGAAATGGAAGAAACTCAAGATAAAACAATAGTAAAGTATATACCTTTTGAATTTAGTGTCATTTGCGTGTATTACTTGATAAAAATAATCAATTAAACAAATGCAATTTTTTATTCTACACAGAGAACTTGCAAACTAGGCCAAAGAGAATTTCCGAGAAGTCCAGTTTGATATACACTCATATAGAGGTAAAAGGATATAGAAGAATAAGGCCATAATTTGTGTAAAGAATATCTCAGCTCAGCTATGGCTACGATCTGCAACCTATTAGTTGACTGATGTTTACTCCCTGATTCTTAGTTTCTCCATTTCTAAAAAGAGGGTAAATAATACCTTCTGCCTTAAAAACACTTTATATATAAATGTTAAGTCTGTTGCAGACTTATCTTTGAATTATGATTATCATGTGCTAAATCAAATGCATACTAAAAATAGGCACAATAGTAAGAGTAGGAAAATCCAACACCAGGCCTAATTGTGTATGTGTGTGTGCAGACCGCTCTACCTACGCATTCAATGACTACGCACATATGAGAGACCCAACAAATCATATTTTAGTAAGTAAAATAAGGACAAACTATCTTACAGATCACCAAATTTTTACGACAAAGAAGCCCACACAGCTTTACAAAGACTAAGTCGCTAACATGACAAGTATCAATTACAAGTTATTTCTCTTAACAAAGAGATATGTTCTGGCAATATGCTTTGCCAACAAGTGATTCATTAGACTGGTAGCCACCTGATCCAAACTGGGCCGATCAGTTTTACTCTCCTAGGAAGTTAAAGCCAGGTTAACCAATTAGCCAGTAGAGAAAGGATGTGATGCAGCCTATGGTAGCCATTTTCTGGCATGCACAGGGAGAAGTAGAGAAAACCAGTCTGCTGAGAGGAAGTAAGAAATAAAACAGATGCAGAGGGGAAAAAAGTGCACATAAGAAACTGTGGGTTCTCTGAGTGACTGAGAGAATAGCTAGCCTTAGTTCCTGCTAGCTTTCCAACTGCCTCCTCAAGCCAAAGTGGACTTCCCCTCTTTGGGTACCATGAGATGCTCTGTACCCTTAGAATAGATTCTCTTTTCTGCTTTTCATCACCTGAAATGGGTTCTACTACCCATAACCAAAATAGCTTTAATTAAACCCATCAGATGCCTATTATCAAAATAGAAATAATATCAAATACAGTTACAATTCCACAAACATTAAATGAGCACCCACAATGTCCTGGGATATTCAGAACTTAGATCACATCTAGACAAATATTAAACCAATCCCAGTTTACATTTTTAAGCTAAACTGTCAAAATATACAAAAATTCTGGGCTGGGCACAGCGGCTCACGCCTGTAATCCCAACACGCTGGAAGGCCAAGGTGGGAGGACTGCTTGAGCCCAGGAGTTCAAGACCAGCCAGGACAACATGGCAAAACCTCATCTCTACAAAATATCAAAAACTTAGCCAGACGTGTAGCTAGTGAGGGGGCTGAGGCAGAAGGATCACTTGAGCCTGCGGAGTAGAGGTTGAAGCAAGCTGTGATCACACCATTGCACTCCAGCCTAGGTGACAGAGAGAGACTTTCAAAAAAAGAAAAAAAAATCTTGACCAGTAAGAAATAATGAAATGTGAACATATGAAGCAAAAAAAAAAAAAAAACCACAGGTTTTTTAAAAAGCTATTCAAGGTCATCAGATCATTATTATAACATTAGTAGCATTAGCAAACTAACACTAATTACTAGCATTAGCAAACATTAGTAAGATATAACCTCTGGCTATCAATTTTTAAAAATCAGCTTTTAAGCCCTTACCAGATGGGTCTGGCCCTACAATCTTATTAAAAATATATTTACACTTTTTAAAAAACAATAGTTCACATCTTCAACAGACCCTTACATTTCTACTCATATTTTTCAAAGTTATAAACTTCTTATCAAATAAAAAGAAAAAATAAAGCAAGAATACTAATTGTCATGGTGGTGCACATCTGTAGTCCTAGCTACTTGTGAGGCTGAGGCAGTAGAATTGCTTGAGCCCAGAAGTTCAAGGCTGTATTGAGCTATGATCACATCACCGCACTCCAGTCTGGGAGACACAGCAAGACTCTGTCTCTTTTAAAAAGGAAAGAAAGAAATTACAAGTTATTTCTCTTAAAAAAGAGATATGTTGGCCAGGCGTGGTGGCTCATGCCTATAATCCCAGCACTTTGGGAGGCCGAAGCAGGGGGGATCACCTGAAGTCAGGAGTTTGAGAACAGCCTGGCCAACATGGTGAAACCTCATCTCTACTAAAAATACAAAAAATTAGCTGGGAGTGGTAGTAGGTGCCTGTAATCCCAGCTACTCCGGCGGCTGAGGCAGGAGAATCGCTTGAACCCGGGAGGTGGAGATTGCAGTGAGCCGAGATTGTGCACTGCAATCAAGCCTGGGTGATAGAGCAAAACACCATCTCAAAAAAAAAAAAAAAAAAAAAAAAAAGATATGTTCTGGCAATATGCTTTTGCCAAGAAAAACCCTGAGCAACAAAGGAAGACATGTCTCTACAAAAAATAAAAAAATTATCTGGGCGCGGTGGCACACGCCTATGGTCCCAACGATTCAGGGGGCTGAGGTGAAAAGATCACTTGAGCTCAGGAGGCCGAAGGTGCAACAAGCCATGATCGTGCCACTGCACTCCAGCTTGGGTGGCAGAGAGAGACTCTGTCTCTAAAATTTAAAAAAGATTTTAGAGGCTGGGTGCAGTGTAATCCCAGCACTATGGGAGACTGAGAAAGGCAGATCACCTGAGGTCAGAAGTTCAAGACCAGCCTGACCAACATAGTGAAACCCACTCTCTACTAAAAATACAAAATTAGCCGGGCATGGTGGTGCACACCTGTAATCCCAGCTACTCGGGAGGCTGAGGCAGAAGAATTACTTGAACCTGGGAGGTGGAGGTCGCGCCACTGCACTCCAGCATAGGCAACAAGAGTGAAACTCCGTCTCAAAAACAAAAAAGATTGCAGAAATAAAATTTCAACTTTGTATATTAATCTATTAATCTACTGTTCTTTTTTCACTAAACTGAATTTATAAGCTAAACAATTTACTTAAACACTAGTTAACCATAGGGAGTGTGTTTGTGTGTGTGTGTGTGTTTCACTATCATACAAAGTCAGATACTTGCAACAGTAATTTTGAAGAATGAAATCACTTGCAATAATACATCGTCCTTGCCGCCTATGCCATCTCAATTTGTATTACAGTTCTATTGCTAAAATTGGAAAGAACCTTCTGATATATCACATAAAAACAATCCACTTTTTATATTATAGGTTACTAGCCTATGACAAGATAAACAGTGATATTAAAAATAATGTAAATGGGACCATTTTTAATGCCTTATATTGTGTATATGTGTGTGTGTGTGTGTGTGTGTGTGTGTTTCACTGGTTTTGTTTTGTTTTACATTTTTCTCCCGATGACCCTTCCCAGCATCTTTCAGGATTTTAATGGTGGCACTAAATGGCTTTTCTTGGCCATTCCTTCCATACTATCTCACACTAAATAGAGATTCTACTAGTTGCTGAGGATATCTATTCCAACTATTCACTTAGGACCATAGGAAACAATTTCAAGATGAGTGTAAAGAAACATATTTAATTCAAAACTCGATCAAAATGCTATTTCCTGACTCTCCATATGCACCTACTCTTACTGGTAGGTCACAGTGGTATTCTTTTGAGTCACCAGTAATTAATGGTTAAGTCAGAGCCAATATCAGATTTTAAGACCTGAGTATTATTCCCCTATCCCACTGCACAGCTACTTAAGTAAATGTACACACACAAAGTATCATTAGCAAAGGCAAGTAGGAAGGGCCATGCTACATACAGGGGTATGTAACAGGCCTTCCAGGATACTCGGTCTTGCCTTCTTTCAATGGGCAATCAGAACTAAACAGACTCAATTTCAAAGCATTCAACAGAATAGTTTATATTAGATTATCATCAGACCTGGAGTTTTAAAAAACTATACCAATCAAATAAGTTACTAGGTTACTTATCTACATAGGGATCTCAATGCACGTGCAAACATTTTCAGAATTTCATTATCAAACATGCCCTCCTACCTAAATGTGTTAACCATGCCCACCTAGCCTCCGTTTTGCTGGAATTTTCTGATCCCCACTGAGATCATGAAAAACATTTCTATGGCATCCCCTCCTATAAGCATTCCCAGTGGGACAGAAAAGCCAATAAATCCCTTAAAATAGTCTAGCATTTCCCTTGCCAAGCCATTTTCCCTAAGAAAATGGTGAAGAGAGAATCTACTAGACTGTGATTACCGAAGGGAGATGATAAATTCCAGGTGATATGAGGAAGATTAACTGAGCACACACAAAAAATAGTGAACTGTTAATTTACTTATCTTAAAAACAGATAAGAAATAAACTTTACTAATAAGTATTTCTTATGTTGATCTATAAGAGCAACACACCTTGTGAACACACACATCCTGAGAGAAAAGTGGCAGCTGCACAACACAGCAGGGTTGACAATGAAGTCTTCAATTGTCCTATCACTTTTGGCACACTGTATTTGGTATTCCTGTACATGGGAATTTTACAGATTACATGTTTCTTGTTTACATAAGTTTGTGGATTGTATTATAAACTAGAAAAGTGGTTCTCAAAGTATGCTCCCAGGACCAACAGCATCAGCAACATCTGAAAATTTGTTTTTTTGAGACAGGGTCTCACTCACTCTGTCACCCAGGCTGCAGATCCTAACTCACTGCAGCCTCCACCTCTCAGGCTGAAGTGGTCCACCCACCTCCCACCTCAGCCTCCCAAAGTGCTGGGATTACAGCAAAGTGCATACAGCGCCCAGCCAACACCTGGGAATTTGTTAGAAATGCAAATTCCCAGGCACCACTCCAGACATTCTGAATTAGAAACTCTCCGGGAGGGAAACAGCATTTTGTGTCTTAACAAGCCCTCCAGGATGCTCTGATGCACCCCCCACCCCCAGCAAGACTGAGAAACATTGACCTAGAGGTTATTCCTCTAGGTCTTCAGTAGATATTTGTAATAGATATGCTCAGCAACTAACAGAATCTCCATTTGGTTTCCTGAACCACGTAGTATGAGGTATTCTGGTAGGAATCAAAAACTGAAAGCCATTTTGGAAATTTCAGAAGTCATTAAAGACCCGAAAGATACCAGGATGGTGATAATGAAAACAATGTAACATACGCACAAAATAAAATATGGCCATAAAAGCAGACCAATTTAAAATAATACATTACTTAAAAGTTGCTTTGAGAAGACTCTAGCGAAGAAATCAGCAATAGAGATAAAATAATCAATGCAAACAACTAAAGAATTAGTAAATAAAAAGCTCATCTTCCATGCAGAAAAAAGTTAACAGCAGACCTGAGATGGCTTTCCTTAGAAAGGGCTGCTTGCAAAGTTGGCCCTTGGCTGAGAATGCACAGGAACCTGGATTTAGGGAAAGTTCCCACCACCAACTGGTAAGAGTGGCTGGTTGTGTCTAAAACAATATGGCTTAAGCTTTCATCATCAGAGTCTAGAATTTGATATGTGCCTGACATGCAGTACCTATGTGACCAGCTCCCAATAAAAACCCTGGATGTTGAGTTTTAAGGAGCTTCCCCGGTTGCAACATTTCATGTTGTCACAATTCTTGGTTAGGGGAATTATGTGTGTCTTGTGTAACTCTACCGGGAGAAATTTGCACCTGGTTTCCTCCAGACTTTACCCAATGTATCTTTTCCTTTTACTGATCATGCTTCCTATCCTCTTGTAATAAATCACAGCCGTAAACATGACTAATACAATACACTGAGTCCTGTGAGCTCACCTTGTGAATTACCAAATCTAACAGTGGTGCTGGAAATATCCAACACATTCTCTTAATTCTATTACGAGCTCTTTGACAGTCATATAATGATAAAAACACTGACAGTAACTTCAAGTCTAAAACATTTGTATTACTCTTACTCCACCCATTAATAAAACATTTTAATATTATTTTATTTCCATTGTCTTATTCTTTTTAACATATCCAGTAATCTTATTTGAATCACATGCTTAGTCCTTGTACAGTAAAGAACAGGACACCTTCACTGACAATCCAAGGGAAATTGGTATGTTGTTAACAAACAAGGTGGAATAGAATACTGGGCAGGTTCTAACAAGAGAGGATCACTAAAATCAGGCTATTTGACAAACAAAATTGACTTAAAGCATACTGGGGAAGCATCGCAAAGAAATAGTCATGATGTCCCACAACTCAGGGTCCTGAGCAGCTCACTGGGTTCCTGCCTCTCCACTCCTCACCATGCAAACGGCTCCTGCCAGAACCCAAGATGGCAGCTTCAGGTGGACAGGTGGCCAGGACCACCGAGAGCACACCAGTGCCCAGGTGGAGAACAGCCAGGGGCCCCTCCTTGCTCGGTGCCTAACAGCAGGGGCGCAGGGTGGGGCTGCCATCGGCCATGCGCAGAGCCCACTTGGTTATGGCAAGGGAGACCCTGTGACCTAGGGAGTCGCCAGGCTTCCAGTTCAGCTGGCGGGAAGGACTGGCAAGGCAGTGGGGATAAAGGTGCAAGCAAAGCAACCATGGTTTCCGAAGGATAATGTACAGAGAGGCCTTGTGTTGACCCGAGCACGTTTTTTGAAAGTAATTCTTAATATAGGGTGAGCGCTAATCCTCAGTTCAAAAATTAAATCATATGTCTAAAAACAAAAAAAAAAGGGAGTCCTGAGTAACTTCTGATTATTATTTTACATATTAAAAGATAACAGAAAAAAAAAGCAGTTTCAAATGTGAGTCCTAAGTAAAAACTCACCGACTCTACAGCTTACAAGCTTGCCATCAAGGTGGCTTCTCACCAGGACAACTCTATACAGCATGCTTTAAAGTGAGCAGGAGGGTTGGGTGCAATGGCTCAGCCTATAATCTCAGCACTTTGGGAGGCCAAGGCGGGTGGATCACTTGAGCCCAGTTCAAAACCAGCCTGGGCAACATAGGGAAACTGCCTCTGTTAAAAATAAAAATAAAGGCCGGGCACAGTGGCTCATACCTGTAATCCCAGCACTTTGGGAGGCTGAGGCGGGTGGCTCACCTGAGGTCAGGAGTTCAAGACTAGCCTGGCCAACATAGTGAAACCCTGTCTCTACTAAAAATGCAAAAAGTCAGCTGGGCGTGGTGGTGCATGCTTGTAGTCCCAGTTACACGGGAGGCTGAGGCACAAGAATCACTTGAACCCAAGAGGCAGAGGTTGCAGTGAGCCGAGATCATGCCACTGCACTCCAACCTGGGCAATAGAGCGAGATTCCGTCTCAAAAAACAGCTGAGCATGGTAGCCCATGCCTGTGACCCCAGCTGCTCGTGGTGGAGGCTGAGGTGGAAGGATCATTTGAGCCCAGGAGATCAAGGCTGCAGTGAGTTGTTATCATGCCTCTGCACTCCAGCCTGAGTGACAGACCAACAGCCTGCCTCAGAAAAACAAAAACAAAAACAAAAACAAAAAACAAAGGGAGCAGGAGTTACTTATTTAACAGTGGTAAGAGATACTCTCATGCAATTCTTAGGGAGGTTGGTTAATGTATTTTTAAAAACCTATTCTTTATACCATTCAAAAGACCAATAAGAAATGCTGAAAAAATCAGAAATACAAAAATTAAAAGAAATTATCACATTACTTATATTAGATATCAACATTATAAATAAGGGAATACTTTTCAGATACAAAATGATCTCTAAAACTTTCCTATTTTGGGCAAAATACTAGCCTAGGAACATACACCATGAATATACACCATGATTCAGAAGGGGAATCTGCTACGAAATAAAAACAATGAAATACTAGAATATAGTGGCATATTTGAAGGAATTGAAAATCATCAAAAACACAATCACTCCTAAAGCATATAATCTAACAATGTCTTCAGGGAGTCCTGGTTAACCTAGTATTACTTGCTCATCCCTTAGCCCTGTGATACTGTATGAAAACTGTTTACAGTTTTGTTTAATTATATCCTCAGGATTCAAAGTTTTTACATGGTCTCGGAAACCCAAGATCTACTTGAGAAATGCACTGATTTTATTCCTCAGCGCTGTCTCTAACTTACAAAAAGTAATATTTTCTGCTCAAGGCTACTTCACAGGATATAATCAATGCAAAGCAACCTTCTTTTTGGTAGGCTTTGGGCTAACAGTCAATGCAAATTTAGTGAATGCGAAAATTAGTTGTATGAGTGTGTCAAACTTTTGGAAGCACAAGTAGGTAAACCAAGGTACCACGGACAATGGGTGAAAACTATTATAAATATGGAAAATTTTTAACCTGGAAACCATAACACTGTTTCTGTGGATTTCTGAAGACCCTACAAGAATTTTCAGAGATGATACATCTACACAATAAAGTCTGTGCTTTCGACAGACCCAAAAAAGTTTAAGAACTCCTATTGTACCCTGATTTTTCAGAAAAATTATCTAATTAAAGTGGCAGAAAGGGAAAATGGGAATACTTAAAGACAACCCCAGACAAGGAAATATTTACTACATTAGATACTACTTTATTTATTTATTTATTTATTTTTTACTTTTTATTTTTATTTTTTCGAGACAGAGTCTCGCTCTGTCACCCAGGCTGGAGTGCAGTGGCGCGATCTCGGCTCACTGCAACCTCCGCCTACTGGGTTCACGCCATTCTCCTGCCTCAGCCTCCCGAGTAGCTGGGAATACAGGTGCCTGCCACCACGCCTGGCTAATTTTTTGTATTTTTAGTAGAGATGGGGTTTCACCGTGTTAGCCAGGATGGTCTCGATCTCCTGACCTTGTGATCCACCTGCCTTGGCCTCCCAAAGTGCTGGGATTACAGGCATGAGCCACCGCACCTGGCCGATACTATTTAATTTTATAACAAAATAAGAAGTTTTATGTATCTTTTAAAACACATTCATTTTCATCACAAAACAATTATGTAGATAAATAAAAAAGTATTATTACCCACTGGTATAAAAGAGCAAACAGAGGGTGGAGCTTCAAGTGATTTTAAGGACATAATTCACTAGAGGCAGGAAAAAGAGCTTAAATCCAGATGTTATACCATAACTACCTTATCAGGTAGTAACAACCTAACACCCTTTAAAAAAAACCTATCTTTAACCAACATAAATTAAACTTACCTACTGATTCAGAAGCTAATGTTTAAAATGTTGAAAAAACATGATTACAAACTATGTTTTAAGAAATACATAGGTAAAAATTTGAAAGTATATACTAAAATGTTAATAGTAGTTACCTCTGTAACGTCTGAATTATGAGTGATCTTTTTCCTACCTGATTTTCTGGATTTTCCATACTTTCTACCATGAGTTTTTTAATAACCAGAAAATGTTAAAATCAAATAAAATGCTTTATGTTCATTATTAAATTATAAAATTATTAATATTAAGTACTATTATTTAACATTTACTTAAGACAGTCAATTTTAAGATTTCTTGCTGACACTTAAGAAAAAGTTAACTTAGACCCTAAAGAAAATGAAATCAATCCTTTATTTACTTATTTATTGAGACAGTCTCGCTCTCCAAGACAAGTCTTGCTCCAGCTGGAGTGCAATGGTGCAATTGCGGCTCACTGCAACGTCCGCCTCCCAGTCCAAGCGAGTCTCATGCCTCAGCATCCCGAGTAGCTGGGATTACAGACATGCGCCACCACACCCTGCTAATTTTTTTTTAATTTTAGTAGAGACAGGGTTTCACTATGTTGGCCAGACTGGTCTCAAACTCCCGGCCTCCCAAAGTGTTAGGATTACAGGTCTGAGCCACCACGCCCAGCCTCATTCTACATTTAAAACAAATCAACATTAACTCTTCAAGGCCAGGCCGGAATAGTGGCTCATGCCTGTAATCCCAGCACTCTGGGAGGCCTAGACAGGCGGAACACTGAAGGTCGGAGTTCGACACCAGCCTGGCCAACATGTGAAACCCTGTCTCTACTAAACATACAAAAATTAGTCGGGCACGGTGGCAGGCACCTGTAATCTCAGCTATTCGGGAGGCTGAGGAAGAAGAATCGCTTGAACCTGGGAGGCAGATGCTGCAGTGAGCCAAGATTATGCCACTGCACTCCAGCCTCAGCAACAGAGCGAGACTCCGTCTCTGGGGAAAAAAAAAATTCTTCAAAGCCTAAATTATCTGCTCTCCAAGTATCCTATAAAATTGACGATGCAATGTGATGAATTGATCAGAGAAATTTAATTACATATACTTCACTGGCTTTTTCTATTACAAGTGATCTTTAAAACCATAATGTGATTATGACCTATTATTTCAAATAAAAATTGCTGGGCACAGTGGCTCACGGCTATAATCCCAGCTACTTGGAAGGCTAACGTGAGAGGATCCCTTGGGCCCATGAGTTCCAGAACAGCCTATGCAACGTAACAAGATACCATCTCTAAAATTAAAATTTGGAATTCTTCCCAACTCATTCTACAAAGCCAACATTATTCTGATATATAATGACATTATGAGAAAATAAAACTAGAGGCTGGACATGGTGGCTCATGCCTGTAATCCCAACACTTTGGGAGGCTGAGACGAGAGGACTGCTTGAGGCCAGGAGTTCAAGACCAGCCTGGGCAACATAGCAAAACCACATCTCTACAGACCAATATCCCTCATGGGTACAAATGCAAACAATTTTTTTTTTTTTTTTTTTTTTGAGACAGGGTCTTGTTCTATCACCCAGGCTGCAGTTCAGTGGTGCAATCTTGGCTCACTGCAACCTCCAACTCCTGAAGTCAAGTGATCCTCCCACCTCAGCCTCCCAAGCCTCCCAAGTAGCTGGGACCTACAGGTGCAGACCACCAAACCCAGCTGACTTTTTTTAAAATTTATTTTCTGTAGAGACAGGGTTTTGTCATGTTGCCCAGGCTAGTCTTAGAATCCTGGACTTAAGCCAACCCAAAGTGCTGGGATTAGAGGTGTGAGCCACTACACCCAGCCCAAAAATTCTAAATAAAATTCTAGCACGTAGAATCCAACAATATGTTCTAAAAGGTACTATATCATGACCAAGTGCAGTTTATTGTAGAAATGGAGGATTGTTCTAAAATTCAGAAATCAGTGTAATTAACCTATCAACAAACTTTAAAAAAAGATCACCTCAATATACCCAGAAAATGCCTTTTATTAATACAAAATCCATAAGCCACTCCTGATGTAATCTCTCAGCAAACTAGGAACAGAATGAAACTTCCTCAATTGGACAAAAGGCATCCATGAAAAATCTGCAACTAACATTATACTTAACGGTGAAAGACTGAATGCTTTTCCTTACAATTAAGAGGATATCCACCTCACCACTTCTATTCTGCATTGTTTTGGAGAGCCAATGCAATCAAGAAAGAAAAGACATTTGAATTGGACATGAAGAATAATAGCTGCCTTTACTGACAACATGATCTGCTACCAAGGAAATCCAAAGGAATCTACAAATATCCTACTGTAACCAACAGGTAGTTTTAGCAAGATCACAGGATACACAATATAGAAGTCAATAGGATTCCTATACATTAGCAACAATCAGAAATTGAATTTTTAAAATACCATTAACAACAGAATAAAAAATTACTAAATATTTAGAGATCTGGCAGAGAGTTCTCATTCTGAGAGTTCTAACTAGTAAATCAGGATTCCTTATACAAGTGTTTTTCAAACTGAGTCACAACCTATTAATTACTAGGTAGGGAAAGAACAAGAGAAAAAAATGATATGAGAGAAAAAATGACTGAGTTAACACTCAGTCACACATTTGTTTCTGGCTTTTGGGTTTTTTTTTGTTTGTTTGTTTGTTTTTTTAGATAGGGTCTCCCTCTGTTATTCAAGCTGAGCTCTGTGGCTCCCTGCAGCCTTGACTTCCTGGGCTCAAGCAGTTAGCCTGTTTCAGCCTCCCAAGTAGCTAGAACTACAGGCATGTACCACAATGCCCAGCTAATTTTTGATAATTTGTAGAGACAGGGTCTCACTATGTTACCCAGGCTGGTCTCAAACTCCTGGACTCAAGTGATCCACCTTGGCCTCCCAAAGTGCTGGGATTACAGGCATGAGCCATCGCACCCAGCCTTATTCATACATTTAAACTAAAGCCTATAATGTATCAGGTGCTGGTTAGGAACCAGAGACTTGATTTAAAACTCAGTCTTTGTTTTCATGGAGTGTAGTGGAGGAATCAGTTAAACAGTTAAGTTACTATATGAAGTTAACTACTATGGTCAGGTTTTGCACAAGCGGAGCACGAAGAAGGACGTAAATCTATCTTAGGATCTCAGAGAAGGATACCTGAAGGATGACTGGTAATCTAGGAAAAGAATTCTGATGGGTTGAAATGAGAAACAATATAGATTCTGGAGAAGAGCTATAGTGCATGAGGAAAGTAGACAATATAGAAAGCTACACTTATTAATGACCATAGCCAGAGTTCTCGAGAAGCATGGCCTGATAGCAACAGGAGAAGAACTACTACAAAGTTTTATGAGCAAGAGTTACATTATCTGATGTCTTAGATCACTGTGGCTGCAATGTGAAAAACAGATTCCAATGTACAAATACAAGGCTAAATCAGACAGATCAGTTAGGAATCTGCTACCATAATCTAGAATGAGATACAATGGCTTGCACTAATGCTGGGATGGAGAGAGAAGAACTGGGTAAAGACATTCTCACATTTAGTGACTAACTGAATAAAGGGATTAAAAACTTTACCTTTTGGCCAGGCACTGTGGCTCATGCCTGTAATTCCAGCACTTTGGGAGGGTGAGGTGGGTGAATCATTTGAGGTCAGGAGTTAGAGATCAGCCTGGCCAACATGGTGAAACCCTGTCTCTATTAAAAATACAAAATTAGCCGGGAGTGGTGGCAGGTGCCTGTAGTCTCAGCTACTCAGGAGGCTGAGGCAGGAGAATTGCTTGAACCCAAGAGGCGGAGGCTGGAGTGAGCCAAGATCGTGCCACTGCACTCCAGCCTGGACGACAGAGTAAGACTCCGTCTCAGAAAAAATAATTTTTTTTTTTTACCTTTTTTCTCCTCACTGCTGACTTCCATTTCATAAGAGCAGATCTGATCCCAGACTAGCAAACAAAGAAAAGAGAACTACAGAGGCACCCAAACTGCAGGGGAGGTTGTAGTAACAAAGCAGAAGACAAAAGGAAATTCCAGATGAGGCTACAGGGCAAGAACAGTCTCACTGTGTGTTCTGTCTTGAATGTACCAGAAACTACCAGTGTTCATGATGGTATATGAGAAAGAATCTACTTATTTTTATTTTTCTACTTGCCCTAAAGTAATAAACATGCATCACATCAAGCAAATTAATGCCTAATTATCAGCAAATTAGTAAACTATTTCTGTTGATACCTTTATTCTCTACCCAGTAATTCAACCGGCAGCTACTATTTTCACTAAGTACTGTTAAATAAGCTTGACAAAATGAGATACTCTTACATGAATTCCTCGTCCTAAAGAATTTAGTCCTTTCTTCAGCATACAAATAAATACATGAATTCATTTGCTTTATAAAACTATAAAAATACAGAAGTATACAAAAAGCAAATGTCTCCTTTTATCTTCTCTGCTCCCACATCCCTCGTGGACATAACTACTGTCTCCTTATTTAGGGTATTCTTCCAGTCTTACTCTGCATTTACAGGGACCTATGTACAAAACAACGTATTTCTTCCAAATAAATTTTAAATTGGCTTTTAGTGGTACAGCCTATGAGCATATTATCCTTGTAAAAATAATAAAACATTAATGTGGCCGGGCACAGTGGCTCACGCCTGTAATCCCAGCACTTTGGGAGGCCAAGGCGGGTTGGATCACCTGAGGTCAGGAATTTCTCAAGACCAGCCTGGCCACCATGGCGAAACCCCTTCTCTATTAAAGAAATATAAACATTAGCCAGGCGTGGTGGTGGGCACCTGTAGTCACAGCTACTTGGGAGGCTGAGGCAGAATTGCTTGAACTCAGGAGACGGAGATTGCAGTAAGCTGAGATTGCACCACTGCACTCCAGCCTGAAAAACAGAGTAAGACTCCACCTCAAAAAAAAAAAAGTAAGTCCTAAATTACTATATCCAATTCCCATTAATAATCACTATTCTCATTGTGGCATATGTTCTTCCAGGTTTTTTCCAGACCTTCACTTACATACATGTACATATATCCATATTTAATAACATTTCTGTAAATCTATTTTTACATAACTGGTACTACATTTAATATACTGTCTTTCAACTTTTCTTTCATTCAAAAAATGTTTTAGAGATCTTTCTACATCAGTAAACACAAACTGTCGAATTAATTTTGTGCTATAACCATTGCAGGAATTTGCCATGGTTATTTAGCTTGTCCTCTATTGGTGATATTAAGTGGTTTTCTGTTTTTCCCTATTAAAGAGGGCAGCCACAAACATATTCATGCCAGCTTCCTTGTGCACCTACCTGTACATGGGCTGCTTCTGGGTAGGTATCAAAAGGGAGCACAAAGAACATGAACTTTTTTTATTTTAAGACATAACCCAAATTCTCCCAAGGAATTTCTAAAGTATAATTATGGTGCCTTAAAGGCCAATACATAATGAAAAAAGAAGACACTTAGTTACAGTTAAGTGTTCTGTTTTCAACCAAAACTTTTCTAATCCTAGAGGAGTTTAGCAATCTGGCATCCTGAACAGAAATTACCATTAATTTCTGCACCAGTTATTAGCAATGCAATATCTTAACAGTCTTGAAAGATCATTTATTCAACAATAATTACCAAAATTAAAAACACACAACCCTGGCCCCAGGAATAAACCGCCAAATTCATCCAATAGCTATACTTGCACATGTGTGAGATAACATATATTCAAAGTTATTCATCACAGATGCAAGTCAGTAGGTCTGGCCAAAAGTCCAGCTAAATTCAAAGTGATATAATAAATTATCATCCTGGAAGGGAATTCAATGTATGACTTCTTCAAATAGTAAATTAACTCAAAGTTTGGGAACTATAAAAGAAAATATTGATAAATTTAACCATTAAAAAATTGCTCAGTGGCAAAAAAAATACACAAAGCAAATAAATCAAAATATAAATGACAAACTCTACAAAAAGTTATTTATAATTCACATCACTAAAGAGCTTGTCTCTCATATATAAAGAACGTCTAAAATCAGTAATTTTTTTTAAAGACCAACCATTCAGGCCAGGCAAAGTGGCTCACTCCTGTAGTCCCAACACTCGGAGGCCAAGGCAGGTGATGTGCTTGAGCCCAGGAGTTCGAGACCAGCCTAGGCAACATAGTGAGGCCTTATCTCTATAAAAAAATTTAAAAATTAGCCAGCATGGCAGCATGTGCCTGTAGTCCCAGGTACTCAGGAGGTTGAGGTGGGAGGATCACTTGAGCCTGGGAGGTTCAAGGCTGCAGTAAGCCGTTATTGCACCACTGCACTCCAGCCTGGGGAATAAGAAGGAGATTCTGCCTCAAAAAAAAAAAAAAAGCCAACCATTCAACAGAAAAATGGGCATATGACATAAAAGGATATTTCATACAAAAAGAATTACAATGGACTCTTAACACTTGAAAAGATGCTCATACTCATTCATAAATTTGATGTAAAACCTACTAAATAAAAACAATTCAAAACACCATTTTTCACACGCACCCATAGTTTCAACTACTTGGGAGGCTGAGGCAGAAGAACTGCTTGAACCTGGGAGATAGACGTTGCAGTGTGCCTCTATCATGCCACTGCATTTCCTCCAGCCTGGACGATACAGTGAGACTCTTATCTCTAAAAAGAAAACCCACACTGTTTTTCACTATCAGATTGGCAAAAATTCAGAAATTCAGAAGTCTAGTAATGTACAGGGCAGGTAAGGTATGGGAAAATGTTAGCCCTCATATTGCTGCTGAAAACGTAAATCTGTATAACCTGAACGGGAAACGATTATAGAAATAAAAAATGCAGGCCGGGCAGATCACTTGAGGTCAGGAGTTCAAGACCAACTTGGCCAACAAAAAGAGAGTTTCCAAACAGGTGACACCTGTCTCCACTAAAAATACAAAAATTAGCGGGGCATGGTGGTGCGTGCCTGTAATCCCAGCTACTCCAGAGGCTGAGGCAGGAGAACTGCTTGAACCAGGGAGGCAGAGGTTGCAGTGAGCCAAGATGACGCCAACCTGGGCGACAGAATGAGAGTCCATCACCAAAAAAAAAAAAAAAAGCACATGTGCTTTAATCAGTAACCCTACTCTTGGGAATTAATCCTACAGATACTCTTACAGATGTATGAAATAATATATGTACAAAGTTACCTCATCTCAGACCTGCTCGTAAAAGCAAAAGGTCAAAAACAACCTAAATGTCCAAAAATAGGGGTGTGGCTAAATAAATTACGTTACATCGTAAATCTTATACATCTGTCCTATACAGAACTGCAAAAACAACTGAGGAAACTGGTTGTTTGCAGCTGGAGACGGGCATGAAAGACCAGAGACAGGGAGAAAACTTTTTAAGGATTATAGAAATATTCTTAAACTGGACTGTGGTGATGGGTGAACAACCCTAGACATTTACAAAAATTCCATAACAGCCAGGTGTGGGGGCTTACGCCTGTAATCCCAGAGCTTCAGGAGGCCAAGTGGCAGTATCTCTTGAGAGGAGGTGTTCAAGAACAGCCTAGGCAACATAGTGATACTGTGTCTGTACAAACAACAAATTTTTTTTAATTAGCTGGGCATGGTAGCACACACCTGCAGTCCCACCTGCTCAGGAGGCTGAGGTTGGAGGATTGCTTGAGCCCAGGAGTTTGAGGTTAACACAGAGCTATGATAGTGCTACTGCACTCCTGCCTGTGCGACAGAGTAACAATTTGTTTCTAAAAAAAGAAAATAGGCCAGGCCTGGTGGCTCACGCCCATAATCCCAGCACTTTGGGATGCCGAGGCGGGCGGATCACCAGGTCAGGAGATCAAGACCATCCTGGCTAACACGTTGAAACCCCATCTCTACTAAAAATAAAAAAAATAAAAAATAAATTAGCTGGGCATGGTGGCGGGTGCCTGTAGTCCCAGCTACCTCGGAAGGATGAGGCAGGAGAATGCTGTGAACTTGGGAGGCAGAGGTTGCAGTGAGCCGAGATCGCGCCACTGCACTCCAGCCTGGGCGACAGAGCAAGACTCTGTCTCAAAAAAAATAAATAAATAAATAAATAAATAAATTTTTAATTAAAAATGAATTTAAAATTCCTTGATTTTTACACTTACAATGGTTTAATTTTTTTGGTGTGCAAGTTATACCTCAATAAAAGTTGCTAATAAGAACACACAAGGCTAGGCATGGTGGCTCACGTGAACCTGTTAATTCCAGCACTTTGGGAGGCCGAGGTGGGCAGATCACTTGAGGCCAGGAGTTTGAGACTAGCCTGGCCAATGTGGCCAAACCCCGTCTCTACTAAAAAATACAAAAAATACTAAAAAATAGCCTGGGTGACATAGTGAGACTGTCTCAAAACAACAAAAACAAAACAAAACAAAAAAACACCCACAAATGAGGGGATCTCTATGTAATAATAACACAAACATCTCCCAGATGTGTTAAGTGACAAAATTAAAAAGTGCAGAACAGTATGTGTAATTTACAAGCTGAAAGTAAAGGGTAGGGGAGATAGGGAAGTAAGACGGCAAACTTGTGTTTGCCTTTCTACGTGTGGAAACAATACACAAAAACAATGACTGACTGTACAGAAAGAAGGGAAATTTAACAATTGGAGGTAAAAGGTAGGATGAAAGGGTTTTTACTATATTCTTTTATAAGTATTTTTTAAAACTTTTCAGCCATATGTTTGAATATTCAAAAAATTAAACTAGAATAGATATTTGGACTTTAATAATACAGATATACCTTATAATGTAAGTTGTTTGCTTATTCATTTCGTTACATATTATATTTCATATAATTTTGCAATCATCCTGATTGTCCCCAAGAGTCTGCCTTTGTGAAGAATTGTGCCTACAGAAACGTTGCATCCTCAATATTCTGGGAACAGTTCCAGTTTCAAATATTCAATTCCAATGTTACTGATTTACAAATTAATAAAGGCTCTTAGAAATTCCAAGTTTTGGCTGGGTGCAGTGGCTCACGCCTGTAATCCCAGCACTTTGGGAGGCCAAGACAGGTGGATCATTTGAGGTCAGGTGTTCAAGAACAGCCTATCCAACATGGTGAAACCCCATCTCTACTAAAAATACAACAAAAGTAGCCAGTTGTGGTGGCTCATGCCTGTAATCCCAGCTACTTGGGAGGCTGAGGCAGGAGGAACGCTTGAACCCAGGAGGCAGAGGTTGCAGTGAGTTGAGATCACGCCACTGCACTCCAGCCTGGGGGACAGGGTGAGACTGTGTCTCAGGAAAGGAAAAAAAAAAAAAATTCCAAATTTTCCATCTACAGTGATAGGAAAAGGTACCCCCAAAAAATCTTTTTTTCAATCACATGACCGAATTAAAAGTTGGGTAAGGTAAAACTCATCCAGAATATGCATAAAACTTGAACTTTAACTTTTTTGATTACTAACAAGATAAAGTTATAGATCTACTTTTATGTAACAGTAACAGAATAGGTACAACATGGACCCCAAAGTCTCTGCTGAGCAGAAAACTGGTAATGACTAGAAATATACTGACAGAAGAGAAAAGCTAAAGTAGAACTACATAGTCAAGAAGAAAGCTCTTGAGGGAAGGTTGTGGATTCAAATAATACATAGATAGCTCTTCTAAGACTCCACAATACATTCCTCATTCCTGTAGAGCTATACTACTCCTTCCCAAAACCTACAGGGCAGCAAATCTAAGATCCACAAAAACCAGAGCTCCTATTTTATTAACTAGCTCCCCTTGTGCCAAGCATTATGCTTTAGTAATCTCATTTAATCTCAGCAACACTATGACATAGGTGCTGCTATCCTCAGTACCGAAGTGCAGTAACTAAAGATCAACATCACACAAACGTCAAAGGCCAAAAAAAAAATGCTACTAGAGGATTTCCACTTTTCCTCTCTTATTTTTTACTATATTTTAAATACTGATCATTAACACAAACTTGTACAAGTAAAAAAATTTTATATAATGAAGTAGTACACGCTCATTTTAAAAACCAAACATTGTAACTTCACAAAGTAGACATTAAACATTTTCTATACTGTCACCGGCTAGAGACCATCACTATTAACTTGTTACAGGTCTTTCCAGACCTTTTCTTAAAAGCATTAACAACTGATGTGCCAAGTCAGTACAATTATCTACTTATACTATATATATGTAAATATGAGGTAAAATGTCTACCTATAGATAGTATAAATTGTAAGCAAAAGCAAACTGTTACCCAAACCTAGGTTAAGTCAAGTTTGGATTTAACTATATAGAATATTCTAAAAAGCACATAAACCAAAAGAAAATGATGAAAGAGAAGGTGGAAAGATGAAAGCAGGAAAGGGCCAAATACAGTCTAGCAACCCAATTCAGCAATACAGCCAGTTTGTCACTACCTACCTACTTAAGAGCTGATTCTAACATCTATTTCCATGGTAACTAGGCATTAAGCAAAAAAAATATATATACCAGACTTTTAGGAACAGATTCCTTTCTCCTCCACCAGAAAAATGCCTAGTTTGGCAAATTTGAGCAATGTAATCTGGAAGTCTGACTTTATGTCAGAAATTTCAGTATATTAGCTCGTAAAACATCTTAAAATAATTATTAATTGGAGGGGGTGGACTACAAGGAGTAAAACTGATCATCTGCAAACATCATAATCTTAGTTTCTAAAATTAGAGTTCCAGTTGCCTTCTAATGACATACAATATGTCCAAAACCCAGTAAAATATTTAAAATTCTAAAATGCAATATATAAACAAAAACTATTTACTGACATCTAGTACCATCTGGCCACCTGGAAAATTTACACTGGACTTTCAAATCTGAACCTTTAAAAATTAATGTAAGCATAAATTAAATTTTAAGTAAAAACATACAGTAAAATAATACCTCTTTAGTTACTGATAGGATATGGGCAGAATAATGATACGCAAACCAGCAGCATTTTTTTTTTTTTTTTTTTGAGACAGAGTCTTACCTTGTCACCCAGGCTGGAGTGCAGAGGTGTGATCTCGGCTCACTGCAACCTCTGCCTCCCACGTTCAAGCAATTCTCCTGCTTGAACCCAGGGGTTCAAGCCTCCTGAGCAGCTGGGATTACAGGCGCTTGCTACCACACCCGGCTGATTTTTTGTATTTTTAGTAGAGATGGGGTTTCACCATGTTGGCCAGGCTGGTCTTGAACTCCTGACCTCAAGTTATCCGCCCGCCTCAGCCTCCCAAATTGCTGGGGATACAGGAGCAAGCCACCATGCCCAGCTGTATCTTTTTAAAAACATGCTCAACATTTTGAAACCATGTAAATATTTTACATCAAAAAAATTGAAAAGGAAAAAACAGCACTCCTTAGAAACCAAAACCAAACTGAAGTAAATGTTCTATTTTCAACTGCTGACATAAATACACAGAGAGAATTATTATTTCAAGTATCTTAAATATTATTTATTTGAAATATTTTTTATTAAAATTTATAAAATTTTATTTTCATTTAAAAAGTATTCTGAGCTTACATCCCTACTGGAATACAGCCTAAGGACATAAGTAGACAGACAAATGAATCTCAAACTACATTATGATATTGTTATCTCAAAGCTAATATGTGTTATATGTACAACATATTGTTAATGTTGTTAGGAACCAACATTTTTAGCATAAGATAAAAAATGATATAGGCCGGGCACAGTGGCTCACGCCTGTAATCCCACCACTTTGGGAGGCTGAGGCAGGTAGATCACTTGAGGTCCAGAGTTCAAGACCAGCCTGGCCAACATGGCAAAACCTGGTCTCTAATAATAATACAAAACTTAGCCAGGCATGGTGGCACGTGCCTGTAATCCCAGCTACTTGGGATGCTAAGGCAGGAGAATTGCTTGAACCTGGGAGGCAGAGGTTGTAGTGAGCCGAGATCATGCCACTGCACTCTAGCCTGCGGGGGACAAAGCAAGACTCCATCTCAATTTAAAAAAAAAAAAAAAAAAAGGCCAGGCACAGTGGCTCACGCCTGTAATCCCAGCACTTTGGGAGGCCAAGGCAGGCGGATCAGGAGGTCAGGAGTTCGAGATCAGCCTAGCCAACACAGTGAAACCCTGACTCTACTAAAAATACGAAAATTAGCCAGGCATGGTGAAGGGTGCCTATAATCCCAGCTACTTGGGAGACTGAGGCAGGGGAATCGCTCGAACCTGGGAGGCGGAGGTTGCGGTGAGCCAAGATAGCGCCACTGCACTCCAGCTCTGGGCAACAGAGCGAGACTCCATCCCAAAAAAAAAAAGAAAGACACAACTATAAAAGAAATTACATGGCTGTACTCATCAAGAAGGCATCACAGGCAAAGAGGGAAGCCCCGGCTCTCCCAACGTCGAAGCCAAACCAAAGGCTCTAAAGGCCAAAACAGTAGTGCTGAAAGGTATCCGTATCCACAGCCACACAAAAAAGAGAAGATCTTCACGTCACCCACCTAAGGACAGCCCAAGACACTGCTGCTGTTCTGGAGGCAGCCCAAATATCCTTGGAAGAGTGGCCCACTCCAGGAGAAACAAGCTTGACCACTATGCTATCAAGTTTCCCCTGACCACTGAGTCAGCCATGAAAAGAACAGAAAGTCAACAACATTATTGTGTTCACTGTGGATGTCAAGGCCAACAAACACCAGATCGAACAGGCTAAGGAAAAGCTCTCTGGCACCGACATGGCCAATATCAACACCCTGATCAGGCCTGATAGAAAGAAGGCCCATGTTCTACTGGTTCCTGACTATGATGACATTGCCAACAAAATTGGGATCATCTAAAGTGAGCCCAGCTGGCTAACACTAAATAAACATATTTTTCACCATAAAATAAATAAATAAATCATAAAATAAGTTAAACAAAACCTCTAATTTTTCATGAAAACTGGAAATATCAGTATGAATTGAAAATTTATTCTTCTCTTTTTTTTGAGACAGGGTCTCACTCTATCACCCAGGCTAGGGTGCAGTGGCACAATCTCGACTCACTGCAGCCTTGACCTCCAGGCTCGGGTGAACTTCCCAAGTAGTTGGGACTATAGGCACACACCACCATGCCTGGCTAATTTTTTTGAGCTTTTTGTAGAGACAGGGTTTTGCCATGTTGCCCAGGCTAGTCTTGAACTCCCAGGCTCAAGTGATCCGCCCACCTCAGCCTCCCAGAGTGCTGAGGTTACAGGAGTGAGCCACCTCACCCAGCCATAATTTACTCTAACAAAAAAAAAAAGGAGGAAGGAAGGAAGAGAGGAAAGGAGGGAGGGAGAGAAAGAGGGAGAGAGGGAGGGAAAGGACGGAGGGAAGGAAGGGAGAGAGTACTTCCTATATCTAAATACTGAAAAACCATAGAAGTCATGACCAACCCAGCAGCAATGAGCACCCTTAACACCCTGATTGTGATCTCTAAAAACCATTTCCCACTTCAGAAAACCAGGGCTCCTTGTTCTTTTCTTTTTATATATATATTTGATGTCATTAATGTCTCAGAAACCAAGGTTCCTTAAAGAAATAGCTGATTCCAGATGCAGAGCAGGAAATGTACAAAGTGAACCTGATATCCCTCGTGCCAGAAAGAGAGTAAGTTATTGAAAACTGATGGGACAATATTCAAAAGAACACAGGAACCCATCTGAAGGGGTTCCAACTGGCCAAAGATGAGACAATTGAAACATGAGAAACAGCAACTACAATGGATTAAAATACATCACATACATAAAAATCCCTAACACTAAAAATAATAAAAGAAAGAAGAAAAATTTACTGGTCATTTTAGCGGGTTCCTTGGACACCAACTCATTATTATAAAAACTGGCAAAACGAGGTGGGAGAGGAATTAAATTTTTATAGCCTGCACTTCTAGATTTTACAGACAGTAAATACATGAAATAAAAGTTTTCTTTACAAAAGAATTTCAACTAATAAATGTAGGAGTGATATAATTCAAAAATCACCGTTTTGCAAACCTTATATAATGGATCTAGTCAACAATCCTCAGATGCTGCTAAAACCTTTGTGTGAAAGTTGATAAGAACTTTATAAAGGATAGATCAAGCCAACATAATCTAAAACCACTGACCAATCCTAGCAATACTGAAAGTGAACCAACCTCACGATGGTAAGTAATAGAAAGAATACAGCACCTTTTATGAAGAATGCTCACCAAAAAAAATACCCTCCAGAACGAATGATCAGTTTACAGGAAATTACAGGGGTTAAACCAAACCACAAAGATGTAATCAGCCAAACAGAATGTGGGAAATTCTACAGGTTAAGTAACAGTTTCTTCATCAAATAAAGGGCATGAAAAGGGTGGAGATTTAAGAGACCATTTAGAACTGTATCTTCCAACTGCAATGTGAAGACTTTATTTGGGTCCTAATGTAAACGAACAAATTGCAAAGACATTTTAGAGACAGTCAGGCTAATCTGAACATGTTCTTGCTACCAGATGCCATTAAGGAATTAATGTTGATATTATTCATTGTGACAATGGTATGATAGTTGTACTGTGAAAGGAAAGTTCAAGTGTGTCAGAGATACATACTGAAATACATATGGGTGAAACGATATTTGGGATTTGCTTTAAAATGCTACATGGTGAGGGAGAAAGGAGAGAAGAGGGGCAGCAGAGTGAAACAGATAATACCAAGATGGCAAAATATTGGCAACTGGTGAGGCTAGGCCATGAATATGTAAAATATCAGCGAACTTTATTTTTGTATGTTGTAAATTTCCATAAAGTTTTAAAGCTGTATCACCAGCATGTTTGTTACCATGAAGTGTATTCGTCTCTAATCATTTATTTTTACTAGTCTCCAGAATTAACACCACTAAATTTCCCAAAAATTAAAAAATGTTATGTTTCAACTTATATATTTAGTCTAAAAATCAATTACTGTATTACATTAGATATATCCATATATATGAATATAATGTATATTTATATATATCCATATATATGAAAATGACTATCTGCATTATAAAGTCACTGTGCCTATCCACAGTTAAATATTTGTTTAGCAGAATTGTATGTACATATAGTGTTTCATTCTACTTCAATTTTATTTGAGATCTTCATTTTACTTAATTAGAGCCCCGTATCTCTTTCATCAACACCTAATCACAGTTAATACTACAATCAGAACAATTTAAGTTATAACTCAAGGGGCACAGAGATGGGGAACCAAACCATACTGTTAATGTTTGCCATAAAAGCTGGCTTCAATCCATGCACAGAGGCATTTCATTCATTAAAAACTGCAGTCTCAGCCCAGCACAGTGGCATAAACCTGTAATCCTCCTGTAAAGCTATTTGGGAGGCAGAGGCAAGAGGATGGCTTGAACCCAGGAGTTCCAAGCCAGCCTAGACAACAAAGTGAGACGCCATGTCAAAAAAAAGGCAGTCTTACTCATTGTACTTTCTAGAGCCACCTTAAAGTGTGACCCTAATACAAGTTCACGTACATAAGAAGCTTTTTGGTGTTTTCCTAAGGGATAAACTGTGGTTTGGTTTGGTTTTTTATTGAGACAGAGTCTTGCCCTGTCACCCAGGCTGGAGTGCAATGGCATGATCTTGGCTCACTGCAACCTCCGCCTCCAGGGTTCAAACGATTCTCCTGCCTCAGCCGCCCGAGTAGCTGGGATTACAGGAGCCCACCACCACGCCCAGCTATTTTTTGTATTTTTAGTAGAGACGGGGTTTCAGCATGTTGGCCAGGCTGGTCTCAAACTCCTGACCTCATGATCCGCCCACCTCAGCCTCCCAAAGTACTCAGATTAAAGGCGTGAGCCACTGTGCCCAGCCTAAACTGTGTTTTTGAAATTATCTGAAGGTTTAATACCTGAAGAAATAACAAACGCTAAGAGTTCAGCCTAGTCAAAAATTAACACCAGCCTGTAATACATCAGAGAGTTATTTACTCATAGAAACAAATGCTTCTTGCCTATCAGTGTTTAATGGTATCATTTGAGATCTGAATCCTGGCACTGGTTTTTAAAAGCGGAGCAGTTCTCTGGAAAAGAACTCTGGATTATGAGTTAGGAGATCCAAGTTAGAGGGTTGGTCTATGCCAGAGTTTGAATCCATAATTCTTGTTCATTGGTGGTTAGCTGCATGAAGCAGTAGTACTATCTTGCAAAGGATTCTAAAGCTTCATTCAGGAGCAACCAGTGTTTAAATGTATGATGCAAAAAATATAGAACTAAAAAAGAGTGTAGCTTCCTGGGTACCTTTTTATTGTCACAGAAGTAATTTAAGTATTTAGTCCTGTTCTTAAATATCCAAATGGGTTCCTGAAACACTGTCCCTCTACCCACATGTTACTCTACCCTAGCTCCCCCATAAAAGAAACCCAGAAAAACTACTGGTGGGGAGAGGTACTTCCATTTGCTTTTTCATTCTATCCAGCAACCAATAAGTGGTGTGACTGTCAGAAAAACAGGCTCTGGGCCAGGCACAGTGGCTCATACCTGTAATCCCAGCACTTTGGGAGGCTGAGGCGGGCAAACCACTTGAGGTCAGGAGTTTAAGATCACCCTGGCCAACATGGCAAAACCCCATCTCTACCAAAAAATACAAAATTTAGCCAGGTGGGGTGGCAGGTGCCTGTAATCCCAGCTACTCGGGAGGCTGAGGCACAAGAATCGCTTGAACCCAGGAGGTGGAGGTTGCAGGGAGCCGAGATCATGCCACTGCACTCCAGCCTGGGTGACAGAATGAGACTCCGTCTCATAAAAAAAAAAAAAAAGAAAAACAGACTCTTGAGGTCAGAATTGAGTTCAACTCTATGCTCTATAAGTTTCTCTGGTCCTCATTTTCCCTATCTGTAAACAGGGAAAATAAAAGTATTCTCATAGTGCTATCATGAAGATTAAATGATTATCTGTGCTTAGAAGACAACATAACACATACAAAGCAGTACTCAATAAACTTTATATTTTTAATTATTATTATTATTACTATATTTAGCTTATTCTACATTAAAGATGCCTTGCAAGGAGAAAAAAGGAACTACAAGAATAGTTTTTTTTTTTTATTTTTTGTGAGACGGAGTCTCGCTCTGTAGCCAGGCTGAAGTGCAGTGGCACGATCTCAGCTCACTGCAACCTCCGCCTCCCAGGTTCAAGCGATTCTCCTGCCTCAGCCTCCCCAGTAGCTGGGACTACAGGTACATGCCACCACGTCCAGCTAATTTTGTGTGTGTATATTTTTAGTAGAGGCGTGGTTTCACTATATTGGCCAGGATGGTCTCAATCTCTTGACCTCATGATCCGCCTGCCTCGGCCTCCCAGAGTGCTGGGATTATAGGCGTGAGCCACCACGCCCAGCCAACAATACATTTTTTTAAGTATTTTTTTTTTTTTTTTTTTTTTTTAAATATACAGACAGGGTCTCACTATGTTTCCCAGGCTGGTTTTGAATTCCTGGGCTCAAACAATTTTCCTGCCTCAGCCTCCCAAAGTGCTGGGATTATAGGTGTGAGCCATCACACCCAGCCGAATCTACTTTTTCTACTGTAAATTTTATGAAATCTAAATACAGAACAAGCATCTCTGCTGAAAATTTAGTGCCCAGTGTGGTGGCTCACGCCTGTTATCTGAGCACTTTGGGAGGCCAAGGCGGGAGAATCACTTGAGCCCAGGAGTTTGAGACCAGCCTGGGCAACATGGTGAAACCGTCTTTACAAAAAATACAAAAAATTAGCCAAGCGTGCTGGCACACACTTGTAGTCCTAATTACTTCAGAGACTGAGGAGGGAGGATCGCTAGAGCCTAGAAAGTCAAGGTTGCAGTGAGCTGTGATCACACCACTGTACTCCAGCCGGCGAGAGTGAGACCCTGTTTCTTTTTTTTTTCTTCTTCTTTTGAGACAGGGTGGCCTTCCCCTGGTCCAGGCTAGGGTGCAGTGGTGCAATCTCAGCTCACTGCAACCTCCCTCCACCTCCCAGGCTCAAGCAATTCTCCCACCTCAGCTCCCGGAGTAGCTGGGACCACAGGTGCCCACCGCCATGCCTAACTAATTCTTTTTTTTTGAGATGCAGTCTTGCTCTTATCACCCAGGCTGGAGTGCAGTGGCCTGATCTCAGCTCACTGCAACCTCTGCCTCCCAAGTTCAAGTGATTCTCCTGCCTCAGCCTCCCAAGTAACTGGGATTACAGGTGCCTGCTACCACACCCAGCTAATTTTTGTATTTTTAGTAGAGAGGGGGTTTCAAAACTCCTGACCTCAGGTGATCCGCCCATCTCGGCCTCCCAAAGTGCTAGGATTGCAGGCGTGGGCCACCACGCCCAGCCAACTAACTCTTTTATATTTTTAGTGGAAACGGGGTTTCGCCATGTTGCCCAACCTGGTCTCAAACTCCTAGGCTCAAGTGATCTACCCAACTCGGCTTCCCAAAGTGCTGGTATTACAAGCATAAGCCACCATGCCTGGCTGACTCTGTCTCAAAAAACGGAAAAACAAACAAACAAACAAAAAAAAAAAAAAAGAAACAAGGAAAAGGAAGGGAAGGGGAAGGGAAAGGGGAAGGGGAAAGAGATGGAGAGGGGGAATTGTAAAGGGAGGGAAGGAAGGAAGGAAGGAAAGAAGGAAGGAAAAAGGGAAAGGGAAAGGGAAAGGGAAGTGGAAGAGAAGGAGGGGAAGGGAGGGGAGGGGAGGGGAGGGAAAGGAGTGGGGACAGAAAGACAGAAAGAAAGAATTTAGTATCCAAATTGAGACATGCCATAGGTATAAATATACACCAGATTTCAAAGATATAGTATAAAAAAATGTAAAATATCTCAATAATTTTGATATCATTACATGTTGAAATAACAATGTTTTGGATATGCTGGGTTAAATTAAACATTATCATAATGAATTTCAACACCTGTTTCTTTTTATTTACTTAATACAGCTATTATAAAACTTAAAATTACACATGGCTTGCATTATACTCCTATTGATAACACTGCTCTAAACAATACACGTTAGCACTTGAATACCTGCCCACTGCTTCTCCTTTCTCTTATTTGTCATTACTAATAACTGCTGTGGGTCACTTAGTGGAGGCCATGCTAAATGCTTTACACGGATTACCTCACTCAATCCTTCCAAAGTAGGAGGTACATTTTATCATTATCCTCATTTCAGACAAGATTAAAATTTAAGCATCACAGAAGGTTACACTATTTGCTTAACATCACAAGGCAGTAAATAATAGTGCCAGGATTAGAATTCAGTTTGAGAGTTTATATTCTTCTTTTTTTCTTTTTTTTTGAGACGGAGTCTCACTCTGTCGCCCAGGCTGGAGTGTAGTGGCGTGATCGGCTCAATGCAGGCTCCGCCTCCCGGGTTCACGCCATTCTCCTGCCTCAGCCTCCCGAGTAGCTGGGACTACAGGTGCCCGCCACCATGCCCGGCTAATTTTTTGTATTTTTAGTAGAGATGGGCTTTCACCATGTTAGCCACGATGGTCTCAATCTCCTGACCTCGTGATCCACCTGCCTCGGCCTCCCAGAGTGCTGGGATTACAGGCGTGAGCCACCACGCCTGGCCAGAGAGTTTATATTCCTAACCAATGAGGCTGTACTATCTTCCACCCAAAATTTGTATTCCTGAATTTTATGTTATCTAAAGACACTGCCCCCAAAACAAATATTTTCCAGTGGTTCTAAAAGCCAGTCCTTTTTTAAATTAAAAAATAGGGGTGGGGAAAAAAAAAAAAGCAAAGCAAAAAACAAAGCCTACACAACTTGACTCCAAGAACGAAGATCAGGCTGGACACAGTAGCTCACTCCTGTAATCCAGCACTTTGGGAGGCCAAGGCAAGAGGATCATTTGAGGCCAGAAGTTCGAGACCAGCCTTAGCAACATAGTGAGATCCCATCTCTACAAAAAACGAGAAACAGCCAGGCATGGTGGCACATGTCTGTAATGTCAGCTGTTTAATACTTGGGACACTAAAGTGGGAGGATCACTTGAGCCCAGGGGTTCAAGGCTGCAGTGAGCTATGATCATGCCATTGCACTGCAGCCTGCAGAACACAGCGAGACCCTGTCTAAAATATAATAAAATGTAAAAAGAACAAAGATTAACCAAAGCTATATGAATCTGACTTCCAAAAATTAGGTGCACAGGTAATAAGCACTCTTTTATCATAATGCAATGCACACTAGCTATACTAAATACATATTCTAAATTATTAGAAATTGGTTATTTGGAGACATTTAGTAAAGTGGTTCATCCCTGACTTTACAATATATTACAGGTTTTTTTTTTTGGCACATATAAACCAAACATAAGTATTTTACATGCATCATCATATTTAATAACAAAGCAAGCAATGAAGTAAATGTTATTAGCCACATTTCTCATATACTGAAAATAAAACTCAAAGAAGTAAATTGCCTAGGCCAGGCACGGTGGCTCATGCCTATTATCACAGCACTTTGGAAGGCTGCGGTGGACAGATATCTTGAGTCCAGGAGTTTGAGGACCAGCGTGACAACATGGTGAAACCCTGCCTCTACAAAAAACTCGCCAGGCGTGGTGACATACACCTGTAGTCTCAGCTACTTGGGAGGCTGAGGTGGGAGGATCACTTGAGCCCGGGAGGTGGAGGTTGCAGTGAGCCAAGATCACACCACAGCACTCCAGCCTGGGCAACAGAGGAAGACCCTGTCCCGAAAAAAAAAAAAAAGAAAAGAAATGACAACATTAACTTCAAAAAATACCACCTGAGCACATACAAAACAATCTTGTGTGATTTAAAAGTGCAATTACTCAAGGTCCCTTTTCATTATCTTCTATAGCAATCCTTTGGAAAATCATGTTAAACAGAAAAGCTGCCTACTTAAAAAGTGAACTGTATCTTAGAGATTAAGACATTCAAATCATAAAACAAATTAAGAGTTAAGGGGCACTCATCTGTTTTACCACCATTGTGCTATAAATCATCACTATCCTCATCATGCAAAGGTCTGGAAAGGCTGAATTCTAAAACAAACATCTGCCTTTAGAAGAGTCAGGCACTCAAACTGGAGTTTATCAAACCCAGTGGTTACCTTGGAGACTACCCATCACCACAAGCATATACCTAGCAGATAAGATCAAGCAGAAAGCATCTGCTAATTAAGTGTATTCTATGCATGGCTTGTCTGTATTAGCACATAACTTCCATCTTCATAAAATTCCTTTGTGGTAAATAGTAAATACTAATCTCATTTTACAGCGAGGCCTAAGAGGCTAAATCATTTTGCCACACTAAGGAAACTCTGGTAGGCAGAATGCACTCCCCCTCCCCCCAAAATGACATCTGAATCTCCAAAACATGTGAAAATGTTATCTATCAAGGGGAAATTTAAAGCTGCAGATAGAATCAGAGTTGCTAATTAGTTGACCTTGAAAGGGGGAGATTAGCTTGTAGTATCTGGGTGAGCCCTATTTAATATAAACACAAGGATACTTATAAGTGAAAGAGGGAGGCAGGAGAGATAGTGTCAGAGACAGATTTGAAGACACTAGGCTGCTGGCTTTGAAAATAGGAGAGACCAGAGGCAAAGGAGGAAATACAGCCTCTAGAAGCTGGAAAAGAGGCAAGGAAACCAATTCTCCCCTAGAGCCTGCAGAAGAAATGCCCAGTGAGACCCACGTCAGACCTCTGACTTCCGGATTTGTTCAAAACTCCTCCCTCTCGATACACACATAAACACACACATACACTTACAACTAACAACTCACACAGTATTTGGCACTTCTAAATGTTCTGTGTACTAAGAAAACTAGATATCCAAGTAAAGATATATATTAAATAAGAGGCAGAAACAGCATTAATATTAGTAGGAGCTCTGGTTTGGAGTAGTTTAGGTTTAAATCCTCACTATGCCACTTACTAGTGGCATGACCTTAGTTAGGTAAATTACATAATCTCTCTCGGCCTTGAGTTTTTCATCTGTAAAATAAGAATATATATGTACCTCTCAGGGTATTTTGAGAATTAAAATTTTAAATGGGCCAGGCACAGGGACACACGCCTATAATCCCAGCACTTTGGGAGGCGGAGGCAAGGGGATCACTTGAACCGGGGAGTTCAAGATCAGCCTAGGCAACATAGTGAGACCCTGTCTCTATGAAAAAAGTTAAAAATTAGCCAGGCATGGTGGTGGACACCTGTACTCACAGCTACTCAGGAGGCTAAGGTGGGAGGATCACCTGGGCCCAAGAGGTCAAGGTTACAGTCAGCCATGATCACGCTACTATATTCCTGCCCAGGCAACAGAGCAAGAAACTCTGTCTTCAAATAAGAAAAAACTATATATAATGTAAGAAAAGACTGACACATATTAAGCATTGAATAAGTAGTGGCAAAATTATCATATGATAATAACAAAAACGATAATAATAATTACAGCATAAAGAACATGATGACCAGCAAAGAGGCTGGTGTGATAAATATTTTAATGCTATTTCAGAACAAGACAAGACTGATGACAGTTAGTTTGAGATAAATGGGATGTTACTTTAGCAATAAAGACAAATTTAGAAATTACATGCCTACTAAAAATTAGGATTGTGCTGGCTGGGCACAGTGGCTCACTTTGGGAGGCTAAGACAGGCAGATCACGAGGTCAGAAGATCGAGACCATCCTGGCTAAGACAGCGAAACCCCGTCTCTACTAAAAATACAAAAAATTAGCCAGGCGTGGTGGCACACACCTGTAGTCCCAGTTACTCGGGAGGCTGAGGCAGGAGAATCACTTGAACATGGAAGGCGGAGGCTGCAGTGAGCTGAGATCATACCACTGCACTCCAGCCTGGGCAACAGAGTGAGACTCCATCTCAAAAAAAAAAAAATTGGATTGTGCTAATTACTAAAGTATATGAAGGTTAACTATTATTTATTATTACAGATTTACAATATATCATGTCAAAGCATCTGCTTAACATTCCAAATGTAAATATATAATTTTAGGGCTCTGTATGATCCCTTAAATAAAATCTCTTTTTTTAAGACAGAGTCTCCCCCTCTGTTGCCCAGGCTGGAGTGCAGTGGCGTGACCTCAGCCCACTACAACTTTCACCTCCTGGATTCAAGCGATTCTCACGCCTCAGCTTCCCAAACAGCTGGGATTTCAGGTGTGCACCACCACACCCGGCTAATTTTTTTGTATTTTCGGTAGAGACAGAGTTTCGCGATGTTGGCCAGGCTAGTCTCAAACTCAAAGTAAACTTGCAATCTTCCCTGCCTCAGCCTCCCAAAGTGCTGGGATTACAGGCATTAGACACTGTACCATGCCAAATAAAAACTGTTTACAATAGTTGTAAATTACCTGAACCTCCCCTTCACTACCTCCATCAATGCAGAAAGACTACAACTGGAAAGCTTTTCAACTGTGAGAGAAAAAACTTGTACATACAAATTACAGAGAAAAAAAATTATAATGGGGGAAGGGGGAACGGGATAGACAGAATTAAGTCCATACAAGTAAACAGAAAATGTCTGGCTGGGTGCAGTGGCTGATGTCTGTAATCCCAATGCCTTGGGAGGCCAACAAGGGAAGGTCACTTGAGGCTGGGAGTTCAAGACCAACCTGGGAAACACAGTGAGGCCACAGCACTACAAAAAAATAAAAAACTTAACTGAATGTGGTGGTGCATGCCTGTATTCCCAGCTACTCAAGAGGCTGAGATGGGAAGATCCCTTGAGTCCAGGAGTTCACGGCTACAGTGAATTATGATCACACCGCTAAATTCCAGTCTAAGTGACAGAGCTAGGCCCTGTCTCTTTAAAAAAAAAGAAAAAAGAAAAAAAAGAAAATGTTTCAAATGGCCAAAGGAAACTTGCAATTTAAGAGAAGGTTGACTGTTCTAAAGATTCTTCAGCCAAAAAAAAAAGAGAGAGAAAAAAAGAGAGACAAACCACCCAGATTGTAAAACTTTTTCTGAGCTAGATCATATTCTGTGTCATCACTTGGCAGAAGAGATAGGTTCTGAACTCAAGGGCTCAAATGACCTTTCAAAGTCTCTTCAGGCTATACGGGCCACAGTGTTTCAATGCAAAATTACTTGTGGCAATATAACCAGAGGATTCATTTTTCTCCTACTTTAAAATATTAACTCTTCAAAGCTTTGTACAAAGCCTCTAATTTATAATACTAATTTTCCTTTAGAGTCTCGCTCTGTCGCCCAGGCTGGAATCTAGTGGTACAATCAAGGCTCACTGCGGCCTTGAGCTCCTGGGCTCAAGCTCCTCCTGTCTCAGCCTCCCAAGTAGCTGGAATTACAGGCACATGCCACCTGTCCAGCTTGACACTAATTTTCAAGCTAGCAAAGGTTCTCCCAGAAGAACTAAGTCCACTGTTGTTCATTTTTGTTTTTTCATATGGTTTCTTCTAATTTTTTTTTTTTTTTTTTTTTTGGAGGGGTACAGAGTCTTGCATCTTGCTCTGTCGCCCAGGCTAGAGTGCAGTGACCTGATCTCGGCTCAGTGCAACCTCCGCCTCCCAGGTTCAGGCACTTCTCAGCTCCTGAGTAGCTGGGACCAGAAGCACGTGCCACCATGCACAGCTAACTTTTGTATTTTTAGTAGAGACAGGGTTTCGCTATGCTGGCCAGGCTGGTCATGAACTCCTGACTTCAAGTGATTTGTCCGCCTTGGCCTCCCAAAGTGCTGGGATTACAGACGTGAGCCACCGCTCCTGGCCTGATTTTTTCTAATTTTTAAGAGAACGGGGAAATTTACATAAAAATGTTTCATACCATGATACAAGTAAATTCTAAATGTAAAACTTTTTTCAACAAAGTAAGTAGGCAAAAGGTTTGTAAACTACACTTACTATTCGATAAAGCCATCAAAAAGTCACTAAATGGCAACAACTTTATTATTTGTTTATAATAACTAGTAGAGAGGCAGCATGGTTCAGTTTACTAACAAAAGAACAGGCTCTGTGATCAGTTTAATGTGTGCCTGTGAGCAAATCACTCAACATCTTTACACCTGCTTCTTCGATCATAAAAAAGGAAAAATGTTGCTGACCTGCCTCAAAGGGATGTTATTAGATATAACTAATGATTATGGGACTTTAAAAACGTAATGTGCCATATAACTGTATGGTTAAAGAATTCCTTATAAACTATATATTCTGACTTTGAGCATCTGCTGGGGACACTTCCTATAGAGATCCATTCCAAAATTAACGTGTTTTTGATTTTGTTTTTAAAACAGGGTCTTGCTCTGTCACCTAGGCTGGAGTACAGTGGCTGCAATCACAGCTCCACTGCAGACTTGACATCCTGGGTTCAAGCAATCCTCCCAGCCTCAACTTCCTGAGTAGCTGGAAATACAGTCACAGGCCACCACTCCTGGCTATTTTAAAACTTTTTTGTAGAAGCAGGGTTTTGCCACATTGTCCATGCTGGTCTCAAACTCCTGGGTTCAAGTAATCCACCCATATCAGCCTACCAAACTGCTGGGATTACAGGTGTAAGCCACTGCACCCGGCCCCCAAAATTAACCTGTCTAATCAATGCTAATAGGGATCCCAAAGAACAGCATAAGCCTTTTTAGAACCAGCCATATAGCACAGGGATACTCCCTCACTAATCCTCACAGATTACCTTTTAGTAACAATGTCATGCAATGATATTTAACAGTTGGTGGCTGCAGTAATTCACAGGGCAAGAGTTCAAGACCAGCCTGGGCAACATAGCGAGACCCCATCTCTACAAAATATAAAAAATCAACCTATGGTGACCCACACCTGTAGTCCCAGCTACTCGAGAGGCTGAGGTGGGAGGATCACTTGAGCCCAGAAGGTCAAGGCTACAGTGAGCCGTGATTGTACTACACACTCCAGCCTGGGTGACAGAGCAAGACCCTATCTCAAAACAATAATAATAATAATAATTCATATGACTATAAGAAGCTTTGTATATGTAATAGGTACTGGGACTATTTGCCACCTACTAGTACTAGGCATCCAAATAAGTTAACAATACCTACTGAAGGCCAGGCACAGTGGCTCACACCTGTAATCCCAATACTTTGGGAGGTCGAGGCAGGCAGATCACTTGAGGTCAGGAGTTTGAGGCCAGCCTAGCCAACGTGGCAAAACCCTGTCTCTACTAAAAACACAAAAATTAGCTGGGTGTGATGGCACGGGACTGTAGTCCCAGCTACTTGGGAGGCAGAAGCCTGAGAATCTCTTGAACCCGGGAGGCAGAGGTTGCAGTGAGCCAAGACTGTGCCACTGCACTCCAGCCTAGGCAACAGAGCAAGACCCTGTCTCAAAAACAAAAAACAAAACAAACAAACAAACAAAAACAGTACCTACTGAATACTAAACACTGCTACATACCTGCAAAACTTAAAGAAACATACCGGTGCCCTATATAAATCATTTGGTTGTAGAAAAAATAACATGTTGAATGCAAATAAAATCTTACTAAAGCCATCAAGAAGAATGACATAGACTTGTGTAATATGTACTGATATAGAAGAATGTAAAAGAAAATTATGGGCCAGGCGTGGTGGCTCACGCCTGTAATCCCAGCACTTTGGGAGGCCGAGGCAGGCAAATCACAAGCTCAAGAGATCGAGACCAGCCTGGCCAACACAGTGAAACCCTGTCTTTACCAAAAATACAAAAATTAGCTGGGCGTGGTGGCGCGCACCTGTAGTTCCAGCTACTCAGGAGGCTGAGGCAGGAGAATTGCTTGAACCCGGGAGGCAGAGGTTGCAGTGAGCCAAGATCGTGCCACCGCACTCTAGTCTGGTGACAGAGCGACAGTCCGTCTCAAAGAAAAGAAAGAAAAGAAAAGAAAAAAGAAAATTACAAACAATATGCATAGTATAAGCCCCTTTCAATACAGTCAAACATAACAAAATAAATACTCATGTTTGATTCATATGTGCAAAGAAAAAAGTGTGGAAGAATACACCCAAAAACTGTTGAATCAAGTTACCAGGAAGTAAGACTTCTACTGTTCACTGAATACTACTATGTAATTTTTAATGTTTACAGAAAATCTTTATTGCTTTCATAATAAAAATTGCTTTAATTTTGCTAGAAAAACTAGTCTAGAAAAATATTTCTCCAAGTTAGAGCAAAGGATGAACAGGTGACTTACTAAATGCCAAACGCTCTCTGGCTTGCCTTTAAAAAAAACAACAACACTTTAGCAAAGAATATTTAGATTAAAAAAACAGAAATGGGGCTGGGCGCGGTGGCTCCCACCTGTAATCCTAGCACTTTGAGAAGCCAAGGCAGGCGATCACCTGAGCTCAGGAGTTTGAGACCACCCTAGGCAACATTACAAAACCCCATCTCTACTAAAATACAAAAAATTAGCCGAGCATGGTGGCGCATGCCTGTAGTCCCAGCTACTCAGGAGGCTGAGGCACAAGAATCGTTTGAACCTAGGAGGCGGAGGTTGCACTGAGCCAAGATTGCACCACTGCACTCCAGCCTGGGAGGCACAGCAAGATTCCGCTTCAAGAAAAAAAAAAAAGAAAAGAAAAGAAATGGGTTCTTTGATGAAGTATCCTTATCAAGATAAAACTGAAAATGTGAAAAGTTGAATTTTTGAGATGCAGTCTCATTCTATCGCCTAGGTTGGAGTGCAGTGGTGCGATCTCAGCTCACTGCAATTTCTACTTCCCGGGTTCAAGAGATTCTCCTGCATCAGCCTCCCAAACAGGCATACTACCATACCTGGCACTTTTTATATTTTCAGTAGAGACAAGGTTTCACCATGTTGGCCAGGCTGGTCTCAAACTCCTGACCTCAAGTGATCTGCCCGCCTGAAATGCTCAAAGTGCTAGGATTACGGGCGTGACCCACCATGCATGCCTAAGTTGAATTTTTTTTTTAATTCTGAAACAGGCATAAGCCAAGCTGCTTCACTTAACTTTGACAGCAATAGTGGCTCCTCTGTGTTCAGGCTTGTTCAGCTTTTTTACTCCTCTCTGGAGTAGAGACTCGGGTTCAGCAGGGCTCCTACAGTCATTCGCCCTACCCACCTAGGCGGCCCATGCTAGATCAGCTTCAGGTGGCTGACTACACCACATCAGAACAGTATTCTGATCAAGAAATGAAAACAATTTTTGCCATACATAAGCAAGGCTATACAGATGGATGCTTATCCAGAAAATAAGTATCTTCAGTAGTTTACCTAATCCATAAATAACCCTCTAGGCTTGGAAGTAAAATTTACTTTTCCCTTAAAAGGAAAGACGGGAGCAAATTAGGAGAGAGGAGACGTATTATATTTACTAAGAGAAGCTTCTGCATCAGTAAGTACCAGGAAAATAAAGGTTAGAAATGAGAGCAAAGAGTTCTTGGAATAAAGAAATCTGATTATCACCTTCTACTAAACATTCTGTTTTTAAGGATTTCAGAAGGAAAGAATAACAGATTTAAGGCTTAATCACAAAACTGCAACTTCAAAATTAACTTTTAAAAGACCAGAGTCAATCTATCTCCCCGAAAGCCTACTTAAACTCACAAGAATCTGCACATTCTTTCTACTGAACTAATAATAATAGCTACAATGTATTGAGAACTTACTATGTAGTAAATCCTATTACATTTAGTCACCCCAAACAACCCCATGAGGCAAGTACTGTAAGCATTCCGTATTTTAGATGAGGACACCAGTCTTCTTGGAAAGTTTAAGAAAAACTGCCTACAATCTGGTAAGCAGGAGTGGCAATTCAATCCCAAACAGTCTTGATTAAAGGAATCCTCACTCTATCAGCTTATTTAAAAAAAAAAAAAAACAAGACAGGCTTCCACTAATAACATAACTGCCACGTACTAACTGCTCAGAACTATGCCAAGCACAGTGCAAAGCATTTTAAATATGGTATTTCATTTCATATTTACACAACTTTACAAGGTAGCTGTTATTATTCTTATTTTACAAAAAATGAAACTGATGTTTACTTTCATTTCAAAAAAAGTAACTTTACCCAAACCTCAGCAGCCAAGTAAAGGACATAAAAAGTACTGGAAATAAGACCGCTGACTTTCCAAGCCATATGCTCTTAATCATGAAGCTACAATGTTTACTGGGCACTTTAAACAAAGACAGTTTTCACAGTCATATTCAAGCAGTAAATTAAGAGAGGGGACAAGTAGATTTACCAAGAAGAGCTTCTGCATCACTAAGTAGCAGGAAAAGAAAGGTTAGAAACAACAGCAAGGTTCCTGGAATAAAGAAATCTGGTTTACATTTAATTTACATATAAATTATCTTAAATGATATATAACTTAATATATATAACATTTTACTATGAGTAAAATATGTTTATAAATACATATTTATATATATTTCAGTATATACATTATTTTGACTATCAATATAAAGTAAATCCTTTCTTTAAATACCACTTGCTCAAAGGTTTTAGTTTATAATCTTCATTTGCTATTGAAGTAAGTGCATTGTTAAAATATGATGTTCAATGAAACTTACTAAAGTTATCAATGACTATGTTCTCATAAGCAATTATGCCCTGAAATCAAAAGGTTATCAATTAGCAGACAGCATTAATAGAACTTTTATATAGGATTTCAGATATTCTAGTTAAGTCACATTGCCAAATTTATCTATAAACTAGAGAAAAATGGCTTAAATGAGAAGTCTACATATAAAGTATCTGTCCCGTTGTTCAGGCCAGGCTTGGTGGCTCACATCTGTAATCCCAACATTTTGGGAGGCCAAGGTGGGAGGATCACCTGAGCTCAAGAGTTCAAGACCAGCCTGGGCAAGATAGGGAGACCCTGTCTCTACCAAAAATACAAAAAAATTTAGCGAGGCATGGTGGTGTGCATTTGTAGTCTCAGCTATTTGGATGGCTGAGGTAGGAAGATCACTTGAGCCCAGGAGTTGGAGGCTGCAGTGAGCTATGATTGCGCCACCGCACTCCAACCTGGGCCACAGAACAAGGCTATGTCTCCAAAAAAATAAATTATCTGTCCCACTGTCCAAGATATAGTGTAAGTAATCTCACACATTTTAATAGTATAAACCTACTGCCGAATTATTATTCTCTTAATTGATGACAGGTAAATTTGTAACTTAAAAGTGATATACCCTATTTTCTTCCTTATAAATGTAAATTTGTAACTTTAAAGTGATATACCCTATTTTCTACCTTATAAATCAGTAATAATGGCCCAGAGAATTAGCCCGTTCTACCACCTTACTATCAACACTAACATTAATCTGGAAAGACATTAGTTACAGGGATGTTGAATTCTACACTTATGTCTAACTGTATCCTAAAGCTAAGTATATCTGGTTATTCATAGTTAGATACTATCCTTGCCTTAGATAACCCGATTAGAGTAAATAATCGAATATGCAAAAGGTAAGAGTAAGCATATATTAACACTTGTAATAAATAGTTTCATAAATAATATCCAATGTGCCATGGTGGCGTGCACTTACAGTTCCAGCCACTGGAGAGGCTGAGGCAGAAGGATCACTCAAGCCTAGGAGTTCAAGACCAGCCAACGCAACATACCAAGACTCTGATCTCATAAATTAAATTAAATTAAATTCATAAATAATCCCAATTTGCTACAGACTACAATTCCAGATTTCCAGAGTAACCTTTGGAAATTATTTTATAAAATGTTTCCATGGACCAAAGGCTAGCTATAAATTTAAAAAATTCAAATTCTTCTTAGGAATTCAACAAGGTAAACATTTCAAGCAATTCATATTGAGTATCACTAACCCAAAAATAAGTGGGGCGCAGTGGCTCACACCTGTAATTCCAGCACTTTGGAAGGCTGAGGCGGGCGGATCACTTGAGGTCAGGAGTTTGAGAACAGCCTGGCCAACATGGTGAAGCCTCATCTCCACTAAAAATACAAAAAATTAGCCAGGTGTTGTGGCACATGCCTGTAATCCCAACTACTCTGGAAGCTGAGGCAGGAGAATCACTTGAACCCAGCAGAGGCTGCAGTAAGCTAAGATCACACCACTGCACTCCAGCCTGGGCGACACAGCAAGACTTCGTCTCAAAAAAATAATAATATATATATATAAAGCTGGGCACGGTGGCTGATGCCTATAATCCCAGCACTTTAGGAGGCTGAGGCAGGAGGATCACCTGAGGTCTGGAGTTCAAGAGACCAGCCTGGCCAACATGGTGAAACCTTGTCTGTACTAAAAATACAAAAATTAGCCAGGTGTGGTGGCAGGCGCCCGTAATCCCAGCTACTTGGGAGGCTGAGGGAGAAGAATCGTTTGAATCCGGGAGCCGGATGTTGCAGTGAGCCAAGATCGCGCCACTGCACTCCAGCCTGGGTGACAGAGCAAGATTCTGTCTCAGACAACCAAACAAAAAAACAAGATATAGATATACATATACATATGTAAAGCACAAAAAATCAGAAATGCTACAAAAACTGAAACTTTTTCAGTGCTCACATGACACCAAAGGGAAATGCTCACTGGAACATTTTGGATTTTCAGATTTGGGATGTCCAAATCCTAAGCATACAAATGCAAATATTCCAAAATCTGAAAAAATCCCAAATATTTCTGGTCCCAAGCATTTCAGATAAGTGATACTCAATCTGATTAAGCATTTCACCTAAATGTTAACATTTCAGAAACAATATAATAAAAATTTTTTTCTGATTCTGCAATGATTTAAGCAAAAATAAATTTGAAAATAAAATGAACAGTGACTAGTTGATTACTTTTTCTTTAATGGTAAAAGTAGAAGGATATAGAAACAACTCTTCCTATTAAATAGATTAGCGGCAGATCAGTCAACAGATGATACCACAGAGCTGTGTTTCTTAACATTTGTACTGTGGGTTCCATCGAGAATCTGATGAAAGCTATCTATGGCTCCTCTCCTCTGAAGCCTACACTTGGACTTTCTGAGTAATATATGAGCAAGCGTTAATTAAGGAAAAGAGGAAATTATGCTCAGAGTAAGGCAAGTGTTGTTTTAAAACTTTTCCCTTTTTGACTCTTTCATTATGTCCCTTGCTTCTATTAACCAGCCTAAAATAACAGCCACTATGGTAAGGTGAACATGAAGATAGTTTGTCTATGCTGACCTTAGTAGATCTGCTTTTTATTTTCTGGTAAACTGTTTATATACTTCCATAAACTCATTTTTTTCTTCCCCAAACCTGAACGCTGTCTCCAATTTTAGAACGAAAATTATGAGATTTCTAAAATCACTTTATTTTCTACGGATACCTTGAATACCAGAGTTTCCTGTACTCCTAAAAGATCCAAAGAGCCAGGAATTTCTACCTATTTTGTTCCCTGACATATTCCAACTGACTAGAACAGAGACCAATACATAATAAGTATTCAATAAATATTGAATTAATTTTTTAAATGTCCAACTCCTTGGTGGCCACTTGCCACAACACAAAATACATGAAGTTAAATACTCAGCACTCCCCAGGTTATCACACAGGTAATATTAGTACCCTAAGAATTGAAAGGTCCACTCCCAGGACCCAAGAGAATTAAAAATACATGTTTGCACAGAAACTTACATACAAATGCTCATAGCAGCATTACTCACAATAAGCAAAAAAACAGAAATAGCCCACATGTCCTCCAAATAAGTAGACTGACAAAATGTCATATCTTCATAAGATGGAGTATTATTCAGCAATAAAAAAGAGCATAGTATTAACACTTGCTACTTCTTTTTTTTTTTTTTTTTTTTTTTTGAGACGGAGTCTTGATCTGACACCTAGGCTGGAGTGCAGTGACGCGATCTCAGCTCACTGCAACCTTTGCCTCCCGGGTTCAAGCGATTCTCTGCCACAGCCTCTTGAGTAGCTGGGATTACAGGCGCCCACCACCACGCCCGGCTAATTTTTTTATTTTTAGTACGGATGGGGTTTCACCATCTTGGCCAGGCTGGTCTTGAACTCCTGACATCGTGATCCACCCACATCGGCTTCCCAAAGTGCTGGGATTACAGGCGTGAGCCACCGTGCCTGGTCAACACTTGCTACTTCTTTCACTTATGGGAAGTAAAAGAAATCAGACTCAAAAAGGCCACATATGTATTACAGGATTCCGTTACCAGAAAATGCCCAGAATACGCAAATCCTTATAGACAGAAAGTAAATGCTAAGCTCAGTGGCTGAAGCCTGTAATCCCAGCACTTTGGGGGCCAATGCAAGAGGATCACTTGAGCTCAGGAGTTCCAGACCAGGCTAGGGAACATAGTGAGACTTCACTACTACAAAAAATTCCAAAATTTGCTGGGCATGGTGGCGCACACCTGTAATCCCATCTACTTGGGAGTTGGAGGCAGGAAGATCGCTTGAACCCAGGAGGTCGATGCTGCAGTAAGCCATGGTCGAGTCACTGCACTCCAGCCTGGGTGACAGAATCAAAACTCTTCTCAAAAAAAAATTTAGATTAGTTATTGGAGGGATAAAAGAAAGGGAGAACAGTGAATGACTGCTAATGGATAAGAAGTTTCTTGTTGGGAATTTGGAAATGTTCTGGAGTTAAATAGCAGTGATGGATAGCTAGGGATAAGTAACATGTGCCTGAAGTCTCAGCTACTTAGGAAGTTGAGGGGGAAAGATCACTTGACCACAAGAGTTCAAGGCCAGCCTAGGTCACACAGCAAGACCTCATCTCTAAAAAACAAACAAAAGAAATTAATAAAAAAGTTTTCAAAAGATAGTAGTGATGGATGCACAAACTTGTGAAAATACTAGAAATTTATGAACACTTTAAAAAGGTGAATTTGGTGAGGCACGGTGGCTCATGCCTGTAATCCCAACACTTTAGTAGGCCAAGATGGGAGGATCACTTGAGCCCAGGAGTTCAAGACCAGCCTGGGCAACACAGTGAGACCTCCACAGAAAATTTAAAAGTTAGCTAGGCATGGTGCTGTGCACCTCTGGTCCCAGCTACTTGGGAGGTTGAAGCAGGATCACATGAGCCCACTGAAGATCAAGGCTGCAGTGAGCTATGATTGCACCACTACACTCCTGCCTGGGCAACAGACTGTGGCCATGTCTCAAAAAAAATAAAACAAAAGGGTGAATTTTATGCTATATGATTTATATCTCATTTTTTATAATTAAAAAAACAAGTGAAAGGATTGCTCAACTCAATGTTCACTGATCACTGAGAAGGCTAAGAGTTGACAAGCCTTCATGGTCATACTCAGTTCCAAGAATCCCATCTACCAACTAATCTCAGCAAAAAGACTTTTTTTAAAAAAGGGAGGGCGGCCAGGTGCAGTGGCTCAGGCCTGTAATCCTAACACTTTGGGAGGCCAAGGCGGGCGGATCACTTAAGGTCAGGAGTTCAAAACCATCCTGGCCAACATGGTGAAACCCCATTGCTACTAAAAATACAAAAAAAAAAGGCCGGGCAAGGTGGCTCACACCTGTAATCCCAGCACTCTGGGAGGCCGAGGCAGGTGGATAACAAGGTCAGGAGTTTGAGACCAGCCTGGCCAAGATGGTGAAACCCCATTTCTCCTAAAAATACAAAAATTAGCCGGGCGTGGTGGCACATGCCTGTAGTCCCAGCTACTTGGGAGGCTGAGGCAGGAGAATCACTTGAACCTGGGAGGCGGAGGTTGCAGTGAGTCCAGATTGTGCCATTGCACTCCAGCCTGGGTGACAAGAGCGAAACTCCGTCTAAAAAAAAAAAACAAAAAATACAAAAAAAAATTAGCCAGGCGTGGTGGCAGGTGCCTGTAATCCCAGCTACACGGGAGGCTGAGGCAAGAGAATTGCTTAAACTCGGGAGACAAAGGCTGCAGTGAGCTGAGATCACATCACTGCACTCCAGCCTAGGCAACAGAGCGAGGCTCCGTCTCAAAAGAAAAGGAGGGAGGGCATTTGTGGGAGGACATACATCTGCAAGTTGCAGTAAGTAGAATTTTCCCTTCACACCCAATCCATTGAAATCCAATCATCCCCATCTTCAAATATATTCCCAATACTACTAATTCTCCTCACCACCATCTCTCCCCAGGACTAGCTTGACAGCCTTCTGACTGATCTCCCTACTTCCACTCTTGTGTTCCCATGGTCTGTTCCCATGATCTGTTCACTACCCAGCAGTCAAACATTTTTGAAAATGTTTATCATATCACTTCACTCAGCACCCTTCAAAGGGTTCCTAACACATTCAGATTTTACTCAAGTCCTTACCATGTCCTATAAGGCCCTACAATTGTACTGGCCCTTTGTGACCCTCTCTGGCCTCCTCTCCTACCACTCCAGCCCTGATAGCCTTAATGTTCCTTAAATATATCACACTCAAACATGCCAAGCACACTCCATCTCAGGGTATTTGCACTTGTTTTCTGCAGGGAGTGCTCCTCCCCTAGAAACCTGAATGGCTCACTCTATCACTTGTTTCACAGCGCACTTAAATGTCATCTCAAAAACGCCCTCCATTATCACCTAATCTAAAGTAACCCACCCTCTGTCACTCTAACCTCTTATTCTGATTCCGTATCATTTCTCTTCAAAGCACTTACCACTATTTTTTTTCTTAATGTGTGTCCACCATAGTAGAAAGTAAACTCCATGAGGGTAAGAACTCTTGTTCTACTCACTGCTGCATCCTCAAAACCCAGAACAATGTCTGGTACAAGGAAGGTACACAATGTGTTCAATGACTGAATTCACTGGCTGACTTGGCAAAAACACATTCTTCAGTGACATAGGTACTCATCTAGTATTTTTTTTATTACAATAAACAAAGATTTAGCAATTTGGACAGAAAACAAGTTAGTATTTTACAAGATTACCTGTTCATCAAAAGGACCACAAATTTATAGCACGAAATTTGCCATGTTATGGATCTTAAATCCCTTCAAATATAGATATGAGGTTAACATTCACACCAGATTAACCAAGCCTCTGACTTCATCCTACCTACTTACTCTTACATCTTAAGCAGCACGTCCAATGACAGCATGCTTCAAATGACAGTAACATCTATCTAATTTCCTAAGACAAAAATCACCATCTTCCTCCTACCCCAGGATGAGTTACTAGGTCCTGAATTCTACTTCTTTCAAGACAGACTCTTGCTCTGTCGCCCAAGCTGGAGTGCAGTGGCGTGATCTCGGCTCACTGCAAGCTCCGCCTCCCAGGTTCTCGCCATTCTCCTGCCTCAGCGTCCTACAGACGCCAGCTACCAAGCCTGGCTAATTTCTGTTTTTTGTATTTTTTTAGTAGAGACGGGGTTTCACCATGTTAGCCAGGATGGTCTCGATCTCCTGACCTCGTGATCCACCCGCCTCGGCCTCCCAAAGTGCTGGGATTACAGGTGTGAGCCACTGCGCCCAGCCCTGAATTCTACTTCAAAAAGGCTCAGATCTATCCTCTCTGCTCCACTTCCACTGCATTAGTTAAGGCCCTTATTCATTTTCCACTTGGACTTCTTACCTGGAATTTCCATCCTTACATTCAGCTCTTCCCTTGTTTTTGCAGTGACCTGATCTCAGCTCACTGCAACCTCCAGCTCCTGGGTTCAAGCAATTCTCAACAACTTTCAATCGTTCCATGTAGTTTTCAAGAAAATTTCTTTTCTTTTTTTTTTTTTGAGACAGAGTATTGCTCTTGTCACCCAGGCTGGAGTGCAATGGCATGATCTCGGCTCACTGTAACCTCCACCTCCCATGTTCAAGCTATTCTTCTGCCTCAGCCTCCCTAATAGCTGGCATTACAGGCGCACGCCACCATGCCCTGCTAATTTTGTATTTTTAGTAGAAACAGGGTTTCACCATGTTGGCCAGGCTGGTACAGAACTCAAGTGATCCACCTGCCTCAACCTCCCAAAGTGCTGGGATTACAGGTGTGAGCCACCATGCCTGGCCAAGAAAATTTTCAACTCCCTCACTCAGCTTCATCTCCCACCACTGCCGTTCTATTCCTACCCAAACATATCATGCTTTAAGTTAATTCAGTCACACCAAATCACTTACAGTTTCCAGATACTTCACCTTGTTTTGTTCATTTTCCAGTACGTTATCCTCTATCTGAAAAACTCTTTTCTTCCCTTCTTTGCCTAGCAAAAGCCTTCATACTCAGCTTAGATGTCAACTCCACCAGAAAACTTTCCATAGCTCTCTGATTTAGCTGTCCTCTTCTGTCCTCTCATAGCATTTCCTACAATTATTTTATGTTGGAATACTCATAAATCGATATGCTAGGAGTTCTGCTTTATTTATCTGCATCTTCTGCTACACTGTGGGCTCCCTGAAAGCAGGTCAGATGCCTCACCCACCTTCATTCTGTATTACCTGATACATGAAACAGGTTGTTGTTAAATGAATGACTTACGAAAGGGGTGAGACAGAAGGAAGAGGGGGAAGGAAAAAACAATACAGGGAAGGAAAAGAAGAGAGAGGGGAAGGAAGCGACAGAGTGGATAGGGAGAGAAACAAAGGTAGAAGTGGGGGGAGAGAGAGAGAGAACATGTACACACACAGGGCATTAAAAAAGGGAATTTGTAATCAATCCATTATTTTTTCATGCGGCCTAAGCCAATCATTGTTGAAGAAAGTACATTTGGAAAATTCAATCTATGTGGATTCTAAATATAACCATCTTTTTTTTTTTTTTTTTTTTTTTTGAGATGGGGTCTGTCACCCAAGCTGAAGTGCAGTGATGCCATCTCGACTCACTGCAACCTCCACCTCCTAGGTTCAAGCGATCCTCCTACCTCAGCCTCCTGAGTAGCTGGGAATACAGGCATGTGCCACCATGCCCAGCTAATTTTTTTATACTTTTAGTAGAGAAGGGGTTTTCACCACTTTGGCCAGGCTGGTCTTGAACTCCCGAACTCAAGTAATCCACCCACTTCAGCATCCCAAAGTACTGGGATTACAAGCATGAGCCACCATGCCCGCCAAAGTATAATCATCTAAATCATTCATCCTCTAAAGATTCTGGTATGTCCAGCCCAACCAGCCCATTTTAATTGAAAATTTACTGCTACATAATAAAAGACGTTAATAACATGTACAATATAGACACAGGAAAAAAAAGTTTGAGTTAAAAAAAAGTAAAAATCGGCCAGGCGCGGTGGCTCACGCCTGTAATCCCAGCACTTTGGGAGGCCGAGGCGGGCAGATCACCTGAGGTCAGGAGTTCAAGACCAGCCTGACCGATATGGAGAAATCTTGTCTCCACTAAAAGTACAAAATTAGCCGGGCATGATGGCGCATGCCTATAATTCCAGCTACTCGGGAGGCTGAGGCAGGAGAATTGCTTGAACCCGGGAGGCGGAGGTTGCAGTGAGCCGAGATCGCACCACTGCACTCCGGCCTGGGCAACAAGAGCAAAACTCTCTCTTAAAAAAAAAAAAAGTAAAAATCAACCTGACATAATAAAAATAAGTCTTGGAATTATTTACAAACTTTAATAATCTACCACCTCCTTATAATGTGGCACTGCTGATTTTTATTTTATTATTATTATTTTTTTTTTTTTTTGAGAGAGACAGTTTCACTTTTTTCGCCGAGGCTGGAGCTCAGTGGCGCAACCTCAGCTCACTGCAACCTCCGCCTCCTGGGTTCAAGCAATTCTCCTGCCTCAGCCTTCCAAACAGCTGGGATTACAGGTGTGTGCCACCATGCCCAGCTAATTTTGTATTTTTAGAAGAGACAGGGTTTTACCACGCTGGCCAGGCTGGTCTCAAACTCCTGACCTCAGGTGATCCTCCTACCTCGGCCTCCCAAAGTGCTGTGATTACAGGCGTGAGCCACCATGCCCAGCCGGTACCACTGATTTTTAAAAGTCTATCAAGAGCATGAAAAATAAATTCAACATAACACCAACATCACAATCCATGTTACAGCACAAATTCCTTATGTACTACGAATCATATTCCTCAAAAACACACTGTGAAAAAAGTAACAGCATATATTAGTCAGTAATGGGAATGTATTTATTTACATAAATTCTTAAAGGTAGTACATGGGAAAACTGCTAAAACATACAACACTTAAACTTTAAAACAACACCTAAAAAGTATTACTACATAATCTAACTTTCAATCACCTCAATAAACTGTCACTTAATAAAATTTAAAGACTTGTCGTTAATACAACAGACAATTCAAACTTAAAAGCTTGCTCCAAAGTACAAATATGTTTGGTAAGATCCAATAAATGGCATAAAACCTTCTATAGCTCAATGATCATCGTAATACAGAAATTACACCAGGCACGGTGACTCTCGCCTGTAATCCCAGCACTTTGGGAGGCTGAGGCGGGAGACTCACTTGAGCCCAGAAGTTTGAGACCAGCCTGGGCAACATGGCAAAACCTCATCTCTACAAAAACTACAAAAATTAGCCAGGTGTGCCTGTAGTCCCAGCTACTCAGGAGGCTGAGGTGGGAGGATTATTTGAGCCCAGGAGGCAGCAGTTACAGATCGTGCCAGCCAGGGTGAAATAGTGAGACTCTATATCAAAAAGAAAAATAAAAAAAGAAAGAAAGAAATTGCGAACACACAGAAAAAGAAACAAAATTTAGGCCTAATATACTCAACATTAAATAGATTCTGAATTGCAATTTTTGCTAAAGCAAAATACAAATTACAAGAAGCTTCTCATCTTTTATCGCATAAGAAATAAAGTTGTAAGAAATAAGCTAAGTTTTTAGTACTAATAATTACTAGCAGATTCTCTGAGATCTGCTATACTTATAACAGGAAGTTCTTGTATGAAGTTAGAAATTTATTTTAGTAACTTTTTCCTTTTAACGTTAAAAGTACCTTTTTAAAAAATGCAATAGAATGTAATGCTGAGCACTTAAAATTAGTATTTCTAAAATGATACCAAAAAATTTGCATTTGGCTAGTATTACCAAGAAACTTTAAAGGCTAAAGTTTCCAACATACTTTCATTTTTTCAAACAGACTACTTAAAAAAAAAAGGAAACGAAAGGAAGAAAAAAAAAACATTTTAATCTCAGACTTTCAGCTTAACTACATTTTTTTTAACCAAACATTTATAGAGCACCTAAGAAGTGACAAGCACTATAACACTGGGAACTGTGACAGATTACATTTACTCCAAACTAAACCTTTTATTTATTCGGCTTCTGAACTTATTATTTCTTACTCAAACCAAAACTTTTCTTAAGAAATTCTCACCCAACATCAAGGTACATATACAAGTTACCTAATAAATGCACTTTCACCACTGTTTTACACAGGTCACGAGAGGTATAGCTAGGATTTGTGACTAACAAAAGGGATTCATTCCTGAAACATGTCTATGCTTCATGAAATGAGATAGAATAAACTGTTTCAGGTAGTTTACAGCATCCCAGACTCAAAGAGAAAACCTTAAAAAAATTAGACTAAACTTAATTACTCTGTATAATAGACCAAGATTTAAGTAGCCACAGCTTTTACCTTCTACAAACATAAGCATTACAAATTTTAATTTGGATGCAGAACTGTCAAAGCAGTCTTGATTCTGAGGACAAGTTAAATATTTTTTTAAATAGTTAATAGGAACTGTCAAAAGTAGACAACGTTGATATTCTAACATGCTATCTGTTGCATTTCTACACTTATGAACACTCTACCCTTTTCAAGCACTTCTGAATTTGTAATGGATGAAAAAATACAAGCTAGTGTCTAAGTTCCACCAGTTGAATCCAGACTTTTCAAAAACCTAAGGTTTTATTCTAGAATGTGTTAAAAAAAAAAAAGACAGCATTCATATACATGTTCTCTCAAGTAACAAAAATACCTGTATTTTTATCGTTATCATTTCTTCCAACAATTAAGCAAATTCTTTGACCTATTCTCCACTCAGTTAACATGTTTACGTCTAAAAGGAAACTGGCCATCAGTTTTCCACACAGCATAATGCAACAGAGCCTCTGACTTATTTACAGACCAACCAGATCAATAAAGAAAAATAAACCATATAACCCCAAGTCCCTGGAAATACAAGAAACAACTGGTATCTCTGAATTGTGTAAAGATCACCAAAATTCTCTTTTTAAATCTTTCAATTAAATTATTTTTGTGACGAGTCAGAGTTTTCTGCTAAAATTTTACACTACTGTTCACACAATAAATAAGATTCTCTTTCATCAGTGTAACTGATAGAACCACAATACAGTTCAGTTTCTAGGGTCAGATTACCTGACCTGCTTTTATTTTACCTTTTAAAACACTTTAATTCATGCCGTTATTCCTCTCATTCCCTACAAAAAGAGATGTTCAATATGGGAGAATCATCTTCAGTTGAGATATCCTATAACTGCCTCCAACTCCACAGCAAAGCCCGCCAGCTGACCCCGGTCTCTCTGGGGAAGGGCTCGGTCACCAAGTCACCAAACACACCTTCCTCTGCAAAACTCGGAAGCCCCACACGACGACCTCGTCCAAACCCCCTACTTCCTGAATTCGATAACCCCAGAGATTCGTTTTCCGCAGGCAATCTTACCTTCATGATGACTCTGGGACCAAGGTATCTTCTAAAACACCAGGTTCAGCTGCACCTGGAGGGGAAACAAAAGACACCCAGTCAACACCAAAGGAACCCCTCTGCACCGGCGGAGGCGGAGGGAAGGAAGCGAGCGACGCCCGAACCCCGAAGAAAGAGCCGCACCAGGCGCCAGCCCCCGAACCATCACACGCCGACTCGGGGCTCCCTCCGGCCCCGCCATCCCCGCAAACCCAGCCACCTACACAGCTCGGCAGCTTCCCGTCCCCATTGTCGAGACCCGACGGAGTTTCCCGTCTACGACAATGACGCCATTTCTGTCAGAGAAGAAACTCACAACAAGCCCGGCGTCCGGCGCGGGGCCGGCCGCTCTCCCCGCGGGCCTCGGCGCCCGGCCGAGCGAGTCCGCGCCCCCACGCGCCGCGTCCGAGCGAGAGGCCGGCTGGGGGCCACCGAGGGGCCAGGAAGGCCTGTGTGCCGCGGGCAGGACCGGCCCGCCACAGAGCCCCTGCCCACGTCCCGTTCCGGGCTCAGACCCGACAAGTGGGAGCGAGATCAACATCTGGCCCCGCCGCGGGGACAACGTGAGGGCCGAGGGCCCCGGAGGCGGAACAGCCCCCACCCTGCCCGGGCCCCCGACCGCGGCCGCTAAACCGCTGAATGTGCGGCCGCCCAGCCAGGGGGCGGCTCGGACACAGCGGCTGCGGGGGGTGGGGGTTCCCGGGAGGCCGAGGCCCCGAATTCGGGCGCCGCAGGGACCACCACAGCGATCTTCCTCTGCTCCTTGGCCGGGCCCAGGGACTCCCAAAAGAACCCCCTTAGGAGACCACGAAAGCCCCAGAAAATGTCCCTACCTTCCTCGGAGGCGAGATCTGACCCTGGCACGTCCAGAGTCCCCTCTCTCCTTCTCCCCCCCAAAACCAGCAGGCCCGGGGGAGAGATGGGGAAGAAGGGCGGCGGGTCCAGTGGCTGCTGAGGCAGAGGCTCCGGCTCCTCCTCCTCCCGCGGCGGCGACTGGTACCTTTGTTTGGCGGCCGCTCGGGTTCCCTGGCTGGGGGGAGGGGGACGACGAAAAATCCCCCCCGGACTGGAGGTCCGGGCCCCCAATCGCGCTGCCCTCCAGAGGACGGCGGCGATGGACCCTCTGCAGCTCCCTCCGGGCAAAGGTCCAGGCGGTGGCCGTGGCGGCGGCAAGCTGAAGCTCAAGAGTCTCCCTCCGCTTCGGCGACCGAGCTCCTCACTCCGGACTCGACTGACGGGCAAACATCGCTTCCCCCCCACCGACTCTAGGTTCCCCCCTCCTTTCTCCCCTCCCCTAGATTTTTTTTCCCCCCCTCCCCTACCTCTTTCCCGGATGGCCTCTTAGACGACCTTGGATTGGTTAAAGTTCTTTAGAACCCGCCTATACACTGTTCCTATTGGTCCCTGGATACAAACAACGACGCCATTTTCCCACCAGTTCTATGGAAACAGAAAGTTACGCCTCAAGGCTTTCTGGGAAATGAAGTCCGGCCTCTGGGGCCAACGCGCAAATCCTCGTCCGCGAGAACTGCAAGGCCCGCAATGCCCTGCGCCTGCGTGCACCGGGGCGGGGGCGGGGGGGAGGTGAAAGGGGCGGGGCAACAAAGCAGTAGGGAGGCGGCAACGACGCCTGCGCAGTGTGACCGGGATGGCGCATTTTCTTGCACCAAGTAATGCGGTGTCGCTGGCGGCTGAGGAGGGCGGAGAGTTCTGTGGTGAAGTAGTGGGAGGGATTCATGTAGGCATCGGGAAGAGCCTAAGTCCACATTATAAAATAGGAAGTTGATGCGGGGTACAGCTACTCCCGGACCGGCGGCGTGAAAGTCGTGATATCATCGTTGAACTGTGAGCGGCAGTGGTGGCGGCTGGGGGGAACCCGGATGGGAAGAAGGGCGGGGGAGGCTGGGAGGCGGGGCAGGCTGGGAGGCGGGGCAGAGAGGAAAGAAAGAAAGGAGAGTGAGGACCCGGATGCTGAACCGGATTGTGTATGAATTTTCCATCCCCTGGCTTTAAGCGAGGAGGGAAAGGAAGGGTTGGCCAAGTGGGGCGGAAGGGAGCATCTGAGCGAGGAGGAAGCAGAAACCCCACCGTTTCTTCCCCTCCGGACTCTTGTGCTAGCACTGTAGACGTTTGCAGTTCTCTGCCCAGCCGCTGTGGAAAATCGGCCTCGAAGTGATTGAAATTCCCTGCTTATATCAGGCAGCTTCTTTCAGATCCATCGTCTTTCTCTTGGAGTATGAATGGAAGGATTCAGTATGCGCTTCACATTTGTATGTCTCTGTTTAGCCATTCTCAAACCAGGCCCTTCCCTTTGAAAAGTCGTTTGCATGGGATGTTCACTTCTTAGACGCAAGGTTGTGTACCCTGGTTTCATCGTCTAACGCGTTAGAAGGCGCTTTCATTTCTTCGTGGGTGTTGAGCGCCGACCACTGGGGTGGCCTCTGCCTTCGTAGACCTGCGCCTGGCGAGACGGACAGATGCTGAACAAAACAATGTGAAATTACCGCAGTGGCAGTGCCCCAGAGGAGACTTCCACTGTGATAGGAGAATGTGAGGGAATTTGGCTTCTTTAGGGAGGGAAAGGAAGGGTTTCTGAGCAAGTGAGGATCGAGCTGAGAGCTGAAGGGCTAGCAGTAGTTAACTAAGGAAAGAGAGAAGGAAAGGACATTCCAGACAAAAAGACTAACTTGTTGGAAAGCCCTGTGGCGGAAGGGAGCTTTTCCAGTATGAAGAACTGAGCGTGGAGAGATGGGATGAGGGGGAGTGTCGAACCTTTTAGGCTTTGTAAAGGAGTTTTGATTTTGTCCTAATAGCAATGGGGTATCTTCCAAGGATCTCAATCAGAAGGGAGAGATGACTCCGATTGAAATGTCATCCCTGGCTGAAGAGTAGAAGAAGCGAAAAAAAGAATAGTTAAAGAGGCAAATGCAGGGAGCCCGACGAGGAGGCTATTGCCGTAGTAGTTCACATGGTGAAAAGAATGGAGCGTTTGTATTAATAATTATGGATTCACTCTGAACAAATTTCTGGCAGCTTTTTAGTTTGAAAGTGAGAAGTTTCAGTCTCTCACTGAGGTATTCTGTAGTTTTTTCACTCTAAAAGGAAACTAGTAGAGTTCATGTAACACACACTAATGCCTCTTTACATTTAACTTTAGTACGTGATAGCTGAAATTTCCAGCTGTGATAAATTGGGAAATCCTTTTATTTAAAAGAAAAACAAAGGCGGGTGAGAGTATATGCCACGGTGTGTAGAATCCTTTAGGCTCTTAAGAAGACACAAGGCGGCCGGGCGCGGTGGCTCACGCTTGTAATCCCAGCACTTTGGGAGGCCGAGGCGGGCGGATCACGAGGTCAGGAGATCGAGACCATCCTGGCTAACACGGTGAAACCCCGTCTCTACTAAAAATACAAAAAAATTAGCCGGGCAAGGTGGCGGGCGCCTGTAGTCCCAGCTACTCGGGAGGCTGAGGCAGGAGAATGGCGTGAACCCGGGAGGCGGAGTTTGCAGTGAGCCGAGATCACGCCAGTGCACCCCAGCCTGGGCGACAGAGCGAGACTCTGTTTCAAAAAAATTTAAAAAAAAAAAAGACACAAGGCAAGTTGGTTGTCGATACCTAGAAAAATTGAGGTTCTTATGTTTTCATACCACTGAAAATGCTTGTATGTAAATATCCTCTGGGAAAGGAAATTGACTTGTTAAGTGAGTGTTCTTAAACATCTCTAAGTGAGCAAAGGAAATATTTTTTTAAAGCATAATTAGTGTTTTAAGTTGAAAAATAACATCAACCGCAAAGCTCTACGAATTGAAACAAAGATTAGCTCTGATTTCTATGCAACAGGGTACACCTGTTACAGATCCTGACACAAAAGGGAATTCTGAAAGTGCATCTCATTGATTTTTAAGTTCAGTCAAATGTGTTTTGGAGGCTGTGAGAAAATATACAAACGTGATTCTTGCTCCCAACCTGTAGTTGAGAAAAGATAGGTGCTAACATTTAAATAGAGAAGTATGTGAGATGCTTTTTTAATTCTACCTTTAATGATGTTCGATAATAATCTTTTAGCTAAGCCATTATTCTTGCTGTTTTGCATCTTCTTTTCTTACTTCAATCCCTGATGATAAGGTAACGTGTCAGAGATCAAATAGTATAGGTAATAGGTTACCTAAATAGGTATTTACCTAATAGGTATATTGATTATTTCGCTTACTTGAGTCTTTATGAGCCTTTTTTTCCTTGTGACGTCTTTGGTATTAATTGCTAGTCAAGATGGATGTAGAAATTTTCCATATGGGATGTTTCTCGTCGAATTCATGTTGTTAAAATGATTTCTTTTGGTGGAGTGCTGATTTTTTTTATGATTGTTTCATATAGATAAGAACAGACTACAAAAAAAATGCCTTTCAATCCTGAAGAGTAACCTGAAGTATACGCTAGTTTTGTGCTTTCATTTTCATTTGTAATCTGCCTTCAATAAAGAGTTAAGCTAGTGGAATTTATGTCTTAGTTTATTATAACATAAACATTAATATTTGTCTGCTTGGCATTAAAGGGTAAAGATATTCCATAGCTGGGGATCTTAATCTGAGGTGCATGTAAACATTCAGGGACTATATGATCTCTGAGAATTTGTATGTTGTAAGTCTTTGTGGCAGTGTATACATTTGTGTTGCAGCTTATTAACACATACACCGGGCTTTTTTTTTTTTTTAGAAGATTCATAGCTTTCATCATATTCTCAAAAGGTTTCTGTGACCCATGAGATGGTTTACAGTATGGGGAAGCATCAAAGCACTTGCACAGTTGATGGTTATATGTGTGTGTTATTATTTCAGCCACCCATTATCGTGTGCCTACCAACTGCCTAACAGTGCATACATATGTAGAAGTTTTATTCTTTTCTCCTGTTGCCATATTACACGTCTCATTTCACAGCAGAAAAACAACTGCATGACAGAGACAATGTGGTTCAAACCATTTTACCCTTGTATTCATTGACTGCTACAAAACAGGAACATTAAATACCTGATTGTCACCAAATTGGGTAGTCTCAGCACTTCTACACTTGTAATTGTGCTGGAAAAGTGGAATGCTAGCACTAATAATTAGATTTTGGTTTGGAGGGTTTTTTATTTGTTCTTACTTGTATAAATTTATGGGGTGCAAGTGTTTTATCACATGCATAGGTTGCATTGTAGTGAAGTCAGGACTTTTAGGGTGTCCATCACCCATATAATCACGTTGTACCCTATAAGTAATCTTTCATCATCCACCTCCTTCCCACCTTCTCACCCTTTGGAATCTCCATTGTCTATCATTCCACACTCCATGTCCGTGTATACACATTATCTAGCTCCCATTTATAATTGAGAAGATGTACTATTTGTCTTTCTGTATCTGACTTGTTACACTTAAGGGCTATCCATCCATTTTGCTGCAAATGACATGATTTCATTTTGTTTTAATGGCTGAGTAATCATTCGTTGTATATATACCACATTTTCTTTATTCAGTCATCTGCTGATGGACACTTAGGTTGATTCCATATCTTTACTATTGTGACTAGTGCTGTAATAAACACATAGTGCAAGATTTTGGAAATTTTACTTTTGTGGCACGTTGTTGGTATTTACTCAGGATCTTCGGATTTGCTTGGCTGCATGTATATGAATCAGTGTGTTTATTTACTGAAATATGTGCAAAAGTCTTGTCTTTGGGGATTAATTTATAATATAAATCCACAAAAGTCAGATTCTGCTCCTAAGTATATTTTACATTTTTTAATTTAATGCCAGCAAGAAGTTACAGTACTAGAATTGCCTTACCCCTGAGAGTATCAATAATGAGATCATAGTATCAGGTGACTGGGCTATAAAAGATGACTTTTATTACTTAACATTATGAAGTTACTAGGGCAAATTTAGAAATCGAGGAACACTGGTGAAACCCCGTGTCTACTAAAATAAAAAAATTAGCTGGGCGTGGTGGTGGGCACCTGTAGTCCCAGCTACTCAGAAGGCTGAGTCAGGAGAATTGCTTGAGCCCAGGAGGCACAGGTTGCAGTGAGCCGAGATCATGCCACTGCACTCCAGCCTGGGCGACAGAGTGAGACTCCGTCTCAAAAAAAAAAAAAAGGAACACATCCTCACTGTTATAATAAATAACAATAGCCCACACCCCCTTAGTTGTGGTGTGGTGTGGTACCATGTAAGCAACCTATTTCCAGTTCCCCTAACATTCTCAAGCAGCTGTATCAGAATCATACAAGATGCATATTTAAATTGAAGATTTCTAAGTCTCTGGCCCAGACTTAGAAAAAAAGGATCAGGCCGGGCACAGTGGCTCACACCTGCAATTCCAACACTTTGGGAGGCTGAGGCGGGTGGATCGCCTGAGGTCAGGAGTTTTGAGACCAGCCTGGCCAACATAGTGAAACCCCATCTCTACTAAAAATTCAAAAAATTAGCTGGGCGTGGTGGCGAGAACCTGTAATCCCTGCTATTCGGGAGGCTGAGGCAGGAGAATCACTTGAACCTGGGAGGCGGAGGTTGCAGTGAGCCAAGATCGCGCCACTGCACTCCAGCCTGGGCAACAAGAGCAAAACTCCGTCTCAAAAAAAAAAAAAACAAAAGGACCTTTGAGCAATCAGAATAACACAAAGTACATGAACTCAACTTCATTTTCTTCATTCAAAAAAAAGTGGCCCTCATTCAAGCAAATATATTCTTGTGCTTTATCTTCTGGCATACTGAGATAACTTTCTAAAGTGGTTTCCAATTCCAAAATCCAATGATGTGCAACTCATTGAACAGCCCTAACCACAAACTGCCATTAGATGCCATATTACATTTAGCCTTTTTGTTGTAGAAAAGTTGGTTAGAAGTGGGCTCAGGATTCTAAAGACTAAATCATAGTCCCAAGAAGCAAAAGAAAGAGGATAAAAGTAATAAACTTCCCAAAATGTGCCAAAAATGCTAGAGCAGTTAGAAAAAGTTTCCTAATATGAGGACAAGTAATAATAGAAACAGATACAAAGAAATAGAGATTCAACAGTACAGGGAGACCCTAGGAAGACCATGAGTGTTATTCTAGGAAATACTGAAATAAGACAGATTTCAGTATAAAGGGGAATATGTTTAATAAATATATGCATTTGAGTTAATGCGTATCTTAAATCAGAAATCTCTGAAATGGATTGATTGTAGAGAAACTACTAGGGGGACGAGGAGAATCCCTTTAAATTTCAAATACATAAAACATACTCATCTTAGTGCTCATTTAAAAAAGGATATGTTTACTAATTAGTGTAATCAGTTAAATACAGAGGTATCTTTCCAATTCTTTGGGTTTGTTTTGACATTTGCCATTGACAAATTAATCCTTTTGTGGTTGATTAAAATAGGAAAAGCTTAATATAAGTTACGTGACTAAGAAAACAACTTAAAAACCAAGACAACACTTTGACCAATATAATCACTTGAATGAAGAATTTTCTAATTGAGATATAATTTACATACCACCCATTTAAAGTGTACATTTCAGCAGTTTTTAATGTATTCACAGGGCTGTGCAACCATCACAATTTAATTTTATAACATTTTGATCCCTGCAAAAAGAAACCCTGTACTCATTAGCAGTTAGTACCTATTCCTAACCACTAATCTACTTTCTGTCTCTGTAGATTGGCTTATTCTGAACATTTCATATAAATGGAATCATAAAACATGTAGTCTTTTGAGATTGGCTTCTTTCACTTAACATGTTTTCAAGGCTTCATAGATGTAGAATCTTTTTTTGTTTTTTTGAGACTGGAGTCTCACTCTTTCACCCAGGCTGGAGTGCAGTGGTGTGATCTCAGCTCACTGCAACTTCTGCCTCCCAGGTTCAAGCAATTCTCCTGCCTCAGCCTCCCAAGTAGCCAGAACTACAGGCGCACACCACCATGCTCAGCTAATTTTTGTATTTTTAGTAGAGATGGTGTGAAGGCTGGTCTCGAGCTCCTGACCTCGTGATCTACCCACCTCAGCTAATTTTTCGTATTTTTAGTAGAGACAAGGTTTTGCCATGTTGCCCAGGCTGGTCTCGAACTCCTGGACTTAAGCCATCCACCCGCCTCAGCCTCCCAAAGTGCTGAGATTACAGGCGTGAACTACCGTGCCCGGCAACAGAATCTTCTTTTTAAACCAGACTAGGTGTCTTTTCACAAACACCTTGAAATACAAATTCCTTTGCAGTTTGACACTCAAAGATGATTAGTTTCATGTGATCTTTATGTTTCTCCTTTTTGACAGATTAGCTTTGAAGTTTAAATCCAATGGAGAAGACTCAAGAAACAGTCCAAAGAATTCTTCTAGAACCATATAAATACTTACTTCAGTTACCAGGTAATACTTCACTTGCAGTCCATATAGGGTCATTTTCATACAGTAGCGGTCGTTCAAATGTTAGCAAATAGAAAAGGTTAGACTTGCTAGCTGTTGAGATTTTCTATTTAAGGTAATGCATATGAGAAAAATGATAAGTAGAACATTATAATTTTTTCTTTATTAAAAGGTAGTTTTTGCCAGGTGCAGTGATACACACCTGTTGTCCCACCTGCTTGGGAGGCTGAGGCAGGAGGATGGCTTGAGCCCAGGAGTTTAAGGCTGTAGTGCACAATGATCACACCTTTGAATAGCCACTACACTCCAGCTTGGGCAACCTAGTGAGACCCTGTCTCTTAAAAAGAAACGTAATTTTTGAAGGCACCCTTTAAAACATATCCAATTATTTAACATACCTTAAAAAATAAAAATACTTAAAACATTTTGGTATCTCATTGGAGGTTGTATTCTTTATGGATATTATGCATTCAGATTCCCCACTGTTTAGATATTAGGGGAAGTTATGCAGATTTGTTTAACAGTAGAACACTTTATTTACCATCCATGTTCAAGTTTACCTTCTATGTCTGTATTTTCCAGCATCTCACACATACACTGCATTTCATATACTACTAGTTCCTTTGAGAGCCAAATAATAATGTATCTAAAATCACAGTATTTGGAAACATAGCCCACTTTATTCCTGTATAACGGTGTGCCACCTGGACATGGCTTCCTACCTCACGTGTACGTGTGTGTTTTTGCTTTATTTTGTTTCTTTAAAAACTTGTCTGGAGGCTGGGCGTGGTGGCTCACACCTGTAATCCCAGCACTTTTCGAGGCCAAGGCGGGCGGATCATGAGGTCAAGAGGTCGAGACCAGCCTGGCGAACGTGGTAAAACCCCGTCTCTTCTAAAAACACAAAAATTAGCTGGGCATGGTGGCGCATGCCTGTAGTCCCAGCTACTCGGGAGGCTGAGGCAGGAGAATCACCTGAACCTGGGAGGCAGAGGTTGCAGTGAGCTGAGATTGCACCACTGCACTCCAGCCTGGCAACAGAATGATAACTCCGACTCAAAAAAAAAAAGAACTTGTCTGGAAATGGTAATAAGCAAAAACTCATGAATATAATAAACGGGTTATTGTAATAAAAAATCATTTGTATTAGAATATTCTTTCTCATAGAAATAATATAGGCCAGGTGTGGTGGCCCACACCTGTATTCCCAGCACTTTGGGAAGCCAAGGCAGGATTGCTTGAGACCAAAAGTTTGAGACCACCTTGGGCAACATAACAAGTCCCTCTCTCTGTTTTAAACATTTTTTTAAAAAGAAGAAATAATATAAAAGTTGGTAAATTATTTGACAAGCATAAAAACCTGTTTAGCCATACTGTGACTAAACTCTAATGATGCTCTCAATTCATTCTCAATAGACACTTTTAAATTTCTGTGCTAAAGTACACACGTTTCTTTATGAGCACATCTCTATGGTAATATGTGCATTTCTGTTCTTCATGAGCCTCAGAAGGATAAAAGCCAAAAGAATGCTAGCTCCTGTGCTACACCTTGGAAACCATAATTAGTGTCATTTTTATTTTGGCCGACCCTAATAGAGACTCGCCTGCTAATGTCAATGCATGAGAAGAATGAGGGAATGACAGAAATGGAGAATTCAAAGGGAAGGTTGCCCACTGTTTAAGAAAAAGCCAAGAGACTGCTTTTGAATGACATTTATCCAGCAGTTAGTAACTTATTTCAGTATCTCCCAGTGAGAAACATGGCACAGTTTCACTTTCACTCTACCCAGCTCTTACTGCCAGACATCCTTTAGAACACGCTCACAAACACTAGCTGGAACTGGGCTGGCATTAATAGCAAGCCAGTTATCAGTGCTGACAAAAGTCTAACAAGCATCGCTTGAAAGTCTCTTACTCTGCTATTTACAAAGCAAGGACTGCCTACAGTTACATTTTAACCATAATGCTTACTTATGCTGTGACCACCTTCTATGACTTTTTTTTTTTTTAGTTCTCATTACTTGAAAATAATGCTTTAAGACATTAGATAACATATTTAAAATTATCATTAGGTACCTCACCTTTTTATTCAAGTACGTTCTTGATCCATGATGGAATACAACCTCAAAAGATACTACTAAAGAAATATGACATTGCACTGTGCACATAACACACTTATTTTTTTACAGAGAGCTTCAGAGTTACTAAAGTAACTTAGAGGTGTGCCAGGTCATTTATACTGTTGTAATATTACTCTTGCTAATAAATATTAATAATGATATCAGGATTTTCTGAAGTCAACCTGGCCAACGTGGTGAAACCCTGTCTCTACTAAAAATACAAATATTAGCCAAGTATGGTAGTGCATGCCTGTAGTCCCAGCTGAGGCACGGGAATCACGTGAGCCTAGGAGGCAGAGGTTGTGGTGAGCCGAGATCACGCCACTGTACTCCAGCCTGGGCAACAGAGTGAGACCCTGTCTCAAAAAAAAAAAAAAGGATTTTCTGAAATTAGTAAAGAAAATGATTTTTATTTTTAAATTTCTCATACTTGCTGTCATCTTATGTTTATGTTTGTTTATTTGCCTTAGTGTGGGGCCCTAGATGAGGTGAAGGGTGGGATTAGGGAGAGATGAAGCTGGCAGTGGAGGAAGAAGGGCTCCAAAAAGAGAGACAATAATGTTTAGATCTTAAAGAGGAAGCAGTAATCTTTTAATTTTGAGAGATCTCTGTGATTCGCCTCAGTGTTAGAAATTATTTTGGAACTTAGCCAGGCGCAGTGGCTAACACCTGTACTCCCAGCACTTTGGGAGACCAAAGTGGGCAGATGGCTTAAGCCCAGGAGTTCGAGACCAGCCGGAGCAACATGGCAAAACCCTGTCTCTACTAAAAATACAAAAAATTAGCCAGGCATGTGATACACCCCTGTAGTCCCAGCTTACCTGGGGGACTGAGGTGGGGTGATTACCGAAGCCTGGGAGGTCGAGGCTGCAGTAAGCCAAGATCATGCCACTGCCCCCCAGCCTGGGTGATAAAGGGAGACCCCATCTCAGAAAAAAAAAAAAGGGGGAGGGGAACTTAAAAGTATCAGGCTAAACACTAGCATGTCATCAGAGGGGAAAAAAGTATTAAAATTGTAGTACCTCAAAAATAAGCCATATATTGTACTGTTTTCTATATAACATTCAAAAGTAAAATGAAAAATGAAATTTCACATTGAGACTCTGTTTTTCATCTTCAAAAAAATGTGTTTAAGTGATATAGGCCAGGTGCAATGGCTCACTTATTATCCCAGCACTTTGGGAGGCCAAGTGGGACAGATTGCTTTTGAACCCAGGGGTTTGAGACCAGCCTGGGCAACAGGGCGAAACCCTGCCTCTAGAAAAAATAAATAAATAAAAATAAAATTAGCCAGGCGTGGTGGCTTGTTCTTGTAGTCCCAGCTACTCAGGGGACGAGCCTAGGAGGTCAAGGCTGCAGCGAGCCGTGATTGTGCCACTGCACTCCAGCCTGGGTGACAGAGCGAGACCCTGTCTCAAAAATAATAATAATAATAGGCTGGGCGTGGTGGCTCGCACCTGTAATCCCAGCACTTCGAGAGGCCGAAGCATATGGACGACTTGAGGTCAGGAGTTCGAGACCAGACTGGCCAACATGGGGAAACCCTGTCTCTATTAAAAATACAAAAAATTGGCCGGGCGCAGTAGCTCACACATGTAATCCCTACACTTTGGGAGGCCGAGGTGGGTGGATCACCTGAGGTCAGGAATTCAAGACCAGCCTGGCCAACATGATGAAACCCTGTCTCTACTAAAAATACAAAAAATTAGCTGGATTTAGTGGCGCACACCTGTAATCCCAGCTACTCAGGAGGCTGAAGCAGGAGAATAGCTTGAACCTAGGAGGCGGAGGTTGCAGTGAGCCAAGATCGTGACACTGCACCCCAGCCTGGGCAACAAGAGCAAAACTCAATCTCAGGAAAAAAATACAAAATAATTAGCTAGGGGTAGTGGCGCACACCTGTAATCCCAGCTACTCGGGAGGCTGAGACAGGAGAATCCCTTGAACCCAGGAGGCGAAGGTTGTGGTGAGCCGAGCCGAGATCGTGCCATTGCTTTCCAGCCTGGGTGAGAGAGCAAGACTTTGTCTCCAAAAAAAAAAAAAAAAAAAAAAAACCTGTAATCCCAGCATTTTGGGAGGCCAACATGGGTGAATTACCTGAGGTCAGGAGTTTGACACCAGCCTGGCCAACATAGTGAAACCCCGTCTCTACTAAAAATACAAAAATTAGGCAGGCGTGGTGGCAGGCGCCTGTAATCCCAGCTACTTGGGAGGCTGAGGCAGGAGAATCGCTTGAACCCAGGAGGCGGAGGTTGCAGTGAGCCGAGATCACGCCATTTCACTCTAGCCTGGGTGACAAGAGCGAAATTCCGTCTCCAAAAAAAAAAAAAGAAAACAGTATTTTACTTTTAACTTTTTATGTAACCATTTTCCTGAAGCCTTATCTAAAATTAGGATGTTATTACCATGCGTTCGTTTAGCAGAAAATTTATAGAACATTTTTACTAAGTGAACTGGCCATGGTTTTTATCTAGCATTCCTTTGTATATGACTACAATGACTTCTAGTGGTAACTTCTATCCAAAGGCCTATCTTAAATTAGCCAGGCATGGTGGCACATGCGTGTAATCCCAGCTACTCAGGAGGCTGAGGCAGGAGAATAGCTTGATCTTGGGAAGCGGAGGTTGCAAGTGAGCCGAGATCATGCCGCTCTGGGCAACAGAATGAGACTCCGTCTCAAAAAAAAAAACCAAAAAACAAAAAGACCTATCTTGAGCTTTCCGTGTAAGAAAAAGATGATACTGCTGGGCAAGGTGACTCAACGTCTGTAATTTAAGCAATTTGGGAGGCTGTAGTGGCCGGATTGCTTGAGCCCAGGAGTTTGAGACCAGCCTGGGCAACATGACAAGACACTGTCTCTACAAAAACAAAAATTAACCGGGCGTGGTCACTTGCACCTATAGTGCCAGCTACTCGGGAGGCTGAGGTGGAAGGATCACTTGAGCCCAAGAGGTGGAGGCAGCAGTGAGCTGTGAACACACCACTGCACTCCAGCCTGGGTGACAGAGTGAGACCCTGTCTCAAAAAAAAAAGGAAGAAAGAAAAAAAGAAGATACTGAAAAATGAATGTCCCTAGTCAAAATAATGAGATTAACTTTTGACTAAACTCAGGATATTAAAAGGAATACTTCAGTGCATGATGATCTCATTTTTGAAAGGAAAGAAGCAGAGCTTCCCCATCTCTAAAACCTTAATTTAAAGGAGAAATAGATAATTTCAAGAGGTAATTCTATGAGGTAATAGTAAAATATATTTTATTAACAGTACCTATAGTTATGTAAAATAGGTAGTGCCAATTAACTGAACACTAAACTAGCTTCTTGGCCTGGCACAGTGGCTCACGCCTGTCATCGAAACACTTTGGGAGGCCGATGTGGGTGTATCGCTTGGGCTCAGGAGTTGAAGACCAGCCTGGGCAACATATTAAAACCCCCTTTCTACAAAATATACAAAAATTAGCCAGGCGTGGTGTGTGCCTGTAGTCCCAGATACTCAGGAGGCTGAGGCACGAGAATCATGTGAACCCAGGAGGTGGAGTTTGCAGTGAGCGGAGATCATGCCACTGCACTCCAGCCTGGGCAACAGAGCAAGACTCTGTCTCAAATAATAAATAAATAAACTAGCTTCCTTTTCAAAACAAGAAATAAATTAGGTCCTAAGTCCTAAAAGCCCATCCTACTTTAAAATTGTTTATTCAAGTTCAGATGAAAAGAGTGGACTAGTAGGCCACTGAAGTGCTTTAGAGTCTCCCATGCCTGCCCTAATTTTAGAAGGTTGTGCACTTTATGATCCGGCTTTCGGAGTGGTTGAGAATGGGTTATTGAGCAGTGCAAGGCAAGCTCTGCAGCAGGTAATGGATTGATGAGGCTGGATTTAGCAAGTCTGATCAATTTAAAGGCAGTTTCTGAATGTGTTTTTTGTAGTTAAAATACTCATAATTAAAACACTTATCACATTGTCACATTTTATTTTTAAATTGCAGGTAAACAAGTGAGAACCAAACTTTCACAGGCATTTAATCATTGGCTGAAAGTTCCAGAGGACAAGCTACAGGTATTAGGCAACTCTAATCTCATTAATCCCCAAGAAATTAATAGCTATCACATAAAAATATTCCTAGTTCTTGATTGAATTTAGTCCTCATGCAAGATATTATTTTATATTGAGGTTGCTAAATATTTATTAGTTGTGAAAATTAATACACCTGAGACTTTCATAATCTGTTAATTAAACTGAGTAAGTTTTGAATAGTTCAAATAAGTGAAATTTTCAATTCTTTTTTATTAGATTATTATTGAAGTGACAGAAATGTTGCATAATGCCAGTTTACTCATCGATGATATTGAAGACAACTCAAAACTCCGACGTGGCTTTCCAGTGGCCCACAGCATCTATGGAATCCCATCTGTCATCAATTCTGCCAATTATGTGTATTTCCTTGGCTTGGAGAAAGTCTTAACCCTTGATCACCCAGATGCAGTGAAGCTTTTTACCCGCCAGCTTTTGGAACTCCATCAGGGACAAGGCCTAGATATTTACTGGAGAGATAATTACACTTGTCCCACTGAAGAAGAATATAAAGCTATGGTGCTGCAGAAAACAGGTGGACTGTTTGGATTAGCAGTAGGTCTCATGCAGTTGTTCTCTGATTACAAAGAAGATTTAAAACCACTACTTAATACACTTGGGCTCTTTTTCCAAATTAGGGATGATTATGCTAATCTACACTCCAAAGAATATAGTGAAAACAAAAGTTTTTGTGAAGATCTGACAGAGGGGAAGTTCTCATTTCCTACTATTCATGCTATTTGGTCGAGGCCTGAAAGCACCCAGGTGCAGAATATCTTGCGCCAGAGAACAGAAAACATAGATATAAAAAAATACTGTGTACATTATCTTGAGGATGTAGGTTCTTTTGAATACACTCGTAATACTCTTAAAGAGCTTGAAGCTAAAGCCTATAAACAGATTGATGCACGTGGTGGGAACCCTGAGCTAGTAGCCCTAATAAAACACTTAAGTAAGATGTTCAAAGAAGAAAATGAATAATGTTAAGCCATTCTTGATTGGGCCTCATAGCTTATTTTAGTTAATCTTTTTTTTGTCTTTTAGCCTTACCACCTTTTAAAAAATTTGTTATTCTCCAGAAACAGTAAATAGGTGAGTAAGGGTGATGCAAGTGAATTCGTTTTCATTTAGAAGCCCCTCTGTAGTACAGATAATCAAAATTCAAAGTTGAAAGAATCAAAAGCAGCCACAGTTATGTAGGTCTGCTTTGAATGTCAATTGCAGTGACAGGACATTGCCACCAATTCTACCCTACTACCATCAGTGTTGTGTTTATTCCGTCAATAAAAAAGACTTGCTTCCAGGAATTTTTATCCATACACTTTCTAACTGTACTATCTGGGCAGTTCCAAGCCAGTTTCTTTTAGCTAGCTGTCCCAAAGACCAATCTCTTTTTTTCCTAAATGCTGCTGTAAAGAATATCTCACTTTTCCCCCCTGGAAACACCCTCACTGAAGTCTTCTATGAAAAGGCTGATAATGGGCTGGATGCGGTGGCTCACGCCTATAATCCCAGCACTTTGGGAGGCCAAGGCAGGTGGATCACAAGGTCAGGAGATCGAGACCATCCTGGCTAACACAGTGAAACCCCGTCTCTACTAAAAATACAAAAAATTAGCTGGGCGCGGTGGTGGGCACCTGTAGTCCCAACTACTCGGGAGGCTGAGGCAGGAGAATGGTGTGAACCCAGGAGGCGGAGCTTGCAGTGAGCCGAGATAGCGCCTCTGCACTCCAGCCTGGGTGACAGAACAAGACTCCATCTCAGAAAAAAAAAAAAAAAAAAAAAAAAACAGAAAGAAAAGGCTGATAATGATAAACAGTAAGCACTCCGGTCCTTTTTTTACATTTTCCTTTTTTCCTTCCTCTCCACCCCACAAGTTTTGCTTTTTAACCAAGGTGTCTCTGCTTGATGAAATTCACATGCTAGTCTAAATCTTTTTTTCTCCCTTGTAATGTAACATTTATGTGCCCCAAACTGTTTAGTGTATGGGTACAGCATTCCCTTTCCAATTGGGAAGCGGAAAAAGAGAGTATGGGATATTTTAGAAGGGAGCCTTTGAACCTTATTATATTTCCCCATCATTGATAGTGACAATCTTAAAAGGGTTGTTTTCTTACCTTAAGTACAAAAGCATGGAAAAATGCCCTTTTCCTTCCCGCCTACATCACCACCCCCCTTGAAGACAATAGGTGCTTGAATGGAAAGTGAGTAGGCATCTTTAATCGCCCTGATTAAAGGAAAGAAAGTGTTAGCCTGAGAGGGCCTGACTGAAAAGTAACCAAAGGCTTAATATCAAGCACTAATTAGCTTTTTAGTGCCTTAACCCTGACCTTGTTACCAGTTTTCTATAATTTCTAGACCCAAGCCACTGAAGTCATCTGTGGCCCAAGAGGTAGGACAAAAAAAAAAAAAAAAAAAAAGCTGATTTCAATATTTGATTTGTTGACATCCCAAAATGAAAGTTTATGTTTCCCTTAGAAACATGTTTTGCTTGGTTTGTTCTATAATATGTTACTTAGGATCTATTTACCATATATTTGTATGAGAAATCCTCACCCAAGCATTCAACCTAAATCTTTGAAAAGTTGGGTGCTGTCTTTAGTAACTTTTAAAATAGTTTAAATCTCCCATTTTAATAGTGATAAGGAAACCTGTTAAAATCATGGCTATTGATGTTATAGTATGGAAAGTTGAACTTTATGAACCCATACTTTTAAAAAACATTATTTTTAAAAATCTAACACTGACTAGAAACATTAAAATGTCTATCTTTAAGTATAAAAATTGCTTAAGTAGATTTGTTCCTTGCCTATCAAATTAATTTTGGCCTGGTGTTCTTCATTATTCATTTGTCAATTTTATCTTGTCTTTGTCAATATCAGAAATGTTTGTCATTGAATTGGGAATTTTTTTTTTTTTTGAGACAGAGTTTCACTCTTGTTGCCCAGGCTGGAGTGCAGTGGCACGATCTCGGCTCACTGCAACCTCCACCTCCCGGGTTCAAGCGATTCTCCTGCCTCAGCCTCCTAAGTAGCTGGGATTACAGATGCCTGCCACGTTGCCTGGCTAATTTTTTTTTTTTTTTTTTTTTTCAAGTAGAGATGGGGTTTCACCATGTTGGCCAGGCTGGTGTCGAATTTCTGACCTCAGGTGATCCAGCCGCCTCAGCCTCCCAAAGTACTGGGATTACAGGCATGAGCCACCACACCCAGCCAAATTGGGGACTTTTAACAGTCATTTTACTTGTAGAATAATCAAAACTCTTCACTTGATCTGTAGTCATAGCTATTAACACAGAAAAGTGAATGCCAGTTATGTTGCCATAAACCATCTTCTGAACTCGGCAAGATCTTAAAACCATCAACTGTTCTCTGTTCACTCTGTGAACTTCTTTCTACTTCTTTCTCTACCTCACCTGTACTCTATAGTCACTCACTTCAATGACACTTAAGGAGCATTCACTCTCAGATCACTTTTCTCCTTTCCTTGCCCATTCTTATCTTGCCAACTCCCAGTCCTGGATAAATCCAAACATCTATATTCTTTGCGCATCCGTGTTGCTCAGTGCTGCTGGGGAACATTTTCAGAACTGCTGTTGGAACCATTGTGAGTTTACACATTCCAGCCTCTGCAACGCCTTTATTTTCCATCTAATCTTTCTTTCCTAGCAGAGATTTCTATTTTTTTTGTTTTGTTTTGTTCTGAGACAGAGTCTCACTCTGTCTGGCAGTCTGGGGTGCAGTGGCACGATCTCAGCTCACTGCAACCTCCGCCTCCTGGGCTCAGGCAATTCTCCTGCCTCAGCCTCCCGAGTAGCTCGGATTACAGGCGTGTGCCACCATGCTTAGCTAATTTTTGTATTTTTAGTAGAGACGGGGTTTCACCATGTTGGCCAGGCTGGTCTCAAACTCCCGACCTCAGGTAATCCGCCCGCCTCTGCCTCCCAAAATGCTGGGATTACAGGCGTGAGCCACCACGCCCGGTGGCAGAGATGTCTTATTAAAGATCCCCTGCTTCTCTTCTTCCTCTCTTCTCCCACTAAATATAAACTCTCCTAACTTTCCTTCCCTTTACTTTAGGTCTGTCTTTACATAGTCTGCTATTTTCCAGAAGAGTTTGACCTGCCCTAGGTTCTCTCATGTGCTTGAATTTCCCCCTGTCTATTGAGGGGGAAATCTCAATCCATCTTCTCTTCTAGATATCTCCCATCTAGATAATCTCAAGATCTATCCATTGACTCTTTTTTAATCAGTGTACTGAGGAAGAAAGAGGGCAAGGAAATACATACTTACGAAGTATCTTACCGGGTACTAGATACTTCACATGTTTTCTTCAAGCATTCACTGAGGAATGCCAGGGCCTTGAATACAGATCAAAGTACCTGGCTTTGCTGGGCGCAGTGGCTCATGCCTGTAATCCCAGCACTTTGAGAGACCAAGGCGAGTGGATCACTTGAAGTCAGGAGTTCGAGACTGGCCTGACCAACATGGTGAAATCCCGTCACTGCTAAGAAAATACAAATTAGCTGGGCATGGTGGCACACGCCTGTAATCCTAGCTACTTGGGGGGCTGAGGCAGGAGATTTTCTTGAACCTGGGAGGCATAGGTTGCAGTGAGCCATGATCGCACCACTGCACTCCAGCCTGGGCAACAAGAGCAAAACTCCATCTCAAAAAAAAAAGAAAAAAGTACCTGAATCTTCTGTACACGCTGCCTCTCATTCTCTATGCACACTTAAATGTGTTTAAAAGTTTGAAAAGCACTGGTTAGGCCGGGCACGGTGGCTCACGCCTGTAATCCCAGCACTTTGGGAGGTCGAGGCAGGCGGATCACGAGGTCAGGAGATCGAGACCATCCTGGCTAACACAGTGAAACCCCATCTCTACTAAAACACAAAAAAATTATCTGGGCGTGGTGGCGGGCGCCTGTAGTCCCAGCTACTCGGGAGGCTAAGGCAGAAGAATGGCATGAACCCGGGAGACGGAGCTTGCAGTGAGTCGACATCTCGCCACTGCACTCCAGCCTGGGCGACAGAGGGAGACTCCCATCTCCAAAAAAAAAAAAGAAAAGAAAAGCACCGATTTATTCTAATAACAGTTTCCTTTCTATAATCTCTCTCTACTATTCTATCTGTGTCACAATTATGTCATAGTGGCTGATATTCACTATTTGAAATAGAGTCCCAGTACTTTGGAAGGCCAAGGTCAGGGGTTCAAGGACCAGCCTGGCCAGCATGGTGAAACTGCGTCTCTACTAAAAATAGAAAAATTAGCCAGGCGTAGTGGCACACGCCTGTAATCCCACTTACTCGCCAGGCTAAGGCAGGAGAATCGCTTAAACCTGGGAGGTGGAGGTTGCAGTGAGCTCTGAGATCACACCACTGCACTCCAGCCTGGGAAAGAATGAGACTCCATCTCAAAAAAAAAACAAAAAACTACAGGAAAAGGCTCATGATAATGGAACCTACAATAATGTGAATTTAAATATAATGCAGTTGGCATTTGGCTCCCCATACCCACATTTGGTTAACTGAAGACTCACTGTAGTCATTTCATTAATCTTGTAATATTTATCTTACTGAATATTTGGACCTTACAGTGTTACTAGACTTTGTACTGGTTGGTAAAGAATAAGTGTAATAAGCAATAATATTAGTAATATAAATTTCAGTGTATATAGTTCAAGTGAATTGTTAGAATACTTAATGACCATTGATTAATGAGAGAGATCTGGGTAACATCTGCCTTATCATACATATTCTTTATAAAGTATGCTTTAGGAGAATGACCAGTAATATAATTATTACTGAATTATATTTATCACTGTACATAAAGAAAGAAATATATACTCAAAGATCTCAGAGTTGCTATAATAAGTAATGGAAGATATTTGGACCTCAGTGGGTGAGGTAGTACTAATGGTAAGCTGTAAAAGTAGTTTGTAAATCTCACCAAAACTTGTAAGTCACTTAAGAAAAACTAAAATGGGAATAGTTAAACATTTGTAGACTAAGAACGTTTTCAAGAGATTAGTATTTTTGTTTTATTTTTGAGATGGAGTCTTGCTCTGTCACCCAGGCTGGAGTGCAGTGGTGTGATCTCAGCTCACTGCAACCTCCACCTCCTGGGTGCAAGCTATTCTCCTACCTCAACCTCCTGAGTAACTGGGATTACAGGTGCTCACCACCATGCCCAGCTAATTTTTTGTATTTTTAGTAGAGACAGTTTCACCATGTTGGCCAGGTTGGTCTTGAACTCCTGACCTCAAGTGATCCACCCACCTCGGCCTCCCCAAGTGCTGGGATTAAAGGCATGAGCCACTGGGCCTGGCTAGGAGATTTAGTTTTAAATGATATTCTAACAGAGATATCAATACTTTATGAGAAAGAAATGGTTTATGTATTAAAGCTGACAGATTTAGTCAGCCATACTAAGTTAAAGAAATTGAAAATGAAGCAGATTATTGAACAAAAATTGTCATTTGAAACAAAACAAAGTAGCAATTTAAACAGACTAATAATTTTTTTTTTTTTTTTGGAGACAGAGTCTCTGTCACCCAGGCTGGAGTGCAGTCGCATGATCTCGGCTGACTGCAACCTTCACCTCCGGGGTTCAGGCGATTCTCATGCCTCAGCCTCCCAAGTAGCTGGGGACTACAGGCGTGTGCCACCACGCCCGACTAATTTTTTTGTATTTTTAGTAGAGACAGGATTTCACCATGTGGGCCAGGCTGGTCTGCAACTCCCGACCACAGGTGATTTGCCCACCTCGGCCTCCCAAAGTGCTGGGATTACAGGCGTGAGCCACTGTGCCCAGCCTCTTAATAGATTTTCTAATAAGTTTTTATGAAAATGCATTTATGGTTTGATAACAAAAGTGAAAGTATAATAATTTTTTAAGTTTAATTTATTGAACCCTGAAACTTAGACAATTAAGGTTCGAAAAACTCCGTGAATTGAAATTGAACCAGCCGGGCGTGGTGGCTCATGCCTGTAATCCCAGCACTTTGGGAGGCCGAGGCGGGCGGATCTGGAGGTCAGGAGTTCGAGACCACCCTAACCAATATGGTGAAACCCCATCTCTACTAAAAATACAAAAATTAGCCGGGCATAGTGGTGCATACCTGTAGTCCCAGCTACTCAGGAGGCTGAGGCAGAAGAATCGCGTGAACCCAGGAGGCAGAGGTGGCACTGAGCCAAGATTGCACCACTGCACTCCAGCTGGGCAACAGAGCAAGACTCTGTCTCAAAAAAAAAAAAAAGAGAGTGGATCAAAATAAAATGTAGCATTTAAGCCGGGCACAGTGGCTCATGCCTGTAATCCCAGGACTTTGGGAGGCCGAGGTGGGTGGATCAGTTGAGGTCGGGAGTTCAAAACCAGCCTGACCAACATGGTGAAACCCCGTCTCTACTAAAAATACAAAAATTAGCCAGGCATGGTGGTTCACGCCTGTAATCCCAGCTACTCGGGAGGCTGAGACAAGAATTGCTTGAACCTGGGAGGCGGAGGTTGCAGTGAGCCAAGATCATGCCACTGTACTCCATCCAGGCTGGGTGACAGAGCGAGACTCCGTCTCAAAAAAAAAAAAAGCAAACAAATGGCCAGACGCGGTGTCTCACGCCTGTAATTCCAGCACTTTGGGAGGCCGAGGCGGGTGGATCACCTGAGGTCAGGAATTTGAGACCAGCCTAACATGGAGAAACCCCACCTCTACTAAAAATACAAAATTAGCCGGGCGTAGTGGTGCTTGCCTTGTAATCCCAGCTACTCGGAGGCTGAGGCAGGAGAATCGCTCAAACCCGGGAGGCAGAGGTTGGGGTAAGCTGAGATCTTGCCATTGCACTCCAGCCTGGGCAACAAGAGCAAAACTCTGTCTCAAAAAAAAAATAATAAAAATTAGGCCCGGTGCGGTGGCTCACGCTTGTAACCCCATCACGCTTGTAACCCCAGCACTTTGGGAGGCGGAGGCGGGCGGATCATGAGGTCAGGATATCGAGACCATCCTGTCTAACACGGTGAAACCCCGTCTCTACTAAAAATACAAAAAATTAGCTGGGCGTGGTGGTGGGCGCCTGTAGTCCCAGCTACTCGGGAGGCTGAGGCAGGAGAATGGCGTGAACCTGGGAGGCAAAGCGTGCATTGAGCCAAGATGGCGCCACTGCACTCCAGCGTGGGCGACAGAGCGAGACTCCGCCTCAAAAAAAAAAAGTAAATTAAATTAAAATAAAATTGTAGCATTGGATAAATTAGCACTAAAGATAAAATATATACAATTTAAGACAGTATTATAACGATTAAGAAAAATATGAATATAAATTCTGATAGTTCAGAGGAAGGCAAGAAAGGATCCAGCACCGTGAGAATGTCATTAATATTGGGAGAAATTCTCAATTTATTGAGACTGAAAGTCACCTATGAGTATCAATTTAATGAAGAAGTTGGAAGAATTTGATGCAATTTCCTGTGTCACATCATGGCTCCAATAGGAATATATTATTTAGCTAGTGACTGCTGCAACAAACCAAAGATCACACCAGTAATTCCCAGCTGGCTTGGAATGACATAGCATATATGGACAATTAATGTTTCCTGACTTACTGGATCTGTTTTTTCAGCCCATCTTGCACAAAACTGCCAGATTAATATTACTGCTTTTTATGTTGAATACCTCTGTTCAAAAATCCTTTATAGGACAAACACTTTAGGTTCATTGTCAAAGCTCTCTATAATCTGCTTCCCGTCTTATCTCCCATCATTCCTTAATAGCGTTTACTTCACCTAACCCTATCTATTCATTCTTAACTAAAGATATCCAGCTGGGTGCAGTGGCTCAAGCCTGTAATCCCAGCATTTTGGGAGGCCGAGGCAGAAAGATTGCTGGAGGCCAGGAGTTCAAGACCAACCTAGGCAACATGAAGAAACCTCATCTCCACAAAAAATAGAAATAAAAAAATTAGCCAGTTGCTCCTGCATGTCCCTGTCAGGTGCATCCCTTGAAGTCAGGAGTTCAAGACCACCATGGCCAACATGGCGAAACCCCATCTCTACTAAAGATACAATAATTAGCCGAGTGTGGTGGCGCATGCCTGTAGTCCCAGCTACTCAGGAGACTGAGGCAGGAGAATCCCTTGAACCCAGGAGGTGGAGGTTGCAGTGAGCCAAGATGGCGCCATTGCACTCCAGCCTGGGCAACGGAGCGAGACTCTGTCTCAAAAAAAAAAAAAAAAGATATCCTACAAGTTCTCACATTCATGCCTGTATTCATAATATGTCTGACATGTTTCCCTAGCCACTCATTAAATTTGCTGTATCTCTAACTTAAAGTTGTAATTTCTTACTGAAGACCTCTCCAAATCAAAATGTCTATAATAAATAACAATGTAACTAAAGAAACAAACCAATCCCCTTCACCCAGATAGAAAATGAGTAAGAGAATGGCCTTAGCTAAGTATTTCGTAGAGACCTTACAAAGCAAAACTTAAATATGGCCTTTGGTTAACTAATGGCCTTTCAAAGGCTATGACTGACTTAATACAAGGTCTTTTTGTTATGCCTTACAGACCAATTGCCCTCTGCTGGTGAGACGCTGACTTCATAGTAAGGCAGCTGGAAAATATCTCTTTAACATGGATTCGTGGCAGGATTTTTCCAATTCAAATAATGTACCACGTCCTTTAAAAGAAAAACAATATTCTTGGACCTCTACTGTTGACCTAGATTTTTTTTTTGTTTTACTAAATATGTACTTAATATATAAAAGGTATACTTAATGCATAAAAAGGCATGAACTCTGTAGGTACTATTAATACCCTTGTTTATTGGCTATTCTCCCATCCTAATTCTTCCTAATCACAGTTTAATTTCCTTTTGGTGAATTACCTCTCCCCACTTGGGCACAGCCAAAGTAACCCATACAGAAGCCAAGGGGTATTAGGACATTGTTATATGTTTCCTCTCAGTGACCTGTACAGTCAAAGGTTGGATACATGACCTAATCTTGGCCAGTTGGACTGTCTCCAAGGAGATTCTTGAGTGGAGAAAACGCTTCACTTATCTGGCAGCATATGTTGGCCAAATGGTATCTGTTGCTGTGGTTCTTTGTCTCAGTTCTTTGTCTTGAACCTGAACCTGGTTCTCCTGCCCTCCTATTGTACTCTGAACTATCTAAAATCCTACTAATAAATTAGTCAGGCTGGGTGCAGAGGCTCAAGCCTATAATCCCAGCACTTTGGGAGGCCAAGGCAGGCGGATCACCTGAGGTCGGGAGTTCAAGACCAGCCTGACCAACATGGAGAAACCCTGTCTCTACTAAAAATACAAAATTAGCCAGACATGGTGGCGCATGCCTATAATCCCAGCTACTCGGGAGGCTAGGGCAGGCGAATCACTTGAACCTGGGAGGCGGAGGTTGCAGTGAGCTGAGATGATGCCACTGCACTCCAGCCTGGGCGACAAGAGCAAAACTCTGTCTCAAATAAATAAATAAATAATAAGTTAGCCAGATCTCCCAGCTACATGAAGACAAAAAGAAAGCACAAGATTCTATAAGAGATTATATAGTAAGTTACCATTTGTGAAAAAAAAAATAAGGCCAGAAGCGGTGGCTCACGCCTGTAATCCCAGCACTTTGGGAGGCCAAGGTGGGCAAATCACCAGGTCAGGAGTTTGAGACCAGCCTGGCCAACATGGTGAAACCCCATCTCTACTAAAAATACAAAAAAATAGCCGGGCGTGGTGGCACGCGCCTGTAGTCCCAGCTATTTGGGAGGCTGAGGCAGCAGAATTACTTGAACCTAGAAGGCAGAGGTTGCAGTGAGCCAAGATTGCACCACTGCACTTCAGCCTGAGAAACAGACCAAGACTCTGTCTCAAAAAAAAAACAAAAACAAAAGAAAGAAAGAAGGAAAAAGCTGGGCGTGGTGGCTCAAGCCTATAATCCCAGCACTTTGGGAGGCCAAGGCAGGCGGATCACCTGAGGTCGGGAGTTCAAGACCAGCCTGACCAACATGGAGAAACCCTGTCTCTACTAAAAATACAAAATTAGCCAGACATGGTGGCGCATGCCTATAATCCCAGCTACTCGGGAGGCTAGGGCAGGCGAATCACTTGAACCTGGGAGGTGGAGGTTGCAGTGAGCTGAGATGATGCCACTGCACTCCAGCCTGGGCGACAAGAGCAAAACTCTGTCTCAAATAAATAAATAAATAATAAGTTAGCCAGATCTCCCAGCTACATGAAGACAAAAAGAAAGCACAAGATTCTATAAGAGATTATATAGTAAGTTACTATTTGTGAAAAAAAAAATAAGGCCAGAAGCGGTGGCTCACGCCTGTAATCCCAGCACTTTGGGAGGCCAACGTGGGCAAATCACCAGGTCAGGAGTTTGAGACCAGCCTGGCCAACATGGTGAAACCCCATCTCTACTAAAAATACAAAAAAATAGCCGGGCGTGGTGGCACGCGCCTGTAGTCCCAGCTATTTGGGAGGCTGAGGCAGCAGAATTACTTGAACCTAGAAGGCAGAGGTTGCAGTGAGCCAAGATTGCACCACTGCACTTCAGCCTGAGAAACAGACCAAGACTCTGTCTCAAAAAAAAAAAAAAAAAAAGAAAGAAAGAAAGAAGGAAAAAGCTGGGCGTGGTGGCTCACGCCTGTAATCCCAGCACTTTGGGAGGCCAAGGCGGGCAGATCACGAGGTCAGGAGTTCGAGACCAACCTGACCAATATGGTGAAACCCTGTTTCTACTAAAAATACAAAAATTAGCCAGGTGTGATGGCTAACGCCTGTAATCCCAGCTACTCAGGAGGCTGAGGCAGGAGAATTGCTTGAACCCGGGAGGCAGAGGTTGCAGTGAGCCGAGAATGTGCCACTGCACTCCAGCCTGGGAGACAGAGTAAGATTCCGTCTCAAAAAAAAAAAAAGAAAAATATTTGCACAAAATATCTAGGGGTAGGACCTGGGAGACAGAGGACTAGGAGGTAGGAGGAGCAAGAGAGACTTCTCATTGTATACCTATTTATTACTTTTCATTTTTTGGAAGCATGTGAACGTGTCATCTATTCAAATATTGAAATTTTAAAAAGGCACCAGTAAATGAGAAAACCAACAATAAATGCTAAGCAGATAATTTTAAGAGTGGCTACTTACATTGGGTATCCGGAGAAGACCTCTGAGGGAGTAGCATTTAAGCTGAGCTCTGAATGATAAGAAATTAGCTATACCGCAATCCTAGTAAAGAACAATTGAAACCAAAGGAATAGCCAACAAAGGTCATAAGGTGGGAAAGAATGGTGCCAATATGTACAAAGCAACGTAGGTATTAGATTGTGTAGGAATTTGTAAATCATAGAAAGGACTTTAGGTTGGTTTTTTTTTTTTTTTTTTTTTTTGAGATGAAGTCTCACTCTTGTCCCCCAGGCTGGAGTGCAGTGGCGTGATCTTGGCACACTGCAACCTCTGCCTCCCGGGTTCAAGCAATTCTGCTGCCTCAGCCTCCCGAGTAGCTGGGATTACAGGCACCTGCCACCACACCCGGCTACTTTTTATATTTTTAGTAGAGACGGGGTTTCACTACATTGGCTAGGCTGGTCTCAAACTCCTGACCCCAGGTGATCCACCTGCCTCGGCCTCCCAAAGTGCTGGGATTACAGGCGTGAGCCACTGCGCTCAGCCAGACTTTAGGTTTTAAAACTAACTGCAACTTGAAGCCGATGGATGGTTTTAAGAAAATGAGTAAGGCCAGGTGCCGTGGCTCATGCCTGTAATCCCAGCACTTTGGGAGGCCAAGGTGGGTGGACCACCTGAGGTCATGAGTTCGACACCTGAGGTCATGAGTTCAAGACCAGCATGACCAACATAGTGAAACCTCATCCCCACTAAAAATACAAAATTAGCTGGCTGTGGTAGCACATGCCTGTAATCCCAGAAACTTGGGAGGCTGAGGCAGGAGAATCACTTGAACCCAGGAGGCAGAGGTTGCAGTGAGGGAAGATCGCGCCATTGCACTCCAGCCTGGGCAATAAGAGTGAAACTCCATCTCAAAAAAGAAAAAAAAAGAAGAAGGGGAGTAAAGGCCAGGCGCAGTGGCTCACACCTGTAATTTCAGCACTTTGGGAGGCTGAGGCAGGCGGATCATGAGGTCAGGAGTTTGAGACCAGCCTGGCTAACATGGTGAAACCCTGTCTCTACTAAAAATACAAAAAATTAGCCAGGTGTGGTGGCGTGCCCCTGTAATCCCAGCTACTCCGGAGGCTGAGGCAGGAGAATTGCTTGAACCCAGGAGGCGGAAGTTGCAGTGAGCTAAGATTGGGCCATTGTACTCCAGCCTGGGTGACAGAGCAAGACTCTGTCAAAAAAAAAAAAAAGAAAAGAAAGAAAGAAAGGAAAGAAGAGAGAAAAGAAAAGAAAAAAGAAGGGGGAGTAACTAGATCTGAATTACCTTTATAAAAGATCATCCTGGCATCTGAGTGGATGATGGACTACAGAGAGTCAGAAGAGGAGGTAAGGAAACCAATTAGGAGGGTGTTTGAGTGTCCAGTGAGAGATGATGGTAGCAGAGAACATGGTATGAAGTAGTTGAATTGGGGATTATTTAGAAAGTGGAGTTTATATGAATTACTGGTGGATAGGATGTAGATTTAATGGAAAGAGGAGTCAAGGATGTTCTTTAGATTTTTTATAAGAAACTGAGTAGATGGTGATAAATCATAAATCAGACTTAGGAAGACAGGGAAGGGGTAGGTATTAGGGGGAAATTAGAGCTGCCTATCAAGCATCCAGAAGGAAATGTCACTGCGTGCACAGGCTAGATTCAGGGGAGATTCAAGCAAGGCTGAAGTTAGATTTGTGGATCATTGGTGATCAGTTGAGCCCAGGATTGGATAGGTTACCTAGAGATATTGCGTAAGAAAGAAAAGAAGGGGCCTCAGCACTGATCCTGGCATGCCACGTATAGGAGTATTTTTTTCTTTTCTTTTTTGAGATGGAGTTTCGCTCTTGTTGCCCAGGCTGGATTGCAATGGCACGATCTCAGCTCACCACAACCACCGCCTCCCGGGTTCAAGCAATTCTCCTGCCTCAGACTCCTGAGTAGCTGGGATTATAGGCATGTGCCACCATGCCCGGCTAATTTTTTGTATTTTTAGTAGAGACAGGGTTTCTCCATGTTGATCAGGCTGGTGTCGAACTCCTGACCTCAGGTGATCCACCCGCCTCAGCCTCCGAAAGTGCTGGGATTACAGGTGTGAGCCACTGTGCCCAGGTTTTCTTTTTTTTGAAACAGCTTTGGCTAGGCAAGATGGCTCCCATGCTGGTAATTCCAGCACTTTGGGATGCTGAAGAGGGAAGGATAGCTTGAGCCCAGGAATTCAAGACCAGACTGGGCAACATAGTGAGACCTTGTCTCTAAAAAAAAAAAATAAATAAATAAATAAAAGCCAGGCATAATGATGCACACCTGTGGTCCCAGCTACTTGAAGGCCAAAGCGGGAAGATTGCTTGAGGTCAGGAGATGGAGACCACCCTGGGCAATATAGTGAGATCTTGTCTCTACAAAAAAATTTAAAAATTAGCCAAGCGTGATGGCAAGTGCCTGTAGTCCCAGCTACTCGGGAGGCTGAGGTGGGAGGATTGCTTGAGCCCAGGAGGTTGAGGCTGCAGTGAGCCAAAATTACAACACTGCATTCCAGCCTGGGCAACAGGGTAAGACACTGGCTCCAGAAAAAAAAAAAAAAAAAAAAAAAAAAGGTTGGATCTGCTGGCTCACACTTGTAATCCCAGCATTTTGGGAGGCCGAGGCGGGTAGATCACCTGAGGTCAGGAGTTTGAGACGAAAAAATAATAATAATGAAAAATAAATGAATAAATAAATAAAAGAAAAAAACAAACAAAAAAAGAGTTCAAGACTAGCCTGGTCAACATGGTGACATGGTAAAACCCTGTCTCTACTAAAAATACAAAAGTTAGCCAGGGGCTGGGCACAGTAGCTCATGCCTGTAATTCTAGCACTTTGAGAGGCTGAGGTGGGTGAACCACTTGAGGTCAGGAGTTTGAGACCAGCCTGGCCAACATGGTGAAACCCCGCCTCTACTAAAAATACAAAAATTAGCCAGGTGTGGTGGTGCATGCCTGTAATCCCAGCTATTTGGGAGGCTGAGGCAGGGGAATTGCTTGAACCCAGGAGGTGGAGGTTACAGTGAGCCAAGATCGAGCCACTGCACTCCAGCCTGGGCTACGGAGTGAGATTCCATCTCAAAAAAATAAAATAAAATAAAGTTAGCCAAGCATGGTGGCACACACCTGTAATCCCAGCTATTCAGGAGGCTGAGGCACAAGAATGGCTTGAACCCAGGAGGTGAAGGTTGCAGTGAACCAAGATCGTACCACTGCACTCTTGCCTGGGCAACAGAGCGAGACTCTGTCTCAGAAATAAATAATTAAATAAATAAACCTGCCAATGGCTTCTATGACCCAAAGATGAGATGCCCCTGGCCACCTCTAAAATCTCCTAGAAGCTGATGTAACTATGAGAATTAAAAAGGACCCAAAACTGATTGAGATCAAATTTTCTGCTAGTCTTGCAAGATGGAGGTAGAGGAAGAATATACATTCTCTTCAGGATGCTGGACTGAGCGTGTGTTATTTTTTTCTCCCTTTTCAGAGAACACTAAAAGGAAAGTAAAAGAATAAAAAGGTTAATACAGCAAAATATAATTGAGAATGGGAAGGGCTAATCATGATCCATGTTAGTGAATAAGAAATTTCAAGAAATTTCTTGGCCAGGCGTGGTGGCTTATGCTTGTAAAACCAGCACTTTGAGAGGCTTAGGCAGGCAGATCGCTTGAGGTCAGGAGTTCGAAACCAGCCTGGCCAATATGGCAAAACCTCTACTAAAAATGCAAGAAGTAGCCAGGCATGGCAGTGCACACCTGTAATCCCAGCTACTAGGGAGGCTGAGGTGGGAGAATCGCTGGAATCTGGGAAGCAGAGGTTGCAGTGAGCCAAAATCGTGCCACTGCACTCTTGCCTGTGCGACAGAGCAAGACTCTGTCTCAAAAAAAAAAAAAAAAAAAAAGAAGAGAGACTAAAATGCAGAGACTGCAAGACTGCCCTTCAAAATGGAAGAGAGAGGCAGAACTGGGTTCTCTGCTTCAGAGTCACAGGCTGCAATCCAGGTGTCAGCCAGATCTGGGTTCTCCTCAGAGGCTTTAGCAGGGAAGGATCCAATTTCAGGCTCCCTCGGCTTGGTAGAATTCATTTGCTTTCAGCTGTAGGATTCTTAGTAGATTGCTTCCTGGAAGCTAGGAAGAAAGACAGAGACCCACAGAGAGAGAGAGGCAGGCTCTAGTGCCAGGCAGCTAACAAGACAGTCTTATAAAAATGTAATCATAGGAATGACATCCCATTATTTTTATCATTGTCTATTGGTTAAAAGCAAGTCACAGACCCTGCCCACACTCAAGGAAAGGGGATTAGGGGATTATACGGGGCTGAATACCCAGAGGCAGGGGTCATGGGCCACCTTAAAGTCTGTCTCAAGTGGGTATTGTTTTGTTTCTTTTCATTTTGGCAGTGGTAAGGAAGAGGGTATCAAAAGGCAGGGCCCGCTGCCTGTACATTGGATGAAAATATGCTGAAATTGATGGGGACGAGTCCAGTCTAACCCCACCCCAACTCTGACTTCAGTTGTGCCAAAGAAAGAGATATGGAGATTGGAGCTATTTCCTCACCATTTTATAACTTAACTGCCTGCAGAGTACTCTGTAGATCTAATGCACAATACGAAAAGATGAAACAATAGAATGCGGAAGGCTGGGTGAGATGGCTCACGCCTGCAATCCCAGCCCTTTGGGAGGCCCAGGCCAGCGATCACTTTGAGCTCAGGAGTTTGAGACCAGACTGGGCAACATGGTGAAGTCCTGTCTCTACCAAAAAAAAAAAAAAAAAAAAAAAATTAAGTGTGGTGGAACATGCCTGTAGTCCCAGCTGCTAGGGAGGCTGAAGCTGGAGAATGGCTTGAACCTGGGAGGCAGAGGTTGCAGTGAACTAAGATCATGCTACTTCACTACAGCCTGGGCAATGGAGTGAGACCCTGTCTCAAAAAAAAAAAAAAAAAAATGCCAGGCGTGGTGGCTCACGCCTGTAATCCCACCACTTTGGGAGGCTGAGGGAGGCAGATCACCTGTCAGGAGTTCAAAACCAGCCTGGCCAACACGGCGAAATCCCATCTCTACTAAAAATACAAAAATTAGCCGGGTGTGCTGGTGCGTGCCTGTAATCCCAGCTACACAGGAAGCTGAGGAGTAGAATTGCTTGAACCCAGGAGGTGGAGGTTGCAGTGAGCCGAGATCATGCCACTTCACTCCAGCCTGGGTGACAGAGTGAGACTCCATCTGAAAAAAAAAATTCAGAAGAGGTTTCGGTTGTATTGGATTGGACTCTTGTATTTATGATCAAGGAAGTTACAGCAAACGGGTAAGAGTTCAGAAAATTTTGGGGGGAGCTGAGATAAGGTGGAGGAAGCCACAGGTTCCAGACGTTAGATGCAAAAATGAAGGGTGATAGGGTTTGGATATTTTTTCCCTCCAAATCTCATGTTGAAATGTAATCTCCAGTGTTGAAGGTAGAGCCTAGTGTGGGAGGTGATTCTATCATAGGGGTGGATCCCTCATTAATAGTTTGACACCATCCTCTTGGTGATAAGTTAGTTCTCCCTCAGTTAGTTCATGGGAGATCCAGTTATTTAAAAGTATGTGGCACCTCCCCACTAGCTTTCTCTTGCTCTGGCTTTTGCCATGTGACACACCTGCTCCCCCTTTGCCCTCCACCACGATTGTAAGCTTGCTGAGGCCCTCACCAGAAGGATATGCCAGCATCACGCTTCTTGTACTGTCCAGAACCATGAACGAATTAAATATCTTTTCTTTAGAAATTACCCAGCCTCAAATGTTTATTTGTTTATTTTTGTTTTTTATTTTTTTGAGATGAAGTCTTGCTCAATCACCTAGGCTGGAGTGCAGTGGCGTGATCTCGGCTCACTGCAACCTCTGCCTCCCTGGTTCAAGCCATTCTCCTGCCTCAGCCTCTCAAGTAGCTGGAACTACAGATGTGCGCCACCATGCCCGGCTAATTTTTGTATTTTTAGTAGAGGCGGGGTTTCGCCATGTTAGCCAGGCTGGTGTCAAACTCCTGACCTCAGGTGATCAGCCTGCCTCAGCCTCTCAAAGTGCTGGGATGACAGGCGTGAGCCACCATGCCTGGCCAAGTATTTCTTTATAACAACACAAGAACAGCCTAACACAGAGGAGATGGGTCCTAGACCATTATTTAGAGTCATCCCATTCACCCCTTTCAGTTTCACAACCCATTCAAAATAACCTCTCAGTGTTTTGCTTTTTTTTTTTTTTTTGAGACAGAGTCTCGCTGTGACGCCCAGGCTGGAGTACAATGGCGCAATCTTGGCTCACTACAACCTCCACCTCCTGGGTTCAAGGGATTCTCCTGCCCCAGCCTCCTGAGTAGCTGGGACTACAGGCGAGAGCCACCATGCCCAGCTGATTGTTGTATTTTTAGTAAAGATGGGGTTTCACCATATTGGCCAGGCTGGTCTGGAACTCCTGACCTCAAGTGATCGGCCTGCCTGGGCCTCCCAAAGTGCTGGAATTACAGGTGTGAGCCACCACGCCCGGCTATTTGTTTTTTTTTTTTTATACTTAGCATAATTATTTTGAGATTCATACATGTTGTTGCATAGATCCTCCATTCACTCCCTTGTATTGTGGAGGAGAATTCCGTCTATGAATATATGACAATTTATTCATTCATCTTTTGATAGCCATTTGAATTGTTTCCTGTTTGGGGTTTATCAAAAGTAAAATTACTGGCCAGGTACGGTGGCTCATGCCTGTAATCCTAACACTTTGGGAGGCCAAAGTGGGAGGATCATTTGAGCCCAAAAGTTCAAGACAAGCCTTGACCCCTCCTGGGGTCCGTCACCCTCACCCACAGCTCTACCCTGGTGAGGCGACTGGTGGGGGAGTTGTATCTGGACCCCCAGTGGGTCCCAAGGGGTTAGGGGCTGCCTCATTCATTGGGGCCCCTGGTAGGAATAAGCAGCACCCCGCATGCACTACCCACATTTCAGTATCAAGCTCGTGTTGGTGGTGCTCCCCCAACAAAGATGTCTAACACTCCAATGGGTAATGGGAACCTATCCTCTGCTTCACCACCAACCACCTTCCCCCATGTGGCACCAAACCTGCCTCCCCCATCTGCCCAAGCCCCCTCAACAATGCCTCAGCAGCTGGGCATGGTGGCTCACTACTGTAGTCCCAGCACTTTGGGAGGACAACACAGGAGGATCACTTGAGGTCAGTAGTTTGAGACCAGCCTGGCCAACATGGTGAAACCCCGTCTCTACTAAAAATATAAAAATAGCCAGGCGTGGTGGTGCACATTTGTAGCCCCAGCTACTCGGGAGGCTGAGGCAGGAGAATCACTTGAACCCAGGAGGCAGAGGCTGCAGTGAGCCAAGATAGTGGCACTGCACTCCAGCCTGAGATACAAATCTAGAATCTGTCTCACAGAAAGCAAAACAAACAAAAAACCCCAACACATTGTCTTCTCCTCCAGGCCCGGGGCCCCTGCCCTGTGGCACAGGGAGAGAGCATCTGTCCTCTCCCTGTGCCATGGGGCAGGGAATGGGAGGGTTTCCTCCTGGCCCAGAGAACGACTTGACTCTGGCTCCCTCAGCCCACCCTCTGCCCCCGCTCCCTGCTTCCTCTTCTTCCGCCCCACTGAGGTTTCTTTATTCATGCTCTAGTAGCAGCTCTGCGGCAGCCTCCTCTTCCTGTTCTTCCTCCTCTTCCTCTGCCTCCTAGTACCCTGCTTCCCAGGCATTGCCCAGGTATCCCCACTCCTTCCCTCTTGCAACAAGCCTCTCTGTCCCCAATCAGCCCCCCAAGTATACTCAATCTTCTCTTCCAGCCCAGGCTGTGTGGAGCCAGAGTCCCCCACAACCTCCTCCCTATGGCAGCCTCTTAGGCTTCCTCCTCCTGGAGGCCAATCCACTGCCCACATCACCCCCAACACATCACCATCACCACCAGCAGCAACACTGTGGAAGCTCCAGGCCCCCTCCACCTGGAGCATTTCCCCACCACCTGGAGAGCTGTAGCCCCATATCATGCACACTCTTTTTTTTTTTTTTTTTTTTTGAGACGGAGTTTCACTTTTGTCACCCAGGTTGGAGTGCAGTAGTGGCACTATCTTGGCTCACTGCAACCTCCACCTCCTAGGTTCAAGTGATTCTTCTGCCTTAGCCTCCCAAGTTCCTGGGATTACAGGCGCGCACCACCACGAGCGGCTAATTTTTGTATTTTTAGTAAAGACAGGGTTTCACCATGTTGGCCAGGCTGGTCATGAACTCCTGACCTCAGGTGATCCACCCACCTCGGCCTCCCAAAGTGCTGGGATTACAGGCGTGAGCCACAGTGCCTGGCCAATGCACACTCTTATGCCATGTGTTCCTCCCTAGGGTCTCTTTGGCTCTACCCATCAGGGCCAGCATACCTGGCCCCATCTCACAGTCAGATGTTCTACAGCCAAGCAGGCCCCAGTTGCCCCCTACCTCCCGCGGTCTCTTCTTCTAACTCTCTTTTTTCCTCCTCTCAAGGGTCCTACCCACTTTCACACAACTCCCAGGGCCCCTACCTCTTCCCGCTGGTGCCTACGGGCACCACCTCCTTGGCTGCCCTTTCCACTGCCATTGCTATTGTGGCTTCCTTACCAGCAGACTACAAAACAGCCTACTCATCTGGGCCCACACCATAGGGAGAGAAAGCTGCATCCCCAGGGACTAGAAGACAGGCCACACAGATACAAGCCAGAGTGCCTCTCTCCATCTGAAGGGGACCCCATCAGGTCAAGCCAGTCTTGCCCACTGTGGGACCTGCCACCTGTGAGCCCTCAGGTGTCATCTCTGCCACCACTACCTGTGGCCTCTGCCTCAGGGTTACCCCTAAGCACCAGACAGATCAAACAGGAGCTTGCTGAGGAGTATGAGACTACTAAGAGCCCAGTGCCCCCAGCCTGCAGCCCCTACCTCCTCCTAAGGTGGTAGTCGTTTCCAGCCATGACAGTCAGTCAGCCAGGTGAGTGGGAACGGGAGGGTGAGCCTGGAAGGGGGTTATGAAGGGGCGACAGAGAGTGGCACAAGAGGGGCCTTCTGTTTATGTGGTGGTTTTTGTTGTTGTTGTGTTTGTTTTTTGAGACAGGGTTTCGCTCTTGTTGCCCAGGCTGGAGTGCAATGGCGCGATCTTGGCCCACTGCAACCTCTGCCTCCCGGGTTCAAGCGATTCTGCTGCCTCAGCCTCCCGAGTGGCTGGGATTACAGGCATGTGCCACCACACCTGGCTAACTTTGTATTTTTAGTAGAGACAGGGTTTCTCCATGTTGATCAGGCTGGTCTTGAACTCCCGACCTCAGGTGATCCACCCACCTCAGCCTCCCAAAGTGCTGGGATTACAGGCGTGAGCCACCATGCCCGGCCTATGTGGTGTTTTTTATCTTATTTTTTATTGAGATAGGGTCTTGCTCTGTCACCCAGGCTGGACAGCAGTGGTGTGATCATGGCTCACTGCAACCTTGAACTCCTGGGCTCAAGCGATCCTCCCACCTCAGTCTACGTGCCTGGAGCTGGGATGACAGGCACATGCAGGAGCAACCGGCTAATTTTTTTATTTCTACTTTTTGTAGAGGTGAAGTTTCTCCATGTTGCCCAGATGGTCTTGAACTCCTGGCCTCCAGTGATCCGCCTGCTTTGGCCTCCCAAAGTGCTGGGATTACAGGCGTGAGCCACCACTCCTGGCCTATGTGGTGTTTCTTTTTCTTTTCTTTTTTTTTTTTTTTGAGAAGGAGTCTCGCTCTGTCGCCCAGGCTGGAGTGCAGTGGCATGATCTCGGCTCACTGCAAGCTCCGCCTCCCAGGTTCATGCCATTTTCCTGCCTCAGCCTCTCCAGTAGCTGGGACTACAGGCACCCGCCACCACGCCCAGCTAATTTTTGTGTTTTTAGTAGAGACGGGGTTTCACTATGTTAGCCAGGATGGTCTCGATCTCCTGACCTTGTGATCCGCCTGCCTCGGCCTCCTAAAGTGCTAGGATTACAGGTGTGAGCCACCGCGCCCGGCCCTACGTGGTGTTTTTTAACTGCTAATGCTGTTTCAGTGAAAGGGATTTATAAACAGATGCCTGGTTGTTTTAATTTCCTCTGGAAAAAACTTCCTTAAAATGTCATAATGCCAGGGCCCCTCACCCTGCCTTATCTTACACCCCAAAGCCTTCCTGCTCCAGGCCTGAAGGCGGTTGATACCTGGGCTTTCCTACAACTCAAGGACTTTGCAGCCTGCGCAGGGTCTGCTCTTTCTCTGTCAGTGACAGACAGGCTCTTAGCAGCTTCCAGATTGGCGACAATCTGGAAGGCCCCTCCTCTTCTACTCTCTGTCGCCCCTTTGTAACGTCCCTTCCAGGCCCACCCACTCATACCCGCCCACGTGGCCTACTGACTGGTATGGTTGGGCACCACTACCAATTTAGGAGGGGATGAGGGCTGCAAGCTGGGAGCACTGGCCTCTGGGGGTCTCATACTCCTCAGCCAACTCCTGTTTGATCTGTCTGGCATGTATTTATTTATTTACTTATTTTATTTGTTCCATTTTATTTTATTTTTATTTATTTACTTATTTTTTTGAGACAGAATCTCACTCTTTCGCCAGGCTGGAGTGCAGTGGCACTCTGGGCTCAACCTCCGCTTCCCGGGTTCAAGCGATTCTCCTGCCTCAGCCTCTTGAGTAGCTGGGATTACAGGCATGTGCTACCATGCCCAGCTAATTTATTATTATTATTATTGAGATGAATGTTTGCTCTTGTTGCCCAGGCTGGAGCGCAATGGTGCAATCTCTGCTCTTTGCAACCTCTGCCTCCCAGGTTCAAGCCATTATCCTGCCTCAGCCTCCCGAGTAGCTGGGATTACAGGTGCCTGCCACCACACCTGGCTAATTTTTGTATTTTTAGTAGAGATGGGGTTTCACCATGTTGGTCAGGCTGGTCTTGAACTCCTGATCTCAGGTGATCCACCTGCCTCAGCCTCCCAAAGTGCTGGGATTACAGGCGTGAGCCACTGCGCCCGGCCCCTATTTCTTTTTATTATTATTTTTCTGAGGCGGAGTCTCACTCTGTCATCCAGGCTGAAGTGCAGTGGTGCGATCTTGGCTCACTGCAACCTCTGCCCCACAGGTTCAAGCAATTCTCCCACCTCAGCCTCCCGAATACCTGAAACTGCAGGCAGGCGCCACCATGCCTACCTAAGTTTTGTATTTTTAGTAGAGATGTGTTTCACCATGTTGGCCAGGCTGGTCTTGAACTCTTGACCTCAAGTGATCCACCCACCTCGGGCTCCCAAAGTGCTGGGATTACAGGCATGAGCCGCCATGCCTGGCCTTATTATTTTTTTTGAGACAGGGTCACACTGTCACCCAGACTGAGGTGCAGTGGCACGATCTCAGCTCACTGCAACTTCCTTCTGTCTCCCAGGTTCAAGCGATTCTCCTCCCTCAGCCTTTCAAGTAGCTGGGATTACAGGCGTGAGCCACCACGCCCAACTAACTTTTGTTAGGAGAGACGGGGTTTCATCATGTTGGCCAAGCTGGTCTCGAACTCCTGACCTCAGGTAATCCGCCTGCCTTGGCCTCCCAAAGTGCTGGGATTACAGGCATGAGCCCCTGTGCCCTGCCCTGTGGGGCTTTTTGAAGCTGCAGCTGTGCCCCGCTAGCTGGGGTCCGGTGATTACAGGCTGCTTTGGCCGGCTGCTGGCAGGATCTGAGCACGTGCTGCCTCCGCCCCAGGTGGGTTCAAGAAACACCTGAGCGTGGCTTCAATGCGCAGGTGCAGTGACTTGTACTTGATGCCTCTGAAAGGCGCCACATGGGCCAAGAAGTGGGTGGACCCAGTGGAGGAGATGTGGTGACAGGAGGAGTAGCACGCCCAGGAAGAGACGGGGAGGACCAGTGGGAACTTGAGGAGCAGGGGCCAAAGTGCCATGAGGTGAGTGCCTCAAGAGATGTGCCTAACTTGGCCGGGCGTCATGGCTCATGCCTGTAATCCCAACACTTTGGGAAGCTAAGGTGGGTGGATCACCTGAGGTCAGGAGTTCGAGACCAGCCTGACCAGTATGGTGAAACCCTGTCGCTACTAAAAATACAAAAATTAGTTGGGCATGGTGGGACATGCCTGTAGTCCCAGCTACTCTGGAGGCTGAGGCAGGAGAATCGCTTGAACCCGAGAGGCAGAGGTTGCAGTGAGCTAAGATCGCACCAGTGCACTCCAGCCTGGGCAACAGAGCGAGACTCCATCTCAAAATAAATAAATAAATAAATAAAAGAGATGTGCCTAACTTAAAAAAAAAGCCAAGCTGTTTTCCAGAATGTTTGTGCCATGTTACATTCCCAACAACATGAGAGGTCCGAACAATATGAATATTCCAGTTCCTCCAAATCCTTGCCAACACTTAATATAGTCAATCTTCTTACTTTTTTATTTTCATTTTATTTTCAGACAGGGTCTCGGTCTGTCATCCAGGCTGGAGTGCAGTGTCACAATCACAGCTCACTGCAGCCTTGACCTTCTAAGCTCAAGTGATCTTTTCTCTTCAGCCACCTGAGTAGCTGGGACTACAGGCTCATGCCAACCATGCCTGGCTGATATATATCTATAATATAACATATTATATAACATATAACATATATATTACATATTATATATAATATAGAACATATAATATATAAAATATAACATATATTATATGATATAACATATATATTATATATTATACATGATATAACACACATATTATGTCACATATAATATATAATATATAATATATATTTTGTATAATTTTTTTTATTATATGATCTATATTATATATTAGATATATATTATATATTAGATATATATAAAATTAGATATATAATATATAAAATATATACTAACATGTAATATAATATATAATATATATTTTTTATTTTTTGTAGAGAAGATATATCTTTTTATATATTTTTGTAGAGAATATATAAATATATATTATTATAATATAAAAATATAAAAATATATTTTTTTTTTGGTAGAGAAGGGGTCTCTGTGTTTCCCAGGCTGGTCTCCAACTCCTGGGCTCAAGTGAACCTCCCAAAGTGTGGAGATTACAGGCGTGAGCCACCGTGCCTGGCCTTTTGGTGAAATTTTGAGTCAAAAAAAATTTTTTTGAGACAAGGTGTGGCTCTGTTGCCCCAGCTGGATTGCAGTGGTGCGATCTCGGCTTACTGCAGCCTCCGCCTCCTGGGTTCAAGCAATCCTCCCACCTCAACCTCCTGAGTAGCTGGGATTACAGGTCCGCGCCACCACGCCCAGCTAATTTTTGTATTTTTAGTAGAGATGGGTTTCACTACGTTGGCCAGGCTGGTCTCAAACTCCTGGCTCAAGTGATCCACCCGCCTTGGCCTCACAAAGTGCTGGGATTACAGGCATGAGCCACTATTCCTAGCCTTGACTCAAATCTTTTTGTCCATTTTTCTGTTGGGGTTTTCTTTTTCTTATTGTTCAGTTTTGAGGGTTCTTAAATATATTTTGGATTGAATGGGCTCACGGATATTTATGAAATCATGCCCCCCAAGAGTTAAAGATACCAGTGACTATTACCAAGCAAAAGGAGCTTGCTGCCCAGTGGTACAGAAGTCAAATCCTATGGCACTAGGTTTTTTTTTTTTTGAGACGGAATCTGGCTCTGTCGTCCAGGCTGGAGTGCAGTGGCACAATCTCAGCTCACTGCAAGCTCTGCCTCCCAGATTCATGCCATTCTCCTGCCTCAGCCTCCGGAGCAGCTGGGACTACAGGCGCCCGCCACCATGCCCGGCTAATTTTTGTATTTTTAGTAGAGACAGGGTTTCACTGTGTTAGCCAGGATGGTCTCGATCTCCTGACCTTGTCATCCGCCCGCCTCGGCCCCTCAAAGTTCTGGGATTACAGGCTTGAGCCACCGCGCCCAGCCGGCACTAGGTTTTTGAGAAGAAAAAAAAAAAAGCTTTACTGTGAGTCAGCCAACAAAGAGACAGGAGGCCAGCTCAAATCGGCCTCCCTGTGCAATTCTTAAGTCAGTGCTTTTTAAACTTTTTATTGTATTTTAGTTTTTAGAGACAGAGTCTCGCTTTGTTGCCCAGGCTGGAGTGCAGTGGCTTGATCTCAGCTCAGGTCACTGCAACATCTGCCTCCCAGGTTCAAGCAATTCTCCTGCCTCAGCCTCCCCAGTAGCTGGGACTAAAGGTGCATGCCACCATGCCTGGCTCTTTTTTGTATTTTTTTTTTTAGTACAGATGGAGTTTCACCATACTGGCCAGGCTGGTCTTGAACTCCTGACCTCAAGTGATCCACCCACCTCTGCCTCCCAAAGTGCTGGGAGTAAAGGCATGAGCCACAACGCACAGCCTGCAAATGGGTTGTTTTTGTTTTATTTATTTATTTATTTATTTATGAGACGGAGTCTCGCTCTGTTGCCCAGGATGGAGTACAGTGGTGTAATCTCAGCTCACTGCAACCTCCGCCTCCCGGGTACCAGCAATTCTCCTGCCTCAGCCTCCCAAGTAGCTGGGATTACAGGTGCATGCCACCACACTCGGCTAATTTTTGTATTTTTAGTAAAGACGGGATTTCACCATGTTGGTCAGGCTGGTCTCGAACTCCCGACTTCATGATCCGCCCGCCTCGGCCTTCCAAAGTGCTGGGATTACAGGCGTGAGCCACTGCACCCAGCCTCTACAAGTGTGTTTTTAAAGGAAAAAAGAAGAGGTAGTTTCTAAGTTGTTTACCAATAATAATTTACATTAAAATAAGTTATTGATTGGCTATACATTGTTTTATTTTATTTTATTTTTTGAGATAGAGTCTCACTCTGTAGCCCAGGCTGGAGTGTAGTGGTGGTATCTGGGCTCACTGCAACCTCCACCTCCCGGGTTCAAGCAATTCTCCTGGCTCACCCTCCCAAGTAGTTGGGACTATAGGCATGCACCACCATGCCTGGCTAATTTTTGTATTTTTAGTAGAGATGAGGTTTCACCATATTGGCCAAGCTGGTTTCGAACTCCTGACCTGGTGATCCGCCCGCCTCAGCCTCCCAAAGTGTTGGGATTACAGGCATCAGCCACCGCACCTGGCCTATTTTTTCTTTTCTCACCAACAAATGGAAAAGTGAGGGCTTTATTTATGTATTCATTTTCGGATGGAGTCTTGCTCTGTCCCCCAGGCTGGAGTGAAGCGGCATGATCTCGGCTCACTGTAGCCTCTGCCTCCCAGGTTCAAGCAATTTCTGCCTCAGCTTCTTGAGTAGCTGGTTTTACAGGCATGTGCCACCACACCCCACCCAGCTACTTTTTTTTTTGAGATGTAGGCTAGTTGTGTCACCAGGCTGGAGTGCAGTGGTGCGATCTCAGCTTACTGCAACCTCTGCCTCCCAGGTTCAAATGATTCTCCTGCCTTAGCCTCCCAAGTAGCTGTGATTACAGGCACACAGCACCACGCCCAGCTAATTTTTGTATTTTTAGTAGAGACGGGGCTTCACCCTGTTGGCCAGGATGGTCTGGATCTCTTGACCTTGTGATCCACCCGCCTCAGCCTCCCAAAGTACTCGGATTACAGGCGTGAGCCACCACGTCTGGCCTTTTTTTCTTTTTTGAAACAGGGTCTCACTCTATTGCCCAGGTTGGAGTGCAGTGTTGAGATCTCAGCTCACTGCAACCTCTGTCTGTCTCCCCTGCTGAAGAGATTCTCCCAACTCAGCCTCCTGAGTAGCTGGGACTGCAGGCACTTACCACCACGCCTGGCTAATTTTTGTATTTTTTTAGAGACAGGGTTTCGCCACATTGCCCAGGCTAGTCTTGAACTCTTTAGCTCAAGTGATCTGCTTGCCTCGGCCTCCCAAAATGCTGGGATTATAGGTGTGAGCCACCGTGCCCTGCTGAGGAGAGTCTTAATCTGGATCCATGGATTCCTTTGAGGCCTATTCATGGACTTCAAAGGATTAATCAGTCCTTGAAATCATATGCAAAATTTGTGTGTAGGTAGATAGCTTTTATCAGATTTCCAATGTGGTTTTTAATCCCCTCTTCCAAAGAAAAAACAATCACTGTAATATCTAGTTTCTAGTTTCAAGGAGTGAACTATCAAAGTATAAAGCAGTAGAGACATCCAGCAGGATACTGACTGTTTGTGTCCATTCAATATGACAATTAGAAGGTCACTTCTTGGAAGAGTCATTTGGCTTTGCTCCCTCAATTTCCTTTCCACTTCACCTCACTTCAGTCTGGTTTTGGAATGCTAACACTCACTCTACCCAAACTGCTCTTGTTGTGGAGTCTGTGGTATCCACCAATGGGTTCTTTCTGCCTGCTGCACAAACAAAATTAATTGACAGAAACCATGGCATTGCAGTAAAGAAAGTTTAATTGACGCGAGGCTGGCCATGCCACGTGGGAGACAGTTATTACTCAAATCCATCTCACCGAAGGCTCAGAGGTTAGGGGGTTTTTCAGATAGTCTGACAAGTATGGGGCCAGGGAATGGGGAGTGCTGATTGGTTGGGTCAGAGGTGAAATCATAAGAAGTAGAAGCTGTCCTCTTGCACTGAGTTGGTTCCTGGATCCCCAGGTTGGTGAGTTAGGGTGGGGCCATCCACTTGTCAGAAATGCAAGAACCTGAAAAGACATCTCAAAAGGCCAATCTTAGGTTCTACAACAGTGATGTTATCTGCAGGAATGATTGGGGAAGATGCGAATTTGTGACCTGTGGAATAATGGGTGGTAATTACATTTAACTACAATTACAACTTAGAAGAATTCAGGACCCTCTCATTCTCCTAACTTGGTAGCCTTTCATTTAGTTTTAAAAGGGCAGTTTTGGGGAAGGGTTATTATCATTTAAACTATAAACTAAATTTCTCCCAAAGTTAGCTTCTCCTGTGCTCAGGAATGACCAAAGACAGCCAGTCTGTGAGGCTAGAATCAAGATGGGGTAAACCATGTCAGATTTCTCTTACTGTTAAAATTTTGCGAAGGCAGTTTCAACAGAAATTAACATGTCTAGGATAGTTGCTTTTTCTATTATTTTTTCTATTACTGCATTTACTTTCATTCTGCCTTATGCTTTGCCTCATGCTTTAACTAGGTAATTTTTTTTTTTTTTTAGTTTTGGCGGCATCAACACTATGACCACCGCATGCTGCCTACGTGGTAGACTCTCAATAAGCATGGAACTGAACCTCTTACAGGATTTGTAACTCACTTCTGTGGTAGCTAGTAAACTGGAACACGCGCTTTCCCTGGGCTGCTCTGTCCTCCCAGGTTTCAGCACTGGGAAATCGCTTGGGCCCCCGCCCAGAGGCGGGGCTTGGGTGGGCTGACCACTCCTCTGGCCTCCAATACTGTCGCTGACGTTCTCGTCTATGCTCCAGCAGCCGTAGCTCACTCCGGTGGAGGCGGGACTTCCTATAGCACTTCCGGCCAGAGCCTAAAGCTTTGCTGCTGGGCAGTTCGCTGGAGGGACTGCTGCTTGGAACACTTGGAGTCTCCGCGGGCAGGTGAGCTTCAGAGGTTCGGGGAGCTTCCGGAACGAGCATTCCTGGCCGGTGCGTCACCGTGCAGTGCTCTTGGCCTTTTCTTCCTTTCCTGGAATCTTCCCAGATTGCTAGAGCCGGGCGTTGCCTGCTCCGTGCGCTGGGAGGCGGTCCAGCCGGCTGGGTTGGGGCCACCCTGCGCCTCCTGGAAGGCCTTATTTAGGAGTAGCCGCACGTGATCCCTAGCATTTTGAGCTTCTCTCAGAGAATTGGCATGTCACTTTGGAAGAGGTGAAAATGGTACAGGCGACCAATGACTTTTACAAGGTGCCACCTTAAAGGAACAGCCTCGTCCTTTCGAATCAGTTAACATTGGTGATGACAGAGAAATAACGTTAAATAGGTGGAGAGCACTTAAATTAACTGTTTGTTTGTTTGTTCTTTTGAGACAGTCTTGCTCTGTCGCCCAGGCTGGAGTGCAGTGGCGCGGATCTCGGCTCACTGCAACGTCCGCCTCCTGGGTTCAAGCGATTCTCCTGCCTCAGCCTCCCCAGTAGCTGGGATTACAGGCGCGTGCCACCACGCTCGGCTAATTTTTGTGTTTTTAGTAGAGACAGGGTTTCTCCATGTTGGCCAGGCTGCTCTCGAACTCCTGACCTCAGGTGATCCACCCGCCTCGCCCTCCCAAAGTGCTGGGATTACAGGCGTGAGCCACAGCGCCCGGCCTAAAGTAACTATTTTTACTTGGTGTTTACTACCAAATGGGGACTGTTCTAAGTTGTGGGTGGATCCAAATGATGGTGTGACAGCCTTATCCTCAGAGAAGCAATCCTGGCCGGAAGACAGGGTTAACAAATTGCCAAACTGTTAGAGAAAGTTAGTGGAGGTAGAGATGAAGAGAGAAGACTTTTCTTTTCTCTGGCATTAATTTAGCCATGGCTGCTGTCTTTTGATACTTGCTTCAAAACGTTTTTCATATTCTTAAGTTTTAACTTTTCTGTATGCTCATATTTTATATACTGTTGTAAACAGCATATCTTTGGGTTTGTTTTTTTTTTTAATCTAAGTGGACAGCCTGCTTTTTTTTTTTTTTTTTTTTTTTGATACGGAGTCTTGCTCTGTTGCCCAGGCTGGTGTGCAGTGGCCCAATCTCAGCTCACTGCAACCATGCCTCCCAGGTTCAAGCAGTTCTCCCACCTCAGCCTCCCGAGTAGCTGGGATGACAGGTGCGTGCCACCATGCCCAGCTAATTTTTTTTTTTTTTGTATTTGTAGTAGAGATGGGGTTTCGCCATGTTGGCCAGGCTGGTTTCGAACGCCTGACTTCAGGTGATCCACCTGCCTCAGCCTCCCAAAGTGCTGGGACTACAGGTATGAGCCACCGTGCCTGGCCCAGCCTACCTTTTGACTAGCAGGTTTATTGGATTTACATTCATTGTCACTACTGAAATATTTGTTTAGATCAAAATCTTTGGCATCATGCCTGATTTAATCTCTTTCATATATATCAGCAAATCCTATGGACTCTCCACCTTTAAAATCTGTCCACACTCCCAAACTCTTCTTATCACCTTCACTTGTTCAAGTTACATTGTCTCTCACTTGAATTACTGCAGTAGTTTCTGTTCTTTCCTCTTTTAGTCTGTTTGCATCACCGCATCTCGGTTGATCCTTTAAAAAAAAATCAGATTTATATCTTTCCTCTCAAAAATCCTCCAAGGACTACACATTTCACCCAGAGTAAAAGCCAAAGTCGGCCGGGCGTGGTGGCTCATGCCTGTAATCCCAGCACTTTGGGAAGCGGAGGTGGGTGGATCACAAGGTCAAGAGGTGGAGACCATCCTGGCCAACATGGTGAAACCCTGTCTCTACTAAAAATACAAAAATTAGCTGAGCATGGTGGTGCGTGCCTGTAATCTCAGCTACTCAGGAGGCTGAGGCAGAAGAATTGCTTGAACCAGGGAGGCAGAGGATGCAGTGAGCCGAGATCGTGCCACTGCACTCCAGCCTGGCGGCAGAGCAAGACTCTGTCTCAAAAAACAAAACTGGCCAGGCGCGGTGGCTCAAGCCTCTAATCCTGGCACTTTGGGAGGCAAAGCCTGGTGGATCACCTGAGGTCAAGTGTTCAAGACCAGCCTGGCCAAAGTGGCGAAACCCCGTCTCTACTAAAAAAAATACAAAAAATTACCCAGGCGTGGTGGCGTGCGCCTGTAATCCCAGCTACTAGGGAGGCTGAGGCAGGAAAATCGCTTGAACCCAGGGGCGGGGATGGGGGTGGGCGTGGAGGTTGCAGTGAGTTGAGATTGTGCCATTGCACTCCAGTCTGGGCAACAAGGGCAAAACTCTGTCTCAAAAAAAAAAAAAAAAAAAAAAGCCGAAGTCTTTAGAGTGGATTATTCATCGAAGGTCCTATATGACCTAGCCCTGCTTCACTTCTGATCTCATGTCGTTCTCATCTCCTGTTTGCTCTACTGTATGGTCTCCTCAAGTGCATCCTAGCCTCAGGATATTTGCACTTGCTATTCCTTTCCCTCATATGTCCACATGGCTCAGTTCTTTACCTCTCTCATATTCTGGGGACCTTTACCTTCTCAGTAAGGCCTTCTCTGACAAGCCACTGCCATCTTTAACATTTCCATTGCACTCGTTATCCTTGTGCTTATCATCATATGACATGCCATGTGATAGTCATTTATCTGGTTTGTTATGTTTTCTCTCACTGGCATAGAAGGTTTATGAGGGTAGGTATTTTTCTGTTTTGTTTACTGCTGTATTCCTTTTTTTTTTTTTTTCTGAGACGGAGTCTTGCTCTGTTGCCCAGGCTGGAGTGCAGTGGTGCGGTCTCGGCTCACTGCAACCTCCGCCTCCTGGGTTCAAGCAATTCTCTGCCTCAGCCTCCCAACCAGCTGTGATTACAGGTGCATGCCAACACGCCTGGCTAATTTTTGTATTTTTAGTGGAGATGGGGTTTCACCATCTTGGTCAGGCTGGTCTTGAACTCCTGACCTTGTGATTCACCCGCCTCAGCCTCCCAAAGTGCTGGGATTACAGGCGTGAGCCACCGCACCTGGCATTTTTTTTTTTTTTTTAAAGATCTCTTATTGTACTTCCCTGTAAAATCCATTACTGTTTTATTCCAATTGCCTAAAATAGTATCTGGCTTTTAGCAGACACTCCATAATATAGTTGTTGATTGAATGAATTTGGGGGTTTTGCACCATCTTTTACACTTCATATTTTTATGCTTTTTTCCTCCTTTCTTATCGTTTTTTTTTTTTTTTTGAGATGGAGTCTCGCTCTGTTGCCCAGGCTGGAGTGCAATCGTGTGATGTCGGCTCATTGCAACCTCCGCCTCCCGGGTTCAAGGGATTCTCTTGCCTCAGTCTCCTGAGTAGCTGGGATTACAGGTGCACGCCACCGTGCCCAGTTCTTTTTTGTATTTTTAGTAGAAATGGAGTTTCACCATGTTGGTCAGGCTGGTCTTGAACTCCTGACCTCATGATCCGCCCGCCTCAGCTTCCCAAAGTGCTGGGATTACAGGTGTGAGCTATCACGCCTGGCTTTTTTTTTTTTTTTTTTGAGACAGAGTGGTTGCTCTTGCTGCCCAGGCTAGAGTGCAATTGCATGATCTTGGCTCACCGCAACCTCCGCCTCCTGGCTTCAAGCGATTCTGCCGCCTCAGCCTCCTGAGTAGCTGGGATTACAGGCATGCGCCACCAAGCCTGGCTAATTTTGTATTTTTAGTAGAGATGGGGTTTCTCCATGTTGGTCAGGCTGGTCTTGAACTCCCGATCTCAGATGATCTACCTGCCTCAGCCTTCCAAACTGCTGGGATTACAGGCGTGAGCCACCGCGCCTGGCCACTCTTGTCTTTTTTTTTCCCTTTTTTTTTTTTTTTGAGACAGGGTCTCCTTCTGTCACCCAGGCTGGAGTGCACTGGCACGATCTTGGCTCACCGCAACTTCCGCCTCCCGGGTTCAAGTGATTCTCCCACCTCAGCCTCCTGAGTAGCTGGGATTACAGGTGCGTGCCACCATAGCCTGGCTAATTTTTGTATTTTTATTAGAGACGGGGTTTCATCATATTGGTTAGGCTTGTCTCAAACTCCCGACCTCAGTTGATCCACCCACCTCTGCCTCCCAAAGTGTTAGGATTACAGGCGTGAGCTACAGCACCCGGCCCCACCTTTTTTTTTGAGACGGAGTTTTGCTCTTGTCACCCAGGCTGGAGTGCAATGGCATTATCTCGGCTCACTACAACCTCCAATTCCCGGATTCAAGTGATTCTCCTGCCTCAGCCTCCCAAGTAGCTGGGATTACAGGGGCCCGCCAGCATGCCCAGCTAATTTTTGTTTTTTTAGTAGAGGTGGGGGTTTCACCATGTTGGCCGGGCTGGTCTCAAACTCCTGACCTCAGGTGATCTGCCTGCCTTGGCCTCCCAAAGTGCTGGGATTACAGGCATGAGCCACCGTGCCTGGGCTTTTTTCATTTTTTTTTTTTTTTGTACAATAGGGTCTCCCTCTGTTGCCCAGGCTGGAGTACAGTGGTGGGATCAGGGCTCACTGCAGCCTTGCACTCCTGGGCTCAGGTGAGCCTCCAAACTAAGCCTCCCAAGTAAATTGGCCTATAGGCGTGCACCACCACACCCAGCTGATTTTTATATTTTAATTTTTAATTTTGATGTGCATATTTAACTGAATCTAATCATAATTTATTTTTTATTTTTTAATTTTTATTTTTATTTTCTATTTATTTATTTATTTTTTGCGACAGGGTTTCACTTTTGTTGCCCAGGCTGGATTGCAATGGAGTGATCTCGGCTCACTGTAACCTCCACCTCCCAGGTTGAAACGACTCACCTACCTAAGCCTCTCAAGTAGCTGGGATTACAGGCATGTGCCACCATGCCTGGCTAATTTTGTATTTTTAGTAGAGATGGGGTTTCACCTTGTTGGCCAGGCTGGTCTTGAACTCCTGACCTCAGGTAATCTGCCCACCTCGGCCTCCCAAAGTGCTGGGATTACAGGAGTGACCCATTGCACCCAGCCTATTTTAATTTTTTTTTTGTTTGTTTGAGACAGAGTCTGGCTGTTTCACCCTGGTTGGAGTGCAGTGGCTTGATCTTAGCTCACTGCAACCTCCACCTCCCTGGTTCAAGCCATCCTCTCACATCAGCCTCCTAAATAGCTGGGACTACAGGCATGCGCCACCATGCGTGGCTAATTTTTGTACTTTTTTATAGAGATGGGGTTTCACCATGTTGTCCAGGCTGCTGTTCAACTTCTGGGCTCAAGCAGTCTGCCCGCCTTGGCCTCCCAGAGTGCTGGGATTATAGGTATAAGCCACCACGCTCGGCCTAATTATAATTTTTTTTTTTTTTGAGACGAAGTCTCGTTCTGTCGCCCAGGCTGTAGTGCAGTGGTGTGATCTCAGCTCACTGCCACCTCTGCCTTCCAGGTTCAAGCTATTCTCCTGCCTTAGCCTCCTGAATACCTGGGAATACAGGCGCACGCCAACATGCCTAGCTAATTTTTATATTTTTAGTAGGGATGGGGTTTCACTCTGTTGGCCAGGCTGGACTCGAACTCCAGACCTCAAGTCATCCACCCGCCTCGGCCTCCCCAAGTGCTGGGATTACAGGTGTGAGTCACCATGCCCAGCTGGCATAATTCTAATTTTAACCCTGTAGAACAATATTGTTTTTATCTTTAAGCTACTGATTTTCAACAGGCTTCCTGGCTCATCTCAAATTTTTATAGGATGTCAGTGTTTAAGAGTAAAACTAGTAGTTGTTACTGTTTTCTGGTGTATGTGTTTTTTTCTTTTTCTTGTTCATTTATTAAAGTCAATTTATCATAAATTTATTTAATAGAGTATTGTATACTTAGCACTTCAAAGGTTGTAAAAGAAGTATATGTCACTTTCCCTACATTTTGCTGGGAATTCGTGCAAGAAGGACAATTTGAAATCAATATGATAGAGATATTTTTAGGTGTGAAATGAATATTACCCAGAAAGTAGATAGGGGTTACCAGAAAAGGACAGCATCATTCTTTGCCAGTAATTGTTTCAGTAGCTGGAATGAATTTGTGGAGAAATGATTTTAGAAGATTTGATGGTATTTGTAAGTGTAAAGAAAAGTCACAGACTAATTGGTTTGTTAGTTACTTTTATATGTTCTCATTTGTATAATTTTGCCATAAAATTGTGGGTTTGGTACACATTTAGGTCATTGGTGTTTTAGAGAGAAGACATGCCTTCAGTTTCTTTGGAAAATGCCTAAAGCTTTTTGTAGAAGCTCCTTAAAATTATGTGAGATACAGTTTGGGAGGCCGAGGCGGGTGGATCAGTGGAGGTCAAGAGTTTGAGACCAACCTGGCCAACATAGAGAAACCCTGTCTCTACTAAAAATACAAAAATTAGCTGGGCGTGGTTGCGGGCGCCTGTACTCCTAACTGCTGTGGAGGCAGAGGCAGAATTGCTTGAACCCAGGAGGGGAAGGATTACAATTATAATTCTCCTGCCCAGCCTCCTGAGTAGCTGGGATTATAGGGGTGGGCCACCACACCTGGCTAATTTTTGTATTTTTAGTAGAGACAGGGTTTCACCATGTGGGCCAAGCTGGTCTGGATCTCCTGACCTGAAGTAATCTGCCTGCTTTGGCCTCCCAAAGTGCTGGGATTACTGGTGTGTGCCACCAAATCTGGCCTCTATTCTTTTCAAATTATTTTATTTGAAGAATTATTTAGTTACCTTATTATATAGGAGGCCTCTCGTCGTGGCTCATGCCTGTAATCCCAGCACTTTGGGAGGCTGGTGGATCACGTGAGGTCCTGGCCAACATGGTGAAACCCCCTCTCTACTAAAAATACAAAAAATTAGCCAGACGTGGTGCTGGGTGCCTGTAATTCCAGCTACTTGGAAGGCTGAGGCAGAAGAATCCCTTGAGCCGGGGAGGGGAGGTTGCAGTGAGCTGAGATCACACCTTTGCACCCCAGCCTGGGCGACAAGCCTCAAAAAAAAAAAAAAAAAAAAATCTAGCTGGGTGTGGTGGCGCATGCCTGCCCCACCTAGTGATTAGGGAGGCTGAAGCAGGAGGATTACGTGAGCCCAGTTGTTCAAGGCTATAGTGATCTAGGAAATAGACTGAATTTAGATTTTAAAAGCAGATTGATAAGAAAAAGGTCAATAAACCAGTAGGAAATGGGCAAAGTATATTAACAGCTGGTTCATAAATGGAAATGGAAATGAACTACATATTTTACTCATTAGACTGACAATCAAAATTTTTTTTTTTTTTGAGACGGAGTCTCTCTTTGTCGCCCAGGCTGGAGTGCAGTGGCACAGTCTCGGCTCACTGCAAGCTCCGCCTCCCAGGTTCACGCCATTCTCCTGCCTCAGCCTCCCGAGTAGCTGTGACTACAGGCGCCCACCACTACACCTGGCTAATTTTTTTGTATTTTTAGTAGAGATGGGGTTTCACTGGTTAGCCAGGATGGTCTCGATCTCCTGACCTTGTGATCTGCCCGCTTCGGCCTCCCAAAGTGTTGGAATTACAGGCGTGAGCCACCACGCTCGGTCTCAAAATTTTATTAATATATCGTGAAGGCCAGGTTGTAAGAATACAGGAGTTTATACACTGCTGATAGCATGGTAAGTTGATATAGCCATTATAAAGGGACATTTAGCATTAGCTATTAAAATTTAATATGCACATACTTTTTGACTCAGCAATACCAGTTTTGAGAAACTTTCCTACAGATACAGGAAGATAAACGTGTAGGCGTAATTTTTCAGTATTGTTTGTGATAGCAAAAACTCGGTATTAACTAAATGTCCTTCAGTTTGAAGACTGGTTAAGTATATTATGGTATATCTATTCAAATACTATAGTCCCCAGAAATTAAAATCTCTTGTCATGGCTTTGGGTAAATCTCTAGGATATATTATTGAATGAAAAGGTGAGGAATAGAACCACCTGTATAGTAGGCTTTCAGTTGTGTAAAGAAAGAAAAAATGTATTTGCTTTTCTATACGTAAAATATTATGGGAGTAGGCCAGGCACGGTGGCTCACTCCTGTAATCCCAGCACTTTGGGAGGCCAAGGCGGGTGGATCCTGAGATCAAGAGACTGAGACCATCCTGGCCAATGTGGTAAAACCCTGTCACTACTAAAAATACAAAACTTAGCCGGGCGTGGTGGCAGGCACCTGTAGTCCCAGCTACTCGGGAGGCTGAGGCAGGAGAATGGCGTGAACCCAGGAGGCGGAGCTTGCAGTGAGCCGAGATCACGCCACTGCACTCCAGCCTGGGCGACAGAACGAGACTCCGTCTCAAAAAAAAAAAAAAAAATTGATTTAGACTAAGAAGTAGTACAAGAATGTCTACTACTTGGATGTAGTAAGTTTTTTTTTTTTTTTTTGAGACAGAATCTCGCTCTGTCACCCAGGCTAGAGTGCAGCGGTGCAACCTCGGCTCACTGCAACCTTCACCTCCCAGGTTCATGCAATTCTCCTTGCCTCAGCCTCCTGAGTAGCTGGGATTACAGACGCACTCCACCTCGCCAGGCTAATTTTTGTATTTTTAGTTGCAATGGGATTTCACCTTAGTGGCCAGGCTGCTCTGGAACTCCTGACCTCAGATGATCCCCCTGCCTTGGCCTCCCAAAGTGTTGGGATTACAGGCGTGAGCCACCACTCCTGGCTGGCTTTGTAGAACCTTAAACATATTTATCTATCTTAAGAATTTTTCCCAAGGAAATACTTCATAAGGTAGTATTTTAAAAATCAAAGCTGTTTTTAGCTGTTTTCTTTGGAGTTGTAAATAAACAGCATTAGAGAAATGATTGGCTGGGTGTGGTGGTTCACACCTATAATCCCAGCACTTTGGAAGGCTGAGACGGGAGAATCACTTGAGGCCAGCAGTTTGAGACCAACCTGGGCAGCAGAGAGAGATACCTTCTCTACCAATAGAAAAGAGAGAGAGAGAGGCTGGGCGCGGTGGCTCACGCCTGTAATTCCAGCACTTTGGGAGGCCGAGGCAGGCGGATCTCGAGGTCAGGAGATTGAGACCATCCTGGCTAACATGGTGAAACCCCGTCTCTACTAAAAAATACAAAAAATTAGCTGGGCGTGGTGGCGGGTGCCTGTAGTCCCAGCTACTGGGGAGGCTGAGGCAGGAGAATGGCGTGAACCCGGGAGGCGGAGCTTGCAGTGAGCCGAGATTGCGCCACTGCATTCCAGCCTGGGTGATAGAGCGAGACTCCGTCTCAAAAAAAAAAAAAAAAAAAAAAAAGAAATTATTAAGTAAATTGTGGTATCATACTTGGATATTGAGATGATTAATGTGTTGATTCTGTGGCTGTATAGAAAAATGTTTACGGACAAATGTTAATATGGCCAGTTGAGGTAGCTCAAGCCTGTAATCCCAGCACTTTGGGAATCCTCAGGAGGATTGCTTGAGCCCAGGAGTTAAAGACCAGCCTGGAAAACATAGTGAGGCCCTACTTTATTTTAAAAGAAGTTAATAAAAGAAGTAGAACAAATTATATGTCTCAGTTGTAGTAAAATTCTGCTTACATGTTAATGAAAATTTTGAAAGGGCACTTAAAACTAGTAAAAAACTCATTTTTAGGGTAATACAATTGTAGTGAAATTTAAACATTTAAATTTTATGATTGGAAGATGATAGTAAATCAGAAATGGCTTTGGAATTTCTTTCATTGCAACCTTAATAGTAAGCAACAGTCTTTCCCGTGAAAGGGACAGAAAAAAAAGAACGTAACGTCTACATTTTTTTTTTCTTTGAGACGCAGTCTCACTCTGTGGCCCAGTCTGGAGTGCAGTGGCACGATCTTGGCTCACTGCAACCTCCGCCTCCAGGGTTCAAGCGATTCTTGTGCCTCAGTCTCCCAAGTAGCTAGGATTACAGGCACTCACCACCATGCCCGGCTAATTTTTGTATTTTTATTTTTTTAATTTTAAAATTTTATTTATTTTTTTGAGACTGAGTCTTGCTTTGTTGCCCAGGCTGGAATGCAGTGGCACACCTTGGCTCACTGCAGCCTCTGCCTCTTGGGTTTAAGCCTCCAGAGTAGCTGGGATTACGGGTGCTTGCCACCATGCCTGGCTAATTTTTGTATTTTTAGTAGAGACAGGTTTCATCATGTTGGCCAGGCTGGCCTCGAACTCCTGACCTCAGATGATCCACCTGCCTCGGCCTCCCAAAGTACTGGGATTACAGGCGTGAGCCACTTTGCCTAGCCTACACTGTTAAATGAATGCTTTTCAGACCATTGTACCCCACATGCAGGTCAGGCCACATCTGGAATGTGGTTTTCAGTTCTAGATATTGCAATTTAAGCATGGAATCAGTAAATCAGTTACAGAGGAAAACTGGAATGCTATAAGGAGGGTTTAAGGAGCGGGAAATGTTTACCCTGGTAGAGATGTTTGGGAGATGAAGACAGGAATCAGGGAAAGCAGAAATGGTAACAAATGGCCTTCCATATTTATTTATTTATTTTTTGAGACTGAATCTCCCTCTGTCACCCAGGCTGGAGTGCAACGGCGCAATCTCGGCTCACTGCAACCTCCGCCTCCCGGACTCAAGCGATTCTCCTGCCTCAGCCTCCCTAGGAGCTGGGATTACAGGTATCAGCCACCACACCTGGCTAATTTTTGTATTTTTAGTAGAGACGGGGTTTCACCATGTTGGCCAGGCTGGTCTCGAACTCCTGACCTCAGGTGAGTCACCCACCTTGTCCTCCCAAAGTGCTGGGATTACAGGTGTGAGCTACCGTGCCCAGCCAGCCTTCCACATTTAAATGTTGTCTGGGAAAGGGAATATATTGATTCTCTGTAGCTACGCAGGGCAGTAGTAGGAAATTACTAGGTGAAAATGATAGAGATGTAGATTTCTTTTTTTTTCTTTTTTTTTTTTTTTGAGATGGAGTCTCACTCTCTCGCCCATGCTGGAGTGCAGTGGTGTGATATCGGCTCACTGCAAGCTCTGCCTCCTGGGTTCACACCATTCTCCTGCCTCAGCCTCCCGAGTAGCTGGGACTACAGGTGCCCACCACCATGCCCGGCTAATGTTTTGTATTTTTAGTAGAGATGGGGTTTCACTGTGTTAGCCAGGATGGTCTCAATCTCCTGACCTCATGATCCGCCTGCCTTGGCCTCCCAAAGTGCTGGGATTACAGGCATGAGCCACTGCGCCTGGCCTAGAGATGTAGATTTCATCTTTTTAAAGAAGAATAACAAGAAGAGTCACTCCAGCATTTAAGTGGGCTATCTGCATTAGTTAGCAAATGTGTGTATTTTAAAAAGTCATTCCATCTTAACCAAGCCTTAGTCAGCACCCAGAGAGACCTAACTGAGAGCAACATGCCACTCACATTCAGGTGATTAGGAGAGGGCCCAGTGCAGGCCATTAGAGAGAACTTAACTGGGCAGCAGCTGACTGCAGGTCATTTTGACTGGATACTGAAATGGGGCTGGGGGTGGGCAAGTGATCAAAGTGATTGTCCTAGCAACAGGCAATAAGGGTGCAGAGTGAGCCAGTAACAGCAGTAACAGCATCAAGTAGGTCTAACATCAGGGAACAGGGACCCATTGGTTACTAGCTAGAAGAGGGTAAAGGCTTTGGAACTAAGGCATAGGTCACCAAGACATGGATCCAGTTTCTAGGTCTTCACGGAAGATCATGGTATCAAGAAAGACATTATTAGAAACGTTCAGAGACGAGACAGGATCATCAAAAATACTTGAGGCTGGGCGCAGAGGTTCACACCTGTAATCCCAGCACTTTGGGAGGCCGAGATGGGTGAATCACCTGAGGTCAGGAGTTCGAGATCAGCCTGACCAATAAGGTGAAACCCCATCTCTGTTGAAAAAAAAATACAAAATTAGCCAGGCTTGGTGGCGCATGCCTATAATCCCAGCTACTCAGGAGGCTGAGGTAGGAGAATCGCTTGAACCTGGGCGGCGGAGGTCCCAGAGCTGAGATCACGCCATTGCACCCCAACCTGGGTAACAGAGCGAGACTCATCTCAAAACAAACAAATAAAAACACCTGACTTGACACAGAGACTGTTAATTACTGACCTTAGACCTTATACCTAATGATCTCATTGGTCCTGTCTGTGGGCACAGCATACAGGTAGGAATGGAAAAAAAAATTGTTACTGGAGATTAAATAGGATCAAGCATGTGAAGGAATTCATGAGTTACTTACAGATGTTAGATTAATAATGAGAATGGCTTCCTAGTGTCTTCAATCCTCATTCCTGCTATTATACTCTCTCGTTTTACTTCCCATTGATGGCTGCCCCCTTCTTCTCACCAAGCCATTCTCACTGTTAGCCTGATCTGCAGGGTGATATAGTAGTACCCTTAAGCTGAGCCCCAGCTGGAAAGAGCCTCAGACTGATTATGGGGCCTTGTGAGTTTCTGGGTTTAGATAATCCCTATACATTCTAGTTCATGGAGCCAAGATTTGGCCTAGTACTTTAATTTCTTGTAGGAGTGGAGTTCTGCAGTCATTTTATTAGTCCCTCTTCTTAGGGACTAGAGCTCTGAATCTGAGCACAGGTTTTTGGGTAGTGCTGTGTCTCTGGCCAGACCTCTTAGCTTATTAAAACATAAATTCCCCATGCCTGGTCTGACCCGTATGTCGATCCTGCCATCACATCATCTAAACTGGCCGGTGCAGTGGCTCACACCTGTAATCCCAGCACTTGGAGGCTGAGGTGTGAAGATCACTTGAGGTCAGGAGTTTGAGACCAGCCTGGACAATATGTGAAATCCCATCTCTACTAAAAGTACAAAAATTAGCTGGGCCTGGTGGCAGCCACCTGTAATCCCAGTTACTCAGAAGGCTGAGGCGGAAGAATTGCTTGAACCCGGGAGATGGAGGTTGCAGTGGGCTGAGATTGCACCAGCCTGAGCGACAGAGTGAGACTCCGTCTCAATTAAAAAAAAAAATCATCTAAACTGCTTTGACTTTTCTTACCAACTTTGGGCTTGGAGATTATTTCTCTTTTGCTTTTCAACACTACTGGGCATGTTTAGATCTGGATCCTGGCCCCCTTCCCAATGGCCCTGTCCTCCTTTATTTAAATAGATGAAATTCAGCTCCATTTTGAAAGTAGGATTCTTTTCACAACAATTGGGAGAAATGATTTTTTTTGTTTGTTTTGTTTTTTGTGAGATGGAATTTTGCTGTTGCCAGGCTGGAGTGCAGTGGCACGATCTTGGCTCACTGCAACCTCTGCCTCCCGCATTCAAGTGATTCTCTTGCCTCAGATGGCCAAGTAGCTGGGACTACAGGTGCGTACTACACGCCCAACCGATTTTTTTGTATTTTTAGTAGAGACGAGGTTTTACCCTGTTGGCCAGGATGGTCTCGATCTCTTGACCTTGTGATCTGCCCGCCTTGGCCTCCCAAAATGCTGGGATTGCAGGCGTGAGCCACTGCGCCCAGCCTAATGTTATTGTTTTTATAAAATATTTGAGGACCTGATTGAGAGGACCTTATGCAGAAACTTAATAAACTTAAAATCATATAATGTGAGATTGAAATGCTTAGATTATTCTGTAATATGGAAATAGCAGGTCAAATGTAACAGACAACTCCGGTAACAGAGGAAATGTCTACCTATTCTTTTTTTTTTTTTTTGAGATGGGGTCTTGCTCTGTCACCCAGGCAGAAGTGCGATGGCTCGATCTCGGCTCACTGCAACCTCTGCCTCCCGGGTTCAAGCGATTCTCCTGCCTCAGGCTCCTGAGTAGCTGGGATTACAGGCACGCACCACCACGCCTGGCTAGTTTTTGTATTTTTAGTAGAGACGGGGTTTCACCATGGTGGTCAGGCTGGTCTCGAACTCCTGACCTTGTGATCCACCCGCCTTGGCCTCTCAAAGTGCTGGGATTACAGACATGAGCCACCACTCCCCTTCCATCTACCTGTTCTTAAAATAAAAAAAACCCATAAAGGTGGAGAGGTAGTAATACCAAAGGCCTCAGATATGTATATACAAATGGAGTTTGTGGGTAGTCAGTAATGTATTCTAACCCCAGATGGCATGTAACAGCATATGTTTTTTCTTTTGTTTTGTGCACATATTATATATGATAATATTAAAATAGAAAAATACTTTGTTCAATAGTCATGTAACTTGTGGTCGTTTAAAAATCCTTGTACTTCAACACTGTTATCTTTTATTTGTGTTTTTTTGTTTGTTTTGAGACAGGCTCTAGCTTTGTTGCCTAGGCTGGAGCAGAGTGGCATGATCTTGGCTTACTGCACCCTCAATCTTCTGGGCTCACATGGTCCTCCCACTTCAGCATCCCAAGTAGCTGGGACTACAGGCGTGTGCCACAATGACTGGCTAATTTTTGTATTTTTTTTGGTAGAGATAAGTTTCACTATGTTGCCCAGGCTGGTCTCGAATTCCTGGCCTCAGGTGATCTGCCTGCCTTGGCCTCCCAAAGCGCTGAGATTACAGGCATGAGCAACCGTGCCCAGCCAACACTGCTAGCTTTTTAAAATAGAAAGTGAGTTTTATTTAGGCCGGCTGCGGTGGCTGATGCTTGTAATTCCAGCATTTTGGGAGACTGAGGCGGGTGGATCACTTGAGGTCAGGAGTTCGAGACCAGCCTGGCCAACATGGTGAAACACCGTCTCTACTAAAAATTCAAAAATTAGCTGGGTGTGGTGGTGTGTGCCTGTAATCCCAGTTACTAGGGAGGCTGTGGCAGGAGAATTGCTTGAACCCAGCAGGCAGAGGTTGCAGTTAGCAGAGATCGTGCCACTGCACTCCAGCCTGGGCGACAGAGCGAGACTGTCTCAAGAAAAAAAAAAAAAGAAAAAAAGAAAGTGAGTTTTATTTAGACAAAGATGAAGGTTTGGAAATTAACCATATTTGTGCTTGCAAAAGGAGCACGGATTTTTAAGCCCTAGTCTCACAGGCTCTCTCTGCAGCGTCTGATACTGTTGCTTGATTATTCCTGCTTTAAACTCTGTCCCTTGGATTCCAAGGCATCAGGTAGCTGCTCTTCTTTTTTCTTTTCTGTTTTTTCTTTCTCCGACTTCTTAGGGATTTCTTCCTTCTTTCTTAACTATTATGTTTTTGCAGGATTCTGTCATTGATCCCCTTTTCTTTCTAGCTGATACCCTTTCATTCTCATCTACTTTCATGCTATCAGTTATAAGCTCTGTGCTGACAACTCCTAAAAACACGTTTCTAGGCCGGGCGCAGTGGCTCATGCCTGTAATCCCAGCACTTTGGGAGGCAGAGGAGGGTGGATCACCTGAGGTCAGAAGTTTGAGACCAGTCTGGCCAACATGGTGAAACCCCGTCTATACCAAAAATACAAAACAATTAAACAGGCATGGTGGTGGGTGCTGTAATCCCAGCTACTTGGGAGGCTGAGGCAGGGGAATTGCTTGAACCAGGGAGGTGGAGGTTGCAGTGAGCCGAGATCGTGCCACAGCACTCCAGCCTGGGCAACAGAGTGAGACACCATCTTAAAAAACAACAACAACAACAAAACACATTTCTAGCGCAAATATATCGTTTGAGCTAGAGACCCACATCTGTCATCACCCTCTATAGGCACTTTAAGTATACTGACTTCTCTCCCAAACTTGAACCTTTTCTTATAGGCCAGGCACGGTGGCTCACACCTGTAATTTTACCACTTTGGGAGACCGAGGTGGGTGGATTGCTGGAGCTCAGGAGTTGGAGACCAGCCTGGGCAATGTAGCAAAACCCCTTCTCTACTGAAAATACAAAAATTGGCTGGGTGTGGTGAAGCACATCTGTGGCCCCAGCTACTCTGGTGGCTGAGGCACAAGAACCCTTGAGCCTGGAAGGTGGGGATTGCAGTGAGCTGAGATTGCGCCACTGCACTCCAGCCTGGGCGACAGAGCAAGACTGTGCCTCAAAAACAAAAAAAATTCCTTTAAAGGAATTGTATTAAGTTCTTATCAGTGTTGTATTTTTCTTCCTAGATCTCATATTTTGGATTCTGGATATATTATAATGAGTGACACTTTGACAGCGGATGTCATTGGTCAAAGAGTTGAAGTTAATGGAGAACATGCAACAGTACGTTTTGCTGGTGTTGTCCCTCCCGTGGCAGGTAAGTAATTATTGTGTGTGTGTGTGTGTGTGTGTGTGTGTGTGTGTGTATTTTGCAGCTGTTTCTGTGTAAGCTTCTCAGTACCACTTTATACCACAAATTTTGACAAAATTAACAACTAATTTATAGGTGCCTCCTGTATCCAGTTTTATTTGAGTGACAGTATCCTGTGGTATCTATGATTTTGTTTAATTATATGCCATTTAATTATTTAGTGTTGCTATCTTATATAAAATCAACCTTAAAATATCTTCTGAGGAAACTATAAACAGCTAAAAGTCTTGAAACCTCATAAACCTCAACTCAAGTAATTTTTTTGAAATTTCTTTTGTCATTAATCCATGTGTGTAGGTATCTAATATAGTTTAAACTGATACACATTACAATTTTTTGTTACCTTTTTTTTAAACTTATTTTTTGGTATAAATTTACCTATGTTTCTACAGCATTATTTTGCAATATTTCTTCTTTTTTTGATTTTGCGTATTTCTTAATTATTACATTTAGTGTAGTATATAATTTGTTTAATTGTTCCCCATTTTTGGATGTTAATTTCTAGTTTTTAGAGTAAATAATAATGTAGTAGACTTACTCATAAGTCTTAGTCAACAAAAATTTGACTGTTTTCTGTGTATTTTGAGACGGAGTTTCGCTCTTGTTGTTCAGGCTGGAGTGTAGTGGTGTGATGTTGGCTCACTGCAACCTCTGCCTCCTGGGTTCAAGCGATTCTCCTGCCTCAGTCTCCCGAGTAGCTGGGATTTCAGGCATGTGCCACCACACTTGGCTAATTTTGAATTTTTAGTGGAGACAGGATTTCTCCATGTTGGTCAGGCTGGTCTCGAACTCCTGAGGTGTCCTGCCCGCCTCGGCCTCCCAAAGTCCTGGGATTACAGGTGTGAGCCACCGTGCCTGGCCAATAAGGAGGCTTTCTATGAACTGGGCAACTGCTGGAACCAAGCTGATATGGGTTTACTAGCTGATTGCAATGTGCCCAGAATTAGAATATTTATCCATATTTTTACATTACCCATCCCTCTTGTTTCTTCTGAGCTGCAGCCAGAGATCACCAGTTGGTTCACAGGAATAAGCAGGGTTAGCCTAAATTGAAGAAACAAACTTAAAAACAACTAATGAGACTAGAATCTAATAACGAATGTTCCATAGTTCTTGAAACATAATTTTTCTCTCTAGTTTCCAAGTTTTACCAAAGACAAGTCATGGTAAGACTGATTTGCTTGGGCCGGGCACGGTGGCTCACACCTGTAATCCCAGCACTTTGAGAGGCTGAGGTGGGTGGATCACGAGGTCATGAGATCGAGACCATCCTGGCTAACATGGTCTCGATACAAAAAATTAGCCGGGTGTGGTGGCGGGCGCCTGTAGTTCCAGCTACTAAAGGAGGCTGAGGCAGGAGAATGGCATGAACCCGGGAGGTGGAGGTTGCAGTGAGTCGAGACCATGCCACTGCATTCCAGCCTGGGCGACAGAGCGAGACTCCTTCTCCAAAAAAAAAAAGACTGATTTGCTTTATTATAGTTGGCCTGATTATTTGTATAAAGTGCAGCAAGAATAATTATTTTTCTTTTCTTTATTTTTATTTTATTATTATTATACTTTAAGTTTTAGGGTACATGTGCACAATGTGCAGGTTAGTTACATATGTATACATGTGCCATGCTGGTGTGCTGCACCCATTAACTCATCATTTAGCATTAGGTATATCTCCTAATGCTATCCCTCCCCCCTCCCCCCACCCCACAACAGTCCCCAGAGTGTGATGTTCCCCTTCCTGTGTCCATGTGTTCTCATTGTTCAATTCCCACCTACGAGTGAGAACATGCGGTGTTTGGTTTTTTGTCCTTGCGATAGTTTACTGAGAATGATGATTTCCAGTTTCATCCATGTCCCTATAAAGGACATGAACTCATAATTTTTTATGGCTGCATAGTATTCCATGGTGTATATGTGCCACATTTTCTTAATCCAGTCTATCATTGTTGGACATTTGGGTTGGTTCCAAGTCTTTGCTATTGTGAATAGTGCCGCAATAAACATACATGTGCATGTGTCTTTATAGCAGCATGATTTATAGTCCTTTGGGTATATACCCAGTAATGAGATGGCTGGGTCAAATGGTATTTCTAGTTCTAGATCCCTGAGGAATCGCCACACTGACTTCCACAATGGTTGAACTAGTTTACAGTCCCACCAACAGTGTAAAAGTGTTCCTATTTCTCCACATCCTCTCCAGCACCTGTTGTTTCCTGACTTTTTAATGATTACCATTCTAACTGGTGTGAGATGGTATCTCATTGTGGTTTTGATTTGCATTTCTCTGATGGCCAGTGATAGTGAGCATTTTTTCATGTGTTTTTTGGCTGCATAAATGCCTTCTTTTGAGAAGTGTCTGTTCATGTCCTTCGCCCACTTTTTGATGGGGTTGTTTGTTTTTTTCTTGTAAATTTGTTGGAGTTCATTGTAGATTCTGGATATTAGCCCTTTGTCAGATGAGTAGTTTGCGAAAATTTTCTCCCATTGTGTAGGTTGCTTGTTCACTCTGATGGTAGTTTCTTTTGCTGTGCAGAAGCTCTTTAGTTTAATGAGATCCCATTTGTCAATTTTGGCTTTTGTTGCCATTGCTTTTGGTGTTTTAGACATGAAGTCCTTGCCCATGCCTATGTCCTGAATGGTAATGCCTAGGTTTTCTTCTAGGGTTTTTATGGTTTTGGGTCTAACGTTTAAGTCTTTAATCCATCTTGAATTAATTTTTGTATATGGTGTAAGGAAGGGATCCAGTTTCAGCTTTCTACATATGGCTAGCCAGTTTTCCCAGCACCATTTGTTAAATAGGGAATCCTTTCCCCATTTCTTGTTTTTCTCAGGTTTGTCAAAGATCAGATAGTTGTAGATATGCGGCGTTATTTCTGAGGGCTCTGTTCTGTTCCATTGATCTATATCTCTGTTTTGGTACCAGTACCATGCTGTTTTGGTTACCGTAGCCTTGTAGTATAGTTTGAAGTCAGGTAGCGTGATGCTTCCAGCTTTGTTCTTTTGGCTTAGCATTGACTTGGCGATGTGGGCTCTTTTTTGGTTCCATATGAACTTTAAAGTAGTTTTTTCCAATTCTGTGAAGAAAGTCATTGGTAGCTTGATGGGGATGGCATTGAATCTATAAATTACCTTGGGCAGTATGGCCATTTTCACGATATTGATTCTTCCTACCCATGAGCATGGAATGTTCTTCCATTTCTTTGTATCCTCTTTTATTTCATTGAGCAGTGGTTTGTAGTTCTCCTTGAAGAGGTCCTTCACATCCCTTGTAAGTTGGATTCCTAGGTATTTTATTCTCTTTGAAGCAATTGTGAATGGGATTTCACTCATGATTTGGCTCTCTGTTTGTCTGTTATTGGTGTATAAGAATGCTTGTGATTTTTGTACATTGATTTTGTAACCTGAGACTGCTGAAGTTGCTTATCAGCTTAAGGAGATTTTGGGCTGAGACGATGGGGTTTTCTAGATATACAATCATGTCATCTGCAAACAGGGACAATTTGACTTCCTCTTTTCCTAATTGAATACCCTTTATTTCCTTCTCCTGCCTAATTGCCCTGGCCAGAACTTCCAACACTATGTTGAATAGGAGTGGTGAGAGAGGGCATCCCTGTCTTGTGCCAGTTTTCAAAGGGAATGCTTCCAGTTTTTGCCCATTCAGTATGATATTGGCCGTGGGTTTGTCATAGATAGCTCTTATTATTTTGAGATATGTCCCATCAATACCTAATTTATTGAGAGTTTTTAGCATGAAGGGTTGTTGAATTTTGTCAAAGGCCTTTTCTGCATCTATTGAGATAATCATGTGGTTTTTGTCTTTGGTTCTGTTTCTATGCTGGATTACATTTATTGATTTGTGTATACTGAACCAGCCTTGCATCCCAGGGATGAAGCCCACTTGATCATGGTGGATAAGCTTTTTGATGTGCTGCTGGATTCGGTTTGCCAGTATTCTATTGAGGATTTTTGCATCAATGTTCATCAAGGATATTGGTCTAAAATTCTCTTTTTTGGTTGTGTCTCTGCCAGGCTTTGGTATCAGGATGATGCTGGCCTCATAAAATGAGTTAGGGAGGATTCCCTCTTTTTCTATTGATTGGAATAGTTTCAGAAGGAATGGTACCAGTTCCTCCTTGTACCTCTGATAGAATTCGGCTGTGAATCCATCTGGTCCTGGACTCTTTTTGGTTGGTAAGCTATTGATGATTGCCACAATTTCAGAGCCTGCTATTGGTCTATTCAGAGATTCCACTTCTTCCTGGTTTAGTCTTGGGAGGGTGTATGTGTCGAGGAATTTATCCATTTCTTCTAGATTTTCTAGTTTATTTGCGTAGAGGTGTTTGTAGTATTCTCTGATGGTAGTTTGTATTTCTGTGGGATCGGTGGTGATATCCCCTTTATCATTTTTTATTGCGTCTATTTGATTCTTCTCTCTTTTCTTCTTTATTAGTCTTGCTAGCGGTCTATCAATTTTGTTGATCCTTTCAAAAAACCAGCTCCTGGATTCATTAATTTTTTGAAGGGTTTTTTGTGTCTCTATTTCCTTCAGTTCTGCTCTGATTTTAGTTATTTCTTGCCTTCTGCTAGCTTTTGAATGTGTTTGCTCTGGCTTCTCTAGTTCTTTTAATTGTGATGTTAGGGTGTCAATTTTGGATCTTTCCTGCTTTCTCTTGTGGGCATTTAGTGCTATAAATTTCCCTCTACACACTGCTTTGAATGTGTCCCAGAGATTCTGGTATGTTGTGTCTTTGTTCTCGTTGGTTTCAAAGAACATCTTTATTTCTGTCTTCATTTTGTTATGTACCCAGTAGTCATTCGGGAGCAGGTTGTTCAGTTTCCATGTAGTTGAGTGGTTTTGAGTGAATTTCTTAATCCTGAGTTCTAGTTTGATTGCACTGTGGTCTGAGAGACAGTTTGTTATAATTTCTGTTCTTTTACATTTGCTGAGGAGAGCTTTACTTCCAAGTATGTGGTCAATTTTGGAATAGGTGTGGTGTGGTGCTGAAAAAAATGTATATTCTGTTGATTTGGGGTGGAGAGTTCTGTAGATGTCTTATTAGGTCTGCTTGGTGCAGAGCTGAGTTCAATTCCTGGGTATCCTTGTTAACTTTCTGTCTCGTTGCTCTGTCTAATGTTGACAGTGGGGTGTTAAAGTCTCCCATTATTATTGTGTGGGAGTCTAAGTCTCTTTGTAGGTCACTCAGGACTTGCTTTATGAATCTGGGTGCTCCTGTATTGGGTGCATATATATTTAGGATAGTTAGCTCTTCTTGTTGAATTGATCCCTTTACCATTATGTAATGGCCTTCTTTGTCTCTTTTGATCTTTGTTGGTTTAAAGTCTGTTTTATCAGAGACTAGGATTGCAACCCCTGCCTTTTTTTGTTTTCCATTTGCTTGGTAGATCTTCCTCCATCCTTTTATTTTGAGCCTATGTGTGTCTCTGCACGTGAGATGGGTTTCCTGAATACAGCACACTGATGGGTCTTGAGTCTTTATCCAATTTGCCAGTCTGTGTCTTTTAATTGGAGGATTTAGTCCATTTACATTTAAAGTTAATATTGTTATGTGTGAATTTGATCCTGTCATTATGATGTTAGCTAGTTATTTTGCTCGTTAGTTGATGCAGTTTCTTCCTAGCCTCGATGGTCTTTACAATTTGGCATGATTTTGCAGTGGCTGGTACCGGTTTTTGCTTTCCATGTTTAGTGCTTCCTTCAGGAGCTCTTTTAGGGCAGGCCTGGTAGTGACAAAATCTCTCAGCATTTGCTTGTCTGTAAAGTATTTTATTTCTCCTTCACTTATGAAGCTTAGTTAGGCTGGATATGAAATTCTGGGTTGAAAATTCTTTTCTTTAAGAATGTTGAATATTGGCCCCCACTCTCTTCTGGCTTGTAGAGTTTCTGCCGAGAGATCAGCTGTTAGTCTGATGGGCTTCCCTTTGTGGGTAACCCAACCTTTCTCTCTGACTGCCCTTAACATTTTTTCCTTCATTTCAACTTTGGTGAATCTGACAATTATGTGTCTTAGAGTTGCTCTTCTCAAGGAGTATCTTTGTGTCGTTCTCTGTATTTCGTAAGTCTGAATGTTGGCCTGCCTTGCTAGATTGGGGAAGTTCTCCTGGATAATATCCTGCAGAGTGTTTTCCAACTTGGTTCCATTCTCCCCGTCACTTTCAGGTACACCAATCAGAGGTAGATTTGGTCTTTTCACATAGTCCCATATTTCTTGGAGGCTTTGTTCGTTTCTTTTTATTCTTTTTTCTCTAAACTTCCCTTCTCGCTTGATTTCATTCATTTCATCTTCCATCACTGATACCCTTTCTTCCAGTTGATCGCATCAGCTCCTGAGGCTTCTGCATTCTTTACGTAGTTCTCGAGCCTTGGCTTTCAGTTCCATCAGCTCCTTTAAGCACTTCTCTGTATTGGTTATTCTAGTTATACATTCGTCTAAAATTTTTTCAAAGTTTTTAACTTCTTTGCCTTTGGTTTGAATTTCCTCCCGTAGCTCGGAGTAGTTTGATCGTCTGAAGCCTTCTTCTCTCAACTCATCAAAGTCATTCTCCATCCAGCTTTGTTCCGTTGCTGGTGAGGAACTGCGTTCCTTTGGAGGAGGAGAGGCGCTCGCTTTTTAGAGTTTCCAGTTTTTCTGCTCTGTTTTTTCCCCATCTTTGTGGTTTTATCTACTTTTGGTCTTTGATGATGGTGACGTACAGAAGGGTTTTTGGTGTGGATGTCCTTTCTGTTCGTTAGTTTTCCTTCTAACAGCCAGGACCCTCAGCTGCAGGTCTGTTGGAGTTTGCTAGAGGTCCACTCCAGACCGTTTGCCTGAGTATCAGCAGCGGTGGCTGCAGAACAGTGGATTTTTGTGAACTGTGAATGCTGCTGTCTGATCGTTCCTCTGGAAGTTTTGTCTCAGAGGAGTACCCAGCCGTGTGAGGTGTCAGTCTGCCCCTACTGGGGGGTGCCTCCCAATTAGGCTGCTCGGGGGTCACGGGTCAGGGACCCACTTGAGAACGCAGTCTGCCTGTTCTCAGATCTCCAGCTGCGTGCTGGGAGAACCACTGCTCTCTTCAAAGCTGTCAGACAGGGACATTTAAGTCTGCAGAGGATACTGCTGTCTTTTTGTTTGTCTGTGCCCTGCCCCCAGAGGTGGAGCCTACAGAGGCAGGCAGGCCTCCTTGAGCTGTGGTGGGCTCCACACAGTTCGAGCTTCCCGGCTGCTTTGTTTACCTAAGCAAACCTGGGCAATGGCGGGTGCCCCTCCTCCAGCCTCGCTGCCGCCTTGCAGTTTGATCTCAGACTGCTGTGCTAGCAATTAGCGAGACTCCGTGGGCATAGGACCCTCCGAGCCAGGTGTGGGATATAATCTCCTGGTGTGCCGTTTTTTAAGCCCGTCAGAAAAGCACAGTATTAGGGTGGGAGTGACCTGATTTTCCAGGTGCCGTCTGTCACCCCTTTCTTTGACTAGGAAAGGGAACTCCCTGACCCCTTGTGCTTCCCGAGTGAGGCAATGCCTCACCCTTCTTCGGCTCATGCACGGTGCGCTGCACTCACTGTCCTGCGCCCACTGTCTGGCACTCCCTAGTGAGATGAACCCGGTACCTCAGATGGAAATGCGGAAATGACCTGTCTTCTGTGTCGCTCACGCTGGGAGCTGTAGACTGGAGCTGTTCTTATTCGGCCATCTTGGCTGCCACCAAGAATAATTATTTTTCACATAAGCTGTTTTTAAATTGGCTTTGATGGAACTCTGTCCCATAGAAAGAACCTCAGATAATACTTTTTTAAAGCCGAACCCAGCCATGGGCTTGTACCATCACATATCTATGAGTTGAGTAAATTCCTCTCCTCTTGGCTCCCAAGATAAATTTGGGCTCCTGGGCCTGTGAGAAAGTGACATTTTTTACTTACCACAGGTCAGGAACCCTGTGTAGAGACTGTGGAGACAAGGTTTGAGATATTTTCCCAAGCGGCTTTTATTGGCTTTACAAGTCAAGTTTGTTTCCTTAAAGGGAAGCATGCCATTCCAGTTAAAGCCTTGGTAAAATAACCAGTTTTTCCAATTGTGTCCTGTTACAAAAGAAAACAGATTCTTGGCCAGGTGCAGTGGCTCATGCCTATAATCCTAGCACTTTGGGAGGCCGAGGTAGGTGGATCACCCAAGGTCGGAAGTTTGCAACCAGCCTGCCAACGTGGTGAAACCCCGTCTCTACTAAAAATACAAACAATTAGCCGGGTGTGGTGGCGCACGCCTGTAGTCCCAGCTACTCTGGAGGCTGAGATAGGTGAATCGCTTGAACCTGGGAGGCGGAGGCTGCAGTGAGCCAAGATCGTGCCACTGCATTCTAACCTGGAGCAAGATTCCATCTAAAAAAAAAGGGAGGAGGAAACAGATTCTTACTGCACTTATGCAAATAACTATGTTGTCATAAATTAAGAATACTTAAAAATAGTTTGCAAATTCTGGAGGAATCAGGTAGAGGAAACAAATATGCTCCAAATTTAGTTTACAGGGATATACTTCACTCAATTTTTTTTTGTTTGTTTGTTTTTGAGAAGGAGTTTTGCTCTTGTCACCCAGGCTGGAGTGCAGTGGCATGATCTTGACTCACGGCAACCATCGCCTCTTGAGTTCAAGCAATTCTCCAGCCTCAGCCTCTGGAGTAGTTGGGCGCCCGTCACCATGCCTGGCTAATTTTTGTATTTTTCGTAGAGACTGGGTTTCACCATGTTGGCCAGGCTGCTCTCAAACTCCTGACCTCAGGTGCTACCAGCCTTGGCCTCCCAAAGTGCTGGGATTACAGGCATGAGCCACCATGCCCGGCCTACTCAATTGTTGAGAGCTGGAAATAGCTCAGAAGAAGAGTTTCCTTGACTCTCAGGTCGGCCAATCAGTGCTGCAGTCTATTTCCTTGGGTCAGGGGGTTTCTTCAGTATCGTCCCTTCTGTGGTTCACTAGAAAGACGTTACTGGAACCACCGTTTAGTCTTTGGGTCAGGGGTTTCCACATTTTTGCCCCTTCAGTGGTCACCAGAAAGATGTTACAGGAAATGGTCTCAATCCAGACCCCAAAAGAGGTTCTTGGATCTTGTGCAAGAAAGAATTCAGGGCGAGTGTGTAAAGTGAAAACAAGTTTATTAGGAAAGTAAAGGAATAAAAGAATGGCTACTCCATAGACAGAGCAGCCCCTCCAGGGGATTCTGATGCACAATAAGGTTTGGTGAAAGCCATTGAACAAGATACATGTGGACTCTGCCTTCATGGAGGCTGTGGAAGTCTTTAACATATACTTAATCTGGCAAGGGTTTTTACATTCCTGGTATTATTTGTAAATGGGAAGAGAAAGTAATGTTTAATGAATAATTACTGTGTACCAGACACTTGAAAGCATGCTCTCAACTTTGAATATTCCAATAATAACCTTAAAATATAGATGTTACTATTCCTATGTTTATAGACAAGAAGACCAAGTCTCAGGTCTCAGAACTTTTATATAGCAGAACTGGGATTTGAATCTATCCTTCATTGCCCATGCCCTTTCTACTCTGTTACTTTTTTTTTTTTTTTTTTTTGAGATGGAATCTCACTTTTGTCGCCCAGGCTGGAGTGCAATGGCGTGATCTTGGCTCACTGCAACCTCTGCCTCCCAAGTTCAAGTGATTCTCCTGCCTCAGCCTCCCGAGCAGCTGGGATTATGGGGACCCGCCACCACACCCAGCTAATTTTTGTATTTTTAGTAGAGACAGGGTTTCACCATGTCGGCCAGGCTGGTTTCGAACTTCTGACCTTAGGTGATCTGCCTGCCCCAGCCTCCCAAAGTGCTGGGATTACAGGCATGAGCCACTGCACGTGGCCCTACTCTGTTACTTCTAAAGAATGTGAATATTCTCAGGTTCTTGACATATGTTGCCAAATTGTTGTCTGCAAGTCAATCAATGTCCAGTACTTGGAAATTTCCAATATTCACATTCTCTGGTAAGCAGACTTAGCTAGAGATTTACACTTAGGAAGTTTAGTGTTCAGAAAATTTTTTAGGGAGTACTTTGTGACCAGTACTCATGGGAGAGGAAAGAGAGTAAGCAAGGTTGGGCAGAGGGCTAAGTTGGGCTATGGTGCAGCCTCAACAAATATTTCAGCTGTCTCCTTTGGGTGCTCTGAAGATAGAGTGGCCTTTCAGAGTCTTTTCTAGTTGAGATGATGGTCTGGGTCATTATACGTTTGTGATGATCTGTCACTGGGTTCTGTTGACCCTAGGAAGGGGGTGTGCCCTTGGGCAAGATGCTTTCTACAGTAGACAATTCCATAAGAGGGCAGACAGTTGAGGGCTATTTACCAAAAGCCAGTCCTCCCAGCTCTTGGGAGATAAGTCCCAATTCTTGAAGACAGGGTGGCATATCACTAGTACAGTAATATAGATAAAAGTTTTTTAATGATAGTTTAGCAAACATGAAGTTTTTAATTTATTTAAATGTTATTTATTAAATTGCCTGTGAATGTGACACTTTCTCCATGCATGTTTTATCAGGTAAGTGCTTTTTTCTCCCTTGAAAATTGTAATTCTGCAGAGAGGGAGCTACTGTAAATTTAAGCTTTTTTTTTTTTTTTTTTTTTTGAGGTTGAGTTTTGTTTTTGTCGCCCAGGCTGGAGTGCAATGGCACGATCTCGGCTCATTGTAACCTCTGCCTCCTGGGTTCAAGTGATTCTCCTGCCTCAGCCTCCCGAGTAGCTGGGACTACAGGCACCCGCCACCACACACAGCTAATTTTTGCATGGTTTTTTTTGGTAGAAATGGGGTTTCACCATGTTGGCCATGCTGGTCTCAAACACCTGACCTCATAATCCGCCCATCTCTGCCTCCCAAAGTGCTGGGATTACAGGTGTGAGCCACCACGCCTGGCCTGCATTTCTTTTAGAGGTCATCTTTTGGAATTGGTACTAAGATGTAGAGTAATTGAACACAGATTTAGTAATAATTTCTGTGGTTACTTCACTGGATGTTGTAGGGCTGTTATGACAACTAAATCAGTTAGATGTTTAAAGCACTTAGACCAGTTAATCGTGCATATTGTTGTAAATAAACATTTAAAAATTTACTTTAAAAAGAAATACGGACTGGGCGTGGTGGCTCATGCCTGTAATCCCAGCACTTTGGGAAGCCAAGGCTGTAGATCACTTGAAGTCAGGAGTTCGAGATCAGCCTGGCCAACATGTTGAAACCCTGTCTCTACTAAAAATACAAAAAAAATTAGCTGGGTTTTGTGGCACGCTCCTGTAGCCCCAGCTACTTGGGAGGCTGAGACAGGAGAATCGCTTGAACATGGGAGCAGGAGGTTGCAGTGAGACGAAATGGCATACTCCATTCCAGCCTGGGTGACAGAATCAGACTGTCTCAAAAAAAAAAAAAAAAAAAAAAAAAAAGAAATGCAATTGTACTAATGTTCTGCAAATGGCTTCTGGTAATTGGAGATGTGATTTCCTGTGATAGCATCATATGAAGATTTAAAAAGTGTTACATCTTAAACTGTTTAGATGGAATAAAGATGATATACTGTGGTGGGCAGGATCATAGCCTCCCAAAGATGTCCCCACAACCTCTGATTTTGCTAGGTTACATGGCAAAGGGGAATTAGAATTATAGATGGAATTAAGGTTGCTAATCAGCTGATTTTAAGATTGGGAGAGTATCCGGTTTATCCAGTTGGGCTCAATGTAATCACAAGAATCATTAGAAGTAGAAGCTAGGTCAGGCGCAGTGGCTCACACCTGTAGTCCCAGCACTTTGGGAGGCCAAGTCGGATGGATCACCTGAGGTCAGGAGTTTGAGACCAGTCTGACCAACATGGTGAAACCCTGTCTCTACTAAAAATACAAAAATTAGTTAGATGTGGTGGCACATGCCAGTAATCCCAGCTACTTGGGAGACTGAAGCAGGAGAATCGCTTGAACCTGGGAGACAGAGGTTGCAGTGAGCTGAGATGGTGCCATTGCACTCCAGCCTGGGTGACAAGAGTGAAACATCTCAAAAAAAAAAAAAAAAAAATAGAAAAGAAGTAGAAGCTAGAGGCAGAAGAGGCAGTGTCAGTGTGACATGAGAATGTTTCAGCTGGCCATTGTTGATTCTGAAGATGGAAGAGGGTCATGAGCTAAGGAGTATGCAGCCTCTAAGCCTCTAGAAGCTGAAAGAGCTTTCCTCATATGATAAGGAAGCTATCATGTAAAGGTTCATCTTACGTTTCTTGCTGTTTTCTTTCTTTTTTTTTTGCTGGCAAATATCATTCAGGGGCCACAGTATGGGCTGCAGTGGTGCTCATTGCTACTGGGTTGGTCTTCGTTTCTGGGCCTTTTTAATGGACAGAGCTGTATCTGTTGGATTAATTCCTACAAGTAGAATAGATTTAAGGAAGATATGAGTAGTTTTTGTATTATTATTAGAAAATACAAAAAAGAAAAGGTTTCAAAAGTCTAGAAAGTAGAGAGAATAAGCCAGGCGTGGTGGCTCACGCCTGTAATCGCAACACTTTGGGAGGCAGGTGGATCACTTGGTCAAGAGTTCGAGACCAGCCTGGGCAACATGGCGAAACCCTGTCTCTACTAACATTACAAAAAAAATTAGCTGGGTGTGGTGGTGGGTGCCTGTAATCCCAGCTACTTGGGAGGCTGAGGCAAGATAATTTCTTAAACCCGGGACGTGGAGGTTGCAGTGAGCCGAGATTGCACCACTGCACCGCAGCCTGGGCCACAAAGACTCCATCTCACAAAAAAAAAAAAAAAAAAAAAAAAGCGTAGACAAAGAAAGTAGAGAGAATAGTATAATGGACACCTGTATATGCTTGCCATGTCAGTTTAACAATTGTTAACATGTTGCCATATTTGCTTCATTTCCAATTTTTTTTTTTTTTGAGATGGAGTCTTACTCTGTCACCCAGGCTGGAGTGCAGTGGTGCGATCTCTGCTCACTGCAACCACTGTTTCCTAGGTTGAAGCGGTTCTCCTGCCTCAGCGTCCCAAGTAGCTAGGATTACAGACATGCGCCACTATGCCCAGCTAATTTTTATATTTTTAGTAGAGATGGGGTTTCCCCATGTTGGCCAGGCTGGTCTTGAACACCTGACCTCAGGTGATCCACCCACCTCACCCTCTCAAAGCGCTGGGATTACAGATGTGACCCACTGCACCCGGCACATCTCTTATTTTTTGCTTAAGCATTTTAAATTATATACAGAGTAGCATTTCATTCCTAAATACTTTACAGTGTAATTCTAAAAAAAAAAAAAATACGTTTTCTTACAAAACTGTACAGTTTAAATTGTGATTCATAGACTGGGTGTGGTGGCTCATGTCTGTAATTGCAGCACTTTGGGAGGCTGAAGAGGGAGGACTGCTTGAGCTCAGGAGTTTGAGACCAGCCTAGGTAACGTAACAAGATCCCTGTCTCTAGCAAAAATAAAGAAAGAAATAAATAAGTACATAAATAAAAAATAAAAAAATCAGCCAGGCATGGTGGCATGTGCCTGTAGCCCCAGCTACTTGGGAAGCTGAAATGGGAGGATTGCTTGAACCCAGGAAGTTGAGCCAGCAGTGAACTGTGATCGTGCCACTGCACTGCAGCCTGGGTGACAGAGCAAGTCTCTGTTTCAAATAAAAGAAAGTTGTGATTCATATTGTCAAATTGGTGAACAGAATTTTTTTTTTTTTTTTTTTTAGACGGTGTCTCGCTCTTGTCGCTGAGGCTGGAGTGCAGTGGTGGGATCTTGGCTCACTGCAACCTCCGCCTCCTGGGTTCAAGCGATTCTCCTGCCTTAGCCTGCCGAGTAGCTAGGATTACAGGCACCCCCCTCCATGCCCAGCTAATTTTTGTATTATTAGTAGAGATGGGGTTTCACTGTGTTGGCCAGGCTGGTCTTGAACTCCTGACCTCAGGCGATCCACCCACCTCAGCCTCCCAAAATGCTGGGATTACAGGCCTGAGCCACCTTGCCTGGCGCAGAACTGTTTTAAATCAGTAAGTCCAGATTATTGAAAAACTTGATTCTATTTCACATCTTGGTTTAATCCTTTAGTCCAAAGTGGTGTCCATTCTTTAAGATTTTAAGATGGGGTAGTCACATGCTCTTTTAATATGCTGTCTTTTAACAAAATTATTTGCCAGGCATGGTGACTCAGGCCTGTAGTCCCAGCTACTGGGAGGCTAAGGTGGGAGGATTGCTTGAGCCCATAAGTTGACGGCTGCACTGAGCTATAATCCAGCCTGGGCTGGATTATAACAGAGTGAGATGCTGTCTCTAAACAAATTAATAAAAAAAAATTCTGCATTAGCTTTTTTCTTCATTAATTTTAGACATGAGTTTCTTAGCTTCCCATATAGAGAAAAATCTAATTTTTATCCCGCCATTTCCTGTGGTTGCACTTTGTTTTTCACCAAAATGAAATGTTTATTTATAAAGACTTCTGTAGCATTTATTTACCTACTATTGGCTTTTCACATTATTTATATACTGAGTTATAATGCTAGAGATATTTTTAAAAATAGTATTTAATGGTCGGGCATGGTGGCTCACGCCTGTAATGCCAGCACTTTGGGAAGCCGAGGTGGGTGGATCACAAGGTCAGGAGATTGAGACCTTCCTGGCTAACATGGTGAAACCCCGTCTCTACTAAAAATACAAAAAATTAGCCCGGTGTGGTGGCGCATGCCTGTAATCCCAGCTACTCAGGAAGCTGAGGCAGGAGAATCGCTTGAACCCAGGAGGTGGAGGTTGCAGTGAGCCGAGATGGCGCCACTGCACTCCAGCCTGGGTGACAGAGTGAGACTCTGTCTCAAAAAAAAATAGTATTTATTGATTAGATCTTATTATTGTTGTTTTACTGCTGTTCTTGTTCCAGAGTTTTAAATGTTTTTTTTTTTTTCATTTCCTGTGTTGAAATATATTGAAATAATAATACCTAGAGAATAGAGTTGACACAGGTAGTCTGGTAGCAAATCTCTTCATAAAGTATGTACAGCAGTGCTGTTCTTTTAGCAGTTGTATACACCTTTCAGAAGAATCATGCTTTTATCCTCCTGCAGAGCAAATAGATACGTGTGTATTTTAAATGGTAATGACACGATATGTTTTCATGTTCTAGGAGTGGATGAAGGAAACAGCTAAGCTTACTGACTGTTGCCTAGGGGAACATCTAAACATTATATCAAACCAAAGTTCCTGCCTTTGACAGACACACCGTGGTATTTAGGTGAAAATTGTAGTGTAATTAACTAGGTAATTAAGTTATTTATTTCATTTAGTGATTTCAGGGTGCATATTGTAGCTTACTTATTACTAGGGTGCAGCCCTACTTAAAATTTGTAACGAATTTTATGCTATTTTTATTTATTTATTCTTTTTGAGATGAAGTCTCGCTCTGTCGCTCAGGCTGGAGTGCAGTGGTGCGATCTCAGCTTACTGCAAGCTCCGCCTGCTGGGTTCACACCATTCTCCTGCCTCAGCCTCCAGAATAGCTGGGAGTACAGGGCGCCAGCCACTACGCCCAGCTAATTTTTTGTATATTTAATAGAGACAGGGTTTCACCGTGTTAGCCAGGATGGTCTCGATCTCCTGACCTCATGATCCACCCGCCTCGGCCTCCCAAAGTGCTAGGATTACAGGCGTGAGCCACCATGCCCAGCCTGTAACAAATTTTATTATAGGCATTTGATAATTTTTGATAATTTCTTTCTTTCTTTTTTTTTTTTTTTGAGACAGGTTCTCTGTTGCCCAGGCTGGAGTTCAGTAGTGCTTATCATAGCTCACTGTAACTATAGCCTCTGCACCTGGGCTCAAGTGATTCTCTCACCTTAGCCTCCCAAGTTGCTGGGACTACAGGTGTGCACCACCATGCCCAGCTAATTTTTTGTATTTTTTAGAGAGCGGGTTTTGCCAGGCTGGTTTTTAGCACCTGGGCCCAAGCAATCTGCCTGCCTAGGCTTCCCAAAGTGCTGGGATTACAGGTGTGAACCACCACACCTAGCCCTTATTTTTTGAGACACAGTCTTGCTCTACAGCCCCGGCTAGAGTGCAGTGGCATGATCATAGCTCACTGCAGCCTCAACCTCTGGGGCCCAAGTGATCGTCCCACCTCAGTCTCCTGAGTAGTTGGGACTACAGGCACTAGCCACCATACCTTGCTAATTTTTTGTTGAGACAAGGTCTTCCTATGGTGCCCAGACTGGACTTGAACTCCTGGGCTCAAGTGATCCTCCTGCCTTGGCCTCCGAAAGTGCTGGGATCACAGGCATGAGCCACAGTTCCACAGGCCAGCTTATATATAATTTTTGTGGGTACATAGTAGGTGTATATATTTATAGGGTACATGAGATATTTTGATACAGGCATATAATATATCACATCTGGGTAAATGAGGTATCCATCACCATTTATTCTCTCTTTGTGTTACAAACAGCCCAATTATACCCTTTTAGTTATATAAAGATGTACAATAAATTATTGTTGATGGTAGTCACCCTGTCATGCTATCAAACACTAGATCTTATTCATGCTATCTGTATTTTTGTGCCCATTAACCATTCCCACTCCCTCCCCCTGCCCAGCCCCCCAGCCTTTAGTAACCATCATTCTACTTTTTCTTCTTCTTCGTCTTTTTTTTTTTTTTTAAGATGGAGTCTCGCTCTGTCGCCCAGGCTGGAGTGCAGTGGTGCCATCTTGGCCCACAGCAACCTCCGCCTCCTGGGTTCAAGCGATTCTTCTGCCTCAGCCTCCCAAGTAGCTGGGAATACAGGTGTGCACCACCACACCTGGCTAAATTTTGTATTTTTAATGGAGACGGGGATTTGCCACGTTGGCCAGGCTGCTCTCGAACTCCTGACCTCAAGTGATCCACCTGCCTTAGCCTCCCAAAGTGCTGAGATTACAGGCATGAGCCACCGTGCGCAGCCCTATTCTACTCTCTATCTCCATGAGTTCAATTATTTTCATTTTTTTAGCTCCTGCAAGTAAGTGAGAACATGTGAGGTTTGTCTTTCTGTGCTTGACTTATTTCACTTAACATAATGACCTCCAGTTCCACCCATGCTGTTGCAAATGACAGGATCTCATTCTTTTTTAAGGCTGGATAGTATTTTATTGTGTATGTGTTTATTTTCTTTTTCTTTTTTTTCCTTTTGAGACAGAGTCTCGCTTTGCCACCCAGGCTGGAGTGCAGTGGAGCGATCGCGGCTCACTGCAAGCTCTGCCTCCCGGGTTCACGCCATTCTCCTGCCTCAGCCTCCCGAGTAGCTGGGACTACAGGCGCCCACCACCACGCCCGGCTAATTTTTTGTATTTTTAGTAGAGACGGGGTTTCACCATGTTAGCCAGGATGGTCTCGATCTCCTGACCTCATGATCCGCCCACCTCTGCCTCCCAAAGTGCTGGGATTACAGGCGTGAGCCACCGCGCCTGGCCCTTATGTGTTTATTTTCTTTATCCATTCATCTGTTGATGGACACTTAGGTTGATTCCAAACCTTGGCTGTTCTGAATAGTGCTGCAGTAAACATAGGAGTGCAGATTGTCTCTTCTGTATACTGGTTTTCTTTCTTTTCGGTATATAACTAGCAGTGGGATTGCTGGAACATATGGCAGTTCTATTTTTAGTTTTTTGAGGAATCTCCAAACTGTTCTCCATGGTGGTTGTACTAATTTACATTCCCACTAACAGTGTGTGAGAGTTCCCTTTTCTCTAGCATTTGTTATAGCCTCTCTTTTGGATAAAAGCCCTTTTAACTGGAGTGATGTGATATCTCATTGTAGTTTTGATTTGCATTTCTCTGATGATCAGTGATGTTGAGCACCTTTTCATATACCTGCTTGCCATTTGTATGCCTTCCTTTGAGAAATGTCTATTCAGATCTTTTGCCCATTTCTTAAACGGATTAATAGATGTTTTTCCCATTGAATTGTTTGAGCTCCTTATTATATTCTGGTTATTAATCCCTTATTAGATGAGTAGTTTGTAAATATTTTCTCCCATTCTGTGAGTTGTCTCTTCACTTTGTTGATTATTTATTTATTTATTTATCTTTTGAGACGAGTCTCGCTCTGTCTCCAGGCTGGAGTGCAGTAGCGCCATCTTGGCTCACTGCAACCTCCACTGCCCCGGCTCAAGCGATTCTTTTGCCTTAGCCTTCCGAGTAGCTGGGACTACAGGGGTGCGCCACCACGCCCAGATAATTTTTGTATTTTTAGTAGAGACGGGTTTCACCACGTTGGCCTGGATGGTCTCAATCTCTTTTTTTTTTTTTTGAGACGGAGTCTTGCTCTGTCGCCCAGGCTGGAGTGCAGTGGCGCCATCTGGGCCCACTGCAAGCTCCGCCTCCCGGGTTCACGCCATTCTTCTGCTTCAGCCTCCCGAGCAGCTGGGACTACAGGCGCCCGCCACCATGCGGGGCTAATTTTTTGTATTTTTTAGTAGAGACGGGGTTTTACCGTGGTGCTAGCCAGGATGGTCTCGATCTCCTGACCTCGTGACCTTGTGCTCCACCCGCCTCGGCCTCCCAAAGTGCTGGGATTATAGGTGTAAGCCACCGCGTCCGGCACTTCGTTGATTGTTTCTTTCGCTATGCAGAACCTTTGTGATGGATTAATTATTTTTAATTCTTGTGATGTCAGTGAAGTTGGGCCTGATTATGATTGGCCTTTCATGTGGCATGAGTCCATGGAGAATAGGAAACAAATTAGGTTGACCAGAGTAATCAGGTTTGTGTGACAGCTTTATTTATCATTGTAAATTAATAAACCTGTGTGCTAGTGTCTGGTTCAGTCTTTTGTGCATTTGGAATTTTCAAATTGAGGCTATCAGGGTTTGTTCACCCCGGATGTAGAAAGCAAAAATCTGGATCTTACACATTCCTGGGATCTGACTGGTGAGGTATACCCTTATACCACGTCTGTCCACTCTCTCACTCATACTGGTTTCTGTACTTGCTCCTCTATCATTAATGTACTGGCCCCAGGGGAAAAGCTTGCTAAACCACAGATATTCTTCGTCAGACTTACAGCTAATCACAGTTGAATGCTGGCCTTGCTCCTTCTGTCTGCTTTGGCTTGAAAAATGACTTGTGCTTTGCAGTGTGAGAGAATGGCCTTATTTTGTGCATTCTTCTTTGTAGCATCCATCAATTCAACCCATTCTGATAGTTTCTATGATGATAACATTAATTGTACTTCTTTCTTTTTTTTTTTTTCTTTTGAGATAGAGTTTTGCTCTTGTCGCCTAGGCTGGAGTACAATGGTGCGATCTTGGCTCACTGCAACCTACACTTGCTGGGTTCCAGCAATTCTCCCACCTCAGCCTCCCAAGTAGCTGGGATTACAGGCACCTGCCACCACGCCCGACTAATTTTTCTATTTTTAGTAGAGATGGGGTTTCGCCATGTTGGTCAGGCTGGTCTCAAACTCCTGACCTCAGGTGATCCACCTGACTTGGCCTCCATAAGTGCTGGGACCATAGGTGTGAGCCACCATGCCCGGGTATTGGAAAATGTTTTCTTTTAATGACAGCATTTATACCATTTATGTTTTACTTAATTATTGATAATTTGGGTTGATATCTCTCATCTTACTACTTGCTTTTTGTTTGTTTTGCTGACATTCTGTTCCTTTTTTTCTCCCTTCATTGGATGACGATGATGATTATTTGTGGTGTTTTCTTTTTTTTTTTTGAGACAAGGTCTTACTCCATTGCTCAGGCTGGAGTGCAGTAGCGCTGTCTGCAAATTCCGCCTCCTGGGTTGAAGCAGTCCTCGCACCTCAGCCTTCCAAGATGTAGTCCCAGCTACTCAGAAGGCTAAGGCAAAAGAATCCCTTGAGCCGGGCTTATTTTTGTAGTTTTTGTAGAGACGTGGTTTCACTATGTTACCTAGGCTGATCTCAAATTCCTGAGCTCAAGCAATCAGCCAGCCTTGGCCTCCCAAAGTGCTGGGATCACAGGCGTGAGCTCCCATGCCCAGCCACTATTTCTTTTCTTTTTTTCTTTTTTGAGACAGAGTCTCCCTCTGTCACTCAGGCTGGAGTGTAGAGGCTCAACTTTGGCTCACTGCAACCTCCACATCCCAGGCTCAAGTGATCCTCCCACCTCAGCCTTCTGGGTAGCTGGGATCACAGGCACGCATCACCATACCCAGCTATTTTGTATTTTTAGTAGAGATGGGGTTTTGCCATGTTGCCTAGGCTGGTCTCGAACTCCTGAGCTCAAGCAATCCACTCACCTTCGCCTCCCAAAGTGCTGGGATTACAGGCGTGAGCCACCAAGCCTAGAGATGATTATTTTTATCTTGTGTTTCTTCTCCATTAGTTTGGTAGTTGTGGTGGTATGATATATATTGGTTTTTGTTCATGGTTCCTGGTTCTTAACTCCCATACCTCTTGTTACAGTCTTTTGTTATAATATTGGTGTGTCAGGCCTCAGGAAACAGGATCTCTCTCCTGCCCCAAGGCAGAACTCTAATCTTCTTCCACCATTCTGATTGTGAGTCATAAGACCGTCCCGGAGAGGCTCCCACCCCTCTACACTAGAGGCAGGAATGCCTCTTTGAAGTCTTTGAACTTCTAGATAGCTGAATCTGTGAAGGTTCTTGCATCCATGGAGGGCTTGGAAGCTCCACAGCCCTTCCCCTGTACTTCACCTTAGCACACCTCTTCATCTAGATTCTTTGCAATATTTTTTATAATAAACCTGTAAATGTAAGTAAGTGTTTTCCTGAGTTCTGTGAGCCGCTCCAGCAAATTAATCAGATACAAAGAGGGGGCTGTTGGAACCCCAGCTGTTTGAAGCTGGTCGGTCAGAAGTTCCAGACGCCCAGGCTGGTGGCTGGTGGTCTGACACTATGTCCAGTCAGATAGTGTCAGAATTGAACTGGCGGACACCCAGATGGCATCCCCTGCTTGGTGTGTGGGGAAAACCCCCAGACATTCGGTCACAGAAGTCATCTTCTGTGCTGATTGTTGTAGTGTGAGGAATAGTGTAGCAGAGGAAAGACATGGTTTGGAGAGAGTTTTAACTTACACAGTAATTATTCATTTTTTATTTTTCCTTACACAGCAGTTAATTTTGTATTATTTAGAGGTAAGTCTAGAGATTAAAATATGCATCTCTGGTTTACAGAAATCTAGTCTAATAATTATACCTCCTTTTGGACCTTAGAACATGCCATTTATCACCTTCCTAACTCATATGTGTGACATATTAACCAATGTTTATTTTAAACCCAAAGAACTGATATTATTACTTTATATTGTCTGTATTACTCTAACTTTACCCATATATTTACCCTTTTCTTGCCTTCTATCTCCCCACCCCTCGTATCTTTAGGCTTCTGTCTGGTATAATTTTCTTTTTCCTTGAAGACTACCTTTATTGGGTTTTTCTTTGCTGAAATTGAAGGAAAAAATTATTTTTCCTTTTTTATTTTTTATTTGTTGAGACGGAGTCTCGCCTTGTCGCCTAGGCTGGAGTGCAGTGGCGTGATCTCGGCTCACTGCAACCTCCGCCTTCTGGGTTCACGCCATTCTCCTGCCTCAGCCTCCGGAGTAGCTGAGACTATAGGCGCTCGCCACTGCGCCTGGCTAATTTTTTGTATTTTTAGTAGAGACGGGGTTTCACCGTGTTAGCCAGGATGGTCTCGATCTCCTGACCTCGTGATCTGCCTGCCTTGGGCTCCCAAAGTGCTGGGGTTACAGGCGCGAGCCACCGTGCCCGGCCTTTTTTTTTTTTTTTTTTTTTTTTTTTTTGAGACAGAATTTTGCTCTTGTTGCCCAGGCTGGAGTGCAGTGGCATGATCTCGGCTCACTGCAACCTCCGCCTCCCTGCAAACTCCGCCTCCCGGGATCAAGCGATTCTCCTGCCTCAGCCTCCCGAGTAGCTGGGATTACTGTCATGCGTCACCACGCCCGGCTAATTTTGTATTTTTAGTAGAGACGGGGTTTCTTCACGTTGGTCAGGCCAGTCTCGACCAGTCTCGAATTCCTGACCTCAGGTGATCCGCCCACCTTGGCCTCGCAAAGTGTTGGGATTACAGGCGTGTGCCACTGTGCCTGGGCTTTTTTTTTTTTTTTTAGATTTTTATTGTAGCTACATACATAACATAAAGTTTGCCATTTTAACCACTTTTTAATTTAACATTTTAAATTGTGGTAAAATATACGTAACATAAAATTTACCATCTGAACCAATTTTGAATGTACAGTTCAGTAGTAACTACCCTAAGTATCTTATATAAGTGGAATATGGTGTTTGTCCTTTTGTGGTGGCTTATTTCTCTTAGTGTAATGTCCTCAAGGGTCAGTCTTGTTTAGTGTGCTCAATAAATTTTAGCCATTCTTGTTTTCTGGAGTGGTGGTTTTTGTTGGCTTTTTCACCCAGACATGCTATGGCATTTGCTGATTGAAGTCCTGAGTATAAGGCTAACTTGTCCATTCCCTCCTCCGCAAGTGGTATCTGTGTGATATGGTTTCCACTGCAAATTGGTATTTGCTTGCAGAAAAATGGAGCATTGCTTGTATCATCATCTGTTACTCATTTGGTTTTTCTTGTTCTGCTAGGACCCTGGTTAGGAGTAGAATGGGACAATCCCGAGAGAGGAAAGCATGATGGGAGCCACGAAGGGACTGTGTATTTTCAATGCAGGTAACTTTTCACTATGAATCAGCATGGTCATTTAGTCAAGGTTATATTTAATACTTGACAAGGAGGGATGGAGAGGAAGAAACGTTTGGCTCATGGAGTAGTTATATTATGGAATTTGTTGTATTCCAAAAAGGCAGTGATTTTATTTGTGGCTTAATTGCTGCTGTTTGTAGCATTTTTCCCTTTTTAAAAAAATTTCTGACTCTTGACCTTATGGGTGGCATTGCTTTCTTCGTCCCTTTTTTTTTTTTTTTTTTTTTTTTACAGTCCTTTACATTGGATGAATGTAAACCTTTCTGGCTCATTACCAATTTACAATCCAGTAAGTAAATAATAGAAAAGAGAAATAGCCTAGTTATCCAGTAAGAAGGAATTGATTACCCAAAATACAGAACATCTGAATAGTGGAATGCTGAGCCACCGTTAAAAAAATTTCTTATCATAGGAAGAGTTATATGTCACATTGCATTTCTTTTTCTTTTTCTTTTTTTTTTTTGAGACGGAGTCTCGCTCTGTCGCCCAGCTGGAGTGCAGTGGCACAATCTCGGCTCACTGCAACCTCCACCTCCCAGGTTGAAGCTATTCTCCTGCCTCAGCCTCCTGAGTAGCTGGGATTACAGGTGCCCGTCACCATGGCCGGCTAATTTCTGCACTTTTAGTAGAGACGAGGTTTCACCATATTGGCCAGGCTGGTCTCGAACTCCTGACCTTGTGATCTGCCTGCCTCGGCCTCCCAAAATGCTGGGATTACAGGTGTGAGCCACCGTGCCCGGCCCGTCACATTGCATTTCTATTAATATTTTTGATTGCCTGATGTCAGAAAAACTGCGTGAAGCTCTGAAAAGGGTGCTGGGGAGCCTTCAGGCAGAGCCTATCTTCTAAATTTTTGTTGTTGTTGTTGATTTTTATTAGTTTTCAATTTCTCAAAAGGATCTTTCCCTAGTAAGCTGTTTTTCCTTAAGTATGGTACAGTGAACACAATACTGCCCTAGAAATCAGGAGGCCTCTAGTCTGTTTTTAACAACGTTTTTTGTTTGTTTGGTTGGTTTATTTATTTGTTTATTTTTTGAGACATTGTCTCGCCTAGACTGGAATGCAGTGGCATGATCATGACTCACTGTCACCCTGAACTCCTGGGCTCAAGTGATCTTCCCACCTCAGCCTCCTGAGTAGCTGGGACTACAGGCACGTACCAGCACACCCAGCTAATTAAAAAAAAAAAAAAAAAAAAAATAGAGATGAAGTTTTTCTATGTTGCCCAGGCTGGTCTCAAACTCCTGGCCTCAAGCGATCCTCCCACCTCAGCTTCTCAAAGTGCTGGGATTACAGATGTGAGCCACTGCACCAACCCCACTTTTAACAGTCTTTATGGTCCTGAACAAGACAAGTTTACTAGCCTTTAAAATGAAGGTCAGAATTAGGTAACCACACAGCGTATCTCCTGGTCCACTATTCCATAATTTTAGAAAGTCAGGATGTTCTTAAAAGGCCAACTCTACTTGTAGACTTGCCATCTCTGAATTTGTTCAGAGCTGTTCAGGTTATATGTTTAGGGAGAAATATTTTAGCCAGGCCTACAGATTCCTTAGGTACCTGGACCATGACCTTACAAACCCTCCAGTGAAAGGACTTTTTTCTTTTTTTTTGAGATGTAGTCTCACTCTGTGGCCAAGGCTGGAGTGCAGTGGCGTGATCTTGGCTCAGTGCAACCTCCACCTCCCTGGTTCAAGCAATTCCCCTGCCTCAGCCTCCTGAGTAGCTGGGATTACAGGCGTACGCTACCACGTCTGGCTAATTTTTTTGTATTTTTAGTAGAGACGGGGATTTCACCAGGTTGGCCAGACTCTTCTCGAACTCCTGACCTCAGGCAGTCCACTGGCCTCGCCCTCCCAAAGTGCTGGGATTACAGGTGTGAGCCACCACCCCCTGTGAAAGGACTTTTTATTTGGAACTTACCCCAGCCTACTTCCGTCTTCTAAAAGCTTGCCCAAATTGTCCATAATTTTATGGTCTTTAATGGTTTTTGGATACAGTGATATTTTCAAAGTCTTGGTTACTCTGAGCAGAAAAATCAAGAATTGCTTCAAGTCCTGGGTGATGCAGGGTTTGTCCTGAAATGCTAATGGAAGGCCTTGGTTCAGGGACATTGACTCAGTATAGTCATGCATTGCTTAATGAAGGGGATGCATTCTGAGAAATGCCTGTTAGGTGGTTTCATCATTGTGTGAACATCATAGTGTACTTACACAAACCTGGATGGTGTAGCCTACTACACACCTAGGCTACTGTATGGCATAGCCTATTGCTTTTAGGCTATAAACCTGTACAGCATGTTACTGTGCTGAATACTGTAGGCAATTATAACACAATGGTAAGTATTTATCTAAACATAGAAAAGGTACAGTAAAAATAAAAAATTGGCCGGGTGCGTCGGCTCACGCCTGTAATCCCAGCGCTTTGGGAGGCCAAGGCAGGCGGATCACGAGGTCAGGAGTTCAAGACCAGCCTGGCCAATATGATGAAACCCTGTCTCTACTAAAAATATAAAAATTAGCCAGGCGTGGTGGCGGGCGCCTGTAGTCCCAGCTACTGGGGAGGCTGAGGCAGAGAATCGCTTGAACCTGGGAGGTGGAGGTTGCAGTGAACTGAGATCGTGCCACTGCACTCCAGCCTGGGTGACAGAGTGAGACTCCATCTCAAAAAAAAAAAAAAAAAATTAAGCAGTGTGGGGTGGTACGTGTGGTATGTGCCTGTTAGTACCAGCTACTTGGGAGGCTGAGTAGTTAGGATTGCTTAAGCCCAGGAGTTTCAAGACCAGCCTAGGCAACGCAATGAGATCTCATCGTAAAAAAAAAAAAAAAGATAGAAAATGGTATGCCTGCATAGGGCACTTAGCGTGAATGGACCTTGTAGGACTGGAAGTTGCTCTGGGTAAGTGAGTGAGTGGTGAGTGAATGTGAAGGCTGGGACATTCTTGTACCCTACTGTAGACTTTGGAAACACTGTAGCCTTAGGCTACACTAAATTTAGAAGTTTATTCTTTCTTTAGTAATAAATTAACCTTAGCTTCCTGTAACTTTTTTATTTTATAAACTTTAAATTTTTTTTTTTTGGGGGATGGATTCTTGCTCTGTCACCCAGGCTGGAGTGCAGTGGCATGATCTCAGCTCACTGCACTGCCTGGGTTCCAACGATTCTCTTGCCTCAGCCTCCTGAGTAGCTGAGATTACAGGCATGCGCCGCCACACCTGGGTAATTTTTGTATTTTTAGTAGAGACGGGATTTCACCATGTTGGCCAGGCTGGTTTTGAACTCCTGACCTCGTGATCAACCCTCCTCAGCCTCCCAAAGTGCTGGGATTATAGGCGTGAGCCACCATGCCCGGCACTTTTTTTTTTTTTTTTTTTGAGACAGAGTCTTGCTCCGTCACCCACGCTGGAGTGCAGTGGCGCAATCTCGGCTCACTGCAACCTCTGCCTCCCAGGTTCAAGCGATTCTCCTGCCTCAGTCTCCCAAGCAGCTGGGACTACAGGCACATGTCACCATGCCCGGCTAATTTTTGTATTTTTAGTGGAGACGAGGTTTCGCCATGTTGGCCATTCTGGTCTCAACCTCCTGATCTCAGGTGATCCGCCCGCCTTGGCTTCCCAAATTGCTGAGATTATAGGCATGAGCCACTGCGCTAGACCTGAGCCTTCTTCCAGAATACCTCCTGAAGGACCTGCCTGAGGGTAGTTTACAATTAACTTTTTTTTTTTTTTTTTTTAATAAGTAGGAGTTTGCTGGGCACAGCCTCTCATGCCTGTAATCCCAGCACTTTGGGAGGCTGAGGCAGGAGGATCACCTGAGGTCAAGAGTTCGAGACCAGCCTGGCCAACATGGTGAAACCCCGTCTCTACTAAAAACAGAAAAAATTAGCTGGGCATGGTGGCACGCATCTGTAATCCTAGCTACTGGGAAGGTTGAGGCATGAGAATCACTTGAACCTGGGAGGTGGAGGTTGCAGTCAGCCGAGATCACACCATTGCACTCCAGCTTGGTCGGCAGAGTGAAACTGTGTCTCAAAAAAAAAGAAAAAATAGAAGGAGTACACTGTAACATAATGATAAAAAGTATAGTATAGTGAACACTTAAACTAGTAACATAGCCATTTATTGTCATTATCAAATATTATGTACTATACATAATTGTATGTGCTATACTTTTATATGCCTGGCAGCGTAGTAGGCTTGTTTACACCAGCATCACCACAAACACAAGTATTATGTTGTACTACAGCATTAAGACAGCTACAGCTTCACTAGGAGACAGGATTTTTTCAGCTCCAGTGTGATTATGGGACCACTGTAGTATATGCGGTCCGTTGTTGACCTACACGTCATTATGTGGTGCATGACTGTATTCGGATTCTTAGCCTTGGAACAACTGCTTACTTCATTATGTCGTCTAGTGTTGTGTTGTCATGCCTAAACATTTACATAATTGAAATACATATTATCTTATTATAAATAACTTTTTAAAATTTAAATAGGCACTTTGTTGACATTAAAAAATTATATGAGTAGGTAAAGTTATCTGTGAATTCCATTTCAGGATATTTATGGGGCAATACAAAAGAGATCATTGGGTCTGAAGTGGTGGAGAACCAGTGGTCTGGACTACAGGAATTTAACTGGTCCTTTAGAGTTTGATGATTTCATGTCATTTTTTAGTTTCTCTGATCTCTTTTGTAACCTAAGGTAAATATAGCAATCTCCTGAGCTATTATTACCCATAATTAATATTTGTAACATTAGCAATTAATAGTGGTTTACAGTGTCAAAAATAAAATGTGTAGACGAATGTCTAAATGTAACATTTTATTTGTGAAGCAAGAATTCCAGTTCAGGGCATCCACATAGACTAGATGGTCTTTGGTATATCCAAAGAACAAAGAGAAAGGTGGATTTTTTTCTTTTTGCTTTTGAGATGGAGTCTCACTCAGTCACCCAGGCTGGAGTGCAGTTGCGCCATCTCGGCTCACTGCAACATCCGCCTCCCGGGTCCAAGCGATTCTCCTGCCTCAGCCTCCTGAGTAGCTGGGACTACAGGTGCCCACCACCACACCTGGCTAATTTTTGTATTTTTAGTAGAGACGGAGTTTCACCATATTGGCCAGACTGGTCTCGAACTCCTGATCTTGTGATCTGCCCACCTCGGCCTCCCAAAGTGCTGGGATTACAGGTGTAAGCCACCGCTCCCGGCCTTTTTTTTGAGACGGAGTTTCACTCTTGTTGCCCAGGCTGGAGTGCAATGGCGTGATCTCGCCTCACTGTACCCTCTGTTTCCCAGGTTCAAGGGATTCTCCTGTCTCAGTCTTTTGAGTAGCTGGGATTATAGGAAAGTGCCACCACGCCTGGCTAATTTTGTATTTTTAGACAGGATTTCTCCATGTTGGTCAGGCTGGTCTCAAACTCCCAACCTCAGGTGTTCTGCCCACCTTGGCCTCCAAAGTGAAGGGATTATAGGCGTCAACCACCGCGCCTGGCCACCCCCTCCCTTTTTTTTTTTTTTTTTTTGGAGACAGGGTCTTGCTCTGTCACCCAGGTAGTAGTACAGTGGCACAATCATGGCTCATTGCAGCCTCAACCTCCTACACTCAAGCAGTTCTCCCACCTCACTTTTTGATTTTTTTGTAGAGATGGAGACTCCCTGTTTTGCCCTGGCTGGTCTCGAACTCCTGGGCTCAAGTGATCCTCCCACCTCGGCCTCCCAAAGTGCTGGGATTACAGGTGTTACCTGCCGTGCCCTGTCTAGTACATTTTATAAAAAGGAGAAATGTTACATACTGTTCTGAAAGAAAGTTCATTGCCACTAGTAAAGTTTTGGAGAGCTGGCTAGCAAGCTCTGATTGGTGAGTGATAGTGGTAGGTAAGATTAGTCTTAGCGTCATAGCCAATTGTTTTAGTAGCTATTAAATAAAACTGGCTTCAGGTTACAACAGGCAGTCTCAGCAGCTGGGCTTGTAATAAACTGAATTCTTGGAGCAGGTGCTGTATGCCCCGAGCACTTTTTCCCCTTGGCCCCTTGACTCTGATTTAGTTGGGTATGACAAGAATGACCCAGTTTCTGTAATCAACTTTCCCAAGATTTATGGCTGTGCGCCAGTCACCCGTGTCCTTCCTAGGTATTCCTGCTCTCTACTTCTTGTCTTTTGGAGTAGTTGAGGGGTTCAAATATGGTAAGTAACCTTGAAGTCCTCTTTACCTTGTCCCTAGACAGCAGAGTGGTTTTCAGTTTTTTTTTTTCTTTAAACCTAAACCACAGAGTATGCTCTGAACAGAGCTGTGTGTGTCAGTATTCTGCCCACTCACCTTTTATTTCAGTGCTTCTGTTTCCAAGCAATGATAGAAGTTCTCTTTTCTGGTGAGAAATAAATCTTAAAATTTGACTTTTCTTCAACACTAGGGAGCAGAATCTAACTTTAATACTTAGCATCAGAGAGGACGTGCTGTTCCAGCCTGTGTCTGTGATAATGGACATCTTAGGAAATGGGTGGTTGACAATTTAAGAAACAAAGCCCTAGAAATAAAGGATAAGTGTTTGAAAGAAAGGATAAATGTTTGAGGTGATGGATACCCCATTCACCCTGATGTGATTGTTACACGTGTGCCTGTATCAAAATATTGTATGCACCCTCAAAAATAAAAAATTAAACTAAAAAAAGAAAATTCTTGATTTATTCATATTTTGTGTCATAAGCCTGTTGTAAAGTGTTTTGAGGATCTTGGCTGAGCATTAATGGATTGGTATAAAATATTCTTTTGGTATGGTGTAAAGTGTTCGAGTTTTTTTTTTTTTTTTAATCAGGAAATGTAATGATAGTATGTGGGCAAGGCGCATCTCTGTTCAAAAAGGTGGTAGCTCTGCTTCATTTTTGGAAGGCTTTCTTGAATCAGAGCAAAATCATAATTGTGTCAACGCAAAAGCAGTTGAGATGAATATTAAATTCAGCTGATTAGAGAAGCAAACAAAAAGAGCAGTCTACAGCAAGGTGCTTTTCTACTGCACTGCTTTACTCACAGGAAAACAACCTCACTGGGTCAGCTCTTCAGATGTTACAGCGCTGAACACTGCAGGAAAGCTGAGTTCTCCTCTCATGATGAACAGCTAGTTATGCAGCCTTGCCGAACACTAAACATTCCTGAAACAAACAGGTATCAAGATCAACAGTATTTATTAGAAACTCCCCAGAGACCTGGCCTTTCCCAGTAGCTTGTATCCAAAGCTCCAACAAGAAAGAAGCTTACTGTGGAACTTTGGGAGTCTGTTGGGGACCCTTTACCTTTGTGTAGTGTTGCCAGATTCAGCAAACAAAAATACCAAATGCATAGTGAACTTTGGATTTCAGATAAATAGCAAATCTTTTTTTTTAGTATAAATATGAGACATGCATGGGGGCATACTTAATTAAAAATGATTTGCTCTTTATCTGAAATACAAGCTTAACTGAGCATCTTCGATTCTATCTGGCAATCCTGATGGGGACATAGGACAGAATGAATCTTGATAACTGGGTTTTATGAGCACATCGTGTTTCCAAAAGGGCCATGGGTCAGGATGATGATTTTACCAGCAGCATGTGTAATTGGTAGGCAGAAGGAGGAAGGAACCTGAACAGGCCAAATGCTTCTAAGAGAAACGTTTTTGGACACCCCTCCCTGTGTTCTCCTCCTCACCAACATTTTTCTCTTTAGACATGGTTTAGAATTTGAGTGTTTGGATACAGTTTCTTAATATATTAATCTAGAATCTCAGTGGAGTCTATGTAAATTATTACGGTTTACCTCTTGGAGATTTGTTGTTATTGATGGGGCACCCATTGAGCTAGGATTTTTCATTATTTGTTGAGGCTGTTTTGTTTTCTGAGAAACCTGCTGGAAATGTCCCAGAAAATATTGATCTTTAGTGTTAGTCTTTGATCTGTAAAGGGCATAGCATCCGCTTTGCAACTACCTAACACCATTCCTAACTCTCCTTTCATCTTCCTGCAACTAAACTGAACAGTAATAAAGATCTGTTCATGACTTCTTGTTTTTTACCATGGTTTTAAAACTTGTTTATTACCACTGTTTTAAAAAGTGCAGATTTAGGGCCTGGCACCGTGGCTATGCCTGTAATCCCAGCACTTTGGGAAGCCGAGGTGGGTGGATCACTTGAGGTCAGGAGTTCGAGACCGGCATGTCCAACATGATGAAACCCCGTGTCTACTAAAAATGCAAAAATTAGCCGGGTGTGGTGGTGGGCGTCCGTAATCCCAGCTACTTGGGAGGCTGAGGCACGAGAATCGCTTGAACCCAGGAGACAGAGGTTGCAGTGAGCTGAGATCGTGCCACTGCACTCCAGCCTGGGTGACAGAGCGAGACTCCATCTCAAAAATAAATAAATAAATAAATAAATAAAAAGTGTAAATTTAGGACAGAATTGCAAACCATGGTATTTTTGTTTTGCATTGTTTTCTCATTTATCATTATTATAAATGTATTAGTTGAGCTCTTACACTTTTTCACTGAAATCAAATAATGTTTGAAAAATAAATTTTTCTATTTCTAATTCCACCACCCCCCATGTTACTCCTCTAAGGAAAACCGATACTATTTCATAAGTTTTATTTCAGTATGAAATTTAATTTCTAAAATTTCAGATCTCACTATTTCATAAAACAGTATCTATTTTATTAATGAGACTCTAGAAACAGTTTATTAGATGCAAAACTTATTTGTACACATTTACATACATTAAGGTACATAAGCAAACACAAATTGTCTGGAGCTATTTTTCTAACACCTAGTAACGTGCCTGAGGATTTATTTTACCTTCTTACACATAAAATGTTTAATATTAATAATTAATTGATAGTAAACACAAGATCTATTTGTATGTTGCCATATTAGAAAATTAAAGGAGGCTGGGCACAGTGGCTTAAGCCTGTAATCCCAGCACTATGGGAGGTCTAGGCGGAAGGATCACTTGGGCCAGGAGTTTGAGACCAGCCTGGCCAATATAGTGAGACCCCATCTCTACCAAAAATGTAAATAAAAAAAGGAGATCACCTAGAAGTGATCTTTGTAATTTCCTTCGGAAAACGCACTTCTGTTTAAAGCATAAAATCTTATTTAAAATGTTACAGCTTTCATAAAATGTTTTATTTTCAGTAGCACTGCTTTTGCTCTGCTATTTTTTGTTTTTGTAGGTATCTTTATGTAGGATCCTGTTTGATGCCTATGGTAGGACAAAAGTACAGCTGCTTTTTTTTTTTTTCACCAAACTCCTACTCATCCTTAAAGACCCAGCTCAGATTCTACATCTTTTCAGAATATACTCAAGATCAGGGACTTTTGTTGTGCTATGGATCCTTTTGGCAGGCATAACATAATACTTTTAAAAGCAGGAAATAAATATATTACAAAGGAAATAGTTACATTGAAATATAGTAATCAAAATATTTTTTAAGAATTGATATATACGTAGGAGAATATGCATGGGAAAAATTGATACAGTAATATATGTCTTTATTAAGTAACACTAAATGATAAAATCTACCAGTGGGTCTAATAACTACTGAATTTTGAAGCAATCATGAGAATAAGTGATCTTTTAAAAAATATCTGCCACAAGTGTAAAGTAATAGGAAAATATCTTTGATTTCCATTGGTGACAAAATGCTGTAAATCTTACTCTAGTTTGTTGCCTGAATTTATGAGTAAAGATAATGTGGAATTTTGATAAGAGGTTAGTGAAAATAACAATCCACCTTCCTCATCTGTCTCAGTTAGCTATTGCTGCATACCGTACATCTTGGAAGTTTTTGCTCACAAATTTTAAAATAATCATTTGTTTTGTTCCTCCCCACTTTGAAATCTGTGACTTGAAGGAGTTCAGGTGTGGTTGTCTCTGCTGTGCACATGTGGCCTGCGTGAATCCAGATGGCAAGTTCTATGGTGGGGGATGCTAAGATCTTGCTCTTTACCTCACCTAGGCCAGGCCACACTGTACTTTGAGCCCATGGTAGCATGGGGCAGAGGGTGTCCCTTGCCTTCCCCTGAACTTAGCCTTGTCCTGTTCATGGAGGTGAAACTGCTGGGCCTGGGTGGCTAGATGGACACATCTAAGCTTGCCCAGTGTGGCATCCGTTTTTTGGTGGAGAGGGGTAGATGTGGTATATTGTCACCAAAGATGGCTGCCAGTAATGCTTCCCATCCTTATTCATGCATGCCACTTCTCCCATGAAGAGGTGGAGTCTATTTCCTCTTTCTCTGAGTCTAGGCTGGCCCATGACATGCTCTGGTAAATAAGTGCAATGATGTTGTATCAGTAGTTCTGGGATTAGCCTTTAAGAGGCCTTGCAGGTTCTGTTTTCACTCTCTTGGAAGCCAGTCATCACCTGAGAAGTCTAACCCTGTTGGGAACAGGGGTCCAGCCAGACCCTAGCCATTCCAGCTACCTCCACCCAGGTGCCGATAATCTGAGTTGAGCCATCTTGGATGGTTCAGCCTCAGCCAGCTCCCAACTGAATGCAGTCACATGGGTGACCGCAGCTGACAACACATGAATCAGAACAACAAAGCTCAGCAAAGCTGACCCACAGAACTGTACCAAGTATCACCTTAATGTTTTAAGCCACTGTGCTTTGGCGAGTTTTTATGCAGCAATAGGTAATTGAAACAGGTAACCACTTTATACTGGAGATTTATGTGACTTTATCTTGCATGTATTTATATTTTCTGCTAGTAAATTGTACATACTTCATATGATGAAATTATGTCATTATAGATGGTATGGATATGGTCAGGAGCTCGTCTGAACAAGTTTGAGAGCCATTGGTTAGGTTTAGAGAGTATGGCATTTGAGTTATCTCAGTATTTCAAAATATGTGGGGTTTTTTTTTTTGTTCGTTTGTTTGTTTTAGACGTAGTTTCGCTTTTGTCGCCCAGGCTGGAGTGCAGTGGTGTGATCTCGCTCACCACAACCTCTTGGTTGAGAACCTCCCCGGTTCAAGTGATTCTCCTGCCTCAGCCTCCCAAGTAACTGGGATTACAGGCACCTGCCACCACGCCCAGCTAATTTTTTGTGTTTTTAATAGAGACAGGGTTTCACCATGATGGCCAGGCTGGTCTCGAACTCCTGACCTCAAGTGATCCACCCGCCTCGGCCTCCCAAAGTGCTGGGTTTATAGGCGTGAGTTTGTTTTTTTTTAATCTGAGACAGGGTCTCACTGTGTTGCCCAGACTGGAGTGGCATGGTGCAATCCTAGCTCACTGGAGCTGTGAACTCCTAGACTCAAATGATCTTCTTGCCTCAGCCTCCTGAGTAGCTGGGACTATAGGTGCACACCACCATGCCTGGCTAATGTTTAAATTTTTTTTTGTAGGGATGGGGTCTTGCTGTGTTGCCCAGGCTGGTCTCAAACTCCTGGCCTCAAGGGATCCTCCAGCCTTGGCTTCCTGAAGTGAGCTGCCATACCTGGTCAGTTTATTTTTAGTAGTATTATATCAGATGCAGTAACTGTACATAAAGGGTAGTTAGTGCTTGTGCCGGGCAATAAAGTAGATGGCTTATTTAATCTTTATAAATAACCTCATTTGAGAGGGCTTTATAGATGAGGTAATTTAGGTTGAGGTATACATTCAGCTGCCTGAGGTCACATAGCTAGTAAGTAATGCAGCCAGGAGTTGAACCCTGGTTTGTGTTTGTGTTGCCTCCATCCCTGTTCCCCCATCCCCACCCCTGGTTTTAAGAATGTGTGTGTTAACTAGGATTTTTTAGGAGAAAGCAAGTTTATTAAGAAAGTAAAGGGGCCAGACGTAGTGGCTCACGCTTGTAATTCCAGCACTTTGGGAGGCCAAGGCAGGTAGATACCCTGAGGTCAAGAGTTCGAGACCAGCCAGGCCAACATGGTGAGACCTTTTCTCTAGTAAAAATACAAAAATTAGGCCGGGTGCAGTGGCTCATGCCTGTAATCCCAGCACTTTGGGAGGCCGAGGCAGGTAGATCATGAGGTCAGGAGATCGAGACCATCCTATCTAACACAGTGAAACCCCGTCTCTACTAAAAATACAAAAAATTAGCCAGGTGTGATGGCAGGTGCCTGTAGTTCCAGCTACTTGGGAGGCTGAGGCAGGAGAATGGCGTGAACCTGGGGGGTGGAGATTGCAGTGACCCGAGATCGTGCCACTGCACTCCAGCCTGGGTGACAGAGTTGAGACTCTGTCTCAAAACAAAAACAAAACAAAAACAAAAATTAGCTGGGCGTGGTGTTGCACGCCTGTAATCCCAGCTACTCAGGAGGCTAAGGCAGGAGAATTGCTTCAACCCGGGAGGCTGAGGTTGCAGTGAGCCAAGATCACCCCACTGCACTCCAGCCCGGGCAACAGAGGGAGACTCCATCTCCAAAAATAATTATAATAAAGGAATAACGAATGGCTACTCCATAGGCAGAACAGTCCCAAGGACGGCTGGGTGCCCATTTTTATGGTTATTTCTTGATGATATGCTAAACAAGGGGCGGGTTATTCATGCCTCCCCTTTTAAGACCATGTAGGGTAATTTCCTGACATTGCCATGGCATTTGTAAACTGTCATGGCGCTGGTGGGAGTGTAGCAGTGAGGATGACCAGAGGGCACTCTCATCTCCATCTTGGTTTTGGTGGGTTTTAGCTGGCTTCTTTACTGCATGCTGTTTCATCAGCAAGGTCTTTAATGACCTGTATCTTGTACCGACCTCCTATTTCATCCTGAGACTTAGAATGCCTAACAGTCTGGAATGCAGCCTGGTAGGTCTCAGCCTTATTTTACCCAGCCCCTATTCAAGATGGAGTTGCTCTGGTTCAAATGTCTCTGACATATTTCCCCCCTCCCCCCCTCCCTTTTACAAGAGAACCCTTAATCCTAAGGGCTGCAGAGGGATGAAGATCCACCTTCTGTAACTTCTTTATGCTGAACAGGGGTGATGATATTCCTGCCTAGCTGTTGGGTCTCTTGCATTCAGGGTAGAGAGGAGCTCAGTTCGAAAGCGTTGGTATGGCGAAGGCCATTCATAACTCTTGAGTTCCGACAAAAGGTGATATCTGGAAGATTAATAAGTGTTCAGTTTAAGAAAACATTTAGTAAGCTTATCCTGCATTCCTACACAAAGAGTATAATCACAGCAGTATATTCCACAACAGTTTTTAAAATAAAAAAAGTAAAATTAATCCCAAGTAAACTAAATTAGAAAGTTTTCCATGAACTGGGCAGTGGTTGAAATCAAGCTAATAAGGAGTCACTAGCCAATTCCAATATGTGCCCAGAATTAGAATAACATTACTCATCACTCTTGTTTCTTCTGAGCAGCAGCCAGAGATCACTGGTTGGTTCACAGGAGTAAGTGGGATCATTCTCTTGTCTTCCATAGGCCTGTGGGACACAGGTCAGGAACTGTGTAGACAAGGAATGAGGCCAGTTTTCCCAAGCGGCTTTTATTGGCTCTATAAGTCAAGTTTGATTCCTTAAAGGAACACACACCATTCCAGTTAAAGCCTTGGTAAAATAACCAGTTTCTCCAATTGTGTCCCAAGGTCATCCAGTCAGTGCTGCAGACTATTTCCTTTGGGTTGGGGGGTGGGTCTCCTCAGTATCCTCCTTTCTGTGGTTCGCCAGAAAGATGTTACCGGAAAGGGGTCCTGATCCAGACCCCAAGAGAAGGTTCTAGTATCTTGCAAAGGAAAGAATTTGAGGGGAATCCATAGAGTAAAGTGAAAGCAAGTTTATTAAGAAAGTAAAGGAATAAAGAATGGCTACTCCGTAGGCAGAGCAGCCAGTAAACTAGGCTTGTAACTGAAGAGATATGTTTAACTTACAGAAACAAACCACTGATGCTCGTGTGTAGGCCATGAGAGAGAGATGGGACTTAATTTTGCTACAAAAGAGAATTTAATTTCCTGCATAATCAGCTTCCCCCTATTCCACTGAATTAATTTCATCAACATACAAGGTGGATATTTTCTTCTGTCTTAAGCAATCTCCCTCCTTTGACCCCTGTGCCCCTTCAGGACAAGGGTAGGCTGTGCTCACTTGCCTCCCAGTCTTTGGAACTCACCCCGCTGGGCTTTGCCCTATTGCCCCACCCAGACTGCTCATAGGAAAGGTTATGTTCATGTTGCTGGATTCAGTGACCAGGCCTCAGCTGTTACCTTACCTGACCTGGTTTTAGCATTGGACATGGTTGTTGACTTTCTTCATTGGCTTCCAGGACACCACACTTTCCAAGTTTCCCTTCCCCTCCCGCTCCCCTTCCCCTTCCCCTCCCGCTCCCCTTCCCCTTCCCCTCCCGCTCCCCTTCCCCTTCCCCTCCCGCTCCCCTTCCCCTCCCTTCCCCTCCCCTCACCTTCCCCTCTCCCCTTTTGCTCCCCTTCCCCTCCCCTCCCCTCCCCTTCCCTCCCCTCCCCTTCCGCTCCCCTTCCCCTCCCCTCCCCTCCCGCTCCCCTTCCCCTCCCCTTCTGCTCCCCTCCCCTTCCACTCCCCTCCCCTCCCGCTCCCCTCCCCCTCCCCTTCTGCTCCCCTCCCCTCCCCCTCCCCTCCCCTCCCCTTCCCCTCTCCTCCCCTTCCCCTCCCTTTCCCCTCCCCTTCCCTTCCCCTTCCTTTCCCCTTCCCCTCCCCTTCTGCTCCCCTTCCCCTCCCCTCCCCTTCTGCTCCCCCTCCCCTCCCCCTCCCCTCCCCTTCTGCTCCCTCTCCCCTCCCCTTCCCCTTCCCTCCCCCTCCCCTCCCCTTCCCCCCTCCCCTTCCCTCCCCCTCCCCTCGCCTCTCCCTCCCCTCCCCTCCTTTTCCCCTCCCCTCCCCTCCCCTCCCATCCCCTCATTTCCATCTATTGCCCAGGCTAGAGTGCAATGATGTGATCTCAGCTCATTGCAACCTTCACCTCCCGGGCTCAAGCGATTCTCTTGCCTCATACTTCCAAGTAGCGAAACTCCAGGCACCAGCAACCACGCCTGGCTAATTTTTGTATTTTTAATAGAGACAGGGTTTCACCATGTTGACCAGGCTGGTCTCAAACTCCTGACTTTAGGTGATCTGCCCGCCTCAGCCTCCCCAAATGCTAGGATTATAGGAGTGAGCTACCGCATCTGGCCCACACTCTCTAAGTTTCTAATTCCCTCCTGGCCACTTCTTCCCAGGTTGGGGATTGGTTTTAACTTTTTGGGATCACAAGTTCCTTTTAGAGTTTGATCATCACTGTGAACCCACATCTTAGAGAAAACTGTATGTATGTTTATGTTAACAAAATTTATCACAAATACTAGTTTTCATCCTTTTCAATTATGGTGACTTTTTGTTTTTTTTTTGAGATGGAGTTTTGCTCTTGTTGCCTAGGCTGGAGTGCAATGGCGTGATCTTGGCTCACCGCAACCTCTGCCTCCCGGGTTCAAGTGATTCTCCTGCTACAGCCTCCCCAGTAGCTGGGATTACAGGCCTGCGCCACCACACCTGGCTAATTTTGTATTTTTAGTAGAGATGGGGTTTCTCCATGTTGGTCAGACTGATCTTGAACTCCCGAACTCAGGTGATCCGCCCTTTTCAGCCTCCCAAAATGCTGGGATTATAGGCATGAGCCACTGTGCCTGGCCAGAATTATGGTGTCTAAAAAGGTCTGATTTCTTTCTTTAAGAGTTAATGGTTATTGCCTGGGCAACATAGTGAGATGTTGTCTCTTAAAAAAAGTACAAAAAGTGTTAGCTGGACATGGTTGCTTGTACCTGTAGTCCTAGCTACATGGGAGGCTGAAGAGGGAGCATTGCCTGAGCCCTGGGAATTGGAGGCTGCAGTTAGTTATGGTTGTGTCACTGCACTCTCGCTGAGGTGACAGAGTGAGACCCCCTTTCTTTAAAAAAAAAAAAAAAAAAAAGGCGTGGTGGCTCACGCCTGTAATCCCAGCACTTTGGGAGGTCAAGGCGGGAGGATCACTTAAGGTCAGAAGTTCAAGACCAGCCTGGCCAACATGGTGAAACCCTGTCTCTCCTAAAAATACAAAAATTAGCCTGGGCGTAGTGGCACATGCATGTAGTCCCAGCTAATTGGGAGGCTGAGGCAGGAGAATTGCTTGAACCCGGGAGGTGGAGGTTGCAGTGAGTCAAGATCGCACCACTGCACTCCAGTCTGGGCAACAGAGTGAGATTCTGTCTCAAAAAAAAAAAAAAAAAGTAATGATCGTAAGCTGAAATAGTGTTTATAATACCATTTTGATCAATTTATGGAGTTCATTGTTTCTTCTTTTTTTTTAAGTGACAAGGTCTCGCTCTGTTACCAAAATAATAAATAAGTAAATAAATAAATAAAAGATTTTGTATATAATCCATCTACAATTTTTTTTTTTTTTTTTAGATGGAGTCTTGCTCTGTCACCCAGGCTAGAGTGCAGTGGCATGATCTTGTCTCACTGCAACCTCCACTTCCTGAGTTCAAACAATTCTCCTGCCTTAGCCTCCCTAGTAGCTGGGACTACAGGTGTGCACCACCACGCTGGGCTAATTTTTGTATTTTTAGTAGAGATGGGGGTTTCGCCATGTCGGCCAGGCTGGTCTTGAAATCCTGACCTCAGGTGGTCCTCCTGCCTCAGCCTCCCAAAGTGCTGGGATTACAGTTGTGAGCCACTGTGCCTGGCCACCCCCAAGGATTTAATACTTCTGTTTTTTCTAATGTGAACTGTCAGTTTCATATTACTTGTTAGTTTATTTAGAGGGATTTAACATGCTTGCATATGATCATAACCCTTTATGGTCAATCAATCATACTGATTATATATTGTTTTAGTATGTGATATTTTATGCTAATTTTGATTTTTTAGCATGTAGAAATTTTTGAAGACCTTCAGAAAATTGCATTTATGGCCTTTCTTGGTGGGTAATATTTTCTGTGTTTCATTTGCTCTTCTTTACCAGGCACCCAACAGGAGGATCCTTTATTCGTCCGAACAAGGTAAATTTTGGAACAGACTTTCTTACTGCAATTAAGAACCGCTATGTGTTAGAAGATGGACCAGAGGAAGATAGAAAAGAGCAAATTGTTACAATTGGAAATAAACCTGTGGAGACTATCGGTTTTGACTCTATTATGAAACAGCAAAGGTAAGTGGAGTTTATAACGGCAGAGCTGACTTTTATGGTTTTATTAAGGTTCAGAATTGAAATGACCCATGACTGTATAGGGATGCTCACGACTTTGCTCCTAAACTGATTTATGGTTCCACAGAAACTGAATCAAAATCTGAGGAATCCAAGAATTATTTAGAGAAATTAAAATTCTTATGTTAGCACAGGATTGGTAGATGTATCCAGTTTGCAATGGAAACATATGTTGGCCCATTATTAGTATTCACATCATATTATCTCTTGTTGGCTAAGTAACTAAGGCTGACTTTGGGTTTTTTCTGTTTCATGGTGATGATAAGTTGGGAATGGAAACAGCAGTCTCAATTGTTCCCTGTGCCGTGGAGCGTGCTGGTGCCATCTATTAATAGTAGGGAGTAGTTCTCACCTCTGGCTGCACATCTTCATCACCTGGGGAGCAGTGAAACATGCGGCATCCTTGTTCCCATCCCAGTTCTGATGAATCACAATTTTGGGATATGGGCTCTAAATAATGCATTTCACTGTATTGTATTGTATTGTATTTTTATTTTTATACAGACAGGATCTTGCTGTGTTGCCCAGGCTGGTCTTGAATTCTTGGGCTCAAGCGATCCTTGGCTTCCCAAAGCACTGGGATTACAGGCGTGAGTCACTGCACCCGGCCTTAAAATAATGCACTTTAAAACTGCTGCACGAGAACATTCTCTTTACTCTGAAACTGTATATTATGACTTTGTACAAGGAGGCTTTGTAGTCATTCCAGTGAACTGCTTGAATCAAAGAGAGAGAAAGTTAGTATTTACACAAAACTAGTAATGGCTGCACAAGAAATGGCCAGGCTTTGCAGCTTCCTACTGTGGTGAGTGACTTGGACGAGGCATCTGGGTAAGGACCCCTGGTGGCCACTGTGAGAATAAATTTGTGGCCACTTGCAGGCCTGCAATATATTTTCTTTCAGTCTCTAAAAGAATTAAGCTATAGTTCTGTCCAAAGTAAATTTCTTTACTATCTTTTATTATTGTTGTTGTTAATAAAAGTGCACATGGGGACAATGTGGAAAATAAATACATTTCTTGGTACATCTACTCTTTAGCATACATGGCCCCCATTAAAAAAAAACTCAGAATAAATCAAGAGTTTTAGAAAAAAGGAACAAATGGACTGTTCTTTATAAAACAAAATACCTTTATTTTTGAGAATTTAGAAATTACAAATTGAACAAAAAAGTATCATGATTAATGCCACCACTTAGATATAAGTATTGTAAACGGGCTGGGTGCGGTGGCTCATGCTTGTCATCTTAGCACTTTTGGAGGCCAAGGCAGTTGGATCACTTAAGGCCAGGAATTTGAGACTAGCCTGGCCAACATGGTGAAACCCTGTCTCTACTAAAAATACAAACAATTAGCTGGGTGTGGTGGTACGCGCCTGTAGTCCCAGCTGCTTGGGAGGCTGAGGCAAGAGAATCGCTAGAACCTGGGAGGTGGACGTTGCAGTGATCCGAGATTGTGCTGCTGCACTCCAGCCTGGGTGACAGAATGAGACTCTGTCTCAAAAAAAAAAAAAAAAAAAAGACATAACTATCATGAACAGTTTTTACTGTTTACCCTACTGATTTACTTGGATTTAAAGAACTACATGCTTCATAGGGTTAGAGTTCTTTGCTTTATTTTTTCCCATTTAAAATACAGATAGCCTCGGCAACATGGCAAAACCCTGTCTCTACAAAAAAAAAAAAAAATAAATAAATACAAAAATTAGCTGGGTGTAGTGGTGTGTGCCTATAGTCCCAGCTATTTGGGAAGCTGAGGTGGGAAGATCACCTGAACCCAGGAGGTCAAGGCTGTAGTGAGCCGTGATTGCACCACTGCACTCCAGCCTAGGTGACATAGTGAGACCTTGTCTCAAATGACACACAAACCAAAAAAAAACCCCCAAATATTTACATATCTCTTACCCCAAAGAAGCATTTTTTTTTTTATTGGTTAAACTCTTTCGGAGAATATTATGGGATCTGAGAATATTAACAAATTGCAAAAGGATTTTCGTCCCCTAGTTTATGAACAGCTATGTAACTCATGAATTTTTCTGTAAATGACCCTACTACTTGAGTATCATTGCATTTAATCATTAGCTAGTGTCTTTCTTGATTGAAAAGGTAAAATTTTAGAGATTCTGGAGCAGTCTTGTATGTTGGCTGGAGATTAGTCAATTCAGAAATTATGAGACAGCTTGGTGGAATGCAGCCAGTGTTGGAGTTAGGCTGGGTTCAGACGCCAGCTAAGGCACTTTTGGCTCTGACAGAAGTTAGAGATAGCTACTTATTGTTTCTAAGCCTCAGTTTCCTCAGTTACAACATAAAACCTAAGATATAAGTGCCGTTGTGAAAAACAAATGAGATCCTACAATTAATGATAGCTGTCAGTTAGGACTTGAAACCTCTACTTTAAGCCATTGTCTTATCTCCTCAATAAAATCCAGCTGACCAGCTTTGAGATCGTACCACTAAGAAGAGACTTACTCAATAAAGGAATCAAAAACAAATTAAAAAATCCATTATGTATGGTTCCTCTTGGAGATGGCTTTGGCTCTGGAGTGATGCTTGGATTGAGATCTGAGTCCTCATGCTTAGTGCCAAGTTGACCTGGCAAGGAAGGCTATTTTAAATTTTAGGGGGAAGGAGCGACATCTGTTGGACACAGTGCAAACTACAGTTTGAAGTAGTTGCCTGTTTCATGAGATTCCTGTAGTTCTTTTCAATGATGTCATAAGCCTACAAAGCTGGCTTTTGGGCAATTGCCGCAATAAAACGCAAGTATTTATGTACATCTAGCATGCATCAATAGTAATATTTGTTTTATAAAAAAGCAAGTATCTCTTAAATCAGTGTGGAACTGGAAATGGAGTTGGTGGCATCCAGTCTGATTCCAGGGTTTGGGAAGTTGGGCAGTGCCCAGCAGACACTGAGTTGACAGGACATAAGCAATGATTAAGTTGTTTGGCCCTAACTACATACTTAATTGGAACTGCGAGGTATTTATTTTGGCCTAAGTACCATGAAAAGAATTACTGAAACCCTAAGGACCCTGTGGCCTGAGAAAGTTTGGGACCCTCTACCCTTGAATTCTGCTGCTGCCTTTTGTACCCTAGTTTTTCTTTCTTGTTTTTTTTTTTTTGTTTTTGTTTTTTGTTTTGAGACAGAGTTTCGCTCTTGTTGCCCAGGCTGGAGCGCAATGGTGTGATCTCGGCTCACTGCAACCTCCACCCTCCCGGGTTTAAGTGATTATCCTGTCTCAGCCTCCTGAGTAGCCGGGATTACAGGTGCCCCCCACTATGCCAGGCTAATTTTTGGTAGTTTTTTTAGTAGAGACGGGGTTTCACCATGTTGGCCAGGCTGGTCTCGAACTCCTGACCCCATGTGATCCGCCTGCCTTGGCCTCCCAAAGTGCTGGGATTACAGGTGTGAGCCACTGCGCCCAGCTATGTATTTGTTCTTTTGTGACTGGCTTATTTCACCTAGCATAATACACTCAAGTTTCATCTACATTGTGGCATATGTCAGAATTTCCTTCCTTTTTTTTAAGTTCGCACGATATTGCATTGTATATGTGTGCCACGTTTTGTTTATCCTTTCATTTGTTGATGGACACTTGGGTTGCTTCCACCTTTTGACTACCAGGCATAATGCTGCTGTGAACTTGTGCATATACTGTGGCCTTTTAGAGATGTGAAGTCTGAGGCACAGAGAGGCACTGCTCCAAAGCCAAAGGAGATGGTGGAATTGGGATTTGAACCCAGGTGGTCTGGTTCCAGATTCTGTGTTCTTAGACATTATATATGCGGATTCTTTTCATGAACAGAAAGCACAAGATTCTCTACACTTAACAAATGGCTGCCGGAAGTATCTGGTCATGCTGAAGCTGGATGCGCTCTCTAGGAAGTACCTTAGGGAGGCTTTTACATGGGAGTGCAAGAAGCACTCCATAGCATGTACTTCTGCGGAGTTGGGAACAATCTAAATGTCAGCAGAAGAGTATCTACATTCCTTGTGGTCTGTTCATATAACAAACACTGTAAGGTGTGAAGATGAATGTCCTGGAGCTCCATGTGTCACCGTAGCGAAATCTCACCACTGAACAATAGACTGTTGAGGAAAAAGTCAGGTGCAGAAGGCTCTGCGGAGTAGAATACCATTTATATCAAGTTTCAGAATATTAAAAAATGCTGTAATTGTTTAGGGATATGGAAATATATGGTAAAAATATTAAGAAATGCTTAAGATTAAATAAACACCAAATGTAGTATAAGGCCCTGGGGAGGGCTGGGCGTGGTGGCTCACGCCTGTAATCCCAGCACTTTGGGAGGCCGAGGTGGGTGGATCACTTGAGGTCAGGAGTTCGAGACCAGCCTGACCAATATGGTGAAACCCCATCTCTACTAAAAACACAAAAATTAGCCAGGCATGGTAGCGAGCGCCTGTAATCCCAGCTACTGGGGAGGCTGAGGCAGGAGAATCACCTGAACCTGGGAGGGAGAGGTTGCAGTGAGCCTAGATTGTGCCACTGCACTCCAGCCGGGGCAACACAGCGAGACTCCAGCTAAAAAAAAAAAAAAAAAAAGGTTACCCCTGGGAGGAGAGGGAGAGTTGTGTTTGGAGAGGGCCCCAGAGGACCTCAGTTGCATTTGTAATATTTATAGTGCTCTTTTTCTTTTTTTTAATGCTTTATTTCTTAATTTGGGTGGTGGTTACTGGTATTTGTATATTATTTTTGGTACCCTTTTATATGTCTGAAATGTGTTTAATTTTTTAAAGGGCCAGTGGATAGCATACGTGCTTATGTATCCCTGTGAACTCTGTTTTTCATGCAGTCAGCTGAGCAAGTTGCAAGAAGTTTCTCTGAGGAACTGTGCAGTAAGTTGTGCTGGTGAAAAAGGAGGAGTTGCCGAAGGATGTCCTAGTATCCTTTTCACCGAGAGCTTGTTACTGGAATCTGACTTTGGATTTGATACCTGTGCCAGAGACTGCTAATTGCCTACCCATTGTCCATTCTTAACTTCCTTCCTAATGCAGTTCAGTTTTGCTTTGTGTAGTTGGGGCCCAGATAAATTATTTACCTTCCCAGACCCCTTTGCTTGCAAGTTTGCCAGCATGTTGAGGTGGAAGTTTCTAGACCGGGCTCCCTGAAAGGGGCACACTTGGCCGGGCGCAGTGGCTCACGCCTGTAATCCTAGCACTTTGGGAGGCTGAGGCAGGTGGATCATGAGGTCAGGAGATTGAGACCATCCTGGCCAAGATGGTGAAACCTGTCTCTACTAAAAATACAAAAATTAGCCGGGTGTGGTGGCGTGTGCCTGTAGTCCCAGCCACTCAGGAGGCTAAGGCAGGAGAATCGCTTGAACCCGGTAGGCGGAGGTTGCAGTCAGCTGAGATCGCGCCAGTGCACTCAGCCTGGCGACAGAGCAAGACTTCGTCTCAAAAAAAAAGAAAGGGGGCACACTTGGTTGGCCTCTGCGTTTTGCCTGCTGCCTTGAGCGGATGGAAAGCCCAGGGCTTTGGCAGCTGTCTCACAAGTGTGAAGCAAGCCATCCAGTACAGATTGGGAGAGCAGAGGCCAGGGAACCTGGGCTGCTGACCATGTACTGGGAACCCAAGATGAATCTGCTTCAGCCCTGGTCTGTTTTCTCATGCAGTTCTTTTTTTTTTTTTTTGAGATGGAGTCTTGCTCTGTCGCCTAGGCTGGAGTGCTGTGGCGTGATCCCAGCTCACTGTAACTTCCGCCTCCCAGGTTCAAGTGATTCTTCTGCCCCAGCCTCCCAAGTAGCTGGGATTACAGGTGCCCGCCACCACGTCTGGCTAATTTTTGTATTTTTAGTAGAGACGGGGTTTCGCCATATTGGCGAGGCTGGTCATGAACTCCTGACCTCAGGTGATTCCCCCGCCTCGGCCTCCCAAAGTGCTGAGATTATAGGTGTGAGCCACACACCTGGCCTCGTGCAGTTATTTTTAGTGGGAAAGACTCTGGTTCTGGTTTCATGCAGCTGAATGTAGTTTGTTATAATACCCCAGCAGAGGCTCTTTATGAAGTTTGGAATCTCTTTTCTCTACCTTCTCTTATTAGTGTTATTTTTGTCATATATTTCTTTTTTTGCCCATAAGCAAAAATGTTGGAGATAAGTTAAAAGAAAATTTCAAGGATGGGCATGGTGGCTCATGCCGGTAATCTCAGCACTTTGGGAGGCTGAGACTGGAGGACTGTTTGAGACCAGCCTTGGGAACACTGCGAGACCTTGTCTCTATAAAAAATTAAACAAAACAAAACAAAACTGGGTGTGGTGGCATGTGCCTGTCATCTCAGCTACTCGGGAGGCTGAGGTGGGAGGACTGCTTGAGCCCAGGAGTTTGAGGCTGTGATGAGCCATGATCATGCCACTGTACTTCAGCCTGGGAGATCCCATTTCTATTAAGAAATTTCCCATGGAGCCTGGGCGCAGTGGCTCATGCCTGTAATCCCAGCACTTTGGGAGGCCGAGGTGGGCGGATCACCTGAGGTCAGGAGTTTGAGACCAACCTGGCCAACATGGTGAAACTCCATCTCTACTAAAAATACAAAAATTAGGCAGGCATGGTGGTGCATGCCTGTAATCCCAGCTACTTGGGAGGCTGAGGCAGGGAGAATTGCTTGAACCCAGGAGGTGGAGGTTGCAGTGAGTGAGGTCATGCCATTGCATTCCAGCCTGGTAACAGAGTGAGACTCCATCTCAAAAAAAAGAAAGAAATTTCCCATGGAAACCAAATAGACTTTCTCTAACTTTAAAAGGTCTTTTCCCAATTAATTAAGTCTGTCTGATCTGTACATAATAACTTTTGCAAAAAATATCAGTTTTGATCAGTTTTTTTTCTGAGTGAAGAGATGCCAGGTGAAGTAGCTCTCTTTGGCAAAATGCCCCGACAGTGCAGTGAAGGAAATTAGATCAGAACTCTCTCCATCTGTGTGTCTGAGGGTTCAATTCCCTTGGGGGAAACAGTCTTGGGGTCTGTTGGGACCTGTGGTAGCTGCAATATCCAGTCTCTGCCCCTGAGCAGCCTCCTCGGTTGACCCCAGCGTGCTGCAAATATGAGGTCATTTTCAGAAGTAGGCAGCTGGAGTGAGGGGAATTGGAGTGGATGCAGAAAAGAGTTTGCTGAGGAGCCAGTGCCACAGAAGTGTCAGAGCATTCTGCATTCTGCCTGGCCTATTCCTAAACTATTTCAGAAGATTGGTAATTGGGCCGTGTGCAGTGGCTCATGCCTGTAATCCCAGCACTCTGGGAGGCCAAGGCGGGTGGATCACCTGAGGTCAGGAGTTCAAGACCAGCCTGGCCAACATGGTGAAACCCTGCCTGTACTAAAAATACAAAAAATTAACTGTGTATGGTTACGGGCGCCTCTAATCCCAGCTACTCAGGAGGAGGCTGAGGCAGGAGAATCACTTGAACCCAGGAGGCAGAGATTGCAGTGAGCCGAGATCACACCACTGCACTCTAGCCTGGGTGACAGAGCAGGACTCTGTCTCCAAAAAAAAAAAAAAAAAAAAAAAAAGGGTGGGGGGCCAGGTGTGGTGGCTCACGCCTGTAATTCCAGCACTTTGGGAGGCCAAGGCAGGTGGATCACCTAAGGTCAGGAGTTCGAGACCAGCCTGGCCAACGTGGTGAAACCTCATCTCTACTGAAGTACAAAAATTAGCCAGGCATGGTGGTGGGCGCCTGTAGTCCCAGCTACTTGGGAAGCTAAGGCAGGAGAATCGCTTGAACCTGGGAGGCGGAGGTTGCAGTGAGCCAAGATCGCGCCGTTGCACTCCAGCCTGGGCGACAAGAGCGAGACTCCATCTCAAAAAAAAGGACAGATGTGGTGGTAAATGGGTTTGGGAGTGCTGGCTGTTGGGTTGCTCAGAGCTGTCAGCAGTGTCCTGGAGAATCAGCATGTTGTTTGTTTATACCGCACTTTTCTGGAGAAAAATGTCCCCCAGGACACGAAGAAATGAGGTTTCACGAAGATAATCAAGTCATGATTGGTATTTGCAGATACAGTGATAAATGTCTTGCAGCTCCGGATTGAATTCTCACCAGAAGTTGAAGTATTGCTTTGGGTGCTTAATCCAGTCATCCTTTTTTGGGTTGGTCTGTCTTTGAGGTTATTTACTCGACCAGAACTCAAGGCAGTGGGAGAGCTGCAGACCCGGGTGTGTCAAATCTGAGGGCACTTCCAGGGGAGGGGATGAGCCGCCGCCTCCCCCCTCATGACGTGCGGAGGAGAATCTGTGCCCAGGTGCTTGGCCTGTGCTTTCACAGGGGCTCCTGGAACGGTGTGTGTGGGAGGGGCGACCACATATTGACAGCTGTTGTTCGTGATTGATTTCAGGATGTAGGTGGTCTGTGTGCTCTGTACAGACCTTAGAAACAATGATAACTCTAGGCTACATAATGTGAAGCAGCAGTGAGGGAAGTGTGATTGGACTTAAACCCTTCCTCAGCAGCCTAACAGCCGATTTAGCGGGGTTAATGGAAACACAGGGTGGCCAAAGTGTCACCCAGAGGCCAGGAATGCAGCCCTCGCATAAGCCTGCGTCAGGCGGTGTCAGGAAGCCAGGGCAGCCGAGGAGAGGCTGAGGAGGAGGAGCGGAGGAACAGTTTACAGAAGCCATCTTGCAGGTGTGGCCCCAAGGGCGAAGGAGGAGCCCGAGGGAACCTGGAGGGTGTTTGCGAGTCTGGAATTTTCGGCAGCCTGCACCGACTCTTTTCCCTTCCATTTGATGCGACGCCACGGCAAAATCGAGGCTATTCTGCAGGTACTCATCGGTTGAAATGCAACTGTTTACAAGGGTAGACCCCATTGTTAGCTCTTGGGCTGTAATAGTCCAGGCAGCTGGCAGGATTCGGGCATGGGTAGCTGGCGACCGGGTTTGGAGTCATCCCTTTCTTTGCATCTTCTCTGCCGTCCTTCCCTTGTTCCTGACCTTCTTGCAGAGCTTCCTAATTGGTTCCTGCCTAAAATTATTTCCTTTACAACCAATGCTTTGGAGTGATGCCGCTGTTTTTGTAAAGCAACTTTCTCCGTGTTTTATGTATGTTTGATGACTCCCTGTTGCATTATGGGGTGCAATGAAATGGATTTTTGGATCGAGGCTGACTTGGGTGTAACTTCCCACTTGTTCATTTGCACACAATGACACAGCTGTGACTGCTGTGCCACTGTTTGTTCTGCTGTGAAAAAGGAAAACAACCCAGCAATCAGCATAGCGCCTGGGTCTGGTTAGCGGTGGCAGCAGCAGTGCGGGCGGTGGCTGTCGCTGCTGCTGTTGTTATTACTGGATCTTAGAGCTCTTTTTTTTTTTTTTGGAGATGGAGTCTCACTCTTTCACCCAGGCTGGAGTGCAGTGGCGCGATCTCAGCTCACTGCAACCTTCTGGCACCCAGGTTCAAGCGATTCTCCTGCCTCAGCCCCCTGAGTAGCTGGGACCACAGGTGCGTGCCACCACGCTTGGCTGATTTTGTTTTTGTTGGTTTTTTTCTTTTTTTGAGATGGAGTTTCGTTTTTGTTGCCCAGGCTGGAGTACAATGGCACGATCTTGGCTCACTGCTACCTCCGCCTCCCAGGTTCAAGCAATTCTCCTGTCTCAGCCTCCCGAGTAGCTGGGATTACAGACATGCGCCACCATGCCTGGCTAATTTTGTATTTTTAGTAGAGACGGGGTTTCTCCATGTTGGTCAGGCTGGTCTCGAACTCCCGACCTTAGGTGATCCGCCCGCCTCGGCCACCCAAAGTGCTGGGATTACAGGCATGAGCCACAGTTCCCGGCCCGATTTTTGTATCTTTAGTAGAGACAGGGTTTCACCATGTTGGCCAGGCTGGTCTCGAACTCCTGACCTCAGGTGATCCGCCCACTTTGGCCTCTCAAAGTGCTGGGATTACAGGCGTGAGCCACCACGCCTGGCCTGGATCTTAGAGCTCTTCTTCTGGCGCTGGCCACTCCTCCTCAGTCACTTCTGTGGGACCTTTCTCTGGTTGCAGAGTGTTGGGTGTACCCCAAGGCTCAGACTTGGGAGCCCTGGGCTTCTTGAGAGACCTTCTGGGGTGTGGCTGGCACTCCTCCACGGCCTGCCCTCTTCCACATCGGTCTCTCCAGCTGCTGCTTTGATACCTCTGTCTGGATGTCTCATAGCCATCATAGATTTAGCATGTCCAAAACGAAGACCCCTCACGCCTGCTCATCCTGTCGTCTTTTCCCTCTTAATAAATGACAGTTCCCGTTGCACAGGCCACAGATCTTGAAGTTGTCCTTGACACTCCCTTTCTCCCGTGCCCCACACCTAAATCCATTGGCAAATCCTGTGAGCCCCACTTCCAGAGTCAGACGCCCCCTCTGACGTGTTCTGCCCTCTCATGCTGCTGGTCTGCTCCGGCCTCCTGGAGACTCCCGGCCCTCCTTTGCTTCCCTGCAATCGTGCTCAACCCAGAAGCACAGTGACTTTTACTGGTTTTGTTTTTTTTTTTTTTTTGACATAATATAGATCAAAGTCAAAGCAGAGTGATTTTTAAAGGACCCAGGTCACCTGTCGCTGTTCCAAAGCCTCCAATATCTCCCGTTTCAAGCAAAGACTAGCAAAGACTTTGAAGTGGTCTGCAAGGCCCTGTGTGATGTGGCCTGGCCCCTTGTTCCTTGTGACCTTGTTTCTAGTACCCCCAAGCCCCTCTGCTCCAGTCACACAGGCGCTGGTGGGTCCCGGTCATAGGCTGAGCTCGTTCCCACCCAGAGCCGTTTGCTCTTGTCACTCCTCTGCCACGTGCTCCTCTCCCAGATGGCGTTCCCCCATTTCCCTCAGCTTTCTGCTCAGATGCCCTCTTAGAGGAGGTGGTCTTCCCTGAGCACTGCATATAGAACAGCCACACACCTTTCCTGCATGCCCTGCTCTGTCCCTGAGCACAGACAGCCCTGCCTATGACACACTGTCGAGGCCCCTGTGTCGTGATCGTCTCTCCCCGATGACACTCTGCTTTGCTCACTGCGATGCTCCTGGCCCTAAATAATTACTTGCAGACGAGTGCATTGAATAATTTCCACACATCCACATATTAGATGAGAGTGTAGCTCCTCCACTAGCTGGCCCGGTCCTGCTGCAAGCTCCTCTGTCTTTCTCTGCGGTGACCTGGCTAAGCTGTGCCCCTTCCTGATGGCGCTGCACCTGCACCTAGCCCCTCACCTCCACTTGTGTTGCCCGTCGGCTTTGCTTTTCCAGCCCCACTGTGTTATCCTCTCTGAATCCCTGTATCAGGGGCAGTAGGAGTGATACTGTTACAACTGCTTCCAGGCTATCGGACACCCTCTCAATTCCTAAGTCATGCACTTTTGAACATGTGTCCCAAGTTGACCCCTCTTTTCTCCCCTGTAGATGCTATTTATCTGGAGATTCCTATGGTAATGGTGCCCCATAGAAGGTCGTGTGCTGGGGTGAGGCTTGTGTGTATACCTTAGGTGCTTCAGAAATCAAAGTTACCCTCACTGCTTTTCCCCTCTCCTTTTGTTGGATAGTGCTAGGATGGTTTAGCGTTATGACATTTGGGTCTTTTTCATTTGATTGTAGATGTTTGTCTCAAGTTTTGAGTATATAACAATGAACTTTTAATTTATTTTTAGTTTTTTGAGACAGACTCACTCTGTCACCCAGGCTGGAGTGCAGTGGCGCAGTCTCCACTCACTGCAACCTCTGCCTCCCGGGCTGTAGAGATTCTCTTGCCTTAACCTCCTGAGTAGCTGGAATTACGAGCGCGTGCCACCACACCTGGTTAATTTCTGTATTTTTAGTAGAATGGAGTTTTGCCACGTGGGCCAGGCTGGTCTTGAACTCCTGACCTCAAGTGATTCCCCCGACCTTGGCATCCCAAAGTGCTGGGATTATAGGCATGAGCCACCACGCCCGGCCTCACAATGAACTTTTTAGTTTCTCAGTGAAGTTTTGGATAACTTAAAAATATTATGTACTCCTGAAAATATTTCAAGCTGACTAGAGGGTATAAAATGAAAAGTTAAAGCTCTCATGCTCTGGAATTAAGAGTAACTACTTTTATGTCTTTTGTGAATCTTTTGAAATTACTGTTTCTTAACATGTGCTTTTAGATATTAGAAAGGTAGATTTGTCAAAAAACCTATTGTCATCATGGGATGAAGTGATACACATTGCTGATCAGCTCAGACACCTGGAAGTCCTTAATGTCAGGTATGAACTCTTGGTTGCTGAATTTTCATTAACAGTAAAACTCATCTCTCCTTGCTTCCTCACAGCATCTCTGTGGAAAGAGGTAGGGAGCTGGAAGGATTAAGGCTGCCACCTGATGATAGAGGAGTTAAGAAGAAATTACTCAGGCTGATAGTGAGGGTATGGAAGTCCTCAGTAAGGTTTTCCTTTTAATGAAAAGCAGCCCCAAATTATTTTCCTTTCTAACACAAGCAGCCTGTAAGATCGAGCTGCAGACATAGATGCGGACAGTTGAGCCAATCAGGTTCAAGATGGCAACTCCATCTTCCCTTCTCTTTTCCAGCCACGTGTACAGTAAGGAGCAGACGAGATGGTGCCAGCCAAAGGGAAATTTCATTTACATAGTAAGATTAGGGTGGGGTGGCCAGCCTTTCCCAGCTATGTAAATGTCATGCCTGATTGAACCAATTTGTGAGCATTAAGTAAATCAGACACTGTCTCCTCAAGTCAAACTAAAATCTGTGCATCTGGGCCGGGTGCAGTGGCTCACTCCTGTAATCCCAGCACTTTGGGAGGCCGAGGCAGGCAGATCACCTGAGGTCAGGAGTTCGAGACCAGCCTGACCAACATGGAGAAACCCCGTCTCTACTAAAAATACAAAATTAGCTGGGTGTGGTGGCATGCGACTGTAGTCCCAGCTACTCAGGAGGCTGAGACAAGATAATTGCTTGAACCCGGGAGGCAGAGGTTGCAGTGAGCTGAGATTGCGCCATTGTGCTCCAGCCTGGGTGATAGAGCAAGACTCCGTCGAAAAAACAAACAAGGGCCAGGCGCAGTGGCTCACGCCTGTAATCCCAGCACTTTGGGAGGCTGAGGCGGGCGGATCACGAGGTCAGGAGATGGAGACCATCATAGCTAACAAGGTGAGACCCCGTCTCTACTAAAAATACAAAAAATTAGCTGGGCGTGGTGGTGGGCGCCTGTAGTCCCAGCTACTTGGGAGGCTGAGGCAGGAGAATGGCATGAACCTGGGAGGCAGAGCTTGCAGTGAGCCGAGATTGTGCCACTGCACTCCAGCCTGGGTGACAGAGTGAGACTCCGTTTCAGAAAACAAACAAACAAACAAAAAATCTGCATCTGCTGTCAGCTTGCCTTTTTTTTCTTGGAAGTCCCCTCTCTCTTACTAGAGAGAGAGCTGTTTTCTATTTTCTTTCTCTTGCCTGTTAAACCTCCGCTCCTAAACTCCTCATGTGTGTCTGTGTCCTAAATTTTCCTGGTGGGAGAAGAGGAACACCAGGTATATACCCCAGACAACGTAGCTGCTTCGCTAGTAGACATTTTTATACAGCCAGATTTTGGTTTACTTGAATTTATCTAAATTTAACTTTAAGGACACTTTATTTATTTATTTATTTATTTGAGACAGTGTCTTGCCCTGTCGCAAGGCTGGAGTGCAGTGGCGTGATCTTGGCTCACTGCAACCTCTGCCTCCCGGGTTTGAGCGATTCTGCTGCCTCAGCCTCCTGAGTAGCTCGGATTACAGGCACGAGCCACCACGCCCAACTAATTTTTGTATTTTTAGTAGAGATGGGGTTTCACTATGTTGGCTAGGATAGTCTCAATCTCTTGACCTTGTGATCTGCCCACATCAGCCTCCCAAAGTGCTGGGATTACAGTGTAAGCCACTGTGCCCAGCCTTATTTATTCATTTATGTATGTATGTATGTGTGTGTGTGTATATATATATATATATATTTTTTTTTTTTTTTTTGAGACGGAGTGTCACTCTTGTCACCCAGGCTGGAGTGCAATGGCGTGATCTCAGCTCACTGCAGCCTCCCCTCCCGGGTTCAAGGGATTCTCCTGCCTCAGCCTCCTGAGTAGCTGGGAGTGCCCACCCCCACTGCCGGCTACTTTTTGTATTTTTAGTAGAGGCAGGGTTTCGCCATGTTGGCCAGGCTGGTCTTGAACTCCTGACCTCAGGTTTTCCACCCACCTCGGCCTCCCAAAGTGCTGGAATTATAGGCGTGAGCCACCATGTCCCACCTCTTTAAGGACACTTTAATCTTTAAGGGCACATTGATTATTATAGCCTTGCAAACGGTCACATGAGGTGATTCATGAATAAGGAATGTGTTTTAACTTTTATCAGGTGGGGATGAGTTAGATTGACATTGAACTGCAAGATCTTATTTCTTTTTAGCCTGACTGTAAAGATGGAAGGTTGAGGGAGGTGATATTTAATTAGGAAGTAGGAGAGGAGAGGTGATATTATTAAAAGTGCTTGTTTATGTGAAAACCTCTAGCGTTTAATTGCTGTAGGAATGAGTAATTTCATTGGGATACTGTTTAATTCTGTTTTCATAAGGATTTTTCATTAATCTACCTATTTTACTAATGTCACACTTTTTTAGGCCTTCCTGAATATTTGATTTGTTTTAATCTCAGAACCTAACTTTCCAAGGGCTTAGCCATGCTTCCTTTTTTTTTTTTTTTTTTTTGAGGCAGAGTCTCACTCTGTTGCCCAGGCTAGAGTGCAGTGGTATGATCTCGGCTCAGTGCAACCTTCGCCTCCCAGATTCAAGCGATTCTCCTGCCTCAGCCTCCCAAGTAGCTGGGACTAAAGGTGCCTGCCACCACGCCCGGCTAATTTTTGTATTTTTAGTAGAGACGGGGTTTCATCATGTTGGCCAGGCTAGTCTTGAACTCCTGACCTCAGGTGATCCATCTGCCTTGGCCTCCCAAAGTGCTAGGATTACAGGCGTGAGCTACCGTGCCCGGCACAGGTTTCCTCTTTCATTCTTGAACCATTTTTGCATAGACAGGTGAGTGTACAGTAAAGCAGGTAGACAGGCCTGAATGAGTTGTGCTCCCAAATAGAGCAAACGGGGATAATTCAACCCATGGTGTCTCATCTTCTGGAAATACGGGCTTGTGTTTTTTAATAGTATCGTCTTTCAAAGTGACTGTCAGGATTGAATACTTTCTGAGATTAGGGTTTTGAGAAAGAATTTAAGGGGCAATAATTTCATCCATCCTCATAGCCAAAGGGCAGACTCTATGTTTAGAGAAGCAAAATTCTAGCCCACGATTCAGTGTATCAGTAAGACTCTGGAGAACGGGGCTTTGTTTTGGAATATCCAGAGCCATATCTTGTGAAGCTGGAAGCTCACCTTGCAAACGCCTGAGTTTTGGGTTTAGGAAGCCTGCAGCCGCATACAGCTGCCCTAATCCTGTGACAGCATCTTTACACAGCTGATACCAAAAAGTTGTATGTTGTAAATGTTAAAAATTAGGTAGTCTTGATTCACTTGAATCCTTAAAAAAGTGATGTTTAAAATATAATTCCATTTTAAGATTGAAACAAATCAAACCCCTTAGATTAAAACCCAAATTGTTGCTTTCAACAACTATTTCAGTTGGGTTTACTGTATAGAAATAAGTATATTGTATCTTTTTTTTCTACACAGTGAAAATAAACTAAAATTTCCCTCCGGTTCAGTATTAACTGGAACGCTTTCTGCACTGAAGGTTTTAGTCCTCAATCAAACAGGAATAACGTGGGCTGAGGTAATCGTATTTCTTTGGTTTATTACACATTAATAAGCAATTAAAAATGTTTGGTTTAATAGGGAATTGTTAGTACAATTTAATAGTACAACTGTGGCTTCATTTAAATCATCCCAATATCTATTAATAGATAACAAGATTCTTTAAAGTGCCTTATAAAAACGAGTTAAAAGAGCATCATAGTTGAGTTTTGCATCTAGAAATCCATGTCCTATCTCAGCTCATTTTGACTTGTTCTGGTGCCTTTATAAACAGTGGCGCTCCATTGTGGTATGAACAAGTATGTGCTGAGCTTCGAAAAACTGTAGTGTTGGCTATTGACTTAGCTTCCTGAGTTTTCCTGTTTTTTTTTAGAACAGAAGCCAAGCAGCAGAAAGGTTCTCACATCCTTTTCTTGTTAGAAGTTCGGCTCTTGGAATCCACTGTTCATTTTATACAGCCGGGCTCAAAAGTAGACTTGTGGGTCCTTGGCACAGCAGCATTTGGGACTTACATCTGGCAGTACTGTTTCCTGTGCGAGGTGTACTGACTTCACGCACCCAGAGCATCAGAGCATTCCACTTTCTTTTTTTTTTTTTTTTTTTTTTTAGACGGAGTTTTACTTTTGTTGCCCAGGCTGGAGTGCAATGGTGCGATCTCGGCTCACTGCAACCTCCGCCTCCCAGGTTCAAGCGATTCTCCCACCTCAGCCTCCCAAGTAGCTGGGATTACAGGCATGTGCCACCACGCCCAGCTAATTTTGCATTTTTAGTGGAGACACGGTTTCTCCATGTTGGTCAGGCTGGTCTTGAACTCCTGACCTCAGGTGATTTGCCCGCCTCGGCCTCCCAAAGTGCTGGGATTACAGGTGTGAGCCACCGTGCCCAGCCCACTTTCGTTTTTATTTATTTATTTTTCTTGAGACAGAGTCTTGCTCTGTTGCCCAAGCTGGAGGGCAGTGGCGCAATCTTGGCTCACTGCAACCTCCGCCTCCCAGGTTCAAGTGATTGTCCCGCCTCAGCCTCTCAGGTAGCTAGGACTACAGGCATGTGCCACCGTGCCCAGCTAATTTTGTATTTTTAGTAGAGACAGAGTTTCTCCACGTTGGTCAGGCTGGTCTCGAACTCCTGACCTCAGGTGATCCACCCGCCTCGGCCTCCCAAAGTGCTGGGATTACAGGCGTGAGCCACCGTGCCCAGCCCACTTTCATTTTTATTTATTTATTTTTCTTGAGACAGAGTCTCGCTCTGTTGCCCAAGTTGGAGTGCAGTGGTGTGATCTCAGCTCACTGCAACCTCCGTCTCCTGGGTTCAAGCAATTCTCCAGCCTCAGCCTCCTAAGTAGCTGGGATTACAGGCGTTCGCCACCATGCCCAGCTTATTTTTGTATTTTTAGTAGGGACGGGGTTTCACCATGTTGGCCAGGATGGTCTTGAACTCCTGACCTCAAATGATCTGCCCGCCTCAGCCTCCCAAAATGCTGGGATTACAGACGTGAGCCACCGCACCCAGCTCGGGCATTCCACTTTCAAACCAAGGGTGTAGAAATACATTCCCAGCCATGTTCACCCAGGAAGTGCCACAGAGGCCGCTCAGTGAGAGACAGGTGGGCCCCCTGTGCCCTTAATATGCCCATGACCATGGAGCCTCTTTCCTAGGGCCCCTCCTCTGTGAGGCGCTTACTCCCTCTCAAGGTGTAGATGTAGCTGGAAGACAAGAAGGGGCCAGGCACTGGCACTGGGGCTCACACCTGCAATCCCAGCGCTTTGGGAGGCTGAGGTGGGAGGATCACTTGAGCCCAGGAGTTTGAGACTGCAGTGAGCTAGGATTGCACCTTTGCACTCCAGCCTGGGTGACAGAGGAAGACCCATCTCACCCTCCAAATAAACTAGGAAGGGCACACAGAAATTCAGGTGGTGGAGATGGCAGTAAAGTTCCAGTGAGAAAATTTAGAAATAGTTGGTGAGGCTGGTCATGGTGGCTCTCGCCTATAATTCCAGCCAGCACTTTGAGAGGCCCAGGCAGGAGAATCGCTTGAGGCCAGGAGTTCAAGACCCACCTAGGCAACATAGAGAGATCCTGTAGATGCTATATATATATTATATATTATTATACATAATTATATAATATATAATAATTTTTTGTAAAATTTTTTTTTTGTAAAAAAAAAAATTAGGCTCATGCGCAGTGTGGTGGCAGCAGGCACGGTCTCGACATGCAGAAAGACGCCAGCAAGCTCGTGGATCTGTGCGTGCTGCAGAAATGCTCCACCAGCAACTGCATCATCAGTGCCAAGGACCACACATCCATGCGGATGAACGTGGCCAAGGCCAGTGAGGTCACGGGCAGGTTTAACAGCCAGTTTAAAACCTGTGCTATCTGCAGGACTGTTTGCAGGATGGGTGAGTCAGATGATTCCATTCTCTAATTGGCCATGGCCAAGGGCGTCCTCTCAACTATTTGGTTTTTGAGATGGAGTCTTGCTCTGTTGCCTAGGCTGGAGTGCAGTGGTATGATATTGGATCACTGCAACCTCTGCTTCCTGGGCCAAAACGATTCTCCTGCCTCAGCCTCCCAAGTAGCTGGGATTACAGACGTGCACTACCATGCCCGGCTAATTTTTTGTATTTTTAGTAGAGATGGGTTTTCATCATGTTGGCCAGGCTGGTCTCAAACTCCCGACCTCAAGCAGTCTGCCCGCCTCAGCCTCCCAAAGTGCTGGGATTATAGGTGTGTGCCACAATACCTGGCCATTTTTGTATTTTTAGTAGTAATGGGGTTTCATCATGTTGGCCAGGCTGGTCTCCAACTCCTGACCTCAAGTGATCCACCTGCCTCGGCCTTCCAAAGTGCTGGGATTACAGGCATGAACCACCGTGCCCGATCTCAAAGAACTTTTGACTGGAGAGAATCATGGATGTAGAATATTTGTCATAGATATATAATGAAAACTTTAAAAAATATATAATTAAAAAAATAATAATGAAAGAAGAAATAATTGTTGAGAAATTTATGAAAGGATATGAAAAATTAGCATATCCTTTACAAACCCAGATTGGCATTTAAAATTGAGGAAAGGTGTGTAACATCAATTTACTTATTTTGGTTAAGCAAATTCTATCAAACGATAATATGTGCAGTTAGTATCTCCTGTTCTACCTCGTAGCTGCTTTACCTAAACCATGCATTGACACCTACCTCCAAAGCCTCAAAGTGCCCACAGTGTGTGCTCCCACAGCATTAAAATACACCCCCTTAACATTTTATCACCCCCCACCACCATTCCAGGCCTGAAACATAGTCTTATGAACTGTCCGTGAGGCACTTGTTTGCTGAAACAGTAACTGAGCTGAATCCCTGTGGTGGTTCCTGTGGACACCCGGGAAGAAACAGCCAGCAGAGGCCACCTGAGCCTGAACCGAGTTTCTCTTCCAGGTGCTGCGGTGTGCCATGGGGTGCCCAGGCCTGGAGGAACTCTACCTTGAGTCTAACAATATTTTCATTTCCGAAAGGTAACTAGCGCTTACTTAAATGCATCTATCCCCATTTAATCATCATTCTGAGTAAATAAATGGTCTCAATTATATCTAACCTTAATTTTTAGAAGGATTTGCAAACAAGAATTAGGAAAAATGCTTATTATTCATTGCCTTCACAAATTAGAATTTCACTAATTGGTTCTAATCAAAGGAAACTCATCAGAATTAAATATTTGTGAAGACATGAGTTATATTAGTTTTGCATCAGTGTATTAACTTGCTCTTTCTTTCTTTTTTTTTTTTGAGACAGAGTCTCACTCTGTCGCCCAGGCTGGAGTGCAGTGGCAATCTTGGCTCACTGTAACCTCCACCTCCTGAGTTCAAGTGATTTTCCTGCTTCAGCCTCCTGAGTAGCTGGGATTATAGGTGCCTGCCACCATGCCCGGCTAATTTTCTTTGTTTTTAGTAGAGACGGGGTTTCACCATCTTTTACGGGGTTTCACCATCTTGGCCAGGCTGGTCTCAAACTGCTGACCTTGTGAGCCACTGTGCCCAGCCAACTTGCTGTTTCTAAATGGAAGTTCTGTAGGATATGGTATAAAGATTAAAGAATGTATTTGACATTAGCATCATCTGTTTAAGGTCATTGTACCAAAGTACATGTAAAACTTTGTTCTCTGAAATATATTGTTGCCTCATCTCCTTTTTTAATTGATAATATTAAATTACTATGTAAAATTAACCTAACTGTGGGAAAATTTACAACAAATTCTGAATTAAAGGATTCAGAATCTTAAAGATTTTCGTTTACAGAAGGGTTTCATTATGTAGGCAAATGCAGGTGTTTGTTTTTTTTTGTTTTTTTTTTTGAGACGGAGTCTCGCTGTTGCCCAGGCTGGAGTGCAGTGGAATGATCTCGGCTCACTGCAGCCTCTGCCCCCTGGGGTTCACGCCATTCTCCTGCCTCAGCCTCCCGAGTAGCTGGGACTACAGGCACCCGCCACCTCGCCCGGCTAATTTTTTGTATTTTTAGTGGAGACGGGGTTTCACCGTGTTAGCCAGGATGGTCTCGATCTCCTGACCTCGTGATCCGCCCGCCTCGGCCTCCCAAAGTGCTGGGACTACAGGCGTGAGCCACCGCGCCCGGCTGTTTTTTTTCTTTTTTGAGATAGAGTTTCGTTCTTGTCACCCAGGCCTGGAGTGCAGTGGCGCCATCTCAGCTCACTGCAACCTCCACCTCCCTGGTTCAAGTGATTCTCCTGCCTCAGCCTCCCGTGTAGCTGGGACTGCAGGCATGTGCCACCATGCCTGGCTAATTTTTGTATTTTTAGTAGAGACGGGGTTTCACCATGTTGGCCCGGCTGGTCTTGAACTCCTGACTTCAGGTGATCCGCCCGCCTCGGCCTCCCAGAGTGCTGGGATTACAGGCGTGAGCCACCGTGCCTGGCCTGCAGGTTTTTTAAATTAAATTTTTTTATTTTGAGATAAATCATATATTCACCTGAAGTTTTATAAGAAATGATACATAGAGATCACTTGTACCCATGACCCAGGTTCCCCCATTGGTAACAAGTTGCAAAACTATGATATAGGATCACAGGCTAGGTGTGACACTGATACCGGCAGGAATGTGTGCGTCACCACAGGGACCCCTCACGTTGCCCCTTTACAGTCATATTCACTTCTTCTTACCCCTAACCCTCCATCGCACCAAATGCAGGGATTTTAAGGCTGTATCTTTGAAAGCAATTAAGAGATAAATTCATGGTGAAAAAATTTTGTTTTCCATACAGGCCAACAGATGTTCTCCAGACAGTCAAGTTATTAGACCTTTCCTCTAATCAATTAATTGATGAAAATCAGCTGTATCTGATAGCCCACCTGCCCAGGTAATTTGCCCCTAAACGCCTGATACAATAGCGTTCAGTCAATTCTTAGTGAAGCAGTTTTCATATGCTATGTATGCCTTCTCAATAGAAACGTGATAACAATGATGGAATTTCTTAATTGAGTAATTCCCTTTGGGAAATTTTCATTTGAATTCATTTAGAAAATTTACTTGTGAACCCTGTGTAATGTGAACTATGTCTGTACCAGATAATTTGAAGAATGAATAATTTGGCCCTGGTGATAATGCCGAAAGTCTTCATTCATTAAACGCCGGGCAGTAGACCGTGTCTCTTTCCTCTGAGACGCATTTAGCACCTGACATAGCAGTAGGTACTCAAGAACCATTAGGTGACTATAGAGTCATTAGAATGTAGGATAAAGAGTTCACTTTGCATGTCCTAAGTTGGACTTTATAGTTTCTAAGTATTTTACGTGGGATTAAAAACCCAGGGCGTAGGAAGAAATTTACAAACCAAGTCTGGTTGATACCCCATAGCATTTTAGATTGTTCTGTGTAATCAAATTTTATGTTTTGAATTTCAGGTTAGAACAATTAATCCTCTCTGACATTGGAATTTCTTCTCTACATTTTCCAGATGCTGGAATTGGTATATAAGATTAGTAAAGTTCCCCTCTGCCCCCCCACACTATACTTCAGCTACTTTCACTTCTACCGTGTAACTTCATTCCTCTTTTTATAGGGTGCAAAACATCCCTGTTCCCGTCCTTGAAGTACCTTGTAGTAAATGACAATCAGATATCACAAGTAAGAGCTGCTTCGGAGTATGCCCAGCACACTGTTGCCTCTTTCCACTCTCATGGCAGAGTTTGGAGGTTCCTTCTACCAAAAAAATAAAAATAAATTTAAATCGAAAGAGAAATGTCTCCTCAGTGTGAAACTCCTCGTAAGAAGCCAAAAATATTAAGAAAGAAATTAGTTCACTTCACACTTAAGTGGACTTCACACTTAAACGGCACATGAATAGAGTAAAAGTGGCCGGGCGCGGTGGCTCACGCTTGGAATCCCAGCACTTTGGGAGGCCAAGGCGGGCGGATCACCTGAGGTCGGGAGTTCGAGACCAGCCTGACCAACATGGTGAAACCCCATCTCTACTAAAAAAAAAATACAAAATTAACCGGGCGTGGTGGCGCATGCCTGTAATCCCAGCTACTCGGGAGGCTGAGGCAGGAGAATCGCCTGAACTCAGGAGGCGGAGGTTGCGATGAGCCGAGATCGCGCCATTGCACTCCAGCCTGGGAAACGAGCGGAACTCCGTCTCAAAAAAAAAAAAAAAGAGTAAAAGTATGTGGTCTTTCTAGAGGGGGTTGCTTAGTGCATGATGAAATTCCCTGCCTCAGATTAGAACTAGGGACATGCTTTCCTGTTGCTGGTTCAAACTTCTGCAAAAGTAGCGTGAAACATACTGCTTTTCATTTATTTCCTTTTGCTGTGTTTCAGTGGTCATTTTTCAATGAGCTAGACAAGTTACCAAGTCTACGGGCTTTGTCCTGCCTAAGAAACCCCCTGACCAAAGAGGACAAAGAAGCAGAGACAGCCCGTCTGCTCATTATCGCCAGCATTGGCCAGCTGAAGACGCTGAACAAATGTGAGGTGAGCACTGGCGTCATGACTAGCTATTTTTCAGACTAGAAAATAAATGATTTTAGGCCAGGTGCCGTGGCTCACACCTGTAATCCCAGCACTTTGGGAGGCTGGGGAAGCTGATCGCTGGAGTCCAGGAGTTCGAGACCAGCCTGGACAATCTGGTGAAACCCCATTTCTACAATTTTGTAAAAAATACAAAAATTAGCTGTATTTTTGCTGTAATTTGCACCTGTAAGTGCTTGTAGTCCCAGCTACTCAGGAGGCTGAAGTGGGAGAATCACCTGAGCCCCGGAGGCCAAGGCTGCAGTCAGCCATGAACATGCCGCTGTACTCCAGCCTGGGCAATGGAGTGAGACCCTGTCTTAATTAAAAAAAAAAAAGTAAAAAAATTATTTTTGAATATTGTAAAGGGGGTGAGATGTAGCTTTCCTCGGAATGGTGAAAGATTAGCCTTGTGCAGTTTCATGATAGTGGTTCTTTTCCAGCTCCTCAGGAGAGAGTACTCCACTTAGATCAGTGCACTATCATTTGAGGCACACCAGGCATCTTCTCCATGTTTTCAGGGAATGTAGACAGAAAGAACACAGACCACAGAGCTGCTTTCTCCTCTCCTTCTCAGCCACTCTTCCCCATAAAAGTGGGAAGTCCATGCCTTGTCCTTGCCAGCACTTTTGTGTATTCACTGGGTGTCAGTCAGCTCCACCAGAGCAGGCACCTCCAGGCAGACCTCGGGGAGGCGACCCAGGGTACCTGGTGTAGTCCTGAAACTGGCCTATGCGCAAGTACTCGCATGAATTAAAAGTGTAGGCCAGGCATGGTGGCTGACACCTGTAATCCCAGCACTTTGGGAGGCTGAGGTTGGCAGATCATGAGGTCAGGAGATCGAGACCATCCTGGCTAACACGGTGAAACCCCGTCTCTACTAAAAATACAAAAAAATTAGCCAGGCATGGTGGCATGCACCTGTAATCCCAGCTACTCCAGAGGCTGAAGCAGGAGAATCACTTGAATCTGGGAGGTAGGGGTTGCAGTGAGCTGAGATCATGCCACTGCACTCTAGCCTGGGCGACAGAGCAAGACTCCATCTCAAATTAAAAAAAAAAAAAAAGTGTAAAACTGAAATTCTTTTTTCTTTTCTAATAAACCCCTGAGTTCTGTCAATGTTAAAAAGAAGGTGAAAACTGTATCTTGTCCCACTCAATTTGATTATTTTCTGCATGTGCTATGGAGGAAGGACAAGGTGCAAAACGCAAAGGACTTGTTAGAAAAAAGCTTTCTAATAGGCTTGTTTTTATGTCACATGAACATAGATTCTCCCCGAGGAGAGGCGGAGAGCTGAGCTTGACTACCGAAAAGCTTTTGGAAATGAGTGGAAACAGGCTGGTGGACATAAGGATCCGGACAAAAACAGACTCAGCGAAGAATTCCTCACAGCCCATCCCAGATACCAGTTCCTCTGCCTGAGTACGTGCGTATACACTGGTGGCCTTCAGGTGGTGCATTTCCAGCTGGAACAAAGTTTTTTCTTGGGTATCAAAAGAAGTTCTCAGTGTTGCTTTTGCCCTTCTTCCTTTCCTGGGCTTTTTGTATTCATCTAAATGGACTATAGGCACTTTCCTGGGGCGAGGGCAGCAGGGTGAGAGCAGTATCTTTCAGCAGGAGGAACCTGGGAGACTGTTTATGTTCTTGAAATGGAGAGGTTTGCATTTGGGGAAGGGAAAGTAATTCTTTTATTTTTAAGAGATGGGGTCGGCCGGGCACGGTGGCTCACGCCTGTAATCCCAGCACTTTGGGAGGCCGAGGCGGGCGGATCACGAGGTTGGGAGATCGAGACCATCCTGGCTAACACGGTGAAACCTCGTCCCTACTAAAAATACAAAAAAAAAAAAATGAGCCGGGCGTGGTGGCGGTCGCCTGTAGTCCCAGCTACTCAGGAGGCTGAGGCAGGAGAATGGCGTGAACCCGGGGGATAGAGCTTGCAGTGAGCCGAGATCACGCCACTGTACTCCAGCCTGGGCGACAGTGCAAGACTCCGTCTCAAAAAAAAAAAAAAAAGAGAGAGTCTTGCTCTGTTGCCCAGGCCCAGGCTGGAGTGATCTCGGCTCATAGCAACCTCTGCCTCTGGGTTCAAGTTATTCTCCTGCCTTAGCCTCCTGAGTAGCTGGGATTAGAGGTGCCTGCCACCACGCCCGGCTAATTTTTGTATTTTTAGTAGAGACGGGGTTTCACCATATTGGCCAGGCTGGTCTTGAACTCCTGACCTCAAGTGATCCACCCGCCTCGGCCTCTCAAAGTGCTGAGATTATAGGTGTGAGCCACCCTGCGTGGCGGGAAAGCACTTCTTTTTCTCTTTTTTTTTTTTTTTTTTTTTGAGGCAGAGTCTTGCTCTGTCACCCAGGCTGGAGTGCAGTGGCACAATCTCAGCTCATTGCAACCTCCACCTCCTGGGTTCAAGTGATTCTCCTGCCTCAGCTTCCAGAGTAGCTGGGACTACAGGTGCGCACCACCATGCCTGGCTAATTTTTGTATATTTATTTTTTGAGACGGAGTTTTGCTCTCTTGCCCAGGCTGGAGTGCAGTGGTGCAATCTCGGCTCACTGCAACCTCCGCCTCCTGGGTTCAAGCAATTATCCTGCCTCAGCCTTCTGAGAAGCTGGGATTAAAGGCATGCTCCACTATGCCTGGCTAATTTTTTTTGTATTTTTGGTAGAGACAGGGTTTCATCATACTAGCCAGGCTGGCTTCAAACTCCTGACTGTGTGATCTGCCTGCCTCAGCCTCTGAAAGTGTTGGGATTACAGGCATGAGCCACTGCGTCCGGCCAGGAAATCACTTTTTTTTTTTTTTTTTTTTTGTGAGACAGAGTCTCGCTCTGTCGCCCACGCTGGAGTGCAGTGGTGCAATCTCTGCTCACTGCAAGCTCCACCTCCCGGGTTCACGCCATTCTCCTGCCTCAGCCTCCCAAGTAGCTGGGACTACAAGTGCCCGCCACCACGCCTGGCTAATTTTTTGTATTTTTAGTAGGCAGGAGGTTTCACCGTGTTAGCCAGGATGGTCTCGATCTCCTGACCTCGTGTGATCTGCCCGCCTCGGCCTCCCAGAGTGCTGGGATTACAGGCGTGAGTCACCGCGCCCGGCCAGGGAAAGCACTTGTTAAGTGTAGGTTCTTCTCTTGCGTATGTTCACCAGGTTTCAGGCGCTCCACTGTAGGAAGGCTAGGAAGCACTCCAGTTTATCTCCGAGGCATCCGTATTTTTTTTTTTTTTTTTTTTTTTGAGGTGGAATTTCGCTCTTGTTGCCCAGACTGGAGTGCAATGGCGCGATCTCAGCTCACTGCAACCTCTACCTGCTGGGTTCAAGTGATTCTCCTGCTTCAGCCTCCTGAGTAGCTGGGATTACAGGCGTCTGCCACCATACCCGGCTAATTTTTTGTATTTTTAGTAGAGATGGGATTTCACCAGGTTGGCCAGGCTGGTCTCGAACTCCTGAACTCAGGTGCTCCTCCCGCCTCAGCCTCCCAAAGTGCTGGGATTACAGGCGAGAGCCACCACGCCCAGCCGGCATCCGTATTTTTTAAAGCCCCCCAGGTAATTCTAGTGAATAGGAAAGTTCGCATGAGTGTAGTTCTGCAGTAAGCTCTCGTCCCTAGGGCTCGCTACCAAGGCTGGCACTTGGCATGCATGGCGGTTCCTTAAATCCTCCAGGCTGGTTCTTCAGGCTTTGAAGCTAAGAATTCATGAGTCTTTGTTCCTGATGTACTTTCCATTTTGTTTTGACTACACTATTCTTCCACATTTCGCTTTTATGTTATTTCCTTTTTTATATTTCTTAATGCAAGAAGCTCACTGCATAAACGCTTTAGGCTTGAACAGTATCTTTAAGGAAGAAAAGCAGCCTAAAGCAATCACTTTCAAATGACTCCATTAGCCGGCCCAATTTCCTGGCCACGCTGGGTGAATTCTAAATCCCTCGGAGGTGGGCAAGGGAAGACTGAAGCAGCCGGGCAGGTATTGTTGAGTACTGCACTGCTAAGAATGCTGGCAGACAAAAAGCACAGATACATGGGGGGATTTAGAGAAATGTTGTCACTGTTTGGCCTAGAGCAGGAAAAGAGTACTGCTTTCCTCCTCTCCTGTGGAGGCTGTGGTCCAGGCCGAGGAACTGGTTTGCAGTGTGGTACTGAGCGCCCAGCCTGGCACTGCACAGTCTGGTTGAAACCTGGGGAAGTGTCCTGTGGATTGTGTCTCAGGTGGCACCAGGTTTCTGTCAGCGCAGAAAGAGAACTGTTACCAAAGGTGACACTTGGGGAAAACATTTGAAGTATTTGAAGGCAGTCTTCTCTTGCTAGTTTGAGTCAGGACACCTAAGAAACAATGATGTAATACACCTGTAAACATGTTGCTTTTCATTTGTTGTCTTTTGTTGAGTTTCACTGGTCATTAACAATGAGCTAGATAAGCTACAGAGTCTGCAGCTCTGGGGTAGATAGAAGATTCTGCCCTTGGAAATGGTCATTGTCCATCACTCCTAAAAATCACACTGAATAAAGGCAGCTCCATGTGTCCTGGGAAAGGCACAGGCTCTCTGGACACTTACCTATTTTTTTTTTTTTTTTTACTTATAGTGGCCTTTGGTTTATCATTCATCTCTTTTAACTTCTTAAACAGAATACGGCGCACCTGAAGATTGGGAGCTCAAAACACAGCAGCCACTTATGCTGAAAAACCAGCTACTAAGTAAGAATCTCACATTCAAATCGTTTATTTGTATTTGAGTCCTTAAGTGCTGAAACAGATGGTGTGTTTCTCTTAAGTACCTAAGTAAATGCCTTGAGTTTTAAATGAATTCTTTTTTTTTTTTTTTTTTTTTTTGGCGACAGAGTTTCCCTCTGTCCCCAGGCTGGAGTGCAGTGGCGTGATCTCAGCTCACTGCAACCTCCACCTCCCAGGTTCTCCTACCTAAGCCTCTGGAGTAGCTGGGACTACAGGCATACACTACCACGCCCGGCTAATTTATTTTAATTGAGACGGAGTTTTGCTCTTGTTGCCCAGGCTGGAGTGTAGTGGCACGATCTCGGCTCATCGCAACCTCCGCCTCCCGGGTTCAAGCTATTCTCGTGCCTCAGCCTCCCGAGTAGCTGGGATTACAGGCATGTGCCACCACGCCCAGTTAATTTTGTATTTTTAGTAGAGATGGGGTTTCACCATGTTGGCCAGGCTGGTCTCAAACTCCTGACCTCAGGAGATCCACCCGCCTCAGCCTCCCAAAATGCCAGGATTAGAGGCATGAGCCACCGCGCCCAGTCAAAGAAATGAATTCTTTACAACATATCTAAATTCTTACACATTTTTGTAACTCCTATGTTTTAAACTCATTTAATAGTGTTATAAATGTGGGAGGTATTGGAGTTGTGAACCAAATTGTGATTTGTGAATTTATGACTTGAAAACCTAGCCAAGCTGTCAGGAAAGAAGTACTAAGTGGGGAAAAGGGAAAGTGTTGTCCAGCTATTTCTGTTGTTGTTAGCAATCTATGGAAGGATTAATAGAAAGAATTTTAAACATTGATTAGACCTGCCAATTTGCAGTGGATAGCTCTATCATTTGGCCATCTGTTGATGTGTGGATAATTTAAATCCATATAATAGTAGATATCAATTAGTCTTTTTCTTTGTTTCTCTTAAAGCACTGAAGATAAAGTACCCTCATCAACTTGATCAGAAAGTCCTGGAGAAACAACTGCCGGGTAAGAAGAACGAGCCTCTCTTTTCCTTAAACTCTGAATCATTGGCCTAGGTATGAGTCAGCTAAAATTAAAACCTTTAACTCATGTTTCAAAGTGTGGACCTCAGAGCTTATAGGTTTTCATTAGTCTTTTATATTCTAAAATACAATCAATCACGCTAATATCACTCCCCCATGTCCCCAAAAGTTCAGGTCTCCCATAACTTTATCAGCTGAAAGCAGTTTTGTTAAAATTGGAAGCCCCTGCATATAATCTCACACACACACACACACGCATTTTTTTTTTGAGACAGGGCCTCACTCTGTCACCCAGGTTGGAATGCAGTGGCACCATCTCAGCTCATGGCAGCCTCTGCTTCCTGGGCTCAAGCAGCTCTCCAGCCTCAGCCTCCATGTAGCTGGGACTACACATGCGAGCCACCAACGCCCGGCTAATTTTTGTATTTTTTGTAGAGATGGGTTTTCGCCATGTTGCCCAGGCTGGTCTCGAATTCCTGAGCTCAAAGCCATCCGCCTGCCTCAGCCTCCTAGTGTTGGGATTATAGACATGAGCCACTGCAGTTGGCCTAAATTGTATTTTTAACCAAAAACCTGAGAGCTTGAATGGCATAGCCGTTCGGAAGCATTCCCCAAGCCTGCTGCTGTTTCCAGGGAGACTGTGACACTGGGTTTGGGGTCTGCTTCTCATCCCTTCATAAGAGAGGAGCTATGTCCTGGTGAACTGAATTCTTATGGGAGGTTTGTGACTTTGCTTATATTCTACTTCTGCTCCTGACTGATTAGGAGTCCCTGCAAAAACAATTCGCAGATGCTCTTTTAATGGACACCCTGAAATGGTTTTCTTTGAGAAAGCTACCTTAGAACTTAAAAAAATTGTGCTACTGGAACTGAATTACTTTTATTTGGAAAATAAATATGCTTGTGTCAATAAATTAGATCAACATAACTTACCTTAAACTTTCACTCAAAAGAAAAATGAAATTATAGTCTACTTTTGAGTATGCCATGATACTGTGAATTCTCAAGATTAAACTTGATTCATAGCTAAATGCTAAAATATAAGTAATTTAGAGCAGTGAGGATTTAAATAAATACATATCGGCTTAATGACTCTAGTACACTGGGTTTGTTTGCCCGTCAGTGCAGTAAATTCACATTGATTTTTAAATTAGTTTCTATCAGATAAAGCAAGCTTATCATGGTATTGCTTATAGAAGGCCTTAGTTCTGTTCCAAGAAGTACCTTTCTGATTGATAACCATCCATTTAGTGTTAATTTACCACAACGTCTCCATTTTTATTTATTCACAATCCAGTTTCTACTCCTGTAATACGTAATTTGGTTACTGCTATATAATGGATTAGAATTAGTGATTTCCCCCTTCATTATTCTGTTTTCAAACTTAAATACTGACAGTAAAGGCCCTGGTGGAGACAGACTAGTCAAAGAGGGCCAGGACTGTTTTATTTTTTTATTTTTTTTCAGATGGGGTCTGGCTGTCACTCAGGCTGGAGTGCAGTGGTGCCATCTCGGCTCACTGCAGGCTCCATCACCTTGATCCCGGGCTCAAGTTATCCTCCCACCTCAGCCTCCTGAGTAGCTGGGACTGTAGGCACAAACCACCACACCCAGCTAATTTTTTTGATTTTTAGTAGAGATGAAGCCTCACTGTGTTACTAAGGCTGGCCTCAAACTCCTGAGCTCAAGCAGTTCTCCTGTCATCACCTCCCAACGTGCTGGGGTTATAGGTGTGAGCCACCATGCCTGGCAGGCCAGGACTTTCTGTGAATGTTTTTGGCCTTCGGTGTCTTTGCGTGTTTCCTTTTGCCTTTGCAGATACATCAAATCAATTCATGGGAATGTTACCACTATGGAGTATTTGCTCAAGAATATTGTCATTAGACCTGTTTCGTTAAGCTTTCCTTTTCAGTCTTTCTCTGGAAGGCACTGAGGTAGACCTGCCAAGGCCTGCCGTCTGGGCATATGCCTGAATGCAGCCCTTGGCTGGGGGTGACAGTGCTGCCTTATCCTTCTCTACTTCCACACTGTACACTTGACTGGTATCCCAGGTCTTCTGAGATTCAGTTAGCCATTTTGGGAACACCCACTGCATTCATGCTGTTTTTATTAATCTTTGGGTAGAGCTAGCAGAGATTTGACTATCCATAGAAATTATATGTAAGAATTACTACTTTATTCAGAATCTGAGTCCTATATTCTATAAACTCAGCAGTAAGCCAGCAGATTACAAGGGTTCCATTTTTTCCCCTTTTTTATTTGCTTTTCGGTTTCTCAAATGTGCACTCACTCACTCACTCATACAAAGGTTCTTAATACTAATTCTTATGCCACATGCTGTGAATATTTAACCACTAACATAGGTAAATGTCTTCTAAAAAGAAAAGTAATAGCCAGGCATGGTGGCTCACACCTGTAATCCTAGCACTTTGGGAGGCCAAGGTGGGCAAAGTGCTTGAGTCATGTCGGAATTACTGTAAAAAGTTAAAAATACACATATGCTCTGACCAAGCATTGTATCTTGCAGCATTTGTAATGGTAAAGATAGTAAGACTCTAAGTACGTGCCAGTGGAGCCACACAGCACACAAGGCACTGTCGTGTGTCACCGAGGAGACTGAAGCAGGTCTAGAGCTGCGCTGTCCAGTGAGGCTGCAATGACCACATGTGGCTATTTAAATTCATTAAAATAAAATAAATTTAGTTCTTCAGTCATACTCTCCGCTTTCCAGGTGCTCAGTACCACATGTGGCCGCCATACTGGGCAGTGTATGTCTAGAGCACGTGGCATGGAGTTAGTCTGAAAAGCTATACCATCACGTCATAAAGAAATACAAATGTAGTACGTCAATATATTATAAAACCTAAACATCCTTTCTTTTTTGAGACGGAGTCTCATTCTGTCACCCAGGCTAGAGTGCAGTGGCATGATCTCGGCTCACTGCCAACTCTTGCCTTCCGGGTTCAAGCAACTCTCCCTGCCTCAGCTTCCCAAGTAGCTGGGATAACAGGTGCCCGCCACCATGCCTGGCTAATTTGTGTATTTTTAGTAGAGACGGGGTTTCTCCATGTTGGCCAGGCTGGTCTCAAACTCCTGTTCTCAGATGATCCGCCCACCTCAGCCTCCCAAAGTGTTGGGATTACAGGCGTGAGCCACTGCCCCTGGCTTAAAACCTATATATCCTTATATGAACACAGAAAAAAAAAAGGCCTAGAGGTATACCTCTCAAATGTTTAACACTGGTCATAGGCAGGTAAAAAGAAATAATTAGCTATTTCCATATTTTCTGAATGTTAAGACAGTCATATTACTATATTAAAAATGGTAATGCTATTTATTACATACAAATGGCTACTTTCTTCTATAGAACTGGTATGAGTAGGCAGGTTTTTTTTGAGACAGGGTCTCACTTTGTTACCCAGGCTGGATGGAGTACAGTGGCGCGATCACGGCTCACTGTAGCCTTGACCTCCTGGGCTCAAGTGATCCTCCCAAGTAGCTGGGACTAGAGGCGTACATTGCTATGCTTGGCTAATTTTTTATTTTTTGTAGAGATGACGTATCCTCACGTTGCCCAGGCTGGTCTCGAATTCCTGGGCTCTGATCCCTCTGCCTCCCAAAGTGCTGGGGTTACAGGTGTGAGCAGGCCAGGCAGATTTCTTATTAGAATTGTTTTATGACCAAACTTTTTGTTTTTGGCATGTGTTAGGAGTATGTCACTCCCCACTGGTGTGCAGCAGGTAACCCCTTCTCTCACCAGCCTTCAAACAATGAAAGCCAGTCCGTCTCAATCTTTTGAAAGGACTAGACTATCAATCACATATTCACACATGAAAGAGCAAATTTTGTTAATTAAAATTACAAACTCTATTAACTGTATTCAATACATACAAAAAGGCCAGTTTTTATTCTAAAATAAAGATAACATTTATTATCACAAGTTGCATAAAAACACACAGCTTTTACAAAAATGATTTTTGATAGAAAAATATGTTTGAATACACTGTGATATTTGTAGGAACACCACACTATTGCTGTATCTCCAGCTAAAGCTTCAAGGAAACTATTTCTCATAATCAAAATATCCACTATTTACCACAACCCGTCTTTGGAAAGAAGTTCATAGTGTATTCTGAACAAACCAAAGCATTTCCTCGGAAGTTACATTCCCATGCCTGGCAGTCACTTGTGTATGTTTAACACAGTTACACATTACATAATTACAGAATGGCGGCACTGGAAGGGACCCTGTAGATCATTTAGTTGACACCCTCATTTTATAGAGGGGGAACTAAGGCCAGAGTTGAGAGATGTCCTCAGGATACCTGAGTCCCATTCCAGTGTTGGTTCAGTAATTCATAAGGAAGTCATCATAAAGGTTTAAAAAGAAAACGTTAATGACTCACTCCCTTTATTCTTCTGTGCTGAGAGTATCAATCATTCTGGTTTATTCAGATTAAGAAAGAAATAAATACACTACTGAAATGGTATGAAACTCACTGTCAAAGGGCACTTAGGTCCGTTGGCTCCGTTTCCCACAGTTCCCCAAATGAACAGGTGGTACAAGACTCAGGCTTTCCCCTAATTACTTACTTGGGTAAAGTGACTTGGGTAAAATGACAGATACAGCCAGGCGCTGGGCTCATGCTTGTAATCCCAGCACTTTGGGAGGCCAAGGCGGGTGGATCATGAGGTCAGGAGTTCGAGACCAGCCTAGCCAACATGGTGAACCCCCGTCTCTCTCTACTAAAAATACAAAAGTTAGCTGGGTGTGGTGATGGGCACCAGCTACTCAGGAGGCTGAGGCAGGAGAATTGTTTGAACCCGGGAAGCTGAGGTTGCAGTGAGCTGAGATTACACCACTGCACTCCAGCCTGGGCAACAGAGTGAGACTTAAGTTTCAAAAAAAAAAAAAAAAGACAGATACAGCTATCATTGCAATGATACTGTGGTCTCATCACATGAGCTAGTTTTACAGGTAACTTGTCATTTGAGAGAACGAATGGACTTTTCTTGTCTTTTGATAGGCTCCATGACAATTCAAAAGGTGAAGGGATTGCTGTCACGTCTTCTCAAAGTTCCTGTGTCAGACCTTCTGTTGTCCTATGAAAGTCCCCAAGTAAGTTGCCCAGCAAAATACAAAGTCAAGCTTAGTCCTCATATTATGACATTAAACTGTCTCTAGATAGCAACAGTTTGATTCTAAATGGAGACCATAGGTCTGTTTGATTTTAAGGGTAAGCTACTGCCTGGGGACGGGGTGGGGGAACAGTATGTGTAACATGCTTTATCGGATCTGTCTTAATCACATCCTTCCCCACCTTCGTTCTAATTTTAGAAGCCAGGCGTTGAAATCGAGCTGGAAAATGACCTAAAGTCATTACAGTTTTATTCTGTGGAAAATGGAGATTGTCTATTAGTGCGATGGTGACAACCAACTAATAAGATTTAGAGAGTCTGGGGTTCACCGGAAATAAATGATTCACTGGAAGAACTCTACTGTCAAAACAAAGCGGGTTTACAACTTGCCCTAAGTATAACAAGGGATGTATTTTAACAACGGATGTATTTTTTGTTGGGAAGTGACCATTTCTAGGCTTATACATAATAGCAATAATAAAGGCTTTGAACCTACTAACGATTTTCTGATCTTATTTCATATTTATTTTTACAGTTCATCACTGCATTTCATGATAAGATTTAAATATTAAATAGAAACTAGCTAGCCTAATAAAATCTGAACACAGTTAATGTCTGTCATAAGACTAGTTTTAATGGGATTCTCTATTGAAACTACTATTTTAAAGGGTTACTAAAATGATTTGGTTGGTCATTTTGGGAAATGTCCCTTAAACTTGGGGAGACACATCCTCTACTATGTATAACAATATGCTATTAACTGTCTTCTCAGTTGCACTATTTCTAAGAGTACTTAAATTAATCACATGCTTTTCCCTACAATTATACCTAAGCTGAGTATATCTTCTTCTGTAGAAGATAACCAGCTTTGATTGAAATGTACTCGTATTAGGTAAACATTAGGCAATGATAGGAGGAAAGCAAAACTAATTCTTTCAAAATGTTAACAATTTAGAAATATCCTTCCCGATGGCACTAAAACCCTGAGAGGTATTTGCTTTTATTCATACTCACAAAACTTTAGCATTTAAAAACTATGAGTACTAAACTGTGACCTTCAGGATTTATGTTAGATGGAAAAAAGAAAACTTAGGTATTAGTCTACCATATAAATGAACTTCTTTAAAACCAAGGTTCAGAACTGAGAATCATATTGGTTCCACTTCAAGTTGCCCACTTCAGAGATCCACAAAATCTGACATTATTTCCAGAAACCCCAAACTTTGGTATAAGTGACCACTGCGCAAATATGTGATCACATGATCACACAGCATTCCTGTGAGTTCTTTTTTTCCGATAATTATCCTAATTAAGCTCTACAGAGCTATCCTGCAATCCAGGTTGAAATTCAAACTCTCAGTTACTACTACAGATTTCTGAACTAGGCCAAGTTTTAACCAAAAACTATAGGTAATGGTGAATTACTAATTAGCCACAATGCATCAGGATTTAGAAATATTTTTTGTTTTATAAAATAACTTGGTATTTTTCTGATAATCTTCCAATAGATAAATAAAAACTTTTCTTATGCTACAGTACAAGTTGATTTTTAAGGAAATTTGTGCAAACATTAAGAAACACCGCATTGGTTCTGGGTGAAAGTGCCGGTCTGGAACTCTCTTGAAAGACCATACAGTCTACTGCTAAACCCTGGGACTCCTCAGACTTGCACTCAGATTATCGTTTGCCTGCCCTGATTTTAGACGCTGCTAATTCAACTCCCTGTTATCTTGCTTGACATCGACAAGGATCACCACACCGTTCCTTCAGTTTCCACAGTTCCGTCAGTTCCCACGGAGAATACTGAGGAGAAGACAGCATTCCTGTCTCACAGGTCTTCTCGCACAGCCACAGGCTATCCTGTCGAGAAACAACCAAAGCCCATGAGAGTGGTGAAACTGTTTGAAGAGCATCAGAAAGTATGCACGTAGACAGCTTTTATGTATTCTGATGATGATGAAATTATTTCAAGGATAACTCCATGTGTGGACCAACTGGTGAGATTTGGGGGTGGCCCCTCCTGATCTGGGAAAGCACCAGGTCCCACAGTCCTGTGGCTGTGGAATACAGAAACAAGGCGGTGTGTGGATGAAGAGTTAGTCGACAAATGCAATTCCGTAATGAACGATTTTAGAAACCACAAGGGAGTTTCATGTTTGCTAGTAAAGGTGTGTCTATGGCAGTATTTGTAACGCTATTATTCTGATGGAATGCTTACAATATTGTGGGGACTGTACCAAGTGCTTTGTAAATATCTCACTTAAATCTCACAGTAATGCTGTGAGGTAGGAACTATTTCCCTCTTACAATTGAGGAACAAACTAAGAGTTAAATAACTTGTTCCAGGTCACAGGGCTGGTAAATGAAGAGGAGGGATTAAAGACTCCCAAGCTCAAGTTCTTAACCACTAGACTATTTCCCAGCTACGTGAATTGGCTTCTATTTCCAGCAATGTAGCAGAACACAGAGAGAAACTCATTCAATGTTTTGACAACACAAAAATGTTGGATAAAATTAAAAACCTTTATAAAGCATGGCTGAACTCCATGATCAAAGAAGAAATAGGGTAGGAGAAAGTGCTGAGTCAGCATGTGCCTTGAAGGCAGCTGCTGATCCTTGGGTTTGGAAGGCCAAGCCCAGGGACAGGAGACTAATGGGAGACTGACACAGAGCTAGGATCTCTGAGGGGCCACAGCCTCAGGGGGCATATAAGAAAACAAACTCGGCTTGTCTGTCTCAGTCTTGCCCCTCAGTGGGATGGAAAGGGGTCTCTCTCCCCTGAGCGCCTACCCATAGCTTGCACTTAGGTAGGTCTGGGGCTGGTAGTCAGTCTGTGTAAGCCCAACAGTTCCAAGCCAAAAATCTGAAGTATTCATAGATGGTAGTATTCCTAGGTGCATGGCAGAAAAAAACGTAAATCCTCTCTGTAGGAATGCATTTTAAATATAGGACTCAGTTTCCAAAGATATCACATGGTCACCAAAAAAAAAAAAAAAAGACTCAACACATCAGAAAACAAGCCCCATGAACAACAGTCTGTAGAAACAACAAACTGCAAAATCAGACCCAGCAAAGACTACAGATCCCAGAATTACCAGATACAAAAAAGAATTCTATTCAAAGATGAGAAAAAGTACAGCAAAGGAATCGGACTATCAAAGTGGACCATGTGGGTTGATTTCTTGTCCTGGACTGAGAGCTGCTCTGGGGCCCCAGCTCTATGCAGGGCTTCTAACTGACAGACACTGCATGTGCCTTCTGTCCCCTGCACCTTCGATGGCCAAAGTAGAAGCTGCAAGAATCCAGAACAGAAATCTCCAAAGCTAAGGCCAGCTTTGTGCTTCGTTTCTTCCCAGGGCTTTAGTTTCCATTTTGGTCTCTGCAGATTCATTTTTTTTTCTGGTTCAGCAATAGTGTGTTTTAAATGATGTCTTACATTTCATGCAGTGTCTTATATGTATCAGTCAGAAGGGTTGAAGGATCCTTAGACTGCCACACTCAATCAGTGGATTCTGTCGTTAAGTTTTTTTTTGAGATGGAGTCTTGCTCTGTCGCCCAGGCTGGAGTGCGGTGGTGCGATCTTGGCTTACTGCAAGCTCCGCCCCCTGGGTTCATGCCATTCTCCTGCCTCAGCCTCCTGAGTAGCTGGGACTACAGGCGCCCGCCACTATGCCCGGCTAATTTTTTTTGTATTTTTAGTAGAGATGGGGTTTCACCATGTTAGCCAGGATGGTCTCGATCTCCTTGACCTCGTGATCCACCCGCCTCGGCCTCCCAAAGTGCTGGGATTACAGATGTGAGCCACCACGCCCAGCCTTCTGTTGTTAAGTTTTAAAGCTGTAAATAATTTCTGATCAAGTCTATGGAAACTGAATTTTTTGTAGGCAGGGGAACGTTCATTTTATAACCTTTTGCTTTAAACTCAGAAAAACAGTGTATGAGAAATAACCTAGGTGGATTATTGTGAATTAAAGCAACAGCATAACTATTATGGTAGAAGATCCTCATTCTTTCTGCCCATGGTGTGATATACATTACAGGTTGAGCATTCCAAATCTGAAAATCTGCAATCCAAAATGCTCCAAAATCCAAGTTTTTTTTTCTTTTTTTTTTTTTGAGACAGGGTCTCTCTCACTCTGTTGCCCAGGTGGGAGTGCAGTGGTGCATTCACAGCTCACTGCACCCTCGACCTCCCAGGCTCAAGTTGATCCTCCTATCTTAGCCTCCTGAGTAGCTGGGACCACAGGCAGGTGCTGCCATGCCCAGCTAATTTTTTTGTAGTTTTTGTAGAGACGGGGGTTTCACCATGTTGCCCAGGCTGGTCTTGAACTCCTGGGCTCAAGTGATACACCCACCTTGGCCTCCCAAAGTGTTGGGATTACAGGCATGTGCCACTATGCCCAGCCCAAAACTTTTTGAGAACCAACATGACACTCAAAGGAAATGCTCACTGAAGCATTTCAGATTTTCAGATTTGGAATGTGGAACTTGAAAGTATAATGCAGTTATTCTAAAATCCAAAAAAATCTGAAATCCTAAATACTTCTGGTCCCAGGCATTTTGGATAAGGGACACTCAACCTGTATATAGAAATCCACCTCCTCAACTCTTAAGAACCCTGAGGCCATCCCCAAAGACTTACCTGGTATCTTTTAGGTCCTATGGCTGCCATCCAGATGCCCATGCTTACATCTTCACCCTATACATGGCCCATAAAGTTTAAATGTAACAATTTTAATGCTATTTTATTTGTAAAGACAAAACCATGGCCACTCCCATCATAAACCACCTTTCTACTTTTCTGCTCTGTTATTATTCTAATATGAAATAGCAAAAATGGGTTCACACAAAGTCAAAGCTAGTGGTCTTTAATATGAAGCAACCCCACCACGAGGTAATAAGAAGATGAAACCGCGAGTAGATGACCCATCCTTCTCATGTACCTTAAGCTTCCAGGAAGCACTCTGGGCTTCTTCCTGAGGAATAAAAAGCTTTGTATTCCTCCAGGGACTATACTTTTTTTTTTTTTTTTTTTTTGAGACAGAGTCTCCCTCTGTCGCCCAGGCTGGCATGTAGTGGCGCAATCTCAGCTCACTGCAACCTCCGCCTCCGGGTTCACGTGATTCTTCTGCCTCAGCCTCCCAAGTAGTTGGGAATACAGGTGTAAAAAATTAGCACCCAGCTAATTTTTTGTATTTTTAGTAGAGATAGAGTTTCACCATGTTGGCCAGGCTGGTTTCAAACTCCTAACCTTAAGTGATCTGCCTGCTTCGGCCTCCCAAAGTGCTAGGATTACAGGCATAAGCCACAGTGCTCAACCTCCAGGGATGACACCTGTAAATACTAGCTGAAAACATACTAAGTAGGCTCAAAAAAGATTTAGGAATAGAATTTAAAGGCAAGATTTGAGGGATGTAGGGGTGCATCCTTAACCTTTGAGAGGTGATTCCTATACAGAGAGTAATGTGCTTTTCCCCAAGGTAAGTGGGTTCTGCTTTCCATGATGGAATGCTGAGTGAGATGAAACTTGGGTGTGATGACTGTATACGTAGGTGGGAAATCCTTAATTTTTGTTTTTATTTTATTTTTTATTATAGAGATGGGGTCTTGCTTTCTGCTTTCCATGATGGAATGCTGAGTGAGATGAAACTTGGGTGTGATGAGTGTATACGTAGGTGGGAAATCCTTAATTTTTTGTTTTTATTTTATTTTTTATTATAGAGCTGGGGTATTGCTTTGTTACCCAGGCTGGTCTTGAATTCCTGGGCTCAAGTGATCTACCCGCCTTAGCCTCCCAAAGTGCTGTGATTACAGGCGAGAGCCACCACGCCAGGCTAAGAAATTCTTAATTACCTGATAGGTCTTTAACCTCCCCGAGTTGCTTGCCAGCCACTTGACGATGTCCTTGGAGATCACATATCCTGACCCACATGCAAAGGCAGGGTAAGCGGGGCTGGGGTACTCCAACTCCTGCCACTTTCCGGTTCGGTCAACTGCCCAATTCAGTCTGAAACTGAGATGAAAAATAATGTGGCCTCTTGTGTTAGTTTGACACATATCCTGCCACTATTAAAAGTTGACTCCTTTATCATCACTACAAAGGAATAAGCTTGTAGAAGTGAGAAAAGAAAGTAAGAAAATTTCTTTTTTTTTGAGACGGAGTTTTGCTCTTGTTGCTCAGGCTGGAGGGCAGTGGTGCCATCTTGGCTCACTGCAACCTCTGCCTCCCAGGTTCAAGCAATTCTCCTGCCTCAGCCTCCCGAGTAGCTGGGATTACAGGCACGCACCATCATGACCAGCTAATTTTTTATATTTTTAGTAGAGACAGGGTTTTGCCATGTTGGCCAGGCTGGTCTTGAACTCCTGACTTCGGATGATCCACCCTCCTCAGCCTCCCAAAGTGCTGGGATTATAGGTGTGAGCCACTGTGCCCTGCCAGAAAAAAATTTTTTTAATCTAAGGAAAGGAATTATCATTTCTCCAGTGTTGTTTTAGATAAAAGATTGGTATGTTAAATTTTCTCAAAGTTGCATTTGTGGAGTTTCTGAATGAAAAGCACTAGAAGATCACCTTGTGTTTTAGTATATATGAAAACAAAAAACCAAATCACTAATCCATATTGTATTCCTGAGGAAGCACAGAAAATGGTTTCAGAGACGTGTCACAAACGTACTCTTAACAAAATATACAGTAGCTTCTAATGTGAATACCATTTATTTCTTTGGCGTAAGAATAAAAGCCATATTGTTTTCCCTCCTTTACTACATTAGCCTGAGGCTTTTCATTTAAAAAATATTTTCCTCTAATTGTACAGTAATATAAAATTTATTATTAAGACAGGGTCTCCCTCTGTTGCCCAGGGTGGAGTGCAGTTGCAAAATCATAGCTCATTGCAGCCTCCAACTCCTGGGCTCAAGCAGTCTCCCTGCCTCAGCCTCTCAAGTAGCTAAGGGCTACAGGCTCACATCACCTTTTTAATTTTTTGTAGGGGCAGAGTCTTGCAATGTTGCCCAGGCTAGTTTTGAACTCTTGGCCTCAAAGGATCCTCCCACCTCAGCCTTCCCAAAACTCTGGGATGACAGATGTGAGCCAGCATGACTGACCTAGAGTAATGAAATATATATTAACCCAGGAGTCTAGTACGAAATTGTATATCTCAACCACATTTTAAAAAAAAAAAGGATATTTTATGCTTTATTAATTACATTTGATCAGGTACATGAATGCCAATGGGCTAAGAATGGTTAACTTACTTTCCCCACCAAAAATTAGGCCCATCCAGATTCTTTTGGGCAATCCTATTAAATACAGCTTCGAGGTCTATGTAACAGTCGTCATCTGTCTTCAGCAACAAATTGAAGCTGGTTGTTTCCACAGTCCTGTTGACACAAAAGGGATAAGAAAGTCAGTGCAACCAGACAAAGAAACAAAGAAACACCAATGCAGTGGCGTCACTAACACTTTCATTCAAAACTGTCTATATTTCTTATTCCTCAAATGTTGAGAACATCTGCTCTAACAAAATTTTGCTGCTATCAACTAAGGCCATCACTTGGTCTTTACTAAGTGGCATAACACAGAGAAGTACTAAGCTGATTTTAAAAGGTAAAGAAAGAGCATGATGAAGGAAAATATCTGGCTTAAATGGAACATACGTTCAAACAAATGCTTCTTAGGCATCATTCAACTCCTGCTGCCAAATCTATTAAACGTCTGAACCTTGCCCTGTGTGTTCCTAATAACAAAGGCCCAGCATAATGAGTTAGATGTTACATCTGGGCCTCTCACACAGAACACTATTGTACAAGATGCATCCGATGCTACTATTTATATTACACTCAAAATATTTTATGGCTTAAAAAAACCTGACTTATTACATTGAAACATATTTTCCCTTGGAAACAACTTCCAGCAATTAAACCATTATAAATGACCTTCTGGAAGGCAAAGGAGAGTGACTTCATTATCTAGACGTGAAATATATAATCATGACTGAAGACAAAATTGACTCCTTCATTTCACATTGACAGTCCCTGTACATCTGTTTAAAAACACAGTTTTGCTAGGGGGCCAGTCATATGTCAGATATCTCAATAAAATAAATTTAGAATTTCATTAGGTCAAAGAATGGTGAATTTAATAATAATGGGTCCACACCAAATAGCATCACCCCATGTTTCTAAAGTTTATTTACAATTAACAGCAGAAGGCATACATACTATTTGCTAATTAGAAATAAATTTTCATGATAAAGAATATTTAGGTCACTGATAACTGAAATAAAGAGGAAGAAATAATGAAACTCATTTGTAGTGTGGAGATGGGTGATGCCAGCTATGGGGACGCAGGTCCCAGATCAGAGTCCTGTTGAAGGTTACTGCAGCAATCCAGGGAGAGAAGGTGACAGCCAGAATAGCGGCAGCGGAGACTAAGGGAGAGGCTAAGAAACTTCCACGCCTAGGAAATATCTTGCTCTAAAGAGAGTCTGGGGCTGACTCTCAGCCCTGACTTCCCACCCTCGGGACCTCCATGCCCATTCCTCACCTCAGCCTCACATACAATTGCAACTCTCATTTGCAGCCCCAAATTAAAAGGAGGTTCTTTTTCTTACTACAGCTGTCTAAACTTAACCTAGTATTCGACACACCCAGATTTCCAACCCTCATTTACCTCTGCCCTCTACTCACAGGATGAGTCCCAAATTATATTAATTTGCTCCAGCAGGCCAGGTATGGTGGCTCACGCCTATAATCCCAGCACTTTGGGAGGCCAAGGCAGGAAGACTGCTTGAGACCTCATTTCTATTAAAAGATAAATAAATAAATAATTTGCCCCAGCTAAGAAACATTACCTTCCATAAACCAATTAGACCATCTACCCCTCAGGACCAGGGAACTGTATCCGTAAAGTACTGTTCTTGGTAACTTCCCACTCTGCCTAGGGCAACAGAGAAGAAAAGAAAGAGACAGACCCTGGGCCTCACCAAGGAACAGAAGAAGGTTTTTAAAAATAAAAGTGAAAAAAATAAAAAGTGAATACCCTTTATAGGTTTGGCCTAATCAGAGATGCAGTTTGAAAGTTTTGGCTCCATGGTCAGGATAGACAGTACCAGGAAACTCAACAGAAAATTTTGAGATCCTAGAGTAATAATTCTAATAACTATACATGTTAAGATTATATAGATATATAATATGTATGTTACTATTATTATATATTGTTACTGTTATTCTTGTTATAAAAGTAGGAATTAAAAGTGAAGTTCCAAGAAACACTGGAGGGTCTGGGAAATTATAAATATGATAGATTCTGGGAGTTGTGGAATTTCAGTAAGCCAGCTATGTAAGAGTTTTAGAATCAGGGAGGTAGTTTTTAAATGGATGGAGTAGAGACTGGAAGTATAAGGTGGATATTCAGTAGAAGAGAATTCCTATCAGTAACCTAAATGTGAGTGACTATAACGGGGGAATCTGGGTAGGTGGGTATAAATACAACTAAAAATGGACCATTCCCAAACTCACTGATTTTTATCTAATGCTGGCTTGAGACAACCAAGGCAAGCAGAAATGACTCAAAATGAATCAACTTTTTTTTTTTTTTGAGACAGAGTCTCACTCTGCCGCCCAGGCTAGAGTGCAGTGATGTGATCTTGGCTCACTGTAACCTCCGCCTTCTGGGTTCAAGTGATTTTCATGCCTCAGCCCCCCTGAGTAGCTGGCATTATAGGCGCTTGCCACCACACTTGGCTAATTTTTGTATTTTTAGTAGAAACAGGGTTTCACCATGTTGGCCAGGCTAGTCTCAGACTCCAGATCTCAAGTGACCTGCCTGCCTTGGCTTCCCAAAGTGCTGCCGGCAGGCATAAGCCACCAGCCAATTTTTGCCGTGTTTTTGATAGGTTAATATCACATTGTGGATCTTTATCAAAATAAAGTGGCAGCATCTTAGAAGCTCAGTTTTCGCAAGGAACTGGGATACAATAGGTCATATCCCAGGTGCTCAGTGGCCTTAGGTTTGTTTTTATTTGTTGAAATCTCAGTGGTTTGAAGTTGATAAATTGTCGCGACAGCAAAAGAACAATAAGACAGGCACAGTGCCATGTGCCTGTAATCTTAGCTATTCAGGAGGCTAAGGCAGGAGGTTTGCTTGCACTCAGGAGTTCAAGACCAGCCTAAGAAACATAGTAAGACCCCATCTCAAAAAAAAAAGAAACTAACAATAAAACAAGTTCTAGCTACCCAACATTTTTACAACCTACCATCTATAGAAGTTCAATAATTTTGCAGGAACATTACGATAAGTGTCGACAACATCCACAAAAACAATATCATCATAGATGCTGCTTTCCTCCTTCAGTAAGGCATCTTCCTCATGGAGATTCCTTATATGATCAATAAGTCTTTGAGGGCGAGAATGAAGGTTGTGTAAGAGAGCATCACCTTCTAAAAAGGAAAAGTTGAGAGTTGGAGAAAAATGCTATTGTAAACTTACCATTCAGAACTGACGATGTACACTAAAGTTCTTTTCCCAAGGTACCCTAACAGAAACACATGCAGTTGTTTGGAACTTTAGGTAGAATAATGGGAACTCTCATACACTGCCAGTAGGATTAAGTGGACGCTCCCACTCTGGAAAGCAATTTGGCAATATCTATTTAGGCTGAAAATGTGTATACCTTATGGTTCAGTTGAGGCCACTTGTAGATATATCCCTACTAACGTTATTTCACATAAGGATATTAATTACAGCATTGTTTGTAATTGTGGAAGAAAAATGGGACCAACCTAAATGTCCACTGAGAGAAAAAAAAAAACAGCCAAGTTGTGGTATATTCACATAATGAAATATAGCAGTTAAAAAAATTACCCTGATCTTGCATGTTAACAGGATTGGGATGAAAAAATAAAGTTGAGTGAAAATTGCCAAGTGATAAATACAATATGACACCACAGATACCAATTATAAAACATTCAAAACTATGTTATTTAAAGACACGGTCGGGCGTGGCGGCTCATGCCTGTAATCCCAGCACTCTGGGAGGCCAAGGGAGGAGAATCGCTTAAGCCCAGGAGTTTGAGATCACTCTAGGTTATATAGGGAGACCCCATCTCTAAATAAAATTTAAAAATTAGGCAGGCATAGTGGTGTATGCCTCTGGTCCCAGCTTCTTGGGAGGCCAAGGCAGGAGGATCCCTGGAGCCCAGGAGTTCAAGGCTGCAGTGAGTTATGATTACACCACTGAACTCCATCCAGCCTGGGCAACAGAGCGAGACCCTGTCTCAAATAAAGAGATGTAAATATGTTCAAAGTAGAAAAATAAGAATGCGAAGGGTACACATGAATTTTAGGAAAGTGGCACCCCCTTTGAGGAGAGGGAAGAGGAATACATCTAGGGAGAACCACAAGGAAAAGGTTTCAACTGTACCTACAATGTTTTCTTTTTCTTTTTTTTTTTTTTTTTTGAGACAGAGTCTCACTCTGTTGCCCAGGCTGGAGTGCAGTGGCATGATCTCGGCTCACTGCAACCTCCACCTCCCAGATTCAAGTGATTCTCCTGCCTCAGCCTCCCGAGTAGCTGGGATTACAGGCATGTGCCACCATACCCGGCTAATTTTTGTATTTTTAGTAGAGACAAGAGTTTCACCATGTTGGTCAGCTGGTCTCGAACTCCTGACCTCAAGTGATCCACCTGCCTCAGCCTCCCAAAGGGCTGGGATTACAGGCGTGAGCCACTGCACCCGGCATATAATGTTTTCTTTCTTTGTTTTTGAGACACAGTCTCACTCTGTTGCCCAGACTGGAGTACAGTGGCACGATCTCAGCTCACTGTAATCTCCACCTCCCGGGTTCAAGGATTCTCCTGTCTCAGCCTCCCTCGTGAGTAACTGGGATTACAGGCGCCTGCCACCATGCCCAGCAAATTGTTTGTATTTTTACAAACAATTGTAAAAATTGTTTGTAACAAGAGGCGGGGTTTTTTGGCCAGGCTGGTCTCGAACTCCTAACCTCAAGTGATCCACCTGCCTCAGCCTCCCAAAGTGCTAAGATTACAGGCATAAGCCACCGTGCCTGGCCATGTTTTATTTCAAAAAAAAAAAAAAAAATCAGAAATGAATAAGAAAAAATGTAAATAAACATTTGTTAATTCTGAGCACTGGGTACCTGGGTGTTTCAGTACTATTTCTGGTGTATTTATGATTATTTCCCTTTTTTTTTTTTTTTTTGAGACAGGGTCTTGTTCTATCACCTGAGCTGGAATGCAGTGGTATAATTACAGCTTACTGCAGCCTCAACTTCCTGGGCTCAAGTGATCCTCCCACCTCAGCTTCCCAAGTAGCTGGTACTCCTGGCACCTGTCACCATACCCAGGAAATTTTTAAGTTTTTTGTAGAGATGGGGTCTCGCTATGTTGTCCAGGCTGGTCTCGAAATCCTGGGCTCAAGAGATCCTCTTGCCTCCCAAGTTGCTGGGAGCCTCCCAAAGTTCTTGGATTACAGCCAAGAGCCACTATGCCTGGCCATGATATTTCATAATAAAAATGATTACTAATGTGCTTAAGACAATTTATTTGCCACTTCACAAGTTAATGAGTCACTTGTCACAGTGTGCAAGGACTGTCCCCAGATCCTACTGATTTAAGGCAATTCTTTCGCTGTGGCAGGAGACGTCAGGATTTTCTAAACATGTCTCAATCAAATTAAAGAAAAATTTTGAAAAATACGAAGAAAGTGAGCTGCTGAGGGTGGCAAAGGAAATGAAATATAATTTAGCACTGCACTCTTTGTCACTGCAAATGGAAACGATGAGGTGGGGAGCTGAAGGCCTATATCTGACTTCTGCCTCTCATGTCTTGTGAGATACTGGACAAGTTCTGTTGTCTCTAGACCACAGCAGTCTCACCTGTAGAAAATGGTGCTGGATTCAATCAGTGATTCTTGGGAATGCTTGCTGAAATGCAGATTCCTGGGCCCCAAGCCTAAAGATTCAGTAGGTCTGGGGTGGAGCCCAGCAATCTATTTTTTTCCCTCTGCCCCGCTCCCAGGAATCTGTATTTTTAATGGTCACTGCTGCGACCCTGATGCAGGTAGACAGAACACAGACCAGCCTTTGAGAAACACAGGGGTAGATGACCTCCTGGTTTTTTTTTTTGAGATGGAGTCTCACTCTGTCACCCAGGCTGGAGTGCAGTAGCGCTATCTCGGCTCACTGCAACCTCTGCCTCCCAGGTTCAAGCAATTCTCCTACCTCAGCCTCCCGAGTAGCTGGGATTACAGGCGTGTGCCACCACGCCTGGCTAATTTTTGTATTTTTAGTAGAGATGGGGTTTCGCCATGTTGGCCAGACTGGTCTTGAACTCCTTACCAAAAGTGATCCACCTGCCTTGGCCTCCCAAAGTGCTGGGATTACAGGCATGAGCTACCGCGCCTGGCCTGACCTCATGTTTAGACTTACAATTTTTTGACTTTACGATAATGTAAAAACAATATGTGTTCACCAGAAACCACGCTTTAAGTACATATGCAACCATTCGGTTTCTCATGTGACTACAGTCTTGTGAGATGTTCAGTCCTTATTATGGAATAGGCTTTGTGTTAGATTATTTTGCCCAACTGTGGGCTAATGTAAGTGTCCTGAGCAAGTTTAAGGTAGGTGAGGCTAAGCTGTAACATTTGGCAGGCTAAGTGTATGAAATGCATTTTCAACATACATTTTTAACTTAAGATGGGTTCATCAGGATGTAACATCGTAAGTCAAGGAGCATCTGTACAATTTAACACTTGAAGGAAAGTGAAAGTGTTATAAAATTGTAACAGGAAAATGGCTTGTAACAACAGGAGTGCAGAAATTAAATACAAGTCTTTTAGACTAGTAACACATTTTGTTTCACTGCATGTATCTGAAAAATATGAGCATAAATTAGTATGTCAGGAAAATGAAAGGATGTCTGCTTTTGCCACTTCTATTCAACATACATGTTCCAGCCAGGACAATCAGATAAGAAAAATAAAAGGCATCCAGATTGAAAAGGAAGAAGCAAAACTATCTCTTCTTACAGATGAAGTGACCTTGCATGTAGAAAATCATAAGGTCTAACTATAAAATGATTAAGTAATAAATACACGGATCTGTTCAGCAATGTTGCAGCACACAGATCAATCACAAAAACCATCTGTATGTCTATATATGCGCAATGAACAATCTTCAAATTAGAAAAACAATTCCACCTACAACGGCATCAAAAAGATAAGTATTTAATAATTTAACAAAAGAAGTGCAAGACTTTCATACTGAAAATCAAACATCATTGAAGGAAATTTAATAAGACATGGATGTTCAGAGACTTAATACTGTTAACACGGCCATACTCCCTAGATTGATCCACAGATAGAATGCAATCCCTGATGGGAATGTGAACTAGTACAACCGCTATGGAAAACAGTGTGGAGATTCCTTGAAGAACTAAAGGTAGATCTACCATTTGATCCAGCAATCCCATTACTGGGTATCTACCAAAGGAAAATAAGTCATTATATGAAAAAGATACTGGCACATGCATGTTTATAGCAGCACAATTCGCAACTGCAAAAATATGGAACCAGCCCAAATGCCCATCAATCAATGAGTAAAGAAAACGTGGTATATATATACCGTGGAGTACTACTCAGCCATAAAAAGAAACAAAATAACGGCATTCACAGCACCTGCATGGAGTTGGAGGCCATTATTCTCAGTAAAGTAACTCAGGAATGGAAATCCAAACATCGTATGTTCTCACTCATAAGTGGGAGCTAAGCTATGAGGATGCAAAGCCATAAGAATGATAGAATGGACTTTGGGGACTCGGTGGGGAAAGGGTGGGGGGGCTAGGAATAAGACTACACATTGGTTACAGTGTACACTGCTTGGGTGATGGGTGCACCAAAATCTCAGAAATCACCACTAAAGAACTTATTCATGTAATCAAACACGATCTGCTCCCCCCAAACCGATTGAAATTAAGTATATATTTATTCATATATATATATATGCAATCCCTTAAAACATTCCAGCTAGGTTTTCTTTTTTTTTGCACAAATTGACAAGCTGATCATAAAATTCATATGGAAGTGCAAGAGACCCAGAATAGCCAATCAAGCTTGAAAAAGAACAAAGTTGGAGGATTCACATTTCCTACTTTCTTTCTTTTTTTTTTTTTGAGATGGAGTCTTGCTGTCACCTAGGCTGAAGTGCAGTGGCAATCTCAGCTCACTGCAACCTCTGCCTCCCAGGTTCAAGCGATTCTCCTGCCTCAGCCTCTGGAGTAGCTGGAATTACAGGCGCCAGACACCGTGCCTGGCTAATTTTTTTGTATTTTTAGTAGAGACAGGGTTTCACCATGTTGGTCAGGCTGGTCTCGAACTCCTGACCTTGTGATCCACCTGCCTCGGCCTCCCAAAGTGCTGGGATTACAGGCGTGAGCCACCATGCCCAGCCTCCCAATTTCAAATCTTACTAAAAAGCAACATAATCAAGACAGTGTAGTACTGTTAAGGACGCAGACATATAGATCAATGGAATAGAATTAAGAGTCCAGAAATAAATCCTTACGTTTACAGTCATTGATTTTCAACAAATGGGTGCTGGGACAACTGGATATCCACATGCAAAAGAATGAAGTTAAACCTCTATTTCATGCCATATATGAAAATGAACATGGATCCAAGACCTACATATAAGTGCTAAAACTATAAAATTCTTGGAACTGTATAACAAAGGCACAGATCTTTGTGACCTCACATTAGACAATGGTTCCTTACATATGATAACAAAAACGTGACAAAATTGGACTTCATAAAAATTTACAACTTTTGTGTGTTAAAGGGCACCATTTGCAAAGCATGTATCTGGTAAGGGACTTGTATCCAGCATATATAAAGAACTCTTACAATTTAACAATAACAAAATAATTCTATAAATGGGCAAAGGATCTGAATAGATATTTCTCTAAAGATATACAAATGACTCTCTCTCTCTCCCTTCCTTTCCTCCCTTCTTCCCTCCACCCCTCCCTCCCTCACTACCTTCTCCCTCTCTCCACCCCTTCCTCCTTCACTTCCTCCCTCTTCCTCTCCTTCACTTCCCACATCTAGTTTACATACCATAATAATTCACCCTTTTAACAGCGTGCAGCCTGAGCAATATGACAAAACCCTGTCCCTACAAAATATTTAATAATTAGCTGGGCATGGTAGCATGCACTTGTAGTCCCAGCTATTCAGTAGGCTGAAATGGGAAGTTCACTTGAGCCCGAGGAGGTCAAGGCTACAGTGAGCTGTGATCATGCCATTGCACTCCAGCCTGGGCAACAGAGTGAGGCCTCGTCTCAAAAAAAAGAAGAAAAACAACAAAAAAAGGAAGATATACAAATGGCCAATAAGCACATGAAGAAAATGCTCAACATCATTAGTTATTATGGAAATACAAATAAAAATCACAATGAAATAACAATTTACACCCACTAGGATTGGCATATTTTAAAAGACAGACAATTTAGTAAGTGTTGACAAGAATATGGAGAAACTAGAATCCTCATATACTGACTATGGAAATGTAAAATGGGCTGCTGCTTTAGAAAACAACCTGGCAGTGCCTCAAGTGATTAAACACACAATTACATGACCCAGGTCTTCTACTCCTAGATATTTAAGAGAAATGGAAATATATGACCACACAAAAACTTGTACCTACATGTTTACTACAGAATTATTCATATTCAAAAAGTAGAAGCAATCTAAATGTCCACCAATTAATGAATGAATAAAGTAGGGTATATCGATGCAATAGAATATTATATGATCATAAAAAAGAAGTACTGATACATACAAAATGGATGGACCTGGAAAACATGTTACAGCAAAGGAACTGACACACAGAGCACGTACTGTACATTTCCATTTATGTGAAATGTTCAAAATAGGCAAATCCATAGAGAAAGAACATGCATCAGTAGTTGTTAGGGGGTGGAGGGTTGGGGAGGGAAGAATGAGGAGTAACTGCTAATGGGTGTGGGGTTTCCTTTTGGGAGATGGAGCCGGTTGTAGAACTCTGTGAATACACTAAAACCACTCAACCACTTTAAAAGGGTGAATTTTATCTGAATAAAGTTTTTTAAAAGACAAAAAAAAAAAAATCCTTTTCTGTCAAGTATAAAGATTAAGTGTAGGAGATTCAGTGTACTTTTCAAGTTTCAACTAGCAAACTTACCCTGAATAGTATATATAAAACCACCTGCAACTCCCTCCACACCTTCCAAGAATTCATGAGGCAATGCACCCTCCCCAGCCTGAAAGGAATAAGAATGTACTCAATGATTCATTACTAAAAATATATTGATCATATTTTAAAATCGATTTGACAAAAATCATAACATGACTCCACTTGCAGCAGATAAATGCATCTAAGATGCTGGTGCACTAGAGGCTTATAATATCAGGATGACATACAGTATTCTACTATTTTTGTTATCTAATTACAATACTAAAGATAAGATATGCCCAACATTCCATAAGGTGTTCAGAATTGCAACATACATAGAATAATGTTTATGTACTTGCTACTCTAGTAGTACAAAAAGCAATTGATTTTACATCCCATCCCCACCACTTAAAAAAATATGTATTATGACCTTTGATTTTTTGGAAACTAAAAATTCTCATGAGTTCAAATACATCTTGGCACACTTTAAAGTTAAGAGACCATGCAGAGAAAGGCTCAAAATCAACAGTCTGTCCCAAATATTCAAATTGAACTCTACTGAATATTGATTTTAAAAAATTTTTTTTAATTTTTAATTTTTTTTCTTTTTTTTTTTTTTTTTAAATAAGAGACAGGGTTTCACCATATTGGTGAGGCTGGTCTCGAACTCCTGACCTCAGGTGATCCGCCTGCCTCAGCCTCCCAAAGTGCTGGGATTATAGGCGTGAGCCACCACAACTGGCCTAATTTCATTTTACAGACAGGGTTTCACTTTGATGCTCAGGCTGAGTGCAGTGGTGCAATGATACCTCATTCTAGCCTTGAACAATCTTCCCACCTCAGCCTCACAAGCAGGTGGCACTACAGGTGTGTGCCACCATGCCCAGCTAATATTTATAAATTTTTTGTAGAGAAGAGGTCTCACTGTGTTGCCCAGGCTGGTCTTGAACTCCTGGGCTCAAGTGATCCTCCCGCCTCGGTCTCCCAAAGTGCTGGAATTACAGGTGTGGGCCACTGTGCCCGGCCTGTTGATGTTGTTGAAGGTGCCTAAGCCTATTGTGTCAGCAGCCAATGATAGTCCTTTCTACCTCTTAGAATGGAGAAACTTTTATTATTAAAGAGTTATCTCTCTTCACAAGTTACCCAATGGCCTTACTCAGAGTGAGCTGTTTTACTTCTGTATACAGTAAACCACTATGGTACACCTACCAAAGTATTGTCTGGCTGTTGTGGGCTAGATCAGACAGTTAGAGTCCATATTTCCATATTCAGTGTATTTACAGTATTTTTTCTACACCTTCATTTAATCAAGAGAGCTACTGCTTGGCTATTTTTAAACAGATCTTTTCAGAGTTGTACTGTACAAAGCAATGTTTTAAGGCCAGTAGAACAAGTAATCTGAGGTCACGGTAGTAACCTGTCATTTAATTTAAAATATGTTTGTTAGGCCAGGCGCGGTGGCTCACACCTGTAATCCCAGCACTTTGGGAGGCGGAGGCGGGTGGATCACGAGGACAAGACATCAAGACCATGCTAGCTAATACGGTGAAACCCTGTCTCTACTAAAAATACAAAAAAATTAGCTAGGCATGGTGGTGCGTGCCTATAATCCCAGCTACTCTGGAGGCTGAGGCAGGAGTATCACTTGAACCTGGGAGGAGACTGCAGTGAGCCAAGATCGTGCCACTGTACTCCAGCCTGGGTGACAGAGTGACACTCCATCTCAAAAAAATAAATAAAATAAAATAAAATAAAATAAAATAAAATGTTTTTAGCCAAATGTGAAAATTACTAAAAGTGCATGCTATAGACTCCAACACTGTAGTTCCATAAAAGACTGTATATGCTTTATTTATTTGTTATTTACTTATTTACTTTTTTTTTTTTGAGACAAAGTCTCACTCTTGTCCCCCAGCCTGGAGTGCAACGGTGCGATTTCGGCTCACTGCAACATCTGCCTCCCGGGTTCAAGCGATTCTCTTGCCTCAGCCTCCCGAGTAGCTGAGATTACAGGCACCTGCCAGCACGGCTGGCTAATTTTTGTATTTTTAGTAGAGACGGGGTTCACCATGTTGGCCAGGCTGGTCTCGAACTCCTGACCTCAGGTGATCTGCCTGCGGCAGCCTCCTAAAGTGCTGGGATTACAGGTGTGAGCCACTGCGCCCGGCCTACTTAGTTACTTTTTTGAGACGGAGTTTCGCTCTTGTCGCCCAGGCTGGAGTGCAATGGCGTGATCTTGGCTCACTGAAACCTCCGCCTCCCGGGTTCAAGCGATTCTCCTTCCTCAGCCTCTTGAGTAGCTGGGATTACAGGCGTTAGCCACCACACCTGGCTAATTTTTGTGTTTTTAGTAGAGACGGGGTTTCACCATGTTGGTCAGGCTGGTCTCGAACTCCTGACCTCAGGTGATCTGCCCAACTCGGCCTCCCAAAATGCTGGGATTACAGGCGTGAGCCACAGCACCCAGCCTATGCTTTATTTTTTATTGTATATTTCTATATTGTTTTGGCTTTAGAACTCAATAGTAATTTCTGTTTATTAACTTCTCTCTAAAAGGTCGCAACTTGGCTTTTTGCCTTTAAAATTTTTCTGACATTACTTGCTGGCAAGGGAATAAAACTTAGTGAAAACTCTCAGCTGTACGCGTTTCTGATGAAAACCTTAATTTGTACCTGGGGTTTCTTAGCGTAGGCTTTAAAAAGTTACCTGGTTTTGTTTTTGTTTTTTTAGGTTAACTGTATGTTTAAGCTATCTTTAGCCCTCTATAATAATTTTTACTCCCAAAGCAGATCATTTGAGTCTTTACATTTGAACCTAGTTCTCAACTCAGAAATCTATTTTCCTTTTTTTTTTTGCGACGGAGTCTCGCTCTGTAGCCAGGCTGGAGTGCAGTGGTGCGATCTAGGCTCACTCCAACCTCCACCTCCTGGGTTCAAGCAATTCTCCTGCCTCAGCCTTCCGAGTAGCTGGGACTACAGGCACCCACCACCACGCCCAGCTAATTTTTGTATTTTTAGTAGAGACGGGGTTTCACCATGTTGGCCAGGCTGGTCTTGATCTCTTGACCTCGTGATCCTCCCACCTCAGCCTCCCAAAGTGCTGGGATTACAGGCGTGAGCCACTGTGCCTGGCCAACTTATTTCTTTTACTGTAACCAGTACTACAGAATTTCGGCATATGCTGGGTATTTTAAAGTTTCATAAATAGAAAAGGAGGCAAGATAGTAAAGGTGTTTGCCTTGAAAATAAGGAAAGAAAAACGTCATAATTCCATAAAACTTTCTATTTTCAATAAAAAATTTTTCATAAGACTTAAAATGAACTTTAGTAAACAAGTGGTGTGTGTGTTTACTAAAGTAAACACCATCTTTATTGTCCTCCATTTACTTTGTGAAATTTACCTGTCATAATAAATCCTAAATCCTAAACATGAATGAAATCCTAAACATGGCCTACAAATCGAAATGTGTAACTACATATGAATCTGTGGGTCTATTTGTTTAATGTCTTTCTTCCTCACTGGACTGTAAGTTCCACTGTGGGCCACTAGTATGTCTATTTTACCCTGCCATTGTTTCTGCCTTACCACAGGTATGCAGTAAATGTTTTTTGAATGAGTAACAACATATCATATATTCATTTCAACTCAGAAATTAATCCATGTAAATGAGGTTAATACTCATTCACTAAGCTTGTGAATTTAAATCCCAAGTACATTCCTAATCATTGGACAGGAGATCGAGGAGAATAAAAGATTGTCTATGATTCCACCATACACACCATTTGTTTACTAAAGTTCATTTTAAGTCTTCATATACCTTCTTTATTGTCCTATATTTACTTTGAGAAATTCACCTGTCAAACTGTTTTAAATTTAAAGCAAAGCTGAATGAGAAATATGAGAGTCAGAAATCCCAGAGTTGCTTCAGCAAAATAAATGAAAGTACTCAATCTTATTTTCTATTTTTTTTGTCTTGTTTTGAGATGGAGTCTCGCTCTGTTGCCCAGGTTGGAGTGCAGTGGCGTGATCTTGGCTCACTGCAACCTCCACCTCTGGGGTTCAAGCAATCCTCCCACCTCAGCCTCCCAAGTAGCATAAGCCAGCACACCTGCCTTATTTTCCAATATTTTTATCTATAGCTGGGTTTTTTTTTTTTTTTTTTTTTTGAGACAGAGTCTCACTCTGCCACCCAGGCTGGAGTGCAGTGGTGTGATCTCAGCTCACTGAAACTTCTGCCTCCTAGCTTCAAGCAATTCTCATACCTCAGCCACCTGAGTAGCTGGGATTCCAGGCATGCGCCACCCATGCCTGGCTAAGTTTTTGTATTTTTAGTACAGACGGGGTCTTGCTATGTTGCCCAGGCCAGTGTTAAACTCCTGGCCTCAAGTGATCCACCTGCCTCGGCCTCCTAAAGTTCTGGGATTATTGGCATGAGCCACCGTGCCTGGCTAATTATAGTATTTTAACTGAGATTTTATTTTCAAGGTGAGATAGTAAATACTCTGAATACTACTGAGCAAGTGTTCTTAAAGAATGCTAACTTAAAAATTACTGAGAAATAGGCCAGGCGCAGTGGCTCATGCCTGTAATATAGCACTTTGGGAAGCATAGGTGGGCGGATCACTTGAGCTCAGAAGTTTGCAACCAGCCTGGGCAACATGGTGAAACCCCATCTCTACAAAAAACACAAAAAGTTAGCTGGGTGTAGTGGTGCGCACCTGTAGTCCCAGCTATGTGGGAGGATTGTTTAAGCCAGGAGGTGGAGGCTGCAGTGAGCTGTGATCGTGCTACTACATCCCAGCCTGGGCAACAAAGTGAGACCCTCTCAAAAAAAAAAAGAGAAATAAAATATTGCACTTCAAAAATGCATCAATCTTAAGGCAAAACTGTAAACTCACTAACACTGGAGTTACAGGATCATATTTGAGTTTTTGCCTTTACTATGAAGACAAAAACATTTGCTACTATATATGTTGTAAAACACACAAGAATCATTGCTCCATGCTGCCTGGGCTCTAAGGTAAATTTTAGAACAATTTTATGTATTAAAAAGAAGCTAAAATATGCAATTAAACCTTAAAAAAAAATGACTTACTGTAATGACTCTGAGAACTCCCCCTCCATCATTCACTGTCACTTTGTGGAGATTTCTTGACACAAGGCCATGGAGGTCTTGGCTCTCCCACACGATTGTACCTTCAAAGCTCTTTTGTGGAAAGATGAATAGTGAGTCAATTTCCTTATTGCTGTCATTTAGGTTTTAAGTATGCTTTCAGGCAAGATTTTTAGAGAAAATTTTTTCCAAAACATATCACTTAAAATTTTCACCCCATAACTCTGACATACCACTGTTAGCGTTTGGTGTATATCCTTGACCATTTTTTCCATGCACATATAAAAAACCAATTACAAAGAGTATATAGACAATTTTGCATACTGCTGTTTGCCATTTCCCATTGTATCAAAAGCATTTCCTTACGTTGTTGCAGCTGTCACAACCATTCTTCCTCATGTGTGTATAACATCCCAATGAGCAGATACATCCTGATTTACTCATTTTCCCCTACTGTTAGATATTTGGTTGCTACTAAATGTCTACTAAAATATCTACTAAGTATCTACTAAAATAATGTAGGCATGTTTTGGTGTACATGTTTATTTACCCCTAACAATTTGTTTTTTACTTAAATTCCCAGAGGTGAAATTACTGGGACAAGACAGAGGTATTTTTTGTAGATTTTGGTATACACCACCAACCGCTTTTTGAAAGCAACTTTTACTAATTTATAGGGTTATCAGCAATGTATGAGAATGACAAGTGCACTGTATTCTCCCTGGTTTGGGATACTAGTAAAAAAAAGTTTAACCTAATATACTAGATTTTTACAAAATGATTCCTCATTTAGTTGGATTTATTTTTCATTTTTTGACACAGAGCCTCGCTCTGCCACCCAGGCTGGAGTGCAATGGTGCGATCTCAGCTCACTGCAACCTTCAGTCTCCAGGTTTAAGCAATTCTCTTGCTTCAGCCTCCTGTGTAGCTGGGATTACAGGTGCTCACTGTCACGCCAGGTTAATTTTTGGATATTTAGTAGAGACGGGGTTTCGCCATGTTGGCCAGGCTGGTCTGGAACTCCTGACCTCAAGTGATCTGCCCGCCTTGGCCTCCCAAAGTGCTGGGATTACAGGCATGAGCCACTGTAATTTTTTTAAATACAGGCGCCCTGCCTGAATTAAAAAAAAAAAAAAATGATTGGCTTAGTTGGATTTCTGATTCCTAGTGATGTTCATGAATTGCATGTTCTCTTCTGAGGATTGCCTTATCATGCTGCTTTGCCATCTGCCCTCTGAGTTTTCTATTTTTCTTATTCATCTATGCAAGCTTTTAATAGAGTAATTATCTTAATCCTGTGCACATTTTATATGCTAAAATAGTTTTTCATTTGCTACTTAATGCTATTTTTGAAATTCAGAAGTCCATAAATTTTACCTTGGCAAATCTGACAAACTTTTCCTTTGTGATTATTACTATTAAATTCTGAGCTTAGAGAGCTATGCCCCCCGTCCCAAGGTCTGATATATACTGAAATCTTAATGTCTTCTAATTTCTCCATGATCCCATTTTTAATTCTGTGCACAGCTAGCTCCTTAGTCCTACTCAGGTCTCAGCTCCACTACCTTCTCCTCCGAGAGGCTGCCTCCAGATGGCCTCCAGAAGGCTCCACCTCCCAACTTCCTTCTATCACAGCAACCTGCTTTATCTTCTTAATACCATTTATCACTCTGATATTTCTTATTTATTTTATTATTGAACTAACTGCCTCTACTAGAAGACAAACACCTTGAGAACAGGAAGGAGCTTGCCTGATCAACCACTGCATCCCCAGCATTGAGCCCGGCCTGACATGACTGACAACTCAAAATGTTTACTGAATAAATAATGTTGAACTAAAAATCAGCTAGAATTGACTATAGTATAGAGGATTAAATGAAAGATATAGCTCTAATACTCTAAAAACTTTCATGTTAAAATGAAGAGATAAAGTACTTTACAATAATGTCTCATTTTAGCCAGCAGTATAGGGAAACCATACAAAATTCAATTTGTCTGATAAGCTAAGTCAGTGGTTTATAAACATTTTTTTCCCTCTGTACAGAGTGATATAAACTTTTTATTCTTTTTTATTTTTATTTTTTTGAGATGGAGTCTCACTCTGTAGCCCAGGCTGGAGTGCAGTGGCGTGATCTCTGCTCACTGCAAACCCCGCCTCCCAGGTCCTGGTTCAAGTGATTCTCCTGCCTCAGCCTCCCTAGTAGCTGGGATTACAGGAATGCACCACTATGCCTAGCTAATTTTTGTATTTTCAGTAGAGATGGGGTTTCACCATGTTGGCCAGGCTGGTCTTGAACTCCTGACCTAGTGATCCGCCTGCCTCAGCCTCCCAAAGTGCTAGGATTACAGGCGTGAGCCACCGCCCAACCTTTCCCTTTCCCTTCCTTTCTTTCCTTTTTTTTTTTTTTTTAAAGAAATAATACTTTTTTCCTCCTCCAAAACAGATAAAAATATTCCAAGAGTCCAGATTCCTCAGGCAGTTTATCACTTTGTATTCAGCTAATGTATTTTCTTCTAAAACTTTCATAGTGATAGAGTTTGGAAGGATTGATAGCATATATACTTAGGATAAGGAACTGATAGGACTTGGTGAGTACCTGGACATGAGAGTGAGGATAACTCTCATGATTCTGGTTTAGGTGACTTGAGGAAAAGGAGATGGTTACCTAAGATTGAAAATACAGGCGATGAGAACAGGTAGGATGGAGACAATGTTACCATTAGAATGCCCATGGGACACTGAAGTGGAGAAGTTCAGGAGGCAGCTCAAAGCGTGTCTGGAGTTCACAAGAGATGCTGGGGCTGTAATTATAGATTTAACAGCCTTCAGCATACAGGCAGTAATGAATGAAATTGCCTGGGAAGAATGAGTAAAATAAAACAGAAGGCTAGGTAGCAAATCCTAATGATTAATATTTAAGAGGAAAGCAAAAAGGAAATAATGAATCATACCAAAAGTAAAAAGTATAGTGACCAGATAAAAATCCTCACCTTGAAACTACAAATCTAGAAACGGTGATGATAAAATGAGTAATTCTCTGTACTGTCCATTCAATTGACATGACATGTGACATGCTATTTCACAGAGGGTCCTTCCTGGCACCCAACTCCATTTTGTCTGTGACTAGGCTATGATACAACAAACAAATTCAATGAATAATTGAACAGTTACCAGAAAAATTCCCTAGTCCCCCCAAATCATCTTGACTTATTCATGGAACTTAAATAACCCATCAGCTGTTTTGTTACTAAGCAGGGAAGAAGCTTTATCTTCCACCTGTCTCCTAAACCTGTTTCTGCTCTACAACACAGTTTAATTTCTGTTCCTCACCTCTGCTCTCATATACCTACTTTTTATTCTGATGTAAGGCAATTATGAAGCCAGGTATCTCTTTTTTTTTTTTTTTTTGCCAGTTTCCCCCATTTTTATTTATTTATTTATTTTTTTGTTATCTACCAAGGTATTTCAAAGGAAGAAAATTTAAAACAGGCTTACAGGCAAACCCCTATGCTGAGAACAATATCTTGGATGTAGTAGCTCCCTTAAAATGTTTCTTTTTTTTTTTTTTTTTAATTTATGAACTATTTATTGATGATTCTTGGGTGTTTCTTGGAGAGGGGGATATGGGAGGGTCATAGGATAATAGTGGAGAGAAGGTCAGGAGATAAACACATGAACAAAGGTCTCTGGTTTTCCTAGGCAGAGGACCCTGCGGCCTTCTGCAGTGTTTGTGCCCCTGGGTACTTGAGATTAGGGAGTGGTGATGACTCTTAAAGAGCATGCTGCCTTCAAGCATCTGTTTAACAAAGCACATCTTGCACCGCCCTTAATCCATTTAACCCTGAGTTGACACAGCATATGTTTCAGAGAGCATGGGGCTGGGGGAAAGGCCATAGATCAACAGCATCCCAAGGCAGAAGAATTTCTCCTAGTCAGAACAAAATGGAGTCTCCTATGCCCACCTCTTTCTACACAGACACAGCAACAATCTGATCTCTCCTTCCTTTCCCCACACTTCCCCCCCTCTTCTTTTCAACAAAACCGCCATCGTCCTCATGGCCCGCTCCCGATGGTCGCTGTCTCTTCGGAGCTGTTGGGTACACCTCCCAGACAGGGCAGCCGGGCAGAGGCGCTCCTCACCTCCCAGACAGGGCAGCCGGGCAGAGGCGCTCCTCACCTCCCAGACAGGGCGGCCGGGCAGAGGCGCTCCTCGCTTCCCAGACGGGGCCGCCCGGGCAGAGGCGCTCCTCGCTTCCCAGACGGGGCCGCCCGGGCAGAGGCGCTCCTCACTTCCCAGACGTGGCCGCCCAGGCAGAGGCGCTCCTCACTTCCTCCCAGACCGGGTGGCAGCCGGGCAGAGGCGCTCCTCACCTCCCAGACGGGGCGGCCGGTCAGAGGCGCTCCTCACCTCCCAGACGGGGCGGCCGGGCAGAGGCGCTCCTCACTTCCCAGACGGGGCGGCCGAGCAGAGGCGCTCCTCACTTCCCAGAGGGGGCGGCCGGGCAGAGGCGCTCCTCACTTCCCAGACTGGGCGGCCGGGCAGAGGCGCTCCTCACTTCCCAGACGGGGCGGCCAGGCAGAGACGCTCCTCACTTCCTCCCAGACGGGGTAGCGGCCAGGCAGAGGCGCTCCTCACCTCCCAGACAGGGCGGCCGGGCAGAGGCGCTCCTCACTTCCCAGACTGGGCGGCCGGGCAGAGGCGCTCCTCACCTCCTAGACGGGGTGGCCAGGCAGAGGCGCTCCTCACTTCCCAGACGGTGTGGCGGCTGGGCAGAGGTGCTCCTCCCTTCCCAGATGGGGCAGCCAGGCAGAGGCGCTCCTCACTTCCTCCCAGACAGGGTGGCGGCCAGGCAGAGGCGCTCCTCACTTCCCAGACGTGGCCGCCCGGGCAGAGGCGCTCCTCACTTCCTCCCAGACGGGGTGGCGGCCAGGCAGAGGCGCTCCTCACCTCCCAGACGGGGCGGCCGGGCAGAGGTGCTCCTCATCTCCCAGACGGGGCAGCCGGGCAGAGGTGCTCCTCACTTCCTCCCAGACGGGGTGATGGCCGGGCAGAGGCGCTCCTCACCTCCCAGACGGAGTGGACAGGCAGAGGCGCTCCTCACTTCCCATATGGGGTGGCGGCCGGGCAGAGGCGCTCCTCACTTCCCAGATGGGGCAGCCGGGCAGAGGCGCTCCTCACTTCCTCCCAGACGGGGTGGCGGCCAGGCAGAGGCACTCCTCACCTCCCAGACGGGGCGGCCGGGCATAGGTGCTCCTCACTTCCTCCCAGACGGGGTGGCAGCCGGGCAGAGGCACTCCTCACCTCCCAGACGGGGCGGCCGGGCAGAGGCGCTCCTCACTTCCCAGACGGGGTGGCCGGGCAGAGGCGCTCCTCACTTCCCAGACGGGGTGGCCAGGCAGAGGCACTCCTCACCTCCCAGACGGGGCGGCCGGGCAGAGGCGCTCCTCACTTCCCATACGGGGTGGCAGCCGGGCAGAGGCGCTCCTCACTTCCCAGATGGGGCAGCCGGGCAGAGGCACTCCTCACTTCCTCCCAGACGGGGTGGCGGCCGGGCAGAGGCGCTCCTCACTTCTCAGACGGGGCGGCCAGGCAGAGGTGCTCCTCACTTCCTCCCAGACAGGGTGGCGGCTGGGCAGAGGCGCTCCTCACCTCCCAGACGGGGCGGCCGGGCAGAGGTGCTCCTCACTTCCTCCCAGACGGGGTGGCGGCCGGGCAGAGGCGCTCCTCACCTCCCAGACGGGGTGGCCGGGCAGAGGCGCTCCTCCCTTCCCAGACGGAGTGGCCAGGCAGAGGCGCTCCTCACCTCCCAGAGTGGGCGGCCAGGCAGAGGCGCTCCTCACTTCCCAGAGTGGGCGGCCGGGCAGAGGCGCTCCTCACTTCCCATACGGGGTGGCAGCCGGGTAGAGGCGCTCCTCACTTCCCAGATGGGGCAGCTGGGCAGAGGTGCTCCTCACTTCCTCCCAGACGGGGTGGCGGCCAGGCAGAGGCGCTCCTCACCTCCCAGACGGGGCGGCCGGGCAGAGGCACTCCTCACCTCCCAGACGGGGCGGCTGGGCAGAGGCGCTCCTCACCTCCCAGAAGGGGCGGCCGGGCAGAGGCGCTCCTCACTTCCCATATGGGGTGGCGGCCAGTCAGAGGCGCTCCTCGCTTCCCAGACGGGGTGGCGGCGAGGCAGAGGCGCTCCTCACTTCCCATATGGGGTGGCGGCCGGGCAGAGGCGCTCCTCACTTCCCATATGGGGTGGCGGCCGGGCAGAGGCGCTCCTCACTTCCCAGACGGGGTGGTGGCCAGGCAGAGGCGCTCCTCGCTTCCCAGACGGGGTGGCGGCGAGGCAGAGGCGCTCCTCACTTCCCATATGGGGTGGCGGCCGGGCAGAGGCGCTCCTCACTTCCCATATGGGGTGGCGGCCGGGCAGAGGCGCTCCTCACTTCCCAGACGGGGTGGCGGCGAGGCAGAGGCGCTCCTCACTTCCCAGATGGGGCAACCGGGCAGAGGCGCTCCTCACTTCCTCCCAGACGGGGTGGCGGCCAGGCAGAGGCGCTCCTCACCTCCCAGACGGGGCGGCCGGGCAGAGGTGCTCCTCATCTCCCAGACGGGGCAGCCGGGCAGAGGCGCTCCTCACTTCCTCCCAGACGGGGTGGCGGCCAGGCAGAGGCGCTCCTCACCTCCCAGACGGGGCGGCGGGGCAGAGACGCTCCTCACATCCCAGACGATGGGTGGCCGGGCAGAGGCGCTCCTCACTTCCCAGATAGGGCGGCCGGGCAGAGGGGCTCCTCACATCCCAGACGATGGGCGGCCAGGCAGAGATGCTCCTCACTTCCTAGACGGGGTGGCGGCGGGGCAGAGGCTGTAATCTTAGCACTTTAAGAGGCCAAGGCAGGAGGCTGGTAGGTGGAGGTTGCAGCGAGCCGAGATCACACCACTGCACTCCAGCCTGAGCACCATTGAGCATTGAGTTAGCGAGACTCCGTCTGCAATCCCAGCACCTCGGGAGGCCGAGGCAGGCAGATCACTCAAGGCCAGGAGCTGGAGACCAGCCCGGTCAACACGGCGAAACCTCGTCTCCACCAAAAATACAAAAACCATTCAGGCGTGGCGGCGCGCGCCTGTAATCCCAGGCACTCGGCAGGCCAAGGCAGGAGAGTCACAGGAGCCCGAGGCAGGGAGGTTGCAGCGCGCCGAGATCATGGCAGTACAATCCAGCTTCGATAACAGCGGGAGACCGAAAAAAGAAGGAGAGGGAGACCGAAGAAAGGGGAGGGAGAGGGAGAGGGAGAGGGAGAGGGAGACCAGGTATCTCTTAAGATCCAAAACATCTTGTTTATGGCAATTCCCTGCTAAGATCATAAAAACTAAAATAAAAGTTGGGAAAAAATAGCATGATACAGGTTGGAAAAATGAGATATCATATGTATCTCTCCCATAACATAAGCAAGCTGTCTGTAACTCCTTTCATGCATCAGTTCTTTTCCATAAAGCTTCTAATTTCTCATCCAAACAACAGAGTAGCTTAAATATATACAGTACTTCTGTGCCTATAAACGTTAACAACTTCTTGTGGATTGGAGAAATGACTATATATAAAGAATTTCAACCTTCATAAAAAATAAGGATATAGGCCGGGCACGGTGGCTCATACCTGTAATCCCAGCACTTTGGGAGGCCGAGGTGGGTGGATCACCTGAGGTCAGGAGTTCAAAACCAGCCTGGCCAACTTGGTGAAACCCTGTCTCTATTAAAAATAAAAAAAATTAGCCAGGTGTGGTGGCGGGCACTCGTAATCCCAGCTATTCGGGAGGCTGAGGCAGGAGAATCATTTGAACCTGGGAAGTGGAGGTTGCAGTGAACCGAGATTGAGCCATTGCATTTCAGCCTGGGCAACAGGAGTGAAACTCTGTTTAAGGATATAAGTGTCCATAATGCTAACAATAATGTTGCTAGTGACTTAGGTGAACAAAAATAGTCTGCTTTTTACTGAAATTAGTTTGAGGTTCCAACTGTACCATTAAGGACAACATAAAATTAGAGAGAGAGAGAGAGAGAGAGAGAGAGATATATATATATATATTTTTTTTTGAGACGGAGTCTCGCTCTGTCCCTGTCACTCAGGCTGGAGTGCAGTGGTGCGATTTTGGCTCACTACAACCTCTGCCTCCCGTGTTCAAGTGATTCTCCTGCCTCAGCCTTCTGGGTAGCTGGGACTACAGGCATGCGCCACCACACCTGGCTAATTTTTTATTTTTAGTAGAGATGGGGTTTCACCATGTTAGCCAGGATGGTCTGGATTTCCTGACCTCGTGATCCACCCGCCTCAGCCTCCCAAAGTGCTGGGATTACAGATGTGAGCCATCACGCCCGGCCAAAACATAAATATTTTAAGAGAAACACACAGTAGTCTTCACTTGTGAAGAATCACTTGTGACGCCCACTGAGATTTATGCTTTAGTGAGCTACACAATGAAAACCTTACAGGCGACCTGCTTACTGGACAAGCTATACTGCTGACATGTGACTCCAGGCAATCACCAAGTGTGGAGGGAATAAGATGAACTTCCTCTCGCAAATGGAATACACTACCTATTTCTCTTCTGTTACTCTTTGCTGATGATATGCCAGCAAACAATCACTATCATTCTTCCGAGCAAATAAACCCAATCAGCCTTAATGCAGCAAAAAAAAAGTATTTAAAATTAAACATATTTTCAACAAAAATAGAATTTTGTACAACAGGAGAGAATTTTTTTAATTGCTGTTTATTTTTTCTATTATATAAAGCTAATATATGTTTATTATGGAACACTTAGAAGATAGATATACAAAAAGAAGAAAATTAAAATCATCCATAATCTTAGCTCCCCACCAGGTACAGCCACTATTAAATAATTGCTTGCTTTTTGCGTGTGTGGTTATTTTTGTTGTTTGAATAGGGACTGGGTTTCATCAAGTTGCCCAGGCTGGTCGTCTCAAACTCATGGGCTCAATGATCTGCCCGCCTCGGCCTCCCAGAGTGCTGGGAGGATAAGCCTGAGACACCACACCTGGCCTGCTTGTCTTTAAAAGAAAAAAATATTATACAAAATTAATAAAAGTAATAAAATCAAGTCTATTTAGCCTAAAGCCTGAAGGGAGATAAAAAGCACAAGGCTATAGTCATTAGAACTCTTAATAACTAGACCTGGTGGCCAGGTGCAGTGGCTCATGCCTGTAATCCCAGCACTTCGGGAGGCCAAGGCAGGTGGGCGGATCACGAGATCAGGAGATCAAGACCATCCTGGCTAACACGGTGAAACTCCATCTCTACTAAAAATACAAAAAATTAGCAAGGCGTGATGGCACACGCCTATAGTACCAGCTACTCAGGAGGCTGAGGCAGGAGAATTGCTTGAACCCAGGAGGTGGAGGTTGCAGTGAGCCAAGATCGCACCACTGCACTCCTGCCTGGGTGACAGAGTGAGACTCAGTTTCTAAACAAACAAACAAACAAACAAACTAGATCTGGTGTGGTGGCTCAAGCCTGTAATCCTAGACCTTTGGGAGGTGAGAGGATTGCTTGAGGCCAGAAGTTCAAGACCAGCCTGCCAACATAGCGAAACACCCATCTGTACAAGAAATAAAAAATTTAGGCCAGGCGTGGTGGCTCATGGCTGTAATCTCAGCACTTTGGGAGGCCAAGGTAGGTGGATCACCTGGGGTCAGGAGTTCGAGACCAGCCTGGCCAACATGGTGAAACCTTGTCTCTACTAAAAAATACAAAAATTAGCCAGTGTGGTGGCATGTGCCTGTAATCCCAGCTACTTGAGAGGCTGGGGCAGGAGAATCACTTGAACGTGGGAGGCAGAGGTTGCAGTGAGCCAGGATCATGCCACTGCACTCCAGCCTGGGTGACAGAGCAAAATGCTGTCTCAAAAAAAAAAAAAAAACACCAGATATAAAAAATTTAGTTGGGCATGGTGGCAGGTGCCTGTAGTCCCAGCTACTCATGAGGTTGAGGTAGGAGGATCATTTGAGCCCAGATGGTTGAGGCTGCAGTGAGCTATGATCATGCCACTGGACTCCAGCCTGGGCAGCAGAGCCAGAGCCTGTCTCAAAAAAAATACGTAAGTAAATAAAAATTAGGGGGAAAAAAAGTCTTACTAACTACAAAGGTAACTCACTATTTTGGCTGAGTACTTCCCATCATTAGTACCCACTGCCAGATATACCACCCTGAACACAAGCAAGGAAGGTTAACCCCTCTCCCCCAACCCGATTTTTGTTTTGAAAAACTTCAAACCTATAGAAAAGTTCAAATTACCATTCAAATCACCTAGACTCACCAATTGTTCACATTTTGCCACATTTGCCTTTTCTCTCTCTCTACACACATACTTTTCTGTTGTTGGATCACTTAAAAATAAAATACAGATATCATGAATTTTTAAGTATTTCAGCATGTATTTCCTAAAGAACAAGGACATTCTAGCGAAAATAGTATTTTTTATGAACTAATCAAAATTTGCAATTCTTTCTATAAGGCTGACCAAGGTAATGGAGCAGACTCCATAGAATTGTGATTAGCTTGAAGCATTAAAGTTTATTTTCTTCCTCTTTGCTGCACCTCATGTGACCTTCTTTTGGAATACAGTTTCTCAACCTCAGCACCAATGACATTTTGGGCCAGATAATTATTTGCTGGGGCAGGGGTGAGGTGGTGTCCTGTGGCTGCAGGATGTTTAGCAGAATCCCTGTCCCTTTACCCACTAGATGCCAGTATCACCCTACATTTTAACAACTGAAAATGTCTCTATACACTGCTCTGTGTGCGGAGGGCAAATTGCCCCTGGTGAAGAAACACTGCTCTTAAAGAACAGGACCCCCTCAATCCAGATGAGGAGTATAATGATAATGACAACATCTATTGATCTACTGAATGTGTGGCATGTGGCAGCATGTTCTAAGCAGTCTACGTGTGTTATATCATTTAGCCCCTAGAATAACCATCTGAAATGGGTGCTGTGGCACTTCATCTTAGAGGAGGAAATAGACACAGTGAGATTAAGTACCTCATGTGAATGAACAAACCAAAGAATGGCTTCCTGCAAAAACTGAGATCCAACACTATGTATCTGAACCACTATTCTTTTTTTTTTTGAGACGGAGTCTCTCTCACTCTGTCGCCCAGGCTGGAGTGCAGTAGTGTGATCTTGGCTCACTGCAACCTGTCCTGTGGGTTCAAGTGATTCTCCTGCCTCAGCCTCCCGAGTAACTGGGATTACAGGGGCCTGCCACCGCACCCAGCTAATTTTTGTATTTTTAGTAGAGACGGGGTTTTGCCATCTTGGCCAGGCTGGTCTAGAACTCCTGACCTTGTGATTCACCCGCCTCAGCCTCCCAAAGTGCTGGGATTACAGGTATGAGCCACTGAGCCCGACCTGAACCACTATTCCTAAAGTAAAGATAACTTTGATGGTATATTCTGCACTTAAAAAGGAAAAAAGTTCATATGTGAAATAATAAAAGGATGTAGGAAAACAGGCACTCTCATATATTGCTAATGATTGTTCACACTGATACAAATTGCTAAACTCCCCTCCAGGAAGGAATCATGTGACTTAAAAATGTGTATGCCCTTTGACCCAACAATTCATCCTAAGAAAATAACCAGTTATACACATAAAACAGAGGTGCAGTGATATTTACTACAGTCTTTTCCATAACACCGAAAAACTGAAACTCTACCAATACCCAAATACAGAGTTAAATGACAATACTCTCGTACAATGTAATTCTATATAGCCATTACAAATAATAGAGCATATCATATCAAAAGACGTTCGTGATATGTTAAAGTAAGTAAATTATAAAGTAGAATGAACAGCATAATCCTAGCAACTATATACACATGGAAGCAAAAATGTTAAATGTGATTATCTCCAAATATGAGATTCTAGTAGTCTTGTTTTCCTTTAGCATATCTGCATTTTCCTTTTTTTCCACCCCTCTGTTTTAGTTTGGCTTTTATTTAAAAGTTTTTTTTTTTTTTTTTTTTAATTTATTTTTTGACTGCTCTTGCGGAGCAGGCTACCCCGTAAGCAGTATGCTGAGAGTAGCGTATTCAAAAGTTTTTAAAATGGAAGTTCAGATACAAATGAAAAGGAGATCCCTTTGACACTGACAGAATTAACATATAGTTTCAACTACTTGTACTCAATTCCAAAGACCCATAGCATGTTATGAAAATGTGTGGTTCCTATTGTTGAACAAATTGTGAATGGCACCCCACAGACTGGGTAGGAAAAAGTTTCTTGGTTAGTCACCAGGGCCGGTCAGTTGTCTAGCCTCCACACCTTAGCCCAGCTGAGATGCTGCGGAATGAACTCTATAGGTGATCTAAAGTGAATCCCAGAGATGTCTCTAGGAAACTGACCCCAATTGTGGTTCCAGAGCACTGAGTTCAGGAATGTACTCAGCCTAGACTAAAACAGCCTAGAAAGGCTGAAGCTGATGAATGAATAATTTGTTCATGTCTGATCCTGATTCTGTCACACTCTGTGACCATACTGTGTGGCTTAACTCCAGGACTAGTGAGGGCACCTGGCAGGCGAGGCATTCTTTAGTGCATATCTAGTTACGACTGGACCTAGAGGGACCCAGAAGGTGACAGGTACATTTTCAGGCTATCATCCACAACTGTTCACCCTTTGGAGAAATTTTATTTAACTTGGAAACATGGTCCATCTCTGTCATTATCCTGTCTGCACTGACTTTTCTTTTCATTCTTTAGATAAGCAAATTATTTACTTTTTACCCAAATGGTATCTCTGTCTGGTCTTTCCATCAATCCACACCCAACACCGTCCTCTGTCATTAAAACAGTTGTGTAGTTCTCTACTCCACTAAATAAACTACGGCAACGTGCAATGTTTTTCAAAAAGTGGTTTTGGAACCTCTGAGGCCTCATGAAGTCCTCAGGAGGTTTGAATACAAAGTGCTATGTTTTAGCCCATCCACAGTTGGTACCTTCATCTATCACTCTGGAGTGCTGCCCTGGTACAGGAAAATACCAAGTGCCTGCCCCTGAAAGCACATGCCCACTCCTATGAAGGACTGCATTGGTACTACAGTCTTTTCTTGCCACCCTGTACCTCTGGTAAGATGAACTGTTCCACGGGCTTGTACCACAGCTTGTTCACCTGCACACCACAGCTTGGAGGACTGAAGCGAGCAATGAAGAGGGCCTCCTACAAATTGGGAGAAAAAGACAAGAAAAAATACTTCATGTTATACATTGCATATGCAACAAGTTTTCAAACACCTTACATCTTGGTCAGCTAAATCCACAATGGCCCTAACCACGGTCACTAACATGGTTCTACTGTGGTTTTGGAATCACTGGGTTTCCTAGTGCAGTCATGGTTATTAAATAACGATATTTAAGGTAATCAAAGTTGTCATGAAATTCTCAAATGCTAAACATAATCCACATAACCTTAAAAAAAAAAAACCCACCTTGAAAGAAAAAATATTCAGGGAAGTGAGCAGTGTTGTTAAGTTAAGCCAACACATTATAGTGTCAAAACTCCCCCAAAGGGTTAAAACTAAACTGAAAGACACAGATTTTTACTGGGAACCAAAGCATTCAGGAAACTCCCTTCAAAAAGAAGGGAGTTTCTTTTTGAAAAAGAATCTTCATAAGAAAATATACACAAAACAAAAAAGGGAATATAAAAGAGGACTGGGGCCAGGTGCAGTGGCTCACACTTGTAATCCCAGCACTTTGGGAGGCTGAGGCAGGCAGATCACTTGAGGTCAGGAGTTCCAGACCAGCCTGGCCAACATGTGAAACTCCAAATTTCTACTAAAAATACAAAAATTAGCTGGGTGTGGTGGCAGGCACCTGTAGTCCAGCCACTTGGGAGGCTGAAACAGGAGAATCGCTTGACCTCAGGAGGTGGAGGCTGCAGTGAGCCAAGACTGCACCACTGCACTCCAGCCTGGACCACAGAGCCAGACTTTGTCTCAAAAAAAAAAAAACAAAAAAAAAACGTGGACTGATTTTCATTATGTCTATCGTTTTCTTGGGCCCTCCCATTTCTTCTAGGCAACATTTCCTCATTCTCATGCCTATTCTTATATACCAACTTACCACAGGGGAAACTTCTGTTAAGCTCTTAAAACCATGCAGGGGTTCAAAATTAAGCACATTTCAATGGATTATGTCTATTTCTTTCATGAACACCAGTTCTTAGCAATGAAGTATAAGAATAGCTTTTGCATTGTGACTACCCATGAACCCATTAGCATCCATCTTAGACTAGTCCTTCCTTGAGGACAAAGATTAACTCCTCCCTGGTTAAAAATATGGCAACTAAAAGTTATATCGACATGATCAAAATATTGTATGTCTGAACCAAACTACTTGATTGATAACTCGCACACTATAAATAGTTTTGTTTTTTGAGACAGTCTCACTCTGTCACCTATGCTGGAGTGAATGGTGCAATCACGGCTCACTGTAATGCAGCCTCAACCTCCTCGGCGCAAGTGATCCTCCCACCTCAACCTCCCAAGTAGCTGGGACTATAAGCAAATGCCACCACGCCTGCCTATTTTCTTAATTTTTTGTAGAGATGGGGTCTCACTATATTGCCTAGGCTGGTCTCTAACTCCTGGGCTGAAGCAATCCAACTGCCTTGCCCTCCCGAAGTGCTGGGATTACAGGCATGAGCCACTGCGCCTGGCTAATGGTTTTTTTTAAAAACTACATATACTAAGATAAACAAGTGTACCAAAACAATTCAAGATTAATTCTAATTTCTAGATAACAGTGATACTCAGAGTACTGCTATTTCAATTACCTATTTGATCTTCAGTATCAATGAAACTGTTAACTACAATCATATATGGACTCCTATAGTTGAGTATACAACTCTTCTCACTGTAATCATTATAGCTGGCATCATCAGTAGAAATCCTACTCTTCCCTCTGTCTTATATTTATGTCTATAAACACATCAACAAACGAGACAGATTATTTAGAGGAAGAACAGGGCAAATTATAAAAAAGAAATTTAATCTCAAATTTATTTGTATATTTATTGGTGAGTCTCTAACATTGTATTCATTGCTAATAATCAACATTGATAATACAAACACATTTTAAAAAACTGAACAGAGTTCTGCTTCCAGTAATATCAGACCAATTCTCCTATAGATAATAACTATGAACTCTGGATGAAACATAAAAAACAGTGATTTGAAGGCACTGGAATTCAAACAAACAGGCAGAAACTGGAGAAGAATCAGTACTTGGAAGAAGGAAAAGGCTCCAAATATGCATCTCCTCCCTACCCCTTTTCTTGACTCTGTCTGAGGATACAACTCTAGGGCAACTAGAAATCTGAATGAAAATCTGTAGTCTTTCTGCTTGAAAATTAAGAGGACAGAGTTGGGGCAAACACATCAATTTATAAAAGGCGTTAGGGAGAACCTCCCAGAAAGGAAAGGATCACAGAGAGAACCGTAAATTCTTCATATAAACTCTGCCCAAATCTGTGGCTGACTCATGAAATACACATACAAGGCAGAACCCAAGTAGCCCATCCAAGGCCAGAAAAACTGAATAGAGATTTTAGCTGTTTCTCATTGCAAGTGAGACAATGTTTACAGTCTGTGTCCAGCCAATTTAACTGTCTGCTAAAACAAACAAACAAAAAAATCAATACTCTTTGAGGAATATAATAGGATCCAGAGTTCCTACAATGAATTATTCACAATATCTAGGATACAATGCAAAGATAAGGGCCAGGTTTGGTGGCTCACACCTGTAATCCCAGCACTTTGGGAAGTCAAGGCAGGAGGATCACTTGAGGCTAAGAGTTTGACATGGCGAGACCCTGCTCTACAAAAAATTTTATAAATAGCTGGGTATGGTGGCACAGGCATGTAGTCCCAGCTACTCAGGAGGCTGAGGGGGGCGGATAGCTTGAGCCCAGGAGTTTAAGGCTGCAGTGAACCACGACTGTGCCACTGCACTCCAGCCCAGGTAAAAGAGTGAGACCCTGTCAAACAACAACAAAGAAACCAAAATCCAAACCAAAAAACCCCCCAAAATACTAGACATAAAACAGAAAAATGTTACCCATATTTTAGAGGAAAGATAATAATCAATAAAGACAGATGCTGAGATGACTTAGAATAAGCATACACAGATTTTAAAGCTGCTGTTATAACTATGGTCAAAGCTGTAGAGAAAAATATTCTCAAACAATGAACACAGAGGAAATTTTAGAGAAATAGAAACAGTAAAAAAGAACTAAATGGAAACTGAAGCACTAAAAAGTATAATATTTAAAATAAATCTAAAATAAAAAATTCATTGGATAGGCTTAACTTCAGATTTGAGATGACAGAAGAGTCACTAAACTTGAATACAGACTAACAGAAGTTATCTACATTAGAAAAGAGAAAAAACACTGAAAAAAAATGAACAGTCTTGTGATCTGCAGGACAATACCAAAAGATCTAACATACATGTAATTGGAATCCCAGGAGGAGTAGAGAGAGCGAGAGAAGTCAGAAAAGGTTCTGAAGACATTAATAGCTGAAAATCCCCCAAATTTGGTAAAAGACATACATTTACAGATTGAAGAAACACGTAGGACGCCCTGAACAAAACAGACAAAGAAGAAGCACAGCAGGCCTGGTGCGGTGCCTCACGCCTGTAATCCCAGCACTTTGGGAGGCTACTTGGGAGGCTGAGGCAGTACTTTGGGAGGCCGAGGAGGGCAGATCACTTGAGGTCAGGAGTCTGACACCAGCCTAGCCAACATGGCAAAATCCCGTCTTTACTAAAAATACAAAAATTAGCCAGGTGTGGTGGCATGCACCTGTAATCCCAGCTACTTAGGAGTAATAAACCAAATACAGAAAAAACGTTAATTGTTGTAGAATGTAGTTAGTGGCTATAGGGTTGTTTACCGAATAATTCCTTCAAGTTTTCCTCATGTTTAAAACTAAAAAACAGATCCTTCAAATACAATTCCATGCTACTCCTTCAGATGCACTCTGTGAACAAATCAGATTTCCCCACATATCAGGAACAGAGAAACCTCAGTGGTTTTCTGTTTTCTATAAAAGAATAACTTTTATTCCCTCTATATCCTTATTACAAAAAAGATTTGAAGCAGTTATTAGCCTTGTATTACAGACTTTTACAGCTGAAAGAAAGAGGCAATAATACTTACTTATCCTAAGAATCCTAAATTTCTTTTATATCCATTACCAACTTTTGAAATTCCCTAGGCTTTAGGGAATTTTAGGTTGGCGATTTCTAATCTAGTCAACTCCTTCTCTTCTAGATATAGCACATTTATTCATAGACAATCTATCCCCAAACCAGTATTATATCACACTACAGTGTATTCAGTCAATAGGGGAAGAAAGGTGAAAGTCTCTCAACCAGAGAGAATTATATAGTCTTCCAATCTACTTACTGTATTGTCACAAGGAAAAGTTGATGTTTTTGAAAAGGAAAAAAGAGAAAAAACCTGTACAGAGCAGTGCATACCTCTTGTTCTGCCTGATAAAGTTTGACAGTGATGTTCCTCTGGAAACCCACATCACTGGCATCATAGAACACTCCAAGACTGGTAATAACGATGGGGTAGAGAACTCGGAAACTCACGCTGACAACTCGATCCTCAGGGAGCCCTGATGAAGTGTCTTCGGACAGACTGAACGCTTCAATTTCCTGATTCAAAACTAAGTAATGAGAACAGGTTTATATAATTGAACAAATGTAATCCTTTGTTTTACTAGTAAGAAGCAGTGAAGTGGGCTTAATGCCAAAACCTAGGTAATCATTTGCTATATAATTCACAAATGGCAGGAATTTTTAAAAAATGCTTGAGAAAAATGGCTGCTTCTATATAAACATTTTTGAAATTTAAGAATAAAGTTTTCAGCCACATCCAAGTAAGTTAATTATCAGAACTGCTTTAATAGCTTTTTGCATACATGTGTGCATATATATGTATAAATGCCACAGGAAATATTAAATTTAAGTCAACTGGAAGGCATCTATTCAGAAGGGTTGGATAAATAGAAATAATAACAACAGTACTGACTGTAGTCATAAATAATCAGTAAATTTGGTCTTACTGTGAAAATTCCAAAAATCCTACTTCTTATTAGGCAATTTAAAATATTTGTGATATGTCAGGCAATTATCACGGTATAAATAAGCAACTGAAGTCACTTCAAATAACACGAAAAACTCTTGCTGAACAGCACTGATAAAAGATAAGCATATCCAACACAGTTTTGAACCATCTTCTATGTACCATTTCCCATCACATTTACATCTTCACTACTACCCGTGTGTTGTGGCATTCTCTCCAGTTTACATATTAAGAAACTGAGGCCCAAAATTAAGCAATTCACCTAAGGTCATAGAAAGTGGCAGATCCAGGAATCAAGTCCCATTTAGTGATTCCAAAGTCAGTCCCCTTTCCACTCCCTCACAGCTGTCTAATCAGTGCCCAAACAGTTCTTTTCAAATAATTTTTCTTTCCTTTTCTTTCTTTTTTTGAGACAGTCACCCAGTCACCCAGGCTGCAGTGCAGTGGTATGAACATGGCTTATTGCAGTCTTGACCTCCTTTGCTCAAGGGATCCTCCTGCCTCAGCCTCCTGAGTAGCTGGGACCACAGGCACACATCACCAGGCCTTGCTAATTTTTTGTAGAGATGGGGGTCTCATCATGTTACCCAGGCTGGTCTTGAACTCCTGACCTCAAGCAATCCTCCTGCCTCAGCCTCCCAAAGTGCTGGGATTACAGGCATGAGCCACTGTGCCCAGCCTTCAAATAAATTTTCTAATTACCATAAATGAATAAGAATACATTAAATAAAGCAGTTCATAGGCAGGGAATATCAGTGCTACTTTAATAATATAAAACCCTAATTTTAAAAGATTTTATCAAAGTTCTTTGTATCTTTTAGAGCTGTGGTTTTCAAATTTTGCTGACTACACAACCCCATCAGTTAAAAAATATTTGTACACACACCTATTTACTTACAAAATATATGCATATATTGTGGTGAGTCTATATATTCAGTATTAATAAAGATTGTATTTTCTTATTTTCAGATAAATAGAAATTCTAAGCCTGGGCAACATGGTGAAACTCTGTCTCTACGATATAAAAATCAGCTGGACGTGGTGGCACACACCTGTAATCCCAGCTACTTGGGAGGCTGAGGCACAAGAATTCCTTGAGCCTGGGAGGAAGAGGCTGCAGTGACCTGAGATTGTGCCACTGCAGTGCAGCCTGGGCAACAGAGCAAGACCCTGTCTCAAAAAAAAGAAATTATATTTTCTTCCTATACTCTAGGAGATCATTTGGTTGCCCACATCAGACTTCCTAGAAGCTCTTTACACTCAGTAGATATTCAATAAAATGGGATTAAAGGGAAGTAATGACTCCTACCTAATTACAGATATGAACAGGAGGGAAAAAAGGGAGAATAGAGTTTTTTGTCATGGGCTGGGCAAGCATTAACTGGAGAGTTTAGACTACAACATAATGGACAACAATACAATTTTTTCTCTTTAAGATATTCAGTAAATAATAGATATCCATAGTAGAAACCTCTTTATTAAAAGCAATAAGTCAATTATAATATAGCATTTTTAGATATTTTCTTATCTAAAAGAATCGTGCCTTGAGCTTCAAGTTACGTGGACACAGGAAATCCCGTTGCATTACAGTGCTATTAAACCTTCTACTACAGCCACAGTATCATGACGATTAATGCTTACCATGACCTTCAGGTACTGAAATAACCATAACTGCCTTTGGATCATCGAAAAGATAAGATTAGGTTCAATATTAACTTAGTTATATACACATTTAAAAATTCATAACCTAGGTATTACATATAAAAAAATGTTCTATTAACATAAAGTTCTACTTCTTTACTTTTAATAAATAACAGCACTTAAGATAATAAAAATATGGTTAATTTAAAAGTGAAGGGATTTTTGTTTTGTTTTGGTTTTCAATTGTAATTTGTTGGAGGATACCACACCATCAGTGACACAACATTCTATGGGGTTTATGATCCCTTTAAGTCTCCAGTAAGGCCAGGCATGGTGGCTCACGCCTGTAATCCCAGCACTTTGGGAGGCTGAGGCGGGTGGATCACCTGAGGTCAGGAGTTTGAAACCAGCCTGGCCAATGTGGTGAAACCCCATCTCTACTAAAAATACAAAAATTAGCCAGGTGTGGTGGCGGCCACCTGTAATCCTAGCTACTCGGGAGACTAAGGCAGGAGAGTCGCTTGAACCTGGGAGGTGGAGGTTGCAGTGAGCCGAGATCGCGCCATTGCACTACAGTCTGGGCGACAAGAGCGAAACTCTGTCTCCAAAAAAAAATAAGACAAGACTCCAGTGAAAGCCAAAGGACTTTCTCCCCAGCACACAGTTCATACATAAAATTTGCTTACAACGTTAACTGAATTCACAGACATCCTAAGTAAGAAACCTCTATTTTGTAATACAGACCTGAATATATTGTCCAATTTATTTAAAAAGCTGTTTGAAACCCAGCTTTATAAAATGGCAGGCTCTTTAAATTAATGTTCAGTACCTTCCACCTTCTAGGAACTATTATTCTAAATACATCATATGTATCAACTTATTTCATCCTTGTGTCAATCCCAAGTTTACAGATGATAAAACTGAGGCAGAGGAGGTCACACAGCTAGAAAATGGCAAAGCTTGGACTGAGAACCATGAAGACTGCTTATAAAAGTGAGGTGTTATTTAATTATACAGTTTTAACAAACCTTAAAATACCAGAAGTCCTAATCAGCACATTTAAGACTCGGAAGTATAACCTCCCTTAGAAACACAGCTGAACATAACGGGAAGTGCTAATAAACACAGACAGTTAAAAACTTATCAACTTCCTAAAATTGGTTCCCTGGTGACACAGAGAACCTAGTTAGGATCAGCTTTCTTCGTTGTCTTTGTTTTTGAGACAGGGTCTCGCTCCGTCACCCAGGCTGGAGTGCAGTAGTGGGAGCAGATCATAGTTTACTGCAGCCTCGAACTGCTGGGCCCAAGCAGTCCTCCTACCTCAGTCTCCCAAGCAGCTGGAACTACAGGCATGAGCCACAATACTTGACTAATGTTTTTTTTTTAGACATGGGATCTCACTATGTTGCCCAGGCTGGTTTTGTGCTCCTCCTCCCATCGTGGTGTCCCAAAGTGCTGGAGCAGCTTTCTTTATCCTCATCAGAATTTTTACAAACTTTTAATTTTAAGGCATAAATAATGTTACTTGTGTTTTAAATTTTTTACTATTTTTTCTTTTACAGAAATAAATTAGACAATAATTCTAAGAGAAAGTTGATTCATAATATTCGTTTCTTCAAGATTATTATAAATTAACTGGTAAAATCAGCAGTTTTCCAAAAGTTCAAAATTTGGTAATTCAGGATTTATCTAAGCATAAGGAACTTCCAAATGCATATGAATCACACTGAAAAATAAAGTCTCCTGGATCCTAAAGTTCTGATTCTGTAAAGAATCTCTACAGATACCCCAAGTCAATCTGTCAAAAATGATGAAACAGGCTGGGCATGGTGGCTCATGCCTGTAATCTCAGCACTTTGGGAGGCTGAGGCAGGTGGATCACGAGGTCAGGAGTTCGAGGCCAACCTGACCAACATGGTGAAACCCCATCTCTACTAAAAACACAAAAATTAGCCAGGTGCAGTGGTGGGTACCTGTAATCCCATCTACTTGAGAGAGGCTGAGGCAGGAGAATTTCTTGAACCCAGGAGGCGGAGGTTGCAGTGAGCCGAGATGGCACCACTGCACTCCAGCCTGGCCAACAGAGCAAGACTCCGTCTCCAAAAAAAAAAAAAAAAAAAAAAAGGATGCGACACAAATTTGGATGAAAGACATTTTAGTCTATTAAAAACAGACTCCAGGGCATGGTGGCTCATGCCTGCAATCCCAGTGCTTTGGGATGCTGAGGCTGGTGAATCCCTTGAGGGCAGGAATTCAAGATCAGCCCAGGCAAGACAGCGAGACCTCAACTCTACAGAAAATTAAAAAATTAGCCAGTTGTCGTGGCACGTGTCTGTAGTCCTAGCAGGGTGGTGAGGTAGGAGGATCGCCTGAGCCCAGGAGTTTGAGGTTATAGTGAGCCATGACTGTGCCACTGCACGCCAGCCTAGGCGACAGAGCAAGACCCTGTCTCTAAAACACATAATAAAATAAAATAATAAAAAATAAAAACAGACTCCATACTATTAAGCTTAGCAACTTTTACTCAACATCAAGCTTGTGTATGGCAGTCAAGGGAAAAGATGACTTACCTGGATTTGTGATGTTGAGTAGTTTACAGGAATAAGGATCCTCCCTGTCTTCCACAGGCACTTCACAGCCATGAGCACCTATTATGAACTTCACAAGCACACTGAGAGATGTGTTGGCATTAACATCAGTTACTGATCTTCACCTCGCACATGCACGTTTCCTCATGCCCATTTCAGAGCTTTTACTTTGAGACACAAGTGTTTATGAGGATTAATTCTCTACCTTTATTCTTCTAGTCTGAGAAAATGGGGGAACAAGCAAACTGAAAGTTGCTAACTACGAAGTTACTTGTGCATGAGTCCGTTATTGCAACGCTATATTAAAGCAAGTATGAATATGTCTGGCCTCGCTACAAGCAAATGTTCGTATCATTTAAAAGCAAACTATAGTAAAGTCAGTTCTCATGCCCATACCTAAAAACATATCTATATCTAAAATTTTCCTTTGCTGCCTTCTTCTATTTCAGAAGGTGTTCCTTTTGCTCAAGACTAGGTCTTTCCATCCAAGAGGATATCCCCTTCTCTCCTAGACCTTGCTTCACTGGTTACCCCCATAACTAGTGGCTCCTTCCCTCCACATTACAAACATGATAAAGTCCTGACTCTAATTATTCTCTTCACCTTCCATCCCTCCTTGCCACCACACTTTACACTGAGGTCCTACAAAGAAACTAAAATTGCAGCCTGTTTCTTACTTCCCACTCACTTTATAAAACAAGATTTTTAGCTTTAACATCACCACCTCCACTGAGATTCCACTAATGTAATCAATGAGCTGCTGCTAAATCAATAGACACTCTTGAACTCTTACCTTCCTGGCTTCTCTACGACTTGATACTAGCCAGCTCCCTAAAATGCTCTCTTCCCTTCCTCCTGTGGCCTGCTCAGTCATCCTCACTGGCTCTTGTTCCCTAGCTTGTCCACTGAGAGTGGTATTAGTCCAGGGCTCTGCCTTTGGGTCTTTTCTCAGTCTACTCATTTTTTTTACTTCCTCTCCCTAGACAATATTATTTATTCTCAAGGCTTCAAATAGCATGGGAATGATTCCTGAATTAGTAACTCTAGTTGTTTTCTTTCTTTTTTTTTTTGAGACAGTCTCGCTCTGTCACCCAGGCTGGAGTGCAACGGCATAATCTTGGCTCTTTGCAGTCTCCACCTTTCAGGTTCAAGTGATTCTCCTGCCTCAGCCTCCTAAGTAGCTGGGATTACAGGCGTGTGCCACCACGCCTGGCTAATTTTTGTATTTTTAGTAGAGACGGGATTTCACCATGTTGGCCAGGCTGGTCTCAAACTCTTGGCGTCAAGTGATCTGCCTGCCTCGACCTCCCAAAGTGCTAGGATTACAGGTGTGAGCCACTGTGTCTGGACCTGAATTAGTAACTCTAGTTTAGACCCATGTAAAGGACCTGTAAATTCATTGGATATCTTCACCCAGATAACCCACAGACAGCTGTGTGCTAAAGCCTGCTACTACTGGCTTCTGAGAGCCAACTGTCGACTTTTCAGAAATTTTGTGAGATGGTTATTAAACACAGCCTTTATTTAAAATTAAATTATATAATCTTATAATTAATATATATTAAAATCAAAGGAAATACTCAAATTAATCACTTAATGTTTTACTACATTTTACTATTATTTATGTTCTTGAGATCATTTATGTTTATTACATCTACATGGTGGAAATAGTGCATATGGCTCCTGCTTCTCTTTCCCCCACTCTGTGTTCAGTGATGTCACATTAGTCACTTGAATTGGCCACAGTGGGAATATTCACACCCTAGAAACTGGCAAATAATACAAATAAGGGTTTGGTTATTGTTTTGTTGACTGTCTAGACTTAAGAAAGTATACAGAAAATGTTGATAATGCAAATTAAGCTTAATGTGATGTGTCTATCTACAGCCATTACAGAGTGAATAGTTCAAAAAAAAAAAAAAAGTCAAGGAAGATACGATTCCAGTGTTCCAAAACTGTTACCTGATACAGCATAGAAGTCACTGACTTTATTAAGTGTAAAGCTGACATATCTTAGTTGTCACTTTAGTCTTCACTGTTTAACTTAAAAGAAAGACTTCTGTCACAACTACACTCTTTTGTTAACTGCAACCATAAGTTGGTCATAGATAGGAGAGTCTGACAGACAACAAAAGCGTTCTATGAGAATCAACTGGTTTCATGGAATTTACGATAAACAGTATTGTATAGGTTATCTGTCAATTACATGCTGTATAGCCTTTATGTCAATAAAATTTATAATAAATATGTATGTACATATAAGCATCATTTTTCCCAGAGAGCCAGTTAGTAAACCTTTACCAGTACACCACTGCCTGTAGAAACCTCAAGGTCAACATATACACAACTGAGCTTCTTTCCCATGAAACCTGCTCTTCTCTTGTAGTACTTTTGTTTTGATTGATGATTCCACTATTCTCCAAGTCGGAACACTAGCAATCTTCCTAGCCTCCTCCTGCATTTTCTACATGCAATGACCTTATTCTCTCATAAGGTCACCTCTGTAGATCAGCCCCTCAGCAGTCCTCGCTACAACAAGTCTCGTCCTTCCACTCAACCCTCCACATGCCTGTTATACATGATCTGCTCACTGTCTGCCTCTCACAGTCATATGCTTCCCCCCTCTTTTCTTTATATACACCTCTCTACTCTCCTACCTCTCCTGGCTGTTTCTCTCACACTGCGCCACAACCCTTCCTCCACCACCACAAGCCCTGTGCTCAAGTTATATAGAAGTGTTAGGAGTTTCTCAAACACCCCGGGCTATTTTATATCTATTTATATCACAGCACATACATCATTTTATTATACTATTACACCTATTTCCTTCTACTAAATGTCAAGCCCCTCCTAACACTCAGGCTATACTATATTTATCTTTGTATTCTACCACACATACTACACTATTTGTTTACAGAAGTACTTAGTGTTGAGTTTGGGTCCTTTGGTGAAATGCAAGAATGGAAAATACGCCATAACCACAGAAATGCAGTTTCTGTTACTAATTACCAATTAAGGCAGAATACCTTTCATAGACAACTAGCATTTGGAATAAAAGTGTAAACAGAAATGAATAAATGTGCTAACTAAATTATTGCAAGTATGTACCAAATTGGGTTTTTTAGCCATCTTACTAGGTACTCTTACTAGATCCACAAAATTACTGTGTCCCAGGAAGGTGTTTTTGCCTAGTATCTATTTTTATACAGATAGCTGATCATTTTCAAAACACAAATCAAGCATGCTAAATTTAAAGCAAGACTGTTATGATGGCAAATAAATTAGTGGTGAATGTCTGAATATTAACTTTACTCATTACATTTGGTTCTGAGTCATTCATTCAATAGTTGTTGAGTGCCTTAGTCTGCACCAAGCTAGGTTTTAGGTATTGGGAATACACCAATGAAAAAACCTGAAGCCCCAGTGCTCATGAAACCTACATTCAAGTGGAGAAAGACAAACTATTTTACAACTAAATACAATATAGATGCCAGCTGGTGATAAGTGTTACCGAAAAAATTAAAGCCAACTAAGGGAAGACAGAAACAAGATAGGGGTGGGCTGCTATTTCATATGGGGCTGTCTGCTAGAGTGACATCTAAGCAGAGACCTGAAGGAAGTGAGTCCTGAGGACATTAGTGAGAGAGGACGTAGCAAATGCAAAGGCCCTGAGGCAGGAGCACTTTTAGTGTATGAAAGTACAGTAAGGCGGCCAGTGTAGGGAAAGTAGATGTAGATAAGGTCAAAGACCACAACAAAGACTTGGGAGTTTCACTCTGAGCAAGAAAGGAGGTCAGTGGAGGGGTATGAATAGAGAATTGACATAATTTGATTAATTTTAAAAGGATCTCTCTGGCTGCTGTGTGGAAAATAACATGTGTGGGGTCAAAGGTAGAAGCAGTAAGTTCAGAGAAGGGGGCTTCTGCAATAATCCAGGTGAGACGTAATGGCAGCCTAGATCAGACGGCAGTGGTAAAGGTGGTGAGAAGTCGGATTCTGGGTATGGTCTAAGCAGCATCTGGAAGGTATGCTGATGGACTGGATGTGGCAGGTGAAAGGAAAAATCAGGGTAACACCAAGGGTTTTGGTCTGAGCAACTGGTGGAGGAGTCATTATTTTCTAACAGGGAAATACTACAGGAAGTACAGCTTTTGGAGGTGGTTCTGATAGTAGTGATGATTCTGAGGTCTTTCATTTGCTGTGTAATAGGCTCTATTATCATTGCAACCATGAACTAAAGAAACCTGTCTTGAAAAGGAATGAAAGCTACTAGAGTAAGCACTACTAGTGACAAGAAAATTCACAACTAGGCCGGGCTCGGTAGTTCACGCTTGTAATCCCAGCACTTTGGGAGGCCGAGGCAAGCAGATCACCTGAGGTCAGGAGTTCGAGATCAGCCTGGCCAACATGGTGAAACCCTGTCCCTACTAAAAATACAAAAATTAGCCGGGCATGGTGGCAGGTGCCTGTAATCCCAGCTACTTGGGAGGCTGAGGCAGGAGAATCGCTTGAACCCAGGAATTGGAGGTTGCAATGAGCTGAGACCGTGCCACTGCACTTCAGCCTGAGCGACAGCAAAACTCCATCTCAAAAAAAAAAAAAAAAAAAAAAAATTTCACAACTGCAATTTGCTTGTATAGCTACTCAGTCACAAACGTGCCAGTGCAATTCAATCCTGAAAGGGCCTTCTCTGCTTATCACCTGAGTCTTCACATAAATAGAAGTCAACTTTCTATGTGTTTCTTCCCCTAGTCCCTCACTACACAATCTTCAGAGGCTGATCTCATTGAGAACAGACTAAGGCTTTGGGGCCCTAACTAATAACTGAGAGCTATCTAACGTCAGCATGAAATGGATTACCAAAGCTCAGTTCTGGAAGGGTAGTCAGGAAAAAGAGCATGGCATATCACACATACTGTAGATTACACAACTAAAAAATACTACAAAACTGAAAAAAATTAAATTTATCTCTGTGAAGTTAGTGAAAAGTATATTTAGACATGCACATGTGTCTAAGGAGAGAACTGCTCTAGAACAGAACCTTTTAAGAATTGCTATTCTAAATCAAAGCAAAAAACAAACAAACCACACTGGGTATCTAAATACCACACATGTTAACCAGTGAATATACTCTCTTCCAACTAGCATTTGGCTTAAAATGTTGGTTAAATTTACTTTTTGGCCCAAACTATATGGAAGAAAAGCAAATGAAACAGCCATTTCTCCCAGGAAGAGCCCACATATCTGAATGAACATTTCTATTCATAATAAGGTTTCTCAGAACTTTTTTTTTTTTTAATTAGGCAGGGACTCATTCCTATCACGCAGGCTGGAATGCAGTGGTGCAATCACCACTCACCGCAGCCTCAATTTTCCAAGCTCAAGCAATCCTTCCACCTCAGCCTCCCGGGTAGCTGGGACTACAGGCAAGCACCACCTCGCCTGGCTAGGTTTTTCAGAAATCTTATTTCAATAAACCAGGCAAGGCAACAACTCAGAAAACCTACCGTTGACTTAACGTGGGATGCTGTAGCAAATGCCTCATCCAGGTGCTTCTTATCACGTTTCGAAGTTCATGGTTATTGCGAGCTGACAACACGCCAACTACCACATCATAGTGAGTAGATTTCCACTGAGGAAATAAGGCCAACTGATCTAAAAATAAGAACAATACATTAGAAATAAGTCATGTATCAGTTACTATGAAGTTCAATATGTATCATAAGTTTATTGCAAAACAAGCTTATGTTTGTAGGAAATTCAGATAAATACAAAGAAAAGAATTTTAAAATCACATATAAACCTACTATCCAGAGTCAACCACTGATAACATTTTGGTTTAGAGTATTTTTGTGTTTCACATATATATGTATGTATTCATGCTCACATAAGTATACTAATTCTTCAAAACAAACAAGATGTTTGTGGTAAGAATCTGTTTCAGAAGGCAATGTAGCATGAAAAATAGTAGGCATTAAGAGTCAATTAGGCCACAGTTAGAATCCAGGCTCTATCATATATTCGCTATAAGTTATTTACCTTCTTGAGCCTCAGTTTCCTCAACTACAAAATGGGTATAATAATACTTCTCATAAAGCTGTTGTAAAAATTAAATGAGATAACATGTATAAAGCTCTTGGTTTGGTATTAGGCATATATGAGGCATTCAATGGCAACTAAAAAAAATGTGCTTTGAAAAGTGAGGTCCTACATTAATGTTAGCTATTAAGTTTGGCGGATGAAGTTGAAGGACTGCCATACTGGAAAGTAATGCAACCCTTATTTATATCAATGAATTCTATAGCCAGTAAACCTTTTACTACTTACTAAATATTCTAAAGAATGACGGGAAAGCAACATTTTTAGTAAACAAAAATAAAGTAACGAGTCATTCTGAACGGCTCATTTTTTACTGCCAGAAGGTCTAATGCGCAGGGTTACATTTCCATCTAAAACTTGTCCTTAGAAGACAGAAGAGAAAGATATGCTTTGTCCTTGTTTTTCATCACCAGTTTTAAGGCTTGAGAGCTACAAGCTTATATATAGCTCTGATGAGGTATCCATTTCATCTCTTTCTCCAGTGGTGGGAACTGATCCAAAACGTTTCCAAAAATAAATTATTGAAGCCCAGACTCTTTACTACATTAAATGCAATGTTTTTATATACCATGGGATCTAGGTATTCAGTCTAAAAGACAACAAAACCAGGTTGATATTTTCTTCGAAGGCCCAATTAAAACAATAAAAACAGATCTTTCTACTAGGATAATCTTAAGGATATAATACAGAAATTTTTGTGTAGATACCTTATTTTCCACAATAGATATATTCCTTAAAATGTTTCATTCCAGGCCAGGCACAGTGGCTCACGCCTATAATCCCAGCACTTTGGGAGGCCGAGGTGGGCGGATCACCTGAGGTCAGGGGTTCGAGACCAGCCTGACCAACATGGAGAAACCCTGTCTCTACTAAAAATACAAAATTAGCCGGGCATGGTGGCGCTTGCCTGTTACCCCAGCTACTCGGGAGGCTGAGGCAGGAGAATCTCTTGAACCCGGGAGGTGGAGGTTGCGGTGAGCCGAGACCGCACCATTGCACTCCAGCCTGGGCAACAAGAGTGAGACTCCACCTGGAAAAAAAAAAAAAAAAAAAAAGTTCCATTCCAAATGGAATAGAGGTATTTATTATTTCACTCTACAATGAGTCATGTACTAAAATGAATTCTTTTATAAAGACAATTTATTTTTAAATAAATTCAAATTTTCATGGATTAAGCTTATTAATAGGCCATATTTATTGAACAGTTAATCTGTGAAAAGCACTACATATAGAGTATCATTTAATGTTCACAACCCTATGAGGTAGGTACTTTTTTTTTTTTTTTTTTTGGAGACGGAGTCCCACTCTGTGGCCCAGTCTGGAGTGCAGTGGCGTGATCTCGGCTCACTGCAACCTCTGCCACCCGGGTTCAAGTGATTCTCCTGCCTCAGCCTCCCGAGTAGCTGGGATTATAGGCGCCTGTCACTGTGCCTGGCTAATTTTTGTAGTTTTAGTAGAGATGGGGTTTCACCATCTTGGCCAGGCTGGTGTTGAACTCTTGACCTTGTGATCCACCGTGCCCAGCCCGGTACTTGTTGAACAAATGAAACATCCAAAGAATTCAGTAACTTAAGTCAAACAGCTTGGAAATGGCTGGGCTAAGATTTAATCCCAGGCAATCCAACTCCATTCTTTATCACTGTTCTATTCTAAAGCTATACAGCTTAATATAGCTTATCTGAGTCTAAATTCTGATCTTTTAATCCACAATACCAGTTCAACTGAATTAGCAATAAGCGGACCACTGAATACGTTGGATAACACATCATTTTTTTTGAACTCATAGGTCAGAACATTTTTTCTCAGATACATAACTATATGATGAAAGTTGTACCTAGTGTTGGAACTCACTCTAAATGAGTGTCTGAATTCGGAGACTAATTTAAATGACTACGTAAAATTGACAATATGCTTCCCCACCTTTTTCACAGAGAAATATTATGTACATTCTAGTGTCAGGAAGGAGGCAAAGGTAGTGACCAGCCAGATCTGACATTGATTCCACAGCCAACATTTTGCATTAAGTTAGTAAGAAATTATTTAAATCCCTGTGCTTCAACTTCTTAATTAGAGAAAACTGATACAAAAAAAGTTTTGGATATTCTATTTCATTTGTTTCAAAGTCTCATCTCAAAAGATTAAAAGCTGTAGGGCAAATTCACATTTAATCTAAATGCCTCATTTATCTGACATCATCAGAAAATAAGGATGCTGCACAAAAACAAACTTTCAAAATATTTGAAACATCACTTTCAATGCCAAAAATTTACTACCTTATTTTTGATGGCTAATCAAAGCAAACCTTTTAGAAATAGATTACATAGAACATAATTTAATCTTTTCTTGATGTCTCAAAATCTTCATGAAAATTTCTCAGATCTATCCCTTTCTTGTCATTAATTCTAGCTGCTGCTCAGTTCGGTCTGTTTTTTCACCTGGACCAGTACGAGGGCATCCTAACTGGTTTTTACCTGACTTCTCCATATAATTGTCAAACAAGATTTTTCTAAAAATAATAAAGAAATACAAAGATAACCATGTGGCATGTGAAAATCCCATGGATTATGGATGGAAACCTCTTTTTGATCTTATTCCACCTCTCTGCCACTCTCAATCCCCCCTGCTTCTAATCCACGTCTAAGCTGCTTCTGTTCAACTGCTTGACTTTACATGCATTTCTCTTTTTCTTGCAGAGGCGAAGTAACACGGCATATTGTGATCTTTTAGAGAACTACTTCCAGATATATTGAAGTCAAATGTCAGAAAAATAGGTTTTTTAACCACACACCATTAATGTAAATTAGTCCAATAGACTCCTGAGTACTGTGTTACATAGTACAAAACCCAAAGTAGATGCATAATAAAATACTTATGTAAGAATGTTGCTCAAATTTCTAGCTCCCCTTACCAATCTGGCTCTAAACTCTTATTGCCTTTTGTTTTATGTTACAAGAACAGGGTACCTAGTTGATTCCGGTGTCTAGAAACAGAGGGAAAAAAAGAAAGTGCTAAGAAGTAAACATGATACAGAAGGACATAAAGATAATTCACAAAAGAAAAAAGGCAAATAGCAAGCCTATGAAAACATGTTCAACTTCAATAAGAATCAAGTTTGAATTAGAGCAATGAGACACCAGTTTTCTCCTACATTCAAACTGACAAATGTCTTCTTAAATTATTTAACTAAATGATGGTACTTCAAGGAAATGTTGTTAGTGATTTCAAGAAAGTGGCTACTCTCCACCGGGCACGGTGGCTCATGCCTATAATCCCAGCTTCAATTTTGGGAGGCCGAGGAGGGTGGCTCACAAGGTCAGAAGTTTGAGACCAGCCTGGCCAATATGGTGAAACCCCGTCTCTATTAAAAATACAAAAAAAAATTAGCTGGACGTGGTGGTGCATGCCTGTAATCCCAGCTACTCGGGAGGCTGAGGCAGGAGAATTGCTTGAACCTGGGAGGCAGAGGTTGCAGTGAGCCAAGATCCCGCCACTGCACTCCAGTCTGGGTAACAGAGCTAGACTTCTTCTCCAAAAAAAAAAAAAAAAAAAAAGGCTACTCTTTTTCATTGCTGGAAGGAATGTAATTTGGTACAGTCTTCTGCAGGGGGCAATTTGGCAATGTGTCAAATAATTTAGAATGGTATAACTTTGTCCAGCAATTCTAAGAACTCATTCTAAAGAAATAATCAGTGATATACTCAAAAGATCTTTATTAATCATAGTGTCACCTATTAATAGCAAAAAACTGCAAGCTACATAAACACATAAAGGACTCATTAAATAAATTATGGTGTAGCTGTATGACAGAATACTATGCAGCCATTAAAATTACATGTTAATCATATCATTAAACATTATTCTATTAATACAGATAATAGATAAACAGGCGATAGGAACTCTGTAGACACTAGATGGTTCTGTTTATATAAAGTACAAAAGTAGCCAAATTTCTGCCACTGGTTACTATCCCTGGTAGCGACAGAAGAGAGCATGAAGGGAACTTCTGAAGCACTGATAGTTTTCTTTTTTTAAATCTGGGTGGTGATTAGTTGGGTGTGTTCGATTTGTGAAAATATATCAAACTGCACCAGCTTTATTCTCTTGATTTATTCACTCAAATGACAGAGCATCTCCTATGCTCATTGTTCTAGATGGCACAGATACAGCAGTAAACAAAATCTTCATAATGTCAGGACTAAATCACAATCCCAAGCAAGCTCCCTGAGGGTAACGTAAGGGCCAAGGGAAAGTTTTCCCCCTGAAGGTTCGGTGAAAATCACTGACAAGAGACAGACAGGAGAAAAGGCATATAAATTTATTTGATCAGTAAAGATACAGGAGAAACTGCCCATTTCTATGCTTAGGTTTAACAAAGTATGGATAGCTATGTGGAATTAAGATTGGACAGAAAGGGTAGGATCTAATGTTAACAGATGGAGTTGGAAAACCCAGCAAGGCCTGTCTAGATTCTTCTTGTCCTCTCTGAGTATACATTCTTTCCTACTGGGTATGGGATAGGACCCTCTCTGGTATGAGGTTCTTATGACCTGTAATAAAAGAAGGTAAGTTAGGTAATTTTTATATAGAAAGGTGGTGGGGGGGGGGTTAGTTAGAGTAATATGTTTAGGTTTTATGGCTGGCTTTGGGGAAGAGGGATTTTAGTTTCTACAGCTAGCCTCAGGTGAGAATGCAAGGCCAGAGACGACAGCAGCAGCAGGTCAGAGACAGCTGCTTCTGAGGCCTTATTCTGGGGTATTGTTTTCTTCTGAGACCTTACAGTAAGAACTATTTCTTTTCTTTAATATGTAATATATCCTGAGAGTCTGGCAACCTGCTCGACTCTGCACTGTGAGTGGAAATCCAAAGGCATATTAAAGTCTAAGGGAAGGCCTGGTGCAGTGGCTCATGCCTGTAATCCTAGCACTTTGGGAGGCCAAGGTGAATCAATCGCTTGAGGAAAGGAGTTTGAGACCAGCCTGGCCAACATGGCAAAACGCAGTCTCTACTAATAATACAAAAATTAGCTGGGTGTGGTGGCACACACGTAACAGAGGCTGAGGCAGGAGAATGGCTTGAACCCGGAGGCAGAGGTTGCAGTTAGTCAAGATGGTGCCACTGCACTCCAGCCTGGGTGACAGAGTGAAACTGTGTCTCAAAATAACAATCAAAAAAAGTCTAAAGAAGGTTGACATCAAAATTGATTGCTCAAAATAAGCCCAAGAGTCTTAAAAATCAGACCAAAATTCCATTCTCATATGCATGCTCTTGGAAGAGTCACAAATAGATACAAATCTTGAAAATGAAGAAAACATGTGAGCCTATCACAGCTCTAATGATAAAGACAATCATCATACACACTACCAAAGACACCTCCCAAAACACCACACTAGCACAGACATCAGTGGCCACCAGACTACCACTCCTCTCTCAAACTCATGGAGTGTTTACTATGAAACAGGCACTGTTGCGGGTGTTTCATTAATTGAATCTTCACAACAAGTCTATGAGATCATCATTTTATAAATAAGGAAACAAGCACAGAGACACAATTAGCATATAGGGATAATTTTGGAAGAACTCACCCCAGGCAAAATTACAAAGCAAGCTTGATTTGTTTTTTGACCTTCTACTTGCCCTACGTCTGTTTCCATTAGATACTGTGAGCACCTTGGGAGCAGGGACTAGGCATCCAGCACAGAATCCAACACTCAAGTACTTGTTGAGTGAATATGCTCCTTTGTTTTGGTTTCTTTCTTTCCAGATACCCTAGAAAGCGAAGCCTTCTTTTGTCACATCATTTTTCTAAATTAACCGTTAAATAATTCCTACTTAAGGCATTACCCAAAACGAGCATTTTGTAATCAAGATATCCTATGTTTAGATTCCTTAGTCCGATGGTTATCTCCACCTGCATCGTCCTCTGTCACCCTCAGGTGTGCTGGATTTCACTTCCTCTTTACCAGCTGCTTTCCCTGACTGGTTTAAGGGAAGCTATCACATTTAAAAAATTGATGATTCTGGTACTAACGTGACTCACTCACTTCATTCTGGTCCCTGCTCAACTGTTACCTCTTCAGAACGGAATGGACTTCCCTGACCTATTTAAAACCATCTCTTTAATCTCTTAACACTGCTTTATCTTTTTTCACTATACTTATCACTACCGCTGTGATATTTATAATTATTTCCTGATGCTCTGTCTTCCCTTCTAAATTGTAAACTACATGAAGGCAGGAAGTTTAGCTTGATTACTGCTGTAATTCCACACCTACAATAGGAGTTTAGCTTGATTACTGCTGTAATTCCACACCTACGATAGGAGCTGGCACAGGCTCTCAAATATTTGCTGAATCAACTGCAAGCCAAAGAGCCTTTTTTAATATTCAGGGAAGGTAAATCGCTCTTTCAAAAAAAAAAACAAAAAAACTGCCATTACTTAATGAGACTGAAGACAGACAAAGCAGCAGAAGAGAAAAAAAATACATTTAAAAATGTTAATTCAAGAAAAGAATACTTAGCAAAATCTTGGGGATTTTTTCTCCTGTTAGGCTTAAAGTATAAAGGTTAAAATGTAAAAACACCCAACTATTTTAGTTTCAACATGGTGACAGCACAATGGTAAAGGAATTATGGGAAATTTTTGCATTTAAGATGCTTCCACTGCTTTTAGTTTTTTCCAAAAGGAAAAAAGGAAAGGTAGGAGTAAGTCTTGTTTAATCAATTAATTTTTTTGAGACGGAGTTTCACTCTTGTCACCCAGGCTGGAGTGCAATGGCGCAATCTCGTCTCACTGCAACCTCCGCCTCCCAGGCTCACGTGATTCTCCTGTCTCAGCCTCCTGAGTAGCTGGGATTACAGGCATGCACCACTATGCCCGGCTAATTTTTGTATTTTTAGTAGAGATGGGGTTTTGCCATGTTGGCCAGGCTGGTCTTGAACTCCTGACCTCAGGTGATCCACCCACCACGGCCTCCCAAAGTGTTGAGATTACAGGCATGAGCCACCGCGCCGGGCCAGTCATGTTTAACTCACATTATTAAAATATCGATGGTTGACAGGTGCAGCAAACCACCATGGCACACGTTTACCTATGTAACAAACTTGCACGTCCTGCACACGTATCCCGGAACTTAAAAAACAAAATCCTATTTATTATCTGACCAGATACACAGTACTCATTCAAAGCCAAAGTTAATTAACAAAACTAGTATTGATCTTCTTACCTACGTTATTACCCTGTTCCTTTCTATGGTCTACTTCTTCATCTCCTTAATCTAGCCTGGTCTAACTGGATGGCAGATAAAGTCATCATCCTTCATGTGCAGTAAGGGAGTAGGAAAAACTTGTCTCAAACTAAGAAACTGCCTAGCAAGTCTACTAAGATTTCAGTTTTTGTTTGTTTTACTGAACTTTAAACAACCATTAAGGCCATAAACAGACTTAATGACGCTCTGCAAGGAGATTCCAGCTGGGCTCACTCATAACAAAAGAGAGAAACCTGTAACACACAAGCAGATGTTACAAAGCATTTTTTATATATGGCACTCTCTTCTTAGTTCACTTTACAAAAACCTAAAAAACACTGAACAAAACCCTGACCCACTAACTGGTTAAGTGCATAGTAACACTGTACTTTCATTAAATCACTTAAATAGTGTTTAATTCTATTCAGGTCACACAAATCCTTTTCAAAGAGCTAGTGATCTAATAGGAAAAGAGATTGTTACCAAAATAACCTCAACATAATTTCATATAACTGAGACTGTTTTGAGGATTGCCGAATACTTTCTACTTATAAGGCACAGAGTGCTGAACTGCAAACACTCAATTCTAATTTTAAGAACTTTTGGATTAGAAAACAGCTGTTTTGGGGAGAGATGGTAAGGAAAAAAAGTCCCAGTGTAGTTACAAAATTAAGTATTACATAATATTTAAAAGAGCTTTCTAGGTTTCTTTCACGTTCTAGGGTAAGCCCTTAAAAAAGAAGACAAGAGATACAGGGAAAGCTAAAGTAGTGTTCAGGGTGGTGGAACCCACTAACAAAACAATCCACTGGGCACCGTGAGTAAAGCATTCCATTAGGCTGTGACGCGAAACAAGAACAAAGGTTTCATTCCTACGAGAGATTAAGTTTTAGAGCAAATGGACACGATCGTTAAAGAATTTGGTATTTCCATGTAAACTGCATTAGCAGGTTATGCGATCCAAACTCACAGGAACAACTCCACTCTCGGCCATGCCCTATTTCAGGTCTAGATTTGTTTAACCGACTTACATCATCATCCAAGAATACGAACTACAGTATATTCTTACAGCAAAGTTATTCCTTAAAAGCAAAACCCAGCCACCTTTGAAAACACGCACACACATTATCCATGGCACTAAAACCCCAGTCTTGACCGAGAAAGACCAACAACTTGGGGGGGAAGAAAACAACTTCAGAGCCCGAGCTCCCAAAGCAGGAGGCGCTGGCGGCTGAAGGGCACACGAGGTTCCGCTCCCGGGCGAACAAGCGGCGTCGGACATCACCGACCAGGCCTGGGGACGGGCGAAGGACTTGCAGCTGCGGGCGCCGGCTCTGCGGCCGTGAAGGGAAACGGTGAAGTGAGAAGCGGCGGGGACACGAAAAGAGAAAAGCTCCCTCAAGTTTGCCCGATGTTAACGCTCCAAGGATGAAAAGAGCCGTTTGTTTCGTCTGGGGACCGTCGCATTTGGCCCTTCCCCCGCCTCCAACAATTCCCGGCGAAGCCCCGCGGCACCGAGCCGGGCCTCCCACTGCCCCGCGGCCGCCAACCAGCCCGGCCCCAGGACCTCACCTGCAGCGCCGGCCCCGGAGGCGCGGGCGGGCGGCGGGGAGCGCAGCCGCAGCCAGAGGTGCAGCGCGGCCCCGAGCACACACGGGCACAGCAGCACCAGCCAGTTTCGCATTGGCCGCCCCCGCCGCGAGCCGGGCTCTCCCGCGTCCCGGCGGAGACGGAGGGGACCTGCAAGTGCGGAGACTGAGGGGCGGCAGCTGACGAACGACCACTCCGAGCACGCCCGCCCTCGCGCTCGGCGACGTCCTGGGGACTCCTCGCAGCTCCCGGCCCCGATCCTCCGGTCCCCCAGACCGCGGGTGGCCGCGGCTTAGCCGGCCGAAGCCCCGCCCCCTCCGCTTGGCCTTCCCACCGGCTCCGCCCACCTTTTCTCCCACTCGCCCCGCCCTCTCCTCCCGCGTTTCCACCCGCGCCCGCCGGCCGGCCGGGAGCTGAAGTCCCGCTCTGGGCCCGGGCAGGGGGCGCCCGCGGTTTAGAAACCACATTTCCCATAATCCTAAGCATGCGCTTCCGTCACTCGGCAGCAGCGGAGGCGAAGCGCGAGGCCCCACACAGAGCATGCGCATCCCCCTTGATGTTTGCTGCCACCCCACGGCCCAGGGGAGGTAGTGCCGGAGACCCGGTGCTGAGAGGCAGCCCCGAGCCGCGAAGGGAAATGCGCTTTGCCTCAGATTTGAAGGAAATCCGAGTGGCTCTTGTGTGAAATCACGCAGAACTCCTTTGTTCTGCGTGCTCGCTTGCTCGCCTGCTGTGGGAGGTGGGATCCTGCTGACGTCTCCTTGGCCCGAAGAGCGGGGCGAGGAAGCCCGAGTCCCCGCGCCTGGAGCGGTGACTCATCAGGGATTAGCTCTGGTGCCGTGGGTTCCCGGCTCTTTGCTCGGTTCTGTGCTCTGGGAACGCAGGGCTACAGACAGCGAGCAGGGGACTAGGCTGTGGAGCACCATGATGACGAGCCAATCAGGGTAGAACTGCACGTGCTCCGGGTTCATACTGGAGCTGGGAGCGAAACGCGAGCCGGGCGAGCTGGGAGAACGTGGGCTCCGGGGACCTGGGGAAGGGCGGTCGCAGCGCGCCTTCCAGGCAGAACGCCGGCCCCGCGTCTTGCGGCTTTGCCCCGGGTGGGAGCCCTCCTGGCCCTCCGGGCCCGCGCCGAGGCAGCGGGAAAGCGGGGGCCGGGCGGTGAGGGCACTGGGGTGAGGATGGGAGAGAAGGATGAGAACGAGCGGCTGGGCTATGGGGCGGTTTTTGTTTTTGTTTTTGTTTTTGAGAGGGAGTCTCACTCTGTCATCCAGGCTGGAGTGCCAGTGGCGCGATCTCGGCTCACTGCAACCTCCGCCTCCCGGGTTCAAGCTATTCTCCTGCCTCAGCCTCCCGAGTGGCTGGGCTTACAGGCGCCCGCCACTGCGCCCAGCTAATTTTTGTATTTTTTTAATAGAGACGAGGTTTCACCATGTTGGCCAGGCTGGTCTCGAGCTCCTGACCTCAGGTGATCGTCCCGCCTCGGCCTCCCAAAATGCTTGAATTACAGGCGTGAGCCACTGCGCTCGGCCGCCGTTTTTTTTTTTTTTTTTTTTTTTTGAAGTTTCCACAAGTGTGGAAACAGAAGATGACAGTATTATTGAAAAAAAGTCTTGGATGACAGAAGACCCAACTCAAACAGGCTTAAGGGAAAAAAGTACTTTGGCTCGCGGTGGCTCACGCGTGTTATCCCAGCACTTTGGGAGGCCGAGGTGGGCGGATCACTTGAGGGCAGGAGTTCGAGACTGGCCTGGATAACATGGTGAAACCCTGTCTCTACTAAAAATACAAAAATTAGTAGGGCGTAGTGGTGGGCACCTGCAGTCCCAGCTACTCAGGAGGCTGAGGCAGGAGTATCGTTTGAACCCAGGAGACGGAGGTTGCAGTGAGCCGAGATCGCGCCATTGCACTCCAGCCTGGGTGACAGAATGAGACTCTGTCTCAAAAAAAAAAAAAAAAAAAAAAAAAAGGCAAGAAAGTAATAATTGGTTGCCAGAAAAGGTATATACTGTTTTTATCCTCAAGAAAGGTAGTAAATGGCCTCTGTTGATATTGTAAAATTTTCATTTTGTGAATTAGAATGAGTTATCCCAAAAAGAGGACTAATACCTCATTTTAGCAGAGCTAGTCATTCGACACTTATTGAGTGTCTAGTATGTGCCAGACACTTTTCTAGGTACTTTAGGTACACCAGTGAACAAAATAAAGATACCTATCCTGTGTTGATGGGGAGTAGGGCACAGACTATAGACATAATAAAGAAATATACTCAACCAGCATGTTAGAAGGTTATTCCTGCTCTGGAAAATATAACAATTAGGGCCGGATAGGGGAATTGTGAGTGTGGGACAGATTGCAGTATTAAATAGCAGTATTTAAACAACTGTTCAAAGTTACAATGAGCACTAAATGGAAGAATAAACATAAGTCATCCTAATATATTAAATAATCAAGGTGTTGTTTCACTTAACAACCTAGAGGGGAAGTTTTTCACTGGCACTCTGACAGGCTTGCAACAAAAATAGTTTTGAATAACTTTGTAACATCCTTCAGATCACATCACAGTGGGAGCTGTCTATAGTACTTGTTCATAGGACCAGTGACCTTTCCACGTACCTGTTTTCTACTATCCCCTAATAATCTCATGACTAAAGTGAGTTAACATTGCAAGACAGTACTTCCTGTAATCCCAGCACTTTAGGAGGCTGAGGTGGGAGGATCACTTGAGTCCAGGAGTTCAAGACCATCCTGGGCAACATAGCAAGACCTCGTCTCTACAAAAAAAATTAACAATTAGCTGGGCATGATGGTATACGCCTATAGTTCCAGCTACTCAGGAGGCTGAGGCAGGAGGATCACTTAAGCCCCAGAGTTCAAGGTTAGAGTGAGCTATGATCACACCACAGGACTCAGCCTGGGTGACAGAGTGGGACCTTGTCTCTTAAAAAAAAAAAAAAGGTAAGAGTGACAGTATGTATAATGGAAAGAATTTAAAAACTCAGTAGTGATATAAACAGTCTGTGTAGTCAAGGGGCTTATAGGGTAAGTAGGAACAAGTTAACAGAATTAGAATTAGGGAGAGACAAACTAGGGTGGTTGGTAACCATGATGGCAATTCAATGTGATAAGTGCTCTGAGAAAGGGATGCACAGGATGTTAGAGCAGCACAAAGCAGGGGGTACAGCTGTCTCTACTCATGGGGGATTGGTTCTAGGATCTTCTATGGATACCAAAATTCATGGATGTTCAAGTCCCTTATATGAAATGGTATAATATTTGCATATAAGGTACACACATCCTCTCATATACGCGAAATCATCTCTAAATTACTTACAACACCTAATATGTCTACGCATCACTTCATTCACGTGGATTCAATGACAGGCAGCAAATTCAAGTTTGCTTTTTTCCTGTATTTGAGGTTGGTTGAATTCATAGATGCAGTACCCAGGGATATGGAGGGCCAACTATATTTAACTCTACTCAGGGGTCCCCAGAGGAGGCTATCCCTCGAAAAAACAGGGCTGGGGCTTGAAGTCAAAGTGGCCAGTTAACAAGGCCAGAAAGTAGGAAGGACATTCAAGAGCACATTCAAGAGTAGGCAAAAAAAAATAAAATAAAATAAATTAAATAAATAAACCTGAGCTCGTGATGACACGGCAATTAGGGAAATGTAAGCAATTGGTATGACCTTAGTGAAAGTTAGGAACACGGCAATGATGAGAAGGTGAACAGAAGGCAGAGGCCAGGTTGTAATCATAAACTTTGCTAAGGAATTTGGACTTTATTGTGACGCCTCTAAAGAAGAATTTTTTTTTTCTGATTACAAACATAACACATGATTATGAGAAGGAACTTGGAAAACAGAAGAATATAAGAAATCATACTACATACAATTCATACATTTTTTAAAGTTTTTTCATTAAAAAATTTGCCATTCATACTATAAATTAGAATTTATATCCAACTATTTTCACCTAACCTATAAGCCTTCCCATATTTAATTAGTAGTCTCAGAAAATATAACTTAATCATTTGTCCACACTATAATTTCTTATCTGGTCCCGTATTATTGGACATACCGGTTGTTTCCATTATTCCACTATAATAAGTAATACTGGCACTTCTGTGCACAAAACTTTTTCCACATTTCAGATAATTTCCTTTTTCTGATATTATTTCTAAGCCGCTTTATGCATACTGCTATTGTTTCAATGTGTATGTTTGCCTTCAATATGTTTCTCTTATCCCACTTACCCTCATATTTTAAAAAAGTTCTTTATTAATTCAAAGGACAAAACTTTTCATCAATGAGATTGAATATTCTTATGTTCGTTAGCTGTTTCTATTTCTTTTGTGAATTAGTCACGTATCTTGCCTTTTATCCATTTGTATAAGCCCTTTATTTTTTCTCAGTTTTCTTGCCTTCTAATTCTTTTAGGACACAAAAACACTTTAAATTTTTATAAATTCAAATGATCAATATTTAATTTTTTTTCCATATTTTAGGATGATTCTGATCATGAGATCTGGTCAATAGTCTTGTTTGTTTTATTTAATGTTTTAATCCATTTGGAATTTATTTAGGAATATGGTGTAATGCAAGGATCTCAAAATTAATTAATTTTTTTCATATAGCTAACTATTGTCCTGGCCCATTATTTCCCTATTACTTTATGACATCACCTCAATTTATTAAAAATTTTTAACATAATAGTATTTGTTTTCAAGCCACAGTTTTGCATTCATCTGTCCTTTCATCAGTACCATAGTACTCTAATGATCCTAGTTGTATAATATTTTGTAATCCAGAGGGCAATTCTCCCTCTCAATACTCTTTATTTCTCACACATATATATATATATATATATATTTTTTTTTTTTTTTTTTGAGACAGAGTTTCGCTCTGTCATCCAGGTCTGGGCTCACTGCAACCTCTGCCTCCCAGTTTCAGGCAATTGTCTTGGCTCAGCTTTTCGAGTAGCTGGGACTATAGGAGCGCACCACCACAGCAGGCTAATTTTTGTATTTTTGTAGAGATAGGGTTTTGCCATGTTGGCCAGGCTGGTCTTGAAATCCTCTCCTCAGGTGATCCACCCGCGTTGGCATCCCAAAGTGCTGGGATTACTGGCGTGAGCCCGGCCTATTTCTAATGAATTTTATAATAATTTGTATAGCTATTCCACTTTCCCCTAAACCTTATGTTTAATAAAAAACTAATGCATGGTTATCATAACAAACAAAAGTAATGTAATACAAGTGTAAACAAAATATATAATGTTAGAATCCTTCAGCCCACCCCAATCTTTCTTTCCAGACTTAGCCACTATAGTCCAGATATTTCTTCTTGTATATATATTCTGAATTTTTCCAAATTTCTTTACTTTTCCAGTGATGGAAAGGGAGGAAGCACCCTCCTTTTCAATCTCCATGAATGCAATCTGTTCCCTTAACCTGTATAACTCCAGAAATTCTAGTCCCCCTCTCAATATTTCTAAGTACCGAGGCGTGTTCTCTTTTCCATAAGGTCATCATCAGTCTCTTTGCCACCTCTTGTTCCAGGCTGCTCTAGTGTTCTCTATCAACCATCTCAACTCATAACCACTTCTCTAGGCCACAGCCCCAGATCCTTCTGCTTTGACCCCAAACACAGACCTAGTGCCTCCCTTTATCCCCCAGTCACAGCTAAGACATGGCTGGCATGTTTAACAGACTTTTAAAAGGATTGGCCGGGCGTGGTGGCTCACCCCTGTAATCCTAGTGCTTTGGGAGGCTGAGGCGGGTGGATCACCTGAGGTCTGGCGTTCAAGACCAGCCCGACCAACATGGAGAAACCCCATCTCTACTAAAAATCCAAAATTAGCCGAGAGCGGTGGCGCATGCCTGTAATCCCAGCTACTCGGGAGGCTGAGGCAGGAGAATTGCTTGAACCCGGGAGGCGGAGGTTGCAGTGAGCTGAGATCGCACCATTGCACTCCAACCTGGACAACAAGAGTGAGACTCTGTCTCAAAATAAATAAATAAATAAATAAATAAAAGGATTTAGCCTGAGAAGATACAGACAGAAAACTTTTAACTTGATATGAGATAAACTTGCTCCTATGGTCCCCCAGTAAAGGTCCCTACTGGCTATCTCTTGCCTTAAGCCTTACCCCAGCCCTTTAATGACACTTCCAAGCGCCTTCTCATCCCTTCCATATGAGGGTCACTTCTTGCTGGTTCTCTTTTCTCTAGTATAGGGCCCAATTCGATCAGCCAATGAAATAAAAATTGCCCTTGAACATCTCTTAAATAGCCTAAAATATATAATATGTATGTTTTTGTAATTCTGTAAAAGTATTTTTTTATTCCTCTAATTCTTATTTACTTATTTGGTAGTGATGAGCTCTCACTATGCTGGTCTCGAACTCCTGACCTCAAGCGGTCCTTCCACCTCAGCCTCCCAAAGTGCTGGGATTACAGGTGGAAGCCACTATGCCTGGCCCTCTAATTCTTTATCATTAAAGTTTCTCTTCAGGCTTTAGTTTTCACTTTCTTCCTCAAGGAAACCATCTTGCGTGGTCACTTAATCAACAAATATCTTTTTTTTTTTTTTTTTTTTTTTTTTTTTTTTTTTTGGTGAATAGTTGGGAAACCTTAAAATCATTCAGATGTTCTTTTCAGGACTCCTGGCACTCTGCCTCGGGTGGGTACACACTGCCCTAGTAATGTGTGCTATTTAAATGATTTCTTCTCTTTCTTTTTTAAGCCAATAGTTGAATTCTCTTAAATTAAATGCCTGTGATGTGACGACCAGATAATCTTTGCAGAAGACAACCTTTACACTAGCAGACAGAATTATTAACATTTCAGTCTGAAAGCATCTTGACTCGGGCTTCTCCAAGAAGAGTAGGAAAATAGACACTGCCAAACTGTCCTTCAAAAATGTGCTCAAGGAGGGAGGCTGGTGTAACAGGAACAGAGTGAGTGGTGAGGAGAATAATCGGGGATGATGTAGTCCCTAGCAAGAATATGATGTAAATCATGACAAGGATTTGGGCTTTTACTCTGAAATGAAAGGCGAGTAGTTACATGGTGGGGTTTGGTTTTGTTTTTTTTTTTGAGACAGAGTCTTGCTCTGTCACCTGGGCTGGAGTGCAGTGGTGCGATCTCGGCTCACTGCAACCTTTGCCTCCTGGGTTCAAGCAATTCTCCTGTCTCAGCCTCCAAAGTAGCTAGGATTACAGGCGTGTACCACCATGGCCGACCATTTTGTATTTTTAATAGAGATGGGGTTCTACCATGTTGGCCAGGCTGGTCTTGAACTCCTGACCTCAAGTGATCCGCCGGCCCAGCTCCCAGAGTTCTGGGATTACAGGTATGAGCCACCACACGCAGCCTACATGGTGGGTTTTAAGCAAAGGAGTGACATGATCTGACTTATGTATTAGCAGGAACACTCACATTGCTGTGTGGTGAATAGACTGGCTGGGGGTGGAGAAAATCTACCGTGTGGAGTAGCAGAGGAGATGATGAGTATCATTCAAGGCTTGAGACAAGCTGCAGTAGTAAGAGCCAACCAGAAGATGGAAGAGGGATCCTGGGTGCTTTTACATGGAGTTGATCTATCTGAGGGTGCAGAGGCCGACTCTAAGATGCCATGGTGCATCTCCCTAATTCAGGATGGAAAATGTTGACTGCAAAGGAGTCTCAGTTGAATCTCTCTCTCTGAGAATTGCCCTTGGCTGAAGGTGGCTGCCTCACCCAAGGGTACAACTCCCTCCTAAGAGACAACCTGCATCCAATGACTAGTTAAGGAACGGTATAAAGATGTGGGTAACTCTGAAGAGCCATCCCGTGGCCTCTGTTGCAACTGCATCACAGTCCAACTTCTCCCTCCGCCCAATTCTGCTTTCCTCACTCCCTTACCGGCATTCCCAAGAGCAGTCCCCAGTAAACCTGTACACAACCCGTGTTTCAGAGTATGTTTCCATGGGAACCTGACCTAAGAGCGATTCTGTTAAATGACATAAAAGATGATGTCATTTCTCTACCTAAAACCCTGCAAATGGCTCTCCAGTTCTCTCACAGGGAAACCAGAGTCCTTACAGTGGCCTGCAGGCCGTTGTCATCTTCAGGCCGTTGTCATCTGCAGGCCTGAACCCCTCTAACCTCATCTTCTATTCCCCTCCTTCTCATTCGGTTTGCTCCAGAACCATCCTGGCCTCCTTTCCATCCCGAGAATAGGACAGGTACATTCTTTCCTCGGGATCTTTGCACTTTGTTTCTTCTGCTCTTCTTCCAGATATTTTCATAGCTTACTCTTTCTTCTTCTTCAAGTCAACTAAAATGTTGCCTTTTCCATGAGGCCTCCCCTGTCCCTTCTATTAAAAAACCCTGCTCCACCACTCCCAATCTCTATTACTCTATTCTGTATCACTTATCACTCTTTTTTTGTTTTGTTTTGTTTTGTTTTGAGACAGTCTCACTCTGTTGCCCAGGCTGGAGTGCAGTGGTGTGATTTTGGCTCACTGCAACTTCCACTTCCCGGGTTCAAGCGATTCTCCTGCCTCAGCCTCCTGAGTAGTTGGGATTACAGGTGCACACTACCATGCCCAGCTAATTTTTGTATTTTTAGTAGAGGTGGGGTTTCACCATGTTGGTCAGGCTGGTCTCAAACTCCTGACCTTGTGATCCACCTGCCTCGGCCTCCCAAAGTGCTAGGATTACAGGCGTGAGCCACTGCAACCTGCCATGTGTCACTTATCACTCTTAAACATACTGTTCAATTTACTTATTTGTTTGTGGTTTACTGTCTTACTGTCTACACAGGGCAGAAACTTTCCCTCCCGTTTTGTTCCCTGATGTATCCCAGAACCTGGATAAGTCACTGGCATTTTGTAGGTGCTCCATAAATATTTATTGAACAAACAGTGAATGAATGAGTGAATGAATGAATTTGGGAATCTTTAGCAAGTTGATTGCAGTAGAACTCACAAGGTGAGATTACCAGGCATAGTCTGTAGAGCGATGATGAAGGGAGACACCAACATTTAGGTGTGAGCAGAGGAAGAGAAAATTATAAAGGACATTGACAAGAACCCAGACTGTAGGAGGAAAACAGGAGGATGTGTCACCCAAGACAAGATGTAAGATGGCAGAGGGAGTGCAGAAAACAGCATACAACCTGACCAACACGGTGAAACACTGTCTCTAAAAAAAACAAAAACAAAAACAAAGATTAGCCGGGCATGGTGGTGCATGCCTGTTGACAACATATGAAGCCAGATCAAGGCAGAAATGTGTCTGCTGATTTGAGAGAGGGCAGGTAACTAGCAGTTTCGAGGAATAGGTAGGGCAGAAGGGAGTACTGTGAGTCGAGGAGTGAATGAGAAGGAATGAAGTGGAAATGGTGTGTGCATTACTATTTTGAGAAGTTTGGTCATGAAGATGAGAACGAGAAAGAATGGGAGCTGGGAAGAGGGCTCCGATTGAAGAAGTGTGTGTGTGCATTTAGATGGGAGAGATAAGCCTGACTTGAGTATTTTTAAATGATGTATGGAAACAGCCAGTAACAACCATATAATTTGTAATCCAAATCAGGGTTTTGAGAGAAAAAGGGGGCAGGACAAATGCTAAAATGGATAAATGTCAAGACAACAGGAACTATCTGCAAACCAGACCATATGGTCTCCCTGTCCATGCCTCAAGTTTTCCATGCAAGTCATTTATCCTTACACTTAGCGGGCTATTTTTTTCTGACGGTAGGTGGCAGTAAAGAGCTTGCCTCTTTTTGCCTCTTTTCGTTTGGTTTTGTTTTTGAGAAAAATTTAATTAGAGATTTTGGATGGCAACTAAGATTGGTAAAGGTTAGCTCCACAGGCTTAAACTCAAAATAGGAGATTTCAACTTAGATTTTACTTTGGGAAAATTCATATACGTTTTTATGAAAAAGAATATCTCTTGGTTCTCAAAGAAAAAATAATTTTTGGGTAATTATAAAACATGTTGCATTTTCACACTGAGCCATTTTATCTTTAAAACGATGAACTTCTGTCTTCTTCCTAATACAGAATAATTGCCATTAGTTTTATCACTTCTTTTTTTTTGAGACAGAGTATCGCTCTGTTGCCCAGCCTGGAGTGCAATAGCCCAATCTTGGCTCACTGCAACCTCCGCCTCCTAGGTTCAAGAGAGGTTCTCCTGCCTCAGCCTCCCGAGTGGGATTACAGGTGCCCGCCACCACGCCTGGCTAATTTTTGTATTTTTTTTTTTTTAATAGAGATAGGGTTTCACCATGTTGGCCAGGCTGGTCTCAAACTCCTGACCTCAAATGATCTGCCCACCTCGGCCTCCCAAAGCGCTCAGATTACACATGTGAGCCACTGTGGCTGGCCTATTGCTTCAGTTTTAGCACATGCATTGCTATATGCACACATTTCTTATTTGTGTATATAAATTTTCAGTCAAGTCTAGTTTCAATAGACTTTGGGGGACCTTGCTAATGAAGATTATAAACATTTTAAAAACTATAGGCCAGACGCCATGGCTCACGCCTGTAATCCCAGCACTTTAGGAGGCTGAGGTGGGCGAATCACTTGAGGTCAGGAGTTCGAGACCAGCCTGGCCAACATGATGAAATGCCATCTCTAAAAAAATAACAAAAATTAGCCTGGCGTGGTGGCGCGCACCTGTAATCCCAGCTACTCAGGAGGCTGAGGCAAGAGAATCACTTGAACCTCGGGAGGCAGAGGTTGCAGTGAACCGAGATCACATCACTATACTCCAGCCTGCTGGAAACAGAGTGGGACTCTGTCTCAAAAAAATAAAACAAACCAAAAACCTATGACACATAACAGCAAATTTCTTGTTATCAAAGATAGGACTAGAGATGTCCAAAGATAAGAAGTTTTAGGAGTTCGGAATGGTAAAGTGAATGAGCACACTTTATTCAGGGAATCTTGGCAGAATCTAATGTCATAAAATTTAAAATTCAGAAATCTTTGTCAGAGAAAAAACAGAATCAATATATTATCTGCAGATCCGGCAAACAAATTTGAGTTCAAAACTCAGATTTGCATTTATTAGCTGTGTGGCCTTGAGCATGGCAAGCGCTTTACCTCTAGGACTCAGATTTCTAATCTGTGAAATGAGACTCACGGGATATACTTCAGTGGATTGTTTTGAATATTAAATGAGAAAACATATTGGTAAAATTTATACATGTTATTTTCATTCTTTTCCCTAAACATGAATATGAAGACATCCAGGTTAAAATGTGGCGTATGCAACCTCAACCTTTGGAAAATATATCCCAAATGATTTAGGAAAAATATTAATTTTAAGAATTGCTTTAAAACAACAAAACCAAAAAAGCCTTGGACATACCTTAATTCAGTAATTCTTCAACTTTATGTCTCAGATGCAATATTCTAGGCACTGCTTGACACAGAGAGCAGTTTTCCTACAAGGGAATTTGGGGACAAGAGGAGGCTCTTTGCATGTTTAGATAAGTGCTAGAATTCAGATTCCTTCTCCTGAGAGTCCTCTGCCTTTTTCATTTAATGAACTTGGTTACTTTCTTTATTTCTTCTTTCTATCCTCATTAGCATAAAGCAAAAGCTAAAAGCAATCCACAATATCAATCATATCAAATATCATGGAATGTGGCCTCAGTCCTGGAAGAGGTCTATTCCATATAGGTGACTTGGTACATTACAGTAAATTATAGTAGCTGAAAAGTATCCTTTGGCCAGCCATTGTCAAAACTAGAGTCACTAATGAGATCACAAATGAGAAGCATTCATTGTCTCTATAAGACTTCCTAAAATGCCCTTATTATTAAGGGAAGTCCTGGCTTTCTGCCAGTATCACAGACTAATTCGTTCATTAGCTAGTTGACTCCTTGGTTCTTGCACATTTCAATGGCTAAAGTTTGTAGTGAGTTTGAGAAATGTAAAGAGAGGAGTACGGTGAGGAGAGCTGGCGGGAGGTGGGTGCTGGAAATGATTAAGACCACTGGAACTGAAAAAAATGGGGTATGATATCACCATGGAAATGAAGTTCACCTATTGCAAAAATTTGCCCAAGTTGGATAGCATTCATTCATTCATTCTTTCAACAAACATTTACTCTGTGTCTATGCATGCCTGGAACCATCAAGGTTACAAATGAGAACAAAACAAGCTTGCTTCTTGTCTTCACGGAGCTTCCATTCTAGTGGGGGAAGGTACACAAAGAACAAACACAAGTAGGTTTCCCCCTGAAAAGAATAACTGGCAGGTTTGCAGGCATTACCACCTAATTTCTTTTTAAAAAGAAACCTAAAGACTTCTTTAGGTGTCCAAAGGTCTAAAATTTTAGAAGTTCAGAATGGCAAAGTGAAAGAGCACACATTATTCAGGCAATCTTGGCAGAATCTAATGTCATAACATTTAAAAATCAGAAATCTCTGTAAGAGGAAAAACAGAACCAAATTACTCTCTGTAGGTCCAGCAGACAAATTTGAGTTCAAAACCCAGATTTGCATTTTTATAATTATTTACTTTAGTAAATTACTTACAATTTACTAAAATTATAAATAATTATAGTAAAACAAAAAAATTAACAATGAGCTAGCCTCCCAGTGTTGCTCAGGAGACCTCACTGCTAAATAAGTAATCACTGCTATCCCTTCCTCTCCAGCAGGCTCCATCAACTTGTTCTACATTCAGAGACTGCTCTTGGGCCTTCCCATACGCGGCTCACATTTGAAACTCCTGCCCCTGGTGCCTTAATGCATCTGACTGGCAGCCACATGGCCCCTCCATGTGGCTCAGTTTCAGTGGGTAGGTAGGGAAATGCCGATTTGTTTGCATTATGCCCCACGGGCTGATTACAGTAAAGGCTGTCACACAGAGTTCTTGCACACCTAACAGGAGACTTGATGACAATGAATCCAAGAATGACCAGTGACTGTGTGTAAAATGAATTAAGGTGAGGTGTATTGAAAGCAAAGAGGTCAATTCAAAGGAGCAGAAATAATCCAGACAGTAATCAAGGAAGAAAGCATCCATGTCACTGGGAAGAAAAACCTCTTGGGACACTCAGTATATTCAACACGATGAAGTAATTCGCCCTGTGACATGGACAAAAGGAGCTTTCCATGCTGTAACGGGCAGTAGGATTCCATAAAGTGAATCATGTTTAAAAGAGACACTCTTAAAAAATGAAATAGGTGGCCGCAATCCCAGCACCTTGGGAGGCCGAGGAAGGTGGATCACGAGGTCAGGAGTTCGAGACCAGCCTGGCCAACATAGTGAATCCCTGTCTCTACTAAAAATACAAAAAATTAGCTGGGCATGGTGGTGGGCGCCTGTAATCCCAGCTACTCAGGAGGCTGAGGCAGAAGAATCACTTGAATCAGGGAGGCAGAGGTTGCAGTGAGCCGAGATCGCGCCATTACACTCTAGCCCGGGCAACAGTGGGAGACTCCGTCTCAAAGAAAAATAAATAAATAAATAAATAAATAAATAAATAAATAGGTTGTTCTAATGAGCAAATTTTAAAAATCCTAAGTAAAATTTGGTCTCTTTCTCGTTAGTGCTTAATTGTTTTCAATCACCCCAGTCCTACTTTGAGTATATACTAAATCCCCTTCAAGGACAGATTCTAGACTTTTCCACTTTGGCTCATCTGAAAGCTTTCTAAAAGGATTGGTCCTTAGTATTTCTTTTCACAACTTCATAGCGTGACTTGAGTTTAATCACACAGAAAGAGATTTGTTCGTACCATCCTCTCCTCTGATTTTTAAATCTTATTCCCTTTGTTCATTCTGTATGTTGAGATGTGATCTTGCTTTTAGGACATCAAAGAAAAAGAGAAACAAGTTTCTCTCACATGTTTGTCTTCTCTTTAACAATCCACATTGTTTTTATCGGCCCAAGATACACCATTAAAATTTCTGCAAAGCTTTTAGACTTTGCAGAGAAGTTTTAGACTGTGTGCAGAGAAGTCTTGTGCCAAACTGCAGAGCCTGGTTTTTTTTTTTTTTTTTTTTGGAGACGGAGTCTCGCTCTGTTGCCCAGGCTGGAGTGCAGTGGCGTGATCTCGGCTCACTGCAAGCTCCACCTTCCGGTTCACGCCATTCTCCTGCCTCAGCCTCCTGAGTAGCTGGGACTATAGGCACCCACCACCACGCCCAGCTAATTTTTTGTATTTTTAGTAGAGACGGGGTTTCACTGTGTTAGCCAGGATGGTCTCGATCTCCTGACCTTGTGATCTGCCCGCCTCGGCCTCCCAAAGTGCTGGGATTACAGGCGTGACCCACCATGCCTGGCTCAGCTCAGTTTTAAGTGTCTACGCCTACAATCATCATGGGACTCTTTCTGACTGTATACTGTACATCACATACAGCACCTGCATCCTTCTCTGCCACACAGATCTGCTGAGATTTGCATTATGGCTGAATTAGCCGAAATTTACATGCCAACGGGGCATCGATATTTTTCATCTGCTGCTTTCTACATGTAGGACAAGGCTTATATTACCAGTCCTACACTTTCCTAGAAACCAGAAACATCGGTATTATGTTACCATTTACAGTAATACCAACAACATTTATAGGTTGTGTCCTACCATGAGGACAAGTATCTTTTTGAGGGGCAACAGTAATGACAAATCTATTGTCAGCTGTTCCATACATTGGCACCAGCCTGGTGCAATACACTGAGGAGGCTTTTCAGTTGACAAAGCCACCCTCACACCATTCTTCACCTTCCACTTCATCTTACCTTTCATTATCATGGACCTAGTAGCTATCTACCCTCTATTTCTTCCCGAGACAGGATCCAACAACCTGTCAGGAGTTTCATCAGATTCTGGCAAAATTCCATTCCATCCCTACTACACAATCAAAGACATTTTGGGTCTAATTCTCCTTCTACTATTACTACTTATATTAGTTCTATTTCACCTGACCTACTAGGAGACCCAGATAATGACACTGTGGCAAACCCCCTCAACACACCACCTGACATTAAACCAGAATGAGACTTTTTATTTGCCTATGCAATTCTATGCTCTATTCCCAATAAACTAGGAGGGGTACTAGCCCTAGTCTTCTCTATTGTTATCCTAGCTATTATTCCAGTATCTAAACAGCAAAGCATAATATTCTGGCCATCGAGCCAATACTTATTCTCAGCATCATGCACTCTACCCATGTAACAGACCTGCATATGTACCCCTGAATCTAAAAAGTTGAAATTATAAAAAGTAAAAACATACACATACATATATGTATACATGTACCTACACCTATGCAAAAAATATGTAGTATTGGCTGGGCATGGTGGTTTGTGCCTATAATCCCAGCACTCTGGGAGGCTGAGGCAGGCAGATCACTTGAGGTCAGGACTTCAAGACTTGCCTGGCCAACATGCGAAACCCTGTCTCTACTAAAAATACAAAAATTGGTGGGGCATGGTGGTGGGAGCTTGTAGTCCCAGCTACTTGGGAGGCTGAGGCAGGAGAATCACTTAACCCCAGAGGTGGATGTTGCAGTGAGCCAAGATCATGCCACTGCACTGCAGCCTGGGCAACAGAGTGAGACTCTGTCTCAAAAAAAAAAAAAAATATATATATATATATATATATATAGAGAGAGAGAGAGAGAGAGAGAGTATTATTTTGTTTTTTTAAATTCACCGGAATAGCATACTTTATATATATTGTTCTACATACTTGGTCTTCTTGCTCAACATCATATTTTTGATACTTGTCCTATTTGGTATATGTAGACCTAATGGGTTCCTTTTAACTACCATCTAATGTAAGATTGCATCATTGGATGAATGGGCCACAGTTGATTTTTGCATTTTTCTACTGATGAACATGTATATAATATTTTTTATCCTCTAGGCTCAATTTAAGTGCTTTGCAAATTCTCATTCATGTATCTTTATAACAGGTAGTAGTTTTGCCTTCCTTATTTTACACATGAGGAAACTGAGACACAGAGAAGCTAAGTTACCCACTCAAGGTCACACAGCTAGTAAGCTAGTAAGTGACCGAGACAGGTCACACACCTGTCACATCAGAATCTGTGTCCTAAACCTGGGCTTGTTGCCTCTTTGAGGTATTTCCATTGCTCACTATAACAGTCCTGTTTACTTATTCTCATGTCCACTGCCATGTGTACACGAAGGTTTCTTTCCAGTTATACCTAGAAACAGGATTGCTGGGTTCACATAATATCTTTCATCATGGTGAGTTTTTTTTGTTTTGCTTTGTTTTTTTGAGATGGAGTCTGGCACTGTTACCCAGGCTGGAGTGCAGTGGCACGATCTCGGCTCACTGCAACCTCCGCCTCCCTGATTCAAGCGATTCTCCTGCCTCAGTCTCCCGAGTAGCTGGGACTACAGGTGTGCACCACCACGCCCAGCTAATTTTTTGTATTTTTAGTAGAGATGGGGTTTCACCATGTTGGCTAGGCTGATCTCGAACTCCTGACTTCTGGAGATCTGCCCGCCTCGGCCTCCCAAAGTGCTGGGATTACAGGCATGAGCCACCGCGCCCAGCCTGCATACTTGTTTGTATGTCCACCGCCATGTGCAAATGAAGGTTTCTTTCCAGTTATACCTAGAAGCAAGGATTGCTGGGTTCACATACTATCTTTCATCATGGTGAGTTTTTGCAGTGTGAACTAGAGTGGGGAATAAAGTGTCATAGGAAAAATTCTGTGGCTTTGAAGGAATTCAGAGCAGTTAAATAGTTACTTCAACGTTTTATCCAGCTCTTAACTTTAGGCTCTTTTCTGTCGTGGTAATCATCTGAGATGAAGTTAATAGAATATGAAACTACTTTGAGAGAAGACAGAAGACAGAATGGCCATGTCACATAAGTAACTCTTCTGAATGGTTCATCTCAATGTACTACATTTATTTATTATTTGTTTTGCTTTTTTTTTTTTTTTCTGAAGCGGAGTCTCAATCTGTCGCCCAAGCTGGAGTGCAGTGGCACCATCTCGGCTCATTGCAAGCTCCGCCTCCCGGGTTCATGCCATTCTCCTGCCTCAGCCTCCTAAGTAGCTGGGACTATAGGCGCCCGCCACCACACCTGGCTAATTTTTTGTATTTTTAGTAGAGACGGGGTTTCACCGTGTTAGCCAGGATGGTCTTGATCTTCTGACCTCGTGATCCGCCCACCTCGGCCTCCCAAAGTGCTGGGATTACAGGTGTGAGCCACCACACCCGGCTGTTTTGCTTTTTGAGACGTAGTCTCACTCTGTTGCCCAGGCTGCAGTGCAGTGGCGCGATTTCGGCTCACTGCAACCTCCGCTTCCTGAGTTCAAGTGCTTCTCCTGCCTCAGCCTCCTGAGTAACTGAATTACAGATATGGGCCACCAGGCCTGGGGCTAATTTTTGTATTTTTAGTGGAGACAGGGGTTTCACCATGTTAGCCAGGCTGGTCTCGAAATCCTGACGTCGAGTGATCTGCCCCCCTTGGCCTCCCAAAGTGCTGGGATTATGGGCGTGAACTGTCATGCCTGGCCACAAATGTACTTTAATACAGCTGCACGTTGCTGTGTGATCTATTCTAGAACTGAACATTTTCTCTGTATAATTTCAGCCCATATATCTAACTCATTAGTCCGCTAAACCACTGAGCATCATGAAAAATGAAAAGCAGATTCTGTATGATGGCCTAACTCAACAATTCCAAACACATTTTTGCACTATTACAAGCTTTTGGCTTTGTAAACTTGCAGTATATTTGATGTAGGTCTTTATATGTTTGTGTAAGTCAGCTATAAATGCCAAGATACACTTAATATCTTACCATCATGTCATTCTAATTCAGATATAAACTATAGCAACCTCACTTGGAAAAGGATCAACACACTTGTTGCTGTAGTGATCAAGGCCACTCATTAAATTTAAAAAAGTTATCTTACAGATGAGGTATCCCCAATGCCCTTACCCATCAAATGGAAATAGAATTGAAGGGCTTTTGGTTAATCCTTCCTGAAGACCTTTTTGCTTTGGCTTAGTCTAAAATAGCAAACACATAAACTATAACACAGCCCTCAGAATTGGTAAGATCCATGCTGCTCTTTCCCCATCATTGGTCCATTTCTGGGGGTTCTTCAGGGACACACGAAAGAAAGAACCTGTTTGCGTGTCGGTTTAAAGGAATCCTGCCTGCATGGGCTTGCGTTTGAAGGCTGGTTCTCAGCTCACCAGTTGAGCGGTTCTAATCACATCCCTGTGAGCCATCGGTTCCTCATTGTAAAATGGGGATACCACCCACCTCATTGATTAACTCGTTCATGTATATTTATTCAACATCTGCTGAGTACCTCAAGTCCCTATTCTCAAGTTGTTCACAGTCCAGTAGGGGAAATAGATATATTTAATGATATGGAAGAAATCATAATTTTTAGCAGGTTGCAAGAGGCAGTTTTGTTGGATGAATGCTTTAATATTCCCTTTCTGAAGCTAGGGCTCGATGACTTGTTAAGTAATTGGTGCATTGTGCTGAAAGAAACTAACTTGCTGCCCTGTGTGAATTATGAAAAGGAATGCATCTGTTCCTGGGAGGCGAGGAGGGAGGGCAGAAGGGATCTGGCTCTGCAGTGGGGCAGGGTGGAGGAGCACCCTCAGTTGGTGGGGGGCAGACATATCCAAGGGAACTTATAAAACTGTGGGTGATATAAAACCCTCTTCCATCACCCCTGTAAAGTCTCCAGCAAAATCTACATTGGCCACTAGTGCTTTAGGTGTAAATAAGATTCTGGAGAATTCAAAGGCAGCCAGACATCATAATCATATATTATGCAAAAGTGGTTTCCAAACCGCGGGTCAGGATTTTTCGGTGCATGTGAAAGCAATTTGGTGCACCATGCCCGGCATTCAACAAGGGAAATAGAACAGTATAGAAAACTTCAGGGCACCTTGCACATAGTAGAGGTAATGATGCTTTCTGAAACTTTTTAATGTAGGTCCTCAGCTGTGGGATAAAATGTTTTTCGTTTTGTAGGTCATGGTCAAAAAGAGAGAATCTTGGTATTATGATACATTGTGCTGATTACAATAGTATTTTTTTTTTTTTTTTTTTTTTTTTTTGAGACAGAGTCTCTCTCCTGTTGCCCAGGCTGGAGTGCATTGGCACGATTTTGGCTCACTACAACCTCTGCCTCCTGGGTTCAAGTGATTCTCCTGTCTCAGCATCCCAAGTAGCTGGGACTTCAAGCGCCTGCCACCATGCCCAGTTAATTTTTGTATTTTTAGTAGAGATGGGGTTTCACCATGTTGGCCAGGCTGGTCTCAAACTCCTGACCTCAGGTGATCTGCCCACCTCAGCTTCCCAAAGTGCTGGGATTACAAGTGTGAGCCACCACGCCCAGCCTACAATAGTAATCTTGATGGCTGACTCTGCTCTCACTGGTCCCTAGAATCCTTATAAAAGGGGTCTTGGTTCACCAGTTCCCTGGGTTGAAGACTAGCTTCTACCTCCTGTTTTCTCCAATTCTCTGTTTTGAAGTCCTTTGGATCTTCCTTTTGCATCCTTGCAGAGCCTCTTTGGGCTCCTGTCTTGGCCCAGCCCGCCTTGCTCTGAGGGTTGCCTTTGATCTGACCAGAACTCCACTCCACTTCTGCCAGCTCGAACTCCCACGTGGGAGGCAGGAAACAGCACTCTCTTGTTCTTGCATGTATCAAGTCCTTTGCCTGCTCTCTGCTCCTACAGCTCTTTGGCCTGGCTAATTCCTACTTCTTTTTCAGGTCTTAGCAGAAACGGAGCATTTACAATGAAGCTAATGAAGCTTAAGCTTCAGGGTCTGTGCCAAACCCTGACACCCAATTTTGTAATCTGGTATTCATTTTCTTAGGGTTGGATTTCATGAGGCCTCATGAAACCTGAATCCACTTCTAGGTCTCAGTTTAGAAAACCTCACCTCCTAACTCCTTGCAGTGTGGACGCTGATCTCCTATACATGCCCTTGGGTCCCCTGCACCCACTCCCAGGACAGCCCTGACCACACTCCCCCACAGGCTTGCCAGTCTTCACCCCTAAACTCACATAAAGGAATTATGCCTGTCCTGGCCTGTGAGTGCCAAGGTGCCCTCATAGTAGACAATAAATAAAAATGTAATAAATGTCTGAACTTCATAAGTTGATTTGGGGAAACAATGCTTTTTATGCTACCCAAAGTATTCCATAAAACTGCTGACAGGGGCCGGGTGTGGTGGCTCATGCCTGTAATCCCAGCATTTTGGGAGGCCGAGGCAGGTGGATCACTTGAAGTCAGAAGTTCAAGACCAGCCTGGCCAACATGGCGAAACTGCATCTCTACTAAAAATACAAAAATTAGCTGGGTGTGGTGGTGCACGCCTGTAATCCCAGGTACTCGGGAAGCTGAGGCAGGAGAATTGCTTGAACCCCAGAGGCGGAGTTTGCAGTGAGCCGAGATCATGTCACTGCACTCCAGCCTGGGCAACAGAGCAAGACCCTGTCTCAAAACAAAACAAAAAAAACACCAAACCAAAACAAAAAATCCTGCTGATAGCAACGAAGAGGAATGAGGATTAGCCAAGAAGAAAGTTTCAGAACACTGACTACCCCTGCCCTGGCCTGCGTTTGGGGAGTGCTGCTGTTCCTGATTGTGCTCCATTTCTGAGAGGTTAAAGGAATTTGTGTCAATTCCACCAAGTAAAGATAGCTTAATTGTCTGCCCCACCACCTAAGGATCTCTCTGGAGCAGGCATTTTTATTAGAAAATCAGAAACAGGCCAGGCGCGGTGGCTTATGCCTGTAATCCCAGCACTTTGGGAGGCCAAGGCAGGTGGATCACTTTTGGTAAGGAGTTCAAGACCAGTCTGGCCAACATGGTGAAACCCCATCTCCACTAAAAATACAAAAATTAGCTGGGGGTGGTGGTGCGTGCCTGTAATCCCAGCTACTCGAGAGGCTGAGGCAGGAGAATCGCTTGAACTCAAGAGGTGGAGGTTGCAGTGAGCCAAGATTGCACCACTGCACTCCGGCCTGGGCGACACAGTAAGACTCCATCTCAAAAAACAAACAAACAAGCAAACGAAAAACCAGAAACAAAAGATATAGCATCTCCTCAAACTGAAGAGCTGTCAAATTCGTCAATTTTTCTTTTGCTTAGAGTTCATGATATTCAATGATTTGTCTTTTCCTTTCCTTTTCTTACTGAAGCCTTCAGTTAAAGCAGTCCGACTCTGATCTAGCCCTGACCCAGTTACTCTTGCTCAGGTGCAGCCCTGGGAGCGCTGGGGTCCCCTTTCTGTTCTTTTTCCCCTCGTGGATTATTCTTCCTAAAAGCAGATGACAGTGGTTGAGAACACAGGCTCTGAATCAGGCTTTCTGGGTTCAAATCACAGTTTCCTCCATTTACGGATTGTGTGACTGGGAACTTGAGCAAGTGAGTTGATTGGCTAGCGAATCAAGTCAACATCAGGAATGCTGCAAGCCTGCAGATGTTACCTTGGTAGCTTGAAAGTGGCTTTGGTTGGGAGTATTTACTGATTAGCTTGAAATTGACTTTGATTGGCAGTATTTACTAATTGTGTGACTAGGAACTTGAGCAAGTGACTTGTTTGGCTAGGGAATCAAACCAACATCAGGAATGTTGCAAGCCTGTTGATGTTACATTGGTAGCTTGAAATTGGCTTTGATTGGAAGTATTCACACCATGGAAATTGGCAAATGCTGCAAATCAGTGCCTGCCCCTTTCCCCAACCTGGGCATTACTATTTACCAGAACATCAAGCTCAGTTTCCTCATCTATAAAATGGGAGCAATAATAGTACCTACCTTGTGGAGAATTTTGTGACAGTTTCATTGTGCATGGTAAATGCTTCATGCTTGTGAGCTGCTCTTAGTATTTCCCTCATTTTACAAGGTCCAATGCCTTTTTGTTTCATGTGCCCCATTCTGACACAGCTTCAAACACGGGACCAGCCAGATCTAGCACATGCCTTGGCAATAAACTTATTTTTTATTTTTTGAGAGGTAGTCTTGCTCTGTTGCCCAGGCTGGAGTGCAGTGGCACAATCTCAGCTCACTGCAACCTCCGCCTCCCAGGTTCAAGTGATTCTCCTGCCTCAGCCTCCCAAGTAGCTGGGATTACAGGCGCCTGCCATGACGCCCAGCTAATTTTTGTATTTTTAGTAGAGATGGGGTTTCACCATGTTGGCCAGGCTGGTCTCAAACTCCTGACCTCAGGTGATCTGCCTGCCTCGGCCTCCCAAAGTACTGGGATTACAGGCATGAGCCAGTAATAAACTTAAAAAAAAATTACTTAGCTAGATTACTTAGTCTTCAAACAACCAGCTCATAACTGATAGGAAATGTGTGGTCTTATGTTGTTTATAAGGCACACACTGGAGACACATATGTTATAAAATTAGAATTCTTCTAAATCTAGCACTGATTACTTATGTTATATATATTTAATTTGGCTGGGTGTTAGAAAGAATTTCTTCTTTGAGATTTCTATTATTTTTTCTCTCAATTAAGGCAAAGACTGTAAGGATAGTTTATTACAGCATTTGGTGGTTCAGTAAACAAACATGCTCTAAAAAACCTAAATAGCTGTGTTGAAGTAAAACATGTGTCCCAAATTCACATGAATTATATGCAAGTTAATACTTTGGTGAACAAATAAACTCTTGGTAATATATTGCTGTCATCTGAGTGCTAAAGTGCTAAAAATATAATACATATTATAAATATCTGACTCAATCTGATCATGAATGAATTAATCACTTATGTGTATTTAAATATAATGGCAAAGCTTAAGCTCAATATTCTCTTAAATGAGTTTGTTTACTATCAATAGGTTTGGGGGCCTTTATTTACTGAAAAAATAGATTCACGATTATTGGAATATGCGTTTTTTTTGAATTTTTAGTTTTTTGAGACAAGGTCTTTGAATTAACCACTTACATGTATTTAAATATAATGGCAAAGCTTAAGCTCAATATTCTCTTAAATGAGTTCATTTACTCAATAGGTTTGGGGGTCTTTATTTACTAATAAAGTAGATTCATGATTATTGGAATATGTGTATTTTTTTTAATTTTTAGTTTTTTGAGACAGGGTCTTGCTCTCACGCCCGGGCTGGAGTGTAGTGGCCCAATCATGGCTCATTGCAGCCTCAGACTCCTGGGCTCAAGTGATCCTCCCACCTGAGCCTCCCAAGTAGCTGGGACTATAAGCACATGCCATCATGCCTGGTTATTTTTTCCTTTTCTGAGATGGAGTCTAACTCAGTCGCTGGGGCTGGAGCGCAGTGGTACAATCTCAGCTCACTGCAACTTTCACCTCCTGGGTTCAAGTGAGTCTCCTCCCTCAGCCTCCCAACTAGCTGGGATTACAGGTGGGTGCCACCATGCCTGGCTGATTTTTGTGTTTTTAGTAGAGATGGGGTTTCACCATGTTGGCCAGGCTGGTCTTGAACTCCTGACTTCAAACCCACCTCCGCTTCCCAAACTGCTGGGGTTATAGGTGTGAGCCACCGCACCGGGCCTCTGGCTATTAAAAAAATTTTTTGTGTGTGAAGATGGTGTCTCCTTTTGTTGCCCAGGCTGTTCTTGAACTCTTGGGCTTAAGTGATCCTCCCGTCTTGGCTTCCCAAAGTGCTGGAGTTACAGGTATGAGACACTGCACCTGGTCAGAATATGTATATCTTAATCTAACTTTATCAGCATTTAAATGACAGGAAGTGAAAATGTTATTAATGCCCAATTGATCACAAAACCATCACAGGTTCTGCAGCCAGGATGAGTTTATATGAGAATTCTTCATCCAAGATGCTTAGAAGTTCATCTCTGCAAAGGATTGCCCTCTTCAGAAACAAGTAATAGCCTGCTTTGATGATGTTTACAAAATACCACATGACAACATTTAAGAAGACAATGGTTTTCAAAGGAACTGGAAACTCCTTTCCTGAATTGAGAAGGCAGAACTCTATGGCCACTGAGATTCCTTCTCCCTCAAGATGCTCTGATGTCAACAAGTACCTTGTTTGCCTCTGGGAATTCTCTCCCTTGCAGTAGTAAACCTTTTCCAGGCCTTTCTCTATCACTGGAATTGCGTCTGGTCTCAGCAACAAGTTTCAGGAAAATGAACATACATAGGTCCCCCTTCTTCCTCAGGCAGAGGGACATCCCCAGAGGATGCAGGACTACCATCATGAGAGTGGACTGGTGGAATTTTTTTTTTTTTTGAGACAGAGTCTTATTCTGTTGCCCAGGCTAGAGTGCAGTGGCACCATCTCGGCTCATTGCAACCTCCGCTTCCCAGGTTTAAATGATTCTCCTGCCTCAGCCTCCCAAGTAGCTGGGATTACAGGCACACGCCACAACACCCGGCTAATTTTTGTATTTTTGTATTTTAGATGGGGTTTCGCCATGTTGGCCAAGCTGGTCTCAAACTCCTGACCTCAGGTAATCTGCCCACCTCGGCCTCCCAAAGTGCTGGGATTACAGGTGTGAGCCACCGCGCCCGGCCGGACTGGTGGCTTTATAAGAAGAGCTTCTCCCACTCTTCCCCGCTCCCAATCCTTCAGCATGCCAGAGTTGGGCTTCCAGAGTCTCATGTGGTCAGTAACCTTGTTACTAATCCAACTTGTGCTCAAGCAACCTTGGCCCCACTGGAAAGGTTTGTCTCCACCACTGCTGATGAGGTCAATCTAGGTAGGAGGCAGTGGCCGTCACCCTGGCTAAGCATCTGCAATGTCCTTCTGACCACAGCCCACCACCTCTCCTGCTCATGAGGCTTCTGCCCTGGACCTCCCAGGCCTGAACTCTCCTGCCCTGGACCTCCCAAGCCTGAGCTCTCCTGCCCTGGACCTCCCAGGCCTGAGTTCTCCTGCCCATTGTGTGTTCTGGTTTGCAGGATTAGGCTTCTGCTATGGTCTCTGCTACGATTTGCATATTTGTCTCCTTAAGAACTCATGTTGAAACTTGATCCCCAGTGTGGGATTATTGAGAGGCGGGGCCTTTTCAAGGTGATTGGGTCATGAGGGCGCTACCCTTGAGAATAGATTAATCCATAAATAAATAAATTAATAATTAATAAATTAATGGATTACTGGGTTATGAGAGTGGGACTGGTGGCTTTACAAGAAGAGAAGAGAGACCTGAGCTAACACACTCAGACACTCGCCATGTGATGCCCTGAGCTGTCTCAGGACTCTGGAGAGAGTCCCCACCAGCAAGAAGGCCCTCACCAGATGCGGCCCCTCGACCTTGGACTTCCCAGCTTCTGGAACAGTAAGAAATAAATGTAATTTCTTATAAGTAACCTAGTTCCAGATATTCTGTTATAAGCAACAGAAAATGTACTAAAACCACTATTAATAAAACAGTCTCTACTGCAAATTCTTTTCTGGAAAGTGCTAGTTCTCCAGACTCAATATAGGAACCCAGATTTTGCTCTAGCCAGCAGGCCCATCATGGGGCTGGGGCCTGGCCCTGTGAGCGAGCCTTCCCAGTGGCTTTGTCCCAGCTACATGAATGTGTGTTTTCATGCCTTCCCATCTCCATGTCTCCTGTCCCCAGGATGACTGCCAACCTGCCAGGATTCTCCAGCATTACCCACCAAGGTGCCCTCAAACTCCTCTGTCGTCCTCCCCAGCTGCTCACTGTTTTCATTTGAACCCTGAGTATCAACTATTTTCCCACCTCCTCCAAGGGGGGAGCATAGCAAAGTGGTTCAGAGCCTGTGCTCTGGCACTGGACAGCCTGGTTCCAGCTTCACCTGTTACGACTTATGTGACTTTGGCCAGTCACTTAATCTCTCACGCCTCACTTTGCCATCCTTAAAAATCGGTTTAATCCTAGTGCTTACAGGTTTGTCATGAGCATATATAAAGTGATATTTGCAAAGTACGTAGAAGATGGATTGGCACCTGGTAAGCTCTATAGAAGGATTTGATCATTGTGTTAGTTTGCTAGGGCTGCCATAACAAAGTACTATAGACTGGGTGGTTTAAACAACAGAAATGGATTTCCTTACAGTTCTGGAGGCTGGAAGTCTGAGATCAAGGTGACCACAGGGTTGGTTCCTTTTGAGGCCTCTCTCTCCTTGGCTTGCAGACAGCTGTCTTTTCTTCATGTCCTCAAATGGTCTTCCCTCTGTGTGTGTCTGTGTTCTCATCTCCTCTTATGAGGATACCAGTCATATTGGATTAAAGTCCACCCTAATGACCTCATTTTTACTTTGTTATCCCTTTAAAGGCCCTATTTTCAAACACAGTAGCCTCTCTTTATCTGTGAGGATATATTCCAAGACCCCTAGTGGATGCGTGAAACCACTGATAGTACCAAACCATATATATATATATATATATATATATATATATATATATATATACACACACACACACACACCATGTTTTTTTCTATACCTATGTACCTATGATAAGTAAGAGATTAACGACAGTAGCTAATAATAAAATAGAACAATTTTAACAATATGCCAGCATCACTACTCTTGTGCTTTGAGGCCCTTATGAAGTAAAATAAGAATTATCTGGACACAAGCACCGTAATATCACAACAGTTAATCTGATAACCAAGACGGCTCCTAAATGACTAACAGCATGGGGTATCTACAGAGTGGCTATGCTGGATTAAGGGATGATTCACATCCTGGGTGGGACTGAGTGGGATGGCATGAGATTTAATCATGCTACTCGGAATGGAATGCAATTTAAAATGTATGAATTATTTCTGGAACTTTCCATTTAATGTTTTTGGACTGCAGTAGACCATGGATAATGGAAACTATAGAATGTGAAACTGCAGATAAGGGGGAACTACTATATGGTTATATTATGATGTATTAGGGTTTAGGATTTCAACATATGAATTTGGAAAGGAGGTACAATTCAGCCCAAAACAATAACTAAATGAACAATTTGTGCCTGGACACTGCCAAGCTCCTGCAGCCATTGTTATAGACTGAATGTTTGTGTCTCCCTGAAACTCATCTCTTGAAACCCCACCCCCTAAAATTCAATGAGGCCTTTGGGAGTGATTAGGATTAGATGAGTCAGGAAGGCAGGATTAGTGCCCTTGTAAGAGTCTTGAGGCGGTTTGCTCCCCTCTGCTCTGCCGCGTGAGAACAGTGAGAGGAGAGCCATCCGCAGCCCAGGAGAGGCCTCACGAGAAGCTATGCTGGCACCCTCATCTGAGACATCCAGCTTCCAGAACTGGGAGAAATACATTTCTGCCGTGTATAAGCTACTCAGCTGGCCAGGTGCAGTGGTTCATGCCTGTAATCACAGCACTTTGGGAGGCCGAGGCAGGAGGATCACGAGGTCAGGAGTCTGAGACCAACCTGACCAACGTGGTGAAACCCCGTCTCTACTAAAAATACAAAAATTAGCTGGGCATGGTGGCTTGCGCCTGTAATTCCACCTACTCGGGAGGCTGAGGCAGGAGAATCGCTTGAACCTGGGAGGCAGAGGTTGCAGTGAGCCAAGATCATGCCACTGCACTCCATCCTGGGCAACAGAGTGAGAATCTATCTCAAAAAAAAAGAAATCTACTCAGTCTATGGCATTTGTTTTTTATAGCAGTGTATACTGGCTAAGATCATGCCCTTTTGACTATCTCTGGCTGGCCGCACGATGGCTGTCTAGAGTGATTTCTCCCCAGCGTTAGCCTGGGACAGCAGCTGGACATCCTTCACCAGCCCCATCAGAGTGAAAACAGGCAGCTCTCCCCAGCGTTAGCCTGGGACAACAGCTGGACATCCTTCACCAGCCCCACCAGAGTGACAGCAGCCAGCTCTCCCCCTCTTTCCCTTCTAGGTCCCTGCATGACCTGGCCTTGCAGAGGAGGGGCCCAGCCTTTGGTATCTTGGTTCAGTGCTTACTCATTCAAAATTGGCAGAGGTGAAAACCGGAATATAACAGAGAAATCAGCGCACCACAAAAAGACAGCACTACTTGTTAGTATAGTTGAGGCTTGAACAACACGGGCTTAAACTGCGTGGGTCCACTTATATGTGGATTTTACTCCACCTCTGCCGCCTTGGAGACAGCAAAGCCAACTCCTCCTCTTCCTCTTCCTCCTCAGCCTACTCAATGTGAAGATGAAGATGAGGATGAAGACTTTTATGATGATCCACTTTCACTTAATGAATAGTAAATATATTTTATCTTCTTTATGACCTTCCTTCCTTCCTTGCTTCCTTCCTTTCCTTTCCTTTCCTTTCCCTTCTCTTCCTTTCCTTTCCCTTCTCTTCCTTTCCTTTCTCTCTTTCTTTCCTTCCTTCCTTCCTTTCTTCTCTTTCCTTCCTTCCTTCCTTCCTTCTTCTTTCTTTCTTTCTTTCTTTCTTTCTCTTTCTTTTCTTTCCTTCTTTTGTCCTTTCCTCTGTCACCCAGACTGGAGTGCAGTGGCACAACCTAGCTCACTGCAGCCTCCAACTCCTGAGCTCAAGCTATCCTCCCATCTCAGCTTCCCAAAGTCCTAGGATTACAGGCATGAGCCACCATGCCTGGGTCTCTTTCTTACAGTTTTCTTAATAAAATTTATTTTCTCTGGCTTATTTTATTGTAAGAATACAGTATATGATACACATGACATAAAAAAATGTATTAATTGACTGTTTATATTCTTGGTGAGACTTCTGGTCAACACTAGGCTATCAGTAGTTAAGTTTTTGGAGAGTCAAAAGTTATATGTGGCCGGGCGCGGTGGCTCACGCCTGTAATCCCAGGACTGGGAGGCCGAGGAGGGCGGATCACCCGAGGTCAGGAGTTTGAGACCAGCCTGACCAACATGGCAAAACTCTGTCTCTACTAAAAATACAAAAATTGTCTGGGCATGGTGGCATGTGCCTGTAATCCCAGCTACTCGGGAGGCTGAGACAAAATTGCTTGAACCCAGAAGGCGGAGGTTGCAGTGAGTCGAGATCAAGCCACTGCACTCCAGCCTGGATGACAGAGCAAGACTCCATCTGGGAGGAGGGAAAGGGGTTGGTGCTCCTAATCCCTGCATTGTTCAAGGGTCATTGTGGTTAGAAACAAAGTCAAGTCCCAGCCACCAGAGAGATATTTAATGGTTAATACTGTGGCCCCTTCCTAGACCCTGAATGTTTTACCAAATAAGTACTTCGACCTCCAAAATGACTTTTGCTCAGGTTGGAATGCAGTAGCGTGTTCTTGGCTCACTGCAACCTCTGCCTCCTGGTTCAAGCGATTCTCCTGTCTCAGCCTCCCGAGTAGCTGGGATTACATGTGCGCACCACAATGTCCAGCTAATTTTTGTATTTTTAGTAGAGACGGGGTTTCGCCATGTTGGCCAGGCTGGTCTTGAACTCCTGACCTCCTCCTCCCTCAACCTCCCAAAGTGCTGGGATTACAGGTGTGTGTCATCGTGCCCCGTCCTTCGAATGGCTTTTATCATCACCTCTTGAAATAGCAATTTTGAAGTTTGAGAGCTTTCATTACAGACTTGACCTCCCCTTCTGGTGCTGATTATGGGAAAGTGCTGTCTTCCCCACATATCATGAGTTATTTTCTTCATAATTCAGTTTCTGGAGTGAGGGGGTCTTAGCTTGTATTCCTGTATAAAAAGACTGTGATGTTGATGTGTTATGAAACTGGAGTGTGATGGGCACCCATTTACTAGCTGGTAAGTGTTACTGTCTCTCCTTCCCTCCATGCATCTTCGGTAAATGACCAAGTCTTATCTGAAATTCTGAGTGTTTGTGTGGCCTCCTTCCCACAATAATTATGTATAGGGTAAATACAGTTAATGCCTATTTACTGAGCATGTGTTATGTCCCAGGCATGTGTTAAATACTCATGAATCATCAAGAGCTGCCTGTGAAATAGGTGTTATTATCCTCATTTTACTAGCTGAAGAAATGAAAGCTTTGGACAGTGGCAAAGCCAGTAGACGTCACAGCCGGGATTTCAACCCAGGCATCTCTGATTCCAAAGCCCAGGCTCTTTGCCATTCTGATTTTTGGTTTTTGGCCTCCTAAATACCTCCTGGCTCAATTTTTATTTATCTATCAAGCAAAGTGTCTTCTTTCCTCTTGGATTTTCTTCTTCCTATGTAAATTTTTTGTTTTGTTTTTTGAGACAGTCTCACTCTGTATCTTAGGCTAGAGTGCAGTGGCACGATCTCGGCTCACTGCAACCTCTGCCTCCGAGGTTCAAGTGATTCTCCTGCCTCAGCCTCCCAAGTAGCTGGGACTACAGGTGCGCCCCACCATGCACAGCAAATTTTTGTATTTTTAGTAGAGACAGGGTTTCACCATGTTGTCCAGGCTGGTCTCAAACTCCAGACCTCAGGTAATCTACTTGCCTTGGCCTTCCAAAGTGCTGGGACTAGAGGTGTGAGCCACAGCACCCAGCCATAATTTTTAATTAAAGGAAGCTATGCCAATGTGGATCTATACTTCCAAATGTTACATGCCAGTAAGGGCTAAGATGAAACAACCAATTATTTGATCAGGAGAAAGGTATTAGAAAAGCAGCATCAAAGGCCAGGCACAGTGGTTCATGCCTGTAATCTTTGCACTTTGGGAGGCCAAGGCGGGAGGATCGCTTGAGCCCAGGAGTTTGAGACCAGCTTGGGCAACACTGCGAGACCTTGTCTCTACAAAAAATAGAAAACTTAGGCATGATGGCATGTGCCTGTAGTCCCAGCTATTCGGAAAGCTGAAGTGGGAGGATTGCCTGAGACCAGGAGGTACAGGCTGCAGTGAGCCACGATCATGCCACTGCATTGCAGCCTGGGTGACACAGCGAGACCTCGTTTCAAAAACACAAAACAAAGCAAAAAGAAATAAATAAAGAAGAGTGGCATCAGCTGCATAGCACTGGATTTATCCAAACCAATGAATTCCTTTATTTTGCCCCAGGGATTGGTTTTTATGTAAAATCAAATTGAATGAAGTCTAATTTAACTGAAAAAGAAAAGATGAAATAAAATGTACTAAATAATGAGAGTTTTACCAAATGATTTGGAAAGAACAGCCAGAGAATGAATACTTGTACGCACACGCCATGGTAATAATCGGTCTCTTTTCTCACGGAAACACTTCAGATACTCCCTACTCCTAATAACAGGCCTTATGTGTGAACTAAACGGACCATGTTACCTTCGTGTTTCATGGGACAATGTTTCTTTCCTCTTCAAGCTGTTCTTTCACTTCTTAGCAGCAGTGGCTCTCCCCGGCCTTAATTACCACAATTAAACCAGTACACAGCTACACCGTGTGAAGGTGCATTTATAGAATGCAGGTGCTTTTTGATTTTTAAATGGCAAGAAAGTATAACAATACTATGAAGTCAGTAGTGTGCACACTCCAGCCTGGGAGACACAGCAAGACCCTATCTCAAAAAAAAAAAAAAAGTGTGCTTTCATGGTTTATTAGTAGCTGCTTTTTTTTTTTTTTTTTTTTCTTTTCTTGAGACAGAGTCTCACTCTGTTGCCCAGGCTGGAGTTCGCACTATGAGTAATTAGTGAGTAATTAATAATTTTTATTAGCGAGTGTGTTTTGTGGGTATTGACCATTAGTATTCTTCTAGTTGAAGTACAACAATGATTTTTCATGTCATTAGTCATAGCTATAGTCCATGTGGGAATAATAGCATATTTGATATTTTTATTAAGTGTCCTTTTGGTTATAGGGTTTGTAGGTTTCTCTTTGAAACCTTCTCCTATTTATGGGGGCCTAGGGCTAATTATTAGTGGTGCTGTAGGTTGTGATATTGTGTTGATTTTTGGTGGGGTTTTTGTGGGGTTGACAGTCTTTTTGATTTACTTGGGTGGCATGATGGTTGTTTTTGGCTATACCACGGCGATGGCTGCTGAGGAATATCCTGAAACATGAGGGTCAAATATTGACATCTGAGGGGCTTTACTATTATGACTATTAATGGGGTTGCTGTCGGTTTGGTGAATAGTTGAGCATGATGGGGTGAGGGTCATGATTGATTTTAATAGTGTAGAGAGTTGGATGATTTTTGAGGGGGAGGGGGAGGGGTTGTTGCATGAGGATCCTGTGGGTGTGGCTGCCTTGTATAGTTATGGGTGTCGAATAGTGGTAGTTGCTGGTTGATCATTATTTGTTAGTATTTATGTTGCCATTGAAATTACTTGGGGTAATAGATTAGATAATTAGGAGTAGGGTTAAAAGGGATGGGATTAAAAAAGAGAGACAGAGTTTAATTAGGCCTTTTTGAGTAGATATGGTAATGGAGGCTGAAATTTGGATTTGTGAAATGGTCTTTGGTATAGACTTTTCTAGTCAAATTAGGTCTAGTAGTAGTGAAGCCAGATTTTGGCTTGTGGATAGGTTTGAGTTGGGGGTTGTATGGTGAATTGTGACTGAATAAAATCCTAGTATATTGGAGAAGTTGAATGTCTGTAGTGGGTATTTTCGTTTAAGGTTATTAGTTATGAGATTAAGCTCCATTGCTAGTAAGAAGCCTAAGGTGGTCACACCTAGGGCTGTGAGCTTCAGGTGGAGTGGTATGGTTGTTTGGGGGGATGATGCAGGAATAATACTGTTGGTGATGAGGAATCCAGCGAAGATGCTGCTGATTGTTAGGTGTTTAACTGAGTTAATTAGGAAGGGGTTATTTTCATTAATAATAATCAGAGTCATGAAGCAAGGTTGCCCTATTAGAGCGAAGAAAATAATACGGGTACTGTAGACAGCTGTCAAGGAGGTGGCAATAAGCGTAATAGAAAGGGCTCAGGCATTGGTGTATGATGTGTTTGCGGGTTCAATGATGAGGTCTTTGGAGTAAAAGCCTGTGAGGAAAGGCATACCTGTAAGTGTGAGACTGTCGATAAAAAGGAAGGAGGAAGTGAGGGGTAGGGTCTTGAATAGCCCTCTTGTTTTTTGGATGTCTTGTTCGTCACTGAGGTTATGGATGAGGGACCCTGAACATATAAATAATATAGGTTTGAAAAAGATATAGGTGCAGATGTGAAGGAATGCTAGATGCGGCTGATTAATGCCAATTGTGACTATTATAAGGCCTAACTGGCTTGAGGTGGAGAATGCTATGATTTTTTTGATATCATTTTGTGTTATAGCACAGATGGCTGTGAATAAGGTAGTAATAGCCCCCAGACATAATGTAAAGGTTTGGATTGATAGGTTATTTTCTATTAAAGGGTAGAAGCAGATGAGCAGGAATACTCCTGCTACAACTACAGTGCTGGAGTGGAGTAGGGCTGAGACTGGGGCTGGGCCTTCTATGGCAGATGGGAGTCAGGGATGCAGGCCGAAATGAACTGACTTTCCTGCTGCTGCTAAGAGAAGGCTAATTAATGGAAGGGAGTTGGGGGTAGGGTCTAGAATAAATGTTTGTTGAAATTCTCATGTGTTGGAGGACAGGAGGAATCATGCTATAGCTGAAATAAAGCCAATATTGCCGATGCGGTTGTACAGAACTGCTTGGCTGCTATATTAGCGTCTGCTCGGCCATACCATCAGCCGATTAGTAAGAAAGACATGATTCCTACACCTTCTCATCCAATAAAGAGCTGAAAGAGGTTGTTGGTGGTAACCAGAATTAATAATTGTGATGAGGAAAATAAGTATTTGAACAATTGATTAATGTTAGGGTCTGAGTTTATATATCATATTGAGAATTCTATAATCAGGTAACAAATAGTGAGTGTTACTGGGATAAATATTGTGGAGAATTAGTCTAGCTTGAAGCTTAGTGGGAGTTTGAGAGTTTGGATTGTCATTCAGTGTCAGTTTGAGATAACGACTTCTTGGTCTGTGCACATCAACATTGTTGTAGGAATGAAGCTAATAATGAAGGCGCATGCGATAGATGTTTTTACGTAATTTGGATGTGAAACTTTTTGGGGGGGTTGGCTAAGGTAATGGTAATCGGTAAGATTAAGGGGATTAGGGATGTTATAGCAGTGGAAGAATACATGTTTGTTGCTTTTATTTGGAGTTGCACCAATGTTTTTGGCTCTTAAGACTAACAGATGACTAATCCTTTAAAAGTTGAGAAAGTCATGTTGTTAGGCACGGGGGCACGAGTTAGCAGTTCTTGGATACTTTCTCTGTAGGTAAGAAGTTGCAGGCTTCTATTATTAGATCTGCAATCTAATGTTTTGGTTAAACTATAGCTACAGCATGCAAACCCCATAATAATTTTAGGGTTTAAGGATAATAGGAAGATAGATGCAAGATGTATAAGTATTAATGTATTTTCTCATGTAAAGGAAGGTTTGGTACTGTTAATATAATATGCAATTGTCCCTTGTTGTGTTGTGATTAGCATATTTAGGGAGTAAAGGGCTGTAATTAGTATATTAAGTCCTATAAGCATAATAGTGATATTAGATCAGGAGAATGAGGCCATAATCACAAAGAGTTCTACTAGATTAATGGTACGGGGTAAGGCAAGGTTAGTAAGATTTGCTAGAAGTCATGAAGAGGCTATTAGCAGAAGCAGTGTTTGAAGGCGTTCGGTAAGTAATAGGGTTCACCTATGGGCCCGCTCGTAGTTTGAATTTGCTAGGCAGAATAGTAAGGCTGAAGTGAGTCCATGAGCAATTATAAGGGTGACTGCACCTGTTAAGCTTCAAGGGGTCTGAATGAGGATAGCCATCATAACAAGTGTTATGTGGCTTACAGAGGAGTAGGCAATACGTGATTTTAGATCAGTTTGTCATAGACAAATAGAGCTTGTCATAACTATCCCTCGTAGGGACAGTATGAGGAAAGGTTTGCTATATGTTCTGTTAGGGGATTGAGGAGAAGAGTAAGTCGTATTATACTGTAGCCACCTAGCTTTAGGAGTCCTGCTCCAGGTACTATTGAGCCCACAATAGGGGCTTCTACATGGGCTTTGGGGAGTCATAGGTGAAATCTGTATAGAGGTATTTTTACTATAAAAGCTATGATACATGCTAGTCATGTAGGATTCTTGGATCAGGAGGCTAATGGCTCTTAGGTAGTAAGTATTATTACTAGCATGTCTAGTGAACCTGAGGTATTTTGAGTATAAATAAGTGTTACAAGTAGAGGAAGGGATCCTACTAGTGTGTAAAATAGAAGTGTGAGCTTGCATTGAGGAGTTCTGGTTGGTTGCCTCAGTGGGTGATGATAATTAGGGTAGGAACTAGTGTGGCTTCAAAGGGGATATAAAATATAATTAGTTCTGTGGCTGTGAATGCTCTGATTAAAAAAGTCAGTAGGGAAATCAATATAGAAATATAGAGCTTTTTTCATGAGGGTGATTCATTGGACAGGTGATATTGGCTTCTAGCAAAAACTGTAAGAGGCAGTAGACAGGCTATTAAGATTAGAAGCGGTGACATCAGCGGGTCAGAAGAGAAAATTAATGAGAGGTTGGATGGGTTATCGCTGAATTGGTTAAAAAATAGTAGGCTGACGAGGCTGATGAGTAGGCTATGAATAACCATGTTGATTCAGATTATAGAATTTTTAGAGAATCATGTCATTGGTAACAGTATAATTGTTGGAATAATAATTTTTAGCATGGAAGTAAATTTAGATTTTGTACGTAATCCAGGCCATATATGTTGGAGATTGAAACTAGTAAGGCAAAGCCCACTGCGGCTTCGCGGGGAGCAAATACTAGGAAGATGATGGGGATTATGAGTGCTAGAGTGAAACGTATGCTTAAAGCTATAAGAGTATTTGTGATAACTATTGATAGTATTATGCCTTCTAGGCATAACAGGGATGATACTAGGTGGAATCGATAGACTAATATCCCTAGCAGTGATACGGTGTATGCTAATAAGGGCATTTGGTAAACATGGTCTATCATAACCTAATGAGTAAAAATCATTTATTTTGGCTTAAACTATTTACCAATTCATCTCGGTCTAATCCTTTTTGGGCTCATTCATGTCAAGCCTAGGATTAAAATGGTAATTAGTATAAGGGCTGTGCTGATTATTAGTGTCAGGTTGGTTGTTTGAAGGGCTCATGGCAGGGGTAGTAGTAGAGTGATCTCTGGGTCGAAAAGGAGGAATGTGATGGCTACTAGGAAGAATTTTATGGAAAAGAGGAGGCAGGCGGAGGCTATTGGGTCAAATCTGCATTCACAGGGGCTGGATTTTTCTATATAAGTATTACGCTGTGGGAGAAACGCGATTGTTATTAGTAATAGGGCCAGTAAGGTGTTGGTTACTAGGGCTAGTGTCAGGTTGATTACTCTCTTTTGGATATTATTGAAAGTAATTGATTGGAAATCAATGGTACTGTTTATACTAAAAGAGTAGGATCCTCATCAGTAGACAGAGACATGTAAGAATAGTCATACTACATCTATGAAGTGTCAAATCAGACAGCAGCTTCAAAGCCAAAGTGGTGGCTGGATGTAAAGTGGAATTTTAATTGGCGGAGGAGGCAGATAGTGAGAAATGTTGATCCAATGATAACGTGAAGTCCATCAGAGCCTGTGGCTGTAAAGAACGTTGAGCCGTAGATTGCATCAGAGAGAGTAAAGAGATTGTGTGGTGAGCACAATCTCAGCTCACTGCAACCTCCGCCTCCCGGGTTCAAGCAATTCTCCTGCCTCAGCCTCCCAAGTAGCTTGGATTACAAGCACGCGCCACCATGCTGGCTAATTTTTGAATTTTCTTAGAGATGGGGTTTCACCATATTGGCCAGGTTGGTCTTGAACTCCTGACCTCAAGTGATCTGCCTGCCTTGGCCTCCCAAAGTGCTGGGATTACAGGCGTGAGCCACTGTGCCTGGCCCTGCATTTTTTTTCTTTAAATGAGGTATGGAGGAGATGAGAGCCTTTTGGTTCTTTTTTTTTTTTTTTTTTGAGACTTTTTGGAGTTTCACTCTTGTTGCCCAGGCTGGAGTGCAATGGCACGATCTCGGCTCACTGCAACCTCTGCCTTCCAGGTTCAAGCGATTCTTGTGCCTCAGCCTCCTGAGTAGCTGGGATTACAAGCATGTGCCACCACGCCCAGGTAATTTTGTATTTTTAGTGGAGACAGGGTTTCTCCATGTTGGCCAGGCTGGTCTCGAATTCCCAACCTCAGGTGATCCGCCTGCCTCTGCCTCCCAAAGTGCTAGGATTACAGGGGTGAGCCACTGTGCCTGGTGGAGCCTTTTGGTTCTTAAATGCCTCAGTCTGACAACAGGCAGGGTAGTGGTGTTGTCAGGTGGACTGATTCAAATTCAGATTCAGTCACTTAGTAGTTGTCTAACATCCGGCAAGTTACTTAATTTGAATTCAGTTTCTTTTCTTTTCTCTGTTTCTCTCTCTTTGAGACAGCATCTCTCTCTGCTGCCCAGGCTGGAGTGCAGAGGCATGATCTCAGCTCACTGCAGCCTTGACCTCCTGATCCCATGTGATCCTACTGCCTCAGCCTCCTGAGTAGCTGTAACTACAGACGTGCATTACCATGCCTGGCTAGTTTTTAAATTTCTTGTAGAGATAGGGTCTTGCTGTGTTGACCAGGATGGTCTTGAACTTCTGAGCTCCAGCAATCTGCCCACCTTGGCCTCCCAAAGTGCTGAGATTACAGGTGTGAGACACTGCACCCAGCCTAAACTCAGCTTCCTCATATTTATATGAGGAACCTCCATCTACCAAATGAGGATAAAGAATATCACAATGCAATTTGTAAGGATTTAAAAAGTTAACTCCTGGCTGGGCACAGTGGCTCACGCCTGTAATCCTAGCACTTTGGGAGGCCGAGACAGGCAGATCACCTGAGGTCAGGAGTTCGAGACCGGCCTGACCAACATGGTGAAACCCCATCTCTACTAAAAATACAAAAAGTAGCCAGACATGGTGTTGCGTGCCTGTAATCCCAGCTACTTGGGAGGCTGAGGCAGGAGAATCGCTTGAACCCTGGGTAGTGGAGGTTGCAATGAGCTGAGATTGTGCCACTGCATTCCAGCCTGGGTGACAGAGCGAGAATCCATCTCAAAAAAAAAAAGAAAGTTAACTCCTTTGCTCAAGACCTGGCACATGATGTTCGCACTCAACAAATATTGGTTCCCCCGCCCCCTTTCCTTGGTTACTATTTCAGTCTTCTAAGGGTTCATTCACACCCCTAAGGAGAAGCACTTAATGTCAAGAAAGGACTAGTAGTAACTTTCATGCATTTCTTCAGATAATACCTTCTGATTGCTATCATGTGCCAGATGATATATTAGGTGCTGGGAATGTGTAAAACCATATAAACCAAATGGTATCCAAGAAAGGTCTCAATCAATTTAGAAAGTTTCTTGTGCTAGGGTTAAGAACACACCCATGACACAGCCTCAGGAGCTCCTGACGACATATGCCCAAGGTGGTCGGGGCACAGCTTGATTTTATATATTTTAGGGAGACATGAGACATCAATCAATATATATCAAATGTACATTGGTTCAGTCCGGAAAGGCGAGACAACTCAAAGTGGGGAGGGGCCTTCCAGGTCCTAGGTACATAAGAGACAAACTGTTGCATGCTTTTGAGTTTCTGATCAGCCTTTCGCTGAATAAACGGTTTACAGCAGGGTCCCTAACCCCTAGGCTGCGGACCGGTATGGGTCTGTGGCCTGTTAGGAAGCAGGAGGTAAGCAGCCAGTGAGCATTACCAACTGAGCTCCACCTCCTGCCAGACCTGTGGTGGCATTAGATTCTCATAGGAGGGTGAACCCTATTGTGAACGGTGCATGGGAGAGATCTAGATTGCTCCTTATGAGAATCTAACTAATGCCTGATGATCCAAGGTGGAACAGTTTCATCTGAAACCATCCTACCCACCCCACATCCGTGGAAAAATTGTCTTCCACAAAACCAGCCCCCGGTGCCAAAAAGGTTGGGGACTGCTGATTTACAGGACTAGTCACTTATGCCTTAGTCTGGCTTAGCGAAACAATAGGGCAGAGCAAGCAAATCAGATGTGCATTTGTCTCACATGAGCAGAAGGATGACTTTGACTTCTGCCTGTCCTTTGTCTGTAAGGAATTTCCTTGTGGGCAAATTGTGAGGGAGTGTGGGGCTTGCGGGGGTGGTGGTGGTGGCGGGTGGGGTGGGTATGTAGCTATCTTATTTAGGAATAGAGTGGGAGGCAGGTTTGCCCGAGGCAGTTCCCAGCTTGACCCTTCCCTCTGGCTTAGTGATTTCGGGCAGATTTCTTTTCCTTTCATATCTAGAACCCCGGCCCTCAGAGGGTTTATGGCATCATGGGGGAGACACATCTTCCTTGAGTCATCACTTACACAAATGTAAAACTGCAACCATGACAAGGGCATCAAAGGAGAGCCTCACAGTCAATAAGAACCTAGAGATAGATTTGACCTCGTCAGAGAGGTCAGAGAAGGCTTGAGTCTTCAGTGATGCTTGAGTCAAGATCTACCAAATAAGTCCATCTGGCAAAGAGAGGAGGGAAGAGTGTGCCAGGCAGAGGAAGCTGCAGGTGCAAAGGCCTTGTGGCAGCAGGGAGCATGGCTAGTAGGTGGGCTTGAATCATGACCAGCGTGGATGGAGTACAGGGTTTTCAGGGGGAGTGAGGTGTGAAAGTGATGCTGGAGAGTAAGTAGGAGTCAGGGCAGACAGGGCCTTGGAGGCCACCCTGGGTCACTAGGGAATCTTTGAAGTAAGTGGCTACAATACCAGCATGCGGTTAATGATCGTATGTGGGTTTGAACATTTACAAGTTAGTAAATTATGTATAGCTGAAACTGAAGCAAGTTGTGAGGGTTTTCCTAGAAACCAGATGGAATGCAGGATGGTACTAGTGTGTCCCTGTTTTGTCCACACATCAACAAAAGCATTAAAACTGGGCAGACGCCCAGCTCATCCTCCACCTCTGCTGCTCTGGGCCTACATCCTGGGGACGGCGGAGCAGTGTGCCACCCAGGAGATGTGGCTGGAAGCTGGGGGGTAGAGGGCATCCTCTGATCTTTCATGAAAACAGCCCATGGCAGTGCACGGTGGCTCCCACCTGTAATCCCAGTGCTTGGGAGGCAGAGGTGGGAGGATTGCTTGAGCCCAGGAGTTTGAGATTAACCCAGGCAACATAGTGAGACCCTGTCTCTACAAAAAAATAAAAAAAAGTTAGCCTGGCATGGTGGCATGCACCTGTAGTCTCAGCTACTGAGGAGGCTGAGGCTGGAGGATCACTTGGGCCCAGGAGCTCGAGGCTGCAGTGAGCTGTGATGGCGTCACTGCACTCTGGCCTGCACAACAGAGTGAGATCCCATCTCAAGAAAAAAACAAAAAACAAAAAAAACCCGCCCATGATCTGGTGTCTTACCCCCTGAAGAGCTGAGGAGATGTAAGTGTGAATAATTCTGTCTAATGGATTGCTATCATCTGTGTTCTTCTCAGTGTTACAGAACAGGGGTCCCAATCCAGACCCCAAGAGAGGGTTCTTGGATCTCACGCAAGAGAGAATTCAGGGCGAGTCCGCAGTGCAGAGTGAAAGCAAGTTTATTAAGAAAGTAAAGGAATAAGAGAATGGCTACTCCATAGACAGAGCAGCCCCGAGGGCTGCTGGTGGCCCATTTTTATGGTGATTTCTTGATGATATGCTAAACAAGGGGTGGATTATTCATGCTTTCCCTTTTTAGACCATATAGGGTAACTTCCTGAAGTTGCCACGGCATTTGTAAACTGTCATGGCGCTGACGGCAGTGTAGCACTGAGGACAACCAGAGAGGTCACTCTTGTGGCCGTCTTGGCTTTGCTAGGATTTAGCCAGCTTCTTTACTGCAACCTGTTTTATCAGCAACGTCTTTACAACCTGTATCTTGTGCTGACCTCCTATCTGACCCTGTGACTTAGAATGCCTTCACTGCCTGGGAACACAGCCGGGCAGGTCTCAGCCTCATTTTACCCAGCCCCTATTCAAGATGGAGTTTTTGGTTCACACGCCTCTGACATCAGATCGATGTTGCTTGTTATTACTCTTATCATTGTCATCTCAAATCTGAAGAGTCACCAGAACAAACTTCCTTCTGCCCTTTGGTTTGCTCCCTCCCCTGTCTCCCAGCAGCAGGGGGGCTGCTGACAATTCACAGATTTGTAGTTGAGTTCCATGGGGGGCTGGAGCTCAGGATCAGAGGCAAGCCCTTTTGACTCATGGTCGTGGGGGGTGTCCCAGCGTGAAGCTGCTCTGTGATTGCCCTGGAACTCAACATGTCAGAGCTGCCACAGGGAGACGGCAGAGGCTGCCTGGTAGCTGAGAACAAGGGAGACACCCTGGGAGATGCTCAGAAACAATCCGAGGTTCAGAAGCAGGGCCAGAGCCCCCAGGGATGTGAGCAGAGTGGAAGGAGCAAGGCGTGGCCATCAGTATTCTGGCCCCAGTGTATTAATACCTATGGGCTGGGCGACCTGGGCAACTGAGCTTGCATTCAGAGGTGTCATAGAAGAGCCCCCTGGGGCCTGTGCTGCGGCTCCCTCCCCAACGATGGTGTCTGATGATAGGGTTTTGCAGCAGGCCATCTCCTCCATCCATTCCTGATGGTCAGAAGGCAGGAGAGCCTGAGAGGACAACATCTCTGCCACCAAGTGGGAACTCACAGTGGGATTCCTCACTGTCTTCCCAAAAGACACAATTTCCACAGCATTTGCGCATCTTGTTCACAGGGCCCTACCTGTGTGGTGCTGACGGCCTATTCTTCATCCAGATAGCTGAGGATCGTAGTTTGTATTTTAAAATGACGTCAAGCATGCTCTTAAAATGCCCCACTAGCGATGTTAGTTATCATTAATGTAATGTTAACGATATCTAAAGAGGAGTAAAAATTTGAGCAAAGTGCCAAAAAAAAGTAGGATTCTTGATTGCTAGTCACAAAGCCCAACTTTTTATTGAAGTATAACATACACACAGAAAAGTGCCCAAATCAAAAGTGTACAGCTCCAAGAATGTTCACAAATGGAAAGCACCCAGGTAACCGGCAACCAGGTCAAGAAACAGAACACCCCAGAAGCACCACCTCATGCCTCCTCCTGGTTACTGTCTTCTTAGGACTGATCTCTACTTGCAACCGCATGGATGAATTTTGCTGGGTTTTAAACTTTATATAAATGGAATCCTATGGTGCGTTTTTGCCTTATCTCGTTCAACACTAGGGTTGGTGAATACACTCCAAGTTGGGGGTGGAGTTGCAGCTCATTCCCATTGCAGTCTGGGATTCCATCGTGTGAATATACCCTAATGTGCTTATCCAGCCAACATGGGCATTTGGGTGCTTTCCTGTTCGGGGTTATTATAGGGAGTGTTTTTGTGAAGATTTAGAGCATGTCTCTGGATGAACACATGTACACATTTCTGTTGGGTATACACCTAGGGGTGGAATTGTTAGGTCATATATATTTACATCTAACTCAGGCTATCTCATGAAAGAATAAAGAATGTACAGGATGGAGTGTGCTGGCTCAAAGAATTGACAGAAAACTAGAAGGGAGGTCTGTAGGAAGATAGGTGGAGGCGGAGACAGCTCAGTGAGTCCAAGGAGTGGAGCAGAAATGACATTCCCAGGACTCTGCCATCCCTGGACATTACTACCAGTGGACACACCATCCCTGCAGCCTGCCAGCCCTACCCACCTGCCTTGCTGGATGACTACCAACCCCGGACCACAGTGGCTTCCTTGAAATGAGTCTCAGTATCTCTTCATTTGTGTCACATTCTCCAGGCTCATAGCCCCAAGGAAGGGTCCAGGTAGTCCACCCCAGGTCAATGACCACTTCCCGACTGGTATGGGGCTGGAAGCGGGGTGTGCCTGACAGACAGGGCATACCTCCCTTCTTCAGCTTCCACAGTGGATACTGCATACCACTAAGTTTATATCTAAGGCATGATGTCCCTGCTATAGGAAGGGAGGGGAGATGCTGGACAGTTAAGCTGAAAACACAAAAATGACAACTGTCCCCACAGCTGCACTCCACAATGCAAGCAGGCTTTATTCCATTCATCTTCCACTGACAGAGTAGGGGAGCTCAGTGACATGTCTGTGGATCTCACAGCTCATGTGCAGAAATCTGCATCTAAGAAGAGGGAACTAGGCCAGGCGCGGTGGCTCACGCCTGTAATCCCAGCACTTTGGGAGGCCAAGGCAGGCGGATCACTTGAGGTCTGGGGTTCGAGAGCAGCGTGGCCAACATGGCAAAACTCCATCTCTACTAAAAATACAAAAATTAGCTGGGTGTGGTGGTGGATGCCTGCAATCCCAGCTCCTCGTGAGGCTGAGGCACAAGAATCGCTTGAACCCAGGAAGTGGAGGTTGCAGTGAGCCAAGATTGCACTACTGCACTCCAGCCTGGACAACAGAGCAAGACTCTGTCTCAAAAACAAAAACAAAAAAAAGAAGAGGCAGCCGGATTCAGGATCACCCTAGGAAAGGTGACCCATCCCCAAATGCCATAGGTCTGGAAGAGGTGCAGTAAAAGGACAGAAAAGCATTTCACAGGGGAAAGTAAGGAAGAGAGGAAGAAAAGGAAAAGGAGAGAGAACAAAAGGGAAGCTGAATCTGGAGGGACGGGACATGTAAAAACAACAAGGAGAAGGTTTAGTGGAAGAGGAAAGCAGCATTTTTTTGACCTGATTTTGATGCTCTCTGTACTGCCCCGCTTTCTCGGCTTCTCAGATGTGCCTTTATGACTTGTGCTTTGCTTCCTCGGGTTAATGATGTTGATGTGAACCGCAGAATAAAGAGATCCTGGTCATAACTGCACTATCAAAGGATCTGAGGTCTTAGCGTCACATCCACCATACAGTTCTGCTCTAGTTTGAGCATCTTCACAACACTGGTATTATTAGTGAGCTGATAATGAAACTAAGAATGAGTTTTAACAAAAGAAGCAAGGAACAAAAATGTCCTAAATCCATTTACGAGGGCAGCAAGTCATTAATTGATCTGGAAATTATATTTGCCTCTTTGCAGGCAATTTTACACATCCAACAGAACCATGGTCTCTTTGAAGTCATCCACTCTTCCCTATATTATACCATGGCATTTAGTACATTTATTTGTTTTAAATGATAATCAGAGCTTTCATCCGTGTAGCATCTCTGTTTCCTCCCAGACAGAAAGGCAGGATAATTACCATTAAACCCAATTTGCAGGTTAGAACATTTCAGGCACAAATGGCCTGTTCTCTATCACACAGCAAGTCTCTGTCAGAACTAGGGAGAGAGGCAGTTTCCAAATAAACAGAATAGAACAAACTTACACAAAGAGCTCTGCTCCCACTGTGTATTCTCCTCTTTCATCGGGGTCATATGAGTTTGGTTTAGGTAGGGCCTTCAGGTTGATCTTAGACAATCCAAGAGCTAATTCATCGATGTCTAGCCTTTCCTTGGGGCATCCATGAATCACCTTCCTTCAACTGCCAGAATACGGCTTCCTCCTAGAGAATGTGGGAAGTGAAGTGTGCCACGGGTTGCTGCAACAAAGGTGTGGACCATGGGTTGGTGCAACAAAGGTGTTTGCTTCACGGTGTGCAGTTAAGATAGCTTGTGGGTCTCCCTACCTGCAAACAGGTAGACCTGGAAGGTAGCACAGTTCAGGGGGGCTAAGGGAACTCTGGGGCCGGGCTGCCTGCCCTCAAATCCCAGTTTTTCTGCTTACCATGTGTAACCTTGGGCAAACTACATAAACGCTTTGTGCCTCAGTTTCCCCTCACTCTAAAACAGACATACGGCTGGGTGCACTGGCTCACACCTGTAATCCCAGCACTTTGGGAGGTCAAGGTGGGCAGATCACTTGAGGCCAGGAGCCTGGCCGACATGGTGAAACCCCGTCTCTACTAAAAATACAAAAATGAGCCAGGCATGTTGGCGTGTGCTTGTCATCCCAGCTACTAGGGAGGCTGAGACATGAGGATCACTTGAACCTGGGAGTGGAGGTTGCAGTGAGCTGAGATTATGCCATTGCATTCCAGCCTGGGCGACAGAGCAAGACTCTGTCTCAAAAAGATGAATAAATAAAATAAAACAGACATGCACTTATGGTATTTATTGTTGGAAGATTAAATACCTTAATGCACACCAATGCTCAGACGACTGGGGGGCACATAGGGGACTGCTGTCACCATGCCTCACTCCTGCAGGGAAGGGGCTGCCCTACTAAAACCCCAGCGGGCCCAGTGCTGTGTCCAGAACAGGTCCTTATATTACTGCAGCCCACAACGGAATTACTGAGTAGGAGCCAAAAGAGGAGGGAGCAGGAAGAGGTGGCATTCGGAGGGGGGACCACACCCACAGGTCTGCCACAGCACATCAACGGCATGGGGTACTTTTACAGTCAAGTTGACTTCGGTGTCCGCCCACATCTACCTTTGTAGGACCACTGAAACAAGGGACATCCACCACGGCCCACAGCCAGGGCACCGCGGCCCTGGGAGGATATGCTAAGAAAACCATTCCACAGCCGGGCGCGGTGGCTCACGCCTGTAATCCCAGCGCTTTGGGAGGCTGAGACGGGCAGATCACAAGGTCAGGAGTTTGAGACCAGCCTGACCAACATGGTGAAACCTCGTCTTTACTAAAAATACAAAAAATTAGCTGGGTGTGGTGGTGCGTGCCTATGATCCCAGCTACTCAGGAGGCTGAGCAGGAGAATCGCTTGAACCCAGGAGGTGGAGGTCGCAGTGAGCTGAGGTCACGCCATTGCACTCCAGCCTGGGTGACAGAGCGAGACTCCGTCTCAAAACAACAACAACAAAAAAACCAAAAGAAAACCATTCCAATCCTGTGGGTTGTTGTTTTTTTACTAGGATGATGGAAATGCAGGAAATACAGAACCTCTGCAGCTGCTTTCTCCAGGAAAGGAGATGAAAACGTTCTATGTTTCAGTTGGTCAAAATGCTCTAATTTGATACTGAATATTGCAAATAAGGGATATTTAGGCATAGTTTTTTTTTAAATAAATTATCCACTGAAATGTATTAATATGATATAAACTTGGAAATTGATGTTTAAAAATTTTAAACTCTTAAGTCCAGACTTATTTTTACATGGCACATTTGTTATTTGGCTATAAAAATTTTGATTTTCTTTGCCAATAATGAAAATAACATGAAAATGAAAAGGAAAAAAATGAAATTGAATGCCACGGAGAAAACAGATGAAAACATAAGACAAGCCCCAGCCACTGTTGGCTGGGCAGGGATGGGTGTTGGTCTCACTCCCTAAGGCTTAGAGCATGCATGGTCTCTACAGGGGACTCTGAAGGTCAGAAAAGGAGGTGTTTTCATCACACATGGAGTTAGAGAATGGTACAAAAGAACTTCTTCTCGCGAAAGGGGTTTTCTGACGCAGGCACTGGAATGATGAGAGGGTCTTCCCGCACGTGAGCTTCACAGTAGGCCAGGAGGTCCGCAGCTGCCTGGGAGACCTGTGAGGGCACAGAGCACAGGCGCTCAGTTAAAGGCCCCTTTGCAGAGTGAGTCCAGGGAAGAGGTGTCCACGTACAGCGGGGACAAGCCCTAAGGTAGGCTGTATTGTGTGCACAGCCTACGACAAGGTCATGCCCAGGCTGGAGGGAGGGTTTGTGCAAACCTAGGAGACTGGTTCGAAGCGTGCCTCCAAGAAGGGGAGAATGCCCTCGCGTGGCAGGTCAGAATGGAGACAGGACTGAGGGCCGGCAGGAGGCCCAGACAGCCTTGTTATATGCTCGAGTAGGTGAGGAGTGGAGGCTCCAGGACAGTAGTCTCACAGTGATTTGCTAAACCGGTTCTGGAAGAATAAAGCAGAAGGCAGCCCCTGGCCAAGCCAGTGTGATCATATTTATTTTCATTATTAGTTGTTTTATTGCAATCCACTCTTGTGACCAACACAGAGAGACACTTCATCTTCCTCAACAGAACTTGTATTTAGCTATGTTTTATAAGCACACGTTTTTATTTATTTTTCACTTTTATTTATTTATTTTTTGAGGCAGAGTCTCGCTCTGTTGCCCAGGCTAGAGTGCGGTGGCGTGATCTCCGCTCACTGCAACCTCCATCTCCCGGGTTCAAGTGATGCTTCTGCCTCAGTCTCCCAAGTAGCTGAGATTACAGGCACCCACCATGCCCAGCTAATTTTTATATTTTTAGTAGAGATGGGGTTTCACTATGTCGGTCAGGCTGGTCTCAAACTCCCGACCTCAGGTGATCTGCCCACCTCGGCTTCCCAAAGTGCTGGGATTACAGGTGTGAGCCACGGTGCCCAGCCAGCACACATGTTTTAACTTGGGGTGGCCACTCCCCTGCGGAGAGAGGTGCTCCTGACCAGAAAGTTCTTTCCCTTTCATTTCTTTCCAGGCTTATCTGAAGCTTGCTGGCGCATGGCAGTTGTGCATCAAACTGTCCCCAAGCTCAAGCCCAGAGGAAGAGCAGGTTGGGAGAGGGCGGGGTGCAGACAAGCATTTGCTAAGAGGGAGAGGCAGTTACTAGCTTATTTTGTTCATGGTCTGTGTCATGCGCTTGGCAAATAAATGGCCTGTGCATTAACTCATCCTGCCAATTAGGCTGTTCTGCCTGCGAGTGTTTATTAGAGGATTACAGGCAGGGGTAAATACATAGCAGTCAAATGAAATCCTTTTAGTACATTCAATGTCTAAATCTTCCCCAGAATGATAAAAGTGTTCCACAGATGAAGAAAAAAATGTTTAGAAGCCTCCAGCTACACACAGGCCATATACATTCCCTTCTGGGTTTTAAAAATTGGCTCATCTTTCAACATTTTACAGAGATTCTTCTGATTTTCAGACCTAACCGCTTTAGCAATGGCTAGAAATAATTCCAGCAGAGATATACAATGAATCAACTAAACACATCACTCAAATAAATCAACTTGAAGTTTAGCAGAGGAGTCAATCTAAATCCTGACAAAGCCTACATTTGTTAAGAATGTGGCATGGAAAAATGAGTTCCTGTGAACATCAGGCTTCTAGTTCCACCCCCGCCCCTAAGCTAGCTGTGTGACCTTGGGTAAGTAGCTCAACCTTTCTGAACTTCACTTCCCTCATTTGTAAAATTCAGGAGTGTTGGAGAGCTCTAAGGTCCCAATTTACTCTAAAAAGTCTATGATTCTACCTTTAATAGCACGGTCGGTATTTAAGATCCTAAAAACGTGTATGTTGAGTTGAATAGGAGTGTTTGAAGTTTGCAGTGGTTTACAGGACGCCCATATAGGAACTTCCCAGATGGGTGAGGCCCAGGGGAAAACTGAGCCTGTGGGGGGCCTGTGAAGCCATCACAAGGAGCTAGAGCACAGGCTTAGGGAAACGGACTCTGAGGCCCATAGGGCTGCGATGGACACACAAGAGAATGGAATCACATGGTGAGTGCTGCAACTCAAAGCCGTTGGGCTTGGGAGATTGAGCCCTCCCTTGCTGCCACCTTCTAAGGAAAGCCGAGTGCCCTCTCCAACTGCTGGAGTGATGACCTCCTTAGTTTCCACTCCTGGCTTCTCACCATGCCCAGAGATGCAGAAGCTGCTGAGGTCTGGGGTCTCCCTCATGGCCACCATGTTAGGACAGCCACTAAATTCATCCAGTGGCCCCTCTGGCAACCCCTGGGCGGTGGTCTTCACTGCTGCCTGGGCAGCACACACAAGGGCTGCAGTGTTGGAACAACCACATTCCTCTTCTAGGAGCCACTGTTCTCTTGGGTTTGCTAAGTCTAGGCCCCTGACTCCAGTGAGCTCTTCTGGGAGTTCCGTTTAAGAATGGCTCGGCTGGATGCAGTGGCTCACACCTGTAATCCCAGCACTTTGGGAGGCCAAGGCGGGTGGATTGCCTGAGGTCACCAGTTCAAGACCAGCCTGGCCAACATGGTGAAACCCCGTCTCTACAAAAAATACAAAAAATTAGCCGGGCATGGTGGCGGGTGCCTGTAATCCCAGCTACTCAGAAGGCTGAGGCAGGAGAATCGCTTGAACCCGGGAGTTGGAAGTTGCAATGAGCTGAGATTGTGCCATTCCAGTCTCGGCAACAAGAGTGAAACTTCATCTCAAAAAAAAAAAAAAAAAAAAAAAAAAAAAGAATGTCTTGTCTGACTATCATACCCTCTCCAGTTTTCTAGTTTTCACTTTTCCCATCTACTTCATTTTTTTTGGACATGCTCTAGTTTCATCTGAATTCTCTACAATCCTCGTTATGTCATTCAGGAAAGAAGTATTTACTATCTACCCTTTAGCTAATTCAGAGGATGCAAGGGAAAGAACAAGGCAGGAGTTTTGCCCTCTAGAAGATCTCACTGTGATCTCAAACATGATGAAGTCACTATAATAATCCATGTGTGATGAAATGTCACAAAAGAACACTTGCACGCCACTGTGGATCCATGATGAGAGGCCAGGAGGCATCTGACAACCTGTCCAGTCCCACACAGTAGTGGACACCTTGGTGAATCTGGCCCCTTTCTTCAGAGGGCAATCACTGGACTTCTGGGCCCACAAACACGATTTCCTGGCACACTCAGAATAGATCATCTCTTGTGGCTGACCCATATTAAACAAGCTCAGGAGGCAGCTGGATAAAACCATAATACAAATAGAAGCTAACATTTACATTTACTGAGTGCTTCTCAGGTGCCAGTACTGTGCTACGTGCATCAGATGTACTATGTCATTTAATTCTTCTGATAAGTACGATCCTAGCCGGGCAACATAACAAGACTACCACAAAATGAAAATATTAGCCAGGCATGATGGTGCACACCTGCAGTCCCAGCTACTTGAGAGGCTGAGGCAGGGACATCGCTTGAGTCTGGGAGTTCAAGGCTGCAGTGAGCTGTGATCGCACCACCGCACACCAGCCTGGGTGGCAGAGCAAGACCCTGTCTCTAAAAAAAAAAAAGTACAATTCTTTATTTATAATTGACAAATAAAAATGGAATATATTTATGGTGTACAACATGATGTTTTGATATGTATATACATTATAGAACGGCTACATCAAGCTAACTGACATATCCATTACCTCACATACTTTTTTTTGTGGTTAAAAACATAAAATTTACTCTTTCAGCAATTTTCTTTTTTCTTTTGAGATGGAGTCTCACTCTGTCATCCAGACTGGAATGCAGTAGGGCGATCTCAGCTCACTGTAACCTCCGCCTCCTGGTTTCAAACAGTTTTCCTGCCTCAGCCTTCTGGTAGCTGGGATTACAGGCTCCTGCCACCATGCCTGGCTAATTTTTTAATTTTTGGTAGAGATGGGGTTTCTCCATGTTGGCCAGGCTGGTCTCAAACTCCTGACCTCAGGTGATCTGCCTGCCTCGGCCTCTCAAAGTGCTGGGATTACAGGCATGAGCCTCTGAGTCTGGCAAGCAATTTTCAAGTATACATGATAAGTACTATTCTTAAAGCCACTTGACAGATGAGGAAACTGAGGCACAAAGGTTAAGAAGGTCACCCATCTATTAAGAGAGGAAACCAGGGCCAGGCACGGTGGCTCACGACTGTAATCCCAGCACTTTGGGAGGCCGAGGCAGGCAGATCACAAGATCAGGAGCTCAAGATCATCCTGGCCAACATGGTGAAACCCCCTCTCTACTAAAAATACAAAATTTAGCTGGGTGTGGTGGCCCATGCCTATAATCCCAGCTACTCGGGAGGCTGAGGCAGGAGAATCGCTTGAACCAGGGAGTCAGAGGTTGCAGTGAGCCGAGATCGCGCCACTGCACTCCAGCCTGGCGACACAGTGAGACTCCATCTCAAAAAAAAAAAAAAAAAAAAGAGACAGCCAGAATTTGAAGCTAAGCTCTACTGTACTACAGCCATCCCCAACCGTTTTGGCATGAGGGAGTGGTTTAGTGGAAGACAGTTTTTCCACGAACTGGGGGTGGTGAGATGGTTTCAGGATGATTCAAGTGCATTAGATTTATTGTACACTTTATTTCTATTACTATTACATTGTAATACATAATGAAATAATTATATACAATTCACCATAATGCAGAATCAATGGGAGCCCTGAGCTTGTTTTTCTGCAACTAGATGGTCCCATTTGGAGGTGATGGTAGACAGTGACACATAATCAGACACAGGATTCTCATAAGGAGCTTGCAGCCTAGATCCCTCACACGCGCAGTTCACAGTTGGGTTTGTGCTCCTGTAAGAATCTAATGCCACTGCTGATCTGACAGGAGGCAGAGCTCAAGTGGTAATGCAACCAATGGGGAGAACCTGTAAATACAGATGAAGCTTCGCTTGCTCACCCGCTGCTCACTTCCTGCTGTGCGGCCCGGTTCCTAACAGGCCACAGACTGGTACTGGTCCATGGCCCCGGGGGTTGGGAACCCCTTTTATACTACACAGAATCTACACTCAATACAGAATCTATAATCTACACTGTATATAGAATCCATACTCAGCTGCTATACTACAGCAGCTGCTTTGTTAATTGACAATGAGACCCGTAATTCTCAAGTGGCCTGGAACGTTCTCACCTGCCCATCCAGGGCACAAGAGGAGAGATCCTTGTGATTCAACTACCTGGGAGCTCACAGGACCAGAAGAAGGAGAGTCTCCCACCTAGAGTGTCTTAGGTCATTTCATTTAACCTAGAGACAGGAGGTGTCCTCAGCTGGGACTCACTCCCTTTCTCCCAGCCCTGAGAAGTACGGGATGGACACGGCCACTGTGGTCTCCAAGACACCCCTTCCTCTAGGCTGTGACCCGCCAATCCCCTTCTGTCTACACACAACAATCCAGCTGGTCAGAAGTTGGCTGGCTAAACTGTCACGATAGCTTTCTTCCCCTTGATCAGTTTACCTGTCCAGGTGGTTATCAACATCCATCATGGGCCAGTTCGACTCTTTTAATTCTCTGGGAGCAACCTCAAGGGGGCGCCTCACTGGGGAAGCTGCACTATCAACCAGTACATCCTGTACATCATGACCAAGCATTAAAGGAGTGGGCTCAAAAAATGTTGGGGCTTTGGGGGACAGCTCAGTCGAGGAGAGGTCAGGTTGGGCCCATGTTCCACTCCATAGCAGAGTAACTTCTTCCCTTACAGCCTAGTGTCTGCAACACCCTAACAATTATGCTATTAATGGTCTGGCCTTGCCAGGTCTAAGCAGGTCTCATCTAGGAATTTTTCTTTCACCTCCCAAAGGTGATACTGTACTTGATGCCACAATTTTTCTTGCAAGAAAACGAGTTGTTCTTAGATTGCCTCTTTTTGTTGCTTTAAGATCACAGTTGTGTTTGCTGAGTTATAACCACTCCTCTGGCTTGCTGAGTAGCGTCTGTGCACCCATACAACAGGAATGCCCACACAATGAAGCCAGTATTACTGCCAATCAAGAAGTGCTCAGTTTAAGCCCGAATGTGTGGATCTGGGTTGGTTCCATGCAACATTAATTTCCTAGGTGCACTCAGAATTACTGAAACGTAACACTGTGAAGAATGGCCCACTTACACACAGCTGCGTCTAATACAGCATAAGTCATCTTACAGCAAAATAGTCAAGGGAGTTTTCCACCTTCATCACCTCCTCTTTTCACATAGTGTCCAGAGTCCTATATAACCTGTATAACCAAAGTATCTTGGATAACCCCTGAAGTTTATCGTTAATGTGATCTGAAAAGATAAATATAGGTAATGACCGTCTTAATGAGCCTGACGCACGAAAGATGGCGTCCCAACCAATAGCCACTATCCAGGTATTAATTAACCTAAGCCTGCTCCTTCTGCTGAGAGGGAGAGTTTTCTTAATCAGCCCTAGATTGATGTTTATGGTTGGGTTTCCTTCAGCACGTACCAAATAGGGGTTGCAGACAATGCCAGATCCCATTAAACATCTGCCATCTTTGGAACATAAAGTAGACAATTTGCTTTCAAAGAGAAAATCTTATTCTGGTAGAAAATTGAAAATTCCTTTACTGTGTATCCTTTCTCATCAAGCCTGAATTCGGCTTTCCCTCAAGTTCGCTGTGATGAAATGCCTGGAGCATCTCTGTGCCTCCCCGTCTTAGTATTGAACTGTTAGAGTTACAAGACAACAGATGTTGAAAAGAATCGGTAGCTTGGGAACAACTGTGGAATTTTACCATCACATTTCAGAGTAAAAGAGGTGATTAAAGCAGCCCAAGTTAGCATATAATCCTGTTAGTTGCACTATAATTACAAGCTTCAATGATGGGAGAAAATGCTGCAATTACTATAGTCACATTCCATGACAAGACAGATGACATAATTATTATTCTGGCTGTGACACCCACTGCATTTATCCTTTGCATCTGAAGTAGACAGACCCACACCTATTTCTAAGCAATCCTGGCCTATTTAACAGTACTACTGGGAATCAAAAGCATCTTGGTTGGCTTTGCCTGTTTCTCCTTCTACTCCAAGAAAACAAAGCAGGATTACAGTTAATGGCACAGCCAGGTTGCAGCCAGCATGGTGTAATGGTATATTTTACAAGGTCTATAATGGTATATTTTTACAAGGTGAAATTTGGTGCACACTCCACTAGAAGATATCATATACTGCTTATCCTCAGTGGCATCCTCGGGACATTACAGGTATATACCTCACCTCTAAATTCTCAGCAAGCACTGAAGAGTGAACTCTTTTGCTTTTTTTTTTTTTTCTCCTAACATTGGGAAGTATTTGAGACCCACACACCAGTTCCTAAGGGCAATCTCTAGATACTTTCATATTATGGCTTTCAGTGGATCCCAGTAACTACTTCGTACTATTCCTGGTCAGTGTGGGCAATTCTTACTTGTTGGTGGATGGCCTGTATGGGGACAGGCTTCTGCCCAGTGGGTGGATCGTAGGCCACAGGCAACATCAAGCTGAGAGTGGGTTAGGTTATACCTGAAGGTGGAAACCAGAGAGAGGAGGGTGGGCGATATGTGTGAATAAAAGAATAATTCAACAGAGTCCGTCTCTGAATCCTTAAGTCAAATGTCCGTAACAGTGGACTAGCCACTGTTAACTACTTTCAGCATAGGCTTTTTTTTTCCACATCAAAAGTTGATTGCACATGGGGAGCTAAATTTAAGATGCTTGAAAGAGAGTTGTAATATCACCAAATTAACTTAAGTAAGAGTTGTTCTGACATGGCCTTCAGCACAGGAATATCAAAGCCCTCACTTGTTTAGAATATGATTGACCTAGATCCACCCTGGACCTTGACTTAACCAAGCCCTTTCAACAGGTCAGTGTTTGTCCCATCTGACTGACTATCTCTCAGTTTTGATATTTCCCAAATTTCCAAAAAGAAATCCATAATTCCATCATTTTGTAAGTTTGCCATCCTGGATAAGATGGACACCCCAGGCACTCAGCTTTGCCTCCTATAAACGAGAATGGCAACACCTACTGGTTTGTGGCTAAATGGATGCCATCATGTATTGCTGTGGTTTGAAAGTGCTGTCTCCCAAAAGCATGTTCTGGAAACAATGCGACCACGCTAGGAGGTGAGGCCTAATGAGAAGTTATTAGGTGATGAGGGCTCTGTTCTCATGAATGGATTAATGCTGTTATCATGGGAATGGGCTCCTTATAAAAGGATGGGTTTGGCCCCTTTTTTCTCTCTCTTCCTCTCTCCTTGCCCTTCCGCCATCTGCCGTGGGGTGACACCACAAGTAGCCCCTCACCAGAGGTAGCCCCTTCCCAGCCCCCAGAACTATGAGTTAATAAATTTCTGTACATCATAAATTACTCAGTCTGTGGTATTCTGTTATAGCAGTACAAACCAACTGAAACATAAGCACACGGAGTTATTAATCCATTATTCATTTGGCTACTTTCTAGTAGGACGGAGAAGATATTTAAGAAACAGACACGAGGAAGTTTCTCAGAAATTATTAGGGCATTGGATGCCCACAATGGCCCTGACCAGATCATCCCCATGAATAGATCCTTTTCTTTTCTAAGTGCAACTTTCATTTTCTTCTTCTACTACTCATGTTCTACTCTTTCATTTAATCCGAAGCATTTTCCCCTTTTATCTGATCCCAGTTCTAGAATTGCTCATCCTAATAACCTTTCCTCAATATGGCCAGATTTTTGGATTTTAGCCATTCTAATAGGTGTGTAGTGGTATCTTACTGTTTTAATTTGTAATTCTCTAACGACATACGATGTTGAACATGTTTTCATATGCTTATTTTCCATTTGTATGTCATCTTTGGTGATGTGTCTGATCAGAAATTTTGCCCTTTTCTTTTTTCTTTTGAGACAGAGTCTCGCTCTGTCACCAGGCTGGAGTGCAGTGGTGCGATCTCGGCTCACTGAAAGCTCCATCTCATGGGTTCACACCATTCTCCTGCCTCAGCCTCCCGAGTAGCTGGGACTACAGGCGCCCGCCACCACACCCGGCTAATTTTTTTTATTTTTAGTAGAGATGGGGTTTCACCATGTTAGCCAGCATGGTCTCGATCTCTAGACTTCATGATCTGCCCACCTCGGCCTCCCAAAGTGCTGGGATTACAGGTGTGAGCCACCGCGCCCGGCCATTTTGCCCATTTTTTAATGTGGTTGGTTGTTTTCTCATTGTTGTGTTTTAAGGGTTCTCTCTCTCTCTTGCGCGCTCTCTCTCTCTCTCTCTGTATATATATATATATATATATATATATATATATTTTTTTTTTTTTTTTTCTATACGAGTCTTGCTCTGGGGTTCAAGTGATCTCCTGCCTCAGCCTCCTGAGTAGCTGGGATTACAGGCGCCCATCACCGTACCTAGCTAATTTTTGTATTTTTAGTAGAGATGGGGTTTCACCATATTGGCCAGGCTGGTTTCGAACTCCTGACCTCAGGTGATCTGCCTGCCTCAGCCTCCCAATGTGCTGGAATTACAGGTGAGAGCCACTGCACTCAGCCCTTTATATATTTTGGATACAAGTATTTTATCAGGTATATGTTTGGCAAATATTTTCTCCCAGCGTGTGGCTTGTGTTCATTCCCTTAACGGTGCTTTTCACTGAAGTCTTAAATTTTACTGTAGTCTAGCTTGGCTACTTTTTCTTTCATGGATTGTGCTTTTGCTGTTGTATCTAAAAACTCATTGCCAAACCCAAGGTCACTTACATTTCCTATGTCATCTTCTAGAAGTTCTGTAGTGTTCTCTTTTATATTTATGTCTATAATTTATTTTGAGTTAATTTTTATAAAATGTAAAAGGTCTGTGTCTAGATTCATTTTCTGCATGTGGATGTTCACTTGTTCTTATGGTATTTGTTGAAAAGACTATCTTTGCTTCATGGTATTGGCTTTGCACCTTTGTCAAAGATCAGCTGGCTATATTTACATGGGTCTATTTTGGGGCTCTCTATTCTGTTCCACTGACCTACACGTCTACTCTTTCACCAATACCATATTGTCTTAATTACTGTAGTTGTATAGTAAGTCTTTCAGTCAGGTAGTGTCGGTTCTCTAACCTTGTTCTTCTCCTTCAGTATTTTATAGGCTATTCTGGGTCTTTTGGCTTTCCATATAAACTTTAAAATCATTTTGTCAATATCCACAAGATAAAATTTGCTGGGATTTTGGGGGCAGAGCGCAGTGGCTCATGCCTGTAATCCCAGCACTTTGGGAGGTCGAGGCAGGTGGATCACTTGAGGTCAGGAGTTCAAAACCAGCCTGGCCAATATGGTGAAACCCCATCTCTACTAAAAATACAAAAATTAGCTGCTGGGCATGGTGGGCCTGTAATCCCAACTACTCAGGAGGTTGAGGCAGGAGAGTTGCTTGAATCTGGGAGGCAGAGGTTGCAGAGAGCCAAGATGGCACCACTGCACTCCAGCCTAGGCAAAAGAGCAAGACTCTGTCTCAAAAAAAAGGAAGAAAATGTGCTGGGATTCTGATTGGGATCACATTGAATCTATAGATCAAGTTGGGAAAAACTACTATTTTAACTATATTGAGTCTTCTTATCCATGAACATGGACTATCTCTCCATTTATTTAGATGTTTGATTTTTTTTCTCAGAGTTTTGTAGTTTTCCTCATACAGATCTTGTGCATATTGAATATATCTGGTATATTTTTGCCCATCTTCTTACATTCAACCTGAGTCACTTTATTTTAGGTCTATGTCTAATGCAAAATATATTCTTTTTAAAGGTTAAATCTGATAATCTAAACTAGTTTTCCCACTTAACACTTATTATTAAGATAGATATATTTGGTATTGTTTCTGCTGTCTTATTTTGTCTTTTGAAACTTTTACATTCTCTTTTGTTTTCTGTTTATGTTCCATGGTCTTTATTTCTTGTCCTCCAGTAATTAAGAAGTGTAGGCTGGGCACGATGGCTCACACCTGTAATCCCAGCACTTTGGGAGGCCGAGGTGGGCGGATCACTTGAGGTCAGGAGTTTGAGACCAGCCTGGCCAACATAGTGAAACCCCATCTCTACTAAAATTACAAAAATTAGCCAGGCATAGTGGTGCACACCTGTAGTCCCAGCTACTTGGGATTGCTTGAATCACGGAGGCAGAGGTTGCAGTGAGCAGAAATCGCCCCACTGCATTCCAGCCTGGGCGACAGAGTGAAACTCTGTCTCAGAAAAAAAAAAAAAGAAAAAAAGCGTGTTTTATCTTTATAGTCTTAATATGTTTATAATGTTAATCAGTTTCAGAAATGAAGTTATATTGATTGATTCACATCTGTGAAATATGAGGAAATTGGCTATACTGGGCAGTTATCATGCATGTTTTCCTCCAGCAACTGAACCCCTTCTCTGGTTGGAGGAATTATCTACTTTATGAGTCCTCGTGTGGGGAAACAATTATTTCTCTTAATAGATCTGAAAATGTTAAATATTCACCTTCCCAGAATCTCTTGCAACTTGGCACACGTGACTTTGTTTCTATCTATCTGACACACATGTGCCAGACTTTGATGAATGATCTGAGGGGAAAGACATTAGGAGCTTTTGTTCTGGTGGCAGTGGCCCTGGCTAGAAGGTTGAGTTCCTGGCTCAGAGTGACAGCGGTACAAACTGTAGCATGTAGTCCTGGGTGGTGATTGCAGCAGTTCCCTCCTGAGACTGTTCTGCAGTGTGGTTTTGAGTGCTGTTCCCAGAAGATGAATCTTAAGCCCACTTCTCTAGACTTTCCGGCAATTTTATAAGCTACTCAAATTCCCTTTAGTAAATTCCTTTTATAATCAACGTAGATGCTTATCAACAGTGGACTGGATAAGAAAATGTAGTATAGATACACCATGAAATACGATGCAGCTGTAAAAATGAATGAAATTGTGTCCTTTGCAGCAATATGAATACAGCTGGTGGCCATTATCCTAGTTGAATTAATGCAGGAAAAGAAAACCAAATACCACATGTTCTCATTTATAATTGGGAGCTAAACATTGAGTAGACATGGTCACAAAGATGGGAACAAGAGACACCAGGAATGAGAGACACACTACTTGAAGGGTAATGAGCGGAGGAAGGTAACGGCTGAAAAACTACCTATTGGGTACTATGCTGACTACCTGGGGGATGAAATCACTGGTACACCAAACCCTACTGACACCCAATTTACCCACATAACAAACTTGCACATGTACCCCTTGAAACTAAAATTAAAGTTGAAACTAACCAACTAACTAAATTCCTGTTGTATTTACTCAGCCAGGGTAAGCTTCTGTTATTTGTAATAAAGACCCTTGGACTGACAGGTTGCCATATTTATACTCTCCTCTCTTCTCCCTCCCCTATTTTAATGTAAGTATTTTCTAGGATTGTCATGGTCTACTATTAACAAATATTTATTTTTACATCATATAGATTTCTGAGAAGAATGATAAAAATTACATTTTTTAAGAGTGGTCATCATAGTTATTATTTTTTTTTTAGACAGAGTCTCGCTCTGTCGCCCAAGCTGGAGTGCAGTGGCACAATCTCAGCTCACTGCAACCTCTGCCTCCTGGGTTCAAGCGATTCTCCTGCCTCAGTCCCCCAAGTAGCTGGGACCGCAGGCATGCGCCACCACACCCGGCTTATTTTTAGTAGAGAGTATTTTTAGTAGAGATAGGGTTTCACCATGTTGGCCAAGATGGTCTTGATCTCTTGACCTGTGATCCGTCCACCTCGGCCTCCCAAAGTGCTGGGATTACAGGCGTGAGCCACCGCGCCCAGCCAGTTATTCTTAATTCTAAGTTTACATTGCAGGATTGAATAACCCTGCAACTTCTTTCCTACCACGCCATCCGCGTGTGGAAGTTATTTTGATTCAGTCAGCTGGCTGGATCCCATGTTACACACATGTATGTGCAGAGTCCAGAGGAGGCAGGAGACCACTCGGGCCATGGCGCTGGCAAGAATCCTGAACAGGAAGGTCATCTTTGAGTAAGTCAGAGGCTAAAGAAACAGTGTGGCAGTTGGCCCGGCGCAGTGGCATGCCTGTAATCCCGACACTTTGGGAGGCCGAGGTGGGCGGATCACCTGAGGTCAGGAGTTGGAAACCAGCCTGGCCAACATGGTAAAACCCCATCTCTACTAAAAATACAAAAATTAGCCGGGCACGGTGGTGACTGGTGCCTGTAATCCCAACTACTCAGGAGGCTGATGCAGGAGAATCACTTGAACCCGGGAGGAGGAGGTTGCAGTGAGCCAAGATCGTGCCACTGCACTCCAGCCTGGGCTTGTGACAGAGTGAGACTCTGTTTCAAAAAACAAACAAACAAGCAACAACAACAACAAAACACAATGTGGCAGTGACTAGAAGAACCCCAAAGGTCCTGGGAATAAAGAACAACCACAATGGGCTGGTGCAAGCTCCTCGTCAGGCTCCCAAGGTGAGAGAATTGCTTCAGCTTAGGAGTTTGAGACCAGTCCGGCAAACATAGCGAGATCCCCATCTCTACTAATTTTTTTTTTTTTAATTAGCTGGACATGGTGGTATGTGCCTACTTAGGTTTGCTTAGGTTTGACAGCCTCTCAGGGTGGAAGTTTTGAAATACGAGGCAGTAGACTGCCCAGTCGTTCCTATGGAGTTCGACATCAGCCTTACAGGTGACCTAGTGTTCTTTATGGGGACAGCTACTGATGTTTGTGCATTCCATGAGCTGACACAGAGGAACAGAGGTCCCTTTTACCATTTGGTACCTTCAGTCAATGGAGTAAGAAAGTTGTCTGATACCCAAATCTGAAGGCTATTAAGAGTGAGAATTGAGAATCTGACTGTATCACACTGATAAAGAATTGAGCAGAATTCTAGGACTGAATATTGACCCAGAGAGCATTTGGATCCCAGCGATAGATTTTGGAGGCAGATCACCTTTGGAGAGTGGTGACTCACACTGATGTCTTCATGGTGAGTGAAATCATGAGTGTTCTGTCTTTCAACAGTGCTCTAAACAGGGGTCCCCAATCCCCTGCCAGGGACCAGTACCAGTCCATGGCCTGTTAGGAAACGGGCTGCACAGCAGGAGGTGAGTGGCGAGTGAGCGAGCAAGCATTACCGCCTGAGCTCTGCCTCCTGTCAGATCAGCGGAGGCCTTAGATTCGCAAAGGAGAGTGAACCCTATTGTCTACTGTGCCTGCAAGGAATCTAGCTTGCATATGCTCCTTATGAGAATCTAATGCCTGATGATCTGTCACTGTCTCCCAACACCTGTCCTGTCTAGTTGCAGGAAAACAAGCTTAGGGCTTCCACTGATTCTACATTATAGTAAGTATGTAATAATAATAGCAATAAAGTGCCCAATAAATGTAATGCTAGAATCATCCCCAAACCGTCCCCCACTGCCTGTGGAAAAACTGTCTCCCATGAAACCAGTTCCTAGTGCCAAAAAGGTTGGGGACTGCTGTTCTAAAACATAGGAGAGACTGAGGAAAATGGCAGTGCTATCTAATGAGAATGGGGATGCTACCAGTGCTGAAGATCTGGGTGTGAGTGGTGCCTTGACAAGTGCTATGAAGGATGCATCAAGCCCAGGCTCATACAGACTCAGAGGGAATGCTAATATTCATCTGATGGACATGAAGCCCTCTAGCACAGCAGGTCCAACAGCACTAAGACTTGTTGCTTCTGAATGCTCTATAGTGATGGAAGCTGGATTTGGAGATAACTTTGTCTTGAAAGTGTTTTTTTTTAAAGTATTATTATTATTATTATTATTATTGAAATAAAGTCTTGCTCTGTTGCCCTGGCTGGAGTGCAGTGGTGAGATCATAACTCAAAGCAGCTTCTATCTTCTGGGCTCAAGTGATCCTCCCACCTCAGCATCCTGAGTAGGCACATACCACCATGTCCAGCTAATTAAAAAAAAAAAATTTGGTAGAGATGTGGTCTCGCTATGTTTCCCAGACTGGTCTCAAACTCCTGAGCTCAAGCAATCCTCCCATCTTGGCCTCCCAAAGTGCCGGGATTACAGATGTCAGCCACTGCACCCAGCATAAAAAAATGTTTAATTATAGGACTATATGTTTATACAAATATATGTGTACATATATACACATATATGTGTATTTCTATAAAACATACATGACATAAAATGCATCGTCTTAACTATTTTTAAGTATATAGTTCAGTAGTATTAAGTATTTTCACATTCTTGTGCCACTATCAGTACCACCCGTCTCCAGAACTTGCAAAACTGAAACTCTGCATCCATTAAACAATTCTCCATTCTCTCCTTCCCCCAGCCTCTGGAGACCACCATTCTCCTGTCTGTTTCTATGAATTTGACTCCTCTAGGTACCTCATATAGGTGGAATACAATATTTTGTCTTTTTGTGCCTGGCTTATTTCTCTTAGCATAGTGTCCTCAAGGTTCATTCATGTTGTCGCACGTGTCTGAATTTCCTTCCTGTTTAAGGCTGAATAATATTCTGTTTTAAGTATACACTATATTTTGTTTATCCATTTATCTGTTGATAATTTAGGTAGCTTCTACGCCTTGGCTATTGTGAATAAGCTGCTATTAATATGGATGTACAGATCTCTCTTCAAGACCCTACTTCCAATTCTTTTGAGTCTATTCATAGGTGATACATGGATTGTCTCACCTGATCCCATTTCTATAATATTGATTTGGGCCCTGTGGAATCCTAATAAGTAAGCAACAATGAGGAAGGGGTCCCAGGTTGGGGAAAACAATTGTTCTGAGAGACGGCTAACCACAAACAGCCCCTTGCACAACATCCTGTTCCCTCACTCTGCACGTAGCCCCAGCAGCAGGACTGTAACTGCATAAACCCTCTCCAGCATGACCCTATAAAGCTTGCTTCCAGCCCCTGCCTTTTTGAAGATAGTCCATTTTCTGCTGTGCTGCCAGTTGCTTCCTTGCAACATACTTTCCTTCTAATAAATCTGCTTTTTTTTTTTTTTTAAACCTATGACTGCCTTGACAGATTCCTTTAGCACTCATGATCCCAGCTCTAGTCATCACACCTGCAACAGGCCCTGCATCAAAACAGGTGATTGAGCTGTTCCAAGTACATCGAGCCTATCCTTCAGTGCCTTCAATGCCTTCAGTGCCTCCTATGACTCAGATTGTGTGTGGATCCAGCCATGTGCAAGACCCTCAGCCCCTGCTCAGGAGGACCTTTTGACTGAGCAGGCGTTTTCTCAGAAGCTTTCTTATGGTCTTAATGTATATTATCATGTGTAAATTAACATAATTATGCACATCTGTATCTCCTTTAGTGAAATTCAATGGAATAAAATGAAATAAGTTTGCTAAAGAAAAGCAGCACACATTTGCATTACATTTAAACTTCTGCATAATTGAGAATATATCTATGTTGCCATGGACATAAATGGCCACTTGGTTGGGTAGAGAATTCATTGTAGATGCTGTTTCTCCTTGGGCTGACATCTTCAGAACTGTGGGGAAGTGTTGTCCAGACTGATATTTTCCTCCTTTGTGGGTGAGGCACTGTAGTGTAATGGTACTACCCAAGGTTCTGGGTTTATATCCTTCCTTCATCAAATGACAACTCTGGACCTCTTTTCTTTTCTTTTTTTCTTCTCTTTTCTTCTTTTCTTTTCTTTTTTTCTTTTCTCTTTTTTAAGATGCAGTCTTGCTCTGTTGTCCAGGCTGGAGTGCAGTGGCGTGATCCTGGCTCACGGAAACCTTCTCCTCCTAGGTTCAAGCAATTCTCCTGCCTCAGCCACCCAAGTAGCTGGGACTACAGGTGCTCGCCACCACGCCCGGCTAATTTTTGTATTTTTAGTAGAAATGGAGTTTCACCATGTTGGCCAGGCTGGTCTTAAACTTCTGACCTCTTCTGATCCTCCTGCCTTGGCTTCCCAAAGTGCTGGGACAATAGGTGTGAGCCACTGCACCTGGCCTGGGCCTGTTTTTTTTCTGTGAAATGGGGTACTGATAGCACCAACATCTCAGGGCTGGTGTGAAAATTCAAGCACCTAACACATATTAAGAATATACCCAGGCTGGGTGTGGTAGCTCACGCCTGTAATCCTAGCACTCTGGGAGGCCAAGGCGAGTGGATTGTTTGAGCTCAGGAGTTAGAGACCAGCCTGGGCAACATGGCAAAACCTAGTCCCAGCTACTTGGGAGGCTGAAGTGGGAGGATTGCTCAAGCCAGGGAAGCAGAGGCTGCAGTGAGCCAAGATCACGACACTGCACTCCAGCCTGGGTGACAGAGCGAGACCCTGTCTCAAAAAAAAAAAAAAAAAGAAAAAAAAAAAGAATGTAATCAAAGTTAGGGGTATTTGTCCTAACTGACTGCTTCTTCTGCCTATATTCTTTTTTTTTTTTTTTTTTTAAGATGGAGTTTTGCTCTTGTTGCCCAGGCTGGAGTGCAATGGCACAATCTTGGCTCACTAGATTCCTCATGACCTCCTTCCTTGTTTACTGAAGCAGTGTTTGAACACCTCCCAGGTTCAAACGATTCTCCCACCTCAGCCTCCCAAGTAGCTGGGATTACAGGCGCCCGCCACTACGCCCAGCTAATTTTTGTATTTTCAGTAGAGACACGGTTTCACCATGTTGGCCAGGCTGGTCTTGAACTCCTGACCTCGGGTGATCCGCCCACCTCAGCCTCTCAAAGTGCTGGGATTACAGGTGTGAACCACTGCGCCTGGACTCTTCTGCCTATATTCTTAATGGGCTCTTTATTAGTAGTATTGTTTTTGTTTTGCTTTTTGCTATCGACTTATTTGTTGATGGGGAGGTCACTCTTTCCTTTTGAGATTAAGACCCTCAGCAGTATTTGTGTCTCAGTGTCAATCATTTCTCTCACACTCTTTTCTGGAATATGGCAAGCAGTTTGGACCTGCAGATTCAGGTATTTCTTTATTTAATGAAGCCGTTTTATGTTATATCCTTAAGAGTATTTTCTGTTCCATTTATTCTCCCTGCTGGGAACATTCGCATACAAATGTGAGAATGCTCTTGTCAGTCTGGATTTCTATTAGCTTCTAATTGCTTCGGTCTGACACTCCATCTGTTTCTTTTGTTTCCTGTGCACCTTTCTGAAGCCTGTCTCCAGGTCATCATTGTGGTTTTCCACAGCATGTGTGACACTCTCTGCTCTTTCCAGTGGTGCTCCCACCTCCCTCCAATTCTTTCCTTAGCTTTTCCACCTCCCTTTCCAACTCATTAGTTTCATCTCTTCTTTTTTTTTTTTTGAGATGGAGTTTCACTCTGTCACTTAGGCTGGAGTGCAATGGTGTGATCTTGGCTCATTGCAACCTCTGTCTCCCGGGTTCAAGTGATTCTCCTGCCTCAGCCTCCCGAGTAGCTGGGATTGCAGGTGCCTGCCATCATGCCCAGCTAATTTTTGTATTTTTAGTAGAGACGGGGTTTCACTATGTTGGTCAGGCTGGTCTCGAACTCCTGACCTCAGGTGATCCGCCCCCCTCGGCCTCCCAAAGTGCTGGGATTACAGGCGTGAGCACTGCACCCGGTCTAAATAAATTTTTAAAAGACAGGGTCTCACTCTGTCACCCAGGCTCGTGTGCACTGGTGCAATCTCGGCTCTCTGCAACCTCAACCTCCCAGGTTTAGGTGATCCTCCCACATCAGCCTCTAGCTAGGTACATGCCACCACACCCAGCTAATTTTATATATACATATATGTGTGTGTGTGCATATATATATATGTATGTGTATATATATATGTGTATATATGTGTGTGTGTGTGTGTGTGTGTGTGTGTGTGTGTATATATATATATATATATATACACTTTTTTTTTTTTTTAAAAGAGATAGGGTTTTGCCATGTTGCCTAGGCTGGTTTCGAGCTCCTGTGCTCAGGCAAACCTCCTGTCTTGGCCTCCCAAAGTGCTGGAATTACAGGTGTGAGTCACTGTGCTGGCTTTAAAATATTCTACAATACTACAATAGAAAATTGGGTAAAGGGTAGGAATAGCCAATTAGCAAAAGAAGAATTTAACATACAAAATTAGTTTAACCCCAGTAACAGTCAATGAAATATATGTTAAAATAATGAGGCGTCAGCAATCAAGAGATGGTATGACATAAAGGTTGAGAGCGAAGGCTCTGGAGACACACTCCCTGGTTTCCTATTCCTGGGCTCTCACCACTTTTCAGCTGCTAAATTTTAGGCAAGTTAATGAATCTTTATAGACCTCAGTTTCCTCCTTTATGTAATGGAGTACCCACTTCATTGGACTGCTATGAGAATTGAATGAATTTAATGTGACTTGTTCAGAACAACACATATTAAGCACTCAGTAAATGTTGGCTACTATTATTATCTGTTAAATTGGCAAGGCATAATGAATGGTGTTTTGGGGGAGAATGTGGGAAAACAGACACACATTACTGATAAAAATATAAATTGGTATCCCTTTCTATAGGGAAATTTGATATTGACTCAAACACTTTCTTGTGTGTACAGTCATGTGTCGCTTATTGACGGGGATATGTTCTGAGAAATGCCTTGTTAGATGATTTCATCACTGTAAGAACATCACAGAGTGTACTTTCACAAACCTAGATGGTCTATCCTATTACACAATAGGGTATAGCCTATAGATTACAGGGTATAGCCTATTGCTCCTAGACTACAAACTTTTTAAATGTTAATTAATTAATTATTTTGAGACAGGGTCTCACTCTCTCATCCAGGCTGGAGTGCAGTGGCATGATCAGGGCTCACTGCAGCCTCAAGTCCTGGGCTCAAGTGATCCTCCTGCCTCAGCCTCCCAAGTAGCTGGGTCTACAGGTGTGCACCACATCCAGCTTACTTTTTTGAATTTTTAGTAGAGACAGGGTCTCACCATGTTTCCCAGCCTGGTCTCAAACTCCTGAGCTCAAGTGATCCTCCTGCCTTGGCCTCCCAAAGTGCTGGGATTACAGGAATGTGACCGTACTGAATACTGTAGGCAACTGTTACACAATGATAAGTATCTGTGTATCTAAATATCTAAACATAGAAAAGGTATGGTAAAAATACAGTACTAGAATATCTTTTTTTTTCTTTCTTTTTTTTTTTGAGATGGAGTCTCGCTCCGTTGTCCAGACTGGAGTGGCATCATCTCAGCTCACTGTAACCTCTGCCTCCTGGGTTCAAGCTATTCTCTTGCCTCAGCCTCCTGTAATCTCAGCTGGGATTACAGGCGCTTGCCACCGCGCCTGGCTAATTTTTGTATTCTTAGTAGAGATGGGGTTTCACCATCTTGGCCAGGCTGGTCTTGAACTCCTGACCTCAGGTGATCCACCTGCCTTGACCTCCCAAAGTGCTGGGATTACAGGCATGAGCCACTGTGCTCGGCTTTTTTTTTTTTTTTTTTTTTTTTTTGGAAACAGAGTCTAGCTCTGTCGCCCAGGCTGGAGTGCAGTGGTATGTTCTCAGCTCACTGCAACCTCTGCCTCCTGGGTTCAAGCAATTCTCATGCTTCAGCCCCCTGAGAAGCTGGGACTACAGGTGCACCACCATGCCCAGCTAATTTTTGTACATTTAGTAGAGACAGGGTTTCGCCATGTTGCCCAGGCTGGTCTTGAACTCCTGACCTCAAGTGATCTGCCCACCTCGGCCTCCCAAAGTGCTGGGATTACAGGCGTGAGCCACCGTGCTGGGTCAAAAAATATACACTACTAGAATCTTATGGGACCACTGTCATATATGCAGTCTGTCATTGACTAAAACATTTTTTATGTAGTGCCTGACAGTATATATTTCTCTTTTGGCCAAGAGATTTTCAGTCCCTAGGAATTTATCTTAAAGAAATAATCAGACATGAAAATTTTATCTACCAGTGTGCTTGCTGCAGTGCTTCCTTAAAAGTAGGACTCACAACACATGCACACGTATGTTTACCGTGGCACTATTCACAATAGCAAAGACTTGGATCCAACCCAAATGTCCATCAATGATAGACTGGATTAAGAAAATGTGGCACATATACACCATGGAATACTATGCAGCCATAAAAAAGGATGAGTTCATGTCCTTTGTAGGGACATGGATGAAGCTGGAAACCATCATTTTGAGCAAACTATCGCAAGGACAGAAAACCAAACACCGCATGTTCTCACTCATAGGCGGGAACTGAACAATGAGAACACATGGACACAGGATGGGGAACATCAAACACCGGGGCCTGTTGTGGGGTTGGGGGATGGGGGAGGGATAGCATTAGGAGATATACCTAATGTAAATGACAAGTTAATGGGTGCAGCACACCAACATGGCACATGTATACATATGTCACAAACCTGCACGTTGTGCACATGTACCCTAGAACTTAAAGTACGATTAAAAAAGAAAAAATAGGACTCACGGCTGAGGGCAGTGGCTCGCGCCTGTAATCCCAACACTTTGGGAGGCCGAGGCGGGTGGATCACAAGGTGAGGAGATCGAGACCATCCTGGGTAACACAGTGAAACCCTGTCTCTACTAAAAATACAAAAAATTAGCTGAGCGTGGTGGCATGAGCCCATAATCCCAGCTACTTGGGAGGCTGAGGCAGGAGAACCACTTGAACCCGGGAGGCAGAGGTTGCAGTGAGCCGAGACACTGCACTCCAGCCTGGATGACAGAGTGAGACTCCGTCTCAAAAAAAAAAAAAAAAAGAAAAAAGGAAAAATAAAAAAAGACTCACCATTGGAAATAACTGAAATGTCTAAGGATGGGAGACCGGTTAAATAAATTATTGTACATCAAGGGGAAAATAGATATTAAAAATGACATTTTAGGAGAATATTTCCTGGTCTTGTTATAAGATCACAATATACTGCTCAGTGATAAATCAGGTTATAAAAAAAGCAACAAATGTACATTATGGCCTCAGTTTAATAAACGTAAAACAAATATAGATGGAAAAACATCAAAACGTAGTGGTTATAGATCATTCCAATTATCCTCTTTATACTTGTCAGCATTTTTCAAAAATTTTAAAAATAAACAAGTACCTAATCTCAGCACTTTGAGAGGCCAAGATGGGAGGATAACTTGAGGTCAGGAGTTCAAGGCTAGCCTGGACAACATGGTGAAACCCTGTCTCTACTAGAAATACAAAAATTGGCCAGGCATGGTGGCACAGGCTTGTAATTCCAGCTACTCGGGAGGCTGAGGCAGGAGAATCGCTTGGAGGCAGGAGAATCACTTGAACCCAGGAGGCAGAGATTGCAGTGAGCCGAGGTCGCGCCACTGCACTCCGGCCTGGGCAACAGAGAGAGACTCTATCTCAAAAAACAGCAACAACAACAAAAAAGCAAGTACCATTTTAATGACCAGAGAAGTAGTAGTATTTTCAAAACAAGCACTAAAGACCCCTGAAAAGGATATGACTTTTTCACATTCTCACTTCAACCCACCAGATGTTCTGCTTCTTTGTTGGAAGCGCTTTAAGTAAGCTCCATGCTTAGATATGTGTTCGAGTCACTCTCGTTTATTTATGGTTTTAAAGAAATTATCAATGGAATAAAGAGAGTATATACGAGAAATATCTCAAAGACTTGTAAATTCAACTTTCGTGTCCTTGCATTTCCTATTTTTTTGATTATTTGTTCTCCTTTAAGCACCAGATTATACGCTTTTAAAAAATAGCTCTTTCTCTTTTTCTGTTTTCTCCACATTTTTCTTAGTTTTTATGAAGGAAGATTGTTAATAAATGCCAGTATCTGTCATGACACAATCCTTTCTTTCTTTTCTTTTTTGAGATGGAGTCTCACGCTATTGCCCAGGTTGGAGTGCAGTGGCGTGATCTCAGCTCACTGCAACCTCCACCTCCTGGGTTCAAGTGATTCTCCTGCCTCAGCCTCCCGAGTAGCTGGGATTACAGGCACACACCACCACACCCAGCTAATTTTTATATTTTTAGTAGAGATGGGATTTCACCACATTGGCCAGGCTGGTCTTGAACTCCTGACCTCGAATGACCTACCCACCTTGGACTCCTAAAGTGGTGGGTGGAATTACAGGAGTGAGCCACTGTGCCTCACCACAATCTCTTTTCTTTGATGTCAGCATCTTTCTGCACTATCACACTCTAAATACAGAGGGTCCCTGACGTACGATGGTCTGGTTGAATGATTTTTTCGAATGTACAGTGGCAGAAAGCAATACGCATTCAGTACACTCCTCCACTTACCATGGGGTCACATCCACATAAACCCATCGTAAGTTGAAAATATTGTAAGTTGAACTTTCAATTTATAATAGGTTTATTGAGAGGTAGCCCCATTGTAAGTCAAGGGCCATCTGTAGCCAGTTCTCCTGCGTTTCTTGGGCTTCAACTTTTAGTGCATCCATCACCTGAAATTCCTCTCTTCCTGCACTCATGTTTTCAGTAGTCTATAGAACGCAGGCCCAACAATATATTGATCTGTCAACACTCAGCAAATAAAGCCTGTGCTCACAAAATTAATCTCAGCCTAAGGGCAGCCCTTGTAGGAATTGTGAGCACACCCACCCCACGGATGTTGAAATTATCTCCCAGAGCAAATGAGACTGGGCAGAATGTTCCTTGGCCAGTTTTCCTTGGCCATTCCATCAGTTGCTTTCTAGTCCCTGGCTGAGAGCTGGGCTTGCTCAAGGGTGTCTGTCCACCCCAGAGCCTCCTGAGTCACACACATAGGATTGACCCAATGTCAGCAATTTCCCTTTCCTCTGGGGCAGGAGAATCAGGGCACCCTGAGGGATGGCACGTGGAAGGCAGCGTGGAACCCGCCTGGGAGCCTGTGTCCTGGCTCTGCCTGGGAGCGCTGCACTTCACCCTTGGGAGAACGCCTTCTCAGCGGATGAACTCTGCATTGTGGCTGCGCAGGCTGGCTTCAGGCACTGTTTTCTCCAGTGAGGCCTCTTACACTCTGCTCAGCTCAGACCTGCCATAACCGCTTGTCAGATTTTCTCTATTTAATGATCAATGTCATATGTGTACTTTTTTTTTTTCTTTTTTTTTGAGACGGAGTCTCACTCTGTTGCCAGGCTGGAGTGCAGTGGCATGATCTGGGCTCACTGAAACCTCCACCTCCTGGATTCAAGTGATTCCCCTTCCTCAGCCTCCCAAGTAGCTGGGACTACAAGCGTGTGCCATCACATGCTGGGCTAATTTTTGTTTGTATTTTAGTAGACAGGGGTTTCACCATGTCGGCCAAGCTGGTCTTGATCTCCCGACCTCGAGATCTGCCCGCCTCTGCCTCCCAAAGTGCTGGGATTACAGGTGTGAGCCACCGCGCCCGACCATATATGTACTTTTCTAATAGAGTTTTAGATTGTTTGAACTTCTGATGGGTGAGAAAAAGAATAAGGCTATGATGGTATTCGTTCCCTGAGAACCCATATAGTTTCCAAAATGCATCTTTCATGTGCTCTTTATTTCTTTTTTAGAAACCTGGGTATTATTTTCCAAGCTTTGTGCTTTTTGTGAGGCTATACAGGTTCTATGGTGAATCCTCCTCATGCCTGCGACAACCCGGAGAACATTACTTGTTTTTAGCTGCTGATAAGAGTTTGCAAAGAACACACATCTTTGTTGGGAAATGCTCTGATGTGCCTCTAGGCAAGATGGAGAAGAGTCACATGGAGTGGGGGTGGTAATTTGGGAGAAGGGCCAAGTAGCGGGGGATTCTCGATAAACATTAAATGAATGGAGGTAGGAAGGAGGTCTCTGAACCACACTGTGTGTGGGTTTAAGGTCTTGCTGTGGGCTTTGTGGTGTAAAGCCTCAATCTATATCCCCTACTAAAGTCTATATTCGCACTTGTGCTTTTGTGCAAATGGGGACAAACAGAACTTCAAGACAATAATGAATATTTCAGCTACGTTTCTCCTCCACGAATCGTGCAAAGCTCTCTGAATTGGCACTATTACTCTTTCTTACTTCTGCAACCCCAGAACTGCTTAATGCAGTTATATTTTTCCCTTCTCTTCCCAGTGACAGATCTCCCCTTTATTTTCCTGGGTGGCAAATGCCTTCTTTTCCTTCCTTCCTCCTTGGAAACTCTCCTGAGCACAATAAGCTACAGAGCCCGGCGGTGGGCCCTATGGTTGGCTACACACCATGCCATCCCGGGGGGCTCTCTTTTGGTTTCCTGCTGGTACCTGCCCTCGCCTGGGATGTCCTCTCTGGGTTCACATTTGCCATGCTCTCACCTGGGAGCCAGCTCTGTGGGCCTGGGAGTTGCCATGATTCCTCCTGTGGACCTTCCAGCTGGTTCCCTTGAAGCCTGCCCCCCCATCGTGTGCACATTCACCTGCTAGGCATTCTCGCCATGCAGTCAGTATGGGCCTGGCCTTTTCTTCTTCCTTGGAAAATCCATCTCAGTGTTTTCTTTTTTTTTTAGACGGAGTCTTGCTCTGTCACCCAGGCTGGAGTGCAGTGGTGCAGTCTTGGCTCACTGCAACCTCCGCCTCCTGGGTTCGAGCGATTCTCCTGCCTCAGCCTCCCAAGTAGCTGGGGCTACAGGCATGTGCCACCACACCCGGCTAAGTTTTGTATTTTTAGTAGAGATGGGGTTTCACTGTGTTGGTCAGGCTGGTCTTAAACTCCTGAACTCATGATCCGCCTGCTCTGGCCTCCCAAAGTGCTGGGATTATAGGTGTGAGCCAACGCGCCCGGCCCATCTCAGTGTTGTCATCTGGCCCTGGTGTTTCTGACATGGTGTGTGTGAGTTCAGTGGATTCTAAAAACTGCTCCTCTCCTCCTTCCCCAGGGTTGCCCTCTGTCATTTCCTGTCCAGGCTCCCTCTTTCCTTCCTCCTCTCTGGCAGTAACCTCGTACCCACCCCAGAAAGGCCATTGCCTTTCCCTGGTGACTTCCTCTCTCTTCCCTCCTCAAGGTCCTTGACGAGGTCATCGGGAGTGTCCTTGACAGTTCCCCTTTCTTTCCACATTCTTATAGTCTGGCTGATACCAAGATGCACCTTTTTTTTTTTTGTCAAGTCTTGCATCACATAGATTTTTCTGCAAAGCCACACTGTGCCCTGAAACCAGGGATGCCTGGGGCTGAAAATCATGTGTGAGCTTCACACTCATTAGGGTGACTATTATTAAAAAAAACAGACATCACTAGATCATCAGGGAAATACAAATTAAAGCTACAGCAAGATATCATGTCAAACCTGTTAGGATGGCAATTATCAAAAATACACAAGATAACAAGTGTTGCTGAGTTTGGAGAAGAGGGAACCCTAGTATGCCATTGGTGGGAATTAAATTAGTACAGCCATTTTGGAAAACAGTGTGGATGCTTTTCAAAAATTAAAAATAGAACTACCACATGATCCAGCAATCCCACTACTAGGTATATAACCCAAGGAGATGAAATCAGTATGTCAAAGAAAGATCTGTGCTTCTGTGTTCATTGCAGTATTCGTCAAAATACCAAGTTATGGAATCAACCTAACTGTCTATCAACGAACGAATGGATAAAGCAAATGTGGTATATTTACACAATGGAATACTACTGAGCCCTAAAAAAGAAGGAAATCTTGTTACTTGAGAAAATATGGGTAACCCTGAAGGATATTATATTAAATGAAATAAGCCATGCACTGGACAAATACTGCATGATCTCACTTATATGTGGAGTGTAAAAAAGTCAAACTTGGCTGGACGCGGCGGCTCACGCCTGTAATCCCAGCACTTTGGGAGGCTGAGGTGGGCGGATCACGAGGTCAGGAGATCGAGACCATCCTGGCTAACACGGTGAAACCCCATCTCTACTAAAAATACAAAAAATTAGCCCGGCATGGTGGCAGGCGCCTGTAGTCCCAGCTACTCAAGAGGCTGAGGCAGGAGAAAGGTGTGAACCTGGGAGGCAGAGCTTGCAGTGAGCCAAGATTGCACCACTGCACTACAGCCTGGGCGACAAAGCGAGGCTCTGTCTCAAAAAAAAAAAAAAAAAAAAAAAAAGTCAAACTTATAGAAATAGAGAGTAAAATGGTGGCTACCTGAGGCTGTGGAGTGGTGAGATTAGAGAGATGTTGGTCAAAGGACACAAAGTTTCAGGGCTGGCTGTGGTGGCTTAGGTCTGTAATAACAGCACTTTGGGAGGCCGAGGCAGGCGGATCACTTGATACCAGGAGTTTGAGACCAGCTTGGCCAACATGGCGAAACCCCGTCTCTACTAATAATACAAAAATTAGCTGGACGTAGTGGTGCACACTTGTAATCTCAGCTACTCAGGAGGCTGAGGCAGGAGAACTGCTTGAACCCGGGAGGCAGGGGTTGCAGTGAGATCGCGCCACTGCACTCCAGCCTGGGTGACAGAGCGAGACTCCATCACAAAAAAAAAAAAAAAAATTCAGTTAGAAGAAATAAATTAAAGAGGTTTATTGCATATCATGGTGACTACAATTAATAACAATGTATTGTATACTTGAAAATTGCTAAGAGAATAGGTTTTAAGTGTCCTCACCACAACAAACTAAGTATGTGAGAGAATACATACGTTAAATGGCTTGACTTAGCCATTCCACAATGTATGCCTGTGTCAGAACTTCGTGTTGTACACCATAAATACACACCATCCCCCTTGGTACTGTCGTCGTGATAGTGAGTGACTTTAATTTTTACCTGTCAATTAAAGTAAATACATGAATTAAAAAACAACCAGAAAACAAGTGCTGGTCAGGATGTGGAGAAACTGGAATTCCTGTGCACCGCTGGTGATGATGTGAAGTGATGAAGCCTCTGTGTAAGCAGTGTGACAGTTCCTCCAAAGGTTGAACATAAGGCTGGGCATGGTGGCTCAGGCCTGTAATCCCAGCACTTAGGGAGGCCAAGGCAGGCAGATTACCTGAGGTCAGGAGTTCGAGACCAGCCTGGCCAACATATAGTAAAACCCTGTCTCTACTAAAAACAAAAATTAGCTGGGTGTAGTGGCTCATGCCTGTAATCCCAGCTACTTGGGAAGCTGAGGCAGGAAACCACTTGAACTCAGGAGGCAGAGGTTGCAGTGAGCTGACATCATGCCACTGCATTCCAGCCTGGGTGACAGAGCGAGACTCCCTCTCTCAAAAAAAAAAGGTAAAAAGGTTGAACATAGAGTTACCATATCATCCAGCAATTCCACTTGTGGGTACCCAAAAGAACCAAAGTAAAGACTCCAACAGATACCTGCACACCCATGTTCCTAACAGCATTATTTACAATAGTCCAAAGGTGGAGATAACCCAAGTGTCCATCAATGGATGAATGGATAAACAAAATGTGGTCTATCCATGCAATGGAATACAACTCAGCCCTGAAAAGGAATGATGTTCTGATACAGGCTACAACATAGATGGATCTTGAGGACGATAAGTTAAGTGAAATAAGACAGGAACAAAAAGATAAAATTCACAGAGGAAAAAGGTAGAATGGTGGTCACCAGGGATGGGCAGCACGAATGGGGAGTTGGCACTGAATGGGCACAGAGTTTCTGTGTGGGAAGATGAGAAAGTTCTGGAGATGGATGGTGGTGGTGGTTGCACAATATTGTGAATGTACCTAATACTGCTGAATTGAATTGTACATTTAAAAATGGTTAAAATGATAAATTGTATGTTATATATATTTTACCACAACTAAAAAAAATTAATGTTCAAGGTTGTCCAAGCAAGAAAAAAAAAAAATCAAAAACCACCCATGTGTGCTCATGCATCTTTGGCACAGATGCGGTTTCTAGGTTCAGCTCTCTCCTCAGGCGGCCATGGCATTCTCTCTTCAATGACAACATTCTGTTTCCACCAACTCTGTTTCTGAACCAAATCTGACACATCTGTCACTGGCCTACTCCCTGGAATTACCACAGGATCTGAATTAGCCTCTGGCAGGCCCTCTGAGGAATCTTGCATTCACACTTCCATTACAGTCAGCACAGCAATATGGTGGCCTATCCGTTTTTTTTTTTTTTTTTTTCCCAAGATGGGGTCTTGCTCTGTTGCCCAGGCTGAAGTGCAGTGGCACAATCTTGGCTCACTGCAACCTCCACCTCCTGGGTTTAAGTGATTCTTCTGCCTCAGCCTCCCAAGTAGGTGGGATTACAGGCACACGCCACCAGACCCAGCTAATTTTTGTATTTTTTAGTAAAGATGGGTTTTCACCATGTTGGCTAGGCTAGTCTCGAACTCCTGACCTCAGGTGATTCACCTGCCTCGGCCTTCCAAAGTGCTGGGATTACAGGCGTCAGCCACAGCATCTGGCCTGCTTATCTCTTTGATTGAATATCACCTGAGTAACTGATATGGTTTGGATCTGTGTTCCTGCCCAAATCTCATGTCAAATTGTAATCCCCAGTGTTGAAAGTGGGGCCTGGTGGGAAGTGATTGGACATGGGGGTGGTTTCTCATGAAGGGTTTAAAACCATCCCCCTTGGTACTATTGTTGTAATAGTGAGTGAGTTCTCAAGAGATCTGGTTGTTTAAAAGTGTGTAGCACCTTGGGAGGCCAAGGAGGGCGGATCATGGGGTCAGGAGATTGAGACCATCCTCGCCAACACGGTGAAACCCCGTCTCTACTAAAAATACAAAAAATTAGCCAGGCATGATGGCTGGCACCTGTAGTCCCAGCTACTCGGGAGGCTGAGGCAGGAGAATGGCGTGAACCCGGGAGGCAGAGCTTGCAGTGAGCCGAGATCATACCTGGGCGACAGAGCAAGACTCTGTCTCAAAAAGAAAAAAAAAAAAAAAAAAAAGGTGTGTAGCGCCTCTCCCTTCTCTCTCTTTCTCTTGGTATGTAAGATGTGCCTGCTCACGCTTCACCTTCTGCCATGACTGTCAGTTTCCTGAGGCCTCCACACCCTCTGCCCTGAGAAGCCAAGCAGATACCGGCATCATGCTTGCTGGACCACCTGTGGAACCACGAGCCAATTAAATCTCTTTATAAATTACCCAGTCTCAGGGATTTCTTTACAGCAATGTGAGAATGAACTCATACAGTAACTCATTTATCTTTGACTTTCCTCTTTCTTTTAGTGACAGTGTGTGTGCCTAAGTGACTCCTGAAGAAGCCTTCATTCATGAGGACACCCAGTCCTCACAGGGGCTCTTGGGGCAGTGTTTGTGGCAGGTGAAGATGCTATTGCAGAATTTATCTTCCTTGCCAGAAGAGAATGCCCGGGCAAAGCAGAACTGCCTTATAGCCCAAACTGGGGCCCACTGTCTTTTCAGGCCTCTGGCCATGGGGCTTGACCGTTGGATTCTAACCTCCCTCTCCCTAGTGTCCCTCGTGCCTCCCACATTTACTCTCCATGTTCTGTTTATTTTCTTGGTGTGTTTGCCTCCCTGATCCCGTCTTTGCTGTCTGCTCCACACTGTACCTGATTTCTGCCCCTCCTTGCCTCTCTTGAGTACTCAGAGCTTCAACTACCTCCTCACCTCTGACAACTCCGTCTATTGCTGACAGGTTGGTTCACCTCAAACACCTGTCACCTCATGGCTGCAGCTTCTGCACCTGTGTGCATGGCGCCCTCCTCCCACATCTCTCTTCCCAGCACAACCTGCAGCTCCTCCAGCTGCCCAGCTGTTCCACACGAGCCGTGATTAGCTCACACTGGCCTTTCCTCCTCCACTACCAGCTCAGAGCCAGCCACAGCTCACAACTCCATGAAGTCTTCCCTGAGCCATACGGAGGAGACCGTCACCTTCACATTTCTCTCCCAGGACCCTGCAAGTGCAGATTAGGTGCTCAGCAGTGCCTTTCACTGCAGTCCTCATCCTTTTCCTGTCAGCACTTCTGGAGCACGGGATGCCTGCAGCTTTCATTTGAAACCCCTTCCTATGCTATTGGGGCCTGCTGTGTCTTAGAATTGTTTTCTGGGTTCTAAACTTGCTCCCTCCTCTAGTCTAGAGACCAAGGACTGACATGTAATTTGCAGTTGGTATCGGTATGTATGAGATGTAGACGCTCTAGTAACACGCGTCCGGTGATACTGACTTACATCATGCTGGATTCCTTCCTTGCTTCATATACCCTCATGTAACTTTCTGTGCATATTTTCTGCCTCCTTGGAGAGGTTGTACCCCCAGAGCTCGAGGGGAAAGAATAACTGTCCACACAGAGGCGAGTATTGGTGCTATCCAGCCATACACTAGCATGAGGGGAGGAGTCAGGGAGGCTCTGTCCACAGAAGGCTTCAGGAGTCACCCATTGCCATGGATTCTGTGTTTTTTGAATCCCAGATGCCCAAGTGAGACCCCTGATTTGTGTTCCCCAAGACCACAGACACATGGAGCTTCCTGGCATCAGGTTCCTGACACCAGAGTTGGGGTTCCTTTCAACTCTATTACAGTCAACGAGTGCCATGCTCACGAACTCGTTCAGAGCCACATGCTTTGCCTGGCCTCCTGCTCACCTCTGAGTGGCATCTGGAGAAGAGGTGGCTTCATCTTGCTGCAGTCCTCCCAGTGTGGAGAGACCTGCACTCATCAGTGAAATGAATACAACGGGAGGTGTCTGGAGCCTTTCTTCATTTTCCCCAAAGGAATATTTGACAAACCCAGGCATGGTTCAGAGCTCCACCCTCAACAATAATCCTGTCAAAATATCCGATGTTGTTGAACCTCAAAGGCACTGTATCACAGCAGAAAAGTGATTGATCTCATTGCTAAACTCTCTTTCTGGCTTATTGGCATGACAACGGAGCTAAATAGAGCCGAGATGAATTATGAGTCTATTTTTGGAGACTCCTTACGGAATTCATGCACACTGTGTATTTTGCATCCTTTGAATCCTTGGGCACACTTAGAACTGTGAAGCAAACACTCATTTGTAAATGTTACAGCTGCCAAGGTTGGCTGGATGCTCTGCTGGGTGAGGTGTTAACTCTCACAAGGCTGCTTTGGAAGCAGGAGGAATGTTTTGAGCTGAGCTTCGGGCGGAGGGTGGGGCTGACGCATGCATGCTTACCTTGACCCTGTCCATACAGGCTTCCATCTTTAGCTGCTCCACAGCTTTCCTGGCTTGGGAGATGCTAGTGGTGCTGTTATTAGACATGCCCTCTTTCATTCTACTGCCCCTAGAAGTAACCAAAGTAAAAGGGTTAGAAGAGCTGCTTTTCCAAGGGTAGGGGAACCCCACCTTCCACCACCTACAGCTTCTCTGTCCAAGCCAGGGAGCATCTGGGAGCATGGGCAGCATTCGGTAGAAAACCCTCCCAGGATAAGAGAAAGGAATGCCTCATTCTAGTAAGAGGAGCAAGACATGATGCTTTTGTTTGGAAAAACTTTCTCAGTCCCGGGGAGAGTGAGAACAGAAGGTTCCAGAATGACTTCTCCATCACCCTCAATGCTGCCACCACTATCACCACCACGACCATAAGTAATGCTTGGACATTTGTATAGTGCTTTGTGAGTTATCAATCACTTTCACACACGTTTGCTCATTCATTCCTCTAGCAACCCATACAGTTGGTGGGACGATATTAATTTCTGTTTTGCAAAGGAAGAAAGTGCAAAAATCAGAGAAATTAAACCAATAGCCAAAGGTCCTACAGCCAACATTTGTGGATCCAGAACTCAAACTCAAAGCTTTGAATGTCTGAGTGTCTCAAATGGCCTCTCCTAACATCTAAGGCTCAAAACACACATTTCTAATGAATAAAATTGCTTTATTAATTTTAATTTGTTGTCCTTCCAAAAAGTTTACAGACTTTGTGTTGGGAGTTTGTTTTCAATAATAAACACACACACAAACACACACACTCTCTCTCTCTCCCCTATCCCAAGCATAGATTTGTTTTCTAGAGGGAGGCAGAAGAAATTCTCCCTAACCCAACACACATTGATGCCCCGTGACTAAGACCACTGTAGTGCTACCTGTTTCACAGAAAGCATGTGCTACACACATCACAGTTGCCCCATCTAAAGAGAATCTGCTTCAAATGAAGCCTAACAACTAAAGCCTGAGAGCTGGGGACAGGTCACTGTGAGCAGAAACACAAGAGACACTGGCTCCCAAAGGTACAGATGAGGTGGGAGGAGGCCCCGGCCACCATCTTTTATTCGTCTGCTTCTGTTTATATTTTATTTCAGTTTTAAGTTTTTTCCCCACCTCACAATTGTTGGACTTTATTGTATTAATTTACTTATGTAAAGCATCAACCATACTTTCAAAGTTAAAATTATGCAAATTGATATTCACACAAGTGTCACTTTCACTGCCCATTCCAATCCTTTTCTCCCCTCCCACCTACCTCCTATGGGCAACCAATCACACTGGACTCCAGTCTATTCTTTCCTATGCTTCTTTTTTCTCCTTCCTTTCTTCCTTTCTTCCTTCCTTCCCTCCCTCCTTCCCTTCCTCCCTCCCTCCAGCCTTCCTTCCTTCCTTCTTATCACGTTGGACTCCAGTCTATTCTTTCCTATGCTTCTTTTTTCTTCCTCCTTTCGTTTCCTTCCCCTTCCCCTTCCTTCCTTCCTTTCTTCGTTTTTTTTGAGATAGGGTCTCACTCTGTCATCCAAGCTGTAATGCAGTGGCGCAATCACAGCTCACTGCAGCCTCGAACTCCTGGGCTCAAGCGATCCTCCTGCCTCAGCCACCTGAGTAGCTGAGACTACAGGAGTGTGCCACCATGCCTGGCTAATTAAAAAAAATTTTTGTAGAGACTGGGCCTCACTACGTTTCCCAGGCTGGTCCTGTGTTTATTTTCATACAAAGTAAGCAGTTACATATATATTTTCTTATTTCTCCTTCTTTCTTACACAAAAAGATAACATGTGTGTGTGCTTTTGAACTTTGTTTTTATATTTAACAACACATTTTAGAAAGCACCACATATTAGTTCACTGATATGCAAAAAAGATCATATTCATTGTTTCTTATAACTACATACTACAGTACTCCATTGTATGGATATACTGTATATTTTTCAATCCATATACTTATGGGCATTTACATATTCTCATATTATTGTGGGGGTGTGTCTTCAAGTTACATTTCTGGAATTACTGGTCAAAGGTAAATGCATATTTACTTTTGTGATATATTGCCAAATTCTATAAGGTAACATTTTGATAATTTTTGCATCAAGATTCTTAGGTAATTTTGGAATTAAGTACTATTCTTAAGTAATAAATTAAGTCATTTAATGCGACCTTCATCTGGTTTAAATATCAATGTTATACTTGCTTCATACAAAACATTTAGAACTTTTAAGAAATTTTCTATTTGGCCAGGAGGTTAGTGTGTGGGACCCACTCTCTCTGTTGGTTTTATCACATATGAACTAATTCTCTGGCCCAGAAAAGGCATAATGGCAACTACATTTGTCCAAAGGCAATTTTTGAAAAGTAAAATATTCTTGTTAGAAGACAGATCAGCCACCCAAATCAGAGTTTAATAGATATGTGTCCTTATCTTAGTTTGGAACTTTAACTCAACAACAAGGGAAGGAGAATCACGAGAAGTTGGGAACTTTGAAATAAAAGGAACATCCCCCTCATCCCCCACTCTGCAGAACCGTGCACGCGTTCCTGCACACGTGTTGGCGTGTCCTTGGGTGTGTGTGTGCCCATGTGCCTTCCGGTGCAGGCCTTGTGCCACTCTGTGTGTGCGTGGCCATCTCTCCGTGGGTGTGTGTGCTGATGTGTGTCTGCGTTCCTGTGTGTCTACACAAAATGAGGGAGGAGACACAGTCTAGTTCCCAACCCTTCCCAGCTGATGCAATGAAAAAAGGACCCTGATATGATTTGGACGTTTGTTCCCTCCAAATCTCATGATGAAATGTGATTCCCAATGTTGGAGGTGGGTCCTGGTGGGAGGTACTGGATCACGGGGCCAGATCCCGCAGGAAGGGCTCAGCGCCACCCTTTGGTGATGAGTGAAAGTCACTCTGAGTTCATACAAGACCTGGTTGTTTAAAAGTGTGTGTCGCCTTCCTGCTGTCTTTCTTACCCCCACTCTTGCTATGTGATAGTCTGGCTCTCCCTTCACCTTCCGCGTGAATGGAAGCTTCCTGAGGCCTCACCAGGAACAGATGCTTGCTGCCATGCTTCCTGTACCACTTGCAGGACCATAAGCCAGTTAAACCTCCTTCCTTTAGGAATTACCCAGTGTCAAGTATTCCTTTATAGGAACACAAAACAGCCTACTACAGACCCTACAGTGACTGCCTTCAAATCTTGATCCTGCTCTCCCCATTCTAGACTCCATCCCTCTCGCCCCTTGTCTTTGACTTGGGCATTTAGGAGTTGGGGGAGGCTCAGGGGAGGAAGAGGCAGAGTCTGGGATCAGTAGGGGTGAAGCCAAGAGGACATGGAGCAGGGCAAAGGGAGGAAGGGAGGGCTCTGCACTGTGTGTGAAAGTGTGTGGGTGAGCAGGAGTGTGTGAGAGTGTGGGGTGGGGGGTGAGCGTGTGTGTGAGAGTGTGTGGGGGTGTGTGTGACAGAAAGTATGTGCGAGAGTGGGGGGTGATTGTGGGTGTGTGTGAGGGTGTGGGGGGTGTGTGATGACAGTGTGTGAGCGTGTGTGAGGGTGTGGGTTGGGGTGTGTGTGTGAGGGGTGGGGTGTGTGTGTGAGAGTGTGTGTGAGCATGTATGAGGATGAGGGATGGGGTGGAGTGTGTGTGTGAGGGTTGGTGAGCGTGTGTGAGGATATAGGGTGGGGGGTGTGTGTGTGAGTGTGTGGGTGAGGGGATGGGGGTGTGTGAATGTGAGGTGGGTGTGGGTGTGAGTTGGTGTGGTTTGGGGTTGTGAGTGTGGGAAGGTGTGGGAAGGTGTGGGGTGGTGGTGAGCGTGAGTGTGGGAAGGCATGGGGTAGGGTGTGTGAATGTGGGGTGGATGGGTGTGTGAGAGTGTGGGTGTGTCAGGGTGTGGGGGGTGGTGAGCATGAGTGTGGAGGGTATGGGGTGGGGGTGAGCATGAGTGTGGCAGGGTGTGGGGTGGGGTGAGCGTGAGTGTGGGAGGGTGTGGGGTGGGGGGTGAGTGTGGGAGAGTGTGGGGTGGGGGTGAGCCTGAGTGTGGGAGGGTGTGGGGTGGGGGTGAGCCTGAGTGTGGGAGGGTGTGGGGTGGGGGTGAGCCTGAGTGTGGGAGGGTGTAGAGGGTTGAGCGTGAGTGTGGGAGGGTGTGGGGTGGGGGTTAGCGTGAGTGTGGGAGGGTGTGGGGTGGGGTGAGCGTGAGTGTGGGAGGGTGTGGGGTGGGGGTGAGCCTGAGTGTGGGAGGGTGTGGGGTGGGGGTGAGCCTGAGTGTGGGAGGGTGTAGAGGGGTGAGCGTGAGTGTGGGAGGGTGTGGGGTGGGGTGAGCGTGAGTGTGGGAGGGTGTGGGGTGGGGGTGAGCCTGAGTGTGGGTGTGGGGTGGGGGTGAGCCTGAGTGTGGGAGGGTGTGGAGGGGTGAGCGTGAGTGTGGGAGGGTGTGGGGTGGGGTGAGCGTGAGTGTGGAAGGCTGTGGGGTGGGGGTGAGTGTGTGGGAGGGTGTGGGGTGGGGTTAGTGTGAGTGTGGGAGGATGTGGGGTGGAGGGGAGCATGAGTGTGGGAGGGTGTGGGGTGCAGGTGAGTGTTGAGTGTGGGAGAGTGTGGGGTGGGGTTGTGAGTGTGGAAGGGTGTGGGGTGGAGGTAAGCGTGAGTGTGGGAGAGTGTGGGGTGGGGGTGAGTGTGGGAGGGTGTGGGGTGGGGGTGAGCATGAGTGTGGGAGGGTGTGGGGTGAGCGTGAGTGTGGCAGGGTGTGGGGTGGGGGGTGAGCAAGAATGTGGGAGGGTGTGGGGTGAGTGTGAGTGTGAGGTGGAGGTGAGCATGAGTGTGGGAGAGCGTGGGGTAGTGTGTGTGAATGTGGGGCGGATGTGTGTGCGAGAGTGTGGGTGTGTGTCAGGGTGTGGGGTGGGGGTGAGCGTGAGTGTGGGAGGGTGTGGAGGAGTGAGCGTGAGTGTGGGTGTGCGGTGCAGGTGAGCGTGAGTGGGAGGGTGTGCAGGGGGAAGCATGAGTGTGGGAGGGTGTGGGGTGGGGGTGAGCGTGAGTGTGGGAGGGTGCGGGGTGGGGGTGAGCATGAGTGTGGGAGGGTGTGGGATGGGGGTGAGAGTGTGGGAGGGTGTGGGGTGGGGGTGAGTGTGGGAGGGTGTGGGGTGGGGGTGAGAGTGTGGGAGAGTGTGGGGTGGGGGTGAGAATGTGGCAGAGTGTGAGGTGGGGGTGAGTGTGAGTGTGGGAGAGTGTGGGGTGGGGGTGAGAGTGTGGGAGAGTGTGAGGTGGGGGTGAACATGAGTGTGGGAGGGTGTGGGGTGGCGTGAGCATGCGTGTGGGAGGGTGTGGGGTGGGGGTGAGAGTGGGAGAGTGTGGGGTGTGGCGTAGGGGTGAACGTGAGTGTGGGTGTTGGGGTGGGGGTGTGAGTGTGGGAGACTGTGGGGTGAGCATAAGTGTGGGAGGGTGTGGGGTGAGTGTGGGAGGGTGTGGGGTGGGGGTGTGAGTGTGGGAGGGTGTGGGGTGGGGTGAGCGTGAGTGTGGGAAGGTGTGGGGTGGGGTGAGCATGAGTGTGGGAGAGTGTGGGGTGTGGGTGTGAGTGTGGGAGGGTGTGGGGTGGGGTGAGTGTGAGTGTGGGAGTGTGTGGGGTGCGGGAGTGTGGGAGGGTGGGGGGTGGGGTGTGAGTGTGGGAGGGTGTGGGGTGGGAGTGTGAGTGTGGGAGGGGGTGGGGTAGGGGTGAGCGTGAGTGTGGGAGGGTGGGGGTGAGGTGAGTGTGAGTGTGGGAGGCTGTGGGTTGGGGGTGAGTGTGGGAGGGTGTGGAGTGGGGTGTGAGTGTGGGAGGGTGTGGGGTGGGGGTATGAGTGTGGGAGGGTGTGGGGTGGGGTGTGTGGGTGTGGGGTGGGGGTGAGTGTGGGTGTGGGGTGGGGTGTGTGAATGTGTGGGGTGGATGTGTGTGAGAGTGTGGGTGTGCTTGTGGGGGTGTGTCAGGGTGTGTAGTGTGGGTGTGTGTGGGAGGGTGTGGGGTATGACTGTGAGGTGTGTGTGCTAGAGTCTTGGGTGTCTATGTGAGGGTGTGTGTGGGTGTGTGTCAGGGTTTAGGGTGGGGGTGAGGGTGTGGGAGTGTGGGGTGAAGGTGTGTGTGTGAGGGTAAGGGTGTGTGTGAATACAGGCATGTCTGAGAGCATGCGGGGTGAATGTGTGAGTGTATGGAGTGTGAGTGTGAGAGTGTGTAGGGTGTGTGTCTGGAGTGAGTGTGAGTGTGTGGGTATAAGGGTGTGTGTGTGAGTCCTTGAGGACGTGTGCACATGTGCACAGGTGAGACATGTGGCAGGAGGGGACAGCTAACGTTACCGGCGAAGCAGCAGAGCCGACCCTCAGCCCCGTCAGGCCCCTGCAGCTGCCCCTCACCCTCTCCCTCCCAGGCGCTGTTTAGACAGCCCTGATCCCCCAGCCCTTCCTCATTCTTCTGCTGTTCAACAAGAAGGGCGTTTTCCACACGCCCAACCCTCTCCGCAGAGGAGAGTTCTGGCTGGAGGCTTCCTGTGGGAAGGTCCCCCCAGCACGCTGTGCTTTCCTTGTTGTGTCCAGGAGATATAATCAGCGGGTGGGTGACCCTCTGGGGGTTCCATCCCTCCATGGCCTCCCTCTCAGGCCCTCCCTGTGTCTCCACCCTCCAGCCCATGTCTGCCACCCACAGCCCAGGCCCCTGGACCTGGCCCCCAGCGAGGGCTGTGCTCTCGGACCCCAGCCTCTCCCTCGGCCCCTTCTCTGCTGCTTCCTCTTCCCCTGGCTCCATACTTAGCCTCAACAGCATGACCCAACGCTACCACCACTGTCTCCCAAGAGCCGTCTGCTTCTCTGGCCCTTTCCTCTGTCCCTAAAACCTGCTTTGGTATGGACTCAACTCCTCCCCTCTCCACACTCACTGAGAGGCTGCTCAGCACTGCTGGAGAGACCCCCCACTAAACTCCGCCCATCAGACATCCACAATCCAGCCTTTGCGAGGCCCTCAGAGCTACCTGGCAATAGGACCCCTTGCCCCAAATCATCTCCCCCTCCCTTCATCCTCCTCTTCCAGTCTTCATCACTTCCTCATCACCTCTGACCTTTCCTCCTCAGCAGAGGACCTCAGCCCCTCTGTCTACACAGAATGGCCATTAGGAGAGAACCCTCCTTAATGTTCCCCACCCCACCTACTCCACTCCACACCCACATCCATCCTCACCCTCCACTCAGGGCAGCAGCTCTTCCTCCACAGCAGAGCCCGTAGGACGCTATCCACAGCTGCCCCCGACTCGCTGCCCTGCCGGCAGGGCCCTCCTTCCTCTCCAGGGGCTGACAATGGCAGACTCATTTTCCCACCTCCCTTGCTGTAGGGCCAGAGCATGCGTGTCAGGAACATGGCTGTGCTTTGGTCAAGGATAGGCTGAGGTAAACATCCAGAGTGACTCAGCAAGTTTAGAGCGCAGGCGTATAACTCCACTTGTCATCACAGCCATATAGCCATAACATGGGAAGGCTCATCATTTGGCTCTAAGCCACTATTGTTTGTAAAAGGTATTATTGCCCTGCTGACACTGTACAGGCACGCTGGCACCCAGAGAAAGAGCCAAAGCTGTCCATTTTGCAGGCAGACGGGGGGAGCCAGGGCACAGCACGGTTAAGCTCGTGCCCAGAGAGAGAGAGAGAGTTAAGCTGCTGATCCTGAAGGCAGGGGAGAGTCGGCCATGCAGCTGTGTGTGGGAGCTGGCTGCTGAGAGGAGCCACAGAGCCAGAGCAGACAGCCGAGTCAAGGTGGACAGTGTGAGAAAGCTGGTGTGAGTCAGCTGCTGATGAGAGACCTGCTGAATAAAACTACATTTCACCTGCTTATGGCCCCATAAGTGTTCCTTCAGCTATCTGCCCATCCGCCCACTCCCCTCGAACCTCAGCATGGGCTGGAACCTGACCCCAAGCAGGGCATTTGGTATAGTCGTGAACCTGACAACGTGACCTTGTCCTCCTCAATGGGACACTAGGGGAAATCTGCAGGGACTCATAGGGAGGGTTTTCCTCCCCGATGGAGGGACAAGGGGAGAAAGCTCTGTCTTTGGCTACCTTGATTGAGTTGTGTTTGCAGCTGCCAGAGCCATAAAACCACTGGGGAATCAACCAAGGACACAGTCAGTAGGCTAGTGGAGAAAATGACCTGGATCCTTGAGCTGGGTGGGTCCTTGGAAGTCTATTCCTGATCCTTGAAATGAGATAATGTACTCCTCATGGTTCAGGCCATATTTGTTGAGTCATCTGTCATTTGCAGCTGAAGGCATCTTCTCAGCCAAAGCTAACACTTCACAGGTGGGTAGACTGCTCCCTTCCCCAAGGGATCTGCCCTACACTCACCCCTCCATCCTGTAATGTCCACATCTCTGGCGCTCGTCCTCCTCAGAATATGCAAATATATTTATGCAATTTGCACCTAACCATCTTAAAACAAGCAACAACATCAACAGTCTTCCCTCCCTGCAATCTGCATTCTTGCTTAAGAAGGTGGAGAGGCTGGGCGCCGTGGCTCATGTTTGTAATTCCAGCACTTTGGGAGGCCAAGACGGGTGGATCACCTGAGGTTAGGAGTTTGAGACCAGCCTGACTAATATGGTGAAACCCCCTCTCTACTAAAAATACAAAAATTAGTTCCAGGCAAGGTGGTGGGTGCCTGTAGTCCCAGCTACTTGGGAGACTGAGACAGGAGAATCGCTTGAACTTGGAAGGCAGAGGTTGCAGTGAGCCGAGATTGCGCCACTGCATTCCAGCCTGGGTGACAGAGTGAGACTGTCTCAAAAAAAAAAAGAAGAAGGTGGAGAGGTAACCGCAGATTCCTATGACAGGCACCTCAGTAACTAAAGGAAGAGATTCTAATGTAAGGATGAAAAGCCCTCTTTCGGGAGCACTGGATAAACAGGCCTGCTCCATAGTCTCTGCTCTGCTGCCCTCGGCTCACCCTGATTCTGTTTCTAGGACAGTCACTCTTGTTGCCCTCAGTGATCCTTAAGCGATTTCATGTGTGCGTGTTTGTGTTTTCTCTCTCCAGGGGGCTGCTCTGGCTTCCCCCAGCACTGTGGCCCTGCACACCTGGACGTCCGTATTTTACAATCTCCCAGGCTGATTCTGGCCCGTACCAAAGGCAGAGCACCACTGCTGGCTGTGAGCCGCTTCTACTTCGTGATTCCTTAGTGTCCACCAAATTACCTTGCCTGGGACACATAGGGTGTCTCATGTACCTTAGGGCTGTCTCAACTAGTCCTTTTTGAATTTTAATGTGCATATGAATCACCTGAGAATTTTAAAATGCAGATTTTGATCGAGTGGCTCTGGGGTAGGGGCTGAGATCCTGCGCTTCTAACGAGCTTCGTGAGGCTGCTGGTCCACAGACCACACTTTGAGTAGCAAGGCTCTGAATCACCGACTGTTGGTATTGCAGGGGAACATGGAGGTCCAAGTTCTAATCCTCTTATTTTTCAGATAAGGGAATATATTCAAGGAGGTTAGATAACATAATTTCCCAGAGCTCCTCAGCAGGAGTAGAAGGAAGCACTGCTCCGCCACTGCTCCCGGCTCGTTACCCACCTTGGCCTAGGGGCACTTAGAGTTTCATCCCCCACACTTGGTCTGTCCTGCTCTCCTGGAACAGACTCATCCCCTGGGTGATCCTAACCTTGCTTAACCTGGGAATGAGATGGCAGGAGGGAGCCCCTTCCCTCAGGTGGGCAAAAAACTCAGGAAATCCCTGGTGGGGAAGAAGGGAATGGCTTTTGCCAATGGTGCTCAAGACAACCACATACTTTGAAGATACAGCCCTGTGAGGTTTCGGAAGCCCTGCTTCCCCTACCTGGCCAGGTACCCTTTAGGCTCCACCTGAATAACGCCCCTGCCTTTCTGAGACTGTCTGGATGCTGTACTTCCAGGGGGACTCAGGTATGTCTCCCTCCACAGACATTCATGCGCCTGCACATCCTACCTGGACCCAAGAAGAAAAATGGAAGTAGGGATAGAGAGGAGCTGCAACAAATCTCCACACACACCCTGGCTACCGGCGACACTGGCTACCGGCGACACTGACTGGGCTCTCGGCTTTCCAGAAGATGAGGCAAGGGGCAAAAGGGACCATTTGCTTAGGGGTGGCCCCTGGGGCCACGTGCTCACACAGCTCTTTCTTCCCAGGTACACAGGAATGTGCTTATGCACACAGGTTGCACCGGGGGTTTCTTAAGATGCAGCAGGGAACCCGTTGTAGGGGTCTGTGGGACCCCCAGCAGGGAAATAAAGGAAAATCTTGAGTTCCTTCAAGGGGAATTCCAAGCTAGCACCAAGTTAGCCCTGAGAAGTAAATAAGTGACTTCATAAGCAAGAAGGTAATAGTAGCTTAAAATAGCCAAGGAAGCTAAAATTATGAGATGTTTGATTTCCCTACAGAAACTAAAGATAACATCTTAGCATATGTCTCTGAGTTGTTTTTTAGAAACCCGGCCCCCAACGGAATGAATCTGCTGGCACACAGACCTCAGATGAGGGGGAACTGAGGACTCAACTCTGACCTCCGCTTTTGGTTCTAAATTTCTTCCTGGGCCAGGTGCAGTGGCAGGTGGATCATTTGACATCAGGAGTTCGAGGCCAGCCTGGCCAATATGATGAAACCCCGTCTTCACTAAAAATACAAAAAAAAATTAGCCAGGCCTGGTGGCACGCGCCTGTAATCCCAGCTACTCAGGAAGCTGAGGCAAGAGAATCACTTGAACCCGGGAGGCACAGATTGCAGTGAGCCAAGATCACGCCACTGCACTCCAGCCTGGGTGACAGAATGAGACTCTTAGCTCTCAATAAATAAATTTCTTCCTGAGGGTCCTGGAGGGAGTCCTGCCCAGAAGCCAGAGCTAACTTTTTTTGCTGACTCCAACATTTTAAACAAAGCTTTTCCCTAACTGATTGCAAATCAGATCTTTAAATCTATCCATGACCTGTAAGCCCTGGCTTCAAGATACCCGCCCTTTTCAGTCAAAACCACTGTGCAACTGCCATGTGTCGATTTTACAATCTTACCTTAATTTCTTTCCTGAAATGCACCCCTGACTTTTAAAACCCTTACCTGCAAGCTACCGGTCACGATTTGAGCATGAGCCGCCAGGTCCTCCTTGCTTGGTGCCCAGCAATTAAACACCCTCCTTTCTTCCACTGCAAAACCTCAGTGTGGATATCTGGTCTTACAACACTGGGCAAGCAGACCCCGGTTTGCTCTATAACAATTTTTTTTTTTTTTTTTTGAGATGGAGTCTTGCTCTTTTACCCAGGCTGGGAGTGCAGTGGCACAATCTCTTGTAGCTGCAACCTCCACCTCCCAGGTTCAAGCGATTCTCCTGCCTCAGCTGCCTGAGTAGTTGGGATTACAGGTGTGTACCACCACGCCCGGCTAGTTCTTGTATTTTTAGTAGAGATGGGGGTTTCACCATGTTGGCCAGGCTCGTCTCAGAGCCCTGACCTCAGGTGATCCACCCGTCTTGGCCTCCCACAGTGCTGGAATTACAGGCATGAGCTCCTACATCCGACCACGCTCTGGAATATTCTGATGGGCTGCACCTTGCAGCACACAACTCAGTGAATGCAAAGTTGGGGCTGGGAGACCAATGCAAGGCGGTTTCATCCCCCGTGCTTCTGATCTGACTTGACTCAGGGCACACCATTTAGAATTTCTGGAAGACGGATGTCATTGTGCCTTTGCAGCCATCCTCCGTAACTACAGCTTCTGCCCCTGAGCATGATAAGTATCTGTAGCCAGAATACTGCAGGCGGCCTTCCCGGACAATGCCCAAAAGACAGCTGTGTCCGGAATTGGCGGGTTCTTGGTCTCACCGACTTCAAGAATAAGCCACAGACCCTCGCAGTCAGTGTTACGGTTCTTCATTCTTAAAAGCAGTGTGTCCGGAGTTTGTTTCCTTCTGATGTTCGGATGAGTTCAGAGTTTCTCTTTTCTGGTTGGTTCGTGATCTCACTGGCTCAGGAGTGAAGCTGCAGACCTTCCTGGTGGTACAACTCTTAAGACTACACCCCTGGAGTTGTTTCTCCCGGTGGGTTTGTGGTCTCGCTGGCTTTAGGAGTGAAGCTGCAGACCTCTGCGGTCAGCGTTACAGCTCATAAAGGCAGTGTAAACCTAAAGAGTGAGCAGCAGCAGGACGTATTGCAAAGAGCAAAAAAACAAATCTTCTACAATCAGGATGATGACCCCAGCAGATTGCCACTGCTAGTTTGGGCAGCCTGCTTTTATTCTCTTATCTGGCCCCACCCACATCCTGCTGATTGGTCCATTTTACAGAGAGCCGATTGGTCTGTTTTACAGAGAGCTGATTGGTCCGTTTTACAGAGAGCTGATTGGTCCATTTTGACAGGGTGCTGATTGGTGCATTTACAATCCCAGAGCTAGACACAAAAGTTCTCCATGTCCCCACTAGATTAGCTAGATACAGAGGGTCCACAAAAAGGTTCTCCAAGTCCCCACCAGAGTAGCTAGATACAGAGTGTCGATTGGTGCATTCACAAACCCTGAGCTAGACACAGGGTGCTGATTGGTGTGTTTACAAACCTTGAGCTAGATACAGAGTGCCGATTGGTGTATTTACAATCCCTTAGCTAGACATAAAGGTTCTCCAAGTCCCCACCAGACTCAGGAGCCCAGCTGGCTTCACCCAGTGGATCCCGCACCGGGGCCGCAGGTGGAGCTGCCTGCCAGTCCCATGCCATGCACCCGCATTCCTCAACCCTTGGGTGGTCGATGGGACTGCGCGCGTGGAGCAGGGGGCGGCAATCGTCCGGGAGGCTCGGGCGGCACAGGAGCCCTCAACGGTTGGGAGGCTTAGGCATGGGGTGCTGCAAGTCCCAAGCCCTGCCCCACGGGGAGGCAGTTAAGGCCCAGCAGGAAGTCGAGCACAGCAGCTGCTGGCCCAGGTGCTAAGCCCCTCACTGCCCACGGCTCTCAGCCGGCCGACCGCTGGGAGTGCGGGGCCTACCGAGCCCACGCCCACTGGGAACTCACGCTGGCCCGCAAGTACCGCACGCAGCCGGGGTTCCCACCCACACCTTTCCCTCCACACCTCCCCGCAAGCTGAGGGAGCCAGCTCCAGCCTTGGCCAGCCCAGGAAGGGGCTCCCACAGTGCAGCGGCGGGCTGAAGGGCTCCTCAAGTGCTGCCAAAGTGGGAGCCCAAGCAGAGGAGGCACCGAGAGCGAGCGAGGGCTGCGAGGGCTGCCAGCACGATGTCACCTCTCACAGCTATCCCTGAGCCTGAAGGGACCCAGCAGCTTAAACTGAGGGTGGGGAGGAAGTGAGTGGTCGACCTCCTTTCATCCTTGCTGAACAAGGAAGCTCACCGCAATAGCATCTCTTTTCCCACAGGGAAGCACACAGCACGGTTCCCCAGCCAAGGCCCAGCAGCCCTCGGGGATGGCTCACTTCTCCTTCCCTGCTCCCCCAACAGGGGCACATCCACTCACATAGGGGATAACAGGAGGTGGCAAAAGGTTTCTAAAGGCCCTGTGTCTGCCGTGGAGGGTGGGAGAAGGGGACAGGACAGTGATGATTGCTAGAAGAAAATGATGCTGTGAGGACCTGGCCACTATCAAGGATCCTGAGAACTGAGTCTCACCGCGGCCCACACACACGCTCCTGGCGAAGACACCTGCTGTCCCCCTGCCCCTGCACAGGGTAAGTCACTCTCCTTACCTGCTGAGAGGCAGCCGTGTGACAGGCCTGGGCAAGGGACAGAGGCTGGCGGTGGCAGCAGCGGTCAGTTGTCAGATGAGAGGCGAATTCAGAGCTGCTGCTTTGAGGTCACCTGAAAGCACAACCAGAGACATGTCTAGAGGTGTGGAGACTCCCTGGCATTGCTCCCAGCGTCCCCATCCACCCTGTCCCATGGTTCCCCTCTCCTCAAGCTCAGCAGCCTTCCCCCAAAGCCTGAGGACTCCATATCAGACCTTGGGGAGATGGGGAGCTCGAGGCAGACAGAGAACCCTCAGATCTGACCCAGAGGAGACTGGAAACACAACTTCAGAGCCACAGGCCACCCCGGGCCTCACCAGACTGCTCCCCTGGCCCCCACAAACCTTCATGCCCAGTCACTCTGCCCCCCAACACAAGCAGGCCCAGCTCCAGCCAAACCTATGCCAAATGGAAATGGTCACGTGTTTTCTTCATATAAAAATATACACCTGGGGCCAGGGCGTGGTGGCTCATGCCTGTAATCCCAGCACTTTGGGAGGCCGAGGCGGGCGGATCACGAGGTCAGGAGATCGAGACCATCTTGGCCAACTGGGTGAAACCCCGTCTCTACTAAAAAATACAAAAAATTAGCCAGGCGTGATGGTGGGCGCCTGTAGTCCCAGCTACTTGGGAGGCTGAGGCAGGAGAATGGTGTGAACCCGGGAGGCGGAGCTTGCGGTGAGCCAAGATCGCGCCACTGCACTCCAGCCTGGGTGACAGAGCGAGACTCTGTCTCAAAAACAAAAACAAAACAAAACAAAACTATATATATATATATACACACACACACACCTGGCCAGGCGCAGGGGCTCATGCCTGTAATCCCAGCATTTTGGGAGGCTGAGGTGGGCAGATCAACTGAGGTGGGGAGTTTGAGACCAGCCTGACAAACATGGAGAAACCCTGTCTCTACTAAAAATACAAAATTAGCCAGGTGTGGTGGCACATGCCTGTAATCCCAGCTAGTTGGGAAGCTGAGGCGGGAGAATCATTTGAACCCGGGAGGCAGATGTTGTGGTGAGCCGAGATCACGCCATTGCACTCCAGCCTGGGCAGCAAGAGCAAAAAACAAACAAAACAAAACAAAAAACCACCTATTATCAAAAAATGTGCAGATAAAGAAAATTACAACAAAGAAAATAAGGACCAGTGATAATGCCTTTTCCCAGAGATGACTATGGTTAGCCTGTTGATGTATAATATACTTACATGCATTACAAATTTGATTTCAACCAAAGGACATTTAGCACAGAAGAGATCAGACAACTCGAAAGCTCTCTTTTTTTATATTTATTTTTTGAGATAGGGTCTCGCTTTATTGCCCAGGCTAGAGTGCAGTGGCACAATCACAGCTCACTGTAGCCTTGAACTGGTCTCAAACGAGCCTGCCACCTGAGCCTCCTGTGTAGCTGGGACTACAGGCGTCCACTACCATGCCTGGCTAACTTTTACTTTTTTTTTTTATTTTGTAGAGACGGAGTTTCACTATGTTGCCCAGGCTGGTCTTGAACTCCTAGGCTCAAGGGATCCTCCCACCTACGGCCTCCCAAAGTGCTGGGATTACAGCCATGAGCCACTGTGCCCGGCCTTTGAAAGGCTTCTTACAGCCCATTGAAGGCTCATAACCCTGTTCGCCTCCCCTTTGCAGCCATCCTTCCTAACTGACTTCTCCAGGACAGTCTCTCCAGGATGGCTGACTCTGGGGTAATGAGTTCATTCCCCAAGGGTTTTCCGAATGCTCTGCCCTACAGCATCCATCTCCGAGGGATTCTAATGAACTTGGAGCAAAGCTAAAAGCCCGACAAGAATAAGCTGACAGACCTGTTTGCTCCCCTGGCTAAAATGGAATCCAAATTCATTTTGGCCTCAACTTCAGGGGAGATGGTTTGAAGTTGTGCTTGGTGCATTTTTCTCAGCCTGTGCTATGGTCTGAATGTTTATGTCCCCCCCCCAAATTCTTATATTGAAATCCAAAGCCCCAAGGTGATGCTATTAGGAGGTGGGACCTCTGAGAGGTGGTTAAGTCATGAGGATGGAGCTCTTATGAATGGGACTCATGACCTTGTAAAGAGCTCTGACAGAGATCCAGGAATGCTTTATGTTTTAGTTTTTTTATTATTATTATTTGTTTGCTTTGTGTGTGTGTGTGTGTGTGTGTGTGTGTGTGTATATATATATATATATATTTTTTTTTTTTTCAGATGGAGTCTGACTCTGTAGCCCAGGCTGGAGTGCAATGGTGTGATCTCAGCTCACTGCAAGCTCCGCCTCCCAGATTCAAGTGATTCTCCTGCCTCAGCCTCCCAGGTAGGTGGGATTACAGGTGCCCACCACCACACCTGGCTAATTTTTTTTTCTATTTTGTAGAGACAGGGTTTCACCATGTTGACCAGGCTAATCTTGAACTCCTGACCTCAGGTGATCCACTCACCTCCCAAAGTGCTGGGATTACAGGCGTGAACCACTGCACCCGGACTTGGTTTTGTATTTTAATATAATAGTGCTTCTTCTACTTTTCCACCACATTCTGGGGAAAACAGAACCACTGAAGCAACTGGCTTCCCTGACTCTGGCTACCCAAGACCCCACCCAGAGGGCTGAGGTGCTAGATCAAGGCAGAGTACCTGTAGGCTGCACCCTACACTCCCCAGCCCACTGTGGGGAAGCTGTTCTCTACCATCGGTTCCCCAAATTTGGTTGGGATCAGAATCCTCTGGGAATGTAAGGAGACTAAGGCCCTGCTCTACCCACCTCTATGACCTTAGAGTTCTGTCTTAGCTCTCTTGGAGATTCTGATAAAACCACTGCTCTATAGGCAACCAGAGCTTTTCAGACTTTGCTGTACATCTGAACCACTGGGGGGACTTTTAAGGATCCTGATTCCAGCTGGGTGCAGTGACTCATGTCTGTAATCCCAGTGCTTTGGGAGTCTGCAGCGGGAGGATTGTTTGAGCCCAGGAGTTCAAGACCAGCCTGGGCAGCACAGTAAGACCCCATCGCTAGAAAAAATTTAAAAATTATCTGGGTGTGGTGGCACATGCCTGTGATCCCAGCTATTCAGGAGGCTGAGGCAGGAGGATCTCCTGAGCCTGGAATTTTGAGGCTGCAGTGAGCTGTAATCATGCTACTGCACTCCAGCCCGGGCAACAGAGACCCTTTCTCAAAAAACCCCAAAAATATAAAATTAAAAAAATAAAGATCTTGATACCGAAGTCAAACCGCAGGCCCTTTAAGCCACAATCTCTGGGGGAGGGCTGAGGCATCAGTGGAGGTTGAAGCTTCCCAGGTGATTTTTTTTTTGAGACAGGCTCACTCTGTTGCCCAGGCTGGAGTGCCGTGGTGTGATCTCGGCTCACTGCAACCTCCGACTCCCAGGTTCAAGTGACTCTCCTGCCTCATCCTCCCAAGTACCTGGGATTACAGGTGCATACCACCATGCCTAGCTTAATTTTTGTATTTTTAGTAGAGATGGGGTTTCACCATGTTGGTCAGGCTGGTCTTGAACCCCTGACCTCAAGTGATCCGCCTGCCTTGGCCTCCCAAAGTGCTGGGATTACAGTCGTGAGCCACCACACCCGGCTTTCCCAGGTGATTTTAATGTGCAGCCGCATTTGAGACACACTGCTCAAGTCTGCATCTAGTTGGAGCATCCCATACTTTGGTGTGTATGTCGTGAAACCCGTATCTCAGGCTCTCACTCAACAGGACTGGCTGGGACCTCAGGGAGGCTGCATGCTGCTACTCACAGCCTGGTGGGAGACATCAGCTTCAGTATCCCCTGGAGCTCGTTAGCAATGCAGAATCTCAGGTCCTACCCAAACCTACGAAGTCAAATATGCGGGTTTTTTTGTTGTTGTTGTTTGTTTTTTTTTGAGACAGAGTCTCGCTTTGTTGCCCAGGCTGGAGTGCAGTGATGCGATCTTGGTTCACTGCAACCGCCGCCTCCCGGGTTCAAGCGAGTCTCTTGCCTCAGCCTCCCGAGTAGCTGGGATTACAGGCGTGAGCCAACATGCCTGGCTAATTTTTGTGTTTTTAGTAGAGACAGAGTTTCACCATGTTGGCCAGGCTGATAACAAACTCTGACCTCAAGTGATCCGCCCGCCTTGGCCTCCCAAAGTGCTGGGGTTACATGTGTGAGGCATTGCGCCCAGCCGAATCTGCGTTTTAACCCAGGTGATTCAGGTTTACGTTAGAGTTTAAAAAGTTCTGAGTTACACCAGCAGGGCCCAGTCCTGCCTTATGCAGGGTCCAAGATGAAGAGCCTGGCTGAAGACACATGAGTCAGTCGCAACAGTGGTGGACAGCAGAGTTGCTGTTCTCCTGACCCTTAATGTTATTCACAGCCCCATCAGCTTTTTAGATTCCTCTTTTAGATGACTTACTAACTCTAGAAGCTCTTTGAGAGGCCACACATCAGAAAAGACACTGTCAGTTTCTCCTTGTCCTCCTGGCATTTGCATAGCATCTTCCATCCAATGCTTGAAACGTATTTCAGATGTCAACCCACCAGCCTACCCCAGGAAGTGATTTTAGACACCTTCCCTGTATCATTGCTATTTCTCAAAATAACACAGGTTGTTGGAGCTGAAGGGAATTTAGCTCTTGACTGGATTCCTTTATCTGGTTGTGGAAGAAAGCTGTTTTTTTTTTTTTTTTTTAAGATAGGCAGAGTCTCACACTGTCACCCAGGCTGGAGTGCAGTGGCATGATCTTGGCACACCACAACTTCCACCTCCTGGGTTCAAGAAATTGTCCTGCCTCAGTCACTCAAGTAGCTGCGATTACAGGCATGTGCCACCATGCCCAGCTAATTTTTATATTTTTAGTAGATATGGAGTTTCAACATATTGGCCAGGCTGGTCTTGAACCCCTGACCTCAAGTGATCTGCCCACCTTGGCCTCCCAAAGTGTTGGGATTACAGACATGAGCCATGGCGCCTGGCTTTGTGTGTGTGTGTGTGTGTGTGTGTGTGTGTAAGAGAGAGGGTCTTGCTCTGTCACCCAGGCCGGAGTGCAGTGGTGCAATCATAGCTTACTGCAGCCTTAATCTCCTGGGCTCAAGTGATCCTCCAACCTCAGCGTCTGGAGTAGTTAGGACTACACCCAGCTAATTTTTAAACTTTTTGTACAGACAGGATCTCACTGTATTGCCCAGGCTAGTTTTGAACTCCTGGCTCAAAGGATCCTCCCACCTTGGCATCCCAAAGCACTGGGATTACAGGCATTAGCCACCGCTCCTGGCTAAAAGCTACTTTTTAATAGCACTAAATGTTACCATGATGTTTTCAAAAGCTTTTCTTCCCTCTCAAAAGAAGAAAATATATTCATCTTCGAACAAATTGCTGTGTTTCATTGTGAGGTAGTGGGAAGGCCCACTGCCTGGCCATGAGCTAACTGGGAGCCCCTCAAGGGCAGAGGCCTTGTTTTTTTTAGCTTCTGTGCCCCCATTGCCAAGATAGGGTGGGCGCGCCATAGCCAGTCCATATAAACGTGACTCTCTTATGCATGAAAGAATAAACTGAGGCTTCAACCGTGACTTTAATTCCCCATGGCTACTGCTGTTTCAGTTCTTAAATGGAGCTAAATTAGCTCTAGGTGGTGAAGGGTAATGACCGAGAGCCTTGCAGATGTACTGATGGCTCCAACAACTTCCTTACTTTGAGAAATAGTGATGATACAGGGAAGGTGTCTAAAACCCCTTGTTAGGGTACGGGGTAGGTTGGTGGGCTGACATCTGAAATACATTCCAAGCAATGGATGAAAGATGGGGCTACCAGAATTAATTGAATCATCTAAAAGAGGAGCCCCCTAGTGCTGCTCGGCTTTGAGGCACAGGCGTGAGGTCTCTGCTCTCACAGAGCTTACTGTCTGGTGAGGGGTGCCATGGACTGCTGGAATCACCATGCTGATTGATGAATATTCTTATGAGGGAGGCGCCCGGCTCTCAGTGTATAACCAAAGAACTTGACCTGGACTGTAGCATCTATGTTGCTTTCTATGATAGATTCTGAAGCCATAAGATAGAATGAGACTTGCCCGCCCTCAAAGAGCTCAGGTGCTGAGGGAGAGATGTATAAATAAGCAATGATCATATTGTCATGGGTGTATGTGGGCTGGCTGTCCACAGAATCCATGCTCCCCTTCCTCTCACAGGAATGTCATGGTGGCAGGGCAGGTGGCCCCTGGATAGATTTTCCCCAGGGTCGCTTGCAGCTACGTGTGGCTTTGTAACTCACGTCTTGCCAGTGGAGATGCTGATGATGAATGAGTGGAAATGATGGGTGCCGCTTCCAGGCCTGGGCTTTCAAATCCCATTTGGGGACCTTTGAGCTCTTTCCCATCACACGTGGATGTGTCCATAGCTTAACTTCAACAAGGGCAGGCGAGGACAGTGGCCTGAGTGGTGCCTCCAGGTGTGATCCCTGGACCGGAGGCATCAATGTCCCCGGAGAGCGTGTCAGAAATGCAAATGCTTGGGCCCACTCAGACCTACCGAATAGAAGCTCTGGGGCCAGGCACAGTGGTTCATGCCTATAATCCCAGCACTTTGGGAGGCCGAGGCGGGCGGATCACCTGAGGTCAGGAGTTTGAGACCAGCCTGGCCAACATAATGAAACCCTGTCTCTACTAAAAATACAAAAATTAGCCAGGCATGGTGGCGGGTGCCTATAATTCCAGCTACTCAAGAGGCTGAGGCAGAAGAATCACTTGAACCCACGAGGCGGAGATTGCAGTGAGCTGAGATCGCACCATTGCACTCTAGCCTGGTCGACAGAGCGAGACTCTGTCTCAACAACAACAACAAAAAAGAAGCTCTGGGCATGGGAAGGGGCTTAACAAGGCCTCCAGGTGGTTCTGATGCTCAAGAGAATCTGAGAAACACAGTCCTGGGGGATGAGAGAGAAATAAAACGGAAGGAACCCATGTCCCCAAATTCCCCCTGGAGCTGAGCGGCCCCGTTAGCCTGGCTTCTTACTTCTGGGCTTGTATGAGAAAGTGAAATACATTTCCACACTCTTTAAGTCACTATGCTGCTGGGTCTCTTTGTCACAGCAGCTTTGCATCTCACTAACTGATACAGTATTTCAACAGAGGTTAGTATACCAGATGGCCGCCTTGAAAATGCTGTTAAACCTGAGACAGAAGTATTCATTTAAGAGCTTCTATTTGGGAAACTCAATACAATGAGGCGCTCAGGTCTAACAAGGATTCCACCTAGTGAAACTATGTTTATTTCTAGGGTCTAACATTTTACCCTAAAATTCTGTTAGATGCTAGGCCCACAAGATAGCACTGCTTTTGCACCAACGTTCAGGCTGGGTTCTCCTAGCATTCAGCGTGAACATTGATAAGATTTCCCCCTTTCAGCTGTAAGATAAATTGGCTTTGAATTGTCACAAGAATTTCACTGGTTGACATCTTGGCATTTCCCCAAGAATGGAGGTCACGTTTGCTTCCACACAGGGATCTAAAAGGGAGGGGAGGGCTGGGTGTGGTTGCTCACGCCTGTAATCCCAGCACTTTGGGAGGTGGGCAAATCACTTGAAGTCAGGAGTTCCAGATCAGCCTGGCCAACAAAGTGAAACCCTGTCTCTACTAAAAATACAAAAATTAGCCAGGTGTGGTGGCAGGTGCCTGTAGTCCCAGCTACTCGGGAGGCCGAGGCAGGAGAATCGCTTGAGTCCGGAGAATCGCTGGAATCTGGGAGGTGGAGGTTGCAGTGAGCAGAGATTGCGCCACTTGCACTCCAGCCTGGACAACAGAGCGAGACTCTGTCTCAATAATAATAATAATAATAATAATAATAATAATAATAATAAAAGGCAGGGGAAGTCCCAATTCACCTGGACGTCATAATCGCTGTGGCAGCAAAGGGCACAGCCTTTCTATCTGTACACATGGATGTGTAAGGTGGCATTTTAGCACCACATGACCAATTCTGCTGTTTCTCAGTCATCCTAGGCTGGAGCTGAATGTCCTGACCCCTGAAGGGAGCGCAGGGAATGAGGTGTCCTCCCACCCAGACACCCAGGGCTCTATGTTTGCAGTAGGAACACGGTCCCCCTCGCAGGGGGATGACTCTTCCCCACTCCGACTTCAACCACTTTGCAAATTAAATACTGTGATAGGCAAGGCAAGCTTGATACATTTTACAGTATGGGTCTCAATTACTCAATTTACATCTTGAGTGCCTGATAGCATCCGGCTGATCTAATAACACCTAATCACACAGATGCTAAACAAGTCCAGGGATTCGAAGCTTTGGGCATGGCATGGGTTGTAATGGACTTGAGAGACAACCACAGTTTCTTAGGAAGAGCACGCGGGGTCTGAACAACGCTGGGGCCTGCTGGTCACCTGTCACCTTATCTGGTCCTTATTAAGGTCAAGAAAATTAGAGAAGGTTGGCAGACCAGCGGTTATACTTAAGGACATTTGACTAATTAGTGCAGAATAAACAACAGAAAGAGAAACTAGATCCACCTTCCGTGGGACCCTTCACGCTATCCACTCCCTCACCTAGCTGGCCACCCAGACGCTCCCGGACCATTGCTTCGGCCTTGCAGGTAGAAACCAAAACTCTTAATCAACAGGAGAAGATGTTAGAAGTCTACTCGTGGCCTGAGGCTTTTACATCAGCCCTCACTGACTGCGATGTTAATTCTTTCTGACTGCTGGGTTATTCAAGTTACTCAAACCGGACCACGGTGTTGATCGGCATGTATGGAGGAACACAAACCCGTGTCCGGTGTGTCTGTACAGTCTATAAACCTTACAGTCTAGAATGAATTCATTTTCATTCAAGTCTTACCGCAGCTCTACTGAAGTGGGCAGATCACTGCACAGGGGACGAAAAGGCAGTTGAGCGATGGCGTGGCTGGGCCACGTCTCAGCTTCCTAGAGCCGCGGGAACAAATTACTACAAATCGTGTGGTTCTAAGCAACAAAAATTTATTCTCTCACAGCTCCGGAGGCTGGAAGTCCAAAATCAAGGTGTTGGCAGGGTCACGCTCCCTTGGAAGGCTCTAGGGGAAAATCCTTCTTCCTCATCTTTTCCTATCATCTGGTGACCTCTGATAACACTCGACATTCAATCCTTGATTTGTAGACATCACTCCAATCTCTGACCCCATCTTCACATAACCCACTTCTCTGTGTCTCACTGTGTCATCTTTGCTCCTTATAAAGATACCAGCCATTGGTCTTAGGTCCCACTTTAATCCAGTATGACCTCAACTTAATCATATTTGCAAAGACCCACTTTCCAAATAAAGTCACATTCTGAAGTTCTGGGTATATATGAATTCTGGGGGTAAACTCTGAACTCAGTATAGTCAGGAACCCAGAAATGTGGCCACAAGTCTGTGCTCACTACTACAAAGAATCAGATTTTGTTGTTGTTGTTCTTTGTAATACCTACAAGAAATGCCTCTCTGAGAATTGTATGGTGTTTCATGGCTGTGGGAAAGGAATGTATCTCAGGGTGATGGGAGCATGAACTGAGAAGCAGAATTTATAACCTATACTCACCTCAATTTTTTTCATTTGTAAAATGAGAAAATTGAGATCCAGCCAGCTAAGTCATTTGTCCAAAGCCATTAAATAGCTAATAAGTAGCAAAAATAAGGTGAGAACCCCATATCATTCATTCATTCATTAAACACATACTATGTCAGGCATCTCAATGAAGAAATGAGGAAGTGGGTGGAGGTGGAATATGATTCCTGCCTTTTTTTTTTTTTTTTTAAATGGAGTCTCACTGTGTTGCCCAGGCTGGAGTGCAGTGGCACGATCCCGGCTCACTACAACCTCCGCCTCCCAGGTTCAAGCGATTCTCTTGCCTTAGCCTCCCAAGTAGCTAGGATTACAGGCATGCGCCACCACGCCCAGCTAATATTTGTATTTTTAGTCGAGATGGCTAGGCTGGTCTCGAACTCCTGACCTCAGGTGGTCCACCCACCTTGGCCTCCCAAAGTGCTGAGATTACAGATGTGAGCCACCGTGCCTGGCCCATGATTCCTGCCTTCTATTTATGTGGAGACAAAACTAACAGCAGCAAACTCAACGATCAAATCAAGGTGCTACCACAGAGGTCAGTAAAGGGTAGAGGGGCCAAGAAGGAGATGATCGATTCAGGTAAGGAGAAGGTTAGGAACGGCTTTATACTTAATTTGAGCCTGGGAAGATGAATGGGACCCACTAGGCACTGTGATCAGAGAGGGGGAGTTCCAGGCAGAAGTCCCACGCAAGTGTGGTGTTGCAGCATGGGTGAAGACGGAGCAACTGAGAACCAGCCTGGCACTTTCGGGAAACTCTGGGTGGTCCCTTATTCCTGGAGCCCAGAAGGTCAGGGAGCAGACCAGGAAGGGCCTTGAGTGCCACCGTAAGAGTGTGGGACTGGTATCTTGTAGGCAGGTGTCATCAAATGAAGGGTTATTTAACACAGAAGCAAAAAGATTGCTGTTATATTTTATTTTTTTGATTGAGAGTGGGGGGGTCTCACTGTGTTGCCCAGGCTGGTCTTGAACTCTTGGGCTTAAGTGATCCTCTGGCCTCAGCCTCCCAAGTAGCTGGGATTATAGGCGTACCACCATGCTCTGCTGTTACATTCTAGAAAGGTCACTTCAACCTAGTGTGGAGAATGGATCAGAGGTGAACAAGATAAACAAGCAGACCGAGGTGGGCAGATCATGAAGTCAGGAGTTTGAGACCAGCCTGGCCTGAACATAGTGAAACCCCATCTCTATTAAAAAATACAAAAAATTAGCCAGGCATGGTGGCATGCACCTGTAACCCCAGCTACTGGGGAGGCTGAAGAAGAAGAATCGCTTGAACCTGGGAGGCAGAGGTTGCAGTGAGCTGAGATCGTGCCACTGAACTTCAGCCTGGGCGACAGAGCGAGACTCTGTCTAAAAAAAAAAAAAAAAAAAATCAAGCAGACCAATGAGGAAACCACGGGAGTGTAGATACTAGCTCTGGTAGGGAGATGGGGTGGAGAGCCAGGTGGTGAGGGTGGAAGAGACAGGGGATGTGGTTGGGATCTGGATGCTGGGGAGGAGGGAAAGGAAGGCATACCTGGGCTGACCACCAGGGAGATGGTGCTGTGCTGTTCAGCACGCTTAGGAAAAGAGCAAGTGGAATGGGGTGCAGAGTTCACATAGGGCCAGGCTGAACTTAGGAGGCCTTTGGAAAACTGAGAAGCACATGGCCAGCAGACAGGAGGACTGAGGACTGATAGAGATGGAATTCACAGGGAGTTTGGGCTGAAGACGGAGCTGGGCAACTCATGACTTGCAGGGGCAGTGGAAGTCCTGGCTGTGGGAGGCTCATGGGCAAGGGGGAGCACGGGTCAGAAGGCTGGGCTTCGTGCAAAGCCTTGGCCCAAAGCAGCATGGGGGGGAGAGCAGAGGAAGGAAGCCCCGTGCTCACTTCTCCAGTAGCTTCCTCTCTCCCTCCCTCCCTCCCTCCCTCCCTCCCTCCCTTCCTTCCCTCCCTCCCTCTCTCTCTCCTTCCTTCCTTTCTTTTCTCTTTCCTTCTTTTTTTGAGATGGAGTCTCACTCCATCACCCAGGCTGGAGTGCAGTGGCATGATCTCAGCTCATTGCAACCTCCGCCTTCCGGGTTGATGCAATTCTCCTGCCTCAGCCTCCCAAATAGCTGGGATTACAGGCACGTACCACCACACCCAGCTAATTGTTTTTTTTTTTTTTTTTTTTTTGTATTTTTAGTAGAAATGGGGTTTCACCATGTTGGCCAAGCTGGTCTTGAACTCCTGACCTCAAATGATCCCCCTGCCTCGGCCTCCCACAGTGCTGGGATGACAGGCATAAGCCACCACGCCCAGCCCTGAAGGTTTCTTTCTATGTTCTTCAATATGCACTTTTCAGATTTGTGGAGGTAAAAGATTACTTAGTGTCAATAAAACTAATAAATTATTCTTTCCAGACCAAATATTGAAATCGTGCTAAATGGAGAAGTGACAGATGAGCTATGGTGTCACCACCGACATCAGATTTCGCAGCACGGATGGACAGTGTGTTGTTCAATGAGGTTGCTGGCCATCGCCACTGGGTGCAACGTGGGACCTACTCTCGGGAGGCAGCCGCCTACAGCGGAAACCATGCAGACAAGTGGTTCTGTGAATTATCTGAAGCAAATGCATTGTACTTCACAGACTCTGTAGTAGAAAACCACCAGCATGAATTTAGTGGGTCACGCGCTTTGATCAGGGAGAATGAGTTCGTGGCAGTTCATCCATCCACACCTCCCAGCCTGACTCTCTTTCATGCCATCCTATCAGCATGGTTTTTCAGTCATCTTGCTAGGATTAGGGTGCAGCCTCCAACTTCAGAGCAGAGCCACAAGAGCAGCTGTCATGAGGCCAGCCTCCCTGCCTCTCTCCTGGAGGGTTTCTGCTGCCCAGCACAGGGCCCAGCTCCCTCCCCTCACTTTGGTCCATTCTGATGTGGGACTTCGAGGCTGTCCAAGAAAGATGAGGTGACTCCATCCTCTGGGACCAGCTGCAGGAAATGCTGTTTCTTTCTTTCTTTTTCTTTTTTTTTTGAGACGGAATCTCGCTCTGTTGCCCAGGCGACAAGATCGTGCAGTGGCGTGATCTTGGCTCACTGCAACCTCTGCCTCCTGGGCTCAAGCGATTCTCCTGCCTCAGCCTCCTGAGTTGCTGGGACTACAGGCGCATGCCACCATGCCCAGCTAATTTTTGTATTTTTACTGGAGACAGGGTTTGACCATGTTGGCCAGGATGGTCTCGAACTCCTGACCTCATGATCCACCCACCTCGGCCTCCCAAAGTGCTGGGATTACAGGTGTGAGCCGCAGCGCCTGGCCAGGAAATGCTGTTTCTAAAGGCTGCTGCCAGCTGCTGCCAACTATGTTTTATCGCTTACCATTTCCTTTTTAAAAAATACCAAATTCACATTGAAATGCTTGAATTAAAAAAGTATTGAGGTTAAATTCACTTACAATAAAATTAATCATTTTAAAATGAACAACTCAGTGACATTTAGTACATTCACAATGTTGTGCAACCACCAACACTATTTAGTTCCAAAGCACTTCCACACCTTCAGAATGAAACCTCATTCCATTAGCAGTTCTCTTCACTTCTTGCTCCTCCCAGATCCTAGCGACCAACAGTCTGCTTTCTGTCTCTACAGATTTACCTATTCTGGACATTTCACGTAAATAAAATCACAAAATACGCAGTCTTTTGTGACTGGATTCTTCCTTTGTTTTCTTTTTTACTTATTTACTTATTTATTTATTTATTTTGAGACAGAGTCTCACTCTGTCACCCAGGCTGAAGTGCAGTGGTGCGATCTCAGCTCGCTGCAACCTTTGCCTCCTAGGTTCAAGTAATTCTCCTCCTCAGCCTCCTGAGTAGCTGGGATTACAGGGGCCCACCATCACGCCCAGCTAATTTTTGTATTTTTAGTAGAGACGGGGTTTTGCCATTTTGGCCAGGCTGATCTCGAACTCCTGAGCTGAGGTGATCCACCCGCCTCGACCTCCTAAACTGCTGGGATTACAGGTATGAGCCACTGTGTCTGGCTCCTCAAATTTTTGTTGTTGTTGTTAAATAGAGACAGGGGTCTCACATTGCTGTCTAGGCTTGTCTCAAACACCTGGCTCCAAGCGATCTTCTTACCTTCGCATCCCAAAGTGCTGTGATTATAAGCATGAGCCACCTTGCCTGGCCAGCTTTTTTCACTTAGCGTAATGTTTTCAGGATTCATGCATGTTGTAGCATGTATCAGTATTTCATTCCCTTTTATGGCTGAAGAGTATTCCGTGATGCAGGTGTACCACATTTAGTTTATCCGCCCATCTGCTAATAGACATTTGGGCTGTTTCCATCTTTTGGCTATTGTGAATAATGCCGCCACGAACATGTATTTGAGTACCTATTTTGAACCATTTTACATTCTCATCAGCAATAGCTCCAATTTCTTCACATCCTTGCCAATATATGTTATTTTCCACTTTTTGGGTTATAGCCATCCTCGTGGGTGTGAAGCAGTACCCTCTCTTGGTTGTGATTCGCATTTGCCTAATGACTAATGGTGTGGAGCATCTTTTCATATGCTTGTTGGCATAATTTACTTAAAAAAAAAGTCTTAACATTAAATGTTTTGAATTTTGTAACAATTCAAGTTTTCAGAAAGGTTGCAAGTATAGCATAAAGAAAAGTTTCCTGGCCGGGTGAAGTGGCTCACACCTGTAATCCTAGCACTTTGAGAGGCCAAGGCAGGCAGATCACTTGAGCTCAGGAGTTTGAGACTAGCCTGGACAACATGGTGAAACCCCATCTCTACAAAAAAATTAGCCGGGTGTGGCGGCACACACTTGTAGTGCCAGCTACTTGGGAGGCTGAGGCCTGAGAATTGCTTGAACCCAGGAGGTGGAGGCTACAGTGAACCGAGATCACGTCATTGCACTCCAGCCTGAATGAGAGTGAGACCCTGTCTCAAAAAAAAAAAAAAAAAAAAAGAAAAAAAGTTTCTTGAACCACTTGAATGGGAGATGTCAACCTAACTCCCTGTCAGCCCTGAATACTTTTCATTTCCTACACAGAAAGACATTCTCTTACGTAACCATGATACAGCCATCAAAGTCAGGAAACTATTATTGATACGTTACCATCATCTAATCCTCTAACCCTATTCAGATTTCAACAAATGTACCAGTAATGCCCTGCATAGTAGTAGAATTCAGCTGAGAATCACACGCCACATGTAGTTCTTATGTCTCTTTACCCTCTTCAGCCCTTCCTTGACTTTGATGACCCACAGCACCTTCCAAGATGACGGCCGTTATTTTGTAGAACACCGCTCAATTTGGGCTTCTTTTCTGTCTCCTCATAAGATGCTGGTATTATCCTTTGCCAGGAACATCACAGAAGACAAACTGCATTCTTCTCATTGCATCCTATCCAGTAGCCCAAGATGTCAGCTTGTCCCCTTAATGATGTTCGTTGTCATCACGTGATTAAGGTGGTGTCTGCCAAGTTTCTTCACTGTAGAGTTACTTTTTATTTTTGTAATGAATAACAATTTGTGGAAAGATACCTTGAAACTGTCTAAACTTGTTCCTTACCAAACTTTCAATATATTCAATTATTGGCTGCTATTAGGAGGCACTCAGGGTTTTCTGTTTTATTCAGTAGGCTACAATTCATTACTAACAGTATTTATTTTGATGTATAAATTGTCCTAGATTTGGCCAGTGGGAGCCCCTTCCAGCTGGTTCCTGTGTCTTTCTCGAATGTCTTTATCATTTTTGATTAATTTCTGGCTTTCCTACTGTTGCCTATTCAAGGTGCTAGAATAAGGCTCCTGTTTTCAATCCCTACCAAACTGCTGGTTTCCTCTTTCTCTCACCCTGGCCATGAGTCTCTGTCAAGATAAAAAAAGCACTGCAAGAGGCTGGGCGTGGGGGCTCATGCCTGTAATCCCAACATTTTGGGAGGCTGAGGAGGGCGGATCACCTGAGGTCAGGAGTTCAGGACCAGCCTGGCTAACATGGCGAAACCCCATCTCTACTGAAAAAAATACAAAAATTAGCCAGGCATGGTGGCCCATGCCTGTAGTCCCAGCTACTCAGGAGGCTGAGGCAGGAGAATCACTTCAACCCAGGAGGCGGAGTTTGCAGTGAGCTGAAATAGTGCCACTGCACTCCAGCCTGGGTGGCAGAGCGAGACTTGGTCTCAAAAAAAAAAAAAAAAAAAAAAAGAAGCACTGCGAGAGATAAAATGTGGTTACCCACAGGGCAGAGATTCTCTCTCTCTCTCTTTTTTTTTTTTGAAACAGGGTTTCACTCTGTCACCCAGGCTGGAGTGAAGTGGCACCATCATGGCTCACTGCAGCCTCAACTTCCTGGGCTTAAGTGATCCTCCCACCTCAGCCTCCTGAGTAGCTGGGACTACAGGTGTGTGCCACCATGTTGGATTAATTTTTATTATTTTTTACTTTTTGTAGGGCAAGGTCTTGCCATGTTGCCCTGGATGGTCTGGAACTCCTGGGCTCAAGCAGTCCTCCCACTTTGCCTACCAATGTGCTGGGATTATATGTGTGGGCCATTGCGTCCTCCCTGGACAGAGATTCTTGAATATGTAGTGCCCAGCACCAGCAGGAAGTCAGTGAGTAGATCTGATCATTGGTTGGATGTATATCTGTGACTTAGGGTCCATAAAGATCTTTTGAAGAACTGGACACTAATCCTAACTTCGCATTAGACAATGTTGCCAAGCAGGTGGGTTGTTTTTTGCAAATTTGAGAAGGGGGAAAGAGCCCACTAACTTTCTGGGCAAATTTGGCAAATTACCAACCATTCTGGGTCTCAGTTTCAAGTGTTAACAGGGTTGCCTGAGCACTGCCTGTATATATGAAGAGGTGATAAAAAGATGAAGTATTGGCCAGGTGTGATGGCTCTTGCCTGTAATCCCAACACTTTGGGAGGTTGAGGCGGGAGGATCGCTTGAGTCCAGGAGTTCAAGAGCAGCCTAGGCAACACGGTACGACCTCATCTCTACAAAAAATAAATAAAATTGGCCAGGTATGGTGGCGCATGCTTGTAGTCCCAGATACTCAGGAGGCTGAGGCATGAGAATTGCTTGAGCCCGGGAGGTTGAGGTTACAATGAGCTGAGATTGTGCCACTGCACTCCAGCCTGGGCGACAGAGTGAGACTTTGTCTCAAAAAAAAAAAAAAAAAAAGAGGGAGAAAGAAAAAGAAAAGAAAGTATTTACAAATATAAGGGTTGGCTCCTCATTGGTTATCAGATGGAAGACAGCCCCTCTTTAGCCCAGGACAACGTCGAACATGGACTAAACATTCAGACTCACAAGACGATGACAGAACGTGCTCTGATCTATTCAGAAGGACGGGGACAGAGGCCTTGGCTTGCCAGCAGAACAGTGCCAGGCTGCCTTGCGTGAGGAGTCCTGGAGAAGTTCTCACAGCAGAGTATGTAACATCCAGGAGTTATCTTAGCCCCGTGTGACGGTCATGGTGCAAGCAGACGGGGCCTTCACAGGGAGGTGCAGGGTCTGCGTGAGAAGATGCGCACCACAGGGCAGTATCTCAGGGATGTGCCTTTCACAAGCGTCACTGTCTTGGTTCACCTGGGCTGCTATAACAAAATACCATAAATTGGGTAGGTTTTTTGGAGACGGGGTCTCACTGTCACCCAGGCTGGAGTGCAGTGGTATGATCATGACTCATTGCAGCCTTGACCTCCCAGGCTCAAGTGATCCTCCTGCCCCAGCCTCCCAAGTATCTGGAACTACAGGTGCACGCCACTACGCCTGGCTAAGTTTTGTATTTTTAGTAAAGATGGGGTCTCGCTATGTTACCCAGGCTGGTCTTGAACCCCTGGGCTCAAGTGATCCACCCGCCTTGGCCTCCCAAAGTGCTGGGATCACAGGCATGAGCCATCATGCCCGTCCTGGGTAGCTTTTAAACCACAAAAATTTATTCTCACAGTTCCCTGAGCTTAGAAATTCAGGCTCAGGGTGCCAGCATGGTCAGGTTGTGACGAGGGCCCTTTTCTGGGCGGCAGACTGTTCACCTCTCACTGTGTCCTCACATGAGGGAAGGGGCGAACAAGCTCCTCAGGCTTCTTTTATAAGGGCACAAGTCCCATTCATGAGGGCTCTGCCTCCATGATCTAATCACCTCCTAAAGCACCAGTACTACTGCACTGGGGATGAGATTTCAACACAGAATTTTTTTTTGGAGGGGTGGGGGTGTCACAAACATTCAGACCATAGCAGTCACCAAAATGCTGAGAAGTTCAAAGCATGGTGTCTACATCAGATATTTAAATTCCATTCCTAGCTACTCCCAGTCCATATGTAATTCACCAGTCAGGGGCCATTTTTACCATAAGCAATATTGCCTGGCAATGTAGTTGACATATAGCATCTTAACTGGTTTACAGGGTGAGGCAGGCAGAATAATGGCTTCCCAAAGTTATCTGTGTCCTACTCCCCAGAACCTGTGAACATGATAATGGGGGTTTTAGGTTGCAGATGCAATTAATTAAGGTTGCTAACTAGCTGACCTTAAGACAGGCAGGTTATCATGGATTATCCTAGTGGACCCTGTGCAATCACAAGGGGCCTTGTAAGTGAAAGAGGAAGGCAGGAGAGTCGGTGTCAGTCAGAGAGAGAGATGAAGATGCTACACTGCTGGCTTTGAAGGTGGAAGGGGGCCACAAGTGAAGGGAAGTGTCCAGCCTCTAGAAGCTGGAAAAGGCAAGAAGGATTTTCTCCTGGTGTTTCCTGAAGAAACACAGCTCTGCCAACAGCTTGGTTTTAGCCTACTGAGATTCATTTTGGACTTCTGACCTCTAGAACTGTAAGATAATAAATTGGTGTTAAGTCACTAAGCATGTGGTAATTTGCTACAGCAGCAATACAGGGTAACAGAGCTAGGTGGCTGCCAAGGTTGGGTTCTCATGCAGCAGAGGAAGAGGGTGTGTGAACCTTTCAAACAGTCCTGACTTATAAGGCTGGCAATCTTCACCTCCTGGGTTCAAGTGATCCTCCCACCTCAGCCTCCTGAGTAGCTGGGACCACAGGTGTGAGTCACCACGACTGGCTAATTTTTGTATTTATTGTAGAGACGGGCTTCATCGTATTACCCAGGCTGGTGTCAAAATCCTGAGCTCAAGTGATCTGCCTGCCTCAGCCTTCCAAAGTGTTGGAATTACAGGCGTGAGCCACTGCGCCCGGCCTAGATTCTCCATTTCTTCTGTGTGATCTTTGGTTGTTTGTGTTTTCCATAGAATTTATCCATTTCATCTCAGCTGTTGAATTTATGGGCATAACATTCTTTGTAATATTATCCTTTTTATGTATGTAGGTCTGTAGTGATGTTCCCTCTTTCATTTCTGATATTGGTCATTTTTTTTTTTTTTTTCTTGGATGGTCTGGCTAGAGATTTATTTTTATGAGTCTTTTCACAAAAACAGCTTTTGGTTTCATTGACTTTTTTTTCTGTCCTCAATTTTACTGATTTCTGCTTTATTATTCTATCTTTATTATTTCCTTTCTCTGCTTCTTTTGAATTTCTCTCTCTCTCTCTTTAGTTTATTAAAGCAAAAGCTGAGGTCAGTGATTAGAGATACCTTTCTTTTTTTCTAAAATAAACATTTTTGCCTGACACAGGGATCAGGGTTCGGGCAGATGGGTGCCTTTGCGGACGTATGGACTGAGCTGCTCCTGCCGTAGCCAGCCACCCTGGGGCCTTGCAGCTGAGGCTGCATGGGGGTGGCTGCTGTCTGCTTGAGTGCCAGGCTTATGTGGTGACCATGAAGCTGCTGTACCTGGCCTTCCATAGCTGCCTCCTACTGGCCCTGCTCAGCTTATGGTGAACTGCTCCTGAGGATCATGCGTCACCCACAGGCATGCACGCTATTAGTGCTACCTCTTTCCTGTGGGATAAACTCAGCAGCTGAACCTGGATGTGGCATGGTCTGGGAGCAGCCTCACCCTGCTCAACCATCTGGATGTGGGAGTGAGGCGGGATAAGGTCACTGAGCCCATGCAGGGGCAGAGGAACCTCTCAATGTGCTTTAGTTCTGGAGACCTCTTTGCTGCCCACAATTTCAGTGGCAGTCATGGATTGGGAGGAGTGAGCTCCAGAAGTTCTGCCGCCATTCTCCAGGAGCTAGATTCCTGGCCTGCACCTCTGTGGACCAGAAGAATGACAGAATGCATAGAGCGAAGAGGGGAGGCTCAGCACAATTGAAGTGTGGGGATATGGTCTCCTCCGTGTGACCATTATCATGGATTATCCTGGTGGAACCAATGTTATCACAAGGGACCTTGTAAGTGAAAGGGGGAGCAGGAGAGTCAGTGTCAGGGTCAGAGAGAGATCTGAGGATGCTGCACTGCTGGCTTTGAAGGTGGAAGGGGGCCACAAGCGAAGGGGAGTGTGCAGCCTCTAGAAGTTGGAAAAGGCAAGAAAAAGGATGCTCTGTCATGCTGTTCAATGCTGGGATGACCATCTAGTGCAACCGAAGTGTGGGGATACGATCTCCTCTATGTGACCGTCATCTCCCTCTGCTCCCTCATGGGCACCATCGTGGTGCCTTCAAGAAGGCCTTTTACAGAAGGAGGCTGCTGCTCCACTTCATAGCTCTGGCGATTGGAATCCTCTAGTCCAATGTGCTCTCCTAGCTCATTCCTGGGGCTTTTGATTTCAACCCTCTGGAAGATGATTATGTCTCCAAGTCTGCAGTGGCATTTGGGGGCTTTTATTTTTTATTTTTCAGAGATCTTGAAGATGTTTCTCAAACAGGAAAATGAACATCACATAGACATAGCCATTATGCCTCTGAGAGGCTTCCTTCCAAGAAGCACCAGGAGGAGGGGGGTGATGGAGAAGCTGCAGAATGGGGACCCGGACCACATGAGACCTCAGCACTGCAACAGTGAACTGGATGGCAAGCGGTCCATGACGGATGGGAAGGTCGTGGTGGGCCCACTCTCTGTGCTGGTCCTGCAGGCTCCCCAGAGTGCCTGCTGGAGCTGAAAGGTGTCCACTACTCTATCAGCACTCTGGCCTGGGTGATCACCCTGAGCAACAGCCTCCACAATGTCCTCAGCAGCCTGGCCATTGTCGCCTCCTTCACCGTGTCTGTGGTCCAAGGCCTTGGCACCTGGTGGCCATCTTCCATGAGGAGTTCCCACATGACTTTGTCATCCTGCTTAGCGCTGGGAGGACCATTCAGCACTGTCTTCTTCAACCCCCTTCCACCTGCTGCTATGTGGGTCTGGTCTTTGGCATCCTGGCCAGCAGCCACTTCTCTGCCAGCTGGATTTTTGTGCTGGTTGGAGGAACGTTCTTGAACATTGCTGTGGCTGATATGTTCCCTGAGACGAATGAGGTCTGCCAAGAGGATGGAAGGAAGGGCAGCATCTCCATCACCTTTGTCATTCAGAACCTGGGCCTGTTGGCCAGATTCACCATCATGCTGGTCCTCATGATGTATTCAGGACAGATCCAGATTGGGTAGGGCCCTGCCAAGAGCCTGTGGGATGGGAAGTCAGGCCCTGGGCTGCCTGATCCCTGGCCTGAGGACTCGCCATCCACAAAGCACCATGGAAGAAGTTGTTCCGTTAAAAATTTATACAGACTGTATTCCTGCCTTCAGATGTCAGCGGTGTTTAAAATGCTCTATCCTAGGAAGAAACGTCCCCGGTAACCAGTCTCCAGGTAGTACCTCTCACCCTCTCCTCGCCTCCTTTTCTCTCTGTGACTCTGGAACCTGAATGCAGCTTGCAAGACAAGCCTCACTTTTTCTCTGATTACCCTGGCTTCTTTCCCTTGGAACTGGTGCTGAAAGATTTGTGGGGTTTTTTTTTGTTTGTTTTGTTTTGAGATGGAGATTTGCTCTGTCACCCAGGCTGGTGTGCAGTGGCACAATCTCAGCTCACTGAAACCTCCACCTCCCAGGTTTAAGCAATTCTCCTGCCTTAGCCTCCCCAGTAGCTGGGATTACAGGCACCCAACACCACACCTGGCTAATTTTTGTTGTTCTTGTTGTTTTGTTTGTTTGTTTATTTGTTTGTTTTTAGTAGAGATGGGTTTTCACCATGTTGGCCAGGCTGGTCTCGAACTCCTGACCTCAGGTGATCCATCTGTCTCAGCCTCCCAAAGTGCTGCCATTAGAGGCGTGAGCCACTGTGCCCTGCCCAGTGCTGAAATATTTTGAATCCTTTACCTGACAATGCAAAAATAGAGCCAATGGTTATAACTTGGTTAGAAATATCAAGAGGTGAATCCATAGTTTGGGGCCCATGACATTGGCTGGGCATCCCGGACCTCCGGCTGGCCAGTTTTGAAACAGGTTCACCTCTTCTTACAGAGAAGATGCAGGAATCCCTCCCATTTTTTCAAAGTCTGCTCAGTTGCCTATTACTTCTCTCAGAGAGAACCGGAAGTGAGAACAGATGACAGGGTGAGAGGGGAGGCAGGGATCATCCGGAGTGGGAGAGGAAGTGGGACGGATGCTCTGTGTCTTGTCATGATGCTCATCTGCTCCTAGCGGAATGCCGGGTATTGATTTGGGGGCAGCACATGGTATTTCCTGGCTGTCCAGGTGAGCTAATGTGGAGGTAATGTAGCTTCCTGGACCTCCTCTTTCAGGTCAACACTGACAGAATGGAGGGTCAGAGAGTCTACAAGGAAACAATATGTTTTGCTGTGATTCTCACTTCTCTTCCCCACTCCTATCTTCAAAGAGACTTGCAGCCTGGGTGCAGTGGCTCATGCCTATAATCCCAGCACTTTGGGAGGCTGAGGTGGGCGGATCACCTGAGGCCAGGAGTTCAAGACCAGCCTGACCAACATAGTGAAACCCCATCTCTACTAAAAATACAAAAACTAGCCAGGTGTGTCGGTGTGCACCTGTAGTTCCAGCTATTTGGGAGGCTGAGGCATGAGAATCGCTTGAATCTGTGAGGTGGAGGTTGCAGTGAGCTGAGATCATGCCACCGCACTCCACTCTGGGAGACAGAGTGAGACTCTGCCTCTCTCTAAAAAAAAAAAAAAAAAAAGAAAGAAAGAAAAGACAAGACAAGACCTGGGAGCTGCCTCCCTAAAAGTACATTCTGAGCATATTTCAGACGTCTCTGTTAGAAGGGAGACTGCACAAACTATCCTCCCCTAGTGGAGATATCTGCACAGTGGCAAGCTGACTGGTAGAATTGGAATGCGGTTTAAGCTCTGCTTAACAAGGGTGATCAGAAATGGAATCAGTGCAAGCAAAATTTAGGATTCGCTACTTCCATAAATAAAAGCATGAATAACAGGGGTCTCTGAAATGTAAGGTCACAAACTCAGTTTGGGGCACTGCAGATGTTTGCAGAATGGCAGCCCTAATGATTATGCTACAGATGGGCTTTCAACCACCTGTCTAGGTTACCGCTTCCTCCCTCACACACACAAAAGAAGTGGAATCCTACGTTGAATTGAATATGAATATGAATTGCTCTGATTCTGCCCAGAAAATGGACGGATATACTTGTCTGTAAAACTGTGGGCCAGCCTCAGGCACGCTGGAGCCCTTGCCTCAGAACTCTGGCTTCAAGGAAAGCTAATCTGCAGGGCTCACTGGGTGAATCGATTTATTACTATCACATGGATAATGTGAGATTCTTTAGCCAATTTGGGGAGCCAGACTCTCCAGAAGCCTTTCTCAGTGGTGCCCGCAGTTGCAGCCCAGGGGCTGTGTTCACAAACTGATTTGTGTGCATGATTCACAAGAGTACTGCTTCATTGCCATTGCCTAAATTTTTAATCTTTTTCTTTTGTTTTTTTTTTTGAAGCAGAGTCTCACTCTGTCACCGAGGCTGGAGTACAGTGGCGTGAGTGATCTCGGCTCACTGCAACCTCTGCCTCCTGGGTTCAAGCAATTCTCCTGCCTTAGCCTCCTGAGTAGCTGGGATTACAGGCATGCACCACCCTACCTGGCTAATTTTTGTATTTTTAGTAGAGACGGGGTTTCCCCATGTTGGCCAGGCTGGTCTCGAACTCCTGAGTCCAAGTGATCCTCCCATCTTGGCTTCCCAAAGTGTTGGGATTACAGGCGTGAGCCACTGCGCGCCGCCAGTGAGTTTTTAATCTTCTTAGACAGAAACCTATCCACTCTTAGGCATTAAAAGCAGCATCAGCTGGGTGTGGTGAGTCACGCCTGTAATCCCAGCACTTTGGAAGGCTGAGGTGGGAGGATCACTTGGGCTCAGGAGTTCAAGACCACCCTCGGCAACACTGCAAATGCTGTCTCTAAAAAAAAAAAAAATTATATATTTATATATATATACATATACACACACACACACACACACACACAGACACAAAAATTAATTAGCTGGGTGTGTTGGTGTGGGCCTGTAGTCCCAGCTACTTGCAGGGCTGAGGTGAGAGGATCACTTGAGCCTGGGAGGTGGAGGCTGCAGTGAGCCAAGATTGCGCCACTGCACTCTGGCCTGGGTGACAGAGCAAGACTGTCTCAGGGAAAAAAACAAAAAAGCATCACTTTTGTTTTCCCTTCTTGGGAGACATCCCTCAAACCAGGGATATTCTTGAAAAGAGCATGAGCAAGGAAACTGGTGGTGATATTACAAGTTTCTCTCCTTATCTTGCCTGTTGACTTCAATAGATTTGAGAATAGGCTGAAGAGGGAGGAAAACTTCAGTGATTGAGATTCTAGATGAAATATCAGGACTGACTCCTGATAGGATTATGGCCAGGTTAACCAAAAACCAATTCCTTGAATGTTGGAATCTAACTTTCTATATTATCTTTATTATTGTTATAAAAACAGTTATTCATCTTTTCTGTTTTATTTTTCTAAAACTGCTTTCAGGAGCTACCAGAAAATAACACTCGAAGTTTATGACTCTGGAAGATTTTGCTTTCCCTAACTCATATTGATGTATTAAATGTATAATTTTAGCATTCCCTATAGATCTTCTTATACCTTAAAAATAATAGCCTTTGTTTTGGAGAAGAATACTAAGTTGGAGTTAGCAGTTTTCTTGTTTAGGAGAGGAGCTCAAAAATATAACCTTTAACAAATGGAAAAATAAAATATGAAATAATAGGGTGCTTTCTCTTTTGTGCACAGCTATATTAAGAAATTTCCTTTCATAGACAGCTGCCTCAAAGGGAAATCCTTTTAAAACTTTTGTTGGAGGTTGGGTGTGGTGGCTCACGCCTGTAATCCCAGCACTTTGGGAGGCTGAGGTGGGTGGATCACTTGAGGTCGGGAGTTCGGGACCAGCCTGGCCAACATGGAGAAACCCTGTCTCTACTAAAAATATAAAAAATTAGCTGGGCGTGGTGGCACATGCCTGTAATCCCAGCTACTTGGGTGGCTGAGGCAGGAGAATCGCTTGAACCTGGGAGGCGGAGGTTGCGGTGAGCCGAGATCACGCCACTGCACTCCAGCCTGGGCAACAAGAGCGAAACTCTGTCTCAAAAAACAAAACAAAACAAAACAAAAAACTCTTTGGGTACAGAGGTCAGTTCTAGTCGGAACTTAGTGAGGCTGGAGACAGTCATATCATCTGCTGATTGTAAGTTGCCGTTGGCAACAGCTTTGCCTCCTGAGTTGGACTTCTGTGTGTTGAATGTGCTGGGTTTTTTTTTCTTTTTTGAGACGGAGTCTCGCTCTGTTGCCCAGGCTGGAGTGCAGTGGAGCAATCTCGGCTCACTGCAAGCTCCGCCTCCCGGGTTCATGCCATTCTCCTGCCTCAGCCTCCCACGTAGCTGGGACTACAGGCGCCTGCCACCACGCCTGGCTAATTTTTTATAGTTTTAGTGGAGACGGGTTTTCACCATGTTAGGCAGGATGGTCTCGATCTCCTGACCTTGTGATCCACGCGCCTCGGCCTCCCGAAGTGCTGGGATTACAGGCATGAGCCACCGTGCCCGGCCGAATGTGCTGTTTTAAGCATTTGTACATGTAGAAGTCTAAGGAGTAGCCAGTTTTTCTAAAGACTTTTCACCCCTGGCATTAGTAGCTTCAGCCTCTTTCTGGATGGACCAGCCCCTATTAATGTTAGCAAGGAAAGTACACGTCACATGCAGGAACAGTAAGCCAGCACCAGGTGTCTGCTCCTTCTCACCTAGTCACTGGCAGGCAGGCTGCCCCTGTCCTTGCTCCTACAGGTATTTTGTGTCTAGTGTCAATTTTGGGGGCTATTCCTCATTGGTCCGTCACCTTGGGTTTAAAAAAAAGGAGGCTCTGTTTGGGTTGCCTAAGATCTGGTCTTAGTAAGCCCTCTTCTGACGAAATGGTAATATGCTGGAGATTAGCTAAAAAAAAAAAAAGACTAATTTTTTTAATTTTTCTTTTTCTTTTTTTTTTTTTTTTTTTGAGACAGAATCTTGCTCTGTCACCCAGGCTGGAGTGCAGTGGCGCAATCTTGGCTCACTGCAGCCTCTGCCTCCCGGGTTTAAGCGATCCTCCCACCTCAGCCTCCTGCGTAGCTGGGACAACAGGTGTGCACCACCATGCCTGGCTAATTATTTTTGTATTTCTAGTAGAGATGGGGTTTCACCATTTTAGCCAGGCTGGTCTCAAACTCCTGACCTCAAGTGATCTGCCCGCCTCAGTCTCCCAGCGTACTGGGATTACAGGTGTGAGCCACTGCACCTGGCCAAAAAAAGTTGTCCAATATTTGTGTGAGAGGATTTTATTGTTCATATTTCCCTTTACAGTTCTGCAATTCCACTGCAGTATTTTACCTTTTTTTTTTTTTTGGAGACAGGGTCTTGCTCTGTCACCCAGGCTGGAGTGCAGTGGCATGATCACGGCTCACTGCAGCTTTGACCTCCTGGGCTTAAGTGTGCCTCCTGCCTCAGCCTCCTGAATAGCTGGGACTACAGGAGTGCACTACCATGCCTGGCTAATTTTTGTATTTTTAGTAGAGATAGGGTTTTGCCATGTTGCTCAGGCTGGTCTCGAACTCCAAGGTTCAAGCCATCCTCCCGCCTCGGCCCCCAGAGTGCTGGGATTACAGGTGTGAACCACTGCGCCCGGCCGCCAGCACATTGTTTTAAAAAATAACTCAGCTGTTATGAAAAGAAATTAGAAAATAAAATTAACTTATGTGGACTGTAAATGATTTGTAAGATTCTATAAATAAAACTATATTCTATAAAAATGAAATGAAATAAAATTAGCATTTAATGGTATGAATTTCCCTTTAATCATTGAGTCCCACACATTTTTATATCAATTCAAAATACTTTCTAATTTCTCTTTTGATTTCCTTTTTGAACCATGGGCTATTTAGAAGTGTGTTGTTAGATCAGGTGAGGTTAGATTCTGATCTCAGCTTAATTTTTAGTCTTTGCAACTCCAAAAGACGTGAGTAGTGGTATGAATCCTAATTCTGTTCTCAAAGCTTTTGCTATGTTACTTTGGTTCTCTCCTAAGCATGTGCAGCTAAGGGGTGAGGCTGGAACTTTTGTAGTTCATAAAAAGAGTTAGATGAGGCTGTGCGCGGTAGCTCACGCCAGTTTGAGACCAGCTGGGCCAACATGGTGAAACCACATCTCTACTAAAAATACAAAAATTCGGCCAGGCGCGGTGGCTCACCTGAGGTCAGGTGGCTCACCCAGCACTTTGGGAGGCCGAGGTGGGTGGATCACCTGAGGGCAGCAGTTTGAGACCAGCCTGGCCAACATAGTGAAACCCCGTCTCTACTAAAAATACAAAAATTAGTCAGGTGTGGTGATGGACCCCAGCTACTCAGGAGGCTGAAGCAGAAGAATCGCTTGAACCTGCTGGGAGGTGGAGGTTGCAGTGAGCTGAGATTGCACCATTGCACTCTAGCCTGGTGACAGAGTGAGACTCCATCTCAAAAAAAAAAAAAAAAAAATTAGCCAGGCGTGGTGGTGCATGCTTGTAATCCCAGCTACTCGGAAGGCTGAGGCGGGAGAATCGCTTGAACCCGGGAAGCAGAGGTTGCAGTGAGCCGAGATCGCGCCACCGCACTCCACCCTAGGCAACAGAGCGAGGCTCCAGTTTCGAGAAAAAAAAAAAAAAAAAAAAAAGAATAAGATGATCCACTTCTCCCACTCTCTCCTCTCCAGGGTTTCTGCCACACCCTCCAGTTCAAAAGGGCACCTTCTCCTGTTTCCCTGACCAGAAAGACAGGATTTATCTTGGAGATTTAGCCTGCATGCAGCCACCACTGTGCAATTCTGAACTGGGGCCCGTTCTTGGGGCAAAGCTGTGAGAGAAAGGAGAAAAAGAAAAAAAAGGATCACAGGGTTCCCTTTCCCCAGTTCCTCTGGCCAGCCATGTGGGGTTTCCATCAGAACATTCGCTACCCGCATGGCCACCGCGGCAGCCCTGCTCTTGGGCCCACTCAGGTCAAAGCCACAAGAATAAGGAGAAAACAAATGTAAAGGACACTCCCATCCACACAGGTCAATTCGCGGCCTCTGCCTGTCCTCCGCAACCCACATGCTCTTGTGTGATTCGTGAGTCCTCAGAGAGTTGCTTTTTATATTTTTTCCAGCGTTTTTGCTGCAGTCTGCAGGAGAGAGGGACTGTTGCGGGCTTGCTCCATCCTGGGCTCTCCATATGCCACTCCCTCTGCTGAGAACGCTCTTCCTTTCTTGTCTGGTGAGCACCTATTCCACTCCCATACCTTGCATCAGCTGTCCTGACCTCTGGGGGATCTTTCCTGACCTCCAGGGGATCTTTCCTGACCACTTTCACCTTTTAAATTCAGAGCGGGGCGTGCCTCCGTCACAGCAGCCTCCCTCATCATTGTGTCTCCCCAGCAACCAGCAGCTGGGGTAGGAGAAAGACCTCCTCTTCCATGCACATCTCTGTATTCCCAGCTTGCAAAAAGCTGATGGAAGAATGATCATTTCTATTATCTATCTGATTCTCTACTAAAGAGACAAAATGGACATCTAAAAATCACAATAACACAAAAACTCCACAATGTTTAAATGCTGTGAGCCGAAGATGGAGGGTCCTCTGAGGCTTTGCCTGGCCAGAGTACAGGTGAAAAGCACACGCCTGAAGAGCGTGGCTCTAGCAGTCCCTTCAAAGATCATCTAGTACTTCAGTCTGTGTGGCCAATTCCTTTTCTTTCTTTTTTTTTTTTTTTTTGAGACAGAGTCTCGCTGTATCACCCAGGCTGGAGTGCAGTGGCATGATCTTGGCTCACTGCAACCTCTGCCTCTTGGGTGCAAGCAATTCTCCTGCCTCAGCCTCCCGAGTAGCTGGAATTACAGCCATGCACCACCACGCCTGGCTAATTTTTGTATTTTTTTTTTAGTAGAGATGGGGCTTTCACCATGTTGCCCAGGCTGGTCTCAAACTCCTGACCTCAAGTGACCCACCCGCCTCAACCTCCCAAAGTGTTGAGATTGCAAGTGTGAGCCCCCGCGCCCAGCTGCCAATTCCATTTTGACATGATATTGTTTCAATAGAAAGGCTATTTTTACAAAGTAGAAAGTGACAGAGGAAAATGATAATTTTGAGTTTTCCATTTCATTTTTTAACTGAAGAAAAGACAAAAGCTGTCATACTCCAGCTCCTAGCATTATTCAAGAATGAATTTTCTATAATCATTCCTCGGGCAAACCATTCATTTCTACATTCCTGAAGAATTAACTTTGTTAAAAAACAGGATGTCTTTGTTCCAGAGTATCAAGGTTTTGCTTTACATTGTGTGCAATTTTGCTTCTCATTTCATTTGCTTCCTATGAGATTTTTTTAGCGCTAAGACAGATCAAAGAAGGTTTCCTTGTTGTCTTTGGCTCCACTACCATATCCTCTCCCAGCCCCTCAGCCAACTGGTTATTTGCTTGGCCAGTAGTGCTATTTGCAAACAGGCTCCTGAACACTGGGAGAAGATGGTTGCTGGTAAATTGCAGCTTGTGGGAATATCTGCAACACACAGCTGACTTTCTGGAATGTGGGGAACAGCCGACCTCAAATGTAGGTTCAAGGAGGAACCAGAGCCTGCTGAGGACCCACACTGAGGTGCTGGTGGATGCGGGCAGCTGCCAAGCTGATGAGGAAGTGTTTACAAGAAGCAGGTCAGGGCCCCAGCATGGCAAAGGGGCTCTGGGGCTTTTGGGGAGGGAACGAAAATTGATGTCTTTTGCAGGCTGACCCTGTGACCCACACAAAGCCACAAGAATGATATCCCTTTCCCTTGCTTTCTCCTCTTGCCCTGGGACAGTACTTTTCTTCCCCATTTTCCTAGCCTTCTTTTGCAAACTTCCCAGCATTTAAAAAAAATAAACTTTATTTTTTAGAGCAGTTTTAGGTTCATAGCAAAGGTGAGCAGAAAGTACAGAGTTCCCACATAACTCCTGTCCCCAAACAGGCACAGCCTCCCCCATGAACATCCTGCACCAGAGGGGTCCAAGGACCCAACACTGACACATCATTATCACCTAAAGTCCATAGTTCACAATAGGGCTCACTCTTGGCACTGCACATTCTATGGGCTTTGACAGATGTCTAATGACAGGTGCTCACTATTATGGTGTCACACAGAGGAGTTTCCTGCTCCACCTATTCAACCCTCCCCAACCCCAAATTCAGAGCGGGGGGTGCCTCCACCACAGCGACCACTGATCCTTATACTGTCTCCATACTTCTGCCTTTTCCAGGATGTCATATAGTGGGAATCATAGTATGTAGCCTTTTCAGATTGATTTCTTTCACTCAGCAATACGTATGTAAGTCTCCTCTATGTTGTGTCATGACTTGATAGCTCATTTCTTTTTTAGTAGTGAATACTATTCCATTTTCTGGATGTTTCACAGCTTATTTATCCATTCACCTACTGAAGAACATCTTGGTTGCTTCCGAGTTTGGGCAATTATGAATAAAGCTGCTATAAACATCTGTGTGCAGGTTTTCATGTGAACATAAGTTTTCAACTCAGGAAAATTCCAAGGAGTGCAATTGCTGGAACATATGGGAAGAGGAGGTGTCGTTTTGTAAGGAACTGCCAAACTGTCTTCCAAAGTGGCTGTTGCATTTTGCATTCCCAACAGCAATGAACAAGAGTGTCTGTTTCTCCAGATCCTGGCCCGCCTTGTGTATTCTCAGGGTTGTGGATTTTGGCCATTCTAAATGGTGTGTGGTGGTTTCTCCTCCTTTTCATTTGCATTTCCCTAATGACATATGATGTTGAGTTTCTCTTCAAATGCCATCTTTGTATCTTTGGTGAAATGCCTTTTCAAAACTTTTGCTCATCTTTAATAAGATTTTGTTTTGTTTTCTGTTGAGTTTTAAGAGTTCTTTTGTATTCTGAGTAACAGCATTTATCTGATGTCTTGCAAACGTTTTCTCCCTGTCTGTGGCTTGTCTGCTCATTCTCTTGACTTTCCCAAGCTTTCCAAAGCTCATAGGGAGGGCCTGGACTAGAGGGAGGCTAGTGAGGGACCTAGAACACAGAATTTAAAGAGGTGATCTATCTCAGGGCCTTGCAAGGGCGATGCGACACGGCCGAGTGCCTCTTTAAATTCTCACCTAATTCTGGTCCTGCTGATGTGGTCAGGCTTCAGCTGCACTAATGTCCAGCCCCACCGTCTACTGAGCAAACTCGTCACTCTCTGATAGGACCTTTTCCGTGACCATTGCTGCCAAGACAGCAGCTTCATAAAGAACACCAAGCTGGGCATGGTGTCTCATGCTTGTGATCCCAGCACTTTGGGAGGCCAAGGCAGTCGGATCATCTGAGATCAGGAGTTAGGGACCAGCCTGGCCAACATGGTGAAACCCCGTCTCTACTAAAAATACAAAAATTAGCTGGGCGTGGTGGCGCATGCCTGTAATCCCAGCTACTCGGGAGGCTGAGGCAGGAGAATGGCTTGAACCTAGGAGGTGGAGTTTGCAGTGAACAGAGATTGCACTCCAGCCTGAGTGACAGAGTGAGACTCTATCTCAAAAAAAAAAAAAAAAAAAAGAACTTAGAACCCAAATTAGAGACTGTCTTTGGGACTGGGAGACTTTCTCATGACAAACAAGAGGAAGAGAAATGCACTATTGCTACTCACAGACCTGAGGGAGGCTCTGTCACTTTGCAGCATGACTTTCTGAAAGCTGCCTTATCTCTCCTAGCCTGGGGTTTTCACATCTGTGGAATAGGTAAAATGCACTTACCCCATGACATAGTTTTTTTTTTTTTTTTTTTGAGACAGAGTCTCACTCTGTGGCCCAATCTCGGCTCACGACAACCTCTGCCTCCCGGGTTCAAGCAATTCTCCTGCCTCAGCCTCCCGAGTAGCTGGGACTACAGGCGTCCACCACCACACCCAGCTAATTTTTGTATTTTTAATAGAGACGGGGTTTCATCATATTGGCCAGGCTGGTCTCAAACTCCTGACCTTGTAATCTGCCCACCTCGGCCTCCCAAAGTGCTGGGATTACAGGCGTGAGCCACCGCGCCCGGCCGATATAGTTTTAGATGAAATGAGATCACGTGAGTGATGGGTTTGGAAAACTGTCTGGTATGGCACAGGGAACCGTAAGGAAGTGGCAGCTCTGACCACCACGGATGCACGCAGGAACCAGCTGCGGCAGTGAATCTGTGCTTCAGACTTGTGCTGCAGACCATTTACAATGGCTTCTCCCCAGGACACTGTTGGAAACTGCAAGGCTTCCGGGTATGTTAACTTCATCAGAGAGGAAGACTGGAGTATACTGAGCTCTTTGAAAGGAAAACCAAGTTCCTTAGTTTCAACCACGAGACTGGATAGTATTTTGTGATATCAACCAATACTTCCCCATTCAAGGAAGGGATGGGTGTGATGGGTGTGATGGGTTAAAAAACAGACATGGGGCCGGGTGCGGTGGCTCATGCCTGTAATCTCAGCACTTTGGGAGGCCGAGGTGGGAGGATCACCTGAGGTCAGGAGTTCAATACCAGCCTGACGAACATGAAGAAACCCCGTCTCTACTACAAATACAAAATTAGCTGGGCGTGGTGGTGCACACCTGTAATCCCAGCTACTCAGGAGGCTGAGGCAGGAGAATGGCTTGAACCCGGGAGGTGGAGGTTGCAGTGAGCCGAGATTGCGCCATCGCACTCCAGCCTGGGCAACAAGAGCGAAACTCTGTCTCAACAACAACAACAACAACAACAAAAAACCAGACATGGCCCAAGAGTCTTTCTGGCTTTTGTTTCCAAAAGACTAAACCCCAGAGGTGAGAAAGAATTCAGAGTATAGGAGGAAAATGTCTTGGCCAGAAGCAGGAGGAAGAAGAGCGTTGCCGCCAGGACCAGAGAGTGACCCTGTCTGCAAGCTGGGGTGGTTGGGGGCCTTGAAGCCTTGTTAGGAGATGGGGGGGTTACAAGACCCTAGGACAAAATGGCCATTGGGTGCCCTGAAGCGGAGGAGGTCATGGACAGTCTTGTGAAGAGTTTTGTGCCCCTAGGCAGGACCCAAGACCACCAACAGCAACCAGCCTAAAGGGTCCCCACCCAGATGATGGTGTCCTACGGGTCACCCAGCGGACAGATACCTGGTCCTGTGTAAGTTCTGGGGAAACACTGAGGCAACCCCAAGCAGACCAAACAGGCAGAATGCATGCTTCGATTTGAGTTTTAAAAAATTTAGAAAAGTCCCTTTTCCCCGCATATCCGAATGTGTGGATTGAGACTCGCATCAGCCCTATTCACTTTGATCCGCCGGTGCTAGACAGTGGCCCTTTTTAAAGACAGCTTCCCTGAAGGAAGCCCAGCCTCCTTTCCCTGTAGGGCTCCTCTCACGGTTTGCCATTCCCTTCACTTTTGCATTTGTAGAGTCTTCAGCTTCCTTTGGTTCTGAGCAGGACCCGGGAGACGGACATGCATTTCCTCCCTGACAAAACTGGCACTTGTTCTCCTTGGAAGCGATAAAGTCAAACACTTGCTTGATTTTTTTTTTTTTTTTTTTTTTTTTGCTTTTTTGTTTGTTTGTTTTTAGAGATGGGGTCTCACTCTGTTGCCTAGGTTGGAGTGCAATGGTGCAATCACAGCTCACTACAGCCTCAAACTCTTGGGCTCAAGAGATCCTCCCGCTTCAGCCTCCTGGGTAGCTGAGACCCTAGGCGCGTGCCACCATGCCCCGCCAATTAAAAAAAAAAACTTAAGACGGGGCTTGCTTTGTTGCCCAGGCTGGTCTTAAACACCTGGCTTCAAGCCATCCTCCCACGTTGGCCTCCCAAAGTGCTGGGATTACAGGTGTGAGCCACCATACCAAGTTGGGATAACTCTTCTGAAATGTCAAATGCAATTACAAGAAGCAAAAAAAATTGGTCCCAACTTCTCCCGTATGGTGTGAAAAATTAAAGAATTTCAGTGCAGTTGCCTTTACTCTCAGGGACCTAGGCCTTTTCCACTTGCATGCTTTTGCTTCCACTACTTTATTTACTTTACCCCTCCTTGACTCAGCACCCAGCGCTTCTTGTGAAAAGCCATCTCTGCCCATCTTCAAGGGTTCATTCTGAGGCTACCAGCCTCTCAAATTTTTCTTTCTTTCTTTTTTCTTTTTTTTTTTTAAGATGGAGTCTTGCTCTGTTGCCCAGGCTGGAGTGCAGTGGCACGATCTCGGCTCACTGCAAGCTCCACCTCCCGGGTTCAAGCGATTCTTCTGCCTCAGCGTCCCGAATAGCTGGGACTAGCATGCCACCATGCCCGGCTAATTTTTGTATTTTTAGTAGAGACGGGGTTTCACCATGTTGGCTAGGCTGGTCTCGAACTCCTGACCTCAGATAATCTGCCCGCCTCAGCCTCCCAAAGTGCTGGGATTACAGGCATGAGCCACCGTGCCTGGCTCAAAGCTTTCTTGAGCCAGCCAGCCACCTTGGCCCCTGGACCTGAGCACTCTCCTTCATTTCTATGAAACTTCCGGGTTTTTACTGTCTTCATCACATAGTTCACCTCTACTTATCCTTTCTCATGTTGGTGGACAATGAGTTATTTCCAATATTTTCTTTCGTACAATGATGTTATGAGCATGTCTCTTGCACGATAATTTTTCCGGGGTAGATACTACAATAGGATTAGAGTTGGTGAGTAGAGATGCCACACATCTTCACTTTTACCCTTCCCTGTCTGTGAAAATAGAAAAAGAGTAGCCTCCATTCCCCATAACTTTACATACACTAAACACACACTCACGAAAGAGGCTGGTCATCTTTATTCAAGATATTGAAGAATTCTCTTGTGGAACTGTTTCAGAAAGGTCCCCAAATTGTCAGCACCTTAAAGCTGCCAGATACACATCTTCAAATGCCATAAGTACTTGAATGTTTGCTGCTGAAAACAGCAGCCTGTGACTCAACTACTTGAATAATCAAGACCAACAGCCTGATGATGCCACACTCTCATCACTTATCAGATGCCGTCATCAAGGCTGAGCAGCAAAAGCCGGGTGTTTTGTTTGTCCCGGGAATTCTGATGAGAGTACACAGTTTGCAAAGTGCCAGCCAGCACAGCCTGAGACAGCAATTCAAGGCCTCTGGAGCAGGGTTGCCTGTCATACGCAAGTCCTGTCTGATGGCTCAAGCTGCCCCAGGAATGACCAGAAAGTCACCATGGGAGTGTGGACGCAGCTCAGAATGACCTAGACGCACGGCCTGTAGACTCGAGGGACACGGGCTGTGGAAGAGGAACTCTGAAATACTACTGTAGCTGGTGTTAGAAAAAAATTATTTGGGTGACCAGAGGCTGAGATGGCTGTTTTGCCTAGGATTCTGACCTAAGCAAACTAAACCCCACTCAATGTCAACAGTAAAATGAAACGTGAGCCTAACCAATCACAAACCACCAGCTAATTTCTAATGAGAGACTCTCCATTTTTTTTTTTTTTGAGACAGAGTCTTGCTCTGTCACCCTGGCTGGAGTGCAGTGGCGTGATCTCGGCTCACTGCAAGCTCTGCCTCCCAGGTTCAAACGATTCTCCTGCCTCAGCCTCCTAAGTAGCTGGAATTACAGGCACGCACCACCACACCCAGCTAATTTTTGTATTTTTAATAGAGATGGGGTTTCACCATGTTGGCCAGGCTGGTCTCCAGCTCCTGACCTCAGGTGATCCGCCCTCCTCGGCCTCCCAAAGTGCTGGGATTACAGGTGTGAGCCACTGCGCCCAGCTGAGACTCTCCACTTTAACTGATCAAATATTTTTTCTTTGTCTTGCTTCCAAGAACACCTTATAAATGTTTACCCCTCACGCTCCCTCAGTGGAGCCCTGAACCTCTTGCAGTTTGATGCTCTCCAATTAATGAATCACCCTCTGCTCGGATAAACTCTCTAAAATTGTAATGTGTCTAGGTTGATCTTTCCACATTGGTTACACGCTGCTCTAACAGCTGAGAACCTCTGGGAAGCACCGTCCTGGAGCATGCAGCACTGAGGGCTGGTGGGCATCGATGCTCTGAGAGGAGGCCCGGTGCCTGGACCCTAAAGTGGCTTCTGCATTAACACTGTTTGCATGCCCAGCGTAGCTTACTTTTTTCTTTTCTTTCTTTCTTTCTTTTTTTTTTTGCAGACAGAGTCTCGCTCTGTTGCTCAGGCTAGAGTGCAGTGGTGCTACCCTGGCTCACTGCAACCTCCTCCTGGGTTCAAGCGATTCTCCTGCCTCAGCCTCCCGAGTAGGTGGGATTACAGGTGTATGCCACCATACCCGGCCAATTTTTGTATTTTTAGTAGAGACGGGGTTTCACCATGTTGGCCAGGCTGGTCTCGAACTCCTGACCTCAGGTGATCCACCTGCCTTGGCCTCCCAAAGTGCTGGGATTACAGGCATGAGCCACTGCGCCTGGTCAATTTTTTCTAATTCCTATGAGTGGCAATACGTGGATGAGTTCTCAGTTAACCAAAAGACAGCAAGAATACTGCCTTCTGTGCACACCTCAAACAGCAGAGTTTAAGTGAAGCCTGGGAGGGCCTGGGAGGTCACCAGCAGAGGGCTGTGTGCCGAGGCTTGCTGCTTCCCAGCTGAACAGCACCTCATGCAGGGCAAGGCTTAGTTGACATGTTTTTCTTTCTTTCTTTTTTTAAGAGACAGGGTCTTGCTCTGTCAACCAGGCTGGGGTGCAGTGGCACCATCATGGCTCACTGCAGCCTTAAACTCCTCCTGGGCTCAAGTCATCCTCCTGCCTCCTTCCCGAGAAGCTGGGATTACAGGCACACACCACCATGCCCAGCTAGTTATTTTATTTTTTGTAGAGGCAGGGTCTCACTAGATTGCTTAGGCTGGTCTCCAACTCCTGGGCTCAAGCGATCTTCCCACCCTGGCCTCCCAAAGTGCTGGGATTACAGGCATGAGCCACTGCACCCGGCCAACATGTTTTTCATCTGTGTGCAAAGACTGAATACCTAGGCTGCAAAATGAGCTCCCAGAAATGAATTAGAAAATTCTGCCTTACAAGTACAAACAGAGAAGTGGTTCTGGAGACGTGGTTTAACCAACTGGAAAAAGTATTTTTCAGACAGGAGGAGTGGATGAGGAGCTAGGAGACTTGCTTTTAATCCTATTTCTATTTTTAAAAATTATTTGTATGACTTTGAACAAGGTTTTTTCTCTTTGTGTTTTAGTCTTCCCTTTTGTAACTGTCTGTCATCTTCCTGCCCCAAAATGATTAGAATTAAGTAAAATGCCTCAGCTGGGAACAAAACCAAGATGACGACTTGGCACATTCCTAGTATATTAGACATTGTCATCGGCCTTTGTTGAGATTAAGCAACAACTTAATGGCTCGATTCGGAAAAAACAAAAGCAAAAAGAAAAAGAAAAAACGTAGTCACGTAGTTTTCATTCTAGATTAGAAGCATGGATGAAACCGAATGACTATTCAAAGACAACTGTTTTTAAAAGAGGAAGGAAGAACTAATCTTGAAGGCTGTCACCCACGGACACTGCTGATCATCTGTTCCATACATTCAAAGGATCTCTCTACGGTGGTTATTCAGACTTTGCAGACAGGCTGGTGTCTGTTGCTCAAGTACGCCATGCATGGAAGAGAGTATATTGGCAGCAGTGAAAAAAAAAATAGGACTCATTTAAAAGCCTGGAAATAATCTGGATACTTTCCAGGAAAAACGATGTAGAGTCTGACGCAGTTGTTGTTGTTTTAATGAGTGACAGCCTGCTGCTGGTCCCTGCGATATGGTTGTTCATGGAGACTTGGCCCTGAGCAGCAGAGCTGGTGGTATGAATGGCAGGCTGGGGATGGAGACAAGCAGGGATAAGTTCCACTTCTTCCCAGCAGCCAAAAAAGCCACAGATGAGAAGATCTGCCCTCTGTGCCAGCACCCCTTCACCTGAAATGATAGAACTTCTCATGTACCATATGGCGGGACAGTGCTGGGAAGCCTCTGAGCAAGACAGTCTGCCAGGGAGGCTGGCTCTGGTTATTTCTCTTTCCACTTTATTTTAAAATTTAAAAAATTTTTATTTTTGAGACAGGGTCTCGTTCTGTTGCCCACACTGGAGTGCAGTGGTGCAATCATAGCTCACTGCAGCCTTGAACTCCTGGGCTCAAGCGATCCTCTTGCCTCAGCCTCTCAAGCTGCTGGGACTACAGGTGCATGCCACTGTGCCCAGCTAAGTTTTAAAATTTTTTGTAAAGACAGAAGTTCACTTTGTTGCCCAGGCTGGCCTCAAACCCTTGGCCTCTTGCAATCCTCCCACCTCGGCCTCCTAAAGTGCTGGGATTATAGGCATGAGCCACTGAGCTCAGCCTCTTTCTCCTCTCAACCAGAAGTCACCCGATGGTGGATGAAGAAGCACCTGGATGGGAGAAGTCCAACCAGGATAAGGCCATAAAAAGCAAGAAAAAGGTACACATGGCCCAGCGCATGGACAGTCTTTATAAGCAAATAGGGAAGGAGAAAAAGACGAGTATTCAAATGCGAGAAGCAGAAAAATAAAGCTCTGGTCCTAGGTAAGGTTCATGGTGGGAGATGGGAGCATTCAAAATCAGAGAGAGCTGAGATTGGGGTCCTACGGGATGGCACAGTTAGTTCCACTGATCACTAACTAGTCCCCACTCCTCCAGGGAGGGTGAGGGATCAGCTAGTCTCAAAATTACCCTCCACCCCTGCACCAGGAAGACTCACTCTCTGTAAAGCTTCCCAGTCAATGCCCTTGTGTCACGGGTGGTTACTGTCTGGGGCCAGTGGCACGGGCAGTAAAAAGAATTTACCAAGACAGTCATAGGTAAAGAAATGCAGATTTATTAGCAAAAGCATGGAAATATGTTGCAAGAAAGCAATAGGCCAGTCAGCAAGATAGGAGCTAACTGGAGGAGACAAAGGCTTGCTGGGGATTTTATAGGATGGAGCTTGTTCTGTGTGCTGGAGAGGGCTAAGTGCAGTATTGATAATGTCAAGGAGGCTATGAACTAACTTGCATTTCTCTATCAACCGAGGGTCTGGTGATATCTGGGTGCAGGAAGATCGTGAGTTATTTGTGCAGATGGGCTATGTGTCCTAGACCATGAAGAAACGCAGATTTATAGCTTATCTGTATTTTCTTTCTGCCTTCCCTTGCTCCCACCAGCCAGGCTCCTTGTTCCTAATTAGGACCCCGCAGTAAGGCTGCCTTCCTTTGCTGGCTAGACGCAGTGGCTTACGCCTGTAATCCCAGCACTTTGGGAGGCCGAGGCGGGTTGATCACCTGAGGTTGGGAGTTTGAGATCAGCCTGACCAACATGGAGAAACCCCGTTTCTACTAAAAAATACAAAATTAGCCAGGCGTGGTGGTGCATGCCTGTAGTCCCAGTTACTCGGGAGGCTGAGGCAGGAGAATAGCTTGAACCCAGGAGGTGGAGGTTGCAGTGAGCCGAGATGGTGCCATTGCACTCCAGCCTGGGCGACAAGAGCGAAACTCTGTCTCAAAACACAAAAAACAAAAAACAAAACAAAACAAAAGACATACTTCCTTTGCTGAAGTCAGCAGCTGATAGAGGAAGGCAATACAAAGCCGGGTATAGACAGTGAATAAATTTAGAAAATGTACCAGAACATGGCATTGTTAATGACCCATGGAGCACCAGAAATGGAAGGATTTTGCAAACCATGGTTCCAACGGTTTTAAAGCACAGAGTTTAAACATTTATAAATTAGGTCCCTTCTAAAGTCAATCAGACAAATGCAGTCTCTTACAGCCTCATATGGTTTGGATATTTGGATATCCAAATCTCATATTAAAATGTGATTCCTTTGGGAGGCCGAGGCGGGTGGATCACCTGAGGTCAGGAGTTTGAGACCAGCCTGACCAACAGGGAGAAACCCTGTCTCTACTAAAAATACAAAATTATCCAGGTGTGGTGGTATGTGCCTGTAATCCCAGCTACTTGGGAGGCTACGGCAGGAGAATCGCTTAAGCCCAGGAGGTGGAGGTTGCAGTGAGCCAAGATCGCACCACTGGACTCCAGCCTGGGCAACAAGAGCAAAACTCCGTCTCGGGGGTGGGAAAAATGTGATTCCTGATGTATGGAGGTGGAGCCTGGTGGGACGCGTTTGAGTCATGGGGGTGGAGCCCCCATGAACGGCCTGGTGCCCTCCCGTAGTAACAAATGAGTTTTCCCTTTATTAGTTCACAGGAGAGCTGGCTGTTTAAAATCAGCCCGGCACCTCTTCCCATCTCTCTTGCTCCCTCTCGCCATGTGACATGACTGCTCCCCCTTCGCCTTCTGCCATGAGTAAAACCTTCCTGAGGCCTCCCCAGAAGCAGATGCTGGTGCCATGCTTGTACAACCTGCAGAACTGTCGGCTAAATAAACCTCTTTTCTTTATCAATCACTGAGCCTCAGGTATTTCTTTATAGCAACACAAAACTGACTAATACATGGCTGTATTTTCAGTATCTGTTGCCACAGAAGATACAACACGACAAAGCTGTGTTTAATTCAGTAACACACTTAAATTCATTTTTATTAATCCCAAAGGCATCTATGCACACTTGCAAATTAATCAGCAGGATACAAACACATGGCAGTCGCGATTGCTCTACACAGGTTTCCTGGGTTGTGCACCTGTATTCAGAGAGACCCCTTGCAGTGGCTCTGAAGCCCCAGCTTCCACCTTGAGGAAGCTGAAGGGCAGAAGACGGAAGGTAATTTAACCTCCTTAACCAACCAGTTAGTGTTTGAGAACCTGGTATTGCTGCACTGCCAGGGGACACCCAGGTAATGGCCAGGAACCTTCCTCTTGCTGGACAGGTAAGCCCAGACTAGTGTAGGGAGGAACTGGCTCTCTCTCTGTAGAGGGAGAATATCCTGAGAGACAGGGCTGGGCTGTTTTCACCGTGCTTCCTCGTATCTGCCCTTCCTCTGACCAGCCAGAGTTATCCGCACTGCCTCAAGGAGAAGGAGGATGATTAAATAGAAGTGCAAAGAGGAATTTTGCTTTTTACTTCCAAAGCGGGTTCGGAAAGCCTTCCTCAGGAACAAGTTTTAGACGCTAAAGCCTTTGATTTATTTGAGGAAGGCTCTTTGGGATCTCAGAAAAGGGGAACTCCAAAGGTACAAGGTCCTGCGGTGAGGCCTGGGGCAAGGTCTAGGGGAGCCCCGTGTAGAGGACAGCAGCTGGCACTGAGCAGCAGGCCTGATTCCCTCGTCTTTGTCACATGGGGAGCAGTGCCTGCAGCAAGCCATGGCCACGCAGGGGCACGGCGCCCACGCTGAGACCTCCCATCAGAGACCTCCCATCAGAGACTTCCCATCAGAGACCTGCATATCTCCATGGGTCCTCCAGCAGGGCACTTGCCTGTGTCCTGAGATGTTGTTGAGCCTCAATCAAATTGCTCCATACAACAATCTCATGTTAAGACCAGAGATCTGATGAACCCCCAAAGCAGGGTGGGATCCCCGATACTGACAGGCGATGACATGCGGATGCCCCAGCGTTGTACTTCTGTACCTGGGAGGGACACATCGGAACTGGATTCTGGGACCCCATTTCCTTGTAAGTGCATTCTAGGTCTTTCCCTGCTACCCCAGCTGCTACCTCTTACCCCTAGGGCAAGAGGATGCCCTAGGAACAGTGTGGAGTTTGAGTGGAAGCCCTGGGTGCCATCCTTGCTCTGCCAGGCACCTTGTCCTGATGGTGATTCTCCTTTGAACCACAGTCTCCTCATTCAAGAATGGGGATAAAGATCCCTGCCTCCCCACTGCACTCCAGCCTGGGCGACAGAGCGAGACTCCGTCTCAAAAAAAAAAAAAAAAAAAAAAAAAAAAAAAAAAAAAAGATCCCTGCCTCCTGGCATTTCTGTAAAGATCAAGTGGACAGGGTACATGAATGCTTTTAGCCAACTGCAAAATGCTAATCAAATGCTAGTGATTGCTCCTTTGAAAATCCAAGCATAGCCTGCAAAATACTTGGAATATAAATTGAGCAGACATATAGGGAGTAGTTTTAGGTTATGCTTACGTGTCCTTTATTTAAAAAAACAATGCTTAAAACACCACCTAAAAATTCCTCTGACCACTTATTTCAGTCAAACGCTGGAAGATGGGGGATGTTTTATATTAAAGAATTAGAATGAGACTGGGTGCGGTGGCTCACACCTGTAATCCCAGCACTTTCAAAGGCCAAGGTGGGGGGGATCACTTGAGGCCAGGAGTTCAAGACCAGCCTGGGCAACATGGTGAAACCCCTTCTCTACGAAAAATACAAAAATTAGCTGGGCGCAGTGGCGCGTACCTGCAATACCAGCTACTAGGGGAGGCTAAAGCATGAGAATCGCTTGAACCTGGGAGGTGGAGGTTGCGGTGAGCCGAGATTGCACCACTGCACTCCAGCCTGGGAGACAGAGCAAGACCTTGCCTCAAAAAAAAAAAAAAAGAAAAAAATTAGAATGAGGAAAACAATGATGAGGTGGAAACAGATGTTTGAACATAGGAGAATTTTTGATGCATAAGGATGCTGCGGGCACTTAACTAGATGTCTGCCCTTCATACCTGGCCAGGGTGGCACTTTTAATCCATCTGATAATGGAGAGAGGCGGCGCAGTCTGTATGGTCACACAGCTCACTCTGCGGCTGAAGCCACGTGTGGGCGCACTGGGCCCAAGGAGCTGACCTCCGCTCTTGTGGCACTCCCAGTCCGGCACAGACTTGAGGAGAACACCGAAAAGGAGCCCAGGCCAATGGCCTGCAAAGCCACTTCCCTCTACTTGGCCAAGAAGAGCTTCCCGGACCCTGGCTCCTGCCTGCGCATCTGGCCAGCTTCATCTTCCAATGCTCCTGGTCTCCCAATAAGCCCCAGCTGCTGGACTGCTGTTTTTAAATCCCTTCCAGGCAGGAGGAACAGAAGAGAGGTGAGTGGGCAGGTGCAGGTCCTGGAGCCTGAATCTGCTCCTTTCTAGCTCCGGAAATTTGGGCAATTTCCTTCACCTTCTGCTTTCTTCCCTTCAAAATAGAGGAATGGCTGTATTGGTTTCCTATTGCGGCTACAACACATTACCCTACATTTACGGCTTAAAACAATGCAGTTTTATTATTTTACAGTTCTGGAGTTCCAAAGTCTGAAATGGGTCTCAATGGACTAAAATCAAGATGCCAGGAAGGCTGTGGGTGGAAGCTCTGGGAAGAGTTCGTATTTCTGCCTTTTCCAGTGTCCTCAGTGATCTGCAATCCTTAGCTTGTGGCTCCTCCTGCATTTTTTTTTAACATTTTACTTTAAGTTCTGGGATACATGTGCAGAACGTGCAGGTGTGTTACATAGGTATACGTGTGCCGTGGTGGTTTGCTGCACCTATCAACCCGTCATCTAGGTTTTAAGCCCTGCCTGCATTAGGTATTTGTCCTAATGCTCTCCCTCCCCTTTCCCCTCACCCCTCAACAGGCCTCGGTGTGTGATGTTCCCCTCCCCGTGTCCATGTGTTCTTATTGTTCGACTCCCACTTATGAGTGAGAACATGCAATGTTTGGTTTTCTGTTCCTGTGTTAGTTTGCTGAGAATGATGGTTTCCAGCTTCATCCATGTCCCTGTAAAGGACATGAACTCATCATTTTTTATGGCTGCATAGTATTCCATGGTGTATATTGCCACATTTTCTTTATCCAGTCTATCATTGATGGGCATTTGGGTTGGTTCCAAGTCTTTGCTATTGTAAATAGTGCTGCAATAAACATACGTGTGCATGTGTCTTTATAGTAAATTATTTATAATCCTATGGGTATATACCCAGTAACGGGTCCTCCTGCATTTTTAAAGCCAGCCCAGCAGTGTCCCCCACTTTCTGTCTCAGACGCTCCTATCTTCCTCTTACGAGAACCTTTGTGACGACAGTGGGCCTGCCAGGTATTCCAGGTTCACCTCCCCATCTCAGGATCTTTCCCTTAATCACACCTGCAACATCTTTTTTGCTGTGTAAGATTCACAGATTCACAAGTTCCAAGGATTAAAGGGTGGCCATCTTTGGGGACCAAGACTCTACCTACCACAGTAGTCGTCAGGAACAAGTAGTTCATACAACATAAGACACTAAGAGCCTGGGCTGCAGGAAGCACTTAATTAATGTGAGCCAATAATCATTTTCCCTTGATGAAACAGAGCCCCCAGCCTGGAAGGCTTTCGCCTTGCACTGGCTGTGCCCCGATGGTTCCATCTGGCCAAATCATGAGACCTCCTTCCAGAGGCCTTCCCTGTCCTTCTGGGCGGGGCTTGGTGTCCTGCTGTGTTGAGGTGGGAGCTGCTCTTAATTCCGTGTTGTATGCTTTTTTTTTGAGACAGAGTCTTACTCTGTCCCCCAGGCTGGAGTGCAGTGGCATGACTGCAACCTCTGCCTCCTGGGTTCAAGGGATTCTCCTGCCTCACACCCAGCTAATTTTTGTATTTTTAGTAGAGACGGGGTTTCACGCATGTTGGCCAGGCTGGTCTCGAACTCCCAATCTCAGGTGATCTGTCCGCCTTGGCCTCCCAAAGCGCTGGGATATCAGGCGTGAGCCACTGCGCCCGGCCCTGTGTTGTGTTATAATCGTCTGCCTCCCTCACTGGATTGTAAATGCCTCAGGAGCAGGGATGGCCTCTGACTTATTTTGCATTCCTATCCCGAGGATATGGCACACAGCAGCTGTCAAATGTCTCCTGGATAGCTCATGGGTGAAGGTAGGCCTGTGTCCTTTGGGGTGTCCAGAACCTCAGAGCTGCCGTTGCTGCTGTGGGAGGGGAGCAGTGAGGGGGTCTCTAGGTGGGGGTCTTGTGCTCTGACAGAGGCAGCTCTTCAGGGTGGTAGCTGGTTTCCCCACAGAGAAGGCTGTCTCTCACCCCAGGCAGAGGAGGACAGATCCATGCATTCAGCCTGGGGAGGGGACCTGGTGTTGCAGGCACATCATGCTTACGGTGGTCAAACCCTCACAGCCCCACGAGGAGCGGGAGAGGCTGGCATAGGACGCAAGAGCCTGGGGATGCTTAGGCAGGTTGGGGGGAATCAGATATCAGGAAGAAGGACCCACAGAAATCATTTGGTTCAACACATCTCAAATCTGGTGGCTGCAAAACTCAAAGACTAATTCCCGGACCCTAGCCCAGACCCACTATGTCAGAATGTCCAGGGGGTGAGGCCCAAGAAGGGATATTTTTAAAACTGCCCAAAATGCATGCAGCCAGGTTTGAGAACCACTGCTGCATCTACCTTAGGCTTTATACACAGACTGTGCTACAAGTGAATGGTTCTCAAAACAGGTGTGTAAAACAGAAGGAAGGATACACGCATCATTCAACATACTACAGTGAACCTGCCAGACCACACATCAAGGCGAATACATACGACAGTCCTTGCCAAGCTGCGTCTTCGAGCCCGCCTGAATCCCAGCAGGGTGGAGTTGAGGGCGGCCTCTCTACTTCATTTAGCCCACCAGACCTTCGGACCTGAGGGTCTCTGATCCAGCCTCTCGGGGCCACCACCCCCTGCAGGGCTCCAGGAAGGGTCAACTTGCCCGTGGGCCAGAGCTCTCCCTCCCTTTTGTTGCCGCTTGGCGCCCGGCAGGTCAGAGGTCACTGGGCCCAGCAGCCCCAGTCCCTGGATGGGTGGAGCACCCACAAAACAGCCAGGCTGTGAAGAGGCCCACTTTGGAGTGACAAGGGGCTACCTCTTGTGTGTCATTTTGCAAAAAGAATCTCTGTCTCTTCCTCTACCTTGAGTTACACTACCAAATGTTCCTTTTGGTTAATGCAGCTTTCTTACATGCTAGGGGTGAGAGCAGGGGAAAGCCACTTACTCTGTCAGGAAGGCAGTTGGGCATAAATTAATCTGTAGGCCGAGTGCAGTGGCTGATGCCTGTAATTACGCACTTTGGGAGGCCGAAGTGGGAGGATCACTTGAGGCCAGGAGTTCCAGACCAGCCTGGGCAACATAGTGAGACCCCATCTCTACAAAAAATTTTAAAAAAGAATTTAGCGGGGCATGGTGGTGGGCAACTGTAGCCCCAGCTACTTAGGAGACTGAAGTGGAAGGCTCGCTTGAGCTGGGGAGCTCAAGATTGCAATGAAATACCATCACATCACTGCACTCCAGCCTGGGCAACAGAGTGAGACCCTGCCTCTAAAACTAAATACATAAATAATCGGCTGGGCACAGTGGTTCATGCCTGTAATCCCAGCACTCTGGGAGGCCGAGGCAGGAGGATCACCTGAGGTCAGGAGTTCTAGACCAGCCTGGCCAACATGGTGAAACCCTGTCTCTACTAAACACACAAAAAATTAGCTGGTGTGGTGGCGGGCGCCTGTAATCCCAGCTGCTAGGGAGGCTGAGGCAGGAGAATGGCTTGAACCTGGGAGGCGCAGGTTGCAGTGAGCCGAGATCGTGCCACTGCACTCCAACTCGGGTGACAGAGCAAGACTCCACCTAAAAATATAAATAAATAAATAAATAATCTGTGAATCCACCAACACTGTCACCTGCTGGCTCCACGTGCATCAGATGAGCTCATTTGGGAGGTCACCTTAACCTCGGATCAACGTAGCAGGTCCTCCCACAAGCAGCCTATTTAAAATGCGAGCCACCGCCTTCCCTGGAATTCCCTACCTCCCAGCCTTGTTTTATTTTTCTCTCATGCCCTTACTATATCTTAAATGCTTATTTATTCATGTACTTGTTTAAACTACTTTTGATTTTCTGACTTCTTATCATTGGTCTGATTCCTCCACCGTAACAGAACTTCTATGAGGGCGGGGATTTTTCGCTTCCCCCGCAACTGCCTGCGTTTTCGTAGCCCTAGAGCTTCGAAAGTACAGTGCGGAAAAGCAACGTAACACAGTAAGAACTGTGCGGAAAAGGAGAAGAAAACCAGACCGCAGGGGCATTTCACAGCTAACCACGGCGGTCCGAGGAGAACGCAGGGTGGAAGGACCCGAGGGAGGCCCGGCAGGGGCGGGGTGAGCCTTGGCCCCCCTCCCGTGCAGGTGTCGTGGGTAAGCTGCCACGGTTACTGTGAAGCAGGGCCAGGGCCAGCCCTCCCGCCTCGAGGCCACTGGCGCTTGGCGGGTGGGAAAAGAGTGACCCGGGGCAACTGAGCATAACATAGAACAGAAACTCCCTCTCGAATAGAGACCCACGCACGGAAGGATGATACACTGCGATTCCCCGACGTGGGCCTGCAACAAGAGACGGGTGCTAACAGCGTCCGAGCCAATCCGCAAGCATCAGGGGGACCAAGAAATCATAAACAAGAGGCAGAACGCAACTGCTCCAACGCAGAAAGAATGAGACATCCAGGAAGGCAAGGTGGTGGCGGGTTGGCTGTGGTTTTGCAGAGGCTGGCAGGAGAGGCAGGGGCTGGGGAGAAGGCAGGGTTGGGGAGGGGTCTCTTTTAAGGGAATCCAGTGCATGAAAGTCTGTGTAAGAAAGGGTGTGCCTCTTACAGAAGGATATTTGTTTTGTCCTAAACTTGCTGTGTGTTCTTTGAGGCGCAGGCCTCCCTGCTTTGTCATCACACCTTGGATCACCCCGGGCAATCTCACCCCTGTGACTTCACCTGGGTCCAGCCAGACCTCTGCTCGGCTCTGCACGTACACGCCCCCGGATGTCACCTCCTGACTTGGCAAGTCATACACCCTCTCTCTACTCGCCCAGCTTCATTCACAAAACCAGGTCACATTACCCTTTGTCCATCCATGCTCAGTCTAGAAACCCTGGGATCCCAGACACCAGCCTCTCCCTGCCCCTCCGTTTCCGATCAGATGGCCGCCCCGACTGACGCTGGGGCCGGGGCACCCTTGGGCGTTATCCAGTGTCCCCGTCCTCCCTCTCCTGCCCCATGCCTCTGACCTTCCCCGCATGGCAGTCACTGCCAGAGGGCCAAGGTGGGGCCTGCTGCTTCCTGCTTCTGCCTGACAATGGCCCTGGATTCCCTATTCTTCATGGTCAGTCCCACCTTCACATCCTAGCTCTGATCAACCTTTCTGCTCTCTCCACTCCTCTCTCCACCCTGGGCCCCTGCTGGCCCCCCTGCCTGGAAAGCCCTTTCTCATTTTTCTGGCTTGAAAAACCTTCCTCAGCTCACCAGGGCCAGCTCAAGACACCCTCTGTTGTCACACCCTTTCTGCACTGCTATCAGGAAGAACTAACGCTCTCCCTGTCTGTGCACTAACCCAGGGTAGGTGGGCTGTTTTCACACATGCACCCCCCTCTAGGTTCTGACTCTTCTGGAGTGCATGACCATATCTTATTTGTTTCTCTGTCACCAGTGCCTAAACTATCTGATGCATATATTTATTGCAGGTGCTTATCACACATGCAGTCATGAACACCTCACAAATGCAAGGTTCACATACAGTCTTTGATGAACACATCTATTGCATCCAGCAATGTATCTGTATTGGAAAAGTCCTTCCATAGCACCCAGTAATGAAAAGGAATGTGGCGGGGAGCAGTAATGGACACTAAGAGTAAAAACACCAGAAGACCACAGTGAGATCAGCAGAGCCCTAGAATGGCAAATCCATGACAAAGAAAATTTCTGTTGAATAAAAACGTGCCTGGGTACAGACCAGCAATTGGCTTCTTTCAGACACTATTGACTGCAACAAACTCTAGCACAAGGAGAGGGTCTAACGAGAAACTTGTTCAGAGGATGCTGACCCATCCATCAGAGAGCACAGCAAACCCGAAAAGGTGGGGACATGGCAGAGCAGGGGCTGCAGGCACACTTGCTGCAGTGTTGGTGGAGCACACACAGAAAGATCTGCCCAAGAGAGTCCCAAAAGGCACAATTCTACAAGATCAACCAAGTGGAGGGGAATGGCAGTGAAACGCCAAACTCCTACTGAAAGGTTGATGGGTACAGCCTTCCAGAGACAGGGGTGGGTGGTAGGAACCCGGGCACCCAGAGGTCCAGATCAGCAAAAGAGGCCAGTGACTCTGTCTCTATCAGATAAAATTCAGCCACAGCGGGAGGGAGCATGTGAGACCGACGAAGGCCTCGCCCTGGATCTACACCTCACCCTGTTCCAGAGAGAATTCAGTGGCCAGCAACACTGCCAGTTCCCCTTTATTTCCCTCAAGGTCAACATTTTGGAATTCTCTACTCACATCTACCGAGTGACCCTCCTCGGCCACCTTCACACCCACACTCTAGGCCCACCACTGCCCTTGGGCATGAGCAAGCCTGACGGTGTCTCTACATCCTGGTAACACCTTCTTCCCCGCACACACTGTCAAACACATGCACGGTGTAGACTGAAGTCATCGGGTCTCCTTAACCAGGCTGCAGCCCCCTAGTACCCTGCCATGCGGCCCCACAGCTGACGGGGGGATAAACAAGCACCTTCAGACTAGAGCAGCTTCTGAGTGACACGCAAAGTTAACCGGGGCACAGAGAAAACAGAATTTTCCCAAGATTGCTGAAGGAAAACTAAAACCGAATGAGGACTGACTCATGCTCGTTTAGTCGGCCACAGGCTAGGGGCAGTGGAAAGGCCCTGCTGGAAATTTCCATCCAGGGTCTGTGCAGGGCGGGTACCCCAGAGCCTCAGGGCAGGGCAGATGGCTCCCCGGATCGGGCTGGAGAGACATCCAGGAGGAGGATGCCAGTTGTTGGGTGTAGCTGGACCTTCCTCTAGACAGCCATGGGAAGACGACACCACTGATGAGGAAGGGGAGATGCAGCAGCAGACACTCTGTTCACATGGGCCGTGGACCGCCAGAGACCCCAGGGCCCACATGGATGTGTGGGTGTTGAAGGGTAACACATAGTCCTTTCCAAGGTGTGTTGATGACTTGGCTCAGCCTGCAAAGCCAGGCTGCCTGTACTGCTGCCTGACCTCTGGCCTCTGGCCTCCAAGAGCCTGACCTTCTGGGAAGACAGAGTCCCAGCATGGGGCCTGACCACCCCATCTGCTCTTCCTGTTCATCAGTGTCTGGACCTGAGCCAGAGTCCTGCTGGGCTGTCGTGGAGAAGAACCTGCTCTCAGCCCTCAGCAGCCTCCCTGCCCTGCCCTGCCTCCCACCCCAGTCTCAGCAGCCTCTTGCTCTTTTCTTCCCACCATCTAAGCTCATTTCTCCTCTTTGGGCCTTCATACATGGGCACTGCTTTGCTAGAAATCTCTCAATTTTACCTCTCTGTGTGGTGGGACACCAGAAGAAACAAGGTTGAGTTTGGGTGCCGGAATTTGGAGGAACATGTAAACACTTTTTCTGCTATAGTTGTAGAGGTGCTTGAATAAGAATGTTCAGGCTGGGCATGGTGGCTCACGCCTGTAATCCCAGCACTCTGGGAGGCCGAGGCAGGTGGATCACCTGAGGTCAGGAGTTCGAGACCAGCCTGACCAACGTGGAGAAATCCCGTCTCTACTAAAAATACAAAATTAGCCGGGCACGGTGGTGCACGCCTGTAATCCCAGCTACTCGGGAAGCCAAGGCGGGAGAATCGCTTGAGCCCAGGAGGCGGAGGTTGCAGTGAGCCAAGATCGCGCCATTGCTCTCCAGCCTGGGAGATGAGCGAAACTCAGTCTCAAAAAAAAAAAAAAAAAATGTTTAAAAGAGTTAAAAGTGTTTTCCTTCTTCCTATTTTATCGCCCTGCCTCTCTTTCTTTGTTGGAGCCCATAGGGAGGGGACAAAAGACAAGGCCTTACAGCTGTCCATTAGGCAGGGGCACTGGGAGGAGGTCCAGGCATTGATGAGAAAGGCATAAAGGCCCAGTTAGTGCCAGCTCATGTGATCCATCGTGGCTGTTGTCCTGTCTCGTGCACAGGGGGTGTTGGGGGAGAATCAATCTCTCTGGCCCAGAGGGATGCTTAGAGTGCTTCTTCTATCTCTAGGGCCTTCCATGGCCTCAGAGCACGTGCGTCACGCCACAGAAAGCCAACCCAGCAACTCAGAGAGAAATGGTTTTAGAAATCTAAGAAGCAAGAGAAACAAATCCTCTTGGGAAAGGAGCTCTTGTGCAGTGCCTGAGTGTGGGTCTCTCCACAGTTCTCCACTTTCTTCTCTTCCACACGTCTTTGTCGCTTTCACTTGTCATTTGTGTATACTTTTCCTACATCAGTTAAAAAAGATTCCCACCACCCACCAAACCTGCTACCAAAACACTCCTGGACAGAGAGGACACAAGCAGTCACTGCTGTTTTTTTGCAAATTAGAAACTTGGCAGGTATCCTGTGAGTATCAAAGGAGATCATCCACATGACACGTCCAGCCCAATCATTGCCCTTCTTTCCCCTTGTTGCCCACTAACTTGGGCTCCTTGCCCTATCCGATCCTCGGACACTGGGCCTTTGGTGGCCCACAAACCTCAGGGCCATGGAGACGAACAGTTCCTCCATAGCTCCCTATACTTCCTCACTCCTGGGCACCCAGGGCTCCTTCCCCAATGAGCACGGCGTCTTCCACACAGCCGGCTTTCCCTTATCTGCATGGCACCTGTCACTCTGTCTACCAATTTCCAGCAGGGAACCTGATTGCCCACCAGCCACCATTCAGCCTAAGAAAAACTCCTTGGCAATTAGAGGAATTTGGAAGGCTCCAGCAAGCTCACTGAACTGATCCCTTTTTAAGCACCCATTGTTTTCTCTGCAGTAATGTTTTTCTTTCAGCAGCTTTTCTCGCCTCTATTTCTTAACATTTCCTAAAATGAAAATTTCATTTGTGTTTTTACTTTTGATCATTTATTAACAGTCTTTGGCTTATTCTTTAGAGGTTTTTAATCAGCTTCTTTCAGTCTTTCAGTAGTATTACCCTGCAATCTCCTTTTCTTTCCTGATACTCATTCAGCTTTTCTGACTTTCAGTTAAAATATCCTTGCTATCCACTGTTGATAGGATATTTATGTAGTACTTATACCTCTATTAAAGGGGTTAAATTTTGGTTTCTGGTTTTAAAAAAGAAACAATCTCTCTACTTGAATAATACAAGTCTCTATGCCTGAGTATATCTAGAATGAATAAAAATACCAAATTTTAAAAAAGGAAAACCAGCAAGATTAGATAGCAGTATATCCTCAAAAGGTGTTTCAAGAACAAAAACCAGGTAATATTTTAAAGTCACTGCTTCAAAATTCCATGAAGAAAGGGGCAATCTTCTGACACACATTATTAGGCATTCTCCCCTCTCCAAGCAGAAACTGAGACAAACTAGGAAAAATGTGATAGTGAAATAGTGAGATGCAGCTATAAATAAAAGAACAAATTGTTGGGTACAGACCTTAGTCTTTGCTTTCTGCATAAGCTGTAGTTTTGTGGCAGGCGTGGGTTTGGGCGTGTAGGTCTGGGGGAAGGAGCATTGTACACATTTTACAGTGTTCCTGCCCTCCTGAGACAGCTGTGACTCTTGCTTCCCCAGGGGTCACGGTCCATGTTCCCACCTCATGTTGTTTATTTATTTTGAGGCCAGAGTGCAGTGGCACCATCTCAGCTCACTGCAACCTCTGCCTCCCAGGTTCAAGCGATTCTCGTGCCTCAGCCTCCCAAGTAGCTGGGATTACAGGCGTGCATCACCACGCCCGCCTAATTTTTTGCATTTTTAGTAGATATGGGGTCTCACTATGTTGGCCAGGCCGGTATCGGACTCCTGACCTCAAGTGATCCGCCCGCCTCGGCCTCTGAAAGTGCTGGGATTACAGGCGATGTTCCCACCTGATGTTTTACCATTTCAAAGAATGCACTGAATATTGAGGGACTTCAGGGACTGTCACTTTTGCTTTAAAAACTGTAAAGTGAATCTAGGAAAAGCTTTTTTTTTTTTTTTTTTTTTTTTTCTGGTTTCTCCATCAGTTTGCATGAGAAATGCCAATCATGGGACTGCTGGGAATGACCCTTTAGCTGTGCTGTTTCTGAGCCAGCCCTACATCCTCCACTGGCTTCCTTGGGCGATTTTATTTTAAGGCGTATGAGGAATGGAGTTGTGCATGGAGGTGGGGGCCAACAGGAAGTCCATTGTCCTAAATAGTCATTTCAGGCTAACTAACCCCATGGTGAGGCTGCTCATTAACAGGCAAGGCATCCCTGTAAACCTTGCATTTGCATTAACACCTACTATTTATTAAGTGCCACAGCCATCTCTTATCATGACCGGTCACTGAGCAAACCCTACATTTCAAAAACAATCCAGTTTACAGGTACTCTGTTTCTCCGGGCTGGAAAAGGCTTTCCATTTATCAACTTAGTTGTCCCCCCAGTCGCCTCTTGCAGGGAACAGGGCCAGATCAGATGGCGGCTGGTTCCCCTCCCCCGCCTCATACAAAAATCAGGAAAAGGAGTTGCGGGAGGAATCGAGAAGCCGGCCGCAGAGCCCAGGTCCCCCATGGCTACTGTGAGGCATTTGCCACTGCAAATTTCCTGTCCACTGTGGGAAGCGGCACACCTCACTCATGAGCAGACGACAGGACTGGCACGTTTTAATGGAGAACACGGGCGCAGCCTAGGCGGCCTTTTGCTCCGGCTGAGAGGCACGGGCCCGGTGCCAGCATTTGACAGTCCTGGGAGGCGACGGGCAGAGGAGAGACGCGGCAACCGCGGGGCCGGGGAGACGGTGGGAGGCCCGGCGTCCATCATCCACTTTATCACTTGATCAAACTTTAACATTTTTGGGTTTCCTAACACCTTAGCCCCAAATACTCGAAATGAAGCAAATCTTAAATTAAGGAGTCTTTCCCCACCACGCTCTGTCCTCCTCCCCACTTCACCCTCCCGCCGTTTCGCGTTATTTCCAAGGCAATTTAAAAAATCAAGCCAAACAAAGCTTCCCGGTTGCTGCCGGGCGCGCGCGGCGAGCGAAGCACATTTCAGTTCAGCACCAGCCTCGGGGACAGACGCCATCAAGGAGGAGAGAAAACCACCCTCGGCTGCGGTGGCTCCAGCGTCACCCCGGGTGCTCCCGAGGCGGCGTCCGGGCTGCTGGGGAGCCAAGAGGGCTTCCTCAGGCACTTGCCAGAAACATTTCCCCAAAGAAAACGCCCAACCAGCCACGCCATCTCCTGCCACTGAGGTCCTTTTCCACGGGGGACGTCCCCGCTGGGAGAACAGCAAACGCTCTGTGACCTACAAATGGAAGAGGGGACCGCCGAGCCCCCGCCTGCCTCATGCCGGAGGGACCGGGCGCCCCCAGCCCCGGGAGCCCCTCGACGCGCTGCGAGGGGGCTGTCCACACCCGCGCGCGGGCTTCCCCGGGGCCCGGCGGGAGGTCCCGGGAGAGGAGGCCGAGGGAACCACAGGTCTTTGTGTCGCGTGCAGCAGCTGGCGGCGTGAGGACCACACCGGCGCCAGAGCCGTCTCCCTAGGTCCGGAGACTTTCACCCCGAGTTTCCCTTCCGCGTCTGGCTGCACCGGGGCTGGGCTCTCCCCGCGGACACCCGGGGCTCCGGCCGGGCGCCCACTTACCCGGAGCGGGGTCACGCGCGGGCTTCGTCTGCAGCGCGGTGCTCGCGAGGGGCGGCCAGGCCGAGCGGCATCGCTCCGCATCGGGGCGCGGGACGGGCTCGGGTGCAAACGCGCGCCTCGTGCCCCTCCCGCCGCCCGCGGGGTCTCCGCGTCCCGTCACCGGCCCCGCCCCGCGCCGCGCCTCCCGCCCTGCAGGGCCAGACCACGCGGGCCTGGGGGTGCAGGCGGACCCTCCCCCGGCCCTGGACGCTGGGGGCTTCTGCTCGGCCCCCTGTGCCGTGGGGGCCCAGGCTGGGGAAGGGGGAGCCGGCGACTCTGCGACCCTCGCCCCCGTTCCACGCTGGCCGCGCCCACTCCGCCGCGGGGTCTCGCCCGGGAAATCCCGCCCGCTGCCACCGACGTCACTGCTGCGTCACCGGGGCTCCCGCGCTCCCCGCCCCCGCCCCAGCCCGGGCCCGCGCCCCCCGCCCGCTACTCGGGCCCACGCCCCCTGCCCCAGCAAAGGGCCGCGCCCCCCCCCGCCCGCCCGGAGCCCGCGTGGCCGGGGGACCACTGGAGGGGTCTGGGGGGCGGGGCCGGGGGGTAAATCACTGGGGGGGTCTGGGGGACCGGGCCGTGGGGGAATCACTGGAGGGGTCTGGGGGGCGCGGCCGGAGGAAATCACTGGAGGGATCTGCGGGGCGGGGCCGGGGGGGGGAAATCACTGGAGGGATCTGCGGGGCGGGGCCGGGGGGGAAATTACTGGAGGGGTCTGGGGGCGGGGCCGGGGGGGAAAATCACTGGAGGGGTCTGGGGGCGGGGCCGGGGGGGGAAATCACTGGAGGGGTCTGGGGGCGGGGCCGGGGGGGAAAATCACTGGAGGGGTCCGGGGGCGGGGCCGGGGTCGCTGGAGGGGTCTGGGGACTGGGCCGCGGTCAGCGCGGGCTCCCCGAAGCCTCGGGTACCGCCCTCGCTCGGGGTGAGCTCCAGCGACTGGGCCTTTGGGGCGCGGGCCGCTTCCCACCCTGCACCCAGGGACGCCTCGGAAGCCTCCGGCCGAGGTGGGGAACGGCGGAGAAACGCGGAATACCTGTGCGAATTCGCGCGGCCGCGTCGCCACTAACCGGGCGAAGGCTGACCCGACGTTGCTGAGTGACGGGGACCAGGGGCCGGCGAGGCCCCAGCTCCGCGGGGAGCGAGGCCGGGAGGGCGGAGGGCGCGTGCTGGAGGCAGGGGTGCCCTTCGCGCCCCGGTTCTAGGAGCGACTGCTCTCCAGGCCTCGTCCCTGTGGCACCGCAGGCTTTTGCGCTGGAGATTTTAAAACATCTTAGTGATCGCAGCCCTCGTCCTTTCAGAGAAAAAGCAGTTTAAGCGCCGTCCATTTTCCGACTTGGTAAAATAATACGAAACCTTGGGAATAGAGAAGCAACGAAAACATTTCACGCAGTGTTGGCAAGATTTGTAGAAAAGGAGGCCAATATGAATTCCCTTTGTGAAAACAACAACATAACATCATGATGAACGATTAGGAAATATTTCAGGAAGATCTGGGCGCCTCATCGTCATCCGCCGTCCACAAGCGGTCCCTGCCACAAAGGACACAGGGCGCCCTTGTTGCTCAGGTCCCTGGCCCCACTGGTTGGACCTCGCCCTACACACACGTGTACCTTCTCGGAGCCCAAGGGCCAGATTGGATGCGAACGCGGAGATCACAAAGGCCCGTAAACACGGGGCCAGCAAACACATTGATTTTTACAAAGCTCCCAAGTGCCCAAAATTAAACCTTGGCAAAACGACTAAGCCAATGTCCACCTCAGAGACTTTTAAAAGCGAGAAAGATATATGAGTACTGCATTGAAAATTCAAGCAAATCCAAACCTGAGCTCATTGTTTTCACCCCAAAATCTATTTCTCCTGCGTTTCCTGCCCACCTCCCGCCCCCGACTGGTTGGCTAAGGCAGAATCCTAGGTTTCCCTTTATCCCAAATCCCAATCTCAATCAATCACAAGGCAAATCAGTGTCTACACTTTCAAGCGCATCATTTCCTTATTTTATCTTTCGAATTGTTACACTATCATTCAAGACAGGATTATGTCAATTTTAAACAGGAGGAAGAGGTCAGTCAACCAGTGGTTCCAGAGTGGATCCCAAGACCAGTAGAATCAGCGTGTCACCTGGGAATCTTTTAGCGGTGCAGACTCCCAGGCCCCACCCCGACCTAAGGAATCAGAAACTCTGGGGGTGGGGCCCAGCAACCCGTGATTTCCCCAAACCCTCCAGGTAATTCTGATTCCGTTCATCTCTGGACATCACCCAGGATTGCTGCAGTAGTGTAAAGTCTGGCACCAGGACCCTGGGTATCAGTTTTCTTTCTTCTTATTTATTTATTTTTTTTTGCGGAGGGGGAGGGAGTCTCGCTCTGTCGCCCAGACTGGAGTGCAGTGGCGCAATCTCGGCTCACTACAACCTCCTCCTCCCGGGTTCAAGCGAATCTCCTGCCTCAGCCTCCAGAGTAGCTGGAACTACAGGCGTACGCCACGACGCCCAGCTAATTTTTGTATTTTTAGTAGAGTTTGGGTTTCACCGTGTTGGCCAGGATAGTCTCGATCTCTTGACCTCATGATCTGCCCGTCTCGGCCTCCCAAGATTTTTCTTCTTTATTCCTAGTCATATCCTTTGTTTTGAAGTCTTCTTTGTTTGTATCTATATAACCACTGCAGATTTCTTACTATTAGTGTTTGCATGATATGTGTTTATATCCTTTTAATTTTTAAATCTATCTGTATCTTTTTTTTTTTTTGAGACAGACTCTCGCTCTTGTCGCCCAGGCTGGAGTGCAATGGTGCCGTCTCAGCTTACTGCAACCTTCACCTCCCAGGTTCAAGTGATTCTCCTGCCTCAGCCTCTTGAGTAGCTGGGATTACAGGCGTCCATCACCACGCCCAGCTAATTTTTGCCTTTTTAGTAGAGACCGGATTTCACCATGTTGTCCAGGCTGGTCTTGAACTCCTGACCTCAGGTGATCCGCCCACCTTGGCCTCCCAAAGTTCTGGGATTACAGGCGTGAGTCACCGCACCCGGCCTGTACCTTTATTCTTAAAAGTGGGATTCTCCATCTTTGTAGGCAGCACAGAGTTGGATCTGCTTTTAAAATTCAGCTTGACAATCTGTCAGCTTGACAACTAATAGTAAAAAATCTGCAGTGGTTATATAGATAAAAACAAAGAAGACTTCAGAACAAAGAATATGACTAGGGATAAAGAAGGAAAACCTTGGGAGGCCGAGGCGGGAGGATCACAAGGTCAAAAGATCGAGACTATCCTGGCCAACATGGTGAAACCCTATCTCTACTTTTAATTGGAATGTTTAGTTCATTTACTTCTTATGTAATTATCATGTGGTTGGGTTTAAAACTACCAACTTGCTATTTGTTTTCTATTTGTCCTCTTCTTCATTCCTTTTTTCCTGCCTGAGTATACTTTAGTATTCCATTTTATCTCAAGTATTGACCTTCATTTTCCTCCTCTTTCTTTGTTCTAGGGTTTATAAAATGCATCTTTAATTTACCGTCGACTACCTTCAAATAACATCATACCACTTCTTCTTCACTATTAGATTCTTTATAGTGTGTGCTTCCATTTCCCCTCTTCCATCCTTTGTATTATTTTTGTTATATCTCCCTTTTACATAGGTAATAAAGCCCACAGAACATTATTTTACTTTAAGCTGTCAATTTTGTTTTGAAACATTTAGAAATGATTTTGAAAAGTCTTTTATCATTTCTGATGCTCTTCATTTATTTGTGAAGATCCAGATTTCTATCTGACATCATTTCCTTCTGCCTGTAGAACATCTTTTAACCTTTTTTTGGCAATACAGATTGGCTGATGATTGTCTGTTTTTGTTTTTCTGAATATAAGTATTTTGCCTTTGTTTTTGGAGGTTTTTTTTAGATTGACATCTTGAAGAAGTTTAAAGATATCATTTATTGTGCTTGCATACTTTCTCTGAAGAAATCTTCAGGCTAGGCACAGTGGCTCACGCCGGTAATCCCAGCACTTTGGGAGGCCGAGGTGGGTGGATCACCTGAGGTCAGGAGTTCGAGACCAGCCTTGCCAACATGGTGAAACATCTTTACTAAAAAATACAAAAAAATTAGCTGAGCGTGTTTGTGGGCACCTGTAATCCCAGCTACTCGGGAGGCTGAGGCAGGAGAATCACTTGAACCCAAGAGGCAGAGGTTGCAGTGAGCTGAGATCACGCCACTGCACTCCAGCCTGGGCAACAAGAGTGAGACTCTGTCTCAAAAAAAAAAAAAAAAAAAAAAAAAGGAAAAGAAAAAGAAAAAAAAAAGAAATCTGCAGATCTTTATCCTGTTCCTGGATATGTAATGCGTCTCTTTTTCTATGGCTGATTGTGAAGTTTTCTATCACTGGTTTTCAATAGTGTGATTATGATGTGCCTTGATGTGGTTTTCTTTGTGTTTATGCTGCTTGGTGTTCATTGGATTTCTTGGATCTGTAGGTTTATAATTTTTATCAAAATATTTCAAATTAAAACTTTTTCACCCATTGTCTTGCTCTTCTCCTTCTGGGACTCCAATCACAGATATGATAGACCATTTGATATTGTACCATAAGTGCACCACCACACCCAGCTAATTTTTGTATTTCTAGTAGATGCTCTGTTCTTTTAAAGAATAGGGACTTTGTTTTGGAAGGTAGTTATTTACAGGTGTTTGATCCTTTTGATGGTTGTCTTAAAGGCTCGTAGCCATTATTATAGGATTAGTTTATTCTAGGATTAGTTTAGCCTTCCTACTAGGGTGTGACTCTTCTGGGGTCGCAATTGAATGCCTGTGTGTTCAATGAACTCTTCCCCTTTGGTGGGCTGGAACTCAGATGTATCCGAATCCCCTGTGAGCTCCGAGAATTATTCAGCTTACAGCTGCCTGTACATTCTTTGCTCAGACCCATGGAGCTTTGTGTTATGCACATACAGCTTAGTATTCAGCCAGAGTCTCCATTGGACCCATAGGCATTACCCTGTAAGTGAAGATAATCAAGGGTGGGCTTCGTTTTTGTGAAAGACATTATCCAAAGACAAAGAAAAGCAACCAGGACTTAGTGGTTTATTTGCGTTTGGAAAGTTTTCCTAGAAACTATTAAGAAAAGAAACAATGAGACATAGTATCTGTCCATCCGGCCTGTGATGCTTGCTTCCTTTCTTCCTTCATTTCTTCCAAGTATGTACCTAATCTACCCTATTCCAATGACACTGTACCTTGCTCAAAACATTTAAAAAATTCCTCTTTTGTAATTACTTGCAGAATCACGATTTTTTTTTCAGTACCTCGTAACTATAACTTGTTTTTGACTAAAATAGTTCTAGTTTTCAGATTCAGCTGTGATTATTTCTGTCTGTTTTCAATCTGGATCTCTTCATTGCTGGGCAGCAACCTACTGTATGGTACCCTGTGCCACAAATTCCAGTTTCTCAGCCTCCCCCAAACTCTGGTCTCCATTTCCTCATCTCAGCGTGATTTCTGTACTCTTCTTTGGATCTCCTTCTGCACTGTAGCTACCTTTTAAGTACAGAAAACCAAGACAACAATAAGATTTACTCAGTTCATTTCCCTTCTTTCAGGCATCATAGCTTGTGCTGTCTGCTTTCCACACTGAAAATCGTTGCCTCATAGATCATCTCGTTTCCCAGTTGTTTTTGATAGCGGGGTAAGTCTGATCTCAGTTTTCCCCAAGTGGACAGAGGCAGAAGTTCCCATTATAGTTTAACCCTCATTTCCCCCATCCCCTCTTCCACCTCTGTCCCTGACACACTGAGCACTTCCACTCCTGCCTTCTTATAAACCTTTGAGTCTTGGTTTCCTTCTACCTTGGCCCAAATCTGGTAAATTTTTGTCTTCAAGATTTGGCTATATATATATATATATATATATATATATATATATATATATGTATATATGTTTTTCTTTTTTTTTTTGAGACAGAGTTTCACTCTTGTTGGAGTGCAATGGTGTGAGCTCGGCTCACCGCAACCTCCGCTTCCCGGGTTCAAGCGATTCTCCTGCCTCAGCTTCCCAAGTAGCTGGGATTACAGGCATGCACCACCACGCCCAGCTAAATTTTGTATTTTTAGTAGAGATGGGGTTTCTCCACATTGGTCAGGCTGGTGTTGAACTCCCGACCTCAGGTGATCCACCTGCCTCGGCCTCCCAAAGTGCTGGGATTACAGGCGTGAGCCACCAAGCCTGGCCAAGATTTTCCTATATCTTTAATATCTTTGGGAAACCTAATCTGACTGCTCCCCTCTTCCCATTTGAGTCACCTTGATATGTAGATGCTTCTATTATAAAAGTTACTTGGTTGTGTCACAGTTCTCTTTTTACATTTCCTTTCTCATTGAGTTCTTTTGAGAGCAGATTCTCTGTCATAAATCTTTGTATCTGGTATGTTGTAGAAGCCCAAAAATGTTAAAAGAATGAGCAACCATGCTCCATGTTTAATGGGATATCAAGGAGAACCATGTACTCATTGATTTGCTTAAATTTAAATTTTTTAAAAAGATTTGGCAAAGGTAGTTTGGTGTATGAGTGGCCTCACTTAGGAAGGAAATTACTAAAAGAACAGTGTTAGCTTTTGAATGTTATTCCTCGATAAAAAGTTCCCGAGCATCAATTGATAGCAGGATAATAAAAACTGCAAAATATTGTCTAATATGGAGCGATTTACTGCATAGAGAAAATATAAGGATTACGAGATTGAAAGAGAGACAGGTTGCTTCTGGCACAATTTGTCCCTGAATGATAATGAAACTGTTGGTCTTAAATAGGGCTCTAAATAAGCCTTTTTCAGTGGATCTAAAAGGAGCTCTTGTCATTTCTGACAGGACATGTGTACACAACTCTGTCACTTTTACTCTTATTTTAATATTTGTATAAGAACTATCCCGAGATAAATAAGGAAGAACTGTAATCTGCTAAAACGGAGGACAAGAAAACAGTTAAGAGACCCTTTAGGGGAGTCAAATAAGTTCACTCCAAGGAAAGTGTGTAAGTGAAGATGATCTAGTGTGGGCTTCATTTTTGTGAAAGACGTTATCCAAACACAAAGAAAAGCAAGCAGGACTTGGTAGTTTATTTGGGGTTGGGAAGTTTTTCTAAAAATGATCAAGAAGGCCGGGCCAGTGGCTCATGCCTATATCCCAGCACTTTGGGAGGCCAAGGCGGGCAGATCACCTGAGGTCAGAAGTTCGAGACCAGCCTGACCAATATGGTGAAACCCTATCTCTACTAAAAATACAAAAATTATCCAGGCATGGTGGCACGCACCTGTAATCCCAGCTACTTGGGAGGCTGAGGCAGGAGAATTTCTTGAACCCGGGAGGTGGAGGTTGCAGTGAGCCAAGATCATGCCACTGCACTCCAGGCTGGGCAACAGAGCAAGACTCTGTCTCGCAAAAACAAACAAACAATCAAGAAAAGAAACAGTAAGACATGGTACCTGTCCATCCGTCCTGTGACGCTTGCTTGCTTTCTTCCTTCGTTTCTCCCAAGTACCTAATCTACCCTACTCCAGTGATATTATGCATTGCTCAAAATCTTTAAAAAAATTCCTCTTTTGGAATTACTTGCAGAATCACACATTTTTTTCAGTACCTTGTAATTGTAACTTGTTTTTGACGAAAACAGTTCTATTTCTCAGATTCAGCTCTGATGATTTTTGTTTTCGAAACTCATAGATGTTCACAAGGGAAAGATTGTCCAACACTAAGTATATTCCGAATAATTGGTTGTAATAACTGAGGAAATGTAAAGTTCAGGAGAACACAGTGGCCGAGACTACCAGTTAAACACAAAGCAGTGAGCAGCACCATTGAGCACATGCATCCATGAGGCGGGGCTGAAGCTGGCTTTGAAATGCCTGCAGCAGGGAACAGAGAACAATGCTTGGGTCTAAAAATGCACATGGTGGAAAGGGTGGTGGAAAACAGCTGTTCTTCTAGTCTCCACCTCAGGCTGTGAGACATTTTACCTCCTAACCCTGTTCTCCAGACCATTGTAGAAAATAAAATAGAAGTCTAATTCATATCCATGTAGGAGCACACGTAAGTAGCTTTTACTTGGTTGTAAAAAACTACTACTGCAGAAAATTGTGTATAGAAACTACATAATGAAGTTACCTAATTACTCATTTGTATTTAGATTATATCAACCACTATGAAAATTATAGCTTAATTTTTACTAAAAGTCTCAGAAAAGACAGTCTTTTTTATTTACTCTTGGAACTGGATTCCAAGGACTTTTACAGCTATTTTAACAAAATTAAAATCTGACAATGAAACACCAGTTCATTATCATCAGTCTTCAGAAGTTTTGGTAAGACCAGTTTAATTTACTTTGGCAATGAGCCAAACTTTGCCACGAGACAATCTTTTTCAAACTCATCTCTCATTAACTTCGTTCATGAAGGAAGAAACGAGCTCAGCTCTTGAGCAGGAATATTGTAGCCTAGTCTCAAATGATCTTCTAGTCATTTTGGCTTCAAAGGACACACTGTATTATTTAATTTCTCTCAAACAGCTGAGTTGCAACCCAGTGTCCCCAAAGTGGCAAGATATAGTTTTCTGTTGTCACATGACACATGATATAGGTGGCACCTCTTGCTCAACTCAATGTACATATACGTGTATATGTTTGGTATCAGCAAATGTAGCTGCCTTAATTGTGCAGTTGAAAACGACTGGGGGAAATCCTGCATGCAACATGAAGCTTTTGCAATACTCCACAATACCAGTTTGTGCTCAACTTAAAAGCTCTTTTGCTACCTTTGACCTCAGTTGTGAATTGTTCTCTCCAGTGGCAGTTGTTTTGTTCCCTTCCCATCTACCCTCCAACTGCTAATGCTTTTCAGTTGGTCTTTCTGATTCAAGGTTTTAAGCTCATTAGGTTTTAAAGTGCTTCGGCTTCATAGTACATGGGGTGTTATCCTGAGAAGGAGTACAATGAAAAAATAATATAGCTGTCCAAGATGTGAGACAGTTTGGGACAAACTGGGGACACCTGAAAGGTAATCAGCAAAGAGAAGAGAGGGCCTGCAACATGGATAATCCAAGAACTCCCATTGTTCTGCAATTACTGATAAAAAATGTTCACTCGTTGAGTTTGTTTCCTCTCTACTCATTTTTATAAATGTTGGCCTTGCCAGGTGCAGTGGCTCACGCCTGTAATCCCAGCACTTTGGGAGGCCGAGGCAGGTGGATCACCTGAGGTCAGGAGTTTGAGACCAGCCTGGCCCGCATGGTGAAACCTCGTCTCTACTAAAAATACAAAATCAGCTGGGTGTGGCGGCAGGCGCCCGTATTCCCAGCTACTGGGGAGGCTGAGGCAAGAGACTCACTTGAACCCGGGGGGCGGAGGTTGCAGCGAGCCGAGATTGCGCCCTTGCACTCCAGCCTGGAAAACAAAAGTAAAACTCCATCTCAAAAAAAAAAATTGGCCTTGTAGCTTCTTTTTTTTTTGCTTTTCCCCTCAGAACATAAACAACTCATCCAAAATAGTGAGAAGCAGGTCACCAGGCATGAGCTCTTTTTTTTTTTAAATTTTTTTTTTTTTTTTTTTTTTTGAGACTGAGTCTTGCTCTGTCGCCCAGGCTGGAGTGCAGTGCTCACTGCAACCTCCGCCTCCTGGGTTCAAGTGATTCTCATGCCTCAGCCTCCCCAGTAGCTGGGATTACAGGCCTGTGCCACCACGCCCGCCTAATTTTTGTATTTTTTAGTAGAGATGGGGTTTCACAATGTTGGCCAGGCTAGTCTGGAGCCCCTGAGCTCATGATCCGCCCATCTCAGCCTCCCAAAGTGCTGGGATTACAGGTGTAAAACACCGTGCCCGCCTGCATGAGCTCTTTTGAGCTGGCGTTCAGCGAGCATTGTGGAAAGGGTGAGTCCAACTGAGACTTGCGGGTAAAGAGGGGACATCTGGGTTGGCAGGCTTACACCGACAAAATGCTACTGCTCAGTTCTCTTTGGGACAGACACCTAGGAACAGGAATGCTGTAGTCTTGGGAATCTTAAAATACCACAGATGCAAAGCAGAAAGAAGGGCAGCCCTCCGGCCCTTGGACTGCTGTTGTTGACGTCACCCACCGTTTTCGCTCCCACCCCCACCCACCAAGAAGCTGAGACAGGGACAGGATGTTCTTTCCTTCCCTGGGCCTTTGCTGATGTTCCTGCCTGTTATTGAACATGTATTATCTGGAACACATCTGCCCCCATCTTCACCAGATTTCTGATCATTCATTAGGTTTCAACAAAAATTTCAATTTTTCTTTTTTGAGACGGAGTCTTGCTCTGTTGCCCAGGCTGGAGTGCAGTGTCAAAATCTCAGTCACTGCAACCTCTGCCTCCCAGGTTCAAGCAATTCTCCTGCCTCAGCCTCCCAAGTAGCTGGGACTACAGGTGCCCACCACCATGCCTTGCTAATTTTTGTATTTTTAGTAGAGACAGGGTTTCATCATGTTGGCCAGGCTGGTCTCCAACTCCTGACCTCAAGTGATCCGCCTATCTCGCACTCCCAAAGTGCTGGGATTACAGGCATGAGCCACCGCGCCTGGCCAAAAATTTCAGTTTTTCAAGAGGCTTTCTAGATCACCTCAATCTAAATAAAGTCCTTCCTCTTACATTCTTTCAGAGTACCCTATATTTTACCTAACACTTACCATGGTTTGTAACTGTGCACACTGCCTGTAACCTCCAGGAGTGCAGGCGACCACTGTGCTTTGTGCAGCACAATATCCTCAGCACTTGGTACAGTGCCTGGCACCTGGCAAGGGCTCAACATATATCTGCTGTGGAGTCGGGGGTGGGCAGATGGTTGTTTCTTTAAAATGAGCAGTTTGATCTTGGGACTAGTGTCCACACCATTTAAGGGTAGTAAAGGTTGAAACATAAAATTTTAGTACAAAAACCACAATAGGAAATGAAAGGCTGGGTGCGGTGGCTCACGCCTGTAATCCCAGCACTTTGGGAGGCCAAGGCAGATGGATCACAAGGTCAGGAGATTGAGACCATCCTGGCTAACACGGTGAAGCCCCGTCTCTACTAAAAATACAAAAAAAAAATTAGCCGGGCGTCGTGGCACACTCCTGTAGTCCCAGCTACTTGGAAGGCTGAGGCAGGAGAATCACTTGAACCTGGGAGGCGGAGGTTGCAGTGAGCTGAGATCGCGCCACTACACTCCAGCCTGGGCGACAGAGCTAAACTCCATCTCAAAAAAAAAAAAAAAGAAATGAAAGTTATCTTTTTCTAGTGATATAAATGCATAGCGGAGCTAAAGACAGAACCTATGTGGGTTACAAAAAAAGCCATCGATTTGAGATCTGCTCATAATATTTAAATAGCTTAAAGAAGAGGTGTTTAAATCTACTTTTATGAAATTTATTTCCAAATTGAAGTGGCAGTGTATATAAAGGTAACAGAGCTTGTGATAATTTACAGAAATGTTTGCTACAACATGCACATTATGAAGTATTTCAAACATATACACATTAGGTTTCATGCTGAATAAATAATCCCCCCAAATTTTTATTTTTACATAAAAATATAATATTGCACTCTTAACAAGACCAGTTATTTTGCATATTTTCTCTTTAGATAAATGATGAAATTCGGTTTTTAAAAAAGACTGAGTAGCAACCCTATTCTAATAGGGGACTAATTTAAAGTTCTCAGTAAAAAAATGAAAGCTAGACAATAGCTGCAATTTTTTGTTAACAAAGCAAATCACTTCAACGTGAATAGGAGTAATCTCATCTCTGCACCTCCATGGACCTCAGGATTAACACCTGGCCTGAGCACACGGTGATCTAGATGCAGCCTAGGTATCACTACATGTGTATGCAGTTTAAGGTTAAAGCATACGTGGCCACTTGCTTTGTCTTGAATCTATCTTGACAGCAGAGACTTTGGAATTATATTTTATATGGTTTTTAAGCAGAATGTTTTAGAAAGTCTGGAAGTTACAAAAGTAGTACTGTAAACACCATATGAATTAAATTTCCATAACAAATGCACAAGTTATTCTTAGGCAGGGATACGTATTTTTATCCCATGGTAACATATTACTGAGCTTATCTGACAGTGTTTTCAAAGCCAATAAAGCAGCACCCCAAGTAAAAATATACAGACAGCCATCATATGGGAGAGACAGACGGCTCCAAGATGTTTAGGAATCCTGTCTTTATGGTATGTAAGTTTGCTGTGGAATACATGAGCTTTTATTATTCTTCCTACAATTCTCAGATGGTATAGGTTAGTAGAAACAGAATGAAATGGTTTCCTAAAATAATTTTTCTGCCTCCTATTTAAAATAAAGTAAGCTTTTATAATTCTGTTTTGGGGAAGAAAATTCTTCCTGCAGATTAGATTAAATGCCTTATTTAGGCTGTATTCTTAATACCCATGCAAACTTCTTGCATCCTGGAGGCTTTCTATTGCAAATTGGTACAGATTCAGTGCTCTGTAAATAGCAGACTTTAAGACTTACCATTGTGTTTAAACCTCAGTGACTCAACTAAGGATAGTCAATATCTAGCGTTATAGATTTTAAGTAAAATGTTTATGAAGAAACAGAATGTGTCTGAAATCCAAGATACCTGTATTCTTGTTTGTGGCTGTCAAAAAAATTCTGGTTCTCCTTTGAGCTAAGAAGGCAACTGGCAAAAACTTCCTAATTTTGAGATTCATTCGTAGTTTATTTTTAGTATTCAGATATTCCACAAAATATTTGGTACAGAGGCACCTACTGAATAATTTGCTTCTCAAATAAAGCAATTATCAAGTCCTAAAAATTATCTTTTTTTCTTTCCTCTTTTGGAGCATGTGTGTGTGGTGGGAGGAGTATTTCATGGCAGAAAACTTTTAAAATATAATTTTAGTGTGTTTTATATAAACAATTAGCCAACCAATTTAAATTCTACTGGTCCTTTTGGAATCATAGAAAAAGGGGAGACCTTAATATTTTCTTTGGAATACCTTGGTGGGAAAACATTTTAAGAATGTCATTTTAATGTACCATGCAAGGCTTAAAACTTGTTGGCTAGTGCATATTGACACAACCTTCTAGATTATCACTAAAATAGAACAGAACTTTCCTCTTAGGATCATGTGACTCTTCAGAATTTTGTGCAGATGAATAGACTTTATCATTATTTGGATGGTTTGTCCAGTCATCCATTTCTTTAGGTTCAACCTCCTAAAACTGGTGAAGTCAACAAATCTAGTTTGGAGTTAAAGTGCTTTGGAGAACGTGAAGTTCATTCGCATTCACCCGGCTGCATAGCTGCTAAGGAAGGAATAGAACATTGGCTGTTTCAAGCGCTGCTGGTCCTTCCGACACCAGGCGATCACGGTCCCATCACTGTTTGCTGTGTACAAATGGTGGCCATCACAAGAAAATGTAAGGCTGTAAAAAAAAAAAAATTCCATTTGTACATTATATTTCTTAAAATTGTATTAGCATATTGGTCATCATACTGAGGTTAGTGTAAAGAAGTTATCTTCAGTGGCGCAGAGAGACAAACTAAATGACTGCCTGCAACTCATTGTTTTGTCTGTAATTCTAACATAGTCACTCTGCTGACAAGTTTGATATGCTCATAAATGAGGTGATATAGAATAAAATCAGGATCAGAAAGCTCAGTACATTCTATTCTTCTTTGCATATCTTCTTTTGCCTCCTTGTTTATGCTTTATTACATAAACAGCAAATATTTGGGTGTACAAAACTTTAAAAAATATAACAGTACTATATTTTCTCCTTATAAAGATAAATAAGTATTTTATGGCTATATATTATTTCCCTGAAAGAGAAAAGGAAAAAAATGTAACATTAGTAATTAATTTATGTTCCTTAAACTTTTAATTTAGTACACTGAAAATACATTTAATTTAATAAAGTAAAATTTGAATCACTTTATTTCTAATTATTTAAAGTCAAATTTGTTAACTAAGCAAAGAATAACTGATTATTTATCTATTTTTGTCAAGCACTCCTGCAGCTATCAATCACCATTATGGTCTTGTCAAATATGAAAGGAAAAAATACAGTCTCTATGATTCCAGAGACACACTACAAACAAGTCTTTCCATTAGACTCTCAGTTACTGACTCCGATTTTAAGCTCCATGAAGACAAGGAGTATGGTCTCTCTTGCTGCTGGGTCACGGACAACCCACCGTGTGTTAAGTGGTTGGCTTTTCATGATGACTTCAATTGCACATTTCTTTAAGTCTGTGTGCTTAAATACCTCTCTACGAAAAATACAATCACAAATTATATTCTGAAGCATAAGTGGGGGAGCAGATCTTACCTGATGATGGGCTTATTTGATTTGGGAAATGTAATTTCTCTCACAGGCTTTAAGTCCCATGTGCTCCATAACCTAGAGGGGAAAAAATCATCTAATTATGCAAGCTAAAATTACGCTCCCTAAAAAGCCCTCCATATTTGTTTATTTGTTAAAAATCATTTGGAAGGAAATGTAACAAACAATTAACAGTAGTTCCCTCTAGGAAGTTTGCAGGGGGTAGATGTGGGAATAAGAGAACTTTTAACTTTGTATACTTCCATACTGTTAATCTTTTATAGTTAACATAAAACTTCAAAACTGTACTAAAGCTATCTTTATTATCTACAAACAGGAATAACTAAAGAACCTACATCCCAAGGTGAGTTTAAATCTCTAAATACTGAATATTAATATGCCTAGATATTAAAAATTAATTTCTGAAACTCCTGTGTCCTTATGAATGAAATCAAAAAAAGAGAATCCAAATTCCTCTTACCTTACAATTCCATTTTCTAATCCCCCAGCAATTACATTGATAGATATTCCCTCAGGCTGGTTGGAGAAAGCCACGGAACAGATGATCTCCCTGCAGTGGACATGTCCAACGAGATCCCCATTCACCGTCCAGAGTCTGAGGTCACTGCCTCCGCCAGCTAAAACACCCAAATCATCCTGCAGGTTACCAGAATGTGGCTGTTTCAGAGCCCACCACATTTGGCCCCAGAAGGGCAACCCTGAAGGGCAAGCTCATTTGTTTACTGATGAAGTTTGTAGACAACCCATGACTGAAGACTGTATAAATGAAATTACTACACAAGTTGCACAGATTTTTCTTTTTCGTTTTCTTTTGAGACAAAGTCTAACTCTGTTGCCCAGGCTGGAGTGCAGTGGTGTGATCTTGGCTCACTGTAACTGCCTCCCGAGTTCAAGAGATTCTTCTGCCTCAGCCTTCTAAGTTGCTGGGACAACAGGTGCACTCCACCACATCCAGCTAATTTTTATATTTTTAGTAGAAATGGGTTTTTGCCATGTTGGCTAGGCTAGTCTTGAACTCCTGACCTCAAGTGATCAGCCCACCTCGGCCTCCCAAAGTGCTGGGATTACAGGCGTGAGCCACTGCACCAGGCCAAGTTGCATAGATCTCGATGTATTAATCAAGAGACAATAACCAGTGAAAAAATAAAAAGAAAAAGAAGCAATCTATGTGTACAGTAACAAGGTAAAATAATCTTTATGTAATTGTAATATTTCAGCATATGAACCACCAAATATGAGTTATGATTGAAAATACTTGGAAAGCTAAACAGTCTCCAAAAAGTGAAGGAAATATTCTGTAAAACCATCTATAAGAAGTGACTTGGCCAGGCGTGGTGCCTCATGCCTGTAATCCCAGCACTTTTGGAGGCCGAGGCAGGTGGATCACCTGAAGTCAGGATTTCGAGACCAGCCTAGCCAACATGGTGAAACCCCATCTCTACTAAAAATACAAAAAAATTAGCCAGGGGTGGTGGCGGGCGCCTGTAGTCCCAGCTACTCGGGAGGCTGAGGCAGAAGAATCACTTGAACCCAGGAGGTGGAGGTTGCAGTGAGCTGAGATAGTGCCACTGCACTCCAGCCTGGGCGACAGAGCAGAGCCTCTGTCTCAAAAAAAAAAAAAAAAAAAAAAAGTGACTTACGTGACTTTTGAAGAAAAAAAAAAAGGTGTAGTAAAAATTACCTGAGTTAAAACTTAATTCTTGAAAAAAGAAGAAAAAGTATTCTTCAGAACATCTAAGATTAAATCTTATAAAGCAATACCTTATTAAACTAATTTTTTCTTTTCAAAGATTACAGAGTAACCAAAAGTTTTTCTTTTAGTTTTCTGGGGTTGGGGGAAGCATAATTGCCTGCCATGCTTTATAAACAGGATGGTTTGGGGGCTGATGATGATATGTCCCGCCTTCTCTGGGGAAATATTCTCATACTGATAAAACGGTTAGGAGGCACGATAAAGTCTGATGGCATAGTCTCACTACATTTAATTTTATCTTTTCATTAACATATAAGTAGAGGCTTTGCTTCTGTCTTTTATTAAGACAATGAAAATATTTCATATTTTATAGCAAAGAAACATATAAACAATGCTTCTTTATTTAAAAATATGCCAAAGACCGTCAAATACCACAGATGAAAATGCCCAGTGTGTTGCAGCATTATTCACAATAGCCAAGAAGAGGAAACAACCTAAATGTCTATCAACAGATGAATGCATAAACAAAATGTAGTATGTACACACACACACACACACACACACACACATACAAATTTTCTTTAGCCGTAAAAAGGAATGAAGCATGCGAAAACATGGATGAACCCTGAAAACATCATGCTAAGTGAAATAAGCCAGACACAAACAGACAGGTACTGTATGATTCCACTTACATAAAATATCTACAATGGGCAAATTCAGAGAGATAGAAAGTAAAACAGAGGTTACCAGGGGCTGGAAGCTGAGGGAGGAGGAATGGGGAAATAGTGGTGATGGCTGCACAACACTGTTAATATAATTAATGCCACTGAACTGAATACTTAAAAAATGGCTGGAATGGCACATTTTATGTTAAATATACATTGAGACACATATGCACACACACACACACACACACACACACAAATGCCCAATGTTCTACCAAGTTTTCCCATTGTAGAACATTGATTATGATATATCTAAATATAGCATCAAGCTGCAGGAGACTCAGTATGCTAAAGAAATAGAATTATAGATAATATTTTCCATGAGTAGGCTACATTTCAACCTTTCTTTTGAATTAAATGTTGGATAAAATATTTTTTAAAAAGATAAAATAATTAGATAAGTACTAGTAAGGCTAGAAGGCTCATTGAAGTCACTGGAAAAACAGCCATAGAAGATATTGAGGTAGGGGTTTCTCGCTGTAACCCATAGCTACCACTACCGCATGGCTTAATCCTTCAAAATAAAAAATCTAAATGTGGGCCTGGACTCTCAAGTATGGCATGGAACTTAGTAGCCAAAGAATTATCCTAGCAGCTCACTCAGTAACTTGGGCTACCACAAAACCAAATAACCACTCATCTGCCTACTTCTGTAAGTATCAAAATTTGACACTGTTACCCAATATCAGATTGCTCGAATGTATAATTTAACACATCAACTAAAAGTCAGAAACTTAGGCATTCCTGAAAAGCATCTCTATCCTTCGTATACATAGTCATGAAAATCAAAATAAATTAAAGAACCACCCCACTCTGAATCTTAGAATATTTTACTAACTCTATCTCGCCATTGGCAACAGAGGACCAGGCTATGGATGTCTCACCTTAGTTCAAAGGCATATATTTTGATCCAGTGATAGAATGGTAAACACACACACACCCCCCCCAGAAATCACTGATTACATTTTCACAGTTTAATACTTTTCACATCTTATCACTATAAAAACCATATCCCATCATAAGAACTGAGAAATTATGATCAGGAGGAATGAGCTTGACAATGTAACTTTTGAGAAGATGTTACACATACAGCACAGACACATAATAGAGTTGTCCCTAGGCATCTGAGAGGGATTGGTTCCAGGACCCCCGAGGATATCAAAATCCATGATGCTCAAGTCCTTGATATAAAATGGTGTAGTATTTGCATATAACCTATGCACATCCTCCTGTATTCTTTTTTTTCTTTTGAGATGGAGTCTCGCTCTGTTGCCCAGGCTGGAGTGCAGTGGTACAATCTCAGCTCACTGCAACCTCCGCCTCCTTCAAGCGATTCTCCTGCCTCAGCCTCCTGGGTAGCTGGGACTACAGGCGAGTGCCACCATGTCTGGCTAAATTTTTGAATTTTTAGTAGAGACGGGGTTTCACTGTGTTAGCCAGGATGGTTTCGATCTCCTGATCTTGTGATCTCGTGGTCTACCCGCCTCGGCCTCCCAGAGTGCAGGGATTACAGGCATAGCCACCGTGCCCGGCCTCCTCCTGTATTCTTTAAATCACCTCTAGATTATTGATAATACCAAATACAATATAAATGCTATATAAATAGTTCTTATACTGTATTGTTTAGATAATAATAAGAAAAAAGTCTGTACATACTAAGTACAGATGCAACCATCCATTTTCCTCCCCTGATATTTTCAATCTGAGGTTGGTTGAATCCACAGATGTGAAACCCACAGATACAAAGGGTTGTCTGTATGTATATAAATACATAGACATATATCATATATATATATTTTAATTTTAAGATTACTTGGATGGTATCCAATAAATAGTCAAAATTTTTGATAGGTTAAATCTGATAACTTTCTTTCCTTCTTGGCCTACAAGAAAATAGGAGGATGAACTCTAGTCTGGGTCGCTAGAGATAAATCTGACCTCTCTTTAAAAAAGTAATTAAAAAAATTATGTTCTCTATATACCAAGTGCTCTTTATGACTTCTTTTATATATGTATCAAGAGACCTTAAAAAAAGTTGACAAGGCCTTTTTGTTCAAATTGGAAAAAAGTTTTACCCATTACTCTATTATATTGTATGCTACCCAGGGACACCTGAATACCCTACTAGTGAGTTGGTAATTGCAGAAAAAGTAATTTTGTTTCTCATTCCCATATGACTAGCTGATATAATATCACAGATATAAATCACTACTGGCAGCAGGAAAGTAATTAACTTTACAAAATTCAACTCCCTCAGGATCAGTCCTAACTTTCAAACACTGCCAAAACAAGAAAGTAGAGAACTCCATATAAATAATCATTATATTATTTCCCCAGCATTCCTCTTGATATGACACACTAAAAGCTGCTAATGCACAAATCAAGGAAATAAAAAATCATCAATCATTTGCACAAACTTGTACTACCAAAGTAAACTCTTTAAGATCTTTTCCCTTAGTTATAATCATTAGGAAATAAAAATATTTTCATGACATTATTTTATGACTGGGGGCTAAGACTAGCAAAAATTCTTTCATATCTGAAATCTAATCATGACTGAAGATATTACTTCTTTGAACATAAGAATAAATGAATGTTTTGTAGAAACAACAATAACAAAACCCTAACAGGTATCTGTGGTATAATGAAAAATAAGTATTTGGTCTTTGTCCCTGGTTCCTGGGACAGAGTCCCTAAAGCCCTTGGAATTTACTGTCTTCTGTATGCTAATGAGATGACTCTCAGTGGGGAGGACTACATAGCTTCAGTCTAGAGGCTGGCCACCAGAAAAATCAACCACATGATTGAGGACTGAAACTTCCAGATACCCCCCAACTCTCATGCCCACCTCCTGGTGAGGCAGGAGAATAGGGTCTGGAGGCAGGGAACCTAAGGCCGTTTCACACACACTTCCTAGAACTAAATTGAAAAGAAAACCCTAACTTTCCAGGCCTAAAGAACAAAAGGACCAGAGGCTACTCCCTTTGCAAAACCCCCACGTTTTCTGCTGGCAGATGGGAAATTGGCTGTCTGCAACCAATCAAACTGATTGTGGGTGGAGTCTTCGTTTGCAACTTTGTAACTTCACCTTAGCCTCCGATTGGTTGCAAAAAGCAATCAGATGTTTCCACAGGATTGTGACCTTTGTAACTCCATTTCAGCCTCTGATTGGTGGTTTTAGGCAAGCCATCAGACTGATCGTGGGATACCACTTCATTCACATGAGGTGAGCATAAAGTGGCCAATGGGAAACCTCTGGAGGGTATTTGTACCCAAGAAGATTCTATATCCAGGCCCCTGAGCCGCTGCTTGGGTCCACTTCCACATTGCTGAGTGTACTTTCATTTTCAATAAATTCCTGCTTTTGTTCTTTCGTTGCTTCATTCTTTCTTTGCTTTGCTAGGCGTTTTGTCCAATTCTTTGTTCAAAACACCAAGAACCTGGACAACTTGCAGTCAACACCCTCTACCAGTGACATTGGGAGCAGAGTGGGGGTGGAGATTGACCTATGTAACAAAACCTCCATAAAGTCCCTAAATGACAAAGGTAGGAGCACTTCTGGGTTGGTGAACACAACTATGTCAGAAATAATAAGTTTCTCTTCAAAGCTCCCTTGGTCTTTCTTGCTCTGTACACAGGCCCCACCCCTTGCTTAATTTATAATTAGCAAACCTCTATATGCCCAGACATGCCCAGACTTATTCTATAAACTACCTTTCCCACCTTAGCAACAGTCTCTTCCTCCCCTCCTCTTGCAAACAGCACATTTACCATATTTAGAAAAGTTTAAGTCTTAGCCAATAATTTGGTTAGATTGTTCAGTCCAACTCCAGCCAATGGGGAGAAGACACAGTAACAGGAGCTGCGTTAGTGATAAAAACTCTTCTCTCCTTTGTTTGGTATGCTCTTGCAATCAGACGGATGCAGGCAGCACCCTTCTGCAGAAGTAAATGTGCCTTGCTGAGAAATGTTCTGTCTAAGTGCTGGTTTTTCTTTGAGGCACTGAGCACTTGTTTCTAACAAAATGGGGGCTCATCTGGGATCCCATTCTCCTCCGGAGAAGGGTCTCCAATCATCTCTTGTGAGGAGACGTGTCTCACTGCAGCAGCCTCAAGAATGAGGGATTGAGACCCACTAGCGTGATGAATATACCAAGACTCTCAGCAACATGGAAGGAAAAGGCCTACAGATGCCATGGTGACCAAGTAATTCTGTACACAGACCAAGGTAAGAAAAGCCACAGGGGAAGTGAAGTACTTCTTTGGTGGTCGGGACATCCTGGAGGTTGAAAGTATGTGAATGAGATGCACAATTAAGTGCAAAGCGAGTGGGGAGTAAAGTAAAGGAGTGCAAGAAACCTCCAGTGGGGAGGGGGGTTAAGTCTCCAGGGAAAGGGTGCAAGAAATCTCTAGTAAGAGAGGTTGAACCCCATACACTCAGGAAACTCAAGGACACATCTAAAACTTCCAGGACGGGAAAAAATCCTAGTAAAACAAAAACTACAAAGAGCAAAGCAGATAATATGATTCCCTCTGATAGCCCTCTAAGTCTCATGTTAAAATATTGGAAACATAATGAAAAGACAGTAAACCTGAGCTCTACTTGGGAAAAGAAATGGAGCTAGTATTTAAACTATTTATTTTCACAAGGATTACAGGCACCTGCCACCACGCCCAGCTAATTTTTGTATTTTTAGTAAAGACAAAGTTTTGTCATGTTGGCCAAGCTGGTCTCAAACTCTTGACCTTAAGTGATCCACCTGCCTCAGCCTCCCAAAGCATTGGGATTACAGGTGTGAGCCACTGCACCCAGCCCAAAGTACCTGTTTTTATGGAGTTTACATTCCAATGGAGAAGACAAACAATAACAATATAAGCAAATATAACACATCAACTGCTATAAAGAAAAGGCAGGGAATAGGGATAGAATGCATTGAATTTTGTCAAATGCTTTTTTCTGTATCTTTTGAGATTATCATATGGCTTTCGTCCTTCATTCTGTTAACACGATATATCACATTTACTGATTTGTATATGTTGAATCATCTTTACATCCCAGGATGAATACCACTGGGACAGAATGTGGAGAGGGTTAATACTTTAGATAAGATGGCTTGGGGAAGCCTGTTTGAAGAGAAAACATATGCAGAGGCCCCAATGAGGTAAGCATATGAGCCATATAAATATTTAGGGAAAAAGCATTCTGGACAAAGGTAAAAGCAAGTGAAAAGGCCCTAAAATGTAACTTACTTGGCATGTTTAAGGAATAACAAAGAGGTCAGTGAGGTTACAGCATAGTGATTAAGAGAGAAGAATAGTAAGAAGTGACATAAGGAAGAAAGCCAGGTCCTTATAGCCTGGCGTAGATATGTAAATGGGAAGCAATTAGATTAAGAAGAGGATGACATAATTCGATTTACCTTTATGAAATAGAGCTACAGTGTGAAAGTTAGACTGAAAAAGATTAAAGAGGAAAGCAAAGACCAGTTAGGTTATTATAGTGTTCTAGATAACAGTTTTGGACTAGTGTGATGGATGTTAGGGTAGGAGAGGTTAGAAGTTAGATTCAGACTCTATTTTGTAAGTAGAGAAGATAATGTCTGCTAATAGCTTGGATATAAGGAGAAAGAAGGAGAGGAGTAAAGGATGACTCAGGTTTTTGACCTGTCAACTGGGTGAATTCTGAAATTCAGAGATGAGGCATACTGGAGAAGGAACAAGTTTGGAGGAATGTAGAATCAAGTTTTGTTTTGGCTATGTTAAGTTGGAAATGCTGTGTAGGCAATTAGATATCCAAGTCTGGATTTCAGGGTATAATTTGGAACTGGAAAAATAAATTTGGGAGTCATTAGGGAATAACCATGACTTTGGATAAGATCACCTAGTACAGCTAGAGAACAGAAGGTAGCAAAAGACAGAGACCTAAGGTATGCCATCATTAAGAAGTAGACAAAAAGAAGACGAACCAGCAAAAGACTGAGAAAGACCCACCAGTGACCTAGAAGAAAACTCAGGAGACTAGTATTCTGAAAGCCACCGGAAGAAAGTGTTTCACAAAAGGGAGGTAGTACTGAATGTTGTGGAATGTTGCCTGTATACCTAGAAAAAAGCAACTTTGGCTGCTTTTTAAGTGAATGTGATAGAGTTTGTACTGCAAATAACTTTCCATATTGCTTTTCAAATCATGATATTTTAGTTCTTAAGATCATGTAGAACTTTCCATTGTGAAAAGGGATTTGATTATTTTTATCACTAAAGAAACTTTTCTAAACTTAATTAAAAAAAAAAAACCACCTAACCAAATTAATTCTAGAAACTCGATTACCATGGACTAAGTGTCTTCCCATTACCCTACTAAGAGTCTGAACTGCTCACTAGAAAGATATTGGCTTATCCCCTTATAAGATGCTTTATAGGTTGCATTTTATACAGACTATGTATTTAGTCTGTCTTCCACCCTTTACTCCCTCAAGACTCAAAGCCTCCTAGCACAAACTCCACCCCTCAAATTCCCAGTTCACTGACACCAGCCTGGAGATCACATCCTTATCAGAAGTTGGAAAGAGGGAAAGCTGGAGCCCATCTGGGAAGGAACTTACCTGGTGCTCTTAACAACTGAAACAGTAATCCAAACTGCTGAAAAAGGGTAGACCCATTATACCTGAGTCAAGAAAGCACTGCCCTCTTCAAAGCCATGGACCACTGTCCCAGGGCCAACTCCCACCAAAGTAATGTTAAAAAGAAAAGTCTAATCAGTCTGTCTCTTTTTCTCTTCTCTTTCCCTTAACGACCCCCTCCATTTTATTATTAATGTAACTAAGTCAAGCTCACCCCAAAATATTACTTTTAATGCTTGTTTTGTTATACCCTGCAGGAAACTTCAATGCCAAAGAGAAATAGCGTCAGAAAAATACCTCTGCCCCTCCAGGGAAGCCGCTACTGCCCCCTTATCCCACCTGTGGTGGGGGGATCAGCACTCTCTTCCCAACTTATGTTCTCAATTGGCATATGTCGTTTAGACCACCAAAAACCAAAAATCAAGGTTAGACATCCTCAGATGATTGTGCCACCCTAAAGCCTTACCTCCATTTCACCAAAGGAGTCACTGCCCCCCACAACTGTCACACCCACCACTGCAACCCACTACTCATCTCTATTACTATCCCTACCTCTAGCAACTCTAACCCCACCTTAGGCGCTTCTATGGTCTAGAAGAAAATGTCGTTAGAAAGGACTCTATAGGCTTCTTTGAAATGCTCTTTGTTTCTTCCCTGCTATCCTCTATTGTTACCCCTTCCCCAAGCCCATCCAATCAAACCACTCCCACTTCATGCCCAATGACAAAAGCAAAGTAGTTATAATAAAAGTCGAGGATTTAAAACAAACTTTAGCCTTAAAAACTGGGTACCAAGATATAAATGCCTGGCTGAAATGGATTAAATATTCTGCTCACACCTTAAATAAAAGCAATTGTTGCGCTTTTGCAACAGGCAGAGCAGAAATCCAAATCGTCCCCTTTCCACTTGGATGGTCCTCTGACCAACAGAATATGAACTGCATAGTAGCTCTCTTCCAGGACCCCACAGCCTGGGGCAATAAGGTATGCCAATCTCTCGTTACTACTCCCAGAAGTTAAAGGCTCTGTGGATCAGCCGTCGAGAGCTATTTGGCCTCCAATTAACGTCAGTTTTACCTTGTGTCTCTCACGAGAGGGGGAATATTTGGCATTCCTTGGAAGCCTAACAGGATGCAGTGAATCTAAGCCTTTTCAAGAGTTAACCAGCGAGTCTGCCCTTTTTCATCCCCAAGTGGATGTATGATAGTATTGTAGTGGACCACTATTAAGTACTCTGCCAAGTAAACGGAGTGGCATTTGCGCTCTAATCCAATTAGCCATCCCTTTCACCCTGGCATTTCATCAACCAAATAGAAAGAACAATCGTAAAAAAAAAAAAAGTGTCCCCCTTGGGTCTTTTGATCCTCACATATACATAAATGCTATCAAAGTTCCACAAGAGGTGCTAAATGAATTTAAAGCCAAGAATCAAATAGCTGCAGGATTTGAATCTATATTGTTCTCATGGGCAACTGCAAGCAAAAATGTAGACTGGATAAATTACCTTTATTATAATCAACAGCGGTTTGCTAACTATACTAGGGATGCCATTAAAGGAATAGCTGAACAATTAGGTCCTACCAGTCAGATGGCTTAGGAAAATAGAATAGCCCTTAACATAATATTGGCCAAAAAGGGCAGGGTCTGTGTCATGATTGGAGTCCAATGCTGTACTTTTATCCCTAACAACACAGCCCCCGATAGAACAATCACAAAAGCCCTACAGGGCCTTATCACCCCAGCAAATAAATTAGCCAAAAATTCATAGAAAAAATGGTTTAGAAAATAGAAAGGACTCATAACACCAATCTTTACCCCCCTTGCAATTGTTACCAGTGTACTCATTCTTGTAAGTTGCTGCATCATACCTTGTATTCGTGGATTAAGGCAAAGGCTTATAGAAAAAGCTCTTACCAAAACCTCTCTCGATTCTCCCCCGCCCTACCCAAATAAGTTCCTACTTTTAAACAACCAAAAGGAACTACAAAGCCAAGAGATGTTAGAAAAATTTAAGAAATCTGAAGAGGAAGAACTATAAAATCAAAAGGGGGAAAACTGTCAGAAATAATAAGTTCCAAGCTCCCTTGGTCTTTCTTGCTCTGTACACAGCCCCCACCCTTGCTTATTTTGTAACTAGCAAACCTCTATACGCCCAGACATACCCAGACTTGCTCTGTAGACTACCCTTCCTGCCTTAGCAACAGTCTCTTCCTCCCCTCCTCTCGCATATTGCATGTTTACCATAGTTAGAAAAGTTTAAGTCTTAGCCAATTGAGTTAGTTTAGATTGTACAGTCTGACTCCGGCCAATGGGTAGAGGACACAGCAACAGGAGCTGTGTTAGGGATAAAAATCTTTATCTCCTTTTTTTGGTGTGCTCTTATGATCGGTCAGTCGGATGCAGGCAGCACCTTTCTGCAGAAGTAAATGTGCCTTCCTGAGAAATTTTCTAAGTGCTAATTTTTCTTTACGGCACCAAGCACTTGTTTCTAACAACTGTGTGCCAGAAAGCGGTGCACCCTAACTCCACAACCCTGACTCCAGGAGGACAGACACTCCAGCACTCAGGACACCTCCAGACCTGTTCCTGTGCACCTCTTCAGCCGGTGTTCATTTCTATCCTTTATAATAAATGATAGTTGTTAAGTATAAATAGTGTTTTATTGAGTTCTGTGAGTCATTCTGTGTCCGGAATTGGTGGGTTCTTGGTCTCACTGACTTCAAGAATGAAGCCGCGGACCCTTGCGGTGAGTGTTACAGCTCTTAAGGCAGCGCGTCTGGAGTTCTTCATTCCTCCCAGTGGGCTCGTGGTCTCGCTGGGTTCAGGAGTGAAGCTGCATATCTTCACGGTGAGTGTTACAGCTCATAAAAGCAGCATGGACCCAAAGAGTGAGCAGTAGCAAGATTTATTGCAAAGAACGAAAGAACAAAGCTTCCACACCGTGGAAGGGGACCCGAGCGGGTTGCCAATGCTGGCTCCAGCAGCCTGCTTTTATTCTCTTCTCTGGCCCCACCCACATCCTGCTGATTGGTAGAGCCAAGTGGTCTGTTTTGACAGGGTGCTGATTGGTGCGTTTACAATCCCTGAGCTAGATATAAAGGTTCTCCATGTCCCCATCAGATTAGTTAGATACAGAGTGTGGACACAAAGGTTCCCCAAGGCCCCACCAGAGCAGCTAGATACAGAGTGTTGATTGGTGCACTCACAAACCTTGAGCTAAACACAGGGTGCTGATTGGTGTGTTTACAAACCTTGAGCTAGATACAGAGTGCCGATTGGTATATTTACAATCCCTGAGCTAGACATAAAGGTTCTCCAAGGCCCCACTAGAGCAGCTAGATATAAAGTGTCGATTGGTACACTCACAAACCCTGAGCTAGACACAGGGTGCTGATTGGTGTGTTTACAAACCTTGAGCTAGATACAGAGTGCTGATTGGTGCGTTTACAATCCCTGAGCTAGATATAAAGGTTCTCCATGTCCCCATCAGATTAGTTAGATACAGAGTGTGGACACAAAGGTTCCCCAAGGCCCCACCAGAGCAGCTAGATACAGAGTGCCCATTGGTGTGTTTACAATCCTTGAGCTAGATACAGCGTGCCGATTGGTGTGTTTACAATCCCTGAGCTAGACATAAAAGTTCTCCAAGGCCCCACCAGAGCAGAGTGTCGATTGGTGCACTCACAAACCTTGAGCTAAATACAGAGTGCCGATTGGTGTGTTTACAATCCCTGAGCTAGATATAAAGACTCTCCACGTCCTCACCAGACTCAGGAGCCCAGCTGGCTTCACCCAGTGGATCCCACACTGGGGCTGCAGGTGGAGCTGCCTGCCAGTCCCGCACGCCGTGCGCTCGCACTCCTCAGCCCTTGGGTGATCGATGGGACTGGGCACCGTGGAGCAGGGGGCGGCGCTCGTCGGGGAGGCTCGGGCTGCACAGGAACCCACGGAGGTGGGGGAAGGCTCAGGCATGGCGGGCTGCAGTCCCGAGGCCTGCCCCGCGGGAAGGCAGCTAAGGCCCTGCGAGAAATCGAGCGCAGCGCCGGTGGGCTGGCACTGCTGGGGGACCCAGTACACCCTCCGCAGCCACTGGCCCGGGTGCTAAGTCCCTCATTGCCCGGGACCGGCAGGGCAGGCCGGCTACTCCGACTGCGGGGCCTACCAAGCTCACGCCCACCCGGAACTCCAGCTGGCCCGCAAGGGCCGCACGCAACCCCGGTTCCCGCTTGCGCCTCTCCCTCCACACCTCCCTGCAAGCTGAGGGAGTGGGCTCCAGCCTTGGCCAGCCCAGAAAGGGGCTCCCACAGTACAGCGGCAGGCTGAAGGGCTCCTCAAGTGCCGCCAAAGTGGTAGCCCAGGCAGAGAAGGCGCCGAGAGCGAGCGAGGGCTGTGAGCACTGCCAGCACGCTGTCACCTCTCAATTCTAGCAAATTATTGAACCTGAGGGTGGGGCTCATGGCAGCCTCCAAATTTGCAAACTTCTAGTGTCACAATTGAACTGCACGGTTGGACACCCAGTTGGTGTCAGAGAATTGGTTGGTGTCTGGAAAAACACCATACATTTTGTGTTAGAAAAAAAGAAACAATGTAAAAAATGCAAGCAAAGGATAGAGGACTAGCCACTATAGGTATGTCCAACACTGAATGGACAGAAAGAAGCAAACAGTTTTTCAAAGGATCCTTTGCCTCTTAAGACCCTTAAAAATAGAAATGCAAACAGAAAATTCATGAATTTTCCAACTGTTCTTTTCTGCTGGATGCATTGGTTTCTTAACATGTATATATGAAACAACAACAACAACAACAAAAGACTCTTGATTAGGTGATATATTTTTGTCATGTAATTTTTAAGGCAAATTATACTTCCATTTATTATTCTATACTGTTGCTCTCTGTCTGAACCTGGGAGACATATATTCAAGCTGGTCATCTGCTGAGGCTTTTCATTTAGTCAGGAGTGTTAAATAAAATTTACGGGAGGCTAATGTTTTAGACTGAGCTCCTGCACTAGGCCCTAACATACCAGATCAAACAAGAATGGAGTAGTCACTTGTGTGAGGTGACACATAATCAAACTGAACTTGGAAATGGGCTGGTTTTCCAAAAAACAGGAGATTCACAGCAATCAATGATAGGGGATCACTCAAGTTGAGCTGGTACGATAAGGAAGTTCCTTCTGCTTTAATCCTCTAAGGAAAGTAACTGTGGAATGATCAATCTGAGTTTTGTTCTTTGTTTCTGCTTTCTTCAGCTTTTTCTGCCTATGAAGCCTGCCTCCTCTGCTCAGCTCACTGGGGTACCTTTCTGTTTCATAGATGGAATGCTGCCTGATTCATGAATCATTAATAAAAGCTAATTCAATTTTTCAACTCAATTTGTTAAAATTTTGTTCTTTCACAGGAGGAAGGTAACAAAGTTAATAGTTACAAAGCAGAAGCAAAAAAGGGGAGAAAAGTCAAAACCAACAAAACTGAAAAAATTAACAATAATTCGCTTAACATGTACTCAAGTGCAATTTTACATGTATCAGGAAAATAGTTAAATTATGACAATACTAACTTCTGCATAAGCTGAGGCCTAAATTGATGAACTCAGTCTTGGACCATATTATATTTTTATACATGTACATGCTGTTACCAAAGTATTTAGATCTGGCAGGGACCTGAGAGAATGGCTCGACCTAGGAGGTAGCCACTGGCCAAATGCGCTGTTAGAGCACCAGCCAGCCCTGTGCTTTGGGTTGGAGCAAGCTTACCTGAATCACACACAGTAGCAATGTCACCTGAAGTTTCACTGGCAGAGACAGCTGTGACAGGGCTTTTGTGTCCCGCCAGACTTTGTACATAGCATAACCTGAAAGACAAAAGACATGAATTTGTATATGATCATTAAATATAATTACCTTCTCTTATTTTGTAATTTTTTCTCAGTCTATGTACCTATAAGGCATACATGTTTTCCTATCTGATTGTATGACTTCAATAAAATATAATAGGTAATCTTACTACCTTTAAGCATGTGTTTCATGGTTAAAATGATTATAACATAAAGATATTATTTTGGTTTTTCCATTTCATATAGTAAAAATGAATATATTAAAAATGCTATGTTTGATTTGGAGACCTTCTTCTGTACCTGTTTAAATCCCATATGATGCAGGTTCCGTCTCTGCTCACACTTATCAGTATACTGTATGGTTTGCAAACAAATAAGCTGGTTATCTCTTCTGTGTGACCATAGAGATGTATCTGAGTCTCCATTTCTATTTCTGATGGCTGAAATTTTAAAATTAAGTGTAAGATAAAAACCACAACAAAAAGTATTCTAGTATAGTATCTCAAAAATAAAACAACCAAAGTGACTCAAATGGTCTTCTCAAACATATCATTCTTCAATCCTATTCAGAGTAAAACAAAGAAAGAAATTTAAAAAATTTTAATTCCTCATAATTTCAACTTACCTGCTTTTCATTTTTGTCTATTCTTCCAATCTTTGTTCAAATATACATGTATTTTTATAGTTGTAATATTGCCACATAAAAATTTCCTATTTTATATTTTACATATTCTCCTATAAGCATTTTCCAATTTTGACATTGTCTTCAAAATAATTTTTAATGGTGTTATAATATTCTATACAGTTAGTACACCATAATTTACAAGTATCCTTCATTGACAGGCATTTAAAATTGTTTCTATTTTTTTCAAATTATAGATAATACCATCAATTCTTCATGTATAAAAGGTTTTTAGTAGATTAGAGGGCAGACCTTTGGGAAATAAATAAAGTTTTTTAAGAAGAAATGCTTCTGTAAAAAAAAATTCTGGGCACAGTGGCTCACGCCTATAATCCCAGCACTTTGGGAGGCCGAGGCGGGTGGATCATGAGGTCAGGAGTTCGAGACCAGCCTGGCCAACATGGTGAAACCCTGTCTCTGCTAAAATTTCCAAAATTTTCCTAGTGGGTTCGTGAATATTAATAATTTTATAGTTCTTGACAGCGTACTTTCAGAAGGTGTCATACAAATTGGTGATGTTACCAATGGTAATGGGCCCTAATGCTACCGATACCCAGCAGTTATGGCTTGACTTTCTAAACCAAAGCTTGCAAACTGGTGCTCTGAAGGCCACATTGGCTCACGGATACTAGATGTCCACACAGGGTTTGACTCTTGCTTTGTTAGGTTAACTATTATCATAAAGCATTTCAATATTTCCCCTTCAAAAATATAGAAAAGTAGAAAGAATAAGTATAATAAAGAGCTATATACTAACTACCCAGTTAAACAAATCTTAACATTTTATATTATCAATTTATTGTTTAAATAAAGCATTAAACATTGTACATATAATTTGTGTACTGTTCTACATCCTATTTCCTCTCTCGTCAGAAGTTACTACTATCCTAAATTTTGTATTTATGTTCCTATGTAAGTTTTTATACTTCTATTATGTTACTATAGCTATAAACAACATACTATATAATATATATATGTATTATATTGTATTTCATATTTATGAATTCTAAATATATGGTATTATTTTTTAGGTATCTTCTGCATCTTGCCTTTTCTCAAAAACACTAGTTTTTGAAATATATCTGTGTTGATATATTAGGTATAGCTATCTATCTTAGCTGCTATGTAGTCCGGTTACATATTTTTATATACATAAAAATACATATTTTACACTTAGAGAATCAAAAGACCAGGCAATACCAGGCTCACATTATTCCTTGGAACGACTGGCTTGAGCTGTGTAGCAACTGCCTGTTTAGCTAGGGCATGTGACCTTCACCTGAAAACAATCACAGCGACCAGATCAGCTTTTAACAAGAGCAAGAGTCGTAGGCCTGGATCCCTGGGCCCTCCCTTTAGATCCATTCTGGCTCTCAGATTGTGACCCTCTCCACAGCCAGAAGTCTGCAGAGCCACTGAGATATGCCCATAAACCATTTCAGATCATGCTTTGAGGTACGTAGGACCAAGGAATTCCCTGCTCTAAAGGACCTGAGCCCCTTCCTTTTCTGCTTGGGTTCCACAGCATTGAGTTTGTGATTTGGCCCCACTCTAAATCTTTGAAAATTTCCTAAGTTTCAAGTGGCAATCAAGGTTGCTTTAAATGATATTTATTTTATTATAACTTTTAACTTTTTCATAAATTTATTTTCTTAGCTGTATTTTTTTGTGCCTGGTTTTGTGTATTTGTCACTACATTAAAACATTTACTTGTAGGAATTCCTCTATTTGTGGAACAGAATGCAAGTAACTTCCTTGTTTCTGCCAGATGACACCGACCACCACACCAGCCTGGGGCCACCTTAACGCAAAGTGAAGTCTTTGAGGATCCTAGACAAACCAGGGAATTCCAGCCCAGGATATAACTCTATGCAAGGGTTCTCCCATGCAACTCATTTTCATTCTGAGAGAGCAGCCGGTTAGGGACCAGCCTTTTGGAGGCGGGCTCTCTTGGCACTCCCCAGCTTGCTTAGTTCCTGGGTGCTGTTTTCCATTTCTTCCACAGAGGCTGTCCGAGGACAGTGTCAGTGTTTCAGGATTGACAGTGTCCTCAGGGCTAAAGCTCCTCCCTGCTTATTTACCTCTCTGGCTTGGTATTTTCTTACTAGCTTGTCAGATCTTCAATGCTTTTAAGGCTCTCTCTCTCTCTCTCTCTCTCTCTCTATATATATATCTATACGAATATATATATATAAATATATCTATACGAATATATATATAAATATATCTATACGAATATATATATAAATATGTCTATACGAATATATATATAAATATGTCTATACGAATATATATATAAATAAGTCTATACGAATATATATATAAATAAGTCTATACGAATATATATATATAAATATGTCTATACGAATATATATATAAATATGTCTATACGAATATATATATAAATATGTCTATACGAATATATATATGTCTATACGAATATATATATAAATATGTCTATACGAATATATATAAATATGTCTATACGAATATATATATCTATACGAATATATATATATAAATATATCTATACGAATATATATATATAAATATATCTATACGAATATATATATAAAAATATCTATACGAATATATATAAAAATATATCTATACGAATATATATATAAATATATCTATACGAATATATAAATATATCTATACGAATATATAAATATATCTATACGAATATGTATATATAAATATATCTATACGAATATGTATATATAAATATATCTATACGAATATCTATATAAAAATATCTATACAAATATATATAAATATATCTATACGAATATATATATAAATATATCTATACGAATATATATAAATATATATATACGAATATATATAAATATATATATGAATATATATAAATATATATACACGAATATATATCTATACGAATATATATAAATATATATAGGAATATATAGATAAATATATATATACGAATATATAGATAAATATATACGAATATATATAAATATATATACATGAATATATATAAAAATATATATACGCACAACTAAGACTGAATAAAAATATATTTTATTATATGTTTACATTATATTAAAATATACACATATAAGTTATATTAAAACATGGATATATTTTATAAAGATATATTTTTGTATATATATTTTATCCACTCTTCATTGTTTCAGGGGAGGATTATTCTGAAAAACTTTTTTAAGAAACAGGAAATCTCTTGTTGGCCATCGGCCATGATCATAGTTTCGTTTATTTATTTTTGTTTTTTGAGACAGGGTCTCGCTCTGTCACCCAGGCTGCAGTGTAGTGGTGTGATTATAAGCTCACTGTAGCCTCAAACTCCTGGGCTTAAGTGATCCTCCCATCTCAGCCACCTGAGTAATAGGACTATAGGTATGCACTACCATGCCCAACTACTTTTTAAATTTTTTTTTTGTGGAGATAGGCTCTTGCTATGCTGCCCAAGCTGGTCTCAAATTCTTGGCTTCAAGTGGTCCTCCCACCTGGGAAGGCCTCCCAAAGTGCTGGGATTATAGGCATGAACCACTGTGACTGGCCCATGGATATTTTTAATAAGGACACACAAGTGGTTTTCTTTTTTTTTTTTTTCTTTTTTTCTTTTTTTTTTTTTTTTGAGATGAAGTCTTGCTCTTGTTGCCCAGGCTGGAGTGCAATGGTGCAACCTTGGCCCACTGCAACCTCCACCTCCCGGGTTCAAGTGATTCTCCTGCCTCAGCTTCCTGAGTAGCTGGAATTACAGGCACCTGCCACCACACCTGGCTAATTTTTGCATTTTTAGTAGAGAAGAGGTTTCCCCACGTTGGCCAGGCTGGTCTCGAACTCCTGACCTCAGGCGATCCTCCTGCTTCAGCCTCCCAAAGTGCTGGGATTACAGGCGTGAGACACTACGCCTGGCCTACAAGTGATTTTCATATTACAGAGAGAGAGAGATAATGTGGAAGGCAACCCATACATTTATGCATCCAACAAACATTGCTGAGTGTCCCCTACTGTGTGCCTGTCACTGAACCAGGAGCTGGGGATACAGAGTTCCCCTCTGGGAGCTCCATGGCAGTAAGGAGTGAGGGCTACCAAAGATGATTTTCACAAAGAACTCCGGGGACCCACAAATAAGTCGCTTCCTCAGACTGGGGACAGGGAGTGAAAGGGGGATTCCCTGGAAGACGGCATATGAACTGAAGTTTTGAAGAACTGGCAGAATTTACTCAAAGAAAAATGGCTGTCGAAGGGCACTCTGGGCTAAGAAGACAGCATGTGTGAGGGAAAGGAGAAATGAGAGAAAGTGGCATTGCCAATGTTACTGGGAGCAGGGTAGGTAGGGAGCAGGAAGAAATGTGGTGGTGAGGTAGAGGGGGCAGTGAGGCAGAGAGGGGTCAGAGCACGGAGCCTGGTGTGTGATGCCTAGCAACCTACATTTTATCCCCCAAGCAATAAGGGGTCACTGAAGTGTCTGGGGCAGAACTAATGTGATGCAGTCGGCATTTTAGGAAGGCCATCATTAGAGCCTACAAGGAGACTCAACTTCCAGGGACATGAGACTGGCAGCCAGGACACCAGTGAGAAGGTCAATATAGGGACCCAGGCAGGATGCAAAGGAATGAGCTGGGGCAATGGTCAGGGGGACATCTGGAGGAGACAGGTTTGACTCATTTCTATTTATCCTGCCAAGCATTGCTGTGATTCTTTAATCCAAAATTCAAGTTTTAATTGTAGGAAAATCTCAGTCATCATGTCTTCACACTGGGCCTTTCTTCCTTCTCTCATCCTGTAACTACTCATCACATTTGGATGCTCTCATTCTAGCCCTCATATCCCTTCTTTCCTCATTTTTTTTCTTTATCTTTCTATTTTATATTCTGTGTAAATTTTTTCAGTTCATTAATTCTGTAATCTGCTGCTTAACTAGCTGTTCCAATGAATTGGCTGTGACGCGCTGGGCAGGTTACAAGAAGGATTAACTGTGTGTTTCAGTAGTCTCATGTAAAAATGGAGATAATGACAAAACCTGCATCAAAGGGTTATTACTAAGATTTAATGTGTGGCTCATGTCTGTAATCCCAGCACTTTGGGAGGCTGAGGCAGGAAGATCGTTGAGCCCAGGAGCTCGAGAACAGCCTGGGTAACATAGTGGGAGCCTGTCTCTAGAAAAAAATTTAAAAAGTAGTAGGGAATGGTGGTGTGTGCCTGTAGTCCCAGCTATTGGTAGGGGGTCGGGGATGGGGCTGAGGTGGGAGGACCACTTGAGTCTGGGAGGTTGAGGCTGCAGTAAGCCGTGATTGTGCCACTGTACTCCAGCATGGGCAACAGGGCCAAGACCCTGTGTGCCCAAGAACAAAGTGGAGAAAGAAAAGAGCAACAAGGAAAGGGAAGGTGCCTTAGCTCAACAGGCTGCTGGCAGACATGGAGAGGAAGCCCCAGAGAAGCATGCGGCGGACAAGCAATGAGAAGCATGCTGTGCAGCCTCAGGAAGCCCACAGCAGGCACTACTGATGCAGGAGAGGCCACGAGCCAGCTGGGAGATAAGGAAGGAAAGTAGCAGACAACCTGGGGCTGGAACACAATGCACAGCTCTTAGAATAAGATCATCCTCACATCTGTTTTATGCTTAGGGCCAATAGTTAAAACCATAGAAATGTAGTCTAATGAAAGAATATAGAGAAAAATAAAGATACTTGAGTCAAAAACCAATACATCAGAAATTGTAAAGAGCTTAGAACAATGCCTAATACAAAGTAAGCAGTCAGTAAATATTAACTATTATTTCTATTATGTCATTTCTAGAAGTTCTATTTTATTTTTTTCCACACATGCTTTGTTTTTCTTCAGTGTCCCAATTTTAAACAGAACAACTATCTCCAATTCACTGAGTACAGATTAGTGAGTTACTTCAACATCAAAACTAAAATGAGGTTAGTGTTCTACTTGTTAAGTTACAAGTTTGGTCTCCTTGGGCCAATATTTTCCTAAAGTTTTAGGTCATTCTCCTACTGACCACAGTCAATCCCATTCATTAATGTAAAAAATATGTCAGAAGAAACATAGAGTACAGATTTATTGACCTATTTTCCACCTTTTACTCTGTGAAATGAGTAACAGTCATGGGTAAACACAACATAGGGCTCCTAATAGCAGTATTTGATAATTTTTAAATAAACTCTGCACTTTGAAATGACTGCAAAGGCTAATATTACTAGACAATTCACTGATGGGTCAGAAAATAACTTCCAGTGGGTGGAGCAGGTGTCCTGTGCTGGCGCCTTCTTTTAAATATTGTTCTTGAACGAAGTAATACTACCTTGTATAAGCTGCATACATATTCTTCTACCACTCTCAAGTTAGAGAACAGATATATAGGTGTTCACTTATACGAAGATGATGTGGACACGTTACCTACTTAGTGACAGAATAACCCGACAGCAACTATTTTAAAATCAGTTATCATATTTAGAAGATATTCTCCTCTAACATTTAAATGGCTTATAGGTTACAATCCCACATAACAAGTCAACTTATTCATCATTACCTAGGATGCATTTTAGAAGACTTTATCTTGGGTGCTTCAACAGAAACTTATGGTGCTCAAAGCTAGATATGCTTACTAGCTAAGGAAGGTATTTCATAAGATCCCCTTGAAAGCATTTTCAAACAAGGATTTGGCCACATCCTATGTGGCACTTGGTTGGGGGCCCACCTTTTGTCTGTGTTGAAGACAATCTAAAGGACATGAACACTTTTAAAACCATGGCATTCAGTGGGTCAGGAAAACCAAAGAACAGAAACCAGTGAACATGAGGTGTCTCCTGCTAACCTCACAAGCTCAGGGTCAGAACCACAACCTTAGAGATGCCAGAATAGCAACATGATCCCTGGGAAAAAGCAACAACAATGTCTACAAATACCCAAGTAACCTCCCATCAAAACAAACTGATAAAACTACACTACTAAGTTAGATTTTTTGGCATTGTTTAATAGTAACTATTAATCTCATAATTTGATTACCTAATAATTAGGTGGAAAAAAATCCTATAAAAATTAGCTGAAAAATCTGCTTTTAGGCAAATACATAACTGAGGAAAGCTAAGCAACATAAGCCTTCACAAGTGTGTCATGACCTCAAAACTAAAAGAAGTGTATGTCTTGCAGTATTTAAATTGTAATAGCTATGCTCTTGATCCGCTTCCTCAAAGCTATCCTGTGCACAAATACTCCTATAGTGACAGCTTAACCTTTTTTTAAAACCTGTACTGCATACTGTGTTAGTGCACAATTAAAAATGGAGAAGTAGGGAAAACTAAGAACAAGGCTGTTCAAAGTGTTGGCAAAAGCAAAAGGAAATAAAAAGCAAAAGATAAAGCCAGGTTTTAAAAAAGGTGTCCATGTCATGGTGCAAAATGATCCAAGTGCACAAGCTGACAACTGCCCTAGCAGCAGGGTTTAGAATAGATTTGTAGGGGAAGTCAGAAAGGGGAGCTCAGAGATTAAAGGCAATGGCAGCGTGAATATTACAGATGTTATAAAATTAACATTCATTTTAAGCCTTTGGGAATCAAAAGGTGATAAAAGGAGACATTCAAAAAGTTACGACACTTACATTCTCTGCTTATAACCTTTTTTAAAAACAATTTCAGTCAGGTCTCACTCTGCCGCCCAGGCTGGAGTGCAGTGGTGTGATCACGGCTTACTGCTGTGATCGCGACCTTCTGGGCTCAAGTGATACTCCCACCTCAGCCTCCCTTGTAGCTGGGACCACAGGCATGCACCACCATGCCTGACCAATTTTTTTATTTTTGTTTTTTTTTGGTAGAAACAAGGCCTTGCTATGTTGCCCAGGCTGGTCTCAAATTTCCGGGCTCAAGCAATCTTCTTGTCTTGGCCTCCCAAAGTGCTAGGGCCACAGGCATGAGCCACCACAGCCTGCTTATATTCTTTAGCATTCTTTTTATCATGGCATATCAGAACCTCATCACTGGCCTCAATCTTTTCCTGCCCTGCTTTTGTCATTCTTCCCCAACACGTTGTACTCTAAACTACACAGAAAAGTATTTGCCACCCCCCAAAATCCCCATGCCTTTGATTCCAGGCTCTTGTGTAAACTATTTCCTCTGCCTGAAATGTTCTTTCCTCTTTCCTTCACTTATAGTAGATTGATCCTTTAGGATCCAGCTCAAGTGTAACTTATCAGGCTCCCTGATGGCTGGATGTCCTTCTTCTGTGGTCCTCTATCCTGGGTGTGGGCCTTTCTTAGAGCATACACTCCACTGTTCTGGCTCCTTAACCTGCCCTTCTTTGCTTCCTGCCTGGATCACTGCAGTGGCCTTCTCGCTGGTGTCCTGGCTCCCAGTCTCATGCCCTTGGAAGTGTTTCTCCTTGCAGGCTCTGCAGTGGTCTCCCTAAAATGCTCATTGGATCATATAACTCCTGTTTACACCATTTTAATGGCTCCTTAGACTAAGAGACAGAAACAAAATATGGTCACATTTATACCTCAGTGACCATGCAAAGAAACTTAACAAGAGTTCAAAAGGGAATAAGCTTGGAAAAAAAAGTAAGAACCTGGCTGGGCACAGTGGCTCACACTTGTAATCCCAGCACTTTGGAGGCCGAGGCGGGTGGATCACCTGAGGTCAGGAGCCCGAGACCAGTCTGACCAACATGGCGAAACCCCGTCTCTATTAAAAATACAAAAATTAGCCGGGTGTGGTGGTGTGAGCCTGTAATCCCAACTACTCAGGAGGCTGAGGCAGAAGAATCACTTGAACACGGGAGGCGGAGGTTGCATTGAGCCAAGATCACACCATTGCACTCCGGCCTGGGCGACAGAGTGAAACTCTGTCTCAAAACCAAACAAAACAAAAACAAAAACACACACACAAAAAAAAGAAAAGGAAGAACCTGGGAGTCACCCTATGCTAGAAATACAGGTTTCACTCAGTAAAACAGATTTAATACTATAAAGAAAATTATAATGGAAAAAAACGCACAGTGAAAATTCCGAATCAGAATGATGATTACTGAGTTATCAACCTAAACTTGACACATATCCTCAACTGCACCACAGGCAGTTCATTCAAGAAACAAAAACAGGCCGGGCATGATGGCTCACGCCTATAATCCCAGCACTTTGGGAGGCCGAGGTGGGAGGATCACTTGAAGCCAGGAGTTTGAGACCAGCCCTGCCAACATGGCAAAACCCCATCTCTACTAAAATTACAAAAATTGGCTGGGCGTGGTGGCGCATGCCTGTGGTCCCAGCTACTCGAGAGGCTGAGGCATGAGAATTGATTGAGCCCGGGAGGCGGAGGTTGCAGTGAGCTGAGATTGTGCCATTGCATTCCAGCTTAGGCAACAGAGGGAGGCTCTGTCTCAGAAAACAAAAACAAAACAAAACAAAACAAAACAACCCCCCAAAAAACAGTAAATTAAAAGAAGCATTGCATAATCTGTCTTATTTTTTCCCCTGTTTTATGATTCAACTCCAAAATCCTGGGAGTTCAGTGAATGGCTGAAAAATAAAATTTCTTCCAGTAAGTGGTACAAATCCAGACAGACTACTTAGATTTTGCTGTCATTTAGTTTACCCAGAGGGTATGGGAATGTTGGACATTAGGGTTTCTAAGCTTTCAAACTGATAGACTCTTACGGTATACTCCTAAGCATTCAGGTTGATATCGCAAATACAGGTAAGCACCAAAATGTCATTTAAAAGCCTAAATACAAAACAGATCTAACTCAAAATACTATCTCTGAAAAAAAATAGGACTACTACAATTGTTTTCAAGATTTTTCATGATTCTAATAAACCCTAAAGAATTTTAAGACCTAATGTAGGGAGAAGATTAAGGTATAAACGTTTTAAGTTAATCTTATGCAAAATGAATTATACTTCATAAAGGCTTTCTTCCCCTCATTGACAAAGTCCCATACTACCCACACAGAAGCCCAGAACCTACCGTGCTGCTTGTAAATCTGTTTGTGTAGGCTGTGATGACACCACATTTGCTTCCAGTAAACAGCTGGCAACTGTCAGGCACCCAAGCACAACTAGTCACCTTTGAAAAAGGACAAATCAAAGATTATCATGTTTTAAAAGAATGCAACTTAAAGTATAATAATAATAAAATAAAAGAATGAAAAATACTGTGACAACTTTTTTTTTAAATCTCAAAAATGTTAGGTTAACATTTCTTGAAACAGTTAGAAACATGCCAGATACAGTAATAATCCGTAACTTTGAGCCAAATGTCTAAATGTTGTTTCCAAATTAAAATATATTATAATGCATAGTCTATGTGTATACGTGCCTGTGTGTGGATGTATGTGTATATATGTATATATATTTAGATAAATTTAACAAAATGATTCAGGATTGATTAAATCCAAGGTTGAGTGTGAATGTATGTGTACTTCACATATTTATTTGCTTTTTGCTTTTATTTTCCTCATTTTATGTCTTTGGTGGGGAAACAGGTACATGTAAACAGAGGTATTGCTTCTAATAGTTCTAAAGATTGTTAAGCAGGGGAAGAAAGAAGATAAATGTGAATGTAAAAGATGGGATTATGCCTTTGGTACAAAATCCCTCAGTCCTAACCATGGAGGCACCATTCAGGTTTGAGTCAATTTTCTATGTGGCCTGACAGGTCCTCTTTTCCATGCTAGCTGACCCCCACCCCGAGCACCATGTCCACAGCAACTGTCCCCAACTGCTCTCCTGTCCCACCTCCCCCACACCACTTCACTAAGCAGATGGAGACCCCCAGCTGCACACCTCTTCCTCTTCTCTCCTCTGCACCTCAACATGTTTCCCTGTCTTCTGATTCAGAGAAAGAAATGTCTCTGCTTTCAAGGTCAGCCTTGCCTCATCCCCAGGCTTCCTCAGAAACCTTGTTTTCTTTTTCTTACAGTTTCAAGCTGTCTCTTGCTGGCTTCCTCCCTTGCACTACAAGTGTGTTCACATCTCTGCTACCTTAGAAAATGACTTTCTCTGATCTTTATTCTTCTTAACTCCCGTTATACAATAAGGATCCATTGGATCCAATTTTATGTTTTCAGTTTCTTTCTTGAGTAGTTCTATTTGTAAGGACTGATACTTCATAAATTTTATTCTTTCTTGGAGGTCTTCCAAAGAACAAAGAGAAAATGCACTTTTAAAAAATACACAGAATAAAACTCATTCTGTCTTGGAATTACCATATGGATCCAGTGAATCAACCTAAGTTACATTATAAGATCTTAATAACTGACTTGTTTTTCTGTATCCTGAAACATTTAGCAATTTCATAATTCTAAAAATTATTTCATCACTACTCATTAATTATTCCTAAATATGCAAAAACCAAACAAACAAGCAAGGAAATGGGAGAATGATGGAATCTCCCAAGAGGATAATCTAATATGTGAACTAAATTGTCATCTTTTAGTTTTCTTATTGCATTATCCAAAGTATAGTGTCATCTTTCAAGAAAGTATAAAAGAAGGCTGGAGACACCACTTCTGTAGTCTACTTTTGGCTTTCATTGAACACGGTGCAGAATTCAGAATTTTTCACTTTCTACCAAGAAAGCTGACAGAGGAAGATGTTTCACAATTATGAGACTAATCACAACATGAAGGCACACAGCCGTCAAGACTCTAGACTCTACTGATGATGATGAAATTGATCATATAAGTGAAATCTCAGAGCGTGAGTCTTTATATAATAAAATCCTGGCTGGGCACGGTGGCTCATGCCTGTAATCCAGCACTTTGGGAGGCTGAGGTGGGCGGATCACGAGGTCAGGAGATCGAGACCATCCTGGCTAACATGGTGAAACCCCGTCTTTACTAAAAATACAAAAAATTAGCTGGGTGTGGTGGCACACACCTGTAGTCCCAGGTACCAGGGAGGCTGAGGCAGGAGAATCGCTTTAACCCAGGAGGGGGAGGTTGCAGTGAGCCGAGATCGCGCCACTGCACTCCAGCCTGGCAACAGAGTGAGACTCCGTCTCAAATAATAATAATAATAATAATAATAATAATAATAATAATAATATCCTAGCTGAATTTTCTCAAATCAAAGAATTAATGGGTGAACAAAAATATATCTTTAGAAATGTATCTCTAGATGAAAATGCAATATAGTATTCTCATCCAGTTAGTCATTTGACTCAAAGTCTCACACAATGTCATCACATCTTGTTTTGCTAACAGGACTTGTGATAGTGTTCTTTCATCTTTATTTTCATCTATTATGATACAAATAATTTTGCAATGTTTAAATTCTTTTATATACATGAAATATTATTCAGCCTTTAAAAAGATGGAAATCCTGTTATTTGTGATAACACAAATGACCCTGGGGGATACTGTATTAAGTAAAATCTGCCAGGCACAGAAAGACAAATACTGTATGATCCTGCTCATATGTGGAATCTAAAAAAAGCTGAACTATAGAGAGTAGAGTAGCAGTAGCCAGGGGCTGAGAGTGCTGGTAATGTGTGTGGAATGGAGAGATGGTGGTCAAAGGGTACAGGTTTCAGTTGTGCAGGATGATTACGTTCTGGAGCTCTAATGTAGAGGATGGTGACTACTGTTAATAATACTGTGTTGTATTCTTGAAATTTGCTAAGATAGTAGATCTTAAATATTCTCATCACACACATAAAAAATGCTAACTATGTGAGGTGACGAATGTGTTAATTAGCCTGACTGTAGTAATCATTTCACAATGTATGTATACATGTATTAAAACATCACATTGTGTACCTTAAATATATACAATTTTATTTGTCAATTTTATCCCAATAAAGCTAGAAAAAATAAAAATTAGAATTTTAAACAACTTTATTCAAGCTTTGGATCTGCTAAACTAACAGTCAATTTACTTGGCAAAAACAATTTGACTAAATGCTTGTCTTTGTACTGGTGAAAATATATTAGTGAATTGGAAAGCATCTTTAAAGTTATTTGTTCATCTTCGTCCTCTCTTCACACCACACCAATCTAATGTAACAGTACCCAACTCTTAAATAGAAGGAATGCCTAGTAATTAAAGGTGTAAAGAATTTGATTGAAAGCTTATGTTATACCTTTAACATTGCGTTGAAAACATTCAATTAATACTGATGATGATTTCATTTGTTTTTCTTCACTTTTCACTGGAAAGTCAAGATGTTTGTAAATACAGATTACTGATGACAGCAATGAGTTAAATCTGCTCATAAATTTGTGTCAGTGTATTTTGACAGGTAAAATGTATTGTATATCTGACTCCCACTGTACATATTTCTCTGTTTTTCCCAATTTATCATAATCCCAAAAAGGGTGCAGTAAGGGACATACTGATTCTATAATATGTTTTTGTGTTTTCACTTATTTTGTAGACTCATTTCCAATTACTACCAGCTTTGCCATGATTTATGGTTATAACTTGTTTGTGTTTGGATATATATATTTCTATCTGCCTACAAAGGCTCTGATTAATGCAGCCTGATGTTTCAAAACTAAAAAAAAAATCTTATTAAAGTTCCTAGTAAAGTTGTTTTTCACTGTCTCTTTATTCTTACTTCTGTCAGTTTCCTGTAAGCTATAAAACAAATGGTGACAATATTTTGGTCAGGGATATCGAGGGTTATGCAAACAAGGCACTGCTCCTCTTGCTTTCACTGCTAAAAATTCCCCTAAGTAGCTTCCTCCATTTCTAAAGAGCTCAGGGAATGGGATACATTTTAGGACACATGATAAGGCAGCAGGTGTTATGCAGGTAATGGAAATCAGAGGATGGTAAGAGAACTTCTCACTGAAAGAGAGTCAAAAAAGAAGGCTGTCCATACGATTTAGAGTCTGGAACAGTTGCAGCAGCATACTGTATATTTACATGGTATTTTACAGTTTACAAGTTTCTTTTTTTTTTTTTTCCTTGAGACGGAGTCTCGTTCTGTTGCCCAGGCTGGAGTGCAGTGGCGCAATCTCAGCTCACTGCAAGCTCCGCCTCCCAGGTTCACGCCATTCTCCTGCCTCAGTCTCCGGAGTAGCTGGGACTACAGGCGCCCGCCACCATGCCCGGCTAATTTTTTTTGTATTTTTAGTAGAGACGGGGTTTCACTGTGTTAGCCAGGATGGTCTCGATCTCCTGACCTTGTGATCCGCCCGCCTCGGCCTCCCAAAGTGCTGGGATTACAGGCGTGAGCCACCGCGCCCGGCTACAGTTTACAAGTTTCTTTCACAAACACTGGAAACATTTTACAGCAGCTTTCTGAGAAAGAAGTGTGAGTACTATTATCTTGGTTGTAATGAGGAGGAAAGAAACTCAAGTTTGGAGAGATTAAGTTACTAGTCAAAAGGCTGCAGTTAGTATATAACGAAGCTGGGACACTAACAAAGATCACAGGGCTTTAGGCCCAATGTTCTTTCTACTATACATGATGCCTGAATATCCAGTCCGTTTAGGAAAATTTAGGTATAAAAGATGGCAGTATGGTTACAGAAAATGACCTAATGACAAAGGTGAGTGAACACTGAGAAGAAGGCAATGCTGATTTGGTTCAAACACTATGCCCTTCACTGATGTTGAGAAGGAGATTATGATAATATTCTCTCGATGAGAAAATGGGTAGAAAACAAATTTGGGGGACACAAATAGTGGTAGTTAGGAAGTCTGTAAGTACTATAAACATCAGCTTCTCTTTTTTTTTTTTTTTGAAACGGAGTTTTGCTCTGGTTGCTGATGCTGGAGTGCAATGGCACGATCTCAGCTCACTGCAACCTCTGCCTCCCGGGTTCAAGTGATTCTCCTGCCTCAGCCTCCTGAGTAGCTGGGATTTATAGGTGCCCGCCACCACGTGTGGCTAATTTTTGTATTTTTCGTAGAGACAGGGTTTCACCACGTTGGCCAGGCTGGTCTCAAACTCCTACCTCAGGTGATCCCCATGCCTTGGCCTCCCAAAGTGCTAGGATTACAGGCGTGAGCCACCACGCCCAGCCTAACATCAGCTTCTTGACTGGACAAATTGCAGGATATTAAAAACTGGCTGCTTGGCTGGGCACAGTGGCTCACGCATGTAATCCCAGCACTTTGGGAGGCTGAGGCGGGAGAATCACCTGAGGTCAGGAGTTCGAGACCAACCTGGCTAACGTGGTGAAACCCCGTCCCTACTAAAAATACAAAAATTAGCCAAGCGTGGTGGCACATGCCTGTAGTCCCAGCTACTTGGGAAGCTGAGGCAGGAGAATCGCTTGAATCTGGGAGGCGGAGGTTGCAGTGGGTGCAGATCACACCACTGCACTCCAGCCTGGGCGATGGAGCGAGACTTCATCTCAAAACCAACCAACCAACCAACCTAGCTGCTATCAGTCTGACTCTTTTTTTTTAAGATGGAGTCTCGCTCTTGTCGCCCAGGCTGGAATGCAATGGCGTGATCTTGGCTCACTGCAACCTCTGCCTCCTGGGTTCAAGTGATTCTCCTGCCTCAGCCTCCTGAGTAGCTGGAATTACAGGAATGTGCCACTATGCCTGGCTAATTTTTTTTGTATTTTTAGTAGAGATGGGTTTTCCCCATGTTGGCCAGGCTGGTCTTGAACTCCTGACCTCAGGTGATCTGCCCACCTCAGCCTCCCAAAGTGCTGGGATTACAGGCGTGAGCCACTGTGCCCGGCCAGTCTGACTCATTTTTATGCATTAACCATTATAAAGATTCCACAAAAACGTTTACACGGGCCAGGCACAGTGGCTCACTGTAATCCCAGCACTTTGGGAGGCCAAGGCGGGTGAATCATTTGAGCCCAGGAGTTTGAGGCCAGCCTGGGCAACATGGAGAAACCCTATCTCCACAGATAATATAAAAATTATCCAGGCATGGTGGTACGCACCTGTAGTCCCAGCTACTTGGGAAGCTGAGGGAGGAGGATCACTTGAGTCTGGGAGGTGGACGTTGCAGTTAGCTGAGAGTGTGCTTTTGCACTCCAGCCTGGGCAACAGAGCGACACTTTAAAATTAAAAAAAAAGTTGGCCAGGTGTGGTGGCTCACACCTGTAATCCCAGCACTTTGGGAGGCCAAGGCGGGCAGATCACAAGGTCAGGAGATCGAGACCATCCTGGCTAACACGGTGAAATCCTGTCTCTACTAAAAGAATACAAAAAGTCAGCCGGGCGTGGTCGCAGGTGCCTGTTCCAGCTACTCGGGAGGTGGCAGTCCCAGCTACTCGGGAGGCTGAGGCAGGAGAATGGCGTGAACCTGGGAGGTGGAGCTTGCAGTGAGCCAAGATGTGTCACTGCGCTCCAGCTTGGGTGGCAGAGCGAGACTCCATCTCAAAAAAAAAAAAAAAATAAATAAAATAAAATAAAATGTTTACCTGGTACTGTTGTGAACTTTGAATGAAGTTTATTGGAGGCTCACTTTGTTTACTCTTCAACCTTAAAATATTATCAGCATATCCCCAGCTCAGGATGGCTGACCACTGAATGTCTGTGCTGTTCATGCTTCTCACACCTCAAGGAGAAGGAGAAAGAAAAGTATCAGATTGTCACTGCTCGATTGCTACATGACAGCCCGAAACTGGCAGATTAAAGGGTGAAGTTTTCATAGCAGAACATATCATTTGGTGCAAAACCATCTTTAAATCTCTAAAATGGAACAATTTTTTAGTTTTATTTCTTTAATGCTAACAGGGTTCTCAGGGTGGGATTATATTTTTTCACTTGTGTTGTTTTGGCTGGGATTTATTAGACTCAGAACTAAAATTTCTGTTAAGAAATTATTATAAAAGACAGTAATAGTGAAGCTTACTCTATTCATGTTCTGAGACACCTTTTCTTTTAAAAATAAATATGAACTAGATACTATTTAACTTTCTAGATACCCAGGATAGACAACTGTTAGTAGCCGGAAGGTAACACTGCTAGAGTGGAAGCAACACCTAGCCTGAGAAGGGATCATTTAATCCTGTCAACTGCAGGATTGTGTATGGTAGACCTTCATTCAAGGAGGCTCTGTTCTTCTCTTTTTTTTTTTTTTTTTTTTTTTTGAGACAGAGTCTCGCTCTGTCACCCGGGCTGGAGTGCACTGGCACAATCTCAGCTCACTGCAACCTCTGCTTCCTGGGTTCAAGTGATTCTCGTGCCTCAGCCTCCCCAGCAGCTGGGACTACAGGTGTTCGCCACCACGCCCGGCTGATTTTTTTTTTTTTTATTTTTAGTAGAGACGGGGTTTCACCATGTTGGCCAGGCTGGTCTCAAACTCCTGACCTCAAGTGATCTGCCCACCTTGGCCTCCCAAAGTGCTGGGATTACAGGCTTGAGCCACTGCGCCCAGCCCTCTCTCTTTTTTACAACATAGTATGATGTTCTCTTGGCATAAAAATTTGGAAATTTTGACATCATTTCCCAGTACTATTAATTATCTATGCTTTGTTGTATGCTGAATATAGATAGATGCTGTAAATGGTACTACCCTTGAAACTTGCAATGTTTTAAGTTCCTAAAGGAGAGACAATGTGCTTTATTTATTCCAGTACCTAGCAGAATACCCAGCATGTAGATGAGTATAATAAATAAATATTTCTTGAATGAATCAACAGCATATTGAAAATGGGCAATTCACAGCTTTTTGTTTTGCTGAGTAAAATAAGAAATGTTGACAACATTTTGTAACAAAAGAATTGGAATATACTCACTAAATAGAAACGCCTCTAAATACAAGCTGCTAGGGAAAGGAACCACATATCATGAGTCTTGAGTCCTCTCAAAATCAACCACAATGCCTGGCATGCAGCAAGCGCTCCATAAACCAAGGTTTCTCATTCCAGTACCACAAGAGGCATCACCTTTTTTTTTTTTTCCTTTCAGAAAAAGAAACTTCTCCTTTACCTATTAGGACAGTATATCTTAAATAGAATCTACTAAAATTGAATCTAAAATTGATTTTCAGCATGTATAAGCTTGGACTCAAGCCCCAGAGATTCTGATGCAGTGTGTCTCTTGTGTTAACAAGTGACCTAACTTTCATCTGTAAGCTACAACATTGTTCAGTCAGTGCCTCTCTAGAACGTCTATGTGGACTGTTCCTTGCTGTGTCTAGTGTTGAGTGTATGTAGTAAACACTGACCTCTCCCAGACCCTAGGGTATTTACAGGCCAATAAGCATTTATTAAGCACTTAGAATGAACCAGGCACTATGCTAATCAGCCCCATACATGATTGTATTGAATCCTTACAGAAAATTACGCTGTGAGGTAAATTATCTTGTTATTCCTACTTTATAGATCAAAAGCCAGGATTTGCAAACCATGAAGTTAACTTCCCCCAAGGCCACATAGCTAGAAAGCAACAGGGCAAGGATGCAAAACTCAGGAACTGTGCCTGTCGAGGCCATGGAGGAAACTGTTCTATTAAACTACTGCTCTGGACATACCCAGGTTCTGACAAATTCCAAATACATTGTGTGAAGAAATTAAGTGTAATTTGAATGAACACAGCTATTCAGGACACACTAAGGGTTCATGACTGTACTGGCACAGATAAGATATGCTTAGAATATGTTTGACATGTTTAAGTCCCATGATGCTAAGTGATAATACCTGCTCTTTCTCTTTTGCTCAACAGAGAGAAACTTTACTGTACTGTAATTTTGTTGTTGTTGTTGTTTTTTGAGACAGAGTCTCACTCTGTCCCCCAGGCTGGAGTGCAGTGGCGCGATCTCGGCTCACTGCAAGCTCCGCCTCCCAGGTTCACGCCATTCTCCTGCCTCAGCCTCCCGAGTAGCTGGGACTACAGGCACCTGCCACCAGGCCCGGCTAATTTTTTTTGTATTTTTAGTAGAGACAGGGTTTCACCGTGTTAACCAGGATGGTCTCGATCTCCTGACTTTGTGATCCGCCCGCCTCAGCCTCCCAAAGTGCTGGGATTACAGGCTTGAGCCACCGTGCCCGGCCTACTGTACTCTAATTTTTTAAAGGTAAATAATTCACACATGTTGGTACTTTGGTATTATCTGTAAATTACTTGTAAATTGCCTCATAACTAAGTGTAACATACTAGTAAGAATAAACCATTGATACCAATGGTGATATCAATTGTGATACTGATATCACAATAATTATGATTAAACAGTTCTACCCTATCCTATTAACTCAATAAACATAGATAAAACGGTATGCATCCTCTCTTATTTCTAACAACTATAAAAACAATCATTCATTTCATGACAGAAATAAGAGTGAGCCTAAAAGAACTATGGCCCAGCTAGCATACCTAATTTCTTTAAGTGACTGATGTTTTCTCTGGGTGCTGGCACCTTTGTATTGCAGGTCGGGTAGAAGGCTATATATGGCCCCCAAGGAGCACAGTGCACAGAAGGTAATGGTAATTGCCAGCAGTGCTGGCTGCTAACAGGCATCTAGTCCACACACTGGCTTTTAGGCAAGTCTGCATATAACCTGATAGAAACGGATGAGTGCCCTAGGTCATTCATTTTGGTGCCCCACATCCATAGTAAGTAGGAAGAGTTCTTTTGTTTCTAGTGAAATGGCTAATTTGGAATGGCTGAGGGACTGCTCAAATGCAAAATGTCCCTAGTTTTCCGGTGTCTAGGTGACATTTAGAAACATGAAGAGGCCTCTACTGCACAGCACTTTCCCACATGTTGCTTTTAGTGAGTCAGCATGTGGGGAGTCAGAAAAGGATTGGTTTTCAGGAATACGTGTCTTTAAAACCTATTTTCAAGGCTATATCGACATCATTGTTGTGTTTGTTGCTTAAACCCATGACTATATCTTCTGAGGTGGTAGATTTGTTGGTCAAATACGTCTGTCTATTCTGGGGCTCAACAGCCTCAAAGTGTACATTTCTGTCAAATTGATAACATCTTCATTTTGTGAACATAACCATCTATTCTTGTCACCTTCAAGTTCCTCCTCTCATTTCAAATGGCACTGCATTTAACTCTCTGTTTTTTCATGTAGCATGTTTTCATTCCTACTCTGCACTAAATAACTACAAATTTGAGCTGAGTTTTTCTACCAAGGACTCAAAGTAGCAGCACAGATGAGCTAGAAATACTCAAATCTCATGAAAGATATATCCAGAATGATCTTCATCACATTTTATTTTACCTTGTTCCTTGCTATATGTCATCAGAAGACAGAAATTCCGTGACAAACCACAGATTGCTCTGGTGGGCAGAGCCTGGAGAGAGCCAAATCTTTCTCCGTGGGGCTGGCTGAAGCAGACCACAGGTACTGGAGCACTGGGGGAACCCACGTATTCCCCCCATTTCAAGCCTTTTATCCATGACAAAGGACTCTAAAAAGAAGAAAAATAAAAAGTATGGCTTTTTAAAAGGTGGTAAGTATAGAATTACTTCTAATTTAAGCTCTAAACAAAGTAAGAGAAAGTAACATGGATTATAAGCTCTGTAAGGGCAATAATTATTTTACGCATTTTTTTTACTTCCCCATGCTTAGCGTATAGAAATATTTGTCCCTTATTTGAGTTTTACTCTGTGGTTCTGGCCTAATTTGCATAAAAATATGTGGCTAATAATTCAAAATTCCTTGAAATTTGAGCAGAGAAAAAAAATTTAGTATATTTCTTATTTCTAGTTGAAATACCTAAAGTTGATACTTACTGGAGGACTGTAATTTGGTAGTATGACAAGCCATATGTACATATGGCAATAGAAATCAAGACCACATGTAGCACAGGAAACCTCACTCAGCTATGAGCTCCTTGAAGAGAGGGAACACCTCTGATTCATCTATGTGCCTGGAACATAGCAGGTTCTCATCTCAAATAGATATGTGATGAGTGAAAGGGAAAGTGTTTATCTATGGAACATATTGAGAGGATTAGAGAATCCTAGCCAGTACTAGAGAAGAAAAGAGATGAGAAAGAATTGTCAGTGAAAAATAAAAGGTAGAGCTTGAAGAACAATAGGATTTGGGGGAAGAAAGGTGAGTGAAGACTCGAGAGAGATACCCATTTGGCTGCCCATGAACAGTAATGAAAAGGTTTCCTCCACTTCAAGCAAAAACAATTATTAAAAAGTTTCAAAATCAGGAAGAAAAGACATGATGCCCTTTTAAAGAGTTTCCCCAAATAGTTCTATTCTTTTTGTTCTCCTTATGACTGTTTTATCCTCTGCTGAACTCTTCTTTTTTAATGGATTCCCTCCTTTTATACATTTAAGAGTTTAACCCGTTATTTTACTTTCAACTCTTCAGAGGAAATGCTACATAAAATAAAAATAATATATTAAGCAATTTGCAGTCATTTCTGTAAAAAACCTAATGATTTTTAGTGAAACTTGCTTATGTCATTTTCCAAATAAGTGAAAAAAAAGGCATCACTGACCTATATACTATCTTTTAAAAAAATCGTGCACTTTAGGAGCTCTAATAATTCTGTCAGACTATTTGGGGGACATGTTAAATGATGTCATAGTGGTCTAAAAAATGAGTATCTCTGGAAAAGCTTTAGAGCTTCAGGAATGCTCATGTGGGAACAGAGACGTTAGGGTCAGGCATTTTGAAAACAAGCTTCTAAAATTTTGTCTAACAGTGTTTTTTTGTGGCTCCCCTGTGGGATCCAAATCTATCAATATTAAAGTTGAGAAAGGCCGGGCGCGGTGGCTCAAGCCTGTAATCCCAGCACTTTGGGAGGCCGAGGTGGGCGGATCACAAAGTCAGGAAATCGAGACCATTCAGGTTAACATGGTGAAACCCTGTCTCTACTAAAAACACACAAAAAATTAGCTGGGCGTGATGGCGGGCGCCTGTAGTCCCAGCTACTGGGAAGGCTGAGGCAGGAGAATGGTATGAACCTGGGAGGCGGAGCTTGCAGTGAGCCGAGATCGCGCCACTGCACTCCAGTCTGGGCAACAAAGCGAGACTCTGTCTCAAAAACAACAACAACAACAACAACAACAACAAATAAAGCTGAGAAAAATGTGTGTGCTAAATTTTAGTTATAATTTATCATTCACAATTCCTTGCCAGGAATTCATATAAAAGGAACTTCCTTTTATATGAGTTGCAGAGTTTAAACTTCTAGTTTTTCAATGACACAGAAAGATACAATGGCAACTGTTTTATATCACAGTATATTTATTATCATTATTCTCCTTATTTTTTTTTTTACTTTAAGTTCTGGGATACATGTGCAGAACATGCAGGTTTGCTACACAGGTATACATGTGCCATGGTGGTTTGCTGCACCTATCAACCCATCATGTAGGTTTTGCCCTGATGCTCTCCCATCCCCACCAAATCCACCGTATGGCCCCAGGGTGTGTTTTTCCCCTCCCTGTGTCCACGTGTTCTCATTGTTCAACTCCCACTTATGAGTGAGAACAAGTGGTGTATGGTTTTCTGTTCTTGTGTTAGTTTGCTGAGGATGATGGCTTCCAGCTTCATGTCCTTGCAAATGACATGATCTCATTCTTTTTTATGGCTGCATAGTATTTCATGGTATATATTTTCTTTATCTAGTCTATCATTGATGGGCATTTGTGTTGGTTCCATGTCTTTGCTATAGTAAACAGTACTGCAATAAACATACATGTGCATGTGTCTTTAGAGCAGAATGATTTATATTCCTTTGAGTATATACCCAGTAATGGGATTGCTGAGTCAAATGGTACTTCTAGTTCTAGATCCTTGAGGAATCGCCACACTGTCTTCCACAAGGGTTGAACTAATTTACATTCCCACTAATGGTGTAAAAGCGTTCCTATTTCTCCACAGCCTCACCAGCATCTATTGTTCCTTGACTTTTTAATAATTGCCATTCTGATTGGTGTGAGATGGTATCTTCTTGTGGTTTGGATTTGCATTTCTCTAATGATCAGTGGTCTTGAGCTTTTTTTCAACAGTAACCAAAACAGCATGATACTGGTACCAACACAGACATATAGACCAGTGGAATAGAACAGAGACTTAAGAAATAACACCACACATCTACAACCATCTGATCTTCAACAAACCTGATAAGAACACGCAATGGGGAAAGGATTCCCTATTTAATAAGTGGTGCTGGGAAAACTGGCTAGCCATATGCAGAAAACTGAAACTGGACCCCTTCCTTACACCTTATACAAAAATTAACTCAAGATGAATTAAAGACAAATGTAAAATCCAAAACCATAAAAACCTTAGAAGAAAATCTAGGCAATACCATTCAGGACATAGGCATGGGCAAAGATTTCATGACGAAAAGGCCAAAAGCAATTGCAACAAGAGCCAAAATTGACAACTGGGATCTAATTAAAGAGCTTCTGCTTGTCAAAAGAGACTACCATCAGAGTGAACAAGCAACCTACAGAATGGGAGAAATTTTTGCAATCTACCCATCTGACAAAGGTCTAATATCCAGAATCTACAAGGAACTGGTACAAATTTACAAGAAAAAAACAAACGACCTCATGAAAAAGTGGACAAAGGATATGAACAGCCACTTCTCATAGAATATTTAAAGAGGAGTGCTTTATTGAAATGCTTTTTATACAGCTCTGATTGTTTTGAACTTCAATAGTGAAGTGAAGTTCACACAAGCATATCTGGGTCATCCAGATGACCCCCTTATAAATGAGTACTGTTGCTTGGTTTCAAGGCTTGTGTCTGCATTTTGTGTAGATGTCAAGTGAAGGCCCACGGAGTCAAGAAGCAGTATGGTGTCGAAGGTTTCACCATGGTTCAAATAAAGAAAAGCAGTGGCATAAATGTCATTACACATCACACAGAAATGCAGCAAACCAAACCTTAAAGAATTTGCATCAGAGAAGACATTAATTTAAAAAATAGTGAGTCTCTATTATATGCCCAGGACCTTCCTAGGAACTGGGGACACAGTAATGAACAAGACAGACAAAGTCCTTGTGTTTATGGAGTTACATTCTATTTGGGATGGGAGTACAGACAAATAAATAAACAAATACTTATACAATATGTCAGGTGATGGAAGTGCTATACACCAAAACAAAGAAGGGGAAGGGATCTGAGGATGACGGAACAGCTGTTTTAGACATAATTAGACTTAGATATAATCAGGGCTTATGGAAAGCATTTAAATGGGGGTCAGGGAAGACTCTGAGGAAGAGATGTCTGAGCAGAGACTTGAATGAGATGAGGGAGCAAACTGGGGATATATCTGGGGAGTGGTTATTCCAGATGGAGGAAAGAGTCATCACAAAGGTCCTGAGGTGGGAATGAAGCAGGTTGGTACCATGTTCCCATTGCGAGCAGACATACTGCTCAGATACAACTTTAACAGCTAACGAGCAGCAAGTATAGTAGTAAATTAAATGGCATTTATTAATTTTCAGGGATGTATTGTAAAATTGTGTTGACATGTTAAAGTGACAGATTGGGCTGGGTGTGGTGGCTCACATCTGTAATCCCAGCACTTTGGGAGGCTGAGGCGGGCAGATCATGAGGCCAGGAGTTCCAGACCAGCCTGGCCAATATGGTGAAACCCCGTCTCTACTAAAAATACAAAAAATTAGCTGGGTGTGGTGGCAGGCACCTGTAATCCCAGCTACTCGGGAGGCTGAGGCAGGAGAACTGTTTGAACCCGGGAGGCGGAGGTTGCAGTGAGCCGAGATTGTGCCACTGCACTCCAGCCTGGGTGACAGAGCGAGACTCATCTCAATCAATCAATCTATCAAGTGACAGACTGTAGTTAAAAATAGTGACCCTGGTAATTACAGTGACTAAAGTGATTTGTGAAGCTTCAAAAACAGAAAACAAAAAATATAGTTTTCTATTATGAAACTCAACGCTTGTAATTTAGTTTTAGCAAAACAACACTGTCTACCATATTAATGCTTTAAAATTGAATTTCACTGGTGGAATAAGTTTTGTTTGTATTTAACATGAACATTTAACATATGTGAGCTATGAGCGCAAATAATTTATATCCAGTGTTCTGTCTTATATAAAGTAATATTACAAGGAATAATAGTCAAAACAAGGTGTAGGTGTGTAAAAACCTTTTCCTCTTAAAATAGGTCACGGATTACTGCACTTTGAGATACACTGAGTTATTTCATCTTTAAGGTCCTTTACAACGTCTTTCCCTTACCTTTTCATTTTCTGTGATTTCCTTCTGCAAACCCTTATAGTGCTTACAATTTACATTCCACTATCTTATGCTGTTTTCATAACGAAGAATTTAGTTGAAGATTAAGATCCACTTTAGCTTTAAGGCTTGCTTGTTTGATTTTTCTATTTTGAAGTAAAAATTATACCTACTTCCTATTTTTGGAGGCATACGTTTTATCATTACAACCTGGGGAGGCCAAAGACATATGTAAAGTTCCCTCAAGTATAAACCAAAACATCCGCATCACTGGTCAATCCTTTTGACTGTAGATGGTAACCAAGACCATGGTATGTGTGTGTACACTGGCACACCAATGCTCAAACTATTCTCTAGTCCTTCTCTTCTTGCTTGAAAAATCCTATTATGTCACTGCCCTGCGAGGCTTCCCCTGGGAATAACAATTCTCTCTGCTCCCTGAGAGAGGTTACTGTCTGAAACGATGAATTCTTTTTTCCTCTGAGCTCTCCAAAGCACTCTCTCATATCGCTAACACAGCATTTACCTTGCACAGGATTCTGCTTTCGCTGCTGTACCTGTCTTGCACTGACTGGCACACGGCTTTAGGCCAGGACCATGCTATTCATTACTGGGTCCCTGGCACCTGGGAGAGTGCCTGGCATCACAAGAGTCTAATCAGGTTTTGCTGCATTCGATTGAAATCCAAATGACATACCGGATAGGTGATTTCTTTGACCTGTTCTCGGGTCTCCCTGAAAGCAAACTGCACTAGCAACCCCACAGCAGCTGGAAGCTCTCCTTCAATATTGAGCTTGGCTCCAGGTCTGCTCACATGGGCCGTGTGGAACAGCTGACGGGGAGTCTGCCCGTAGGTTTTTATCATGGTTTCTAGCGCTCGTCTCTGAACTGGATCTTCAACTGCAGAGACATCCATTCCAAAATATGTCTGCAGAGTGAAAGAGTAAAGGAACAAGACATATGTAGTAAAAAGAAAGACTTGACAATAATGTAATACCAAAGGGAAAACAACACCTTGTTTTATATTCTAGGTTATGGAAAAAATGCTTTTGTTCAGGTTAACAATCACTCATGGTCTCACTGAGATGAGAAGTATCAATGTTTCTGAATAGGTGAACAAAAACAATGTATCTTGACTGATGGTTATAATTAGTTATGTTTATAAAATTAGCTTTTGATTTAAAATCTGAGAATATCATATACGACCTGATACTAAATTATTGAAGAAGTTGCTTATCCAAAGCAATATATAGGAAAAGGCAAAAATAAAGTTAAAATACAATGCTGGTAGATAGTTAAAGAGAGCATTATTTAGGTTCTAATCAATGTTGTGGATAAAACCAAAAGAGCAGCAATGAAAATTCAAAGCTCTTAAATGTAAAGGGTATTATTGTACTAATAAACTTATTGCACTAAGAAGCATATTTTTTCTTAGTGTCATTATCCCGTAGAGTCAGATGGAGAGCAAATGCACATTTACTTCTTTATTTCTAAAGCCGGCGATCAGTGATTGAGTACAGGTCAGCCATATTTTGTACATATCCACTTAGATGGCTTAGCTTTTAGTATAATATTTAATCAGTCATAGTGGCTTTCATTACATATCTAGACATAACATTTCTATAAATGCCAAAATAAAATTCCAAAGATATTTCAGAAGTTAAGTCATCTTAAACTCCATTCTCCTCACCACAACTCCCAGCACCAGCAATCAAATGCTTTTTTTAAAAAAACCTTTAGGTTCAGCAGTACATGTGCAGGTTTGTTATTTGGGTAAACTTGAGTCACAGGGGTTTGTTGTACAGATGATTTCATCACCCAGGTACTAAGCCTAGTACCCAGTAGTTATTTTTTCTGATCCTCTCCCTCCTCCTATCCCTCACCCTAAAATAGGCACCAGTGTCTGTTGTTCCCCTCTTTGTGTCCATGAGTTCTCATCATTTAGCTTCCACTTACAACTGAGAACATGTGGTATTTGGTTTTCTGTTCCTGCATTAGTTTGCTAAGGGTAATGGCCTCCAGCTCCATACACGTTCCAACAAATGACATGATCTTGTTCTTTTTTATGGCTGCAAAGTATTCCATGGTGTATATATAACATATTTTCTTTATCCAATCTGTCATTGATGGCCATTTAGGTTGACTCCATGTCTTTGCTATTGTGACTAGTGCTGCAATGAACATTCATGTACATGTGTCTTTACGGTAGAATGATTTATATTCTTTTGGGTATATACCTAGTAAAGGGATTGCTGGGTAGAATAGTAGTTCTGTTTCTAGCTCTCTGAGGAATCACCACACTGCTTTCCACAGTGATTGAACTAATTTACATTCCCTCCAACAGTGTATAAGTGTTCCCTTTTCTCCACAACCTCACCAGCATCTGTTATTTTTTGACTTTTTAGTAATAACCATTCTGACTGGTGTGAGATGGCATCTCACTGTGGTTTTGATTTGCATTTTTCTATTGATCAGTGATATTGAGCTTTTTTTCATATGCTTGCTGGTCACACATATGTCTTCTTTTGAAATGTGTCTGTTTATGTCCTTCGCCCGCTTTTTAATGAGGCTGTTTTTTTCTTATACATTTGTTTAAGTTCCTTATAGATGCCGGATATTAGACCTTTGTCAGATGAACAGTTTGCAAATATTTTCTCCCATTCCGTAGGTTGTCTGTTTACTCTACTGATAGTTTCTTTTTTTCTGTGCAGAAGCTCTTAAGTTAGATCCCACTTGTCAATTTTTGCTCTTTTTGCGAATACTTTTTATAAACACTTACCTAAGCAAGGCCATTTGCAATGGCTACTTAATGTACTCAAAAAATCAAATAAGGATTGATACACTCCTGTAGCTAGAACTGTTTTAATATTTATTTTAAAATAGTGCTTTTCAACATTCTGTGGTATTCGTTTCTAAGTGAACCCCATGTATTAGTGAATGGTCATTAAGGTCAACAGGCATCTCTACATGCCTTTTTAAAAAGTTAACATTTATTTGTACTTAACTGTGTTGGCAGACATTATCCTACATGAATTTCCTTCCTCATTTACGAGGTTGGTTTTATTATTCACATTTTACAAGTTTGTACATTTTGGTACAGAGAGGTCAAGATATTTGCCCTAAGGTCACACAACAAGTGGCAGAGTCACAGCGTGAGGATCTGAACTCAATCCTTAATTCAGACTCTCTGCACTTACTTGCCATACTTTGTTTTTCCCCATTAAATAAGTTTTATTAAACTCTTAACGATGGCATACACTTTATCCTTCTAAAAGTTACTAAAGTCCCAAAGAATTCGTGAAAAAAAATTCCAGTCAGATGAGAATTACCATGTATATTTCAGTCTTCAGATACTTTAAAAAAAAAAAAAAAATTGAGACAGGGTCTTGCTCTGTCACCCAGGCTGGAATGCAGTGGCATGATCATGGCTCACTGCAGACTTGAACTCCTGGGTTCAAGTGATCCTTCTGCCTCAGCCTTTTGAGTAGCTGAGATTATAGGAGTGTGCCACCATGCCCAGCTAATTTTTAAATTTTTTGTAGAGACAAGTTCTCACTATGTTGCTCAGGCTGGTCTCAAACTCCTGGCCTCAAGCAATCCTCCTGCCTCAGTCTCCCAGAGCATTTGGGTTAGAGGCATTAGCCACTGTGCCTGGCCCAGAGATAATTTTAATGTAAATTTTATATAAGAATAACTGAAAAGATGGTTCAGGATTATAAATAAAAAGGGTATAATGAAGTTAATGTTAAGATTCCTGATTGCTCTTTTTATTTTATTTTTTTATACAGGGTCTCACTCTGTCACCCAGGCTGGAGTGAAGTGGCATTATCTTGGCTCACTGCAACCTCCACCACCCAGGTTCAAGCAATTCTCCTCCCTCAGTCTCCCGAGTAGCTGGGATTACAAGCACGAGCCACTACCGCCCAGCTAATTTTTGTATTTTTAGTAGAGACAGGGTTTTGCCATGTTGGCCAGGCTGGTCTTGAACTCCTGACCTCAAATGATCCACACGCCTCAGCCTCCCAAAGTGTGGGATTACGGGCATGAGCCACCATGCCTGGCCTCCTAATTGCTTTTAAAGTTGCATTTTAGAATCAAATGAAGCTCAAAAATCAGACCTGAAGCCTTGCATTTATTTTATACTTGATGGAGTTTAGGACACACAACCCCAAAATATGGTACCCTGGCATACTGAAGGAATCTGAGGAACAGCATGTGCAGGAAGGACTTTTTGGCCTTCCCCTAAAGCAGGTCATAAGATTCTCACTTAGGAGTTACCCTCCCTATACCTGTAGTAAAGAAACACCCTCATTTCAGAAGACAAAGGGACACAAAGGAATCTGAACAAACAGGTCCTGCTATTCCCCTGGTTAATTACACTTAGCTCCTTCTCCTTTGTCCTTCTCCTTCTCCTTTTTCTTCATGACATTCCATTCTTCATCAAACCAGGCATAAAAAACATTCAGGTTTAACTACTTGGGGTCTTATTTCCATGTGAAGCCTCCCGTGCCACATAAAACTTGCATTAAATAAATTTATATGCTTTGCTCTTGTTAATCTGGGTTTTTGTTTTTCATTGTTTTTTGTTATTTTGCAGAGGCTTCAACCAGTGAACCTGAGGAAAAGAAGGTATTTTTCCTCCCTTACATATGGATATTATATGTAAAGTTGTTATTCACCAATCAAACTACATTATTCTCCTTTTTTAGAATGAACTTTTCCATAGCATTTATCTTCTATTAGAATAATCATGAAGCCTGTCTTATTCTCTTTTCTAGATTATAACTCTCTCAAGAAATTTAATTTTACATTATTCAGATGTAGTCAAAATAATTATGGAACAAAATAAACTAATGAGCTTTTTATTTTAAAGCTACTTTTGGGGAATGGACTACTGGCCTAAATAAGCTCAGATATGGAGTGGTCTACTGTAGGTTCTGTGTGTGCATTTTACCTGTATTTGTTATAAACTCTTGTAGATTTGTTACAATCGACACAGAAAATTAGTTAGTGGGGAGGTCCTCCAGATATTTCCTTTTGAAAGGAAGTATCTTTCTTTTCAGAATCTGCTTTTTCACCTCCCACTCCTCGAGGGATTTCCTTTCAGCGGCCTCATTTGGATTCTACTACTACATCCAGACAGGCCCATCTACCCTGGAAAGTTGCCTTTCCTCCTAACCCCCTTCACCCTATTTGAGCCTTATTTACTTTTGCATCCCCAGAGCCTAGCAAAATAAATGCTTCCTGAAGAGGTAAGTTTTTTTTTTTTCTAAAGTTAGTCTATCCAACAACCTCAAAAAGTATACTTGAAAATGCAGACCAAGCATGGTGGCTCACGCCTGTAATCCCAGCACTTTGGGAGGCTGAGGTGGTGGATCACGAGGTCAGGAGTTTGAGACCAGCCTGGCCAAGATGGTGAAACCCTGTCTCACTAAAAATACAAAAATTAGCCAGGCACGGTGGCAGGCACCTATAATCCCAACTACTTGGGAGGCTGAGGCAGGAGAATTGCTTGAACCTGGGAGGCGGAGGTTGCAGTGAGCTGAGATCATGCCACTGCACTCTAGCCTGGGCGACACAGCAAGACTCCATCTCAAAAATAAATAAATAAATAAAAAGTAAAAATGTAACAATTCTACTTCTAGGAATTTATCTTAAGGAAGTAAAGATGTACATAAAAATAACCACAGAAATATTAATTTTAATAGCAAACAAATCCTAACTAAATATCCAACAATAGAAGACTGCTAAATAAATTATTCTACAGCTACACTTGAGAATATAGGTTGAGTATCCCTTATACTAACATTTGGAACCAGAATTGTTTTGGATTTCTGGGTTTTTTTGGCAGGGGGATTTTGGAATATTAGCATTATTTACTTAGCAGTTCGGTATTCTTAATCCAAAAATGTGAACTCTGATATGGTCCAATGAGCATTTCTTTTGATTATCATGTTGGCACTCAAAAAGTTTCTGATTTTGAAGCATTTTGAATTTTGGATTTTTGGATTAAGAATGCTCTACCTATAGTAAGTAGCCATTAAAAATAATGTAGAATGATGCCTAATGATTTGAATAAATTTAAGATTATCTTATTTAGGGAGAAGAAAAGGTTACCAAATAGCATTATTATCATTATTATATAAATGGAATGATATGTATAGAAAGAAGTCTAAAGGTGCTTTCACTATTTATTTCTGGACGGTGATATTAAAGTGGACTTTAAAATTTCTCCCTGTTGCTAGTCTGTATTTTATACATTTTTCTAACAAAGTACAAGTACTTTTTCTGTAATAAGAAAACACGGTGCCATTTTAATGTAGAACATGTATGTAGGACAGTGTGCAGAAAAGAGTTAACATAGCAAGATTGACTGCTATCTCTGGAAAGGCCTGCTTGCAAAGTTGGCCCTTGGCTGTTGTCTGGGAACTTGGATTTCAGGAGAGGTCCTATCATTCCCTAACTGATAAGAGTGGCTTACTGTGCCTAAACTGTACAAACAACGCAGTTTATACAGAACACCTGCTTTCCTTCTGAGAGGCTGGAATTTCAGTATGTGCGAGGCAGAGGGTGCCTACGTTGCCAATCTCAATAAAAGTCTTGCACACTGAGTCTCTAATGAGATCCCCTGGCAGACAACATTTCACATGTGTCATTATGACTCGTTGCTGGAGGAGGCTGAGTATGCTTTTTGTGCTTTACCATGGGTAGATTCTTGGATGTTTGTGCCTGCTTTCTCCCAGACTTTGCCCCATGCTGATTCTACTTTGTATCATTTACTGTAATAAACCTGAGCTGGAAGGATGACTATATGCTGAATCCTCAAGTCCACCTAGTGAATCATCAAACCTGGGGATTGTTTTGGGGCACCTCTGAAAAAGATAGTATCTTGTTTTTAAAGGGAGGAAATATAAAACCTGAAAAATCTTAGGTGACACTTTAATGCTACTACCAATTCTCTTTGATAACTTGGGTGTTTTAAAGGAACAGCCGAACAACTAACCTTAAAATATTCAGGTTCTATCTTATATAAATACAGATTGTTTTAAAAAAGTCACTTACAGCAGGATGAAAAACATTGATTGCTTGAACAGAAGCCTTCCCCTTTTGCTTATACCCAAACACCAAGTCAATCCACTGACAGATGTTCTGCGACACGTAGTCAGACTCTAGAGCCTGCCGATGGATGAGGATAAAAAGACGAGGATCATTACGTGCCCAAGGGGGAAGGTTGACGTGATTAACCCGTTCACCATTCTGACGCACACCAAAATCAAAACCTAAAAGAGAAGATTAATATTAATATTTAACTCCCCCAAAGCAGGTTTCATTCAGCCACAGAGCAGGTCTTAAGAGTTCACAAAAATGGCTGTTTGTGTGCTACAACCAAAAAAGGGAATAGCAAGGAGGATTTACATTTTAAATAAGAAACACCACTGCTCATCCACTTATTTACCTACTAATAGGGCTATGTGAGCTAATGTTATCATAATTAAAATTGAGATATTTCAACTTTATCCTTCTACCACTTTATAACACATTGAAGAAAAGGAGAAAACCATTGCCTACTAATTCCAATATTCTCACTATTCACATATTCAAGGGCTTTAAGTACTTAAATACCTATTCAATTGTAAACCTGATTAGAATCAAACTAAGGCTTTGTAGAAGCATTTCTAAACTATTGGTTTTAACATTTTAATAAATTTAAGATTATATTTAGTAAATATTAGTATTCTATAGTTTAAAAACTCAACTAATATAAAGTATACACATTCTTAGAATGAATTGCCATAGTCTATTAATTTTATAAGTCTATAGGTCTGTTCTGACTTCCTTTCTATTAAGTATTCCTGTAGATAACAAAATTATCCCAACACAGGAAATAAGAGGGTTCTTCTGTGATGTAAATGAGCTAATATCTAATTGTCTCATCAGTATAAACAAAAATCTCAGAAGTGTTTATTTAAAAAAATTATCCTAAAGGAAATGTTACCTTTAAATAGAAATGGCATTTTGTGCTACATTTTCTAGTTTGCTGAACACCATAATAAAAATTAAAAATGACCTTTTAAAAGCTGATTAAGTTCCATGTAAAATTAAGTTGCTGTCTGTCTACTTTTTAATCTTGTAAAAACAGTTAGAAGGATCTTCACCAAAATACTTGGGAAGTATTTTGAAATGACATGATATGGAATATAAATCAAGGGTTTATATAAATTCACATGGGATGCGGATGTGAGCATCTCAGAAAGCTCAGCAGTCATCGTACAGAGCAGCTGAATGGTTGATTTAGGATGGACTGGCTGAGCACCTGCAGAACTCCATGTGTGTGGCTTCAGGAGCAGCAGCAGCAGGAATTTATTTATTTAACAGTGAATGAGGCATCTGGGAATGGGCTGGGAATGGGCTGGGGATGGGGTGCGTAAGGGCATTTGTACAAACTCAATCTTTCCCAACTTTCAGGTGTTCTGAGGGAACATCTGACTCCTGACCCAAAGCAGACAACTGACATACGAGAGTCCCAGAGGAACACTGATAGGAAATGATATGATATACGCTGTAAAAAATTGTATTTTCCAAAAATGGCTATAACAGCCTTTCCTGTCTTGCATGCCCTTCCAGAATCTTGCTACTCTCCATCACAAGGCAAAGTCTATCTTCCTTTCTTTTGAATCCGGGAAGACACTTGTGGCTGCCTCAATGAATAGGAAGAATACAGTGGATGTGATGCTGCGTGGCTGCTAAGAACAGGCTGGAAAAGGCCATGCAGCCTCTGTTCGTCTCCCTCTTGGAACACTTGTCTTTGGAACCCCTGAGTTGCCAAGTAGGACATCCAGGGCTGCCGTGCTGTGGGGAAACCTAAAACTAGCCCACACAGAGAGACCACATGAAAAAGCACTGACACTGCATGAAGAGAGGGTGATGTGCTCCAGCTGCCTAAGGCTTCATCCCCTGCCTGTTCCAGCTCCAGAAAACCTGAAGGCAACAGCATGAGATACCCTGAGCTAAAACCACCTAGCTGAGCTGTTTCTGAACTTCTGATCTATTTTTTATTTCTGACCAATAAAAAATAATTTTATTATCTGTGATTGATAATAAATTTATTATTGTTTCAAGCCACTACGTGTTGAGATTATTTGTTATACAGCCATAGATAGCTAGAACATACATAGAAGAGACCATGGACAGAGAAAACAAGGCGTAGATTTAAAAAGGAGTCCTAAATGAAAAGCTTCAAGGCAGATGCCCCAAATTGCAGGTGCTGATGTTTGACTGAGGCATTTCTCACTTGAGCAACACTATGAAATAAGCTCCAGGGTGGCACGAATCTACTGATGATTCAATAATCAATCAAACAACCTCAGAGACACAGATACTATACAACAAAATTCCAACGTAATTTGCCCAACACCAACTTCTTAAAACTGTTTCATATGCTCTTAAGGATCACATAAAATTATAGAATTAAGTAATGTAAGGAAATGACCCAAAGATACCCCATAAAGGGTTAGCTGCTCTTCTATTTAAGAATAGCTAAGGTTGGCAGCCAAGACTGTTGGTTGGCATCATAGAAAATTTGATTTTATACTTCAGTATTCCTTTTGGTTATTAGATAATTCTGGGCAGAGTATTGTATTTTTATTTTGGTCATTCCTCATAAAATAATTGAGATTTCAGTTAATTTACATTTTGCTTTCAACAAAGTCATACCTCTTATTTTTAAAGTAATTAGCACATTATAACTTTTGTATTCAGAAAAAAGAATAAAGCAATTTCTATAATAAAATTAAAATACATATTTACAAATAATTTTAATAGTTAAAAGTTACAGTTTTTCAAACATATTTAGTCCTATAAAATACTTAAAATCCTCAAGCTTATTTGAAAATAGAATTATATACTTAATAAAAAACATTTTCTCTTATTTGGGGACTCAAAACTTTTTGGGACTTAAAAAAGCTATTTTCATTTTTGGAAAATTACAAAATAACCACAAGCCCTCAGAAATATAAATTAGAAATGATTTATTGCTATACCTTCACGGTTAACTAGGAACTCTGGAAGATAGAAAAACTCTGGGATAAGTTCTTTCACGTCAGTCATAGATTCAAAAGATGAGAGTCGCCAAGTTGTATTCGTAGAATGAAAAGTTCTGTCTGGAATATCAAAACTTTGATCTATAAAAAAATACAAATAATACGATTAAGACACAAAGACCTAATTCTATTTGAGGCCTATCATAATTAATTTACTTTTGCTACTTCAAAAAGACTAAAATAATGCTCATTTTGTTTGCCCATAGTTTAAAAGAAGTTATTCATGTTCTTGAAAATAAATATTTCTATAAACTTGAGATCATGTTACATTTTTCATCTATATTGTGTTTTTGTAATACATATTAGATTAGTTTATATCATTTATTTGTTTAATTATCATCTATCTATCAAAGTAGAATTAAAGTTCCACAAAAACAGGGCCCTGGGATATCACCCACACCTTGCACATAATGGGTACTCAATAATGGTTTATTTATTGAATGAATGAATAACGAAGAAGGAAAATTTAAGTTCAAGTAGGCAAACAGTTTTTTCCCCATCAGGAAGCATGATTCCTTCACTTTGAATTGTTAAGACTACTTTTTCTCCTTTCTTTTCTTGTTTCATTTTTTTGGTGGGGGATGCAGGGGGGCGTACGTTACGGTGCATTGTTTTTTGGTGTTCTAACTCTGAGCTAAAGAATTGAGTAAAATTTCCTATGAATGAAAATAAAACTAAGCATAGTCACTCTTTTGTTCATTTTTTTTCCAGGGTAGACTATTAATAATAAAGAATTAAGTTTGGACTCTCTTTTCTGCCAACAATGATCAGACTTTCTAGCCATAGGGAAAGGCCTAGAATATTAAATGATATCCAAAAGCTGGCCCCTGAAAACAGCAGCAGTTTACATGTTTCTTAGGAACCATATTGCATCATCTAAAACTCCTCTGAACTTGCTGAAATTTGAACACATCTTTTCATTTGGAGACTGCCACAAACACATCGCAGCCTCAGGTTTCTTCTCCCAGCCTTAGTTGCTCTGCTGAGCAACATCTTCTGTCACTTGTATTACTTTCTCATCTATTCTGTTGAGTCAATTGGCATTGGCTAGCCACTAAAAAAAATCTGGGAAGAAATAAGGTTTAGAAACATTTACTTTTTCTCAGAAAGTAAAGAGGGCCATTTAAAGAAATACCTACTAACTTAGTAGAAAAAGTTATCAATCAAAATGGTATTCAGAAATATTAAGGTAATTCTCAAAAACAAAAAAACTAAACAGAAAAATTAAGGTAATTTTGTAAGGCTATGGTGAGGTCAAAGTATCTAGAGCTAAGACTAAGGAAATACGGAACAAGAGAAGCACATTGGGTAGGTTCTGTTCAGATTTTAAGATTCTCTGTATTTTCCTACATTTTATTAAACAGTGTACTACAAATTCCCATTGTCTAGAATATGCATATATTAAACCTGTGGTTCTCAACCAGTAGCACTTTTGCCCTCCAGGGGTTATTTGGCAATGTCTAGTAACATTTTTGATTCTCACAACTGGGGGGATGGGGTGTGGGTGGTGGTGGTACCACTGGCACTAGTAGGGAGAGAACAGGGATACTGCTAAATGTCCTACAATGCACAGGGCAGCTCCCATGACAAATGAATTATGCAGCTCGAAATGACTACAGTGCCAAGGTACAGAATCCCTGTATTAAACCAAAGCCAAGAAATAAATTCAAAAGCCAACAGATATCACTTGAAACTAATGAGATGAAAGTGAATGGAGACTGAGGTAGTCCTAGGTTTTAAATAAAATATATTCATAAATATATAATGAAGAAAACATAATATATGAATACATTCATAATAGTAACATGAATAAAAATATTGATAAATTTTAGTTGATTGGTAGTTTTATATTAATGGATTCCTGGGCTACATTAAATGAAATGTAGTCTTGGATGGAGGGAGGTAATAGTTCTGTTAAACACTGTAGGGGCCCAAACCACATCTGAAATATTCTTTTTTATTTTGACTGCCTTTTTCTTTTCGTCAAGAGCATTCACAAATCAGAACATGTCCAGAAAGATCTTCAGAATAGTGACAGGCTTGGAAACCACAGCAAACAAGGATGGCTTAAATATTGGTTTTAAAAACTCTTTATTTACTACAAAACTGTCCTATTTATTTTTTGGTATTCCTTGCAGCAGCTGGGATAGGACCATGCATCCAGGAGGCCCTCAATCTGCTGTCAAATTAACCAAGGATAATTAGCTAGGGGAAAAACAAAGAGAGAGAAAGGGGACAGGCCAACAGTTTCCAAATATTTGAACAGCTGTCATAGAGAACATTTGTTCTGTTTACTTACAGAGAGACAAACATAGGAAAGCCCCTTTTATAGACCAATAAGAGTGAATACAAATTCATTCCTCCAATAGGTTGTACATGAGTAGAAAGCAAGAAGTAGTTCAAGAATGGTTGAGTAAAAGAATGGATAATGATTCCTCAAAGTATTCTGGATTCCATGAGAAACAGCTATAGGACTAATATCACAGTTCTCATTAGAAACTACAGGTGAGTGTGTCCCAATCTGCATAAAAATACAAATTCACTCCTATCTAAGTCATGTTCAGGCCTCCAGTCTGTCACTTAAAATGCTGAGGTAGAAGATTATTAACTAGAAAGCTACCACAGTGAAGTTGCCGGTGTGCCTCTTTTATTAACTAGTTATAATAAACCTCAATAATGTACTTGCCTTTATAATAAATTACAATAATGTACACAGGCTCCAAAGGTAACTTACTGGATTTGAAATAAGTATTAGGTAGAATGTCTTTAAAAAGTGAACTGCGTAAACTTTAAAAGGATAGATTTTATGGTTTGTGAATTATATCTTAATTTTTAAAAAGTGAATTGTATTTTTATAAACTTAGACATTTAATTTGAAGCTAAAATTTGAGACATTAGCAAGATGATTTGGCTTACTACAGCTTTTTTGGGGAGCAAAGGAAGAAACAGAATTCTTTTTCCTGTAGTTTGATTAGTCTTAATAGTTCTTAAACAGTCAGTCCTAAGTTGTTGTTGTTGTTGTTTTTCTGATGACCCAACATGACTTTGTAGGCAGTTACTGAAAAAATTCTCACCTTGATAGGCTAAAAACATCTTAGTGAAAGGAGGCATCCTGACCAGGAAGTGAAGCACAGTGCCGCTGTTGGAATAGTGGGAGCCATAGTGATAGGGCTGCACGGGAGGCATGGGGTCATCTTCTCTGGCTCCTTTGCGGTACTCTTCCTCCAAGTACTGAAAGAAACAGTGAATACAGAGAATTCATGATTGTGGGCTCCAGCCAACGCTAGAAAAGTGCTGGATGTTTTTTTTTCCTCTCCTTCTCTACTACCCCTTTGAGGCCATTCTCCATGGCTGGCCCTCCCACTCTTGCCCCGGAGACTTCAGCCTCCTTGAGTGTCTGGGAGTCTTCTCCTTGGTGCCTCACTAAGACCCAAACACTCAGAAGCATTTCTCATCTCCACCTTCACTCTTTCATTCCCTTATAGAAAACCTACCTAACTTTGAGCACTCCACCTCCTAACTAATGGCTCATAACGTCTAAGCTGATCAAGTACCCAACAAATGAGAGGTGCTTCTGTCACTACAGATGTCTTCATTTCAAAAGAGTTTCAAGATGTAATGCTATGCTGTCTAGAGAACTGCTTCTCTAGAAGTAGAAATGCAATAGAAATGTAAAAACTATGTCACATTATTGGTAATAATATAACATTTTAAGTCTGTTTTACAGTGCAGTTATCAGAGATAAAAAAAGAGAATATGGTGATTTTTCACTACTCCTATCTTCCCATCATAAAGTAGGAAGTTCAACCAAACATTTGATATCTGTCACTATTCTTGTCTCCCACAGCTTCTGTCTGGTTCTGATAACAAAGTCAGGTATAGTGAATTTTCAAGAGTTACTTCTTGATTTCCACAGCAATGACGCATTTTCAACTGCTGAAGAATCAAGTAGTGACAGTCATAAGATGCTTAGAGGGATGTTTCAGGAACTGTGGCATAAATAATGTGATGAATATGAGAAAAGCGTTTCAGTTGCTCCTGTCTTGATACTCATGAAGAATGTAATGTGTAGCTATGGTGATTTTTGAATTTTGAATTTCCAATAGAATTTCATTAATATTAATTTCACAGAAAAAGGTAATTCATTTTCTTTTTAAAATGTTAAAATCTGATAAATTTTTGTTTAATAAACCAATGCATAATTTCCTGAATATGACTAATGGTTATGGGTACATTATAAATATATTAACACTATTATATAAATAACACTAGGGGACACGAATAGCAGGTCCCCGGAAATTTTTGTGATTTTTTTAAGAAATGTGACTACTATATACTGGAATAAACAATGAGTTATTGGCTTTCAATTTATGCCAAAATAAATGTATTCTTTTTCTGGGCAAAGTGTTCTCAGAAAATCAGGATAGAAGATGATATTTCATTTCACATAATGATTTCTAGTTGTCTGTCAATCCTAGTACAAGAAGGTAAAAAATCCATGGTATAAATTTAAAGTTAGGTAAAACACAAGTCTGTAAAACCAAACACAATTTTTCATTTAATAAAGTATGAGTAAAAGCAAAAGCTACCTTGTATGTGTCCACATAACGATCTTCTTTTTCTTTATACTGAACAGCTATAGGTTTAGAGAGATTTCTGCAAGAAAAGGATAATTTTAAAAATTAAATATTTTGATACTGTCAAGATGAAGCTCCCTAGATGTCTGCATCTTGTAAGTAGGTAAGTGGTCAACAAAATGCTCCACCCTTATTTCTCTGCTTAAACATACTGTTTTGCAACTAACAGTCACCATTCAAAATTATGATTTCAGAAATTAAGGTAGAATTTTCCCCACAGAGCCAGGCCAGTATTAGGAATTCCTGACTTACAAGTAGCCTAAATAAGAAGGGCTACTACTATCCTTCTTTCCCTTACTTCTGCAGCTTCCTCTAGAATCGTAACTGATGCTGCTCATGGGAGCAGATTCCTAGACCAAGCCCTGAAAGTTAGTGTCCCATTTTCCAGACTCTACATCCAGTTAGGCAGTGTAGAATGAAGGGCAGTTTCGACAGGACTTAGGAACAGAGGAAGATGCTGTGTAATTATTAGCCTAGTTAGTAAAAACTGAAGAAACAACATGTGCTTAAAATGACCAAGCTGAGATTTGGAGACTGAGAACTGAAATAAATATTTTGCTACCTAGTTAGTAGATGGGGAGTGACACCATTGTGCACAGTGTAGAGTACGTATGCATGCGTACAAATGTGTCAGTGCCGGTGTTCACATTCTGTGAACACCACGTGACACCATTCCTTGAAGCAGGAGAATGAATTCTCATCCCTCCAGGAACGAATCCTCACTTTCACAAGCTACAGAATCATGTGGTGTCCCCTGTGTGGCACTTGAAGGAGCAAAAGAAAAAGCTCTGATGAAGAAGGGCAGGCTCTTTTGGCTGAGGAACCATCTGGTCTGGCACAGGCATGGGACCACCTGGATTTCAACCTGCAGCACCGTAACTAGACCAACAGCAAGATTTGCCTACACTTCAGTGAGTCAAACCAGGTCTGCTTAACCACATGTTGATACATCTTTTTTTTTTTAATATAAATTACTATTTTCTAGGAATGTTGAAATTAGTTGTATTAAATGCACTAATTTTGTCTTTGAGATTTTTCTAATCATACAAACTTTGTTAAAAAGCAAAAACAATTTATAGAATAGATACAAATTAACATATAAAAATAGAGCAAAATCACTTAAGATGGCTGCCTACTTTTTTTTTTTTTTTTTGAGACAGAGTCTCTCACTCTGTCGTCCAAGCTGAAGTGAAGTGGCGTGATCTCAGCTCACTGCAACCTCTGCCTCCCGGGTTCAAGCCATTCTCTTGCCTCAGCCTCCCAAGTAGCTGGGACTACAGGCATGCACCACCATGCCTGGCTAATTTTTGTATTTTTATTAGAGATGAGGTTTCACCATGTTCACCACGCTGGTCTCAAACTCCTGACCTCAGGTGATCCACCCACCTCGACCTCCCAAAGTGCTGGGATTACAGGCATGAGCCACCACGCCTGGCCTGCAATTTTTTATAGATAGTATAAATAGGGGTTTTTTTTTTTTTTGGACACAAGTTATGTTAGTGGTTGTAGTTGAAAAATACAAAATTACAGTTGAGCAAACAATAAACTAAAAATCAGCCACAATACTATTACCCCAGGCAAAACATGTTGGTCTATACACACCCAGATGTTTTTCTGTTTATCTGTGCAAGCATATTCACTTTTTTTTTTTGAGACAGAGTTTCACTGTCACCCAAACATGATCTCAGCTCACTGCAACTTCCGCCTCCCAAGTTCAAGTGATTTTCATGCCTCAGCTTCCTGAGTAGTTGGTCTCGAACTCCTGACCTCAGGTGATCTGCCTGCCTTGGCCTCCCAAAGTGCTGGGATTACAGACGTGAGCCACTGCACCCAGCTTAAATCTGATTTCTTGAGAACTGTCTGAACTAGGCCCACTCTTTGGCACTTACAGCTGAAATACTCTAGTATACTAAGTGAAATATTTGGAGTCCATTTTTCTTTAAACTAAACATCAGAATATTTTTTCAAACTAAACAAACAAAACATTCCCTCATCAACTAGGACTATTTGGTTACTCTAAAATACAGTTCTTTCAGGAAAGGCAGAATAAATGCTGAATTCTGTTCTTTTAATTGCCAAATTTCAAAGTAAGGAATTGGTGCCCTATTACCTCTAATGGGACCAATGAATTTTGTTTCAATTTGTTTCTTTGGCCTTTTAAAAAGTATCACTATGACCTTATGTTTCTTTTTATTTCCATGTGTTTCAACTAATAGCAGTCATTACTCTTTTTATTCTCAGACTATCCTATCTTTGGCAGTGAGAGGCACTTCAAGTTGGCTTCTGAGTCCTTTTTTATTTTTATTTTTTGAGATGGAGTTTCACTCTTGTTACCCAGGCTGGGGTGCAGTGGTGCAATCTCGGCTCATCGCAACCTCCCCATCCCGGGTTCAAGCAATTCTCCTGCCTCAGCCTCCCAAGTAGCTGGAATTACAGGTGTGTGCCAACACACCTGGCAAATTTTGTATTTTTAATAGAGTTAGGGTTTCACCATGTTGGCCAGGCTGGTCTCGAACTTCAAGGCCATCAGCCCGCCTTGGCCTCCCAAAGTGCTGGGATTACAGGAGTGAGCCACCACGCCTGGCCAACTTCTGAGTCCTTTTGACGAGACCATATTAGTTTCCTCACTTTCTGACACAACAAAACATCCTAGGCTCACCTTGTCTATTTTCTTCTAATAAATTTAGAAGAAATGAGAGAAGGGGAAATCAACATTTTGGAATCTCTAGTGAAATAACTGATTCAAGCAATAATCATCAATGGATGAAACCATTAGGTACAAATTCAATGGGAGCCTGAGCCCACAGATCAAACTGAGCACCATTAGAGTGGAATATCATAGGCTTCCTGATACGATACAATATAAAGCTCACTCCACTCAGCCATGCAGAATGATTAAAAAAAAAAAAGGAAAATATATATAAAGCTCAAATCACCACCTATAAAGGATTCTTGCCAAAAAAAGAGTTGAACCTGAACCTAAGCAAGACTTTTCCAGTCTCTAGGAAATATAGGGGTTATGGGAACAAACTAAACGATGTCACAGGAAGCAATCAGAAAATACAGAATGTGAAGCCTCCAACAGAATAAATGACCTGGTTTTTCCAACAAGTCAATGTCAGGAGAAAATAAAGAGAAAAAAATACACGTAAAAAATAATGGCTGGCTGGGTGTGGTGGCTCACGCCTGTCATCTCAACACTTTGGGAGGCCAAGGCGGGTGGATCACAAGGTCAAGAGATCGAGACCATCCTGGCCAACATGGTGAAACCCCGTCTCTACTAAAAATACAAAAATTAGTTGGGCGTGGTGTCAAGCGCTGGCAGTCCCAGCTACTTGGAGGCTGACGCAGGAGAATCGCTTGAACCCGGGAGGCGGAGGTTGCAGTGAGCCGAGATTGCGCCACTGCGCTCCAGCCTGGTGACAGAGCGAGACTCTGTCTCAAAAAAAAAAAAAAAAAAAAAGGCTATTCTACTATTCTAGGTATATGTTCAGAGATATAGCAACCAAACATGACAATGGACCTGATTCAAGACAACCAACTATAAAAAGCTATCTTTGAGAGAATCAGGGGACATTTGGAAATGGACTAGATATTAGAGGGTATCATGGAATTAGTGTCAATTTTCTTACATGTGATAATAGCACTGTGGTTGAGATGTTCTATTTTTTAAAGAGATGCATACTGTAGAACAAAGAAGTGACATAACAAGATGTCTGTGATTTGCCTTAAATAAGAAAAAAAAGATAATGTAAGTTTGGCAAAAATCTTCATAATTCACAATTGTTGAACCGGGGTGATAGGTATTTGGGTTCTTATATAATTCTATTTTGTCCATGTTTGAAATTTTTCATAATGAAAACTTTAATAAAGAAATACAACATACGGATGGATGAACCCTAAAGGTGATGATTCTTTTAACTTACCTGTATATCAACGGATCATTGAGGTCAAGTGTCTCACTAATGTAGTCAGCAAGTATAAATGGGAACACAGGATACTGCATGAGATCATTGAAGGATCGGCCAGCATGTTTGTTTAAGTGAGTCAAATATTCAAAATTAGTAATTTGCCCAGTATACCATAAATTTGTCAGAGCGGTGATGTTACCATATTCCAAAAGATTAGGGAGGTTATTTGTGAGTATATTGTGGTATACATCATCACGAACCTAAAAGGGAAGGAGAAAAAAAACCCCAGATATTATTTTTAGTCTTATTGGCACTTTTCTCCAAAGAACCCATGACATTATAGACATGTTACAAATCTCACGTCCTCCAAAAAAATATTTTTTTCTCAGTAACATTAATGGGTAGAGAACTGAGATTCAAGTCTAGGTCGTCCTCCAGAGGCTGGGCTCTTCACCACTATGCTTTACTGCTGGAGAAATATGTTAATAAAAAACTTCGAAGAAAAAGTTTGTATAGAAAAGTCACTTAAGACACAGATACTAAAAGAAAAAAAATGAGGAAAAAAGAGTTTTCTTCTAAATAAATGCAATATGGTGTAGTAGAAACAGCATGGTCTTCTGAATTGGACAGATCTGGTCTATTTTCCTGCTAACCTTCTGTGCTACAGTTACCATGTCTATAATATGGGAGTGATAATATTTCTCTCATAAGAATTAAATAAAGTATCCCATGTAAATAGGATATTTGATTTTCACTACTGATTGAAAACATATATAAACTCTTTTTTAGAGATTCACAATAGTTTTGTCACAGAAAAGGGGTATTGGTTCTTTTAAAGCAATTAAATAATTATTGCTAATAAATGAAAAAAACAGACAAGATGAGCTTTGCTAAAAACAGATATGAAATACCCATTCTAAGCAGGTATATGCTTCAGACATAGGAAGAAGAGCCACAGATATGGATAATGAGAGAGTGAACTTAATGAGGAAATGTACTGGTAGTTATGGAATAGGCAAAACCACAGAGAATAGAACATCCTAAACCTGTAGCCTAAATCTGAAGGTTGCCAATTGTTGGCGCTGAGGTCCACGGAAGGGAATTTATGACAGACTATAAGCCAAGCCCTGGAAGGAAGAGGAGGCATTCATTTATTCAACAAATATGAACTGAATACCTACATACCAGTAGTGTTCAAAATTCTGAAGAACTGCAACTTAACAAAACAAAGACTTGGCATTCTACTGGGGAGAGGCAGAAAATGCTGGATGCTAATACATCCTATAGAGAAAAACAGATCAAAGTAAAGGAGGTAAGGGATGCTTGGTGGAGAGGGAGGGGTGGCTATTTTATAGAGTCAGGGAGGGCCTCTCTGATAAGAAGATATTTGATCAGGAAACTTGAAAAAGTGACAAAGCAAATCATTTGGATTTCTAAGGAGAAAAACATTCCAGGCAACAGTGAATGCAAAGTCCCCGAGGCACTGGTGCGCCTGACATTCAAGGCATGGATGGAGTAGACAGAGTAAGGGAGAGAATGGTAGACAATGACGTCAGAGAGGTAACAAGGTCCGAGATTATCCAGGGCTTTATCAGGTTATTGGAAGGATGCTGCCTTTAACTGAATGTGACATGAAAGTGATTGAAGGATTCTGAGCAGAGAAAAGATATGATCCAACATACTTTAGCTGCTGTGTTGAGAACAATCTGAAGGGGGGCTAAGGGGCTTTCTATAGAGGAGAGCAGAGAAATGGTAGTGAAGGGACTGGAGGTCAAGAAAGGGTTTGTCAAAGTCATTGTAGCTGAAAGTCACTACAGCACTGAGCAAGTTTTTTGTTTGTTTGTTTTGTGTTTTTTTAGATGGAGTCTCACTCTGTTGCCCAGGCTGGAGTGTAATGGCATGATCTTGGCTCACTGCAACCTCTACCTCCCAGGTTCAAGTGATTCTCCTGCCTCAGCCTCCCAAGTAGCTGGGACTACAGGCAATGTGCCACCATGCCCCGCTAATTTTTGTATTTTTAGTACAGACGGGGTTTCACCATGTTGGCCAGGCTGGTCTTGAACTCCTGACCTCATGATCCGCCTGCCTTGGCCTCCCAAAATGCTGGGATTACAGGCATGAGCCACTGTGCCCGGCCCTGAGCAAGTTTAAACTACTTCGTTTCAGTCATTTTGGGGAATCAGAATTTAACACAATTTTGGAGGTCAAAAATAATCATCATATAACCAAGGCTTTACTTTAATTAGGACTAAGAAATATGGCAATTTTTATCGATTTCAGAAACAGTATGGATGCAGGAAGGCCAGTTAGGAGGCTACTGTAAATGATTCTGGCAAGAAATGATAGTGGCTTAAACCAGGATGGTGGCAGTGGAAGCAGTCAGACTCTCGATGTATTCTGAAGACAGAGCCAACAGAAGCTATTAATAGAGTGTAGGCAGGGTATGAGAGAAGAACAAGAGTCTTGGATAATCTCAAGAGTTTTGGCCTGGGCATTGGAAAGATGGAGTTGTCATTTACTGAGATAGAGAAAACTGGAAGGAAATTTTGGGGGGAAGATTAGAAGTTCAGTTTTGTACAGGTTAAGTTTGAGATGCCAATTAGTGACTTCTAAATGGAGACACCAGTCAGGAGTTAAATATGTGAGTGTGGCATTCAGGGGAGGGGTTTGGGTAGTGACATAAATGTGTAAGTTGTTAGAATACAGATGGTATTTTAAAGTCGTAAGACCGGATGAGAAGAGAAGAGGTCTGAGGAAGGAGCCCTGCAACACACCAAGGAGGCATCTGCAACCAAGACTGAGAAGCAATGGCTGGTAAGGTATAAGAACTAAGAGAAAATGGTAACCCAGAAGCCCAGGGAGGAAGGTTTTATTTAAGGAGAGAAAAATCAGCTGGGTCAAACGCTGCCAGTAGGTCAAGTAAAATGGGGACAAAGAAAGATTATGACATTACTGGTTTAGCAACATAGAGGTTACTGATGACCCCAACAAGAGTTGTGAGAAGAAAGTCTGTCTGAAGCATTTCAAAAGAAAACTGGAGGCAGCAAGCATATGCAACTTTCCCCAACAGTTTTTCTATAAAGGAGAGCAGAGAAATGGTGGCCAAAGGGATTAGAGGTCAAGAGAGTTTGTCAAAGATGCACTCTGCTACAGCACTGAGCAAGTTTAAATTACTCCTTTCAGTCATTTTGGGGAATCAGAATTTACCTCATTTTGGAGGTCAAAGACAATCCTCATATAACAAAGGCTTCACTTTAATCAGGACTAAGAAACATGGCAATTTTTATTCGATTTCAGTAAATCTTCATGTAATCAGTATGAGTATAGTTACATTGGCCCATGAGCCCTTAAACAATATATATCAATTAATAAGGGTGAATTTACCTTGGTGTTATCAAATGCCAACAGGAGTGTTCTGCCATTTGTTAGAAAGATTTCTACAGCATTATCTCTCAATTGCCACCAACGCTTGTGAACTTCTTTAATTTCTTCATATGTCCAGGAAAATGATGCTGGTTCCAACTCTCCCTGAAGGCTCTAAGACAAAGAAATAGGCAAAAATATTTGTTTTACCAGAAATATAAATAATTATTTTAATTTTAGATTTTAAAAAGCATCAAAATAAAACAGAAAATCTTTTTGTGGCAGATGGCAGATAAGATTACCTGAAAACTCTCCCAATGCAAAACACCTCAAAATGATTGATACAATTTAGAAATAAAAAAAATTAATAGGCTTTATTTTTTAGACTAGTTTTAGGTTTACAGAAAATTGAGCAGATAATACAGAATTCTCATGTATCCTCCCCTCCCTTGGCCCTGCACTCACAGTTTCTCTATTATTAAATCTTGCATTTGGTGTGGGACATTAATTACAATTGATGAACCAACATTGCTATAATTCTTCTTATCTAAAGTCCACAGTTTATATTCACTCTTTGTGTTGTACATTCCATGGGTTTTGACAAAGGTATAATGACATGTATCCACCAACACAATATCATGCAAAATAGTTTTATTGCCCCAAAAACCCTCAGTACTCCACCTACTCATCCCTCCTTTCCTCTCCCAACCTCTGGCAACCGCTAATTTGTTTACTGTCTCTATAGTTTTGCCTTTTCCAAAATGTCATCTAGTTCGAATAATACAGTATATAGCCTTTTCAGGTTGGCTTCTTTTACTAAGCAAATATCCTTTTAAATACATAGCTGAGCTTGCAAGGAAACAAGGGAAATGACATCCCCAGAAGTCAAAAATGTAGAGGAACTGGAAAATCAGCACTAAGCAAGGAGTGATACTCTGGTTGCTCTGTTGTATGTGTCTGCATACGCAGGCATGTATGCACATACCCCAGTTTCAGAAACGAATTGACGTAGGTTCACAGCAACTTGATGACAGAAGATGAGGCCCTGGGCCCCTAGAATCAGGGTGTGGAATTGAGATTGCTTCAGAAAGCTAAAACCTAGGAAGGGATTTGTTCCTAATGAAAGATTAGATAAACAAATGTGCCCATCAATAAAGGGGAATAGGCCGGGTGCCGTGGCTCATGCCTGTAATCCCAGCACTTTGGGAGGCAGAGGCAGGCAGATCACTTGAGGTCAGGAGTTCAAGACCAGCTTGGCCAACATGGTGAAACCCCATCTCTACTAAAAATACAAAAATTAGTCGGGAGTGGTGGCAGGCACCTGTAGTTCCAGCTACTCGGGAGGCTGAGGCAGGAGAATCACTTGAACCCAGGAGGCGGAGGTTTTGGTAAGCCGAGATCACGCCACTGCACTCCAGCCTAGGTGACAGAGTGAGACTCTGTCTTAAAAAAAATAAAAATAAAAAAAATAAAAATAAAGAGGATTAACGAGGACGCAAGCTTGTTTCTTCTGGCCTGGAGCCTAGAGCGCAGAAAAAAAGCCTCTCTCTGAGAATTCATAACTGTGAGCCTGACATCATATAGATTTAGGTTAAATTCATGTCTGGATGGCCTGGAAACGCCTGAGCTGTGAAACAGTTCTCATGCTTCCAAGTCTTCCAGCAAAGGGAAAGCAGAGTCTCTGGAGGAGCATTCCTGGAACTAATGGGGCATTCCTGCAAATAAAGCCCCACTCACTAAATGTAAGCTGACAGATCAACACATACCAAATAGATACATTCCCCTGCTAGGTGGTCAACAGAAGAAAAGAAGATGAGAAAAGAATCACTGGAAGGTTGAATCTGCTTGATAGTATTAATCCTAGTGTACTCAGACAAATCCCCACATTCTGAAATGAAGAGGTAGGGACCACAGGGCCTACACATCCTACCATCACTAAGTCCCTTCCAAAGTACAAAATCAAGAAAAACTTCAAAAAATATGCATATAAATCTTTTGTAAATTGTAACTGAATACATAAATTATGTTACTTAATGCTTTTAATAGAGAAATAATGAAAAGTTTCTACTAAAGTTTAAAACTAGCTAGAATTTATCTCCTCAAATCAACCTGCATCCTAGTTTTCTTTTTTTTTTAATCAGTTTTTTTCCTTTTTAAAAAATTGCATCTACTTACTCTTCTGTGTTGACTAACAGGAAGCTCAGAGCAAATTTAGGACTCAATTGCCAAGAACTATTTTATCCCAGGCTCTTTATCTTTCCAAAACCTTAATTTTTTTTTTTTAGATTCAAATTATCCTACTCTATGTGTGTTTTACTATTGTTCTTGGTGCAAAATAATTTTTATAAGTACAGGCAGGGAATATATTATGAATAAAATAAAATGTCTTAATGAAAATGTAATATTTTCATACTTAAAACTGAATTGTTCCTTTGTTTAGTTTCAACATTCATTCAACATACATTAATTAACCACCTATGCGCAAGGTACTCTGCTAAGTGCTCTGCATGAAATCAATCTGTATGGGTCAAAAAGGGGGCATGAAATATTTGTACACACATTTGCACACACAACGCAAGATACCAAATGTTATATAAGAAGAACTAACATTACAAAAGTACATAGGAAAGAAGGATCTTTCAATCTATTAAGAAGCAAGGGCATTTTTAGATTTTTTAAAAAAATTTTCCTCTTTATTTAAATATAAAACACATTTATAACATGCAAGTTGACTTAAAATTAAATGGTGTCTTCCCAGACCAAGTATTTGTGAATGTATCCCCAAGCACTGAAAATAAACCAATATATTCGACAGGTGGACTCAGACTCTTCTGTCACCTCATGTCAAATGGAGTTAAACACAAATTGAGTAGAATTTTTAAGGGGAAAAACTGTCATCTTTTGGACATATAAAAAAGTTGTCTCATACATCAACTATTAAATTCCTTGGCTGATAAAAGGATACATCTTGAAAAACAACATAACTATATTTTACTATCTGGGACAAACCCTGTGGTAATTGCTATATAAATGAGAAAAGAATGCTGTTCATACTTCTGACTAAATACGTTCATGACTTTTTTTTTACATCATTTATTTTATAACCAAACTTCATGTTTTCACTCATTATTTTCTTTCTTTCTTTTTTTTTTTTTTTTTTGAGACAGAGTCTCGCTCTGTTGCCCAGGCTGGAGTGCAGTGGTGTGATCTCGGCTCACTGTAACCTCTGCCTCCCGGGTTCAAGCGATTCTCCTGCCTCAGCCTCCCGAGTAGCTGGGATTATAGGTGCCACCACCACAACTGGCTAATTTTTTTGGATTTTTAGTAGAGACGGGGTTTCACCATGTTGGCCAGGCTGGTCTCGAACTCCTGACCTCAGGTGATCCATTCGCCTCAGCTTCCCAAAGCGCTGGGATTACAGGCGTGAGCCACTGTGCCCGGCCTAATTTATTTAAAATAAAATATATATTAATAATTAAACCACACATAATCTCATTTAGTATATCCTTAGGAATTCCTGGCTTTAGAACTTTTCTGAAACAAAAAGCTTATTTCTCCTATTACAGGAATCTCAAAAAATATTTTAATGGCATAAAAGATAATTCAAATAAAAAGCTTTATTAAACAAAAAATATGTCTTTATTGTCTGACTAATATCAGTCTGTCTAGAATAATAACAATTATCATTATTAAGCTATGTGAATATCAGAATTACTTAAGTTATTCAATTATTTAATATTTTTCCTTTCTTTCTGAAGGCAAAGGTACTTGATAGTGAACTGGGAGTGGCAAGAAGTAGATATTTGTTGCAACAGAGGACAGTAATAAGAAGGAATGAGCATAAAATGATATAATAGGAGCATTTAGAATATGACTTATATTAACTGCTATGAGACTTAGGCCATAAGCCAGAGCAGGTGGTACAGTCTTAAAATTATATTTAAAAAAATGTTTGGAACTCAGACCAATCTATACATAGAGTGACAAAGATTGAACTCTAATAGTTCTTCCTTCTCTCTAGTTATACTGAATTGATACATTTTTGGAATCTGTATAGATCTATGTAAATACAGACTTAAGCCTCTACTCACCGAACTTTCAACTGTATCAGAAGCATTATCTTCCACAAAATACATTCCACATTTACCTGCAGAAAGTAATTGGATATAAGGGTTTTAAAATGTATGTGCACACTACCATTCATGGTTTAATGCATGGTCTCTGGAGTCCTTTGGTCTGAATTTGAATCTCACTACCTCGACACAGTTCCTGGCACTCAATAAATATTTTTGAATAGTATCCATGAAGTCTTGGGCAAGTTGCTTTACCTCTTTGTGTCTTAATTTCTTTATTAAAAAAAAAAGGTTGCAGGGAGCTCTATTTCACAGAGCTACTATGGGAATTAAATTAGAATATATGCAAAATGCGTATGTGCTCAGTGCTAAATAAATGTTGGCTATTTATTATTACCATTATTCTTACATTACTAGCATATTGATTTGCTTTATTTTGTTACACACTAATTGAAGTCAAGTGGTAAACCAAATTATCTAGCAAAGGGGAAATCCTTAATTATTTTGCAGACTGAGACACTCAATAGGGTAGAGTAGGCCCTAAACATAGCCCCCAACTTTTTCCTGTTTCATAGGCTGGCTGTTGCTAACCAATGTCCCTACATCGCATTTTAAAATGTTGGCAACTTCTCTGAGGTTCTGCCCCCTGCATGCTCATCACCCTTGAGTACTGAGTGGACCTTGAAGTAGTGGCATGGCTAGCTCAGAGAAGGGTACTATCTCCATCCTTGTGATGGTGGGGCTCAGTCCCAGCAGGCTTGAAGCTCCATATCTTGGACCTTGGAGGCTGTAGCTTACAACATTCATTCTCAAATTTGAAGGTACGTCAAATCACTGGAGGGCTCATCAGAACATAGACTGCTGGGCCCTACCCTCAGAATTTCAGATTCATCAAGTCTGGACTGAGGCGTGAGAATGTGCAATTCTAAGAAGCTCCCATGAGATGCTGAAGCTACTAATTCGGGGTTCTCACAGGTTGAGAACGTAGCCTACAGTACACAGATTGGCTCTTTAAGGGAACAGAGATCAAGTGGTATAACTGTTTTCCTTCATGTTTTGAGAATAAAATTTCCAAACAAATATAACTATATAGGTATCCATGGACTAACAATCTTGGCCTTTCTCTCAGAAGCACAATAGAGAATATAAATTATGGACAATCTTAAAGTAGACATATTTCTTATGGACAGTTATATCTGATAAAATAGTAGGTAAGTATATCAATAATTTTTCACTTTAAAAAATCTAAATTGGCATATAATAAAATAAATGGTTAAATATAAAATTGCATATTCATGAAGAAACAATTTTATAAAAACTAAAATGCTATTCATGTGCTTTTCAGAACACAAGATATCATTTCTTCACATTCATGAGTCATATGCAATTACATATAATGTTAAGGCAAATTAGCCTATACGATACTACAGAAAGTTTATCCAATTTAATGGCATGTTGTCAAAAAACACTTTAAATAATCTAAGAATAAAATAAGGCAGGGTGAATATGTCCAAAATTCTTCAAAATTTGACTTACCTAGTAACAATTCACCAGCTGTCTCTCTAGATGGTGCAACACTGATACATCTTCGATTTACTCTGTCAAAACATATTTAAAATTACTATGACTAAATGTTTTGACCAATTTCAGAGAGTATATGCTTTATTTTACCTAGTAAAAGATTTCTGCAAAGCAGACTAGAGTTCCAATAGCATGAGGTATCTTGTCGAAACCCACATGAAAATATTAGCTCCTTTTTTAGCATTCTATTAGAAGAGAAATGACTGAAACGCCCAGAAAAAGCTAATAATCCCTATAACCTGCAGACGGAATATAGAAATTAAGTTATTTAAAGGAGATATCAATATTTTATATTTTCTAGTAAATAAGCAAACATTGTTTCACGCCTCTGATACTTCAAATACATTTTTTGTGTGTGCTCTATTTATTTTTGTATTATTTATTTGTTATGTGCTATTATTGTATTATTGACATCATTATGAAGGTAATTTATCAAATACATTTTTAAAAAAGTCTAGTATTCTAGGAAAAACAGAGGATTTGGAATCAGAAACTTCCTTTGTGTTCTTAGCCAATTATCTTCTTTGTGTCTCAGTTTTCCATCTATGAAATAGGTATAATAACAACCACAATAACTGCAATGATAATACTATCAATAGTTAATATGTAATAACATACTTAATACTCAACAATGCTATGATACCTATTAGTATTTCTTCATTTAATAGATGAGGTAACTGAGACAGAGAGGTTAGGTAACTCGCCTAAGATTAAAGAGCTAGTAAGAGCAGGAACTGGAATCTGAACCTTTAATCACTACATTATATTGCCTCTTGATGATACCACCAGCAGCTCTATCTATATTAATAGATAGAGATGTTAAACGGTCAATTACAAAATATGTGTGTGTGTGTATACATATATATGTGTGTGTGTGTGTATATATATATGTATACTAACAAGGGCCAGAACATGATGACTGAAATCCCATGAACCCTTGCTATCAGAAATGTCATTTCCTTTTGGATTTTGGCCATATAACATTGTCCTCCCTTGAGCCTTTCCTGTTTAGGATTTTTCTGAAAATGATGGCATTATATAAAATAAAAATTACATAAACACTACAATAAGCTGTTGTATATTCATGAAAAAGCGAAGGTCTATTGATTCAAAATTACCTTATAGATTCACTTGCAGCTTTGTCTTTGACAGTAGAAGAGAAAGAAGAATGAGTTTTGTCTTCAAATAGGTAAGAGAGTGGTGGTTTGACAACATCTGTTGAGGAGAAAAGTAAATATTATTTTTATCTAATGACCATAGTTCTCTGCTATATTTACATGTTGAGTCAAGAAGCCACTATTACCTTCTGATTTTTGTCTATCCCTAAGGAGATACTTATTTGGAATAGTTAAATAACATCTCTGTAAACGTCTCCTCTCTCGATTTGGCCCTTCTGTTGGATCCAACTGCCATGAGGTTGGATAGTAGATGGGGTCATACCATACTGCTCTGCAAGTAAAAAGATTAAAGGGTGTTTTAAGCGACCATCCAGGACTTGTAGCTAAAAAAAAATCATTATAGAGATTGAATAAGTCACAACCGATCTGTTAATTTAAAAACTCCAAATGTTTATATATTTGATAAGGGAATGCATATACAAGTACAAGTAATAAAATCTAAGTGTCTTTTTGCTCCTGAATTCCAGTCTCCCAGTTCCTCGCCTGAAGGCAAGCTCTGCTTCCAGTTTCTTTCAACTATTAAATTTTTTAAAAGATATGTAATGACTACTATGAACACTTTAGCAACATAATATAACATGCTGGATTTAATATGGTTAGGTAGATTTTTTTTCCAAATTAATTTTTTACATTTCCCATTTTGTCTACTTTTTTTTTTTTTTTTTTTGAGATGGACTCTGGCTGTGTCACCCAGGCTGGAGTGCAGTGGCGCGATCTTGACTCACTGTAACTTCTGCCTCCCGGGCGCGATCTTGACTCACTGTAACTTCTGCTTCCCGGGCTCAAGCGATTCTCCTACCTCAGCCTCCCAAGTAGCTGGGATTACAGGCTCCTACCACACCCAGCTAATTTTTGTATTTTCTTAGTAGAGATGGGGTTTCATCATGTCGGCCAGGCTTGTCTCAAACTCCTAGCCTCAAGTGATCCACCCACTGGACCTCCCAAAGTGTTGGGATTACAGGTGTGAGCCACCTTACCTGGCCTCATTTTGCCTACTCTCTAATGAAACAAATAAAATCAGTTTCTTTCTGTGGTATGAATCACATCTTTAAAAAGATTTTAAAATAAATTTTATCTTAGATGAAATAAGACAGGAAAAACATATTAAATACATTTTTAGAAATAAATAAGAGAAAAAAATACCCTTATTCATACCCTAAACATACCAAAATACTGGTAGCGGTTGTTGTCTTTTTTTTTTTAATTTTTTTTATTTTGTGACATTACTTTTTTTTTCTTTTTATTATTATTATTATTATACTTTAGGCTCTATGGTACATGTGCGCATCGTGCAGGTAAATTACATATGTATACACGTGCCATGCTGGTGTGCTGCACCCACCAACTCGTCATCTAGCATTAGGTATATCTCCCAATGCTATCCCTTCCCCCTCCCCCCACCCCACAACAGTCCCCTAAGTGTGATGTTCCCATTCCTCTGTCCATGTGTTTTCATTGTTCAATTCCCACCTATGAGTAAGAATATGCAGTGTTTGGTTTTTTGTTCTTGCAATAGTTTACTGAGAATGATGATTTCCAATTTCATCCATGTCCCTACAAAGGACATGAACTCATCATTTTTTATGGCTGCATAGTATTCCATGGTGTATATTTGCCACATTTTCTTAATCCAGTCTATCATTGTTGGACATTTGGGTTGGTTCCAAGTCTTTGCTATTGTGAATAATGCTGCAATAAACATACGTGTGCATATGTCTTTATAGCAGCATGATTTATAGTCCTTTGGGTATATACCCAGTAATGGGATGGCTGGGTCAAATGGAATTTCTAGTTCTAGATCCCTGAGGAATCGCCACACTGACTTCCACAAGGGTTGAACTAGTTTACAGTCCCACCAACAGTGTAAAAGTGTTCCTATTTCTCCACATCCCCTCCAGCACCTGTTGTTTCCTGACTTTTTAATGATTGCCATTCTAACTGGTGTGAGATGGTATCTCATTGTGGTTTTGATTTGCATTTCTCTCATGGCCAGTGATGGTGAGCATTTTTTCATGTGTTTTTTGGCTGCATAAATGTCTTCTTTTGAGAAGTGTCTGTTCATGTCCTTCGCCCACTTTTTGATGGGGTTGTTTGTTTTTTTCTTGTAAATTTGTTGGAGTTCATTGTAGATTCTGGATATTAGCCCTTTGTCAGATGAGTAGGTTGTGAAAATTTTCTCCCATTTTGTAGGTTGCCTGTTCACTCTGATGGTAGTTTCCTTTGCTGTGCAGAAGCTCTTTAGTTTAATTAGATCCCATTTGTCAATTCTGGCTTTTGTTGCCATTGCTTTTGGTGTTTTTGACATGAAGTCCCTGTTTGCAGATGACATGATAGTATATCTAGAAAACCCCATTGTCTCAGCCCAAAATCTCCTTAAGCTGATAAGCAACTTCAGCAAAGTCTCAGGATACAAAATCAATGTACAAAAATCACAAGCATTCTTATACATCAATAACAGACAAACAGAGAGCCAAATCATGAGTGAACTCCCATTCACAATTGCTTCAAAGAGAATAAAATACCTAGGAATCCAACTTACAAGGGATGTGAAGGACCTCTTCAAGGAGAACTACAAACCACTGCTCAAGGAAATAAAAGAGGATACAAACAAATGGAAGAACATTCCATGCTCATGGGTAGGAAGAATCAATATCGTGAAAATGGCCATCCTTCCCAAGGTAATTTACAGATTCAATGCCATCCCCATCAAGTTACCAATGACTTTCTTCACAGAATTGGAAAAAACTACTTTAAAGTTCATATGGAACCAAAAAAGAGCCCGCATCGCCAAGTCAATCCTAAGCCAAAAGAACAAAGCTGGAGGCATCACACTACCTGACTTCAAAGTATACTACAAGGCTACAGTAACCAAAACAGCATGGTACTGGTACCAAAACAGAGATATAGATCCATGGAACAGAACAGAGCCGCCAGAAATAATGCCACATATCTACAACTATCTGATCTTTGACAAACCTGACAAAAACAAGAAATGGGGAAAGGATTCCCTATTTAATAAATGGTGCTGGGAAAACTGGCTAGCCATATGCAGAAAGCTGAAACTGGATCCCTTCCTTACACCTTATACAAAAATCAATTCAAGACGGATTAAAGACTTAAATGTTAGACCTAAAACCATAAAAACCCTAGAAGAAAACCTAGGCATTACCATTCAGGACATAGGCATGGGCAAGGACTTCGTGTCTTCTTTTTTTTTAAAACGTGCATCTGTTTTTAATTTGTAGTTATGATCATTATGATCATTTTTCTATAACTTACCTTATTTTACTGAAACAGTATTATTTTTATCTCATCATTTTGAATGGCTGCCCAACACAGAGGTAGATGCATTGTAATGTATTTAACCATATTACTGTTAATATATAACTTGTTTCTAATTCATTCACTAGCATAAATAATGCGGAGATGAAAACTTGCATGTTTACTTTCTTTTTCTTTTTCTTTTTTGACAGGGTCTCACTCTGTTGCCCAGGCCACAGTGCAGTGGCACATTCATAGCTCACTGTAGCCTTGAACTCCTGGGCTCAAGTGATCCCCCCACCTCAGCCTCCCAAAGTACTAGACTACAGGTGTGAGCCACTGTGCCCGGCCTGCCTTCCATATTTTGAATATTTTCCTTAGGATAGAATCACTAAAATAGGATAACTGAAGCTAGAAGTAAAATGTTTTTAGGATGATTAATACATATTGTCAAAATGTACAATGCCACCAAAGTTCTGAGTAAGGACAGCTAATATCCTGCTGTGAATATTAGCAGCCAAAATTTTTGTTAACATAAAAAGTAAAATGTGGTATCTAGAGGTTCTAGAAAACCAAATTAGCCTCTAGCAATATTGAATATTTTCCCATGTGTTTGGTAATTCATTTGTCTTATGTGAGGAATGTGTTCATGCCTTTTGCTCACTCAAACTTCTGGGATCATAATATTTTACTTTAGAATCTGTGTAAGTTTTTCAAACAATAAAAATAACTCTTTATTTGCTGAAAATATATTTCCAGGCTTTTTTGTTGTTGTTATGGTTGTCAAATACACTGGAAAAAATTAAGGTTAAAATCCATTGATTTATTTGCAGTTTCTTCTATTGCATTTGAGCTTAGAAAGTCATCTATCCTTCAAAGAGTTGACGAATATCCTATTATCTTCTACTTTATAAACTTTTTGAGTAATTCTTTTATCCATATGGAATTTACTTTAGTGTCTAATGTTGAGTGTATTTTAGTACACCAAAGTCATATGAATAAGTTATCTTAACTAAATTTAGAGAATAATACCTTAATTTCCCTCTTTTTATTTGTAATACATATTTTAAATTAGTTAGAAAAATATATTTTTCTCAACCATCCTGTTTCAGTGATTTTTCTATTCTTTTACAAAGACCATATTTTAAAATTAAGCCAATTTTACTATCTAGATGAGCTACTGCCCCCTCTCTTTACTTTTCTTCCTCAAGAATTAAAAAAAAACTCATATGATTATTCTTTAAGATGAAAAAAATCACAAATGATTAAACAAAAAATCGTTTAATGAAATGATTTTATGAGTCTGAATTCTGGAATACAAATTCAGTTTAACATCAATATCTTAAATCTTCATGGAAGACAATTTTAACTGACCTCCCGCAGCTTACCTATCATGTGTCAGTTGCTGAATAAGTTCCTGCCAATGTCTGCTGGCACTCAAATCTACTTTATACATTCCTCTAATATGCTGGATCACCTTTTTTCTCTCAATTCCTTGGGAGAGAGACACTGCCTGGGTGATATCTGCAGCTATTTTAGATATATCCTTTGATTTTGAATCCAGACGCTGAAAGAGACTAAACAAATAATAAGATTGTCCATAGTTAAGCATACATGGAATGTATTTATCAGAACATGATACTTTAAAAGTATATGTGAAATCTAATGGATTCCTAAAATACACGCCTTTGGAACATATAAAATCTTACCTTTGTTGATTATTGTTAACTGTTTTCTGCCAAGCAGCTTTATTCACTCCTTCTTCAGCTTCATATTTCTTTTGTTCCTAAAAGATTTAGATAATAATATACTATATAAAATTTATTATTTCTCACCTAACATTGGCACAGAGCCCAACAAACTAATTTTAAAACCCAGTTAACAAAGGAAAAACAATTGTCCCTAGGAGACCAGAATATTAAAATAAATGAACCATCTAAACAATGTTATAATGTTATAATTCTGTGTCTATATAATTTAGGTCACATAAGTTAGAGTAGAATGGTTAACCAGGGTTGCTAAACCTGATGAGTTTACATAGTTGCTTGCCTCCTTACTCTGCTTTTTCATTAAAGAACCTCTAACTCAAGGTATGCTTCAGCTTGCTTGTCACTTTAAAAATCTTTCCTTCACTGAAGGCTACTGATAATGGATACTGATGACCACAGAGAACAAAATGCTCCTTAAAATAAGCCTATTTTTTCTCACATAGAAAAAAGCAATACAGTATATAGGAAAAATAAAATAAAATAATCATTTCAAGTTCATCATCAATGATATTCTGTTCTTAAAAAAGTAGTGTCAATCATTCTTTATCTATAATGAAATCTCCTAAGAAAGTACTATGGTTTCATTGACTCACCTCTTTGATCATTTTAATAAGGTCTGCTTTTGTTGATGCACTGGGAGGGATGCACTTGTGACCACATAACTTCAAAGCATTCATAAGCAGTTCTGCTGTGTCCAGCTCTTCTTCAGTCAATTCATCTTGGTGATTATGTATCAACTCTGACAAATACAAAACTAACTTGGCTCCATGCTTTAAAAAAAGTAATAATTTTTTAGTCATTTAGAATTTTAATTCTTACATTTAAATTACTTAGTAATTAAATTATACTGCTAGATTTATTTGGTTGCATCTGATTTGAATAAAGAACCTACAAAAGACATTCTGAGGATAAGTACAGAAATCTGATTATGCACTGAGTATTTGATGACAGAGGATTAATGCTAATTTTGTTAGATGTAATAATGTTGTTATGTTACATAGGAAAATATTTTAAAAAAGAATTTAGAGGTAAAATATCATAATTTCTATATATATGTTAAAATAGTTCAGAAAAAGAAGAAATGATGTCAATATAATAAAAATAGTAACAATTGTTAAATCTAGGTGATGGTTCCATGGTATTTATTACATTATTCTTTCTAGTCTCTGTATGTTTGAAATTTTTTCATATAAAATATATTTTAAAAAGCAAGCAAACTAGCCAGCTAGCTTTTGGGGAAAGAATTTTGGAAACGACTTGCTAAAGGAATACAGGAAAGAAACTGGGATAAAGGAAGATAATTTTTAGTTTTTCTCACAGAAAAACTGAACTAGAAGGGAAAGCTTACTTTAGACCTTAAAACTTATTTACTCTTCTTCCTTTGGTGAAATTTCTAGAACTAAAACCTATCTTTAGCTTGTAAGCATTCACTACTCCCTAGAACAAAAGGTGAAAAACTCTCAAACCCTACGCAGACAATTCTATGTATACATCCATGGAAGAGTTGTTTTAACCAATCTTTTATTAACAGGCCCTAAAACCAAAATTTACAGTGTTACTTAAGACAATGACAATTGTCTTTTGCAGCACAAACCTAAACCAAATGTTCATTCATGATTTTTTAAGTGGCCCTTACATGCTGTAGATATTATACCTGATTCTACTGTGTACAGTATGTATTATTTAGACAATAACTTTGCCAACAAGAAAACATATATATTTTACTTTAAAAATCAGCATTGACACAAATATCACTGTATTTAGTTTTATGACATTTTAAACTGTGAATAGTATTAAATGTCAGCAAATGGATCTGGAAATGATTACATTTTGGGTGATATTTAAATTAACATGCTGAATCACATCGTGTCATTTCCCAAAAGCAAAAGATGAACATATGCAATGGTGAAAATAGTACAGCTCATTTTAATGCAACATTTTAAATCAGTCAGAGACAGCTGCTACCTGACCAAAAGAGAAAAATGAACAGAAGCTCTGTGAGTTAAAGGCCTAAAGAGTTGGCAAATAAATAAAAATGGTAAATGACTAAAAGACTTTCCTAAGTGTGTCTTAAAGGTAATGTTCTTGATATAACTTTAAAAATATTTCAGTTTAGTATTCAATGACATTCAAAAATTATCTTGAAAAACTATCAGAAATGTTTTTATTCATTGTGAATATCTAAAGAAACATGATTTTCTTAAACACTGAAGTTGTTTCTAATATCTCATTTTAATACCCTCTGATCACTTACTGATTATTATTTCAGGGACTATAAAAGGTGTCACTGGGAATAGATAGCAAAAAAATCTTATTTTCAGCCCTTAAAAAACTGATTTAAGGAACTGAATCTGTTAAACATGAATCCTTAGAAAATAATAAAGTGCTAAAATATGTAAAATATTTCTTTTCAAAGAAGGTTCTAAGAAGGAAGAGTTCTGAGTGGACTACAGAAAGGGAGAAAGGTTTTGAAGAAGGTATAGAGTGATCTGGGTCATGGCCAAATGAATGGATAGAATGGGGATACAGATAGACAAAGGAGAGAGAGGTGTTCTGTGCTGGTGGACAATATGAATAAAACAGCATGACAGTAAAAATAAACAGGATGTGAAGAGGTTGCAAGACACAAAGATATGATTATCTTGAAAAGAAGAGGGTCAGCAGGCTGGAGAGTTAATCAGAATCAAGTTGTGATGGCAGAAAAGAAGTCTGGGGCTTAAAAAACCCAGGCACATTCCAAATGAAATACAAATTAAATGTATGCAGCTGTGAAAAGGCGTAAAGAAGATCACTCTATACTACTATGTAATAATGATCTCTAGGCTACACTAAGTGAAGAAAGTAAGGCGCAGAAGAGTGTGTATACTTTGCTATCTTTCTTTGTGTTATGAAGTAGGGGAGAGAATATTTACATGTGTAAATACATGTATACATAGATTCGCTTGTATCTTCAACAGAAAAAAAAAGTCAGTTACCTACACAGAGAGGGAACGAATAAGAGGAGGGGAAAAGGATAAAAGCTAGAACCTCTCTGAATGTGCTGTTTCACAACGTTGCTTTTAGAACCATGTAGACATTTCACATGATTAAAAACAAAATTAAGCAAACAAACAAAAACCCAAAGGAATCCCAAAAAACTATAAAACAAACTGGAAAAAAAAGCCTACCTACCTACCTAATTGGTTGAAGTTGGCAGCCTGACCAAATAAAGAAAACTATTTTAAGTGCTTTTATAATACAGTATTTTCACTGTATAACCATAATAGTATGCTAAGAATGAAAAGAACCACAAAGACATCTTCAACTGCACTCAGCAGGACTGTTATTAGTGATCATGTTGGTCATCTTATTTTGAAAATGTTATATATGTAGAAAGACAAAGCAAATAAGTGATTATGTTAATGTTAGGAATCAAGATATCAACATTAGTAAGAAATACAAATAAAAGAATCCAAGAAAAAGTGAAAGTGTCAGTATAAACTCATGACTTGTCTTTCTAAAAAAATACATATTTCCTAGCTTTGTCCACCAAAAAAGGCAGAGAAGAAATGACAACCCAGTAGAAATAAACATACCCAGTCCTTAGATTTGTAGTCTCTAAATCCTATCATCTCCTTAAAAGGATATAAGGGCTTCCTGGGAGGGAAGCTGGGTTCTAGGTTTGGGGAAGGAATTGCATAAGGGGGGCCTGGGACATTCTTCTGTGCCAGAAAACAAGGAAGTTTAATCATATTAACTTGTTAAAATGAAAAAGGCCATGTCGACACAACAACTTGAATCTACAGAGGTGTTAATTTTAATATCAAACTGAATAATGACTGCAATAGACTAAAACACATACCATTTATTTTAAAATACCTGAGCTCCTAATGACACTCCAAAAATAAAAACAAGAATTAGAGGCCACTAGTGGCATGAATTCATCATTCTAAAAATTAATAAACAGGGAAGGAAACAGCATTTATCCTGCTTTTCCTTGACTGACTGTATTTAAAGGTAGCCAAGGTGCTGGAGCTGCTGCCGACGAGTCTGGATCTCATTGCTGCGCGCCCCGACACCCGCCATACGTGCATTCCTGATTCCTTTCGTTTCCAAGTCCAATATACTCTCAAGTATACTCTCAAGGATCAGCTTATTCATAATCTTCTAAAGGAAGAACAGATCCCCCAGAATAAGATTACAGTTGTTGGGGTTGGTGCTCTTGGCATGGCCTGTGCCATCAGTATCTTAACGAAGGACTTGGCAGGTGAACATGCTCTTGTTGATGTCATGGAAGACAAACTGAAGGGCGAGATGATGGATCTCCAACATGGCAGCCTTTTCCTTAGAACACCAAAGATTGTCTCTGGCAAAGACTATACTGTAACTGTAAACTCCAAGCTGGTCATTATCACGGCTGAGGCACATCAGCAAAAGGGAGAAAGCCATCTTAATTTGGTCCAGTGTAATGTGAACATCTTTAAATTCATCATTCCTAATGTTGTAAAATACAGCCTGAACTGCAAGTTGCTTATTGTTTCAAATCCAGTGGATATCTTTGACCTATAGTGGCTTGGAAGATAATGGCTTTCCCGAAAACCATGTTATTGGAAGTGGTTGCAATCTGGACTCAGCCCAATTCCATTACCCAGTGGGGGAAAGGCTGGGAGTTCACACATTAAGCTGTCATGGGTGAGTCCTTGGGGAACATGGAGATTCTAGTGTGCCTGTATGGAGTAGAGCGAATGTTACTGGTGTCTCCCTCAAGACTCTGCACCCAGATTTAGGGACTAATACAGATAAGGAACAGTGGAAAGAGGTTCACAAGCAGGTGGTTGAGAGTGCTTATGAGGTGATCAAACTCAAAGGCTACACATCCTGGGCCATTGGACTCTCTGTGGCAGATATGGCAGAAAGTATAATGAAGAATCTTAGGCGGGTGCACCCAATTTCCACCATGATTGGTGGAATAAAGGATGATGTCTTCCTTAGCGTTCCTTGCATCTTGGGAGAGAATGGAATCTCAGACCGTGTGAAGGTGACTCTGACTCCTGAGGAAGGGGCCCATTTGAAGAAGAGTGCAGATCCACTTTGGGGGATACAAAAAGAGCTGAAATTTTAAAGTCTTCTGATGTCATACCATTTCACTGTCTAGGCTACAATAGGATTTTAGTTGGAGGTTGTGCATATTGTCCTTTTTATCTGATCTGTGATTAAAGCAGTGATGTTAAGATGGATGGGGAAAAACATCAATTCCTAAAGTTAGAAACAGGAATGGTTTGTAAAATCCTACAGCTATATTCTGTAGGTACTATATCCTGTAGGTAGCTATATCCTGTAGTACCATTCTGTAGGCTAGGTGGTACTAATCTTGTGTAGTCCTAAACTGGTTTGTGTGAAATAGTTCTGCCACCTCTAAGGCACCACTGCCAATGCTGCACATGCTGCAGTTGGCCCTTGAGCCAGATGGATGTTTACCGTGTGTTATATAAATAACTTCCTGGCTCCTTCACCTAACATGTCTAGTCCAACATTTTTTCCCAATCAGTCACATCCTGGATCCAGTGTATAAATCCAACATGGCATGTATGGTGCATAATTGTTCCAAAGGATCTTATTTTGTGAACTATATATATCAGTAGTGTACATTACCATATTATGTAAAGAGATCTACATATAAACAATGCAATCAACTATCCAAGTGTCATACTAACTAAAACCTACAATAAACCTTGAACAGTGAAAAAAAATAGAAAAAAAAAAAAGGTAGTCAAATAGTTGACAAGGCAAAGTTCTTCCCTATAGGAAAGTCAGAGCTTATAGATGCTGATGGAATGAGAGACTTAGAGAAATCACTATTTTGTAACTCTTTAATGAAAAAGTGGATCTTGGCAATTATCATCAGCGGCTGCTAAAACTATTAGGTTAAAGATAATATCCTCAGTCTTCATGGGTGAATAAACAACCGGCCTTGGTGACGAAATGGACTGAGAGAGAGAAGAAAAAGTCAACGACAACCACAGTTAAACATTTCAAGCTGAAATTCAATAATGATACCACTGACAGACATAAAGTAGTGGGGAAGGGAAGATGGTATGAGAAAAAGCGGACTGTTAACACCGCAGTTGAATTTTGCTGGATAGCAACTTTGCTGAGCATAAAGGAAAGAAAAAAACACCATTTCAAACTCTCCACAGAAGGAAAATACAGGCTTAAATATGCTTCTGTCTTGGGAAAAGGAAGACAGTGCCCTCAGTGTACTTGAAAGTGTCTTAATACTGGAAAAAGCACCTAAAAGTATCCCTTCCACATAGTTTTGACTCCTGATATGATATGAGTTTTCCATGTATTAAAGGGGATACCTATCCTTTTTAATATATCCTCTCTCATCTCTATTGAGGTATAACTTACATATAATAAAGCATACATATATTAAGTGTTTCTATGAGTTTTGACAATTGCATAAATCCATTTAACCACTACTCAAAATAAGATCTTATTTTTATCACCCCAAAAAGTTCCCTTAAACCTCTTTCCAGTCAATTCCCTTTCTCACCATCCCCCTTCCACAGAGACAACTACTGTCCTGAATTCTATAATCATATCTTGGTTTTGCTTGTTCCTTCAGATGAATAGAATCACAGATTGTACTCCTTTGTGTTTGGCTGTCCCTTTCCCCACTCAATGTTTCTGAGATTCATCCATAATGGTAGTTGTACCAGTAGTCTGTTCCTTTTTAGAGCTGTATAATAGTCTATACAGTGCTGTAGAATAGTCTATACAGATTTCTCTCTACAGGTATAAAGAAATCACAACGTGTTTGTACATTCTTCTGTTGATAAGCATTTGAATATTTGTAGATTTTGGCCATTATGAAAAAAGGCTGCCATAGATATTCTTAAACAAGCCTTTTTATGAACATATGTTTTAATTTCTCTTTCAGGTAAATATCTAAAAATGGAGTAACATGGTCATAAGTTAAATATATGTTTAATTTTATTAGAAACTGTTAAACAGCCCTCCAATATGGTTTAATGCACCTTTTAAACTTTCCAACTACCACTCTTGAAGTGATAAACTTTATACACTCTGAAATTCTTTTAGGTATTTTGGGTTTGATCATTCCAAATGATTAATAATTTTTTTCTATTTTAACTGACCACATATATTTTTGAGATATGTTATATATACTGTTGTTTGAGCTATTCAATATAGATGTTTCACAGGTAATATAATGCTTTTAAAAAAAGCCTCCAAACAATCCTTAAATAAAACACTTCAAGATGTGTTAACACATTACAAAGTATCTGACAGAAACTCTGAAACAGAACTTCTTAATTTAGGCACTAGAAAAAAGATTGGGAAATAAACACAGAGGTTAAATTGAGCCTGTGTAAAAGCACCTGAGGAAAGACCTTAGGTTAAATTTGCTTGGTAAGAAAATTATATTTATAAATTAGGCATGAACATTCAGTTTCAGTTCTTGTTTTATTCAGACTTTATATTTCACCAAATGTTTTACTTATCAAAGCTGAGATACTTACTTGTAGGGATGGGCTGAGACAGTCTCGTAGTATTTCCTGATGATTTGGTTCATGAACTATTTCAAAAATTTGCTTTCTCTCTTGTGCAGCGTGGGCTGGCGACAAAATATGTACTAGCAGTCTCCCAAGCTGCATTCGGAAGGTCTCCTTACAAGACCACAGAATTTTAGTCCATTGCTGCTTGGAACCACTGGCTTTACTTGAACCCTAAAATCAATCAAGATAGGAATGAATTAGGATCAGACTGCTTAAGCAATACCATGCTAGCCTCAACACAGCCCTAAAGAAGATTATGGAACATGTTTTATTCCAGATTAGTTTTAATAGTCAAAATTAGAAAGAGATATACATATCCATACACACAGGAGTTTAAAAGAGATGGGCGTACAACATTCACAGCAGCATCACTCAAAATAGCCAAAAGGTGGAAACAGTCTGAACGTCCATCAGTGGATGAACAGATAAACAAAATGTGGTATATACATACAATGGAATATTATTCATCCTTAAAGAGGAAGGAAATTCTGACACATGCTACAACATGGATGATCCTTGAGGACATTATGCTAAATAAAATAAGCCATATACAAAAGGAGAAATATTGTATGCTTCTATTTGTATAAGATATCTAGAACAGTCAAACTCACAGAGACAGAAAGTAGAATAGTGATTACTGGGTAATGGGGGAAGGGGTGGTAAAAGTTATTATTTATTGGGTACAGAGTTTCATTTGGAATAATTAAAAAGTTCCGGCTGTGTGTGGTGGCTCACACCTGTAATTCCAGCACTTTGGGAGGCCAAGGCAGGTGGATCACCTGAGGTCAGGAGTTCAAGACCAGTCTGGACAACATGGTGAAACCCTGTCTCTACTAAAAATACAAAAATTAGCTGGGTGTGGTGGCGGGTGCCTGTAATCCCAGCTACTTGGGAGGGTGAGGTAGGAGAATTGCTTGAACCTGGGAGGTGGAGGCTGCAGTGAACCGAGACTGGGCCACTGCACTCCAGCTGGGGAGACAGACTGAGACTCCATCTCAGAAAAAAAAAAAGTTCCTAGAGATGGATGGTGGCAATGGCTGCACAACAATATGAATATACTTAGTGCCACTGAATTGTATCCTTAAAAATGGTCAAAATGGTAAGTTTTATGTTATGTATATCTTACCACAGTTTAAAAGAAGAGATGGATAAAGAAGCTAAAGTCCTAAGCCATGAAAAAATTACCAAAGGCTCAAAAATTATAAATTAAAAAAAGGATCAAAGAACAATGATAAATAAGCCTACACTGATTTTGCAATAAAAAAGAGAAAGGATTAATAATAAAGACTTGAATTGTGCTATATTATTGAGTATAATAGTCACAAATTAAGCACTGCATATAGCAGTACCCCCTTACCTGTGGTTTTGCTTTCCACAGTCAACCATGGTCTGAAAATAGTTAAGTACCGTATAATAAGATATTTACTCATTGTAAAAAGAGAGAGACTACATTTACATAACTTTTATTAAAGTATATTGTTATAACTGTTCTGTTTTATTATTATTGGTAATCTCTTACTATGCTTAATTCATAAATTAGACTTTATCACAGGTATGTATGTATGTGAAAAAACATAGTATATACAGGTTTCAGTACCATCTGTGGTATCAGGCATTCACCAGGGGTCCTGGAATGTATCCCCCGAAGATAAGGGGAAACTACTCTATGGGTTTACCATAGAGTATTCCCTAACAATTAACCAATTTTTTTAACTATGGTCCCACTAAGCCTAGCCAAATGCCGATCAAATCACCTGTATCTGGTTTAAAATTGGAAGCAGTACATTCAGAATTCATTATGAGTTTTAGAAACAGCTCCTCTCTAATTACCTCTAGTCCTAAGGGCCCCGTTTGAGTGACTGAGTTCTAAGTGGATCCGTACTTGGTTTTGCTGTTCAGAGCTAAAACACCAAAATCTAGTTTAGATTTAGAGATTGGCATGTCATGATTTATGAGTTCTGCTAGAATTAGATTGGCTTTTGCTATCTATGGAGTAAACTGACCGATTTGTTCCATTGTGTCAACTGTAAGTGACCCACAGAAACCCAAGTGCGATGATGATAAATGAACTCTGACACTTATCAGTATTCTCTATGTAATTTTAAAGGTGTTAAACTTAGGCCAAGATCTAAAATTCACAGTAATTCAGAAAAATGAGAGTGAGTAGCCATAAATACAGTACTTTAAAAACAAACAGTTCACGTAAACTCTCACAGTAGTCATCAATGATGATAATCTACTCTTTTCTGATGCTGATCTTACTAAACAACACTAGAAAATGTCTTCTAGGGTTACAGGCTTAAAAAGCAATGCTGCATGAGTTGAGTCATTTTGGAAAGGGTGAATTAGCAATATATATTATTCTATAATTAAAAATTCAAGTTGTCCGAGTTTTAAAAAGCTCTCTGAAAGAGCACAAAGAAATATGATTTTGAAAACGTATAATACAGTCAACATAAAACCTCTATTTCCTTTGTGTGAATGAACATTTCCCACGTAATTAATTTACTTACAATAGACACTTTGAATCCTTCTACCAGATATGTAAAAATTTCTTTCTGAAATGGATTGAAAACAGAAGACTGTTCATGATGAATATTTTCCTCAGAAATTTCGGTCTGGAAAACTGAGTTCTTGCTTTGAGTTACATTTTCTGGAGTTCTCAAAATGTCAATAATGTCTGAATTAAATTCTTTGAATTGAAAAAAAGAATACAAAATTAGTCATATCACTGCTATCTACCCATTATAAATAGTAATAATACTGGTAAAAATATTGTATTTAATTACTAATTCAGTTATCACAATTTAAATGTGTATCAGGTGTATTCGATGTAGTAGATACAACGTAGTAGAAAGTGAATTCACGTAAAATAACATAGAAATTTGAAAATGCATGTCATACAATTCCAAATTAAATATTTAATTGACTAATGAAGGTAAGTTAAACTGCAAAATGATTAAAACCATGAGATTACTATACAAATCAAACATAAAGATCATGTCATATTTACATGAGTGGATCTACAGAGCTGTTTCTCTGCATGTGCTATCCATTTACATGCTGTATATGTGATAATCATGGTTCAATTTCAGAGTTTAGTCTGCGAGTCTGTTGCACAGAATGTACATTAGAAAAGTTAAAAAAAAAAATGCTGGGGATGATGGCTCATGCCTGTAATCCCTGCACTGTGGGAGGTGAAAGCACACAGATCACCTGAGTCAAGGAGTTTGAGATCAGCCTGGGCAACATGGTGGAATCCTATCTCTACAAAAAAATACAAAAATTAGCCGGGCATGGGGTGCACACCTGTAGTCCCAGCTACTCAGGAGGCTGAGATGGGAGGATTGCTTGAGCCCAGGAAGTAGAGGTTGCAGTGAGCTGAGATCATACCACTAGCCTTGGTGACAGAGTGAGAACCCATCTCAAAAAAAAAAAAAAAAAAAAAAAAAAGAAAAAAAAGAGAGAAAGAAAAGTAAAAAAAGCTAAAAAAAAATAATAACTTGAGTTTATCATGTTTTTCTAGTGATTAACAATTACTGGTTACTTTTTCCTGTCTTCCTTGGGTTACCTGAACATTTTTTTAGAATTCCATTTTGACTTATCTACAGTGTTTTTTAAAAAATAATCTTCAGCTTTATCGGAATATAACTGACAAATAGAAATGGTATATAATTAAGGTGTTTTGATATATGAATACATTGTCAAATAATCACCATAATCAAGCTAGTTAACATATCTATCACCTCATATAGTCATCATTTTTGTGTGTGTGTGGTGAGAACATTATTTATAGTGTTTTGGAGTGTATTTCTTTGAATAGCTTTTTTTTAGTGGCTGCTCTAAGTACTACATTTTAAGTATGTACATATATATTCATTTCCCAATATGGAAATGCAAATTAAAACCACAATGAGATATTACTACACATCTGTCAGAATGGTCAAAATAAAAAATAGTGACAACAACAAATACTAGGTAAGGATGTGAAAAAACTTGGACCACTCATACACTGTTGATGGGAATGTAAAACTACAGCCACTCTGGAAAAGTCTGGCAGTTTCTTAAAAAACTACACATGTAATTACTGTATGACCCAGTAACTGCACTCCTGGGCACTTACTCCAGAAAAATAAAGACTTATATTCTCACAAAACCTGCACATAAATGCTTACAGAAGCTTTATTTGTAATAGCCAAAAACTGGAAACAACCCAGATTCATATATCCATACCACAAATATTACTCGGCAAAAAAAAAAGGAACTATTGATATATGCAACAACCAGAATGACTCTCCAGAGTATTACACTGAGTGAAAAAATTAATTCCAAAAGGCTACATACTGTATGCTTCCATTTATAAAATATTCTTGATGAAACAAAAATATACAAATGGAGAACAGATTAGCGGTTATGGGGCTGAGGGGCTGGGGGTGAGAGGAAAGTGGGTGTGGCTAAGAAAAGGGCAATGTGAGAGATCCTTGTGGTGCTGGAAATGCTGCTGACTGTATCGATGTTACTCATCTGGTGGTGATATTCTACTACAGTTCTGCAAGATTCATGGGGGAAACTGGGTAAAGGGTATACAGGGTCTCTCTGTATTATTTCTTAACTGCATGTGAATCTACAACGATCTCAAAAGATCATACTGGAAGTGCCACATGGTTTTAAACTGGTCAACCTGCGCTAGCATTGAACACATTGAAAGTGGACTTTTATTCAAGACTTATCAGTTCCAAATAAGAAACTCTTAATAATATGGATGTTAAGAACTGAAAAATAATGCTGCTTAAACATCTGAAAACTAACCAGTTTCCTCTTAGATTACTTCTCTTTCATTTTAAAATCTGAGGAAAAACAAACTAATCCAATAGTCTTACCTTGATAAATAATCCGGTTGACTGCTAAAACAGTGAGCCTCTGTAGTCTCTGTGCAAGTTCTGTTTCAGTTGCTTGGCTAGGGTTCTCCTGGCTCATTCTCCGTTGCATCATCACATGAAGCTCATCATTTGCCACTGAACGCATTTTCATCAGAAGCGATTCAGTTTGAGCAAGTGGAAATTTTCGAGGACCTTTAAAAGTATATAAATTAAAACATCAAATCCCAGTGTTAATAAAGATCAAGGAAACTATTTTTGCTGAAACTTTTTGATTACCAGACCATGAAAACAACCTTATTTACTACAAAGTCAATTTATACAAAGGAAAGAGTGATTAAGAGAAAATGATGCTTCTCCCTCTTTGAAGAAGTGCAGCAGTACTTTTGGTTTCAAAGTCCTAAATAACAATGTTGAAGCTAGTGACATAGCTTAGTAAAACGATGTCATTTTGCAAAGTTCGAGTTAAAAAGTATTAAATAGGCTTAACTAGTTCAGAACATTTTGATAAAATAGTTTCAAATACTGTTTCACTTCTTTGTATTCCAAAATCAAGTTTTAATGCACATAATTTTTTAGTAAGAATATTACTATTTCTGGATAATTACTGTTGTTGAATTTCATAAAGTAATTTTAAAAATTGTGTATAGTGACAAAGTAGAAATCAGTCAATGAAAGTGAAGAGATCAGAAAGGTGAATATAATTCCAGTGATTTGTTATTAAAATGATTTAGAACATATGCATCATTTGGAATTCAATGCTACAAAAGCATTTCCTGAGAAAGGTTTCCTCAGGCTGAACAGAGAGGAGTGGCATTCCTGCACCATTACTGCACCTGCTCCGGGAGGTACAATACAGGTAGTGCATCCAGGAGAAAACTGGGGGGATGAGTCTTGATTTAATGGACTGAAGGAGAAGGGCATCGGAAGTTGACCATAGGAACCAAAATGATGTCTTGGTAGATGAGGAATAATGGAACCCTTCATTGGAATTGAACCTTTGTTTTAAATTATGAAAACATATATCAATTTCTATAAATAACCTCTATAAAAATTACTTACATATGACTAAATTATAACAGGTTTTAATGACTTATCCTGTAAGATATTTAAATATTTTAATGCTATTTTAGATTGCTCAGTATTTTGGGTAATTAGTATTCTTAATCAGTTAATATATTTTGGTAGATAGTCACTTTTGAGGCAAAAAAAAAAAGAAAATACAAACATTCATATCCTGTATATATTCAAGAGTTATACTGACAAACAATATACTTAGTTTAAGCAGATTCTTCCTGATGTCTACATCTGACAGCTTTCATGCTGTATGTGCAGCTGCTGATTGTAATTCAGAGGTATGATAATACACTGAATAAGGAAATGTTAAGTAAGTCTTCTTTAGTACTAGGTATTAATACTAGAAAAAGTGGGAGGGTATTTCAGCACTCCTGCTATGAAGCCACACAGAGCTGGTGTGGCCTTAAGCACATTTCTTTCTAAACCTCAGTTTTCTCAGGCATAAGATGTGGATTAGAAAGAAAACAGAGCTTACTTCACAGGTAGATATTTATCACTATCTAACATTATATTAAATATATTTGTTTATATGCTTATTGATCATTTTCCCTAGTACAAGTTCCATGAAGACTGGTAAAATAGCAACTGGTACATGGCTGGTACTCAAGAAATATTTGATGTTTGATGGCTGAATAAACGGATAAAGAAAGAGTTGTTTTGTTGATAAAATAAAATAATGAATGTAAAACGTAATGCCTGTCTCATTCTCACAGATAATAAAATAGTTTTAATGGTTAGTATTATTATTGGTTGAAATATAAAGTTCATTTGTATGTGAATTACTAATATAACTGTGTGTGTGTGTGAGTGTATGATAATTTAAATATATGTCTAGCATTCTAAATAATATCCTAATGCTGACTACTTCTACCTTCATGCATTAAGGGTGATGTGTAAAGTTTTTCATATTAATAAGCAGACAAGTAAAAAAAAATTTAAAAGTATATATTGCTACCTTATTTATAATAGCAAAAACCAAGCAAAAAACCTGTTTATCTATAAAAGTTACAGAAGATTATCCACATCAAAATAATAGATTATTTTGCAATCATTAAAAATAAAAGAATATTTATGTTTCTTAATATGGAAAAATATCTATAATATAATGACCAGAAATAGAAATCAATTTATAAACAGTAGGTAGAGCATGATACCATTTAGGTAAAATTACATATAAAGATATGTATAGATATAGATATCTAGACCAAAAACAGATATAGAGGTTAAGGAATCAGAGCTTTGTTCACTGGGCAGCAGGCAACTCGGAACTGCTGAGCAGAAGAATGGTAAACCTGAGTTTATAAGATTAATATAAGATTAATAAGATTAATCTGACAATAAAATAGTATCTAACTCCTCTAGCAATGCAAGAACTTAAGGTCTAGATGTAATGACAGTACTGCTGAAGAAACCTTGGTTCCAAGTCATGGATATCCTGGGGTTCAGGGCTTGAGTAAATTTGTCTATTATCAGAGTCTGGTGTGTGGCCATAATGGAAGCTGCAGCTGCTGGCAGTCCCCACAACTCCTGCTGAAGGTGGAGGATAGTGGCAGTGGGGCTGGAGGTGTCACTCATCTCCGTAGTTTTCAACAAATGCTAAATGAATCTATATAGGAATCCCCCCACCACACCTAAACATTTATCAGTAAAGAGAATGGCTTAAGTCTTTGAAGGAACAATTCATTACCTAATTAATAGACATGACAGAAATAGAAATCCCTCTATGTCACTTTAGTATCATGGACAAATGGACTTGAATTAGTTTTTGTAACCACACTGCTCAGAAACAGAAGAGCTTCAGTATTCTGCAGTTTTTGTACCTGTAGCATACAAAGCCAATATACTTTTGATGATACGTTTAAGTAATAGTGAAGAAATAAAAAGCACAATCTTTCCCAAGTATGTGTGTAAAAAAACAACTTAGAAACAATTACAAAGCAACAACCGAACACATATAAAGTGGTATTTTGCAAACTAGATTCACAAAGATAGAATTTCAATAAGGGTAGTATTTAAAACAGGAAGGATTGAGAGAGACTTCAGAGAGAGAGAGATGGGTCCTAAGAGATATGACAGACCTGGAATGAGTAGATGTGGTGCAGGACACAAAGGGATGAGTATAGGGGTGCAAGTGCCAGCAGTCCCTAGTTCTAGGATGCAGTGGGTCTTAAGATGAGGAAGCTGGACTGGATGACTTTTAAGGTCTTTTATTAAGCTAAAAACGTGTAGGATTCTGTAAGTCTCCTATAGCTCGCAGCAATCACATTTACTTAGAGTGAAAAAGACAAGTCCAAGTATAATAAGAAGCTACAGAAGTCAGAAAAAAGGACAGCCATCTAGTGAAAAGACTAAAAGTTCATTATCTGTTTTAAAATGACTCAAACTAAAAAAAAAAAAACAAAAAACAAACTTGAAGCTATGTAGGGCTCTAAGGCTCAAGGTGACAAAATGCTAGTATCTAAAGAGAGAGATTAAAGACTGCTAGAGAAATCATTGACCAAATGGGAAATAGCAAGAGGACTATTGTGTTAGCCCAGGCACAAGGTGATAATTAACTAAAACCCGAGATCTAGGGATGGAAGCAGAGGAGGAACAGATATGAGAATGAGAAGTATCAATACAAAAGAAACAGCAGGGGTAGTAAAGGTATACTTTCTGATATCAATAGAGGGCAAATTCCATCTAAGCAGTCACTGACTATATAAGGAGTCCTGCAAAGGAAAGGTGTCCAGCAATCATGTTTTGGCATGCAGGAAGCTGAGCATTAATGCTAGAACTGATAAAGAATGTTTCTACGCAGGACAAAAGAGATGTACAACTGGGAGGGCAGCTCAAGAAGACACAGTGCATTCAGATATTAAATAAGGAAGAATGTAGAGGGCAGTAAGTTTAGTTACATAGATATTTTAGAAGTTTTATTTAGCATAATTTAAACATACTACTGCAAAACAATGGGTACTTGGTAGCTTTTCTTTACAAGTGAGTCTTTCACATGGTTTAAAATTTTTGCATAGCATTGAACACAGAAGTAGCTTAACACAGGTGAAAGAAAGATTTGAACTTAAGTGAATTTAAGACAGTAAGAGTGATTAAATTTCAAACAATTTACCAAATACTCTGGAGATGGTGTGTGTGTGCATGTATATATGCATATTTATCCACTATGTATACATATGTATGTGTGTATATCCTGTGTATGTGGTGTTCATGTTATCTTTCTGGGTAAAGATCATAGCAGATTTTGTAGAAAAAATAAGGAAGCCTAACAATATTAATGTTTATTATTTGATGACATGTACTAATTTATACCAAACCCTGACATCATGTGCATTTTAACCATGTGCAAGCCACCATCATCTGCCCTGACTACTGTAATAGCCTCCTACCTGGACTCCCCACTACCTCTCTTCTCCTATTCCTCTTCTCTAACCCACTTTCTACACAGAAGACAGAGTGATCTTTATAAAACAGAAAGCTGTTTATAGCACGCCACCTACTTAAAACCTTTGATGACTTCCCGTTAGGATAAAATCTAAGCTCCTTAACAAGGCCTATATGATTAAAAAATGACTTTGGCCCATGCCATACTGTACAGCCTCTTCTGGTGTCCCACTCTTATCAAGTGACACATTCTAGCTAAATGGCTTTCTTTATTTCTCTGAACAAGCTCAGCTTTTCCCTGCCTTGGAAGCTTCATATAAGCCATCCATTCTGCCTGTAATACTCTTTCTCTGACTCTCTGCCTTGCTAACTCCTTTCTCATCCTTTACATCTATATTAAAATCTCACTTTCTCAGAGACTTCCCTAATCCTGATGTAGACTGCCCGGTTATAATCTCTATTCCTACCCTCTACATTTCCCTACTATTTTACAGTCTCTGCAGGGGCAGAATCTGTGTCTGTTTTTTTCATCATTGTATCTCCAATATTTAGCACAATGCTCAGCACATGGTAGGCAGGTGCTCAAGAAATAACTGAATGAGAAAAGCACTAAAAGTAAGTAGCAGAATAGTTTCCTTCAGGAAAAAATCTTTCTTAAATTTTATGTAAAACAAGAAATATTTTAAAAGTGTGAATGGCATAAGAACATAGGAAAGTCAAGCTAGCCTCAATTTATGGTTATTAAAATATGATTTCAATACTCGCCAGCAATGCTTTTCCGCTTTTGAACTATTGCATGATGGGGAGCAGAAGGTGACTGGAGTGAATCTGTGAGGTTTTCAGAATCATGATTTGCGGTGGTCCTTATAAATTCCATAGCAGCCTGGAGAACTCTAAGCTGTAGTGCAACAGCCATATCTAAAAACAGAAGATACTAGAATGTTTTCAAGCTATGTGGTTACTAATTTTTTAATTGAACTGATTTTATGTATCATGACAATATGTTTTGTTAGATACAAATTTTTAAATTTTGATCAGCATGGGGGTGATGGTAGTAGACATTTTTAAATTCTTGTTAAAAGCAATTTTAAAGCAAATTTACAAATGGTCACTAAAAAACCTTCAATGGAAAAATATTAGCTCATAAATTTATTTCATTTTAAAAATTGTTTCAAAGAACAGGCTTTTTTTCTATACAAGGCAAAAGTTTAACCAGCAATTATCATATTTTTTGTTTCATATTCACTTTAATAATTACCATTAAAGAAAACTAAAGGGTATTACTATTCAACATACGCTTTTAAATTCTACTTGGTAAGAAAAATCAGTGACATCTTTCACTTATGTATCGCCAACTACTAACTACATGGGGGAATCACTTTTTCTATTTTTGCCACTTTTTCAAGCCTTTTTAGGCTTCTTTTTAAAAACTGATAGATATTATCACAAAATTAACGTTAAAATTTCAGTAAAAGAGTTTCTAAGAAGAAAGAGATTATGCTCAAATAACAGGTTTGTCTATTATACAACTCCCTCCCCAAATTCATAAAAATTAAATCTTACTTTGTGTCCTCTTGTTTTTGCTATTTTGAAGATATCCAAGCATTACAATAAGGTCTTCAATAACCCTAAAATACTGTGAGCCCGAGGAACTGCAAGCATGAATTGTAACTGCTATGAAAAGTTGCTGTATATCACAAGCAAGCAATTTATATTCACTCACGGGAATGCTAAAGATAACAACAAAAGAAGGAAACAGAACATTTATAAGAAAAAGAACAAATAATTTAAGACACAGCTAACTGATTTAAATGGTTTAAATTCCTGTTTGACCAGCTTGCACTCATTCATGCAGTCATTCAATATTTATTCATGCTTATTCTATGGCAAGTAATATGTAGTGTGTATGCTAGAAATAGAAATAAGATACACTTTGACACCTGTCAAAAATACATAGTTTTACAGAGAACTGGACAAGTAAACAGATTACTATAAACAGTAAGTGGTTGTAAGTGTAACACTAGAGATTAATACAAGATACTATAAGAACACATAGGCAGTTTCTAGTCCACACTAAGGATGAAGATTGTGTGGGTATGAACAGGAACATTCTGCCAAGACTTTTCAGAGAAGGTGAATTTGACTAAATTAATTAACCTCTCTGAATCTCACTTGTATAAATTAGGGTTATTTTTAGGACTAAAAGAGGTAATAGATTTGCATTTATATTATTTATAAATACCCAATAAATATGAATTAGTTACTTCTGGTCTTCAATTTTAATCTTGATAATCTACCTCAATGTACGATATTAGGCCTACAATGCTTCTCTCCATCTGGGTTTTCCAAATCAAGCAAGGGTTAGAAACTAACTTGGGCCAGTTAATAAAGTAGCATACAGGGACATTCAGTAAATACAATTTCTTGCTGTTTTTTTTCTTTCTTTCTGTTATTATTTTTTTTTTACTTTTATTTTAGGTTCAGAAGTACACAGAAAGGCTTCTTACATAGGTAAACTCGTGTATTAAAGTAAACTAATACTAAAGTTTTCCTGTTCTAAAGTATTTATCAGATGTAATTTTAAATAATAATTTTAAACTTACTTCTTTTCTAATCCATTCAGGGCTGCTACTGTATTACATAACACATAGAGTAGACCATTATCCAGCAACATATCTGCTACCTTAGAACAAGAATTTAAAATTTGGAGAAGAAGTAAAAGAGCATTATGCAAGAGTATGTTGTCATATAGAGAGGTTTCTATTAGTCCCAGGATAGGAATGACAGACCACTTCTGAAACAATCCCATGTTTCTCACATCTTCCAGATCAAATCTATAATAAATAATACAGTTAAGAGCACATTAGAAACAATCACAAAATAAGAAAATATGATAGCAACTATGGGTCATTTTGCTAACTTGATTTTGAAGTCATAAAAACAAGTTGGGGGAGTAAGGATTCTTAACCTGTTTTTAAGATGATAGAGTCCCTCCAATAATAGGGTAAAAGCTGTTGCTAGAAGTCCATCCCAAGATAAATACACAAACATTCAAGTGAAATATGCATACAATTTCTTGGTTTTAACTGATTTATTTTAATTCATCTATGAGACCCTTATGTCCAAAGAAACTATGTTTGGGGGCTTCAAGTGCACAGGAAAATTATTATTATTATTTTACATAGTATTTGAGAGACAGCGAGCTAGTAAAAAGAGGTCTAGCAAAAGGGAATGATTCTCGAGTTCTTATCCCAATACAACTTGCCTCTGGGATGGAATGAAATTAGCTAAATATTTTGTGCCTCATTTTCCTTATCTGTCAAAAATATGTGGTGATATATGTCCTCTTTTCTTCTCAAGGCGATTGTGAGAGTCAAATAAGGTAATGCAGAATTGTTTCGTGAAAGCCAAAAGCTGTATGTAAATGAAAAGTAGCATTGAAACTACCATAACAATTTAGTAAATTCTTTAAGCTCTGAATTTGTCTATCACAATAAGGAGACACACATTTCTCTCTATTCTATCATAAGCAGAAATTACAGTTTAATTTCTGCCAAACTTTTGGTTTGGGAGAAAAATATTCTTTTATTTTTACACTTATTTGCTAATCCATCAGCATTCTACCAGGGTCGAAACTCAGCAACCAGCGCATCCAGGAATTCCAGGCGAGGGGTTTACTCCTCTCCCAGATAACCTGAAGGCTCGAGGAGAGTAAGGAGCTCCTATACGGATCCTTTATGTGATCTGTCACTGAGAATACATGAGCTACCTTTCTTTTTTTCTTTTCTTTTCTTTTTTTTTTTTTTGAGATGGAGTTTCACTCAATCTTCAGTTGCCCAGGCTGAAGTGCAATTGCACAATCCTGGCTCACTGTAACCTCTGCCTTCCAGGTTCAAGTGATTCTCCTGCCTCAGCCTCCCAAGTAGATGGGATTACATGAATGTGCCACCATGCCCAGCTAATTTTGTATTTTTAGTACAGACAGTTTCATCATGTTGGTCAGGCTTGAACTCCTGACCTCAGGTGATCCACCCACCTCTGCCTCTCAAAGTGTTGGGATTACAGGCTTGAGCCACCACGCCCAGCCTCACCTGTCTTTTCAGTTATCTTCTCATGTTAATACTATCTGCCAAATCTTAGCTATCACTTTTATCTGCTGCAGCTTTTATTTGTTTCTAGTTTCTAACTAGTGAATGAACTATGAAGGATGAAGTTATATTAGAAAGAACATCATATGGCAAATAATACATTGATTCACCTGGAAAATTACTTTTAGCAGATTTTTTCTAAAGGTGACCAAAAGATTTAGTTAAGAGTGAGTTCACTAAATTTTACGTTTAAGACAAAAGATCTTGCTAGGTGTGGTGGCCCACACCTATAATCCCAACACTTTGGGAGGCCAAGGCAGGAGGATGGCTTGAGGTCAGGAGTTTGAGACCAGCCTGGGAAACACCGCAAGACCCATCTCCACTAAAAGTAAAAAAAATTAGCCAAGTGTGGTGGTGCATGCCTGTAATCCTAGCTACTCAAGAGACTGAGGTAGGAGGATCCCTTGAATCTAGGAGTTCAAGGCTGCAATGAGCTAAGGCATGACTGTGTCTCTCTGCATTCCAGCCTGGGTGACAGAGTGAGACATTGTCTCAAAAAAAAAAAAAAAAAAAAAAAAAAAAAAAGCCAGGCATAGTGGCTCACGCCTGTAATCCCTGCACTTTGGGAGGCCAAGGCAGGCAGATCATGAGGTCAGGAGTTTGAGACCAGCCTGGCCAACATGGTGAAACCCCCATCTCTACTAAAGATACAAAAAATTAGCCGGGCATGGTGGTGCGTGCCTGTAATCCCAGCTACTCGGGAGGTTGAGGCGGGAGAATCACTTGAACCTGGGAGGTGAAAGTTGCAGTGAGCTGAGATTGTACCATTGCAATCCAGCCTGGGCAACAGGGCGAGACTCCGTCTCAAAAGAAAAGAAAAGAAAAAAGACAAAAGATTCCCAATTATAGTGGAGGGAAGAACACACTTACTCTTCATCAAGGCCAATATGTCGACCAAAGAACATTTCGATGAAGCAGTCTAACAATTCTTGAGTTCCTCGATGAAGATACAACTGGTTGGCTAGCAAGGAAAATCCACGATTCTTCAGAAATTTATCTTTTTGTTCCTTAGATGCTCTAGCAAAATATGCATCTAATAGCTAAACAAAAAATTTAAGTCAATTTAGATAATGCATTAAAATTAAATATAATATATACAAATCAGTGTAACACAACTGTATTTGTAAATTATTAAGTTCATATGTACAGAAAAACACAGAAAGCTTAAAAAAATGCCACCACCACAGCAAAGCAAAAATGAATTTGTCTTTGGCTACTGTGGAATGCTAATGATGACTCTATCTTGGAGATCTTGATGTTTCTCTCATGGGGAAACTGGCATTTTTAGCTGAGCATGGACACCTGGTAGACTGGCAGCCTTAGTTGAGTATAAGTAGAATATTTGTACCTAATGCTGAGGGGGAAAAAATCCGTAAACTATGCTCTCTCTGCAAATCTATATCTATATCTATATCTATATCTATATCTATATCTATATCTATATCTATATCTATCTATCCTAGACCTCTACTTCTAGGCTTCTTGACAGATTATTTACCCTGAGCATAGGCCTGAATTTCCACCCTTCTCTAGCATCTTAAATGCAACACGTGTAATACCAAATTAATCCTTCCACTTCCTTCTCCCCTTCAATGACTGTCTCAAAGTAGTGATAGACTCCTTTCCCCCAGACACACAACTATTTATTCCCCTACTAAAAAAGCTTTCTAAGTTTACAGCATAACACAGAGTATACTTTTTCCATGAATCCTTTCCTGTTTCCTCTATGCTCAATTCTTTATTAATACTGCCACTGCAGCACTCATCACAGAATTCCTTACGTTTTACTTAGTTAAGTATGAGACTCTCCCTTCTAGACTGTGAAATTCTTGAATGTAGGGCTTCTATTATTTCCCTTTATATACTATATTGCAACTAGCTCAGGGACTTACACATGAAACGGGAACTCAACACTAGGTTGTATTGCAAGTGATTAAACAACACCTACATCCAAGCAAACTAAAGAAAAATGAGAATCTTTATAAGATTATTTTAATATTGGGTTGTTTTCTAATGGAAACTATTCATATCAAGCATTTACTCATTCAATAATAACTTAGTACCTATTACACAAGATGCCCACCCTCATGAAGCTTATATTTGTGAGAAATTTAAAAAACAAGTACACAGATTAAAAAGATAATTACAAGACATAAATAGGATGCTATGATAGAATAAATAATAAGATTAGAGGGAAGTTATTTTGACAAGATCATCAGGGAAGGTCTGTTTGAAAAGGTGTCATCTAAGCTGAGAGCTGAAGTAAATATCTAAAATTTGATAGTACACTGAAGAAGAGATTTCCAATGAACCACATATTCCTTGTAATTTTTACAAAAGAGATTTACTAAATGTTCAGATATGGGGATTTATTGGTAGATTTAAAAAACATATTGCTATGAACCAATATATGGAGGGGGACTTAAAATTGGATGATGCAAAAATATGATCATGTAACCAAAAACCCCTGTATCCCTAAAGCTATCAAAATAAAAAAATTTAAAAAATATATATGAGTATTAAGTAACAAACTATATTAGTTCATTAGTCTAAAATATAAAAGAGAGATTTAGGTCTACTTTAAAGTATATACTCAAAATTTTAAATTACATATATATTTATTTTTCTGAATTAAAATAACATATCTAGTATTTGCCCTTACTTTAATAACACCTTGTTGTATAGCTGGTGATGGGTGGTTAACGAGGACCAAAAGTGTATCTGCTTGAATAAGCTTGTCCATCACATCTTCAAGCATAACATCAGGCAGGATAAGAAGAACTCCACTTAGGAGTTCATATAATCCACAGCATATAGGTACCAAACAGTCTTCAGTTACACTAAAACAGAGACCAAAAAAGTCTTACTAACATGACGAGAAAAGTGCATGATGATTACCTTAGGAACTGTGACAAGTAGTAGCATTTTTTACAGGTGAAACAAATGTTCATAATGTTTAAGAAATGTTTCCTAATTTAACTGTGATTAACAAATTTACCACCACTTTTTATCATTGACTTTTTTGGGCATATAGTCTATTAACACTATTCGATTGCACATCCCTGATGTCTAATACAGTGGTCACTGTCACTTATGCTATTTATTTAAACTAAAAATTTAGTTCCTCAGTTGCATCAGCCACATTTCAAGTGCTCAGTAGGCATATGTGGCTAGTGCTGACTGTATTAGACAGCATGAATAAAACATGTCCATCATTGCAGAAAGTTTCACTGGACATTGCTACTTGAGATGCTATTGGAAATGTTTTTTTTTCCACCAAGTAAGAAACAGCTTTATTAGGAGTCTAGGCATGTCAGAAAAACCCAGTTCACTCACAGAGAAGAGAGGCAAATATTGGTACAGGGGAAGAATCTAGCATTACAGAATATCCTCTCAAGAACCAAGTGTGAAAATAAAACCTCCATCTAAATATCCTAACAAATGCTGCTGGGTTTAGCCCAGGTGAAACTTCTTGAAGCTCCTGGTGAAATGAGATTTTCTCATAAAGGGAATGCTCTCTAGCACTGCTGCATCTGAGCTCCATATAAAGTTATGGGTCTGCAATAGCAGAAGTAGAGGAAAAGATAAGAGGGATATCTCATCACCAAAGCAAGGTCATGTGTGTCCAGGTGACAGAGGAACCTTAAGTTTTTGGAGAGAGAACAAACTGGGGTAGCAGAAGGAAAATGGCTGAAGAAATACAACGTCTAGGCAATGTCTGTCATAACGTGGAGGACTCTGTGCAGTCTGGTGACAGCCTGTCCTGGGAAACACTGGTATTTCTTTCTGAGGCCATTTTAGCTCTCTTCTGACTTCATCCAGAGAAGAACTACCAATGTTCGGCACCAAGACCTGCATTATAATTACCTGAGTGGAATGGAGCAGCCACCCTATGACACCTGTTCCTCTTCCCTTCTGGAGCTGTCACTTGTCTCTGATCAAGTGAGATGTTACCCAGGACAGGCCCAGTCTAGAAATCACTCCCACCTTCACATGAGCACCAAGTGGACAGAATCATTCTCATGAGTCAAAGCTTTAGATAAATCCTATCATTTCTCTGTCCTGAAGAATTTTTCCTCAATAACTATAAGGAATTAAACCACAATATATTTTTTTTAAGTGCTACTTATGGTTTAGATTTTGGTTAAATATGGAATTCAATATTATCTAGTATTAAAATAAGGAAAAATATATCTTTCTGTTTGTTATTATTATGTATATAAAGAAATAAACTTTTCTGTTTGTTGTATTATAAGAAGTGGCATAATGAAGACATTTCCAGAGGGGTAGAGAGTCTTTAAAGAATAGTAAAATAAAGATGGGAGGAGTGTACAAAAACACATAAGTACCTGTGAGCACTTGCAGTTCGGTTGTAATTTGGCTCATAACCAAGAGAATAGGCAAAGTTTTCCCAATCATCAGTGTTTCTATCAACAAGACTTGGCCAGCGGCCAACAGCTGCAGATCCATTCTGTGAAGGAAAGGCTAGCCCAAGGCTTGCAATAGTGCTGTGGCTTCGCTGGAAGGAGGCCAATCCCTTTAGGTAATCAGGTCGGTGTGGGCAGGACTCATCCCCAGGACTGTCATCTTCCGACCTGGGTTCTGCTCCCAACTCTTTATGATCTGCTTTGACCACTGGAAATCCCAGCACTCCCTTTGGGACATCACTGACAGAGACTTGGGCTGAGAGGACAGCTTCCATTTCACAAACAGTTTTTGCAGACTCACAGCTACTGATGAATGCATCCTCTTTGCCTTTTTTCAGTGTGTCGGAACTCCCCAAAGAATTTTGTTTCTTTGATTGGGTGGCAACATAAGTATCTGCAATATTTTGTAACCTGTCGATACTACAACCCAAACTTCCAGTCAGTTTTTGTGATTGCATTAGTAGTGAAGAAGTAGGGAATGTTGGTAGGCTTCTAGAACGCAGCATATGGGCGGCCATCTGTTGTGGAATAATATTAGAGGAATTCTCTCCTGGTAAGAGTAGATACAAAAATACTACTTAAAAATCTATTAAGTGAGACCACCTCTCTTTTGCATTATAAATTGCAACCACAGCAAAAGCCCATTTATCTAGCACTGTTAAAATCCATACAGGTTAATTTTACAAGTAACTAATGCTTAAAATTCCTTTACTTTTTCTTAAGAGACAGGGTCTTGCTCTCTTACCCTGACTGAAGTGCAGTGGCACAATCACAGCTTACTGCAGCCTCTAACTCCTGGGCTCAAGACAGCCTCCTACCTCAGACTCCAAGCAGCTGGGACTATAGGCATGCACCCTACACCTGGCTTAATGCTTAAAATTCTTGAATGCCAAAACTATTTTTATTTTAACCACTTTTTATTAATATCTTCCCAAAACATATGTCTTTTCCTGTCTTCTTAACAAAATACAGTATTGACTGAATGATTCAAAGTCATTAGGATTAATGGTTCTACTGTGCTGAATTTAAGTGAATTAAGTGAAACTCAATTTACCTCAGGCTAGCAGTCACCAGGATGTAGTAGAAAGAGTGTGGGCTTTGCAACTAGATATAATTGGATTCAAATGATAGTGAGGTGGTCCAAGGTGAATCACTTAATTGTACTACAGTTTCTACAAATGTAAAATGAGGGTTCAGAATATCTACTTTGCAGGGTGGCTTTAAAGATTGCGATTATATTTGTGATGCACCTAGCATAGAGTTCAGCATGTAATAAGTGCTCAAAAAATGGTAGTACTTGTTGTTACTAGCCTAAACAGCCCTAGACAGTTTTCTCTCTCCTCTATTTTTGCAGTCACTTCTTGCTGCTATTAGTGAGAAGTAATAGTTTCTTTTCTTGTCACAGCTCTCTAATTTACTGCTTCTAATATTCTATGTAGGAAGACACCAGAAAAATTATTCTCATTGTAGTGCATGGGATATAAGTGCATACCATTCAAGGTGTGGTCTGTGGACTGGTAGCATGGGCATCAATACCACCTGTGGGATTGTTGGAAATTCACATTCTCAGGCTCCACCCTAGATCTACTGATACAGACTGTATGAGGGAGGGGCCCAGGAATCAGTGTCAACAGCTCTCCAGGTGATTCTTTTGCAGGTTAAAATTTTAGACCATGAACACAGAGTAAACAGGCATTAAATGAACTGCTTTAGAGCATAGACTTTGTGGCAATAAAATAGCTCCACAGCTCAGAATTTTTTTCTAGTTATTTCTGGATTTTGGCTAGAGGGCTAAAGTTGCCAAAAGATTCTCTTCAAGAGATCTGAAAAAATGGGGGTATGATTGTATTTGAAAATGTTTCAACATGACAGATGATTTAAAAAACAAATATGTCCTGTAAAATTCCAAATAAAACTAATTCAAAAAGGCCAGGTGCAGTGGCTTGAGCCTGTAATCCCAGCACTTTGGGAGGCTGAGGTGGGTGGATCACTTGAGCCCAAGAGTTCAAGACCAGCCTGGGCAAAAAGGCAAAACCCTATCTCATTTATTTAAAAAAAATTTTTTTTTAAAAAAAAGAAAAGAAAAACTAATAAAAACATAGCCTTAAAATGTTATTATAAAAGGGCATAAAAAGTGCTAGAGAATAACTGAAACACTTTGGGAGGAAAACAAGAGACTAACACCTATATATCTAGTTCTGTGTATCTCTATTACTATCTCACCTGCACTATTTAATAATTAGGATTGAAGCTAAAGACAAGACTAGGTTGGACTGACAATAAGAGCAATGTCCCAGTATGGAAAAGGACGGTAGTCGGGAAAGGAAAAGATGTATGGTCAGTTTGCAACTAGAAAACCTGCACCTATTCTTTTCTTCTATAAAGCAGCGATGAGACTCTGTTAAGAGTAAATTAGGAAGATAGAAAAGTACTGTAGGCTTAAAGACTTGAATATACTTACTATGGAAATAGAAGAGGGTATTGATTCTGAACATACCTAAAAATTACAGGGCAGCATTTAAAGCTCTGCTATAACTTTCAGCAGTATGACAACGGTTAGACTGAGGCCAGGTTAGCATTTTTCAGTTCAAGAATACCAACAGGCCAAGGGGACAAGGAAACCGAGATAGTTTCCAACTGAATAACCGCTGAAGTTATTGGCTAATGTGACCTAGGCTGGATAGGGAAAGCGAGACAAGAGGAACTTTGGAGTGTGATTAAAAAAAACAAAAAAACAAAAAAACAGAAAGGTGGGAGGCTGTCAATTAGAGAGGATGAATGCATCCCCTTTGCCTTTTTTCAGCATGTCAGAACTCCCCCAAAGGATTCTGTTTCTCTGGTTGGCTGGAGGGCTAATGATACATAAAGATTCTGTTCAAATGAGAACACATGGACACAGGAAGGGGAACATCACACACCGGGGACTGTTGTGGGGTGGGGGGAAGGTGAAGGATAGCATTAGGAGATATACCTAATGTTAAATGACGAGTTAATGGGTGCAGCACACCAACATGGCACATGTATACATATGTAACAAACCTGCACGTTGTGCACATGTATCCTAAAACTTAAAGTATAATTATAAAAAAAAAAAAGATTCTGTTCAAAAGACATGGAAAAGAAATGGAGCCATGATTGTACAGTATTTGAAAATGTTTCAGAGTGATGCATGTGATTGAAAAATAGATCATATGGATAGAACAAAGTGGGATACTGTAGTTTCACAGGTGCTTGAAAGCATTCTTGATGATGATAAAGTCCAAGACAGATGCATGCAGAGCGGTAAGACAAAGTAGAGAAAAGGTACCCTGAGTCAAAAAATGTGAAGCTGGAGTATTGGGTGGCCATTTATCTGGCAAGTGAAGTTGTCTAGAATGATGGTTTTAGATAGACAGAAGAGAATAAAAGTGTTCAAAAAGCTTCTGAAGAAAATGGTAAAATAAATCAGAAGCTTGATGAAAGACAAATGACTACGATAAGAGAAGTCAGAGAATGCCAGAACAAGATAGCATGAGCCTCATCCATTTTCTCAATTCTCTTGGGGACCTGTGCTGGGTGTCTCTTGTTAGATTGAATGAGGTTGTACTACATATACTTCTAAAATATGTACAATTTAATTATCTAAGAATATTCAAAACTAAAATGAGAAGGTCATACTTCCATTATTGCTATTTTTACCTTCATATGGTGAAGCAGTAAAACCAGATGGGCTTATTACCATAAATCCAGGGCTCATAAGGGACCTTCCTCCACTGCTGGAATGCCTCAGGTACATGATTGACCGTACTTTCTCCTGAAAGATCTTGCCATCTAGAATCCAAATTTTTTTTGAAACAGCAAAATTTTTAAAAAGGATAAAACAAAAATATAACTTTAAAAGCAGATCATTAAATTCAAATTTTGACAAAAAGATGTTTAAAGAGAAAAATATATAGCATACTTTATACTAAGGCACACGATATGTGAATACTTACTCTTCACAATTTTTTAGTACAGATTTTGCTGTTGTTTATTATTTCTGGCCACATTAACTTCTATTTTCTTAATTCCAACTGTACTTATAGTTATTTCTATGGTTTAACATTTAACTATTCACTTTTTATATGTTATTATCATCTCTCAAGGGAGAGTGTTCATCTGTTCATTCCTTGAGGAAAGGACTGTGTCTTTTATTTTTATATATCCCCTTCAGTGTCTAATATTTGTAAAAACTAATTATTTCTGAGCTTCATACTTATAAATTCGACTGCTTGGTTTCTTAAATGAATCACAAATGCAACAAATCTAAACCTGAATCATCTTTTTGCCCTAAATTTACTCCTTCTGTTTTATTCTTTGGGAAGTTCCCATGTAGTAACCTGGAGCCACCCTTGACCACTACCTTTCCTTTATCCATGGCAAATCAGTCACCAGGTTCTACTGACTTTTTCTCTTTTTTTGAGACAGTTTTGCTCTGTTGCCCAGGCTGGAGTGTTGTGGCGTGATCTTTGCTCACTGCAACCTCCGCCTCCCTGGTTCAAGCAATTCTCATGCCTCAGCCTCCCGAGTAGCTGGGATTACAGGCATGTGCCACCACGCCCAGCTAACTTTTTTTTTTTTTTAAGGAGAGACGAGGTTTCGCTACGTTGGCCAGGCTGGAGTTGAACTCCTGACCTCAAGTGATCCACCCGCCTTGGCCTCTCAAAGTGCTGGGATTATAGGCATGAACCACCATGCCTAGCATGACTTCATTTTCTGTTTCTTGACCTCTTCTCTTCCCTACCATAGTGCTATAATGCAGGCTTTATCATCTCTCAATTGGATTACTATCACAGATTTCTAAATGGCATCCTTGATGAACATCTCGTTACTCTCATATCCTCACAGCTACCAGAATTCGCTCTCTCTCGAATGTCAACTCCTGCTTAAAACCTTCCAATGGCTTTCTATGCCTCCTTACCACCTTGGACAAAACCCAAGCTTCTTGTCCACAAGAATTACCACTATTTGTCCCTAGGCCCCTCCCCAGCCTTGTTTCATAAATTACATTTCAGCAACACCACTTTCTCCTAGTTCCCTGTCAAGCTGTTTCCTTTGCCTGGAAGGCCCTTCTCTTTGATTCCTACTCATCCTTTAAGATTCAGGGCAGGCATCACTTCCTCTGGGAAATCCCCCTCAGTCTTCACATGCTCTATGCTACCAGAAAACAAAAATGTTGACTTCCTTATCACTGTGCTTTCCACGTGGCGTGATATAATCGTTTCTTTATCCTCTTTCCCTCAACTAGGCTGTAAACGTCTTAAGAGAGGGGACCATATTTTACCCATCTTTGTAACTAACCCACTCTCAGAATCTTTATCCACAGTCCTTTTTCCATGAAATGTGCTAAGCCTACCACAAAGTCATGCTATCTAATTTCATGTGGACATTTAGTGCTGCTCATTTTATTAATTTACTACATTTCTTTTTTTTTTGAGATGGAGGTTTGCTCTTGTCGCCCAGGCTGGAGTGCAATGGCACGTTCTCAGCTAACTGCAACCTCTGCTTCCCAGGTTCAAGCCATTCTCCTGCCTCAGCCTCCCAAATAGCTGGGATTACAGGCATGTGCCACCATGCCAGGCTAATTTTTTTTTATTTTTAGTAGAGATGGGGTTTCGCCATGTTGGTCAGGCAGGTCTTTAACTCCTGACCTCAGGTGATCTGCCTGCCCCGGCTTCCCAAAGTGCTGGGATTACAGGCGTGAGCCACCGCGCCTGGCCCCATTTACTACATCTCTTAAAATGGCTATTGTACAACCAGTTTTCTAATGTAAATTTGTGACTCAGCTTTCTTGTAGGTACATTCTTACTTTCTTTCTTACCACATTACATTTCCCTGGTTCTTAAAAAAACTGATTATTCCATCTTTCTCTTTTACTGATTCTTCGTTCTTGTCCTACCCTCCAACTAGTAATATTACCAGCAGTTCTTTCCTTAGCTTTCTCTTTCCTTCTCTCACTCTACTTTTCTTCAGTGGTCTCATCTGTTCTCAGAGCTTCACACCTCACTTCTATGAGGACAGCTCCTTATAACCTACCCTTCCTTCTTCATGCTGTAACCCTCAATTCCCAATTGCCTACTAGAAAATTGTATTGTAAATAACTGCAGGGCACCTTAAATACAACATATATATTATACAACCAAAGCCATTATCCTTTTTCCTTAACACCTCCAGAGTCATTCCATCCTACACTTCCCAATTCTCAATTTATCCCTCCTTTCCAGTTCCACTGTTACTATGCCCAGATTCTGTTATCCTGTCTCTCAGGGACTACTATAATTGGCCTTACTGCCCCTAGTTCCTTATTCCTGAATCCTACTGCAATAATTTACTTATATCATAGCCTTTGCTCAAAACAAACAAACAAAACCCTTTCAATGACCTACAACTAGAATACAAGTTCATATTCTCTGGCCTTACATTCAAGGACCCATTTGATACGACTTTAGGGTAAAAACAAGTAAATGGTGGTCTTAAACTGTATTTATGGCATTATTTCTCACTATTCCTTTACAGATCCCCTATACGTAGGTAAAACTCATTAGTCCTTATTTTTTCTTTCCTTTTTTCCTCCCTTTAAAGTCACTGCCTTTACCTGGAACACCAAGTCTTCAATCTACCTATCAAATTCTACTCAAAATCTTCAATGTCCATATCAGATGTCATGTAACCTATTAAATATTCTCTCCACAGTGGTCAGATGAAACCCTCTGTCCTCTGAAATCTCATTAGTTCTCCTTTTGTGTCTCTTTGATACTTACCAAATACACATTTTTTTTTACTGTAGTTATTTGAGTCTATGTCTCCTTTCTCCACTTGGCATTTAGACTCCTTGAGGGCAGAGGCCATGTCTAGTTCATTCTATAACTCTCTGCCCTATCCCAACCCCAGTATGTAATTAGAGCAGCACAGAGGCCATTCAAATATCAAACAAGTGTGAATCAAGTGGGAAGAATAAAACAAAAGTGGAAATAGCCATGATCTAACAAAAATGATTATACCTACCTATGTGCAAAGAAAAGTAGAAGTTCGTGGGATTGTGACAAACGTAAGTATTAGTAGGAGGGTGAACTGCTAAAAGGAAATTGAAGATAATTGTCAATAATTCCAAATCTGGAGGAGATCCAAGGACTTCTGCTATAATTTTCACAAATGATCTACAAACCTCTCGGGGCATGGGTGTGAGTTGCCCCTCTTTGTGTTCCTGAAAAAATAAAAAAAACTCTCTTTAGATTTAAAGAATTGTCAACTAACTAAGATTTTTCATTTAGGCAAAATATTCTTTTTAAGGTAGAATTCTGTTGGTTTACTACTCTAGTCTGATCATATTTACCACTACCATAACAACTCATTAAATTGAGTTATTTCCTAATTCAAGCAATCTTGTTATTAAAAATTCATTAACACAGATGGCAACTTAATTCTAGCCCATGTATCTTAATTAACTGAGGCAAACTTATACTGCAACTCTCACAAGTGTGGTCTCAAAAGCCAGACTTCCTAGGTTTGCATTCTGGTTTCTCCACTCACTAGCCACATGATCTTAGGTACGTTATTTAACATTTGCATGCTTCACTTTCTTTGTCTATGTGAGTAATACTAGTGCTACTTTATAGGGTTGTTATAAGGACTAAATAACATAAACTCTTAGAATAGTGCCTTGCATGTACGTAAGCCCCATATAAATGTTAGTGATAAACTACAATCACTACTATTACTACTGCTACTACCTTTTCTTCTTCTTTTACTACTACTAATATTAGTAATATTAGTATAGGATTAGGACAGAAAACTTTTGATAGACAAAACTCATACACTAATACAATATGCTCCAGTTTACGAAGCTCCTTTTCACAACAGCTCTATGAGAGGTTTTAGCCCTCATTTCTAGAATATGAGGCACAAAGAGGTTATTTGACTACTGTAAACCACACATAAAATATGTAGGTAGTATAATTATAACTCAAACTCAGGCCTCTGAACTCTTTCTACTGTACCATTTACTGTCTGGAATAATAAGACTTGGCAAAATGCCACGTAATTACTAAAAATAAAGCTGTATATAAATAAATTGCTTATATCCTCCAATTCCATCTCCCCAGTGGGTAGCAGCTGGCCTCCAGATTAAGGGTATGGGAGGTAAACTTCCTCATCTTCCCTCTTCCTATGTCCAAATATATATCTCTACATCCACTCTTCATTTACTCTTGTGTATTACTGAATTGGAGTACTTAAAATGTAGATGTTAATTTTGAAACAATTTAGTTTGACTACCTCAGATTTAAGAAGAGAACACTGAGTCTACAGAAGAAAACACAAAACTCCTTTGCCAAGAGCTCATAGCTGTCAAGTGGCAAAGACTAAGACAGGAACATAGATCTCCCGACTTCCAATTCAGAACTATTTCTGCTACGACCATCTGCATTTCTTCTAAACCATACTCCATGTATCTTCTTAACTTTCTTGGTTGCAGCATCAGTGATTCATTCCCAAGACTAGCCCAGGTTACTTCTATCTTGCCCTCTCCACTGACTCTTTATCAATAGTCACTGGTATTCTATTTTACTATTTTTTTAATCCCTTAACTTTACCTTAAGTGAACATTCTGTTTCTGTCTTTGCTTTTGCTGCTGGACTTTTTAATAATCATTTATTCCCACTGCCTTCAATGATCCGCCACACATGCTGTCCAAAGTCCCTGAAATCTGGCTCTTGCCTTATCCATGCTATTGAAATCCTGTAAGTCATTAAGAATTTCTGAGTCAATGGCCCTTTATCTGCCTACATTTTCTCTGAACTTTCTATATCATTTGGTTCAAGGTATCACCTCCTTCTCTACAAGTTCTTCCCCCTCTGCCGACCTCTGGCTTTCACTTTACTGAGTCTCCTCTTAGCTTTTCAATTCCTCTTTCTATATGTCTTTCAATAGCCCCTTTTTCTTGTTTCACATCCCGAAAATGGGTATCTCCTGAGGTGTAAGCCTCAGTCCTCTGATTCTCTCACTACACTTCTCTGTCTTGGAGTGTTTCTCTATTCTGATGGCTTCACTATTACCAGTTCACTGTTGCTGAATGTCCTGCTGTAATTTCAAATGTAGATACAAAAACTACAAAACTTACAAGGTTGCTTCTTTTTTTTCTGATGAACTTATTATTTTTCTGGTCTCCCAGCTTGAAATTTTATGTTATATTTGACTCCTCCTGAAGCTCCATTTAAACAGAATCAAGTCCTATGAATTCTATCCTTATAATCTCTCCCATATTTGCTCCCTACCTAAACACTCCCATTTTAATCACCAGGGTTCAGGTTCTTTATGCTGTACTCACAAATGAATGAAACTGCCTTACATCCAATATACTACCAATTTATTAATCTTCCTAAAGTGCACAAATGCTCTGAGGTACCTTAAAGGCAAAGACTACGTTCATTTCTTTATAAACTTCCCACAATACCTGACATAAAGCTATGTTTAATAAACAGCTGTTAATTTGATAAGTGGGCTCTTTGAACAAACAAGGGTAAAGAACTATACATGTAAGGAAAAAAATTTGTACCTAGATTTTTTCTAGCATTTTTGTAAATAATACAAAAGTGAAAAAATATGTGGAAATCTCAAAGTTTATAAGTGCCACTTTTCGACATGCAAAGACTGAATAAGAATATCACATTGTCATATGAACTTAATGAAAAGTGGCCAATACATTTCAAAATGGATATGCAAAGGAAAAAATTTTGAGGAAAACCGATGTATAAATGATGCATAAAACACTCAGTAAGCAAGGGGCCTGAAGGATCAAGCAACATATTCTATTCCCTACAACAATAGTCTAATTTATGGCCGTGAAAGGCAACAGAATGTTTTTGTGTTTTTGGAATTCATTCATTTAACAAATATTTATCAGATGCCCAGGTGTGTCAAGTACTGACATTACAGTGTGATTCAAAACAAAGCAAAACAAAAACCATACCTTGCTTTCAGGAGGCTTACAGAGGGAAATAAACCATAATTCATAAATAACTAACAAACTGTATGTACATAGTGTATAAAGGGAAAAAGACTAATTTATATGGAAAGGGCAGGGAAGGTATCTCTCAGGAAGTAAGTCTTAAGTTGCCACGTGGAGGATAAGTAGGAGTTGGCCAGATGAAAAGAATGGGATCAATAATTGTTAAAGCAAAAAGAATACCAAGTACTCTGAGACAGAAAAAAGTCTCACTTGTTTAAGGAAGGGAAAGAAATCCAGGGAGGCTGAGTACCATAAGATGAAGCTAGAATGGTAGCCAGATCATATAAGCCTTCTCATACTAACACTTCTTACAGATGTTGTCACAGATTTTGAATTTTAGCCCAACTATAATGAAAAGCCCTTAGTGCCACTGAAGCAAAGGTGCTCAAAATATAAAATATTACTGATCTCATGGAATATCTGTACTTATCTAACTTGACAAAGTTCTATTAGATGCCTCAGACATTTAAAAAAAACTTGGAAAATTGTCTAATATACAAACCAAGCAGATATTTATCGATGCCTTTTATCTGCTTGGTTGGTATATTAGATGATATCAATAAAGGCAGAGAAAAAAATTAACTAAAAGGGCCACAGCATAGACATTACAATGTAACTGATAAAATTAGTGTCACTTTTTAATAAAAATTTTGGATACAGTTTAAATGCTAATTCTAGCATATAGAATAGACCTTTAGCAAGTTTATACTTATTAAAGCAATACATATTTGTAAATGTTTATTTAAGGAATATGGAACAAGTTAAAATTCATTAACTATTCTTGCTGTTCAAGGCAGTACAAAACTATTATTCTATCCCAACATAAAGAAACATCTAAGAAATTTAGTAATTGTACTTTTGTAATTGAGTTAGGAATTATGACAGTGTGATGATCAAGCGGTAAGATGCAGCAGTTGAAATACTCCTGTACTATTTATTGAAAGAAGAGAATCTGGAGAGAAGATGGAAAAAAAAAAAAAAAGAAAAAGCTTCCATTGAAAGTGCCACAAAAATTTGATGTTCATAGTATTATTAAACAACTGTGGAATATATTTCCAAAAGTAAAGTTACATGAAAAGTACCTGCAAAACCTGACAAGTCAGTAGAAAGTGATGAACCACTTGAGCTTTCAATAACTGCTTAATATTAAACATCTGCTGGTGGTGATCTGCTCTGATGAGGACTTGTAGAGCTGCTAGCAAAGTTTCCCAAACACCTTGCTAAGGAGATAAACACACACCAATAAGCACATACTTACTGAAAAATATGCAGCATGCTTTTTGGAAGACACACAAAGCGCAACAATTTAACATTGTGTATATATTCAGTATTAAAGATTACATGTCTGCAAAAAGCCAATGTTAAAATTTATTCCCTATTATTTTTTGTTGCCAATAGGCTATTTCTAAATAGCTATGTTGAATGCAATATTGCATTAGGTGCTTTCCTACATTACCCTTTCTGTGGCATTACATGTATTTTCAAAAGATGAATTATCAAGAGGGATTATTCAAATTAGAGAAGCGTACACATTACCAACATTATTGTTCTTAAATAATTTATGTTCAAAGAGTGTTGTTAAAAATGTATACATTTCAATATCAATCTGCATATGTAGCATTTAACCAAAAAATTTTAGAGCAAATCGTACTAAATTGAAAAGTCATGGACAACTTGAAAATTTTGCATTTTTAGATTAATTTACTTTCAGATTCAAATAACAGAATTATCTGCATGATTACAAACTATGCACTTCAAAGAGTAGTTAGCATCCTTTGACAGTGCCTTAAAATGCTTCTCCCATATTGAATCAATCTTAACTTGTCCATAATACTAGAGAAAAAAAGACATACTGATAACTAACATTGAAAGATAACCTTCCCTTCATCTTATTATCCTAATTGACCTTTCAATAAAGCTTTTAACAAAAAGCAAAATTAACTGGCTTGGGTTGCACAGTCTATTTCTCCTGCCAATATCTGGCAATAATGAACCAAGATACTGATAGACTTAATCATACTCTTCTACCCTGGGTCTCTCTTTTTATAAGATAGAGCCAAGATATTCTAAAAGAAAAAGCCACATGAAAAGCAGCAGACAAGGCAGCCAAAGTATGAAAACATGATTCAAATCTGAAAAGTAGTACCAAGATAAAATAGTGCCAATGTAAACAAACAAATAGCAACAACAAAAAAAGAAAAACCTGACTTAGTTCAAACATAATTAATTACATAAGAAAACCTTATTTCAAATCCATAGAATATGTGTCTTAACACTTTCAAATTCAATTTAAAAATGTTTCTTTTAAAATCAAACAACCCCAAATTTGCCTGCTCTTTTGAAGTACTAAATAAACTTTGTCCAACTTTGCCCAAGTTAGGTTTTCCAACCTGCAACTCAGCATATTCTTTATTATACATTTATACTGCTTTTGACCCAGTTTGTTTTCATATGCTATCCCTGTAATTATTTGATTTCTCCCTGCAATATTACACATATTTTAATCTATCTTATCTATCTTCTATTTTTTTAGATCTGAAAGTATATATTTATTCAGAGTGAGAAAAGGCATCACAACAAATTACAAAATTTAAAAAACTGAAAAGTACCATGAATACCACAAAATCCAGAAACATGGCAATAGTCAGTTGGTTGTTGGACATGCCTTTCAAAATACTTTTCTCTGTTTTGTGGCTGCATACTCTTGAATTGCCTCTTCATTTAACAACAATTTTGTAATATAATTTTCTATAAGAAGAATAGAAAATTCTCCTTCCTCTAGCATATTTGAACTAAATTTATTTTTATTACTAATAGATTAGAAAAGGTTTTTTAGTTTTGTTTTTTTTTTGCCAGGCGTAGGGGCTCATGCCTGTATCCCAGCACTTCGGGAGGCCAAGGCGGGAGGACTGCTTGAGCCCAGGAATTTGAGACCAGCCTGGGCAATATAGTGAGACTTCATCTCTACAAAAAAAAATTAAAAATTAGCCAGGCATGGTGGTGCACACATGTAGTCCTAGCTACTTGGGAGGCTGAGGTAGGAGGACCACTTGAACCTGAGAGGCAGAGGTTGCAGTGAGCCAAGATGGCGCCACTGCATTTTAGCCTGGGTGACAGAGTGAAATCCTGTTTCAAAAAAAAAAAAAAAAAAAAGGAGTCTTTTTTCAACCTCATAACTCATTATTGGTAATGTGTAAATTTTTAGGGACTGTTGGCAAGTTGGGAATAACCATTTTTAAAAAAATTCTAAAGGTATATATATTCTGAATTGCTCTATAAATAACATTTGTTGATAATCTTTTTATATTCTAATTAGTTCTAGACAATCTAGTTTTTTTTTTTTTGCAAAAATCACCAATATCTACTAGAACCCTGCCACACTTACAGCAAACAGTCTACACTAGAACTAAGAAGGCTGTATGAGCCTATACCATTAAGATTGCTTAAAACTAGGGCAGAAAGGAAACAACCCTATACTCATCCCCTGACTGGGTCCTTGTGAAGACAAGCTCAGCCATTCCAGGTGCTGAGATGTAGTGCCTACATCTAAGATCAATCTATGTTGCTTAATTTGTACTTATGATGAAGCCTTGCCCTATATATCATGGTCCTATCTCTAACTCCTGTATATCATGGTCTTATCTCTAACTCCTAGCCAGCATGGCTCTCCTAGTTAGAAGTGTATCCATCTCCCTCTCCTGGACCTGACTCCCCTGACTCCTAAGCAGTCTCCCCTTTCAGAGTTTACGGTAAATGCAAGCCTTCAACTGATCCAAATAAGCCCATATGCTCCTGCCTGACTGCAGTATTCTTAGCCAGCCCAAGTTTGATTTTGACTCTCCAGCTCAGCATTCCCCATGGCTGCTCAAAACTTTGCATGGGAAATAAGTGCCAGATTTCCATTTATAATTAACATTACATTGAAGTAATAAATTAATTATTTCTTTCAGAAGAATGATTAGATACATATTTAAAAGAATATGCTGGCTGGGGGTGGTGGCTCATGCCTATAATCCGAGCATTTTGGGAAGCCGAGGCAGGCAGATCACTTGAGCTCAGGAGTTCAAGACCAGCCTGAGCAACATGTGTGACACCCTGTCTACACCCAAAATACAAAAACTTAGCCAGGCATGGTGGCACACATCTGTGGTCCCAGCTACTTGGGAGGCTGAGGTAGGAGTATCATCTGAGCCTGGGGGTGGAGGTTGCAGTGAGCCAATATCATGCCACTGCACTCTAGCCTGGGCGAAAGAGTAAAACTCCGTTTCAAAAAAAGACAAAAACAAAAGCAAACAAACAAAAAAACGAGTATATGCTTCTATTCACGGTAGCTAAAATGTGGAAACAATCCAAGTGTCTCTAAACTGATGAATGGATAAGCAAAATGTGATAAATATATAGAATGGAATATTATTCATTCTTAAAAAAGAAATTTGGACATATGCTACAACACAGATGAGCCTGGAAGACATTAAGCTAAGTGAAATAAGCTAATCGCAAAAAGACACTATACGATCCTACTTATATGAGATCCTTAGATTAGTCAAAAGTAGAATGGTGGTTTCCAGGGGCTAGAGGAAGAGGGAGAACATTTGTTTAAAGGGTACAAAGTTTTGGTTTTACAAAACAAAAAAGATTTACAGAGATGGATGGTGGTGATGGTTGGACAACACTGTAAATGCACTTAATGCCACTGAACCGAAACTTAAAAATGCTTAAGATGGTAAATTTTGTGTTATATGCATTTTACCACAATAAAAAATGGAAAAAAAGTACATATTACATGCCTCTGCTTTATTCCATATCTTCCAGTCAAGCAAAAGTTCCTCTAACAGCTTAACATCTTGGATTATAGCATTAGAGTCTACATCCAACTTAAACTCTCCATTCTCATTCATATAAATAATATCTTCACCACAGCATCCTTCAAGAAGGGTCTACAGAAAATTAGCATTAATATAAGATGCATTAGTAATTGGTTAATCAAGAAGTTCAACAGAAACTTTAAGCTTTCAATTTTAGCAATCATTAAATTCAAAGGAAAGCTAGTAAATAATTCAACACTTCACAAAGTATCTTTAACTTGTTTTGTAAAACAATTCAGATAAATAGAAAATCCCAAACTTACAAATATTTTTAAGTGAGTGCTCAGGTTCAAACAAGGGGTGAAACAAACAGCACTCAATTTTTATGTTTTAAACTGAATTAATCTGCTATTAGGCTTTAAAACGTTTTCAAAAAAGTAGTAAGGATTCATGCCACAAATGTACGGATCTTGCAGTTTAAAGAAGTAGGGGTGGAGGCAAGGGTAGAGCAATCATCTTTTGCCTTAGTACCAGAAGTCTCAGAGAGAAATATTTCCACAATGTTACCAAATGCTTTTATCTAGAAATGTATTTAAATATATGATGATAGCGGGATCATAATAAAAATGAGCATGAATATCTGTGACTTGAAAAATTAACTCTGTAGTAGTAGTGCCTAATGGAATGGTATGCCTCTAGGTGCCTAGAGAACTGGGTTCTCTGCCATAAGGGTGGGAGCTAAAGGAAAGATCTCATCAATCTACGGAATGAGGGGACAGCATGGGAGATATCTATGGCCCACCCAGATCTAAAATTCAATGAGTTTATTTTTTTCTTACTTTTAAAAAGTGCTTTAAAGAAAAGAAAAATGTAATTATTTAAATGATGAAAAGAATTAGAAGAGTATCTTAGTTTGATTAATTATACACTAATAAGTTTCCTCCATTTTCTTCAGGAATAACTGAAACACAAAACTATTATTGGAAGACTTTGATGACGAGATGAGTATCACTGCATATGAAACTATAAGAATAAATTTTATGAAGACATACCTTCAAAATGTAAAACCCAACAATGCATTTTTGTTTGATCAACACCTGATGAATCATAGAAAGTCCATTACAATTTTCTAATTCATGTACTCTTTGTTGGTTGTATTTAATTAATGAGAGTATAACTCGCAGTGCTAATGCTTGAGTTTCTTCACAGCTACTGAGTTCAACAACCTAAAAAAAAAAAAAAAAAGGGTGGATATAGTTTTCTCCCAATTTGCTGAGAGTAAAAATTTAACATGTATAATCTTCCATTATGTAACATCAATCCATTAGTTTCTACAAAGTATTTTTTTAATGCTCATACTCTACCTATTTAAGGGTTGTGAATAAACAAAACTGAGAGTAAGGCATAAATTCCATGTTCTATAGTCTCTTATATATACTATAGTATACAATGACACAAACAACCTTAGTGGTCAGTAGCATTTTATAACTAGTGATCTGAAGTGTCATAGTTTTTGATAAATGAGTCAATAGACAGGCTCTGCATTACTGGTAAGGGAGATAAAAAGAAGTAAAATACATGATACTTGTTCCCAATGGGGTCTACTGTCCTGTCAAAGAGATAAGATGTATCTACAAAAACCACATGTTGTGCCTTGTACGTCAATTTACTTCAACCAACACTTTCTGACAACTACTACATACATAAGAAACACACACTTATTATCATGCTAAAGGCCAAAGAAGAATGAGACAATAGGTATGCCAGGAGAGCACAGAGACCATTCTGACCCCTCTCTGCTTGGTTTAAGGGAAGGATACACAGAGAGAAGATGGCCTAGGAAGAGAGCCAAATCCTGGAAAGCAGGAATAAAGGGGTGGCTGGGAGCAGGGCACAGCCAGGGGAAGGGTAAAGGCCTAAACTGGAAGTTCACAGTACATCTAGGAAGCTGCAGGTTGCCTCTTTGGCGGAATTGTAGAGACCAGGCTCACAAGGCAGGTTATGCATGTAAGGGTTTTAAGGACACTGAATTTTATTTTTGTAGGGGAGGGGGAAGGATACTGAACAAGGTTTATAAGTTTTAGACCTAGAAACATACTTTAAAAGTCTTATTGGCAAGATACTAAACATATAAAGATAAAAATGTAAACATTTTATCTAAGATCCAAACTCTATGTAACAATAACAAAATTATATTCAATACCTTGATGAAAGAGAAGAAAACAAGGATATACATTTTGAAACTATACAATGGTACAAAAGATCACAAAATATTGGTGAGGAGTTAAAGGGATTTTAATTTTAAAACACTAGGAGATAATCTATTCAACTAGACACTAGATAAAAAAACTATGAAAAAGGAAGAGGTGGAGAAGAAAAGACAGATTACAGAGTATGGTGGATCAAATGTTAACAAAATATTTGTAAGAACCCTAACAACAACAAATGCTGATATGCTTCTTATTGCAAAATTAATCAAAGATGCTTCCATTAAAGAAAGTTAGATAGGGAGACTATGAAAACTTGATAATGTTGCAAAAGTTATACTTAGGGATAAAATGAAGATGGCATTCCGAGGATGAAGGAAGATCAAAGCTGCTTTAATTAAACAGGGATGTGGACCCAGAGGAAGTAGAAAGGATTTTTACCAAAGTGAGACTATTTGTGCTCCCTAATATAGGTTTCAGCAATCCCTGAAATAGTCTATAATTACTGACTGTCTACTTTGCATCAGGACAGATAATTAAATGATTCATTCTAAAATGGTACTTAGGCCTGAGTCAAACTTTATATTTCTCCTTTTTGAAAAAACTCCAAACCCAAACAAATTAAAGTTTTTTTTTTTTAAAAAACATATTTGTTGACCCTTAGTTTTTTCCTATGCATTGGAAACATTTAAGGAATAAAAACTTCATAAATTTTATTTTTAAAAATATCCTCCTCTCAATTTAAAAACTTGTACATTTAACATTTAATTGTACTAATTACATTTTTGGTTAATAGAAAACTTCTAAAATATTCATAAATTAGAAGAAACCTTAATCATCTATGGCAGAAAGCTTAATAACATATTTAATATGTAATTTTTTATCTTAAAAGTTTAATATAGTCGAGTGTAGCTTTTTCGTGTGGTCCAAAAGAAATCCTTTAATTTATCAATAATAAATAAGTCATTTCTCTTTAGACAAAACTATAACCAGTGATTCTTACCCTAGCAAAGAGAAAAACAAATATACCAGTTCCACCAATTTCGTGCAGAATGCCTTGAATAGTTTTATATTCAGTAGGTTGGAGATTCTTTAGATGATGAGGTTCTAATAAGATGCTCTGAACTTCTTTTGAGCTGAAGGGTCTTTGAGAGAGTTGGGTTTTCATTTGACCTTTAAGTCTAATCACTGGCTCATAGATGGTATACTGAGCAGGACAGTAAGTTGTATAAACAACTGAAAGACTTTCCTGAAACACAAATATTTTCATTCAGTAATGACACCAAGTTTAAAATGCAAGCTATGAACTGGCAAGTAAGTATTTCAAAGTGAAAACACACTCAACTGATCCTTTTCTTTGTTTAAAAAACAACAGCTACTACACTAAACAGATAAACATTAGAAGCAAGGCTGTTTCCCACAAAGCAAATGATCAGTGATTTATTCAGCAGTGATCAATTGTATAGATCACATCAAGGTTGAGAAGGATTCCAGCTTTGTTCGGTTTAGAATATATATTAAGTTATACTATTACTATTAATACCAACTAAGTCTTAAACCACACTTATTACATACCAGGCACTATTCTAAGCACTTAAAAATATTGGGAACTCTGGGTAAGGCCAATTTATTTGAAATTTTTGCTTTCCATTTGCTCACTGGCTGACTATTCATTTAAAAGCAACTCTAAACTAGATCTTTCTACTGGAATAAAATTCCAGATTGTCAACAGTCAGCACACCTAACTAAAATAAAATAGAACTTCAGATATTTCTCCCAGGCAAAGGGAGTGTGTGGCTCCCTGTCAAGATTCTCTAAACTATTTTAAAAATTAAAGTTAATTTTAAATGCAGAATGTATGTTTTTCTTAGAGACAGTGTCTTGCTCTGGCACCCAGGCTGGAGTGCAGTGGCATGATCATAGCTCACTGTAGCCTTGAACTCCTAGACTCAAGGGATCCTCCCACCTGAGCCTCCCAAGCAGCTAGGACTACAGGCACCTGCCACCACACCCAGTTAACCCAGTTAATTTTTTTTTTTTTTTTTTTTGTAGAGACATGGTCTTGTTATGTTGCCCAGGCTAGTCTCAAACCCTTGACCTAAAGTGATCCTCCTGCCTGTGCCTCCCAGGGTGCTGGGATTATAGGCATGAACCTTGGTGTCTGGCCCATTATGTACTTTAAGGTGGTTTTAATGGTAGTAGATGCCAAACCCAGGCTCATGGAAATCATATAGATTCAGTGTCTTCTCTCAGAACTGGATGGGGGCCTTGTGCTTTGATTATTATTATTATTATTTATTTATTTATTTTTTTTTTCCGAGACAGAGTCTTGCTCTGCCGCCCTGGCTGGAGTACAGTTGTGCGATCTCAGCTCACTGCAACCTCCGACTCCTGGGTTCAAGCAATTCTCCTGCTTCGGCCTCCTGAGTAGCTGGGATTACAGGTGCATGCCACCACGCCCAGCTAATTTTATATTTTTAGTAGAGACAGGGTTTCACCATGTTGGCCAGGCTGGTCTCAAACTGGCTGGTCTTGAACTTCTGACCTCGTGATCTGCCCGCCTCAGCCTCCCAAAGTGCTGGCATTACAAGCATGAGCCACCGTGTCTGACCTGTGCTTTATTTATGACCCACGGCAATCAGACATACCACCCAGCATATCTGTGCACCAGCTAAACCAATTATACTGTCTGTTGTGTATGATTATGCTGGAAAAGCAAAGTTTCAAACTTGCAGTAGTTTCAATCAGAAATCTGACGCCGCACCCTGACATGAGGGTACCATTTCTTTTCTTTTTTCTTTTTCTTTTTCTTTTTTTTTTTTTGAGACAGAGTTTGACTCTTGTTGCCCAGGCTGGAGTGCAATTGCGCATTCTCGGCTCGCTGCAATCTCTGCCTCCTAGGTTCAAGCGATTCTCCTGCCTCAGCCTCCTGAGTAGCTGGGATTATAGGCACCTGCCACCATGCCCGGCTAGTTTTTGTATTTTTAGTAGAGACAGGGTTTCACCATGTTGGCCAGGCTGGTCTCAAACTCCTGACCTCAGGTGATCCACCCGCCTCGGCCTCCCAAATCCACGCCTGGGATTACAGGCATGAGCCACCGTGCCTGGCCAAGGGTACCACTTCTCCCTAACCATTGTTTCACAAGCCTATAACTCCCAAATTACTAAATCGGGCTTAAACAATTTGCTCTCTAAAAATAGTTTTCACATAAAACCCTCAGAATTTTCATTTATGATAATTTATGTTGAGTTTTGTAACTTATATGACCTATATACTGTTCAGGAAAAATAAAAGGATTAGGGAAATTTTTCTATGAAAACAAATGGATTAACCAAAAACTATTGAGTTAAAGTTATTACTTGAACAAACATCTGTGTGAGCTCCTCAGTCTCCCTAAGGAAGAGGTTCTCAAAGTGTGATCCTCAACCAGCATCAGCATCAGCATCACCTAGGAACTTCTTAAAAATGTAAATTCCAGGGTCACACTTCAGACCTACTGTATCAGAAGCTCTGGCCCAGCAATCTGTATTTTAACAAGCCCTCTGGATGATTCTGGTGCACACTCAGGTTTGAGGAACCATTTCCCTAAAGGATGTTTTCTTAACGGTGGGACATTTAGGATAGGATCATTCTTTGTTGTATAATAGTGTTCATGTACTGTAGAACATTTAGCATCCCTGGCCCTTACTACCCAATAATTATTGACAACCAAATCTACCCTCCCCGCAACTCAACAACAACAACAAAATACATTCCAAAACAGTAGTCTCCTTCAAGTAAGAAATATCTGTACTTTTCATAAGAAGCAAGAGAAAGCAGACCCCAGTTTCATGGCCAGATCTACTAGATTTTAGTAGATTTTCTAAGACTATGAAGGCTCAGTTTTCTAGTTGCTATAAAGAAAAATCCTCACCACTCGCTCCTAAATTATATACTGGTAGAACAAAATATTGGAATAATATATAAAAATCAATATACTCTCATATAAGCAGAATCAGCAACACTTTGAAAGCAAAATTCCTAATTGTACTGATATTAAATAATAAGTTTTTTAGGCCAGGCATGGTGGCTCATGCCTGTAATCTCACCATTTGGGAGGCTGAGATGGGAAGATCGCTTGAGGCCAGGAGTTTGAGACCAGTCTGGGCAACATAGCGAGATTCCATCTCTACAAAAATTTTAAATTAGCCCGGTGTGGTGGTGCATGACCACAGACCCGGCCACTTGGGAGGTTGAGGTGGGAGGATCATTTGAGCCCAGGAGTTCAAGGCTGCATGCAGTGAGCCATGATCACACCACTGCACCCAAGCCTGGGTGACAGAGTGAAATCCTGTCTCTTAAAAAAAAACAATAAAAAATAAAAAAGAGTAGGTTTTCTAAGACCTGAATATACGTAACTAAAACTAACATTATAAATGGATATTATTTATTTATAAGTATGGAAAGAAAATATAATGAGCAACATTTTTTAGGAGTATGTCAAACTAACAAGTGTTATTTTCACTGTATCATAAACATTTTTCCTGAATAATTAGTAGGTATAAAATAAACTAAACTGATAAACTTTTTATAGAAATATAATTTCAAGGAAAAGGAGATATAAAGCCTGAAACAAATTTTGAAAGGAGATCAAAGTGTTTCAATTTTTTTCAGAAAAAAACATAATTCTAAGAAAAGAAAATGATAAGGAACCACATGAAAATCTTCAGAAATCTAATTCATAACCATACATTTCAATAAATATACCTAAATACATTTACTATAAAATTAAAACTTATAAAATTAAAACTTACAATTAAGAGACCAATATCCACATCTTTCTTGGTCATAAAAAGTTCTCTGATTTGGTCACATCGCAAAATTTCTTTATTAATATATTTGGAGTAGTCATTCACTGGCTTGCCATACTTACATGGCATTACAGATGTATAGTTGGGTCCACAAGCATACAGATAAAAGGCCTCTTGTGAACCAACCTTAGCTCCTGAATAGCAGAAAAATAAAGTTAGTTATTTAAAACACTCTAACCAGAATTTTTCATAAAAAGCAAGAAACCAGGAATTATTTTTTGTAGCCAGATTCTTTCAGTTGTTCACTATATTTTATAAAATTGATAAAGCCTCAATTTCCAAATTGGTGTAATGAGAAAATAACCTATGCCAACTATGATGGAAGATGAATTAATGTATATAAAGTTAATTGTGAAGCTTTTAATTAAATCATAACATTTCTATTTGCTCCTTAGCCAGAAAACAGGTTTTCTGTTTTATTTTACTTTGTTGTTGTATTTTTTAAATAATGGGAGCTATATCTTGGTAAATTCCATTTCTAACTAAAATTTGAATCAATATCTTTATTCCTTCCTATTTAGTCAATAAACACTGTCTGAATGCTAGTATGTGTCAGGTTTAAGGACATATTTTTTTAAAATCATATATTTCATTTTTCCCTAAAATTTGATATTTGTATAAGATCTAATAAAATTATAAAGGAGACAACCAAGATAAGTTTATTAGTCATGATGCTACATTATCCAGTATTAAAAAACGTTAATATGAGCTTCTCTTTTTTGAGGATGTAGGAAATACATTTTTATATTAAATGTATATATCAATTGTAAGACACAACTAGATTACAAAAATGTTAAAGTATTTTAAAAGTATATCTTAGAATCTTGGAAATACAGTACTTATTAAACACAAGTAAAGGAACAGAGATGGATATTTTAGCCAGGTTAATTTACTTAGTTTAATATTTGTTAACGAGAAAAAAACTGGAAATGTTTCAAAGGAAAAAATCTCACTCTGTCACCCAGGCTGAAGTGCAGTGATGCAATCATAGCTCACTCACCATTGAAGAGAAGCAAATTTCCCAGGTCCCATTTTCCAGCCAACTGCAAAAACTCTTCTTGGGATGATAAACAATGGCCAATCATGCAAAATGTTTTATTGCTATCAGACGACAAACTTGTTTTTCTTGGAAGCATAAAATCCAAAGTGACGTCAGGCTTCCTACATTAAAAACAAGTTAAAGCAATGACTTTAGGAAGTACTAGTACTAAGTATTTTTAAAGCATGAATATTTTTAACAATGGGGAATTCTTTTTTTTTTTTTGGAGACGGAGTCTCCCTCTGTTGCCCAGGCTGGAGTGCAGTGGCATGATCTCGGCTCACTGCAAGCTCCGCCTCCTGGGTTCACACCATTCTCCTGCCTCAGCCTCCCGTAGTAGCAGGGATTACAGGTGCCCGCCACCAGGCCTGGTTAATTTTTTGTATTTTTTTTAGTAGAGACGGGGTTTCACTGTGTTAGCCAGGCTAGTCTGGAACTCCTGACCTCGTGATCCACCCGCCTTGGCCTCCCAAAGTGCTGGGATTACAGGTGTGAGGCACTGCGCCCGGCCTACAATGGGGAATTCTTGAACAATTTTCTTGGATCATTATCAGCTGGCACTGGGGCAAGAGAGGAGGGCTAATTGTTTGTCTCTTGGTCAAAGGTGCTGCAGAAAGAGGGGAGCCAAAGAGAGATACCTGATGATCCCACGGCAGGCCATGGGAAATGTGACGAGACATTTGCTGCAAGTTTTCTTTGCCATTTGACTTCTGTATATGCACCTTCCTGGTTTACAGATAAAAACCAACCACCTCCCCTTAATTTTGCCAAGAAGTCTCCCATCTTGACAATTCCAAAAACTGGAATCCATGACATTCCAAAAATGTTACGTCATCTATGAGGCCTTTGAAAACTAATCAGTAAAAACATAACTCTTCAAAATTTCTGTCTAGCCACTGAAATGCCAATGCTTTCTGCATTTTCTGTTTTCTTAATGCTAAGTGATTACGCAGCTTTTGATTAGTCTCTTTTACTTCATGGATAACGGTGAAGGAATGCTTACAAAAGACAGAGTACTGGAAAAGGCAAAATAAAGCTTTCTCACAGAAAGACACACAAAGCAGGGAGGACTTCATCAACTAGTGAAACCACAGAGCTCTACCCCTAGTTTAGGAATGTTTTAAACTCCATTTTAAGATAATGAGAGTAATCTATAAAGGCAAAGTCTAAATAAAATTTGTAAGATGAAGACAGGATAAGCTAACATGGGTAGCTCTTAATGAGAAATTCAACTTTGTATACATTTATTTTAAAAGTTTTGCTTAAGGCTCTGTTTCACATATAACATATAAACTTAACTATTTTAATGGTTTTTTTTTAATAAAGGAAAGATGTGGGATATGTTCAATGACAGACTTCTCCTTGACCAAACAAATGGCTGTGACTGAAACTCCATTGCCATCTAGTGGCATTATGACTTAAAATAGTTTTAAATTTTTTATTTTAAAAAATAGTTTTTCAGTGAGAACATATGGATACAGGGAGGGGAACATCACACACCGGGGCCTGTTGGTGGGTACTGGGGCAAGGGGAGGGAGAGTATCAGGACAAATACCTAATGCACGTGGGGCTTAAAACCTAGATGATGGGTTGATAAGTGCAGCAAACCACCATGGCACATGTATACCTATGTAACAAACCTGCGTGTTCTGCACATGTATCCCAGAACTAAAGTAAAATAAAAATATAACAATAAAATAAAAATAAAATAGTGTTTTTAAGGGTGAAAGAAAACCTTTTGCAGGATGCATGCAAAATGAATTAAACAAATATTAAGTATCTACTATGTGCCATATAGTTCTGCCATATTTGTAAGCTGTTAATAACAACTAATAGAAAGTATTAACTCATTTTCAGTATTGTTACCTTATTTTAAAAGGCCTCTTCAAATATATTCTTTTAGAAATTCATTTTTTTTTTTTTAATTGAGACAGGGTCTCGCTCTGTCACCCAGGCTGAAGTGCAGGGGTGCAATCATGGCTCACTGTAGCCTTGACTTACTGGGCTCAGGTGATCCTCCTGCCTCAGCCTCCCGAATAGCTGGGACTACAGCTACACATCACCATGCCCAGCTAATTTTTTTATTTTTAGTAGAGACATGGTTTTTCCATGTTGCCCAGGTTGGTCTTGAATTCCCGGGCTCAAGCAATCCTTCTGCCTCGGCCTATCAAAGTGCTGGGATTACAGGCATGAAGCACTATGCCTGGCCTAGAAATTATTCTATAGCTTATAAGGTGATGAAGATACTAGAGCACCAAGTTTAAGTCAACAGAATAGAATATTTGTCCTTGGTCACTTGCTCTGTTAACCAATGAAATTAACTTGTGCCAAATGGCAAACAATTCTTTCAAAGGAATGTAGCTGTAAGTTGGTGGGGAAAAAAAACAGAGTGATATGTGAATCAAGTGACCATGCTTACTAATTTCAGACTGTCCACAATAAAAATCTAATCTCTCATTCTGAACATGTCTAATGGTTTATGGTTCCTCTACCTGTCAGTTGATGTAATTCAGAAAAAGGCTGCAGGGGCAGCAAAGCATAGGGTTTTAAAGCATGGGCCCTCCCTAGGGTCAGAGTCTAGGTTAAACTTTCAGCTCTACCCCTTACTTGTGGCATGAGTTTGGGCAAGTCACTCTAGGTCTCAGTTGCCTCATATGTAAAATTGGGATAATAATATACCTACTTCATAGTATTGTTGGGAGGATTAAATCAGGTAATCTGTACAAAGTGCCTAATACAGTGCCTGGCACATGTTGAGAGCTCAAGAAATTGAGTGGAGAGTATCTAGGAGGAGAAAGAGGCTCTCTACTTACAACTCCAGCCCCAGCTCCATCTGATTTAACTATAGGTTCTGGAAACAAATTTGCTGATTGGCTACAGCTGCCATGGCAGGTATGAGGATCGAGAACGTCACAGACAGCATTTTATTTGGAACATGGAAAATGGAAATTAGGCTTCAATTACGTATTTTTACATTTTTTTAAATGAATACAACAAAACTGAACTCTTAATTTTACTTCCAAAGCATGTTCTTGCTTGTGGCAGACACCACGGACTGTAAAGCAATCCACAAGCCCTTGCTCCCTGTCTCCCTCTATTATTGAGGCTGGACAGCTGTAAGCAATCAATTGCTGCAGCCTCCTGCAGTGATGCCCTGTCCTCCACCTCAAACTGTCCTCCTCCCACCTGCACAGGGCAAGTTCCATCTCCTCCTTCAGGTCTCAGCTTTAATACCCTGTTCTTAGATAGGCCTTCCCTGATCCACCCATTGTAAGTGTCAAACTCGATATTTTCTGTCTCAGGGTTTTAAAGCATGGGCCTCACAGTATTTGTCAGCATTTGTAAATATTCATTTAATTGTGTTTGCTTGTTGTCTGACTCCTCATCAGACTGTGAACTCCAGGAAGGCAGGGAATGTGTCTATCTTGTTTACCACTGTCCCCCAGGCCTAATTAATATATCAAGTATTCAAAACACTGTAATTCCTCAATAAATGTGATGAATGAACAAAGGAATGAATAAAAATAGGTTAATCTGTGTTAAGGGTATATGTTATTTCCATGGTCTAATCTACTTTGAGGGATTTTTGAGAGAATTAGATGATGTATATAAAGCACCTAGCAAAAGGTCTGCAACATAATAAGTATGCAATACATTATGTTCCCTTTGATTAAATCTAGACTTCTCAGCTTGGCATTCAAAGCCTGTTAAGTAGTCTCACCATGTCCATTCATTTTTATTTCTCATTATTCAACTTAAACTCATCCAACCAGCTTAATCCTCTACCATGCTACGTTACAGTTTTGAATTCTCTATCTTCTTTCATGCTACTTCATTCAATACAATACTTCCCAATGCTTACAAATCGAAGATACCTTATAGTTCCTACAGGCTAAAATTTTACATTAAGATATTCCACAAGATGTTTCTTATTAACTTGGCTCACAATTCTCCTATGTGGTAAAAATCATACAGTACTCTCCCTGAATCTATCACTTGGTATATTTCTAGCACTCTATCTGAATCTATCACCTTATACACAGGCTAGTCATTCTAATTTCTTTTGAAAGCCTAATTTAATTTAGGTATTAGCCTTATTAGCCACTTAATTTAAATAATTATCATGGCTTCAGTTTTATAATATATGGGCTTGCAGGATGAAATTATAGATTCTGTTCTTTGATATATAGTTATACATAAATGTCTAAATTTTTAGGTATCTGCATGCTCCCCAAACCCAAATATTAATTTTCAACAGTCACTTCTACAGGAGTGCTTATTTTGCATGAAAATGACCAATAGGAAAAAAAAGTCCAACTCTGACAGATTTGTAAGTTATAGTAAATTTTTCAGAGAAATGCAAATCAAAACCACAATGAGATACCATCTCACACCAGTTAGAATGGCGATCATTAAAAAGTCAAGAAACAACAGATGCTGGAGAGGATGTGGAGAAATAGGAACACTTTTACACTGTTGGTGGGACTGTAAACTAGTTCAACCATTGTGGAAGACAGTGTGGCGATTCCTCAAGGATCTAGAACTAGAAATACCATTTGACCCAGCTGTCCCATTACTGGGTATATACCCAAAGGATTATAAATCATACTGCTATAAAGACACATGCACATGTATGCTTACTGAGGCACTATTCACAATAGCAAAGACTTGGAACCAACCCAAATGTCCAGCAATGATAGACTGGATTAAGAAAATGTGGCACATATACACCATGGAATACTATGCAGCCATAAAAAATGATGAGTTCATGTCCTTTGTAGGGACATGGATGAAGCTGGAAACCATCATTCTCAGCAAACGATCACAGGGACAAAAAACCAAACACCACAGGTTCTCACTCATAGGTGGGAATTGAACAATGAGAACACATGGACACAGGAAGGGGAACATCACACACCGGGGCCTGTCGTGGGGTGGGGGAAGCGGGGAGGGATAGCATAGGAGATATACCTAATGTAAATGATGAGTTAATGGGTGCAGCACACCAACATGACACATATATACATATGTAACAAACCTGCATGTTGTGCACATGTACCCTAGAACTTAAAGTATAATAATAATAAAAAAGAAACAACAACAAAAAAAAAATAGTAAATTTTATTATAGTAAAAACCTAGAATTTTCTGTAGTTTCAGAAGCTATAATAGACTAATGAAACATAACATTGTAACTGAGATTGAGATGCATTTTCTCAAAATGCTTCCTACCTCTGTCCAGAGACCCATATGGAGATTTTCCCATGAATCCTCCTTTTCCCTTGGGGCTGCTGTAAGTAGGTGAGTACTAAATGTTGCCATTTGCTTGGAAGGAAAATATTCTCCTGTGATTCAACCTGTGCTAGTAAAACAGCTTTCATGTCATCATTTGAATCCATGCACACACTACAGAAAAAGAGAAAAGGCATAGGCTGAAAACATGAAAATTCTGACCTCACTGTTTAACATATATATAGTAACTATAATTCTAAATATTTAAGTAAGATTAAAAATCAGTTCTATTTTTTTTAAAGTGCTTGAAAAGTCAGTAGGTCTTCGTTTTATACCATAAGCTACTTAGTTATTCTATCATTACCTCAATTCATGAACTAAAATAGATTAGACTCATTGGCTGGTAGTCATAATTTAGGCAATAATTTTCAGAATTCAGTTTGTAAAAAAATATGTATTATTACTATTTATATAGTCATTGCCCATTTAGAAATTACAATGTATTATTTGGTTCATAGAAAAATTAATATAAATGTCTAAATACCAGACTGTATTGGAGGTCTAATCTGCTTTGTGGGATTACTGAAAGAATGAGGAGATAATGTACATAAGGCACCTAGTAATGTTTGTAATGTTTACAAAGTATAGATTCCTAAATAACATACTGGTTTGTTTAGATTTGAGTTTTAGACAAATAGTATCATACTATTCATACTCAATACAAATAAAAGACCTGTATCTATACTACTTAATAAAGGAGATAGCATAAAAGGACAAGATAACAAGGAGAACCCAAGCTTATTAGGTAATGGCTATTAAATATATAATCCACATGGAAAACTTATATCTGTTAATAACATCTTAAGACCATTACAATCTGATAGAATATTTCCATAGCATAAGACTTCAGTATTTGATCTAAAATCAAACAGAGAATTAATGTATTTTACTTATTAATTTATTTTTTATTTTTATTTATTTATTTTTGAGACAGAGTCTCACTCTGTCACCCAGACTGGAGTGCAGTGGCGTGATCTGGGCTCACTGCAACCTCTGCCTCCCAGGCTCAAGCGATTCTCCTGCTTCAGCCTCCCAAGTAGCTGGGACTACAGGCATGCACCATCATGCCTGGCTAATTTTTGCGGTTTTTTGTTTTTTTGTTTTTATTTTTATTTTCTGTAGATATTGTGTTTCACTATGTTGGCCAGGCTGGTCTCAAACTCCTGACCTCAGGTGATCTGCCTGCCTTGGCCCCCCAAAGTGCTGGGATTACAGGCATGAGCCACCACACCCAGCCAAGAATTAATATATTTTAGACTTTATGGAGTTTTGGATAGAATAATACACTATTACAAAAGTGGTATTAATAGCTGTTAGAATGTATATATTTTTAAATGAGGCTTTTTGTTTTGCTATAATGAACTTTTATTAGCAGATTTCACATTAATGTCTCTTACATAAATTATTTAAATACATTATCTATTCATGGGAGGCTGAGGATAATCAATACCGAAAGATAAAAGTGGCATTGTGGGGATCAGCCCACACTTGGATCATCAACGCTTTGGATCCCAGTGAAATTATATGAATACATCCTTCTTCTATGAGTCTTTCACCAGGATTTATGTACTCTGCACCTTCTGGTCTGTCGCTCTCTATAAGAAAAAGATGTTAGAATGATCAGTAAAATGGTTCATAACAATTGAGTAGAAAAGTGAATTTAGAAGAATACAAAGCAAATTTGTTCATTTGTAGTAGGTTATCTACCCAGAATGTCTGAGCCTGACCTGTTCCAAACAACCATATTTCCAGAGTATAGATGTTAACTCCAAAAAAGCACACGGAATGTAAAATGGTAATTCAGTACTTTAAAAGTTTATTAGATGTTTAAAAATGTATAATAACTGAGGACAATTGTGGGCATAACCAGACTGCTATGTGACAACCTATTACAATGTGTACCAAGCTTCTTTTATCAACTATGACTTCACTGACCCTCGTCCAGGGAGCACACATCATTGTCCATGCCTCACACTACCAAAACTCATTCTAGAATTACCATAATACGGCATGATTTTTAAAAATTTCATACTACAAATTTTAAGGAAAAACTCTAGTGTTTGAATATATTCATAATTTATATGCCCTGGTGAGTAGTCTTTGAATATAATTGCTAAGTGATTCTGAAACTCTAATGTTTCTTTAAGGCAAGCTAGGGTAAATGCTTACAGGTTTGGGCTATCTGGTTATTCATCTTGACTCCTCTTCCTCATCTTTGAAAACCCAGCACTACCTGAAGATGTATGATGATCTACTTGTCATTATAATACACGTGACTTTATGTAAAGCTATGTTATGATATATCAAAATACAAAATACATGTCCAAAGGCTTAGACTTTTAAAGAACACTACTGCTTATTAGACTGCACACATATTAGTTGCTATTTTTCAACAGGTAAAACCATGACCGATATTAAAAAAATACTCCCTGTAGGGATGACAATAGTTTTAAAAAAGAAGAGTTAAGGTCACTGATTATTTTGAGGCTACTGACCAAGATAAATGATATATAGAGAACTCATATCTGATGTGAAATTTTAAAAATGTTCCATACCAAATATGAACTTCTACAAATAAAAGAGTAGGACAAAACCAGTGTGTACCTAGGAATTATAGAGTAGTAATATTACAAATATTTAACTTAATGCTCACAACCATCTTATAAGGTAAATATAGATAGGGTGACAGAATTGAGGCGCTGAGAGGTTAATTTGCCCAAAGGCACCAGTTAGTTTAGAGGTAAAAGGTAAGATACCACAGCAAAATATTCTTTATTTCTCTTCAAAAATTTTTATATATGTCTACAATTTTTAAGTGTTTATACAAAATCATCTTTCTAAAATATGTTTTCTAATATATCCTTAAAATAAAAAACTAAGAAAAAACTTTCCAATATTTACTTTTCTCAGGTCACTATGCATATTTATTCATAAGAGACTGTTTACATTGAGATTGCCTCTATCAAAACATGAGAAAGCAATCTGCACAGCTTATAGTATAGTAGCAATGTTAAGGCTCTGGAATTAAAAACAAGTGGGTTTCAATTCCTTTCCATCAACTACCAGCTATATAACTTGGTCATGCTACTTAACTTCCTCTAAAAATACAGATAGTATGAGCACTTACTAACTTGTTAAGATTAAAAATGTATATAGAAACAGCTGAGCAAAGTGACACATATACAGAAAGCACTCAACGCACATTAGATAGCATCATAATAAATATTATCACATGTAGAGCTATCAGTTCTTAGGTGGCAAAATTCGATCCACAACAGAAAATTCTAGTGAAGGCATAGTGTCCTAAAACAGAGGTTCCACTGGATGAGAAAGATTTGTGGAATGAAGAGCTATCGAGGCCTGCATCTCCATGTACATATAAAACCCTAAACATCTGCCTCATCCAGTCATTTCATTCATTCCACAGGCCCTAAGAATTATCCTATCTACTTCACTTTCCATCACCATAAACTGCTTTTCAATGAACAGTTTTTTTTTCTGCCCTAGTCATATGAGAAACAAGGTGCAGTACAATAGCAATTCTTCCGTTAAAGAAGGAACTGGAATGAAATTTATTCTAATGTTGGAGAATGGCTGATGCATTTAAACATTCTGTGACAGGAACTAGGGGAAGGCCACTGAGGTAAGACATGGCATGAGAAGGAGAACTTGAAATAAAAGAGAGAAAGAAGTTCGCAACCAGCCTGACCAACATGGAGAAACCTCTGTCTCTACTAAAAATACAAAATTAGCCGGGTGTGGTGGCTCACACCTGCAGTCCTAGCACTTTGGGAGGCTGAGGTGAGCAGATCACCTGAGGTCAGGAGTTCGAGACCAGCCTGGCCGACATGGTGAAACCCCATCACTACTAAAAATATAAAATTAGCCAGGTGTGGTTGCTGGCACCTGAATCTCAGCTACTCGGGAGGCTAAAGCAGGAGAATCGCTTGAATCCGGGAGGTGGAGGTTGCAGTGAGCCGAGATCGCGCCATTGCACTCTGGCCTGGGCAAGGAGAGTGAAACTCTGTCTCAAAAAAAAAGAGAGAGAAAGAAAATGAAATGGGGACTGTCTAATAGGGGCTGGGAAACAACAGAAAGAAAAGCAGCTATAGGGTTTTATCCTTTTGTAACATCAGGAGCCACCCTAATCCAGTAATGGGACCAGGAAAGAAGTCCCATAAGGAACTCTAGGGGCTGATGACCCCAGAAAAACTTGTATATGTGGTGTCCCCTTCACCCCTATAAAAAACTAAAGTTTCCGTAATGGAGATTCAAGGATATATGATAACTCATGCTTTGATAAGTCAGGACCTACCACCACTAAGTAAGGCATTTAAGGTGAGGAACATGTTAAGAGTGTTAAGAACACTACCACATTTTTACAGCTCAAGGAAAATTATAGTCTGAAAACAATCTTTGTGAACAAATCAGATAATCCTGTCATCATACCTGTACCGTCAAAACTGCTATCTGGTAAAATTAATGATTTGTTTCTTTTCTTTATTTTCTTTCCTTTTTCTGTGGTACTCTCAGCTTCATGGATACACTCCACATTAAACCACAGTGAAACACTGAAACCTTCTGATAGGTGTGGCCAGCAGTTTTGCCCCAGCAACGGCAGGTGGACAGGGGCTATGTGCCAAGATGAAAGCAGCCGATGGGGAAAACTCTCTCTATCAGCCTCTTTCTTGCTCCGTGAAACTCGTGCTCTTCTCAATAAACCCATGGCCTTACTGTTTAAAATCCCAGGATACTTTTGCGATGAAACACCGTTGCTTAAATTTGGAGTGTGCAGTAAAGGGAAGGTTAGATACTGTGAAGGGCTCATAGTAGTATCACTTTCAATAATTTTCAGAATACCCAGAAGAAGAATTTTCTAGAGAAAAAGAAAAACAAATGAAACTTTCTGATCACATAATAAAGCACATAATAATCTTGAAATTTAGGTTATAAATGAAAATACAAACATACCCACACTTATCAGCATTCCTATTTAAATACCTTCCTATCTCCCACATCTTTAAAATTTTCATTTTTTTGTAGCTGAGATAAAATATGAAACAGATTTCATTCTTTTTTTTTTTTTTTTTTTTTTTTTTTTAAGACAGTCTCACTCTGTTGCCCAGGCTGGAATGCAGTGGCACGATCTCGGCTCACTGTAACCTCCGCCTCCCAGGTTCAGGTGATTCTCCTGCCTCAGCCTCCAGAGTAGCTGGGATTATAGGCACCCACCACCACCCCCAGCTAATTTTTGTTGTTTTAGTAGAGATGAAGTTTCATCATGTTGGCCAGGCTAGTCTTGCACTTCTGACCTCAGGTGATCCACCCACCTCAGCCTCCCAAAGTGCTGGGATTACAGGTGTGAGTCACCATGCCCAGGCTTCGTTCTTAAAATATGTAATCTTTTGTGGTTAATTTGTTTCATGTTTAGATTTTTTTTTTTTTTTGAGATGCAGTTTAGCTCTTGTTGCCCAGGCTGGAGGGCAATGGCGTGATCTCAGTTCACTGTAACCTCTGCCTCCTGGGTTCAAGCGATTCTCCTGCCTCAGCCTCCTTGAGTAGCTGGGATTACAGGTGCATGCCACCACGCCCACCTAATTTTTGTATTTTTAGTAGAGATGGGGTTTCATCATATTGGTCAGGCTGATGTCGAACTCCTGACCTCAGGTGATCTGCCCACCTAGGCCTCCCAAAGTGCTGGGATTACAGGCGTGAGCCATGGCGCCCTGCCTTAGATGTTTTTTTTTTTATTTTTTTATTTTTAATTTTTGTGGATACATAGTAGGTACATATATTTATGGGGTACCTAGATTTTTTGATATATATTTAGATTTAATAGTTATGATTTGGTTTTAAATTTTAAATTAAGTATAATACTTATATCAAGAATCATTTCTACCAAAGAAAAATGTTTATTTCTAAGTAAACCATGGTTCTTCTCCCAATTACTTTTAAATCAGGGATATAACCAGAGACATTACAAATTCTCCAGATTTCTGACTTTAGAGCACGACTGGCTTCGTAAAACTAAGTGTTCAATTACTTTCCAGTTTATTTCACATGATTTTTTCATATCAAGTAAATTTTCTTTCATCTGTGTTTGGCAAACTGAAACAAGGTTTTAAGCTTTTATTTATATTACAAGTTTTTGGTTAAACTGAAATGTAGAATTTATAGAAAATATAAGAGGAAATGCCCATTTAATTAAAGGCAAGAACAATGACTAAGGAGAGAAAAGGAAAAAAATAAGAAAGATTAACCTAGTACAATGTCCTATTCATGCTTAAAATAACACCTGATGTTGATTATGATAATGACAAATATACTCAGAAGAAGTAATAAAAACGCATTCCACAAATATAGCAGCCAGTTTTCAATGATCTACACTAGTGGTTTTTAACCCATGTTCCACAGAGCTCCCTCAGGAACCTTGGGACTGGAGCAGGGTGATAAAGTGGGCAGGGCTCTGGAACATCCAATCCCACTACAAAGTAGCTCCAAAGTTTTCTGTCTTATTTGCTTATGCTTCTAGTCAAGGTTTCATTATAAAAATGGGTTTCCTAGCAGATAACAGTTTAAAAGACACTAAGCCACACCAATGGAAAGGGGAAGTATAGACAATAATTGAAAAGTATAGTGGATAATAACCTTTTGAAAAGGATGATCCCTAAGATGGTTATAACTATTCATAATTAAGTTCTCTTTAGTAATTAAAATTGTTCAGCTTTTCTGAAGCACAAAAACTGGGGATGGGGTGGGTAAAGAAAACATAATCTCAGCGATATGTCTGGTTAATCAAAATTGAAGTGAAATGGTTAAAATATATGCAAATAATTGAGTATTTCACACATAATAACATGAAATTGCCTATATCAACTGTCACATCAAAAGAAAGAGCTTAGTAACATTTCTAAATAATTAAAAATACATTCTATTAAAAATTATAAGTGAAATAATTTATCAGTGAAAAATGTAAAAATTATAGCATATTTACTGTACAAGGAGATTTCTCCAGAAATATTCTCAAAAGAAGGGTTAGCTCTTCTGAACATGTTCTTGAACTCATCAAAGATACCAAAAGATCCACCAATACTCTCTGGCATGCTAAATTAAAGAAAGAGGGAAAAAATTAAAGCAAGTACACAATTAGAGGAACAAATGAGCAATTTCACCAAAAGAGGTAAAATACTATTGTCACTTTTTGAATGGATTATAAAAAATCTAGTATAGGAATCACAAAATTTGCTGAAGAAATAGCAATATAACTAAATGTAAATCAACCCACCAACCATCAAAAACAACAAAAACCACTTTTATTTTTATTATTTTTATTATTATTATTATTTTAGACAGAGTCTCACTCTGTCACCCAGGCTGGGGTGCAATGGCATGATCTCGGCTCACTGCAACCTCCACCTTCCGGGTTTAAGCAATTCTCCTGCCTCACTCTCCCGAGGAGCTGGGACTACAGGCACGTGTCACCATGCCCAGCTAATTTTTGTATTTTTAGTAGAGACGGAGTTTCACCATGTTGGCCAGGCTGGTCTCGAACTCCTGACCTCAGGTGATCCAGCCGCCTCGGCCTCCCAAAGTTCAGGGATTACAGGTGTGAGCTACCATGCCCGGCCAGCAGGAGCTCACTTTTCTTGAAGATTAATTAGCTACAAGTAAACTAAGGGCATTCTTTAAAGAAGCATAAATCAATATAATATTTGTTAAGCTAATACTTCTATATCATAAAATAGTCTGCTATCTTATCTTGAAAACGTTTAATTATATCTATCACTTTTTAAGTACAAAATTAGATGACAAGTAGTGGAAATATTAAAGATGATTTAAATACTTAAATACCACAAACTATTTAGTTTGAACATTTTCTTTATTCCACCATAGGTTTAGCATAAAACATAAATGGTGACACACAAATTCATAGAATTCTTTAGAGCAAAATAATAACTAATATTGGTAGAGCAAATTACAGTGTTCAAAGTATTTTTACATGCTTTATTTCAGCTGATCCTCACCAAAAACAAAAAACCCTAGAAAATAAATATTATCTCCACTTTGACCTGAAAGAAATAATCTTGATTTAAAACCTGAGGTAAGTTTTAAAAGATTGGTGGTTTTGGAAGACCTGGAGTTTAGAGAATAGAAGCCATATTTAAGCAACATATTTTGTAGAAGCAATGAGCTGACACAGTAGCAAAATAGTGCATACATCTGGAGAGACTACTTGCAATGAGACTATAAAATAGCATGGACTTTACCCTGTACATAACATGAATCTATTAAAGGTTTTTAAGTAGGAAAATAATATGATCAAAGTGTGTGTGCTTATTTTTTTTTTTCCAGTTCAAAACTGACAGGTTCCAGTTAAAAATGGGGGAATGGATATATACACTTGCTTCTGTGTACTACTGAAAACTCATAGCATTAAAGTACAGAATTATAAGAAGGAAGAAACCTGTAACAGAAAAAATATGTGGGGGCAGTGGGCATTGGGGCACATCTAGTAAGAGATTTAAAAATATTTCTTGAAGACGGAAAAGTAGATGGATAAAAGAGAAAGCTGCAACCTAGAATTCCTTTGAATTACAAAGAGGTTCAGAGCAGTAAGAAGCTGAGTTGTCCATCTAAGGTCTGGAGAGAAAGTGAGAGGGCGGCTGACAATACAGGGATTAATGAAAGGTCTGTCTGTGAATATCCACCTCTCTCCTGTTTCTCAGTACAGAGCACAGATAGTTCAGTATTCACTTCTAGGTCCCAAACCTGATAACTCTTCTCTAAAGACACAAAATGGATTACCAAGCAAAAGGTCAGGTGTACATAGGCTTTTAGCATCACGGCTACTGAGTATAACTGTACAGTCTGCAGACTGAACAAACTGCCTAACCAAAGGGAAAAGTAGAGACTAAAATAAAGTCTGAATGCTGTATGCCAAGCCATGCATCCTGGTTTTGGGCTGTGATGCCTGGATCAAGAAAGGGATGCCTTTTTTCTCAGCACAAAGACACTATATGCCAGCCAAGCCCTATATGTGAAAGATGCATTTTTCTAAGGTATGCAAACTGCCATGTAGGGTAATAGTATCCCTAATGGTCCCCCAAAGTAAAGCCCTCTTCACTAGGTGTTTGGGAAGCCCCTAATCATCCAATGGCACATTCACACAGAGCTCTTCAACATACTACCCACCCAGGAAAGAGGCCAAAATAGAAAACAAATTCACTTTCACAATATTAGAGGAAATCTCCAACAGTTTTATTAAATATATATGGGCTAAAAAGGTTCATAAAAATATTAGAGAATTAGCAACCTAAAGCAGTAAAAACAATATTTAAAAAACAAAAAACAGACAAAACTGACCCCAGAGGAAAAAGAGATAATTTGGGGACAGAAGAACCTTTAAGATGTTTATTACCATAATCAAATATATACAAGGAGATATTATATCCTTATATGAAAAAGAAATAACCAGAAAACAATCAAAAAAGAGCTCTTAAATATTAAAATTACTGAAATAAGAAATTAAAGGTTGGGATTGAAAAAATGTCTCAAAATGTAGCATAAAAACAGTGACGCAGTCAATACGACAGGAAGGATAATCTTATCTTTGCAAGATCAATTGGGAAGGCTCAAGATTACAATTAGAATACAAGAAAAAAAGAGGAGGGAATATGGAGAGGAGAAAATTATTTTTTAAAATAATAAATCTTTATGATCCTGTATTAGATCTAAGATATGACACTAAAAGCAAAGCAATGAAAGATAGAATAGACTAATAGGACTTCATAAAAATCTTTTAAAACATGCTTCAAAGTAAACCATCAAGAAAGTTAAGAAACAGCACAAAGAATGGGAGAAAATATTTGCAAAGCACATATCTGATGAGGAACTTGCATCTAGAATACATAAAAAAACCTCTTACTATTCAATAATCAAAACATGAATCACCAGTATAAAAATGGTTGAAGGATTTGGATAGGCATTTCTCTGAAGAAATCCAAAGAAAATACGCAAATAGCTAAAAAGCACACTGCTATGGGGTAAGTATCTGTCCCCTCCAAAACTCAAGTGGAAATTTGGTTGCCACTGTGGTAGTGTTAAGAGATGGGATCTTTGGGAGGTGACTGGGTCATGAGGAGTCTGCCCTCATGGGTGCGATTCATGCCCTTATGAAAGGGAGAGTTCAGCCTCCTTTTGCCTCTCTTCCTTTCTGCATTTTGCCATGTGAGGATGCAGCAAAAAGGCCCTTGCCAGATGCTGGCACTTTGATCTTGGACTTTCAGTCTCCAGAACTGTGAGAAAATAAATTTCTGTTCATTATAAATCACTCAGTCTCTGATATTCCGTTATAGTAGCACAAAAGGGACTAAGGCACACACAAAGGTATACTTAATACATTAGCCTTCCAGGAAATACAAATCAAAATCACAATGAGATACCACTTCATATCCACTAGGATAGATATAATTAAAAAGGCATATAATAACAAGTGTTGGCAAGAATGTGAAGAAATTAGAACCCTTATACACTGATGGTAAGAATGTAAAATGGTATAGCCATTTTGGACAACAGTCTGTCAATTTCTCAAATGATTAAACACAGAGTTACCATATGACCCAAAATAAATGACTCAAGAGAAATGAAAACATATGTCCACACAAAAAATTGTACGAGTGTTCATAGCAGCATTATTCATAGTAGCAAAAAAGGAGAACAACCCAAATGTCCATCAACTGATGAATGGATAAATCAAATGCAGTATATCCACACAATGGAATGTTATTTCAGCCAAAAAAGAAAAGAAGCAGGGAAGGGGAAAAGTAACTTTATAGTGGAGAGACCTGACAAACACTACTTAATGCAAATGATCAAGGTCAACATCAACAATTATAAATCATGTTGACAATATGTACCCTTGATAGGATTTAATGACAATGGCACTTTGTTTTTATTATCTTCCTCTCAAAAGCCCATACCCCTAGCATAATCATGACTTTTGACAAAGGTGCCAAAACCATTCAATGGGGGAGGGACAGTCTCTTCAACAAATGATGCTGAGAAAATTGGATATTCACACGCAAAATAATAATAATAATAAAGTTGGGTCCTTACCTAACACTGTATACAAAATTTAACTCAAAATGAATTCAGGATCTAAGTGTAAAATTATATATCCCTAAGAATAAAACTTACGGGGAACACCCCATAATATTAGATTTGTCAATGATTTCTTAGATATGACAACAAAGGTATAGCCAACTAAATAAAAAAATAGATAAACTGACTTCAAAATGAAAAACTTTTGTGCATCAAAGGATACTATCAACAGAGTAAAAACAGAACATACAGAATGGGAGAAAATATGAACATATCACATATCTGATAAGAAATCAATATCCAGAATATATAGAGAACTCTTAAACCTCAACAACAAAAAAAGAAACAACCCAATTCAAACATAAGCAGAGGGCTTGAATAGACATTTCTTCAAACAAGATATACAAATGGCCAATAAGTACATGAAAAGAGGTTCAACATCACTAATCACTAGGGAAATACAAATCAAAATCACAAGATAGCACAATGAGAAAAATGTCAAACAAATTCTGATACAGGGACATTCTGACCAGTACCCCTCAAAACTGTCAAGGCCAACAAAAACAAGGAAAGTCTGAGAAACTGTTACAGTCAAGAGGTACCTAAGAAGACATGACAACTAACTATTATGTAATATTATTCTGGATAAAATCCTTGAACAGAAAAAGGACATTAGGTAAAAGTTTAAGACATCCGAATTATGGACTTTAGTTAATAATAATGTATCAATATAAGTTCATTAATAATAATACATATATCATAAAAAATTAGATGTTAATAATAGGGGAAACTGGCAGGGAGGGGTGTAATGGGGGAACTCTCTATAATATCTGTTCAATTTCTCTGTAAATCTAAAGCTGTTCTAAAAAATAAAGTCTATTAATAAAAACTGAAGGAGAATTGCTTAACCTGGGAGGTGGAGGTTGCAGTGAGCTAAGATCGCACCACTGTACTCCAGCCTGGGCGAAAAGAGCAAAACCCTGCTTAAAAAAAAAAAAAAAAAAGCAAAAAAGGAATCCATGCAAAGTAAAAAATTTAAGAAATGATTAGAAAGAGAATTAAAGTGCTGAAACATGCTACAACATGAATGAAGGTTGAAAGCTTCATTCATGTTGTAGCATGCTATGTGAAAGAAACCAGTCACAAAAGACTACATATTCCATTTATATGAAAAATATCCAGAAAAGGAAGTAGATGAGTGATTGCCAGGGGCAGGAGAATCCGTGCAGGGGAGGGTTAAGGGGCAATAGGCAATAAATGCTAAAGGGTACAGGGTTTCTTTTGGGGGTGATGAAAATGTTCTAAAATTAATTGTGGTGATGCTTGCACAGCTCTGTAAATAAACTGCCTACTACAAAACACTGAACTATACACTTTAAATAGGTGAATGTTATGGTATGGGAATTATATCCCAATAAAGCTGTTATTAAATAATGGAACATAATTTCTCAGTTAAAAACACATATTCAGATCACAAGGGTTCACTAAGTGCCTAGCATAATAATAAAAATACACCCATATACTAAATAAGTTAATGAATGAGAAGAGAAAGCTTTTCCTTACAGTACAATCTCAGTTAATAAATGAAGGAATGATCGAAACAGAAAATCACTATTTGGCAGATACCACAGAATTAACTGTTTCAGTCAAGAATCATCATAGTTTCATATTTTTTTCATAATACTAAAATTAGTGGATGAAAGAATGAGAAAAAGTACATTTACATAGTCTCAAGTTATCTCCCAAGATACTTATTAATTATAAAGGGAAAATAGTAACTTTACAATAGAGAAACTTGGCAAACACCTCCTTAACCACATGATCAAAGTTAACATCACCAGTAGTAAGATCCAGATATCATAAGTCCTTTTGATATGATGCACTCAGAAGGACCCAATATCACTTCTGAGTATTCCTGCCAAAAATGTATAACCTGAATTTAATCATGAGAAAACATCACACAAACCAAAATTAATGTCTCATGTAGGCTAGCCTTAATTCTCCAACTAAAATTTAGATTTCTTGTGATTAGCAATCATATTATACATTCATTATGAATTTCTCAAATGTCTGAGGAAGTACCAAGTACAGAGTAATCAATATCAGATATGGCAACAACATGGCGTTAGACTGGGTTACAGTCCCCACAATGCCACTTCTTTGCATATGACCCTGAACAACTCAACCCCTTGGAATCTAGATTTTCCTCTCTATAAACATACTTGCACTCTGTCTATTTCATTGTGCAGATCTGAGGAACAAATGAGATAATGCATATAAAGACACTTTTTTGAAATCACAGAGCACTATGCCAATGGAAGCCTTTTTTTTTTTTTTTTCTGAGACAGGGTCTTGCTCTGTCACCCAGACTGCAGTGCAGTGGCACGATCATGGCTTACTGCAGCCTTGGCCTCCTGGGCCTAAGCGATCCTCCCACCTCAGCCTCCCAGGTAGCTAGGACCACAGGCATGCGCCACCACACCTGGCTAATTTTTATAGAGACGGGTTTCTCTATATTGCCCAGGCTGGTCTTGAACTCCCAGGCTCAAGTGATCCACCTGCCACCTCAGCCTCCCAAAGTGCTAAGATCACAGGCATGAGCCACCACACCCAGCCAGAAGCCATTACTATCAACTTTTCACATAAAATAATTTCAGAGCTATTGTTTAAAACAGTTTCAACTTACCTTGAAAATCAGAATCGGCCTGTGTTAAAATACTCAAGAACCCTCCTAAAAGATTTTTCACAGTTCCCTGAAGATTAAAAAAAAAATGCAAAATTAAATTACTTACCTCACAGAAGCATGAAACAACTGTAATGTCATAATAAATTATATGATAGAGTATCTACTATATATGTATATATGTATTTAAAAATGACTAAAAAGACTACTATGTGTAGGATTATACCAATTTTCATTTTCTTTTTATACTGATTTTTCAAAACAGCGAGCATGTATTAAAATTAAATGCATTTTAAAAAATATTACCCACTCTCAGAAATAGATGAGGATTTACTACTGGCTAGCAAAGGACATTAATTTTCTATGCTACTTTAGAAAACTATGGAATTAGAAGATTTTGGAATACCACTTGTAGGTATTCACCTGAGGTACCAGAAAAGATAAGTAATCATCTCAAATAATTTTCAAAAAAGTTGGGTTATACATAAGGAGATGTTATTGGGTGATGACTCTGATAAATATTGATCACATTTAACTAAATGAATTTTTTACCTGTTGCATGAGCAGAAAAACATTCTTTTCTTTCTGCCTAATAATTTTCAAAAAACTCTCAAATACATGGGCAAGCACATCAAGTTTGGCTTTACTAGCAGAAAGCAAATTTAATTCCAGCATACAAATCTCAGGATATATTATTTCCCCTTCAGTGAGGTTTTCGAGTAAGTCATTTGGACTGCTTGATGCACTGAAACCTTCTGTTTCAGACTTTAAGTCTACCCCTGAAAAGAGAAAAACAAAAGATTATTTGTATTCCCTAAACACTAAATATTTCAAATTTCATTAATCATTTAGAAGATCTAGTGGCGAAAGTACTATTCAGAGGATGCTTAAAAAACCTTTTCCAATCTTTTCCTATAACACAACTTTTGACAATGATATGGATATTTTGAAGATTAATGAGTTGCCTTAAAAGCAATTTTCATCTTCAATAGAACTATAAATTTTGCAAATAAGAATTTTTACAGACATATGATAGAGATTTAACACAGCCCATGGACACAACTTAAAAAAAAAAACCTATTCAAACTTTCTGACCCCCCAAATACCTAAATCACAGAGCAGTTCAATTTGCCCACCCAAATCTTTGTGAAAATAGTAGGCTTGACTAGTGATTGGATGATTTATCAATTTTGCCTTCTTCATAAGTGAGAAACAGACTCTGTCTTATTGAATATTGCATTTGGAAAATTTGACTTATATGATCTTTTAAGACTGCTGTGCTCTTAATAAAATGTTGATACGTTAAGAAATTTATAAATTTCCACCTAGACCAGAATTCTTTTGAGATCTACTTAGCAAACATAAAAAAGGAGGAAATCCAAAATTATAAAGTCAAATCTGTACCATGGTAAGCTATACTATAAAAAAAAATTAATAAACCAATATTTTTTCAAAAAGCACCAGTCATGGGTCCATCCAGCCCTTTAAGTCAGATATCAGTGATTATTCCCATTCACTAGATGAGAGCGAGAAAACTGACTGTGAGGAAGATATACTACTGAGAACTCAGTGGAGACTAGCAGTGGCTGGGTGCGGTGGCTCACGCCTGTAATCCCAGCACTTTGGAAGGCCGAGGCGGGTGGATCATGAAGTCAGGAGTTCGAGACTAGCCTGGGCAACATGGTGAAACCCCATCTCTGCTAAAAACATAACAATTAGCTGGGTACGGTGGCGGGCTCCTGAAATCCTAGCTACTTGGGAGGCGGAGGCAGGAGAATGGCTTGAACCTGGGAGATGGAGGTTGCAGTGAGTCGAGATCATGCCACTGCACTCTAGCCTGGGCGACAGAGCAGGACTCCATCTCGAAAAAAAAAGACTAGCAGTACTGGGACACTCACAAGGTCAGCATATAAAAAGATGGAGTCTTGCCAGAAGTCTCTTGGCTCTAATCAACCCATCTTTTCCATTCTACTCATTTTAAATCCAAAGAAAGGGAGGAAAGGATCATAGGCAATATAGTTCCATCCTAAAGACAAATTGAGTTGTGGTAAACTAAGAAATCTATGCTTGGCTGTCACAGACAGGTGTCTGCATTCCTGTATTATGTATTCTTTATAACAAACTGCCTGAATGCTCTTCCTGCCAGTGTTTGTCTGCCTAGCTTGTTTTCATTTAGTCCTCAATGTAAACATTGCCTCTTCAGAAAGGACTTCCCTCACCACCCAGTTACTATTACGACATCACCCAGTTTATCGATTTCTATTTTATTATCTATTTCTAGTATTTATTGTCTTTCACACTAGAATATACATGAAATTGGGGACTTTGTCCTTCATTTCATGTTCTTAAGCACTCAGATGATGTTTGTGATAACAAACTATATCACGTTGTTGCATATATGAATGCCAGACTGTTGGGAAGATCAGTAAAATGATTATGCAACACACTTGTTAAACTGTAAGGCAATACAAAATTCTAAAGTGGTATTATTATGAACCATTTTGCTATTTAATGATCTGGCTTGCAGATCTAATTACAAGCACTTCAATGATATTTTACCATCATCCTGGGTTTCGCCATCTTCAGGATTGCTTTCACTATCTGCTTCGTAACCTTCTTCTTCAACTAAAAGTTTAAAACTACAACACTGAGAATCCTCAGCTTCTTCTGAAAAATCACCAGGCTGGGATGACAATTCTTCTGCAGATTGATGACTCTATAAATCAGTGTAATTCAATAACATTTGCTTGTTTTTAGTAATAGAATACTTATTACTCAAAAGTCATGTTAAGGACAGTTTCAATATTTTCTTGAAGAAAAAAACTTAGTAAACAATATGAATCATTATAAATTATGAAATTCACTCAGCAAAATTTCCCAGATCCTTTCAGACAACTTAATACCTCAAAAAGGGGGTTTCTAACAAAGTAAGTTGTAGGTCATTTCAGTTTAGTAAATAAATCTATGTAAGAAATTTCATTCTAGTTATACAATTGGAAATGACTAAAACCCACAATGTGGTAAAATTTTACTTCATACAATTTAATACTAATATATATTATTTGTGCATATTTGTTAATAAAAAAGATTTTTTCGTAAGGATTTTTATAAATGCCTCATAAATTAGGTAACTAGAGCAGACAAGACATTTTTTTCAAAGGGATTAATTAAAAGATCTCAGAACGCAACTGTCTACATAACAAGCACCTCAGAAGTCAAGAGTTCCAGTGCTAACTTCCTGTGTAAGAAAGAAATTTTCCTTTTCTTATAAAAATTCCACTAATATCTTCATTTTAGAAAACACTTTCACTTAAAGAAGCTCAGAATACTTCATCATTGTAACAACAATAAAAGGTAGAATAAAGTAGGTATTTTAACATTTTACAGTTAATCAATTAATTCAGTAACATGATGAACATATTCATAGCTATTTCAGCATGTTTTTAAGTTATGGTAAATAGTAACATAAAATGTTATTTCAAAACCTTATAAAACATTATATATATGGCTAGATCAAGGAGTTAAAAGAGAAGTTATATAAAAAATAAAGGACAGATGGTAATTAAAGGTAAAATAAACATAAAATGAGAGGGAAACAAGCCAATTATGCACCACATAATTTTAGGAAAGAAAATTACAATAGTTGTTTTAGGAAAAAATGTTAAACAACTAAAACACTGTGACTGCTATTTTCTATGTAAGTACTAGTCATTTTTATGTTGAATGATTTAAAATTAATGTGAGTAGAGAGTTCTGGAAATATTAGCTGTACCACCAAAGAACCAGATAGGATAGGTAAATCATCACCATCCCTGAATTAGCACTTAATACACTATCAGGTATATGTAAAATATACCAAATCAAGTAATATATTTCTGTCTTAACTGGAAGTAATTCCCAGTAAATTTCCAGATTAGATAAGGAAAAGCATATCATATTGCTCTCCTGTTATGTATAAGACGGGGCAATGACAAAATACTGTCCATCCCATCGTATATCTATCACGAGGAGATAAGATCCACTGAACTCATCTGACCAAGTCCTAGTCCACATGCTCTAATGACATTCATCAGCGTCCTAGTCTCATCCCACACTTCCGCCTCTGCTGGTCATACCCAAAGAACACAACTATACGTTGTTATTCATACCTTCTCAGTCATAGCATCATTATGTTCAAAATCTGCTGAATAATTCCCGAGGGCAACTCGAAGCAGGGCATCAAATAAAGGCTTTGCTAGTTGTGTTTCAATCACCTTTGACTGGGAAAGATGGTCCCTCATTTCAAATAATATATTTTCCACAGACAAGTTCTAAGGTAAAATAAAAGAGACTAAGAATATTAATAACCATTTAAAAAAACTAAATGATGAAAAAATAAATAATAAATTAATATTTACCTAAGTATAAAGCTAATCCATTTATTTGCAGTTGATATGAAAGCAAAATGACTATATAAATATCTAGCTCTATACAAACATCCTGTTAAAATTAATAACACTTTTATTGATAAAATAGTTCATCTTATTTGTTTTTCATTGCAGCATGGTAAAGAATGGCAAGAAATGAAGCTAAGCAAAGAAGTCAAAGCAAGACTGAAGAGTTTTGTGTGCTGTGTTAAAGCGTGTGAATTTCAATTGTGGAAATTCAGTGTGGAAGCATCAGGATTTTTTAGACATAAGGCAACATAGAGGCTGGAACTGAAGTAGGAAGAGCCTGTTGGCTGACTGAACAGTTAGGTGTAAGTTAGTGAGGACAGAAGAGGTCTGCCATATTCCAGGTCCCTAGGTTCGTTTTTAGTTGAGAAATGATCTCAGGAGAAAACTTGTAAGAATGTGAGGTAAAGCAGAAGAGGTTAGAAGAATCTGGACAAAGATGTGGTGTTAGGAGAAGTCTCGTCCCAGCCTCATTTCCTGGGAAGCTCTGGAGCCTGAAGTGCCCCACAGTGATTGTCCCCACTTCTTAGAGCCACATCTATCAGCATTAGCTATGAGCATCCTTCCCAGGCATCTTCCATCGGTCAAGGGCGATTCCTGGAAGATGGGTGCTGATACACAGATGGTGAATGGGTGATCAGTTTGGTAAAGGAGATCTGGGCAGGGCAGCCAACAGCATCACACAAAGACTTAGATCTTTCAACTTTGAAACACAATATCCATTATTATTCATCTGACACTTATAAAATGTGTGTGTGTGTATGTGTATATACATGTAGAACGTAATATATATTACATAATATATGTAATATATAATATATAATATATATTTATAATATATATTTATAATATATTATATATTACATATATATATTACGTTTTACATGTATTATGTGTGTGTATACATATGTATATATATTACATAAGAGCTGGACTAAGGACAAGGTATTACCTGATTAGGTAACTCCAATTCCATCTTCTGTTGACTAGTTCTGGCACCATGAAGACAAATGGCCAAAAGGGCTTCCAAAAGTCGTATACTCTGAAGTGAGGTCTCATTTTCTTGACTTGTAAATAGCTTTGCTTCCTCGGGAGCGGCTTCAGTAGCTGAAACTTGTTCCACATTTATGGAAGAAATATGCTGTAACTCTAATTTACCTAAACTGTCAGCACTCTTTTTTAGACTACCTAGTTCTGATGGTATGGGGTCACTTTTTATAGCCAAAGATAATAAATCTTCCTTCATAGTTATCTCAGGTTGAGAAATTCTGTTTAAATCCTGGTTTTCATTTACATTTGTATCTCCCTCCTTTTTTCCTTGCTCCTCTTTGTGACTTCTGAACAGTTTCTGTATTATCATAAATATTAACTTATGGCATACTCGGAAACCACCAAGCCTATAAAACTGTTTCTGGAAGACTGAACTCAACATGTAGATCCAACGACACATAGACCAAATGTCTGCAGCTTGGTGCATATATTCAGGAGAAGGCAAGACAAGGCTCTCGAGAGATAAACATGGCAGCATATGACTTAAAGGCTCACTGGCTGTGCTGTCATAGCCAGAAGTATCTTCTGAGTCATTGGCCGACTCCCTATCAGACTCTGCTTCTTTACTTATGCATAAAAAAGCCACACAGAGGAACAGGTTTATTGTGTTGATATGAACATCTTGGTTAACAGTCTTCTGTCTCTTTGGATAAGCTTCTTTGAGGCCAGCATAAAATTTGCTGAGACTCCGAGGAGAATCTGAATAAGCTTGCTGATGATTAAAAGAAGTACCCACATGTACAGAGGACAGCTCCTTCTGTTCAATGTCTATCCCATCAATACCTGGAACTGAGGCATCTTTCTGTTGCTCCCCTAGGCTGATTATCAGAGTTTCAAATGCTTTTAGAGAATGACTTCGAATACCATTTAAGTAATTTAATTCGATTATTTGACTTACTCCATTACAACTCAAAAACAAATCTCTTATTATCCTGTGAAAGAAAAAAAGCATGTAAAAAGGTTTAAATAAAGAAACATCATTTATAAATAGGTACATATAGTATTTAATATATCGCTATTGCATGTGGGATATACTAACCACTACCTAATTTTATTCATCAATTATCGGGCTAAAGTTCTTAGTTAGATATAATTAGGACCTCAAGTTACTTTCTAATTACTCTGATATCCTTCTTCAAACATTTGTATATATGGCTCCAGCAGTATCTAAAAAGAAAAGATTACCTGTCCCACATTAAATGAAGCAATTCCGGGAAGAATATTTTTCTCCAAATGGCAAATTCTATATAAATTCTGAACACCACAGCCACCACCACACTTGAGGTGGACACCCTGAGGGCAGGCAAGCATGCGTTTGTTCATTAGTTTGTCTGCCCGACGGTTCATTTGGGAATTTTTGTTTACTTTAAATCTATACCTTATGAAGGGAAAGAATCACACTACAGAGCTGAAAATCTTCAGAAGGCTCAGCATCGCACGAATTTCCCTTCTAATTGGGCTAGTTGAACAGAGTCAATGGTACAAATATTATAAAAGGTTTTCAGCTCTGTCTCAGGTAAGACTTGTGTCTAGATCATTGGAATCCTAGTAATAACTTTAATATAAGCCAGCTAGGTGATTCTCAGCCCTTTCATCACAAAGATTCAGGTTGTCCACAAATATGCCAAAGAGTTACAAAACTTTCAAATCAGTCAGTTCTATTTAAACAATGCCAAAATGTCAGAAAAATTTTTAAATGACTGTAAGGCATTGATTTAACATCAATAATAGTTTTAAAGTAGTTGTACTAAGATTGACCAAAAAATGCCACACATGAAGATATTAATGATAGGTTATTTTTGTATGTTTCTAGAATGGTATATGCATTAATTTGAAAGTCCAGTCTACCCATTCGTTTATAAAATTATTTTTAAATGCACCAGATTTGGCAATCACAAAGTCTGGAAAACTCATTGATAGGATTAAAAGCAATTTTAATATTCTTATTTTTGTTTATCTATATTTTCTAATTTTTCTACATATATTGCAGAGGTTATAAATGTAAATATAATATTTTAAAATTAATAATCCCATTAGTGCCTCTGCCTCAATAATCATTTTATGTATTATTGTACATGTAATACATATTTTACATAGTTGTAAATAAGTGAACACTATTTTAATTGTTTATATTTTACCCATAAGATATTATAATCATTTTCTCATATTCCAATATGATCTTTGTAAACATTTTCAATGGCCAATAATATTCTGTCAAGGAAACATAAAGTAATTAAACTTGCCCTGCTCTTGGATATCTGTGTTTCATCTATGTTTTTCTCAGATGTATATCTAAAACTTTTCTTTTTGTTGAGAAATTAAAATCAATGGCTCTATCCTCTTCTCTATAAACAGCTCAGTAAAAAATGCATACATACATAAACAAATGGTTAAAACAAATCTGACACGGAAGGAGAACATTTTTTGTTGACAAATTGAAATTAAATCCTAGGAAAGAATAAAGAGTAAATACGATCACACGGCTGCCAAGGCCCTGGAGATATCAGTGTTAGAAGTTTAAATGCATACACTTTATCACTCACTTGAAAGCATCCAATGAAAAAGATCTAGACATGCTCAACAACCCCTGCCCCCGCCACCACCCACACACATACAAACCTGGATTTAAGCAGGATAGGCAGAGTTTTTACATAAATCTGAAGCACGTCCTGAGGCAAGCACTGGTTATGATGGCTACATACATGACTTTGAGCTGAAGTAACACTTAGGTGTTGACCATGATGTGCTAATTCAACTCCTCTTTGGAGCACAGGATTAAATACGTAATTATATAGTTTCCACTGAACAACTATATTGCCTTTCTGGATTAAATTGCAAATGTGATTTGCAATCTGTATACTATGTAATCTGTCTTCTTCAAAAACAAAGTTCTGATAAGCCTTTAAAGCATCCCATTTCCACAACAAATCTTCAGATCCACTGCTGGGCAGGATCCCTTGAAATCTGTAAGAAGGACTAGATAAACTTGAGGAGGGTTCAGCATCACATAAGTTTCCCTGCAGTGTCTCTTCTAATTGGGCTAGTTGGTCAGAGTCAACAGTACAAATATTACAAACTGCTTTTTTAATTTTTGGTGATATCTCTGCTCCTCCTAACTGATCCAAAATAAGTTTGTTAAGGATATTCAATATATGCTGCTGAAAATTTTTCAGTGCTGGCAATTTAAAAGCATGGAGCAAAGGAATGATTACAGATTTGGGATCCATACAACAGCATATTCCAATGTTATGAACACCCGATAGGATCTGGACACAAGTGCTGCTCAAGGAAGCCTGCTGTAGTAAGCGCAAGCACTGATGGGCACACACTGCAATGCAACAGCACCGCTCAGGATAATAAACATCTCCATCTGCAGTCTCTTCAAATGGGTTTTTGGAAACCTGGTTTTTAAAAGCCGAAACCAGAAGACCTGAGAGATCTCGGTGATGATGCATAAAATGAGAATATTCACATCGTCTGTGCCTTTTTCTTGTACACATCGAATGATGAAGTTGCTCTGATTTCACTTTTTTGACAGTGCTCATTATTTTCATCACACTATTTATTAGGGCTTTCAAATGCTCTGAGGCCTCGGGAGGAACTCCATCTCTTAAAACCAGCCATTCCATTTGAAGAACTGCTGTTTCAAATAAATTAAATCCATGATGCTGAATGAATTCTTGAACCAAATCCATGGCTTGACTGAAGTAGAAGGGATTTGAAGCTGCACTTTGAAGACAACAGATCAGAATCTGAAGAACTCCTTCCAAAAGCTCAGGTAAAAGAAGGGCTCTATGACGATACTTTGAAAACACAAAATCTTCCTGAACCTCCTGCAGTGTTTTCTTTTGTCTTGGTACAAAAGGGTCAGGCTGCTTTTCTAGGCATATTCTAATTTTTAAAGCTGCTCTAAGCAATTCAGTTAAATTTTTCCTAAGATTTTCTGGCATCATCTCTGCAGTACTAACATCTACTGACAGAAGATGCAACACTGTTCGAAAGAGCATCCTTTGAATCAAAGCCACCGGTTCTTCAGTCCAACCTGCAGAAACTACTCGACTCTCCAAATTGTCGCTCAGACTGCAGCAGTCCCCAAAGCCTGCTAGGAATTCAGTTAGTGTGGGCACTACACTGGCTGCTAAAGGAGAATTATGATTCAAGGTAATGTCAAACTTACAAACTTTTTCTAATAAAGATAACAAAACATGACATAAGTCAAATGGAGAATTGTTCATGTTACTGATAACAGACAAGGCAGCTGGCTCACTTAAAATGTCAGTGTTTGACTCCTGTCTTGGAATAATCTCTCTGGAATTTTCCAAAGCCATAGCATCTGGAGGAGTCTGTTCTTCTTTGGTTGCTAAGTGGTCAAGTTTAGCTTTAGGGTGGTCTTGTTTAGGAAACGATGTTACAAAATGCTGCAGCAGATGGGGCCTTCTATGCTTATTCATTGCTATGCCTTTTTCATCTGAATTAGCTTCTGAATCTGAGGTGGAGAGCTGTATCTTTCTTGCATCTCTTATAGAATAGCGATGGGTAATTTTACGCTGTCGTCTGCTTTTTCGAAAAACATTTACTTTTGCAGAAACCTGACTAGACAGGGCACTTCCTTCTAAATGTAATTTTTCCTGAGTGGATCTTTGTGAACTTGAGTTCTTTTCTTTGGTCAGGATTATATCTGCTGAGAGCGGTAGATTATAATCTAATGGAATGAAAAAAGAAGACTTAGAATACCTCAATATGTTTTAAAACTCAATTTTAAGGTGACAGCCCTCTCATTTATCTTAAACCCACTAAAGGAGTTTGTCCCTCAATGTATTTTGCTGCAGGGCTGATTTCCTTCATTTATGTCATATCTCTGGGTTACCTCCTCTCACACTTACCCTTACTCTAAACACTAGCTGACATTAGTTCAAAGGATACAAATTGATTTTTAAAACAACAAAACAGAGGCACACCTATACTTACTCTAAATACTAGCTGACATTACTTCAAAGGATACAAACTGATTTTTAAAACAACAAAAGAGAGGCTGGGTGAGGTGGCTTATGCCTGTAATCCCAGCACTTTGGGAGACTGAGGCGGGTGGGATCACTTGAGGTCAAGAGTTTGAGACCAGCCTGGCCAATACGGTGAAACCCTGTCTCTAGTAAAAATACAAAAATTAGTCAGATGTGGTGGTGCACGCCTGTACTCCCAGCTACTTGGGAGCCTGAGGCAGGAGAATCGCTTGAACCTAGGAGGCAGAGGCTGCAGTGAGATGAGATCGTGCCACTGCACTCCAGCCCAGGTGACAGAGTGAGACTCTGTCTCAAAACAACAACAACAAACAAAAGAGAACAGAGTTAAGAAAGTAAACCTGATTTAAAACTATATATTATATTCTAACTTCAACATAACAGATGCTGTAGATTATCTGGTATTTAGTGCTGTTGTTCATACCATTTACAAATCTCTTCCCATAGTACCACGAATTAAGATATAAGGATGTATTATATTCTCAAAAATAGTATTCACAGACCTGATATAACTTAACTACTTTAAGATTTTTCTTAAATTATTTCAAAATCATACACTATATGCCAAATGTTCTCCAAAACTGAGGTTTAAAGAATTCTTTATTCAAATTATCTCTCAAATGTTTCAGCACTGAACTAGGCACCAGGTATAGACATCATTATTTCATCCCCAGTGCCTAGATAGGGTCTGGCACATGGTCAACACTCAGTAACTACTTCTTAGGGGAAATGAATGAATTCTCCCTTTAACTAAAAAGATAATTAAATCAGTCTTTCTCTTTGCAGTATGTAGTAAGAGCTATATAAAAAAGTAGCTGTAATTTAGAGTGAATAAATTAAAATCTGTAAATAAAAAAATCTGTGCTTTACTAAGACAGGGAAAGCAAACCAGATGGGAAGAGGAGAAATTAAAAGGAGTCTGACAAATTCCACCCAAGCAAAAGATGCAGACAATGAAGACAACTTCCTCCAAAGAGCATTAATCAGATTTCTTAAGTGATTAACAATTTGTGAATTCTGCAAACTCAGAAAAAAATAAAAGCAGAGTTAGTGAATCAATAAATAAGCAGAAAAACAGTATTATAAAACCTTAGATACCTCCTTAAAAAAAGCTCCATGAAATTCACTAAAAATACGGGAATTAAAATACAATAATTTTTTTTTTAACCTGAGAGATCTTCAAACATCTCACAAGTCACATGTCACAAGAAAGGGTCAAGAGGAAAATTATTAATCTCTCCAATGAAACATTTAAAGTTTCATGTCCTTTATAGACATATGATTTCTTCAAAATCATAAATTAAAAATATCTATTGACCTTACATATAATAATTCTACCCAAGCTTGAAACAAAATATTACATTAAATGTATCGTTTAGGCTGGGCACGGTGGCTCATGCCTGTAATCCCAGCACTTCGGGAGGCTCTGGTGGGCAGATTACTTGAGGTCAGGAGTTTGAGACCAGCCTGGCCAACATGGTGAAATCCCATCTGTATGTACTAAAATGCAAAAATTAGTCTGGCATGGTGGTGCACGCCTGTAATCCCATCTACTTAGGAGGCTGAGGCACAAGAATTGCTTGAACTCGGGAGGCTGAGGTTGCAGTTAGCCGAGATCACTCCACTGCCCTCCAACCTGGGCGACAGAGTGAGACTCTGTCTAAAAAAAAAAAAAAAAAAAATTATACTTTAAAGGCAACACTAGAAAAACTAAGCTAAAACAAATACTGCAAAAGTCACTTACAGAATACTGGTAATAGAAAGCAGTCCTTAAAGTAAGCAAAGAAACTTTAATTTCTTTATTTAGACTTTTCACTTCCAACTTTTCATTATCCATTTTTCTGATGTTATGCTGCACACCTAGACTCACTCCTTCTGAAGGTAAGTGTTTCTGCTTTTTCATACATTTTCTAACCATCATTATATTCAAGTACTTCCCCCAAGAAGCACCATGGTTTTTGTATTATTGAAAGAAAAATGTGTTTGCCTAAATAATTTTTCATCTTTAGTATGAATAAATCACAATAACATATACTGTTCTGAATCTGAATCAGAATCAAACATTCAGGCAGAAGTAACTTTTCTATGAAATTTTGATAACACAAGTGATATGATAAAGGGAAAAAGCATACCTGTTGCCTTTTCTTCTTGGACAGGTATCTTCCATACCAGTGGAAGGAGAGACAGAAGAAGAGTCAGGAGTTCTTCTCTACATGTCAATGCCTATGTCAGTAACAAAAGAATCCTTCATGTTCTAAGGCGATAAGACACATTAGTTCCTAATATCTTGTCTTAAACTGAACCAAAAAATCCTTTTTCTTGAAAGGCTGCATTTGAAAAGCTAAGAATAAAATTAACCTATCTTCAATCCAGTTAAAGCTGTGATACTTTTAAGTTTATAAGCCTTTCTAATGATAGAAGAATCTAAGAGTATTTGACAGTATTTAGCACACTCTTGCTGATATTTCCAAAAATAGCTGTTATTACCAACATGCACATTGCAAGAATTCCTCACCTATGAAGAAACAGATTTGCTAGGTGAAAATGAAAAGCCCTATTAATTAGCAAAGCAATGCTACAAAGTTACTAGAAAAATGTGAAGCCTTCATGCAGTTAAATGTAAAACTCCAAGACAATTTTAAAAAGAGAAATTGACATTATTAATAAATAATATATAAGGAGAGAAAGACTTATTAGTGAATGTAATCCAATAAATATTTATTGACTGCACACTATGTCCACAAAAATACTGTCTTACCCTTTCTGGAGGATATGGTCTAAGCCCTGGAGAAGGTCCCCTCATTTGGTCCATAAAATACATACACATAAACAGTTAAAGAACAGCAGAAGGCATGTAGTATGAGTAAGTATCCAGGGGTGGTACAAGCATTCAGTTTAGGAGTTCAGAAAAAGGAGCAGTCATTATCAGAAGTATGGAAGGAGAATGGGAGCTAGAGAGCTAGACCTGGGACACCTGGGACATGGGTAGTAAAGGATTTAACGACAAATCAAGTTTGAGTTCTTGCCTTACACCAATCAGTGGGAGAGGGGGTCGCATGATGACACAATCAGATTTGCTGAACAGAATTAGTTGGAAGGGGAAGCAGTGTTAGAGGCAGGGAAACAATAATCCAGATGACAGAGATGATGACTTTCTGAAGTACTCCAACAACAGAAGGGAAAAGGAGACATATTTGAGAAACTGTTAAGGTAGAACTAAAATAACTTGCAGTTGATTATCTATGGCACATAAGGGAGAAAAAAAAGATCTAAAAGGACCCACAGGTTTCTGGTTTCAGCAACTAGGTAGCTGATAATGTATTCACCAAGACAGGAAATTTACAAGTGGTATTAGGTTGGGATAAAGATGATGGATTCACTTTTTAGACATGTGGAGTCTGAGATGTCTATGGGCTATCCTAATGAAGACAGCTTTTTAGTATACAGTAAATATATAGATGTGGAACTTAAAAAAATATGAAGTAAATAACAAGATTTAGGAGTAATTGGGGTGGAAGGCAAGAACATATGTGAGTTTACCCAGGGCGAGAATATAGAATGACAATAGAAGACCACCAAGAATGAAACTATGGACTTTAAAGACTTAAAGATGGGCAATGCTAAAGAAAAGCCTGAAAAGGCTTCTACTGAAAAGTAGCCCCAAGAAAAAGAAGTACAACCAGAGAAACCAAGGAAGAGACCAGTTCAGGAAAGAAAGGAGTCAGCAGGGCCAAAGCTGTTGCCCTTTCACTGTGTGACATGATGGCCGAAAAGCATTTAGCAACTGGAATGCCCCTTAACTAACGGCTTTAATGGAGTGATTTGGGTGCAACTCCAATTACAATAGGCTGAAGAGTCAAAGGAAGTGAGAAAGTAAAGATAGGACATTCGGACTATTCCTTCTGGTGTCCTGGTTGTGAAAAGGCTCAGAATTCTTCAAAAAAGGGGTTTGGTAAAATCTAAACCTCTTTTTAGGCATAGAAAACCCTTCATGGCAATGATTCCTGTTGAGCTGTCCAGTGTCAGCTCCCTCCACCACACATGAGCCCTCCCCATACATCTAGCTGGTAAGGGTTTCCCCCGAAAACTACTGGTCTCTGTGCTCCCAATAGGTCTTCCTCACATACACTGTTTCTGCAATTCTCCATCCCCATCCTCCCATCTGCCAAACTGCAACTCATTCTCTAGGTTTTTAGTTCCTCTGTGGGGAGACTTCTCTAACACCCTACCTGCTTCCCTTAGTAAAGTTAGCTGTCATGTTCCTGATTTGCTTCCATTCCAGCAAACACCCTGCTGAAGTGTTACTGTCTGAATGCCCATTTTCCTCTTTTATCCATTAAACAAGTATTTCTTGATCCCCCTACTAAACAGGCCAGGCACTGTGTCAGGTACTTCAAATGCTGTGGTGAACACAATATCCATATCCTCATGAAGCCTACTTCCTAGCACAGGAGACAGAAAATAATGGGTAAAAATAAGAAAATTTCAGATATAATGCTGTGCTATGAAGGAAATTATCTAGGGAAGAGATTACAGAGTGACAAAAAGGGTAACATTTTAGACAGGCTATTTAAGATGGGCTATTTGAGCAGATACTTAATTGATGAGAAGAAGGAATCCATGAAAAGATTTGGAGGAAAAGGGCTCCTAGCAAGTATATGAAGTGTTGGGAATGGGTTTGGCTTTTCATAGAAACCAAGACAGCTCAAAAGCTCCTAGATCTGATAAATAACTTCAGCAAAGTCTTAGGCTACAAAATCAATGTACACAAATCAGTGGCATTTCTATACATCGACAACACCCAAGCTGAGGGGCAAACCAAGAACACAATCTCATTCACAACAGTCACAGAAAGAATAAAATACCTAGGAATACAGCTAACCAAGAAGGTGAAAGATTTCTACAATGAGAATTATAAAACATTGCTGAAAGAAATCAGAGACGACACAAACAAATGGAGAAACATTCCACATTCATGAATAGAAAGAAACAATATTGTTAAAATGGGGCCGGGCGCAGTGGCTCACGTCTGTAATCCCAACACTTTGGGAGGCTGAGGCGGGTGGATCATAATGTCAAGAGATTGAGACCATCCCGGCCAACTGGTGAAATCCCATCTCTACTAAAAATACAAAAATTAGCTAGGCGTGGGGGTGCGTGCCTGTATTCCTAGCCACTCAGGAGGCTGAGGCAGAAGAATCACTTGAACCCGGGAGGAGGAGGATGCAGTGAGCCAAGATCATGCCACTGCACTCCAGCCTGGCGACAAAGTAAGACTCCATCTCAAAAAAAAAAAAAAAGGCTGGGCATGGTGGCTCACACCTGTAATCCCAGCACTTTGGGAGGCCAAGGCAGGTAGATCACAAGGTCAGGCGATCGAGACCATCCTGGCAAACACAGTGAAACTCCAACTCTACTAAAAATACAAAAAATTAGCCAGGCATGATGCCATATGCCTGTAGTCCCAGCTACTCGGGAGCTGAGGCAGGAGAATCACTTGAACCTGAGAGGTGGAGGTTGCAGTGAGCCGAGATTACACCACTGCACTCCAGCCTGGGCGACAAAGAGAGACTCTGTCAAAAAAAAAAAAAAAAAAAAGCCATACTGCCCAAAGCAATTTACAGATTCAATGCTATTCCAAACTACCAATGACATTCTTCAAAGAATTAGAAAAAGCTATTCTAAAATTCATATGGAATAAGAAAAGACTGAATAGCCAAAGCAATCCTATACAAAAAGAACAAAGCTAGAGGCATCACATTACTTGACTTCAAACTACTCTACGAGGCTATAGTAATTAAAGCAGCATGATACTGGTACAAAAACAGACACAGAGACCAATGGAACAGAATAGAAAGCCCAGAAATAAAGCTGCACATCTATAACCATCTGGAATATAACCTAAGAAATACCATCCTGGACATAGGCCCTGGCAAAGGTTTCATGGCGAAGGATGCCAAGCAATCACAATGCAAACAAAAATTGACAAGTGGGACTTAATTAAACTAAAGAGCTTCTGCACAGCAAAGGAAACTATCAACAGAGTAAACAGCCTACAGAGTGTGAGAAAATATTTGCAAACCATGTATCTGACAAAGGTCTAATATACAGAATCTATAATGAACTTCAACAACTTTATAAGTAAAAGACAAACAACTCTATTAAAAAGTGGCCAAAGGACACGAACAGACACTTTTCAAAAGAAGACATACACGTGCCAACAAGCATATGAAAAAATGCTCAACATCACTACCCATTAGAGAAATGCAAATCAAAACCACAATGAGATACCATCTCACACCAGTCAGGATGGCTATTAAAAATGAAAAAAAGAAAAAAAAACATGCTGGTGAGGTTGTGGAGAAAAGAGAACACTCATACAACGCTGGTGGGAACATAAGTTAGTTCAGCTATTGTGGAAAGCAATTTGGCAATTTCTCAAAGAACTTAAAACAGAACTACCATTCAACCCAGCAATTCCATTACTGGGTATATACCTAAAGGAATATAAATCATTCTACCATAAAGACAAACGTGTGCTTATGTTCACCACAGCACTATTCATGATAACAAATCAACCTAAATACCCATCAACGGTAGACTGGATAAAGAAAATGTGGTACATATACATCATGAAATACTGTGCAGCCACAAAAAAGAACAAGATCGTATCCTTTGTAGCAATATGGATGGAGGCTGAGGTCATTATCCTAGGTGAACTAACACAGAAACAGAAAACCAAATGCATGTTCTCACTTTATAAGTGGGAGCTAAACCTTGGGTACACATAGACACAAAGAAGGGAACAGACACTGGGGCCTCTTTCAGGATGGAGGGTGGGAGAAGGGTGAGGATCAAAAAACTATCGATTGGGTACCATGCTTATTATCTGGGTGATGAAACAGTCTGTACACCAAACCCCATGACATGCAATCTACCTATATAACAAACCTGTACATGCACCCCTGAACGTAAAATAAAAGTAAAAAAAACGTATTTGTTACCACAAAAATGATCTATTCATTAAGAGTTTGAAGGAATCCACTGGCAATAGAATTGTCCCTTAAGCCCTTGAAGGAGAAAATACGTAAGTTTTACAATATTTTCTGTGACGATTTTTTGAGATTTATACACACATGTCAATTTTGTGATGTACATTTTTCCAGAAATTTGTCATTTCATGATTATTTTTGTCACTTCATGATTATAATTAACTTTAATTATTTCATGACTATTTTCATGATTATTTTAACTTAGGAATTACATATTACAACCTTTTTTTAAAAAAGAAAGAAGGAGAGTGGCTGAAACATACATAGCAAGAGGGAGAGGGCTAGGAGACAAGGCTGGAGGGTGTAGGTTGGACAGGTAGGCAGCGTCAGATCTAATGGGCCCTTGTGGACCACATAAAGGAGTTCAGGTTTATCTCTAAATATGATGGGAAACTTTCCCAAACATATTTCTCAGTCTTCTCTCAGGGCATGGACTCCAGGGCTCAGGCCCTAGTCCTCAGCAATCACCCCCTTTTCTGCCACCCAACACCTAACATGGAGTTGGGTATTCAATAACCATTCACTGCATGAATGACTTTAAATTTTAGATGCAAAATAAAACATATAAAAGGGCCCCATTTCCAAGTACTTTACTTCCAAATAATAAACCTAAAGATGTATAGATAACATTTCCATGTATAGCTCATACTCAGTATACCTCAACATTTTTAAAGATGCCAATAAAAATATACATGGTCTTTTCAAAAAAAAAAAAAAGATAAACCAATTTTTGGCATATCTTTCCAGTAGCGTCCTCCTAATCTGAGTCTTTATCTTTGGCAGGTGAACTAATAGCATTCTAATGGAGCTTGCAGAAACCTCAAGGGTCTGAGAAAGTGCTACGGACACGCTGTACTGATAATTCAGCCCTTGCTCCACATACTGGCAAATCACCACTGCTGCGTGAATAGGCATTCCTGACTCCTGGCAGAGCTCTGAATGACACAAGGTCCTTCCCACTCAGCTGAGGGCTTCTCAAGTACCCTCAAGGCTCAGACCCAGCAACACCTCTTCTGTGGAGCCTCTCCTCCCACACGAACCCAAAATTGCTGTTCTCCCCCTCAAGAGAAAGGAAGAACATTCCTGTTGCCCCCATTTCACCAAGTGAGTTAGTTCTTACAAACCATGGGCCTTGAAAGAATGAGAATGAGGCAAGTGCAAGTGCAGATGTTTGAGTTTTGGCCCCTCTGCTGGAATTGTAGTCCTGAAGAGGGCATCCCACACCACCCTGATGCCCAATATAGCACTGGGGGGAAACAAGTCTTTGCTTCACATTTCATTACCACAATTTCAAACACAATTCATCACTGGGGAAGTTCTCTTCAATCCTCTGGGTGTATTACTTTTTTATTAATATCTGGGTATCATTTATTCCCAGATTTATCCTTTCTGGTCCCAAAGAAACCACATTTGTAATTCTGTCCTTTTAGAAGTGATAGAATCCTTTACTCTTAATTTGTGGGCACCCTGGCAAATTAGAACTTGCAGCCCCCTATTTCTTTTTTTTTTTTTTTGGTTAGCATTTTTTAGCAATAAAGTATTTTTTTTTATTATTATACTTTAGGTTTTAGGGTACATGTGCGCAATGTGCAGGTTAGTTACATATGTATACATGTGCCATGCTGGTGCACTGCACCCACTAACTCGTCATCTAGCATTAGGTATATCTCCCAATGCTATCCCTCCCCCCTCCCCCCACCCCACAACAGTCCCCAGAGTGTGATGATCCCCTTCCTGTGTCCATGTGTTCTCATTGTTCAATTCCCACCTATGAGTGAGAACATGCGGTGTTTGGTTTTTTGTCCTTGCGATAGTTTACTGAGAATGATGATTTCCAATTTCATCCATGTCCCTACAAAGGACATGAACTCATCATTTTTTATGGCTGCATAGTATTCCATGGTGTATATTTGCCACATTTTCTTAATCCAGTCTATCATTGTTGGACATTTGGGTTGGTTCCAAGTCTTTGCTATTGTGAATAATGCTGCAATAAACATACGTGTGCATGTGTCTTTATAGCAGCATGATTTATAGTCCTTTGGGTATATACCCAGTAATGGGACGGCTGGGTCAAATGGTATTTCTAGTTCTAGATCCCTGAGGAATCGCCACACTGACTTCCACAATGGTTGAACTAGTTTACAGTCCCACCAGCGGTGTAAAAGTGTTCCTATTTCTCTACATCCTCTCCAGCACCTGTTGTTTCCTGACTTTTTAATGATTGCCATTCTAACTGGTGTGAGATGGTATCTCATTGTGGTTTTGATTTGCATTTCTCTGGTGGCCAGTGATGGTGAGCATTTTTTCATGTGTTTTTTGGCTGCATAAATGTCTTCTTTTGAGAAGTGTCTGTTCATGTCCTTCGCCCACTTTTTGATGGGGTTGTTTTTTTCTTGTAAATCTGTTTGAGTTCATTGTAGATTCTGGATATTAGCCCTTTGTCAGATGAATAGGTTGCAAAAATTTTCTCCCATTTTGTAGGTTGCCTGTTCACTCTGATGGTAGTTTCTTTTGCTGTGCAGAAGCTCTTGAGTTTAATTAGATCCCATTTGTCAATTTTGGCTTTTGTTGCCATTGTTTTTGGTGTTTTAGACATGAAGTCCTTGCCCATGCCTATGTCCTGAATGGTAATGCCTAGGTTTTCTTCTAGGGTTTTTATGGTTTTGGGTCTAACGTTTAAGTCTTTAATCCATCTTGAATTGATTTTTGTATAAGGTGTAAGGAAGGGATCCAGTTTCAGCTTTCTACATATGGCTAGCCAGTTTTCCCAGCACCATTTTTTAAATAGGGAATCCTTTCCCCATTGCTTGTTTTTCTCAGGTTTGTCAAAGATCAGATAGTTGTAGATATGTGGCGTTATTTCTGAGGGCTCTGTTCTGTTCCATTGATCTATATCTCTGTTTTGGTACCAGTACCATGCTGTTTTGGTTACTGTAGCCTTGTAGTATAGTTTGAAGTCAGGTAGTGTGATGCCTCCAGCTTTGTTCTTTTGGCTTAGGATTGACTTGGCGATGCGGGCTCTTTTTTGGTTCCATATGAACTTTGAAGTAGTTTTTTCCAATTCTGTGAAGAAAGTCATTGGTAGCTTGATGGGGATGGCATTGAATCTGTAAATTACCTTGGGCAGTATGGCCATTTTCATGATATTGATTCTTCCTACCCATGAGCATGGACTGTTCTTCCATTTGTTTGTATCCTCTTTTATTTCCTTGAGCAGTGGTTTGTAGTTCTCCTTGAAGAGGTCCTTCACATCCCTTGTAAGTTGGATTCCTAGGTATTTTATTCTCTTTGAAGCAATTGTGAATGGGAGTTCACTCATGATTTGGCTCTCTGTTTGTCTGTTGTTGGTGTATAAGAATGCTTGTGATTTTTGTACACTGATTTTATATCCTGAGACTTTGCTGAAGTTGCTTATCAGCTTAAGGACATTTTGGGCTGAGACAATGGGGTTTTCTAGATATACAACCATGTAATCTGCAAACAGGGACAATTTGACTTCCTCTTTTCCTAATTGAATACCCTTTATTTCCTTCTCCTGCCTAATTGCCCTGGCCAGAACTTCCAACACTATGTTGAATAGGAGTGGTGAGAGAGGGCATCCCCGTCTTGAGCCAGTTTTCAAAGGGAATGCTTCCAGTTTTTGCCCATTCAGTATGATATTGGCTGTGGGTTTGTCATAGATAGCTCTTATTATTTTGAGATACGTCCCATCAATACCTAATTTATTGAGAGTTTTTAGCATGAAGTGTTGTTGAATTTTGTAAAAGGCCTTTTCTGCATCTATTGAGATAATCATGTGGTTTTTGTCTTTGGTTCTGTTTATATGCTGGATTACATTTACTGATTTGCATATATTGAACCAGCCTTTGCAGCCCTCTATTTCAAACCAAGATCTTATCTTCCAAGTTTTATCTCCCAAGGTCCTTTGTACACACAATAGTCACAGAACCCAGGGGAATGAGGTGTTCCCTCATGACATCCAAGTGGGACGTTCCCAATGTGCCATATTAGACAATATATGCCATGAACAGATCCATTCCCTGCTATTTCTAGACCACCCAATCAAGAGAAATCAGCCAATAACATACCACTCTTATTTAATACTTTTTTTTTTTTTTTTTTGAGATGGAGTCTCGCTCTGCCACCCAGCTGGAGTGCAGTGGCGTGATCTCGCCTCACTGCAAGCTCTGCCTCCCGGGTTCACACCATTCTCCTGCCTCAGCCTCCCGAGTAGCTGGGATTACAGGCGCCTGCCACCATGCCCAGCTAATCTTTTCGTAATTTTAGTAGAAATGGGGTTTCACCGTGTTAGCCAGGATGGTCTCAATCTCCTGACCTCGTGATCTGCCAGCCTCATTCTCCCAAAGTGCTGGGATTACAGGCGTGAGCCACCGTGCCCAGCCAATACTTACATTTTTATGTCTTCCTTTCTACAGGGAAAATAACTGTGTTACACCTTTATAAAATTCCCCATAGAAACAACAAACAGTAAAGTAACTTTCATTGAGGTAATTTTTCCATTCAAGAAACATATTTCAAGTACCAACAAGGTGCCAGGCACTGGCCTTTTCATAACTATTGTTTAGACTGGGTTTTAAACGAATTGCCTATCCTAGCCATTCAGAAGTAGAAGTGGTGGGATGGGAGGAAATGGGCAAGTCAGTCACAGGGGAAAGGGCTGAGACCACAAACCAGACTGATGTCTAGGAAGCTGCACGGGCACATGGGCACCAGATGGCTAGGGTTCAAGGACTTCTGGATGACATGATAAGGAACTTGGACTCTATCCAGAATGTGATGGAAAGCTAATAGGTATTTATCTTCTTTTCTTTTTTTTTCTTTTTTTTTTTTTTTTTGAGACAGGGTTTCACTCTGTTACCCAAGCTGGAGTTCAGTGGCACAATCATGGCTCACTGCAACCTCCACTGCCCAGGCTCACGTGATCTTCCCGCCCCAGCCTCCCAAGTAGCTGGACTACAGGCACATGCCACCACACCTGGTTGATTTTTGTATTTTTTTGTAGAGATGGGGTTTTGCCATGTTGCCTAGGCTGGCCTTGAACTCCTGGGCTCAAGCAATCTGTCTGCCTTGGCCTCCCAAAGTGCTAGGATTACAGGGGTGAACCACCACATCCAGCCTAATAGGTATTTTTGATATTACATTAAATGTGTATCTTGACATGCTAATTAAATTTGATTTTCCATGCATAAGCAGGAATATACGTGTATGGACTATTTAAGTCTTTTATTTCTTCTATCAGAATTTTATAATTATTTCTAATATATGTGTATATACACATATATGAAAGTTTCTACATTAGTACTACAAATAGGATCTTTCTCTTTCCTTTTCTAGCTGTATAGCTGCAGCTAAAAACAAACAACTTTGTTGAATAGTTTTCTGGATGAGTTCTTGGATTTTTCTGTACACATTACTTTAAAAAATAGTATTTTTATTTCTCCATCTTTCCCACATTTAGCTTTCATATTCCACTTTACCACTACATGTATTTAAAACATAATATCAAATGCAAATAGTAATAAAGAATTATGCTTGTATTGGTCCCACGTAGAACTTCTTATTAAAAATATTATTGGCATCTGAGCATGGTGGCTCACGCCTACAATCCCAGCACTTTGGGAGGCCAAGGAGGGTGGTTGCTTGAGCTCAGGAGCTCGAAAACAGTCTGGGCAACACGGTGAAACCCCATCTGCACAAAAAATACAAAAATTAGCTGGGCATAGTGATGCATGCCTGTAATCCCAGCTGTTTGGGAGGCTGAGGTGGGAGGATTGCTTGAGCCTGGGAGGCAGAGGTTGCAGAGAGCTGCGATCATGCCAATGCAATCCAGCCTGCATGACAGAGTCTTTTTTTCTGAGCCCCTGTCTCAAAAAAGAAAAAAAAATTGGTTCTTCTAATCTTTGTATACGAAAGAAATCCTCTATTCTAAGCTTAATTTGTTTTTAGACCTTTTATCAAATGTTTTTGATGAGTCAGGATAGTTATGTTATATGTACTGTTTTTCCCAGTGATAAACATTATGCTAACAGTTTTTCTCGAATTAGACCAGGAATTGCAACCTTTTTATGTAAAGAACCAGATAGTAAATATTTCAGACTTGGTGAGTCATATATGGTCTCTGTTGCATATTCTTCTGTTTGACAACCCTTTAAAAATGCAAAAACTATTCTTAGCTTGTACATTGTACAAAAACAAGTCAATGGCAACAGGATTGGCCTGTAGGCCGTAGTTTGCTCAGCCAGCTCCCATTCTGCCCCACCTCCCCTGCAGCCAAAGAGTGGTTATTAAACGGCCATAATACTCTTTAAGACTCCAGAAAGACTCAGGGGGTGCGTAGTAGACCCTATCACCCAGAAAAAAGTACTACTAGGAATCTTTAGGGGATTGTTTTGCACAAAGCAGAGAGGGCTGTCTCAAAGACTATTATAGATGTGGCTTTTGAGGCACAGAGAGAACCCCACTAAGATTCACAGGAAACTCACAACATTTTAAAGAAAGTTGGTTATTAAAACATACTAACAGCTTGGCCTAAAAGGGATAGGATAGAGACAGTTCAAAACGAAAAACGGCCTCTGGGCCCCTACTCTTCAACAGGCAGGAAGCAAGGTGAGAAAGCTGTATATTATGGGCTATCTGTTATAGAAAAGAGAAGACACCTCATAGGGTGGAACCAAGAGTCCTGGAGAAACATGGATTAGGGAACCACTCCCACAGAAGAAAAGTATATTCCCAGACCCTAGAACAGGGGCCATGACAACATGTACTGACTGGATTTCAGGACTGCTACGGCCGAGAGAAGGCTATGTCCCTCTCCTGTCCCTCTTCTTACTACAATTAACTTACTCCTATCTCATTGTTGTATATAGGGCATATGACAAGCAGATGACCTGTCTAATTCACAAGTTTCTCAATCAAGAAGAGCTGCAACAAAATTACTATATGTGAAAGCCTCATGTGTATCCAGAACTGAGGCATACCATGAGATCATCAATTCAAGCCTGAGGTCACGATGGAATAATATACTTCAAGAGGCACAGAGGGGAGTGAGCGTAGGAGGAATAATAATAATTTTGGTCAGAGAAGAGACCATAGTAGGTTAAACACAGCCACAAATTAATTGCAGTTCCCCCTATCAAGTGATAGAGTCTGTTTCCCCATCCCTTAAATCTGAGCTGAACTTGTGACTAGCTTTGACCAATAGAATGTGATCAACATGTTGTTATGTGACTTCTTGCAGCTTCTGCACCCTCTTGGAATGTTTCCACTATCATGTAAAGAAGCTGAGTCTAGCCTACTGAAAGATGAGAAGCCATGTGGATGTCATGTTGGCAGTCTGGCCAACAGCCCAGCCCCACCCAATAGCCCTCAGTTAATCTGCTAACTGACTGCAAACTCAGATGTAAGACCAGCTGATACCTCAGGAGCCAAAGTGGCTATTCCAGCTGAGCCATGCCAGAACTGCCAACTCAAAAGAATCACGAGCAAATAAATCATTGTTTTATGCCACTAAGTTTTGGAACATGGTCTGTTACACCACAATCAACTGATATATTCATTGCTTCAATCAGTCTGGGTGGATAATTGGTGGATTAATTAAAAGGGGAATAATTCAATGAATTATCTACTCTCTATGGATAGCACCACTGTCGAGTGGTTAAGATTTCCACTGCGATCACACTCTCACTACTCCAAGAAGTAGGAATGCCAACATCCCCTACATCCTCTCATTCCTGTCAGACCAATCATACATAGATAGAACTAGGTTTCTGTGTGAATAGAAACTGCAGAACTAGATATAGTAAATTAATGCTCATTTATTATTACCTTTACTACATTTAAAAGTTTTCATTATTCTCCTATTGAAACAACTCTTGCCAATTTTACCATTAACTCACTCGTCAAATCTGAAGAATAATTCTCATTGCCTATTCCCTTGCTTTAAAATTTCCCCAATGTTTTCAGAATAAAATTAAGACTTCTTCACATGGTATACAAGGCTTGCCATGTCATGGCCTCTGCCCTTCAGGTTTCCCCACTAGCCAATCCCCGTTTTACCAAAAGCAAAGCAAAGTTCAGTCTTCGCTGTAACTTCACTAAACTACTTGTAGTTCATTGAATGTGCTGCGTTTTCTCTAGCCCCTGTGTTTTTTCATGTGCAATTCCTCTGGTCTGGTGTTTCCTGCCTCTTTACATTGCCAATTCCTACTTAGGGATGTCAATATCTAAGAAGCAGTTCCTGATGACCCCTCTCCACTACATTCACCAAATACTTTTTACACTGTTTTGTCATATTTATCTATCTCTTCAAAAGAGAAGAGCTCCTGGTAAAGACAGTCGCTGTCCTTTCATCTCCGCATCTAGCAGAGGTGCTGGGCCATAGTAGGTACTTAATGGTCTGCTGAGTAAAGCAGTGAATAAACTGTAGCCACACTTCTAAAGGTCTGATATTTTTCTATTTATTTTATATATCACTACAGGTAGGCCATTTCAGCAGTACTATACATTAAAGTGATAATACTACAAAAGTGTAGGAAGAATAAAGTACTCTCCTACATAGAAAATAGCCAAAGATTTTTAAAAACCTATTATAATGTTTGAATTACATTTTGTTCATAAATGTACAACCCCCTTTGGTAAAACTTCACATTTTACTCAGCAACATAAGTAACAACTTTATAAAACATCCACAGAGTGCAATAGGTATGGAAATTATTTATCATTGAAATTTTAAAAAGTAGTATTTATAACACATGGTCATGTATACTAGTCCAATTTTGATATATATGTTGGCAATAGGGCACAGAAGAAACCAGAAGCCATTATTTTCAAATATCACACAGAGACAATTTTTATATTGGAAGAATCCCTTAAGTCATCCAGCTGAATGTCCTTATGTTACTGATGAGGATACTGTGCTCTGGAGCAATTAAGTGACTAACTAAAGTCACTCATCTAGTTGATACGGGTGCCGAGATTAAAAGCAAAGATAGGCTGGGCATGGTGGTATGGTAGAAATATTCAACTTTGTCATCTTTAACCATTAAAAAGAATGTTTTTGATATTTAAAAAAAGTATTTTTCCCTAAGAATAAGTGGATTAAAATTTCCGTGCATAATAAATTATGAACAAAATGGAATTTACTCCAGGAATGCAAACATTTAAAAACTACCGCCAGGCGCAGTGGCTCACGCCTGTAATCCCAGCACTTTGGGTGGCTGAGGCGGGTGGATCACGAGGTCAGGACTTCAAGACCAGCCTGGCCAAGATGGTGAAACCCCGTCTCTACTAAAACTACAAAAATTAGCCAGGTGCAGTGGCAGGCGCCTATAATCCCAGCTACTTGGAAGGCTGAGGCAGGAGAATCACTTAAACCTGGATAGCAGAGGTTGCAGTGAGCCAAGGTCGCACCACTGCACTCCAGCCTGGGCGACAAAGTTGAGACTCTGTCTCAAAAAAAAAAAAAAAAAACCACAACAACAACAAAAACTATCAAGATAACTCACCTACATTACAGAATAAAAAAGAAAAATCATATGATAGTTTCAACAGATGCAGAAAAGGCATTTGACAAAATTCAACATCCATTCAGTATAAAAACTCTCAACAAATTGGGAATGGAAGAAAATTCCCTCATTCTGATAAAAGGTGTCTAAGAAAAACTGAGAGTTCATATCACATTTAATGGTGAAATACCTCATGCTTCTCCTTAGGTCAGACACTAAACCAGGATGTCCACTTTCACTACTTCCATCTGCCTTTGTACTAGAAGCCAGTGCAAAAGTCAGGAAAGCAAAATAAAAGGCATACAAATTGGGAAAAAAGTAAAATTGTCATTCACAGATGACATCATTATTTACATACAAAATCCTAGGGAATCTACAGAAAAGTTTCAAAATCTAATGAATGAATTTAGCAAAGGCACAGGACACAAGATCAACATACGAAAAGCAATTGTATTTCTATGAGCAACAAACAGGAAAATAAAAAAATTTAAATACCATTTATAATAGCATCAAAAAGGAATAAAATATTTAGAATAAATTTAACCAAACAACAGGCAGGACCTCTACAATGAAAACCACTCAATAGTGCAGAGAAACAAACTAAAGAAGACATAGAGTTTGATATCATGTTCATGCATTGGAAAACTCAACATTGTTAAGTGTCAATTCTCTGTAAACTGATTTATAGATTCAATGCCATCTCAACTGAAATCCTAGTGTGCATTTTGTAGAAATAACAAGTTGATTCTAAAATTTATATGAAAATATGAAGGATCTAGAATGGCCAAACTTTCTTTAAAAACAAGAACAAAATTAGACAACTTACAAAATCTAATTTCCAAACTTATTTTTATAAAAGCTACAGTAATCTAGACAGGGTACTGACAAAAGACTACATGAAAGATCAGTGGAACATAATGCAGTCTAGAAAGACCCATAAATACAGACAAAGAAAAAGTGCTCAACATCATTAATTGCCAGAAAAATGCAAATTAAACCTACAATGAGATACTACTTCATATTCACTTAGAATGACTAACACTAAAAAGACTGGCAATATCAAATATTAGAGAGGATACAGGACTGGAATTCTCATACACTGCTGTTAAGAATGAAACATGGTACAACTACTTTGCAAAACAGTTGGGCAGTTTCTTACAAAATTAAACAAACATTACCCTTTGCCCACAAATTGTATGCCTACATATTCACCCAGGAGAAATGAAAACATATCCAAGGACTTTTATAGGAATGTTCAAAGCAGCTTTATTCATTATAGCCAAATGCATACAGCTCAAAAGATTAAACAGCAGGTGAATGGTTAAATAAATTACAGTATACCCTTACAACGAAATACTAATCAGAAATTAAAAAGTAGTGAACTACTGAATTATGCAACAACATGGATGAATTTCAGAGACATGAGAGTACATACTACATGATTCCAAAGCTACATTTAGATGCTAAAAGTCACAACAGTGGTGGTCTTGCAGTGAGTGAAGGGGAGGGACTGACTGAAAAAAAGGCATGACAAAACTTTCTAAGATAGCGGGAATATTCTAAACAATGATCTGAGTGGTGATGACACAGGTGTAAATATTTGGATTTTGTTTTGTTTTTTAAGACAGGGTTTCAATTCACTCTGTCACCCACGCCAGAGTGCAGTGGCACGACCATGGCTCACTGCAGCCTTGATCCCCCCAGGTTCAAGCAATCCTCTCACCTCAGCCTCCTGAGTAGCTGGGACTATAGGCACACACCACCACACCTGGCTAATTTTTGTATTTTTTTGTAGAGATGGGGTTTGCCATGTTGCCCAGGCTGGTCTCGAACTCCAGGCCTCAAGTAATCCACCTACCTCGGCCTCCCAAAGGATTGGGACTATTGATGTGAGGTGTATTTGTCACTATTTATCTAACTATATACACATTATCTGTGCATTTACTGTATACAAATTATACCTCAATAAAAAGTCTATTTAGTTCTTTATATTAAATGTCTATTAATAAGCTGGGCACAGTGGCTCACACCTGTAATCCTAGGACTTTGGGAGGCCACGGCGGGCAGATCACTTGGGGCCAGGAGTTTGAGACCAGCCTGGCCAACATGCCAAAACCCTGTTTCTACTAAAAATATTTTAAAAAATTAGCCCGGGCGTGGTGGCGCATGTCTGTAATCACAGCTACTTAGGTGGCTGAGACATGACAACCTCTAGAATCCTGGAGGCTGAGGTTACAGTGAGCCATGATTGTGCCACTGCACTCCAGCCTGGGTGAAAAAGTGAGACTCTGTCTCAAAAATAAATAAATAAATATTAATAAAGCAAAAGGACTACAGTTGGTGGGAAAGGGCTTAAATCACCCCAGAGTACTCAAGAAGTACTCCTATTCATGAGAAGCACAGATAGAAAAACTAAATTTCCTCCTAAAACATACAACTATGTGTCTAGTGTTATGATTTCATCTTAAATGATAAAATCTCATTCAATTAATTCCCCTTAAAAACTCAAAAATTCATTCTCCATTTCCTAATTGAAAGAACTAAATGTTGATAAAGGCCTATGTTTTAAATGGCTATTTATTTTCACTCCAAACGCACATCTACTGTTCCTACTATTATTGCTACAGATATTCCAAAAAGTGACTAGGTGGAAAGAAGGGATTAAAAAATACCACCACAGGAAAAAAATATTTAACTTATGACCCAAATAATTTTAGTCATTTAATACCTTAAAATATATCTTATGACTTACAAGAGAAAGTATTCTCTTTACCATATACGCAAAGAAAATACCGTATTTGGAATCCAATAGACTTGGATCCAGAATACATAAAGAACTGCTACAACTGATGATAAATAACCCGACCTTAAAAATGGCACAAAACTTTTAAACAGACGTTCATAAAAGAAGATATACAAATGGCCAATAAGCAAATGAAAAAATGCTCAACATCATTAGTTGTTAGAGGAATGTGAACTAAAACTACAATAAGATACTACTTCATATTCTTTTAGAATGGCTAACACTACAGACTAGCAAAATATTCCCAAAAGAAAAATTATTGCTGCTGTTATGACATGAATTATTTCAGTCATTTAGTAATACATTAAAAGACATTTCATGACATAAAAGAGAAAGCATAAAATGTGGAGAGATAGAAAGTAGATTAGTGTTTGCTTAGGGGTAGGGGAATGGAAGGGATAGGGGAACGATAGCTAAAGGGTATGGAGTTTCTTTTGGAGGTGATGAAAATATTCCAAAATTAACTGTGGTGACAGATGCACTTATTTTATGTGTACAGATGCACCTACTGAATTGTACACATAAAATGGGTGAATTTTAAGATATGTGAATTATCTCAATAATGTTATTTTTAATAATGTGTTATTAAGATTTTGATTGGGATTAAATTGGGATCTACAGATTTGGAGAAAACATGTATGTTTACAATATTGATTTTTTCAATACATGAACATTATATAATGCTCCAATTATTTGGGTCTTCTTTAGTTTCTCTCAATAATGTTTTATAGAATTCCATGCAGAAGTACTGTACATATTTTATTAGAGTCATTCCTCGACATTTACTATTACTGATGCTATTTATATGGTATATTTTTAAAAAGACAAAGCATTGAATTTTTTTATTGTGGGGAAGAAGAAGAACAGAGCATGGTGTACATATTAAATAATCAAAATTTCAAAATAAATCACTACACATGGTCTAACATGATTTTTTCTGATTTTAAATTTTATTTACAGAAAAGTCATACAAATATATAAAAATAAAATTATATTTAATCACTCATTTAACAAATCACACTCATGAAAAAGAATAAAAATACATAAACTTGGCTGGGTGCAGTGGCTCACACCTGTAATCCCAGCCTTTGGGAGGCCAACGGGGGTAGACTGCTTGAGGTCAGGAGTTTAAGACCAGCTGGCCAACACGGTGAAACCCCATCTCTACTGAGAATACAAAAATTCGCTGGGTGTGGTGGTGCACACTTGTAGTCCCAGCTACTTAGGTGGCTGAGACACGAGAATCACTTGAACCCGGAGGTGGAGGTTGCAGTGAGCCGAGATCGCACCACTGCACTCCAGCCTGGGCGACAGAGCGAGACTCTGTGTCTCTAAAAAAAAACCATAAACCTACAAATGTCCTGAAAAATTCCATGACAAGTAAATGCTTCCTAATTTGTATTTGCTATGTTCCTTAGCTTACAGTGAAAACAGAGGTACTGTTTTAGTCTCCATATTTCCTCAATATATGTACTTATTAGTAAAATGCTTTCATAGCAAAGAAATTTTATTTAATGATGGCCAATTTTACATCTAAAGCTGGTAACATTCAAAGTGTTAAAAAAAATCCATCATATTGGTGTTACAAACACTTTATTATTTTTTCAACTAACTATATTAATTAGTTCCCTGAAAGCAGATTGTAGAGTTTTACATTCACAAAATAATTATTCATTTTCTACTAAAATGAAATAAAGATATAAATCACATTTGGCCTTAAAATTAATTTATGTGAGTACTTAATGTTTCTGGATCTGTTTTCTCATCTGTAAAAGTAGGTTAGATTAAAACATCTAGTCTCAACTAGTTTTAAAACTGTTAATTTTATAATAAGAAAACAGCAAAACCATATGGTCATACCATACTTTAAGCCAAAAACGTTTGAAAAATTAGATGTATACAAGCTAAAGGACTCAGTAATTATTAGTTCACATAAAAAGACTCTGCTTTCACTCCAGAACTAGCAGCCTCCAAAAATTTTTCAAAAACATACTTGATATTTATTGAAAATGAAAATTCATCATGTTTCTGACATAAGATACAGGGATATAAGATTATGTCATATTTCTACTAAGAACCATAGTTATCTCACTGATATTATGATAAAAAGCATAGTATATATGAAACCATTTAGTTCTTAGGCAATTCATAATTCTAAGATATTTCAGATGTTTTGAAAGTATTCAAATAATATGGTTATAAATAGGTCCACTTTTTTTTTAGTGGAATAACATGAAAGACTGGACTTTATCTCAAGGAGGCTTCAGAAACTATGTAACCCAAAACCATATAGCTATGGTTAACTATCATATATTGATGAAAATAAGTATTTGATATAAAAATGTTACCTGATCAATTATAGAATTTAGCTTGGTAAGTAACAGAAATCCTCGGCCATGGACAAGGTACTGTCCAAGGGTTGCCATGTGCGTCTCCTCCTCTTCTTCCTCCCTGGCCTCCACCCTCTGGACCACTGCATTGCAAAGCCGGTTGACGTCGGTCAGAAATTCACGTGCCAATGAGTTACTGTCGGTGCTCATGACCGAGCTATAAAATAAGTATTACAAAAAAAAAAGATTAGGAAAACAAATACAAATTTACTTTTAAAACTATGTGTTTTCGTTGTTTGTTTCTAACTGAAGATTGGCTTAAAATTACTAGGAATTGGTACTTAACCCTATAATATTTTCAGGCATAGTTCTGACCTAGTCAGTTGCTTCTTAAATAATTCCTTCCATGGCAGAAATGAGTCCCAGGTTTGAAATATCTGAGCATAGCTGAGAATGGGTAAGTAACAGCACCTGGACGGAAGACATTTTCTCTTTTTAAGAGAGAAGACTTTCTTTCTTAAATACAATAAAAATAAACCCATTACTTATAAATGTTCTTGCTTTACATATTTTATAATAAATTGGTATTTTAAAAATATAACTCATTTTTCACTTGATAGAGCCCACAATCACTGACCCATCCTCTTCAAACACCAAAGTTCAGTTAATAAAAAGGATTTCCAATCAGGTGAATAAAAACTGAATAATTCTAACAGCTAAAGTTATGCCACTTCACTTCTTATGACATATTTAAATCAAATAAAGGGTAATGTGACATTTTAAGATTAAGGGAAATAAGGTACAGCAAACAGAATGGGGGAACATAAATACAGAGAAAAATGTACAAATTTCCAGAAGGGAAAAACCATGAACAACAAAATCCCCAAGGAGTTTCAAAATAGTTTCATCTCTGGGCTAAAAGTAATTTTGAGGTATCCAGTAACCTTTAAATGATGTTTAACGTAGAGATGTTAAGTTAAATAAGACATGTATTGCCTCACCTCCCTTCACCCGCTTCAGGGGGAAGCCCTCCCCACAGTCCCTGCTGAGAGGGCAGCGCACATATGACTATGCCTCTTGCCAAGAGACACAGTCAGGCTCTGGGCCCCAGTTTAGCTACAATCCATGCTCATCACAAGATGTGACTTGTATAGTGTGGGTTGCAAAGAGGAACTGGACTAATCAGGTTTTCTTTCTCTCTTGGGAATTTAAACTAAAGGGATATAGTTGATGTGCTGAAAGGTCACACAGAGATGGGGCTGTGGTAGTCATTCTGAGGTAGCTGAGGGTCAGAAGAAGCCAACTAGGTAAAAATGAACCAACGGGATACAAAGAGAAGTAGATAAACATGAAAGGGAAATACCAGAGAAATTCCTAATACTACCTTAGTTCCTGTTCATTCTGGGACCTCATAGTTTAATTCTTTGATTCCCATCAGAATTCTATGTATTACATTAACTCTCTTTTAGCATAACAAACATCAATATTTTTAATATTTTTGAATATTAGAAAGGCAGAAAAATATAAAGTACATCTCTCATTCTAAAATGCGGCAATAACCTCTATTATATATTAATATTGGTTCTTTATATGCTTTCAGAAAGTAAAATTATTCAATAAATCCAATAACCTAATTTATATTCAGTTCATATTTATCCAACTTTATTTCATTGAATCTGTTAATAATTTTAGGATACATAATTACTTAGTACACCACTAAAAAATAATTAAACTATGACACAATGCTTCTTATCACATAAAATTTCCCCACAATATCACCTTCTGGGCCATCAAGACCATTCATGACACAGCACTTAAGAGTACTGCACTATTGTTTCTGGGATTTTCCTTCAAAGCTACTAATGTCATTCTATAAATTTATATGCTGGTGCTTTCTTGATCTTACCAGATGGTATCAGCAGAAAGTTTCAGAAAACAACCAGGAAAACATTTAAAACTCAACAGGTATAGTACCAGCAATGCACAGACATCTGCTGAAGCACCGACAATGCGAAAGTCTATGATCAAGTGCACTCATGTGCAGGCCAGGTCAACTACTTCACAAGTGCTTATAAGACACCATCCATTGCAAGATACACTGCAACTTTAGAAACATTAAAAATGTGAAAAACTGAAAAATTATGGGAATAACTAAGTCTATCTTCTAGAAATTAAGATAATGGAAATCAATATAAATTTTTAGATATAAAAGTTAATGCCATATCAGTAAAAGGCATTATAATCTCAACAGAAATGTATGTTTTTTCCTGATTTAAAAATGTACCTAAAATATATACATGTTTATATGAATAGGTTAGTGTATATACATGATCTATTACTTGCTTTTATTTCATTTAGATACATTGAAAAACATTTCACATGAGCTCTCACTCTTTAATAGCTGTATGGCATACTGCTACAGGTAAATATTACATATATTACATTATATTACAGTTTACTATGTAGCCAATCTCTTATTTTTAATAGATTGTTTCTAGCTTTTTATTATCATAAACAAAGCTACAATTAACACCCTTATACTACTTGCACCTTTATCTTATTATTGCCTTGAAGTAGAAATTGCTGTTATTTCATAAGGTAGGTTTTACATATTTCTTGTTAGGTTTACTCCAAGGCGCTTTATATTTTTGCCATTATTATGAATGGGATTTTGTTTTCCATTATATATTCTAGGATTTAAAACTGGTATATAGTAGGCACATAGGAAGTGGATTTCTTTTGATATAATAATCATATATCTAAACTTCTGAGCTTTTTTACTATTTTGTTTTGAATTTCCCAGATATAATACTCTATAATCTACAAATAACAAAAATTCTGAATTATCTTATCTAATATTCATACAATTTCCATTATTCTATCTAATTGTATTAGTTTTCACTAACAGAACAACATCAGTTGTGGTGATGGGGACACTTTTGCTTTGTACATTAGGAAGTATTCACCTCTTCCTAACAGAAATATTGAATTTAATTGAATGACTTTCAGTCATTTTTAATGTCAACTGAAGAGATGATTGCACGGTGTTTTCTTTAAATTTTTTCTAATATTTAAAGTACCCCGAAACAAAGAATATATAACATGAGGTTATAGCCAACAACCCGATATAAATAGTATACTGTATATATCCTTTTGTAACTTTGCTTTTTCCTCTTAATGTTATGTTCATTCCATTAAACCATCATGCAATATACCATTGTATGAATAAACCACAAACTATACATCCATCTCTACTAAGAAAAGTTTAGCTGTTTTAACTTTGGGGTTTAACGAATGTCAAATAATTATGTAGTTTCAAGCCTTCAAAATCATGTTGATGGTTAATATTTATTACATTATATACTTACCAGTCTTTCACCACTGCTGTAACATTTAGAGTCTATATCATTTGGGCTCATAAACTAGATGAAACAAATATTCTTAGAACAAAGCTTCACCTACAAAAAAAAGACAAACATATTAATCACAATAGTAAACCACAAATAATTTTAACAAACTTGTGACATAATCAGTGGCCAGTCTTCATACATGATGTATGAAACCACCAATGAAATTTTTAAATCTTAGGAGCACACTAAAAAAATGCCTACTTCAAGAATTCCTCTTGAGAGGGAATCTTGGAACACAGTGATCTGAAAAAGCAACTCAATAATAGCTCTCTACATTTACTCTTCCAGTTCTTAACTTAAAACCTCCAGGTAAATCACAAGTTAACTGCAAAGGAGAATTAGACCAGTCTTCTTAACACTAGAATCTAGGAGGCAGTGGAATATCTAAATACTATCAAGACAAAAAGGTTTTCAACTCAAAGTTCCTAGGTACAGCCATTACTTTCCTGTTAGGATGAAAGGTATTTGAGGATACATAAGAACTTGGACAATAGTGAAACCAAACATCAATATATTAATCATCATCAAATTTCATATCTTTATTGAAGTTTTTAAATGAATTAATCTTTTGTGTAGAATATAACGAAGGTTATTTCTAGAAGACTAAAGGATAAATTTCTATTTCTGGGATAGCAACAGGATATTTCTCTTTAGTTACCTGCTCTCCCCTTCTCTACAGTGCTTACCAGGAAGACGCATGAAGAATGTTTCCTTATCATAGTTACGCGGCAAACATGAAGATATTTTGAATTACAAGTTTTAAAATCAGATTGATTTTTTAAATTATTTTTATTTAAAAAAAAATGAGATGGGGTCTCACTGTGTTGCCCAGGCTAGTCTTGGACTCCTGAGCTCAAGTGATCTGCCCACCTCGGCCTCCCAAAGTACTGGGATTACAGGCGTGAGCCGCTGTACCTGGCTCAGGAGTGATCTTTAATTACTTCAAAATGCTCAAATCTGGAAAACTGTCTTAAGTTTCTTTCAGCTTGCCAACCAGTTCTTGTACCACACATTATTCTAGGCACTTGAAGATAAACCAGGCAGAAAACAGCTGTGTTAGACAATGCAGGGCTTTGTGTGAATTAGGAAAAAACATCCCTTCCTGATGGGTGCAGCTCCACAGCAGGGCACACAGCTATCAAAGCACAGGGTATATTTCAGTCTCACCCCCTCATTCCTCTGGCAGAGCATCAGAAAGCAGTATATCAATGGCTCAACCAAGTGGAACAGCCCTGGAATAGTCCTAACACACCTTCCATACCTGTTCCTGCTGCCTCCTGAGCTAATCAATATCATGCAAATTTTTTTTTTTTTTTTTTTTTTGAGAGGCGTTTCACTCTTTCGCCCAGGCTTGAGTGCAGTGGCATGATCTCGGGTCACTGCAACCTCCACCGCCTGGGTTCAAGTGATTTTCCTGCCTCAGCCTCCCGAGTAGCTGGGATTACAGGCGCCCACCATTATGCCCAGCTAATTTTTGTATTTTTAATAGATGGGGGGGGTTTCGCCACATTGGCCAGGCTGGTCTCGAACTCCTGACTTCAGGTGATCCACCCGCCTCAGCCTCCCAAAGTGCTAGGATTACAAATGTGAGCCACCGTGCCCAGCCCATGCAGATATTTTTAACTTTAAAATTATGGAAGGGGAAAAAATAAAATAAAATTATGGAAGGGAAATTCTGGGTCAAACTGTGAGCCTAAAGATGGTATTATAGTAGTTGCTCTGACTACTACCGCCCTCCAGCTTGGACCACCACAAGGTAGAGCCATCTATCTTGCAATGCTAAGATGATTCCAGCTAACTCAGCGTGGCCATAAGAAGTGAAAGCTGGCAGCTGGTCAGCTAGATCTGTCTGTTTCTCTTATCGAGGGACATTTTCTAGGCCAAGCTGAGGGATTTCTCTAATGCTCTTAAACTGGCATGGCTTCTTTATCTCTGTATTTTACAAAGCCTCACTTGAATATCTATGCAGTTTCATTTTATCCAAGATCATAATTCTAACCACCAGCACAGTCACATGTGTCCTCCCTGAGTCTGCCAGCACTCTTTATACACACCTGTATTCTAATTTTTATCATCCTGTATCATTCTAGGTGTCCAGAACGTCTGGAAGTATAGATACATCTTTAATAATGATGCCCTTAGCCCATTATATATTTGCCTCTGTTTCCAAACTACATAGACACACCCTGTAGTTACTTATCTATGACTGTTTTACCCTCTAGGTCACAAGTTACTTAAGGCCAGGGACCCTGTCTTATTACTTTTTGCCTTTTATAGCTATAATGCCCAATTTTAAATCTAACTTTATTACTATAATTTCAATTTCTAATACAACAATTGTTATAATGTCATAACAAAGAAAACTTGCCCCAATGATAGTCTTAGAATTTTTATATCCTTAGCATTTACCATAAATGAAAAACATAGTAACAAATGCCTATAATCATATAAATGACCGTCTCAGAAAAATAATGTTTCACTTTTTCTCATGTAGCGACTGGTAAAATGTAAAATATGAACAAGCAAAAACAAAACATACATACACAAACACTGATTTAATGTATTAGCTACATCTCATTTTATGTCATCAGAAATTTCATCAATATGTCATTTAATTCAACAAATGTTATTGAACATTTACTGTATGTAAGCTATAATTTATGCACTGAGTTTAGAGCAGAATCAAAATCCTTACCATCATATATTATAGTGAGGTAGAGACAGATGAAAAGCAAACATACACTATAATGTCAGGTCATGTTAATTCGATGAAAAAGTAAAACAAAGTAAGGGTATAGAGTGATAGGAATGCTGTTTCAGATAGGATGGACAAGGAAGGTCTGAAGCAGTAATATTTGAGCAAAAACTTGAATGGAATAAGTAAATGGACTGTGTGGGTATCTGGGAAATGTGTGTTCCAAGCCACTGAGATAAATGTATGCTGGATGCACTGGATATTGAGTGCAAGAGGAAAAGAGGTAAAAAATAATTGCAAAGAAAAAGTGAAAAAAGTCAACCCATTCTTCCTTCTCAGGAACTAAAGTAAGCATGGAAAGAGGAAATAGAAGTGTTCCCCTGAAACCATTTCTCCCCAAGAATGGAAGTCCCTCCCAATGCCCACCCAAAAAAGACTATAAGGTTTTTTAGCCTGTGTGAAGAACAGTACTGTTTACTGATAGGTAAGACTGACATAAGAACAGTTGGGAGGGAAAATAACATTCAGTTTTAGCTATGTTAGGTGTAACAGGTTTCTTAGAAATTAAGTAATCAAGTAGGCAGCTGAAGATCAAAACAGGCAGGGAAGCTGGAACTAGTGAATCAATTTGGGAATCATCAGGATATCATCAATAAATTTTTAAAGCCACGGGACTAGACAGATGAAATAACCCAGAGCAGTGCTGTTCACCAGAGCTTTCTGAGATGATGAGCCTGTTCTATAATTTCTGCCACACAATATAGCAGACAAAAGCCACATGTGGCTAGGGGCTACTATAATGAACAGTGGGGACCTAGAGAAGGAGTGTAAGGGAGAAGAGAAGAGGTTTTACGACTGAGCCCTGGGCTTAGCATGGCTGAGTCAAGGGAGAGGGTAAGTATCCAACACAGGAGACAGAGAAGGAACAGCAAGTGAGGCAGAAGAAAAATCAGGTGAGTGGTATCTCCCAGAAACCAGGTGAAGAAAGCCTGAAACACAAAAGAGTAACCAATGGTATCAAAAATTCCGAAAGAAAGCTGGGGGGTGAAGTGGCTCAAGCCTGTAATCAGAGCACTTTGGGAGGGTGAGGTAGGCTAATCACTTGAGGCCAGGAGTTCAAGACCAGCCTGGGCAATATGGCGAAATCCCATCTCTACTAAAAATATAAAAATTAGCCGGCATGGTGGTGCACACCTGTAATCCTAGCTACTTGGGAGGATGAGGTATGAGAACTGCTTGAACCTGAAAGGCAGAGGTTGCAGTGAGCTGAGATTGAGCCACCGCATACCAGCCTGGGTAAGAGTGAGACCCTGTTTCAAAAAAAAAAAGAGAATTCTGAGAAGTTAAGTAAGATGGAGACTGGGAATTGACCGCTGGATTTAGCAACATGGAAGTTACTGACAATCTTTTCAAAGAGTGGTCTTGGTGGGGTGGAAAAGAGTGGTGAGGAAATGAAGGCAAGCAATTTAGACAGCTCTTTTGAGAAGTTCTGCCACAAAGCATGCAAGGAAATGGGTGGTGGCTTGAGGGGGACATGAGATAAGTGAGGTTAAAAAAAAAGCTGATTAATATTATAGCTTGTTTCTAAGCTGAAACATAGTATGTTTCTCTGACACAGAAAGGAAAATAGATGAAAAACTAGAATGAGAAGAGATAATTCTAGGAACAATGAGTAGGCAAAACGAAGAGGGCCAACGTACAAGTGGAAGGAACAGTGGCAGTTCATCTAATTGAATAAGAAGAATGTCAGAGAATATGAGTATAGATGTAGGAAGATTAGTATATTTGGCAATAGGAGGACCAAGAAGTTTTTTCAGGAGCTTCTATTTTCTTGGTGCAATAAACAGCAAGATTGCCAGCTGAGAGTGAGAAGTGGGAAGGAGGTGTTAACCTGATGAGTGTAACAAGGTCAAAAAAACAGCAGCCCATAAGAGACTTCCTGCCAGGCTGCCAATGAGTAACTAAACCAAGATTGAGTTCCATTGTTCAATAACTATACCTATACTATAATCCAATTCTCCTTCATGTTCCCAAGTATAGAATGGTAGACTGTCAAATACTCTATGGGAACCTAGATATATGACAGCTGCAGCATTCTCCTAATCTGTAAATGTAGAATCTATAGGTAGAAACTGGGTTATCTGGAGTGAATTCTTAGAGAGCCCACATAGCCTTTATTGCTTATCTTTTCTTTAAGTATAATATTTGAAAATCTTTGAAAATCATCTCTAGAGTCTTTTGTGGAAGTAACATCAAGTTTACAAAAATCTATGGAATCTACATTCTTTTTAATTTTAGAACATTCCTTCTCCACAGGCTTCTACAAGTTTTCACATTTCACCATAATTACTCAAAGATTATTAGTTCAGCAATGACACTAACAAATGTTCTCAGAATCTGACCGTGAGATGTGAATTCATTTTAGAGCATCCAGAGTTCTGATACAATCTCCTCCCCAATCTTGGGCTTCAATTTTCTCCTCTTATTTTTCTCACTTCTACCCTTATTAGTCTGTGTGTAGATCATTCTCCATGTCAGAGAAGAGAAGAAAGCTAAGAAATTTCATTTGTTCTCTGTATCTGATTATTGGGTCCATTTGTTGGTAAGAATCTATTATTTATTTGTCATATTCATTCTCTCTCTCTCTCTCCCTACTGCCCCACCCCCCACCCCCGCACCCTTTCTTTCTTTTTGTAGAGACAGGGTCTCACCATGTTGTCCAGGCTGGTCTCGAACTCCTGGGCTCAAGTGAACCTCCCGCCTTGGCTTCCCAAAATGTTGGGATTACAGGCGTAAGCCACTGCACTTGGCCTCATTTTCGTTCTCTACATATAAAATGTAAAAGGTCAGCCCAACCTTTTTCAAAATCTTAGCTCATTATTCTACCAGGACTGTGTTCCTATTCTATAGGTTTTATATGTGTGTGTGTGTGTGTGTGTATGTATATAAATAAAAATAATAATTATTTTTTTTTGAGATAGAATCTCGCTCTGTCGCCCAGGCTGGAGTGCAGTGGCATGATCTCGGCTCACTGCAACTTCTGCCTCCCAGGTTGAAGTTGGCCAGGCTGATCTCAAACTCCTGACCTCAGGTGACCCACCCACCTCCACCCTCCCAAAGTGCTGGGATTATAGGCGTGATCTACTGCACCCATTTGGTTTCATAACCTTCTTTCTTTCTTGTGCACATTATTTAAAAATCAGTTCATGCCAGGCACGGTGGCTCATACATGTAATCTCAGCACTTTGGGAGGCCAAGGTGGGTGGATCACCTGAGATTAGGAGTTCGAGACCAGCCTGGCCAACACGGAGAACCCCCCCCATCTCTACTAAAAATACAAAAATCAGCCGTGTGTGGTGGCACACACCTATAGTTCCAGCAACTTGGGAGGCTAAGGCAGGAGAATCGCTTGAACCTGGGAGAGAAGGTTGCAGTGAACTGAGATTACGCCACTGCACACCAGCCTGGGCGACAGAGCGAGACTCTGTCTCAAAAAATGAAATAAAATGAAATAAAATAAAATAAAAAATAAATAAATAAAATAAATCCTCAGTTCATGTGGCCACTTTCCCTCTCCCTTTCCATCACATATTATTTCCAATTGTTTAGTAGAGATACTGCCTATTATCACCTTACAACCACTTTCCCTTCAAGAGACTATCTCTGGCAGCTTACCTACCTTTTCTTTGAATTTTAGGAACTCTGTACTCCACTTCTCTACATTCCGGCTTTGTTCCATATTCCTCTTCCTGCTTATTAGTCTGCCAGCTATCATTTACAAAACAACCACTTTGTATCAGACACTAAGAACATAAAGTAATTCCAGTCTCTGCCCTCAAGAAGATTACATTATGGTGGCAAAGGCAAATCAATATATAGGGTACTATGTACTGCTAAGGGGCACTTAACCCAATTTGAGTGGCCAGGGAAGCTTCATGAAGAATAAATTGAAGTTGTACAGGTAAAGGGAGAAAAGAAGGGAAGAAAAGCATTAGAGATGGAAACAGCAGCTCAAGTTAAGTCACTGAGGAAATTACAGTAAGTTTGGTATCACAACTACAAAATGAGAAACAGGAAAAGTGAGGATGGAGGGAGTGGCTGGCAAAGACCAGATGGTGAAAGGCTTTGTACACTATGCTAAGAACCTTGGGCTTTAATCTATTGGCTAGTGAGTCTTATCAGAATCACCTATAGAGTTTGTCTAGGCCCCATCATCGGAGAACCTAATCTGCTAAACCCACAGCAAGACCTAAACATCGGTATTTTTAAAAAGCTTCATAGGTGATTCTAATGAACAGTCAGGGCTGAGACTCACTGCTACAGGTGACAGGAAGCCCATGAATTATTCTGAACATGTGAGTGGCGTGGTCAATCTTGAACACATAGGTCATTCTAGTGGCAATGTGGAAGACACATTTTATGGAGAAAACTCTAGCTGCATGAAAACCAATTTGGAGACTGGCGTAATACTCCAAGCAAATGGTAAGGAGTTTTTTTTCTAAAGCAACAGTAGAAGAATATAATTTTATTAAATATCCAAGAGTTAAAATGAGCACAATTTTGGTGATTAATTGGATGGAGAAGTGAGTGGTAAGGGAGGGATCAGGACAACTCTCTGAATACTGGCTTGGTTAACTGGATAAATGGTACTGCCACCTGCGAAGAACACACAAGAAGAACTGAGGCATGTGTGCAGAGTCTGCTGTCAGGGCAAAACCACTCCACACCAGGTGAGCTGAGTCCTCTGTCTATTAGGCCAGTGACCAACTTCTTTACAGTGACTACTGAGACTAAATTCACCATGCCTTTCATTCCAATTTCAGCAATGCTCAAAACGTATAGCTTCTCAACAACTATCCTTAACTCCATCTCATGGTTTCCAATACCAGACTGAATAAGGAAATAGCAAGTAGAGACTCTCCTGAGAAGGCAGGATTAGAAAAGAAAAACAGAAAATAGAGAGGAGCTGGAGAAAGAGGCATAGGTCAAGGAAGTTTTTTTTTCAAGTATTTGTTTTTTTTAAAGAATTGGAAGTATTTTTAGGCTATAAGAAATAAGAGGTGGTACGGCGTGGCCAGCCATCTCCTATCAGCTCTGATTGTGTGTACTTCTTCCCAGCATCACTGGCACCATGTTGGTAGCTTAAAATCATCATGGTGAGAGTATTTACATCATGGAAATAGGCAAGTGCTACACATTAGGGTCTTTTTTTGTTTCTTTCTCCAGGAGAGCCACTTTACTAGCATACCACTGCAGCCAGCACAAGGGAAGATACTGAAGACAGGGGCAAGAGAACGAATGAATGAAGGACAAAATTCATAAAGAAAATAAGTGTGGATTGGATCAAGGGCATAGGTGAAGAGGTTAAGCTGGGGCGGGGAAGCAGGAGGGGACACATCATCCTCTGAGGCTGAGGGAAAGGAGGTAAGGAGAGTTGCAGATATAGAAAACAGGTGGAAGGCCAGAAACTAAGGGAGCTCAAGAATGACTGCCTCAATTTTTTCATTCAAGTAATAGGCAAAGTTGTCTGCTTAAAGAAGAGAGTCTAGAGATTGGGGGCTAAAGGCTAAGTAATTTAGAATAATTATTGGAAGAATAGTCAAATGGGGGAAAGTAGTGATGACAGACAAAAGAATTTACTGGTTGGCTACTAGCTTAGCAGAGGTGGAAAACCATGAATTTCTGGTGGTATGGATTTTTTCAGATATTTCAGATTCACCAGCAGGATTCAGCTGCTTGGGTCTAATAGTAGACAATGCAGACTGTTATCACTGATCTGGAAATGGGAGTTTTGGTGGGTGGAGGCAGCAGAAGCATAAGTGAAAGGGACCCAAGGGTATAGGTGGAAGAACAGTCCTTATGGCCAAAAATGAGACACAGACTAGGTAGGAAAAAGAAAAAGGCCAGGAAAATAAATGTTGATAGACAAGGAGAAAATCCAGGCAATCAAGGAAGTTGGATCTCCACCAGACTGAAGAGTACACAATGTGGGAATGAAGATGTTAGAATTTTTAGATTTCTGAAACAAGCAGTCCTAGATGACAACAACCACAGTGTGGCCCTGCAAGCAGATGTCTAAAGTAAAGTGAAAGTTAAGGTCCTTGCAGTTAAGTAACCATGAAGCTAGTATTTTTGGACAACAGATCATTGTAAGTTCTTAAAATGAAAGCCCTATAACGACAGAGATTTTGTCTGTTGTATTCACTGCTAAATCTCTAGCATCTAGAACAGAACACAGCTAACAGCAGGCATTCGATTCTACTCATTTGTTGAATGAATGGCATGGCCTCTCTCTCAGGATTTTCGTTAGGTTAACTTGTCTAATTAAGCCCCTCGTAGTCAAGTTAGGTCAAAGATAGACTCAAGAGTACTGGCTCCCTGGATTATTTCCTTTACCTTCTGGAAATGAAATGGTCACTAAAGTCAGTCAACGGTGGCTCTGCTTTCATTGAATGAGACTTCCTGCAGACATCTGGACAGTTAACTTTGATATCTTAGCTCTGTTCTGGTTTGTGATTAATTTCCACAATTTATCATCCACTTAAAAGATTACAGAATTAAGCTATCACCGTCAGTCTTGTGGATTTTCACATTTATCTTCTTGACATAGAGAACTACTACACCTGCCCCTCACACCAAGTCATGACCACATATATTCTTCACTTTTAGGGCAGCTCCTCATATAATGGCATTTTTAGATGCCTTGTCATGTCTGTGTTCTAGGCAATGCTACCAAGGACATTACATGTACCACTGAAAATAAAATCTCAAGCTCAACAACAGCGCAAGAAATGGTCCCTAGGTGGCTGAGTTTCCTTTTCAATAAATATCAAATAGCCAGTGGCCACAGTGATAAGAAGGGAAAGGGGTCCATTGTGCTACAGTTCCCTTTTTCACAAATTCATTAATTCCAATATTTATTTCTTAAGTAAATATTTTAATAGATATTTATTAATATGCTCCAGCTCATTCTATTTTCACTATTTATGAATCTGTTCTGAATAGTGGGATATACATACAGTAGGCATCATGACACTAGTGAAATAGGACCCAGAAGCCGCAGATCAGGAATCTAGCAATTACTAGCTAGTCACACAGAGAGAGCTGTGTGAAGTTTGGCTGCCTCTTCCATAAACTATCCCACAGAGTTGCTATGTGGAGCCTAAGAAATTATATAACCTCAGTAAACATTGCTGACAAATTTTATAGCTCTATGTAAATGCTCAGCTTATGACAGATAGTGTCAATAGCTGCACACCTTATGACAGACAGTGCCATCTGAAGGAAGAAAAAGATCACTGCAAGCTTTCCTCAGATCAGTGTGAGGAAAATGATGTTCTGTTTCATAACGCTGTTTCCAAGAATGCAATGAAAAAAAAATAGGGAGTCCCTGTATTTTCTGCTTTTTCCCTGTCTTGTGGCTTCCACAAGAAAAAAAAAGAAGTAAAAGGAAAAAACAAAAAAGGTTATAATAATGATATTTATTCTTATAGCTTGATTAGAAAGCATACTTCTTCCTCATCAAACAGTAACACCCAAAAGACTTGATTGTTAGTCTTTCACCAAATGCCAAAAAATCCTGGAAAATTCCCTTTTAAAGTAACACTATGTGCTTGCCTAATTTTCTTAATTCAATAGTATTAGAGAAATTGCCATTGGAAAGATTTTTTTTCAAAAATGTTATGTGCCAAAGAGGAGACTGTGATAAATCAGGGTTATTGTAAGAATTAGGCAAAATAATGTATAGAATAATAAGTGCCCAATAAATTCTGTTAAATCAAAATCTGCCATGATTTGAAGCAGCCTTCTTGAAAATAAAGGTTAGTTTATATGGATTTAACTATTCTAAATCCCATCTCTCCAGAGTTTAATATATATTGATGATAGATTGATTAGCAACTTTCTCAAAGATCTCATATAGTCTTTACCATCAGTAAAGACTACACATCAGTAAAAATAAAAAATCTTTACGAGGAAAAAAGATAACACCATTTATACCATTTCATAAATGACATGAATAAAGGAATAAACATGAATAACTTAGAATCATATGTTGTCATAGTGGCAGAAATTTTAGATATCACATTCTCTAACCCCACATTCTACAGTTGACAAATACTGAGGCCTACAGGTCCAAGGTCACAGAAACGATTAGTCACTGGACTCCACTATCCCAGTTGTCTTGGAGTTACATATGTTTTTGGGGGTAATTAACTAGAACTGAAATAAGCAAGTTTAGAAGATACATAGCCTTTCTTCTTCTGTCAGGTCAATTAGAAATTAGACAACAGGCAAAGGCGTTTCCCTAATACTAAATACTACCTCTAAATGGTATCCAGAGCCTTTACTCAAGTTCACTGGATTGTAATACATACACCTGGAAACAGGATTTTTAAACCTCTCTCTACAAACTTTTTAGACTACAACACAGAACTATGTCTGAAATGCAGGACACTGGTGGGGGGAAGGGGACCAAAGAGGGGGGAGGGGGAAACTGCACTTGTTCAGATTAATATAATTCTCTTTAAGGAATAAGCCAGTTAAAGCCTATCAGTTGAACTGTACAATATTTAAGAAAGAAAATACCTGTTAATGTAAGCTCTACTGTGTAACTTTTTAGTCAATACTACATGTGTTAAGCAATAACCATCAGAATGATTCCTAACTAAAGGGAGGAGCTCCTGGGATCATGGCGATGGGAGGCAGGACTCTGGACAGAGCAGCATGCGGGGGCTCGCATTGTGAATTTTAGCTCCAGATCCACTGCAAGAACAAACCAGCAATCCCGAGAGGACCCACAGACCCTCTGAAGGAAGCGGATTGCTCCTGCAGGCCCCAGGAGACCCCCAAATACTGTGAGTGCCCCAACTGTGCAAGTGGGAAAGGGAGACCTTCCTCTACTGAACACACACCCCCACTGCAGAAGCTGAAGGTCTGTTTGCTGGAGAAGTTTCTGACCTGACCTGCAGCTGTATCAAGTTAGAGAGCCTAGCGAATTACAGGGGTAGAGAATGCAGCAGAAAGACCTTGGGAGCTCCCTGGGTCCTTAAGTAGCCCATTCCTGCCTGGCACCACAAGGATCCATTGGGAGGGTAGCCAGAGGAGCAGGGGGTAAAACCCCACAGGGAAAGGAATTCTCTAGCCTAACTTTCTAACAATTTGAACGCGGTGAGAAGCCTGCTGGCCAGAACTTGGGGGAGGGTGCAAATCCAGCTCGCAGACTTCACAGGTGGAGGGAAGAACTAAAGCCCTTTTCTTTCACAGCTGAGAGGTGGATAGCCTCGGGGAAGTTTTCAAGCCCATCTAGCCCTCAGCCTGGAAACAGACTCCCAGCTGTTAGGGGGGACACGTAGGAGTGAGAGTGGCCCTTCGGTTTGCGTGGGAGCTGGGTGAGGGCTCTGACTGCTGGCTTTCCCCCACTTCCCTGACAACCTTAATGACTCAGGAGAGGCAGCCATAATCCTCCTAAGTACACAACTCCAGTAAACTGGGAATCTCACCCCCAATTCCCCACAGCAGCCGCAGCACGACCCAACCAAGGAGCGGCTGAGCTCAGACACACCTAGCCCCACCCCCACCTGATGGTCCTTCCCTATCCACCCTGGTAGCAAAAGACAAAGGGCATTTAATCTTGGGAGTTCTAGGGCCCTGCCCACCGCATATCTTTCTCTGTACTACTACAGCTGATGCTTTCTGGAAAGCGCCACCTCCTGGCAGGGGGCCAACCAGCACAAAAATGGAGCATTAAAACATTGCCAACCAGTACAAAAATAGAGCATTAAACCACCAAAGCTAAGGACCCTCACGGAATCCATTGCACCCTCCACCACCTGCACCAGAACAGGTGCTGGTATCCATGGCTGAGAGACCCACAGATGGTTCACATCACAGGACTCTGTGCAGACAACCCCCCAGTACCGGCCTGGAGCCAGGTAGACTCGCTGGGTGGCTAGACCCAGAAGAGGGACAACAATCACTGCAGTTCGGCTCACAGGAAGCCACATCCATAGGAAAAGGAGGAGCATACTACATCAAGGGAACAACCCGTGGGACAAAAGAATCTGAACAACAGTCTTCAGCCCTAGACCTTCCTTCTGACAGAGCCTACCCAAACGAGAAGGAACCAGAAAACCAACCCTGGTAATATGACAAAACAAGGCTCTTCAACACCCCCCCAAAATTTCTCTAGTTCACCAGCAATAGATCCAAACCAAGAAGAAATCCCTGATGTACCTGACAAAGAATTCAGGAGGTTAGATATTAAGCTAATCAGGGAGGGACCAGAGAAAGGTGAAGCCCAGTTCAAGGAAATCCAAAAAATGATACAAGAAGTGAAGGGAGAAATATTCAAAGAAATAGATAGCATAAAGAAAAAAAACAATAAAAAATTCAGGAAACTTTGGACACACTTTTAGAAATGCAAAACGCTCTGGAAAGTCTCAGCAATAGAACTAAACAACTAGAAGAAAGAAATTCAGAGCTCAAAGACAAGGTCTTCGAATTAACCCAATCCAACAAAGACAAAGAAAAAAGAATACGAAAATATGAACAAAGCCTCCAATAAGTCTGGGATTATGGTAAATGACCACACCTAAGAATAATCAGTGTTCTGAGGAAGAAGAGAATTCTAAAATCTTGGAAAACATATCTGGGGGAATAATTGAGGAAAACTTCCCTGGCCTTGCTAGAGATGTAGACATCCAAATACAGAAGCATAAAGATCACCTGGGAAATTCATTGCAAAAAGATCTTCACATAGGCACATTGTCATCAGGTTATCCAAAGTTAAGATGAAGGAAAGAATTTTAAGAGCTGTGAAACAGAAGTACCAGGTAGCCTATAAAAGAAAACCTACCAGATTAACAGCAGATTTCTCAGCAGAAACCCTATAAACTAGAAGGGATTGGGGCCCTATCTTCAGACTCCTCAAACAAAACAATTATCAGCCAAGAATTTTGTATTCAGCAAAATTAAGCATCACATATGAAGGAAAGACACAGTCTTTTTCAGACAAACAAATGCTGAGAGAATTCGCCATCACCAAGCCACCACTAGAAGAACTGCTAAAAGGAGCTCCAAGTCTTGAAACAAATCCTGGAAACACATCAAAACAGAACCTCTTTAAAGCATAAATGACACAGGGCCTATAAAACAAAAATGCAAGTTAAAAAGCAAAAACAAAACAACAACAACAACAAAAGTACACAGGCAACAAGGAGCATGATGAGTGCAACCATACTGCACATTTCAATGCTAACATTGAATGTAAATGGCCTAAATGCTCCACTTAAAAGATACAGAACCACAGAATGGATAAGAATTCACCAACCAACTATCTATTGCCTTCAGGATACTCACCTAACACATAAGCACTCACATACAGCAAAGGGGCGGGAAAAGGCATTTCATGCAAATGGACACCAAAAGCCAGCAGGGTATTCTTATATCAGACAAAACAAACTTTAAAGCAACAGCAGTTAAAAGAGACAAAGAGGGACATTATATAATGGTAAAAAGCCTTGTCCAACAGGAAGATATCACAATCCTAAACATATATGCACCTAACACTGGAGCTCCCAAATTTATAAAACAATTACTAATAGACCTAAGAAATGAGATAGCAACACAATAATAGTGGGGGACTTCAATACTCCAATGACCAGACAGGTCATCAACACAGAAGGTCAACGAAGAAACAATGAATTTAAACTACACCTTGGAACAAATGGACTTGACAGATATATACAGACATTTCATCCAACAACTGCAGAATATACATTCTATTCAACAGCACATGGAACTTTCTCCAAGATAGATCATATGACAGGCAACAAAACGAGTCTCAACAAATTTAAGAAAACTGAAATTATATCAAGCACTCTCTCAGACCACAGTGGCATAAAACTGGAAATGAACTCCAAAAGGAAGCTTCAAAACCATGCAAATACATGGAAATTAAATAACCTGCTGCTGAATGAGCATTGGGTCAAAAACGAAATCAAGATAGAAATTTAAAAATTCTCCGAACTGAATTACAATAATGACACAACCTATCAAAACCTCTGTGATAGAGCAAAGGTGGTGCTAAGAGGAAAGTTCACAGTCCTAAATGCCTACATCTAAAAGTCTGAAAGAGCACAATCTAAGGTCACACCTCAAGGAACTAGAGAAACTAGAACAAAGCAAACCCAAACCCAGCAGAAGAAAGGAAATAACCAAGATCAGAGCAGAACTCAATGAAATTGAAACAAACAAAATACAAAAGATAAATGAAACAAAAAGCTGGTTCTTTGAAAAGATAAATAAAATTGATATACCATTAGCAAGATTAACCAAGAAAAGAAGAGAGAAAATCCAAATAACCTCATTAAGAAATCAAATGGGAGATACTACAACTGACACCACTGAAATACAAAAGATCATTCAAGGCTACTATGAATACATTTACAGACATAAACTAGAAAGTCTAGAAGAGATGGATACATTCCTGGAAAAATACAATCCTCCTAGCTTAAATCAGGAAGAATTAGATACCCTAAACAGACCCAGTGAGATTGAAATGGTAATTTAATAATTACCACTAAAAAAAAAGTCCAGGACCAGACAGATTCATGGCAGAATTCTACCAATTTAAAGAATTGGTACCAATCCTTTTGACACTATTCCACAAGAAAAAGAGAGAACCCTCCCTAATTCATTATGTGAAGCCAGCATCACCCTAATATCAAAACCAGGAAAGGACATAACCAAAAAAGAAAACTACAGACCGATATCCTTGATGAACACAGATGCTAAAATCCTTAACAAAATACTAGCTAACCGAATCCAAGAACATATCAAAAAGATAATCCACCATGATCAAGTGGGTTTCATACCAGGGATGCAGGGATGGTTTAACATACATAAGTCAATAAATGTGATACACCACATAAACAGGATTAAAAACAAAAATCACATGATCATCTCAATAGATGCAGAAAAAGCATTCAACAAAATCCAGCATCCTTTATGATTAAAATTCTCAGCAAAATCGGCATACAAGGGTCATACCTTAATGTAATAAAAGCCCTCTATGATAAACCCACAGCCAACATAATACTAAATGGGGAAAAGTTGAAAGCATTCCCTCTGAGAATAAAACAAGACAAAGAAGCCCACTTTCCACTGTTCCTCTTTAACATAGTACTGGAAGTCCTAGCCAGAGCAATCGGACAAGAGAAAGAAATAAAGAGAATCAAAATCAGTAAAGAGGAAGTCAAACTTTCACTGTTTGCTGACGATATGATTGTTTACCTTGAAAACCCTAAGGACTCCTCTAGAAAGCTCACGGAACAGATAAAAGAATTCAACAAAGTTTCTGGATACAAGATTAATGTACATGAATCGGTAGCTCTTCTATACACCAACAGTGACCAAGTGGAGAATCAAATAAAAGAACTCAACCCCTTTTACAATAGCTCCAAAAAAAAAAAAAAAAAAAAAAACTTAGGAATACACCTAACAAAGGAATTGAAAGACCTCTACAAGGAAAACTACAAAACACTGCTCCAAGAAATCACAGATGACACAAACAAATGGAAACACATCCCATGCTCATGGATGGGTGGAATCAATATTGTGAAAATGACTATACTGCCAAAAGCAATCTACAAATTCAATGCAATTCCCATCAAAATACCACTATCATTCTTCACAGAATTAGAAAAAAAAAATCTAAAATTCATATGGAACCAAAAAAGAGCCTGCATAGCCAAAGCAAGACTAAGTGAAAAGAACAAATCTGGAGGCATCACATTACCTGATTTCAAACTATACTATAAGGCCATAGTCACCAAAATAGTGTGGTACTGGTATAAAAATAGGCACATAGACCAATGGAACAGAATAGAGAACCCAGAAACAAACCCAAATACCTACAGCCAACTGATCTTTGACAAAGCAAACAAAAACATAGAGTGGGGAAAAGACATTCTTTTCAACAAATCACGCTGGAATAATCGGCTAGCCGCATGTAGGAGAATGAAACTGGATCCTCATCTCTCACCTTATACAAAAATCAACTACCCATGTACTAAGGACTTAAACTTAAGACCTGAAACTATAAAAATTCTAGAAGACAGCATTGGAAAAACCTTTCTATACATTGGCTTAGGCAAGGATTTCATGACCGAGAACCCAAAAGTAAATGCAATAACAACAAAGATAAACAGCTGGGACCTAATTAAACTAAAGAGCTTTTGCATGGCAAAAGGAACAGTCAGCAGAGTAAACAAACAACCCACAGAATTGGGAGAAAATCTTCACAATCTATACATCTGACAAAGGACTAATATCCAGAATCTACAACAAACTCAAACAAATCAGTAGGAAAAAAACAATCCCATCAAAAAGTGGGCTAAGGACATGAATAGACAGTTCTCAAAAGATATATAAATGGCCAACAAACACATGAAAAAATGCTCAACATCACTAATGATCAGGGAAATGCAAATCAAAACCACAATGTGATACCATCTCACTCCTGCAAGAATGGCCATAATCAAAAAATCAAAAAACAGTAGATGTTGGTATGGATGTGGTGAACAGGGAACACTTCTGCACTGCTGGTGGGAATGTAAACTAGTACGGTCTCTATGGAAAACAATGTGGAGATTCCTTAAATAACTAAAAGTAGTAGAACTAACATTGGATCCAGCAATCCCACTACTGGGTATCTACTCAGAGAAAAAGAAGTCATTATTCGAAAAAGATACTTACACACATGTTTATAGCAGCAAAATTCACAATTGCAAAAATGTGGAACCAACCCAAATGCCCATCAATCAACAAGTGGATAAACAAACTGTGGTATGTAAGTATGTATGTATATGTGTGTGTGTGTGTATATATATTTTATATATATATATTTTATATATATATATTTTATATATATTTTATATATATATATATATATGATGGAATACAATGCAGCCATAAAAAGGAATGAATTAACAGCATCTGCAGTGACCTGGATGAGACTGGAGACTATTATTCTAAGTGAAGTAACTTTGGAATGGAAAACAAAACATCATATGTTCTCACTGATATGTGGGAGCTAAGCTATGAGGATGCAAAGGCATAGAATGATACATATTTAATGGGCTTTGTGGGATCAAATTCCTCTTGGAATTTAAAATACAGATCAGGGAAAGATATGACACTTAAAGTTCTAAATTAAATAACTGAATAAGAAAATTCATGAAAACCACTTTAACAATAATATAAATGGTATCACAAACTGAAATCTTCCATAAGACAAATCATGATCCCATATTTATTGACTACTCACCATACTTGGTGGTATGTTCAACTTTCATTGAATCTATTAACTTTAAAAGAAATGATAGCAGTTGTTTAGAGCCCAGGCCCTTCTTGACAAATACTGAACTTGCTTCTCTGAATAGCGCATTAAAGAGCATCTGACTAGAAGTTAAGATGTCATGTATTCTTAGGAAGTAAAGATTGTGGTCTCCAGTTCCGCAGATACTAACATTGGGACACCTTCAGGAAGGAAATGCTGTTAAGGCTTTTAACTACAGACCCTACAGAATCTTAGTAACAACTCATGCATGCCTCAATGGGAAAATGAATTCAGAGTTCCAACTTGAATTGCTAGCAATATATTTTGCCCCATTCTCCCCCAGCCCCCTGCCTGTCAGGGAGGGAGAAGAGATTCCTGCACCTTCAAGCCATTTGTGGTAGCTCCAACAATCTGGGGAAAGGGCTCCAAAAGTAGGATAGCAGCATGTAAGGCAAACAGTAAGCCAGTTACACGTGTTGAGGTAATCTCAGTACTTTGCCAGACCTTTATCCTGGGGAAGTCTCACAACGCAACACTCAAGTATACTGTAGTTTATTTTGTCTGTAAGGGCAAATCTTATGCATTCTAAACATTCTAAACAACCATCTTAGAAATGAGCCTCTGGAACACAGTCATATGTAAGATGTAACTGCCATACTCAAAACAAATTTTTTCAACTAATACTGAGGTAAGTGACAAGTTGACTGACAATAAAGGAAAACTGCCAGAGTTCGCATTTAATAAATTATTTTAAAATGAGAATCTATTCTACAATCAACTTTCAGAGAGTTAAACAATCTCTGGGTTAATGACCATATCACCTCCCTCAAAATTTTACAGATAAACTAAGGCAGACAGCGGTTAAGAGATTTCCCAAAAGTCAGAGGACTTAACAGCTAGGTCTGCAGAGTCCTGTCCAATGTTTTTCCTAATATTGCATACTATTTTTGACAGACTACTCACAACCAAACTATATCTTTCAGAATTCTACCTTTCAGAGCATTTTAGCGATTAGGTCTGGCACAACTTACAACTGTAATTAGACAGTTTTCTGTGTGGACAGGACAGAAAACTGACTAATTACAGCTGTACTTAGTGCCAACTCCCAAGCACGCCTCCAAGCACCACAAACTTCTCGCCCCCCACAAACTTCTCAAGATGTTTTACAGCTTTGTTATCTTTTTCCATGTTTCTACATTGCACACTTATACCAAAAAGTAAATGACTTGGAAAAAAAATGTTGCTCCTCTTGAAAAGAAGTATGTACATTTTAACAAGAAGTAACACCTTCAGCTCTAAAGAGCATCAGAAATTTCAGCATCAGAGGGTTAAGAATTGGCTCTGAACTAGATGTTCTATATTTAAAATGTGGGAATATAATAAGCCTTAACTAGTGAATATGGAAATAAATGGTTGTGCCGTTCCTATATTTATTCTATATTATGCATTTAGGCTAAGTTAAAGTAGAAAAATGCGTTTAATGAAATATTTCCAATTTATGTAGAATTGTGTAAAGAAAACTAAAAAAAAAACATGTATAACAGCAGTAAAGCAGTAGTTCTGGGGGAAGAATGGAAATCTAAGACAGCAATGGCCCAGAAAAGTGTACATATTTTTTTTTTTGCATTTCAGGGTGTCATTAAACAACATTGTCTATTTCCCTACCCCTCTCCCCAAGCCCATGAAATCTTGGTTAACATGCCATTCTGGCTGCCTTGAAACCTGGGGCGTTGACCTAGCGAGGAGAGGTTATTCTGGCTCCTTGCAGGACAAAGCTGGCCAGGAAATAAAGGAAACTCAGGCACAGGGCAGCCAGGCAAAATTTTAATAGAAATTCAGAGGAAGTCACACTAAAACGCACCAAACTTAAGCCTTTCAACAGGTAGTTCATTTTTCCTAAAAACAAACAAATTCGGCAACCAGGTATGTCAGGAAGAACCTGTGTTTGGCCCTGAGCACCGTAAAAGGGTAGAAATTCTGAGATATTGTAGTTATAGAGAGAGAGATGGCATTTAAAGGAACTATGAAGGTTCATCCAGGTAAATCATCTCCCCGGCTTTCTATCCCTGTTAGAAGGAATGTGCTAGATGTTTTACACTGACTACTACATCCCTCCTCAAAACAGACCTTTGGATTTTTATAGCATGATGATGATGATGATAATCTAGCTAACACCTACAGTGATTAATTACTACACATCAGGCACTACTGTAAGCACTCTAGGTAAGTAGAGTAGTTAGTTTAATCCTGCTAACAATCTCCTAAGTAACATTATTATCCCTAGTTGACACATATTGGAAACTGAAGCACAGTAAGGTTAGGTCATTGCTCAGTCACGGAGTTACTAAGTGTCAGGGCCAGGATTCAGACTCATGCAATCCCTTTGTACTCTATACACAAATTTCTATTCTCCAAAGCAAACATTGACTTCTCTCTCCAATAAGCCAGCTCTTCCTTCTTCATTCCTCTTTCAGTTAATGGCCCCTACCCATTACTGAGGTGAGAAACCAGAATAGCACTTCATCTAGCGCCTAGTCAATTCTCCCTCTCTGCATCTGCTGCTCTATGACCGTGGGTGCTCGACTTCCTCTTTCTAAGCCTCAGTTTCTCATCTATAAAACTGAGTTCATAAGAGTACCTGCAGTTGTTGTGAATATCAACATTAAACGAGATAACTCATGTAAAATGCATAGCACAGTGCCTGGCAGACTGCAGGAAAATCAATAATTATTAGATATTATCATCATCACCTTGAATCTGGTCCTTCCCTTCTAATCTTACACCTAAGCATCCATCCTTAGACCTTCAACTCCCCTCTTACTTGCAATACTAACAACCTCCTACTTGATCACACTGTCTGGTCTATTTTTTGTCTAATCTAAATATACAACCACTAAAAATGTTACTCATATCCCTTGGAATGACAAACATCCCTCCAATTCATAGGGAAGAGGATCCCAACTGCTTATTATCAAAGTATGCAATATCTGCTACAATTTAGCTTTTCCAAACTCCCAACACATAACACATTGTACCACCTGTAATTCCTTCAAAGGGTACACACTTTCTCAACTAATTTTTTATCATGTTGCTATGGAAATTCCCATTAATTCCCAATTAATTACTTTTCCACATGCCTCTATCTTATCACTCATCACACTGTACTATATTGTTTCTTTTAAAACTAGATTATACTTTTCTTAAGAAAGGAAACCAGATCTTATTTGATCAGAAAAATATGAGCATCTAACACAATACCACAGATATAAGAGTTCAATAAATAAACACCAGTTCATTTAATACTAACTTTGATAGAAAACATTTTAATATTCGAATACCTTCAGGAAATGTTCCCCCAGGTAAGGCTCTGAGAAATAGACACATTTACAAAAGCCATTCTCTATTCCACAATAAGCATTTAAGCCACTACCGAAACACCTTAAAAATCTTACCAAACATTTTTCATATTAAAACCAAAAACCTTCAGCAATAAAATTTTGTATGCTTATTCATACTATGTTTAAGATAATTCAAAGCATACAGTTTAAAAGTTCTTGAAAATCAATTATAAGCATGATAGTTTTCCATACCTCCTGAGGAATGCTAAAAACAGCTTGGAGCCTTATCCTAAATGTGAAATGAAAATAATAAAAATAATTTATGTAGCTGTACTATAATAATAAACTTTTTTCATATATATTTTGCGTAAGGTTAAAGATTCTGCAAAATAAGTTTTAGAAAATTCTGCAAAATAAGTTTTAGACATACTGAACACAGATATTTATAAGCTTTAAATATACCTTGCATGTATAGATAGCACGTTTCCTCTTATTTCATAATTCTTAAGACACAAAAAATTAGCTTCCCTTCAAAAGAAAGAAAAAATAATAATTGAGGCAGTCAATTACAGAAAAATGTGTTTACTGTTATAAAACATTTCACACCAAGAAAGATAACCACGAGTTCAAACTGAGATCTGGTGGCTGAATCTATTGTTCTATAAACATGTGTGGAGATGTACAGTTAGGGGAGCAGGGCACAGAACAGAAATAAGAAAGGAATATACATAAATATTTTCTGAGCAAAGGCATTTCAAATTCCGCCCACATAATTTTTTTCCCTACCACACTGGGTAGTTTCTATCATACTGGGTAGTTTCTATCACTGTGGTCTAAATGTAGACTTGTATAAAGAAAAAGGGTTAAAGGGTTAAAATAAGCAAATTACATATTGAAAACCAAACACTATGGGTTTCTATGATGCACAGGCATCTTTTGGTTATGAGATCACTTTCTTAAAATACATTAAAATTTTCAAAAGTTTGATAGTATAACAGAAAGAATAGTAGACTAAAAGTCAAGAGATTCTCGGTTTGTTTTGCCTTGTTCTCTTTAGGATCTCAGGCAAGGTGCTTAACCTTTCTGATGCCCATTATTCTTACAGATATTTAAAAAACAAAAACTAGATGATCTCTAAATGCCTCTTTGGGTTGTGAACTTTTATAAGAGTACAACATTCAGAAAATGTAGTAAGTATCAAGACTAATTTAAGATTAAAATTATACATCTTGAATGTTTCCTTAAACTGTGCATAATCAGGTTTTATCAAAACTGAGTTCTGTTTTTTAAAAAATAAGGTGAAGAGAAAACAAATATATTTCAGTAATGTGGAGCAAATGACTTTAGAAACATTCTCTAAAATGTTTAAATAAGGCTAATAGAGAAATATTTCAAGAATAATTACCAGTATTACTGTCTTTGGAAGCATCATTAAGCAGAAATTCAGGAAATGGCAAAAGATTTTAATCTTGAACAAACTCTAAGTCATAATGCAGTAAAGGTACAATGAAGTCTAGACACTTAAATACGAAAAGTAGGATAAGAGTGAGCTGATGGATATAAGCAGCTCTTACAAGTTACACAGGATACACTGATTTTTTTTCCGAGATGGAATCTCACTCTTGTCACCCAGGCTGGAATGCAGTGGTGCGATCTCAGCTCACTGCAGCCTCCACCTCCTAAGTTCAAGCGATTCTCGTGCCTCAGCCTCCTCAGTAGCTGGGATTACAGGTGTGCGTCACCACACCTAGCTAATTTTTTGTATTTTTAGTAGAGATGGGGTTTCACCATGTTGGCCAGGTTGGTCTTGAACAACAGGCATAAACCAGAGCCATCTTAGGTAAATCAAGATGTTTGGTCATACCAGTGATAAGTAACCAGAGAAGCTATCACCTTAGAAATGGTTGTGGATGTTGAGAATAAGTGAATTGAGCCCTCAACTAGATGGGCATGAATGGAGATTACTAGCCTAAGATGATTTTCTCTAGTCACATAATATTGCCCTGAAATATCATGGGCTATTTCTTCTGGGTACATCTTCCTATATAAGGATCTTGGGATTTGAAGAAAGTTCTAGATTCATCTCTAGATGAACATTCAGAAGTCATTAACATACAGGTGGTATACGAAAGCTTAGAAATAGATGAGATCATCAAAGGAAAGCACAAAGAAAGAGAAGTCAGGAGGAGGAGAGAATCCAGAGGCTCACCAACATGAAGGAGCTGGCAAAGAAGAATCCAGCCAAGAAGACTGAGAAGGAGTGGTTAAGAGGGGTAGGAGGAAAACCAAAAAAGAGGGGTGTGTGTCTGTGTGTGTGTGCTTGCGTGTGCACACAGGTGTATATATACACACACACACACAAACATGTATATATACACACATAAACATATGTAAATACACACACACACACACACACATATATATATATAATTTCACAAGCCAAGAGAGAAGAGAGGGTTAAGAAATGAATGGTTAATATTTTCATATGCCTCACACTGTGGGCCAGGAAGACAAGTCAGTATTCTCCTAGTTTCCCAAGATGACTTGTGAGTCATTGCTATTCGATTTTATCCACTTTTAAGATTACATTATAGCTATATTTATAGTTGTCACCTACTGACTTTTGAGTCAGCCATCTCCATTTACTGAGAATTTTGTCATATAACTATCTTCCTTTCCACACAGAAGCTATATATTCTGGGGACTTCATTATCCATAAGAACAATTAATCCCAACACACAAGACTTAAAGCTCTTTGCCTTCTTCTTCTTCAATGACCCCTACTTTGCAGAAGGCTAGCATGGTTTAGTAGTCAGGCATAAGTGCTTCAAAGCTAGAAGGACTCAGAAAGACCCAGGTACTTCGTAGCTGTGAGTCTTAGGAAAAGTTACTTAATCTCACTGAGCTCCAGTCTCCTCATCTGTAAAACGTTGATACTAATATGTGAAACATAAGCATGATAACCTATGGAAAATATTTACTATAGTGACTACTACACAGTGTTCAATGAATAGTAGTTTTTATTAATATTAATATTGTTATAATTAGCACTATTAATCTTGGCTATCCACCCATCATTGGTAATTCTTTGGCCCTTATCATCACCTGAAACTGCTAACTCCAGAATCTTAAATTGAGAATTCTCACAACATATGTGCCAATTTTTCCATCTCTAGTACTCTTTTATTTCCATTAATCCCCAACTCATTTAGATTCTTCATCTTCTTCATTATCCACATTTACCAGCCTTGTCTTGGCTTGGCTTTGTTCCTTAATAAGCAGGATTCCTATGGCTCAACCCTTCAATTAGCAGCCTCATTACCACTCCCTATTCCTTGACTTCCCACTACCCCCTACTCAAGTTTTCCATCACACCTTCCCTTCCAATCTCAATCCAGGTTCGGTCTACTTGTTTTCTGCATTGTTATGGGTGTGGGGAAGGGGAGTGGTCCAGGTTCAGTCTATTTGTTTTCTGCATTGTTATGTGGGGCAGGGAAGGGGAGTGGGGGCAGGCAGGCTGCTGGAGAACACTGCTTAACCATCCTGTTGGCCTCTGTACATTTGTGATTTCAAGCCTGGAAGGGTATTCATCATGATTCAGCAAAGAGGTCACATGCCCCTAGTTAAGTCCCTTTTCCAATCTCAATAGTAACTTTTCTTTTCCCCTCAAGCATACTCCAACCCATGTTCTTCCTTCTCAATCTCAGCAGATAATCTTGCTTCACAGAGAAAAAGAGATGCCATCCTGGATACTAACTTATATCTACCCCATTTCCTTTTCATTTTTAAACAGGAAGATACATCATTCCTCTTCTTCAGGGTAACTCTTTCATTTGTCCTCCTGGACCTGACTCTTCCATTTCCTCCCATTACATTTGATCAATTATCTTCTATCTCTTGTGACCTCAATTTTCTTCCTCTTCAATGGTCCCTTTCCCTCAACCCACTGAAGTGTCCTTGGCTTCTCCATCCTTAAAACAAACAAACCTTCCCAATGATCACATCTACTTCCTCAAGCTTCTACCCACTAACCTCCCTTCATTACCAAAAGTATTTGAAAGAATATATTTACTGAATAAATGAAAATTGTTTTATTGGGTTTAGGCTTCTCTCCTGAGCACCAGGCCTTTTTTTAAAAAAAAAAAAAATGTATTTATATCTGACTCAGTTTCAACAAAGGAAATAAAACAGCTAATTCCACCAAACTGAAGAAAACTGATGGATTTCACATCTCCAAATCCACTCCTCCACCCGTATTTTTTAAATTACGAGTAATTATCTGCATCACCATTCACCCTCAGACAATCTAGAATCTTTAAAGCCTGCTTTGATTCCTCCCTCTCCTTTACCCATAACTACACGAGGCCTTTCTAAAATCTCTCACATCTGTCCCCTTGGTGCCTTCCTGGGATTATTACTGTTGAGGTCTTTCTCATCTTACACTAATAGAAAGGGATGTTGTGAGGGTTAAATAAAATAATAAATGGGAATGTACTCTGTAAGTTATAAAGTACTATACAAAGATTATCATACAAATACTATTACATCTTTGGCAAAGTAAGCATGAAGTTAGCTTAATATGACTTGTTCTTAAACAAATTCTGGGTCTTAGTAATCAGTGCTTTCTTTTCTAATTACAAATCACTAAGCACTTGGCAAGCTGGTCTACAGTTTTTCTAGGAATCAATCAGTGTCAAGATTTTCAATATACAGTTTCTGGACTTTACCTTCCTCTCTCTCCATTTTTAAATGTAAAATATGCAATTCTTCAGGTTTCTGGCAAAAACCTTCTATCCTCTTTTTTAAAAAATGACTTTATTTTTTAGAAGAGTTTTAGGTTCACAGCAAAACAGAGAGGGAATTACAGAGTTTCCATGTATACCCTGCTCTCTCACACATGTACAGCCTCCCCAACTATGGACAGCCCCCCTAAACTGGTACATTTGTTATAATCAATGAACCTACACTGACAGGTCATTATCACCCAAAGTCCACAGTTTACATTAGGATTCACTCTTGATGTTGTATATTCTATGGGTTTCGACAAATGTATAATAACTTGTAGCCACCACTGTAGTATCTACAGAATAGTTTCACTGCCCTAAAAATCTTCTGTGCTCTGCGTATTCATCCCTCCTTCTCTTCACCACTAATCTTTTTACCATCTCCATAGTTTTGCCTTTCCCAGAATGCCATACACTTGTAATCATAAAGTATGAAGACTTTTCAGGTTGCCTTTTTTCACTTACTGATATGCACTGAAGATTTCTCCATGTCTTTTCATGGTCAAGCCACTTTTAAACACAACTTTACAGGTATAACTCACATGTAACAAACCACATGTTTAAAGTGCATAATTTGATACGTTTCAACATATGTGTACACCCATGAAACCATCATCAAATCAAGATAGTAAACATATCTAGTACCCCCTGAAGTTTCCTAGTACGCTGCTGTTCTCCCTCTTTCCTGCCCCTTCCCTCTGTAACTTATCTCCAGGCCAGCACTGATCTGCTTTCTTCCATTATAGATTAATAGGCATTTTCTAGAATTTTATAAATGGAACAATGCAGTATGTACTGTTTTTTTCTTTTTGTTCTGGCTTTTTTTCGGGCTGTGTAATTATTTTGAGATTTATCCATGTTGTGTGATCTAAAGTTCATTCCTTGTTATTGCTAAGTAGTAATCTGTTATATAAACATTGCTTTTTAAAGATGAGTGGCAGTAGTTTTATAAACATTTCTAATATGTGTAGTACTCTACCCTGTTGTTCATTTATTTCTTCCATTCAGTTAAAATAGTGAAAAGCTCTCTTATGTCCTCATCCATTTTATGTTTTAATTTCATATTTCAATGGAACAATGACTAGCCTTTTGAAAATTATTTGATTCCTTTCTTGATTAAGATGATCAATTTTAAGCATTAATCTTTCATGTTATCAGGTAAGATTTTTGTTTTTCAGCAGTTAGACCTGGAAAGCCTTCAACATTTCCAAACGTATTGGACCTTTCTCATTACTGTAAACAAAGTTGGGGGATTAAGAGTTACAAAACCAAACACTGGTGAGACACAGCAGCAAAATAAAATAATATCAAAGACAATACAGTGTCCTCAAAGACTCCAAGATCAGTTTATAATTATTAATCTGACAGATTTTTATACATTTTAAAGATATATTTAGGTTGAAAATCCATTTTAAAAAATTAGCTTATTTCCTGGTTCTTAAAGTGTAGACCTTAAATTCCAGAAGACTGATATATACACATATATGTTTTGTTTGTTCTGTTTAGAGATGACATGTTGCTGTGTTGCCCAGACTGGACTCGAACCAGGCTCAAGCGATCCTCCCACCTCAGTCTTCCAAGTAACTGGGACTATAGGCACAAGCCATGGCTCCTGGCTTCGGAGACTGATAGACTTTTTATCCGAGTTTTACATGGCAAATTCTATTGCTACAAATACTATATAATTTGATTTAAAAGATCTTCATTTAACATGTGATGGCCCATTTATTTCAAGCCATCTTTACTGAAACAAAAGAATTAAGCTAATTCCTGCATATTACTAACTTACCAGTGTTAAATGAAATTTATAGGAGGTCATTGGTTTAGACTGAGCTCCTCCTGCACTAGGGACAACAGATCAAATCAAAATGGAGTCACTCATGCTGAAGTTCCACTTCACCAAGTCAAAACTAAGTTGTTTATCTGACCTTCCAAGCAACCAGGAGAGACAGTTAGTAGTCAAATCCCAAACAGGCCAGTTGATATGATATGATATGATATGACTGACATAAGGGAGTCCCATCTGCTTTAACCCTAATAAGAAAAGTAACTTTAAATGACCAATTTGCTTTTTCTTTCTGTTTCTGTTTTCCTCACCCCTTTTCAGTCTATACGGTAGTACCCCTTAATCCACAGATTCATTTTCCAAGGTTTCAGTTATCTGAGGTCAACTGTGGACTGAAAATATTAAATGGAAAATCCCAGAAATAATTCAAAATTTCAAATTGCACCCTGTTCTGAGTAGCATGATGAAATCTCATCCTGCTCTATAGTGTACATAGGATTCAGTACTATCCACCAATTCAGGCTTCCACTGGGGAACTTAGAACTTATCTCCCCAAGGCCGGGTGCAGTGGCTCATGCCTGTAATCCCAGCACTTTGGGAGGTGAAGATGGACAGATCCCTTGAGGTCAGGAGTTCGAGACCAGCCTGGGCAACATGGTAAAACCCCAACTCTACTAAAATTACAAAAATTAGCCGGGCATGGTGGCAGGCACCTGTAGTCCCAGCTACTCGGGAGGCTGAGGCAGGAGAATCACTTGAACCTAGGAGCTGGAGTTTGCAGTGAGCTGAGATCACCCCACTGCATTCTGGCCTGGGCAACACAGCAAGACTCCATCTCAAAACAAACACATACACACACACACACACACACACACACACACACACATATCCCTTCAAGATAAAGTGAGACTACCATAAAACCAACCACTTCTGCTCGGCTCATCAGAACACTTGTTCTATTTTATAGAATGAAGTGTTGCCTGATTCTACAATGGCAAAGGTGAAGTAAGATCTTTAAGCTAAATTTGTTGTAATTTTGTCTTTTGACATTACAAAGCATTAAAAATGAGTCATTTCCTTTGTAATTTTGCAAATGGCCAAGTAAAGCCACACTTGATAACATTTTAGGGCTTAAAAAAAATCTTGAACTTGGCCCGGCACGGTGGCTCACGCCTGTAATCCAGGCACAGTGGGGGCCAAGGAGGGCAGATCACGAGGTCAGGAGATTGAGCCCATCCAGGCTAACACAGTGAAACCGCACCTCTACTAAAAACACAGAAAATTAGCCAGGCGTGGTGGCACACACCTGTAGTCCCAGCTACCCTGGAGGCCGAGGCAGGATAATTGGCTGAACCTGGGAGGTGGAGGTTGCAGTGAACCAAGATCCTGCCTCTACACTCCAGCCTGGGTGACAGAGCGAGACACTGTCTCCACGGAAATCTTTAGTAAAAGGCGAAAGATTTATACGATTCGAAGAGAAACCAGAGAATGACTCTGTCTAAAAAAAAAAAAAAAAAAAAAAAATCTTGAACTTAAGCCAGCAACAAGATAATTCAGGAAAAGATTAATCAGATGAAGGTGTTCAAGTTAAATACAGCAACAGACCAAAAAGGTACTCTGAAATTCTGGACTATATGGCTCTCTCTACAACTGAAGCTAACAAACACATTATGTGAGTGCAAGCAAACAAAAATAAAACTACAATTGGCAAAAGAATGACTAGGTTGGTCCAAAAGAACTAAGAAGAAAATAATCATGAAATCAAAGTTGGCAGTTTATGGGTGAAATTTTTAACCCCCTGGTATAGTCAAGGTAACGTAAAAAGTGTCTTCAAAACAAAGTCACTTGCGTTTACTACTAATAATCTCAGCTTTGACAAAAATTCTTTGCTTAGCCAAACTTACTTAGGCTTTTGAATTTTCTGTGAGGCCCATCTGTGCACTTCCTTGTAAAATCCAGTATTAGCAAAGAACCCTGCTAAGTCTGTTTAGCATAACATCCTGGATATCTAATCATCCTAAATATCTGATCAGGTTCCTCATCCTCCACCATTCCCCAGGTAATGTCTGATTGCCCTGGCCTGTCTTCAGCAAGAATCCCGTTAGGTCGGCTTAGCCAGAATCCCCCTTAACCCTGATGTTTCCTTTTAGCAATTTTCCATCCACGATCTCCACACTGCTGCTTGGCTATAAATTCGCATTTTCCCATGCTGTATTCGGAGTGGAGCCCAGTCTCCCTCCCCTACCGCAGGGCCCCACTGCAGAGGTCTCTATATCTATTGAGATGGTTCTCAATAAAGTCTTACTTACCATTCTTAAACAAGTATCATTGAATAATTTTTTTCTTTAAAAACGTGGATGTCTAATTTTATTGTCTTCTAACCAACTTCCACCCTTCTCCCCACCAAACCTACTCCTCTCGTAAACCTAATCTCAGTACACAAGTACCCCATCTTTCTACTTGTTTGGAACTAAATTTTGGTGTCTTTTACATCTCTACCCTCAATTTATCCTGAAATCAATAACCTCTCACCACCTCCACCAATTCCACTCTGGTCCAAGCTACATTATCTCTGGCCTGGATTAGGGCAACAGTTCCGGACTGGTATCCCAGCTTCTGCTCCTGCTCAACCCTTCCCCTACAACAAAGTCTATTCTCCATCCAGCGCCCAGAATGATCATTTTTAAAAGGCAAGCCTGGGGCTGAGTGCAGTGGCTCATGCCTACAATCCCAGAATGCTGACACGCCAAGGTGGATGGATCACTTGAGCCCAGGAGTTTGAGACCAGCCTGGGCAACATGGCGAAACCCCATCTTTACAAAAAATTAGCCTGGCATGGTGGGTGATGTGTGCCTGAAGTCCCAGTTACTTCAGAGGCTGAGGTGAGAGGATCACCTGAGCCTGGGAAGTCGAGGCTGCAGTAGGTTGTGATCGTGCCACTGCACTCCAGCCTGGGAGACAAAGTGAGATCCTGACTCAAAACTAAAAATAAAAGGTAAGGTTCTTTACTTAAAGAGTGGACTCCCCTTTTTACTGAGAGTAGAAACTCAAGTCCTTAAAAGGGCCTACGAGGCCTTATACAGTCTAATCTCCCACCACACTAACCTCTTTGACTTTACTTCTACTCCTCTTTGCTTTCTCCACCACAGCCAAATCCGCCTCTCTGCTGTCCTCAAACATGCCCAGCACACAGGGCTTCTGCAAGCCCTTCTGCCTTCCTCTCTGCTAGCACATCCTTCCCTCAGCGAGGTGCATGGATTATCCCTCACTTACTTCTGGTCTTGGCTCAAACGATATCTTTTCTAGGAAGCTTTCCCTGGCTGCCTCTAGTTAAAATTGCAAACCTCTCTCCCGGTTCCCTGCCCTCCCTCTTCCCTGCTTTTTCTCTGTAGTACTTAACACTATCTGACACAGCACATATTTTATTTGTTTATTATCTGAGGTCCCCACTAGAATATAAGCTCCATGAAGGAGCAAATATTTATGTTTTCTTAGAAAAGTATCTGACACGCAGTAGGTGCTCAATAAATATTTACTAAATACATATATATAATGATATAGTTTGTGAAGTATTTTCATGTAAATTAAATTACAGCAATTCATTCTTCCTTATGCCCTCTCTTCTCCAAATTCTCCAACCTTTGTAGTAACAATATGGATGACAGCAAAGAGCTATCAGAAAAAGAGTTGTTGGCTACTTAACAAAGCTCTTTAAAACAGATACCCCATATTAATCAACTACATCTATAAATTGAAAGCTCAAAGTCAACATCTTTATTAGCATAGGGAATCTAGGCGTGGAATTTTAAAGTAATAGCGCAGAAGAGCAAAGAAGCATCAGGAAGAAAAGTCTAATTCATTCTGTCCTATCAATCTGTTAAACAAACAACAGGAAAATGCAACCTGCATTTGATCTTCAAGGAAACACTGGCCCAAATTCAACACGAACGCATTCAACACAAGATTCGACTCCCTTAAAATTTTCTATCTGCTTAAAACAAACCCCATTAACTATCAAGTGCCGTCGCTGGGTGTGTATGGTCTGCTGAGCTGATCGGGGATGTTTTGTTATGTTTTGTTTAACCAGATAAGAATTAGCGTTAAGGAAACGTTTCTTAAAGCCTCTGTATCCCCTGGACCATTAAGCAACCCCTTCGTTGGGCTTTACACTGTGGTACCGGGGTCTTCTTGGGTAATTTCCCAGCTTATTTAACCCATCAGAAGCGAAGGGGCATCTCAGTCAGGCTCCAGTGATGCCGGAGACAGACGGCAGATGTCTCAGGGGATACCCTGGAAAGAGAGGCTCTCGCCCAGTCAAAGGGTGTCACGGACAGGAGGAAAGAGCGGACCGAGGCGCACGGTGGAGGTGACAGGTGGGCTAGCGCCGCAGGGCAAGAGCGCGGGGAGTGACCGGCTGGGTGGTGGCGCGGAAACCGTCAACTCCCATCGTCAACCTGACAGCTTGGGCCCAGCTGGGCTGAGTAGTGCAGCGGCACAGGATCAAAAAATAAAATAAAGGTAGCAACACACCGCCGTCAGCCTGCTCGACCTCGCCCCCCGCGCGCTGCGAAATAAAGTTAGTGCCCAGTGGCCGCTGCAATGGCCCACAGGGGCCCAGCCGAGCTCCCGCCCGCGGCTCGGCGGCTGTCAAAGGCGGCCCGGCGCCGCGAGGAGAAGTCCCAGAGCCCAGAAGCCAGAGAGGACGCCCCGAGCTGGTGCGTCAGGCCGAGTGCCCTCGCGCCCTCAGCCCGGCGGCCCCAGCCCTCAACCCAGACTGACTGCCACCAGCCCCAAACCGCCTCCCCTCCAGGCCACGCAGAGGGGCCGGGACCCGGAACCTTCTGCCGGCAGCGTCGGCGCCCTGCGGCCGCCTTTACCTGGTCTGTGGCAGCTGCGGCCGCCGCGCACTCCCCCTTCTCCCGGAGAACCCCGAGCCGACTCCGCTGCCGCCGCCGCCGCGCACTCCCCACCCCCGCCCGCCCAGGTAACCCAGGAAACCGAGAACACCACCCCCTCCCTCCCCTTGTCCGGACCAAGACCCGCTCGTCTGCGCGTGCGCCCTTGGCTCCGCCTCGCGCGTGTAAGCCCCGCCTCCTCTGGGAGGGCAGCGCCGGCGTCGCAGGGGTGACGCGTGGAACCGCCAAGCCAATAGGGAAGGCAGTGGGGCGGGCCGACCCGCGGGGTTGCGGCCGCGGCCCGGTCTGGGTTTCTCAGCGGTCGGGGGGTCGTACCCTGGGTCCGCATCTCCTCCCAGGGCTCTGCGTAGTGGGCTGGGTCAGACCCTGGGGAGTGCGAGCACCGTTTGAGAAGCACCAAACACAAGCGCATCGTCCGCCTCTTCCATTCAACACAGACTGTCAACCTGTCCCATTGTGTAGGTCTAGAGGATGAAGATAGAAGAAATAACGGGAAGGAGTCAGGAGAGGGAGAAAGGGTTACCCACAAGGCACCCCTAGTCTTCCTCTGGGACCTGGAAAAAGCCATATTGTAATGGTTACCGTCGGCTTCTTTCAAGAAACAAAAAGAGCTTTGCAAAGCCACTGCAGAAGTAATTCAGTGAGGTGGTGTATTTTCCAACCGACTCCTGTTCAAACACGGTTTGTATACAGTGCGCACTGTCAGTGTCATATGCCCTAATAGACCAGTCCCTCCAGAGGGTGGGAGCTGTAGGTAAAATCCAGGATGTTTTGGCTGCATGGCCGGCTCTGGGCCCAGCACGCTGCTGGCAGACTGCTGCGGTAGGCAGTTTGGCATTTCAAGGGCCACCCTCCTCACCTCCTAGCCACTGGGACAGCAACGCCAGAGGTACTGGGAAAAAGCCTGAACTGTAATCGTTCGGTAGTTTTCAAGTTCTCCCAAACAATACAAACTATTAATAAGCAGATAATCTACAAATTGACAGGAATTGCTGTAGAATCAACAACTTCCATATTTTTTTTGCACAGGAATTATGAAATAGAAATAATTCAGGATATTATGTCCCAAGCCTATATACCAAATGTTACTCCCAATTCCTCAAACTCCCATCTGACCCAATGACAAGCAAAGTGCCTTAAGTTGCCCACTGATGTGGTTTAGAGGGTGCTCTTGGGGAAAATTCCCCACTTTAAAATATGTCTTCTCTGACGTCTGATGTTTAACCATTAGCAGTTCATATCTTTAGGCGAAGATTGCCCACTTCCTCTGGCAGGTAGTCTTTTATTTTATTTATTTATTTATTTATTTTTTTTTTTGAGACAGATTCTCGCTCTGTCGCCCAGGCTGGAGGGCAGTAGCGGGATCTCGGCTCACTGAACCCTAACAAGTGCAGGAAATAAATGTCTCAGGGAACTTATCGCTCATTTAACCAGTACATAATGAGCCTCTACAATGCGCTATGTATTGTGCTAGGTGCATGTGCCTGAACTGAAACAAAAAGAGGAAGCCAAACTTAACCTGTTTCGTAATTTTACCTAAAGCTGTGTCTACTCTTATTTATACATCAGCTTTCACCCACTAATCTTAAAAACACTCCCCTTTTTTAATGGACAAAAGAAGTCAAAGACATGTTAAGTAACAAGCCAGTTTCTGTTAACCTTGAGTAGAAAATAATAGATTATCATGATTTCATTAAAGCAAAGAAAATGAGACAGACTTTAGATGATAATGGTATACAATTGGCCCTCAAAGTATTATTTGTTTGTAAAAGGCACAAAGTAATGTCATTTGTGACTATTATTTTTTTCGGTACCAGTATTTTTTATTTTATTTTATTTTATTTTCGAGATGGAGCTTTGCTCTTTTTTCCCTGACTGGAGTGCAGTGGCGCAGTCTCGGCTCACTGCAACCTCCACCTCCTGGGTTCAAGTGATTCTCCTGCCTCAGCCTCCCAAGTAGCTGGGATTACAGGAATGTGCTACCATGCCCGGCTACCATGTGCTACCATGCCCGGCTAATTTTGTATTTTTAGTAGAGACAGAGTTTCATCATGTTGGTCAGGCTGGTCTCGAACTCCTGACCTCAGGTGATCCACCCACCTCTACCTCCCAAAGTGCTGGGATTACAGGCGTGAGCCACCGCACCTGGCCTCGGTTCCAATATTTTACCTAAGCTACTGTGGTATGTATTTTATTCAATAGTATCTTAGAACATCAATACTAAATATACATATCAAATAAAACTTAGTTTAAAAGATTTCCTAGGAACACACACAGAATGTGTAGTGAAGAACGTGAAAAAGAAGAAAAAAGTAAAGTAATAAGTATATAGAAGAAAGCTCTACTTACGCAGGTATCACATGCTGGAAAACTTTTTAAGCAGGAAAGTCTTCAGCTAATTTGACTCCTGATTTATAATCTTCAATGAGATTGTAACATCCCAGCTTAAAACAACACAGTCAATGTAAATGTGCATAATTTCACATTTAATTATTCTCCAAAACACCTTTAAAAATTATCTGTGACTAAATGGATATATAAAGCAAATCATGTCACATCTCTGCTCAAAAATCTGCATTGGCTCTCCACTTCTCTCAGATAAAAGCCAAAGTCCTTACAATTGGCCTACAGAGCTCTACACCATCTGGCTCCTCATAACTTCGTCTCTTTCTACTCTCCCATCACTACCTACATACCTGCTTCTTTACTGTTTCCAAACATGCCAGATACAGTCCTGTTTTAAGGGCTTTGCACTGACTGGCCCCTCTGCTTGAAATTTGTTTTCTCCACATGGCTGCAGTTGTAACTCCTTTATCTCCTCCATGTCTTTGCTCAAATTTCACCTCTCAATGAGATCTACCCTCAATACTGCCCTTCAACTAGGTAAGAGGGGCCTCTGCCCTGGACCCCACACATGAATGAACCTCATCTCACAAATGTTCCCTAAAATAATTGTATTAAAAAACATGTATGTTCTCCGTCCCTTCTTGTGGGGGATGGGGGGTGGGTGGCATTGGTGAGAGTTGACACAGTTGTTAAATCAAGTTTAGCCTAAAGCTGCCTCCTTGCATATTTTGAGTTCAGCTTAAAGGTTTTTCTGTACATCATGAGCCGTAACAATTGAAGGTGTAAACAGGCCGTAACCCACACCTGTGTCAATCCCTGAGTTTTGGCCAATCAAATGTAGCCAACTGTTCGAACTGTGTTCTAATAAGGCAAACGCTGAGCTGCAACCAACCCAGTTGTTTCTGTACCTCACTTCCATTTTCTGTATGTCACTTTCCTTTTTCTGTCCATAAATCTCCCACCGTGTGGCTGCGCGGGAGTCCCTGAGCCTACCTTGGCTAAAAAGGATGCCTGATTCACACATCATTCGTTGCTCAATTAAACTCCTTTAAATTTAATTTGGCTGAAGTGTTTCTTTTATCACAGTGTAACCTGTAACTCTAATCATCATCTCTTTCACAGCACCCATCAGCTTCTAACATACTACATAATTTGTCTATTTCTTTTTTTTTCTTTTTTTCAGTATTTATTGATCATTCTTGGGTGTTTCTCGGAGAGGGGGATATGGCAGGGTCATAGGATAATAGTGGAGAGAAGGTCGGGAGATAAACACATGAACAAAGGTCTCTGGTTTTCCTAGGCAGAGGTCCCTGCGGCCTTCCGCAGTGTTTGTGCCCCTGGGTACTTGAGATTAGGGAGTGGTGATGACTCTTAAAAAGCATGCTGCCTTCAAGCATCTGTTTAACAAAGCACATCTTGCACCGCCCTTAATCCCTTTAACCCTGAGTTGACATAGCAAATGTTTCAGAGAGCAGGGGGCTGGGGGAAAGGCCATAGATCAACAGCATCCCAAGGCAGAAGAATTTCTCCTAGTCAGAACAAAATGGAGTCTCCTATGCCCACCTCTTTCTACACAGACACAGCAACAATCTGATCTCTCCTTCCTTTCCCCACACTTCCCCCCCTTCTTTTCAACAAAACCGCCATCGTCCTCATGGCCCGCTCCCGATGATCGCTGTCTCTTTGGAGCTCTTGGGTACACCTCCCAGACAGGGCAGCCGGGCAGAGGCGCTCCTCACCTCCCAGACAGGGCAGCCGGGCAGAGGTGCTCCTCACCTCCCAGACGGGGAGGCCGGGCAGAGGCGCTCCTCACTTCCCAGACGGGGCGGCCAGGCAGAGGCGCTCCTCACATCCCAGACGGGGTGGCAGCCAGGTAGAGGCACTCCTCACATCCCAGCCGATGGGTGGCCGGATAGAGGCGCTCCTCACATCCCAGACGATGGGTGGCCGGGTAGAGGCGCTCCTCACATCCCAGACGATGGGTGGCCGGGTAGAGGCGCTCCTCACCTCCCAGACGGGGCGGCCGGGCAGAGACGCTCCTCACCTCCCAGACGGGGCGGCCGGGCAGAGGCGCTCCTCACCTCCCAGACGGGGCGGCCGGGCAGAGGTGCTCCTCACTTCCCAGACGGGGTGGCCGGGCAGAGGTGCTCCTCACTTCCCAGACGGGGTGGCCTGGCAGAGGCGCTCCTCACTTTCTCCCAGACGGGGTGGCAGCCAGGCAGAGGCGCTCCTCACTTCCTCCCAGACGGGGTGGCAGCCAGGCAGAGGCGCTCCTCACTTCCTCCCAGACGGGGTGGCAGCCAGGCAGAGACGCTCCTCACTTCCCAGATGGGGCGGCCGGGCAGAGACACTCCTCACCTCACAGATGGGCCGGCCAGGCAGAGGCGCTCCTCACCTCCCAGACGGGGCGGCCGGACAGAGGCCTTCCTCACTTCCCAGACGTGGAGGCCGGGCAGAGGCGCTCCTCACCTCCCAGACGATGGGCGGCCGGGCAGAGGCGCTCCTCACCTCCCAGACGATGGGCGGCCGGGCAGAGGCGCTCCTCACCTCCCAGACGATGGGCGGCCGGGCAGAGGCGCTCCTCACCTCCCAGACGATGGGCGGCCGGGCAGAGGCGCTCCTCACCTCCCAGACGGGGCGGCCGGGCAGAGGCGCTCCTCACTTCCTCCCAGACGAGGTGGCGGCTGGGCAGAGGCGCTTCTCACCTCCCAGACGGGGCGGCCGGGCAGAGGCGCTCCTCACCTCCCAGACGGGGTGGCCAGGCAGAGGCGCTCCTCACTTCCCAGACGATGGGCGGCCGGGCAGAGGCGCTCCTCACTTCCCAGACGATGGGCGGCCGGGCAGAGGCGCTCCTCACCTTCCAGACGGGGAGGCCGGGTAGAGGCGCTCCTCACTTCCTCCCAGACGAGGTGGCGGCCAGGCAGAGGCGCTCCTCATCTCCCAGACGGGGCGGCCGGGCAGAGGTGCTCCTCACTTCCTCCCAGACGAGGTGGCGGCTGGGCAGAGGCGCTCCTCACCTCCCAGACGGGGCAGCCGAGCAGAGGTGCTCCTCACTTCCTCCCAGACGAGGTGGCGGCTGGGCAGAGGCGCTCCTCACCTCCCAGACGGGGCAGCCGAGCAGAGGTGCTCCTCACTTCCTCCCAGACGAGGTGGCGGCTGGGCAGAGGCGCTCCTCACCTCCCAGACGGGGCAGCCGAGCAGAGGTGCTCCTCACTTCCTCCCAGACGAGGTGGCGGCTGGGCAGAGGCACTCCTCACCTCCCAGACGGGGCAGCCGAGCAGAGGCGCTCCTCACTTCCCAGATGTTGGGCGGCCAGGCAGAGGCACTCCTCTTCTCCCCGACGGGGTGGCCGGGCAGAGGTGCTCCTCACTTCCCAGACGGAGCGGCCGGGCAGAGGCGCTCCTCACTTTCCAGACGGGGTGGCCGGGTAGAGGCGCTCCTCACTTCCCAGACGAGACGGCCGGGCAGAGGTGCTCCTCACTTCCTCCCAGACGGGGTGGCGGCCGGGTAGAGGCGCTCCTCACCTCCCAGACGGGGCGGCCGGGCAGAGGTGCTCCTCACTTCCTCCCAGACGGGGTGGCGGCCGGGTAGAGGCGCTCCTCACTTCCCAGACGAGACGGCCGGGCAGAGGTGCTCCTCACTTCCTCCCAGACGGGGTGGCGGCCGGGTAGAGGCGCTCCTCACTTCCCAGACGAGACGGCCGGGCAGAGGTGCTCCTCACTTCCTCCCAGACGGGGTGGCGGCCGGGTAGAGGCGCTCCTCACCTCCCAGACGGGGCGGCCGGGCAGAGGTGCTCCTCACTTCCTCCCAGACGGGGTGGCGGCCGGGTAGAGGCGCTCCTCACTTCCCAGACGAGACGGCCGGGCAGAGGTGCTCCTCACTTCCTCCCAGACGGGGTGGCGGCCGGGTAGAGGCGCTCCTCACCTCCCAGACGGGGCGGCCGGGCAGAGGTGCTCCTCACTTCCTCCCAGACGGGGTGGCGGCCGGGTAGAGGCGCTCCTCACTTCCCAGACGAGACGGCCGGGCAGAGGTGCTCCTCACTTCCTCCCAGACGGGGTGGCGGCCGGGTAGAGGCGCTCCTCACCTCCCAGACGGGGCGGCCGGGCAGAGGTGCTCCTCACTTCCTCCCAGACGGGGTGGCGGCCGGGTAGAGGCGCTCCTCACTTCCCAGACGAGACGGCCGGGCAGAGGTGCTCCTCACTTCCTCCCAGACGGGGTGGCGGCCGGGTAGAGGCGCTCCTCACCTCCCAGACGGGGCGGCCGGGCAGAGGTGCTCCTCACTTCCTCCCAGACGGGGTGGCGGCCGGGTAGAGGCGCTCCTCACTTCCCAGACAGGGCGGCCGGGCAGAGGCGCTCCTCACATCCCAGAGGATGGGCGGCCAGGCAGAGACGCTCCTCACTTCCTAGACGGGGTGGCGGCGGGGCAGAGGCTGTAATCTTAGCACTTTAGGAGGCCAAGGCAGGCGGCTGGGAGGTGGAGGTTGTAGAGAGCCGAGATCACACCACTGCACTCCAGCCTGAGCAACATTGAGCACTGAGTGAGCGAGACTCCCTCTGCAATCCCAGCACCTCGGGAGGCCGAGGTGGGCAGATCACTCGAGGCCAGGAGCTGGAGACCAGCCCGGTCAACACAGCGAAACCCCGTCTCCAACAAAAACACAAAAACCAGTCAGGCATGACGGCGGGCACCTGCAATCCCAGGCACTCGGCAGGCCGAGGCAGGAGAATCACAGGAGCCCGAGGCAGGGAGGTTGCAGTGAGCCGAGATCACGGCAGTACAGTCCAGCTTCGGCAACAGAGGGAGACCGAAAAAAGAAGGAAAGGGAGACCGAAGAAGGGAGAGGGAGAGGGAGACCGAAGAAGGGAGAGGGAGAGGGAGACGGGAGAGGGAGACCGAAGAAGGGAGAGGGAGAGAGAGACGGGAGAGGGAGACCGAAACTAATTTGTCTATTTCTTATGTTTATTTTCATTGTCACCCCTGTTTAGACTATGGGCTCCACAAGAGCAACAATCTTTGTTCTATTTCTGATGTATCCCAAGGACCAGAACAGTGCCTGGCACTTAGTAGGCACTCAGTAAATATTTGGATAAATAGTTAAATTAAGAAAATTTTGTTGAAATTTCAAATAAATATCCAAACAGTAAGTTGATCATAATTTTGGAGCTGGACAATCTTAATGTCTACTACAATGCACGGGAACAGAAATGGATTTGTGAAGTGGTAGAGGAATACAAGACTGCAATTTCAGCAATAGCAAATAGGTCAAAATTACACAGATGAATAAAATTATGCATTTGACTAAAGACCTGCATCAATTTAATTTTGAGTGTCACTTTAATTTTGAAGTGCTTTACCTTATTAGGATGTATATACATCTTTTAAAATTTTGCGTCTTGGTAGCCACCTTGAAACTTTATTGAAGAGGTCAATTCATAATTAATGTCTTCATTAAGTTGTTACCAACATCCACTTCATTTTGCAAAAGTTATCAGATTTGGTTTTATTATGACTCTTTCATGTAATTTTCTCTACTAAATCACCAATAGCATTTGAAATCCCCAAAAGTATTGTCAGAGGCGTCCTAACTAGAGCGACTCCATCTTGAATAAAGGCCGGATAAAGGCAAACCTGCTGTGTTACATTCCCAAGGGGTTGGGTGCTGTTGGTCACAAGACATTTATGGTTGAGGGAATGAGTTAACGATGCTAATAACTAATTAAAGACCCAGAATTTATGGAAATGTCCTAGCACTTTAAGAACAAAAAGCATTCTTAGTTTAAGACTAGGTTTTGCTTTAAAGATAATACAATATACTCATTAATTCTTGCTGAAATCAATAGTAACATAGGAAAATAACAATACTAATAGCATGTCACAAGCTGATCACAAGTCTTTGTAATAAAGTACACTATTCTTAACAACCTATAGAAGTAAGCACTACGTTTAAGGTAGTGAGTTCCTCCTTTTGCTTTCTGAGGACACCCTACTCTGTAATTGAGTAGTCTCTAATAAACTATCTTAACTTCACTACACTCTGCAGCTTGCCCTGAATTCCTTCCTGTGCAAGATCCAAGAACCTGCTCTTGGGGTCTGGGACAAGATCCCTTTTCCGGTGACAGTGTCTATACTTTACTCAAAAACTCTCATGTCCTTGCATTAAGAGATTTATACATGTCGGGGAGGAAAAGTTTCCTCAACCCTCCTAGGGTTCCTGGCTGGCTCTGAAATAAAACAAAGACAGACTAACAGGAAAAAATATACAAATTTATTTAATCAAAGTTTTACGTAATATGGGGCCAAGCACAGTGGCTCACGCCTGTAATCCCAGCACTTTGGGAGACTGAGGCGGGTGGATCACCTGAAGTCAGGAGTTGGTGACCAGCCTGGCCAATGTGGCGAAACCCAGTCTCTACTAAAAATACAAAAACTAGCCAGGCATAGTGGCACATGCATGTAGTCTCAACTACTCAGGAGGCTGAAGCAGGAGAATTGCTTGAACCTGGGAGACGCAGATTGCAGTGAGCCGAGGTCGCACCACTGCACTCCAGCCCAGGCGACGGAGTGACATTCTGTCTCAAAAAAAAAAAAAAAAAAAAAGTTTTATGTGACATGGAAGACTTCAGAAATGAAGACTGGAAGACCCAGGGAAAACTGCCCATTTTTCTGCTTAGATTCAATGAAGAATGGACAGCACTGTAGAAATGTGATTGGACAAAAGGGTTTGATCTCAGGGTAATAGACCGAGGGGGGATCCAGCAATGCCTGTCTGTTCCGATTCTTCTCGGCATCTGTGTGCAGCATTCCTTCTTCCCGGATACAGGGCAGGATGCCTCTGGAATGAAGGTCTTATGACCTAGAATCATCCAACAGGGGCGGGTCAGAGAATTTTTTTATGGCCAGCTTCTATTCAGAAAGTTGGGCAGAAAGAGTGGCTCACACCTGTAATCCCAGCTCTTTGAGAGGTGGGCAGTTCACTTGAGTTCAGGAGTTCGAGACTAGCCTGGCCAACATGGTGAAACCCATCTGTACTAAAAATACAAAAAAAAATTAGCTGGGTGTGGTGGTGCACGCCTGTAGTCCCAGCTACTCAGGAGGCTTAGGCAGGAGAATCGCTTGAACCTGGGAGGCGGAGGTTGCAGTGAACCAAGATCCCACCACCGCACTCCAGCCTGGGTGACAGAGCGAGACTGTCTCAAAAAGCAAAAAGAAAGTTGGGAAGAAAAAGAATAATATTTCCAGGTTTATGACTTTCTTTGTGGTGGAGGAGTTCTACTTTCTATGGCTTGCCTTAGAGTTTCCACGGCCTATCTTGAAGGAGAAAGAGAAGCAGGAGAAAGGAGGGCGAGAGAAGGTGAAACAGATCTTGCTTCTGAGGCTCTCTTGGTTTCCTGCAGTTCGTTCAAAGTACTCAGCATGCCAAGGCATCAAACTTTGGGGTATTGTGTTGAGTCTTGACATAAACATCAGAAACTATTTCCTTGAGACGACCTTTCCAACCAACTAAAAGTGTTAAAACAACTGAAATTTCCCCTCTCCTGTGGAAACCTCAGGCCGAACGTGTCTTAGTGTTCTACTTTCATATGTAGAAAACACTGTACTTGTGGGCAACAGTGTCATTAATTCTCACACAAGTTTTTTTTTTTTTTTTCCATTTAACAATTCTGTCCTGTTTTTCTGCTTACAACAGAAAATATATGCTATAGTAATAAACTGAAACACTAGACAAATATACAATATACAATGTAGGAAATGGAAGTATTCCATGATGTCACCCTACAGATAATCATTAGTAATTGACGGACATGCCCACAGGTGTTTTAGTAGACACACACACAAACACACCGAGTTGTGGTTATTATTGCATTATTATTACTATCACCATCACTATCATTGAAAAAAGAGAGATTTGGGTCCATTATTGAGCATAATTCTTAGCCAGGTGATTTACTTGGCATTACTTATTTTAACAGCCAACATTTGTCTATCTTAATTCCCGATATACTCCTGCGGTCTACAGATTTCCCATTAAATTTCACCTGAAACCACACTAGCTGTTTATTTTGGAAGAGCAAACTAAATCTGTCCTACACAATAGACAGGCTAAGAAGTACAAGGAAATTAAGAAACATTATCATTTGAAATACAGGTTTCGTATTCATTCCTGTTTATAAAGCCAAGAGCCCAGGTTATCCAAGCAGATTAAAAATTACAAGGACTTGCTAAAACTCATGGTCACTCATTCAGAAGGAAATAGAAAAACACAAATAATGTAAGTTCTCCGCAGATGCATAGAACAGAATAATACTTGACCACTTCAAAGCAACAGTTGAAAAGGGTAACTCAGGGTCAAGATAAGGAACAGGTAAAGATATATATGTGTGTTTCACTGCCTCCTCGAAAGATGGTACTACATAAAAAGATTCTGAATATGTACACTTTACCATTCTATAAACACCACAATTTTGCACCATTTCAAAAAAACGTCTCCAGCTCTACCTAGTCCCACACACAGAATCCACTACAGTAGTAAGATTGCAGGATTGATCTGTTATTTCAGACCTTCATTCAGTTATTGGGTATTTTCTGTATACTTGCAATGTTCAAGGCTTTGGAATGAAAGACATTCTGGGTCTGCTTGGACTCCAGACAAGTAAACAAGCAATTATAGTGGAGGGAGATGAAGGTTATGGCAACATTGTGCGTAGGATTCTCTGGAGCGGTGCGGAGGGACACCCAACCCCCATCCTGGGATCATAAAAAGCTTCTTGGAAAGGCAGCCTCTAAACTTGAGACTTAAACACTCAGCAGGCTTTGAGCAGGCCAGTTTTTCCTAATGTTTTAAGCACCTCCAGTCTAGGATAAATTTTTTAAAATAAGAGTAATGCAGAAAACATTTTTTTAATAAAGCTAATTTTATCCAAAGGACTGTCCTTTATTCTGAAACTAAGCCCTTCCTACTTTTGGAGAATTTAAATAATCTTCCTTTTATGATACAGAAATAACAGTTTGGATGTCTCAAATAGCCTTTCTGGACCAATCAGTTGACAATAAAGAGTTGGAAATTTGATTGGTCCCTGAAAGGGTTTGTTGTTTTGTTGGTGTTGTTGATATGGTTGTTATTTGTATGTGCGTGTATGTGCATAGATGTGTGTGCATAAAATCCGTGTGTCCAGAAACAACTGACAGCTGAGCTAGGACGGACAGCAAGGGTGTTCCAAGCCCAGGCTCCTCCTCCAACCAGCAGCATCAGCATTACCTGGGAGCTTGAGAGAAATACAGAATCTCAGGCCATGCCCCAGACTTACTGAGTCAGGCTTAGCATTTTAACACGATCCCCGGGTGATTTATACGTACATTAAAGTACATTTTATTCCCTCCATTCCTAGAATAGAGGGAACAGCGGGTGTAAATACTGGTGGGAAAGATCACGGTGGTTTGAAGATCTTTTCCAAAGTGAAAGAGTCAAGGCCACAATTCAGGGAGGCTGAGAATGATGCTGGGAAGGCAGGCAAGAGGGTGGAGGAAGATGATTTGTGTTTTCCTTCTGCTCCCACTGTAGCTGCATAGATCACTGTTCCCTATTTCCTCCTGTCACTTTTAACTATGGCATGTTCCGTGTTGCTTACAATGTCCAATCACTTATTGAAAAACCTCAAAGCACATGTTAAATATCTTGGGACAAATATCTTGGGGCTATTGTGTGGCAATTACTGGGATGCTGATTAAGCATTTCATAACTATAATAACATGTTATTCTGACACTCCAGAGTGGCTGGTGGAGAGTCTGTTTTAATAAGGACCAGACACCAAAGGATAAAAATTTACCCTAAGCCAGGGGGCAGCTACATCATGCTGATGGAAGGAGTCTTGCCCCACACAACTGCTTGGTTGTCTAAATTAGTCTTCATCCTACACCTGCATAAGAACTGTGCTGCAGCCTGGGCAACATGGCGAGACCCTATCTCTACAAAAGTAAAAAATTAGCCAGGCATGGTGACACATGCTTGTGGTTCCAGCTACTTGGAAGGCTGAGGCAGGAGGATGGCTTGAGCCCAGGAGTTTGAGGCTTGCAGTGAGGTATGGTACTCAAGCCTAGGCAACAGAGTGAGACTCTGTTTCAAACAAAAACAAATAAACTGCATTGAATGTACTAAAGGCATGATCTTTCCCTATTTATGAGTTAGGATTTAAATTAAAATATGCTTTTTCTAGGCCGGGCATAGTAACTCATGCTTGTAATCCCAGCACTTTGGGAGGCTGAGGTGGGTGGTTCACTAGAACCACCCAGTAGTTTGAGACCAGCCTGGCCAACATAGTGAAACCCCATCTCTACTAAAAATACAGAAATGAGCCAGGCATGGTGGCAGCACCTGTAGTCCCAGCTACTCAGGAGGCTGAGGTGAGAGGATCATTTGAACCTCGGAGGGAGAGGTTGCAGTGAGCCAAGATCACGTCACCGCACTCCATCCTGGGTGACAGAGTGGGACTCTGTCTCAAGAAAAAAAGAAAATGCATTTTCTTTTTTATCTGCTAAAAGGGAAAGAACATCCCACTTGGCCAAAAAAACAAAACACAATCCAATATAGTTTTTCCTCCCTCTCCTGCTTCCCACAGTATTTCTATTGTTATTTTCTTTAAAAAAAAAAAGTGGTTTGTCTTCCCAAATACGCTTTGAGTTTATTAAGTTGTGGGAACTGCATTTTGACTTTTTGTGTTCCCAAGTGTCCAAGATAGTAGTTGCTCAATTAATTTTTTGGATAAACGAGGAAGCTGATGACACAGAAGAATACAAATAGTTGAATGAATTCTCTATGATCTGTAGCCACATGGCTGACAGTTGCTAGAGCTTATTATCATACTTGGGGAGATTGTATTTAAATTCTGATTTTTTGTTCCCGGCAGATCGGAATATTTGACATCTGTGTGCCCTATGATGTGACATCCTGTTTGTTAGTAAAGTTCTGTTTTCTGCAAAGAGAAACTAAACTTGTAAAAATGACATAATCATTTGCCCAGCTCACTGCATAAGCGAATTTGAGAGGCACAGGCCTGTCATATATTTGGAATCAGAAGTGAATATTAGTGTGGCATGGTCCACTTTAAGCCTAAGCTATGTTTATGACTAGAATTTAGATGGTGCGAGTTATACGGGTCCTGGTGGGGCAGCCCCAGGCATTGGTTCAGATGAGTGACTGAAGAGCTCTCATTCAGACCTTCTCAGGTACAAAAGCTTATCTGATAATAAAAGTTGGGTTGCAGAATGGAACAGGTGATTGTAAGCACAGCAGAGGGTCTGGCATCCAGATTTGCTCCTTACCTGTTTCCTAGATATTTCTATGTCCAGCCCTGGACAAAAGCATCTGAGATTTAAAACAGAAAGGCTTGTTTTCCCTAAAATGTCTGTGGGATCCCTGGTCGAAGTCAGCACTGATACGCTATCCATATAACCGGGTGATTGTACCAGAGAAAAGAGAATGGCCCTGTCCCGCTATCCAGAGGGGCCAGCATCACACATCAGCCATGACAGAGAGAGGTCACTCACTCTATCAGGTGTTTGCTGGAGCCTCTGATGGAAGAAAAATCTTTCTCCCTGCCCAGATTGTGCTGATATCAGAGGAGGAAATACAGGAATCATGGGAACACAGAATTCATTCTGTAAACAGTTCACTTATGGTCAAATTTGTTGTTGTTGTTTTTGGAGATGGGCTTTCGCTCTTGTTGCCCAGGCTGGAGTGCAATGACAAGATCTCCCTCACCGCAACCTCCGCCTCCCAGGTTCAAGCAATTCTCCTGCCTCAGCCGCCTGAGTAGCTGGGATTGCCGGCATGCACCACCACATGCGGCTAATTTTGTATTTTTAGTAGACATGGGGTTTCTCCATGTTGGTCAGGCTGGTCTCGAACTCCCAACCTCAGGTGATCCACCCGCCTTGGCCTCCCAAAGTGCTGGGATTACAGGCGTGAGCCACCGCGCCCGGCCGGTCAACTTTTTTTTTTTTAAACATTTCTAATCCCTGAGTACAGTTCTGAGACAATTGTATCCCTTAGCAGTGTAGATGTAGCCCGGGTGGGTCATCTTATGGAAAATAAAATGTGTGATCTATTCTGAAGTATCTGACAATATCTGCCACCAAAAAAAAAAAAAAAAATGTAAAACACACATTGATATTGGAGCAAATGCAGACATTAGGTTGGAAAACCAATCACTGAAATATAATATCAAGAAGACAGGGCAACAGGGTGTTACTAGATTCTAGAAATCTGAGGAAGACAGTTGACTCAGATAAGATGTATCAAAGCACCTTGTGAATTGGAAAGGGCCTCAAATACGCAATGCATTAAACATGTCTGGGCCCACTTAATAATGTAATCTTCTGGATCTTTATAGTTTTAAAAATCATCCTTCACACATGTTGGCAAGGTAGGGTAGCTTAATCAGCAGAGCCCCAAGGCAACATCCCTGGAGCAGGTGAGCTCGGCCTTCAGCTGGAGGGGGACTCCAGGCCAGGAGGCAATCTTGGCAAGTTGCATTCCCACCCTGAGTGATGAGGGAGTGGCTTGTGGCAGAGCACCTCTGGCTCTGCAGGTGGACTCTGTGACCAGTGTGCAAGCTGCCATTGAACTCAGCTTCTCCTGAATTCTATGTGATTTCAAGAAGAGACTCTCCCTTCTATCCCACTCTCCCTGATTCCACCCCCTTGGACACATGTTCCCTAATAGTCAGATACTAGCAACCTAAAGTAAAAATAATGATGGCTGCCCTGCTTCCGCCACTGTGGCTCCTACTGCCCAAGTTCCTCCTCCAGACATAAAAGCACCAGCCAAGATTTTGAGGTCACCAAATCACAGTAATAGCTGACCAGGAAATGTATTGTAAAGCACCATCACAGGACCTCTCACCCAGCAGGATAACCTCTCCTGACTTGTTTCCTGCCAAACCCATAGCACCATTTTTGGAACTCAGCTGCTGACTGATAATTAGGTCTAATAGGAGAGCAAGGGTTTCCTGATGGGATACAGACAACACCATATTTACTGGCAGCTGTGCCTTTGCTAATTGTTGGAAACCTGGCTTTTAACCCGTGCTTGCCACCCACCATGCTGGGTTCAGGCAATCTAATGAACACAGTTCTTTGCACATTAGTATTAAATTTTTTTTTTTTTTTTTTACAGATTTAGGGGTGCAAGTGCAATTGTATTACATGGATATATTGAGTAGTGGTGAGGTCTGGGCTGTTAGTGTACCCATCACCTGAATAGTGAACATTGTATCCAATAGGTAACACATTTTTTAAGAGACAGGGTCTTGTTCTATAGCCCTGTCTGGAGTCCTGTGTGCAATTATAGCTCACTGTAACCTCAAACCCCTGGGCTCAAGCAGTCCTCCCACCTCAGCCTCCCAAAGCACTGGGATTACAGGTGTGAACCACCACTACCAGCCATTCTTCACACATTGAAGACAACTATGAGGTGAGTATCCTACCCACTTGTGGCTGACTCTTAATACACAGAAATAATATTAGAGCATTTGTCACTGGTGAGAATACATTTGCAGGTATGGGGGTGAATTCTGACCAGTTGAAGGTGGGCATATAATAGATGTCTGAAAGCAAGACAAATCTTTGACCACTGGGGACTGATTTTGCAAAAGCAGGGAGCATATGGCGGGAATGGTTGCCTGCTAACAATATTCACCTCAAGAACTGCTGAGTGGCACCCCAGATGCTACCTGTGTTAACTGGCTCTCTAACCAGACACCTGACAACATGTGTGGAGGACACTGTTTGAAGGGAAAGAGAACAGGGAAAATATTTTCCTCCAGATACATAGTCTGTTCCTTTAACACCATTCATCATACTCATCTTTTCCCCTCTAATTAGAAATGCCGCTTTTATTACATACTAACTGCCTTTCAGCTTTCCAGGCTGTTTCTGAGCATTCTAAAACAGAGAAATATGGAACCATAAACTGAAAGCTCTGAGAATGGATCTAACTTCCTTTCTTTCTTTCTTTTTTTTTTTTTTTTTTTGAGATGGAGTCTCGCTCTGTCGCCCAGGCTGGGGTGCAGTGGCACAATTTTGGCTCACTGCAACCTCTGCCTCCTGGTTTCAAGTCATTCTCCTGCCTTAGCCTCCCAAGTAGCTGAGATTATGGGCATGCGCCACCACGCCTGGCTAATTTCTGTATTTTTAGTAGAGACGGGGTTTCACCACGTTAGCCAGGGTGATCTCGAACTCCTGACCTCAGGTGATCTGCCCACCTCAGCCTCCCAAAGTGCTGGGATTACAGGTGTGAGCCACCATGCCCAGACTGAGAACGGATCTAAGTTTCTCAGAAGAGCGAACTCTTGTCTCGTTTTTTCTTAGAGTTATCAGCAACTACATGCATAGCACGGTACTTTTTATGTCTTGTATTTACAAGTCATTGGTTAGATTATCTGAATTCTATAATTGTCTCAAACATGTTTCTTTTTGTATTGACCACTTCCTCAATTTCAGAGAAGAAGGAAGACTATATCTCACTCAATATTAGTTTAGCAATATATGTGAAAAAAACTCAGCAGGCTTGCCTTATACTGCCTTCCTTTGTGGAGAATCAATAGCATAGACATTCTGAAAACATGGATGGTAAGAATGGAGGTTGTAAGATGTACAAGTAAGTTGATTGGTCAGTTATTCTAAGTCAAGGATCCTGTGTTGATTTATTGCTTGGTAAAAGTGTCATCATTTGACACCATCATAACAGTGACTATAAACACATCTTTGCCACACCTAATATGTACAGCAAACCAGAAAGAACCATGGGAAGTGGGTTAGGGTATTTATTCTAATGCTATAACTGATACTGCCTAGATGGAATGTACACATACCATATAGGACTTACTGTCTGTTTTTACCAAGAGTATTTTTTCTATTCTTGGCTCAGGGCTTTCCTTCTCTGTGCCTATTCCTTATTTATGGAAAACTGTCTCCTCAATTGTGATGTTTTAAAATCCCACCAGAACCTATCTTATCACCCTTAAATGTTCCTAGGATTCTACTTCATCTTCAAAGATTTTTCTTACGCAAATGGGAAGAAAAAGTATTGCTGCATTTTTTACTTTAAAGAATTCCATTTAGCGGCCGGGCACGGTGGCTCACACCTGTAATCCCAGCACTTTGGGAGGCTGAGGTGGGTGGATCGCCAGAGGTCAGGAGTTCAAGACCAGCCTAACCAACATGGTGAAACCCCATCTCTACAAAAAATACAAAAAATTAGCCGGTGGTGGAGGGCGAATGCAATCCCAGCTACTCAGGAGGCTGAGGCAGGAGAATCGCTTAAACCGGGAGGTAGAGATTGCAGTGAGCCAAGATCGCACCACTGCATTCCAGCCTGGGCGGCAGAGCGAGACCCTGTCTCAAAAAAAAAAAAAAAAAAAAAAAAAAATTCAATTTAAATTCCTTTGAGAGAGGACCATGAGTCAAATTTACTGCCATTTGAGTCTGCTATAAAAGGAAACGATCCCTAGCATTACATGGGGTGCTGGTCATTATGATAATTCAGATGATCCCCCTCTTTTGAGGTTACCAGAATGCTTTCACTTGGGTTGCCTTATTATCATGAATATAAAGGAGTGCTTGTTATTTTACCGAGGGTAAAATCAGACCAGAAAATTAAGTGACTTGCTATACGTGATGTGCAGGGCAGGGCTGGAACTGGGGTTCCTAACTCCAGATTCCTAAGCTGGTCATAACAAACTGGTAACTACAAAACTTACCAACTGGTTTTCTTAAAAGGATTTCTCCTTAGAAGTATTTTGCCAGAGTTTAATTTTAGATTGCAAGTGTTATTCACACTGTCACGTTTCAACAGGTTTGCAAGTTCTTCTGTGTGGAAAACATACTTTTACCACAGGGAAGAGTCAGATGTTCTTTGCAGAGTCTTTGCTATGCTTTAATTACCTAAAATTACTCCTTGGGAGTCTGTATATAGCTACATTACCACATTGAAGATGCATATTTAACATGCACAATCGGCTTTGAGGAAAAATAATAGGGGTTTGAATTACCATACCATCCAACAATTCCACATATCAAAGAGAGAAAGCAGGATCTCAAAGAGATATTGGTACACCCATGTTCATATCAGCATTATTCATAAAAGCCAAAGGGGAAGCAATGCAAGTGTCCATTGATAGATGAATAAAGAAAATGTGATATATTATATATATCACTATGTGTGTGTATATATATTTACATATACGTACATATATATATGCAATGGAATATTATTCAACCTTAAAAAGAAAAGAAATTCTGACACATGCTACAACATGGATGAATCTTGAAGGCATGATGCTAAGTGAAAAAAGCCTATCACAAAAGGACAAATCCTATATATAACATATATAGAGTAGTCAAATTCACATAGACAGAAAATAGAATGGTGGTTGCCAGAAGCTGGGGGATAGAAGGAAATGAGGAGTTAGTTTTCAATGGGTACAAAATTTCAGATGGGGAAGTCTAAAATGTCCTGGAAATGGATAGTGGTGGTGGTTACACAAGAATGTGAATGTACTTAATGCCACTAAACTGTACATTTAAAAATGGGTAAAATGATAAATTTTATACTATGTATATTTAAACACACACACTCACACATACACACATACTCTCTCTCTCTCTCTCTCTCTCACACACACACAGACACACACACACACACAAATAGGAGGCGGAATACTTAACCCAGATCTGGAGGAAGGAGGATGGGGAAGGCTTCACAAAGGAGGTGGCTTTGTCTTGAAAAAAGAGGAAGAGTTTGGCAAGCAGGACAAGAGAAAGATATTCCAGGCTGAGGGAACAGCATAGGAGGTAAAGAGGCAATTCCAAGGTCATATTAGGAGAACAGCAGGCAATCCAGGTGATGACAATCCTGGACTCTTGCAGGAGATAAAGCTGCAATGGCAGAGGGAGCCGATCTTGAAAGCTCCTGTGTGCCATGCAGAAGCTTTGGACTTTGTTCCATAGATACTGGGCAGCTACTGGAGTCCATTAAGCTGGAGATATGACCAAGCTTGCATTTCAGAAAGAGAATGTGGGCAGTTGCCTGAAGAGAGGATTGGAGGTGAAAGGGACTAGAGGCAGAGACAATGGTGAGGAGGCTCTTGCAATAGCCCAAGAGAAAGATGATGAGGGCCCCAGCTGAAGGTATGTGGAAATGGAGAGAGGTGTTAAGAGTGTGTAGGAACCTACAAGAGGTGGTGAGTGGAAGCTAAGGATGTGAGATAGCCTTAGCATAGATCAGAAATATAACAGAGGCTGGAGGGTTAGGGAGGGCTAGCAGTGAGGAGTGAGAAGGAGAGAAAGAATAAGTCCATGTTGGATATGTTCAGTTTCATGTGCCTTGTCTAAAAACATCCCACATGAGTCCATCTGCACATGTGTATTGAGTGAGTCCTTATAACTACGCCATGACCCAGACAAATAATCTCAATTTTACTGGCACCCGAGAATCAGATTGGAATCTCTCCAATGAATGTCTTTGGCTCACCCCACTCGTGAAAAGTATCTGTATTCTCCCTCCTCAAATACTCTTCCCTACAGTTTCTCTACAGTCCTGGCCACTCTCTGAGCCAGCAGTCTGCAGGGGCCAGCTCCTGGAGGCAACAGGACTGTGAGGAATTCATCCACCAGTCAGCTTTCTCGGTGGTACTTAAAGCTCTCAGTCTGCACCCAGCCTGCCCTCCTAAGCTGCCCATGCTTTTGGCTGGCACTGAACAGTCTCAGAAACACTTTAACCTACCCGAACAGTGATTGCCTGTTTTAGATGAGCAAGGAACTCTTTGTTGCAGGCTAATTAGCAACCATCTTCCCAGGTAGCTGCAACAAAACTGGTCTCTTCCATGCTGTTAAGCAAGCTGGGTCTCTTGTTTGCAGTTAGATCCTGGCTTCTGTTCAGCTGACTTAGGGTAGGATTATTCTCCTGGCATTGAGGAACACACACGGTTGAGTCAAACAGCCCAAAACCCCATTAGATGGCAAGGGAAAATACTGCTGTACTCTGATGTCACCCGAGGAAGACACGGGAACAGATGGTGAAGGCAAAAGCTTCATGCACCACAGAAACCTCAGAATACGACTTTCCCATGTAAGAATGAATAAACACTGAAAAAGGCGAAAACCCCAAACACTCTGGTATGAGGACTGCTCTTCTCAAAGCCAAAAGGTCATTGGGATGGCTTCTTAGAAGCCCTTGCCTTGCATTTTCGTTTGGTAACGGGGCTAGGAAATCTCTCTGTCACCAGGAAGGCGAGTGGCCCTCTCTCCCTCTGGCTCCTTGGCAGGTGGCCACGCTTGTATCACATGGGGAATTTGGCAAATCAAATCCGATTCTTTTGCAGCGTGGCTGCAGCAAGGATTTCCAGTTAGTGATTTTGTGGTAGCTCCTATGAGTCGTAATTCCCTGATTCTTCTGCAGAGAGGGCAGACCTAGGTTTGTCCTTGTGAGGACCATCATTACTCTTGGTTTGAGAAGCCTGCAGTCCTTGGAGGACACAGAACTAAACCCCAAAATCTGAGTTCTTTTTTCAGAGACAGGGTTTCACTCTGTCATCCAGGCCAGAATGCAGTGGCACAATCATGGCTCACTGCAGCCTAGACCTCCTGGGCTCAAAAGATCCTCCTGCATCAGCCTCCCAAGTAGCTGGGACTACAGGCACAAGCCACCATGCCCAGCTAATTTTTTAATGTTGCCCATGCTGGTCTTGAACTCCTGGCCTCAGACAATCCTCTTGCCTCAGTCTCCCAAAGCCATGGTTTACAGACATGAATCACTGCACCTGGCCCGGAATATGAGTTTGAAGCATGGATACTGCCACTAGCCTTCTGGTGGCAAACTTTCACCAAACTCCTAGTGTCTTTTTTTTTTTTTTTTTTTTGCCCTTCCTTTGTGCTAAAATATGCCTTTTTTTTTTCCTCCTCCTGTTGTTACCTTTAAAATATTTTAATTAAAAACTACTGTCATCTTTTTAATATGCCTGTTATGTATTTCTGAATTAATATTTTTATTTAGAAACTTTTGTACATATATATATATAAACAATGTCATTATTTATTTATTTTTTTCATTTGAGACAGGGTCTTGCTCTGAAGCCCAGGCCAGAGCACAGTTGTGTGACCTTAGCTCACTGCAGCCTCAAATGCCTGGGCTCAAGTGTTCCTCCTGCCTCGGCCTCCTGAGTAGCTAGGATTACAGGCAAACACCACCGTGCCTAGCTAATTATTTTTATTTTTTAGTGGCAGGGTCTTGCTATTTCGCCCAGGCTGCTCTTGAACTCCCAGGCTCAAGCAATCCTCCCGCCTTGGCCTCCCAACTAGCACGTTGCCAAGTTGCTCTTTTTAAATGAGCAATTATGCCAGGTCCTGGGCTAGTATTTCATCAGTGTTATTGTGTGTAATCCTCACAATAATTCTTCTAGATAGGTACTTTTATTCCCATTTTACTGATAAGGAATCTAAGATTTGTTCAATGTTTCACTGCTTTTAAATGGTGGCACCAGTGCTTGAACCCAGGCTCATTTAACATCCAATTCCGTCCTTCTAAACTACTAACTGGACTGTTCTTTGCATGTGTGTTACATATGTGTATCTATAGACTACATAGTAGGCAGGCAATAAATATTTGTTGAATGACTATTCTGTAGTGTATATATTTGCTCAGAACTATCAAGTTTATTACTGTCCTTAGAAATTGACGCTAATCATGTGATCTTCTGGATCAGAGTATAGCTAAAAAGATTCATATCATAACATCAGGTGGAGCCCAGAACAATGAGTATTAAAGTGAGTGCTTAGGTAGTATGGTAATATCTATTACAAGCACCCACTTATAATAGGTATTACTTATAATAGGTTGTGGCTGAACCCTAAAGCACCTGGCATAGTCTTTATAATTAGTTCCTCAACAAATATTTATAAATATATTCTAGTATATTATGTACCATGTAGGTATTAGGTTCTTGATAAATATTTCTTCAATACATCATTATTGCAGTCCCTTTTTATCACTGTTTAGGCCATGTCAATGAATTCCCCCAGCTGCACTCAGTGTAAAGAGTGTGGGTTTGACTGTATTTACTGTTCTCGTATCAGCTGAGTTTAACTCACACCCAGCAGAGATGTTAAGGGTCAAAGGTACTGAGAGAAAGTTCTTTATCTATCCAACATGAAAACTGGCTGAATGCTGTGGATAATAAAGTCACTGTGAATGTATACCTTTAGGAGAAAAAGGCCTTCTTTCCTTTGAAATGTGGGTTAGCTCCGTTTCATGCTGTAACACATATTATTAAAAAGCCCCTGAAGCATTTTGAAGAGCTGTGAAGGCTTTACCTCTCTAAGTGTTACTTGCATTTCTCATGGCACTTCCTGCCTCATTTAATTCTACTAATGTTGTTAGATCACCTACCATAACTTGATGTACTGAATTAATATTTTCCTCTTGAAGACGTTTTGGAAAAAAAATATATCTTGGCCTTACTATGAACTTAGAGGCCCTTGTTAATGAACAGGATGCAAATGATTCATTTGGAAGACAGAAATCCTTTCTGAGTGGCTACCCTTTACTTAAATATTCTTCTGACGTGCAGAGTGATACTAACTGGCTTGAGAAAGTTGATACCGATTCCAAAACTAGGGTAATTTAAGATCAAAAATACACCAGGGGCTCTGTAAATGGGGTGAATATAACAAATTGCCTGAGATAAGCTGATTATCTGGGCTCTGAATTTGGCCTAGATTACTGGTAATCAAGGCAAGAAGAAAAATAAGATGGATAATATAGTTCTGACTGCCCCCACCATGTTTATTTGATAAAGAAACATTTATAGGCCAGGCACGGTGGCTCACCCCTGTAATCCCAGCACTTTGGGAGGCCGAGGGGGGCAGATCACCTGAGGCTGGGAGTTCGAGACCAGCCTGGCCAACATGGAGAAACCCCTGTCTCTACTAAAAATACAAAATTAGCCAGGTGCGGTGGTGCATGCCTATAATTCCAGCTACTCTGGAGGCTGAGGCAGGAGAATTGCTTGAACCCGGGAGGCGGAGGTTGCGGTGAGTGGAGATCATGCCATTGTACTCCAGCCTGGGCAACAAGAATGAAACTCCATTTCAAAAAAAAAAAAAAGAAAGAAATATTTATAAATTTACCCAAATTTTACTTGGCATTCTATTCAAGGAGGAAAAAAGCATTTGTCTCCTAAAGAGTTACTGTATTCCTTTAAAAATATCCACAGGCAAACATAGTAACTCATTAAATATTATAGCCTACTCACAGGTTGTCTGCCATTCTTATTAAAGAAGAGAGAATGGCATATTAAAAATATGTCAGAAGTTATGGGAAGTTGTGAAGTGTAAGACAGACTTCAAGTTGTGATCCTTTACAAGGCTTCATTCTATGCTAGGCTGTTTGGGAGAGTTCAGAAATCAGCTGAATATGAAAGATACAAGAGCGACTGTCCAGCTGAGGTGGTACATACCACACTACTTTATGGAGAGGATTGAAAAAGTCAATTAAGCTCCTAAAATTCCTTCGTCATTGCTAAGCAGCGTTGATAAGCTAAGATATAAAGTTGGGAGATGGACTAAATACACAGGATGGCAGAATAAGACTAGACAAATCTTGAAGGGTTAAAGAGATGAGATCATTCTAACATGGCATTTAGTAGAGGTCAGTGCTATGTCAGGTCCTGTCGTTGAGTCGAAAACATCAATGGTTTGAGTAAAGAATAGGTGGGAGGTATTTTGCAGCACTTGTGGGAAAACGTGTTCAGGGTTTTAGTTGAAAGCAAGCTCCATATGAGGCCACATTGTGTTGGTTGCAGTCCTTCATCCACTTTTACCTACCTATCAAAAAATAAAGGAAACAGTGGGCTGGATGGTTTGTCCTTAGGGTAAATCCTCTCTTTGGTTGGGGCTGCTGTTGTTGTCAGGTAAATACCTTTGCAAGCCAACATGCTTCCCATTTAACCCTGGGTTTTACCAATCCCAGCTGTTTCACAGAGGCCTGACTTGCACCTGTCTGTTCCCTGCCCTGCCCAAGCAGTCATTTGATGCCCTGATTTAGAATAAAGGAAGTGATAAACTCTCTCTAGGCCATGCTGCTTGGACTTTGCCAGGGGTATTTCATTCCGCTTAGAATATCACTCTTATAAGTATTGTACAGAAATTAACTCATTCAGAGAGTACCTAGGATAAAGAGTCTTAAAACTGAGTCATAGGAGGAACAGTTAAATAACAGCAGGCTGGCCATGGTGGCTCATGCCAGTAATCTCAGCACTTTGGAAGGCTGAAGCAGGAGAATCACTTGGGGCCTTGAGTTTGAGAAGAGCCTGGGCAACATAGGAAGACCTCGTCCCTACCAAAAAAAATTAAAGCACAAAGCTTTCTCTGGAAGACAAAAGACAGGGAGACAAGAAAGCTGTCTTCCGAGGCCTGAGAGCTGTCACAAAGCAGACAGATTCACGTTATCTCTGTGGCCAGAGAGGTAAAGGCAGCACAGGGAGACCTCAGAGCATTTCAGCCCTAGAAGGAAGCCGCACAGAAGTGAGTCTGTAGGTGTTAGAAGGCAGCTGTGCTACATTAACTTTCAGACCCCTCCAACCTACCATCCTTGAGGTTCTTACGAATGTTGAAGTAATCTCGATTCTCGGAACTACCATCCCTCCTCCTCACCACCCCCTACACCCCAGAACCCTTTCTTGCTATAAAAAGGCCATTCCTTAGAAAGTTAAACATAGAATTACCATATGATCCAGTAATTCCACTTCTGGGTATGTACTCAAAAGAATCGAAAGTAGAATCTCAAATAGATACTTGTACAGTAATGTCTAAAGCAGCATTATTCACAGTAGTCAAAAGGTGGAAGCAACCCCAGTGTCCCTCAATGGATTAATATAACAAAATATGAGGTATTCATATCATAGAATATTATCCAACCTTAAAAAGAGAAGAGATTCTGAGACATGCTGCAACATGAATAAACGCTGAGGACGTTATGATAAGTAAAACATGCCTGTCACAAAAGGACGAATATTGTATGATTATACTTATATGAGATACCTGGAGTAGTCAAATTAATAGAGACAAGAAGTAGAATGGTGGTTGCCAGGGGCTGCCGGGAGAGGGGGATGGGGAGTTGTTTAGTGGGTACAAAGATTCCGTTTGGGAAGATGAAAAAGTCTGGAGATGGATAGTGGTGAGGTTTGCACAAGAATGTGAATATACTTAATGACACTGAACTATACACTTAAAAATGGTTACATTGTGGCCAGGCGCAGTGGCTCACACCTGTAATCCCAGCACTTTGGGAGGCCAAGGCAGGTGGATCACCTGAGGTCAGGAGTTTGAGACCAGCCTGACCAACATGGTAAAGCCCCGTCTCTATTAAAAATACAAAAATTAGCTGGGCATGGTGGTGTGTGCCTGCAATCCCAGCTACTTGGGAGGCTGAGACAGGAGAATTGCTTTTACCCGGGAGGCAGAAGTTGCAGTGAGCTGAGATTGCACCATTGCACTTCAGCCTGGGCAACAGAGCAAGACTCCATCTCACAAAACAACAACAAAAAAAGGCTGGGTGAGGTGGCTCACGCCTGTAATCCCAACACTTTGGGAGGCCAAGGTGGGTGGATCACTTGAGGTCAGGAGTTCCAGACCAGCCTAGCCAACATCGTGAAACCCTGTCTTTACTAAAAATACAACCATTAGCCAGGTGTGGTGGCAGGCACCTGTAATTCCAGTTACTCGGTAGGCTGAGATGGGAGAATCACCTGATCCTAGGAGGCAGAGGTTGCAGTGAGCCAAAACTGCTCCATTGCACTCCAGCCTGAGTGAAAGGGCAAAACTCCAGCTCAAAAGAGAAAACAAACAAACAAACAACAACAACAACAAAGCAAAAAAAAACAGCAAAAGAAAAAAAAAAAAAGATGGGGTGGTTCCCCTCCAGTGGCACACACCTGTAATCCCAGCACTTTGGAAGGCCGAGGCAGGCAGAATGCTTGAGCCCAGGAGCTTGACACCAGCGTGGGCAACTTGATGAAACCCTGTCTTTACAAAAAAGTACAAAAATTAGCCTGGTGTGGTAGCCCATGCCTGCAGTTCCAGCTACTTGGGAGGCTGAGGTGGGAGGATCACCTAAGCCTGGGGAGGACGAAGTTACAGTGAGCCGTGATGGCACACCGCTGCACTCCATCCTGGGCAACAGAGTGAGACCTTGTTTCAAAAAAATAAATAAAAGGCTGGACGTGGTGGCTCAGGCCTGTGATCCCAGCACTTTGGGAGGCCAAGGTGGGAGGATCACCTGAGGTCAGGAGTTTGAGACCAGCCTGGCCAGCATGATGAAACCCCGTCTCTACTAAAAATGCAAAAATTAGCCAGGCATGGTGGTGCATGCCTGTAATCCCAGCTACGCGGGAGGCTGAGGCAGGAGAATCACTTGAACCCAGGAGGCGGAGGTTGCAGTGAGCCGAGATCGGGACACTGCACTCCAGCCTGGGTGACAGAGTGAGACTCTATCTCAATCAAGCGATAAATAAATAAATAAATAAATAAATTTTAAAAAAGTGAAGTGTGGGAGGGATTGCTCGGTACTAGCATCAAGGATGAAAGCTGACTGCAGCCATTGTCCCAGTTGAGTTCAGTGGAATGTTCAGTTCAGCCCCGGGATGAAAAGTTTTTACAGGCTCCTGTACGGTGCACGCTCTTAAGGACAGAAAGTGTTTTATTTGCATCTAGACCCACTTACCCCCTGCCCCTCTGCTCAGTGCTTGTAGCTCTCTCTACACTGTTATTTCATCTTTTCATCCCTGCTAAATCTTTGCCCTGAAAAATGCAGCTCCCTTGATCTGAACAAATGCTGTGCCCCACTCTGGCCCTGAGTCCCTCGTTAGAGCATCTGAAGGAGATACCTACCCACTTTCCATGTTTTCTTTCTTCCTTCATACTAAACACACTTTCCTCTTGTATGTGCCTTGCTGTGCAAAGTGCAGTTCATTGTTAAAGACAGATACAGAAACAAATAGTTACAATATTGTTAAAAACAGATACAGAAACAAATAGTTACAATACTGTTAAAGACAGATACAGAAACACATAGTTACAATACAATGTAGCAATTTTTGTAATGAGGACTAGATATACAATGAAGGTTGTGATTTCTTATTAAGATGGACTCCAGAGACTCTTGAAGGAGCTATTTTTAGAAAAATTGTCTTGTGAATTACATATGCAATTAATAATAGTAGCTAACATTTCTTGAGCACTATTCTAGTTGCCTTGTGTGACTTAATCCATGTAAATCTCAGAGTAAGCCTAAGTGGTACATACTGTTATCATCCCTATTTTTGAGTTGAGGAAATTTAGGCTCAGAGAGATTAAGCACACAGCTAGAGAGTGCTTGAGCCAGAATTCGAAGCTGGATTGCTTGTCTTATCTCCAGAGCCTCCCTCGTAAGCACTATAAGTTCTCTCCAATAATGGCCAGAAAGCAATATAATGAAGTTTCTGTTCTTGCCAGAAAGTTTGCCATCATTTTTTCAAACTTTTCAAACATATAAAACAATGTGGCTGTGCTAAGTGTAATGTCGAGTCCTGGATTGGATCCTGAAATGGAAAAAGGGCATTTGTGAAAAAACCGGTGAAATCTGAATAAAATCTAATGTTTAGTTGTACCAGTGTTAATTTCTGAGTTATGTTCATTTCTGTACCATGGTTATGTAGGATGTCAACACTCGGGGGAACCGGATGAAGGGGTATATGGGAACTCTTTGGACTACGTTTGCAATTTTTCTTTCTTTTTTTTTTTTTATTATTATTATACTTTGAGTTTTAGGGTACATGTGCACAATGTGCAGGTTAGTTACATATGTATACATGTGCCATGCTGGTGTGCTGCACCCATTAACTCATCATTTAGCATTAGGTATATCTCCTAATGCTATCCCTCCCCCCTCCCCCGACCCCACAACAGTCCCCAGAGTGTGATGTTCCCCTTCCTGTGTCCATGTGTTCTCATTGTTCAATTCCCATCTATGAGTGAGAACATGCGGTGTTTGGTTTTTTGTCCTTGCAATAGTTTACTGAGAATGATGATTTCCAATTTCATCCATGTCCCTACAAAGGACATGAACTCATCATTTTTTATGGCTGCATAGTATTCCATGGTGTATATGTGCCACATTTTCTTAATCCAGTCTATCATTGTTGGACATTTGGGTTGGTTCCAAGTCTTTGCTATTGTGAATAGTGCCGCAATAAACATACGTGTGCATGTGTCTTTATAGCAGCATGATTTATAGTCCTTTGGGTATATACCCAGTAATGAGATGGCTGGGTCAAATGGTATTTCTAGTTCTAGATCCCTGAGGAATCGCCACACTGACTTCCACAATGGTTGAACTAGTTTACAGTCCCACCAACAGTGTAAAAGTGTTATGTTTGCAATTTTTCTATAAATTATCCCAAAATAAGACTTGTATTTAAAATGACAACATTATGGATATGAGACTTCATTGATATGTTTCTCCCATGGCCTCTTCCTAGAGATCATCCTTATCCAGAATGTGGTGTTTATCATTCAAAGGGCCTAACACAACTATTACTACACTAAATGTTAGTCATGAGCAATGCAGAGGATTTCTCAAGGCGTTTGGGTTTCAGTGAGGGATCAGGATTATGGGTCTTCCAAGAGACCTTGCTCCTCTTTCAGACAGGGGCACTGCCATGAGTCCCTCTCCCAACCAACCCAGTTTCACTCTCACCAACTACCCAGCCCAGACTTAGGCCCACTGTCGACCCCACAAAGGAGGCCACATCCTCCCTGCAGCTCCTGTCACTCAACCTTCCCTAAGCTGTGCACCACCCTCTCACCCACATGAAGGCAGCTGGCCCTGAAGTTCTCTGAGCTTGGGGACAAAAAAAGACCTCAGTGAGTTGTCAGGCTCTGTTACAGTCTGGGTCAGCAGATAAGAGTCCCAGGGCTCGGCCATCTTCTCTAGGAGAGAAAATATTCATGCCATATAGCGTGTTCTAAGAGTTCCCACCAGAAGCCCAGAAAGTTCTGTATTTACTCAGCATTCAAGGTGTGTACCCAGACCACAACCCTACCCTAGGGGGTCCAGCTCTAGGACAGGGGATGGCCCAGAGCTCTGAAATTTGAGGTATTTTCCAGTGTCTAACAGTCGTCAGAAGGGCAACAGCTCTGAGACCTTATTCAACTATTTATTGAAATATTTGTTTTTCCCCACTGTCTATTTATAAAGGTAACTGGGAGGACAGAGGTTCACAGAGGCTCTCAAAGAAGAAGCCTAGAAAGCCCACCAGGGAGGGTGGGGAGAGAAGCCCTGGGACCTGATCAAGGCTGTGCAAGCCCTACCTGACCCATGACCTGAGGGAGGCTGACCCGCAACCTGAGGACAAGGGAAGAGAAGACAGTAGGGCCTGGCCAAGGTCTCTGGGAAAATAAATAGGCCTATCTGTTGTCCTTTGACCTTCACATACTGTTCTTTTGCAGGGAAAACAGACCCTGTATTTTTGGGATTCCTGAAAGGTGACCAGGTGAGAGCAAAGCCCAACTTCCTGGGGAAAAGCTCTCAGCGCAGTGAATGCTACATTCAGAGGTAGGAAGACTCTGGATGTGAACTACTTTGTGTTTTGTTTTGTTTTTTTTTCTAACATTACCAAAAAAGAGGAATATCCGCAGAAGCAGAAGTAGGAATGGGGAAGGACGGGACAAGTTTAGACTAAGCTCTTCTGTGACCTCACTTCTGCTTTTGAAGTCCCACAGCTCTATAAGGCAAGGTTACTTGTGTTAGCGCTTAAGTCAATATTTGAGGTGACAAGTTCATGTTTTCTCTGCTAATTTACCTAATTTCTTCCGAAATTCCTATGAAGTATACTGGATTGTGAAATTAGTTTCTGCAGAGACACCTGAATCATGTCTCAAAGAAGGATCATTATCTTAGGGTACAATATCATGATTTTATAACATAAAACTAAGTCATGCAGCCCTACTGTCTTGGGAAAAAAAACAACCTTTCACAGTTTTAATAACAATTAGGATTATCATTGTTTATGTTTCCAAATAGAAACAAAGTTTCTCATTTTATGTAGTTATGTGTGCTCCAAAGAGTCATGTGAATTTTGCTCCAGTTTTCCGGTAACCATCTATTTGATAGTGGGCCTCAATTTCCTCATCTGTGAATGAGAAGTGACGCTCCTTTATTGCTAAGAGGCTGCAATCATTGATATTCATTAAGCTGGAGAGGAAAGTGGGTATATGCAAATGTAAAATCCACATGATATGTAAGCATATACTACATATGCAATGTAATCATGAAGGCATTATGATTAATAGCATTAAATGAGAAATGTTGATTTCATAGTATTAGCAGAAGAAATTCTCTCTGGAGATAATCAATATTGAAGCTGGATGAATATTTATGGGACATTTGCCTTCTCAATTTTTCACAATGATTTTCAGGAAAGAAGTTTAGACAACTTTCCCTGGTAACTTTGTCTCAATGTCTAAATGGCCTAATGGTGAGCAAAACATTCCTCTCATTTAAGCCACTGCTACCTTTGCTCTTAATTCAATGGGGTGGGGCAGAAAGGGCATGGATTTAGATAAGAGGCAGTCCTGGCTTGGCCACCTACTAGCTTTGTGCAAGGCAAATTACCCTTTCCATCCCAGGCCCCTTTTCTATTAAATGAGGATAATAATAATGCCTAGAGCTAGTTTAGATGAAAAGTGCTTCATCAGGTGACAAAATGCTTATGATTATCACAGATTCTGCAGTGTCGTATTTATAAAAGACAAGATGTGACCATTCTAAGATTTTAATCAATTGATTAACTTAATCCAATTAAATGCAGCTACATGGAAGAATCAATCACATAAACTTTTTTTTTTTTTTTTTTGAGATGGAGCTTTGCTCTTGTTGCCCAGGCTGGAGTGCAATGGTGTGATCTCAGCTCCACGCAACCTCTGCCTCCCTGGTTCAAGTGATTCTCCTGCCTCAGCCTCCCGAGTAGCTGGGATTACAGGCATGTGCCACCACACCCGGCTAATTTTGTATTTTTAGTAGAGACAGGGTTTCTCCATGTTGGTCAGTCTGGTCTCAAACTCCTGACCTCAGGTGATCTGCCCGCCTCGGCCTCCCAAAGTGCTGGGATTACAGGTATGAGCCACTGCGCCAAGTCAACATAATCGTTTTTTAAAAGTTGTATTTATGTATACATATACATGTAGATATATACACCACACACACACACACACACACACACACACACACACACACACACACACACACACATATATATTTTTTTGAGGCGGAGTTTTGCTTTTATTGCCCAAGCTGGAGTGCAGTGGCGCCATCTTGGCTCACTGCAACCTCTGCCTCCCAGGTTCAAGCGATTCTCCTGCCTCAGCCTCCAGAGTAGCTGGGACTACAGGCACGCACCACCACACCCTGCTAATTTTTGTATTTTTAGTGGAGACGGGGTTTCACCATGTTGGTCAGGCTGGTCTCGAACTCCTGACCTCAGGTAATCCACCCACCTCAGCCTCCCAAAGTGCTGGGACTACAGTGTGAGCCACCGTGCTGGCCTATATTTTAACTTTTATTCTAGGTTCGGGGGCTCAGGTGCAGATTTGCTATATAGGTAAATTGCGAGCCACGGAGGTTTGGTATACAGATTATTTCATCACTCAGGTAATAAACATCGTACTAAATAGGTAGTTTTTTGATCCTCACACCTCTCCCATCTTCCACCCTCAAGTAGGCCCCGTGTTTGTTGCTCCCTTCTTTGTGTCCATGTGCACTCAATGTACATAAACATAATCTGGAGTGAAAGAAGCCAGACATAGCAAAGTAGGTTCGATCTGATTTTATGAAGAGAGCTTCTAAGAGTCTGGTCATGTTCTATTTCTTGATCAATGTGTTGTTCATGAGTGTGTTCAGTTTGTAATCATTCATCAGATTGTGAACATAAGATGTGTGCTATTTTCTATGTAAGTATGCTATACTTCAATAAAAAGTTAACATTTTTGTGTTTGAGATGATGGATATGCTGATACTGTGATCTGATCATTATATACTATAAATATCGAAACATCACTATATACATCATGAATATGTACAATTATTATTTATTAATTTAAAAATGTTAACTTCTTTTGATTTAGAAACATTAGACACAACAGATTTTGAAAAAACAGCAACAGGCCGGGCGCAGTGGCTCATACCTGTAATCCCAGCACTTTGGGAGGCCGAGATGGGTGGATCATGAGGTCAGGAGATTGAGACCATCCTGGCTAACATGGTGAAACCCCATCTCTACTAAAAATACAAAAAAAATTAGCCGGGCGTGGTGGCGGGTGCCTGTAGTCTCAGCTACTTGGGAGGCTGAGGCAGGAGAATGGCATGAACCCAGGAGGCGGAGCTTGCAGTGAGCCGAGATTGCGCCACTGCACTCCAGGCTGGGTGACAGAGTGAGACTCTATCTCAAAAAATAAATAAATAAGTAAATAAATAAATAAATAAAATAAAATAAATAAAAAAATAAAAAAACAGCAACAACAAAATCTCCACATATGCCAATATCTGGAAATAACTCCTCTTAATATTTTGGCATAGATTCTTCCAGAATTTTTTCTATATGTATTAACATATATTTTACAAAATGGGATCATACCGTGCATCGTTGAGTAACCCGATTTTCTCACTATTTCACTCTTACAAATACTGACAAACAAGACTTTTTCAAACATCTTGGCTCAGTAGACAGTTCATTTATTTATTTATTTTTAGGATTCCTAAAACTGGACGTGGTGGAACTAGGAGGACGCGCCTCTTCCAGTCATTGGATTTCCCCTGGAAAAACAGAACAAATTCACATTCTCACCTGCAGTGGGTGAGAAGTCCCTTTTCCCCCACTTCCTTGCCAAAAATGGATCTTATCATTCCTTTTCATCTTTGCCAGTCTGGAAGTTATGTGCAACTGAACACAAGAATTACAGAAGAGGCCGGGCGTGGTGGCTCACGCCTGTAATCCCAACACTTTGGGAGGCTGAGGCGGGCAGATCACTTGAGGCCAGGAGTTTGAAACCAGCCTGGGCAACATGATGAAACCCTGTCTCTACCAAAACACACACACACACACACACACACACACACACAAATTAGCCAGACATGGTGACACGCACCTGTGGTCCCAGCTACTCAGGAGGCTGAAGTGGGAGGATCACTTGAGCCCAGGAGGTTGAGGCTGTAGTGAGCTGTGATTGCACCTCTGCGCTCCAGCCTGAGCAACAGAGTGAGACCCTGTCAAAAAAAAAAAAAAAAAAAAAAAAGGAGGCAGCTGGGATTTAAGAACCAATTCAGGGATAGAACAAAATTGGGGCTCCATCCCAACTCTGAAGCTCAGTTTCTTCAGCTGTAAAATGGGGTAAATAATAATCTTTCCAAAGAGAAAAGTTAAATAGCTTAATCCTAGTCCTAACCACCCCTAATGGCTCTCCCTTCTTCCCAAACTCCTTTTCAATCTTGTCTCCTCTCAGCAGCCTGAGTATTCCCATATGAATGTAAATCACATGACATGCTTTGTATCTGTGTCCCCATCCAAACCTCATGTCAAATTGTAACCTCAGTGTTGGAGGTACGGCCTGATGGGAGGTGACTGGATCATGGAGGCAGAGTTCTTATGAATGGTTTAGCACAGTCTCCCCTTGGTACTGTGTAGGGATTAATTTCTCATGAGATCTGGTTGTTTAACAGTGTCCAGCACCTCCCTCTCTCTCTTTTCCTTCTGCTCTGGCCATGTGAGATTCATTAGTCCCCCTTGCCTTCCACCATGATGGGAAGTTTCCTGAGGCTTCCCCAGAAGCTGATGCTGCCATGCTTCCTGTACAGCCTGCAGAACTGTGAGCCGATTAAACCTCTTTTCTTTATAAATTACCCAGTCTCAGGTATTTCATTATAGCAGCGCAAGAACTGCACTGATTAATACATCACACCACATCATCTCTGCCTTAAAGCTCTTGCTCAGCCAGCTGTAGTACTTAGAACAAAATCTAAACTTATCCTGGCTGACTTGGGTCCACCTGCTCTGCCTTTGCCTGCCCCACTGTAGATACTGTCAGGCTTTGCTGTCCTTTGCCCACCTTTAAAAAATTATTATTGTTATTTACTTTTCAAATTTATTATTATTTTTTGTTTTAAAATGTTTATCTTTTTAGAGACAAGATCTTGCTCTGTTGCCCAGGCTGGAGTGCAGTGGTGCGATCATAGCTCACCGTAGTCTCAAACTCCAGGGCTCAAGCAATCCTCCTGCCTCGGCCTCCCAAGTAGCCCAGCTAATTTCTTTTTTGAGATGGAGTTTTGCCCTTGTTGCCCAGGCTAGAGTGCGATGGCAGGATCTCAGCTCACCGCAACCTCCACCTCCCAGGTTCAAGCGATTCTCCTGCCTCAGCCTCCCAAGTAGCTGGGATTACAGGCAGGTGCCACCACGCCCAGCTAATCTTGTACTTTTAGTAGAGATGGGGTTTCTCCGTGTTGGTCAGTCTTGTCTTGAACTCTCTACCTCAGGTGGTCTGCCCGCCTTGGCCTCCCAAAGTGCTGGGATCACAGGTGTGAGCGACCGTGCCTGGCCACTAATTTTTATTTTTTACTTTTTGTAGAGACAGGGTCTCATTATGTTGGCCAGTCTGGTCTCAAACTCCTGACCTCAAGCAATTCTCCTGCCTCAGCCTCCCAGAGTGCTGGGATTACATTGTGAGCCACTGTGCCCTGTCAGCCCACATTTTTGAGGCTGCACTGGCCTTTGGGTTTCTTGAATGGGCAGTCCCTCGGGCCTGTGTCCTGGGATGCTCCTCCTCCCTCTTTCCTGTCCTTGCCAACTTCAGCTTAAAACCACATCCTCAGGGAGACCTTCCCTGTCCTCCTGCTATTTTCTCTCCCACCATCCTGTTTAGTCCCTTCACAGTTCTTATTACTATGTGTAATGATGTATTTCTTTGCTTACTTTTGTGTTTTGTCTCCCCACCACCTGGTAAGCTCAATGAGAGCAGACATAAGGCCTTCTGAGTTTGCTGCTATATCCCCCAGCACCTAGGCCTGTGCCTCATTGTACATGCTCAACAAATATTTGTTGAATGTGTGAAAATAAGTATTTCAAAATCAAGGCTGTTGGAACTTCAAAATATTATGAACCTTGAAGGAGTGTGATTATGGGACTCAAGTTACATAAATAGGCAGCTGTAACCTTTGTTTCTGTGATTATAGATTAGCCTTCTTTCTTACCCACATTGTTTTGTAAAATGTTGTAAATGACTGAAGGGTGCCAGGGAAGATCCCTTCCACCTTCACTATTGACCTTCATTATAGATTCACTTCCTTCTTACCTTTGTGATACAAAGACTTCATAATTATTTCATTGTCTAAGATGGAATATTCTAATCCTACTAAATTTCTTTGTTTTCTGCATATATAAGCGAGACTTTAATTTTTTTTTTTTTTTTTTGAGACGGAGTCTCTCTCTGTCTCCCAGGCTGGAGTGCAGTGGTGCGATCTTGGCTCACTGCAAGCTCCGCCTCCCGGGTTCATGCCATTCTCCTGCCTCAGCCTCCTGAGTAGCTGGGACTACAGGCGCCCACCACTACGCCTGGCTAATTTTTTGTATTTTTAGTAGAGACAGGGTTTCACCATGTTAGCCAGGATGGTCTCGATCTTCTGACCTCGTGATCTGCCCACCTCAGCCTCCCAAAGTGCTGGGATTACAAGCATGAGCTACCGCGCCTGGCCGACTTTAACTTTTTTACTTTAGATCACTGGCTCCACTTCTCTGAAGTCCGTGTTTCCTGGATGGCTATTCCTGGCTTTGAGCTCCAATAAACTCTATACCTAATCATATGTTCTGAATCATGTTATTTAAGGTTGACAAATGAATCAATAACTATTTCACTTTTCCACCAGTTTGGTGGTGGGTAAACCATAGCACGGTAACAGGGTGAGATAACCACCAATTCTCTGTAACCCATCCTTCTGGGCTGCTCTCTTCCTGGTCTGAAACCTTCCCAGGCCATTTCTGATCTCTCTCATCCCCATCCCCAAGTTGTTGACGGTATCACCTTCTGCAGCTCTGAAATGAAATACATGCTGTCTTGTACTGTTCTTTTAGTGTTGGAAGTGCCTCCTGCCACCTTAGGTAACTATATATTAGTTTACATAATCTAGTTTCTTCAGATGGCACACTGTCTCAAGTGCGTGGGAGGGCTCAATAAATATTCATCCATTCAGCATTCATTTATTAAGCACCTACGAAGTACCAGTTATTATATTAAACACCTAGGATACAAATACGAATAAGGCACAGCATTTCCTAACTTCAGGGAGCTCACAGTCTAGGGAAGGGAGCACATAATTGTAATATTATGTAGCAATTGCAGTGGCTTGCTATGTAAAAGACAAAGGGGGCCAGGCACACTGGCTCATGTCTGTAATCCCAAGACTTTGGGAGGCCAAGGTGGGCAGATCACTTGAGTCCATGAGTTCGAGACCAGTCTGGCCAACAGCCCGGGGGTTTAGTAGAAACCCCATCTCTACTAAAAATACAAAAATTAGCCAGGTGTGGTGGTGCGTGCCTGTAGTACCAGCTACTCAGGAGTCTGAGGCAGGAGAATTGCTTGAACTCGGGAGGCAGAGGTTGTAGTGAGCCAAGATCTCACCACTGTACTCCAGCCTAGGTGACGAAGTGACTCTGTCTCAAAAAAAAAAAAAAAAAAAAAGACAAAAATCCACACAGGGGGGCCAGGTGCGGTGGCTCACGCCTGTAATCCCAGCACTTTGGGAGGCCGAGGTGGGAGGTCAGGAGATCGAGACCATCCTGGCTAACACAGTGAAACCCCGTCTCTACTAAAAATACAAAAAATTAGCCGGGCGTAGTGGCGGGCGCCTGTAGTCCCAGCTACTCAGGAGGCTGAGGCAGGAGAATGGCGTGAACCCGGGAGGCGGAGCTTGCAGTGAGCCGAGATCGCACCACTGCACTCCAGCCTGGGCGACAGACCGAGACTCTGTCTCAAAAAAAAAAAAAAAAAAACACACAGAGGAAGGATACTGAACCCAGTCTGAGGAAGAGGAGGAGGACAGCAGGCTTCCTGGAGAGGTGCCATCTGATCTGAGTGAGCCAGATAAAGAGGACAAAGGCATTAGCAGAAGAGGGAACAGTATCAGCCCAGGCCTGGATGGAGAGCAGCATTCTGTGCGCAAGGCAACAGTCAGCAGTTTAGTGTGGTTAGAAAATAAAGTGCAAGTCAGAAAGTGCTGAAAAATAAGTCAGCGAGATGGGCTGGTGCCTGTTCAGGGAAGCTGCTGGAAAGTTAAGGTCAGTAGCTTGGACATTTCTATAGAAAGAGATCACTGAACATTTTAGCCAGGAATGGGGTGACAGGTGTTGGATTTGGGGAGGACGCGTTTGGAGGCAGGGAGATCTGGTGAGATATGACCAGGATCTGCCCTGGGTCAGTGGTAATGAAGAGGGAGAGTCAGGCATAGGTTTAAGAACCTTTAAGAGGTAAAACTGGTAGGACTTGGTTATTGATTAAATCTGGAACAGATTGGAGAGAGAGAAAAAGAGAGAGAGAGAAGTCAGTAGCTTGAGTGACCTCATTATGATGGAATTCCATCGACAAAGAGAATACCAGGGAAGCAGTTTGGTGACATTGGGGACGCGAGGTGACACTTAGGTTTGGGATATGTTGAGTCTGAGGTGCTTGGGGGATGTAGAAACAGCTTTGATTTTGAATTATTTATTGTTACAATATAATGGCAAGATGTATGGTTTGGGGATTAGCATCTCCCTTCACTGAGCTCACTTGTATTCAGCGGTTCGTATATTTCACCATGGTAGGTGCTAGGAGTGCCCTATCCAGGTCCCTTTTACCCCCAGCTGCTGTGAGGCCTGGCTGATGACAACTCACAGCCCCTCCTTCTCCTGGGAGTCATGGCTCCCAAAAGGCAGTCTGGCCCAGACATACAAAAGCTCGGCCCCCAGCAGCAAGGAGGCATTGCCTGTGTGGTGCACTTTGGGTTTCCCAAGCTCCCTGGAGGGATCAGCCTGAAGCTGGTCTCCAGGTGAGACTACATCCTTGCTTGACTTTCCCCACCTTGTGCTCTCTTGCCTCCTCACTCCCCTCCTCCTGAGAACACTGCCCCGATGAATCACTTGCTCAAGAATCCTCCTGCTTCTTGGGAACCCCACGGGAGACACAGGAGAAATTGTGCAGTTGGGAGTTGGTTGGCCACAGTTTTAGGAATCCACAGTAAAGAGGGGGCTGAAGGTGAATTTTATTCCTCTGGACAGAGCTGGTAGTGAAATGAATGATAGTGGGGTTGCCTTTATCCACAGTAGAAGGTCATTTGTGTTATTTTTATTGGTTTTTAGTTTATTAGTTTTATTAAGCCACAATTCTAAATCTCTGAGACAAAAGCATTTGTCAAAATTCCTGCTTACAGACTATTAAGGTTCCTGAGTTTGGAAGGAGTTCTTTTCTCCTAAATTCCATGTTGCCCTTCCCTTTTTTACTCTTCATGTTTGAAGTGATGTCACTGAAAGCAGGTGTTCTTTGGCGGTTGAGATGGACCCACCCGTCACCCCTAGACTGGATCCATTTTCTCCCTTGAACTCTTGTAGTATCTTTTTGCTTCTCTAAAGTAGCAGTTCTGGGCGCTGTCCATAGAATTGCCCATTTCTTGCCTATTTAGTCAAAGAAGACTCAAGAACTGAGCATAATTCAGAGTCAACATGGCCTTCTTCTTTGTTATCTCATTGAAAAGTGCTTACAAAATATTTATTGAATGATAAAAATGAAAGTTTAAATGAATGAGTGATCAATATTGCCAAACCAGGCAAGTTCCATATAAATGCAAATTGGTTTTCACTGTGCAACGTCCTTTCGCTGTATCTCTTTAATCTGTTTGCCCTATCGCCTCCAATTGGTGGCAAAGACTACATCTTCTATTTCCCTTTTATCCCTGCAATAGACTATAGAAATCGTGTTTGATGGAATAACTAATTAGTCAGTCAACATTTATTGATCGCCAACTATTTTAAGGATATTTTAAAGATGGGGATTTAAAAATAAATAAAACACAGTGGTCTTTAAGGAGCTCACGATGGCCTGAGTATACAATTTGTTCTTAAATAGAGTGACTTGTTAAATGCATAACTACATTTGATTTAATATTTATTCCTTTGTAAACTTCTCATAGAAATAAATTCACAAATAATTAAAACACCCTTTTGCAGATCATGTGACTGAATTTTGTCAGCAAACATGGCTGGTACGCCAATCAGGCTCTGGCTGTAAGTGCAATCAATCCATTACTGCTTAGCTAAAAAGGCAAAGTTGCTGGTTCAAGTCCTACTGTGTGTACCTGTAGGGGAACTAAGTTCTCCACTGTGGGATGTGTGTGAATCTGAATCTAAATTACAGGCTGGGAAGGCTTCCTTTAAACAGCATGTTTCTTTAAAGTTCTGACACTAGGTTCCTCGCTCCAGGCTTTGAAATGAAATCAAAGCTGGCTTTGGCCTTGGCTTTAGCTTTGGTAGCCTGATAGGTACATCTACAGTAGCTTTTTTTTTTTTTAATAACTCATTCTCTTTAAAGACAGGAACACTTTGAATTTCTCGGCGTCTGTGAGGTGAGTCATGCATTTTATAGGCGCAGAAATTGAAAGAGGAGTGACTTGCGTAGGTCAGATAGCAAGTCCAAGAATATGGTAAATCCAGCACCACAGGGCCACCCAGAACTACTTGGCCTGCTGCCCATTCTCTTGTCTCTCCATTGCACTAGGCATAAATGTCAGTAAAGAAAGCAAGTGTGGCCCATTGAGAGAAAATGTGGCATAAGCCAAGAGTTCAAAGCACTTGAAGAGGTAAAGGCAGATCCAGGTTGAGGCTCTGTTCTGCCCAGTTGATGATGAAATACTGATAGTGGATTTCTTCCTTTTCACCTGTTCCTGCCCCACTTGCCTGTGAAAGTCAGCCAGCACACTTTCCTCACCAAATGGGTGGTGGGTTCTGGGCAAAACAAAGTTATAATAAAAACAGAAAAGGTAAACCATGCCATTGGCTCTGACTGCCTTAAAGGGCTTTTGTCTCTAAGCTAGAAGACACGCTTTCTTGTACTTTCCCTGTCAGGATGGAGGCATTTTATTTGTCACCCATAGAAATTCTCCTACTTTCGGGAGTGTAAATTAGTTCAACCATTGTGGAAGACAGTGTGGCGATTCCTTAAGGATCTTGAACCAGAAATACCATTTGACCCAGCAATCCTATTACTGGGTATATACCCAAAGGATTATAAATCATTCTGCTATGAAGACACATGCACACATATGTTTATTGCAGAACTATTTATGATAGCAAAGACTTAGAACCAACCCAAATGCCCATCAATGATAGACTGGATAAAGAAAATGTGGCACATATACACCATGGAATACTATGAAGCCATAAAAAAGAATGAGTTCATGTCCTTTGCAGGGACATGGATGAAGCTGGAAGCCATCATTAACACAGGAACAGAAAACCAAACACTTTGGTCTCACTCATAAGTGGGAGTTGAACAATAAGAACACAGGGACACAGGGAGGGGAACATCACACACCGGGGCCTGTCAGGGTGTGGGGAGGTAAGGAAAGGGAGAGCATTAGGACAAATACCTAATGCATGCGGGGCTTAAAACCCGGATGATGGGTTGATAAGTGCAGCAAACCACCATGGTACATGTATACCTATGTAACAAACCTGCACATTCTGCACATGTATCCTGGAACTTAAAGTTAAATAAAAAGAAAAAAGAAATTCTCCTACTTTGTTTGGCAATAATGGGTGTTAGCAAAAGGATTCACCATCTATTGAATACCTGTTTGAGCCAGGTACCATTGGGCATTTTTTTTTTTTTTTTTTTTTTTTTTTTTTTTTGAGATGGAGTTTCACTCTAGTCGCCCAGGCTGGAGCACAATGGCGCAATCTCAGCTCACTGCAACCTCCGCCTCCTGGGTTCAAATGATTCTTCTGCCTCAGCCTCCAGAGTAGCTGAGATTACAGGCACCTGCCAGCATGCCTGGCTAATTTTTGTATTTTTAGTAGAGACGGAGTTTCACCAGGTTGGCCAGGCTGGTCTTGAACTCCTGACCTCAGGTGATCTGCCTGCCTCAGCCTCCCAAAGTGCTGGGATTACAGGCATGAGTAACTGTGCCCGGCCCCATTGGGCATTTTACTCGGTCTTTTTTAATCCTCATGACAACAGATATTTATTAAGCAACTACCAAGTGCCAGACACCATGTAGGGGGCAGGAGATACAAAAATAAATAAGGCACAGTCCCTACTCTCTGGAGTTAAAAAGACTAGTGTGGAAGACGTAATCATAATCAAGTAACTGTAATGTGGTTTTATAAGGGCTCCAGTAAGAGGTGACCCCGGAAGGTGATGGGAACACATAGGAGGAGACCCTAATCTGATTTTGGGGTCCCAAGAAAGACTTCTTATAAGAAGTGATGTCCAAGCACTATTAGATGGGAGGGAATTCTTTTTCGAGACAGGATCTTGCTCTGCCATCCAGGCTGGAGGGCAGCAGTGCAATCATATCTCACTGCAGCCTCGACCTCCAGAGCTCAAGTGATCCTCCTGCCTCAGCCTCCCAAGTAACTGGGACCACAGGTGTGCACATCACACCCAGCTACTTTAAGAAATTTTTTTTGCAGAGATAGAGTCTCACTATGTTGCCCAGGCTGGTCTCAAACTCCTGAGCTGAAGTGATCCTCTTGCCTCAGCATCCCAAAGTATTGGGATTACAGGTGTGAGCCACTGCACTCAGCCCTAGATGGGAATTGTTAGCTCCAGACTTATCTTTGAGCCTCATAGAGTTTGTGGAAGATAGAATAATGATCCCCAAAGATGTCCATATCCTAATCACCAGGACCTGTGAATATACATGGAAAAAAAAAAAAAAACTTTGTCAATGTGATTAAGTTAAACATCTTGAGATGGGGAGCTTATTTATATTGGGTTAGCTGGGTGGGTCCATTGTAATCACATGTAATCCCTATAAAAGGAGTCAAGTCCTGGCGTGGTGGCTCAGCCGTGTAATCCTAGCACTTTGGGAGGCCAAGACGGGCGGATCGCCTGAGGTCAGGAGTTCGAGGTCAGCCTGACCAACATGGTGAAAACCCATCTCTACTAAAAATACAAAAATTAGCCAGGTGTGGTGGCACATGCCTGTAGTCCCAGCTACATGGGAGGCTTAGGCAAGAGAACTGCTTGAATCCAGGAAGTAGAGGTTGCAGTGAGCTGAGATTGGGCCACTGCACTCCAGCCTGGGCGACAGAGCAAGACTCCATCTCAAAAAAAAAAAAAGAAGGAGTCAAGGCCAGGTGTGGTGGCTCATGCCTGTAATCCCAGCACTGTGGGAGGCCAAGCCAGGAGCATCACTTGAGCCCAGGCTGCAGTGAGCTATGATTGCACCACTGCACTCCAGCTTGGGTAACAGAGTGAGACTCTGTTTCTAAAAGAAATTTTTTTTAAGTAAGTAAATAAAGAGGGAATCAAGAAGGTCAAAGTCTGTAGTGGGAGATGTGATGACAGAAGCAAGAGGTTAGAGTGACGCGAGGAAGGGGCCATGAGCCCAGGGATGCAGGAGACCTTCAGAAGCTGGAAGAGGCAGGAAAACAATTCATCCTTAGAGACAACTGAAGGAGCCTGCCCTGCTGACACCTTGCTGTAGCCTGCAAGACACATTTTGGACCTCTTCCACAACCGTAAGAGAATAAATTTGTGATGTTTTAAGCCACTAGGTTTGTGGTAATTTCATACAACAGCAATAGAAAACTAATACAGAGTTTAAGATATAACTTGCCCAGCGTCACAAATTAGACAATGATAAAGCCAGGATTAAAACCAAGAGTGAAAAATTCCAAAGCCCAAGTGGTCTTTCCTCAGAGCTCATGTTACCTCTTAGGGAACTCTTTAGGTCTTCATTCAATATAATTTGAAGAACTTGTCTGTCAGCCTCCCTTCTCTCTTGCCTGAGGCACAAATATATGCTCACGGAGACGGTAAGTGGCATTAGCTGCAAAAATGCTGGAACGCAAGAGGACGAACATCTGCAGATCAATGAATGTTTGTTTTCTGAATAGTATTGCGGAAAAGGAACCGGATTAAATGTTAAGAGACTCAGTTCTAGTCCTAGTACTGGTATTAACTAGCTCTGAGACTAGAGTAAAGCCCTTAATATTTCTAAGCCTCTTTTTTGCTCATCTGCAAAATGAGGGTTTAAGCTAGATAGTTTTTGATATTTTTTTAGTTTCAACTTTCTACAATTGCTCAAGACTACCAGTATGTCCTGCCTCTTCTCTCCAGGACACACACTTTGAGGCCATTTAAGCCTCTAATGGGAGTTCAGTCTTAGCAACTTAGATGCCAGTTCATCTATTATTTAGCCAAGGACGAGGAAAGAGACCTCTCCTTTTCCAGTGTCAGCACAGATCATCTTAAAGTCCCTGAGTTTTAGAACCTCGAAAGATTACTTAGCAACAGGAAAAGTGGAAGGGAATGATCTGAGTTTGTAAATTCTGATATTGCATTAAAGTCTTATTTGAATGGTCCTAGATGAAAAATAGTTCCAGCTAGTTCTGGAAATGGCCATACTTCAGGTCATCTGGTGCTTGAAAGAGGAGCTTGAAATAAGATCTGGACCATTGGCAAAGGATCTTAGGTGCCACAGTATACTAGATTCAAGGCTGTTTCAGGTTGTGAGTTCAAGCCGAAAGCAATACTGAGGCTTTAGCTATGCGGGAGTGATCCCTGTGGGTTTCAAGCTGCGTTAATGATTATACTTGCCATGTCACAGCTTGGCAAATTTGAAGCATGGAAACCACAGCACAAATTTCCCTCTATCTTTCTGTGCTCGTTCTAGGTATAATTCTACCAATGCTGCTGATGTTACCCAAATTGGTTCCTTGACATTTCTCTGCTTTCTGCACTGTAGATGTCCTAGAACTTTAAGGAGGCAAACATACTGATTAGTAGCCGGATCAATCGACAAACAATAAATAATAAACACACCCATGGCCTTAAAGGACTTTCCCTTCTTGACATCTCTCTATAGCAGGTGACACTCATCACTTTCTTCTAAAACCTGTTTCCGTCCTATTCCAGGATGCTTTACCCACTTCCTCTTCTGGGCTGCCCCTGCTTACTTTCTGCCTCAGGCTCCTCTTCTTCCCTTTGCCTGCTCACTCGTAGTCTTCCATTTCTATACCTGGTTCTCAACTTTCCTCTGCACGTTTTCTCCCTTGACAGCCTCGTCCCATCTCAGTGCTTTAACTTCCTAATGCAGACCACACTGAAGTCTATAGAGAGCTCCAAGCTGTCTCTCGAGCCTCAGTTCCACATACTGAAGACACTGGATCACAGAGCCTGGGCTGAATCCCATCTCTGCCACTCAGAACAGCTGTGCGAATGTGGTCACGTGACTTCAGCCTCCGTTTTCTTATCCATAGAATGGGGAGAATCATAGAATCCACCTCTTGGTGTCGTAGTAAGCATTTAGATGTTAATTTTGTGAAATGACTGGTTCGGAGTATTCACTTAATAAATGATATCTCTTTTTTTTTTTTTTTTTTTTTGGAGATGGAGTCTTGCTCTGTCACCCAGGCTGGAGTGCAGTGGCGCAATCTCCGCTCACTGCGGCCTCCACCTCCTGGGTTCCAGCAATTCTCCTGCCTCAGCCTCCTGGGTAGCAGGGATTACAGGCACCCACCACACCTGGCTAATTTTTGTGTTTATAGTAGATATGGGGTTTCACCATATTGGCCAAGGTGCTCTCGAACTCCTGACCTCAGTGATCCGCCCGCCGTGGCCTCCCAAAATGTTAGGATTACAGGCGTGAGCCACTGTGCCTGGTCCTAAATGATATCTGTAATTTTATTTGAATAATTGATCTTTAGAACTTGAAAACTCTGCTAGCACATCAATACATTCCTCTTCTCTCCAAAATAGCAAAACCAAGCACCTTGCACAAGCCATCCAGTGAGCTCTACTTCTGTTAGTGGTGTCACCTACCTTCCTGTTTTCTAGACCTAAGAGTTTGAAATCAACACTGAGCCTCTTTCTTTTGCCCCCACATGTAGTCAATTGCCAAGTCCTGCCTCTCAGTTCAAATCCGGTCCCTCCTCTCCATTCTTTCCCTAGCAGCCTAATTTACATTGCTCACAGTCACAGTTCCCTAACCAGACTCCCTTCCTCTCGCAATCTATTCTGCACCTCACAGAAACATTCATATTGGCTGTAATTGCACACTCCCTGGTCCTAAACAAACTTCCACTGACTCACCCTTCTTGTTGAATAAAATCCAACCCCTCAATGTGGCAGTCAAGTTCTAGCACAGTATGATGGAGGCTTGGCTCAGAGTGTGTGTTGAAGGGCTGGGCGGGTGGGGACTGCCCTCTGGATGGCATGAGTAGGCATCAGCTTGGAGTGGGAGAAACTATGAGTCACTTGGTTGTTTTCAGTAAGTGGCAGAGAGTTTAAAAAGAGAATGGATAACTACATTCTAAATTGCAAAAAATGTAAAAAATCATATGGGCATGAATAACATTCAGCCACAAATATTTATGAAGCTTCTGCTGTGCGCCAGACAAAATGGCTGGGTAATAGGACTATGACAGTGAAGATAACACAGCCCTTGCTCTCAAGGATTTATAGTTGATGAGAAAGGCAGACAAATCCAGGGGCCATTATAATCCACCATGACAGCTGCTGAGCTCTTCTGTGGGAATTTGCAGGAGTGGCACCCACACGTGTGGGCATTTGGAGAAAGTGGGGAAAGCTTCCAGGAGGAAATGATGCCTTAACTGGGACAGAAGCAAGAAGGGTCAGCCAGGTAAGGGTGGACAGGTCAGGGTCGGGAGGGGGTGTTTCAAGGCCAAGCGGATGGCCTGGGACCACCAAGAGACAGAGAGAGCTTGGTGGGATGGTGCCATTGGGCTGAGACTTACCTGGGGACATAGGTGAGTGATGTTGAAAGATATATTTCAAATATCATGCTGGCCTGTAATCCCAGCACTCTGGGAGACTGAGGCGGGTGGATCACGAGGTCAGGAGATCGAGACCATCCTGGCTAACACGGTGAAACCCCGTCTGTACTAAAAATACAAAAAAATAGCCGGGTGTGGTGGCAGGTGCCTGTAGTCCCAGCTACTCGGGAGGCTGAGGCAGGAGAATGGTGTGAATCCGGGAGGCGGAGCTTGCAGTGAGCCGAGATCGCGCCACTGCACTCCAGCCAGGGTGACAGAGCGAGACTCCGTCTCAAAACAAACAAACAAAAAACATCATGCTGTACATGACAAATACATCCAATATTATCTGTCAATTTAAAAAAATAATAAAAGGTAAGGTTAAAGAGGTAGGCAGGGAATGGATAATGAAGGACTGTTCCATGAGAAAAGGATTGGCTTTCACCCTGAAGATGAAGGGACTCATGGGTTTTAAGCAGGGGAGTGAATCAGATTTTCTTTATTCTCAGAAGCTGGGGAAAAGGTTGGCATTTTAGTTGGGAAGAGGCTAAATACCCCAATAATTAGAACTCAAAAGAATTTAAGTTAGTGACAAGATAATTGTTCTTGGCTCTGTATCTCTGATCTTTGTGAGGTATAAGTAACAAGAGAAGTCATCAAAATGTTTCTCAGGATTGTAATTATAGGATGTCAAAGTCAGAAACGGCCTCAGTTAGTGTCTGCTTTAAAATAAAAGCATTGGTGTATTGAATGGTGGGTCCTTGCTTTTTTTTTTTCTGGTTTGCTGCCTTAATTTAGCACTATCCACCTCCTGTGGTCCCTGAGTAACTGTAAAACCCAGGGTGGAGGCTCTGCCTGGGAGGGCACTGAGAGGGCCCTGGCCCAGCCCAACATTCCCCAGCTCAGGGCGATGAGGTCATGCTGGGTCCCACAATACAGGCACAGCAGGTTCAGTAAGAAAGAGATGGGAATGGGCCGGAGAGGTCAGGCATCCTAGGAGGAGGGAAACTAGAGCCTCCGTATATTAATAGATACCACCCCCTTTAGCCTAATTTTCAAAGACAGTGATACAATGACTCCTCCAGATCCAGACTCAAAAGGGCTGGCTTAATAGAATTTAGTCCTGTGCAGCAAATGTCATCAGGAAAAAAATCCATTTTGATGGCTTAGTCATTACAGTGGATTCTATGGCAGAATGGAACAGCCCTGGCAATGGGTATTAGTCACACACTAGAGATGACTAAGATTTGATTATCTCCCACAATGGAGGTTGAAAAAATGGCTCCCCCAACTCCCAAGTGTGTTTTAAGGTCCCTGGAAATTTCAGCATCATCACCACTACCCTAAAACTGGTATCACCAATATGGAGAACAACTCCAGACTTTGAGTTAACACTATAGAATGGGCTTGCTTTTCAGAAAATACCTGCCTTTTTATTTCATCTGCCTGTGAGAGTTCGTTGGCAAGCAATATCTTATAGTGCAGTCTCTCGGGAGAGGTCGTCCTGAATTCATACTCTGCAACCATTACTCAGCTATGTGTCTTTGAGCAGTTACTTAACCTCTCTGTGCATCTGGGTCATCATTTGTAAAATGGGAATAATAATATCTACCTTATAGATGAATATTAAAAGAGGTAATTAGTATGAGGTGCTTAACAGTAAATGCATTTCAGAAAACATTTTTTTTTTCATTTATGGATTTCTGTTGTTGTATCGGGATAAAGTCACACCAGGGGAAAGAGGTTGACAGGGACAGACAACACTATAAATGTTAGCTATTATTATAATTCCAACCACGATTTCAAATAATCTTGTTTACTCGTCACAAAACTGATGATGACAGTTACAACACTGTCTGGGTGATTGGTGTCAATCTAGCATTTTACAGCTTCTGGGGGAATTTGTGTTTCCTGTGATTTACCTGCTCTTATCATTTGTCCAATTTTCAGTTAGGGGTAAGGTACCTTTTCTAATCAATCTCAATTGAAACCTATCTTCACACATGCATATGACAGCATCGTCAAGGGTCTTAGACCTTGAGGTGGCCCTGGCTTGCAGACAGACACCATGTAGAATTTATAGCCCCTTTGCAGTTAGCTCATTAGGGTCCTGCAGACTTTCTCTCTACAGTGCCTGTGTTTTCATAAGAGCATGTAACACTTCTTTATCTTGTTCTTAATGCTTTAGCCATTTCCTATTTTTCTTACTTAGGCTCCCCAACTAAGGAGACATTGACCTTGAGATTTTGTATATAAACCACCATGGATCCCAGAGAGAAAACAGATAATCCAAGAAAAAAAAAAACTACACCCCGATTACTTCCACATCTTTCACTATATAGTTGTAAATTGCATTTGTTCAGTCCGCCATTTACTATCTATTCAGCACTTACAATGTGTCAGGAAAGGCGCTGGCACTTGTCCAAAGACGGAAAGACGTGGCCCTAGGCTCGAGAAGTGCACACCAATAGAGGACCTGAAGGAAGACAGACAACGCACTTGGCCAAGTGGCTGCAGGGACCAGGTGCACGCCAAGAAAAAGGAGCTGTGTGTGCTATATGCTGCATGCATTTTCTGTCTCAATGTTTGTTTGCCTTTTTTTTCCTATTAAACTTCTAGAAGCCAGAGTCATCCACGGCGCCTTCCTGGTTTTGCAGAGCTCCAGGGCCTTGTCCACCCTGTGCCCTGCAAGAAGTTCTTCCCTTGCATTCCATATACCATGAGCTGTGTAGGGCCTGGGGAAATCAGGACACAGTTGTTTCGGCACAGCTCAAGTCTCTGTCGACTTCTTTTCTCTGGTGTGGTGGGTCCAAATTCAGACATTATCCTACTAGAGCAACAGAAACCTATAAATGAAAAAAAGTTTTTCCAAAACGCATTTTCAGAAAGGGTGCTAAGCACATTATACAAATTATCTTTTTTTTTTTTTTTTGAGATGTCCAGGCTGGAGTGCAATGGCGCGATCTCCGCTCACTGCAACCTCCGCCTCCTGAGTTCAAGCGATTTTCCTGTCTCAGCCTCCCGAGTAGCTGAGATTACAGGTGTGTGCCACCATGCCTGGCTAATTTTTTGTATTTTTAGTAGAGATGGGGTTTCACCATGTTGGCCAGGCTAGTCTCAAACTCCTGACCTCAGGTGATCCACCCGCCTTGGCCTCCCAAACTGCTGGGATTACAGGCGTGAGCCACTGCGCCCGAGCCCAGGTTATCTTTTTTAATGATCATAACAAATCTATGAGGTAGATATTATTATCCTCCCAGAGATGGAAAACAGAGGCACAGAGAGGCTAAGTAACTTGCTCTAAGTCACACAGGTGACAAGTGAAGTTTCCAGGTTATGAATCCAGGCAAGCCTCTTACCAGAGCCTGGCACTATACAATATTGTTTATCCATGAAATCTCACTGTTATATAGATGAAATTTTAAAAACAAGGATGGTGAATTCACTTATTAGATTGGCAAAGATCAGGGAGCCAAATTACGCGCAGGTTGAGAAGGGCCTAGGGGACGGTGTTCTCTGCCATCTGTGTAGATAAATAGAAAAGGTGATGAACATCCACTCCTCCACTCCTAACAAAAGTCAGAATTTGTTCGGGTAGCCACCTATCTCCAGTTCCAGAGAGCAATTTGAGTATTTTAAAGCAGTGTTTTTCAAATTGTAGGTCATGATCCCCTGGTGAATCATGAAGTCTATTTAATGGGTTACAGCTAGTGCTTTTCTTAAAAAATGAAATTGAGGAGAAAATGGAGTTTATGGTAGCACCTTTCATTTGGAGTTCTGGCTTCTATGAGAAAACAAATGTCTTTATTATGGAAGCCAATCTGTGTTGAGATTGTTGTTCCTTTGCAGCTGAAAGCATCCTGGCTGATTCACTGGAAGTGTGAACTGTGTGATATTTCTGGAGGGCAATCTGACTATGTGTGTCAAAAATTTAACTGAACATACTCAATAATACCATTTTTAGGGATATATTTCAAGGCAGGAAATGAGTGGGTGGACAGTGTACAAGGATGTTCATAGAATCAATATTTTTAATTGCAAAAAATTAGAAAACATGTAAATAATCATCAACAGAGATTCAACTGTATCATATTCTACATTTTATACAACAGAATGCTATGCAGCCAGTAAAATAAATTGATAAGACTTAGAAAGTAGCAAATTGGGCCAGGTGTGGTGGCTCACGCCTGTAATCCCAGCACTTTGAGAGGCTGAGGGAGGCAGATCACTTGAGGTCAGGAGTTCGAGAACAGCCTGGCCAACATGTTGAAACCCCGTTTCCACTAAAAATACAAAAATTAGCCAGGCGTGATGGCACGTGCCTGTAATCCCAGCTATTCGGGAGGCTGAGGCATGAGAATCGCTTGAACCCAGGAGGCGAGAAGCAGAGGTGGCGCCACTAGACTCCAGGCTGGATGACAGAGGGAAACTGTCTCCAAAAATAAAAAGCAGCAAATTGCTCATATCATGTATTAGCATGAAAAACTAGAAATCAGTCAAGCCAATGAGTTAAAATGAAAGGTTAAGACACCTGTGATTTTTGCAATCACTAATGTATGATTGATACAGGCAACAAGCATCATTAGATGCAGATGCTAAAACCACTGAGTAAGTAGGAGCAGGATGCTTATATGGTTTTTTTTTCTTCCTTTTTTTAATTTTTATTTTTTTATTTTATTATTATTATTATTATTATTATTATTATTATACTTTAGGTTTTATGGTACATGTGCGCAATGTGCAGGTAAGTTACATATGTATACATGTGCCATGCTGGTTTCAAAAGACCACCCCGATAGAGGGAAAAAAGAATCTTTACATGTGGCAGAGGCCACTTTAACCAAGTAGTTCAACTTCGCATTCCCAACAATGGGGCAAACTCACACAGTGAGCCCGTGATGCCAAGTCTCAACATCACTTTGATTATATCCTTGTCAGAAAGATTTAACCAGAATCTAGTCAAAAGGAAACAGACAAAGCCATATTGTAGAGCCTTCCCCAAGATAATTGGCTTGGACTGAAAAAAGTCCATGTCACAAACAACAACAAAATGTGAGAGGGAATATTCTGAGCAGTGATGTACAATAGAAATGTAATGCAGGCAAAAGTGGAATTTTAATATTTTTAAAGCCACATGAAAAAGTGACAAGACAGGTGAAACTAATTTTTAATAATGTATTTTGACCCAACGTAATCAATGTATTCTCATTTCAACATGCAATCAAAATAAAATTTGAGTATAGAATATATGAAATTGAATATTGAATTTAAAATTTGAATATTTAAAATTTGAATACTGAGTATAAAATTTGAATATCTGTGTATTAGATAATATTACTGTATTGATGTTAAAGTTGTTGGTAATTATTATGAACTGAATGTTTGTGTTCTCCCACAATGCATATGTTGAAGTCCTAACACCCAGTGTAGTGGTATTTGGAGATGAGACCTTTGGGAGGGAAATATATTTAGATGAGGTCATAAGGGGCAGGACCCTTGTGATGGGATTAGTGTCCCCATAAACAGAGGAAGAGATGTCAGAGCTTTCTCTTTGTCTCCACCACGTGAAGACATAGTGAGAAGACAGCTGACTGGGTGCGGTGGCTCTTGCCTGTAATCCCAGCACTTTGGGAGGCTGAGGCAGGTGGACCACTTAAGGTCATGAGTTTGAGACCAGCCTAGCTAACATGTTGAAACCCCATCTGTACTAAAAATACAAAAATTAGCCGGGTGTGGTGGCACACATCTGTAATCCCAGCTACTCAGGAGGCTGACGCAGGAGGATCTCTTGAACCCAGGAGGTGGAAGCTGCAGTGAGCCAAAATTGCGCCACTGCACTTGAGCCTGGGTGACGGAGCAAGACTCTATCTCAAAAACAAACAAACAAACAAAAAATGTGCTCGCTTCGGCAGCACATATACTAAAATTGGAAGGATACAGAGAAGATTAGCATGGTTCTTGCGCAAGGATGACACGCAAATTCCTGAAGCGTTCCATATTTTTAAATTGTTCTACTATAAAGACACATGTACACATATGTTTATTGCAGCACTGTTCACAATAGCAAAGACTTGAAACCAACCCAAATGCCCATCAATGATAGACTAAATAAAGAAAATGTGACACATATACACCATTGAATACTATGCAGCCACAAAAAAAGAATGAGTTCATGTCCTTTGCAGGGACATGGATGAAGCTGGAAACCATCCATTCTCAGCAAACTAACACAAAAACAGAAAACCAAACACCGCATGTTCTCACTTATAAGTGAGAGTTGAACAATGAGAACACATGGACATAGGGAGGGGAATATCACACACTGGGGCCTATCGGGGGTGCTAGTGGAGGGATAGCATCCGGAGAAATACCTAATGTAGATGACAGATTGATGGGTGCAGCAAACCACCATGGCATGTGTATACCTATGTAACAAACCTGCACATTCTGCACGTGTACCCCAGAACTTAAAGTACAACAATGGAAGAAGAAGAAGAGGAGGAGGAGGGGGAGGAGGAGGAGGAGGGGGAGGAGGGGGAGGAGGAGGAGGAGGGGGAGGAGGGGGGGGAGGAGGAGGAGGAGGAGGAGGAGGAGGAGGAGGAGGAGGAGGAGGAGGAGGAGAAGAAGACGACACAGCCATCTGCAATCTGTAATCCAGGAAGGGGGCCCTCACCAGGAACTGAATCAGCTAACACCTTGATCTTACACCTTCAACCTCTGGAATTTTGAGAAATAAGTGTGTGCTGTTGAGGTCACCCAGTCTATGGTATTTTGGTATAGCAGCCCAAGCCTACTAATATGGTAATAATGGTACTTTGTTCTATAGGAGAACGCTGTTATTCTCAAGAGACACATGCTGAAGTACTTAGGGTCGACTCATGATATCTGCAACTTACTTTCAAATGCTTAAACAAATTATACATAGATGATAGGTACCTAAATAGAGATAGAGATAGAGCAAGCAAAGAAGCAACTATTAATAATTGGTGAATCTAGGAAAAGGATATTCGGGTGTTTACTAGTCCAACTTTTTTCAGCTATGAAATTTTTATTTTATTTATTTATTTATTTATTTATTTATTTATTTATTTATTGAGACAGAGTCCCACTCTGTTGCCCAGGCTGGAGTGCACGATCTCGGCTCACTGCAACCTCCGCCTCCTGGGTTCAAGCGATTCTCCTGCCTCAGCCTCCCGGTAGCTGGGACTACAGGCACGCGCCACCACGCCCAGCTAATTTTTGTATTTTTAGTAGAGACAGGGTTTCACCTTGTTGGCCAGGAAGGTCTCGATCTCTTGACCTCGTGATCCGCCTGCCTCAGCCTCCCAAAGTGCTGGGATTACAGGCATGAGCCACTGCGCCTGGCCAAAATTTTCTAAATAAGAAGTTGGAGAGAGTAGAGTAAAATGATCTGAGAGAAAAAGAATCCAAATAATAACATTTATACTATTTTATAGTTTACAGTGTATTTTCACGTATATTAATGTGATCCTTTCAAATATCCATGGAGGTAGATACATCGTGTGTTTTATCCTTATTTTGTAGTCTTCAAAAACATTTCCTCAGTGCCTAACCATGTGCCAGGCATGGTACATACATCATCTCTTTTACTTTCTACAAGAACTCCAGAAGGCAGATACCGGCTCTCCCATCCACAGAGGCTCTGGTGGGGTCCCAAAGCTAGCAATCTGCAGAGCTGGCATCTGAATGCAGCTTTGTCCGACTCTGAGGCCTGAGCTCATCCCTCTGTTGGCATCCTGTTTGTGATTCCTGTTTTACAGATGCAGGAATGGAAACTCAGAGAAGTTAATTAACCTGTGCAGTGTCACACAGCTACTCAGGGGCAAAGCCAAAATTCAAGCCAGAACTTCTGTCTGCTATTCCAAAGCTCAGAACTCCTTCCAAAGCGCCTGTAATGAGCACTCTGGAAATAGGTTCAGGCTCTAACCTAGTGGCTCATGTGATAAGAAGTCTCAGTGCACAAGGGCCCTCAGTACAGGAAATTACTCAAGTTATTGGAGTGGAGCCAAGGAAAGGCCCTGAAGCTCAGAGCAGCCCTCACTCGGGAGACAGTTTGTGAAAATAAAAGCAAGACCACATTGACTCATTCATTTGATGCTCTGATTAAGAAGAATGAGTTGCCACACCATGTGATGGGGAGCTATAAACTCCAGCCCTGGAGACATAATCTGGCACAGATTCCCTTGGATGGGCAAACAGTATTCAGGGAGGACTACCATTTCCGGGAGGGGGGGACCAGGGGAAGCAGGTCAGGACTTGAGGCTCATAACCATGCTGCACTGACTTGTTTAAAAGTAAATATTATTTGGTTTTCATTTAATTTTAAACAAAATTTAAATTTTTAAATGAAAATTAAAATGTTCACTTAATTTGAGTTATTAGATTAAAAGATAGTCTGCTTTACTAAAAGTCTTAGGCTGGAGAACAACAAAGTCCTTTGTGAAAATATTTAAATAAGAAGAGAACAGCAATCATAACAGGAACCTAAGGGGACTGTGAGTCTTGCATTGGCACAGCTCAGTGCGGTGGAGACTTCTAAAGAGGGCTCTATGGATAGAGTCCTTCAGGGACCACCACCCGCCCCCATGCCCAACGTTGAGGAGGATACTCCAGCAGGGATCCACCAGGTGGCTGTAAAGCTAAGAAGGTGACCTCCTGGGTGTCCATCTTGAAACACAGAGCACCGTTCGAACTGCCAGAGTGAGCAGACCAGCTGGCGCACAGATCACAGAGCCCTGCAGTGATCAGCTGCCATCTGGATCTGCCTGGGTGCAAGCAAACTGCACAGCCCTGGAAGCTTCCTCAGGGCTCCAAGAGAGCATCTGCGTGTTGGGAAGCCTCGGATGTGCTGCAAGACCTTTGCTCTGACCGTGGCAAAGCCTATGTATGCTAGGAGTCACACTGAACTCTTTTCTATTAATAATAACTTATCTGAGATTCTGCACGACTGTCACTCTAGAATCTGCATTCAGGAATGATCAGCATCAGTGCTGAGTGCCTAGGAGTGGGACATAGATTTAGGCAGAGATGGGGGAAGCAGCCGTCAGTGAAGGATGATGCTGTGATTGGTGGCTGGAATGCACAAGTAGACACCAAACTGCTAACAGGGTGGTCCTGGAGGTAGATGTCTAGGCAAGCAGCCAAGATCAGTCATTTAGAGTCCATACAGGTCTGACTTGAGACAGTGAATCTTGTAGAACTCCATACTCATTCTGAAGTGATTTTGTTATAGGCAGTCAGCTCTACCAGAGGCCTTCGTCCAGACTATCTGAAAGGCACCCAATGCAAGGGCTGCAAACCTCAACAGCAGAGGACTTGTGCTGAAACCCTTCCGAATGCATTCTCTAGACTGGCCAACTAATGTGTCTTCTTTGCTGTCCAGCTCAAATCTCCATCAGATTCTTTTTAAAAAAATCCAAGTCTTTGCCCTGCCAAGTACCAGGAAAAGCATGATTTGCACATCTGAGAGCTATCGAAAACAGTCCATCCAAGTGTCCTAGTGAATCTGCAGCCCAGATGGGCTCACGTTTCCCTGTGTACCCCACATGCCCACTGAGCCCCGAAGTGGTTGCCCAGACCACTTACCCAGGCCCCGGGCTGAAAGAACCTTGTGTGGTTTAATCTCAGAGCAGAGTCCTCTGAGCTGGAGATGCTTGATTGAGAGACTGCCGGAGGGGCCTCCCCCAGTCGACCCAAAGATATAATGCTGGTGCCACATCTTGTGACTTGCAGTATCAAAGACTGCTGCTGGTGAAAAGGAAACCACAGAGCTTCCACCCCTCACAGGAGGTCAGTGGTCACTGTAATCAGAGGAGTGCTCTGTTCCATTTCAGTGACTCAATGGTCACATTATCCTTTAAAAATAAAAAAATTCACATGCCAGGCCTAATAATATTGCCTCTCTTCTCTTTCTCATTTTTCCTCTCTTCCCTCCACCAGACTCTCCCTTACCCTTCTTTCTCTCTCTTTTTATTGATGTGCAATTGACATAACATACCATTAACCATTATAAAGTGCACAGCTCAGTAGTATTTAGTGCATTCGCAATGTCGTGCAATCACCACCTCTCTAGTTTCAAAACCTTTTCATCTCCCAGAATAACATCTGGTACCCATTAAGCAGTCACTCCCATTTCCCCCTCCCCCAGTCCCTGACAATCACAAATCTGCTTTCTACCTCTGTAGATTTGCCTATTCTGGATATTTCATATAAAAGGAATCACGCAACTTGCGTTCTTTTTGTATCTGGCTTCTTTCACTTAGCACATTTTCCAGGTTCATTCAAGTCATAGCATGTATAATACTTCATCCCTTTTTGTGGCTACATGATATTCCATGGTGTGCATAAACCACAACTTGCTTATCCATTCCTCTGTCGATGGTTGTTTCTTCCTTTTGGCCATCGTAAATAATGCTGCTATAAACATGAGTGCACAAGTTCCTGTGTAGATATGTGCTTTCATTTCTCTTGAGTAATAGAACTAGGAGTGGAAATGCTGGGCCATACGTCTGTATGTTTAACATTTTGAGGAGTTGCCAGACTGTTTTCCCTATTAGCTGAACCACTTTACATTTCTACCAGCAATGTATTAGGGTCTCTCTTTCTCTCTCTCTCTCTTTATCTCTCTCTTTTCTCTAACAAAACTAAATCAACAAAACAATTTGTTTATCCTAGACTGCTGAGTGTGCCAAGGGCATTTAAATGACCAGTCATTGTTTCACAGCAGTGATTCACAGAGTGGCCATGTTAAAAGGTAAGCCTAAGCCAAACAGGCCCCCAGCTGGTCTGCAGACTTACCCTGGAGGCCAGGAACAAGACCGTCCCTCCCTGCTATAGAGAGAAAAGACTGCACTGAGGGTGTTCTGCTCCCGAGCTGGTTCTCCTGGTCCGCTGCTCTTCTCCGAACATGCTGTGAACTGCAGTGGGCAGGTCAGCTTGGCTGGACACCCACTGAGTAAAGAGGCCCCCAACCCTCCAGATGATGGGAAAATACATGGCAAAAGATGTCAGAGGTAGTTCAAGGAGCTTATTATAATGCAGAGAATTCTGAATCCACAAGCAAAGAGGTGGCATTTTATGGCTGGAAAGGACCTGGAGAGCTCAAGACTCAAAATCAAGCATAGGGTTAAAGGTGAGGAAGTGGAGGCCCCTCCCAGGTCCAGTGACTGGAACTGGCTGATGAGCAGCAGAGCAGTCAGGGTGAGAAATCCGGTCCTACTGTGATCAGGGCAGCCCTGTTCCAGGCTTGTCCAATAAGACTCATGCCAGGAGCTTGTTCAAATGCAGATCCCTCGGGCCCTACCCAGACCAAAGGAACCTGAATCCCTGGCGAGGGGATCTGTGCTTTTAATGTGTCTGTGATGAGATAAGTTTAGGAAACATGCTGAACTAAAGATAAGGCCTATTTAACAGCAACAAAGGTGCCTAATTCTTGATTTGAGTGCTGATATACCCTTCATGTGAGTGAAAATTTGAAGTCAGCATTCGGGAATAATCATGTCTGTTTGGTATGTGGTTTCTGTTAGAATCTGCCCGAGGCTCTGATGATCCGGACAATCACAGTGTATGGTACACACACACACACACACACACACTCACGGGGCGGGAGTGGGTGTTAGTGGATGGACAGTCGCCCCACCTCTTTTAACCTAGATTTTAGTAACTAACCTCACTGTTCTCTACCTTGCTTTAAAAAAACATTTTTGTGCCTTATCTAATCTTCTAACAGTTATTAAGAAAGAAGCCTGCACAGTGGGTATTTTTAAATCCCTATTTCATGGATGAATAAACCGATTCTATGAGGTTCAGTGACTTGCTCCAATTCATAAAACAAGATACTTGCTCTTATGAGTTTAATTGTATCCCCCAAAAGATATATTGAGGTCCCCCAGTACCTCAGAAAGTGTCCTTATTGAGAGATAGGGTCTTTACAGAGGTAATCAAGTAAAAACGTGGTCATTAGGGTGGCCCCCCTCCAATATGTTTGGTGTCATTATAAAAAGAGGAAATTTGGACACAGACGTGTACACAGGGAGAATTCCACGTGAAGATGAAGGCAGAAATCAGAGTGATGCTCTCCAGGCCATCAAGGAATGCCAAGGATGACCAGCGAACCACCAGAGGCCAGGAGAGGGGCGTAGAACAAATCCCTCACTCCCTCAGAAGAGCCCACCCTGCCCACATCTTGATCTCGGACTTCTGGCCTCCAGAACTGTGAGACATAGATTCTGTAATTTAAGCCACCCAGTCGGTGGTTCTCTGTTAAGGCAGCTCTAGCAAACTCATAGACTGGCCAAACTAAGAGTCACACCCAGATCTGTTCCACATCCATCAGAGACCAGTACACATTCCACAGCACCCCAACCATCTCAGGGAGCCCCAAGTGTAGCAGGTGATGGACCCACGAGCAAATGCCCACCCAGTAGTTCCATGACGGGTCTGTGCAGAATAAACACAGTAGGCAGGGTAAGGGGGCTGGGGGATTTTAGAGGCAGGTTCCAGCAGATGCTGTCTGGATGTGCCCTTGTACTCAAGCCGCTTCCAGGGTTATGGTTTAGGATGTGGCACACAAGGAGGACCCTAGATCTGACTCCACACACTGCAGGAGCAGTCCCATGGATGGTGGGAAGAGTGGCCTCAGGGAGGCAAACTTGCAGAGTCCTGGCTGTGTTCTCAGACAGGTCGCATGGTCTCCTGGGGCCTTGGTTATTTCAACTATGAAATTGAGATAATACTTACCTACCTAGTGCAGGGTAATGCGCCTGATACCCATGTAAGGTGCATTTATTAGCTTTACGTCTGGGTGGAGGTGGCTTGCTCTTAGACTTTCCAAATTAGGTTCAGTCTGCGGAGCTTTGGAAATATGAGGATTTCAGGGCCCCTCTCGCAGAGACTCAGATTCCGCAGGTCTGAGTTGCTACCATAGGAAATACATTGAAAAACGCTCCCCACCTGAGTCTACTGGGCTGCTGGGTTTGGCAACCACTAGGTTAATGCACACTGCTGTGGAAAACAAGAATGGCCAAGGGCTTGAGTTCAAATATGAGACAAGGCAGTTTGGAGATGCTGTCATTGAACTCATATAGTACTGAGCTGAAAGTGACATCAGAGCACAGATGTCAGGTATGTGTTGATGTACAAGGCTAGTTCCTCATAATGAAATTAACACTCTCAGTAAGAGCGAAATGATCCTTGTGCACACACATGCACATATCTGCACACACACAAATTCACATACACACATTCACCCATGCACATAAACACACATACATGAACACACATATACATGCATGCACACACACACACACTCAAAGGTGGCCCTTTAAAGGGCTGTGCTACCAATGAGTCTAAGAATTGGTATGAGCAGGTCTAGGAAGATCACAAGAGATAACCCAGGAGACAAGGGCGGTGCTGGAGGTGGCTGCAGTTCTGTCTCGGGGGGACTGAGATGGCACAGGCACAGCAATAGTCAAAATAAACATCACTGTGCAGGAGCCCAGAAAAATTCAGTGCATGGGGCACAGGGGATGCTGACGGCAGGAGAGGCACGAAAGCAGAACCCCGCAACAGAAGACGCTTAGGAAGACTTGTCACCATGAAATGACATGGCAGGCCTGGTGGCTATCTGGGAGGGGTTATGCGGACAGAGAAGAGGATGGGATGAAGAGCCGTGAGCAGACCTGTCTGAATGGAAGTCAGGGGTGGACTGAGAGTGGGTGGACAGGGAGCCTGGGTGTTGGGATATCTGATGGAGGTAGTTGATCTGGGAGTCTGAGGCTGAGCTAGTTGTGCAGGGATGTGTGAAGGATGACTGGAAGAATCATTTGGATATTTTAACTGGAGAGGGAGGTGGTTTAATATCTATAACAAACATGCTTAATTTCAGTATGTTTATTTTTTCCATCTGTTTAGTTGCTGACTCAATAACTAGCACTCTACCACATTTACCAGGTAATGTGTAGGAACTATAGGGAAGCAGATGTTTGGCTCAGTGTACTTTTAACAAAAGCCCAAAATAACTCTCTGTATATAGAATCAGCTGACTAATCTCCTGGGGCTGAGGCCCGTCTCTGTTAAGAGTCTGGAGATCAGAGCTGAGTTGGGCTTTGAATTTATTCTAAGTGGTGACAAGTGGGAAAAACCAAGACTAGAGCCTGCAACCACTGAGGTGTTTGATATTTAAGGGTCAAATTAGAGAAGCCAGGTTCAGACTTCAAATCTCAAGGGTCAAGGCAGGTTAAGTCAAATGAGGCTGGAAGCAGGTGGAAAAGCCCAGGGTTGAAAGTCAGCACCTGGAGCAGAGCAGGAAGTGAGGGCAGGGTGGGGTCTGGAGGTAGGTAATGACTGAATGTTTGTACAAACATCCTGTGTGTGGTTGATGGGTGAAGGTAGCTTTAAATGCGCTGGCAGCACAAGCTACATAATTTGTGGGGCGCAGTGCAAAATGAAAATGCAGGTCCCCCTTGCTCAAGAATTATTAAGAATTTCAAGACAGCAACAGCGGACCATCAAACCAAGTGTGGGAGCCTTCTGGGTGCAGGTCCTATGCAACTGTACAGGTCGCTTGACCAGGAGGCCAGCCCTGTGCGCTGGCCAGTGGGGAAGAAAGGCAGTGAGCTCCTGCTGTATGTATTGAAGCAGAAGCTGCTGGCCACTGGTTAAAACAGCCCCAGGAATGCCCACTACGGCCAGTCCAATGCTAAGATTCTTTCATTTTACCAGCTAAAAACACCCTGGGATTTTGTAGGTGGCATCACATGGTCCAGACCAAGCCAACCGAAAAGACAGAGCAAAGGACCCTCCAGGCTCATGTCTAACAATCCAATTACAGAGACCGCCCTGGACCCCCGCATCAAATTCTGCAGCCAGCCCTAGTCAGAGACTATCATTCTGCTGCAATTTAAACAGGACAGCAAGTACAGTAGCAACAAATGGCACAAACAGTCCAGGGCAGGTGGGGAGCAGGAGTACGGCTCATCGCATTCATTACTTTTCTAAGGTTTCCAATACATTCTTGGCACCAAAGCTCACAGGCCACTTGTCTTTCTGGAAGGGTCTATTTCCTTTCTGTGACATACAACAATGTGGACAGGTGAAAACACGAAGAGTGACAACCCGGGAATTGGATTCAGGCTTTGATATTGCAACACTTCTGCCTGGGAACAGATGGGGGGGGGGATACATTATTCAATTACACTCAAGAATCTAAACAAACAATTTGCTATCCCTTTTCTTTCTGGAGAGACAAAAAAAGATCATTCAAAATGTTGAGGTTAGCAGCCCACAGGTATAGCTTAGAGGTCATACATCAGTCTTTCAGCTACCTGCATATATATATATACACATATATGTGTATGCCTCTGTATGTGTGTATCAATATATACATATATACACATATATGTATATGTATGTGTATAAAACACTGGCGAGAGTTGCCACAGCTATGAAGACAACTTCAGTCAGTAAATATTTGTTTTGGAGAAAAGTAGTGTATTAAAGACATGCTGCAATGATTTCTGAGAAGAATATAACTTAAATGAGGAAATTGATCCCCACGTGTCTGCCCCATGACCAAGAGTCTAAGTCACCTAAATCAGCTCACTCCTCTCCCCTAGATTTGCCAAGTCACCAAATGCATAAAGCATATTTCTCCTTCATTTACACAGGGAGAGGGGTTGGGACGCTAGGTGGAAGACCACCAATCAAGCATGCTAAGAGTGTGACCTTCTAGCACCTCCCTGACGAGTTTAAATTGGTAGTTGAAAGCCTCCATTGGTGAAAACTCACCTAAAAGGAGGTTTTTCCATCAAGCCATCTTGAAGCCCTGCATTGACGGAGCTACAACCCAAAATTTTATATACAATCTAGTGGGATTTTGACTTCAAAGTAAGGATCAGGGTGTCTTTAAAGTTTTCTGGGCTGGGCGAGGTAGCTCATGCCTGTAATCCCAGCAGCACTTTGGGAGGTTGAGGTGGGCGGATCACCTGAGGTCAAGAGTTTGAGACCAGCCTGGCCAACATGGCGAAACCCTGTCTCTACTCAAAATACAAAAAAAATTAGCTGGTCCTGGTGGCGCATGCCTGTAATCCCAGCTACTCGAGAGGCTGAGGCACAAGAACCACTTGAACCCAGGAGGCAGAAGCTGCAGTGAGCCGAGATCACGCCACTGCACTCCAGCCAGGGCGACAGAGTGAGACCTTGTCTCCAAAAAAAAAAGTCTGTTTTCTGCATGAGTCTGTCTGACAGTGCCCAGGTTAGATAAATCAGATATTGAGACAAGAGACAAACAACTCTACAGTGTGAAAGGGCTTTGTCAGGTTCTTGCCTTGTATTAAGCAAATGCTTATTTTATATATTGAAATGTTAATGATTTTTATAGATGCAGCATTAGTAATATTTCAGGACATTTAATATTTTATTTTTAAAAAATATTTTTATTTCAATAGTTTTGGGGTACAAGTGGTTTTGGATTACCTGGCTGAATTGTATAGTGGTGAAGTCTGAGATCTTAGTACACCTGTCTCCCGAGTAGTGTGCATTGTACCCAATATGCAGTTTTTAATCTTGCATTTCCCTCCCATCCTCCCCTTTCTGAGTCTCCAAAGTCCATTATACTGCTCTGTCTGCCTTTGCATACCCATTGCTTAGCTCTCACATATAAGTGAGAACATATGGTGTTTGGTTTTCTATTCCTGAGTTACTTCAATTAGAATAATAGCCTCCAGTTACATCCAAGTTCTTGAAATAGACATTATTTTATTACTTTTTATGGCTGAGTAGTATTCCATGATGTATATATACCATATTTTCTTTATCCACACATAAGTCGACGGGCACTTAGGTTGGTTCCATATATTTGCAATTGTGAATTGTGCTGCAATAAACATATGTGTGCAGGTGCCTTTTTCATATAATGACTTATTTTCCTTTAGGTACATACCCAGTAGCGGGATTGCTGGATAGAATGGTAGATCTACTTTTAGTTCTTTAAGAAATCTCAGGCTGGGCGCGGTGGCTTATGCCTTTAATCCCAGCACTTTGGGAGGCCAAGGTGGGAGGATCACCTCAGGTTGGGAGTTTGAGACCAGCCTGACCAACATGGAGAAACCCTGTGTCTACTAAAAATACAAAATTAGCTGGGCATAGTGGCAGGTGCCTGTAATCCCAGCTACTCAGGAGGCTGAGGCAGGAGAATCACTTGAGCCTGGGAGGCAGAGGTTGTGGTGAGCCAAGATCGTGCCATTGCACTCCAGCCTGGGCAACAAGAGCGAAACTCCGTCTCAAAAAAAAAGAAAAAAGAAAAAGAAAAAAGGAAGAAAACAAAAAGAAATCTCCATACTGCTTTCCATATAGGTAGTACTAATTTACATTCCTACCCGCAGTGTATAAGCGTTCCCTTTTCACCACATCCATGCCAACATCTATTGTTTTTTGACTTTTTAATAATAGCCATTCTTGGTCTGGCAGCCAAGATGGCCGAATAGGAACAGCTCTGGTCTACAGCTCCCAGCGTGAGCGACGCAGAAGACGGGTGATTTTTGCATTTCCATCTGAGGTACAGGGTTCATCTCACTAGGGAGTGCCAGACAGTGGGCGCAGGACAGTGGGTGCAGTGCACTGTGCATGAGCCGAAGCAGGGCGAGGCATTGCCTCACTCGGGAAGCGCAAGGGGTCAGGGAGTTCCCTTTCCTAGTCAAAGAAAGGGGTGACAGACGGCACCTGGAAAATCGGGTCACTCCCACCCTAATACTGCGCTTTTCCGACGGGCTTCAAAAACGGTGCACCAGGAGATTATATCCCGCACCTGGCTCAGAGGGTCCTATGCCCATGGAGTCTCGCTAATTGCTAGCACAGCAGTCTGAGATCAAACTGCAAGGCGGCAGAGAGGCTGGGGGAGGGGCGCCCACCATTGCCCAGGCTTGCTTAGGTAAACAAAGCAGCAGGGAAGCTCGAACTGGGTGGAGCCCACCACAGCTCAAGGAGGCCTGCCTGCCTCTGTAGGCTCCACCTCTGGGGGCAGAGCACAGACAAACAAAAAGACAGCAGTAACCTCTGCATACTTAAATGTCCCTGTCTGACAGCTTTGAAGAGAGCAGTGGTTCTCCCAGCACGCAGCTGGAGATCTGAGAACGGGCAGACTGCCTCCTCAAGTGGGTCTCTGACCCCTGACCCCCGAGCAGCCTAACTGGGAGGCACCCCCCAGTAGAGGCAGACTGACACCTCACACGGCCGGGTACTCCTCTGAGACAAAACTTCCAGAGGAACGATCAAACAGCAGCATTCGCGGTTCACGAAAATCCGCTGTTCTGCAGCCACTGCTGCTGATACCCAGGCAAACAGGGTCTGGAGTGGACCTCTAGCAAACTTCAACAGAGCTGCAGCTGAGGGTCCTGTCTGTTAGAAGGAAAACTAACAAACAGAAAGGACATCCACATGAAAAACCCATCTGTACATCACCATCATCAAAGACCAAAAGTAGATAAAACCACAAAGATGGGGAAAAAACAGAGCAGAAAAACTGGAAACTCTGAAAAGCAGGGCCTCTCCTCCTCCAAAGGAACGCAGTTCCTCACCAGCAATGGAACAAAGCTGGACGGAGAATGACTTTGACGAGTTGAGAGAACAAGTCTTCAGACGATCAAACTACTAGAGCTACAGGAGGAAATTCAAACCAAAGGCAAAGAAGTTAAAAACTTTGAAAAAAATTTAGACAAATGTATAACTAGAATAACCAATACAGAGAAGTGCTTAAAGGAGCTGATGGAACTGAAAGCCAAGGCTCGAGAACTACGTGAAGAATGCAGAAGCCTCAGGAGCCAATGAGATCAACTGGAAGAAAGGGTATCAGTGATGGAAGATGAAATGAATGAAATGAAGCAAGAAGGGAAGTTTAGAGAAAAAAGAATAAAAAGAAATGAACAAAGCCTCCAAGAAATATGGGACTATGTGAAAAGACCAAATCTACGTCTGATTGGTGTACCTGAAAGTGACAGGGAGAATGGAACCAAGTTGGAAAACACTCTGCAGGATATTACCCATGAGAACTTCCCCAATCTATCAAGGCAGGCCAACATTCAGATTCAGGAAATACAAAGAACGTCACAGAGATACTCCTCGAGAAGAGCAACTCCAAGACACATAATTGTCAGATTCACCAAAGTTGAAATGAAGGAAAAAATGTTAAGGGCAGCCAGAGAGAAAGGTTGGGTTGCCCACAAAGGGAAGCCCATCAGACTAACAGCAGATCTCTCAGCAGAAACTCTACAAGCCAGAAGAGAGTGGGGGCCAATATTCAACATTCTTAAAGAAAGGAATTTTCAACCCAGAATTTCATATCCAGCCAAACTAAGCTTCATAAGTGAAGGAGAAATAAAATACTTTACAGACAAGCAAATGCTGAGAGATTTTCTCACCACCAGGCCTGCCCTAAAAGAGCTGCTGAAGGAAGCACTAAACATGGAAAGGAACAACCCGTACCAGCCACTGCAAAATCATGCCAAATTGTAAAGACCATCGAGGCTAGGAAGAAACTGCATCAACTAACGAGCAAAATAACCAGCTAACATCATAATGACAGGATCAAATTCACACATAACAATATTAACTTTAAATGTCAATGGACTAAATGCTCCAATTAAACGACACAGACTGGCAAATTGCATAAAGAGTCAAGACCCATCAGTGTGCTGTATTCAGCAAACCCATCTCACGTGCAGAGACACACATAGGCTCAAAATAAAGGGATGGAGGAAGATCTACCAAGCAAATGGAAAACAAAAAAAGGCAGGGGTTGCAATCCTAGTCTCTGATAAAACAGACTTTAAACCAACAAAGATCAAAAGAGACAAAGAAGGCCATTACATAATGGTAAAGGGATCAATTCAACAAGAAGAGCTAACTATCCTAAATATATATGCACCCAATACAGGAGCACCTAGATTCATAAAGCAAGTCCTGAGTGACCTACAAAGAGACTTAGACTCCCACACAATAATAATGGGAGACTTTAACACCCCACTGTCAACATTAGACAGATCAACAAGACAGAAAGTTAACAAGGATACCCAGGAATTGAACTCAGCTCTGCACCAAGCGGACCTAATAGACATCTACAGAACTCTCCACCCCAAATCAACAGAATATACATTTTTTTCAGCACCACACCACACCTATTCCAAAATTGACCACATAGTTGGAAGTAAAGCTCTCCTCAGCCAATGTAAGAGAACAGAAATTACAACAAACTGTCTGTCAGACCACAGTGCAATCAAACTAGAACTCAGGATTAAGAAACTCACTCAAAACCACTCAGCTACATGGAAACTGAACAACCTGCTTCTGAATGACTACTGTGTACATAACAAAATGAAGGCAGAAATAAAGATGTTCTTTGAAAGCAATGAGAACAAAGACACAACGTACCAGAATCTCTGGGACACATTCAAAGCAGTGTGTAGAGGGAAATTTATAGCACTAAATGCCCACAAGAGAAAGCAGGAAAGATCCAAAATTGACACCCTAACATCACAATTAAAAGAACTAGAAAAGCAAGAGCAAACACATTCAAAAGCTAGCAGAAGGCAAGAAATAACTAAAATCAGAGCAGAACTGAAGGAAATAGAGACACAAAAAACCCTTAAAAAAATTAATGAATCCAGGAGCTGGTTTTCTGAAAGGATCAACAAAATTGATAGACCGCTAGCAAGACTAATAAAGAAGAAAAGAGAGAAGAATCAAATAGACGCAATAAAAAGTTTAAAGGGGATATATTACCGATCCCACAGAAATACAAACTACCATCAGAGAATACTACAAACACCTCTACGCAAATAAACTAGAAAATCTAGAAGAAATGGATAAATTCCTCAACACATACACCCTCCCAAGACTAAACCAGGAAGAAGTGGAATCTCTGAATAGACCAATAGCAGGCTCTGAAATTGTGGCAATCATCAATAGCTTACCAACCAAAAAGAGTCCAGGACCAGATGGATTCACAGCCGAATTCTACCAGAGGTACAAGGAGGAACTGGTACCATTCCTTCTGAAACTATTCCAATCAATAGAAAAAGAGGGAATCCTCCCTAACTCATTTTATGAGGCCGGCATCATCCTGATACCAAAGCCGGGCAGAGACACAACCAAAAAAGAGAATTTTAGACCAATATCCTTGATGAACATTGATGCAAAAATCCTCAATAAAATACTGGCAACCGAATCCAGCAGCACATCAAAAAGCTTATCCACCATGATCAAGCGGGCTTCATCCCTGGGATGCAAGGCTGGTTCAATATACGCAAATCAATAAATGCAATCCAGCATATAAACAGAACCAAAGACAAAAACCACATGATTATCTCAATAGATGCAGAAAAGGCCTTTGACAAAATTCAACAACACTTCATGCTAAAAACTCTCAATAAATTAGGTATTGATGGGACGTATCTCAAAATAATATGACAAACTCACAGCCAATATCATACTGAATGGGCAAAAACTGGAAGCATTCCCTTTGAAAACTGGCACAAGACAGGGATGCCCTCTCTCACCACTCCTATTCAACCTATGTGTTGGAAGTTCTGGCCAGGGCAATTAGGCAGGAGAAGGAAATAAAGGGTATTCAATTAGGAAAAGAGGAAGTCAAATTGTCCCTGTTTGCAGATGACATGATAGTATATCTAGAAAACCCCATTGTCTCAGCCCAAAATCTCCTTAAGCTGATAAGCAACTTCAGCAAAGTCTCAGGATACAAAATCAATGTACAAAAATCACAAACATTCTTATACACCAATAACAGACAAACAGAGAGCCAAATCATGAGTGAACTCCCATTCACAATTGCTTCAAAGAGAATAAAATACCTAGGAATCCAACTTACAAGGGATGTGAAGGACCTCTTCAAGGAGAACTACAAACCACTGCTCAATGAAATAAAAGAGGATACAAAGAAATGGAAGAACATTCCATGCTCATGGGTAGGAAGAATCAATGTCGTGAAAATGGCCATACTGCCCTAGGTAATTTACAGATTCAATGCCATCCCCATCAAGCTACCAATGACTTTCTTCACAGAATTGGAAAAAACTACTTTAAAGTTCATATGGAGCCAAAAAAGAGCCCGCATCGCCAAGTCAGTCCTAAGCCAAAACAACAAAGCTGGAGGCATCACACTACCTGACTTCAAACTATTATACAAGGCTACAGTAACCAAAACAGCATGGTACTGGTACCAAAACAGAGATATAGATCAATGGAACAGAACAGAGCCCTCAGAAATAACGCTGCATATCTACAACTATCTGATCTTTGACAAACCTGACAAAAACAAGAAATGGGAAAGGATTCCCTATTTAATAAATGGTGCTGGGAAAACTGGCTAGCCATATGTAGAAAGCTGAAACTGGATCCCTTCCTTACACCTTATAAAAAAATTAATTCAAGATGGATTAAAGACTTAAACGTTAGACCTAAACCCATAAAAACCCTAGAAGAAAACCTAGGCAATACCATTCAGGACATAGGCATGGGCAAGGACTTCATGTCTAAAACACCAAAAGCAATGGCAACAAAAGCCAAAATTGACAAATGGGATCTAATTATACTAAGGAGCTTCTGCACAGCAAAAGAAACTACCATCAGAGTGAACAGGCAACCTACAAAATGGGAGAAAATTTTCGCAACCTACTCATCTGACAAAGGGCTAATATCCAGAATCTACAATGAACTCAAACAAATTTACAAGAAAAAAACAACCCCATCAAAAAGTGGGCGAAGGACATGAACAGACACTTCTCAAAAGAAGACATTTATGCAACCAAAAAACACATGAAAAAAATGCTCACCATCGCTGGCCACCAGAGAAATGCAAATCAAAACCACAATGAGATACCATCTCACACCAGTTAGAATGGCAATCATTAAAAAGTCAGGAAACAACAGGTGCTGGAGAGGATGTGGAGAAATAGGAACACTTTTGCACTGTTAGTGGGACGGCAAACTAGTTCAACCCTTGTGGAAGTCAGTGTGGCGATTCCTCAGGGATTTAGAACTAGAAATATCATTTGACCCAGCCGTCCCATTACTGGGTATATACCCAAAGGACTATAAATCATGCTGCTATAAAGACACATGCACACGTATGTTTATTGTGGCACTATTCACAATAGCAAAGACTTGGAACCAGCCCAAATGTCCAACAATGATAGACTGGATTAAGAAAATGTGGCAAATATACACCATGGAATACTATGCAGCCATAAAAAATGATGAGTTCATGTCCTTTGTAGGGACATGGATGAAATTGGAAATCATCATTCTCAGTAATCTATCGCAAGGACAAAAAACCAAACACCACATGTTCTCACTCATAGGTGGGAATTGAACAATGAGAACACATGGACACTAGAAAGGGAACATCACACTCTGGGGACTGTTGTGGGGTGGGGGGAGGGGGGAGGGATAGCATTAGGAGATATACCTAATGCTAAATGACGAGTTAATGGGTGCAGCACACCAGCATGGCACATGTATACTTATGTAACTAACCTGCACGTTGTGCACATGTACCCTAAAACTTAAAGTATAATAATAATTAAATAAAAAAAAATAATAATAGCCATTCTTGCAGGAGTAAGGTGGTATGTCATTGTGGTTTTAATTTGCATTTCCCTGATGATTAGCAGAGTATTTTTTCATATGTTTGTTGTACATTTGCATATCTTCTTTTGAGAAATGTCTATTCATATAATTTGCCCACTTTTGATAGGATTATTTGTTTTTTTCTTGCTGATTTGCTTGAGTTCCTTGTAGATTCTGGATATTAGTTTTTTGTTGGATGCATAGTTTGCAAATATTTTCTTCCATTCTGTGGGCTGTCTGTTTACTCTGATGATTATTTATTTTGCTGTACAGAAGCTTTTTAGTTTAATTAGGTGCCATTTATTTATTTTTGTTTTTGTTGCATTTGCTTTTGGAGTCTTAGTCATAAATTCTTTGCCTAAGCCAATTCTCAGAAGAATTTTTCCTAAGTTATCTTCTAGAATTTTTATGGTTTCAGGTCTTAGAATTAAGTGTTTGATCCATCTTGAGTTGATTTTTATATAAGGTGAGAGGAATCCAGTTTCATTCTTCTATAGATGGCTATCCAGTTTTCCCAGCACCATTTATTAAATAGGATGTCCTTTCCCCAATTTGTGTTGTTTGCTTTGTCAAAGATCAGTTGGCTGTAAGTATTTGGCTTTATTTCTGGGTTCTCTATGGTCTGTGTGTTGACTTTTATACCAGTACTATGCTGTTTTTGTAACTATGGCCTTGTAGTATAATTTAAAGTCCAGTAATCTTATGTCTCCAGATCTGTTCTTTTTGCTTAGGGTTGCTTTGGGTATTCAGGCTCTTTTTTGGTTCCATATGAATTTTAGGATTGTTTTTTCTAATTCTATGAGGAATAGTGTTGGTATCTTGATACGAATTACACTGAATTCATAGATTGCTTTGGGCAATATGGTCATTGTTATGACATTGATTCTGCGGATCCATGAGCATGGGATGTGTTTCCATTTGTTCATGTCATCTATGATTTCTTTCAGCAGTGTTGTGTAGTTCTCCTTGTAGAGATCTTTCACCTCCTTGATTAAGTATATTCCTAGGGTTTTTTTTTCTTTTTTACAGCTATTGCAAACAGAATTAAGTTCTTGATTTGATTCTTAGCTTGGTGGTTGTTGTGTATAGCAGTGCTACTGATTTGTGTACGTTGATTTTTGTAACCTGAGACTTTACTGAATTGGTTTATCAAATCTAGGAGTCTTTTGGAGGAGTCTTTAAAGTTCTCTAGATATATGATCATATAATAAGTGAACAGCGATAGTTTAACTTCCTCTTTTCCAATTTGGATGTCCTTTATTTCCTTCTCTTGCCTGGTTGCTCTGGCTAAGGCTTCCAGTGCCACGTTGAATAGAAGTGGTGAAAGTGGGCATCCTTATCTTGTTCCAGTTCTCAAGAGAAATGCTTTCAACTTTTCCCCATTCAGTATGATGTTGGCTGTGGTTTGTCATATGTGGCTTTTATTATTTTGAGGTAAGTCCCTTCTGTGCCTAGTTTGATAAGGATTTTGATCATAAAGGGATGCTTAATTTCATCAAATGCTTTTTCTGCATCTATTGAGATAATCATATGGTTTTTGTTTTCAATTCTGTTTATTTGATGTATCACATTTGTTGACTTGCATATGTTAATCCATCCCTGCATCCACGGGATGAAACCCACTAGATCATAGTGGATTATCTTTTTGATGTGCTGTTGGATTTGGTTAGCTAGTATATTGTTGAAGATTTTTGCATCTATGTTTATCAGTGATACTGGTCTGTAGTTTTTTTTTTCTCATGTCCTTTCCTGGTTTTGGTATCAGAGTGATATTGGCTTCATAAAATGAGTTAGGAAGGATTCCTTAAAAAGAGAATAAAAAGCTCAAAGTTGCTAAAGTCCATTATCACATGAGTCAGTACCATAGTTCACAGACATACAAATGTCACAGCCAAAATCCTGTCTACTCAAGGAGAAGTTGTCAGTGGGAATACAACATGATTAGCCTATAAAGCTAGTGTTACATTTGACATCGAATGAGAATAAAAAATAAACAATGAAAGCATTTTTAAGAGAAATCCTCTACACTGAAAGAGGGGATCTGAAGGGGTTAGAAAACTGTGGCCCATTGGCCAAATTTAGGTCCACACCTGTTTTAGTGTGGCCTATAAGCTGAGAATGGTTTGTATGTTTTCAATTGTTTGAAAAAAATCAAGGGAAGCATACTATATCATGACATACAAAACTGAAATGAAATTGAAATTTCAGTGCCACTACATACACCTTTGCTGGAACACAGCCATGCCTGTTCATTTAGGGATCGTCTACAGCTGCTTTAGAGCTAGAATGCCAAAGATGAGTAATAGCAGTAGAGACCGTATGGCCTGCAAAGCCAAATATGTTCAATATGTGGCCCTGTAAGGAGAGTTTTGCTGACCTCTGCTCTGGAGGATGGATAGTACTTCCAGATGAAGCTGGACTATCCTAGGGACTCAGAGTCCAGGCTAGGACTTCTTGATAAAGCCACCCTACAGAGAGAGGTTCATCAAAGAGAGAATATAGTCCCACACCCCAGATGAGCCTGCTCCACTGAACAGCAAGGCCAGGAGGCAAACTGTCATGAGAAGCCAGAGAGAATGACGGGCTGAGAGCACCTGGGACCATAGCTTCTATGAGTGACAACACCTTTCATGTGCTCTAACCCTCACCCACATTATCCGCTTCTGTAGATACTCCTGATAAGTCAATGTTCCAGTATATCCAAGTCACAAGTGTGGAAGGAGGGAAGCATTACTGAGTTAGACCTAGTATCTAGTATGTGCTGGGTGTTTAAATGTTAATCTTCCTCACGACTTTCCTATCAGGTAGGCATTATCATCTCCATCTTTCAAGTTCAAGTGATATTAGCTTGCTTTTTTTTTTTTTTTTTTTTTTTTGAGACGGAGTCTCGCTCTGTCACCCAGGCTGGAGCACAGTGGCGTGATCTTGGCTCACCGCAACCTCCACCTCCCAGGTTCAAGCCATTCTCCTGTCTCAGCCTCCTGAGTAGCTTGGACTACAGGCACACACCACCACGCCCAGCTAATTTTTATATTTTTAGTAGAGATGGGGTTTCACCATGTTGGCCAGGATGGTCTCGATCTCTTGACCTCGTGATCCGCCTGCCTTGGTCTCCCAAAGAGCTGGGATTACAGGTGTGAGCCACCATGCCCCACCAGCTTGCATTTTTTTTTTTTCTGAGTGATTACCATAGTCCCTGGCATTATTCTGTGAGCTTTACATAAATGGAGTTATTTAATCCTCACAACGATTCTACAGAGGTCATCAGGACGACATGGGCTAAGTAATTTGCCCAAGGTTGCTAAAAAAAGAATACATACATACACACACATATATATATATATGTATGTGTGTATATATATGTATGTATATATATATATATATTTTTTTTTTTTGTGTGGGGGGCGTAAACCAATTTCCTTCAAGGCCTGCCTGCTATCTGTCATGTGATGTTGGAGTCAGGTTGGAATTTGGTATCTTATTGTTACAAAGAGTCTGTTCTATCAGTCTTAAGAGCGTTAATGGCATGTTAATACTGGTCAGCTGTGCCTAAACTCCAAAGGGAGGAGGGTAAATGGGGCATGTCCAACCCTCCCTTCCCACCATGGCCTGAGCTAGTTTTTCAGGTGTGCTTGGATCCCCTTGACCGAGAGGAGGGTCCATTCAGTCATTTGTTGGGGGGGGTGGGGAGGTGTTTGAATTTTTTAGTTTATAAGAGGAATAGTCACTCAGTTACTATTTTTGGCAAGACAACGACTAAAAAGACAAAATTCCTCTGATAAATGCAGTTTATCAAGAGAGAGAAATAAACACAGAGAATGAACTTCTTTTGGCTCCAAACTGGATAAAACATTGGGAGGAATTTTTAAGATTAATATTCTATGTGTAAATACATGTTTGTAATAATGTTTGATTCAGGTGGCAAACACAGGTGCTCATTCTAAAGAAAGGCATCAACGTCAAACTCAGTTTGAAAAGTTTGCCAGGGACACAAGGCTCAGTACCTGGGGTTCATGCAACTTGTATCTGCCTAAAATGAATTGCAGCTTGTCAGCAGCTACTTGGAAGAACAAAATGATCTAGAAGACCAGATGCGAAAGAGAGCAGAAGAAATCATTCTTGTTTTGTTAAGCTTCAGGGAGTTTGACTTAGTGGGTGAAGAAAGACGAACCCCAAGTGGCAAGAGAGAGATGGGTCCCTTCGCTCTTCTCCCTGGACAACTGAACTTTTCTCACACTCTCTCTAACTCCCACCTGCAGCCTGCAGTGGAGACTAGAGATGCCCCAACGACCTTGCTTTGAAGACTGAGATGAAGAATGAATTGTTAGAGGCATTTTGCAGGTGTGTGAGTGCTACACCGACGCGAACAGGAACACAGTGCTAAGCTGGCAAAACGTGTGTGTAAATAGCATCTGGGAGGAAACTGCAGTTTACAATCCTGAAGGGAAGAAAAAAAAAAGAAAGAGATCAGAAGCCAATAAGGGGCCGGTGCGGTGGCTCACGCCTGTAATCCCAGCACTTTGTGGATCACCTGAGATTAGGAGTTCCAGACCAGCCTGGCCAACATGGTGAAACCCTGTCTCTACTAAAAATACAAAAATTAGCCGGGCGTGGTGGCGGGCGCCTGTAGTCCCAACTACTCAGGAGGCAGAGGCAGGAGAATGGCTTGAACCCGAGAGGCGGAGGTTGCAGTGAGCTGAGATCGCGCCACTGCACTCCAGCCTGGGCGGCAGAGTGGGACTCTTGTCTAAACACACACACACACACCAAGAAACCAATAAGGTGGCAGTTAAGAGTGCCTAAGATCTAGTGTTCATTTTAGCTGGCTGCATTGCAAAAAGATGTGAAAGCTTTTATTTTATTTTATGAATACTTATTGAACAGCTACGCTGGGCAGGCCCTACTACCAGTTTCTGGGAGAACAAGATGAATTAGGCATGGTCCCTAATTGCAAGGGGTTCACAATTTAGCATCCTGTGCAGATCTCCATGGGGACAGCCCCAGGGGTTACCCTTGTTTGCTTGTGCTTTTGAGGTAGGCATTCGAGGGTAGACACTCGCAGCTGTGCGCGCCGCTCTTCCCGGGGGCCCGTCCTCCCCTTGTTCCCCACCACACCGCGGGTGGGGCAGTTTTGGCTGCTCTGCAATCTCAACCGCAGAGTTGCTCCACCCTTTGTCCCGGCAAAACTCTGAATTGTCCTGTAATTATTGCCACACTGCAATCTGGTGCCATCTGATAAGTACAGGTTTCAAAACTGTGCTCACAATTCCTGCCAAAGCCATCCTGCCAACATCAGGCACAGACATTGGCAAACCTACTCGGCCTGGGCTGAGTTGAGCTAAAGGTGCCATGAAAATCTGGAGATGGAAATTCAGCAACCACCTAGAATAAGATCACCTGCAACACACACATGCACACACAATCACACACACACGAGTGAGCAGACACCCTTTCTCCCTGCGGTTTTGACTCAGTTCCTTATGTGATTCTATGTCAAATGTGTAGAAAAAAGAAGCTGTCCTGAGCACAGCATATTGAAAAATAAACACCAGCATTTCAATAGCTTTGCAGAGAAGAGATCCATAGAACAGCGTTGGGTTTCCTCTCGTTCTTGCATGGAAACATGATCAGGTGAGGTTTGTACAAGAGCATTCCGTAACCCCTGATCCTGGGGGCTGATCAGGAAGAGTCAGGTGTGGTGTGTTTAAAAAGTGAAAGCCGGCCAGGTGCGGTGGCTCATGCCTGTAATCCCAGCACTTTGGGAGGCCAAGGCGGGCGGGTCACTTGAGGTCAGGAGTTCGAGACCAGCCTGGTCAACATGGTGAAACCCCATCTCTACTAAAAATTCAAAAATTAGCCGGTGTGATGGTGGGGGTCTGTAATCCCAGCTACTTGGGAGGCTGAGGGAGGAGAATTGCTTGAACCCGGGAGACAGAGGTTGCAGTGAGCTGAGATCACACCACTGCACTCCAGCCTGGGCGACAGAGCCAGACTCCATCTCAAAAAAAGAAAAAAAAAAAAGTGAAAGCCACAGGTATCCTTTGGCAGAGGTTGCCAGTAGCCTGCCTGTAGTTTGCTTGGACATGTTCTGAACATGCAGAATGATGTGCTGGGACTAAGTTGAGTTTGGCAGTCATTTCAGGAAAGCAAAAAAGAGAAGAATGTTAATAACTAAGAATTTCCAAGAATGGGCTCTAGTTCCAGCCTTGCAATGGAGGCTTTACATGCACTGGCCCACAGAATCCTTACAACCACTCTGTGAAGGGCTTACTATTATGATATTATTAGTCGCATTTCACAGATGGGGAAACAGCTTCAGAGAATAAAGCAACTTGCCCAAAGGTCACATATACAGTAGATAACGGAGCTGAACTGGGAACCAGAGCTGTGTGATCCAGTGAAGGCGGCCACAGGCTGGTAGAGGCTGCCTCATGCCTGCCCACTGCCTCTTGCCACCATGCTTGCCCCTGCTGCCCCCTGGCAGTGGCAGATTTGCAGGCTGTGCTGCCCTGAGACAGCCTCATGGGGCAGAAGGAGAAGCCTGGAGGCTCACTGGCAGACCTAGTCCCAAATGCAGCAGGGAAGGAAAAGTAGATTCATTTCCTCATTCTTGGCAGCAAAATCTCCTTCCTTCCCCATTGTTTCTTGGATCTTTCTTTTTACTTTCACTTAAATAATCCTACACTTCAATTCCTGGTCCCCTATTATCCATGCAGACAAAGCTTCTCTTGTTTTATTCATTATTTTTTCCCCTGTTCCCCTTTCAAACTTCCATTCTCACTTCCGTTAGGTTTACATGCTACCATGTTTATATACATGTCCTTAGACATGTGTTTACCTGAACTATGTATAGCAGCATTTTGCATATGTGTTTTTAAGTTTCATAAGTAATATGATGCCATCAATTTTATTCTACACCCTTCTTTCAATTGACTATGTATTTTTTTTGCCTTTGCCAAAATAAGACTTTATTTTGAAAGTCATTTGAAGGACACTGAGAAAGACAGGAGACCTTAGATTCAATGGATGTAGATTCCAAATTTGGATTCTTGCCAGCCTCACTAATGGTCTCTGTTAGGCTGAAAAGGTGCTTTCTTTGGTCATTCCAATTTTTAGCTTCCTGGAGAAAAGATCTTTTCCCAGAAGCCATCTTCTTCTTGTGTGTGTGTGTGTGTGTGGAGTAGAGCTTTATTTTCAGGAAACAGTATGTTAGTTGGAAATGGGTATATATATATATATTTTTTTTTTTTTAAATCAAGGTAGTTCTAGTACATTCAACAAAGTGGGGTGGCTCAGCCAGAGGTGAAGTGAAAAGGTTCTCTATTATTTGCTTAATATCCTGCTACCACCAGAAATCCCCATGTGGAAACAGCACTCAGGAATATAGTTCTGTATAAAGTTGTTCTGTCTTTGCATCATAAATGCTAATAATGCTAATCATTGGTCAATTGACTATGTTTTTAAAGTCTATTCATATCCTGTTTGTAAATCTAGTTTATGACTTTTTTTTTTTTTTTTTTGAGACAGGGTCTCACTCTGTCACCCAGGCTGGAGTGCAGTGGTGCCACCATGGCTCACTGCAGCCTAGACATCCTGGGCTCAACAACCCTCCCTCATTAGCCTCCACCAAGTAGCTGGGACTGCAGGTGTGCACCACCATGCCCAGCTAGTTTTTTAATTTTTTGTAAAGATGGAGTCTCGATATGTTGCCCAGGGCTGGTCTCAAATTCCTGGCCTCAAGTAGTCCTCCCCTTCAGCCTCCCAAACTGCTAGGATTACAGGCATGAGCCACCAAACCCAGCCTAGTTTATTATGTCTGACTGTGCAAAGTATTCCCCACCTGCTTGTCTTCCTATACCCCTTCACTTACTGCTCCCTTGATGGGTGTCTGTGTGTGTGTGGAGGGGTGGTGTGGGGATGATATTTGTTCATTGCCTGTTAGCACTCACTAAAATATACGTTCCATGAGAACAAGGAGTTTGTTTAATTCACTGAGATCAACGCAGCTCTTAGAGTAGGAGCAGTACCAGCCCACAATAGGTTCTTGGTCAATATTGAATAAGTGCCTGAGTATCTGCCCACCACATTCTACGTTATCGCTTTCTCTAACGAGGTGGTCTTTTACCGCCTGCTACCATAGACACCATATGCAGGAGCGTGGCGGGCTTGTGAGGTATATGCATATTTAATTCTCTTTTCTCCCTCCCTCCTCCACACCATTTCAGGGTTTTTTTTTTTCTTTTTTCAGTCTGAATTGCCCTTAGGCAGATAGAAAAAATATTTGTGTCCTTTGAGGCCCGACCCTTGTGAACTATAAACGAAATCCTTGTCAAAGAAACTTCTGCTGAAGCACTTACCCTTGAAAAGATATGCAGACCTTAGGTCACACATTTTTTATTAATTTCAAGCTGACATTCAAATGTCAATTTACGGAGTCCCTGTGATTGGTGGCGAAGGGGCACGAGAAGGAGGCCCCGTCCTGAAAGTCAGAGAGGAGTGCAGCAGAATGCGAGGAAGGGCGGGAGGGCTCGGGGCTGAGGGCGCGGGCGGCCAAACTCCAGGTGCCCAGCACCCGTGCCATGGAGTGCACCGCTTACCCATCTGTCTAGAAGCTGCTGGGTGCAGGTGTGTGAGGAACAGGATGTTTATAGTGTCAAAGCATCTCCCCATAGATGAAAACGAACATCATGTGCCTCTCAGCAGGATGCGCTGAGGAAGACAGGACTTGTGTAACCTTCTGTAGAAGTGCATAATCTGAACGGGATCACGAGGAGCAAAATCAGACATGCCCAGATGAGGGGCATCTACACACTCTGCATTCTTCAAAAACAGCTCAGCGCGAAGGACAAAGCAAGGCTGAGGAGCTATTCCAGATTAAAGGAGATGCATGTGACCTGGCAACTGCAAGCAACATGTGATTTTGGGTTGGATCCCAGAACAGGGAAGAACAATTCTTTAAAAAGCATTATAATGGAGTCAGTTGGGGAAATTTGAGTTGGATTGTGTATTTAATCATTGTATTGTATTAGTGGTACATTTCATGAATATGATCATTTTACTGTGGTTACATGAGTGAACCTCCTCATTCTTAGAGGTAAAAGGTCAAAATACCCACAACTTAACCCTTAAATAGGTTAGCAAAAATAATAACTATAATGATGGTATATATGGAGTAAGAGAAAGAAAAAAGAGAGGGAGATAAAGCAAACATGGCAAAATATTAACAATCAGTGAATCCAGAGTATATGGAGTTCATTGTATTATTCTTGCAACTTTTCTGTAAGGTTAAAATTCTTTCAAAATAAGTTTTTAAACAATCTGTTCATGTTAAAGTTGGGGGTAAAACCATGGAGACAGGCGCAGCGTAATAAAAGCAATGACTAAAACACACAGGGCTTTGCAATGTGCCAGGCCGTTTATACATATTACATTGTGTAATCATCAAAACCACTATCAGGTAGGTATTATTATTGTCATTCCCATTTTACAGATGGGGAAACTTTGGCTCCAAGAAGCTGAATATCTTAAATCAGCAAGATCTTATAGCCACTAAGTGGAAAAGCTGGGGATTTTTTTTTTTTTTTTTTTTTTTTGAGAGAGGGTCTGGCTCTGTCACTTAGGCTGGAGTCCAATGGTGCCATCTTGGATCACTGCAACCTCCACCTCCTGGGCTCAAGCTATCCTCCTGCCTCAGTCTTCCAAATAGCTGGGACTACAGGTGCATGCCACCACGCCTAATTTTTGTATTTTTTGTATTTCATTGTGTTGCTCAGGCTGGTCTTGAACTCCACAGGTGCACAGCCACCGCGTCTGTGCTGCAAGCCTGTAGTCCTAGCCAGTTGGGAGGCTGGAGTGGGAGGATTGCTTGAGCCCAGGAATTAGAGGCTACAGTAAGCTGTGATGGCACCACTGCACTCCAGCCTGGGTGACAGAGTGAGATTCCAACTCAAAATAACCCAAAATAGTCCATTCCTGGCTACCGTGACAAAAGTCTCTTGGTGCTCTCTCTGTCTCGTCTCTCTATCTCTCTCCACACACCCACACACCCACTCATGGTTCTTTCGTTGTGAATCCCCCAGAGGCATCACTATATACAACAGCATAGCCTCTGCCTGGCCCTGATAACCACCCACAACTTTGAGAAGTTCCTCTGTTGGGGAAGATCTGGTTGCCATGAGTTCCTGTGACAACCACCCCAGAGGAGAGAACAGGAACTCTACTGTTTAAGGCAGATAGGTCCAATGGGCTATCTTGGACCCCAGTTGTTCCTTTAGGAACAGCTGAAGTTGGAAATTGTCAATGGAGTGCTGACCAGCAAGCAGTGGATGGGAAATTTAGGTCAAGGTGTTTACGAAAAGGAGAGAGCGAGGTCTGGGAAATCTGAAAACAGTTCTTGCAGCCCATCCACCCCAAACCAGTGCAAACCTGACTTAGGAACAGGTCAGAGGAAAGTGACCCAGGAATGGGGGGCCTTTTTGGAGCAACTGGCTTAGTTAACTGGAAACGTTTCCAGTTTCTCTTCAGAGACTGGCTGGGATGAAGACACTGAGCTTCCTGCCCAGCCTGCTGGGTGCAGGTTGACGTTGGCTGGAGGAAGGAGAGGGGCCTAAGATATCCTGCAGAGGAGACACAATTTTGAAAAGGAGGATTCAGGCAGTGAAAGTCTTAGATCCCTTTAGTGTGATTTTAAATTATTTTTAGGTGGCTACCAGTGAAATGTGAAACAACCTCTGTCACTTGAGGTAATACTATTAATTTCTATTTTATTTTATTTTATTTTGAGATGGAGTCTCACTCTGTTGACCAGGCTGGAGTGCAGTGGCGCGATCTCGGATCACTGCAAGCTCCCCCTCCTGGGTTCACGCCATTCTCCTGCCTCAGTCTCCCGAGTAGCTGGGACTACAGGCGCCTGCCACCACGCACAGCTAATTTTTTGTATTTTTAGTAGAGACAGGGTTTCACCATGTTAGCCAGGATGGTCTCAATCTCCTGACCTCGTGATCCGCCTGCCTTGGCCTCCCAAAGTGCTGGGGTTACAGGCGTGAGCCACCGCGCCCGGCCTTTATTTTTAATTTTTCTTAGAGACAGGGTCTCATTCTGTCACCCAGGCTGGAGTGCCATGGCGTAATCATAGTTCACTGCACCTTCAACCTCTTGGGTTCAAGCCATCCTCCCACCTCAGTTATTGAGTAGCTGGGACTACAGAAGCACCTTAATATGTCTGGCTAGTTTTTAAATATTTTTGGTAGAGACAAGGTCTCCCTGTGTTGCCCAGGCTGCTCTCAAACTCCTGGCCTCAAGAAGTCCTCCCGCTTGGACTTCCCAAAGTGCTGGATTACAGGTGTGAGCCGCCTATTTACTTCAAATCTCACAGTATACACTTAGCCTTCCCTTGCCCCCATACTGGCCGTGAGCTGTGACCTCAACCTGTTCTAGATTTTTAAGATGATTAAAGTGGACAATGCTTCATGTAAACACCACCACCAGGGTGAATAACCAGGGGCCCAGCTTCCTCCTGAAGGTGCATTTATATGTTAATGTCAAATGCACAATCACAACCCTTGTGTATTATTGGACTGCCTGTATTAAAAGAGAATGTTTTGCTGAGAAGGTTGAGTGCCCTGGAAGGAAGTTGCTCAATCTAAGTGGAAACCAAACCCTAGCTTTGGTTTCCTCGGGAAATTTTGCAGTAACTACTTCTCTATAATTAGTGAGCATGGGTTTGACCCAGCCCTTAGCCTAGATCCTGCCATAGTCCTATGTAGACATAGCAGTGCCCAGACCTAGAGCCTTGAGACTGGTCATCTTTGCTATCCTGTAACCATGCAGGTGTTGAGTCTTAGAAGGAACCACCCAGTGTGGGAGTTTTCAGGTTTTTTTCTAAGTCTACAGTGGATTGAAGGGAAGGAGGAGAAGGAGGAGGAGGAGGAGGGGGGAGGAGAAGGCTGGGTTCCTAGCAGCTTGACTGTCATGTACTGCACACAAGCAGGTCCACATTTGAAAGGAGGTCCTATGATCAAAAAAAAGTGAAAAGGAATTAACCACCATTGATTCCTCTAACTTTGCCACTGATAAGGAAATGAAGATCCAGAGAGGTTAAGTGACTGACCTGAGGTCATGGGTTTATGATAAATGGCAGAGGCTTCGGACCAGGGCCCATTCTCAGTACTGCACACCAGTCACACTGATGACAGCAGAGTGACAGGTACTGTTGATAAGCCTCTCGATGGACAGATTGACAGTCAATCAATATCTACTGACTCCTACTACATAGGCAGCTTTATACTGGCTTCTGTGAGATGCTCATGGCTTCTCTCCCACAAAGAGCTTACGCTCTACTGTGAGCCATGACACATGTTCAAAACATGTAAATAACAGTGCAAAACAAGTGTGGTAGAGTGTCAGGAAAAAATGCCATAGGAATCAGCAGCGGGAGAGCTTTCTATGAAACCCTGGTGGTGGAGGTTTCACAGGGGAGGTGAGCCTTGGAGGATGTATTTCATTCACACAGGTAGAGGAGGGCAGCCCTTGGAGACACTGTGAGGACAGAGTGTCAGCGCAGAAATGGCAGGTTCTGTGAGGACATAACAGGGTATCTTGGGAGGAGGTATTTCACACTAGGAAATACTGAGCGGGAAGGCCGAATAGGGGACTTGGAATGCAGCCATTAAAAGAGGATTTTGGCCAGGTATGGTTGCTCACCCCTGTAATCCCAGCATTTTGAGGGGCTGAGGCTAGAGGATCACATGAGTCTGGGAGTTCGAGACCAACCTGGGCAACATAGCAAGACCCTATCTCTACAAAAAATTTAAAAAATTAGCTGGGCATGGTGGTGGACACCTGTGGTCCCAGCTATTTGGGAGGCTGAAGTGGAGGATCTCTTGAGCCCAGGAGGTCGAGGCTGCAGTGAGCTGTGATCGTGCCACTGCTCTCAAGACTGGGTGACAGGGTGAGCCTCTATCTCTAAAACAAAAGATAGCTTTAAAAATGTATAAATAATTTAATTTTTTTAAAATGAAGGGGGAATTTAGCCTTTATGCAATTATGCTCTACAAGGTGGTTGGGGAGAACAGGGATGAGATGACACTGCCTGGGGAAGGTTAGTGTGGCTGCAAGGTGCTGGGTACATTAGACAGCAAAGAGCTGTGGGTCAGGGAGTGGATGAGCACCCAGAACTTGGTGCTAGCAGAGGGAAGAGATTGACCCATTGGCTTCCCCACCCTCATTCTCTTCCCAACTGACCTGCAAGTCACAGCAATGCAGTATCATGTCGACACTCACTGCTGGGTACGTAGCTTAGGCTTTCAACACCCCACCACCCAACCTGGTTTCATCATCACTCTTCTGGCCCTTGGTCCCACTTCCCTACCCTATTTATGGCTACCAGAATTCTCTGGCTATAAAACCAATGGTACCATGTCTTCATGCTACTTTAAGACTCAGGCAACCCAATGTCGTCTGTAGGATAAGTCCACACACCTTTGTAGGGCAGACAAGGCCCTTCAAAGCCTGGCTATACCTACTCATGTTCCCCTCTCATCTTGCACCCTTGGCTCCAGACTGATGACCTCACAGCTCCTCCTAAAAACAATGTGTATGACCCACTATGCATTTCTGGAGCTGTACCTTTGCAAACAGATTTCCTTCTTTGCAGAAAGTCTTTTCCTATTTGTGTTCCTACCTTTTCTTTGGGACTCACTTCAAACATATCATCTACCATCTATCATCAAACATATCAGCTACCTTCAGGAAGCCTCCCTTCCTTGATGCTCAGATTCCTGGCGCTGAGAGCCTGTTGGCTCTTCCATTGTTCCTGTTCTGTCTTCACTTGTTTTTTTTTATTATTTATTTATTTTTGAGACAGAGTCTCACTCTGTTGCCCAGGCTGGAGTGCAGTGGCGTGATCTCAGTTCACCGCACCCACCATCTCCTGGGTTCAAACAATTCTCCTGCCTCAGCCTCCTGAGTAGCTGGGATTATAGATGCCCGCCACCATACCCAGATCTTTTTTGTATTTTTAGTAGAGACGGGGGTCTCACCATGTTGGCCAGGCTGGTCTCGAACTCCTGACCTCAGGTGATCCGACCACCTCGGCCTCCCAAAGTGCTGGGATTACAGGCATGAGCCACCGTGCCTGGCTCCGTTTGTTTAAATATCTGCTTCCTCTGCAAGTGGTGAGCCCAGGACCTAATTCTCATTCTACGTATTCCCAGGGCTTGATGGGACTCATTGTTCATAGGAAGGAGCTTAATAGTTGTTTGATGAATGAATGAGCAAGGGAAAAAGGATAAAGAGGAGCAAAAAAATGAAGCCAGGTTTTGGGGGTATTGGAGCAAATCAAGTGGGGGATACCATGTGGAGACGTGGCCCCATCAAGACCAACCCTGTCCCAAGAATGGCTCAGGTTTGCCTTGCTGGGGTCTTTGCCCCACTGTTACCAAACCCCCCATCCTCTGAACTGAGCTTCGGATTCCAGGAAAGGCACCCCTGTCCTGAGTTGACTGCAGCGATCACAACTGCAGACAATCATGATTCTTTGAATCCCTATTTTGATGTTAAAGCCAAGAAAGAGCATTATAGAAAGTCAGGAAGAGAAAATAAATTTAGCCATCATCCCACGACCCCGGTACAATTACTATTATTTTTCCATTTTTCTTCCAGTCTTTTTCCTTATGTCTACAGTTTTAATTACATTTTTCCGTATGAAATATAAGCAGGAAATGGAAATTTTCTAAAGGACTTGTTTTATTTGCCGCCCACTGTTTTGCATACAATGGACACTTAATACATAATTTTAGGCAGACTGAGGCGTCTCCTGATGAAAAGCTTTTCTCAAAGGCCTTGTGGTTGCTGCAATGAGCCTTCTAGAGGAAGCTGGTTATAACCTCTCTCCATCACGTCCAGCCCTCTCTTTCCTGCCTGGCACACACATTTGCCTTCCTTTAAATAATATTTTTCATTCCTCCAATCAGTCATTTGATCAACAAACATTTAGTGGGCGGGAACTGTCCCTAGGCCCTGGGCTGGGCCCTGTATTTACCGCCCTGTGGTGTTCATCGGCCCTCAGCCTGGTGCATCCACCCTGGTATCAACCTGATGGCCCCAGAACCTTCTGAAAACTCATGAGCTTTCCTGATGGTTTATCCCTCAGGCCTTCTCCAACTCAAACTAAGGTCTGCATGTACCTTGGCCCCTTCTTTTGTGCTTGCTGCACCCAGAAGCAAAATAATTGTCTAGCCCCAAGAACGGCCAACCGTTGAGATTGTGTCAGCGAGTCTTTGTTCAGTTCCTATAAAGGATGGCCTATTAGGTAATACATCCATTCCAGATGGAAAACAGGCCTTTCGAAAGCCCGAAATAACCTATTGCCACATCCCCCTTTGAGCCCACAAACAGTTCTTTCACTATGAAAGAACAAACTAACTAGAGCCTCAAAAATGTCTTTCCTAGCTTTAATAAATGGGGACTCTGGCCTCGGGGTCATACAAGGATGATCATACATGAGGAAAGCTCAAATGAACAGAGTTATGCCAGAGATGGCTGGCCTGGGCAAAGCTGGCATTGCTCTCAGAGGGAAGCCAAGTTTTTCCAATTGTTATTCTTGTGCCGTAGGGCAGATCAGCTGGGGTGGGCCTGTGAACGCTGCACTGTCACATCACGATGCTTGGAGGAAGGGGTTGCTGGAATGGAGGCAAAATGCTGCGTTGACTTAGGAGGAAATCATTTTAAACCCTGAGACCTGAAGAACTATGTTTAGCTGGGAAATGATGGAGCTCTTCAGCTTCTTCATAAACTCGCAAACCCAGGATGAGGCTACAAGAAAGTCAGATTTCTTATCTGCCAGAACTCTTGCTGGGAAAGATGTCACTCAAGGTATTCCCCAACATTACCAGGCCTTCTGTAAAGCACCTTCTTCATGCTCCCGGGCCCATCACACACATGCACATACACGTACACATGTACACACACATGCACATGTGCACATGTATACATGTGCTGTTATGGGCTGAATCTCGTCCCCTTCCCAAATTTATATTCTGCATCCCTAATCCCTAGTCCTTCAGAATGCAACCTTATTTGGAAATAGATTCTTAAAGAGGTAATTGAATCAAAATGAGATCTTGAGGGTGAGTCCTAATCCAATCTAACTGGTGTCCTTATGCAAAGAGGATATCAGGACATGAACACGCACAAAGAGAAGGCCACGTGAGGACACGGAAAAGACAGCCATCCGCAAGCCCAGGAGAGAGGCCTCAGGAAAAGCCAACCCTGCCAACACTATGATCTTTTAAAAAAATTAGTCGTCTTTTTAGTTGAGATAAAATATACATATATAACTTACCATCCTTACCATTTCAATACCATGATCTTGGGCTTCCAGCCTCCAGACTGTAAACTAATACATTTCTGTTGTTTAAGCCACCCCGTGTGTGATGCCTCAAGATGATACCCAAGCAGACTGACATACGCACTCACACAAGCTGACATATTCAAGCATGTACTAATACACACCCTCACCCAAAAACACTGACACACAGATGCACTTACACTCGGTTCTCACCCTCCCATGTCACCCACACAATCCTTATCCCACCCCTGACACACACATGCTCACTGAGGCCAGACACGTGGACTGTTGTGGCTCAGGACCTCACCGAGGCCAGTTCTCTTCCTGAGCACAGCAATGGTTTGCTGTCTGTTAAGCTCATTCCTCTCACTGGAACCTTGGGTCCGTCCCTGGGGCTCGTTGCCCGGAGTCTAGCTTTTTGCATCCTCACATTTCCTGAATGCTGTACTTTGTTTTCCTGTCTCCCAGCTTGGATCTCCTGACCTTGGCCTGGACCTGGATCTGGGAGGCTGACTCCCAGATGGGGAAGGCGCTAAAAGGATTGAACCTCAGGACCGTCCTCTGCAAAATGAGGAATTGAGGCTAGCACAGTGGTTCTCAAAGTGTGGTCCCCAGACCAGCAACCTCAGCCTCACCCTGGAACTAGTTAGAAATGCACATTCTCAGGTCCCAACCCAGACCTACTGAACCAGTACCTCTGAGAATGGATCCCAGAAATCTGTGTTTTAACACACGTGCTATCTAGGAGGTTCTGATGCAGGCCAAAGTTCGAAAACCGCTGAACTGGAAGATCTCTAAAATTCCTCCTAGGAGATAAACCTTTAAGACTTGCTGTAAGAATTAAGTGCCATGATTATGGTGCATATTATTTATGAAACTTATTCAATGTGTCCTGCCCTTCCTATTCATTATTTCTACAACCTCCTTCTAAAATAAGTATCAATTAAAAGTATTTTCCAAATGAGCAAAAGGAGGCCTGGAGAGGTTAAATAATTCATCAGGAGACACGCAGCTGGAGATGAACAGGAGGAGGATTTGAATGGGAAGCCATCTCAGTGTGCTCTCTCTACGACCTCCCATGACCAACCACAGTGACAAGTGAACTCAATGAATATCATTTTCCGGTGATTCTGTGACCTTTGAGTACCTGCTCCTCCTACCTTAACCAACTTTGCCAGCCTCCTTCACTGCCCTACCTGATCGACAGTAACTTCCAGCTCTCTTCCTTCCCCCATGCTCAGCTCAACACCCAGCCCTGGCTTTCTCACCTTCCTGGGACCCACTGCGTTCCACGGTACTGAACAGAGACACATGACAGCCATTCCGTGGATCTACAATCATCATTCTCCTGGACACAGAGCCAACGTGGCTACTGAAGGAAAGAGGCCAGTCCTAAGTTCAGGACCTGTGACGGCCTGAAAAAATGTACTCTGTCCCCCCACAACCTCCCGCTACAACCTCCTCCTAAAAGAAAAACTTCCTACAGGTGATGTTGAGGTTGCCACAGGCTTTGGTCCTCACAGACTGCAAATACCTATGGGAGAAAGAATGCTTCCATAGAGGAGCGCCGAGGGGAAGGAGAGCACCTCACTGGGATGGGATGGGAGTGGGGCGACAGCACCGCCCAGAGGCATACATGCTGGCCTCTCTCTGGTTTTGTAGAGGCGGCCCTTGCTGGTACCTTGTCTCCCTGGCCTGCTTAGCAATGCACAGCTCCTAGGGGCCATCACCCACTAGGAGGGCAGGGCCTTTTGTCTTTTTTTTTTTTTTTGAGACAGAGTCTCTCTCTGTCACCCTGGCTGGAGTGCAGTGGCATGATCTCGACTCACTGTAACCTCCGCCTGCCGGGTTCAAGAGATTCTCCTGCCTGCCTCAGCCTCCTGAGTAGCTGGGATCACAGGAGTACGCCACCACGCCTGGCTAATTTTTTATTTTTAGTAGAGATGGGGTTTCACCATGTTGGCCAGGCTCGTCTCAAACTCCTGACCTCATGATCCACCCACCTCGGCCTCCCAAAGTGCTGGGATTACAGGTGTGAGCCACTGCACCCAGCCGGATTTTTGTCTTTTTACTGTTGTATCTCCCCACATAGTAAGTGCCTAATCAATTGAGTTGAATTAATGAATTCTTGCCCCATCTACCAGATTCTACCTCAGGGGCAACTTCACACACATACATACACACACACACACACACGCGTGCGTGCGCACTCAGGCACACATGCATGTGCTCACTCACATGTGTACTCATGTTCTGGGGCCGGCACAGAGGCTGGGGGAGAGTAAGGAAGTGGGGAGGGGCATCCTTGGCAGGGGAAGGGTGCTGGTAGGACAAGAGCAAACCGCAGAGGGGCTGAGGGGTGGTGAGAACGGATCTTCTCACAGTTGAGGCCTGTAAGAAAAAAGAAACCACACGGAGGCTGAAGGAAAAGTGCCCTAAATTGGAAGTCTAGCCTAAGATCTGATGATGAATGGTTTTCAAACTTTGGAGGAGGTCTGCTTACAAAAACTCTCGTTTGCACTGAGTGCAGAAAGGGCACTGATTTGGGCAAAGATGGCCCCACATGCTTGAACTTGCCTGTGAGTCTGGACTCAGACCCAGTTGTAGGGTTGACCTGTGGGCGGGGCTAATTTTATAGTGTCCAGAAGAGCACCAAGGGAGTTTTTGTGAATTGGACTTCCACCCTAAGCGATACTAGGTTTAGTTCCATTTTCTGTCTGGAGAGAAGTCCTTTGCAGCATTTCGTTTGGGGGAAGAGTTTTGCATAATATTTCACACAGTGTTCCTTGCACAAGCTTTCATTACCCCATGACCAGGCTAGGGACTGCCCGCCTTCTATGACCAGGTGAAGAGTGAAGTCTCCTACTCCAAGCTCCCCCTGTTCGCCTGGGTTTGATGCTCTGTTTCAGTGTGTCACCTGGTAATTTCATGACCTGCAATCGGCAGAGTGGGCTCAACTCATCTTCTATTTCTACGCTGCCCACTGTGTCCTTCTGAAAGGGCTGAGCCCTGGGTCTGGTAATTTTGGACTGTCTGCAATTTGGAATGGGTGTGTCACTACTGCCCTCTAGAACCAGGTCTTGATTACTGATTGCAGCTCCCAGACAGGAACCCTGCAAACACAACCCTTGGTTAAGGCAGGCAGTCTGTCTTCTCCTTTTCAATAATAACTTCATGTTTGAGGTTAATAAGTGGAGTTTCTTTAAAGGGCACACAATTGAGGCCCCACACTCCGCTAGCTGCTTTCCCGTGAGAACTTCCAACAGGGCTGTGATTCGCTGTTTATAGAGAAGGGGTGAAGAGCCAGGGCTGGAATGTGCATTATAATTACAATGTAGGCCAAGCATGGTGGTTCACATCTGCAATCCCAGCACTTAGGGAGGCCGAGGTGGGAGGATTGCTTGAGCCCAGGAGTTTAAGACCAGCCTGGGCAACATGGTGAAACCCTGTCTCTACTAGATATACAAAAAATTAGCTGGGGATGGTGACGCATGCCTGTAGTCTCAGCTACCTGGGAGGCTAAGGTGAGAGGGATCACCTGAGCCTGGGTGGTTGAGAGCTGCAGTGAGCTACGATCACATCAGTGCACTCCAGCCTTGGTGACAGAGTGAGACTCTTTCTCAAACAAACAAACAGACAAACAAAAGATGACAATGTACAGTTGCTGAACAAACTGCCTCACTGGAATTCAATCTTGGAGAAGTGATGGATTTTTCTCAGTGTTGGCAGAACCCTATGGTTAGCATGCTCCTCTGCCTCGTGTTTTCGTTTACGTCTTTGTGCTTTCCTTCTTGTCCTAAGTAGACAGGGACCAAGTTGCACAGTCTCTGCATCCTCCATGATACCTGACACAGTGTCTGGAACAGAGAAGTTGCTCAATAGAGAATTTTCTTTTTTCTGTTTTTTTTTTTTTGAGACGGAGTCTCACGCTGTTGCCCAGGCTGGAGTGCAATGGCTTGATCTCAGCTCACTGCAACCTCTGCCTCCCAGGTTCAAGTGATTCTCCTGCCTCAGCCTTCCGAGAAGCTGGGATTACAGGCATGCGCCACCACACCTGGCTAATTTTTGTATTTTTAGTAGAGATGGGATTTCACCATGTTGGTCAGGCTGGTCTCGAACTCCTGACCTCCTGATCAGCCCTCCTCGGCCTCCCAAAGTGCTAGGATTACAGGCATGAGCCACTGTGCCTGGCCAAGAATTTTCTTTTTTTAGAGACAGTGTCTTGCTCTGTTACCCGGGCTGGAGTGCAGTGGTGGACTCATAGCTCACTGCAACCTCAAAGTGCTGGGCTCCAGTGATCCTCCTACTTTAGCCTCCCAAGTAGCTGGGACTACAAGCGTGTGCCACCACACTTGGCTAATTAAAAAAAAAATTTTTTTGTAGAGATGGGATCTCTCTATGTTGCCCAGGCTTGTCTCAATTCCTGGCCTTAAGTGATCCCCCTGCCTTGGTCTCCCAAAGTGCTGGGATTACAAGTGTGAGCCACCAGCGCCTGGTCCATAGAGAACTTTACAGCAAGAGATGATTGATCTTCCTCCCTGACCTTGTGAACCTTCCCACTGATGCTGTGTTTGCCAAGTAGGGAATGCGGCTCTCCACTAAGTGGCGCCTGTAAACCTATGGAGTCAGATTCTGCTGGTGCATTCTTGTATTCTTGTAAAGTTAACAATACAACTCATGGGGAATTTAATAGCTGGAAAGTTGTATCAGTCCTCTATAAGCCCTGGCTGAATCTTTGAGTAGCAAATGAATAAAACAGTATGGCAAAGGGAGTCTAATCACTAGTTAAGCCCTTGCTAAAATTGCCAACTCACTAAGAAGGTAGTCTTTTTACATTTTTAAAGGACTTGTTAACAAGTGAGCTGATGCTACATTGGCCCTGGGGGAGGACATCAGTTTCTTCTTTGCTTGTGTGAAAAAGTTCTATAAAAATGAAATGCATGACCGACAACTTCTTACTTTTTCAAACAGAGGTATTATTCTGCAGTGGTATCACCGGGGCATAGCAATGGCAGGAAGAGCTTAGGACTTGGAGTCCTAAACCACTAAGCTCGTAGCTAGGATGATCACAAAAAACAGGTAAAAAACATTTCTAACAATGGACTTCAACCTCGATGTCCAGCTTCTGGTCTGTACAGGGGGAGTTCCATGATCTAATCTTCCCCTGGAGTCATGCAGTCCACTGGGGAGAGATGCCCAAGGCAGCCCTTCCCTCCCCAACTCTTCAGGCTCTCCAAGTCCTCTCTCTAAGTTTGTTTTGCTTAAAACTGTTTCCTTTCATTTACCACTTTCCCTTTCAGGCCAGGGTCAAAGGAACCTAATGTGAAAATGTTTCAGTCTTTTGATGAAGTATTCTAGAACACAGGACTCCTTATCATACAGAACATCAAGTTCCTTTAAGATACGGGTTGCTATCTCCAGTTCATTTTGGGAAGAGGTGAGGTATAAAATATTTATATTAATTAAATAGAATTATCCTAAAATAACATAAGTTGGCTTACCCCTGGGCAGGAAGTCTCATTTACAAGTGAGCACACCCACCTGTTGATACCAGGGCCATCATGTCTGCCAAGCAAAATAAACTCCTTCGTGAACAGACAGGAGCCACGCTGTTCCCTCTGTGCTCAGTCACCAGAACAAGGTTCTTAAATCCCAAAGATCAATCAGGCTTTTTTTTTTTTTTTTTTTTTTTGACAGAGTTTTGCTTTTGTCACCCAGGCTGGAATGCAAATGGTGCGATCACAGCTCACTGTAACCTCTGCCTCCTGGGTTCAAGCAATTCTCCTGCCTCAGTCTCCCGAGTAGCGCATTACAAGTGTGTGTCACCACGCACAGCTAATTTTTGTATTTTCAGTAGAGACAGGGTTTCTCCATGCTGTCCAGACTGGTTTCGAACTCCTGACCTCAGGTGATCCACCTGCCTCGGACTCCCAAAGTGCTGGGATTACAGGCGTGAGCCACTGTGCCCAGCCTTGAGCCACTGTGCCCGGCCTCAGCCAGGCTTTCTTTCAGGCCTTCGGTGTCATTGCGTTTATTTAGCTCTGTTCAGTGATAATGTAGATGTGATTCAGGAACCTGCCAGCAGTGCTGTGGACTCCCACCCTGCTGGGTGGATACACTTAGACCTGTGGCCCATCTGCTTTCCCTTTTTCTATTTTGAGACAGTGTCTCACTCTGTCACCCAGGCTGGAGTGCAGTGGCACAATCATAGCTCACTGCAGCCTTGACCTCCTGGGCTCAGGCAATCCTCCTGCCTCATCCCCCTGAATAGCTGGGACTACAGGTATGTGCCACTATGCCTGGCTAATTTTTGTATTTTTTTTTCTTTTGTAGAGATGGGGTTTTGCTGTGTTGCCCAGGCTAGTCTTAAACTCCTGGCCTCAAGCGATCTGCTGCCTCAGCCTCCCAATGTGCTGAGATTACAAGTGTGTGTCACCACTCCCAGCCTGTTTTCCTTTTAAAGAAGCCGTGGAAACAGTGGGCAACACTGCCACCACCCCTGGGTCCCCATATTGGCCCTTGGCAGGAGTGTGAAGGCCTGATGCAGGATGGGGTGTCTTCTCAGAGACCCACACCCACACTTACAAGGAAAAGTGGCTTCTTCTAAGATGGCTTTTGCATGGCAGGTGTTGGCCAATTAAATCCACAATTCCCACTGATGTACAATGTAGTCAATCACTTCAAAGCAACTGATTTACAATAGCCATTACCAGCCTCCCCAGAGCTGCCCCTGCCATCTGTCGGGGACGCTGGCCACACTGGCCAATTGTCCAGCTGCCGCGTGTTGCCTGCTATGGCCCCTTGTCTGGAGCAGCCACGCTTTGTTCCATAACTCTCCTCCTGCTTCCCTCCCAACCCCAGCCATTGTGCATTGGGCCATGGGGATGGATGGCTGACCCAAGGAGGTAAGACTTGGGGCAGAAACCAGTGGGGAGCCGGGCTGTGCAGAAGGAGAGGGAAGGAGAGCTGAGTGGCAGGAGGCAGAGTGAACCCTGCTCATTGCAGAAAGCCAGGAGCCTTCTGAGCCTGTGGCCCTGAGCTCTGCTATCCGAATTTTCCTGGAGCTCCCATAATCCTTTTCTTGAGGTAACCAGAGAGGCTCTGTGCTCTTTGCATCTCCCAGGACACTGGCGACTTGGCGTTTCCTTCCCTGTAAGAGCTTCTCCCAGCAGCTGTTGGATGCTTGGGTGTTAAGGGTTGAATTATGTTGCTTCCCCACCCCAAATTCCCATATTGAAATCCCAACCCCCAGGACCTCAGAATGTGACTTTCTTTGGAGATATGGTCTTTGTAGAGATAATCAAGTTGAAATGAGGTCTTAAGGGTGGACCTTAATCCAATATGACTGGTACCCTATCTTAAAAGTGGGGGAAATTTGGAGGCAAACAGCATACAGGGAGATTACCATGTGAAGATAAAGACGGTCATCGACACACCAAGGAGAGAGGCCTGGAACAGATTCCCCATCATACCCTCAGGAGGAGCCGACCCTGCAGACACGTTGATTTTAGACTTCCAGCCTCAGGGCTGTGGGAGAATACATTTCTGTTGTTTCAGCTGCCCAGTCGGTGGTACTTTGTTATGGCAGCCTGAGTGAACTAGTATGGCTGGTGCAGTCCTCTGCATGGTCTGGGGACCCTGGGGACCAGCTCCATCCTGCATCTTCAATAATTCCAGCTCTTTTATCTCCAGCCCCAAAACAAAACCTTTGATTTTGTGTTTCATTTCACTGTGTTTTAAACATCTAAGGACAGTTGGCCGAGTGCGGTGGCTCACGCCTACAATTCCAGCACTTTGGGAGGCCAAGACAGGTGGATTAGCTGAGGTCAGGAGTTCGAGACCAGCCTGACCACACAGAGAAACCCCGTTTCTACTAAAAAATACAAAATTAGCCGGGCATGGTGGCACAATCCCATAGTCCCAGCTACTCGAGAGGCTGAGGCAGGAGACTCACTTGAACCTGGGAGGTGGAGGTTGCGGTGAGCCGAGATAGCGCCATCGCACTCCAGCCTGGGCGACAAGAATGAAACTCCATCTCAAAAAAAGAAGAAAAAAAAAAGGACAGTTATAAGTTATATGTGCATAGTTTAAAAAGTCAATTATCTGTTGTTCTCTGTTCCCAGAACTTCCTCACCAAGAGCAGGGCTGGAAAGTCCCAGTGAAGGTGAAGGAGATGTATTCAGGGAGAAGCAGGAGCTGCTGTAAACAGCCACCTGGTTTGCTAAGAGATTCAAGTGCTTTAGAATGGGACTGGAAAGTCCGTGGTGTTCCTATAGCCTCCTTGTCAGGGGCAATGACAGGGTCAGGAGCAGACCCCGAGCTGACCAGACTGAAGAGAGTGGGTTGGAAATGAAGGTCCTGCCAGACTGACCTGCTGTACCTCTCTGCTCTCGCCCCTGTGTGTCCCAGGGCACACAGAAGACCCTTGATGTGCAAATATTTGATGCTAATGATCACAGCAGCAACATGTTATTGTGAATATCCTGATGCGTCTATAGGCCAAATAATAAGTTGGCAGGAGCTGCCCACTCTCTCTCTGTAACAGATTTTATGTATGTATGTATGTATGTATGTATGTATGTATTTATTCATTGAGACAGAGTCTCACTCTGTCACCCAGGCTGGAGTGCAGTGGTGCGATCTTGGCTCACTGCAAGCTCCGCCTCCCGGGTTCACGCCATTCTCCTGCCTTAGCTTCCCGAGTAGCTGGGACTACAGGTGCCCGCCACCACACCTGGGTAATTTTTTGTATTTTTAATAGAGATGGGGTTTCACCGTGTTAGCCAGGATGGTCTTGATCTCCTGACCTCGTGATCTGCCCGCCTCGGCCTCCCAAAGTGCTGGGATTACCTGCGTGAGCCACTGCACCCAACCTATTTATTCTGAGACAGAGTCTTGCTCAGCCGCCCAGACTGGAGTGCAGTGGTATGATCTCAGCTTACTGCAACCGCCATCTCCTGGGTTCAAGCGATTCTCCTGCCTCAGCCTTCCAAGTAGCTGGGATTACAGGCACCTGCCATCATGCCTGGCTAATTTTTGTATTTTAGTAGAGGTGGGGTTTCACCATGTTGGCCAGGCTGGCCTTGAACTCCTGACCTCAGGTGATCTGCCCGCCTTGGCCTCCCAAAGTGCTAGGATTACAGGCATGAGCCACTGCACCCAGCCTAGACTTTATTTTTTGAACTATTTTGTGCTGACAGAAAAAATCAAGCAGGAAGTACAGAGAGTTCTTCATGTACTCCTTAGCCCCTATTATTATCTTGCATTTGTGTGGTATGTATTTTCAAATCAATGAGCCCATATTGATACATTACTATTAACGTCCATAGTTTACATTAGGGCTCCCCCTTAGTGTTACACAGTCTATGGGTTTAGACAAATGTATCATGGCATGTAGCCATCATTGTAGTATCACACAGGATAGTTTCACTGCCCAAAAAAATCCCCTCTGCTCCACTAGTCATCCCTTCCCCACCCCACCTTACCCCAAAACCACAGATTTTTTTTTTAACTGTCTCTATTGTTTTGCCTTTTCCAGTGTCATAGAGTGGAATTACATAATATGTAGCCTTTTCAGATTGGCTCCTTTCACTTAGTAATATGCATGTAAGTTTCTTCCATGTCTTTTCAGAGCTCAATAGCTCACTTCGTCTTAGCCCTGAATAACATGCCGTTGTCTGGGTGTTCCATGGTTTGTTTATCCATTTGCCTGCTTAAAGACATCTTGGTTGTCTCCAGGTTTTGGTAATTATGAATAAAGCTGCTATAAACATCTGTGTGCAGGTTTTTGTGTAGTTGTAAGTTTTTAACTCATTTGAGTAAATACCAAGGAGCATGATTGCTGGATCTTATGGCAAGACTGCATTTAGCTTTGCAAGAAATGATCACGTTGTGCTCCGAAGTGGCTGCACCATGTTGCATTCCCATCAGCAATGAATGAACGTTTCTGTGGCTCCCATCCTCACCAGCATGTTCTCAGGGTTCTTGGTTTCTCAGCATGTTTGACATTCTCAGTGTTTTGAATTTGAGCTGTTCTAATAAATGTGCAGTTGTATCTCACTGTTGACTTAATTCATAATTTCTGAATTACATTTGATGTTAAGCCTCTTTACCTATGCTTACTTGCCATCCGTATATCTTTTTTGGTGAGGTATCTGTTCAGATCTTTTGCTCATTTTCTAATTAGGCCATCTCTTTTCTTATTGTTGAGTATAAGAGTTCTTTGCATATTTTGGACATCAGTCATCAGACATGTGTTTTGCAAATATTTTCTCCTGGCCTGTGGCTTGTCTTGTTCTCACAGGCTGCTATGCATTTGGATGTTTAGGAGGACCAGTGAGGACAACGCCGGTGTCTCCCACGGTGTGCTTGTGTGTGTGCAGAGGAATACACTCACTGGAAAGCAGACTGAGATGTGAGGCCACATCTAGGCAATGGGAGAGAGTTTGGACTGGAGGAACATTTGTTTTGGGTGGAAATATGTCAGCCTTCATTGCTTTAGCTCCATCCTTCTATTCATCCAACCAATATTTATGAGGTGCCTGCTATGTACCCAGTATGATTCTAGGTGTCAGGAAAGCAAAGATCAGTGAGAAGAGTCCCTACCTTCAAAACACTCACAGGCCAGTTTGGGAGGTGGTCATTTCAATGCAGTGTGAAAATGCCCCAATCTCCAGTGTGGGCAACATAGGGAGACCAGGTCTCTACAAAAGTTAGAGAAAAAAAAAAAAACATAGGCATAGTGGCCTGTGACTGTAGTCCCGGTGACTCAAGGGAATGAGGTAGGAGGATTGTTTGAGCCCAGGAATTCAAGTCTGCAGTAAGCTATGATCATGCCACTGCACTCCAGCCTGGGTAACAGAGCGAGACTCCAACTCAAAAACAAGCACCCCAGTGGAGGGAAGGGTGGGGTGTGGAGGGGACGGGGAAGGTTGTTGGGTAAGGGGCAATAACAGGAGAAGGGAGAAGGAGAATCAGTGTGAAGATCTCACCTACTCCATGGTCTCCACTAGGGAGCGTTCCATCTCCTGCTAAGCCATTTGCACAGGTGCCCAGGAGAATCCCATTTCTAGAGGGCAAAGGGCAGGGGGCCCCTCACACCATGCTCTCACTATTGCAGCCACAGCTTCCTCTTTGTCACTTTCACAGGCTACCTTCATCCCCAAACAGGAACTGCTGCAAGGCCTACAGCAGCCATGGGTGAGTGGCTCTGGAGATGGGGTAAGTGGCCTATGCACCCCAGAGGAACAGCTTGCAGCCTAGTCTTGGGGCAGCAGCTCCACTCAGCCCGGGGGAATGACAGATACAGGTGTGTTCCCTCAGGTGCATATGTGCGTGTGCTTGTATGCAACTTCCTCCTCTGCCCTCATTCCTGCAAGGTGCATCCTCAGAAGGATGCAGTTACTCCACAGTCACTACAGTTGTGAAGCGGAACCAGACAACTTCCCATTTTCGAGGTTCTACAATTGGCAATATGGGAAAATCTTACCCCATTACCACCCAACTCGATTCTTTCAATGCAAGCTTGTCCAACCCATAGCCTGCAGGCCACACGTGACCCAGGATGACTTTGAATGTGGCCCAATGCAAATTCGTAAACTTTCGTAAAACATTATAAGATTGTTTTGCAATACATCTGTATCGTTAGTGTTAGTGTATTTTATGTGTGGCCCAAGACGATTCTTCTTCCGATGTGGCCCAGGGAAGCCAAAAGATTGGATACTCCTGCAGAAGGGGGAAATGCATGCTTATAGTCACATATATATTATATAATACATATATAATATATATATTATATAACATATAAAATATATATTATATATAATATGTATATAAATATATATATAATATATAATATATATTATATATTTTATATATATATATATATTTTTTTGCACCCAGTGCAGTGGCACAATCACAGCTTGCTGCAGACTCAAACTCCTGGGCTCAAGTCATTCTCCCACCTCGGCCTCTGATTAAGCCGTCCTCTTACCTCAGCCTCCCTAGTAGCTAGGACTACAGGTGTAAGCCACCACGCCTTGCTAATTTTTAGATTTTTTTGTAGAGACAGGGTCTCACTATGTTGCCCAGGCTGGTCTCAAATTTCTAGGCTCAAATGATCCTCCCGCCTCAACCTCCCAAAGTGCTGAGATTACAGGCATGAGCCACCACATCCAGCTGCTTATAGTAAAATATCCTAATGACTATAGACAACAATGTAAGATGAAAAGTCAAAGTCCTCATTAATCTGACCATGGTCACTGTTATCCTCCCTGGAGAGAATCACTGTTAAGAATTTCTTGGATCGTCTTCCAGGCCTTCCCTAAGCGCATATACACATGTGTCTTTGTTTGTATAAAAATAGGCCATAAACTATACACAGTTCTGTGACTTCGTTATTCACTTACCTCTGTATCTTGAACATATTTCCATCAGGTCACTATAGAGAATCCAATCTCTCTTTTGTTTGCAATCAATCTCTCTTCTCTTTTTTAAGACAACCAATTACGCCAATGAAGCGCCCTAAACTAAAGCTAGCTGGGGCGCTGTCAGCCACCTTAACAGTGAGAAGAAGCAACAGGATGAAGTGAAAACAGCGTCACACAGATGGAGCCTCGAATCCCAGCATGCTAGCCATGTGTCATCTTCATAGTTTTCCTAATGTCTGTGGCCTCAGATGCCACATCAGTAAATGGCACACCATACGTGATTTAGGCTAAGGGCCTGAGTGTAATAGTTGCTTAGGAATTATAGCCGTTCTTAAATAAATGGAGAAACATTCCATGTTCATGGCTTGGAAGCCTCAATGTTATTAAGATGGCAAATCTCCCCAGAGTGACCTGTAGATGCAACACAATCCCTATCGAAATCCCAGCAGGCTTTTCACTCCTTCGTAATAAGGACACCAGTCATATTGTATTAAGGTCCATCCTAATGACCTCATCTTAACTCAGCTACATCTGCAAACACCTTAATCCAAATATGACATTCTAAGGTACTGGGATTAGGGCTTCAAAGTATCTTTTTGGGGGAACACAAGTCAACCCATAACAGATAATTAACACAAATACATGGAAAACTATCCCATATTCATGGATTGGAAGTACTAATAGTGTTTAAATGTCCATATTACCCAGAGGTCTAGAGATTCGATGCAATCCCTATCAAAATATCAACAATGTTCTTCACAGAAGGGGGAGTAAACAATCTTAAACTTCATGTGGAAATGCAAAAGACCCCGGATAGCCAAAGCAATCTTGAGCAAAAGGAACAAAGCTGGAGGTCTCACCACAACACATGGTTAAGGAGTTAAAATAGGACATTTGAAACTTTATATTCCTACTGCAAGATTCGTGCAGATTTTTAAAAGATCAACCACGACACGTCACAGGAATATCTAGCTTTTGATATGTCCCCACGCCTTCCACAGGTACCCGCCTACTCCTCCCCTCCACTGTCCCCTCCCTAAGGGGGTGCAATTCAGCTCTTTTGCCCTAAAGAGCATTTGGATGGAACGTTTGAGATGTCCTCACAGCTGGGTGCTACTATAATGTTTATTTCATGGGGGATGAGGAGGTGGGGAAGGAGGGGTGGAAACAGTCTGGGTGCAGGGGCCAGAAGGTACCTACGAAAGCTATATATTATCCTTTATTTTGCTTGACCAAAGCAACAAACAAAATGTAACTCCAGGTTTCTAAGAGCTAATTTTAGAATCCTTATTAAGATTCCTCCCCATTCCCTCAGCACTCTATCAAATACTAAGACTGGCACTATATTGATACAGGTGACATCAAAGGACTATAATCCATCTATCTTTTTGACCCTTGGCCCATTTGCCTTATTCAGAACAGCAAAGTTGTAATTATCAGATGCCACCAAGTGCATCTGATGCTATGACCCCAAAAGCTCCTCTACAGTTGTGTCCATTGGCACCACTGGTCTTGTTGGTAATCACAGTGGGAAAAGCCCCTGATGATTTGGATGTCACTTTATTGCTAACAACCTCTTTCTCCCTCAAATTCTTGTTTACCATCAAAAGTGACTCTCTACAGTGGCGTTGACTTTGGGAAAATGCCCTGAGCTGGAGGTACTCTTAAGAGTTGTGCACTTTTCAGTATGTACACTATCCCTCAAGAGATTGTTTATTTAAAAAATGTATTTATAAAAGATAGACTGTAATATCACTGACGACTAAAGAGTGGTCATCATTTTAGAGTGTTGAAGTCAGTGCTAACCTTTTTTTTTTGGCATCGATTTTCCCAATGTTCTGAGATCTTGTTACTGGTGGCGAATCCATACAGGTCTGCAGCAACCTCAATTCTTGCCTCTTCAGAAGACAGAATTCAACCAAGGGACCTAAGGCAGAAGGAGAGACCAAGGCAAGTTTAGAGCTGGAGTGAAAATTTCTTGAAAAATTTTAGGATAAGAGTGAAAGGAAGTTAAGTACAGTTGGGAGAGGGCCAAGAGGGCGGTTTGAGAGACCAAGTGCATTGTTTGAACCTTTGACTTGGGGTTTAATACTTCAGCATGCTTCCAGGGGCTTGCGGTCCTTCTCCTCTGATTCTTCCCTTGGGTGGGCTGTCCGCATGTGCGGTGGCCTGCCAGCGCTCGGGAGGGGCCTCATGTGCAGTGCGTTTACCAAAATTGTGCACAAGCTCACTTGAGGTGCTCTTTCCTTACCAGACGAGTGTTTCTAGAGGAAGGTCGTATGCCAGTTAAACTCCACCAATTTGCCTCTTAGCGTGCGTGCTTAGCCTACTCGCCCAATTCCTGAGATCTTATCAGGAAGCTGCTCATCACCAGTTTCAGGTATTTTCTGTCTATTGGGAGACAACATTTCCCAGGCACTTGCTACAACCAATTATTATTCTAGACAGTTAACAACTGCCTGACCATCACCAGATGATCGCCTGACATTCCTGGTGTGTGCAGGGAGCCCTCTCCTGCCCTGCTTGTGTCTGACTAGCTACCTACTGTAACAATCTCATGAAATAACTTTTGTCAAACAATTGGAACAATTTATCATAGATGGAAATAACTATTACTGTCCACAGCTTGTCACGGATGGGTGCATGTGTTTGAAACTCAGAGAGGATGTTTTACTTCAGGAGATTACCTAATGATGTATAAACCCTTTTACTCACATTGCCTAATGATATGATTTCATAGTCTTAAGATTTTCAATGAGTTAAAAAAGCTGATGTATTTTATTTTGGCTTCCATGAATCCTTGCTTCTCTAGCATATAGATTTTTTTTTTAGCTCATATAAGAACTGGGGTCGGGTGCAGTGGCTCACACCTGTAATCTGAGCACTCTGGGAGGCTGGGGCGGGTGGATCACGAGGTCAGGAGTTCAAGACCAGCCTGGCCAAGATGATGAAACCCCATCTCTACTAAAAATAGAAAAATTAGCCGAGCTTGGTGGCAGGGGGCCTGTAATCCCAGCTACTTGAGAGGCTGAGGCAGAGAATTGCTTGAACCTAGGAGGTGGAGGTTGCAGTGAGCTGAGATCACACCACTGCACTCCAGGCTGGGTGACACAGAGAGACTTGGTCTCAAAAAAAAAAAAAAAGATTAACTGGGCATGGTGCCATGTAGCTGTGGTCCTGGCTACTCGGGAGGCTGAGGTGGGAGGATTGCTTGAGCTGGGGAGGTGGGAGTTACAGTGAGTGGAGATCATGCCATAGCACTCCAGCCTGGGTGATGGAGTGAGACCCCATCTCACAAAAAAAAAAAAAAAAAAAAAAAGAAAAGAAAAATAACTGGGGCTTAAAACTCTGAGTCTCTGTTTTCAGTGTTTAAAAAGTCTCTGGATTCATTGATGCTAATGAGGTTGATGAACATTTCAGAACCTATCTGTTCCTTCTGTTTTATGATTATGACTGTGTTTTCTGGAGCTGTCAGGTAGGAGCTAGGCCACACATCTGGGTCTGGGCACCAGAAAAGGTAGGCCAGAATTGCAGGAAGACAGGAGAAGATACTGGCTCCTTGCTGAGAATGTCAGAGCCATGTTCTCTCCGGGTTAGAGAGCACAGGATGAGCGCTGTGCCTGGGTACCAGTCATTCTGGGAGGAAATGATGGGACAGCCCTCTGCCTCTTGCCTTCCTGCATCACAGGCAGGGATATAATCTATAATTAATAGTCATTCCTCAGGAATGGAGTTCAAGGAGCCCCTCTTTCCCATCCCCATGTTCCCCCTTAAAGAGTGGCCCATTGTTGACAGCCATATCTGAGATTGTTTAGGCAGCATCTCCAGACCTTTGCACACACTATTTATTCATTTATCAGGAATGCCCTCTCTTCTATCTGCTTGGCAAACTTCTCTTTCCCTTCAAGACCCAGCTCAGGCACAACATTCCCTATCCCCCCCATTAACCTCTGCACCCTGCTTTAAGCCCAACATTTGGCACAAAGCAGGTGTCCAATGAATGCATGGGACGTGCATGCACTCTCAGGAAAGAAGACATGGCATGCAGAAACAGAGTGGGCTTTGGCAACTGGAGAAAGCTCAGTTTGAATTCTAGACCTGAAATTTACCAACTGTGAGACCTTAAGTGGCTTAACCTCCCTGTGCCTCCACGTAATCATTCATGAAATGGTAACAACAATATTTATCCCCATAGACTTAATAAAGGTAAGATCATTTTGTGAATGTTAAAGCACTATACAAAAGTAAGAAACAGCAAGCACTTACTGTGTTCTTGCTACATGCAATGCACTTTCACTGATCTCATTTAGCTCCACAATAACAATGGGATGAATAGTTACATTCTAATTTTGCAAAAAAGAAAAAGGAGAGTCAAAGAGGTAAAGGGACTGGCCCAGCAGATGGCAGGCCCAGACTTGCTCTCAGGTTGCTCCCACTCCAAGTCCAGTGCTCCTTGTGCACAGGGGTGGAACACATTCTGCCTGGTGCGCTACAGGAAAGAGCACAATGATCTGAGATGATGAGCCCAGCAGCTTATCTACAGTTGAGTGTAGCTATAGGGCTGACAATCCAAGTCTGGCTTACGAATTATTCAAGCCTTAACCCCATCGGACCTCTAAACACACCAAGTATAGCTGTTGATCTCAAATTTCACAAATAGTTCTCTTCCCTCTCCTAAAGGATTCCACTTGTATCTCAATGCCACAAAGGTGTTTCCTGCTCAAATCAGGCTACTTCCCAATAGGACTGAGTTCACTTTTTTTTGAGATGGAGTCTCTCTCTGTCCCCAGGCTGGAGTGCAGTGGCGCGATCTTGGCTCACTGCAACCTCTGCCTGCCAGGTTCAAGCGATTCTCCTGCGTCAGCCTCCTGAGTAGCTGGGACTACAGGCATGTGCCACCACGCCTGGCTAATTTTTGTATTTTTAGTAGAGATGGGGTTTCACCATATTGACCAGGATAGTCTCCATCTCTTGACCTCGTGATCTGCCTCCCTCGGCCTCCCAAAGTGCTGGGATTATAGGCCTGAGCCAGCACGCCGGGCTGAGTCTCGCTCTTGTCACTCAGGCTGGAGTGCGATGGCAAGATCTTGGCTCACTGCAACCTCTGCCTTTAGAGTTCAAGCAATTCTCCTGCCTCAGCCTCCCGAATAGCTGGGATTTCAGGCACCTGCCACCACACTGGCTAATTTTTGTATTTTTAGTAGAGACAGGGTTTCGCCTTGTTGGCCAGGCCGCTCTTGAACTCCAGATCTCAAGTGATACGCCCACCTTGGCCTCCCAAAGTGCTGGGATTACAGGCACACGCCACTACGCCTGGCCAGAAGGCAGTTATGAATCTGATCACTTGCTAAAATGTGTTCCATGGCTGAGTAGAGACTGAGCCACAGCTTGCGTCCTTCTTCTCATTTTTCCTGTTGAGTGAATAGATGAAAGTTGTTTCTGAAGAGAGAAGAGGCCATATGTTGCTCACAGGTCATATGGAAGACCCACCCTGTGGAATCAAGAGTTGCAAGTGCTGAGGCTGTGACATTCTACCCAGAGGAAGGGATTTTTCTTGCATTTTCTATTCACATTTTCCAAATAAGAGAACAGAGTAGGGGCCAAGGAAGTGTTTGGTTTCTGGGCTTTTGATATCAGTTTTCCTGGCAATGCCAGTTATCCATGGCTGTGTAATGAATCATCCCTAAACTTAGGGCCAAAAATAAGAGCAATCACTTTTTTACAGGTTGAGTATCCCTTATCCAAAATGCTTGGGAAGAGCTAGATTGCAGCTCCCACTCGGATGGACAGAGCAGTGTGTGGAGGCTCACATCATGAATTTTAGCTCCAGAATGACTGCAAGAACAAACCAGGAATCCTGAGAGGACCCACAGACCCAATGAAGGAAGCAGACTTCTCCTGCAGGACCCAGGAGTCACCCCAAGTACTGTGCTGGTATCCATGGCTGAGAGACCCATAGATGGTTCACATCACAGGACTCTGTGCAGACAACCCCCCATACCGGCCTGGAGCCAGGTAGACACGCTGGGTGACTAGACCCAGAAGAGGGACAACAATCACTGCAGTTCAGCTCTCAGGAAGCCACATCCATAGGAAAAGGAGGAGATACTACATCAAGGGAACACCTCGTGGGACAAAAGAATCTGAACAACAGTCTTCAGCCCTAGACCTTCCCTCTGACAGAGCCTACCCAAATGAGAAGGAACCAGAAAACCAACCCTGGTAATATGACAAAACAAGGCTCTTCAACACCCCCCAAAAATCACACTAGCTCACCAGCAATGGATCCAAACCCAGAAGAAATCCCTGATTTACCTGAAAAAGAATACAGGTATTTAGTTACTAAGCTAATTAGGGAGGTACCAGAGAAAGGCGAAGTCCAATGCAAGGAAATCCAAAAAATGATACAGGAAGTGAAGGGAGAAATATTCAAGGAAATAGATAGCAAAAAGAAAAAACAATCAAAACTTCAGGAAACATTGCACACATTTACAGAAATGCAAAATGCTCTGGAAAGTCTCAGCAATAGAATTGAACAAATAGAAGAAAGAAATTCAGAGCTCAAAGACAAAGTTTTTGAATTAACCCAATCCAACAAAGATAAAGAAAAAAAGAATAAGAAAATATGAGCAAAGCCTCGAAGAAGTCGGGGATTATGTTAAATGACTAAACCTAAGAATAATCAGTGTTCCTAAGAAAGAAGAGAAATCTAAAAGTTTGGAGAACATATTTCAGGGAATAATCAAGGAAAACTTCCCTGGCCTTGCTAGAGACCTAGACATCCAAATACAAGAAGCACAAAGAGCACCTAGGAAATTCATCTCAAAAAGATCTTCGCCTAGGCACATTGTCATCAGGTTATCCAAAGTTAAGATGAAGGAAAGAATCTTAAGAGCTGTGAGACAGAAGTACCAGGTAACCTATAAAAGAAAACCTATCAGATTAACAGCAGATTTCTCAGCAGAAATCCTACAAGCTAGAAGGGATTGGGGCCCTATCTTCAGCCTCCTCAAACAAAACAATTATCAGCCAAGAATTTCGTATCCAGCAACACAAAGCATCATATATGAAGGAAAGATACAGTCGTTTTTAGACAAACAATGCTGAGACAATTCGCCATCACCAAGCCACCACTAGAAGAACTGCTAAAAGGAGCTCTAAATCTTGTAACAAATCCTGGAAACACATCAAAACAGAACCTCTTTAAAGCATAAATCACACAGGGCCTATAAAACAAACATGCAAGTTAAAAAGCAAAAGCCAAAACCAAAAAAACCTAAGTACACAGGCAACAAAGAGCATGATGAATGCAATGGTACCTCACACCTCAATAGTTACATTGGATGTAAATGGCCTAAGTGCTCCACCTAAAAGATACAGAACCACAGAATGGACAAGAACTCACCAACCGTCTGCTGCCTTCAGGAGATTCACCTAATACGTAAGGACTCACGTCTCACATAAACTTAAAGGGGTGGAAAAAGGCATTTCAGCCAGGCTTGGTGGCTCATGCCACCCAGCACTTTGGGAGGCCGAGGTGGGCGGATCATGAGGTCAGGAGTTCAAGACCAACCTGGCCAGCATGGTGAAACCCCGTCTCTACTAAAAATACAAAAAATTAGCCGGGCATGGAGGTGCGTGCCTGTAGTCCCAGCTACTCAGGAGCCTGAGGCAGGAGAATTGCTTGAACCCGGCAGGCAGAGGTTGCAGTGAACCAAGATTGCACCACTGCACTCCAGCCTGGGCAACAGAGAGAGACTGTCTCAAAAAAAAAAAAAAAAAAAAAGGCAGTTCATGCAAATAAGACAACAAAAGCGAGCAGGGGTAGCTATTCTTATATCAGACAAAAACTTTACAGCAACAGCAGTTAAAAGAGACAAAGAGGAACATTTTATACTGATAAAAGGCCTTGTCCAATAGGAAAATATCACAATCCTAAACATATATGCACCTAACACTGGAGGTCCCAAATTTATAAAACAATTACTAATAGACCTAAGAAATGAGACAAACAGCAACACAATAATAGTGGGGGACTTCAATACTCCACTGACAGCACCAGACAGGTAAAGACAGAAAGTTAACAAAGAAACAATGGATTTAAACTATACCTTGGAATAAATGGACTTAACAGATATATATAGAACATTTCATACAACAACTGCAGAATACACATTCTATTAAAAGCGCATGGAACTTTCTCCAAGATAGATCTTATGATAGGCAGCAAAGAGCCTCAATAAATTTAAGAAAACTGAAATTATATCAAACACTCTGTCAGATCACAATGGAATAAAACTGGAAATCAACTCCAAAAGGAACCTTCAAAACCATGCAAATACATGGAAATTAAATAACCTTCTCCTGAATGATCATTGGGGCAAAAACAAAATCAAGATGAAAATTTAAAAATTCTTCAAACTGAACGACAATAATGACACAACCAATCAAAACCTCTGGGATACAGCAAAGGCGGTCTTAAGAGGAAAGTTCATAGCCCTAAACGCCTACATCAAAAAGACTGAAAGATCACAAGCTGACATTCTAAGGTCACACCTCAAGGAACTAGAGAAACAAGGACAAAGCAAACCCAAATCCAGCAGAAGAAAGGAAATAACCAAGATCAGAGCAGAACTAAATCAAATTGAAATTCAAAACAGTCAAAAGATACATGAAACAAAAAGCTGGTTCTTTGAAAAGATAAATAAAATTGATAGACCATTAGCAAGATTAACCAAGAAAAGAAGAGAGAAAATCCAAATAACCTCATTAAGAAACGAAACAGGAGATATTACAACTGACACCACCGAAATACGAAAGATCATTCAAGGCTACTATGAATACATTTACAGACATAAACTAGAAAGTCTAGAAGAGACGGATACATTCCTGGAAAAATACAACCCTCCTAGCTTAAATCAGGAAGAATTAGATACCCTGAACAGACCACTAACAAGCAGTGAGATTGAAATGGTAATTTAAAAATTACCAACAACAAAAAAAAGTCCAGGGTCAGATGGATTCCCAGCAGAATTCTACCAGACATTTAAAGAATTGGCACCAATCCTTTTGACACTATTCCACAGGATAGAGAAAGAGGGAACTCTCCCTAATTCATTATATGAAGCCAGCATCACCCTAATACCAAAACCAGGAAAGGACGTAACCAAAAACGAAAACTACAGACCGATATCCTTGACAAACACAGAAGCTAAAATCCTTAACAAAACACTAGCTAACCAAATCCAACAACATATCAAAAAGATAATCCACTATGATCAAGTGGGTTTTACACCAGGGATGCAGGGATGGTTTAACATACGTAAGCCAATAAATGTGATACACCACATAAATAGGATTAAAAACAAAAATCACATGATCATCTCAATAGATGCAGAAAAAGCATTTAACAAAATCCAGCATCCTTTATGATTAAAATTCTCAGCAAAATCGGCATACAAGGGACATACCTTAATGTGATAAAAGCCGTCTATGACAAACCTACAGCCAACATAATACCGAATGGGGAAAAGTTGAAAGCATTCCCTCTGAGAATTAAAATAAGATAAGGATGCCCACTCTCACCACTCCCCTTCAACATAGTACTGGAAGTCCTAGCCAGAGCAATCAGACAAGAGGGCATCCAAGTCAGTAAAGAGGAAGTCAAACTTTCACTGTTTGCTGCCGATATGATCGTTTACCTAGAAAACCCTAAAGACTCCTCCAGAAACCTCCTACAACTGATAAGAGAATTCAGCAAAGTTTCCGGATACAAGATTAATGTACAAAAATCAGTAGCTTTTCTAACACCAACAACGACCAACTGGAGAATCAAATAAAAAAACCTAACCTCTTTTCCAATAGCTGCAAAAAATTACAATACTTAGGAATATACCTAACCAAGGAGGTGAAAGACCTCTACAAGGAAAACTACAAAACACTGCTGAAAGAAATCATAGATGGCACAAACAAATGGAAACACATTCCATGGTCATAGACGGGTAGAATCAATATTGTGAAAATGACCACACTACCAAAAGCAATTTACAAATTCAATGCAATCCCCATCAAAATACCACCATCATTCTTCACAGAATTAGAAAAAACAATCCTAAAATTCATATGGAACCAAAAAAGAGCCCACATAGCCAAAGGAAGACTAAGCAAAAAGAACAAATCTGGAGGCATCACACTACCCGATTTCAAATTACATGGCCGTAGTCACCAAAACAGCATGGCGCTGGTATGAAAATAGGCACATAGACCAATGGAACAGAATAGAGAACCCAGAAATAAACCCAAATACTTACAGCCAACTGATCTTCAAAAAAGCAAACAAAATCATAAAGTGGGGAAAGGACACCCTTTTCAACAACTGGTGCTGGGATAATTGTGTAGCCACCTGTAGGCGAATGAAACTGGATCCTCACCTCTCACCTTACACAAAAATCCACTCAAGATGGACTAAGGACTTAAATCTAAGACCTGAAACCTTACAAATTCTAGAACATAACATTGAAAAAACCCTTCTAGACATTGGCTTAGGCAAGGATTTCATGACCAAGAACCCAAAAGCAAATGCAATAGAAACAAAGATAAATAGCTGGGACTTAATTAAACTAAAGAGCTTTGCACGGCAAAAGGAACAGTCAGCAGAGTAAACAGACAATCCACAGAGTGGGAGAAAATCTTCACAATCTAGACATCTGACAAAGGACCAATATCCAGAATCTACAATGAACTCAAACAATATCAGCAAGAAATAAACAAACAATCCCATCAAAAAGTGGCTAAGGACAATAGACAATTCTCAGAAGATATACAAATAACCAACAAACTTATGAAAAAATGCTCAACATCACTAACGATCAGGGAAATGCAAATGAAAGCCACAATGTGATACCGCCTAACTCCTGCAAGAATGGCCATAATCAAAAAATCAAAAACCAGCTGGGCGCGGTGGCTCACGCCTGTAATCTCAGCACTTTGAGTGGCTGAGGCGGGTGGATCACAAGGTCAGGAGTTCAAGACCAGCCTAGCCAAGATGGTGAAATCCCGTCTCAACTAAAAATACAAAAAAAATTAGCCAGGCCTGGTGGCGGGTGCCTGTAATCCCAGCTACTCGGGAGGCTGAGGTAGAGAATTGCTTGAACCCAGGAGGCAGAGGTTGCAGTGAGCCGAGATCGCACCATCGCACTCCAGTCTGAGTGACAGAGCAAGACTTCATCTCAAAAAAAAAAAAAAAATTAAAAAACAGTAGATGTTGGTGTGGATGAGGTGATCAGGGAACACTTCTACACTGCTGGTGGGAATGTAAACTAGTACAGCCTCTATGGAAAACTGTGTGGAGATTCCTTAAATAACTAAAAGTAGAACTACCATTGGATCCAGCAATCCTACTACTGGGTATCTACCCCGAGGAAAAGTCATTATACAAAAAAGATACTTGCACACGCATGTTTATAGCAGCACAATTCACAATTGCAAAATTGTGGAACCAACCCAAATACCCACCAATCAACAAGTGGACAGAGAAACTGTGAGATAGAGAGAGAGAGAGAGAGAGAGATAGATAGATAGATAGATGATAGATAGATAGATAGATATCTAGTGGGCATCCTTGTCTAGATTATCTATCTATCTATCTATCTATCTATCTATCTATCTATCTATCTATTTATCTATCTGATGGAATACTACTCAGCCAAAAAAAGGAATGAATTAATGGCATTCACAGTGATCTGGATAAGATTGGAGACTATTACTCTAAGTGAAGTAACTCAGGAATGGAAAACCAAACATCGTATATTCTCACCGATATCTAGGAGCTAAGCTATGAGGATGCAAAGGCATAAGAATGATGCAATGGGTTTGGGGGCTTGGGCGGAAGGGTGGGAGGGGGGTGAGGGATAAAAGACTACAAATATGGTGCAGTGTATACTGCTTGGGTGATGAGTGCACCAAAATCCCACAAATCACCACTAAGGAACTTACTCATGTAACCAAATACCACTTGTTCCCCAATTACCTATGAAAAAAAACACCCAAAATGCTTGGGAACAGAAATGTTTTAGATTTTGGATTTTTTAAAAATATTGGAATATTTGCGTTATATTCACGCAAATATTTGGATCAGTTGAGCATCCCTGATCCAAAAATCAGAAATCCAAAATGTGCCAATATTCATTTCCTTTGAGCATGACCTTTGAGCATCGTATCAGCACTCGAAGAGTTTTGAAATTTGGAGTATTTCAGATTTTATAAATTTTGGATTAGGGCTGCTCAGCCTGTTTTCTCTCTCATGGTCTGAAATTGACTGGGGTCTCCTGGACCGTTCTTGTGAGACTGCTGTCAGGCAGTGGCTTGGGCTGGAGTCACCAGGGAGGTCTCTTTGTTTGCATGTCTAGTGATTGATGTCTGCTGTAGGCTGAGACTACAGTTGGAGCTGCCAACCCAGGCACATGGCCTCTTCATGTGGCCTGAGCTTCCTCCTATCACAGAACCGGAGAGAGAGAATCCCAAGAAGACTGGGCTGAAGCTGTTTCACCTTGTATGACCCAGCCTCAGAACCCACATGTCATCCCCTCTGCTATAGTCATAGGCCCATCCAGATTCAAGGAGAGGGACATAGGCCCTAGTTCTTGGTGACAGGAATGTCAATATCACATCGACACATCATTGTAAGAATATGTGGGGTGGGAGATTGTGTTGAGGCCATTTTGGAAAATACCATCTGCCACAGGGTGGAGCCTGGACATTCTCGGCCTCATGACTTCTTGGCTGGTACTTTTGTTCTAATTCATACTGAGCAGGAATTGACTACATGTAGATTAAAACCTTCCATATGTCCCCAAATCCCCCAGAACAAAAAATCAACAAAAAAGCCGGGCGTGGTGGCTCACACCTGTTACCAGCACTTTTTGAGAGGTCGAAGCTGGCAGATCATGAGGTCAGGAGTTGAAGACCAGCCTGGCCAACATGGTGAAACCGCATCTCTACTAAAAATACAAAACTTAGCCAGGTGTGGTGGCACATGCCTGTAATCCCAGCTGCTGGAGAGGCTGAGGCAGGAGAATAGCTTGAACCCAGGAGATGGAGGTTGCAGTGAGCCAAGATCGCGCCACTGCACTCCAGCCTGGGCGACAGAGCAAAACCCTGTCTCAAAAAACAAACAAACAACAACAACAACAAAAAACCCTTGGGGAATATTATTTGCAAAATAGACAACAAAAGGTTAATTAGCTTTAAAATGTAAAGGACCCTTATAAATCAGTGAGATTCTCCCAATTAGAAAAAAGAACTGAGGACTAGAAGGACAATTGACAAAAGAACTTTAAGTGGCTAGTGTGCATTTCAAAAGTTTACCACAATTTAAAGAGTGTAATTTTTTTTTTCTTTTTAGAGACAGAGCCTCACTATGTTTCCCAGGCTGGGCCTCAAACTCCTGGCTTCAAGCAATCCTCCATGTTGGCCTCCCAAAGTGCTGGGATTACAGGCGTGAGTCACTGCAACCAGCCAATAATGTAAATTTTAATAAACAAACACCACCTATGTAATTGGCAAAAATGAAAAAATAAACTATGCAAAGGCAAAAATATAGGTAAACGGGACCTCTCCAACACTCCTGCTGGTGGGAGTATAAAGTGGTACAAACTTTCTGCAAGGCAGTTGGGGAGTATCTATTGAAAGTCTTAAATTTTTAAATAATCATGAGTTGAAATTTATCCTAAAGATATTAATAAGGACACTGAGGGTCAGGCGCGGTGGCTCATGCCTGTAATCCCAGCACTTTGGGAGGCCGAGGCGGGTGAATCATGAGGTCAGGAGATTGAGACCATCCTGGATAACATGGTGAAACCCCATCCCTACTAAAAATATAAAAAATTAGCTGGGCATGGTGGCACATGCCTGTGGTCGCAGCTGCTCGGGAGGCTGAGGCAGGAGAATCGCTTGAACCCGGGAGGCAGAGGTTGCAGTGAGCTGAGATTGCACCACTGCACTCCAGCCTGGGCAACAGAGCATGACTCTCAAAAACAAACAAAAAAAAGGACACTGATATTAGTATGTGGGTGTTTATTGGTTTATTGTTATTTATCACATCAAAAAACACATAGAAATACCCTAAAATTTCATCAATAAATGAATTGGTGAGAGTTTATTGTCCATATAATAGAGTATGATACTATTATGTAGTTGATCAAAGTAATGTTCATATGCACATTTATTTAAATGGAAAACAAAAATACAGAAAAGTATAACAGGATCGCATTTGTTGTTATATATATATCTTACAAAAATATATGTAACAGTATTGTGCGTGTGTGTGTGTGTGTTTACAACATTTCTGTTGTAAACAGAAATTGTAGTGATGAGGCCATTATTGAGTAATGAAATTACTGTTATTTGTTTTTCGTGCCTTTATTTTCCAACTTTCTAAATGAAAATGTGCTGAATACAAATAAATAATAATGTAAGATAAAGTAAAAATAAATTTTTATTTAAGGTATTTCTTAAAAAGGGGGGTGAGGGAGGGTATTTAGAGTAAACCAAATCTGGAGCTGGACTCTGCTCTGACGGCATGACCTTTGCCAAGTTACTTTACCTCCTTAACCCTCAGTTTCCTGACTTACTCAATGGGCACAATAAATTCTACTGCATAAGGTTATTCTGAGTTAGTTTTCCCATTTCCATCCAGCTGCACTATCTCTCCTGAGCCTTCTGCCTTCTCTGATCCCCTTAACAAAGTGGTTTGAAGCAATCATGTAGCACCACCTGTTATTACTATCTGCTTAGTGACTAGACGCCCACTTACTTGCAAAGGCCCTGCATTTTCTGGAATTAGCCTGCTATTCCGTGTTCTCCACTTAGATTCACTCAGAACCTGGTCCATGAAGAGACGTATGCACTTTCGCATACACAGAATACACTCAGGAATACTTCCGTGTATTCGTACCTCGGTGTACGATGCTGAGCCTACGGCTGGGGATCTCGTGTGATGAATGTCTATAAATGTTTATTGAGTAAGGAGATGACTTGGGGAGGAAAAGGGCTGGGCTATTTGGTGGAAATCTGAATTTAGATGAAGAGGCTTGACCATAATTGGGAAGTTCTTTTGGTAGCAGTTGGGCAACTCACCAATATGAAGAAAGCTCTTCAGTGGGACGATGGGAAGGCCTGAGCATAGCTTCTTTTCGGGAAGTTATCTGGGTAGCCAGGCCTGGGACACTCCCCGCGCTCCGCCCTCACTTCTCTCTTCCCCCAAAAACAGGCATTGAGAGGCTCTTACTGCCCTCACGTGGCCCATTCTGGAACTGTCTTTGAGGAGACCCGCCCAGATTTAAACTGAATCACGGGGGCTGGAGAGCACACACGCAGGCTTGCCGGTTAAGCTCATCTGTCCCCACTTAAGCTTCTAGCTAGCAGGAAGCCACTCTTCGAGCCTGTTTTCGAGCCTTTTTGGCCCTTCCATCTCTTAAGTCCATGTTGTCTGAGCAAAGACCCTTTCTCCGTTGTAAGGAATTCTAAATCCTTTCGGCTGCAGCTTCAGCAGCGCCTGGCATCCTGGCGGAAGAGAAAAAAGGGAAAAACAGCAGCCCAACTTGAGAACCAGAGCTGGGCCGTGACGCTGCTGCGGGGGACTCTGGGTCCCGTCTTCCCCGCTTTCCAGACCTGTGGTCTTCAAATGTGCTCGATAGTACACTCCCTAAAAGAATTTTTGCAAAGTCCTGTTTCTCCCTGTTAAATCAAGTTTAGCCTAAAGCTACTCACATATTTTAAGTTCAGCCTAAAGGTTTCTCTGTGCCTAGTGAACTATAACCTAAAGGGAAGTGTAAACAGTCCTTCTCCCCCTTCACCCTCTCCTCTACTGCTTTCTGTTTCTGCCTTATCTCTCTGACTCTTCTGCCTCCCTCCTGTTTTTAAAGCCCTGCCTGGCTAACCCAGGGTAATTTCCCTGTTTTAACGTCAGCTACTTAGTCATCTAAATTCCATCTGCAAAGTCCCTTCAGAGCAGTACTAAATTAGAATCTTGAAATCTTTAGAATTCAGCCAGCCACAACAACGATCAGCATTTTGCCAACCTTAGGTATCCAGGAGTTTCTGTTTTTAATTACGGTGATTTTTAAAAAACAGCCTATTTATTTATTTGACAGGGTCTTGCTCTGTGGCCCAGGCTGGAGTGCAGCGGCATGATCATAGCTCACTGTAACCTCAAACTCCCGGGCTCAAGCAATCCTCCTGCCTCAGCCTCCCGAGTAGCTAGGACTACAGGCACTTGCCACTACACCTGGCTAATTTCTAAAAGATTTTGTAGAGATGGGGGTCTCACTATATTGCCCAGGCTGGTCTCAAATTACTGGCCTCAAGTTGTCCTCCTGCCTCAGCCTCCTAAAGTGCTGAGATTACAGATGTGAGTCACTGTGCCAACCCAAAACAGCTTTATTGAGATATAATTCACATGCTATGTAATTCACCCAAAGTGTACCTGCAGTGGTTTTGGGTATATTACATTATTAATTTTAAAAATTGTAAAATATGTATATATCATGAAATTTGCCGTGTTAATAATTTTTTTTTTTTTGAGACAGAATCTTTCTCTGTTGCCAGGCTGGAGTGCAGTGGCATGATCTCGACTTACTGCAACCTCTGCCTCCCGGGTTCAAGCGATTCCTCTACTTCAGCCTCTGGAGTAGCTGGGACTACAGGTGCGCGCCACTGCACCTGGCTAATTTTTTACATTTTAGTAGAGACGGGGTTTCACCATGTTGGCCAGGATGGTCTTGATCTCCTGACCTTGTGATCCACCCGCCTTGGCCTCCCAAAGTGCTGGGATTACAGGCGTGAGCCACCGTGCCTGGCCATTAATAATTTTTAAGTGTACAAGTCACTGACATTTATTACGTTCACAATATTGTGCAACCGTCACCACTATCTATTTCCAATACTTTTCATTTTCCCAAGTAAGAATTCTGTAGCCGTTGAGCAATAACTTTCCATTCCACCTCCCCACAGCCCCCGGTAACCTTTGATCTACTTTCAGTCTCCATGAATTGGTCCATTCTAGATACCTCATATAAATGGAAGCATATATATTGCTTGTTAGTTTGTGTCTGGCTTATTTACCACAGCATAATGTCCTGACGGTTCGTCTATGTTGTAGCATGTATCAGGATTTCATTTGTTAGGCTCAATGATATTCCATTATATGTACATAACGTATTTTGTTTATCCATTCATCTGTTGATGGACACTTGGGTTGTTTCCATCTTTTGGCTACAGTGAATGATATTGCAATGAACAGTAACGCACAAGCATCTGTTCCAGCCCTTGTTTTCTATTATTTTGGGTATAGTCCTAGGAGTGGAACTGCTGGATCATATAGTAATTCTATATTCAACTTTTTGAGGAACCACCAAGCTGTCTGTTTTCATTCCCATCAGCAATGGACAAAGTTTCCAGATGTGATGCTCTCCAGTACTTGTTTTGTTTTGTTTTGTTTTTGATAAAAGCCATCCTAATGCTGTAAACTGGTGTCAAATTGTGGTTTTTATTTGCGTTTACCTAATGACTAATGATATTAAGCATCTTTTTATATGCTTATTGGCCATTTGTATATCTTCTTCATATAAATGTTTATTCAAATCCTTTACTCATTTTTAAATTGTTTGCTTTTGTTGTTGTTGAAATGTAGTTATAGTCTGAATATTAATTCCTTGTCACATATAGAGTTTGCAAATATTTTCTCCCATTCCATGGGTTGTCTTTTTACTCTCTTGATAGTATCCTTTGATGCAAAAATGTTAATTTTGACGAAGTCCAGCTTACCTGTTTTTTTCTTTTGTTGCTGGTGCTTTTGGTATCCTATCCAAGAAATATTTGACAAACCCAGTATCATGAAAATGTTTCCCTATATGCTAGCCCCTCAAGGATCAAAAGCAGCAATCAGTAATCAGAACCCACAATCTTGGTTTTTGGAAAACTGGGTCTTTATTGTCCAACCTGGCTCCAGCAAGCCACACTAAGTACCTGAGCTGCTGTCCCCACAACAGACTGCCCTGGGGCTGATCAAGGTCGGTGGTAGTCACCACTAAGTAAAGAGCTGAAATTGACCAAAACTTGCCAGCCTCCTCATCAGGCTTTCTCCTGGGTGCTGCAAGTGTTCCCTAAGATCCCGAATTCCAAAATAGTTGCATCAGACAGCTCTTGCCAGTTCAATTGTTTTAATGGAGCGATAGATTCCAGGAGCTTCTTATCTCCACCATGGAGCTTGATATCATCTTTGAGTAACCAGATTTTATGGCCAGCATAAAACACTGGAAGTTTTAGCCCTAACATATGTAAGTTGTCTCTTTCAAGAAATTCACACTGGCAGGCTGTATACTGGCTCCACTGATGGTGCCAATTCCCTTCTCTGCAACAACTGAGCTCTGGACACCTCATTCCTGCAACTTCTGAGCCCCCTTCACTCTGTCCAAGTCAGAGGCCATTCTCATCCCACCGAGGGGCCAGCATGAGTGGCATTGCCTGTTGGTGGCAGCTTAGAACAGACCAGGGGTCTCACTCCATAGCCAGTGCCAGGAAAGCATCTTTCTTCCTTCTGGAGGTAAAAAGAGAATTAAAACATAGCTTATCTCCAGAGCTGAATCAGAAAACTTTTTCTATTGCCTGCTTGTAGAATATATTTTCTCAACGAAAACAATATCCAAAAGGGTGGCTTGAAATCTATAATATAATTTATTTTATTTTTTTTTTTTAAGTTTTTGAGATAGGGTCTCACTCTGTTGCCCAGGTTGGAGTGCAGTGGCATGATCATAGCTCACTGCAGCCTTGGCCTCCCAGATTCAAACAATCCTCCCACATCAGCCTCCTGAGTAGTTGGGACTACAGGTGTGTGCCACCATGCCCAGCTTTTTTTTTTTTTTTTTGGATGTTTTGCAGAGATGGAGTCTCCCTGTATTGCCCAAACTGGTCTCAAACTCCTGGCCTCAAGTGATCCACCCACCTTGGCCTCCTAAAGTGTTGGGATTACAGGTGTGAGACACTGCACTCATTTTTAGGTAAATTACAACCCCTAAGTTTTTTCTGTGGTTGAGAAACATACTAGCTCTCATAATACTGGGATAAGAGTTTCTGGGTTCCACAGGTTTTGCAGATTATTAAGTGGCTGTCTGTCTGTCTGTCGTGAATCAGCCTCCCAACATTCAATCTCTTCATTCAGAAAAGATAGAGGAAGATTTTCTTTTTAACAAAAAAGTTTATTTTCCACACTATTTGTACAGCTGTAAACTCAAGGAATCATCCAATACTTGTACAAATCTGGGAGAACAGTTAATAAGCACCTTCAGTGGTTTCCACAGTTTAAGAATTTACCATTAAAAAATTTTAGAATAAATCTAATAAAATGAATAAAATAGTTATAAAAATCATACAAAATCATGATGAACGTTTGATATAGAGGGTTTAATATGAAACGATAAATACAAAAAGTGAGACTAATTTATGGATTTGGGCTATGTAAAAGACCTACATGGTCCTCGAATCTTGTGATTCTTGGGGCTATATTTGCCTCTCAAGACAAACTCCAATTATTCAAGGAAGGCTTTCTTTCAATTCAGGTTCCAATGTACTGCAGAAGCAAGTGAGGACAAAGTCAGGAGAAGGCGGGCGGAGAGGCTGAGTGTACTGGGGTTTGAGGAAAAGAGGAGAGACTCTTTTCCCCAAAGAGAGTATCAGGCAAATTCTTCCATGTTCTCAAGTATAAGTGGTCTTTGGCAAAATGTACCATTTTCTTTTTGGAGTTACTTAAGAGTTTTACTTATTGCTGTTCTTAAATTCCTTCCCCTACCACTTCCTCTTGGGCTTTTTTATTTCTCTTGTTGATCAATCTCTTTTTTGTGATATTTTTCATTGAATCTTCTCGACTCCTTTATCCCATCCTTTACTGACTCAAACTCCTTATGCTGAACTTTTCAATCCAAAATTTCTATTGTTTTAGGACTCTGGGAAGCAGTTGATAAAAAGATAACACAAGCTACTGATATGGTCAGGAGATGTTTTCTAAACAAATTGTAGAAATATAAACATGAAATGTGGCAATGATCCCTTTAATTAGATCATTGAGCAATAAAGGATATGAACCATTAGTATAAATATTCAATTAAGTCTTTCCGGATTGTGTTGTTAGATGAGAATACATCCAAAAAGGGCCACAGATCGAGGGAGAAACCAAGGAGGGGTGAGGTCATGGTTGAGTGTAAATTGGTTCTGTCATGTGGGGGCCAGAGGTGAGGGACTGTGGTGGGACATCATCTGGTGCCAGCCCCATCCTGTACCTCAGATAGGTCTCCATGAAAAGGAGGGACATCGGTGCCAGCAGTGGGGCTAAAGACCAGCACAGCAACAGAGACTAGAACCTTGGATGCAAGTATTTTGGGCAAAGAGGAATAATTAGTAATCTTTGGTATAATTTAAGGCACATCAAAGCAATCCCCTATTCTCAAATATCTGACCTACACCTTGAAATTCCTACCATTGGACAGTCTTTTGATTTAAGCCTTTAACTAACAAATGCCAATATCCTATTGCTCAAATATTGACATTCTATCTGGGAGGGGCTGCTCATTATCATCCACCAAATGCCCATAGATCTCTAGGACAGGGTAGGTTTTGATGAAAAAGCAGAGCATGAACATTATAATGGGGTCTTAGACAAGGTGATGATGGTGAGGAACTGAGGAGTAAAACTATAGGACTATAATAAAGAAGAAATTCAGAGCACCAAAACAAAACATTAAGGAATGCTAATTCCCTCCTTAACTCCCAACTTTTCCTAGTCAGGCCCCGGCTCATAGGTCAAGGAGCTGACAGGATGGTGGGTACCTCAAAGCGAGGCTGAGCTCATAAGGCCACAGGGAAGGGTGCAACTCAAATTTGGGAGGTTCTGTTCACCACTGGGGGGCTAGTATTGGGAAAAGGTCCTAGGACACTGGAATGGGCCTGTAATCCTCACTCAGGGGTGTATAAGTCTGTCTGAGGGTTGGGGTAGGGGTGGAGGGTTCTGTCCTTGTGTAGGGGTGGAGACTTTTCTATTAGAGAAGTCTAGGGTGCATGTTTTGGGGAACAGTGAGGGAAAAGTTGTTGGGGCTCAGGCTAGGCTGGGTCTGGGCCTAGTGGCCACTCAGCCAGAGGACACTTTTCAATCTGGACCAAGTTGCTTCAAGTAGAGTGTTGCTGTGAAATACTTGGAAAGGAAATAAGGCACTCTTGTCTTCATTTCCGTTCGATACAGTCAACTCCCAAGGTGTTGTCAGGGCAACGGCAGGTCCTGCTCCCTGGGGTGGCCAAGCAGAGGTGGGTGCAGCCGCCATTGTTCACTGAGCAGTAGTTATGGCCTGGAAAAGGCAGAAATCAGTTCAATAGCCCTCTCTCTGCCCTGACTCCATAGCCATTTAAGATAGTGGGCTCCTTCTTGTGTGTGATCCCCTTTTAGTTTCCTTGAAGCCATGCTAGGAAGGCTTCAGGAGAATGGGGACACTGTGCTAGGCAGTCAGCTGAGCTGATCCATTGTTTGTTTTATCAGCATTAAACCAGACAGACACAAACACTGATTCCCAACTTGGGGGTTATGCAGATTTTCTACAAAGGCTATTAAACAGATCTCAGGGGAAGTTCTCCAGCTCTGATTATAACATGGAATTGGAATTTTAAAGTGCAAAGTTCTTTTTATGTAGCTTGCACTCCTAGCTTCACACTGACAGGAGAAGATGAGGGAAGCTGAGAAGGAAAGTGGGTGAGGGGAGAGGCCTTCAAGAGGCAGCATAGCACAGACTCCAGGGCCAGGCTGCCTGGACTTGCCCCTATGAGCTGTGTGACTTGGAGCAAGTTGCTTCAGTTTGCTTATTTATGAAATGAACATAATAATAGTACCTACCTCATAGGGTTGCTATGAGGATTACATGAACTAACAAATACAAAGTATTTAGAACTCTAAGTGAGTCGATATATGTAAAGTTTGTAGCTCACAGTAAGTGCCACACATATGTTTTCAATTCTTATTGTTAATTATTGTTATTGCTGTTAGGCCAAATGGATGGACTTTTAAAGGAGCAGAGATCCTAACATTGTAATATCCTAACCTGACTATTTGGAACCTGAAGACCCTATACTTTTATATCCAGCCCAAAACTCAATGCTTTTCCTCATCCTGACAACTTCATGACCTAATATTTTCTGTTTGTTTAACTGGTCCACCTGCTAATGAAGACCCTGGATGCAAAGGACTGGATCTCTCTTATGGCATAAACAAGTCTACTAGTGGCCATATGGGTAGCAGCCAGAGTGTGGGCTCTGAGCCTCCAGGTGCCCCCGGTACCCCAACAGTAACAGCACAGGAGAGTTACCTTGGGGACACTGAGACAGGGCCGTGGTGATGCCATACAGCCGGGTCTGCTTGTGGGGTTGGAAAGCGTCCGTCTCCCTGGAAACTGCAAGATCTAGAGCAACCACAGAATTCCTACAAAGCACCAAAGGGCAGAAGATGAAAACACATCTGATGGCTTGAACTTGTATCTATCTAAACAAGGCAGCCTCTTTGTCATTTTGAGGATAAACTGGAGGCCATAAACAGACATGATGGCCTTCTTCCTAGACATCTCTTCCTTCCGCTGGGGTGGGCCAAGCCTGCATTTCTCTGGCTTTTTACAAAAGGGTAAAGACCAGCTAGCTCTCCCCTCCCACTCTAAATCCCAGGTGGGAAATGAGCTTTCTAGACAGATGCCCCTGGCCAGTTGTCTTCTTAGTTTAATCCCTCCTTTTGCAGGAAGGGATAGTCAGGAAGAGGCCGTGGGAATATTGCAGTTTAACAACTATAATGAAGCAGCGACATGAAGTGGACATGGAGCCCACTGGCCACGTGACCCTGGGCCAGCTCCTGGAGAAAGAACAGATGTGCTGAGGAAGTCCAGGTTTAAAGACTTGAAACCACACAGTCAGGAGCATCTGGATGATAAATGGCACCTCCTGTCCCCTAGGGCCTTGTCCTCCCTCCTTCTTCATGCTCCTCTCTTGGCTCCTGACAACCAGAAGGATGAGGGAGAGGGGACATCTCTAGAGGGGACATTTCTGGAGGCTCAAAAGTCAAGCCAAGAGGCCAGATGGGAAGGGCCTGGCCTCCCAGAGACAGTGGGTGGAGGGGCAGGCCCACGCAGCCCCCATGGCTACAGCTGACGTACATCTTCCAGTCTGTGAAATACAGATTCTTCCCGTAGCTTGTCACAGCAAAAGGATACTGGAGCCCTTCGAGAACCTTGCGTCTGCTGGGCTGACTGGGGTTCAGGCATTCCGCCCGATTGGTGCCTGTGTGGAGTGGAAACAAGTCATTCATTGTTCACACAAGAAATGGCCCCTTTGTGCAAAAAAAAAACAAGAGTAATGAGGGCAAGAGTGGGAGAAATTAAGCATTACAATGACAAATCCCAGAGAACACATGGGGCTTGCTCTTAAAAACTGGGAAGTTGTCTCTTTCTCCTGTGTTGCTTCTGCTGGGGAGGCACGAGCCAGGGCAGGGTAATGTAAGTTGCGAATTGCTTATCGGTATCAGGGTGACTCCAGGCTCTGTGCAGTGCCACTTACAACACGAGGGTGGCCAACTTTTTCTTAAAGCACCAGATAGTAAATTATTTCAGGTTTTGCAGGCCAAGAGGCAAAACCAAGGACAGTATGCAGGTATCTATACAATTTTGTACCAGTATATATTTAATGTATCAGTTAAAAATGTAAAAACCATTCATAGCTTCTGGGTTACATAAAAACAGATGGCTGGTTAGATTTGACCCCAGGGCCCTAGTTTGCCCACCCCTGACTTAGGAGATTGAGACCCGCCCTGGACAGTGTCCAGCTTTCCATCACCTGCATCCACCCAGCAGAGCTGAGATGAGAACACATCGAAGGTCAGTCCATTGGGCAAGCCCAGGTCATCCTGCACAAGGATCCTCCGGTTCGTGCCGTCCATGTAGGAAGTTTCAATCTTGGGGTTATCTCTGTTCCAGTCTGTCCAGTAAAGGTTCCTGGAGGAGGAAAAAGGGGGGAAAGAGGAAAAGAAATAATAAGGATGCATGAGAAAAAGTTTATGAAAAACACTTGAAAAGAATTACAATGAAGTGATTGGCAGACATGAAAACAGAACGCCTGAAAGGATCGAGAGGTGATAAACACATTTTCTTTTGTAAAGACACTTGGATTTGGTTCCTCGTTTGAGTTTGATGATCCTGTTACTAACAAATTTGGTTCCCTTTAACATAACTGACCTATAATATCTCAATGAAGCTGTTAGCAAAAGAAAACAAAGTAAAATGCTATAACTGGCATAAATACATGGAATTCCCTGCATGAGGCCCACATGGAGGAGAGCATAGCAGACCCAGGGGACCAGACTAGGACAAGAAGCAGATGTTGGCAGGGGCTGTGGTCAAAGCACCTGCCTTCAAGGAGGTGGCTGAGTGGCCACAGAATCAGAGATGTGGTCTCAAAGGGAAGGAATCAGTGTCGAGGAGCTAACAGCCTGTTGTGTAAGAGGTAGAGCTTGCAGTAAGAAGGAAGAGAAAGCATGGATGTGCCGAAGAAACACACAGGAAGGGATCTCCAGGGTGTTCAGGCTGGGTCTGCCCCAGAAAGCAGCCTCAGCAGTCCATTTATGCCGCCCTGCTACTCTTCTGGAGTTGATATAACCTGAGTGTTGATCCACATTGAAGCCATGTGGAAAATATCCAATTTCTGAGCATGACAACTTGTAAAGTCTCCTGGCAAAAGATCTGAAAGTGGGACATGGTATCAAGTCCACACTGTAATACGTGTTCTGGCGTTGTACCGTGGATATCTACAAGTCACCAACCGTAGACTCTTTCGTCCCGTACTCATTAATTTCAGGAGAGCAATGCTGGAGTTAAAGCCTCACATCTGAGAATCTCTAAAAGGGCAGATGCAAATCAAAGAGATGCACACACATATTTACACAAAGATACCCTCTCACGGAATCCGTTACAATGCCTCTGGGATTCACCAGGTCGGTCTCAAAGAGCACCCGGCGCTGCGTGCCGTCCAGCTTCGCCACTTCTATTCGATCCAGGTTAGAGTCTGTCCAGAAGATGTTGCGGCCAAGGTGATCAACAGCAATACCTTCTGGACTTCCAAGATCTAGAAGTAAACACAGAGCTCCTCTAATTTTTTTTTGTTTTCTAAGCAGGTGAGATGAGGTTTTTCTGAACACTCAATGTTATTTCACATGGTGTCCAATCCCTGCACTTTAAGAAACCACATGGGAATGTGAAATGCTTGTTGTTTATAAGATAAACAACACTCAAAGTGACAAATTCAAAAATGCCATTTACTCACTCTGTGGGTATCCATCATGCTGCACGTTGGGAACCAGGACAGTAACAATGACTAAGCCGAGGCCCAGTTTTCCATGAGCCCACAGCCAACCACAGTTGAGACTGAGTTCCAGGTCCTATGGGAGCCTGGAGGAGGAACCCCAGCCTGGGGAGAACAGGGAGGGGTTCCTGGGGGAGGTGACATTGCTTGAAGCTGGCACCTGAAGGACTAATAGCAGTTTGTCAGACAAGGATCCTGGATGAGGGCTTTTTAGGTAGCGGGACTGGCACATAGGTATAAAGGAAGGCTGGACGGTGGCTTAAAGTGAACAGGATGTCATTGTATGTCACTGGAGACTATGAGGATGGGGGAGTGGTCAGAGATGAAGGTAGGAAGCCGTGTTAATGAACTTAGAACTTAGGCAGAGGGGAGGCAGTGGACGATCTTAAGATGGGGAATGGAAAAATAGTTCTATCTTGTTCATTAGTTATCGGGGATAAAGGTCATTGAAATAATACTTTCAAGAAACCATAGCTGTTATTACTTTCATACAAGTATAAGGGGTACAAAGAAGGGGTGTCAGTGATTACAAATAACACCCCAGTCTTTACTGGGTTATAGCAACTGATTTTCAAGCCAGGAGTTGCCGCTAGGTAACATGAACCTCCACTGCAAACCCTCAGAACCCATCTAACTTTACTGGAAGCTGAAGATTGCATTGGTGTTTTATTATATAGTTTTTTAAAATTAATAATAACAATTTGTGTTTTACTGATATCACTTAGGACTCTTTCCCTTCTACTGATTAAAGGAATGAAGGTCATTTAGTATGACTGGAGTATAAGCAGGAAGGAGAAGGAGCTACCCTACCTGAGGGATCTGGGGTGTGAGGAAACCATTCCAATACTGTGGGTTTCTTTTTTTGTTTTTTTTGACAGGGTCTCATTCTGGTTTTTTTTTTGTTTTTTTTGACAGGGTCTCATTCTGTTGCTCAGGCTGGAGTGCAGTGGTGCCATCTCGGCTCACTGCAAACCTCCACCTCCTGAGTTCAAAGGATTCTTCTGCCTCAGCCTCCCGAGTAGCTGGGATTACAGGTGTGCACCACCATGCCCGGCTAATTTTCATATTTTAGTAGAGACAGGGTTTCACCATGTTGGCCAAGCTGGTCTCAAACTCCTGAGCTCAAGTGATCCCCCACCTTGGCCTCCCAAAGTGTTGGGATTACAGGCATGAGCCACCACACCTGGCTCCAATACTGTGTTCTTTTGTCAATATACAAGCAATGCAGACCCTCAGCCCCCTTTGCATTAGCCTTCGCCAGAGCCCTAATATGATGGTGACCTTGGATGCTGGACACATCAGAGCCCCTAGAAAGAAAGCCCACCAGAGGAAGTTTATTGAGAATGAGAAACCCCACTTGAACAAGGTCTTTATTATCTAAACCCAAAGTAGAGATTTATAAAATATTAAAATATTTCCCATGTCCCTAGATGAACAGGGACAGTGAGACTGACCTCCAAAGGTCCCTTCTGGCTTTCAGATAGAACCAGAATAAGTCATTCTGGAGTATATTTGGAATGAGCACATCCTTTGTGAGAGACAAGAGCTACTCAGATATACGCAAAGAAAACAGAGGATACAGGCTGCTCTGCGAGAGTATCTTTGCGAGGCACCTGGAGGAAGCTCCATGAGCTCCATGCATATCGTCTCCTTAGAACCAGCCTTGGTCCCGATCTCAAACCCAAGAGCAACCATCCCCCCTCTCCCTCAACTCAAAATACTTCTTTATGAGCTACTCTTCCAAGGGAAAGGTCTGGAAAATCTTATCCTTCAATGTGCAGTCCGAGGAAGAAGTATTCCTTACTGCTTACCTCAAAGATGTGGTACTTTTTAGAGATACTTGTTGGGACTGTAACTCAAGGAAAGAAAGAAAAGCCTGGGATCCAGGCTGTTATGAAATAAGCAAGAAAAGAAAATGATACCTAACTGTCACTCTCACTCACTAGGGAAGCACCAACCTGTACCATGCTAAGGAGATAACTGGAAGCTTCTTTCTCTCTTAAAAAAAAAGAAAGAAAATTATTCCCAGTGATCTTTCTTCTACAAAGATCACATTTTGGTTTAATTCTGTGTTTTCACAGTAACTAGGCTTTTGCTTGGAATGCTTCTTACTGTGTTTACAGCGTTCTTGGATGGTTATGAGCTCCAAAAGCAACAGGAAATAGCAAACAATGACCTATTCCCCTCTTCCACTGGGTTTTAAAATGAAATCGTAGATAATAACAATAACATTTTTAACACACAGAGATACGCATTTTCAAACTGTTTTTCACTAAACCAAAGCATGAAAACTGGAAGACGTGATTTAAACAGCCTGTTGGCTTCCAGAAAAGGATTCAGGGTCTATGTCCAAAGCCAGACATAGTTAATTCAACCTCAGCTTCATTCCTGCTGCATCATCTTTACTGAAGGCAACAAAGAAGGGAAAAAATGCTTCGGGAGTTGTTCCACAGGCACAGGAAATCTTCTAGAATATCAGTTGTGAGGGAAACATTCCATTGAAAATAGAAAAAACTACATTCAGTGCCAAGTAAAAAGAAATACAAAATGAAGCTGCTCTATTTTAAAGATGTATCTTTGATGTGAATATTTTGCAGAGAACACAAGATGACTCCACAGAACAAATATCATCAGCATGACAATGCCATATGAGCAAAAATATTCCCAAGTCAGTTGATGAGTCACTGAATTAAGCAACATGTAATACTTGACCATTTCAGCACAGTGGAATTTTTAGAGGCCCTTGGATTTTTGTTGTAATGGTCTTTGAACTAGATAAATCATACCCGTATAAAATAATCTTGATTTGATGAACATAGGCATGAAAAACAATGCACAGAGTGGTTGGTTGAAATTGGCATCCTTAATGAGGAATTTCCTCAATTGAGGAACTGAGGTTGAACACTGAAAAGTAGATTGTGCCTGCCGGGCGCCGTGGCTAACGCCTGTAATCCCAGCACTTTGGGAGGCCGAGGCGGGTGGATCACGAGGTCAGGAGATAGAGACCATCCTGGCTAACATGGTGAAACCCAGTCTCTACTAAAAAAAAAATACAAAAAATTAGCCAGGCATGGTGGTGGGCGCCTTTAGTCCCAGCTACTCAGGAGGCTGAGGCAGGAGAATGGCGTGAACCCAGGAGGCGGAGCTTGCAGTGAGCCAAGATCGTGCCATTGCACTCCAGCCTGGGTGACAGAGTGAGACTCTGTCTCAAAAAAAAAAAAAAGTGGAAGGTGCCTAAACTTCACGCACTTTATCGTAGTAATGCAACAAAAGACTGAGAAATGTTTGTGAAAGTTTGGCTTCATTTGCTGTTCTTCTCTGGCATACATGGCCACTTTGGCTGCTAGAAGCAAAACCAAAAAGGAAAAATGATATTTGCTTGCTTACCTTGTCTAATGATGGTGGTTGGCTCTCCACCATGTAGACTAGCTCTCCCAATGGAAGGCTCAGTGATGTCCGTCCAGTAAACCATCTTGTCCACGCAGTCAAAGGCCAGTCCAATGACGACTTTAGCCTGGAAGTGAAGACCAGTGGTTAGAATGGTCCATCTACAAGCATCTGATAGTGAGAATCTTTTTGCATGCCTACAGGCATTTGGATATCTTTTGTAATGAAGTGTCAAGTGTTTTGTTCATTTAAAAATTTTTATTATTGAGTTGTAGGAGTTGCTCGTATATTTCAGAAAAAACTCTTGTCATATACATATATATGCACATCTATATGTGTAGGAATTTGTGTGTGTGTGTGTGTATATATAGATATATGCATAAATATGTATTTTTTGAGACAGGGTCTCTGTTGCCCAGGCTGGAGTGTAGTGGTGTGATTACTGCTCACTGCAGCCTCAACATCCTGAACTCAAGTGATCCTCGCCCTCAGACTCTCAAGTAGCTGGGACTACAGGCATGTGCCACCATGCCTAGCTCATTTCTTAAATTTTTTTGTAGCAACAGGGTCTCACTGTCTTGCCCACTCTGGTCTCCAACTCCTGGCTTAAGCAAGCCATCTGACACAGCCTCCCAAAGTGCTGGGATTACTGGCAGCAGCCACTGCACCCACTTATTATTTCTTCTCAGTATGTAGTTTGCTCTTTCATTTTCTTAATAGTGTTTGGAAGAGCAAAAGTTTTTAATGTTTAGTAAGTCTAATTTATTATTTTTTCCTTTTATGGCTAATGCTTTTTGAATACTAAGAAATCTTTGCCTACTTGAAGGTGATAAAGAAAAAGAAATAAGAGGCATACATATTGAAGAAGTAAAATTACTCTATTCTAAGATAATATGGTTATTTATGTAGAAAGTCATGGGGAATCTATAAAACTACTATAACCAAAAGTGAATCTAGCAAGGGTGCAAGATACAAAGTCAATATAAAATTATTTTTCTATATACTAGCAAAATATAGAAAATAAAGCTTAATAATTGTGACAGCATCAAAAAAAACAGAAAATATATAAGGATAAACATTTTTAAATATGCCAGATTCCACACGGAATACTATAAAACATTGCAGCATGAAACTATAAAAGACCCAAATAAATGGAGGGATAAATAAGGTTAAATGTAAACAATTTACATTTAAATTGTAGCTGGGACTACAGACATGTGCCAGCACACCTAGTTAATTTTTCTATTTTTTGTAGAGACAGGGTCTCACTATGTTGCCCAGGTTGGTCTCGAACTCCCGAGCTCAACTGATCCAGCCGCCCGGGCCTCCCAAAGTCCTGAGATTACAGATGTAAGCCAGTGCACCCAGACAACGCTGTGCACTTTTAAGATATTCACTTTCTTTTTTTTTTTTTCTTTTATTATTATTATTATTATACTTTAGGTTTTATGGTACATGTGCGCAATGTGCAGGTAAGTTACATATGTATACATGTGCCATGCTGGTGCGCTGCACCCACCAACTCGTCATCTAGCATTAGGTATATCTCCCAATGCTATCCCTCCCCCCTCCCCCCACCCCACAACAGTCCCCGAAGTGTGATGTTCCCCTTCCTGTGTCCATGTGTTCTCATTGTTCCATTCCCACCTATGAGTGAGAATATGCGATGTTTGGTTTTTTGTTCTTGCGATAGTTTACTGAGAATGATGATTTCCAATTTCATCCATGTCCCTACAAAGGACATGAACTCATCATTTTTTATGGCTGCATAGTATTCCATGGTGTATATGTGCCACATTTTCTTAATCCAGTCTATGATTGTTGGACATTTGGGTTGGTTCCAAGTCTTTGCTATTGTGAATAATGCGGCAATAAACATACGTGTGCATGTGTCTTTATAAACCATCACAACCAAATGCTCAGGCCCCAACTGTGGGTACCTCCTTCACAGCATCCCATGCTTATCAACTTCTCTGGCCTTCCGTGGTACTAAGGAAAGAGAACATTTCCTTCAGCAAACATGCTCATCAACTTCTCTGGCCCTCCATGGCATTAAGGAAAGAAAACATTTCCTTCAGCAAACACGCCCAGAGTCCTTTTCCACACATTGGTTCTTACAAAAGTGAGACAGAAAAGGACCGGAGGAAGCAAAGTTGAGTAATGTTTTACATGTGATTTGAGTTTCATGAAAATCTACTGGGCTATAGTTCGGTTTGAAAAGCCACTGAGAGTTAGCTCTGAGTAAGCCAGCCTCTCCTCAGAAAAGGCAAATCAATTACCCGCCAGTAACTCATTAACGAGTATTTATTAGGTGCTCATTACGTATGACGAACTGTGGTGATATTTAGACAAAACTCCAGCCTAGAAAGAACACTGAGTTACTTAACTTACCTAAAGCAACCACCTCAAAACAAGCCATCTGCCCATAGGTTGATTTGGCAAAGCTTTGTCAAGATCTTTTGCAAATTAAAATATTTTAAAACTATAGGCATTCATACTTACATAAAATTTAGCCATTGGGAGAAACCAGGTGAAAGGTACACAGGACCTCTCTGTATACCTTTCCAACTTCCTGTGGCTCTGATTACTTCAAAATAAAAACTTAAATACAAAACAGAAGCACAGACTTTTCCCTTGATCAGACAGTGAGGAGTTCCTTTCTTTAGATGCTGCCCATGAGAGGCTCAGGGAGAAGCTGCCGGGCTGTATGATCTCAGCATGTGGTGAGGTTAGATTCTGTCAATAGCCTGGAAACTATTGAAACACTGAATTGTTCAGTTACAAGAAACCCTGGGAGTAGGTGCTTGGTCGTGGACACAGTAATAGGCATTACGAAGCCAGGGAAGGACTCAGGAGGGAAGGTCTCAGGACCAAGGAAGTGGTAGACCAGGATGATCTTTTATTGGGAAAATCAGGAGGATGAGCACATACTTCCTCCTCAAGGGGTCAAGTCAAAAAGGACAGTGACCCTTACCTCACACCACATACAAAAATTAACTCAAATGAATCAAGACCTAAATGTAAGAGCAAACTTATAAAATTCTGAGAAGAAAACCAGGAAGAAAGCCTCATGACATTGGATTTGGCAACAATTTCTTCAACATGATACCAAAAGCACATGCAACAAAAGAAAAAAAAGGTAAATTGGACTACATCAAAATTAAAAATTTCTGTGCATTATAGGACACAATCAAGAGAGTGAAAAGACAACCCATGGAATGGGAGAAAACATTGCAAATCATGTATCTTTTAAAGAGTTAATATCCAGAATATATAAAGAATTTCCACAACTCAACAACAACGAAAGAACTGATCAAAAAATAGGCAAAAGGATTTAAGTAGACATTTCTCCAAAGAAGATATACAAGTGGCCAGTAAGTACGTGAAAAGATGTTCAATGTTATAAATTATTAGGAAAATGCAAATCAAAACCACTTCACACCCATTACAATGGCTATCATTTAAAAACAAAAACAGCCAACAAGTTTTGGTAAGGATACGGAGGAATTTAAACCCCTGTGCTCTGCTGGTGAGTAGGTAAAATGGTACAACCACTGTGGAAAACAGTATGGTTGTTTCTCAAAAAATTAAATATAGAATTACTGTATGATCCAGCAATTCCACTTTGGTATATGTATCGAAAAGAAGTTAAAGCAGGGACTCAAACAGATATTTGTATACCTGTGTTCATAGCAGCATTATTTGCAAAAGCCAGAAGGTGGAAGCAACTGCTGATAGATGAATAAATAAACAAAATATGGCAGATCCGTACAATGGGATTTCAGCCTTAAGAAAGAAGGAAATTATGACACATGCTACAATATGGATGAACCTGAGGACATTATGCTAAGTGAAATATGCCAGACACAAATGACAAATACTGTATGATTCTGCTTCTAGGAGGTACCTAGAAAAGTCAAAAGTATAAGGGCAGTAAGTAGAATGGTGGCTGCCAGGGGCTAGGACATGGGTGGAGGGAGAATGGGGAGGTATTGTTTAATAGCTTCAGTCTGGGATGATGAAAAAGTTCTGGAGATGAATGGAGGTGATAGTTGCATAACATTGTTTATATACTTAATACCACTTTCAACAGGTTTTTAAAAGATGGTGAATGTTTATCCTGTTGTTTCAGCATTCCCCGTTCCACCACCTACCACCTAGCCCACTTAAATTATCTGCTTTTTTTTTTTTTTTTTTTTTTTGAGACAAGAGTCTCGTTCTGTCGCCCAGGATCTCAGCTCGCTGCAACCTCTGCCTCCCAGGTTCAAGCAATTCTTGTGCCTCAGCCTCCCAAGTAGCTGGGATTACAGGCATGCACCACCATGCCCAGATAATTTTTGTATTTTTAGTAGCGATGGGGTTTCTCCATGTTGCCCAGGCTGTAAATTATCTGCTTTTTATTGCCTCACATGACATTTAGCCTCTCCCCTTGGTCTTGGGAAAGAATGTCTTTCACAGCGAATGTAACACATTCCTATTACCTGAGAGCAAGTGCTGGAGATGGAAATGACACAGATGATCTTCAAGGTTTACATTTTCAGCAAGGCGATAGATGAATACAATGATCATGCATGCATTTGTTCGGCAAATATTTTTTCGAGTGCTTCCTATATGCCAAGCAGTTTTGGGTCTAGAAATACCACATGAAACCAATACCTCCATGAAAGAAATGAACAGTTCCTGTCTTGTGGTGCTGATATTTTAATAGGAAGATACGTGTCAGATACACAACACAAATATGGGTGTTTAATGCATCACATAGTGCCAAGAGCTCTGATGAAATACAAAGCAGCATAAAGAGCTAGAGAGCAGTGGTGGCTGCTGTCTGGACAGGAGGATCAGGACAGGCCTCTCTGAGAGACGATATTTTGGCAGAAATTTGCATGAAGTGAGGCAGTGAACTGTGCAATTGTTAGGCAGGGGGAACTGCAAGTGCAAAGGCCCTGAGACAGAAATGTGCCTGGTGTGTTCAAGGACCAGCCAGAGGGCCAGAGGGTTGAAGCCGGTAAGTGAGGTGAGAGTGGTAGGGAACAGGGTGGGAGAGGGAGCCAGAGGCCAGATCCTATAGGGCTTTGAGGGCCATGCAAAGGACTGGATTTTATTCTGAGTGAAGAGGGAACCCATTTGAGGGCTTTGTGTAGGAAAAGGACATGAATCTCATAAAGACTTCTTTGCAAGAGGCTTTTGAAAAGTATTTTGATTTTGGATACTTTTTTGCTCATGTTTCCTCCCTGGTCCCAAAGAAGGGATGTGGCTGTGTGTGGCATCTATGAAATGGAGATCAATTCAGGAAGAGTAAATAGAAAAAGAAGAAAACACAATGGGTAGAGAAAGGAGGAAGATAAGAAAAACTGAAAGCTGGGCCTGTGGCAGACAAGATGGCCCAAGTAGCATCTTTACCAAGAATCTTCAGGTAGACTTTGTGCCTCCAGTGAGGAATGATAGGGCTTTCTGCTGGGCTTTCTTTTACAAGAGTCAGTGATCTCAGACCCTCCCTCTCCTTCACTCCTCATGGGACCCTCACAGCCCCTCCCACTGCTCCAGCAATTCTGACTCAGCCTTGTAGTAGAAGCCTGCAGGTCTCAGGTTTGGTTTCTTGGCAGGGGTCAGGATCAGATAAAACCAAACGGCTTTTCTGAATTGCCCAACCTCTATCTAATGGGAAAAAAAGTCCCTAAATCACAAAATGCATCTCTGAAGCTTTGAAAGCCTCTAAAAACTCCAATGCTTGTTGCTACATCAGAGCAGATATGAGGCTCTTAAATTGAGCAGCTGCTGAAAGATGAATCACTATGAATTTGGCAGGGGAACGGAAAGATCACGAGCAGCTCAGCAATACAGTGGCCCCATCTAGAGATGGTCACTCAGGGCCACATGGAATGAGCACCCATGGTTCCAGGGGTTGAGCCTGGGGTTCTGGTCTGACCTCGTCCTGCTTGTTTCTCCAGGTCACTGAAGCAGGAGCTGTCACCAGGTGTAATCAGCCAGCACTCACCGGGACATGAAGGAACGCCTTCGCTTCTGTCTTCCTCATGGTATTTCCCTCCAGGGGCAGGCGCTCAATCTTCCCAGTCTGGGCAAAGAGTAAATGGGTCCCGGGAGGCAAGGGGATCACGGCGGTAGGCACCGCGGGTCCTTGGTGAATCGGGGGAGCCACTGTACTCAGACCTGCATGGCAGAAGGGGTCAGTGAGTGAGGCCCGTGTGTACCAGGAACACACAGATGCACACCCCCACACCCCCACACACATGCACGCATGCACACACATACACACACCCACACATCAGGTCACGTCACCTTCATGGCACCACAAACTGCCACAGCCACACAATGCCCATTTTAGAGCTGAAAGCACCAGAATTAGAAAGCCCTTAGTCAATCAAAGGGCACTGATGAAGAAGGTAATACACAGCATTAAAGGTCATGTGAAAAAAAATGGCTTGGCCTTCCTGTTTTTTTTTGCAATGGAGTCTTGCTCTGTCACCCAGGCCGGAGTGCAATGGTGCGATCTTGGCTCACTGCAACCTCTGCCTGCCTGGTTCAAGTGATTCTTGTGCCTCAGCCTCCTGAGTAGCTGGGATTACAGGCATGCACCACCATACCCAGTTAATTTTTGTATTTTTAGTAGAGACGGGGTTTCACCATGTTGGCCAGGCTGGTCTCGAACTCCTGACCTCAAGTGATCTGCCCACCTAGGTCTTCCAAAGTGCTCAGATTACAGGTGTGAGCCACTGTGCCCGGCCGGCCTCCCTCTTAATAGAAAAGCTTTGGCTACCCATGCTCTGCTTTAGGTACTGGCGCTAGAGGAGTGAACCAAATAAGAGCAGCACCAGCAGCAGCACCAGCAGCACCAGTGGTAGCACAACAGTGAAAACAGCATCCCTGAACTCCCTGCCCACAGGGAGCCAGGTTCTAGTGCAAGCTATTGAGCTTTTTCATGCTGGAGGAGCCTATCACAGTGAGTTGCCCCATACAGTGCACTCTGTCCCAGTGCCACAGGGATGGGAGAGCCTGGGGCCTGACAAGCAAGAACATGACGTTTATGGGCTTCCAAGAACAAAATCATGGCCAGGGGCTCCTTTTCCCTCAGAATCAGGCTTGCCTTCCTATCTGCTGACCTCAACCCTTGGCCCGGCTCCTTGATTCACTTGATAAGACAATGTCCCAGGAGGGACACACAGCTGTGCTGCAGAGTAAGGAGGGCTAAGAGGGCTGATCGAGTGTCTGGAGACCTGAGCCCTGTCCTGGCCCCGCCCGCTCACTTGCTGTGTGCACAGGGCATGCATCTTCCAGGGCCTGGTCTCCCGCTGTCTACAGTGAGAGCTGGACAAGGTTGTCCCCAAGGTCACTTTCTCTTGTCTGTCTTGCCTATTACACCCAATCGGTGACATAAACCAATCAGGTCGACCTCTTTCATATCTCTGAAATCCATCCGTTTCTTACCTGGATTCATCGTAAGTAGTGCAACAGCCTTCACCTCCTCCCACCAGGGACTGTCAAGCCTGTCTCTCAGCTTCTACGCCCCCAGCCAGTGATATTCTAAAACTAAACCCTGCTTCACATGGGCGCCTGCTCCAAACCCATCCCAGGCTCCTCATTGCCCTCATGACCAATACGCAGGCTTAGAAACGTGGCTCACATGGTGTTGCTTCTGGAAAGCCTCACCCATGAGCCCACCGCCCCACACAAGCCAGGATTCCTCCTCGGCTCCCTGGTCGCTGTCTGCTTCTCCAAAAGGTCATCTCCCTACGCTGTTCCTGTTTATTCACCGTCCTTTCCGCTTCTTGGGGGCTCAGCACCGTGACTTTCCTCTGGATATCCTAGCACCCACCACAGCATTGGCCCCTCAGTGAATGTTGGCTGGGTGAATGAGTGAAGTTTCTGAGTAATTGTTTTACTGTTTCTTAGCAGCTTTGGGGAAATATTTGATAGGAGATCAATCTATGATTATTAGCTAAATTGTGAGTAGAGATTCAAAGATTCATTATATTCGCTTTTGGTAATTTGTGACAATAACCAATTTCTACATTTGCAACAGAAGCAGAATTTTAGAGCTGGGAATCACTCTCGGGGTTATTTTGCCTCATGTTTAGGTTGAGACTGAGGACGCTGAGGCTGGGGAAGGTGTCTGTCCAGAGTCACACAGCCACCAGGCTGGGCCTCACACAGGGCCCCTGTCCCCCAGGACAGCAGCTTCCCACTGCCTCCGGTGATGGTCTTAGAACCAGCTCATGCAGAAAGCTTTGTGGCTGTTTGCTCCTTGGATTGGAAAATCAACCCAAGTAACTAAAGGCCCTAGGGCACGATTGAAGGAGGCAAGGGTTGCAAGGGTCTGAACAGGTCCTACTGCCTAGGACACAGAGCCCTGGGGAAGGGTTCAGGTTGGTCCCCACCATCCCTGCCATGTCCCAGTGCAGGAACATTCCACCTCCACCCCTCCCTCGGCAGAGAGCTCTTCTGGGAGGCCTGGAGCACACACAGCTGCTCTGCTACCATTAAGGGTACTGCTGTGGCAGGTCCCACTGGGTATTTACACCCTAAACGTGTGTGTGTTGGGTGGGGAAAGAGAAAGAAGAGGGCAAGAGAACAGAGAGGGTGAGGAGGAGAGGAAGCATGGGGAGGAGCGGGGTAAGTGAGAGGGAAGAGGGGTGCAGCAGGAGGGGGTGGGGCTGGAGCCAGTGAAACAGTTCAAGCTTTAGGGCCAGCAGAAGAGCAAAGTGCGTGTTCAGCAATTCCGGTCCCCCGAGGTCCTTCTCAGACACACGCCCAAGCACGGCCTGCACCCACTTACATGGGGGTGTCATCCCGGGCCTGGTCCTGGTGCCCTCCACCTCGCGGCCGTCGCGATCCACGCACCAGCAGTAGCCGGTGCTGCCGTGGCACTGGGTGGGCGCGTAGTGCCCGTGCGCATCGCACTCAGGAACGAACAGCCCCGGAGGAATGGGTCGCTGCGGGTCTGCCGCCCCCGCTGCCCCGAGAATGTGTTCTCGCTCGTGCTGGCACCGGGTTTTCTCCACCTCTATCAGAGAAACAGGCAACAAGAAAGCTGTCAGGTGCATTATCCGTCAGTGCTCCCTGGAGGGGCTGCAGGAGTCCTCGCAGCTCGCTCAGAACCACGAGGGGTTTTGTTTCATCAGTTATTCAAAATGCAGAAACATCATTATTATTGAATAGGTTTAACTGTCAACAAAATGATATTTACATCTCCTTTTTACTCCTAGGTAGTTCCTTTTAAAACATTTTTTAAAAATTGAGGCAAAAAGAATTGAAGCAAATTGATAGAACATAAAGTGAACTTTTTTTTGTTTTTTTGAGATGGAGTTTCTCTCCTGTTACCCAGGCTGGAGTGCAGTGGCACCATCTCGGCTCACTGCAACCTCTGCCTCCCGCGTTCAAGTGATTCTCCTGCCTCAGCCTCCCGAGTAGCTGGGATTACAGACGCCCACCACCACGCCTGGCTAATTTTGTATTTTTAGTAGAGACAGGGTTTCACCATGTTGGCCAGGCTGGTCTCGAATTCCTGGCCTTAGGTGATCCGCCTGCCTCGGCCTCCCAAAGTGCTGGGATTACAGGCATGAGCCACTGCGCCCTGCCAAGTGAACCATTTTTAAGTAAACAATTCAATGGTATTTAGTGCATTCACTATGCTAAGTAACCACCAACCTCTACCTAGTTCTGAAACATTTTCATCACCCCAAAAGAAAGCCCATATGCATTAAACAGTAGATCCCCGTTTCCCCCTTCTTCCCAGCCCCTGGCAACCATCAATCTGCAGTCTGTCTCTGCAGACTTACCTATCCTGGATATTTCGTATACACAGAATCATACAACATGTGACATTTGTGTCTGGCATCTTTCACTTAGCAGAATGTTCTCAAGCTTTATCCAAGTGGTAGCATGTGTTAGAACCCGCTTCATATTCATGACTGAATAACATTGCATTGTAGGGACAGATCATATTTTGCTTATCCATTTTGAACATCACTGAGTTTTATTTTAAGAAATTTTTGTGTTTGTTTTTTCTAAAAGTGTCATTTTTATCATCTCAAGCTTCTTTTTTTTTTTTTTTTTTTTTGAGACGGAGTCTCACTCTGTTGCCCAGGCTGGAGTGCAGTGGCATGATCTCAACTCACTGCAACCTATGCCTCCCGGGTTCAAGTGACTCTCCTGCCCTACGATCCCACATAGCTGGGATTACAGGCAAGCACCACCACATCTGGCTGATTTTTATATTTTTAGTAGAGACGGGGTTTCACCATATTGGCCATGCTAGCATCTCAAGCTTCTTGATAACCGACAAGTCAAGGCCAAAGATTTCAGGGAACAGATACCACCAAGTGCATTTACCAGCATTTGTATGTTTTCCTTTATTTACGTCCTGCTTTTTGGCATGGAAATTGACCTGTAAACTGTACAACTCAGATCTTAAGACAGGGAAATACAGTGAATACTCCATATCCATGGGTTCAACATTTGTGGATTCAACCAACCACAGATTGAAAATATTTGGAAAAATAAAAAGGATGGTTGCATTTGTACTGAACATGAACAGATTTCTTTTTTGTCATCATTTCCTAAACAATACAATATAACAACTTCTTACATGGCGTTCACATTGTATTAGGTATTGTAAGTGATCTAGAGATGATTTAAAGTATATGGGAGGGTGTACATGGGTTATATGCAAATACTACACCATTTTATATCAGGGACTTGAGTATCTGTGGATTTGTATCTTCAGGAACCAATGCCCCATGGATACTGAGGGACAGCTGTACTTCTAAAGCTGAGGAATTGCTAATAAGCAGCTATGGCCTGGAATAAACAACTTCCAAGCTGTACTGGGTTCCACACTGGTTAGAGTTCAGTCACCAGTCCAGAGTTGTAGCCTCTGCAGTATCGACCACACAAAGCAATGTCCAGACACTGGCAGGAGGTACCCATTGTCCATGTCACTGACTGCTAAGAGCTATACTTCATCCACGTCTTGTTGCCTCTCCCTCCCAGGTCTTTCCATGTGCTATTCTTTTTGTGACTCTCCTTCTCCCTGTCTGGTTAAGCCTTCAGAAATCAGCTTAGGCACCTAACTCCCTTCAGGAAGCCTGTTCAGCTCCCCAAGGCTGAGTCCAATCCCCTCTGTGAGCTCCCAGGGTGATCTGGGCTTGCCCACCCATACTTGTATCACACTGACTCTAAGGAGCTGTTCCTTGTCTATCTCCATGAAAAAAATCACTTTAACATTTAGTCAAGAAGCATTTACTCCATCAGGCACAGTGGCTCACACCTGTAATTCCAGTACTTTGGGAGGCCAAGGAGGGAGGATAACTTGAGCCCAGGAGTTCAAGACCAGCCTGGTCAACACAGCAAGACCCATCTCTACCAAAAATAAAAAACTTAGCTGGCTGTGGTGGCATGCACCTGTGGTCCCAGCTACCTGGGAGGGTGGGGCAGGAGGATCTCTAGAGCCCAGGAGTTTGAGGCTGCAGTGAGCCATGTTCACGCCACTACACTCCAGCCTGGGTGACAGAGCAAGACCCTGTCCCCCAAAAAACAAAACGAATACCCAAAATCCAAGAAGAACCTACTTGACTGTGCTGGGGGATGCACACAGGAATAACCCATAGCACCTGCCCTCAGGGAGCTTACAGTCTGGAGGGAAGCCAACAACTGAACACATATTTACAATTCGGTGAGTGGCTGCCTTGACAGAGGAGCCCAGGAGACAGCAGCTACAAAGAAGAGATCGTCCACAAGGCCTGGAGAGCCAAGGAATGCCTAGGTGCTTTTTTTTAAAACATATAATTTGTATTTCTATTTTTAATTCTGTCCATTTTCACTGCATTTTTTTTTTTTTTTTGAGACAGGATTTCACTCTGTCACCCAGGCTGGAATGCAGTGGTGCAATCTCAGCTCATTGCAACCTTCACCTCCCAGGCTCAAGCAATCCTCCCACCTCAGCCTCCTGAGTAGGTGGAATTACAGGCATGCATCACCACACTTGGCTAATTTTTTGTATTTTTAGTAGAGATGGGGTCTCACTAGGTTGCCCAGACTGGTCTCGAACTACTGAGCTTAAGTGATCCACCCATCTTGACCTCCCAAAGTACTAGGATTACAGGTGTGAGCCACCACGCCTGGCCACTTTATGTATTTTTTTTAAGTGGCAGGGTCTTGCTATGTTGCCCAGGCTGGCCTCCAACTCCTGGACTCAAGTCATCTTCCTGTCTCAGTCTTCTGTGCTTTTTTTTTTTTTTTTTTGAGATGGAGTTTTGCTCTTGTTGCCCAGGCTGGAGTGCAGTGGCGTGATCTCGGCTCACTGCAACCTCTGCTTCCTGGGTTCGAGTAATTCTCCTACCTCAGCCTCCCGAGTAGCTGGGATTACAGATGCTTGCCACCATGCCTGGCTAATTTTGTATTTTAAGTAGAGACGAGGTTTCACCGTGTTGGTCAGGCTGGTCTTGAACTCCTGACCTCAGGTGATCTGCCCGACTCAGCCTCCCAAAGTGCTGGGACTACAGGCATTAGCCACCGCGCCTGGCCTCCTCTGTGCTTTTTTGAATGAGTAGAAGATAGTGGTTGAATAGGTCTATGGTAGGGCTCAACTGACTTTTCCTGTTAAGAGGAAGAATAAATATTTTCGGCTTTGTGGGCCATGAGGTCTCTGTCACAACTATGCAACTCTGTGGTTGTAGCATGAAAGCAATCATGTTTCATACGTCAATGAATGAGTGTGGCTTTCCCAATAAAACTTTATTTACAAAAACAAACAGTGGGCCAGATTTGGCCTATGGGGACTATAGTTGCCAACCCCTGCTCTAGGGCATTACTAGTTATGTCAAGGGGAAATATGTACTTATTTGTATATATGTTTACATATGTGTACATTAATTAATATATACTAAAATGTTAATAATAAAAAATATACTATAATCACATAGACTATTATATATTTCTCAGCATTTTGCACCTGGGAATGTTTTTGATTCTCAGTTCCATTACTTTTTTTTTTTTTTTTTAAGTTAGAGTCTCACTCTGTCTTCCACAGGCTGGAGTGAAGTGGCCTGATCTCAGCTCACTGCAACCTCTGCCTCCTGGGTTCAAGCAATTCTCCTGTCTCAGCCTCCCAAGTAGCTGAGACTACAGGTGCCCACCACCATGTCTGGCTAATTTTGAATTTTTTTGGTAGAGATGGGGTTTCACTATGTTGGCAAGGTTGGTCTCGAACTCCTGACCTCAGGTGATCCACCCGCCTCGACCTCCCAAAGTGCTGGGATTACAGGTATGAGCCACCACGCCTGGCCTCAGTTCCATTACTTCTGGTGTCACCTTGCACGTGTCAATGATACAGATTAAGCTGTGCCTCCTGCAGCAGTGGAACAGGGATGGCAGTAATAACAGATCTCATAGGATTGTTTGAGGAGTCAGTGGGCGGTGACGAGACAAGGCACGCAGAGACATTTCAAGCTCTGCACCCAGATGTTCATTTGCAACCGGATCCCCGCAAGGTAGACACAATGATATTCCACAAGTGTGTTGCCAGTGAATATTTGAAGTACCTTTGTCTGTGTTGCCATTTCTCATGTTGGCTTGCTTAACGTGGTTGCTCCCTTGGTGAGAAGCAGTTAGCATGCCAGAAAAGTATTTGTTGAACCCGGCAAGAGAAAACTATGCATGCTTTTCTTTTGTCCCAGAGGCTAATTAATATAAAAAACAAAACAAAACATTTGATGTAGGAAGCACCAAACAAAGATACAAGCAAGCCATCTGGTTAGAATAAAAAATGTCTAGCTGGGCTTGGTGGCTCACACCTGTAATCCCAACACTTTGAGAGGCTGAGGTGGGTGGATCACCTGAGGATAGGAGTTTGAGACCAGCCTGGCCAACATGGAGAAACCCCGTCTGTACTAAAAATACAAAAATTAGTTGGGTGTGGTGGCAGGCGCCTGTAATCCCAGCTACTCGGGAGGCTGAGGCTGGAGAATCGTTTGAACCCAGGAGGCAGAGGTTGCAGTGAACCGAGATTGTGCCATTGCACTCCAGCCTGGGCGACAAGAGCAAAACTCCGTCTCAAAAAAAAAAAACCATCTGGTTTTGTTCACTCTTGAATGTAAAACGTGTTTACTTCCACAAAATTTTACATTGGCATAGGGTTTTAGAGTTTTCATATAAGCTGTTTCCATTCACAGATATATTTCATTTGATTCTCATTGCAATCCTACGTGATAAGCAACTGCAGTTTTTACACCAAATGAGGAAACTGGAACTCAGAGAAGTTGAGACTCCTTCAGGCCACAGCACTGGTTGGTGGCTCAGTTCTAACGAGAACCTAGGTCTCTGGGCTTCCGGTCTAGCCCCGCCCTTCCGGTCTGGCATCTGGCGTCCACATTGCCAGTGCTCAGTTGGCTCCCTCACATTGAACCTGTTATGACAACAATGATGTACACACATTACCTTAGCACATTCACCGAAATTACCTGTGCATCCACAGACCCATTTTCCTACCAATCACATCTGCATACAGTGGTGCTTTTCCAGTTAGAAAACAAAACTGCTATCCTGTGTGCTGTCAACCAAACAAAACTTTTCAGGCAGTAAGTGTTGTTCCACTTTATGTGGCCAACAGAGTTGTGTTAACAAAGTATTTGGTCAGCACACAAAATCTCAAGGGATCTAGCATTTACAGTGGAACTTTGAAGTACTGTATCTTGAACTTGTAAAAAGGAGGGGGAACCTCAACTGTACTCAGGAAATAGAATCTCAAGTGTGTTTATAAAAAGCTGTGATCTCGGTGGACTTCCTGGGCCAGCAGACAGTGGGAGCAGCCCAGGGGCTCTAGGGAGAGCTCCGTGCTGAGTCTCCCAGGCCCCCATGGGAAACTTTCCATTAAAGGCCTGGTGGATGGGGTGGGGGTAGTGGGGATGCTAAAGACGCATTTCCTGAGCTTGTTTCTGGTTGATACATTGATGACTCAGACAAGCGTCTTCTTACTCATCTAGCTGGAGCTGCTAGGGAAGAAAGCATTCAAGACCTGATACTTATCTGAGGAATGGCAGAAAGTCTGGGGTGACTTTTCTCAAGGTGGGGGGACAAAGAGAATGAGAGGAAAATGAAACAGAGTGTAAACCAAAAATAAAATTCCAAGTCCCCCAACCATCAGAATGGACCCCTCCTCTCAGCCAAGGGCATTCCAAAATCAACCTATGAAACTGCTTCAGGCTGTGAGAGGAAGGGGAGGGTTGGCCATGTCTCATTACCATTAACATCAACACGGACCTTAAGACTGAAAGAATAGGCCGGGCGCTGTGGCTCTCACCTGTAATCCCAGCACTTTGGGAGGCCGAGGCGGGTGGATCACTTGAGGTCAGGAGTTTGAGACCAGCCTGGCCACGTGGTGAGACCCCATCTCTACTAAAAATACAAAAATTAGCTGGGCGTGGTGACAGGCGCCTGTAATCCTAGCTACTTGGGAGGCTGAGGCACGAGAATCGCTTGAACCCAGGGGGTGGAGGTTTCAGTGAGCTGAGATTGCGCCACTGCACTCCAGCCTGGGTGACAAAGTGAGACTCTATCTCAATTAAAACAACAACAACAACAACAACAACAAAACCTGGCAGAACAGACTCTTTAAGTCTGATAAGAAACATCTACAATCTGTTCTTTCTGAAGCCGGCTACCTGGAGGCTTCATCTGCATGATTAAACTTTGGTCTCCACAAGCCCTTATCATAACCCAGAAATTCCTTTCTATTGGTTCCAGGTTTTTAGATAATAACCAATTGACAATCAGAAAATCTTTGAATCTGCCTATGACCTGGAAGCTCTCCCTCCTACACTCGGCTCCCAGTTGTCCCACCTTTCTGGACGAAACCAACATACATCTTACCTGTATTGATTGATGTCTTATGTCTCCCTAAGATCTATAAAACCAAGCTGTAGCCTGACCACCTTGGGCACATGACATCAGAACCTCCTGAGGCTGTGTCACAGGCATGTCCTTAACTTGGGCAAAATAAATTGTTAAATTGATTGAGACTTGTCTCAGATACTTTTTGGTTTACAAGAAGGAGAACTAAGAAGAAAGTACATTCTTGACCTTGGATTTGCATTCCATCCCTTGCTTGATTAAATTGGTTTCTCTGTGTTCATTCAAATAAATGACCATTGTAGCCTCTCATATACTCAGCAGAGTGGAGAGAGGGGAGGTGCTCACAGATGTCAAGACTCTGTGGGAAGAGATGACATGCAACCGCGGGAGAACCCATGGGCTACTCAGAATGGAACTTGTTTGGGAAGGTGCTGTTTATTCAGCATCTTCCTGCACAGAGTCCACGCCCCACTACAGGGGCAGCTACTCCCAGGGCCTACACAGGTTCTGAGCATGCACCTCTGGGACACACATCTCTGGACAAGGTCACTCGGGTGCAGTGAACAGTCCCTGGTCTCTGCTGGCTTTGAGAATTTTTTTTTTTTTTTTTTTTTTTTTTTTTTTTTGGAGACAGAATATCACTGTCGCCTGGCCTGGAGTGAAGTGGTGCAATCTCAGCTCACTGCAACCTCTGCCTCCAGGGTTCAAGCGATTCTCCTGCCTCAGCCTCCCAAGTAGCTGGGATTACAGGCGCCTGCCACTGCGCCCAGTTAATTTTCTGTATTTTTAGTAGAGACGGGGTTTCACCATGTTGGCCAGGCTGGTCTCGAACTCCTGACCTCGTGATTCACCCGCCTCGGCCTCCCAAAGTGCTGGGATTACAGGCTTGAGCCACCACGCCCAGCCTGGCTTTGAGATTTTGCTGGCTTATAGCCCCATCTCATTCACTGCCAAATAGACACTTGTTAGTCCAAGCAAGACTGCCAAATTTCCAAGAAGGGGAATTTACAAGTCAACGGGGCAATGTCCGTCTGACATGGTCTTCATCCTCATGTTCCTAGGGGCCACTAAGAACAACACTACTAATAATAGTGATAGCAATAACAATAATGGTGATGACAGCTTTCTTTACTTATGAACTCTCTTCACGTCCCTTCCCAACATTTACCCCCATTCTCACAGGGCTAGAGAGGAAGACGAATGGCCAGGGAGGGGCACTGAACTCACAGTTAGGAAAAGGCAAACAAAGAAGGGAAAACAGAAAGGTTGTAAACCAGCATGGAAGAGAGCTCGCACTCCTCCTCTGTGTGCAGTCTCTTCTGTCGCGGTGTGAAACTGCATTGTTGAGTTTCATCACACCTGTTTCCTGGAGCAGCTCTTGGCTCCTGGCTGCCTTCCTCTCCCGAAATTCTACCACTGCAGGCTTTTAAAATCACTGTAGTCATCATACTTTTCAGGTCAAGAGCCCCATGGACACGTGAAGCACTTACTCACTAGTGTTATAAGCATTTAGTGAAAGCTGCCATCAGCCAGCCGCCCTGCAAGGGCTAAATAGGAGAGTCCTTGATTGTACAGGCTAGTGCAAAAGATGAGGGCCCTGGTCAGTGGCACAGTGGGAGAAGCGGCTGGCCGTGGTCTGGACAGGCTGCTATAGGACAGAGAGGAAAAGCACCACACCTGCCTTGGTCAGGGGCTTGGCTGACATTAAAGACAATAAATCAGGCTGGGCGCGGTGGCTCACACCTGTAATCCCAGCACTCTGGGAAGCTGACGCAGGCAGATCACCTGAGGCAAGGAGTTCGAGACCAGCCTGGCTAACATGGTGAAACCCCGTATCTACTAAAAACACAAAAATTAGCCAGTCGCAGTGGCACATGCGTATAATCCCAGCTACTCGGGAGGTTGAGGCAGGAGAATCGCTTGAACCCGGGAGGCGGAGGTTGCAGTGAGCCGAGATGGCACCACTGCACTCCAGTCTGAGCAACAGAGCGAGACTCTGTCAAAAAAAAAAAAAAAAAAAATGACGATAAATCTGCGGTGTCTCCAATACACCCAGCCGCAGCAGCCTAGGCGCAGTGGCTGAACTGACTTAAGACAAGAGCTTTGCAGGCTGAGAGTGCAGACGGATAGGAAGTCAAGAAATTCCAGGTATTGGTGAGGACGGTTGACTTTGTGCTTCCTGGGGTTAGGTTACAGAGGACTTCAAGAAAAAGAAGAGATGGAGGAACCACAGGCTCAGCGATGACTCCGCGGATTTGGAAATGAGGCCGTGTGAGAGTCACAAGGGAAGGAGGTGGCGGTCAGACGCGGCCACAGGCATCAAGACCGGGAGCTTTTCAAGCCTTTGGGTGGCCTGGTTTGGACCCTCCTCAACCTCAACTCCCCCATTTGCCTGACTGCCCCTCCTCCTCATTATTCCTCCGTGCCTCCTATTCAAATCTCACCTGTCCTTCAAGGCTGAGTGCAAATCCTCCCTCTCTCACTTTCCCCAGCTTTTTTAGCCCACTTGCATCTCTGCTTCCTGCTGCTAGTTATCACTCCTAGTGAATAAGTAGTAGTTGTCACTCCTAGTGAATAAGTAGTAGTTGTCACTCCTAGTGAATAAGTAGTAGTTGTCCCTCCTAGTGAATAAGTAGTAGTTGTCCCTCCTAGTGAATAAGTAGTAGTTGTCCCTCCTAGTGAATAAGTAGTAGTTGTCCCTCCTAGTGAATAAGTAGTAGTTGTCCCTCCTAGTGAATAACTAGTAGTTGTCCCTCCTAGTGAATAACTAGTAGTTGTCCCTCCTAGTGAATAACTAGTAGTTGTCCCTCCTAGTGAATAACTAGTAGTTATTCACTGCTAATTTCAAGTATTCCCTTTTCCTGCCCAGTTACAGTGCAGACTCCTCCAGGGTGGAGTCGTTTTACTGTTCATGTGTCAAGCACAGTGACAGGCACACAAGAGATGCTTAAGAAATATTTAACTATTGGTCCTGGCTATGCTACTAGTTAGTTGGATGCCTCGGACAAATTATCTAGTCTCTCTAACCCCCATATCTTCATGCACTCAGCGGGGCTAATCGTACCAGCAGTGACATGCACCAGCCAGAAATGCAGAAAACCCTGAGGTGTGCTGTCCTGGATACCAAATGAAGAAAGTGTTTCAGGAAGGAGGGTGAGACCAACTGTGCCAAGTGCTATCAAGAAATGAGGCCTCAGGCCAGGCACGATGGCTCACGCCTGTAATCCCAGAACTTTGGGAGGCAGAGGTGGGCAGATCACTTGAGGCCAGGATTTCAGGATAAGCCTGGCCAACATGGTGAAATCCCGTCTCTACTAAAAATACAAAAATTAGCCTGGTGTGGTGGCAAGCACCTGTAATCCCAGCTACTCAGGAGGCTGAGGCAGGAGGATTGCTTGAACCCGGGAGTTGGAGTCTGCAGTGAGCTGAGATGGAGCCACTGCACTCCAGCCTGGGCAACAGAGTGAGATCCTGTCCCAAACAACAACAACAACAGCAGCCAAGCGTGGTGGTACACACCTGTAATCCCAGCTACTCAGGAGACTGAGGCACAAGAATCGCTTGAACCCGGGAGGCAGATGTTGCAGTGAGCAGAGATCGTGTCACTGCACTCCAGCCTGAATGACAGAGTGAGACTCTGTCTCAAAAAAAAGAAAAAAGAAAAAAAGAAAAAGAAACGAGGCCTCAGATCTAACAAAGGGAGGGTTGTTGCTGACTTTTATGAGAGCAATTTGGGTGTTGTGGTGGGGAAAGAAGCTGACTGCAGTGGTTAGAGAGAGAATGAGAGACTCTGGAAGAATGCAGGCACTTACTTTTTAGAGCCCAGTTCCAGATGGATTAACTAGATAACAAAATCCATAGCCCACGGGTGACATTTACAAAGCAACACGGTGATAAGGAAGGGTGAAGGGACACACCACCAACTTGTCATCTTTGTGTGGAAGACAGCAGAGGAAAGGGGCAGAGCATCTCACAGTGTGGGAACAGGCAAGCCCCAGCGCTAACAGGCACTCTAGAAGGTACTGCAGGCCAATGTAAAAACAGCAGCAAAACTGGGAGGGTTTTTCTTACTTTAAGTTGAAGACTAAGCTGGGAGCAGTGGCTCACGCTTATAATCCCAGCACTTTGGGAGGCCAAGGCGAGTGGATCACGAGGTCAGGAGATAGAGACCATCCTGGCTAACACGGTGAAACGCTGTCTCTACTAAAAATACAAAAAATTAGCCGGGCACGGTGGCGGGCACCTGCAGTCTCAGCTATTCAGGAGGCTGAGGCAGGAGAATGGCGTGAACCCGGGAGGCAGAGCTTGCAGTGAGCCGAGATCATGCCACTGCACTCCAGCCTGGGTGACAGAGCGAGACTCTGTCTCAAAAAAAAAAAGTTAAAGACTAAAGGGGCTGGAAGAGCTAGACCCTACGAAATTGACTGGGCTGTCAGGGCATCACGCTGGGAAGACAGTGCTGAGAGTGGGATCAAACTTAAGCAGGATGGAGCCCGGCACAGTGGCACATGCCTGTAATCCCAGCACTTTGGGAGGCTGAGGTGGGCAAATCAGTGAGGTTGGGAGTTCGAGACCAGCCTGGCCAACACGGTGAAACCCCATCTCTACTAAAAATACAAAATTAGCTTGGCATGGTGGTGTGCGACTGTAGTCACAGCTACTCGGGAGGCTGAGGCAGGAGAGTCATTTGAACCTGGGAGGCGGAGGTTGCAGTGAGCCGAGATCACACCACTGCACTCCAGCCTGGGTAACATCGTCTCAAGAAAACAAAAAACAGACAAACAAAAAAATGTAAGCAAAGACCAGGGAAGAGAAGGTCCAGATATAGGCGGGGGATGGGGAGAGAGCCAGGAAATCTCAAAAGCAAATTGTAATGCTTTTTTTTTTTTTTTGAAGACGCAAGAGTGTTCTGTTCTGCTGAAAGCATATTTACTGGCAGTCTAAACACAAGAACCTAAACAACTGCTTTTGGAAACCATAAATAACACACGATCATAATTTTGTAAGATACAACTCTCAAAATATTTGAACCAATTGTCTGTTTTTTTCTGATTGCAAAATGATTCATATGCCATAAACTTTGACAGAAAATTTCATTTACTAAAAAGATTTCTTCTAATTTACCTTACATTTTGCTATTTTTAAAACAATACTGGGCAAAAATTATGTGCTATATAAGTGTTAGCTATTATTACTTTAGTATTATCTCTTCCACTAGATAAAAATTTCACTTTTTTAAACTATTGTTTGATGTAGTAGATATCTATTCATATTATTTTAGGGAGGCATTCTTTAGTGAAGACACGTCAGAAAGGAAAAGTGGTCAAAAACAGCTTACCTGAATTTTAAAATGAACAAAAATCTATAAACATCAACTAACTTCTGTACAGAGCATAGTAGCTAATTATCCAGCCCGCACTTTCTAATAGTAATAATATCATCATAAATGTGCACAGTGCCCTCACTGGTCAAAGTTCTTTAACTAAAGTAACAGGAACCACTCTGACTTAACCTAAACCCAAAGGAAGAATTTATTATGAAAATATAGTTATGTCATGTGAATCAAAAAAGGGACTGGAACCAGAAATAGACAACTGTCAGGAACTAAGAGCTCCTGTCTCCTTGTCACTCACTTGCTTTATTTTTCTCTTGGGAAACTGACTGTCCTCTGCTTCTCCACCCATATACCGAATAAAGCTACCTCTCCACTTCCAAATTACAAATACAGTTTTAGCTGTTATTTCGTTGCAATGAATAGAATTAGACTATCACCATTTTGCTCCCCCCATTAGAAATGAGTGGACCCAGATAATGAGCATGAGTTCCAACTAATAAATGAGAAAGTAATGATGAAATTAGAATATCACCATTTGTCACCCCCTAGAAATTAATGGATCTAGGCAGTAATCATCAATAGCTCCTAACATCACAAAAAGTGAGACAAGCAGACATGCACTCCCGATGAAAGATCACACCACGACCTATTGTCTTGCCAAAAGGATTGAATCTAAGTCTGATCAAGCCTCTGACAATCTGCAGGCAATTTAGAGGACAAAGGAGCATGTAGTGCTGTACAATGAGTGTGCAATCAGCAAGACCCAGACTGTGGGAAACTACATATCTAAAGGCATGGGTTCTTCAACAGACCAAATGCAAGGAAAAGAAAGGGATGGAGAAGAAAACTATAGATAGAAAAATGAGCAGCACCAAACCTACAATGACTAGGAATGCACTTAAGTGTGATAAAGCTATTAGAAATGCAAGGAAGAGATAACTACAAATGTCAGGTTAGTGGTTGCTTTTGAGGAGAGAGAAGAGGCTATGATTGGGGCAGGTGGGGCTCCTGGGGCTGCTGGTAAAGCTCTACTTCAAGATCTGAGTGGTAGTAACAACCAGGCTCACCTTAGAGTAACTCCTTGAACTACATATTGCTTGCATCTATGTTTTATTTTTACAATATAAAGATAGGAAAAAAATGGAAGATGAGAGAGTAGGAAGTGGAGGCAGCAATTCCAGACAATCTCGATGAAGAGTTAAACTATAAAGGGGAGGAGGGAGAGGGGATGGCAGTGAAAGAGGGATGCAGGGTTGAGGGAAAGCTTCATTTTGTTGATTATTTTTAAATTTTTTTGGGGAAAGGGTCCAGCTCTGTCACCCCAGGCTGGAGTGCAGGGGCACGATCATAGCTCACTGCAGCCTTGAACTCCCGGGCTCAAGTGATGCTCTTGCCTCGGCCTTGTGAATAGCTGGAACTACAGGTGTGTGCTAATTTTTAAATGCCATGCCTAGAAGTTTTAAATTTTTTGATAGAAATGGGATCTTGCTATGTTGTCCAGGGTGTTCTTAAACTCCTGGACCAGGTTTTACATTTCTAACCCAAGACATTTTATGCCTCTCTTTGATCCTCTAATAAACTCCCCTATGTTACAAAAACCTAGCCAGTTACATTCCCTCAGATGTTGTCCAGGCAAGGTCAGGGTCAGTGGCTATGGTGGCCGACCTCCAAGATGGCCCTCATTCTCCCCACCGCCTGGTCTTCCATACTTGGGCAGACCCCTGTCACACTGCAAGAGGGATGGCCCGAGACTGATGGTATCAACAGAAGCGATACTTGTCACTTCCAAGATTCGTTTATAAAAGACTGGGGCTTCCATCTTGGTCAGTCTCTCTCTCTCTCTCTCTCTCATTTGACTTGCTGTGGAGGCAGCCAGCTGCTAGGTCTTGAAGACACTTAGCCATCCCTGTAGAGAGACCCATGTTGCGAGGAACTGAGGCCTGCCGAGAACCACGCGGGTCCTTCAGCAGGGATCCTTCTTTGCCATCACAGAAGACCACAGCCCCGACTAATGTCTCAGCAACAACCTCATGAGAGTCCCTGGGTCCAGGGACCACCCAGGAAAGCTGCTCCTGAACTCCCGACCCACAGAAACTGTGAGAAAATAAATGTTTATTGTTTTAAGTGGCTAACTTTGGGGATGATTTGTTATGCAACAATAGAAAACTAATATGGTGGCTTTCTAACTTTCTAACCATGACCCACAGAAAGAAATACATTTTATTCAGCATCCCAGTACACCAGCCCATGCACACTTAGACACACATACACATGTGCACACACACACGCACACATGCTGGCATGCACTCACCCATGCACATACACAAATATACATACAAGTATTGCTTCATGAAACAATACTTACTCCTACTACATACATTCTCCTCACTCTGATATTTTCTAGATTATTGTTTGCTATTTCAACATGCCATTTAAAAGAAAGTGAGAACAGCAAGCCACTAAACTAACTTTACAATCCATACACAGGGTGTGGAGCAGCGTGCAGAAGACAGAGAGGAACAAATCGCAATTTCTTATAGTTTGTCTGTCATCAATTGACATTGCTGTAGCCATGATCTTAACTGGCTCACCTTCAAAGCCAGTTTAGCTTTCTTTTGGAAACTAGCCCCTTCTGTATACAGTAAGTAACAAATAAGTGTTGTATGATCCCTGTCCTTCACTATGATAGGCACCAGGAGACCAGATGACACTGTGTATTATTTTTCTCCGTGTAACGTTTCATAAAGTATTTATTTATTTATTTATTATTTAGAGATGGAGTATTTCTCTGTCACCCAGGCTGGAGTGCAGTGGTGCAATCTTGGCTTACTGAAACCTCTGCCTCCTGGGCTCAAGCTATTCTCTTGCCTTAACCTCCTGAGTAACTGGGATTACAGGCATGCGCCACCACGCCCAGCTAATTTTTTTTTTTTTTTTTTTTTTTGAGATGGAGTTTTGCTCTTGTTGCCCAGGCTGGAATGCAATGGTGTGATCTTGGATCACCTCAACCTCTGCCCCCCAGGTTCAAGTGATTCTCCTGCCTCAGGCTCCCAAGTAGCTGGGATTACAGGCATGCACCTCCACACCCGGCTAATTTTGTATTTTTAATAGAGACGGGGTTTCTCCATGTTGGTCAGGCTGGTCTTGAACTCCCGACCTCAGGTGATCCACCCGCCTTGGCCTCCCAAAATGCTGGGATTATAGGCATGAGCCACTGCGTCCAGTCTTCATAAAGTATTTTAGTCATACACAATTTAGAATAATATGATGAAAATATCTGTATTCATATTCCGACTGAAAAATAAAACATTAGAAACACAGATGCAGCTCTTGTGCTGCAGTCTGAATGTTTATGTCCCCTTCCAAATTCATATACTGAAATCCTAACTTCCAAGGTGATGGCGTTGGGGGTGAGGCCACCAGGAGGTGACTAGGTCATGAAAGGGGGGCCCTAATGAATGGCCTTTGTGGTGCCCTTATAATAGTGTCCCCAAAGAGACCTCTTGCTCTTTCTACCATATAAGGACATTGCAGAAAGATGTCTGGCCGCCTGTGAACTAGGAAGTGAGCCTTCGCCAGACACTCAACTTGTCAGCACGTCGATCTCAGACTTTCCAGCCTTTGGAACTGTGAGAAACAAGTTTCTGTTGTTTATAAACTCCCCGTGTATGGTATTTTGCCAGAGCAGCCCCAAACAGACTAAGACACACCATGTATCCCTCCCCAGTCCCAATTCTCTCTCTCCCATTACAGAGGTAACCTCTGCCCTGAACTTTTCGTTTCTCATTCACTATGCATGTTGTAGCTTTCTTATGTATGTACATAACATAACACATGTAGGTATATTTTCACATAGGCTTATGTTTTATACACATGGGGCCATGCTATACATATCCTTTTATAATTTCTTTTGCTCAACATTACGCTTTTGAGACTTACCCCTGAACTCTAGTTCATTCATTTTAACTGCTTTGTGTCATTTCATTGTAAGGATTATACCAACAGTCATCTGTTTGTTCTCTTGTTTGCAGTCATTTATATTTTTTTCTATTACAAACAAAACTCAATGAACATTCTTACACGTTTTTAGTGCACAATCTCTCCAGTAAATAACCAAATGTTAAACTTCTTAAGGGAACAAGATCCAATATCGAAACAATCCTGGAAAACAGCCCTTATTGGTTTTAACTTTGTCCCATCTTTAGATTCCAGCCTACACGCCTGGATCTGTTTCTGTTTAGTCAACAGAGTTTTCAAGAGGGGACAAAAAGTCAGGTTAAAAAAACAAAAAAACAAAACTGGAAACATCTGCTTCTCTTTAAGCTGGAGATGTGAAGCAAGCCTGAGGAAATAATGAATATTAATCATTTTTAATAGTAGCTGGAATGTGTTGACTCAAATGATCATAAACTCTTCTCTATTTAACCTGCCCATTAAAATCTATGAGTAGTGGTATTTGTTCCCATAATTTCAGGAACAAAAGGTTGCTTTGCCTGGGTTTATCGAAGCCAGGAGTCAGCAACTTTTTCTGTTAAGAGCCCACGTAGTAGGCTATTTATCCTTTTTTTTTTTTTTTTGAGACAGAATCTCACTCTGTCACCCAGGCTGGGGTGTAGTGTGATCTTGGCTCACTGCAGCCTTGATCTCCCTGGCTCAATCTTCCCACCTCAGCCCCCCGAGGAGCTAGGACTACAGGTGTGCCACACCACACCCAGCTAATTTTTCTATTTTTTGTAGAAACAGGGTCTCGCTATGTTGCCCAGGCTGGCTCTCAAACTCCTGGACTCAAGTTATCTGTCCACCTTGACCTCCCAAAATGCTAGGATTACAGGCGAGAGCCATGGCACCCAGCCTATTTATGCTTTTTAGGCTTTGGAGAGCTTACAGTCTCCGTCACAACTACTGAGCTCGGCCTTTGTAACATGAAAGCAGCCATAGACTATACATAAGCATGGCTGTGTTCCAATAAAACTTTATTTACAAAAACAGACAGCCAGATTTGGCCCATGGGCTGTAGTTTGCTAAGCCCCATTTTAAGCAGAAGAAAATAATTTAATGATATGTGCTACTATACATCAAAATTTAAATCTTAATCTGATATTTTCTCTTTTTTGATAGACAACTACTCTAAAAACTAGTCTTAGTGAGAGTGAAGATAAACAAATATTTTCAAATGCTGTTGTAGGAATGGAGCTGGTGCATTCATTTATTTCTTCAACAGCTATAAATAGCTGTGAGCCCCACCATATACCAAACACTCCACTGGGTGCTGGAAACATACAAAAAAATAAAGTGTACCTGCACCACCCTCAATGAGCTTCACAGGTCCTCAATGAGCTCACAGGTCCTCAATGAGCTCACAGGTCCTCCATGCGCTTACAGGCTAGTGAAGGGGATGGTCATTTAAAGCTTTTAACTGCTTAAAAAGTGATGAGATGAAAATGTTTACTTATCTCTAATTGAAAACATTTATAGTGGCATGAAGATATCTGACTAACAACAGCAGCAGTAATTAAAAATAAATAACACAACTGGTTAACTCCAGTCTAAGGTGTCAAATATATTCTTTTTTTTTCTTTCTTTTTTTGAGGCAGTCCCACTCTGTCACCCAGGATGGACTACAGTGGCTCAATTGCAGCTCACTGCAACCTCTACCTCCCAGGTTCAAGCGATTCTCATGCCTCAGCCTCCGTAGTAGCTGGGATTACAGGCACATGCCACTACGCCTGACTAATTTTTGTATTTTTAGTAGAGAGGGGGTTTTGCCATATTGGCCAGGCTGATCTCGAACTCCTGACCTCAAGTGATCCGCCTACCTCGGCCTCCTAAAATATTGGGATTACAGGCAATGTTCCCACCTGATGTTCTACCATTTCAAAGAATGCTGTACGTTGCAGTCCATGCTCTGATCTCCCACCTCAACAACCCATAGAACTCTCCATGGAGCCTCCTACTTTCCCACCTCACCTTCTCTCCCAGGGCCATGTGCTCTGGATTCATGGATAGGGCAATGGACCATGTGCTCTGGATTCACGGATAGGGCAATGGGTCATGTGCTCTGGATTCATGGATAGGGCAATGGGTCATGTGCTCTGGATTCATGGATAGGGCACTGGGTCATGTGCTCTGGATTCATGGATAAGGCAATGGGCCATGTGCTCTGGATTCATGGATAGGGCAATGGGCCATGTGCTCTGGATTCATGGATAGGGCAATGGGCCATGTGCTCTGGATTCATGGATAGGGCAATGGGCTACTGACTCCAGATGTCCCACCTTACCTCCGGGCACACAACGGAAGCCGTCTCCCTGATAACCAGGTTTGCACTGGCACGTGAAAGAGCCTGGAGTGTTGTAGCAGAAGGCGTCAGGATGACATCGGCTTGGCTGGCATTCATCCACATCTGTAAAACAGCCACCAGGCCCAGGGACAATGAGATTTCTTCTAGAATTCGTCGTTTACCCAGTAATTTAAGCCACTTACTCAAATCTATGGGAACCTGCTTCTGATCTGGGAACAGTAATTCAAAACTCACTAAACATTAACTATCAAGTCACTAACTCCCCAGTTTCTATCTGTTGCACTTACAAATGTGTTTCACTTTGGCAACAATGTTTTCATGAAAAATGTTTTTGGCCAGGCACCGTGGCTCACGCCTGTAATCCCAGCACTTTGGGAGGCCGAGGCGGGCAGATCACCTGAGGTCAGAAGTTCGAGACCAACCTGGCCAACACAGTGAAACCCTGTTTCTACCAAAAATACAAAAAATTAGCTGGGCATGGTGATGTGCGCCTGTAATCCCAGCTACTCTGGAGGCTGAGGCGGGAGAATTGCTTGAACCTGGGAGGCAGAGATTGCAGTGAGCTGAGATCGCACCACTGCACTCCAGCTTGGGCAACAAGAGCGAAATGCCGTCTCAAAAAAAAAAAAAAAAAAAAAAAGAAAGAAAGAAAAGAACGTTTTCATCAACCTTACAACAGGGGAAAAGATAGGATCTATTTGTATTATAAAATTCTCCCTCCTGTCATAAATGAGAGCTTCAAAACTGTGTGAGTGTTTACAAACAGATTATTAACTGCTTGGCAGAAAACCCTCTGCCAAGTGAAAAGAAAACATTCACATGTTCAGTAATAAAGAGAAAGTATCTCAGAAATTCTATCTCAGTTGGGACTTTTTAGAAATACTCTATGGTATAATATCAAGTAATTGTGCAAACCAAGACACTCAGGGTACTCTATTGATGGGCTATCTTACCTAAAATTACCTATAAGAACACCCTGGCAGCCAAGAAGCTCAAGTCTGAAGGATTCTATTGAGTCATTTATTCTTTGACTCCACAGTCATTTATTCAATCAGAGAACTTTGCTTTTTTGAAGGAGAAGGTTAGAACAAGCCAGTTGAATGACTATATATTAATACATCTTATTAAATAAAAAGATAGACTTTAAGATCCATGCATGTAAAAGGACATCCTCCATGTAAAAGGACAGTTTGTCTCTTCATGAAAGACAGAAAATATCCCCGGTTCCTAGCAGAGAGCAGGTGTCTAATTGTCACCTGAATGAACTAGTCACCTAGAACAAAACAGTCACCAATGAGAACAGCCCCCAAAAGAAAATGCATAGTTCAAACTACTAGAGAGATATAAAAAGCAACGTGTTTACTCAGTGGAGATGACAGAAGAATTCTTTCTTCTATTTGGGAGTGAGTTGGTGATTGGCACATGACAGGTACCACCTAGGAAACTTTCTCAGGTTACACACAGGGGAAGATCAGAGCAACCACACACCTTGGCAGGCTTGGCCATCCCCAGAAAAGCCTGGCAAACAGGAACAGGTGTAGGAGGAGCCTCCTGTGTAGATACATCGGGCCCGCTGGGGTATGTCGCAGTTATGAAGGCCGGTTTCACAGTAGTTGATGGGGCGCTGGTCCACGACAGCTTTAGAACAAAAGGTTGATGCACAGTCTTAGGAAGAAAGTCCCCTGAGCAGGCCACGTGCCCCTCCCAGCTCTACAAAGAGGGACCATGCCTGGACCCTAGACCTCTAGGCATGTCCACAGCTTCACCCGCACCCCACTCCTCACTGGGCTGGTACCACTGCCTTCACTGTTTCCTCCCATCTGGGTTCTGCCTCTGATGGGTCTTGGCTGACTGACACTGTGGTTTGTCATTCTGCCTGGCTTGACCTCAGTTTCACTCTAGGGGTCTGTCTCAGGCCACTTTCCAAACTAGATCCCCATCACGGGTCCCCAGGACCCAACTTTCCCTTCATCTGGATATGGGGGTGGGACATCCGCAGATGCCACACTTCTGATGGCAACTCTGTCGAGACCGCTTGGAGGGAAGGACCTGAGACTTCCACGTGGTGTCTTCAGCCTTGGCCCACCCTGTACAGGTGGAACATTCACTACAAATGCCCAAGTCAGTCACCCACTTGCCACCAAGGAAGGACAAATAAATGTTTCTAAGGCAGGGAGATAGGTATGGTTGGAAGACTGTGAGCCTTTGGAGCAGGCAGCCTTGGTATATACCAGGTACTGTGGGTCAACCACACGGCCTTAGATAAATTGCCTTATGTTCTTCCCCCGCCCCCCAACTCTCTCTCTCTCTCTCTCTCTCTGTCTGTCTGCACTTAAGGTAGGACACACTGAAATCAATCTTAGGAAGACTCATGGAGGAGAAACATGAGTCCTCCTTCATCTGGGATAATCCAACTACCCAAAGCCTGCTGGGAGGGAATGATTTGTGTTCTGACATTGTGAGGATGGGACTCTGTCCTGGATCTGAGTTCTTTTAGAAAATCAGAAGCAAAATGCAATGGTGCCTTAGGAACCCCAGAGTAACTGAACCAGCTGAAAATCACCCTGTAGACCTCAACCTTTGCCTTCCATCTTGAGGCAACAGCACAAGATGGAGCATTATCAGCTAGCCTCTGTGACACTCACCTACTCCTCAGCCCTCCTTCCATGAGTTCTATCATCAAGACCCTTAAGAGAATCACTGTCCCATCTACTGGCCTCTCTGTGCTTGGCATATTGGAAGTTAACTGCTACAGCTTTTTGCCTAAGCCTGGGCCCTGTTCTTGCCTCGAGAGAAGAGCTGATGTATGCTATCATGCCCTGCACCACGATGACTAGGGGGGTGAAGTAGGACCTCAAGTTCACCACACTCCATATGCCAGCCCAGTGTCACAGGGCTATGTCCATTCAGAGGGGTGTCTGTGTCTTCACATCAAGGTGACTTACGGGCAAGCTGAGGCCCACCTTTCCTTCACAAAAACATGTTTTGCACATTTCAATTAACTGCAAAAGTTGGTTCCCAGTGGAAAAGAGAGTCATGAGTTTATAGAAAATGCCAAAGATGGAAGTCCACAAACATCCCTTCCCCGATAATGGATACCAATCCTCATGAAAAGAGAATTCACCCTGGCCAGCCCACATGCCCTGCCTGAGCCCCCAGCCCCTCACAGTTGGCAGAGCACACCTTGCCCCGTTTATTTCTTCACCTTGCCCCGTTCTGACCTGCAGGGTAACCTTCCCAGTGCAGGCTTCTGACCTAGAACACTGTTTCAACAAGGAATTCCAAGAGAGATGGAATGACCACTCAATTACTCAGTGACAAGCCAGAGTTATTTCTTTGAACGCGTGTAGGCAGACTTGGTTCTACAGTGAGCCTTCTCTCTACACAGTGAGTCTCAAAGGAGCCAATTAAAAGGGGCGAAGATGTTCTCCCTCAAATATGTATGCCGGGCGTGGTGGCTTACACCTGTAATCCCAGCGCTTTGGGAAGCCAAGGCAGGCAGATCACCTGAGGCCAGGAGTTCGAGACCAGCCTGGCAAACATGGTGAACCCCGTCTCTACTAAAAATACAAAAATTAGCTGGGAGTGGTGGCGCATGCCTGTAATTCCAGCTACTCGGGAGGCTGAGGCAGGAGAATCACTTGAACCCAGGAGGCAGAGGTTGCAGTGAGCCAAGATCGCGCCATTGCACTCCAGCCTGGGTGACAAGAGCAAAACTCCATCTCAAAAAAAAAAAAAAAAGGGAGGCTAGAGGTCAGGGGAGAGGACAAGAACCTGCCCACAGCTGGCCTGTGTCCTCCTTGACAGCTCCTGAGGCACCTCCAAGAGCTCCATGGGTCACAGGAAACCAATGATCCGGTCTAATCACCTCATTTTACAGACAAGGAACTGAGCCCCAGAGAGACTGCCTTCCTCAAAAGTAAATGTCTGAAGCAGACATTTGCCCAGCACCTGTCTTGCACCCCACCCTGCCCCTTCAGTGAATGTGGACATCAGGTATGACTGGATCCAGAAACCCAGGTCACCATGCTTCACACAGGTGTTCCAGTTACTGTGCACATCATCACCCAAGGGATAAAGTATCCACTGCCCAAGCTTGAGCTGAAGTGTAATGTAAATGGTATGGCTGTTAAAATTAAACTTTTGAATCTCCTTAGCCTCAAAAAGCAGAGAAAGAAATCAGGTCAAATACACAGAAACTGATGTTCTCTACTGAGGAAAAAAAAAAAAAGAAGTAACTTTAGCAGAGTGAAAATCTCAACTGTGCAGAGGGGACCGGCCTCCCTGAGCTCACAGATGTTTGGGTCACACTCAAAATACGAGAACTGCCTGTTCCCTCCCACCCCCAAGACACCACCTCACCCCAGGACCTTGGCAGCCTTACCCAAGCTTTGAGACAGAGCAAAAAGAAAACATTCTAGGGTTTAGTGAACAGTGAGGAAGAGGCAAGAAGATGGTTTGCTGACATGGTACAAGAGGAATCTGTTTTAAATTGGGAAGACATGTTGAGTTCAGATGCCCGTTTGACATGGCACCCTCCAGACCTGGGAACATGCTGGCTCTGGTCGTTCAAGATTCTTGAATGACCAGGTCAAAGTGCAGCAGGAGGAAAAAGAGGAAGAATTTAAATAATCTGGCTGTTTGTGGCTGGCCCATCCTCATCATCACCAAAATCATCATTCAGCAAGAGCATAATTAGCCTAATTAATAGCCACAAATTACTTCAATAAGGCTAAGAAATTATGCTGCTGCTCATGGTTAGTAAAATTAAAATCCATAAATAGAATGACCCCAGTTGGAATTTTAGGTGTAACTCAGGTAGAATTCAATCTAAGATAGGTAATGATACAAAAGTACCTATAAGGTGGTCCCTCAATATGAATCCCAAGGCTACTAATTACTGGAAGAAACGTGTCTAATAGCTTTATAGTTGTTAAAAGCATAATGAAAATGATTAAAATAAGTTTATAAGAGGCAAATGTAATGCAAAAGCTCGCAACAGGTGAGGCGATGGTATTACTAGTGTAGGCAATAATGTTGCTTACTCATTATACTTGTAACTCTCCAGATAGTTGGAGGGCAGAGGCTAAGTCTGATTCATCTTTATAAATTGCCCTTCCCAGCACCTTCCAACTTGACCAGACTCATTTTACCTGGGACCAGACCTTCTGCACAAGAGCTAATGCACACCATGTGAATACTGTTTCGAAAAGTTACCTGGAGAACTTACCCACACACGTTCCCTCATCTGAAAACTGGTAGCCCTCCACACACTCGCAGCGGAAGGTTCCTGGGTGATTATTGCAGATTGCGTGGCTCCCACACACTGAGGGTTGTTCTGAACATTCATCAATATCTGCAGCAAAATTTTTTTTTAATGCAGGATTTTTTTAAATCTCTTCAAACATTACTGAGTATAATAAAATAGCATTTTCACCTAAGAATAGATCAATTTTAAAACAAAATTTTCTTTTTTTTTTCCAAGATGGAGTCTTGCTCTGTTGCCCAGAGCTGGAGTGCAATGGCGCGATCTCGGTTCACTGCAACCTCTGCCTCCAGGGTTCAAGTGATTCTCCTGCCTCATCCTCCCCAGTAGCTGGGATTACAGGTGTGTGCCACCATGCCTGGCCAATTTTTGTATTTTCAGTAGAGACGAGGTTTCAACATGTTGGCCAGGCTGGTCTCAAACTCCTGACCTCGTGATCCACCCGCCTTGGCCTCCCAAAGTGCTGGGATTACAGGTGTGAGCCACCGCCCCTAGCCTAAAATAAATCTTCTATGTATCAAAAGTAGTGTTAAATACAATTTTTGTCTGTGCATAACTGGAGAGAGTGATCCCCACACCCTTCTCCTAAGGAAACGTGTGCTTCCCCCACCTCTCCTGGAGTTAATTGCCAAGCCTGGGGCCCCTGAACATGAGTCTCTGCTATTAGATTGCCAAATACATGTTACAAGGACACAGAGACACATCTCTGGACTCTGAATACTGAGTCTCTGAATATTAAATATACTTTCAAATCCTAAACTTGAGAGTATATTTAAATATGCTATTATTCAAAAATATTACTTTCTCCATTACTGTTACAAAGGAAAGTTGGACAATTTACAGCTTAATTGTGAATTTTTGAATATTATCTAGGGCTTAATGGACTAAAAGGGAAGTCATTCACTCATGAGATTGTAAATGAACAAAAAGAGTGATGTCGTTTTATATGACAATACTACAGCCACCATCATAGGGTAACGTGGAGCAAACAAACATAGGCTTTGGAGTTGGACATAGCTAGGTTCAAATCCTGCTTCCTTTAGCTACTAACTTGTGTGGTCTTGGGCAAGTTATCCAACTACTCAGCCTCAGTTCCCCCTTTGGTAAATAAGTATACTACTGCTCATCTTGAGGGTTCTTCTGCAGATTACGGAAAATGGATGGAGGCCAGAGAAGCACCCAGCAATGTTCCAAACACCCAGCTATGATTATACTAACTAGAAATTCATCCAACACCCCAGTCATGGTGATGAATTCGGCTAACTCTGGGAACACGCCCCTCAGATGGCTGCCAGGCTTTGGGGGCCAGGCTGTGGCTACCACTTGTGTAAGGCTGGTGGGCCCAGGCAAGAAACTGAGCTAACCTGTCATTCCCCCTGGTTATGTGGCCACTGATGGATTGAAATGAACAGTTACACAAGGTCCTTCCCACGTCAACCTCATACTCAGAGTGTAGACAGCTACTTCTGGCATTTCTAAAACCCTGAGATGTGCATGAGGAGGGCCTCCCAAAGTGCTGGGATTACAGGCATGAGCCACAGCCCCTAGCCTAAAACAAATTTAGACATGTTTTAGACCTAAAACAAATAAGACATGTTTCTCATAATGGCCGAGACCACACAACTCTTCTCCCCCTCATAAATCTCTTCCCCAATGCTTTCATATGAATCTTTGACACGTGGGAGTCAAAGACTCCTATGTCCACCTTCAATGTCCAGTCTAGCCAGGCCTTCGTTGGTGAGACAAATGTCCTAGTGGCCTATTGGTCAACATTGCACAAGACAAGCATTCTTGCCACATCAGCCCCATAGTTTATCCTGTACCCAGGCAAATACCCAAACCAAATGCTATTCAACTTTTAGAGATTATACTGATATGTGTGTGTTCTGTGACGTGTTTAAGACACAAGTTCTCAGGACTGAACCAGGCACAGCCAGAAGGTTCTGGAACAAAGCCCCTCCCAAAGCAGGCTGTTATGCAAGCTGGAGCTGCGAAGGCTGTGGGGGAGGAGTGCACCCAGCACGTTTGGACTTCACAGCTCCATCCATCAGCTGCCGCTGCAACATGGGAGAAAAAAGGGGCTTCCTGTGTCCACTGCCTCTGTGCTGCAGCTCTCAGAGGACACTCCCAGCACAGATGTCTGGAAACATTGTACACATTGCAGGGCTCAGTGACTTAGACTGCATTGCCAAAGCACGAGAGCACAGAGCAGCAGTTTTCAATCAAGAAGACAGAGCAAAATCACAGGGGATCTTCTTCAAGCTCTGTTCCTCCCTGGGAACATTTACGCAAGGGGAAGCTGTGTTTTGAAAAAAGCTTCTATGTGACCAGGCCCTTCTCTCTTGCCCTACCTGAAAAGCTATTGACAAATAGGACCTCAGGGCTGCTGGGATGATGGAGGGAATGGTTCCCTAGCACAACCTCCACCTCCATGCCAGCTTACACATACACGCCAGACTAGACAACACCCTTTCTTAAGGGACAAGACCCTAGCAATTTCCGAGCTAATAGTCCACGGTCTTTGCAGTTTGGAAATCCTTCCTAATGTATAATTTAAATCTTCTCTTCTAGGACCAGGCACGGTGCCTCAGGTCTGTAACCCCAGCACTCTGGGAGGCCAAGGCTGGCAGATCACCTGAGGTCAGGAGTTCGAGACCAGCCTGACCAACATGGTGAAACCCCATCTCTACTAAAAATACAAAAATTAGCCGGGAGGCATGTGCCTGTAATGCCCAGTCACCTGGAAGGCTGAGGCAGGAGAACTGCTTGAACCCAGGGGGTGGAGGTTGCAGTGAGTCGAAATTGCGCCATTGCACTCCTGCCTGGGTGACAGAGCAAGACTCTGTCTTAAAAAAAAAAAAAAAAAAAAAAAAAAAACTTCTTTTCTATAAATTGAAGCCAGGTACTTAACCCTTTCTTCAGTGGAAATTGTAAACTGGCAATAACTGTCTCTCATAACATACCACAGTATCTGCTGGAAAATGATGATTCTTATTATTTAACATCTGGTCAACCTCTTCTCTGGAAAGAGATTTCCTTTCACAGATTCACTTTCTAACTCAATAGGAAAATCCTGGATCATTCTTGTCATTGCTGCCTCCTTTATGACTTTTTTCAGAGTGGCTACTTTTCACATATTTTCAACAACTCTAAGTTTCTCCAATTTTTCCCTTTTATAAAGGCCAGGCTCTTAGAGAAGAGTCTCATTACCAATTTGCTAAATGCCTTCTACATACTCAACGATTACTCAATGAGAGATGAGCCGAAACTATCTCTACAGGCTCTAAACTGAGAAACAGTGGGAGCCATCCTGCCACGGACCAGAGTGAATCACAGAGCTCTGTGAAATCCTTTCCAAATTACTGTGGAGATTCACTGTGCGACATCTTACCAAAACCACCCTTGTTTGGGGTGTCATATACCATTATATCAGCGCTGCACACACTGAATCACAAAGGCTCATCCTCATTCTCTTCTAACACACTTCCCAAGTCGAAATAACACATGAAGTGATCTGCTTAATGCAATTTCCTATTTTAAGCCTCATGACTCGATGCATTAACACTTCAAGGCATGTTCTAGTGACCCAGAACAATAGGTGTCCTGACTGGGAATACACTCGCATTCCACGGAGGTAATAAGTCAGAAGAACCACTCACCACAGGACAAAAGCAAGTCTACATGCGACCACCTGTGTTCCTGGACAAGGATATCGGAGGATTTTCTAAGATGGTGCAGATTACATAAAGGATGGCTGGTTGTGCCTTCTGAAGTGAAGCACTCCCACCATGGCAAGCTCAGGCACCAAGGGCAGAATCAGCCACGAGGTCACAGTTCAACAGCAGCAGACTGGGTTACTTCCACACTTTATTACTATCCAGGAGGCTTATGAAGTTGAAGCACGGCTGCGTAATGAGGAGGCGTGGATCGGTGAAGGAGCCCCATCGCCGCACGCCAGCCGTCTCACAGACTGGGAGGGCTCCCATTCACACGCACACAGCATCATGCTGCTTTGAACTGGCCAGAGCCAATTCAGCCATTCAAGCCTCTCAGGCTCTTTGCAGGAAATACTGGGAAGCTGACGATTGTAGGTGAGTAGGCACTATGTCCCCTCCCTAGCGATGCATTACCAGGAAGGTGAGTCTCAGACTGAATTCTACCACATATACAAAGCTATCAGCAAGCTGGCCAAACATACAGCCTGCACTATGCGCAGAAGTTCCTGCTCTCCAGTATTTCAGACACCCTGACAGGCACCTTGCATGAAAGGTTCACTGTGAAGCCAACACCGCAAGGCCCTGACAGCAGGATCTTCTAACCTTCATGTTACATCAGCACACCAAATCTGCCACTAGCTGTGGCTGCTGGATTCCAGACCTCAGGCATGATTCCCAAATTCTGAGACTGCTGGGCTTGCCAGATTCTTATACCTCGGTCAAGCAGGGGTAGAGGGAGCCGTTCATTTTTCTGGCCAACCATATGTGAACACACTATTCATCCCCAGGGAAGCTTACTTCTAGCATTCCTTATGCTCATTAGTGAGCCCTCTCACTAATTGCAGACTTAAATAGCACTGCTTGAAGCACTTGGCATCCTTGCCCTTAGTAGTGGACTGACTTCCCCTTGGCAGTAGATTACAATTAAGTAACAAACAAATATCAAGCTGCCTACATGAAAGTATTTGAACTTAAGTTATAAATAATAAAATAACTGCAACTAGAAGATGGAGTAATACGATGCTTGAGTCAGAGACTTGTGTTCAAATACCATTTGTCACGGCTCACTTTAATGAGCCTCAGTTTTCTCGTCTACAAGAAAAGAGCGTTGTGAGGCCAAGGCAAGCGGATTGCTTGAGCCCAGGAGTTTGAGACCAGCCTGGGCAACATGGAAAAACCCCATCTCTACAAAACATACAAAATTAGCCAGGCATGGTGGCACACCTGCAGTCCCAGCTATTCGGGAGGCTGAGGTGGGAGGATCACCTGAGCCCAGGAGGTTGAGGTTGGAGTGAGCCAAGATCGTGCCACTGCACTTCAGCCTGGGCAACAGAGTGAGACCCTGTCTCAAAAACAATAAAAATAAAATAAAATATATAAATAAATAGAAGAATGAAACTCACATCCATTAGGATGGCCCGTATTTTTTTTTTTTTTTTTTTTTTTTGGAGATGGAGTCTCACTCTGTCACTCAGGCTGGAGTGCAGTGGTGTGATCTCGGCTCACTGAAATCTCTGCCTCCCAGGCTCAAGCAATTCTCCTGCCTCTCCTACTCCCCAGTAGCTGGGACTACAGACACCCGCCTCCACCCTCGGCTAGTTTTTGCATTTTAGTAGAGACAGGGTTTCACCATGTTGGCCAGGCTGGTCTCAAACTCGTGACCTCATGATCCATCCACCTCGGCCTCCCAAAGTGCTGGGATTACAGGTGTAAGCCACCACACCTGGCCTCCTATTTTAAAAAACACAGTAAACAAGTGTTTTCAAGGAGATGGAGAAATTGAAATGCTTGTGCACTGTAGGTGGGAACAGAAAATGTTGCAGCCACTATGGAAAACATTGTAGTGGTTCCTCAAAAAATTAAAGATGGAAAGGCTAGGCGTGACAGCTCACACTTGTAATCCCAGCACTTTGGGAGGCCGAGGCAGGCGGATCACTTGAGGTCAGGAGTTCCAGACCAGCCTGGCCAACATGGTGAAAGCCCTCTTTACTAAAAATACAAAAATTAGCCTGGCATGGTGGCAAGCACCTGTAGTTCCAGCTACTCAGGAGACAAGTAGGTGAATCACTTGAGCCCAGGAAGCAGAGGCTGCAGTGAGCCAAGATCACGCCACTGCACTCCAGCCTAAGCGACAGAGCAAGACGCCATCTCAAAAAAAAAAAAAAAAAAAAATTAAAGATAGAATTACCATATGATTCAGCAATCCCACTTTTGAATATATACCCAAAAGAACAGAAAGCAGGAACTTCAATAGATATTTGCATACCCACGTTCATAACAGCATTATTTGCAATAGCCAGAAGGTGGAAGCAACCCATGCGTCCACTGACGGATGGATAAACAAAATGTGATATGTACTTGCGATGGAATATTATCTAACCTTAAAAAGGAAAAAAAATTCTGACACATGTGACAATATAGGTGAGGCTTGAGGACACTGTGCCATGTCAAATAAGCCAATCACAGAAGAACAAATACAATATGATTCCACATATGCAATCCTTAGAATAATCAAATGCGTAGAGACAGGAAGTGGAATGGTGATTGCCAAGGACTGAAGGAAGGGGGAAATGTGAGTTGTTGTTTAATGGGTACAGCGTTCGTTTTGCAAGATGGAGAGTTCTGGAGATGAACAGTGGTGATGGTTACACAATAAAATGAATGCATTCAATGTCACTTAACTGTACACTTAAAAAGTGTTAAAATGGTATATTTTATGTTATGTATATTTTACCTCAATCAAACAATTTTGTTTTTAAAGGAACAAAAAATCCATCTCATTAGAGTTGTTGGAGAATTAAATGAGATGATGTTTGGGAAGCACTTAGTTCAATCGGCGCCTGGGTAAAGTATAGTTATTCGTTATATTACTGGTGTTATCATTAACAGCTCTGACTTACAACTCCCTTTAAACCTGTGCATTCTTAAGATGGAGTGGACTGTGGCCTTAGGAATTCTACTCTGCTGCTTAATCAGACAAAAGAATGGGCCAGTACTCCCGAGTTTACCCACGGGAACAGTGAATGTGAAGCACAAATAATTCAGGCCTGGCATGTCCACTAGAATTTATCTCATCCGTGCTTCCTTGCTGCACCCAGTTCTCTGGTTTACAGAATCTGGATGCCTCCTCCTCGCCTGATTTCCCAGCCCCAACAAGTCAGAATCAAAGGCTGTACCATAGCAGGTCCGCCCGTCTCCTCGGAAGCCGATGGAGCACTCGCAGGTGAACTGTGTCCTGGGACCAGGGCGACAGGCTGCGTTGGTGTCACACCCATGAGTGCCGATGTAGCAGGGATTCTGAAGAGCATCAGGGGAGCCTTCTGTGAGGACAGAGACATTGGAACCAAGTGAATCTTCAGGAGCTCTTTCAGGTTTCCTCCTTCCACAGAAAGTCAACCACAACTGGTGAGCAAGAAGGTGATCACAGAAGAGCAGAGTGGAATGGGACACCAGCCAATTCCTGTGTTGCCCTGGGGCAGGACCAGCATGGCCCCCTCCCTGTTTTTGTGAATAAAGTTTTATTAGCAACCAGCAACGTCCATTTGTTTATGTATGGTCTATGGCTGCATTTGTGCTACCACGGCAGAGCTGACACGTCGTGATAGAGACTGCATAGCCGGCAAAACCTAAAACACCTACTATCTGGTCCTTCACCAAAAATGCACTGACTCCTGATGCCTGGAGCCGCAGTTGCTATAGGAGGGAGAACGCCTACCTTCTTTCTGCTTCATAAAGTTAAAGTGAGGACAAATTAATTAGCTGGAGAAATGATTTGGATATGGAGGAAGAATCAAAGACAACTGAAAAAAGGGAAAGATTTTAAGGCCCAGACCAGACCCCAATTACACAGGGCCCCTGAGGCTTAAAGATATGGACAAATGTGAAGTCTGACACCGGTATGTCACAAAAGCTCCCTAAACCTCAGCTCCTTCCCGACAGCCGGGAACGCCCACAGACCAGACCACAGCGCCAGTGATGTGCAGTCACAGGGCAAGCGTTTCTTTTAGGCTCCCTCCCTAATTTTATTTAATTTCCTCAGGCACTAACCACACAATTTCTTTTTCTTTTTTTTTTGAGACAGCCCCGCTCTGTTGCCCAGGCTGGAGTGCAGTGTTGTGATCTTGGTTCACTGGAACCTCCGCCTCCCAGGTTCAAGCGATTTTCCTGCCTCAGCCACCCCGAGTAGTTAGGATTACAGCCACACCCCACCACGCCCGGCTAAGTTTTGTGTTTTTAGTAGAGACAGGGTTTCTCCATGTTGGCCAGGCTGGTCTCAAAGTCCTGGCCTCAGGTGATCCGCCCGCCTTGGCCTCCCAAAGTGCTGGGATTACAGGCATGAGCCACCATGCTCGGCCCTACAATTTATTTTTGCCACTGCGCCTGGCCCTACAATTTCTTTTCTTTTTTTTTTTTTTTTTTTGGGACAGAGTCTCACTATGTCACCCAGGCTGGAGTGCAGTGGTGCAATCTCAGCTGACTGCAACCTCTGCCTCCTGCGTTCAAGCGATTCTCCTGCCTCAGCCTCCCAAGTAGCTGGGATTGCAGGCATGTGCCATCATGCCTGGCCAATTTTTGTATTTTTAGTAGATACAGGGTTTCACCATGTTGGCCAGGCTGGTCTCAAACTCCTGACCTCAAGTGATCCACCCACCTCAGCCTCCCAAAGTGCTGGGATTACAGGCGTGAGCCACTGGACCTGGCCTACAATTTCTTTCAAGGTTGAATATTAAAGGGTTTTTAAAGCCCTGCCAATGCCAGCAGTAGCCTTAAGAGGGTCCACTCTGTAAGGCACCTCAACAGGTTAGCATTCTGCACTTTACTCTAAATAGAATCATGAATAGGCCTTTGGTTAGAAGAACAGACAGGCAGTTTTTCCAAGAATCAAAAACAATAAGACATTCTTTTTTTCCTGCCAGAAGATACTTTAGCATAATTTTCTTCTATAGACTGAGAGTAAGAGACCAAAAACAATGTCAAAGAGTGGGGTTTTAAAAATGCATGAGCACCTGTGCCCAGCATGAACTGTGTCCCCTTACCCCTCACAGGCCCGATGGAGTTGCTGAGAGCATAGCGCAAGATCCTCTCCTCCTGGTTGTACAGGACGAACACGCTGTCCACCGAGAGCTGCTGGGTGCTGGGCAGGGCTGGCCGGGAGTCATCGTGGACGCATTCCTGGAAGGTGATGGTCTGGCGCCACTGGTAAGTGTAGATGTGTGAAGGAGATGCCCCATCTCGCTCGGGCTCAGTCACCGTGTACTCCCGGGTGGAGGAGGAAGTGATCACTGCAGAGTGGCAAGGATGGAGGGGACAAGGCAGGGAGACAAAGGGGAGATGGTTAAGGATGCAAGAAGCTGAATCAAGGGCTTTAAAGGCACCAGTGGCATTCCCTGCCCATAAGGCTACCAGATGACAGATCAGACAGAACAGCTTGAATAAGACCATTTGTTTGTATTGAGACTCATTCTGTGAAATACCTGGATTTGCCATATGATCATTGGTATTATTCGTATTATGTATATTTGTTGTTTTTCTCATCAAGTGGTTCTCTGTAAGTTTTGAAGACTCCCAGAACTAGAGATGAAAGTCAGGTAGAGAGGATACACACTTGGCAAGAGACGCCCCTGAATTTACACTTAGTACCACTCACAAGCTGTGTGGCCACTGGCTGATGACTCAACATCTTTGGTCTCAGTTTCTCATACAAAATAGGTCAAGGTGAGAATCAGACCAGGTAATGTATGTACAATTTCTGGAATCAAGCAGACTAATAGTAAGATAAACTACCATTTACTGAGCATTTACTCTGTCACAACGTGCTAACTGCTTTATATAGATTATCTCAATTACGATTCAATAAATGGTGATTTCTTTTTCTTTTTTTCTTGACACAGAGTCTTGCCTTGTCACCCAGGCTGGAGTGCAATGGCACGATCATGGCTCACTGCAACCTCTGCCCCCTGGGTTCAAGCGATTCTCCCACCTCAGCCTCCCGAGTAGCTGGGACTACAGGCATGTGCTATCATGCTCAGCTCATTTTTTTGTATTTTTAGTAGAGATGGGGTTTCACCATGTTGGCCAGGCTGGTCTTGAACTCCTGACCTCAAGTGATCTGCCTGCCTTGGCCTCCCAAAGTGCTGGGATTACAGGTGTGAGGCACTACGTCTGGCCAATAAATGGTGATTTCTACATACCGGTCTAGACCAAGCCATTCTGCAATACCAAAAAAATGAGATATTAAATGAGTTTCAGTAGCCAGGTTTGGAAAAATTACTAAAGCACCATGAGCAAGCCTGAACAGAGGAGAGGAGAGACAGTCCTCCCCACTCAGAAGAGGGCCTGCTATGGCCCATACGACAAAACCCTCAACTTTCTGTTTTTTTAAAAAAAAGCATAAAAGACTCTTTATGTCTTTGTGCTCTGCTGCATTTGCTCCATAATAGAAGCATAAAAGCCAGAGGATAAATAAAAGATCAGTGTAAGCTGCCTCCTGTCCAGCTCCCACACGCCAGAAAGGCCATTCAGCTGCAAGCCAGCTGCGACTGTGGTCCTGTTGCTCGTTCCTCCTCTTCTTCACTGTCTCCCAGCTCCCCAGGAGAACTCAACCAAGCCACAAAACTCCAGTAATTGCTTCAACCTTTCTTAACAGCAATTTAATGAGAGCCTTTAAAAAGGTGGCCAGGCACAATGGCTTATCCCTGTAATCACAGCACTTTGGGAGGATCACTGGAGGTCAGGAGTTTGAGACCAGCCTGGGCAACATGGAGAAACCCTGTCTCTACTAAAAATACAAAAGTTAGCCATGCCTGGTGGTGGGCGCCTATAATCCCAGCTATTTCGGAGGTGGAGGCAGGAGAATCACTTGAACCTGGGAAGCAGAGGTTGCAGTGAGCTGAGATCATACCACTGCACCACAGCCTCGGTGACAGAGCAAGACCCTGTCTCAAAACAACAACAACCAAAAAAAAAAAAAAAAAAAAACCCAAAGGGGGTCTTAACCTGGGGTTTAATGACCCACATATGAGTTCACGTTCATGAATATTATTCAGTGGGTCTCTACATGAGCAAGACACCGTCTCAAAAATTAAATTAAATTAAATTAAAAAATCAAAAATTCCTACTGTTTGACTCAGAACTTCTATTTCTAGGAATTGAGTCTTAGAAAAGAATCAGAAATTTGGCCAAGATTTATGATTAAGACAATCATTTCAACTCACAATAAGAGGAGAAAATGGAAGCAACCCAAGCTTTAGAAAGTAGAAGAATGGTCTGAATTAATAGCCATCCAGTAGAATCATACAGATTCCTTAAAAAGTGTTTTCAAAGACTGCTTAATGAGACTAGTAAACATTCATGATTTGACATTAACTGTAAAGGTGAAGATATAACAATGTGGTATGATTGCAATTTTATATAAATAAAAACTATAAGCCTGGGTAACATGGCGAAACCCCCATCTGTACAAAAATTTAAAAATTAGCCAGGCATGGTAGTGTGACTATAGTCCCAGCTACTCAGGAGGCTGAGGTGGGAGGCTCACTTGAGCCCAGGAGGTTGAGGTTGCGGTGAGCCGAGACTGCGCCGCTGCACTCCAGCTTGGGTGACAGAGTGAAAGCTTGTCTCAAAACAAACAACAACAAAAAAAACTATACATATCACTGTGTATCTATGTTAAATTTCTCAGTTTTGATAACTGTACTGTGGCCTTATAAAATAATGTCCTTGTTCTCAAGAAAAGCAAATGAAGTGTTTAAAGAATGATCTATCATGATATATACAACTTATTCTCAAATGGTCAGTATACATACACATATATATGTATACATATATTTGTATTATCTCTCTATATATGGAAAGACAGAGACAGAGAGAGAATGGTAAAGTAAATGTGGCAAAATGTTAGCAATTGGTAAAGCTACATAAATAGTATGTGAACATTTTTTGGGCTATTTTCAGTTTTCATGTAAGTTTGAAATTATTTAAAACCAGGCACCAAATGGAGAATAAATGTAGTTTTTAATAGTACATATAGATGTGGCCGTGCGCAGTTGCTCACACCTGTAATCCCAACACTTAGGGAGGCTGAGCCAGGCAGATCACTTGAGGTCAGGAGTTCCAGATCAGCCTGGCCAACATAGTGAAAGCCCGTCTCTACTAAAAATACAAAAATTAGCCAGGTGTGGTGGCATGTGCCTGTAGGCCCAGCTACTTGGGAAGCTGAGGCAGGAGGATTGCTCGAGCCCAGGAGGCAGAGGTTATAGTGAGTTGAGATCGCACCACTGCACTCCAGCCTGGGCAACAGGAGTGAAACCCTGTCTCAAAAAAAAAAAAAAGTACAAATAGATGTATAATAAAATTATATTAGTTTATCATGAAATTATATGTTGGGATATTTCATATACATGTAAATAGATAGATACTGGAGAAAGAGCTGAAAGGAAATACACTTAAATGTCATAATAATTATGTCCAGGTTTTACAACTCTAACTCATGCGTATTGTCTTTTTTGCACAAAATTCTCTACAAGGAGTAGTGCGTCCTATGTCTATAATTGAGAGGAAGGTGACTGTAAGGCCCAGTGTATTTCCCTCTCCAGATCCCAGAGACAGCCCCAGTTCAAGGCTGCCGTGGTGGGTCAAGAGCACGAGGCTAGTGGCCAGTCCGGGGCTGGCCCTGGGACATGACTGGGGCTCACCTGAGGTGGAGTAGTGGTACAGCTCCGTGTAGGGCTCAATGTGCACGGAGGAGCCGAACGGAATCTGCGGCACGCGGCCCTCCAGCTCCGTGTCAATGGTCAAGTGCCCATGCTCATCGATGCCGCTGAACCGCTGCTTAATGACCAGATTGCCCGGGTGCCCCACGAAGGTCACCTCAGCCTGGCGAGTGAACTCACCCCCTGAAAAACAAGATGAGACTGTCACTTTGCTGACTGGGGAGCGCGCCCTTCTGCCTGCCGCAGGCTCACAGTGTGGAGCGGGGTTGGTGTGAACCCTTCTGCAGGTGGTTTGGTTTGGCTAGTAGAACATAGAGCTGGTGACACTGAAGACAGAGCTCAGACATTCCTGTGGCCCAACTGAGCCACACACAGAGGAGAGAAGAGGCTTCCTAGCCACAGCCCAGCATCTGTTGGGTTGGCTCAAGGGTTGTGCTGGAAATAGCGGAGGACAGGGGTTGGACTCCCAGCTGTGCTAGGCTCTGTCTGGGTGAACTTTACTCCTGTGAGCCTCCATTTCCTGATGATTAAAAAAAAGGATACAATCTATGTTCTGCAAATTGTCAAGTGCTCCATAATGCCAGTTACAGTGATGAATATTGAAATAGCTACGTCCCGGTTGGATGGGTGAGTTGCTCATGGCAAACCATTCCCAGTACCAGAAACCATCCTAGGATCACCTGCTACCATGATGGCTTAGGAACTCCTCTTGGTCTGTGCAAGGCGGCAGCCCCAGACAGGCAGGAAAAGTACTTCTCCTTTTTCCACAATGACCTGCCCCATGACAGCAGGGGTTGACAAACTATGGCCTCAGGGCTGAATCTTGCCAGCTGCCTATTTTTCTACAACCCTTGAGCTCAGAAAGGTCTTTACATTTTTTAATGGTTAAAAAGAAATCAAAAGAACAGTATTTCATGGTATGTGAAAATTACATACAATTTAAATTTCAGTGCCTAGTCAAAAAGTTGTATTGGAACACAGCCACGCTCATTCATTTATATATTGTCTGTGGTTGCTTTTCACTCTACAATGACAGAGCTGAGCCGTCGCAACAGAGACCATATGGCCTAAAATAATTAGGCATAGCTTTAAATATTTACTATCCGGCCCTTTGCCGAAAAAGTTTGACAACCTCAGCTTTATAGTTAAACAAGTCCCAGGCAAGTATCTCACTGATAACACAGGACCAGGAGAAATTCAGAAGGATCATTGTAGTAAACAGATTTGCTGCTGTCGGGAATTTGCAAAGACTTCTTCTCCCTCAGCCCAGCTGAAGTCCATGTATATTACAAAATAGCACCAATATAAATTAACTCATATTTAAAAAAGCAAACTGTGAAAAGCTGTGCAGGGAAGGAGTGGGGTCTGTGAGTTTGACTGCAGCTCAATGATATTTGCAAAGAAAAGGGCATCTGGTTTACATGAGAGCATCAATATGGTTATAACACTCAGAATATATATGCCTGTGGACTAGGGAGAAAAAACATTAAGCCAAAAAGTAGCAAATCTTTTGAGCAGTTCAATCTTTTTTTTTTTTGAGACGGAGTCTCACTCTATCGCCCAGGCTGGAGTGCAGTGGTGCGATCTCGGCTCACTGCAACTTCCGCCTCCTGGGTTCATGCTATTCTCCTGCCTCAGCCTCCTGAGTAGCTGGGACTACAGGTGCCTGCCACCACACCTGCCTAATTTTTTGTATTTTTCATAGAGACGGGGTTTCACTGTGTTAGCCAGGATGATCTCAATCTCCTGACCTTGTGATCCGCGCACCTCGGCCTCCCAAAGTGCTGGGATTACAGGCGTGAGCCACTGCGCCCGGCCTCGCTCCTTTTCTAATACATAGCCTCTCCTTTCTTAAGATGGCCACACTTTATGTATTTATATGCCATAACTTTTGGAGGGGTTACCAGCGTGCAGCCTGGATGGAGACCCTGCTTCCAGCAGTGTTTCCTCTAATAAAGCCTTGGCTAAGGCTCCAGGTTGGCTCGGGCAGTGGGGGAGAAGGCAGGTCTAGGTTGTTGGAGGCAGTGGCTAGCTAGGTACCTGTGCCCCAGCACAACAAGCTCCAGGTCCTGGAAGTGACCAGCGATGAAGGACACAGACTCCTCCAACCCAGCTGTTCCCGGGAATGGGCCTCCAGCACGCAAAGGTGGGGCTGGACCTGGCAGAGCAAGGGGAAGGCCACCACACAACACCAAGGAAACATCCCTCAAGCCATCTGCCCACGCGTCCAGTAAAGACTGAATCTTCCTCAATAGGGCACAGTCTCTAAAAAACTCCAAGGATATTTGGGCTTCCTAAGACTTCTGAGGATTATGTTTATACGGCTTAATTAACTAGCTAGAAACGGCAGGTTCCTTCTGTCTGAGCAGATCCTGAGGAAATATCAAAGATCAGTTTCAGGTTGGTTTGGAATTCAGAGGCAGGCTTGAGATCAGTTTCAGGTTGCTTTGGAATTCAGAGGCAGGCTTGACAGAATGAAGCAAACTGTGAAGTTGTGAGGTTCTACGAGCCGATATCACTCGTTCTGCCAGAAACGCCTAAATCTCCACCACGAAATTGCTTCTCAATCAAAACCCAATTCTAGGCAGTCTCAGTTGCTATATATTAATGATAATATTACATGTTCATTTTACCTCATCATCTTATTTCCAAGACAGAACTGCAGGATGCCCGGTCTACAGACAAAAAGGAGCAACAACATGCTTCTAAGTTGTCTGCAGACTCAGAGTTCTCCTTCCATCCATCCCCAGGCCTCCCCCTAGGCACTACTGTGTGACCCATTAATTTTAATGTCGGATATAAATTACCGGTGATGCTGAACCCATTCTTGAATCCGTCCTGCTCCACTGCAAACATCCATCCAATGATGCCTCCAACTGGGGCCAGCGGAAGCAGAGAATATCCAACGGTCTCAGGAATGGTGCTGATGGCTGTGTAGGAGCGCCCGTGGTTCATTACTACGTAAGAGTGGAGATCAGTGTTCTCGAAGACAATGGGGATCTGGCTGCTCCCCACAAAGATCCTTCCTTTCACCTTGCCATTGACTCGCTGGGGGGAACCTAAGCAAGAAGACAAAGAAAGAATATAGAGATCACTTCCAAGCCAGCCTTTCAAACATGAGTAATATGTAGGACCTGTACCTATTGGTGAAGAAAGCAAAGAAACAAAACAGCACTGGGGTCAATGGCTTTGGGTAAGCAAAAGTAGTTGTTCTTCCTGAGACTACCCACAACTGTATGCTGCAAGCCTTCAAAATTCCACCGCCCCTGCCTCTCTTCCTGTGACTGAAAATGGATAGCACAAAAGGTGGCTCCACGGACAGCCATTGAGGAACTACAGGAGTAAAAAATAGAATTTCAGAAGAAGAACAATATCAGGGGTGATCTAGAACTAAGGGAATCATAGAATTTGTCACATTTGAGAGTAAAAGGAGGATGGGCCCGGTGGCTCATGCCTGTAATCCCAGCACTTTGGGAGGCCGAGGCAGGCAGATCACCTGAGGTCAGGAGTTCAAGACCAGCCTGGCCAATATGGTGAAACTCTGTCTCTACTAAAAATAAAAAAATTAGCTGGGCATGATGGCAGGTGCCTGTAGTCCCAGCTACTCAGGAGGCTGAGGTGGGAGAATCGCTTGAACCCAGGAGGCTAAGGTTGCAGTGAGTCGAGATCGTGCCACCGCACTCCAGCCTGGGCAACAGAGCAAGACTCTGTCTCAAAAAAAAAAAGAGAGAGAGAGTAAAAGGAGTGTGGAATTGCTCATTTCATTGGGACAGCAAGGCTAACCTGAATGGCCCTGGGAGTATAGACATTTGCCTGCCTGATCTATAACACACTTTAGTAAACACCATGGGCTCATATACAGTCCCACCACCCAGCGTTAGCACTGCCAGTCTGAGTCTTGGAGCCTCAGCCAGCACAAGCCACACAGACAAGTACAGAGTCACCGCCCAGGCTACACAGGCATGCCCTCTGAACCAGAACCAGCTTGGCATGTCTGGTGCTGATTGTTCCATTTAGACAATTGGGAACAATGGAATTGAGACCTACTATGACAAATTTAAAAGCCTCCTTAATACCTTGACAATAAACTGATCTGGGATACCATTTTTGCTTAAAAAATTACATTCATAATAAATGTTGGCATATACCTGGGGGGAAATTGGTAACAGTGGTTAACTCAGGGAAAACGTGGTGAACGTTCATTTCCTATATATAAATTTTTATAATTTTTGAGTATTTATAACTTGCATATATTTATTATTGTTTAAACAGGGAAAAAAAAGAACTAAAGAAATTAAATTGCTCTTTGTTGTATTCAAATAAGAACATTGAAGGTTACCGTATGGCCCAGCAATTCTAATTCCTAGGTATACAGCCAAGAGAAAGGAGCACGTATGTCCACACAAAAATGTGAACACAAAAGTTCTTAGCAGCATTACTCACCAGAGCCAAAAGGGAAACAACCCAAATGTCCATTAACTGATGAATGGATAAACAAAATACGGTACCTCCATTCATTAAGGTATTATTTGGCTAGAAAAAGGCATGAGGCTGGGCCCGGTGGCTCATGCCTGTAATCCCAGCACTTTGGGAGGCCAAGGCAGGTGGATCATCTGAGGTCAGGAGTTCGAGACCAGCCTGGCCAATATGGTGAAACTCCGTCTCTACTAAAAATACAAAAAATTAGCTAGGCATGGTGGCGGGCACCTATAATCCTAGCTACTCAGGAGGCTGAAACAGGAGAATCGCTTGAACACAGGAGGCAGAGGTTGCAGTGAGCTGAGATTGCACCATTGCACTCCAGCCTGGGCAATAAGAGTGAAACTCCATCTCAAAAAAAAAAAAAAAGAAAGAAAGAAAGAAAAGAAAAAGAAAAAGGCATGAAATACTGATATGGGCTAAAACAGGCATGAACCTTGAAATCATCATGCTAAGGGAAAGAAGTCAGACATAAAAGGTCATGTATTGTACGATTCTATGTGTATGAAACGTCCGGAATAGGAACACCTATAAAGACAGAAGGTAGGCGAGGGCTTGACAGGGGCTGGGAGCATTTTGAGAAATCAAGAGTGACTACTAATGGATATGGTGTTTCTTTTGGGGGTGATGAAAATGTTCTAGAATTAGATAGAGGTAATAGTTGGACAACTTTGTCCAACTATTGGACAACTATTAAAACCCACCAAATTGTGTACTTTAAAAAGGTATGTGAATTATATCTCAGGAAAACAAAAACTGAAGGAAGAGGGAAAACAAAGGTTACATTGCCTTGTTTAGGTTTGATGTGGTATTACTTTCAGTTATTGATTGTACATATCTTATTTCTGTTCCTAGATTATGATCATCATAGAGTCAGGACTTTTACACATGGCCCCTCACAGGTTCTCGGCAGGGTTTTCTTTATGTAGTAAGTTCTCAGTGAATGCTGTTGAATAGCCCTAGGCAGGGGCTGGCACCTGGGGATCAGCTGCATTCTGATGACCTTTCGTTGGGTTCCATATGCCCAAATGGCTCAACACATTCTCTGATCAGGGCATATCCAACAGAGTCATTCTGCACGCATGTTGTGTCATTACTCTGGGGAACGCTGTGAAGTTAGCTGGCCAACAGCGCAAAAAGGTATCCCAAGAACAATCAGGAAAACAAGCAAGAAAGCCAAGTTAAGAAACCAAACAAAAATTTTTCCACCAAACTTTGAGCTAGAAACATTTTTTTTTTTAAGTAGCAAGAATCCAACAAATATTTAAACCACAAATCTATTCCAGGGTGTGTATATAATGTCAAAATATGTGACTGAACAGTTTGTCATATCTGAGCTGGCTGCCAAACACAAACTGTTCAGCATTTCAAGCTCTGATATTTGGGGTAGAAAAGGCTAAGAGGTTGCTCTTTAAGAATAAGTTTTTATTGTGGATTTTGGAAGCTTCTCCTGGGGTGGAGAAGATACAAAAGCCAAGCCTGAAACAAAGAAGCAAAGGCACACCACCCCTGGGGTGATGGGATTTAAAAGAAATTCAAAAACAGTTTAGAAGTTAAAAACATCCCCTAAAATTAATAAGTAAAGCATACTCAATTTTCTTCCATTGCTGAAGGTAGTATTTTTTTAAAACCTCACTTTATCTAATGGGGACACAGAAGGAAATGATTTTTTGTTTTTAGCAACTTAAAATGATAATGAATTTAACTGTAACTATGGCAGGTAGGGGGTCTGAAAAGCAGAAACCATTCTTCCAGTTGACTTTTATTTAGTCAAATTTTGCAAAGCAATTGAAGTTCCACATTAAACACACAAGGAAAATGACCCATGACAAGTGAGATAATTTGTTGGCTTCTGCTATGGCTTGAATATCCCCTCCAAAACTCATATTGAAACTTAATCCCCAATGTGATAGCATTTAGAAATGGGGCCTTTCAGAGCTGATTGGGTCATGAGGGCTCTGCCCTGAAGAATGAATTAATGCAGTCATGGATTAATGGATGAATGCGTTATCACGGGAATGGGACTGACGGCTTTACAGGAAGAGGAAGAGAGACCCGAGCTAGGATGCTCAGCCTCCTGTACCATCTCTGCAGAGAGCCCCCACAAGAAACAAGGCCAACACCAAATATGGCTCCCTGATCTTGGACTTCTCAGCCTCCATCACTGTAAGAAATAAATTTTTTTTCTTTATAAATTACTTAGCTTCAGGTGTTCTGTTAGAGGCATCAGAAAAGTGACTAAGACCGCATCTGAAGGGAGGAACATTTAACATGGTGGGGTTTTGCCATTTTTGTGTTAATTCTGGAATTAAGACAAATTCCAGCCTCCCAGACGGTGCACTGAGTGAACGTTACCAGGACCCCCAGATTTGCACAGAAAGGATTCTCCTGACCATCTGCAAGCCTCCAAACCAGTTGATCCTTTTGAGGGCAGAGTTTAGAATGGACATTGGCCCACAGCCGAATCCATTTGGCCACACAATGGGATTGGCACCCCAGCATTAACCATGGTGCATCTCTGATGCTCAATTGTAAGCATGCTATGACTTCAGGAGCACCAGGAAAGAGAGACAGGAGGGAGAGGATGATGGGATAAACTTTACCTGCCACAGACTTTGGTCTAAGCCAGCCTTCTGTGGCCCTGCTGGGGCTTAACAACCATTAAGATAGGTCTGGCCGGGCGCGCTGGCTCACGCCTGTAATCCCAACATTTTGGGAGGTCGAGGCAGGCAGATTATTTGAGGTCAGGAGTTCGAGACCAGTCTGGCCAACATGGAGAAACCTCATCTCTATGAAAAATACAAAAATTAGCTGGGTGTGGTGGCCCACACCTGTAATTCCAGCTACTCAGGAGGCTGAGGCAGGAGAATCACTTGAACCTGGGAGATGAAGGCTGCAGTGAGCCAAGGTCACGCCACTGCACTCTAGCCTGGGTGACAGAGTAAGACTCTGTCTCAAGAAAAAAAAAAAGATAGGTCTGTGAGCAACACCACATAAAATTAGAGAGACTCTAAGAAAAAAATACATGAAAGAGATTTCAAAGAAGTGGAGGAAAGTGAGGGGCATAAACAATTCTTTGTCCAGGCTGCATAATTTTAACACCACGGCCTTTGTGGCCACACACCATGCAGTTGTGAAGATGGGCTCCCAGTGACTGTCCCCTGAGATGGAGAAATAGCACAGGAAAGAAAGACTTTGCCATATTTGAAAAACGGGCCTTCCTGGGGGATGCCTGTAGAGAATATGAGAAAAAATGAGGAAAGAGAGACCACGTATGGCTGCCATAAGAAAAACTCTACACACCTCCGGAGATGTGGGTAAAGCAACATGGAAAACGAGCACCAAAACAAAAACTCCGTTCCTCCTTCTCCCACATGAAATGAACATAGAAAAGCAAATTACCTTCTGCAACACATTGCCTGCCATTGCCCGTATAGCCAGCGACACAGCTGCAGCAGAAGCCCGTGGCGTAGTCCCTGCACTCTGCGTGCACCGAGCACTGGTGTCTGTTGTTGGCACACGTCTGGCGGGAATCCGTGTTATAGCTGAAAACTGGTCCAAGAAAACAATTGCACACCTGTAAGCATTTCACGCAGCTCTAGCCCGGTGGGCTCTCTCATCTAGGCACCCTCAAGCACTGCAGGGACTCACACCTTCATGGGCAATTCAAGGGACCAGGCTCACTACAGAAGATTACAATCCCGTACAGGTAGCCACTTAAATAGTTACGTGAGCCTGGGCAACATGGTGAAACTCACATCACTGAGGCAAATAGGTCTAAAAGGAGTTGAGAAATCACGAGGTGATTATTAATTATTGAAAACTGCTAGAATCTAGTGTACTTGGCATCAATATTAGATTAGTGCTATCCAATAGCAATCTTAGGATGATGTCCATCTAAACTAGTGAGAAGAACGAGCTGCATGTTTCGGGGGACTCTTAAAAAATATACGTATTGAAACATATATAATATATATTACCTAGGTTATATAGGTCATATATAACATAAATATATTACATATATGTAAATATATAAAATGTAAATATATATCATATATGTAAATATGTACATATACATATATGTAAATATATAATATATATTTACATTATATTACATTATATAAAATACAATATATTACATTATATTACATTATAACAGATAAAATATATTTATATGTTATATAATACAATATATGCTACATATAATTATGATATAATTTTTTTACTTTTTTATTGTGGTAAAATATATATAACATAAAATTTGCCATTTTAACAACCTTAAAATATGTACATATATTTTATCCTCCTTCCTCTGCCTCCCAAGTAGCTGGGACTGCAGGCGGGTGCCATTGTGCCTGGCTTATATTCTTTTTAATTTTAAATCACCCCCCACCACCCCCCAACATACACTTTTCCCTGAGGAATAATTTGGAAGCACTTATACTCAAAAGCTGAACAAAAATAATGCCCTAGTCACACCTGGGCTAAAAAGCCTTTGACCCAAGAAAGAAAAAGCATGTCTCCCTATTTTAAATTTCCACATTCCAAGTTCATTTTATTAGAATCATGCACTAGCTCATTATATTTAATAATCCAGAGCAAATTAATTTGGAATGAAATTCAAAAGCACAAGAGGGGTAAACTTTCAGAGAGGATAATGATCCCATTCATAATTGACTGTTACGAGTGAAGAGAAAAGCAAAGTTTAAACCCAGGTAGACTCTATTGAGTCCTACATACTCGGAAGGAAATTTCTGGCTTTATAAAGACAGCGTTTGGAGCTGAGCACACTTGAGCCCCGAACTGAACACGTGATGCTACTGATTACTTAAACTCCAGCTGTGGGCAGAGCTCTCAGGGGTCATTATGGCCTGTGTATATGTGAACTATTCAAATAACACCAGGAATGCACTACTGGCCACAGAAGACTGACCTTTCTCATAAACATAGGGAAATAACTGGGGTAGAGGGACAGGAAAACATCTGTTTTAGACACAATCTGCGTTCAAATCTAGGCTTTTTTCAGTCTTAAGTAATACACGGCCCCAAGTTGTTGGGCTGGATATGGTCTCATTCAAATGTGATGGCTCCACAAATGAGAATTTCAGAGATACCTAGAAAGGGTGGAGACAGGATGGGACTCAAAACCCAACATCTGCAAGGAAACACACCCAACACATCTGGGGGAGATGACTCCAAAATCCACGGCAGAGTGGCATGTGCTGAGCAATGTGAGCATCACCCCAGGAACCCAGGGTGCAGTAGAAGAACCCTAAGACATGGGTCCCTGTCCTTGTCCTGCCACCAAATGGCAGCTTCTCCATTTCCGTGCCTCAGAAGTAAGCGAGCACGCCAGCCAGTAAGCACCCCATCTCGTCCATGGTTTGGGATACTCGTGAGAACAAGCGTGTATGGCTACTGCTGTGAGATAAATCAGAACAAGTAAGGGCAAATAAAAATGTGTGAACAGTGTGGAATGGGCCAGACTTTTCTAAGGGTTTTATGATCATTCCTTAGTAGAAAAGCAGCAGACAGCCGCAATAAGCTTATCTAAAGGCTTGGACTATCCCATTTATATGAGTCTTAGTGGATTCCATATCAAACTAATGTGAAAAAAAAATAATGAAGGACAGTTTAGTTGGAACATCTTTTTTTTTTTTTTTTTTTTTTCCTGAGACAGAGTCTTGCTCTTGTCAACCAGGCTGGAGTGCAATGGTGCGATCTCGGCTCACTGCAACCTCCACCTCCCAGGTTCGAGCGATTCTCTGGCCTCAGCCTCCAGATTGGCTGGGATTACAGACACCCACCACCTCGCCCAGCTAATGTTTTGCATTTTTAGTAGAGGCAGTATTTCACCATGTTGTCCAGGCTGGTCTCCAACTCCTGACCTCAGGTGATGCACCCACCTTGGCCTCCCAAAGTGCTGGGATTACAGGCATGAGCCACTGTGCTCGGCCAGAACATCTTTTATAAGACAAATGAAAGCATCCAGGAGTTCTATTTTCCCTCAAAACGTAGCAAAAATCTGCTATAACATAGCTGACCAGAAAATGTACTGTAAAACTTTTTTTTTTTTTTCGAGACAGAGACTCACTCTGTTGCCAGGCTGGAGTGCAGTGGCATGATCTCGGCTCACTGCAACCTCTGCCTCCCAGGTTCAAGCAATTCTCCTGCCTCAGCCTCCCAAGTAGCTAGGACTACAGGCGTGTGTCACCAAGCCCAGCTAATTTTTGTATTTTTAGTAGAGATGGGGTTTCACCATGTTGGCCAGGATGGTCTCAATATCTTGAGCTTGTGATCCGCCTGCCTCAGCCTCCCATAGTGCTGGGATTACAGATGTGAGCCACCACCCCCGGCCCTATTTTTTTTTAAAGAGTATCTACTTATATATATATTTTTTTATCTTCACAAACCAACTCTGAAACTGACGCGACCTGGGAAGAAAAATAATCAACAATTCTAATTCCAAAACCAAGAGGAAATAAATGTCAAAGATAAGCTTCATAGACAGCCAAAAGAACTTCTAAAATGTTTTTTCAGGTGGATGAATACATTTCTGATCTAAGAAATCACAAGAAAATCTGACTTTCAAAATAATTCTAACAGACGTTTTCTCTTTAGAACAGACAGAATGGAATACTAGGAAACTTGAAAGAAGACACACTCAGCAGTCTCCAAAACTACGATCCTAATCCCAAAAGATCACTGAGCATCTCTGAAGCCACTGGGCATATAACACCAAGGCTCCACGGCGGTGAGAGTTCAGCCTCTACTTTCCCAAGCTCTTATCCTTACAAACCACCACGTAATGCTCACAACTGACATCTCCCCAGCAGTACGCCTGTCTGGAAGCCCACACAAGACCATTACCAACTGCAATTTAAATGGTCTTACCAACTCCTGTTTCCTCAACTTCATCCACATCTATGACCTGAGGGTGCTGCTGGTGAAAAGTCTCCACTGCCAACTGGAAAGACCTGGTTCTCTCTGTGGGAGGTCCAAGGGGCCTTTCAGTAGCTGCCCGGCGCGGGGAGAGGACGCTGGGCACGCTGTATGTGTCAGCACCTCCCCTTCTCAGAGCCTTGTAGGAGAAGGGCGTGGTGCCCACATCCTCCAGGCCCAGACGAGTCGTCGCCAGGTCATAATCTTCATCCTCATCATCATACTCTGCCCCATCTTCAGTTCCGAGGATCACGTCCGCAGGCACCACGCCATTGGTGGTGGCTGGACTCCCAATCTCAAACACCCAGACACCCTGCTGCCCAGAGTTACTACTCCTAGGAGGAAGGACAGGCTTCTTAGAAACAGGCCAGCAACCCACCAACAGCCACCACTACCCAAGCAGAGGGAGCCCTGGGGATCTGTGTTGGTCTGCAAGCCATCACCTGCAGCTAGGACTGGAGAGTGGAAGGGCACTGGCCGTCACGTCTGAGCATCATGTGGCTGAGACAGTCTAGGGCTGTCTGGTGAGACTGTGTCCAAATGGGCACAATACTAGCACAAGCTCAGTTCCAGCCATTCCAGAGGTGTGCTCCAGGGACACTATCAGGACTTAAAATTCAGCTTACTCATCCTAATTGCTGGTTACATGCTCTACCTTATGAGCTAAGGTGGCTCATAGGACTGACAGTGGCTTTAGGACTGAAGTCATTCACACTCTCCACTATCTCTTTCCATGGCATGGTATGATACAATTGAAAATACATGTTTGGTCTCTGTCCTCACATTCTGAAACAAGAGCTCCTACAACCTTTGGAATTTCTGTAGTGATAAGAGTGTCTTTTGTAGGCTAATGAGTCGACTGATGGCTGGGAGCTCCTAGACAGTTTCAGGATGGGGGCTGGTGGCCAGAAAGACCAAGGCATGATTAGAGGGTTGGAATGTCCAGCTTTCCCCACTGCCTCCAGGGAGGGGAGATGGGCTGGTGAGTGAGTCAATCATCAATGATCAGTGATTTAATCAACCAAGCCTATGAAATAACACCACCATAAAAACCCTAAAATGATGGGGTTCAGAGAGCTTCTGGGTTGAACACATCAAGGTGCTGGAAGGCTGGTGTACTCAGAGACGGCATGGAAACCCTGCCCCCTTCCCCATACCTTGTCCTATGTCTCTCTTCCATTTGGTCCATCCTGAGTTGTATCCTTTAGAATGAACTGGTAATAGTAAAGCATTTTTCTGTGTTATGTGAGCCATTCTAGCAAATTATCAAATCTGAGGAGCATGTCATGGAAACCCTCCATTTATAGCTGGTTGGTCAGAAGTACAGGTGGAAACACAGGACTTGGCACTGGGATCTGAAGTGGGGGCAGTCCTATGGGACTGAGCCCTTAATCTGTGGGGTCTGCACTTAACGCCAGTGCTAGAATTGAACTGAAGTGTAGGACACCCGGCTGGTGTGCAGAGAATTGGTTGGTGTGGGGGGAAAAAACCCCACCCATTTGGTTTCAGAAGTGTGAGTGAAACCATTGCAGACATGGTTTTTTAGAAATCCCAACTCCAGGGCCGGGTGCAGTGGCTCACCCCTGTAATCCCAGCACTTTGGGGGGCCGAGGCGGGCAGATCATGAGGTCAGGAGATCGAGACCATCCTGGCTAACATGGTGAAACCCCGTCTCTACTAAAAATACAAAAAATTAGCTGGGCGTGGTGGTGGGCACCTGTAGTCCCAGCTGCTCAGGACGCTGCAGCAGGAGAATGGCATGAACCCAGGAGGCAGAGCTTGCAGTGAGACAAGATCGTGCCACTGCACTCCAGCCTGGGCGACACAGCAAGACTCCATCTCAAAACAACAACAAAAACAACAAAAAAAGAAATCCCAACTCCATTGGCTGTGGGATCTTGGACTAGTCTCAGTTTACCTTTGGTGCTTAAAGGATATGGTGAAAAGCAAATGAGATACAAAATCCAAAAGCATTTTATAATTATAAAATATAGTAGCATATCCCTAATCTCTACTTCTTCCTCCACCATTTTTACCATTCTTCTGTGTCTGTGATTGGAAGTGCTCCTATCAGAAATTACATGAAATGATTATATTATACGATGGACAGAGGGGACATACATTACTCAGTGGAAAATACTGAGCAAAACAATGGGGTGGGGTGGGGATGATAAATCACAAAAGTCCTGCATAAATAGGACATCTAATCAATTTGTCTGCCTGGGATTCAAGTAAAGACAGTGGTGTGTGGAGCTTATATGTACTAGCTTGTGAGAGCTGGCTGTTAAAATTTTAGGAATTTTTCAAGCCAGTTATTAAACACAGCCATTCTAAACAATTAAATTACACGAACTTCCAATTAAACAAGTTATATTTTTTAAAAGGAAAAAATATTCAAAACTCATCATATTCTAATTCTTTTACTGCTATCCATGCTCTTGAAATTATATATATTAAACCTATTGTATCTTTATGGTGAGAATATATATAATGGTGCATGTTTTCTGAACTCTTCATTGAGTGACGTGACGTTAATAACTTGAAATTGGCCATCGTAGGAGTGTTTACATCACAGAAATAGGCAAATGCTATAAATCAGGGCTCCTCCGCCCTCATAAAACCAGTTGTTGTTAAGCATTTACCAGCACACCACTAAGTGAAGGGCAGAGGAATTCAAGCTAGATTTGATGATATAAAATTAAAAGGTGGTTTAGGGGATTCACTCTTGGTTTTTAAAGAATAATGGGAGAGGAAAGGTTTTAATTTTCAAAAACCAATTTGGGCTTTTCCCTCTTTTGTCAAATTCTACAACATAACCTGAGAGCACTACTTCTGTTGTAAGAATTTTCCGGCCGGGCGCGGTGGCTCACGCCTGTAATCCCAGCACTTTGGGAGGCCGAGGCGGGTGGATCACGAGGTCAGGAGATCGAGACCACGGTGAAACCCCGTCTCTACTAAAAATACAAAAAAAATTAGCCGGGCGCATTGGCAGGCACCTGTATTCCCAGCTACTCAGGAGGCTGAGGCAGGAGAATGGCGTGAACCCGGGAGGCGGAGCTTGCAGTGAGCTGAGATCGTGCCACTGCACTCCAGCCTGGGAGACAGAGCCAGACTCCATCTCAAAAAAAAAAAAAAAAAAAGAATTTTCCCCCTAGTCAATGTGAAGGAAAAGGTTTTCTCAGCCTTGAGATCAAAGAAGGAGATAGGTTTGAATAACCCTTATTTCTAACTGTGTTTATAGACAAAATGGTAAAAACTGTTTTAAGGCTGGGCGCGGCACTTCATGCCTGTAAATCCCAGCACTTTGGGAGGCTGAGGTGGGCAGATCGCCTGAGGGCGGGAGTTCGAGACCATCCTGGCCAACATGGTGAAACCCCGTCTCTACTAAAAATACAAAAATTAGCTGGGCATGGTGGCACACACCTGTAATCCCAGCTACTTGGGAAGCTGAGGCAAGAGAATCACTTGAACCTGGGAAGCAGAGGTTGCAGTGAGTCGAGATTGTGCCATTGCACTCCAGCCTTCCAGCCTGGGCAACAGAGTAAGGCTCTGTCTCAAAAACAAACAAACAAACAAACAAATAAACAAAAAAAAACTATTTTAAATGAGGATGATATCTAAAAAATAGGATATCTGTTCATTCTAAAAATACATTTCCTTAAGTTCATCAGAAAAAGAGTATTTCATAATATAAAAACTATATGCAAAACTTAAATCCATAGGAACATTTTTAGGTAATGATCTATAATACACATTACATTATCCACATTAAAAAATATTAAGAGGAGAATCTACTGAAGAACAAAGAAAGCATACTTGGCCAAATTTTCAATTGATTCTCTGTCATTAGCAAATACATTATAAGCTCCGTTGCTCTTCCATAAGAATCCCACTGAACCTTGACTGAACGCAACCACGGCAGGAACTTGGTTGTTTTCCTTCTTTGAGAATGTCGTATGGAACTGCAGACCATCTTCAGGATAAAGGAAAATGGCATAGGAGCTGGAATCAGAGGAGGCTAGAACAGCCTGGAACGTGTTTCTCTGTGAAGATGAGTTAAAATTCAGTTACTCGGAAAAATATCTATAGATCTTAAAATGTGTTATTCGCCAGACTATCCATAAAGCGTACAGTGCTGTAAAGCAATGGCAATATTCTCACCTTATTCTAAAAGAAGGACTTTTGTAGCAAGAACCAAGGATTCCGGGATAGTTCCACTGAAATATCCCTAAGGCTACGTCAACATGACATTTTCTGATTAATTCGTAAATATCTTCTGCATAACTGTGGCCCTAAGGTTAACCAAAAATTATACAGATGGTACCTCCAGATGGTGGCCTAAAATCTCACGCAATTTAGGAAATTCTTACTCACAGAATTTGTTTCCATGGCTGTTAACATATTCAACCACATTCATCATTTAACAAACATTTATTGAACCCAAGCACCATACAGTAGAAAAACAAAACAAAACATGAGATTTGGGAGAAAACAGACCTGGATCCAAATCTTTGCTCTACTCATTATGATGTGACCTTGGGCTTGATACTTGAGTTCCCTAAGCCTCGATGTTTGCATCTGTAAAATGGAGATAAAACCACCTCCTTCACAGAAATGAGGAAGACTACACAAGGTCACGTATGAAAGAGCAGGCACATGCCGGGCACGGTGGCTCATGCCTGTAATCCCAGCACTTTGGGAGGCCGAGGCAGGCAGATCATGAGGTCAGGAGTTCAAGACCAGCCTGGGTAACATGGTGAAACCCTATCTCTACTAAAGATACAAAAAATTAAACGGGCATGGTGGCGCGTGCCTGTAATCCCAGCTACTCGGGAGGCTGAGGCAGGAGAATCGCTTGAACCCGGGAGGTGGAGGTTGCGGTGAGCTGAGATTGTGCCATTGCTCTCCAGCCTGGGCAACAAGAGTGAAACTTCATCTCAAAAAAAAAAAAAAAGAAAGAAAAAGAAAAGAAAGAAAGAGCAGACACAGAGAAAGTATTTGAGTTCCCTAAGCCTCGAAGTTTGCATCTGTAAAATGGAGATAAAACCACCACCCTCCCAGAAATGAGGAAGACTACATGAGGTCACGTATGAAAGAGCAGGCACATGCGGGGCGCAGTGGCTCATGCCTGTAATCCCAGCACTTTGGGAAGGCTGACATGTGAACAAAACATTGCAAAACCTGAGGTTGGATTCTGTAATTGAAACATTTGCAAAGCGCTGCAGGAGCCGTAAGAGGAAGCATCCCATGCCAGGAGGGGTGGGAGTGCATCCCATGCCAGGAGACTGTGGTTGGTCAAGGCCTCACGGGAGGGCCCAGTCTGAATGAACAAGCAGGAGGAAGCTGCCACCTGTAGGGGGGTCAGGGAGAGGACGCCCCAAGCAGAGAGGACAGCCTGTGCAAGATACTGCAGATAAAAAAAAGAGCAAGGGCAAGGTCAGGGAATTACATGTAATTTGGTACAGCGGCTGCAAAGGGTATGCAGAGGTGGAACAGATTAGGCCCAAGAGGCAAGCAAGGGCTGCATACCAATGGGTTAGGCATTTATCACCCAAGTGAAAGGGAGGCAGCTGAGACATTTAACATTTAAGCTGTTTTCAAGTTTGGCACTCAGACAGATAACAGTTGGCAAGCAAAATGTGTCATGCAGGCCCCTAACAGACTTTCCCAAAGTGTGCTCTGTGGGATGTAATGCATCCTTTTTGGAGCTGGGGAAGGGAAGAGGTATGGTCACAGGTTTGGAGACCGCTCAGTTAGACAATATTCAGCAAGGCTGGAATGGTGGCTCACGGCCTTAGTCCCAGCTACCTGGGAGGCTGAGGCAGGAGAACTGCTTGAACCCAGGAGGTGGAGATTGCAGTGAGCCAAAATGGCACCACTGCACTCCAGCCTGGGCAACAGAGCAAGACTCTGTCTCAAAAAAAACAAAAACAAAAACAAAAAAAACAGTATTAGGCAAGTTACAAGTTTCCTGACTGCAGGACTTTTCAGGGTGAACAGGGTGAATCACCGAGAGGGAGATATAGTTTTAGCATTTACCAAACTAGAAGGCCTTTTCCTCAAGGACTATCTTGTAGGACTGGTGTTTTGCGGTACACACTTTAGGAACCACCAGCCCGAAATACCTCCCATTTATATGAAGTGCTTTGGGACCCTTCAAGTTTCTCTCTTCCTCATTTTCCTGTAAAGGTGAAGTTATGGTAGAGAGAGATTATTTTTCCAAGGGAAAATCGAGGCCTGTCCTAAAAAGTCACTTCAGGTCTAGCAACGAGTTCCTGACCTACTCAAAGACGCTGCTTCCTTCAAGGGCAAGTCCGTGCTCTACAGCCTGGTCCTTCCAGCCCTCCCTGATGACTGCGCCCACGGAGAGGCCAACCCTGGGTTATGACAATACTTGGGTTTTGAACCACTCGCATGGTCCAAATGATTCTTGTCTCCCCAACTAGAGTCTGGGCTTTACCTTTCTATCTTTGCATCCCTCAGGAGTACTTTGTTATTTTAACCTATCGTTTCATATTAATAATTTCTCTAATCAGAAACTATCCTTCCAGCTGGGCTCGGTGGCGCACACCTGTAATCCCAGCACTTCGGGAGGCTGAGGTGGGTGGATCATTTGAGGTCAGCAATTGGAGACCAGCCTGGCCAATGTGGTGAAACCCCGTCTCTACTAAAAATACAAAAATTAACCAGTGTGGTGGCCCATGCCTATAATCCCAGCTACTTGGGAGGCTGAGGCACAATAATTGCTTGAACCTGGGAGGTGGAGGCTGCAGAGAGCTGAGATTGTGCCACTGCACTCCAGCCTGGGCAACAGAGCAAGACTCCAGCTCAAAAAAAAAAAAAGGCCAGGCATGGTGGCTCACGCCTGTAATCCCAGCACTTTGGGAGGCTGAGAAGGGTGGATCACGAGGTCAGGAGATCGAGACCATCCTGGCTAACATGGTGAAACCCTGTCTCTACTAAAAATACAAAAAAAACTGGCTGGGCGTGGTGATGGGCGCCTGTAGTCCCACCTACTCGGGAGGCTGAGACAGGAGAATGGTGTGAACCCGGGAGGCGAAGCTTGCAGTGAGCCGAGATCGCGCCACTAAACTCCAGCCTGGGCGACAGAGCGAGATTCCATCTCAAAAAAAAAGAAAAAATAAATAAATAAATAAATAAATAATCCTTCCACTATCTGCCACCTGAGGTAAGAGCAGCCAGGAGATGCCATTTATCAACCCTATTTTTGCCTCGTAGCAGTCTTACCAGGAATTGGTTTACTTTATGTCTACTTATCATTGAAACATAGAGTTATACAACCTTGCAGATAAGCTTTTGGAGGTTTGGGACCTGCAATAACCAGCCTACTAGATTTCGCTTTGGATTTCCTGTCTTTATCAATGGTGTAAAACCTATGTCAAAGCAGCACAAAGTGTGAGACCAAAGCGTATGAAGCCAATGTGTCTGATTACCTCCACTTAGACCTGGAGGAGTGCTTACCTTGCCTTCCTGGTCCGGGTCCCTGCTGGGCCCTTGGTAGGGGGCCATGGATTCCCAAGTGACAACCACTGCGCTACTAGGTTGGAAAGAGATCTCCGGGAACCCTCTGTGGACACACTCTGCTGCTCGCTGAGTGATGGAGGGGGATAAGTCTTCTCGATAATAAACCTTCCCCAGGCCATCGGTCGTGTCCAAGTCCGCCAGGAAAGGGGCGACTGCACCAAATGTTGGTGGGAAGAGCCCGGGATGGGATTCTTTGGCCGGGGGTTCACTCGTAGCAATGATGCCATTTGTGGTGACCTGTACAAAACCAAGTGTGGTTAAAAGGAATATGCAGAAACGGGTCCTTTCTCAGTAAAACTGACCACCCACTCCCAGAATACTGTCACCAGTACCCATGCTATGTAAAATACAACAGAATCTGAGAAAGATACGAGCCTGAACTGCAGACCCCAGCATTCTTTTCTAGGCAAAATGGGCTGTGTGGAAAGCGAACAGGAGTCATTATTCAAATTCTATGAATTTACATGAAAAAGGGAGTAATCCCTCCCTACCAGGACTGCTAATTGGTGTGCGTACAAAAATGGCTAGGAGCCTGGGCATCAAAGTGAGATCCCATCTCTACACAAAAATACCAAAAATTAGCCAGGCTTGGTAGCTCAGACCTGTAGTCCCAGCTACTTGGGAGGCTGAGCTGGGAGGATGGCTTAAGCCCTGGGAGGTCAAAGCTGCAGTGAGCCATGATCATGCCACTGCACTCCAGCCTGGGTGACAGAGTGAACCCTTGTCTCAAAAAAAAAAAAAAAAAGAAAAGAAAAATGGTTAAGGTCCAGCCCCCTCCTTTTAAGAAACCCACAATCCAGAAGGATAAGGGAAAGGACTGACACAAAGAGATGATGACACAATATAGTGTCAAGAAGCAAATCTGTATGGGGCATTATGGCATCACTAATTATTTTGAATAGTTTAATGTGTCAGGATAATAGCTAATATTTACTGAATACTTACCATATTCCAGGCATTTTACTAACATCTAATGCTCAGAAGAACCTCTTAAGACTAAGTACTACTGACCGGGCGTGGTGGCTCACGCCTGTAATCCCAGCACTTTGGGAGGCTGAGGTGGGCAGATCACAAGGTCAGGAGTTTAAGACCAGCCTGGCCAACATGGTGAAACACCGTCTCTACTAAAAATTCAAAAATTAGCTGGGCGTGGTGGCGGGTACCTGTAATCCCAGCTGCTCGGGAGGCTGAGGCAGGGGAATCACTTGAACCCAGGAAGTGGACGTTGCAGTGAGCCGAGTTTGCGCCATTGCACTCCAGCCTGGGCAATAGAGCAAGACTCCGTCTCAGGTAAAAAAAAAAAAAAAAAAAAAAAGACTAAGTACTACTGATATCCATATTTTTCTGATGGGGAAAATTAGGCAAATTCATCAATGTGTCCAAAGTTACCAAGTAATAAGTGGCAACACTGGGATTTGAACCCATGGAGTCCGACTCCAAAATTGGTCCTTTTCCAAAATCAGTCCTTTTAATTACTTCATGAATTGCCTTCTTGAAATCAGTTATAACTGCCTATTAAAAGATATCACTGGCTAGGTGTGGTGGCTCACGCCTGTAATCCCAGCACTTTGGGAGGCTGAGGCGGGTGGATCACCTGAGGTCAGGAGTTCAAGACCAGCCTGACCAACATGGCAAAACCCTGTCTCTAATAAAAATACAGAATTAGCCAGGCTTTGTGGCGCACACCTGTAATCCCAGCTACTCGTGAGGCTGAGGCAGGAGAATCGCTTGAGCCTGGGAGGCAGGGATTGCAGTGAGCCAAGATTGTGCATTGCACTCCAGCCTGGGCAATAAGAGACAAATTCCATTTCAAAAAAAAAAAAAAAAGATATCACTGTTCTTACTCAGCTAAAACCCATGCTCCTTGGGAAAATGGGAAGATGGCCCCTGAGATACTGTGGCAAACAGCCCCTTGGTGTGGGGGCACTCAGGCTCACCAATGAGGTCTAACACCCCCTCACTTTCTTGTTAGTGCACAATCCACTGATGACATGGAAGACCAAGCCAGTGATAGTTTTCCTTAGATAATCTGTGAATTGAAAGAAAAAATCCCCTAGCTGGGTGCGGTGGCTCACACCTGTAATCCCAACACTTTGGGAAGCGGAGGTGGGTGGATCACTTGAGGCCAGGAGTTCGAGACCAGCCTGGCCCATATGGCAAAACCCCGTCTCTACTAAAAATACAAAAAAATAATTAGCTGGGCGTGGTGGCAAGCGCCTGCAGTCCCAGCTACTTGGGAGACTGAGGCAGGAGAATCGCTTGAGCCCAAGAGGCGGAGGCTGCAATGAGCCGAGATTGCACTGATGCATTCCAGCCTGGGCAACGGAGCAAGATTGTCTCAAAAAAAAAACAAAAAGAAAAGAAAAAGAAAAAGATTCCCTAATCAAAGGGGAGAGATTTTGAAAATGGCACTTTATTTTGCTCTTTAAGGGCTGCAGATTGGAAAAACACGAATCCAGAATAGCAACCCTCAGTTGTTAGAAGGCCAGTGGATTTTCCAGGCCACTTATTTCCCTCCCCATCCCCCCCTCCTCCTCCTCCCAGAGTCTTATCCCTCAGTCACTTCACACCTCATTACTAGAGGAGAGGGCAGGGACAGAAAAACAGAGAGGAACTAAAGACCAAACTCTAAACATGCCAAAAACTTGCTATTAATAAAAAGGCTCAATGTACAGAACTGATTGGCGCCCAGGTAAGGATTGGAACCAGAGCTCTGGGAGTGAAACACAGACTTAACAAAACCTTCTCTTTTAACCACATGTTATGGGCTATTAACTCTTTGGGTGACATATTTTACATCTTCACCTGGCACCAGCGAGGCTTTTCTAGAAGATACTGGCAGGCTGCAGAGAAGGCAGTCAGGCAAGGGGCTTCTTCCAGCCGGTCCCTCTGTCTCCCTTCCAGGGACCCAAACATCTCCCAGCACAAGCATCCCAGGGAGCTGCCGTGTGGGAGCGTGGGAAACGGCTCACTCTCTCAAGCCGCCAGAAGTTGGCAGTGAGCGGTTGGAAGTGTTCACAGGGAGGCCACATCCAGACAATTTAGTTTTAAAAAGCTGTTTTCCAGTGAAATTTAAATCAGTCCATTAATTTTGAAAACCCTCTCAGTGTCTTTTATTATTTGGAATCTAGGCATGGGAATATTTCTATTTTCACAAGGAATGTTTTAAGAGTCAGGTTTTAGGACAAATGTCATGCAGCACTGCAAATGCTTTGGACAACGGTCATATAACCCTCATTAGTATTTGCATTGGAAAATTATTTTTCAGCTAATTTTACTGAACATTCTACTCGATCGTCTGTGATAATGAAGAAAGATGACTTCAAAGATAAATGTAATGTGAAGAACAGCCAGAAGTTTCACTGGATTCTTAGCTTTAAACTTCTCCCTTGTAAACTTCATTTTCCTGGAAGTAACAGTTAATAGCAAAGTTGATGAACAATATTCCCGTCCACTTGGGTGCAAGTCTCATTTTGCAAAGTCTGTCAAATGCACGATACTCCTATCAGCCTTGTTCCTTTTCTCCACCTTTTGAAAGTACCATTGGGCAATTCAACAGCAGAAGGGCAGGGAGCAAAAAGGGAAAGGACACAGGCACTCAGGCAGGAGGAGGCACAGACTCAGGCACAATCCCCAAGGGCACTGGGCTGGGGAGTCCTCGGGCCCATGAGACCACTGATGCCCAGGCCATCACCAATATTTGCTCAGTTGGTGAAGCCAGGAAACCTGGAAGTGGGTCCTGGTTCCTTCGTCTTTCTTACCACCCATGCTGCATGTCCTGTCTCCAACTACAGCAGGTCCTCAAATAACTTCATTGCATTCAATGTTGTTTTGTTACAACGTTGATGAGAAAAAAAATCTATTCCCGGCTGGAGCCGCTGTCTGTGTGGAGTGTCCGTGTTCTCCCCATGTCTGCATGGCTTTTCTCTGCGTACTCTGGTTTCCTTCCACATCCCAAAGCTATGCCAAAGTCGGGTGAACTGGCACGTCTAAACTGTCCGACTGTGAGTGAGTGTGGGTGTATGGGAACCCCCTTGCGATAGGACAGCATCCTGTCCAGGGTGGCTCCTGCCTGGCACACTGAGCTGCCGGGATGGGCTCCGGCCACCCTCCACTCTGAACTAGAATAAGCAGCTGGAAAATGAATGAATGAATGAATGAATACAAATTATCACAGAATGAAAATGCATTAAGTACGAGTAATCACCCAAATGCACACCAATAAATTATGCTGTACAAAAGCACTCAGCAAGCTGTCGGATTTGTGATTGTTTGTTTTTGAGCTTTGTGGGTCAGAAGTGTTGACAATGTTGCTTTGCAAACATTTCTTCCTTGATTGAACCCACCACCGTCATGACCTCCATTATTCACTGATTCATCAAAAATTGGGTAAATAATATCTTGGTTGTTTTTATTCATCTTAAATGTATGTATAGCTCACATTTATTTATTTCAATGTTTAATACTAGAAGTGTTTTGGGCTTCATGGGAAGTTTGGTGATGTGTTTCTGACCAGAAATAAGCCATAGGAACTTAAATGTTTCTGTCAATTACCCGACAGTCAAATCGGTTTAGTTATGCATTTTTAGCTTAAAGCCACAGTATCCAAGAACCTATCCACAATGTTAAGTGAGAAGTTACTGTATATGGCACTTTCTCCATCTCAGCTACCACCAGCACGCCCCCGTCCAACCCGACCACACCCTTAGTCACATGACTGGCCCTTCTTACCCTTATTCCTCAGCTGAAACAGTGCCTTCTCAGAGAGCTTCCTGGCATCCCCTCCAGTGGAAGCTCCCTCCACTCACTCCTTTCTCCCTTCCCTCACACCCCCAGCCCCTGATATGTCTTCTTCCTGCCTATTTGTAGGTTCTGGCTTCTCTCCCCACTATGTGGTCATTTCTTCAGGGTCAGGGACTCCATTTGTCTTGGTCACCACGGTAGTTCCAGAGCTTACACATGGTCTGATACATACAAGTCTCCCCACTTCTTGACTTCCTCCAATATACGGGACAGGCAGGTTCAAAGCAGGATAAGACCTGTGCGCCCAGGTTATTTTAGAAATAAGGCCTGAGGGCGAGCTCAGTTGTAAGTGATACGAAGGGTCAGAGAACTGTGCATTACTGCCATTCTTGCCACTGGAGTAAAATGCCAATTACTAAAATAAAAAGTGCATAACTTGAATTCAGTCATGTCTCCAGATCTAACTGCCAGTTTATAGGAAATACAGGGACAGAAGAACATGCTAATGGACACAATGGGATGCAATCAGCAAAATCCAGAATATAAAACACTAAAATGGAGAAATACCTAGTTTCTTGAACAAATAAATTTTAAAGAAAAAAAAAGAGCTGGGGGTTGGGGGAAGATCTGTAGATTTTAAAAGTTCTAAGAGGCAGTTAGACAAGGTGCCTTGCTCCTATAATCCCAGTACTTTGGGAGGCGAAGGCGGGCAGATCACTGTGGTCAGGAGCTCAAGAGCAGCCTGGCCAACATGGTGAAACCCTGTCTCTACTAAAAATACAAAAATTAGCTTGGTGTGTTAGCAGGTGCTTGTAATCCCAGCTACTTGGGAGGCTGAGGCAGGAGAATTGCTTGAACCCGGGAGGTGGAGGTTGCAGTGAGCCGAGACCACGTCATTGCACTCCAGCCTGGGCTACAAGAGCAAAACTCCATCTCAAAACAAAAGTCCTAAGAGACACGTCTACCAAATGCAATGTGTGGGCTTTGTCTGGGCCCTGATTTAAACCAAACAACTGAAAAGCAAAATAAAACATTTCATGAAACCATTTGCATATTGGACAGTATTAAGGAATTATCATTTCTTAAAAGTATGATCATGATTTTACTATTTTGTTTTTTTAAAGAATCTTTTTTTTTTTTTTTTGAGACAGAGTCTCACCCAGGCTGGAGTGCGGTGGTGCAGTCTCAGCTCACTGCAACCTCTACCTCCTTGGTTCAAGCGATTCTCCTGCCTCAGCCTCCCGAGTAGCTGGGACTACAGGTGTGTGCCACCACACCTGGCTAATTTGTGTATTTTTAGTGGAGACAGGGTTTCACCATGTTGGCCGGGCTGGTCTGGAACTCCTGAGTTCAAGCGATCCGCCTGCCTCGGCCTCCCAAAGTGCTAGGATTATAGGTATGAGCCACCGTGCTCAGCCTAAAGAGTCTTTTCTTTTGAGGTACACTCTGAAACATTTACAAAAAGATGAAATATTTGTGATTTGCTTAAAAATAATTCAGTTTGGGGATGGGGAGGGAACATTAGGAATAAGTGAGGACATCAATGAAAGAAGATTAGTCTCAAATTGGTACTTGTTGGAGCTGGTAATGGATACATGGGAGTTCATTATATTTTTGAGTATATTTGAAATTTTTCATAATAAAAGTTTTATTTTGTAAAAACATATAACGGGTCTGGTGCGGTGGCTAACCACACCTGTAATTCTAGCTACTGGGGAGGCTGAGGCATGAGAATCACCTGAATCCGGGGGGTGGAGGTTGCAGTGAGTCAAGATCATGCCACTGCACTCCAGCCTGGGTAACAGAGTGAGACTCCATCTCAAAAAATAAAAAGAATAAAAAATAAAAAACATATAACAAACTTGATTGATCTGAAGTTCAGCAAAGAAAGGCAAATGGCTCTAATAGATAAGCCAAGACTAACGTTCTCTGTCAGTAGGGCCTACAGCTCATTGTCCTTGTTTTTGTCTGGTTTTGTTTTTCCAGGTTTATTGAGGTATAACTGACAAACAGAAGTGTATAAGTTTAGGGTGTACAACGTGATTTGATACAGGTATATGTTGTGAAATGAATACCACAATCAAGTTGGTTAACAAAGCTATCACAGATAGCCGTGATAGATCAATGGGACAGAACTAAGAGCCCAGAGGTGAACCCACACATTTACGGTCAACTAGCGTTTGACAAGGCCACCAAGAACACACAGTGAGACAAGGTAGTCTCTCCAATAAACAGTGCTGGGAAAATTGGATATCCTCCTGCAAAAGAATGAAAATGGACGCCCATTTTATAGCACTCACAGAAATTAACTCACAATGGATTGAAGAATTAAACGTAAGACCTGAAACTATAAAACTCCTAGAAGAAAACATTAAGGATAAAGCTCCTTGATATTGATCTTGACAATAATATTTTGGACATGACAACAAAAGCACAAGCAACAAAAGCAAAAATGAAGAAGCGGGACTCCTTCACTGTCCTTTTTGTGTTGGCGAAGATCCACTTTATTATTTTATTTGTATTGATGCATCATATTTGTACATATTTATGGGGTACATGTGGAGTATATATTTTGATACCTGCATACAATGTGTAATGATTAAATCAGGATAATTAGGAAATCCACCATCTCAAACATTTATCATTTCTTTGCATTGGGAACATTTCAAATCTTCCTTTCTAACTATTTTGAAATATACAATATTGGTTAACTATAGTCACTCTACTCTGCTGTCAAACACTAGAACTTATTCCTTCTATCGAACTGTATGTTTGTACCCATTAACCAACCTCTTTTCATCCCATACCCTACCCTTCCCAGCCTCTGGTAACCATCATTCCACTCTCTATGTCCATCCCTCATGGTCTTTGAATTTCTTCCTTCTCCAGACTTTCCTACCACTGCCACTGCCCTCCTAGGGACACAGGAGTGTTCGTTGCACTGGGCACGTTAGACCACATTAATGAGTAGAAGGTGGTGCTGGTAAAAAAAGATTTTGTAATTAAAACTAATCAAAAGTTACAGAGCCTGAGGCACCCCATACAGTGCCCTGAGTCCAGAAAAAAAAAAAAGCATGAAGCGTAAGTATTGCACAGTAGTTACCAGTATCACTTTCTGTTCACTACATTTGTACTAGTTTAAAAAGTACACGGGGCCAGGCACGGTGGCTTATGCCTATAATACCAGCACTTTGGGAGGCCAAGGCAGGTGGATCACCTGAGGTCAGGAGTTTGAGACCAGCCTGACCAACATGGTGAAATCCCATCTCTACTAAAAATACAAAAATTAGCCAGGCATGGTGGTGGGTGCCTGTAATCCCAGCTACTCAGGAGGCTGAGGCAGGAGAATCGTTTAAACCCGGGAGGCAGAGGTTGCAGCGAGCCGAGATTGCACCACTGCACTCCAGCCTGGGCGACAGAGAGAGATTCCATCTCAAAAAAGTACATGGATGATGGGACCACACTTTAGTTTTTATGAATGTTGGTGAGTAAAAGGCTAGAGGAGAAATGTGCCAGAAAAAAATTTTAGATTTGCTTTTAATTCTCCAAACTCTCCATGGTGTCTCTCCTAGTTAACACTACATGCTTTTGGATCTATATGATTCCCTCCTTCTTGAAACTTCCTCAGCTGGGCGTGGTGGCTCACGCATGTAATCCCAGCACTTTGGGAAGCTGAGGTGGGCGGATCACCTGAGGTCGGGAGTTTGAGCCCAGCCTGGCCAACATGGTGAAACTCTGTCTCTACTAAAATTACAAAAATTAGCCGGGGGTGGTCATGCACACCTGTAATCCCAGCTACTCAGGAGGCTGAGGGTGCAGTGAGCCAAAATCTCGCCACTGCACTCCAGTCTAGGCAACAGAGTAAGACTGAAGGAAAGAAGGAAAGAAAGAAAGAAGGAAAGAAAGCGAGAGAGGAAAAGAAAAAAGAAAAAGAAAAGGAAAACCTCGAAAAACCTTCTTGATAATCCTCAGCTCATGTGCTTGGCAAAGTCTCATTTTCCCTTGTGAAGGCTTTCTGACCTCCCAACCAGGGTTTATCACATGTTTCTTTCTGTCTGCCCCTCTCTTTAAGTTTGCAATTGGCATCTTAGATCCCTCACTTAGGGATCCTGACTCCCAATGGCAGCAGCACGTTCCTTGCTGCATTAATCATATCGCAAAACCCTCATGGGGTGAATGCATTTCTGAGAAAGCCCATCTGAATCACTGAGAGTGCTGCTGATGATAATACTGTAATATTATCATCTTAGGGTAACTTAAGGTAACCAAATATTGCCTAGGTGAGGTTCTTTGTGAATTTGCATTAAGGAGTAAAAACTTCTTTACTGAAAAACAGCTATTTCCAGCATGTTGAGCAATGTAAATATTTCCCTGAAATACTGCTTACAACATCAGTTCACACTGAGAAAAAGTTCCTTTAGCAAAGTTAAACTTCAGCTCACTATGTGGCTAGTAAAACTAAATGCCCCTTTACAGAACCATGTCTTCCCACTCACCCCAAGAAACACAACAAACAATACGGCTTTTCATCCAGCTGCCCTAGGGCAGAGCATGTCAATTAGATCACAAAAAAACCCAGGGTGAAAATGCCAAGTACCACATGGGTAACAGCTGGAACCACTTATGTACAATTGTTTCAACCAACTGACAAGAAGGGGATGGACAGAGCACCTAACTTATAATGGGAGGGTGTTTCCCATCTTAGAAAGCACTTCCTGTCTCATTTCATCTTTAACGTGAACTTTCAGACAGCACGAATCACTGGAGAAAGTCTATATGCAGATGCTCAATAAATTTAAAATTTCTGTTAGATTTCTTATGTCCAAATACACCCTGAAAAAGTGAAACAACAGCCATTGGTGGAGGGGCTTAGATGAGCCTAGTAACAGTCCCCAGGACAGAAAGCGGCCTGCAATAGTCTTGGGGGAGCCTTCTCCAAAACGTGTGTTTAGAGAATACTTGAGGTAGAAACAAGAAACAAACAGGGTCCTTTTACAAATACAAATCGCTGTACTGAGAAGACAGTGAAACTTGCAAAAGCAAACTCCATGGGTGAGAGGCAGCAGGAACTTAAAATAATTTAACATAAAGAGTGGAAACGCAGCAAACATGGGCTGTCACCTAATGTTGAGGTCCTTTACTAAGGCTCTTTTTATCTTTTAAAATTTCATATGACAGGCATTTAGTACAACCATCCCTCTTTTCGCATACTTGAAACAGACAAGGAAATGACAAGGGATTTTAATTTAGCTTTAATGTCACACAACCAGCAAGTGATAGAACCAAGATCGGAACCCACATCTGTTGGAGTCCATAACCCGTGCTCTTTCTGTTACACTGGCTGCCTAGCTTAGAGACACTGAGGGCAAAAGTCAGGCAAGTTGCAATGTTTTTTGGGATGGCTTCAAAGTTAGTGACTGAGCAGCTACAAAAAGCTGGAAAACAAAATGAGTCCAAAAAAAAGTAAAACACAAAAAGGAAGTCCAGAAAATAGGCAAGTCCAGGACACAATCAAGGTGGAGACTGATTAAGTTCATCCTAGAGCCCACAGGTGGATCTGGAGCCTAATCCGTTTGCAAGGCGCTTTACAGTTTACAAAGTGTTTTTACTTTAGTTATCTCATTAAACCTAGTAAAGATTAATATCATTTTCATTCTTCGTTTGAGGAAAAAATGAGTTTCAGTTTATATAACTTGCCTAAGATCAAACACTAGAAGTGCCAGAACAAAACTCCAAGTCCAAATTGCAAGTGATCCCCATTAACCCCACAGAAGAAATGACTCTGGCATGAAATAGAAATAGAAACAAAAGGATTAGTAAATAAAGCTTAGGAACAATCTAAGGATTACTGGAAAGGGGTCCCGATCCAGACCCTCAGAAAGGGTTCTTGGATCTTGCACAAGAAAGAATTCAGGGCAAGTCCCTAAAGTGAAAGCAAGTTTATTAAGAAAGTAAAGGAATAGAAGAACAGTGGCCGGGCGCGGTGGCTCACGCCTGTAATCCCGGCACTTTGGAAGGCCGAGACAGGTGGATCACGAGGTCAAGAGATCGAGACCATCCTGGCCAACATGGTGAAACCCCGTCTCTACTAAAAATACACAAATTAGCTGGACTTGGTGGCGTGCGCCTGTAGTCCCAGCTACTTGGGAGGCTGAGGTGGGAGAATTGCTTGAACCTGGGAGGCGGAGGTTGCAGTGAGCCGACATCGCACCACTGCACTCCAGCCTGGTGACAGAGTGAGACTCAGTCTCAAAAAAAAAAAAGAATCGTTACTCCATAGACAGAGCAGCCCCAAGGGCTGCTAGTAGCCCATTTTCATGGCTATTTCTTGATGATATGCTAAACAAGGGGTGGATTATTCATGCCTCCCCTTTTTAGACCATATAGGGTAACTTTCTGATGTTGCCATGGCATTTACAAACTGTCATGGCGCTGGTGGGAATGTAGTAGTGAGGATGACCAGAGGTCACTCTCATCGCTGTCTTGATTTTGATGGGTTTTGGCGGGCTTCTTTACTGCAACCTGTTTTATCAGGAAGGTCTTCATGACCTGTATCTTGTGCTGACCTCCTATCTCATCCTTTGATTTAGAATGCCTTAACCATCAGGGAATGCAGTCCAGTAGGTCTCAGCCTCATTTTACCCAGCGCCTGTTCAAGATGGAGTTGCTCAGTTCACATGCCTCTCACACAAGGGTAATAGAGATGAGTCAACATTTTCAACTTAATCCAGTTAATGTTCAAGTGACTTTGGATCAGTTACCCCTCTCTTCTGCAGAAAATTTCTACCTGAGATTACTTTCCAACATTTAAAAATCATTGGGGCTTTTCCAATGGTAGTGGGTTATCTGAACTTATTAGCATTAGTATCACTAAAGTTGATATACAACCCCGCAGGCTAAATTTGACCGGCAAAAAAAAAAAATTGTTGGGTTCTTTAAATTTTAACTATGGGTGTGTCTATCAAAGAAGTAGCCCTCGAGGATGCAACACCAAGGGCCTTGGGGTGTGAGACCCCCAATCTCTGGGGAGACACATGTTTCTCCTTAACAACCTGAATATAGATATCAGAAGTTTACCTGTGGCAACTGGAGCCTAGTACTGTATTACACAAATTCCTTAACTTAAACATAAAAAATTACAGGAAAAGAGTTAAGCATTTATCTGCCTTTCCAGAAGGAACAGTATATCAGTGTTACCCAAAAGTCATGGCTGATGAGGAAAACCTCTTTACAGAATATGCCAGCTAATAAATGCAGAAAGAATGACAGAAATAAGCAACCAGCAAAACAAAATAAAACAGCATCCGGCAATCTTTAATTTAATTACTGTTTCAGGCAAAGATTATTAATAGATGCTAAAACTGTTAGGTGAAAGGTTGGTAGGCAAGGAAATAGATGATAAGGCCAAAGTGAGTGTCACGCCATAGCTCAGTTGCTGCTCACCTGGGGAAAAATATAACTTCACAGGCATGATCTGGCTGTAATCTCCTTAACACCAGGTATTAATCTTAGCGTGGCAAGCCAAGCAATAATCAGACATCACTTGCCTGCTAATGTTATCCAATGTGAAAAATACAGCTTCATTTATGAAGGATTCTTCTCTTTTTTTTTTTGAGACAAAGTCTCAGTCTCACTCTGTTTCCCAGGCTGAGTGCAATGGCGCGATCTCGGCTTACTGCAACCTCCACCTCCCAGGCTCAAGAGATTCTCCTGCCTCAGTCTCCTGAGTAGCTGAGATTACAGGTGCACGCCACCACACCTGGCTGGTTTTTGTATTTTTAGTAGAGATGAGGTTCCACCATGTTGGCCAGGCTGGTCTCATTTATGAAGTATTCTTGTTGAGAGATGATGCCCTTCTCAACAATAAAAAAAAAAAAAACAAAAACGATTTTTTTTTTTAATGACCAAAGGATTTGAACAGGCATTTCTCCAAAGAAGAAACACAAATGGCCAATGAGCACATGAAGATTCTCAACGTCATTAGCCATCAGAGAGATGCAAATCAGATTCACAACACAGCACTTCACACCCACTGGGATGGCCATAAATCAAAAAGTCAGAAATAAGAAATGTTGGTGAGGATGTCGAGAAATCGGAACCCTCATATATCGTTGGTGGGAATGTCAGATGGTGCTGTCACTTTGGAAAACACTTTGACAATTCCTCAAAATATTAAACACAGAGTTACCATATGACCCAGGAATTCCAGTACTAGGTATATACCCCAAAGAAATGAAACTTATGTCTACACATTTGCATGTATACCTCTTCTAGAAATGCAGTTTGTCTCAAAGACACCTTTTTATGGCCGATTTGTCTTAATCAGGCTGAAACAAAGTCCTCACTTGCATTTGGTCAGCAAGCCTCTGAAGTCTCTTTTGATCCACATCAGGTCTCCCTCCTTTTTCCCCACCATGCCATTTATTTGTTGAAGAAAATGATAATCTTTTAAAGTTAAATCGTGTCAGCCGTCTACTTAGAAATCTCTAATGGCTGGGCACGGTGGCTCACGCCTGTAATCCCAACACTTTGGGAGGCTGAGGCGGGTGGATCACCTGAGGTCAGGAATTAGAGACCAGCCTGACCAACATGGAGAAACCCCGCCTCTACTAAAAATACAAAATTAGCCAGGCATGGTGGTGCGCGCCTGTAATCCCAGCTACTTGGGAGGCTGAGGCAGGAGAATCTCTTGAACCTGGGAGGCGGAGGTTGTGGTGAGCTAAGATTGAGCCACTGCACTCCAGCCTGGGCAACAGAGCAAGACTCTGTCTCAAAAAAAAAAAAAAAGAAAAGAATAACCAAAAACTGATATTTAGCATTTCCTTTAATTATGAATGCAGGCAACAAAGCAGTCACTAATAGAAGTCACAGATCTTTTCATATCATATCATAGTTGCTGCATGTGTCTCAGAATATTGCTCACGATCTTCAAAGTTCAATCATTACCTGCCCTTGGATCCACTGCTACACCTTATTATTTAATGTTGTTAAAAGTAAGCATATAGGCCAGGCGTGGTGGCTCACGCCTGTAATCCCAGCACTTTGGGAGGCGGAGGTGGGTGGATCACGAGGTCAGGAGTTCCAGACCAGCCTGGTCAACATGGTGAAATCCCGTTTATACTAAAAATGCAAAAATTAGCCAGGCATGGTGGTGCGTGCCTATAGTCCCACCTACTCAGGAGGCTGAGGCAGGAGAATTGCTTGAACCTGGGAGGTGGAGGTTACAGTGAGCCAAGATCTTGCCACTGCACTCCAGCTTGGGCAACAGAGTGAGACTTCATCTCAAAAAAAAAAAAAAAAAAAAAGTAAGCATATATTGGGCCAGGCATGGTGGCTCATGCCTGTAATCCCAGCACTTTGGGAGGCTGAGGCAGGCAGATCATCTGAGGTCAGGAGTTCAAGACTAGCCTGGCCAACATGGTGAAACCATGTCTCTACTTAAAATACAAAAATTAGCCAAGTATGGTGGCAGTTATCTGTAATCCCAGCTACTCAGGAGGCTGAGGCAGGAGAATCACTTGAACCCAGGAGGTGGAGGTTGCAGTGAGCTGAGATTTTGCCACTAAACTCCAGCCTGGGGGATAGAGAGAGACTCTGTCTCAAAAAAAAAAAAAAAAAAAAAAAAGTAAGCATATAAGCATATATAGTACATAAGAGCATAAGATGTGTGTTTTTTAAATATTTTGATCTGTATTTCAACATAATTGCCTTCCTTGGTCATCTTGTGGATTTTATTTTATGCATTTAAAACTTTATACTGCCCAGCGTGGTGGCACTCGCCTGTGGTCCCAGCTACTCAGGAGGCTGAGGCCAGAGGACAGCTTGAGCCAGGGAGTTGGAGGCTGCAGTGACCCAAGATCGCGCCACTGCACCCAGCTTGGGCAACAGAGCAAGACCTCGTCTCTTTAAAAACTAAAATAAAAGCGTTATACTGAAAAGGGATCTACAGGCTTCACCAGTGTCCAAAGGGGCCAGGGCAGTCAACCAACAAGGGGGAGGGCTCTTTGTGGATCCAGACTTGAAGGGCTCATTCGTTTTAGGCAAAGCCTACAAGTTCCACGTGAGTGTTGTCTAAGGCGCAGTGTGCCCAGGCCAGACCGGGAGCACAGCCATTTCACGGGCAGGACAGGCTGCAGCCGCTGCATTTGCAGTTCCAACCCCCTTCCCCCCACCAACCCCCCACACTTCTGGAATGCACACAAGCCTTATATGAAATCCACATGGTGCCTGGGCCGAGGAAGGCAGCGGCACGAAAGGACTTCAACAAGTTGACAGCGCCCCCAGGCCCGGCCAGTCCCGGGGAGGCTCCAGGGAGCTGTAGGTCATCTGGTCCCGCTCCTCGTTTGGGGCCTCCGTGGTGACAATGCCTGGCCACAGGAAATGGGATCACTGGGAGCCCTGTGTTTCCCGCTCTGGACTCTGGACTCTGAAACGAGCCCAACTGGAAAGCAGCATCACTGCCAAGACACATCCGGAGTCCACACACAAATACAGGAGGCTGCCGGCGAAACTCTCCCGCAGCCACAAGAGTCCCGGGGCCCGCGCGCAGGCTACGACCCAGCTCCGGCTCTTGCCCTGCGGAGGTTCCGCGCGAGAACCTGGCTCCACCCGGGACCGGTCAGGTCCTAGCCCCGAAGGGACTGGACAGCCGAGGGACGCGGACTGACCTCCCTGCGGCGATGCAGCCCACAGCCGCCGGGGAGGAAGCTCCGCGGGGTCCATGGGTGCCGGGGTCACGGCCTGGGGCGCGCGGAGCCACCCAGATCCCGCGAGCCGCTCTTCGGTTAGCAGGGACCAGGTCGGGGAGACCTTCGCGGACCCTGCAGAGGCGGGAGACCCTGCGCCGTGCCAGGTTCCCCGGCGGCCAGCGGGTCCCGGTCCCCGCCTGCGACGCCCACGTCCGTCCGGCTCCACCGGCGCCCCCGGCCCGCCGCGCCCTGCAGCCCCTCGCCCGCCCTCCCGGGGCTCACTCACGTAGACTGAGTCGATGTCGGATCTGTCGTAGAAGCGGAGCGCCCCACTCAGCTCCAGGGCAGGGGAGACTAGGTCGTCCCCGTCCTCCAGCTCCAGGTCCCCCTGTTCGGGGCCGAAGGGGAAGAGCTCCTGGCGGCTCAGGCAGCCCACAGGCCCCGCCAGCAGCAGCGGCAGCAGCAGCGCCCGCGTCCACGCAGCCCGGATCCGGCTGCTCGAGGCCAACATGTTCCCGAACTGCGGTCCCGCAAACCCGGTCCCGCGGCCAGGGCAGAGGAAGGCGGGGATGTAACCGGACGCCCCTGGCAGCCCCCTCGCCTCCCGCCTCCCGGCGTTCCCACCCCGGGAAATAGGGGAGGGGAGCGGAGGGGAGAGGGGAGGGCCCCGCCCCGTCCAGCGGGCGCGCCGCGGGGCAGCCCAATGGCCGCGAGGGGGAGGGCGAGGGGCGAAGCCGAACCTCCCGCCGTGGGCCCCGGTGCCTGCGATTCTCGAAACCAGCCCGACTCCCAGCGAACGGCGCCTCCGGGAGGGGGAGCAGAGCGCGGGACCCGCACCGTGGTCCTCTGATTAGGGTTGGGTCGTGGAGAGCCGGCGACGGGGAAACGCTCCGGATTCAGGAACGGCGCCCACCCCATTGCCGCTCGGCCGCGTCCGGGGTCCAGTTCGCTTGACCCTGGTAGGAAGACCGGGTGGGAGCTGGGAATGAGCCAAGGGACCGAGCCACCAGCACGTTCATGGGCTCATCCACCCATTCACTGCGCGTTTTTGAGTGCCTGATCCTGTGCTCCGTACCGTGGAGGTTCGCCAGGAAACGGGGTCTCACCCTCCGAGGCAAAGTCACCAGTGTACAACACAAGCCAGTGTCAGATGGGGGCCCCAAGTCATCAAGGACATTAGGGCTGGAAAAACTGGCGGGGAAAGCTGCAGGTGGGACGGCGGGAATCAACCCGGGTCCTCTGGAAGGAATGGGATGTCATCAGGCGGCAGAGAAGGGAGGTGGAGGACCGAGCTGGGTTTATTCAGGGCACCATCCCCCAGCAGAGGATTTGGGGAGGGACCGGTTGAAGCACAGCCTTGAATCACAAATTTAGGAATTTGAATTCGCTCTATCACTCGGAGAAGAAACTATTGAAAGTTCTTGACAAAGGGAGATAAGCGATTTAAGTGGTATCCTGAATAATCGGTTGATCATTAATTTGGCACTAGGGTGAAAGTAGAGACAGGTAAGTTATTAGAGGACCAAGTCTAAAACATAGAAATGAAAGAAGGAGCAAAACCCGATTATAAGATTGGCATTGAAGAGGAGAAGATACGAAGTTAAAATTGAGTTCAAGAGTTTGCACTCGGAGGACTGGAAAACCAGTACTGCCTTTTGACGTCAGGGAAGAGGGTCTGGGACAGCTGGAGTTGGATATGTTTGATGTCCAACCTATTAACTTGGAGGGGTCAACAGGAGTCCCTGCTTCCTGTCAGCAGCTAAAAGTAACGACCTTGAACCTAGTTTATAATAATTTTTCAGAAAACAGCAAATTCTGTATAAAATTTAGGGGGCGTGAGTTCTGAACCAGCAAAGATAGGAAGAAAAAGCAAAGGAAACATGCTTTCTAAGCAAAACGCTTTTGATCTACTCATGAGACCTTGTCTTTTTCTTTTGAATTCATTAGCCATCAGAGATAACATTTATTACCCATCAGAGACAACATGTGTTCTACAAGTATTCATTCATTTTGCACTCACAGTAACCCTAGGAAACAGACCTTCCCTGTTTTACAGAGAAGGGGCATAGAGGCCCAGAGAGGTTAAGTCATGTTGCTAAGGTCACACAGCTGGGAGCCGGTAAGTGACCCTAGGTGTTCCAGCTGCAAGGACCCCACTTATAACCACTGCATTAAGTGCCCTCTGTTTACTACGTTTTACTGCAGCCTGCAGTCTGTTGTCAAATACAGTGCTTTTCCTTCAGTTCCCTCCCAACAATACAGCACTGTGAGCCCCCAGCCTCCTCCCCAGAAGCACTTCTGACTCGACTCTATGCCATCTGTGGTTCTGACTATTTCTGGGCTTCTGGGCCCCAGCATTGCCTCTTCCAGCTGCTACGGGATCTCTGTATGGAGATTCTTCTCTGTGTTCACCCGCACATGACACGGGCCCCACAACTTCCCCATGCCCTGTGGTTGAGGGAAACCCCAAGCTCAGTAGGCCTTTTTTGGCCTGTACCTCCAACACTCCTCCTTCAAAAACCCCCACCCCAGCCTCTGTCACACATCAGAGCTGTCTCTGAAGCTGTAGTCTGTGCCTGGAATGCTCTTACCCTTCTCACAAATTCTCTCCCTTTTTGGTACTCAGGCAGCTTCTGAAACTCCTATTGGTCCATCCATGGGACTTTCCTCAGCGAATACAGGAGGAGAGCAGTTCTCTACTTTGCTGGTTCAGCACAGCCTGAATCCAGCCTGGCTGAGGTCAAGGCTCTCCATTTACTAGCTGTATAAGCATGGGCAGGTTTCTAAGCTTCAATATCCTTGTCACTTGTATGGGATGTTCATAGTTAAAATCAAAGGATTGTCATAAGGATTAGATAAGGTGATTCATTAAATGCTCCTAGCTGGGCACAAAGTAAGTATTCCGTTAATATCAAACCATCATTGTTACCTAAATGTACAGTTTTTGTGATTCTTATTCTGTCAACAATTACTGAGAATCTACCATGAGCCAGATTCTATACTAGAAATTCAAAATGCCAAGACCGTTAAGGCACAATCCTTTCTTTGAGAAGCTCACAATCTATCAGGGAGACAAACACAACAATAACACAGTGCGATGCTTTAAGAAATACACAAACCAACAAGAGATATCGCTTGTTGAATGCTGCTTCTGCTAGATGCTTAATGTAGCATTCAATTTAATACTGATAACTGCACAAGCTAGTAGCCCTATATGGGGAAAACAACGTTTGCAATGATTAGGTAACTTGCCCAGTTTTACACAGGTAGTGAAAGAGCTAGGATTTGAATCCCAGTTTGTCTGACACCAAAGCTATTATTCTTTCTGCCGCACCATCCTGCCCATCTATGGAAGGAAAGGTTTCTCCCTTTATTTCCACTCACAAGATCTATTTGCTCCATTGTTTATACATAATGCTCATGATCTATTTGTGCATGCTTGTGCTCCTTTATTTCATCAGTATCTCTTGGCCTGAGTAAGTCCAGTATATACGGTAAATTCTCTGTCATTTACTATTTATAGCCCTTCACTCGCCTCACATTGCCTAGTCCTTGTAGGACGTAATATTGATGCTGTGTCTCCTACTAGGACAGTGTGTCCCTGTCACTCCTTTAGAATTAGTAGTTCCAAACACATTCATCATCGTACACTTACTTTTATATTGTGCTCTGGACATTTTCTAAGTGTATATAATAATTCGGTCTTTTTCTCTAGTCATTTCTTATGTTTTTCGGGGATAAGAGTTCTTTGGGGGCAAGGCCCATGTGCTTTATTGTGTTCCTGACTTCACAGAGCCTAGCCCAATGCTGCATACACATTAATAAAATGTGCACGGTTCTTAACCATTTAAGAACTCAGTGATATGTTTAAGAATCATCTGATATCTGCAGTACCAACGGTACCCATAATTCTGTAATACACCAGCTTTAAAAAAAAATGAAACCTCGATGTTTTGAGACTTATGCGCTTTTCTTGATGGCTGTCATCCTGATGAGGCAGAAACAAAATTTAAGAAGCAGGTCTCAGGCTGTGTGTCTATAAGAAGCCACGGTAACTTTTCTTTTTTTGTTTGTTTGATTTTTGAGATGGAGTCTCCCTCTGTCACCCAGCCTGGAGTGCGGTGGTGTGATCTCGGTGCACTGCAACCTCCACCTCCCAGTTTCAAGTGATTCTCCTGCCTCAGTCTCCTGAGTAGCTGGGATTACAGGCATGCCACCACGCCTGACTAATTTTTGTATTTTTAGTAAAGATGGGATTTCATCATGTTGACCAGGCTGGTCTCGAACTCCTGACCTCAGGTGATCCTCCTGCCTCAGCCTCCCAAAGTGCAGGGATTACAGTTGTGAGCCACCACACCCGGCCCCAAGGTAACTCTCCTCTCTGATGATTCAGACAAAAGTCCAGGCAGCTGAGTGGGAAAATAGCTCAATTGGCTATTGCACTGAAGGAGGCATTTGTTCTAATCTCACTCTCCTGTGAGGATTGGAAACTGACCATGTATGGCCATGGAGCTTTCTTTTATTTTCCAGATGTCATGTAGATGTAAATGTGTTAGTGTTCCAATTCCAGGGAATTCACCTAATTCATGAATTTTTTTTTAAATTTTATTTGAGACGGAGTCTTGCTCTGTCGCCCTGCGTGGAGTGCACTGGCGCGATCTCGGCTCACTGCAAGTTCTGCCTTCTGGGTTCACACCTTTCTCCTGCCTCAGCCTCCAGAGTAGCTGGGACTACAGGCGCCCGCCACCACACCCGGCTAATTTTTTTTTTTGTATTTTTAGTAGAGACAGGGTTTCACCATGTTAGCCAGGATGGTCTCGATATCCTGACCTCGTGATCCACCCACCTCGGCCTCCCAAAGTGCTGCGATTACAAGCGTGAGCCACCGCGCCCGGCCAATTCATGAATATTTTAAACAACCCACACTCAATTGTGATCTCAGATAAAAATGACAAAAAAAAAAAAAAAAAAGACACCCTGACAAAGGATGAGAGTGAAGCAGGATTTGGTGCTCACTTTATTCTGTTTTCAAAGGAGATTAGGATAAAAAGTACTTTGGGAAAACACAATTATGTCCACCTATGTTTGGGAAGATGCCAAGCTTTTCAGGGTAAAGTTTAATTCCTATAGTTCTACATCCTGTTTTCCCATGAACGTTTCCTGGTTCATTATCATCAGACCTCCAGCATTCACTGCTGGGGGGGTTCCACTTGCCTTTCGTTGTTATTTTAATTTTTAATCTTGATTTATGTAATTTTCAGCCTTACATAAAAATTGCAAAAATAATACAAAAAGGTTCCATATACCCTTATATTCCCATATCCCATATACTCAGATTTTCCTTAATATTAACATTTTGCCATGTTTGCTTTCTCTCTGTCTCTCTCTCTCTCGCCACACACTCACACATGCATGCACACACACACAGACACATCGATACATATATATACATATGTTTTTATCTGGACCATTGAGAGTAAGTTGCAAACATGATACCTCTTTACCTCTGAATGTTTAAGTATATGCTTCTTTAAAACTAGAACATTCTCTCACCTAGCCATAACACAATTGCCAAAATAAGGAAATTAACATTGATATCATACTATAATCTAATTGACAGCTCTTATTCAGAGTTCACCAGATGTCAAAATAATGTTCTTTAATAGCAAAAGAAAATGCCAGATTACAAACTGCATTCAGTTGTCACGTGCTTTCAGTCTTCTTAACTTGAAAGAGTTCCTCAGTCATTCTTGATCTTTCATGACCTTAACTTTTTTTTTTTAGAGATGAGATCTAGCTATGCCCAGGCTGGAGTGCAGTGGCTAGTCACAGGTGTGATCACAGCATGCTATAGCCTCAAACTCCTGGCCTCAAGTGATCCTCTCACCATAGCCTCTCTAGTAGCTGGAACTACAGGGACAAATCACTGAGTCTGGCCCTTGACATTTTTTAAGAGGACAGACCAGTTATTTTGTAGGCTGTCCCTCATTTTGGGTTTGTCTGGTGTTTCCTTCATCATTAGATCAGATTTTGCATAAATTTTGGCAGTAGTAACATAGAAGTGATATCGTGTCCTTCCTAGTGCAACATGTCAGGAGGAACATGTCCATTTGTCCTAATGCTGATAGTGTTTACTTTGATTTATACCTCCTAATTTCTCCACTGTAAAATTACTAGGTTTTTTTTTTCTAATTAATAAATATATTTGAAACAGATAATTTGACAGTATATAAATATTCTGTCTTTCATTAAACTTTTACCCTCTAATTTTAACCCCATTAATGACTCTTACTAGAATCAATTGTTATTGTAATGGTTGCAAATATTTTTCTCTCTTCAGTTACTGAAAAAGAATTTTATTTGGTAAACTACACATACATAATATCTCCCATCTTAACGATTTTTAAGTGTAGAGTTCAATAGTATTACATTCAATGTATCAAATGGTAGTACATTCATACTGTTTTGTAACCATCACCATCATCCATCTCTAGAACTCTTTTCATCTCACAAAACTGAAACTCTGTACACATTAAACAGTACTTCCCCTCCCTCCTTCCCTCAGCCTCTGGCAACTACCATTCCACTTTCCATCTCTAAGAATTTGACTACTCTAGATGTTATACTAATGGAATAATACACTATTTGTCTTTTTGTGACTGGCTTATTTCACTTTGCATAATGTCCTCAAGGTTCATCCATATCGTAGCATGTGTCAGAATTTCCTCCCTTTTTAAGGTTGAATAATATTTCATTGCATAGGCTGGGTGTTGTGGCTCACATCTGTAATCTCAGCATTTTGGCAGGCCAAGGCAGGTGGAGCCTAGGAGTTTGAGACCAGCCTGGGCAACATGGTGAAACCCCATCTCTACAAAAAATACAAAAATACAAAATTTACGAAATACAAAAATTAGCCAGGCATGGTGGTGTGCACCTGTAGTCTCAGCTACTGGGGAGGTTGAGGTGGGAGGATCACTTGAGCCTGGAAGGTCAAGGCTTCAGTGAGCTGTGATCATGCCACTGCACTGCAGCCTGGGTAACAGAGCGAGATCCTGTCTCAAAAAAAATAAAAAATCATTGTATGTATGTAGTGCCTCATTTTGCTTATCCATTAATCTGTGTGTGGACATATGTGTTGCTTTCATGTTTGGCTATTGTGAATAATGCTGCTTTAAACATGTATGGACAAATATTTCTTCAAGACCCTGGTCAGAATTCTTTTGGGTGTATACCCAGAAAGGAAATTGCTAGATCACGCGGTAATTCTATTTTTAATTTTTTGAGGAACTGCCATACTCTTTTCCGTGGCAGCTGTACCATTTTACATTCCCACCACCAGTGTACAAGCATTCTAGTTTCTCTATATACTTTGACAACACTTCCTATTTTATAGTGTTTAATAGTAGCCATCTAATGGGTATGAGGTGATATATTTTGTTGTGGTTTTGATTTGCATCTCTCTAATGATTGGGGATATTGAGCATCTTTTCAAGGGCTTATCGGCCATTCATACATCTTGTTTGGAGATATGTCTATTCATGTCTTTGCTCATTTTGAATCAGGTTGTTTGGTGTTTTTGGCAGTGGTGGTCATTTTTAAAGTTTTTAATTTGAAAAATTTCAGGCTGGCACAGTGGCTGACGCCTGTAATCCCAGCACTTTGGAAGGCCGAGGAGGATGGATCACCTCAGGTCAGGAGTTCGAGACCAGGCTGGCCAACATGGCAAAACCCCGTCTTTACTTAAATACAAACATTAGTCAGGCATGGTGGCATGCATCTGTAATCCCAGCTACTTGGGAGACTGAGGCGGGAGGATCACTTGAACCCAGGAGGTGGAGGTTGCAGTGAGCTGAGATCGTGCCACTGCACCACAGCCTGGGCAACAGAGTAAGACTCTGTTTCAAAAAAAAAAGAAGAAGGTCGGGCATGGTGCGCAGTGGCTCACACCTGTAATCCCAGCATTTTGGGAGGCCGAGGTGGGCGGATCATAAGGTCAGGAGTTCAAGACCAGCCTGGCCAATGTAGTGAAATCCCGCCTCTACAAAAAATACAAAAAAATTAGCCAGGCATGTTGGCAGGCGCCTGTAGTCCCAGCTACTTGGGAGGCTGAGGCAGGAGAATCGCTTGAACCCGGGAGGTGGAGGTTGCAGTGAGCCAAGATTGCGCCACTGCACTCCAGCCTGGGCGATACAGCAAGACTCTGTCAAAAAAAAAAAAAGAAAGAAAGAAAAAAAGAAAAAGAAAGAAAGAAAGGAAAGGGAAGAAAGAAAGAAAGAAAGAAAAAAAGAGAAAGAATTGATTTCAAACCCTCAGAAAATTTGGTAAAAAAAAAAAAATACATCCAAATGCACCAATTACTGGACATAGAGGTTCAGGCCTATAATCCCAGAATTTTGGGAGGCAGAGGCAGGAGGATCACTTGAGGTCAGGAGTTCAAGGCCAGCTTGGATAACATAGTGGGACCCGTCTCTACAAAAAAAAACAAAAAAAAAATTGTTTTAATTAGCCACGGGTGGTGGCATGTGCCTTGAGTCCCAGCTACTTGGGAGGCTGAGGCAGGAGATCACTTGGGCCCAGGAGTTTAAGGCTGCAGTGAGCTCTGACTGTGCTACTGTACTTTAGCCTGGGCATGAGAGTGAGACTCTGTCTCAAAAATCAAATGAAAACCAAATGCACCAATTGTTAACATTTTGCCATATTTGCTTTACGTCTTTGAACCTCTCTGTATGTTCTTATTGTTATTTGCGTAATCATTTGAGAGTCAGTTGCCTATATCATGACCCTTCGCGCCTAAATACTTGTACATAGGCCTCCTAAGAACAAAGACTTTCTCTTTATAACCACAGTGTACTAATCGTACGTAGGAAACACAATTCTATTGTCTAAATATACAATCCATATTCAAATTTTACCAATTGTCCCAATAACCTTTTTAGTTATATTTTAAAAAAATGATCATCTAACCCAAGACCATGCATTGCACTTTGTGATTTTCTTTCTTTCTTTCTGTTTCTTTCTTTCTTTCTTTCTTCCTTTCTCTCTCTCCCTTCCTTCCTTCCTTTTTTCTTTTTGAGACGGGGTCTCACTCTGTCTCCCAGGCTGGAGTGCAATGGTGCAATCTTAGCTCACTGCCATGTCCACCTCCCAGGTTCAAGTGATTCTCCTGCCTCAGCCTCCCAAGTAGCTGGGATTATAGGTGTGCACCACCATGCCTGGCTAATTTTTGTATTTTTAGTAGAAACAGGGTTTCGCCATGTTGGCCAGGATGGTCTCGAACTCCTGACCATGTGATCTGCCTGCCTCAGCCTCCCAAAGTGCTGGGATTATAGGTGTGAGCCACTGCACCTGGCCTGTCCTGTCTCTTTAGTCTTCATTAAATTGGAATAGTTTCTTGGCCTTTCTTTCTTGTTCATGTTATTGACATTTGTTAAAAGAACAGGCCAGTTGTTTTGTGGGTTTCTCAATTCAGGTGTGTCTAATTGTTCTCTTATGATTAGATTAGGGTTACGCAATCTGGCAGGAATGCTACAAAACTCACAGGGTGTCCTTCTCAGAGCATCTCTTCAGGAGATCCATGATGCCACTGTGTCCCGTTACTGCTGAAGTTAATGTTGATTGATTGAGTCCAGTGGTATCTGCCAGGTTTCTTTACGTGACTCTTTTAGAAAGTAAATTTACTTAGTAATATTTCCTTAAATTCCAAAATTATTACTATTATTACCAACAAAGACATTATCTTTCATATTCTTAGAGTTTTAAAGCATCTACATATTATTTAATTCCATTTTGGAATAATGGAATTTTTAATTCTGTTGATATCAAATTTTAAGTTGATATCCATTTTCTTCTAAATATTTTCTGTCCAAAATCATTTTTGAAACAGCATTTTTATAACTATGCTTTATCCCAAGACAATATTACAAGAAGGTATTAGGAGGTTAATCTTTTTGTTTGTTTATTTTGAGGCGGAGTTTTGCTCTTGTTGCCAGGCTGAAGTGCAATGGTGCGATCTCAGCTCACCACAACCTCCACGGTTCAAGTTCCGCAGTTGAACTCCTAGGTTGAAGCGATTCTCCTGCCTCAGCCTCCTGAGTAGCTGGGATTACAGACATGCGCCACCACCCTCAGCTAATTTTGTATTTTTAGTAGAGACAGGTTTCTCCATATTGGTCAGGCTGGTCTTGAACTCCTCACCTCAGGGTGATCCTCCTGCCTCGGCCTCCCAAAGTGCTGGGGTTACAGGTGTGAGCCACCTCACCCAGCCAGGAGGTTAATCTTAAAAGCATATATTTATGGCTTCTCAGTACCTGTTGTTAATTGCCTTATTCTAACAATGGACTCCCATATGTTAATTTGATCAGTCTTAATAACCGATACTGATCATTTATTCATCAATTAATATTTATTGAGACCTCACTATGTACCTGGCACAGTGCTAGACATTAAAGGCACACCTAAGAACAAAATATGGTCACTGTTCTCTTGAAGATTACATTCTTATGGGGAAAGACAGACAATAAAGGAATGAATAAGCAATTATATAATGTGTCAGATGGAGATAAAGAAAAGTGCCATAGATAAAAATGAATTCACATAAGAACTTACAGAGTGGAGGCTGGGCACGGTGGCTCGCGCCTGTAATCCCAGCACTTTGGGAGGCCAAGGCGGGCAGATCACCTGAGGTCAGGAGTTTGAGACCAGCCTGGCCGACATGGTGAAACCCAGTCTCTACTAAAAATGCAAAAATTAGCCAGGCTTGGTGGTGGGCGCCTGTAATCCCAGCTATTTGAAGGCTGAGACAGGAGAATTGCTTGAAACCGGGAGGTGGAGGTTGCATTGAGCCGAGATCGCGCTATCACACTCCAGCCTGGGTGACATAGTAAGACTCTGTCTCAAAAAAAAAAAGAGCTTATATTATAGAGTGATGTGGTTGGGTGTGAGAGGTGCAATTTTATTTTGGTATATCAGGAAAGTTCTCTATAAGCTCTTCAATACCTTTGGGGCAGAGTCCTGAGAAGTGAGGGAGTGAACCGACTGGGTAGGTTAAAGGAACAGCCCAGGCCGCATTTGGTCCTGGGGACCTCAGGTGCAAAGTTCTTGAGCATGAGTGAGCTGCCAGAGGTTGGCAAGAGAGCCAGGTGGGTGGAGCAGGGTAAGTGAGGGATAGACCCCTTGGCCCCACAGGCCATAGTAAGGACTTTGGACAGCATCTGAAAGTAGTTCAATGGGCAATAGCAAAAGCAGAAAGAATCAGCCAAATTTCCAGAATACGTATTTTCATGAGTTAGTTAAATTGCTGCCTTTGGTTATGGAAAACATTGAAGATAGTACAAACCTAGCAAAATACAGCCAAAAAAGAATTCCAATGCAAGACTAAATGAGATATTATCATTGGAAAGGTAGAAAGAAAAATCGCAAAATGCTATTGTCTTCTCATTGAACTTAAGTACAGTAACCTATAATCTACTGCTTGTTCTAAAAATGCAGATTTGTTCCACCTGGATGACATACAGGCATACCTCAGAGATATTGCAGACTCAGTTCCAGACCAGTGCAATAAAGCAAATATAGCAATCAAGTGAAATTACACAAATGTGTTGGTTTCCCAGTGCATATCAAAGTTATGTTTAGCTGTAAAATCCCTGGAAGAAAACCTAAGTAATACCATCCTGGACATAGGAAGCAAGCAAAGATTTAACGACAAAGATAGCAAAAGCAATCACAACAAAAGCAAAAATTGACAAATGGGATCTAATTAAACTTAAGAGCTTCTGCACAGCAAAAGAAACTATCAACAGACTAACCAGACAACCTACAGAATGGGAGAAAATATTGGCAAACTACACATCTGACAAAAGTCTAATATCCAGCATCTATAAGGAACTTAAACAAATTTACAAGACAGGCTGGGCATGGTGGCTCATGCCTGTAATTTCAGCACTTTGGGAAGCTGAGGTGGGCAGATCACCTGAGGTCAGGAGTTCAAGACCAGCCTGGCTAACATGGAGAAACCCTGTCTCTACTAAAAATATGAAAATCAGCCAGGTGCAATGGCATGCGCCTGTAATCCCAGCTACTCAGGAGGCTGAGGCAGGAGAATCGCTTGAACCCGGGAGGCAGAGGTTGCAGTGAGCCGTGATTGTGCCACTGCATTCAATTCTGGGGGACAGAGTGAGACCCCATTTCAAAACACACATACACACACACACACACAAATTTATAAGACAAAAACAAACTACCCCATTAAAAAGTGGGCAAAGAACATGAAAAGACACTTTTGAAAAGAAGACATATGGGCCAGGCGCGGTGGCTTATGCCTGTAATCCCAGCACTTTGGGAGGCCAAGGTGGGTGGATCACATGAGGTCGGGAGTTCAAGATCAGCCTGACCAACATGGAGAAACCCATCTCTACTAAAAATACAAAAATTAGCCAGGCGTGGTGGCGCATGCCTGTAATCCCAGCTATTTGGGAGGCTGAGGCAGGAGAATTGCCTGAACCCAGGAGGCGGAGATTGCAGTGAACCGAGATCCTGTCATTGCTCTCCAGTCTGGGCAACAAGAGTGAAACTCTGTCTCAAAAAAAAAAAAAAAAAAAAAAAAGGCCAAGCACGGTGGCTCATGCCTGTAATCCCAGCACTTCGGGAGGCCGAGGTGGGTGGATCATGAGGTCAGGAGATCGAGACTACCCTGGCTAACACAGTGAAACCCGTCTCTACTAAAAATACAAAAAAATTAGCTGGGCATGGTGGCGGGCGCCTGTAGTCCCAGCTACTTGGGAGGCTGAGGCAGGAAAATAGCGTGAACCCGGGAGGCGGAGCTTGCAGTGAGCTGAGATCGTGCCACTGCACTAGCCTGGGTGACAAAACGAGACTCCATCTCAAAAAAAAAAAAAAAAAAGACATACATGTGGCCAACGATCATGAGGAAAAAATCTCAATATCACTGATCATTACAGAAATGGAAATCAAAGCCACAATGAGATACCATCTCACACCAGTCAGAATGGCCATTATTAAAAAGTCAAAAAATAACAGATGCTGGCAAGGTTGAAGAGAAAAGGGAACACTTATACTCTGTTGGTGGGAATCTAAATTAGTTCAACCATTGTGGAAAGCAGTATGGCGATTCCTCAAAGAGTTAAAAGCAGAACTACCGTTCAACCCAGCAATCCCATTACTGGGTATATACCCAGGGGAATATAAACCATCCTACCATAAAGACACACGCACGTGAATGTTCATAGCAGCACGATTCGCAATAGCAAAGTCATGGAATCAACCTAAATGCCCATCAATGACAGATTGGATAAAGAAAATGTGGTACATATACACCATGGAATACTATACAGCCATAAAAAAGAACAAGATCATGTCTTTTGCAGGAACATAGTTGGAGCTGGAGACTATTATCCTTAGCAAACTAACACAGGAACAGAAAACCAAATACTGCATGTTCTCATTTCTAAGTGGGAGCTAAATGATGAGAACTCATGGACACAAAGAGGGGAACAACAGACACAGGAGCCTACTTGAGGGTGGAGGGTGGGAGGAGGGATAGGAGCAGAAAAAATAACTATTGGATACTGGGCTAAGTACGTAAGTGATGAAATAATCTGTACAACAACCCCCCATGACATGAGTTTACCTATATAACAAACCTGCACATGTACTCCTGAACCTAAAATAAAAAATTTTTTTTAAAGTTATGTTTAGGCCGGGCGTGGTGGCTCAAGCTTGTAATCCCAACACTTTGGGAGGCCAAGGTGGGTCAGGAGTCCTGAGATCAGGAGTTCAAAACCAGCCTGGCCAACAGGCCAAACCCGCTCTCTACTAAAAACACAAAAATTAGCCTGGTGTGGTGGCACACGCCTGTAGTCCCAGCTACTTGGGAAGCTGAGGCAAGAGAATCACTTGAACCTGAGAGGAGGAGGCTGGTGGGTCACACCTGTAATTCCAGCACTTTGTGGGGATCAAGGTGAGAGGCTAGCTTGAGGCCAGGAGTTTGAGACCAGCCTGGGCAACAAAGTAGGACCCTATCTTTACAAAAGAAAAAAAGAGTCATGTTTATACTATACTGTAGTCTAGTAAGTGCAATAGCATTATGTCTGAAAAAACTATGTACATACCAAAAATACTTCATTGTCAAAAAATGCTGGCACAGAAACATGAAGTGTGTGCACACTGTTGGAAAAATGGCACCAATAGACTTGCTTAATGCAGGGATGTCATAAGCCTTCAATTTGTAAAATACACTATATCTGTGCAGTGCTATAAAGTGAATCTTAATAAAACAAGGTGTGCCTTCATCAGGGAATAAATTGCATAATGTAAATGTCGCACTTGCTCACATGAGATTTTGTCTTTGAAAAACGCTAGATGAACAAACACAGAATACTGCACCCGATTGAACTGAGCTGCATTGGAGTGCACAAAGCAACCCATGGGCCACCCTGGCCAGGACAATGAGCCACCCCCACCCCCACCTGGGGTCCCAACTTTCCACACTGAATTTCAGATGCTGCTCCTTCCACCCCTTCACAGTAACTCACAAGCAGCCACCTTTCCAAAGGCCACTGGGCTGTGTGGTCCTAAACTCACCTTCTCTTTAATTTTCCCTTCTTCCTTCTCAGTCTACTTTACGTATTTCCTCTCTGTTCTCTTTCTTTTCCACCCCTTTTTTCTCTCTCTCTTTTGCTCTCTTCCTCTTTTACACAGGTGGTGGGCCTGGGAGCCAGCCGGTGAGTGGGCAAGAGTGTAGGTGAACACCCCGCATGGGAACTTCAGGTCTTTTGCAAGCTGATGTGCCGTCGATGTTGTATTTTATATGCATTTCTTAACCATGCAACATGTGTGAAACTGTGCTGCCATTTTTATTAGGTTCCAAGGTTGTTAACGTCACTAATGAAGTTTTCGAGTATTGTACTGCTAACCTGGTTTTCCTGGTAAGCCCTGTGGTTTTATTGCTGCAGTGATTTTTAGGAACACATCTGTTGCAATCCCCAGAACCTATCACATTTCAGTAATAGATATCAGCACAGCCACAGTAACCATCAGTTTTCATCAGGCCCACCTGTTTCTCTCTGGCATCATTTAAGTTAGAAAGAAAGTGATCTGCCAGTACTGGCCAGGTGTGGTGCACTTTGGTGAGGCTGAAGCAGGCAGATCACTTGAGCTCAGGAGTTCGAGACCAGCCTGGGCAATATAGCGAAACCCCGTCTCTACCAAAAATAAAAAAATTAGCTGGGCATGGTGGCGCACTCCTGTGGTCCCAGCTACTCAGGAGGCTGAAGTGAGAGGATCAATTGTGACCGGGAAGTTGAGGCTGCGAGCCGAGATCACGCCACTGCACTCCAGCCTGGGTGACAGAGTGAGACCCTGTCTCAAAAATAAATAAATAAGTAAGAAAGAGGTCTTCCAGTGCCATCCTTGAGAAGACTGGCATCTAGGCCACAGGGACTGAGGGCTGCTGGCCACTTCATGGTGGGACTAGCTTTGCCTCCCTGCAGAAAGCCAGGGATGCCCCCGCCAGGCCCTTCTCAAAGCATCGCTTGCTGCACATCTCCTGCACTGCCACTTGCTCTCAGGAGCCCTTGGCTTCTTGACACTAAAAACCACACACCGTCATCCATTTAGGCGGCAACAGTTACCTTCTGACAGCAAATGCTGAGCCGCCAGGGGATGCCCTAGAAAGCAGGGTAACTGGAAGGCCACACATGGAAACGAGGAAGTCAGGTTGCACAGGTTCATTTGGGGCAGATTCAACAGAGCACTGAACATCCAGAGGAATTTAAGGTGGGGATGGAGTCTTGCTACATTGCCCAGGCTGGTCTCAAACTCCTGGCCTCAAGCCATCCCCCTGCCTTAGCCTCCCAAAGTGCTGGGATTACAGATGTGAGTCAGTGTGCCCTGACCCAATGTGAGGGTTTTGACACAGAAATCATATGCAAGTTAGAGGTGACCAAAATAAGCACGAAAGAGACCTTTCTAGAAGCAGCTGGCTGAGGAATATTCTGTGGGCCTGACTTTCCAAATCTCCCACGTGCCTTGTGGGAAGACAGTTGGTGTTCTGCCTGTCCGGGGAAGTGTGTGGGTCTCAGAAAACCTGGAGTGGGGTCTTAGCAAGCTGCTTCTACCCTAATCTCATTTTCTGAAACTCCTATGGGTTGCAAAAGCCATCCATATCCCCTGGACACAAAATTCAGGTCCTGAGTGTAATTTCTCACCACACAACCAGAAGCAGCTTCCTGGGTTTTTCATGATTAAATAAATAATTACATGAGCAGTCCCAATGTATGATGTATGTCCACAGACAGGGACAATCGGGCTAAGACGTAGAGGAGGCTGGAAGAGCAGGCCTGGCTCCAGCCTGTCACACTAGCTTGGAGAGACAGGCTGGGTTCTTAGGCAATGAGAAGTCAATGAGTGGTGGCATAAGGTGAGTTGCACTCTGCGATGAATACTCTGTCAGCACGATTTGGGAGGAATTAGAGAAGAAATGACATGAAAAATGCAGAAGAAAGCTGAAGACTCCAATACATGACAGGGGCAGACTCAGAAAGGTTGGGGAACTGAGGAGGTGACGGGTAAGGAAGAGGAGAACATGGTGGCCCTAAGTGTATTCCATTCAGCTCTAAGGCACAAAGCATACCTGACAAACAGCCCCAGCTGCTGGCCTCTGGGGCCATCACTGCATCACGCTGAGGTCCCACATCCCTGAGCCCGGTGGGGGTGCTGGGGCAAGCCCATTCCTGTAGGATGCCTGCTCCTCCCTCGGGTGATCTGCTAAGCAGGCCTCAATGGCCCAGCCCAATCTTTCCTAGATCCACATTGCATGCTGTGGGTCCTCCCACCAATCTTCCTGCCCTTTTCTCCTTCCCCAAGGCTGAAGGATCTCCCTGCCTCCTGGCCTGCTCCTTCCCCTTTATCCTTCATAGGTGTGAGAACAGGGAAGAGGTTTTGGGACTGGCTGACTCACTGCCCTGCAGGCGAGGGGGAGGTTACATCTATGCCATTTACAGTGTGTGATGCATAGACTATCTCATCTAATCACTACAGCGGCCCTGTGGGCTACCTACCACAGACTCCACTTTATCAGTAAGGAAACTGGAGCTGGGGGTATTTAAATAGTCTCCTAAGTCTCACAGCTAGTATATGGCGTAGCTAAGACTAGTAGGCAATCTTCTTCTTTTTTTTTTTTTTCTGAGACGGAGTCTGGCTCTGTCACCGAGGCTTGAGGGCAATGGCACGATCTTGGCTCACCGAAATCTCTGCCTCCTAGGTTCAAACGATTCTCCTGCCTCAGTCTCCCAAGTAGCTGGGATTACAGGTGCCTGCCACCACACCCAGCTAATTTTTGTATTTTTAGTAGAGATGGGGTTTTACCATGTTGGCCAGGCTGTCAAACTTCTGACCTCAGATGATCTGCCCACCTCGGCCTCCCAAAGTGCTGGGATTACAGGTGTGAGTCACCATGCCCGGCCTAGCATGCAGTGTTCTAACTCCAAATACAACACTGTTTCCACCAGTGTAATGATATTCAAGGGTTTGTTTGGAAATTTTATCTATTTATTTATTTTTTGAGATGGAGTTTCGCTCTTGTTGCCCAGGCTGGAGTACAATGGCACAATCTCGGCTCACCACAACCTCCAGCTCCCGGGTTTAAGCGATTCTCCTGCCTCAGCCTCCGGAGTAGCTAGGATTACAGGCATGTGCCACCATACTCGTCTAATTTGGTATTTTTAGTAGAGACAGGGTTTCTCCATGTTGGTCAGGCTGGTCTTGAACTCCCGACCTCAGGTGATCTGCCTGCCTCGGCCTCCCAAAGTGCTGGGATTACAGGCGTGAACCACCACACTGGCCCCTTGTTTGGAAATTTTTAAACCAACATAAGACTATTACTCCGATACCGCCTTTTTTCTTTTTAATATTCTAATCATTATAATATGCAAATATTCTAGACATGGTTGCCATTATAATATATAGACATCACTTTGTCTTCACTTGTTCTTTCCATTAGCCTGGTACTGTAATAACCTCCAAACTATGTTGCAACATAGGTTCATGCTTAATATTTTGTTTACATTCCATTTATTGGAGCACACTTAATCTAACCATTTCTCTACTGCTAACATTTAGGTTGTTTCCAGTTTTTTTGGGCTATTTTTATTTATTTATTATATTTATTTTATATTTTATTATTATTATTTTTTGAGACAGAGTTTCACTCTTGTTGCCCAGGCTGATGTGCAGGGGCATGATCTTGGCTCACTGCAACCTCCACCTCCCGAGTTCAAGCGATTCTCCTGCCTCAGCCTCCCGAGTAGCTGTGATTACAGGCACCCGCCACCATGCCCGACTAATTTTTTTGTATTTCTAGTAGAGACAAGGTTTCACCATCTTGGCCAGGCTGGTCTCAAACTCCTGACTTCAGGTGATCCACCCACCGTGGCCTCCCAAAGTGCTGGGATTATAGGTGTGAGCCACGACGCCCAAACATTTTTTGGTTATTTTTAAAAAGCATCAGCAGTGAGTATTGTTCTTTCTCTGTAGGGCTTCTTTCCTCAAATCCTCTTTCCCAAAGTGGGATTGCTGGGTGAAAGGCTGTGAACATTTTGATGGCCTTCGATTGTATTGCTATTGTTGGGAATGTGGGCAAGGGGCATCCCGAGAGGTAGGACATGAGCAAATTACCACCAACACCAGAGATATAATAGGCATGCCTTTCCACCTTCCTACGGGTCCAGCTCCAAACCCCCTCCTGCAAAAGTCTTTCCCCAACCTACACCGCTCCTCCCCTGTACAATTAATCTCTCCTTTGCCTTCACCTTATTATATCAATGATTGTAACAATGGCTCATCTGGTCTGCAAACTCTTTATTGTACAATGTATCTCTACAATCTCATGTAATCTGCAGGAGTATCTTTATCTCTCATTTTACAAATGAGGACACTGAGAATCGGAGTAATTGCCTTGTTCAAGGACACTCAGTCAGCAAGAGGCAATGCCAGCTCTTCAAATACAGAGTTCTTTCTATTGCAGAGCTGTAAAACAGTGACTCAAATCCACAGTGAAATTTCTGTCTTTGTCTGAAGAGGTTCCTGCACCCAGAGTTGGAGATACTTACATTTGAGATAATACTGACATCTCCTCCTGGCCAGGCAGCCTCTTCAGCTTTCAGAAAACTCTATCAGGGCAAGGGGCGTGCTTTCTTCCAGAACAGTCATTCTCAGCAGAGTACACTGAACCGTGAAGCTACAGGGAGGAGGAGGGAGGGGAGAATGGTGAATAAGAATTACTTTTTGCAAATTCTGATAAGCCTGGGCATGTGTCAGGGTCTAAGGAGGGGTGAGGAGGGGAAGGCAGGTTGAAACTTGAAAGAAAATCTGATAAGCACCCTAGATAGAGAATCTTTGATCGAAGCTGAAGATCTGCTGGAGGTCAGCATCGGGCTTTCTGTCCTGGTTCCTGGCAGGACAATTCCCGTCACAATGCGATTTCCTGGATGTAGCCCATTTAATTCTGATTACAAACTAGTCATTCCTTATGCAGGAACAAAGGTATGAGGACAAACAAAATGTAAACCCAGACAATGCAAACAGATAAAGGAAGGACCTTTCCACCCACTCTTCGTTCTAATGCTGGGAAGAAACTTGTACAGCACCTTGTCGCATGTCCTACTAATAATGGCTGAATGGCCAAGTGGGAAAAGATCTGGTGTAGAAACCATGCCAACAAATTTGAAAACCATCAGATGCTGTGACATGAACAGTTTGTTAAAAGATGCACCTGGAGTATCCTCTGTATTTACCTAGTGAGGGACTTCTGGGAAATCCTCCTTCTTTTCTTCATCTGCTGCCTGGTATGCAGATGTGATAACTGGAACTCCAGCAGCCAATTTGAACCATGAGACACACTTGGGGAGGGTGCTGTAGTGATCTGCAGGGGTCCTTAAGGACAGCACGGAGCTGTCCTCACCACCTGAGCTGCTGACTTCTGGACTCTTATTCCCTGAGACAAGGATCATAGTAAAGGACCAAGCTTAACACCTTCACAGGACAAATCACAGAAAGGGAGTCCCTTCTACAAGTATAGGAAACAATGTGGCCAGGTGCCATGGCTCACGCTTGTAATCCCAGCACTTTAGGAAGCTGAGGTGGGAGGATCACTTGAAGCCAGGAGTTCAAGACCAGCCTGGGCAACAAAGCCAGACCCCATCTCTACAAAAAAATAAAAATTAAAAAATCAGCAAGGCAGGCATGGTGGCATGGGCCTGTAACCCCAGTGACCCAGGAGGCTGAGTTGGGAGGATGCTCGAGCCCAGGCATCCGAGGCTGCAGTGAGCCATGATCATGCACTGCACCCCAGCCTGGGCAACAAGTCAGACCCTGCTCTACAAAAAAACAAAACAAAACAAGTATTTATCAGGGACAGTGGCATGTGACTGTAGTCCCAGTGACTGAGGCAGGAGGATACTCAAGCCCAGGAGTTTGAGGCTGCAGTGAGCTGTGATCACACCACTGCACTCTATCCTGGGCAACAGAGCAAGACCCCATCTCTAACAACAACAACAACAACAACAATAATAATAATAATAAAACAAAACCAAAAACAATCAACCTCTCATAGGTGATGGCACAAGCCTCCCTTGCAGGGCACATGCTGATTCTCCACCTTTCCAGTGCTTGAGCGTTAACAGAAAATAAATATAGTAAGTAAATTTTATGATCTATAAGCAAAGCTGAGTGCTCTGGGGAAAATAGAGAGGTGTAGGGGGTTGGGAATGTGGGGAGAGGCAGGAAATGTGAACTTTCAAATAAAGGGATCAGAGAAAACCTCACTGAGAGGGTGGCAACTAAGCAAAGTCTAAAAGGAAGTGAAGGAATGAGCCATGAAGCTATGCAGGGGAAGAGTGTTCCAGGCAGAGGGAAGTCAGTGCAAAGGCCCTGGGGCAGGAGCAAAGCTGGTATGTTGGGGGCAGGGAGGCTACAGCCAGAGTCAGAGGGGAGTAGCAGGCGAGGTCAGTGTGTGTGTGTTGTATGTGGTGCGTGTATGTGATGTGTGTGTGCATGTGAGCTTAAGTGTGTGTGTGGTGCATATGTGTACACGTGTCTGGTGTGTGCATATATGCACTCTATGTACATGTGGAGGGTGCATGTATGTGGTGTATGTGTGTGCTGCATGAATGTGTATACGGTGTGTCTGTATGTGTGGTGTGTATGTGCATGTGTGAGGTGTCTGGGTGTGTGGTGTATGTGTGTGTGTATGGTGTATGTATGTGAATGTGTATGTGAGTGTAAGTGGTGCATGTACATGTATATGTGTATATGTATGTGAATGAGGTGCATGTGTGTGGTATAGATAGGTAAATATGTATATGTACATGTGAATGGTGTATGTATGTGTGTTGTGCCTGTGTGCACGTGTGGTGTGTGCTTGCGGTGTGCATGGTTTGTGTGTGTGTGTGTGTTTACTTGGTGTTTCGGGAGTGGGAAGGGGATGGCTATTGGAAGGGCATATTCCTGGCATCATGGTTTTTGTGTGTGTGTGCGGGGAGGGGAATGGCTATTGGAAGGGCATATTCCTGGCATCACCTGGTCTCTGAACTCTCCCATTTCCAAGCGATTCCATCTTGCTTCTCCCTCTTAAGAAAGAATCTGATATCAGCTGCAGTTAAGATCATTCTATCTGATTCTCTCAGGTCTGTACCATGATTTAACCTAGGCCTGTCAGTGCTCCTGGCCCATGCAGAAAAGCCAGAGGTGGGAATAGAAACTAAGCAGTGGGGTCTCAGTTTTCAGGAAGAGTTTAAAACTCTATTGGATCATTCAGGCAACCTCTCTGATTTGAAATAAGAGTGGGGGAAATGAAGGATTTCTAATTCAAAATTAAAGGTTCTGGCTTTAAAAGAACCAAGTGGGAGATGGTTGGGTGCTTTAGGTGGTTGTTTTTCAGGACTGGAAGTACTGGAGGAAGGAAAATTAACAATTTCTTGAAAAAGGAAAGACGTCATCATCCTCTGCCAATCAACATCGATTAACAGGAAGAGGACACAGGGGGCTCCTCTCAGTTTGAGAGCATCCCAGGTGCCATTTCCAGGCTGGCTGTGACTCGGCTTGCCTGAATTCAGGCATAAGAGGATGATTTCTATGTTGAAATACAAACAGAAAGGGACGTAGGGAGCTAGGCCCCTATTCATTCGTGTCATGGTCCTCAGCTGTCTCCAGTCTGCCCATCCCTGCCCGACCTCCATACCACCATTGAGGGAGTTTTTGGAAATGAAAATCTGATCAATTATCCTATTTCAGTGAATCCCAGAATTTTGGACTCCCTGGGCCTGTGAAAGTTTAAATGGAAACTGAAGGCACTGACAGAATGCCCAGCTTTTTATTGTCACCATCATTTGATTAATGACCAGATGTTTAAACATCAAAATACAGGAATAGCACAGTGTCAGAATCAAAGAGAGTCCTTTTAATTGAATATGGTTCATTCTATGAAAAATTTGCTTTAGATAAATTATACACATCTATATAATTATAGATGTAACGTATGATTATATGTATATGTAATTATGTTATATAATAATATGTAATTATAATATATGTAATCTTTAACAATTTTACCACAGACTGATGAAAACTTTGTCATAGACAACAGCTGTTCCGGGCAGAGGGAAGTCATAGACAACAGCTGGCCCCAGGGCTGTGCTTACAGGGGGCCCCCTGGCCCATGGAGCAATCCTAGGCTCCCAATGGGGTGAGAGGGACCCTTGCCAGCCCCTCATTCCCCACCTCACACTCCTGCCCCACTCACAGGTTCCTGAGCCTTGCGCTGTCTCATGCCTCCTTGTCCCAGTCGGTCCCTTCTGCCTGGATGCCCTTCTCCTCCTCTTAGCCTTTATGTAATCTCCTACTCAACTCTCAAAACTCTGCCTAGTTATTACCTTCTCTCTCGAGTTTCCTTTGGTTTTTTTCTGCACCTAAGAAGACAGAATTGCTCGTCTTAGAATGGCTTAGAATGGTGTCTTAGTCTGTTTTGTATTGCTATAACAGAATACCCAAAACTGGGTAATGCATAAACAACAGAAATGTATTTTTCACCTTTCTGGAGGCTGGGAAGTCCAAGGTGAAGCCATCAGCATCTGGTGTGGGGCTTCTTGCTGTGTCCTCACATGGCAGAAGGTGGAAGGGTAAGAGAGGACGAACACTTTGTCCTCACATGGTGGAAGAGCAGAAGAGAGAAAGCCCACTCCCACAAGCACCCCCCTCCTTTTTTTTTTTTTTTTTTTTTTTAGCAGACTCTCACTGTATTGCCCAGGCTGGAGTCCAGTGGCATGATCTCAGCTCACTGCCATCTCTGCCTCTCGGTGCAAGTGATTCTCCTGCCTCAGCCTCCAGATTAGCTGGGATTACAGGTGCCCGCCACCATGCCTGGCTAATTTTTGTACTTTTAGTAGAGACAGGGTTTGGCCATGTTGGCCAAGCGTGTCTCAAACTCCTGGCCTCCAGTGATCCACCTGCCTCAGCCTCCCAGAGTACTAGGACTACAGGCGTGAGCCACCACAAGCCCTTTTTATGGTGGCATTAATCCATTCATGAGGGCAGAGACCTCATGGCTTAAACACCTCGGTTAGGAACCACCTCCCCACATTATTGCATTGGGGATTACATTTTCAACATATGGATTTGGGGGGACACATTCAGACCATAGAAATGGTATCACTTTCCCTTCCCCCCATCCCTTGCAATTTTAATCATTTTGATGAACTGTTCTCTGTTTTCCCCTCTGGTTTCAGGCATCTTTGCAACCTAGACCCTGGTGCACAGCCCAGAATCCCAGTGCTCCTGGTGCGCCATTGCCAATAGTAACCACAGAAGCTAGGGCGTGGAATGCAGTGAGCCTAGAGTCCTGGCACCCAGAGCCCAGGTGGGAACTCAGGGTGGGCTGGGAACAGGCAAACGAACATCTCTCCTGGCTGCTCGGGCCGTGGCTGGAGGGGAGTGGGCTTCCATCATGGAGTCCTCAAGCCCTGCTTCTGCCCTGAGCTTTGTGCACCACGCCACTGCCCCCCAGAAAACCCGGGGGATGCAAATGGTATGGCTTTTTTTTTTTTTTTTTTTTGAGACGGAGTCTCTATCGCCCAGGCTGGAGTGCAGTGGCGCGATCTCCACTCACTGCAAGCTCCGCCTCCCTGGTTCACGCCATTCTCCTGCCTCAGCCTCCCGAGTAGCTGGGACTACAGGCACCAGCCACCACGCCCGGCTAACTTTGTTTTTGTATTTTTAGTAGAGACAGGCTTTCACCGTGTTAGCCAGGATGGTGTCCATCTCCTGACCTCGTGATCCGCCCACCTTGGCCTCCCAAAGTGCTGGGGGTATCACTTTTCTATCTTTGTCACAGTGTTGATTTTAAAGTATCTGATTCTTTCTCCACTAGACTCTGAGTTCCTTGTTTACTGTAGGTCCCCCCGGAAAAGTAAGCACATAGTAGATGCTCATTAAGTGCTTAGCAGGCCAGGTGCATGGCTCATGCCTGCAACCCCAGCACTTTGTGAGGCCGAGGCGGATGGATCACCTAAGGTAAGGAGTTGGATACCAGTCTGGCCAACATGATGAAACCCCGTCTCTACTAAAAATACAAAAACATTAGCCGGGCGTGGTGGCGGCTGTCTACTCAGGAAGCTGAGGCAGGAGAATCTCTTGAATCCAGGCGGCGGAGGTTGCAGTGAGCTGAGATTGTGCCACTGCACTCCAGCCTGGGCAACAAGAGCGAAACTCCATCTCAAAAAAAAAAAAAAGAAAAAAGAAATGCTTACCAAACTGAACTGATGTTGAGCAGAAACCACCCTGTTCAGAGCAAAGTTTACTTCATGAAAATGACTCATACATGAGCCAAGCAGATAACAAAACAATGTCCCTGTGCAGCTCACATCAAGTACTTCGTGGGGGACCAAGTCATTCGTCTCAGTGTTCAGACAGGTCCTGAAAGATAAATTCTGTAGAGATGTGTTTAAAACAAAGATCATTTCAGGAGCTGAAGTGGGAGGACCTCCTAAACCTGGGAATTCGAGGCTGCAGTGAGTCTTGGTCGCACCACTGCACTCCAGCCTGGGCAACACAGTGAGACCATATCTTAAAAAAATAAAAAATTTAAAAAATGAGTAAAACAATGATTATAACACCTGTACTAACACATCATTTTTTAAAAAGGGAATAATTGTATTGTGGGTGGGCTTTTCTTTTCATTTGTTTAACCTAAAACTTGTTCAGATCAGATATTATTATTATTATTTTTGAGACAGAGTCTTGCTCTATCGCCCAGGCTGGAGTGCAGTGACACAATCTTGGCTCACTGCAACCTCTGCCTCCCAGGTTCAAGCAATTCTTGTGCCTCAGCCTCCTGAGTAGCTGGGATTACAGGCACCTGCCCCCACGTCCAGCTAATTTTTATATTTTTAGTAGAGACGAGGTTTCACCATGTTGGCCAGGCTGGCCTAGAACTCCTGACCTCAGGTGATCCACCGGCCTTGGCCTCCCAAAGTGCTGGGATTACAGGCATGAGCCACCGCACCTGGCTCAGATCTTATTTTCTTAAAGTAGTCTAGCTGAAGTGCAAAGGACCCTTTGCCCCTTTACACTTAAAACATGCCAGCTTACAATTAGCTGGGCGTGGTAGCAGGCACCTGTAATCCCAGCTACTCAGGAGGCTGAGGCAGGATAATTGCTTGAACCTGGGAGGCAGAGGTTGCAGGGAACTGAGATTGCGCCATTGAACTCCAGCCCGGTCAACACAGAAAACAAACAAACAACAAACAAGCAAAAAAAAACCCACCAAAACCAAAAAAAAAACAAAAAAACACACTGGCTCAGGGCTCGAATACAGTCCCGTATCATGCACATGTCTTCCTTCTCAACTATGAACCTTTGCAGGTTCAGAAGTGGGCAGAAACCCCTGAGCCCGTGTATTCTTGTGGATGGTAACTGTATGGACCAAACGTCCTTCATTCCAGTTAAAAGATCTGAAACTAAAACAATCAGCAATCCACTCATTTCGGACCAAATATGGTATGTTTTGGCTCAGAACACATACTCCATGGAGCTGTCATCCACAGAAAGGTTTAGGAGAGACAAGTACTTACCTTCTTCCAGGAACTAGAGTGCTAAATATTTACAAATGTAAGAGAGGCTGTGTGCCTGAGACCCTCTCAAGGGAGGAGTGGTTGGCTGAGGTTTTTTTCCCCTCTTTCTGGGTTTACACTGAAGATATATTATTATGAAACAAATGATGAAAAATGAGACATGTGTTCAACTGGTTGTTTGGGCAACATGACATCCACTGGCTAGTGTGGCCCAACTGTGAAGCATTTTTTGTTTTTGTTTTTGAGACGGAGTCTCACTCTGTCACCCAGGTTGGAGTGCAGTGGCGTGATCTCGGCTCACTGCAACCTCCGCCTCCCAGGTTCAAGCGATTCTCCTGCCTCAGCCTCCAGAGTAGCTGGGACTACAGGCACACGCCACCACGCCCAGGTAATTTTTGTATTTTTAGTACAGATGGGGTTTCATCATGTTGGTCAGGCTGGTCTCGACCTCCTGACCTCATGATCTGCCCACCCCGGACTCCCAAAGTGCTGGGATTACAGGCATAAGCCACGGCGCCCGGCCCTGCAAAGCATTTTTAGTTCTATTCTGCTCTGCTCCACCCTTCACATTGTCTTGTTAGACAATCAGGCTCACTATGGAACAGCTCTCCTCTCTGAGAGGCCAGGTGAACAGCTAGGCCTGAGAAGGGGACTTTTTTAAAGATATATATATATATATATATATATTTAGACAGAGTTTTGCTCTTGTTGCCCAGGCTGGAGTGCAACGGCTTGATCTCGGTTCACTGCAACCTCCACCTCCCGGGTTCAAGCGATTCTCCTGCCTCAGCTTCTCGAGTAGCTGGGATTACAGGTGTGCACCACCACACCCAGTTAATTTTTGTATTTTTAGTAGAGACGGGGTTTCACCATGTTGGTGAGGCTGGTCTCGAACTCCTGACCTCAGGTAATCCACCCACCTTGGCCTCCGAAAGTGCTGGGATTACAGGCATGAGCCACCACACCCAGCCTCAGTTATATTTTAAACTAATGTTAGCACTCCCTATTACATTTATTTTCCAGTAAAATAGCTTGACTTTTACAATTTTTCCCTTTTTAAAACTGTAGAAGTAATACATGACTTTTATAAAAAGTTCAAATGTTCAGAGAAGTACAATGTAAAAAAGAAAATTTCTTCTCTCCCTTCCCTACATCACATACTCCAGATGTAATTTTGGATCTGTACCTCCAGAATGGTTTTCTATGCATGCAATGGTTAGGAACACAACCCAGTCAGACTGCCTGGGTGCATGCTCCAGCTCTGCCGCTCCTCCTAGCAGTGTGACCTTTCATGATACTTGACCTCCTTGTGTCTCAGTTTTCTTATCTGTAAAATGAGCACAATTATGGTACTCACCTCCCAGGGTTGTTGTGGGATTTAAACAAGTTATTTATGTAAAGTGCCTAGAACAGTGCTTGGCACATAATAAACACTAGATGTCGGTAAACTATCTTTTTTTTTTTTTTTTTTGAGACGGAGACGGAGTCTCGCTCTATCACCCGGGCTGGAGTACAGTGGCACGATCTTGGCTCACTGCAAGCTCCTTCCGGGTTCACGCCATTGTCCTGCCTCAGCCTGAGTAGCTGGGACTACAGCCACCCGCCACCACACCCACCTAACTTTTTGTGTCTTTAGTAGAGACGGGGTTTCACCATGTTAGCCAGGATGGTCTCAATCTCTTGACCTTGTGATCTGCCCATCTCAGCCTCCCAGAGTGCTGGGATTACAGGCATGAGCCACCGCGCCCAGCTAAACAAGTTATTTATGTAAAGTGCCTAGAACAGTGCTTGGCACATAATGAGCACTAGATGTCGGTAAACTATCATTATTAGCAAAGGTAATACTATAAAGGTACATTGTATTACTTACTACATGGGATTTGCCTCTGTTAACAGTCCCCAGACTACAGTAACTCAAACAAGATAAAAGTTAATTTCTCTTTCTAGAAGCCGTTAGAGGAGTGGGACAAGGCAGGCAGTTGCTCTGTTGCATGAAGATTCGTCCTGTAGCACGGGGCCCTTGTCTACATCAAAGCATTATCTCCAGGGTGTCACTGCAGAAAGGGGACAGAGGACGTGAACACAACTAGCTTCCTTTTGAAGGATATAACCCCTTCATTGCATATATCACTTCCGCTCACATCCTGTGGCCAGAATTTAGACCTTTTGCCAAAGCTGGCTAAAAGGGAGGTGATGACTGCTCACTTACATGTAGGATTCAGCCACATTGCCCTAGAGCCTTGACACCCACCCAAGCCAACCACTTAAAATGGGGCTGGAGGGGGCCGGATTTCTTCTACTAAATGAAAGAAAGGATACTGGGGAACAGCTGGTGGTCTCTGCCACACACTATTTTTCTTTAGTGGGATTATTTTGTATGTGCTGCTGTACATATGGGTTTCTCATCGAGCAGTGTATTGGGTGCTGTTCCCTAAGTTCCTGCACACAGATCTGGTTTATGTCATCCATCAGCTCTCTTATGTCACCCATCAGAGAGGAAATGGAAGTCTCTCTCTTTTTTTCTTTTTGAGACGGAGTCTCACTCTGTCACCCAGGCTGGAGTGCAGTGGCACAATCTTGGCTCACTCGACATTCATCTATGGGGTGCAAGCGATTCTCCAGCCTCAGCCTCTCTAGTAGCTGGGATTACAGGCATGCGCCACCACGCCCAGCTAATTTTCATATATTTAATAGAGACAGGGTGTTGCCATGTTGGCCAGGCTGGTCTCGAACTCCTGACCTCAGGTGATCCACCCGCCTCAGCCTCCCAAAGTGTTGGGATTACAGGCGTGAGCCACTGCGCCTGGCCAGGAAATGGAAATCTCTTAATTCACTTAGCCAAGTCTTACTGATGGATGGACACTGAGGTTGTCTCCAAGTTTTGCTATTACAAACAAAGCAGCAATGTACATCTTTTTTTTTTTTTTTTTTTTTTTTGAATCAGAGTCTCATTCTGTTGCCCAGGCTGGAGTACAGTGGCATGATCTCAGCTCACTGCAACCTCCATCTCCTGGATTCAAGTGATTCTCCTGCCTCAGCCTCCTGAGTAGCTGGGACTACAGGCACACACCACCACACTTGGCTAATTTTTGCATTTTTGGTAGAGACAGGGTTTTACCATATTGGCTAGGCTGGTCTTGAACTCCTGACCTCAGGTGATCTGCCCACCTCGGCCTCCCAAAGTGCTGGGATTACAAGCGTGAGCCACCGTGCCCAGCCAAAGCAGCAATGTACATCCTTTTACATATTTTTTGCACATTTTTTTTTTTTGCCAGCCTTTCTATCACATAGGAATCTATCATACAGAAGCAGAAAGGGTTTGCACATTTAACATTTTGACACATATGAGAGTCTTCATATCTAGAGATCGCCCCTTTAGAGAGACATGATTCCCATCTGAAGACCTCAGGGGAGAGGTCACCAATCCCCACCCATCAATGACAATCTTGATTTATAGCTGACTCAGACTAACAGTCTAGAAAAAAGAAAGGAAAGGAGACAGAAACTTGACACTTATTGAGAGCTAGGTATTATTATCCTTATAAGTGTGGAAATACAGACATGGAACAGTTACATGATCTGTCCAATTCACAGAGCTGATAAGGCTTTCCTTTTCGTTCTTTTTTTTTTGAGATGAAGTCTTGCTCTGTTGCCCATGCTGGAGTGCAATGATGCGAACTCGGCTCATTGCAACCTCCGCCTCCTGGGTTCAAGCGATTCTCCTGCCTCAGCCTCCCGAGTAGCTGGGACTACAGGCTGAGCCACCATGCCCAGCTAATTTTTTGTATTTTTAGTAGAGACAGGGTTTCACCATTTTGACCAGGCTGGTCCCAAACTCTTGACCTCAGGTGATCTACCCGCCTTGGCCTCCCAAAGCGCTGGGATTACAGACATGAGCCACCATGCCCAGCCTTCATTCTTTTCTTAAATCAGCTTTATGGAGGTACAATTTACATACAATAAAATTTGCCAACCTTTAGTATGTAATTTGCTACATTTTAACAAATGTGGACAGTTTTGTAGCCAGCACTAGAATCACGACATGAAACATTTTCATCACCCCTAAAAGATCCCTCATTTACAGTCAATCCCTTTTTTCCACTCCAGCCCTGCCAGCCGTGGATCCACTTTCCGTGGCTATCATTTTGTTTCTAGAATTTCATATGAATGGAATCTTACCGTATGTGATCTTCTGTGTCTGACAGATTCACCCATGTTGTTATGTATATGTGTGGTTGATTCTTGTTTTTAATTGCTGATGAGCATTTTATGATTTGTTTCATTCACAAGTTGACGGACATTTGGGTTATTTCCAGTTTTTACCTATCACAAATAAAGCTGCTATGAATGTTCCTGTACAAGTTTACGTGAATACATGTTTTCATTTCTCTTGGGTAAACATTTAGGTGTAGGATGGCTGGACTGTATAGGTGGTATATATTGAAATATATGAGAAATTGCCAAACTGTTTTCCAAAGTGAGTATATCATTGTGCATTCCCAACAGCTATCTATGGGAGTTCTAGTGGCTCCACATCCTTGCCAACACTGTCAGTTTTTTTCACTTTAGCCATTTTAGTGGATATGTAGACATATTTCAATGTGATTTCAAGTTGCATTTTCTTTTTCTCTTTTCTTTTCTCTTTTTTTTTTTTTTTTTTTTTTTTTGAGACAGGGTCTTGCTCTGTCTCCCAGTCTAGAGTGCAATGGTGTGATCACAGCTCTCTGATGCCTCAACCTCCTGGGCTCAAGCTATCCTCCCACCTCAGCCTACCATGCAGTTGGGACTACAGATGTGTGCACACCACCATGCCCAGCTAATTTCTTTGATTTTTGTTTGTTTGTTTGTTTTAGTAGAGACAAGGTCTCATTATGTTGCCCAGGCTAGTCTTGAACTCCTGGACTCAAGTGATCCTCCCACCTCGGTCTCCCAAAGTGCTAGGATTACAGACATGAGCCACTGCATGCAACCTGATTTTCTTTTTCCTCTCTTTTTTTTTTTGAGACGAAGTCTCGCTGTGTCACCCAGGCTGGAGTGCAGCGGCACTATCTCGGCTCGCTGCAACCTCCGCCTCCCGGGTTCAAACAATTCTCTTGTCTCAGCCTGTCGAGTAGCTGGGATTACAGGTGCATACCACCACGCCCAGCTAATTTTTGGTAGAGACGGGGTTTCTCCACTTTGGCCAGGCTGATCTCGAACTCCTGACCTCAGGTGATCTGCCTGCCTCAGCTTCCCAAAGTGCTGGGATTATAGGTGTGAGCCACCATGCCCAGCCATGATTTGTATTTTCTTAATGATGAATGATGTTGATTTCCTTAGCCATTTGTATATTTTCTTTGGTGAAATGTCTATTCAAATATTTCACCTCCTCCCCAACACTTAAAGTGTTTTAAATTTTTTTTTAAATTAGTTTGTTAGCTTCTTGTTACAGAGTTGTAATAGTTCTTTATATATTCAGAATACAACTCCTTTAACAGATACATATTTTGCAAATATTTTCTTCCATTCTATGGCTTGCTTTTTTGTTTTCTTAACAGTGTACTTTTATTTTGAAACAAGGTCTCACCCTGTTGCCCAGGCAGGCTGGAGTGCAGTGGCATGATCATAGCTCCCTGCAGCCTCAAATTCCTGGGATCAAGCCATCCTCCCACGTCAGCCTCCCAAGTAGCTAGAACTACAGGCACATGCTATCTTGCCCAGCTATTTTTTTTCTGTAGAGATTGGGGTCTTGCTATACTGCCCAGGCTGGCTCGAACTCCTGGGCTCAAATGATCCTCCTGCCTCAGTCTCCCAAAGTGCTGGAATTACAGGCATGAGCCACTGTGCCCAGCCAACAGTGTACTTTGAAGAGCAAAAGTTTTAAATTTTGATGATGACCCATTTATTGATTGCTTTTTATGAATTGTGTTTTTATAGTCATTTGTATTAACTACATTTTCTTATTTCTGGTATTGTTGATGCTCTGACATCTGAGACCTTGCTGAGCCAAGAGGGGCTGCCCCTCCCAGGCAGGGTAAGCTAATTCCCAGAGACAGCAAAGGATATGCCTGCAAGCATGCCTTCCATATGCAAAGCAATCAACCCAGAGTTCACACCCCCAGCCACTTCCCTTAGTGGGTTCCCACACTCTGGGCCACTATCTACCTGCCCTAGTCACCCCAGAACCTGGTACCAGACAACTAGGGACAGTCCCTGTGGCCCAGAGCCACCAAATTGTTCAAACTGCCCAATAGTAACCCTGACTAGCCTGCTTATCTTGCATAATCTATTTCTTCCCATGAAAACCATGATAAAGTCTCCCGCCCCCAGTTCCCATCACCCCAGCCTGCTGTCTTACCTGAGTACTTCTCCCTGTGGTCCTGCATGGAGTGCCACACCTCCTGTCTCTAGGGACTGAGTATAACAAAAACCTTTTCCTTTATAACAATTATTTTCATATCTGCATGTCTTACCATACCCAATTAAAACAAATCTCAAATACAATTAAAACTCACTTCTGAGAAATCTTTGCCTAACCCAACCTCACAAAGATTTTCTACATGTTTTCTTCTAGAACAGAGGTCACCAAGCTATGGCCTGTGGGCCAGTGGCTTGTTTTTCTAAATAAGGTTTTACAGGAATATAGCCATACCCTTTATTTTTGTAATGTTTATGGCTGCTTTTGTGCTATGACAGAGTTAAGTAGTCATGACAGAGACCACATGGCCCACAAGCCTAAACATTTGCTACCTCGCCCTTTAAGAAAAAGTAAGACGACCTCTGTTTTAAAAATATTATAGTTTTAGTTCTTACATTTAGGTCTGAGACACTTTTTGAGTTAAATATTTTTATGATGTGAAGTAAAAGTTAAGGGTATTTTTGTGTATGAACATCCACTTCATTCACAAAGCAGCAATGTTTCTTTTTCAAAAAAGACCATCTTTCCATGTTGAATTATGTTGGTAGTCATCAAAAATTAATTGACCATGTAGCTGTTTCTCAACTTTTTACTCTGTTCCATTGATCTTCATGTCTATTCTTCTACCAATACCATCCTGTCACATCTATTGTATCTTTCTAGTAAATCTTAAAATCGGGTAACATAAGATCTCCATTTCCAGTTTCTGGAAAAATTTGTGTAGAATTTGTTGTAAATAAATTTTTGGTGCTGCAAAAGAAATAGCACTCGAACATAAATTTAATTTTCTCAGCAAGGCAATTTTACTTCTGTAGAAGGATGTGACTTGCAGATGGAGCAATGGCCAGAACACACCTGAACAAGGGAGGGGAACGGGTTCTTATTCCTGACGCAGGTAGCCCCTACTGATGCATCGTTCCCCTATTGGCTAGGGTTGGACTGCACAGTCTAAGCTAATTCCTACTGGATACTTTAAAGAGAGCAGGGGTATGAACCAGAGTGGTGGGGTGAGTAGTTTGGTGGGAAGGGCGGTTACAGAACAGGTGACTCACGATGATTCAGGTCAGGGCAGGTGACCAGGGGTGACTCAGAATGGAGCAGGTGACCAGGGGAATAGGAATAGATGTTAACTACTGATTAGAACTGTTGGAAAAGGTTGTTTAGTGAAACTAGGGCTGAGGAGAACGAGGAAGTTCAACTTTAAAATGGAGAACAAAGAACTGAACATACTGACATACTGATTCTTTGAAGAGAAATTTAGAACTCATTGTATTCAACAAATTATTATTTTTGCTTTTAAGTGTCTGTAGAATTCACCGGTGATCCACCTGCCTCAGCCTCCCAAAGTGCTGGGATTACAGGCGTGAGCCATCGTGCCCGGCCAAGAACAGCCTTCCATTTCTACGTTGCCTGTAGCCTCCCAAACCAAAATACGGGTCTCAACACCTGGTCCTTGATCTCCTTGACTCCCCTGGGACCCAAGAAGTATGGCTTCTCTCCCCTTTCCTCTGGTGGATGGCCCTGGACACAACCCACCTCACACTAACAGAGACAGAGGGGTAGTCCAAGGGAAGTGAGTGAGAAGTTACCTGCAGAAGAGGGAAATTTTGAGAGAAGGAACCAGGTAGCTGTGAGGCCCTTGAAAACAGAAGGCTGTCAAGGCAGATTTGAAGGGAGAATATATGTGAATTAGCAAGTGCAGGAGATAGAGAGGGCACTAAGTATTAGAAAGAAGTGAAAATAGGGCCAGGCGCGGTGGCTCACACTTGTAATCCCAGCACTTTGGGAGGCTCAAGCAAGTGTATCACTTGAGGTCAGGAGTTCGAATCCAGCCTGTCCAACATGACAAAACCTCCCCACCATCTCTACTAAAAATACAAAAATTAGCTGGGTGTGGTGGTGTGCACATGTAATCCCAACTACTAGGGAGGCTGAGGCAGGAGAATCTCTTGAACCCGGGAGGCAGAGGCTGCAGTGAGTCAAGATTGTTCTACTGCACTCCAGCCTGGGCGAAAGAATGAAACTCCATCAGAAAGGAAGAAAGGAAGGGAAGGGAAAAGAAGGGAAGGGAAGGGAAGGAAGGGAAGGAAGGGAAGGAACGGAAGGAAGGAAAGGAAGGAAAGGAAGGAAGGAAGAAGGAGAAACTAGGAATAGGGAGAGGATACGGAGATTTTAATTTTTGAAAAAGCTGCGTTAAGCTAATCAAGTCACATGAGATCATGCAGAAATGCGGCTACCATAATATCTAAAGAAAAGGACTCTGAGGCAGGCAGCCTGCCTGGGTTCAAATCCTGCCTCCCCCACTTATTCAATGTGCCATCTGGGGCTACTTACCTAACCTCTGCCTCAGTTTCCTCATTTGTGATGGTTGTTGTAAGGATCAAGTTATTGCATGTAAAGTACTTAAAACAACTCCTGGCCCATTAAGCACAAGAGACCTGTGTTTTGTTCTTGCACCATCTTCCTCCTCATCATTATGTACCTGTAAATTAACTAACCTGGATTTTACTGGCATGCCAAGATTTCCTTGCACAGTGCTAAAAGTCACCGTTCAAATTGTGCTCACAATCTGTGCACTCTTATCAGAATATGGGCAAGAAGTTGGACACAGTTGCCCTACTAGAGAAAGTGGGTATATAGGGAGCATCTTTTACATATTTGCATTGAGGCTGTCTTTCATCACAATGGGAGCAGAATTTGACAGGCAGTAGGGTGGGTGAGGTACAGCTCCACACTAACCAGCTGAGCCGTGTGAGCAAATATTGAGCACATCAACCCCATTCATCATCGGGCTCTTTCTTTCTTTCTTTTTTTTTTTTTTTTTTTGAGACAGAGTCTCTCTATTGTCCAGGCTGGAGTACAGTGGCAGGATCTCAGCTCACTGCAGCTTCTGCTTCCTGGGTTCAAGTGATTCTCGTGCCTCAGCCTCTCAAGTAGCTGGGACTACAGGCGCACACCACCATGCCCGGCTAATGTTTTTTGTATTTTCAGTAGAGACAGGGTTTCATCATGTTGGACAGGCTGGTCTTGAACTCCTGACCTCTGGTGATCCACCTGCCTTGGCCTCCTAAAGTGCTGGGATTACAGGCGTGAGCCACCGAGCCCAGCCATCAGGCTCCCTCTAACACGTGTTTACATTTAATCATTCGATTTGCATAAATCTAACTTCTTGCCTGCCTTAGACATGTGCGGCTTTGTTGCAAAGCTAGACATGCTTTAAAATTAATTTGAAATGCATGTAACTTTTGCTATCCCAAAGATGGTAATATAGCTGCATAGCATTCCTAGAGACCTCCAACACTTCCTTCCTTCCCAAACAGGCATTTAACTCTCTTCTCAAACTACCGACTGTCTGGGGCGGTGTGCCATGATGCCCCAGGGGAAGCTCCATGGATCTGGAAGGCAACTGGGGACATCTGGTCTGGCCTGCCCACCCACGTAATGCATTCAGCAGACCTGCCCCCTACAGAGAGGGCTGAGCCTCTGAGCTCCCACAGGCTCTACCTTATAAGCAAAGACTGAAGACTCTTTGTTCATAAGGAAGAGAGAAGAAAGAAAAGAAGCAATTAAACAGAATTGCAGGAGCTCCTAGAGTCTGCCAGTTTCTTGAGAGCCACGCCAGGGTCTCACCTATCTTTGTAGGCTGCTCAAAAGTGAGGCACCCAGTGGGTGCTGGCTGAGGTCTCCTCTCCCTTGGCAGGGTCCTTCTGATGGACCCTCCCTCCTCCATCTGCAACAATCCCCCACACCCCTGTGGGCTTCCTTCTTCCTGCCACCTCTACATGCTGGGCCCTCCGGGTTCTGTCTTCCTCCTATTGGAAGCTCCCTTTCCAAATGCCCTCCTGTCCTCCGCTGGCCCAGACATCCCCTTATGTGCTGTGAACCCCCCATCTCCAACTCCAGCCCAATCTCTCTTCTCAATACCCAGTGGCCACTTCCATCCATGTCCCCCAGGCATCCTAAATTCAGCACTTCCAAAACTGGAATTCACAGGTTTCCCAAAGGCACTTGCATGCCTGGGTTCCTCATCCAGCCCAGGACACCACCTTTCCCCAACTCGCTCTGCCTAAACCCCGAGACTTCTTCGAATTCTCCCTTCCCTCTTTCCCTCATGCCTAACGATAGTAATAGTATTGCTCATATGTATTGAGTACATCCAGTGTGCTAGACAGCATACGAATCCCCAGCAGTTTCCTTTGATACACCTATTACATGAGGCAGGTACTATTATCAACAGCATTTTATGGATGAGGAAGTGGGGTGCAGAGAGCTGGCTCGAGGAGGCAGAGCTGATGGAGAGCTGGACTGAGACTGGGATCTGTTTGATTCCAGAGCTTGAGCCTTTTGCACCACTCTGCCCCATCCTTGACCGCCACACACCCGAAAAACAAAACAAAACCAAAACACTCCACCACTGAACTATTTTGGTGACCACTGTCCCATCTCTGGGCGGGCTGGGAGTCCCCACAAAACACAGAAGTAGCTCCCAGGCCCGTAACTCACCTCAACGTTTTTGATTCTAGAAATCAGGCAAAGCAGCCACACTGGCCCAAGCCAGCGACACCACGCGGCCCGGCTTCCCACAGCCCTGGGTCCGGCAAGTCTGAAAGCAAGTCTAGAAGATGGCAAGGTGGGAAGGAACGCTCCTCTTTCATCTTGCTTCAGAGAAAACCTTCGCCGGTCTCAGCATCATCAGTACACATGTGGCCTGCTCTTCAGCGGATCTCACCAGTAACACCTTCTGGCATTTGGGCTAGAGATCGGGCCCCTGAGGCCGCCCTGGGAAGCCTGAGGTGTGGAGGGGGTTCAGGATGTGCCTCTGTTCGTGTGTGTGCAAGTGTGAGTATGAGTGTGTGTGTGAATGTGGAGGTGGGTGAGTGCATGAATGTGTGTGTGTGTGAATTTGAGTGTCATGTGGGTGTCTCTGTATGCGTGTGTTGGTGTTGTGTGTGTACGTGTGCGCATGTGTATGTAAATGTAATTCTGTGGATGTGTGTGGTGTGTGAGTGTATGTGTGAGAGTGTCATGTGGGTACGTGTGTGAGTGTTGTGTGGGTGTGAGTGTGCATGAGTGTGTGAGTGCTATGTGAGTGTGTGGTGTGTGTGTTTGTGTGCTATGTAGGTGTGTTTGTGGGTGTGTGTGTGAATGTGGCCGTGTATGTGGGTGAGTGAGTGTATGTGGGTGTGAGTATGTGTACGCATGGGTGAGTGTGGGTTAGTGTTGTGTTGTGTGGGTGTGAGTGTGCATGAGTGTGTGAGTGCTATGTGAGTGTGTGGTGTGTGTGAGTTTGTGTGAGAGTGTTATGTGGGTGTCTGTGGGTGTTGTGTGTGTGAATGTGGATGTGCATGTGGGTGTTATGTGGGTGTGAGTGTGTGTGGTGTGAGTGTATGTGTGAGTGTTATGTGGGTGTCGTGTGTGTGAATGTGGATGTGCATGTGTGTTATGTGGGTGTGTGTGAGTATGTGGTGTGAGTGTGTGAGTGCTATGTGAGTGTGTGTGTGGTCTGAGTGTGTGTTTGTGTGAGAGTGTTATGTGGGTGTTGTGTGTGATGCGGATGTGCATATGGGTGAGTGTTATGTGGGTGTGTGTGTGAGTGTGTGATGTGGATGTGCATATGGGTGTGTTATGTGGGTGTTTGTGGGTGTCGTGTGTGTGTATGTGGGTGAGTGAGTGTTATGTGGGTGTGAGTATGTGTATGCGTGGGTGAGTGTGGTGAGCGTTGTGTCAGTGTGAGTGTCCATGAGTGTGTGGTGTGTGTGAGTGCTATGTGAGTGTGTGTGGGGTCTGAGTGTGTGTGTGAGTGTTATGTGGGTGTTGTGTGTGTGAATGTGGCAGTGCATGTGAGTGTTATGTGGGTGTGAGTATGTGTATGCGTGGGTGAGTGTGGTGAGTGTGAGTGTGCATGAGTGTGTGGTGTGAGTGTGTGGGCACATAATTTATCTGATCCCAAATCATTTTCACACCCACTCTCCCGTTCGGAGGCCCATTAAAGGCCCCCCAAGCACTCCCCTGTCCCTCTCGCCTGTGGAAGGTCTGCTCCCGCTCTGAGGTCTCCTAGCACAGCCCATCCTAGCACAGCCCATCCTGCACAGCCCACCCTAGCACAGCCCATCCTAGCACAGCCCATCCTGCACAGCCCATCCTAGCACAGCCCATCCTAGCACAGCCCATCCTGCGCAGCCCATCCTAGCACAGCCCATCCTAGCACAGCCCATCCTGCACAGTGGCCATTTCCTGCTTGCATGGTAGTTATTTGTACCGTCATCTCTGCTGCTTCTAACTGGACGCCTCCTGAGGATAACACAACATCCGGCCTGTCATTGTCTTCCCGAAGCCACCAGCACACAGTAGGTGCTCAACAAATAGCTGGTGAAGGCCGGGCACGGTGGCTCACACCTGTAATCGCAGCACTTTGGGAGTCCAAGATACGAGGATCCCTTAAGCCCAGGAGTTCGAGACCAGCCTGGTCAACATAGTGAAGCCCCGTCTCTATTTAAAATGTATATAACTGGTGAACTCGTATCAACCCACCCCCCCGCTCAGTGTTCTCCACAGGGTCCTTGGGGGTGTTTTCTCTCCCCTACATTTCTGCTTTCAGCCCCAGGAACACCTGCCCTGGCAGCCTGGGGGGGGTGGGTGGGACAGCAGCTCCCTGCAGGCTTTGATGAGGGTGGCCCCACCTGGAACTCCACATGAGGTCAACCTCCCTGGTCTGCAAGTCATCACAGAGAGGCTGAGAACCTGGCTGAGGCACTGGAGGGGCCGTGCGTGGTGACGGGTCGCGCTCAGGCTTCTAGGGGCCTCAGTTTCTCCTTTTGGCACTAGGAGCAGCACCTTCCCACCCACTTCACAGGCCGTTGCAAGATGATAGCGGTGGCAGCTTTTGAAAAGCTCTGAATGATATCAGACAACAAGTCACAGCACTGAAAAAACAGGTCTAGTGCTTTCGGTGTGAGAAAAGGTTATTTTTCAGTGTGCTGAAATACTGTACAGCAAGTACGTTGCTGAAGATGGATTTGAATGAACTAAAACCTAAACATGGCAGAGGGAAAGCAGCCTGAGGCATGGCTGACTCTGCTCTTTGGTGTGGAAATGAAGCCCAGCGGCCTGGGGCTTGGCCTTTGTAGATCAGCCTCTGAAGGTGAAGCTGGAATGAGTGAAGGCATCTGCCCCCAACACCAGGTGTCTGAGGCTCTGGCCCCACCCCACAAAAGGGAGACACTCTCCAGCAAAGCTGCCGCTAAGCAGGGGCTCGGTGGTGACTGCAGCTGGTGCATCTTTTCTTGTTTCCATTTTGCTGTGGTCTCTTGATTTTAGAAGTTGCTGGAGGTGCCTGTCCACCCCCTCCTCAGACAAGGGGCTGGGTTGGTTTGCGGGTAGAATCACTTTCCCTTTTCTCTGGACTTGATTTTCAGGCCAGTGGACTTGCGTAGCCTTTGTTTTGCCTGTTGTCCCTTCTCTAGTCCTTGGCTATGTTCCTGAATATTAGCACAGTATTTGTAAGGGAGGGTGGGTTGGAGTAGAATGAAAATTCAACCATTTTTGCCTGACAGCAGATTTGATAGAAGTTTTAAAAGAGGAGAAGTTAGCACTTAACTAATGATTCATTAAATATATGTTTTCCATATTTCCTCTTATAAGAGATTTTCAACATCAATCATGTATCAAAGAACAGAATATACATACATACAATTTCCATTTTGTCAGTTTTATCCAATTCATCCACATCATGCAGAAACAGAAGTTTCCAGTAGATGGCGCCAAAGTCTGTCTTTTCTCCTCCTCCCTGCGCGCTCTTCGTTGTTGCAAGATCAGCACATCAACCCTCGAGAAAATGACATTTTTTTATCAGCGCAGACCAGTACGAGGTGCTCTCCGCAGCAGAAAATCCCAGTAAGATGTCTGGCAAGAAAAATAGCCCCAAGAGTTGTAGCCCTGGGCAGTAAAACCAGAAGCCAGGGATCCTGGTTTCCAAACAGTTGATGGGTTTTGTGCCAGTTCACTTTTGAAGAAACGGCCCTGTAGTTCTAAGGGTCAGAGCCGTCTCCCATCTGCTCCCTCTCTCCCTCCCACTGGCCCCCATGGAAGCAGCTGCCCAAGCTTCTTGAGAAGGTGAGTGCCGGAACTCCAGGACAGGAAGAAGACTCTAAGCTTGGTCTTAAAAGACCACAAAGCGGCCGGGCGCGGTGGCTCACGCCTGTAATCCCAGCACTTTGGGAGGCCGAGGCGGGCGGATCACGAGGTCAGGAGATCGAGACCATCCTGGCTAACATGGTGAAACCCCGTCTCTACTAAAAATACAAAAAATTAGCCAGGCGTGGTTGCAGGCGCCTGTAGTCCCAGCTACTCAGGAGGTTGGGGCAGGAGAATGGCCTGAACCCAGGAGGCGGAGCTTGCAGTGAGCCGAGATCGCCCCACTGCACTCCAGCCTGGGAGACAGAGCGAGCCTCCATCTCAAAAACAAACAAACAAAAAACACCACAAACCATGAGATCCAACAGCCTGGGCAACATGGCGAGACCTTGTCTCTAAAACAAAATTTTAAATAAAAAAAATTAGCCAGACATAGTGGCGTGCTTGAGCCGTAGAGGTCAAAGCTGCAGTGAGCTGTGATTATGCCACTGCATTCCAGCCTGGGCAACAGAGCAAGACCCTGTGTCAACAAACAAACAAACAACAAAAAGCCAAACAAACAAACAAAACCCCACGAGATCCTAAGGTTCCCACGGCCTCTCTTTTTGCACTGGACCCATGACTCTGCCTCAGGCTGTGACCGAGACATGAACGGAGAGGAAGGAAAGGGAAATGGTAAAGGCGGCAGGATTGTCTCCAAGTACTTCCCCAGGTCCAGGGGAAGAGGGCTGGCAGGTGAGGAAACCAGAGAATGAGAAATCCAGGCTGAACCCTGATGTTGAGCCCGAACGCTGATGCATTGCCATCTGTGTGCACAGCACAGTGAACTGCAAAGAGATGTGGCTCCTGGCCTCCAGGAATTAACGATCAGGTGGAAAGAAAGTTCATTCCACCCAGGGATGCGTTGGAGCCAGCTGGCACCCGTGAGCTGATTGTGCACGTCTCTACACAATGACAGCATGACGTTGCGTCGGTAGTTTCAAGTCCACCATGTAGGGGTATTCACACCAGAGAAATCAGCAAACTCCACAAATCAGGGCTCCCTCCACTCCCCCAGAGCTGAACGTTAAACGTTTACCTGCACGCTGGTGACTCTGCCTCACTATAGCACAAACTGCTTAAATAAAGGTGGGGCGGGACATTTGGTCACAGTCGAGAAGCAGTTGAAAGTGTCATGGGTTTGAGTCTAAGGTCAAGCTCTTCCACTGATTGACTATCTGACCCTGATTATCTCTACCTCAGCCTCTGCCTCTCTTTAATGAGACTGATGCTATCTACCCTAGTTAGTTACAGAGTGGCTGGGAGGCTCAAATGAGATCGGTCTGTGTGGATACTATGTAAATTATAATGGATTTTATCAAGGTAATAGAGGCAGCCTTAAAAAATTCATAAAATTATGAGACTGAGGCCTACCAAATCCCAGTTTCATAAGGATACATATGATAATGTATATTTGTTTGATTTCCCATTTATTTAATAACACTTATTGATGCTTCCCATATGCTAGACACTGCTAGTTGGGCAGTCTTTTTTTTTTTTTTTTTTGCATTCATTCAACAAGTATTTATGATGTCACCTGGCTCCCCACCAGACACTGGGGAAACAAGCGTGGAGATGGGGCACTGCCTGAACGGGGCACATTTTGGGGGACAGCTACCCTGTCTGGTGCACCATTCTCACCCGCACCTGGCAAGGTGGGTGAATGGGGAGGAATCCAGACAGGTGACCGGGGGGGTGGTGGGCTATTCTCTGATTTGGGGAACACAGAGAGGACAGGGGGCAAAGTGGAAAGTAAATGAAGATGAACAAGTTATGTCTACAGGTCTGAAGCTGGAGAAAGATGTCTGGACTTCAAAGGAGATTTCGGAGGCAGCGGCTCACAAAGAAGCGATCCTGAAATCGTGGCTGAAGGCGCTGAGTGCTCAGTCTCTCCAAGGATGATGCTTTTCAGAGTACTGGTGTCACTTCCTGTACTGGGTGGCATCAGGCTGCCAGATAGAGTCAGAAAGAAAACAGGCGGGAGCAGAGCCAGTAAACTTCCGAAGCTTTCAATGACAGGAAAGCTGGAGATTAGGAGCCAGTTTGAGGTCGTGATGTGCCGTAGCCTGGGACCCTGAGATTCCGCAGGTGGAGAATGTCTCAGGTGAGAGCAACCCTAGTTAGAAAAGTATTCCCAAGAGACAAAGGCAAGCCACGAGTCACTCCTTACAGAAAGTCACTCTTGGTCCCTAAAGATGTGCTCACAAGTCATTCTCCAAAGCACAACTTTATCTTCAGAAATGAAAGGACATCAAAAATAGGACTGTCCTGTGCAGATGTCCAATAGCCTTAATGTGGGGACCAAATGCCCCCTGGCCATTGGAAAGACAGATCTTGTAAGCTCCATTCATCCGTGCGCTCACCCATTCATTCGTGTTTACCGAGTGCCTGCTCAGTGTTGGGACAGATGAAGATAGTTGTTCCTGCCATCGTGCCCTGGAGGACATAGGCAAACATTTAAACAATGACACAGTGTGGCAAGGGTCACAGTTAAGGCTGCTGTAGGGTAGCTGTGGGTGGTGATAGACCTCAAGGCTTCATTCTGCAAAGCTGAGGGCAAACCTTGGCCCAAACTCCTTCAAGAAGCCCCCAGTGTTCAACTGTTCTCAGTCCAGGAGCCCAGCAGTGCTCCCAGTGGAGTTTATGAAGCCGATTCAGACCCAGCAAATCCAAAGTTTTCTTCCTTTAAGCAGACTTCCTTTAAGCAGTGTTATTTAATAACACTTATTGATGCTTCCCATATGCTAGACACTGCTAGTTGGGCAGTCTTAAGAGAAGATGTAAAAACACTTTGTAGATTACAAAGCTTTTTTTTTTTTTTTGAGATGGAGTCTCACTCTGTCACCCAGGCTGGAATGCAGAGGCGTGATCTTGGCTCACTGCAACCTCTGCCTCCAGGGTTCAAGTGATTCTCCTGCCTCAGCCTCCCAAGTAGCTGGGACTACAGGCATGCATCACCACACCCAGCTAATTTTTGTATTTTTAGTAGAGATGGGGTTTCACCACATTGGCCAGGCTGGTCTCCAACTCCTGACCTCAAATGATCCGCCCGCCTCGGCCTCGCAAAGTGCTGGGATTACAGGCGTGAGCCACTGCACCCAGCTGATTACAAAGTTTTTTTTTTTTTTTTGAGATGGAGTCTCGCTCTGTCACCCAGGCTGGGTGGAGTGCACTGGCACATCTCGGCTCACTGTAAGCTCTGCCTCCTGGGTTCACGCCGTTCTCCTGCGTCAGCCTCCCGAGTAGCTGGGACTACAGGCGCCCACCACCACGCCTGGCTAATTTTTTTTTGTATTTTTAGTAGAGACGGGGTTTCACCGTGGTCGCGATCTCTTGACCTCGTGACCTGCCCACCTCGGCCTCCCATACAAAGTTTTATACAAGTCTTTTGTAAAGTAGAAGGCATCGTGCAAGGAAAAATGTTGTTTTTCTCAGCTTTCTTCATCTTTTCCAATCTGGACACACTTACATTTTCACTGCAACTAATATTATACCCTGATACTTTCATTTAGACTAAAATATCTGGCAGCAGTCACAGACAATGGTGTGGAAAGGAAACCAAGACAAGGAAATATCCTTGCAATATCTAGCTGAGGCAGGAGAATGGCGTGAACCTGGGGGGCAGAGCCTGAAGTGAGCCGAGATCGCGCCTCTGCACTCCAGCCTGGGTGACAGAGCGAGACTCCGTCTCAAAAAAAAAAAAGGTCATAACAAAATTTATACAATATTATTTCTATGTATGTCTATATGAATAGGGAAGAATATACATTAAAATATTCACAGTGGCTATCTCTAGGTGGTAACATTATTTTAATTAGCCTTTCTTGCTCATATGTAATTTTTATTTTCTCTACAAAAATTGGCTACGAAATTTTGGAGATAAAAACTGAGACGTAAAAGATCTTCATGCAGCTATTTATTTTGTAGAATTACAAATATGGATTTGAAAGGAGGCTTACAGGTGGTTTCATAAGATGGGGAAACTGAGGCCAAGGGAGATGCGGAGGAAATAACTGAGGACTCTGAGTTTTTCTCTGAATTTGCATTCTCTTTTTTCTCTCCAAATGTGTGTGCGGAGCTTTTGATAATTAATCTAATCTGTATACTCTACAATGAGATTCTCGTCTTTCATTATCTTTCTGACTTTTTGATGTATCTGCTTCCTCTGGTATGGTCATTTGTCTTTGCCTTGTTTCTAATTTTTTTTTTAATGTTCAACTGACTGCTTGGTTTCTCTTTTCTTTGAAAGACTCGATGTAAATAAGCACTTTATCCCAATCTGGCCTCTTTAATTATATCTTCTCACATTTGCTTTCTGAGACTAATTTCTCAGAAATTTGCAAGGGTGAATCACAATGCCTCCAAGCCATGATTCCCAGAATCAGAAAATTGCTTTTTAAATTTGAGGTAGACTGAAACGTTTTTCATCCACGTATACGATATGATCTAATACACCAGCCTTTGCTTTCTGGACCTCAGCGTTTACATCTGCCAGATGGATGTTTTCCCAGCTTGCATGATGACTGCTTCTTGTTGAAAGCATCTTGGAAAATCTGAAGCCCTTTCCACCTCAACAGCACAGCCTGGGCTGGTGTGCTGGGCTCATCCCTGTAATTCCAGCTGTCTGGGGGACAGAGGCAGGAGGATTACTTGAGTCCAGGAGTTCAAGACCAGACTGGGCAACATAGTGAGACCCTATCTGTATTAAAAATAAATTAGTCGGGCATGGTGGTACATGGCTGTAATTTCAGCTACTTATGAGGCGGGAAGATTGCTTGAGCCCAGAAGTTCGAAGCTGCAGTGAGCTATCATCATGGCACTGCACTCCAGCCTGGGCAACACAGACCCTGTCTCAAAGCAAACAAAAACAGCATGAGGCTGGGTACAGTGGCTCATACCTGTAATCCCAGCACTTTGGGAAGCTGAGGGGGGCAGATCACTTGAGGCCAGGAGTTCGAGACCAACCTGGCCAACATGGTGAAACCCTATCTCTACTAAAAAATACAAAAATTAGCCAGGTGTGGTGGCATATGCCTATAATCCCAGCTACTCGGGAGGCTGAGGCATGAGAATCACTTGAGTCTGGGAGGCGGAGGTTGCAGTGAGCCGAGATCACGCCACTGCACTTCGGCCTGGGCAATAGAGCGAGACTCTGTCTCAAAAACAAAAAACAAACCAAAACCAAAACAGCACCAGATACTTGACTGCTAGATTGAACATGAGCAAATGGTTCTGGGGCTAGAGATTGCGAACGAAGCCTAAGCCACCTTCCAAGATATGAACAGTTGGGCTGCACGCAGGGAAAGTCCAGAGAGGCAGGGCGAAATGTCAGAACAAGTGACTTTGACTCCTCTGTTTGTTGAAGCCTCTCTGTGACACACAGTTATCCAGCTTAGAACATCTCTGGGTACAGTTCGGCTCCTTATCTATGGCCTCTTCAAAAAGTGTCAATCATGAGGGTTGAAACACCCGCCTACATACACACACACTTAGTGAATGAATTGACACAAGCCTCCAGATTCTTTTTTGAGAGTAGAATAGCACTCACTGTCCAATAGAAATATGATGCAGGCCCCAAAGCTGAGCCATATATGCAATTTAAAGTTTTTAGCAGCTTTTTTTTTTTTTTTTTTGAGACGGAGTTTTGCTCTGTCGCCCAAGCTGGAGTGCAGCAGCATGATCTCAGCCGATCTCAGCTCACTGCAATCTCCGCCTCTTGCACCCAAGCGATTCTCCTGCCTGAGCCTCCCAAGTAGCTGGCATGACAAGTGTGCATCACCATGCCCTGCTAATTTTTGTATTTTTAGTAGAGACAGAGTGTTGCCATGTTGGCCAGGCAGGTCTCGAACTCCTGACCTCAGGTAATCACCCCGCCTCGGCTCCCAAAGTGCTGGGATTACAGGCATGAGCCACTGCATCCGGCCATTAGCAGCCTCATTTAAAAAGGTAAAAAGAAATATGACAATAATTATAACATAATATTTTAAATGATTGTTGAGGGCCGGGCACGGCGGCTCACGCCTGTAATCCCAACACTTTGGGAGGCCGAGGTGGGTGGATCACCTGAGGTTGGGAGTTCAAGACCAGCCCGACCAACATGGAGAAACCCCATCTCTACTAAAAATGCAAAATTAGCTGGGCGTGGTGGTGCATGCCTGTAATCCCAGCTGCTCAGGAGGTTGAGGCAGGAGAATCGCTTGAACCTGGGAGACGGAGGTTGTGGTGAGCCGGGATTGCACCATTGCACTCCAGCCTGGGCAACAAGAGTGAAAGTCCATTTCAGAAAAAAAAAATTGTTGAAGTATTTTACATTCTTTTGCTCCTACTAAGTCTTCAAAACCCAGTATGCCTTTTACACTGAGGGCGCGTCTCCATTCCAACTAGCCACAGCTGAAGTGGTCAGCAGCCACATGGGGCCGGCGGCCTGCAGGCTGGACAGCACCAGTCCAGGTGCATCCAGTGAGTTGCTGAGGTTGGCAGGATGGAAAGGAGGAGTGTGAAGTCGTGCCTGGAATGTCCAAGCGGATTTAATCTTATTGGTTAAAGATGTCCACTAGGTGGCGATATATGCAAGGAATGAAAATTTACTATGTGGCTGGCATTGTTAATATATGCAATTATTTGTAGATATAATTCAGTATTTCCATCATCCCTGCAAGACGAGTAACAGGATGTTCACCTTGCGGATGAGGAAAATGAACCTGAAGCAACCTAGGCGTCTGGTGAAAGGGTTTCCAGCCAGCAACCGGAGGAGACAGGAATCATGCCCGGGTGTGTCTGGTGCTGGAGCCCAGAGGCTTCCCAGATCCGCACACCTCATACTCACTCATCTGCCAGCCACACAGAGGTCCTGGATATCTGGTGGGCGATGAGCAAGTGACAGAGAGTCCGTGTGATGAGGTTGCTCAGGCTGATGTGACAACAGTGAGAAGAGGCGTCTCATCTCATCCCTAACTAGACGGGGTTAGGGATGGTGTCTTGGAGCAGCCAACTGGAGAGACTGACATCGCTGATAAAGAGGCAGATTCACACGACCTCATCTTTGTCAGTGCACAAAATGGTGCCCTGTAGCCCGCTGGTGACCCGGCTGCAGAAAGCTCTGGGTGTGCGGAAATACCATGCGACCTCAGTCCTGTGCCAACGGGCCAAGATGGCGATGAGCCACTTTGAGCCCAAAGAGTACGTCCACTATGACCTGCTAGAGAAGAACATTAACATTGTTCGCAAACGACTGAACCAGCCTCTGACCCTCTTGGAGAAGATCGTGTATGGACACCTGGATGACCCGGCCAGCCAGGAAATCGAGCAGGGCAAGACATACCTGTGGCTGTGGCTGGACCGTGTGGCCACGCTGCAGTTCGTCAGCAGTGGGCTGCCCAAGGTGGCCATACTATCCACCATCCACTGTGACCATCTGAAAGAGGCCCAGCTCGGGGGCGAGAAAGACCTGCGCCAGGCCAAGGACATCAACCAGGAAGTTTATAATTTCCTGGCAACTGCAGGTGCCAAATATGGCGTGGACTTCTGGAGGCTTGGATCTGGAATCATTCATTAGATTATTCTGGAAAACTATGCATACCTTAGGGTTCTTCTGATTGGCACTGACTCCCACACCCCCAGTGGTGGCGGCCTGGGGGGCATCTGCATTGGAGTTGGGGGTGCCAATGCTGTGGAGATCATGGCTGGGATCCCCTGGGAGATGAAGTGCCCCAAGGTGATTGGCATGAAGTGAACGGGCTCCCTCTCCGGTTGGACCTCACCCAAAGATGTGATCCTGAAGGTGGCAGGCATCCTCAAAGTGAAAGGTGGCACAGGTGCAATCATGGAATACGACGGGCCTGGCATAGACTCCATCTCCTGTGCTGGCATGGCGACAATCTGCAACATGGGCACAGAAATTGGGGCCACCACTTCCGTGTCCCCTTACAACCACAGGATGAGGAAGTACCTAAGTAAGACCGGCCGGACAGACATTGCCAATCTAGCTGATGAATTCCAGGATCACTTGGTGCCTGACCCTGGCTGCCATTATGACCAACTAATTGAAATTAACCTCAGTGAGCTGAAGCCGCACATCAGTGGGCCCTTCACCCCTGACCAGGCTCACCCTGTGGCAGAAGTGGGCAAGGTGGCAGAGAAGGAAGGATGGCCTCTGGACATCCGAGTGGGTCTGATTGGTACCTGCAACAATTAAAGCTATGAAGATCCGGGGCGCTCAGCAGCTGTGGCCAAGCAGGCACTGGCCCATGACCTCAAGTGCAAGTCCCACTTCACCATCACTCCAGGCTCCGAGCAGATCCGCGCCACCATTGAGTGGGACAGCTACGCACAGATCTTGAGGAATGTGGGCGGCATCGTCCTGGCCAATGCTTGTGGCCCCTGCATTGGCCACTGGGACACAAAGGACATCAAGAAGGGGAAGAAGAACACAATCGTCACCTCCTGCAACAGGAACTTCACGGCTGCAATGATGCAAACCCTGAGACCCATGCCTTCGTCACGTCCCCAGAGACTGTCACAGCCCTGGCCATTGTGGGAATCCTCAAGTTCAACCCAGAGACCAACTACCTGATGGGCAAGGATGGGAAGAAGTTCAAGCTGGAGGCTCCGATTGCAGATGGGCTTCCCCAAGCAGAGTTTGACCCAGGGCAGGACACCTACCAGCACCCCCCACAGGACAGCAGCGGCCAGCACATGGACGTGAGCCCCACCAGCCAGCGCCTGCAGCTCCTGGAGCCTTTTGACAAGTGGGATGGCAAGGACCTGGAGGACCTGCAGATCCTCATCAAGGTCAAAGGGAAGTGTACTACTGACCACATCTCGGCTGCTGGCCCCTGGCTCAAGTTTTGTGGGCACTTGGACAACATCTCCAACAACCTGCTCATTGGTGCCATCAGCATTGAAAACAGCCAGGCCAACTCCGTGTGCAGTGCCGTCACCCAGGAGTTTGGCCCCATCCCTGACACTGCCCGCTACTACAGGAAACATGGCATCAGGTGGGTGGTGATCAGGGATGAGAACTTGAGCCGAGAGCACGCAGCGCTGGAGCCTCACCGCCTCTGGGGCTGAGCTATCATCACCAAGAACTTTGCCAGGATCCATGAGACCAACCTGAAGAAGCAGGGCCTGCTGCCCCTGACCTTCGCTGACCCAGCTGACTACAACAAGGTTCACCCTGTGGACAAGCTGACCGTTCAGGGCCTGAAGGACTTTGCCCCTGACAAACCCCTGAAGTGCATCATCAAGCACCCCAGTGGGACCCAGGAGACCATCCTCCTGAACCACACCCCACACCGTCAACGAGATGTGGATCAAGTGGTTCTGTGCCGGCAGTGCCCTCAACAGAATGAAGGAGCTGCAGCAGTGAAGGCAGTGCCTCCCACCACACCGCCAACCTTGCCCCCCAGGGCTGGCGTCATGTTCAAGTTCAGTTCCATGTGCGCCTTCAGCGGATCCGATCCATCCAGCCATGGGTTCTGATTCCAAGATGGTGTGACCAGACATGCTTCCTGCTCCCTGCTCAGCCCACAGAACGACTGTGGTTGGGGGAGGTTCTTAAAATAACTTTTTAGCCCCTGCCTTCCTATTTTTAGTGTTTGGTTCAAATCTTAAGCAGCTCCATGCAACTGTATTTATTTTATTGACAAGACTCCCATCTAAAGTTTTTCCCCTGCCTGACCATTTCATTGGTTGTTGAAGCATTCTAGAGAACCTTTTGTTCTTGCAAGGAAAACAAGAATCCAAAATAAAAAAATATTTTAAAAAGGCAGATTCAGCAAGCTGCTGTGGGGAGGTGTTAAGAGCAGCCCTTTGGGGGATCGCACATAACACCACATGGCTAGAATAGGGTCCAGGGTATGCTGTGGGGTGAACATGTGGGGTGACAGCAGTAGAGATGTCAGCAGTGGGCACAGCACCCAGGGTATTCTACCTCCAGAGCAGCGGGATTTAAGCAGGTGATTGATATGAAGAGTTTTACTACTTAGAGGGCTCCAGACCCCAGATGCAGAGTGTTGAGCAAATGAGGCCCCCGGTCCAGGGATGATCCCACCTGCACACTGCCTTTGCAAATTTGAATGACAAGTTTAACCACATGCAGTTACCCTGCAGTGTAGGACCTGGCCTAGCCAACAGAACAGAGCAAGAGTTCTGGAAGGTGTTTGATGTTTGCACCATATGCTGTGGAGTCCCACAAATCTAAACTCAAGCTCTGGCTTTGCCATTCACTAGTACCGTAACTTCCGGCAACCCTTAATCTCTGTATCATAAAGTAGGAATGATGCTGGGATCAGTGGGTTGAGCTGCTGTGAGGATTAAAGAAGCATTGCTTGTAAGGTCATGTTACCAAAGCAGTCCCACAGTGGAGTGTTCAGGACCACGAGTGGATGGCGGCACCGGACTCTGAAATTCTCATCCAGTCCCCTCCTGTGTCGCACGTACGTCAGCACGTGGCCGGGCCTGGATACCTGCCCCATGAGCCATGTGTTCATTCAGGAACTATTCCGACCTTACACACCAGGTCCTGGGGAGGGAAAGATACTGCCTTCATGGAGCTGATAGCCTGGTCGGGGAGATAAATGGTAGTTAAATGACACAATGAATATATAAATAGAACCATGACAAGTATTTCAGAGGGGAACCCTTGTTCTAACTGGGGAGGTACAGAAATGCTTGCTTAGTGTGTTAGTTTCCCAGCACTGTCATGACAAAGTACCACAAACTGAGGGGCTTGAAACAACAGGATTTTATTCTCACAGTTCTGGAGGCTAGAAGATCGAGATTGAGGTTAGGCAGGGCCGTGCACCCTCTGGAGGCCCTGGGGGAGGCTCCTTCCTGGCCCTTTCCCAGCATCTGGCATTGCTGGTAGCCCTTGGGATTCCTTGGCTTGTAGATGGATCACTCCAGTCTCTGCCTTTGGTGTCACATGAACTTCTTCCCTCTAACTCTGTCTGTGTCCAAACATCTCTTTCCTTTATAAAAACACCAGTCATTGGATGTAGGGTTCCTACTCCAGCATGACCTCATCTTAACTTGATTATATCTGCAAAGACCCCATTTCCAAATAAGGTCACTTTCATAGCTACAGCGGGGGGCAGGGTTGGGACTTCAAAATATCTTTTGGGGGAACACAAAAGATATATTGATATACATATATTTCCCCTACATCATTTGGGGAAGTGATATTTGAGCCAAGATCTGCAGCTTGAGAAAGGCTTATCCAGTCAAAGAGGTCAGGAAGCAGGTTCTGGGCAGGACATGGCCTGTGCAAAGGCCCTGGGGCAGGAGGGAGCACAGCACCTACAAGGGACTGAGCAAGGGCAGAGGAAGGGATGGGCTTTGGGCACAGGACAGGTCTTGGTGCCCTGTCCTGATAGGATTGTGCCATCCAAGCTGCTCAATCTGCTTTCCTGCTGTATGCCTCACACCCAGTTCTTTCCCCATCATGTGTCATTCAGAGCAACGTGCAACTGCAAATGTTTCTAAATGGGGAGAACTCAGGCAGATGGCGCAGCATGCCTTCAGCTCAGTGGACAGACTCTGCCCCAGACAACCCACCTGTGTGTCCACATTCCCCAATAAGCTGAGCACCTCCTGAGGGTGGGGGGCATTATCATGTTAATATTTGTACACCCAACATTTCATGAAATGTTAGGAACATCAGAGGAGTTGTATAAGTGCTTGCTAAATGTTACTGAATTGGATAATTTCAAGGTGTGGCCAATTCCATCCGAAGGGCGTTATTTATCTTGTCACTAACCATATCCTAGAGAAGTTATTAAGCATCCTTCTAATTCAAAGGAAAATGGGTAGATGGTGGGAGGGTTAGAGAGTGGACGCCATGTTGGAATGCAGGGGTAGGGGAAAGCCAGCTTGCTAATCAGAATGTCAGTGAAGGCTGGGAGCTGGGGCTCATGCCTGTCATCCCAGCACTTTGGGAGGCTGAGGCAGGAGGATCACTTGAAGCCAGGACTAGCCTGGGGGAACACAATGAGACTGTGTCTCTACAAAAAAAAAAAAAAAATTAAATACATTAACCAGGTGTGGTGGCACATGCCTGTAATCCCAGCACTTTGGGAAGCTAAGGTGGGCAGATTGCTTGAGCCCAGGAGTTCAAGACCAACCTGGGCAATATGGCAAAACCTCATCTCTACAAAAAATACAAAAATTAGCCAGGTATGATGGCGCACACCTGCAGCCCAAGTTGCTCAGGAAGGTGAGTTGGGAAGATCACCTGAGCCCAGGGAGGTCGAGGCTACAGTGAGCCGTGATGGTGCCACTGCACTCCATTCTGGGTGTCAAAGTGAGGTCATGTCTCAAAATAAATAAACAAATAATTGTTCTATAGAATTTTATTGATTTAAGAAAATGTTCAGAATAGATTTATCAGTAAAAAATTAAAAAGGTATATATACATAGGCTGGGTGCAGGGGCTCACTTTGGGAGGCCTTTGGGAGGCCAAGGTACGTGGATCACCTGAGATTGGGAGTTTGAGACCAGTCTAACCAACATGGAGAAACCCTGTCTCTACTAAAAATACAAAAATTAGCCAGGTGTGGTGGCGGGTGCCTGTAATCCCAGCTACTCGGGAGACTGAGGCAGGAGAATCACTTGAACCTGGGAGACGGAGGTTGCAGTGAGCCAAGATGGTGCCATTGCACTCCAGCCTGGGCAACAAGAGTGGAACTCCGTCTCAGAAAAAAGAAAAAAAAAAAAAGGCATATATACATGTGTGTTGATTTGTATATAGAATAAGACATACATTTAAAAAAAAAAAAAGGTAGGATTGCAAGTGGGTTTTTTCTTTCTTTTTATTTTTGGAGACGGAGTTTCCCTCTTGTTGCTCAGGCTGGAGTGCAATGGCGCTATCTTGGCTCAGCACAACCACCGCCTCTTGGGTTCAAGCGATTCTCCTGCCTCGGCCTCCCAAGTAGCTGGGATTACAGGCATGTGCCACCACGTCTGGTTAATTTTTGTATTTTTAGTAGAGACGGGGTTTCTCCATGTTGGTCAGGCTGGTCTCGAACTCCCAACCTCAGGTGATCTGCCCACCTTGGCCTCCCAAAGTGGTGGGATTACAGGTGTGAGCCACTGCACCCAGCTCCGGTTTTTTTTCTATTTCTGAATTTTTCTATGTGTGCTGCATAGAACCATTATAATTAATTTTAAAAAGCAAATATATTTCATTTTTCTCTTGAAAACTTAAAACAACTCTTTATAAGAAGAATTTTACATGTGCAAGATGGTATACTATATAGTCATTTACAATAATGTTTTAAAAGAATATTCCATAATATGAGAAAATATTCATGCTATATTTAGTGGAAGGAATAGGTTATGTAATAATATACTGTGTTTTTGTTTGTTTGTTTGTTTGAGACGGAGTTTCACTCTTGTTGCCCAGGCTGCAGTGCAATGGTGTGATCTCAGCTCACTGCAACCTCTGCTTCCCAGGTTCAAGCAATTCTCCTGCCTCAGCCTCCTGAGTAGCTGGGATTACAGGCATGCACTACCACACCTGGATAATGTTTTGTATTTAGCAGAGATGGGGTTTCACCATATTGGTCAGGCTGGTCTCGAAATCCTGACCTCAGGTGATCCACCCACCTCAGCCTCCCTAAGTGCTGGGATTGCAGGCATAATCCACCACACTCGGCCAATATACCATAATTTTTAAAAGGGCATTTACAGAAAGACTATCAATAAGTCTGGTATAATACGTATAAACTGTGGGGTTACCAGGAATTCATATTTGCTTCTTTATACTTTCCTGTATTTTCCAGATTTTTAATTATGAATATGAATGAGTATGAAGCTATAATAAGAAAAGTTATTTAAAAATCATATTATAAAATTGTTCAGGTTATCATGGCCAGGCAGGGCCTGTAATCCCAACACTTTTTGAGGCCGAGGTGGGCAAATCGCTTGAGCTCAGGGGTTCGATATCAGCCTGAGCAACATAGGAAAACCTTGTCTCTACAAAAACTACAAAAATTAGACAGGTATGATGGTGCACACCTGTGATTCCAGCTACTAGGGAGGCTGCAGTGGGAGGACCGCTTGAGCCCAGGAGGCAGAGTTTGCAGTGAATCATGATTTCACCACTGCACTCCAGCCTGGGCAAAAGAGCAGGACCCTGTCACAAAAAAGAAAAAAAAAAGTGTCAAGTTGTGAGATAATGGTTATTTTTTATTTTTTATTTATTTTTGAGATGGAGTCTCGCTCTGTCACCCAGGCTGGAGTGCAGTGGCACCATCTCGGCTCACTGCAACCTCTACCTCCCGGGTTCAAGTGATTCTTCTGCTTCAGCCTCCCGAGTAGCTGGGACTTCAGGCACGAGCCACCACGCCCGGGTAATTTTTGTATTTTTAGTAAAGACGGGGTTTCACCATATTGGCCAGGCTGGTCTCAAAGTCCTAGACCTCATGATCCGCCCACCTCGGCATCCCAAAGTGCTGGGATTACAGGTGTGAGCCACTGCGCCTGGCCGACAATGATTATTTTTAATTTTATTCCATGGTTTTCTATATTTTCCAAATTCTTCTCAATAACATAAAAATGATTTCATATTGTATTAATTACTACAATGCAACATTGTAAGGTCGGGGGACACTGATGGTGGTCTACCTCCTGATCCTCTAGCATGCAGTATTTCACCCGGGGTTTTCACAAGCAGTTTCTCATTTGGTCCTCAGAGGACCCTGTGCCTAGATGAGGATGGCGGTGCTGCTTCTGAGAAGTCGCTGCCTCCCCTTCTCCCTTTAGCCTCCCGGGCAAAAGAAGACACTTCATTTGCAGGGCCACAGTCAGTTCTGACTCCGATATCTTACAACACCTATCAGGGACCAGCCTGGACCTGTTACCTGAGCGGGGTGTGGCCTCCTTTCGTCTGAGCTTTCCTGACACCTGAAACTACTGATCATTCAGCCCCTTACCTCTCCAAGCTTTCAGCACAAGCTCTCCTCCTCAGCCTTCTAAATAAATAAACACCTGCACAGAACACTGCCATTTTCTGTAAGCTTTTCTCCCCCTTTAAAAATTGCAGTGAAATATACATAAGACAAAATGTATCATTTAAATCATTTTAAGTATACAATTCAGTGCCTGTGATACACATAAGACAAAATGTATCATTTAAAACATTTCAAGTGTACAATTCAGCGGCCTGATATACATAAGACAAAATGTATCATTTAAATCATTTTAAGTGTACAATCCAGTGGGGTGATATACATAAGACAAAATGTGTCATTTAAATCATTTTAAGTGTACAATTCAGTGCCTTTAAGTCCATTCATGATGTGGCAACTGTCACCACCATCCAGCTCCGGAGCTTCTTAATCATCCGTGGGTAAGCTTTTGAATCCATAGTCCCATAACATTTTATTACTGTCCTCATCGTCAGGTGAGGAAACTGAGGCTTTCTTCCTTACCTTGCTTTTGTGTTTTCTCTTTAACACTTGCAGTCTGGCTTTTGCCCGTGGCTGTCCCGGAACAGACCCCCTTCAGGCTGTCAAAGACCCTCCTGGGGGCTGAATTTCATGGGCTGCTTCCTGGTCTTGTCTTGTTTCTGGTCTGCAGCATTTGACAATTGTGTTTTGCAGTCTCTCTCAGAAATTCTCTCCTCCCCAGGTTTCCATACCACTCTCTCTCCTGAGTTTCCTATACTAATTCTTGGGTGTTTTCCTGTTCTTTTCATGTTTTTGTTTGTTTGATTGTTTTGTTTCTTTTTGTTGTTTTGACAGAGTCTTGCTCTGTTTCCTAGGCTGGAGAGCAGTCGCTTTATCCTAGAACTTACGATGTAGTTGCCTGTGTGCCCATCTGTCTCCACAACAGAGCAAGGTCCTGGAAGTGGGGGTGGGGGTCATGGGGGAGGTCTTGCTTGTCCTCTTTATGTCTCAGTGCTTAGTGTACCTTATATTTGGACAATGAATAAATAAATGTGCGCTGCCCTAGAAAAGAGATCATTGTCTTGATGGAGTGAAAATCAGTAAGGGGCAGATCTCGGCTCACTGCAACCTCCACCTCCCTGGTTCAAGTGATTCTCCTGCCTCAGTCTCCCGAGTAGCTGGGATTATAAGTGCCCACCAACCCGCCAGGCTAACTTTTTTGTATTTTTAGTAAGAGATGGGGTTTCACCACGTTGGCCAGGCTGGCCTCGAACTCCTGACCTCAGTTGATCTGCGGGCCTCGGCCTCCCAAAGTGCTGGGATTACAGGCGTGAGCCACTGTGCCTGGCCTCTTTTCATGTTTTTATGTTTTGAGATGGAGTCTCGCTCTATCACCCAGGCTGGAGTGCAATGGTGCAATCTCGGCTCACTGTAACCTCCACCTCCCGGGCTCAAGCGATTCTCCTGCCTCAGCCTCTCGAGTAGCTGGCATTACAGGCGCCCGCCACCACACCCGGCTAATTTTTGTATTTTTAGTAGAGATGGGGTTTCGCCTTGTTGGCCAGGCTAGTCTCGAACTCCTGATCTCAGGTAATCTGCCCACCTCAGCCTCCCAAAGTGCTGGGATTACAGGCGTGAGCCACCACACCTGGCCTCTTTTCATATTTTTAAATTAGTCTCCCCTTTATTTTATTTTGTTTTATTTTTTTAATAGAGACAGGGTCTCGCTATGTTGCCCAGGCTGGTCTCGAACTCCTGGACTCAAGCAGGGTCTTTTCTTCAGGCTTCTCCTTCGCCTGGCTCAGGAACTCATCCTCACTCCCTGGAACGTTTCAATAACCACTTGCCTGGTTTCCCTGCTTCTGGCCTTGCTGATTAGACAACTACGATCTTTCTACCAGGGAAATGGGATCGGGCCCTCAAGTCTACAAGGGCAGCCTAAGCTGACACGATAACATCTAACCTCCTTAGTTAGATATAGGATGTCCCTTGTCATCTGGCCCCTGGTGACCTCTAACAATATCCCCATCCCACTCCACCCCTTTACAGTCTGCAGTAGAACTGTCTGCAGTCCCAGTGCTGGAAGCCCAGGCTGCCTCATGCCTCCCTGTCTCTGCATACCTGGTTGCTTTATCCCAGAACTTATGATGTAGTCGCCTGTGTGCCCATCTGTCTCCACAACAGGGCAAGGTCCTGAAAGCAGGGGTGGGGCGTGTGGGGGGAGGTCTCGCTTGTCCTCTTTATGTCTCAGTGCTTAGTGTACCTTATATTTGGACAATGAATAAATAAATGTGCGCTGCTCTAGAAAAGAGATCATTGTTTCGATGGAGTGAAAATCAGTAAGGGGCAGAGCAAGGACTGGACATCAGCTCTTGGAAAGTTCTGACCCTTCCCACTATGTAAACATCCTTTCTACTGAGGGACCTCCCAGGGTGACAAAGCCTTAGAGGAAATGTACGCAGTCTCTGCATGGTCCTAAGAAAATAAAGGAAATAAAGTAAGTGTTGTAATCCTGGACTGGAGTAGAAAGACTTCTTATGGGGAGGCATTTTAAGGAGGTTGGAGAGGGGAGATGCTTCCCGCCTCCAGATCACAGTCTGCAAGAGTTTGCTGCTTTAGATGAGCTCACACAAGACCAAGATGCAGGCAGAGTGGTGCGGCTGAAAGACATCTCTGCATCAGAAAACTTGAGTCCTGGTTTTTTCTAGATCTGCCACTGACTAGCAGATCCCAGAAGGCCCAGCAGCCTTCAGGTGTAAAACAAAGGGGTATTTTCCATCTCTTTCAACCCAAAAATCCAGAAAGTGGGGACATCTGTGTTTAAAGATTGTTCACCATTTTTCAGATTAAACTGATCCACATTTTCCAAGGTATCAAAGTGGTGGCTGCATCCTCTGATGGTGCTGGGAATCACACACTTCTCCCCTCACCTTTGACCGTGACCTGATTCTACAAGATGGTTGCTGATAGAAATGTCCAAGTTATTTAAGGGGCTTCTCTAGAGGAAACAACTTCCGTTTCACTCTTGATTCTCTAGAGGAAATATAACTTTTGTTTCACTCTTGATTCTCTAGAGGAAATAACTTCCGTTTCACTCTTGATTTTCACTGTTTTCACGTTATGGGTTGAGATGAATGGCCTTAGAGTTGATTCATCGAGGAGAGAGCGATTCTGCCTAGAGTTCTTTGGAAGCTGGCTGTACTGAGTGAGATCCTAGGTCACTGCAGAGAAGGAAAGGGAAGAGAAGTGGGGAGGGAAGGGGCACGGAGAGGGATAGGGAGATTGATTTCCTTTTACAAACCCAGCTGGTTTCCTCGGTAGTTGTGTGTGGTTTGCACCAAACCCACCTATCACTTAGTTAGGACTGCTAATTAGGGGGCAGAGATGAGGACTGCTGTCTGTAGTCCTAAAGATGGTTATTAAGCAGGAGGCTGAGCTGGTGGTTGCAGCTGACACTGGAAATTCACCCAGCTTCACCCCCTGGGAGATGTGCCACCCCTACCTCGTAGGCAGCTGTGGGCCACAGGCATTTCGTTCTCCAAAATCCTACATTCATCTTACTTCGTTTAATGTTTGCAGCCACATAAGAAGTAGAAAACATAACTTCATCTCCAGATTAGAAGACTGAAGTTTGGACAGAAAAAAAAACTTGCCCAGTGTCACCCAGTGGGCACACGGAGGAGCTGGGATTCAACACCAATGACTCCAGGACCACGGTCTGTCTCCACAAGACTAGTCTACCCACCTCAATTCTCTGGCTGTCAGGCCTTCTCCATTTTTCCACCTGCTAAATAAATCACACCTGGTTCCATCTCGCCTTCTTTCCTCCCCTAACCCAAGACTCTTTTTTGTTGTTGTTTTGGAGATGGAGTTTGCTGTTGTTGCCCAGGCTGGAGTGTAGTGGCACGATCTCGGCTCACCACAACCTCTGTCTCCCGGGTTCAAGCGATTCTCCTGCCTCAGCCTCCCGAGTAGCTGGGATTACAGGCACATGCCACCATGCCCAGCTAATTTTTGTATTATTAAGAGAGCTGGGGTTTCACCATGTTGCCCCGGGTGGTTTTGAACTCCTGACCTCGGGTGATCCACCCGCCTCAGCCTCCCAAAGTGCTGGGATTACAGGCATGAGCCACCACGCCCGGCCATATCCCATGACTCTCTAAAGCACTCTGTGGTTGTTTCTGGGTTATTTTCACTTCTCCAACTAGGAGGCAAGTTTTTTGGGGTCAAAGAGCATGTTTTCGACTTTGTTTTCATCCTATCCCAAATTGTCTGGTACCAAGCTTGGTAGCTGATGAGCCAACAGGGAACCCACGAATGACATTGTATTGGAAGACCACAGGCTTTGGGCTCAAGGAATGACCCTTCTCTTGTACAGTCCTGTCCACACCTCAACAGCCCTCTCGTAGCTTGGTGGATCTCAGCTGAATGTCGATGAGCCAGAGCTTCCCCTGACCACCGAACCCAAGTGTTGTCCCTGGTTATTCCTCCTCATAGCATCTCTTTTTCCTCCTTCTCATCGGACTTACTACAACGTGTACTCATAGGCTCATTTGAGTATCTACCTTATTTTCTCCACTAAAATGTGAACCCCAAGAGGCCAGGGACCATGGGCACTTTGACTCAAAACGTATTCTCTGGATGACTTTAACAGAAACTTCCATCAACTTCTCAAAGGGCCAACCACATACGAGTGAAGAGGGTTTCAAATGATGAATCAGGGACTTTTCCCTGTGTTCAGGCGTGAACCCCGGCTCACCATGGGGTCGTATCCACGTGCTCTCTCTTGGCCTCAGTTCTTTACTTGCAAAGTAAGGATCATGGTTCTAGTCCCCTTTACTCTCATAGGCTCTTGCCTGGAGAAAGTGAAATCATTTTAGCCTTGCTGTGTTGTTAAAGTCAAGGCCTAACGCCAACATGACTAGTGATAAGCCCCTTGAGGAGGAGCTCATATCTGACAAACACTCTGTCTCTCTCTCCCTCTCAACATAATTCTTGTGAATAGGCCAAGTAGATAAACAACTCAAAAAAATAAAAATATACAAAATGCATACAGTGACAATGTTCCCTTGCTTCTCTGTCCCTACCTGCCCAGGTCCCACCCTTAACCATTACTATTGGTTTCTTTTGTAGCATTCCAGAGTTTTTTATTTATTTTATTTTATTTTACTTTATTTTCTGAGATGGAGTCTTGCTCTGTTGCCCAGGCTGGAGTGCAGTGGCCTTATCTTGGCTTACTGCAACCTCTGCCTCCCGGATTCAAGCAATTCTCTTGCCTGAGCCTCTCGAGTAGCTGGGACTACAGGCTCCCGCCACTACGCCTGGCTAATTTTTGTATTTTTAGTAGAGACGGGGTTTTGCCATGGTAGCCAGACTGGTCTCGAACTCCTGACGTTAGGTGACTCACCCGCCTCGGCCTCCCAAAGTGCTGGGATTATAGGCGTGAGCCACTGTGCCTGGCTGCCAGTTTAAAATATACAGTTAAACCATTATGGACCACAGTCCCCAGTGTGTGATCAAATACTTAGTATTATTCACTCTTTCTTTCTATTTTCCAGAGTTTCTATATCTGCCTATAAGTAACCATGAAAGCACTTCCCCCACAGGGTCATGTCTTACCCTTGCGAGCTTTCCAACTGTCTTGCTCCATGCCCAACACCAGATAAATCTTTAGTAAATTCAGTACATTTAGTAAATCTGTTGATGGATTTGATTAACTAATGATCTTGAAACCAACACATTGGACAAGCAACAAGGTGAGTTTGCAATGTGTGTTACAGATGGATGAAAGCACACGCTGAACAGGGCCTGCTCCAGTGAACCATCATCTGCCTGCATCTTTCCTGTTCCAGTCCAAGACCAATCCAGATACTTGGGGCTTGCTTTGTTTTGCTCTTCCTGGGAAGTGTCAGTTCATTGGTCGTTACAAGGATAATAGGAGTTACTTCCTGACTGCATGAAAAGTACATAGAACAGAGCCTGGCACAGAGAGAGAAGCCAATGAGCAGCAGGAATGATGATCACAGGCAATCTTCCCTTCTGCCAACACTCACCTCAGATGACCCGGTGAGCCTTGTGTCACAGGCTGGGTATTTCCCCTGGAATTCACATGTTGAAGCTCTAACCCGCAGTACCCAGAATGTGACTGTATTTGGAGAGAGGGCCTTCTCTCCAAATAGAAGGAGGTAATTAAGGTAAAATGAGGCCATCAGTGTGGGTCCTAATCCGATATGACTGGTCCTGATGAAAAGTGGAGATTAGGATACTGACACACACAGAGGGAAGCCCGTGTGAGGACCAAGGGGAGGGAGGCTCTCTGTGGCCAAGGAGAGTGGCATCAGGAGAAACCAGCCCTGCCAACACCTTGGCCTCCAACTTTCACCTTCCAGTACTGGAGATCTGTGTCATTCAAGACTCCCAGTCTGTGGCACTTTGTCATGGCAGCTCAAGCCGACTAGCACACCTTGCCTAGCCCTGCATTTCTCAAATATATTCAACTAGAGAAGTTGTCTTGATTGTTTAGAGCCAAGCCTTGTGGTGCTGCTACGAGGGCATAGGCTGAATCAACCACCTGTCAAGGAGTTTCCATGCAGAAGGAGGTGAAGGAGGCTTCACCCTAGGGTGAGCCCCTTGACCCTCTCCCCAGGAATTCTCCAGCTATGCCTGGGGATGGAAGCTGCCTTCCTGACTACTCTTTTGTTGTTGTTAAGCACTGGGGTCTCACCCTGTCACCCAGGTTGGAGTGCAGTGGTACCATTACAGCTCACTGCAGCCTTGAATTCCTGAGCTCAAGTGATCCTCCTGCCTAAGCCTCCTGATTAACTGGGACTGGAGGTGCACACTACCACGCTAGCTAATTTTTTTGATCTTTTGCAGAGATGAAGGTCTTGCTATGTTGCCCAGGCTGGTATCAGATTCCTGACCTCAAGCAATCCTCCCACCTCAGCCTCACAAAGTACTGGGATTACAGGTGTGAGCCACAGACCTGCTCCCCTGGCAGGTCTTTGAAAATGCATGTGGAGCTGTAGCAGCCACAGCCCTGCCAGAGAGAGAAGCCCCCATTTGGGGGTTGTGGGGAAGCAGGCATCTGCCAGAGATTCCACCTGGTTCTGGCACGTCTCAGGCCAGCCTGGGCTTCAATTCCTTGGCTAACCCTGCTTCCTTTCTTGCTGAAGTAAATGAGATATGGTTTATGACGTTTGCAGCTCAGAGGGTCTTGACTAACATAGTCTCTATGGAGTCAGATCCTGATGTTCAGCTACTCTTGGTCAATGGTTCCTGCCGGGGCTCTGGCGTCTCACTCCTGTAGTAGTGCAGGGCACTGCAGGGCCACTCACATCCTCTCTCACCTCTGGGCCTCTGGGACAAGCCTCTAAGCAGAGTGGATGTCTATGCTGAGCAGCATCTGCTGACACCAACCAGACCACTTCTTCTGATGATGGTGACAGCTACTCAGGTTCTCACCAAGAGCCTGGGGCTCCCTCCCGTGGGCTTCCCTGGCACCGTTTGCCGATGGTTATTTAAGCACATATCACAAGGGTGGGTGTGAGTCTGTCTTAGGTTATGATCTGAGAGACCAAAATAGACACCCCTGGCCAAGTGTGATGGCTCATGTCTGTAATCCCAGCACTTTGGGAAGCCGAGGTGAGAGGATCCCTTGAGCCTAGGAATTCAAGACCAGCCTGGGCAACATAGGGAGACCACACACACACACACACACACACACACACACACACACACACAAAAAAAAAAGCCAAATGTGATGGTGCACACCTGTAGTCCCAGCTACTTGAGAGGCTGATGTAAGAGGATCACTTGAACCCAGGAGGTCGAGGCTGCAGTGAGCCATGATTGTGCCACTGCAGTCCAGCATGGGTGACAGGGCAAGACCCTGTCTCAAAAGCAAAACAACACAACACAAAACGAAACAAAACACCAAAATAGACACTCCTTTATCAACTAAGACAGACCCTAAGGTTACAGAGCCAAAAGTTACCGACAGGTCGAGGGTTCAAAGTTTGGCTGGCATGGCAACTTCTCAAATTCCTACAGGAAAAACCACACTTGCTGAACTCCCTAACAATAGGAGCTAGCAAGCAAATTATCCTAACTCTGATTTACAACCCCAGACCACTAAAACTTTGATTGGACAGAGGACCATCTTATAAATGCTCTTTCCTGATAAGCAACTGTACACCTCCAGCCAGTTCCAGGGAGATTTAGAGACTGCACACACACTGTCTGTGTCCTCTAGGTTACCTTTGACATAAAGAGCCAAATTCCACCTCATTTTAATCTAGGCCCCCCACAAAGTGAACATGGTAAACATATGTGTTTACCTATTGCACACTGAGTGCCCCTCATAAATATGTATTGATTTTGCCCTAAACTTGCTGAATATGCATGACTCTATTGTGTAACACAGACCCTGTGAAGCGCAACACCCATCCCGCCCTCTCCCTCTTTGAAGAGAGAGCACCTTCAGTCCAAGCTGGAGACCATCTCTTCCTGGTTTGCAAACTGATATCAACCGACAAAGCTCTCCTTTCTTTCTTTCTTTCTTTTTTTGGATGGAGTCTTTCTCTTGTTGTCCAGGCTGGAGTGCAGTGGCTCAATCTTGGCTCACTGCAACCTCTACCTCCTAGGTTCAAGCAATTCTCCTGCCTCAGCCTCCCAAGTAGCTGGGACTACGGGCGCCTGCCACCATGCCTGGCTAATTTTTGTATTTTTAGGAGAGACGGGGTTTCGTCATGTTGGCCAGGCTAGTCTCGAATTCCTGACCTCAGGTGATCTGCGGGCCTTGGCCTCCCAAAGTGCTGGGATTACAGGCGTGAGCCACCTCACCCAGCCCAAAGCTCTCCTTTCTACCACTGAGCCATCCTGGTAGTCTTTTGGATGGCAGACTTTTTGAGACCCAGGCCTGTGTCATAATCATCTCCATAGTCTCAGCACTTGCCACAGTGCCCAGCACGTGTGCTGCTTTTAACCAACTGGCAAGGTCTATGTGCTCCCAGCCCGTGGTGGCTCGTCAGTCCCTCAGCTCCCAGGAGTCCTGTGAGTGCTCACAGAAATGCCAACCACTGTCCAACATCGATCTTTTTTTTGAGGTGGAGTCTCGCTCTGTTGCCCAGGCTGGAGTGCAGTGGCATGATCTTAGCTCACTGCAACCTCAGCCTCCTGGGTTCAGCCTCCCGAGTAGCTGGGATTGCAGGCATACACCACCACACTCGGCTAATTTTTTGTGTTTTTAGTAGAGACAGGGTTTACCAGTTGGCCAAGCTGGTCTCGAATCCTGACCTCAAGTGACCCGCCCGCCTCGGCCTCCCAAAATTCTGGGATTACAGGTGTGAGCCACCATGCTCGGCCAGCATTGACTCTTTTATAGCTTGCTGTTACAGAGTCAAGAAGGATCCAGACCAAGATCAACCTCCACAGCAGGTCAGAGTTAAAATGCCATTACTTGAGCAGCACTTACTAGAGCAGAACAGAACTGGCTGCTCACTGGCCCTTGGCCTTGCTGCCCTTGCTGGGGGGGACCAGAGTCCAGAGCCTGGCTGCATTTTGAAGGATGCCAGCCAGAAAGGGCAGCAGGGGGAACTGCAGTTCATCAGGTCATCAGCTCCAGGGGCCACTACTATGGTTGTGGAATCGGCTGTGATCTCATTCCAGGTTGGCAGAAGTGGTGGGTCCTCACTGGGCTTTTTGGGCCACGTTGCCCAGTGGCTCAGAGCTGGACATGAGGCTTTCTGGGCCAGCTCTGACCTCAGTTGGCTGTGTGCCTTTAGGGAAGGTCCCTAACCCTGAGCTTCCTTTAATCGTCTGTTAGAGAGAACAATAATTATACATTAATAAAGACATATTTAGGGATGAACAAAATACTGTGTGTTAAAGTGTTTAATTCTAACACCTTAAAAATGGTTGTTTTTGGTTCATTTGCTTGTTTGGTTGGCTTAACTCCAATCTGTGGTCCTCCTCACCCTCTACCTCTTATGGTCTGACCTTCTTAGGGTTCTCCAAAATCTGCTCACTCTAAATCCTAGCAGCTCACACAGGCTATGCTATCTGACCCCCTACTTTTCTGTGTACCAAACCTTTCTTTTTCTTTTTACATTCCTAGTTCCTACTTGTCCTTTGAGCCCTCCCTAATTGCATACTTCCTTCTTTCCATCTTAATCCTGTGATTCTCAGTCCCGGAGCTGTGAAATTGTGCACCTAGTAAGTGATTGCTCATTTCAGGGCCATGCGTGGCTGAGTCACTTGTTTTTTTTTTTTTTTTTTGAGACAGAGTCTCGCTCCGTTGCCCAGGCTGCAGTGCAGTGGCAGGATCTCAGCTCACTGCAACCTCTGCCTCCCGGGTTCAAGCGATTCTCCTGTGTCAGCCTCCTAAGTAGCTGGGATTACAGGCACACACCACCATGCCTGGCTAATTTTTGTATTTTTAGTAGAGACGGGGTTCCACCATGTTGGCCAGGATGGTCTCGAACTACTGACCTCAAGTGATCCAACCACTTCGGCCTCCCAAAGTGCTGGGATTACAGACATAAGCCACTATGCCTGGCCTAATTTTTGTATTTTTAGTAGAGATAGGGTTCGCTATGTTGGCCAGGCTGGTCTCAAACTCCTGACCTCAGGTGATCTGCTCACCTCGGCCTCCCAAAGTGCTGGCATTACAGGCTTGAGCCACCGTGCCCAGCCCCAAGTCAGTTGTCATAAGGGGGAGAGAGATAAAGAGTGAGACAGACCAGCATCTACCTGTCACCAATAATGTAAGAACAGCCCAAGCTCTTCTGTCACCACTGTTAAACTGTCAGGATCAGCACCATTCGTGGCTCCCAATTGGTGGGCTCTCATGTTCTAGATGTAGGGCTAGGCACTTACATGCATTATTTTATTTCATTTTCACAGTAGCTCTGTGAGGTTGATGGCCTAGTCTGGACAGGAAGAGTGGTGGGTATCGACAAGGCTGTGCTTACAGTATGTCAGTGAAGCACAGCACTTGTGCATCCCAGCAAAGCTCAGAGCGACCCATTTCTCACCTCAGTAGCTGGCATCCACCTGCCAGTGGCCTGCCTCCTTCTCTGGGGCCCCAGCCCGCTCCAGAAACTCACCCAGCTCGCTGACAGGGGACTGTGCAGGCTGCTACTATAACCTGGTGGTGGGCTGTCCTCAGACTGCCATAGATGATCGCCCTGAGGCTTGGTTGTGGAGGTTGTCAAAGCAGAAGGCTGGCAATATTCCCACGGCCCAGAACGTGCTGAGGCAGCATATGTGAGTCAGGCCATGGCTGCTGCAGCCACAGTGGGGCTTTGTGCTGTGATCGTGTGCAGAGCAGAGCAGCCACTCACCCATCCACTGACTCTCCAAATTGCTTCCGAGCACCTATAATTCCAGTTCTCCTGGGAAAAGCCCTGCAAGACCCAGGCTTTCCCCTACCCTGTTCTGCTGATTCCTTTTGGCTGATTTCCCAGTATGAGATCCAGCATTATTCCTTTTGAAATTGCAATCCCTGCTGTTTTCCCACATTGAGAGCACAACTAAGAAGCACTTTGTTAAGAATCTGCCTCTAGGTGCTCTTGGACCAAGTTTAAGCCCTCTGTCTACTCTAGCAGGGTCTGTCTATTCCCAGGGCATCTGTCTGAAGCGGGGCCTCTGCTGGCCAAATCCTACCAGCCAAGTCCTGGTTCTCCCAGAGCTCAGAAAGCTCCCACTAGCAGGGCCCCCTGGCTTGCCTTCCTGCCTCCTTTCTCTCCCTTTGTCCCCTAGTGTCCAGATGAGAAGACACAGGATGGCTCTTGTCCCAAGAAGGCCTTCACTTGTGCTGTGGGCACAGAGGTCTTTCTTCCCTCTCTAAGCACAAAGCAGTCACTGTGCTCTGCCGTGCAGAGGAAAAATGCAAATGGTGCTCTGGGTGTGGCCTAGTTCCTTGGGCCCCAAGTGCTGGCCTGCATTCTTTATGGGGTAGCCTTTGTTTTCCCTTTCTGCAGGCTGTGCCTGAAATATGAAGATTACTTAAAACTCATACTATGCCGGGACACGGACACCACCATAAACCGGGTAATGAGCGTCAACCCAAAGACTATTTAAGATTAGTTGCTGCACAAGAAAACTTGAAATGTTCTGAAAGCTTATGAACCATAAATGAAAGAAAATTTCATTCATCACAATGTCCTCAAGCTTGAAAACAACCATAAGAATCTACAAGGCTAACAACAAGTTGCAAAACTGAAACAAACTCTCCCGAGCTTTAATAACAAAAACAAGGTGTGATCAATTGTGCAAGAGGAAAGAATTATCTTCCTATTCCCTCTACAGAAAGATATTATTGCAGAGTTATTCTTTTTGTTGTCATTTGTTTTATTTTTTATTTTTATTTTTAGAGACAGGGTCTCATTTGTTTGCCCAGGCTGGAGTGCTGTGGCATGATTATAGCTCACTATGGCCTCGAACTCATGGGCTGGAGTGATCCTCCAACCTCAGCCTCCCAGGTAGCTAGGACTATAGGTGTGCAGAATCATTCTTGTATTAAGAGGGGTATACAGCCAAAAAAAAAATGCAGAGGAATCTGGGGCAATTACTAAGCAAAAACATTGCATTATTTTTCTGAGTTTAGTGATATTTGTAGTATTGGTCTGCGTCTGAAACTTTGTAATTTGTTCCAAATAAATTTCTTGTTCTAAATAAATATTCACTTTAGTATTAAATTTTGTATATGTAATTTTATTTTTTCTTTCCTTAAAGACGATCTCCAGTATTGAAGAAGGTTGCAGGTCCCACAAAAACTGGATCTGGCCCAGCCTCTGGAACTGCTTTCTCAGCACTACTTTCAACGTGTCCCTCACTTTCATTCCTTTTGCCCTGCTATGGGGCCATAGGTAAAGCCTTTCTTGCATAGTTCACCGAAGCCTGGAGATTTCAACCACTATCAATAGCTATACATGTTGTGTGCCCCGGGAAACCCATAATAGCTAATTTTCCCTGCAGTGCGTGAATCTTATACTCCTGAAAGCAAGATCTGGTCAGTTCTCAGTCCCTTTGATGTAATGAAGTTCTGTGGGTACAACCAGCCACCTCTTTCTGCATGAGCTCCTTGAAACACTGCCTTTTCTGGAGATGAAAATGGGAACCTATTAGGAAGAACATTGACTGTTATCAGGCAGCTTAAATGCTTTTGCAAGAACTCCTGGTAAGAACTGGATCTAATTTTCCCCTCTGAAACTTGAGCAAACCACTCACTATGACTTTCCTGGAGCAGGGAATGATGTTTTTTTTTGGGGGGTGGGGTAGGGGGAACAGAGTCTTGCTGTGTCACCCAGGCTGGAGTGCAATGGCTCAATCTCAGCTCACTGCAACATCCGCCTCCCGAGTTCAAGTGATTCTCCTGCCTCAGCCTCCTGAGTAGCTGGGATTACAGGTGCACACCACCACGCCTGGCTAATTTTTGTATTTTTAGTAGAGAGGGAGTTTCACCATTTTGGCCAGGCTGTTCTCAAACTCATGACCTCGTGATCCACCCATCTCGGCCTCCCAAAGTGCTGGGATTACAGGCGTGAGCCACCACGCCCGGCTAAGGGTATGTTAACATGCTTCTTAGGATTCATTTATAGTAACAATTTCATTCTATATTCAGGCGAATAGGAAATAGTCTATGTTCTTGACCTTTTAGACTAAATTTCCTTTTTTATCACAGATCCACTTAATACCAAAGTTTTAATGAAATTATTGAATCATTAAGAGAGCATTTCTGAACAACTCTAGGAGGGCTACACCATCTGCCTGTTTGCTTAGGTACTAGTTAAGGATTGTCCTAGATTTGGAGTTTATTATAAAGAATCCCACTGGAACTACCTGCTTGAATTAAAATCTGATTTTTGTCTTTTGACTGGAGGGATGAAAACAGTCTAAGACAGATTTATGGTGATAGTTGCACAACTTGGTGAAGTTACTGAAAATCACTGACTTATATACTTTGAAATGAGTCAACTTTGATTTGAAACGTTTTTTAAAAATCTGATATGCTTAATGATCTTTCAATTTAGGAATTACAAACATGAGAGCAAAAAATAGGCATAAAATTCATGTATATCTTACAAAAAGTACAATTTGTTAGTTAAAAAGGGAACTTTCAAAACACTCCTGGCTTTTACACAAGAATAATCTTAGCTTGTAAAACCCTACTTATCACTTATGCTATCTTACCGACTCCTTGAATCTCAGCATTCCTAAAACCTTTGAAACTCTTAGCATTCAAATTTTAAGATTGTGACTTAAACCAAAAAACTCACAAAAAATGTAGACTTTGTCCTGAGTGGCTAAGAACAAAAACTCCAGCCAGTGAATCAGTTGTTCATTCAATTATGAATCCAACACCTAATATGTGCTGATCTTGGAAGTGAAGAGATAACTGTGTGTTTCTATCACTTTAGGTTTGGTGAAGCAGGACTTGTCATTGCCTAGAGCAAACAAAAAGTCTTTTATGGGCAGAATTCAGAGACTAAGAGCCACATGACACTAAGTTTTCAAAGCTTGAATTTTTAGAATTCTACTGTAACTGCTGAGGTAGTTTCCTCTAACAATATACAACTATGAATATAAATAAGTCCAGCCTGATGATGGGATTCTCTGTTATTAGGTCAAGGTTTCCATTTTTTAAGGGGCCTGCACTCCTTAGCTGACTGACATTCCTTCTGGCTAGTGTTGTTTTTCTAGGGGCCTCTATTAATATTCTAGATTGAGCAGGCTATGACTGGTTATATGGTTCCTAATGATAATTTATTTCTATAGCTGGAATCAGCAGAACCAAATGGTACAAAGTGTTCCTTCCCAGGGAAATACTAGCACGGATTTGGTTGTCGAAACAAGCTACTCGCCACCTTGGAAATTCTAGTCCTCTGAAGCAGAACACAAACAGATATGTTTTATTGGGCAGGAAGTATGGGAGGGGTCTGTTCGCTCATTTCAAGTACACAAGTCATCGACTTTTAGTAAATTCACCAAGCCGTGCAACTATCACCATAAATCTGTGTTAGACTGTTTTCATCCCTCCAGTCATAACATACAAATCAGATCTTAATTCAAGCAGGTAGCCCCAGTGGGATTCTCTATAATAAACTCTGGGAGGAGTATCCTGCGTGCTGCTGTCAGCAGACTTGGAGGAGCTTCACACTGGGGGTTCCTGGATTCCTGAGCAGTATAGAGGCAGGGTAGGAGGTCTGGAGCTGCAAGAGATGCCTGTTGGTAGCCTGATCTCAGAGACCAGCCAAGTTGCAGAACAGGAATTCCGTCTTTAGCTTGCCTTCTTTTCACTCCCTAAATATTTAAAAGGAAATAGAAAAGAATTCCTGAGGGCAGATAATAAAAAAGATAATCTCATGCAAATGTGATGTACATTTTCCAAAATGTGAATTTTCAACTTTTTTTTGAGATGGAGTCTCGCTCAGTCACCCGGGCTGAAATGTGATGGTGCGATCTCGGCTCATTGCAACCTCCACCTCCAGGGTTCAAGTGATTCTCCTGCCTCAGCCTCCCGAGTAGCTAGGATTACAGGCACCCGCCATCATGCCCAGCTAATTTTTGTATTTTTGTAAAGGCAGGGTTTCACCATGTTGGCCAGACTGGTCTCGAACTCTGGACCTCTGGTGATTCACCCGTCTTGGCCTCCAAAGTGCTGGGATTACAGGCATGAGCCACCACACCCAAACAATTTTCAACTTTTAACAACACGCATAAAATAATCTGGGAAGATCTGTAACAGTATGGAAAGGTATTTGTCCTCATCTGGACTTCCAGCACGGGCACTCCCTTTCTCCACCTGGGAAATTCCCTACTTGAAGGGAATGAAGTGGAAGCTTCCACCATAGAAGCAGCAGATGCCAGGGAGTCATGCTCCCAGCCACCCTTGCTACTAAGACGAGAGCACATGGTCTAGGCTATGCTAATCAAATGCCCCTGCTCCAGACTTTGATTGGAAGTGTGTGACTTAAGGAAGCATGGACTGCATAATCTACTCTAGAGACGGATTCATTTATCCAAAACCCTTTGTAACCTCTTCCCTTTGCCTGTCCCTACTATAGAGGCTGGATGTGCCAAATGAGTGCTTCCCCTATAGCTCTAGATGGCTTATGGCACACTTCTGGCCAGAAAGATATAGGTGGAGGCCTGACTTGGGATTTTCTGGTAAAACCTTGTCCTCCTGATATAGGAGTCATTCTTTCTGTCTTCTTCCAATTTCTGCCTTGAATGCAAATGTGATGGCTGGAGCTAGAGCAGCCATCTTGCAACCATGAGAGGACAACTCTGAAGATTAAAGCAAATATGCTAAGGATGATAGAGAAGAAAGATAGATAGAGCCAAGATCCCTGACAGATTTTTTAAATGGTTGAATCAATGCTTGCAACAACTGACATCTAGATATGTAAGAAAGACAAACATTTACTATTAATCTATTATTAGCCAGATTTTCTGTTACTTGCAACTTTCTTCTTGCCTAACTGATACAGGCAATTTCCAGTGTCCAGCATTAGTATTTTCTGTGGGGCAAACTACTAGTATCAGAGCCAGTGGTAGGGGCAGTGATATTATTCTAGAACAAGTCCTGCAGCATTACTTTGGGTATCATTCCTTCTTCTTAATCTCCAAGCTCCTCCAGCACCCTTGAAGATTTGGGGAACTGTATAATGTGCCTTTTAATGCATTCTTTTTCTGCTTAAATTAACCAAATCTTACTTCTGTTGCTTGCAACCAAGAACTCTGGGAAATATAGAAATAGACACCGGGAGTATTGGCAGCCACATACTCTCAGAGAATGGTGAGAATTTGAGCTTGGTTATCTGGTCTAGTTGAGCTGGAGGAAAATGAAAATTCAGATAGTGTTAAGATGGTTCATGGCATAAATTGCCATTTGTGGTCACCTGCGGTAAAGGTAACCCAGTACAATGAAGATCCCATTGACATTAAAGTTTTCAGAAATAGAATGATGTTGTCAGACAACAGTATGAGGGACACAAAGAATTTAAGAGCCGTGGGGAAAAGTGGTTGATTCTAATGGCCGGATAGCTTGAGAAGTGAATAGCAAGGGCTGAAATTCTAGTTCAAGGCACACAGTCTGAAAACCTAGGACTTTTGATGACTTTCAATGACAATGCTAAAAGAATATTTTACCTTTTGCAACCATAGCCAAAAGGGAGAGCCTGTGCATTTCTGGTTGGTTTTCTTTCTTTCTCTCTCTCTCTCTCTTTCTTTTCTTTTTTTTTTTGACAGAGTCTCACTCTGTTGCCCAGGCTGGAGTGAAGTGGCGCAATCTCGGCTCACTGCAACATTCGTCTCCCGGGCTCAAGTGATTCTCCTGCCTCAGCCTCCCAAGTAGCTGGGATTACAGGCACACACAGCCACACTCAGGTAATTTTTGTATTTTCAGTAGGGACGGGGTTTCACCATGTTGGCTAGGCTGTCTCAAACTCCTGACCTCAGGTGATCTTCCCGCTTCAGCCTCCCAAAATGCTGGAATTACAGATGTGAGCCACTGTGCTGAGCCAGGTTTCTGATTTTCAACATCTGTTAAATGCACAGCCTTCTCTGGTTTCTTACGTGATAGTTCGGGGACTGATTGGAAAGAATCAAGGGATAGAGAATGGGGACAGATGGGACTGAGGACTCAGCGCACAAAGCTCCCCTTATCACAGAAAGCAGCCCTTTCTCTCTGTGTGAGGAGGCTGTTCCTGCCTTGCTGGAAGAACTATGGTTTTTGCCTGAGGAAGTCAAGTTGCCGTGTGTTTCCCACTTCTCATTGTCTTCAAAGACAGAACTAGATACCAACATATCCCTCATTTTATAAAGCCAACCCTGGATGGAGAATTACACACCAAAATAACTACAAGACTTTGCTCTTTATTCTGGAAAAAAGTCTTCGGAATACATGTGGGAATGGATTTTGAGGGTGCTAAACCAGAGTAGGAGGCAAAGAACATTTGTTTACCAAGAGATTCTAGTTCAATATGCTTTCTGGAGCACAGGGAGGGGTCTGTTTGTCTGGTTCATTGGTTGAATGAAACCTGGAATTAATGGCAGCCCACATCATTCAAGAGAAGCTGAGAGGCCTGAAATTATCAAGCATAATGTAGAAGCAGGAATCCAAGGAAATAGGAATGTTGCTGTGGATTTATTGTGCAAATCCCACTCATCAATCCCCTAACTGGTCCTGGAGAGGGACCAGAAGACAATCCCCTTGTCAAGGCACCGAGAGAGACACTGGTGAGAGAAGTATATCTCAAAAGTACTGTCGTAGCTATAGTCTGTACATCAGGGATGCTATTGAGAGCTGCTGGAGATGAGTGGACTCCCTCATGTTTGCCAGGATCGTGGGTGCCAGAGGTCATGGCAGCACAACCACCAGTAAGGGACAGGTTATCCCAATAGAAGGCATAATGATCATGACCAGTCTGAGAATGGCCAGTCTGACAATCAAATTGCCTGCACATCAAAGATCTTTGGCAGAAACTAATTGAATATGAGCTCTTAGGACAAATGAGATGGGCAGTCCTCTGTGGGCCTGCTTAATATAGTTGACAAAAACAAAATAAAAACTCCCTAGATCTGACTTAAACTATCCCAACAGAGAGTGTTGTACCCACATCCAACCCTCAGACCCGAACCTGGATGCCAAAGAAGTGGTAAATTCCTAATCCCAGTTACTCAGGAGGCTGAGGCAGAAGAATCACTTGAACCCAGGAGGCGGAAGTTGCAGTGAGCTGAGATCACGCCACTGCACCTCAGTCTGGGCAACAGAGTGAGACTCCATCTGAAAAAAAAAAAAAAAAAAAAAAAAAAAAAGCCAGGCACGGTGGCTCACGCCTGTAATCCCAGCACTTTGGGAGGCCGAGGCCGGCAGATCACGAGGTCAGGAGATTGAGACCATCCTGGCTAACACGGTGAAACCCCAACTCTACTAAAAAAAAATACAAAGAAAATTAGCCGGGCATGGTGGCGGGCACCTTGTAGTCCCAACTACTCAGGAAGCTGAGGCAGGAGAATGGCATGAACCCAGGAGGCGGAGCTTGCAGTGAGCCGAGATCACGCCACTGCACTCCAGCTGGGCGACAGATCGAGACTCTGTCTCAAAAAAAAAAAAAAAAAAAAAAGGCCAGGCGTAGTGGCTAACGTCTGTAATCCCAGCACTTTGGGAGGCCGAGGCAGGCAGACCAGCTGAGGTCAGGAGTTCAAGACCAGCCTGGCCAACATGGTGAAACCCCGTCTCTACTAAAAATACAAAAAAATTAGCCAGGCGTGGTGGTGGGCGCCTGTAATCCCAGCTACTCGGGAGGCTGAGGTAGGAGAATTGCTTGAACCTGGGAGGCAGGGGTTGCGGTGAGCCGAGATCGCACCATTGCACTCCAGCCTGGGCAACAGAGCGAGACTCCATCTCAAAAAATATATAAATAAATAAATAAAAATAAAAATAAGTGGTAAATTCCCATCACTTTTTCATCTAACTGCTCAGTTGGTACACAGATGGAGGGGTCTTGGAAAATAAAACAGGTAATCATAAGCTTCATATGGTGGTGACTTCAATACAGCAAGCCCACACAGCCCCTGGAGGAAAATGTTTTTTTTCTCATTCCCAATAAGTGAAGAACTCCAAAAGCCACTTTGTCTCATCTGGTAAGGATACTTTCCCATCTCCTTCAGGGTTAGGTCAACTCTGGCTCCATGCCACAGTTTGGTCTTCAGAAATCTTAATCATTTTAATGTTCTTCGGACATCACAGTGATACTACATTAATGACATTATGCTATGAGGACCCACAAGGCAGGGATGGCAGTTATTCTAGGCATGTAAGAAACATGTAAATCTCATGAGTCTACAGGGGCCTGTGACCTCACAGAAGCATTTCAGGGAGTCTAGGTTGAGATAGCTCCTCCAAAATGAAGGATGAGATATTACACCTTACACCGCCTCCTGCAGGAAGCAGAAGCATAATGCTTTGAGGTCCTATTTATGGAAGTAACATTTGTCACATTAGTGGGCTTCTCTGACCCACTTATGGGGTGTCTCAAAAAGGAGCTAATTTTGAGAAGGGGCTCAAGGCAGAGGAGATACTCCATTTGGTTCAGGCTGCAATGCCATCTGTTTTGTCATCCATGACTCCGGGGATCTAACGGTGCTCAAAGTGTCAATGGCAGATTGGAGAGGTGCACGTTACCTGTGACAAGCCCTGTTAGGAGAATCACAGTGTCAATTATAAGGGTTTTGGAACACATACATGCCTTATTTGTCAAATAACTATTTTTCTTTTGAGAAAAAGAGATGGCTTGCTCCTGGGCTGTGGAAGAGACTGAATGTCTCATCAAGAAGTCAGATTATCATGCAGTCTGAGCTGCCTGTCGTGAGCTGCATGTTATTTTGATCCATCAAGCCACCAAGTCAGGTTCCCCAAAACACCCAGCTCTACTGGAGACTCTCAGCATTCAGGTGGACACGTTGACCTGCCCTGGGTATGGAAGACATCTTCTGTCCCCAGTTAGCCCACTGCTTGTTCAATAGGCTCATGGACACAGTGACCACACAGGCAGGGACTGACTGATCCATTTTGTAACAATCTGGACTTCCCTACCAAGGCTGCCCTGGCTTTTCATGAGCATCGCCAGCCAACTCTGAGCCTTTCAAGAGGTTTCAAACTCAGGGGAAGTCCTAGATAGCCACCTGAAAGCAGATTATATAGACCTCTTTAATCACGTAGGATATCAGCAATTTGTCCTTGCTGTAATAGACAATGTTTCTGAACTTGGACTGACTTTCTTTGCCCCCTGTGCCTGCGTTATTGTCCTGGGACTTTCTGAATGCATTGCTCATCATCATGGTATCCTATACAATAGTGCTCTAACCAAGGACCTCACTTTATACTAAAAGAGGAAATATGGTGGGCTAATTTCTGTCCCTCAAGTAGCAGCTGGCCTTATCCAGTGGTGGAATGACCAATTGTAGACTTAGTTATTGTGCCTGCAGGACGACAATGCACAGAAAGGTAGCATTGGTGTCCTATAATATATAGAATTTCTTCTGAACCCAAAGCTGACATATAGTGCTATTTGTCCTGCAGTCAGGATACATGGCTACAGGAACCAAGAGAATGGCGCCTTTCACTAACACTCAATGACTTACTTGCAAATTTTTTTGTTTCCCGTTCCTTTGCCTCTAGGCTTGGCTAGTTTGAAAGTCTCAGTAACCAAGGAGGAACTCTTCTACCCCAGGAGATTCAAGTGTGGTTTAATTGAAATAAAAGTTGAGACCCTGGCTATTTCAGACTCCTCAAGCCAGTGGGTGAATTGTAAAAAACAGTATGATGGTGTTGGCTGTGATGACAGTAACTATTAAGAGGAAGTAGAGTTGCTGTTATATGATGAGCAATAAAAGGTGAATAGACAGAATTCAATCATGGTAGTGCCTCTTGCTGCTGGCATGTCCAGTGGCAAACATTAACAAGCTTAGATTCCTCAGAAATCAGGTCTACCCTTGACTAGCTGAGATCCCTGATGAAGGGAAAGGGAAATTTTGTAACGTCCATTAAGGAGAGCAATTACAGCTCTATGACCCGTCAGAAAAACAACAACTCTAACTTACATTTTTTTCTTGCTGTGTCATATATATGTATTTTATAAATTGATGCAAAAGTAATTGTGGTTTTTTGTCATTACTTTTAATGGCAAAAAGCCACAATTACTTTGGTGCTAACCTAATAATGAATTCTCCTTTCCTTTACATTTTTTTCCTCTACTATTTTATATAAGACAAACTAGTGATGGATAACTTAATAATTTAGTCCGTAAGACACAGAATGTTGAGATGAGATGGTGACAGAATTAGAGGAATGGCTATCACCCAGAGCTCCTGGGCTTGGAGCTGGACACAGGAAATGATGATCCTTTTTGGGGAAAGAGGGAATGTGTTTTTCTTTTTTCTCCTTCCTTCCTTCCTTCCTCTCTCCTTTCTTCCTTTTCTCCTTCCTTCCTTCCTTCTATCCTCCCTTCCTCTCTTCCTTCCTTCCTTCTTTTTTTTGAGATGGAGTCTCACTCTGTGGCCCAGGCTGGAGCGCAGTGGTGTAATCTCAGCTCACTGCAACCTCCACCGCCCGGGTTCCAGCGATTCTTGTGCCTTAGTCTCCCTAGTAGCTGGGATTACAGGCATGTGCCACCACACCCGGCTAATTTTTGTATTTTTAGTAGAAACAGGGTTTCACCTGGTTGGCCAGGCGGGTCTCGAACTCCTGACTTCAGGTGATCCACCTGCCTTGGCCTCCCAAAGTGCTGGGATTACAGGCGTGAGCACCTGGCTTGGAATGTTTTTCAATTGTACAAGGGATATTAAGTGGGAGCATCTTTATTGTATTTTCAGAATTGTAAAGATGATAAGAAACACATTTGACACTAGGTAGTCAAAGAGGTGAACTGTTGTAGCCATCTGGCATTCTTTTTGTCTGCTTTGAAGGCATGATAAAGATGCTAGTTTTTCCTAAATCCATTCGCCCCTTCATCCATAATTACAGAACCATGGCTTTCAGCTGTGTACAATGCCACGTGGACTAAAACTACATTTCCCAATCTCTTGTAGCCAGCTTACTAGGGTAATTAAGTCCTACCAATGAGCTAAAAGTGGATGCATTATGTGGTCTTTCTGGGAAGGCTCCAGAAACAGGAGAAAACAAGTGCTCTTTAGTCTTCCCCTGTTCCTCCTAACGCTGGCCTGGGATGTGGACTCAATGTCTGGAGAGGCAGTAGCCCTTTTGGATCATGAGGTAGAATCCATGCACACTGGAGGGAGAAATATGAGTCTGGACCTCTGTTGACAAACAATATTCCTTCAGTGTAATAAAATGTATACGGATGCTTTTCCAATGTGCCGGGGAGAGACTGGTAAACAAGGCTAGTTTCTATCATAAGGACACACAAATAAGTGTGTTGCAGGGGAAACTAACAATCAGGCAAGGATATTAGGGAAGCACACAGGTGAAACACCTAGCCTAACCCTGACAGTATGGTGGGTGGAGAGTTCTGGAGAGGCTCTCTGCAGGAAGTAACACCCTCATGGATAGATACGAAGGACCAGCTGTTGGAGGAAAGGGCAGAATTATCTTAGTCTAGGGGAGTCAGGAGGTGTTAACACTGCTTAACACCTTGGAAGAGATAAGGCAGGGAGGTAAGCTAGGGTAGGAGTTTAGACTCTATCCCCAGAACTATGAGGAGCAAGGGAAGGGCATTTAAGCACGGGAGTAAAGTGGCCAGGTGTTCTTTAGAACGATCCGTTCCACTTGCGCTGTTCAGAACGGGGATTGAGGGGAACGAGATCAGAGGCGTGGAGACCAATTCCGTATTTCCTCTTGAAATAGCGATAGGGAGAGAGGGAAAGGATAGAAAAACTAGAAAAGGAGCTCCACGCCAAAGGCACACTTGGCCCCAGTGAACCACCTGGAATACGCTGGGAGCGCTGTAACCACTAAGTAATTCTGAGCAAAAGCCAGGGTGGATTCTGGATATGCCAGGCCGTCTTTTGGAAAAAGAACACACAATTAGGCACGAAATGGAGTAAGAAAAGAAATCACAATTACTGGAGCCTCGGAAATCCGGGTTTCTTTCTTCTGTTTACCAGAACCGCTTGCCCAGCAATGTTTCCAGAGGGCAGCCCGGCTTTCCCTCTTTTCCCAGAGCACGCCCCAGCTCTCCCAAGACAAGGGTGGCGTGGTGCCCCGGGGCAAAGACTAAGTCGATGTACAGCCTCGAGGAGAGAGCTGCTCAGCAAAAGCAAAAGAGAAGGGCTCTCGGGTGGCGGGGACAGACCCTCCTTCGGGATGGGTTGGATCGGACAAGGGAGGCCGTGTGCCATCAGCTGCCCCACTTCTCTCTGAAGCCCAGTGGGCTCCATCCACTGCCCCGCGGCCCGCGCGCCTCCCGGCACCAGCTGCGTCGCTGGGAGGTGAGGCTCTGGGAGCGCGTGAGACTCTCCGGGAGAAAACAGCCCAGCTTGCATCCGAGAGGAGGCAGCAGCCGCAGGCACCGTCTATTTCCTCACTGAGTATACAAATTTGACCTCAAAAACACAAACCCTGTCTTTGGCATTTCTGCATTTAGAAATAAACATCATTCCAGACGCCGGCCAGTTCATAGCCACAGAGTCGTAAAGTTTTATTTTTAAAGGGGGAGACGGAAAGGACTTGTAAAGTTTTTTTTTTAATTTGTTTTTAAATAAAGGAATTAACTTCTGCAAAACAAGCAATCAGCAGCAGAATGCGCGAGGCCAGGAGTGCGATCCCCCGAGGCGCGGGGCGCGGCTGGGAAGTTTTGGGGGCGCGCGGCGCGGTGCCGGGACCGGGGAGGAGGCGCGCGGTTCTGGGGGCGCGCAGTGCGGGAGCGCGCGGCCCCGGGGATGGGGAAGGGGCCGGGGACGGGTAGCGCGCGGCCCCTGGGATGGGGAGGGGGCGGGATGGGGGTAGGAGGCGCGCGGCTCTGGGAGCGCGCAATCTGGGAGCGCGCGGCCCCGGGGATGGGGAGGAGGCCGGGAGGAGGCGTGAGGCTCTGGGGGCGCGCACTGCGGGAGCGCGCGGTGGCGAGGATAGGGCGGGCCGGGGTTCGCGGGGCGAAGGCGCGCGGTGCCCGGGAGAGGGCGGGCCGGGGCGCGCGGGCCGGGGCGGGGGCGCGCGGGGCCGGTCGGCGCGCGGGGGCGGCGGGCGCGGCGCTGCCAATCGCAGACAAAGGCCGCCCCAGTGAATCATGTGGTGCCGCGGGAGGAAGTGCGGCTTGTTTTCTTTCCTCCAGTCTCGGGGCTGCAGGCTGAGCGCGATGCGCGGAGACCCCCGCGGGGGCGGCGGCGGCCGTGAGCCCCGATGAGGCCCGAGCGCCCCCGGCCGCGCGGCAGCGCCCCCGGCCCGATGGAGACCCCGCCGTGGGACCCAGCCCGCAACGACTCGCTGCCGCCCACGCTGACCCCGGCCGTGCCCCCCTACGTGAAGCTCGGCCTCACCGTCGTCTACACCGTGTTCTACGCGCTGCTTTTCGTGTTCATCTACGTGCAGCTCTGGCTGGTGCTGCGCTACCGCCACAAGCGGCTCAGCTACCAGAGCGTCTTCCTCTTTCTCTGCCTCTTCTGGGCCTCCCTGCGGACCGTCCTCTTCTCCTTCTACTTCAAAGACTTCGTGGCGGCCAATTCGCTCAGCCCCTTCGTTTTCTGGCTGCTCTACTGCTTCCCCGTGTGCCTGCAGTTTTTCACGCTCACGCTGATGAACTTGTACTTCACGCAGGTGAGTCTCAGAGAGGCTCCTGGAGGCGCTCACCTGGCGGGGTGGTCCCCGCGGGGCGCCCGAGGCAGGGGCGCTGGCAGCCGCGGGGGCGGGTCCGGCCCTAGGGCTGAGAGTGTAGGGAGAAGGCGCCGGCTCTGGGGTCGTCCGAACCCTGTCCTGTTTGCGGGCATTTCTCATAGGAAACCCCCTGCCATTCCCAAAAGGGGCGAGGAGAAGGAAGGGGAGGGCTGGGGGCCGCCGGTCACTCGCTGCCCCTGGCTCCGCATCGTGCGGTGGATTCGGGGCGCTTCTCCGTGCGCAGCGCGAAGCAGCAGCGCCTGCACTCGCCAGTTAGTACGGATGGAAGGTGTGCCCCCAAGGGAGGCCTGAATACTAGAATTTGCCCTGCCTCCCAAGGCACCTAACTCCCGGCCTGGAAAGGTCTTCTGCACGTTGGCCTCCAGATTTGGGCCTGACACTGCTTTTTTGAGCGTTGGCAGGGTGAGACCGTGTTGGTTTTGAGGAGATGTTTTGAACCTCCGGCTTAGGAGCTCTACCGAACTGCGGCTTACTAACTCATTCCACCGGATTGCTAAACGGCAGGCTGGGGTAACACCCCGCTCCGAGCTGCTGCCGCTCGTCAGACTTACTGTCTGAGCTCATCTGAGAGGCCCCCAAAAAAGGCCATAAAAGTTGACTGGGGCTCTTTTACAGCCACACAAAAATCACTTTATGGGGCATATTATTAAATAAGCTAATGGGAGAGTACGTGAATTAACTTGGCTGCTGCTTTACTGGTGATGGTTGACTTAATGAGAGTGCAGTAATTGTTGAGCACTTTGCAAATACTTTGTATAGCGTTGCACAAAGGTTTAATAACGCGGTGCCGCCGTCATCATCGTCATCATTATCTCTGATTCCCGTTAGCTTTCCAAGCACTAAGATGTCCATTTTCAGTAGGACTCTGCCGAAGGGAGAGGCGCCAACGGTGTCACCTGGTGAGGGTAATTTAAGAACTGTAGGATGGACAGAGACCCTGTGCAAGCAGGCATCTCATTTTAAGTGTCCTTTTTTTTTTGAGAAAAAGTCACTTATTTAAAAAAAGAAAGGCCGTATGCGGTGGCGCATGCCTGTAATCCCAGCATTCTGGAGGCGGAGGCGGGAGGATCGCTTGTGTCCCTGAGTTTGAGACCAGTCTGGGCAACATGGCGAAACTTCCTCTCTACAAAATGTACAAAAATTAGCTGGCTGTGGTAGTGCCCGCCTGTAGTTCCAGCTACTCAGGAGGCTGAGGTGGGAGGCTGAGCCTGGGAGGCGGAGGTTGCAGTAAGCAGAGATTGAACCACTGCACTCCAGCCTGGGTGACAGCTAGACCCTGTCTCAAAAAAAAAAAAAAAAAAAGTAGGAAAAGGATTGCTCTGGTACAGTGGAAGCCACTGAATGAAAATATGGAAGAAGTGCTTTTGGCTAAAAAATAGCATATGTGATATTTTGTAGACATTATAATCTTTTAAAAATGGGTCTACACTCAGAGACTTCTTATAAGTCCAGCGTATCAGCATATTTTCCAGTCGGAGAGTAATGTGTATTGTCTGTCCAAGTACAACCTTTAAACCTGCAAACCAGTTCAGGCAGTCGGCTGCATTGCACAGACACTTGGGTTTTGTAATTGAAATGAGGTGGTTCCAGCAAGATGCAAAAGACAGGTGAGGTGATGTTACCCCAAGACTTTGACAATGGTGGTATTGCACATTGAGCTCTTTATATTTGTCCCCTTTTTGGGGGGCAGTGGGGGAAGAGGAAAATGTAGGGAACTGCCACAGCTCTCTGGTAATCACATGCAAATTCTGGACTTAGAGCCGGATTAGGGGCCAGGCTGCACATTTTCTGCACCATCTGCTGGTTGGTGAGTAAATGCTGAGCAAGGGAAACAGTGACCAGGCAGACAGGGCCCAAAGTCACGGCCCTGTACTCTTTATATCTCCCAGGTCTGCGGGCACCACAGCAAAGGCATTTCGCCTGAGGGCACAGGGTGGCTGGCTGGAGAAGGTGGCATGTCTCCATCTCTGAGTGCTGGCATCTCAGAGCCTGGCAGAACAAAGCCATTTCTGGCTTAGTGACAAAACTGTGATACTTCTGGGGAGTTATAAAGCCTTTTGTCACCAACCCAGCTCTGCCTCCCATCTCCTCCTCTCCCGCCACCCTCTCTTTCTCTTACACAAACCATTGGAATTACCTAAAGTGGGGAGCTTTAAGAATAACTGTTGCTTGGGCCCCCATCTCAGACCAAGTAAATGCGATTTTTGGAGAAGGGGCTGACAGCTAACAATTAAGAAGTATGTTTAAGAAAGCATACTTTCGATCTTGGCTCACTGCAACCTCCGCCTCCCAGGTTCAAGTGATTCTCCTACCTCAGCCTCCCAAGTAGCTGGGACTACAGGTGCGTGCCACTATGCCCAGCTAATTTTTGTATTTTTAGTAGGGACAGTGTTTCACCATGTTGACCAGGATGGTCTTGATCTCTTGACCTTGTGATCTGTCCACCTCGGCCTCCCAAAGTGCTGGGATTACAGGCGTGAGCCACCGCACCCGGCCAAGAAAGCACACTTCTAAGCAATTGGTTATATTTATTTTTACCAGAACTCTCTGAAGAAAGTACTGATATTGTCCCCATTTTCCAGAGGAGGAAACTGAGGCTGAGAGGTTGTAGATGACTTACTCATGGTCACACTGTCAGTGCATGGTGGAGCTGGGATTCAACGCACATCTGTGCTGTCTGAGTGTGAGGTTTGTCTTTTATGTACAGTATGTGAAACCTCTTTTTATTTTATTTTTTGAGATAGAGCCTTGCTTTGTGGTGATCTGGGTTCACTGCAACCTCTGCCTCCTGGATTCAAGTGATTCTTCTGCCTCAGCCTCCTGAGTATCTGGGATTACAGGCACCTGCCACTGCACCTGGCTAATTTTTGTATTTTTAGTAGAGATGGAGTTTTGCCATGTTGGCCAGGTTGGTCTCAAACTCCTGACCTCAAGTGATCTGCCCACCTCGGCCTCCCAAAGTGCTGTGATTACAGGCGTGAGCCACCGCGCCTGGCCATGAAACCTCTTAACAATGGGAAAACATACCCACCTCTAAATCTAACCTCATGTTCTCCAGAAGCGCAAAATCAGGTTGCAGAGAATCGAAGTATACATACAGCACAGTTAAGGCACGATTTGGGGCACTGAAGGGAATGGATATTGAAGCATCAGGAGACTTGAATGAGACCTGAGTCCTTTGAGAAGAAGCAGGTGTCTGGAGGCTGAAGCTGGGTGGGGAGGAGAGGACGGTGGGAAGGAAGTCGTGGGGCAGTTTGGGAATTGGGAATGAACTGGAAGGGGAGGTCCAAGATGGGGAGGAAGCTTTTTTCTGTTGTTGTCAGTCCTTTGTCCTTTTGTGGGGTCCCCATACCTGGGCCTTACTTACTCATCTCACCCTCCCTGGTGACCCAGAGGGTACTGTTACCCCCCAACTGAGGCTCGGAGGGGTGAGAACACTTGCCCACACTGCCCTGTCCGAGCCTCCGTGCAACGCACACGATGCTGCAGTACGCAGCCCCAGCTGCCCTTGGGTACACATCTGAGGGTAATGCGATCATGAGCAAGCTCAATTTGATTTACTTCCCCCTAAATCACTGCTTTTAAATTCTGCCATGTTAAGTCTTTTTCCACCCCTAATGACCTCTCAGGCAGATCCTATGGCTTTCTAGTCATACTCGGTAATTATTATTATTATTATTATTTTGGAGTCTGGCTCTGTCACCCAGGCTGCAGTAGTGTGATCTTGGCTCACTGCAACCTCCACCTCCCAGATTCAAGCAATTCTCCTGCCTCAGCCTCCTTAGTAGCTGAGATTACAGGTGTGCGCCACCACGCCTGGCTAATTTCTGTATTTTCAGTAGAGACAGGGTTTCACCATCTTGGCCAGGCTGGTTTCGAACTCCTGACCTCAGGTGATCCGCCTACCTCGGCTTCCCAAACTACTGGGATTGCAGGCGTGAGCCACTGTGCCCGGCCCATACTCCTTTATTGAATCTTTACGTCTAATTTAAAGCTTCTCCCCTTTCCAAGGCCAGCCAGGCTTCGAGCTGCAGGGCTTGGTGCAGAGGGTGCGCCCCATGCTCTCAGCCTCTCCCCTTCCATCTTCCCAGGCAGCCCAGGCGAGGGACACACTCTCTCGTGACTGCCAGCCTGTCGGCTTCTGGTCTTGCTCTGGCGCCGCCTCTGTGGGTAACTCTGCCCCGTGGCCATGTTGACATGATGGCCTTCAGCTTCTTCCTAGCCCCATCTTTGGTCTCCTTTCCGTCCCAGTTCCTTCTTCAGGGGGCAGCCACGTGGCTTTAGGTCCCTTTTTCTTAGAAAGCCGTGGGATCGCTGAGGCCCCTCCACTGCCACTTGGCTACATGGGTGACAGGCTGGATGCCTAACTAGTGTCTTCAGGACCCTGCACCTGGCTGCTTTTCACCCCTTGCCTGCCTTGGGGCCCTCCTACCTGGAAAAATCCCAGGTGGAAGCAAGCATCACCCTCCAAGTGCCTGGTGCCTCCAGATCACCAGGGCACAGGTCAGGCTCCACCGGGACTCCATCTGCAAACAGTCCCAGCTCAGCAAGCATCTGCCCGGGCCCCTTCCTGCTCAATCCCTGTGAGCAGTGTCCGTGTGTCTTTCTCCTTTCTGACCTGGGGTGAGGTGCCCTGCTGGTAGCAGGCTGTTAACTCTTTTTCTCCATCTCTACTCTCCACCTTCCAGTTCAGCCTGGGAACATGGGGAGGTGGCTGTGGTAGGACTGGTTCTGCTAACTCTCCAGGCCGTCTGTATGCAGTGTCTGTCTGGCCCCAAATGTTTGGAACATGGAGTGCTGACTACCTGTTGTTTCCAGCTGTGGCTCCTTGTGCCAGCTTTGGGGAACAGCTGAACTTCTGCTCCCGGCTGCATGAGGAAGTGGCGGGACCAAGGCTTTGCACCGAGGTCTTTGACTCAGAGCCTGTTCTAAGCGCTGTGTCGAATCGCCATTTTAGTGGGGACTTTAGAGAGGGGCAGGACTCTGAAACCTGAGGCAGGCAGGGGTCTCTGCTCATGAGGAATTATGGTGCCTTCTATCTCCAGGTTTCAGGGTAGAGGCTCAGAAGCAAAGGCGGTAGCTTCTGTGCCCAGGCAGCTCCTGGGCAGACAGGTCTGTGCCCTGCAGGGGCAGAAGTTGGTGTGGTGGTGGGCTCGGTGACACCTCGGCAGCCGTGTATCCCAGCCCTTCTTCCTCGGATTCCCAGCCTGGAACTCAGACTCTCCAGATTCCCGAGTTTGGCAGAATGGAACAGGCTGGTTCAGCTTTGTCTTGGGCCCTATGACAAACTCCTGCCATTGCAGTCACGTGGTTTGCGGAAGGAAATGGAGAAGCGAGTTCTCTCCATGGGGAGAGGTGCTGTGATGAATGGGCTCTGATGTGGGAGCTGAGACCTGAGACCTCACCACGCCTTGGAGGGCAGATGGGAAGCTGACATTTATCGGGGTCTGGTCTGTTCTGTTCTGAAACTCCGCTAGGGACTTCCACACCCTCCACTCAGCTGCAGCAGGGATGGTTCGTGAGTCATGTGGTCCTGTGAGATGGTGCCAGGGGCTCGTGGTGAGGGCCTGCGGCTCATGGTAGGGGCTCATGGTCGGTGTTGGGAGCTCATCATGGGCACTAGGCCAGCAAAGCCTTATGAATGAGGAGGCAGCTCTGGGAGTGAAGGAGCAGGGTCCCTGGGTGCAGATCTGGGTTCCATTCCGGGCTTTGCCTCCAGTGTGGGTCCCATGGCCGGTTAGCACCTCTCCGAGGCTGCTGCTTCACCAGGGAGACAGAAACTGTAATACTCATCCCATGGGTTGGCGTGGGTTAAAGGAGATGCCGTGTATCTTGAATTCCTTTGCTCCTCGCCTCCCTTAGCTGAGATTCTCGCTGTATGTTGCCTACAGCTCTGAACCCGGGCTCTTTCTCCGACACCCAGCCACTGTCCTGAAGGTCAGGTCCCCAGGCTGACCCTGCCCTTTTCCAGCCCACTGTGCCATCAAAATTACTTTTCCACCAAACAGCAACTTTTCTGTTTGTAAAACAGTGGTGACTCTTGGCGCACCCGTAGGGAGCATGTGGCGAGCCTAATCGCAGTGCCTGACATGAGAGCAGAAGGCACTGGGGGTCCAGCAGCCCAGCCCCTCCTTTGCAGATGAGCCGACCAGAGGAGGAAATTCTCCCAGGCAGCCCAGCCAGGCGTGCAGAGGCAGGACAAGTCCCGTGTTTCAGGCTGACCGATCCGTGCTTGCTACACACGCCACACTCTGACTTGAAGTGGGTCATAGTCCTCATTCTTGCTGGTAGGGAACTAAGAGGCCCCTGAAAATCGAATCCAGGAATTAGTCCTCCACGCTCACCAGGAAAGGGACGTGGGTGATTGTAGGAGTAAGGGGCTTCAGCTATGGCTCTTGGCAGTCAGTTTAGTCAAGACGTGTTTATCAGATACCTGTGGTGTGCCAGGCCCTAGTCTAGGAGTTGTGAAGAGGGAAGCTTCTAGGCCTGTTGGTGATTGTGAAGAAGTAAGAGGCTTAGGAAACAGACAAGGCGGGCCAAGGGCAAGGACTGTGCTCAGCCTGGCTTCTGGGCCCCGCACCCATGGCCTCAGCCCCTGGCACCGGCTCCCTGCGGAGCCAGCTCAGTGGGCTGATGGCCAGCCAGAGCCGTGTGCGCGCCTAGGTGTGCACCTTTGTATGTGTCTGTATGTGCGTGTGTGCCTGTGTGCACGTGTGTGTGTATGTACATGTGTGCCTGTGCATGTGTGGCTGCGTGCTCCTGTGTGTGTGTATATGCATATGCGTGTGTGCCTGTGTGCACCTGTGTGCGTGTGGGGTCTGTGTATGTGTGCCTGTGTGTGTACCTGTGTGTGCGTGCCTGCCTCTGTGTGCCTGTGTCTGTGTGGGTCTCTGAGTGTCTGTGCATGTGTGTGTCTGTGTCTGTGTGTGCCTGTGTATGTCTGTGTCTGTGTGTGTGCCTCTGTGTCTGTGCATGTGTGTGCCCGTTTGTGTTTGTGTGTGTCTGTGTATGTGCCTCTGTGTGTGTGTGTCTGTGCCCGTGTGTGTGCCTGTGTTTGTGTGTGTATGTGCCTGTGTGTGTCTTTGCCTGTGTTTGTGTGTGTGTATGTGCCTGTGCGTGTGTCTGTGCGTGTGTGTGCCTGTGTGTGTGGAAAGGTTTCCTTATTTTCATTTGGTCTGCCGTTCACCCCCAGCACCTCCCCGCAGGCCACTTTCTAAATATACAGCCCTGTTTTCCGAACCCTCTCCTCGAGCCATGGCAGTGTGCTCTTCTCTCTGCAGCTGAGGCTGTGGCCGCATCAGTGCCTCGGTGATGCCCTGCCAACCGAGGGGGAACTAAATCCTGTTAATGCCCTCAGCACTCGGGGAACAATTAGGCCCCTCACAGCACATTCAGCATCCAACCCCAGTGACCATGCAGGAAGCCTGGACTTCCCCACAGCAGAGGCTGGGCTGAGGCTGCTGCCGAGTCACCATCAGGAGAGCCCTACTGTCGGCTCCGAACACTGTGGCACCTGCAGGCTTTGCTACGGCTTCTTGCTCACCTGCCTTTCTGTAGTCAGACAGGCAGAACTGGTAGTGACCAGCAGGGAGGCAGGGCCGGAGCGCCGTCCTGAGGCTAGTGCAGGTTCTCAGGGGAGTTCCAGGGCCCAGCCATGGCTGTCCTGCTGCTGCTGTGCCCACGCTCTGAGCCCCAGGCTAGCTGCTCAGCATTGAGTGGCGGGCAGGGGTCATGGCAGTGAGGGGAGGGCTGCCCAGAGAGGAACGTTTGCGAGATCCAAGGCCCTCTACAAAATCTCACTGCAAGCGTCTTAGGGTTTTGCAAAAAACAAAGTCATGTGATCCCAAGAGCCGCTTTTGTCAGGCTGTTCCTGTTGGCCTTGCGTTTCCAGTGAGAAGAGGAAAGCCAGTTCCTGGTTGGAAGGTCTGTCTGGGTCCTGACATTTTGGCCGGCCAGTTCTCTCAGTACAGAAATAGCCCCAGCAGACTGTTTAGACAGTACCTGGGACAACAGGCATTCCCCGAGGGCTGCAGAGGCTCATAAATATTTCACTTTTTATGTTTCCTGCAGCTGAAGTTTAGATTCCATTAACCTATGAGGACAGGTGAAGCCCAAATGGTTTTACTCTGCAAGTGGGTTGATTTCCTCAAGCTTATGTGGGTCAGGATTTTAGGCCTGTGAGCCACATATGGTCTCTGTTGCATATTCCTTTTTTTTTTTTTTTTTGAGACAGAGTCTTGCTCTGTCGCCAAGCTGGAGTGCAGTGGCGCGATCTCAGCTCACTGCAACCTCCACCCCCCAGGTTCAAGCGATTCTCCTGCCTCAGCCTCCCAAGTAGCTGGGACCACAGGCGTGTGCCACCATGCCTGGCTAATTTTTGTATTTTTAGAAGAGACGGGATTTTACCATGTTCGCCAGGGTGGTCTCGATCTCGTCACCTCATGATCCGCCCACCTCGGCCTCCCAAAGTACTGGGATTACAGGCATGAGCCACCCCGCCCGGCCGCATATTCCTTTTTTTAAAACAACAACAACAGCAAACGCAATGCATTTAAAATGGTAAAAACCATCTTAGCTCACAGGCTTTACTGAAACAGCCTGTGGGATGGACTTAGCCTGCAGGCTGTAGTGTGCTGACCACTGGGTTAGGACAGACTCATTATTTGTCACCAAGATCCCCCTCCACCATCACCACCTTTATTATTTTTGCTAAGGCAAGTCAGAAACGGGCTTCGGTTTCTTTCATGGTTTAGGGAGTTTCATGCTTTCAGTGAACGAGCTGTAGTTATCCCTACACACAGGTGTCTGGGATCAGAGATAGGAAGTTGGGATTTCTTCCCTGAAGGGCCACAGTCTATTGGGAAGGACAGACATAAGTAGAAAGGAGAGGGCTGGGAGCCACCTGCACCTTTGGCACATAGGAGGGACCGTCATCCTGGCTCTCTGGACTGGGGAGGCAGTCTTGACATCATGTGATATTATCAGCTTACTCGCTCCCTCCTTGATTATTTATTTATTTGAGATGGAGTCTTGCTGTGTCGCCCAGTCCGGAGTGCAGTGGTGCAATCTCAGCTCACTGCAACCTCTGCCTCCCGGGTTCAAGTGATTCTCTTGCTACAGCCTCCCGAGTAGCTGGGACTACAGGTGCCCGCCACCATGCCCAGCTAATTTTTGTATTTTTAGTAGAGACGGGGTTTCACTATGTTGGCCAGGATGAACTCAGTCTCTTGACCTCATGATCCACCTACCATGGCCTCCCAAAGTGCTGGGACTACAGGCGTGAGCCACCGCGCCTGGCCTCCCTCCTCGATTTTTAAATGGCATACACACTTGCGAGGCTGAGCTACACAGTCTGCAAAACAGACTGTGAAAAACCCCCCACACACGGTGGGGTTGGCTCTGTGGGCTGCTCCCACCCCATAGGCTACTCTCCCTGGTGCCTTGGACTCTGCTGCCACAGCTTCTTTGTAGCTGTCAGAGGTCATGTTGTCCCATCAGGCTGTGTGACGGTCCGTTTGTAGTGCATGAGTGGTGGCAGATAAAGAGGGAAGTGGGCAGGGTGTGAGCCACCTTGGTGTGCCGTGAGCCTGACCCCATCAGGACCACACTCATTTTCTGGGAAGACAGCACACATCTATCCATGCGAGAGGGCCTCATCCTCCCAGCTTTCACAAAGCAACATTAAGTTCAACTGGAACATGGAGATTCATTTCATTTATTCAACAGGTGTTTTTTTTTTTTTTAATTAAAAAAATTGTATTGGCTGGGTGTGGTGACTTACGCCTGTAATCCCAACACTCTGGGAGGCCAAAGCAGGAGGATCGCTTGAGCCCAGGAGTTCAAGACTATCCTGGGCAATATAGTGAGATCTCATCTCTACAAAAAATTAAAAAATTAGCCAAGCATAGTGGCACGCACCTGTAATCCCAGCTACTCAAGAGGCTGAGGTGGGAGGATTGCTTGAACTTGGGAGGTCAAGGCTGCAGTGAGCCGAGATCGCACCACTGCATTCCAGCCTGGGTGATAGAGCGAGACCTGTCTCAAAAAAATGTATTGGGGCTGGGCACAGTGGCTTATGCCTGTAATCCCAGCACTTTGGGAGGCCGAGGCGGGTGGATCACCTGAGGTCAGTAGTTCCAGACCACCCTGGCCAACATGGTGAAACCCCATCTCTACCAAAAATACAAAAATTAGCTAGGCGTGGTGGGTGCCTGTAATCCCAGCTGTTGAGGAGGCTGAGACAGGAGAATTGCTTGAACCCGGGAGGCAGAGGTTACAGTGAGCCAAGATCGTGCCGTTGCACTGTAACCTGGGTGACAAGAGTGAAACTCCATCTCAAAAAGAAAAAAAATGTATTGGGCTAGGTGCGGTGGCTCACGTCTGTAATCCCAGCACTTTGAGAAGCTGAGGTGAGTGGATCATGAGGTCAGGAGTTTGAGACCAGCCTGGCCAACATGGTGAAACCCCATCTCTACTAAAAATACAAAAATTAGCCGGGTGCGGTGGTGGGTGCCTGTAATCCCAGCTACTCAGGAGGCTGAGGCAGGAGAATTGCTTGAACCTGGGAGGCGGAGGATGCAGTGAGCCGAGATCACACCACTGCACTCCAGCCTGGGAGACAGAGCAATATTCCATCTCGCGGGGGGGAAGACATATTGAAGCAAAATTGACACAATGTGAAATTAACCATTGAATGCATGCAGCTGAGTGATGTTCAGTACATTCACAGTGTTGCGCAGCTGTCACCTCTATCTAGTTCCAGAACATTTTTATCACCCCCAAAGGAAACCTTATGCCCATTAAGCAATCACTCCTGAGTCCCCGTCGCCTCAGCCCCTGGCAGCCACCCATTTGCTTTCTATCTCTGTGGATTTACCTATCCTGAATATTTCATATCAAAGGAATCATACAGTGTGTATTCTTGTACGTCTTCTCCTTTCTCCTAGCATAGTGTTTTGAGATTCTTCACATTGTAACATTTGTCAGAACTTCATTCCTTTATAAGGTTAAATAATATTGCGCTGCATGGATAGAGACCACATTTTATTTATCCATTCATCCGTTGATGGACATTTAGGTTATTTCATCACGCGTGTTTGAGTGCTTGTTGTGTGCCAGACACTGTGCAGACTGTTTAAGGTCAAACTTAGATTCTCCCTGTGTGGAACTCAGCCTTGAGCAGAGAAAACAGACTTCATGTCAACGATTTCTCCATTGTGCGATTGACTGGCTGATGTGACTTAGTGGCTGTCCTTACAGTAGAGATATGAAGTGTGAGATGTTTTCAGTGGAAAGTTGAAGACTTAATTCATTCCTTCGTCTCTGTGAGTCCCCCTCTAGGATACATGTTTTAAAAAGAACCAGTGTTTTTTGCTGCTATTTAAATGAAAGTCAAATCCAATTAAAAAATCTCACTATAATGGAATCAAAATATTTCCTAAACACAGATATTCACTATGAAGCGATGCCAGGATGGCTGTGGAGGGAACTTCTTGGTGGAAGCCGCCACCTGTGATTTGGGCTGTTGGGTTTCCACCCACCATTGCCCTGGTCCTGCTCCTAGGGCCCCTTGATTGGGAGCCACTGGGAGGTGAAGGCTTAGGTTTAGGTTGACATAGCAGGTGTATTCTCACCAGAACCAGATTCTGGGGCAACCAAGTTGGGCTCCTGGCTAGTCTTGGGTTGTGTGTGTGGAAGCCCCCAGACTCCGTGTCCTCCTGGGTCCTGCTCCAGGTTAAGCTGGAATTTCTGGTCTGCCTGGGTTTGTTCTCAGTGAATCGTGGGGTCCAGACCAACATGAGGATGGAAGGGTGGTGCTGGGTAACTCCCACTCCTGCACCCTGGGGCTGTGCACAGCACGCGTCATCCGTCCCCCGAGGACACACGGCTTTGACAGCATATATTGTGTCTTCCCTGAGTTCTCTCTGCTTGGGGTTAGCTAGTCCCAGTTTTTTTCATTATTTCTGGAGGAACGTGGGCGTGTCCCCTGCCATCCTGGTTGCTGTTCCCGAAGGCCCCAGCGAGCTGGGACAGTGTCAGGAGCAGACCAAGTCACCACCCCCCGTGAAGAACTTCCCCCGTTACCCACATGGCTTCCCCTCAAGGAGGCCGGATGGTCATTCTTTCGGTGGCAGGACACAGGGAGCGTCATTTAATACCAGACATGTCCAGCAAGGCCAGGAGTTCCCAGGGCATCCTAAAACCTCAGAATTCTCCTCACTTCTGAAGCAGAAAGTTATTTTGTGAGGAGGGGAAGAAACAAACTGGGGTATTTTCCCTGCAAATTTATTTTGTAGTTTTTGCATCATTTGCCAGCAAGGATCAGGGCACAATGGTACGACACCGCACACTGCCGCACGTGGCCCGGGACCCTCCTGCCGTAGGACCTGGCGGGCCAGCGCTTGCCACCGGGAGAAACACATCCTCTGTGCTTGTAATGTGTCACCTTCCTTAAGTACATTTAGAACAATTAGGGGCAGGGCCCTGGCTGGTAAACTGTGAACTGCAATGTGTGGTTATGCAGTTAAGAAACATAACAATGATGGTAGGGCCTTGTGTGGCCACAGCCCTTGTCATTCCCAAGGCCAAAGAGAGAGAATCCTGCCAGGGAGGCAGATCAGAATTATTTGCCTCCATCTCTGTGAGGAACTGATGCCGAGACGGACTCTACCCAGGCATTGGGCAGGCGGGCAGGTCGGTGTGCTCCTGTGGCTGAAGCGGCCGGGCCGCAGCTGTTCCTGCGGGGCTTCCAGGGTGGAGGACACGGGCTGACATGGGCTGTCCCTGGGAAGGAACTTCAAGTCATGGAGCTGTCAAAGTAGAAGCAGCTTAATGAATATTTGTCCTAATGCTTTCACCTCACAGATAGACACCCTAAAAAAGGTCAATGGAGCTAACCAGGAACCGACAAAGTAGGTTCCTGGGGGTTGACCAGCCTCGCCCCTGAATCCAGGTGCTCAGGGGACAAGAGACAATTCAGAAAAGCAGGGAGAGTGAAGGACGGCGTTTGGTGTGGCTTTAGGTTGACTTCGAGAGCCACAAAGGGTGTGGGTGGGAGGTGTGCTCTCTCCTCCTCGTGGGCTGCCTGCTGGGCTGACTTATCAATGTGGGGGCTCAGGGCCACCCCGAGTTCTGCCTTCTGGGTGGCCAGCCTGCGTTGGCACTGTTGGATGGAGTCAAGCTCAGTTTTTGAGGCTCAGGGAGGCTCTCGTGAGCCGATGGAGGGATGGAGGAGGGGAGAGGTGCTTGCTGCCCAGAGAGCTGGGCTGCTGGGAACAGGAAGGAGAAGAGGAGCTGTTGGGAAGGGGGACAGTGAGTGGAGATGCCCTTTATCTATAAAGGTAAAGACCGTTATCCGAGGTCTATGGAAATCCAGAGAAGCAATCATGGTTGGCCTCTGATCACATGGGAAGAAGCTCACTGAAGTCTGGGGGGCCCACATTCCAAGGGCCAGCACGAGGCCAGGAGCAGGCACAACCAGCTTCTTGGGCAACATGCTTGCCGAGGTCAAAGGTGGGAGGTGATGCGGTGAACACCTGACCGTGTATTCCAGTGCCCCTCTCACACCTAGCCAGCCTGGGACACAGACCAGGCACACCTTGGCTTCAGGCCACCGCCTCCCAGAACTTTATGGCATGGACAGCATGCTCGCTTGCCTTTTCTGGCCAGTTACCTTCACTGCTACAGACACAGGACTATGAGTGGGGCTGCAGTGGTGGTTCTCCAGGTCCTGAGTCCCTGGACCTATAACCCACAGCTGACATTTGGAAGAAAAGAACATCCTAACGCAGGCATTGAGGCCCCGCCCTTGCTTGCACTGTCTTGGAGACTCAGCCTCAAATGCAGATCCCCTCCCCGCCGCAGAGCCGCCTTGTGTGTCTTCAGGGAACCCTGCAGAAAGGAGAACTCCGGCATCTGGATTTCGGGGACTGACTGTCTTGTCACCCTGCTCTGCTGAGTGAGGATGCTCAGCGTGTGGGAACAGACTGAAGCAGCTGACTAATGACTGTTGCCTGGGGAGACCAGGGCCTTGGGGTTTGCATAATTTCCCCAATATATCAGGAAGTGGGTAGCGCAGAGGGACCAGGAGAGCAAATATTGAATGCGTCAGTGGTTCTTAACCTTTTTCAGTATGAAAGTTCCTTTTATGGTTAAGAAAGCATCTGTGGTCACAGTTTAGTAGCTGTGCATTTAGAATCATGGTTTGGGAACATATATAAGGACTAATAATACCAACAGCAGGGGTTGCAGCCACCCACATGGTACTTACTAGGTGGCAGGCATTTGTCCAAGTGCTCTACATGTCTATGAATTCACCAAATGCTTACGAAAACCTGGTGGATGGTGTTATTAGTCTCATTTTACAGGTGAGGTCCTTGAGGCACAGAGCGGTCAGGTGACTTTTCCAAGGCCACACAGCTGATAATTGGTGGAACCAGGATTCAAGCCCAGGTAAGCCAGCTCCAGATTCCACACTCTTAACCATCCTTCTGTGTCCCTGTGTCAGAGAGGGCTACACAGCTGTGGCCTGTTACATAGGAGTGGCGTCGTCTGTCAGTATACGTGGGGGACTGGTTCCAGGACCCCCAAGTATGCTCAGAGCCCCACATACTCACATCCCTGTAGAACCTGCATGTACAAAGAGTTGGTCCTCCTTATACTCAGGTTTTACATCCTGAGAACATTGTAGTTTTGATTCCCATTCAGTTGAAAAAAATCCATGTATAGGTGCACCCAGGCAGTTCAAACCCATGCTGCCCAGGGGTCAACTGTACTGTGCCTTAGTGAAGATGCATGAGCTAGAACTGTGTGTATCAACATAGATACGTTCCAAATACATAATCATGGGGGAATAAACAAACTGCAGAAGGCTATGGAAGGTATTAATGCATTCATATAAAGTGCAAAACCATACAGGACAGTACTCTGTATCATTCACGAATCCAGGTTTACCTAGTGAAAGCCTGCCTAGGCATAAAAACACCAAATTCAGGATAGTGATTACTTTCCTGGGAGCGAATGGCACCAGGAGGGGGTAGGCTGGGAGCTCCAGCTGTGTCATTTTTATTTATTAAACCACAGCTGGGGCCGGGCATGGTGGCTCATGCCTGTAATCCCAACACTTTGAGAGGCTGAGGTGGGCGGATCACCTGAGTTCAGGAGTTCGAGACCAGCCTGGCCAACATGGTGAAACCCCGTCTCTACTAAAAATACAAAGATTTGCCAGGTGTGGTTGCACGTGCCTATAATCCCAGCTACTCGGGAGGCTGAGGCGTGAGAATCGCTTGAACCCAGGAGACAAGGTTGCAGTGAGCCGAGATGGCACCACTGCGCTCCAGCTTAGGCGACAAAAGTGAAACTCTGTCTCAGAAACAAACAAACAAAACATAGCTGGAGCAAATGTGGCAAAATATTAAGGATGGAGTGCTGGGTGCATGAGTATTTGCTGTTATTTCTTTGTATATACATAAACTATTTTATAATATAAAGTTTCAACCTGCCACGCATTTGTAACATTGTCAGATGAATTTGCATACATACGTTTTGAACCAGCGTGTGTGATAGAGACTGGTTTCTTTTGTCTGGAGTCTGTGCTTGGTGCACTCAGAGTTTCAGACCCCCTCAGTTACTGCGAGGGTCTCCTCAGGAGTCTCAGCCCACAGGCAGCTAGGATCAGGATGCACCCCCTTTTAAGGATAGGGTGATTATGAAGTGTCCAGAGAGTGGTGGCACAGAAGTGGAGACACTAGGGTGTCCAGATGTGGGTCCTGGCTTAGGGGAGAGGATTTATAAAGTAAAATGGCTGCAGAGACTCTGAATCAAGCGCAGGTTAGAAGCATAGTGCTTTGTTGGTGCAGCACAGGCACTGCCTCCAGGGACATCGGAGGTGACTTCTGTTGAGTTTTGCTGACTGCACAGAAGACACTGTCATACCCACAAAGAATAGCAGGGGACATTTCTGCCAGAAACACCACTAAGACATTAGTAAAAATGATTGTAACCCAGCTACTCAGGAGGCCGAGATGGGAGGATCACTTGAGTCTAGGAGTTCAAGACCAGCCTGGGCAATATAGGGAGACATCATCTCTAAAAAATAAAATAAATTAGCCAGGCATTTGGGCTGCACCTGTACATAGTCTCAGCTACTCAGGAAGTTAAGGCAGGAGGATCCCTGGAGCCCAGGAATATGGAGGCTGCAATGAGCTCTGATGGCACCACTGCACTCCAGCCTGGGTGACAGCAAGACCCCGTCTCTTAAAAACAAACAGAAAGATTGTAAGACAGCAAATGTCAGCTTGAGTTAGTAGTTGAAAAAATAGGCTGGACGGGGTGGCTCATGCCTGTAATCCCAGCACTTTGGGAGGCCGAGGCAGGCGGATCACGAGGTCAGGAGTTCAAGACCAGCCTGATCAACATTGTGAAACCCCGTCTCTTTTTGTATTTGTAGAAATACAAAAATGAGCCAGGCATGGTGGCGGGTGCTTGTAATCTCAGCTACTCGGGAGGCTGAGGCAGGAGAATCACTTGAACTTAGGAGGCAGAGTTTGCAGAAAAAAAAAAAAGAAAAGAAAAAGAACAAATAGGCAAGCAGGAGTTCAAAGGGTGGGAACAAATCAGTGACGCGTGAACAGACTGATTTATGAGGGCAGGGGGCAGAGTCCAGCAGCTGCTCAAAGGCCTTTATGCTTCTGTCGAAACAAGTACATCACATGCAGAGCTCTAGGCCCTCCTGTGTCATCCGAAAGGATGGGGTGAAGGCCTGGGTTACTGAGGGGGCACAAGTCGCCCACAGGTCCGGGATGAGGAGGCCTTGGCCCACTGTGGGAGTGGGTGGTGCGGAAAGCCCATGAGGGCTCTCGAACATTCCCCAGCGCCTGACAGCAGCCAGCTGGGGACATCTCCCAGCCGCGGCTCAGCCTTCAACAGTCAAAAAGCCAGCATCACCCACAGTGCCATCACCAGATCTATTCTAGGTTCTGCTGAGGTTCTAGGTGGGACTTTCAAAAGCAGAAGAAACGATGCTAAAACCGAAAGGAATTTGCCATTAGGGAGAAATGCTTTATTTTCACCAGATGACAAACTTCAGGGTTTCCGATGAAAGTTGCCGCAATTTCTTCTTTCTCCTTCAGGCCTGATTCTGCTCCCCTCCCCTGTCCTCCCATCCTTTTTGCCGCAATGGGGGAAGCCCTGAAAAACCCTGGTGTTTTCAGAGGCTGTGTGGAGCCCAAGGAAGGGGAGGGAAAGGAAGTGGGGCTCATTTACCCACCGTTCAGTTCCTGAGCGGGTTCCCCAAGAAGCAGCTGGGACTCTCCAACCCAACCTCACTTCCCCGGGGTCCCTGTCATTAGGCAGATGGCACCCCCATGGCTGTCCCTGCCGTGCTCCCTCAGACCCCTCCCTGCTGCCTCAGTTTCTCGGCCCTCCACCCTTCCCTGCCTCCTGCCTCTCCCTGTCTGCCCTTCTCAGGACCCAGGCTCCTTCTGTCTGTCCACAAGCATGCTCAGGTCTCCCCATCTTAAAAACAAGGTCTGGACCCCCTGAATAACCTCTCTCTTGCATTTCACAAACATGCGCTTTTGGAAAGCAGTTTATGCTCTTGAATTGACTCACTGCTCCCACTTCCTCCTGCTGCCATCCAGGGCCTGCCTGTTCCCCCTCCAGCCTCCCCGTCAGCCGAGCCTGCCCTTGGCCAGGCCCTGTGGCAGCTTAAGGTGAAGTGGTCCAGCCTCTCAGCCGCACTGGACACCCTGTCTCCTGCCCGGGGCCTCTCTCCCCTGCAGTCTTTGAGGCCTTGACCACTGAGGGGACTGCTCTTTGACCTCCTCCCTACTCTTAGTTTTTTTTTGTCTTTTTGTTTTTTTTAAATAACAGCTTTATTGAGATATAATTCACATTTTCTGTGCTGTCCCCATCTCGAAGTGTACCATATTCAGAGTTGCGCAGTGACCCCACAGTCCACTGTAGACCTTTTCCACCCCAGAAGGAACCCCGTGCCTCTTAGTGGTCACCCTCCATTTCCCCGCCACGCCCTCCAGGCCCAGGCATCATGAATCTGTGTTGGGCCTCTGATTTGTCTTCGTTTTCACCTTGTCTGTCAACCCACGGTCTGCAGCCTTTGCTCTGCTCTGTACCCCAGGGACCCTTCTCATAGCACAGGTCTGCATTCCAGCTGTGCCACTGCTCCCATGAAGCTCTCCGCACCCTTACCCTGGACAGCAGCCTCTTCCTGGCTGGTCTGCACCCCAGCCTGGCCTTCTGCTGCCCTCCCCAGCTCCAGGCTCCTGCAGCACCTCTCCTCACCCCCTCCCTCACCACTCCTAAGTCCACATGCAGGTTCACACCTCCTCATGCTTCCCACACCTCCTCATGCTTCCCCACACCTCCATGCACTTTTCCCACCTCCTCACATCACAACTCCTCACACCTCCTCACACCTCCCACTCACACCTCCTCACACCTCCCACTCACACCTCCTCACGCCTCCCACACCTCTACATGCTTTTCACACCTCCTGTTATGGTTTGGCTGTGTCCCCATCCAAATCTCAACTTGAATTGTATCTCCCAGAATTCCCACGTGTTGTGGGAGGGACCCACAGGGAGGTAATTGAATCATGGGGGCTGGTCTTTCCCATGCTATTCTTGTGATGATGAATAAGTCTCACAAGATCTGATGGGTTTATCAGGGGTTTCTGCTTTTGCTTCCTCCTCTTTTTTTTTCTCTTGCTGCCACCATGTAAGAAATGCCTTTCGCCTCCTGCCGTGATTCTGAGGCCTCCCCAGCCATGTGGAATTGTAAGTCCAATTAAACCTCTTTTTCTGCTTAGTCTAGGGTATGCCTTTATCAGCAGTGTGAAAATGGACTAATATAGTAAATTAATACCAGGAGTGGGGTGTTGCTGAAAAGATACCCAAAAATGTGAAGCAACTTTGGAACTGGGTAACAGACAGAGATTGCAACAGTTGGAGGGCTCAGAAGAAGATAGGAAAATGTGGGAAAGTTTGGAACTTCCTAGAGACTTGTTGAATGGCTTTGCCTAAAATGCTGATAGTGATATGGTCAATAAAATCCAGGCTGAGGTGGTCTCAGATGGAGATGAGGAACTTTCTGGGAACTGGAGCAAAGGTGACTCTTGTTATGTTTTAGCAAAGAGATTGGTGGCATTTTACCCTTGCCCTAGAGATTTGTGGAACTTTGAACTTCAGAGAGATGATTTAGGGTATCTGGCAGAAGAAATTTCTAAGCAGCAAAGCATTTAGAGGTGACTTCAGTACTCTTAAAGGCATTCAGTTTTAAAAGGGAAACAAAACATAAAAATTCAGAAAATTTGCAGCCTGACTATACAATAGAAAGGAAAAACCCATTTTCTGGGAAGAAATTCAAGCAGGCTACAGAAATGTGTATAAGTAGCAAAGAGCCTAATGTTAATCCTCAAGACCATGGGGAAAATGTCCCCAGGCCATGTCAGAGACCTTCACGGCAGCCCTTCCCATCATAGGCCCTAAGTCCCTTTTGTGGGCTGGGCCCAGGGTCCCCATGCTGTGTGCAGCCTAGGGACTTTGTGCCCTGTGTTCCAGCTGCTCCAGCCATGGCTGAAAGGGGCCAACGTAGAGCTCGGGCTGTGGCTTCAGAGGGTGGAAGCCCCAAGCCTTGGCAGCTTCCATGTGGTATTGAGCCTGCAGGTGCACAGAAGTCAAGAACTGAGGTTTGGGAACCTCCACCTAGATTTCAGAAGATGTATGGAAATGCCTGGATGCCCAGGCAAAAGTTTGCTGTGGGGGTGGGGCCCTCATGGAGAAGCTCTGCTAGGGCAGTGCAGAAGGGAAATGTGGGGTCGGAGCCCCCACACAGAGTCCCTACTGGGGCACTGCCTAGTGGAGCTGTGAGAAGAGGGCCACTGTCCTCCAGACCTCAGAATGGTATATCCACCGACAGCTTGCATCATGCTCCTGGAAAAGCCACAGACACTCAACACAGCCCGTGAAAGCAGCCGGGAGGGAGGCTATACCCCACAAAGCCACAGGGATGGAGCTGCCCAAGACCATGGGAACCCACCTCTTGGATCACTGTGACCTGGATGTGAGACTTGGAGTCAAAGGAGGTCATTTTGGAGCTTTAAAATTTGACTGACCTGCTGGATTTCAGACTTGCGTGGGCCGTGTAACCACTTTGTTTTGGCCACTTTCTCCCATTTGGAACGGCTGTATTTACCCAATGCCTGTATCTCCATTGTATCTAGGAAGTAACTAGCTTGCTTTTGATTTTACAGGCTCATAGGCAGAAGAGACTTGCCTTATCACAGATGAAACTTTGGACTGTGGACTTTTGGGTTAATGCTGAAATGAGTTAAGACTTTGGGGGACTGTTGGGAAGGCATGATTGGTTTTGAAATGTGAGGACATGAGATTAGGAGGGGCCAGGGATGGAATGATATGGTTTGGCTGTGTCCCCCTCCAAATCTCAACTTGAATTGTATCTCCCGGAATTCCCATGTGTTGTGGGAGGGACCTGGGAGGAGGTAATTGAATCACGGGGGCCAGTCTTTCTTGTACTATTCTCGTGATAGTGAATAAGTCTCAGGAGATCTGATGGGTTTATCAGGGGTTTCCGCTTTTGCTTCCTCATTTTTTTCTCTTGCTGCTGCCACGTAAGAAGTGCTTTTTGCCACCCACCGTGATTCTGAGGTTTCCCCAGCCATGTGGAACTGTAAGTCCAATTAAACTTCTTTTTCTTCCCAGTCTAAGATATGTCTTCATCAGCAGCATGAAAACAGACTAATACACCTCCTCATACCTCCCATGCCTCCACACTTTTCACACTTCCTCACACCTCCCATACTGCCTCACGCTTCCCACACCTCCCATACCGCGACACACTTTTCACATCTCCTCCCACCTCCCACACCTCCCACACCTCCCACACCTCCCCATGCTTTCAACACCTCTCATACCTCCTCACACCTCCCATGCCTCCTCACACTTTTCAGCACCTCCTCACAGCCCCCATGCCTCTCCACACCTCCCCATGCCTCCCCACACCTCTCACACTTCCTACACCTCCTCACACCACTGGTGCTTATTACTGACATGTCTGTCTGCCTGTGTTTTTCTCTGGGACAGACCCAGCTTCTCCTCCTTTTTACAATTCTTGGGTCCAACCCAGGGTCTGATGCAGACTGAGTGCTGAGTATCAGTTGACCTGACTTGAACACCACCAATTGGAAAGCCAGGTTGATGTGAATTTTCATCTGGCCTCATTTGTTCCTTAGCCTCTCATAGGGGTCACACCTCCCTCTTTTTCATTCTTGTACAGCTGGGGACACTGAGCAGGGGGTGCCCGTGCTGTCAAAGCACCAGAGAATATGACAGCAGAATTCATGTCTGCCTCCCCACAGGAGCTGTCGCCCCTCCCAGCTGAGTTCCTGCAAAGGTCAGTGGGAGCCAGTGCAGACTGGCAGAGATGGGCAGCCGGATATGAGAGCCCGGCCGGCCAGAGAGCCAGGGTGAGCCAGGAGGTTTAGCTCAAGTTCCGGACACCCACCAGTCTTTAGCAAAGTCTCTCAGAACACAGAGGGGAGTGGGTGAGAGAGTTTAGATTTTTGTTTTTGAAAACTTGGTTTATGCCCTTTAATTAACGAGGGCAAAAGTTGTACAGAAATTATATGTGTGTGTGCTGATATTATCTATAGAATAAGTTATATAGATAATGTAAGTACATATATATATTATTTCAGTTTCACATGCCAGGAATTCAAACACAACTTTAAAGAACTTAAGTTTAGGAATTAACCTGAAGGATTAAGGAAGAGTTTCTCAGCGCAGCTTGAATAGTGCCCAGATCAATTCGAGAGAGAGAGAGAGAGAGAGAGAGAGAGAGAGAAAGAGAGAGAGATAGATGGATGGAGTTTTGCTCTTGTTGCCCAGGCTGGAGTGCAATGGTGTGATCTCAGTTCACTGCAACCTCTGCCTCCCGGGTTCAAGCAATTCTCCTGCCTCAGCCTCCCAAGTAGCTGGGATTCCAGGCACCTGCCACCACACCAAGCTAATTTTTATAGTTTTAGAGGAGACAGGGTTTCACCATGTTGGCCAGGTTGGTCTCGAACTCCTGACCTCAGGTGATCCGTCTGCCTCAGCCTCTCAAAGTGCTGGGATTACAGGCATGAGCCACTGCACCCAGCCTGAATTCAAGATCTATTGCCACAAATTATAAGAAGTGGATAGAGCTTTTCAAAACCATGGTCAAGGCTTTTATTTTGATGTTTGCACCCATGGCTTTGAGCTTGGGAGGATGAAAATGACTGATTTAACATCAGATTGTGCCTTGATATGCTGATGACTTTTTCCCTCCAGGCAGGGAGGTGGACCTAGTGATGAAATGAGTAAGGGTTTGTGAGTTATCCGCATCTTGGCTGGCGTAAGTCATCCTTGCCTTTCAGGGCTAGAATGGTGAACTCCAGGGCCCTCTTGTACTCAGTGCATTGCTTGATCTGTGTTCATGTTCATGGAGTAAAGGCTGGGGAGCATCTTAAAGTTGCTGTTGCCTCTCCTTTGTTGTTGTTACTGTTATCATTACTCTTATGAAGGCTGCAGTGAACCTTGTGTTCATACTTGGTTCCATAGCGCAGTGCTTCCCAAACTCTATTCCCGGGAACGCTCATTAGGAAGACTGTAATTGGTCAAATAAATTTGGAAAACCACTGTATACCATATGTTTCTCTTGAAGACTGACAATATATTTGCCTTTGAAAGGCTCTTACATTTCCTGCAGGGGGAAAAAGTTTTCCTAGCAGTTTCTAAATTTGTTTGATCACGTGACGTTTATTTTCAGTCATATTTCTTACCAATTTCCAGTTCTGCTGGAACACCTTGAGAAGGCCTGCCTCAGAATAAATTCTTACAAGTGGAATCATTGGGCAAAGCATATGAACATTTATATGTGGTGGCCAGGAGCGCTGCAGTACAGCCACTTCATGTGTTGGGTAAGAGTAATCCAGGCGCGTTGAACTGGGTTACCTACCGCTTGGTAAACCCCACTAAGTGGGCAAAATATCAAAACAGATTTTTATATTGAACGGGTCAAACATTTAAAAAAAAATTCTGTAGTTTCTTCTTCTCACTTTGGCATTTGTGAAGAAGCCTCAGTTATTAAAAGCAAGATCCCTCAGGACTGTTTAACAGAAAGGCATTGTTCTGCGTTGCGTGACATCAGTAGCATATTTTGTAATGGAACTTTGGAGTCATGTATTAATCTATTTCTTGTTTCTAAGAGAGGTTGTTTGGTAACATTTCTTTTTATGGATGTCAGAGAAATACCAAAGGTGACGTGTCTTGCCTAAAATCCCGTGGTGGGTTGTCAGATAAAGTGGAACCAGGACTCCTTTAAAGGAGGGTCACTGTACTGAGCCATCTATTGTGCCGTTACCAGAGAAAAATATCTTAATGTATATATGGTGTAAATCCCTACCTCCTCCCTACTTCCAAAAAGGATTTATGACAAAGAGAAAACTCATAGCAGAACCAAATAATTCTTCTAGAAGATTGGAAGCCTCACGTATGAAGTTCGGAGGTTATAAAGGGGAAGAGGTGCTTACTTAGAAATCTTTAGGAATGGCCAGGCACAGTGGCTAACGCCTGTAATCCCAGCACTTTGGGAGGCCGAGGTGGGTGGAGCACTTGAGGTCAGGCATGAGCCACCGTGCCTGGCTGTCATAAGATCATTATCTTATGGGTTTTTTTTTTTAAGAGCTGAGGCCTCACACTATGTTGGCGAGGGTGGTCTTGAACTCCTGGGCCCAAGCGATCCTCCCATTTCAGCCTCCTCCCTGAGAAGCAGCGGAGAGTGGATGTGACCGGGGGATTCAGGAGGGAGAGGAGGACCAGGCGGGTATGCATGTTGAGCACCGGGGTTCAGGAGCTTCAGGGGGCTGTGGGAGGAAAGGCCCCGAGGCCGAGGGTAGGTTTAGGAACTCCATGGAGAGCAGCTTGCTTGCAAGTGGGGATGTGAGTCTTCTATCCCCGCCCTAGCTTCATTGAGGTATAATTGACAAAGATGGAATATATTCAAAGTGTGCACCGTGATGTTTTGATAATACATGTGCATAAGGAATGATTCCCACAATCAAGCTAGTTAACAACATATCCATCACGTCACATAGTTGCCCACCCTTGTTTTGTGGTGAGAACACTTAAGATCTCTCCTAGCAAATTTCAGGTAAACAATACATTGTTACTGACTGTAGTCACCACGCTGTAGGAGAGCTCCCCAGGACTTACTCAACATGGCTGGAGGACACTACGCTAAGTGAAATAAGCCAGTCACAGAAAGACAAATAGATCCCGCTTATATGTGGAATCTAAACAAGTTAGAACTCATAGAAACAGAGAGTACAGTGGTACTTGTGGTACAGTGGTGGTTGCCAGGGGCTGGGGGATGAGGGGGTGCGGTGGGAGAATGGAGAGATGTTGGTCAAAGAGTCCAGACTTGCCAGAACGGCGGTCTTCAGATGCTCGACAGATTGTTTCTGAAAAGCTGTCCTTTCTCCTCCAGTCTTCCACACCCTTTCTTTCCTTCTCCCAGTACTGTACTGCAACCCTGTTAAACACCAGGGATCCATGTGCTCATGTGTAACTGCTCCACAGGCTACCCTAGTCCTCAGAGACCCCCCACTGAGATCCGCATGAGCCTGGGCCCCTGCTTGAATCTCCAGCATGTGCTGTAGCAGTAGCAGCCTCCTTTTCTGGGGAGTGGAAGCATATGTGGACACCTACCTTCTGCCTCCTCTTCACCTTCTCGAAGGCTCTGCCAGGCTCTCTGCCATCCAGTGTGTGTGGGCAATTCAGCAATTGTGAAGACTTAGAAAAGAGCTTGAGAAACGCCAGTCTGCAATATTTCTGTTTTAGAAAACAGTCCAATTTGATACTTCTTTTGTCCAAAGATGTTTTGTTATTTTAAATGTACTGCAAAGTTTGAGGCCTGGGTAGGCAGACACTTACTAATTTGGTGCCAGCAAAAATTCTAATAAAGAGAGTGGACTGTTTATCTTAAATAAGAATCTTAAGGCCAGGTGTGGTGGCTCACGCCTGTAATCCCAGCACTTTGGGAGACTGAGGTGGGCAGATCACCTGAGGTCAGGAGTTCGAGACCAGCCTGGCCAACATGGTGAAACCCCATCTCTACTAAAAATACAAAAATTAACTGGGTGTGGTGACACCTGTAATCCCAGCTACTCGGGAGGCTGAGGCAGGAGAATCACTTGAACCCGGGAGGCAGAGGTTGCAGTGAGCCGAGATGGCGCCATTGTACTCCAGCCTGGGCAACAAGAGTGAAATTCTGTCTCAAAAAAAAAAAAAAAGAATCTTAACAGAAGTACTTGCCTATGGTAGACTAGTAATACATTTACTTTTGTTTTCTTTTTTAACCATGTTCGAATTCCTTTACTATTAAAACTGTATGTGCAACATAAGAAATGTTTGGCATAACAAATATGGACGTTTCAATTACAAAAAACGTGCCCCAGCGCTGGGGGATGAGGGGGCAGAGGAATTCCCAGTGATGGTATCAGTCTGGTTCTGTCAACATATTGGACCCCAACCTGCCATGTTTTTCTGTCGTTGCAGGTGATTTTCAAAGCCAAGTCAAAATATTCTCCAGAATTACTCAAATACCGGTAAGTACTGCGGGGCATCTCTTTCTGTGGTAGAAGGGGAAAGTGCCGACACAGGAATCTCATCTCTCCATTGGGGTTTGCACACATCACTGCTCTGTGAGCCGCCGGAAACAGTCCTGCCTGCTGGCTGGCTGCCCACATTGTGCGCATCATGTGCATTGCCGGTGAGGGTCAGGTCATCAAATCATGACTTCATGAATCATGGGGACTTGCATCATACTTACCCAGTTCAGAAACAAGAGCCTGGTGCCTTTCCTAACAGGAGGAAATAGATGGGAATAAAATAGGTGTATGTTGCCTCTAAACCTTTCTGAGGCACTTAAGAAGTAAGAGTTCAGGGTTCCTTGAAGATGCAGTGCTTTGCCAGGTGCTCCCTCTTCCCCATCCCGCACCTCCCACGCTCCCACTGCAGGTGCAGGTGCAGGTGCAGGTGCAGGTGCAGCTGCAGCTGCAGCTGTAGCTGTGGAAGGGCCTCGCCCCTGCAGCCTGCCACCTGGTGGCCTTGCCTGCCTTGTCTCAGCTGCTGGTGGGCTCCGGCTCCTTGTTTTCCAGAACTTCAGCACCCATTGAACCCTAAGTTGCTACACAGCTGCTTGCAGGGTATCCATCCACATCCAGAATTACTGTTCTGACCATTCAGTGCTCATTTAGGCACCAGGAGGAAGAATGTGTTATAGCTGAGAAGTGAACACTCTGTATTTGTAAAGATGGCTTAACACAAAGGCTTACAGAATCAGGCAGAGCAGGATGTGCAACATGCCAAAAACATGGACACTGAGAGGCATGGACATTTTGTGGAAGAAGAGAGGCTTGTGCCGGAGTGTAATCTGGAAGGGAACCTCTTAAGTTATGTGAGGAGGGGGATCTGCATTTTCCTATGGAGCGGTTCGTAGCGCTCCCCAGAGGGGAGAGGCCTATGACTTTCCTAAGGCCGAGAACCAGTGGCTTAAAGAATAGTCAGGTTTGGCCGGGCACGGTGGCTCACGCCTGTAATCCCAGCACTTTGGGAGGCCAAGGTGGGCGGATCACTTGAGGTCAGGAGTTCGAGACCAGCCTGGCCAACATAGTGAAACCCTGTCTCTACTAAAAATACAAAAATTAGCCGGGCGAGGTAGCGCACATCTGTTGTCTCAGCTACTTAGGAGGCTGAGGTGGGAGAATCACTTGAGCTCAGGAAGCAGAGGTTGCAGTGAGCCAAGATTGCACCACTGTGCTCCAGCCTGAGCAGCAGAGTGAGAATCCATCTCAAAAAAAAAAAAAAAAAAAAAAAAAAAAGAATGGTCAGGTTTGACTGGGGTTGGGGGAGGAGAACAGGCCTCTGGAAGAGGCGAGGGGGTGCAGCGTGAGTCCAGGGGTTCTGGCATCTCTGCCCAGGAGAACTCCACTGCCAACGGCAAACATTTCTGAAAAGGTGACTCTGGCCATTGCCTCCTTGGGTCAAAATGAAAAGTTATTTTGTCATTTTTAAAAATATGTTAAATCGTATACATATTTTATTTAAATATATATCATCTAAAAATATGTAAAGACTTTTTACTTAAAATTCTGAAGGTGTAATAGTTTAATCCCGAGTTTATATCCAAGGAAACCAGTTCAGAAAGTTTCTCTCAAGTTCAGAAAGTTCTGTGAAGGTGCCTGGGCCAAGATACAAGTCCCAAGACTCACCGTCCCGGGCTTTGTTTTGTTTTTTACCGGATCTTGCTGTCTCCCTTCACTGCTTTGTACGTGGTTCAGTTCACGTCTCTACCAGGCTCAGGTGGAACTTCAGCGTCCGCTGTGAGATGATGTTGGTCCCAAGGAGAGCAATTTAAAGTACAGGTTGAGTGTCCCTAATCTGAAATGCTTGAGACCAAAAATATTTCAGATTTCAGATTTTTTTGGATTTTGAAATATTTGCATATACAGGCCGGGCACAGTGGCTTACTCCTGTAATCCCAGCACTTTGGGAGGCCGAAGCAGGTGGATCATTTGAGGTCAGGAGTTTGAGACCAGTCTGGCCAACATGGTGAAACCCCGTTTCTACTAAAAATACAAAAATTAGCTGGGTGTGGTGGCAGGCGCCTGTAATCCCAGCTACTCAGGAGGCTGAAATGGGAGAATCGCTTAAGCCTAAAGGGTGGAGGTTGCAGTGTGTGGAGATCATGCCACTGCACTCCAGCCTGGGCAACACAGCGACTCCGTCTCAAAAAAAAAAAAAAGGAAAAAGAAATATTTTTGTATACCTAATGAGAGATGGGGGGATTGGATGGGACACAAATCTAACACGAAATGTATTTATGTTTCAGATACACCTTATACACATATCCTGAAGGCACTTTTATACAACATTTTTAATAACTCAGCATAAAACAGTTGTAACTGTGTTTTGACTGCAGTCCATCACATGAAGTCAGGTGTGGAATTCTCCATTTGTGGCATCATGTTGATTGATGCTCAAAAAGTTTCAGATTTTGGAGCATTTCGGATTTTGAATTTTTGGGTTAGGGATGTTCAACCTGTATAAAGTACAAGTAGACAGTTCCCTCTCTTCTCCAGTAACAAGATAGTAGCCTCTCCTCTGCATCTGTAGTCTTTGTCCTGCATCCCCCCAACCAGAAATGTAGGTCAAAGCATGAATGAAGATGGGCACGGGAGGAGAACGTTCTGTCTGATCGGACCGTGGAACTGATTTTATCTTGGAAGCAGTTGAGGCTGGGGTAATTAGATGTCTTCTAGATGTGGAATACGAAAGCACTGGTCAGAAAGGAAATTGTTTAAAAAGCTTTCAACCTCTGAGCACGGGGACTGGGGTCTTCGGGTGAGAAGATTTGTGCGTGGGGCAGTCCTCACTTGATCCTTGAGCCAAAGTATACCTCGAAGACAGGCTATGCTGACACGTATGGCTGCATTTTATTGGGAAGGGATTCGCAGAAATGAAGGGAGAAGATGGGGAGGAATATATTTGGATCCAGATGTTAAAAGTGGGATGTTTGGGACTGGGCGCGGTGGCTCATGCCTGTAATCCCAGCACTTTGGGAGGCCGAGGCAGGCAGATCACCTGAGATCAGGAGTTCGAGACCATCCTGGCCAACATGGTGAAACCCCATCTCTACTAAAAATACAAAAATTAGCCAGGCATGATGGCGCATGCCTGTAATCCCAGCTACTTGGGAGGCTGAGGCAGGAGAATCACTTGAACCCAGGAGGTTGAGGTTGCAGTGAGCCGAGATTGCGCCATTGTGCTCCAGCCTGGGCAACAAGAACAAAAACTCCATCTCAAAAAAAAAAAAAAAAAAGTGAGATGTTTAGGCCAGTGAGGTTGGAGAGTTCCTTGAAACAGGAGGGTGAGGTTTCAATGGGACATGCCTGTTAACCCAGTCCTAGTGATTTTGTTGCCAAATATAAAGAAATACTGGGAGGTATTCCTGTGTAGGCACATCCTTAGCCTAATCTATAGAATTCCTCAGTTCTCTTAAACCAGATGCCGCTAGAGACATTTCACGCCACAGTCTCTCCCTTGAGATGCCTTGGTATGTTGGCTTCTAAATAGATTGGCTTCCCTCATTCAATCATAACTCACTTGAAATAAAACATGAGCCATTAGTCTAGAACTCGTTGAAACTTTCCACTCCAATCTATTCCTGTAGTAATTCACTGGTTTTGAAGATAATTTATATTCAACTCAGCCAAGAATCACTTTATTTTTCACGTAAAACCACCTCTACCCTCCCACATCTGCTAGCTCAGAGTTTTGCTGGAATGGAAGGCAATTTGATTCAGGCCTTCTCTTTCTCAGTCTATGTATTTTAATTTATTTGGTTTAAGAAATGTGAACATTTGGCATGGGAGTGCTCAAGAGCATGTTGATTTTAAACATTTCCAACTGTTTGCCCTCTAGCTTTGTGATTTTTTTAAATAAGTAAAAAATATAGTGAGCCAGGTTTTCCTTTTTTTTTTTTTTTTTTTTTAAAAGAGACAAGGTCTCACCCAGGCTGGAGTGCAGTGGCGGTGGTGCAATCATAGCTCACTATAGCTTTAATCTCCTGGGCTCAAGCGATCCTCCTGCCTCTGCTTCCGGAGTAGCTGGGAATACAGGTGCATGTCACCACATCCAGCTAATTAAAAAAAAAATTTTTTTTTGTAGAGACAGGGTCTTGCTATGTTGCCCAGGCTGGTCTTGAATTCCTGGACTCAAGCGACTCTCCCGCCTCAGCCTCCCAGAGTGCTGGGATTACAGGTACACGCCACCACGCCTGGCATGCTTTTCCCTTTCTTTAAGTGAAAAAGCAGTGGCTCATGTTTGTAATCCCAGCGCTTTGGGAGGCTGAGGTGGGAGCATCACTTGAGCCCAGGAGTTCAAGACCAGCCGTTGACAACAGAGCAAGATCTCATCTCTACAAAATAAAAAAATCAGCTGGGCGTGGTGGTGTGCGCCTGTATTCCCAGCTACTCGGAATGCCGAGGTGAGAGACTCGCTTGAGCCTAGGAGGTTGAAGCTGCAGTGAGCTGTGATTGCACTACTGCTCTCCAGCCTGGGTGACAGAGCAAGACCCTGTCTCAAAAAAAAGAGAAGAAAGAAAGGGATGAAAGGGAGGGAGGGAGGGAAAGAGAGAGAGAGAAAGGAAGAAAGGAAGGAAGGGAAAGAGAGAAAGAAAGGGAGGGAAAGAGAGAGAAAGAGAGAGGAAGGAAGGAGGGAGGGAAGAAAGGAAGGAAGGAATTGATGGTATTGGGAGATAAATTTAAACAATGCTTTACGCCTTGTTTCTGTCCCCTCACAGTAGGAGGTGGCCAGGCACTGTTGTGTTGGCTGCCTTGAAGACTCACCTCATCCCTGCATTTGCTGACCAGCAGCACTGATCCTTCTGGTCCCACAAACAAAGTGGTCTTCCCAGATGCTGGGTCACACTGATTGTTTTATTTCTTTGGGTCATTTCTGTCATCATGCCAGGATGAACTATTTATCCTGGCCCTATGGTTTAGGTTAAAAAGAAGTAGTTTTGGGGGCAGTGTACAAAACTCTGTTTCTGTGGAAACATACTTTTTTGATACAGTTTATTCTGGCCCCCTTTGAAAACTCTCTCACCACACCTCCAGATTGCTCCCTTTCTACCACAGCTGCAGGCATAGAGGGGAAAAAAAAAACTTGTTTTGCAAGATGGTTTTGCATTATAAAGGTGATAACAAGCATATCAGGAAAAAAATTATACAATAGAAAAAGATAGACATGTGGAAAGAAAGCAAGCAAGTCCACTGAACTTTCCCTCCTCCCAACATAAACCACCCCCCCCCCAGCCCTAAGGAAATACAATGATGTATTCCATTGTAGGGTTTTATATAGATTTCCCAAGACAAAGTTGATATCTATATTGCATTTCCAATTTTGCATCCTGACTTTTTAGCTTGATGTTAGGTCACACATATTTTTTCCATATTGTTTCAAATCTCCCAACACAGCCTCCTTTCCTAAGATAATAACAGGCTTTTGTTTAGTAGACTAAACAAAGCCTCCTAAAGGCTCTGAGAATAGGATTTGATAGACAAAAATCAAGAAGGAGGAAGGTTCCAGGCAGAAAAATCAGCTTGTGGAAAGACAGGAGGTGGAGACACCTGGACATGTTTAAAACATGGAATCGACCAGCTTGATTAGCATGTAGCCTGTCCATAGATTGAGCTGCCTCTTGAGTGCTGGGTTCTAGAAGATGCGGGGTGGGGCTTTAGGGCAAAGGTGAATTAGGAAACTACATTAGTTCTGGTCAGAGGCATGAGACTGTGTGAGGCTGGCACAGGAGGCGTGGATAGAGTGGGAATGAAGAATCTACTGACCTTGACAATGGATTATATAGGGGGTGGATGGAATCAAAGAAGAACATTACAGTTAGAGTCTATGAAAAGCTATGGCACCTTTAACAGAAATAGGAACACTTAGAGGCGTGTTAGAAGAGGGACACTGGGGCGGGGTGCGGTGGCACGCGCTTGTAGTTCTAGCTACTCAAGAGGCTGAAGTGGGAGAATCGCTTGAGCCCAGGAGTTCAAGGCTGCAGTGAGCTAGGATTGCATCACTGCACTCCAGCCTGGGTGACACAGCAAGACCCCAACTCAAAAAAAAAAGGACATTGGGAATTGGGACATGCTGGCTTGAGGGGGCAGGGCCTCCGAATGGCAGGCTGTTAGGGAAATGAGTCCGGAACTCAGATCAGAGGCATGGCTTGAGACAAAAGATGTTTGAAGTCAGTTGTACAAAAGTCATGACTGAAGCTACAGAAACAAGCATACTCTCTGAGGAACAGTGTAGGCCAGGTGTGGTGGCTCACAGCTGTAATCCCAGCACTTTGGGAGGCTGAGACGGAAGGATCACTTGAGGCCAGGAGTTTGAGGCTGCAGTGAGCCATGATTGTGCCACTGCATTCCAACCTGGGTGACACAGAGAGATGCTGTCTCTTAAAAAATACAGAAAATCATAAGAGATAACAAATTTTCTACTTATTAAGTGGAAGTGGGTGATCATCAAGGTCTTCATCCTCATTGTGTTCATGCTGAGTAAGTGGAGGAGGAGGAGGGAGAGGAAGGTCTTGCTGTGTCAAGGGTGGCAGTGGAGGGACATCCATACATAAGTGGCCCTGCACAGTTCAAACCTGTATTGCTCAAGGGTCAGCTGTATTTCAAACAGCACCCACGAGGAATCATCTGGAAAACGTAAGTGGCCAGACAGTGCGTTCCCCAGGGGCTGCTGCGTGGAATGTGTGTACACGTCGGTTCTGGATGTTTCCATCTAGTGCTCTTCACAAAAGCACGGTGGATAAAACAATAAAAGCAGGGCTTTTGAGAATCTGGAATACAGATTTTTGGTAACTCCCAAGTGGCCCTGCCTTTGTCTCTCTCCACAGGTCCTTTGGCCCATACCCCCCTCCCCTGATTCCCCCATCACTGTGAGAACATGGGGCAGAGCACACGAAAACCGTAACACCTCCCTGTAAGCCAGGTGCTGCCCTCAAAGCTCCACAGGCATTATTTCCCTGGCCCCACTCCATGACCCCAAGAGACTGACACGGAACCACCTCCAGCTCTAGACACGAGGAAGCAGCGGGGCTTGCTTGGTTGGGTGACTGGCTCAAGGTTGCATGCAAATTTCAGTTTCCTGATTCTGACCTCCTACACCAAGGGCTTTACAACAGGTTCCAGGAAAACACTCCCACGCTGAATGCACAGTGTTCCATAGTGCAAGATGATCCTGACTGTGGAGACACGAAAACATGAAGCAAAGAGTGTGTCCTAGAATTGAAGGATATGCACTTAGCGGGAGTCCGGCATGGCATTTTGAGGCTGGGGATGTGGGAGGGTGGGGCTGCCCCTCTCATGCCCACAATCTGGTGGGGAAGAGGTTGGAGGTGTGGAGGGAACAGCAGGGCCTGTGACATGAGAGAGTGAGGGGCCTTGCTCAGCGATCAGGGCCTAGAAAAGAATCTGTCCATGGCAAATCATTAACGTTTCTGTTTGAAAAGCTCTGAGTGCATCATGACACATGAGGTCAAATCCCTAAGACTTCACAGTGCTCTCTGTCGTCACACAGCTCTTGGGGGGCAGGGGGCACTGTTCCCATCCCACTGCAGCCATGCTGGGGTGGCGGCTCCCCTCCTGCATGTCCGACTCGCTCATCTCTCCGATGCAAGTACTTTGTCCCTCCTCCAGGGCACACACGTTCCTTACTGTGGCACCTTCCTGCCCCCTGAGCTGCTTGGGGGCCCAGGCCACTTCATCTTCATCCCACTCTCTCAGCACGGGCCTGATGAGCAGCCAGCCCCCGGCACAGGGCTGTGCAGGGAGAAGCCTGCAGTCCTTTCCACCTTCCCAGAAAGTTAATTCCCCTATGTCGGGTTGTTTCCCCACTAGCCAGGGGAAGACCTAGCAGCTGCTGTGCTTAGAGCATTCATAGGAAATAAAAGGGCAGCCCTTGATAGCTGATGTCATGCTTTTTGGACTGACTCCTTCCTTCTTCCCTCCCTCCCCCTTAAACCTTCTTCATGGAGACCCTGCCACCTACAGTGTGGATGGAGAGAGTGGAAATGGAGAGTCTCATTTTCCACGGGACTTTCTGTCAAGGGAGACGCAGGCATTGATCAGATGGTCGCCCATCTGTTTTGTTATAAACTGTGATAAGTCTGTGAAGTTAAAATACAGGGGACCAGGAGAGCAGATGTCAGAGAAACCTGACTGCCTGTGTACCCATGGTGTGCGTGCATGTGAAGAGGTACAGGGAGGGTCAGGGGTGTGTTTGCTGCAGTGCTGTTTGAGCTAAGATCTAGAGGATGAGCAGGAGCCGGGCAGACAAAGTTCTTTGGTAGAACTGAGTTCTGAAAGTTATGTGAGAGATTTTGCCATTGGGTAGTGAATTAATAATTACAAGACATAAAATGCCATTCAGATTAGCCTGAGTAAGTGGGGGGTTGTTATATGACACTGGAATCTGAGGGCAGGAAATAAAACTGTAGCTGGGCATGGACCTGGGTGGGCTGGAACCAAGGTCTCTTTGGCCCATACCGCCTGCCCCTCTCTGTCTCTTTTTCTCTGTCTGCCTCTTTCTCTCTCTCACCCCTCCCTCTCCCTACCCATTGACTTACTATCAGTGGCATGTCTAGAGCTGGGACTGGAATCCCAGTTTCCATGTCCAGGTCTTTCCATAGATTTTACACAGGTCACTTAGGAAGTGTGTAGCTCTGAGAAACTACAGGTTAAAAATGGCCAGTGAAGTAGAGTTCTGCATCTGTTGATTCTTGGGCAGTTGCTGTGGCAGTGTTTTTCTTGTTTTGTTTTGTTTTTTTGAGACTGAGTCTTGCTCTATCACTCAGGCTAGAGTGCAGTGGCGCAATCTCGGCTCACTGCAACCTCCACCTCCCGGTTCAAGTGATTCTCCTGCCTCAGCCTCCCGAGTAGCTGGGATTACAAGTGTGTGCCACCACACCCAGCTAATTTTTGTATCTTTAGTAGAGACGGGGTTTCACCATGTTGGCCAGGCTGGTCTTGAACTCCTGACCTCAAGCAATCCACCTGCCTTGGCCTCCCAAAGTACTGGGATTACAGGCGTGAGCCACTGCACCCGGCCTGTGGCAGATTTTTAATCACATTAGTGAGTGCTCTCTGGACTCCACGTCAGTAATGAGTTTTGGGGGTAAAAATGCATTATACAAATTCATTATCTGACCTAATCCCCACAAAAGACCTACACATAAGGTAGGTATTACGTAGTCTTATTTTCAAGTGATGGAACCAAGGCTCAAAGAGGTTGCATTTTGTCTCAGTTAATTCTAGCAATGTGGAGTTGTCAGAATGCCTGTAAAACCCCATCCCGAGCTGTGCTCTCCACTCTTTGCTGTGAGTAGGGAGCGCCCAGCGAGTGTCCACGCCAGCCAACGTGTGTGAGCTCTCAGTCCTCACAACATCCCACAGATAGGGAAAGTGGGGTTCAGAGAGGTAAAGGACCATCCAGAGGCACAATTTGGGGTCAGTTTGTAATTTGAATCTGGGAACGTCTCTTGCCAAAGTCCAAGCTCTTAAATGTCACCTTTGGTGTGTCTGCTTCTAGCAGTTCACCAAAACACATCTCAGTTTCCTTCTAGACTGACCTGGGATGTGCAGCTGACAAGTTGCTCTCATGCCTTCCAGGTTGCCCCTCTACCTGGCCTCCCTGTTCATCAGCCTTGTTTTCCTGTTGGTGAATTTAACCTGTGCTGTGCTGGTAAAGACGGGAAATTGGGAGAGGAAGGTTATCGTCTCCGTGCGAGTGGCCATTAATGACACGCTGTTCGTGCTGTGTGCCGTCTCTCTCTCCATCTGTCTCTACAAAATCTCTAAGATGTCCTTAGCCAACATTTACTTGGAGTCCAAGGTAGGTGGAAATGCGGTCAAGATCCCTCCCATGAAACGTGTTCTAAAAAGAGTTCCTGGTTTGCAAAAGTACATTTTGATGAATTTTAGACTTGATTTTGCCTTGACTTTCTCTGTTTTATTGTCTCCCACACAGGGGCTACTCAAGGCTTTTTTTTTTTTTTTTTTTTTTTTGAGATGGAGTCTCGCTCTATCTCCCAGTCTGGAGTGGAGTGCGGTGGGGTGATCTCGGCTCACTGCAAGCTCCGCCTCCCAGGTTCACGCCATTCTCCTGTCTCAGCTTCCTGAGTAGCTGGGACTACAGGCGCCCACCACCACGCCCGGCTAATTTTTTGTATTTTTTTTTAGTAGAGACGGGGTTTCACCGTGTTAGCCAGGATGGTCTCGATCTCCTGACCTCGTGATCCGCCCGCCTCGGCCTCCCAAAGTGCTGGGATTACAGGTGTGAGCCACCGTCCCCGGACTACTCAAGGCTTTTAACAACAGAACTGTGGTTTTTAATAGGAGGGGTTGAATCATAGGTTGTCAGAATACCACTGAGCTCACCCCTATGGCACACAAGCTAACAAAGCACTACTGGCAAAAGAAAATAATATCTTAGATTTAGTTAACGACTGTCTAATACCGTACTCAAAAGTCAGTTTTAGTTTTTTGGTCATGTTAACCATTTTGAGCCAGGGGTCTTTTAACTGTCTTTGGAAATTGATAGCTTCATAACGTGGGGCACAAATCACTGATTTCCAGGTAATTCCAAGCCCAAAGTCACATTAGGGCTCCTGTATTCCCGGCCTCAGAGACTCTGGACAGAGCTGTCCTGAGCTCTGCCCCAGCTGTTGTCCCTCTGAGATTGTTTACTTGCCTCCTTGAGCCAGAGGCCCTGGCCCGGGCCCACCTGCTGCGTGTAGAAGCCAAGAAGATCCTCTTGGAGCTGAGCAGTGGCCATTAGAGATTTAGCAAATAAGCCATCTGACTTTCTTGCTCGTACACTCTAGGCCACGGGAAAATGGTGCATATTTTAACCCCGTTAAAGGCATCTCCAAACCAAGTCCCAGGGTCCATATGAAGACACTTGAAATTGTAGGAAGAAAGAGTGTGAAAAGGACTCTGATGGAAGACCCAACGAGACCACAGTGCCCTGAGATCCCAAAGGGCTTTACCAGAGTGATACCAGGCGGGGGCTGGGGAAGGGGCTGGTGTCTTGGACCTGAAGTGGTCCATACCTCCTTCTCCCTCTTTTCCAGGGCTCCTCCGTGTGTCAAGTGACTGCCATCGGTGTCACCGTGATACTGCTTTACACCTCTCGGGCCTGCTACAACCTGTTCATCCTGTCATTTTCTCAGAACAAGAGCGTCCATTCCTTTGATTACGACTGGTACAATGTATCAGACCAGGTCAGTGGGGGCGCTGAGGGGGTGTCACCTGACCAGGGACCCTTGGTATCCTCGAGGCATTGGTTCCAGGACCCCAGAAAGTACCAAAATCTGGATGCTCAAGTCCCTGATATAAAATGGTGTAGTATCTGCATATAACCTACACACATCCTTCTGTATACTTTAATCTCTAGATGACTTACAATACCAAATACAACACAAATGCTATGTAAACAGTTGTTATACTACATTGTTTGAAAATTTCTATTTTTAATTGTTATTAGTATTTTTTATTTTCAAATATTTTTGATCTGTGGATGGTTGAGTCTTCAGATGTGGAACCCGCTGATATGGAGGGCCGACTGTATTTGCATGTCAGTGGTTCACATGGCAGAGAAGTACACGCTCCTTGTTTTTGCTGGTGAATGACTGAGTGACCATGAGAGGTCACTTCCCTGTGTGGCATCTGAACTCATCTGTCAGATGGGATCACAGCACCTGCCTTGTTCCCTTTCACATGTCTTTTGAGAAAACCAGGAGATTACATATATGTGTGTATGTATCCACATACATGTGTACACACATACTTTTCACTCCATTCTCCCTCTTAGGGCTTTTATTAAGCAGTACTTAATTTTTTTTTTTTTTTTGAGACGGAGTTTCGCTCTTGTTGCCCAGGCTGGAGTGCAATGGCGCGACCTGCCTCCCAGGTTCGAGCAATTCTCCTGCCTCAGCCTCCAGAGTAGCTGGGATAACAGGCACCCACTACCATACCTGGCTAATTTTTTGTATTTTTAGTAGAGATGGAGTTTCACCATGTTGGCCAGGCTCGTTTCAAACTCCTGCCTCGGGTGATCCACCCACCTCGGCCTCCCAAAGTGCTAGGATTACAGGCGTAAGCCACCGTGCCAGCCAGTACTTAATTTTTTAAACGTGCTTCCATATAAATGTAAGATGATATTATTAAAGGGTGACATTTGCAAATATTAAGCAAATTGTATTCAGATTTTAGAAAATACATAGGACTATGAAGTTATGAGAATGTTTTTGTTTTTTTGTCATCATCATCCTCGGAGTGAATGTTTTTTTAATGGAGCATGTACACAGCATTTGAGAAAATCGAGACAAAAGTGAGGATATTAAAGTTTTATAAAAGTTTTAATAATTGGCACTAGTTGTCGCAATATGATACTCTTTTTAAAAATACATTCTATAAATCTATAAGTTACAAGTCATAAAGCAAATGTACAAAGGTAGTGAAATGTCATCTGCCATCCATGCTCACAAAAACTCAAAACAACAATGAGAATGAACCACCATTCACTCATTTGACAAACAGCATTTTTTTTCCTTATCTTGGGCACTGTGCAAAGTGCCAGGGATACAAAACCAAACTGATTCATTCCCTGCCCTTTGGGAGCTTTATGGTCCACTAAGGAAAAGAGACACACAGATTAGCCATTAACAATAAAGAAATGTAACTTCTCTATTATACATTTATTAGATTGATTTGCAAAGGTTCCTTAGCTTTTCTTGGAAAAGTATTGAATACCTAACCATCTATAAATCTTCTAACATCTCAATAGTGCTCAAACCCTGAGCTGGATTTAGACAGTGGAAGAATAAAATGATCATGATAAGCTAAACCTGTGAGGACAAAGTAAAATTGTGTTATAATTAGAAAGGATTAAAACCACATCTCAACCCAAACCAACACCACAAACACAGGATGGCAGAAAGCTGGGCAAGGCACTGCTAAGGGTGTACACTATTTTGAGGAAATCAAGTATATGAAAATCTAAACTTTAAACAATGATTAATTAGAGACAATCATAATACACAAAGGATTTGATTTTGTATTGTAGTAAAATATATGTAATATTTGCTATTTTAACCTTTTTTTTTTTTTTTTGAGACGGAGTCTGTCTCTGTCACCAGGCTGGAGTGCAGCGGCACAATCTCGGCTCACTGCAACCTCCACCTCCCGGGTTCAAGCGATTCTTCTGCCTCAGCCTCCTGAGTAGCTGGGAATACAGGCAAGCGCCACCATGCCGGCTAATTTTTTTGTATTTTTAGTAGAGACGGGGTTTCACCATATTGGCCAGGCTGGTCTTGAACTCCTGACCTCATGATCCGCCCACCTCAGCCTCCCAAAGTGCTGAGATTATAGGCATGAGCCACCATTGGCTGGCCCTATTTTAACCATTTTTAAGTGTACAGTTCACTGGCATTAAGTACATTCAGTGTTGTGCAGCCATCATCACCATCCATCTCTAGAATTTTTTCATCTTCCTAAACTGAAACTCTGTATCCATTAAATAACAAAGATTTGGTTTTAACAAAATTACTTCAGTTTTTCTTTCAATTAAGAATGCATGGGTGCTCTGCCTATAAATTCTATATATGGAGGAGTAGCCATTCTTTCTTTACTTTCCTAATCTTGCTTTCACTTAAAAACAACAAAAAAAATTTATGGGTGGGTGCAGTGGCCCATAATCCCAGCATTTTGGGAGGATCACTTGAGGCCAGAAGTTTGAGACCAGCCCTGGCAACATAGCAAGACCTCATCTCTACAAAAAATAAAAAATTAAAATTAAAAAATTAGCCAGGCATGTTGGTGCACACCTGTAGTCCTAGCTGCCTGGAAGGATCACTTGAGCCCAGGAGCTGAAGGCTGCAGTGAGCTGTGATCACACCACTGCACTCCATCCTGGGTGACACAGCAAGATCCTGTCTCAAACAAACAAACAAAAATATATAAAATTTATAATTGCAGTGGATTTAAAATATGACAGTCTTTAAAATTCTTCTATTTTTATGGGATATTTTTGGTTATCTAGATGTGTGTTGCCACCAAAATAATCTAGGAGCAAGCAAAACAAATGACCACAGTTGAATACCTTATTTGTGCAGAATCAAAAAAGAACACATGATTGAGATGTGATATAGAGGAAGTAGGAGAGTGATCTTTCTGAAAGAAGCATGAGTAGTTTTGGTCAGCATGCTTTAAGTATGATGTTATAGAGAAGGCAAAAGGGTTAAGTTTAGGTGTTTGGGCCTTTTAAGGTACATTCTTTCTTTGAAACAATGGCCTTTCTGATATGGTTGCCCAAACCCAACCATGCACTTTACTCACGAACCTTCTGTCTGTTCTGAAGAGAGAACACTGCTCCACCAAACTCTCTGGCCATCTCACTGGGCCTCATACCAAACAGCTTAGGCTCTGTGGATTGTTTTTCTAGACAAGCTAGCCTACAGTATGCTTTAAAGGGTAAACAACAGGATATGGTTTATGTGAAGAAACGTTTGAAAGTTGACCTCTTTATCCTAGGGATAAGACTAAGGGATAATAGTTATATGCTGCTCTCAAGAATTTAGGAGGAGGCAACATAACCTTCTCACTATTCAATTGTTGAAGAAAATCAGCTTAGATTTAAGTGAGAGTGTTAATTTGGACTTAAGAGTTTTGGGGGCATGAGGTATTAAAACATCAGAGGTTAGAAGTTTCTGTCTTTGAATATTTTGAAGAAGAAGATAATAATTTATCCCATATGGTTTAAATAATCCCTATCTGAGGTCTAGACCATTACCATTATCTGATTTCAATGTGCATATTTTAGGAGAATGTACTATACTATATTTTAATACTTTAAATAGAAGTATTAATATAGTATATTCTGCAGTACATTCTAAAATATAGGGGAATGAATTGTACTATAGTATTAGAATTATTCTCTGTTCACATTAGAAAGAATCAATCAAATTTATTTCCTCTCCCCTTGGTCTGGTGACTCCCCCTCTCTGTTTCTAACAGGCAGATTTGAAGAATCAGCTGGGAGATGCTGGATACGTATTATTTGGAGTGGTGTTATTTGTTTGGGAACTCTTACCTACCACCTTAGTCGTTTATTTCTTCCGAGTTAGAAATCCTACAAAGGACCTTGTAAGTAAACCATTTTATATTTGTAAGAAAATGTCTCCTAATTCTGATCATGAAACCTGCAATTAGAACTTTTTCTTCACTTCTCAGAAGAGAAGAGGGCCTCTTCCTTTTGTGGTGGTATGAAAAGTTTCCTTGACTATTTTATTGAGACATTCATTTCCCTTATCTTTTGAGGGAAAATGGTTTTCAGCTTAGTTTTATTTTACAAAAAAAATGAAACTATTATAAGTTGCATCTTAAGGCCTGGCGAAAGTGATTAACTATTTCTTTTAATGCAACATTGCCTCATTAGTATTTGAGACTTGGACTTGCTGTGAACCAAATATAGAAGCTTTTCTCATAGCAAAGGAAAATAGAGAATAGAGAAACAGGAAATAGAGAACACTCATAGGAAATAGTATGCCGGATGGTGACTAGGGAATGGGAGGATAGGGCAATAAGAAATATTGTAAGGAATGCTAAACCTGCTCCCCTAGTTTGGTCACATTGCTGTTCAACCAACTTTATATGAATGTCTTTATGGGACGGGACAGAAAATGCAAAACCAAGTAGCGTGAGAAACCACCTGGGAGTCTTGTTCCGTAAATTATTCCAGCCACACAAACTAGTGGTAGCTTTTTGACTTACTGATCTATGAAACCCATAGAAAAGTACAGTGAGTGGATTTGGGGCAATGTGAGCAAAGAGCGGGTGGTGAAGAAGGCATAGATGAATAATGTCCTCCAATAATTCACAGTTCTTATTTCATACCCAGATGACTGACCTGTTTTTTTATCTTGTTTTTGGAAGTCGGAGACAGAGCCAGGCTTCAAACCAAGCAGTCTGGTTCCAGAGTCAATGGTGTTTTTTTGTTTTTCGTTTGCTTTTTTTTTGAGATGAAGTCTCGCTCTGTCGCCCAAGCTGGAGTGCAGTGGCGCGATCTCAGCTCACTGCATCCTCTGCCTCCTGGGTTTAAGCGATTCTCCTGCCTCAGCCTCCCAAGTAGCTGGGACTACAGATGCCTGCCACCATGCCTGGATAATTTTTGTATTTTTAGTAGAGACAGGGTTTTACTGTGTTGGCCAGGCTGGTCTCGAACTCCTGACCTCAGGTGATCCGCCTGTCTCGGCCTCCCAAAGTGCTGGGATTAAAGGTGTGAGCCACCGCACCCGTCTGAGTCCATGGTTTTAATCCCTGTCCTACACTGTAGCTTTCTCTGGCATCATAAGGTTTTGAGAAGAAATTATATTCTTAATATAGATGACCTAATAGTCCTATCTATAACTTCTGTAATTACATAGGAAAAAAGTGTAATACTCTTTTGGGGGGAAATCTATAACTCATACCAATCAACTTTAAAGGAATACACTGCAGGTGGGGCATTTTTAAAAAATGTCATCTAACATTTGTATCCATAATTCATTTGGTACAAACAGGTCTCTAAACTTGGCATCATTAGAGCCAAACTTCAGAGTCTAGGTAACGAGATACTCAAAGTGCAGCCCTTTACCATCTGTATCAGAATCCCTCAGGGCGCTTGGTGTAAAGATTCTTAGGTCATGTTGGAGACCCAGACCAGAATCTCTGGGGTAGGTTCTGGGAATGTACATTTTTAATAAGCATCCAAGTGATCTGAATGAACTGTAAAGTTTGAGAATCTCTGTCCTTATCCTTTTCTTTTTTGAGACAGGGTCTTGCTCTGTCACCCAGGCTGGAGTGCAGTGGCACGATCACAGCTCACCTCAGCCTTGACCTCCTGGGCTTAAGCAATTCTCTTGCCTTAGTCTCACATGTAGCTGGGATTACTTGCATGAGCCATGTTGCCCAGGCTGGTCTCAAACTCCTGGCTGTTTTTTTTTCTTTTAAAAACAGCTTTATTGAGATGTAACTCACTTATATAATTCACCCATTTCATGTGTGTAATTCAGTGGTTTGGGGGATATTCACATATGTGCAACCATCACCACAGCCAATTTTAGAACACTTTCATCATCTCAGAAGGAAACCTCATACTATCATCTGTCATTCCCCATTTCCTTTCTGTCCCTGCCCTATCTCTGGGCATAAGCCACTATAATCTCCTGTGTCTATAGATTTCCCTGGTCTTGACTTTCATATGAATGGAATCATATGGCATGTGGGTTTTTGTGACTGGCTTCTTTCACTTAGCAGAATGTTTTTCAAGATTCATCTACGTTGTAACATATATTTGTACTTAATTCTTTTTATTGCCAAATAAATATTTCATTGTATGGATAGACCACATTTTGCTTACCCATTCATCCACTGATGGACATCACTGTTCTTTTATTATACTATATATTATATATTATATAATAATATATATAATATAATATATATAATATATAATATGTTATATATTGCATATTATATATGATATATAATGTATGATATATAGTATATATTATATGATAATATAATATATCATATATAATATATAATATATAACATAATATATAATATATCATATATAATATATAATTATATATAATATAATTATATAATATATAATTATATATAATTATATAATATATAATATATATAATTATATATAATATATAATTATATATAATATATAATATATATAATATATATAATATATAATATATATAATAATATATTTAATATATAATAATATATAATTATATATTATTAAGTTCTGGGGTACATGTGCAGAACGTGTAGTTTTGTTACATAGGTATACATGTGCTGTGGTGGTTTGCTGCACCCATCAACCCATCACCTACATTAGGTATTTCTCCTAATGCTCTCCCTCCCCTACCTCCCCACCCCCCTACAGGCCCCAGTGTGTGTTTTTCCCCTCCCTGTGTCCATGTGTTCTCATTGTTCAATTCCCACTTATGAGTGAGAACATGTGGTGTTTGGTTTTCTGTTCTTGGGTCAGCTTGCTGAGAATGATGGTTTCCAGCTTCATCCATGTCCCTGCAAAGGACATTAACTCATCCCTTTTTATGGCTGCATAGTATTCCATGGTATATATGTGCCACATTGTCTTTATCCAGTCTATCATTGATGGACATTTGGGTTGGTTCCAAGTCTTTGCTATTGTGAATAGTGCTGCAATAAACATACGTGTACATGTACATGTACATGTGTCTTTATAGTAGAATGATTTATAATCCTTTGCGTATATACCCAGTAGTGGCATTGCTGGGTCAAAGGGTATTTCTAGTTCTAGATCCTTGAGGAATTGCCACACTGTCTTCCACAATGGTTGAACTAATTTACACTACCACCAATAGTGTAAAAGCGTTCCTGTTTCTCCATGTCCTCTCCAGCATCTGTTGTTTCCTGACTTTTTAATGATTGCCATTCTAACTGGTGTGAGATGGTATCTCATTGTAGTTTTGATTTGCATTTCTGTAATGACCAGTGATGAGCATATTTTTCATGTTTATTGGCTGCACTTCTTTTGAGAAGTGTCTGTTCATATCCTTTGCCCACTTTTTGATGGGGTTGTTTTTTTCCTGTAAATTTGTTTAAGTTCTTTGTAGATTCTGGATATTAGCCCTTTGTCAGATGGATAGATTGCAAAAATTTTCTCCCATTCTGTAGGTTGCCTGTTTACTCTGATGAAAGTTTCTTTTGCTGTGCAGAAGCTCTTTAATTAAATTAGATCCCATTTGTCAATTTTGGCTTTTGTTGCCATTGCTTTTGGTGTTTTGGAATGAAGTCTTTGCCCATGCCTGTGTCCTGAATAGTATTGCCTAGGGTTTCTTCTAGGATTTTTATGGTGTTAGGTCTTAAGTTTAAGTCTTTAATCCATCTTGAGTTAACTTTTGTATAAGGTGTAAGGAAGGGGTCCAGTTTCAGTTTTCTGCATATGGCTACCCAGTTTTCCCAACACCATTTATTAAACAGGAAATCTTTCCGCATCGCTTGTTTGTGTCAGGTTTGTCAAAGATCAGATGGTTGTACATGTGTGGTATTATTTCTGAGGCCTCTGTTCTGTTCCATTGGTCTATATATCTGTTTTGGTACCAGCACCATGCTGTTTTGGTTACTGTAGCCTTGTAGCATAATTTGAAATCAGGTAGCATGATGCCTCCAGCTTTGTTCTTTTTGCTTAGGATTGTCTCGGCTATGTGGGCTCTTCTTTGGTTCCATATGAAGTTTAAAGTAGTTTTTTCCAATTCTGTGAAGAAAGTCAATGGTAGCTTGATGGGGATAGCATTGAACCTATAAATTACCTTGGGCAGTATGGCCATTTTCACAATATTGATTTTTCCTATCCATGAGCATGGAATGTTTTTCCATTTGTTTGTGTCCTCTCTTATTTCCTTGAGCAGTGGCTTGTAGTACTCCTTGGAGATGTCCTTCACATCCCTTGTAACTTGTATTTCTAGGTATTTTCTTCTTTTAGTAGCAGTTGTGAATGGGAATTCACTCATGATTTGGCTCTCTGTTTGTCTGATTTTTGCACATTGATTTTGTATCCTGAGACTCTGCTGAAGTTGTTTATCAGCTTAAGGAGATTTTGGGCTGAGACAATGGGGTTTTCTAAATATATGATCATGTCATCTGCAGAAAAAGACAATTGACTTCCTCTTTTCCTATTTGAATGTGCTTTATTTCTTTCTCTTGCCTGATTGCCCTGGCCAGAACTTTCAATACTATGTTGAATAGGAGTGGTGAAAAAGGGTATCCTTGCCTTATGCGGGTTTTCAAAGGGAATGCTTCCTGTTTTTGCCCATTCAGTATGATATTGGCTGTGGGTTTGTCATAAATAGCCATTATTTTGAGATGCATTCCATCAATACCTAGTTTATGGAGAATTTTTACCATGAAGGGGTGTTGAATTTTGTCGAAGGTCTTTTCTGCATCTATTGAGATCATCATGTAGTTTTTGTCATTGGTTCTGTTTATGTGATTGATTACATTTATTGATTTGTGTTCGTCGCCTTGCATCCCAGATATGAAGCTGACTTGATCGTGGTGGATAAGCTTTTTAATGTGCTGCTGGATTCGGTTTGCCAGTATTTTATTGAGGATTTTCGCATTGATGTTCATCAGGGATATTGGTCTGAAATTTTCTTTTTTTTGTTGTGTCTCTGCCAGGTTTTGGTATCAGGATGATGCTGGCCTCATAAAATGAGTCAGGGAGGATTCCCTCTTTTTCTGTTGTTTAGAATAGTTTCAGAAGGAATGGTACCAGCTCCTCTTTGTACCTCTGATAGAATTCAGCTGTGAATCTTTCTGGTCCTGGACTTTTTTTGGTTGGTAGGTTATTAATTACTGCCTCAATTTCAGAACTTGTTATTGGTCTATTCAGGGATTCGACTTCTCCTGGTTTAGACTTGGGAGGGTGTCTGTGTCCAGGAATTTATCTATTTCCTCTAGATCTTCTAGTTTATTTGCATAGACGTGTTTATAGTATTCTTTGATGGTAGTTTGTATTTCTGTGGGATCGGTGGTGATATCCCCTTTATCATTTTTTATTGCGTCTATTTGATTCTTCTCTCTTTTCTTATTAGTCTGGCTAGCGGTTTATCCATTTTGTTGATCTTTTCAAAAAAACCAGCTACTGGATTCATTGATTTTTTTTGAAGGGTTTTTCATGTCTTTATCTCCTTCAGCTCTGCTCTGATCTTAGTTATTTCTTCTGCTAGCTTTTGAATTTGTTTGCTCTTGCTTCCCAAGTTCTTTTAATTTTGATGTTAGGGTGTTAATTTTAGATCTTTCCTGCTTTCTCTTGTGGGCATTTTGTGCTGTAAATTTCCCTCTACACCCTGCTTTAAATGTGTCCGAGAGATTCTGGTACATTGTGTCTTTTTCTCATTGGTTTCAAAGAAGATCTTTATTTCTGCCTTAATTTTGTTACTTACCCAGTAGTCATTCAGGAGCAGGTTGTTCAGTTTCCATTAGTTGTGCAGTTTTTAGTGAGTTTCTTAATCCTGAGTTCTAATTTGATTGCACTGTGGTCTGAGAGACTGTTGTGATTTCTGTTCTTTTGCATTTGCTGAGGAGTGTTTTACTTTCAATTATGTGGTCAATTTTAAAATAAATGAGATGAGGTGCTGCGAAGAGTGTATACTCTGTTAATTTGGGGTGGAGAGTTCTGTAGATGTCTGTTAGGTCCGCTTGGTCTAGAGCTGAGTTCAAGTCCCTGAATATCCATGTTAATTTTATGTCTCATTTATCTGTCTAATATTGACAGTGGGTTGTTAAAGTCTCCCAATATTGTTGTGTGGGGGTCTAAGTGTCTTTGTAGGTCTGTAAGAACTTGCTTTATGAATCTGGGTGCTCCTGTATTGGGTGCATATATATTTAGGATAGTTAGCTCTTCTTGTTGCATTGATCCCTTTACCATTATGTAATGGCCTTCGTCTCTTTTGATCTTTGTTGGTTTAAAGTCTGTTTTATCAGAGATTAGGATTGCAACTCCTGCTTTTTTTTTTTTTTTTGCTTTCCATTTGCTTGGTAAATATTCCTCCATCCCTTTATTTTGAGCCTATGTGTGTCTTTTCACGTGAGATGGGTCTCCTGAATATAGTATACTGATGGGTCTTGACTCTTTATCCAATTTGCCAGTCTGTGTCTTTTAATGGGGGCATTTAGCTCACTTACATTTAAGGTTAATATTGTTATGTGTGAATTTGATCCTGACATTATGATGTTAGCTGGTTATTTTGCCCGTTAGTTGATGCAGCTTCTTTTTTTATTTTTTATTTTATTTTTATTTTATTATTATACTTTAAGTTTTAGGGTACATGTGCACAATGTGCAGGTTAGTTACATATGTATACATGTGCCATGCTGGTGTGCTGCACCCATTAACTCATCATTTAGCATTAAGTATATCTCCTAAAGCTATCCCTCCCCCCTCCCCCCACCCCATAACAGTTCCCAGAGTGTGATGTTCCCCTTCCTGTGTCCATGTGTCTCATTGTTCAATTCCCACCTATGAGTGAATATGTGGTGTTTGGTTTTTTGTTCTTGATGCAGCTTCTTTATAGTGTTGACAGGCTTTACAATTTGGTATGCTTTTGCAGTGGCTGGTACTGGTTGTTCCTTTCCATATTTAGTGCTTCCTTCAGGAGCTCTTGTAAGGCAGGCCTGGTGGTGACAAAGTCTCTCAGCATTTGCTTGTCTATAATAGATTTTATTTCCCCTTTACTTATGAAGCTTAGTTTGGCTGGATATGAAATTCTGGGTTGAAAATTCTTTTCTTTAAGAATGTTGAATATTGGCCCCCACTCTCTTTTGGCTTGTAGGGTTTCTGCAGAGACAGCTGCTGTTAGTCTGATGGGCTTCCCTTTGTGGGTAACCCGACCTTTCTCTCTGGATACCCTTAACATTTTTTCCTTCATTTCAACCTTGGTGAATCTGACGGTTATGTGTCTTGGGGTTGCTCTTCTCGAGGTGTATCTTTGTGGTGGTCTCTGTATTTCCTGAATTTGAATGTTGGCTGTCTTGCTAGGTTGGAGAAGTTCTCCTGGATAATATCCTGAAGAGTATTTTCCAACTTGGTTCCATTCTCCCCATCACTTTCAGGTACACCAATCAAACGTAGATTTGGTCTTTTCACATAGTTCCATATTTCTTGGAGGCTTTGTTCATTCCTTTTTATTCTTTTTTCTCTAATCTTGTCTTCTCGCTTTGTATCATTAAGTTGATCTTCAATCTCATATCCTTTTTTCCACTTGATCGATTTGGCTCTTGATACTTGTGTATGCTTCACGAAGTTCTTGCGCTGTGTTTTTCAGCTCCATCAGGTTATTTATTTTCTTCTCTAAACTGGTTATTCTACTTAGCAATTCATCTAACCTTTTTTCAAGGTTCTTAGCTTCCTTGCATTGGGTTAGAACGTGCTTCTTTAGCTTGGAGGAGTTTGTTATTACCTGCCTTCTGAAGCCTACTTCTGTCAGTTCATCAAACTCATTCTCTGTCCAGTTTTGTTCCCTTACTGGCGAGGAGTCATGATCCTTTGGAGGAGAAGTGGCATTCTGGTTTTTGGAATTTTCAGCCTTTTTGTGTTGGTTTCTCCCTATCTTTGTGGATTTATCTACCTTTGGTCTTTGATGTTGGTGACCTTCGGATGGGGTCTCTGAGTGGACATGCTCTTCCTTTCTGTTTATTAGTTTTCCTTCTAACAGTCAGGCCCCTCTGCTGCAGGTCTGCCGGAGTTCCACTCCAGACCCTGTTTGCCTGGGTATCACCAGCGGAGGCTGCAGAACAGCAAAGATTGCTGCCTGTTCTTTCCTCTGGAAGCTTCGTCCCAGAGGGGCACCTGCCAGATGCCAGCCAGAGCTCTTCTGTATGAGGTGTCTGTCAGCCCCTACTGGGAGGTATCTCCCAGTCAGGATACATGGGGGTCATCGACCCACTTAAGGGGGCAGTCTGACCCTTAGCAGAGCCTGAACACTGTGCTGAGAGATCTCCTTCTCTCTTCAGAGCCATCAGGCAGGCACATTTAAGTCTGCTGAAGCTGTGCCCACAGCTGCCCCTTTCCCCAAGTGCTCTGTTCCAAGGAGATGGGGGTTTTATCTATAAGTCCCTGACTGGGGCTGCTGCCTTTTTTCCAGAGATGCCCTGCCCAGAGAGGAGAAATCTGGCAGTCTGGCCACAGTGGCCTTGCTGAGCTGCCATGGGCTCTGCCCAGTTCGAACTTCCCAGCAGCTTTTACACTGTGAGGGTAAAACCACCTACTCAAGCCTCAGCAATGGCGGATGCCCCACCCCACACCAAGCTTGAGCGTCCCAGGTCGACCTCAGACTGCTGCTGTGCTGGCAGCGAGAATTTCAAACCAGTGGATCTTAGTTTGCTGGGCTCCGTGGGGGTGGGACCTGCCGAGCCAGACTACTTGGCTCCCTGGCTTCAGCCCCCTTTCCAGGGGAGTGAATGGTTCTGTCTCACTGGCGTTCCAGGTGCCACTGGGGTATGGGAAAAAAAAAAAAAAAAAAACCTCCTGCAGCTAGTTCAGTGTCTGCCCAAATGGCTGCCCAGTTTTGTGCTTGAAACCTAAGGCCCTGGAGAGGTAGGCACCAGAGGGAATCTCCTGGTCTGTGGGTTGTGAAGACTGTCGGAAAAGTGCAGTATCTGGACCAGAGCGCACAGTTCCTCAGGCTCAGTCCCTCACGGCTTCCCTTGGATAGGGGAGAAAATTCCCTGACTCCTTGCGCTTCTCAGTCGAGGCGACACCCTACCCTGCTTCGGCTTGCCCTCCGTGAGATGCACCCACCGTCCAAGCAGTCCCGGTGAGAAGAACCAGGTACCTCAGTTGGAAATGCAGAAATCACTCACCTTCTGTGTCGATCTCGCTGGGGGCTGCAGACTGGAGCTGTTCCTATTCGGCCATCTAATAGGTGATATATCATTTCCAGCTTTTTTTTTTTTTTTGGAGGATACAGAGTCTGGCTCTGCTACCCAGGCTGGAGGCTGGAGTGGAGTGGGGTGATCTCAGCTCACTGCAACCTCTGCCTCCTGGGTTCAAGCGATTCTCCTGCCTCAGACTCCCAAATAGCTGGGATTACAGGTGCCTGCCACCACACCTAATTTTTGTATTTTTAGTAGAGATGGGGTTTCATTATGTTGGCCAGGCTGGTCTTGAACTCCTGAACTCAGGCGATCCACCTGCCTTGGCCTCCCAAAGTGCTGGGATTACAGGTGTGAGCCACTGTGCCTGGACTATCATTTCAAACTTCTTGACGACCCACATCAAGAAGTTTGAAATGATAAAAAGGACACATTTAAGGAAACCATTTGTGGATATGAGTGGACATTTGGGTCATTTCCACCATTTGGCTATGATGAATAAGGCTGTTATAAACATTTGTGTGTAAGTTTCTGTGTGAACATATGTTTTCATTTCTCTTGGGTATATTCTTAGGAGTGGAATTGCTGGGTCATATGGTATTTCTGAGTGTCACTTTCTGAAAAACTGCCAGACTATTTTCCACAGAGACAGCACCCATTTTACATTCTCAGCAGCAGTGTATGAAGGTTCTGATTCCTCCATGCTCCTAGCACTTGTTATCTGACTTTTTGATTCTAGATATCCTAACGGGTATTAAATGATATCTCCTTTTGGCTTCTGATGTATATTTCTTTGATGACTAAGTTTGTCGAGGATCTTTTTGTGTGCTTAGTGGTCATTTGTATATCTTCTTTGGAGAAATGTCTATTCACATCGTTTGTCCATTTTTAAACTGGGTTGTCTTTATTATTGAGTTGTAAGAGTTCTTTATATGTTTTAAATATACTCTAAGTCCCTTGTCAGGTATATGATTTGCACATATTTTCTCTCATTCTGTAGCTGTCTTTTCACTTTCTTGATTGGTTGCCTTTGAAGCACAAAAGCTTTTACTTTTGTCCACTGTATTTATCTTTTGTTGCTCGTGTTCTGGTGTCATACCCAAGAACCCTTTGCCACATCCTATATTGATGGTCCCTGATTTACAACAATTCACAACTTTACAGATGGTGTGAAAGCAGGACACATTCAGTAGAAACTATAATTGAAATTTTGAATTTTTTAATCTTTTCCTGGGCTAACAATATGGGGTATGATAATCTCTCAAGATGTATAGGGCAGTGAGGTACAGCTCTCAGTCAGCCATGCGATCATAGGGGTCAACAACCAATACTCTATGGTGTGTATTTTTTATTTATTTTCAACTTACAATGAGTTTATCAGAATGTAACCTCATCATAATTTGAGAAGCATCTGTATTTGCCCCTGAAAACATGCCCCTATATTTTTTTCTAGGAGTTTTGTGGTTTTTGTTCTTACATTTGGTCTTTAATACATTTTGAGTTATTTTTTGTATATGGTATGAGATAAGGATCCAACTTCATTCTTTTGCATGTGGCTCATAGGTATTCTTAAACTATTAAAAAGAGTAAATTTTAAGGCAATCCACCCTGTGTTAGTTCCACTTTGCTCCTTATGTTTGGCTACAATTAATCTTAGCAAAGCAGGAATTCACATTTAGATAGCCATCATGTGGCCACCTCTGTTCATGTTCTATTAACTTTTAAATAGGTCACTGATGTTAAGTACAATGATGTCAAAACATATGTCTGATTTGGTGTGCCATATAATCTAGTTCTGATCTTGTTTATTTAAAATAGGCTTTCCTGACAAAGACAACTTTACTTTTTAGAAGCTGCTGGCAGAAAAGGCTTTTCAAACCCCAACAGTCATCCCAGGGCAGCTGTGATATTGAAAACTGGCAATGACCTCTAGGGTGTACCTGAGACCAGTCATTAGAAATTTTTTGAGAGGTAAACTCAGTTTGGGGGCAGAAACAGGATGAAATGATTATAGAGGCAGGAGATGGAAATGGGATGAGAAATCCTCCCCAAATGATTTCACCATTGTTATGACTGCTCTCATGATTTATATCCAAATTGAACTATCTATTTTATTCTGGCTAATTTGGGCATCATCTACCTTTTAAAAATTTTTTTGTGGGTACATGGATAATAGGTGTGTATATTTATGGGGTACATGAGATGTTTTGATACAGGCATGCAGTGTGAAATAATCACATCATGGAGAATGGTGTCTCCATCCCAAGCATTTATCCTTTGTTTTACAATCACACTCTTTATTTTAAAATGTACAGTTATTATTGACTGTATAGTCCACCCTGTTGTTAGTGCTGTCAAATAGTAAGTCTTATTCATTCACTCAAATTCTTTTTTTTTTTTTTCTCCCCATTAACCATACTCTCTCCGCCCCCCCGCCCCCAGCCTCTGGCAAACATCCTTCTCCTCTCTGTGTCCATGAGTTCAGTTGTTTGAGTTTAGATCCCACAAATAAGTGAGAACATGCAGTGTTTGTCTTTCTGTGTCTGGCTTATTTCACTTAACATAATCATCTCCAGTTCATCCATGTTGTTCCAAATTACTGGATTTCATTCTTTTTTATGGCTGAATGGTACTCCATTCTGTATATGTTCCACATTTTCTTTATCCATTCATCTGCTGATGAACACTTAGGTTGCTTCCAAAGCTTAGCTGTTGTGAACAGTGCTGCAACAAACACGGGAGTGCAGATATTTCTTCAATATCCTGATTTCCCTTCTTTTGGGTAGATACCAGCAGTGGGATTGCTGGATCATGTGGTAGCTCAATTTTTATTTTTGAGGAACTGCCAAACTGTTCTCCATAGTGGTTGTACTAATATACATTCCCGCCAACAGTGTTCAAGGGTTCCCTTTTCTCCACATCCTTGCCAGCGTTTGTTACTGCCTTTTAGATATAAGCCATTATAACTGCAGTGAGGTAATATCTCACTGTAGTTTTGATTTGCATTTCTCTGATGATCATTGATGAAGACTTTTTCATATGTCTGTTTGCCATTTGTATGTCGCCTTTTGAGAAATGTCTGTTCAAATCTTTTGCCCATTTTTAATTTCCTATATATTCTGGTTATTAATTCCTTGTCAGATGGGTAGTTTGCAAATATTTTCTCCCATTCTGTGGGTTGTCTCGACTTTGTTGTTTCTTTTACTGTGCAAAAGCTTTTAACTTGATATGATCCTATTTTTCCATTTTGCTTTGGTTGCTTGTGCTTGTAGGATATTGCTCATGAATTCATTTATTTTTATTTATTTTTGAGATGGAGTCTTGCTCTCCTGCCCAGGCTGGAGTACAGTAGCGTGATCTTGGCTCACTGCAGTCTCTGCTTTCTGGGTTCAAGTGATTCTCCTGCGTCAGCCTACCGAGTAGCTGGGACTACAGGCATGAGCTACCACACCCAGCTAATTTTTGTATTTTTAGTATAGTTGGGGCTTCACCATGTTGGCCAGGCTGGTCTCGAACTCCTGACCTCAAGTCATCCACCTGCCTCAGCCTCCCAAAGTGCTGGGATTACAGGCATGAGCCACTGTGCCTGGCCAAGAATTATTATTATTTTTTAATTTTATTCTTAATTTCAAAAGTTTTTGGGGAATAGGTAGTGTTTGGTCACATGGAAAAGTTGTTTAGTGGTGCCTGCTGAGATTTTCGTGCACCCATTACCTTAGCATTGTACACTGTACCCAGTGTGTAGTCTTTTATCCCTCACCCTCTTCCACCCTTCCCCCAGGTCCCCAAGTCCATTATATCGCTCTTATCCCTTTGCGTCCTCATAGCTCAGCTCTTGCTTATAAGGGAGAACATATGATATTTGGTTTTCCATTCCTGAGAGTTATTTCACTTAGAATAATGGTCTCCAGCTCCATCCAGGTTGTTGTGGATGCTATTTCATTCCTTTTTATGGCTGAGTAGTATTCCATGGTATATATATACCATTTTTCTTTATCCTCTAGTTGGCTGATGGGCATTTAGGCTGGTTCCATATTTTTGTATTTTGGGAACTGTGGATTGTGTGGCTATAAACATGCCTGCACAAGTGTCTTTTTCGTATAATGACTCCTTTACCTCTGGGTAGATACCCAGTAAGGGGGATTCCCACCAGCAGTATAAAAGTGTTCTTTTTTACTACATCCATGCCAACATCTGTTATTTTTTGATTTCTGAATTATGGTCATTCTTGCAGGAGTAAGGTATGGGGCATCTCATTGTGGTTTTGGTTTGCATTCCTCTGAGAATTAGTGATGTTGAGGATTTTTTCATGTTTGTTGGCCATTTGGATATCTTCTTTTGAGAATTGCCTGTTCATGTCCTTAGCCCACTTTTGGATGGGATTAGTTGTTTTTTTTTCCTTGCTGATAATGTTTGAGTTCCTTGAAGATTTTGGATATTAGTCCTTTGCTGGATGCATAGTCTGTGAATATTTTCTTTTACTCTATGACTTGTCTGTTTACTCTGCTGATTATTTCCTTTGCTGTACAGAAGACTTTTTGTTTAATTAGGTCCCATGTATTTATCTTAGTTTTTGTTTTAGTTGCTTTTGGATTCTTGGTCATGATCTCTTTGCCTAAGACAATGTCTAGAAGAGTTTTTCTGATGTTATCTTCTAGAATTTTTCTGGTTTCAGGTCTTAGATTTAAGTCTTTGATCCATTTTGAGTTGATTTTTGTATACGGTGAGAGATGAGGATCCAGCTTCATTGTTCTACATGTGGCTTCCCGATTATCCCAGCACCATTTGTTGAACAGGGTGTCCTTTCCCCACTTTTATGTTTTTATTTGTGTTGTTGAAGATCAGTTGTCTGTAAATATTTGGCCTTATTTCTGGGTTCTCTATTCTGTTCCATTGGTGTACCTGCCTCACTCTGTCACCCAGGTTGGAGCGCAGTGGCGCAATCCTGGCTCATTGCAACCTCCGCCTCCCAGGTTCAAGTGATTCTCCTGCCTCAGCCTCCTGAGTAGCTGGGATTACAGGCACCTACCACCATGCCCAGCTAATTTTTGTATTTTTAGTAGAGATGAGGTTTCACTATGTTGACCAGGCTGGTCTTGAACTCCTGACCTCAAGTGATCCACCCGCCTCGGCCTCCCAAAGTGCTGGGATTTCAGGCTTGAGCCACTGTGCCCGGCCCTGCCTGCCTATTCTTATACCAGTACTATGCTGTTTTGGTAACTATAGCCTTGTAGTATAGTTGGAAGCTGGGTAATGTGATACCTCCAGATTTGTTCTTTTTGCTTAGTCTTGCTTTGGCTGTGCAGGGTCTTTTTTGGTTCCATATGAATTTTAGAATTTTTTCTATTTCTGTGAAGAATGATGACCTTTTTGTTTTTTTGAGACGGAGTCTTGCTCTGTCGCCCAGGCTGGAGTGCAGTGGTATGATATTGGCTCACCGCAATCTCTGCCTCCCAGGTTCAAGTAATTCTTGTGCCTCAGCCTCCAAAGTAGCTGTGATTACAGGTATGCACCACCACACCTGGCTAACTTTTGTATTTTTTAGTAGAGACAGGGTTTTGCCATGTTGTCCAGGCTGGTCTCGAACTACTGACCTCAAGCGATCTACCTACCTGGCCTACCAAAGTGCTGGGATTACCGGCGTGAGCCACTGCACCCAGCCTGATGATGGTATCTTGATGGGAATTGCATTGAATTTGTAGATTGCTTTTGGCAGTATGGTCGCTTTCGTATTGATTGTACCCATCTATGAGCATGGGGGATGTGTTTCCATTTGTTTGTGTCATCTGTGATGTCTTTTAGCAGCGTTTTGTAGTTTTCCTTGTAGAGAGCTTTCACCTCCTTGGTTAGGTATATTCCTAAGTATTTTGTTTTTGCAGCTTTTGTAAAAGGGGTTGAGTTCCTTATTTGATTCTCAGCTTGGTTGTTGTTGGTGATCAGTTTTAGGAGCTTTTAGGATAAGTCTTTAGGGTTTTCTAGGTATGCAATCATGTCATTGGTGAACAGTGACAGTTTGACTTACTCTTTACTGGTTTGGATGCCCTCTTTCTGTTGTCTGATTGCTCTGGCTAAGGACTTCCAGTACTATGTTGAATAGAAGTGGTGAAAGAGGGTATCCTTGTCTTGTTGCATTTCTCAGGTGGAATGCTTTCAACTTTCCCTGATTCAGTATAATGTTGGCTGCGGGTTTGTCATAGATGGCTTTTATTACCTTGATGTATGTCCCTTCTATGCCAGTTTTGCTGAGGGCTTTAGTCCTAAAGAGATGCTGGATTTTTTCAAATGCTTTTTCTGCATCCATTGAGATAATCATATGATTTTTGTTTTTAATTCTGTTTATGTGATATAGCCCATTTATTGACTCATGTATGTTAAACCATCCCTGCATCCCTGGTATGAAACCCACTTGATCATGATGGATTATCTTTTTGATATGCTGTTGGATTCAGTTAGCTATTAATATTTTGTTGAGGATTTTTACATCTATGTTCATCAGGCATAAACATAGTTTTGCCATGTCCTTTCCTGGTTTTGGTATTAGGGTGATACTGGTTTCATAGAATGATTTAGGGAGGATTCCCTCTTTCACTATCTTTTGGAACAGTTTCAGAATAAGATTGGTACCAGTTCTTCTTTGAATATCTGATAGAAATTAGCTGTGAATCCACCTGGTCCTGGACTTTTGTTGGAAATGTTTTTATTGCTGTTTCGATCTCACTAGTTGTTATTGGTCTGTTCAGTTTCTATTTCTTCCTGATTTAATCTAGGAGGGTTGTATATTTTGATTTTCTAGTTTGTGTAAAGGTGTTCATAGTAACCTTGAATGATCTTTTGTATTTATGTGGTATCAGTTGTAATATCTCCCATTTTGTTTCTAATTGAGCTTATTTGGATCTTCTGTCTTCTTGGTTAATCTCACTAATGGTCTATCGATTTTGTTTATCTTTTCAAAGAATCAGCTTTTTGTTTCATTTATCTTTTGTATTGCCTTTTTGTTTCAATTTCATTTAGTTCTGCTCTGATCTTTATTTCTTTTCTTCTGCTGGGTTTGGGTTTGGTTTGTTCTTATTTCTCTAATTCCTTGAGGTATGACCTTAGATTTTCTATTTGTGGTCTTCCAGACTTTTTTGATGTAGGCATTTAATGCTGTGAACTTTTCCTCTCAGCCCCACTTTTGCTGTGCCTCAGAGGTTTTGGTAAGTTGTGTCATTATTATCATTCAGTTCTAAGAATTTAATTTCCATCTTGATTTCATTGTTGACCCAAAGATCATTGAGGAGCAGATTAATTTCCATGCATTTATATAGTTTTGAGGGTTCCTTTTGGAGTTAATCTCCAATTTTATATTCCACTGTGATCTGAGAGAGTACTTGATATAATCTCAATTTTCTTAAATTTATTTAGACTCATTTCATGGCCTATCATATGGTCTATCTTGGAGAATGTTCTGTGTGCCAATGAAAAGAATGTATATTTCTGCAGTTGTTGGGTAGAATGTTCTGTAAGTATCTGTTAAGTCCGTTTGTTCTAGGGTATAATTTAAGTCCATTGTTTCTTTGTTGACTTTTTATCTTGATGGCTTGTCTAATACTGTCAGTGGAGTACTGAAGTACCCCACTATTGTGTTGCTGTCTATCTAATTTCTTAATGTCTAATAATAATTGTTTTATAAATTTGGGGGCTCCCATATTAGGTGCATATCTATTTAGGATTGTGATATTTTCCTGTTGGACTGATCCTTTTATTAATAAATAATGTCTCTCTTTGTCTTAACTGTTGATGCTTTAAAGTCTATTTTGTCTGATAAAAGAATAGCTACTCCTGCTTACTTTTTGTTTTCATTTGCATGGAATATCTTTTTCCACCCCTTTACCTTAAGTTTATGTGAGTCCTTATGCATTAGTTAAGTCTCTTGAAGACAGCAGATACTTGATTTGTGGATTTTTATCTATTCTGCTATTCTATATCTTTTATCTGCTATTCTATATTTATAGCATTTAGGCCATTTACACTCAACATTAGTATTGAGATGTGAGACTGTTTTATTCATCATGCCAGTTGTTGCCTGAATACTTTTTTTTTTCATTGTTTTATAGGCCTGGTGAGATTTATGCTTTAAGGAGGTTCTATTCTGGTGTATATTGAGGTTTTGTTTCAAGAATTAGAACTCCTTTTAGCATTTCTTGTAGTGCTGGCTTGGTAGTGGCAAATTCTCAGCATTTGGTGTCTGAAGACTTTGTATCTTTTCCTTCATTTATGAAGCTTTGTTTTGCTGGATACAAAATTCTTGGCTGACAATTATTTTGTTTGAAGAGGCTAAAGATAGGACCCCAATCCCTTCTGGCTTATAGGGTTTCTCCTGAGAAATCTGCTGTTAAACAGCTTTTAAGATTCTTTCCTTTGTCTTGACTTTAGATAACCTGACTATGCCTGATCATCTTTTTGCAATTATTTTCCCAGGTGTTCTTTGAGCTTCTTGTATTTGGATGTCTAGATCTCTAGTGAGGCCAGGGAAGCTTTCCTTGATTATTCCCTCAAATATGTTTTCCAAACTTTAGATTTCTCTTCGTCTTCAGGAACACCAATTATTCTTATGTTTGGCCATTTAACATAATCACAAATTTATTGGAGGCTCTGTTCATTTTGTAAATTCTTTTCTGTCTTTGTCGATTGGGTAATTGCCTTGTCTTCAAGTTCTGAAGTCCTTTCTTTTCTACTTGATTCTATTGTTGAAACTTTTCAGTGAATTTTTTATCCTCCAAGTGTGTCTTTCATTTCCAGAAGTTGTGACAGTTTTTTATTATATCTGTTTCTCTGGAGACATTTTCATCCATACCTGTGTTTAAAAAAAGATTACTTAAGTTGGTTTTTACCTTTCTCTGGTATCTCCTTGAGTAGCTTAATAATCAGTCTTCTGAATTATTTATCTGGCAATTCAGATATTTCTTCTTGGTTTGGATCCACTGCTGGAGAACTAGTGTGAGCCTTGGGGGGTGTTATAGAATCTTGTTTTGTCATATTAGCAGAACTGCTTTTCTGATTCCTTCTCATGTGGGTAGACTATTTCACTGGAAAAATCTAGAACTCAAAGCTGCTGGTCAGATTCTTTTGTCCCACAGCGTGGTCCCTTGATGTGGGGTGCTTCCCGTTCTCCTAGTGATGGGGCTTCCTGTGAGCCAGACTGCAGTGATTGTTATTGCTCTTCTGGGTCTAGTCACCCAGCAGGGCTACCAGGCTTTGGACTGGTGCTGGGGAATGTCAGCAAAGAGTCCTGTGATGCAATTCATCTTCAGGTCTCCCAGCTGTAGATACCAGCACCTGCTCCTGTGGAGGTGGCAGGGGATTGAAGTAGACTCTGTGAAAGTCCTTGGTTGTAAGTACGTTTAGTGTGCTGGCTTTCCTAAATGCTTGATGCTAGCAATGAAGTTGCCACCATGGACAGACTCAGGACCACTGTTTAGCCCGGATGTTGGAGGCAGCAGAATTAGCTGTTGTTTTCTCCTTCCTTGGAGCAGGGGATCTGTCATGAGTTGCTGTAATGTCCTGAGTTGGTTGGCCTCCAGCCAGGAGGTGGCGCTTTTAAGAGAGCACCAGTTTTTCACCTGTCTCTCAGAATTTGCAGTGGCCTGCCGCTTCTTTCCAAGTGTCTGTGAATTCTTTCAGTTTTCCTGGTATGCTCCTGTGGTGGTTCCTGGAGCAAAAGTCCATGGTGTGACTCTCCACACACTGTTCCGTCTGTCCAAGTGGGAGCTGCATGTAAGCCCTGTCTCCTATCCACCATCTTCCCCTCAAAGTATTTATACGTAAATAGAATAGATGAACAGAATCTAGATCCAGATGCAAATCTGTGATCCATTCCCTGCCCATTGCACTTTCATTTCTTCAGGAAACAAATTCTCTGCTCTTTAGCCCCAAACCTCTGCCATGATGGCAGTGTCCACAGGGACACTCTCAAGAAATTTTTGCCCAGACCCATGTCTTGGCGATTTTCCCCAATGTTTTCTAGTAGTAGTTTCATAGTTTGAGGTCTTAGGTTTAAGTCTTTAATCCATTTTATTTGATTTTTATATCTGGTGAGAGATAGTGGTCTAGTTTCATTCTTCTGCATATGGATATCTAGTTTTCCCAGCACCATTTATTGAAGACACTGTCTTTTCCCCAGTGTATGTTCTTGGCAGTTTGTTGAAAATGAGTTCACTGTAGGTGTGTGGATTTGTTTCTGGGTTCTCTATTCTGTTCCATTGGTCTATGTGTCTGTTTCTTTTTCTTTTTTTTTTTTGAGACAGACTCTTGCTCTGTCGCCCGGGCTGGAGTGCAATGGCGTGATCTCGGCTCACTGCAAGTTCCACCTCCCAGGTTCACACCATTCTCCTGTCTCAGCCTCCTGAGTAGCTGGGACTACAGGCACCCACCACCTCGCCCGACTAATTTTTTGTATTTTTAGTAGAGATGGGGTTTCACCATGTTAGCCAGGATGGTCTCGATCTCCTGACCTCATGATCTGCCTGCCTCAGCCTCCCAAAGTGCTGGGATTACAGGCGTGAGCCACTGTCCCTGGCCCTATGTGTCTGTTCCTATACCAGTACCATGCTGTTTTTAGTTACTGTAACTCTGTAGTGTAATTTGAAGTCAGGTCATGTTGATACTTCCAGTTTTGTTCTGCTTAAAATAGCTTTGGCTATTCTGGGTCTTTTGTGGTTCTGTATACATTTTAGGATTGTTTTTTCTATTTCTGTGAAGAATATCGTTGGTATTTTGATAGGGATTGCATTGAATCTGTAGATTGCTTTGGGTAGTATGGCCATTTTAACAATATTGATTCCTCCAATCCATGAACAGAAAATATTTTTCCATTTTTTGGTGTCCTCTTCAGTTTCTTTAAATGTTTTATAGTTTTCATTATAGAGCTCTTTCACTTGTTTGGTTAACTCTTAGATATTTATTTGTGGCTATTATAAGTGGGATTACTTTTTGTTTCTTTTTCAGATTGTTCACTCTTGGTATATAGAAGTGCTACTGATTTTTTGTGCAACTTTACTGAATTTATTAGTTCTCATACTTTTTGTGGAGTCATTAATTTGACTTTTTCTATTCCAATTTGGATACCCTTTCTCTTGTCTGATTGCTCTAGCTAGGACTTCCAGTACTATATTTAATAACAGGGGTGACTGTGTGTTCCAGATCTTAGAGGAAAGGCTTTTAGTTTTCCCCTATTCAGTATGATACTAGCTATGGGTCTGTCATATATGGCTTTTATTATGTTGAGGTATGTTTCTTCTTTCCCTGGTTTGAGGGTTTTTATCATGAAGGAACATTGAATTTTATCAAGTGCTTTTTTAGCATCAATTGAAATGATCATATGGTTTTTATCTTTCATTCTGTTAACATGATGTATCACATTGATGTGTGTTATGTTGAGCCAAGGATCCTTGTATCACATGGATAAATCCCACTTAGTCATGATGAATAATCTTTCCAATGTATTGTTGAATTTGGTTTACTGGTATTTTGTTGAGGATTTTTGCATCAATATTTATCAGAGACATTGGCCTACAGTTTTCTTTTATGTGTCTTTGGTTTTAATATCAGGGTAATACTGGCCTCCTCCATGAGTGTAGAAGTACTCCCTCTTCCTCTATTTTTTTTGGATTAGTTTGAGTGGGACTGATATTCTTCTTTAAATGTTTGGTAGAATTCTGCAGTGAAGCCATTGGGTCCCAGGCTTTTCTTTACTGGGAGACTTTTTATTATGGCTTTGATCTCTTGCCTTTTTACTCCTTGTTACTAACAGTGAAAGTCTTTAGAAAACCTTAAGAGAGCTCTGAAAAGAACCCTTGTTTTAGGGACAGAAGAACTGAAGAAAAGCTGGGAGAAAACATTGCTTTCTCAGTGGATTAGGGAGCAGAGAAATTCTAGTCAGGTAGAATAAAAGACTTGTTATTGGTCTGTTCAGGTTTTAGACTTCTTTCCGGTTTAGTCTTGGTCGGCTGTATGTGTCTTGGAATTTGCCCATTTCTTCTAGATTTTACAATTTATTGGCATATAGTTACTCATCATCTAGCTTTTCAATAAGGGATTAAAACAATGATGACTCACTGTTGCAAGCAAGACTCTGATAGAAGATTTTGCCCATACTGATAAACGGCAAGGCAAATCCCTCTCAAACGTAAGAGTAACTGAAATGAATATTCCAGCTGAACAGATATAGCCTACATTCAAATGAATAGAACATCTTTAGTTTCCTACAAGGAAGAGATTTTTGTCTATTGCAAGGCATGATGTCTGTAAGTATGCTGAATAATTACCTGTCTTTCTAGACCAATCCTGGAATGGTCCCCAGCCATGGATTCAGTCCCAGATCTTATTTCTTTGACAACCCTCGAAGATATGACAGTGATGATGACCTTGCCTGGAACATTGCCCCTCAGGGACTTCAGGGAGGGTAAGACCCTACTTCATGTTAGACAAGCCTCATCAGGAGGGAAGGGTTACACCAATTAAATAGATTCAAGCTAAAAGAAAATTCCTACATTAAAACTGTGCAGGCTTAGGTGGTATAAGACTGGATTATCAGTAGATCATTTTACTTATGTGAAACATTCAGGAATGAGAAAGGACATCCGATTTTTTTAAAGCCCCATAGCATTACTGTATACAGTAGTGTTTCCTAAACAATATTCCATGAAACACTATTTTCTTAATAGCTATGCTGTGCAAAAGGAAATGATAATCAACTTTATTTTTTAGAGACAGGGTCTCACTCTGTTGTCCGGCTGGAGTGCAGAGTGGTGCAGTCTCGGCTCACTGCAACCTCCCCCTCCCAGGTTCAAGTAATTCTCATGCCTCAGGCTCCTGAGTAGCCATTACTGGTGTGCGCCACCACACCCAGCTAATTTTTTTATTTTTAGTAGAGACGGGGTTTTGCCACGTTGGCCAGGCTGGATTGAACTCCTGGCCTCAAGTGATCTGCCCACCTTGGCCTTCCAAAGTGCTGGGATTACAGGCATTAGCCACTGCACCCGGCCAGAAAAAAAACTTTTTAGAAAATGCCAAGAGAGCCTGTAATATGCTAATGTGTGCTCTGAATCTCCAAGAGGGAAATATAGCACTTGTCTATGGAATCACTCAATGGAACATGGTATCTTTAATCACGTGTTCTAAAGCTAGAGAGTAAATGCAGTAGTATTTATTTCTTAGAATAAGTTATACATTATAAAGGACCAAGCTTTCAAATTTGAATGATGTCCGTTCTTAATTTAAAATTTCATTTACATGAAGGATATTTACTTTGGTCTCAATTTTCATGAATACTTATTTAATAAATACTTCTATAGCATCTACTCTGTATCAGACACTGTTCTAAGAGATTCACAAATATCAACTCATTTAGTCTTAACAGTCCTGAGAGGTCAGTACTATTATTAGCCTCATAATACAGATGAAACTGAGGTATCTAGAGGGTAGGTAACTTGTCCAAGATCACACAGCTAGCAAGTGGTTAGGCTACAATTCTAACTCAGGTAGTTTTGTTCAAATTCGTTTTCTGAATCACTATACTATGTAGAGTTTGTATATAAGTATCCTGTCTCTTAGTCTCACCTATGCTTATGTTATACTTTCATGTGAGTTTTAATAACAGGAGTCTCCTTCGTTGAATCCACTTGCAGATCTGGCCCAGAAAATGTGGAGAGGGCAGTTAAATACTAAGAGTTCAAAGCAGCATACATAGAGGGTGTAAGACAATACATGAACTACAAGTCTGCTGCCATCGCCTAATTTTCAGTGAATTGGGAAGGCAAATAAAAAGAGGGAAGCACCTGAAATTGCAACCATAGCAGAGATCCACCCCAGGATTCCAAGTTTTGCTTACCTCAGCATGGGCATGGTCTGCAAACAGGAAGGGTAGTAGCTATTGGGATTCCCTTCCCTTTTCCTCAGCCTGCTGTGCTCAGCCATACTCTACTACCCAATGACTATCATGTTTCCCCTTTCAGCCTGTGGCTCTGAGACGGTGAGGCCACCAAGGCCAGCAGGGGTGAGAGGAGCCAAAAGGGCTGACATAGTGCCTGCCGAGCCTGTCTTCTCTCTGCTTGTCCTCCCAGGACCCCCATCCTGTTCCTGGGAAAGGGAAGCTTCTTAGAAGTGAAAGGTTATCTTATGTAATCTTTTTAAGATTAAAGACTTAGCATGAACAACTTTACAACTTTTTTCCCTCTGGGATGAAATGATAAAAAATATATGCTTGCCTTTTTACTCCTTGTTAGTAACAGTGAAAGTCTTTAGAAAACTTTAAGAGAGCTCTGAAAAGAGTCCTTGTTTTAGGGACAGAAGTACTGAAGAAAAGCTGGGAGAATACATGCTTTCTCAGTGATCGGTGAGCAGAGAAATCCTGGTCAGATAGGATAAAAGATTGTGGCTGAGAAAAAAGAAGAAAGCTGCCCAATCCGCTGAGCCAGCAGATGTAAAGAACGTAAGCTGGAAGCAAGCCAACAAACAAGGACTTCTTGAAGTCAAAAGCTGTCCTTTGGGTCACTCAGATTTTGAGCTCCACCTCTTCCCTAAAACTGTTCTTTTCCAGTTACCCCGTTGCATTTCCTATTAGTTTTTTTTTCCTCCTTTAAACCCATATTCTGCTGGAGCTGTCCTACCCTCTCACCTGCCAGAAATGACTTAGAGCTGAGGGAGTCCTCACTACCTATATCAGTGAAGAAAAGACCCCCTTTCTACTACATAGAGGAACATAATTATAATGAAAACGACTTACATGTATTGAGAATTAACTATATATTAGATACTGTTCTAAGCACTTTACAGATGTTAACTCAGTCCCCACAATAGGCCCACGATGTAGTTACTAATATTACTCCCATTCTAAGATGAGGAAATTGAGGCATAGAAGTTATTTGTCCAAAGACACCACCACAGGTTGTGAGCTGTACTCCATGTTAGGATTCAGATACAGTTTGTTGCTAAAAACGTTTCCTATACATAATGACTGGCGGGGTTCTCTAGTAATGCTATATACTTCTGTGCTCTAAAGAGTTCAATAGAGTTGTGGTTTCCTATACATAATGACTGGCGGGGTTCTCTAGTAATGCTGTATACTTCTGTGCTCTAAAGAGTTCAATAGAGTTGTGGGTGGGCATTTTAGCCCTGTGTGTAGCACGGTTTTGTGGGAAAATGGACTTTAAGAGCCATTTTTAAAGAACTTTAGAGTTATCTATAGCTTATACAAAAATCTCAGCTCTGTCTACCTAAACTAGACCGTGTTATACATACCATATAATGTTTCAAGTCACTGAAATATTTTTTTCTTTTTAAGTTTTGCTCCAGATTACTACGATTGGGGACAACAAACTAACAGCTTCCTGGCACAAGCAGGAACTTTGCAAGACTCAACTTTGGATCCTGACAAACCAAGCCTTGGGTAGCATCAGTTAACAGTTTTATGGACGATTCCTCAGATGAAAAGCTTCAGAAAAGTGTAGTGACAGCTGAATTTTTAGGGCACTTTTCCTTAAGAAATAGAACTTGATTTTTACTTGTTACAGGTTTCCATTGGCTCCATAGGACTAAGCAATAATGTAGATTGATAAACCCTTATTTTAGTACTAAAGAGGGAGCCTTGCTATTTCAGTGGGTATAATTTAAACTTTTTAAAGAAAATCTGTACTTTTATAAAGATGTATTTTGTATAACTTAAATAATAATGCTAAAGTATACTAGGGTTTTTTTTTTCTTGAGAATGTTACTGCAATTATGTTGTAGTTTGCACAGACTTCTATGCATAATTCACTTTAAAAATATAGAATATATGGTCTAATAGTTTTTTAAAGCTTTTGGACTAAAGTATTCCTCAAATCTTACCTCTTCAGGTCACTGATGGTCACTCCGATTCTGAGTGCCACATTGGTAGACTCCTAAAATAGAATTGACAACTTAGAAAGCCAATTGCAACTCCAGTGATGACAGTTAAAATGAAATGGTAAAGCAGCAGACTTGTAAGGTCTTTAGAGATTTTTTTTTAAGGTTCAGGCAGTAGGTCCCTCAAAGAATTTCTTAAGTTTTGCCCAAAAAGACTGGTACTTCCTTTCAGTAGGGCGCTAATGTATACACATTAATGATAATAAGTTGATAACATTAAAAATGTAGCTGACTTATCCTATTAAACCTCTTCTGCTATATTCACAGATTCTGCATAGTTTTTCTTTCAGGCTAATGAAATCTAATATGCATTTCCTCAGGGCTATATCAAGAGTACACCCCTTTCCCAACTCACTGAATGTTCATTACATTCAAGGACAAAATAAGAGGGTCCATAAAGGGCATTAATAACAAATACCCCAAGCCCTTGAGCTAAGACTATGTGGAATCTTTCTTTTTTCTGTAATCTCCAACTATATTTATAATAATGCCCTTACTTCTAAATAGCACTGTAAAAAGCCTATTGGAAGCTGCACATTTAAAAATGGCAATAGCATTGCAGTATGCTGTAGCATGATGCCTGTCACCCATGTAAAGGGCATGTTCCAGACAATTCCTTGTAAGTCATCTTTCATTTAAGTAAAAAACATGTTATGAAATACTGCCTCCCAGACCGGAAGTGCCATTCTAAAAACTCCACTATGTATATCCTGGAGCCATAAAACTGCCTATTGGGAGGCTAAATGCTCTGCTTTTCTATAAAAAACAGATAAGGTTCTAGAGGAAGTACTGTTACCAGAAACAAGGTACCTTTCTGCTCTGCCTAGGAATGCTCATCTGGGGACAGAGGGAAGGTCCAATGAAAAGGAACTTATATTAACAAGTCTTGCTATATGATGCAACCCATTTCAAATGACTCTTTTCATTTTCATCTTCAGGAATAACTGATCTCTGGGCATTGATTTCAGAGAGATGAAGTCTACTATCGTTTTGGTAGTATTTAAAATTGGGATCTCAAGTTTCAAATCGATCATCATTGGGCTTTTCATTTGTAGAGAACACCTTCACTCTGCATAGTCCTACATAACAACATTCTTGTCTTTCAGTACATGAAAAAATTGGGGTAACATAGAATTTAAAATAGTTGTCAGGGAAAATTCTACACTGAAGTGAACCCTACACTGTTATTCAAGTTGCCTAACACATTATAAGCTATTATTCTAAATAGCTTTAACAGATTATTGTGGTCACACTGTATTACTAATAAATACTTTGGAGAATTTAAAGGCAGACTCAGCATGTTTTAAACTCCTTTAAGTCACATCTTCAGAAAGTCCTGCAGTCCTTCAGTATTAGGTCAGCTAAGGGAAGATATATTTTTAAAAACAGTGATAAGACTATCACTAATATCATACTCATCCTATAATATGTAAACATAGTTCTGTTGTTACTGACAGAAAAATTAGAATACCCAGCATTAACTGAGAGAAGTCAGTCTACTTTTATGATGAAGCTACTGGGATTTATTTGAACTATTATTTTTGTTGGATAGTATAAAAATGTTCTAAGTGCCTATTTTTCTCATTCCCCTTTTAAAAATGTAAGGTTAAAATTTCTAGAAGTGTTGTAAACATGGAATACAAAAAAAACTGTGATTGATTACATCAAACTCTCCTTCCTTCTTAGTAAGTAAGGAAAATTAAAATTCCCTTTGGCTTTCTAATTCACTTGTTCTGGTAGGTACACTAACAAAACTACTACTTCTGGCTGGGCGTGGTGGCTCACGCCTGTAATCCCAGCACTTTGGGAGGCCGAGGTGGGAGGATCACGAGGTCAGGAGATCTAGACCTCCTGGCTAACACGGTGAAACCCCGTCTATACTAAAAATACAAAAAATTAGCCGGACGTGGTGGCGGGTGCCTGTAGTCCCAGCTACTTGGGAGGCTGAGGCAGGAGAATGGCGTGAACCTGGGAGGTGGAGCTTGCAGTGAGTGGAGATTGCGCCACTGCACTCCAGCCTGGGCAACAGAGTGAGACTCGGTCTCAAAAAAAACAAAAAAATTAAAAAAAACTACTTATGTGGAATATTAAATGCTAAGAGGAAAAAGGAATGGTGATTACTGGTTGCAAAATACCCAAATGTCCTTTTGTTTTAAAGCAACACGATGAAATTAAAGCCCTGATGATTAGAAAGTTAAAGTGTATGGGGAAGAGGGAATCACTGAAACTTTTGTGCCATCATTTAGCTAAGTCTGATGCAACACTGAAAAGTTTCATGTGAACGTTTCTGGGTAACTGTTGGAAGTGGTTTCTCTGACTATTGGAACAGGTGTCTACCTCTGCAGCTAATTGTCTAAGAATATTGTATAGATATTTTTCATTGGCTCTTTATCCTTTTTACAATGAACTCAGTTGAGCTGCTGATTAAAACATCTAGAGTATGTTACACAGAGTTGTGACTGTATGAAGGTTTGACTATTACAATAATACACATCAATCATATTTATGCCAATTATCTCTTGAATGTATCAGGCAAATGAAAAGCTTTGTTGGTTAAATTTAGCTGCTTAGATCAGGCACACTCACTAATGCCTCCTCAAATTTCCTCTTCTACCAAATCCAAGTCAACTGCTCTTTGTTGACCTTAGTGCTGGGCCAACACCTAGTTGAACACTTAAACCTTATTAAGAAGAAAGGAATACATATTAGTAAACCCTAGAACTTGAGAAGCACTGTGAGAAAAAGGTTCTCATTTTTGTATTTACATAGTGGATATTACTTGCTTTTATCTTTTAACAGTAAAGGTAAACTTATATTAGAACTAAATGGGTCTAAATATTTGAAACTTTTATCGAGATTTCCAACTAGACAAACTTTATCTAAAAAATACCATTCTTTCACTTTAGATTGTTGCATGATGAAGAACAGACTAGCATAGATCTGATCAGAGACACATCTAATATGCATTCCCAGTTTTCATCTTATGTGAGAATTTATTAAAGGACATTTCTAACTGTATATCATGCTACTTAAGACATGGGTCCAGATGGAGGAGCTGCTGAAAAGGATCAGGCTAAAATTGTGGAATTCTTCTCATCAAAAAGATTCAATTAATAAACGGATTAAAGTGAGGAAACATTTAACAAGAAACAGTGAGGATAAGAGAGTAGGATTCAATGTCTATTCAGTACCTATTATATGTGAGACGCTAGACTAGGCACTTGTCACGTTTCTGTGGATCCTAGTCTATACTCAGGAACACCCACATATTAACGTTACTCTAGGCCCTTAGCAAGGATACATGAAGAACTCTTGCACCAATGGTCAAAATATGTTGAAGTCTTCTGAGGATGTCCGTGTGCCCGTAACCTAGATCTGTGTCAGAGTCCCTATACCTGTTGCCCGGTTTCTGTGGGCCAGGGCACTGATACTACATTCATTCCATGTGGAGTTCTGCGATTGTCTGCCCAGGTCATTAATTATGGGTTCAGGGTCATAAGATCTAAATCCAGTGACTCAGCAACTGCTAATGACATCTACCTGGTTCTTCCAAGTCTGGATTCTCTACCTCTAGTCCTTGAGCTATGGCTGGACCCTGTCTTCTGTTTTCTCAAACTGATTAACATCTTGCTAATACTAATTCACTAGCTCCAAACCTGGTCTGCCCTTTTGGACTTTGGATGTCCTACCATTCAAAATATTAGACTTTCTATGTCCAGAACAGATTTTCTGCCCCTGAACTTAAGTGGAGATCAGATGCCTATAAGATTCCCAAAATTGCCCCCCTTTTCTATTGATTCCTGTTACTATGACCTTTTCCCCATCAATTGCACTAACCTACAACAGTCCCTCCAGTCTCTTGGCAGGCCCAAGTTACAGTGCTCCTTGAATGGATTAACTGCATTAATGGATTAGCATGCATTTATCCTAAACAAATAGTGCTTTACCAGGGCCATTAAATATGTGTAACTTAGAATCCTTTGAGTGCTATCTCCTTGGTGAATTCACTAGCCAAGAGTCTGGGCTCCAGGTTCGCAGGTTTAAGCTCATTAAAGGGAACAGAACACACACCCATTTGGAGGTATATTCTATGAAGGAAAGCCATAGCGGAAGTTAAATGATACCAGAATGTTGCTTGGAATGTTAACTCCGCTCTGACCAGTGTTAGGGGAATGACTTTAATTGATTAATAGCATCAATCTATGACAATCTGATGGCATTGTCAAGACAACACTAAGATTCATTCAAGTTGAGGACACCTTCTGCACTAGATAGGTGTCTAGTTGGCCATTCCCCTTTGGTTGATGTATTTTTTCTTTTGGTGCATTCTCACTACAATCTAGGTAGGTTATAATGTCTTAAGTTATATGATGGCAGGAATGTTTGTGTGTTTTGTTCACTGCTATAGTCCCAGCTCCTATAACAGTGAATGAATAGTCAAATCCTGTTTTTTGGTAGATGTCTGTTTTTTTTTTTTTTTTTCAAAGTAACTTCTTGTACTTGCACTTTTATCCACATATTGATTTTACAAGTTTAGTACTCATTTAAGGGTCTCTCCCTCTTGTCTTATGAATCTTTGACAGATATCCGACTTTTGGGCAAATAATTCGTAATGGAATAAAAAAGGAAATAGGGATTTTACATGAGAACAGTCCTTAAATCATTCCTAGAGACTATCTTAAAATAGAAGCACTGAGATGACATTCTGTCCACACGGGCATTGCATCCTGCCTCTATCTGCCGTCATCTGTTTGGGCACTGCCAAATAGAGCACTGTAATAATTTAAAAGTAGTAAAAAGTGTATCTTTATCAGGTAAAGTATCAAAAGAACAGTGACAAAATAAGTGGTTAAAAGTGCAACCCTTGGGAGAGAACTTGAGTTGGACAGTTTTAGTATGCTCTATATGTTAAGAATTTTTTAAAGCTCATATGGAAAAATAAGAACAGTCAGAAAAACTGTAAAAAAAAAAAAAAAAAAAAAAGGCGGGGAGGAATGAGGGAGGACCAATGCACTAGATTAAAACTAAAGCCTGGGTAATTAAAACAATGTGGTACTAGTGCATGACTAAATAGAGCAATGAAATAGAAACAGATACAGAGAAACAGAAGAAGCAGAAGAAGCAGATACAGAGCTAAATACATATGGGGGTTCTAAGATAAGATCAATATGGCCTCTCAAACTCGTCAGGAAAAAACAAACAGTTCAATAAATAATATTGGAACAACTGGGTTAATCACCTGCGGAAAAAATTAGGTTAGATCCATAACTTATATCTTATGCCAGAATATACTTCAGAGGTTCAAAATTTAGATGTAGAATTTAGGTGAATTATTCTATTGCTCTGGATTGAGAAAAACATTCTAATTATGACTCAAAATCCAGAAACCACTAAAAAATTGGTAATTCAGACTACATAAAATTTTTTTAAAACTCATGACAAAACCATCATAAGCAAAAGACAGATGACAAACTGGAAAGAAAATATTTGCAACTCATTACTGTCAAAGGGTTCATATCCCTAACTATAATAAACAACATATCAATGATATAGTAGAAAAATGGATAGGAACAAAATAATATGGGAAACAAAAGGAAATACAAATGGCTCTTAAACATATTAAAAGGTGGTCAACCTTAGGTATAATAAAAGTTTACATACTGAGCAGTCGGGTGTGTGGTGTGCACCTATAAGCCAGGCTACTCGGGAGGTTAAGGCTGGAGGATCACTTGAGCCCACGAGTTTGAGGCTACGGTGAACTATGATCATACCACTGCACTCCGGCCTGGGTGATAACGTGGAACCCCGTCTCTTTTTTAAGAAAAAAAAAAAAGGAAAAGAAAAGAATGTACATATTGATATATATTTTCATCTATCAGAATGGCCAGAATCCAACATTTTAATAACATCTACATTGGTAATGTTGCAGGTTAGCAAGTACTATCATAAATTTTAGATGGTATGTGAATTGATGACTACCCCTATGAAGGACAATATGCCAATATCTTTCAAAATTATAAATGCACATAGTCTTTGCCCCCAAAATTCTTATCTTTGGGAATTTATTGTACAGGTACAATATTTATATAAATGTGAAATGACATATGTACAAGGTCTGGAAACAACCCAGCTGCCCATTAATAGAGGACGGGTTAATTCAACACTGGCACATTCACATAACAGAATACCAAGTATCTATTTAAAAAAATGAGAAAACTATCTAGTCATATGTGAAGACTGCCAAGAAATACTAGGTGAAAAAAATGAAATCGTATGTATATGATGTCAATTTGAATAAAAATGAGAGAAAAAAATAAGACTTTCCATTTGTATATGTTTGTACCTGTCTACAACAGTGTGAATGGAAACCTAAAAAACCAAGAGCACAGGCTATTCATGGTGGGAGATGAATGTGCAGTGGAGGAAGCTGGGCCAAGGACAAAGGAACACATTCACTGAATAACTTTTTATATTGTTTGTTTCTTTTAACCATGTGAATGTATTACCTGTTCAAAAAATTAAATAAAATAATCATATTTTGTAAGCTTTATGATTCAATACAAATCAAACAGTGCTTTTAATCGTTCCCACTTTGTAGCTGAATGGAAATAGGCCAACTTACAAAACGTCACAAAGGTTCTAGAATCAGTCTTTCTCGTCTCAAATTCTTGCTCCACGATCTAGAATTTGTGACTATGGACGGGTTACTTAGCCTTTTTTATCCTCAGTCTTCTTACTTATAAAACAGAGAAGTAATTGTACCTACCTACTAGTGCTATTGTGAAGATTAACGGTGTATTCATTTAAAGCCAAACTATGCATGTAAAAGCCCTTAATACAGTGCCAACCAATGCTTGCCATTATGATAAGAAACAACCTCAGACTACTTATAAATACACTTTCTCCCTTCTCCACAGGTTACAATCAAATCCTCATGCCATAAAAAGAAACACTTAAAATAGGGGGGAAAAACAAGACAGAAAAGATTGCAGAAACATGTACTTTAATTCACATTTTCTAGATTCTGGTAGGTACAATAGTAAATTATTTGGAATTCTGTTCAAAATCAAAGCTGCACCTATAGATATCACTTAAAGTACAGTACACATAGATTTGTGTGTGTGTGTATTTTTACCAAATAATTTCCATGATACCATGCACCTAATCTGTGTATTTTGGTGAGTAGCTATGGTTTCTGCAGGTACCTCAGTTTGCAAACTACTGAGAGGTTTACTGTGAACTGTTCCCAAATTTTCAACTGAAGGCAATGCTGATGAAGATCAAAATAGTTGTCCTTTCTTATATACAGTGGCACATAGGCAAAGTTGAAAAACATGGCAGAGTTTCATATACATAACAGATTACAAATATTGAATAATTCACAATGTTAAAAATGTCAAAATAAAATGTTTTGACTTATCAAATTTCAAAACTGTGGAGTCATTCTGTCTGATCCTCCTCATAATCTAAGAATCAAAACAAACATTCAAAGTTTACCAATTTTAATATATAGTTTGTCTAACTTAAATAGATGCCACTTAAGTAAAAAATAAACTTATGCCATTGAAGGAAGGAATATTTTCCTTTTCATTTTCATTACTTCATCAGCGGGTACAATCATTTCTGTCAGTTATATTATCAAGTGCTGGGTTTTTTAATTAGGTGATGAGATAAAGACAAAATGCCAGAGCACCAGCAAAGCATTTTTACAATGCAAACAGTACTCTAGTATAATATCACTTCACAACAAAAGATGTGAATTGGAAAAACAGTTTATATCACAAGAACCATAAAATGTCACCAGGCTCACACAATCATTTAAGAAATAAAAACACATACACAAAAATGTAGGCTGCCCCTACAATCTAATTTATGATAAAATAAAGTTAATCAAGATGAATTTCAGCCTAAGAATACTTCATTTATTTTCTTAGTTGTGAAAAAATTAGTTAAGAACCTTAAAAAGAACTTTTTACTCTAACTAGATCTTTTAATTTCCTAGAACATACTCTAATATACTAGTTTTCCTAAGCTTGAAACAAATCACAGTACAGAAAAAACAATAAATGGACATGAGCAAGAATTTTCTCTAGTAAACAGTTTAAATAATAGCCTTTATCTTTAACTGAGGGAACGGTGAAATAACACTATCAAAAAGTTCTTTACATTTAGAGTAGTAAACAAAGTGCAAATTTTTCACATCTTAAACTCTGAATGAATACTAAGAATAATTCTTACTAATCTACTAGTTAAATTAATTGGATAGTCACTTTTTAGACAGTTTGCCTTAAGGCCCCCCTCCCCCACCATACAATACTTGCAACCCTCAAGAAAAAGTAGAGGAGGCTCCAATCAAGTCAGCCTTTTAAACAACTTAACAAAAAATACCACCACCATCAACAACAAAACCCCAAGTTTATAAAGGTTTGAAATTAGGTGAGAAAATAAATAACTCTGAGACCTTAATACCCCCACCACATCCCACCAAGAGATGGCTAAGTATTTTTAAGAGGGGTGAGCCAAGCCAACTAAATACAATTTTTTAGATGTCACCAAATCATCAATGAACACATTTCAGACTTTGACAGGATAAAATATGGATTTAAGAGCACTTATTATTTAATTCAGAAAAGACTAAAGAGTCTAAGGAAAAACTCTAGATCTTGTACCTGCATTACTTCTACACAGATGCAATCTTCCAAATTTATCTGCTGACATTTAAAAAAAATCAAGATTTTAAATATTGTTTAAAGATTTTAAATCTCAGATTTAGAAAATGACAGTTTAGGACTGTTGGTATGAATCACAGAAAGTCCTCTGTTGGTATGAATCACAGAAAGTACCATTTATATATAGTGAAAAGAAAAGGTGAGGGGAGAGGAAGCTTAAAGGAGGGTTGACCTAATCTACCTTTTTATATATCCTGTCAGGGAAAAGCACACTGGGTTCGAGGACTGCATAGGTTGTATTCTAAAATAAATCCTCTAAAAATGCTTACTTTAAGTGAAAATAGCAAATTTTGTGTATGTAATATTTTCAATTGGCATTATAAATTCATATAATCCCATTTAAATTTTATCAAGAAGTAATCTGTTAAATATTTCTGCAGTGTTTTCTTTCTAAAAGTAACTGACAATTTCCAAAATGTCTTTGTCCCTAAAATTTCTAGGGGCAGAGAAAAGCAAAATCAAAAGGAGTTCTAAGTAAAAGAACACTCTTGGGCCAGCCCATTACACATACATGAAATCTGGCTGGGTAGCATAGGGGAGAGGTCTTGTTCACCTTTACCAAAGCAGGTCCTTTAGACTGGAAACAGCAACAATAACAGCAACTAAAAACTGCAAATAAAAACCAATGAAACTGAAGTCCTGGGGAATCTTCAGGAATTTCTGTAACTATGCACTGAAAGGGCCATTCATCATGGTGACAGTTCCAGATTCTAGAAATATTATAATATTTCTTTATATTATAGAAAGTGACACATACACAGAGTGAGGCAAGGGTAAAAACACATTAAAAAGCATTGATAAATTTTTCTCACTGACACCAGCCCCAAGCAACATTTGTTCCCTAGTTCTCCTTTTCCATAACAGACGGAACAGTGTTATTAGAATGCAGACATAGCCATTTAAAGTTTGACAACTGGAAATAAAGGATAACAGAATAAAAACAAAACCAATTCTAAAAAAAATAGAATTTTCAGCACATGAAAACACATGAAATTAAACACAAAATTAGTATAACTTACATGTTTTAAAAGTATTTACTTCATTTATAAATATCTCTAGTTGATAATAATCTATTAAGAATCATAAATATTCAAGTGAGCATTTAAATTTTCTATTTAAGGGTTCAGAATTCTTGAAGTCAGATTAGTCTCTTTCTGATGAATGTCCATAATTAAAAGGCTTTCCACAGTCACTTTATGTCTCTAGTTAGACACATAAAAGCCTTTATTACCTACTGTGTTGTAATAAGACTTTAAAATTCTGTAAGTCTCTTATACTTGTAGAAAGCCTATGGAAGAAAGAAAAAGCATATTAGTAAGGCTAACATGATGCATAGTATTTCAAATGATTGATATTGTTACATAAGCTATAATTTGAAAGCAAAATCTAAAATAAAAAACATCAAACATTGAAGCTTCCATGTTTACATTAGTATTCTCATTAAGACTGGTTTAGAAGGGGCAAAGGAAGCCTGTTACTTCATACTATCTAGAGACATTAGATTAATAATGGGAACAGTGATATGAATAATTCTTAATAAAGAATCTCAAATCATTTACAATTGGTCTAATAAATTTATTTTGCACATTCCTCTTCAAATGATTGCTCTTTACTCAATGTTCCCCAAACACACTAATTTGTCTTATGTTGTTAGCTCCCTAAGGGTAAAGACTCTACTTCGTCTCCTGCTGAGTCTCTCTCCTGTGCCCCATACCCATTGATGCTTACAGTATTCAATAAATGATTACTGACTGATTAAATGAAGTGCTTCTCAGCCCAGGCCAAAAAGTGAAACTCTGGGATGGGAAATATAAAAAAGTAATTCTAAAAGCTCAAGTATCCCTATGTACAATTCAGGGGTGATAGAAGAAAAATCTTTAACTATTTGATAGAAGAAAAGTTATTCCTTGATCACTTAGGAGGACAGGCAATGTTCTAAGCCCATCACATATATGATCTCATTATCAGGCAACAAAGTAGGAAAGCAGTGATTTGCCTGAGTTCATACCACTACTAAAGAGCAGGCCAGGATTCCAGAACTTTAGGACCCCTGATTCTGAGTCCATTACTCTAGGGAACAATAAAAGGTCATAAGTTCTAGATATAGAACTAAAACAAGAAAGGCTGCATTTGTGAATATTTTTTATGAGACTGAAGGAAATTTTCAATTGTTTTGAAATTCTCAATTGTTTTCAACTTTCTCAATTTAATTTGGACTTAAGAGATGCTTAAGTTATTTACAATATTTTTCACTTCAATTTATTTAAATTTCATTCAGTATCTCCTATGTTATCTTTCTACAGGCCTCAGAAGTGGATGGACTGAATTTTTTATGAAATACCAATTAATGGATAGTCTATATCTATCCTGTGTCTGAAATCTCAACCTACATAGTCATCTTTAAATACAGGGAAGCAACAGGTGAAATCCTTGCTATTAAGATGGGAAATGGCCAGGTACAGTGGCTCATGCCTGTAATCCCAGCACTTTGGGAGGCCAAGACAGGAGAATCACTTGAAGCCAGGTGTTTGAAACCAGACTGAACAACAAAGTGAGACCCCCATCTATACAGATTTTTTTTTTTTTTAATTAGCCAGGCAAAATAGCATGTGTCTGTAGTCCCGGCTACTTGGGAAGCTCAAGTGGAAGGAACGCCTGACTCCAGGATTTGGACGCTGCAGTGAGCCATGATCGCGCCACTGCATTCCAGTCTGGATGACAGAGCAAGACCTTCATCTCTTAAAAAAAAAAAAAAAAGCGGGGGGACATATAATAAATCTGTTTTTAATTTAACTACTTCTTTTTAACTTAAAACACATGTTAAGAAAAACAAGAAATAATCTCTGTATTACTTAGTCCCCTATTTTTTTTTTTTTTAATTCTTCCTCTAGTTGACTTTTTTCTCTTTTTCCCCAAGGAAGCATAGTATTATTTTCTGTGATTCTTTTCCTTCTGTTCTGTATTCCTCAGTTGGCATTACATGTATCTCTGCTGGCAAATTCAAATTATTTTTTAAACCACTGGTGATATAAACAAGCAAGCAAATTATATGTCTGTATACAGAAGTAAATCATGTAGAAATGAGTGAAAGAAAAATGACCTCTGAGCTTCAAAATAAAGAGCATACTGCAGGAAAAAGGTGAAAAAAGAAAAAAATAGTAATGAAAATTTAAGAAAAATAAGGAGCAGATGAAGGTTTTAATTTTCTTTTATCACCTTCTCAATCACGCATTCCTTACTCCTGCTATTGTAGTTGAACAAGTTATAGCCAAATAAAAAGAGTATTAGAAGAATATCTTCCTCACAAAATTAAGGTAGCAAACTGAAAAACACTGGCAATTGGAAACTTAGTTTTTCCTATGACCTGTAGAGAAACTGACTTGTCAGCATTAAGGCCTCTCTAAGTTAGTACAGATACAATATAAAATATTTTTTTGTCAACAAAACAAACCCTACTTTTAGCAGAGAAGATTATCTTTGCAGTTTGTTGAAACCCAATGGCAAATCAAAAATCTCCAACATATAATGGTTCTTACCTTCCAAAAGCATTTAAAAGAGCAACTATTTCCTGTCGGGTGAGTTGGAAGCCTTTAGATGGACTATTCTCTGGAAGCTTTTGGATTTCTTTTTCAGAGAATAATATCTTCAGGGCAGTTCCTAAACCCTGAGTCTAAAGAAAATACCAATAAACTCATAATTAACTTTAAATAATAATAACTAGTATAAAAGCTTAAAGGAATATAGCCACTGTTATGACAGTTAGGAAATTCATATGAACTGAGCTTTTCACAAAAATGTTACTATAGTTTCTACTTTCTCACAGGTTATGCATATGATAAACATATCTGAGCTGTTAAGGAAACCTGAATAGTCTAACACTTACTGAATACATATCATACTATTCCAAATTATTAAAAAGCCTTTTTTAACCTTGAAAATATCATATTAGGATTACAATGTTCAATTTGTAACTATAAAGGAGTTTTTACAGCTTTTAGCAATTCAAAACTCAGAGATTATTAATGATACCTATACTTAATAATTTCTCAATTAATAGCACTATAGAAAAAGATATATTTTATTTCAAGTGTAGCCTCCATTGTAATAATTCTCTCTTAATTTTCTATAAATTATCATCTTTGTTAGAAAGAGATAAAATATTCAACAATCCTTTTGACACTGGCTTACACAGAGTGATGGACCTGTCTTGCAGAGCTTTCCTATTTTGACTAAGTGACCTTCTTTTCCTCATTTAAACAAATTCAATGACCAAGACTTGGTACTTCAATCTTTTCATGTAATTACATTTTACCTTTCTATATACATGTGTAAAATACGAATATACTCAGTTCGTAATGACCACCAACTTCACAAATGAATCTGGTATTGTACCAATAGAAACATAGACACAATAAAACTAAAATCACTAAAGAATAATATGAGAAACATCCTTTCACATACATGTAACACATATACTTTAATAATATTAATTTTTTCATCAACAGAAAAAACACCTTGGATCTGCCTATTTCTAAATTCTAATTCAATGAACAATGACGACATTTTAATAAAAAGCTTGCACTCAGTGGAAAAAATAAAGGTTAGTAATGGCTTCAAAAGAGAAGACAACACACGTACCTGTAATTTTCCCCATAATCTGCATTTGTCACATCCAACACAGTCCATTATACGGGAGATATTCTTGAAATGTAATCGGAATTCCTCCTAGCAAGCAGAAAATATTTTCAGTCTAATTAGACTTTTAAAATTGAACTGCATTTGGCTAAACGATAAGTAAGTTTTGATGCTTATTAATAAATCAGTTGTGTTTTCCGTTTGTTTGAGAAGGAGTTTTGCTTTGTCACCCAGGCTGGAGTGCAGTGGCGCAATCTCAGCTCACTGCAACCTCCACCTCCCAGGTTCAAGGGATTCTCCTGTCTCAGCCTCCCAAGTAGCTTAGATTACCGGCGCATGCCACCATGCCCAGCTAATTTTTGTATTTTTAGTAGAGACGGGGTTTCGCCATGTTGGCCAGGCTGGTCTTGAACTCCTGACCTCAAATGATTCGCCCACCTCGACCTCCCAAAGTGCTGGGATTATGGTGTGAGCCACCGTACCCAACCTGAGTTGTGTTTTTCAACAGTAAAGAAAAATATTTGAACTTGTATACTATAACATAGTACCTAAAATACTGACATTAATGGAAATTAATAAAATTCATTCTGCATATTAATTCAATAAACTTTCCACTGAGGAGCTACTTTATGCAAAGCACCAAAATATGCACTATGGGAGACACAAAAGTAAATAATACATAGTCTTTACTTTTAAGGAACTTAATTGCTGCTTCCGTTTGTTATCTACATACAACCAACAATAAATATGTCTAGTTTATGTTTCACTTATTTTTGATCCTTTGCTTTGTGTAAGCCTGTATCAGAAAGCTAGTCCTAGAACAATGACCAATTTTTGTATCGCTCCTTAGTACCATACTATATTTGTCATGGTTGCTCAATCAATATGAAAGATAACAGGCCTGGGTGGCACATATGGTCCCACAGTCCTCTACGTTTGCTAATGCAGTTTTTATGGAGATGCTTACTGGATACCTCTATTTTGCTGTAATAGTTTCCTACACTGGTCAGGCATGGTGGCTCACGCCTGTAATCCCAGCACTTTGGGAGACCGAGGTGGGTGGATCACTTGAGGTCATAAGTTCGAGACCAGCCTAAACAACATAGTGAAACCTCATGTCTACTAAAAATACAAAATCAGCCAGGTGTGGTGGTGCATGCCTGTAATCCCAGCTACTTGGGAGGCTGAGGAAGAAGAATAGCTTGAACCCGGGAGGTGGAGGTTGCAGTGAGCCGAGATCGCACCACTGCACTCCAGCCTGCGCAACTAGAGTGAAACTCCGTCTCACCAAAAAAAAAAAAAAAAAAAAAAAAAAAAAAAAAAAAAAAAAGAAGTTTCCTACACTGGGGAAATTCTTCTGCCTGTAAGCACTTGTGTGCAATATGCCTTTAAGGTTGGTCTCACTTTATCTGCGGATAAGATTGGTTAAGAGAAAATTTCCTCATTTGTTTCACATGGCAACTGTAGAAAATAAAAATCATTTTATTGCATTGAGGGAAATATTTTATTGCGTGAAGCTGGAGGCAAGTAGCCTGTAAACTCTGGCTACCACGAGCCCTGACCAGCTGCCAAAGGGTTGAAAGGAATCAATACCTTGGCAAAGAAAGACAATATAAACAGAACACAAAAACTCCTGTGCTGGTCATGTTCTCATGTCATGCAAGTTTTTTGCAGCAGATGGAAAATGGACATAGGTTCTCCTTCATACATCCTTGACAAACAGCAAACAAAATCCCAGCATCGTGTAGTTAAAAGCTTGTTGTGAGACCCTTAGGCTTTGCTTAGTCTCACTTTCATCTACAAAAACATACATAATTATAGTTGCCCTATTATACAAGATCATTCTGAAGATTAAAAGTAGAACGTATAGGTCAATACTTAGAAAACAGGAAGCATTATAAAAATGAATTAACATATAAAATACCAAAATGGCAATATACCTCTAAAACAACTGTAAAATAAAACAACCTTCCAACACTAAAATATAGTTGTGACTAAATTACTTATTTCAGAAATACCAAGAAAGTCTCACCAAAGGAGAATCACCCAAGTATTGATTTATTGGTTCCTATAGTACATCCACATCTAAAACATCTTGGGGTCAAATGTGTTTTAGAATTCAGAAGTTTTTAAATTTGAGAAATACAGTACATGTACTATATATTATGAAACATCTCACCAGAGTGTGAGGAGACACCCTGCAGTCAAATCCATTAATGTTTCTGTAGCAAAATATAAAAAACTCATACCAAGCAGAATTTGAAAACAACCCCACAAAACTGTGAATATCTGCTATATTCTTAGATCAGTTTAGGTCAGGTTTTGCTAAAAAATTACCTTGCACTAAACGTGAGAAAATGTTTCAGTTTTTGAAACTACCCAGATTTCAGAAGTGCATATAAAAGACTGCGAAGCTGTACTCAAAGATTATTTGTGGCCAGGTGTGGTGGTTTGTGCCTGTAATACTAGGTACTTGGGAGGCTGAGGTGGGAAGACAACTCGAGGCCAGGAGTTTGAGACCAGCCTGGGCAACATAGTGAGACCCCATCTCAAAAAATAAATTTAAAAGTAAAAAAAAAAAATTGCCAATTTCAAATACTTTCATGAACATTTTAAGGGTACAATTTGTTTCTTAATGTACTTCAAGCAAATGAAAATAAAGAACACCTAACATGAAGTTTGGTAATGTTCTGAAAACATATTCTCCTTCTGATATCACAGGTTAACAGGTAATTTTTACCTTTTAAGTTAGTCCAAAGGGATACAAACATATGTTTCAAAAACTGTAACATTCCATAAAATAAACTTTAGAAAAATATATTATTTATTGTCCTCAAAGTGGCTAAAAGCTCATATTTTGAAAGCTGCATCAAAACAACAATATACACTGATTTTAAACTAAGAAAACTTTCCCTCAACTAGTATCTTTTAAAAAGACATTTATAAAGGTGTTATAGGACATACTAAATGACCAACGATTCACTAAGCAGTTGGTCAATGGAACTGAGAAATATGGAGAGGCTTTTTGTACCATTTGTAGTAAAATCCAATCAGACCAACTTTGACAAGCTGGAAAACGGGGAAAGAAAACAGTTTAGATGCACAGCATTACAATATAACCAGCAAACTGCTCCTAACCCCGTGTCCCAATCAAGAACTTTTTACCTTTAGTGACTTGGCCCCTTTTTTGTCACCTGCAAACATGGATTTCTCATCAAAGTGCATGGGAAAGGACCTGATAAAATGATAGTACTGGAATAAGTTACACACGAAAAATCCACGTACTCTGTATCACAAATCTGATAACATTTTCTATCCTTACAAATATTTAAAATTCATTATTTACTACGATGTAAGGTTTGGTAATGTAGAAAAGTGACAAACAGTTCACACATAAACTATTTCATAAAAGACTAAAGCAAGACACAGATGGCTGTTAAATTTAGTAAGACTGTAATGTTTTAAATAAATGACATAGGTAATCTAAAAAATTAACTGAAAACAATCTATGTAAAAAATAGGCAATATTCTCTTAATATTCTTTAAAAACTTAATACATAATTTACTTTAAACACTTTTTAATCTTTCTCCTCCAGGCTTATTTTAAAAACCAGTTAACTCAAGTTTTCTTGACCAAGTGTTTTGTTTAAAAGGTTACATTCTAGAAGATAAGGCTAATGTTTCCTTACATATCCATCCCAATGCAAACACACGTATATTATCATCTAAATTTAAATATAGTGACTAGAGGCCAGCCTGTCCAACATGGTGAAACCCTATCTCTACTAAAAATACAAAAATTAGCTGGGTGTGATGGCACACACCTGTAATCTCAGTTACTTAGGAGGCTGAGGCACAAGAATTGCTTGAACCTGGGAGGCAGAGGCTGCAGTGAGCCAAGATCGTGCCACTGCACTCCAGCCTGGGCAACAGAGCAAGCCTCTGTCTCAAACATAAGTAAGTAAATAAAGTGACTAGAAGAATACAAAATTGGTAGAAAGACCATTAAAGTAGCACTAAATTTTGATACTACATAAAATTTAGTGATATTTTAAAGCACTATTCTCAAGTGTGAAAATTTCTGCAAAAGAAAGCCTTATTGATGCTTTTTCATCAACATTTTCAGAAATATTTTTAAATTCTGTTGTTCTATTGATCACTTTCCTTTTCTGTTCTACATCTCCCCTCGCTTAACTTTTAGGAGTCAGTTTTTGTGTACTTTAAGTGCTACCTCATTTGAATACAGAGAGGAGAATTTCAAATCATGGATAGTCAATTCTTACTTTGTATCTTGAAAGATATTCAGTAGAAGAGTTTTTGTGTCAGCATCTTCTTCTGCATTTCCAGTGTAAAGATCGACAATTGAGCGCTCAAAATATGGAGCCACCTTTGACAAAGCTCGAAGCTCAATCAAGTATAAAAAGTAAAGATTCTTGAGCCTTCTCGGACCTTCTCCCTTGGTTTCCACAGGGTCAAAGCGGCGTTTGAATTCTTTAATATTAGGTCCCCAACTGGGCTTACCCCAGGTTTCTAAAGAGAAAGAGAAATACATTACATTGTTTTAGTAAATAGGATTTTTTTCTGCTCTAAAGAATATGTATTCCCTCCAATAATTTTTACACTAATAGAAGGCAAAATCTCCACTTAAAAATATGATTACCTTCCAAAAGATAATTTGCGCATAGATGTAAATTGATGCTAGCATGAAGTCCCGATATAAGCTTATAGAAGACTCTTTTCTCCAGACACAAACCTATTCAGAAAAATATTGAAAAAGAAATTACACCTATTTAGATACCAGAAATATTGACTCAAGGAGGTTCAGTATGTAGGCTTATTTTTGATTGAAGAACATTAAAATATATCAAGGAATAATATAAAACTGATTAGATCAAGATTCTCTCACTAGAAGGCAAAATAAGATTTTGGCTTCAGAATGGAGTTAACTGAATATGATGAGAACTTAATGCTGAAAAAAGCAGAAAAGTTTGAGCAACTAGGGGTCAAAACACTATGGATAAAGTTGGCAAGTTCCCATGTTACTCAGACAGCAACAGCACAGGTTTTCTTGTGGTTTAGGCTAAGAACTTACTAAAGTAAATGTAATTATAAAGTCACTGCCGGATTTTTTTCCCCTTCCTCATATGTGTTATTTGCTAGCAGAGAAATAAGGGTTTTATTAACCTTCTGCCCTGGAATTGTCTAATTTTTTAACCATGCATTCTACTTGTAAGGAGCTGAAACTTGGAAAACAGAAAGCCAGGAATTTCAACTAATTAAAAAAAGAACATGTTGACTATTTACTACTTCAGTGGAATCATATCAGTGGAGTACAGGAATATAACAGAGCGTTATTTGATGTAGCCTTCTTAAGCCACAGGGGCTTTTTTGCTGAGAACTTAAGAGGTCAAGACAGCCCATCATCCTATCCTAACCCCTGCCCCCATTTTAAAAGATTTTTCTCTGATAATAGGAGTAATACACATTGTGAATGTATTTAATGCCACTAAACAGTAAACTTAAAAATGATTAAGATGGTAAATTCTTAAATAAATAAAAATGCAGAAAATTTTAAGAAGTCACTGGATACAGGGCCATGAGCTTTTCCCTCCTTCATCCAACAGGTTTTTAACACTTTCCCCATGCAGGAAAATGGGCTTTAATAGTGGAAAGTAAAATAGTCTCATTTATATGATGGGGGAATTTTTTTTTAATGTAAGAGTATGTGGTTTTCTTTGTGTCTATTAAGATTTTTCAGCAATTCAATCTCTCTTTCTGTCCTATCACAGATGATTCTGAAGCCCGTGGCCTCTAACTGGAAAAAATAATTCTTTTGAGATCTCGTTCCCTAATTGGGAATTCTTGCTAGAATATTCAAATTGTCATGGATGGGGACCAAAATAAATTAAATTTTATTTTGTAGCTTCCTCCCTAAAAGTATATGACAATTTTGAATGTTTACGATAACAATGGATACAAACAATATGAATATATTTAATACAACATTAAGTACTAACTTCTCTTCTACTAAAACTTTTCATCAAATCTACTATCAAGTAACAAAATATCAGATTTGGAGTTCACTTTATTTTCTTCCCAACCTCTCTCTAAGCTGTGCTTATGTCCAGTAAAATGGATAAAGACAAGAGAAGGGACAGTAAGCAAAGCAAAACTCCTGAAAATCCATATGCCTACAAACCAGGACCTGGAAAACTGGAAAGCAGTTATAATTTGCAAAGCCCAAAAAGCCCCTACCACTGCAATGAGGTAGGGGATAAAGTGAGGGGAGAGGAATAGAAATGTATTTCCACAAACTGTGAAAAACAGGTAACTTTAACCAAATTAATAATAAAATATGCACCAACTAAGTGCACCCAGACACACAACACACTTAGCAGGAAATTGCTGGAGAGCTTCTCCTGGCCTACATACAGGCTATGCCAGGCTGGATGGCATCTTTAATTACTGAGGTCCAGGCAAAGCCTTCTCAATCTCACTCTGAAGTGACATCTGCAAAAGCTGACTTACCAAGGCAGAATCCACCAACTTCTAACAACATAGAGCAATTCAATTACACAATTTAGAAAATGGTTCTCTTCTTCCTCTTTTTAATTTCATTAAAATGCATTTTCAGCACTTGAACTTTCAGAAAGGGGTTGCATTTACTGTAACAGTAATATGTGGCATTTGGACATGGATTTGTGGTTTCCAAAGGGACCTTTACAGGAATCATCTACACTCACAGTGTAAGTAGGATTGCTATGGCTCCTCTCCATGCTCCAGATGAGGAAACTGAATCTCAGAAAAGGTTGAGTCAGCTGCCTATAGGGGAATGCTCTTTGGAACCATGTATCAATATTCAGATACTCACAACAGTAAGACTGGAAGAATGGTTGATATAGTATACATAGAATCCAATATTGTTTCTAAATTTCATTTGCATTACTAACACTCAGAGTCTCTGACTACCTTTTCTAGCCTAAATGCTACTTTCCACAATTTGTATCTTTAGAGTAGAGCTTATTAAACAAAGCTAAACATCTTCTACCTAAGCGATTTTCTCATATAACTCCTAACAGAATTTGCACATCGATAATGTTCACCTTAATAATGGCCAACACATGCACATAGTTCATTACAAACAAAGAAACAGGCCAGGTATGGTGGCTCACACCTGTTATCCCAGCACTTCGGGAGGCTGAGGTGGGCAGATCACTTGAGGCCTGGAGTTCAAGCCAGCCTGGCCAACATGGCGAAACCTCATCTCTACTAAAAATACAAAAATTAGCTGGGTGTGGTGGCGGGTGCCTGTAATCCCAGCTATTTGGGAGGCTGAGGCAGGAGAATCACTTGAACCTGGGAGGCAGAGGTTACAGTGAGCCGAGATGGCGCCACTGCACTCTAGCCTGGGCAACAGCGAGACTCTGACTCAAAAAAAAAAAAAAGAAATAATATTCATAAGATAACATGACCAACTGACATGCATAAAATAGAATTAGTTTTACTCTGTAGTATTCCTGTAAGGTTATGGCTATGAAATATCAATTTTCCTATGTCATTCTACTTGCTTATCTGTTAATAATATATTTTAATTTTTAATTTCATATACTAATGGCAATTTGGTAAGGTAAATTTTTTAAAGCATTATATATCCAGTTATTAACCTGAGTTATTAAAATCCTACAACATTTCACTTTTCCATTAATAGCATTTGATATTTTCAACACTGGAAGTACAAGAATGCAAAAGCATCTAATGTAGCAGGATCTATATTGCTTTATCTTTTCATTAGACAAGGTTAGACTATATTAACATGGCAAATATGTTTCGAACCTTTTGAATTCATATTTATCTTCCATTAATTTTATATATAAAAAGTACTTCCTTCCGAAAGGAATGTCTCCACTTTTAAAATATCTTGCATACTCGTTACTAGAGAAGTAGTTTGAATGAACATTACATACAGAACAGAAATAAGATTAGGGAACCAGTTATGAAAACCTGATGACAGTATTATGAAAACCTGATGACAGTATTTGGCCTGTGTATTTATATAAACCTGGTTTTTAGCTGACCACTATCTTCAAACTTTTCACATAATTTTATCCCTATATGTTAACCTAAAACACATTTTTTTTTCAAACTGTCAAAATTAGTTGACTAGGTAATAAAATCCTAGACCTTACAAAAATATGCTAAATAAATCAGTATTTTTTACAAAAAATCCAATAAATTTAGAACAGACTGTTTACCTTCTAGCCATGTGTAGAATGATTCTCCTGAGAGAGAGAGAAAAGTGGATTAAAACATTATATGGTCATTTATAAAGTAGAATAAATTAGGTTTATAAAATCTTTCTGCAGGGCATGGTGGCTCATGCCTGTAATCCTAGCACTTTGGGAGGCCGAGGTGGGCGGATCACTTGAGGCCAGGAGTTTAAGACCAGCCTGGCCAACATGGCGAAACCCCATCTCTACTAAAAATACAAAAAATTAGCCGGGTATGGAGGTGCAGGCCTGTAATCCCAGCTACTCGGGAGGATGAGGCAGGAGAATTGCTTGGACCCAGGAGGCTAAGGTTGCTGTGAGCCGAGATCATACCACTGCCATCCAGCCTGGGTGACAGAGTGAGACCCTGTCTCAAAAAAAAAAAAAAAAAAAAAAAAAAAAAATTATGACAGATTAAGTAATCTCTCTAAAATGTCTACTGCTTCAGGTAAAATAGAAAAATAGCCATATGGTTCCAGGAAATAAAGCCTACAAATAATTTAAGTAACTTTAAGAGAGTGTTTTTACAAATATTTTGACTCTTAACTTTTTTAAGAAAACATTTCAGTCAAAATATGAACTGGGCACAGTGGCTTGGACTTGTAGCCCCAGTTAACTCAGAAGGTTGAGGGGGAAGGATTGCTTGAGCCCAGGAGATCAGATCCAACCTGGGCAACATAGCAAGATCCTGCCTCTTTAAAAAAAAAAAAAAAAAGTATATAAATCTTATTCATTGAAGGTGTAAATATCTGAAAACATGGGGCAAACATTTTAACAATCTCAAATTTGCTTTTCATAACAACCATAGTGCTTTTTAAATATTCCAAAAAAATGAATTATAATTAACACAAACATCCAACTATTGATTATTCCATTTTTCCTAATCCAATAAAACTAAGAATATTTCCTCAATTTTCTAAGACTAATAAGTTTTAAGGGACAGCTAAAAAATCTCTTAATTTTCAATATAATTCTTCAGGAAAGTTAATAGAATACAGAAGGGCTTGACTAATCTGTGTACTAATGCTGAAGAACATTCCTGGGGTCGGGGAGATGCTGGTCAAGGGATACAAAATTTCAGTTAAAGAAATGCAGTAAGTTCGAGAGATTTATTGTAGAACATGGTGACTATAGTTAATTACAAAGTATTGTATTCTTGAAAATTGCTGTGATTTTAAGTGTTTTCACCAAAAAAATGGTATGTGAGCTAATTAGCTCAATATACCCATTCCACAATGTATATATATTTCAAAACATGTTAAACACTTGGGAAAAAAAAAACAAACCATTCCTGGCCCAGTAACCTTATTCTGAGTGGGGGACAGAGAAAGAAAAGAGAGCAGTCAATAAGAATCAAAATTGTTAATGCACTTCCTGCATTACCTATCCTTGATGTTATTTTTTTAAAATTGAGAACGATAGAAATTATAGAAAAACCGAACACTCAGATGAGCTGAGTAAGGAGTCTAGGGATAAATTAGACAGTGGGGAATTACTTTGCCTACTGAGAGTCTTCATACTTTGTACAACAATGAAAACATCTAACAAATTAATTCATTCAACATATAGTAAGGAACATTTATCATTATATCACTTGTGATTCAAAATACCTCAAGTGCCAACAGGAAAAGTCTAGTATCCAACGTACTAAAAAATATGGCCTCTATCAATCTAATTTAAACTACCACTATATAGTCTTACCTACCACTACAAGGGTCTCTTTACTGTCTCCCCAAACATGCCTGACTTGTCTCAACTCCCAGCTGCATGCTGTTTCCTCCAACACGCACTATCCAATTCTACGGATCTAAATCTGTCCCATTATTCAAAATTCACCTCAAATGCTACCCCTCCTCCAGTAAGCTTTCCCACATTGCTCCCGTGAGACAGGATCTGTTTCTCCTCTAAGGAGCTATAATATCACCTACTGTTTGTACCATGTATGGAGTATTTCTTTACCTCATTACCATTGTTTATGTACAGTGCTTATCTTTCCTACTATCCTATGCATCCTCAGCTCCTAGAGGGAAAGCGCCCTGCTTTAAACATCTTCCCACCCTGGACAACGCCCATCAGTGCCCCTGAACACAGAGAGGTAAACATTCAGTTGAAATAATTCTTTTGGCTATTTTGGGGGTATCTTTTAACCAACATTCATTCAATAATCAATTGTTGATAAATTGCTTGTCATCAAATTAAGTATTATATTGACACCTGAGGTTAGAAATTTCAGTCAATAAGAAAATAAAGAGGTCACAAGACAAATTATCTGGTAAAACTACCTTAACTCCTTCTCCCCACTTCCTCAGGACGTATTAAAATGGGGAACTTGTAATGTGAATTGATTTACAAACTAAGCATTTAGGAAAAATGGTCTTTTTTTTTTTAACATAGGATAACTTTATAATCTTTTTTTTGGTCACCATTCATTAGTAGCTATTTTCTTAGAAAATAGGAATACTTTCTTTTGAATTACATAAAGGAAAAATCAAATTCTGATTGTTACAAAAAATTTCCTCCACACTTGAAGCAAACAAACATGAGTTTTGCTCACCATCATCTTCGCCTAAAAGAGAAAATAATAGAAAAGATTTTAGAAAATGTCTTACATAGCTCAGATCCCAATACTATTTTTTGAGATTAAAACTGTTCAACTATTAATTATCACGAACCTTGGTCACTGAGTAGACACCCTGCAAATGAGTCCTCTTAATCAGAATACAGGCCAAAGAGTGTAAGATTTGCACATTTTGGCCAGGCGTGGTGGCTCACGCCAGTAATCCCAGGACTTTGGGAGGCCGAGGTGGGTGGATCACCTGAGGTCACGAGTTTGAGACCAGCCTGGCCAACATTTGAAACCCTGTCTCAACTAAAAATACAAAAATTAGCCAGGCATGGTGGCATGTACCTGTAATCCCAGCTACTTGGGAGGCTGAGGCAGGAGAATCACTTGAACCCAGGAGGTGGAAGTTTCAGTGAGCCAAGATAGCGCCATTGCACTCCAGCCTGGGCAACAAGAGCAAAACTCCGTCTCAAAAAAAAAAAGAAGAAGAAGGCTGGGCACAGTGGCTCAGGCCTGTAATCCCAGCACTTTGGGAGGATCACGAGGTCAGGAGTTCAAGATCAGCCTGGCCAAGATAGTGAAACCCCATCTCTACCAAAAATAAAAAAAAATTAGCCAGGCGTGGTGACCGGCACCTTGTAATCCCAGCTGCTGGGGAGGCTGAGGCAGAGAACTGCTTGAACCCAGGAGGCAGAGGTTGCAGTGAGCCGAGATCACACCACTGCACTCCAGCCTGGGTGACAGAGCGTGACTCTGTTTCAAGAAAAAAAAAAAAAAAAAAAGATTTGCACATTTTAAAATAAATAACATCAGAAAGCAACTAAAAATGGTCATAAAGACCACTATTTTCAATAATTAATTAATTACTACATAAAGTTGCTCCTTTAATCATTATGCACACAATCCTCTCTGAACATTACTGTTTCCAACCTGGAATATTTTTCTCTTTTAAATTACTGCTCCTCAGCAGAGACAGGCCTTAATAAGAGTATATCCCAAACTGTAATCAGTGAAACCCTTGGGCAAGGTGCTGCTTCCAGGAGGCCTAGAGGTGGGGAAGAGGCCAGAGGTTGGGCTCTAGGGCAACATAGCAGCTCTGCCTATCAGCTTTATTATGTGGGTTCTGAAATAAGATTTCATTTTTGGACAAAAGTTCCTATTGCTCAAAACCTGTTAGAAAATAGTTGTATAAGCCTAGGGGTTATGACTCAGAAACGTGGAAGAAAGAGTTAAGAAGATTAAAGAACTATTAATCAACCAATTTCAATGGAGATAGCAGGTAAATAGCAACAGTAAGAGCTATTAATTACTGCACAGAGTACTCCTATAACAGCTAGGAACCATTCTCTTTACCTAGTCTTGTCTTCTTTCATAATTTATTTTTCTTCTTTTCTCCTCTTCCCTTCCTCTTTTTTCTATGTAGTAGTTTCCTTTTCCTCATCTTTCCAGCAGTGTTATATCTCTGATATATCACTAACATGGAAATGAAGTGTTTCTTAGGACTTGACGGTTTTCTTAAGTGAAAAAATTGTATCTTCTGCTTTAAAAGTATTAAGTGGCTGTAGAAAAGGTCTGGAAGAACACCTTTCAAACTCTGTACTATGGAATAGAAGAGCTTTCCCTTTTCACTTTATATAACTACTATATTGCTTCAATTTTTACAAAATGTTGTGTAATTAAAACCTTTAAGTTGAAAACAGAAAAGTTGTGAGGGAAAAGTAGTAAAAGAGACAAAGGATAAGAAGCCAGGCACGTCTTTTTCAGGACCAACTTCCTTCTCCAGGCAGTTTCAATGTGAATTTGGGGAAAACAAGTATTTGCCACATTGTGACAGAGTAAGCATGAAAAAGCGGTCTATGCAGTCAACCCTTCCAAGTCTATTTGGTTCTCAGAAAGGTCTAAAGATACAAATTTAGATCAGGAAATCAAATTTTATTTTATTTTATTATTATTATACTTTAAGTTTTAGGGTACATGTGCACAATGTGCAGGTTAGTTACATATGTATACATGTGCCATGTTGGTGTGCTGCACCCATTAACTAGCCATTTAGCATTAGGTATATCTCCTAATGCTATCCCTCCCCCCTCCCCCCACCCCACAACAGTCCCCAGAGTGTGATGTTCCCTTTCCTGTGTCCATGTGTTCTCATTGTTCAATTCCCACCTATGAGTGAGAACATGTGGTGTTTGGTTTTTTGTCCTTGCGATAGTTTACTGAGAATGATGATTTCCAATTTCATCCATGTCCCTACAAAGGACAGGAACTCATCATTTTTTATGGCTGCATAGTATTCCATGGTGTATATGTGCCACATTTTCTTAATACAGTCTATCATTCTTGGACATTTGGGTTGGTTCCAAGTCTTTGCTATTGTGAATAGTGCCGCAATAAACATACGTGTGTATGTGTCTTTATAGCAGCATGATTTATAGTCCTTTGGGTATATACCCAGTAATGGGATGGCTGGGTCAAATGGTATTTCTAGTTCTAGATCCCTGAGGAATCACCACACTGACTTCCACAATGGTTGAACTAGTTTACAGTCCTACCAACAGTGTAAAAGTGTTCCTATTTCTCCACATCCTCTCCAGCACCTGTTGTTTCCTGACTTTTTAATGATTGCCATTCTAACTGGTGTGAGATGGTATCTCATTGTGGTTTTGATTTGCATTTCTCTGATGGCCAGTGATGGTGAGCATTTTTTCATGTGTTTTTTGGCTGCATAAATGTCTTCTTTTGAGAAGTGTCTGTTCTAAACTAGAAAATCTAGAAGAAATGGATAAATTCCTCGACACATACACCCTCCCAAGACTAAACCAGGAAGAAGTGGAATCTCTGAATAGACCAATAATAGGCTCTGAAATTGTGGCAATCATCAATAGCTTACCAACCAAAGAGAGTCCAGGACCAGATGGATTCACAGCGGAATTCTACCAGAAGTACAAGGAGGAACTGGTACCATTCATTCTGAAGCTATTCCAATCAATAGAAAAAGAGGGAATCCTCCCTAACTCATTTTATGAGGCCAGCATCATCCTGATACCAAAGCCAGGCAGAGACACAACCAAAAAGAGAATTTTAGATAAATATCCTTGACGAACATTGATGCAAAAATCCTCAATAAAATACTGGCAAACAGAATCCAGCAGCACATCAACAAGCTTATCCACCATGATTAAGTGGGCTTCATCCCTGGGATGCAACGCTGGTTCAATATACGCAAATCAATAAATGTAATCCAGCATATAAACAGAACCAAAGACAAAAACCACATGATTATCTCAATAGATGCAGAAAAGGCCTTTGACAAAATTCAACAACACTTCATGCTAAAAACTCTCAATAAATTAGGTATTGATGAGACGTATCTCAAAATAATAAGAGCTATCTATGACAAACCTACAGCCAATATCATACTGAATGGGTAAAAACTGGAAGCATTCCCTTTGAAAACTGGCACAAGACAGGGATGCCCTCTCTCACCACTCCTATTCAACATAGTGTTGGAAGTTCTGGCCAGGGCAATTAGGCAGGAGAAGGAAATCAAGGGTATTCAATTAGGAAAAGAGGAAGTCAAATTGTCCCTGTTTGCAGATGACATGATTGTATATCTAGAAAACCCCATCGTCTCAGCCCAAAATCTCCTTAAGCTGATAAGCAACTTCAGCAAAGTCTCAGGATACAAAATCAATGTACAAAAATCACAAGCATTCTTATACACCAATAACAGACAAACAGAGAGCCAAATCATGAGTGAACTCCCATTCACAATTGCTTCAAAGAGAATAAAATACCTAGGAATCCAACTTACAAGGGATGTGAAGGACCTCTTCAAGGAGAACTACAAACCACTGCTCAATGAAATAAAAGAGGATACAAAGAAATGGAAGAACATTCCATGCTCATGGGTAGGAAGAATCAATATCGTGAAAATGGCCATACTGCCCAAGGTAATTTATGGATTCAATGCCATCCCCATCAAGCTACCAATGACTTTCTTCACAGAATTGGAAAACACTACTTTAAAGTTCATATGGAACCAAAAAAGAGCTCGCATCGCCAAGTCAATCCTAAGCCAAAAGAACAAAGCTGGAAGCATCACGCTACCTGACTTCAAACTATACTACAAGGCTACGGTAACCAAAACAGCATGGTACTGGTACCAAAACAGAGATATAGATCAATGGAACAGAACAGAGCCCTCAGAAATAACGCTGCATATCTACAACTATCTGATCTTTGACAAACCTGACAAAAACAAGCAATGGGGATTCCCTACTTAATAAGTGGTGCTGGGAAAACTGGCTAGCCACATGCAGAAAGCTGAAACTGGATCCCTTCCTTACACGTTATACAAAAATTAATTCAAGATGGATTAAAGACTTAAACGTTAGACCTAAAACCATAAAAACCCTAGAAGAAAACCTAGGCATTACCATTCCGGACATAGGCATGGGCAAGGACTTCATGTCTAAAACACCAAAAGCAATGGCAACAAAAGCCAAAATTGACAAATGGGATCTAATGAAACTAAAGAGCTTCTGCACAGCAAAAGAAACTACCATCAGAGTGAACAGGCAACCTACAAAATGGGAGAAAATTTTTGCAACCTATTCATCTGACAAAGGGCTAATATCCAGAATCTACAATGAACTCAAACAAATTTACAAGAAAAAAACAAACAACCCCATCAAAAAAAGGAAATCAAATTTCTTAAAACACTCCCCGTCTGAAGAAAACACTGGAATGGCAGGTCAATGACAGAGTTGCTCCCAGAGTTTGGTTCCTCACTGAGAACAGAATGAGGATGTACCCCACTGATGACAGTAATGCTGTTCCATTGAAATATAACGAAACACACAAGTGTTAACTTAAAATGTTTCTAACAGCCACATTTTTTAAATTCAAAAGTATACACACACTACAACAAAAATATGTTACATGACGTATAGGTTATAGCAGTCTTACCAAAAACAATAAGGTTCTGTTTAACGGCAATACAGTTTTTACATCTAAATAAACTAAGATTAAATAAAATTTAAAATTCAGTTTCACACTAGCCAAATTTCATGTGTTCAACAGTCCCATGTGGAAACTGGTTACTTTATTGGACAGTACAGATATAGAGCACTGCTAGTTTCTAAAATTTTTGTACATTTTTCCTACTCAAAGTGTGGCACATGAGTCGCCACCTGAGGCAGCACCTAGGAGTGTGTTTGGACCTCACCCAAGATCTACAGAATCAGAACCTGTATGTTACCAAGGTTCCTAGGTGATTTGTATGCACACTGAAGTCTAGAAGCACTGTTACGAGACATTGGCTGTCAAACTTGGTTGCATACTGGAACCATGCGGAGAGTTTAAAAAATACCAATGCCTGGTGTTCTCATTCCAAGGATTCTGACTTAATTAGTATAGCGTAGGGCCTGAGCAACCAGATTTTTTAATATATCCCCAGGAAATCTTTGATATATATTGATTACTCACATATTTTAATTATTTTACATAAACTTCCTAGTTTAGGGTCTGGCACAGAGCAGGCACTCAATAAATGACAGTAATTATGTAAAACAACATGCCTAGAAATCTCGAGACTTGACTATGAACTAATCTTACACTTTTTATTCATCATTCAAATTAAACAAAATATAAAAATGAAAGTTTTTTCAATATAAAGTTTATTTATAAAGACATTTTATAAATAACGAAAAGCATGAAATGTACATATGAAAAACCTACCTCGGCTAGGCGCCAGAGGATTTAAAGGACGATAAACAGATCGAGGCCTGAAAAGGAAAGCATAATACCCAAACATAGAATGGTTTAACTTTTATAGTGTATAATTTTATTCCAAAAGAAACAAATACTCCCCTCCCCGCCCTCTTTTTTTTTTTTTTTTTTTTTTTTCTTGAGGCGGAGTTTCACTTAGTCACCCAGGCTGGAGTACAGTGGCGCAATCTCTGCTCACTGTTACCTCCGCCTCCTGGGTTCAAGCAATTCTCCCACCTCAGCCTCCCAAGTAGCTGTGACTACAGGCACCTGCCATCATGCCTGGCTAATTTTTTTGTATTTTTAGTAGAGATGGGGTTTCACCATGTTGGCCAGGCTGGTCTTGAACTCCTGACCTCAGATGATCCACCCGCCTTGGCCTCCCAAAGTGCTGGGATTACAGGTGGGAGCCACAGCACCCGGCCTCTCCCGACCCTCTCTTTATCAGTCATTCCTTCCCCCACCCCCTCCAGTTACTTGAAACAGTTCTCTTCATAGATGCTGTTCCACACTCTCCATGCAGAGGTCCCTTTATAGCCAGTGTAACGCTCTGGGTTCAGCAATAGGTCTACATACTGAGCAGCTGGAGATCTCTCATCTGAACAAGAAACAATTCATAAAAACCATCCATATTTCACCATTTATCTAAGATGTAATAGTACAAAGCAAACCGGACTACTCAAAGGTAAGAGAAATGTCATGCTTTTCAAGTAATCTCCAACTTAAATGGTATAGTGGTTAGTATACTTGTGACTGTACTTGATGCAAGATTTGTAATAACTTGGACAAATTCCTTAAGAGAAGAAAAAACAACTCTTCCATTTCCTTTGGATACGCAGTGCTCTTTTAAGTAATATAACACCCCCTTCACCTTATTAGAAACATGAATCATTTCTTAAGTTTTAACCACCCAGGATTGAAAAGACCAAACAGAATCATAACCTGCTTTAGTATTTCATATGATTTCTTCTCTAAGAATATACCCACCTAGCCACGCACTTGGAAACATTTTGTAACACGTATTGTATTAAAAACAGAGATTTCTCTGCTACTGTCTGCTTGGACTTATGAAGTAAATGGCTCCATAACTTTGTGATCCAAATCTGATTATTCATAAAGCTATACCATGCTCTAGTTTTTAAAAGTTATGTATTACTATGTTTACTGATGTTAACATATTGAAGTGCTTTTTTCGCTCTCAAACTAAAACATAGTAGGCACAACTTTCACAAACTTGTTGAAATATTTAAAACTAAATAACCGTTTTCCATATTGAAACCCAAATGAGTATTTACCCGATCTCCACTATTTGAACTTTTTTTTTTTTGAGATGGAGTCTCACTCTGTAGCCTAAGCTGGAGTGCAGTGGCGCAATCTCAGCTCACCACAACCTCCGCCTCCCAGGTTCAAGCAATCCTCCTGCCTCAGCCTCCCAAGTAGCTGGTACTACAGGTGTGCACCACCATGTCTGGCTAATTTTTGTATTTTTAGTAGAGACGGGGTTTCGCTATGTTGGCCAGGCTGGTCTCGAACTCCTGACCTCGAGATTCGCCTGCCTCGGCCTCCCAAAGTGCTGGGATTACAGGTGTGAGCCACTGTGCCTGGCCCTATTTGGACATTTTAATTGAGATCTCTGAGGAATACAAAAGATTAAAAAAACTTAATTATTGAAGCTCACATTCTGAATAGAAATGGGAAACATGTGCTTTTCATAGCTAAAGAAAAATTATAATGACCATGCCTCACACATATATGCTCATAATACATATATGCTCAAGTGTTATATATGATGGCACAGATATATTCCTTTATTTATATGCTTACTACCTTTTGTTGTCATGAATTTAAACAATAGTACAGAGGCAGCTGGTTTAAAACAGGAGTCAAATATGGTCATTAAATGTCTCTCTTTCATTATCTGATAGTATATTTTCCTGTCAGTAAACAGTATTCCCTGGACAGTCAATGACCACAGACTGGGATTATCCATGATCACAAGGGCAAAACAGCATCTTGATCCATGCCTTCCAAGAATTACCTGGCACTTTTGTTTTTGAGACAGAGTCTTGCTTTGTCGCCCAGGCTGGAGTGCAATGTGAGATCTCAGCTCACTGCAACCTCCGCCTCCCAGGTTCAAGCAATTATCCTGTCTCAACCTCCCAAGTAGCTGAGATTACAGGCACTCGCCACCATGCCCGGCTGATTTTTTGTATTTTCAGTAGAGATGGGGTTACACCATCTTAGCCAGGTGATCTACCTGCCTGGCACTTTCATGATGTAGGAAGAATACGAGGATAACTAACAATTTACTATATTAAATGGGTTGTATATAACTGAGACAATGGAAACATGATTTTGCAGACCATAAGAATACTGGCTCTATTTCTAGCTCTAAATCTGTAAAGATACTCCCCTATAAAAAACAAGGCAAAGAAAACAATTTACAGACGGATAGAAAAAACTGTCCAAGAACACAGACTGACTCAGGGCTCAAAAACAATAACTTTTAAAATCTTAATTTAAAATAAAAATTCAAATTATGAGGTATAAGTATGGCTTTTGATATGGGCATGGTGGCGCATGCCTCTAGTCCCAGTTGCTTGGGAGGCTAAAGTGGGAGGATCACTTGAGCCCAGGAGTCGGAGGCTGCAGTGAACTATGATGGCACCACTACACTCCAGCCTGGGCAACAGCCTTTTTTTTTTTTTTTTTTTTTTTTTTAAAAAAAAAAAAAGAAAGAAAGTATGGCTTTTAGTAAAGAAAAAAAATCTTAAAATTCAGTATTTAATTTCTAAGTTGTATAGTTTTAATCTCCATAAGCTGCTCTTGAATATATTCGTCTACAAAATTGAATTATATATAAGCTTCACAATTAAATATAACATTAATTTATGTTCTCTGATGCATATATATGTACATATTTATAAATAATTTGTGTATGTGTGTGTACATGTAGGACTAACTACATGTGTATAGAATCCTCTACAAACGTGCAAATTGGACTAGTACCAACCTCTTCTCCCAAGAAAACCAAATAACCAATAAAGAAGAAAAACCATGATTCAGATATTAAACTATGATGATTTAAAACATACTTTAAGGGAGCTAAAAAATCACAAGAGGAAAATCAATTATATCAGGTTTTTCATTGTTCTATTTTAAGAAATGTGGTCTTAGTTTGTTGTGCAGGCTGGACTCGAACTCCTAAGCTCAAGCAAGCCTCCTGCCTCAGCCTCCCAAGACTCCAGGTGCTCACCACGACACACAGCTCAATTACATCAGTTTTTATAACTACTTAAGTAAAACTTACATTTTCAATGTTCTTAATGTTTATTCCCTTAGTTTAATCAATACTTTTTAAAAAAATCTTGTAATACTTTTTCAAATCATGAAAAGAGTGGGTTTTGTTAACCTATACAAGGAGTTTGCAAACTACAGCTTGTGTGGCAAATCTGGCCTGCTGCTTATTTTTGTAAATAAAGTTTTCATGGAACACAGCCATGTTCATTTGCTTACATACTGCTTTCACACTATTATGGCAGAGATGAGTAATTGCAACAGAGACCCTATAGTCAGTCTATAAAGCCTAAAATAGTTATCATTAGTCCATTTTCTTAAAAAGCTTACCAACCTCTGCTCTATACTGACGAGAATTTCATGGGACATCCAGAGTGAGCAACGTGTGTGGCAGAAAGCATCTACAGGCTAAGTTCTCTATAAACACACTAGCTGGTAGTGCCCATCCTTATCTCTGGGCCATCTGTGACACTGATTTTCATTTGTTCAACTGCAACTTGTCTCAGTTTGCACAGCTGCATCATTCATTCAGATAATTCTCTTTCAGTTATCTGGCCCTCTGCTATGACCCTCCCCCACAAAAGTTTTATCTTCTTTCTGCCTCTACAAAGCAGCTTCATAATTCTTTATTCTTGGAATTCATGAAGTTGAACTAGTGTTATTTCCTCCTCTTCAAGTATACTTTTTTTTTTTTTTTTTTTTTTTTTTTGAGATGAGGCTGACTCTGTTGGGCAGGGGGGAGTGCAATGGCATGGTCTCAGCTCAATGCAACCTCTGCCTGTAGGGTTCAAGCAATTCTTCTGCCTCAGCCTCCCATGTAGCTGGGACTACAGACATGTACCACCACGCCTGGCTAGTTTTTGTATTATTAGTAGAGGCAGGGTTTCGCCATGTTGGCCAAGCCAGTCTCAAACTCCTAACTTCAGGTGATTCACCTGCCTCAGCCTCCCAAAGTGCTGGGATTACAGGCATGGGCCACCGTGCCCGGCCTCAAGTATACGATTTTTTTCTAACTGAATTTCCTTTCCACCATCCTAATTTAATAGCGTTATGAGGTCATACCACATTTTCTAGGATGTTAAACTTTCCTCCCTACTTCCTAACTCATATATCTCTTAAACATTAATGGTAGCATACAGGACAACTTAGTGTGCAAGCTCTTTGCTACGGTCACAGATAAAAAAAATACTGTATTATAGACTCAGGATTAAGCTTAAAGCCCTCCATCACCAACCCTACCCCAAACTGCTACTAACTCACTATTAAAACATGATTTACAGTCAAGGAGAAGCTACAGTTTATAAAGCTCTCAAGAAATTTTGATACACAACCAGATTTAGAAACTACTGTTTTAAACATTAAATTTATTAATGAACATATTTTAAGGGAAAAAATAAAACTAAAAATCTATCATGCTATTTAGGCTTTTTATGAACCAACTAGCTCATTCAGCAAGTATTTAGTAAGCATCTACCATGTCCAGGCACCATTCTAGGCACTAGGGATACATTAGTGAACCAAAAACAAAGCCCTTGCCCTCAAGTAGCTCACAATCTAGCTGGGGAAGACTGACAAGAAACCGATACACTCAATAATATGCCATATACTGTCAGACAGTTGTTAGTGCTTGGGCAGGGTGGGGGCCATCAAAGCAAAGGGACAGGGAGTGATAGTGGCTACTATCTTACATAGCGAGATGAGAGCAGGCTTTTCTGAGAAAGTGACATCTGAGGAGAAACATGAACAAGAAGCAAGCCATGATGAAGCCAGTAACCACAACAACAAAAAAGGGTGGTAGGGAAAGCAGTTTACCTGAAAGAATATTAAATTACTACATTATTTTAAAACTACTATTTGATCTATAGGGATCATCTTCCATTCAAATGAAGTCATTATCAACAACAAAACAGCAGGAAATGGGTATATGGATATATTGCCTAGTAAACTGGGTGAATATTCTTTATATTTTTGTTTTAATCCACTGAATTTGGGAAACAGCAATAACTAAACAATGATTCTAAAGCTACCCTGACAGTAATTTTAAAAACTACTATAGGCCAGGCATGGTGGCTGATGCCTGTAATCCCAGCACTGTGGAAGGCCAAGGCAGACGGATCACCTGAGGTCAGGAGTTCGAAACCAACCTGGCCAACATGGCGAAACCCTGTCTCTACTAAAAATAAAAAAAAATTAGCTGTGCATGGTGGTGCACGCCTGTAATCCCAGCCACTAGGGAGGCTGAGGCAGGATTGCTTGAACCTAGGATACAGAGGTTGCAGTGAGCCAAGATTGTGCCATTGCACTCCAGCCTGGGCAACAGAGTGAGACTCCATCTCAAAACAAAACAAAACAAAAACAAACTGCATATAAACCATTGGAATATATATGAACATTACAACTCAGAAGAGTCATGGTAAACCAATTAGTAGGTAACATGGTTTTATAAGAATATAAAAATAATTGATTTTAAATATGATCTTGAAAATCTTAAGGTGATGATTTCATATAAATTCTTTAAAAAAATTTCTTACTTTTTACAATTTAAGAAACCAATATTTTAAAAAATAGTTAACACGGCCAGGTGCAGTGGCTCAAGCCTGTAATCCCAGCACTTTGGGAGGCCGAGGCGGGTGGATCATGAGGTCAGGAGATCGAGACCATCCTGGCTAACACGGTGAAACCCCGTCTCTACTAAATATACAAAAAATTAGCCGGGCGTGGTGGCGGGCACCTGTAGTCCCAGCTACTCGGGAGGCTGAGGCAGGAGAATGGCGTGAACCCGGGGGGCGGAGCTTGCAGTGAGCCGAGATCGTGCCACTGCACTCCAGCCTGGGCGACACAGCGAGACTCTGTCTCAAAAAAAAAAAAAATCGTTAACACTGTTTATACTGATGGCAGGTAATCTACATATCGATTTATTTACAGCAAGTACTTCTTGCAATTAAGTATTTTTATTAAATACCTATTTACCATAAGAGTAATATATATTCACACAAATTATTAATTTGAAAACCTATTAAATAAGCACTATTATTTATACTTTAATCAAAGAATAGGTAAATGGACAATTTAGAAATAAATGACTATGAGTGTTAAGCACTCAAATAAAATGGCAACCAAAGAGCAAATGTGAGAGTAAGGAGAGGTTCAATGGCTTGCTTTGATAAAACTTTTACCAATTCTCTATATCACAGAGAGGACAGATACTTCATTAATTACCACTTAGTATAACCTCACTCAGATTCCTTTAAGATTTCCTTACTGAAACCATATAAGCCAAGATAACATTCCATCTCCCAGTATTATTCTCAGTTTACCATACTATCATAGAAGCTCACTCTAACTTACTCCACTATGGGCTGGATTTATAGCACAATTCTACCTATGAATCTTTTTTAAAACTTTAGAAAGCAGATCACTCTAGATGCTTGAAGAGTTCCAAAGAACTACTATTTCCAACTACACACTTAATCCCCAAATTCTTTTCCACTATGAAAAATATAACAATACTAAGGAAAAAGGTGAAGAGAAACTAAATGAATGATTTATGCCTACTCAGCACAATTCTTTGGGAATATTATCCTACAGATAAAAAATTTTGAGTCACTGCAATTACCTTCTGTTAAGAGAAGTGGTAGTTACTCTGGTGGAGAGTGTCCAGTCTTTCTACCATTCCAGGGGACTCTTGGAAAAAGGGCTGTGGAGAAGTTGAATTAGAGTCCTCCCCAGCATTAGAAAGCATCTTTACAGGAGTTTGTTAAGACCTCTAGCAAATTCCAGTGTAAATATTTTTACAAAATGTTCACAGACCTATAACTGAGTGGCTTCAATTGAAGGTCTATGGCAGATGGTATATCACAATGGAAAAAATACAGGTTTTGGATTCGGATATGGGATCAAATCCTGCCTTAGCCTCTTGCTATTGTGTCTATGGCAAGTTATTTAGTCTTTTTCAGACCCAGTTTTCTCAGATATGAAATAATACACACTTATGAAGGTAGCTGAGAAGACCAGAAATAATGTATTTAAGGCACTTAACACAGGACCTGGAACACAGGCTCTCAATAAATGTCATAATGAATAATAAGGTCTACATAGCAAAATCCAGTACTGAAGCTATAATTCAGTTTAAATTTTCATTGATTAAAATGTCTTATAAAAGGGTTAAAGTTAAAATAATTTAATAGTTTATTGTATTACCATCAAGTTCACAAAAGTGATCCCGTGAATCATCATATCTTGCCCAGTCAATGAAAGCTTCTTTGCTTTGATTACTAAGGGAAGGAGGAATAAAAAAGAAAAATTATTAAATTTGGAGCTGAAACTTTTAATACTGTATTCTAGTGTAATTAAAATAGATAATCTGAGGTCAGTTAAAGATTAGATGATGTCACAATTCTGCTATTAGTGATTACATGAAGGAATGATAAAAAACGAGTTATATGAAAATATATATATTAATTTCCTTGAGTAATTTATATTTCTTAACTACACTGAATTATTAGGACTAGTCAATAATAATTACTTTGATGAGAAATTAATTGGTAAATACATATAACATGTAGTTAAACACAAAACTCAAGATAAACTTTTCAATTAACTTAGAAATTATAATGTTAAATGTATTTTTTCCTGAAGTAATTAAATTTACTTTCAGAATTCTTTTAATTTAAATTGCGTCTACACTTACAAGAGCTAAAATACCAATAACTGTATTTCTATAATCTCCCATCCAATGTGGTATTCACTGGTTACAACAATGCCACTTTTATCATGGTGTATCATTCATTTCACAGCCTAGTTAACATTTAACAAAATCTATGATCAAGATTTCTAACTTGAAGAACTGATAAGGAACAACTACATTCATTAAAATCAACTTTGATCTACATTAACTTGAACCTATATTCAGGCCTTCTCTGTATTGAATACTCATGATGGTAGGATCTATCAGAGAGGCATCATTTTGCTACCCTCTTTATTCATAACACAAAAGGAAAAAACAAGGTACAAGAAACTGTATAAATCAGGTATATAAAGGTAAAAATCAGGTAATTCCTAAATGTGGTACTGTCATAATCAAGAATTTGTTTTGTATTTGAGAAGCCACTACAAAGAAGTGTATAAGCTTGGCTGTACTACATCAACTTTATCAATACATTTTTCCAGTTCAACTGACTGTGGAATTTTTTTCCCTATGGGAGTATATAATAAAAATTAACAAAAATATTGTATCATAGTTGACTCAACTGAAATACATGATGCCATAAATAATAATGCCTAATTACAGCTAAAATGACATTAACTAAACTTGTGTTTAATAAGATAGATCTTACGTTGAAAGTAGTGAAGAACAAATCAATAATGATATAAATTCCTATTTTCTTGTTAACAATATCACTGACTTTCAGAAACTTTCTTCTTTGAGCATCCTCATTTGAAGAGGCTTCGCTGATTCTTTCACCTAACCCCTGCCTAAAACCACAGTAAAGCCATGCCTAAGCCTGAAAAAACATTGAAAGTGCATCTAATGCTAATAAAGCTGGCTCAGTTTGATTTACAAATGAGTTAGAAGGGACCTTAGAGGTTATCTATTTCAGCTTTTCCAAACGTCAGTTTGAGGATGGATGCAACACTATTTGCATGAGAATTTCTTGGGCTTAACTCAGCACTTCCTTTCAAGATAGTGTCCCGAGGTTAAAGTAGTAGTCTTCAAACTGGGAAATGAGGAGCATAAAAGATGGAATAGTGAATGAGAAACTTTCTGGGAGTGATAAATATATATATATATTTTTTGAGACAGGGTCTCACTGCACCCAGGCTGGAGTGCACTGACATCATAGTTCACTGTAGCCTTGACCTTCTGGGATCAAGTGATCCTTCTACCCTCAGCCTCCCAAGTAGCTCGAACTATAGACATACACCAACACATCCAGCTAATTTATTTATTTATTTTTTTGTACAGACAGGGTCTTGCTATGTTGCCCAGACTGGTCTCAAACTCCTGGGCTCAAATGATCTGCTTCTCTTGGCCTCCCAAAGTGCTGGGATTACAGGTGTGAGTCACCATGCCCAGTCAATATATATACATATATATATATGTATTTTTTTTTTGAGACACAGTTTTACCGTGTCACCCAGGCTGGAGTGTAGTGGCACGATCTTGGCTCACCGCAACCTCCGCCTCCTGGGTTCAAGTGATTCTCCTGCCTCACCCTCCTGAGTAGCTGGGATTACAGGCGTCTGCCACCATGCCTGGCTAATTTTTTTATTTTTGGTAGTATTTAAGTAGTATTTTCACCATGTTAGCCAGGTTGGTCTTGAACTCCTGACCTCACATGATCCCCCTGCCTCGGCCTCCCGAAGTGCTAGGATTACAGGCATGAGCCACCACACCCAGCCTATGGTATCTTAATTGTGATGATGTTATATGGGTGGACACATGTCAAAACATCAAACTGTATACTTTATGTGCAGTGTATCATATTTCATTGTACCTCAAAGTAAAGCTGTTTAAAAATCATAGTACCAATCACTGGAGAAGTTGTAGAACAGATAACTGATACACTGCTAGTAGCAATATAATTTGGTAGCAATTTTAGAAAACAATTTGGCAGTACCTAATCTCATTCCTAGGTATATTCTCCATAAAAATATACATATGTATGCACCAAATTTATTTTTTATTTTTTCACAGATAGTGTCTCACTTTGTCACTCAGGCTGGGGAGTACAGTGGCACAATCATAGCTCATTGCAGTCTCAAACTCATGACCTCAAAGTGATCCTCCTGCCTCAGCCTCTCAAGTAACTGGGACTATAGGCCCATGCCACTGCACTTGGCTATTTTTTTTTAAACTTTTTGTAGAGACAGGATCTCACTTGTTGCCCAGGCTGATTTTGAACTCCTGGCTTCAAACAATCCTCCTGCCGTGGCCTCCTAAAGTACTGGGATTACAGGCATGAGCCACCATGTCCAACTGTATCCACCAAAATATTTCTGAAATGGCCCCAAAGCATAAGCTGTCAAGAGCAGAATGGAAACATGGCACATTCTTACTACAGAATACTATGTGCCCATAAAAAAGAATTAAACATTACTATGCCCAAAAACATGAATGAATCTCAGACACATGTTAACAAAAAGAAGCCAGATACAAAAGAATATGTTCTATATCATTCTATTTATAAACAGTTACAACTAATCTCTGTCAGTATCTCAAAATCATGGTTAACTTTGGAAGGTGATAATGACTAGGAAAGTACACATAGTAATCTGGACAGCAAGTATAATGCTCTGGATGGTGGCTATAGAGTTGGGTTCACTTTGTAAAGTTAAATTGACCTTTACACTTAAGAATTTTCTACTCTACCGTATGTGTATTACATTTAAATTTTTTAAGTTTAAAGAATAATTTCTGTTCAACAACAAAAAACTATATGCAAAATTAAAGGACAAGTCCTAACCACACGGCCAACAAAGAATTACCACATTATATAAAGAATGCTTACAAATCAGTAATAATTTTAAAATCCAACTCAATGGAGAAAAAAATGACAAAGAATATAAACTGGCAATGTACCCCAAAATCTTGTAATGACTTAAGCCTAGTCCCTAGATCATTCCTCTATTTACACTCTCTCCTTGGTGATCTCATTCAGGTTTATGGCTGCTAAACACCATCTATTCATTGACTGACTTCCAGACCTCTCCCCTATTTCAGATTTGTATATCCAACTGCCTACCTGAAATCTCCAGGTGGATGTCTCACAGGCAGCTCAAACTTAACAAATCCAAACTTGACTATAACTTTGTATCAGACTTTCTCCTCCTGCAGCTGTCCACAGGTCAGTAAATGGCAACTCCATTTAATAATTCCAAATCTTGTAGTCATCCAAAAGCTCATATCTTCTCAATACCACATATCCAATACTACAGCAAATCCTGTTAGCTGTATCTTCAAAATACATCCAGAACCTGACCGCTTCTCATCATTTCCACTGCTATCACCCTGGTTTAAATCACCATAATGTCTTATTTGGATTACTACGATAATCACGTAATAAGGCTTCTGCAACATATCAGGCTCCCTCCCCGTGACTTTTATTCCACCCAGTCTAAAAGCAAATACTCATTATAATTGCTTTCAAGGCTCTACAAGATCTCTACCCACCCCACCTCCTGCCCCATCCCTAGCATCTTTTGACCTTGTCTTCTGTTACTTTGCCCTTGATCACTGTGCTCCAGTTACATTGGTCTTATTGTGTTTAAGTCTAGGCGTGATCCTGCCATGGGGGTTTTCAACTAACATTTATATATATCTGGAATACTCATCCCCCAGCCAACCATAGTATGACTCATGCCTTCACTTTCTTCAGCAATTTGTTCAAATGTTGTATTATCACTTAGGTCTTCTCGGACCACCCAATTTAAAACCGTGCCACTCTCTCACTCCTAGCCCTCTTTGTTCTTCCCTGCCTGTCTTTCCTAGCATTCATCATCATTTTACTTACTTATGTCCCATATATTTTACTTGTTTATCGTGTTATTTCCTCTGACAAGGATCAAGTTACACGAGGGCGGAAATTTTATCAGTTACACTACTGGATTCCTAGTACCCTAGAACAGTGCTTGGCACATTGTAGACATTCATTTGTTGAATGAATAAGAAACTCAAATGTCCAATAAATAAAAAATGCTCAAATCCACTAGTAATTACGAAGTATAAAATAAAAATGAGGTACTATTTCACACTCATCAAACATTATCAACTTTTGGTAAGGATGTAGAGAATGATACAAGCTGTCAGCACTGGAGTCAGTGTACATTCACACCAAGTACTATGGAATGTCATCAGGCAATATCAAGAATGGGTATTAAAAAGACAATCCTAAGATTCAACGATTCTACTTCTAATGTGAAAAAACATTTGGGAATGCTCAAGGTGGCATGTTTGTAAAAGTAAATAATTGGAAACAGCTAAACATCCATCAATAAGAAAATAGCTATTTTAGCTAAGTAAAATATGGTATATTTATATGATGAAAATCTTTCATCAGTTAAAAGAATAAATCTGTGTTTCGACATGGACAGATCTAGAAAGCAAAATGTACAATGAAAAAAGCTGCAGAATGTTAAATATAGGATACCATTTATATAAAGGAAAAATAAAACCATATACACAAAATAAAACTATCTTATTTATACACACAAATATATAAAAACAAAAACAGACTGGATATACACCACCAAATTCATGATAGTAGTTGCCTCTACTGGATTAGGGAATAGAGCATAAGGGATTTTAAATTTATCTGTGATGTTTCCTGTTCCTTAAAACATATGGCAAAAAATGTTAATATTTATTTACTTGGAATGGAGGATTATTTACTTGGAATGGAGGATTATTTATTTGAAATGGAGGATATGTGGGTGTTTATTATCTTTTATTTTCCTATATTAAATTTTGTCTTCAATAAATAAAATTGCTAACTTACACTGAGTCATTAGCAATTATGGTACATAAATACAAATCTTTTTTTTTTTTTTTTGAGACAGAGTCTCGCTCTTGTCACCCAGGTTAGAGTGCAATGGTGCGATCTCAGCTCACTGCAACCTCCGCCTCCCAGGTTCAAGCAATTCTCCTGCTTCAGCCGCCCAGATAGCTGGGATTATAGGCACCCGCCACCATGCCTGGCTAATTTTTGTATTTTTAGTAGAGACGGGGTTTCACCATGTTGGCCAGGCTAGTCTTAAACTCCTGACCTCAGGTGATCTGCCCACTTCAGCCTCCCAAAGTGCTGGGATTACAGGCATGAGCCACCGTGCCTGGCTCATAAATACAAACCTAATCAAATGGGAATGTAAAGGAATTTCTGAGATATCTCATTCCCAACTACTGATTATGTCTAGTCATTTTATACTACACAATTTGAGGCCATTTATACATTGTTTATGCTGGTTTCTGTTTAGAACAAATAAGGAAAAGTTAACAGAAAAAAAAATCTACGAAATTTAACAGGCTAATAACTTTTATCATTCAAAATGTAACATCCAGACTCAATCACTATTTAAAAAGATTTAGGAGTTCAAGCCCCTTCTTCCATAGTAATCAGGAAAAATGGATCCATAAACCCTGTTAGCTTAACAATCTTGTAAATTTCTACTTTTTAAAAGATTTACTATGGATGATACATTCTAGAAATTTAAGGATAAATCAGCCAAGAAGAGGCAAAGCTATTATGAAATTTAGGATAAAGAAAAACTTTTTCTTCCTTTTAAAAATATATTAGTTAAAACTTTAATGGGTACAAAAATGTCTTACCAAAATCATAAAGAAATTGATTCTTGATATCAATAAGAGACTATTTTCTTAATACTACCAAAATAAAACTTGCCTTAATGTGCTGTTAATTGCTCCCAGTTTATTAGCTTGCTCACAATCTTCTAATTCTTTGGTATTGTTTGCCATTTTCAAGTACTGCAAAGAAGTTCATAAGTTTAGTAAAAATTATTACCTTATTGTTTATTTCAGTTTCTGAATAATCAATCTGTCAACAATGATATACACTAAATACAGATACATTCCATTATAAAAATCCCTATCATATGTAAGAAATACAAATGAAAATGAGGCAGAAATTTCCACCAATTAAATATTATTTCCATCAACAACATATTAAAATTTAACAATCAGGCTGGGCACGGTGGTTCACGTCTGTAATCAGCACTTTGGGAGGTCAAGGCGGGCAGATCACTTGAGGTCAGGAGTTCAAGACCAGCCTGGTCAACATGGTGAAACCCCGTCTCTACTAAAAATACAAAAATTATCCGAGTGTGGTGGCACACGCCTGTAATCCCAGCTACTCGGGAGAGGCTGAGGCAGGAGAATTGCTTGAACCTGGGAGGTGGAGGTTGAAGTGAGCTGAGATCATGCCACTGCACTCCAGCCTGCGTGACAGAGCAAGACTCTGTCTCAAAAAAATAAATAAAAATTCAAAAATAAAAGTTAACAATTAGCACTGATGTGTTGGTGATATCAACTGAAAAAACAACCCTCTTGGGAAGTAAATTTGACCATATATATACATATATATCAAACATATGTGTGTGTGTATATATACACATATATGTATACATATACACATATACATGTATACATATACATGTATACATATATGTATACATATATACGTATATATATATATGTATACATATATATACATATATATATATGGTCAAATTTAGTTCCAGAGGGTTTTTATATAAAAGTTATATATACATACGTACATATATATGTACGCATACACACACACACACGTTTGCAAAGTGCTTAAACCTTTGAACCTGCAGTCCCACTAGTGAGACCATATCCCAGGGCAACCATTTTTTTAAAAAGGTACAACTGCCTTGGAAAATTATTTGGTATTATTTGTGATGTTGAGACAGGCATGCCTTATGGTTCAGCAATCCTGCCTTTACATGTAGACCTAGAGAAACTCTTACATGTGTGCACAATCAGACAAAGGACAAAAATGCTAGTGCATTACTGTTTGAAATAGCAAAAAATTGGGAACAACTGAAATGTCCATCAATAGAGGAATGGCTAATATGTGTTATAGTCATACAACTGACTACAGCTATTAAGATGATGAACAAAATCCACATATACCAACAGAGAAAATTTCAAAAGCGTTAAAACTCAGTAAAAGCACAAACTGAAAAAAAGCTTGTAACCTAAAGAAATACAAAAATATTATTTAATATTATTTAAATTTAAAAAAATTTACACACAATAAATTGCATATTACTTGTAGATACCCATGCAATAAAAGTGTAAAACATATTACTTGTAGATACACCTGCAATAAGAATATAAAATCACAGAAGGATACTTCAGAAAAATGGTTAGCTCTGGCAGGAAGGAAGTAGAACAAACTGGGAAAGAGCTGAGGGGGTTTCAACTGCTTTTATATGGCTTTATTTATTTCAGATCTGAAGCAAAAATAAATACAATAAAGTAAAAACAAAAGATTACATGGGAGAGAGAGCAAGAAGAAAATGCAAAAGAGGCACAAGAAGGAGACGAGAGAGAGGGTATGACGATCTTTATTATGGACGCGCAGTAGTGAAAAACAGGAAATAAACAGTCTCTAAAAACATATCAGTGGCAAAATAAATTATAATACTCTCATAAGAGGACAAGAACAATCATTAAAAATGAATATCTTAATACCATCTGAAAGTACTCTGCTCAAAATAGCTTGATAATTATTTACTCTATACAATATAATTCTGAACCTGCCAGGCTAACTAGTTGAAACAGAAGACTAAAAATAGCTATGTGATAAAACACCTGCTGACTAGGGGATCTGACACTATAGTTACATTTAATAGTTGTTCCAGATTCCAAAAACAGTACTGAAGTAATTTCAAAAGAATCTAGGAATGTACAACCTATCTGCTTGATGCAAGAGTTAGGGATTTGGAATTCTGAGGCAAAATGTCTCCATTCCCAACTAACCATAAGATGGTTCTTTACTACAGCCACTGTTAGTCAGTAAATGGTAAGTTTCACAATGTAAAGCAGAAACACTCAAGGAAGCGGAGGGACTTACCTTATTAGAATGCCCAGCTTTTATTCCAACCGGAATTTTACTCTTAAAAAAACAAGAAAAACAAAAAATTTTTTAAGTGATCTTTATTTTTTTTGGAATTTCTTCACAAATTGTCAATGCATTGCTCTAGTTCATCAAGCATTTTATTCTATGAGGGGCAAATATACACTCACTCAAATTCTGTTTTCACACTATCTCATAAGGTAAAAGTGTTATCCCAATACATAGACTTATAAATCAAAGTATAGAAAACTGAATGACACACACAAAGTAAGAAAGTCAAAAGCAGCTCTAATAACTATTGCAGTATTTTTTATAGTTTATATAATTTAGGTTGAAAACACTGACAATCACTTCTTCCACAAACTTTGTTACTATAGAAAAGAAAGTTTTAAAAGTTCAAAATTAATTGCAATGTATTATGTGCAATTTTAACTTCTGCTCTAATAAAGTGTAGGCAATTTTGGATTACTAGAAAGCTTTTTTTGGCCCACATGATTAACCTAGAGTTTACCAATCTAATCTAGGGTTTACCAATGGGAGAACTGCATGTAGCTGGAACATTCTTTTTCACAAGGCCAATAATTAGTGTTAGGCTTTAATAAATGTATCTGAATTATTACAACCGGTTTATCAAACAGAACTTTAAACAAAATAGTTAATACATATTTTATTCTTAAAGGAAACTGAATATTATAAGTTTTTAAAGAATTTTCCCTTTAGGAAGGACATTGGTGCAGATTTTTAAGGACAACGAACTAGACTAACTGATTAGGTAAGAAAAGCAGAAAGTGAAAGGAAAACAAAGCTTACAACTAACTACTGTTGAAGGAGAGGAATATAATTAATTATGTTAGATAACAAAAATCAAAGTCTAAAATGTAGCATTCTCTTGGTATTAAGTATAGGGTTTTTTTTTAAAAAACGTAAATGTAACAAGCCCAAGTGAAAATCTAATTCCAAGCCTGAAATTTCCCCAATTAAATCACTATAAATTTGAAATATAGAGTCCAGTAGCTTGTTTTTGTTTTTTTTTCCTATGAAACAAGATGCTGATTCGATTAAGCATGAAATAAAAAACAACTGCAGATCCAATCCTAGAACAGGCCTCTGATTTTCCTTCCATTTTAGAATAAGACTGTATTTCCATATTCAATCACCAGTATCACTGGATACAAATGTCTTCAAACCCATTTTGGTGTCAAGTATGGAATCTTCAATAATCTGGTTCTAAAGGAGAGAGCTGAGAGCATATGAATTTGCTGACACATCCAAATCCATTGACATTAGCCTGAAATAAAATAGAGGTTATGCTTTTCTAAAAGTCCAAGAGAAAATTGGCTTTGCCCTGTTATTTTATTTATTATACCTCTGGACAGGGCTCCACATGACAGTCTTTTATTGAACAGTGGCCATCTTCTGCCCAGAAAGGACAAGGTCGCTTCAGATTAACCTTGAAAGAAAGAACAAAGTTAGTAAACTCATATTATAGTTATGGGATGCTCTCAAAGTGTCATTGTGTTGGGCACCAGTGACATGGTGGTGAATAAGCAGGAATACTTCCTATCGTCGTGGCACCTATAAGGTTCAGAATTTAAAATGACTGCAATGAGCTAGATCATGCCATTGCACTCCATCCTGGGTGACAGTGAAAGCATTTAGAACTGCTTTAATGTCTTCCAGCCTCCTAATGTTATCTTATTAATGAGAGTTCTCTCATGCACCCATTTATTCAACAAATAAGAACTGAGCATCCACTACGTGTCAGGCACTGGGTAGGCTATGGGGGAAAAAGATGGACAGAAAAAGAACTCCCCTACCCCTCTGGAACTTAAAAACCTATTGAAGGAAACAAATTAAATATTTGTATGTTTAGTACGAGTTGTAGTCAGTGCTACAAAGAAAATCCAGAGAATTGTAATAGTGGGGCTGGCGGATGGAGGCCTCTGAGGCGGTAACATTTTAGGATGGAGGAAGTGAGCATTTGGATAACGCAATAAAAAGCCTGGACAGTTGTGTGAACTAAAAAACACCAGTTGGGCTGACGTTTAATGTAGAAGGGGGAGGGTGGCAGAGAACAAGGATGGAGGTAAACAAGGGACAGATCATGCAGGACATTTTAACCATGGTAAAAACTCTGGATTTTCCTATTCTACACATTACAGCAAGACAGTAATTCAATAGGACTTGCAGATTGCCCATGCCAAAATCTAGGTTTTATTCTCTTTTCTCCCTTTTCTTGTTCCCCATCAAACAATTCATTTTTCCATTTTTTACCACCTACCTCTTGCCTACACTATTGCAATAGTCTCCCTGCTTCTACTTCTATTTCCATATAGCAACTACAGTTACCTATTTAAAACAAATCAGATCATATCAATCCCTCCTCAAAACCTTCCTGTGGCTTCCCATCACCCTTAAGAGTTTATAAACTCTGCAGCAAGCTCCACAAGACCCTCCACAACCTGGCCTCTGGCCTACCTCTCTGACCTCTTCAGTTGCGCTCCTCTGGCCACACTGGCCTTGCTGGGAACATACCATGCTCCCTATGTCTCAAGCTCTTTACTTTTTTTTTTATTTTTTGAGACAGTCTCGCTCTGTCCCCCAGGCTGGAGTGCAATGGTGCAGTCTTGGCTCACTGCAACCTCTGCCTCCTGGGTTCAAGCGATTCTCCTGCCTCAGCCTCCCAAGTAGCTGGGATTACAGGTGCCCACCACCACGCCTGGCTAATTTTTGTATTTTTAGTAGAGACAGGGTTTTGCCATGTTGGCCAGGCTGTTTTCAAACTCCTGACCTCAGGTGATCTGCCTGCCTTGGCCTCCCAAAGTGCTGGGATTAGAGGCATAAACCACCGTGCCTGGCTGGTCTTTATCTTTTTTTTTTTCTTTTTTGAGACAGAATCTTGCTCTGTTACCCAGGCTGGAGTGCAGTGGCACGAACCTGGCTCACTGCAGCCTTGAACTCCTGGGCTCAAACGATCTTTGTACCTCAGCCTCCCAAGTAGCTGGGACCACAGATGAAACATCACACCTGGCTAATTTTTTTTTTTTTTTTTAAGTAGAGACGAGGTCTCACTATGTTTCCCAGGTTGGGCTGGAATTCCTGGGCTCAAGCCATCCACCCACCTCAGACTCCCAAAGTGTTGAGATTATAGGTGTGAGCCACCATGCCCAGCCTCAAGGTCTTTATATTTGCTGTCCTTTCTGCCTGTATTACTGTTCCTCTAGATCTTATGACAGCTCACTCTTTCACCTCATTCAAGTCTCTCTCACATATCACACCTAAGCAGAGAGACCATTCCTGGCCAGGCTTGCTAAAGTAGTGCTCAGTATGCAACCTCTATCCCAACGTACTGTTTTACATTCTTTTACGGCACTTATCACTACCTGAATGTTATCTGCTTATTGTCTGCCCCTCCCAACATCATAAGGATCAGAATTTTGCATCATCTTATCCTTAGTGCTTGGAACAGTGGTATAATACATAGTAGACACCTAATTAATATGGTTAAGTAAACAATCTCTATATTACAGAGAAGAAGGCAAAAATAGGTAGATTGGCAACATAGAGGAGAGGGTGATCAACTCTGACTTTTGGTAATAAGTAAAATGGGTATGACTAGAAGTGTTTGAGGGAGATTTATAGGCAGTGGGGCAGGATGTGCATAAACAAAGAACCTTAAAACAGCATGGCACATTTGGGGACTGCAAGTTCTCAGCCTGGACACCTCCCTTGAGCTTCTGTCCTGTATACCCACCTGCTTCCTGGATTATCTCTTCCTGGACAAGGCATTCATAGGTACCTCAAAATTAACATATCCAAAACTGCACCTCCTCCTCCTAGTAATTCTCACCATCTGAGTAAAAAGCAACTCCATTATTCTAGTTCCTCAAGCCAAAAATCTTGGCAGCTTTTCCAGCAACTCCCTGAGGCTCTGGCCTCTAACAAGCCAGTATCTGGGAACCCATGTAGCAAATAAAGAATAAACCTCCTTGAGCCTGAACAGAAGGGACAGCACTCTATGTGCCTTCTTCCCCTGGCTTACTTCAGGCGCTCATCCCAGCCATCCACTCTCTCCTTGGAAAAAGGTTGGAGGCCTCTGCCAGCAAGAACAGGAGGAACAGCACTCTCTGCGCTTTCTTCCCTGGCTTGCTCCTGAGATAAGTTTCTGCAACCTCTCATTAGAAGGAGGCAAGGGGACCTCTCCATGACAAGAAAGAGAAGGGGACATTCCCTGTGTCTTCTTCCCTGGCTTGCTTCAGGGAACTCCAGACCAAAAGGTTACCCCTGCAAGGTGCATGTGAGACTTCTTGCTTGAATGGGGGAGTGAGCACTCTCTGCACCTCCTTCCCTGGCTTGCTCCAGACACAATCCCAGCTCTGAAATCTCTGCCACCACGAATGGAAGGGACAGCACTTCTCATGCCTTCTGCCTCCATGTGCTCTAGAGATAAACTCCCACAATCTCTCAATGGAAGGAGGCAGGGGACCTCCCTATTCCTGAAAAGGAAAGTAAGCACTCCCTGTGCCTTTCTCCTGGCATGCTTCAGTAATAGCTTCAGATCAGAAGTCTCCCCCTGCTAGGGGGGCATGAGACCTGCTGGCCCAAAAAGTAGAGTGGGCTTCCTGCACCTTTTTCCCTGCAGGCTCTGGCAATAATTCCAGGTCTTCAAACTCTCCATGAAAATAGTTTTTGAACACATCGAGAACCCCAACTTTTATAGGCTTCATTGGAGGGATAGGCTGCTAAATCACCTAGCTCTGGGAGTTGATGAAGCCCTACACTCCTGAGTCTCCTAGACCACAGAGAACAAACAGGTGACTTTTAAACTTGCAAATAAATATTCAGCAGCTATCTCCTCCAAGTTAAAAGTCAGCAGTTAGATCAAGAATACAGGCATCTGCCTCAGACGCTCTCTTTGGTGCAGAGCAGAATCAGTGGGAGATAAACTCTGGCTTTCAGCTTCTCTGCAAGGAAAGAAGAAACCAAAGTACACATCTAACATCCCAATATCTCTAGTCATATCCCAAGGGAATGGTTTCTATACCACCTCTCTCAAGGCAATAGTACAACTTGACTCTAATTTCTCGGAGGCCACTAAGAACAAAGACAGCAGGCTGGGCAAGCACAAAGTTTTGCGGAACTAGAATACTACCCAGGCTGATTGGGAAGAAACACCTGCTACATAAGACCAGTCTAACAAGACTAGAGAAGGTAGTTCTTTTATATAATACACAGAAACCAATACAGAGTTAAGAAAAATGAAGAATTACTCCTTCTAGTAATACTCACCATCTGAGTAAACAGCAACTCCATTATTCCAGTTCCTCAAGCCAAAATCTTGGCAGCCTTTCCAGCAGCTTTGGCTTCTAACAAGCCAGTATCTAGGAGCCTATGTAGCAAATAAAGAATAAACCTCCTCAAGCCTAAACAGAAGGGACAGCATTTTATGTGCCTTAAGTTAAGAAAAATGAAGAAATAGGGAAATATGCTCCAAAAAAAAAAAAAAAAAAAAAGATCAAGACAATCTCAATTAGAAGTCAACCCTACTGAAATGAAGATATGTGATTTACCTAACAGGACATTTAGAAGAAGTCATAAATATGCTCACTGAGGTAAGGAGTGCAATGCATGAACAAACTGAGAATGTCAACAAAGAGGTAGAAAATATTTTTAAAATATCAACAGAAATCACTGAGCTGAAGAACACAATAGCCAAACTAAAAAAATTCAATAGAGGGGTCCAACAGCAGACTAGATCAAGCAGAAGAAAGGATTAGCAAACTTGAAGACAGTTCACTGGAAATCATCCAATCTGAAGAACAAAAAGAAAAAAGAATGAAAAAGAGTGAAGACAGCCTAAGGGACTCATAGGAGACCACCAAGCAGAATTACACACATTATCAGAGTACCAGGAGAAGAAAGAAAAAAGGGACAAAAAAAATTCAAAGAAAAAGTGGCAGAACACTTCCCAAGTCTGGGGAAGGAAACAGAAAGCCAGATCCCTCCTGTTAGCTTGCTTATGATGAAAGAAAGAAAGAAGGACAGAAAGAGAGAGAGAGAAAGAAAAAAAAGAAAAATGAAGCAAAAAAAAAAAAAAACAACCCAGCGAGATCCAGGAAGTTCAATGAAAACTTGATAGGAGGAATCCGAAGAGACTCACGCACCAAGAGACATTATTATCAAATTGTCAAAAGTTAAAGACAGAGAAAATATTGAAAGCTGCAAGGGAAAAGTGAGTTGTTACAAACAACGGAACTTCCAATAAATTACAGGCAAAATTTTCAACAGAAACCTTGTAGGCCAGAAAGGAGTGGAATGTTAGATTCAAAAAGCCAAAAGAAAGGGAAGAAAAAAAAAAAATTGTCAACCAAAAATACTATATCCAGTGATCCTGTTCTTCAAAAACAAAAGGTGAAATAAAAACTTTCTCAGACAAAACATAAGGAAATTTATCACCACTAGACCTGCCTTATGAGAAATGCTAAAAGGATCCTTTAAGCTGAAGAAAAATGCTGCCAACTAGCAATATTAAAAACATATGAAAACGGCCAGGTGCAGGGGGCTTACACCTGTAATCCCAACAACTTGGGAGGCCGAAGCGGGTGGATCACTTGAGGCCAGAAGTTCAAGACCAGCCTGGCCAACATGGTGAAATCTTGTCTCTACTAAAAAAGTACAAAAATTAGCTGGGTGTGCTGGTGCACACCTGTAATCTCAGCTACTCGGGAAGCCGAGTCAGGAGAATCACTTGAACTTGGGAGGCGGAGGTTGCAGTGAGCCAAGATCATGCCACTGCACTCCAGCCTGGGTGATAGAGCGAGACTCCATCTCAAACACAAATAAATAAATAAATTAGAAAACATAAAACTCACTAGTAAAAGTAAGCATACAGTCAAACTCAGAACACTATCATACTGTACTAGTAGTGTAAATATCAATTATATCTCTAATAGGAAAGTTAAAAGACAAAATATTAAAAATAAAGAACTATAGCTATAATACACTACACAAACTATACAAGATATAAGACATGTCCTTAAAAACAAATTGGGGCAGGGAGGCAAGTAAAAGTATAGCATTTATGCAAGTGATCAAAGTTAAGTCAGTATCAGCTGAGAACAGCCTGCTACTAACACAAGACGTATGTAGGTCTCATGGTAACTACAAAGCAAAAACCTTTAGTAGTTGCAGAAAAGATAAAAGATTCAAGGCATACCACTACAAAAAAATGATCAAACCACGAACGAAAACAGCAAGAGAGGAGGAGAGAACAAAGGAATTACAGATTAACAAAAAAAGCAATTAACAGAATGGCAATAGTAAGTCCTTACCTATCAATGATTACTTTGAATGTAAATGGATTAAATTATCCAATCAAAAGACATCAAGTGGCTGAATGAGTTAAAAAATAAAACCTAACTATATGCTGCTTATAAAAGATTTGCTTCACCTCTAAGGACACACACAGACTGAAAAGATAGAAAAAGATGTTCTATGCAACTAGAAATCAAAAGAGCAGGGGTAGCTATCCATATGTCAGACAAAATAGACTTCAAGTCAAACATGTAAAAAGAGATAAAGAAGGTCATTTAAAATGATAAGGGGGTCAATTTATCAAGAAGTGACAAAAACTAAATATATATGCACCCAGCTTCAGAAAAGGTAAATATATAAAGCAAATATTAATAGCTTTGAAGAGAGAGATAAACAGCAATACAATAAGACTTCAATACTCCACTTTCAACATTAGATCATCTAGACAGAAAAAAATTCAATGAGGAAACACTGGACTTGAACTACACTTTAGACCAAATGGCCCTACCAGATATTTTATAGAATATTCCATACAACAGTAACAGAATATACATTCTTCTCAGTGCATATGGAACATTCTCCAGGATAGAGCATGTTAGGCCACAAAACAAGTCTTAACAAATTTAAGAACACTGAAATCATACGAAGTATCTTTTCTGACCACACTAACATGAAACTAGAAATTAGTAATCAATGAAACCAAAGTTTTTTTTAAAGATAAACAAAATAGACAAACCTTTAGCTAGACTAACAAAGAAAAAGAGAAGATGTCAACAAAATCAGAATTAAAGAAGAGACATTACAACTGGTATCAAAGAAAAAGAGACTACTAATCACGACTATATTCCAATAAATTGGATAACCTAGAAGAAATGAAGATATTACTAGAAACATGCAGCCTACCAAAGCCGGAGTAAGGAAGTAATGAAAATCTGAATAGGCCAATAATAATTAAGGAGACTGATTCAATAAAAAGTATCTTATCAAAGAAAGACCAGGCACTGGGCACAGTGGCTCATGCCTGTAATCTCAGCACTTTGGGAAGCTAAGGCAGGTGGATCACCTGAGGTCAGGTCAGGAGTTCAAGACCAGCCTGGACAACATGGTGAAACCCTGTCTCTATTAAAAATACAAAAATTAGCTGGGTGTGGTGGCGTAGGCCTATAATCCCAGCTACGTGAGAGGCTGAGGCAGGAGAATCACTTGAACCCAGGAGATGGAGGTTGCAATGAGCTGAGATCACGCCACTGCACTCCAGCCTGGGTGACAGAGCAAAAAAAAAAAAAAAAAAAAAAGAAAGACCAGGACCTCATGGCTTCACTGCTGAATTCTACCAAACATATAAAGAATAGCAATCAATCCTTAAACTTTTCAAAAAAATTGAAGAGAAGGTAATACTTCCAAACTCATTTTAGAAAGCCAGTATTTACCTGATTTCAAAGCCAGACAAAAACACTACAAAAAAAAAAAAAAAAGGAAACTATAGACCAACAGCCCTGATGAAAAAACATGCAAAAATCCTTAATAAAATATTAATGAACCAAATCCAACAGCATATTAAAAAGATCATTCACCATGATCAAGTGAGATTTATCCCGGAGATGCAAGAGTAGTTTGAAATACATAAATCAATAAAAATAATACACATTCAGAAAATTAAAGACAAAAGCCACATGATTATTTTGATAGATGCAGAAAAAACATATGACAAAATTCAACATCTTTTCATGATAAAAACTACCCCCAAAAAATAAGGTATGGAAAAAATGTACCCCAGCATAATAAAGGTCATATACCCATAGCTAACATCATACTCAGTGGTGAAAACTGAAAAGCTTTTCCTGTAAGATTAGAAAAAAGACAAGAATGCCCACTCTCGCCACTTCTATTCAACATAGTACCGGAAGTTCTAGTCAGAGCAATAAGGCAAGAAAAAGAAATAAAAGACATCTACATAGAAAATGAAATGAAAATGTCTGTTTGCTGATGACGTGATCTCATCAGCAAGATGAAAACTTCATCTCATCAGCAAGATGACGTGATCTCATCAGCAAGAGGGAAAACTTTAAAGACTCCACCAAAAAATCTAGTAATAAACTGGTGATAAATTCTGCAAAGTTGCAGGTTACAATGTCAGCATACAAAAGTCCATTGCATTTCTATACACTAACAATGAACAATCCCCCCCAAAATTGAGAAAACAATCATATTTACAATAACATCAAGAAATGAAATAGTTGTAACTTTAACCAAGGAGGTGAAAGATCTATGCACTAAAAACTAAAACGCTAATGAAAGAAACTGAAGACATAAATAAGTGGAAAGATATCCCATATTCACTGATTGGAAGAATTAAATTGTTAAAATGTCCATATCACCTAAAGTGATCTACAGATTCAATATAATTCCTATCAAAATTCCTATATCATTTCTTTACAGATATATAAAAAACAATCCGGCCAGGCACAGCAGCTCACATCTGTAACCCCAGCACTTCAGGAAGCAGAGGTGGGAGGATCAGTTGAGGTCAGTACAAGGTTTTCAAGGCTACAGTGAGCTATGACTGTGCCACTGCACTCCAGCCCAGGCAACAGAGCAAGACTCTGTCTCAAAAAAAAAAACAAAAACAAAAACAAACAAACAAACAAAGAACAATCCTAAAATTTGTATGGAACCAGAAATGACTCTGAATAGCCAAAGCGATCATGAGCAAAAAATCTACAGGTGGACTCATTGCACACTGTGATTTCAAAATATATTACAAAGCTACTGTAATCAAAACAGCATGGTACTGGCATAAAAATAGACACATCAACCAATAGAATAAGTTAGGAAGCCCAGAAATAAACCTAAGAATCCCAAGTATGTATGGTCAATTGATTTTTGGCAAAAGTGCCAAGAACACACAACAGGGAAAGGATAGTCTCTTTAATAAATTGTTGGGAAAACTGGATATTCACATTCACAGGAATGAAGCTGGATCCTTACCTCATACAAAATGCTCTTTCCCCAGGTATTCACATTGCTTGCTTTCTCACACTCTTTAGGTCTTCCTGAAATGGCATCTTTTCAGTCTTTGTTTATTTGTTTGTTTTTTTGAGACAGGGTCTCACTCTGTCACCCAGGCTGGAGTACAGTGGTGCAATCTCAGTTCACCACAACCTCTGCCTCCCAGGCTCAAGTGATTCTCCTGCCTCAGCCTCCCAAGTAGCTGGGATTACAGTTGCACATCACTACTGCCTGACTAATTTTTTTTGTATTTTTAGTAGAGATGGGGTTTCACCATGTTGGCCAGGCTGGTTTTGAACTCCTGACCTCAAATGATCCACTAGCCTCGGCCTCCCAAAGTGCTGGGATTACGAGCGTGAGCCACCATGCCCAGCCCTGCTGTTTTAAGCTGCTAAATTTAAAGCTAATTTTTTAATTCAGCAACAGAAATACATGGTGCAAGGAGTGGACTGCGGTAGACACTGTAACATACTACTCAGATCACCCTTCAAGAATGAACGGGTTGTAATTACCTCAGTTGTGGAAATGTTGCAGGTAGACAACCTCAGGTGAAAAGAACCACCTTACCCAAGACTGGATCCTTATTTCCTCTGGTGGCCTTCATCCAATGACCAACTGATGGAGAGATATAAAGGCCTAGAGCTCTCGCCCCAAATGAGGACGACTAACTCGGAAGGGTTATTCCATCTTAAGAATTCCCCACAGGCTTACCTGAGGTTTCCACTGAGGCTGCATCACAGCTTGACATCTCCCTTTGCCCAGTCCTGATTCCCTGCCTTCCCCAAACTGTTGGTCCCAAGAGGAGTCCCTAACTAAGCTCTTGTACACTTATCACTGTCTCAGCATATGCTTCCTAGAGAACCTAACCTGTGACAACTTGTCTAGCTCCAGGAAAATAAACAAAAACTTCAGTTTTGTTGTTGTTGTTTTTTTGGGGGGGATGAAGTCTTGCTCTGTCACCCAGGCTGGAGTGCAGTGGCATGATCTCAGCTCACAGCAACCTCCACCTCCCAGGTTCAAGCGATTCTCCCACCTCAGCCTCCCAAGTAGCTGGGATTACAAGCACACTCCACCACACCTGGCTACTTTTTTGTATTTTTAGTAGAGATGGGGTTTCACCAGGTTGGCCAGGCGGGTCTCCAACTTCTGACCTCAAGTGATGCACCCACCTCGGCTCCCAAAGTGCTGGGATTACAGGTGTGATCCACTGCACCAGGCCAAAATTCAGTATTTTTATTAGGATCACATTAAATTTACATCTTAACTAAGGGAGAATTAAAATTGTTAGGCTACAAAGGATATCTTTCCATTTGTTCAAATCTACTTTTTTGTCTTTCAAGAATGTTTTAAAGCTTTCCTCCTTTAGGTTTTGCATACTTCTTGATGTACTTATTCCTATAGATCTTATCTGTTTTATCGCTAATATATTTTTTGTTTCATTTTGTTTGCTTTTTTTTTTTTTTTTTTTTTGAGTCAGTAGTATCACTATGTTGCCTAGGCTTGTCTCAACCTCCTGGGCTCAAGCGATACTTCCAGCTAAGTCTCCCAAGTAGCTGGGACTACAGGCATGCATCACCATGCCTGGCTTCATTGCCAATGTAAATGGTGGTTTCCTATCTGTTATAACTTCTAAATGGTTATTATTTACATTTATGAAGATATTGACTTTTTGTATATCAAGTTTATGGCTTGCTATATTAACATATATTTTATTGTTTTTATTATTGATTCTTTTGCCTTTTTCACATATAACTTTTTTCATGTAACTATATTTTTTTATTTTTGAGACAGAGTCTCACTGTCACTCAGGCTGGAGTGCAGTGGCGTGATCTTGGCTCACTGCAACCTCTACCTCCTGGGTTCAAGCAATTCTCATGCCTCTGCCTGCCCCCCGACCAGTAGCTGGGATTACAGGCACATGCCACCATGCCCAGCTAGTTTCTTGTATTTTTAGTGGAGACAGGGTTTTGTCATGTTGACCAGACTAGTCTCGAACTCCTGGCCTCAACTGATCCACTTGCCTCAGCCTCCCAACCTGCCAGGATTACAGGCAGAAGCCACCATGCCCAGGCAACTTTTTTCATTTATAAATGGAAATAGCTATACTTATTCCTTCAAAATCTGTATGCCTCTCCATTGTCACTTATTAGTAGGAGGTAAATAATGTATACACGTGGGCATAGAATGTGGAGTAATAGTCACTGGAAACTCAGAAGGGTGGGGTGGGCCAGGCATGGTGGCTCATGCATATCATCCTAGCACTTTGAGAGGCCAAGGTGGGCAGATCACTTGAGATCAGGAGTTCAAGACGAACCTGGCAACATGGTGAAACCCCATCTGTACTATAAATATAAAAATTAGCCACGCATGGTGGCACACACCTGTAGTCCCAGCTACTTGGGAGTCCTGAGGCAGGAGAATCACTTGGACCCAGGAGGTGGAGATTGCAGTGAGTCGAGATCACACCACAGCACTCCAGCTTGGGCAACAAAGGTGAGACTGTCTCCAAAAAAAAGAAGGATGGGAGGGGAGTAAGGGATGAGAAATTTCATAAGGGGTACAATGCACACTATTCGGGTGATGGTTCCATTAAAAGCCCAGGCTTCACCACTAGGCAATATATCCATGTAACAAAACTGCACTTGTACCCCTTAAATTTATACAAAAAAAAGTAAAATAAAATTTTATGGCTCTAGTTATTTTTTTCTCTTTTTTTTTAAATCAGAGCCATCACACTGGATAGTCGTTTTTTTCTTATTTAACTGTGCTGGGTAGTATATCCAACAGTTAATGGAGATAATGGGTATCCTTGTCTTGGTTCCTGACCTAAGTGAGAATTCCTCTAGTGTTTCCCCACATGCAAGACATGTTAGCTATGCTGATGTTAGGACTGAAATCATCATGTTAAGCAATATACATCATTCTTATTATTTTAAAAGTCAGGAGCACATATTGAATTTTGTTGATGATCAACATCAATGCAAGAATCATCCTTGCATTCTTGGAATAAAATCTATTTGGTCATGATTTTACATATATGTACATTTGTGCTTGTATATATATGTGCACTCAAAACTTAGGCATCATTCTTGATTTCACTTCTATCATCATACTTCACACTCAACTCATCAGAAAAGCTTGCTGGTGTTACCTTTTGTGTACAACCCTAATTTGATCATTTTCTACATTTTTCAGCTGTAGCATTCTATTGCAAATCTGTATTGTTTTTATATGAACTAACGCAATAGTCTCCTAAATGGTTCCTCTATTTCTTGTATTTTTTGCACAAAAATCCCTTCAGTAGTTTCTTATCCTGCTTAAAATAAAATCCAGCATGCTTACGTGGTCAATAAGGTCCTACTGTTTTTTAAATCTGGTGCCTACCTATATTTCCAACTCTCCCTCTCATTCACTTTCCTCTAGCTATACCAGCTTTCTGCCTGTTCAACACATCAAGCTTATTTCTATCTCAAGACCATTTACTTGGTATTCTACATCTTTTCCCTGGAATGTTCTTTCCCCAAACCTTCTCATGGCTCTTTCACATTAGGTAGGACTTTGCTCAAATGTTACATTAGCATAAATACCTTATTTTCCCAAATACTTTCTTTAATGTAGTGCTACCTACCTCTCCCACCCTCCAATTCCCCAATATTCATTCTCTCCTACTTTACTTTTCTCCATAGAACTTACCTTATAAGCATCTGAAATTATATTTTATTGTTTACTTGTTTATTGTTTGTCTCTCTTATCAGAAAAGTTTTGTCTTATTCACTACTGTATCCATAGTACCTGACACAAACTAATCATTCAATAAATATTTAGTGCATAAAGGAATGGAATAAGTAAAAAAGAGAAGTTAGAAATACCATCTACAGCAGCCAACTGCCCAACTGCATAAAGGCGGACTGTTACCTCCACCTGTATTCCTTGCTTGCTGAATCATGTGTTTAAAATTAACCTCTTTTTGGCTGGGCATGGTGGCTCACACCTGTAATCCCAGCACTTTGGGAGGCCAAGGCAGGTGGATCACCTGAGATCAGGAGTTGCGGACCAGCCTGGCCAACATGGTGAAACTCCGTATCTACTAAAAATATAAAAATCAGCCGGGTGTAGCGGTGTGGGCCTATAGTCCCAGCTACTCAGGAGGCTGAGGCAGGAGAATCACTTGAACCTGGGAGGCTGAGGTTGCAGTGAACCAAGATCGTACCACTGCACTCCAGCATGGGCAACAGAGCAAGACTCTGTCTCAAAAAAAAAATTAAAATTAAAAAATAATAATAACAAGTTGAATTAACCTCTTCTCTTAGCTTTTTCTTTTTAAAGCTTTCCTTTCTTTGCCACTGTTGTAGGTAGAGTATATTGAGTAAAGTATATTCCTTTTTATTTCTTTTATAGGCTGACATAACAAAAAGAGGCATAGATATCACCCAAATATTCTAGAGTTAGAGCTGAATGCATTAACTAGATCACGGCATTAACCCTCCTCTGTGAGAGGGTATGAGCATGTTTTGGTTTCATACGGAATAATTTCACTGTGTTGATCAGAACATTTTTAAACTGCATGTGTAAGAGGAAGAACAAGATTGTTCAGTAGCCAAGAGCCACATTGTCACTTTTGCCTATCCAAGTTCCATTATTCCTTCTTTTGTAACAATCCCTAATTTCCCTTTGGGAAACAATGACTCCACTTTTACTCATGCAAATGAGACTGTTAACCAAGGTGTCCTTCCTTCTTTTGGTCCAGGGGGTCATATGACCCTATCTGGACAGAAATACAACTCTTGCATAAAGTTTGGAAAATATGGGAAAATAGTTAATTGGATACAAAATCCCAGTGGTTCCTTAAAGAAAATGGTCATTAGTTCCAGCTTTAGTTTTACCTTTCCTGAAGTATGCTCCCTCAGCTTGTCTTTCAATTTTGTTAGCTACTTCATATCTTTTCTTAATAAAACTTCTGTTTTGTTTGTTAGCCAACAAAAATCCCCTACCTGGAATACCTAAACTATTACTGCTTCGTTTGAAAAATGTGACTAATATTGAGAAAATTTTGGTGTGAAGATTAAATGAGATATTCATTCAAACATTCAAATATTTGAGTACTTCTACTGACCGAGCCTGCTAGGGATAGAGAAACAGAAGATATAAACCCAAAATGAAGGAGTGAAAGAGTGAGGGACATAACATTATGCAGAGATGTGAACCGGACCTCTTGTGAAGAGATGGTTTTTGATACAAGAAACACTTCCCCCACTGTATTACATTGAGCCATATGAAACTGGCATGTTCAACCATTTTTGAAATATAAAAGTAAAAATTTCATATAGTTCAATGTTATGGTAGAAAAGAAACAAGAGAAAGCAGCTACAAATGCACTTAGATTTATAGATTTAGTGGTGGGAATTTAAAGAAGCACCTGTCTCTCCAATTGCTTCTCGGCCTTTTGGCTAAGATCAAGTGAAGTATCTGTTAATACCTGATATGTCCTCTATCCGAGAACAATATATTAAATGGATTTTTGGAGTAGGGAGATGGAATAGGAGCTTGCTCCATCCACTCCTCGCATCAACCTGGTATTGCAGTACTTCCACGAACGGTGCACCCCTCCAGAAAAAAAAAAAAAAAAAGAAGCACATGTCTTATTCGTATGTAAAATGCCTAGAGTAACAGACACTCAATAGTTGATTTAGGTATAGATTACTCTTTGAAATAAATTCATGAAATATGCTTTCCTAAAGGATTTTGTACAGAGGAGAAACATACATCACCTTTTTTGGATATTCCTGGTGCTGATAAGAAAGAGAGATGTGTTCCCAAATCTTTAATTCTCTTATTTATTATCTTTCTGCACAAGATACTAGATTTTTTTTTAATCCGCAAAAATATTTAATTTGACCAGCCTAGCCAACATGGTGAAACCTCGTCTCTACTAAAAATACAAAAATTAGCCAGGCGTGGTGGTGGGCGCCTGTAATCCCAGCTACTAGGGAGGCTGAGGCAGGAGAATTGCTTGAACCCGGGAGACAGAGGTTGCAGTGAGCTGAGATCACACTACTGCACTCCAGCCTGGGGGACAGAGTGAGACTCCGTCTATAAAAAACAAAAAAATTTAATTTAGCTGACTTAAGCCTAGGAAACAAATATATACACACACACACACACACATATATATATATATATATAGAGAGAGAGAGAGAGATCACTTGAGGCCAGGAATTCGAGATCGGCCTGGACAAACATGGCAAGACCCTGTCTCTAACAAAAGCAAAAACAAAAACCAACATATATTATTAAATAATAAAATATATATATATTTAGGCCAGGCACAGTGACTCACACCTGTAATCCCAGCACTTTGGGAGGCCGAGGCAGGTGGACCACCTGAGGTCAGGAGTTTGAGACCAGCCTGGCCAATATGGCAAAACCCCGTCTCTACTAAAAATATAAAAACTAGCCAAGTATGGTGGCAGGTGCCTGTAATCCCAGCTACTCAGAAGGCTGAAGCAGAAGCATCGCTTGAAGCCAGGAGGCGGAGGTTGCAGTGAACTGAGATGGAGCCACTGCATTCCAGCCTGGGCAACAGAGCGAGACTCTGTCTAAAAAAAAAATTAATTTAGCTGACGTAAGTCTAGGAAACAAAAAGATAGATGGATAGATAGATAGATCGATCAATCGATAGATCACCTGAGGCCAGGAATTTGAGATCAGCCTGGGCAAACATGTCAAGACCCTGTCTCTAAAAAAAGCAAAAACAAGGCCGGGCACGGTGGCTCATGCCTGTAACCCCAGCACTTTGGGAGGCCACAGCGGGCAGATCATGAGGTCAGGAGATCGAGACCATCCTGGATAACATGGTGAAATTCCGTCTCTACTAAAAATACAAAATATTAGCCATGCGTGGTGGCAGGTGCCTGTAGTCCCAACTACTTGGGAGGCTGAGGCAGGAGAATGGCGTGAACCTGGGAGGTGGAGCTTGCAGTGAGCTGAGATCGCGCCACTGCACTCCAGCCTGGGCGAGAGAGTGAGACTCTGTCTTGAGAAAAAAAATAAAAGCAAAAACATATATATATTATTAAATAATAAAATATATATATTTAGACCGGGTGCAGTGACTCACACCTGTAATCCCAGCACTTCGGGAGGCCGAGGCAGGTGGATCACCTGAGATCAGGAGTTTGAGACCAGCCTGGCCAATATGGCGAAACCCCGTCTCTACCAAAAATACAAAAACTAGCCAGGTATGGTGGCGGGCGCCTGTAATCCCAGCTACTCAGAAGGCTGAGGCAGAAGAATCGCTTGAAGCCAGGAGGCAGAGGTTGCAGTGAGCTGAGATTGTGCCACTGCACTCCAGCCTGGGTGACAGAGCAAGACTTCATCTCAAACATAGTAAGAATAATAAAAAATTAAATAAAATAAAATGTTGTTCTAAAATTTAAAACACTGTTCTTTTGAATATTGCCTTACTGCTATATTTAAAGATTGCTGCTGCCTTTAAACTATCACCGGTTATTTTGTAAAGGTCTAGAGTAGACTATTACTAGATTTAAGAACCAATTCTGGAGTATTACTGTCGGTAGTGGTCTACTTGAAGCCTCAGCCTGTTTTGCCAGCCCTCTCAGAAAGAGGTCCAACAAAGATGCTGCTGTGGTCCTTTCCACTGCTAACAATGCTAGCACACTGCCATCAGCACAACTCAAAGGCTGAGTAGGTGTGTCCAGATGGCAGAACTATGTTATAAGAGAGGCTGACAAAATAAGTCTGTGGCATTTTCAGCTTCTGTAGAGAGAGTAGTCTCTGCCTAAAAACCAAAACTGAAAAATGAGGAACTCCCCATACAAAGGAAGGGGGCTAAGATTTGTACTGTTTAAAAAGATCAATAGGTTTTCACTACAATACATAATAAATTCAATGATGAAAGATATACACAGGGTGCTGAGAGGAACTGAAATGGGCTTTCAAAAGGATCACAAAGGTCACATATAAACCTTTGATATCAACAGAATAAAAAATTACAACCTTACCTTGTAATAACGAAAATAGTCTCTCTCTTGCAATTTTTTTATTTTGGGGAAGATTTTGTACGTATTGAAGTTATCGATGCTGTCAATATCACACAAGCAATCATCCAGAACTCCAGTGACCTAGAATTTATATAATTTAAAATACGTAAACTACTGATGTTTCAACCTTAACAAATCTACACTATTATATAAAAATGTAATTTATTCATTCAAGTTAGCCGGTACTTGCTGATTAAGATATAACATTAAAGCAGTCAACTTACTTTTTACTGTGGTCAATGAAATAAAAAACAATAGAAAGATCAGCTATACCCATTTGGAAGAACATTTTTCTTTAGCACTTGAAGACTATTGAATTCTCCTTCCTCTACTTAAACATATATGAAATCCAGGTGGCCACTGGAATACCAAAGCAATATCTTCCCAAACTAACTTAGAAGTTACAGACTGTAATAATATTGCTGTAATAACCCATGTCTTTTATCTTTCCTTTAGGTGGCCATTTATGGAACACTTACATGATAGGCACAGTACTAAGAGCTTTATATTATCTCATTTCCTCTTTAAAAGTATTCCATGAATGAGGTATTATAATCTTCATATTACATATAAGGAAATTAAGGTTTAGCAGCCTTATAGTAATTTTTCCAAAGTAGAAATGGAACTTATTCCCAATCTATCAGACTTTAAAATCTATGATCTTATCCACTATTCAAAGATTATTTGCTAATCCAAGAAGAGAAATTGGTATTTACAAAGTAAATTTAGAGTCCCAAAATTCCATAAAACAAACTTCGGCTAAATTAAAAATAGAACTCATTGACTGATATGCACAACCTGGATTTATCTTCCAGGAATTATCCTGAATGGAAAAGCCAAGCCAAAAGGTTACACACTATATGATTCCATTTACAGAACACTTTTTAAATGAAAAAATTTTAGAAATGGAAAGCATATTATTTGTTGCCAGGGATTAGGGACTCGGGTAGGGGATGGAAGGTGGGGTATGTAGGGTAGGAAAGAAATAGTGTGGTTATAAAAGGGCAACAGAAGGAATATTTGTGGTGACAAAACTGTTCAGTATTTTGACTGTGATGGTGAATACATGAACCTATGTAAGTGATAAAACTATATGGAACTAATACATACACACGCAAACAAAACGAGTAAAACTGGGAGAATCTGAACAAGATCAGTAGATTCTATCACTGTCAATGTCCCAATTATAACACTGTACTACATGTTTACAGGATGTTACCATTCGGATAAATAGATAAAGAGTATATGGGATTTCTGTGTTATTTCTTGCAACTGCATATGAACTTACAACTAAAATTTTCAAAAAACAAAAAATGGGTCTCAGCCTGTTAAAGGTTATTTATATGGTCCATAGGCGGAATATATGCAAGTAATGATCAGAAAATGGAAACCAGTCCTTGCAAGCTGTTTCATTCTCATTCTCTCTCCCTAGGAGTATAAATGTGTCCCCAGACTCCCTTCAACAGAGTTAGGGCTATATTATCTTGAGATAAGTGATCGTTATCAAGAATTTTGGCTCTAGAGTTATATTTACTTTGCTGTCCGACTCACTAGGATCCTGTCACTAACTCCCAAATTTCATTCCATTGCTCTCACTACTTACAAGACTGCGAGTTCTATTTTTTCCTTCCTCCCCAGCCAGCCTGAAATATGTTAGTAAAGACTTCAAATGCTAGCCCCTAAATAGGAAAAAAATACAAACCAAAAAGCTCTCTAGGTTTTAAAAATATTTTATCTAGTGATTGTTCTATATATATATATACACTTCTTTAAAACATTTATATATATAATGTTCCTTATAATTTATATATTATATATAAATTATATATAAATATAATATATATATATAAATTATATATAAATATAATATATATAAATTATTATATAAATATAATTTATATATATAAATTATTATATAAATATAATTTATATATATAAATTATTATATAAATATAATTTATATATATAAATTATTATATAAATATAATTTATATATAAATTATTATATAAATATAATTTATATATATAAATTATTATATAAATATAATTTATATATATAAATTATTATATTATAATTTATATATATTTATATATATAATAAATACTTCTTTAAAACATTTATATATATATAAAATTAAATAACAAAATAAATACTGCCAGTATCCTTTAAGCTCCTCTTTAATTACATCTACCTCCCTCTCCCTAAAGGTAGAAATAAATCTTGTTTTTGTTTTGTTATCAATTTTTCCTTTTCTGGTAATGCATCCCTAAACAATATGCTTGAGTTTTTTTGTTCTTTCTTATAAATTTTTCTTAAATTGTTGACTTTTAGTTTATAAAGCACCATATTTTACTTCTTTAAAACATTTTAATTGTGGTAGGGGATGGGTTAACAAAGTTGCCATGTACATATCTGTAACCTTTAAAAGACTACTGAGACAGAAACCTGTGTATCACCAAAAACTTTTTAAATACTGCCAGTATCATATTAAAAAGTAAAACAAAAAAACAGATGTTGGCAAGGATGTGGAAAAAAGGGAATGCTTATACACTGTTAGTAGGAATGTAAATTAGTTCAACACCTATGAAAAACAATATGGAGATTTATCAAAGAACTAAAAGTAGAACCATCATTTGACCCAGCAATCCCACTACCGGGTATTGATCTACCCAAAGGAAATCATTATATCAAAAAGACACCTGCACTTGAACATTTATCACGGCACTATTCACAGTAGTGAAGTCATGCAATCATCACGTAGTCAAGTGCCCATCAACGGTGGATGGAACAAAGAAAATGTGGTCCATGTACACCACGGAATACTAAGTCGCCATTTAAAAAAAATGAAATCATGTCCTTTGCAGCAGCATGGATGCAGCTGGAGGCCATTATCCTAAGTGAATTAATGCAAAAGTAGAAAATCAAATACTGCATGTTCTCACTTGTAAGTGGGAGCTAACACTGAGTATACATGAACATAAAGAACGAAATAACACTGGGGACCCCAAAAGGTGAGGAGAGAGGGGGACAAGAGCTGAAAAATTCCCTATACCCATGTAACAAACCTGCACATGTACCCCCTGAATCTTAGGAAAAAAATAAAAAATAAAAATAAATACTGCCAGTATCCTTTAAGCTTCTCTTTAATTACATCTACCTCCCTCTCCCTAAAGGTAGAAATAAATCTTGTTTTTGTTATCAATTTTTCCTTTTCTGGTAACGCATCCCTAAACAATATGCTTGAGGTTTTTTCCCCCCATTTTTGAACTTTAATATTAATGGAATCTAATGTGTGAATTTTTCTGTGATGTGCCTCTTTTGCTAACACTTTATTATGGCATCTATGATGATGAGGTTTGTAGCACCTCATTCATTTTCCCTGTTGCAACTGTTACATTTTATTAGAATATCATAATTTATCCATTCTACTCTTGATGCTTACAGTAGACAGAATGCCCCACCCCCAAGATGTCCCTAATTCCTGAAATAAGCAAATATATTATTTTTGCATGGCAAAGGGGACTTCAAAGATGTGATTAATTTAAGGATCTTGAGATGGAAAGAGTACACTGGATTATTCAGGTGAGACGAGTGTAGTTACAAAGTTCTTTACGAGAGAGGAAGGCGGGAGTGTCAGAGTCCGAGAGAGACTGGAAGATACTATACTGCTGGCTCTGAAGATGAAGAATAAAGAGGTCATAAGCCAAAAATCATGACAATATCTAGAAGCTTGAAAAGGAGCCTCCAGAAGGAAATGCAACCTTGCTGACATCTTGATTTTAACCCTGCAAATCCCATTTTCAGAATTCTGGCCCCCAGAACTACAGCATAATAAATTCATGTTGTTTTTAAGTCATTATATTTGTGGCAATTTGTCACAACAGCAATAGAAAATTACCACAATCCCTATTTAGATTGTTTTCAGATTTGGCTAAAGAACATTGCTACACAAATGTTTCTGGACACATATCCTGGTGTAAAAACACATGCAAGAGTTTCTCCAGGTTGGGCCAGGCACAATGACTCACACCTGTAATCTTAGCACTTTGGGAGGTGGACACAGGAGAACTGAGTCCAGCCTGGGCAACATGGCAAAACCCTGTCTCTACAAAAGTACAAAAATTAGCCAGGTCTGGTGGTGAGCACCTGCTACTCAAGAGGCTGAGATGGGAGGATCACCTGAACCCAGGGGGTCGAGGTTGCAGTGAGCCAAAATAACACCACTGCACTCCAGCTTGGGGCAAAGAGCGAGACCTTGTCTCAAAAGAAAAAAAAAAAAAGAGTTTCTCCAGGTTATATGCTTAGGAATGGAACCGCTGAAAGTATATGTTCAGCTTTTTCAGGAAATGGCAAAACGATTTCCAAAACAGTTTTACCAATTTACCAGCCCCCCAACAATGAATGGGAGTTACTGTTGAGCCATATCCTCAAGAATTTTTTTTTTTTTTTTTTGAGACAGTCTTACTCTGTCACCCAAGCAAGAGTGCAGGGTCACAATCTTGGCTCACTGAAACCTCCGCTTCCTGGGTTCAAGTGATTCTTGTGTCTCAGCCTCCCGAGTAGCTGGGACTACAGGCACATGCCACCATGCCCAGCTAATTTTTGTATTTTTAGTAGAGACAGGGTTTCACCATGTTGGCCAGGCTGGTCTCAAACTCCTGGCCTCCAGTGATCCGCCTGCCTCAGCCTCCCAAAGTGCTGGGATTACAGGTGTGAGCCACTGTGCCAGCCCATATCCTCACCAATATTTAATATTAATCTATGCTTTAATTTTTGCCAATCTAGTTAGCATGAAAGGTTATCTTTTTTCTTATTTGCACTAATAAGGTACAATGTTCATATGTTTTATGACACATTTGTATTTCTTCTTGTGTAAAATGTCTATTTATATCTTTGATTCACTTTTCTGTTAGGTTATCTTCTTCATACTCATCTGCAGAAATCAATACTGCTTCTTCCCTATTCTATTATATTCTTTTAGAACTCCAATTAGACGTATTAGACATTGTCACTCTATTCTCCAGGTATCTCAAGTTCTCTTTAATATTTATTATCACATTGTCTCTTTAGATTTCATTCTGAATAATTTATTTGCATCTATCTTCCATTCACTTATTCATTAATTCAGCCTATTTACTGAGGCCCAACATAAGATTTGCACTGCTTTAAGTGCTGGCGATATAAAATTAGAAGAAAAAAAAAAAAACAGACAAAAATCTCTGCCGTCAAGGAGTTTACATTCTCATAGGGAAAAGGGGGGTACAAAATGAATGAACAAAGTACAGAATGTCAGATGGTAATAAAGTGATATAGAAGAAAACTAGGGACTGGAAACAGACTGCAGAACCGGGGCTGCTAACCATTTAAAATAGGACAGTTACAGAAGGTGTCATGAAATTTTGGCAAGGAGCAAGACATGCAGGTATCTGGGGGGACAGCATTCCAGGCATTGGGAGTGAGTGCAAAGATCCTAATGGAGTAAGCTTGCCCCATGTTTTTGAGGAATAAGGAGGACTATGCAACAGGCAAGAAGGAGAATTAGACCACTATAAGATTTTAGCTTTTACTGAATCTGAGTTATTTTCTCACACCAACCAATTCTCCAACTCTGAGACCAACTGGGTGGTGTCCAACAATTCAATTCTGACACTATCCACCACCAGTGCAGACCCACAAATTATGGGCTGAGTCCCACAAGATGGCCCCACTCCTGACACAAATCTCAGGTCCTGAGCCACTTGTTCTTCTGACTGGCTATCAATTAGGGGTTCCTAGCACTTCCACTGCAGGTTTGATAATTTGCCAGAATGGCTCACAGAACTCAGAAAGACACTTTACTTACAGTTACCAATTATTTTAAAGGATACAACTCAGTAACAACCAAATGGAAGAGATGCATTGGGCAAGCTACTAAGGCAGAGGGATGTGCAGAGCCTCCGTGCCCTCTCTCAACATGCCACCCTCCTAGTAAGTCAATGTATTCCCCAACCCAGAAGCTCATCAAATCTAGTTGTTCAAAAGTTCTTACAGAGCTAAATCTCTAGCACCCACCTCTCTCCCCTTCCTGCAGATTGGTGGGGCTAAAAGTTTCAACTTTCTAATCACTTGGGTCTTTGTAGTGACCAGCCCCCAATCCTGAGGCTATGTAGGGTCCCCGTCTTAAGTCATTTCATTACTATAAACACAAGTGTGATTGAAAGGGGCTCATTATGAGTAACAAAAGGCACTCCTATGACTCAAGAAATTCCAAGGGTTTTAAAGGGCTCTATGTCAGGAATCAGAAATAAAGACCAAATATATTTTTGGATGACACCATGTGAGACAGAAAGCCAATGGGGAGTTTTAATCAAATGGTGACAGGAATTTGGTGAGGATAGAAGGTTTCTCTTTTATATTTGTATGGTCAGGGACATTTAAGACAAGAGACACGTCAGATAAAGTGACACTTTAGCAGAAACCTAACAGAGTGAATCATATGAATACACGAGAAAAGTGTGTGCTAGGTAGAAGAAACAGTACAAAGGCTTTCAGGCAAGAATGTATCTGCCATGTTTAAGAACAACAGGGAGGCCAATTTGGCTGGAGCTTATGTATAAGTGAGGGAAGACTGTGGAAAAAGCAGATTTGGGGGAAAAGATCAGAAATGTGGTTTCTATATCAAGTTTGCGATATCTATCCATCCAAGTGGAGATGTCCAAAAAGAAGTTGGATACATAGATCTAAAGCTGAGAATCTTAGTCTTGGAGACTAACACTGAGAGTCCACTGTACATTTGGTATTTAAAGCTAAGAGACCAGAAGAGATGACTAAGATGAAGAGAAGAAAGAGTACAAGATTTGAACCCTGAGGTTCAAATGATTAGCGCTCAAGGGCAGGGGAGGAACAAAGAAAGAATGCTAAGACAGACTGGCCCACTAGACAGAAGACAACCAGAAAAGTTTAGTATCCAGGATGTCAGAATAAAAATTATTTTAAGGAGAGTGAGTGATGAGTTGTGAAAAAATGTCACCAATAGGTAAAGCTGAGGTTTAAGAACAAACCATTGGTCTTAACAACAAGGAGGACATTGGCGACCTTGCCAAGAGCAGTTTCAGAGGTGTGGTAGGAGCAAAAGTCTGATTAGAATGGGCTGAAAAATAGAAGAACCAGCATAGGAAGAATAAATTAAATCTAACTCTTGAATTTTCTAGAGGGAACAGAAAAAATAGGCAAAGGCAGAAGGAATATGTGGATCAAAATATAACTTTAAAACAGTAGAATTAGCAGCATGTTTTATGATGTATAGTCTGGCTTTATCTCTTCACCCAAATCTCATGTCAAATTATAATCCCCAGTGCTGGGGAGGGGCCTGGTGGGAGGTGTTTGAACATGCGGGCGGACTTCCCCCTTGCTGTTCTCCTGATAGTGAGTTCTCATGAGATCCGGTTGTTTAAAAGTGTGCAGCACTTCCCCGATTGTAAGTTTCCTGAGGCCTCTCCAGCCATGCTTCCTGCACAGCTGTGAGTCAATTAAATCTCTTTTCTTTAAAAATTACCCAGTCTCAGGTAGTTCTTTACAGCAATACAAGAATGGACTAAGCCAGGCACAGTGGCTCATGCCTGTAATCCCAGCACTTTGGGAGGCCAAGGCAGGCAGATCACTTGAGGTCAGGAATTTGAGACCAGCCTGGTCAACATGGCAAAACCCCATCTCTACTAAAAATACAAAAATTAGCTGGGCATTGTGGCAGGAGCTTGTAATCCCAGCTACTTGGGAGGCTGAGGTATAAGAATTGCTTGAGCCTGGGAGACAAAGGTTGCAGTGAGCTGAGATCGAGCCACTGCTCTCTAGCCTGGGTGACAGAGCGAGACTACTCCAGGAAAAAAAAAAAAAAAAAAAAGAATGGACTAATACATGATGACAGTAAAATTCTATTTGAGGAAGAAAAACTGATCCAGGAAAGAAAGAGAAGATTACTGGACCCATGTCCGTGAGCAGGAAAGAAGGAATGAAACCTAACATACAAGTGAAGGGACTGCCTTTGATAAAAGCACACAGTTCATCAATGGTAACCAATAGGAAGTCCAAATATGTGGGTACAGAGACTAGTAAATGGATAGATGTGGGTTACTCTACGGAATTTCTCTTCTGATTGCTCCAATTTTAGTAAGGTATGAACTGAGAGTAAGGATAGATGAAAAGGTGATGGAGGATTAGGGACAAAAAAAAGACACAAAATGGTTGTCTAATTCAACAATCATTTATTCAGCTGGATATGATCAGCTATTTAATCCATCCATTGAGTTTTAAATTTCAGTTCTAGAACTTCTAATTCATTATTATTAAAATCTTTTTGGCCACTCTTTAAAATCTTTTTTCCCTTTTATACTTCAAGTTTCTTTTTATTTGGACACATTAAACATAGTGATATTAAATTATCTATCTGATAATTTCAGAACCTAAGGTCATTATGTGTTTGTTTCTGTTGTCTGTGTCTAATATCTGATTCATGGTGCCCTGTTTCCTTGTGTGTTTTGTGATATTTTACTGCTAGCTGTTTATTCTCCTTGGCACTTTATCTTCAATAATTTTTTAAGGTTTGAGTTGAAAATAAATTCCTCCAGAGGTGATGGATATTTGCTTTTATTGGTAACCCAGGGCATACAAATTTGGGACTGCTATGAATTTTCCCAGAATAAATATTTGGCTTGCAAACCTGTGTGAGGACTGCCTCATGGTTACAAATTCTCAAAGTTTCTTCCCTGCTTCTCCCAGCAAGTTTCTTTTATTCCCCTTACTTAGAATGGGTTTCATTTCTTGTTTACCTTATACTGAGGATGTAATTGTTTGAAGTCCAGGCTCCAAACAGCTACATCCTCAATATAAGGGTAAACGAGAAATGAATTATGGTGGAGCCTCCTATTAGTTTCCTCTCACTGGGCAGACACGGGGTATTTCTTGCCCACTCCACTCCATGCAACTGTTAAAGTAGCTCAAGATCTTTAGGGTTTAGGAGAAGCCCTCAGAGTAACGGACTGGTATAGCACTATTTGAGTTCTAGGTTTCTGGCTTTTCATATATTGAGGGGTTCTGTGTATTCCTCAATTTTATGCCACCTCAGAAATACATTTAGAAAAACTTATATATATCTAATTGAAATTACTTTTTAAAGGAAGATTGTTTATCACTTGTATGCACTATGTCTTTAGTTTCCAGTGCTTTACCAAAGTATATTTACATTTCATTTATACGATAATGGGGCATGAGATATACAAACGCGTATCATTTTGTGTGCTCAAAAATATTTTTCTGCTTTTATTTTGGAAGGAGATAACATTTAAAATATGTATCTCCTTAAATGACTTTGATTTCTTGTGAACAGAGGTAGTTTTCAAAAATTCTAATTCTCCCTTTATCAGTTTTCTACCAATTTATTATATGGATGAAGTCAAAGAACTGGCTGAATTCCACTTTTTGATTTTCCTATTTTCCGTCTCCTTTTCTATACTAGAGAGAACTGAAAATACCAACATACTGTATAGACCAGAAAGGGTTCCACATTAGGGCTCCACTGTAAAGTCACTCACTCAATTAAGACATTTAAGTTCTCTGAACTTCAATTACCTCAATGGTCCCACTTCGGAGAGATGTATCAAATAAAATGAGATAATGTACATGTAACCATGTTATAGATTAAAGTACTATCTAAAAGATGATCAGGCCAGGCACGGTGGCTCACGCCTGTAATCCCAGCACTTTAGGAGGCCAAGGCGGATGGATTACCTGAGGTCGGGAGTTTGAGACCAGCCTGGCCAACATGGTGAAACCCCATCTCTACTAAAAAATACAAAATTAGCCGTGTGTGGTGGCACACACCTGTAGTCCCAGTTACTCAGGAGGCTGAGACAGAAGAATCACTTAAACCCAGGAGGTGGAGGCTGCAGTGAGCCAAGATGGTGCCACCGCACTCCAGTCTGGGCGACACAGAGCAAGACTCTGTCTCAAAAAAAAAACAAAACAGCACAGTAGAAAGTACTGCTGGCGGCCTGGGCGCGGTGGCTCACGCCTGTAATCCCAGCACTTTGGGAGGCCGAGGCAGGCAGATCACCTTAGGTCAGGAGTTCAAGACCAGCCTGGCCAACATGGCAAAACCCTGTCTCTACTAAAAAAAAAAAAACCCACAAAAATTAGCCAGGCGCAGTGGCAAGCACCTGTAATCCCAGCTACTTGGGAAGCTGAGGCAGAGGTTGCAGTGAGCCAACACATGCCATTGCACTCCAGCCTGGCCAACAGAGTGAGACACTATCTCAAAAAAAAAGAGAAAGTACTGCTGGCAACAAAAACCAAATATATTCACTTGGAAGACTGTTTGGCACAATGCTACTTCAAATATTCACAAATCTTTAACTGTTGAACTATATTTATATTCATTTGGATATAATGAAATTAAAAGTACAGGGGCAGGCCAGGCACAGTGGCTCACACCTGTAATCCTAGCACCTGGGAAGCCAAAATAAGAGGCTCGCTGAAGGCCAGGAGTTGAAGATCAGCCTAATAACATAGTAAGTCCCCATCTCTACACAAGAATTTTAAAAATACAGGTGAAATTATAAAACATTAATTACACATAATTAGTGTGGTAAATGAAAAAAATCTAAAATGAAGTTTCTAGACAGATAAGCATAAATTAATATGTGCTATATAAAAAGAGAAAATGGGAACTCTCATTTCAGAAAAATATCGAATTGTAAATTTCACTCAGAAACACTCAACTAGTGACTGGAAAATAACTTTTCCCAAGACAATTTGGAAAATTTACTTTCGTAAGTCTGCCCAGATTACCACTATCTATCTCAGTGTTTTCCAAGTGAGGTCCAAGAGGTAGTCAAAAGATAACTTTGCTACAGTTACTGTACTTGCAATGTTTGTTTAAAATGCTGATATCTGGGCCACATTCCAGATCCAATCAATACATCTGGAGGTAGGGCCAGAGAATTTGCATTTTAACTGTTCCCCAATACCAAAAGTTTGCCCCTTTTATTTTTATGGTTCAAACACAGACACAAACGGACTATTCAGGCACTCTGGGATTTAGTGCAGGGCACCATAAAACCATGACATAAAGTGACTCAATTCAGAAAAAAATGTTTTCAAGGTTACACTCAGAGTCACCTTCAATTTTTCTAAGATGAGCACTAATTGCTTCAAATGACATCTCCCCTCATTATCAGGCCACCTGAGACCTTCGTTTTATTTTTTTGGCCCTTAGCAGTGCTGCCACCTTGCAGCAGGTGCAGACAAAGGCAGCAGCACCTGGCAATCAATTCAAATTCTACTGAATAGAAGCAAACACCTCTCTGAAGGCGAAAGGATCTGGTCGCTAAGCCTCAGATTTCTAGCACACTGAGAACACTTGTAATCATCGCTTCACATCAACAACCAGCCAGCACCTCACGACTGCCAGAGCCAGAGCCTCCATCCACGAGCCACAACGCCAGACTCAGAACCCCCAGTCTCGTATTGGGACTTACCTGGCGATGCCACTTGGCAGACACAGCTCAGCTGGGTAAAAATAAAACAATCTTGAGCAAGGGAAGGTGCTCGAGGAAGGGTAAAAGCCCAGAAAGCTCTAGTCCGACAGTTCGAGTGAAGTCTTGTCCCCTCCCAATCCCCTGCGCCTGGCGGGGCCTCGGGGGTCTGCGGAGTGCCCCCTACTCTCAGTCTCCCTCCCTCGCTAACTCCTGAAGGAAAGGACGTCACCGCTTCTCTGGGTGCTCGCTCCCTTCGCAAGACAGCCGAGGTGGTTCATGCCCGTTCCATCTCCCGCCACACTCCCAGCCGCTTAAAACATCCGAGAGGAAAAAACGAAACAGCTCAGGGGGACAGTCACCATCTTCTCTTTTGACTGCCATTACCCGGAGTGTCGCCGTCCCCCCACCTTGCGGGCGGTTCGCAGAGGTTTCCCGCACTGGACGGTCAGGTGTCTGCTCCTCGGGTTTTCTGCTCGCCAGAAATCACCTCTTTTCTGGCCCGGCCCTCCCCGCATGACAGCCGCGGCCCATGTGTAGCGGCCGCGGGTGTTCGGCCGGCGGTTCCCGGCCCGCCATCACTCGGGCTTACCTGCGCCTCGACGACGCTCCGGAGGAAGCTCAGGGTGACCAGCAGCTGCACCGCGGCCGCTGCCCCCTGCCCAGCGCCTGCCCGGCGGACCCCTTGGCTCATGCTGACCTCTCCCCTCGCCGCGGCCAGCCGGGCCCCTCGGGGCCGGGGAACGGCGGGCGGCCCAGGCGACGACCCAAGGGGACGGTTCCCAGCGGCCGAGCGACTCCAGGGTCAGAGGTCTACACTCCGGTCCGGAGGCAGGAGACTCTTTCCCCAACACCCGGCAGCTGCAAGTGAGGCAGAAAAGGCGAACGCCCCCACTTCATCCCCCAGGCGGCCCCGCCCCCGGCTCGCTTGGCTCCCCGGCCACGCCCCCGAGAGCGGTGCTTTGTGGGAGTTGTGGTCCTGGGCGGTCGCCTAGGCGCCGCGGCAGGAAGGCGGAGCCGCTGAACAGGAGGACTCGGGAACTACAACTGCGAAGGCCGCCCCGCCTCCGCGAGGCCTCAGGCTCCACGGCGGCCAATGAGGCGGGACCACGCGGGCCTCCAAAACACCGGGAGGTGCGGGCAGGGGAAGCGGGGCGACCTCTTCTCCGGGAAACCAGGCTGAGGACCTCTCTGCGTCGGTCCCTGCTGTCGCTCCCGGGGTCCTCGCAGCCGCCAGGCTCCAGAATTCACCCAGTACGCGGGCAAGTTAGGAACGAACGGTGCGGGATCTTTGAGTTTCGGTCTGAAGCGTATTCTCTGTCTCATTCATTTTTCTGTAGCCTCACATCTGCTGTAGGTGCCTATGTAAGCTACCTGTGACTTGTAGAGGTGGCTTCGGCTCTTTTTTAATTTCATGCACCCTAGATATGGATGTCATCTCCTGCCCCGCCCCAGCCCGACTCTTAGGTTGACACGTGCGAGTATAACTCATGCTAAAGAATGAAGACAAACCCAAAGGCTTATGATGAAATATGGGGATGGGGTAAAACAAAAAAACTTAGAGTGACATAGATTGGGCACAGATCCCAACTCTAAAACATTCTAGCTAGTTATTGGGCCTTAATTCCCACCTCATATCTTGTTCTAGGGCTACATAAGATTAGGTACAGAAAGAGCTGAGTATAGTGCCTAGCACCTAGGAAGCACTCAATAAATGGTAACTGCTATTAGTTTTATTAATGTCTTTGATTTCCACAAAACGAGTAATACATCTCCCTTGTGTTTATGTAGCATGTATTAGTTTCTCACTGATGCTGTAAGAAACTATCACACATTTAGTTGCATACAACAAAAGAAATTCATTACCTTATAGTACTGGAGATCAGGAGTCCAAAATGGACCTGTAGGGCTGTGTTCCTTTTGGAGGCTCTCAGGGACAATGTGTTTCCTTACCTTTTCCAGCTTCCAGAGGCCACCTGCATTCCTTACCTCATGACCTCACATTATGGTCACATCTCCTTCACTCTCTCTGCTTCCCTCGTCACATGCCTTCTCTTGTGACTCTAACTCTTCTGTCTCTCTTGTATAAGGACCCTTGTGATTACATTGGTTACAGACCATCCTATCTCAAAATCCTTAACTTAATCACATCTGCAAAGTCCCTTTTGCCATATAGGATAACATATTCACAGGTTCCAGCGATTAGGATGTGGATTTATAAATAGAGGGTCATTAATCAGCTTACCACATAGTGGTTTATACCTTTCAGAACCAGCAGAGCATTGAATCAAATGCAGGGTCCTGGGGTGGCTGACTGCACAGGTCACATGCCCATGAAGCCAGTCCTGCCTGTCCTTTTCCCCTCCAGCAACTCTTTCCCTTCTCTCTCCAAACTGTCCAGATCTTCCCTAGCTTAAAAGCAAAAAAAAAATTGGCTGGGCGCAGTGGCTCACACCTGTAATCCCAGCACTTTGGGAGGCTGAGGCGAGCAGATCACCTGAGGTCGGGAGTTTGAGACCAGCCTGACCAACATGCAGAAACCCTGTCTCTACTAAAAATACAAAATTAGCCGGGCAAGGTGGCACATGCCTGTAATCTCAGCTACTTGGGAGGCTGAGACAGGAGAATCACTTGAACTCAGGAGGCGGAGGTTGTGGTGAGCTGAGATCACGCCATTGCACTCCAGCCTGGGCAACAAGAGCGAAACTCTGTCTCAAAAAAAAAAATTGTTGCTTGATTTTTTCAGCTACTTCTCCATGTCTCCTTTTCTCTTCCAAACCTATACTTCCTATCTGCTCACTGTCTTCTTCCCTTCATATAAATGTGCTTTTGATAAGAGAAACGTTTTATCAAATTTGTTAGACTTTTTAAAAGATTCCTTGTCTGTGCTGTATTTGAGGTTGTCAATAACACATACTTCCTGGACTTTTGTTATGCAAAACTTCTTTTTTTAAATTGTGGGTTATAAATTTTCCTATTATAAAATCTCAGGTTCTTTAAGGAATCTCTAGTGCCTGGATATCAAAGGCAGAATTCATGGCTTTCCAGAGGCTTGAAATATTTGTTATTAAAGAACAAAGGAAGAAAGTGGGTTCGGGGGTGGAGTAAAAAAAAGAAAGAGAGAGAGACAAAGTGGACAGGGAACTTTAATGCCGACAGGGGTCAGATAGCTTTTGTCCTCTTAGTTACCTAATCCAGAAAGTCACCGCAACAAACCTCCCCGTTTGCTTTTGTTTTCAGCTCAGAAACCTTACACATAACTTCTAGGGACAAATGAGATTTTTCTTGGTGAGTGAAATTGGAAATAGCAGGTGTTTGTCATGAGATAGGGGCATACCAAGACTCACTTAGAGTGGCGTCTGTCATGATCTGTTTTAGTGTTCATTGTTAAGAGTGGTATGACGGGGTTGTTCCTTTGTGAACAGGCAGCCCTCCTCTTTGTTCTCTCATTCTGGCTGATTTACCTCTGCTTTCTCTAAAATCAGCTACACTGAAACCGGCATTGTGAGAGGCCCCGGGGATGTGCTATCACCCATGCTTCCTGCAGATGATGTTCAGTTAGAACCTTCCCATTCCCAAGGCTGTGGTTAGAAGTTGAAACAGGAAGAAAGTGCATACACTAAACCCCTGTGATTGCACGCCACAAAAATCAGCTCTAGCTCTAATTTTTTTTGAAATAGCAAATGAAAAAAATGTCAAATTGCTTACAGTACTGAGGCAGATTTCACCACACACCTCTAGAAAGGTAAGTCCATCAGGACAGAATTCAGGGACTCTAAATTAGAGTACAACTCATGATTGAACCGTCTCTTCTAGGGCGTTGTCGTTATACTTATCAATTCCCATCGCTTTTAGTCTTCTGTCCCTCGTATCAAAATTCACATTCTTTCTGGAGGTTAGCTTGCAGGTAGAATGTGAGCACCTTGATTCACAGTCCTACAGACCACAAGAAATGAGCCAGAGGTAGTTGCACAAACTACTACTTTCTTTTTCTTTTCTTTTTTTTTTTTTGAAACGGAGTCTCACTCTGTCGCCCAGGCTGGAGTGCAGTGGCGCCATCTCACTGCAACTTCCACCTCCCAGATTCAAGCGATTCTCATGCCTCAGCCTCCAGGGTAGCTGGGATTACAGAAGTGTGTCACCGCACCTGGCTAATTTTTGTATTTTTAGAAGAGATGGGGTTTCACTATGTTGGCCAGGCTGGCCTCAAACAACTTTCTATTTTTAATAGAGGGGAAAGGGATGCTGGTCAGACAAAGGCAACAGATGTCTCCTTCAGGATGCTGAGTTTTTATTGAGTACTCCATTCGAATTCACTTCCTTTACCTCAGCTTGTATTCACACATTCATTAAATTATCTTTCCACGTGGAAAAGATGTCTTTCCACGCCCCCGCCAAGTGGATATATTTTTATTCAGCCATTTAGTTTACAACATGAGGTAAAAGGAAAAAGTTCTCCTTGACCAGTATTTTACACAGTTGTTAGTGTAAAACATTTTGGACTTCAGGGATTTATAAGGGATTACATTTCTGAAAAGCTGGGATCAGGTTAAACAAGTTTTTGTTTTTTTTTTTCTCAAGACGGAGTCTTGCTCTGTCACCCAGGCTGGGGTGCAATGGCGCGATCTTGGCTAACTGCAACCTCCGCCTCCTGGGTTCAAGCGATTCTCCTGCCTCAGCCTCCCGAGTAGCTGGGATTATAGGCACACACCACCATGCCCAGCTAATTTGTTGTATTCGTATTTTTAGTAGAGATGGGGTTTCACTATGCTGGCGAGGCTGGCATCAAACTCCTGACCTCGTGATCCGCCCACCTCAAACAAGTTTTAACTCTGAATTTTCCAGGTGACTCTTCCCTTCCAATAGTAACAAACTCTAGTTAGTTACGTAAGTTTCTTTAAGGCCAAGTTTTATCACTGTTGCTGATATCCTTAGAGCTGAAGCACTGCTATTTCAATCAGTATCCACTAATTCCACTTCAGAAACGAACTTTGTATTTAGTGGAATTTTTGCATCAGGCTGCCCTTTCTTTCCATAAGCCCTTTCTGCTTCACTCTTCAATCGAGGCTTTTCTCCTTTACCCAGTCAACAGTGCTTCATCCCATCCTGTGATAACTTTGCCTACTCTGACATTAAAACTTAAAGGCTTGGTATTGGTATTTTTCTTTTTTGAACTTGTTTGAATGTTAGTATCAAAAACAGTCCCATCTTGTAGTGTTCCTGTATACCAGCCGTGAACAACATCTCCCCATCTCCCAAAAAGGAGAGATGTTATTCACTGCTGTTCATCTCCTTTTTTTTTTTTTTTTTTTTTTGGGGGGGAGGGGAGATGGAGTTTCGCTCTTGTTGCCCAGGCTGGAGTGTAGTGGCGTGATCTCAGCTCACCGCAACCTCCGCCTCCTGAGTTCAAGCGATTCTCCTGCCTCAGCCTCCCGAGTAGCTGGGATTACAGGCATGTGCTACCTTGTCCGGCAAATTTTGTATTTTTAGTAGAGACGGGGTTTCTCTATGTTGGTCAGGCTGGTCTTGAACTCCTGACCTCAGGTGATCCACCCACCTCGGCCTCCCAAAGTGCTGGAATTACAAGCATAAGCAAATGCACCTGGCCTTATCTCGCGTTTTTAGAACAGATTTTGCATATTTTGGTGGACCCTCAGCCAGAGTCTCTCCAGACTTTGGGTTTATTTGGGTTTATCTTCATTAAGCTTCACATTTTTCACTTGCAAACACTTACAGTATTGATACCCTTGAAACACTCAGTTTCAAAAAGATGGTTATAGGCTGTAACCAAATGGTCCTTGTTAGCTGTCTTGCCCGCATTTTTAATGTTTCCTAATAATTTATATTCTGCAAGAAATGAATCTGAATTGTGGTCCTGCAGAAACTTGATAAAGTCCCTCTTGGGCAGGTGCTTACTGCACAGCTGCTCCAGGGTTCACACCTGCAGCGGAACGGCCACTGCCATCTTCCCCTGCTGGCTGTGCCTCACTGAGCCAGCCGGCCGCAGTTCCCACAGATGTCTTGATTGTGGTACACCAAAAAGCATGCGTCAGGACACTGGCTGACCAGAAATGGCAACAGTATGCCTATTGTAGCTTATGTAATTTATGATTTACTATCACCACCGAGGTTAGATGAACCTAATTACCTGGAAGTGACTTACACGAAAACTGACCACATTTTTTGAATGGAAGAATTTATGAGCCTCTTATATTTCCTAATCTGAGATGGATCAGGGCTAGCTATGTCAATCAGCGCAATTCCCTCATTGTAAGCAATGATAATATATAATTGACTTGGCCAAGATCAATTATGACAGTGGGTTGCAGGGGTGTCCAAGAGAGAGAATCCAGTCATGGGTTCTTAGTTTTTGTTTCTGGTTAAGCCACTAAAGCCTATTAAGTTTAGCCTCAAGCGGCTTCCTTACATATTTAATTTCAGCCTAAAGGTATTTCTATACATCATGAACTATAACAACTGGAGGTATAAACCAACTGTGGCCCACACCTGTGCCGGTCACTAAGTTTTGGCCAAAGAAATGTAGCCAACTGTTTGAACCGTGTTAAAATAAGGCAAACGCCAAGCTGTAACCAATCCAGTTGTTTCTGTACCTCACTTCCATTTCCTGTAGGTCACTTTCCTTTTGCTGTCCATAAATCTTCCACCACGTGGCAGCACGGGAGTCTCTCTGAATCTGCTGTGATTCTGGGGGCTGCACGATTCACAAATCGTTCATTGCTCAAACTCTTTTAAATTTAGTTTGGCTGAAGTTTTTCTTTTAACGAGCGCCTTCCTCATCCCTTTTTTCTGCTTATCACTAGAGACAGAAACTAAAAACTATGGCTTCAGGCCGCCGAAAGCCTAAAACTAAACTAAACAAAACAACGACAGAAGAAGGTGGGTTGGACAAGCTTGACCAGCCATGAGACTGTATTTCCTGTGATTCTAAATGAAGCCAAACAGACTCAACCATGGATGACCTCAGTGTGCTTCACCTTTTCAAATGGATAGTGTCAAAATGACAGAGGAGTTAAGAAGAAACTACTTAGGCAGATAGTGAGGGTATGGGAGTCCTCAGTAAGGTTTTTCTTTTTAATGAAATCAGTCCCCAAATCATTTTCTAACGAAGAGCAGCCTGCAAAATTGAGCTGCAGACGTAGACATTCAAGCCGGAAGCTTGCAGGGGTGAATAACGGTAGGAAAAAAGCCACCTGGGTCTAGACATCTTCAAATTAGTGGCCCCATCTTCCCTTTTCTTTGTCAGAAAGGAGCAGGCAAGATGGCCTGGTCAAGTGGAAAGTCCATTTGCATAATAAGATTAGGGTGGGGTAGCCAACCTTCCCCGCCCGCTATGGAAATGTCACACCTGATCCGTCCAATCTATGGGCCTTATGTAAATCAGACACCGCCTCCTCAAGCTGAACTATAAAATCCAGCGCACTCCACCACCCACCCGTCTTTCCTTGCAGAAGCCTTTGTCTCACTGTTAAGCCTCTGCTCCTAAACTCATGTGTGTTCCTGTCCTAAATCTTCCTGGCGCAAGACGACGAATCCTGGGTATTTACCCCAGACAACGAAGCCGCTTCAAAAAGTGTTTCGATCAAGATTAACCTTATTTGTATTGGAAATGTAGTCACACTGACACCGTGTACAAAAACAGATTGATGTTGAGAAGCCAGAAGAACAGAAAAAATTAAACAAAAACAGATTTACATTTATTACAGATGGACTCTGTTTTACTCTCAAATAGAAATGATTCCCCTCATCTCTTTGTTTCTATGCTTCCCTTCCCTTCTTCCCACTCCATGTTCCCCTTTTCTGTGGAAGGGTGGCTAATCATCTCATCTCTGTAGTCCAGAGTGAATCAGTGGAGTCCTATGGCAGTTCCTACACACAGTATTCACGTAGCACCAACAATCTGCCACTCTGTATCAGAGTTAGCTTTTCTGTGTACTGTGTATGTGTATTATAGCCCATCTAGAGTGCAAAGTTTTAGTAGACTCTATTTGTACGGTATTCTCTTTAGTGGCTACTGTTCCTAAGAACAATAGTCAGTAAACACTTGTTCATTGACTGGATATTGTTTACTATCTCAATTTATCTTAGGAGATAATATCTCAGAACCAATCCTGAATGTGGGGGCCCCTGAACATTTCCTGTGGAGGGCTGGGAAGTGGCTTCGTTAGAAAGGAATATTCCTGGAGAATGCAGTAAAATGAAACTGACAGTCTTCCATTAAAGCAAAGGATTACAGTTTTTTTTACAACAGAGGTGCATTTGGGGGCTATGAAAAAGACTGAGGGAGTAACAGACTCCTCAGACTGGTGGAGGCCCATTGCTGGAAACCATTACTGCAGGAGTTTGCCTCAAGCAGTACTTGGAATGTCTATAGCTAACGGATTCTGAAGCAAAGGCTTGAGAATTATCTTGAATAGATTGCTGTAATGCTTAAGAAACGTGGTGAATTAACAAAATTGCACTAAGCATTTACATTTTCAAGATATCATCAAATGTACTGTGTTTCTTTGATGACCGTATGGCTTGGTTAACTTGTGACTTCTAATGAAGGAGGAAATTGTTGAATGGCTCTAAATGAAAGTCAAGGTAATGGGATGGAAACTAAATACACCAGTAATTTTCTCTCCTAATAGCAAGCTGAATTGTGATTAATGAACCTGCTGTGTAATGGCAATCTGTTGTGTTTAAACAACTGTGTTTGTAGATAGTACTGGTGTGTTAACAACTGACCATGCCAGTTTCTTAAAACTGGATTTCCATCTGTGACATAGTTATAGGGGAATTTTGGCTTGGTGATTAGATTTCTGAATTTTACTGAGGGGATTTCTTCGCCTTGTCTTTTGACAATTAATAGGGATTAAAAGTTGTTAAAATCAAAGAACTTGTCTGGCCTGCGGCTTGTTATTAGTTATGCTACCTTAAGTATTCCTTGTTTTTCTTTAATATTTACTCAGCTGTGTCATTCTCAAGTATTTTCACTTAAGAGCATTAAAGCTGATAAACTTGAATCAGTTAGAATTAATTCCATTTCTAAAGGAGTTGACATGGTGATATAGTTTGGATAAAACCTTTTCTATAACAAACATGATACTATGCTAGAAGTTAATATATGATGTGACGAGGAATCTAAATAATTGGAAAAACTAGAAACATAATTCTACCAATTTCCACCCCCCACATAACTTCTATAGTGCAAAAAAAAAAAAAAAAAAAGCCTTCACATAACCAAAGAATCGTGAGGCACATTGGGACCACTTGACTTCTACCCACTCTCCTTATCCACTGCATTCCACATAGGGTCCAGGGTAAATCACAGTGACAGCTAATACCAGGAACATCACAGGACGTAGAAAGGATCACGGTCATAGAGATGATGACAGCAAATAGGAAAACGCTGACTGCATAGCCCAGCTGGACATGGTGGCCAGTGGGTGGTTCTATGCTGGTACTAAGTTCTTCCCTCCTGTTGGTCTGTACCCCAAGTCACTGGGAGCCTCAATAAGTTTAGTTTCTCTACATTCAGCTGCTTTTTCGTGAGTTCAGTTGAGTATGTACATGGATTACAGTCAGATGCGTCATCCATGCCTTATGCTGCTGCTGCTTCTCTGCCGCTATTGCCTTACTGTCCCCCTTCCCCACCCACCTGCCAGGACAGTCTGGTTTTGTTGTTGCTGTTGTTGTTTTTTGAGATGGAGTCTTGCTCTGTCGCCAGGCTGGAGTGCAGTGGCACGATCTCAGCTCACTGCAACCTCTGCCTCCGGGGTTCAAGCGATTCTCCTGCCTCAGCCTCCCGAGTAGCTGGGATTACAGGCACGCACCATCACGCCCATCTAGTTTTTGTATTTTTAGTAGGGATGGGGTTTCACCATGTTGGCCAGGATACTCTTGATCTCTTGACCTCATGATCCTCCTGCCTCGGCCTCCCAAAGTGCTGGGATTACAGGCATTAACCACCACGCCCAGCCGAGAGTCGGGTTTTTATTGTGCAGCCTCAGTGAGGTAAAATCCCGACCTCCTGTGTGTTATCCTCTCTCACACTTGCCCACATCTGGACTTAGATTTGGATTCCACTTAGCCTTAACAGAATCACCTGCTTGCCGGTTTTATTTTATATAATTTCCATTGTTCCATTTAGGGACTTTTGATGATCTCTCAGAGATACACATTCTTCAAGGATCCTTTTCTTCTACTTGAGCAGCATGGCCTTGCATATAGAATTGTATTTAAACATGCTGTGCTCCTTTTCTAGAAAAGACAAGCTTATCATATAATCCGCAAGGCACTAAAAGTGCCTCTTACCTAATACTTCTCAAGGTTGGAATCCCAGTGGAATTCTTGTTTGTGATCATCCACAGACAGTCACCCACAGAAGCAGGATGAGTGAGCACCATAGTAAACTTACGTGAGAAAATTATTCTAGTCCCCAAGAATGAAAAAGGCCATTTTATGTGTCTCCTTTTTCCCGTGATTCCAGGGATTTGCTTTCTATTCTGTTATCCAATGAAATCATCTCGCTATTTCTTAGGAATATTTTCACCAGTCTGCATTGCCACCAAGTTATAAAACAATCAGAAAACAGAGAGAAAATGTCCAATTATTTCAGAGATTATAATTATTTGGGAGTATCTTCTCCCCAGTTTTCAGATACTGTTTTTTTGGTTGGTTGTTTGTTTGAGACAGTCTCATTTTGTTGCCCAGGCTGGAGTGCATTGGCGCGATCTCGGCTCACTGCAAGCTCCGCCTCCCAGGTTCAAGCAATTCTCTGCCTCAGCCTCCCAAGTAGCTGGGATTACAGGTGCCCACCACCACGCCCAGCTAATTTTTGTATTTTTAGTAGAGATGAGGTTTCACCATGTGGCCAGGCTGCTCTTGAACTCCTGACTTCGTGATCCACCTACCTCAGCCTCCCAAAGTGCTGGGATTACAGGCATAAGCCACTGCACCCGGCCCAGATACTGTTTTAATGATGTTTTAAAGTCTCATGTTCCTGGTGGTGGTTTTTATTTATTATTATTATTTTTTTTTAGACGGAGTCTCGCTCTGTCACCCAGGCTGGAGTGTAGTGGCGCGATCTCCCCTCACTGCAAGCTCCGCCTCCTGGGTTCACGCCATTCTCCTGCCTCAACCTCCCCAGTAGCTGGGACTACAGGCACCCGCCACTTCACCAGGCCAATTTTTTTTTTTTTTATTTTTTTTTATTTTTAGTAGAGACGGGATTTCACCGTGTTAGTCAGGATGGTCTCGATCTCCTGACCTCGTGATCCGCCCGCATCGGCCTCCCAAAGTGCTAGGATTACAGGCGTGAGCCACTGCGCCCAGCCTCCTGGTGGTGCTTCTTAAAGGGATCCCTGGATTTATCATACAACCACATTAGAGCGATTCTTCACCATACAAAATAACTTACCAAAGAGGTTTTCCTACCTAATAACTTCATTGTACTTTTGAAATCACCATACATAAAATTTACTAATTTATCAAAAAAAGGCTCTAAGACTTTTAATAATGGAAAAAACATTTTTGAAAATCAGAAGGTGTGCTTATTCGAAACCAAATGTTTATATGTGAAAGCTTTGTGTAGTCATTTTTTAAAAATAGGCTTTATCTTTTAGAGCAGTTTTAGTCTCATAGCAAAGTCAAGTGGAAAGTACAGAGAGTTCTCCTATAACCCTGCCCTGTGCACACTGCCTCCCTGGAGTCAACATCACCACCTCCGGGGTGCATTTGTTACAATCAATTAAGCAGCATTGACACATCATTATCAAGTTCGTAGTTTACATTAGGGTTAACTCTTTGTATTATATATCCTATGGGGTTTTTGTTTTGTTTTGTTTTGAGATGGAGTCTGGCTCTGTAACCTAGGCTGGAGTGCAATGGCGGGATCTTGGCTCACTGCAACCTCCGCATCCCGGGTTCAAGCGATTCTCCTGCCTCAGCCTCTCGAGTAGCTGGGATTACAGGAGGGTGCCATCACACTTGGCTAATTTTTGTATTTTTAGTAGAGACAGGGTTTCACCATGTTGGCCAGGCTGGTCTTGAACTCCTGACCTCGAATGATCCACTCACCTTGGCCTCCCAAAGTGCTGGGATTACAGGTGGGAGCCACCGCGCCCGGCCCACCCTGGGGGTTTTGACAAGTGTTTAATAACGTGTATCTACTGTTGTAGAATCATACAGAATAGTTTTGCTGCCTTAAAAATCCCCTGCACTCCACCTTTTCATTCCTCTCTGCCCTAGTGAAATAATTTTAAAATAAACCTTACTACCTAGAGGTTTATCTCACAAATGGAAGAGTCTATATGAGCTGGAATTCATTCTAACCATGTAGATTAAAACAAGACATCAAATTCATTAGCTTAAAATGGTTTCTCTTCATTCTGTCCGCATGATGTGGTTTCAAGAGAAAAAGAACTGATGGGTCGTTGTGCCTAGTTATCTTATAAAACATTAATGATTATCAACTTAATATTCTGACCAAAATTATGAACCAGGAAAGTGAGATTTTAAATCTTGCAGCAATCCAGATGGCATAAGCTAAATCACAGATAAGAAAAATCTCTGTAGCACTGTCAAGGTTATGGAAGAAAATTAAGATACGATGACTGCTGTAGACTATTTGCATACCCCCCCCAAAATGTATGCACACTAAAATGATGGTATTTAGAAGTGGGGCCTTTGGGAGGTGATTAAGCCATGAGGGTTGAGCTCTCATGAATGGGATTAGTGCCCTTATAAAAGAGACTGCAGAGAGCTCCTTCATCTCTTCTCCATATGAGGACCCAGAGAAAAGATGGCAGTCTATGAACCAGGAAGTGGGCCTTCACCAGACACAGAACCTGGCACGTTGATCTTGGACTCCCAGCCTCCAGAACTGTGAGAAATAAATATTTGTTGTTTAAGCTATGTGGTCTATGGTATTTCTGTTATAGAAGCCCAGACAGAAAGACAGTGATTTTCCTTAGGTGTCTTTGGAATAACACCCTACAGCAAAGACTTCCCACATCATTCTGTGCGGTCACCTCTGAAGTGCTTCCGACCAGAATTGGCTTAGGATTCTCTACACCTCAGCCTGCTGCATAAGGTATCTATGCCACCTGCATTTCCCCATGTAAAAAACATAGCTCTGACATCATGTTTTGAGTGACAACTAAAAAATCCCCTTACTGTCCTGAAAAGTTGCATACAATTCTTAATCTTTTTTTTTTTTTTTTGAGACAGAGTCTCACTCTGTTGTCCTGGCTGGAGTGCAGTGTGCAATCTTGGCTCACTGCAACCTCCATCTCCTGGGTTCAAGTGATTCTCCTGCCTCAGCCTCCTGAGTAGCTGGGATTACAGGCACGCGCCATCATGCCTGGCTAAATTTTGTATTTTTAGTAGAGACAGGGTTTCACCATGTTGGTCAGGCTGGTCTCAAACTCCTGACCTCATGATCTGCCTGCTTCAGCCTCCCAAGGTGCTGGGATTACAGGCATGAGCCACCATGCCCGGCCCTTTCTGAATCATTTTTTAATGGAAACCTACTAATGTGTTCTTGTTTGTTAATTTCTATGATGTGGAGGAATAGACACTCCCCTGCCACTAGAGATAAGTAAAGGGTAGACAACCACTTCGCAGGGATGTTATAGGGGTTTTGGGCATCAAAATGAAGGATTGGGCCACATGGGTTTTAAGAGTTTTTCAACCTTGACTTTCATGATTCCACCTAAAAAATAGAGCTGTACTGAGCTTTTTTCCAACCAACCAACAAATGAAAAACACTTTTTCTAACCTATTTGAAACATTTTAGAATAATCCCATTTTATTTTTAGTATGAAAATCAGTGTCAGCAACTCAGTAAGTGGCCCATTGTCCTGTCCTCCCACATTCAATAGTTTGAACTGGATTGAGTGAATGGGGCCATCAGTAGTCACAGTCTTCATAGTCACGAAATAAACTAGACTAGACTACATATAATAATGCCCAGGAAACGGGAATGTAGTATACTTAACAAAAAAAAAAAAAAAAAAAAAGGAAGTGGACGGGCGTTGTGGCTCAAGCCAGTAATCCCAGCACTTTGGGAGGCTGAGGTGGGAGGTTCACTTGAGATCAGGAGTTTGAGACCAGCCTGACTAACAGAGTAAAACCTCCTCTCTACTAAAAATATAAAAAATTAGGGGCATGGTGGTGCATGCCTGTAATCCCAGCTACTTGGGAGGCTGAGGCAGGAGAGTTGCCTGAACCCAGCAGGCAGAGATTGCAGTGAGCAAGACCGCACCACTGCACTCCAGCCTGGATGACAGAGTGAAACTGTCTCAAAAAATAAAAATAAAAAAAAAAAAGAAAAACTTTCTGACTCAAAGATTGAAGCTCGAAACAAATAAAAGCTGTTGTTGACATGAAGGGAACTAGTTATTGTGGGGTTATTTTAATATAGTTGATTACTAAAGAAATACTTTAAAGTATCTGGATATTAGTGTCATAAATAACTATTTGGGAGAAACGTCATTGGACTGTCCTGGGATATCAGTACACCGTTTCTTCCAACATTCATAGCACCAGCATTAGCAACATTAGGACTTTGCAGATTTTGAAGACAATCTTTTCATCCCAGAGTGAGTGTCTCATCCATCACTGTCATTATATTTAAAATATAAGTATGTTGGCTGGGCACAATGGCTCATGCCTGTAATCCTAGCACTTTGGGAGGCCAAGGAGGGCAAATCACCTGAGGTCGGGAGTTTGAGACCAGCCTGGCCAACATGGTGAAATCTGTCTCTACTAAAATTACAAACATTAGCCAGGTGTGGTGGCGGGCACCCGTAATCCCAGCTACTTGGGAGGCTGAGGCAGGAGAATCATTTGAACCCTGAAGGTGGAGGTTGCAGTGAGCCAAGACCACATCACTGCATTCCAGCCTGGGCTACAAGAGCGAAACTCTGTATCAAAAAAAAGAAAAAGAAAAGGAAAGAAAATAATATGCTGTACTATATTTGCCACTTTTATAGGATTTTCTGTGTTGTGAATGAGCATTTGAGTCAATTTTTCCTTTTTAAATTAAAAAAAAAAGCAAGCTGAGACTTGTTTTAAATGAGTCCTTCCTATCCCCCCAAAATTTTTTTCTTGTTCTTCCACATGGATTCTCATCTGTAAGTACTTCCTATGCTGAAAGGCAAAACTGGTGCATGTCTCTCTTCTACTTTCTATGACCCATGAAGGAAAGAAGTTTTTTTTTTTTGAGACAGAGTTTGGCTCTTGTTGTCCAGGCTGGAGTGCAATGGCACGATCTCCACTCACCGCAGCCTCCGCTTCCCGAGTTCAAGTTATTCTCTTGCCTCAGCCTCCTGAGTAGCTGGAATTACAGGCATGCACCACCATGTCCGGCTAATTTTTTGTATTTTTAGTAAAGATGGGATTTCTCCATACTGGTCAGGCTGATCCCGAACTCCCAACCTCAGGTGATCCACCTGCCTTGGCCTCCCAAAGTGCTGGGATTACAGGCCTGAGCCACCACGCCCGGCCAGGAAAGAATTTTTTATGAAGACGTAATCCTTCAGTTGAGGGTTCAAGTATGATGCAATGGTCTTTGATTTTCTTTCCTTTAGATCAATCAAAATTTTTAAAGTGAATAAAATGACCATAAGTCAATTAGGGTAATGTTATTTACATACTTTTTAAAAAAATAAAAGTTGAGGCTGGGCATAGTGGCTAATACCTGCACTCTCAGTGCTGTGGGAGGCTGAGGCAGGAAGATCACTTGAGCCCAGGGGCTAGAGACCAGTCTGGGCAACATAGCAAGACTAAATCTCTACAAAATTTTGAAAATTAGCCACGTGTGGTGGTGTGTGCCTATAGCCAAGCTACTCAGGATGCTGAAGTGGGAGGACTGCTTGAGCCCAGGGGTTCATGGCTGCAGTGAACCATGATCACACCACTGCACTCCAGCCTGGGTGAGAGAGAAAACCCTTTCTCAAAAAATAAATAAAAAATTGTTAAAAGTTGAACGATGATTAAAAACTACATATGGCATTTGTATGCATGTGGATAAGATCCGGTTAGAAAACATGGACAAATGAAATCGGTTTGATATGCTTGCAAAAATGTAGGTACATTTTTAAATGTTTATTTAAATGTACTTTTGTTGGAGGCACAAATGTTTCTTATGATTAGGCATAATCATAAGCCTGTCAGTAACAATATGAACAATTAAGCAGCTGACCAATCATTACCTCCTCCTTCCTGCTCTTGTTACCCAATAAATAGGAAGAGCTGTAGAAGCTGGGGGACTGCCTTTACTCACTAGAAGCAGGGAGCTCTCTTCTTCTTCCTCATGCTAGTCTTTCCTTAAAATAGCTACTTTTGTTTTAAGTTATCATTTCTACCTTCGTCTCTTTGTTCAGTCATAACGAAGGTCTCAAGCAGTAACAGTAGTAATTGCTCTAGTGACGGTCTCAAGTAGCAGTAGTGGCAGTCAGCCACATACATTTATATAGCTACCTTATCTGTGACATAAAGTTAGTGATGACACTGCATATCTACAGCGAGAGACAAAGATAGGATGGGAACAGGCATGCATGCATATATGTGTGATCAAATGTTTTCAAACTGAGTTAATCTTTTAAGTATTATATCTATATGCCCTTTGCCTGTTCTTAAAAGTTTACTACCAACTCTCTAGGAAACAGTCCTAAGTTCAGATTTTCAGAACTTGGGAAGTCTCTGGAAAAGATTTATTGAAGTGGCAATTTGATAAGACTTACTAAAGGGACTTAAGGAACACTAGTCCTGATAATGCTTAGTGTCCACTGGGATGCACTACAATTTTTCTTTTCATGGGAAGTTGGGCCCTTTGGGGAAAGTAGAAGGGAGACTTTGTTCAGTAAGAGAAAAGAACAGTGATGCTACTTACTGGTAACCCGTCTATAGGAAACCAAACTTCCAGTCCTTTTTCTACCACCAAGTGACTGAGTCAAGTCATCTAACCTTTGTTTTTAGATATCCTCATCTGTAAAGTGAGTGCAATAATTCTTGCCTTCCTTAAGCCTTATAAAGCTGATGTACAAGTAAAATGAAATAATAGCATTTGGTGGTACTGACTCCTTACTATTTTCAGGCAATTTTCCTTTCATTTCAAGGTTCACCCAAGCTTCACTGGAGGATCCAACTTCATAATAAAAGGACTATAAATGGAACCATATTTTGGATTGTGAATTGCAAAAATAAACCCAGATGTCAAAACCTTAACATCCACGAAGGCAAGGACAGGGTCTGTTTGGTCACAACTGAATGCTCAGCCCCAGGCCAGGAGACTAACACATAAGTAGTCAGTCTACAGATATTTGTCAAATGGACATGCAGATTGGCCTTCATGGTTATCTCTATGGAGAAATTAGCTCTGAGAAAGTAGCCTGTACTTAGGATGTGAATGCAGTAGTAAATATTCTTTTCTGTTTTTTTTTAGACAGAGTCTTGCACTGTTGCTCGGGCTGGAGTGCAATGGCACGAACTCGGCTCACTGCAACCTCTGCCTCCTGGGTTCATGCGATTCTCTGGCCTCAGACTCCTGAGTAGTTGGGATTACAGGCGACACCGCCACATGTGGCTAATTTTTTGTATTTTTAGTAGAGATGGGGTTTCACTATGTTGGCCAGACTGGTCTTGAACTCCTGACCTCGTGATCCGCCTGCCTTGGCCTCCCAAAGTGCTGTGATTACAGGCGTGAGCCCCTGTACCCGCGCAGTGTTCAATATTCTACGAGATGTAGAAGGCAGCCGGACAGGGAGGGATTTGGAAAGTATATACTAATGGCTCTCTACTTGCTTGCTTAAGCAGTATTCTATGTTGTCTTTGAAGTCTACATATCTATAAATGTGGATATGAATGTGGGTAGAGATTACTCAAAACAGCCATATGTTACTTGATTTGTTATATAGAGTTAAGGAAATCACTGGCTCTTCAAATGTTACAGGTAGGTAGTTCACAGACAGCATTAACAGTAATGTCAGTTAAAGTGTTTGCTGGATGAACTGTGGTCTTTGTTGTTGTGTTTGTAGTGAGGACAGCTCCCTAGAAGACTCAGACCCAAGTAACCTTGGTTATAAGTCCCTTTGGATAGATCACTGTTCTTGGTTCATTCAGTTCTGGTTATAGGTCCTCATGACAATTCTCTCTCTTTAATAGATTATATAGCTACATCATAAAAGATGGGCTGAATGAACCTCCTTATAATGATTTAAAATTTTTCATTTCTGGGTCATTTCGTAAAAAGTTCTTTCTCTCTCTCAGGAGCCAGACACAAATATGTAGTACCCTTGAAGCAAATATTCCCTCCACCTGAGAAGAAAAGGGGAAAAATGGGAATGAGGAAAAGGAATGATTATAGTTCATAATTTGAACAAAATCTGATCCTGGCATTGATTGTTCTGAGCTGAGCCTCGCCAGCAGGCCTGGAAACTCTAGTACCCGCTGCTGTCTTGAAGGCAGGCTTATAAACAGCTAGACTCTATGCTGGCTTACAACAATTTATTCAACCAAAAATTACGGTAATTTAAAATACAGGACGAGCGCGGTGGCTCATACCTGTAATCTCAGCACTTTGGAAGGCCGAGGTGGGCGGATCACTTGAGGTCAGGAGTTCAAGACCAGCCTGGCCAACATGGCAAAACCCCATCTCTACTAAAAATACAAAAATTAGCCTTGCGTCGTGGCGCATGCCTGTATTCCCAGCTACTCGGGAGGCTGAGGCAGGAGAATCGTTTGAACCTGGGAGCCGGAGGTTGCAGTGAGCCAAGATCGTGCCACTGCACTCCAGCCTGGGTGACAGAGTGAGACTTCATCTCAATAAATAAATAAATAAATAAACAATAAGATAGGGATACTGTACAAAAAAAAAAAAAACCCTGTTAGTTTGAAGCCTTCCGTTACTTCATCATTTACTCTTATTTTTCATAAGTCCATCTACGAGGTTTAGAAATTTCATATTTGTCTTTTTTTCCTAACCAATATTTGCTAAGGGTTAACAAATTTTCACCTACAAAGAAGTTCTCTGTTAAAAAACACTGGTTCAATTTTAAAATTGTAATTGTTGCCCAGATAAGAACTAATTTAATAATTATATTGGACCAATGTTCTATATTTGTTGAAGTAGCTTGTGTTATTTTTACAGCTTTAAGAGAATTTGTTTTACCTAAGAAGAATGGATTATCATTTTATTGTTAGTTTAAGTTGCAATAGAACCCTTCAGTTCCTGGCAACACAGAAATTACTTTTTAATGCCTCATTTTCCAAATAAATACATCCAAATAATTTCATATTTAAATCATAATTTCAGGCTGGGCATGGCGGCTCACACCTGTAATCCCAGTACTTTGGGAGGCCAAGGCGGGTGGATCACTTCAGGCCAGGAGTTCAAGACCAGCCTGGCCACCATGGCAAAACCTGTCTCTACTAAAAATACAAAAAATTAGCTGGGTGTGGTGATGCGTGCCTGTAGTCCCAGTTACTTGGGAGGCTGAGGCAGGAGAGTCACATGAACCCGGGAGGTGGGGGTTGCAGTGAGCCAAGATCACGCCACTGCACTCCAGCCTGGGCAACAGAGCAAGACCCTCTCAAAACAAAAACAAAAACAAAAACAAAAAGCCCATAATTTTAAAATCACTACTCCTTTTTATATAGCATTTCTCAAAATCACACACACATATATTCACCATGGATACATCATAGTTCCTGTGTGTACATGGATACATGTGGTTTCTTTGATATTCCTAGGAAAGACTCTCTCTAATGGAAACACTAGATCCTTTTGTAGCTCATAAGCATGATGATTGAGGTTTCACACACATTTATGAAATGTGCCTCCCTCAAACTGACAGGGACAGAAGGCAGGGAAATTCTGGGCAGAAGTGAGTGGGTCCCTGGCAAGGGCCCCACTCTTAAGCCTGGAACCGCAGCCCAAAGTGAGAACTGACATCTCTGTTTTCCCACTCAAATGTTGCCTTTTCCAAGACCACCCATGGCCCGCTCCACCCCCGATCCTGTGCCTATAAAAACCCCAGACTCTGCGGGCAGAGAAGAGGAGAAGCAGCTGGATGTCGGAGACTACGGGTGAACATCAGAGAGAAGTGGCTTAACTTCAGAGGGACAGCTTGACCATATAGCTTTGGAGAGGCGTCTAGCTGAGGGTGGCCAGACTCTGGGGGAAGATTACCTTCCTGCTCCATCCCCTTTTCAGCTCCCCTTCCTGCTGAGAGCTGCTTTCATCGGCAATAAAATCCCCTGCATTTACCATCTCCAATTTGTTTGTGTGACCTCATTCCTTCTGGATGCTGGACAAGAACTCAGGTACGGGTGTGAAAGGCTGTCACACTGACCCTCCACCAAGCTGTTAACACTTAAGCTGTCTGTGGAGAGCAAAGCTAAAAGAGCACTGACTGTAACACTCCTTCTGGGGCTTCAGGGGTTGTGGGCACACCCCTAGAGGCTGCCATGGGGCAGTAAAAATTTGTTCCTGCTGGCGCCCAAAAGCAGTCACCCTGGCTCCTGCACCTGCTCACCTGCATGTTCCCTCCTGGGAGAGGTTGAGTGCAGCGGGTTCAAGTGACTGGAGTTCACCCCTGCTGGCGTGGAAGTAGCCAGCTAGTTCCAGCAGCTGCACTCCAGTTCCCGCTCATGAAGGGGTCAGGGAAACTTGCTGATTCAAAACTTTGTTACTACATCCGCACATTACCCACCTGACATTAAAAAAATATATATACTGAAGAAAAGAGCATAAGAATTTAATGTTAATCTATTGGAAACATTCTTTCTGCTTTCATGCCCATTTTTACACCTGTGGAAATGGAGGTGGGAGAAATCATCACAGAAGGAGGCCCTGGGACAACAGCCAAGCCAATTAGTTAGGAAACTGAAGCAAAGGTAGTCCCGGCACCTGGGTTCTTCCCTCTCCCTCTTCTGGGCCTGGAGTGAGAAGTGGGAGGGGATCTGCCTCTAGGCTGGACTTGTAAGGGTGGGCAGCACATCCTGCTTCTCCCTCATTCCAACCAGAAATTGGCCAGAACATAAGTCTCTGTTGCCTCTGTAGACTCTCATCACCCCTCTCCCGAAGGTGTACAAATAAGGGCAACAGACACTCTATAGGGACTCTGATCCCGAAAGATAAGCCCATGGTCTAAACTTAACAAATACCTGGGGCAAGCCGACACTGGAGAACAGAAAATAAAGGGATTACTTACTCAGGAGAAAACAGAGTTAATAAAGGAAACAAGTCAGGGCTTTATATATTTAAAAAGTACATAGTCTCCAAATTTAAGAGAAGACGTTACTTACATGAAAGGCTATTATGTATTTTAAAAACATTTAGGGATCTTGGAAATGAAATGCCTAGTTGTTCAAAAATCATTTTTGGCCAATAACAGATGAATAGGTCAACTAAATATGATATAGACATACAATGGAATATTTTTCAGCCTTAAAAAGGAAAGAATTTCTTTTTTTTATCTTCTTTTTTTTTTTGAGACAGGGTCTTGCTCTGTCACCCAAGCTAGAGTGCAGTGGTGCTACAACTCCCAGCTAATTTTTTTTTTTTATTTTTTGTAGAGACAGGATTGCTGTATTTCCCAGGCTTGTCTCCAACTCCTGGGCTCAAGTAATCCTCCTGCCTTGGCCTTCCAAAGTGCTGGGATTACAGGCATGAGCCACTGCACCTGGCCAAGGAAAGAGATTCTGAAGTATGCCACAACATGGATAAACCTGGAGGACATTATGCTAAGTTAAATAAGGCAGACACAAAAGGAGAAATGTTGTATGATTCCACTTACAAGAGGTACCTAGAATAGGCAAATACATAGAGACAGAAAGTGTAACAAAGATTAGCTATGGCTGGGAAAAGAAAGGAGTGGGGAGTTATTGTTTTGGGTGCAGAGTTTCTGTTTGAGATGATAAAAGGTTCTGGGAATGTATAGTGCTGATGGTTGCACAAAGTATGAATGTACTTAATGCCACTGAATTTAACTTAAAATAGTTAAAATGATACATTTTATGTTATGCATATTTTACCACAATTTTAGAAAAATCACTATGGGGCTAGGCATGGTGGTTCACACCTGTAATCCCAGCACCTTGGGAGGATGAGACAGGAGAATCCCTTGAGGCCAGGAGTTCAAGAGCAGCCTGGGCAAATAGTAAGACCCCATTTCTAGAAGAAGAAGAAGAGGAAGAAGAAGAAGAAGAAGAACAGGAAGGAGAAGGAGAAGGAGAAGGAAGAGAAGGAGAAGGAGAAAAGAGAAAAACCACTTTGTTTTACATAGAAGAATGAGAATAGCAGCTGAATAATTTCACCCCAATTTAAGAGGCAAAGTGGATACAACTAAAAGTTCTAACATTGGGGCTCATGCATTTCATTGATTTCATTGTCCTCGTGCCTCATCAACTTCACCCCCAGAGAAATTACCTTAAGGGGCCTAATTCAGTCCCACCCCCATCCCAATTTCCACCTAGCAATAGGTTCCAGCCAGCAGCACTGGCCCTACTGGTTGCCTGGACTGGAGCCTGGGCTTGTGCCTTGGCCAACACATGTGCCTCCAAGGAGCACTCTAAGAAGCCCAGACCCAACAGCAGCCCCTCAGCAGCCCCTGCAGTCTCCAGTAAGATGTGGACATCTGCACGGCTCAGGCTGTCCCCATCTAGAGCACAGTTCTCAGAAAATGAAAGACCAGAATTAGTCAATTACTCCAAAGCACATGAAAAATCCCCCTCCGGAGGGGTGTCTGCCATTGCCCAGGCTTGAGTAGGTAAACAAAGTGGCCAGGAAGCTCGAACTGGGTGGAGCCCACTGCAGCTCAAGGAGGCCTGCCTGCCTCTCTAGACTCCACCTCTGCGGGGCAGGGCATAGCCAAACAAAAGGCAGCAGAATCCTCTGCAGACTTAAATGTCCTTGACAGCTTTGAAGAGAGTAATGGTTCTCCCAGCATGCAGCTTGAGATCTGAGAATGGACAGACTGCCTCCTCAAGTGGGTCCCTGACCCCCGAGTAGCCTAACTGGGAGGCACCCCCCAGTAGGGGCAGACTGACACCTCACACGGCCGGGTACTCCTCTGAGACAAAACTTCCAGAGGAACGATCAGGCAGCAACATTTGCTGCTCACCAATATCCGCTGTTCTGCAGTCTCCGTTGCTGATACCCAGGCAAACAGGGTCTGGAGTGGACCTCCAGCAAACTCCAACAGACCTGCAGCTGAGGGTTCTGACTGTTAGAAGGAAAACTAACAAACAGAAAGGACATCCACACCAAAACCCCATCTGTACGTCACCATCATCAAAGACCAAAAGTAGATAAAACCACAAAGATGGGGAAAAAAACAGAGCAGAAAAATTGGAAACTCTAAAAATCAGAGCACCTCTCCTCCTCCAAAGGAACACAGCTCCTCACCAGCAACGGAACAAAGCTGGACGGAGAATGACTTTGACGAGTTGAGAGAAGAAGGCTTCAGACGATCAAACTACTCCGAGCTAAAGGAGGAAGTTCAAACCCATGGCAAAGAAGTTAAAAACCTTGAAAAAAAATTAGACGAATGGCTAACTAGAATAACCAATGCAGAGAAGTCCTTAAAAGACCTGATGGAGCTGAAAACCAAGGCACGAGAACTACATGACGAATGCACAAGCCTCAGTAGCCGATTTGATCAACTGGAAGAAAGGGTATCAGTGATGGAAGATGAAATGAATGAAATGAAGTGAGAAGAGAAGTTTAGAGAAAAAAGAATAAAAAGAAAGGAACAAAGCCTCCAAGAAATATGGCACTATGTGAAAAGACCAAATCTACGTCTGATTGGTGTACCTGAAAGTGACAGGGAGAATGGAACCAAGTTGGAAAACACTCTGCAGGATATTATACAAGAGAACTTCCCCAATCTAGCAAGGCAGGCCAACATTCAAATTCAGGAAATACAGAGAATGCCACAAGATACTCCTCGAGAAGAGCAATTCCAAGACACATAATTGTCAGATTCATCAAAGTTGAAATGAAGGAAAAAATATTAAGGGCAGCCAGAGAGAAAAGTCAGATTACCCACAAAGGGAAGCCCATCAGACTAACAGCTGATCTCTCGGCAGAAACTGTACAAGCCAGAAGACAGTGGGGACCAATATTCGACATTCTTAAAGAAAAGAATTTTCAACCCAGAATTTCATATCCAGCCAAACTAAGCTTCAAAAGTGAAGGAGAAATAAAATACTTTACAGACAAGCAAATGCTGAGAGATTTTCTCACCACCAGGCCTGCCCTAAAAGAACTCCTGAAGAAAGCACTAAACATGGAAAGGAACAACCAGTACCAGCCAGTGCAAAAACATGTCAAATTGTAAAGACCATCGAGGCTAGGAAGAAACTGCATCAACTAATGAGCAAAATAACCAGCTAACATCATAATGACAGGATCAAATTCACACATAATAATATTAACCTTAAATGTAAATGGGCTAAATGCTCCAATTAAAAGACACAGACTGGCAAATTGGATAAAGAGTCAAGACCCATCAGTGTGCTGTATTCAGGAAACCCATCTCACGTGCAGAGACACACATAGGCTCAAAATAAAGGGATGGAGGAAGATCTACCAAGCAAATGGAAAACAAAAAAAGGCAGGGGTTGCAATCCTAGTCTCTGATAAAACAGACTTTAAACCAACAAAGATCAAAAGAGACAAAGAAGGCCATTACATAATGGTAAAGGGATCAATTCAACAAGAAGAGCTAACTATCCTAAATATATATGCACCCAATACAGGAGCACCCAGAGTCATCAAGCAAGTCCTTAGAGACCTACAAAGAGACTTAGACTCCCACACAATAATAATGGGAGACTTTCACACCCCACTGTCAACATTAGACAGATCAATGAGACAGAAAGTTAACAAGGATATCCAGGAATTGAACTCAGCTCCCCACCAAGCAGACCTAATAGACATCTACAGAACTCTCCACCCCAAATCAACAGAATATACATTCTTCTCAGCACCACACCGCACTTATTCCAAAATTGACCACATAGTTGGAAGTAAAGCACTCCTCAGCAAATGTAAAAGAATAGAAATTAAAACAAGCTGTCTCTCAGACCACAGTGCAATCAAACTAGAACTCAGGATTAAGAAACTCATTCAAAACCGCTCAACTACATGGAGACTGAACAACCTACTCCTGAAGGACTACTGAGTACATAACAAAATGAAAGCAGAAATAAAGATGTTCTTTGAAACCAACGAGAACAAAGACACAACATAGCAGAATCTCTGGGACACATTTAAAGCAGTGTGTAGAGGGAAATTTATAGCACTAAATGCCCACAAGAGAAAGCAGGAAAGATCTAAAATTGACACCCTAACATCACAATGAAAAGAACTAGAGAAGCCAGAGCAAACACATTCAAAAGCTAGCAGAAGGCAAGAAATAACTCAGATCAGAGCAGAACTGAAGGAAATAGAGACACAAAAAACCCTTCAAAAAATCAATGAATCCAGGAGCTGGTTTTTTGAAAAGATCAACAAAATTGATAGACCGCTAGCAAGACGAATAAAGAAGAAAAGAGACAAGAATCAAATAGACGCAATAAAAAATGATAAAGGGGATATCGCCACCGATCCCACAGAAATACAAACTACCATCAAAGAATACCATAAACACCTCTATGCAAATAAACTAGAAAATCTAGAAGAAATGGATAAATTCCTTGACACATACACCCACCCAAGACTAAACCAGGAAGAAGTGGAATCTCTGAACAGACCAAAAACAGGCTCCGAAATTGAGGCAATAATCAATAGCTTACCAACCAAAAAGAGTCCAGGACCAGATGGATTCACAGCCAAATTCTACCAGAGGTACAAGGAGGAACTGGTACCATTCCTTCTGAAACTATTCCAATCAATAGAAAAAGAGGGAATCCTCCCTAACTCATTTTATGAGGCCAGCATCATCCTGATACCAAAGCCTGGCAGAGACACAACGAAAAAAGAGAATTTTACACCAATATCCCTGATGAACATTGATGCAAAAATCCTCGATAAAATACTGGCAAACCAAATCCAGCTGCACATCAAAAAGCTTATCCACCATGATCAAGTGGGCTTCATCCCTGGGATGCAAGGCTGGTTCAACACACGCAAATCAATAAACGTAATCCAGCATATAAACAGAACCAAAGACAAAAACCATATGATTATCTCAATAGATGCAGAAAAGGCCTTTGACAAAATTCAACAACACTTCTTGCTAAAAACTCTCAATAAATTAGGTATTGATGCGACATATCTCAAAATAATAAGAGCTATCTATGACAAACCCACAACCAATATCATACTGAATGGGCAAAAACTGGAAGCATTCCCTTTGAAAACTGGCACAAGACAGGGATGCCCTCTCTCACCACCCCTATTCAACATAGTGTTGGAAGTTATGGCCAGGGCAATCAGGCAGGAGAAGGAAATAAAGGGTATTCAATTAGGAAAAGAGGAAGTCAAATTGTCCCTGTTTGCAGATGACATGATTGTATATCTAGAAAACCCCATCGTCTCAGCCCAAAATCTCCTTAAGCTGATAGGCAACTTCAGCAAAGTCTCAGGGTACAAAATCAATGTGCAAAAATCACAAGCATTCTTATACACCAATAACAGACAAACAGAAAGCCAAATCATGAGTGAACTCCCATTCACAGTTGCTTCAAAGAGAATAAAATACTTAGGAATCCAACTTACAAGGGATGTGAAGGACCTCTTCAAGGAGAACTACAAACCACTGCTCAATGAAATAAAAGAGGATACAAACAAATGGAAGAACATTCCATGCTCATGGGTAGGAAGAATCAATATCGTGAAAATGGCCATACTGCCCAAGGTAATTTATAGATTCAATGCCATTCCCATCAAGCTACCAATGACTTTCTTCACAGAATTGGAAAAAACTACTTTAAAGTTCATATGGAACCAAAAAAGAGCCCGCATCACCAAGTCAATCCTAAGCCAAAACAACAAAGCTGGAGGCATCACGCTACCTGACTTCAAACTATACTACAAGGCTACGGTAACCAAAACAGCATGGTACTGGTACCAAAACAGAGATATAGATGACTGGAACAGAACAGAGCCCTCAGAAATAATGCCACATATCTACAACCATCTGATCTTTGACAAACCTGAGAAAAACGAGCAATGGGGAAAGGATTCCCTATTTAATAAATGGTGCTGGGAAAACTGGCTAGCCATATGTAGAAAGCTGAAACTGGATCCCTTCCTTACACCTTACACAAAAATTAATTCAAGATGGATTAAAGACTTAAATGTTAGACCTAAAACCATAAAAGTCCTAGAAGAAAACCTAGGCAATACCATTCAGGACACAGGCATGGGCAAGGCCTTCATGTCTAAAACACCAAAAGCAATGGCAACAAAAGCCAAAATTGACAAATGGGATCTAATTAAACTAAAGAGCTTCTGCACAGCAAAAGAAACTACCATCAGAGTGAACAGGCAACCTGCAGCATGGGAGAAAATTTTTGCAATCTACTTATCTGACAAAGGGCTAATATCCAGAATCTACAAAGAACTCAAACAAATTTACAAGAAAAATCAAACAACCCCATCAAAAAGTGGGCAAAGAATATGAACAGACACTTCTCAAAAGAAGACATTTATGCAGCCAAAAGACACATGAAAAAATGCTCATCATCACTGGCCATCAGAGAAATGCAAATCAAAACCACAATGAGATACCATCTCACACCAGTTAGAATGGCAATCATTAAAAAGTCAGGAAACAACAGGTGCTGGAGAGGATGTGGAGAAATAGGAACACTTTTACACTGTTGGTGGGACTGTAAACTAGTTCAACCATTGTGGAAGTCAGTGTGGCGATTCCTCAGGGATCTAGAACTAGAAATACCATTTGACCCAGCAATCCCATTACTGGGTATATACCCAGAGGATTATATATCATGCTGCTATAAAGACACATGCGCACATATGTTTATTGTGGCACTATTCACAATAGCAAAGACTTGGAACCAATCCAGATGTCCAACAACGATAGACTAGATTAAGAAAATGTGGCACATATACACCATGGAATACTATGCAGCCATAAGAAATGATGAGTTCATGTCCTTTGTAGGGACATGGATGAAGCTGGAAACCATCATTCTGAGCAAACTATTGCAAGGACAAAAAACCAAACACCGCATGTTCTCATTCATAAGTAGGAATTGAACAATGAGAACACATGGACACAGGAAAGGGAACATCACACACCAGGGCCTGTTGTGGGGTGGGTGAAGTGGGGAAGGATAGCATAGGAGATATACCTAATGTTAAATGATGAGTTAATGGGTGCAGCACACCAACATGGCACATGTATACATACGTAACTAACCTGCACGTTGTGCACATGTACCCTAGAACTTAAAGTACAATTAAAAAAAATAAAAAAAGAAAAAGAAAAATCCCCCTCCAACTGCTAGTAGTCCTCGGTGAAGACCCCAAAGCTCAATGCCGTCAGTTTCTCCTTCATGCCCAAACCTGCTCCTTTGCCCTGGGCCAGGGCCCTGCAGTGGCTTGTCTTGCATTGTGGTATTTGGAGTCTTGTCTTGGGTCTCCAGGTCCCCCAGTGGAGTATGCAATGTAGCAACCAGAGGAAGCAGCCCTGGGTAGTAAGCAGTGGCAGGAGCTTAGCCTCCAGGGGAGCCCATGACCTTGGGGCTCGAAAAGGGTGAGAACCAAGCAGCCTTTAAAGCAAAGCAAGAGAGAGAGGCAGGCCGAATGTGACTCTCCCCTCAGCCTGCGAAAGCAGTCACAGCCTACTCACCTAAACGTGCCCAGATTTACCTGTCCACAGAGTCCGACTGCCCCACTGAAACCCTAGTTACCACCCGTTATTAATGGACTCCAGAGGCCTGAGTGAACCTGCTTCATGAGAAGCCTAATCCCAGGCCTGGTTAAACCTAGCAAGTGCAGGTTGTCCACAGCTTTTACTGCTTTGAACTGATTTGGGGGAGAAGTACCTTCCTGTATCAACCCAATAAAATGATCCTTTTATTCCATTTTCCTCCTTTATTTATTAAATACAGTTGTGCAGTTGAAGATGCACTGTGCGAGCTGTCAATCTCAGTAAGACCTAATGTCTGAGTGCTTCCTCTGTGCCAGGCTTTATGGCGAAGGCTTTTCATGGATCACAACCTCAGAACAACAGTGTGATGAAGCAAGGGCTGCTCTCCCTTTTATTTTAGACATGAGAAAACTGAAGCTCAGAAATAGTTCACAATACCCTAAACTAACAGAGGCAACAACAGGCAATGTAGGATATGGCTCCATAGAATTCGATTCCAGGGACCTGGGCCCATCCACTAATGTATATGGGCTTGGAGTCTAGCTTTCATTCTGTTGCTAACTCACTGGGTGACATTGTGCAAGTCAGTCATCTGTCACGGCCTTGGTTTCCTTATCTGTAAATAAATTATCACATTAAGCCGCTTTTAGCTGAAGTTTTATGACTATTACTGAGCATCTGCTGTTTAGAAGGCCTTTGCTGATAGAGAGATGTCGAACTGCTGTAAGTGTTTTTGGGTGAACTTTTTGCTGTACATTAATTTCGCAAGGCCATTTAGCTCAGGAGTCCTCTTTCAGTCTCTAGGCTTTACTGACTGGTTTATTACCCAGTCTTGAATTTATTCTACCACATCCCCAAACAAGCACCAAGTGAAAAGCTTTTCATTTTCTCCACTAAAAGAACAAAACTTTTAATTAATATTTGGAATCAATCCACTGTCTCTGGAGAGACTCTTTTACCCCCGCCCTCTGGGTTATAGGACCTATACCAGCTTTGCCTTATTAATGTTCATCTATTGACTTGAACCCGCTTTCCTCTTTAGAGAATCAGTCTTGATCATTTAGAAGGCTATTGACCTAGAATTACCTCCATTGAATTCTATAATATACTGATTCAGATGCAACCAGGATTTGCAGCAAAACATGGTTATATATAAACTTATATTGAACTTATAAGTTACATTGAACAGGCTGGGCATGGTGGCTCACTCTTATAATCCCAGCACTTTGGGAGGCCAAGACAGGTGGATCATTTGAGGCCAGGAGTTCGAAACCATCCTGGCCAACATGGTGAAACCCCATCTCTACTAAAAAATTAGTCGGGCGTGGTGGTAGGTGCCTGTAGTGCCAGCTACTCAGGAGGCTGAGGCAGGAGAATTGCTTGAGCCCAGGAGGTGGAGGTTGCAGTGAGCAGAGATTGTGCCATTGCATTCCAGCCTGGGCGACAGAGCATGATTCCATCTCAAAAGAAAAAAAAAAAGGTATATTGAACAATCAGACAAGCCTAACACAGAACAATCAAATAAACCCAACATCATATAAGAACATTTGGGGTGGAGTGAAAGGATCGGAATATTTTAATAGTATGTTTAGAATTAGACAAACTGGAGTTCAAATGTCAGCACCTACTTTTTTTTTTTTTTTTTTTTTTTTTAGTTAGTGTGACTTTAGATAAGCCAATTAGCTTCTCTGAGCACTAGTTTCCTCAGCTCTTCAAAGTAATATTTTCCCCATAATAACAAACAACTATATGGTGCCCTGTTCTAAGTATTAACTTGTTCAATCCTCAGAACAACCACCGAGGTAGATATTTTATTATCCCCAATCTTACAGATGGGTTATGCAACTTGCCTAAGCTCAGTTACTAAGTGGTGGAGACGGAATCTGAGCCAGGCAGTTGGCTCCAGGGGTCATGTTCTTAAACATAGCAGAACCGTAACTGACTTAGTAGTGTATATAATACCAACTCCCAACTCCCAATCCTGACATTCATATTCCAAGCTCCTAGTAATTTGTCATTGAAGGAACCAAGCACTGTACTATATATACAATATATGGAAGGAGAGCTGAGTAAGGGAAGTATCTCAAAACTTTTATGCTCTTAAATCCCTGGAAGAAGTAGCAGCAGGATTTCCCATGATTTCATTAACTCAGAAGATTGACTTGTGACTTCTGGGCAAGGATAGGGCCTCTGCTTGTTCTGAAAATGTTGACAGAGCTGAATATTGGCTTTGAACTTCATCTTCAGGCCTAGCTCATGGAAACGTTTCTCAGGCAAAGCTTGATCATGGATAGTTCACCAAGAATAAAGGTGAGAATTCCTTGTGTCATTAGCTCTAGGTTAAGCTGAGAAGAGGGCAACGGTTTTTTTTTTTTTTTTGAGATGAAGTCTCGCTCTGTCACCCAGGCTGGAGTGCAGTGGCACCATCTCAGCTCACTACAACCTCTGCCTCCTGGGTTCAAGCGATTCTCCTGCCTCAGCCTCCTGAGTAGCTGAGATTACAGGCGGCCACCACCACGCCTGGTTAATTTTTGTATTTTTAGTAGAGATGGGTTTTGACATGTTGGTCAGGCTGATCTCGAATTCCTGACCTCAGGTGATTCACCCACCTCGGCCTCCCAAAGTGCTGGAATTACAGGCGTGAGCCACCGCGCTGGGCCAAAAGAGGGCAACTTTTGTCTTCAAGATTCTTCAGCTTCCTTTGGGAAATGTCCTGTCCTTAGGGTTTCAAACTGGTGGTCTGAAATTTGTGGCACCATATGATGCAAAACTATCCTGTTTGGCTTGCAAAGTGTTGACATACAGATTTTGCTTAAATTGAATTAGTTACTAACATTTAACAAGAAGGGCAATTCACATTTATATTCAAGCTGCTGGCCCATTGAAAAATCTGAAGGAGCCAGGCACAGTGGCTCTAGCCTGTATTTCCACCATGTTGGGGGGCCAAGGCAGGAGGATCACTTGAGCCCAGGAAATTGAGACCAGCCTGGGCAACACAGTGAGACCCTGTCTCTATCAATAAATAAATAAAAATGGAAAGATTTTTAAAAAGAAAGAAAAATCAGAATATCTGACAACAGTCCGACATGTCAATCATCATCTGGAGCTTAGCAGGCACTGCTGCTACTGGAATGGGCATGTACCGCACTTCCCCACAGCCCCCTCACGAATGTTCCTTTCACTAATGTCCCATTTCACTAATGTCCATACCTCCTGGCTCCTAATAGCAACTGAAATGGCCATCACGACTCCTGCCTTTCCCTGACATCAGCCCTTTTCACCAAATGCCTAGCACTTTGCTGGTTGAAGTCTGTCCGCTTCATTAACTCAATTAGAGACTCTTTCCAGGTTTTTAAAAAACCCGGAAACATGGCCTTGCTAAAATGCAAACATCTCCCTAGAGGCCATTAAGGGAATAGGATTAATAGGATTTCAGGAGTCCAGAAGACCCATGTTATAAATGGCCTTTCAGCAGGATTTGCTTGACAATAAATCATCTTCAGGGCACATATTAGAGACATTTTAAGGCTATAGTTTCTTTATAGAGTTTTTATTTTACCAGTAGTCACTTTTGAGAAGTGACTCATTTTGAGAAATGGATAAGTCAAGATCCAGAATTATATGGATAATATGTTCCAAATGTCATGTCTAAAGAAATCTGTACTGACGATCGACTTATTGCTAACTTATTAAGGGATTGTTTCTTAAAAACTCCTAAAATAATATGTACATAAGTGAATAAAACAAAATCCTTCATAGAGAGAATTTTCTTGATGATAATTCTTCATGAGCAACTTTTCAGTCTCCAGTTGCGGTCTTAGATTTTTTTTTTCCTAATTTGATACTTTCTAAGATAGTATCTCACTATGGAACCTTTGGTAATAGATCTACTACAGAACTCATTATTTTTGACAATAGTTAAACCATATTTAATCAAGACCTCTGGAAAATCTAGAGCTATAGTCCCATATATAATGAAAGTCCATTCAGATTTAAGTGGATACGAACAAAGAGAGCAGTATCATCAAAGCCATAATTGAGAATATCACCTCTCCCATAAGTAATCAGTAATTATAGATTTATGTTATATTTAGCATCTCTTAAAGCTGGTACTGTACAGTATAAAAAGCATCACATTTTATCATTTCTCAAGTAGAAATGAGAAAACATTGCTGACAATAGATGTGCTATCCAGAAAGAACAAGGAGTGTACATAGTAGTTTGAAGTCTTATATTTGCAAGCCTAGTTTTTGTTGAACTTTATTTAATGACACAATTAAAATTACTTTATGTCTTTTTATTTTTATTTTAATTAATTAATTTATTTTTTGAGATGGAGTCTCGCTCTGTCAGCCAGGCTAGAGTGCAGCAGCACTATCTCGGCTCACTGCAACCTCCGTCTCCCGGGCTCAAGCAATTCTCCTGCCTCAGCCTCTAGGGTAGCTGGGATTACAGGCGTGTGCCACCACACCTGGCCAATTTTTGTATTTTTAGTAGAGACAGAGTTTCACCATGTTGGCCAGGCTGGTCTCGAACTCCTGACCTCAGGTAATCTGCCTGCCTCAGCCTCCCAAAGTGTTGAGATTACAGGCGTGAGCCACCATGCCCAAACTTTATGTCTTTTTAAATATTTATAGGACAACTCATAGTTTTGTTTACTTTTAATTTTCATAAAATATTTTAACCACAATTCCCTAGGAAGGCAGCCATCTACTTACGATATTTTACAGGGCACCCAAAGTTCTCTGCCATTCAACATCAGTAGGCTTTGGCAGCCTCTGAAATCACAGCTGTTGGTGACACACAATGCTGCCAACAAAATCTGCACCCTCTCTTATCTTGGTATCATTTCAATTCATGATACCATGTCTGCAAATCTACCTGGATTGCAATCTTGGTCACATCTAATTTTACTTTTTAAAAAAAAAATCTCAACTCCAAGTTGTCCTCATGACAATCTCTGGCAATATTATTGGTTCAGACATAGGATAAGTGATCAAAGTTGGTCCAGTGGGACATATGGGAAGGGCTAGGATAGAGGTAAGTGAAGAAGTGTCTTGTTCTAGAAGCTACTAGCGGCCATCTTGTGCCCTGGAGGGAAGGGAGTCTGCAGTCTTCTCTGCTACATTGCTTAAATGTTTAATCAGGGTTACTAGATCCTTATTCCTATGTTTAACCAAATCACTTCTAATTTATTTTAATCTTCTTTTTCTTTTTCTTTTTCTTTTGAGACAGAGTCTCGCTCTATTTCCTAGGCTGGAGTGCAGTGGCACGATCTCGGCTCACTGCAACCTCCGCCTCCCAGGTTCAAGTGATTCTCCTGCCTCAGCCTCCCGAGTAGCTGGGACTACAGGTGCCCACCACCACACCCAGCTAATTTTTGTATTTTCAGTAGAGACGGGGTTTCACCATGTCGGCCAGGATGGTCTCCATCTCGACCTCGTAATCCACCCGCCTCGGCCTCCCAAAGTGCTGGGATTATAGGTGTGAGCCACCGCACCTGGCCAATTTTTGTATTTTTAGTAGAGACTGGGTTTCACCATGTTAGCCAGGCTGGTCTCGAACTCCCGACCTCAGATGATCTGCCCACCTTGGCCTCCCAAAGTGCTGGGATTACAGGCATGAGCCACCACACCCAGCCCTAATTTATTGTAAAAGCGCAGTGCTCAAAGCAGAATTCTGTTTTTCTAAATTACTAAAAAGAAATCAATTTCTTTGTTATATGATATTTCAACTGCTAATCAAACACAGTGTAAGCAATGTAACAGATCTCTTGCAATTTCATAATATTTCTCTTTCCATAGGTAACCAAGTTTTAGCTGTCAGAGAACAAGTTTCATCAGGTTTAGGATCTTTAAAAGTCTTTTGATTATTCTTACTAATGTGTTCTGCTGTGTTTTACAGCCCCAAATAACTTATTGACCCACTGCTTCATTCTTGATCATTGCCAATTGCAGGAGAGAACTCATAGATAATGATGCTGACAGAGTCGAGGCAGACAGAGAAAGCAAATCCAAATGCAGAATGGATATCTCCTGGGGCAGGAAAAATTGCTGCCCTTTCCAAGAAGAAAGGAGTCCAAAGTCACTGGCATACCACCAGGTAGCTGGCTGGTCACCTTGAGATAGGGTGCCAGAGTAGGTGTCCAGTGTGAATTAAGGTGGCCAGAAAAAATAGAAAAATTAGGCACTCAGCAGTGAAAGCTTTGATGATGGAAAGCCCATATTAATGAGCTTTTACATAACTTGAAGCCTTGCCACTAAATGATATATTCATGGCCAGGCACAGTGGCTCACCCTTGTAATCCCAGCACTTTAGGAGGCCGAGGCGGGCGGGTCACCTGAGATCAGGAGTTTGAGACCAGCAGGGCCAACATGGCGAAACCCTGTCTCTACTAAAAATATAAAAATTAGCCGGGCATGGTGGCTGCCTGTAATCCCAGCTACTCAGGAGGCTGAGGCAGAAGAATCACTTGCACCCGAGAGGCAGAGATTGCAGTGAGCCAAGATCATGCCACTGCACTCCAGCCTGGGGAACAGAGCTAGACTCAGTCTTAAAAAAAAAAAAAAAGAATGATATATTTATGAACACACTGGGTTGGCAAGGGGAAAAGGAGACTAACATTTAGACCTCAGGTGATCTTGCTTCCTTATTTTAAAACTTCCTTTGCAATGGGGTCTAAATAATCTTCTTGGCCTTCTTGGGGTGTAGTGAGGGGACATGGATGAGTTTGACATACATGTGGCTCAGAGCCAGTATTTCTACCGTTCCAAGTCTTGGCATTCCTTCCCCTCCATCAGGGATTCTCAGCCTTGGCACTGTGGTCATTTTGGGGCATCGTAGTATTTCGCAGTACCTCTGACCTCTACCCAGTAGAAGACTGTAGCCCCCTGCCGGTTATGACAGTCAAAACTGGCTGTGGACACTGCCCAGTTGTAAGAACCACTGTTCTACACCATCCCAAGGGATTTCTTTCTTTACCCTGCAGTGCAGCCAACCTCACGGCCACAGGCTAAAGCAATCTCTCTCTTCTTTGAAGTTCATTGGCAACAGTAGTCCATCACAATCTATTTACCACTCACCATTAGTTGCTGCGTGTTATGAGTTGTCTTTTATGTGTGTTTGTATCATAATCTATCCAGAATGTAACATCCCTGAGGAGAGAATTCCTCATCCGTGCAATAGCTCTCTATTTCTCACAGCACCCCTCCACAGTTGCCAGTAAACATTAGTTGCTTGAATCATTGATAGTGTTTCAATGTTCCATTTGATGTCAAGGATATCTCAGATGACCCTTCTAGAATTGGTGCCCTTTGTGCAAAGAGAAAATTATAAACCCTAGACTTTGACTTAGCTCTTATTAAAAGTGAAGCCATAGGGAGAGAAAAATCAGGATAGTATTTCTTTGAGATGGTAAGATGACCCATGATGCAAAGACTTTTGAGAAGGAAACTCTGAACTTGTTACCCTTGGACAGAGAAGAGGGAGAAGGCTGAAAAATATTTACTTGTCAGTCACCATAACAACACAAGGAGAAAAGAGCATTAGCCAAGTGGGGTAAAGTTCTGAACTTATTCTGATTTTTAGTATCATAAAGTCATGTTTCTGGCTAATTTTTTTTTAATGAAGGGCAAAACATCCTCTTGTAATAATAAATTTTTAAGTGCAAATTTTTTTTGCCCACTCCTATGGAATTTAACCCTTAACTTTGAGTCTGAGGTTACAAGTTTGTTGTCGGATACTGTATTTATTATATGTTTATTATAGGGAAATGCAACTTTTTAACTCATTTATTGTAAAAATTTAGCTTACCCACCTAAGTTTTAATGTATGCAATTGGCCCTCCATATGGCATCTGCTGATTGAACCACCCATGGATCAAAAATATTTGGAGGCTGGGTTGTGTTGGCTCATGCCTGTGATCCTAGCACTTTGGGAGGTTGAGGTGGGAGGATCACTTGAACCCAGGAGTTCGAGACCAACTTGGGCAATATAACAAGACCTTGACTCTACAAAAATTTAAAATATTAGCCAGGCATGGTGGTGTGCACCTGTAGTTTTGGCTACTTGGGAGGCTGAGATGGGAGGATTGTCTGAGCATGGGAAGTTGAGACTGCAGTAAGCCTTGATAGCGCCACTGCACTCCAATTTGCGTGACGGAGTGAGACCCTGTCTCAAAAATACCCGTAATTTTGGGTGGCGGGAGGGGGGGAAACAAGGATGGCTGTGTTGTACTGACCATTTATAGACTTTTTTTCTTATCATTATTCCCTAAACAATACAGAATAACAGCTATTTACATAGCATTTACATTGATTAGGTACTATAAATAATCTAGAAATGATTTAAAGTATATGGGTGGATATGCATAGGTTATATGCAAATACTATACTGTTTTATATAAGGGACTTGAGCATCTGTGGATTTTGGTATCCATGGAGGATACTGGAACCGATTCCCCATGGATACGTAGGAACAACGGAACACCATCTCTATGATTAGTTCACCATCTATGGCCTTATAACATTCTGCTATAACTTCACCAGTATATATGTAGCACAAATCCATTTTCTAGGCAGAAAGCACTAAGACACTTTGTCTTTACAATCTTTCTCACACCTGTTTAGGAAAAATACATTTTATGATTTTAACAGACATATTTCTAAGTAAAATATGATTCTTGTTTTTCCGATATCTTGAATATTTCTTTTAAATGACTTAAATATGGCATTTCTGGAAAAGGCAGCAAGATGGAAAGTGATCTTTCACTAAGAAAGGATATTATAGGCTGGGCTCAATAGCTTACGCTTGTAATCCTAGCACTTTGGGAGGCCGAGGCGGGTGGTTACCTGAGGTCAGGTGTTCGAGACCAGCCTGGCCAACATGGTGAAACCCTTCTCTACTAAAAATACAAAAATAAACCGGGCGTGGTGACGCACGCCTGTAATCCCAGCTACTTGGGAGGCTGAGGCAGGAGAATCACTTGAACCCGGGAGGCGGAGGTTGCAGTGAGCCGAGATAGCGCCACTGTACTCCAGCCTGGGTGACAGAGCCAGACTCCATCTCACCAAAAAAAAAAAAAAAAAAAAAAAAAAGGATATTATAGCTTCTTCCAAAAAAGGTCATCAGCATCAAAACATCTTAATGCTTATCCTGTGTGTGGTACCAGTGCATGGGATCCCATCAGCTCCAGGTTTTCGCTGAAGCACTATTTTAAGTGACTGACAATATATTTTGGTAACAAAGCTTTCAGAGCAGCTAGTAAGATTACTATAATGCATAAGAGAGTGTGTGAATTAAATTGCACTGAGGGTTTGCATTTCCATGACACTAGCAAATGTATTACCATTCTACCAGGACTGGGTTTCGGTTGACTTGTCAGTTTACGGAATGAGGAAACCGTTGGGGAACAGTTCTATTTCAATGTAAAGGTGTTAGCATAAAAATGTAATAACATAATTTGCATTTTAATAGCCAAGCGAATTTGTATTAATAAAGCAGCTGGATATTGGTGTTTACAAATACTGTAATGGTGTCCTGGGGAGACTAGTGATTCATTTCTTGGATTTATAGGAGTGAATTTTTGCTTGACCTTAGATTTTCTGGCCTTTTCTGAGGACACTCCTCTTTCTTTTGAAAAATGAAAGGAATAAAAAGTTACCAAAGTGAAAGAAATCCTTTTCCCCTGAAATATTTCTTGAGTCTAAAACTTTCTTCTCTTTACCGTACGACATTAAAAAAAAAAACATGGAATAACTCAAAATCATTAAAGGCTCTGAGTTTATGTAATGAGAAATGTTGTGTGGAAAAATACCTTTTGATTATTTTATTTTTATTTTTCAAGACAACGTCTTGTTCTGTCGCCCAGGCTAGAGTACTCGATTACAGCTCACTGCATCCTCGACTTCCCAGACTCGAGCGATCCTCCTGTCAGAGGCATGTGAACCAAAGCAACTCCATCTTGAATGGGGCTGGGTAAAATGAGGTTGAAACCCACTGGGCTGCATTCCCAGATGGTTAAGGTAGTCTCACTTGCAGGATGAGATAGGAGGTTGGCACAAGATATAGGTCATAAAGACCTTGCTGATAAAACAGTTTGCAGTAAAGAAGCCGGCTAAAACCCACCAAAACTAAGATGGCCACGAGAGTGACCTCTGGTCATCCTCACCAGCTCCATGACAGTTTATGGATGCCTTGGCAATGTCAGGAAGTTACCCTATATGGTCTAGAAAGGGGAGGCATGAATAATGCACCCCTTGTTTAGCATATCAAGAACTAACCATAAAAATGGGCAACCAGCTGGCCTTGGAGGCTGCTTTGTTTATGGAATAGCCATTCTCTTATTCCTTTACTGTCTTTATAAACTTGCTTTTGCTTTACTCTGTGGACTTGCCCTGAATTCTTTCTTGCTCAAGATCCAAGAACCCTCTCTTTGGGTCTGGATCGAGATCCCTTTCCTGTACACTCCCACCTGAACCTACCAAGTAGCTGGGATCACAGGCACACACCTGGCTAATTTTTAAATTTTATTTTTGAAGAGATGGGATCTCCTTATGTTTCCCAGGCTGGTCTCAGACTCCTAGGCTCAAGGGATCCTCTCGCCTCAGCCTCTCAAAATGCTGGGATCACAGGTGTGAGCTGCAGCACCTGGCAAGAGAAAGACCTTTTTCTAACAACCAACATGGTTGGGTGTGGTGGCTCACTCCTGTAATCCCAGCACTTTGGGAGGCTGAGCTAGGTGGATCACCTGAGGTCAGGTGAGACCAGTCTGGCCAACACGGTGAAACCCTGTCTCTACTGAAAAAAAACCAAAACAAAAATTAGCCAGGCATGGTGACACACAACTGTAAGCCCTGCTACTTGGGAAGCTGAAGCAAGAGAATTGCTTGAACCTGGGAGGCGGAGGTTGCAGTGAGCCGTGATTGTGCCGTTGCGCTCCAGCCTGGGTGACAAGAATGAAATTCCTTCTATAGTAAATAAATAAATAAATAAATAAATAAATAAATAAAATGACTAACATATTGTACTAGGCTAGAGTTTAATGTGCTAGACATGTTTAGGAGGCTCTAATATTCAAAACATGGGCAAAAGTCATGCCATAATTCTGCACCATTTCTTCACACACTAACTTCTAACTGCAAATCGCAGGGTGCAGTGGCTCACGCCTGTAATCCCAGCACTTCGGGAGGCCGAGGCGGGAGGATTGCTTGAGCTCAGAAACCCCATCTCTACAAGAAATACAAAAATTAGTCAGGTGTGGTGGCACATGCCTGTGGTCCCAGCTACTAGAGAAGCTGAGGTGGGATTGAAATTGCCTTTGCAAAAATTGTAACTGAGAAAATTATGACAGTGAAAGAGATCTGACCTAACCGACTCCATCTTGCTTCTAACCTCAAAGCGGCCCTTGTTCATTCCTGGGATGAGGCTGAACTAACTTTGGGAGGAACTTAGTTTCTAGTTTAACTTTGAAACAAAGATGATCACAGCCCTTTCCCAAAACAAACTCTCTTCCTGCCTGGGGACTAGACTACCTCTGTAGGACTAACAAATCAGCCACGAGATTAGACATTATGGTCTGGGAGTCATGCAGCTGGAGGCTGCAAGATTCTGAATTTCCCCAGATTGTCACTGAGGATAACATCACTGTTGTAAAACCTAAGATCAGTGCTTGAGATATTTTGTCAAGACCCTGTACTTGACGCTCAGCTGGCACCACCCAGATCAGTAAAGTGGCTCATCTCGTCTTGTGGCCCCCACCCAGAAACTGACTCAGTACAAGGGGCAGCTTTGATTCCCTTTGATTGCATCTCTGACCCGACCAACTAGCTAGCACTCCCCACATTCCAAACCCCTACCCACCAAACTATCCTCAAAAACCCCAGTTCCTGAGTGTTGGGGGAGACTGATTAGAGTAATAATAAGACTCCCATCTCCCGTACAGCTAGCTCTGTGTGAATTAAACTCTTTCTCTATTGCAATCTCCTGTCTTGATAAATCAGCTCTGTCTAGGCAGCGGGCAAGGAGAACCTGTTGGGCGGTTACAGGAGAATCACCTGAGCCTGGGTGGTCAAGGCTGCGGTGAGCTTTGATCGTGCCACTGCACTCCAGCCTGGGTGACAGAATGAGACCCAGAATGAGACCCTGTCTTGAAAAATAAAAAAAAAAATAAAAATAAAACAGGAATCATAAAGAAATGGAATAGAACCAGCATATATTCTTCAAGTATTTTTGCCTTCTCCTTAAGAAGACAGTAGCTTGTATTTTTTTTGTTGTTGGTTTTAGAGATGGGATCTCACTATGTTGCCCAGGCTGGCCTCAAACTCCTGGGCTCAAGCAATCCTTTCACCTCAACTTCCCAAGTAGCTGGGACTACAGGTGAATGCCACTGTACCCAGCTAGTAGCTGGCATTTTGAATGATATACACTAATCCCGTGTTTTTGTTTGGAGGAAAGGTAAGCAGATATACATGTTTTGCAAGTCTTTAAAATAATCCAATTTGGGCCAGGTGCAGTGGCTCACGCCTGTAATCCCAGCACTTTGGGAAGCTGAAACAGGAGGATTACTTGAAGCCAGGAGTTCAAGTCCAGACTGGGAAATATAGTGAGACTCTGTCTCTTAAAAAAATTTTTTTTTCACTAGTTGAGTATAGTGGTGCACTTCAGCCTGGACTACAGAGCAAGACTCTGCCTCTATAAAACAAAAAATAAAAATAAAACTGTCCAACTTAGTCCTTAATAGGGTTTCTTATTTCTTTTCTTTTTCTTTTGTTTCTTTTCTTCTTTTTTTTTTTTTTTAGACGGACTCTGGCTCTGTCACCCAGGCTGGAGTGCAATGGTGCAATCTTGGCTCACTGCAACCTCTGCCTCCCGGGTTCCAGAGATTCTCCTGCCTCAGCCTCCCAAGTAGCTGGGATTACAGGTGTGTGCCACCCACCATGCCTGGCTAATTTTTGTATTTTTAGTAGAGACAGGGCTTCACCATGTTGGCCAGGCTGGTCTTGAACTCCTGACTTCAAGTGATCCACCAGCCTCAGCCTCCCAAAGTGCTGGGATTACAGGCATAAGCCACCGCGCCCGGCCCAGCTTTCTCATTTCTTGATATATTGCTAATGCGAGTGACTGTCACAGCAAACCACATAGCTGGGACAATTGTATCCCCCATCAGCCATTTACAGAATCTCCCTTCCTTTTAGGTTCTCACCAAATATCAGCTAGCCTGCATAGTCAATGGATGAGTCCTTTTTTAAAATGAAATTTTTAATTTTATTTTAGTAGAGACAGGGTCTTGCTATGTTGCCCAGGCTGGTCTTGAACTCCTGGGCTCAAGCAATCCTCCCACTTTGACACCTCCCAAAGTGCTGGCATTACAGGCATGAGCCACTGCACCTGGCCAGTCAGTGGATGATTTCTAGTTTTATTATCTAACTTATTTAACATATTGAAAGCATGGTGTTTTAAAATGAATTTTTTAGTTCTTTAATAAAATTGTGTGAAAAACAAAGTATCATCATAAAATACAGATTATACTCTTTAAATAGGAATGCTGTATAATGCTTGGTGACAGAAATAGCCTCCTGGAAAGTGAGCATAGGATGAGACAGTAGAGAGAAGTTGTTTTCAAGATATTTCTTTTTGTTGTTTTTGTTGTTTTGAGAGAGTTTCACTCTTATTGCCCAAGCTGGAGTGCAGTGATGCGATCTCAGCTCACTGCAACCGCCACCTCCCAGGTTAAAGCGATTCTCCTGCCTCAGCCTCCGAAGTAGCTAGGATTACAGGTGCCCGCCACCACACCCGGCTAATTTTTTGTATTTTTAGTAAAGACGGGGTTTCACCATCTTGGTCAGGCAGGTCTCGAACTCCTGACTTTAGGTGATCCATCCCCCTCGGCCTCCCAAAGTGTTGGGATTACAGGCGTGAGCCACTGCCCCCGCGCTGGTTTCAAGATATTTCTGGCACTGCTGGTTCTGATTCAAGTAGCGCTCACCTGGAATTCTGACCAATGACTGCTAGGTTCCTGTGTGTGGAGCAATTATTATGGGGAGAGGAAATGGTCTGAATAGCCCCTCATACTGTCCTCTAGCCACTGTGAGAACAGGGAACCACTTGGTCCATGGTAGCTGTCATTGATTCAGTATTTTCTGTGTGCCAGGCACTGGTCTTAGTGCCTTAAGTATATTGAAAATGTTTAATCCTTCTAGCAACCCTCAGAGTTGTTTTTTCTTGGAAAAGTTGAGTAACTCGCCAAAGGTTACATATCTAGTAAGTGATGGACCTGGGATTTATACCACTGAGTCTGGCTTCAGGGTCTGTGCCTTATGTTTCTGTTGTTTAAGTTGGCTCAGGCCAACGAGGACTACGAGGGTGTCTAATTTTGGAAACAAACTGGAAATGGGCAACCTAAAACTCCAGGATATTCTCTTTCTCTCTCTGTCTCTCTCTCTCTCTCTCTCTCACACACACACACACACACACACACACACACACACACACACACACACACCCCTCCATTCCTCCCTGAACATCTGTTTTACCCTCATATGTCATTGCAGATCAGACCTTTCTGCTTCTCAGTGTACATGGCAGGACATGGACAACCCCAGTACCCCGACTTCTACAGCACCCCTTTTAAAAGCGCCTAGTCTGTAACGGGGATACCTTGGTAATAATTCCTAATTCTCAGTAAAAGGACTTTGGCTCAGCAGGGATTAGATGTTAACTCTCAGAACAGCAACTGGGGCTGAGGCAAGGACATGTGGTACAATTGTGGCTGCTCCTTCTGCAAACCTATAGGTATGAATGGACAGTTTTCTGAAAGGGGGAAAGGTAAGGGGTTGCTGTAGAGAAAGACGAACAGGCAACCCAATAAGTATCTACTACGTTTAGATTATACTGAAACGCAAATGAGAAATAATTTTTGGACCGCTGTCTCTTCTTGAACCCATCAACTTAGGTATGCTTTTTTTTTTTTTTCTTTTGAGATAGAGTCTCACTCTGTCACCCAGGCTGGAGTGCAGTGGCACAGTCTTGGCTCACTGCAACCTTCGCCTCCTGGGTTCAAGTGATTCTACTGCCTCAGCCTCCGGAGTAGCTGGGATTATAAGAATGTACCACCACACCCGGCTAATTTTTATATTTTGGTAGAGACTGGGTTTCACCATGTTGGCCAGGCTGGTCTTGAACTCCTGACCTCAGGTGATACACCCGCCTCGGCCTCCCAAAGTGCTGGGATTACAGGCGTAAGCCACCGCGCCCAGCCAATTTAGGTATAGCTTTATGAATTTACAAAGTAAGAAACAGGATCAGTAGCTATTTTTAAACCTGACAGCACCCAGTGCCATTAAGTAATGCCCATAACGAAGCAAAAAAGGACAGAGACAAGAGTGAGCTTTATTGAATTTCCTTAAATGGAAGATGTTAGCCTTGTTCTACTAGATCCACAGCTCATGAGCCTTCCTTGATACGGAGGAAACATTCACATTAGCTGCTGTTTTAATTTTTGGAGAAGTCATAAAGGTAATGGTATTAAAAATTGCTGAAGTGGAAACTAGTGATACAAGGTGAAAGACAGTGGACTCCGTATCATGGCCTTATCTGGTGCTGGTTCCTCAATCTTCACTCTTTTCTAGACCAAGGCCCATTACAGAGCTGACAGTAAAACTTAATAAGAACCTTAATAGTGGTAATTTTATCAAGATGAGAAAAATAAAAACAAGGAGACAAGTTTTTTTAAAGACCAAGATTATATAAATCATGTTGTATGTTAATATTAAACATACAGTGGACTCTTTACCTACAGGGTGTTTTCTTCTGATAATTTGATATCTCCTTTGATATCTAGGATTCAGTCTTTTTAATAATTTCTAATCTGTATATATGAATTCTGGGAAATGCATATTATTTATTGTGATTTTCTTTTTCTTTTTTTTATTATTATACTTTAAGTTTTAGGGTACATGTGCACAATGTGCAGGTTAGTTACATATGTATACATGTGCCATGCTGGTGTGCTGCACCCATTAACTAGCCATTTAGCATTAGGTATATCTCCTAATGCTATCCCTCCGCCCTCCCCCCACCCCACAACAGTCCCCAGAGTGTGATGTTCCCCTTCCTGTGTCCATGTGTTCTCATTGTTCAATTCCCATCTATGAGTGAGAACATGTGGTGTTTGGTTTTTTGTCCTTGCGATAGTTTACTGAGAAGGATGATTTCCAATTTCATCCATGTCCCTACAAAGGACATGAACTCATCCTTTTTTATGGCTGCATAGTATTCCATGGTTTATATGTGTCACATTTTCTTAATCCAGTCTATCATTGTTGGACATTTGGGTTGGTTCCAAGTCTTTGCTATTGTGAATAGTGCCGCAATAAAAATATGTGTGCATGTGTCTTTATAGCAGCATGATTTATACTCCTTTGGGTATATACCCAGTAATGGGATTGCTGGGTCAAATGGTATTTCTAGTTCTAGATCCCTGAGGAATCGCCACACTGACTTCCACAATGATTGAACTAGTTTACAGTCCCACCAACAGTGTAAAAGTGTTCCTATTTCTCCACATCCTCTCCAGCACCTGTTGTTTCCTGACTTTTTAATGATTGCCATTCTAACTGGTGTGAGATGGTATCTCATTGTGGTTTTGATTTGCATTTCTCTGATGGCCAGTGATGATGAGCATTTTTTCATGTGTCTTTTGACTGCATAAATGTCTTCTTTTGAGAAGTGTCTGTTCATATCCTTTGCCCACTTTTTGATGGGGTTGTTTGTTTTTTTCTTGTAAATTTGTTTGAGTTCATTGTAGATTCTGGATATTAGCCCTTTGTCAGATGAGTAGGTTGCAAAAATTTTCTCCCATTTTGTAGGTTGCCTGTTCACTCTGATCAAAATCTCCTTAAGCTGATAAGCAACTTCAGCAAAGTCTCAGGATACAAAATCGACGTACAAAAATCATAAGCATTCTTATACACCAATAACAGACAAACAGAGAGCCAAATCATGAGTGAACTCCCATTCACAATTGCTTCAAAGAGAATAAAATACTTAGGAATCCAACTTACAAGGGACGTGAAGGACCTCTTCAAGGAGAACTATATATAAACCACTGCTCAATAAAATAAAAGAGGATACAAAGAAATGGAAGAACATTCCATGCTCATGGGTAGGAAGAATCAATATCGTGAAAATGGCCATACTGCCCAAGGTAATTTACAGATTCAATGCCATTCCCATCAAGCTACCAATGACTTTCTTCACAGAATTGGAAAAAACTACTTTAAAGTTCATATGGAACCAAAAAAGAGCCTGCATCACCAAGTCAATCCTAAGCCAAAATAACAAAGCTGGAGGCATCACGCTACCTGACTTCAAACTATACTACAAGGCTACAGTAACCAAAACAGCATGGTCCTGGTACCAAAACAGAGATATAGATCAATGGAACAGAACAGAGCCCTCAGAAATAACGCTGCATATCTACAACTATCTGATCTTTGACAAACCTGACAAAAACAAGCAATGGGGAAAGGATTCCCTATTTAATAAATGGTGCTGGGAAAACTGGCTAGCCATATGTAGAAAGCTGAAACTGGATCCCTTCCTTACACGTTATACAAAAATTAATTCAAGATGGATTAAAAACTTAAACGTTAGACCTAAACCCATAAAAACCCTAGAAGAAAACCTAGGCATTACCATTCCGGACATAGGCATGGGCAAGGACTTCATGTCTAAAACACCAAAAGCAATGGCAACAAAAGCCAAAATTGACAAATGGGATCTAATTAAACTAAAGAGCTTCTGCACAGCAAAAGAAACTATTTATTGTGATTTTCAAGTAAGAATTGACAATTACCTAAAATTTAAAAATATTAGTTTAAAATATTTTGTTTATTTTTGCACATTAACTCAAACAAGTCACAAATATTTCCCAAGGAGCTTCAGTTGTGTAGAGCAGGACAAGGGTCCCCTCTGGGGAATTTTGTTCTTCAAGCCTATTGCTGTCATACCTTTTTCCCCATCCATCTTCACTCTGTGGCTAGTATGGACTCTAATGACAGAATTCAGTAGTCATTGGGGTATGATCAATGGTGGCAGCCCATACCACTTGGGAATAATGCTCTCCTTATTCTTGGAATCAGGCATTCCACCACTATCTACTCCAGGTGAAAGAAATATACAGCTCTTTCTCAGCAGTGAACTTTGCTGAGGTGAAAAGGCTATTGAGTTCTTGTCTTTTATACATGAGGAAAGCCATGTCAGTGAAGAGATGAGGTATCAAGGAGCATGGGTGGTGAATATGACTGCCATAAATGAATATCTCAAGTTATATGGTTACAGAATTCAAGAATAATGGGCAGATCAAGATCACAAAATTAGAGTGAGACAGTAATCTTTACATCAAAGCACAGAATTTCTCAGGGTGCAGTTGGTTCTAAATGATCTCTTAAGCAGAACATTCTGTAATGTCTTTTTGGCAGCTGGCCTTCTGATAAACATTTGCTTAAGAATCACCATATGCTGTCACTATTGATTTGGTCTTCCCATAGCATAGAACTCTCAAGCCTCTCTACCCTGTTCAAAGCCTTGCCAGCTATCCTTGCCTAAAATTAAAATTTTCCAAACTAAATGACATCAAGATAGGTGTATTAATTTTCAGATGGGAAAAGGCAGAATAGTTCAGAGTGCAGGCTAGAAAGTAGTGTGACAGGCACCATAGCATGTGAAAGCTATAGGGGGACTGCAGATCTTTAGATGCCTGGGGCAAGAGACTGTGGATAAATACATGAGAACATCTAAGGCCCTGAGAAGAAGCTGTGGTGAGACTCTTCGGGAAATTAAGACATGTAAAAAGAGATATGTATATGGGGGTAATAAAAAACATGCAAACACACACGCCCAGGCAGGGTACACATCCAAAAGAAAACTGAGAATTCCCAAGCTGATCACGAGTCTTAGAAATTATACTGCTAATTAGATCTTCCTTGTCACAGTCCAGTCTGCAAAGACTGAGAGAGGTGGCTGTTTTAGCAAATGCCCGGTTAAAAAAAAATCACAAGGCGTACAAAGAAACAGAAAAAAACATAGTCCATTCAAAGGAACAAAATAAATCTACAGAAGCTGTAACTGAAGAAGCACAGGCATTGGAATTACCAGACAAAGGCTTTAAACCCGTGATCTTACATATGTTCAAAGAACTAAGGAAAAACATGGAGAAAGACTAAAGGACACCAGGAAAACAACATATGAACAAAATGAGAACCACCACCACAAAAAAAGATTTAAATTATTAAAATAAAAACCAGACATAAATTCTGGAATTGGAAAATGCAATAACTATTTAAAAAATACAGCTGAGGGGTTTAACAGCAAACTTGAACATGTAGAAGAATCAATGAACATTAAGACAGGTTATTATTTATTTATTTATTTATTTATTTATTTTTTAGATGGAGTCTTGCTCTGTTGCCCAGGCTGGAGTGCAGTGGCGCAATCTCGGCTCACTGCAACCTCCGCCTCCCAGGTTCAAACAATTAAGACAAGTTATTTTAAAGTATTGAATCTGAGGAACAAAAAGAAAAATGATATTTAAAAAGTGAACAGAGTCCAACTTATGGGACACCATCTAGCAGACTATTCTGTGCCTGAAACACATGAGGGGAGAAGAAAAGACACACACACAATACCTTTAAGGGCAAACAACCTTTATCCCACATAAATGGCAATGGAGATATAATAAGCAAATGATATAATAAGCAAATTGATATAATAAGCAAACTGCAATGGGAAGGGGAGAAGAGAAAAGATATATGTGTGTGTGTATATATATATATATTTACATATATATATATATACACACACTCACTAGACTATGGAGGATTCATCACCAGACCGGGAAGCAATAACTTGGGCGCCAGAGTCAGACACTACACTCACCAGACTATGGAGGATTCACCACCAGGCCAGGAAGCAACAGCCTGGGCTCCAGAGTCGGCCACTTGTCTGTGCACAGATGAGGAGAGGTCTCATGAAGCTTTGATGTAGTCTGGGACCCTAGCTCTTTTTGTAACAAGTTGTTTGGCATGAGGCCCAGTCATGAGGGCCCTTCACACTGGGCTCAAGGAACACAAAAAGGTCAACTTGTTTTTGGAATTGTCTGTTATTTTCCAATAACTAATATATATAGGAATAGATCGAAGTAGAGATTTCTCTGAAACAGTGTTGGATGAATGCCTCAAGGGGCTTACACAGCCTGTTCCAGGACTTGGTGACCATTGTTTGTGTCCATGTTGTTGAGTTCAAATTTGATATTTAACTTTTCCTCCACCTCGACCAACATAGGCATTATGAAAATTTAAGAAGTGGAAGGGGCAGAGAAAGGAGTAGAGTTTATCTGAAAAAGTAACGGACAAAAGACTCCCCAAATTTGATGAAAGATGCAAATCTACAAATCCAAGAAGCCTAGTGAACTTTAAGAAGGACAAACCCAAATAGACCCACACTGAGATGCATTATGATAGAACTGTCAAAAACCAAAGACAAAGAGAGAATCCTGAAAGCAGGAAGAGTGGCTGGGTGTGGTGGCTCATGCCTGTAATCTTAGCACTTTGGGAAGCTGAGGTGAGAGGATCACTTGAAGCCAGGAGTTTGAATCCAGCCTGGGCAACACAGTGAGACCCTGTCTCTACAAAAAATACAAAATTTAGCCAGGCATGGTGGCATGCACCTGTAGTCCCAGCTATTTTAGAAGGTAAAGTGGGAGGATCACATGAGCCCCATGAGCCCAGGAGTTTGAGGCTGCAGTGAGCTATGATCATGCCACTGTATTCCAGCCTGGGCAACAGAGCAAGACTCTATCTTAAAAAAAGATGGGGAGGGGCAGCAAGAATAAAGCAACTTGTCACATACAAGGGATCTTTAATTAGACTACACACATATTTCTTAGCAGGCCAGAAGGCAGTGGGTTAATATCTTTAACATACTAAAAGAAAAAAAAAAAAACCTGTCAACTGAGAATTTTATATTCAACAAAACTGTCCTTCAAAAATATGAGGAAAATTAAGACATTCCCAGATTTAAAAAGCTGAGGAAATTCATTACCACTAGACCTTCCCTGCAATAAATGCTAAAGAGATTCTCTCAGTTTGAAATGAAAGTATACTAGACTATAAATCAACAATATGAAGAGCTCTGGTAAAGGTAAATACATAGATGAATGCAAAAACCAGTATTACTATAATTTTGGTTTGTAATTCCACTTTTTATTTTCTAAAGAATTTAGAAGACAAATGCATAAAGTAATCATAAATCTATGTTAATGGGCACATAAAGGTGTAATTTACAACATCAACAACATAAAGTGAAGTGGCAACAGGGCTATAATGGAATAGAGTGTTTGTATGTGATTAAAGTTGACGTTAATTCAAAATAGATTGTTATAACTTCAGGATGTTATATGTAATCACCAAGGTCACCACAAAGGAAGTATCTATGAAAACACACAAATGGAAATGAAAAGGGAATCAAAATGTGTCACTGCAAAATATCAGCTAAAAACAAAGAAAAGCAGTAATGCAGGAAATGAAGGACAAAAATTTGTACAATATGCAGAAAATATACAATATAATGCCAAAAGTAAGTCTTTCCCTGTCAGTAGTTACATTAAATGTAAATGGATTAAATTCCTCCATGAATAGACATAGATTGGCAAAATGGATTTAAAACAAACAAAACAGGATCCAGCTATCTGCTGTCTACAGAAGATTCACTTTAGATTTAAGGGCACACATAGATTGAAAATGAAAGCATAAAAAGATTCTATGCAAATAGTAACCAAAAGAGACTAGGGGTGGCTATACTAAAAAAATATAGATATATAGACTGTAAGTAGAAAACTGTCACAAGAGACAAAGAAGAATATTGAATAATAATAAAGGCTTCAATTCACAAAGAAAACATAACAATTATAAATATGTATGCAATAAACATCAAATCTCCTACATATGAAGCAAACATTGATAGAATTAAAGGGGGAAATAGACAGCTCTACAATAATAATAAAAGACATCCATAGAACATTCCACCAAACAAGAGCAAAATGTATATTCTACTTAAGTGTACGTAGAACATTCTTCAATATAGGTTAATATATTAGGTCACAAACCAAGTCTTAAAAATTTTGAAAAGAATAAAATCATACAAAGCATCTTTTCTGATCACAATGGAATTAAACTAGAAATCAATAGCAGAAGGAAAACTGGAAAATTTATAAATATGTGGAAATTAATTAACACAGTCTTAAGCAACCAAAGGTCAAAGAAGAAATCACAACAGGAATTAGAAAATATCTTGAGACTAATGAAAGTGAAAATCAAAATACAGCATATCAAAACTTATAAAATGCAGTGAAAGCAGTGCTAAGAGGAAAATATATAGCTGGAAATGCTTTCATTAAAAAAAAAAAACTCGGCCGGGCGCGGTGGCTACGCCTGTAATCCCAGCACTTTGGGAGGCTGAGGCAGGCGGATCACGAGGTCAGGAGATCCAGACCATCCTGGCTAACACGGTGAAACCCGTCTCTACTAAAAATACAAAATATTAGCCACACATGGTGGCGGGTGCCTGTAGTCCCAGCTGCTCGGTAGGCTGAGGCAGGAGAGTGGCATGAACCCAGGAGGCAGAGCTTGCAGTGAGCCGAGATCACGCCATTGCACTCCAGCCTGGGTGACAGTGAAAGACTCCATCTCAAAAAAAAAAAAAAAAAAGAAAAACTCTCAAATAACAGAAAACTAAGTTTACACCTTAAGAAACTAGAAAAAGAAGAACAAACTAAATCCAAAGCTAGCAAAAGGAAGGAAACAATAAAGATCAGAACAGCAATAAATAAAATAGAGAATAGAAAAACAATAAAAAAATAAAAAACCAAAAGTTCATTCTTGGAAATTATGAACAAAATTATAAGTCTTTAGATACACTTAGAAAAGAGACAAGACTCAAATTACTACTACCAGAAACAAAAGTGGGAACATAAGTACTGATTTTACAGAAATAAGAAGATTTATAGGAGAGTACTATCAACAACTGTTATCCCAACAAATTGGATAACGTAATAATTGAAGATGAGGGAACATTCCTAACTCATTCTGTGAGATTAGCATTACCCTTAATGTCAAAGCCAGACAAAGACAATACAAGAAAACTACTGACCAATAATCCTTATGAATATTAATGTAAAAAACACTCAACAAAATACTAGCAAACCAAATTCAACAGCATACTGAAAGGATCATACCCCATGAGAAAATAGGATTTTTTTCCTGGAATACAAGGATGGTGCAGCAAATGAAAGTCAATCATTTAAAAAGTGAATTACCACATGATTCAGCAATTTCAGCACATGATTCAGCAATTTCACTTCTGAGTATATACCCTGTGCAGGCTGAAGCAACTCCATCTTAGATGCTCATATGCCATATTACCTTCTGATTAACCCCAAATCTGGGAAGGCCTCTGAGATTTCCAATTTGTCTATTGCTCCTTGTGTAAGACCACCTACTCGCCGTAAATCAGGGCACTCTCACAAATAGAGATTCTCACAAATCTCTATTAAATGTTTCTTCCTAAGAAACTGGATTTGTCCACCTCTTGAGCCTCTCAGCTTCCTTGGACTTTGGGGTAGGTTTGCATAGACCTGCCCATTGTGAAACACACCTCCCAATAACTGAATGCAGGGATTCAAACAGATATTTGTCCACCCATGGGAGCATTATACACAATAGTCACAAAGTGGAAGCAGGACGGGTACAGTGGCTCACACCTGTAATACCAGCACTTTGGGAGGCTGAGGCAGGGGGATCACTTGAGGTTAGGAGTTTGAGACCAGCCTAGCCAACATGGTGAGACCCCATCTCTACTAAAAATACAAAAATTAGCCGGGCCTGGTGGCATTTGCCTGTAATCCAGCTACTCAGGAGGCTGAGGCAGGAGAATCACTTGAACACGGGAAGCAGAGGTTGCAGTGAGCCAAGATCATTCCATTGCACTCCAGCCTGGGCGACAGAGCTAGATTCCATCTAAACAAAACAACAACAACAACAACAACAAAAGTGGAAGCAACCCAATTCTCCATCAATAGATGAATGGATAAACAAAATGTGGTATATACATACAATGGAATATAATTCAGGAATTGTAGTCATTATTCTTTTTGATGCTCAACTTGATTCTTTCACCAGTGAGAGTCCCTTTAAATTAGCTGTGTTCACAGTATTTCACAGCTTCCTTGCTTTTCGGCACAAAAGTGGCAGGCTTATCTGCAATACAGTATTTGTTGATCTAGACCTTGAATTTGCCATTTCTTTATAGGTAAAAAATGGTATTTAGAAATACCAATCTGTTTGCTATTTGATATTGCTAAAGGATATCACTACTTTTAGATCCTTTCAGTGCACATGAATTCATATTGCTAGTCCCAATTCAAATTTAACATTATAGGATTTATTATTTTTTACTTATTACTTTTATTTTCATGTATATTTTCCTTTACACTGAAAACTTTGATGTGGTGCTATGCGTGTCTGTAATTTTCAAAAGTCATTTCCATGAAGATCTATAGTTTATAGACATATTTAAGTGAAATAATTTTAGCACAAGGCCAGGCACGGTGGCTCACACCTGTAATCCCAGCACTTTGGGAGGCCGAGGTGGGTGGATCACCTGAGGTTGGGAGTTCAAGACCAGCCTGACCAGCACAGAGAAACCCTGTCTCTACAAAAACACAAAAATTAGCCAGGTGTGGTGGCGCATGCCTGTAACCCCAGCTACTCGGGAGGCTGAGGCAGGAGAATCGCTTGAACCTGGGAGGCGGAGGTTGCGGTCAGCCAAGATCGTGCCATTGCACTCCAGCCTGGGCAACAAGAGTGAAACTCCGTCTCAAAAATAAATTAAATAAATAAATAAATAATTTTAGTGCAATTTACATAAAGCTTTTAGTAATAATGTTAACTACTTTCAACACATTTTCACTTAGGGGAAGATGCCTTTCCTGGATTGAAGCTCACTAAAGTAAGGAGAAATAGGCAGAACACATGAGGCCTCTCCATAGTTAAAAAGCCTTTGAAGGGGAAGAAACTATAGTATGGGTCATTTTAAATTTTGAGTCAGTTTAACATTGCATTATCTGAGTATTAGAAGTTGAGAAAGGGAGATGCTTCCTTTTTTATTCTTTTAATAAGAGGTTATTATTATCAGATTTGTAATTAAACACTTAAAACATTAAAAAATTGATTGCACTAAAGAGGATGTTTTTTAATTTTTGAGATGGGTCTTGCTATTTCACCCAGCCTGGCCTTGAGCTGCTGGGCCCAAAGGATGCTCCTGCCTCAGTCCTCCTGAGTATCTGGGACTACAGGCATGCACCACTGTGCCCAGCTTGGGATTTTTTTTTTTTTTTTAAGTTATTTTAATAGTGTGAAGAGCTCCAGCACAATGAGAACAGAGCAACCAAAGAGGAAGTAGCTCTTTGCTGCAGATAATCCAGGGCACCTAAATCCTAGCTATGTGTCCCTCCATGTGCTTGCATGTATCCTACCTGCACCAGATGAGGCTAGAAGAGAGAGAGAATTAGAAGAATGGAGGGGGAAGTAAAAAAAAAAAAAAAATGACCTTATAAAACAGAACCTCTGTTCTCAGCTCAGTTATACTTTTAGCTTTAGCTTTTTTGTTTGTTATTTTTTTGTAATTTTAATTTCTCTGCTGACATTTTTTATCTAATGTGTTTATTTATAAAACCATATTTTCCTTTAAGTCATTGGACATTTATACTAGCTGTTTTAATATCTTTGATGAAATCTGACATCTGGGCCATCTAGTGATCATATTTTCTAGTCCCATGAGCCTAAAGCATTTATTATCTTGCCTCTTACAGAAAAAGGTCACCAACCCGTGATCTAGAGCACGGACTTTATTCCTAAGGTACGGGATTTCTGTTGTTTTATATTGATGCACGAGGTGTTGTAAAAGTCATTATCTAACAGGGCCAGAACTTGGTCTTCCAGCAACTCTTAACTTCTAATATCTCTGTTCCACTCTCAACCCCATAGCAGCCACTATCAGATAATCCTTGATTTATCTTTCCACGTGCATATAAATCCCATCCCTCTGCCACAGATTTGCAGGAAACCCATTCAGATTTCTCCCTGGCATGGATTTTCAGAAAACTCCCACACACAACTCTGCCTTTGTTCACTGTGCAGTTCTTTCGTTTCTAGTGTCCTGCTCTGCGGAATCCAGCCATATCAATAGCCCCAAACTCTAAAGTCCCTCCTCAGCTCCATGGGACCACCAGGCTCTGCTTGGGTTCCAGGTTCCTGCAATGCAGTCAGGAAATTGTTCCTAGACAGAGTGCTGGGCAACTGTAGAAGTCTTTGTCTGAGTTTCCCTTCTCTCAGGGATTGCAGTCTATGTTGCGTTTGCCTAGTGCCTTGAAACCATTGCCCTATATATTTTGTCTAGTTTTGTGGAATTTCCTGTTGTTGGCCAGGCGCGGTGGCTCACGCCTGTCATCCCAGCACTTTGGAAGGCCGAGGCAGGTGGATCACTTGAGGTCAGGAGTTCAAGACCAGCCTGGCCAACATAATGAAACCCTGTCTCTACTAAAAATACAAAAAATTAGCCATGCGTGGTGGCATGGGCCTGTAATTCCAGCTACTCGGGAGGCTGAGGTGGGAGGATCACATGAATCTGGGAGGTGGAGGTTGCAGTGAGCTGAGATGGTACCACGGCACTCCAGCCTGGGCAACAGAGTGAGACTCCATCTCAAAAAAAGAAAAAAAGAATTTCTTCTTGTCTTAAGGAAAGAGGAAAATGGGAATTTTTATAAAGGGAAATATTATATTTTAAAATCTGGTGATGTCTGATACTGTCATAGCCTGTCTTTGAAATAAGCTCACTATGATCTTGGGGATATTATAAAACAAAACAGGCCGGGCATGGTAGCTCACGCCTGTAATCCCAGCACTTTGGGAGGCCAAGGCGGGTGGATCACGAGGTCAGGAGTTCAAGACCAGCTTGGCCAAGATGGTGAAACCCTGTCTCTACTAAAAATACAAAAATTAGCTGGAAGTGGTGGCGGGCATCTGTAATCCCAGCTCCTCGGGAGGCTGAGGCAGTAGAATCACTTGAACCTGGGAGGTGGAGGTTGCACTGAGCCAAGATCACACCACTGCACTCTAGCCTGGGTGACAGAGCAAGACTTTGTCTCAAAAAAAAAAAAAAAGAAAAGAAAAGAAAAGAAAACATTAATTCATCTAAAGTTCAGTAATATAAAATAGGAATATAATATTCTAATTCTGTTAGTTCAAATCTTAGACACCTTCATACCATACTTTTCCATAAGAATACATTTGAGCTTTGGATAACTCTATGCGCCCTTGGTTATTTACCTGAAGAATGCTGAGAAGTCAAAATTGGATAAACTAAAGACATTTGACCTCAACTTTCTCAACTAAAAAAAAAATACAATTTTATTATTCCAGGGATTGATGGTACTTACAGGATTTAAACTATTAATTGCATTTCGCCAGTTTTCAGATAATTTTCTTTAAGGGTCAATATTACAAAAACTTTGAGGAGAAGCTAGAATGAGAGGTGGTCCTTTTGTTGCTATTTTAAATATGAGTTTGGAAATGAGAAAGAATATGCTATATGATTATCTGCAACCTACTCTCATATCTAAAACATAAGTTTTTAAAAATTAATTCTTTATATCTATCTATCTATCTATCTATCTATCTATCTATCTATCTAAATATGTATAGATTTTTTTTTTGAGGCAGGGTCTTGCTTTGTCACCCAGGCAGGAGTACAGTGGTGCAATCTCGGCTCATTGCAACCTCCACCTCCTGGGCTCAAGCAATCCTCTTACCTAAGCCTCCTGAGTAGTTGGGACTACAGATGTATGCTACCGCACCCAGCTAATTTTTAAAAATATATATTTTTAATTATTTGTATCTTTGACAACATAAAAAATCTTATTTTATGATAAGATTTACCACTAAAAACCACTATGCAAAATAGTGGTTTCTATAAAAAATGTAATGCTTAATATTTTTTATGTTCTTTGATATTCCCAGAATATATGCCTGTTTAAGTCTCAGTTATGAAGAAACTATAAAAATTCAATGTTTTGACATATTAAATCATCCTCTCATCACAACACAGAGATGAGGAAAATGCAACCAGAATGCTTCATGCCTCTCTTTGAGCTAGGTAGCAGCACATGGAGGGCCTGCCTTTAGACAAGAGTTTTTCCCACAATGATATGGACAGCAAGATATCAAGTTATTAGGAACTCTCAAACTTAGATTTGTTAATAATCAACAATCACAAACATTTGAGGAAAACCAATGTCCTGAGAGACAGTAATCTCTATACATGAGGAGACTTTAACGAAGCAGAAGGGGGTTCTAAAATAACTATAGTTAATATTTTTGGAGGGCTAAGAGCCAGTATCACCTGCAAAATGTAGACTGGATGATAAGAAAAGGTTTTTCATGAGAAAAATAGCTTTTAAAGGTAAAAAATTCAACAGATGGGCTGAATAGCAGATAAGACACAGTCCAAGAGCAAATCAGTGAACTAGAATATGAAGCGAAGGACTTCTTTGAGAATACAACACACAGGAGAGGCAAGTTATGAAAGAAAAGTTAAAAGATAGGAGGGACAGATCCTCGAGTTCCATTATTTCCAAGTTACTTTGCTGATGTGACTGTCATAAGTAAAGACCAGCTTCTTGCTTTTCTTCTTAGCCCAAAATAAGTTCTGTTAGCCAGCCTCTTCTCTGCCCTGGATTTGGGGTATTGCACACCCCATTACAGGGGCCAAAGGCACCACCACACCTGAAGAGCTGAGGAGGTACCAGCCTGGCCAGAGAGCATGCCCTCTTTTTTTTTTTTTTTTTTTTTGAGATGGAGTCTTGCTCTGTTGCCCAGGCTGGAGTGCAGTGGTGCAATCTCGGCTCACTGAAGCCTCTGCCTCCCAGGTTCAAGTGATTCTCCTGCCTCAGCCTCTGGAGTAGCTGGGATTATAGCTGTGCACCACCACACCAGCTAATTTTGTATTTTTAGTAGAGACAGGGTTTCACCATGTTGGCCAGGCTGGTCTTGAACTCCTGGCCTCAAGTGATCTGCCTGCCTTGGCCTCCCAAAGTTCTGGGATTACAGGTCTGAGCCACCGCACTTGACCTTGCCCTCTTGTGCCACATTGTCTGAGGTGTGTTCCTGCTCTTTGTATCCTGGCCTGCTGCTCCTCCTTCCCAAGCCTAGGCTTTAAACTAAAGTTTGCTCCTGGAACAGCCCAAGTAAATGAGGCTTAGGAGGACCTCCCTGCGTGGAGTCTCCAAAGTTCTTTAACTAATTTAGCCTGTCCTGGGACCACACATAGCCCTGGCACTTGGCCCAGACTTTCAAAAAATAGAGGCAGAAGTGCTTCTCTCTCTTTCACTCTTTAGCCTCATACCAACTGGGAGTTCTTAGAAGTTTCATTAGCAACTTCTAGGTGCAGCTTCTGCCGCATTTTCACTGAAAGCCCAATTAAGGGCTCTCACTATCACTGCTATTTAAACACACACATAAGGCCAGGCATGGTGGGTCACACATAATCTCAGCATTTTGAGACGCCAAGGTGGGAGGATCGCTTTAAGCCAGGATTCAAGACCAGCCTGGGTTACATGACGAGACCCATTTCTACAACAACAAAAATACACACACACACACACACATATATATATAAACACACATATAAGCAATTAAATTTAAAAAACAAAAACAAGCCAATGTATATGAACCCATTGGTGGCAGCCCAGGATGTGAACAAGACTAGAGTTCCCTAACTCGTGAACACCGACAGAGGCTGGGTTCAGAGACCAGTGACCCTAGACCTTTGGCAGTTTCCACAATTGTGCAAACAAACTTGCTAAATTCTGATGGACAACACGCTAACTCTGAGAAGGCCACAATATGTCAGCACTGAAAGAGGAAATCAGTTTGAACTGAAAAAGGAAACAGTGGCTCTGCTGTGGATCAGGCTCGGAGGACAGGCAGAGAGACTAGCTGCAAAGGTACGAGAATCATCATTTCTCTAAGGCAGGGGTCCCCAAACTCCCGGGCTGCAGACTGGTACCAGTCTGTGGCCCGTTAGGAACTGGGTTGCACAGCCGGAGGTGAGCACGCATTACCACCTGAGCTCCGCCTCCTATCCGATCAGCAGCCACATTCGATTCTCACAGGAGCACGGACCCTACTGTGAACTGTACATGTGATTCTCCTTATGAGAATCGAATTCCTGATGATCTGAGGTGGAACAGTTTCATCTGGAAACCATCCCCCCTGCCACCCTACACACTGTCTGCGGAAAAATGGTCTTCCACAAAACTGGTCCCTGGTGCCAAAAATGTTAGGGACTGCTGCTCCAAGGTCATGCTGCAGTTTGAAATGCCATAAGGGTCACAGGATCCCCTCTTTGAGTGACTACTGGTTTCTCACCGATGACGCCCCCAGACCTGCTTTGCGAATCTTGTCCATTACTGGCAATACCCAACTGGGAAGGGTTTACGACAGCACCCACGTCGTGATTAATCCCTGCTTCTATGAACCCCACTTTAGACACCACAACCAATCCAGAACTGATCTCTGCTTCCCTTAGATCTGCCTCAGACTCCTACAGTGGGATCCTAAACCTTGCTAAAGAGGCATTTCTCCTCCCTCATTTTGAATAGGATGCTATGGTTCCTATGGAATGTCCCTCTCACTGCACCGAGTCAAAGAGTTTGATTTGAACAGGCTACAGGCTTGTCCGTGGTGGTCTTTGGAAGATTCGGCTTTAATACCTCTGAGAAATTTCCTGATAGACTGGATCATGAAGGGGTGAGCCGCTTCTCTGAGGCCTGTTTTGCCACCTCCTAATCAGGAGGGACAGCCAAGATAAACCCTCCCAGGTGCCAGTTTCTCACAGGGCTCCAGGTGCCAGTTCTTAGGACAACTCTGTTTTAATGAGCTCTTGACAAAAGAGTCTATCGATATTGGGTACAAAGTGCACTGATACATTATCCCAATACGAGGGATTTTCTGGGTGCCAGGCATTTCCGTGTGTGTGCACACACCAAGTTTGTGATAAATGCCTGACAAAATCTAAAACGTGAAACTCAAAAATAACCCTTTGAAGCAGGTACTTTTTTTTTTTTGAGACGGAGTCTCACTCTGTTGCCCAGGCTGGAGTGCAGTGGCGTGATCTTGGCTCACTGCAACCTCTGGCTCCTGGGTTCAAGCGATTCTCCTGCCTCAGCCTCCTGAGTAGCTGGGATTACAGGCACCTGCCACCACGCCCGGCTAAGTTTTGTATTTTTAATAGAGACCGGGTTTCACTATGTTGGCCAGGCTGGTCTTGAACTCCTGACCTCAAGTGATCCACCTGCCTCAGCCCTGCAAAGTGCTGGGATTACAGGTGTGAGCCACCATGCCCGGCCTAAAGCAGGTACTATTATTATTTCGATTTCATACATTGTGAAACAGGGACACAGAACAAGAAGTAGCAAAAAGAAGAACCAAGATTTGAATCCAGAATGTCTGACTTCACATTCAGTCTTAACCAATAAACATACAGACCTGGTTCCAGCTTCAGCTCGGTTGTAACTTTGCCATAATGTTGGATAGGCTGCTTATGCCTAAGGTTCAGGCTCTTTGTCTGCAAATTAGGGATGTTCCAGGACATAAGATTCCCAGGCCATTCCTGTGAACTCCAGTTTGGAAATTCAACTACCTACTTGACTTTCTATCAAGAACTGTGAAGGGTCTGAGACTTTGCCCAACCTGCTAGCAAAGAAGCTAGCCTGCCATAGTTTCTTGGATGCTGACAGAAAGCACAAGGTGTTGAAGTCAGAAATGAAGAACTTTATTCCTCATAGCACAGCAGGTAGCATGAGCTTCCTGTTCATGTCAGTTTCCCTGGCTCCCCAGATAACAGAGAGCGGCTCAGGTGGAAGCTGCACATGCAGTAAGTCTGCATCACAGTGAGGAACTCTGAGCACTGGGAACCCAAACCTTTTAAAATTGACAGCAGGCCGGCGCGGTGGCTCATGCCTGTAATCCCAGCACTTTCGGAGGCTGAGGTGGGTGGATCATTTGAGGTCAAGAATTCAAGACCAGTCTGGCCAACATGGTAAAACCCTATCTCTACTAAAAATACAAAAAAAAAAAAAAAAAAAAAAATCAGCCGGACGTGGTGGCACGCACGTGTAATCCCAGCTACTTGGGAGGCTGAAATAGGAGAATCACTTGAACCTGGGAGATGGAGGTTGAAGTGAGCTGAGATCATGCCACTGCACTCCAGCCTGGGCAACAGAGTGAGACTCCATCTCAAAAAAAAAAATTTTTTTTTTGACAGTAAGCCTGTCTGATGCTCTTTCCCCAGAGGGTGACATGGTCTTTATTGCACTAGGCAGTTAACAAATCTGCCCTCTGCTTTGGAAAGAGACATTCCCTCTATAGTCCAGGAAGGTTTACTATATTAACATCACTGACAATGTAGTCTAGAACAAACGCTTTCAGTGCCTCTGCTTACAAAATGTGCAGAAATGGAGCAACTGATGGAGAATTGTCTCCAAACAATATTCACTTTTTATTTCTACACTCTTGGCTTCTGGTGAATTTCGTCATAAGTGAGTCACTTTGTCAGCCACTCTGATTGCTCTGACCAATAGAGGCTGGGACCAAATCTATTCATTTTATCGGACACAGCATTTAAAGCCAGTATCCACAGGACCCAAGCATCAGGATGAGGCCAACTTACAGTACTGACCTCAACCATTTCCTCCAAGATCCTGGACTGACCCAGCTAAACAAATCTCATAAGCCATCATTATCACTAAAGTTCTGTACTGACCTCTCCACGTGGCTTGAGGCATTAGCCCAGGTGCAGCAGGATGTATTAGTGAGGCACAGTCTCGCCTTGGCTCACAAGAAAGAAATCGAGAGCAATTCTGACACCTGGCTGATGGGTCCAGGTTGACCTGACGGTCCAAAGTGGTGATAATTAAAGTCAGGGACAAATTTGTACCACTTTTTCTAACTAGGTGACTCCCATGGTAGAGAAAACAGCCTGTAATGTGTGCATTAAAATGGGTCGCTTGGCTGGGCGTGGTGGCTCACATCTGTAATCTCAGCACTTTGGGAGGCCAAGGCAGGCAGATCACCTGAGGTCAGAAGTTCAAGACCAGCCTAGCCAACATGGTGAAATCCTGTCTCTACTAAAAATACAAAAATTAGCTGGGCGTGGCGGCGCACACCTGTAATCCCAGCTACTCAGGAGGTTGAGGCAGGAGAATCACTTGAACCTGGGAGGCAGAGGTTGCAGTGAGCTGAGATAGTGCCACTGTACTCCAGCCTGGGCAGCAGAGTGAGACTCTGTCTCAAAAAATAAATAAATAAATAAATAAATAAATAAATACATACATACATACATACATAAATAAAATGGGTCAGTTATCCCCCTGGAAGTTTCCCCCAAGACACCAAGAACAGCTTCATTTTGGAGAGATCTCTGCAGTTACCTTAGGGCTACTTAATTCCCTAGTGGTGTTTTCTTAAATACTCTTAAGGTCTCTTAGGCCCACCCCTAAAATACAAATCCATGTATTTTGGAAGGAAGGCAAAATAATGCATGGCTTCCACACCGGAAGTGCAGTGTCAGGGCACCACATGGTGCCCCTGGGAAAAAAAGTAACAATTGTTGGGATCCCCCAAGTAAGACCCACATCAGTTGAAGGGCATAGGTTGAGTGCCTCCAACATGGCTTCCTGGCAGGCTGAAAACCCTAAAGTTCCCAGCTTAGTTTGAGTAATATCTAGTCCTTGTTTTGCTTCAAGTCCAGTTTATCCAGTTTGTCCATATCACCAACCAGGCAGTGTTCATCTACCCAAGGGATGACCAAGACCAAGCAACATCTACAGAAATAGGGTAGGGAAGATGACCACAGGTGTTGACAGGTGTTTTGTGTGGGACGTGCAGGAGTTGGGCCATCCCCTGCAGTGGCCTTTTTGGTCAGATGAAGAGGCATGACAATCAAACCATGGTTAGAGCTATCTGGCAGGGGATGGGAGGTACAACAGTCAGTTAAATGTGAAGGGCTTGTCAGGATTTAGGAGAACCTGCACCAGGGCATTTTCCTATGTGAGGATGGCTTCAAGTACATTTCTGAAAGGCAAAAGATCATTAATGTCAATCCCTCCCCAACACCACTTGGGGTCAAGGGTGTTCCCTCTCCAGGTACCTGAGTGTTGCTCCTCCCCCACCATCACACACTCAGTGAGCCTACCCAGTAACTAGAACTTCACCTTTTTTCAATCATCTCCCACCCACACCCAGACCTTCTATCTTGAATGGTCACGTACAACAGGGACAAAGGCATCTTTTTAAAACTTACAGAGGTTCATCATATGCTCCACACCTTGGCCCGCATAGGTCATTATAGAGACACTCTGCAAACAATAGACTCAAACAAGTGGTCATTATCTTCAGAAAGGCAGGAAGTGGCTGGGCCAGGTGACTCACGCCTGTAGTCTCAACACTTTAGGAGGCCAAGGTAGGAGGATCCCTTGAACCCAAGAGTTTGAGACCAGCCTGGGCAACATTGTGAAACCCCGTCTCTACAATTTTTTTTTAATTAGCTGGGTGTGGTGGCATGCACCTGTACTCCTAGCTACTCAGGAGGCTGAGGTGGGAGAATCACTTGAGCCTGGGAGGTTGAGGCAGCAGTGAGCTATGGTGGAGCCACTGCACTCCAGTGGGGGCAACAGAGCAAGATCCTGTCTCTAAAAAAATAAAACATAAAAAAGAAAGGAAGTTCGGTAGATCTAGGGACCAAGAAAGCAAGAATCAATGGGTCATCAGAATAATGGAACACCAACAGTCCCTTTTCATTCTTGGTTTGAATCCTCAAGGTTCAATTTCAGAACAGACTTTTAATTTTGGTCTACTCTGATTCACTTGTCCACACTCACTTAGTTCCACTAAGACCACCTGCAATTGGGGATGGTAGTACCCCGGAGGGATAGGAAAAGTATATTGGTTTAGCAAACCCAACAAATGTCCATTATAGGAGGTCATGTTTCAGTCACATTTTTCCATTAGCAACCTTTTGACTTGTAAAGAAAGAATTAGTCACAACTCTTGTTAAAGATGGTAAGGGAGACTTTATTCAAGGCAAGCTCTGACAATGGGGTTTTGTAGTAAGGGAGAGAAACAAGGCTCAACCCTGAATACAAGGACCAGTGGAAATTTATAGCCAAGGAGTATGGTGAGTGTCAGTGGAGAGAAAATTACTAAGAGAAAACACCAGGGATAAGTTGGGATTCTGGCTAAGCCACCTTGGCAGGATTATTGTGTAAGGCAGGCAAGGGTGACGAGATATTGAGGGTGGAGGATAAGGAATTTGATCAGCTATCAAGAAGGATCAGATAGGCTGGGCATGGTGGTGCACACTTGTGGTCCCAGCACATTGGGAGGCCCAGGGGGGCAGATCGCTTTAGGTCAGGAGTTGGAGACCAGCCTGGACAACATGGAGAAACCCTGTCTCTACTAAAAATACAAAAATTAGCCGGGCATGGAGGCACACACCTGTAACTCCAACTACTCAGGAGGCTGAAGCAGGAGAATCACTTGAATTCAGGAGGCAGAGGTTGAAGTGAGCTGAGATTGCGCCACTGCACTTCAGCCTGGGTAACAGAGCAAGACTCCATTTCAAAAACAAAAACAAAAAGAATGGTCAGATAGCAAGTGTGAAAGATTTTCACTAAACTGACACAGCAGGGTTCTTGCTAAAACTGGATTAAGTGGGCAGAGTCACTGGACGAAGGACAGAGCCCAAAGTTGGTGATTAGTCAGAAGAACTCAGAGGAGCCTGACTCTAGTTTGGTTAAAGGAGAGAGTCTTTGTCATGACTCATCCTATTTTTTGCAGCCACACATTTCGTTAATTCTTTTATCAAACACACAGTAAGTGAGGAGCATTAAAACCGTAAAAACAACAACATATATAAGCACTCTGGCAGAGACACGGGCAGTGCAACAACTCGCCTTGTTAGGTTTAGAATACATGATTCCAGGTCTGGGCTCAGTGGTTTATGCCTGTAATCCCAACACTCTAGGAGGCCAAGGCAGGAGGACAGCTTGAAGTCAGGAGTTTAAGACCAGCTTGATCAACATAGCAAGACCCTGTCTCTACAAAAAGAAAAAAAAATTTAATTAGCCAGGCATGGTGGCATACACCTGTAGTCTCAGCTACTCTGGTGGCTGGGGCAGGAGGATCACTTGAGCTCAGGAATTGGAGGCTACAGTGAGCTGTGATTATGCCACTGCTCTCCAGCCTGAGTGACAGCATAAGATCTTGTCTCAAAACAACAACGACAAAAAAACCATGATTCCATGACTGAGTTATTACCACCACTTAATTAATTGACTTAATTGAAATTAAGATGAAGAATAACTCAGAACAACATCTTTTGAATGGAAGAATATGTGGACTATCTAGACCTGTACTGTCCTATACTGTGACCAGTAGCCACACATGGCTAGTGAACACTTGAAATGTGGCTAGTCTAAACTGAGATATGCTATAAACTTAAATTTAAAACACACAATGGCTTTCAAAGACTTAGTATGACAAAGTCAGGCAGTACTGCAAGTCCAAGATTGCAAACACTGCAAATAATCTACAACTGATGGGAGTGGGTCTGAACACGGGAGGGCTCAACCTGAAAGTACACGACATCAGAAAAACTTGGAGGGAGAGGAATGAGTTCAGTCAGGACCTTTTTTGTGATTCTGTACATGGCCAAAGAGAATTCACTGTGGGCAACATCTACATGCCTCACATTTTCAAATGAAAATTATCAGAATGGGTGCAGACCACAGCCATAGACTAATTATGATTTAAATGAAAAATGGGCAGAATATCTGAATGGACATTTCTCAAATGAAACCTACAAACGGCTAACAAGTATATGAAAGAATGTTCAACGTTTGCTAATCATCAGAAAAATGCAAATCAAAACTACGATGAGATATCATCTCACCCCACTTTAAATGGCTTTTGTCAAAAAGGGAATAACAGAAGCTGGTGAGGATGCAGAGAAAGAGAAATCCTCATACACTGTTGGTGGGAATGTAAATTAGTACAGCCACTATGGAGAAGAGTATGGAGATTCCTCAAAAAACTGAAAATAGGCTGGGCACGGTGGCTCCCTCCTGTAATCCCAGCACTTTGGGAGGCCAAGGTGGGCGGATCACCTGAGGTCAGGAGTTCGAGACCAGCCTGGCCAACATGGTGAAACCCCGTCTCTACTAAAAATACAAATTAGCTGGGTGTGGTGGCGTGGACCTGTAATCCCAGCTACTGAGGAGGCCGAGGCAGGAGAATCACTTTAACCTGGGAGGTTGAACCCACTACTGTACTCCAGCCTGGGCAATAACAGCAAAACTCTGTCTCAAAAACAAAACAAAACAAAACAAAAAACTGAAAATAGAATCACCATATGATTGATCCAGCAATTTCACTCTTGGGTATATACCTAAAAGAAAGGAAATCAATATATCAAAAAGACATCAGCACTCCCATGTTTATGGAGGCTCTATTCACAATAGCAAAAACATGGAATCAACCTAAGTGCCCATCAATGGATGAATGGATAAAGATAACATAGTATATTTACACGATGGGATATTATTCAGCCATAATCCTGTCGTTTGCAGTAACATGGATGGAACTGGAGGTCATTATGCTAAGCGAAATAAGCCAAGCACAGAAAGACAAATATCACACGTTCTTACTTATATGTGTGAGCTAACAAAGTGAATCTCATGGAGGTAGAGAGTAGATTAGTGGTTACTAGAAGCCGGGAAGGATGGGTGGGGAGTGAAGAAAAGTTTATTAATGGCTACAAATAGACAGTCTGATCAAAGAAATAAGACCTCCTGTTACATCAGTAGGGTGACAATAGTCTACAGTAATCTATTGTATATTTCAAAATAGCTAGAAGAATTCAAGTGGTTTGAGCATAAACAAAAGACAAATATTTAAGGTGATGGTACCCCAAGTATGTTAATTTGATCTTTACAAATTATATGAATGTATTAAATTATCACATGTATCCTGAAACTATGTACATCTATTATACATCAATAAACTTTTAAAAAATGAATTTATACCCACTCCAATCCACCAAAGTGTGTCCTTTAGAGTCTTAGCCTCTCAATTTTGCTGTTTGGCTCCTTCCATTCTTGAAATCCCAACACAAATCTCACCCCTTGCCTGAGTCTCATAAGCTAACCAACGACTTCACTGTCAAAGACCAAAGTGATTCATTCAAAACTATTTGATTTTGAGTGGCTACGAAGTGCCGGGTGCTGTTCTAGGTGCTGGTAACACAGCAGTGAACAAAACAGGCCAAGACCTTGATCTCATGGAGTCCATATATTAGAGGGCTTACTCCTCAGAATTTTCATGTTTACTCTTCCTTCCATTTGTTTGTTTGTGGGGTTTTTTTTTGAGACGAGGTCTCACTGTTGTCACCCAGGCTGGAGTGCAATGGCATGATCTTGGCTCACTGCAACCTCCGCCTCCCAGGTTCAAGCGATTCTCCCATCTCAGCCTCCCCAGTAGCTGGGACTATAGGTGCGCGCCACCACGCCCAGCTAATTTTTTGTATTTTTAGTAGAGATGGGGGTTTCACCATGTTGGCCAGGTTGGTCTTGAACTCCTGACCTCAAGTGATCTGCCCGCCTCAGCCTCCCAAAGTGCTGGGATTACAGGCATGAGCCACCAAGCCCGGCCTATTCTTCCTTCCATTTATTGGGCTGCTCTGTTTTTTTGAGTTATCCTACCATATATGGGTGTTTATGACATTACGGTATGCAGGGGGAAATCCTTGTCTTATAAATATTAACAGACTTATGGTAAATGTTGTTTAGAATTGCAGTTTTGCCTTGAATGATATCTCAGGTGATCACCTTGGAGCTGGTTCTCCTGAAAATTCCCTTGGAGAGCTGGTTCATACTCTGTGAGTCAGTACCTTTCCTGAGGAGGGCAGCGACCTTAAAGGTAATAAAACTAGCATTCTTGCGTCAAGAAAAAGGATTACAAAGCTTTAAATATAGGTCTGCTATTCAGCTGTCAAAAAGTCTGCAAGGCGGCCAAATGTGTGTAGCCAAGTAATGGAACCTGTCAGCTCATGGCATGGGGCGGGGGTGGGGGGGCGGGTGGTTATCATCCCCAAAAGCAATGGGAAATTATTCCTCTAGTTAATGACTCTCCTTGACAGAAGCTTGACAATGGCATTGGTTCATTTATTATAGTGGTTAAGTAATTGTACAAATTAAGAAGCTTGCTCTGGGCACTTACAGTTTCATGATACAATCGAAGGTATTGTTTGCCATTAAAATTTTGTGGGCTCCTGATTTAGGAATCAGCTAATGAATCAGCTAATTCTGTATTAGTGTCAAGGTAATGAGATGAAAGTGTAACAAACGGCCAGGTGCAGTGGCTGTCACCTGTAATCTCAGCACTTTGGGAGGCCAAGGTGGGTGGATCACTTGAGGCCAGGAGTTTGAGATCAGCCTGGCCAACATATGAAACCCCATCTCTACTAAAAATACAAAAATTAGCTGAGAGTGGTGGTGCGCACCTGTAATCCCAGCTACTAGGGAGGCTGAAGCAGACAGTCGCTTGAACCTGGGAGGCAGAGACTGCAGTGAGCCAAGATTGCACCACTGCACTTTAGCCTGGGCAACAGGGCGAAACTCCATCTCAAAAAAAAAAAAAAACTCAAAAAACAAAAACAAAAAAACTAACGGCCGGGCACGGTGGCTCATGCCTGTAATCCCAGCACTTTGGGAGGCCAAGGCTGGTGGTTCACTTGAGGTCAGGGGTTCGAGACCAGCCTGGCCAACATGGAGAAACCTCATCTGTACTAAAAATACAAAAAAAATTAGCCGGGCGTGGTGGTGTATACCTATAGTTCCAGCTACTAGGGAGGCTGAGGCAGGAGAATCACTTGAACCCAGGAGGCGGAGGTTGCAGTGAGCCCAAGATTGCGCCACTGCACTCCAGCCTGAGTGACAGAGTGAGACTCCATCTCAAAAAAAAAAAAAAGTGTAACAAACTGTACTTCCAGGAGTAAGCCGAACTCTGATAAATGAACCAACTGGGGTCTGGTAACTACCTTAATCTGTATGGTATAATAGAGATATGACAAGAAATATGGCTTCTGAAGAGCCTGATGATTTTGACGTGGGCATAAATAGCAATTTGTACTTGGTGATAAGATTTCTGATATTTACTTTCTCCTTTCTTTGGCAAGTACACAGGATAAAAAGTAACTAGAATGAATCCACTGTTTTTCTTCAATGTTTATAGAACTATAAAACTCTCAAGTTGACTTTACTAGACAGGGTTAGATAAATTTGGGATAAAGTTAGAATGATTTGCATTCCTAAAAGAGGATATAAAACTAGAATTGTCAGTTTAAAGAAAGCCCATTTTTATAACTAACATATCAACTAGGCTAGAGATTAATGAATGCTGTTCAGAATGAAAAAACTTAACAAACTCGATGACTGGCAAACTTCTTCCATCATTCTCCCCTTTGTTCCACAGACCACCTTATTCAGCACAAGAGGCCTTGCAGAATTGCAAAACATCAGGAAGTCAGTTAACATAACTGGGCTGTTAGCATTGCTTTTAAATGCCAAACCACTCTGCACAGCATGCCTACCATCCTTTGGGAACTAGCCACATTCTTGGAATATGCTTGACTCCCAAGAGTAAGAGGGACCACCGGGGACTTGCTCTTCTTCCATGATTCCCCACTCTTCTCTCACAAATAACACCTTGGACATTGCAGATTAATTACAACTTTCAGCAACTAGAAACCGCCACCAGAGTACAAAATAGTTACTGAATGGAAAGAAGAGAAATGCCCTGCCTTTTCAAGGCGGAGCCAAACTTAGGAGCCCACTGAGGACACTGCAGTCATTTTACAGAATCAGACACTTGCAACCCTGTAGGCACTTGCACAGTGATTCAAGAAGACAGAATGGGAAAGAGAACAGGGGGGCTTCAGCTTCATGGAAATAGAGACCAAATCTCTTTTTATTTCTATTTTTATCTCACCATTATAAACCCAGGTGATAGCACAGTGCCTGGAACAGAGTAGAGTAAGCACCCGTAACTGACCTCCGTTGCTATTTTTACTGCTATAGGTTGCACAGCGAGTACAAGCTGAATGCTGCTGAAGTGGCAAGTCAGTGGCCCTGAGGGGAGGCCAGGAGGGCACCATGCACAAAGGCCCCAAAGGGCACAGCTGCCCACAACTTCCTCACACTGCACTGCAGCAGGGCCCTTTTCACTTAATGCCACGAAGATTCGTTCCATTAGATTAAAAACAGTGAGGCAAGTTTAGCAGGTTCAATACTACATTGGGCATATTGTATTGTTAGAACTGCAGTCTTGCCAATGGCTAGGTGTTTATATCACTTAAGAAGATAGCTCCTAGTCCAGAAGCAGTGGCTCACGCCTGTAATCCCAGCACTTTGGGAGGCCAAGGCGGGAGGATCACTTGAGGTCAACAGTTCGAGACCAGCCTGGCCAACATGGTGAAACCCTATCTCTACTAAAAACAAAAAGAAAATTAGCTGGGCATGGTGGCATGTGCCTGTAATCCCAGCTACTCGGGAGGCTGAGGCAGCAGAATCACTTGAACCCAGGAGGCGTAGGTTGAAGTGAGCCCAGATTGCGTCACTGCGCTCCAGCTTGGGTGACAAGAGTGAAACTCCATCTCAAATAAATAAACAAACAAACAAAAAAACAACAACAAAAAAAGAAGAAGATAGCTCTTTGGATCTGCCTCTCCAAATCTTTGGGTCTAGCACTGGCACTCCATTTATAATCATATTGAATTTCTTGGTATCACAGAAAAAAAAACTCATCAGACAAAAAGCAAATGCTATTTTCTTATTTAAAAATTTAGGCTGGGCATGGTGGCTCACACCTATAATCCCAGCATTTTGGGAGGCAGAGACAGGCAGATAGCTTGAGTTCGAGATCAGCCTGGGCAACAACAACATGGCAAAAGCCGTCTCTAAAGAATATATATAAAATATATGTATACACACACATATATATGTATATACACACACACATATATAAAATATATGTATACACATATATGTATGGAAAAAATTGGCACATGTCTGTAATCCCAGCTACTCAGGAGGCTGAGGTAGGAGGATCCCTTGAGCCCAGGAGGTGGAGGTTGCAGTGAGCCGTAATTGTGCCACCCCTCCAGCTTCGGTGACACAGAGACTCGTCTCAAAAAAAAATTAAAAAAAAAATTAGTGCATTTTCTCTCACGCACACACATACACATGCATACACACTTGCAAAATCAAAAACAATAACCAAACCCTCCCGTTCCAATGGCTCCAGTCTTCTCTAGGCCTGTTGCTGCTCCATCTCCACACTGCTCCATGCTCTACCTCAAAGCACCTTCCGTGATGGCAGGAGAACAAGTGGAGGCACCTCCTGCCCGCCTCCTGTCAGTCTCCTACCAGCACACTCTGCCCCGGGCATGCAGTCCCAGGGACTTGCTGGGTTTCCCTTATTGGTCAGAGTTCATAGAGGTGGTCCACCCTCTCTGCAAGGGGAAATGAAAGGTATCTACCTCTCACCAGTGGTTGTCTTGCACCTGACATATAGGATGGTCAGCCCAACTAGCAGACTTGGAGCCCAAGGATCTGGGTCTGGTTATGGATAAAATAAACTCACTGGGGGCTTGGGACACATGCTACCATAACATACCCACATGAGACACACACATGTGCACACACACACACAAAACTACAAATATGATAATTCAGCTGAATTACATTGGTGGTTTCTGGATACCCAAATTTGAATGCCGGCTTCATTTTGGAGTAGCAACTTTGCTAGCTCCCTGCATCCCATCCACCTCAGTGTCGCACCAGGATGCCCTCTCATACCTCAGCTCCTGCCAGGCCAACAACAAAAATTCATGACTCGAGTCCTACCTCTCAAGCGTTATTCATTACCTCCTAAATCTGGTAATCCCACCCTCATTTTCTTTCCCCCCAAAACCCACCACTTCCTGGGAACCTTCCAGATGTTTCTCACCCCTACAAACAATTGGTGCCAATTTGCCACACTGCCTAAGCTACATAATAGCCTGTTCTACAATTTTAACAACCAGGGCTTTGACTTGTAGCAAAAGCCTTCAAAGCTCCACTGCCTGTAATAGTTTGCAAGTAGCTGGAGATGGATTTTAATCAGTCTATTGTGCAAATATCTCAAGCAATAAGACATCTGACCAGTGAGTGACAGGGTAACTGAGACACTACAACAAAAAGTTTCACCAAAATACAACCTTCCAGCAAACAGAAAATGGGGTCTCTGCTTCCATCTGTGAGTATGCCAATGATTATCACACTAGCGGGGAACAGGGAGCCCCCAGCTGGCCACTAGGCTACAAATACTGCCCTTTTCTCATTAAAAAAAAAAAAAAAAAAAAAACAACAACAACAACAAAAAAAACTAGGGCCAGACACAGTGGTTCACTGTGGGATTACAGTGCCTGGAATCCGAACATTTTCAGAAGCCCAGGTAGGAGGATCACTTGAGGCCACGAGTTGAAGACCAGCCTGGTCAACAAAGCCAGACCCCATTTCCACAAAAAAATTAAAAAATTAGCCAAGTGTTGGGGCATATGCCTGTAGTCCCAACTACTTGGGAGGCTGAGGTGGGAGGATCCCTTGAGCCCAGGAGTTTGAGGCTGCGGTGAGCTATGATTATGCCACTGCACTTCAACCTGGGTGATAGAATGAGACCCTGTCTCTTAAAATAAAATAAAAAACAAACAAATTGGCCGGGCGCGGTGGCTCACGCCTGTAATCCCAGCACTTTGGGAGGCCGAGGCAGGTGGATCACCTGAGGTCAGGAGTTTGAGACCAGCCTGGCCAACATGGTGAAATCCCATCTCCACTAAAAATACAAAAATTTTCCAGGGATGGTGGCAGGCACCTGTAATCTCAGCTACTCAGGAGGCTAAGGCAGGAGAATCGCTTGAACCCAGGAGGTGGAGGTTGCAGTGAGCCAATATCATACCATTGAACTCTAGCCCGGGCCAACAACAGCGAGACTCCATCTCAAAAAGAAAAAAAAAATTTTAATTAAATCCTGTAGCTCCCACCTCTCTTTGCACACTTGGGGGAGGGGCAAATCTGTGCAAAGAGTGGAAAACAGGCTAACGAGGAATCTCAGGTACAGAAATGGGACATAACCAGTCACAAACATTTGAGGAAAACCACACGCGGAAAGAATAACCTTATATATTTTTCTTTCTTTTTTCTTTTCTTTCTTTTCTTTTTGCCAGAGTTTCACTCTTGTTGCCCAGGCTGAAGTGCAATGGCACTGTCTTGGCTCACTGCAACCTCCGCTTCCAGGTTCAAGCAATTCTCCTGCCTCAGCCTCCTGAGTAGCTGGGATTACAGGCATGCACCACCACGCCCAGTTAATTTTGTATTTTTAGTAGAGACGGGGTTTCTCTGTGTTGGTCAGGCTGGTCTCCAACTCCTGACTTCAGGTGATCTGCCCGCCTCGGCCTCCCAAAGTGCTGGGATTACAGGCGTGAGCCACCGCAGTTGGCCTCATTTTTTTTCTAAAGGAGAACCTGCACTTGGAAAAAAACAGTTTAAAAGTGAAAATCAGTGTAACTAAAATACGTATAGGGATAAGCAAGAATATCACAGCGTGAAATGACAGCAGGCAGTTATGAAAAGAAAGCCAGGCTGGGCAAGGTGGCTCACGCCTGTAATCCCAGCACTGTAGGAGGCTGAAGCAGGCCTCACCTGAGGTCAGGAGTTCGAGACCAGCCTGGCTAACATGGTGAAACCCCGTCTCTACTAAAAATACAAAAATTAGCCAGGTGTGGTGACGCGTGCGTGTAATCCCAGCTACTCCGGAGGTCGAGGCAGGAGAATCGCTTGAACCTAGGAGGTGGAGGTTGCAGTGAGCCGAGATCTCACCACTGCATTCCAGCCTGGGCAACAGAGCGAGACTCCATCTAAAAATAAGAATAAGAATAATAAGAATAATTAACCAGAGATCTTGGACATACAAACAACTACTGAAAGAAAAAGAAACCTTCAATAGGTGGGCAAAACAGCAGACCAGGCACGGCTGAAAAGCAAACCAGAGAGCTGGAATAAATACGAAGCCAAGGAATTCTCCCAGAAGGTAACTTAAGGGATAAAATGATCAAAGCTTTATGAAAGGCAGACAAGGAATTATGGAGGACAGATTTAAACGCCGCAGCATAATTCACAGACATTCATCCCATTGATTTGGCTGTAGTCTTTCCTGCTCATCTTCTTATCCAAAATTAAAGTACCTTAGCGGCTCAGCTTTTTCCCAATTACAGTCAGCTTCCGCCCCGTGGTGCTGGTTTGGACTTGAGGGTCCTGGGTGGGGACCCCCGGAGTTGCCCCGTGATTCCCCTCTTAGCACTGTAACCTCCTGGGCGCCAAACAGGCTGCCCAGGCAGCCCGGAGGAGCAGCAGCTTCAACGCAACCCAGTCCCCAGCCCTGCGCCTCCCCAGCCACTCTGGAACATGCTGCCCGTCGAGCAGTGGTCCGACGTGACGTTCGGGGAGGTGAGAGAGTCCAGAGGTCAGAGGAGGAGGAACCCGTCGAGCGGTGAGAAAACTTTACCCCGCCCCCTGGAAGCCCACTGAGGGCACGCAGATGCCGGGCGCGGCGACTTTATTTGCGTTTCTGCAACGCCCACCCTGCAGTGCCACGCCCCCGAGCGCGAAGCCTTCTGGGAGTTCTGATCCCGGAAGACCGTAGGGTAGGGACCAGCAGACTGACTGGGGAGCCGGTTGAGGAAACTCGGGAACTACAGCTGCGGTGGCGGCTCCGCCTCCTTGGGGCTGGAGCTCCCTGACGGCCAATGAGGCGGGACCACGTGGGCCTCCAAAACACCCTGAGGTGCCGGCGGGGCTGCTGGGCGCCCTCTTCTTGGCCCAGCCGGCCGTCGCCGCGCCCCTCCCTGGGTCCTCCCACATCCCTGGTTACAGTCTCTAAATGTAGCGTTTGCGCCCTCACCCTGCACAGCCTTGATTTTCCAAAGATAGGCCTGGACTTTTGCAAACAGGGGGCTCTCCTCCTTCATGAGTCTTTCTGTAGCCTCATACCTACAGGCTGTTAGACATTACACCAGTGACTTGTAGGATCCTGGAGTAAACAGAAGCTGCTTTTGGAAATCTGGTACCCTGCTCGGTCCACAGGTGCAAACTCAAAAGACCTACTTTCAAGCTGCCGTCCATGTACTGCCCAATGAAGCTGCAACACGTGAACCTCTGTGGAAGGCGCCCACCTTTTCTCCAGTCCTTCTCTAACTGAGTGCCCTATCAAAATGGAAGAATCCCTGAATGAACCCATTTCAAGTTTGAATTGTGGTAAAATATTGCAATCCGAAGTGTTGGTTGCCTACAGCTTCCTACTGATTTTGGCTGGTGTCTAAAAAGAAGGTACCCCCAAAATAAAAATAAAAACAAGGCCCAGAAATGTCTCCTGTGTTAGCCCAGTAAATAGTTGATTTTCTTTTCTTTCCTTTTTTTTGGAGACAGGGTCTTGCTATATTGCCCAGACTAGATTCGAACTCCTGGGCTCACGTGATCCTCCTGCCTCAGCCTCCCAAGGAGCTGGGACTACAGGCAGGCACCACGGTGTACTCAAATTTTTTTTTGAGAGGGAGTCTTGCTCTGTCACCCAGGCTGGACTGTAGTCATGGGATCTTGGCTCACTGCAACTCTACCTCCTGGGTTCAAAGCAATTCTCCTGCCTCAGCCTCCCCAGTAGCTGGGACTATAGGCACGTTGACAAAAAGAGTCAAACTCTGTAAAATATTTTAAGAGGTTTATTCTCTTAAATATGAGATGGCCAAATATGAGTGGCCGTGTCCCATGACACAGCTCTCAGGCGGTCCTGAGAACATGTGCCCAGGGTGGTCAGGGTACAACTTGGTTTTATACATTTTAGGGAGGCATGAGACATCAATCAAATACATTTAAGAAATACATTGGTTTGGTTCAGAAAGGTGGGACAACTCAAAGCGGGGACAACTCAAAGGTGGGACAACTCAAGTGGGGGTGGGGTTACTTCCAGGCTATAGGTAAATTTAAACATTTTCTGGTTGACAATTGGTTGAGTTTATCCTTGGATCAAGAGAAAGGAAATGTTCAGGTTAAGATAAAGGATTGTGGAGACCAAGTTTTATTGTGTAGAGGAAGTTCTCCAATAGCAGACTTCAGAGAGAGCAGGTTGTAAAATGTTTCTTATCGGACCTAAAAGAGTGTCTGGCTCTTAGTTGATTATCTCCTGGATCTGGAAAGGAAGGAAGGAAAAAAAAGGGCCGGGGGGTGGGGGCGGGTGGCAGGCGCAGTGGCTCATGCCTGTATTCCCAGCATTTTGGAAGATCGAGGCAGGCAGATCGCCTGAGGTCATGAGTTCAAGACCAGCCTGGCCAACATGACGAAACCTTGTCTCTACTAAAAATACAAAAACTAGCCCAGTGAGGTGGTGCACACCTGTAGTCCCAGCTACTCAGGAGGCTGAGGCAAGAGGATTGCTTGAACCCAGGAGGCAGAGGTTGCAGTGAGCCAAGATCTTGCCACTACACTCCAGCCTGGCGACAGAGTGAGACCCTGTCTCAAAAAAACAAAAACAAAAAAGAGCAACGATAAAAAGGGGGAAAGAGGATTCTCTGTAGATGTGGATTTTTCCCACAAGGGATGGCTTTGCAGGGCCATTTCAAGATGTGGCAGAGAAACATGTTTTGGGGTAAAATATTTTGATTTTCTTCCTTGTTATGCCAGGGTCAAATTGGAAAGTAAGTCATGATATATAGGGTTAAATAAAACCCATCTGATGAGAATTTGTGGTTTGTAGGGTATGGCTCCCCAGATCCCTTAGATAGGAATTTGGGCAAGATTAAAAAAAAAAAATCAGGGCTTAGTCCTCGGGTGTGTGCCACCACACCCAGCTAATTTTTTTTTAGTAGAGACAGGGTTTCCACCATGTTTGCCAGGCTGGTCTCGCACTCCTGACCTCAGGTGATCCTCCCGCCTCAGCCTCCCTAAGTGCTGGGATTATAGGTGTGAGCCAACAGGCTGGGACAGAATGAGTGTTCTGTTGAGCTGAGCAGAGGCGGTTGGCTTGGTAGACAGAAAAAGGCTGAGGAAAGTATTAGTAGAAGCTGAGAACAAAAAGCAGATTGGTCCTTTCAAAGTTATTTTCCTCCTACAGGTTTGAGAGAAGAAAAATAGCTCCAAGCATTCTGAGCTCTGTAAAGTACTCGGGACCAGAGACACAGGAGTGTGAGACTTCAGTCATGCTCGCCTCTAGCCCTCCCCCTGCCGCATACCTGGGGTCAATTGTTTAAGGTAATTTTGTTCCTGACTAGCTACCTCACCCAGTGTCTTCCTGTTCCTGGAATTTGTGATACAAAGAACAATGTATAGCCAATCAATAGCTTATATTATTTTAATGTGAAATCTTGGTAAACAATTTAGGAACTGCCTCTTCTTTTCCTTTAAAAACCTCAAGGTAGTAAGTCCCTGCATTCCCAAGTACTTGGGAGGCTGAGGCAGGAGGATTGCTGGAGCCCAGGAATTGAAGGCTGCGGTGAGCCATGATCACACCACTGCACTCCAGCCTAGGCGACGGTGAGACCCCATCTCTAAACAAAACAAAATTTTAAAACCCTACTTGTAATTGTTGCTAGTCCCAGTGAATATTCACTGGGCAGCTTGAATCTATGCTCTCGGGATGCAATCTCAAGCTTGGCCCAAATAAACTATTTACATTAATTTTGCTTCAGCCTCTTCCTGTTAGGTAGACAGGTTAAAGCAGAGGGGGCTTCCTTATCTTGTTGATACCAGTGGGCCAGAGGAGGTCTCCAAATACCAGTGGGACCTTGACCCTGGCCCGTGTCCAGGCTCTTGACACCATCTCAATAAGGAATTCAAGGATGAATGAGGAGGCTGGGTGCGGTGGCTCATGCCTATAATCCTAGCACTTTGGGAGTCCAAGGCAGGCAGATCAAGAGATAGAGACCATCCTGGCCAACATGGTGAAACCCTGTCTCTTCTAAAAATACAAAAATTCGCTGGGCGTGGTGGCACATGCCTGTAATCCCAGCTACTCAGGAGGCTGAGGCAGGAGAATCGCTTGAACCCAGGAGGCAGAGGTTGCAGTGAGCCGAGATCACCGCACTGCACACTAGCCTGGCAACAGAGCGAGACTCTGTCTCACCAAAAAAAAAAAAAAAAAAAAAAAAAAAAAAAAAAAAGAACGAGTGAGGAAATAGTGAAAACAGGGAGATTTATTGCAGAGTGAAAAGTATACACTCAAGAAAAGGGAGTGTATGTGTACTCACTAGAGAGTCACACACAAGGGGGTTTGGGGGTGCTACCTTTATGGGTTTTTTTAATCAAGGGGCCGAATATTCATGAGAATTCCTGGAAAAATGTGGAGGTTTCTCAGAACTGTGGTGCCACTCATTTTTACACCAAATATGGATGTTCCCAGAACTGTCATGGCGCTGGGGTGTGTGTGTTTGGTATGTTAATGAGTGCATAATGAGGTCCCAGGTGAAACCCAGGTCACTCCAGTGCCATGTTGGGTCCAGTCAGTCTTAGCCAGCTTGGTCCACACCCTGGTTTTTTAGGGTCTTATCAGCCCATAGCTTCTGTAGCTATTTACAGTTTCCTTTGGCTGCTCATGTGAAACTGCTGCCTAGAATATTCTATACTCCTATGACCACCCTGTATTATTTCCGTCTCAATGCCCACTAAAACTGGCCTTTTAGGGGGTTAGGTTATTATCTCTGTCTCTCCTGATTTCTTGGAAGATCAGATAAACAACTTAGGTTTGGCTTGGTGGTGTGGAACTTCAGCATGAGTGGCTCCATTTTAGTTTGGTCTGTTGAGCCAAGTGCAGGAGCTCAGTCTAAACCAATAGCCTCCCGTAAATTTTATCTAATAGACCAGGTTCAGTGGCTCCTGCCTGTAATCTCAGCATTTTGGGAGGTCTAGGCAGGAGGATCATTTGAAGCCAAGAGTTCAAGATCAGCCTGGGCAACAAAGCAAGAACCCCATCTCTACAAGAAATAAAATAAATTAGCCAGGGCCAGGCGTGGTGGCTCACGCCTGTAATCCCAGCACTTTGGGAGACCGAGGCAGGTGGATCACTTGAGGTCAGGAGTTCAAGACCAGCCTGGCCAACATGGTGAAACCCTGTCTCTACTAAAAATACAAAAATTAGCCAGGCATGGTGGTGGGCACCTGTAATCCCAGCTACAGGGGAGGCTGAGGCAGGAGAATCGCTTGAACCTGGAAGGTGGAGGTTGCAGTGAGCCGAGATTGTGCCACTGTACTCCAGCCTGGGCGACAGAGCAAAACTCCATCTCATAAATAAATAAATAAGCCAGGTGCAGTGGTGTGTGCATGTAGTGCCAGCTACTCGGGAGGCTGAGGCAGAAGGATCACTTGAGTCCAGGAGTTCAAGGCTGCAGTGAGCTATGACCATGCCATGGCACTTGAGCCTGGGCAACAGAGCAAGACTCTGTCTCTAAAAAAAAAAAAAAACAAATTACCTAACAGTAATAATGGTACTAACAGTAGTGAATTTAGGGCAAACACACCACATACCTCATGACTCATCCTTTCTTGGGATTGTCACAGGACTCCAGCCTTGAACTGAGGCAGCCTCACTTCACAGGCCAGGGTTGTTACCTCTCAGTCCCCACAGACCTGGGATTTGTTTCAGCTCTGCAGGAGAGAACTGTGTGACCTTGGGCAAACTCTTCCCCTCCTGGTCTCCCTTATCTGTATCGGCACACAGCTATGATAAGTGGTGGTAAAAGTCGTTCTAGCTCTGAGTTTGTAGGATTATTGGACACCCACTGTGCATGAGGCGACTGCTTACACAAGGAGATGTTACATTAAGATATTGGACAGCTAGGCGCGGTGGCTCACACCTGTAATCCCAGCACTTTGGGAGGCCGGGGCAGGTGGATGACGAGGTCAGGAGTTCAAGACCAGCCTGGCCAACATGGTGAAACCCTGTCTCTACTAAAATACAAAAATTAGCCTATAATCCCAGCTACTCAGGAGGCTGAGGCAGATAATTACTTGAACCCAGGAGGCGGAGGTTGCAGTGAGCCAAGATTGCACAACTGCACTTCAGCCTGGGTAACACAGCGAGACTCCATCTCAAAAAAAAAAAAAAAAAAAAAGATATTGGACGAAGGTTGGTGTTTAAATGGACCCTATTTGGTAGTTACTCGACTGTGTGTAATATTTTAGTTGTTAAATGAGGTGGCATCTTTTCATCATTTGGCTTTTCTGCCTTTTACCCAGAGCAGGCACCAGATAATCAGCTTTTGGTGTTGCTTAGCAAAATGACAGCTCTTTCCTTAAAAAAAAAATTTTTTTTTGCAAGAGAAAAGATGAATTTATATTCATGTATGTATGAGAGTTCAGGGGAAAATGTGACTCTAGCTCTTTCATTTAAAGCTCATTAGTTCTCTTATAGCTGGAGACATTTTTTCTCTTCTGCTCTTCGGGTTGCGAGGCTTAGGGATTCTAAGACACTAAGCCTTGCCTTTGTAATCCTGTTTTATAAGGCTATTTTCTCCTTTGAAGATGAACTCTCAATCATTTAGATACTTAAAAGCCTAGACACAGCACAATTTATTCCTATAATGTACTGAGCTCAAATACCAAGTAGGTATTGCAGCGCCTACCCAGGAAACAAACCTTGGCTTGTGCACAAATGACTTACACACATGAAAGTGCCAGGATAAACCCAGGGGTTTTCAGAGAAAATATCAGAATGAGGGAAAAGGCTAGAATATAGAATGTCAGAAATACTTGGGTTCGAATCCAGCATTCTCCTTCTTGGCTTTGTGACCTTGGACAAATTAATTAAACTCTCTGAGCCTCAGGTTCCCCAGCCATAAGATGATGATAATATCTGTGATCTGGGAGAGCCAAGTTGGCATCCCTTTATCAACTAAGTCAAACCTTTAGGTTATGGAAACAAAAGTTACCAACGAATCAAGGGTTCAGGGCTCAGCTGGCATGGCAATTTCCTAAATTCCTGTGGCTACAAGAAAAACCACACTCTTGCTAAACTCCCTAACAGTAGGAATTATCAGGCAAATTATCAGACACTTCCTAAGTCTGACGTACAATCCAGACCACTACAGCCCCGATTGGACAGAGACCTGGCCTTAGAAACACTTTCTTGACAAGTAACTGCCAACCTCAAGCCAGTTTTAGCAAACTGTAGAGACTGCACACACAAACTGTCTCTGTGTCCTATAGGTCACCTTTAATGTAAAGAGCCAAATTCCATCTCATTTTAATGCCAAAACCCTTCCCCAAAGTGAACATGGGATGGATTATTACCTATATGTGTAGCCATTGTGCATGCATTTGGCTTCCCTCATAAATATGTATAGCTTTCCTCCAAAACCTGAATATGTATGACTATTGTGTAATACAGACCCTGTGAGGCACAAAAACCATCCTGCCCTTTCCCTCTTTGGAGAGGAAGCACCTTTATTACATGCCAAAACTGTCTTTTCCTGGTTTGCAAACCGATATCACAAAGCTCTCCTTTCTACTGTTAAGCTATCCTGATGGTCTTTTGGACCATACATCTCATAGATTTGTTTTAAAGACTAAGTGAGAAACAGTACAATATGATATACATTCAGTGTATCTGAATTGAGTGAAGTAGATGGCCCATACTTACTGCTACGTTGCTGTTATGATTGTTATTATTTTCTTCCTCTTGTTGTCATCCACTTTTGTATTTTTCAAAGTACCTTCACTCATTCCATCACTTTTTTTCTATCACTCTTTTATGCTAGATTAAGACATGCTCAACCATGACTAGCTTCAAAATGTATTTGTGTGTTAGACTCTGTTAGCCCTCTCTAATCTCTCTTTGATGTTTTGCTAATGCATCCTGTGAATGCTCTGTGCTTATTCTTACATTTCCCATCCACTCATTGTCTTCTTCTTTTTTCTTTTTTTTTTTTTTTGAGACAGAGTTTTGCTCTTGTCACTGAGGCTGGAGTACAGTGGCACGATCTCGGCTCACTGCAACCGCAGTCTCCCGGGTTCAGGTGATTCTTGTGACTCAGCCTCCCCAATAGCTGAGATTACAGGTGCACGCCATCATGCCTGGCTAATTTTTGTATTTTTAGTAGAGACGAGGTTTCACCATGTTGGCCAGGCTGGTCTCGAACTCCTGACCTCAGGTGATCCACCTGCCTCAGCCTCCCAAAGTGCTGGGATTACAGGCGTGAGCCACCACTCCCGGCTCACTCATTCTCTTCTGGACCTCACAGCTGATTGCTCCTGTCTTCATCACACCAAACCCATGACCAGTTCTAAGGCTCCTGTCAGTGGATATTTGTCAGGCTAAACTCTTAAAAACATGGGGCACGTGTTCCCAGGACCTCCTGGGGGCTTTATCACAGGCAAAAAAAAAAAAAATTTTTTTAAATAGGGTTTATTTTATGCAGATAAAAAACTCATCAGTGTCTGCAGCATCTTATCAGACTCCTGAGACTGGATTTCAGATCTTCCAAAATTTGGGAAGATTGCTTGACAGGCCAGCAGAGAGTAGGGCAGAGAGGAAAAACTTAGCAGTTGTTTTATGGCTTTCAGGGCTCAGTGACTTCATCTCAGGATACCAGCAGTAGCCTCTCCCTAGTCCTTCAACTCAGAGCTCTGACATGAATTCTGGATGAAGGTTACGGAGCAGGGGAGGAAGGGAGGAGATGAATATTTCTGGAAACAGTAGAGATTCTCAATGAGCAATCAAAGTAGCCTCCTGTCAGAGGAGATACACTGATAAGAACAAGACAGCCCTTTATGCCGTTTTCTGGAGCAATTATGTTTACTGGGCACTCTGGCTTAGCCCGGAGAACAATGATTCTCCCCCAGGGATGCCCAGACCCCAGTTTGAGTATCACTGTTCTTGCGGCTAGGCCAGAGAACCTTTCTGCAAGGGGCCTGTGAGGTCAAAGCTGTTTTCATAGTATACCATGATATTCTTTGTCTTTTAAACTGTGCTAACATTTGCACAGTTAAAAGCAATGGTGGGTAAAATGGTAATATTGATAAAATGGCAAAATAAATTAAATGATATGTAAATGGTGGGCTATGGCAAGAATTAAGGCTGTGGCTTCAAACAGTGCAAATAATCATATTCTCTACTACCGTGTACGTACAGCTCCTTTAAAACAAAACAAAACAAAACAAAACAAAAAAACACACCAATTTGGCTTAAGAATGTTCTTGATGAGGCCAGGAGTGGTGGCTCACACCTGTAATCCCAGCACTTTGGGAGGCCGAGGTGGGCAGATCACCTGAGATCAGGAGCTCGAGACCAGCCTGGACAACATGGAGAAACCCCGTCTCTACTAAAAATACAAAACTTAGCCGGGCATGGTGGTGCATGCCTGTAATCCCAGCTACTCTAGAGGCTGAGGCACTAGAATTGCTTGAACCCAGGAGGGGGAGATGGCAGTGAGCCAAGATTGCGCCACTGTACTCCAGCCTGGGCAACAAGAGTGAGGCTCTGTCTCAAATAAAAAAAAAAAAAAAAAGTTTTTGATAGAGCAATAAAAATGATTGATTTCATTAAATCTTAATCTTTGAGTACATATCTTTCTAATATTCTGTGTGACAAAATAGGAAGAATGAAGAAAGCACTTGTGCTGCAAATCCAAGTACAATGGTTATCTTAAAGAAAACACTCATCTGGTTCAGCTGTGAGCTGAATCAGCAGGCTTTTTCACAAAATACTGCATTAGTCTGTTTGTGTTTCTATAAAGGAATGCCTGAGGCTGGGTAAGTTATGAAGAAAAGAGGTTTATTTGGCTCACAGTTCTGTGGGCTGTACAAGAAACATGAGAACCAGTCAGTTATCTTTCAATTGTTCTGTCTCCCTGTCCTTGCCTGTATTAGGCCATTCTTGCATTGCTATAAAGAAATACCTGAGACTGGGTAATTTATAAGAAAAGAGGTTCTTCCAGCTTTACAAGCGTGGCACCAGCATCTGCTTGGCTTCTGGGGAGGTCTCAGGGAGCTTTTACTCATGGTGGAAGGTGAAGCAGGAGAAGGCACTTCACATGAGGAAAGCAGGAGCAAGCATGAGTGCAGCAAGAGGTGCCACAGACTTCACAAACCAGATCTCCCGAGAACTCACTCGCCAGTGTGAGAACAGCACCGAGACATGAGGGATCTGCCCCAGTGACTTAAATACCTTCCACCAGGCCCCACCTCCAACACTGGGGATTACAGTTCAACATGAGATGTGGCGGGGACGTATATTCAAACTATATCACTACCTTACAAGGAAAGTAACTTTATTTTATTTAATTTTTTTTTTTGAGATGAAGTTTCGCTCTTTCGCCCAGGCTGGAGCGAAATGGCATGACCTTGGCTCACTGCAACCTCTGCCCCTTAGGTTCAACCGATTCTCCTGCCTCAGCTTCCCGAATAGCAGGGATTATAGGTGCTGCCACCACGCCCGGCTAATTTTGTATTTTTAGAAGAGATGGGGTTTTGCCATGTTGGCCAGGCTGGTCTCAAACTCCTGACCTCAGGTGTTCCACCCACCTTCACCTCCCAGAGTGCTAGGATTGTAGGCATGAGCCACTGCACCTGGCCACAAGGAAAGTAACTTTAAAATGACCAATCTGCTTTTTGTTCTTTGTTTCTGATTTATTCAGCCCTTTCTGTTTATAAAGACAATCCCCTTGCTCAACTCATTGGAATACTTATTCTATTTTATGGAACGAACTGTTGCCCAATTCTACAATCAAAATAAAGCCAACTGAGATCTTTAACTAAATTCGTTGTAGGTTTGTCTTTTCACAATATGCAAAGAATTTTTAAAATATTTTTGGTTATTTCTTGTCTTCTGCTACCTTTGACGTTTGTTTGCTCTTGGTTCTCTGGTTCTTTTAGTTGTGATGTTAAGGTGTCAATTTGATGTGGGCATTTAGTGCTATAAATTTCCCTCTTAACACAGCTTTAGCTGCATCCCAGGGATTCTGGTACATTGTCTGTTTGTTCTCATTGGTTTCAAAGAACTTCTTGATTTCTATCTTAATTTCATTATTTACCCAAGAATCATTCAGGAGCAGGTTGTTCAATTTCCATGTAGTTGTGTGGTTTTGAGTGAGTTTCTTTATCTTGAGTTCTAATTTGATTGCGCTGTGGTCTGAGAGACTGTTTTTTATGATTTCAGTTCTTTTGCATTTGCTGAGGAGTGATTTACTTCCAATTATGTGATCAATTTTAGAGTAAGTGCCATATGGCACCAAGGAGAATGTATATTCTGTTGTTTTTAGGTGGAGAGTTCTGTAGATATCTATCAGGTCCACTTGATCCAGAGCTGAGTTCATGTCCTGAATACATTTGTTAATTTTCTGTCTTGATGATCTATCTAATATTGACAGTTAGGTGTTAAAGTCTCCCAATATTATTGTGTGGGAGTCTAAGTCTCTTTGTAGGTCTCTAAGAACTTGTTTTATGAATCTGAGTGCTCTTGTATGAATTAGTAGATAGTTCTAAGCACAGTTGTAAAAGAGGTAAACTTGATCTTCAAATTCTCCACATCTTTTTGGAAACTTTTTGTCCTATTAGGATCCCTTTCCTGATGTCATCTCACCCTCACTCTCTAGATATTTAGTCCCCTATTGGATGCACACTGTCCTTTTTAACCACTGCTGTGGTCTGAATGTATCCCCCAAATTCCTGTATTAAAAATGCAATTCCCAATGCAGCAATCTTAGGAATTGGAATGTTTAGGGAGGTCATGAGGGTTCTGCCCTCATTAATAGATTCATTCCATTATAAAAGGGCTTGATTGAAGGGAGTTTGAGCTCTTTTTGCCTTCAACCTTCTGCCATGTGAGGACATAGTGTTTAAGGTGCCATCTTGGGAGCAGAGATCTGATCTTCATCAGACAGCCAACCCTGGTGGCACTTTGATCTTGAACTTCCCAGCTGTATTAGTCCATTTTTACACTACTGATAAAGGCATAACTGAGATTGGGCAATTTACAAAAGAAAGAGGTTTAATGGACTTACAGTTCCCAGTGGCTGGGGAAGCCTCACAGTCATGGCAGAAGGCAGGGAGGAGCAAGTCACGTCTTAGGTGGTGGCAGCAGATAAAGAGAGAGAGCTCGTGCAGGGGAACTCCTCTTTTTAAAACCATCAGATCTCATGAGACTTATTCACTATCATGAGAACAGCATGGGAAAGACTTGCCCCCATGATTCAGTTACCTCCTACAGGGTCCCTCCCACAACACATGGGAATTCAAGATGAGATTTGGGTGAGGACACAGCCAAACCATATCACCAGCCTCCTGTTAGAAATAAATTTCTGTTCTTTATAAATTACCCAGTCTGTGATATTTTGTTATAGCAACACAAGTGGGCTAAGACAACTACTAAAATCTTCCCCTAAATAGATATCTATTTCTCTAGAAAGCCAACAAAGCATGACATTAAGACTGGAGGGCCAGGTGTGGTGGCTCACTCCTGTAATTCCACCACTTTGGGAGGCTGAGGCAGGGAGGATGGCTTGAGGCCAGGAGTTCAAGACCAGTCTGGTCAACATAGCAAGAGCTTGTCTCTACAAAAGAAAAATTTAAAAAAAATTAGTTAGATGTGGTGGTGCACACCTGTAGTTCCAGCTACTTGGGAGGCCAAGGCAAGGGTGAATTGAACTCAGGAGGTCAAGGTTGCAGTTAGCCATGATTGAGCCATTGCACTCCAGCCTGGACAACAGAGCTAGATCCTGTCTTAAAAAAAAAAAAGAAAAAGAAGTGGGAATTTCAGGTACTTAGGAGACTAGAAGGAGAAAACAGGTAGCCTTATGACATCCATCCAAGGTCACGCAGAGATTCATCTACTGGCCTGGATAAATTATTACTGTGTGGTGACCAAATATATCAGACAGGATCTATCAGGTAAACAGAAGCAACCTCAAATATTCAGGACAGAGGGATTTTAATTCATGGATTTTTTTTTTTTTTTTTTTTTTTTTGAGACAGAGTCTTGCTCTGTCACCCAGGCTGGAGTGCAGTGGTGCCATCTTGATTCACTGCAACCTACACCTCCCAGGCTCAAGTGCCCCTTCCACTTCAGCCTCTCAGGCAGCTGGGACCACAGGTGTGAGCCACTGTGCCCAGCTAATTTTTGTATTTTTTTGTAGAGACAGGGTTTTTCTGTGTTGCCCAGGGTGGTCTCAAACTCCTGAGCTCAAGTGATTTGCCCACCTTGGCCTCTCAAAGTGCTGGGATTATAGATATGAGCTACCATGCCCAGCCAGGGGTACTTTTTTACACTGGTGATGAAGGAACTGGGAAGCCAAACTGGACAGTGAGATGAAACAGAGATCAGCCAGAGTAGGAAGGCAGCCAACAATAAGGACACAAGGAAAGAGGCAGCATTGCCAGGGCCTGGAAACAGGTGTTGGAGTGACACCTAAAACAGTCTCATTTTAAGGTTTTTGTAAAAAACAAAAACAAAGAACCCTGCTGTATTGACATACAGATGACACACAACAAAGTGCACATATCTAAAGAATAAAATTTGATAAATGTTGACATATGTGTACACCCATGAAAGCATTACCTAGTCAAGACAGTGAACAAGTCTATCATCTCCAATAGTTTCCTCATAATCCTGTGTAATCCCCTTCCCCTAAGCCACCAGTCCTTAAGCAACAATGATCTACTTTATACCACTATTGATTCCTTGGTTTTGTTTTATATTTTATTTTATATTTAATTTTATTGAGATGGAATCTTGCTCTGTCACCCAGGCTGGAGTGCAGTGGCGCGATCTTGACTCTCTGCAACCTCCACCTCCTGGGTTCAAGCGATTCTCCTCCCTCAGCCTCCCGAGTAGCTGGAATTACAGGTGCCTGCCACCACACCCAGCTAATTTTTGTATTTTTAGTAGAGACGGTGTTTTGCCATGTTGGCCAGGCTGGTCTCGAACTCCTGACCTTCAGTGATCTGCCCACCTCAGCCTCCCAAAGTGCTAGGATTACAGGCGTGAGCTACCACACATGGCCAAATTTTATATAAATATATTCATTCATACCATAGGTATTCTACTTTTGTCTAGTTTCTTGCACTGAGAACAATTATTTTCAGATTCATCTGTTGTTAGTATCAGTGGTCCCTTTTTATTGTTCCATAATACTATGGCTTTTGTGTGGCTATACCACAGTTTGTTTATTCATTCACGTACTGATGGTCATTTAGGTTGTTTCCAGTTTGGGGCTATTACAAATAATACTTTTCTGAACATCTGTACACAAGTTTTTGTATAATTATATGCTTTCTTTTATCTTAGGGAAATATTTAGGCATGGAATGCCTGGATTATATGGTAGACGTATGTTTAACATTTTAAGAAATTGTCTAATGGTTTGCTAAAGGGGCTTTGTCAATTTACAGTCTCACAAGCAGAATAGGAGAGTCCCAGTTGCTCCAATATTTACCCGCAATTGGTATTGTCATCTGTTTCTTTTTTGAGACAGGGTTTCGCTTTGTCATCCAGGCTGGAGTGCAGTGCTACAATCGTAGTTCACTGTAACCTCAAACTCCTGGGCTCAGTGATCCTCGCACCTTGGCCTCCCAAAGTATTGGGATTACTTGTCATCTTTTTAAATCTCTGCCATCTAAAGAGTCTGCAGTGGCATCTTGTCGTGGCTTTAATTTGCAAGTATGGAAAAAACTGATGATGTTGAGTGTCTATTTTGTTCCTCTTTGCCACCCACATATCTTTCTGGTGAATTGCCTGCCTAGATATTTAGCCTAGTTTTAATTTTGCTGTTCGTTTTCTTATTGTCAAGTTTTGTGAGATATTTATTTATGATGGATACAAATCCTTTATCAAGTAGATGCTTTGCAAAACACTTCCCCAGCCTGTGGCTTGTCTTTCTGTTCTTTTAGCAGTGTCTTTTGTGGAGCAGAAGTTTTAATTTTGGTGAAGTCCAAGTTTTCATTTGATGTTACTATTTTATGGATTCCACTTTTGGTGTTGCACCTAAGAAATGCCTAACCCAACGTCACCAAGGGTTTTCTCCTTTGCTTCTTCTAGAAGTTTTATAGTTTTAGGATTTATTAGATCTAGAATCAATTTTGAGTTAATTTTTGTATATTGTGAAGTATTCAAATTCTTTTTTTATTCCGAATCAATATCCAGTTTTTCCAGGAACATTTGTTGTAAAGGCCATCTTATCTCCGCTGCCTTGCCTTGTGCCCTTACCAAAAACTTATTGTCGATTTATGTGTGGATCTACTTCTTTAAAATTATTTGTGGGCTGGTTGCGGTGCCTCATGCCTGTAATCCCAGCATTTTGGGAAGCTGAGGTGGGAGAATCTCTTGAGCCCAGGAGTTCAAGACCCCGTCTTATTTTTTTAAGTAAAAAAAAAAAAAAAAAAAAAAAAAAAAATATATATATATATATATATATATAAAATTTGTGTAGAGACAGAGTCTTGCTATGTTGCTGTGTTGTCCAGACTGGTCTCAAACTCCTGGCCTCAAGTGATCCTCCTGCCTTGGCCTCCCAAAATGCTGGGATTACAGGCATGAACCACTACACCTGGCCCAGATCTATTTCTGACATCTCTACTCTCTTTCATTGATCCATGTGTCAACTTTTGTTTGTTTGTTTTATCATCTGATATGGTTTGGATCTGTGTCCCCACCCAAATCTCGTGTCAAGAAGTAATGTCAATGTTGGGGGTGAGGCCTGGTGGGAGTGATTGGATCATAGGGGTGGATTTCCCTCTTGGTGCTGTTCTGGTAGTCAGTGAGTTCTTCTGAGATCTGGTTGTTGAAAAGTGTGTCACGTCCCCCACATGTTCCTTCTCCAGCCACGGTTCATGCCTGTAATCCCAGCACTTTGGGAGGCCAAGGCAGGAGGATCACTTGAGGCCAGGAGTTTGAGACCAGCCTAGACAACATAGCAAGACTCTGTCTCTACACAAATGATTTGTATTTATTTATTTATTTTTACTTAAAAAAATAAGATGGGATCTTGAACTCCTGGGCTAAAGCGATTCTCCTACCTCAGCTTCCCAAAGTGCTGGGATTACAGGCATGAGCTACCACAACCAGTCCACAAACAATTTTTAAAAAGAAGTAGATCCACTATAAAAAGGGGTAGATCCAGCTCCCCTTTTGCCTTCTGCCATGGTTGTTTCCTGAGGCCTCCCTAGAAGACCAGCAGATGCCAGCATCATGCTTCCTATACAGCCTGTGGAACCATGAGCCAAGTGAACCCCTTTTCTTTATAAATTACCCCATCTTGGCCACGCTCAGTGGCTCACACCTGCAATCCCAGCACTTTGGGAGGCCGAGGTGGGCAGATCACTTGAGGTCAGGAGTTTGAGACCAGCCTGGACAACATAGCAAGCCTCTGTCTCTACAAAAAATTAGCTGGGTGTGGTGACCTGCACCTGTAATTCCAGTTACTCAGGAGGCTGACGCAGGAGAATTGCTTGAACCCAGGAGGTGGAGGTTGCAGCGAGCTAAGATTGCGCCACTGCCCATCTCAAAAAAATAAAAAATAAAAAAAAAAATTCCCCAGTCTTGATAGTATTTATAATATTTAACTTAATTCCTATAGTTAAAGGAATTAACAACAGTTTTCATTTTATAGCAATGCGAGAATGAACTAATACATTATCCCAGATGTATGCCTATCTTACTGCTAATATGAAGCTATTTGGTCTGTCATAGCCTTGTCTTGAAATCAGGTGGTGTCAGCCCTCCACCTTTGTCCTTTGGCAGAGTTGTTTACCCACTCTATGAACTCTGCATTGCCAGGTCACTTTTTAAATAGCTTCTCAATTTCCACAAAAAAAAAACTAGCTGGGATTTTGATTATAATTACTTTGAATAGATAGATCAACTTGGAGGAAATTGACATCTTAACAGTATTGAGTCTTCTAACCCATGAACAAGGTATACTTCTCCATTTATTCATATCTTCTTTAAGACAGCTCAGCAATGTTTTTAGTTACCAGCATACAGGTCTTTCACATACTCAGATTAATCCCTAAGTGTTTCATCATCTTTTAGAATTCTATTGTAAATTGTAGTTCTTAATTTCCATTTCTGATTGTTTGTTGCTGGTAAATATAATTCATCTGAGTATGTTGATTTTGTGCTCTGCAAACTTGCTAAACTCACTTATTAGTTCTAATAGCTCTTTTGTAGAATCTATCACATTTTCTACATAGATATCATGTCATCTATGAATAACAGTTTTAATTTCTTTCCAATCTGATGCTTTTTATTTCTTTTTCTTGGCTTGATTCCACTGGCAAGAACCTCTAGCAGAATGCTGAATAGAATTGTTGAAAGCAGACATCCTTGTATTATTCCTTATCTAATATGTTCCTGGAGGAAAACATTCATTTTTCACCACTGAGTATAATGTTAGATGTAGTTTTTTGGATTTTCTCTATCAGTTTGAGGAAATTCCCTTTTATTCCAAGTTTACTGAGACTATCAGGAATAGATGTTGGATTTGGTCAAAAGTTTTTCTGCATCTATTGAGGTGATCACATAGGTTTTCTTTTCTTTTCTTTTCTTTTCTTTCTCTCTCTATCTCTCTTTCTTTTTGAGACAGGGTCTTTCTCTGTCACTCATGCTGGAATGCAGTGGCACAATCAGGGCTCAGTGCAGCCTCAACCTCCCAGGCCCAAGCGATCCTCCCACCTCAGCCTTCCAAGTAGCTGGGACCACAGGCGTGTGCCACCACACCTGGCTAATTTTGTTTATCTTTTGTAGAGACAAGGTCTCACTATGTTGCCCAGGATGATCTCAAACTCCTAGGCTTAAGCAATCCTCCAGCCTTGGCTTCCCAAAGTTCTAGCATTACAGGCATGAACCACTGCACCCAACCAATTTTTAAATTTTTTATATTTTGTAGAGACAGAGTTGCTCTCACTATGTTGCCCAGGCTGGTCTTGAACTCCTGGCCTCAAGCAATCCTCCCAGCTTGGCCTCCCAAAGTGCTGAGATTATAGGAATGAGCCACTGTGCCTGCTTGGTTTACTTTACTTCATGAATCTTGGGTCTGATTTCTTAGATTTGTAGGTGCATAGTTTTAACCAAGTTTCGAAAACTTTTGACTGTTCTTCCTCCAAATACATTTTTCAGTTGGCCTCCCTCCTTTGGAGGCTTTTTTTATCTGTATGCTAAGCAGCTCTAAGTTGTCCCACAGTTAACTAGGGCTCTTATCATCCTTTGTTCTTATTTTTCTCACAGTATGTCATTTGGTTTAGTGTCCACTGCTATGTGTTCAAATTCACTAACCTTTTTTCTGCAATGTTTAATCTGCCTTTAATTCCATCCAGTGTATTTGTCTTCTCATAATTTGTCATTTCTTCTCTAGAACTTTGATTTAGGTATTTTAAAAATACCTCCCATATTTCTACTTTAACTTCTTGAACACATGAAATGCAATTTTAATAACATCTAAACATAATTCTAAATGTAACAGATATAATGCTAACATCAGTGTCAGTTCTGGGACAGTTACGACTGATTACTCTCTCATTATGGGTCATATTTTTCTGCCTCTTCGCATGCCTGGAAATCTTTGGTTGGCTGCCAGACATTGTGACTTTATCTTGCTGGGTGCTGGATATTTTTGTATTCCTATAAATCTTCTTCAGCTTTGTTTTTTGAAAACAGTTGGATCTTCTCGTGTCTTGCTTTTAAGATTTGTTAGGTGGGTGTGGAGCAGTGCTCTGACAGAAGCTAATGACCCCCTACCACTGAGCTGAGACCTTTTTGAGCATGCTACTCAATGCCCTGTGAATTATGAGTTTTTCCAGTCAGCCTGGTGGGAACAGGCACTGTGTCCTTTGTCCTCTGTGTACACTGGGCACCTCTAATCTTTTCTGATAGTTCTGTCCTTGGCCTTGTGTAGATTCTCTCCACACTTCTGCTGATTAGCACTCCACTGAGTACTGAGGGAAACCCTCCACAGATCTTTGTGCAGCTCTTTCCTGTCTGGTGTTCTGACCTACGAACACTAACTGCTTCGGTCTCCCTAAACTCTCAGCTCTATTTCTTCAATGCAGGAAGTTGGCCAGATTTGGCCTCAGTTCTTCTTCCCTGCATCTTGGCCTGGAAGCTTTCTCAAGGCAGTAACCTGGGTCAGAGAGCTCATCTCTCTTTTTTTTTTTTTTTGTCTTTCAGGGATCATTTTTCACCTTTGCTTAATGTAGAGTGTCTGGCTAGGCGCAGTGGCTCATGCCTGTAAATCCAGCACTTTGGGCGGATCACCTGAGGTCAGGAGTCTGAGACCAGCCTGGCCAACATGGTGAAACCCCATCACTACTAAAAATACAAAAATTAGCTGGGCATGGTGGCATGCACCAGTAGTCCCAGCTACTCAGGAGGCTGATGCAGGAGGCAGGAGAATTGCTTGAACTCAGGAGACAGAGGTTACAGTGAGCCAAGATTGCACCACTGCACTCCAACCTGGGCGACAGAGTGAGACTCCATCTCCAAAAAAAAAAAAAAAAAAAAGTAGAGTGTCTTGAAAACTACATTTTCACAGATCTTGCCTGTTTTTTGGGTTGTTTCAGGCTAGACAATACCTCCAGTTCCTGTTATCTCATCTTGGCTTGAAGCAGAAACTAAGAGTTTTATTTATTTTATTTTATTTTAGACAGAGTCTCGCTCTGTCACCCAGGCTGAAGTGCAGTGGCATGATCTTGGCTCACTGAGACCTCCGCCTCCCAGGTTCAATTGATTCCCCTGTGTCAGCCTCTCCAGTAGCTGGGATTACAGGCGCCCACCACCACACCCAGCTATTTTTTGTATTTTTACTAGAGATGGGTTTCACCAAGTTGGCCAGGCTGGTCTCAAACTCCTGACCTCAGGTGATCTGCCCGCCTCAGCCTCCCAAAGAGCTGGGATTACAGGCATGGGCCACCACACCCAGCCCATTTTATTTCATTTTTGTAGAGACGAGGTCTCACTATGTTGCTCAGGCTGGTCTCAAACTCGTGGGATCAAGTGATCCTCCAGGGTTGGCCTCCCAAAGTGCTGGGATTATAGGTGTGAGTCACCATGCCCAGCCACAATATTTTCCAAACCCTAAAATGAGACATTTGGGCTAAGATGTTTTGGCTTATTCATTTATAAAAAAGGACCTACTCAGACATAGGCTACTGTTGATATACATTTCATAACTGACTCTAATGAAAAATAAAGAGGAAAAACATAATCGGAGTATACTCTTGATTGGGCATTGTGGCTCATGCCTGTAATCCTAGCACTTTGGGAGGCAGATGCTGGAGGATCACTTGAGCCCAGGAATTCGAGACCACCCTGGGCAACACAGCGAGACCTAGTCTCTACAAAAAATTTAAAAATTATCCATTTGTGGTGGTGCACACCTGTAGTGCCAGCTACTCAGGAGGCTGAGGCAAGAGGATCACTTGAGCCCAAGAGTTTGAGACCAGCCTGGGCAACATAGTGAGACACTGCACTGCAGCCTGGGTGACAGAGTGAGACCCTGTCTCAAATAAAAAGAAAAAATCCAATCCCAATAAGTAATATAAAATATTGGGAATCCAGTCAAAATTAATTTCTATACCTCCAAAAAGTCATAAAACTTTCATCATATAGCTCATAATATTTGCCACCATCAACATCACAAGGAAGCCTCTGGCCGGCATTTAAGGTCTTCAGTCAGGCTTTTCCACCTCTTTCCAACCTTATGTCCCGTAGAAATCTTTACTTCAGCCAAGTGCTATTTAGCTATTTTTCAATTTCTCGTTGTATAACCATTCACATTATTCTCTTGTCTTCATAATCTTTGTTCTCTCACCCCAGCCCCAATCCAGTCTTTTTTTTTTTTCTTTTTTTTTTTTTTTTTAGACAGAGTTTAGCTCTTGTTGCCCAGGCTGGAGTGCAGTGGCGCTATCTCGGCTCACTGCAACCTCGGCCTCCCGGGTTCAAGCGATTCTCCTGCCTCAACCTCCCCAGTAGCTGGGATTACAGGCAGGCACCACCACACCTGGCTAATTTTGTATTTTTAGTAGAGAAAGAGTTTCTCCATGTTGGTCAGGCTGGTCTCGAACTCCTGACCTCAGGTGATCCATCCACCTCAGCCTCCCAAAGTGCTGGGATTACAGGCATGAGCCACCGCGCCCGGCTTCCATCCAGTCATTCTTACAACACTTTCACCTCTTGTTAGTCTTGTGAACTTTACAACTCTAAAAAATCTTTCTCTTATATTTCTATTTCTTTTAAGCTTTATAGTACTTACTTTCTGTATCAATCATTTGACAATCCATGATCCAGCTATGTATTTTTCTTTTATTATCTGTGTATGTCTTCCCAAAAATATGTAAATTTTTGAGGTAAGGAATATGACTTTTTAAAACAAATTTTTAGAGACAAAGTCTTGCTATGTTGCCCAGGCGGGTCTTGAACTCCTGAGCCAAGTGATCTGCCTGCCTCAGCCTCCCAAAGTGCTGGGATTACAGGTGTGAGCCACTGTGCCCAGCCTATAGCTAGCTTTGTAGTAAGTCTTGAAGCAAGGTATTGTCAATCCTCCAAATTTGCTATTCTTTTTCAATATTGAATTGCCTCTACTAGGTCTTTTGACTCTTCACGTACACTTTAACATCAGTTTGTTGATATCCACAAAGTAACTTGCTGGGACTTTGACTGAAGTTGTGTTAAATGTATAGATCAAGGTGGGAAGAACTGTCACCTTGATGATATTGAGTCTCCTTACCCATGAGCATGAAATATCTTTTCATTTATTTAGTTCTTCTTCGAGTTCTTTCATCTTTTCTTCTACTGTTTTCCTTATACAGATTGCAGAGGCCAAAGCAACTTCATTTGGATCCTAATCTGCCATTTTGGCTTCTGATTAACCGCTGTTCCAGGAAGCCGTCTAAGATTTCCAGTTTATCCGTTGTTTTTTGTATAAGAGCCAGTACTTATCATAAAATTGTTATCATACTTCGGCCGGGTGCAGTGGCTCATGCCTGTAATCCCAGCACTTTGGGAGGCTGAGGCAGGCGGATCACCTGAGGTCAGGAGTTCAAGACCAGCCTCAACATGGAGAAACCCCGTCTCTATTAAAGATACAAAATTAGCCGGGCATGGTGGTGCATGCCTGTAATCCCAGCTACTTGGGAGGCTGAGGCAGGAGAATTGCTTGAACCTGGGAGGTGGAGGTTGCGGTGAGCCGAGATTGCAGCATTGCACTGCAGCCTGGGCAACAAGAGCGAAACTCTGTCTCAAAAAAAACCAAAAAAACAAAAAAAAATTTGTTATCATACTTCAACTATCCTTGATGTTATCATACTTCAATTGTCCTACACATCCCTTCTGAACCACCACTTCTCTTTGGTATGTAAGTGCTGGGTCTAAGTGATAAGTTTGCAGGGATCCACCATCTTGTCTCACTGCCACCCAAGACACAGTCATGGCTTCTGTTCAGAAGTCCCTATTAACTATTTCTTTCTAAGAAACATGTAACCACCCAAGGGGTTCATCTTGCCCGCTGCCTAGACAGAGCCGATTCATCAAGATGGGGGAATTTGCCAGGCACGCTGGCTCACACCTGTAATTCTAGCACTTTGGGAGGTGCAGGCGGGCAGATTGCCCGAGCTCAGGAGTTCAAGACCAGCCTGGACAACATGGTGAAACCCCATCTCTACTAAAATACAAAAAATCAGCCAGGTTTGGTGGTGTGTGTCTGTAGTCCCAGCTACTCAGGAGGCTGAGGCACGAGAATTGCTTGAACCCGGGAGGCAGAGGTTGCAGTGAGCCAAGATCATGTTACTGCACTCCAGCCTGGGTGACAAAGCGAAACTCTGTCTCCAAAAAAAAGACAGGGGAATTGCAATAGAGAAGGAGTAATTCATGCAGAGCTGGCTGTGTGGGAGACCAGAATTTTGTTACTACTCAAATCAGTCTCCCCTAGCATTCGGGGAACAGAGTTTTTAAGGATAACTTTGTGGGTTGAGGGAGGCCAGTGAGCCAGGAGTGCCGATCAGTCACAGATGAAATCATGAGGAGTCCAAGCTGTCTTCTTGCGCTGAGTCAGTTCCTGGGTGGGAGGCCACAAGATCAGACGAGCCAGATTATTGATGAGGGTAGTGCCAGCTGATCCATCAAGTGCAGGGTCGGAAAAATATCCCAAGCACTGATCTTAGGAGCAGTTTTGGGAGAGTCAGAAGCTTGTAGCCTCCAGCTGCGTGACTCCTAAACCATAATTTACAATCTTCTGGCTAATATTAGTCCTACAAAGGCAATCTAGTCCCCAGGCAAGAAGGAGGTCTTTGTTTAAACTGTAAACTAAGTTTATTTCAAAGTTAGTTCAGCCTACACCCAGGAATAAACAAGGACAGCTTGGAGGTTAGAAGCAAGATGGAGTTGGTTAAGTTAGATCTCTTTCACTGTCTCAGTCATAATTTTGCAAAGGCAGTTTCAATCCGAGTTTGTCAGCCTCTTTCTTCAGCCTCTCAGCTTCCTTGGACTTTAGGGGTAGGTTTGCATAGGTACCCCCCATGAAACATAGATCTTGTACATATTTTGTTAGATTTATACCTAAGTATTGCATCTTTAGAGGTGCTAATATAAATGGTACTGTGTTTTTAATTTCAAATTCTACTTTGTCATTGCAGGCATATGAAAAAGTGATTGGCTTTTGTATATTAATGTTGGATTCTGCAACCTTGCTGTAATTGTTTATTCGTTTCAGGAGGTTTTTTGTTGTTGTCATTGAATATTTCAGATTTTCTACATAGACAATCATGTTATCTGCAAAGATAGTGTTAATTCTTCCTTCCCAATCAATATATTTTATTTCGTTTTTTTGTCTTATTGCCTTAGCTTGGACTTCCAGTATGATGTTGAAAAGGAGTGGCAAGAGAAGACATCCTTGACTTGTTACTGATCGTATCAGAAAACTTCTAGTTTCTCACTATTAATGGATGTTGGCTGTAGGTTTTTTTAAGATTTTTTTTTTTTTTTTTTTTTTGAGATGGAGTTTTGCTCTTGTCGCTCAGACTGCAGTGCAGTGGCACGATCTCGGCTCACTGCAACCTCTGCCTCCCGGGTTCAAGCCATTCTCCTGCCTCAGCCTCCCAAGTAGCTGGGATTACAGGCGCCTGCCACCATGCCCAGCTAATTTTTTTGTATTTTTAGTAGAGATGGGGTTATCATCATGTTGAGCAGGCTGGTCTCGAACTCCTGACCTCAGGTGATCTGCCCACCTTGGCCTCCCAAAGTGCTGGGATTACAGGCATGAGCCACCGGGCCCAGTCGTAGATGTTCTTTATGAAGTTGAGGAAAGATTTGCTCTATTCCTACCTTGCTAAGGGTGTTTTTTTTTTTTTTTTTTTTAATGTATTTTTTTGAGATGGAGTCTCACTCTGTCTCTCCCAGGCTTTAGTGCAGTGGTGCAATCTTGGCTTACTGCAGCCTCTGACTCCCGGGTTCAAGCAATTCTCTTGTCTCAGCTTCCTGAGTAGCTGGGACTACAGGTGTGTGCCATCACACCTGGCTAATTTTATATTTTTAGTAGAGATGGGGTCTCACCATGTTGGCCAGGCTGGTCTCAAACTCCTGACCTCAGGTGGTCCACCAGCCTCGGTCTCCCAAAGTCCTGGGATTACAGACATGAGCCACCGTGCCCAGCCCCATTTTTTTCTTTTTTATCATGAAATGGTGTTGGATTTTTTCAAATGCTTTTTCTGTATCTATTGATATGATTAGTGATGTTTCATATTTAACCTCACGTTGCAATAGGTTACATTAGTTGATTTTTGGATGTTAAATCAGTCTTGCATATCTGGGCTAAATCTGCTCAGTCATGGTGTATAATTCTTTATATACATTGTTGAATTCAATTTGCTAATATTTTGTTGAGTATTTTTGAATCTATGTTCACAGAGATATTGGTTTGTAGTTTCTCTTCTTGTAACACTTTTGTCTGGTTTTGGTATTAGGCTAATGCTGGCATCATAGAATGAGTTAGGTTCCCTCCACTGCTATCTTCTGGAAGAGAGAATTGGTATAATTTTCTTCATTAAATGTTTGGTAAAACTCACCAGTAAATCCATTTGGGCCTGGTGCTTTCTGTTTTGGAATGTAATTAATTATTGATTCAATTTCTTTAATTAATAGATAATAGGCTTATTCAAATTGTCTGTTTCTCCTTATGTGAATTTTGGTATAGTATTTATTTAAAGGAATTGGCTCATTTCATCTAGGTTATTAAATTTATGGGCATAGAGTTGTTCATAATATTCCTTTATTACGTTTTTAATGCCCATGGGATCATTGTGATGTCTCTTCTTACATTTTTTTTTTTTTTTTTTTGAGACAGTCTCTCTCTGTCACCCAGGCTGGAGTGCAGTGGTGCGATCTCGGCTCACTGCAAGCTCTGCCTCCCAGGTTCACGCCATTCTCCTGCCTCAGCCTCCCGATTAGCTGGGACTACAGGCGCTTGCCACCACGCCTGGCTAATTTTTTGTATTTTTAGTAGAAATGGGGTTTCACCGTGTTAGCCAGCATGGTTTCGATCTCCTGACCTGGTGATCCACCCGCCTTGGCCTCCCAAAGTGCTGGGATTACAGGTGTGAGCCACCATGCCCAGCCTTTTTTTTTTTTTTTTTTTTTTTTGAGACAGAGTCTCCTTCTGTCACCCAGGCTGGAGTGCAGTGGTGCCATCTTGGCTCACTGCAACCTCCGCCTCCCTGGTTCAAGCGATTCTCCTGCCTCAGCCTCCTGAGTAGCTGGGATTATAGACATGCTTCACTATGCCCAGATAATTTTTGTATTTTTAGTAGAGATGGGGTTTCACCATGCTAGCCAGGCTGGTCTTGAACTCCTGACCTCAAATGAATCACCTGCCTTGGCCTCCCGAAGTGCTGGGGTTACAGGCATGAGCCACCGTGCCCAGCTCCTTCTTACATTTCTGATATTAGTAATTTATGTCTTCTTTCTTTTTCTAGGTTAGCTTTTCTAGACGCTTATTGATTTTACTGATCTTTTTAAAGAACCAGCTTTTGGTTTCGTTGATTTTTTTCTATTGATTTTCTGTTTCCAATATTATTGTCTTGGGCTCTAATTTTTATTCTTTCTTTTCGTCTCCTTTCTTTGGATTTAATTTGTTCTCCTTTTTCTGTTTTCCTAAGGTGGAAGCATAGCTATTGATTTAAAATCTTACTTATTTTCTAATATATACATTCAAACTATAAATTTCCCTCTAAGTACTGCTTTTGCTGAATCCCACAAATTTTGATAAGTTGTACTTTCATTTTCATTTAGTTCAAAGTATTTTTAAAATTTATCTTTTGATTTCTTCCTTGATCCATGTGTTATTCGGAAGTATGTTGTTTGATCTACAAGTACAATATTTTGAGATTTTCCAGATATCTTTTTATTATTGATTTCTAGTTTAATACCACTGTGGTCTAAGAGCAGATACTGTGTAATTTCTATTCTTTTAAATTTGTTGTGGTGTGTTTATGACCAAGTCTGTTGTCTATCTTGGTGAATGTTCATGTGAGCTTGGAAAGAGTGTGTGTTCTATAGTTGTTAGATGAAGTAGTCAATAGACATCAATAATATCAAGTTGATTGATGGTGCTATTGAATTCCACTATGTTCTGTTCCTACTCATTTTCTGCCTGCTAGATCTGTTCCCTCCCTCCCTCCCTCCCTTCCTCCCTTCCTTCCTTCCTTCCTTCCTTCCTTCCTTCCCTCCTTCTCTGAGACAGGGTCTTGCTCTGTTTCCCAGGCTGGAGTGCAGTGACATGAACCTCCTGGGCTCAAGCGATCTTCCCCACCTCAGCCTCCCAAGTAATTACAGGTATGCATCACCATGCCTGGCTAATTTTTTTATTTTTAGTAGAGACAAAGTCTTGCCATGTTGCCCAGGCTGGTCTCAAACTCCTGGGCTCAAGCTATTTCCAACCATAATAGTAGATTCATTTAGTTCTCCTTGCACTTCTGTCTGTTTTTGCCTTGTGCATTTTGATGCTTTGTTGTTAGGTGCATACACATTAAGGATTGTTATGTCTTCTTGAATAATTGACCCTTTATTATTATGTAATGCCCCCTCTTTAGCTCTGATAACCTTCCTTGCTCTGAAGTCTGCTCTTTCAATATTAATATAGCTATTTTCACTTTCTTTTGATTAGTGTTATCACAGTATGTATCTCTCTAATTTTTACATTTAATGTATATATGCCTTTATATTTAAAGTGGGTCTCATGTGAACAACATCTAGTTGGGTCTTTTTTTGATCCACTCTGACAATCTCTTTTAATTGGTGTATTTAGATCATTGATGTTTAGAGTGATTATTGATGTTTAGAGTGATTATTGATATAATTGGTATCTACCATATTTGTTACTGTTTTCTATTCATTGCCTTTATTCTTTGTTCCTATTTTTGTCTTCTACAGTTTTTCTGCTTTTTGTGATTTTAATGAAGTATTTCATATAATTCCATTTTCTCTCCTTTCTTAGTATATCAGTTATACTACTTTTTTAAAACCTACTTTTTCTTTAGTTGTTGTCCTGCAGTTTGCAATATACATTTACAGCTAATACAAATCCACTTTCAAGTAGCATTATACCATTACACAGGCAGTGCAGGTACCTATAATAACAAAATAATCCTAATTCTTCCCTCCTATTTCTTATATCATTATTGTAATTCATTTCACGGATACATAAGCATACATAAATATATATGTATATAAGCATACATAATTGAGTACATTGTGGTGTTATTATTTTGAACAAACTGTTATTGTTAGTTAAATTAACAATAAGAAAAATAACCAGGCCAGGCGCGGTGGCTCACGCCTGTAATCCCAGCACTTTGGGAGGCCAAGGTGGGTGCTGAGGTTAGGAATTTGAGACCAGCCTGGCCAACATGGTGAAACCCCATCTCTACTAAAAATACAAATATTAGCCAGGTGTGGTGGCACCTGCCTGTAATTCCAGCTACTTGGGAGGCTGAGGCAGGAGAATCACTTGAACCCGGGAGGTGGAGGTTGAAATTTGCTGAGATCATGCCACTGCACTCCAGCCTGGGCGACAGAGTGAGACTTGGTCTCAAAAAAAAAAAAAAAAAGACAAAAGAAAAACAACCAGCCTGGGCGACATTGCAAGACCCTGTTTCTACAAAAAATTTAAAAATTAGCCAAGATTGGCGTTGCATGCCTGTAGTCCCAGCTACTTGGGAGGCTGAGGCAGTAGGATTTTTTGAGTCCAGGAGGTCAGGGCTACAGTGAGATATGACTGTGCCACTGCATTCCAACCTAAGTAACAGATTGAGCCCCTGTCTCTAAAAAGAAAGAAAGAAAGAAAAAAACGAATGTTTTTATTTTACTTTCTCCTTTTTTTTTTTTTTTTTTTGGAGACAGAGTCTCACTCTTACCCAGGCTGGAGTGCAATGGTGTGATCTTGGCTCACTGCAACCTCTGCCTGTGAGGTTTGAGCAATTCTCCTGCCTCAGCCTCCCAAGTAGCTGGGATTACAGGCATGCACCACCACGCCCTGCTAATTTTTGTATTTTTAGTAGAGACGGGGTTTCACCATGTTGGTCAGGCTGGTCTTGAACTCCTGACCAAAGGTGATCCACCTGCCTTGGCCTCCCAAAGTGCTGGGATTACAGGAGTGAGCCACCATGCCCGGCCTACTTTCACTTTTTTCGAAAGATCTTCCTTTCTTTACGTAATCTGAGTTTCTGACCTATGTCATTTTCTTTTCCTTTAAAGAACTTCTTTTAACATTTCTTTCAAGCATGACTACTGGCAAGAAATTCTCTCATTTTTTTTTTATCTGAGAAGCTTTTTATCTCTCCTTCATTTGTGCAGGATAATTTTGCAGGATATAGAATTTCAGATTGGTGCCTTTTTTTCTCTCTCAACAACACTTTAAAAAGTTTCACTTCACTTTCATCTTGCTTACATGATTTCTGAAGACAAGTTGGGTGTCATTCTTACTTTTGGTCCTCTGTAAATAAGGTGTTTTTTTCTCTCTGTCTTCTTTCAAATTTTTTTCTTTAAATTTGATTTCCTATAGTTTGAACATGATATGCCTACATGTAATTTTTTGGCATTTATCCTGCTTTGCATATTCTGAGCTTCCTGGATATGTGGTTTGGTGTCTGACATTATTAATATGGGGGGAAATACACAGTCATTATTCTAATAATTTTTCTGTTCCTTCCTCTCTTTTCCTTCTGATATTCTCATTATGTGTGTGTTAAACCTTTAGTAGTTGTCTTACAGTTCTTAGATATTCATTCCAGTTTTTTCCAATCTTTTTTCTCTTTGCTTTTCCATCTTGGAAGTTTCTATTGACATATCCTCAAGCTCAGAGGAGATTTTTTCCTCAGCCATGTTCAGTCTACTAATGAGTCCATGAAAGACATTCCTTCATTTCTGTTACAGTATTTTTATCTCTAGCATTTCTTTTTTGAATTATTCTTAGAATTTCCATCTTTCTGTTTACATTGCCCATTTGTTCTTTCATGCCACCTACTCTATCCATTACAGCCCTTAACATATATATATATATGTTATATATTTTGTTTATTTATTCATTTATTTTGAGACAGAGTCTTGCTGTGTTACCCAGGCTGGAGTACAGTGGCATGATCTCGGTTCACTGTAACCTCCACCTCCTGGGTTTGTGCCATTCTCCTGCCTCAGCCTCCCGAGTAGTTGGGATTACAGGGGCACGCCACCACACCCAGCTAATTTTTCTATTTTTAGTAGAGATGGGTTTTTGCCATGTTGGCCAGGCTGGTCTCAAACTCCTGACCTCATGCTATTTGCCCATCTTGGCCTTGCAAAGTGCTGGGATTACAGGCGTGAGCCACCATGCCCAGCCCAGCCCTTAACAAATTAATAATAGTTATTTTAAATTCCCAGTCTGATAATTCCAACATTCCTGCCATATATATATGAGTCTGATTCTGATGCTTGCCCGGTCTCTTCAAACTGTATTTTTTTGGCTGAGCGTGGTGGCTCACGCCTGTAATCCCAGCACTTTGGGAGGCCGAGGTGGGCAGATCATGAGGTCAAGAAATCGAGACCATCCTGGCCAACATGGTGAAATCCCGTCTCTACTAAAAATAGAAAAATTAGCTGGGCGTGGTGGCGCATGCCTGTAGTCCTAGCTACTCGGGAGACTGAGGCAGGAGAATCACTTGAACCCGGGAGACAGAGGTTGCAATGAGCCAAGATCGCACCATTGCACTCCAGCCTAAGTGACAGAGTGAGACTCCATTAAAAAAAATAAAAAACAAAAAACAAAAAAAACCTGTAACTTTTTGCCTTTTAGTATGTCTTATAATTTTTTCTTAACCTGCTGGACATGATATACTGGGTAAAAGGAACTGAGATTCATAGGTCTTCAGCAATGTGCTGTTAAGGTGTCAGGGGAGAGAAGCTTTCCCTAGTCCTATGATTACATCTGAGTCTTTTTGTCAGCCTATGACTCTGAATTGTGAACTTCACAAGTGTTTCTCAGTCCCACCCACCCTCCTTTAGGTGGGATCTGATGGTTAGAGTGGGTTGGAGTTGGGTATTTTTCTTCCTCCAGGCCAGTTAATCTCTCATAAAATAGTTTCTTCTAAGATCAGGCCTTGTTAAGAAGAATAGAATGCTCTGGTATATTTCAAAATGGTTCTTTCCTCTCCCTCTTCTGCAAGCACAAGGGGATTTTTCTCCAGGAGTCACTGTGTGAACCTGGGGGAACTTCTAAGGTGAATACAAAAGTGTGGTGAGGGAGCCTGAAGTTTTTATTGCTCAGAGAATTGCTAGCAACTCAGCAATTCTTCAGTTACAGTTCAGGTTTTCCTACCCCAGAGCTGCTTCCCGGGGAGGTTTCTACTCCCATCAGTTGTGGGTCTCTATATCCACCTGTCTGTGTCTCCAATTCTGGGGGCAGGAATTTGCCCTATGACCTTACCTCTCTGACAAATGTAAGAAGAGTGTTAGATTTTTCAGTGTGTGGAGCTTTGTACTTGTTAGGACAGAGTGATGACTTCCAAGCTCCCTGCGTGCTGGCCATTATAAAGTTTTAAGTATTTGAGAGCAAAATAACTATTTTATTGTTGAATTGGTATATTTTGCAATCTTCATTAATGTAGCATGATTCAACCACTCTACAACTTCAACCACCTACTGAAGTTTTAGATACACTTTTTCCTTATTTATCTCTGAAGTATTTATACTTCAGCTAAAATGATCATCTTGTATACTTAAAATTCTTCTTTTTTTGGATTATTTTCTTTTTATATTCAAAATTTAGATTCATAATCCTCAATCTCAAACTCTATTTTTTAAAAAAGACTACAGTGTTTTGTAATTGATTAGATCACTAGATGCGGAGAGGGGATGAGGAGAGAGGGATAAAAATTATTCTTTCCAGAGCTACAAGTCTTTGACTGATTGAAGTAAAAAAATCTGAGGAAAACTCAGCATTATTGGAAGTTGCCCATTTAAACAACTAAAGTCAGTCGGGCGCGGTGGCTCACACCTGTAATCCCAGCACTTTGAGAGGCCAAGTTGGGAGGATCATCTGAGGTCAGGAGTTCGAGACCAGCCTGGCCAACATGGTGAAACCCAGTCTCTACTAAAAATACAAAAATCAGCTGGGTGTGCTGGCGCATGTCTGTAATCCCACTACTTGGGAGACTGAGGCAGGAGAATCGCTTGAACCTGGGAGGTGGAGGTTGCAGTGAGCCCAGATCATGCCACTGCACTCCAGCCTGGGTGCCAGAGCGAGACTCCATCTCAAAAATAAATAAATAAATAAATAAACAACTAAAGTCACAATCCCTGCCTTCTCTACAAAACAGATACCCTTGAAACTGAGAAAGCTTCTATTGAAATACTGGTGATAGGCAGTTCTAAAATTCAGGGTCAGGGCCGGGTGCAGTGGCTCACGCTTGTAATCCCAGCACTTTGGGAGGCCGAGGTGGCAGATCACCTGAGGTCAGAAGTTCGAGACCAGCCTGGCCAACATGGCAAAACACCATCTCTACTAAAAATACAAAAATTACCCAGATGTGATGGCGGGCACCTGTAATCCCAGCTACTTGGGAGGCTGAGGCAGGAGAATCGCTTGAACCCCAGGGGGTGGAGGCTGCAGTGAGCCAAGATGGTGCCACTGCACTCCAGCCTGGGTGACAGAGTGAGACTCCATCTCAAAAAAACAATAAGTAAGATTAAAAATTAAAAATTAAATGCAAATTCTTAATGATCACAAGAGAAACGTAAATTAATTTGTTAACCTATGATAAATTATATTCCAAATACAATTGAACTAAATTTATCTCTGTGCTAAAAGTGCCAGGTATAACTTGCTTATTTTAAGAAGTAGGCGTTTCTGCCCCTAAAATTGCTGTGTTACAGCTATTAATAACACAACAGCAGTGCTGGTTTGAGGTTGCTGATGTGCAGGTCCTCTGAACTGCTGTTTGCCTTTGGTGCCCCTACCCGCCTCTCAGTGTACTTCCATTTCCTTGTTGCTTTCATGATTTCCTTCCTTCCTAGAGAAAACCTGATTGGATAAAAATTATCGATAATAGCATAAGACTATTTGCATCTTGAAAAGGATTAAAATAGTGTGACACAAAGGAATAAAGTGCTAAAGGTGTAAGTTGAGATAGGAAAAAGTCTGAAGTCACTTCACATATGCTAACCACAACTCTGTAAAATGGAGGAAAAATCCATTTTACTTTCTTTTTTTTTAAAGGAAGCAAGTGTAAATTAATATTGCTTTTGTTTTTATTTGAACAATTCATAGTCTGGAAAATGAGAAGACTGAAGGGAAATTTTTTAGGTGACTAAATATTTGGAACAGATTACTGCATGAAACATGGTTTGTTGGGGGACAGGGAAGGTCAAGACTTATTTTGCTAAGCAGGTGCCTTTGTAAAAAATCATTTCTAAATTTGCTATTAAAATTTTTTAATTACATAAAAATACATAAATAAGTTACTTATTTTAAATGAAAACATTACAGACAAAGCTAAAGTCCCCTTTAAGCATTACTTTCTCCCAACCCTAGTTCTTCCCTAATTGCCCAGAAATAGCCATTATTAGCTATTGTTATGAGCTTGGCATGTATCTGTTTGTTTGTTGTAGAAATGGGGTTTAGCTATGTTGCCCAGGCTGAATGCAGTGGCTATTCACAGGTGCCATCACAGTGCACTGCAGCCTTGAACTCCTGGCCTCAAGTGATCTTCTCGACTCAGCCTCCCCAGTATCTGGGACCACAGGCTTGTGCCATCAGTGCCTGGCTATTTATTTAAAGTAGCTTTATTGGGGTATAATTGCCGTAGAATCAACTGCACGTATGTCAAGTGCACAACTTGATCAGTTTTGACATACATATAGGCCCATGAAACTATCATCATGGGCAAAAGAATGAACATGTCCATTAGCCCCCAAAGTTTACTCATCTGCCTTTGTAATCCATCCTTCCCTCCCCACCCTCAATCCTGGGCATCCATTAATCAGCTTTCTGTTATTATAAATTAGTTTGTGTTGCAATAGATTTATTATCAGTGGAGTCATACAATACTCATGCTTTTGTTTTTTTCTGGCCTATTTTGAGATTCATTTGTGTTGTTATGTGTATCAATAGTTTGTTCCTTTTATTGGTAAGTAGTATTCCATTCTAAAGATACACCATTCATTTTTATTTTTATTTTATTTTATTTTTTATTTGTATTTACTTTTTTATTATTATTATACTTTAAGTTCTAGGGTACATGTGCACAATGTGCAGGTTTGTTACATATATGCTTGTGCTATTTAGTGTTTACTTAAGCATTTATCATATACATCTTTAACATGTCAGAGTGTATTTTTAAGTGATATTACAACAATTCATGCATAAAAATCCTTAGCTTCCATATCTCCCTTCTAGGCTTTTGAACAATTGTTGTCACTAGTTTTATCTCTACATATATCATAAGCCCCAAATACATTGTTACTATTTTGATTTAAAATATATTTTTTAAGCTGGGCATGGTGGCTCATGCCTGTAATCCCAGACATATTTTTCTGTCAATTCTTTAAAAAAATAGCTCCACTGCCTCCTGCCTTACATGGTTTCTGATGAAAAATCTGCTGTCATCCTTGTTTTTATGCCTCTGTAATATGTCTTTTTTTTTTTTCTTCCTGTGGTTGCTTTAATTTTTTTTTTTTTTCAGAGTTGGATGGGATCTTATGTTGCTCAGGCTGGCCTCAAACTCTTGGGCTCAAGCCATCCTACTGTCACAGCCTCCAGAGTAACTGGGACTACAGGCACATGCCACCATACCTGGCTTAGTCTGTTAAAATTTTATCTTATCCATGGCTTTGAGCAATGTGATTATGTTGAGTTTTGGTGATTTTTTTTTCATATGTCTTGTGCTTGGTGTTCATTGAGTTTTTGGTCTGTGAGTTTAAGGTTTTCCTCAAATTAAAAAAATTTTTGGCCATTATTTCTTCAAACATTTTTGTCCTTCCTCTTTACATTTCTGGGATTCCAATTACATGTATATTAAGAGATTTGAAGTTACTCATAGTCCTTTTCATTTTCTAAAATTACTTTTTCCCTTCAATTTCTATGTCTCCAAGTCACTAATATTTTCTTCTGCAATATCTTATCTGCCATTAATTCCATCCAGAGTATCTTTACTCTCAGGTATTATAGTTTTAATTTCTAAAAGTTGTAGTTTGGACATTTTTATGTTTTGTGTGTCTCTACTTAGCTTGTTGAACCTATGGAATACAGTTACAATAAAAGTTTTAATGTCCTTCTTACTAACTGTATCATCTGTGTCCATTCTGGGTCTGTTTCAATTGACCAATTTTTCTCCTTATTGTAAGCTATGTTTTTCTGCTTCCTGCAAGTCTGGTAATCATTGTATTCCAGATGTTATGAATTCACTTCATTGGATACCAGATATTTTTGTATTCCTATAACTCTTCCTGAGCTTTGTCCTGGGTGCAGTTAAGTTGGTTGGAAAGAATTTGAAACTTCCAGGTCTCACTTTTAAGGTTTGTTAGGTGGAACTGGGGCAGGGTGTGCTCAGTCTAGGACTAATTATGCTCCACTATTCAGGCAAGACCCTTTTGTGTACTCTACCAAATGCTCATGAATTATAAGGTTGTTTTCCAGTCTGGTTGGCAGGAACAGACACTATTACTAGCCCTGAGTGAGCACCAGGCACGGTTCCCTCTAAAGTTCCCGCATGGTTCTTTCCCCAGCCTTGGATAATTTCCAGGATGCATGCGCTGATCAATAAGTGTTCTGCTGGGTCCTCAAGGGGGACATTCTATAGATCTCTTAGGATCTCTCTGGGAAGTCTTTACCCTACAGTATTCTGTCCTGAGACTTCTAGATGTTTTGATTTCCTCAGACTCTCAGTTCTAGCTCCTCAAACCAGGGAGTCCAGCAGTCTCTGTCTGAGTGTCCTTTCTCTGCACTGCAACTTAGAAATCTCTCAAGGAAGGCCAGGCGCAGTGGCTCACACCTGTAATTTCAGCACTTTAGGAGGCCAAGATGGACATATCACCTGAGGTCAGGAGTTCGAGACCAGCCTGGCCAACATAGAGAAACCATGTCTCCACTAAAAATATAAAAATTAACCAGGCATGGTGGTGCATGCCTGTAGTCCCAGCTACTCGAGAGGCTGAGGCGGGAGAATCACTTGAACCTAGGAGGTGGAGGTTGCAGTGAGCCAAAATTACACCACTGCACTCCAGCCTGGGCAAAACTCCATCTCAAAAAAAAAAAAAAAAAAAATCTATCAAGGCAGTAAGCTGTGTGCAATCATAGGAATCCGCTTGTTTGTATTCCAGCTCCCAGAGAGCACCATCCTTCTTCATCTGGTGTGCTGTGTCTTAAAACCTGTTGTTTTATATATTTTGTCTGGGTTTTTTGCTGTATTGTTTCAGGCAGAAGGGAAAATCTTGTTCCTGTTACTCTATCTTGGTTGCAAGACAAAGTTGACATGTATCCATTTACAAAAGAATTACATGTAGTTATAGAAAATATACAGACTGGATTTTCTTTCTACCTCTGATATTAATCTGCAACTTATTTGGTCATTTAAAAATGTTTTGGCTGAGAATAGTGGCTCATACCTGTAATCCCAGCACTTTGGGAGCTGAGGTGGGAGGGTAATTTGGGGTCAAAAGCTGGAGACCAGCCTGGGCAACGTAGTGATACCGTATCTCTACAAAAAGTTTAAGAACTAGCCAGGCAGTGGCACATGTTTGTGGTCCCAGCTACTCAGGAGGCCGAGGTGGGAGGATCGCTTGAGCCCCGGTAGGTCGAGGCTGCAGTGATCTTTGATTGTGCCACTGCACTCTAGCCTGGGTGACAGAGTAACACCTTGTCTCAAGTAAAATAAAATAAAATAATATTTTTGAGTTTATATCGTGTAACTTCTGTAAAATATTCTATTACATGAATGTGTTGCATCATATTTACCCATACCCCATTGATGAATGCTTAGGTTATTTCCAATCTTTGTTATTACAAACAATGCTGCAACCAGTGTTCTTATGCATGTCTCCTTGTACCCACATGTAAGAGTCTGCTTAGGGAAAATACATCAGTCAAATTCCTCTACAGTGTAATCATATCAATTTATATTCCTACAATGTATGAGGGTCTATGTCTCTGCAATCTTGCCAATATTTGATATGAACAAGCTTTAAAAATTTGCCGATCGGTTAACTCATTCGTATTTTAATTTGCATTTATCTTATTTTTAGTGGGTTAAGTACCTTTTTCAATTTTTTGTTTTTAAAAGATGGAGTCTTGCTCTGGAGTGCAGTAGTGCAATCATAGGTCACTGCAGTCTCAAACTCTTGAGCTCAAAGGATCCTCCCACCTCAGCCTCCCAATTAGCCTGACTACAGGTGCAGGCCACCATACTTGGCTAATTTTTAAATATTTTTGTAGAGACAGGATCTTGTGTATTGCCTAGGCTGGTCTCAAACTCCTGGACTCAAGTGATCCTCCCACCTCAGCCTCCTGAGTAGCTAGATTACAGGTCTGTGCCACTGCATGTGGCTAAGTATTATTATTATTATTTTTTTGTAGAGACAGTGTCTCACTATGCTGCCAAGGCTGGTCTAATCTCAAACTCCTGGCCTCAAGCAATTCCTGGACCTTCCAAAGCTCCTGGCCCATTTTCAGACAATAATTTTATTGCCTATTTTTATTTCTTCTAGAAATTTTCTGTTTAGTCTTTGTTTACACTTATATTGAATTATTTTTATTATATTTTAACTTACTTGAAAAAATGCTTTAAAAATTGAATATTCACCTTTGTTATATAACAAAGATTAATAATTAATATAAATTAATTTATCCAAGTCTATTCCCTGCTTTAGAACTTCTCTTGTCTTGCTGCAGAGAATTTAAATTTGTATCTGGTTGCGTTTATCAGATTTTTCTTCTATACCTTTTGATTTTTTTTTTTTTTTTTTTTTTTCCCCTAAGAAAGCTCTTCCTGGCCGGGCGCAGTGGCTCACGCCTGTAATCCCAGCACTTTGGGAGGCCAAGGCAGGCAGATCACAAGGTCAGGAGATCGAGACCCTCCTGGTGAACATGGTGAAACCCCGTCTCTACCAAGAATACAAAAAAATTAGCCAGGCGTGGTGGTGGGTGCCTGTAGTCCCAGCTACTCGGGAGGCTGAGGCAGGAGAATGGCATGAAGCCGGGAGGCGGAGCTTGCAATGAGCCGAGACTGCACCACTGCACAGCCTGGGCGACAGAGTGAGACTCCGTCTCAAAAAAAAAAAAAAAAAAAATTGCTCTTCCAAGGTGGGCATGGTGGTGCACACCTGTAATCCCAGCACTTTGGGAGGCCGAGGTGGGCAGATCATCTGAGGTCAAGGGTTCAAGACCAGCCTGGCCAACATGCTGAAACCCCGTCCCTACTAAAAATACAAAAATTAGCTGGGTGTGGTGACAGGTGCCTGTAATCCCAGCTACTTGGGAGGCTGAGGCAGGAGAATTACTTGAGCCCAGGAGACGGAGGTTTCAGTGAGCTGAGATTGTGCCATTGCACTCCAGCTTGGGCGACAAGAGCAAAACTCCATCTCAAAAAAAAAAGAAAGCTCTTCCTTTTACCAAATTGTTAAGAGATTCTCTTGTATTCTCTCTTAATAATTTGAAAGTTAATGTTTTACAATTAGATCTTTAATCTATCCAAAGCTTACTTTTGTGTATAGGGTGAGACAGAAATATAAATTGCATTATGTGTGTGTGTGTGTGTGTGTGTGTGTGTATCCTCCCAACACCATTTGAACTGTCTTTTGACCATTTAAATGTGTCTATCATTTATCATATTCCAAACACATACATGAGTCTGTGTCTTAAATTTTTGTTCTGTTCCATTAATCTTTTTTTCACTTTTCTTGTACCAATATTCAGTGTTTTAACTACTGTTGTTTTATCATATCTTGTTATATTGTAAGACAAATCCTTGTTATTCTTTCTCAAAGTGATCTTGAATTTACTCTCCCATATGAATTTTGCAATCAGTTTTATGTTCCAAGAAAATCTTGTTAATTTGGTTGAGTTAGCATTGAATCTGTAGATTAATTAAGGAATCATGACTATCTTTACAATATTGAGACATTTTATCCATTAACATGGTATAGCTTGCTATTTAGTCAGATTTTTTAATGTTTTTCACTAAAGCTTTGTAGTATTTGCAATAATTTCTCACACAGTTTTATTGAATTTATTTCTAGTTACTTTATAGTTTTACTTGTTGGTTTAAATGGGACCTTCCCCCCGCACCCAGTTGGGTATTGTCATATAAGAAAGCTCTTGGTGTTTGATAACTCCCCACCAAGCTATATTCACTTATTAGTTCTAACAGTTTCTCAGGTGACTCACTTGGATCCAAGTCCACCTTCTTGTCTTAGCTCAGAATAAGTTCTAAATGACAATTTGTTAAATGAATTTTTAAAGTGATTGATCCTTTTGTAGATTCCTGAGTTACCAGTCTGAGCCTGTGTTCTCCATTCTGGGGGTAGAAAGCACAGGAAACTGAACGCTAGCTACGGTCACTGATAACACTAGATTGTTTTTCCATTTGTCCTTTTCTTGCAACAGCAATAACCAAAGCAAACATCCCTCAAAAAAACTTCTCTAGCTGAATTTCATTACTTGGGTTTCAGGTTTTAATATATGAAGTTCATCTTTTGGAACAGATTTTATCTCAAAATCTGAAGCAAGAAATAAATTTCTATGTATGAAGGCATTCACTAAAAAAGCAGCTGGAAATGGTGTGGGTGTGGGAGCACCCATGATCAAGGCACCAGGAACACCTGCAAGGTGGTGAGTGAGGATCCCGAGGCTGCAGGAGGATATGTAGAATAAAAGTGCCCTCTGCACAGCCACACTTTTTCACCCTATCCCATTTCTCCTCTCTGCTCTGCACCTACCACTCCCCACCCAGGGCATTCTAAGTGTGTTTAGCAATACACCATACTAAGAATCACCCACACTTTGCCATTCTCTTTGTGGGAAACCAAACATTGCTCATGCTTCTAGTGAGTAAACAATTCAAAGTAAACTGCAAGTAGACAAGAGAGATTTAATCTCCTGTGTGAGGAAGGGTATTGCATAAGTGAAGAGAGGAACTTAAGAATTATTCATGCTTAAATACACGCACTGGAATACTGTGCCTCTGACAAACAGAAATCAAATCAGCACAAAGGTAATATTTTACTTAAGCTTTTGTCCCTCTGTTGACATTTTGGAATATAACTTTCCAGATAATTTTATGTATGTATGCAAAATCTACAAGGCAATTGACTCCTGTATAATAATGAATGCTTAAGAAGGTAACAAGACTAGGCATGGTGGCCCACACATGTAATCCCAGTACTTTAGAGGACAAGGCAGGTGGATCCCCTGAGCCCAGGAGTTCGAGACCTGCCTAGGTAATGTAGTGAGACTCCTGTCTCTACAAAAAATAAAAATAAAAAAATTGGCCAGGTGTGGTGGGGCACATCTGTAGTCCCAGACACTCAAGAGGCTGAGGTGGAGGGATTGCTTGAACCTCAGGATGACGACGCTGCAGTGAGCTGTGATCATGCCACTACACTTTGCACTCCAGCCTCGGAGACAGAGCAAGACCCTGTCTCAAAAACAAGAAGGTAGCAAAAGAAGATTTAAAATTTTCTGATAGGAATGGAAAACCAAACATCATGTGTTCTCACAGATGTGTAGGAGCTAAGCTATGAGCATGCAAAGGCATAAGAATGATACAGTGAACTTTGGGGACTTGGAGGGAAGAGTGGGAGGGGGCAAGGGATAAAAGACTACCAATATGGTGCAGTGTATTCTCCTCGGGTGATGGGTGCACCAAAATCTCACAAACCACCACTAAAGAACTTACTCATGGCCAGGCGTGGTGGCTCACGCCTGTAATCCCAGCACTTTGGGAGGCCGAGGCGGGCGGATCACGAGGTCAGGAGATCGAGACCATCCTGGCTAACACGGTGAAACCCCATCTCTACTAAAAATACAAAAAATTAGCCGAGCATGGTGGCGGGCGCCTGTAATCCCAGCTACAGGAGGCTGAGGCAGGAGAATGGCGTGAACCTGGTAGGCAGAGCTTGCGGTGAGCTGAGATCCAGCCACTGCACTCCAGCCTGGGGGACAGAGCGAGATTCCGTCTCAAAAAAAAAAGAACTTACTCATTAACCAAATACCACCTGCACCGCAATAACTTATGGAAAAAAAATTCTGATATGAGTTTCTCCTGCATTTGGATAAGGATGTAAATTCAACTCTAATAAATTACAGTGTATCAAAAGGATTAAAGGGTCTCTCCCTGCATTCTCTCCTAGCTCTGTTCCATCCTACACACAGCTGCTGGATTAATCTTCCAAAACACCAATTTTCTCATGCCACTTTTCAAAAACTAGCTTCCTGGCTTCCTGTTGTCTAAAAACTAGTTTCAAATGCTTTTGTCTGGCATTCAAGGAGGTCAGTAGTCTAGAGCCTCCTAAATGTTTCACTCCTGCTCCTTCCTTCTACCACATACCACCTGTATGCTCTTGGATTAGTTATTATTATTATTATTATTATTATTATTTGAGATGGAGTCTCACTCTGTCACCAGGCTGGAGTGCAATGGTGTGATCTCAACTCACTGCAACCTCCCCCTCCTGGGTTTAAGAGATTCTCCCACCTCAGCCTCCTAAGTAGCTGAGACTACAGGCGCCCGCCACCACGCCCAGCTTGGGCTAATTATTTTAAGACTGGTCCCCCTGTCCCTGTAAAGATCCCATGCACCTCCTCCACTCAGTGGCTCACTGTAGCAATGCCCTGAAAGGCTGTAATTGAACTCAGGAGTCAGGGGTGATGTCGCCACCACCTAATTGCTTGGATTGAGGATGGGAACAGTGATTCTCAAGAAGAAAACTTGGACACTATTACCAAAAGTTAGTACAACTGCCTTAAAGCACTCTGGGCAAAATTTAACAACTGTCTGTTCCAAAAATGTAGAGACACGGAAACTTAGTAACTCTTGCTGGGGCATCTTCTATCACATATGATTCAGTAAGGGTATATCAAGCAAATTCAACTGTAGGAACTGGCCCATTCTGAGGCATAGGGTCTCTTACGTTCCTAAATTCGTATTTTCCCATCGTGGTTCTAGCCACTTTTCTATAGATCAGGCCCACTTGAGCAGCCCAATTTGCTGGGTTTTATCTGTATGCAATGTACATATCCTTTGAAATAAGACGCATGTGGTTCAATAATGTAACTTTTTATCTTAGATTGCAGAAATTTCACTGTAACGCTTACCTCAAATGGCATAAAATAAACAAAAACGATGTATTCTATGATGAATCAAACAAAATATATTTTGAGTTGTTGTTTCCCCCGTTTAAAACAGCACATTTCTGATCATTGTCATCTGTTTGTGAAAAGACATGAGACCAACAGTTCTTTCCACACTTACGGCTGCAGCCTTGTACCCATGAGTTAAAGCCTCGGAATTTGCCTGAAACTTTCCCTGTCAATCCGAGACGGTCATATCCAAGCCATTTTGCTTCCATACGTCTTCAGCGCCTCCTTCCACACACACATCTTTCCTGGTTTAAACTTTCATTTCTCCAGTTCTATAGCAAAACAGTATTTGCAAATCTCTTTTGACCACAAACTCCTAACAGTCAGGGACTTCTCATTTGGATTTCCCCAGGGCTTGGAATTTTGTTTCGTTCATGGGGAGGGGGTGAGATTTTTTAAATTGCATTGATGAATGCAACCAATCAGTCCATTGCTCCATGCTGTGTACAAACACTGTAATAAATATTGGTTGACTTCTTATAACTAAGGCAATAGGAGCTTCTCTCAATAAACTAAATTCCAAGGAAAGAATGAAGGTAGGAAAGTAGCTGGTTTATTTGTACCTACTATATGACAGGCCTTAGTTTAGGTTTGTTTGTTTGCTTGCCTGGAGACAGGGTCTCATTCTGTCACCCAGTGGTGTGGTGTGATCATAGCTCCCTGAGGTCTGTAACTCTTTGGCTCAAGTGACCCTCGTGCTTCACCCTCCAAGAGTAGCAGGGACTACAGGCATGTACCACCATGCTCAGCTAATTTTTTTTTTTTTTTTTTTTTTGAGTCAGAGTCTTGCTCCGTCATCCAGGCTGGAGTGCAGTGGCACAATCTCAGCTCACTGCAGCTCTGCCTCCCAGGTTTAAGTGATTCTCTTGCCTCAGCCTCCCAAGTAGTTGGGTGCCTGCCACCACACCTGGCTAATTTTTGTATTTGTATTTGTATTTGTATTTATTTATTTATTTTGAGATGGAGTCTCGCTCTGTCACCCAGGCTGGAGTGCAGTGGCACGATCTCGGCTCTCTGCACCTCCACCTCCTGGATTCAAGTGATTCTCCTGCCTTAGCCTCCCAAGTAGCTGGGATTACAAGTGCCTGCCACCACACCCAGCTAATTTTTGTATTTTAAGTAGAGACGGGGTTTCACCATGTTGGGCAGTTTGGTCTCGAACTTCTGAGTTCAAGCGATCCACCCACCTCGGCCTCCCAAAGTGCTGGGATCCAGCTAATTTTTAAATTATTTTGTAGAGACTGAGTCTCAAAATGTTGCATAGGCTGGTCTTGAACTCCTCGCCTCAAGCAATCCTGCCACCTTGGCCTCCGAAAGTGCTGAAATTGCATGTGTGAGCCACCGTGCCCAGGCAGTATTTTCACATAAACATTATTTCAGTGAATTCTCACAATCCTGCAGACACTTGCAGACTCAGTTTTGGTTTTTTACTTAATGTAACACAACCTTACAGTGACAGGTCCATCAGCAAAATCCAGCATATTTGACTCCATGATTACCAAATGCACTATCTCCATTTATTGGAAAAGGAAAATTGGAGGTGAAGTTATGGAAATATGAAATTTTTCACATGACTCTGAGATTGAGTGTTTGGGTATTATCAGGAAATGTTAAAAATATCCATTTTCTTTTCTTTCTTTCTTTTTTTTTTTTTTTTTTTTGAGACAGAGTCTCACTCTGTCGCCCAGGCTGGAGTGCTGTGGTGCAATCTCAGCTCACTGCAACCTCCACCTCCCGGGTTCAAGTGATTCTTTTGCCTCAGCTTCCTGGCTGGCTGGGACTACAGGCATGTGCCACCAATCCAGCTAAGTTTTTTGTATTTTTAGTAGCGGCAGGGTTTCATCACATTGGCCAGACTGGCCTCGAACTCCTGACCTCAAATAATCCGCCTGCCTTGGCCTCCCAAAGTGCTGGGATTACAGGTGTGAGCCACTGCACCCAGCCCAAAAATGTCTATTTTCAACAGTGGTTTAAAACACTCTTGGACAGCAAAAGAAATAAAAGTCGAAGGACATTGTGACAGCAAATTGATTGTATGGGAACTCTGGTGAAAGAGAATCATTTTTAAATTACTTTTTTTTGTAAAGTGCAAAACAACAATAGCATCCATTTGCGTCATACTTTATAGTTCGCAAAGCACATGGGAAAAATCAAGGTAATGATGGTGATCGTTGCAATTCATAGGAAAGGAGGCATGAGGAAATGAAAATGAAAGAGAATAATAACTACATAACTAGTCAATCTTCCTTAAAAAAAACTGTTAAAATATACCACCATCTTCTATTTGATATAATGCAGAATGGGAATGATAAAAAGATGAATTACATTTCAGAGTTTCAAAAAGCAAACCAGCTTTAGAGCAATGCTTGAGGTTGGGCTGCTAACAAGCTCACTCAACTAGTGTTTCCTGACGGCCAACGTCAGAATAATTCCATCTTCATGAGAAGTACAGAAGGAACCACAAACAAAACCTCCAAATTGATTCTAAGATAAAATACCCTTAAAAAAAATTTCCCTTCCTATCCGAAGGCAGACCAAGAGGAAGTTTATCCTCCCACCTACAAATTCCCCAGAGAGCTTTCATCTAGAAGGTTTGACTCTGGCTAGACAACCAGTGAGCATCTTCTCCCAATCTGTTGCTTCTTCCATGGCAAACTCCAGAGAATTAAGAAGCCAAGCTCAACATCGCCATGGGCCTCAGGACGACTAAGCAGATGGGGAGAGGCACTAAAGCTCCTGGTCACCAAGAGGGTATGTAGGCATTTGCTGTCTTCCTGGATTTCTCAGAGCTGAGTTTTTAGCCAGAGGTTGCTTATTTATGATAATTCTTGGATATATTATACACTAAATACTATTATTATCTTTTTCCACCCGACTTTTATCTTTCTGTTCTTATGTGTGAAGGCAGAGAAAGATTATTTAGAGCTCTTCAAAGATTCCTATTTAATTTAAAATGCCTGTCGCCTTCCTATAATAGACTTATGATGGATGATAGCTTTAGTTAAAATGTAGCAATCTTAAATATATTCTTCATAACCAATTCCAATGTGTTCTCACTTAAGTAATGGGTATAAAACCCCACTTAAACGTACTATTTTAAATATTTGAAGCCATCCTTTCTGAGAGAACCCGAAGCTGTTTTTTCTAGAGAAGCTGTGAGTGTGTATCGGGCGACTTCTGTTCACTCCTTTTCTGCGGCACTCACCCTGGAGGTAATGTAGTAACTAAGGCCAAAGAAAAATCAAAATAGAAAGTACCAGCGTGTGCCATCATGCAGCGGCATAGTCTGCTTAAAGATCAGGAAATTGTCTAAATATCAGATCGCCGGCGGGCATCTCAGCCCAGGCCTCTGTTAGGGGAGTTCTGGTGTCTCAGCTGAGGGCGTGATTAGGGAGCCAGGAAAGGGACCCGCGACTGCAGCCGTTTCTTAAGGCCAGTCCTTCGCTCGCAGTCTGTGCCGGGCGGCAGTCGTGTCAGCCCCCCGCTAGGACCCGCCCAGGGGGACGTGGGCACCGGGCAGGACGCGCGCTCCGGGCGCTGGGGACGCCCGGGACACTCGGGGCCCCGCCTTGCGTCCCAGCCCCGGGTCGCGGCACCCCGGCTCCCGCCCCGCGCCTCCGGAGGGAGGTACCGAGGGACGCGCAGCGAAGGGGCTTTGCTAATTGCCAAAGCAGGAAGTGAGCTCGTGGAAGAAGCGAAGGAGGAGAAGAAGAAGGGAGGGGAAGGCGGAGGAGGGCAGGGGCGCGCAGAGCCACGGTTTGCTGCAGGCGCGTCGGAACCGTAGGACTTTTCATCCCCGTGGTCCCACGGTCCTCCCGCGCCCCGGAGCCTGCCAGCCCCGCTCGGACGCTCGTTTGCCCCTAACCCGCCCCCATGGCTTCACCGGACGACCCTCTGCGCGCAGGTAAAGGGACACAGCGCCCGCCCGCACCTGGAGTGGGCACCACGGGGCGGGAGCTCGGGAGGCGCTCGCAGCAGCCGCAGGGCTATCGAGGCCGGGCCTTGGCGACCCCCGAGGGACGCCCGGGAATCACCCCCGACCCAGGCGCCGGACCCGGAGTCGCACAGGGCTCCCAGTCCAGCCCCGCGAGCAGCTGCTGACCGCCCCTCCCGCGCTCGCCAGGGCCCCTGCCCCGCGTCACCCACCGCGCGCCTTCCCCCTGCCCATGCCGCAGCCCCCGTGGCTTTTGTTCTGGACTCGGGATGCCAGGTTGAGACACGTCCTGCAAACCTCTGGCAGAAATGGGCGCAAGGGGGTGGATTTCGTTTTCCCCTCCCGGGCTCTTTCTTTCTCCCCGCTCACATGCCTTCTCATTACTCCTCTTCCTCTCTCCCATTGCACTTTGATGGAATGGTTTTGTTTGTCTAAACATTGACCCTCGGAGCTATTTCATCAGATAGTATCCGCAGAATCGAGAGGCGATCCCACCTGTGGGATCCCATCTGTGATTAGAATGGCCTCTAGTTCTGTCTTTATTTTAAAATATTGTGTGTCGGTACCCGAGGTCGGAGTGGAGATTTTTCTCTATTCTCTCACGTGAATCTAAAATCCGTCCCAGGCCTCGCTTTCCTGGAGTTCTCTCTCCGCTCTCCTATAACCTAGACGGTGACCTCCGTGGGTGTTTCTTGAACACACGAATGAATGATCTATCCCTCAGAGTACACTGGGGCTTTACTTGGTTTTGTTGAGGTTGGAAACACTGAAGAGAGTTACGTAGAACCTGATATAACCCTTTAGATAAACGCGTTTCCTATTTCATATTCTTGAGCTTGGGCAGGGGCCGAGTTTGAATGTTCCATCCTTAAATTGTGGCTTCAGCAGTCAAAAGGAGACAGTGTGTCTGCAGGTGGTCAGAAGACTACACCCAACAACTAAGTTGGCATTGTGATGGCTGGGTTTGGGGGCGTTTCTTGGAAACTTTAAAGAAAGATCTACCTTTTTTTTTTTTTTAAGTGGGGATTGGTAAACATTTTATCAATTGGATGCAGAAAATAAATACATTGTCTAGATATTCTTCCCTATCCTCATACCTATTGTTTGAAAAAACAGAAGGGGAAACAAAGGGAGAAACCCTCCTACTGCCCCATCCCACTCCACTCCTACCCTAGCATCCACCTCCTTTTCTGAGAACCGAATTGACAAGGTGCCAAGGGGTGTTTTAGGCTAGATTTTACTAATAGTGGTCTCAGATCTCATTAAATGATGATTGCAGGGGTGGGGGTGGGGGGATGCACAAAGATCTTGAGAGAGATACACTTCATGGAGATAAAATGTAAAATCTACTTGGGCCCCCCAAAATCGACAGTACCAGGCAAGATGGGGGCTGGGAAACAGCTCAGCAGTGACTGCAGTGTATAAAAAGCTCAGTGGCTGGGTGCAGTGGCTCAGGCCTGTAATGCCAGCACTTTGGGAGGCTGAGGCAAGAGGATTGCTTCAGGCCAGGAGTTTGAGATCAGCCTTGGCAACATAGTAAGACCCTGACTCTACAAAAAATAGAAAAATTAGCCAAATGTGGCAGTGCATACCTATAGTCCCAGCTACTCGGGAGGCTGAGGCAGGAGGATTGCTTGAGTCCAGGAGGTCGAGGCTGCAGTAAGCTGTGATTGAGCCACTGCACTCCAGCCTGGGCAACAGAGGAAAAACCTGTATCTCACAAAAAAAAAAAAAAAAAAAAAAGCTTCAGGTTCCAGATTTCCCAAGATGGTATTCTTAGTCTGCCCGGGCCAGCCAAAATGGATGTTCGCAACCTGGAACAAATGGGCAACATGGAACAAAGGGCTTTCAAAATCCCAGAACTCGTGGAAGAGTGAGAGGACAGAGGATATGATGATAAGAGGGTGTCATGTGGAAAGAATCTGTTTCTTTGACTTCAAGAGGTGGAATCCAAACCTGTCGGTGAAAACTTTAGAGAGAGATGGATTTGGGCTTCCCACAAAGAGAAAGGAGGCCTCCTAAGGGTGAGAGCTCCCCACCAGTTGGCAGAGGATGCTGAAGAACATACTCGACCATCTGAAAGATGATCCAAATGTCCATTCCCGCTCTGGGACTCTATTCTGTCTGTAAAATGAGTGCTCCTCCATTTCAACACAGGCTCACACACACACCCCAATTTCCCCTTCCTAACATATTATTTCGCTTCTGCAACCCACAGGAGACACCCCCTTACTCCTATTTCCGTAATGAAACCATAGACGGTGCCCATATCTTGAGCTTGCTTTACGCCAGACCAAGTGACCGTACTCTCTCGCCCGATTTCCCACACTCTTCTCCTGCCTAGTGTTTTCACACCATTCCAACTTAGGTTTTCACACCCACTCTTGCCTTCTGGTAACCTATTCTGCAAAAGGTTGCCAGGGTCATCTTTTATTTTATTTTTATTGTTATTGTTTTTCAAGACAGAGTCTCACTCTGTCACCCAGGCTGGAGTGCAGTGGCGTGATCCCCACTCACTGCAACCTCCGCCTCCTGGGTTCAAGAGATTCTCCTGTCTCAGCCTCCCAAGTAACTGGTATTACAGGTGCATACTACCACGCCTGGCTAATTTTTTGTATTTTTAGGCTGGTCTCGAACTCCTGACCTCAAGTGATCCACCCACCTCGGCCTCCCAGAGTGCTGGGATTACTGCTGTGAACCACTGTGCCCAGCCAGTCATCTTTCAAAAACAAATCAGATTCTGCCATTTGTCTGTGCTGGCTTTGAATCCAGTGCTGGCTTTCCAACACTTTCCGACAGATCCTCAGTCCTTGAGGCTTCCACACTCTGTACAATCAATCCCTACCTATTCCTTCACCTGCCTCACCTGACACCTAGCTTGACCCCTGCTCTCTGCACGCAGCCGTTCTGCCTCCTTCCATTTCCTTGAAGCCTCTTGCACCCTCGTGCCTCCTGGCCTTTGCAAACTTTGTTCCTGCGGCCTGGAAGGCCCCCTGCATTCCAGCCCTCACCCCATCCTCCACCCACCCGTTTCCTTCTACTTAACCTCCAGATTTCAGCTCACAGGTCACCCGGATCCAGCCAATGTTATACATGCTCAGCAAACCCTGTACCTTTCCTTTCTGGCACCTGTCACAATTTCTAGCTGTGATTATTTGGCCACTGTGGCTATTTCCAGTAGGCAATAAACTCATGGACAGAGGCCATGTCTGTGTGGTAGCTCTCCCTAACACTCAGCATAGTACTCCGCACATAGTAAGCCCTGGGCAAATACCACCTCAGTGAATGAAGGAAGGTTATAAAATTTAACTACAGGCCCTTTAAAGAGTTGGGGGAAAAAAAGCTCTTCCCATATTGGCATTTTAGGAACTTACTCATCGAGTTAGCCGTATTAACTAAGTTTTCTTTGTAAAGTTAAAGTAAGATGTTTGTATATCCACGTGCATGTAACAAAAGTATGTATATGATTATAGTATATTATGAGCTAATTTTATTTATTTTTTATTATTTATTTGTTTATTAATTTTTTTGAGACAGAGTCTCACTCTGTTGCCCAGGCTGGAGTGCAATGGTGCAATCTTGGCTCACTGCTACCTCCACCTCCTGGGTTCAAGTGATTCTCCTGCCTTAGCCTCCCAAGTAGCTCGGATTACAGGGGTGCGCCACCACACCTGGCTAATTTTTGTATTTCTTTTTTAGTAGAGACGGGGTTTCACCATGTTGGCCAGGCTGGTCTGGAACCCCTGACCTCAAGCGATCTGCCTGGCTCAGCTTCCCAAAGTGCTGGGATTACAGGCGTGAGCCACCACGCTCTGGCCATGAGTTAATTTTAAGTGACTTTTTACATTGAGAAAATTCACAAGACTGTCACAGTCACGTGGAAGGAAAACAATGATGGTGGTTACAGTGTAGCTGTCACCCTGTGTCTCTCCCACTAAGAAACAGTCTCACACTGGATGAGCCAGATTTGTCTGTCAAATGTGTGTAAAATCTGGTTGTTCATGATTGTTCATACAGATAGATTTTAAAGACAGAAACAAACAACCAGGCTTTGAACGTCTGGGTCAAAGGTGGCACAATTCCTTGCTTCATTACAGTAAGGCAAGTGCTGATGGCCACAGAGCATTGCAAAAGAGCACATTCTCCCTTTGTTCTGAGACTCCACACCGCAGGGCTGTTTCCTGGGGGAACCCTGGCCCTGGGCCACCAACGCAGGACAGCCCCAGTGGTGGCACCTCACCTCCCACTGCCCCTCATGTGGGCTTCAATGGGTCCAAGGTGGCAACCTACCGTCCTGTGGCATTGGGGGCAGTACCCAGGACTAAAGGATAAACCACTTCCTGGAGCACTTATATGTGCAAAGCTGGACCAGCCAAATCTTTCTGCAGATACACCAAAGAGAGGGATGGCAGTCTGTGGTTTTCCCTTCTCTGCTCCTTCTGCCCTCTCTCTTTCTCCTCCATGTGGGTTTTCCCAATGCTCACTTCATTTCTCTTCATTTCTTACAATGCCTCTGCTTTCTGAGTTTCCTTCTCTCTACCCGAGCATTTTCCCTGAGCTTTATCTCTTTGTTTGCTGTCTTCCCTCATCCTCACCTGCCCTCTTCAGTTTCATCCCCTGTCAGTAGCCTGGCTGACACACTTAGTGCTCGGCTGCCCTCCAGAGAAGTTGCTGTAGGGATGTACTTCTGTGATCCTTGCCCCTTTCCCAGCTTGTTCAGCCCCTGCTCCGGGGTCTGAGGTTTACAGAGTAGCTGAGGTCAGGGTGGGGTGCTGAAAAGACAGAGGAAGCTCAATGAAACAGTGTCAGCACTACCATGCAGCAGCACCCCTGCAGCTCTGAGAGCTTCTGGAATCCCGAATATGTCTCAGGACTCCAGAAAAACTTCCTTTTGTTTTTTCTGTCTCGCTCTGCACTCAGGCTGGAGTGCAGTGACACGATCTTGGCTCATTGCAACTTCCATCTCCTGGGCTCAAGCAATCCTCCCACCTCAGCCTCCTGAGTAGCTGGGGTCACAGGCTCGTACCACCACACCTGGCTATTTTTTTTTTTTTTTTTTTGTATTTTTAGTAGAGATGGGGTCTCTCCATATTGCCCAAGTAATCTCCTAAGCTCAAGCAATCTGCCCTCCTTGGCCTCCCAAAGTGCTGGGATTATAGGAGTGAGCCACCACACCCCACCTCCAAGCCTTTTTTATATCCAATAATGACAATAGCAGTCAAAAGAAAAGTTACGGGCCGGGAGCGGTGGCTCACGCCTATAATCCCAGCACTTTAGGAGGCCGAGGGACGTGGATCACCTGAGGTCAGGAGTTCCAGAACCAGGCTGGCCAACATGGCGAAACCCCATGTCTAATAAAAATACAAAAATTAGCTGGACATGGTGGTGGGCACCTGTGATCTCAGCTATATGGGAGGCTGAGGTGTGAGAATCACTTGAACCCAGGAGGCAGAGGTTGCAGTGAGCTGAGATCGTACCACTGCACTCCAGCCTGGGCGACAGAGCAAGACTGTCTCAAAAAAAAAAAAAAGCTATGGTACAAAACAACACACAAATAACAAATGAGAAAGAAATTAATCCTGCAATCACACATTCAAAGAATTGCCTGTAATTCTTCACTAGAAAGCACAGTGACTGTACTTTTCTGGCTCAGGATGCTTGGGTAGGCCAGGAAGTCCTGACATACTTCCTTGTTTTCTCTGAAAGGACATCTTTAGAGATGTTTGAACTTCCTTTGAGAAACCGTCTCTAGGAAGCATTCACCGCTATCTGATGTCAGAATGCGGCAGTGCAGTCCTCGGCCACCCTACCAGTGTCTGTTTCGGGTTATGTGCTGAGGATTCTTTCTGGAGAGGCTGTTGCATACAGTACCTGGTTCCCAGCATTCCTGAAGAGGCTCTGATTTGGTAGATGATGGGATTTGAGTCTTTGAGTTGAAGATGAGTAAATGAGATTTAGGACTTAGAGTGGATGCTGGAATGATTAACGCTTTTGGGCATGTCGGGAGGAGGCAAATAGATTCTGCATGTGGAAAGGATGGGCAGGGGGCAGAGTGTGAACTGTTATGGGTTGAGTTGTGTCCCTCTAAAAAGATATGTTGAAGTCAGAATTCCTAGTACCTCAGAATGTAACTTTCTTTGGAAACAGAGTCTTTCCAGAGGTAACCAAGTCAAAATGAAGTCATCAGAGTGGGCTCTAAACCAATATGATTGGTGCCCATATAAAAAGGGGAAATGGGACACACAGACACTTACCTTCTCAAGAGAGTCTGTCGGGTGGTCAGTGCATGAACCACTTCTATTTTATTTTGAGACCAAGTTTCACTCTTGTTGCCCAGGCTGGAGTGCAATGGTGCTGTCTCGGCTCACTGCAACCTCCACCTCCCGGGTTCAAGCAATTCTCCTGCCTCAGCTTCCCGAGTAGCTGAAATTACAGGCACCCATCACCATGCCCAGTTAATTTTTGTATTTTTAATAGAGACAGGGTTTTCCCATATTGGTCAGGCTGGTCTCGAACTCCTGACCTCAGGTGATCTGCCCGCCTCGGCCTCCCCAAATACTGGGATTACAGGTGTGAGCCACCATGCCCAGCCCATTTCTATTTTAAATTTTATTTTATTGGCCAGGCGTGGTGGCTCATGCCTGTAATCCCAGCACTTTGGGAAGCCAAGGTGGGTTCAGGAGTTTGAAACCAGCCTGGGTAACATAGTGAGACCCCCTTCTCTACAAAAATAAAAATAAATTAGCCAGATATGACAGTGCATGTCTGTAGTCCTAGCTACTCAGGAGGAGGTGGGAGGATTGCTTGAGCCCAGGAGGTGGAGGCTGCAGTGAGCTGTGATTAAGCCACTGCACTCCAGCCTGGGTGAGAGTGAAACCCTGTCTCAAAATTTTTATTTGATTTTTATTATTTTAAATAAGTAGAGATGGGATCTCACTATGTTGCCCAGGCTGTTCTCAAACATCTTGAACTCAAGCAGTCCTCCCATCTTGGCTTCCCAAAGTGCTGGGACTACAGATGTCAGCCACCACACCTGGCCATGAGGCACTTCTAGAACCTGATTATACTGGAAAACAGGCAGATTATGAAGCCAGAAAGTCCCAGATACAAGTTCTGGCTTTTCCACTTACCACTTACCCTGTGATCTTGGGTACTCAATGTGTGAAAAAGGGGATGCCTAATGCCTCCCTCCGGGTTACTGTAAGGCTTAGCTGAGACTGTGGGTAAGCCATGCCATGCAGAGCAGACACTAGGGAAGCTTTTAAACTTTTGTTTTCTTTTCTCTTTTTTGAGACAGAGTCTTGCTCTGTTGCCCAGGCTGGAGTGCAGTGTTGAGATCTTGGCTCACCGAAATCTCCGCCTCCTGGGTTCAAGCGATTCTCCTGCCTCAGTGTCCCCAGTAGCTGGAATTACAGGTGTGTGCCACCACGCCAGGCTAATTTTTTGTATTTTTAGTAGAGACGGGGTTTCACCATGTTAGCCAGGATGGTCTCGATCTCCTGACGTCATGATCCGCCTACCTCGGCCTCCCAAAGTGCTGGGATTACAGGCGTGAGCCACCGCGCCCAGCCTAGAGCTTTGAAAGTTTAATTGTGAACTTTCAGCCTGGAGGTGCTCTTTGACCCATATGGATACTACTAGTCACCACTCATGGACTTTTAAAGCAGGAAGGGGATGCAGAGGTGCTCTGTTCACCTCCTGAGATTTAAGTTAGGAATTTAGTACCCACAGAAAGAAAATGAGGGTGCAGCCTGCCCTGCCTGCTCTCACCCGCAGCCTCTGTGAGCCAGGCCAGGTGCCCTCGCCAGCCCTGATGCATCAGTTCACCAGGTTTCTCTCATGCCTTTTGAGGAACTTTCCAGAATATGCTTGAGGGAATTAAACCTCATTCTCACTGCTGGCAGAGATATCCCCATCAGTCAGTTACCAGCTAATTTGAGGCGATCTGAGCCTTGTGCAGAGTCACCAACCTGGGGGAGCCTAGGCAGCTTTGGCAGAAAAGCACAGCCTGGCATAAGATGGCAGCCACGAGCAGAGGACAGATCCCGAACCGGCCCTGGCAAAACCACTGGTCTTGTCTCCGCTGGGCTCACGTGGCCCCGCTTCTCCTCTGCTCCTCTGCACCATGTCCCATCAGATATCAGAGCCTTGCCTGAAGGCTCAGCCTGCTGTTAGGCGGGGACTGGGAAAAACAAACATTTTAAAGCTTCTAGATAAACGATTTGATTTTACACTTAATAGTATTGTAAACATGCAACTCCAAGGCCCTAAGAAAGACCTTAGGGCAACTTTCCACTTCTGGATCAGTCTCAAATAACCAGGATCTGCTCTCCTCCAAATAACTTCCCTGGTACACACTCACATCTGGACCTGTGAGAACAAAAGGAGTCTGCCATGATCTAAAACAAAGGCCAGGGAGAAAGTGCAGTATCAGATACAGTGCATGGGCGCCACCGTAGGCCTGGGTCAATGAGCGTATTTGGCAGTAACACGTATGTAAGAACTTAATCCACAGCTTAATATAAGGCAAAGGCTGATAAAGTCAGAACCACAATTAGAAAAATCATAAAAGACCTGACTAGCCTGGGCAATATAGCAAGACCCTGTCTCTACAAAAAACAGAAACAAAATCCCCCATACATTAGCTGGGCATGGTGATGCATGCCTGTGGTCCCAGCTACTTGGGAGGCTGAGGTGGGAGGATCGCTTGTGCTTGGGAGGTTGAGGCTGCAGTAAGCGGTGATCACATCGCAGCACTCCAGCCTGGGTGACACTGTGAGACACCGTCTCAAAAAAAAAAAAAATATGTCTGGCGCGGTGGGTTACACCTGTAATCCCAGCACTTTGGAAGGCTGAGGTGGGTGGATCATCTGAAGTCAGGAGTTTGAGAACAGCCTGGTCCAACATGGGGACTGTCTCTACTAAAACCGCATAAACGAATCGGGCATAGTGGTGGGCGCCTGTAATCCCAGCTACTCAGGAGGCTGAGGCAGGAGAATCGCTTGAACTCAGGAGGCGGAGGTTGCAGTGAGCCGAGATCATGCCACTGCACTCCAGCCTGGGCGACAGAGTGAGACCCCATCTCAAAAAAAAATTAACTAATTAATTTTTTTAAAAAGACCTGAAAATGCCTCTAATACCTGTTCTAAAAGTAGTGCCTTTCCCACTTCCCCTCTCACTTCATTGTTGTGCTTCAGAAAACAAAAAAACCTAAATTCTCTGTGTCTTTCCCATCTTAAGTTCCATTTATTCTGAGATGTCAGACCGAAGCAAGAGACTTTGTGCCTATAATCCTGTGTTGTCTTCTGTCTCTGTCTTGTTGGCCTCATAACCCTCCAACGCAGGTCCCAGGATCTCACAGAACTCGGTCAGAGTCTGAGGGGTGTTGAAATTCACCCACCCAGGAGGTTCCCAAATCCAGAATAAAGGTAGTAAGCTGAGTGTGGGATCCGGAGACCCGGGACTCCTCATGGTGCAGAGGAAGAGCCCGAGGCTGAGAAAGCTTACGTGACTTCTCCAAGGTCACACCTCTAGGCTTGTCCAAGGCCACAGCACTAGACGTGTTTAAGGCCAGACTGCTAGCTCTTAGTGATGTGCCAGTGAGGACCGGTCCTTCCTTGCTTTTAACTGTCCTGTGTGTGTCCTCAATGATGCTTTTTTTGTGGCTCTGCCTTTCCCAGTGATCTACTGCATTTTCCTCTTCTTTTATTTTTTTTTCTTTCTTTCTTTCTTTTTTTTTTTTCTGCTCATTCTAATTTTCCTGTAGGAAACAGGATTAACTTGTCCTGGACACAGCGGGCATTGTCTGCAGAGGATGGTGTCTGGGGCATTTAAAAGCCCCCAGCCTCACCCCACCCCTGGCTCCACACTCCAAACCCATTTACCTGAAATTTCACTGTGTTGATGCCTATTAACAAGCCACACTCCTGGCAGGATGGCATTTTTAAAGTATATCCTCCAGGTACACTTTAGTGAAGATGAAATATGTGAGACTAGGCTGTGATAGGAGGAGGGAGAAGGGACTTCAGGCTTTTTTGTGGTGACTTCTACCAGCCCCTCCCCAGCTAGGAACCAACGTGTGAGAAGGATGGGAAGGAAAAACTGGAAAAACGAATGCACGTGTGTCTGGCTGTAAGGACTCATCTGAAGCATCGTCATATGTCACTTAACAACAGGGATACACTGTGAGACATGCATCACTAGATGGTTTCGTAGTTGTGTGAGCATCACAGAGTTCACTTACACAAACTTAGACGGTGTAACCTACAACACTCCTGGGCTGTATGGTACAGCCCATTGCTCCGGGGCTACACACCTGCACAGCATGGGACCACCCTGAATACAGCAGGCAGTTGTAACACAGTGCTGTTTGTGTGTCTAAACATATCTCAACATGGAAAAGGTATGGTGAGAAGATGGTGGTCTAATCTTTATGGGACCACCATCATATACATGGTCTGTCCTGTGACTGTACATTAATGTGTCATGTTCTCTCTCTTCTCTACGGCTATGCTATTCCCTCTGCCTAGAATGCTTTTCCCTTGTTGCTTGGGCAGTAAGAGTTCTGCCATCTCAGGGAGGCGTTAGCAACACGATTTGTTTTTCATTGTCTTTCTATCCATTTAAATCCAAATCTGAGTGTGTATTGCACTGGACTGGCTGGAAATTCCACTTCAGTCAGAACTGGGGCTCTGTCCCTTAGGGCCGCACAGGAATCTGAGGGGTTCATGTGGTGCTGGGAAAAACTAGGAAAGGACCTCAAATTTGCAGTGCATCGGGGAGGCATTGCTGTCTTATGGTCCCGGCCTGAGAAGTTCCTTGAGACCCAGCAGCCCTCTGTTTCTGTGCTGGACACAGGGCACAGGTCTCTTTGCTGGGGCTGGGCCACGGTCCCCGGGGGTTAGGCTGCTCTGTGCTGTCTCTGATGCAGTCTTGCTACCTTCGTGCTCTGCAGATGTCTGTGCCCTGCTCCATGGGAGGCACTGGCAAAGGCTCTCTCCATTCATCCCCACTTCTCTTCAGTGACTGGAGGCTGTCATAAAACAAAGAGATGTTGCCTTCTCGAAGCTTCTTTGGGCATTATCAACACCTGCAGGGCAAAGAAACTGTGGAAAGTTCAGACGCATTCTCAGCTGGGAAACACCTAGGAAGAACACACACAAATTATTATCTTGACAAATTGTCCTGCTGTGCTTATTTGGATCCCCAAAGGCATTCCCAGGACCTAATTCCTAGTCTGCAATGTGTACTTAATGAGGATTTGGATCAAAAGTGAATGCTGACTCTTGGCAGACCCACGACTGCCACTTAGGGTACTGCAGGTCGTGCACTGCACAAATCTGGAGGATCCCACACAAAAAGATTTGATTATTTATTAAGACAGCTCTCTGGCAGATGTCTTATAAAGCATTTTGGAGATGGGAAACTTTTCTGATTTGTACTAATTAGGTCCTGACTGAGGTCTGTGCCTTTTTCCATATTTCCCCTTTAAATTCCTTAAATGCTTCAAGTGATAAAGTATCAGAAACAAAATATTGAGAAATCAAGATTATTTTTGATAAAAAAACTATAAGTTTTTTTGCTTTATCAGTCCACATAAACAACATTCAGAAGATTAAGAAAAATGAGTTGTGGCAGAACAGGAAATCAGGAAAGAAGTAGATTCAGAATGGAGTCATTCCTGCCGAAAATAGTGTCAAATTCAGTAGGCAAGAGAGTCATTAATGTGATGCCTGCATAGTTTGTGGTTGTTTGTAACTCTGGGTGTTTGAAGATATTTATAGGTAACCTGTTCCAAAATATGGTGGGGTTTTTTATATAGTTACTTTTTATATTTTTAATTAATTAATTAATTTTTTTGAGATGGAGTTTTGCTCTGTTGCCCAGGCTGGAGTGCGGTGGTGTGATCTCAGCTCACTGCAACCTCCACCTCCCAGGTTCAAGCGATTCTCCTGCCTCAGCCTCCCAAGTAGCTGGGACTACAGGTGTGCCCCACTATTAGCCCCAGGCTAATTTTTGTATTTTTAGTAGAGATGGGGTTTCCCTATGTTGGACCAGGCTGATCTTGAACTCCTGACCTCAGGTGATCCGTCTGGCTTGGCCTCCCAAAGTGCTGGGATTACAGGCGTGAGCCACTGCGTCTGGCCTATAGTTTCTTTTTATTAATCTCTTTCTTGATGCAATCTGAATCTGTTCCTCTTTATTTTATCTCAACTAATAATTGGAAGTAAGGCTTTCAGGCCGGGCGCGGTGTCTCATGCCTGTAATCCCAGTGCTTTGGGAGGCTGAGGTAGGAGGATCGCTTGAGGCCGGGAGCTTGAGGTTGTAGTGAGCTATGATTGTGCCGCTGAGTGTACTCCAGCCTGGGCTACAGAGAAAATCCTATTTCTTTTTTCTTTCTTTTTCTGAGATGGAGTCCCACTCTGTCTCTCAGGCTGGAGTGCAGTGGCACTGTGTTGGCTCACTGCAACCTCCGGCTCCTGGGTTCAAGCGATTCTCCTGCCTCAGCCTCTTGGGTAGCTGGGATTACAGGCACCCACCACCAAACCCGGCTAATTTTTATATTTATTTTATTTTATTTTTTAGTAGAGACAGGGTTTTACCATGTTGCCAGGCTGGTCTCGAACTCCTGACCTCAAGTGATCCACCCGCCTTGGCCTTCCAAAGCGCTGGGATTACAGGCATGAGCCACCGCACCCGGCCGATCCTATTTCTTAAAAAAAAAAAAAAAAAAAAAAAAAAAAAGAAGTAAGGTTTTCTTCAGCCTGAGTAAAATTACTTGCCTCTGTAGACAGACAGTTATCAAAGGACTCATTTGTGTTTTTAAATTAAAGCAAACCCGCTCTATTTGTTTGTTTCTGTTCTTTTTACAGATCATATGGCAAAGGAACCAGTGGAAGACACAGACCCTAGCACTTTATCCTTTAACATGGTAGGTGACAAATTTTACACTAATGGTGATAATTATTGTTTTGCTTTTTTCCTTTGTTATTTCTTTATGTTTTTATTACTCAGTATTTACATGTGCATCAGAAACCCCAAAGTAAGATTTTTCTAAGATAAACTGCTTTATCTTGGTATTCTATGTGATAATAATAAACTTTGGGTTTCTCCAGGCTGAAAATGGCGTTAGATTCTGTTCTTCTTTTGCATGTGTTGCAGGTGATATTACATTATGTGAGGGCTTTGTCCACTTCCCTGGTTTTTTTAAATTTCATTTTTTATTTATTTATTTTTTTAGACAGAGTCTTGCTCTCTCACCCAGGCTGGAGTGCAGTGACACGATCTCAGCTCACTGCAATCTCTGCCTCCCAGGTTCAAGCGATTCTCCTGCCTCAGCCACGCAAGTAGCTGGGACCACAGGCATGTGCCACCATGCCTGGCTAATTTTTGTATATATATATATATTTTTGGTAGAGCTGGGCTTTCACCATGTTGGCCAGGCTGGTCTCGAACTCCTGACCTCAGGTGATCCGCCACCCTCGGCCTCCCAAAGTGCTGGGATTACAGATGTGAGCCACCGTGCCCGGCTTACTTGCCTATTTTTAATACTACTGGTCTGATAATGGAGCAGCCTGGATGCCAGGTGGACACACGCTATTGGATTTACCTCAGTTACAGTGTTTAATTCTAGCAGCTGCCCTGTGAGCCTCATTCTCTCCACACCCTCCTGTAACCATTCTGAGGCTATTGTTTTAAGGTTATCCAAAGATTTCACATATATTGGTTTTTTAAAATTCATGTTATGGTTTTATTGTTATTATCACTATAATTTCAGATTCCATGGGTACATACGCAGCTTTGTTGCGTGGATACATAGCATAATGGTTAGGTTTGGGCTTCTCGTAAATCCGTCACCCACATAGTGAATGCTGTACCTAATAGGTAATTTTTCAACCGTGAGCCCTCCTCCCAACCTCTCCGCTTTCGGAGTCCCCAGTGTCTGTTATTTCCATCTTTATGTCCATGTGTACCCATTCTTTAGCTCCCACTTATAAGTGAGAACATGCAGTATTTGATTTTCTGTTTCTGAGTTATTTCACTTGGGATGATGGCTTCTAGCTGTATCCATGTGGCTGCAAAGGACAGAATTTTGTTCTTTTTTATGGCTGCCATCATTATTTTTCAATCTCCCAAGATCCTCCCAACCATCCCTTGAGATGGTGGGGCAGGTATCCCCATCCTACAGATGCAGAAAGGACAGTTAATGGAAGTCTGCAGCCACCTAGACCGGAGCCCTGTGCTCCTGCCCAGCACTGCCTCTTGCTGAGGGCCAAAGCGGTGCTCTCTGACAGGCGGCATGTGTGATGGGCATATCATGTAGGACACATTCCTTCTGTTCCAGATCCTCGGAGGATGGGATCTACCAACTCATGAAAAGTTTTGGGCTGTTGCAACAAAATACCACAGACTAATTTGGTTACAGCGACACAAAATACACTTCATATAATTCAACTAAATGTCTTTAAATCTTAGGTGTCTTGAGGACCTGAGGTGTTTGTTTTCCTGTCCTTTAATTACCCCTGGCTTGGTAAATTGTGGACAGCGTAGGGGGTCAAGCTTTGATACCCACTGGAAATTCCTATGAAAAATTCTCAGTCTCTTCACTCTGATCAAAATGGAACGAAGAACAACCCTGTGGCCATGGCTTATACGTCTCTGGAGTAGCTTGTTACTAAAGCCTTTGGTTTCTATAAAGTGTTATTCAGTTTGCCTTCTTTCCCTTCCCACTGCCCCCACCTGTGACTCTCCAGGTCTCCCTGGTATCCTGCTCACTTCCTGATACCAGGTTTTCTTTCCCTCCCTTGGAGCCATGTCCTTATGCTCACCTTGGGGCTCTGCTACCTCTAATTGCTATCTCCATGCTGGGGACAAAGTGATCTTTCCAAAGTGTCCCTCTTACTAGTTTCTTAGGGCTGTTGCAACAAAATACCATAGACTGGGCAGCTTTCACAATAGAAATGTATTTGCTCCTGGTTCTGGAGGCTGGAAGCTTGAAATCAAGGTGTCCTCAGGGCCATTCTCCCTCTGAGACCCATAGGGAAGAATCTTTCCTTGTCTCTTCTAGCTCATAGTGGTTGCCAGCCATCGTGGAAGCTCCTCAGCTTATAGAGGCATCACTCCATTCTCTCACTCGTTAGCACATGACCATCTTCTCCTGGGGTGTTTGTGTCTTGTCTCTCCTTCTCCTTCTTCTCCTTCTCCTTCTCCTTCTCCTTCTCCTTCTTTCTTCTTTTTCTTCCACTTCTTCCTTTTTTTTGGGGGGGATGGGGTTTCACTCTTGTCGCCCAGGCTGGAGTGCAATGTGCAATGGTGTGATCTCAGCTCACTGCAACCTCCGCCTCCCGGGTTCAAGTGATTCTCCTGCCTCAGCCTCCCAAGTAGCTGGGATTACAGGAGCCCGCCACCAGGCCTGGCTAATTTTTTTGTGTTTTTAGTAGAGATGGGGTTTCACCATGTTGGTCAGGCTGATTTCACACTCCTGATCTCAGGTGATCCGCCTGCCTTGGCCTCCCAAAGTGCTGGGATTGCAGGCATGAGCCACTGTGCCTGACCCTCATCTCTTCTTTTAAAGATACCAATCATATTGGGTCAAGGGCCTACCCTCCTCATAACTTAACTAATTACCTCTACAACTACCCTATTTCCGAATAAAGTCATATTCTGAGGAACTGGGGGTTAGGACTTCAACACATCTGGTTTGGGAGACAGAATTCAACCCACAATATTCCCTCTGGGTACAGGATTTAGTATATACCCCTTGACATGGGAGATGAGGTCCTCCATGGCCTTACTTCAGCATCCACTGCTCACCTGATGACCCAGCCCTGTGTAGCTATGTGGTGCTTCTTAATACGCCATGCCCTGTCACCCTCCCAGGGTAGCAATAATGCTGTTCCCTCTGGCAAGGAATATCTCCCTGCATCCTTACCTAATGAACGCCTGTGCTTCTTCCCATCTCACTTCAAGTGTTCCCCTGATCTACGAAGCCTTACTTGCCTTGGGACCTTCAGGTGCTCCCTTCTCCGTAGCCCAATCCCTATTTGCCATCTCAGAGAATTATCATTGCCTGCTTGTCTGACTTCTTGCAAGACTGTGTTGACCATCTTCCCTCATGCAAAGTTGGTGCAAGGCAGGTAGCAAGTTTCCCGAGAACCTAGAAGGGCATCCCACCTAAATCCCTTTGCTTATCTTTCTTGGTCTTTCTTGGAAACTGGGTCCATCATTGCTCATCTAATCCCACCTTCCTCTGTCCACCTCCAACAAACTCTCTGTTTCAGTTCTATACCCTCAGCTCTTCCAGCCACCTGATCCCTGCTCCTGCCATGCCTGCCACCTGCAACTACTTTGCTGCTGCTTCTCAGTTCATCTGATTCTCGGCCATTTCTAGGCCTAGCTCCAGCGTCAGTCTTTCTAGGAGCCCTGCACTTGCTCCGGCTTCTGTGTTCTTCCATGCAGACTTTCAGTGGATGTTTACTTAAAACTATGTTACAATCTGGGAATGCACAGATTGTAGTTCCATCTCTGGAAAAACTGAGTCTATCTGAGGAAATAGACAAGTACTGTTTTTTTTTGTTTTGTTTTGTTTTTTGTTTTGAGACCAACTCTTGCTCTGTTGCCCAGGCTGGAGTGCAATGGCACAATCTCAGCTCACTGCAACCTCCGCCTCCCGGGGCAATTCTCGTGCCTCAGCCTCCTGAGCAGCTGGGATTACAGGCACGAGCCACCATGCCCAGCTAATTTTTGTATTTTTAGTAGAGATGGGGTTTCACCATGTTGGCCAGGCTGGTCTCGAACTTCTGATCTCAGGTGATCCACCTGCCTCAGCCTCCCAAAGTGTTGGGATTACAGGCGTGAGCCACTACACCCAGCCTCTTTTTGAAACAGAGTGATAAATGTTCTAGTACAGGTTTGTGTTCCACGGTCTTGGGAGTGGAATGATGAGAACTAATTTGATCTGGGGTAGAACTGTAGGACTATTCTGTGTGATTAATTTTTATTTACTAATTTATTTTTGTTGGGAGAGGTTGGAGGCTTCTAGAAGTTCTGAAACTTTACTGCCCAGCTCCAAAGAAACTCCAAGGAAAGGCATTTAAAACAAAACCCTCGATTCTCCATTTCTTTCTTTCTCTCCTCTCTCAGAGGAAGACATGGATGGAGACCTACAGGAAATTGTTGAGGTGTAATTTCATTCAGGCTGAAGGACAGGGCTGAGTGGAGTTGGGAGCTGAGCAGGGGTTAGGGGACAGGGTTGGGAAATTAGGCTCCTTTTCATTCCTCTCATGGACGTTTTCAGAAATGGCTACATTGTTTAGCCTGAAATAAGTTTCTGGAACTTTAGATATCAGCATGTAAGTATGAATAAATGAAAATAAATATATGTGATTGTGAGACCATTTGCTATTTTGAATTCCTGTAACAGTATTACTGTCAACTGATGCATTGAGGAACTGTGCTGAATTTTGCATAATTACTGATTTTTAGATCTTTGTGCAATCAGTAGGGAAGGGATCTTTTGAATCATCCTGTCTCAGTCAACCCAGGCCAGAGCTCTGCAATAGTGAGTACTGCCCAGAACACATGCTTATTGACGCCAGTGACTATTGCAGAAACAGTGAGAAGAAATGCATCTGTCCTCATAATTCATGACAACAAATGCTCCTCAATTGTAAACTGCAGGAGGCTAGCACTGCAGAAAAGAGAGTAAGTGTAGTTTTGTGGTCCAAGCTATGGAAATTTGGAAGGCTTATTCTGTTTCATGTTCCAGCATTAACCTTTTGTCAACCTTGATTTCATTCCTGTCAACTGAGAATAAACACAATCAGTGGATAAGGCCAGTTGATAAGTTTGAGGTTAAACATTTTCAAGTTTTTAATTGAAGTCATAACTTTCCCAAGACAAACCTTTCTTTTCACTTTGATCTTACGTGGCATTTAAAAATAACTCTCCTCTTTTATTGGTTTCTACAGTCTGACAAATATCCCATTCAAGATACGGAACTCCCTAAAGGTATGTACAGTTAAAATAACTACTTGAACGTGTGATTATTTTAATATTGTGAACAAAGCACTAGTCGATCTAATTTTTCATTATTTAAAATTGTAAAGCAGAAACATGCCCATAGATTAGCTCATGACTTGTGATATAATTGTCTCAGAAGTTAATTATTTTCTTTTTTTAAATCATATCTTTTAACCTTGCAATAGAAATGAATTTTCTTATTAAAAACTGTAAATTATTCCATAACAAATTATGCGTAAAATTCCTGTGGTGTTTTTAACAGGCATAAAATGAAGACAGCTGGGACTTTGGGTTGCAAAGGGAGAGAAATCTAACACTAATTTGTTTAAAAAGCGGGGAACTGGCCAGGCATGGTGGCTCGCACCTGTAATCCCTACACTTTGGGAGGCCAAGGCGGGTGGATAGCCTGAGGTGTGGTGTGGGCGTGGTGGCAGGCACCTGTAATCCCAGCTACTAAGGAGGCTGAGGCAGGAAAATCACTTGAACCTGGGAGGCAGAGGTTGCAGTGAGCCAAGATCGCACCACTGCACTCCAGACTGGGCAACAAACTCTGTCTCAAAAAAAAAAAAAAAAAAAAAGTGGGAACTCGCTGACTTTGGGGTCTTTGGGCCCTGCTGGATCCAAGCATCTAAATGAGGCTGTCAGGCTGAGTCTCTCCATCTCATGGCTCTGTCTTCTTCCATGTTGGCTCCATTCTTGGGCAGGATTTCCCCCCATGGAGGGAAAGATGATTACTAGCGCCTCCTGCTTTAAATGGTGTTCTCAAGGTGGTGGAGGAAGAGGGAGCCTTTCCACCAGCACGGATAGCACAATTTTAGAGATGATTGTGATTGTGGCAGTTCAGGTCATGTGGCCATCCTTAAATCAACTATTGTCATCAGGAGGATGGAGGACATTGGTCAGGTCTGAGCCTTGAGATCGGGTCAGGGAGGAGGGTCGTGGAGTGGATTTTGCCCAAACCACTGTTCTGTGGCTAGACAAAGGGGTGAGGGATGCTTGTTAGGCCCGAAAGCAAACTGAAAAAGCTATCTTTGATAACCCATACACTTATGCTTTAGGCATGGTGCAGACCATAGGGGTGGCTAGACCCTAGCTTTCCATAACCTCTCCTGCTGGGTGGTCACCAGGGCTATGTTCCTTTATTTTTTTTATTTTTTGAGACAGAGTTTCACTCTTGTTGCCCAAGCTGGAATGCAATGGCTCAATCTTGGCTCACTGCAACCTCTGCCTCCTGGGTTCAAGCGATTCTCCTCCCTCAGCCTTCCAAGTAGCTGGGATTACAGGTGCCTGCCACCACACCCGGCTAATTTTGTATTTTTAGTAGAGGCAGCGTTTCACCATGTTGGTCAGGCTGGTCTTGAACTCCTGACCTCAGGTGATCCACCTGCCTTGGCCTCCCAAAGAGCTGGGATTACAGGCATGAGCCACCCACTGCACCTGGGCCCTGTGTTCCTTTATGGAGGCCAAGCTGCTGGTTGTCACAGTGGTGCCTCTACCTTGTAGTCTGCTGACAACCCAGAGATGAGGGGTGGGATGGGGTGGAGTTGGGGACAATCAGATCTGACTAGTTTCAGAGATGGCAGGGGCACCTGGCATCCTGGTCACCATGGAGCGGTAGGCCTGCCCAGCACGCACTAACGTGGGTCTCCCCAGCAGTTCTTATGGTAGTGGATAATCGTAGAGAGATCCCCAGGGCGAACCTGTCCAGAGTTTGGCCAAATCTCTCCTCCTCTTCTCCCCCTACTATCCCAGACCTTTCTCCCTGCTCCCTGAAATGACACCATTAGAGTGTCCTTTCTTTTCTGTCCAAAAAGGCTGTGAGTGGCCTCAGCAAGTGGCTTCAGGTCTCAGGGTCTCTGTTTCCTCCTCAGCACAGCGGGGAGGACAAGGTTACCGTCCACCTCCCAGGGTGCTGGTGAGAATTCAATGAAATAAATCGAGAATGGTGCCTGGCACTTGTGAACACCAGACAGGGGCGCAGGGAAATCCAGCTGAAGAAGTGTGAAAAATCAAGCTTAAAATCAAGCTTTCAGTCAGAATGGCAAAGTGAAACTGTCTTAGAAAAAAACGGAGCTGTAGTGGCCCTAGCATTGAATGTCGTGGTGCCATCGGGCTCAATGTCTTTTTTTGTCACTCTTAAGTGTGATTTCCTGTTTTGAAAGAAAAAGATTGTTGCTTAGGAACCTGATACTACAGTAATTGTATTATCAGATTTCTCCTAGAATTTGAGTTCTACAAAATCTTAATGAATTTATAAGTAAAGTGAATGTGAAAACCATACCCTAGGTCTTCCCTTTGTCCTTATTCATGCTGAATAGTATTTTTTTCTTAGATCAAGGAACAGATTGGAGTGAACATTATTATTAAGTGCATAATTTCTTATCTCCAAATGAATACATCATTTTATATGTAAATGAACCATGTCTAGGAGTTTAAAAACTTACTCCTACATTTGCGCTCAACAATATAACAACTTGATGTCTACTAGCATTTTTCTTTGATGTCACTACTGGGACCAATACTATCATTAGACATTGTGGTAATTTTCTCATTAAAGTTGTTTGTGGCTGGGTGCCATGGCTCACACTTGACTCCAGGAGTTCAAGACCAGCCTGGGCAACATGGCGAAACCCATCTCTACAAAAATATATAAAAAATTAGCCAGGTGTGGTGACATGTGCCTGTAATCCCAGCTACCAGGGAAGCTGGGGTGGGAGGATCACCTGAGCCTGGGAGGTTGAGGCTGCAGTGAGGCATGAACTTCCTGGGCTACACCCCAGCCTGGGTGACAGAATGAGACCCTGTCTCAAAAATAAATAAATAAATAAGAAAAAAAAATCCGCGTGAATTAACGAAGAGACTGATTTATAGACTTAAAAGCAATTGTAATTTAATTCTGTAAAGGAAAGACTAGGACGCCAACGTTTAAGTGAGTTTTAAGGAGGCCAGCTTTATTTACTAGAAGCATCATTTGTAATTAGCGTTAACAGTTTCACAAAATCTCTTTCATACTGCTAGCATATTCCTACTTTATTCACAGAGTGTATAAACCTTTAACAGTGGCCAGAATAGATTGGTTTTGAATAATGTGGTTTTAATAATCAGCTGTGGAAATCTAGTGTAATTTCATTTGTCAGCATCTGTTTTTGAGGTAAAATGTGTTAATATAAATTATATCTGTTTTCTCATTGGGCATAAATGCAGAACTTCCACATCAAGCAGCCACCCCCTGATTTTACAGTTTTTGGGGGCTCATTTTGTTTGGGGCTCTTTTCTGATGACTGTTCTGTGAGTCTGCGGGTACTAAGAACTGGTGAGATTGAGGTTTATTTTCCATGACGTGATTCCCAGTATCTCATAGAAGCTGCTGCTTGATTGTTCTGAAGGGAATGTGACTGTTCACATTTTTGAGAGAAAAATGTGTTTGGAAAAGGAATTTTGATTTTTGAGCCACTATTCGTAATGGGAGAAAATTACACTTAAATACACGAATGTAACAAGACTTTATCATCTTCATTTTCTCTCGTGTCCAGGCTCTTTTCTTTGATTATTCAAAAAAATGTTATAGTGTATTTAGAAGTTAAAGAGAAGTAAGGTAGACTTTTTTTTTCTTTTCTTTTCTTTTTGAGACACGGATTCTCGCTCTGTCGCCCAGGCTGGAGTGCAGTGGTGTGATCTCGGCTCACTGCAAGCTCTGCCTCCCAAGTTCACGCCATTCTCCTGCCTCAGCCTCCTGAATAGCTGGGACTATAGGCGCCCACCACCACGCCCAGCTAATTTTTTGTATTTTTAGTAAAGACGGGGTTTCACTGTGTTAGCCAGGATGGTCTCGATCTCCTGACCTCATGATCCACCTGCCTCAGCCTCCCAAAGTGCTGGGACTACAGGCGTGAGCCACCGCACCCGGCCTCTTTTCTTTTTTTCTGAGTCTTGCTCTGTCACCCAGGCTAGGGTGCAGTGGCATGATCTCGACTCACTGCAACCTTTGCCTCTCAGGCTCAAGCAATTCTCTCACTTCAGCCTCCTGAGTAGCTGGGACTACAGGCGCCCACCACCACACCCAGCTAATTTTTGTATTTTTAGTAGAAATGGGGTTTCACTGTGTTGGCCGGGCTGGTCTCGAACTCCTGACCTCAAGCGATCCATCCACCTCGGCCTCCTGAAGTGCTGGGATTACAGGCGTGAGCCACCGCGCCCAGCCAAAGTAAGGTAGACTAATGCTACCTTAAGAAGTCTGAGGAACTTGAACTTAAATATAGATGCTGTTTGGGGGTGTCTTTTAGAACAATGTGTTAATTAAATGTGGAAGTAGTTCAGTTTGAACCCGTGAAGAGAAAACAAACAAGTACTAGGAAATCACTAAATAATTCAAAAGTAGAAAGATCTGTCCTAAAACTAGGAAGCCAATATGTTGTATTTGATATGATTTCCTACCTCACGGATTGGTAATGATGCCATGTGAAGAGTTGTCCCTGTTCTCACGGGAAACTCCTCATCCTCCCACCTGTATGGTTTGCTGTGTGTTCTCATCCTGCTTGTTCAATAAATACACTCCCCGCCCCCGCCCCCCGAGCCTTGACAGAGACCCTCTTGGGAATCTTCTGTTACAGTAAACCAAAAATCAACCTGCCGTCCCCTCCCAGTTATGGCAAGAATACAATGGTAACAACTCTCCAAAACATTTTTTAATCTTTTGTGTATAGCAGGATAGAGGGGAGGGAGAGGACTATAACCATGGGAGCATTTGGAAAACCACCTGAGAAAAGTCGCTATTAAATTCAAGTTCTTTGCCCGTGTCTCAGGAGGCTGAGGCAGGAGGACCACTTGAGACTAGGAGTTTGAGACCAGCCTGAGCAACATAGTGAGACTGCTATCTCTATTAAAAAAAAAGCAAAATTAATTAGCTGAGTGTAGTGGTGCACACCTGTAGTCCTAGCTACGTGGGAGGCTGAGGCTGGAGGATCGTTTGAGCCTGGGAGTTCGAGGCTGCAGTGAGCTATAGCTATAATTGCACCACTGCACTACAGCTTTGGCAACAGTGAGCCCCCATCTCAACAAAAACAAAACTAAAACAAAACAAAAAACTCAACTTCTCGTACTGGGAAAAAAGCACTTTAAAGAAATCTGGGTTAGTAATTTTGACATTGTGAGGATGACTGTGATTGAAGTCACACGCCTATTACGTTGGGCTGTGACGAATGACACTTCAGTGTGCATCAGAATGTGGGGATGCTTGTCAACAATGCAGACTTCTGGGCCCCTGGAGATTCCAACTAAGGCGGTCTGGGGGAGAGCTCAGCACTCTGACTGACAGGCAGGAGAGCTGAGAGCGACGCAAGCCTGGGTCAGATGGCGACTGCTCTAGCTGTAAAAAGATAACATACATAGCCTCAGGCAAAGACCACACTTTTAGCTTCGGTTTCTCAGATCATACTATTATGAAAAGAAAGTCTTTTATTCCGGTCGGAATTGTGTGTGAGACAATGAATATACATGGTCCCTTATTTGAACCAATCTAGCAGCTCAGCGCATAATAGGTGAATGAATGCCAGTGCATGGACTGTGACTCATGCCTGTAATCCCAGCACTTTGGGAGGCCAAGGCAGGTGGATTACTTGAGGCCAGGAGTTCCAGACCAGCCTGCTCAACATGGCGATACCCCGTCTCTACTAAAAATACAAAAATAAAATTAGTCAGGTATGGTGGTGGCACGCACCTGTAATCCCAGATACTGGAGTGGCTGAGGCACGAGAATCGATTGAACCTGGGAGGCAGAGATTGCAGAGAGCTGACATCATGCCACTGCACTCCACCCTGGACAACAAAGTGAGACTCTGTTTCAAAATAAATAAATACATAAAATAAGAAAGACTGCTAATGAAGGTAAAAATCAAATGGCTTAATCAATCAATCCCTCACTTCATCCTGACTTTTCAACCCTGAGTTAAATGGTTCTGTATTTAAGGCTAAATAACTGTAAACATTTACATGGTGCTAAAATTTCTGTTATAATATATTTCTGCCAACTTTAAAGTTTAGAGTATGCCCTTGAATTCTGTGAGTAAAGATTAGAATCTGATGGAACAAAATCAGTTTTTAAGCTATTTTGTACCATCTTCACCACAGGTAGGAAAACTGTAAAGTTAACACAATTTTGGAATGGAAGTTGCTTCCTAGCAATTCATATGGAAAGATGTTAAATGTTTAACATGAATTTCAAGTTCCTTTGCTTTTCACTGGCAACCTGAACTTGAACAAGAGAACCAAAATGGTTTAGGTTTGACCTTTAGGAGGGTGAGCTGTTGGGACAAGTATAATCCCACTCTCTACTGTCTGAAAGGCTTAGTAATATGACAGACAAATGAATGAACACAGTGGAATTTGATATCATCTTGTTAATCAGGGGAGAATTTTTTTTTTTTTTTTTTTTGAGATGGAGTCTTGCTCTGTCACCTAGGCTGAAGTGCAGTGGCACAGTCTCGGCTCACTGCAACCTCCGCCTCCTGAGTTCAAGCAATTCTCTTGCCTCAGCCTCCAGAGTAGCTGAGATTACAGGCGCCCGCCACCACACCAAGCTAATTTTTGTATTTTCAGTAGAGACGTGGTTTCACCATGTTGGCCAGGCTGGTCTCGAACTCCTGACCTCAGGTGATCCACCTGCCTCGGCCTCCCAAAATGCTGGGATTACAGGCGTGAGCCACCGTGCCCTGCCAGGGGAGAATGTGTTTTGATTGTCTCCTCTTCACCCCGTTGGTGAGGGAGGGATTCCATCTTAGGATTACAGGGATGGCCAAACACACGACACTCAACACTGAACAGATGAGATCGACAGGAATTTATGAGTCATGTATACTCAGTCCGGGAGAGGAGGACACTGCGCATCATGCAGGGCCACATGGGGATTGCACTTAGGAGCAGAGCAAACAACCAGGGGCTGTCAGACAGACTTTATGATAGTAAGCAAGTGGGGTGCCTCCTGGTTGTCAGGGAGGATGTGATTGGCTTGTTTGAGTAAGTCCATGGAGTTGGGGGAAATGAAGCCCATTACAAAAAGAGAACAAGGACTGTGCCTGGTCCCCTTGGTAAGGGGCATTGTTTGGCTAGGGGACTTTGGCCATGGAGCAGAGTGGGAAGGAGACTTGTGGTTAGGCCATTCAAGACCTTCCCAGTTCTTTTTTTTTTTTTTTTTTTTTTTTGAGACGGAGTCTTACTCTGTCGCCCAGGCTGGAGTGCAGTGGCTCAATCTCGGCTCACTGCAACCTCTGCCTCCCAGGTTCAAGTGATTCTCCTGCCTCAGCCTCCTGTGTAGCTGGGATTACGGGTGCCCACCACCATGCCCGGCTAAGTTTTGTATTTTTAGTAAAGATGGGGTTTCACCATGTTAGCCAGTCTGGTCTCTAACTCCTGACCTCAGGTGATCCACCCGCCTTGGCTTCCCAAAGTCCTGGGATTACAGGTGTGAGCCCTTCCCAGTCCTACCAATGTCAAGGCAGCACATAAACTGAGTCTCAATGTTAGGTCTTATACAACAGTTCACCCCTAGATGCCATGGCATAAATTTAAGCCTTGATGATGGCTGAGACTTCTAGGGAATAGAAGTGCCCCACTGAGAAGCAAGGAAGGCACTTGACCAGGAGGGAGAGGGCCGCATGGTGAGACGGTCATCAAAAACATGAACTTTAGAGGTGTCCCCCTGATGGCCAGTAAAGGCAGTTGAGGAACCCGTGTGGCATTAGTGTAGGGAGTACATGTCCCCAGAGGTTGTGGATTTAGATTCATTAAGGCCTGTGGCAATAGTGACACCCAGTAACTTACATAGGAGTTTCTTGAAGATTTCATTATGCCTCTCAATCGAACCTGCTGCCTGATATGAGAGGGGAGGTGGAAGTTTCATTAAATGGCTTAAGAGCCCGGCATTGTATGTTCTCAGAAGAAAAATGAGTGTCTTGCTCACTATCAGTAATATGTGGGACTCCAAAGGGGACCAGAAATGTTCTGCTGAAGCCTTGTATTGTGGCCTTGCTGTACGTAGAGACATCTGTTTCTTTATTTATAGTTTGGGTGTATTTGAGGCAAGAGATTCTGAGAGTTCTTTTTACCGCAAAGGGTGCAACTCTTAGGCAATGGTCCAAGAATTTATAAAAACTGTGCAGATGGGGCGATTTGTTGGCCAGGACATCCAGCAATAAGATGACTGCCTGAAGTCTGGCCAGTTTTGCTAATCTTAGGTCCTTCCTTTATCAGGGATATCCTGGTTAAGGGATGGAAAGCAGCAACTGTCTACTGAGCTTCATCGTGTATGATGGGGGTGATGTCATCTGTAAAGTCTACAAATTCCCATTGCTGTTCACTCAGTTGCTTTGAAGGGGCTCCCCAGATAACCTAGGAGTCTGCAAGAGGGGTGACTTTTTCTAGCATCATGGGCTTTGGTGAGGGATGGGGGAAGCCACCCCTTCCTGCAGATGGAATATGCCAGAGTGCCTGGGTTTAGCTCCATCCTGTATCAAGGAGGCCTTGGTAACCATTCGGAGCTTGCAGGATTTTGCTTCCATGACCCAGGGCATAATGGACAGCGCAGTATGGAGGGTCACGGCTAGCGTTTAAGGACAGCCTCTATTTCCAAGAGAGCCCAGTATGCAGCTAGCAGTTGCTGCTCTAATAATGTATAGAACAGGGCCTAGGAGGGCAGTTTCTTGCATCAAAAGCCTATGGACAACTTTCAGCTATCGTGGGTGGTCCAGAGACTTCAGGAGGAATGAGAGGAGGTTGCTGAAGCCCAAGAAATCTCTGGGTGTCCTAATGGGACTGCCTGTTGTAGACTTTTATCGGAGGGGCCCAAATTTACATTGAGCTGACTTGCAAGTACTGGCATCAATGAGATTAAATTTGTAAATGAGAAATATGTTGCCACCAGAACCCAAAAAAGAACTAAAAAAATACTAGACTTGTATTCACATTGTGGGTGCAGAGAGGGTCAATAGCTATTTATTGGCAGTGTCTGGGTGGGAGCAGCCCTTGGTTTACCAAGTAATTTTTAGGAATTTCACCAAGGTGGCAGGGCCTTGCACTATGTGTGGGGCAGTGGCCCATCTCTTTCTGTGAGCATTATTGTGAGTACTGTATCGCGTGGCCTGCATGAGAATGTCGAGTGAGAATGTCCTCAGAGGAGGATCTCATCCATGTAATGTCATCACTCTCATGAGGCTGAGAAAGTGGGATGCAGTTAGATCTTGCCTGCAAAGCCTGTGTGTGATGACCAGGCTCTTGAAATGCCCCATGGGTGCCTTGTAAAGATGTATCGTGTCCGTTTGCAGATGAAGGCAAACTTTGACTGAGAGGCTATTGAGATAGGCACTGAACAGAACATTTCAGGCAAATCTGTAATAGCAAAATATTTTCTAGTCACTAGTTGGATGGAGTCAGTGTTTTCCAATCATATTGGGCATGGGGTATGGAAGCCTTAAGGGATGGGACCACAGCAATAAAAGTGTAGTAATCTGGCTAGATGCGGTGGCTCACACCTGTAATCCCAGCACTTTGGGAGGCCGAGGTGGGCACTTGAGGTTAGGAGCTCAAGACCAGCCTGGACAACATGGTGAAACCCTGTCTCTACTAAAAATACAAAAATTAGCCAGGCATGGTGGTGGGCACCTGTAATCCTAGCTTCTTGGGAGTCTGGGGTAGGAGAATCACTCGAACCTGGGAAATGGAGGTTGCAGTGAGCTGAGATCGTGCCACTGCACCCCAGCCTGGGTGACAGAGCAAGACTCCGTCTCAAAAAATAAATAAATAAAATAAAATTGTAGTAATCCACCGTGAGGCTTTTTTTTTTTTTTTTTTTTTTTTTTTTGAGACAGGGCATTGCTCTGTCACTCAGGGCTGGGGTGTGGTGGTGTGATCATGGGTCACTGCAGCCTTGACCTCTGGGAGTCAAGTGATCCTCCCACCTCCGCCTCCCAAATAGCTGGGACGATAGGCATGTGACACCATGCCCAGCTAATTTTTAAATTTTTTGTAGAGATAGGGTCTTACTGTGTTACTAGGGCTGATCTTGAACTCTGGGGCCTCAAGCAACCCTCCCATCTTGGCCTCCCAAAGTGCTGGGATTACAGGTGTGAGCCACCAAACCCGACCTGTCTTCTCCTTTGTGTCCAGGTTTCTTTTTATCTTTCTTTCATTCCCTTTTTATGGTCACTGGATATACTTTTGGCAGGGGCAGCCTTCTCTACTGTGCTCATATTGATAAATTTCTTCCCCCAGAGAACCTCAAATCAGTATCATCAGGGGTGGGGCCTTCCCTGTGGCAGTGGTTGCTCTCATATAGTTTAAAAACTGTGGGCTTATGTCAGGGTGAATTAACCCTTTTACTGTGTCCCGGGGCTACCAGGAGTTTTCCCTACAACTCTGAGGATCAGGATCTTTGCTGCAACAGGGCCATAAGCTGCAGCGTGGTCCAGCCCAGTGGAAGAGTGCTGGCCTGTAACCCACAGGTGGAGGGACTCTGCTACAACTTTGTCTTTTCTGCCATGAGGGTTTTCTTTAATTAATTAACTAATTTGTTTATGGATTTTTTCCTGTCTTGTACAAATGCCCTCAGAATATTTTGGATTTCTAGCCACGTAAAGTTGTGGCTTTCAGTTTTTGTCTCCATATGGTCCTCTGTGACAGGGACCTTCTGGGAGGTTGCAAGCAAAGGGTTGGGAGCCAGGTGGCCCCCGTCGCAGGCAGCCACCTCTTCCTCCAGGGAATGCCAGTCGGTCTCCCTGGGGATGGGGTCCTCATCCAGCCAGGTGGTTTTGTCTGTGGCCCAGGTGGGGACATTAAACCCACTATGGCAAGATGAGCTCTTTGGCGTGTTGGAAGCAGCAGCGCTAAGCACAGCTGGGTGCGCTCGCCAGGGGCTCTGCGCCGAGAGAGCAGTTGAGTACCAAATGCTTTTTCTCGTTTTCTTTTTTTCATTAGCACCTGGGCCACAGACCACCGTGGCTGTGCACCTTGATGCCCCTGGGGGTCAAGAGAACACATGGGCAGCAGCAAGGGAAGCAGCAGCTGAGGGGACGGGCAGGGTCACTGCCCTTGCCTTAGCAGCAACCAGGGCACCAGGGAAACTCCCCTGGGGAACTCCCTGGTCTCTCTCCTTGCTTTCTGCAAACTTGTCTGCAAAGGACCGCCCCCATGGCTGACCTGGGGATGCACTTCACAAACAGTGTCTGTACAGCTGCCCCAAGTGGCCAGTGATGGTCACCAAGCTAGTTGTATTGCTAAGACAGCTTGCACCTGTCCCTCGATAAGTGGGACTTAAGCAGCAACCAGTTAGGGGGATGTGCTACCACCGTCTTTACAGATGGGAGCCTCAAGAGACCACCTGCCAAACACAGGCCTAACCTGACAGCTCTGGGGTCCAGTCAGTTCACAACAGTTTGCATCTTGGGATGAGATAGCAAACAATCAACAAAGACAACACAGCGTTGCATAGGCCAGAGTGCAAATCTTCCGGTAATTGTCAATTCTATCCCAGGCAGCCTGCATGGTATTAGTAAAGTTGGTTAGCCGAGAGCAGTTAATGAAATCTGACCAAATGTCCTTGATTGTGGTTGGGTCATCCTGTTCATTATGCCAGTTGTTTCTTTTCTTTTTTTTTCTTGTCTTTTTTTTTTTTTTTTTTTTTTTTTTGGAGACAGGGTCTCATTCTGTCCCCCAGGCTGGAGTGCAGTGGCATGATCGATCAGAGCTCACTGCAGCCTTGAACTCCTGGGCTCAAGCGATCCTCCTCTCTCAGCCTCCCCAGTAGCTGGGACTACAGGCACACACCACCATGCCTGGCTAATTTTTAATTTTTTTGAGACTGGGTCTCACTGTGTTGCGCAGGCTGCTCTCAAACTCCTGCCTCAAGTGATCCTCCTGCCTCAGCCTCGAGTAGCTGTCATTACAGGCATGAGCCACCACTCCTGGCTATCATGCCAGTTGTTTTGATCACCTTCTCCTCACCCCTGCTCTAGGATTATGGGGATGGACAAACACACACATCCAACACTGGAGAGACAAGATCAGCAGCAGTTTGTGAGTCACATATACTCACAGCCCAGGGGAGGAGGACACTGCCTGTCACACAGAGCCATGCGGGGAGACACAGATGTTGTACTTGAGAGCAGAGCGAAAAACCATGGGCTGTGTGAGGCAAGCATTGTGGCATCAAAAGGGTGGGCTGCCTTCTGGTTCCCATGTGAGTTCATGATCAGCCTGTTTGAATAATTCCACATGTTGGCAGGAAACTGAAACCCACTACCCAAAGATAAGCAGGGGGCAGTCACAGTGGCTCACGCTAGTAATCCCAACACTTTGGGAGGCCAAGGCAGGAGAATCACTTGAGGCCAGGAGTTCAACACCAGCATGGACAACACAGTGAGGCCCTGTATCTTACTTAGCTTGGTGTGGTGGCACATGCCTATCTTCCCAGATACTTGGGAGGCTGAGGCGGGAGGATCACATGAGCCCAGGAGTTCCAAGTTACTGTGAGATGCACTCCAGCCTGGATGACAGAGTGAGACCCTCTGTCTCTTATTTTTATTTTTTTGAGACGGAGTTTTGCTCTTGCTGTCCAGGCTGGAGTGCAATGGCATGATCTCAGCTCACTGCAAACTTTGTCTCCTGGGTTCAAGTGATTCTCCTGCCTCAGCCTCCTGAGTAGCTAGGATTACAGGCATGCGCTACCACTCCTGGCTAATTTTGTATTTTTAGTAGAGACAGGGTTTCTCCATGTAGGTCAGGCTGGTCTCAAGCTCCTGACCTCAGGTGATCCGCCCGTCTCTGTCTCTTATTTTAAAAAAATAAATAAAAAATAAGCAGGAATTGTGCCTAATCTCTTGATAAGGAACATTGTTTAGCTGGGGGATCTTATCCTTAAGAGCAGAGTTTGGAGAGGAATTTGTAGTCCAGCCCTTCTGATTTTACCAGATGCCAAGGCAGCACGTGACACTGAACCTTAATTTTAGGTCTTACTCCACCGAGTGTGTGCTTTTTAAAATCACACTTTGTTTCTTTGTTTCTTTTTTTTTTTGTCCTAGCTGAAGAATGTGATACAATTACTTTGAACTGCCCACGAAATTCAGATATGAAAAATCAGGTAAGAATAATTTCAACTATATTTTACCCTTAGGTACATGATAATCCACCTTAAATTTTTTGAGAGTTATAGAGCTTCACAAATAAAAAATGAAACACAGGATTTCTAGATCATAAACAGGGTTTGCAAATGGTCTCTAAGCATCCCAGTTAGGTAGCATATCTTTAGAACTTTTTTACTTCTAATAAATATTATAGCTTTCATTCATTCTTTGAAATACTTTTCTACATGCCAACAACAGAAAATCAATGCTGGTGAGTTAGAAAGGAGAGTTCCTTTCTTTCTAATGCAGTTGGCACTCTGTGGATGGGCAAATTCTTTAAGACACAACAAAACTAGATACTGTAATATAACACTTTTGTAATGCTTTATAAAACTTTAACTTTTTTAGATATCAGATGTCAAACTTTAACATATTATTTCTATTATCTTTTTCCAAAAAGGAAATATGTTTGTTGTGTTATGATTATAAAATAATGTTCATATTTTTTAATTTTTAATTTTTTTTTTTTTTGAGACAGAGTCTCACTCTGTTGTCCAGGCTGGAGTGCAGTGGTGCGATCTCGGCTCACTGTAACCTCTGCCTCCTGGGTTCAAGAGATTCTCGTGCCTCAGCCTCCTGAGTAGCTGAGATCACAGGTGTGCACCACCATGCCTGGCTACTATTTTTTTTTTTTTTTTTTTTTTCGAGACGGAGTCTCGCTGTGTCACCCAGGCTGGAGTGCAGTGGTGCGATCTCGGCTCACTGCAAGCTCCACCTCCCAGGTTCACGTCATTCTCCTGCCTCAGCCTCCCGTGTAGCTGGGACTACAGGCGCCCGCCACCATGCCCGGCTAATTTTTTTTTTATATTTTTAGTAGAGATGGGGTTTTGCTATGTTGGCCAGGCTAGTCTTGAACTCTTGGCCTCAAGTGATCTGTCCACCTAGGCCTCCCAAAGTGCTGGTATTACAGGCGTGAGCCACTGCACCTGGCCAGAATGTTCATTATTTTAAAGTTCAGATTGTGCAAAAAAGTACACGCAAAAGTATGAGAATTTCCTGTCATTCCACTGTTCCACCTTTTGATATACATCTTTCTGGGGACTTCCTTGGTCAGTTACTTCTTGTACTGTCCAAGCCACCTCTGTTCTCTCTCCCAAAGCTCATTAGCAGAGTTGCTTAACTATATTTACAGCATTCAATATCTCAAAGGCATGTCTTGCCTCAAATAGGCTGATTCAGTTCTGCTCCTTCTATATATAACATCAAATTAATTTGTAACAAGTTTTGCCTAGTCTTGCTTTAAAAACATCAGTCTGTAATAAAGTCTTTAATAGTAACATTGTTGGGTAGTCAAATCACCTCTGTAATAAAGAGAAGTTACACAATAGTTGATAAAATAAGCAGTTTAAATTAAAGCACATAACTCTCTTGAAAATGGTCAGTGATGCTACTTTTAACTTTGTTTTGGGGAATCTTCAACCATTAATTGTGAATATCAGACTTCACTCTTTACACCTGATACTCAACATTTTCCTTGAAATTACAGTCTAATGATAGGCTTCTGTGGTGACCGAATTTAAACTAGTTTAGTAAACTGAAGTATAAATTTGTTCTTCTCATAATCCTAATTTTTAAACCAAGTTTTGCTCCTCAAATTTTTTTGGTAACACGTAGACTTCCTTGAAGATAAAAGAATGCTAAGTTTTTCATGTAGTTTACTTTTAGGGATTTTCCAAAACCACTTAAGATGAGGTACAGAATATATGTTAGCACACTGTTCAGTATTTTTCCTAATTTCAGTGTTATAATTTTGGCTATATCAAGCAAATACTATCCTAAAAGGTGAAAATATATTTATCAACTAAAAAAATAGGGGAAAGACCTCTTTGAGATTTTTTTAAAGTTCTAATTTAAAACAAAATGTCTTCTTGTCCTGTAAAAAGTAGTACTATAAGCAGCTGGCTGCTTCCGTTGACTATTTCTTTGTATAATCTATAGGATTTGTTTTAACTGCTAGATACTCAGAAGGATTCTTTGAAATGAACTTGGCAGTTAGAACAAAGAAAATTCACCAGGGAGAAACGTTTAAAAGAAGAAAACAACCCACACTCCATTCTATAGTTCAGACATTAAAAGCAAGCTGGAGGCTGAGCTCGGTGGCTCACGCCTACAATCCCAGCACTTTGGGGGGCTGAGGCAGGTGGATCACGAGGTCAGAAGTTTAAGACCAGCCTGGCCAAGATGGTGAAACCCCATCTCTACTAAAACTACAATAATTAGCAGGGTGCAGTGGCAGGTACCTGTAATCCCAACTACTTGGGAGGCTGAGGCAGGAGAATTGCTTGAACCAGGAGGTGGAGGTTGCAGTGAGCCGAGATTGTGCCACTGCACTCCAGCCTAGGTGACAGAGTGAGACTCTGTCTTAAAATAAATAAGTAAAATAAAATAAAAGCAAGCTGGAAGTATGTTCTTTAGAATAATTATTATCTGCCTTTTTAGTGATTTTTATAATTTAAGAACTAAAATCTACTTCTACTAAGGATTAATTTTAGCTTGCTTTTTTGAATGATGCCGAGGAAAAACATCGTATTGTCCTAGTGTCAAAAATTAAAGTCTAAGGCAGGCATGGTTGCTCATGCCTGTGGTCCCAGCTACTCAGGAGGCTGAGGTGGGAGGATCACTTGAGAACTGGAGTTTGAGGCTAGTCTGGCAACATAGCAAGACCTGTCTCTTAAACAAAACATTAAGGTCTGACATTTCAAGTACAATTTCAGAAAGAACTCTTTACTTTTAGTTATTTAAAATCAATACCCCATCTACTAGAACTATTCAACTTCTACAACTTATTACAACCAGTATTTATTGAGGATATACTCTAAGACCAATCTGAACTGGGTATTCTTGGACATAAAAATTCAGGAGGAGGAGGTGGAAGATAAGACCCCGGGCAGACCTTATAGACTTGTTGGAGAGGCAGTACACACACAGTTTGGTTCTCGAATGTGCGTAAGGCTCAGATGTGTAAACAATTTCCATGATACTTTACATTAAGGAAAACATTTACTAGGACCTTTATCAATCAATAAAGTTGTAATTACTTTAACTACATGCAGAAGCATATGGCAAATGAAGGTAAAGCAAAAATTTGTTCCAGCTGGGTACGGAGGCTCACACCTATAATCCCAGCACTTTGGGAGGCCAAGGTGGGCAGATCACTTGAGCCCAGGAGTTCGAGACCAGCCTGGGCAACATGGCAAAACCTCAACTCTACAAAAAAATACAAAAATTAACCACACCTGTGGTCCCAGCTACTCAGGAGGCTGAGGTGAGATGATTGCTTAAACCTGGGAAGCAGAGGTTGCAGGGAATGGAAATCGTGCCACTGCACTCCGGCCTGGGAGACAGAACCAGACCCTGTCACCACAAAAAAAAAAAAAAAAATTGGTTCCAATTTGTAGCCAAGAATCCATGCCAAGAGGAGTCTAAGGTAATAAAACAAAAATAAGAAAAATAATAAATATTAGGATACTAAGTTGGAGTTAGAAGTTATGAAAAGAATGACATTGTCTTCTATGTTGTTTATTTGGGTTACAAAACAAGTTTTTTTAGTTTTAGAAACTACATTAAGAAACTACAGACCAGCTCGATGGCTCATGCCTGTAATCCCAGCACTTTGGGAGGCCGAAGTGAGCAGATCACCTGAGATCAGGAGTTCTAGACCAGCCTGGCCAACATGGTGAAACCCTGTCCCTACTAAAAATACAAAAATTAGCCGGGCATGGTGGTGGGCACCTGTAATCCCAGCTATCTGGGAGGCTGAAGCAGGAGAATTGCTTGAACTCAGGAGGGGAAGGTTGCAGTGAGCTAAGATCGTTGTCGGCTTGAGCCTGGGAGGCTGAGGCTGCAGTGAGCTGTGATTGTGCTACTGCACTCCAGCATGGATGACAGAGCAAGACTGTCTCTCAATAAAAAAAAAAAAGAAAGAAAGAAACTACAATACCATTAAGTTATTGGCTCATTTACTTGCGACAAACGTATCCCACTAATGTAAGATGTTCATAATAAGAGAAACTGGGGGTAGGATATATATATAGGAATTCTTTACACTGTCTTCTCAAATTTTCTGTAAATCTAAAATGATTCTAAAATAAAAGAGTTACTTTAAAAAGCATACTAAATAAAATTTAGATTCTAGATCAATGAAAGGCACATCGCCCATTCCACCACTCGAATACAACTATTTTTGTCACTTCATTGTATTCCTTTGTACGTTTTTGTATGCATGACTATAAAAACAAGCCCGGGCGCGGTGGCTCATGCCTGTAATCCCAGCACTTTGGGAGGCCGAGGCGGGCGGACCACCTGAGGCTAGGAGTTTGAGATCAGCCTGGCCAACATGGGGAAACAGAAACCCTGTCTCTACTAAAAATACAAGCGATTATCCTGCCTCAGCCCCAGAGTAGCTGGGATAACAGGCGCTCACCACCACGCCCAGATAATTTTTGTACTTTTAGTAGAGACAGGGTTTTACCATGTTGGCCAGGCTGGTCTCGAACTCCTGACCTCAGGTGATCCACCCACCTCAGTCTCCCAAAGTGTTGGGATTACAGGCGTGAGTCACCGCATCCAGCCTAACTCGTATAGTTTTCAAAATGAGCTTATGCAGGATGTACCATTATTATGCTCGCTTTACACATCGAGATCCAGAGTGGTTAAAAAATAAAATAAAATAAATATAAAAATTAGCCAGGCGTGGTGGTGGGTGCCTGTTATCCCAGCTACTCTGGAGGCTGAGACAGGATAATCGCTTGAACCCAGGAGGCGGAGGTTGTGGTAAGCCGATATCGCACCACTGCACTCCAGCCTAGGTGACAGAGTGAGACTCCGTCTCAAAAATCAAAAACAAAAAAAAAACCCTGCAAATAATTTGATATTGTTCTATATCCTGCTTTTGTTGTTTAATAATTCGGAAACATTTTATCCAGTTTGCTCCGTGGTTTTGCCATCCTGTTGCTCCATGGTCATGATGATGTCACGGTCAATGGCAGCATGGTATGCCCATCTGACACAGAAATAGATTCTAGGATGCGAGTCTGAGGGCCGGAGCCAGAGCCCTCCCAGTAGATGGAATGATATAGCCCAAGCTTGTCCAACCCATGGCCTGCAGGCCATATGTGGCCCAGGACAGCTTAAAACGCAGCCCAACACAAATCTGTAAATGTTCTTAAAACATTATTAATTTTTTTGCGATTTTTTTTTTTGAGATGGAATCTTGCTCTGTCTCCCAGGCTGGAGTACAGTGGTGTGATCTCCGCCACCTGGGTTCAAGCAGTTTTTCTGGCTCAACCATCCTAGTAGCTGGGATTACAGGTGTGCGCCACCACACACAGCTAAACTTTTTGGATTTTTAGTAGAGACAGGGTTTTGCCATGTTGGCCAGGCTGGTCTCGAACTCCTGACCTCAAGTGATCCACCCGCCTCAGCCTCCCAAAGTGTTAGGATTATAGGCGTGAGCCACTGTGCCTGGCCTTTTTGCGATTTTTTTAAAGCTCTTCAGCTATCATTAGCATTAGTATATTTTACGTGTGGCCCAAGACAATTCTTCTTCTTCCAATGTGGCCCAGGGAAGCCCAAATATTGGACACCCCTGGTATAGACAGAGGATCTGAGGGGAGAGTCTGTGACAGAGTGAACTTGGCCTGAGAGATCTTAGGTGATGAGGCTGGAAGGTAAGTTGAGACCAGGGCCCCAGAGCCTTGAATGCCGGAGAGGGGTGGGTGGTGGAAGGTATTGGGGATTTTCAGTGATTTTCTCATGACCTTATCTGGGATCCTAGGGGGACTTGAAAGAAGATGAGACTGGGTTTTAAGCCTGTGCCTGGGAGATGGATGCTATTGACAGGATCGATAGAGAATTCAGGAAGAAGACCATCAGATGTGTGTGTGTTGTTAGGATTGAGTTTTCTTGGTTGGTTGGTTAAGAAAGAGGAGAGAAAGGTGTGTGGAGTCTGGGGTATGTGAGATTTGTTGTGCCAGTGAGACTGCTTGTGTAGATGACTAGGTACTGTGCTTAGGATTCATGCATTGGGAGGTTATAGTTGAAGCCCTAGGCATGGATGAGACTGTCAAGGAAAATCGTCCTTATAGGAAAGCAGAGAGGTTAACCAAGATGAAACCTTGAGGAACACTTACTCTTGGAGGTCAGAGGAAGAAAGGAGCTCAGAGGTAACTAGAGGAATAGCCAGAGAAGAAAGCCATCTGTGGTCAAGGCAACGATTCTTTCCTTCATAGCACTGATCCTCGTTCATAGTCACATGTTTGCTGACTATTTCATTGTCTTCACCCATTGACTAGGCTGTGCCCCTTGAGGGCAGGGACTCCTGTGTCTTTTTGCTCATAATTGTATCTTCAATGCCTACTACATAGTAGGTCCCAATAACTAGGTATTGAATAAAGAAAGGGAAAAGCCAGGGGAGGGCATTGCCTCACATGTCGAGGAAGGAATGGTCACCACCCTCAGGAGGCACAGTGTGGTCGAGACCTACCAAGACATCATTGGATTTACTTACAAGAGTTAAGAAGTGAGTATGAGAATGTTTATGCAGTTCTATCCAGAAATTCATTAAGGTAGCAAAGCAAAATATTAAAATGTTATTTGAAGGTATTGGAAAGTACAGAAAAGGCTTCCTTTTTACTTTTCAGGATGAGAAACTTCAGGATTTTAGAAAGAAAAAGGATCAGCAGGAGTGGAGGATTAAAAATAATAGAGGGAAGGGGGATAATACATGGGATGTTTTCCTATGGAAGGTAGAGGGGATTCATTTTCTTAGCAAATATTTATTGATAACATATGTTTGGTAGAAAACACACAGCACTAGATTTTCCTCAAGGAATCAGTAACCTGGCAAGGAAGTCAAGATATATGCACACATAATTTTGATTAATAAGAGTTGTCAAAGGCATAGAGAGATGAATTTGCATTTTAAAAGTAAAAACCTCAGCCGGGCATGGTGACTCAAGCCTGTAATCCCAGCATTTTGGGAGGCCGAGGCAGGAGAATTGCTTGAGACCAGGAGTTCAAGACCAGCCTGGGCAATAAAGTGAGACCCCATCTCTATAAAAAAAAAAAAAAAAAAATTCTTTCCTTCTTTTTTTTTTGAGATGGAGTCTCACTCTGTTGCCCAGGCTGGAGTGCAGTGGTGTGATCTCAGCTCACTGCAACTTCCACCTCCTGGGTTCAAGCGATTTACCTGCCTCAGCTTCCCAAGTAGCTCGGACTACAGGTGTGCACCACTGCACCCAGCTAATTTTTGCATTTTTAGTAGAGACCACCATAGGTCTCACCATATCGGCCAGGCTGGTCTCGAACTCCTGGCCTCAGGTGATCCGCCCGCCTCAGCCTCCCAAAGTGCTGAGATTACAGGCGTGAGCCACTGCACCCAGCCAAAACTTTCTTTTAATTAGCAGGTGTGGTGGTGCACACTTGTAGTCCCAGCTGCTTGGGAGGCTGAGGCAGGAGAATCACTCGAGCCTGGGAGGTTGAGGCTGCAGTGAGCTGTGATTGTGCTACTGCACTCCAGCATGGGTGACAGAGCAAGATCCTGTCAAAAAAAAAAAAAAAAAGTAAGAACCTTAACTCTTTTTCAGAGGCAGGACTCAAAGAAGGTTGGATGGGGAAAGATAGAAATATTCTTTTTAGATGCAAAGGCAGGAAGTTGAGTTAGTTGATGTGAAACTGGTGTTGTGCCTTGAATCATGGCATTTGGTTGGGACAGGAGGGAGGAAATGGAGCAGAGTTATTAGGGGGCTAAAGAGGCAGAGACCTGCGTGAAATAGGCAATGGTATAACAGTATTTGATAAATGTGAAATAGATTGCGAGATGGTAGATGGTGAAACATCCATTCATCCCTCCATCTTTCAAGTATTTCAGTGCCAAGAATGTATTACCAGCACTCCCTTAGGGTCTGCGGATACAATGGTGAATACCTAGAGCTTACAGTCAAGTTTGGCATTGAAAATCTCCAACTGGGAAGGGTGAGTGGAAGTGTTTGTGGATGCTCCAATCACAGAAGCTCCGTAGGCAAGTACACTAAGAAAATCCCCCTCTTAGAGAAGCTCAGCACACATCCCTAAAGGCAAAAGATAGAGAGGACACCTGATCAACAGGTAAGCTTAGTTGAACAGAGAAATACTTGTTTTTCCCGCCCCTGGGGCATGCCTGTTAAATGTCCCCTGCATCTCATGTTTCCTCTAAACACTGCTTTGGGAAGAGTTGTTCAAATGGAAGTCTTGAATGCCAGGATGGAAGAGTGTGAACTTGATGTCCCACACCCTGGAAAGTTCCCGAAAGAGTCTGACGGTGGAATGATGGGGTAAAAAGGCAGAGTTCTAGAAAGGTCATCCTAGCAAAGGATGGTCTAGGGGTTAGATAGGAAGAAAGACTGAGGCCAGAAGAGCCTGAGGGCTATTGCAGTCACCCAGGGATGTAATCCCAAGGGCCTGGATTTGGGTTGTGGCAGGGAGAAGGAAGAGGGGAGACTGCAGTTCTAAAATGTTGGTATTAGTGTATTAGGGCTGCCATGACAAAGTGCCACAAATGAAGTGGCTTAAACTTACCGTCGTCTCATAGCTCTGGAGGCTACAACAAGTCTGAACTCAAGGTGTCGGCGGCACGGTTGGTTCCTTCTTTTTTTTTGAGACTTGCTCTGTCACGCAGGCCAGGGTGCAATGGCGTGATCTCAGCTCACTGCAACCTTTGCCTCCTGAGTTCAAGCGATTCTCCCACCTCAGCCTTCTGAGTAGCTGTAGCTGAGATCACAGGCACCTGCCATCATGCCTGGCTAATTTTTATATTTTTGTAGAGACGGGGTTTCACCATGTTGGCTAGGCTGGTCTTGAACTCCTGACCTCAGGTGATCCACCCACCTTGCGCCCTGCCCAGGGTCGGTTCCTTCTGAGGGCTGTGAGGGAAGGACCTGCTCCAGGCCTCTCTTCATGGCTTGTAGCTGGCTGGCTTTTCCCTGTGTTTCTTCACATAGTTTTCCCTCTTTGTTTGTCTGTCTGTGTCCAAATTTCCCCTTTTCATAAGGAAGCCAGTCATATTGAGTTAGGGCCCACCCCAATGACCTCATTTTAACTTGATTACTTCTGTAAGGACCCCATTTCAAAATACAGTCACATTCTGAGGTACTGAGGGTTAGGATGCCAACATGGGAATTGTGTGGAGACACAGGTCAATCCACAATAATGTTTGAAAACAAAGTAAAACAAGAACCTTACAATAATAACAACAGCGCATTTTGAGGGAGAGAGGAAAACGATTTGGTGTCTGGGAGACGCTGGGACGGAAGTGGAGGGAAGGGCTGAAGGTCCACTTCAGAGAACCCTGCTGGTGACCAGGGCTGTGGTGGGTGCCACTGTCGAAAATAGAAAAACCACTTGTTTGGGCAGTGGGAAAAGCAAGCACAGAGTCTGATCAACAAAAACTGAAGACCCCATGTCATTTTATCCTCCGAGGGCTGATTGTCTAATTGGTGGATGACCTAATGCTATCATTATCCCACTCCCTGCAAATCATCCGTAGTTGATTCTTTTTTTATTATTTTTAATATGCTTTATGTTTTTAGAGAATTTTTAGGTTCACAGCTAAATTGAGCAAAAGGTGCACAGATTGCCCATGCACTCTCTGCCCCCACTCATGCACCGCTCCACCCCCATTCTCAGCATCCTGCATCTTAACGGTGCATTTGTTATGACTGATGAACCTACGGTGACACACCATTATCATCCGAAGTTCAAATTAGCTTAAATTAGGGTTCACCCTTGGTGTTGTACATTCTATAGGTTTGGACAAACCTGATGACATGTATCCACCATTCTAGTATCTTACAAAGGAGTTTCACTGCCCAAAAAATCCTCTGAGCTCCACCCATTCATCTCTCCCTCCCCACTAACTTCTGACCAACAACTGACCTTTTTCCTGTCTCCATACTTTTGCCTTTTGCAGAATGTCACATAGTTGGAATCATATGCTATGTAACCTTTTCAGATTGGCTTCTTTCCCCTAGTAATATGAATTTAAGTTTTCTTGCTGTCTTTTTACTGCTTGATAGTTCATTTCTGTTTAGTGCTTAATAATATTCCACTGTCTGTATGTACCACAGTTTATTCACCTACTGAAGGATGTCTTGGTTGCTTCCAAGTTTTGGCAATTATAAACAAAGCTGCTGTAAATATTCATGTGCAGATTTTTGTGTGGCCATAAGTTTTCAGCCCCTTTGGATAAATCCAAGAAGCATGATTGCTGGCTCATACAGCAAGAGGCTGTTTAGGTTTCTAAGATGCCACCAAACTGTCTTCCAAAGTGGCTATACCATTTTGCATTCCCACCCAGCAATGAATGAGAGTTCCTGTTGCTCCACATCCTTGTCAGCATTTGGTATTGTCAGTGTTCTGGATTTTAGCCATTGTAATAGGTATGTAATGGTATCTTATTGTTGTTTTAATTTGTATTTCTTTGATGATATATGATGTGGAGCATCATTTTATAGCTTATTTGCCATTTGTGTATCTTCTGTGATGAGATGTTTGTTAAGGGCTTTGGCTCATTTTAAAATCAGGTTATGTTCTTATTGTTGAGTTTTAAGAGGTTTTATATATTTTAGATAACAGTCCTTTATCTGATATGTCCCTTGCAAATATTTTCTTCCAGTCTGTGTCTTTTCTTTTCATTCTTTTGACAGTGTCTTTCACAGAGCAGAAAGCTTTAATTTTAATGAAGTCCAGTTTATCAATTATTTCTTTCATGGATTGTGCCTTTGGGGCTATATCTAAAAAGTCATTGCCATGCCCAAGGTTAACTAGATGGTGAAACCCCTAGTTGTCTCCTATGTTATCTTCTAAAAATTTTATAATTTTGCTATTTAATTCTAAGTCTGTGACCCATTTTGGGTTAATTTTTGTGAGAGTTTAAAGAGCTTAAATTTTGTGAGAGCTTAAGGTGTGTGTCTAGACTAATTTTTTTTGTTATCCCATTACCATTTGTTGAAAAAACTATCTTCCCACTATTATATTGCCTTTGCTCCTTTGTTAAAAATCAATAGACTATATTTATGTGGTTCTATTTCTGGGTTCTCTGTTCTGTTTCATTCATCTATTTTACTTTTATTTGTCTCTTGTTTGCCAATACCACACTGTTTTGATTACTGTAGCTTTCCAGTAAGTCTTAAAGTTGGGTAGTATCAGTCTTTCAACTTTGTTCTTTTCCTTCACTGTTGTGTTGGCTGCTCTGGGTCTTTTTGTCCCTCCATGTAAATTTTAGAATCAGTTTGTTGACATTCACAAAATAACTTGCTGGGATTATGATTGGGATTGCATTTGATCTATAGATCAATTTGGAAGAACTGATACCTTGACAACAGTGAGCCCTCCTATTTATGATCATGGAATATCTCTCCATTTACAGGGCATACCTCTTTTCATTGTGTGTTATGTTATTGTATTTTGTAGATATTGCATTTTTTTTTTTTTTTACAAATTGAAGGTTTGTGGCAACCTTGTGTCAAGCGACTCTATTGGTGCCATTTTTCTAACAGCATATGCTCACTTTGTGTCTCTGTGTCACAACTTGGTAATTCTCACAATATTTTGGTATTTGTTATGATGATCTGTGACTCGTGATCTTTGATGTTACTATTGTAATTGTTTTGGGGCACCATGAACTGCACCCATATAAGACAGTGAACTTAATTGATAAATGTGTGTGTTCTGACTGCTCCAATGACTGGCCATTCCTCTGTCTCCCTCTTCTTGGGCCTTCCTATTCCCTGAGACCCAACAGTATTGAAACTAGGCCAATTGATAACCCTACAATGGGCTCTAAGTGAGGAAGAGTTGCATGTTTCTCAGTTCAAATCAAAAGCTAGAAATAATTAAGCTTAGAGAGGAAGGCATATCAAAAGTCAAGATAGGCTGAAAACTAGGTCTCTCATGCTAAACAGCCAAGTTATGAATGCAAAAGAGAAGTTTTTGAAGGAAATTAAAAGGGCTACTCCAGTGAACACACAAATGATAAGAAAGCCATTATTCTTATCTTATACTTATCTTATTGCTGATATGGGGAATGTTTTAGTGGTCTAAATAAAAGATCAAACTACCCACAACATTCCCATAAGCCAAAGACTAATCCAGAGTAAGGCCCTAACCCTCTTTATTTATATATATATTATATATATATATATAATATATATATATATAAAATATATATAATATATATATATAAAATATATATATAATATATATATTATATATATATAAAATATATATATAATATATATATAAAATATATATATAATATATAAAATATATATAATATTATATATAAATATATGTATAAAATATATAAATATAAATATATAAAATATATGTTATAATTATAAAAATATATATAATTTATATATAATATATAATATATAATTTATATATAATATATAATATATAATATTATATATATAAAATATATATATAGAAGAAAGTCCTAGATGGCATCTTCTTCCAGTAAAGAAGTAAAAGTAAAGAAATATTATATATTATAAATATATAAATATATATTTATAATATGTAATATAATATTTATATATTTTGTATATATATATTTTTTGAGATGGAGTGTCGCTCTATTGCCCAGGCTGGAGTGCAATGGCACGATCTCCACTCACTGCAACCTCCACCTCCTAGGTTCAAGTGATTCTTCTGGCTCAGCATCCTGAGCAGCTGGGATTACAGGCACCCCTCCTGTCCACCACACCTGGCTAATTTTTGTACTTTTAGTAGAGACAGGGTTTCACCATATTGGCCAGGCTGGTCTTGAACTCCTGACCTCAGGTAATCCACCCGTCTCAGCCTCCCAAATTGCTGGGAATACAGGTGTGAGTCACCACACCCGGCCTCCCAACCCTCTTTAATTCTATAAAGGCTGAGAGAATTGAGGAAGCTGCAGAAGAAAAGTTTGAAGCTAGCATAGGTTGGTTCATGAGCTTAAGGAAAGAAGTCATCTCCGTAACATAAAAGTGTGAGATAAAGCAGCAAGTGCTGATAGAGAAGCTGCAGCAAGTAATCTAGAAGATGTAGCTACCATCATTGATGAAACTGATGAAGGCAGCTATACTAAACAACAGATTTCCAATGTAGATGAAACAACCTGTTACTGGAAGAAGATGCCGTCTAGGACTTTTTTTTTTTTTTTTTTTTTTGAAACAGTGTCTCATTCTGTCACCCAGACTGGAGTGCAGGGGCACCATCTCAGCTCACTGCAACCTCTACCTCCGGGGTTCAAGTGATTTTCGTGCCTCAGCCTCCCAAGTAGCTGTGATTACAGGCATGCACCACCATGCCCAGCTATTTTTTGTATTTTTAGTAGAGACAGGGTCTCACCATGTTGGCCAGACTGGTCTCAAACTCCTAACCTCAAGTGATCCTCCTGCCTTGGCCTCCCAAAGTGCTGGGATTACAGGCATGAGCCACTGTGCCTGGCCATGAGCCACCAAGCCTGGCCATCTAGGACTTTCCTAGCTAGAGGATAGAAGTCAATTCCTGGATTCAAGCTTTATAGGACAGGCTAACTCTCTTGTTAAGAGCTAATGCAGCTGATGACCTTAAGTTGAAGCTAATGATCATTGACCATTCCGAAAATCACAGTGCCCTTGGAATAAGGCTAAATTTACTCTGTCTGTGCTGTGCTCTATAAATAAAACACCAGGCTTGGATAACAGCACATCCGTTTATAGCGTGTTTACTGAATATTTTAAGCCCACTGTTAAGACCTATTGCTCAATAAAAAAGATTCCTTTCAACACATTACTGTTCATTGACAATGTTCCTGGTCACCCAAGAGCTTTGATGGAGATGTACAAGGAGATTAATGTTGTTTTCATGCCTGCTAACACAATATCCATAGTGTAGCTGCTGTGGTTTTGATGTTTGTCCTCTCCAAAACTCATGTTGAAATTTAATCCCCAATGTAGTAGTTGGGAGAGGTGGAGACTTTAAGAGGTGATTGGTTCGTGAAGGCTCTGCCATCATGAATGGATTAATCTGTTCATGGATTAATGGGCTTATGGATTAATGAGTTATCGTGGGAAAGGAACTGAAGGCTTCCTAAGAAGGAGAAGTTACCATATTAGCATGCTCAGTTCCTTTGCCATGAGATACCCTGCACTGCCTCAGTAGAGTCCCCACCAGCAAGAAGGCCCTCACCAGATGCAGCCCCTCAACCTGGGACTTCTTTGCCCCCAGAACTGTAAGAAATAAATTCCTTTTCTTTATAAGTTGCCATGTTTCAGATATTCTGTTATAAGCAGCAGAAAATGAACTAATACAGCACCCCATGGACCAAGAAATAATTTTGACTTTCAAGTCTAATTTAAGAAATACATTTGGTAAGACTAAAAGTAGTGATTCCTCTGATGGTTCTGTGACAAGTAAATTGAAAACCTTCTGGAAAGGATTCACCATTCTAGATGCTATTAAGAACATTCATGATTCATGAGAGGAGATCAAAATATCAACATTTACGGGAGTTTGGAAGAAGTTGATTCCAACCCTCATGGATGACGTTGAGGGATTCAAGATTTCAGTGGGGGAAGTAACTGCAGATATAGTAGAAATAGCAAGAGAATTAAAATTAGAAGTGGTGCCTGAAGACGGGGCTGGATTTCTGCAGTGTCATGATAAAACTTGAATGGATGAATAGTTGCTTCTTATGGATGAGCAAAGAAAGTAGTTTCTTGTGATGGAATCTGCTCCTGGCGAAAATGCTGTGAACGTTGTTGAAAAGACAACAAAGAATTTAGAGTAGTACATAAACTTAGAATACTACATAAACTTTGTACATAAATAATGCATGAAGCAGGGGCAGGGCTTGAGAGAATCGACTTCAATTTTAAAAGAGTATCTACTGTAGGTTAGATGCTCTCAAACAGCATCATATGCTCCGAAGAAATCTTTTGGGAAATGAAGAGTCCATTGATGGGGCAAACCTTATTATTATATTTTTAAAGAAACTGCCACTTCCATCCTAATCTTCAGCAACCACCACCCTGATCAGTCAGCAGCCATCAACATCAAGGCAAGACCCTCCATCAGCAGAAAGATTACAACTTGCTGAAGGCTCAGGTGATCATTAGCATTTTTTAGCAATAAAATATTTTTAATTAAGATGTACTTTTTTAGACATAATACTATTTCTAGACTACAGTATAGTGTAAGTATAACTTTTTCATGCACTGGGAAACCAAAAATTTATGTGACCTGCTTTATTGCTATATTTGTTTTATTAACTATGTTTAATTATTATTATTTTATTTTATGTTTAATTAAATCATATTAACTAATATAGTTTACAAAATGACCCTATGCAGGATGTACTATTATTATGCCCACTTTACACATCGAGATCCAGAGAGGTTAAATAACTTAAGGTCATGTAGTACTGAGTACTGATTCTCCTGTCTTGACTCTACCATCTTTTTCTTGAAATGGAGTTTCACTTTTGTTGCCTAGGGTGGAGTGCAGTGGCACAATTTTGGCTCACTGCAACCTCCGCCTCCAGGGTTCAAGTGATTCTCCTGCCTCAGCCTTCCGAGTAGCTGGGATTACAGGCATGTGCCACCACGCCTGGCTAGTTTTTGTATTTTTAGTAGAGACAGGGTTTCGCCCTGTTGGTCAGAGGCTGGTCTTGAACTCCTGACCTAAGCTGATCCACCCAACTCGGTCTCCCAAAGTGCTGGGATTATAGGCATGAGCCACCGCGCCTGACCAACTCTAGTCTTGATTCTATCACCATAGTCACTGCACAATTACCTGATATGGGCAGTGCACTCTAAGCTGAATTTTTGCACCTGCCCTCAGCAGCCAACCCCACCTCTTCAGTCTGGAACTGAACCCACAATAATTCTGAGATATGCCTGTAGTTTTTATTTCGTTCATCAGAGTTTTTATAGTTTTCCTCACATAGATCATATATGTATTTTGTTAGATTTCAACCCAAGTCTTTCATTTTGGAGGGAGTTAATATATTATGAATGGTATTGTGTTTTAGATGCCAGGATCTACTTCTTCATTGCTGATATATAGGAAAGCAATTGACTTATTTGTATTAATCTTGTATCCTGCCACCCTGACGTAATCATTTACTTTTTTGTTGACTGTTTCAGATTTTCTACATAGACAGTCACATCATCTAAGCAAAGACAGTTTTATTTATTCTCCACTGTAACGTTTATTTACTTTTCTTGTGTTATTGCATTAGTTGGGACATAATAAATTCTTTTTTTTTTTTTTTTTGAGACAGAGTCTTGCTCTGTCACCCCGGCTGGAGTGCAGGGGTGCAATCTCGGCTCACTGCAACCTCTGCCTCCCAGGTTCAAGTGACTCTTCTGCCTCAGCCTCCCGAGTAGCTGGGATTACAGGCATGTGCCACCATGCCCGGCTGATTTTTGTATTTTTAGTAGAGACGGGGTTTCACCATGTTGGCCAGGCTGGTCTTGAACATCTGACCTTAGGTGATCTGCCTGTCTTGGCCTCCCAAATTGCTGGGATTACAGGCGTGAGCCACCGCACCCAGCCCATAATCAATTTCTTATTGACTGTCCTCTACATCTAAGGATGAGCTAGGCAGGAGGGAGGAGCACACTAGAGCAGGGATCTTTGCCACTGGCCAATGTCACAGGAGGTAGAAATGGAGGAAGAAGAAGATTAAATTCGTGGCTAATAAACTTTTCAATATAGTTGTAAGTCACATGACAGTCTTCATAAATGTGCCTGCCCATATTTGATGCCTCCAACAGTCTTGGGAGGTGAGATATTACCTCCACTTCATAGATGAAGAAATGCAGAAGAGTTAGATCATCTGTTCATGTTCCAGAAGAACGAAGGTGGGAGCCCAGGTTCTCTGTCTTCAGGCTCCCCGCTTGGCTGCCTTTGTGCCTTTCCTTTTTCTCAGCAGTTCCACCCCTGTTGGAACCAATCACTGTGAGCACCCATACACAAAGAGTGCTTTCAGGATTGGCAGGTCTAAGTACCGGAGTGTCAATTGTCGGAGAGTGAGAAGTCATGATTCATTATTGATGTCTGCAGAGCGTGGCACTTATACTTTGAAAGACATAGAAATGCTTTATATGAAAAATGCAAGCTCCATTTTACTCTAAGAGAAGAACGGGCCATCTTCCTGCTGCCATTTTTTAAACAAAGACACAGAGGTCTTGAGTCCCTAAGGACCTTCTCCTTCTCCCCTCTGTTACACAGACCTCCTGTACAGCCCTTGGCCTGGCTATGATTGCTTACGCCCCGTCTGCCTATAGTTCAGTATTTTTCAAACTTTAGACAATAACATAGATAAGAAAGTCATAAGGAGGCCGAGGCAGGTGGATCACAAGGTCAGGAGTTTGAGACCAGTCTGACCAACATGGTGAAACCCCGTCTCTACTAAAAATACAAAATATTTAGCCAGGGATGGTGGCGCACACCTGTAATCCCAGCTACTCAGGAGGCTGAGGCAGAAGAATCACTTGAACGCAGGAGGCAGGTTGCAGTGAGCCGAGATCGCACCACTGCACTCTAGCCTGGGTGATAGAGCAAGACTCCGTCTCAAGAAAAAAAAAAGAGAAAGTCATAAAAGCTTCTTAAGTCTTGACCGGCATTTCTACCAATGAAATGAGTAGTATACAATACAAAAAATCAGACAGTGTGGCAAAATGCTGTGCATGAAATAGAATTATTTTTGTAAATTTTTGGTTTTGAGTATATATATATTTTAAAACACGTATATTTATGCAAAATAGTATTACATGTTTCATTTCTGTAGGTTGTGGTCAAAAAGTTGGAAGAGCCCTGCACTAGACTGTGAGTTGCTTAAGGACAGAGAGTCTGTCCTGGTCCTGTTTGGTCCCCAGTGTCGTGCATGAAGTGTGCACGCACTGTAACGCATGTGAATATTTAGTGTCCACATTTGATCAAGTTGTCCTGGGTACTGCTCAGAGTGCTGAGATGTGGTGGTAAACAAAAGACAAGACCTCTGCCATCAGGAGCTGACAGCCAATGGGCGAGGAGGGGGCATAGCAGGGCGGGGCAGGTCACCAGTGCTGGCACCGGAGCACCTATAGCGAAATCTCTGTGACCCTGGGCAGTGCCTCTCTTTCTTTTCTTTTCTTCTCTTTTCTTTCTTTCTTTCTTTCTTTCTTCTTTCTTTCCTTCTTTCTTTCTCTTTTCTTTTCTTTCTTTCTTTCTTTCTCTCTCTCTCTCTTTCTTTCTTTCTTTCCTTCTTCTTCTTTATTTCTTTCTTTCCTTCTTTCTTTTCCTTCTTTTCTTTCTTTTCTTTCTTTCAATGGAGGTCTCACTCTGTCACCCAGGCTTGAGTGCAGTGGTGCGATCTCAGCTCACTGCAACCTCCTCCTCCGGGTTCAAGTGATTCTCCTGCCTCAGCATCCCCAGTAGCTAGGATTACAGGCATGTGCTAATTTTGTGCGATCTCGGCTCACTGCAACCTGCCTCCTGCGTTCAAGTGATTCTTCTGCCTCAGCCTCCTGAGTAGCTAGGATTACAGGTGTGCGCCACCATCCCTGGCTAATTTTGTGTTATTAGTAGAGACAGGGTTTTGCCATGTTGGCCAGGCTGGTCTCGAACTCCTGACCTCAGGTGATCCTCCTGCCTTGGCCTCCCAAAGTGCTGGGATTACAGGCATGAGCCACCACGCCTGGCCTTCATTTCCCTGTCTGTAAAATACTAGGCAATAGTAACGATAAAGCATACAGTAGTACCTCCCTCGTAGGGTGGTTGTGATGATTAAATGAGTTAATATTTTTTAAGCTTTAAAAATATTATCAAGCACATCATTAATGCCTTATGGGTGTGTAACAAATAAGACTAACCATGAACAGATTTGTACAATATTGTGTAATATAGATAGTTTCTAATAGTAATGGGTGCTATGGAGAAAAATAAAGCAGGGGAGAATGGGGAGTGTCATTTTAATAGGGAAAAAGACACAAACTATGCAGTGTTCAAGGTGTCCCAGGAGGAGGAGGCTGCAGTGAGCTCTGATTGCCCCACTGTGCTCCAGCCTGGGCGACAGAGCAAGATGCTATCTCAAAAAGAAAAACAAAACCAAAAAAACAGTAGATGTGGAGAGTCCCCAGCAATCAAACGTTAGCTTGTGCTAACTCAAGTCCAAGCGGCCTTGCCTCTTCCGCCACGCAGGCGGTGGCTTGAGCAGCGTGGTGTGCAGAGGATATAGAGGGCCAAGCTCCCCCCTCCAGAAACCTGTGGTGTAGCTGAGCTAGCAAGACACTTGGACAGGGAACAAATGCAGCTCAGGACCCTGCAGGGCTCGTCCAGGCACATGCATCCCAGCCCTGTGCTCTGAAGAGGTTTCCAGGACTCTCTCCTGCAGCGGGTTAGTCCTGTCACTTGGGGGGGTGGAAAGTGGGGAGGCCTTAGCTAGACCACATAGCTGTCATTGAGAACAGAGGCAGGCAGGGTGGGGAAAGGAAGTAGGGCCGTGTTGCAGGAGCTCTTAGCTTCCAGAGCTGCAAAAGCAGATCTTCTCAATCTTCTTTCCTCTCTCCCTCCCCAGCCCCCCAGCTAACATTGTCTGGGAGGAAGTAGTTTTTAAAAGTCTTATGGGAGCAGGGCATGGTGGCATGCACCTGTAATCTCAGCTACTCAGGAGGCAGAGGCGGGAGGATTGCTTGAGCCCAGTTGGTTGAGACCAGCCTAGGCAGCTTGGTAACATAGTGAGACCCCGCCTCAAAATAAAAAAAATAAAAATAAAAGCTTTATAGGTGATTCTGATGTACCCCAAACCAATACCCAATATGAAATCATTGAACAGGAGGGCTAACTGGCTATGGGTTAAATTCACCTGTTCCACAGCAGGATGGATATATGAATAATTTTAGTGTGGGTTAACACAAATCTACAGTAGTAGTGATTGTGAGATTTGTCACACATGTACCAGTACCCTTCATTTGCATGTCCTCCCGCCATCCTACCCTTCTTAGCTGTTTCTGGATAACCCCTGAACCTGCTGCATCACTTTGTACATGGAAAGTGCTTCAAACATCAGCCCTGTTAAGCGGGAGGGGTCAGCAAGCTTCAAGTGGCCATCCTATGAGTAGCACATTAGGCAGTAATGAGAATCCCTAAGGATAGATTTGAAAAAAAAAACCATGGAAAGTGCCTATTAGTTAGTGGCCCAAAGAAAACAGATTTAAATTTTGTTACTAACAGTATTAGTACCCATCTATGATCTGCTTAAACCAATGGTTCTGGTCCTTGACTACACATTGGAATTACTTGGATAACTTTTTTTTTTCTTTTTTTTTTTTGAGACAGTTTCACTCTTGTTGCCCAAGCTGGAGTGCAAAGGCGCAATCTTGGCTCCCTGCAACTTCCGCCTCCCAGGTTCAAGTGGTTCTCCTGCCTCAGCCTCCTGAGTAGCTGGGATTACATGTGCATGCCACCACGCCCGGCTAATTTTGTACTTTTAGTAGAGACGGGGTTTCTCCATATTGGTCAGGCTGGTGTCAAACTCCTGACCTCAGGTGATCTGCCCGCCTTGGGCTCCCAAAGTGCTGGGATTACAGGCATGAGCCACTGCGCCTGGCCTACTCAGAGAGCTTTTATTAAGTACCAGTGCCTGGGCCCCATGCCCCAGAGATTCTGGCTTAAGTGGCCTGGGGTAGACTCCAAGCATTGATCTTCCTTAAATGTCCCAGGGCTTTCCCAGCACAGTCAGAGTGAGGAAGGCCGGCGTAGACCACGCATCCACAGGGCAGAGGAATGCAGACATGTTCACTGCTTAACTCTTCATGTGGCCTGCATGTGGGCCGCTCCTCCTGGCTGCCATGGATGGCCTGCTGGGCTGAAGTCGAATTGGGCAGCCTGGGAGGGTCTGATCCTAGAGTCAGCCCCACCGTGGGGTCAGATCAGGCCCACAATGACAGCCCCAGCTGCTGGGGAAGAGCATGAGAAAGCGTATTCCCTGACTCCCAAAACCCTTTCTCCATTTCTAATATATTAACTCCCCCCAAAATGAAAGACTTAGGTTGAAATCTAACAAAATACGTATATGATCTATGTGAGGAAAACTATAAAAACTCTGATGAAAGAAATCAAATAACTAACTATAGGTGCTCCAGTGCCAGCACTGGTGACCTGCCCCGCCCTGCTATGCAAATTTCTTAGGCCAAGGAACGCACATTGAGAAATGCCGTCTTCACCTAACCAATGTGCATTCTGATATAGAGATTGTGTAGACTTATAGGACACTAGAAGTGGAAGGAGCTGTATCATTTAGTCCAGCTTTCTTTGCAGATACAAAAACAGAGGCCCAGAGATTTCTTCTTTTTCCTTTTCAGAAGCAACTGACATAACCACGTGTGTCTAGTCTGCTTGGGCTGCCATAACTAAGTACCACAAAGTAGGAGGCTCAAACAACAGAAATTTATGGTCTCCTAGTTCTGGAGGCTGGAAGTCTGAGATCAAGGTGTCAGCAGTGTTGGACTCTCCTGAAGGCTGTGAGGGAGATTCTGTTCTATGCCCCTCTCTTAGCTTCTGGTGGTTTGCTGGCACTCTTTGGCATTCCTTGGCTTGTAGAAGCATCATCCCACCCTCTGCCTGTTCTCCCTGTGTGCAAAGGCATTTGTTCTCCAAATGTCCCGATTTTATGAGGACACTGGCCATATTGGGTTTTAGAGCCACCCTAGTGATCTCATAGTAACTTGCTTACCTCTGTAGAGACCCTATGTCCAAATAAGCTTACATTCTGAGATATTGGGTATCAGGACCCCAACATAGGGATTTTGCGGGGGACACAATTCAGTCCATAACAGCACACAATAACTTGGTGATGATTATATTGCAGTATTTGTCTTGGAATCTGACACTTAGTAGACGTTTATTAAATGGAATGGATGGATGACTACATAAGTCTTAGCATCCGGGGTATTGTGTGTTTCTCTGTATCAGAAAACATAAACCCTGATGGTTTCCATTCTCCTCTGAGCAGAAGGCTGGTGTTTTCCTGACCAGCCTCCACTGTCATGAATCATTTTGCTTTATCATTCGTTCTGGCTATATCAGTTATACTTATATCTTTTCCTATGCATTCTCTTTTGTTCTACTTCCCATCCGGGATATGGCTGCATATGCTTACCTACCCTTTGCTAAATCACAAAGCCTTAGATGTGATAGGTACTCATTATTTGTTTAAAACTGTTAATAGCAACAGCAAGCTAGGGATACAAAATTCTTTCTGTTACATGATTACTTTTCTATTATAAAAGTAATAGGCGGCTGGGCGTGGTGGCTCACGCCTGTAATCCTAACACTTTGGGAGGCCAAGGCGGGACGATTGCCTGAGCTCAGGAGTTCGAGACCTGCCTGGCCAACATGGCAAAACCCCATTTCTACTAAAAATACAAAAATTAGCTGGGTGTAGTGGTGGGCGCCTGTAATCCCAGCTACTGGGGAGACTGAGGCATGAGAATCCCTTGAACCCGGGAGGCGGAGGTTGCAGTGAGCCGAGATTACACCACTGCACTCCAGCCTGGGCGACAGAACGAGACTCTGTCTCAAAAAAAAAAAAAAAAGTAATAGGCTTATTAAAAGATGATGAATGATGAGGGCCCAGTGTGGTGGTGCAAGTCTGTAGTCGCAGCTACTTGGGTGGCAGTGGCTGAGGACGAAGGATCACTTAAGCCTAGGCATATGATCAATATGATCGTGCTACCACACTCCCACCTGGGCCACAGAGGAAGACTCTGTCTCTAAAATAATAATAATAAAGAAAATGAAGGAAGTATGATCTCCTCTTTTTCCCTTTGCATGGGTATAATTATTTTTTTGTATAGTTATAGTCACACTGTATAGACAATGGAATGTCTTGCTTTCTTCACTTACTACAGTATCATAAACACTTTGTATAAAGAGTTAATTTGATGTGATCAAATGAATAATCATTATAATTAAAAATTTTAAGGCCAAGTGCTGTTCTAAGGACTTCCTTTCTCCCCCCACCCCCCTTTTTTTTTTCTTTGAGACAGAGTCTTGCTCTGTGGCCCAGGCTGGAGTGCAGTGGTGCAGTCTCGGCTCACTGCAACCTCTGTCTCCCGGGTTCAAGCGATTCTCCTGCCTCAGCCTCCCGAGTAGCTGGGATTACAGGCACCCGCCACCACACCTAGCTAATTTATGTAGTTTTAGTAGAGACGGGGTTTCACCATGTTGGCCAGGTTGGTCTCAAACTCCTGACCTTAGGTGAGCCACCCTCCTCGGCCTCCCAAAGTGCTGGGATCACAGGTATGAGTCACCGCATCCAGCCTAACTCATAGAGTTTTCAAAATGACCTTTTGCAGGATGTATCATTATTATGCTCACTTTACACATCGAGATCCAGAGTGGTTAAATATTTGTTTAAGGTCATACAGTACTGAGTACTGATACTACTGTGTTGACTCTACCATCTGGATTCTATCACCATGGACACTGCACAATTACCTGATACGGGCAGTGCACGCCCAGCTGAATTTTTGCGCCTACCCCCAGCAGCCAACCCCAGCTCTTCCTCTCCCAGGGGTACACAATGCAAGTCTTGACTCTGCTACTCAGTACTGTATGACTGGAAACATGGTGATAGAATCTACTATCTTGATTCTATCACCGTGGCCTCTGGAGCTAGACGGACCTTCTCAGTCCCTAGCTTTGCTACTTTTCTGTGTCACCTGGAGCTGGTTCCCTAACCCCTTTCAGTCAGCTTTCTCCTCGGTAAAATAGACATCATAATACTGATCTCCTAGCTCACAGTAAGTGCTCAATAAATATCTGGTTAATGTTATATTTACATGAAACAAACTCTGGAGTATTTGTCTGTCATCCAGTTCAAAGCTTCCTTTCTTTCTTTCTTTTTTTTTTTTTTTTGGAAACAGAGTCTTGCTATGTCGCCCAGGCTGGAATGCAGTGGCATGATCTTGGCTCACTGCAACCTCTGCCTCCCAGGTTCAAGGAATTCTCCTGCCCCAGTCTCCTGAGTAGCTGGGACTACAGGTGCCCACCACCATGTCTGGCTAATTTTTGTATTTTTAGTAGAGACGGGGTTTCGCCATGTTGCCCAGGCTGGTGTTGAATTCCTGACCTCAAGTGATCTGCCTGCCTTAGCCTACCAAAGTGCTGAGATTACAGGCGTGAGCCACCGCACCCGGCACAAAGCTTCTTTCCTCACCTTCAGCCCAGGCCTGTTCTGAAATTTGGAGGCCTAAAAGTTAGGCGGTTGGACCTGGCTCTCTCCCTCCTCCCCTGAGATGAGAATTTGGCCACTGCACAATTACCTGATATGGGCAGTGCACTTCCAGCTGAATTTTTACATCTTCCCCCGGCAGCCAACCCCAGCTCCTTCTCTCCCAGGAGTACACCTTGCACCTCTTACCTGAGCAGGTAAGAGGCCTGCATACTTTCCAGAAGGCCCTGCTGCGTGTGACCCATGGAAAACATGCCCCACTGTGCCATCATCCAGGGCGGCTCTAGCTAGCATCTCGCTTCCTCATGCCCACAGGTTAGGTCTTCCAGTGGCAGAAAGGTTGGGCCTGTGAGTACCTACAGTCCACAGGAATCCAGCTGGGGAGTGAGAAGCTGGTCCCGCCCCTGCTGATAAGCACCCCCTAGTGGTGATCTTGATGCCCCCATCACTTGGCTTGGATGGGGCAGAGAGCAGCCCTGTTTCTCCTTATGAGCAGAGGGAGGGCAGCAGCCCCAGCTTTCACTTCTTTCGTGAATTTCTGCTAAGAAATCTCTTTCTCTTATTGATATGGTTTGGCTCTGTGTCCCCACCCAAGTCTCATCTCAAATTGTAATCCCCATGTGTCTCAGGAGGGAGCTGGTGGGAGGTGATTGGATCATGGGGGTGGTTATCCCCATGCTGTTCTCATGATAGTGAGTGAGTTCTCATGAGATCTGATGGTTTAAAAGTATGTGGCCGGTCCCCTCTCTCTCTCTCTCTCTTTCTTGCTGCCATGTAAGACGTGCCCTGCTTCCGCTTCACCTTCTACGATGACTGTAAGTTTCTTGAGGCCTCCTCAGCCATGTGGAACTGTGAGTCAATTAAACCTCTTTTCTTTATAAATTACCCAGTCTCAGGCAGTTCTTTACAGTAGTGTGAAAATTGACTAATACACTTCTATAAGCTGAAGGTGGGGCTTGGGGCACGGGTCATACCACCACATTTGGCCCACCCTTAGCTGGTCTTTTGGGGTTTATCCGGCACCTCTCTGTGGAACGTGTACACACCACTGTCGTCACTTGGGCCCAGTCAAAACTCCTATGACACTAAAGACATCCCATCTCACATCCTCCTATAGGATGTCCCATTACAGTCTCTGCCGTACAGCTACGTAAGAGTTTCTTTATGTTTATTACGGGACTTGGAGATTGTTTCAACTATTTCACTGTTCTAAATGCTGCTTGGTGAATGTCACGATGTGAGTACCTGCCCCCCCACCCCCATATAAAGCTGTATCTTTCCTACAACTACCCTGATGTCTATGTTTGTAGACTAGACCTAAGGCCGATTGCCAGTTCATTCTTCCACTAAGCAAACCAGAGGCACTCAAAGTCCCTTCCTAGTGATAAATGCCACCAAATAAAAGAAATGATGCTGTTTTATCTGTTGAAAGCCTAGCAGTAACTACAGTCTTGTGCTGCATAACAACTTTACTGTCAACAATGGACCATGTGTGCGACAGTGGTCCCTTGAGATTCTTTTTTTTTTTTTTTTTTTTGAGATGGAGTCTTGCTGTCACCCAGTCTGGAATGCAGTGACATTGCTTCAGCTCAGTTCAGCCTCCACCTCCCGGGTTCAAGCGATTCTCCTGCCTCAGCCTCCCAAGTAGCTGGGATTACAGGTGCGCACCACCATGCCAAGGTTAATTATTGTATTTCTAGTAGGGATGGGGTTTCAACACGTTGGCCGGGTTGGTCTCTAACTCCTCACCTTGTGATCCACCCGCCTCAGCCTCCCAAAGTGGTAGGATTACAGGCATGAGCCACCGTGCCCGGCCGAGAGTCTAATACCATGTTTTTACTGTGCCTGTTCTGTGTTTAGATATGTATTTACCATTGTGTTACAGTTGCCTACAGTATTCAAGTCAGTAACATGCTGCACAGGTTTGTAGCCCAGGAGCAATAGGCTTTACCACCCAGCCTAGGTGTGTAGTGGGCTACACCATCCAGGTTTGTGTAAGGGCACTCTATGATGTTCACACAATGAAATCACCTAAGGACGCATTTCTCAGACCATATCCCCATTGTTAAGGGACACATGACTGTAATTGATTTCTTTGATATCTAACACGTCTCTCAAAAATTTAAATTTTGCATTATGTTATGCAGAATAAATGGGGAACTATCTTAGTTAATGACTGATGCTAAAGTAGCCACCCAATACATAGTGACTAGTTTTACATCTTGTTTCCTCATCAAAGAAACAGAAATCTATTTCTAAGGATGCAGAGTTTGTATCTTTTTTTTTCTTTTCTTTTCTTTTTTATTTTTTGAGACAGAGTCTCGCTCTGTTGCCCAGGCTGGAGTGCAGTGGCATGATCTTGGCTCTCTGCAACCTCCATCTCCCGGGTTCAAGCAATTCTCCTGCCTCAGCCTCCTGAGTAGCTGGGACTACAGGCGTATGCCACCATACCTGGCTAACTTTTTGCATTTTTTTTAGTAGAGACAGGGTTTCACCCTGTTAGCCAAGATGGTCTCGATCTCCTGACCTTGTGATCTGCCCACCTCGGCCTCCCAAAGTACTGGGATTACAGGCATGAGCCACCGCACCCGGCCCAGAGTTTGTATCTTCAGTGGGACATGCCCCTTTGTCTTTGACCCTTCACACACCGCCTGCACCTTCCTTTTAGAGGGCTGGATTCCTCCTTCCTCCTAGCCCCCATGCACACTCTGTCATTCAGAGACCAGGGCCCCATCTATTGTGCTTTATTTCCTAGGCTTGGTGCCATCCAGAACTAGAGCAGGGGGATGACTTGGCATTGCTAATCTTGACAATTTAGAAAGGGAGCCTGGGGCCCAGCTGCCCAGTTTGACAACTTGGCATCTTAAAGCCGAAGGGAACCTTAGAAATCACGTTGTTCAGCCTCCTTGCTTTACAGATGAGGGAACCTGAGACAGTGGATGAATAACAGAGTTGGCCCCGGGGCCTGGCCCAGCACCCCCACCAGGTGCCCAGCATGTCTGAGTTGGTAGCAGTTGTTACCACCTGCTGCTGGGCCTCTTGCCTTGCCTAAATCTAGGGAGATTTAGACTTTTCCACAGTTCTAAATGATACTCATCTGGCAGAATGGTGCAGATAAAAGCTACTGAAACAAAACTGAGAGATGGAAGGGTTGCTCCTTTCCTTAAATTGGATGGAGAGGCCGGGCATGGTGGCTTGCGCCTGTAATCCCAGCACTTGGGGAGGCCAAGGCGGGCAGATCATGAGGTCAGGAGTTCGAGAGCAGCTTGGCCAATATGGTGAAACCCTGTCTCTACTAAAAATACAAAAATTAGCTGGGCATGGTGGTGGGCACCTGTAGTCCCAGCTACTTAGGAGGCTGAGGCAGAAGAATCGCTTAAACCCGAGAGGCGGAGGTTGCAGTGAGCCAAGATTGTGCCACTGCACTCCAGCCTGGGTGACAGAGCAAGGCTCTGTCTTAAAAAAAAAAAAAAAAATTGGATGGAGAGGCAGTGGGCAGAATCCCATCCAACAACTTCATTGGTTTGGCAGGGCAACCAGCTCACCAGACTCTCTGCAGACCCGAAGTCATTACATACAGTATAATACCAGGGAATGGACCCGACCAGCACTTGCTGGAGGTGATATCTGGTGTGAGTCAGCCCGGCAGGCCCCTACCTGCTTCTCTTGATATGCAGGAATCCTTTCAAGCTCCAACAAGATCTGTTTAATAAACTGGAGAGTCCTTTAGTTCCTTCCTCTAAGGGAAAATCAGATCATTCTGGTTTGCTTGGTAATTCCTTACTTCATCCCTGATGGGAAGTTTATAGAATGAGGAACCAGGGCTATTAGATGAAACTATAAAGCTGCCTAGAGCACATACTTGGTATTTTTAACACTGATGAGAGGGAGTCACTTCATTCAGCCTTGCAGCTATTGCATTCCAGTCCAAACCAACGGCAGGGTCTCAAAACAGGCGGTGAAAGGGTTCCTGTTGCAGAGCTGTCTGGACATTTAAAGAAGGGAGAGGAAATCTCAAGGGGTCAATTGCACTGGAATAGAAATCGCCTGTTCTTTTTTTTTTTTTTTTTTTGAGACGGAGTCTTGCTCTGTCACCTAGGCTGGAGAGCAGTTGCACGATCTCGGCTCACTGCAACCTCTGCCTCCCGGGTTCACGCCATTCTCCTGTCTCAGCCTCCTGAATAGCTGGGACTACAGGCGCCCGCCACCACGTCTGGCTAATTTTTTGTATTTTTAATAGAGATAGAGTTTCACCATTTTAGCCAGGATGGTCTCGATCTGCAGACCTTGTGATCCACCCACCTCGGCCTCCCAAAGTACAGGGATTATAGGCGTGAGCCACCGCGCCCAGCTGCCTGTTCCTTTTTTAAGAGTCTCGCTCTGTCGCCCAGGCTGGCGTGCAGTGGCGCGATCTCTGCTCACTGCAACCTCCGTCTCCTGGGTTCAGATCAAGCGAGAAATCACTTGTTCTCTTCTGTGAACAGAAGCATCGCGGATCTCTCTTGGCCTCACACTCCTCCATCTCCCTGTTTCCTCTGTTCTTCATTTACCTACCTTCCCAGCAGTCTGTAGAGCTGGCCGCTCACTCACCTCTAGTAAGGTGTTGGAGGGTCCTGTGTTAGAATAACTCACTGACCGCGAGAAAGTTAAAAATCAGTGAGTAATGCCAGGAGAACTTGGCTGGTGCCTTTAAAAGCCGTAGAACTTCTCTTTCCATCTTTAGATAACTGTAGACAATTTTGCCCAAAACAGATAATGATCTGATTCTACCTCCCATTGGTATTTCCCTTCCTCGGCCTGTGGCATCTCACTTTCTCTAGACTGAACTTCTTTATCCCAGACTGTGACCTTGCCATGACCTTCCTCCTGCGTGTGCCTGTGCCACCACAGGAGTGGCCATGCCTCAGATCACGTCACCGCTGGCAACAAACCCTCTACCTGCGACTCTGAAGTTCCCTCTGTGACCCCAGCCTTCCTCTTTTCTTTATTCCCCTCTCCCCTCTGCCTCATTCCCTCTGCACCTGTGTTTCACTGTCACACTCCCAACTCATCCCTGTACAGCCGGTGAAGAGATGCTGATGTAGTTCTTGACCTTGAACCCCAGCCCTGCAGCCCTCCTCTGGCCTCACTGAAGCAGCCTCATGCCCTGGTCAAGCATTTTGGTGATGCTCTTGGTGATTTTTAATGGAACCTGCGTTGCCAAGCCCTAGGCTTAGGTGAACCAGGACCACCTACATTCTATGTTTTTGATTGCTGGAAAAAAAAATCATGACATGTCAGCTGTTGTTCTCATTTTTCCCACTGCCAATTCCTGCTACCCAACCTCCGCCATCATTTCAAGGCCTTGAGTACTTTTTTTCTGTAGTGAAGTCTCCCAAAAATGATATTTTTTAAAAAAAGAAAAACCACAGTACTTTGATTTGATGTGGTCTGTTAATACCTGTGGGCTTTGACTTATTTCTACTTTTAGACCCGGACAAAATAAAATATCTGTGGTAAAACATATTCAAGTTTAGCGGGCACGGGGGCTCACGCCTATAATCCCAGCACTTTGGGAGGCTGGGGCAGGCAGATCACTTGAGCCCAGGAGTTTGAGACCAGCCTGGGCAACAGGGTGAAACACCGTCTCTACAAAAATACAAAAAATACCTGGGCATTGTGGTGCATGCCTGTAGTCGCAGCTACTTGGGAAACTGAGGTGGGAGGATGGCTTGAGCTCTGGAGGCGGAGGTCATAGTGAGCCAAGATCGTGCCACTCAACTCCAGCCTGGGCAACAGAGCCAGACTCTTTCTCTCTAAAAAACATAAAATAAAAAAAGGCCAGGCGCAGTGGCTCACACCTGTAATCCCGGCACTTTGGGAGGCCAAGGGGGGCGGACCAAGAGGTCAGGAGATAGAGACCATCCTGGCCAACATGGTGAAACCCTGCCTCTAGTAAAAATACAAAAATTAGCCAGGCGTAGTGGCACATGCCTGTAATCTCAGCTACTCAGGAGGCTGAGGCAGGAGAATTGCTTGAACCCGGGAGGTGGAGGCTGCAGTGAGCCAAGACTGCACCACTGCACTCCACCCTGGGTGACAGAGCGAGACTCTGTCCCCCACCAAAAAAAAAAAAAAAAAAAAAAAAAAAATTCAGGCCAAAGGGTAAAAATGCTTGCTTTTTAGCACTTAGTAGTTATTTCCCCAAGAAGAGCGGGAGAAAAGTTTATTAATAATTAAGCTGGACAGTTCTTTATCAGCTCTAATTGTTTGACTCAATGGCTTCTCTTCTCGTTACCGTGCAGTGCTCTGCTGACTGCAATGCCTTTGAACTTCACAAGAAGGTTAGAATTTCACTTAAACATTTGCATGGTGTGGGTGTCAGGGTGCAGCTCTCACACAGTTGAGAGTGTAAATTGATACAACTTTATGGAAAATTATTTGGCAGTACCCATTCACACTCCTGTCTAGCAATCTCACTTTAAGGACTTGATCCTACAGAACTCATTACATGGTGCAAGGTACACAGTGTGGCATTCAAAATAGAGAAGAGCTGCGGGTAACTCCCATGCCCGTTGGCGGGAACTGGTTGAATAAATTATGGTGCATCGACGCTGTGGGGTATCGTTAAACCATTAAAAAGAAGAGAGAGTCCTTGCCTTAAAAAACTTATCGGATGTGTTGTTAAACAGATAAAGCAGGTTGTAGATCAATATGATTTGGGGCTAAAAAAATATTTCTATACAGGTGTGAACATGGCCATGACTAAGGAATCAGGAAGGAAGTACCTAGATCGTAACCAGTAACATGTGGGGAGTGAGATGGGATTGAGAGACGTGATAATAGATTGAGAGAAAAAGATTTTCCCATCTCTTTTTGATTTTTTAAGAAAACAGCATGATTTTCAGTAATTTTTACTTTTGTGTGTTTTTGGTTTTTTTTTTTCTTTTTTTTTTTTTTGAGACGAAGTTTCACTCTTGTTGCCCAGGCTGGAGTGCGATGGCCCAGTCCCGGCTCACTGCAACCTTCGCTTCCCAGGTTCAAGAGATGCCTCTCAGCCTCCCGAGTAGCTGGGATTACAGGCCCCTGCCATTATGCCTGGCTAATTTTTGTATTTTTAGTAGAGATGGGTTTCACTGTGTTGGTTAGGCTGGTCTCAAACTCCTGAGCTCAGGCAATCCGCCCGCTTCAGCCTCCCAAAATGCTGGGATTACAGCCGTGAGACACCGCCCCTGGCTGGTATTTTTTCAAATCAAAGAAAAAATAATAGAGTAAATCATCCAAAACTTTAGATGGTATTTAGACTCAGTAAACGTTTCATATATGACAGATGAAGCCAAATGGTCTTTCTGTGCAGTCAGCTAGTGCACAATTGTGCACCCGAGGAAAATTAGAGACTGAACCAGGGAGTCTGTGGATGCATTTCCTCAGCATTCAGCCTTCCCATTGCCTGTGTTCTAGCATTACTTCTGTTCTGCAGCCTGGGATTTGTGAATGAAATAGATAGGTGCAAAAACTCCCTGCCTCTCTGTAATATCCATAGCCCCGTGCTCTACTTGTATTTGCATGTACAAACCATAATCTCTTGTAAAATACTCTGTGATATTTCTGAGTAATAATAAACTCTACATCTTACACAAAGGGAAAACCCCTTTATCTTTCATCTTTGAAACCATAGCAAAGGTATGAAATTACACCTGAGCATGCCTGGTCTCAAAGTCCCGGAACAGTTATGTCTTTGACCCCCACTTCAACTCGACTCCAGAAGAAGCAGGTCTTCCTTGTAATTGGATAGAAAACTCATTGCAGAGGAGAAAGACCTACAGGTCAAGAAACCCACAGGTTTGCTGTCATCCGAGGAAAGCACTGTAGCATTTATTTTCCATTTTCACTCTTCCTTATTTAGCTCTTTTTTTTTTTTTTTTTTGAGATGGAGTTTCATTCTTGTCACCCAGGCTGGAGCAATGGTGCGATCTCGGCTCACTGCCACCTCTGCCTCCCAGGTTCAAGCGATTCTCCTGCCTCAGCCTCCTGAGTAGCTGGGGTTACAGGCTCCTGCCACCACACCCAGCCAAATTTTTGTATTTTTAGTAGAGACGGGGTTTCACCATGTTAGCCAGACTGGTCTCAAACTCCTGGCCTTAGGTGATCCACCCGCCTCAGCATCCCAAAGTGCTGGGATTACAGGCGCACTGGCCTTAGCTCTTTTATCCTTAATGAAATGCTCCTCATTCCCTGAGGTATCACTTGAATTCTTGCCCACCTCTGGGCTGCCTTCCTCTTCTGTCTGTGCTTTGTAACACATGGTTCCTTGTGATGTCAATATTTATGCATATGTCTTCATTCCATTACTGGATTATAATCTTGAAGCAACAGATTTTTGTCTCTATATTCCAGAGCCTAGAATGGTTTCTTACACTGGGCAGTAAGTATTCAATAAATGTATCCCAAATCAAATAAATATATTTCTTCTTTTTCTTTTTCTTTTTTTTTTTTGAGACAGGGTCCCACTCTGTCACCCAGGCTGGAGTGTAATGACGTGATCTTGGCTCACTACAGCCTCAATCTCCTGGGCTTAAGCAATCCTCCCACCTCAGCCTCCCAAGTAGCTAGGACTACAGGCGCTCACCACAACACCTCATTTTTGTTTATTTTTTGTAGAGGTGGGGGGGATCTCACTACATTGCCCAGGCTGGTTTTGAACTCCTGGGCTCAGACAATCCACCCACCTTGGCCTTCCAAACTATTGAGATTACAGGAATGAGCCACCATTCCCTGGCCAAATACATTTCTAAAAGCCAGTTTCTGGAGTATACTATTGAGTAATAGATATATGTCCACATTTTTATATGGACTTATACTGTAAGAAAAAGTAAAAATAAGTGTGAAGTTATTACAATAATAGTAATTATTTTGCAGAAAAAGAACTGAGTTTAAACAGGCTTTTTAGAAAAACCCAACAGGAGATTCACAGTCTGGTTCTAATGTTTAGACATGGATCATCAGTAAATGTGTTCCAAAGAGTTACACAGATACCAGCTTTGTCTTGGGAATTCTTATCCCTGAAAATTGATTGAATATCACTGACTGTGTGACATGAGAAAGTTTTGTTGTTTGTTTTTTTTTGTATTTTTTTGAGACGTAGTCTTGCTCTGTCACCCAAGCTGGAGTCCACTGGTGGGATCTTGGCTCACTACAACCACTGCCACCTGGTTCAAGCGATTCTCCTGCCTCAGCCTCCGGAGTAGCTGCGATTACAGGCACCTGCCACCATGCCTGGCTAATTTTTGTATTTTTAGTAAAGACGGGGTTTCACCGTGTTGGCCAGGATGGTCTCGAACTCCTGACCTCAGGTGATCTGCCCACCTCAGCCTCCCAAACTGCTGGGATTACAGGCGTGAGCCACCGTGCCCAGCCTGAAAAAGTTTTGAACGGTCTAAATCTGTGTGCTGTGAATCCTGTTACCATCACACACCTAGGCATTTAAAATCATATTTTCAAGGCCAGGTACTGAAATATTTTCTGCAAGCAGAGAGATCAAACTTTAGCATTGTTATTCTTGTAGTAGTTTCACAGTTTGAGGTCTTAGATTTAAGTCTTCCATTGATTTTGATTTGATTTTTGTATATGGAGAGAGATAGGGTCTAGTTTCATTCTTTTGCATATGGATATCCAGTTTTCCCAGGACCATTTATTGAAGAGACTGTCTTTTTCCCCAGTGTATGCTCTTGGCACCTTTGTCAAAAATGAGTTCCCTGTAGGTGTGTGGGTTTGTTTCTGGGTTCTCTATTCGGTTCCATTGGTCTAAGTGTTTGTTTTTATGCCACTACCGTGCTGGTTACTATAGCTCTGCAGTATAACTTGAAATCAGGTAATGTGATTCCAAAGAAGCTAGTTAAGTAATTGAGCTGAACTGGTACCTCAGGTATAGAAGTCATAAGCGTGGGGAGCGTTTCTTTTCAGGTTCTCTGCCTATAATTTAGTTTGCCACACCAGATGAACAGTGACAACTTGGTCTTGGTGTTCATGGTGGTTTCCAACCAGACTTTGGTCATAACAGGTGAACCAGCCTGGGGCATGCTTTCCCATTCAGTTATCCTCCCCATAGTTTGCAAAGTAGCAAAGATGAACTCTTCATGAGTTGGCTAACCATAGACATTTCAAGACCAAACTAGATGTCCTGAAGAGCATGTTTCACAGAAAACTAGCCCCTAAGGGACCAGTGGGGGCTGTCAAAGAACAAGGTTTCAACATACTGAGTTTTAAAGATCTAACTGGCTTTTAATAATGATTCATGAACCAGGCACCATAGTCTACAAAATAGACAGGGGTTCTGCTGGGCACTGCAGGACAGTTGGTTTTTGGAAGGTGGCTTGAGCAGGAACAAGGAAACAGCACAGTGCCAAGAGTGGATTGGTTAACATCAGGGGACTTTGGGTGACTTTCCTTCTATGGGTTAAAGCAAAGGGGACTTCCCTAGCATGTCAGCTCAGGTTGACTGGGCCCCTTTGGATTGGTTGCTGTGAATCTCCTAGGATTTTTGTTTTGGTTTGGTTTGGGTCTTTTGGGGAAAACGGGCCAGTTTGGAGATTCAGCTATTATTTCTTTCTCCTGATATCAAAAGGTCAGATCTTATGAGTACACAGCTGAGGTTTTGGGTTGGTGATGTGGAACCCTGGTGTGAGTGACTCCATTTTGGATTGGTCTATTGGGGTCTCGGTGCAGGAGCTCAGTCCAAATCAATGGCCTCTCCTCATTTTTATTTGACTTCTCCATCAATCTATCAGTGTCTCCAGTCACATCAGTCCATTCCCACACGGGCTGCACATTCAGCTCGGAGCTGAGAGCTTTTCCCAGAGTGTGCCCTGGGGTTTCTGCTGCTTGGAGCCTGATATTAAATCTCGGGTGTAAATCTTTAGAGGCAACTGTTCCTTAGTACCCAGAGCTTTCAGCTCCCTGAGCAGAAATGGGACTTAACTGTCAGTTTATAAACTAACCAAGGTGTGAAATTCATGCAACTTAGCCAACTTTCTGTTCAAAGAATTCTTGGCAGCAGTTAATACATTTTGCCCAAATATAAGATAATTCCCTCGTACTCACAATGAGAAGGTTTTACAAAATGGGGGTTTTCTTTAGTTTACTTGAATATAAAACATAGGTGTTCGACTCTGCAGTACCTTAACATTTCTCAAGGAGTTGTTTGAAACAACCCATGTCCAGGCCTCACACCACACCAATTAAATAAATGAGAAGTTCTTCCCAGCCAGTGTTAAGAAAAATTAACATCAAATTTTAGGAAGGTAGACAGATTATGCAAATGCATACCTATATGATTTAAGTTATTACATTAATTTACACACACATATTTAAAATCATAGATTAATCTAATTTAGAGATGCTGCATTTTTTCCATCTCTCCTGTTTCATAAATGTTATTCACACGGCATTTCTCTGCTATCCTTGGAATAGTGTTTGTATCATGTCACTCTGGCACAGGGCTCTACAGAACATGTCGAGCATGTCGCCTTCCCTACTGCCCACATCGTTTGAGAGAATACATTTTAAACATTTTTTTATTGTGGTAAAATATACATAACATAAAAGTTACGATTTTTAACCTTTTTTAACTCTGTCATACAGGCTGGAGTGCAGTGGTGAGATCTCGGTTCACTGCAACCTCCGCCTTCCAGGTTCAAGTGATTCTCCTGCCTCAGCCTTCCGAGTAGCTGGGTTTACAGGTGCACACCACCACACCTGGCTAATTTTGAATTTTTAGTAGAGGCGGGGTTTCATCATGTTAGCCAGGCTGGTCTCGAACTCCCGACCTTAGGTGATCAGCTCCCCTCGCCTCCCAAGAGCTGGGATTATAGGCGTGAGCCACCGCGCCAGGCCCATTTTAACCACTTTTAAGTGCACAGCTCAGTGGCATTAAGTATATTCACGGTGTTGTGTAATCATCACCACCATCCACCTCCAGAACTTTTCTGTTTTCCCAAACTGAAATTCTGTACCCATTGAACGGTAACTCCCCATTCCTCATTTCTGCTTCCTATGCCCTGACACGGAGGCTGGGCCAACGGATATCTCACCTCCCTCCAGGCTTCTCCAGATTTGCCCCCGTTTTTCTCCCTCTTTGTCCCATCTCCAAAGAAATGGTGTCTTTTCATCGTCAAGGTCCATCCCTTGCCCCTTGAATACACTCCAGGCCCAGTGGAATAGGCATCCTGTGGGGTGCAGGGACAGGGTGCCTGGGGAACACCCACGTCACAGAACCCAGACTGGGGGTTTGGAGAAGGTGTCCTAGCAGAAGTGATGTCTAAGCTGAGGCCCTACAGATAAGAGAAAGTAAGCAGATGAAAGGGCTGGGGAGGGTGGCGTTTGAGGCCTACACAACCACACACGTGTTCTTCAGCCATCTCCATGGCCTCACTGCCTGCATGGTATCAGCCGGCCACCACCCTGCTAGAATGGCTTTCAAAATTGCTGCTTGTCTCCTCCTCACCAAATCTTGTCTTCACTTGGCGCTCAGAGCCCATCACCTTTCTGCAAGTATTTTTTTTTTTTTTTGGAGATGGAGTCTCGCTCTGTCACCCAGGCTGGAGTGCAGTGGTTCAATGATAGCTCACTGCAACTTGAACTCCTGGGCTCAAGATCCTCCTGCCATAGCCTCCCAAAGTGCTGAGATTACAGGCACAAGCCACCATGCCTGGTCCTTGCTGCAACTTTTTTTTTTTTTGAGACAGTCTCGCTCTGTTGCTCAGGCTGGAGTGCAGTGGCATGATCTCGGCTCAGTGCAACCTCTGCCTCCCAGGTTCAGGTGATTCTCCTGCCTCACCCTCCTGAGTAGCTAGGAACACAGGCGCTAACCACCACATCCAGCTAATTTTTGTATTTTTAGTAGGGCCGGGGTTTCACCACGTTGGCCAGGCTTCTCTCAAACTCCTGACCTCGGGTGATTGGCCCGCCTCGGCCTCCCAAAATGCTGGAATTACAGGCATGAGCCACCGTGCCTGGCCATTTGCTGCAACATTTGACACTGCTCCCCCTGCTTTTCTTCCCCTCTCTGACCTCCTTTCTCTGCTGTCCTTTCGTTCCTTCCTCAGCCACTGAAGCGTCCTTCTCAGGTCCTTCTCGAGGTTGTGACCTTACAGCTGTCTCTTCACTTCCAGTCATTTCTTTCATAATCACTTTGACATCTTTATTTTCATCTCCTGCTCTGGCCTCTCCCAGGGACCAGGACCATGCGTTCAGCTCCTGGGGGCATCTCAAGCTTGTTGTGTGTGAGCCTGCCCTTGTTGTCTTCTCCATCACCTCTTCACAGCTTGCTCTGCATTTCACCTCCTTTCCTGTTTTCCCCAGTGATCGCATCTCTACAGCCGCTCTCGCTTCATCCCCTTCTCTCCTAGAGGAGAGATGCGGAGTCTCATTAATCCTTGCTCATGTCATTCTTCCTCCTTCTCTGTCTGTCGCCTCCACATGTCCTGTTCCCCCATGAGTCCTACACTGTAGCCAGGTGGGTGTTTCCTGTGCTGGTCTTAGACACCCCCTGAGGATAGCCTGCTTCAGGCGAGAGCCCCTCAGTGACTCCCTGTTGTCTGGAATGACGTCCAGGTCCTTGGACAGGCCCTAGTCTATTCACCTGTCTCATCTCCTTTTTGTTTTGTTTGTTTTTCTTAACTTCCAGCCCAATTTCTGAATCATCTCCCTCTTGCCCCTCCCATTGCCTTTGCTTAAGACTAAATGCTCCTTCTTCCCAAGTCCCCACTGCCCGGATTTCAGCAGGGTCCATCTCAAACATGTTTGTCTCCAAGAAACTGCCTCTGATTTTTTTCATCAGAAGACACCTCTCCTCTCTGACTTCATCTGTACCCCTCTCTTGGAAGTCACTATCTTGTGCCTTGCATTTTCGTTGTTTAAGTGGTCTCCATTTCCCAGCATATCTTGAGGTCAAGGGTTCAGGTCCTTTTATCTTTGTCTATGCATTGCAATATGGGAGTTTTTACCTATTAGCTGCTCAATAAATAGGTGTTGAATAAAAGCATGTGTATGCTTTCATTAAGACTACAAAACCCACAAAAATCAGTGGTTTTGCTATTTCACTCTTAGAAAACAAACCCACAACATAGCACAACCTGATAATCAGAGCTAAGAACAAAGATCATGCATATTAATCTAAATTCTATCTTTATCACTTTCACAAGTAATTTGTATTTCCCTGTCTGCATCACGGGGATGATTCTGGCCAGACATTGACCTTGGTAAAATTTTCTCCAGATTATGAGAAATCAAGTCAAATATGCCAAGTAACATAGTTTCTACTTAGAGTCAGGTTCATGTTTTAGCAGGAACCTCAAATACCACAAAATCTGTCAAGTTCTAACATTTGTATCTCTCGACAGTACCTGAAGTTCCTGTTTCTGTTTCCTCAGCCCAGCTTTCCAATTCAGTGAGCAGAACGGTGACTGTGTTGGTAAAAGAGCCCACATACCTGCCCGATCCTGCAGGAGTGTTGCAGATGCGAACAGGCAGGTCTTCACATGACCTGCGGAGTAATGACTAGTGTCCCTAAAGTCGTGGGGCTTCTGGGGTTAGCCTTGAAAAAAAACAAAAGGTTGCATAGAGAGAGATTTCTATCCATTCAGAGACTCACTATAATTCTCTCTTTCTGTATCTGTCCTTCATCTGTTTCTCTCTTTCTCTCTCACTCTCTCTCTCTCTCTGATACACACACACACACACACACACACACACACACACACTCACACACTCCTGAGTAAGGGAAATGTGAGAAGAAGGTAAAACTTCAACTAAATGAAAAGAAATTGTATGAATTATTGTAAGCAGGTTAGTTTTTAGTTCCAGTAAAGATAGAAATATTTAGATTACTTAGGAGAAAAGTCTAGCTGGTAACACATGGGAATGTGCCTGTATGAAAATAAAACAAAACAAAAAATCTAGGCTTGTGGTTAGGTGAAGGTATGTACACTTCTGAGACATGGAGATGGATGAGCTTGGGATGAGGAGAAAGGCTTCTCTGAGAAGATTAAGAGAGAAAGATTGTTTAAAAATGTTTAAAACACGCTGGGCACTGTGGCTCACATCTGTAATCTCAACACTTTGGGAGGCCAAGGTGGGCGGATCACGAGGTCAGGAGTTGGAGACCATCCTGGCCAACATGGTGAAACCCTGTCTCTGCTAAAAATACAAAAATTAGCCAGGCATGGTGGCGGGCGTCTGTAGTCCCAGCTACTTGGGAGGCTGAGGCAGGGGAATGGCGTGAACCTGGGAGGCGGAGCTTGCATTGAGCTGAGATCATGACACTGCACTCCAGCCTAGGTGACAGAGCAAGACTCTATCTCAAAAAAAAAAAAAGCTTAAAACACATTGACACCACGACGGAGTTAGCACATCTTTACAGGTGAGACTCTCAGACCCGAGAAAATAGAGACACTTTAGAGCTGAGCTAATCCCACAGCCACCTCAATACACAAACGGGGAATCTGAGACCCGCATTGGCACCGTGCCTGAGGTTCTAAAGCCCAGGGCTTCTGACTCGCCTCTTGTGCTTCTTCAGTACTGTGGGTGGGGGTGGGGTGGGGGGGTGACATTAGCTGATGAGAAAGATTTTGGTTTTAGAAAGACGGAATTAACGTAAACAAAGGTATACTGGGACTGGTCTCCTCTGCTGACTTCATGGGAAGCACACACACACACACACACACACACCTGTCCAAGATCAGAAAAAATCCCTCACATCCTGTAGCATGGTCCTGATTGTAAAAATGGAGCCCTAGTCAGAAGGGCAGAAACATGATTGCCTCTCAAGAGATTTGGACGCCACTTTTTCGTAGTTGGTTTTAGCTGCTTTGCGATATAAACTGAAATAAATAGAAAAGGGAAAGAATTGTAACCTGGATTGACAGACAACAAGCCCTGACAGACAAAAAGCAGATAAGAAATAAAATAAGGAAGATAACCCATAATGTAAAATGGAAATAGCACATTGTTGCATGCATTGATACCCTTTTTTTTTTTCTTTGAGATCTTGCTCTGTCTTTCAGGCTGAAGTACAGTGGCTCAATCATAGCTCACTGCAGCCTCCAACTTCTGGGTTCAAGCAATCCTCCCATCTCAGCCACCCAAGTAGCTGGGGCTGCAGGCATGAACTATGGTGCCCAGCTGATAATTTTTAAAAATAGGGACACTAGTGCATTTAGCAAATTTGAGTGTCTGCTGTGTATCAAGCACTGTTCTGGGCACTGGGACAGCACAGGGAGCAAATAAACAAAAGCCCCTGTGGGCAAGGTGCTCATATTCTAGAGGGAGATGCACCTCCCATTAAAATGCCATTCTCAAGATCCAGTCCCTCCACCCACCCCAGCCCCCAGGGTTTTGGTGGAAATTTAAATAAGTTGGAAGATTGATAATATCTCCATTCACATTTGGATATGGTTTTAATGAAGGTTGCTTTTTGGTTTTTAGGGAGAAGAAAATGGCTTTCCAGATAGCACTGGAGATCCCCTTCCAGGTAAATGATTGATTCTAAAGCTATCTGGGCTAATAGCTAGTGTGGCTGAATTAAAGATAATTTGAGGCTGGGGTCGGTGACTCATGCCTGTAATTCCAGCACTTTGGGAGGCCGAGAAGGGCAGATCCTGAGGTCAGGAGTTCAAGACCAGCCTGGCCAACATGGTAAAACCCCATCTCTACCAAAAATACAAAAATTAGCTGGTTGTGGTGGGCGCCTGTAATCCCAGCTACTCGGAGGCTGAGGCAGGAGAATCGCTTGAACCCGGGAGGCGGAGGTTGCAGTGAGCCAAGATCACACCACTGCACTCCAGCCTGGGCAACAGAGCGAAACTCCATCTCAAAAAATTAAATTAAATTAAATAAATAATTTGAGACTATGTTTATCATCAACTTTAAAATCTGTACTGCAGAATAGAGCAACTTTCTACCTGCGGCGAACTGCAGGGAAAGCCGTATCTTACAAGACTTCACAAAAGCCTTCAAAGAGTATTTTCTCTGCACTAACCTTCCTTTGCGTGTGAGGGGCACGGCAGGGTTCTGAATGGGGCAGGTTTAGGATCAGGCCAGTCGGGACTGAGCGGATTCTCCTTCCCTCTGAGTTCTAAGAGCCATAGCACTGGCGGAGAACATGCTGTTTGTTGCTTGGTGGAAGGGACCAGAAGCCAGCTGGGTCATCTCTGTCTGTGTGTCTTGGCCACTTAGGTAGCCAAAGGAGCCCTCGTGACATTAGGTCAGGCGTTAGTCCCGTTCCTTTTCTGCTTTTAGTGTGTTTAAGCAAAGAAACATTAAAGTTGATTTCTCCCCCCTCCCCTTTTTTAATCATAAGACAGACATGTTTGCAATGTTTAAATTTCTCATTAATTAATCAGAAGGGATAGGGAGTGAGGGAGTAAGCATTAAAATAAGCTAGCAAATGGCCAGGTGTGGTGGCTCACACCTGTAATCCCAGGACTTTGGGAGGCCAAGGTGGGCAGATCACTTGAGGCCAGGAGTTCAAGACCAGCATGGCCAACATGGCAAAACTCCATCTCTACTAAAAATATAAAAATTAGCCAGGCGTGGTGATGGGCACCTATAATCCAAGCTACTCGGGAGGCTGAGGCAGAGAATTGCTTGAACCCGGGAGGCAAAGATTGCAATGAGCTGAGATTGCACCACTGCATTCCAGCCTAGGTGACAGAGCAAAACTCTGTCTCAAAAAAATGCTAGCAAAATAAGAATAATAATAAAACATACCTCACCAACATTTTCTACATCTTGTAAAGCATACATTGACTGACTGAAGTCACCAGAGTTTTGTTTCTTTCTTTCTTAAGCAGGGTGGGGAACCCGTAGAGCCCTCAGGGGCAGCTATCATCAGCCCAGGTAACCAAGCTGAAAAACCAGAACATGCAGTGCGTACTCAACTTTTTCCCCTTAGAAACACGATATTAGAAAATACACCAATACCAACATGTGAGCAGCAGTTCTCTCTGGAAGCTGCAGTTCTGGGTGATTTTTTTTCATTCCATAGATTTTTTTTTTTTTTTTTGAGACGGAGTTTCGCACTCTTGTCGCCTAGGCTGGAGTGCAATGGTGCGCCACCACACCCGGCTAATTTTTGTATTTTTAGTAGAGACGGGGTTTCACCATGTCGGCCGCGCTGGTCTCAAACTCCTGACCTCAGGTGATCCAACTGCCTTGGCCTCCTAAAGTGCTGGAATTACAGGTGTCTCACTATGTTGCCCAAGCTTTTCTCGAACCCCTGAGCTCAAGCCTCCTCCCACCTCAGCCACCCAAAGTGCTGGGATTACAGGCATGAGCCACCACGCCTGGTGAGTTTTTATTTTCTTTCCACTATCCTATATTTCTAAAATTTCTAACATGAGCTGGTATCAGAAGTGCCCTCCGCATTTAACCTGTGCATACAAATGTATATATAACAAATGATCACATGCTGGTAAGTACACCTTGCTGCATGGTGAAATAACCAAGGAAACTTCTAAAAGGTTAACTGTGGTTAGCCTGGTAATGGGAATATTAATTTTTTCCATATGCTCATCTGAATTTTCAGATTTGGTATGACAAGCACATATTTATTTTCTAATTTTAAAAATCTGTGTTTAAACTCTTTAAAGACTAACACCCCACACACTAATGTGGCACGTTAGCTAAAATAAAAATGAATACAGAAATTGTTTAGAAATATTTATAAACCCTTCAAGGACTCTTCTGAATGATAGTCATTATTAATTAGTAGGTTAATTTTAATCAGGCTTCTGGTCATCTTCAAACATTTTTTACTTGTGTCAGAATGAACCACCAGAGTGTGTTTTTTTTTTGTTTTTTTTTTTTTGTTTGTTTTTTTTAGACAGAGTTTCACTCTTGTTGCCCAGGCTGGAGTACAATGGCATGATCTCAGCCCACTGCAACCTCCACCTCCTGGGTTCAAGCAATTCTCCAGCCTCAGCCTTCGAAGTAGCTGGGATTACAGGCATGCGCCGCCATGCCCGGGTAATTTTATATTTTTAGTAGACGGGGTTTCGCCATGGTTGGTCAAGCTGGTCTCAAACCCCTGACCTCAGGTGATCCACCTGCCTCAGCCTCCTAAAGTGCTGGGATTACAGGCGTGAGCCACCGCGTCCAGCCAGAGTTTTAAAGAGAATAAACTTTCTCACCAAAGCAGGTAATGTGATGGCGTATTGGGACCCCACCCCTGAGCCCGCCCCTGAGATCTGTCCAAGTCGATATCTTTAGCACATCACATGGTACTTGGCACACAGGAACACCCAGGTGTTTTGTTTTGTTTCGTTTTCCATAAACAAATAGATGAGAGGCATGACTTAATGCCATTGCTCTTGAATGCACAACTGGCGAAAGCAGAGCCACATAGTCCGTCTTCGAATGAGTGCAGCCACTTAAGGAAAATTTGTTTTATTCACAAACACTAATTTGGCACAGAGTGAGTACCAGGCACTCTTCTAAACACTTTACTTGTGAGATGCTCATGACAGCCCTGTGCATAGGTCCTGTTATTTTCTTCGCCTTATAGATGCAGTGACTGAGGTATCACTCAATCACACAGGAACACGAGGGAATTCAAACCTGGGCCTGGCCCCAGCCAGCTCCCAGCAACCACGCCAGGCTGCCTCTGGTGCTCGCTGAATCCATCCCTGCGTAGCATGGACTTTGAATGCTGGGTGTCCTACCGGAGGGTGTAGTCCAACAGAGCAAAGTCCACACTCACATCCGCAAAAGCCCATCTCTGGGCTGCTGAAATACCTTTCACGAAAGTCTGCCACTTTCCATGGATGAAGCCCTCGGGCCTTAACTCAGAGCCTACTTTGTATTTAATGCTCCTCATTTGAAAGCCCTAGCTGTCTGCGATCCAGTTTACAGCAGGTGAAAATAAGCCGGCACTGGGGGTCTGCACAGGAGTGAGGGATGACAGCTGACAGTTTGGAATCAAGGAAAGAGAAAGAATGCAATTTGCACTCTACTCTCACCAGAAAAGCAAAGCCCCCTTGGGCGGAACCGCTCAGTACAGATGCGAGCAACCCTTGGGGAAGAGCGCAGGGAAAGAAAAGACATTCCTACTCTTGCCCTGGGTTAAAACAACAACAACAACAACAACAGCAACAACCAATTATGTGTGGCTTATCCTGTTAAAGGAGACATTAAAACACATTTTCAAAAGGAAAACATGTTGGGTATTTAAGGAATAAGACTCGTATATATGTGTGTGTGTGTGTATATATATAAGTATATGTATACATATATATTTTTAGTTACCCAAATTAGAGGATCTCATTTCTCCATTGTACCCAATAAATTGAAGCATCGCTTTTCTTTTTTTTTCTTTTTTTGAGATGGAATATCACTCTGTTGCCCAGGCTGGATTGCAGTGGCACAATCTCGGCTCACTGCAACCTCCACCTCCCGGGTTCAAGTGATTCTCCTGCCTCAGCCTCCTGAGTAGCTGGGATTACAGGCGCCTGCCAACACGCCCGGCTAAGCATAACTATTTTAAATTTTTTTTTTTTTTTTGGAGACAGGGTTTCCTCTGTCACCAGGCTGGACTGTAGTGGTGCAATCATAGTTGAATGAAACCTTGAACTCCTGGCTTAAGTGCTCATCTTGCCTCAGCCTCCCGAGTAGCTGGGACTACAGGCATGTGCCAGCACACCTGGCTAATTTTTAAAATGTTTCGTAGAGACAGGTCTCACTGGAAGCATCACTCTATGTTTATAAACTGAAGAAAAAATGGAAGAAAAACCCTGGTTCTGGTACTCCCTTCTAGTGGCAGTGATACAACATTTTTGCACCTGATGCCAGCTTTTCAAGGATGACTTTCTGGTGACCTAGCATGATTCAGCACTTGCCTAATCTACCCCATAGAAATGAATGTAAAATAGGATTTCATAGTTTTTCAAATTAGGTCCATGAAGTGACATGGTTAATATGTCTGTGTCACATCATTTCAAAACTACATGATTCAAATTCACATAAAATTCTATGCTGAATTTTAACCTGAGTCTTTTTTTTTTTTTTTTTTTTTGAGACGGAGTTTCACTCTTGTTGCCCAGGCTGGAGTGCAATGGCAAGATCTCGGCTCACTGCAATCTCTGCCTCCTGGGTTCAAGCAGTTCTCCTGCCTCAGCCTCCTGAGTAGCTGGGATTACAGGTGCCCACCACCACACCCAGCTAATTTTTGTATTTTTAGTAGAGATAGGTTTCGCCATGTTGGCCAGGTTGGTCTTGAACTCCTCACCTCAGACGATCCACCCACCTCAGCCTCCCAAAGTGCTGGGACTACAGATGCACACCACCACACCCGGTTAATTTTTGTGTTTTTAGTAAAGACGGGGTTTCCCCATGTTGGCCAGGCTGGTCTCAAACTCCTGAACTCAAGTGATTCACCTGCCTTGGCCTCCCAAAGCACTGGCATTACAGGTCTCAGCCACCGCACCCAGCCCAACCTGGGTCCTTTTGTATGTGAGAGTTTGCTTGTTTTTTTCACATGCTTTCTCTACTCCAGTTTTATTCTATGACAAAATTTAGGCCCAACATGATTTACTTGCCTGGATCCACCCAACCTGTCAGTTAGACTTCCCCGTGCTGCTGCCAACTTAATGTCTCCTTAAAAGGATGCTTTAGAGAAAACGAAATCATGTTGTTTTTCCCCTTTGGTTAAGAGATCAAACACCCACCAAAAGCCCTTGGGTCAGTTTCTTAGTAGATGAAAATAATTCTTCGTCACTTTCCGAAAGCGGCTAACATATAACTCTTATGATGAATAATGTGGTGTGTGTGTGTGTGTGTGTGTGTGTGTGTGTGTGTGTCCCAAATGCCAATGAGTTATCAAAGCCAGAAACTGGTATTTTAAATATGTTTATTTCCCAACCACATTGGAAACTACACACAGACAAAAAAAAAAGCATGATTATACCCCCTTAATAACCGTTACTGCAGAAGGATGTGACTCTACTTCAACACTTGTTGGTATTTTACAGCCTCCAAATCTGATCATGTATAACCACCTGGGATAGAGTTATTTTATTTCAGAACCATAATACTTAGCTATCTCTGAAGCTCACAATATAAAATGTTTACTCTCTAATGGTTTTGAACTAACTCAAGACCTGGTTATCCCGGGGAGCATCCTTACAAATGATCTGAGAGCTAACAGTCCTCTTGCAGCAGTGGAGGGAAACACTCCCGTGGCAATCACTCTCCAAAAGCCAGAGCGTGCTAGATAAAAGGGCACCTTCCCTGCAGGGAGGTACATTAAGTCAGTCTGTGATCCGCTGCCAACATCCTGACTGGAGCCGTTTCTACGCCTAACTAATCATGACGTTTGTGAATTGTGAAGCTTGTTGCAATTCACAATTAAATGTTAATTGACCCATATTTTATAACCCGCCAGCCATGAACTTACAAGTTAGGTACAGAGACTACCAGACATTCACTATTTTTTTTTACAATTGTTTTAAATGACATTAATGAGCGTGCTTGATTCCTGAACTCTTCTTTACAGTATAATTTTAAAATATTTGAGTGAGAAACGATGGAGAGGAGGGAGGTGGGGGAAGAAATGCCCCATGGAAAACCCACTCATCAGGTTGTGAGCGTGGAGAAGCCCTGTGTATCTGAGAACTCTTAATCATCAACAGACATGGCATCTCTCAAAGAGAAGTGGGTGTAATTCCAAAATCTAATTTTGGCAGGCGCTCCCGACTAAATACTTAATCTGGAGATGTCTTCAAGGCAGGCGGAGGTTTTCAGTCCTGGCTGCACATTAGAAGTCCCAGGGGAGCTTTTAAAAATTCCCACGTCCTCCCCGCGTCCCAGACTAATTAATCGGGATCTCCAAGGGTGGGACCACACATCAGGGTTTTGTAAATTTCCCTGGAGGTTTGGTGGGGTTGGGGGTGGGGGCATCCATCCTATGGCCAAGGTTGAGAACCACTGCTTTTTAAAAGACTGTTTGTTTGTTTGTTTGTTTGTTTTTGAGATGAGGTCTTGCTCTGTCACCCAGGCTGGAGTGCAGTGGCGCAATCTCAGCTCACTGCAACCTCTGCCTCCTGGGCTCAAGCGATTCTCCTGAAAAAGGCTGTTGGTTATTAATGCTTCCCCACAGCTATTCTATTCATTGTTGCATGCTTCTTACCGTGTGCTAGGATGGGAGCTTTAAATGATTACCTCATTTAATCCTCACAACCACCTTGTGAGAGAGGTGTCATTATCCCTGTTTGGAGAGTGAGACGGGGGCTTAGCAAGCTCAGTAACCTGTCCAAGTCGCACATCTGCACGGGGTTAGCTGCCTCTAAAGCTCATGCCGTTAATTTCCATGGTACACGGTGTCCTCTCCATAGCAATCTTGCGGCTGCCTTGTTAACACCAAAAAAACTTGCGTCAGCTGGTTTGACAATTTCTAGATAGAGAGCTCTTCTTGGGCTGCTAAAAAGCCTAATTTCTCATTTGATTTTCTTCTTGAACTATGTCACACTCATTCATTTGATGTATTCATCAGATACTTATTGAGCACCTGCTGTGTGCCTGGTGTGCCGCAGTGACACCAGACATCCAAAGTCCTTTTCCTCTTAGAGCTTATTCTAGCTGGGAGAGACAGATAATAAACACAAAATCAGTAAGTCACTTTACGTGGTGGTAGGTGCCTTGAGGAAGATAAGCCAGGTTAATGGGGTTAAGCCTGGTAGGGGAGGGTGCCACTTTAGCTCGGAAGGGGTAGTGAGACCCAAACAATGCAAAGGACCCGGCCCATGGAGATCTAAGACAGGAGGATGCCAGGGACAGGAAGTTGCTGGGGCAAAGGCCCTGAGGCTGGACTGAGCTCAGTATTCTAGGACGGGCGTGGGTAGTGAGGAGCAGCAGAAGAGGTGAACTGGGAGATGGCCTGGGGCCTCTTTCTTTTGCCTCCTTCAAAAAATAAAACTAGCCAGGTGTGGTGGCTCACACCTGTAATCCCAACAATTTGGGAAGCTGAGGTAGGTGGATTGCTTGAGTCCAGGAGTTTGAGACCAGCCTGGGCAACATAGTGAGACCCCCCGCCATTTCTACCAAAAAATCAAAAAATTAGCTGGGCCTGGTGGCGTGCGCCTGCGGTCCCAGCTACTCAGGAGGCTGAGGTGGGAGCGTTGCTTGAACCCAGGAGGTGGAGGCTGCAGTGAGCTGTGATTGTGCCACTGTACTCTAGCCTGGGTGACAGAGTGAGACTCTGTCTCTAAATAAATAAGTAAATCTAAAACCTAACATCTTGGAGTGCAGTGGCACCATCATGGCTCACTGCAGCCTCAATCTCCTGGGCTAATCGAGCCTCCCCTTCAGCCTTCTGAGTAGCTGGGACTATAGGCATGCACCACCACACCTGACTAATCAAAACCTAACATCTTTAAAGAACATTGGCATAAGACTTGGCAAAAATGGCATCTTGTCCTTCATCTCATTTAGTCCAAGCAATACAGGAACACTGCCATCTCCATTTTATAGATGAGGAGTCTGACATTCCTAGAGGTTCAATGCCCTGAGACGTCAAGCCTTGAGGAAGTTGGAGCACTGGGATTCGAAGAGCACCATCCAATACAGACCCAGAATCAGGATGATTTGGGATTATGCTTGTCAAGGACTCAGGGCAGGGCTACCATACATTAGGCACAAGAATTTTGATAGTGATAATTACTGTGTTAATTGTCACTTCATCATGACAGTTACTGTGATGATAAGAAACCTGGCCCTTCTTCACCTGACAAATGCTTTCTTCGTTTGAGCCACTGCTCAAACTAGACTGATCAAGAATAAATCTTCAGGGCTTTGGCCTTTAAAATAGGAAGTCATCATAAATAACTTGACGTGGTGTGTTTCATTATTGCTTTGCACCAGTAGAAAATATACAGGTCAAGCGTCAAAACATGGCAAATAGGGACCCCAATTATTAGAGAATCTAAGTGAATTTTTTTGTATGATTAATTTTTCAACAACCCTCTCCTCTCCAAACCAATAATTAATCCATCTTTTGTATTTTAAGACCAATTCTGTAGTATTTTCCATCAATATCTGTTTACTGCTAGCAGATATCAGCTACATTCTTTCTCCTTTAGTAGAAGTTCCCTCTTTAGGTATCAAGATTCATTAAACAACAATAACAAATCTACCTTGCCTCCCAGGGACAATGCACAGTTCTCATTCATTTGTTCATTTAGCAGATAATTTTTGAATTTCCACTGTACAGCAGCCCTGTGCTTGTGGTTCGCCTGTTATTTGAGAAGCAACAAATAATAATCTCATTTTTTGGCTGGGTGCGATAGCTCACGCCTGTAGTCCCAACACGTTGGGAGGCTGAGGCGGGTGGATCACTTGAGGTTGGGCGTTCAAGACCAGCCTGGCTAACATGGTGAAACCTCGTCTCTATTAAAAATACAAAAATTAGCCAGGTGTGGTGGCAGACACCTGTAATCCCAGCTACTTGGGAGGGTGAGGCAGGAGAATCGCTTGAACCTGGGAGGCAGAGGTTGCAGTGAGCTGAGATCGCCCCATTGCACTCCAGCCTGGGCAACAAGAGTGAGACTCCGTCTCAAAAAACAAAACAAAACAAGACAAAAAAAAAAAAAACCCAACAAATAAAATAAATAATCCCATTTTTCTCCATTTCTGATAAAGATTTCTTTGGTCTGAAGTCTTTCTCTCCCCTCCCCAAGGCATTACCCAGTTTAACCTTTCATGTATAATATATATGATAGTTATTTAAAGTATAGCAGGACAAAATGTATTTGATAGGAAAAAACCTTGTTTGCTCTGTGTTAAGTCCTCCAGAGAGCTAATTAGAGTTTGTGATTCTAAAAGGCAGCTATAGATTCACTTATATTAGCAGTTCATATAGATTCCAATTAAGGAAATGGTTTGTCACTTGTGTTATTGAAAACACACACAGGGCGAGCACTGTGGTCCACGCTGGTAATCCCAGCGCTTTGGGAGGCTGAGGCGGGCAGATCACGGGGTCAGGAGTTTGAGATCAGCCTGGCCAACATGGTGAAACCCTGTCTGTACTATAAATACAAAAAATTAGCTGAGAGTAGTGGCAGGCGCCTATAATCTCAGCTACTCGGGAGGCTAAGGTAGGAGAATCGCTTGAACCCAGGAGGCAGAGGTTGCAGTGAGTGGAGATCGCACCATTGTACTCCAGCTTGGGCAACAAGGGCAAGACTCCGTCTCAAAAAAAAGAAAGAAAACACATACACAAAAAAACTTTAGTAGATCTTTCGGCATATTATTTTTTAAAATAAACTGATAATGGTTAATATGATTGTTCAAAGAAATAAGAGCTTTTCATAAACTCAGTTTAAAGAAACTTTACGGGCCGGGCGCGGTGGCTCATGCCTGTAATCCCAGCACTTTGGGAGGCCAAGGTGGGTGGATCACCTGCGGTCAAGAGTTTGAGACCAGCCTGGCCAACATGGTGAAACCCTGTCTCTACTAAAAAATACAAAAATTAGCCGGGTGTGTTGGCTGGCGCCTGTATCTCAGCAACTCGGGAGGCTGAGGCAGGAGAATCGCTGGAACCTGGGAGGTGGAGGTTGCAGTGAGACGAAATCGTGCCATTGCACTCCAGCCCCAGCTGACAACAGCGAGACTCCATCTCAAATAAAGAAAGAAAGAAAGAAAGAAAGAAAGAAAGAAAGAAAGAAAGAAAGAAAGAAAGAAAGAAAGAAAGAAAGGAGGTTTACAGAAACCTTCTGATGTTTTTTTCTTCTTGACGATAACATTGCCAACACTGAATCTTACAAAGATAAGACAAGAAAGGGACCTTCAGACACCATTACATATAATTCTGTACTTGGCAGCTTAAATCCTTGTTTTTCTATGACATTAAAAAAATGTATATTTTAGGCCAGGCACAGTGGCTCACACCTGTAATCCCAGCACTTTGGGAGGCCGAGACAGGTGGATTGCTTCAGCCCAGGAGTTTGAGACCAGCCTGGGGAACATAGTGAGACCCCTGTCCCTACAGATTTTTTTTTTTTTGAGATGGAGTTTTGCTCATGTTGCCTAGGCTGGAGTGCAGTGACACGATCTCGGTTCACCGCAACCTCCGCCTCCTGGGTTCAGGCAATTCTCCTGCCTCAGCCTCCCAAGTAGCTAGGATTACAGGCATGTGCCACCACACCCGGCTAATTTTGTATTTTTAGCAGAGATGGGGTTTCTCCATGTTGGTCAGGCTGGTCTCAAACTCCCAACCTCAAGTGATCTGCCCCCCTCAGCCTCCCAAAGTACTGGGATTACAGGTGTGAGCCACCTTGCACAGCCTACAAAAAGTTTTAAAAAATTAAAAAATTAAAAAATTAGTTGGGCATGGAGGTGCATGCCAGCTACTCAGGAGGCTGAGGGAGGAGGATAGCTTGAGCCCATGAAGTGGAGGCTGCAGTGAGCCACGATTGCAGCACTGCACTCCAGCCTGGGCCATAGAGCAAGACTCTGTCTCAAAAATATATATAGTACCCAAATAAACACAATAATTATAGAAAATTGGAAAATATCCATAAGCAAAAAAAAAGAAAAAAAAATTAGTCACCTGCATTCTCATCACCCAGAATTAACCATTGTTAATATTTTTGTTATAGATCCTTCCAAACTTTTCTCTATGCTTGTGATTGTATTTATTATACATGATTTACAGGGATATAAACGACTGTATTATTAGTTATTATAAGAACTGGATTATGGCCGGGTGCAGTGGCTCACACCTGTAATCTCAGTACTCTGGGAGGCTGAAGTGAGCGGATCATGAGGTCAGGAAATCGAGACCATCCTGGCTAACACAGTGAAACCCCATCTCTACTAAAAATACAAAAAATTACCTGGGTGTGGTGGCGGGCGCCTGTAGTCCCAGCTACTCGGGAGGCTCAGGCAGGAGCAGAAATGCCTATCTGTTCTCAGGATTTTAAGGTGTTACATGGAAATAAGAAAACCATACAGTGTTTCTCACTACAGGGCGGGGTCAGGAGATGCAAACAAAATGATGTGGGGGTTCCAAGTGAGGTGGAATTCCAGACAGGGGCCAGGAAGACTTCGTGGAAAGGGGGAATCTGAGGTGGGTTTTCTAGGATGGGTAAAGTTCATTAGAGGAAGAGAAGTGCAATAGAGGAAGTTCGGTGAGAAGGAGAGGGAAGGCGTTCTGATCATGAAGGAAACACTGGAAAAGGCATGGAGATAGAAAAAGATAAGGCCTGATTTTTTTAACCTACCACTTAAAAAAAATCTTTGAAAAGAGATTTTTAAAACAAATACTTGGTGCTGACAAAGGTGAAATGACTGGGCGCGGTGGCTCACACCTGTAATCTCAGCACATTGGGAGGCCGAGGCGGGCAGATCACTTAGGTCAGGAGTTTGAGACCAGCCTGGCCAACATGGCGAAACTCCATCTCTACTAAAAATATAAAAATTAGACGGGTGTGATGGTGGGTGCCTGTAGTCCCAACTACTCAGGAGGCTGAGGCAGGAGAATTGCTTGAACCCAAGAGGCGGGGGTTGCTGTGAGCTGAGATTGTGCCACTGCACTCCAGCCTGGATAACAGGATGAGACTGTCTCAAAAAAAGAAAGAAAAGAAAAGAAAAAAAATCCGTACTGTAAACTGGTAAAGGCTTTCTTTCTGGAGAGCGATTTAGGGCACACGCACCAGTAGCCTTAGAAGGCTCATTCTTTTGACCTAATTATCCTATTAGTGGTGAGATGATTAAAGATGCGGCCCCAATTTATGTGAAAGGTATGCATCACATCTTCACTCATAATCAGGAGAACTGGGGAAAACCCTAACTGTTAATAGTTTATCCAAAATCCATATATATATATATATATATATATGTACATATGAGTATATATACGTATCTGTCTATCTATCTATCTATCTGATGGAATACTATTTAGCCATAAAAAGGAATGAATTAATGGCATTCGCAGTAACGTGGATGGACTTGGAGACCATTATTATTTTATTTTATTTATTTATTTATTTATTTTTGAGACGGAGTCTCGCTCTGTCACCCAGGCTGGAGTGCAGTGGCTCGAGCTCGGCTCACTGCAAGCTCCACCTCCCGGGTTGATGCCATTCTCCTGCCTCAGCCTCTGGGACTACAGGCACCCGCCATCACGCCCAGATAACTTTTTGTATTTTTAGTAGAGACGGGGTTTCACCATGTTAGCCAGGATGGTCTCGATCTGCTGACCTCGTGATCCACCCTCCTCGGCCTCCCAAAATGCTGGGATTACAGGCCTGAGCCACCGTGCCCGGCGAGACTGTTATTCTAAGTGAAGTAACTCAGGAATGGAAAACCAAACATCCTATGTTCTCACTCATAAGTGGGAGTTACGCTATGAGGATGCAAAGGCATAAGAATGATACGATAGACTTCGGGGACTCGGGGAAAATGTGGGAAGGGGATGAGGGATAAAAGATACAAATTGGGTGCAGTGTATACTGCTTGGGTGATGGGTGCACCAAAATCTCATAAATCACCACTAATGAACTTACTCATGTAACCAAATACCACCTGTTCCTCAATAAACTATGGAAATTAAAAAAGAAAAAAAGTACCCTGGGGAAAAAAACTTCTCCCTGGCCAGTCACGGTGGCTCACACCTGTAATCCCAGCAATTTGGGAGGCTGAGGCAGGAGGATCACTTGAGCCCAGTAGTTCGAAACCAGCCAGTGCAACACAGTGGGACCCTGTCTCAAGTAAAATCTAAAGATTAGCCAGGTGTGCTGGTGCATATCTGTGGTCCCAGCTACTTGGGAGGCTGAGGTGAGAGGATTGCTTGAGCCTGGGAGGTTAAGGCGGCAGTGAGCTGTGATTGCACCACTGCCATCCAACCTGGGCAACGAAGCAAGACCCTGTCTCAAAAAAAAAAAAAAAAAAAAAAAAAACTCTCTGTTCACCTTTTAAGAATACCTGGGCTTCTCTGTGAACACTTAAGCTTTGTTGGAGTCCTTAGACTTTTTTTTTGCTGTATCTGTGCAGTTACCAAGTCCCAGCCTTCCACTCCATGCTCCCCATGCTCTCTTCCTATTTTATTTTCCATGACTGCCTCAATATAACTTGTGCTCAACCAAACTGGACTACTCAATTCCCTGCATTTTCTTTTTCAAAGTTTAATTTAAAAAAACAAAAAAGAAAACTGGCTGGGCACAGTAGCTTCTGCCCACAATCCCAGTGCTTTGGGAAACTGAGGCAGGAGGATTGCTTAAGGCCAGGAGTTCAAGACCAGTCTGGGCAACATAGCAAGACCTCCATCTCCACAAAAAAATTTAAAAATTGGCTGAGTGTGATGGTGTGCACCTGTAGTCCCAGCTGCTTGGGAGGCTGAGGCAGGAGAATTGCTTGAGCCCAGGAGTTCCAGGTTACAATGAGCTATGACTGTGCCACTGCACTCCAGCCAGGGTAACAGAGTGGGACTGTCTCAAAAAACAAAACAAAATCCCTAATATAATCTCAGTGTGCCTTTTAAGTGTGCCATATATATATATAACATCACAAACATTTTCTGGGTTGCCATATTGTCTTCATAGTTACTTAAATAATATTCCATCAAGTAGTACAATCATTTATTTCACCAGTCCCCTAACTGTAGACATTTTGGTTGTTTTTGAAACTTAATAATGTAAATAACACCGTGATAACAATGTTTATGTAAATGCATATTTTGGATTATCTCCTTAGGGTGGATTCCCAGAAGTCACATTAGTAGGTCAAAGAGTATGAGTATATTTTCATGGCTCTTGTTTTATTACCTTTTAATTTCCACTTGCCTCAAGATTGCTGGTTTGCTCCCTTATGATCACCAGAGTTACTCCCTTGGTCCAAATTCTTTACTTTCCCAAACTGGGAAGGCCATGACTCAATGTTATATATGTAGTAAAGGCTATTATAACCTTCCCCAGAATTTTCCAAGCCAGTGGTCTCTAGAGTGACCTTTGGCTGTTAAAATCTGAATTCAAAGGGTTCATGAGACTCAGTGTTTTTGTAGAATTTAAGCTACTTAATTTGCCTTGTTGTTTAGACACCACTTAATACTTTATTGCAAGTGACTTGTCAACGCCTCTCACCTACAAACTTCATTCTCCTACAAACATACCTCCTGCTAATCAAATGAGGCTACAGTTGAGTCTTTAAGATTCAGTAGGAGGGTGGCCCTTCCTCTGGGGTGGGCACATGCTCTTCATGCTGAAGCTCAGCTGAAAAGCCTCCTGCTGAGTTTTCTGCCTCTTTCCCTCCCACTGCACACACCCCAGGGTGTTGGCGCCACTTCAAAGGGAGCCTATGGGTGAAGAAAACACAGGTAAAGGCAGAGGGCTGATGAGGGGGCCATAAATTTAAAAAGTAAGATTCCAGGCACTATCAACTATCACTTGTTTTCAGATATGCATATGGAGTGAATATTCCAGTTTTCATGTCTGTGTTGTTGTTGTTGTTGTTTTTTAAAAAGACCTTTCAAAGAACTGTGCATTTTTTACACGCTGACAGGCTGTGTTTGGTGTTAAACTGTCAGGGCTGACTGGTCACTTGGAAGGGGCAAAGGGCTGAGTTGCATGCAAGTGTGGGCTGGTTATTCACGGACACTGCAGACCCTTGTGCCCCGGAGAGAGTTCTGTTTGCTGGAGCCCTTATTCTGGCCAGCAGTGTCACAAATGCACACTGTAAGACATAGCCAGTCTTGGAAAGAAAGGGAAACTGGCTTTAAAAATTCTTACTCCTTCCAGCAAAGCAATTCATCTTTGGCTACAAAGAATAACACAGCCAGGTGCGGTGGCTCATGCTTGTAATCCCAGCACTTTGGGAGGTCAAGGTGGGCAGATCACTTGAGTCTAGGAGTTCAAGACCAGCCTGGGAAACATAGTGAAACCCCACCTCTACCAAAAAAAAAAAAAAAAAAGATTAGCCAGGTTTGGTGGTACGTGCCTGTAGTCCCAGGTACTCGGGAGGCTGAGGTGGGAGGATCGCTTGAGCCTGGAAGGCGGAGGTTGCAGTGAGCCAAGATCATGCCACTGCACTCCAGCCTGGGCAACAGAGTGACACCCTGTATCAAAAAAAAAAAGTAACACATTATTAGAAATGAGCATTCTGAGGCCGGGCGCAGTGGCTCACGCCTATAATCCCAGCACTTTGGGAGGCCAAGGCGGGTGGATCACAAGGTCAGGAGATCGAGACCATCCTGGCTAACACGGTGAAACCCCGTCTTTACTAAAAATACAAAAATTAGCTGGGCCCAGTGGCGGGCACCTATAGTCCCAGCTACTCAGGAGGCTGAGGCAGGAGAATGGCGTGAACCCGGGAGGAGGAGCTTGCAGTGAGCTGAGATAGCGCCACTGCACTCCACCCTGGGCGAAAGAGCGAGATTCCATCTCAAAAAAAAAAAAAAGAAATGAGCATTCTGAAATAGTCTTCCATATGATGCTTTTGACAATTCAGCAGGAAAATAAAGGATTAAGAAATGAATGCATATGTTAGGCCTCTTGTTGACCTGTGGACTAAATTGTTTCTCCCTGCAGAGATCAGCAAGGACAACTCCTGCAAAGAAAACTGTACTTGTTCCTCCTGCTTGCTCCGGGCCCCCACCATAAGTGACTTGCTCAATGATCAGGACTTACTAGATGTGATCAGGATAAAGCTGGATCCGTGTCACCCAACGGTGAAAAATTGGAGAAATTTTGCAAGCAAATGGGGGATGTCCTATGATGAATTGTGCTTCCTGGAGCAGAGGCCACAGAGCCCCACCTTGGAGTTCTTGCTCCGGAACAGTCAGAGGACAGTGGGCCAGCTGATGGAGCTCTGCAGGCTCTACCACAGGGCCGACGTGGAGAAGGTTCTGCGCAGGTGGGTGGACGAGGAGTGGCCTAAGCGGGAGCGTGGAGACCCCTCCAGGCACTTCTAGAGCTCTTCTTTTTCCTTCATTGGCCTCTCCAGATGTTGAAACAACCACAGTTCAAGAAGGAATGTGAATCTGTTGTTTTATAAGAGTTTAGGACAAGGACGCAGAACGGTGGACACTGGTTTTCCCCAAAGCTGGCAGTTTTGTGGAGGGGTAGCTTGTTTCGGTGGTGGATCTGTTTATTTTTGCACATGTTATAATTTAATATTCAAATCTGGAATTAAGAAAACATATTTTCTAGTATCCTCTAAGGGCCAAAGTCCTACAATCGGAATGGATTCATGCCATGTTGAAGATAAAATTATCCTCTCCCTGAAATACGGTAAAGATTTAAATAGGTCCTGAGACTGTTGATAGCCCCAGGCATACCTACAGCATTATATGTAACATCTCTCCTGATCAGTGCCATTCCCACAGTTTCAAAGAAAACAGCAACAAGGAACGCTCACCTCAGTGTCTGCAGCACCCTCCACTTCTCTCCTAGGCGATGAGACCCAGTGGCTAGAAATTCACCATGTCTATTCTCAAGATCCATGCCAGGGAGATCTTTGACTTTCATGGGAATCCCACTGTTGAGGTTGATCTCTTCACCTCAGAAGTTCTCTTCAGAGCTGCTGTGCCCAGTGGTGCTTCAACTGGTATCTATGAGGTCCTAGAGCTCCAGGACAATGATAAGACTCGCTATATGGGGAAGGGTGTCTCAAAGGCTGTTGAGCCCATCAATAAAACTATTGCACCTGCCCTGGTTAGCAAGAAACTGAACGTTACAGAACAAGAGAAGATTGACAAACTGATGATAGAGATGGATGGAACAGAAAATAAATCTAAATTTGGTGAGAATGCCATTCTGGGGGTGTCCTTCACCACCTGCAAAGCTAGTGCTGTTGAGAAGGGGGTTCCCCTGTACCACCACATCGCTGACTTGTCTGGCAACTCCAAAGTCATCTTGCCAGTCCCGGTGTTCAATGTCATCAATGGCAGTTTTCATGCTGTCAACAAGCTGTCCATGCAGGAGTTCATGGTCCTCCCAGTCGGTGCAGCAAACTTCAGGGAAGCCATGCCCATTGGAGCGGAGGTTTACCACAACCTGAAGAATGTCATCAAGGAGAAATATGGGAAAGATGCCGCCGGTGTGGGGGATGGACGCGCGTTTGCTCCCAACATCCTGGAGAATAAAGACGGCCTGGAGCTGCTGAAGACTGCAATTGGGAAAGCTGGCTACACTGATAAGGTGATCATCGGCATGGACGTAGCAGCCTCTGAGTTCTTCAGGTCTGGGAAGTATGACCTGGAATTCAAGTTTCTCAGCGACCCCACCAGGTACATCTCACCTGACTATCTGGCTGACCTGTACAAGTCCTTCATCAAAAACTACCCAGTGGTGTCTACTGAAGATCCTTTTGACTAGGATGACTGGGGAGCTTGGCAGAAGTTCACGGCCAGTGCAGGAATCCAGGTAGCGGGGGATGATCTCACAGTGACCAACCCAAAGAGGACAGCCGAGGCCGTGAATGAGAAGAAGTGCAACTGCCTCCTGCTCAAAGTGAACCAGATTCACTCCGTGACTGAGTCCCTTCAGGTGTGCAAGCTGGCCCAGGCCAATGGTTGGTGTGTCATGGTGCCTCATCGTTCTGGGGAGACTGAAAATACCTTCATCGCTGACCTGGTGGTGGGGCTGTGCCCTGGGCAGCTCAAGACTGGTGCCCCTTGCTGATCTGAGCGCTTGGCCAAGTACAACCAGCTCCTCAGAATTGAAGAGGAGCTGGGCAGCAAGGCTAAGTTTGCTGGCAGGAACTTCAGAAACCCCCCAGCCAAGTAAGCTGTGGGCAGGCAAGCCCTTCAGTCACCTGGTGGCTAATTAGACCCCTCCCCTTGTGTCAGCTCGGGCAGCTCAAGGCCCCCGACCAACATTTGTAGGGGCTGCTGCTAGTTAGCTACCCTTGCCCACCGCCGTGGAGTTCGCACCGCTTCCTTAGAACTTCTACAGAAGCAGGCTGCAGTGAGCTGAGATTGCGCCACTGCACTCCAGTCTGGTGACAGAGTGAGACTCTGTCCCTGCCCCCCCCCCAAAAAAAAAAAAGAACTTCTCCAGAAGCCAAGCTCCCTGGAGCCCTGTTGGCAGCTCTAGCCTTGCAGTCGTGTAATTGGCCCAAATCATTGTTTTTCTCGTTTTCCTCGCCTCACTTTCCACCAAGTGTCTGGAGCCACGTGATCTGTCAGTGTCATCTCCGGGGTGGCCACAGGCAAGATCCCCAGTGATTTTGTTCTCAAAATAAAAAGCCTCACTGACCCATGAGAAAAAAGAAAAAAAAAAGAAAACAGCAATGAGAAGTGACCCTGTCTTGTTGGTTTATTACTTTTTTTGTTATAAAGTACTTTGGTGAATTAACAGGATGCTAGTATTACGTGGTGATACTCTTCAGAACACCTGCCCCACCTTTTTTATGCAAGTATGTTTACAATCAGTGGACTATCAGTAATGCCATTTGCTCAAATATTTTTTAAAGACCTACAGAAACTGACGGTTATTGGGAAAGCAGTCAGGAAGTAGTGAGGCAACCAAGCCCATGGGAATAGTGTTTGACAAAGAGAGTACTCCAAATCCCCTTTGGTTACCCAGGACCTTAAAAAAGAAAGTACTCCATCACACCTGTAATCCCAGCACTTTGGGAGGCCGAGGCGGGCGGATCACAAGGTCAGGAGATCAAGACCATCATAGCTAACATGGTGAAACCCTGTCTCTACTAAAAATACAAAACATTAGCCGGGCGTAATGGTGGGCGCCTGTAGTCCCATCTACTCAGGAGGCTGAGGCAGGAGAATGGCTTGAACCCCGGAGGCGGAGCTTGCAGTGAGCCGAGATAGTGCCACTGCACTCCAGCCTGGGCGACAGAGCGAGACTGTGTCTAAAAAAAAAAAAAAAAAAAAAAAGAGTGCTCCGAATCTCCTTTGGTTACCCAGGACTTTAAAAAATTTAATGTGATAGTTAGGCTGGGCGTGGTTGCTCACGTCTGTAATCCTATCACTTTTGGAGGCTGAGGCGGGTGGATCACTTGAGGTCAGGAGTTCAAGACCAGCCTGGCCAACATGGCGAAACCCCGTCTCTACTAAAAATACAAAAATTAGCCAGGCGTGGTGGCGGGTGCCTGTAATCCCAGCTCCTCAGGAAATTGAGGCACTAGAATTGCTTGAACCCAGGAGGTGGAGGTTGCAGTGAGCCGAGATTGTGCCACTGCACTCCAGCGTAGGCAACAGAGTGAGGCTCCATCTCAAAAAAAAAAAAAAATTGTAATAATAATAATAACTTAATGTAATATTTACCTTTTCATGCTTTATATAAGGCTGAGTGCTTCACCCCTGAGATGAAGCTCAGTTAAGAAATAAATGAAAATCCCGTAACCTATTGGTGAAATGTAACGACCTCCAGCTCCTAGTAGCCCGACTTAAAACAGGACCCCATCACACTACACAGCAGTTTAGCCAAGAAGAGGGAGTCTTTATGTGGACACTGGGAGGGAAGGGATTCCTTCAAATCCAAACTTTAAAGGATTTTAAACAAATGAAACATTTGGTTCAAAGAATAGCTGATATTTTTATTTGATGATTTTGGAGAAAGGAAAGTGTGGGACATAATGGGGTTTGGTATTGGCAAGATCAGATTTTCTAGGTAATTTGGGGGGGCGGAAAGACAAAAGGCAAAGCCTTGCTTTGACTGACAATTCCATGAAAGTGCTATTTGGTTTTGGTTATGGGCTTAGAAAATTAAGACACTTAGTTCAATTTGGAAGGATTCTGTATAAGTCCCTGATTAAAATAAGCAAAAATGGTGAATAACACTGATTCAGTGCAACCGAAAGATTAGGATTAACTCAAAAGAAAGTTATTTTCTAAACCACCATGATTTTTTCCACTAACAATTACAGTGGTTTTCATTAGGTTGCTGACACATGAAGTCAGCCTCACCATCAATTGCAAATTCTAAACTAGCAAAATCTATTATAGAGACATACTTATCACTTCTGATTTAGTGCTAATCTCACCCAGTTTATCTTCTCTTGTCAGATTAATGAGATAAATGTCAGATTTATCACCAGATATATTGAAAGTAACAGCCAGTAATAAAATGTTGAGATTTTAAAAAATAGATTCTTTGGCAAATTGGTGTTCAGTGAGGCAATTATTAAACATTTTTGTCAGCCAGGTTCCAGGCACTGTACAGAAGCCGTTAGGAGTTCTCACCATCTACGAATTTGATTTGATGTATCGCATTCTCATTAAGCTACGTGTGACACATTCTCATTTATTAGCCCAGAATTTAAAAAGCTGTGGTTGTTCAGTGTTGGTGGTAGCAGATCCCAGCAGTCTGATGTTCTGCACTCCTTCTATCCTGCCACCCCCTGGGGATGCAAAGACTGGATCTCAGGGTGACAATCTTCTTGCGCAGGACTGCCTGGCCAAGTGCCTCCAGAAAGCCCCTTCCTTCCCCCATTTCCACCCAGGCCCACTTGTCACCTCAGCCTAACACCAGCCTGCACAGTCTGTGGCTACCATCCAGGCAGTGGGAGAGGGAAAGGGGAGGAGGGTGGAAGGGAACACCCCTTTCTGTACCTCTCCTCAGCCTGCTCTTTCCTTCTCCCACCTCTGAGCCTCCACCTCCCCCAGACAGAGACAGAAAAGATGGAAGAACAGGTGGGACCTCCACCCCCACCCCAAGCCTTCATCCCGGTGGAGGGGGATGGGAAGGTTTCTCTTATTTCAAGAGACTCCTCCACCTCAGACTGATAAAAGGCAGAGGCCTGGCAAGAAGAAAGGGCACCCTGGGGAAGAAGGACATTGAAATAGCACCTGCGGCCGGGCACGGTGGCTCACGCCTGTAATCCCAACACTTTGGGAGGCCGAGGCGGGTGGATCACGAGGTCAGGAGTTCAAGACCAGCCTGGCCAAGATGGTGAAACCCCGTCTCTACTAAAAATACAAAAATTAGCTGGGCGTGATAGCGGGTGCCTATAGTCCCAGCTACTGGGGAGGCTGAGACAGGGAACTGCTTGAACCGGGAAGGCGGAGGTTGCAGTGAGCCGAGATCGTGCCACTGCACTCCAGCCTGGGTGACAGACTGAGACTCCGTCTCAAAAAACCAAAACAGAAATAGCACCCGCCCCCACCCCCTGCCCGCCCTCCTTCCCGCCCCCATCCTTTCCTAGACTTCACTCAAGTCCTCCGCTCAGAGGAAGCCCTGCTCTACTGAAAGCCACAGGGCCACTCTCGGTGGCCTGGGACAGCAGCCCAAGACGTGGGCTTCTAACTGCCTCCGAAGGGGCCACAGCAGCAAACATAAATAAAAATGGTAAAATGTTCTTAAATTCTAAATTTAAAATTTGGAAAATTTAGTGAGCACAGCTTCTAGGGGGCATGTTTCCAAAATTCCAACCACAAAAGTGCAGTCTCAAAACTGATTGTAAACTGAACGTACCATCTTATCCTAGACACAGCTATTGTTCATAAGTGTCAGTGAAACTTTCCTTCCTTGAGATGGATCAAAAATGTCAAGCAAGATGACATTTGCTGATTTGCAGGGTTCAGGCAGATAAGATACGGGCAGAGTTGAGTGTGCGCCTTTATCTTTAAATTCAGGAATAATAGGAATAGCAAGAAAAATGTAGGACCACAGTGTACCTCCCACTTGTCTCTCATTTTGGTATCATTATTTCCAGAGTCCTGATTGCTAGTCACGTCTAACACTGGATTTATCATCATCTCATTGCTAGCATGGCTAGGAAAGCTTTGAACATCCTTATAGTTCTGTTTTAATTCCTATTATAATTGCATGGGGAAGTTCCAGGGTGGAAAAATTTCCTTTTCTTTCTTTTTCTTTTTTTTTTTTTTAATAGGAGAGTTGGCTGGGCACGGGGGCTTACGCCTGTGATCCCAGCACTTTGGGAAGCCAAGGCGGGTGGATCACCTGAGGTCAGGAGTTCGAGACCAACCTGGCCAACATAGTGAAAACCTATCTCTACTAAAAATACAAAGTTAGCTGGGTATGGTGGTGCACACCTATAGTCCCAGCTACTGGGGAGGCTGAGACAGGAGAATCACTTGAATGCGGGAGGCAGCAGTGAGCCGAGATCACGCCACTGCACTCCAGCCTGGGCGAGACAGAGTGGAACTCCATCTCAAAAAAAAAAAAAAAAAAAAAAGAGTTGATATAAATTTGCTGTTATAATTTGACTGTACTGTTTCTTGCACATGTTGACATCTGTAATGACTGGAGTTTATTTTATGAAAATTTTTGATGAGTAGGAGCATACCATCAACAAAGAGAAATTTAATCAAAAGATTTTTAAAGTTCCTTCAGAGTCCAGACTTTGACTAAGTGTAGTATGATTTATATCTATGTTGCATACAAAAATATCAAACAGTAAATCCCAACTGAAATACGAGTATCAATCGTGTAACAATGCAAAATCATTTTATTTAAAGTTAATTTATAGCAAATAAGTACTGTAATAGCATAAGCATGCTGATACTTTACAAAGGAGAGAGTGGAAAGGTAGGATATTATAACTAATTGATCAAATAATTGTTAACATTTAAGTTTATTAATACTTTTACTTCTGTCCATAGGGATCCATGTTAAATTGGGCATATTATAAACTTAACTGCTAATGATGAGGTTCTTTTGCTATTAGAAATCTATTTTTTATTTTTTCTAATTATTTTTTGAGGCAGGGTCTTGCTCTGTTGCCCAGGCTGGAGTGCAGTGGCAAAATTATAGCTCACTGCAGCCTCAACCTCCTGGGTGCAAGGAATCCTCCTGCCTCAGCCTCCCAAGTAATGGAAACTGAAGTCCTATACAAGCACGCCCAGCAATTTTTTTTTTTTTTTTTTTTTTTGGTAGAGATGGGGTTTAGCTATGCTGTCCAAGCTGATCTCAAACTCCTGGCCTCAAGTGATCCTCCCATCTTAGCCTCCCAAAGTGCTGGGATTACAGGCGGGAGCCACCATTCCCAGCCTAGAATGAAATATCTTTAGCTAAATTACAGGGCTGGGTGTGGTGGCTCATGCCTGTAATCTCAGCACTTTGGGAGACTGAGGGTGGGAGGGTCACTTAAGATCAGGAGTTTGAGACCGGCCTGGGCAACACAGTGAGAATTCTGTCTCTATTTTTAAAAGAGAAAAATCTAGGGTATATTCTCTTAAACAAAACTTTCATCTGTAATGGTAGTTGATGAGGTTCTATGTAATATGCATTTCCTTGGTTGCAATAGCAAATTACTACACACAGAGAAAGGAAAGCCACACTCCCCCACACATCCACACACAGGAGGACTCACACAGGAGGGAGACTCAAAGAAGGCACGTGACTTTTAAAATGGTAAAGTTTTACATTGTTAGGGCTTATGTGGTGCTGGGATTTCCCACCAGTACTCAAAAGATCAATTGTATGAACAAGTCACCTATTTTTATGGCACTAAATAATTATTATTCAACAACATGGAAAATATGTGGTAGCAGACTTGGATTTTCCTTAATAGTAATTTTTATGTGGTACTGCCCCCTGCTGGAATATAACATCTATACACATCCTTTCTGGCTGAGCTGACATCCTAAAACCAGCCCAGGACCAGTCTTTTATTAATATTAATTCTTGGCCAGGCGCGGTGGTTCGCCTGTAATCCCAGTGCTTTGGGAGGCCGGGGCGGGCAGATCACGAGGTCAGGAGTTCAAGACCAGCCTGGCCAACATGGTGAAACTCCAGATCTACTAAAAATACAAAACTTAGCTGGGCATGGTGGCACATTCTTGTAATCCCAGTTACTCGGGAGACTGAGGCAGGAGAATTGCCTGAACCGGGACCCGGGAGGCGGAAGTTGCAGTAAGCTGAAATCGTGCCACTGCACTCCAGCCTGGGCTACAGAGCGAGACTCCGTCTCAAAAATAAATAAATAAAAATAAAAAATAATTCTTGGTTGTATGCTAAAAGCCTTGCAAGTAGCCCCACTAGAAGATAGGAAGAGTGAGGCTGTTTTACAAATGCGCACATATAAGCAGAACGAGGCCACCATAATTGAGATTAGTGTCCCCGTTGCCTGGATGTGTCCATCGCTACTTCACCCTGTCATTCGGATCCAATGTGTGACCAGCCAGCTCCAATAACAGTTCCATACTCTGGGAATTATTTTTAACACTCAGCAGGATGCTTTCTTCCTGTAGATTTAGGCTTAGCCCTCTGTGGACTTTTGGTCTCTTTCCCTTTCAATTTAGCATCCAAGGAAGTGGTTGTGACCAAAGGTAGCTGTAATGTTAAAGGACAAAGTTCATAGTTACAGCAAATATTGACCCAGAGCACTATCCTTGCCCCTTCCTCTATAATATGCAATGCAAAAATATGTTCTTTTAAGTACAAATATTAATAAGTAACGTCTAGGAGATTTTCTTCCCCCTTCCTTTCTCTTTTAGATGAGTAAATGTTTTATCTAGTTTTGAGGAGACTGTCCTTCTTATCACATCTCTTTCCGCTTCTGCTCTCCTTGTTTTATAATTTTCTTCTCCTTTGGGTCCATGTCATTACTTCATGTCGCTTATTTTCGAGCCATGCACTCATTTATCAAATCAGATTTCCTCCGTATGCCGACGGCCTTCCTCTCCCTGCCACAGGCTTCCTTTTTCCCTGACTAGGTAGAAGCAATTTGTTGGCTTGTGTTTCACCCTGGTTTTTTTGTTTTTGTTTTTGTTTTGAGACAGAGTCTCGCTCTGTCACCCAGGCTGGAGTGCAGTGGCGCCATCTCGGCTCACTGCAACCTCTGCCTGTCAGGTTCAAGCAATTCTCATGCGTCAGCCTCCCGAGTAGCTGGGATTACAGGTGTTTGCCACCAAGCCTGGCTAATTTTTAGTAGAGACAGGGTTTCACCATATTGGCCAGGCTGGTCTCGAACTCCCAACTTCAGGTGATCCACCCATCTCGGCCTTCCAAAATGCTGGGATTATAGGCATGAGCCACCACATCCGGCCTGGCCTTTCATCCTTAATGACACTTTGGTCCTAATAATGCTAAAACCATTTCTACTCTTTGAACTGAAACACAGCTTATCTACATGAGCCCAAGGCAGTAGCAACATTCACCTCCATTTCTTCTCTGATCCTTACCTTCTGAACGCTGTGCACTTGGTTGTAAATGGACGAGGGCAAGTCTTGCTTCCTTTCCCTGTGTTTACAGAGGATCGTGGCTGAGATGCTGGGCCACACTCTGGGCCTGCTGGCACCCCTGGGCTGGTGGATGCTGCCCCTCGGGGTGCTCACCACCTAGACCAGAAGAACCAAGGTGAGGGAGAGCCTGTTTTCTTTCTTCCTGTGGCTGCAGGGGCTGTGAGGCATGGGTCTAGTGGCTGTGTTTAGCTGGGGATGCCTCCTAGAAATCAGCTCCACCGTTGAAGAGATCAAAGCAATGCACAGGGCCACTTGAAATGAAATGATTGAGCTTATCAGCGCTTTTGCAAATGTACAAGAGGGTAGCTTCCCCGGACATCCTGAACTGAGCCATGCTCTTCTATTTGTGTAACAGCCCAGTGACCCCTGAATCTTCCCCTGAGGCAGGTCCCCGAAGCTTCATGGAGGATGTTCCTCAGCTGACGAAGGTGATGCTCGTGAGCTCCTCCTAAACCTTTGTGACACTGTTTATACATCTTTATGCTGTACTTTTTAAGCTGCCTTCATGTTATCACCTATATGATTTTATGTTTTGCTTCTACATAAGTACAGATTATTTTAAACTCTAATAATGGGTGCTACAAAATTAAAGGTTATGTCGATCACTGTCTCCGATGAGTTATTTTATGTAGATTTCAACACGATCATTGATTCATGTGTACTCTTGGTCAGTCATCAGTCATCTGAGTACCCAGTGGGTTTCTAAAATGGGTCCTGGATGCTGGGGATGCAAAGATAAGCAACACATTTCTATCCTCAAGAGCCTGTAGATGAGGGAGAATCACTGCGGACAATCAGGGAAGTCACCGGAGAGAGCAGTGCACATGTGGTCTAGAAATGGGTGGAACAAAGTTGAGAATCACTGAACTAGGAGGAAAGACAGGTCACTGACAATCCAAGGCTGGGCACAGTGATGCATACCCTAATCTCAGCGCTTTGGAAGGCCAAGGCAGGAAGATCCATTGAGCTCAGGAGATAAAGACCAGCCTGGCCGACCTATGGAGACCCTTCTCTACCAAAAAAAAAAAAAAAAAAAAAAAAATTAGCCTGGCATGGTGGGGTGTGCCTGTGGTGCCAGCTATTCAGGAGGCTGAAGTGGGAGGATCGCTTGAGCCCAGGAGGTCAAGACTGCAGTGAACCGTGATCACACCATTGCACTCCAGCCTAAGGAAGAGAGCAAGAAAGACCCTGTCTCAAAAAAAGAAAAAAATCCAGTAAAGTGTTTCAGATGTTGTTAAAGGTGATTTCACTATTACTTTTCACCTCTCCTCATTTTACATCTCTGACCTATGCTTGTCCTCTGACTTGCCAGACATCCCTAGCTATGGACTTGATGTCTCCACATGGAGGCTCACAGGCACCCCAAACTCAACCTGCCCTAAGCTGAACCCATGATCTTTCTTTCCAAACTTGTTTCTCACCAGAGTTCCCATCTTACCATCCACCTAGTTGTTTAAGTCATCCTTAAAACCTCCCTCTCCTTCCCTGTCTATTCTACCTGCCTAGTATCTCTTAAATCCTTCCCTCCTCTCCCACCTCACAGCCACCATCCTAACCTAAGCAGCCACCCTTTCTCACCCTATAATGACCTCCTGGCTGTTCTCTATAGAGTTGGTGAATCCTTTCATCTTCAGCCTGAACCCATTTCGAGGGATTCTTATATATACACACACACATATATATGTGTGTACATATATATGTGTACATATGTGTGTACATATATATGTGTACATATGTGTGTACATATATGTGTGTACATATATATGTGTGTACATATATATGTGTGTACATATGTGTGTACATATGTGTGTACATGTATGTGTGTACATATGTGTGTACATGTATGTGTGTACATGTATATGTGTACATGTGTGTGTGTACATGTATATGTGTACATGTGTGTGTACATATATGTGTGTGCATGTATACGTGTGTACATATATACGTGTGTACATGTATACGTGTGTACATATATGTGTGTACATATATACGTGTGTACATATATGTGTGTACATATATACGTGTGTACATATATGTACATATATACGTGTACGTGTGTGTACATATATACGTATACATATATGTGTGTGTACATATATACGTGTACATATATGTGTGTACATATATACGTGTACATATATATGTGTGTACATATATACGTGTACATATATATGTGTGTACATATATACGTGTACATATATGTGTGTACATATATACGTGTACATATATATGTGTGTACATATATATGTGTACATATATATACACATACTACTGGCTGGAGTGCAAGGGCAAAATTTTGGCTCACCGCAAACTCCACCTCCCAGGTTCAAGTGATTCTCCTGCCTCAGCCTCCTGAGCAGCTGGGATTACAGGCGTGCACCGCCACGCCCGGCTAATTTTGTATTTTTAGTAGAGATGGGGTTTCACTATGTTGGCTAGGCTGTTCATGAACTCCTGACCTCAGGTGATCCACCCACCTCAGCCTCCCAAAGTGCTGGGATTAGAGGCGTGAGCCACCGTGCCTGGCCGGATTCCCATCTTGAAGACGAAGCCCCAGATCATCGACACAGCCTGCAAGGCCCTGCAGGACTTGCCTCCTGTCCCAACACCTCGCATCATCTTGCTCTCCTCTCCCACAGCTGCTGAGGCTTTAGCCACCCTGGAATTCCAAGTCCCCATGGCCATTTTTTTTTCCCTGCTCAAGGTGTCACCATGTGCCGTCCCCTCTGCCCTTGTCTACACCCATGTGTCCTCCCGCCCCAGTCACACTCATGGGGCACAGTGTCCTTCCCGGGCTAATCCTCCCACACTCAATACCACTTTCTCCGGGATATTGCAACCGATCCTCAGCCGCAGTTGTCTTCCTATGACCCACTCCCACAGCTCTCGCCACAATGGTAATTGTTTGATTCCTACTTGTCGTCCCTGCGAGGCTGCATACCCCAGAGGACAGGGGCCCTGGGTTCTGCTTCGCCTCTGGATCATCAGCAGTAACTGAGTACCTGGCCTAGAAGAGATGCTAACGATGCTGAATGAATGAAATAGAATGAATGAATAAACAAGTGGAAAGACTCTCAGTAAAGCACAACCTTTCTTTACCGTTTTATGGCCATCGAAGAGGAAAACACATTATCAATGGAAAACGCAAAATGAGGGTATTTGTTTAGCAAACCATGAATTCCTCTGGCACCCTGGCAGCGTTGGTTTCTTTTGATGAGGTCCACCCCCTTCCATCCATGTCCTGGGCTTAAGAGATCAAAGCAAAACATGTCGTGGAATTCGATACCGGTGCTGGTTGCACAACATTGTGAATGAACTAAAAGCCACTGGATGGTACAACTGAAAATGGTTAAAATAGTGAATTGCATGTTACATGAATTATAACCTAATTGGGGGAAAAAAAAGGCCTGAAAAAAGACAAAGCTTCCCCCACAGTGAAAAGGAAGGTATAATAGAAACAGCAGCTCTCAAACCTTGGCAGGATAACGAAACCCCATTTCTATTTTTAAAAATTAGCTGGGTACAGCAGCACGTGCCTGTGGTCCCAGCTACTCGGGAGGCTGAGGCTGGAAGATCACTTGAGCCCAGGAGTTCAAGGCTGCAGTAAACTATAATCACACTACTGCACTCCAGCCTGGGTGACAGAGAAAGACCCTGTCTCAAAAAAAGGAAGGAAAGAAGGAAGGAAGAAAGGAAGGAAGGACGGAAGGAGGGAGGGAGGGAGGAAGGAAGGAAGGAAAGAAACAGCAGCTCTGAGCTTAGAAACAGGAAGGAAGGAAGGAAGAAAATAGCGGCTCTGAGCTTAGAAATAGAAGTCTATTTCTAAGTGGGAGATGGGGAGAAGGAGGGAACTGGGGAGGTGAGGAAGAAGCAGGTATTGTAACCAGTGAGGACTGTGCTCTTGTGAGCCCAGCTAGGCAACTGGCAATTCCATTCTGTTAGTGACAGCTAAAATAACCCAAAGCCTTCTGGAGCCCTGCTTTCCTCGGCTCTCTTCGCAACTTGACTAGGAGCTGAAGATCCTGCACCTCTTAGAGCATCTGGGGCGCTGGGCCCTGCAGCAAATCCCATCCTCCACCCACCCCGCCTCCCTCCACCCTCCACCCACACCACCTCCACCCTCCTCCACCCACACCACCTCCACCCTCCTCCACCTGCTGCCTCGAGGCCCCTCCCACTCCCGGGATGGACAAAACACTGCAGAGGCTGAAGTCACTGGGGCTGTAGTTGTCGGATTTGTACATGTCATAGAAAATCATCATATGTTTTGTGTGGACTCCATGCATAACAACAAAAGAGAACCAACCAGACCCCATAGACAGAAGGGAGTGTGAATTGGAGACAAAATTTAAATTATAATGAGTTGCCTTCTATTCAGATTTCTCCCATGTCTAAAAAAAAGGATCCCAAATTCCTAAATTTTATGGTTTTCTGCAGCAACTTATCATCTTTCTCCTTTCCTTCACAGCCAAGGTTTTTGAAAGAGCTATCTGAAGCCGGGCGTGGTGACTCACACCTGTAATCCTAGCATGGAGGCTGAGGCGGGTGGATCACCTGATGTCAGGAGTTCGAGACCAGCCTGCCCAACGTGGCGAAATCCTGTCTCTACTAAAAATACAAAAATTAGCCGGGCGTGGTGGCGTGTGTCTGTAATCCCAGCTACTCAGGAGGCTGAGGCAGGAGAATCACTTGAACCCAGGAGGTGGAGGTTGCAGTGAGCTGAGATCTCGCCACTACACTCCAGCCTGGTCGACAGACTGAGACTCCATCTAAAAAAAAAAAAAAAAAAAAAAAAAAGTAGCTGTCTGTTCTTTCTTCTCAAACTCTTTTTCCCATTGGAGTCTGTGACCTGCTGTCTGCCTCAAGTGAAAGGGACTAGCAGAGGTGGTGAATTACCTTCTAATTCCCGCAGCCACACCCTGCCCATACCAGCTTCAATCTGTATGTAGAAGCTTAGCTTGCTCCATGCACGGCCTCCAGCATCCACTGGTCACAAAATAACACGAAATAGCATGCCAGAGAATGGTCACATGGAGCTGAGGAGCTGCTGAGACTGAACCCAGGCCAGGGCTACTGCTGGGTGGAACTGGACATGCCCAGCCCATGGGAAAGTCTTCCCACAGAAATCATATTTGCAGGGGCCTCCCAGGAGACAGCACATTCTGAGCAAAGGAGTGAGGCAGAGGTAACTATTCAACCAAGACGGACTCGCTGGAAAGAAGCGGAGATTTCCAGCACAGCGTAGTGGATGTTTCTTGAATCTTCCCCTGTGGATGCCCCAAACCTTGAGATCCTTCCAACAAATAGCACACTACTAACAAACTGTGACTCAAAGAGGAGGGAACCATGCTCCCTTGCTGTCACAAATCACTGTGAAGATTTGGCACCCTGACTGCTCAGGTGGCCACAGAGAAGGACCACAAATGGCTGAGTCAGGAAGTCACAGCTGTGTGGCTGGAAGAGGCTCTGCCTTGCTCTGGGAGAAACGCCTATCCCCAAGGAAGCCTTAGTATCTGTGGGAGAGAAACACTGTAGCAATGGCCCCCAGGACTCTCGGGAAGCCACTTCTGGTGGGAGGGGACTCGAAGGGTGCTGGGGGACCTGTGTCTGCATCTGGAAGTGAGGAGCCAGGAAAATTTTCTTTCAGTTTCTTTCATTTTTCTTTTCTCTTTTTTTTTTTTTTCTGACATAGGGCCTTGCTCTGTCACTCAGGCCGAAGCATAGTGGTGCGATCTCAGCTCACTGCAACCTCCACCTCCCAGGTTCAAGTGATTCTCCTGCCTCAGCCTCCCGAGTAGCTGGGACTACAGGCGTGCACCACCACGCCCAGCTAATTTTTGTATTTTTGGTAGAGATGTGGTTTCGCCATGTTGGTCAGGCTGGTCTCGAACTCCTGGCCTCAAGTGATCCACCCAAAGTGCTGGGATTACAGGTGTGAGCCACCATGCCCGGCCTCTTTCTGCTTCATTTAACATTAATGGTCATCCCACAGCATGGTGGTGTGCACCTGTAGTCCCAGCTACTTAGGTGGCTGAGGTGGGAGAATCACTTGCGTTCCAGCTGTAGTGAGCCTTGATCGTGTCTGTGAATAAATGCCACTTCTCTCCAGCTTGGGCAACATAGGGAGACTCTGTCTCTTAAAAAACAAAACAAAGCAGGCTGGGCTCAGTGGCCCACGCCTATAATCCCAGCACTTTGGGAGGCCAAGGCAAGAGGATTCCTTGAGCCCAGGAGGTCAAGAGCAGCCTGGGCAAAATAGGGAGACCCTATCTTTACAAAAAAATAAAAAATTAAAAAATTAACTGGGGGTGGTGATACACCTGCAGTCCCAGCTACTCTGGAGGCTGAGGTGGGAGGATCGCTTGAGCCTGGGAGGTCGAGGCTGCAGTGAGCCATGATCATGCCACTGCACTCCAGTCCGGGCAACAGAGTGAGATCCTGCCTCAAAAAAATAAAACCAAACAAAACTCATCTCTGCCTTGGCTCCTGAGACTACAATCCCTCACGGTTCTTTTCTACTTCTCTGTTTTTCTCTTCTTGTCTCCCTTTTTTTCTGGTCTCTCTGTCACCCAGGCTGGAGTGCAGTGGTGTGATCATAGCTCACTGCAGCCTTGACCTCCTGGGTTCAAGAGATCCTCCCACCTCGGCCTCTCGAGTAGCTGGGACTACAGGCGCACACCACCATGCCTAGTTAATATTTGCAGATTTTGTAGAGATGGGGGTCTTGCTATGTTGTCCAGGTTGGTCTCGAGCTCCTGGCCTCAAGTGATCCACCCACCTCAGACGCCCAAAGTTCTGGGATTACAGGTGTGAGCCACCTCACCTGGGTTCTTCTTGTCTCCTTTTTGGCCCCTCTTTCTCATTTTTCTGCTTAAATGTTGGTAGCCCTCAACATTGCATTTTTCCTTCCCCTCCCTTCTCATATTTCATCTCTGTGGCTTAAATTACCAGCTAGATGCTGCCCATAAGTGATTTTTTTTTTAGAGATGAGGTCTTGCTATATTGCTCAGGCTGGTCTCGAATTCCTGGGCTTAAGCCATCCTCCTGCCTCGGCTTCCTAAAGTGCTGGGATTACAGGTGTGAGCCACACTGCACCCAGCCAAAAGCAATTTTATTTCCTACCTCTGACAGCCTCTTATGCTGCTTTTAAGAGGTCCCAGATGCTTCAACAACAGTACATCTCAAATGGCAGGCCTCATTTTCTCCCCAGTATCTCTCTCTCCCTAAATTACTGTCTCAGTGAAGAGTGCCCACTGACTCCGGTAAGAAACCGGGAATTTCATGTTCGCATTGCCCTCCTTTCCCTGACCACATCCCGTTGACCACCCGTCTTGTGGATCCCCTCTCAGCCCCTTCCTCCCCGACCAGTCCACGGCCCCATCTTGTCTCAGCTGCACTATGGCCATAATTGTAACTGGTATCCAGATGTAGCTTCCCACAGCACTGTATCCCCCATCACAGGTCATCTTTCATACATCTGCTAAGAGTGATCCGAAATCAAAGTGAAATCAAGTTATGACCCCACTTAACTTCCTTGATACATCCCAGTAAATTATACTTTGTGAATTGTCATATGTGTAATTGTTGCATTTTGGATGTACCCAATTTGATAATTTTTATTTTTATTATTTATTTTTATTTATTTATTTTTGAGATGGAGTCTCGCTCTGTCGCCCAGGCTGGAGTGCAGTGGTGCCATCTCAGCTCACTGCAAGCTCCGCCTCTTGGGTTCAAGTGATTCTCCTGCCTCAACCTCCCGAGCAGCTGGGATTACAGATGCCTGCCACCACGCCGGGCTAATTTTTTGTATTTTTAGTAGAGATGGGGTTTCACTGTTAGCCAGGATGGTCTCGATCTCCTGACCTCATGTTATCTGCCTGCCTCGGCCTCCCAAAATGCTGGGATTACAGGCAAGAGCCACCACGCCTGGCTGATAATTTTTAAAAAAATCATTTCCAGTTAAGGTATCCAGTTAAGGTCAGAAAATAAGAAAATGTTTTAAAAAAAAAAAGCTGTAAGTAAAACAGATTCAGTCGGGACACGATGGCTCACACCTGCAATCCCAGCACTTTGGGAAGTTGAGGTAGGATAGTCACTTGAGCCCAGGAGTTCGAGACCAGCCTGGGCAACATAGCGAGACTTTATCCATACAAAAAAATTTAAAAAATACCCAGGCATGGTGGCATATTCCTGCATTCCCTGCTACTTGGATGGCTGAAGCGGGAGGATCCCTCGAACTCAGGAGTTAGAGGCTGTAGCAAAATATGATTGTGCCACTGTACTCCAGCCTGGTTGACGGAGCAAGACTCTGTTCCCCCACCCGCCCCCCCGAAAAAAAAAAAAACCCTAAATCCAAATTTTAAAAGCTTCCTTGACTCTTCAACTTGCTCACCCCCTGCCAAATAAAATAACTATGAAGGAAACTTATTTTTTTACTATTTCCAGGGATATGATATATGTTTGTCCTGAAAATATGCATCATGGCTTTACTCAAGCCACAGTGACGAGGCCTCATTGTCACTGTAGCCTAATTACGATTTTACACCTCCATTTAAAATTCAATTTAAACACAGTTTAAAAATTCAGTCCAAGTCAAACACGCTCTCAGTAGCTAGAAGCAAAACTCTGTTCAGGTCCTTGATGGATCTATTTGTACTTTCTTTCATGAAAACAGAAAGTCCTTTTTTACACACCATGCAACAGGAAAATTCATAACAGACATTGTTTTACCTGTTCTTGGCAAAGACAAGTGAGCTCTTAACAAGCAAGGTAACTGTGGAGATGATGTTTTGCTCCAAGTTAACACTTAAATATTTAATTAGAAAGATTTCAAAGGTGGGCAGATTGACTGGAAAGTTTCCGAAAGTTTCCAAAAGTTTCAAAAATTTGTTCACTTGTTCAACAGATAATGTTAGAGAGGGAGCACCGTGCCCTCAGGCCCCTAGGAATTAGTCCCACGTGGTCCGATCGTCTGTCCAGTGTGCCCAGCATCCACTTGGGAGAACAGCATGGCCTTCAGTCCAGGGCAGCCCATGCCAGCACCGCCTGCCCTCTCAGGCCCATGGCTCCCATTAAGTGCCATATCAAGCTTACTTGGCCAAGTTTCCCTATCATGGCCAACAAAGAGGTTGTTCAAAAATGCTTGTCAGCTCGGGCACGGTGGCTCACGCCTGTAGTCCCGGCACTTTGGGAGGCTGAGGCGGGTGGATCACCTGAGGTCAGGAATTCAAGACCAGCCTGGCCAACATGGTGAAACCTCGTCTCCACAAAAATACAAACATTAGCCGGGCATGATGGCAAGTGCCTGTAATCCCAGCTACTCAGGAGGCTGAGACAGGAGAATTGCTTGAATCCGGAAGGTGAAGGTTGCACTGAGCTGAGATCACACCACTGCACTCCAGCCTGAGCGACAGAGTGAGAATCCATCTCAAAAAAAAAAAAAAGGTTTGTCAACGGTTTCACTGAATCCAGAATACTTTTCTGAAATGTCAATCCTATAGAATACATTTTATAAAATTATGAAGGCCTGGCCTGGTGCGGTGGCTCACACTTGTAATCCCAGCACTTTGGGCAGCCAAGGCAGGTGGATCACTTGAGGCCAGGAATTTGAGACTAGCCTGGCCAACAAGGCAAAACCCTGACTCTACTAAAAAATACAAAAATTAACTGGGCATGGTGGTGCATATCTGTAATCCCAGCTACTCAGGAGGTTGAGGCAGCAGAATCACTTGAACCCAGGAGGTGGAGGTTGCAGTGAGTGGATATCGCACCATTGCACTCTAGCCTCGGTGACAGAGCAAGACTCTATCTTCAAAAAATAGATAAATAAAAATTAAAACAAAATAAAATTATGAAGGCCATAGGTCAGAGAATTACCAAGGGAATATTCAAAGTTATACCTCCAAGTATCTACAGTGGAGATACTTTCATCAGAAAAAAGGAGTTTACAGCCAGGCCCTGTGGTTCATGCCTATAATCCCAGCACCTTGGGAAGCCAAGGCTGAGGCAGGAGGATCACTTGAGGCCAGGAGTTCGAGACCAGCCTGAGCAACAACGTGGGATCCCATTTCTACCAAAAATAAAAATATAAGCTAGGCATGCAACTGTAGTCCCAGCTACTCGAGAGGCTGAGGCAAGAGGATAGCTTAAACCCAGGACCCCAGCCTGAGCAAGAGAGCGAGACCCTGTTTATAAAAAAAAAAAAAAAGAAAGAAAAAAAAAGGAAGGAGAAGAAAGGAAATAAAATTTAAGAAAAAAAAAGGACTTAATAAGGTTGAATGAAGGCAAGAATATCCTTAGCCCTGTTTAAGTCAAGACCTGAGTAGTAGCTCTATGTAGCTGTATGTCAATAATGTTTTTGAGACAGCACTACTGATAAATTGTTACATAATAAACTGTTATGGCTGGGCGCAGTGGCTCATAACCATAATCCCAGCACCTTGGGAGGCCGAAGCGAGTGGATCACCTGAGGTCAGGAGTTCGAGACCAGCCTGACCAAAATGGTGAAATCCCGTCTCTACTAAAAAAATGAAAATTAGCTGGGCATGGTGGCAGCGCACCTGTAATCCCAACTACTCAGGAGGCTGGGACAGGAGGATTGCATGAACACAGGAGGCAGAGGTTGCAGTGAGCCGAGATTGTGCCACTGCACTCCAGCCTGGAAGACAGAGTGAGACTCCATCTCAAATAAATAAATAAACTGTTAAATTAAGTTTAGCCTAAAGCTACCCCCTTACATATTTTAAGTTCAGCCTAAAGGTTTCTCTGTACATAGTGAACTGTAACCTAACTGGATGTGTAAACAGACTATAACCTACTCTTGGGCCAGTCACTAAGTTTTGGTCAATCAAAGGGAGGCAACTGTTCAAACCAGGTTAAAATAAGGCAAATGCTGAGCTCTAACCAATCCAGCCATTTCTGTACCTCGCTTCCATTTTCTGTCTGTCACTTTCCCTTTTCTGTCCATAAATCTTCCACCGCGTGGCTGTGCTGGAGCCACTGTGAACCTATTCTGTTTCAGGGGCTGCCCAATTCATGAATCATTCCTTGCTCAATTAAACTCTGTTTGTTTAATTTGTCTAATATTTTTCTTTTAGTCAAAGTAATTTGGCCAGGCACAGTGGCTCACACCTGTAATCCCAACACTTTGGGAGGCTGAGGCGAGTGGATCACCTGAGGTCAAGAGTTCAAGACCAGCCTGGTCAACATGGTGAAACCCCATCTCTACTAAAAATACAAAAATTAGCTGGGCATGGTGGCGGGCACCTGTAATCCCAGCTACTCGGGAGGCTGAGGCAGGAGAATCGCTTGAACCCGGGAGGTGGAAGTTGCAGTGAGCCGAGATTGTGCCATTGCACTCCAGCTTGGGCGACAGGGCAAGACTCTGTCTCAAAAAAAAAAAAAAAAAAAAAAAAAAATTAATTCAGAGACCTACTCATGTGAAGTTGTATTTTTTTATTCTCCATATTACAAGATAGAACAATTGGCACAGGGATGAAGAAATACTTTTGCAAAACATCTAGAGAGGTTAAGTGCCATGAGTCTTTAAAATGTAAGACTCCTTTCACCTGAGCAATCTAGTGTCCATTTCTAGAGCTAGCTTAAATGTCCCTGCTAAATCCCCGTAATTGGTTGGGATAACAATTACCTATGTTGTATGATTTGAGTCAAAAACTATGTTTCCACTGCCTGCCACCCCTTTGGGTGGTTTTCTCTTAAGGTATCAAATTTCACCGGAAAAGACCTAGATAAAATACAGCAAAAATGAGGCGGGGCGTCCTGGAACACACCTGTAATTCCAGCGCTTTGGGAGGCTGAGTCAGAAAGATCTTTGAATTCAGGAGTTCAAGACCAGCCTGGGCAATACAGTGAAATCCTGTCTTTACAATAAAAATTAGCCAGGCATGGGGGCATGGGCCTGTAGTCCCAGCTACTTGGGTTGGGTGGCTGATGTGGGAGGATCACTTGAGCCCAGGAGGTTGAGGCTGCAGTGAGCTCTGACCATGCCCCTGCAATCCAGCCTGGGTGACAGAGCAAGACCCAGTCTCAAAAAGAAAAGAAAAAGAGTAATGTTAGGTCAAGGTAGAACCTACCTTGACTTTCTGTTACTATGGAAGATATTCCGGGGTATCTCTGAGATCCAAGCACTATGGCACTTAAGTAATTCCTATCTATTGTTCTACTTGGTTCCTCAGGAGTAAAAGTCATATTCAAACCAAAAAGGCTGTGGGATTTCCAGAATTTTAAAAGCAATAATAGTTAATGTTCTCCCGTGGGAGTTACTGCACATTTTTACATATGTTCCATGTGTTAACTCATTTAGACCTTACCTTTATGAGGTAAGTCCTCTTCTTATCCCCACTTTAGAGGTGGGAAAACTGAGGCACAGAAAGAGTAAGTTGCTTGCCTAAGGCCCTGTTACTAGCAGGTGGTGAAACCAGGATTCTAACCCGGGAGTCTGGCAAATGTGTGTGAAGAGCACACGTTTGGAAATGACAGTCATGAGGACATTGTAAGACTTCTGGAATGTTTATAATTTCACCTTTGCTTGTTATTTTTCCTGTCTGTTTCCCTAGAGTGAGTTGAGTGAAAAAAGAAAGAAGGAAAGAAAGAAAGAAAGAAAAGAAAGAAAGAAAGAAAGAAAGAAAGAGAAAGAAAGAAAGAAAGAAAGGAAAGAAAGAGAAAGAAAGAAGAAAGAGAAAGAAAAGAGAGAAAAAGAAAAAAGAAAAGAAAAACAGAAAAAGAAGAAAGAAAGAAAGAGAGGAAGGAAAGAAGGTAGGAGGGGAGGAAAGGAAGAAGAAAGAAGGGGGACAGAGGGAGGGAATGGAGGGAGAGAGGGAGGGAAGGAGGAAGAAATAAAAAGATGAGGATCTGTATGCTTGCGGGGTGGGGGTGCGGGGCTTGGGTGGGAGTGTGGGATGGGCAGAAAGCTGGAGGGAGCCCTGGACCGACTGCATTCCACAGAGGATTGTGGGTGCAACGTAGGTGGCAGATTGAGAAAAGCAAACAAACAAGCTCAGCCTTTGGAGCTTTGGGGAAGAAAAAAAGCTGAGCAGTGAATGCTGGCTTCCCACGGAGAAGGCAGGCTGCTTCCCCAGCTCACATCCTTCCACACACCCACCTCCTCTTTCCGGAGGTCACTTTAGATTGCTTTATGGCAGAATCTCCAGGTCACAGGAATGTTATGTTTTGACTGGGGTTTCCCCCTCCCCTGGGAGGCCTGGGCCATCTCCCCAAGGGCTAGTCTCTGTCCCAGGCCCCACACTCCCATAGCACTCAGCAAAAGCCTAGAGAGAGCATCGCAAAATGCCAAGCACAACAGGAGCGTGTTGGAATGACAGGGACGCTAGAACTGCCCATGGTCGTGGTCTGAGATGTTTGTTCCATGGTCTGAAATACTAAAAGTTCTTAAACAGCTACTTGATTTCATACTATTGTTTTGAAGAAAACAGTGTTTGTTTGTTGTTTTGCTTGTTTGTTTGAGACAGAGTTTTGCTCTTGTTGCCGGGTTTTGTCCATGTTGGTCAGGCTGGTCTCAAACTCCTGACCTCAGGTAATCCACCCACCTCTGCCTCCCAAAGTGCTGGGATTACAGGAAAACAGTTGTTTCTTTAAAACAATTATATAGGCTGGGCACGGTGGCTCATGCCTGTAATCCCAGCACTTTGGGAGGCTGAGGTGGGTGAATTACCTGAGGTCAGCAGTTCGAGACCAGCCTGGCCAACATGGTGAACCTCCGTCTCTACTAAAAATGCAAAAAATTAGCCAGGCGTGATGGTGCATTCCTGTAATCCCAGGTACTCGGGAGGCTGAGGCAGGAGAATCACTTGAACCCAGGAGGTGGAGGTTGCAGTGAGCTGAGATAGCACCACTGCACTCCAGCCTGGGCAACAAGAGCAAAACTCCATCTCACAATCTCAAAAAAATAAAATAAAATAAATAGCTATATAAGCTACCTTATTGATGCAGCTACAAATGAGCTGTTGAAACATATAAATTTTAAAGAACAAGCCACATATCTTTCACCCACAGCTTCACCAACTAAAGGTGTATGTAGTACTTTTGTGGAAGGCATTTCGACATGCTTTGAGGGACCTTGAAATACCGCCATGATTACATGATTTTTCTAAAACCAGACTACTCCTACAATACAAGAATTGAAAAGTTCAGAGTAAATATTTGTAAGACCTAGGTTACTAGAAAAGATGATGTTCTTTAAAAAAAACGATGCCCATCTTTGTAGGGAAAAGAAAGAGAGATCAGACTGTTACTGTGTCTATGTAGAAAGGGAAGACATAAGAGACTCCATTTTGAAAAAGACCTGTACTTTAAACAATTGCTTTGCTGAGATGTTGTTAATTTGTAGCTTTGCCCCAGCCACTTTGACTCAACTACTTTGACCCGACCTGGAGCTCACAAAAACATATGTTGTATGAAATCAAGGTTTAAGGGATCTAGGGCTGTGCAGGATGTGCCTTGTTAACAAAATGTTTACAAGCAGTGTACTTGGTAAAAGTCATCGCCATTCTCTAGTCTCAATAAACCAGGGGCACAGTGCACTGTGGAAAGCCTCAGGGACCTCTGCCCTTGAAAGCAGGGTATTGTCCAAGGTTTCTCCCCATGTGATAGTCTGAAATATGGCCTCGTGGGATGAGAAAGACCTGACCGTACCCCAGCCCAACACCTGTAAAGGGTCTGTGCTGAGGTGGATTAGTAAAAGAGGAAAGCCTCTTGCAGTTGAGATAGAGGAAGGCCACTGTCTCCTGCCTGCCCCTGGGAACTGAATGCCTCGGTATAAAACCCGATTGTACATTTGTTCAATTCTGAGATAGGAGAAAAACTGCCTTATGGTGGGAGGCGAGACATGTTTGCAGTAACGCTGCCTTGTTATTCTTTACTCCGCTGAGATGTTTGGGTGGAGAGAAACATAAATTTGGCTTACATGCACGTCCAGTCATAGTACCTTCCCTTGAACCGAATTATGACATAGATTCTATTGCTCACATGTTTGTTGCTGACCTTCTCCTTATTATCACCCTGCTCTCCTACTACATTTCTTTTTGCTGAAATAACGAAGATAATAACCAATAAAAACCGAGGGAACTCAGAGACCGGTGCTGATGCAGGTCCTTGGTATGCTGAGCGCCGGTCCCCTGGGCCCACTGTTGTTTCTCTATACTTTGTCTCTGTGTTTTATTTCTTTTCTCAGTCTCTCGTCCCACCCGACTAGAAATACCCACAGGTGTGGAGAGGCAGGCCACCCTTCACATCTTGTCTCCACTTCCTTGATTAAAAAAAAGAAAAGAAAAAAAAATTTGCCCAAGTTGGATTCATTCACAGAATTCTACACATTAAAAATGATGTTGCAGGTCGGGTATGGTGGCTCATGCCTATAATTCCAGCGCTTTGGGAGGCTTGAGCCCAGGAGGTCAAGGCTGCAGTGAACCGAGATCGCACCACTGCACTCCAGCCTGGGTGACAGAGCAAGACCCTGTCTCAAAGAAAAAAAAAAACAGAAAAAAATAATGTTACAGAAAAAGTACAATATTTTTAATATACACATTTTTTTTTTCTGAGACAGAGTCTTGCTCTGTCACCCAGGCCAGAGAGCTATGGCTCGATCTCAGCTCACTGCAACCTCCACCTTCCGGGTTCAAGCAATTCTCCTGCCTCAGCCTCCCAAGTAGCTGGGATTACAGGCACCCACCACCACTCCTGGCTAATTTTTGTATTTTTAGTAGAGACGGAATTTCACCGTGTTGGCCAGGTTGGCCTCGAACTCCTGACCTTATGATCTGCCTGCCTTGCCCTCCCAAAGTGTTGGGATTACAGGCGTGAGCCACCATGCCCAGCCAAAAGTACAATATTTTTAATGACATATAAAGATGTTCATTCTTTGTGGTTGCCCTGGATGAGAGGGACTATTGATACTCAATAGTGTTTCTTTTGTTTCTACATTGTTTCTATAGTGAAAATATGCATTGGCTTTGTATTAAAAAATGTATAGTAAAAATGGTTTTATTAAAAACAGCAAATAACTACAAAAACTCCATTGCAATGGAAAGCAGCCCTTGGATTTTCTAGCTGAATGAAACAAGTAATTTATGCACTGTTAGAAATGTCTAAAGGCTCGCTCAGGTTTCATGGGCAGAACAGGAATTGTATATCCAAGTAAATGTGAAATTGCAATGCCTGGTGCGGTGGCTTATGCCTGTAATCCCAGCACTTTGGGAAGCCGAGGCAGGGGATCGCTTGAGCCCAGGAGTTCGAGACTGGCATGGGTAACATGGGGAGGCCCCATCTCTACAAAAAATAAAAATCATTAGCTGGGCAGGTTGGTGCATGCTTGTGTTCCCAGCTACTTGGGAGGCTGAGGTGGAAGGATCCTCTGAGCCCAGGAGGTTGAGGCTGCAGTGAGACATGATGGATGCACTCCAGCCTGGATGACAGAGTGAGACCCTGTCTCAAAAAAAAAAAAAAAGAAAGTACAATCGCAATTAAATGTCTTTGCATTGGTGGCTCCTGACCAAATTCCCTAAGCCAGCAGTATGTTAATAAGCAGAGAGGCCACAGCTCACCTTGCTCAATTAAAGGCAGGAGCAGGCCGGGCGTGGTGGCTCACGCCTGTAATCCCAGCACTTTGGGAGGCCAAGGCGGGCGGATCAAGAGGTCAAGAGATCGAGACCATCTTGGCCAACATGGTGAAACCCCGTCTCTACTAAAAATACAAAAATTAGCCAGGCGTGGTGGTGGGTGCCTGTAATCCCAGCTACTCGGGAGGCTGAGGCAGGAGAATTGCTTGAACCCGGGAGGTGGAGGTTGCAGTGAGCCGAGATTGCGCCACTGCCCTCCAGCCTGGTGACAGAGCGAGACTTCGTCTCAAAAAAAAAAAAAAAAAAAAAGGCAGGAGCAAGTATGAGCGAGACAGAAATCAAGGTGTAAATTGGGCAGATCCTCAGGCCCAGCGCTGAACTTTGGTTTGATGAAATAAAACATTACATTTCAAGGTTGGCAGAGACGAATGAGGGTGGAAGAGGAATCTAGGGCCTTTTAGGGAAGCCATGAAGCCTCCTGCCCACACTAGTGGGTAGAGTGGAGCCAGGCGTTTTGCTAGGGCTTGCTATATTTCTTGGCAGGGTACTCTGCTGGCAAAGCCAAGAATTCTAAACTAGATTCAATAGCCAGAAATGATGTTAAACATTTGGACATGATATCCTCCCTCACAGATTAGCTAGAGTGTGCTTCTGCTGTGCTAGATACTTAAATAAATACCTCCCTAGCTGTGAAGGCTGCTTATCACAGTGCTATATTTTAGGATGAGGTCGTTATTTTCCTATGCATACACATGCATTGTATAATCTTGCCAATGTAGGTCAGCCCAAAATAAGTGATAAATGAGTAGAACACACATTGCACTAGCTTGGGACAAAACTAGTTTACCTAAAGATGACAGATTTCTTAACTAATTTTAAGAGCCATGCAGCTTTGTATTCTAGCAGAGACAGATATTAGGAATCTTATAAAATCAAAAATTTTAATTTCTGCCTGAATAGCTCCAAAGGGCTAAGATCTCAAGCAAATGCATGTAGGTTTTGTTTCTGTTGTTGTTGTTGTTTTTAGAGACAGGGTCTTGCTCTGTCACCCATGCTGAAGTGCAGTGGTGCAGTCCTAGCTCACTGCAGCCTTGACCTCTCAGGCTTAAGTGATCCTCCTGCCTTAGCCTCCCGAGTAGCTGGGACTACAGGTGCGTGCCACCACCCCTGAGTAATTTTTTATTTTTATTTTTATTTTTGTAGAGACAGGGGTCTCAATATGTTGCTCAGGCTTGTATCTTTTTTTTTTTTTTTTTGGAGACAGATTCTCGCTCAGTCACCCAGGCTGGAGTGCAGCACAATCTCCGCTCACTGCAAGCTCCGCCTCCCGGGTTCACGCCATTCTCCTGCCTCAGCTTCCTGAGTAGCTGGGACTACAAGCGCCCGCCACCATGCCCAGCTAATTTTTTTTTTGTATTTTTAGTAGAGACGGGGTTTCACCATGTTAGCCAGGTTGGTCTCGATCTCCTGACCTCGTGATCCACCTGCGTTGGCCTCCCAAAGTGCTGGGATTACAGGCGTGAGCCACCGCGCCCCGCCCAGGCTTGTATCTTAACTTTAAAGCTACACATTCCCAAATGAAGATGGGATGGTACACAGATTTGAAGTATTAGCTGGTTTGGAGCTTCTGTCTTCTAAAGCAACATTTTACTTCGCCACAGGGTGGTGGGGCAGGGGCCATCCTAGAAGGAAGAGTGTGAGTTTCATGGGATAGGGTCTGGGGAGGTGGCTGGGGGAGTTTCGGTTTTTTTGTGTCTGTGGTACACAGACAGATAAGCAAGGAAAATGTCCAAGCAGTGAAATCAAGAGCTCACTGCACTAACACAGAGAAGGACCCTGACGCCTGGCCGCAGGCCTTTGTTCTCATTGGCTTCAAAGAACTTCTTGATGTCTACCTTAATTTCATTATTTACCCAGGAGTCATTCAGGAGCAGGTTGTTCAATTTCCATGTGGTTATGTGGTTTTGAGTGAGTTTCTTAATCCTGAGTTCTAATTTGATTGCGCTGTGGTCTGAGAGACTGTTATGATTTCAGTTCTTTTGCATTTGCTGAGGAATGTTTCATTTCCAATTATGTGGTCGATTTTAGAGTAAGTGCCATGTGGCACTGAGAAGAATATATATTCTGTTGCTTTCAGGTGGATAAGGTCCACTTGATCCAGAGCTGAGCTCAAGTCTTGAATATCCTTGTTCATTTTCTGTCTCGTTAATCTATCTAATATTGACAGTGAGGTATTAAAGTCTCCCACTATTATTGTGTGGAAGTTTAAGTCTCTGTGTAGGTCTCTAAAAACTTGTTTTATGAATCTGGGTGCTCCTGTATTGGGTGCGTATATATTTAGGAGAGTTAGCTCTTCTTGTTGAATTGCTCCCTTTACCATTACGTAATGCCCATCTTTGTCTTTTTTGATCTTTGTTGGGATAAAACTACATTTTATGTCCCCCTTCCTATAGTTTGTCACCGAAGGTTGGCAGAAGTTGAAAGGAAGAAGACATTTGGGCGTTTGGTTTGGGATTATATTAGGTTATAAGGTTCATTGCCTCCACCTCTTTCAACACATTTAGTTTCTAAATGAATCCAGCTTTAAATGACTGCAGGGGTGCTCATGCACAATTTTGTTTCTCAAATCTTTGGGATTTTTCCTTGAAGAATATTCACAGGGAATGGGGCTGTCTTGCTTCATAGTTACTCTTTTGTATACATGATCTCAAGAATCGCCTGATCACTGCTAGGGTTAAACCAATACACTAACCGCCTGAAGTGCTGAAAAGTCAAATGGGGGCTTAGAACCTCACTCCAGATCCTACAAAAGCTGATGGTTCTGTTCCCAGAAACAACCCAGCTTCCTGATCATCTATGGCCAGTGCCTTGTAGCACAGCTGGAGATCACCCTTTAGTGGGCTCTTCAGCTGGATCTAGAAATCAAATTGACACCAGGCAGATTAACAAGAGAAAAATATACAGATTTTATTGCTTTTATAGGTACGTGGGAATCTGCACAAGAGCAAAGTCCGAAGAGGTGGCCAAAGCAAGGTGCTTTATACATTTTTAGAAAAAGAGCAATAAATTGGAGAAGAAATGATAGGACAAAGAAAATCTAGCCAGGCAGTAAATTTTCTAGGAGAATCACTAGGACATATATGAGGAAGGGTGTGTAAAACAGGTGAAAGATAAGTGTTAGTTCGTTAAACATGTTTACTCTGGTCCATTGTAGCCTCTACGATAAGGAGTATTTTCTCGCTTTGGTGTGGACAGGGCACGCCTCCCAGAGCAACCTTTATCACTTACTGCATGCAGGAAGAGACAGGTCAGCCCGCCCTTTCTGAAACTACAATTTCTTCAGTGTTTTCAACTCAAAATAGTCAATATCCCCCATCTGGCATACTTGGGGATGGCACATCCTTTACTCCTTCAGCCTCTTCTCCCTGAAGGTCCTTTGCATAGTTGGGAATCTCCACCAGGAGGGGTAGCTCTTTGGTCTGAACCCATGGCGACAGAGTTTCGACAATATTCCTAACTTAAATGTTTCTGATTCTGAGTGGCGGTTAGATCCCTTAGTACACCCCTGTCCCCAGTGCCTACAGAATGGGCAGGTTAATAAGTGTTGGCTGAACATTCAATGATGGATAAGGAAGAATAGGAGGCAAGAGAGAGGGTGGTCTCCAATGCCAAGCCCCTGTGCTAACTGGGGTGATTTTTTTTCATGACTCATTTTCCTAAAAGCACCCTCAAGGGTCCCACAAAACTTTTTCCAACAGCTAAATCACAGACTAATCTGGCCCATTGACATCTTCCCTGAGTATATTAATTTTTTTTGTTTGTTTTTTTTGAGATGGAGTCTTGCTCTGTCACCCAGTTTGGAGTGCAATGACACTATCTCAGCTCACAGCAACTTCCACTTCCTGGGTTCAAGCGATTCTCCTGCCTCAGCCTCCTGAGTAGCTGGGACTGCCAGCGCGTGCCACCATGCCTGGCTAATTTTTTTTTTTTTTTTTTTTAGTAGAGATGAGATGGGGTTTCACCATGTTGGCCAGGATGGTCTTGAACTCCTGACCTCAAGTGATCCACTTGCCTCGGCCTCCCAAAGTGCTGGGATTACAGGTGTGAGCCACTGCACCCGACCATATATTAATGGTTTTTGACGAATTTGTTCCATAGATTAAAATCTTGTGCCCCATTGCGTGTTGGGCTCCATCGCATGTGGGGCACAGGGTTCCTGAGTGTTTGTGGCTGTCAAACCAAGATGATTTCTTGCTTAATCAAGCAGATTTACAAGTTCATCTCTGCTACCAAGAAGCACTTGCTCAACTCAGAAGACAATGTCCTATCAGCCTTTCACTATCACGCAACTGTTCTTCAAGACCCATCAAATTAGCTCCAGTGAAACGGAGGCTAAAGTGAAACTTTTTCTCTTATATAGATTTTTATTTGTAACTAGGGAAAAATTAGGCACCCACAGGAAAATAATAACCTGAAAAAATTAGGCTGAACGTAAGAAAAATTTGTGATGAAATAAACATTTCAATCAACTGAAAATATTTTTCTGACTTTTTATGTGCCACCATTAGTTACATCATTGAGAAAACAGTATTTGTATTAAATAAAGAGCTGGTGAAAATCTGGCAATTGGCCGGGCATAGTGGCTCATGCCTGTAATCCCAGTACTTTGGAAGGCCGAGGCAGGCGGATCACTTGAGGTCAGGAGTTTGAGGCCAGCCTGACCCACGTGGTGCAACCCCGTCTCAACTAAAAATACAAAAATTAGCTGGGAGTGGTGGCGGGCACATGTAATCCCAGCTACTCCGGAGCCTAAGGCAGGAGAATCGCTTGAATCTGGGAGATAGAGGTTGCAGTGAGCCGAGACTGAGCCACTGCCCTCCAGCCTGGTGACAGAGCAAGACTTCATCTCTCTCTCTCTTTTACTTTTTTTAAAGACTTCTTCTCAAAAATAAAAAGAAAGAAAATCTGGCAATCCAGTAAAAACTGGCCACTATGGCATGCATGTGCTATGCATAAACGTAAATTGACGCATAAACTTAATTTTAGAACTGGAAGGAAATCTGGAGTTCTTTAGGAGCCAGATTTTACACATGCAGAAACATACCAGCTTCAGTTTCGATTCAATAAAACTTGACTAACTACATTTAAGATAAGCATAGTTATGCATTAGCGCATTAACTCTCAACCTTTTAAAAAAGAATTCTTCCTTTGCTTGCTAATTTTCTTTCTTTCTTTCTTTCTTTTTTTTTTTTTTGAGATAGGGTCTTGCTCTGTCATCCAGGCTGAAGTGCAGTGACATCATCATAGTTCACTGCAGCCTCTACCTCCCCGGCACAAGTAATCCTCCTGCCTCAGCCTTCTGAGTATCTGGGACTACAGGCATGAGCCACCATGCCCAGCCTTTTCTTTTCTTCCTTTTTTTCCTTTTCTTTCTCTCTCTGTCTCTCTTTCTTTCTTTCTTTTCCTTCCTTTCTTCTTCTTTTTTTGATGGAGTCTGTCTCTGTCGCCAGGCTGGAGTGCAGTGGTGCGATCTTGGCTCACTGCAACCTCCGCCTCCCGGGTTCAAGTAATTCTCCTGCCTCAGCCTCCCAAGTAGCTGAGACTACAGGCGTGTGCCACCACGCCAGCTAATTTTTGTATTTTTCTAGAGAGGGGGGTTTCACCATGTTGGCCAGGATGGTCTTGATCTCTTGACCTCCTGATCCGCTTTCCTAGGCCTCCCAAAGTGCTGGGATTACAGGCATGAGCCACTGTACCTGGCCCTTTCTTTCTTTTTATCAAGACAACAACATGTCTTTGTAGTGCTCCCAAGGCTAAAGTATACCTTATGTCTATGTAAACACTCAGCCTCAGTTTTGCAATGGCCCATGTTGGCAGTAGTGCAAACAAAAACAATTATGAAACCCATTTTCCTTTGACAAAGAGAAATAAGTGGCAAGAACTGCTTCTTTCTCTTAGTATGGGTCTCTGAAAAGAACCAGATCAGTCAAAAGGGGAATATTTTTCTGGAGGGATAGGTTTGGTCTAGTGGCTTCTACCTCTTTTAGATGACTGCTATTTCTCATTTTAATGTTAAATAGACACTAATAGGAGAAATCACATTAATTCAGTCAACAAACATTTACTGAGCACTTCCTGTGGTCAGGCCCTCTGTTAACTTCTGGGAATACAATGACAACTCTGACAGTCCCAACCCAAGGAGCCAACAAGTCCAGGGATAGAGACAGACAAGAAAACAATTACAACTCCACCGTTAGAATAAAGGTACATTGAGAACTTGCAACAAATATTCTTCATCCCTTATCTTAATTATTCATAACATGTTTACCACCAATAAGAACAGCAATAACAATAAATGCCCAACTCAGACAGCAATGCCCATTTACCCTGTGTTTACACAGCATAATACAAGCAGGCAGTGGACAGAGATTCTCTTGTTTAGTCCTCACAACTCTGCAAGGTGGGTTTTATTACTCTCCATTTCTAGATAAAGGATCTCACCTAATATTACATGGGCCAGTGGTCTTCCAGTTGGGGTATGCACAACCCTGGGGGTAGGTGAGGACCCTGCCTGGGGTCTTCAGGTGGGGACCATCAACCTCCATTTGTACTCTTTTCTGAACATTGGTTTGAGACAGAAAGTCCCTGCAATTAAGGCATTAAGCTGGCTCTTTTTCTATTTCTCATTTCATAATTGCCCTTCTCCTGCTTTACCAAAACCTTTCACCCCCCCATCATATATATATATATATATATATATCCCCATACATATTCTATATATACATATCCTATATATGCATGCACACACATCATATATATGTATGTATATATGATATATACATATATGCTATGTATACATATATAGCGTGTATATACACATGTGTATGTGTATATGTGTGTATATGTGTATATATACACACGTGTGTGTACATATATACATCATATATGTGTGTCTATATATATGGGTGTGTCTATATATGTGTATATATATGCAAATACATATATATGATGTGTATATATAAGATGTGTGTGTGTGTGTGTATATATATGTGTGTGCATGTGTGTGTGTATATATATAGTATATATATATTTTTTGAGACAGCATCTCACTCTGTTGCCTGGGCTGAAGTTCAGTGGCTGATGACAGCTCACTGCAGCCTCCCGGCTCAAGTGATTCTTCCGCCTCAGCTTCCTGAATGGCTGGGACTACAGGCGTGCATCACCACACCCAGTTGGTTATTTTCTTTTTTGTAGAGATGGTGGTCTCACTGTATTGCCCAGGCTGGTCTCAAACTCCTGGGCTCAAGCAATTTTCCACCTCAGCTTCCCAAATTGCTGGGATTACAGGTGTGAGCCACTGCACCAGCCCATCCTTTATTTTAATATTATGCAGTGCCCTGAGGCATATAAAAAACCCATCTTCCCAAGTAAAGGAAATTCAAGCTGATGCCTGCAGAGCCTCCTTTAACAAAGGCTCTGAAATACCCTCTCTCATTAAAATGATAATTTCCAATAAAATTTTTTTAACAGTGATTTACAAAATGATAAAATTTATTTATTTTGATTGTGTATGGATCATGGTAACAATAAAAAGACTTGTCAAAATAACTAAATTGAAAGAATCTTGAACATTTAAAGCCTTAAGACCACCGGAATTGAAGACCACAGAAATATTAATTTATATTCATATTTTTGTTGCAGAAACATAATGAATGATCAACGAAAGGCTTTTAAGCGTTAAAAATATATTATACTAGATAAAATTCTTTGGGGGAAATGGGATGGAAATACATTTTCAAGAGAGAAAGGAGCAATGTAAAATGAGGATGTAAAATCCTTCTGCTGGTTGTCCTTGGGGTTTTCTTTTAAAGAAAAGCTTGGCGGTGTTTTTCTTTTTTTCCATTGGATGATGGTGAATATCAAATCACTTTGGTGCTAATATTTCATTTAATACATTAATTTTAAAATTTTCTGTAGAGATGGGATCTCACTATGTTGTCCAGCTGGTTTCAAACTCCTGGCCTCAAGCCATCTTCCTGCCTCAGCCTCCCACAGTGCTGGGATTACAGGTGTGAGCCACTGCATCCGGCCCCATTTAATACATTTAAAAGAGTGGTGTAACAGTTTTTATTCAAAATGTCATATTTACAATATTCTAGAATGTATACCATTTTCAACTAATTAAACCTAAACATCCTTGTAAAAAGTGTGAAAAGTTATATAGTTTTTCAAAGTTCGATTAGCGGTTATGTAAGCAGAAATGTTTCAAGTATGTGTGGTAGAGCCAGGCTTCAGTTCCCTGTCTTAAACACAAAGATCCATATCACTTCCAGGTACTACAATGGTTTGCTGTTTTTCCTGCTTCCCCAATCTCCAAATAAACTAAAGTATCAACATGCCTCACCTCACATAACTCTAAGGTTTCAGCAGTTGGCAATTACACCTGGAAACCATTTTTCTAAAATAAACAACAACTGTTTGCTTATGGATCAAAATGCAAAGGACCATAACATTTAGACTCATCTTCCTAGTACAGATCGAGTTTAAAAGTGCCATGGTATAGCTAAATTATAAAGAAAAATATGAATATAACTGCAAAAGTGGAAGGAGATTTGGGATAATTCTTGCCCATTTTGTTAGGCCAAATGCATCTTTGTGCAAATTAGAAAAAGGTGGTCTTCATCCCTTCACTCCTATCCTTTTGGGGGTGAAGGGGCAGTGGCTAAAGTACAGACTGGGTTTCAGCTACCACATCCTCCTTCAGTTAGCTGCCCTTCGTGTGACAGAAACATGTGCAAACCGTGCAAACAGCCCTGTGCCTTTGTCTTATGTTCCAGCCAGCCAAGAAAAATCATGTAAAAGAGCAGCTGCTGTTTGGGGTAATGAACTTGGACCCTCCCCAATTTGTTCCAAGCCTGTTTTTGTATTCATTTTTCCCACATTTATGTTCCTGGATGGAAGCTTCCGTATCTGCTCTTGGCCCTATTTGAAATTCCCTAGATTTCCTTCCTGGCTCCTGGCCTTTGGCTTTTCATGTGGCTCCTGATCCCACACGCTCCCTTAATTTGGATTCTCCTTTCATTTCAGGTGAGAGGTTTCCCACTACAGCCTCTTGGGCCTCACCCCCAATACCCCTTTCCCATCAGAACAGCCCGGACCTTCCCCTATGGTACAGCAGAGACAGAACTTAAATGAATTCTCAAGAAGTGCTTGGACTCACACCTAGCAAAATTACATGGCATTTAACCTTTGACACAAAAAATGCAGCTTCTAGGAATCTATCTAAAGATACACTGTGGCAAATATGCAAAAAGAAGCATTATTTATCAAGCACTATTTCCTAATAAAATAATTCTTAGGTCAGGCGCAATGGCTCAGGCCTGTAATCCCAGCACTGTGGGAGGCTGAGGAAGGCAGATGGCTTGAGCTCCGGAGTTCAGGACCAGCGTGGGCAACATGGCAAAACCACATCTCTAACAAAAATACAAAAATTAGCCGGGCATGGTGGCATGCACCTGTAGTCCCAGCTACTCGAGAGGCTGAGGTGGGAGGATCGCTTGAGCCTGGGAGGCACAGGTTGCAGTGAGCCAAGATCGCACCACTGCACTCCAGCCTGGGTGACAGAGTGAGACCCTGTCGAAAAAAGAAAGAAAGAAAGAGAGAGAGAGAGAAAGAGAGAGAGAGAAAGGAAAGAAAGGAAGAAAGAAAGAGAAAGGAAAGAGAAAGAAAGAGAAAGGAAAGAAAGAGAAAGAAAGAGAAAGAGAAAGAAAAAGAAAGAAAGAAGGAAAGAAAGAAAGAAAAGAAAAGAAAGAAAAAGAAAGAAAGGAGAAAAAGAATTCTTACTAATAAATGCAGGAGAAATGATAGAATTGAAATATCACCATTTTCAATTCCTAATGAAATAACGTATCTAGGCAATGACCATCAATACCTAGATGCTAAAATCATCTGATCAAACACTGATGGGAACTTCGTAACAGATGGATCAGGCTAACAACATCTGAAACCACTGACTGGTTTCAATGTCATAAAAAGAAAAACAACCAGATATTTTCTGTCTCCTGATGAGTAGCAATTGGAACTACGTATCACCTGTAAAATCTTCTGGCCAAAAAATTAAGCCCAGCTAGATCTTATTAAACCTTTAAATCTAACAGTTAGTTTTGAAGCTTTTACAGATTAAATGAAGTCTGAGATTTGCTTCAAAATGAACCAGTGGTGGGGAGGAGGTGGGTGAGGTGTAGGTGAAACAAGATTGGCCACGTTGATAATTGCTGGAGCTGGGCGATGAAAGCACAGGTATTTATCACACCATCTCTCTACTTTTGTGTGTTTTTTTGTTTGTTTTTGGTTTTGGTTTTAAGGAGCAGAGAGTTTAATAGGCAAGAAAGAAAAGAGAAGGCTGAAGGAAGACGCTCCCCCGTACAGAGACAGAGGGAGGGGACTCCAAAGCCGAAAGAGGACGTCCTCTTGTGTAGGTTTTAAAATACTCCCAGATAAAATATTTTTGGAAGAGTACGTGGTTGGATTCAACAGCTTTTTTTTAATTTAAAAAAATCACCTCAATTTTTTTGCTTGCTCTAACGTGCCATAGAAATTCCTGAGGTTTCACTTGTTGCTTTATAATGAACTGTGTAAACACAAGCTGGAAGAGATTAGCTATGCGCAAGAAGGGTTGGTTAAATATTGAGACTGCCTTGCTGAGGGAAGCCTTTTAATGAATCTCAGTAATTTTGCAAGAGAAAAGATAACAATGAACACTACATTAAACATCATTCTTTTGCACTTTGCTAAATATGTGTATGTAAATTACTGTCTGTTACTGGATATATACAGCATATACATATGCACTTTTTTTACTTTTTATTTTTTGAACGGAGCTTGCTCTGTCACCTAGGCTGGAGGGCAGTGGCGCAGTCTTGGCTCACTGCAATCTCTGCCTCCCAGGTTCAAGCGATTCTCCTGTCTCAGCCTCCAGAGTAGCTGGGACTACAGGCGCCCGCCACCACTCCTGGCTAATTTTTGTATTTTTAGTAGAGACAGGGTTTCACTATGTTGGCCAGGCTGGTCTCGAACTCCTGACCTCGTGATCCATCTGCCTCGGCCTCCTAAAGTGCTGGGATTACAGGCATGAGCCACCGTGCCCAGCCCATATATACTATTTATACATTTTTAGTATCATTTTGCCTTTACATTTTACCTAATTTCAGATACATTTTCCTCATATCAAATAATTCAGCGTTTTTTAGTACTAACATCATAGTCTGTAAGCCATTCAAAAAATGTATTTCACAAAATAGGCTATCTCATCCTTTGAGCTATTGAGATGAATTAATTTATACTCCTCCTAAGATCCTTCTCATCACTAAGATTCTTTCATTTTATGACAAAACCATAGTTCTAGAAGCTTGTTTCTCCCACCTGAAAAGACTGGATTTGGGAAATGATCCTGTAGAACTTCAGAGGTAAGCCTGGTGAATCTGATCATAGGGGGTCTGGAGGGTGAAAAAAAAAGAGTTTGGTGCTCATGGATGGGGCTAGTATTGGGGTGTAGGGGAGATTAGGTCAAAGCAAGAGGATTCAAAGGAGAAATGAATTCCTTTAGATTGGGGAAGATAATCGGAAGAGGTAGAAGACACTGTCCATGACATTTCCTGGGGAAGCAGATGTATGTATAAGGATGTGAGTGTTGTGGTTTTGTAAAGAATGCATTCCTGAAGATGTCGCATAATTTAAAACCTACATATTTTGATTAATTTTCTCATGAGAATAGCAGGGTATGTGTTCTCAGTGCTCACAAATGTATAATCCATTGTGGCAAATTTTTGCTTTCATATTTTTTTTTATCATTATTGTCACAGGTTCTGTGACAGAGTTCTGGTTTCTGAATTCACAGCATACCAAGGCAGTTCTTTAAAGTTCTTGATACTGTTTTATCATATCTAACTTGTATTCCAAAATTATTGAGTTGGGGCACATTTTCCCAGCACTTAGCACCGCCATTTCATGGATGGTTGGAGAGGGGGTCCAAAAATTTTAAAATTATGTTAACAAAAATAACACAGCAACAAAATAATAAGCAAAATAACTGCCAGAGTATTCTTTAGCTTGAAACAATATGGTTCACATCGATAGAATATGGCATCTATTTCTGTTTAATCAGTTAACCCTGCTAAGTAGCAAGAGCTTACAATTCATGTCTAAAATCATGATTTTTTTTACTAGTTTTTAAAAAAATGTGGGCTATATATACATAATTTAACATTTTGCTTGTAAGACTTAATTTTGCCTGGGTATGGTGGCTCATGCCTGTAATCCTAGCACTTTAGGAGGTTGAGGCAGGAGGACTGCTTGAGCCCAGGAGTTCAAGACCAGCCTGGGCAACACAGTGGGACCCCATCACTACCAAAAAAAAAAAAAAAAAGTAGTCAGGCATGGTGGTGTGCCTTGTAGTCCCAGCTACTTGGGAGGCTGAGGTGGGAGGATCACTTGAGCCCAGGAGGTCACGGCTGCAGCAAGCCATGATTGTACCACAACACTCCAGCCTGGGTGATAAAGCGAGACACTGTCTCAAAAAAAAGAGACTATTTCTAAATGTGTGGCTATATGATACCATATAAATGTGGCTTCTTGGGCAAGGAAAGAGGACAATATAGATGAAAAAGAAATTGATCCTACCAGAAGTGATCCTTTTATCTGCATAACTCTCAGGCAGTTGTGGCAAATAATTTGCAATATCTACTCTATTGTTCTGAAACTGGTTTTCGCAACTTTTATTGGGAACACCATCCCCTCTCCTGCATGATCAGTTTCTCCACTCCACTGATCATTCACATGAGTAAAGTCAGTAGCGTACTGGTAAATGTTTAAGATCTTGTTCTTTGGGAGAAAAAGGTCCTAAGTTATAGCAGTTGCCCTGGATAACTTCAAGGTATCAACATGGAAGTTATGTACAAAAATGGCTGTCACAAGCCAGTATGAGCTAACACCAACATACTACCCAGTGTTCTTCAAACTTCAGGTCACAGCCCGTTAGTGGGGCTTGCAAACATTTTAGTGGACTATAAGCAGCATTTTTTTTAAATGAAAAAAGTAGATTGTTTTATACATAACAGGAGTATTGTTTTGTACAAATTTTTTTTTTTTTTTTTAGACACAGTTTCACTCTGTTGTCCAGGCTGGAGTACAGTGGTACAATCTCAGCTCACTGCAACCTCGGCATTCTGGGTTCAAGCGATTCTCATGCTTCAGCCTCCCGAGTAGCTGAAATTACAGGCATGCGCCACAAGGCACAGCTAATTTTTGTATTTTTAGTAAGAACAGGGTTTCACCATGTTGGCCAGACTGGTCTCAAACTCCTGACCTCAAGTGATCCACCTGCCTCGGCTTCCCAAAGTGCTGGGATTACAGGAGTGAGCCACTGTGCCTGGTCAAAATTTTTGTTTTCGTAATTTTAAGTACGTATGTAGTAAGTCTCAGTGGAAATGAAATTCTTATGGCAGGTCACTTGAAAAAAAAAAGTCTAAAAGTCACCAGTGTAGTATCTTCTCTTAAAAAAACAAAACAAAACAAAACAAAACAAAAAAACAAGAGAAAACCTGAATCTGCCCTTGCTCCACTCCTTCCTCAGCTATAATGCTGCTTCTCCTTTCCTCCTCACAGCAAACCTTTTTGAAATCTTTATAGTCATGGTTTCCACCAGTTTTTCACCTCCCATTTCTCAACACACTTCAGAGTCAGAGTCAGCAATGACATCCACGTTCCTAAGCCCATTGCTTACTTCCGTCCTCCTTGGTCTCAGCACACTTGGCACACAGGCTGTTCCTCTTTCTTTGGCATCTGTGACAGCACTCTCAGCAAATTCCCCTGGTTGTCCCTTCTCAGTCTCATTTATTGGCATTGTCTTATCTCCCCAGGGCTGTCCGAGGTGATTTTCTCCCTCCACTCTCCTAGGTGGTGCCATCCAATCCCATGACTTCATATCATTCTCTCCTCATGCTTCAGCCATGCTGGTTGGTGGCCTTTGTTTCCTGAACACATTTAATGCATTCTCAAGACCCTCCGGGACTTTGCAGTAGCTGCTCACTAAGGCTGGAATGCTCTTCCCCACCATCTTCATATGGCTGTTTCCTTTCTTTCACTCACCAGCAGCTTAAACTTTGACTCCTCTGAGAGACTTTCCTTGTCACCCAACTAAGGTTGCCACTCAGGTGCTCCCAATTTAATCTTCTCTAAAACACATCACCGTATGTGTCCTCAACTAGAGTATAAGCTTCCTTGAAACAAGAACCATCAAAACTCCTTGCCCTCATGGAGTTTATAGTCTTATGATGGGTGAAGTAACATAAAATAAAAAGGTACCTTATATAGTATATTAGCATGACAAATGTTAGCCAGAAATAAAGCAAGGAAGTGTTGATAGGGAGTGTGTATGAGTGTGTTTTGGGAGAGTGTTTGCAATTTTAAATACTGGTGGTCAGGAAGGACCCCACTGAGAACTGACATTTGAGTAGACTTAAAAAGGGAAAAGGAAATATTGAGTAAAGATTTTAGGATGGGAGTGTGACAGGCCTGCTAGGAGAATAGCAAAGTCGCTGTGGCTGCTGCAGAAAAAGTGAGAAGGAAAGTAGTAGGAGATAAAGTCACAGTGTGTGAGGATTCAGGCAGATGAGGAAGTGCTCGTGTAAGAACTGGATCTTTACTCAAAGAATGAGCAAAAATTAGTAGACGGTTGGCCGGATGCGGTGGCTCACACCTGTAATCCCAGGTTACAGGAGGCCGAGGCGGGCGGATCACTTGAGGTCAGGAGTTCAAGACTAGCCTGGGCGACATGGTGAAACCTCATCTCTACTAAAAATACAAAAGTTAGCTGGGCACGGTGGCGTGCACCTGTAGTCCCAGCTACTCAGGAGGCTGAGGCACATGAATCACTTGAACACGGTAGGCAGAGGCTGCAGTGAGCTGAGAATGTAACACTGTACTCCACTCCAACCTGGGCAACAGTGTGAGACTGCCTCAAAAAAAAAAAAAAAAAGGTAGGTTGTTCAGTAAGGGATTAACATGATCTGAATTATGTTTTGTCATGATTTCTCTGGCTGTTGTGTTGAGACTAAATTGCAGAGGGGCAAGGGCAAAAATAGGGAGACCAATTAGGGTACTGCAGTAATAATGTAAGAGATGTGGGACTCTATCTAGAAGGGCCCATGAGGTCCTTTGCTTGCTAGTATTCTTTACTGCTGTGCCTGGCCATGATAGGCATTCAGTGAATATTTGCTTATTTAAAATAACACACTGGGCTAATTGAACAACAGTGCCAAATGAGGGAGATATTTCTAGGAGTAAGTTGTTAGGATTTATGAACATTTTAATTCAGATTTTCTTTGTTAACTCTGCTCTCTGGCCCTTTTACTCAGCCCCATTTGCACCTAAATATGACTTACAAAAGAAACACAGCATTTATGTGTACTTACTTCAACTTATTTTAGCTTTGTAAAGAAGCACGAGGTTGACTCAGGGCCAAGCTTGGTGTCTCATGCCTGTAATTTCAGCATTGTGGGAGGCCAAGGCAGGAAGATATTGTGAGCCCAGGAGTTTGAGACCAGCCTGGGCAACACAGTGGACCCTGTCTCTACAAAAAAAATTTTTTTAATTAGCTGGGCATAGTGGTGTGCGTTTGTAGTCCCAGCTACTCCTGGGGCTGAGGTGGGAGGATCACTTGAGGGAAACCCTGTCTCAAAGTGGCAGGGCGGGGGAGACTCAGGCAGAATTGTGAAGATATTCAATTGCTCCTGACTTTATCAATAATCTAACATTTCAACCTAACACTGATACCTATTTTATGCAAAGCATTACAGTATGCACTGGGGACTGTATAAGACAAGTTCCTTTTCTCAAACTACAGTCGAGTTGGGTAGATAAAACACACAACACACACCAAAAGATAACTATAAATCCAAGGCAGTCTATGTCAAGGGTAAATTCACCTATTCAAATTGGATCTTGGGAAGTGCATCAGACTTGGAAAATGGGTGAGGAGGAGAGAAAAGCAACAGTGAATCAGAACATGAGTTCCCAGTTATGGGACTTGTAATGAATTCCTCAATTAAAATGAAAAATAATGAAAACAAAAGCCAGGGAGGAGAAAGCCCACGCTAGTGACACTAAAATATATCTTTCCAAACAAATGTGGATAAAAGCCAAGTAGAGAAGATGAGAACTTTAAGGTCCCTAACACAAAACAAACAGTAAGCAGCCAGCCATTCCAAGTGGCTGACATGACTTTGTTTAACTTTATTTGTATTTCTGGCTGGTGTGTTTACAGCCAATAGGTCAAACTATGAGTCAGTGTAGGGCCCTGATAAGTTGGGTATTTACGAGCATCTAATACGCACAGAATTGTGCTCCATACTGCTTAAACTGTTCCCTAAGTGTCCAATTTGGAGAAAACACCCACACGCAGGATAACTGGCGAGTGACGCGGAGTGGCTGCGAGTCCAAGTTATCACTAACGGATGGGGAGCTTGGGCTGGGCACAGTCCAGCGTACTGAACCCTTCCCCCACCGTTTCACCTACATCCAGAGGTGTGTACTGTCAAAAAGCAGCGCCTCCAAGTCTCTTCTGGCACTGTCTGGACTCCGATCCGAGGCAGACGAGGAAGCTGAGAAAACCCTGGCGTTGACCCCCTGGACCTGGGCGCCCCGGGAAGGCCAGCGCTGGGTCCAGGCAGGCGGGGCCTGTGCGGTGACCACCCTGGTCCTGAAAAGTCCCAGCCCCGAGCGCCCTCCCTCCTAGACCTGGAGGCCTGGAACAGCCAGGTGGACGTCGGCCCACTTGCTGCGGAAGACAAAGCCTTTCTCTTCTTTCCTTCCCATTTTCCTGCCACCTCCCACCCCACTCCGCCTTCGGGGCAAAGGCAGCCAGATCCACCCAGGACACATTCTTTGTCCTTATCCCTCTGTGCTCGTCCCACAGCAAGCCAGTCGCGGTCCAAGGCTCCAGAGGCTGTGCAGGAGGCCGAGCTGGGTGGCGATCAGCGGCGGGTCCCTGTCCAAAATCCAGCAGAGCCGCCAGGGACGCCCCATACACAGAAGGCGGGGCGCGGGGAGGGTGGGGAAACCACAGCAGTAAGGCGCGGGAGCCGGGAAGTGAACCAGGACTGACTCCTGTCGCTTCCCGTAGCCGCCCACGGACGCCAGAGCCGGGAACCCTGACGGCACCTAGCGGCTGACAAACAGCCTGCTCCGTGGAGCGCCTGAAACACCAGTCTTTTGGGTGAGTCGCGCGACCCCCGGCCTCGGGTGGCGGGACAGTCGCTAGGGGCGTGGCTGCTCTGAGGGTCTCTCCAGTGGAGGATGGCATTCGGATGTCACGGCTCCCAAATCACAATTTGATGGGTGGGACAGTGTCCAGTCCACCCCGACCCGCAGGTCCTCACCGCGGCAGAGCTGGGGCTGGGTTGCGGGGACGCTGCCTCTGCAGGCGAGGCGCTCCGGGGCATAAGGGATTATCAGGAATCGCCGTCTTTCTTGGACATCCCTGGCTGGGGTCAGGCTGTTTGCTCTGGGGTGTCTCCTAGCTGCAAATCCACCCCACCTGGGCTGCTTTCTCACCTGTTCCCTCCTAGCCTGAGGCCGAGCGCCACCTCCAAGTGGAGGAATCTGGGGAAGTTTCCTTCCCGGAATTTGTAGTGACAGTGGAGTGACCTCCATTGCTTTCCCTGCCTCTAACACGCTCTTTAGGATGCCGAGTCATTTGACTGCAGTATTAAACATTGCAAAGCGCAAGTCATGTGACTTCCTTTGACCTTACGTGAAACTTAAGTGATGGCTTCTTGTGATGTATACGAAGTGTTCATGCTGGCGGGACCTGTCCCTGGGGATACTTCGGGGGTTGCGTGATTTAATGCAAGCCGATGGCTTAAATTGGGTCACTCGCTGGTTATTATACATGTGTATGGCAACTCAGCATCCATTCTTTTTGCTCTTGTTCTCGCTTCCTGAATTGAGTCACGGAGCCAGACTTTTGAGGTTTTGACGAATTAAGTGAATGACATAGACTGGGGCTATATTTCGATGGTAAACCAAGAGGGATACAGTTTTTTTTCTTAATAAAGAAAAAATAATAGATTTGATCGGTGTGTATTGTTGGTGTGCAGTATAATGACAGAATTGCTGGAAGTAAAATACAGGAAGCTCTAGTTTCATTTACCCTTTAGTTCTGCTTAAAGCCGAGTTTTTCCTGGAGCTATTAAATGTAGTGTAGTGTCCATGGGTGCTTTTATCTTAAAAAATGTGGCTGATGCTTTCCAACACTCCCCTGCCCTGTGATTTTTTTTTTTTAAGCAACAGAGAAAACTGTATCTTAATAGTATTAAAAGTATTGGATTTTTCCCTACTTTGATTAGTTTAAATTGGAGGAGGAAGAGCAATTCTTTTTATTCACAATAATAATAGCTAACACAGCGCTTACTCTTTCGCTATTTTATTAACTCAATCCTCAGAACAAACCAATGATGTGAATACTGTAATTATTCTCATTTTATGGAAATGAAAAGTTAAATGAATACCTCATAATTATACAGGACTGTTTGATTAGTATTTGCCATTAATTAATTAATTTTTTTTTTTTTTTTTTTTTTTTGGAGATGGAGTCTCGTTCTGTTGCCCAGGCTGGAGTGCAGTGGCACAATCTCGGCTCACTTCAACCTCCGCCTCCCGTGTTCAAGCACTTCTCCTGTCTCAGCCTCCTGAGTAGCTGGGACTACAGGTGCATGCCACCACGTCTGGCTAATTTTTGTATTTTTAGTAGAGATGGGATTTCACCATATTGGTCAGGCTGGTCTCGAACTCCTGACCTCAGATGATCCACCCGCCTTGGCCTCCCAAAGTGCTGGGATTACAGGCGTGAGCCACCATGCCTGGCCTATTTTAGTATTTTTAATAATACATTCCACGTTAGAAATTTTCTACTGATGTATTTTTTTTTATTATACTTTAAGTTTTAGGGTACATGTGCACAACGTGCAGGTTTGTTACATATGTATACATGTGTCATGTTGGTGTGCTGCACCCATTAACTTGTCACTTAACATTAGGTATATCTCCTAATGCTATCCCGATGTATTTTTTAAGTCAATATTTCCTACACTCACAATCCAAAATTATTTAGTATATGAGCACACTGGTAAGAATGGGAGGCAGATCTTTGATTGTAATAACATTCTATTATTTGGTAAATATCAGTAAAGTAATATATAATTTAAATTTTAAAATAGGATATGAAGAAAAATGCTACATGCTTACTTTTCTTTTCCTCTATTTTTACTTTACAACAGGGCCAGTGCCTCAGTTTCAATCCAGGTAACCTTTAAATGAAACTTGCCTAAAATCTTAGGTCATACACAGAAGAGACTCCAATCAACAAGAAGCTGGAAAAGAATGATGTTGTCCTTAAACAACCTACAGAATATCATCTATAACCCGGTAACTGATTTCTATAAGATAACTTTTTACCTATGCCTGGACAGATCCAATAGAATATTAATTATCCATTGGGAGAAAGGGCAAGAATAAAAGCCAGTGAACATATTTAAAGCACCTACTATGTAATAGAGATGGTAGTGGGTGCTGATTACAAAACAGCTCTTGTCCTCTAGTGGAGGAAGAAGTCACAACGATAATATGACGTGTTATGAACAGGGAACGTTTGAGTAGAGTGGAGGGAATGCCAACTTTTGGTGATGGGAGGAGGCTCAGCTAATCATAAATTGTAGTTTTTAAGGGAAAATGGATTTCTTACTCTACAAGTTTTTCATTTTCTTTTTTAATTAGAGCTGTCCATGAGAAGTTAATGTCTCGATCTTTCCCTCAGCCTTTCAAATACTGCTTGGCACTTGAGCAGGGAAAATGTCAAAAGCCAATGGGGAGATGGAGAGTGAGAAGTAGTAAGGGTCTCGTGCAGTTCAGGCAGGTCCTAGAATCCCTGAATGACTGTAATTGCTGGAAATTGCCCTGTAATCCTGAGCAGTAAAGAGCTTGTTTTAGTTTTATGTAGTGGTGAGAATCTTTAGGAATGTCTAGTTTCCACTTATCTGAAGCTGAATCCTGAATTGAGGTCTGAGAAAGGACAGCCACTTTTTTTAGTAAACCCCCTAGAAGATTCTTGGGCAAAAGGAAGGGTGAGAATCCTTGAAATAAGGCCCTAAACCAGTTTTGTTAGTGTGTGGGGGTTCAAGTTTTTGTCATTTACTTTATAGCTGTAATTCCTTTTTCCCTAAGTTTTAATGTCATTGTGTAAGAATGAGGTATCGCTGCTGTATCAAGCAAAGTCAGTTTTAGGAGAAATAGCCTTTCAGTGGTAGTAAGTTTAAAAAAGATGACTTCCTGAAATGGAAGCTAATGAGACATTTAAGATGACTTTGTGCACGTTAGAGTTAAAAACATCTCAAGGTTGTAAACCGATTTCCTGCAAAGATCTTAAAAAAACAACAAACTAGGCTGCCTGCCAGGGGTGTCTGAAGTATCATCTTGGCTCAAGCTGGGAGAATGGATAAAGGTTACACTGTTCATTTCTGCTGTTCACACAGAAAAGAAGATAATTTTATAGGTAAAATTCCTGCATATCTTGATTCTAGCATTCTGATGATTCCTGTAGTTTCTGGGGTCAGTACTCTCAACTATTGAAGTGAAACAAAAATAAGTAGACTTCATTTCTTGAGGAAGGGGATCTGGAAAAGTCGTTCTGCTCTAGAGCAGAAAACGCCTTCGGTCTTGTGGCATGGCCTGGATGCTGTTCTGAGGATAATGCATTTCCAAGAGAGATATTTTTGGCAAATAGCTTTTTTTCTTTCTTTTTAAATTTCTCTGTTTTATTATCAGTTCTCACAAAAGAGTAGGAAAGGTTAGAGGTAGAAAGACTGAACTGAATGGCAAAAACATTTTGCTCTGTCTTTACATTTCACTACTGTAAAATATAGTATTTCTCTCATTTGTAGCTAGTTGCCCTTTTGATTTTCCAAAAAAAAAGGCTGTAAATAACTTAGTTATTTTATTTATTCAATTAATTTTTTTAAAAATTTTTTTGAGACATAGTTTCCCTCTGGTCGCCCAGGCTGCAATGAAATGACGCAATCTTGGCTCACCGCAATTTCTGCTTCCCGGGTTCAAGCAATTCTAGTGCCTCAGCCTCCTGAGTAGCTGGGACTATGGGCACGTGCTACCAGGCCCAGCTAATTTAGTAGATATGGGGTTTCACCATGTTGGCCAGGCTGGTCTCAAACTCCTGACCGCAGGTGATCTGCCCATCCTGGCCTCCAAAAGTGCTGGGATTACAGGCGTGAGGCACCGTGCCTGGCCAACTTAGTTATTTAAAGTTAATTAATTGGTATATTTTATAAGCTAGACTTAGGAAAACTGTTTTCAGCTGGGCGTGGTGGCTCACGCCTGTAATCCCAGCACTTTGGGAGGCCGAGGCAGGTGGCTCATGAGGTCAGGAGTTCAAGACCAGCCTGGCCAAGATGGTGAAACCCCGTCTTTACCTAAAAAATACAAAAATTATCCAGGTGTGATGGCGGCCTCCTGTAATCCCAGCTACTCAGGAGGCTGAGGCAGGAGAATCGCTTGAACCTGGAAGGTGGAGGTTGCAGTGAGCCGAGATGGTGCCACTGCACTCCAGCCTAGCAACAGAGCGAGACTCTGTCTCAAAAAAAAAAACAAAAAAAACACAAACCTGTTTTCTTGAATCATGGTTATTTTGTTACTGATCGGTACAATGAGTAAATATTTATTGTCTGTTGTATTCTTTATTAGGCATTATAAACACAGCGCCACTTTTTATTTTTTATTTCATTAATGTTTCTAATTTTTTTTTCTTTTTTTTTCAAGACAGAGGCTCGCTCTGTCACCTAGGCTGGAGTGGAGTGGTGCAATCTTACCCCACTGCAACCTCCACCTCCTGGGCTCAGCCTCGCAAACAGCTGGGACTACAGGCATGCACCACCATGCCTGGCTAATTTTTGTATTTTTTTTGGTAGAGACAGAGTTTTGCCATGTTTCTCAGTCTGGTCAAGCACTCCTCCCGCCTCGGCCTCCCAAAGTGTTGGGATTACAGGCATGAGCCAACGCGCCTGGCCTATTTCTAATATTTTGGTCCACATTGGTGTTAGACCAACTGTCCACATTAAGTTTTCTTGGAAAAGATGAAGTAAATATTGTAACTGGCCTATGTATTTTTTTCCCTATTTAGTATATTTCTTTCACTAGTTCAACTGATAGAATTCCAGGACTTAAAAAAGTCAGGCTTTAAGGCTGAGTCCAGAGGCTCATGCCTGTAATTCCAGCACTGTGGGAGGCCAAGGCTAGTGGATCACTTGAGCCCAGCAGTTCAAGACCAGCTTGAGCAACATAGTGAGACCTTGTCTCTCTATAAAAATACAAAAATTAACTGGGGATTGTGGCGCATGTCTGTAGTCCCAGCTACAAGGAAGGCTGAGGTGGGAAGATTGCTTGAGCTCAGGAGGTTGAGGCTGCAGTGAGCTGTGAGTTTGACACTGTGCTCCATTCTGGGTGATAGAGCAAGAACCATGCTCAAAAATAAAAATAAAAAGTCAGAGGCCGGGCGCTGTGGCTCATGCCTGTAATCCCAGCACATTGGGAGGCCGAGGCGGGAGGATCACCTGAGGTCAGGACTTCGAGACCAGCCTGACTAACATAGTGAAACCCTGTCTCTACTAAAAATACAAAAATTAGCTGGGCATGGTGGCGGGAGCCTGTAATCCCAGCTACATGGGAGGTTGAGGCAGGAGAATCGCTTGAACCTGGGAGGTGGAGGTTGTAATGAGCCAAGATTGCACAACTGCACTGCAGCCTGGGTGACAGAGCGATACTTCATCTCAAAAAAAAAAAAAAAAAAAAAAAGAAAGAAAAAAAGAAAAGTCAAGCTTCCTTTTCTGTTTTTTTTTCTTTCTTTTATTTTTTTTTTTTAAGAGACGGAGGCATGCTCTGGTTGCCCAGGCTGGAGTGCAGTGGTGCGATCTCGGCTCACTGCCACCTCTGCCTCCTGGGTTCTAGCAATTCTCCTGCCTCAGCCTCCCGAGTAGCTGGGATTACAGGCGCACGCTGCCACGCCCAGCTAATTGTTCTTTTGTATTTTAGTAGAGATGGGGTTTCACTATGTTGGCCAGGCTGGTCTCGAACTCCTGAGCTCAGGCAATCCGCCTGCCTCGGCCTCCCAAAGTGCTAGGATTACAGGCATGAGCCACTGCGCCCGGCTGCTTCCATTTCGGTCTATTCAATTTGAATGAATAATTTGGAAGACAGTATCTTTACTTCATACTAGGAATGCTGTCAGTGAAATTTCTTGTTTGGCAGTTCATTATCTACCTATATATTTTATTTTTGCTGTTGTTTATAGAGTTCTTAAGATATGCTTAAATGCTAGCTGGTTAAGAAATTATTTAGAAATGAAACAGAATTGGTTGTTACTCCAAGTTAATAAGCCGCTTGTCAACATGAATCCTACTTGGTACCCAGTTTTCTTAGGAACCTTGCTTCCATGTTTATCCTTTTCTCCTTAGTATTCTAAGTACCTCCCTTTTTACCTTACAATTTAGTCTTAAAACACAACACAGTCAAGTCTTTTGTAACCTGTGAGGTCCCTTCCAGCCTTTGTGCTGTTTTTCTTCTTTTTTTGCTGCCTGCCTTCCAGAGTGAGAGTGGATTTCCTTGCTAAGGCTCTGCCCTCTGATTTTTCACTCTCTTAATTTCTTTCTTGGTTTTACTAGTGAAATTTTGTCTTTAATGTCTCTTTCTTTTATGTCTTTACCGATCACTCATAGATATTTTTTTTCCGTATGTATCCAGTTCCAGCCTTTCACCTAATGTGAACATCCAACTCTCAGTTGCTCAGTCAGCCCTTCAAGACGAGGAGTTCAAAACCAAACTTGCATCTTCCTTCCCAAACCAGCTTTCCTCTTGCAGTTTTCTGCAGCAGGATCCTTCTGCTGTTTAACTTTTGCCTCCTCCCTTGTTTCCTAGCACCCAGTAGTTGGAAGATAGTCTGTCTTCAAAATTTTAAACTACATTTATGTCCAAACCAGTGGCTTTTCCCTTTTTTAAAAAAATTTAAAGATAATATGTGCAAAGCACTTTTTAAAAATTCAAACAGTATTTAAGAGTTTCAGTGAAACATGCATTTTCCTTCTACCCTGGTACTTAGTTTTACTCCCCAAGGGCAATCACTTTTTACTGGTTTTTAAAAATATATCCTTCCTGAGATAGTTATGAATATCCAAAAGTGTGTGTGTGGTGTATATCACCTTTTATATATCCTATCTCTTTACATGCATGCATTTTACTGTATAAACTGTTTTCTACCCTGCTTTTTCTATTTGACCTATTTTGGAAATGTCATTTTATTTAGAACTTCCTCATTTATTTTAACAGCTGCATAATTAGCAGTAAAACTTATGTAAGCAGTCCCTTGTTAAGGGCTGTGTCTTTTTGCGATTATATCCGGTGCTATAGTGTACATCCTTGTGTGTGCATCTTGGTGTGCCTGTGCTAAGTATTTCTGTAGGATAAATCTGTAAAAGTGGAATCACTAGGTCAGAGGGTATGATCCATTTTCTTTACTTATTTATTTAATTTATTTATTCATTTATTTTTGAGACAGAGTCTTGCTCTGTCGCCCAGGCTGGAGTGCAGTGGCATGATCTTGGCTTACTGCAAGCTCCACCTTCCAGGTTCATACCATTCTCCGCCTCAGCCTCCGGAGTAGCTGGGACTACAGGTGCCCGCCACCCACGCCTGGCTAATTTTTTTGTATTTTTAGTAGAGACGGGGTTTCACCATGTTAGCCAGGATGGTCTCGATCTCCTGACCTTGTGATCCACCCATCTCAGCCTCCCGAAGTGCTGGGATTACAGGCATGAACCACCGCGCCCAGCCCCATTTTATTATCTTTATTTGCTTGGATCCTTCTTAGCTTTTTCAATGTTAAAGATATTGACAGTTTTCCTCTTATTGAAATTTATAAATCTCTTGACTCCCTTGGTATTATTGCCCTGGCCTGACTGATTCTTCTCTCTCCTTTCTCTTCTCACCCCATGTTGAGGTCCCCAAGGTCATACCCAGTTTTGATGACTCACCAGCATAGAGTTGTACTTGTGGCTATGATTTATTGCAGTGAAAGGATGTAGAGCAAAATTGCAAAGGGAAAGGCACCTAGGGTGAATTCCAGGGGAAACCCAGTGCAAGTTCCAAGGTCTCCTCCCACTGGAGTCACATAGGATGTGCTTACATCCTCCAGCAATGAGTCGTGACAACACTTGTGAAATGCTGACTGCCAGGGAAGCTCATCAGAGACTCAGTGCCTAGGGATTTTACTGGAGGCTGGTCACATAAGCACCCTCACACATATCAAAAAATTCTAGTCTCCCAGAAGGAAAGCAGGTGTTTAGTATAACCATATTATTTGCATGAACAGTTCAGGTACAGGAAATCCCCGTTATCAGTTAGGTTGGTGGGTGTCCTTCTGAAATCCCAAGTTCCTAGACACCAGCCAGGGGCCTGCCTTGTAAGGAGGCCTTTCCAGGACAGCAGTCAGGCCTGCCAATGTTAACTCTTTTCTGCATACCTCCTAATTTTAGAAACCACCGAGCCTTTGCTGCCTGACCTGTCCTGCTTTTCAATTTCTTTATCTACTTTGATATCTTTACAAATGATCTTTACCCTGACTTTTAAATGTGTGCTCTGGCCATTCACCTAGCGTGTGGTTCTGAGTCTCCAAGTCTTCTTAGCAGATTTGCCCTTAGATTTGCTCTTAGATATTCTGCCAACGCTTCACACCAAGTGTTACAAACTAAACTCATCATCTTCCTCCTGAAACCGGTCTCCCAGGCCAGGTGCGGTGGCTCACACCTATAATCCCAGCACTTTGGGAGGCCAAGGTGGGTGGATCACCTGCGGTCAGGAGCTCGAGACCAGCCTGGCCAACTTGGTAAAACCCCATCTCTACTAAAAATACAAAAAAAAATTAGCTGGGCATGGTGGCGGGCGCCTGTAATCCCAGCTATTCAGGAGTCTGAGGCAGGAGAATCGCTTGAACCCGGGAGGCGGAGAATGCAGTGAGCCAAGATCACGCCATTGTACTCCAGCCTGGGCAACAAAAGTGAAACTCCATCTCAAGGAAAAAAACAAAAAAAACCTGTTTTCCCCCCAGCTTTGTCATGTATTTAGTGGCCTTATGTAGACAGTTTCCTTTGAAACATCTCTTGGACTTCTCTGCTCTTCCAGGGCCATTGCCACCAACCTGGAACGTGTCCTTATTGCTTCACACCAGGCCTATGGCAGCAGTCAGTCACCCAGATGACCTCCTGACCTCTGGCTTATTTCACCCCCACTGGACTGTTGTTCCTAAACGCTTCTTTCGTATGTCACTCTAAAATCTGACCCTGGCTGTACCTTTCTTTAACAACTCCCTGACTACGTGCTGAGAGAAGATGGGTCTTGTCTTTTCCCGCCTCTCTGCTTTTGTAAACTGCCATTTCTACCTGAAGTGGCAACTGAAATCGTACCTTCTTCATAAACTGTCTTTGGCTACCTCAGTTAGAATTCCTTATCCCATTTTCCTGAAGCATTTCTTTGACTCTTCTTTACTGCTCCCCCACCCTTTTTTTTTTTTTTTGAGACTGAATTTTGCTCTTGTTGCCCAGGCTGGAGTGCAATGGCCCGATCTCGGCTCATTGCAACCTCCGCCTCCTGGGTTCAAGCGATTCTCCTGCCTCAGCCTCCTGAGTAGCTGGGATTACAGTCATGTGCCACCATGCCCGGCTAATGTTGTGTTTTTAGTAGAGATGGGGTTTCTCCATGTTGGTCAGGCTGGTCTTCAACTCCCAACCTCAAGTGATCTGCCCACCTTCGCCTCCCAAAATGCTGGGATTACAGATGTGAGCCACTGCACCCGACCCCCATTTTTTTTTTTAAAGATGTTGAATTGGTCGGGGTTTGTAGTTACAAGCAACATAAGCCAGCTCTTTAAGCAGAAAAGGAATTTGCTAAATGATAGTGCAGAGTTCTCAGAATCTCTAGCAGGATGAAGAACCGGGCTTGGAGAATAGGTAGCCACAGATATACAAGCATGCTGTAGGACTGTTCCCATGAAGAGGCATCTGTTGTCACCACTGGACACAGATGATACTGTGTCTCTGCTACTCTACCAATGCCACTGCTGTCTCTGATCCCAGATGTAGCTCCCTCTGACCCTGGATGCAGCTCCCTCTGACCCTGGATATAGCTGCCCCTGACGCCAGATGTAGCTGCCTGTGACCCCGGATATAGCTTTCTCCAACCCCAGATACAGCTGCTGCCCCCTTGCCAGAGTGAATACTGCATCATTGTGGCTTCTTATTGTCACTGGTTCTTACTTAAAAGCTGAGCTGGAAGTTCTAATTGGCAGTTTTGTCACCTGCTCTTACTTTGTTGCAGTCTAGATGAGGTCTAATGTTCATAAGGTAGGAGATTTTCAGATAGGGAAGGGGATACCAATTTTCAACAGCCAAATAGAGTATCACATTTTCACTCTATGTTTCCTGGGTGTCTGTTATGTTTCCTGGGTGTCTGACTCTTACGCTTCTTTCAAGCTGCAGTCTGCCTAATAGAGAGCCTTGCATTTAATCATCAAAAAGGCAAAGCAATATGAATCAGCAAGGGTGTTTTGGCAAATAACACCAAACCTGACTGTGGTGTAAGCTTGTGGTATTGTCTCCAGTGTGATCAGATCTGTATTTTAATTTTTTTAATGTAAATTAATAATGATCTGTGAATCACCAAAGTAGTTTGGAGTAGCCTAGAAAATAATGAATGTCCTCCATTTTCACAGAAGCCAGGTAGTCCTGGGTTAAATGAGTCAGCAGCAGGGCACTGTGTCTCATAGTTAAAAAAAAAAAAAAAAAAAAGAGTATTACTGAAGTAATGCAGGATCTTTTCTGAAGTAGAAGGCATGATGAACCCAGAAAACTAAAGCAGCAAGTGGCCACCGTTCTTAGCATAGTTGTTTCTCAAACTGGAACAACCTATAAACAGTTGTGAACAAGGTATTAGAAGTGATGGGGGCCGGGTGTGGTAGCTTCTCCCAAAGCTCATTACCTCCCAAAGCAACCCCAGCACTTTGGGAGGATCACTTTGAGCCCAGGAGTTCCAGACCAGCCCGGCCAACATGGCAAAATCCCGCCTCTCTAAAAATACAAAAAATTAGCTGGGCATGGTGGCATGTTCCTGTAATCCCAGCTACTTGGATGGCTGAGGCAGGAGAATCGCTTGAACCCGGGAGGCGGAGGTTGCAGTGAGCTGAGATCACGCCACTGCACTCTAGCCTGGGAGATAGAGTGAGACTCTGTCTCAAAAAAAAAAAAGGTGATGGGAATAGATCGTTTTGTCTCAAAAAGCTCTTTCCAATGCTAAAATGAAACATATAATTAAAAATATTTTTCTGGTTATAAAAATATCAATGTTTATTATAGACATCTGCAAAGTATGAAAATATATGAAGAAAAAAATTAAAATCCCATCATCCCCCATGAAAACTATTGTTATCATTTTTGTCTGATTTCTTCAGTGTTTTTCTTTTTCTTTTTTTAATTTTTAATTTTTTTGAGTATGTAGTAGGTATATCTATTTATGGGGTATATAGGATATTTTGATACAGGATACAGTATGTGTTAGCAAGGTTTTCTTTTTAATGTTTATTTATTTAGTTGAGATCATACTATATATGGCTTTATAGATTACTTTCTCACTTTTGTGTTATTAAATATTCTGCATAAAGATAATTTTAAGATGAAATTTGATGTTATAAAAACTTCTCATTTTATTAAGAGATTAATGCTATGAAACATGCTGCTATATATTCTTGGAACCAGCTGTGACCCAAAAGATCAATGTAGGGATGTAGGTCCTTCCCCATTCTCTACACACAAAATCAGCTACTCTGATGTGCAGCTGTAGCCCCAGTCTACACTGTCTGTTGTATTTTTTGTTTTCTGGTGTCATGTGCCTCCACCCTGCTCCTAGCAATTGCCATGACAACAGATAGATAATTGGCTTCCATAATTTCTCATCTTATTGCCTAAGGCAACAGGGAGCTTGTGGGCTCAGCTTGCGGTTCAGCAGCTGCTTTGTTGCCTCTCCTCTGTATGTGTGAGGCCTGCCAGAGCCCACTTTCCAGACAGGTGAGAGTTCATTCATTCACCATGCAATTACCGATCGTCTCTTGACCTCTGTCCTAGGGAGGTAAAGGTGATGAGCCAGTTCAGCCCCATGCAGCTCACAGTCTAGACAAAGCTACATGCAAACAAACAATCCAAAGTGCTATCATGAACCCTCTGAGAGGGGCTGACTCAGCAGCCCAGGGAGCTTGAAGAAGGCTCCACAGAGGAGGCTGTGCCTCAAGTTTTCAGTTTAGGAGCCACCAATTTATAACCACTTTTCTGCGGCCCGTCTTATTTTATTTCTTATTTCTTGACAATCAGAAGTACCTTGGGTAGGTTTTACCATGCACATCATAATTTGGGTGAGCTTGGTGTGACGCTTAACGGTGTGTGGGCTGTACATCCTGGTCAGATGCTCCAGATGGAGGCAGATGGTTGTGATGCAGGAGAGGCAGCCACACAGCACAGGTCCCCAGCCAGTGGACTGGGAGGACAGTGTAGTCATCTCTGGGGAAGGGGAATGACAAGATCTGGCAGTGTGGCAGGTCCCAGAAAAAAAGGGCTGGGTTCTGGGCAGTGAGGGTACAGGTTGAGACCTGAATACTGGGTGGGGCCAACTGTCAGAGCCCACGCCTGCAGACTGGACTGGTCCAAGGCAGGTGGATGCCGTGTCTTGAAGACCCACAGGCACCCACTCATCCTCACGATCATGCAGTTCTCTGGTTTCTAACAGTGCAGTCTGGGTTGCAGTCTGGGAGTCCAGCAGAGAAGAGCAGGCCCTGGAATCCCAGGTGTGGGGGCGTGGCTTAACTTGGAGCTTCCTTCAGAGGCAGTGAGTGCTTGTCATTGTCTCCATCAGCATTGACTTTGGGCCTAGTGTGGCCTCGAACCTTCTGTTGGGATCAGCAGTGGAATAGTAGGAAAAGGAATGAGTAGACGTGGCATTGCAACAAGTTTTTTTTTCTATTAGAATTATCATATTAAGCAGAAGTTTTGCTTCACAAACTCTCAGCCAAATACAAAATACTGTGAATAGTATTTACCTTGTGTCTCTTTCCAAAGAACTCATGGTGGTTTGCAGCTATTGCAGATATCCCGGCCATGCGGCATGCAGTTCCTTTTTTTTTTTTTTTTGAGACGGAGCCTCGCTCTGTCGCCCAGGCTGGAGCATAGTGGTGCAATCTCGGCTCACTGCAAGCTCCGGCTCCTGGGTTTGCGCCATTCTCCTGCCTCAGCCTCCCGAGTAGCTGGGACTGTAGGCGCCCACAACCACACCCGGCTAATTTTTGTATTTTTAGTAGAGACGGGGTTTCACCGTGTTAGCCAGGATGGTCTCGATCTCCTGACCTCGTGATCCGCCCGCCTCGGCCTCCCAAAGTGCTGGGATTACAGGCGTGAGCCACCGCACCCGGCTGCGGTTCCTTTTTATAGCTGTTTGAATAGGAAAGATGACTTGGAAAATGCTGGATTCTGAGCAGATTTATGTGCAGCCTTAAAAAGTGTAGTTTTTCTCTATCAATAATGAGTTTGGGTTGTAATTGCTTAGTAAGTAATTTTATGTAAACGTACATTTGTTAAATTTTTTTTCTTAGGTAATCCCGTATGTTGGCACCATTCCTGATCAGCTGGATCCCGGGACTTTGATTGTAATACGTGGGCATGTTCCTAGTGATGCGGACAGGTAAAATCATTGTGCTAAAGGAAGGAGCATGAATAAGCTGTCTTTTTGTGATTGTGGAATGATAACAAAGAGTAAGGTGGGAAAGACCATTTGATACTTTGAGGCCCGATTAGCTTTCATCAGCAGCCCTGGCCAAGGTGCTGAGGAGATTGGAATGAATGACTAAATAAAGGTTATTGGGATTTATTTCATTGTTTAAGTCTGATTTCAGTATAAAAAATTAGAACCATCAGCTGGATGTGGTGACTTACACTTACTTTTCCAGCACTTTGGGAGGCCAAGGCGGGAGGATTGAGTCCAGGAGTTCGAGACCAGCCTGGGCAACATAGTGAGACCCCCCCGCCCCCCATCGGTAAAAAAAAAAAAAAAAAAAAAAAATTAAAAATTAATTGGGCGTGGTGGTGTGCACCTGTAGTTCCAGCTACTCAGGGGGCTGAGGTAGGAGGATCCCTTGAGCCAGGAGTTTGAGGTTGCAGTGAGCTGTGATCGAGCCACTGCACTACAGCCTGAGTGACCAAAAAAAAAAAGAAAAAGAAGAATTAGATATGTCATTAAAGAAAGGAATTGTGGTCAGATGACAGGGACAGTCTAGTTTTAGTCTGACATTCCCACAGCATCACAGATCTAGTTCAGATGGTTTTACTGAATACTTGCTTTGGATACAAGCTGTGGTATCATTAGTGTTGGGCTCAGCTCTGTGTACCTAACACCTGAAGAGCAGTGGTTTAAGTAAGATGTGAAAATTAAGTCTCAAGGAGACAGCCCGGGCCTTTTCAGTTAACTCCTTCAAGTCGTTAGAGAAGTAGACTCCTTCCAGCTCACCACTCTGCTATCTTGAGGGTGAGGTAAGGTCCCCTTTCCCGTTTTCCTTGGCAGCTAGATTTCCAGCCCTCACCTCTGTGGTTTGGGTAGCTGGATGGGTGCATGTGGTGTTTTCGGGGAAACAGAGATGGACAAAAGGCAAGTGCTTGCTGATTTTTAAGGCAGTTTCCAGTAGTCTTCCCTGAGCACTTCACTTCCATCTTATCAGCAGAGCTTTAGCTGCACAGGCAGGCCTAGCTGCAAGGGAGGCTGGGAAAGGTAGGTTTTTATTCTGGGCAGATTCAGACCCAGTTCAAACTCAGGGGCTGTGTTACTGAGGAAGATGGAAAAGATTAGGCAGCCAGCTCTTTAGGCCTCATAGTGAATGAACGAGGAGGGATTGGTCAGTCCCTTATCACTGGGCCTGGAGTGTAGTGCCTGCTGGGCCTTTACTGGTGGCTTTCCTTTCTGAGCACTCATGGGGCCCCTGTGTCTTCCCTCACATAGATTCCAGGTGGATCTGCAGAATGGCAGCAGCGTGAAACCTCGAGCCGATGTGGCCTTTCATTTCAATCCTCGTTTCAAAAGGGCCGGCTGCATTGTTTGCAATACTTTGATAAATGAAAAATGGGGACGGGAAGAGATCACCTATGACATGCCTTTCAAAAGAGAAAAGTCTTTTGAGATCATGATTATGGTGCTGAAGGACAAATTCCAGGTAGGTTTTGGAGAGGGACAGGTTGAGTCCTCATTAGTGAGCAGGAGTGCACAGGGGCGCTTTTCACATTTGTGAGCCCAGCCTTGTATTTCCTACACCTGAGATACAGTTTGTTTGGCTTTGTAGTCTTTCCACATAAAAGGACCAGGAAGGCACCTAAATGTGAGGTGTGGCACCACTACTCTCCAGCCCGTTGTTGCCATGCAGAAATATGGTCCACTGTGACCAGATCTTTTTATTAGATCCTATTTCTCCTAGCAGGGCTGAGTTCCGAATTGACACAGTATTATATTCATGATGGGAGGGTAAGTTATAATATAACCGCCACCACCCAAAGAGCTAACAAGGGCAATCCCAGCGTAGAAATCAGAAGGGTTTTGTAAATTCAAAAGTCTTGCTACAAGATAGTTCTGTAGGATCATGAGATTTTAGACCCAGAGGAGATCCTAGAAATCCTTGATGTCAGTTCCATCTCTGGCTTCATGGAGTGTGTTATACCTAGCGCGTATGTGTATGGTTGAATTTGGTCCCAGAGGCTCTTACACCTGCTGGCCCTCCGGCCTGTGGAGCTTTCCCACAGTAGAGGTTTGTACCAACGCGAGAGAAGACTCGCATGCCTCTGGCGCAGATCCTTTCTGATCTTTGGGATACTGCTCCCGCCCGAAAATCTTTCTGAATCTCCCAAACTCCATTCACTTCTCCCTTCTCTGGCCTTTCGAGCCCGTGTCTGTATCATTCTTTTTAACAGTTTTTAACAGTTGTGCTTTGGCTTTATGTGTTTATTTTGCCTCCACAATGGGATTTTAAGCTCCGTGAGTCAGACTATATTGTATGCTGCTTGCGTTTTCTGCCTATAACCTAACGTGGTACCTGGCATTTGAGAGGGAGGGAGGAGGAGCCTCGTAGAGTGCTGAGGACCTGCAGAAGCTACTTTCTCGTCATCTTACTGTAGTCTGTTGAGGTAGAGATTGTTCCTACTTCAGAATAAGAAAACCGAATTCAAATATGTTGGGTAACTTGTCCATATGAATTTGTTTTATTTAGCAAATACAACAGATTTTGAGTGTCTGCCACATGGGAGGTCTCCAGGGACAGTGTTGTGGGGAGCTCGCAGCCAGATCTTTAACCTGAGTTCACAATCTCCAGGGCACCTGTGCCTGGGCTTCCTGGTGACCTTTGAACCCAGATGTCTCGCATGTATGTAGAGGTGCACACAAGCACACGCACATATATTTATGACTGCATGTTTGTCTGTGGAGAGACAGTTCCTAGTGCTTAATCAAATCAGGAACTCAAAAGAAGTTCGGAAGCACTGCTAGTGTTTTGGGTGCTTTCGGTTACCATTTGGTCAGATGTGTGTGGAGACCTGTGGGAACGGGTATAAAATTGGACACAAGGAAACATTTAAATTTGGATAATAAGTTAATTTATTAACTGTTTTTTTTTTGGTGGTGGTGGGGGGCTCTGTCTTCTGTATCTCTCTAGGTGGCTGTAAATGGAAAACATACTCTGCTCTATGGCCACAGGATCGGCCCAGAGAAAATAGACACTCTGGGCATTTATGGCACAGTGAATATTCACTCAATTGGTTTTAGCTTCAGCTCGGTGAGTGACCTTCCACAGCTTGGGGTCTTTTATAAGGATGGTTTCTGATGAGATGGTAGAAAAAATCTTCAAATAACACTTCTATTGACATAAAAAGGACGTATCTCCCTGACTGTAGTATTAATTTTTTGGAGGTGAACTGCTCACACTAGCAGAAGGCTGTTTATCAGCCAGGGCTTCATTGTCTGTAGGATCTCAAATCTAGTGTGGTTTTAATAAAACACACACTGTTTTTAGCTGGGTAGCAGCTATTTCCTTTGCATGGGCGTAAAATGGAGTATTTCTGTAAGACAGGTTCCTAGGCTGGGAGTGTCTGAGTCAAAGAGCAGAGTCGTGTTGCATAAGGACCGTTCAGTCAATGATGAACCGCATATACAACCGTGGTCCCATAAGATTGTCATATACTGTATTTTTACCATACCTTTTCTATGTTTAGATAAGTTTATATGCACAAATACTTACCATTCTGCTCTGGTTGCCTACAGTATTCGGTACAGTGCATGCTGTACAGATTCACTGTCCAGGAGCTATAGGCCACACCCTACAGCCTAGGTGTGTAGTCGGCAGTACCATCTAAGGTTGTTAAGTAATCTTCTGTGATGTTTGCACGATGACAAAAGTCATGTAAGGACACATTTCTCAGAACATATCCCCTTCGTTAAGCAACACGTGACTGTCTTTGCATTGAAAATTTTGATAGATACTAACTCACCCTTCACAAGGGTAAAAACAATTTGCACTCTCAACAGCCATCCTCCCATCTTCTTGTTGACATTACATCTTATTCTCTGGAATGTTTGCCAATCTGATGGGGGGCGGAAAGGACCCCAGTGTCAAGTGTATTTTTGGATCATAGTTTTCAAGCATATTTTTAGTACCATTTATAATTTTTTATATGTCAAACAGGTTATATATAGAAAATATTTTCTACTGGATGTTACAAATTAATCTTTATTATCTTTTCTCAGGATTTACAAAGTACCCAAGCATCTGGTCTGGAACTGACAGAGATAAGTAGAGAAAATGTAAATATTAAATCTTTTAATGAGCCACTGGTTTAAAAATGTTGTTTTAGCTGTCATGTTAATGAAATGGCAAGAAGGCTGGGTTTTTGAAAATTATGCTTTTAGAACGCAAGTAACCATTTGAAAATTGAGATACATACTTGTGGTGCCAGTCACGCAATAAGTTTTTGCTGATGATTCACCTGTCAGTTTATGTAACTGCCACTCACTGTTCTTAAGTAAAAAGGACTGTCTCACTCTTAACTGCTGAATAGTACTGTTCTGGGGTATCTCTAAATATTGAACATCAGCCAGTGCACTGGCAAATGAACTTCCATGTGTATCTTCAACGCCTGGGAGAATAATTGCAATTTAAAAACGCGCTGTTATTAATGGAGAAAGTGAGGTCTTACCGACTGGCACGTTCACACCTCACAGACTGAATAGAATCTCCGCATTCTGGGGGCACCCTGGAAAGGACAACTAAGACGCGTTTGAAGTTCATGTAGTGCTGGGTGAAGGTGGAGGCTCAGGCCTGTAGTCCCAGCGCTTTGGTTGAGGTGGGAGGATTGCTTGAGCCTAGGTTTGAGATCAGCCTGGGCCACATAGGGAGAACCCCATCTCTACAAAAAATTAAAAAATTATCTGGCCATGGTGGCGCATGGCTGTGATCCCACCTTTGGGTGGCTGAAGTAGGAGGATGACTTGAACCCAGGAGGTTGAGGCTGCAGTGAGCCATGATTGAGCCACTGCATCCCAGTGTGGATGACAGAGTAAGACCCTGTCTCTTAAAAAAATGTCATATAGTTTTATGAAAAATTATTAATTTATGGTGGAGGATGAAGGACTCAGATGAACAGGGATATCAGACTCTCTTCTCAACCTGTGTAGCCCTTCACAACACCATACCATCCCGTCATAAAGCACCGGCTGCCTGGAGGTCACACCAGAGTGGAGCAGGAACATCCCAGGCTCCGGCCAGGCTCCGGCCAGGCTCAGCTCAGCACAACCAAGACTTCAGATTATAAACTATAATTCTTCTCCTTCTAACATTCTTATGTTTTGTTTCTTTTCCAATAGGTTCCAAAGTCTGGCGCGCCCCAGCTTGTGAGTATTTTTGCCTGGCTTATTTCATGTGGAATATTTTATAACGTTGCATAGAAAATGAACAGTTTAAACTGTGGAGGGCAGCTTCATTCATTCCATTCCTTACTGTAGAACTGTTTCCCTACAGCCTAGTAATAGAGAAGGAGACATTTCTAAAATCGTACCCAGAACTGTCTACACCAAGAGCAAAGATTCGACTGTCAATCACACTTTGACTTGCACCAAAATACCACCTATGAACTATTTGTCAAAGGTTTGAAGAGCCCCAAATTTACTTAACTGTATATAAAAATTAAGTTGTAATGAGCTGTTACGAGTAACCTGTACCCAGAATAGAAACCCAAAGCAGCCCCCTCTGCATTTGTGTGCGGTCCCTGGACAGATTCGAGTCAACCAGGCCTGCCTCTGAGCCATTCCTGTGTATTTCCTCAGCACCTCCCGGCTTGGCTGCTTCCCCTTCAGGCAGAACACAGTACTGCCTCAGACCCCAGGCACAGGGGGCCTTCCTGAGGTGTTTCACTCATACAGAGGGCATTGGGTCCCATCCTGTCATTCATTTCGTCATCTAAAATGTAATCAGTGAGTGTTTGTCTCGAGCCAGAGACGGTGCTGCTGCAGGGGACCCAGCTGGGACCAAGGCAGACTGTGTCTCCCCTCCTGGGATTTACAGGGTCATGGCTCTGAAACATTCTGTAGTGTTCTCTGGACACGAGTTTTCCCTGGAGACCGCTTTCTGCAGGCCTCTTGGTCCTGACTGTGGCTTCTTTTCAGAGCCTGCCATTCGCTGCAAGGTTGAACACCCCCATGGGCCCTGGACGAACTGTCGTCATTAAAGGAGAAGTGAATGCAAATGCCAAAAGGTCAGTATCCTTGGGTACCAGTCGCAGTGCAGATACTTCTGTGCCTGTTACCGCCTTCCACCTGTGAACGGTCTTGTGAGCTAGAAGTAGGGCTAGTGTCAGAATCATTTCCAAGGTGAGATGATTCAAGCAGGAGGACGTTAGATTGCTAACAGCCAGTTGGCAGCAGAGCCAAGACTAAATAAAGCCCAGTGTTCTGACCTCGGCTTTTTCTGGCCAGACAAGAGAGTAGCATTTTTGTCCACGAGGCCTATCCTTGCCTTGTAGAACTCCAGGGCAGCCCCGTAAGATCAGGCAACATCTTTTCTTTTTTTTTTTTTTTTTTTGAGATGGAGCCTCACTGTGTCACCCAGGCTGGAGTGCAGTGTTGCAATCCCAGCACACCACAACCTCCGCTTCCTGGGTGTTCAAGCCATTCTCCTACCTCAGCCTCTGAAGTAGCTGGGATTACAGGCGCGTCACCATGCCCAGCTACTTTTTGAATTTTTGTATTTTTAGTAGAGGCAGGGTTTCACCATGTTGGCCAGGCTGGTCTCGAACTCCTGACCTCAAGTGATCTGCCCACTTCGCCCTCCCAATGCTGGGATTACAGGTGTGAGCCACCACGCCCGGCCCAGGCAACATTTTTTAGGGCCCCTCTTGTCATGTGATTTAGAAAATTTCTGCTTTAACAACTTTTTCCACAGATGTCCAGCCTTCTGAAAGCTTGAAATTAGAGCTATTTCCTAGAAAGTGGCATACTTTCAAGAAGGAAGGAACCACGGGTAGCTGATGAAGAGAATACCTGCTTGAGAGGATCCCAGGCTCCTGCAGCCTGAAGTAGTCATTCAGTTTAGCGTTAAACCTTCCATTTCTGTCCAACCACATCTCAGCCTCAACGCTGATTTTAAAGGGTTTTTTTTTCGTATTTTTATTTTGCAAGTAACGAATTAGTGGAATGCTGAGTTTACAATTTCAACTTCACCTGCATTCCCATGACCGTGTGGATACGCGTGTTTCATAGCGTTAGAATCATAGTTCAAGTCTGGTCATTAACATTGCTGAAACTGCCACTACTCTGTCCTACTTGGTTAATTAAGGTTTTTTTTTTTTCTTTCTTTCTCAAAAGCTTTAATGTTGACCTACTAGCAGGAAAATCAAAGGATATTGCTCTACACTTGAACCCACGCCTGAATATTAAAGCATTTGTAAGAAATTCTTTTCTTCAGGAGTCCTGGGGAGAAGAAGAGAGAAATATTACCTCTTTCCCATTTAGTCGTGGGATGTACTTTGAGGTGAGGTTACAGTTTTTGAAAATGGGATAGCAACAAGAATCCTTGGAGCAGGGGTGGGATAAGTGGTCCATTTAAATCAAGTCCTAACTCAATATGTGGAGGTTGTGTATGTTTTTTGTTTACTTGGAGATTGTAATTTGCCCCTTTTTATAATGTGGGCAATCAGTATAAATGGCAAAGCCAGTAGAGTGTCAAATTATGTGCATTGGAATTGACATTTGTCATCATATTAAAATTCCTGCGTAGCCCCATATTGAAAGGAATTTAACACAAGGAAGCTTGTGTCAGGACTGGAGTCACACATTTAATCGTATAAGTGGACTTGAGGACGTGGAGACCCTAAAACTGCTTGCTTGCCCTGGCCATCATCCCCCATCAGGGTAGATGGTTTCAGGTGGCAGTCCTTTCTCCTAAGGAGTTAGTCTTGTTTGTATGTATTTAAAGAAAAATACATCAGTCCCTTGGAACTAAAAGGCATGTAGTCCTGAGTCCCCAGATAGGTGAATATTGTAACACATACCTTTCCCAAAATATGTTTCTGGGATGCTGAGCAGAGAATAATCTCCTTGTGATGCAGATGCTGGGTGGTTGGCCAGCCTCAATCACCAGCTCAGGTACCACTGCCTCACACAGTCACTTAGGGTCATTGGTTTAGGTTATAATTCTACAGCATTTTAAACTGCCACATTGTCTGGACCATGTGGGTTCTTGAGGACTCATCAAAACCCGTTACTAAAAGCATGAATATCAGGCGGAATAGATAGCAATGTGACATTCGTATTTGTCCCTAAGTTCCAGTCTAATGCAGTGCCCTGGTATGTGGAGTGTAGACAGATGTGGGCTAATCATGGAAGGTTCCCTGGAAGTTGTGGATATTGGTTTGGAATTCAGAAAGCTGGGAAGGATGTGGAAGGCTGAAGGTTGGCTTTTCTAGATTTAGGGCATGATTTGAACAAGTCCTTAGAGGTGGGAAGGGCAGCACAGGGTTGTTGGCTTGGCAAGGGTCAAGGCATAAAGGGTGACTTGGGGTTCACTGGAGGGAAACAGAGGTGAGCGCTCTAGAAGGAAGTTGAGCCTTGTGGTGGGTGACAGGAAACCAATGATGTAACTTGTTTTTGACCTATCTGGGCCCCAAGTTTGGATCTGCTATATTAATATAAAAAGGACAATAATGATACATTCAAATAATGCTGAAAAATACTAAGATGAAAATATCTCCAACTTCGTAATTCAAACCATACCATTAGGATTAGGTGAACCACATTCCAGGCATTTTTTTGCAGAGACAGTGAAAAGGATGGCTGGCTGAAGGAATGAATAGATGAATGTTATATGCTTTTGAACAATCGTCTTTTCCATTTAATTTTCTAATTCAGGAGCAGTAATTATCCTTGTGTTGATCACTGTTGACGATTTTCTGTACTGATAGGTCCTTTCCGGGGGCTTCCATCTCTTGCCTTTTAAATATGCTTGCATTGAGATTATCTCAGGTCTTTCCATTATGCCATTACTTTCATTTTAAATCTTCTTGCTGTTTCAAATACACTTTAGTTGTATCTACAGTGTTTTAAAAACAATCTCATTCAGTGTTGTAATTTCATCTGTGGGCTCTTCCTCTGGATGAAATCCATGTTCCTCCCAGCATCAGATGGTTGTGAGCGATTCTGTTGTTCTGTGTTTTCTTCTAGGCTGGGGGTCTTGCAAAGGATGTGCCTTCTTTTCATTTGTAGTAGTCTGCTTACCCGGAAGCATGTCATTTTTTTGCCACTTGCTTGTAATTCACTGGCTTTGCACTTGCTCTGATACGGTACAGGTAACTAATTGACACCCTCTGCTGCCAACTTGGTTTTCCTTCTGAGCTATAGCATCAGGCTGTGTGTTTTGTGTTTTCTTGATATTTTGTTAAATATATCCGGGGTCCCTTCTACCTGGTTGGAACTGGGATTCCCACCATTCTTGTGGGGATAGAATCTCAGGTTACACCTATTTCCCCAATCCTCTGTAGCCACAGAAGCTTCATCTTGGTCAGCTCTGTTATCAGAGTGCAGGACTTGGGCTAAAATTTCCTCCCCTTCCTGATTTTCCTTGACAGTCCTTTCCACTGCTCCTATCAAAAGAATGAAAACCCTCAACTTGCTGCTTTGCAGATTCAGGTTTTGTGCTTCACTCTGGCCTCTGAGGGTGGGGCCGGGTTAGCAGCAAGGCTGAGCTGCCCCTCTTTCTTCTGAAGCCTTCATGGGGGCGAGGAGCACAGGGAGAGCTCAGTGCAGGGCCTCCCAGTGGCCTTCTCAGAGTGGGTGGAAACCCTGCCTGGCACTGGCAGCGTGGCACCAGAAGTATGAAGTTTAGGTGTAAAGGTGATGTAAAAGGCTAGTAAGTTTTGTGGTTTTTCGTTGTTTGAGTCTTGAGCATAGCTGACTGTGAAGGGCGAACACGGCCGATGGATCTGAATGAATTTGCCAGAATGTGCACCACTTCTGACTTACAGGATACCCAGCTTTGACGGCTTTGGACAAACACACTGAGGCCAAGATGTGCTGAGCTTATGGAATCAGGATCACCAAGCAGCTGTAAAAACCCTAGCAAGTGCCTTAAGCTGCTGAAATTTCATATTAATTTTCTGGTTTGTTCATGGTCCTAGAGTTTGAGGCAGAAAAATCAGGATCCAAGTCCCTTGGTTCCAGGCTACTAGCTGGAAACAGCATCTCAGGGAACTAAAGCAACCATATTAGGAGTTTTCCTGCTTTAGGGGAGTCCCCAGCATCGGCGAGGAGGGGCAGTACTCTGGCTTTCCAGGAGCAAGGGGCAGGATGCGGCTGAGGGAGAGGGGCTGTGTTGAGGAAAGGAGGGCTGCAGGCCCTGGGGATGGTGTGAGGCTCCAAACATGTCCGAGTCACTTCCCTGGGTGGGATGAGGCAGACAGTGCCACCACCAGGGACACTATAGTTAGATTAGGGTCTTGGAAGTCACAGAAGGAAGTCAGCAGCAGCAGGCTGGAACTTTTCTATGTATAAAGAAATCAAATGGTTTACTCTGACACCCTGTTAGTATGTGACAAACACAAAATTTTAAACTAAGGGGAACCACTAATGGCATGTTTCCTTTCCTTTCAGATGATAATTTATTGTGATGTTAGAGAATTCAAGGTTGCAGTAAATGGCGTACACAGCCTGGAGTACAAACACAGATTTAAAGAGCTCAGCAGTATTGACACGCTGGAAATTAATGGAGACATCCACTTACTGGAAGTAAGGAGCTGGTAGCCTACCTACACAGCTGCTACAAAAACCGAAATACAGAATGGCTTCTGTGATACTGGCCTTGCTGAAACGCATCTCACTGTCATTCTATTGTTTATACTGTTAAAATGAGCTTGTGCACCGTTAGGTCCTGCTGGGTGTTCTCAGTCCTTGCCATGAAGTATGGCAGTGTCTAGCACTGAATGGGGAAACTGGGGGCAGCAACACTTATAGCCAGTTAAAGCCACTCTGCCGTCTCTCCTACTCTGGCTGACTCTTCAAGAATCCCATTCGACAAGTATTTATGGAGTATCCCTTCTATAATACAGTAGCTAACATGTATTGAGCACAGATTTTTTTTGGTAAAACTGTGCAAGGAGCTAGGATATATACTTGGTGAAACAAACCAGTATGTTCCCTGTTCTCTTGAGCTTCGACTCTTCTGTGCTCTATCGCTGCGCACTGCTTTTTCTACAGGCATTACATCAACTCCTAAGGGGTCCTCTGGGATTAGTTATGCAGATATTAAATCACCCGAAGACACTAATTTATAGACGACACAACTCCTTCCCCAGTGATCACTCTCATAACCAGTGCTCTATCATATCCCATCATTGAGGACTGATGTTGACTTACATCATTTTCTTTATCGTAATAAACATGTGGCTCTATTAGCTGCAAGCTTTACCAAGTAATTGGCATGACATCTGAGCACAGAAATTAAGGCAAAAAACCAAAGCAAAACAAATACATGGTGCTGAAATTAACTTGATGTCAAGCCCAAGGCAGCTGATTTCTGTGTATTTGAACTTAGGGCGAATCAGAGTCTACACAGACACCTACAGAAAGTTTCAGGAAGGGGCAAGATGCATTCAATTTGAAAGATATTTATGGGCAAAAAAGTAAGGTCAGGATTAGGCTTCAGGGATTCATAAGGCAGGCACTATCAGAAAGTGTATGCCAACTAAGGGACCCACAAAGCAGGCAGAGGTAATGCAGAAATCTGTTTTGTTCCCATGAAATCACCACTCAAGGCCTCCGTTCTTCTAAAGATTAGTCCATCATCATTAGCAACTGAGATCAAAGCACTCTTCCACTTTATGTGATTAAAATCAAACCTGTATCAGCAAGTTAAATGGTTCCATTTCTGTGATTTTTCTGTTATTTGAGGGGAGTTGGCAGAAGTTCCATGTATATGGGATCTTTACAGGTCAGATCTTGTTACAGGAAATTTCAAAGGTTTGGGAGTGGGGAGGGAAAAAAGCTCAGTGAGTGAGGATCATTTTATCACATTAGACTGGGGCAGAACTCTGCCAGGATTTAGGAATATTTTCAGAACAGATTTTAGTTAAGATAGATATTATTTCTATCCATATACTGAAAAGAATACCATTGTCAATCTTATTTTTTAAAAAGTACTCAGTGTAGAAATCGCTAGCCCTTAATTCTTTTCCAGCTTTTCATGTTAATTTATGCAGAGTCTCACCAAGCTCAAAGACACTGGTTGGGGGTTGGGGGTTGCCACAGGGAAAGCTGTAGAAGGCAAGAAGACTCGAGAATCCCCCAGAGTTATTTTTCTTCATAAAGACCATCAGAGTGCTTAACTGAGCTGTTGGAGACTGTGAGGCATTTAGGAAAAAAATAGCCCACTCATATCAGTCCTTTTAAGTCTTAAGTTCATTTTCATTTTATGTGGAGGAAAAAGATTTAAAAAGCTATTAGTATTTATTAATGAATTTTACTGAGACATTTCTTAGAAATGCGCACTTCTATACTAGCAGGCTCTGTCTCTAAACTGCAGGTTGGCTTTTTGCTTGCCACATTTCTGCGTTAAACTTCTATATTAGTTTCAAAGGCTTTTAAACTCAATGCGAACATTCTACGGGATTGTTCTTAGATGCCTTTAAAAAGGTGGCAGATTTAATTTTATTTGAGCCCTCACTTTCCAACTTCACCATGACCCAGTACTAGAGATTAGGGCACTTCAAAGCATTGAAAAAAATCTACTGATACTTACTTTCTTAGACAAGTAATTCTTAATTAACCACCAATGGAACTGGGTTCATTCTTAATCCTGGAGGAGCTTCCTCATGCCACCCAGTGTTTCTGGGCCCTCTGTGTGAGCAGCCAGGTGTGAGCTGTTTTAGAAGCAGCATATTGCCTTCATCACTCCCGTTTCCCAAAAGAACAAAGGATAAAGGTGACAGTTACACTGTGCCTGGGTTAAAAAAAAGCATTCCAGAACCACTTCTCTTTATAGGCACAACAAAGAAATGAAGGCTGAAGTTCGCTTACCCAAAATGAAAAGTAGGCTTTACAGTCAAAAGTATTTCTGTTGATTGCTAAATAACTTCATTTTCTTGAAACAGAGCAACTTTGAGTGAAATCTGCAACATGGATACCATGTATATAAGATATTGCTGTACAGAAGAGTTAAGGCTTATAGTGCAAATGAGGCATCAGCTTTGGGTGCTAAAATTAACAAGTCTAATATTATTACCTTCAATCAAGAAGAGAATAATAAATGTTTAAACAAACACAGCAGTCTATATAAAAATACCATGTATCATTTACTCTTTCTGCAGCTCTATACAATAGGCAGGAGAGGCTTATGTGGCAGCACAAACCAGGTGGGGATTTTGTAAAGAAGTGATAAAACATTTGTAAGTAATCCAAGTAGGTGTATTAAGGCACCAAAAGTAACATGGCACCCAACACCCAAAAATAAAAATATGAAAAATCAGTCTGAACTCTGAGTAGAGTATGAAACACCACAGAAAGTCTTAGAAATAGCTCTGGAGTGGCTCTCCCAGGACAGTTTCCAGTTGCTGAATAGTCTTTTGGCACTGATGTTCTACTTCTTCACATTCATCTAAAAAAAAAAAAAAATCAAAATTAAAATCTGAGTCATTCCGCCTGCCTCGGTTCTCATTAGTTTAATTCTTAATGCCTTGCATTTTCTGGCAATCATTCAATCAAAAGAGTGAAATGAAGCACATTAACGAAGCAGGAGGAGCCATGGACCGCCTTCCTCCACACCGCTCCTTCCGCCTTCATTTCTTGCCCACAGGCTTGCACTGGAAGCTGAATAAGAATCCCCAAAACTCAAACTTCCTAGGGATGCCACCCCTTTAGTAGCTCACACTTCCCCCCTCCAAGAGCTAAGAAACAAAGGAGAACGTACTTTTGTAGCTTAGATAAGCAATGAATCAGTAAAGGACTGATCTACTTGCTCCACCACCCCTCCCTTAATAATAACATTTACTGTTATTTCCTGTGCCTAAGACTCTATGTTCTAGAACTGTCACAGCTCCCCATGTCACACTCACTAGCTTGTGATCTTTGTCAAATAACTGAAACCTTTTAAGCCTCTAGTTTCCTTCCTTTGTAAAACAGAGATAAAATGTTGTGATTTTTAAGTGAGATAATCCATGTAAAGCACCTAACATGGAGTAGTGAATGAACGTCGGTTGCTACTAAAAGTGGACATCCTACTGCATCCTTAATGCCACTAGGCATTTCCATACAATAACCTCTCATCTGGGGACCAAAACTTCAATCATATAAATGTATGAGGTTAATTAAAAACACTACTGTAATCTGCTTGTATGATCACAAAACACAACAAAAGTAAAGATAGTGAAGATTACTGTAAATGGACTCTCAAATGATCAGGAGGTGGTCACTTCGCAACTCGCTCCCTCCACCCAACTCAAAACAGGAGCTCGAGCCTGCCTGTATTTGAGACTGGAGCCGCCTGTATGAGGACTGGATCAACTGCTAGTCACGTTATATCCAAATCTGCATTATCATTGGGCACATTTTCACAGAATTTTACTGAATTATTCCTTAATTAATAGTTGGGAATAGTTTAGGAATTACCTTCCATCAACTCTGCTAAGAAAGGAATGGATTCTGGTAGCAAGACAATATAATTCTCCTTTAGTTTTTCAGCCAGTGCTAACACAGTAATCAAAGCCGCAAATCGAACCTGAAAGGGATAAAAGAGCAAAGAAATAAAAAGTAGTGTTACTGTATTTATTATCTGAAGAGCTGTACTGACTTGAGACAAGCTCTAACTTTTTAAACATTAGTTCACTTGCGTTTATTCACTTCATTATGTTCATTCAGCTTTCATCTTAGAATACCAGTTTCACCATTTGGGAGCTGTTTGTAATATGCGCAACCTTATAAATCAGTGTTTTCCAAACTGTGTCCCACGACTGCAAATCTTTAATGTGAAATGTCTTTTTATAATCTCTTCCTTTAAAAAAAAACCAATAAAATAAAATACCGCATGCAAACTCAAGTGTGTCGCCAGATTTTACTTCACTGGAGCTCGCCAGCCCGCCATGCTGGCAATGAAGTGCCTCCAGCCACCTCTGGCAGGTCTCCTCACCCACAGCCTCTGACTGGTCACCACTATAGTTGTATGAGGGGCCAGGACACTCGCTTGGGATAAACTCCCATCTCAGCACTGAATAAAAAACATTCTGTGTCACAATATCCTAGTTTTGGGGCTTTAAAAACATCTAGGTGTTCCTCACATGCCTTGTCTATGATAAGGAAAGCAAGCAGTAGTTGGGTATTGTTAACTTTTCAAACAAAAGCCCTACTGGTCTTCTAATTTTGGATATTTTAATTAAAGAATACCTGGATAGTACAAAGTGAATTATTAGAAAAACCATCTGTAACTACCTAGATTCAATCAGGATTTCCTTTATTTGTGCAAAGTAAAATATTACAATAAATTTGATGCTGCTACTTGTATAAAAACCTATGGTTTAAAATGTGGGGGTGCATCAAAATAGTCTCATTGTTAGCATATCCTAATAAAGAATTTGAACTAATAAATCCTATTAATAAAATTCTGCTTTGGTCTGTTATAGCCAGTAAAGTTCTAATACAATCATTAGTTTGAGAAATGGTGACTCATTGCTAAAACTTGGGTGTGGAATTTTGACTTCCACTCAACCTACCCATGTTTTATTTCCACTGCCACCACTTACTCAACAAGATCATGAGCCTAGTATCTATAAACAACAGAATGTATTGCGTAACTCAAAAGACTATTCTGTGGATAAATTCAATGCATTTCTCTCTGGAGAACAATGACATTTCAATGGCACTTAAAAAACAAGGAATTACTTCAAGTCTTTGTTATTTAAAAGCATTTACAAAGTATTTAAGTACTTCTGCCCAGCGCACCACTGGGGTGGGGATAGGGCATTGCTATTCTTTACAAATAGCCTGTAAGTAAAAAACAAAATTTTCTTAGGCACAAATTTCTGCCTAATACAAAAGACCAGACCTCTAGTACTGGATGACAAATAGCAATGTTCTTCCCTGCCAGTTTACCAGGGGCCTACATCTGTGACCACCTGCAGGCTGTTTAGGCTATGCAGTGAAAAGATGCAGTTTCAGTACTTGTCACCCAGTTCCTAACCTTAGGTGAGGAGTCTCTCGTCTTTAGCAGAATCTGGTAGTTCAGTGGTTTCCAAAGAGAGTCATCCGCCATGGCCACTGAAAACTGTGCGATGCATGGTATCAGGTGCTTTGTCACCCGTTCCTGGAATTTCTCTTCTCCCCCAAGCCTGTTTTCCAGCTAGGAAGAATAAGACAAAGACTTCGAACAAGTCTCATTTCTTTCTTCTGTTTGAAAAAATACCCAACATATAAATATTTTACTATCTTTCATGATATTAGCAGGTTCAAAACCCAGGCATTATTCTAATATTCTCTAGGGCAAATGTATTGCCTTCTCGAACTCAAATGGAATCTCATACCCTTTATCATCGCCCCTTTCTCTCCAGCAGAACATCTTAGAGGAGCTCTTTCCTCCAGAGGGCAGCCATGCTCTGACGCGTTCTCAGTGAGGCCCAGTTAAAACAAAAATGAATACATTACCCATGACACCTTATATCATGTCTGTCTTTTGAGCAGTTTAAAAAATAAAAAATAACTCAGGGCCAGGCATGGTGGCTCACGCCTGTAATCCCAGCAGTTTGGGAAGCCAAGGTGGGCGGATCACTTTAGGTCAGGAGTTCGAGACCAGCCTGGCCAACATGGCAAAACCCCATCCCTACTAAAAATACAAAAATTAGCCAGGTGTGGAGGCGGGCGCCTGTGATCCCAGCTATTCGGTAGGTTGAGGCACAAGAATTGCTTGAACCCGGGAGGTGGAGGTTGCAGTGAGCTGAGATTGCACCACTGTACTCCAGCCTGGGTGACAGAGCAAGACCTTGTCTCAAAGCAACAAAACAAAACAACTCAAATTCCACAATGAAGTTATATCTTTGAAAAAACAATTTTCAAATAAAACATTTCATTAAAAAGACCAAAAAAAACAACCTTACAAAGAAAAATCCTAGCAAGCTGTCATTTGAGCAGATCTAAAACCTGCCAAGCTTGAACAGTGATGGCTTCCTCAGCAACGAAAGATGATTCTGTTTGGTTACCTGATCCACCAGAGGCATCATCAAGGCTTCTGCTCTCTCTTTACTTATAAAATGCTGGGTATCAAAAAGGAAGATTTTGTATAAACAGTTCAAAATAAACTGCAACAGCAAGCAGCACTTCTCAGGGTCATTTTCAGAGTCAAAAAATGCTTCATCTGTAGACGTGGGAAGAGTAAAAATGAAAAAACACTGAACTTAACCATTTAATCTCCAATGTTTACACTGGAATCACTATTAAAATAACTATAATCGGAAGAGTCTAAAATGATCTAGAAATCATAATCAGGATGAAGGCAGAACACAATGGATGGTCTCTCGAAGAACGATTCCTTCTTTTAGAGTTAAGATTCTAACACTCACTCTGGCAAGTTAAATTCCCTCAACTGTCAAGTGGGTCACATATTAGCATTAGAGAATAAACTAATCTTAATTTTTATGTTTTAAAGTTACTTCCGGTAACTGACAGTAATGGCCATTTACTTTATTCTTTCTCCCAAGTGAGGTGACTTATAACATTTGTTCATCATGCTAAAACAACACTTCACTGTCTGACAACAATGAAGTAAAAAATTCACCCTCCTTAGCTTAGCACTTAAGAACCTCTAAAATCTTGCTTCCAAGCACTAGGTTGTGTCTTAACTGGTACCTTGTATAAGGCACACAGGGCAAGGGTGACAGCTGAACTGAAGCAACTACCCACCTGTTTTGGAGATGTTCACCTGGTTCAAGGTGTCAGCAAAAGGCTTCACTAAGTGGCCGGCAAACAGAGTAAAAAGCCCTTTCAGCTTTTCAGCAATGCAATCTGCCAAGTTGTAAAATGTCAACAATCTGTCCTTTGGGGCATCTTCTGTTTTAGCCCAATCAAACAGCTAAAAGGATAAGATAGTATTAGTTTCTTTGACATCTTGTCACTTAAATCTGAGCACAAAAGAGAGGAAGAGGAAGAAAGCATCACCTTGAAGAACAGGGGCCTGAATGTGACCTCGGAAAGTTTGACAACCATGGCTACTAGACAGTCAACGATACAATTTTCTGTTTTTCCAACTTCCTCCAGATCGTTCTGAAAACAGAAGAGCCCATTTATTAGAGTGCTGATATCTGACTGTAAATTATTTTGGCAAGTACCACTGTTACACAGCTAGATTGTTCTCGGACTCTTCTATAGGTGGATAACGGCTTTAGGATTTGGATGAGTGAACCTGAGCTTACCTCAGAGTGCTGGGCTCGGAAGTCTAGGGCCTCCAGGAAAAAGGCAGTTAGCTGAGACTGATGGGAGGTGAGCTCTTCCTTCTTCATCACCCCAATATGCTCTTGCAAGATGCTCATAAACGGACCCATGTGATTCTACCAATAACACAGTAAAGAGATGTGCCATTTTCAAATGATTCCTAGAGTTCAGCAGTGTGTATTTTTAAAAATTAAATAAACATATTCTCTTTAAGTCAAAGTTTACACATTTCAGTACCACCTCTCCCTTCTCCAAAGTCTTAATACCCAATATGATCTAACCTTCCAGTTCTTCTCAATCTGCTTGTAAGTTTTTTTGACGGCGGGCAACAGGACTCGGGGTGCAAGTGTGGTAGCCAGTGTCTTTTTAAGAGATGTGAGACGGATATTAGCCTGTGAGGCAGAACCCATTTCACTAGTGATTTTCTCCAAATGAATCACCTACAGAAATATAAAAAAAGTATCAGGGCCACTGCAGATCCTCACTGACAAACACACACTTACAGAGAGGCTTCATGATGACGTACTAGTGTTTGGAAAATATGCTTAGCACTTTTTAACTACACACAGAGTTCCTTTTAAAGTCAGCCCTAAACGTCAGTGGATGAAACTGGGCAGACACCTCTTGCCCAACTTGCGATCAGGGACGAAGGCCGATGGTAGACAGAGACGCACACAGAGCACACAGACAGATGATTTTCTTAGAGGACAGGAATGCAAGGGACCATGGCAAGAGTCAAGTTGCTAAAAAACTGAGAAAGCTCCTCAGAGCACAGGCCCCTTTCTGTGAGAAGGCTACTTTTAAGCCCTGGCTGTGGTGTAAGTGAAGCGGTTTAATCATTTGCCCCATGGTAATGAAGGCTCCTAACCTTGTAAATGGCAAATGATCAACACAATGGAACAGCCAGGGCTCAACATTCTTGAGCATTTTCACTGGCCCCTAGTGTGTTGACAGGAAACCGCTGACGTGCAATACAAAAATTCTGCTTTGCAAGATGCCTTAGGATTAAACCTCTCACAGTAGAAACAGGGCCCACCAATTTCCACAAGTAATAAAAGGCGGCTCTACCAGCCCAACTTCAAAGATCTCACAGAAGAAAAAAAAGCCAGAATACATTCCGCACAATTAAAGAAGAGAAGCATCTCGCTAAAAAGTGACCCCCATATCAATTTCAAGATTAAGTGGCAAGGATGATGGAAGAGAAAAAGTACACATTTAATAAAAGCAAGTACATCTCTTCAGAAATAAGACTCCTTTCTGTCAAACAGAAACTAACCCTTAAAGAAAAAACAAAATCACTACATTCGTGATATTTTACTTTCCCCAGCCACCTCGCGTAGCGTGTCGTGGCCATGGTGGCTATCGTGGCTCACCTGGGAGAGAATGCCTTCCAGATAGGGGCTGATGAAGTGCGGGAGAGTCTCCACAACCTTCTGCAGAGCGGCCAAGGCACTGAGCAGGTAGACCTCGCTGGAGACCAGCTCGCTGGTGTTCTTCATTGTTGTCAGCAATGATGGCATCAGGCTAGAAACAGAGTAAGAGCTTTAGAAGAACTTGAAGCAGAAACAGAGGCTAGGGAATGGAGTAGAGGGCATTATGGAAAAAACCAACAAACTGTGCCTATTACATCGCTATCTGCTTCATAGCCTAAAAAGCTCTGTCTACGCATTTTATGTGGCTAAGCACAAGAAATCTCCCAGTGCTAACAGTATGGACACAACAGTAATTTAAAAGATAACAATGTCTTTCATTAATTGAACACTTAACTATGTGTCAGGCCCTATGCAAAACTCCTTGCAAGCACTGCCCTACAGAAATCCTATGAGGTAGATACTGTCTCTGTTTTATAGACAGCAAAGCTCTAACAGGTTAAGGAACACACTGGCTGTACAGTAAGAACTACTACAGCCAGGAGCTTCTAACTTCCAAATTTGGCAGCAGAAGGCAACTTTGGCCTTGCCTAACTGGGTGGGCCCCTCTGCCAAGAATCTTCACCCACTGCTTTTTGACTATACTAGACAAAAGGAAGGAAGAATGGGGGACGATTAACATTGCAAAGCAGTGCATCTGAAGATAAATAGGAAGGCTATGTCTTTCTGTTTGAAGATTATTTTTATTATTTTTTTTTAAGAGACAGGGTCTCACTCTGTTGCCCAGGCTACAGTGCAGTGGTGCAGTCATAGCTCACTGCAGCCTCAAACTCCTGGGCTCAAACGATTTCCCTGCCTTGGCCTCCCAAAGTGCTGGGATCACAGCCGGGAGCCACCACACCCTGCAAGATCAATTCTTTAACAAATCCAATTTTATGCAACGTCTACTCAGAGGAAAAAGAAAAAAGTCACCAAAGTGTTATTTTTCAACGTGTGCCAGGTGGTAACAGCTCCTGTTCCAAGTCTCCGGCCGCATACCTGGGAAGCTGGGGGATGGCCAGCGCCTCCAGGGTGGAGGTCACCTCTGCTACGCACAGCAGCGCGCTTCCCAGGACATTCTTCTCCTCCTTTCTCTCTGGAGCAATCAGTTTCACAGCAGTGCTCAGCACTGGGACAAAAGGATCTGGATTTTCTGCACCAAAATTCTTGCATAAAAGCTTTAAGGTATACAACGCTGTCTGTCTGTTGATTGCTTGTTCTTCTTCCCCTTCCTTTTTCTTATGCTGCACAATGCCCAAAAGGTCTGGAACCAGTTTTAGGAAACGGGTAACCTGAAGGGGAGAGCCAGAATCCCCAAATCATTAAAGCTGCAAAAAACGTTTGTCCATTTTCCCATTGTCACAGCTTGAGATTGTCTAAATGGAAATCAGACTCGGGGGTCCTGAGTCACACAGTCATGCTAAGCAATATGTGTGCTCTAACCAGTTTTTCACTTATACAAAGCACCCACTGATTTGGAGTAAAAGTGACTTAGAATTATGCTAAGACTAAGGCCACGTAAGCTCTGTAGTAAGCAAGAATTCCACTAGGCTGAAATTCCATTCTAAGAGCTCTTACAACACACATATATTCCCATTAGAATTAACATCACATTTTAAAACATGTCATGGTATTATATTCAGATAATAATATACTTCAATTTGAAATTGTACCACTAGAGAAATTGAAGGGAGTTAAATGCAGCTCTTTGATAAAGCAAAGTACAGTAAATGGGTGTGTCCTGGGTCTTTACTCACTATTGTCTTCTTCCAGGATATATTTTGCTGTAGCTTGTTATTCAAAAGGTCCAGTGCTTTCCGGCGAACAGACGGCAGGGGATTGCCCACCAGCCCTCTGATCACAGGAATGAATGTCTCTGTGGGCAGCAAGGCATTGACCTAAAGAGAAATTTTATATTTAACATGAAAAGAAAAACAAATTAAAAAAAAAATCAACTTCAATTAAGACAGACTGCTGTCCACTGCACACCTCCAGGCACCAGGCACTTCCACACACATTTTCTTATTTAATTCTTAAAATAACCTTTCAGGTAGGCATGACTAACCACGCATTATCAAACAAAACAAAAGCTTGATGTCAGGAGGTAGTGCCAAAGGCATGAAGCTAAATCATTTAGCTAGATTTGAATCAGCAATCCTAATTTCAAGCCCAGTGATATGTATGTAATATACTTCATATTTTTATTTTATTCCACTTGAATAAAGCAGAACATTATATATTACATGACTTAATTATTAAAATATATGAGGTACATGTTCTCATAACTGGTAAGGAAACAATTTTTTCCAGACAAATCTATTTCTAGTCATCAAGAGATTGTTTTCTAAGAAAAATCTGAGCTTCATTATATTCATAAAAGGAATTGCTAAGTTTATTCTTAAAAACTTTAAATAATTTCACAATAATTTAAAAAACAGCAACAAAACAGTAATTCCAGGCAGAAATGAAAACCTACCTTATCTAACAGGTCGTAAGCTTTACTAAGGAGTGCGCGCCAGAACTTCACGGTGAGTTTGTCTGCGTTCCTTTCCAGGGACTGTGCAACTGCATTGATATAGCCGAGAACGGTCTCCAGCAACCTGAAACACGGAGCCTCGCTCAGCAAACGGCAGCTGAAGGCACTCAGAGAACTTGTTCATGTCTACCTTATGCTAAATGTTTCAAGTAGAAAGACCAATTAAATAATTCCGTACTAAATTATTTCAAAAACTACTTGGAAAGAAAGGAAATGAGGGATTATTGCCATAGACAGAGATCATCAAGAAGTAACTAGGCGCTTCTGTGCAGAAGCATCGTCCTCGCTGAGACTCTGTGAGGTGCTAAATAAGCAACAGATGCTGAAAGCGTTTAAGGAACTCACTCATATCTAGCTTATGCTCAGTGGGTCGCACTGGGCTGTCCAAGTGGGGTGTTCAGGGAGTTATGGCCCTAGGTTAATGGCAGGTGTGTGTGCACACACACACAGGCACACACACACGCACACACACCATACACCATTTGTATAAAGAAAAATATTAATACAAATGAACATAGAACCCACTTCTTTCACATTATTAGGAGACAAAAAAAAAGACTACAAACTTCAAATAACCTGTAATTAGAAAAACACACCAAATCCAACACAACTGCCACTGGAGATCCCCCCACTGCTGCCAGCCTGAGGGGGGAGCTAGAGGGAAGAGTGGAGATAGAAGTTGACACCGCACAGCAGAGGAGGGGAGAAGGGGGCTCAGACAAAATCAGCTCCAAAAACGAAAGCCCTACACATAGCGCTACAAGTTGGCCCACAGGACTGGAACTCAGCAGCTCACAATCCCGGCTGCAGGGCAGGCACTTTCCAGTGGACGGGGCAGGACAGTGGCCCTGGGAACGCCATGCATTTGAAAAGGAGGTACACAGCAAGGCCAGGAGGCAACCCCCGAGGACGTGGAGAGAAAGGAAAATTCCTTACCCAAATATATAATGGCAGCATATGGATTAGAATCCACGGAATAAAGAATTCATGAGCCCATAGAAATCAGAGCCAGATTAAGACACTAAACAGATATGGCAACTCAATACGATACACAAACTTGACATGAATCATGATGCAGAAACACATGCGGTGTAAAGGACAGTGTTGGGATAATTAGGGAGACTGGAGTATGAACTGTAGATTACATCACTGGATTGGATCAATGTTAAATTTTCAGAATTTGATCAATGTACTGTGGTTTTATAAGAACATCTCTTATTCTTATGATTTACTTTCAAATGGCTCAGAGAAAAAACCCTACATAGGGAGAATGCTAAGGCAAATGTGGCAGAAAGCATTATCAAATGGTGAACCTGGTTGTAAAGAGTATATGAATTTTCTGTACTATTTTTCCAGGTTTTCTATAAGTTTGAAGTCATTTCCAAATAAAAAGTAAAAAAAGAAAAGGAAACATACCTCTCTTCAAAGCCTTTTAAAATCTCAGGACCACCACTCTCAACTACCTAATTTTTAAAGAAGATGTCATTAGAACAGTATGGAAGTCAATAATAAAAGTCATTTCAAGTCAGTTCAATGAAACTCGGACCATTCACTCAAACCTTCCACAGCAACTGTTTTCTGACATTACAATTTAATCAGGTTCATATCATCCTCATTATACTGTAGTAACTCTATTTCTCTTAATTTATTTTAATTACATTCTACTGGTAGTATCTAAAAAGTACTACAATGGTTCAGAAAAATACAGCAATCAACACTCAATTACCACTACCGAATTCTATGACGTGCTGATCTGGTGAGCTCACATATCCTTTGTTGAGAAGTTAAACATTACAGATTCAGCTGGAATCCCCCAAGTACTGCTCCTTGGTCCTATTCTCCCTCTACCCCAAGCCCCACAAACACAACCATCATCCCAAATCTGCTTCCAAATGTTTCAAACAGTACGTATCATGGAACAACATGTTTTTCTGGAAACATATTTTTGAGATCTATGCATGGTGACTTATGTTCTAGTTCCTTCATTTTAACTGCATATGATATTCCTCTATAAATACAACTTATCTATCCATTTGCCTCTGTTGTTAGATGTTTAGTTTATGTCCATTTTTTCCCCTTTTACTAATAATGCTAGAGAAGAACATTTTTATGTCCCTTTGAGCATCTTGGCAAGTTTTTACAGCATATATGCCTAAGGAAGGGAATGACCAGATCACAGGAATTACTGGAACTTTCAACCTCATGGAATCCTGCCAATTGCTTTCTAAGGTGGTTGGAACAATCACACTGTCTGCCACTACATACCCAATCCCTAGTACTAACAACTTCAACAGTTTTGCCAATTTGATGGGTATCACATTTAATCACATTTCTTGCTTATTGGAGGCTAAATGACATTGTACATTAACTGGCCATCTGTAATTCCTCTTCAGTGAATTCATATTCTTTGCCAGTTGTTCTAATGGAAACTGAGGCTTTTTGATTTATGCAGAGCAATAATCTTCTCTCTCAGGCTGTGGCTTTCTATTGAATCAAAATTTTAAAGAAATTCTTTCCTATCCTCCAGTCACAATCATGTTCTCCTTGATTTTCTTCTAAACATTTGAACTGTTGTTTTTTACAATGAAGTTTTACTCTGACTAATGTCTTTTCTACAAGGTGTGACATCAGACTTTTCCCCAAATGGAAAACAAATCATGCCAAGGCCAGCACTTGGACCATTCTCTCCCCCAACTGCTTTGTAAAATCACCTGCTGCACCTGTTACCTACGCCCGCATGTGTTTCTGGGCCTACTGTTCAGTCACATTGATCCATCTGATTACTCCTGCACCATAGCACTGTCCTTGCCCCTTACAGTTTGGTATCAATGTATCAATATCATTTCTTAAAATTATATAATTGAAAAAGCACACTGAGTTTCTAGACTAATCTGGGCAGATCTGCCACCTTTAAATAGTGAGGCTTCTTATGTGTAAACACAGTCTCTCTCTTTCCATTTCTTCCAAGTTTTCTTCTGTGTCCCTTCATATCTTGCACATTTCTTCCATAATATTTGTGCACATATTTTTGTCAGGCTTATTCTTGGTACCTTATAAGTTTATGTTTTTATTATACAGGAAATCTTTTTTTTTACTCTGTTTTCTAATTTGAGGAATAATAATATTATATAACAGTGTGCGAGACTAATTAGTTCAGCCAGCCTGCTTGATACAGATCACAACCTACACTGATCTCCAGATAGTGTCTACGCTGATCTCTCTTAAGCAAGCTTACTGAACTCATTATTAGTTCTAACTGCTGATTCTCTTCTTTCCTGATTCTTACACTTCATTTATTTTCCTGAATAGAAACAATGACAGAGAAGATTCTTGTCCCTGACTGTAGCAGGCACACCATTAATAGTTCATCTTTAGGTATGATATAAACCACAAGCTTCAGATTGTCACCTTTATTAGGCCAAAGTAATTCCCATCTATCCTGCACTGCTGAGAGGATTTTTTCCTTTTTTTTCTTTTTTTATTTTTTGAGACAGAGTCTCACTCTGTCGCCCAGGTTGGCTGGAGTGCAGTGGCTCGATCTTGGCTGACTGCAAGCTCCACATCCCGGGTTCATGCCATTCTCCTTCCTCAGCCTCCCGAGTAGCTGGGACTACAGGCGCCCGCCACTACTCCTGGCTAATTTTTGTATTTTTTAGTAGAGACCATGTTAGCCAGGATGGTCTCAATCTCCTGACCTCGTGATCCACCCGCCTCGGCCTCCCAAAGTGCTGGGATTACAGGCATGAGCGAGGATTTTTTTCTCTTAAGTTGTGAATGAGTATTGAATCTGGTGAATTATTTCACTATAAAATGTAAAATGATCATATGGTTTCCCTTCTTCATCTGTTAACGCATTATAGGACTCAATGAACTTTACAGTACTCTAATGTCAAACCATTTTTGCATTCCTGGTCATATTCCTTTCTTTCCTTCCTTTTCTCTCATTGTTTAAATAAGTTTAATACACAAACAGAGAGGTACACAAATCATACATGCAGAACTCACTATATCCAGGTAAAGAAAGGCTGGGCATGGTGGCCCATGCCTGTAATCCCAGCACTATGGGAACTCGAGTTGGGAGGATCGCTTGAGGCCAGGAATTTGACATCAGCCTGGGTAATATAGCGAGACCCCGTCTCTACAAAAAAAGTTTTAAAATTAGCCAGACGTAGGTGGTACACGCCTGTAGTCCCAGCTGCTTGGGAGGCTGAGGCAAGAGGATTGCTTGAGCCCAGGAGTTCCAGGTTGCAGTGAGCCATGATCGCTCTACTGCACTTCAGCCTGGGACACAGAGTGAGACCTGTCTCAAAAAATAAAATAAAATACAGGCAATTTATCTACTCTGTTGGTAGACACTGGAGTTGTTACCAGTTTTGTGCTACCGTGAAGAATGTTATGAATATTATAAAGATTCTTGTAGATTTTTTTGGTGTACAGGTTCATAAACTTCTGGTGGGTGCACAACACTTAAGAATGAAACCACTGAGTTACACAGTTTACATTATGTTCAATCTCAGTAGATCATGACGAACAGCTTTTCATGGTGAAACGTATTTTCTTTTTCTATTATCTTTAAAGGCATGCCTCACATTTTCATGAGCCATTTACCAAGCTACTTCTACTGGTTGAAAACAGTTCCTTGGAGACAGCAGAATACCTTTTTATAAACACATTTAAAGAACACATTACCTTTTTCAGAAAATTATTGGAAGACAGGAACTGAGACATGAAGGACACTGACAAAAATTTAAAATGCCGCAGTTGCTTGCTAGTGTGAGTCTCTACATTAAAAACCTGTAGCATTTCTTCTTGTGATTCACTCTTATTAAATGACACTGCTTTGGGAATGGTTTCTGAAAAAGCAACGAAACAAGTGACCTTACTCATTTTCACCCGAATCCTTCATACAGAATTAACAGATATAACCTTTCGAGTAAAGGATGGTTAATGGGATAACATTTTCACAGAGAAATCTGTTCATCTATTACATCCAGTTTCTCCTCTTCTAAATTAGTGAAAAACGTGAGTGTATTTGCCAAGAAAGTACCCAATGGCCCTGAGAAGCGAGTGTTTAAGACAAAAAACAAAACAGGGAAACTGGACAATCATATGGAAGAAGACCATATCACGGAAGGAGTCTTTGAACTTCCAACTGCAGATGTAGATTTCTTTATTCAATGTATCTAATGTAAATGGGTTGGCAGTGCAGTGTTAAAAACCACTATCCTACAGAATGACTTACTGCTAAGCCACTTCCTTACCCACATCACCACATATACCACATACACCACATACTCTCCAGGGACCTCCCTCGTCTGTCCCTGTCAAACCTGAGCTGACTGCAGGATGGGACAAGTTACTGCCTCGCCAAACAGGGATGACAGGGCCAATGGCTGGCCACACAGAAAACAGTCTCTGCGGAGCTCTTAGAGTACCTTCTTTCTAATGTGCCTTGTTGTTCTGCTTCAAACTGTAGAGAACTAATAAGAACTATCAACACGTCAACCCTTTCTTAATGAAAAAAAGTTTTTTTTAGAGACGGGGTCTTACTATGTTGCTCAGGCTGGTCTTGAACCAAGCTAAAGTGATCCTCCTGTCTCATTCTCCTGGGTAGCTGGGACCACAGGCTGACACCATCACACCTGGCTTCATCAACCCTTTCCCAAGCCAGCCTCAGTGGTCCTGCGGTTAGTGGGATTTTCTTCAAGGCTCTGCTGTATGGTACAATTTTAATATTTTGCTGCCACTCCTGTGGTACCTACTTTTTTTCTTTTCATGTAAATGTCTTCAGATATTTTAATGAGAAGCCGAGAGACAGCTAATGAGGTCCTGATCATTTACTGTCATTTGAACCTAACTCATCCTGGATACCAGCAACATTCCACAGCCAAGACGTCAGTGCAGGGCACAGAGGTATAAAAGACAATGTGTGAGGAATGGCAAATGGAATCCCGACTATTTTCCATAAGGATTCAAGAAACTACACAATCAAATTAAAATGATTAGCTTACTTTAAAAATCCTTCTGAAGATGTACTAAGGATAACCTGCATTCTCTTCTGTTTCTCTTTAGCTTTCAGATTGAACAGTAAGTGACACTCAATCTACGCTTACCTTCTTTTTCCTCTGGCAGCTTTAGTAAGTACTGGAGGATATTCATCAAGCTTTGTATCTGATGCTGAACACTAAACTCACAACAGACTGAAAACCAAAATTCAGTGTCTGCTTCTAAAATAGCATCCTGTGTAGAAAAAGAAAAAGGTAACAGATCTGTACTTAGGAATTGTGAAGGCATAATTTCAAGATAATGTGCGTTAGGATTTCTAGCAGAACAGAGTACACTACTTTATTTAGAGTAGGTCGAGATCTACTCCCAGATTCCATGTCTAAGAAGTCATTTAAAAACGGTCCTTGACTTATCAAAACAGGGCTTTATCCAAACAATCACCTGTGTTTGTGTCTTACTGACTTCAGGGACACGGACGCTCCTCTATTTCCCCACAAACTGCCTTCAAAACCACTTTGAAGAGACACTGTTTCATTACTCTTCAGCCATACTCTGCTGGGCTTAAAACAGGACCACTTGTGTGGCACCAGATCTGTTTCTCAGAAAAGTTAATTCGCCCTCAGAAGATGTTTTGCTGCAACTGAGGATATTCAGAGTGCTATGGGCTCTGAATGCAATTTTTTAAAATGCCAAAAACCTTTTTGAAAAAGGTTCTGAGCAAAAAGGTTCTAAACAACACACATTAGGCATCATCAGCCCCATGTTTAAACTGGACAATATCATAAAATTGTGAGAAATCACCATTTTCCTTATCTTCCCACCCTAGGTTCTGACCTTTTCGCCATAGGCAGCCGCCAGCACTGTTTTTGTGACATACTGTTCAAAAAGCAAGATGAGGAGAATCCAGAGGAATTTCTCTGCACCCAGTGTATCAACAAGTTGAACAAGGATGGGCAGGCGCCTGTGCTCCGGGACGTGTGGCAGTGCATCCACAAATACACCAATGACTTTTACCACGATCTCTTCAACATTTCTTGAAACTTCTATAGAATCTCCACTATCAGACTACAAAACAGCAAGCAGAGACAATGAGTAGGTGCAAGTAATTGTCCACAAAACAAGTTTAGGTGAACAAGATAAGGCTTTTAGATGGGCCCCCAGAAATTGCCGGAAGAATTTTATTTATTTTTTTAGAGACAGGGTCTTTCTCTGGGGCCCAGGCTGAAGTGCAGTGGTGTGATCATATCTCACCGCAGCCTGGATCTCCTGAGCTCAAAGAGATCCTCCTGCCCCAGCCTCTGAAGAAGCTGGGACATCCCAGGACCCCACCAGTACTTTTTAAAAATTTTTGTAGAGACGGGGTTTTGCTATGTTGACCAGGCTGTTCTCAAACTCCTGGCCTCAAATAATCCCACCTCAGCTTCCCAAAGTGCTGGTGTTACAGGTGCACGCCACCACACTCAGCCACAAGGGTTTTAATAATCAAAGGCCTAATAATAAATGTTCAGTAAGTACCTGTCACGTCCCAAGCGCTATTTAGCCCCGAGGGGAATACAAAGCGTAGGATGTGAGCCCTGTCCCAAAGGAGATTTATTTTCTGTATGAAACAGGATACATGGCTGGGTGCAGTGGCTCACACCTGTAATCCCAACACTTTGGGAGGCCAAGGTGGGCAGATCACCTAAGGTCAGGAGTTCAAGACCAGCCAGGCCAACATGGTTAAACCCATCTCTACTAAAAATACAAAATTAGCCGGGCGTGGTGGTGCATGCCTGTAGTCCCAGCTACTCAGGAGGCTGAGGCAGGAGAATCACTTGAAACCAGGAGGCGGAGGTTGCAGTGACCCGAGATCAAGCCATTGCACTCTAGCCTGGGCAACAAGAGCAAAACTCTGTCTCAAACAAACAAAAGAAACAGAATACATATGTGAAAAGATAACAGCAGGCAGTAATGGCAGATGCCAAATACGTGACACTGACAGCAAGTCTGCTTAGACTGCCTGAGAAGGCTGCACAAATCACGCAGGATTTGGGTTGTGCCTCAAGAAGAATGAAGATAAGCAGAGCACAGAAAAGGCCAACAACTTCCTGCTGTTTTCAGAATAAAGTTTGAACCATTTTACTCCAGGTACTGGTGATCCAAATATAGTTGTTGAATAAATGACAGAAAGAATGACAGAAAACACTTGAATGAATGAATAAACCAACAATCTACCTGTCTCAACTCTCTGCTCTCCATCAATCAATCACCATTACATTCTTCAAACATGCTGTGCACATTCCTAGATCATGCCTTTTCTCATACTATTGGCTCTGCCATCACTGAACAAATCCTATCCTTCTTTCATACCGGTACAAATTCTATTTCTCATAGAACTTTCTGGTCATCCTGGCCCATATAGACTTTCCCCTATTCTGAACTCTTTAGCATTTACTTATTCGACCAGCACTGATCATATGAATGCATATTATTATTTTTCTTTTTAGGTATATATCCTATACTTGCCAACTTGGTGGACACTGAGAACACCAATCTAATACTAAGGTTAAAAGAAGGTGCTGAATATGGTCATCCCTGAGATGGTCAATAGCATGAGAAAAGACATTAATTAACAAGTGAAGGGTACATAGAAAACTCAAGTAGATGACCAAGCTCTTTTATTCTTGAGGCTACTTTTAACTTTTGAATTGTTCATTCCTCACTGGGAACATCTCACCTGTCTCCAAGTTTAGCTCTTAGAGAATGCTTGGTAAACATTTGCTAGACTGCATGCTAACAAGTTTGTCACTGTAGCTCTAAAAGTTCCTAGCCTCATCAACATGTAAGAAGGTATCATCAAACTGATGCAATGTCCTGAAATAGATGGTGGATGTAAATTTACTCCACCCGAATGATGTTAAGACACTTACAGTTACACACTCACAGCACAGCAGAACCAGCTATAACACGTTTGTTTATATTATTGGGAAAGACATTGCCAAGACTGCTTCTTAGCTTCAATGTTCTAAAACTTAAGGGCAATGTACTTGAGCATTTCAGAAAGGCTTTTTATACAATTGTTGAGGATATAAAAAAAAACCAAAAAAACTAAAAAAAAGGGCTTTTAATGTCATTTATATGCAAAATTTTTCAATTAAAAAAAGAAACCCCACGATGGTATAAAGAGAGCTTACCTGAATAAGTGCGGGAATAACCATTTTCACTGTCTTGTTAATAACTTGAAAACTGTAAGTATCATCTAGGCGCATGACATTGGCTCCCATAAATGTAAAAATAGACATGATATTGTGTAAAACTTTATCCTGAAAGAAAACACAACTATCAACATTTTCTATTTCTATTAATTTCTACTAATTTATTTTTTAAGAGACAGAGTCTCACCCTGTCATTCAGGCTGGGATGCAGTGCAGTTGTGTGATCACAGTTCACTGAAACCTTGGACTCCTAAGCTCAAGCAATCCTTCCACCTCAGCCTCCTGAGTAGCTAGGACTACAGGTGCATGCTACCCTGCCCAGCTAATTTTTTTTCCTTTTCTTTTTTGTAAGGATGGGGTCTCGCTATGTTACTCAGGCTGGTCTTGAACTCCTGGCCACAAGTGATATTCCTGCTCAGGCTAACATTTTCCATTTCAATGATTCATTACAACTCACCGACAAAAAGAGAAATAACCTGATTAAAAAACAGGCGAAGGATTTGAAAAGACATTTCTTCAAAGAAAAAATTCATACGAAAAGAATATAAGCACAAATACTACTTCACACCCACTAGAATGGTGATAAAAAAGACAGTAACAAGTACTGGCAAGGATGTGAAGAAATTGAGATCTTTACAGGCTACTGGTGGAAGCAAAATGGTGTGGCCACTATGGAAAATAGTCTTGCAAGTTACTCCAAAGTTAAACATAAAATTCCGTGTGACCCAACAATTCCACTCCTAGGTATATATACCCAGGAGATAAGAAAACATGTCCACACAAAACCCTGTCTAGAATATTCATAGCAACATAATTTATAATAGCCCCAAAGTAGAAACAACCCAAATGTCCATCAATCGATGAACAGATAAACACAATGTGGCATACGCATACGACAATATTATTCAGTCATAAAAGGAATACGGATTCAAGCTTCAACATGAATGAACCTCAAAAACATTATGCTAAGCAGCCGGGTGCGGTGGCTCACGCCTGTAATTCCAGCACTTTGGGAGGCCAAGGCGGGTGGATCACGAGGTCAGGAGATCGAGACCATCCTGGCTAACACGGTGAAACCCCGTCTCTACTAAAAATACAAAAAAATTAGCCGGGCGTGGTGGTAGGTGCCTGTAGTCCCAGCTACTCGGGAGGCTGGGGCAGGAGAATGGCATGAACCTGAGAGGCGGAGCTTGCAGTGAGCTGAGATCGCGCCACTGCACTCCAGCCTGGGCAACAGAGCAAGACTCCGTCTCAAACAACAACAACAACAACAACAAAACATTATGCTAAGCAAAAGAAACACAGAGGGCCACATATTGTATGACTCAGTTTATATGACATGTTCAGCATAGGCAGATTGATAGAGACGGAAAATGGATTACTAGTGGCCAGGAGCAGGCTGGTGGTCATGGTGGTGCTGGTGGTGCTGGTGGTGACAGTGGCAGTGACAGGGAGGAGGGAGAGGAAGAGTGACTGTTAATGGGTGTAGAGTTTCTTTTCTGGGGTGATGAAAATACTCTTCAAGTAGATCGTGGTGGTGATCACACAAATTTCGTGAATATACTAAAATCACTTAATTGTATACTTTAAATGGGTGAATTTTATGGCATCTGAACTATATTTCTATCAAAACAGAAAAAATATTAATGATTCTTAACTGTTTCTGGATTATCAACCCCTTTGAGAAGCACAGACTCTCTTACAAGAAAAAAAAAATCCCATATATATATGAGAACCCCAGGTTAAGGAGCTCTGACCCAAATCCTCAATATGAAAATAGCTTCAATCTCTTTACAAATGTTTAAATGATGTTTTTCATAAAAGGGACATGATTTCTTTAAATGATATAGTTTATGATCAAATTAATTTTCTTAAGTCACTGGTTAAAGGTTATTTTGAGGATTACTTGAGGATAAATGAGATATTAACTTTTCCCAATTAACACCAATATCCACTGTTTTATTAGATAGATAGTGTGCCAGGTATTACGCTAAGTACTAACCACAAATTATCCAACTGAATTCCCCCAACAATCCAGTGAAGAAGGTTATTATTCCCACTTGATAAAAAGGGAAACCAAAGCTTAGCAAGATCAATTGGCTCATACAGTCCCAGCTATGAAGAGGCAGGGCTGAGAGTCTCACCAGTGCTGGAAGATTCCAAAGCCTAATTGATTAAATTTAAAATCAATAGGTGCCAATGCATTTCTGTGGAAGAAAAATATCTGAAATATCTGCTAAAATCTTATATCATTAACGCTTACCGGAAATATTCCAGCAACAGTGCCCAAAAGTAAAAGGGCATGGTGATGGGTCTGCGGCATCTCCGAAAGGCGGATGCACTGAACTATCAACTCCACATTGAACTTCTCCTCATCTAAAATATCTACAGTGGTGAGAAAGACAAAAACCCTAAGTGGCAGGTACACTCACACTCAAAGTAGATAATTTTTCTAATCTTTCCTTCCAAAAAGTACCTACCTTTGGGTATTTTGCCACCATCTGGAGAGAGTTTTTGGCAGATGTTGAGCAGACAACTAAGAATTAATTGTTTGGTGTATTCCATATTTCCCTGCTCTTGTGGCAAGGGTTCTAAACACCTTCAGGACACCCAAAAGAGAAATGATGGGAAATGTAAAAGTTGTACAATTCATTGTTACACTAATGGCCGTTGTCCAGAACTCATATTCAATAAGGAATAACTAAAATACTATCATTAAACATGAAGTCGAGAAATAAGACATAAGATTTCTAACTCTAATTTCTCTCATATAGACAGGCGCTATGTCAAATTCCACTTCCTCTCTATTGCACTTTCCATTAACCTATTTGGAATCTTACAGGACAACCTTCAGAATTACTTTGCCTTTCACAAGAAAGCACACGCTACAATTCACACTCAATTTACACACACACAAATCTACATATATAGAATATATACATCTATATATATGAAAATATATTTAGATAGCAAACACTATATATACACATATCTATATCTATATAAATTCAACACTGTATCTTGAAATACAAGTAATGATGTCCCAGGCATGCTACTGAAAAGTTCAGAGGAAAGTAGGCTGTAGAGTGAGTGGTCATTTACTACGTGACACAGGACACTAAGGTCAGTTTGGGACACTGGCAATGGATACCTAAAACCAATCTTTTAATTTCACTTGTAGTACTTGTCTTATTTTACAGACTAACTAAACAAGAGAAGAGTATGTTGAAAAGAGAATGTTAGATAAGATGGGCAAGAATTAGAGTCCTATTCTCTCACAGATCAAAGCCAAGTGTCATTACCTTGATAGCAAGTTAAAAAGAGTTGGCACCAATATCTGAGGACTTTTGAGCTTCTTTTTGTGCTGCAGTAATTCCAGGATGAGAGTTACTCTTTGCCAGTAGGAACCTCCAACTTCCTGAACAGATTCTAGATCTTGTGATTTTCTGGAAAATGGAGAAGACAAAAAGTTGGAAAAGCAAACTCTATCATGTGCTAAGTAAAAACCATTGTGCCTGATTATAGCAAATTGATGGGTATCAAAAAGTTCCAATGATTTCATAACATTCAGAGTCAGGGGAACAACAGCATGTACTCAATGCATTTGTAGCTCTTACTTCTGCTGCATTTTTTGCCTTCTTTTTTGCTGAACTGTGCCCAAGGGTTTAGCTTTATCTGGTGGCTCCAGTTCTATTCGGACTTGTTCAGCATTAACGGAAATCTGAAATATTGAAGGAAAAAGAGTTGATGATATAATCCATTGGGATAAAATTAGAGCAATAAATGTTAACCCCTAGGAAGGATTTATTCAATTAAGAGGGAGGAATGACTTACTGGATATGCATCTGAACCCCCCCCAGCACTGGATGCTACTACCTTGTTACAGAGTTGTTGAAAAACCAGAATGAGAAGAAAGCAAAGTAGGGCAGAGTATATACCAAAAGCACTAGCCAACATAAATTCAACTTCAGATTTTCATTTTAACTAAGCTCTCCTACTACCATGCACTTGCTTTCTATATAATTTATCTTGGGAGTCTCAAGTTACAGCCCTGCACTTGTCTTGATTAGGATACGGTATCACTTCTCCAGTCCAGTCACTCAATTTCATGTTCATCCCTTAGAGTGGAAAACCAGTAACGCAATACAGAATCATCCATACCAATTGTTTCCAAGTGCCGGATCAGATATGTATATTCTAATCAGCTGGGAAGGAATAAGACATATACACACATGCACAAAAACAGACTCGCTGCCCCAGAGATTCTTTAGATATGGGGTGGGATCCAGATATCTCTTTTTATAAGGTTCTAACATCACGACTACATCTTTGGATTCTGATTCAAAGAAAACAACTATAAAAAATACTTTTGCAATAACCATGGAAATATGATTATGAACTAGGTATTAGATAATACCAAGGAATTATTATTATTATTATTTTACTTCTAATGGCATTGTAGTCGTATCCACTTTTCAAAAGATGCACACTGAAGTACAGAGGGATGAAAGCACATGACATTTTGAGATTTACTTTAAAATATTTCAGCAAAGAAAAAGAAGGAAAAAAGATTAAGTAAATATGTTAAAATTCCGAGAACTGCTGAATCTAGATACTAGAACTTTATTCTATATTCAAAAAACAGAATAACTAGGTTTCAATATACATAAAAAACCAACAAGCAGAATTTCAATTCCATTATATGTCATTAAACAACTATTTAAATTAAGTAGAATAATGTTACCCAGTTCAATACTGAGCCACTGACTCATTCCTATTCCTTGCATAAAGGAATAGGTAGATTCCGTCTAATATGAGTAAGATCACACACACACATATTCCTACACATCCTATCTGGTTAAAATTATCAACAAATACTTCATAAAATAAAATAATGGTAAAGATTTAAAATTTTTTATTTTATGCCTCTCTATGATTTACTTTTCCATCATTTTTGTTAATGGTAACATCTGACCTCTTATAAGCACTATAAAATGCAGGACTCTTAAACATGGTGTCCCTTGGAAGAGACTATAAACATTGATAAAAAAATTACAAGAAGTTTGCAGCTTACCCCTTTAAAAACACTGCTGACAGTCTGAGCACAATGTGAGTTTTTACAGTTCACCAATAAATCAAACAACATGCTTAAAAGCTTCTGCTGAACTTTTTCATCTGATATGGCTGCAAAAAATGGTTTTGTAATCTAGAGGGGGCAGAAAAAAGGCAACTGAGTTCAGTGAACAAGTTTAAACTCCACAAATAATTTTTATATCAACCTCTCTCAAAATACAAAATTGTTTCCCATTTAATTTTGTCAGTTAAAATGCAATTCTTTTTAATGACCCATGTACAACATTCAGTTTTCAAAAATGGGTCAAATACATCATATTCCTTTAAAACATGTCTAGTCTACCTGTAACTATCTTCTCCAAATAAAATATTAAATTTTTTTTTTTAAACTCTGTTCCTGTTGCCTTCTACCTTTAAATGCTTGAACATGCTATGCCTTAGTTTCTGAAAGAAATCACTGACCTTTTCAAGGGCTGTGATCTGAATGGTTGGCATTCCTGCGTAAAGTTCCTTTGTTGTGTGCACAGCTTTTATAAATACATCTAGACTCTTCGGATCCTTATTTAAAAGGGAAGCTGAAAATTCATTATACTTTCCCAGAGTGAGATGCAAAACAACGGCCTCATCTTTCAGCACAGCTGTGGGCTCCTTCTGGATCTTTTCTAGCAGTTGTTCAGCCATAGGCAATAGCTGAGAAAGCACCATCTAAAGATCAAAAGACTATTAGTAAATAGTTATGTATATTTACATGTTTTTGCTCACCCTACAGAGACACTCAAAGCCTGCTGTAAGATAGGAGTTTAGCCTGGAGGAAAAAACCCAATGACGGTAACTTCTTAGACATGGAGACAGCTATTAATTCACACTAAGGCACTCAGGTCCTTTCTGATAGTTCATGTGTAATGCTCAAAAGTGCTAAACCCTTCAGAGACGAGCAGAAAGATAATCTGTGAGCATCCCTCAAGACTTGAGAACAGAAAACACAAACTAAAACTTTAGAGAATAAAAATAAAGTTTAACATTCCCTAAAACACTGTATGCGTCCTTCAATGTTTCCAACTTGGTATAATTAATATTAATTCAAATTATGTATGTGAATCTTTAACTGCTAAACTAGGGGCCAACAAATTATGGCTTCCAGGTCAAATTCAACAGACCACCTGTTCTTGTAAATTTTATTTACTGAAACACAGCCATGCTCATTTGTTTACACCCTGTCTGTGGCAGAGATGAGTAGCTGCAACAGAGACTGTGTGGCCCCGAAAGCATAAAATATTTCCTATCTGGTCCTTTACCCAAGAAATTTGTCAATTACTAATTTAAACTATACCAGGGACAACTAAGGGCTGAATGCAACCTGTTTGTTTCTACCAAGAAAGTGTAATCAAATGGTCTTCAATCCATTTGACTCATTTTAGTTCTCTAAGCCTACAGTCAGTATAGGACTGATGAAGCACACAGACATTTCTGTAACACTGGGATGAAAGAACCTTTTTTTTGTTGGTCAGCACATGCCATCACATCAACAAGTGTTTCACAACTGCTTTCTTCTGTAACGCAAGCTTCTTTGAGAACATAATGAAAGCTCTAAATATATATAATAAACGAGCAAATGATTTTGGAATTCTCACAGACTTGTGTCCGAATATATTCCTTTGTATAGAATTTTCACTTGAAAAACAGAGATGAACCAACAGCTGCTTTCAGCAGTGCAGCCCCATGAGACACGAGACTGTTAAGTTCATTTAAAATAAACTTAATGATTAGACAAGGACAACACATTTAATTTTAAAATAAAAAGAAACTCACCGGTACTTGTCTTTGTATCTTTTATCCGTTTTTCTCTACCTCAACTCATCCCCCTCTCAAATTAATATTACATTTATCTCTTCTGAGTGCACACATGCAACTCTTACAATTGTCTTCCTTACCCACAAGCAGTTACAATTCTTTAGTAACATCGCAGGAATGTACAATCCACTTAAATGGCACATACCTCACCGTTGACTCCCTGAAGTACTTTCATCAAATATTTTGCTATATAAGATGGGCAACTATATACACAACTAAGTAAGTTTTTCAAAGTTTCAGACAACTTCTGATGAGATTTCAGTTTCTTTTCTCCCTGTAGTTCCTCAAATAAAGTAGCCAAATCCTAAGATACCAAAAAGAAAATTAGACAAAAAAGGGTTAAGAAACTACAAAGGCTAAATATATTAATTATGGAAGATTCTTACCCAAATGATGTGACATTGTTTATAATTTTGCATTTCTCCTTAAAACCTTAATAAGAAAGGTTATTAAAAACACACAGTTGGCTTACTATGAAAAGCTATACACTAATCCTTTATCCAATGAAAAGAGCAAAATTGAAATATGACATTGCTATCTTTTAAAAAGTAGGGGGAGACAGATGTACAGATATTGACCTATCAGTTCCTAAATCCAATGACTTAGTCCATCAAAATCCCTACACAGTGAAATGTTGAGAATGGAGAAAACTGCTCGAGTACACACAGGCATGAACACACTCAATCTTCTTTGCTAACGAGCTTACCTGAATAACATAGGCAGCATCTGAAGTGATCTCCTCCGCTTTAGAAATCAAATGATCTATTATCAGATAAAACGGGGACGCCACTCCACTGAGGGCCTGGAGACACTGAATGGCAGCCCTACGAACTTCTTTTATGGGGCTTCCCAGGTTAATGAGTAAAGATGTCACCACTAAAATCAAAGGAAAAAAAAAATTTAAGAAACAATTTTAAAAACTGAAACAGTACAAAATTTACATAGTACCAAAGGTACTTGATAAAAAGTTTCCCTTCGAATTCAAACTCCTTCTCTGAAGACTGTTCACTGTTTGAATATTTAGCATTACAGAGAAAGGTTAGGCATATGTTACCTGGTGCATTCTTTTGAAAATACACAAATAAGAGCATATTATAAACCCTGTTCTACACCAACTACTATCACATCTGAGCTGGACGTTGTGCAATGGTGCAATCTCGGCTCACTGCAACCTCCGTCTCCTGGGTTCAAGCAATTCTCCTGCCTCAGCCTCTCGAGCAGCTGGGATTACAGGTGCATGCCACACGCCTGGCTAATTTTGGTATTGTTAGTAGAGACTGGGTTTCACCATGTTGGCCAGGCTGGTCTCGAACTCCTGACCTCAAGTGATCCACCCACCTCGGCCTCCCAAAGTGCTGGGATTACAGGCACATCTAAACTCTTGGGAGTGTTTTCCATAAGTACATACATATCCAAATTACGTCATTCTTTTTTTTTTTCAGATGGAGTTTTCCTCTTGTTGCCCAGGCTGGAGTGCAATGGCATGATCTCAGCTCACTGCAACCTCTACCTCCCGGATTCAAGCGATTCTCCTGCCTCAGCCTCCCAAAGTAGCTGGGATTACAGGCATGCGCCACCATGTCCAGCTAATTTTGTATTTTTAGTAGAGATGGGGTTTCTCCATGTTGGTCAGGCTGGTCTCGAACTCCCAACCTCAGGTGATCCGCCCACCTCGGCCTCCCAAAGTGCTGGGATTATAGGTGTGCCCGGCCAAATCACTCTTTTTTAATTGTAAAGTATACTCCAATGTATTTTCCATATTTTAAAAACCGGTACCTTACTGGTAAAGTTTAGGTTGTTTCTATTCTTTTGTCATCAAAACAATGCTGCAACCAACACCGCTGTGCATACAGCCTTGTACAAGCGTGCACAGGAAATTACCCACCTGTGCATCGTACTCTACAAATATTTGGTCCCAGACTGGTATTTTGATTTTACTTTTTGATAGAGAAATGTTACAGTCAAATTTTTCTTCTACTTTTTTTCTGGTGCTTAAAAAGGCCCTCCTCATTCTAAGTGAAATTAGAAAGTATCTATCTCTATAGTTAGATGGAGAGATCATATGTACCTCATGCTTTCTTCTAATGTCAGAGCTAAGTTTATGTTTAATCTTTAGTTCACATGAAATTTCTATCTAAGGAATGAGGTTGGAGTCAAACTTTCTAATGTTTCCAAATGGATAGCCAGATGTCCCATTTAACAATCCACATAACCATCTCACAGATCTTTGATTTTGGCTTTATTATGTTCATACATTCCATAAGTATTTGAAACTTGTCTATTTCTGCCGGCTAGCACTTCTAGAATCATGTTCAATGAGAGTGATGATTTCAGCAGGAATGCCTTTGTTTTCCCAATTATGAAGTGAAAATGCTAGCTTTAGATTTGAGGAATTTTTGATCATGTTACTCCTATTCTGCTGTCAATCAGGATTACTGATTTTTGGTTAATGCCTTTTCAAATCTTTGGACATTTTATGGGTTTTGTCCTTCACTGATACAGTCAATTATATTAACATAGTTCCTTTTACTGAACCAATTTTATATTCTGGGCATGAACTCTAGCTAGGTAAACGATTTTTATAAATATGCTGCTAGAGCCTATTTGCAAATATTTTATTTAGGATTCTTACATATTATTATTCAAAGCAACATGGCCTATAGTTTTTGTCTGTAGGCTTTCTCAATTTTCAGTGTTATGCCAGTTTTAAACAAAGACTCTGGAAGCTTCCCTTCTCTATGCCCTGCCCAGTTCAACAACACTGAAAAAATCTGCTTCAAAGATCTAGTAAGAATGCATCTGTGAGACCAACTGCGCTAGGGTTTTTAAAAAGATGTCTTTGGAACAAAGAGATATCTAAATTCCTTTTACAGTAATTCGTTATTTAAGCTTTATTTCATATCTACTACAGCAAACTACAGTCATTTATATTTTGCTAGAAATTATCCATTATACTTTCCATTTCTGAAATACTAAGATAAAGCTTGACAAGCTTTCAAACCTGCCTAAGAAGTTCATACAGGTTGAGCAACCTTGATCCAAAAAATCCAAAATCTCAAATTTTCGGAGCACCAAGATGACACAAGTGGAAAATTCCACACCTGACTTCATGTGATGGGCTGCAGTGAAAATGCAGGCATACAACTGTTTATTCAGTGTCCCCACGGAAAAAAAGACCCTCCCAGCCCCCTGCAGCTGCAATATATCTTTTTCACAAAGCCCAAATTCTTCCACACAAGCATCCCACAAAGGGCAATACCAGTGGAAAAGTGAAGTTCTTCCATCTTGCTATTTACAGTCAAAATGACATATATGACTCAGAGGCCATTGCCAAAGGACAGTAAACATTTAATACCAAATTGGAAAACTGAAATAGTTATCTCTAAATAAAATATATGTACCTTTTTGAAAACCCACCAGTTTAGCAGAAAATAACTATTTTAATAAATTGCTATCTCCATACAATGGAATACTCTGCAGGCAGTTGTAAAAACATAAATTTTTCCATTTATTAATATGGAAAGATGTCCATATTAATTGAAAAGTTAAAGTTAAAAAATGTATAGGGAGTTGTTTTTATCCAAATACAACTAGAAAAACCTTAACAGTAAACTCACCTAAAATAAAGACTGAAATTTTGTAAGTGAATAAAAAACTACTTTTATGGAAATTTTATTTTAGATATAAAACTTGAAATTACATATCTACTTTACTTTATATGCAACAAAATTTGGTTACAAATGTAATTATGTGCTCTTTCAAAGAACTAAAAAAATAAACACTGAGGAATTGTTCAGGGGAAAGTACACGATCATCACTTTGCTTTCATAGAACATTTACAAAGAGTAATTTTGGAATTAAAAAAACAAAAAAACAAAAAAAAGGACATCTTCAAATTTCCCCAGGGCCACTCCTATGCCTCTGATATTAATAACATTCCAGTTTGAAGCATCAATCATGTCCATTATGCTAATCAATTTTTTCATCTTCAACCACTCTTCTCTAATTCTGCCACATCCCCTCATGTCAATAGCTCTGTAAGTCAAACCACTTTTCAATATTGCATTCATTGTTTCATGAAATTCTGCATCTTTTGCAAAATTTGCAATTCTACATTATAAAAAAACTTAACTTTCAGTTATTTCATTAGAGAATGCCGAACCTGAATATGATTTATGCCTGATAAAAGAGATAAATGCATGAGAGTTTTGTTTTTGTTAGTTCATTATTAAATTGTATTATGATGATCTGACTTCTACATCTAACCCATTGCTGCTACAGCTCAGAAAATGAATAGCTGATTATTAAGAACTCATATAATCACCTGTCATTTCTATTATTAAACTTTTTGTTTGGTGAGATTTTGCAAGTGCCAGTAACTTAAAAGCAATACTTAGATGTAACCAGAAATTAGAAGTAAACAGAAATATGTATAGATGTATAGTTTTTGTTTTTTTTTTTTTTTTTTTTTTTGAGACAGGGTCTGGCTCTGTTGCCCAGTTTGGAGTGCGGTGGTGCAATCACAGCTCACTGCAGCCTTGACCTCCCAGGCACAAGCCATCTTCCTACCTCAGGCACCTGAGTAGCTGGGACTACAGGCAAGCACCACCACACCCAGCTAATTTTTGAATTTTTTGTAAAGGCAGGATTTCATCACGTTGTCCAAGCTGGTCTTGAACTCTTGGCCTCAAGTGAGCCTCCTGCCTTAGCCTCCCAAAGTGCTGAGACTATAGATGTGAGCCACCTCACCTGGCCTTTATAGATTTTTTTTTTTTTTTTTTTTTTGAGGTGGAGTCTCACTGTGCCACCAGGCTGGAGTGCAGTGGCACGATCTCGGCTCACTGCAATCTCTGACTCCCTGGTTCAAGCGATTCTCCAGCCTCAGCCTCCCAAGTAGCCGGGATTACAGGCACACGCTACCACGCCCAGCTAATTTTTGTATTTTTAGTAGAGACAGGGCTTCACCATGTTGCCCAGGATGGTCTCGATCTCCTGACCTCATGATCTGCCTGCTTCGGCCTCCCAAAGTGCTGGGATTACAGGCGTGAGCCAGCACGCCTGCCCTCTGCTGTTTTTTTTTAAGTTATAATTTTCCAAACTACATAAACCATATAGAGAAAGCATGAACAGTTGGTCATGACAAAACATAACAATGCTACTTTTAATACCTGGAGAAGATATGGACGCCAGTTGGTGTTTACACTGTGTCTTCTGAGAAGAGAGCATTGCACAGCCCACATAAAGAGCTTGAGTCTGCAGCACTGTTTTCATATTGCAGTTTAATGGGTTTGAAAGGCTAGAACCATAGGTCCATAAAACAGAACAGAACTTGAATAACTGAAAAACATCTTCTAGATGTACCTAATTAAAAAAAAAAAGCAAACTTTTAATTCTTACTCAAATAAGCTGGTTCGAAATCCTCTTTTCATTAGTGTACAATTATAAATAAACAAATAATTTAAGGCAAAGTTTTGCTTTGTCTAATCATTTCAAATTATTCCATATTCCATGTTTTAATGAACTGGGAAGATGTCAATGAAGAGTGATATTCAGAAGCTTCACTATAACTTTGCACTTGAAAACACAGAACCAAGACAGGAGCGGTATCTGGGACGCCTAATTAAGAAAATACTTCAACAATGTGCTGAGCAATGCCAACTCCATGTCAAATGCTGTAGAGAGAACAAGTCAGGCAAGAACAGGAACTGACCACTGGGCCTGGCAACGTGGAGGTCACTGGTGCTGGGGATGAAATTTCCTGAGTAACTTCACGTGTGCTAAATAACCTCTCTGAACATCAGTATTCACATTTTTAAATGGTATTAACCAATCAAAAAGACTGGGCTGTTGTTATTTTTAAATACAGTAATGGGCCTAACATATTAGTAGGAGTGTAGCAATGTTAGTTTCTATTCAACCTACTGATGAGTATTGTGATTGTATTCTTTTACAGGGCCTGTGCTTACTATTATATACTCTTCACTGTTTACAAGTCTACTTTCGTTTACATTATAAACTGTCATAACCCAAATAACCCACAGTATCTTTTTATTTATTTATTTATTTTTTTGAGACGGAATCTCGCTCTGTTGCCCAGGCTGGAGTGCAGTGGAGCGATCTCTGCTCACTGCAAGCTCCGCCTCCCAGGTTTATGCCATTCTCCTGCCTCAGCCTCCCGAGTAGCTGAGACTTCAGGCGCCCGCCACCACACCCGGCTAATTTTTTTTTGTATTTTTCGTAGAGACGGGGTTTCACCATGTTAGCCAGGATGGTCTCGATCTCCTGACCTCGTGATCTGCCCACCTCAGCCTCCCAAAGTGCTGGGATTATAGGCGTGAGCCACCGTGCCCAGCCCATCTTTTTTTTTTTGAGACAGAGTCTCACTCTGTCACCCAAGCTGGAGTGCGGTGGTGTGATCTCGGCTCACTGCAACCTCTGCCTCCTGGGTTCAAGCGAATTCTCCTGCCTCTGCCTCCCAAGTGGCTGGGATTACAGGCCCCGCCACCATGCCTGGCTAATTTTTATATTTTCAGTAGAAATGGAGTTTCACTATGTTGGCCAGGCTGGTGTCAAACTCCTGACCTCAAGTGATCCGCCCGCCTCGGCCTCCCAAAGTGCTGGGATTGCAGGCCAGCCATATCTTCTTTAAGGGTAGAGTACGCCTGAAAAGGAGAAGCCTTGTACCTTTATGAAAAGTTTCATCAGAACTCTGAAATGAACAGCATCGGCACCATTGAGCATCATCTCAAACAGCCCAATGAGCAAGTGCAGATAGTCCCTGCTGTCTTCTTTCAGTTGTTCAGGATTCCACCATATATCACCTACAAGGACATGGAAAGATAAATGATGCTAGACCCTACATGAACATGCCGGGAGCTTTTTATTCAAGACAAACAGTCATTGTGGAGTCAATCATTCAGTTTTGCAGACTATCACATTTAAAAGATTCACAGCTTGTATCTTACCTTTAGGAAAAGATTCAGGAGCTTTCAGTGCATATACAAAATTTTTCAAGGAAAATACAAGAAAAACCGAGTCCTCCACGGCCACCCTCTGAGTGCTGTTGAGCTCTTCTACATAATGTGCCCACAGCTCCACTGGGATCCCTCTGTCTAACATCAGTTCAATGTGCCATTCTGAGGGAATTTCCTGAAATGTTAAAGGAAACAAAAACTAGTACAAACTAAGGGTTCTGAACATGGGTTATATGAATTCCTCTCCATAATATGCAAAAGTTTTGTTTATGTGTGCATTTTGGTGGGGAAAGGATTAACAGAACTGCTTTGGTCGGATGTTTAAAGAGGTTTATCACTATTCACAAGGTTAAATTTTATCTATGTCTTACTTTGAAACATTATCTCTAAAAACAAACTTTATTCATATGAACTGTTTATCCAATAAAGGGTAGGAATAAATAGGCATATTTCTTTTTTTTTTTTTTTTTTGAGACGGAGTCTTGCTGTGTCGCCCAGGCTGGAATGCAGTGGCACAATCTCAGCTCACTGCAACCTCCGCTTCCCAGGTTCAAGCAATTCTCCTGCTTCAGCCTCCCGAGTAGGAAGGATTACAGGCGCCCGCCATCATGCCTGGCTAATTTTTGTATCTTTAGTAGAGATTAGGTTTCACCATTTTGGCCAGGTTGGTCTCGAACTCCTGTCCTCAGGTGATCTGCCCACCTCGGCCTCCCAAAGTGCTGGGATTATAGGCGTGAGCCACCGTGCCTGGCCAAAATAGGTGTATTTCAGAACAGGAAGATAAACAGTTGGACTGCCAAGACATAGTTAAAGGGAATTCTTTCATTTCACCGTTTTACCACTAATCTGAATAAGGTACATGGCAAAAATCTCCAAACCTGCAGATGATTTTAAACAAGTAGCAAAATGTTAGGTGTTTAGAAATTATACTGTAAATGCCAGAAGAATGCAGAACAGGTGTAAGAAAATGACAAATGTGACTCTGTACAACCAGTACAGAGTAATAACTTCGAAGGAAAATAATCCAAAGCCAGATTTACAACGTAACGTCTCCTGTGAGGGATTTGATTAACTCAATGTGCTGCTACAGGCAAAAACATGCTCATGGCCTCGAGAAAGGCATTAAAAGTAAAGCAATATAAAATAACCTGTTATCTACATATGTATAATAAAACATTCTATTTGTCCATACTTTCAACACTGAGAATCAGTATAGTTCAGGTCATCATATTTCACAAAAGACACCAAAAATAGAAGTTAAGAAGGGCCTATCTGGGCTACTTTTCAAAATGTGAAGATTTTACTCTTTTTAAAGTTTACACATTTTAGCTAACAATGGCCACCATCAGAACTTATAAAATCCTGCGGGTACACGTAAATGTGAAAAAGATATAATTCATTTAGTAAATCCTATAATGAGAAGCCCTCTAAAATTTGGAGGACAAATAAAAACAAAATCCTTACATATAGCAGATATTAAAAAAAACAGTCTTGCTACCTCAAAACATGTCAAATGTAAACAGCTGAAACATGTCCCTTAGTAATACTATGAAAGACACTAGTAGGCTGGAGGGATACACATCTATGTAATATTAAAATTGTTTAAAGCCTAAAAGATCTATTTTTAGTAAACAAATGAAATGGTATTTTGTTCAAGCACTAACACACCAAGTGAATTCTTCATCACTAGAGGTAGTTAGGTGTAGCTTGGGTAATTATCCAATAAAGACAATAAAAGAGAGGAGAGTCAGGCATCAGATACAAAATATTGCAACCCTGAAATTTTATAATTCAACTAAACTTTCTGCAAAAGCAAGGGAGTGCCTAGTTGACTATCTCACTGCTACCCAAGACTGCTTCACACTTCATCCAGCTAGTATCCGCAGACTTAACATCTCGCCTCTGATTTTCAGTTTTGCTGTGACTAATAGGCCAGGCTGTTGTTTTATTCAACATCCCACTTTCTGGAGATTCTGCTTTCCTTACCACTGCAGTAATGACACTTTCAAGCTTCTTTATTTTTTTCTGCAACAAACTGAAGACTCTTATCGCAAATGGAAAGTGGGTTTCTTTTAAAGATGAACAACAGGAGACGAGCACAGACAGGATCACATGAAACGTTACTTTCTGCTTCAGGTTAAAGGACTCCTCCTCACCCATGCTTATTAAATCCTCCACCTTGAAAAATAAACACACTCTATTACTAGTTGCTCTTGATTTTCATAAAACAATTTTTTCAACTCAGATCTATCTAGGTATTATTTTACATTTAAAGTGAGATGACAAATAGAAAGCCTTTATAAAGTACTAAGTACTTATTTCTAAGTAATTATAAGAATAATTTCAGAAACTGTAATGAACATAATTGCACTTGCCAACTGGTTAATGTATTTAAATCACACATCTAATCCTTTACAAAGGTTTATTTAATAAGGCAAAGATAATTTTCTCCTCTTTGTGATTATATTTTGCTATTTTAACAACAACAACAAAAAGACTAATATTTTAAATGGGAATGAGAGAAAATGGTGGTAAAAGGATATATTATTCTTATGAGTGTGATATGGATCCACATTGAAAAAATATATAAAATGTTAAAGATTTCAAACATTGCACAGAATATATTAAACAACACTGTAACGTTTAAAGTAAAACCAAGTACTCAAGAATGAAAAAAAAATTTTTTTAAAGAAAAATCTAGTAAAGCAAAAGCTGAGAATTTAATAAGAGTATGAGAAGGAAATCCAGGAGGTGGACTTTCAAAGCATACTTACCATCTTTAACATTGAAGAAGGATCTCCTAAATTTATATTATCAGCCAGCAACTCAATCATCTTCTGATTTGCTACACCAATTAGTTTTCCTGGCTTTGTGCTTTTAATCACATTTTCAAGAGCTGTAAAGTAAAATCGAATGCAGAGAGCTCTTATGTCACCAACACTCAAAGAATCACATGAAGAATTCAGGCAAACATTTTACTATTGTTTATGAAGGTTTGCTTATTATTTTTCCTTGTATCCAATTCTGAATTTGTGTATCTATGAGTTGGCTTCCTTTTCACTGTACACTTTTTATCTTGGCAAAAATTTTAAAAGACCTTACTGGCATATAGCATGACAAACAATAAATTTTAAATTTTCCTTGTTTTCTTTTGTGTTATCTGTTCACTTTTTCTAAAAAACAACTAAATTTTTTACCTTCTTCCCAGCCTCTTAATAGAGGGTGCAGAGAGCAGATTCCTGATTTTGATAAATATATAGCAATTTTCATCTCAGCAGATTCCATATCATCATTATTGATAACCATAAATGGCAGCAAACGTACAACCACCTGATTTGACAACTGATCATTTTCACTCAGTATCTCTTCTTTAATTAGTATGTCAGTGGCTATCTTAAGTACCTTGTACCTAAAAGACATGCAAGCACACTTGGTTGAAAGACACATTGGAAGGCTTCAATTGGGCAAAAATTCATCACTACATTACTCCAGCTTAACTGACAATATCCTGGTCTCCTGACCAAAACTATTATTCAGACACACTAAGACACCACTTAAAATCCATGCCAATAACAGAGTTATCTGTGACAATATTTTTATTTATTTATTTTTTGTACAAGTGCTGGGATTACAGGCATGAGCCACTGTGCCTGGCCAAAAATACTTTTAATCTGCTCATCCTGTCTAATCTTAAAAAAAAATAATAATAATTTTTCTTAGATAAATCACTAGAGGTTAACTATAACATAAGACATATCACACTAGATGTCTCAACTCTACTGGAAATCAGGTTCACTCAGGCACTCAAAAAAAATGAACCAAGTACATCTTACATGATAGATATCTACCCATACGGTAGATACAAAAACACGTAAGACACACTCTCATCCTCTATGGAGCTTACTTACTTTTCCTTGCAAAAAGCTTTGGTGCCAAAAATGAAATAAACAGAGCTCATTAAAAACTTATCACAGATGGTATCATGTGTCTCTGAACTTATTTTTTAATTTGTTTAATACATTGGTATTTGTTAATTATAAAGTAAAAATTACATAAAGTAGCAAATTAGAAAGTCCTTCCCATCTTACTTCCCAGAATGCAGTATCATACATTATATACTCCCTTTTGCATTTTATTAAGAGAAATTCCAAACACAGAGAACAGTATAATGAACACACACAAACACAAATTAATTAACTGTATAATGAAAGAGAGTATTACATTAAGATATGTTCTACTACCACAACAAAAGGGTCATGTAATCAAAGCCTTTAAAAAAAAAGAAGAAATAGAAAGAACTTGATATGAGAACTTCATCAATTCAAAATAGTATGAGGAGAAATGAATACATACCATTCTCTATTCTTTGAAAGTTCTGCTCTTTGAAAGAGATTCAGAAGATTTGAAATCGTCACTTCTGAACTGAAGTGTTCTTTGAAAATCTAAAGGGAAAAAAATATCCATGAGTAGATTTGTACTTGCTTCAAACATGTATGGTGCTTTTAAAATGCAAATTTTAAAAAGAATGAATTATAAGGAATTTCTCCCAGGAATCCTAGTACAACTTAAAAGTTTTAAGATCTATTTCTCAAAAGTGGCATTCATAAGACAATTTTCATGGGTCCCAAGGCATTTGCTATTGATAAAAATATGTTAAAAGCAATATAAAAATTCACAAAACATTTTTCCTGTTTGAACAACTTCCATATATATTTAATATATCAAATTGTGAATTCCTATGAGTTTATCCTAACCAGACTTATGCCTGTGCTCTCCAGAGAACAAATTTCCCATGGAAAAATAATTTCCAAAAATATTCTAGTCTCAAGCAGAGAAATCAAGTGAGAAGGGCAAGAAAATTTACAAAATTGTATACCTCAACAAATGACAAATTCACTCACCTCAAAAGCACTTATAGCCGACAAAACAACATCTATATTATCATCACCTAATCGGGCTAAAACAGCTTCTTTTATGAAAGATTCATCAACACCCTCCTGAGCAATAAAAGAAAAACATTAATTTAGCTGTTGCCAAAAATCTCTTAAGGCTTTGCACTAGAAAGGAAGTATGGTTTTGTGAAAAACACTCCAGAATAACAGTCTAACACAGGCTCTGCTCTGGATGAGGACTGAAACACACTAGAACTAGATAATTGCTAAAGGGCCTTTTGAGATTAATAATTATTTGGTACAAATCCTTTCCAAGTTTTCAGTGAAAATATAGTAAATATAGTAAATATGGTATACTCCAAATATAGTTTTTGTAATTAAGGAGTTCATCTTATTAAAGTGAGAGCCCAGATATTGACGGGGTATAGACTAAAGAATAAGAATGTCTAATTTAAATCCTAGCTCTACCACTTATTAGTTGTGTAACTTAAGTCACTTAACCTTTCTGGATCTCACTATTCTCACCTATAAAACAGGTTTGCTAATAAGTAATACCTACCTCCAAGGGTTGTTAGAAGATTAAAAAATACATGTCAGTCTGTAGCACAGTGCTTTACACATAGTACTGTTAAAAGCTAGCTAGTATTATCTAAATTTTTACAAGGATAAGGACATGTACTACAAAGCCAATCTGCCAAAAATAGAGATCATTTTTTAAATATAACAAATAAAAGAAAACAATGTATATTCATTCACAGAAAAAGAAAACTAGGACTGCTAATCAACCTGAATATATCCCTATCTATATGTGGCAGGCAACTAAATAATATAAAAAACATAGGTCACTCTTTGGGAGAAAAATGAAAATTCATAGAATTCACAAAAATTAAGTTAGGCACAGTGGTGCATGTCTATAATCCCAGCTACTCTGGAGGCTGAGGTGGGAGGATTGCTTAAGCCCAGGAGTTTGAGGCCAGCCTGGATAACATAGCAAGACTCCATCATTTAAAAAAATCCTCAAGAGCTAATAAGCAGCCATATATCTGAACCTGGAGTTTAGAATAAAACCTATGTCCTGTCATCAATGGAGAAAAGAAAATGAAACATGGTATGCAAAGGAGGACATCAACTGCAATTACAATACTCAAGCCTGTAAGCTGAATGTATGTAGGGCCGGCCCTTCACTGAAAAACTAACCAAACCCAGAGAACAGGAGAGAAAGGCAGTAAAAGAAGGAAGGATGAGAATAACTTCAGAAACAGAAGATTCCAGGACTCCCCTTTATTCTAGAAGAATTTATCACTGAAATCCTCCTATCACAGCAAAGACTATTATTCAATGAATTTATTTAACACATCAACAAAATAAACCTATTGGCAGTTTACAAAAGCAGAATTCATGCCAGATCAAATAAAGCAACATTTCTCAAACCTGAATATTACATCAGCCACTTTTAAAGAAACATTCTCAAAGATCTAAATGTTGTTTATTGTTTATATATCAACTTAAAATTAAGTATAACTCCTTCTTAAAATATAGATGACACAAAACAAAAATTTTTTTTTAAATCTACAAGGGAAATACTAAAAACTCTATAAAACCAATAAAATTCAAATGAAGATGAATTTAGTGTGATTAGTTGTAATTAGCTGAAATTAAATTTTACTGATCATATGATTTTACTTGTAATATGAATCTGCTTCTAATTGCTATGACACAAGTTCTAGAGTTTGGCACGTTTACACTGCCATGTGCTACAAGGCAACTAAACTCCATTACCGCTTTACTCTGTTCCAGAAATTTCTGAAATATGCAAATCATGGTGCATAATTTTAGATATGACACAGATGGAGCATTCCTATTTTAATTATAGTAACTATAGTAAAATGTATATACAATTAGCACCTCACACCCACAATTTGAAGGCTATGTAAAAAAATAATGAGTCCATCTGAAACAAAGAAAAATTTTGAGAAAATAATACTACTATCAGTGGTAATTTATAATTTAGCAACAATTGTACAGGGACTGCTTGAATGACAAAAGTTTGGAAACTACTATTCTATGCGCATCATTACCAAGTCTTCATACCAATGCCTTTGGTATAAATGCAAATTAGACCAAATTATTTACAAATAAAGTCAGCCTCAATACATATTTGAAGCCACTAACATTTTAAAGACAAAATGAAACTGCAGGCACCAAAATCATGGAACAGTGTCCAAAAGTTATCATTCAAATGTCCCAAAATATGTCTTCATCTAAAATTAAGACTATCAAAATCAAATTTATTGGTTTTTTTTTGAAACAGAGTCTTGCCCTGTCACCCAGGCTGGAGAGCAGTGGCGTGATCATAGCTCGCTGCAGCCTCAACCTCTCACGCCCAAGAGATCCCTCCTACCTCAGCCTCTCAAGTAGCTGGGACCAAACCATGTGCCACCAAACTTGGTTAATTTTTTGTTTTTTAAACTTTTTTATAGAGAAGGGGGTCTCCCTGTGTTGCCCAGGTTGGTCTCGAACATTTGGGCTCAAGTGATCCTTCTCACAGAGTGCTGGGATTATAGGCATGAGCTGCTGTGACCGGCCCAAAATCAAATTTCAAAACTAAAAAAATTCTCAGATAATTAATGAACCTATGTGAATTAATCTACAAATTCCAGTTTGAAAAACACTAAAGATAAACAAATAACTGTCAATGTGGAAACATAAAAGCAGTTGTTATTAGGTTATTGTTAAAATGGGGACAACTGGCATACAGTCCTAAATATTAGTCTAAGGTACTCTCATGAGGTTTATTCAACTCATCTGTATCATTATCCACTATCAATTCTAGGTGGTAACTTCAATTTCTTATTCAGAATTACACTGCTCATCGTAAGAAAAAAAAATCATACACAAAAGCGATCTGAAACAAACCTTTGATGTTTTCATGATCTTTTTCAAATGATTCATGGCCAGAATTCTCACAGGAGCAAGTGGATGATTCAGGCTGAGCATCAAAGAAGTATCAGAATCTGCTAAAAACTACAGGGTTCAACATAATTATCAAATGATTTCACTTAATCTGAACAGTCTATGATCAAGAATAAAACCCAGAGAAAACCACCCCAAATTGCCCAACGTTTTCAGTAACAACCATCTAACTACAGAAAACAAACAAAAAAACGCAAAATCTTTGTTTCTAGAACATCATATGAGTTGCAATAGATGAAAAAAATTTGTATTGTTAATGGTATGATTTCATGTATATTTGTGTCTATGTGTAGGTTTAATTTAGTCAAGTAATTCTACAAAGTAATTTTGTATTTTGTATGCATATCTGGTAAATCACCTAAGACAAATCACTGTTTTAGCACCTTCTGGAAGACAGAATGCAATTCATCTACATGATACAACAAATAGTGACACTCAAATTAGTGACAACTTAGTTCACTTATGCAATTAGACTAAAAAGGAAGTCTATCTATCAACCTAAGATTTACAAATGCAACACCATTAAAAATGAAAGTCTAATTATGGAAAAGAAATACTAAAACAATCATATTTCTCTTCATAATTATCTGTTTTTAAGGCTAAATATAAGAACTCCTGCTTAAATGTCTAACCTGTAGTATAAAGCTGTAGGCTTGAATCACCAGAAAATTTCTCAAGTTTTAATGTGATCATGAAATAGAACCCATCGCCCCCTTGCTAATCAATAATATAAACAGCCATTTGTGGCTGGTACACCGGAAAGCATAGACCTAGATGAAAGACAGAGAACGCTAGAAACCTACATGAGGCCGTCCTTTGATGATTCTTAATGAATATCCCATACAAAATTCTCAAACAATACTTTTCCTGAAATAAGTATCACGTTCATAGTTACGTACAACTTATTGTACCTTTCTCCAATTATTCTATTCCTGCCTCAGAGCCGTACTTCAGGCAACTAGGCAAACTGTATAAGGTCATCTCTGTAAAATTTTCCACACAAGGGAAAAAAGTGGCAAATTTCCTTCTGGAGCTCTTCACATAACCATACAAATGTACCCCAAATTGTCATAATTCCTTTGGAGAACAACATACCTGATACTTTCCTCCACTTGTAGAAAGAGAAACAAACTGATGGAAAAGCTCTTGTTTTTTCAGATCTGCAATTTCCTTTAAGTGTTCCTCTAATACCACATCTAATGTTCTGGGGTATCTGGGAAGCAATTAAAGAGTGAATTCATTATTCTTAATAAATTTATTAATCTCATACACCATACATATATAAAGGAAAGAATTTTAAAAATTACTGAGACTGTGACTTAAATTTTAACAAATGTTGTAGGTAAAACCAAATGATATCGGTCAAGTTTGTTACTATGACTACTCCAATAACAAAATAGTCTCTCTATAAAAAATTATACTCTCCATAGCCCCCACACAACCACTATTTCCTCTTATATTTCAAATATTTTTGATTCCGATACTTGCCCCTTCTTGAAGAAAAAATTTAAAAAGGACAGTCTCTGTACAATTCAGTATATTAAGATGTGACTTGTGAATCATATCTTTATAGAACAGGAAGTACTTTAGAAGAGCATAAACATACACACATAACTTACTTGCTTTCTAAAAGCCTAATGAGTGGAAGAAATTGTTCATTAAGCAAAGACACTTTATTAGAATCCATTTCTTCCTGTGAACTATATGAAATATACTCTTCAAATAGAAGGCTGTAAAAAAAACAGAAATATCAGCATACATAAGAGTTACTATTTATTGAGTACCTACTATATTCTAAGTGCTTCAGAAATATTATCTCTAATTGTCATACCTATACAAGGTACAGTTTAATACTTATTTTACAGATAAAGAAACTAGGGGCCTGGTGTAGTGGTTCACGCCACTGGCATTACAATCCCAGCACTTTCGGAGGCTGGGGCGGGAGGACTGCTTAAGGTCAGGAGTTCGAGACCTGTCTGAACAACATAGCAAGGCTACATTGCTATTTAAAACGGTGGTGGCTCACGCCTGTAATCCAAGCACTTTGGGAGGCCGAGGTGGGCGGATCACCTGAGGTCAGGAGTTCGAGATCAGCCTGACCAACATGGAGAAACCTCGTCTCTACTAAAAACACAAAATTATCTGGGCGTGGTGGCACATGCCTGTAATCCCAGCTACTAGGGAGGCTGAGGCAGGAGAATCGCTTGAACCTGGGAGGCAGAGGTTGCAGTGAGCCAAGATTGTGCCATTGCACTCCAGCCTGGGCAATAAGAGCGAAACTCCATCTTAAAAAAAAAAAAAAAGGAAAAGAAACTAGGGTGTAAGTCTTCCAATTTGCTCATGAGAACAGCAATAAAAGGCAACATTCAGTGAGCCCTTCTGTGCCACAGAGTGGGGTTTCACATTTTAAGCCCCAGTCTGATTCTAGAGCCTATGTTCTCAACATTACTACATGTGTATACTCTCCTTTAATTCACAAACCAACCCTCTGAGCAAACAGGCATGAATGATGCACACCAACACATAGGTACTCTCTTGATGCTACAAAATGGCAAAGCTACATTCAGTCTAACCTCCAAAACTTACTATAGTCCTGGAAGTGGTAAGGGCAGAATTTACACCTATGTCTGACTGCAGTGACTACATCTTTTCACTGTATCGAGTTGCCCATTAAGAGAAAAAAAAAAAAAAAAAGACTGAATTATCTTTAAAGAAATAATCCTTACTCTATGCTTACCTTCAATATTGTTTCTAAATGACATTTACTGCATTTTAATTGTGATGTGTTATTTCAGATATTATGGTCCATTTACTAAGAGAAAACTTCAAACGGCCACAAACTGCATTTAGTTATTACCCAAATTTGGCTTAATCACTAACTTTCCATTTTCATCTATAAGCACTAAAGACATGCAAGAAAAATTACTTTTGCTTTTAATGCTGCCAGTCACTGGATTAAGTACTTATAGTTAATGAAACGATACAGACAAAACAAGATATACATTAAAAAGGAATACTGGGAAATTTCTAACCAATCTTGAAAATTATACTGAGTCACAAAAACGTAAATCAAAAGCATGTCAAAAATAGTAGCTTACCTAGCCAACAAATGGTCTAAGTTGTTCTTCAGTGATATTTTTGTAAGTATAGCTTCTAAGTGTCTCTTGTAGATTTGACCATCCATTCCTTCAGTTTCTTCTCCTTAATATGTAAAAATTAAAATTGTGTTGGGAAAAATTTATTTTGTAAGCTAACATTATTAAATTCACTTATAGCAGAAAATCTTTCTCAGAATAAAACACACACACTGATATCCAGCTTGTTATCTATTTCCAGAAGTGCATTCCACTTATTTAGTCATTTATATTTTTCAAAGCTTTTTTGTATAGATTACCTTCATTTTTCTTTTATCTAAAATTCTCTATTTTTAACAAGTACTATCATGCTTATAATAATAATAAAACAAAAGTCCAAAATTAGTCTTTCCCCAGGTCACACTACAAATTAATTGTGATGGTCCCAATCAACTATCTCTGAAAACAGGCTAAACTTTTATCTCAGTACCTACCCCCTTACTGAACCAAGAGCTGTCATCTATTTCAGATTTATAATAAACATATGAATCTGATCTTAGCTCTTGCTTTCAAAGACTGGGACATTACTCATTACCTTCAGAACAGGAAGAATACATTTTCATTTTGCTAGTCACTTTTCTAAAATGCATGTTTAAACCAAGATTTGGTTATGAAAACCTCATTTTCCAGTAGACTGACGTAAGTTTAGAGAAGTCTTTCTTAGTATTCTCCAAGTAGCAACAGAACCAAGTGTTTCTTCCTAGTCTTTCTGTATTTATTAAAAGACATAATGCAAACAATCACTTTCTAATTATTATTATTATTATTTTTGAGATAGGGTCTCACTCTGTCGCCCAGGCTGAACTGCAGTGGCGCAAACATAGCTCCCTGCAGCCTCGAACTCCCTTGGCTCAGGTGATCCTCCCACTTCAGTCTCCTGAGCAGCTGGGACCACAGTTGCATGTCACCATGCCCGGTTAATTTTTGTATATTTTTGTAGAGATAGGGTTTTGCCATGATCTGCCCATCTCAGTTTCTCAAAGTGCTAGGATTATAGGTTTGAGCCACCCGGCCCTCTAATTATTACTTTTTGCTTTGTTTCATAATTTGGATTTTTATGTATAAAAATTTTCTCGGTCTTATATTTTTAATTACTCTAGGGAAAAAACTTTTTTGGCAACTGGATGAGATATTCATTGTAAATGAATCACTAAAGTTCATTAAATACCTAAATGAGAAGGTGAAGGTTTACTCTGCAATAAATTTTAAAATTATTCCAGTCTTTTTCATGTAGAGACTATTTAAGTATTTAAGAACACAGATCTAAAAAAAGTAGAATTCTAAGAAATTACTCAATTAACAAGGATCTCTCTTCAACCAACCTGCTCCCCACCCCAGATGTTTCTCACTTAAGAAACAGACAAGTTACAGAAGAACAACTAGAAAACAGAAATTTTAAATATTTTAAAGCTGTTAACCAGGATACGGTTATTATTTTAAGATCAAATCTTAGAAAATTTCTGGACAAAAACATAAAACCACATACCTGTAACATGATGAATGATGGAGACAACCAGATGGGGAAGCATGTAACGCAGAAGAGGACTGACATCGTAAGTTTCAGAAATCCCATGAAGTATTGTAATAAGATCAGGAACATTACATAAGTGAAGGAATGGCCTTTGAAGAAGCAAAAGTACATATCGCGTTGACTTTACAAGTTAGACAATGAGTGACAATATAAAAAAATATATAATCACTTATCTTACAAAAAAATTTTTCAAAATAATTTTATTCACCTCTGACTAGCACCATTTCTCAACTCAATTGTACATACTTTTTCCCAAGGCTCTCTGGCTTCTGTCTCTGCAGGAGCACTATCAAGCAACTTAATCCATCCTTGATCAAAGAGGGAATCTTGGTCAATGTTTTGATGATCTGTGATGCCAATGAATTCACAAAGGTATCTTCCATGGTCACTTTCACAGAAATCTGACATACTATCATGTATGTTGCAGCTCTGTAATCTGGTAAAGATGATTTCAATCCCTAAATATTTTTTAAATATAAGGAAAAATGATAAACCATATTATTTTCTGCTACTTTAAATGTTAATCTGACAAATTAGAAATGTCATAGAAATTAATACAACCTAATGCATAGTTACTCACTCTTCAGACATAAACAATAAAGGAGTTGACCCCTTTTTCAGAATGGATACAGAGATGAGACAAGTCTGTTGGACGAGACAAAGGATCTCAGAAAATTTCCCAACTCAAACATCTACTGCATGTCCTAACAGGAGCCAGTAAGCTCTTCTTTTATACATAAAATCCTACTTATGGGAGGGAGACCTCAATCAGATCACTAATGGAAGAAACAAGTCTGATGAAAGGTAACAAGTTGGGACACTGGTGGGAAGTGAAAGCAGTACCTCCACAGGGCACCTGGGAAGGCAGCAGGCAACAAGGCACTTGGGAAGGAGAAACGCTGAGAGGCAGGAGCCAGTGCACAAAGAATACTGAGGCTGCTTACGCCTCGAAGAGACTGTCTGCTCCGTCCTCCTTCCAGTGAGGTACAAAGACTGCTATGGAAATCAATCTAGGAGATGGCAGCAGGATCAGACAGCCAATATTTATTCTTAAGAGTCCTAATTAAGGTCCCAGTCCAGTGAATTTCTAATAAAAAAGTGTCATATTTTCAACCTAAGGGCTAAATCTCATCTATCATCTGAAATAAATCGTCAATTTAAAAACACTTAAATCTAAAAAAACTTTGAAAGCAAGAAAATTCCTTTAAGTACAAAATAATCTACTTAACACATCAGCAGTGCCAACCTTCTGGATATAGGGAAATAGTTTGGCGATGATATTGTCTGATACATCCTCTGCAGCTACCAGCGCCGACACTATGGTAGAAGCATAGAAAGCCAAGAGCACCCTCAACTGAGCTGAGCTGCCCGGGTACTCAGCAAAAACCTGAAACAAGGAACACAAACAAAACACATTTAACAGTGAAAGGGAGGTAGAAGGATTGCTTGAGGCCAGGAGTTCAAGGCTGAGATTTCAGTGAACTACGATGGCACCACTGTACTTTAGCCTGGGCAACAGAGAAAGACCATGTCTCCAAAAAAAAAAAAAAAAAAAGTGAAAGGCCAAATAAATATTTACAGCTCTCCTGAATTACCATATGCAACAATGAATAAATACACAATGTGACAAGAATTAACTGCCTAATGATATTCCTAACGTTTTTATTTTTTAAAATTTATTTTTTTTTTTTTGAGATGGAGTCTCTGTCGCCCAGGTTGCAGTACAGTGGCACGATCTTGGGTCACTGCAACCTCCGCCTCCCAGGTTCAAGGAATTCTTCTGCCTCAGCCTCCCGAGTAGCTGGAATTACAGGCATGCCCCACCATGCCCAGTTTATTTTAGTATTTTTAGTAGAGACGGTGTTTCACCATGTTGGCCAGGCTGGTCTCAAACTCCTGACTTCAAGTGATCCATCTGCCTTGGCCTCCCAAAGTGTTGGGATTACAGGCGTGAGCCACCGCACCTAGCCTTAAAATTTTTTAAACAGCTTTCCCAGGTTGAATATTCCTGACATTTCTAGACACTCTCTTCGAATAGTCACTGTAACTAGAATCTGGCAAGGAATAGACATTTATTTTTGTAGAAAAACACCTTTGGTGATAAAAGACTGATTCTTAAAAAAAAAAAAAATACAGACTCTCAAACTGCTCCTGCTTCAAAACACCAGACCATTTAACAAAATAAATTTATCCAAAGTACCATTGTTATTAGGGAATGCTTTGGTATGTTTTCTTCATTCAAAGCAAGCAATCTTTTCATAAAATTATATACTCATGAAAAAACAGACTGCTCACCTTCACAGATTTTGTCACCAAACTGCAAATGAAATCCATGAATCCAAGATCTTTGTAGCAGTGGGTAATCAAAGTTCCTTTAGCTAACGGCACTCCAGATTGCTGTTATTGATGGAAAGAACAAACCATTAGCGACATTCATCAACTGATCCTTATTTTAAAGCATTTACCCTAGTAATGTCTTCATACTGCTCCAATTCATAAATAAAAAATATAATCTCTCCTTATAACTGGTGGTGGTGATGAAATTAACACATCAAATCATGTAAACTTAGAAATTCAAAAGAGAAGGTCAGCAATGAGGGCAGAGGTATTTAGTGAAAAATGTTTGCTTATCATATGTCACATTTTGAAAGGTATTTATCAAAATCTGGATTCTCTAGATTCTTAGTAATTTTACTGGTTTGATTTGGTTTCTAAGCCAATATGATACGCTTCTATCATTGCTTTACAATAACACTAAGAACAGAAATAGACTAGGAACCCGCACAACTTATACCACTATTCCCACCATCTAGCATTGTACATGGTATGTAATAGATGCTCCATACTGATAAAATTAATGAAAGGAGAATTTTAAGTGAACTTTAGTAGGTGAGTGGAGTTTGGCTACCTGGAATAAGAGTGCCTAGGGAGCAGCAAGGTCCAGGGTAGATTAGAGGAAGAATAATTTTGATGCTATGGGCAGAGTGAATGTTGGGAAGAGCAGTTTATGAGCTTTATCAAAGGCTGGCCTTCTCCAGCGTTCTTTAGTTCAAGTGCTTTACGTTCAGATTCTTAAATTCTCCTTCTAATTAAAAAGTCGTCATTACTCCTGTCTTACTAATTCTGAACACTGACCCCACTACCATCATCAGCCTAATGCGTACAGCCCCGTGATCTGTTAGCTTACTTTCATCCCCATTTGCCTCCTGTCCTACCCTGGATCACCATGCTCAACATGCAGTCAAATTCCTGCTAACAACATACATCTACTTTCCTCCACCATATGTTGCAAACAAAGTGCTAATGGTTAGTCAGTTGGTTTTCCTACAATAGCATGCTGTCTTCTCTTACCCAGACCCTTCCTGTTTTACAAGCATCCTTTTATTAGTCTGTAAATTAACTCCTAGCATCTTCCTCACAACTTTAATAAATTCTTGAAACCCCTGAAGTTATCCTTATCCTTTTAATTTTTGTAAGTATTTTCTGCCTTTCTTCACCTTCAACTTTAAGTTCTCAGTTCCAAATTTAAAATGCCAAACGGCATGGTACGATACAAAGGCACAGACTCTGGAATCAGATTTGGGTTCAAATCTCAACTCTGCCACTTTATAGTTATGTGAACTTTGGCAAGTAAGCCTTGTCCTCATCTGTAAAAATGAAGTTTTGTGATAATCCAAGATAATATAATGTACATTGCCTAGCCTGATGTCAGATACTAAATAAAAGCAAAATATTATTAACATTAATAATAGTTTCAATTGGAAGTCAGGAAATAAAAATGATGGAGGTAGTTATCTGGACTATCCCCAGGAGCACTGACTTATTTTTTCCTAATTAAATCCCTTAATCAAGATCTGTAATGATTACAGACATGTGTCATTCAGCAATTATACCTTAACCGGCAACAACCAGAACCATTTGTGCTTTGAATTATTAATTTTTAGAAGCTGTATGACTCGCACAAATATTCTCGTCTCGTGGTATGGCAGAACACAAGCAATGAGGCTATCTTGATTATAGAGATGTATATGGAACCTGGGGAAAAAAAGCAAACAGTCCAACTGAACACAAAACTTAATAATAAGCACCTATTTCCTCACATGCCCAAACTGTATTATTAATGAGCTAAAACAATCTAGAACGAGTAGCAGTAAAAATCACATAATTATAAGCAAGATACAGAGCATTTAAAAAGTCCTCAATTTTGCATTCACATATCCCTCAACATGGTCCAGCCAATTCCTATGCAATATCTTTGAATATTCCACATCAAAATATACATCCCATTAACTTTCTCTCAGCTTTAAAATTTTTATGTAATTTTTTGAAATAGAGTCTTGCTCTGCCACCCAGGCTGGAGTGCAGTGGCACGATCACGGCTCACTGCAGCCTCGACCTCCCAGGCTCAAATGATCCTCCCACCTAGGTCTCCTGAGTAGCTGGGACCACAGGTGAGCACCATCACAGCTGGCTAATTTTTTATTTCTATGTAGAGACTAGGTCTCCCTATGTTGCCCAGGCTGGTCTGTCAACTTTTTTTTTTTTTTTTTTTTTTTTTGAGAGGGAGTCTTGCTGTTGCCCAGACTGGAGTGCAGTGGCACAATCTCGGCTCACTGCAACCTCCACCTCCGAGTTTAAGGGATTCTCCTGCCTCCGCCTCCCAAGTAGCTGGGACTACAAGCGCATACCACTATGCCCGGTTAATTGTTTTTTTTTACTTTAGTAGAGATGGGGTTTCACCATGTTGCCCAGGCTGGTCTCCAACTCCTGAGCTCAGGCAATCTACCTGCCTCAGCCTCCCAAAGGGCTAGGACTACAGGTGTGAGCCACCACGCCTGGTTAAGATGCTTTTTCTAATTCTGCCAACTGATTCCTCTTCTGTGAAAACTCTCCTATCCTTTTACATCATGTACTTTTTTTAAACAGTACCATACATTGCCTTTTATTAGATTTTTTTTTTTTTTTTTTCAGACAGAGTCTACTTGGTCACCCAGGCCGGAGTGCAGTGGTGTGATCTCAGCTCACTGCAACCTTCACCTCCCAAGTTCAAGCGATTCTCATGCCCCAGCCTCCCAAGTAGCTGGAATTACAGGTGCACACCACCACACCCAGCTAATTTTTTTTGTATTTCTAGTAGAGACAGGGATTTACCATGTTGGTCAGGCTCGTCTCAAACTCCTGATCTCAAGTGATTGGCCTGCCTCAGCCTCCCAAAGTGCTGGGATTACAGGCGTGAGCCACTGAACCCAGCCTATTAGTTTGACATACGGTTTTAGCAGTTACTTTTTCCATGAAGCTTTCTTCAACTATTCCAGGCAGAACTATGTCCACAAAACTGTGCTTAATCCTTTATTATGGCATTTATTTCAAAACAGTAATCAACGGCAACCTACTTATCTATGTACTGAACTTAGTATTTGCTGAATAAATAAATAAGTTATCTGAAGACATAAAATGAAAAATCAAATGCAAAAAGTATTCCTTACATTAATGATCTATTTGGGGGTAAAATTAGGTGCTAGAAAACAGATGGAAATATTACAGACTTTTAAATATTCTTTTTTGTCTGACTGCCCTAATGTTCTGACAATCAGAAGACCCAAGTTAAAATTATGTTTTCTTGATGACTCACTTGCTTCTTGAAAAAAAATTAGTTTATCCCCATGTCTCCATTTTTTGTTTTTTTTTTTTGGTACTGAGTCTCCCTCTGTTACCCAGGCTGGATTTTGCAGCGATCTCAGCTCACTGCAAAATCTGTCTCCTGGATTCAAGCAATTCTCCTGCCTCAGCCTCCCAAGTAGCTAGAATTACAAGTGCTCGCCACTGCACCCAGCTAATTTTTCTATTTTTCACAGAGACAGGTTTTACCATGCTGGCCAGGCTGGCCTTGAAGCCATGTCTCCAATTAATGGAATAGAAATCTACTTTTAAAACATGTAAGTTGGACTGGATGTGGTGGGGCTCATGCCTGTAACCCCAGCACTTTGGGAGGCCGACGAGGCAGGAGGATCGCTTGAGGCCAGGAGTTCCAGACCAGCCTGGGCAACAAAGTGAGACACTGTCTCTACAAAAAATGAAAAAAAAAAAAAAAAAAAAAAAAACTAGCTGGGCATGGTGGTGCATGCCTGTAATCCCAGCTACTTGGGTGGCTGAGATCGGAGGATCATTTGAGCCCTGGATGTCAAGTGGGCCACGATCACACCACTGCACTCCAGCCTGGGTGAGTGAAATCCTGACACTCAAAAAACAAAATAAAAATAAAAAAGACAGCCGTGTGTGGTGGCTGTGGTGGCTGTTGTGGTGGCTCACACCAGCACTTTGGGAGGCTAAGACGGGTGGATCACGAGGTCAGGAGTTTGAGACCAGCCTGGCCAACGTGGTGAAACCCCATCTTTACTAAAAAAAAATACAAAAAATTAGCTGGGCGTGGTGGTATGCGCCTGTAATCCCAGCTACTTGGGAGGCTGAGGCAGGAGAATTGCTTGAACCTGGGAGGTGGAGGTTGCAGTGAGATGAGATCGTGCCACTGTACTCCAGCCTGGGCGACAGTGTGAGACTGTCTCAAAAAAAAAAAAAAAAAAAAAGACATACATATTGGGAGAATAAATAAGACAAAAATGTGTATGCTGTGATGTGACACCAAAATGTGAGAAAATAAACTAAGCAAACTTACTGAGACAATTCCCAAAGCAGATAAAAGATCAGACCTTGGAAATAAACTTCAGTTGTATCCTAGCTCTGCCACTTACTAGCTGTGTGACTCAAGAAACTTAATCCCTCTAAGCCTCAGTTTTCTCAACTGTAAAACAAGGATAATACAAATAATCTCACCAGAGGAATGCTGTGAGAATTAAATGAGATAATGCAGATAAAGTGCTTACCAGGGCCTGGTGTATAAATGCTCAAAAATACATTAGCTATCATTGTTTTTCTCAAGTAATGGTATTTCAGAGGATAACATTGCCTGCTTCCCCAATCATCTTGTTATTTTGCCAAGAAAGAAGCTTAGTACTCATTGCCTCAAGTGTGCAGGAACAAGCTGTAATGGCAAAGTAACATGGGCTCTTCAGAACTAACGAGGTTAGGCTGGGCGAGGTGGCTCACGCCTGCAATCCCAGTACTTTGGGAGGCTGAGGCGGGTGGATCACCTGAGGTCAGCGGTTCAAGACCAGCCTAGCTAACACGGTGAAACTCCATCTCTACAAAAACACAAAACTCATCCAGGCATTATGGCAGGTGCCTGTAATCTCAGCTACTTGGGAGGCTGAGGTGGGAGAATCGCTTGAACCTGGGAGGCAGAGGTTTCAGTGAGCCAAGATTTCGATATTGCACTCCAGCCTGAGTGACACAGCAAGACTCTATCTCAAAAAAAAAAAAAAAAAAAACTAATGAGGTTAGACCATTTACTCAAAATCACCAGTAGTTCTACTTTTCACTATCAACAAAAAAGAATTTAAAGGCAGAAGAGCACGCTTATCTCACACAATGGACATTGTATCAATCTCTTAATATACCTAATTTTTCAGCTTTTAACTTGATAAGTTCTCAACTACTTAATTTTTTAAAAGACCAAAGTGATTAGCCCATAGTTATTTCTGTAATTCTATTAGCTACCTGTGAATCAACCACTCCAGACACTTCTGTGCCGGCTTAAGTAGGAAGTAAGGCGACAAGTGAATAAGGAATAATGAAATGTTTTCATCCAACTGTTTGTTTACTGCTTTGGTCTGAACACTTCGCTCCAAGGTTTTTGCTAGCTGACTGAACAACGGTGCTTCAAACTGCTCAAAGGAAGAATCAATTCCAAGCAACTCTTCCAGGCCAGTGCATCCTAAATTTCAAAAAAGGCCAGTTTATTTAACAATTCTTCGTAAGCAAATTCATCCCACCCCTCTTTTACAGTTTTACTTACCCCTAAGAAGTCTCTGAATTCTTTAAGTACATATAATTTATAATACAGTCCCAAACACTGATTTCTAGTTTTCAACATATGGAGTAAATCCTATCTCATCTACTAGAACAGAAACTACTTCGTGGCAGGGAACTTATTTATTTTTTTTTTTGGATCTCCCCTACAGTAACTAGGCTAGTCCTCTGAGAGGACTTCTCCGTCACCCCAGTCACTGCCTCCAACCCCCTTTTAGCTGTTCTTCTTTTTGACATATTAGTTGACCTCTCTAATTTTGTGTTTTCATCTGTGAAATCCAGACACCTCTACTCATAAACATTTCAAGCACCAAACACCTGGCTGTTATGTTCTCTTTCCCTTAAAAACATACATCAACATGCAGAAACTGCTAAGGAAGAGGACGGGACAAAAGAGAAAACAAGGAAAAAAAAAAAAAAACAGTAACATCCAGAAAACAAACGCTTCAAAGAGCTTTTCTAAGTTAAAAGATGGCTCACCAATGGCAAAGGCGGTGTCCCTGTCGATTGTGGCCGCTTCCTTAGGGTCAAACAACAAAGAGGCAACTTCATCTCTAGATAAGAGGCTGGCATCACTTTGAGGGAGGGCGAGTCGTTGCAGCTGCTGGGCTAAGGACGTCATCTTTCACGCCAGCGGAGTTTTAATGACACGGGCTAAAAAAACGTAACCACTTTGAGAAGTTTCTACGAAACTATAAGGCGCCTCGTAAACAAACAATTTTCCTCTGCACTCAGCGCCGTCATGGACACACAACGCGGCTGTCCTGAGATATGTGGACCCCGGAGATGCAAAGACGATGGCAACAGCGTTAACAACTAATTACAGTACCGGCGACCGCGCCAAGGCTTTCCTTCAACCCTGATTCCGCAGATATCCGGAAAATTCTTGCCCTCCCTCGACATGCCGCCCCCATCCGCAGCCACAGCAAGCGGCTCTGTGCTCCTCCTTACCCGGAACTGGGAATTTGGGTATATCTTGGAAGGCAACAACTCTTCACAGCAGTTCCCACATGGTACCAAGGAGCCCAACCCTCACCCGGAAACCTAAAGCATGCTGTAGAGCAGCTTCCGGCTGCAGGCACTACGGCAAGTGAAGAGGTTCAAGCTTGTCGGGAATGCGACGAGACAGCTCCGCCTCCTGAGACGAAAGCCCGCCCCTCAGCCCGCCGGACTCAGGCTCAAGGCTGAGCTTCGCCTCAGTAGCTCAGGTCTAGCGGTCTGCCCTGCGGCTTGTGTCTGAAGCTTTCGGTATCTGGATGGGCCTTCTGTGGGCTTTAAGGATCCGTAGCCGAAATCATTCATTCAGTGTATAGTGATCCAGCCTTTACTAGGTGCCAGCAGCACCGCGTAGCGCTGAAAGCTACGGGTTGTGAAGTCACGTGGTTTGGGTTCAAATCCTGGCGCTGGCGCCTGTCGGCCGGGTTAACGCCACCAAATTATTTCATCTCTCTGAGCTTGTTACTTTACAAAGTGGGAAGAGGCCGAGTTTGTCATGAGATGAGCTTCTGCTCCTAGTGCAAACCGATCTATAAATGCTGGACTCCACCGCCCCAGAGCTGGGGAGAGATCTTGTCACTCCTCTTTGTTTCTATTCCCGAGGGATACATGGCATATATATTTTTTTCTTTCAAAACGAATCCTAGTCAGGCGCGGTCTGTAATCCCAGCACTTTGGGAAGCTGAGGCGGGCTGATCACCTGAGGTCAGGAGTTCAGGACCAGCCTGGCCAACATAGCGAAACCCCGTCTCTACTAAAAATAAAAGAATTAGCCGGACGTGGTGGCGGGTGCCTGTAATCCCAGCTACTAGGAAAGCTGAGGCAGAAGAATCGCTGGAACCCGGGAGTCAGAGGTTGCAGTGAGCCAAGATCGCACCACTGCACTCCACAGAGCGAGACTGTCCCAATAAATAAATTAATCGAATCCTGTTGAGGTATAATTTACAAACAATGGTTGCACCTGCGTCAGTGGAAGAGTTTGATGACTTTTAGCAAATACATGTATAGGTGTAATGACCTCCCCAGTCAAAATCACAGTTTCCATCGCCCCTAAAAGTTGTCTCTTGCCGGTTTGCGAAGATTCCCGCAACCACTGGTCTTCTTGGAGTCACTGCAACTAGTGTTGCGGAAGAGTATCCTTATGTATGAATATACCTAATCTGTTTCCAAAACACTGGTATGCGCTAGAACTAGGATGAACTGACGTCTTCCAGACAAAGGAGTGAGATCGGTTGCTCTGTCTTTTCTGGATGCATTAATTTCTCTGAAGAGCTCTGCCGGGCCAGGGGGTCAAGTCTTTCTGTAACCGTCTTCCCTGGAGAATGTCGGAAACACAGCTACAAATTTGGAGGCCCTGGTTTTCTATACTTCATGCAGATTCTCTCCCATTTACAAATAGTCTTTTGTTGTTGGTTTGCTTTAAAAGCATTTAAAACAACCAAATATTTTCTTCAGTTATTAGTATTTCTACTGACCGTTAAGAATCTTCTTTTCATGTGTGTTGAGTGCCTTGCAGAGAATAACATGAAAATTCTAGTAGTACCTATTTCATTCTTACGAACATATCTCTCAAAGGAATTTTTTTTTTCTTTCTAATGTGTCACAGGAATTTTACCTTTACAGAAGCAATCAGCTTTCTGTACTTTATAAGAAATGAACACCAGGTCTGTTTTATCGATAAGATAATTTGCTTTTTTTGCTTAAAAAATACCCTATATATTTTTTAAAAGCTTTATCAAACTGAAACTTTAAAAAGTGCTACAAAGATTTGACTCAGTCCTTTCTGTGTCAGCTGTGATGGTGTATAGTGCCATGCCGAATTTTACTTTGGAAAGTGAAAAGGAAAACAAGTCAGATGTTCATAAATGTATTTTTTTTTTTAAAAAAAGCTTTGGTTTTTAAAAAATGTAATAATCTTGAATTATATATTTTTATCCAGTTTAAAAGAATTATTTGGATTTGTTCTGATTATTATGTCCTCGAACTTTCTAATTATGTGCCTGTCTCACAGATTATTCAACTGAGGACCAGAGCAAACTTAATTTCTCTTGTTTTTGAATTTAAAATACCAGTTATAGATCATAGGTAGCTCTGCAATTCTCCTACCTAATAATCCTTTTCATGGCTTTTGCTATTTACAATTATTAAATCCATAATTTTAGCCATAATTGACATGTATTTCTTGATATAAGGAAAAACATTGTTTTCAGAGAGGACATTTTAACCATACATTCTTTTGTTCTGACTGGTGAGGGAGTTCTCACAGTAGAGTGGTCAATTCTATTCCTCATTTCAATCACTGTTATGGCACGGACTCTACCTTAAAAAAAGCAAATTTGTAAGAATGATTTGAATGAGTTTTTTAAAAGGATATTCTCCCTCTCCTACGCCACTGCCCCTTTTACTGCAGAGTACAGATACCTTGATTCATTCCATGTGTACTTATGACAGGCCGAGGGTATGGGGGTGAACAAGAGACCGAGGTCTTTCGGTGAAACCCTGTCTCTACTAAAAATACCAAAAAATTAGCCGGGCATGGTGGAAGACGCCTGTAGTCCCAGCTACTGGCTACTCGGGAGGCTGAGGCAGGAGAATGGCGTGAACTCGGGAGGCGGAGCTTGCAGTGAGCCGAGATCGCGCCACTGCACTCCAGCATGGGCGACAAAGTGAGACTCCGTCTCAAAAAAAAAAAAAAAAAAAAAGAGACTGAGGTCTTTGCTCTTGTGCAACTTGCATTCCAGCAGAGAGGCAAGACACCAACAGATAAACCGAAAACAACCAGGTAATGTGATAAGTGCTTGATGACAATAATACAAAGCCATATGATAGGAATGATTAGAAGGTGTCGTTAGTTTGAGTTCTTGGTGACCTTTAAACTGAGACCTGAATTTAATTTGAGACCTAACTTTAAGGTGAAACTTGAATTTAAGCTGAGATCTGAATGAGAAGTCTTGAAAAAATTGAGGTCATCCCAGATAGGATTGATCTTGGCATTTACTCCACTCCAATCACAAGGGATCCTTTCTGTCCGTCAGATGTACCAAGCTGGTATTTTCTTCATAGCCATTATCACTACTTGAAATGACCTGATTTCTCTGTTTGTTTACCTATTTATTTCTTGTATTCCCTCACTATAATACTGGCTTCAGCACGTTGGCATAAAGCCCATCCCTAAGATTTATGGAGCCTGAGAAAGAGTACAGATGGACTCACTGCTGTAGGTGTAAATATTTAAAAGTTATAAATTAACTTAACACATTATTAACTAGGATATGCTATAACTCTCAATATTGGTGAGTAAACATTTATAATGGCAAAATAAAAATGTTTTTATATAGATGAAAATCAGCAAAATCTGATTGCATTTAATTATTATCATACCTGTCTGGGTGTCCTATTGATTGGCTTATTATTTTGGATGAGTAATAAAGACACTTACAGTTAATACATTTCCTATATATTTAGCCCATGAAAATTTACCTTCATTTCAGCAAAATTACCATGTATGCTGTTTAATCAAGATTTTCATGTAATTGTGTTCTATCAGAAATAATCAAAAAGGATTAAAAATAAAATTTAATTATATTCAAAACATATGAAGTATGAATGTTTTAATAAAAATACAATTAAATTAAAAGCAATACATTAAATCTTTTTCACTTTTTTCAAAAGATTTACCTTTCTTATAAGATACGAAGTATAATTAGTGACAACATTTTTGTTTTGTTTTGAGATGGAGTCTTGCTCTGTCTCCCAGGCTGGAGTGTAGTGGTGCGATGTCAGTTCACTGCAACCTCTGCCTCCCACTTCAAGCAATTCTCCGCCTCAACTTCCCAAGTAGCTGGGATTACAGGTGCCCACCACCACACCCAGCTAATTTTTGTATTTTCAGTAGAGACGGGGTTTAATTAGTGATGAAATTTTAAGTAAAATTATTTAAATAAGTCTAAAGTTGTATTTGTTTTTTTGGTAAATATTACTTAATGAAATTGTTCATAAAAGTAAATTACTCACAAGCATATCATTCAATGTCCACCTAGTTGCCAGTGTAAAGAATTGGTATCACCCTTTGTTCATGTTATGTCTGTATCTACCTATTTTCAAATTTCAGAGTCATGTGAATTGTTTAATATTGTTAAATGTTCCTCAGCAACCGTATCTGATTGTTGAGAATTCTACAGTAATTCCTGAGTATATCCAGAACCATAAATTGGGGGGAAAAAAGGAAATAAGAAATTACATGTTTGGAACTACTTAGATATAATACTTTATAATGCAAAAATATGTTCATGTAGTTTGAAAGGAAGAGTGTGACAAATTAACTTTTCTTTTCTCTTACCTAAGCATTTCTGTATTCAGCATCCTGGTCGGGTCCCGGCCAGGTGCGGTGGCTCTTGCCTGTAATTCAGCACTTTGGAGGCTGAGGCGGGCGGATCACCTGATGTCAGGAGTTTGAGACCAGCCTGGCCAACATGGTGAAACCCTGTCTCTACTAATAATACTAATCCTGACTCTACTAAAAAAAATTGGCCGGGCGTGGTGGCGCGTGCCTGTAATCCCAGCTACTACGGAGGCTGAGGCAGGAGAATCTCTTGAACCGGGAGGTGGAGGTTGCAGTGAGCTGAGATTGCGCCATTTGCACTCCAGCCTGGGCAACAAGAGTGAAACTCCATCTCAAAAATAAAACGAAACAAAAAACGAACAAAAAAACAAATTCTCCCTATGCTCTTAAGCAGCGTCTGGAAACAGTACAATCCACGGATATTCAGGGTATTCAGACAGGGTTGTCTTTTACTTTCAGGACATGGGACAAGAGACCTATTTCCCACAAACTTAAATGCATAAATCATGAGGGTCTATGTTTAGGTTTATAGGTTATGCCACAGTAGTGCTAAATGGCAGGTTTTGAAAGGCAGGTTCCCACATTTTTAAGCAAATTTATTTTGTATGATTTGTGATCTGCAGAGATCACGATCTAAGGATGATGTTGAAGACTTTCTTGTGTTTACTACTAAATCCTAACTACCAAATAAAGTACCTGGAACGTGGTTAACAATACATATTTATTGACTGAATGAATGAATGAATGTAAATTTGCATAAGCTGTATCTGTATCTCCTTCCTGTTCAAGAAATATGTATGAGAATGCAAGTGAATAAGTGTAGAATTATTATAGGAATAACTTGGAATTATTCTAACTATAATAAAAGTAAAATTTTCAGAAACTTCAAAGTTTTATTATTAGTAGAGTATTTACATCATATATCACAACTGATGGGATACCATCCACTTGAAAATATATCTGTTGCTGGGCTCAGTGGCTCACGCTTGTAAACCCAGCAGGTTGAGAGGCCAAGGCTGGCATATCGCTTGAGCCCAGGAATTCAAGACCAGTCTGAGCAACATGGGGAAACTCCACCTCTACAATGAGCACAAAAATTAGCCGGGCGTGGTAGCACGCACCTACCTGGGAGGCTGAAAATGGGAGGATCAATTGAGCCTGGGAGGCGGAGGTTGAAGTGAGCTGAAATTGCACCACTGAACTCCAGCCTGGGCACCAGAGGGAGTCTCAAAAAGTAAAAATAAATAAAGAAAAATAATGAGAAAAGAAATAGGAAGTATGTAATTAGCAATGTAAAGTCAACATATGAAATCTACATTTTGGCAATATGCTAAAAAAAATTTGACTAGTTAAATGATTGAGAAGTATGTGTTTCGTCATATTGCATCCCAAACAAATTTATTTGCATTTTTATAAGCTGGAGCACTTGCGCTCTTGCTACCAAAAAATTTATAATTATTTTTTCTGGTTATTTTGAAATGTGCTGGGAGGGAGCTAGGAATTAAAAAAAAAAAAAAAAAAGATTTGGAAGTCAACAGGAGCAAGTTCCTGAAACATCTTTGGAAACCGGCAGGTGGCACCAAAGCATTTTCCTGACCCCAGAGGGCATTCAGGGGTTTCCCCAGTTGCCTTATGGAATTATCAGTTTTGACACTTTTTAAAATGGAAAATTATATGCAGTTATCTAAAAATTGGTTAATGAAAGCTTCCATGTGTCATAAAAATGCCATAAAATAATGCCTTCAAAGGTTATTTAGAGAACTACAGGACTTAACAATATTTAGATATTCTTGGCTAATGAGAATCATTCAAAGTCATTGTTTAATAAATACATTAAATTTAGGTATGGGTAGCCTGAATCCCTTTCTTCTCTCATCCTCACCACATTCTAAGTTAGCTTCTATTGACTATTTGCCACTGGGGATACTTCTTATTGATGAGGGCAATGATGAAGTAGAGAACTGGGAAAGCCAACATGTGAAACAAGCATATTTATCATATAAATATGGTAGCAAAGAATTATCCAGGACAGTTTTGGGGAGGAGATAAGGGACAAACGACTTGGTTCTATGTGAGATGGTTTTGAAGGGAAATTTGGGACAGAAAGAGTTTTGGGAGGAAGTTGGAGAGAAGGGCAACTCCCTGTGTGAGATAATATTACATACTAAATGGACAGGAAATAGAAAAAAAGATTTTTGTTTTATGTTTGGATTCTTCCTAAGGTATTCTTAAAAGACTTATGTGAAAATTTCAATTTATTTTTAGTTCTATTTGAGAGTGACTAGTATTTCTTTCTTTCTTTTTTTCTTTTCTTTTTTTTTTTGAGATGGAGTTTCACTCTTGTCCCCCAGTGGTGTGATCTCGGCTCACTGCAACCTCCACCTCTTGGGTTCAAGAGATGGTCCTGCCTCAGCCTCCCAAGAAGCTGGGATTACAGGCGCCCACCACCACACTGGGCTAATTTTTGTATTTTTAGTAAAGACGGAGTTTCACCATGTTGGCCAGGCTGGTCTCAAACTCCTGACCTCAAGTGATCTGCCTGCCTCAAACTCCCAAAGTGCTAGGATTACAGGTGTGAGCCACTGTGCCCAGCCACTAGTATTTTTTATAGTGAAATTCTATGCTGTGGCTGGTTTCGAGACCCAGTAAGCCAGTCTAGTTTTATGTGGGTTATTGGAAGAAAGAGACAAAAATAACAGTATTTCCTAGTTACATGATTATATACCTAGAAAAGCCGGATTCCATTCTATAAACAGCTGGAATTAGCATGGAATATAGGAAACTAGGCAGCGCAAGTATACACACACAGATACATATATAATGTGCTGTCAACATTTATCTACAACTGTAGGAAAATAAGCTGACCAGAAAAAGATCCAATTTCCAATAGCAACACACACACACACACACACACACACACACACACACAGAGTACCTGAGAGTAAATTAAACTTATAAGAAGATCTTCATGAATAAAACTATAAAACCTTATGGAAAATTAAAACAAAAGATTTTTGAGTGAGTGGAGAAGGTGGATTGTTATGTTCCTGGATAGGAAAGCTAATGTGTAAAATGCTTATTTGCCAACCCCAAGTTAATTTACATATTTAATTCAGTCTCAAGAAAAATCCCAGAGTGGTTTTTTAAATTTGACAAAATGATTCCAAAGTATATATAAAAGGATAAGTATACTAGAATACCTTTAAAAAATTTTCGGAGAAACATTTAATGGAAAAATATAACAGGGTATATTAGCATTATCAGATATCAGATATTAGCAATATCAGATATTAGCATTATCAGATATTAAAAATATGTGGCAAAGCAGTGGAAGGTAAAGGAGTATAGTTCTAGGGTAAAAACTGACAAATAGATCCCCAGGACCACATAGCTAATTCAGAAATGGACTCCAATATATGTGAGTATTTAATATAGCACAAAGGAAGCATAAAAAAACCATCAGGGCTGGGTGCAGTGACTCACACCTGTAACGCCAGCAGTTTGGGAGGCCAAGGTGGGTGGATCACCTGATGTCAGGAGTTCGAGACCAGCCTGGCCAACATGGCAAAACCACGTCTCTACTAAAAATACAAAAATTAGCCGGTTATGGTGACCGGCGCCTGTAATCCCAGCCACTGGGGAGGCTGAGGCAGGAGAATTGCTTGAAACCAGGAGGTGGAGATTGCAGTGAGCTGAGATTGTGCCACTGCAGTCCAGCCTGGGTGACAGTGAGACTCCGTCTCAAAAATAAAGAAATAAAAAACCATCAGGGAAGAAAATGTTCACTAATTAACGTTGGGTTAAGTAATTTTGGTGGAATAAAAATACAACAATAGATATCCATCTCAATCTATACACAAGAATGGAATTTAGAGTACCTAAATAAATTACGGTTTTGAACAGGATGGAATAACAGAGACCATATTTATTCTCCCACTGGAAGTAACCAAAAAATGGATGCAATATATGAAACAATAGTTTTTAAGACTCTATCATCAGGCAACTAAGTTACTAGTGAGCCCAGAGAGATATGAAATAAATGAGGTGAGCCTAGGAGTGCCCCAGTTTACTGCCTTGGGAGAGTTTCCAGACAGCCCAAGGAGGAAACCCAGGCAAAGCACAATAAACCCTCTGAGCTGAAGAATATTCAGCCGAGAACTAGTCAGGTCTTCCTTGTGGGAACACTACCCAAAGCTGAGGAAAGAACTATCTGAAAGGATTAGAGGAAGCAATACCTACATTCACAGAGCTGGGAATAGAGCCTGTTCCTACTAGTGAGATTGAAAATCTCATGATTCACAGTGTTGCGCAAAGTATACTGAAGGGTCTGGCCTCACAAGTGAGGAATAATTGGCTCTAGACTGAGCACTGCTCTGGACCCACCTAATATATCTCAAAGCAAAACCTGAAAGATAAAGCCATTTCCAAGAGACCTAGCCACATTCTAGAACAATGCTCAAGAATACCTATAGGATATACAAAAATATCCAACACCCAACAAGGTAAAATTCCCCAGTGTCTGGGATCCAATAAAAAAATTACAAATCATGCACAAACCTAAGAAAATACTACCATCATGAGGAGAAGCACCCATTGAAACTGACCCAGAACTGACACAGGTGTTAGAATTAGTCAACAAAGACAATTAGTATAACTATATTCCATATGTTCAAAAAGTTAAATAGAAACATGGAAGATTTTTTTAAAGAGAACTACATTGAACTACTATAGAAGAAAACTATAATGTATGAGATGAAAAATACACTGGATGAGAAGAATGGCAAAGTAGATATTATAGAGGAAAATATTAGTGAAGTTGAAAGCATAGCAATAGAAACTATCCAAAATGAAACATACAAACACACAGAGAAAAGAGAATTTTTTTGAAATAAACTAAGCAACAATAAATTGTGGGACAACTTCAATGGACTAATCTATGTGTAATTGGAGTGCCCAAAAGAGGCGGGGAGACAAAATATATTTAAGGAGAAAATGGCCATTTTCCAGACTTGAAAAAAAATGACCAATCCATATATCCAAAAAACTCAATAAACGTCCACACAAGAAACAGGAAAAAAACGACCTCGAAGCTCATTATACTCAAAATGCTAAAGAAGTTAGATAAAAACTTAAACAGTAGAAAAAGAAGAAATAATAGAATTGCATATTTATCAATTTTAAGGAGACTATGAGAGACGACGTCCTAGAAGTTTCAGAAAAAAAAATATTGAGGAAAAGATCAGCAGATGTAACTACATACAAACTAAAAATTCAAGTATGTTCTACTTCTTAAAATAATGCATAAACAAATTAAACAAATTGAAGAGACAAGCAATAGAGTAGAAAACAACAAATGTAGAAGGTAAAAGGATATTACATATGCATATTTGTATGTATATAATACATATCCCATAATAATATGATATAATACATGTATAATATAATACATATCCCATAATAATAATTAAAAACACTAAGATTTTAATAAACTGCCAAAACAATAACCAAAAGATTCACACACAACAAATCTAACTATTAAATTTACAGGAAAATGTTCAACCCTGTTAGAAAGAATAATGTAAAGAATAATTTGTAGATTAGAATAATGCACTTTATACCAAAGAAATTAGAAAATTTTTAAAGCAATAGTTTTATAAAGTAATGTTATTTATTATTTCATAATGATAATTTAAGATTTAGTAATATTAATTAAAGTAATATTATTTATTCCTGGAGAAGGCATATTTTAATTCATATTTTCATGCATTACCAGTGATAGTATAAAGTAGTATCACCCTTTCAGAAGTAATTTGGAACTATGCGTCAGGGACCCAACATATGTTCATACCCATGAATTTACTGATTCCTTTTCTGGAAATCTTTTTTTTTTTTTCTGAGACAGAGTCTTACTCTGTCACCCAGGCTGGAGTGCAGTGGCACAGTCTCGGCTCACTGCAACCTCTGCCTCCCAGGTTCAAGCAATTCTCCTTGCCTCAGCCACCCAAGTAGCTGGGATTACAGGTGCCTGCCACCACATCTGGCTAATTTTTATATTTTTAGTAGAGACAGGGTTTTGTCACGTTGGCCAGGCTGGTCTCGAATTCCTGACCTCAAGTGATCCACATGCCTCAGCCTCCCCAAGTGCTGGGATTACAGGCGTGAGCCACCATGTCTGGCCTCATTTCTGGAAGTCTTTAACAAGCCAGCATTCCATAGCTGGATTGTTAAAGACTGTACGGGATGGTGAATTTTAAAAATATATGGTTATATACAGCTAAGTATAAATACAATTAATGTAAGTATATATATTTAAACATAAACTTATAAAAACAATAGTTTGACAGTTTTAAACAAAAATAATCAAGGATTCTTTTTCTAATTTATCTATTGGTACCCATGATTTTGTTACATGATGTCATTTTCCCTTTTAAATCAGCCTCTAATATTTAAACCTTGATATATATAGTTTAAATTTTTTTCCCATAAATGACTCCACATAAATTACTTGCTAGAGACTATATATTAACAATTATTTAAATACCAATGCACATTTTGGTTTGTGCTATTTTAAAGACTTTTTTTTTAGACTGAGATGAAAGAGCTTACTTTGAAGAAGACATTCAGTTCTAAGAGCCAGGTTTCTATAACAGAAGACATAATGGAATGAATTTACTCCTTTAAATTTACTTATAAAGACATTTGGAAATTTTTTATTATGTATCTCAGAGGACCTGTCTGTAAAAGTCACTGTACATGTAAAAATTTTGAGTTACAAGTGAATTGCAAACTTTAAAGAATTTAAGGTCTTAATTAAAGGGTAATATATTTATATCTAATGCCATTATTATTTTTACTTTCAGAAAGTTAAATAGAGGGATACATCACATCCAAAAACTTCAACATTGGACAGGTCAAAATTATTTGAACATTTTGAAGGTTGGAAGGACGATGGTATACCTTTAAGAAACTACTTTGATGGGTACTAGCGAAGTGAATCCTATCATACTTCATACATATCATTAGTTTTGTGTTTTCACTGAATGTGCTTTCAAATGTTTCAAAAGTTCTCAGAATCTTTAGGGAACCGTGGTTATTGTACAAGCAACATATCAAAGAAGACTATAAAAATAATGATAAGATACCTCTCATGCCTCATTCTTCCAGTAATAAGGAGTTTGGGATCACTGTGCCCATTGACATTTTTCCCAGAGACATGATTTGTTAGCAGTTTGCATAATTTGTAAGTGTAGTTTATTTGACAAAACAATACTTTGTAGTAATTTGTGCCAAGATCACCAATAAAATGAGTCTTCAAGTAATTTCAGATTCATCACTATGTCATTCGAGGCAAGTCAATTCAATGAACCCTAACTACACCTCTACAGTATGCCTGGCACTTTAACACATGATAGAAAGATGGTCAATATACAGCGCCCATGCTTAGCCAGAAAGAAGCCTTAGGAGAGTCTGGTACAGAAAGGAGACAGGTTAGGTTTTAAACCATGCCAACCATCAGGGTTATAGAGATCGGGGGCATGGAGGGGTCAACCTTCCCTGGGAGTTCATCTTTCCAGGGAACATGACATTCGAACTGCATCTTGAAAGGTTGACTAGAAACAAGCCAGGGGATGATACTCCAGGGGACAAATCATTCCGGGCAGTGGGTTGGCATGTAAAAGGCACAGAGACATGAAGCAGAGCATTCGAGGAACTACCAGACTGATCACACTAGTACATGGGGTGTGCTACAAGGAAAAACCAAGGAATCAGTTGGAGCAAGTGATGGAGGTCGGAAATGGAAGATGTTCTAAATTGCAGGTGGTTGATTCTGGCCAAGGAGTGGAGGTTACATTGGAGCAGTGAAGGCTGATGACAGAGAGACCAGTAATGTGGTGATCGCAATAGTTCAGTACTGGTGTTATGTTAATATTTTAGTAAGTTTCCCTACAGATATCATTTTAAAACAATTTCTTCCATTTTATAGTATAATTGATTGAAATTAAAAGGGCTAAGGGTTTTTAAATTGCACAAGAATTTTATGAAATAAAAAGAGCTATCAGAAAGGAAGGCATTACACAAAAACTAATGGTAACTAAGAAAGCCTTTGCAGAGCTTAGGGGTAGCTCACTACTGTCTTAAATCTAAGCCAAACTGCCACTCAAAAGACACTGTACTAAATGGAAGAATTGCGTGCTCAAGCCAGAAGGGCACATCAATCAAACTAACTTTCCCCTGGTAGATTTTCCATTGCTCTGTCATAATCTTTTTTTCCCCCTTAGGGCTAACTGAAAGTTAGATTAGCATTAGTGCATTATCTACGTGTCCAAAATGTAGACAGAAAGAAGACATTAGCTGACATGGTTTCATCAGCACAATTATTATTATTCCTTATTGAGTCCCTGCCAAATGCTGGATTTTTGCAAAGCCAGAACTTTTTAGATGAAATACTAAGCTTCTGTCCTTACTTTATAATAAGCAGTGTTAAAGAATTAAATATTTTTAGACTTTGTGTGTGTGTGTGTCTATGTGTTATGTTTTCTCTCTTTTAGCTAAACTTGCTGAAAATAGCAACATTTGTCTTCCTTCACTTCAGATAAGATTGACAGGTGGCACTGTCTGCATCTCGTCGACCTGGATGCCTTCTACCCTGCCTCCTCTGGAACTCTCAGTAGAAACTCTCAGGTCTGGGCATTGTAGCTTCACAGATGGGTCAGGGAGGGTCCAGAAGAGTCCACTGCGACACCAGACGTTTATGTCTTCAGGTAAAGCAATTATGTTTTCCACAGTTCTGCAGCATTTTCAAAGTGAAAACGTCCTTAGAGACCATGCTATTCAGCTCTTCATTATATAGATGAAGAAAGTTTCAGTAAAATTCCATTTTCACTGATTAGATTGGCAAAGTATAAAAAAGATTTACAATATTCAGTGGTGGTGAAGCTGTAAAGGGGAGCGTCTTCATACCTGTTGAGGAAAACATCAAGTTGTACATTTTTGGAGGGCAGTTTGGCACTACCTGTACAATAGTTTTTTTGAGACAGGGTCTCACTGTGTCATCCGGGCTGAGTGCAGTGGTTCAATCATGGCTCATTGCAGCTTTGACTTCCCAGGCTCAAGTGATCCTCCCACCTCAGCCTCCTGAGTAGTTGGGACTACAGGTGTGCACCACTATGCCCAGATAATTTTTGATTTGTTGTAGAGATGGGGTCTTGCTATGTTGCCTAGGCTGGTCTAAAACTCCTGGACTCAACCAATTCCCCTGCCTCAGCCTCCCAAAGTGCTGAGATTACAGGTGTGAGCCACCGTGCCCTGCCACAAATTTAAAATACATATAGACTTTGACTCAGCAATTCTATTTTAAAAAATTTATTTATTTACTTTATTTGATGTTGAGACAGGGTTTCGCTCTGTCACCCAGGCTGGAGTGCAGCGGTGTGATCATGGCTCACTGCATCCTCGATCTCCCAGGCTCAAGTGATCCTTTCAGCAAGTGATCCTCCCACCTTAGCCTCCCAAGGAGCTGAGAGTACAGGTGCGTACCACAACACCCGGCTAATTTTTTAATATTTTATAGAGATGGGGTTTTGCCATGTTGCCCAGGCTGGTCTTGAACTCCTGAGTTCAAGCGATCTGCCCATCTCAACCTGCCAAAGTGCTGGGATTACAGGCATGAGCCAGCAATTCCATTTTCAGAAAGTTATCTTAGGGGAGGAGCCAAGATGGCCGAATAGGAACAGCTCCGGTCTACAGCTCCCAGCGTGAGCGACGCAGAGGACGGGTGATTTCTGCATTTCCATCTGAGGTACCGTGTTCATCTCACTAGGGAGTGCCAGACAGTGGGCGCAGGTCAGTGGGTGAGTGCACCGTGCGCCAGCCGAAGCAGGGGCGAGGCATTGCCTCACTCGGGAAGCGCAAGGGGTCAGGGAGTTCCCTTTCCAGGGGTGACAGACGGCACCTGGAAAATCGGGCCACTCCCACCTGAATACTGTGCTTTTCCGACGGGCTTAGGAAACGGTGCCCCAGGAGAGTATAGCCCGCACCTGGCTTAGAGGGTCCTATGCCCACGGAGTCTCGCTGATTGCTAGCACAGCAGTCTGAGATCAAACAGCAAGTCGGCAGCGAGGCTGGGGGAGGGGCGCCCGCCATTGCCCAGGCTCGCTTCGGTAAACAAAGCAGCCGGGAAGCTTGAACTGGGTGGAGCCCACCACAGCTCAAGGAGGCCTGCCTGCCTCTGTAGGCTCCACCTCTGGGGGCAGGACACAGACAAACAAAAAGACAGCAGTAACCTCTGCAGACTTAAATGTCCCTGTCTGACAGCTTTGAGGAGAGCAGTGGTTCTCCCAGCATGCAGCTGGAGATCTGAGAACGGGCAGACTGCCTCCTCAAGTGGGTCCCTGACCCCTGACCCCTGACCCCCGAGCAGCCTAACTGAGAGGCACCCCCCAGCAGGGGCAGACTGACACCTCACACGGCTGGCCAGGAACTCCAACAGACCTGCAGCTGAGGGTCCTGTCTGTTAGAAGGAAAACTAACAGAAAGGACATCCACACCAAAAACCCATCTGTACATCACCATCATCAAAGACCAAAAGTAGATAAAACCACAAAGATGGGGAAAAAACAGAGCAGAAAAACTGGAAAGTCTAAAAAGCAGAGTATCTCTCCTCCTCCAAAGGAACGCAGTTCCTCACCAGCAACGGAACAAAGCTGGACGGAGAATGACTTTGACGAGCTGAGAGAAGAAGGCTTCAGACGATCAAATTACTCCGAGCTACGGGAGGATATTCAAACCAAAGGCAAAGAAGTTGAAAACTTTGAAAAAAATTTAGAAGAATGTATAACTAGAATAACCAATACCGAGAAGTGCTTAAAGGAGCTGATGGAGCTGAAAACCAAGGCTCGAGAACTACGTGAAGAATGCAGAAGCCTCAGGAGCCGATGCGATCAAATGGAAGAAAGGGTATCAGCCCTGGAAGATGAAATGAATGAAATGAAGTGAGAAGGGAAGTTTAGAGAAAAAAGAATAAAAAGAAACGAGCAAAGCCTCCAAGAAATGTGGGACTATGTGAAAAGACCAAATCTACGTCTGATTGGTGTACCTGAAAGTGATGGGGAGAATGGAAACAAGTTGGAAAACACTCTGCAGGATATTATCCAGGAGAACTTCCCCAATCTAGCAAGGCAGGCCAACATTCAGATTCAGGAAATACAGAGAACGCCACAAAGATACTCCTCGAGAAGAGCAACTCCAAGACACATAATTGTCAGATTCACCAAAGTTGAAATGAAGGAAAAAATGTTAAGGGCAGCCAGAGAGAAAGGTCGGGTTACCATCAAAGGGAAGCCCATCAGACTAACAGCGGATCTCTCGGCAGAAACCCTACAAGCCAGAAGAGAGTGGGGGCCAATATTCAACATTCTTAAAGAAAAGAATTTTCAACCCAGAATTTCATATCCAGCCAAACTAAGCTTCATAAGTGAAGGAGAAATAAAATACTTTACAGACAAGCAAATGCTGAGAGATTTTGTCACCACCAGGCCTGCCCTAAAAGAGCTCCTGAAGGAAGCGCTAAACATAGAAAGGCACAACCGGTACCAGCCACTGCAAAATCATACCAAAATGTAAAGACCATCGAGACGAAGAAGAGACTGCATCAACTAACGAGCAAAATAACCAGCTAACATCATAATGACAGGATCAAATTCACACATAACAATATTAACTTTAAATGTAAATGGACTAAATGCTCCAATTAAGAGACACAGACTGGCAAAGTGGATAAAGACTCAAGACCCATCAGTGTGCTGTATTCAGGAAACCCAAATCACGTGCAGAGACACACATAGGCTCAAAATAAAAGGATGGAGGAAGATCTACCAAGCAAATGGAAAACAAAAAAAGGCAGGGGTTGCAATCCTAGCCTCTGATAAAACAGACTTTAAACCAACAAAGATCAAAAGAGACAAAGAAGGCCATTACATAATGGTAAAGGGATTAATTCAACAAGAAGAGCTAACTATCCTAAATATATATGCACCCAATACAGGAGCACCCAGATTCATAAAGCAAGTCCTGAGTGACCTACAAAGAGACTTAGACTCCCACACATTAATAGTGGGAGACTTTAACACCCCACTGTCAACATTAGAGAGATCAACGAGACAGAAAGTCAACAAGGATACCCAGGAATTGAACTCAGCTCTGCACCAAGCGGACCTAATAGACATCTACAGAACTCTCCACCCCAAATCAACAGAATATACATTTTTTTCAGCACCACACCACACCTATTCCAAAATTGACCACATAGTTGGAAGTAAAGCTCTCCTCAGTAAATGTAAAAGAACAGAAATTATAACAAACTATCTCTCAGATCACAGTGCAATCAAGCTAGAACTCAGGATTAAGAATCTCACTCAAAACCGCTCAACTACGTGGAAACTGAACAACCTGCTCCTGAATGACTACTGGGTACATAACGAAATGAAGGCAGAAATAAAGATGTTCTTTGAAACCAACGCGAATCAAGACACAACATACCAGAATCTCTGGGATGCATTCAAAGCAGTGTGTAGAGGGAAATTTATAGCACTAAATGCCCACAAGAGAAAGCAGGAAAGATCCAAAATTGACACCCTAACATCACAATTAAAAGAACTAGAAAAGCAAGAGCAAACACATTCAAAAGCTAGCAGAAGGCAAGAAATAACTAAAATCAGAGCAGAACTGAAGGACATAGAGACACAAAAAACCCTTCAAAAAATCAATGAATCCAGGAGCTGGTTTTTTGAAAGGATCAACAAAATTGATAGACCGCTAGCAAGATTAATAAAGAAAAAAAGAGAGAAGAATCAAATAGATGCAATAAAAAATGATAAAGGGGATATCACCACCGATCCCACAGAAATACAAACTACCATCAGAGAATATTACAAACACCTCTACGCAAATAAACTAGAAAATCTAGAAGAAATGGATAAATTCCTCAACACATACACCCTCCCAAGACTAAACCAGGAAGAAGTTGAATCTCTGAATAGACCAATAACAGGAGCTGAAATTGTGGCAATAATCAATAGCTTACCAACCAAAAAAAGTCCAGGACCAGATGGGTTCACAGCCGAATTCTACCAGAGGTACAAGGAGGAGCTGGTACCATTCCTTCTGAAACTATTCCAATCAATAGAAAAAGAGGGAATCCTCCCTGACTCATTTTATGAGGCCAGCATCATCCTGATACCAAAGCCTGGCAGAGACACAACAAAAAAAGAGAATTTTAGACCAATATCCTTGATGAACATTGATGCAAAAATCCTCAATAAAATACTGGCAAACAGAATCCAGCAGCACATCAAAAAGCTTATCCACCATGATCAAGTGGGCTTCATCCCTGGGATGCAAGGCTGGTTCAATATACGCAAATCAATAAATGTAATCCAGCATATAAACAGAACCAAAGACAAAAACCACATGATTATCTCAATAGATGCAGAAAAGTCCTTTGACAAAATTCCACAACCCTTCATGCTAAAAACTCTCAATAAATTAGGTATTGATGGGACGTATCTCAAAATAATAAGAGCTATCTATGACAAACCCACAGCCAATATCATACTGAATGGGCAAAAACTGGAAGCATTCCCTTTGAAAACTGGCACAAGACAGGGATGCCCTCTCTCACCACTTCTATTCAACATAGTGTTGGAAGTTCTGGCCAGAGAAATTAGGCAGGAGAAGGAAATCAAGGGTATTCAATTAGGAAAAGAGGAAGTCAAATTGTCCCTGTTTGCAGATGACACGATAGTATATCTAGAAAACCCCATTGTCTCAGCCCAAAATCTCCTTAAGCTGATAAGGAACTTCAGCAAAGTCTGAGGATACAAAATCAATGTACAAAAATCACAAGCATTCTTGTACATCAATAACAGACAAACAAAGAGCCAAATCATGAGTGAACTCCCATTCACAATTGCTTCAAAGAGAATAAAATACCTAGGAATCCAACTTACAAGGGATGTGAAGGACCTCTTCAAGGAGAACTGCAAACCACTGCTCAAGGAAATAAAAGAGGATACAAAGAAATGGAAGAACATTCCATGCTCATGGGTAGGAAGAATCAATATCGTGAAAATGGCCATCCTTCCCAAGGTAATTTACAGATTCAATGCCATCCCCATCAAGTTACCAATGACTTTCTTCACAGAACTGGAAAAAACTACTTTAAAGTTCATATGGAACCAAAAAAGAGCCCGCATCGCCAAGTCAATCCTAAGCCAAAAGAACAAAGCTGGAGGCATCACACTACCTGACTTCAAACTATACTACAAGGCTACAGTAACCAAAACAGCATGGTACTGGTACCAAAACAGAGATATAGATCAATGGAACAGAACAGAGCCCTCAGAAATAATGCCACATATCTACAACTATCTGATCTTTGACAAACCTGAGAAAAACAAGCAATGGGGAAAGGATTCCCTATTTAATAAATGGTGCTGGGAAAACTGGCTAGCCATATGTAGAAAGCTGAAACTGGATCCCTTCCTTACACCTTATACAAAAATCAATTCAAGATGGATTAAAGACTTAAATGTTAGACCTAAAACCATAAAAACCCTAGAAGAAAACCTAGGCATTACCATTCAGGACATAGGCATGGGCAAGGACTTCATGTCTAAAACACCAAAAGCAATGGCAACAAAAGCCAAAATTGACAAATGGGATCTAATTAAACTAAAGAGCTTCTGCACAGCAAAGGAAACTACCATCAGAGTGAACAGGCAACCTACAAAATGGGAGAAAATTTTCGCAACCTACACATCTGACAAAGGGCTAATATCCAGAATCTACAATGAACTCCAACAAATTTACAAGAAAAAAACAAACAACCCCATCAAAAAGTGGGCGAAGGACATGAACAGACACTTCTCAAAAGAAGACATTTATGCAGCCAAAAAACACATGAAAAAATGCTCACCATCACTGGCCATCAGAGAAATGCAAATCAAAACCACAATGAGATACCATCTCACACCAGTTAGAATGGCAATCATTAAAAAGTCAGGAAACAACAGGTGCTGGAGAGGATGTGGAGAAATAGGAACACTTTTACACTGTTGGTGGGATTGTAAACTAGTTCAACCCTTGTGGAAGTCAGTGTGGCGATTCCTCAGGGATCTAGAACTAGAAATTCCATTCGACCCAGCCATCCCATTACTGGGTATATACCCAAAGGACTATAAATCATGCTGCTATAAAGACACATGCACACGTATGTTTATTGTGGCATTATTCACAATAGCAAAGACTTGGAACCAACCCAAATGTCCAACAATGATAGACTGGATTAAGAAGATGTGGCACATATACACCATGGAATACTATGCAGCTATAAAAAATGATGAGTTCATGTCCTTTGTAGGGACATGGATGAAATTGGAAATCATCATTCTCAGTAAACTATCGCAAGAACAAAAAACCAAACACTGCATATTCTCACTCATAGGTGGGAATTGAGCAATGAGAACACATGGACACAGGAAGGGGAACATCACACTTCGGGGACTGTTGTGGGGTGCGGGGAGGGGGGAGGGATAGCCTTGGGAGATATACCTAATGCTAGATGACGAGTTAGTGGGTGCAGCGCACCAGCATGGCACATGTATACATATGTAACTTACCTACACATTGCGCACATGTACCATAAAACCTAAAGTATAATAATAATAATAATAATAAAAGAAAGTTTCTTAAAAAAAAAAAAAAGAAAAATGTTCAATGATATCCAAGGACAGAAAACCAAACAACACGTGTTCTCACTCGTAGGTGGGAACTGAACAATGAGAACACTTGGACACAGGGTGAGGAACATCACACATCGGGGCCTGTCGTGGGGTGAGGGGACGGGGGAGGGATAGCATTAGGAGAAATACCTAATGTAAATGACAAGTTAATGGGTGCAGCACACCAAAATGGCACATGTATACATATGTAACAAACCTGCACATTGTGCACAAGTACCCTAGAACTTAAAATATAATAAAAATTAAATTAAAAAAAAAAGAAAGTTATCTTAAAGAATCCTAATACATATGCATGAGGATGTATGTATAGATGTGTTCATTGAAAAATTTTTAGTTGGTAAAAATTTAGGGTCAATCTAAATGTCCATCAGTGATGGGAATTGTTAAATAAATGAAAGTATCTCTGTGACATGAAATATAAGACTGCAGCAAGAAAGAATGTCCGTGATATACTGTTAAGCGGAAAAAGCAAGTTAGAGGAAAAAGCAAGTTAGTTAGTTAGAGGAAAAAGCAAGTTATAAAAATGGAATAGAGTCTGATTCCATTTTTATAAAAAATATTTAAATGCTTATAGAGAAATATACAGAGTGATATATACCAAATTTTTAACAGAGATTATATCATGAGTTAGACTCAGAGAGTGAGGCAAAGTACATTTTTACTTTATATACTTAAATGTTGCTTAAAATTTTTGTAATAAGCATGTATTACTTTTGTCCTTTTTTTTAGGAAGAAAAATCTGAGACTCATATAAATGAAATAACTTGTTCAAATCACTCAAATAGTTAGTGACAAAGATAGGACTAGCCCCCAGGTTTCGAATACCAGTCCAGTGCTTTTTCTACCAAACCAAGATCTTAAGAGACGTTTACCTGAACCTCTGGCTTTCTGTAGGTCTAGTCAGATTTTGTATTTCTTAATAAAGTAAATAAAATAGATAATTTACTGCTTTTATCAAGACAAACAAATTTCTGAACCTCTAAACCAACAGTGTATTCCTCTTTAGATTTTTTCTCTATGTTCTTTGGTTATTCCCAAAGAAATATTCACTTACGGTTACTAGAATGACCAATTTTGACCAATTCCCTAACCACTAATCCACAAACACAGGATTGAAATCACATGTTGGGGCCGGGCATGGTGGCTCATGCCTGTGATCCCAGCACTTCGGGAGGCTGAGGCGGGCAGATCACCTGAGGGCAGGAGTTCAAGAACAGCCTGGCCAATGTGGCAAAACCCCGTCTCTACGAAAAAAATACAAAAATTAGCCAGGTGTGGTGGCGGGCACCTGTAATCCCAGCTACTCAAGAGGCTGAGGCAGGAGAATCATTTGAACCCAGGAGGCAGAGGTTTCAGTGAGCCGAGATCATTGCACTCCAGCCTGACCGACAGAGCAAGACTCTATCTCAAAAACAAAAACAAAAGAAAAAAGAAAGAAATCACACATTGGATATTATTCTCTAGCTGAACAGAAGACCCAGACTTTTCCAACAGAGTACGGATTTCTATTTGCAAACTACAGAGGACTTTGCTATCATGTTTCCTCATCTGTTCTTAGACTATCTTCTGCAGTCTTACTCAACTACAGTCGTTATTTTTAGCTGCATTGTGGTATTCATGACGGATAGCACCACTGCTCTCCATTAAATTAAATTCAATATATGAACTTTTGGTTTACCTTAAAATCTACAGCAATATTAGCTTTTCCCATATATTTGTTTTTTAAGTTTAATTTTGCTGATTCAAAAATTCAAGTGTAGAGTTAGATTTTTCAAACTTTAGGAATGACCATAATTATGGGGTTGATTTTTTTCCCAATTAATAAATGAGGGGAAACATCTGAAAGCAATTCAAAGGCAGACTTTAAAAATAATATGTTTAAAAGACTATTTAATTATGTGGGGATATGTCACAACACCATGCTAAATAAAAAGAGATACAGGAAAATGTGTATCCAAAATTATCCTTCTTCAGCAAATATATATATATTTTTATATAATCATACATGCATAGATTAAGGTCTTGAAATAGATGTGGATATTAACAAGAACTCTGGGTGAGGAGACTAATTTCTATTTTCTTCTCTCTACTTCCCTGTTTTCTCAAATGTTGTCAAAAAATGTTTACTTTTGACATCAGAAAAAGAAAGTTAAAAGATGGTGTAGAAACTAATATAATCTAAAATAATACTTCCCAAATGTATTTTTCTGGGAATAACAGTCAGTGATAGATACTCCTAAAAGAGAATGGAAAAACCTCATCTTAATTTGCGTATACAGTTGCTGGTGGAGAAGGGAGCTGAAGTTTGACTTTGTAAAAGAAAAAATGGACTGCAGTAATCAAGAGAGAAATGAAGGAGACCAAGGGCAACTGGAGAGAGGAAGGAGGTGCAGAGGCTGACTACTGATTTGCTTGGGTGGAACTCGGATTTCAGACATGGAACGTACCAAGCCAGGGTGACTTCCAAGAGAGTACTTGGTAGAAAATGGAGAAAGGGACGTGTGTTATCTATCGAACGAAAGGGAAATTAACACACTCTTCTGAGCACAGGAAAGGAACAGCATAGCAGGACTGCCTCTACTCACCCCTAACTTTCAGCCAGGGCTTGGCACGGTTTTCAGCACGGGTCATCCTCTCCATTTTTCGGGAAGGTAAATGCAGGAAGGTGTGGCATCTGAGAGACTGAGGCTGAGGCCACAATTATAGGGGAAACTGAACAAGCTGACATATACCAGTGAAGTCTTGCTGGCATCATGACCTTGGTGGAGAGCTTTGTTACTCAGCTGAGGCCAGAAGATTCTGTAATTGAAAGTACTCTCTTGGGTCTTGACATATTTCTTGTGCAAATAGTAGGTTAAAAAAGGGATACTGATCTAATCATCATAAAATATTAGAATCACGTGAGTTAAAAAACCTGCAGGAAGTAAAGAAACAGGGCCAGGCACATTGGCTCATGCCTGTAATCCCAGCACTTTGGGAGACCGAAGAGGGTGGATTGCTTGAGCCCAGGAGTTCGAGACCAGCCCGGACAACATGGCAAAACCCTGTTTCTATAAAAAATAACAAAATTCACTGGGTGTGGTGGCGTACACCTGTAGTCCCACCTACTCAGGAGGCTGAGATGGGAGGATCACTTGAGCCTAGGAGGTTGAGGATGCAGTGAGCTGTAACAGTGCCACTGCGCTCCAGCCTGGGCAACAGAGTGACCCTGTCTCAAAAAAAAAAAAATAAATAAATAAATAGAATCATAGAAAAAAGAAAACCCCACAATATTCTAATTTAGTTATTTGTAATTTTATTTTCTTAGGGATCAAGAAACTGGTGAGTAGGAAGTAGAAGGTCTTTGCTAAATTTACAGAGGGAGATCAATCAGAAACATTGATATATATTGTTTGATGGGTCACTGACTTTACAAATCATCTTGTAAAATTTCTTTAGCCTCTTTCTGTGCTTCAATATTCCCCTCTGTAAAAGAAAATTCAAATTATACTTGCCCCCATTATCCTCAAAAATAATGTGAGCACTAAGGTGCAATGCTGAAATAATAACATAAACGTACCATGACATGTTCCTGCTTAGTATTCTTTGGAAAAAAAATCTCTCACTCACTCACCTGTAGTGAGTAACAGTTTATTTTGGGTGAAGTAAAAAGCAGCAAAGATTTACTTATAGTAATTCCCTGGTACTACAAGGGTCACTTAATTGGCCCCTTATTTTTCCTCCTTCTCCAATCTATAAAACTCAAAATGGATCAAACGCTTATTACCAACTCCTATAGTGGTGGAATAAAGCAAGAAGTTAATGATAACTCCATTAGTTTTCATCCTTCCTAGTACCCATTTCAAAAGTCATATTGGGAAAGACAGTTGAAACTATAGACTAAAACAAGAAATATTAAATTACCTATTAATTTCACCATACTTAACCAACAACCCTGCTATTGGCCATCTTTACCTCCTAGTCCCTTGTGGTATAATAGTTAACTGCATTATGAGGGTAAGGGGGTGGATTTCGTCTCTTCAAAGAAGCAGAGGCCAGGTTTGGGGGATTTTTTTGTTGCTGTTTATAATAATGCAAACAAAGTAGTACCATCTGCACATTCCCAGAGAATATCTATATTAGTTTTAAAACTTCTGAAATGTATGTGTTTGTTCAAAAACATTTATTAAGAGCTTAATATGTCCAGAGGAATTATGCTAGGGGCTAGAAACACAAAGATAAATAACATAGTCTGGCCGGGTTCGGTGGCTCACGCCTGTAATCCCAGCACCTTGGGAGGCCAAGGTGGGTGGATCACGAGGTAGGAGATCGAGACCATCCTGGCGAACACTGTGAAACCCCGTCACTACTAAAAATACAAAAAAATTAGCCAGGCGTGGTGGCAGGCGCCTGTAGTCCCAGCTACTCGGGAGGCTGAGACAGGAGAATGGCATAAGCCTGGGGGGCGGAGCTTGCAGTGAGCAGAGACTGTGCCATTGCACTCCAGCCTGGGCAACAGAGTGAGACTCCGTTTCAAAAAAAAAACCATAGTCTGCAATCTCAAGTAGCTCCCACTGTAAAATAAAAATAAGCTGCAATCTCAAGTAGCTCCCACTGTAAAATAAAAATAAGCAAAAACTTCTAAAGCTTTTTCCTTTAATACTAAAATGATAGATTTCATTATATTTTTTGATAATGTTAAGTTAAAGAAGGAAATATAAAATCATCCATTATCTTTACTACCTAGAAATAACCACTTTCAATATTTTTTAACATTATATATGCATATATTTAAAAGGAATGATATTTGAAATATCTACTATTTTGTAAACTGCTATTTTTGCCCCAGGAACATTTTTCCATGCTAAAATTTCTGTGAATACCTACAAAATTGGTATTATAATTTATGGGTATTATAATTTATTTAAATATGTGTATTTCCAAACATTTAGGCTGTGGAAAATGACCACACACACACACACACACACACACACACAAACACACACACACGAGGATTGTGGGATTGTGGCATCCAAGTAAGACTCACTTTTAATTTCATTTTCTGTGCTTCACCTGATCTAGGCAGCCACAGGTAAAGCCTTTGCTCTCTGTAAGTTTTGGTTGTCTCTGTGTACCAGGAAGGAGCATGCAGGTCAATAACATCGTGGTACTCTTTTTTGAGACCATAAGGCAGAGGAACCTGGGGGGAATATGCATTGCTAAAATTTACACACCCTCCTATGTAAGTTGACTTTGAATGCATGAGTGAGTCTAGTTTCCCTGACCTCCAGATGCTAAGAAGAAACTGTGACAGATGGACTGTAAGGCAGACCCTGTAAACTCTGTGCTGATTTCCATGCCTTTATTGAATCCCCTCCTCTTGAGTGTATGTGGGACCTGTGACTTGCTTCTAACCAACAGATTATGGCAAAGGTGACAGGATGTATGGGATTATTTATATGCGATTATATTACATAAGCATGTAATATCCATCTTGCACAGAGTCTTTCTCCCTTGCTGGCTTCAAGAAAACAAGCTACTGTTTGGAAGCATTCTTCAGCCTCCAGCTAGCAAGATAGTGTGACCCTCAGTCCAACAGCCCACAGAGAACTGAATGCTGTCAACAACCACAAGAGCTTGGAAGCAGATCCTCTCTCAGTTGAACCTGTAGTTCTAGCTGATGCCTATTGTAGCTTTATGAGACCCTGAAGCTGATGACCCAGCTAAGCCGTGCCTGGACCCACAGAAACCATTAAACAATAAATACATGTTGTGTTAAGCCATGAAACTTGTAGTAATATTGTTACACAGCAGTGGACAACTAGAACAGATTTCAGTACCAGAAGTGGGGTGCTTCCATAACAAAAAACCAACAATGGAAAGTGACCCTTGCACTTATTTGCTTTGCAAACAAGCAGTGGATGGAGGCTGGAAGTATTTTGAGGAGAATGCTAAGGAAAGCCTGCCTTGTAAGTAGAAATCTAGACACAAAGGATGCTGCTAGTAAGGGCTCAAAAGGAAGTAAGGAGGTGATGAGTATAGTATTGGAAACTGGAGGAAGGGGGAATCTATGTCACAAAGTGGCAGAAAATTGTTGCCAGTAATTATGTGAAAAGCAGAGCACACAAGTGATGAACTTGGTTATTTAGCTGATGAGATTTCCAAGCAAAACGTTGAAGGTGTCTCCTGCCTTATTCTTGCTGCTTATAGCAACATGTGAGAGGAGAGAGACAAACTGAGGGAAGAATGATTAAACAGAATGGAACCAGGGCTTCATGATTTTGGAGACTCTCAGCATTTCCAGATGGCAAAGATGTTAAGATAAAGAAATGGCTTCTGAGAACAGTTAGGACTGTAAGGTATGAAGATAAAGCTGAGGATGTTACTGTATCATCTTTTGTTAAGACCTCAGAAAGATCAGAGGATCAGAGAAGCGTTCAGTCACACAAAGGACTTTCAAGAGATTAAGCATGTGCCTCATGGAATCTTTCCATCAAAACTGAGAGCCTCCAGGCAGCTTAAGAGTGTTGTCCTTCAGCCCTCTCATCAGGGACCTAAGATTGAGGTCTCAACAAGGTCTGTGGATGTGACCTTTGCCTGGTAGAGTGAAAACCAGGAAAATTTACAGGAAACCCACTAAGTATTTGAGAAAAGAGTATTTCAGCAAGACACTGCCAGCTTTGAAGGGACAAAGAGTACAAAATGAGAGGAGGATGTCAGTCCCTCCAAATCCTACTGGCAGGAAGCAGACCGATAAAACTATTCAGTTGCAAACATACATTACCTTTCATGAAAAAAGGATGACTCAGAGGGCAGAACCAAGAATCCGATGGGTGGAGCCAAGTGCTACAAAGAATTATTCTCAAGCCTTGAAATCTAAAAAAGAAACTCCCAATATTTGCTTGACTGGATTTCAGAATTTCTACTGACAAGTCACTTATTTATATCTTCTATTTTGGCTCCTTTTGAATGGGAATGTTTATAGCTGTTATAATAGGTCTATACCACCATTCTATGTTGGATGTGGGGAGTGAGGACCAGATAACTTGCCTCTCAAGGGAAACTGAACTTAATCTAATCTTCTGAGGAATGTTGATGGATATGACTAACCATATGTACTGTCAAGTAGACACAGTGCTCAGGATAACCCTAAGCAGTACTGATAGAGAAATATGAAAACAGGACATCAAGCCAGGCATGGTGACTCATGCCTGTAATCCCGGCACTTTGAAAGGCTGAGGTGGGCAGATCACTTGAACCCAGGAGTTGAGACCAGCCTGGGCAACATAGCAAAACCCCATCTCTACCAAAATAAAAACTAAAAAACAAAAATTAGCTGGGCTTAGTGATGTGTGCCTGTAGTCCCAGCTACTAGGGAGGCTAAGGTGCGAGGATTGCTTGAACCCAGGAGGTTGAGGCTGCAGTGAGCCATGATCATGCCACTGCACTCCAGCCTGGGTGGCAGAGTGAGACTCTGTCTCTGAAAAAGAAAATACGACATTAGAGTAAGCTTAATGTTGTTGAATAACTGATGAGTATTTACAAAAGTAGAGATGAGGTATAGCAATTGTAGCTTTAATTCTAGATAGGTAGAGCTGAAAATTCACTAGAAACATATAGCCACTCATGACTACCTGCATGCATGCATTTTGGATGTTTTTTGTGGGTGCATGCGCTTTTGCTTGATAGTAAATTTAGCTAATTCTGTATTTATGAACTGGCATACTTTTGTGGATCTTGATTTCTTTTTCCCCCAACCTCTAGTTGTATAGACTCACAGATGGAGAGGAACCAGACCCAAAGAGCCTCGCCTGCACCTGGATCTTATTTAGATTTTGAAATTCTGAATTCAAGCACACATTGCAATGGGATGAGACTCTTAGGAACCTTAAGAGGGGTGAATATATTTTCATGTGGGAGAGGCATGAATCACTGGGAATCAGGGCAGACTGTGGCAGACTGATTCTAACAATGACCTCTGTAATCCCTGCCTCCTGGATTTAATCCCTTCCCTTGAGTGTAGGTGGGATCTGTGACTTGATTCTAATCCACAGAATACAGCCTGGGTGACAGAATATGTGTGATTACATGTACGTGATTACATTACATATGATTGTAACATCAATCTTTCCAGGAGACTCTACTTTGCTGGCTTTGAGAAAACAAATGATTCTTGAAAAGATTAATATGGCAAGGACCTAAGGAACTCCTTCAGCTAATACCCAGCAAGAAACAGAGGCCTTTAGTCCAACGGTCCACAAAGAAACAAATGCTGCTAACAACCACATGAGCTTGGAAGCAGATCCTTCCCCAGTCGAGTCTCAAAAGAGCCTGCAGCCCAGATGACATCTTGATCACAATTTTGTGAGGCCCTAAGACAGAGGACTCAGTCTAGTTGTGTCTGGAATCCTGAACCTCAGAAACTGTGAAATAATAAGTTTATGTTGTTTTAAGCCAGCAAGTTTGTGATAGTATTATTACACAGCAAAAGAAAACTAATATAAAGCTTAACAATGCCTCGAGTGTTTACTGATCCTGTGACAAGGAAAGTAAGAAGAAACAGAACAGAAGACTTTGTCCATGATTCTTAGTGGAATTGTTAACTTGCCTGCTTCTACACTGCCGACCACAGGAGCAGAGACAGCTTTAGCTTTCATTACATGAAAAGTACTACCAACTTGGGTAATTCAATATAAGACCAGAGCTTTCAAGGAGCCAACAAAGAAAAATACATCTTATTTAAGGAGAACGACCAGCCAAAAAGAAGAATATAAGTCAAAACTAACAAAACATTTATCAGTCAGGATAGAGTAGCTGAAAAAGATCTTGAATTTTAAAAAATCTTGAATTTTAAAAAATAGTAAAAGTGAGCTAGGCATGGTGGCTTATGCCTGTAATCAGCTACTTGGGGGCTGAGGTGGGAGGATCACTAGAGGCCAGGAGTTCAAGAACAGCCTGGACAACATAGAAAGACCCAGTCTTTGCAAAAATTTTTAAAAATTAGCCAGACATGGTGGAGTGTGCCTGTGGTTCTAGCTACTCAGGAGGCTAAGGCAGGAGGATCCCTGGAGCTCAAGAGTTCGAGGCTGCAGTGAGCTATAATCACACTACTGTACTCCAGCCTGGGTGAGTGAGCAAGCCCCAACTCTTAAAAAAAACAATCAAAGAAGCCTCACTTTTAGTAATGGTGCAATAGCTTGATTGAACTTACTCTCTTGCAGATAAAAAATAGTAAAATCTTCACAAAATATAAAAAACTTAAGGTACTAAAGAATGACCCAAAGCAGCAAACAGCAGTAAGAAGTGACCCTTGCACCAGTAAAGATCTTTTACTGTGATCTCAGCTTTTTTTCTTATTTATTAATTCACTGCAAGAACCCAGCTAGTCTCTGCTAAACCTCTAGGACTGGAGTTTGTTCATTCCCTCCCATGTCCTGGCCTTTCCTTGAATCTTCTTTTCCTTATGGACCTAGGATCTCTATGTTCCTGCTTCATTGGCCAAATCCCTGGCCCTGGTAACATGTCCCTTGCCCCGATTGTGGTTGTTTTTTTTCTGTTTTTTTTTCTTTTTAACTTAATGGTAATTTTATTTTTCTAACAGCTTTATTAAGATATGATTCACATATGAAAATCATACATATTTGAGATGTACTGCTTGATGTTTTGGTATTGCAGCATGCTGTTCTTAACAATTCAAATGACAGCCATCTTTCTTTTCTACACATACGGCAACTTGGCCTCTGAGAACCACTATCCCAAATTAGTACAGCTGACGTGTGTATCTGACAAATGACTGATATGCAGAATATTTAAGGAACTGCTTCAAATCAAAAAGAAAAGATAGACATTCAACAGAAAAAAATGGGCAAAGGACTTGAACAAGCACTTCTAAAAAGACAATATCTGAATGTGTTTAATAAACATGTAAGTATGTTCTCTGCATCATATTGAAGGTCAATGACCTACAAGACCTTACCTCTTTTATACCTCTTTGACTTCTTCCCCTATTGCTCTCTGCTCTTATTATAACAGCTATAACTACAACAATAACTCCATCTACATCTCTTGGATACTTGCTGATTTTCTTTTTCTTTCTTTCTTTTCTTTCTTTTTTTTTTTTTTCTTTGAGATGGAGTCTCACTCTGTTGCCTAGGCTAGAGTGCAGTAGCACAGTCTCGGTTTACTGCAACCTCTGCCTCCTGGATTCAAGTGATTCTCATACCTCAGCCATCTGAGTAGCTGGGATTACGGGCGTGTGCCACCACACCCAGTGAATTTTTTTCATATTTTTAGTAGAGATGGGGTTTCACCATGTTGGCCAGGCTGGTCTCGAACTCCTGATCTCAAGTGATCCACCTGCCTCAGCCTCTCAAAGTTCTGGGATTACAGTCATGAGCCACTGTGCCTGGTCCTGCTTGCTGTTTTTCTAAACACTAGACATGTTTTCACCTCAGGGCCTTTGAATTCACTGTTCCTTCTGCCTTCTTTGCTCTTCCCCGAGATAATGTCATAGCTATCTCCTTTTTTCAAGTCTTTGCTCAAATATCACCTTTTTGGTGAACTCTTACCTGGAAGTCCCTCTAAAACTACTAACAACCCATTACCACCACCTGACACTCCTATATCCCTTCCCTTAGCACTCATTGCCTAACATACTATGTTATTTATTTAGCTTGCTTACTGCCTGTTTCTCCATCTAAAATATGAGTGCCATGTGTGCATAGATTGGTGTCTGGGTTTTTTCCTTTTTGTTACTTCTGCAATATTTAGAACAGTGACTGACACACGTCAGGCACTCAGTAATTATTTGCTGAATTTCTCAATGTCTCGATTTGGCATAAGGATTTCATTTTCCCATGGTATATTTTCTTCCGTAGACTGATAGGCTAGTACTAATTTGCAGGGGTGTTTCGGTGATTCACAATGATGGTTTTAATGTCCCAGTCCCCTTTGGCTACAGGAGGTACTTGATCCTAGGTGACTAAGGCAGAAAGAAATAGAATGTGTAGGACGCCCCTGGTGTACAAAGTCATGGGTTCCAAAAGTTCATTTATAAGTCAATTGTTTGGACATCCTGAACTTATTTTCAGAACACGATTGGGCATAGCTGGTTAACTGCAGGGAAGCCTGAGGAGACTGGAAGGTGCCAGAACCTGGAACCAGATCTGCCCACTAGGACAGGACCGGCCCTGGAAGGACAGGAGCAGGTGCACTGGATTCTGAGGGCATTCAGTACAGCCGGCGGGGAACATTGTCCTGAAGCCAAGACTACAGGCAGCAGTCAGCATTAGAGAGGGCCCAGAGGAAATGGGGAGACCCCATTGGGAAGTAGAGTCTAGCAACTGGCAATGTAGGAGTAGTGATGGACTGTTTACCAAAAACATCTTTAGTGCAATGTAACTGCAAAACAGAGAAAATATTTGTAATTCATATGTATCTGACAAATGACTCATATGCAGAATATTTAAGGAACTGCTTCAAATAAAAAAGAAAAAATAGACATTCAATAGAAAAAAATTAACAAAAGACTTGAACAAGCACTTTTAAAGGGACAATATCTGAATGTGTCTAATAAACATATAAGTATATTCTCCACATCATTTGTAACCAGTCAAATGAAAGCCACAGTGAGATTTCACTACACACCCACCAGAATGGCTAATATTAAAAAGACAGGCAATACCAAATGTTGGTAAAGATGTGGAACAATTGAAATATTTTTATACTGCTGGTGGAAGTATAAATTGGTACACATATTCTGTAAAATTATTGTTTTATCATTACTGAAACTCTCAGGTATACTATATACTCAACAGAAATGTTGAGAAATATGTGTGTACAAACACCGAAAGGCATGTTCAAGAATGTCCATAGCAGCATATTTTGTAATAGCATAATCTGCTTCCGATGCAGATGTTTATCAATAGAAGAATAAACATATACATTGTGAAACTGTCATACAGTGGAATACTATTCAGAAATGAGAACAAACAAACCATTGCAACACACAGCAATATGACAGACTCTTACAAGCCTAATATAAAGCAATAGATGTCAGATGCAAAGGAATACAAATAGCATGATTCTATCTATATAAAGTTCAAACCCAGTAAGAATTAATCTATAATGAAGGAAATAATTTGTGCAGCAGAGATAGGTAGTTACTGGGAGGAAGCATGAGGGTTTCTGGGGACATGGGAATGTTCTGTTTCTTGATTTGGGCAGTAAATACACAGTTACGTTCATTTTGTGAAAACCATCAGGCTATAAACTATGTATACTTTTCTGTATGTATGCTGTATTATAGTAGAATATGCATTTAATTTTTTTTAAAGGAAAGAAGTCATGGGATCAGCAGTAGGAAGCATCTTGGCATGTAGCATGACCCAAAATCCAAGCAGGAGTCAGGAGTTAGAAGCTACTTCAGGTAAGGGAGACTGAGAAGAGTTATGCAGTAGGAAGCATCTTGGCATGTAGCATGACCCAAAATCCAAGCAGGAGTCAGGAGTTAGAAGCTACTTCAGGTAAGGGAGACTGAGAAGAGTTATGCAGTACCATAACCCAGGAAGAGTTTGGGAGTTACATAGACAGGTTTTAGCCCAGACCATGTGAGCTGGTCGGGCTCAGTCTGCCACTTACTACCATGAGCCACCTAACCAACCTCTCTGGATCTCAGTTTTCTCATTTGCAAAACGAAGGTAATATGAAACTCTCCAGGTTTGCTTGTTACAGAGAACAAGTTTAACAAATATTTGCTATTAATAATAATAGTCATTTTACCTCAGCAGATGCAAGAAGGAGATTTAGTTACTGCAGCTGCAGTATAGAGTTCAAGCTTTGGGTCTCAGGAAAGATATAGAAACCCACTAATGTGAACCAGGGGTCAAAATCAGAGCTGAACACATATTAAAAGGCACTCAAGTGACTTCCTGAGTCCTGGGCTAGAAATGTTCAAAATTCTGTAGGACAAATCTGCATCACGGGAGGAGAGAGAAAAGATGCAGAGAGTGGGCTGGACCCGATGGAGTAGTTTGTCCCACAAATATGACTGCTGACAGTTTCTCCTGTCTGTGCATACTCCAGGAGATGGAGTCTAGTTTCCCGCCCCCTTGAATCAATGTTGGCCCTGGGAGGTGCTTTGAACAATAGAGTGAAAATAGCAATGATGCTATCTATACCTGGCAGTTTTTGCTTTGCTTCCTTGGAACCTGGTGGCCATACTGTAAGGAAGTCCAGGCTATTCTGCTGGGAAGAGAGGCCACGTGGAGAGGACATGGAGGATGTAACACCACATGGAGAGGACATGGAGGATGTAACACCACGTGGAGAGGACATGGAGGATGTAACACCACATGGAGAGAAAGGCCATGCGGATGAGAACCCAGGCGCCCCTGCTGAAGATTGAACTAAGGCCCCAGACGTATGAGAGAGACCTTCCTTCCAGAAAAGCCCAGCCACCTGCTGAATTCAGCCACGTGGGTGAGCCTTGGCCAACAACTTGTAGAGCAGAAGAGTTGCCCACTCAACCCCACCGAACTGTGAGAAATAAGCGATTGTTGTTTTAAGTTCCGGATTTGTTTGTTATGCATGGATAGATAACTGACACCTGCTTTGGGAGACTGAGGCAAGAAGGATCACTTGAGCCCAGGAGTTCGAGATCAGACTGGGGAACAAAAATAAATAAATAAATTAGCTTGGCATGGTGGTGCACACCTGTACTTGGGAGATTGAGGTGGGAGGGTCACTTGAGCCCAGGAGTTTGAGGTTACAGTGAGCCATGATCATGCCTCTGCACTCCAGCCTGGGTGATTGAGTGAGACGCTATCTCTTAAAAAAAAAAAAAAGGTAGCTGATACCAAAATGGGTGCCCCAAAGTTGGGTGCTGTTATATAACAAAAACCTAATATGTGTGTCATTGACTATAGGATCAGGGAGATGTAGGCCAGAGGAATGATAGGAATACAGAAGTGGAGGCTGGCAGAACGATGAAGAAACTCCATGGGAAGCTGGAGGAAGGGCCACAAGCGCTATAGGTGGCACTAAGTTAATATGCTAAGTTAAACATGGGCCCCGCGTACTTGCGGGGTTTGCCAAGGAAATTTCCCAGCAAATTATGAAAAGTGCCAGTTGACTTATCTTAACTCACTGCCTGTGATAAGGTAAGGGAAGAGAGAGATGAGCTAAAGAAGGAACTGTGCAGTTTTCAAGCAAACGTTAGAGGATGTATTTCCAACCCAGGATTTGTTGGTTTGGAAAATAAAACCACTTTCTCATTCTCAGCATCTTCAGCTGGAAAAAGGTTTTTTTTTGTTGTTTTTGTTTGTTTGTTTGTTTGTTTTTTGAGACAGAGTCTTGCTCTGTCATCCAGGCCGGAGTGCAGTGGCATGATTTCGGCTCACTACAACCTCCACCTCCCAGATTCAAGTGATTCTTGTGCCTAAGCCTCCCAAGTAGCTGGGAATATAGGCACGTGCCACCAGGCCCTGCTAATTTTTGTATTTGTAGTAGAGACGGCGTTTCACCATGTTGGCCAGGCTGGTCTGGAGCTCCTGACCTCATGTGATCGCCTGCCTTGGCCTCCCACAGTGCTGGGATTACAGGCGTGAGCCACCCACTGTGCTGGGCCCTGAAAAAAGATTCTTGAAGTAAGAAATAGTCTCGGGGAAAAGATCAAATCCAGGATGCAACCAGTATAACAGGGCCTTGGAGCAAGATTAAAACAAAGTGTCTCTATAAGACTCTTTGTCAAGGTCACATAAAAATTTAAAGTGGCTTCACAGATCCTTTCTCTTATGCTTCTGAGAACCTTCAGAAGATCGTTCCACAGTACCCTGACTTGTAGCCCTAAGTGGAAAGGAGCTTATCTTGAAGATAATTGTGAATGTGGCTTTTGTTTAAGGAAATGGATTGGAATTTGATAAAAGGCTTTAGAGGAGTTGTACCAAGTTGGACTCAAGGGAAGCAGAAAGAGTTCAAAATGCAAAGAGACTTTGGGACTCCCGCTCCATTTGGTCAAAAGCAGAACAAGGTGCAAGCATTGCTCAATCACTATGGAAAGGGGCAGCAACACAGGGCAGACTCAAGAGCTCAGATGGTGGAACCAAGAGCAATGGATACTGGATCAGGAAGCCGAAGCCAGAGAGCAGTAACCTGTAAACAAGGACCCTAAGCGAGGAGCCTTCTGTGTCTTCCTGCTCCTGACTCTGTAGTCAAGGCAACTCATGATACGTGTTTGGTTGATTTCCTAACTGCTATGAACCAGTCACTGCTATGGACCAGAGATAGCAGCTACCCCTGTCTCACCCTTAGATGCTGGGTGGAGGAGAGGTAGATACTAAGGTCATTCGCAGGTCTCCAGAGCCAGAGGACTCACCTTTGAGGAGACTTTTCTGCATTTGGACCTGATGCAGATCACAAGAAAATGGACTTCAACTCATGTGCCATAATTGGGTGAATCTTTGAGGAGTATTGGGAGAGGAGTTTATTTTGACTAATAGTGAGTAATAGTTGTAGTAGAAGTGACATTCCAGGACTTCTGTTCCCGGGCATCATGGCTTCTGTTTTCATCTTTTTGCATTCCAATTGCTGTGAAAAGGAGTTCAGGATAGACTACGAAATCACGAGAAACCACACAAAAGTGAAAGGCCCAGCGAGCCTCCAGCCATCGCAGCCACCTTGGCTGAGGTGCCAGGTATGTTAGGGAAGCTGTCTTTGTTGTTCCAGCCCCAATGAAGCTGCCAGCTGAATGTAGCTGCAAGTATGACCTCAGTCAACACTGCGAGAAGCAGAGTCAAGGTATCCACACCGAGTCCTGAGCAACTGCAAAATCATGAGTAAATAAATGGGGACAGTTGTTTCAAATCACTAATTTTGGGGGTGATTTTTACACAGCAAGGGATAACTGATGCTAGCCAGCACACAGAAGATGATGAAGTTTTCATGTTCCACGTTACAATTCACAATCCTAAAAGATCTGTTCTCCTGCCTGCTGTTTTTACCTCATCTGGTGTTCCCTGTACCAGCTTGGGGTTTCATAACAAAATATCATAGATTGGGTGGCTTAAACACAGAATTTTACTTTCTCACAGTTCTGGAGGCTGGAAAGTCCAATATTAAGTTTCTAGCAATATGTGGTTTCTTCCTGCTGGCAACTCCCTGATGTCCTTTCTTTTTCTCTTTTCCTTCTTTCTTTCTTTCTTTCTTTCTTTCTTTCTTTCTTTCTTCTTTTTCTTTCTTTCTTTTTCTTTCTCTTTCTCTCCGTTTTCTTTCTTTCTTTCTTCTTTCTTTCTTTCTTTCTTTTCTTTCTTTCTTTCTCTTTCTTTCTTTCTTTCTTTCTTTTTCTTTCTCTTTCTCTCCGTTTTCTTTCTTTCTCCTTCCCTTCCCTTCCCTTCCCCTTCCTTCCTTCCTTTCTCTTCTTCTTCCTTTCTTTCTTTTTTACTTCTTTCTTTCTCTCTCTCTCTCTTGCTCTTTCTCTCTCTCTTTCTTTCTTTCTTCCTTTCTTTCTTTTTTTGAGACAGAGTTGCACTCCAGCCTGGGCAACGGAGTGAGACTCCACCATGCCCAGCCCTGATGTCTTTTCTTATAAGGGCACTAATTGCATCATGAGAGCCCCACCCTCAGGCCGGTGCGGTGGTTCATGCCTGTAATCTCAGCACTTTGGGAGGCCGAGGTGGGAGGATCACAATGTCAGGAGTTCAAGACCAACCTGGCTAATATGGTGACACCCTGTCTTTACTAAAAATACAAAAATTAGCCGAGCGTGGTGGTGCACACCTGTAGTCCCAGCTACTTGGGAGGCTGAGGCAGAAGAATCGCTTGAACCCAGGAGGCAGAGGTTGCAGTGAGCCAAGATCGTGCCACTGCACTGCAGCCTGGGCAACAGAGTGAGACTCTGTCTCAAAAACAAACAAACAAACAAAAAAAACCAAGAGCCCCACCCTCATGACCTCATCTAAGCCTAAGCACCTCCCAAAGCTTCCATCTCTAAATAGCATCACATTGGAGGTTAAGTCTTTAACATATGAATTTTGGGGTGGATACAATTCACTCCATAACATTCCCTTTCTTACTTTTGTCCAATAACATTGACTCTTCTGTTTCTCAAACATGACAATCTTGTTCATACCTTGGGCTGTGCAATTGCCGTTCCCCCTCTAGAATATGGTGCCTCCCAGATATTCACTGGCTCCTGATTATCCAGCCTCAGAGTAAATGCTACTAATATTTCCTTGGAATGGCCTTCTGTCACCACTCAGTGGGAAGTATGCCACCTCAACACTCTATCACATCACCCTGTAGTACTTCAATCACAGAATTTAAGACTCTCTGAAATAATCTTATTCATTTATTTGTTTGCTTGCTTGTTTGCCCATCCCCCACCTGCAATGTCCATGACTGTGGGTACTTTATCTGTCACTCTTACGGCTGTATCTGTGGTATGTAGAATAGTTCCCAGCACATGGTAGGTATACTTTTTTTTAATTTAATGAATAATCTACAACACGTCTACATTGTGGAACTGATAAATGATTTCATATACTTACCTCTATTCATCAAACACTTATTTTATCAAACACTAGTTCACTAGGAATTTAAAATGGAGCAGACATGTTCTTCGACTTTCCAATAACTCCCTGTGGATGTATGTTGTGCATAGAAGAGGGAAGAGCATAAACAAAAACTTTCCTACTGTGGAATAAATGTACTAATACGAGGGTACACGAGAAGTATGGAAACGCGGGCTTGCGTGCAGTGAATTCTATCTGGAGGGAGAGGGAGAAGCAGGTCCTGGAGAGCCACAAAGGACATTTTAGCTGCTCCTTGAAGAATGAGTTTCTAGCAAATGGGTAAGGAGGTGAAGGGCAAGCATTGCACACAAAAGAAATAGCATGGTGGAAGAAACGCAAATGCCCATAGACAGGTGAATGGATGAACAAAATATGGCACAGTCGTCCCTAGGTATCTGCAGAGAAATGGTCCCAAGACCCACATGGATACTGAAGTCCACAGATGCTCAAGTCCTTTATACAAAGTGGTGTAGTATTTGCAGGCCAGGCACTGTGGCTCACGCCTGTAATCCCAGCACTTTGGGAGGCCAAGGTGGGCAGATCACCAGAGGTCAGGGGTTCGAGACCAACCTGGCCAACATGGCGAAACCCTGTCTCTACTAAAAATACAAAAATTAGCCGGGTGTGGTAGTGCATGCCTGTAGTCACAGCTACTCAGGAGGCTGAGACAGGAGAATCACTTGAACCCAGAAGGTGGAGGTTTCAGCCTGGGTGACAGAGTGAGACTCCATCTCGAAAAGAAAAGAAAAGGTTACGATGGTAACTTTTTTGTTATGTGTATTTTACCACAATTAAAAAGTTGAAAAATAACAGAACTAGCATGAACAAAAATATAAATGGTGTAGTGGCCTGGATGCAGGGAGGGCGCAAGAAGGAGGGAGAGCAGGAGATATGGCTGGAGGGAAGAACGGAGCTGGGTTGTAACGGGCCTGTGTATCATCATGAAATTTGCACTTTATTTAATAGCTATTGTGGAAATGGGAGCAAAACCCACTTTGACAGAGTCCTGACTCTGGACGTGGAGGACCTATGTCTCCATAGCTGCAGTCCTACAACCAAGATTATAAACTTCCCAGGTCTATACCACCAGTAAGGATCCTATGGCCAGGGGCAGAGGTTATTGAGCCTTGGAGGCTGGGAAGAGGTAGGAAGCAAGGATTGGGGATCCTAAAGAGGAAAGGACTAGGGAAGAAGCTGTTGGAATGGAGAGGGTATGGGAACCGATGGGGCAGGGCGAAGGGTGTGTTGGCCCCTTCGTGTAGCTCAGAAGGTCGGGAGCAGTGAGGGCAGCTCAGGGCTCCACTCTCTTCAGATCAACCATTTTCCCATCTCCCTCCTACTCTCCTTACCATGGACATGCTGGGGGAGTGAGGTGGTAGGGACAAGAGGGAGACGCAGTGGCAGAAACCAAGACGAGGGTCTTTCCATCCTTCTCTTTCCTCCATACTCAACACTATGGACTAGTGTTGGGGTGAGAGGAGCAGTGGGAATGGAGTGAGGAGGAGGAGATGGAAAGTCTCTCTCTCCCTCTCTCTTAGTCTCTTTCTCTCTCCTCCCTTCTTCCACGGAAGGTCCTATTTCCATCAGATACTGATACTAGAACTGGGAGGGGTGGTGGGGGTGGTAATGTGGTAAATAGCCCCGGCTAGACTCAGACATGATATTATGCAGTGATGCTTCTGCAACAGCCAAGGAACACGGGAAGAAGAGGGAAAGCATGCATGCACGCGTGCGTGTGTGTTTGTGTGTGTGTGTACACCTCCAGTGTTACAGAGTGAGGCAAAAGGAATCCCTGTAATCACCTGGCTGTGGGCAAGATAAGTGACCAGCATAAATAAACATACTGCAGTCAGTACGTGACAGGAGCCTCCTCGCCCATGGGGGCATGGCACACAGCAAGGCAGGTGGCCTGGCATATAGTGTTGTTTTATCTACCAAGGTGACTCCCTGGGCTTGGTGCCAGGTGCCGAAGAACCCCACAAGAGTGCTATTGGTCTTTGGTGGAAAGAATAGCTACCACAAGGCAAGGCCGAGAGAGAGTCAACTGGAGAAAAGCAGGCTAGTCATTTGCTGGTAAGCTTGCCTTTTTAACTTTTTTTTTTTTTCTTTGAGATGGGGTCTCACTCTGTCGCCCAGGCTGGAGTGCAGTGGCATGATCTCAGCTCACTGCAACCTCTTCCTCCCAGGCTTGTGTGATCCTCCTGTTTCAGCCACCCAAGTAGCTGGGACTACAGTCACACACCACCATACCCAGCTAATTTTTTGTATTTTTAGTAGAGACAGGGTTTTGCCATGTTGCCCAGGCTGGCCGCGAACTCCTGAGCTCAAGCAATCTGCCTGCCTCGGCCTCCCAGAGTGCCGGGATTACAGGTGTGAGCCACAGTGCCCAGCCCTAAATTTTTTTTTTAATCAAGAATATTTGAGAAAATATTTCAAATTTGCCTTTAAGCCTTTGCTGAACTTCTAGAAAAGTTCTACTTCTATGCATAACTTTTCCAAAACAACACAAACCAAAAAGATTTTGAATGGCACATTTGCCTTCTTCACCAAAGCCCCGTTCCATCATTGTTAGAAGTAACTGTTTAAATTCAATTTTTGGCAGGGCGCAGTGGCTCACGCCTGTAATCCCAGCACTTTAGGAGGCCGAGGCGGATGGATCACCTGAGGTCAGGAATTCGAGACCAGATAGACCAACATAGTGAAATCCTGTCTCTACTGAAAATACAAAAATTAGCCGGGTGTGGGTGGCAGGTGCCTGTAGTCCCAGCTACTCGGGAGGTTGAGACAGGAGAATCGCTTGAACCTGGGAGGTGGAGGTTGCAGTGAGCCCAGATTGTGTCACTGAACTCCAGCCTGGGCGACAAGAGCGAGACTCCGTTTCAAAAATAAATAAATAAATAAATAAAAATTAATTAATTAAATTTAATTTTTAATTGAGTCAGTTTAATTGTCAAAACCTTATAAACAAACAGCACTTTAAGCAAAATAGCACTTGTATATATTTTTAAAGATTCAAATTACAAAAATGATTTACTGGGTTATACAACACCAATAGTTTTTCATTGAATGAAAACGTGAGAGCACTACCTTGGAGGAATTTTGTCTTTAGTCATGTTCTCATCACAATCCGCGTGTCTCACTGACAGTTGATTGTCAGAGTCAATGGCAAATAAACTCCTCACTATGTCCTTGACTCTATGGATTTTGCGTTTGTCCTCCCTACCTCCCCAGACCCAAGACAAGTTGGAGGGAATGGAGTGGAAGATTAATCATTTAATTACAATCACAAGTCACTAAACAGTAAGCCACAGCTTCCTGCTGTCTAGCTGCTATTTCTGTAGAATTTACTGTGAAATAGATAGAATTGTGTACTGACTTTAAAAAAGCATCTGATAAAAATACCATTCATTCAATTACATAAAGAGCAATAAGATAAGCTTGAAAATAGAGTTTATTAAATTTTTGAGGTGCGGTGGCTCATCCCTGTAATTCCACTGCTTTGGGAGGCCAAGGCAAGAGGATCACTTGAGGCCAGGAGTTTGAGACCAGCCTGGGCAACATAGTGAGACCCTGTCTTTACAAAAAAATCAAAATAAAAAAGTTAGCAGGGTGTGGTCGCATGTGCCTGCAGTCCCAGCTACTCCAGAGGCTGAGGTGGGGGGATCACTTGAGCCTAGGAGTTCAAGGCTACTTTGAGCTGTGATCACACCACCACAGTCCAGCCAGTGACAGAGCAAGACCCTGACTCTAAAGCAACAATTTTTTTTTTTTTTTTTTTTTTTTTAAAGACAGAGTCTTGGTCTGTTGCCCAGGCTGGATTTGGGAGGCCAAGGCAGGCAGATCACCTGAGGTCAGGAGTTCAAGACAAGCCTGGCCAACATGGTGAAACCCTGTCTCTACTAAAAATACAAAATTAGCCGGGCATGGTGGTGCATGCCTGTAATCTCAGCTACTTGGGAGGCTGAGGCTGGAGAATAGCTTGAACCCGGGAGGCAGAGGTTGTAATGAGTCAAGATCTCGCCACTGCTCTCCAGCCTGGGTGACAAGAGTGAAACTCTGTCTCAATAAATAAATAAAGTAAAAATAAAAAATTAAGCAAAAAAAAAAAAAAGTTCTGCAATCCTTCCCCTGGCTTTCAGAATTCTGGGGGAAAAATGTTCTAGACGGGTATTCCTGTACAACCTCCATAAAAATAGCCCTGCTCACATGTATGTAGCTTGTTCATCTATGCATCACCTACGTAATGAATGGAACCATGGCAGCTACTCTGAGACAGGCAGGTGTATAAACATATATTTATATGTGTACACATAAAATGACTCGTCACATATATGTCCTTGCCTACTAGCTTATAATTCTTTTAGGGCAGATTCAATGTTGGTTTTATCTTTGTATATCTGTCTAGTTGTAGCTCAGTGCCTTGATCATGGTAAGTATTAAATTGATGTTTGTTGGCTGATGTCTGGTCTGCTGGGGTCGCAAATGTTCAAGATGCATGCAGAGGTAATAGAGTTGGACAAGTTTTGCTAAAATATATTCATCCTTTAAACGCATAAACTGTATTCTCTTCCAGAGCACATTTCCGTCATCAAATCTTGAAGACGTCTACACACTTGATTTTATTTTTTCCATGACAAATAGGCTCATTAGATGGGACACTTCAGGCCAAGAATGACATACGACTTCATAACATTCTCTGTCCGTGATGTCGTCATAAGCACTTAGCCCCAGTTCATTTAGCTTATATAGTACTGGCCGCCAACATCATCTGCGGTTACAATATCGTTCAGGCGTCTCACATCATCACTTTCCATTCCCTCTAGCTCCGAGAGTCTCATTTCAGCCGTGAGGATCACACGGCATGGCATGTCTATAATGTCACTTGTAGAGATACAGTTACCGGTTTGCCCCTACTATCCAGTGACCCCACTCCAAAAGCAAGCATCACGTGCTGTGTGTGTGGTTTAGAATAAGAGGATCCAAGCACAGGGCTTTGCCTGCAGTAAATGTTTCACACAGATGTGAACAAGGCAGTTTCTCTGTGTTCGCTGACAAATTTGGCCATAATACCGATGTCGCTATAACACACATCACGTTTTCCCGAGAGTAAGTGATAATAGAATAAAAATCCCCGCTCTTAATATCAAGAGCTTCAATGATCCTGCAAATCCCCCTGCAATTTTATCCAGACTGCCATCCCAGCAGTGGAAGCAGGGATTTTAGAAACCCATTTTTCTACCTAGGAACATCACTTTAGGACAATCACCTTTATTTCACTGCTATTCAGTTCCGGACCCATAAACATAAAGAGGGAAATACAGAAATAGAATCAGAAGGGCAGGGGAAGAAAAGAGTGAAACAAAATTCTTTTTAAGAGCTACATGGACTTAATGGAATTTTCTTTCTATATAATCCTCATGATCATTAAAAATAGGTCCAGACTGCCTTTTTTGGTCCTGCAAAAGTTCTAGGTCTTGTACCCCTTCTAACATAGGCACCAAGCTGACGGGTAGGAGTGCTTAGAGCCGGGGTCCCTCGCAGAGCAGCTGCACATAAGCTGGCATTTGCCAGTCTTCCGTGAGTCGGTTGCCAGGTTTCTGGAGTGTTAGAATAGTAAACAGTTGTTTCTCAGAAACAGAGATAGGGTTATCCACAACCTCACATGCTAAATATAAATTTAATAAAGCTCTTTCCTAACCATCGAGATCAGTGATTTTTAACCAGGGTGGGGGTGAGGAGAGATCTGTCTCCAGGGAGTTTGGGGAAGGAACCAGCATCTAGAGTTCAAAAAAAGTCCCCGAGTGATTCTGTATCCCAGCTCCAAATCCCAACGTCTCATCAGAGAGTCGCTGGCACAGAGCTGGGATGCTGACAGAGGCCCCTCCAGCTTTTTCTGCAATTTGCCCGCAGTGCTCCTGACATTTCCAAAAGGGAGCACTCAGGGAAGATCACACAGAGGAGATGTCAGAAGTCCTCGGCTGCCCTCCTTGATGTTGCCCTGTGAACTTTCTCACAGCTATCAGGGGGTAGCTAAAGAGACAGAAGAGTCTAATGAGGATGAGGTGGGTATAATTAAATGTTGACAACAGTTGATGGAGAGTCTTAAGTTTGATCCTTGGAGCTGCGGGAGATTTAGAGTAGGAATTTGGATGTCATCAACCGTGTCTTCTACAATCCCTGAAGAGGCTGGGCATGGTAGGTCATGCCTGTAATCGCAGCAGTTTGGGAGGCCAAGGCGGGTGGATCACCTGAGGTCAGGAGTTCGAGACCAGCCTGGCCAACATGGGAAAACCCTGTCTTTCCTCAAAATACAAAAAATTGGCCGGGTGTGGTGGTGGGTGCCTGTAATCCCAGCAGTTTGGGAGGCTGAGGTAGGAGAATTGCTTGAACCCAGAAGGCAGAGGTTGCAGTGAGCCTAGATTGCATCATTGCACTTTAGCCTAGGTGACAGAGCAAGACTCTGTCTCAAAATCAAATCAAATCAAATCAAATCCCTGAAGAACAGGGATGGCTGCACAGACAAACAGCAATGAAGTATGGCAATGAAGGCTGAAGATGGAAGTAGATACGTCCTTCCACACAATCCCCTGCTTTCATGTTATGAGCTTGGGAGGGAGGCTTCTTTTTTGCAAAAGTGGGAAAGCACAGATGTCATTTGCTTGAGCCATGACTGAAAAGACCCTTTGACCTTTGAAACCAAAATGTGTATAAGGGCTGGGCGTGGTGGCTCATACCTGTAATCCTTGCACTTTGGGAGGCTAAGGCAGGAGGATCACTTGAGCTCGGGATCTCAAGACCAGCTTGGGCAACATAGTGAGACCCTGTCTCTACAAAAAATAAAATAAAATAAAATTAGCTGGATGTAGTGGCACACACCTGTAGTCCCAGATATTCAGGAGGTTGAGGTAGGAGGATAGCTTCAGCCAGGGAAGTCAAGGCTGCAATGAGCCGTGATCACGCCACTGCACTCCAGCCTGGGCAAAAGAGCAAGACTCTGTCTCCAAAAAAAAAATGTGTATAAGGAAACCAAAAACAAGCCGGTGTTTTAAAAATTGCTGGTAATTTTTTGTTTGGTAAGCCATAAAGAATTGCGCATGCATAACTGTGGGGAAGACAGTTTCCTAGTTCTGAAACTAACTCTTGAATTGGACTTTTAGTTATGAAATTAAAAGAGAAATCCCAAAATGGGAATTGGGGACCTGTGTGGCAGACATTCTTGGATGGCTTCCCAACAAATGGTCATATCTATACTGCAGGAGGTCTCAAAGTACTCCTGAGGTAACTTTTAGGCGATTTGCAAGGTCAGAACCACTTTTATAATAATACTAAGACACTATTCGCCTTTGCCCCCTCATCCTGCCATGAGTCTACAGTTAAGTGTTCCTCATGCTACATGACATTCAGTAATAAAACAGATTGCAGGAGCAGACAGGAGAATCCAGGTGTCTTCCATTAAGACAGACAATAAAGAGATGTGCAAAAATGTAAAACAGTGCTATGGTACCACTAATTTCTTTGGAAAATAGAGTTATATTTCATAAAAATGCATTCTTTATGTGAAATGTATGTTCACATGTCATGGGTTTGTTGTTCATTTCGAATTAGTATGCTAGTTTTTAAATGCCCCAGTTTTAATTTCTAATATGGTAAATATTGATAGATATAATGCACATTAAAAAAAAAGCTTTTTATAGCTGGGCGTGGTGGCTCACGCCTGTAATTCCAGCACTTTGGGAGGCTGAGGCAGGCGGAAAACCTGAGGTTAGGAGTTCAAGACCAGCCTGGCCAACATGGTGAGACCCCATCTCTGCTAAAAATACAAAAATCAGGCCAAGTGTGGTGGCTCACGCCTGTAATCCCAGCACTTTGGGAGGCCAAGGTGGGTGGATCACCTGAGGTCAGGGGTTCAAGACCAGCCTGGCCAACATGGTGAAACCCCATCTCTACTAAAAACACAAAAATTAACTGGGCTTGGTGGTGGGCGCCTGTAGTCCCAGCTACTTGGGAGGCTGAGGCAGGAGAATCGCTTGAACCCGTGAGATGGAGGTTGCAGTGAGCTGAGATCGTGCCACTGCATTCCAGACAGAGTGGGACTCCGTCTCAAAAAAAAAAAAAAAAAATAGCCGGGCATGGTGGTGGATGCCTGTAATCCCAGCTACTCAGGAGGTTGAGGCACGAGAATCACTTGAACCCAGGAGGCAGAGGTTGCATTGAGCTGAGATCACACCATTGCACTCCAGCCTGGGCAACAAGAGTGAAACTCTGTCTCAAAAAAAAAAAAAAAAAAAAAAAAATTAAGAAAAACTAAAAGCTCTTCATGGTTCTGCAACTTTTAAGAGTATAAAGGAGTCCCAAGAACAAATTTTGAGCATAGCTGCTGTAGTGAATGTCTGAGGCAGATCGAGATAAACAGAAGATAGGCTTGAGGCCGGGAGCTACCAGCCAGAGGCTCCACTCAGTGGCCCGGAGGGGTCACTATTTCTGTGCAGTAACCTGTGCCTTGGCACCCCTAGAGGGAAGCCATAGAACCCAGCAGCCATTCCCAAACCCCTTTTTCTTTGCCTGCCTCCCACCAAAGAACCTGGGGAAAACAAAATAAATTAACAAATATTTATTTTCCTGGCCTAATTTGCAGTCTGCAGTGGCCAAGTGTCTCCGTCCTCACCAAGGAGAAGATGTTAAGAGAAGTGGATGGGGATTCTTTTTTTTTCCTTTTTTTTTTTTTGTTTGTTTGAGATGGAGTCTCGGTCTGTTGCCCAGGCTGGAGTGCAGTGGCGCGATCTCAGCTCACTGCAACCTCCGCCTCCTGGGTTCAAGTGATTGTCCTGCCTCAGCCTCCCAAGCAGCTAGAATTACTAGGTGTGCCTGGCTAATTTTTGTATTTTTAGTAGAGACGGGGTTTCGCCATGTTGGCCGGGCTGGTCTCAAACTCCTGACCTCAGGTGATCCACCCGCCTCAGACTCCCGAAGTGCTGGGATTACAGGCATGAGCCACCGTGCCTGGCAGTTTCTGAGAAAGATTTTGCTTTCTCACAAAAGCTACAGGTGGGAGAAAAGAACATGCTGGCACTTCCCCTCTCTCTTGCCTTAAATGCCTGGAGCTGAGGCACCCACAATGCAACTGTGAGGGGCCAAGCACACGGCCTTTGGGATGGTGGAATGGGAAAACTGGCTTAGACAGCGCCAGGGTGCAGCCTCCATGCTCTTTTTGTCACATCGGAAAAATAAACGCCATTCGTGTAAGCTACTCTAGTTCAATTTTCTGTGTTTGGCATCTAAAAACATGGCTCAGGGATACAGTTATCTACGAAGCTATGGTGCCAAGATGCTAACCTGCTCTGTGTAGCACAGTGAAGAATTGTCTCTGTGGGTGGTGGAGTGCAGTGCAGATTTAGGTTGCCTTGAGAAAAAATGTTTTATTGTACATTTTTTCTTAAGTATACTTAGAGACTGCTCAGTGCTTAAAAAAACAAACAACATGGCCTGGCACAGTGGCTCATGCCTGTAATCCCAGCACTCTGAGAGGAGTTACAGTGGTTGCCTTGAACTATGATTGTGCCACTTGCACTCCACTCTGAGTGACAGAGACTCCATCTCAAACAACAGCATTAAAAAACAACATATCCCATAAAATGTGTGCTCATGGAGTGTGTTTTGTCTGAAAGTTGCTGAAAGCTGTCACTGGGCTGAAAGTTGAAGGAGCTGTCCCAGGCTCTGGCAAGAGCAGCACTGTTTGGGCACCAGAGACAGACTGTGGGGCGGAGGAGGGAATGGGGCTACACCCTTCCCCACACACCCGGCCAAATTTCACACCCAGCTCACTGGGAATGTGACCGTCCCATGCAGTGCCACCCATATAGCCAAACCTCCAAGACGAGCAAGTGGAGGTCATCATTCAAGTCAGCCTCTCCTCTGTTTGAGGCCCAGTTGCTTTTGCTGGAACTCATGACTCTGATTCTGGTCTCTGATCTCTGATTCTTGATCTCTGATTCTGGTCTCTGTAGTTTGATGTTTGCCTCAGTGTGTGGCATTCAAAAGTCCTCCTACCTTTGCCCTCTCCATCTGCTGCACCTCCCACCAACTTAGATGAAACTCTTGCACTTGGTCCTGGTCCTTTTGTCTATCAATATTTGCCATATTACAAATAAAAACTAAGACATTTAAAAATATTATATTACTTCTCACTTATAAGTGAGGACATGTGGTATTTGATTTTCTATTCCTGTGTTGGTTTGCTAAGGATAATGGCCTCCAGCTCCATCCGCATCCCTGCAAAGGACATGATCTCATTCTTTCTTATGGCCGCATCGTATTCCATGGTGTATATGTACCACATTTTCTTTATCCAGTATGCCATTGATGGGCATTTGGGTTGATTCCATGTCTTTGCTATTGTGAATAGTGCTGCAATGAACATGCGCATGTATAGGTCTTTAGAGTAGAATGGTTTCTATTCCTTCAGGTATATACCCAGTAATGGGATTGCGGGTCAGGTGGTATTTCTGTCTTGAGGTCTTTCAGGAATCGTCGCACTATCTTCCACAATGGTTGAACTAATTTACACTCCCACCAACAGTGTATATGAATGATTTCTATTCCTTCGGGTATATACCCAGTAATGGGATTGCGGGTCAGGTGGTATTTCTGTCTTGAGGTCTTTCAGGAATCGTCACACTATCTTCCACAATGGTTGAACTAATTTACACTCCCACCAACAGTGTATATGAGAACACATGGACACATGGAGGGGAACAACACACACTGGGGCCTACTGGAGAATGAAGGGTGGGAGGAGGGAAAGGATCAGGAAAAATAACTAATGAGTTAATGTTTACTAGGCTTAATACCTGGGTGATGAAGTAATCTGTACAACAACCCCCCCACGACACAAGTGTACCTGTGTCAACCAAAACCACAATTACTTTTGCATCAACGTAATAACAAACCTAATAATGTACCCCTGAACTTAAACTAAATGTTAAAAGAATTATGTTAATTCACTGAAAAATAACAACAAGTTATTACACATGAACATAAATGTAACATAAGATCCCCAGGGTTGTTGTCTGATCAAGCCAGCCCTGGCTTACCTGGCAACGGGAAGAGGAGGGACTATGGCCTCTTCTGAAGTGAGGTAATCATTCTGATGAAATAATGTGTGTAAAGATAATATTCAAAAGCAGGCCAGGCGCAGTGGTTCATGCCTGTAATCCTAGTGCTTTGAAACGCCAAGGCAGGAGGATTGCTTGAGGCCCACAGTTTGAGACCAGCCTGGGCAACATAGTGAGACCTCCCGTCTCTATACAAATTTTAAAAATTAGCTGGGTATAGTGGTGTGCACCTCTAGTCCCAGCTACTTGGGAGGCAGTGAACTATAATCTCACCACCACACTCCAGCCTGGGTGACAGAGTGAGACGCTGTCTCACAAAAACAAAACAAAACAAAACCCCCAAACCCAGAAGCATCCCATCCAGTCATCAGTCATTATTACTAATGTTGCAAGTTCTGACCTTCAGTGAGTGTCCTGGGGTGCAGCAGGTGGCTGGTGATTCTTCATGCCCCACCCCCTTTCTTTTTTTTTTCTTTTTCTTTCTTTTTTTTTGTTTTTGTTTTTGTTTTTGAGACGGAGTCTCGCTCTATTGCCAGGCTGGAGTGCAGTGGCGCGATCTCAGCTCACTGCAAACTCTACCTCCTGGGTTCAAGCGATTCTCCTGCCTCAGCCTCCTGAGTAGCTGGGACTACAGGAGCCCACCACCATGCCTGGCTAATTTTGTTTTTTTGTATTTTTAGTAGAGACGGGGTTTCACCGTGTTAGCCAAGATGATCTCGATCTCCTGACCTTGTGATCTGCCCGCCTTGGGCTCCCAAAGTGCTGGGATTATAGGCGTGAGCCACTGCGCCCAGCCACTGCCCCACCCACCCCCTTTCACATCCCACTCACATTCCTCACACTGCACACTTCCCTGGTGCCTTATATTTTCCTTAAGATTACCTGAATGTTTGCTTTGAATTTGTTTCCCCAGCGTAAAGCATGTGTGTGTGAGTGTGAAGGAGAAGGTGGGTATATGTATGAGGGATGGGGTGGGCATCTGGTATGCACAGTGTGACTTTCCCCACACCCCATTCTCCTGATGGTCAGAGACCACTTTTAAGACCCAGGACAGAAACAGTGCATGGGGAAGAGGGGGTGACAGATTGTATGGAATCTTTCTGAATCTTCCTTCAAACAATTTCTAATTACCCAGTCCTTTTCTTCATACATAATCTATATAACAGTCAATCATGACCTTCCATTTATTTTCTAAAGACCTTAGTTCTGGCTTTTATTCCCAAACATATCTGCATGGTGAGCAGCCAGGCTGGTGAGCCACACCTAGGATTCCCTTCCCAGACCAGGGGAATTTAGACAATGAAATCACAAACACACTATAATGAAGACCTCCTGCCCCCCATCCCCCAACCTCTCTCTTTCTTTGCTTTTCAGGATCTTCTCTTGTACTGCAGCAGCATAGCCAAGGAGGGGTATAGGGGTCCACAGAGCCCATCTGGGTATCTGGTCTCAAAGACCTTATCATTGCCAACTCCAATGAGGCATCTGAGTGAAGGGAGCTGTGTTCTATTTTTATTTTTATTTTTATTTTTCTAATTATTATTTTTTTATTTTTATTTTTCTAATTATTATTTTTAGACAGAGTTTTGCTCTTGTTGCACAGGCTGGAGTGTGGTGGTGCAGTCTTGGCTCACTGCAACCTCTGCCTCCTGGGTTCAAGCGATTCACTGGCTGGGCGCGGTGGCTCATGCCTGTAATCTCAGCACTTCAGGAGGTTGAGGCAGGCAGATCACTTGAAGTCAGGAGTTCAAGACCAGCCTGGCCAACAGGGTGAAACCCTGTCTCTACTAAAAATACAGAAATTAGCTGGGCGTGGTGGTGCGCACCTGTAATCCCACCTACTCAGGAGGCTGAGGCAGGAGAATGGCTTGAACCCAGGAGGCAGAGGTTGCAGTGAGTGGAGACAGCACCGCACTCCAGACTGGGCAACAAGAGTGAAACTCTGTCTAAAAATAATAATAATAAATAAAATAAAATATGCCTCCATCTGTAAGAGGCAAAGACACCTAAGGTGAAAAGATAAACACCTTGTGTAAAATTTGGCTAAAAGCCCAGAAATTAACTCAAGTCCTGGAACGTGTCCTAGGACGCTGCTCCCAGAACCACTGTTTCAGTGTTGCTTGCTCGGGAAGGGCCTTCCCCAGCAAACAACAGAGGGTGCCCAAAGTAACAATTGGACTTAATAAAAGGAGCTTACACGAAGGAGGATTGAAGGTTGCTGTTGTCCTATGCTGGGGGATGCCCCAACTCCGACTGCAGGATCCAGGGCGTCCGTCTTCCGACTCCAGTGATGACTCTTCTGTGGTCTGGTGAGCTTTGGTTACATTTTGTCTTCTTTTATGGGTTCCTTTATACCTACTTAAGGCTGATTTGCTGTGATATTTGCTTACTGTAATAAAGTTTTAGTTTTCCCCTCCCCGCTACTAGAGTGCTCGGCTTGTCCTTCCAACACCATCTTGAAACACCTGCCTCCATCTAGTAGGCTGATCCCCTCAGCTCTCGCTCTTGCTTTTTTTCCTCTATATGCGTGATGGGGAGAAGGTGGGTCAGGATTAGGGCACACGAGTTAATGAAGCAGATTGGCTTACATGGGAATCTAACGTAGGATACCAGTCTTATCACCTCCATGGCCCAACCCATAAAGCAATTTGTGATGAGGCCGGGTGCAGTAGCTCATGCCTGTAATCCCAGCGCTTTGGGAGGCCAATGCAGACAGATTGCCTGAGCCCAGGAGTTTGAGATCACTCTGGGCAACATGGCAAAAACTCGTTTCTGCAAAAAATTAGCTGGGCGTGGTGATGTGCATCTGTAGTCCCAGCTACCCAGAAGGCTGAGGTGGGGGGGATCCTCTGAGCCCCGGCGGTCAGGGATGCAGTGAGCCAAGATTGCACCACTGCACTCCAGCCTGGGCAAAAAAGTGAGACCCCTGACTCAAAAAAAAAAAAAATTGGTAATGAGAAAGGGCTGGCAGGGATCTACTGAATTTCAGGCCACTACAGAAGCAGCTTTCAGTGTCCTTCAGTGCCTTCCCAAATTCAAGTCTGAGATTTATCTGGACACTGGGCACTGGGTAGAACCCTGTTTTACATGTGACTTGGTATTGGTAAAAGGCAATATTATATAGAGAAAAAAAATCACTGGACAAAGAAAGAATTAAAGGGTTTCTTTTAGGTTAATATAAAAGAGACAGACTAAAATGAATTTCCCAACCAAGAAAGTATTCTTTTATCTACAAGAATTACCATAAGTAATGGGAATCATGGAACTTGAATAATTAATTTATTTTGTTAAAGAAAGCACAACAGAAAGACAAAGTGGGAGGAGAAGAAGAAGGGAAGGAGACAAGAATAAGAAGAATAAGAGCAAAAAGAACAAGAACAAGAAGAAAAAGAGTAAGATGAAGCAAGAGCAGCACCAGAAATGATGCATCAAATGTGCAGTAAAGTTATATTTTAAATGTAGTTGGTAATATATGGTGATGTGTTATAAATATGCATTCACAATTAGTATGTAATTATAAATGTAATTTACTAGATTACTAGGCATCTTTGTTTAATTAGCAAATACTTAAGTTATTATAGACGTATAATTACATGTATTAAATTAGCAACGGTTTTCCTGTATTTATGCAATTATGCAGAGATATCCTTTAGTGTGCTGTTAGTATAAGAATGAGTCAGTAAGTGTGTTGAATATTTTCTCTTTCCAATCTGCTTTCCATTATTTGATTAAATGAAGTCAAGTAAGGAGAGCACTGTGCACTGTGCCAGCACATAGCATTTGCTCATAAACATTGCCTGTTATTCTTGGAATTAATCAATCAAAATATATTTCTTGAATGGTTCAACTACTATGTACAGTTCAGACTTGGAGGACAAAAAAAAAACAATTTTTTTTTTTGAGACGGAGTCTCGCTCTGTCACCAGGCTGGAGTGCAGTGGCGCGATCTCAGCTCACTGCAACCTCCGCCTCCTGGGTTCAAGAGATTCTCCTGCCTCAGCCTCCCAAGCAGCTGGGACTACAGGTGCATGCCACCACACCCAGCTAATTTTTGTATTTTTACTAGAGACAGGGTTTCACCATGTTGGCTAGGGTGGTCTCGATCTCTTGACCTCACGATCCACCCGCCTCGGCCTCCCAAAGTGCTAGGATTATAGGCGTGAGCCACCGTGCCTGGCCAAAAAAGCGAATTTCTAATCCACTAGGTCATTTACAATCTACTTCTTACATTTAGAATTGATCCCTTCATCCTCTAGCATTTTGTTTATACCTCTAGTGTAGGTTTTTATCTTTATTTTTTCTATTTTATTGTATGTGTATTTCCTCTTCTTGACTCTAAATTCCTTGAGGTCAAGCCTACAGCACCATTACCTGAGATTTGGACATAGAAATTATGTTCTTTGAGTGGAACATTTTGATTTACTGAGTCTAACTCTGTAGGTGTCTAACGATACACTGTTTTCATGCCAAATGTACAGTAACCTAGAAGAATATAATTACCAGATTACATAGTTTCCTCTGAAATTTATGTATAAGCCAAGGATGCACAAGTACAAGATTTTCATTTATAATTTTTGTTTGTTTGTTTTTTGAGACAGAGTCTCACCCTGTTGCCCAGGCTGGAGTGCAATGGTACAATCTCCACTCACTGCAACCTCCACCTCCTGGGTTCAAGCGATTCTCCTGCCTCAGCCTCCCAAGTAGCTGGGATTACAGGCACCCACCATCATGCCTGGCTAATTTTTGTATTTTTTGTAGACATGGGGTTTCACCATGTTGACCAGGTTGGTCTTGAACTCCTGACCTCAGCTGATCCACCTGCCTCGGCCTCCCAAAGTGCTGGGATTATAGGCATGAGCCACTGTGCCCAGCCAGATTTTTATTTATTTATTTATTTTAATTTTTTTTTTTTTTTTTTTGAGTTGGAGTTTCACTCTTGTCCTGGCTGGAGTGCAATGGCACGATCTCGGCTCACTGCAACCTCTGCCTCCCGGGTTCAAGCAATTCTCCCGCCTCAGCCTCCCAAGCAGCTGGGATTATAGGCGTGTGGCACCATGCCCAGCTAATTTTGTATTTTTTTAGTAGAGACAGGGTTTCACCATGTTGGTCAGGTTGGTCTCGAACTCCTGACCTCAAGTGATGTGCCTGCCTCAGCCTCCCAAAGTGCTGGGATTACAGGCGCTAGCCACCTCGTCTGGTCCCAGATTTTCATTTATAATTGAAAGTGTAAAGATTGACAAAAGGGTAAGCAAGACCAAGATTAAATTAAGTTAAATAAACTTTGGTACAACTATACTATGGAGCTATACAGCAATTGAAATACTGTACATATACAGTATATGTCTATGTTGTGTGGTAGAAAGACCTGTAAGACTGTTAAGCAATTTCACTTCTAAGCTTGCCTAGTTTTGTTAATATAATTCCATTTTTCTAGTAACACAGGCCTATCCCTCATCTCTCCTCAAGTTGAAGGAGTCATAAAGTCCTTTTCACTTCAAGGTTGGGCTCGGTGGCTCATGCCTGTAATCCTAGCACTTTGTGAGGCCGAGGCAGGTGGATCACTTGAGGTCAGGAGTTCGAAAACAGCCTGGCCAACGTGGTGAAACCCTGTCTCTACTAAAAATTCAAAAAAATTAGCCGGGCGTGGTGGCAGGCACCTGTAATCCCAGCCACTAGGGAGGCTGAGGCAGGAGAATCACTTGAACCTAGGAGGCGGAGGTTGTAGTGAGCAGAGATTGTACCACTGCACTCCAGCCTGGGAGACAGAGTGAGACTCTATCTCCAAATAAAATAAAATAAAATAAGGTACTTTTCACTTCAAGATCTGCCATCTTAATTTCAACCTACAGTGCCGCGTGTTGAAGTTCTACAGCCTTGTCTGTGTCTAGTTTTTTCCAGCTCTGCTGCTCCATGGTAAGTCATCCTAAGATGTGAGTTTGCATATATCATGCCTTTGGCCCACATTTGGCAGGAGCCTGCATTCAGTAGTTTTAGCATAGCAGTCAAGAGGTTTCACAATTTCACCATTACCTAAACTGCAGTTTTAATATTATCTCCTATTACCTACTTGAGTTGTGTCTTAGCCAAACTTGTAGGTTTCTTCTTCTCACTCTGGTTTTGTTCCTGGAATTCTGATGATCCCCATGCCCTCTTCCATGTTGAGTGCTATAGTGGAAGGGATTAGACTCTAAATTGGGGCACCTGGCTTGTGTTCTCCGCTTCTCACTTCACTGGCAGGGATGTTGGCTGATGAATCCATCTCCTTGTCCTCTGCTTCTTCACCTGTGAGATACACGTAATGCTGTCCACCTCCTCAACCTCTCCAGGTTGCTATGAGGAGCAAATGCACTATGTCTCAATAGAGGAATGTAAATAGCAATACAACTCTAAGATTTAATAACTAATGGCTGGGCGCAATGGCTCACGCCTGTAGTTCTAGCACTTTGGGAGGCCGAGGTGGGTGGATCACGAGGTCAAGAGATCGAGACCATCCTGGCCAACATGGTGAAACCCCATCTCTACTAAAAATACAAAAATTACCTGGGTATGGTGGCATACGCCTGTAGTCCCAGTTACTTGGGAGGCTGAAGCAGGAGAATCACTTGAACCCAGGAGGCAGAGGTTGCAGTGAGCCGAGATCATGCCACTGCACTCAAGCTTGGTGACAGAGTGAGACTCCGTCTCAATTAAAAAAAAATTTAATAACTAATAAAAATGCAGACTAGATTGTGTCTCTTCAACAAGACCTTTCTCAGCCTTTAATAATTACCTTGTTATTGTCCATGTACCTCATTTAGTAATATATGTAATTAGTAATATATGGTGGTGTGTTATAAATATGCATTCACAATTAGTATGTAATTAGAAATGTAATTTATTAGATTATTAGGTATCTATGTTTAATTAGAAAATACTTAAATTATTATAGTTATGTAATTGCATGGTTTGGTTTGGTTTTTTGTTTTTTGTTTTTTTGCTTTTGAGATGAAGCCTTGCTCTGTTGCCCAGGCTGGAGTGCAGTGGCATGATCTTGGCTCACTGCAACCTCCACCTCCTGGGTTCAAGTGATTCTCCTGCCTCAGCCTCCTGAGTAGCTAGGATTACAGGTGCCCACCACCATGCCCAGCTAATTTTTGTATTTTTAGTAGAGACAGGGTTTTGCCATGTTGGCTAGGCTGGTCTCATACTCCTGACCTCAGGTGATCCACCTGCCTCAGCCTCCCAACGTGCTGAGATTACAGGCGTGGGCCACCATGCCTGGCCAATTACATGTATTAAATCAGTAAGAGTTTTCCTGTATTTATGGAATTAGTAAAACTGCATGTATTACATGTATTAAATTAGTAAGAGTTTTCCTGTATTTGTGGAATTAATAAACATACAATTGTACAGAGATATCCTCACAGTATATCCCTTCTTTCTGAATATTTTCTCTCCCCAACTAAATTTCAGCATCGTATAGAGGAAGTGACATTTTTGGCCTCTTTGTATTTTCAGTCTGTGACACAGTCCCTGGATGTAAGTAGCACGTGATCAACAGGGAAGTTGTCCTCAACATCACCATTAACAGCCTCCCCTTTTGCACAGAGATGACGTATCCCAGTTAGAACAAAAAGTTCTCTGGTCACCCTATTAATAAATGACTGTGTCCTAGCCACTAGGGAGGCTGAGGCTGGAGGATCACTTGAACTCAGATGTTCAAGGTTACAGTCAGCCATGATCCCGCCATGGAACTCCAGCCTGTGCCACAGAAGAAGTCTCTGTCTCTAAAAAATAATAATACTAAATAAGTAAATAAATGACTGTGGATAAGAATGATGGTAAAGAAGCATGCTTCATGCAGTGTTTTCTCTGGCTTCTTTTTTTTCACTCCCTTCCTTTCTTGATGTTACAGCCAGATTTTGGATGTTTGTTTTTGAAAACAAAACCATTCATTAGCCCTTCTTTCACATGGAAATATAGAATTGTAATTTTCATTTCAAGTGCGGCCATATGTTAGGATGAAATAATCATCTCCTGAAAAGCTGTATGCAAAATATTGCTCTTCTGTTTTTGGCTTAGCTGATACAGACAAGGGCAGAAGCTGGCTGGTACAAAGATGACACGATGGAATGGACTTGACATTCTCCAAGTAGCCTGAGCTAACCCTTTGGGTTGTAAGAGTAGCATAAAATCAGCAGGTGAGACATGAGATTACAATTTGGTTCCCTGGTATTTAAAAACATCATTATAATAAGCTATGTAGGAAGAAAGGTGTTATCAGATATCAACTACCACTGTTGTCAAGAGATTAAAAAATTAAATTTTTATTTAATTCCCAAGCAGCCAATGAAGATGTGACTCAGCAAAGCAATGTGATTTCAGGGTTTAGATTCTTCTTTCAATTATTTTGAAAATAACAGATGTCGCCTTGATTTGAATCTAGCATGGACATTGTGGCCATAGGCACAGTTTGTGAGAATTCCCATTTTGGCAGTGACATAGGACATCTCGTCCTCTGGGTGCAGAGGCCTGACCTTGAGTGTGGCACCTTTGAGCATGAGCACCTTTGGGGAAGACACTGTTTCTCTCCTCTCACACAGAACACTTTTGTGACCAAATCTTTGGGGGGTGGGTGGTTCCACCATACCAAGCAATTTTCCAATTCTCCGCACACATCAACTGGGTGTCCTACAATTTAGTTCTGTTCAGACACTAATCGGAGTTAGGAGGGATCCCACAGGTTAAGGGTTCAGTCCCACAACACTCCCCGACTCCCCACTTCAGATGCCAATCACAAGTCTCAAATCATGACATCCATTTCTAATCTATTGGCTATAAATTAAGGGTTTCCATGATCCCTTCCTGGGTTTGATCACTTGCTAGTGTGGCTCACAGAACTCAGGAAAACGGTTTACTTACTAGAGCACCAGTTTATTACAAAGGATACAGATCAGGTACAGCCAGATGAAAAAGATGCACAGGCAAGGTACAAGGTCCACGCCCTCTCCAGGTGTGCCACCCCCCAGCTCCTCCGTGTTCACCAACCCCCATAGTTCAGGGATTTTCATAGAGGCTTCATCACATAGGCATGATTGGGGCTGAAAGTTCAAATCTTCTAATCAATCATGGTCTGTCCTTCTGGTGACCAGCCCCCGTCCAGGAACCCACCAAGGGTCACTTAATTAAAGCAAAATATGCTTCTGTTACCTGGAATATTCCAAGGGATTGGAAGCTCTGGGTCATGAAACAGAGTCAAAGATCAAATATTAGAACAAAAGATTCTCCTAGCACCCCTATTGCTCCGGAAATTACAAGGATTTTTGCAGCTCTGTGACAGGAACCAGGGAACAAATATTAAAACCAACGAACCTTCCTTCCTTCCTTCCTTCCTTCCTTCCTTCCTTCCTTCCCTCTTTCCTACCTTCCTGACTTCCTTTTCTTTCTTCTTTTTTCTTTTTGAGACAGGGTCTTGCTGTGTTGCCCAGGCTGGGGTGCAGTGGTGTGATCATAGCTCACTGCAGCCTAGAACTCCTGGGCTCAAATGATCCTTCCACCCCAGCCACCGGAGTAGCTGGGACTACAGCCTGCATGCCATCATGCTCGGCTATTTTTTCTATTTTTTATAGAGACAGCGTTTTGCCATGTTGCCCAGCTGGTCTTACATTTCTTGTTATAAATCACAATGTCCCAGCGCCCTTAGTGTGAGACATGCAGTAAATTCTAAGTTGGAGGAGACAAAACATATAGGACAGGAGTGTTCAAAAGTGACACTTACGGCTGGATCGCCCCTCCTGGAGGACAGAAGACAACTTTGGTACAAGTGATGCTGCGTTAGTGTTCAGTATGCTTAGGGACCTGTCGGAAAGCAAGAAGTTTCAGAGGTGAGTGGAGTGTTCAATTATCCCTGTGCTGTAGGATAAATGGCAACACCCTGGTGGAACCTAAGTGCTATCTTGTTGGTTTGGATGCTAAATCTTACCCCAAGTGCAGGCATACATATTAGCATATTTAAGATATATATTTTAACATATCCTATATTTTAATCCTCTTATGATTTGACTGAATCTTGATTCTGGTTTCTATTTTTGGTCACCTTCTTCTGGAAAGTGTCTCATATGCCCCACAAATATCAGGCAGGATCCACATTCTGATGTGGTTTTCGTGCAACCCTCTTAGATAAACTCTGTAGTTCCGCATGGTGAACTTAGGTGTTCTGCTCATAAATTCAAAGAAAAAAGATTGTTTCTTAATAATCAGGAAATAATCTTTTAATGGGTGGCGTTTACTCAACTTTTAACTATTTTTTCCATAATTTTTTAGAGGATTTGCAAACTTGAGTTGGCCATAGACAAAATGAGTAAAAGTTTAGCAAATAAATAAAAACAAGAGGCCAGGCGTGGTGGCTCATGCCTGTAATCTCATCACTTTGGGAGGCTGAGGCAGGATGATTGCTTGGGGCCAGGAGTTCGAGACCACCCTGGCTAACATAGTGAGACCCATCTCTTCAAAATAAATAAATAATAAAAACAAGAAACTCGGCTGGGCATGGTGGCTCACGCCTGTAATCCCAGAGCTTTGGGAGGCCGAGGTGGTTGAATCACCTGAGGTCAGGAGTTCAAGACCAGCCTGGTCAACATGGTGAAACCCCATCTCTACTAAAAATACAAAAATTAGCCAAGCAGTGGTTGTGGGTGCTTGTAATCCCAGCTACTTGGGAGGCTGAGGCAGGAGAATCACTTGAACCTGGGAGGTGGAGGTTGCAGAGAGCCGAGGTCGTGCCATTGCACTCCAGCCTGGGCAACGAGAGCAAAACTCTGTCTGAAAAACAAAAAACAAAACCCATGAAACTCATGCTTTGGTAGGTTTTCTGTTTGCTTTTTTATGTTTCTATTTATAGTCGTGATTTTATATAGCATCATCTGTTAAATAGAGTTATCCTTTTAGTCAAACTGTCTTGGTTTTGATGAGGGAATTGAATGCAAATGATGTGGCTGGAGCTGCTCCTTGGGACAGTCCAGTCTGTGTGGGATGAATTCGATTCCCACCGGAAGCAGGTAGGACCCCACAATCATCCAGAGATGCAGTGATTAGCAGTAACTCTTTACTCTTTTGAGTTCTTACTCCACAGCCATACCATGGTAAACAAGCAATCAGTATTAGTTCTTGACACTGATTTGTAGCTGCTACTCCCCAAGGGGGTGGTAGCCAATAGACAGATGTGCCTAACATCTCTCTCACCTTGGACCCAACAGGTAGGGTAAGTTGTGCCGGCATGACTCCAGGGAACACCATTCACTTCAGGGGCATCAGAAATGTATATGGAGGCTGGGCATGGTGGCTCATGCTTGTAATCCCAGCACTTTGGGAGGCTGAAGCAGGAGGATCTCTTGAGCCCAGGAGCTTGAGACAAGCCATGGTGACATAGTGAGACTTCTTTATTAAAAAAAAAAAAAGAAGACAACAACAAAAAGAAATTTATATGGAGATGATGACAATTTTCTGGCTCATGGCTTCAAAGTGTCCTGAGGAAGGGGATCTCATTTGTAATTTGCACTAAGTCTCCTTTTATGCAAACAGTGGGGCTGGGGGGATATGACCCTTGAGAGGAAACAGGGCTACATTTCTCGGTGTTTTTAGAGTGGTATTAGCTAACTAGTTCCCTTCATCTCCAGTCTGCTAACATCAGCATCATTCCACGCGATCCTTACTACGACTGGCATCCTAAACCCTAGTGGAATCACGCCATCCTTAGTAAGTACGTCCTTGTGAGCCCTAGCTACCATTTCCAGACCAAGAGAATCTTTCTTGGTCAATGCGATAAAATCTTAATTTTGGCAATGGCTCTTTCAGTCTCCCATTCCTTATGTCCTCTTGGCAAAGCTTGTCTACCCCAGGGAAGCAAAATAAATGGATTTTAGCTTTGTAATTCCCCATGCTGTTGACACTGACAACTACAGGACTATATAAAACCCAAGTGCTATTATCAGTTCTGACCAAAAGGAAAACAAGTCCAAGAGGTGTGCCGGGGTAGGAATTCCCATCCTAAAAAAAGATACGGATGTCTTCATTTCGCTGGTGAGCAGCCTTAGCCTTGACTATGTGCAATCAGCTTGACCATGTAGTTGGAGTCTTGCTTGGGTGTGCTTTCAGGTTAGGCACCTAAAATATCTCTCCTTTTTTTTTTTTTTTTTTTGAGATGGAGCCTTGTTTGGTCACCCAGGCTTGAGTGCAGTGGTGCGATCTTGGCACAATGCAACCTCCGCCTTTCAGGTTCAAGCAATTCTCCTGCCTCAGCCTCCCAAGTAGCTGGGATTACAGGTGCCTGTCACCATGCCCAGATGATTTTTGTATTTTCAGTAGAGACAGGGTTTCACCATATTGACCAGGCTGGTCTCCAACTCCCGACTTTCAGTGATCTGCCCGTCTCGGTCTCCCAAAGTGCTGGGATTACAGGCATGAGCCACCGTGCCCAGCCTCTCCTCTTAAGGGTAAGATTATGTAGCAGCCCAGTCTGAGAGACAGTCCAGGCAGACAATTCTGTGCACACTATAATTCAAAGGGTAAAGTCCTCCACCCTCAAAAAATCATGTATATTTATACAACAAGATTGCTTTCTCCCTGGAGGTATTCTTCTTTTGAAAGGCAGGTGTTCCTGCTAGCAATCCTGGAGAGGCTCATGCCTGTGTTCCCAGCACTTTGGGAAGCCGGGGTGGGAGGATCGCCTGAGGGTAGGAGTTCAAGACCAGGCTGGGCAATGTAGCAAGATCTCGTCTCAACAAAAAATTAAAAAATTAGCCAGGCATGGTGGTGCACACTTACAGTCCTGCCTACTAGAGAGGCTCAGGTGGGAGGATCAGTTGAGCCCAGGAGTTCAAGGTTGTAGTGAGCTCTGATTGCACCACTCACACTCCAGCCTGGGTGGCGTCAGACACAAAATCAGCCGGCACCTTGACCTTGGACTTCCCAGTCTCCACAACTGTGAGAAATACGTTTCTGTTGTTTAAGCAATCCAGACTATGGTGATTTGTTAAAGCTGACTAAGACAGTGTTTGCTATCAAGAAGGGGGGTGCTCCCGTACCAATTCCTAGAAATGTGAAAGTGGCTTTGGAACTTTGAAAGAAGGCAAAAGATGGAGGAGAGGTTCTCAGAGAGGACAGATGAGACCAGATCTCACTCTGCCCTGCGTCGGCCTAGGGTTTGGCCACATGGGCACACCAGCCTCTTCTGGGTAGATTAGCAGACTGGCAAGATGCCGGTAACCAAAAGAACAATTTCTACATAAATCTGTTTCTTTGGGTGTAGAAGTAGCTTGAAGGTTTTTAGGAGTTTTTCAGGTGCCTTTTTAAAATGACCTTTGTGCATTTGAAAAACCAAAACCATGAATGGAATCTGCTACGTAATTTAGGGGGTCCAGTGCAAAAAGAATGTGTGTGTGTTTCTTGTTCAAACATTAAGAATTTCAGGTTGTTGGTAACAGCCAAGCACTAAATCAAGCACAGGACCCTTGAGGGTGAGGTCTGAGACTGTAGGACTATGCAGGCTGTGCACCCATGAAACAGCCATGAATAAGGTTTGTTCACTCTCTCTCTTTTGGCCAGAGTTTTCTTTTCTTTTCCTTTCCTTTTCTTTTCTTTTTTTTTGAGGCAGGGTCTCACTATGTTGCCCAGGCTGGAGTGCAGAGGTGTGATCTCAGCTCACTGCAACCTCCACCTCCTGGGCTCAAGCCATCCTCCCACCTCAGCCTTCCAAGTTGCTGGGACTACACCTGTGCACCACCACACCAGGCTAATTTTTTTCTATTTTTTTGTAGAGACTGGGTTTCACCAGGTTGCCTAGGCTCTCTCAAACTCCTGAGCTCCGCCTTGGCCTCCCAAGTGCTGGGATTATAGGCGTGACCCAACACACCTGGCCATGGCAAGAGTTTTCTTACCTGCCATAAATTAGTGGTTCTTAGGCTGTGGTCCCCTGGAGAGGACCATCAGCAACATCTGAGAACTTGTTAGAAATGCCAAACCTTGAGCCCCAATCTGTGTTTTAATGAGATCACCTCCAGGTGATTCTGTCTCATGCCCAAGTTTGAGAGCCGCTAACACAGGCAATGACTAGAATGATAGATTTTGAAATAGAAGTGATCTTTGGGATCATGTGGGCTACCCACATGAGGATTTCCTTATTATGAGGAAATTAGGGCAGGGTGAGGCAGAGTGAGGTCTACAATTTATGTTTAGCTCCCTATTCCTCCACTGAATATATAGCGCCAAATGATCTATCTCACTAGTTAATTACTCATAGTCAGCTTACCGGTAAAGACAGCTCATATCCCAATTTTAAAGATGAGGAAATCAAAATGCCATAAGTGTTCAATGAGTCGACAAGTGGAGCTGAGGTTAAAACCCAGAGCTCCTAAATCCGCTGTCTGTGGCCCTCTCCCCAGCCTTCAGGTAATATGATACAGTCAGCAGGTGGGCTAAGCCACTTTCCACTCTGCAATAGCATCAGAACCCAAGAGGAACCAGCACAGCCCGATCATCCTAGGAAATGTGCAGTTCAAAGTGCCTTCACCATGTGGTACAATGACAAGGACTTCGGGGGTGTTCTGTTGCTTTTGGGAAGTTAGTATTCATGAGACACATTACATGGACACGTGGATCTCAGCACCCCCACAAACTGACGTCGTGGAGTTTACTATTCTAAGTCTAAGCAGGGCCACCATAAGGGTGGCATGTAGCCCAAACCCTCTGCACTCGCAGGTTCTTTGGGAGGCCTGTAATTCACTATTCTGTATTCTCAGGTCTGCCCCTTGCATTCCTGTCATTAAGTCACTTTGAAAGCCTTGGCCCCTGCTTATCATTTTTTCCATTCTTAGGCCAAGGCTATTTGTAGTTTCTCCACCTGTCACCCTATGTGTTAGGCTGCAAAGGCCGAGTGCAGTTTCATTAATAGCATAATACAAGCTCAAGCTTATTTAGAACACTGTGCTTTCTTTGAATGTTCCATTTTCGGGACCCTTTATGAGTCTTCACAGCTTTTTAGCTGTGAGATTTCACTTGGGTTGGGTAATACATATTGAGTTAGATATTTAGTAAATGAGTTCCTTTTCAGGCCTGAGTTATTGCCATTAGTAAAGAAGGAATTTTTAATAACTTACTAATTTCATAATATGTTCATGATTAAAGAAGTTTCTGCATGTGTCCAAGCAATACAGATGCTATAAATGGATTGCTATAGAAGAAATACCCATGGAAAAGAAAGAGGAAAACATAGTGGGACAGAAAACAAGATGATTGGCTGGGCGCGGTGGCTCATGCTCTAATCCCAGCACTTTGGGAGGCCTGAGGTGATCACCTGAGGTCAGGAGTTCAAGACCAGCCTGGCCAACATAGTGAAACACCATCTTTACTAAAAATACAAAAAGTTAGCCAGGTGTGGTGGCATACGCCTGTAATCCCAGCTACTTGGGAGGCTGAGGTAGGAGAATCCCTTGAACCTGGGAGGCAGAGGTTGCAGTGAGCCGAGATTGTGCCACTGCACTCCAGCCTGGTCAACAGAGCAAGACTCCATCTCAAAAAAAAAAAAAAAGAAAAGAAAATAAGAGGATAGCCTAATTTTCAGAGTGTAATTTATAGTGCAAAATAGAAAATATCACAATATTGTGATCTTTTAATTCAATAGTTAAATTGGGAAATTATGGAGAGTATTAGCCAAAAAAGAAAATGGAACATACCACAGACCTAAAGTAAAACACAAAACTGTATAACTCGTAGAAGATAACATTGGAAAAAAGCTAGGTGGCCTTGGGATTGGTGTTCACTTCCTAAATACAACACCAAAAGTACAATCCATGAAAGAAAAAAATAATTTTGGACCTCATTAAAATTTAAAACATTTGTTCTTCAAAAGACACTGTTAACAGAATGAAAACATGAACCCATAGACTCAGAGAGAATATTTGCAAAATGTATATCTCATAAAGGATTGGCATCCAAAATATACAAAGAATTTTTCAACAATGAGAAAACAAACAACTCAATTAAAAAATGAGCAAAAGAGCTGAACAGACACCTCAAGAAAGAAGATAATTGGTGGTAAATATGCATATGAAAAGAGGCTCATTAAATGTCATTAAAGATTGAACATTTAAAAAATGAGATGCTACTACCCAGTTACTAGAGTTGCTGAAATTCAAGACACTGACAGCACCAAATGCTGGTGAGGATGAGGAGCAACAGGAACTCTTGTTTTTTGCTAGTGGGAATACGAAATGGTCCAGCCACTTTGGAAGACAGTTTGGCGATTTTTTTAAAAACTACACATCATTTTCCACATGATTCAGCAATAGTGCTCCTTGGTATCTACCCAAATGAGCTTAAAACTTATGCACTTAGAAAAACCGGTCCATGAATGTTTATAACAACTTTATTCATAGTTGGTAAAACTTGGGGTCAATTAAAATGTTGCTTACTGAAGTAAGTGAATGAATAAACAAATTGTGGTACATCTGGAAAATGAAATACATTATTATTTAGCACAAAAAAGGAACGAGTTATCAAGCCATGAAAAGACATGGCAGAAATCTGAATGTATATTACTAAGCAAAAGAAGCCCATCTGCAAAGGCTACATACTATGTAATTCTGATTATACAAGTTCTAGAAAAGGTAAAACTATGAAGACAGTAAAAAGATCCATGGTTGCCAGGGGGTTGTGGGAAGGGAGAAATGATAGGGAGTGCACAGGGAATTTTAGAGCATTGAAACTATTCAGTATGATACTATAATGGTGAATACTTGTCATTATGCATTTTCCAAAACCAGCTGGGCACAGTGGCTCATGCTTTTAATCCCAGCACTTTGGGAGGCAGAGGCCGGTGGATCACTTGAGGTCAGGAGTTTGAGACCAGCCTGGCCAACATGGTAAAACCCTGTCTCTACTAAAAATACAAAAATTAGCCAGGTGTGGTAGCGTGCGCCTGTAGTCCCAGCTGCTCTGGAGGTTGAGGCAGGAGAATTGCTTGAACCTGGGAGGTGGAGGTTGCAGTGAGCTGAGATTGTACCATTGCACTCCAGCCTGGGGGACAGAGTGAGACTTTGTCTCCAAAAAAAAAAATAAAGAAAGAAACCATACAACATGAAGAGTGAACTCTAATGTAAATTATGGACTTCAGTTAGCAATAATATGTCAAGAATGGCTCATCAATTGTAATAAATGTCCTACTTGGGTAGGGGATGTTGATGATAGAGGAAACTGTTGGGGAGGATGTAGGTGAGAGTGTGTATAGGAGCTCTCTGTACTTTCTGTTCAATTTTTCTGTAAATCTAAAATTGCTCAAAAATAAGCATGAAATTTAAAAATTATACTTTTTTTTGACACAGAGTCTCGCTCTGTCACTCAGGTTGGAGTGCAGTGGCACAATCTCGGCTCACTGCAACCTCCGCCTCCCAGTTTCAAGTGATTCTCTTGCCTCAGCCTCCCGAGTAGTTGGAATTACAGGCATACGCCACCACACTCAGCTAATTTTTTTTTTTTTTTTGTATTTTTAGTAGAGATGGGGTTTCACCATGTTGGCCAGGCTGGTCTCAAACTCCTGACCTCAGGTGATCCACCTGCCTCGGCCTCCCAAAATGCTAGGATTACAAGCGTGAACCACCACCACGGTCTAAAATTGTACTTTCGAAATTTTTACATACAATATAGTTATGTGTGTGCATTTCTTTAAGTTCTCCAAAAATAACTGTAGGATACTTTGAGGGGTCCCGAGAACCTGCACTTGAGGCCTACTGAGCCAGTCAATGTTCGGTTAAGAATGAAATCCTGTTTAATGGGTGCAGAGTTTCAGTTTGGGAAAATGAAAACTTCCAGAGAAAGATAGTGACAATGGTTATACAACAATGTAAACGTACTTAATGCCACAGAACTGTGCACACCTAAAAGTGGTTAAAATGATAAACTTTATGTTAGGTGTATTTTGCCACAATAATTTTTTTAAAAAGTGCCTGGCACAGTGGCTCATGCCTGCAATCCCAGCGCTTTGGGAGGCCAAGGCAGGAGGATAACTTGAGCCCAAAAGTTCGAGATTAGTTTGGGCAATATGGTGAAACCCTGTCTCTACAAAAATACAAACATTAGCTGGGCATGGTGGCGCACCCCTGTAGTCCCAGGTACTTGGGAGGCTGAGGTGGGAGGATCGCTTGAGCCTGGGAGGTTGAGGCTGATCACGCCGCTGCACTCCAGCCTGGGCAACAGAGCAAGACCCTGTCTCAAAGAATAAATAAGTAAAATGAATGAAATCCTGCAGAAATGCTAACTGCTAATCATCTAGTGCTACCACAGTGCTCATTTCAAATAAAAGTAATAAAGCAGGGGTCCGGAGAAGAAAAACTGGATTAATATTTCTGGGACTTTCCCATCTATAAAAATGATCTCCAAGCTCTAAGATATTAAGCTTCCATGATTCTGTGACTTGATTTCACAGGGATGTTTGCAAAATGGGGAGGTTGGATGGCTCATGAAGCAAAAATGAAAGGAAAGGTTTCAGTTTCCATTCTATGGTTTCAAATCAGTTTCAGCTATATTTCTGCATGGTCCTACCATCTGGAAAGAGGCTTCTAGGAAACCAGGCACAATTGTGAAGGGGTGAGTTTGCCTCTCTTACCATTTGTGGTATTTTCCACACTTCCTGAGCAGGCAGAACTTCTCAGCTCTTCATACCTCCCCACCCTCTTCCTCTGGTACCCTCAGCAGGTGCCCTTTCCTCCCTGGTTGCTCTAAAAGCCATCAAACATGAGCGTCTCATCTCCCTGAGACGAAACTCCCAAGCCTCCTTGCACACATCTCCATCTTCCCTCCTCCCTCAGTGAGCCCCTGTCTGTCCCCTTCTCGTGCTCTCTGATCCCATTCCTTTCTTCCTTTCATAGAGACCTTGATCCATATCTCCCATTTCTCCCTCAAATCATTACTTCCTCCCTCTTTTCTGGATTCTTTCCCTTAACATTCACATTTGCTCTAATATGCTCCAATTTTCTGTTTTCCTCACTTCTTTCTTGTCTTTTTATAGATAAAGGAAGTATTTTTTTCCTCAATCCAATTTTTCCCCACTTCTACTTTGAAAGCTATAAATTCTATTTCTATTCTTTTGGTAGTTAACATGGGAATTTTAACATGACATTTAAGGTATCAACTTCTAAAGTCATAGACATCTTTATCCTCCTCCAGGACAATATGAGGACCTTAAGACCACTGCAACACTGAGCACCTGTTCCTGACTTATGCTATTATTGTCATGCATTTTCTGATTGTTGATTGATGGTACAATTTTTTTTTTAGAGAGACAAAGTCTTACTCTGCCACCCAGGCTGGAATGCAGTGGCATGACCATAGCCCACTGCAGCCTTGAACTTCTGGGCTCAAGTGATCCTCTTTGCTCACCCTCCTACGTAGCTAGGACTATAGGTACATGCCACCAAACCTGGCTGATTTTTAAAAAATTTTTGTACAGATGTGGTCTCACTATGTTCACAGGCTGGTCTTGAACTCCTGGCCTCAAGCAGTCCTCCCTTCTTGGCCTCCCAGTTTTGGGATTGCAGGTGTGAGCCACCACACCTGGCCTAGATTTTTGTACATCAGTCTTGCATCTTGAAACTTTATACGAGTCATTTATTAGTTTTAGTTGCTTTTTTGTTGTTTCCGTCAGATTCTCTACACAATCAAGTCATTTTTATATAAGGACACTTTTACTTCTTCCTTTCCAATGTGGATGACTTTTTACTTATTTTTCTTGCCTTTTTACACTGGATACATCCTCCAGTACAATGTCGAATAGAACTGATAACCATGAAATCCTTGTCTTTTTCCTGATCTTAGTTAAAAGAAGGATTCAATACATCACCATTGAGTATGATGTTTTCTGTTTTATTCTCTAGTAGGTTGAAGAAGTTCCTCTATATTCCTAGTTCACGAAGACTTTTTTTTTTTTTTTTTTAAGCAGGAATGTATTTTGGATTGTCTTTTCTACAACTATCAAGATAATTATATGGTTGTTCTTTTTTTTTTTTTTTTTTGAGATGGAGTCTTGCTGTTGTCACCCAGGCTGGAGTGCAGTGGCATGATCTCGGCTCACTGCAACCTCTGCCTCCTGGGTTCAAGTGATTCTCCTGCCTTAGCCTCCTGAGTAGCTGGGATTACAGGCACCCACCACCACACTCGGCTACTTTTTGTATTTTTAGTAGAGATGAGGTTTCACCATGTTGGCTAGTCTGGTCTCGAACGCCCGACCTCAAGTGATCTGCTCACCGTGGCCTCCCAAAGTGCTGGGATTACAGGTGTGAGCCACCGTGCCTGGCCTATGGTTGTTCTTTATTAGCTTTTCGATACGGTGAATTACGTGATTGTTTTAGAACATCAAGCCAACCTTGTATACTTGAATAAACCCCACTTGGTCATGATGTATTCTTCTTTTTAAATATTACTGTGTTTGATTTACACAATTTATTTTAGAATATTTTGCATCTAAGTTCATAAAAGATATTTTCTTATGGTTTTTGTTCTTATAATGACTTTGTCTGATTTTGGTATGAGTTATGCTGGCCCCACTGGATGAATTAAGAAGCTATTCTTTCTTCTACAACTTCTGGAAGTTTATATAGAAATGATGTCAGCCAGGCATGGTGGCTCACACCTGTAATCCCAACACTTTGGGAGGCTAAGGCGGATGGATCACTTGAGGGTTGGGAGTGCGAGACCAGCCTGACCAACGTGGAGAAACCCCGTCTCTACTAAAAATACAAAATTATCTGGGCTTGGTGGCACATGCCTGTAATCCCAGCTACTCAGGAGGCTGAGGCAGGAAAATCACTTGAACCCAGGAGGCGGAGGTTGCAGCAAGCCGAGATCGCACCATTGCACTCCAGCCTGGGCAACAAGAGCAAAACTCCGTCTCAAAAAAAAAAAAGAAAAGTGAAAAGAAATGATATCTCTGGTATAATTCATCAGTTAAGCCATCTGAGTCTAGAGCTTTCTTTGTGGTAAGGTTTTAAACTGCACTTTCAATTTCCTCAATCAGGCTATTTAGAGTGTCTGTTCTTGAGTAAAATCTAGTAATTTATATCTTTCAAGGTATTTGCCCATTTTATCTAAGTTGTTCAAAATTTTTGACATACAGTTTTTAAAAAATATTCCTTGATTATCATTCTAATATTCATAGAATCTCACATTTGAAACTCAGGAAAGCAGTGCAAAAATGTTGATAGTCTCGCTATTGCTATTGATGTGAATAATAAAGTCCTTTGCCTCTGACCCAGGAGTCTCATGTCTTTTACCAGCATCCATGAAACTGGAGCAGTCTAGATTATTAACTTGCAAGTGGGGTAAATATCTTACATACTTTAGTTCTTGACGTACTTTACTTTGAACCTTTGTGTAACTTTATATATAAAGTGTATTTGCATAGGCAGCATACAGTTGGGTCTTACTTTTTTGTCCAGTCTGATAATCTGTTCTGTAAGTGGGGAGTTTAGACCATTTACATCTAATGTGATTAACATGATTAGGTTTAAGTCAGTCATCTTCTGAATGTTCCCTATTTGTTTCATCTGTTCTTTTTCCTATTTTTTTCTGCCTTCTTTTGGATCAATTGAATATTTTTAATGATTTTATCTCCTTTGTTGGTGTTTTAGCTCTAACTCCTTGATTCGTTATCTTAATAATTGTTTTAGGGCTTGTAGTATATATCTTTAACTTATCAGAGGTCTATGTTGAAATTATATTTTATTACTTCACATGCAATATACAAGCCTTACAGTAATATACTTTCTCTTTTTCTGAACTCTGTGCTAGTGCTGCCATATGTTTTACTTTTATATATTATAAATCTCATACTACATTGTTATTGTTTTTCTAAACTGTTCATCCATTTTAAGAGATATTTCAACAATAAAAAAATCTTACGTTCACTCATGTTATTACTACTTCTAATGCCCTTCTTTCTTTTGTAGAGATCCCTATTTTGATGGGGCATCATTTTCCTTCAACTTGAAGGATGTTAACATTTCTTTCTAGTGATGAGTTCTTTCAGGTTTTGTATGTCTGAAAAAGTATTTACCTTTATTTTGAAAGACACTTTCACTGGGTATAGGATTCCTGGTTTACAATGTTCTTTCAGTACTTTAAGATGTTATTTCACTGCCTTTTGGCTTGCATTGTTTCTGATGAGAACTCTTTTATAATTCTTATCTGTTCATAACCTGTCTTTCTTCTCTGTGTATAACACATCTTTTTTCCCCTGGCTACTTGTTTTTTTTTTTTTTTGAGACAGAGTCTCACTTTGCCACCCAGGCTGGAGTGCAATGGCGCGATCTCAGCTCACTGCAATCTCTGCCTCCCAAGCTCAAGCGATTCTCCTGCCTTATCCTCCTGAGTAGCTGGGATTACAGGCACGAGCCACCCCGCCCAGCTAATTTTTGTGTTTTTAGTAGAGACGGGGTTTCATCATGTTGGCCAGGCTGGCCTTGAACTCCTGACCTCAAGTGATCTGCCTGCCTTGGCCTCCCAAAGTGCTGGGATTACAGGCTTGAGCCACCCCACCTAGCCTCCCCTGGCTATTTTGAAGATTTTTTTTCTTTGTCCCAAATTTTTAGCAATTTGATGTTGTTTTCTTCATGTTTCTTCTGCTTCATCTTCACAGAATATATTCACTCTATGGGTCTTCATTAAATTGGGGGAAATTTCAGTCACTATTTCTTCAAATGTTTTTCCTGCGCTCTCCTCTAACTCTTCTTTCTCCGGGATTCCAGTTAGTTGGTCTATTAGGCTGCTTTCTGTTCCACCACTCACTGATGTTCTGTTTCTGTTTTTTGATTCTCTTTTCTCTCTTTTTAAAATTTTTAATAATTTCTCTTGCTAAGTATTCAAATTCACTAATCTTTCTGATGACTATTTAAAGCTAAACTGTTGGCTTGAGATTTTTGGAAATATGATTTTGGACTGTAAGTCCAAACAAATGTGAGGGCCAGCTTACATTTATAAACTCTTAGAGGAGGATTTTTTTCCCTTTTGCTCAGTATCATGATTTAAGATGGAGCCTCTTTCTTCCTTCCTTTCTTTCTTTCCTTCTTTCCTTCCTTCTTTCCTTCCTTCCTTCCTCCTTTCCTTTCCTCCCTCTTTCTTTCTTTCTCTTTCTCTTTCTTTCTTTCTCTTTCTCTTTCTTTCTTCTTTCTTTCTTTCTTTCTTTTTTCTTTCTTTCTTTTTCTTTCTTTTCTGAGATGGAGCCTTGCTCTGTCACCCAGACTGGAATGCAGTGGCACAATCTCAGCTCACTGCAATCTCTGCCTCCCAGGTTCAAGCAACTCCCCTGCCTCAGCCTCCTGAGTAGCTGGGATTACAGGCACACGCCACCACACCTGACAAATTTTTGTATTTTTAGTGGAGATGGGGTTTCACCATATTGGCCAAGCTGGTCTTGAACTCCTGACCTTAGGTGATCCACCCGCCTCGGCCTCCCAAAGTGCTGGGATTACAGGTGTGAGCCACCACACCTGGCCGAGTCTTTTTATTTATTTATTGTATTGAACTTTAAAAAATGTCAGCTCCCACTAGAAAAGTTTTAACATTGCTCAGGTGACAGAATGAATGAGGGAGGAGGGAAAAGAACTTCCCATTATTTCATAGACCTCAGTATGCAGGCAATTACCTCTCTCTATAAACAAAATCCATCCTATCAACTTCTCAAAGGCATTTTGTTCTATTATTGGTAGAGTCAGGACTATTCCCTTTCTTAAAAGTCACTTCTGTATGGTATTAAACATTTACAATGTTATTTTGCATACATTATTTTATTTGTTCTTCATAATACCCCTGGTGAAGTATGCAAGGCAAGAATTATTCACATTTTACAGCTGGGGAAGCTGAAGCTTGAAGAATAATTTGTCTAGCATCACGCTGGTAATAAGTGATAATGCCAGATCTTGAATATAAATTCTGAAGTCCTGCTGAGGTGAGACGTGAGTTTGATCCTTACGGTTAATAGTTTGCTTATATATGCCTCCAATATATATGTTTAAGCTTAAACACATTAACTGGTTAATTAAAGGTGTTATAATCGATACTACAGCACAGACTGTTTAAACTCAGTGCTTCTCAAACTTTAATGTACATACAAGCCAGTGATGATCTTGTTAAAATGCAGTTTCTGATTTGTGAGGTCTCAAGGCTCTGCTGTGTAAAGCTCCCAGGCGAGGCTGCAGGTCTGCAGACAGAAGCATTTGAAATTGCAAGGATTTAGCAGATTTTTGCCAAATAAACAATGACTTATAATGTGAGGGGGAGTAAAGTGTGATTTAAAATGTCCTGGACTAGGGATCAGGTTATGTTGGCTCTGATCTTAAGAAAACAGTTGCAGATGCTAGAACTTGGAGTGACGTTAGCAGTTTTCTAACCCAAGTTTTTCATTTTCTACATGTATAGAAATCAAGCTCGGTCGGACATGGTGGCTCATGCCAGTAATCCCAGCACTTTGGGAGGCCGAGGGGGGTTGATCACCTGAGGTCAGGAGTTTGAGACCAGCCTGGCCAACATGGCAAAACCCCTGTCTCCACTAAAAATGCAAAAAAATTAGCAGGGTGTGGTGGCGGGCACCTGTAATTCCAGTTACTCAGGAGGCTGAGGCAGGAGAATCGCTTGAACCTGGGAGGCGGAGGTTGTAGTGAGCCAGGATCATGCCATTGTACTCCAGCCTGGGCAACAAGAGTGAAATTCTGCCTCAAAAAAAAAAAAAAGGAACTCAAGCTCAGAGTGATAAGGAAAGCTGCCTGGAGGCCTGGAGTCACACAATTAGGGAACTAGAACCTGGGTCCACCTGGCTCTAATATCAGTTCTTTTTCACGAAGCACACTGCCTCTCCAGACAGTAGTGATAATTAGAGCTGGGGCAGACTCCTTAATCTCTTAGCTTCAATATCCTTATCTTTAAAATGAGAGGCCTGGATATGAACACTAAGATTCCCCTATCACTAATACTCGCTAATAGTTAATCTCCCTTATTTCTCACATTGGAGAAGAGTAGAGGGAGACAAAATGAGTCTGTCTGCTGCTGTAGAACTTTAGACCAAAGACAATTAACCCAAGCACAAAGTAGTGTTTAAAATAAAATGTCAAGTGCAAATGTACCCTGTCCATAGTTAGAAGAGAGTCCTCTGGTTCTCAGACTCTATCAAGTGAGAAAATTGTATTGCCTTTTGCCTCATAACACTTGTATTATTTTCAGGTAAGTTGCCTTAAGGACTAAATTACTGGGGGAGACTTGGAACTTGGCTTACTTTCTGTGACTAAGAGACAACAAAACTCATCATTGAATCCCTTTATCATTGCCAAGTCTTGCAGAAGGAACCTTTAATAACCGTTCAGTGGTGGCCTTTCTACACTTCCTCCACCACCTGACTTTTTTCTGTTTAGATCTTCAGGGTCCATTATGAAGCACTGGAAAAGAGACACTCATAGTATAATTGATCTTTGAAAGATGTGCTTGGAGATTTCTCTTGGATAAAGAAAATAAAAGTTTCTAACAATTTTATGATTTTTCAGATAGCAAGTGTATTTGTATGAATGTTCAGACAAAGATAATGAAAGCATGTTACTCAATATAATGTACAAAATTAAGAAAAAGAAGATTAAGATAGAATGGGAAAATTTCAGGCTTTCTGCCAAAATGAAACAAACTAGCCTTTTGGTACATTTGGTAGATCCATACATCCTGATTACAATTTGAATAAACAATGGCTATTTCTTCTTTCTAGAAATGGGATCTTGCTAAGTTGCCCAGGCTGGACTCAAACCCGGCAATAATAACCATTTTAAGTCTCCATTTAAATCTTGACGAAGGTTTGTCCTACCAATAGGCTTTGTCCCAAGCATAGAACCTTATCTATATAACATATCTTTATACCTATATAACCTTATCTATATAACATACCTGAGTAGCAGATTCTCAAAAGGCAATCTTAGCCAGGGCTGATGCCCTCCAAATCTCTCCTCCAACCAAATCACTCTCCTTGCCCTAGCTCCACAAGTTGGGTCTGACTATTGAACGTGTACCCAAACTGAATTCACCATCTTCCCTATGACTTCTGCATACTCCTATATCTGTTCCTTTCTCTCTATTGTCTCAAGGAGTGGTAGGTACATCCACCCACTGGCCAAGTCAGGAACCTAAGAGGAAACCTAGATTCCTTTCTCTATCTTCCTCTGCCTCCATCAAATCAATTAAAATATTATCTTTTGGCTGGGTGTAGTGGCTAACTTTTGTAATTCCAGCACTTTGGGAAGCCAAGGCAGGAGGATCGCTTGAGTACAGGAGTTGGGGACCAGCCTGGGTAACATAATGAAACCCCGTCTTTACAAAAAAATGAAAAAATTAACCAAGTGTGGTGGTGCACACCTGTGGTCCCAGCTACTTGGGAGACTGAGGTGGGAAGACAGCTTGAGCCCGGGAGTTTGAGCCTGCAGTGAGCTATGATCATACCACTGCACTCCAGCCTGGCAACAGGGAGAGACTCCATCTCAAAAATAACAATAATAATAAAACAAAAAAAAATACAATAAAACATCCCCTTCTTTCACCTTCCAGATGTCTCTGGTGCCCATTTCCTTGACTCCATCTCCATTGCCATTGTTCCAGCTCCCTCTTATGCTCTGCCACTGGAGTGATCTTTCTAACACAGTAATCCAACCGTGTGTACCTGAGCAAATTCTCTAGTAGCTCTTCCTGACATATAGAACCAATTTTTATGGTGCAGTGTGGCATATAAGGCCCTTCCTCATGGTTTGCACCAGCCCAAGTGCTCATGTGTCCAGTTTTATTTCCTGCCATGCCCCATTGTGACACCTTTCAGGCTCAGGGCTGTAAAGGGGCTCCATGCCTTTGCACGTGTTGTTCTTTCTTTCTAAATACCAACCCTGGTTTACTAACCTAGGAAACTCCTGCTTGTCTTTCACATCTCAGCTAAAATCCCACTTCCTCTGCAAAACCTGTCTTGTCCCATCGAGTCAGACCTGATTCCAATCTTCCTATACAACCTCACATTTGCACACACTCCCATTAATGCTCTTAAATGATTGCACTAGAGCTCTTCATGTGTGTGATTCTCTCCTCATTAGCTCATGAGCTTCTTGAAGGTGAGAACACTTTACTTTCTTCTTGGTATCACCAGCAGCTACCATGGTGCTTAGTACTTGGAATAAGCATAAAAAATATTTGCTGGATAGAGATATGAATGAATGATGTTGATATATATCACTCATCACTCCTTTTTGACCTGCCTTATCCAAATTGCTTGGCTGAGCCAGAACTGATTAGGAGAAAATTCTAAAAATTCCACCTTCGTTACATGGGAATATTCCTAAATTGGAGTGGCCCAGGGAGGTGGTCATTCAAAAACAAAAGTTGAAACTACTTTCCCCCAAGCTCATGTTTGGAAAATTCTTTTGCCTTGTTTCCTTATGGTCTCTGGAGAGAATAATTAGACTAAATACAAGAGTTGCATCAGAGGAGATTTGAATACCTTGGATCAGAATCAACCAGCTAAAATGAGATAGACTGAGAATACTGCTTTGAGAAACAGTGTTATAGTGACTCAGAAGTCTGATATCAGATAGATCTATGTTTGAATCCTGACTGCAACATTTACTAGTTGTAGGCTGATTTACTTATTGATGGCGCAGTGATTATTTTTAATGGCCTGCTATGGTGCAGGCATAGTTCCAGAGTCTGCGGACAGTGAGAGCTAACATTAGTGAAACATTTAGCACAAGCTTGGCAAATATCATGCTGTTAACATGTGGTAGATATTATTATTAGTAAATCCATACTAGTCCAGACATCCAAAATTCAGACAGTGATGTACCAAGAAACCATAAATATACCAGTGGCATTAAAGATGTTCTTAAGGAATTATTCGAGCCACCACCCGAGTTCCAGTCAAAATTAAAGTCTTTGCCCACCTCTCTCACTTCCTCGTTGTCTTCTAGCACTGTGTCCTGGTCTTCATCGTCTAACATCCTACATCCTAAAAACATCCTACATCCTAAAAACATCCTACATCCTAAAAACAGTGCATGTATCCTTCCATTTTTCAAAAGTCCGAATTACATCTCCCTACTCAGAACCCAAACTCAGATTCATCAAGTCTGTCTCAGACATTGCCTGAATCAAACAATTGGCACAAATGGATATTCATGAATGGGTGAACTTAAGCCCTATATGCCCTCCAACTTCCCAATCTCCACCGGAAAGTAAGAGTGTGCTCCTGGGGCTATCTTAGCTTGAGTGGATCCTGAAGGGCATGTCTGGCAGGGAGAGGGCTGCTGCCCTAGAGATTCAAGTTTATCAAAATGGAACGGAAGTCAAGTCAGGTGGGAGACATTGTTAGAAAATGAAAGAATAACTGAGGTTGACATTAGGAGATAGAGTAAAAAACCTAGGAATGCAGGAACCAGGGAAATGGGACTAGAACCTGGGTGGACTGAGCAAATGGGAGGAGACTTCTGGGAATGCCTGGGGTTCCCAGGCATTCAGGGTTGCTGCTGCATAAGTGTTTACTGGGCTGTGATAACACAGGTAACCTGTAGAATCATCTATACCCTAAATGAAGAACTTAGCCATCTAAACAGCTCTCCAGCTAGTGGAATATTTGGAACACAATTTTTGAGCTGATAAACTTCTGATACTCCTTGCCATCTGAAATTTCAAAAGGACTTATCTCCTTCCCCCTCTCTTTCCCTCCTTGCTCTCCCTTCACCTCCATCTCTCCCAAATACATGCAAAGGTGGATGGTAAAAAAAAAGTTCAGGCCAGGAGCGGTGGCTCACATCTGTAATCCCAGCATTTTGGGAGGCCGAGGTGGGTGGATCACTTGAGGTCAGGAGTTCAAGACCAGCCTGGCCAACAGGGTGAAACACCATCTCTACTAAAAATACAAAAAATTAGCTGAGCGTGGTGGTGCACACCTGTAATCCCAGCTACTTGGGAGGCTGAGGCAAAAGAATTGCTTGAACCTGGGAGGCGGAGGTTGCAGTGAGCCAAGATTGTGCCACTGCACTCCACCTGGGCAACAGAGTGAAACTCTGTCTCAAAAAAAAAAAAAAATTAATCAATCTTACTGAGACAACACTGCATTTAGGAATGAGGATCTCCATGCAGGGATATAGAAAGATATCCAAGATGCAGTGTTACATTAAAAAAGGAAGCTGTACCATAGTTTGTATAGTTTAATCCTATTTAAGTTTTTAAAAAATAATAGTTGTGAGTTAATATGCATAGAAAAATTCTGAAAGGATCACAAGAATCTGTTAACATTGGTTGTTTGTATGGTTAGGAAAAAGCATTACATTTATAAATGCACACTTATAAAAAACAAATGATTAAGCACTATTGAACAGCTGCATTTGCATTAGATCAAGCACTATTGAACAGCCACATTTGCATACCACCCACCTGTACTTTTTTCACTTTTTAAAGGGGCTCTGCACTTCATGGTAACTCAAGAGAACTGTAAACATCATCAATAGGAAAGAGAATGTGGGTTGATGCAGAATCAGTGCTGAAAATGCCAAGGATGTCTTGTTGTGTTAAGTCTGTTCTTAACAATAAGTAACAATTATTGGATTGAATTTTATCTTTTGTTATTTACCTATACTGCCTTCTGACTCTGTGAAAAAGACCTAGGTGTCTTAACTGACGGCAAGTTCAATAGAAGCTTCTGTAGGCGGACAAAAAAATCAAATGCAAAGTTAAATTGCACTAATAGATGTGACGTTCAGTTGTTGATGAGTGTTCTTTGAGCTGGCAAGAACACAGCTAGTAATAAAGGCTACCATTTATTATAAATGTAACATGTACTCATTGTAAAAAGAAAAACAAATAGTACAAAATTGTATGAAATAAACACAATTTAGTTCCCCCATCTTTCCATCCCTACCTATTCCCCACATTTCTCTGAGAGGAACAGTTTGGGATGTTTTCTTCCAGATGCAAACATTTCATCTTGTAATTCGCTTTTCATTTCTAAATCGCAAACATCAAAATTGAGAGATGTTTCATAATCATTAATCAGTCCCCTACACATGGACATTTGTCTGGATCTGTAGAGTAGATTCAAAAAGCAGAATTTCTGAGTCAAATGGTACAATGTTTGATTAGCAACAAATCCTTTCCAGATAGGTTGCATCGAAATCACCTTTTAGAAACAGTATATATACATGCAGAAGTTTGTCCAGAAAAAAATTAAGAAGGCAATATGACACAGCTGTGGAATATGTAGGTTTTGTAATAATTAATAATTCTTAATAGATGCTATTATGGTGAAGAACCCTCCCACCTCAGCCCCTGAGTCAGTAGGACCACAGATGCTTAGACATCTTCTCTGGAGCTCCAGAAGAAAGGTGGAGCGACTAATAGGTAGAAGTTACATCACTTCTTCCAAAACTAAGATGAATTCAGGGAACCATAGATTGTTCAATTTGGTGAACTTTAGGAAAAAAGGATAAGAAATTATGACTCCTAAATTATGAGCTGTTTGACCTTGGACATATTATATAACATCTCCCACCCTCAGTTCCCTAATTTGTTTGTTTGCTTGTTTTTGGAGACAGTCTCACACTTTTACCCAGGCTGGAGTTCAGTGGCATCATTGTGGCTTCGACTTTACGGGCTCAAGCAACCCTCCCACCTCGGCGCCTGAGTCAGGAGGACCACGGGTGTGTACCACTATGCTCAGCTAAGTTTTTTAAAAAAATCTTTTTGTAGTGTGGGGTCTCACTATTTGCCAAAGCTGATCTCGAACTCCTGGCCTCAAGTAATTCTCCCACTTCAGCCTCTGAACGCACTAGGATTACAGGCGTGGGCCATAGCATCAGGCCTCCTCATTTGTAAAATGGGAATCTTAGTTTCTCCCTCCTAGGCAGCTGTGCAGATTACTGAGATAATTTATGATGACCACAATGTTTACCACGCAGAGAGCTCTTAATAGATGCTATTATGGTGAAGAACCTGGAGAACAAGTATCGTGAGATGATACCAAAGAACTTGTGTGTACTGTTGATTGTCTTAAAATGTTTGAATCAGATTAGACATCTTCCTTGGAGCTGCAGTAGAAAGGTGGAGCTACTAATGGGTAGAAGTTACATCACTTCTTCCAAAACTAAGATGAATTCGGGGGACCACAGATTGTTCAATTTGGTGAACTTTGAGAACAAAGGATACAAAATTATGACTCCTAAACTTGATACTGAGTCATGAAGGGGCCATGCAAGTGAGGGTCTCTGAAGTTTAAGCTTCAGGAAATCCACCTTCAGATGAGTCACTGTGAGACAGTGAACTTCCTAGGACTGAAAAATTACAGTCTGGGTCACAGCAGCTATGCCAGAGGTCTAGAAATAACGCAAGTAAGCAAGTTCTTTATTTATTTATTTATTTATTTATTTATTTTGGTCTTTAATAGTGTTCTTTAGTTGATTCCTGTACTGGGTGGGAATTCAGACTAGATAACATTTACTAGCTCTTAAATGTCTCTGTCGGCCGGGCGCGGTGGGTCACGCCTGTAATCCCAGCACTTTGGGAGGCCGAGGCGGGTGGATCACCAGGTCAGGAGATCGAGATCATCTGGCTAACACGGTGAAACCCCACCTCTACTAAAAACATAAAAAAATTAGCCGGGCATGGTGGCGGGCTCCTGTAGTCCCTACTACTTGGGAGGCTGAGGGAGGAGAATGGCGTCAACCCAGGAGGCGGAGCTTGCAGTGAGCCGAGATCGCGCCATTGCACTCCAGCCTGGGCGACAGAGCCAGACTCCGTCTCAAAAAAAATAAAATAAAATACATGTCTCTGTCTCCTGAATCTGAAAGTTGTTGGTATACATCAAAATACCCTAAATCTATGTATCCTGAAGGAGAAGAAAGAACGGGTAATTTACAACATGAGTTATTCTTCCTTAAATCATTAATAGTACTTAAAGTTTCTTTTAGGAACAAGGACTGCACGATGATGTGGTACAGTGCAGAACTGGAAAGAAGACTGAGAGGGTCTCGGGCAAGATGAGAGGGGGGCTTGAAGATTAATACTATGGAAGGAGGAAGGCAGCGGGGAAGCAGACAAGCAAGGTTTGAGTATCCCTGGCAGCGAGTGGGATTCTTATGCATGTCAAGGACATTTCAGAGATTCTGATTCTGATTCTTGGGTCCTGGAATTTTCCATTACCTTGAGGTGGAAAAATGGCTGGGTGAGAGTTTGGGCAGTAGACCTGAAACAAAGGCCTGAAGAGGAGCCTGTGGAAATGGAATTGTGACCTCCAACTGTGGCTCTGTCACTAACTAGTCGATCTCAACTAAGTCCCATAATCCCTTAGCAGTGGTTAGCAACAGCCCTGGGGTCAAGTTCTAGGTTTTACCAACTACGAGTTGTATGAGCTTGGGCAAGTTACTTAATCTCTGTAAACCACAGTTTCCTCATGTGTAATGGGGGATGCTTGTACTTGCTTCAGACATAAACTTGCTGTGAGATTTAATTAGCTAGCATTGAAAGCATTCCCAGAGTGCCTTGCAGAAAGTGTCCAATAAATGTTAGCTATATTTGTTTTTTTAAAAAAAATTATGGACATCTATATGCACTGGTTTTTTTTTATTTTTTATTTTTGGTACCAGGTGTAATGAAAATTCAAACTGTACAAAGTCAGGTCCTTGCTTTCCAGGAGTGTATAATCTTCTATGGGAAATAATATATAATTATTTATGATTCAAGGCAGTATTTGTTAGTTACACATAACTGGCATTCAAAAGGTTTTTGCAATACAGAGGTGAGTCGCTTCTGGCTAAAATTATCAGGAGGTGTTTTAGAGAAGGCATTTAAGATGGGCCTCCAAAGACAGGCAGAATCTTAAAAATTAAAATTTGTGAGATATACTGAAAGAATCACGATCCAGTCCAAATTGTTAGGGCAACAGAGAAACACACAGTTCATTTTTAAACAGCTTTGTTGAGATATAGTTGGCATAAAATGAACTGTGCATATTTAAAATGTACAATATGATATGTACATATATCCCTGCAAAACCGTCACTGCAATCAAGATAATGAACATATCACCCAAAAGTTTTCTTATGCCACTTTGAAATCCTTCCTTCCCACCCACACCCAGGCCTTCCCAATTTCCAGGCAACCACCAATCTGTGCTCTGTCAGTGTAAATTTGCTTGCATTTTCTGGAATTTTATGTAAGTGTAATCATAAGGTATGAACTTTTTTATGTGTGCCTTATTACACTCCACATAATGATGCTGAGATAGTTCATTCCTTTTTATTGTTGAATAGTACTCTATTCATGAATTTACAATTGTTCTTCCACTGATGAAGATTCAGACTGTTTTCAGTTTTTGGTTATTGCAAATAAAGCGACTATGAACATTGATGTCCAAATGTTGGTATGGACGCACACTTTCTTTTCTCCTGGATAAATACCTCGAGTGGAATGGCTAAATCATATAGCATGTGTCTAACTGTTTAAGAAACTGTCAAACTGTTTTCCTAAGTAGTTCTACCATTTTATATTCCCACCGACAATGTGTGGGAATTCCAGTTTCTCCATAACCTTCCCAACACTTGATATGTTCAGACTTTAGAGTTCAGATATTTTTATTGGTGGGTAGTTGTAGCTCATCGTGGTTTTAATTTGCATTTTTCTAATGACTAATAATGTTGACCATCTTTTCATATGCTTATTTTCCATTAGTGTATGCTCTGATCTATCTTTTAAAGTCTTTTGTCAACCTTTTATTGGGATTGATTATTTTCTTACTGTTGCATTTAGAGAGTTCTTTATGTATTTTGGATATAAGTCTATTGTTGGATATGTGATTTGAAAATATTTTTATTGTTTTTACCATTACTGTGTTCAATTTGCTAATATTTCATTGTGGGTTTTTGCATCTGTGTTAACGAGAAAAATTGGTCTGTTTTCATTCATTCTTTCTTTCTTTCTTTCTTTTTGCATTATCTTTGTCTGGTTTTGGTGCCAATGTAATGCTGGCCTCCTGAAATGAGTTGGGAAGTGTTCCTTCTATTTCTGTTTTCTGGAAGAGATTGTGCAGGACTAGAGTTATTTCTTTCAATGTTTGGTAGATTTTGCCACTGAAGCCATCTGAACCTGGAGATTTCTTGGTACAATTGAATTTTGTACATCTATCTTATATTCAACCTACAGCTTTGATAAACCAACTTATTAGTTCTAGTAGCTTTTTTGAAGTTTCCATCATATTTTCTACATAGATGATTATGTCTATGAATAAACACATTTTTACTTCTTCTTTTTCAATCTGGCTATTTACTTGCCTTGCCTTTTTCTTTCCATTTCTTTTTCAATACCAGTACAATGTTGAATAGAAGTTGTGAGAGCAGACATATGGTTTTGTTCCTGATTGTAGGAGAAAATCATCCAGATTTTCAACATTAAGAATGGTGTTGGTTGAAGGTTTTTTCACAGATACCCTTTATCAGGCTCCCTTCTGTTCTAGTTTGCTGAGAATTTTATCTGTAATGGATGTTGGATTTTGTTAAATGCTTTTTTGTATCTATTGAGATGATCATATGGTATTACTCTTTTAGTCCACTAATACGATAAATTAATTGATTTTTGAATATTAAACCAATCCTGCATTTCTGGAATAAACCCATTTGATCACCATGAAACCAATTTACTAAAATTTTGTTAAGAATTTTTGCAACTATTTTCATGAAGGATATTGATCTGTAGTTTGTGTTGTTAAAGGGAGATGTCCATTTCATCTAAGTTGTTGAATTGGTTGTCATACAGTATAGGTATGAAAGTATAGTATAGATATAAAAGAATAATATGTGAATATTAAAATATTCACATATTAAATATATTCTTAATAGTAATATTCACAGATTATTATTTTAATATCTATAGAAACTGCAGTAATGTCACCTCTTTCATTTCTGATACATATAATTGGTGTCTTCTTTCTTTTTTCAGTGTGGCTTGAAGCATATCAATTTTATTGGTTTCCTCAAAGAACCAACTTTGAGCTTACTGATTTTCTCTCCTGGGTTTATGAATGTCAATGATTTCTACTTTGATCTTTATTATGCCTTTTCTTTCGCATACTTTACTTTGCCCCTTTTTTCTAGTTTCTTAAGGTGGAAGCTGAGGTCAGTGATATAAAATCCTTCTTTTCTAATATAGTCATTTAGTGCTATAAATTTCCTCTTAAGTCCTGCTTTAGTGATATCCTGCAAATTCTTTAATTTTCATGTAGTTAAAAATCACTTTCTAAAATTATTTAAAATTTTTTTCTTTGATCCATGGGTTAACTAAAAATGTGTTATTGAATTTCAAGTATCCAAGGAATTTTCAGAGATCTTTCTGTTACTGACTACTAACTTAATTCCATTGTTATCTGAGAACACTCACTTTATGATTGAATTCTTTTAAATTTATTGAGAGTTGTTTTACAGCCTTGAAAATGACCTGTCTTGATTTTCATGCGGGTTCCCCATAACCTCCAAGTCCCATTGAGGTGACAGCAAAGGGCTCATAATGAAAGCCTGCACACACAGTGAGTGTCATTATAGAAGAGGAACACTGAGCTTGTGCCACAGAAACTTTTATAGCAACCGAAAGCAAGACTTTTTTGCTTGGGAGTAGATATTACTGCATTTGTCAAGGCTGCACATTGCAAATACAACCCTGAGAAATGGGCAGGGTAAAGAGCTGTCAGGGTCCTGTCATTTCTGGCAGACCAGCAAGAATGTGCAGGCATATTCAGGACAGATGGTGAATTGTTCTTTCAGCAAACTCATTGAAGCTCTTTTCATTCTTTTGGATTATTTTTTCTTTCTGTGTTTCATTTTGGGTTGTTTCTATTGCTATGCTTTCAAAGTTCACTAATCTCTTCTCTAGTGTCTAATCTTCCCTTAATGCCATTCAGTGTATTCTACTTCTCAGACATTTTAGTTTTCATCTCTGGAAGTTTTATTTGAGTCTTTTAAAACGTATCTTTCATATCTGTATTTAAGTTTTTGAACATACGGAATACAGTCATAGAAACTGTTTTAATGTCCTTATCTGCTAACTTTAACATCTGTCAGTCCTAAGTCAGCTTCAATTGATTTATATTCTCATTATTATGGGTGTGTTTTCCTGTCTCCTGGTATGTCTGGTAATCTTTTAACTTTAATTTTTTTATTTTTTTGAGACAGAGTCTCACTGTATCACCCAGGCTGGAGTGCAGTGGCGTGATCTTAGCTCACTGTAGCCTCCGCCTCCTGGGTTCAAGTGATTCTCCTGCCTCATCTTCCCGAGTAGCTGGGATTAAACCCACAACCACACCCGGCTAATTTTTGTATTTTTGTAGAGACGGGGTTTCACCTTGTTGGTCAGGCTGGTGTCAAACTCCTGACCTCAGGTGATCCACCCACCTTGGCCCCCCAAAGTGCTGGGATTACAGGTGTGAGCCACCACGCCCCGCCATGCCTGGTAATCTTGTATTGAATGTCAGGTTTTGTGATGTTTTACCTTGTTGGGTGCTGGATATTTTTGTATGCCTATAAATATTCTTGAGCTTTGTTTTGTGATGCAGTTACTTGGAAATGGTTTTAATCTTTTGGGTCTTGTTTTTATGATTTGGTTAACCAGCTTAGTGCTCTATTTAGGACTAATCATTCTGCACTGCTGAGGCAAGACCTTCCTCAGTATTCTACTCAGTGCTCTGTGAATGATCAGTTTTTTCCAGTCCTGTGGGTGGGAGGCAGTGGTTGTTTCAGGAAGAATTATCCCAGTTCCCCACACTCCACCTTCGCCACAAGTGGAAGTCCCCTTACTAGTTTCTTGACTTTGTCTGTTACTTCTTCAAGTACTTTTTTTTTTCCTGTTCTCCCACTTCAGAGACTCCAATTACTTGGATACTAAGCTGCATGAAGGCTTCTCACAGCTCACAGATCCTCTGGTCATTTCTTTTTTTTTTTGAGACGGAGGCTCACTTTGTTGCCCAGATTGCAGTGCAGTGGTGCGATCTTGGCTCACTGCAACCTCCACCTCCTGGTTCAAGCGATTCTCCTGCCTCAGCCACCCAAATAGCTGGGATTACAGGTGCCCACCACCATGCCCAGCTATTTTTGTATTTTTAGTAGAGACGGGGTTTCACCCTGTTGGCCAGGCTGGTCTTGAACTCCTGCCTTCAGGTGATCCGCCCACCTTGGCCTCTCAAAGTGCTGGGATTACAGGCGTGAGCCACTGCGCCTGGCAGTGCTCATTTCTTAAGCCTGTTTTCTCTCTGTGTTTCATATTGGATTTTTTCTATTGCTATGCCTTCAAATTCACTCATCTTTTCTAATGCAGTGTCTATAGGCAAACGCGTTTAGTGTATTTTAAAATTTCAGATATAGTTTTCATCTCCAGATATTAAATTTTTCATATCTCCTCTGTCTCTACTTGTCAGGTTCAATCTCTCCTCTAGCTTCTTAAATATATGGAATATAGCAATAATCACTCTTTTAATGTTCCTTTCCACTAATTCTATCATCTGTGTCAATTCTAGGTCAGTTTTGATTGATGGATTGTTCTCATTATGGATCATATGTGCCTGCTTCTTTGCACACCTGTGAAAAATTTGGTAATATTTCACAGGTGGCAGAAATTGCAAATTTTACCTTTAGGTAAAATTTGAGTGTTGAATGTTTTCATATTCCTATAGATATGTTTGAGCTTTGATCTGGGACATGGTTAAGTTACTTGGAAATTACGATTTTCAGGTCATGCTTTTCAGGTTTTGCAGGCAGGACCAGTACAACATTTCATCAGGAGCTAATTTCCCTCCAGGTCGGAGTACTCTGATGCTTTGTGGATTATAAGGTTTTCCACCCTGGCTGATGGAAACAGGAACTATTCCTGGCCCTTTATGAATTTAAGAATCATTCCTTCTATTCCTTTCGGGACCTTCTTTCCTTGGCCTCAGGCAGTTTCCTCTCATGCAGTCACTGATCAGATTCCAGGGAACAGCAAATCTCCAGGATTCTCTCTCTTTGCAGCTCCATTTTCTGCTGTAATTGGCCTTGCAAATTCTAATGTTCGGTCTCTCTGAACTCTCAGTTTATGGAGACCAGTAAGCTGTGCCTGGGTACCCCTTTATTGCATTGCATCTTGAAAATTTTCTCCAGACTGTAAGCTGGGGCAATTGCGGTACTCACATCATTTACTTTCTGCCTCTGAGGGTTCATTGTCCCTCTTTGCCTGATGACTAATGTCTTGAAAACCGTTGTTTTATGTGTTTTTTCCTGCAGGCTTTAGTTGTTTCAGGCAGGATGGTAAATCTGGCGCTGTTTTTTCCATCTCATCTAGAACTTTAAGTCCCCACGTTAATTTTTGAAAACTAAGTTGAACGATGTAGCACTTTTTGTAATTGTACATCCAATTTCTTTTCTTTTCTTTCTTTCCTTTTTTTTTTTTTTGAGATGGAATTTTGCTCTTGTCACCCAGGCTGGAGTGCAGTGGCGTGATTTCTGCTCACTGCAACCTCCGCCTCCTGGGTTCAAGCGATTCTCCTGCCTCAGCCTGCTGAGTAGCTGGGACTACAGGTGCAAGCCACCATAGTCAGCTAATTTTTTTTTTTTTTAATTTTTTTAGTAGAGATGGGGTTTCATCATGTTGGCTAGGCTGGTCTTGAACTCCCAACCTCAGGTGATCTACCCACCTCGGCCTCCCAAAGTGTTGGGATTACATGCGTGAGCCACTGTGTCTGGCCCCAGTTTCTAATAGTTAAAATTTATTGATCAACTTGTTTCAAGATTATGATTTTAATCCAAAATATAAACTCTAAATTTTAAATTTAAATCCAAGTAAATTAGCTCAGTCACTATTTCCAGGGATACTACTTCTCTCAACAAATGTTTGAGCACCACTGTGCGGTGGACACGCCTGTAGCTGCTGGGGTCTACAACCGTGGACGAGACAAAATCCCTGCGTTCGAGGAATTTACATCCTAGTGAGAATGTTTTTGAAAATGTTAATGTGGCAGGGCGTGGTGGCTCACACGTGTAATCCCCACTTTTGAAGGCTGAGGCAGGTGGATCATCTGAGGTAGGGAGTTTGAGACCAGCCTGACCAACATGGACAAACCCCGTCTCTACTAAAAATACAAAATTAGCCGGGTGTGGTGGCACATGCCTGTAATCCCAGCTACTCGGGAGGCTGAGGCAGGAGAATCGCTTGAACCGGAGAGGCGGAGGTTGCGGTGAGCCCAGATCGCGCTCTTGCACTCCAGCCTGGGCAACAAGAGCGAAGCTCCATCTGAAAACAAAACAAAACAAAACAAAAGAAAAGTTAATGCAATCTGTTTGCTAATTGTTAGTCTTTCTGCATAAAGCCCCAAACAGTAACGGCGAGTGATGTAAAAATTCTAAGGAACAATGATAAATGCAGACACACTCAACTTGAAACATGTCCACAAATTAGTAGCCCTGAATCAGAAAAAAATCTGTAGCATCTGTGGGCAACGTTTATTCAATTGAGATATAAACTGAATTGCAGGCAGGCATCCCATCATCCCATCAGGCAACCTCTGGTTTACAGTAGTTGCTTAATACATATTTGATTTAAAAATTTCAGCCTACTGGTCCCAAGGGTCCTCATTTTGCTTCCTGCGGCGGCATAACTGATAGGGAACAGCTAGCCAGCACTAGCGGGATGAAAAGGCGTTAAGTGCAACCCACAGGGCGACATGGAAATATAACACGAAGCTGGCCGCTTGCCCTTCATTGTCAGCTCTCTTAAATTTATGCCCGGCAGGTGAGAGCTGACACTTCCTGCCTTTGGTTTGGTTCCTAACATTTTAATAGGATGGATCCAAATCCTGTGCCTTGATTTCCCCAGGTGAGGGTGGGGAGGAGAGGAAGAAGAGGGGGTTCTGTAGCTTTTCAACTTTACTCCTTAGGGGGCTGTATGTATGTGTGTGTGTGTGAGAGAGAGGAAGAGAAACAGAGAGAGAGAGAGAGAGAGAAGAGAGAGACAGAGATGAGAGAGGTATGAGAGACACAGGAGAGAGACAGATGAGAGAGAGAAAGAGACACGACAGAGAGAGAGAGACGAGAGAGAGAGACACGGGAGAGAGAGACAGAGGAGAGGAGAGAGACACGAGAGACAGACGAGAGACAGTGAGACACGAGAGAGAGAGACAGATGAGAGGAGAGAGAGACTCGTGAGAGACACAGGAGAGACAGAGATGAGAGAAAGATATGAGAGAGATATATGAGAGAGAGACACGGGAGAAAGAGGGACAGAGATGAGAAAGAGACACGAGAGAGAGACAGATGAGAGAGACACAGGAGAGAGGGACAGATGAGCAGAGAGAAAGAGAGGCACGAGAGAGAGAGAGAAGAGAGGTCTCCAATGAATATGTGGGAATATATGGAAAACGCGAATATCCAAATGACATTTGGAAAACTTGGCTGTGTTGGGGTGGTCAGGGACCCAGCCTCTTAGGTGTCCCTCCCCTGGCTCGCGATCACCCACCCGGGACACCGACGGACCCCGCGCCGCTAACCAGCCGCTCTCAGAGCGTGGGTGGCAGGCGTGGTTCTGCGCCGGCCCGGCCGCTCCCCGCACGTTCCCGGAGGCCTCGGCGGAAGGTGTGCAGGCGGCCTCTGGGCGGCGGCTGCAGGGAAGACCGTGGAGGGGCCCGGCGCCCCTGTCCGCCCGCACGTGCTCGGGGCGGGGCGGGCTGGGGCCCGACGGGCGGGGCCGGGGGCGGTGGCGGCGGAGGCGCGGCCGGGCGGCCACGTGACGGGCGGCGCGGCTATTAAGCCGCGCTGCAGCTGCTGGCAGCCGGAGCTGGTGCTTCGCCCGAGACCCAGCGCCCAGGCGTGTCGCCCCGAGAGGATCCGCGCGAAGGTCACCCCGCGCCCGCCGCCCGCCGCCCGCAGCCCGCCGCCTCCGTGAGTCCGTTTGCCAGTCAGCCCGTGCGTCCGAGCCCCTCGCGCCCCGCCGCAGCCCCGGCCAACCGAGCGCCATGAACCAGATAGAGCCCGGCGTGCAGTACAACTACGTGTACGACGAGGATGAATACATGATCCAGGAGGAGGAGTGGGACCGCGACCTGCTCCTGGACCCGGCCTGGGAGAAGCAGCAGAGGAAGGTCAGCAGGGGCCCACGGGCCGCCCGCGCGTGGTGGGGCCGGGTCCCCCGCGGGGCTCCCGTGCGTGTGGCCGCGTGGCCTGGCGACTGGCGAGAGGGCGCTTTGTGGAGGTGCTGTGCTGTCCTGTGCCCTCGCAGCCCCGGGGGCCCCTTAGGAAAGAGGACACGTCTGGGGACAGGCAGGACACTGGGCGTCGTGTGTGTGCGCGCGCGCGCGCGTTAGCAGCATCGGAGTTACAGATGTGGTTCTGTTCCTCACACCAACCCGCGTTAGACCAGGATCTGAAGGGGTCTCTGGTCTGCTCCTGACCCCTTGAGTCTGTGACCTTGGCCTCCGAGTTATATTCTCCTGGCCTGTTTGTGTCCATTTACCCCAGCCTCTCTCTTCCCCATTGAAAGAAGCAAAAGAACATCAGCTTCATTGCAATTTCCACCGGGCTGCCCCTAGAGTCATGGAAAGTCATTTATTCAATCTTTTGGGTTCCTTGGAGAGGGATGTTGTATGAACACTAGACATTTACCGATAGTGACAATTATTTCACACTCTATTTATAGTTCATTGAGGTAAGCACACAGGGACGAAGGAGTCAGCCAGCTTCTAAAAGCTCCCTTCCCATTTTGATTGGCGCTCTCTGGGGGCCCAGTGGAACATTCCACTATTTCAAGGTTTCCTCTTGATCCTCTTGGCTGGAATAAATAGGGAATGCTCACCAGGAGGCTTAATCCCGCCTCTTACTTGACTAGGCAGGGAGCCTGGTTGGGTCAGGCATGACAACAGAGACCTGCCAACCCAACCTTAAGATAACAGGGTTATGGCAAAAGCCAAACGCTCTGAACTTTTTTCCACCTATTTTTCTGGGCATGGGGCAAGATAGATTTCCCTTCTAAGGGTCTGCTTTAAGTGGATAGCCTGTGGTGACCATAGTGTGTATGGGAATCTCTGTATAATTGGCACTGTAGCTGATTGTGCGATAGTATTTGGTGAATAGGGGTATGATGGTGGAGAACACACATCCCAAACTCCTCTCGCAGCAAACAGCGTTAGCTGGAAGGAGAGATGATTATCAAATAACCAAGCACTATTTTTATATAAGGATGTCTCTTGTCTACCCTCTCTCCTAAAGTACCATTTACCATTATTATTTTAAAGCTCTAATTTAGCTACATTTCAGTCTCTCCCCGAGTTTCTTAAGGCTTTTACCATCCCTACCTTTCTTAGAAAATGGGAGTAATAAATAGAAAAAACAAAACTTCAAGCCGTCTACTGTTGTTTAAAGGACTGATTGTGAAGGAAGTCCATGGCATGAGGATTACTAATGTGTCATCTGGACCAGCTGATGCATCATCCATCAGCACGAAGTTAAAAAGTGACTTTAATTTTTAGCAGTGAGTGTTTTTTTAAAAGAATTTCCCCAAATTTTGATTACTGCACTTTTCATGGGTTAAAAAAAAAGATAACTCCCGGGTCTTTGTTTTAAAAATTGCTTTCTTATGAGGAATTGTAAAATAGCTAAGGAATTGGACAGGTAGTCTGCGCATCATTTTTGAAAGTGATAGTCTAATCACAGTGCTTTCTGTTGCCTTTTTTTTTTTTAAGTAGAGTACAATAGCAGGATAGAGGTAATGACAGTTTCCAGAGGCCACATTGACATCCCTTCTGCCATATTTAATCTTTTAATATATTTGCAGTATTTTTGGATATATGGCTTTGAATTCTTTTAGGTTTGGGATTCCTATGTTGACTGTATTATTATAATTGCATAGCACTTGAAGTAAAGTTGATTATTTAAAAATAACATACTTCCTGATCCCAGTCCAAAATAATGTTAAAAAGTTTGATGTGAGGATTTTTTTTAAGATAGTTTGAATGTTGTACATGCTTGGGGGGCAAAAACTACATTAGGACAGATCTAGAAGATTCTCTATTTCTACTTTTGGTGTAGACCCTGCTCAAGTCAGTAAAATAATATTGAACTGTGAGCTCAGTGCAGCCAGAGCAGTGGCCTCTATTTATGTCCTATGAGACAAACTGCTGGAACCGGACAAGAGTAAAATGCCATTGTTTCTATTGTGGGCTACCTTCTCCACACTTGCCATTTCAGTGATATGCTGGGTATGAGAGCTGTCAACAGATGCTGGTAGCACATGATGACGTCCGTGGCGTTATAATGGATGTGATGCCTAATTATATCTACAGTTCAGAGAGTCTCATGGGCTATGGTAATCCTTGCTCTGTGGTGTGGAAGGAAAGCCTTGCTGTAGAAGGACTTTATAAAAGTGTAATGTGTTTTATAAGAGAAGGGAATCCAGAAGATAGTGGGTTTAGCATGAGTGTGAATAGGCATTTCAACGTGTCTACCTTCTCTTTCAAAAGTGTGTTAGGAAGAGTGTGTTACACACAAGAGTGTGTTAATAGGGTTAGGAATATTTATATTTTCTATAAAGAAGTATTTTAATTCATACAACTCAAGGGTAGAAGAAAAATGCCTGCAGTATTACAGATGTGAGATATATATATATGTATACACACATACATATATTTTATATATATATAATGTATAACGTTTAGAGACAGGATTTTGCTCTGTTGCCCAGGCTGGAGTACAGTGGCATGATAATAGCTCACTGCAGCCTTGACCTCCTGGGCTCAAGTGACCTCCATGACTTCAAGGCATGCACCACCACGCATGACTAATTTTTTTATTTTAAAAACTTTTTTGTAGAGACAGGGTCTCACTGTGTTGCCCAGGCTGGTCTTGAACTCCTGGCCGTTCCCCCACCTTGGCTTCCTAAAGTGCTGATACTAAGGATACGAGCCACCATGCTCAGCCCCAGATACAACATTTTAAGACACTGAAATGCTGAGGCACACTCTTGGAATTAGAATGTTTTACCATATAGAACACAGTTTAGGGATATGAATTTCTAAGTAAATTGGGACCTCTTCAGTGGACTGTTGAAACTTTTAGAGTGTTGGCGTCTAGAAGTAAACGTCTCCTGGAACCAAGGAACACATTGAGCTTGTACCTCAACTGAAGCCTAATTGGGAGGTGACTTGTCAGAGCAGCAATGCTGAATATGTTTGCTATCTTCACAAGCTCAGGGCGCTGTCCTTAACTGTACTGGGAGGCTAGAGCAGACCTTTTAAGGAAACGAAATATGTGTCGATACGTAAAGGGTCCTTATGTCCATAATCGGTCCATGGCTTGATGATCGATAAACTTTTCTAAGTGTTCTAATTGTTTTTAATAGTCCCTAAAGAAATTCAGATTCTTCTGCACTCCTCACAGTTGAGATGACTGGATTCACCTTGGAGCACCTCCTGTCAGTCTGGCATTTAGGCGAATGTGTTGCCATGTTGGGTCAGGCAGCCTGGCAGGATGCGTGTACAGAGGCAGCCGCCCACAGGGTCCGGATTAAATAGAGAGCCTGGGAGCCTTCGAGTTGCTCCTGCCCTTGTTCTGTGGGCAGCAGCTGCTGATTTAGAGCACAAGGTGAAGGCTCTTCCTGCCTAATGACACATACTCTTGCATGAATTTTTCCTAGGAGAAAAGGCACTAATTGTTTGTTCCAACGATTAACAGAAAGCTTGTGACATTTCTCAGATTCATGAGACCCAGATGAGTTGAAGCTCTGCCTGGTACTTGACTACAGTTAAATCACTAAATGTTTCAAGTCTCAATTTCTTCACCTAGAAAATGAAGATAAATATCTGTCTTTCTTAACTCACAGGGTTTTTTGTCTGGATCAAATGGTTAAACTGTTTTATGGTGAAGGGGCTTTGTACATTGTAAAGTGATCTGTAAATGTTCAAATATTATTATCCTTGTGTGCCGAATATTTGTTAATCAGCACTGCGCTTAGACTTGTGAGGGACTTGTGAGCATGAGATTTGGCCCTTGGTGACCTTGATGTACTTTGAAAATTGTGGGGAAATACACATAACGGAAAATTTATCATTTTAATCATAAGTGTACAATTCAGTGGCGTTACATCTATTCACATTATTGTGCAACAATCACCACTATGTGTCTCCAGAACTTTTCCATCATCTCACATTGAAACTCTGTACCCATTAAAAACTAGCTTCCCATTCCCCCCTCCTCTGGTGTACTTTTTGTTTGTTTGTTTGTTTGTTTGTTTTTTGAGACGGAGTCTTGCTCTGTCACCCAGGTTGGAGTGCAGTGGTGTGATCTCAGTTCACTGCAACCTCCATCTCCCGGGTTCAAGCAGTTCTCCTGCCTCAGCCTTACAGTAGCTGGGATTACAGGTGCTGGGTAGCTGGAATTACAGCTGGCTAATTTTTGTATTTTTAGTAGAGACGGGGTTTTACTGTGTTAGCCAGGATGGTCTCCCATCTCCTGACCTTGTGATCTGCCCGCCTCGGCCCCCCAAAGTGCTGGGATTACAGGCATGAGCCACTGCACCCAGCCTGGTGTACTTTTAAAGATAGGATTTATACACTGGAACACTTGGAACATAAGAAATTTTTTAATAATAAGTGCATATTTAACAAGAAATTGTTTAATAATAAGTGCAAGAATAAAAGTTAACCAGGTGTAGTGGCTCATGCCTGTAATCCCAGCACTTTGAGAGGCCAAAGTAGGAAGATTGCTTGAGCCTAGGAGTTTGAGACCGGCCTGGGCAACGCAGCAAGACCCCGTCTCTGCAAAAAAAATAAAAAATTTAGCCAGGCGTGGTGGTGCACAACTGTAATCCTACCTACTTGGGAGGGTGAGGCCAGAGGATCATTTGAGCCCAGGAGTTTGAGGTTGCCATGAGCTGTGATCGTGCCACTGCACTCCAGCCTGGGCAACAGAGCAAGACCCCATCTCAAAAAATAAAAAAATAATAAGTGTAATATAATAAGTGTTTTCCTTTGGCACTATCAAAGCACCCTTGCATCCCTTCACTCACCCTTTCATCAAGAGATAGGAGAAGTTCAAAGGTAAGAGTATAGAAAGAGAAAGTAACTAAGGTGGCCAGACCAGGACTCAGGTCTCCCAAAGCCTAGCTCTGTATCGGATATGTGTGTGGCTCATGGTGTGTTTGTGTACGTGTGATAGGGAGATAATACCTGATGCTAAAGATGCATATTCAAACTTAGAAAGTTGGATCCACAAAAAAGGGCCAGGTTATAGGGGGCCTGGGATGCTAAGGTGAGTGCAGACTTTATTCTCCAAGACATTCAGAGCTCCAGAGGTTTTTTGAGCCGGGAAGACCCATGCTTACAGAACTAGTATTGTTGGCGGGATAAATCTGAGTGGACAAGGGCCTGAGGCTGGGGGGCCCAGGCAAAAGCCCATTATGGGACCATCCAGATAAAGTGGTGAGGATTAGAACAAGGGGGCTGTTAGAAGCAATGGTGAGGAAGGCATCAATTTGAGAGTGATCAGGAGGGATTATATGAAGTATTAAATAACCACATGTTGTTCCACAGTAGGCTATGGTATAAATCCAATTAAGTAGATATGATCCTCCCCATTAGAGCTCCTGGACTTTAATGTCAAGACAGTGGTATTGACAAGTAACAACCAAACTAATGAGGAGAGTCTGTTTATCCACTGGGAGATTGTGTCTGGATAAGAAGTTAAGTATTTACAGGATGTGTCATTATTCCGTGCAGGGAAAGGAGCTACCGTTCTGAGGTGGCAAATCCGGTGTCCATGTGGCCGTTGCTAGGAGGGAGGGGTGGAATTGTAGATAGTCTTTGAGAGCAGAGAAAGTTCTTAATGGGCAGAAGTGTCAAGGAAGAGGTTAAAGGCAGAGTCTTGTGTGGGCACTAAGAAGCCTCTGCACTCAGAGGGACTGTAATAAATATACATGTGGTTTGCTATGGAGAATCACAGGTGCAGGAGTTCTGAGGCACAAAAAACACTCTTTGCCTTTACATCCTATTTGGGACACCGTGATGTGTCCCGGGGTTGCCCTAGGCCTTCAGCCACATTCACCAGGTAAGAAACTTCAGCCCATTATAAGATTTTCCGGGAGTGTGGGAGGAGGAATATAACTCTTAGCGGGGAAACTTAATTAACGCAGCCTCAGAAAACTGTCAGAAAGCACCGCAGTCGGTTGCTGCAGCTGGGAGACACCTACAGAAAAGGCGCAGTTCTGGAGTGGGTGAGGGTGCTACCATGATGAGCAGAGGAGCTCACACGGAATGCGTTGGAGGACAGTCAGAATCCTACCGCCGTTTCCCTGGGAACGGCACTTAAGTCTTCCAGAAAGAACAGAAAGCAGAGATTGGGGGAGAAGCTTGCAAACTACTATGCTAGACAAATTTCAAAGGAAGGAAAACCTGAAGTGCAAGAATTTGGCCTTTCTGAAGAAGACTGGGGAGAATTTTTGGTACAAACGTCTGAACACATGCACACACACACACACACACACACACACACAGTTTTCTAGATTGGAAACTAGAAGGTGTTTTTACCTGCAACCCTAGTGAGGATTTGGCAAACATTTTTGTAGTCCTAGGGACCAGCAGAGAGAGTTGATGACACCACCATGGCCTTTAAGGAGCTTACAGCCTAGTTCAAGAGACAGGAGTGGTCTGTGAGAAGCACAGAGGAGGGGCATCTGCTTCAGCCAGGCTGGTGTAAGGAAGGTGTTTTCAAAGCCAAAGGTGTTTCAAACCCTCCTGATTGGTTCCCCTTCATGGTGAATGGAAATGTCTTTCTCCCAGGCACCCAAGCCAGAAACCTGGGTGTTCCCCTTGCCGCCTCCTCCTCTCCCACACCACGGCCGTTGGGTCACCATCACCCATGGAGTCCTCTGGACCCTGCCTCTTCCCCTCCCTGTGTGCTCCAAGGCCTTCAGGCTTTCCGCCTTCCCTGCGGAGATGAGGGTGGTGGCCTCCCTTTTTGTCACCCTTCCAAGGGTCATGCTCGTCTGCTGGCTTTTCTCCAAGACCCTGCCAAAAATGATCTTAATAAGACACAAGCCTGGTTGTGATATTTTCCTGATTCAAGTGCCTCTGTGGTTCTTTGTTGCCTTCAGGAGAGAGTTCAAGCCTCTTATGGTGGTTCGTGAGGCCAGGCCTGAACTAGCCCCATCGTCTGTTCATTCACCACCCCAGTATCCCTGCTGCAGGTTTTTAAAGATCTCATGTCCCTGATTGCCTGTCACTGTGTCTGACTCGAGCCCTTCTCTCTTCCATAGACCCTCCCTCCTCCACCTATCTTAGTAGTACCTCCTTCTGCAGCTGCTGCACTGAGAGGCCTGCCTTCTACAGCAGGGGTCACCTGATGCTCTGTCTCCCCAACAAGGGCTGTGAGCAGTAGCTCTTCTCTGTAGGTGCCTGTGCCTCATTGGACTCACACAGAGTCTGCACTGACATTTTTTTTTCTTTTCTTTTCTTTTTTTTTTTTTTTTTTTTGAGACGGAGTTTCACTGTTGTTGCCCAGGCTGGAGTGCAATGGCACAATCTCGGCTCACCACAACCTCCGCCTTCCAGGTTCAAGTGATTCTCTTGCCTCAGCCTCCTGAGTAGCTGGGATTACAGGCATTTGCCACCAGGCCTGGCTAATTTTTTTTGTTTTTAGTAGAGACGGGGTTTCTCCATGTTGACCAGGCTGGTCTTGAACTCCAGACTTCAAGTGATCTACCCGCCTCGACCTCACAAAGTGCTGGGGTTACAGGTGTGAGCCACCACGCCTGGCCCACTCTGACATTTATTGAATGAAGAAATTATGAATCATTTCTAAAAAACATTTAGTACAATTACTTTTTAAATTAAAAAAACTTTCATTTTAACAATTAAAATCTTTTTTGACAGTCTTTATGACTTTTTGAGCTCTGAATGTGTTAACTCCCAACTCATACTCATTTAATGCTTTTTAAAAATGTTCTCTTGAAGTATTTTCTCAGGTCCCCAAAAAGAGTTCCCTGACTTGATTTTTATTGTAAGTCTGAGCTGTCAAGGCCAGGTGTGGTGGCTCATGCTTATATTCCCAGCACTTTGGGAGGCTGAGGCAAGGCTGTCTCTTGAGGCTAGGAGTTAGAGACTGGCCTGGGCAACATAGAGAGACCTTGTCTCTACAAAAAAATTAAAAAATTAGCCGGGTATGGTGGCGTGTGCTTGTAGTTTTAGCTACTTGGGAGGCTCAAGTGAGAGGATTGCTTGAGCTCAGAAGTTTGAGGCTGCAGTGAGCTATGATGGCACCACTGCACTCCCGCTCTGGGTGACAGAGTGAGAAATAAGCTTCTCATTAAAAAATGTTCAGGCTGGGCACAGTGTCTCATGCCTGTAATCCCAGCCCTTTGGGAGGCCGAGGCAGGCGAATCACATGAGGCCAGGAGTTTGAGACCAGCCTGGCCAACACAGCGAAACCCAGTCTCTACGAAAAATACAAAAAAAAAAAAAAAAATAGCTCAGTGTGGTGATGCCCGCCCATAATCCCAGCCACTTGGGAGGCTGAGGCATGAGAATCACTTGAACCTGGGAGGCAGAGGCTGCAGTGAGCCAAGATCATGCCACTGCACGCCAGCCTGGGAGACAGAGTGAGACTGTCTCAAAAAAAAAAAAAGTTAAGAGATGGGCTATGTCTGGAAAAAAAAAAAAAAAAAAGAACATAAATAATTGGAATTTAGAGCTTTTAGAATTGAAAAAATAATTATACAGATTTATGTATATCATAATAAAATTTGTCACCATATTTATGAGAAAAAGTTCTGGTAACCTGAACTTGATTTGAAATGAGTTTTTTTTTTCCCCCCAGATTGAAAACCTTCACCCACTTAATAAAGAAAATTTCAAGTTCATTTATGATTCAGAGAAGTATGAATTTAAATATGTTTTTGTATAGAAAACATGGGGAAAATTTTTTTGAAGATGGAGTGTGCTTCACAGTGCTGGAATTGCAAAATGGAGACAAGATGGCAAGTGATTCTGTGGTCCTGGGCAAGAACTGGCATATGCAGTCTTCATACATGCCAAGTCCTAGACCAAGAAGTTGGCATAACTTTGATTTGTCTTATTTGTTTTTGCTAGGGGGTAAATGTGTTGGTCATAGTCTTTAGAAATTACTATACACTGAAAATATATTCTTATTAGTATCCATTACAACCTTTTCATAAAAAGCCATGCTATCTTAGAAAAAACCTGTATTTTATTAGTGATTGTGAGAACCAAATGCGCAAATAGGTGAATATGAGATTGTTTTGGGGCCAGGCGCAGTGGCTTAAGCCTATAATCCCAGCACTTTGGGAGGCCGAGGCAGGTGGATCACCTCAGGTCAGGAGTTCAAGACCAGCCTGGCCAACATGGTGAAACCCCATCTCTATTAAAAATATAAAAATTAGCCGGGTGTGGTGGTGGGTGCCTGTAATCCCAGCTACTCGGGAGGCTGAGGCAGGAGACTCACTGCAATTGGAGTGAGTGAGCTGCACTCACAGCTGGAGTGCAGTGAGATCGTGCCACTGCACTCCAGCTTGGGTGACAGAGCAAGACTCTGTCTCAAAAAAAAAAAAAAAGATTGTTTTGGGGGAATGGGAGCAGTATTTAATATGAAGCTATGATTGAGTTTTGCAGAGGTAGTTATAAGTGAGATTGCAAAGACAAATCAAGAAATCCTATCTTCTAAAGTCATGTGGAGTCTTTAAGTTATTTTGTTATAGTCAAACAAGATATGAAGATGACAATTACTTTTAGAAGGTAGGTAATCTCATTGCTGTTTATGAGGATTTTAAGATAATTTATATATAAGATAGAATCATATGAAATACTTGATGCTGACCATTTTGACCTCCAAAAATTACAGTCTCTTTATTTCAACTCAAACAACTTTACTGCTGTTGTCCCACTATTTTTTTTTTTTTTTTTTTTTTTTTTTTGAGACAGAGTCTTGCTCTGTCGCCAGGCTGGAGTGCAGTGGCGCGATCTCGACTCATTGCGACCTCTGCCTCCTGGGTTCAAGCGATTCTCCTACCTCAGCCTCCTGAGTAGCTGAGACTACAGGCACGCACCACCATGCCTGGCTAATTTTTGTATTTTTAGTAGAGATGGGGTTTCACCATGTTAGCCAGGATGGTCTCGATCTCGACCTTGTGATCCGTCCACCTTGGCCTCCCAAAGTGCTGGGATTACAGGCGTGAGCTGCCATGCCCAGCTGTTGTTGTCCCACTATATTTGATGCCCTTGACCAATACCAGAAAATAGCCAGGCTGTAAAACTGAATTCAATCATTTCTAGCCTTATCTCTAATGTCTTTGGTATTCATTTGTAAAAGTAAAGGGGCTCTTGAGTTTTGTAGAAGTTAAAAATGTGGGCTTTGAAGCCAGGTACAGCAACCTGGTGAAACCCCATCTCTACAAAAATACATAAGTCAGCCAGGTGTGCCAGGTGTGTTGGTGTGGGCCTGTATGCGCAGCTACTCAGGAGGATGGCTTGAGCCAGGGGGTTGAGGCTGCAGTGAGCTGTGATTACATCATTGTACTCCAGCCTGGGCAACAGAGCAAGACCCTGTCTCAAAAAAAAAAAAAAAAATGGGGAATTTGGATTGAGGACTTGATATCCAATGAATAAAAGGAGAAAAGTCAAGGCTGGAGATTTAGGTATGGAAGTTATCTACATATGCAATGGCTGCAACTCTGAGGGGGTAAGTGGAAGAGAATCTACCCAGAAGGCACTAAAGTGAGCTAAGAATAGAGGACTCCTAGAGGAAGCAGTGTTGGGAACTGAACATGGAAGTCTTGCTTTTCTGGATGAAAACATCATGTATTAGACAACTTGGAACCACCTGAACTGTCAAGATGTCTTTGATTTTCTTTCTAGAGAAATCTCACCTTGGTGTTCTATTGGAACTTTGCCAGTTGGCTTGAATCTGGCATTTAAGTTGGTTTAGTTACTGGAACAGAAACCAGCGCTTTGGTGCTGTGGAATGCAGTATCTTTTAGCTCATGAGACAAGTTCTTTTTTTTGAGACAGAGTCTTGCTCTGTCACCCAGGCTGGAGTGCAATGGCACGATCTTGGCTCAATACAACTTTCGCCTCCCAGGTTCAAGCCTCCTGCCTCAGCCTCCTGAACAGCTGGGATTACAGGCACTCGCCATCATGCCTGGCTAATTTTTGTATTTTTTTTTTTTTTTTTAGCAGAGACAAGGTTTCACCATGTTCGTCAGGCTGGTCTTGAGCTCCTGACCTCAGGTGATCCACCCGCCGTGACCTCCCAAAGTGCTGGGATTACAGGCATGAGCCACCGCACCCGACCCAGACAAGTTATATTTTCAAAGGAAGCAAAAAACTGTATGAATTTACTCATGGTGGGTGTGCTCAAGTCTGCGACATAAAATTCTTCTGCACTCAGAATGGTCAATGATAGGCTTTGCTAAAGAAGGCTTTATTGAACATTTGTAAGATGCCTGAAAAAAAAAAAAAGATGTAGAATTAAACTCTAAGGTAGGACTTCCTTTTTCAGTTGTATCATTTATAGAATTAAGGAAATGAATTATTGTTCTCATTTAGATGTTTTGTTTTCAGGTTTTAAAACATATTATAGATGTTTCGGGTGTCAGAAAGAACAGTCATGAAAATCATGGAAGACATATAGAAAACTGTAATCCACTTAGAGATTACGTGTAGAGGGTAATATTTTTCTGTTTTGAAACAAACACATTTTTGAGGGGAGGCAGGTATTCAGGTGATCAGATTAGAAAAATACAAACCATGTGTTTTGTGTTTTATAGACTGTAATATTTCTATTCTGTTATTGTAATTTTATGAAATATGAGGTGGCTGATTATTTTATTGCATACTTTGGTCTTTCATGTTAGAATTTGGAGCAGAGGATGTTGTCATTTTTTTCAGTCTAACGCTAAAGCCAAAAAATATTCCAATCAGACAGTAAAAGTGGTAATATATGGATTTTTATCAGTGAATTAAAAAATGAGAGATTTTCACATATTATTCCTAGTATCCCAAATGATTTGCTGAAGAAGACAGAGAAACAACTATTATTGAGAAATTCCAGGCACTGTTTTAACCTTATATATGATTTTACGGGATCTTCACAACCATTTTGAAAGGTGAATATTATCTTCATTATTTTAGCTAGGCTCAAGTTAAGTGAGTTGCCCAGCAGTGGTTGAGGGTGGGGAAGTGGTAGCCGGAAAATGCACACAGAATTTTGTCTAATGTATGTAGAAATAGCTCTCTCTTATAATTTAAATTTTATAAATATGGAGATACTAATTATTTTATTGCATATTTTTGGTCTGAAAGTGGTAGAGCTAGATGTCAGATCCAGGCTGCTTAACTGTAAGAGGCTTGATTTTTATCACTAAACTTCATCTGTTTTTGTTGCTTTCTGCTCAGATTTGTAACCAACCCAGAGCAGAAGCCTGGGATTCAGTATTTCTGATTTTCCACTTACAAACCTCCTACCTTTGTGGAAGGGCATATGTGTGTGTGTGAATTTTTTCATTTCTAAACTGGTACAACTGGGAATGTCTGATAACAGTGAGAAAACGGAACTTTGAGGCATGGTCCATATTGTCATTCCAAGATTTTCCCCAAGTCAAGCTTTAGGAGTTGCCTTGTCCAACAGAAATACCAAAGTAGCAGGGAAGGGGCCACAGGAGAAGTCAGCTAAACCTCTCAAGAGTTTTAGGGGCCGTCCCATGAAGGGCACATTATCGGAGTGAATGCTGGCATGTCTGACGCACTTCCAAAAGAAGCCAGAGCTCAGGATGCCTGAGATACTGAGTCAACTCCCTTTTGGAACTAGAAAATGAGACTTTCAGAGGCAGGAGCATAGATTAGAGTTATCCTCCTACGGGTGCCGTGTCTTTATCTACAGGAATGCCCTCTCAGATCAGAGCTCCACAGGGACTGAGCCTAGCATGTTTTGAAATGGCAGTACTGAGAACTCACTTTGCAATTAAAAAAAATCCTGTTTATTTAAAGTTTTATTATGGGAAATTTTAAACATACCCCAAAGCAGAGAGAATATAATGAATCTCTCTGTATCCAGTAGGCCGAGGAATAACCAAGCTTCATGAATAGGTGATGACTAAAAGGAAAATAAGTTTGAATGGTTAATAAAAACTTTGCTATGAAAGAAACTGGCATGAAGTAAAACTGTGAAGTAGGCTGATGAGTACTGCTCGTTGCTTTACCCTGTTTCAAAATCCTCTTTCCCAAGGCCCCCTACTTCCCACAGCTGCCTCTAGCCACCTGGGACTGCTTCACCCTGTACACCACCCCCAGACCCCACATTCTCCTTATGATTTTTCATGCACTTATTGTCATCATTGTCTATGCCTAAAAATGAAAGATTCCCAAGACATGCCTTTCTAGGGATCGCTGATATTTTTATTTTATTATTTTATTTTATTTATCTTATTTTTGAGGCGGAGTCTCTCTCTATAGCCCAGACTGGAGTGCAGTGGCACCATCTCGGCTCACTGCAACTTCTGCCTCCCAGGTTCAAGCCATTCTCCTGCCTCCACCTCCTGGGTTCAAGCCATTCTCCTGCCTCAGCCTCCCGAGTAGCTGGAATTACAGGCATGCACCACCACACCCAGCTAATTGTCACTGATATTTTTAAAGGTGACTTTTCTGAGACAATAACCCGGTTGTCTAATTCCAGTGAATTTCAGGCTCAGTGGAAGATGGGGAGGCCTGTATATGTGGGTGGCTTACCACAGTGCCCAGGTATGAAGTCAGTACTGGTAGTGTGTTTACTGTGTGTGAGGCACACCCCTCTCCTCGTACTGCACCCTGATCTTATAAACTGACCCTCATCCCTATCAGGTTTATTGAGATGAGTCCTCTCTTAGCTCCACTGACCATTGCTGTTACTGCTTTGAGTGATAAGCCTGACTTTGAGACAGGAGGTGGGAACAATGTCTGAGGATGCTGAATTTGATACTTCTGCATCTGTATTTCCTCCGCCACCCCCGGAGTACAGCCAGAGGAAGGAGCAGAACAGACATTGAAAAGGTTCTTGGGGAAAGGTTATTTTTAGGGGCCATCTTGCCAAGACTGGCAAAGGTTATTTTTAGGGGCCGTCTTGCCAAGACTGCTTCCAGGGAATTTATTTAGACACAGCAGGCCCCTGCCCTGTTAGAGAGGTGAATTCCCACATACTGGGAATGTTCTGGGTAGCCCCAGAAAAGCGCTGGGGGGGCTTTCATTTTAACCCTGAAAGATGAGAGATGGTGTGAGGAGCAGCACAGTAGCCGGTGACCTTGGGCAAGTCACTTCGTCTCTCAGGACCTCTGTTCCTTATGAAATGAACTGACACCAAGGTGGCTGGAGTAATTTCAGAGGTAGGGTGACCCTACCTCCAGGTTTGTCCAGGACAATCCCAGTTTGTGGCTTTTGTCCCAGAGGAATTATAAATAGCACCTCCTTTGACTCTCAGAAGTGGCCCAGTTTAGACTACAAACTTTGGTCTCCCTGTTCTGAGGACATACACAGGCAGCCTCATGGAAGGTTAAAATCATATTGACACCCAAGTGATTGTTTTTTTCCCCAAGTAATTTATACATAGGGTAGTAATGCCTTTCCTGAAAGTGCTGGCCTATTTCTGGAACTTTAAAAATGTAAACATTGGTGAAGTGAGATTTTTAATACTTTGAGATATATGTATATGTATCTCATATATAGTCTAGTAATTCTGAATCTTTTAATTCATAAATGTTTTAGAAGACCAAGCTTTGTAGAAAACTGTGAGAGTGAGCCCTGTGACTGGAGGGCTGTGGGGCCACCAGCCCGGCTGAGTCCTCCTGCGGGCAAGGTTGCCCTCTGAAATGGGGGTCGCTGTTATACTTTTGGTTTTGTGTTATATGCTATGTATATGGTTTTATAAATATCATATATACTTATACTTTAGACAGTTTGATATTAATATGGGCCAGGCATTAATGACACTTATTTTACACATCTGCAAAACTAAGAGTTAAACCTTATTTAACGATCTGGACCAGTTACCAAAGTCCTGTCTGTAGATTTGCTCTTTTGACAGTATGTCTTTTCTGAAAATTATAAGAATTTATTTCCATGTTTAGGCACTTGAAAATCTAGCAGTGAAATGGGGACAAATGTATTTACTGTGTGATAAATTATGTTGAATAGAACATGTTCCCTTATTTCTATAATGAGACACAGGTAGGGCTGTCACCATGAGAGACCTTTAAGGACTTGGTAGGGAAGCAGGAAAAATCATGTCAGAAATGCCTGATGTGTGACAGTGAGTTCTATTGCTGTAACTGGTATCTGGGTAACTGGATATTAAGGACTCTAAAGGATTTCTATTCTGCAGTCCTAGGATAGGGCAGTGTGTACCCTTTCCAGTAGGATTTTAAAATGTGATGTCAAAACAGGGATTTGAATGTGAAGCTGTAAAAAAGTCTTGAAGTAGCGCTTCATTGAGCAAAATTAACTTCAGAACTCTAGGATTGCTGGATTGGATCCAAGTTAAGTGGTTTTTTCCCCCTCCATTAGGAATATGGACGATTAGTGAAGTAAAGCTAGCCGGCATCATTACAGACAACTAGGGAAGGGCAAAGAAAATAACTTAGAAATCTAGGCTAACGAATGTTTATGCTGTCCTGAATTATTGTTTAAAGATATGTATTTAAATAATTGCATAAGAAATACCTGTTTATTGTAGAATATTTAGGAAATATTACATTTTAAAATTAGAAGTTTTTAAATATTAAAAAAGTCACAACCTGGAGAAAACAAGTGTGTACATTTTGCCAAGTGCCTACTAGTTCACTTTATGCTATAGTCTAGAAGCATCTATTTATGTATTTTATACTCTAATATGCTGTGGTCTGAAATGGCTCTGGATGTAAAGACTTTATTACCCATTTTCCTGAACACCAGTCAGCAGGAGCCCTGGGGAAGAACTCTTGGTGGAGGAAATCCCAGCTTGGTTCCCTCCGGTGTGGAGTTGGCAGGAACACTGGAAATGCCCAGCTTCTCTGTTTTTATTGCATATGTTAATCAGAGTTTTCCCCATATGTAGGGGAAAGCTATAGCTGTACCTGACTGTGGGCTGTTCCTTACTTAGAATTGTTCTCTGGTCTGGGACAGCAATGCAGAGAATATGGTGTATTATAGAGAGCTGTTTCATTCTAAATGAATGCTTGCATCTCTGTGTGTAGGCAGCCATTTATTTGGGTCCCTGAAAATAGTAGCAGTATGGTGAACTTAAATTAAAGAATATTTATTTTGCTGTCTGTGTAGTACAAGCTGCTTCCCCAGTTGCCGGATGGGTTGAGAGGAGAATCATCAGTGTGCTTTTCTTTTAGCTTGAATTCATCCCTAAGAAGAGAATGAGGAAAGTACAATAAATGCTGCTGCTGCTGCCTAAAACTGAGCAACAGTTGGGTCTGCCCTGTCACAGAGCCACATCTTGCACGTAATTACCCAGGCTCCAAGGGAACAAGTTATTTTGAGAAGCACAGCTCAGGATCAATCAGATGTAATGCTGTTTGTTGGGAGCCTTAATATGGTTACTTACCAGAAAGTCCTCAAAGGAATTCTCCACGTAGTTTGTGCCAGCCTGGGGGAGGCAGGTGTGACCCCACACAACATTCAGCTAGTGGCTAAGTCAGGCTCCTGGCTTAGAAAATCTTGAAGCTCAGATGACCAGGCACCAATAGCTTTCATGCGTTCCTTTGGGCCTACTACCTTTTTTTTTTTTTTTTTTTTTTTTTTTGCCTTTTAGAGCAAACATGTCTTAGACTTTGATTCTAAAGATAATTTGGTTAGTTTAACATATGCTTCTAGCCCTAAAATAGTTTGGGAAGAATCTTCATATTTCTAGTCTTAACTCTTGAATTTAACAGTTAAAAGGTGGGGGGAGGGTTTCATCAGGATCATTTGCTAACCCTCATTTAGGAGAGAGAATGCTCTTTTTTTTTTTTAAAATAATTAAAATCTTGTTTCAAGAATTTTAAAACGCCCTTAGAATTAATGTAGAGCTAGATTGAATTGCAAACTAGCTTCAGGAATCCACAGCTCCGAATGTTTGGTGACCTTGTTATGTTGCTTCACTCTAATTTGAGGATTAAAGAGAGGTAGAGATAAGTAATTGCAGCTGAAAAATCAGAATTAGGAGACTGAGTGTTAAGGACTTCTGCAAATGGTAATAAAATGTTTGTAGGAAATTTTCTTAAGCAGGAAGGAAATTAACAGATGGAAATACTTTAGCTTCTTGATAAATGTAAGATCTTTATGAAATAGGAAAAATGCTAAATAATTCAACCCAAATTTAGTATTATTTATGGTGATCAGGATAAGAGAGAACATGAGGATGCATATGGAGTTTTAAATGTAGAATTTGACATGGAAAAGGAACTGCCTTAAGCTTCAACTTAAGACAGTCGTTAGTTTCACAGGACAAGGGAAGCATACTGTAATTAGAGATCAACATATGATGGACGTCAGTTCTGTGTATCATTCTTGTGTATTAATCACTCTCTGTCTTCATGGAAGTTGAGTGTGGAAAAAACTCAAACTGTTTTTTCTCTTCTCACACCGCAACAATCAACCCAGAAGACTTCTGTGACCAAATGTGTGTGGTCTCCTCCCGCTTTCAGCCACCCGGTACACCAAGCAGGCAATCCGTACGCTAGCTGGGTGTACTCCAGTGTATTTGATTCTGACACTGTCCGTTTGGTGATTGCATCAGATCCCACAGGTTGAGGGCTCAGTCCCGCAAGACTGCCCCCCTTCAGACACCATCTCAAGTCCAGGCCTCCAGAACTAATGACCAACCAACTTAAAATTGGGGTTCTCATGCCTCTTTGGGTTTGATCAATTTGCTAGAGCAGCTCACAGAACTCAAGGAAACAGGTACTTAGATTTACTGGCTTATGATACGGGAGATGTAAAAGGATACTGATGAGGAGATGCATAGGGTGAGGTATGGGGGGAAGGGGTGCAGAGCTTCTGTGCCCTTCCCAGCAGGTCACCCTCCGGGAACCTCCATGTGTTCAGTTACCTGGAAGCTCTCCAAACTCCATCCTCGTGGGCTTTTGAAGGAGACCTCACTGGATAGGCATAATTGAAGCTTGGAGAACCACAGGGAAATGTGATTGGGCAAAAAGGCTGTGATCTAATACTAATAGGCTGAGCGGAAATCCCGCAAGGCCTGCCTGTTCAGACTCTTCTTAGCCTCTCTGTGCAGCCTCCTTTCTCCCAGGTTTGTGGCAGGACTTCTTCTGAAATGAGGGTCTTATGACCTACAGTCAGATAAGGTAGGTCAGATCATTGCTTTATGGCCAGCTCCAAGCCAGAAAGGCAAGGGAAAATCAGAGTCCCTCTAGGGAAAGCCTCCTTCTGAGGCCTGAGCCACCCTAACATGACAGCAAAAGACTGTAACAAGGGCTATGAGAGTTATGAGCCAGGAACAATGGACAAAACATATATATATACCTGTGTGCGTATAAATATATATATATATAATATCACAGAAACTAATAAAATTTGTATCAGAAAATGAATATTTTAGCTTATTGGAATGTTGGACTCTTCTTAGAAGAAAGACCCAGAAAATATTAAAATACAGTTCTAAAAAGTAGAATCATGACTCTCGTACAAATATAAAGATGAATATTTAAAGATGTTCTCCAACTCATTAATGAGAAAACTGGTAAGCCATTACAACCAGTCCAAAAGAGCATCCAAAGAGTAAGACACATTTGTGGAGTGGGAGTGAAATGAATGTGCACATGGAGGGGCCCTTTTTTCTGTGGGAGGAGGAGTGTCCCTCTACTTTGATTTATTTGAATGTCTGTAGACAGAATTATTTTGCATTGCTATCAGTTGTCTGTGACCTGTAGATTTGTAGAAGAGCCTAGAAGGGCTCCTTATGGACAATGCACAAGTTTCCCATTGGAGCATAGATTTTTCCCTGTATGAAGTCGCCTTATCAGGCATTTCACCTTTCCAAATTCCATAGTTTCCATCCTTTCTGGAAGTTATGGGGGTGATTCCATATATCGGAGAGGTCATTCCCCAAACCAGTATTAGTCGGGGCTAGATTTGGCTTTGTTGAAAACCCTGAAAAGAGTGTTTCCTGTTATACAGTCTCAGAGCTTAGTGTCTTTCTTTCTGTATTTTGAATAGCCCATGGACTAAATGGAAATCAGTGTTGTGAGCCTGGCAGTGGAAGCCTGAAATTTGTGGTGCAGAATTTGATTAAAACCAGATCTGGATAAGACAGTCTTTTCAAGTGCTGGGAGAACCATCTTTAACCTCTCCACTTAAAGTGTCATCCATTAGCCTGATTCTATTTTTAGGTATCCTCAGCTGTGAGGTTGCCTGTTATTTTTGCAAGGTATTTTCTTTTTTTTTTTCTTGGCAAGATTATAGAATCTTTCTTAACATTTAAGGATTCTGTAGTTAAGTTTGATATGATAATAATAAATTTTAAAAACCTGGAACTTGAGCAGATACACATTTTTAGCTTCTCAGGTTTCTTTTTATTAAAAAAAAATGTTGACTTCTATCCTCTTTGATTGGTTCCAGAAAGTCTGACAAATGGATCTTATTCAACAAATAGTTACTGAATGCCACTGTCCAGAGCCCAAAACAAAGATCCCTGCTTCTCTGTGTGTCACTTTCACCAGCATTTCTTAGAATGTTCAAATGGTGGTGGTCATGGTGCCTTGGAAAATGCTTGAGTTGTTTGTGAGCTTTCCTACCCTTTAATTTGAGATCATTAGATATACAATGGCATTGGGTAGAAAGAGACTCTGAATCCTGCATACAGGCAGAGTTTGTCGGGGAGAATCGACAGAACAAAAGGCTACCTCTCTTTCTTTCTCTTACCTTGTCTTTGGGTATGTATCAGTGTATATATCAGTGTCTATATCAATGTAACTGGAACTCAAGCTATTATTTTACTCACTACTTTTGATGGTAAAAACTGCAATTACTTTTGCACCAACCTAATAAAAGCAGCTTTTTGATACTGTTGAAGTTCCACTTTATTTATAACTGAGATCATCACAGTTTAAACTTGGAAGTATTGAAAACTTTAATAGGTACAGGCTCTGTGTGTGCAAATGCAGGTACACCTGCTGGGTGCTGGGTTTTCTGAGTGATGGCAGAGGTGAATAAGGCAGGATTAGAGACTACCTTGTGTTGGGTTGTTTGATTAATAATATGTATGCATACAGATAAGTAACAGCCTGGGAAACTGGTTGTGGGTCTTCCTTTTGCAATGGAAAGCAATGGGATTTGCCTTTTTACAAGAGTTAATTTTAAGGCTCTTTGGACCTGGTGTATTATGAACCAAGTCATGATTCAAATGTCACCCATTATTTTAATTGTCCCTTAATAATAAGTTTATTTCAATTGCGTGGGCAATATTTTTGCCCCCTATAGGTAAAAAAGGATGTTCTAAACACTTTCTAACCAGAGGAAATGAAGATATGTTAATGATGCTCTTTGCTCTCCAGCAGGGGTATGAATACTTGTGATGAATCTGGAAAAGATGAAGAATTGGCAGGGTTCTGGATTCTTAGATCACAGACCTTCTTGCACCCCTTTTCTTTCTGCAGCAACATTCCATGAATTGTGCTAAGCAACAGCATGTTTTTCCTTAGTTATTGGAGGCGGAATATCTCCTATGCTCAAGTAGGCTTAAATCGTGACTATAGGCTGTCTTTATTTTTCTGAGCAATCTCGCCCTACCTGAGTAAGATTTTAGAATGATTTAATTCTCTTTCAGTTTAAACCCCACGGCACCACTCAAGTTTCTTGGAATTGCCGTCACTGATTGCTCTTCTTTGTATTTTTATGGCACATAGAAATGTTTCCTAGTCTCTTATAATCCATCGTACCTCACAGCAAACTAATTGAGTTAGATTCATAGTGCTTTTCTTTTCTTTCTTTTCTTTTTTTTTTTTGAGATGGAGTCTCACTCTATCACCCAGGCTGGAGTGCAGTGGCACCATCTTGGCTCACTGCAACCTCCGCCTCCTGGGTTCAAGCAATTCTTCTGCCTCAGCCTCCCGAGTAGCTGGAACTACCGGCGCAAGACACCATGCCCGGCTAATTTTTGTATTTTTAGTAGAGACAGGGTGTCACCATATTGGCCAGGCTGGTCTCGAACTCCTAGACCTCGTGATCCACCCGCCTCGGCCTTCCAAAGTGCTGGGATTACAGGCGTGAGCCACCGCACTCGGCCATCATAGTGCGTTTCTTGGGGGAGGGAACAAGCCACAGAGAGAAGAGCCGACTTATCCACACTAGACGCTAAGCTGGACACGAAGCCAGGGTTCAGATTTAAGGGCTGTGTTTTTTTAGGGATTGCTGAACTGAGCTGTTGCATACCATGTTATCTAATAGGACCTTGGAGACCAAGCAGAGATTCGTGGGCAGAGAATAAAAGGGCTGCTGCATAGCTAGATGCCTAGTTATGTAAGTTATGAGAACATTAAGGCCTCGAATGGACTTCCAGGACATCCTGATAATTGATTGTAGCACAAGCAAAATCCTTGGGATTAACACACTCATTTACATAATCCTTACTTTGATTAAATTTTTAAAATTTTGTGTAGATAGTTGAAAGGTGTATCTGAGTACTTGGCAACATTGAAGATTTGGAGGGATATTTTCAAAGTCATGATTATTCAGTTTTCGTTATGCCGAATGGTTAGTCACCACTGTGAGTGGCTTCTGGATCTAGAGAACTTCCTTGATGTTAATGTAGACTTTCTTGATTTTAGTGTAGATGCCAACACTCTCTAAATGTTTTTCAAGATGGCTGAGTGTCTGAACATTTAAATGTAAGGTTGCTGCTGGTGATTCTGGGGCGGCTCATTGGTTGAGATGTTACTGCATCCAGTGCAGTTCGTGTGATGTATGTACCTTTTGGGCCTTGCTGGCTGGGGAGATTGAGACGCTCTGTAGTGAACCAGTATGTTCTGCTCCACGCAGATTGCAGGACTTTTTGCCCTCACAGACGGTTAGGCCACCTATTCTCTATGAGGGCAGAGCCTCCTTTCTTAAGGGTAAAGCTGAAATTGCACTGGAGAGATGGCTTTGACCTTTCTCTTCCACTTTAGTCCGTGATTTTTACAACATATGCAGCTTTCCAGAGCCTCCTTACTTTTCTAATATTTAGAAAGAACCAGGAAACTGATTAGAGGTAATCTTGGCAAATTGGGAATTTGTGAAGTGGAAAAGAACACTATTAAAGTGATTGCTATAAATAAAAAAATAAATGGAGCATTTTTAGAACAGCAGTTTAACAGAGTTGTGGTTTCCAATGGTTTCCGGTAGTTTCACACGAGAGGGTGTTCAGAACCCTCGTGACACACAGGTAGTGTTGGCCGGCCTCTTTCTTCTCCTCGCAGTGATCTTTTGAACTATTTCATAAAGCTGATCATGACAAATGACTGTATATATGTACATATATGTGTATATATATATATAGCTGGGAAAGAATCAGGATGTGAAGGACAAATAATTGCATGGTGTCAGAGTCAGAAATACAATTCGAGTTCTGAGCCATGACTGCAGGCTGGACCGAGCTCTGCCTGTCCTCTGTGCCCCATCTCGGGGACCACTGCTGCTATAGCTGGGGCTTGGTTGTCCCACCCCACAGGATGCAGGTTGTGATGAGTGTTGGGGAAGGCTTGGAATTGACCGAGCAGACCTCTTGATGTCTCAGCTCCCTGAGGAAAGTAAATGATATGCAACTTCAACAGAGAACACTCAGCAGCACCCCAGACCATTTTTCACCTGACAGACAATGCTGTCTTATAATTGGTAGGTTTAAAAGCTACGTGTTCTTCAGGCCTGCTCACCCCTGAGTTTTCTGCTGTGCCCGGGTATCCCAGTCCTCAGCAGACTCTGGTTCATTTCATTCAGAAAAGCCCTGTGTCTGGGATGAGTTTCCATTTTAGGAAATGTGATCTGAAATGATTATTTTATGTAATTATTACTAAAGAAAAAGCTAGTTAAAGAAGTATAAAGGAAATGTATAGATATGTTGCCTTTTTTTTTTTTTTTTTTGGAGAAAATGGAATGATGAAGGTTGAACAGATAGTTTTACAGAAGCCAGCCCAGGCTTAGAACCGTACTGCTAAAAGAATTAATAATTCACTGAAAAGTGAAATGGACTGATATTCAGGGAACCATGTCAGACTCATGATTGATTTTTCAGGTCCCCGACTGTGTACCTAGGTAATAATCTCTTCTAGGTAAAATTGTGCATATGCGTAGTCAAAGAGGATGATGTAAATAAATCACATTTTTCACTCATTTTGATTAAAAGACTTTTCCTACCTTTACCTTAGGGAATGTAGGTTGATGTGACTATAGGCTTCATTAACTTAAAAAGAAATAAAATACAAATGCATAGCGATTGAATAACACTGGTTTGTCTCAACAATTCAGTAAGGACATGCACATTTTCTTTTTGCCGTTAAGCACATTGTGCTGATTGTCCTGTTACATAATTTCACTTTGAGAAAAGCAATACTCTTGTAGTTCCCATGGATTAGGGACTTTGCTAGCAAGTCCTCCAAGCCATTGAATGAGACTGACAATTGTAGCCAGCAAATGCTTCTGGAAAACCCCTTCAACTGATATTTCCTCAACCACCATGTTTTGGAGGTTGAGGAACATCCTCTGGGTCTCCAGATCAGGGGCTCACAAACCCCGGACTGTGGACTGGTACTGGTCCATGACCTGTTAGGAACCGGGCTGCACAGCAGGAGGTGAGCAGCGGATGACCAAGTGAGCAGAAGCTGCTCCCCATGGCCCGAATTACCACCTGAGCTCTGCCTCCTGTCAGATCAGCGGCAGCATCAGATTCTCATAGGAGTGCAAACCCTACTGTGAACTGTGTGTGCCAGAAATCTACGTTGTGCACTCTTTATGAGAATCAAATGCCTGATGATCTGAGGTGGAACAGTTTCAACCTGAAACCATCCCCCTTCCCTACCCCCCCATCCGTGGAAAAATTGTCTTCCACGAAACCGGTCCCTGGTGCCAAAAAAGTTGGGGACCACTGTTCTAGATCATGTTCAGGAATATAATGGAGGCAGAGACTGCTGATCATTTGAGTATCCTTCATTCCTTACACATGAAAGCATCTGCATGACTCCAAGGCACAGGAACGTGGTGCCCAGGAGAGTTTCCATCTGCATCCAGGGAAGGCCTGTATAGCCAGTGGAGAGCATCTGCACCCACAGACTGCACACCCTGGCCAGGGACTCACTGGTTGCAATTCTTTATGTTTAGGAAAGAGATCCTAATATTTGTTCCAGCTGTCTAAGGAATATACATAGTGAGACTGTCTTCCACCGCATTTCCATCTATAGAACACTGTTGAATACTGTTTTCCTTAGCTTTGTCTTAACTTCTGTGGTGGGTGGTAAGGACTAGAAACATGTCTTTTTATTTTTTATTTTTATTTTTTTTGCGACAGAGGCTCACTCTGTTGCCTAAGCTGGAGTGCAGTGGCACCATCTTGGCTCACTGCAGCCTCCGCCTCCTGGGTTCAAGCGATTCTTGCCTCAGTCTCCTGAGTAGCTGAGATTACAGGCATGCGCCACCATGCCAGGCTAAGTTTTTATATTTTTAGTAGAGGTGGGGTTTCACCGTGTTGGTCAGGCTGGTCTTGAACTCCTGGCCTCAAGTGATCCACCCACCTCGGCCTCCCAAAATGCTGGGATTACAGGTGTGAGCCACCACGCCCAGCCAGGACTGCAAACATCTGTCTTTTCTTTCTGGGGATAGATGGTTTTGTGGTTTCCCATCTCGGTCTTCTTTTTGTGGCTCTGAAACTTTTTATGTGCCTACTTTTGGGATGCTGAAAGTGTTTATATTTATGGCTAGGTGCAGAGAAACAGGGAATAAGCTGTTATTCAGGAGAGAGGTAGAGGAGGCTTTAAGTTGAAAACAAGAGAGGAGGTTAGAGGGTTCCGCATGTGCCAGGGCAGCTTCTGGATTGAGCTATAAGTTGAGGAGACATTGGCCTCTTTCCTCCATGGTCTGTGTCTGATTCAGTAAAGCACCATTTCCCTTAAGAAAGGACATATGGCTTGGTAATCTGTTTTAAGCTGAAGAGCCTGCCTCCAGAATCGCGTGGACCCACTTTCATTCCCACTTTAGTTCTCTGAGGTTTACTTTTCAAGAACCCTGAAGATGCATGTTGCAATACAAACAACAAGAAAGTTCACAAAGAAGGCTTCGAGTCAGATGTGTGGGGTTTTGTTGCTACTGTTGTTTTTATCTTCTCCATGATTAACAGACTTTTCACGGAAACAGGGGTGATAGGGGATGCGTAGGAACAGTCTCCCTAGGCAATGGTAATTAAAACAGGAAATAGAATAAAAATTAAACATTCTAATAAAGCTTAAAATTCATTTTCAAAGGGCACTGGGCTCTTTATAAGCTATTACCACAGAACAGCTGGAGTCTTTTTTCTGCATTTAAGTTAGTCACCACCTTTGTTGACTCTTATGAGTATTCATTAAAGATAGGGAAACTTCATTAGGCTTAACTAAATAAATTGACCTTCTCTGGATTTGAACAAGTGGATAATTACCTATGGTAAATTACCTTCATTGTATGTATATCTATAAAAAGGTAGTATCACTCAGGAGGCTGAGGTGGGAGGATCGCTGAGCCCAGGAATTCAAAGCTGCAGTGAGCTGTGATAGCACCACTGCACTCCAGCCTGGGTGACAGAGCGAGACCTTCTTATCTCTTTACAGAAACAAACAAACAAACAAAAAACAGGTAGTTTCAAACAGACTTTCTGTGGTGTGGGGTCAGCAAGCTTGGGATTTCTTGAGCAGCTTTTAGGGATATATCCAGAAGTGCTTCTGATGCCTGTATTATGAAGAGACTTAAATAACAGACAAAGTATGATGACTTTCACCAGCAATATTTGCCCACTTTTTAAGTAGAATTTAAATTTTAAAAACTTTATAAATGTTTATATCATTATATGTTCTCTCCATCAGTTGCTTTTTTTTTTTTTTTAACAACCTACTGTTCTTTTGTGCCTTTCCCAAAAACTCAGGTATGTGATTAATCTTAATATTGTCAGTTTTAAAAATTCCTTTAAAGTAATTTTACTTGCTGAAGATGGGGCCTGGGGTGTATTTTACTGTAATAACTTAATTATCTGGAAACAACCCAAATATTCATTCATAGGGAGCTAGTTACATAAAATACAGTTTATACACTACAGTGGAATACTATACAGCCATAAAAACAAAGAATTTCTACTGATATGGAATGATCTCTAGGTTATATATATTGTTCATTTGTTTCATTGTTTTTTTTTTTTTCTTTTGAGACGGAGTTTCACTCTTGTTTCCCAGGCTGTAGTGCAATGGCACGATCTTGGCTCACTGCAACCTCTGCCTCCCGGGTTCAAGCAATTCTCCTGCCTCAGCCTCCCGAGTAGCTGGGATTACAGGTGTGCATCATCATGTACAGCTAGTTTTGTATTTTTAGTAGAGACAGGGTTTCTCCATGTTGGTCAGGCTGGTCTCGCACTCCTGATCTCAAGTGATCCACCCACTTTGGCCTCCCAAAGTGCTGGGATTACAGGCATGAGCCACTGTGCCAAGCAAAGTATAGAACGATGTGTATCCTATGATTTGTGTTAAAGGGACCAAAGGGAAAAAAAAGACATGTGTGTCTGTGTGTTTATGTATACACAGATACCACTGAAGGGATATGCGAGAGACTGATAGCTTCATTCCTCACTGTGTGTTTATGTATACACAGATACCACTGAAGGGATATGCAAGAGACTGATAGCTTCATTCCTCACTGTGTGTTTATGTATACACAGATACCACTGAAGGGATATGCGAGAGACTGATAGCTTCATTCCTCACTGTGTGTTTATGTATACACAGATACCACTGAAGGGATATGCAAGAGACTGATAGCTTCATTCCTCACTGTGTGTTTATGTATACACAGATACCACTGAAGGGATATGCAAGAGACTGATAGCTTCATTCCTCACTGTGTGTTTATGTATACACAGATACCACTGAAGGGATATGCGAGAGACTGATAGCTTCATTCCTCACTGTGTGTTTATGTATACACAGATACCACTGAAGGGATATGCGAGAGACTGATAGCTTCATTCCTCACTGTGTTTATGTATACACAGGTACCACTGAAGGGATATGCAGGAGACTGATAGCTTCATTCCTCACTGTGTGTTTATGTATACACAGATACCACTGAAGGGATATATGCAGGAGACTGATAGCTTCATTCCTCACTGTGTGTTTATGTATACACAGATACCACTGAAGGGATATGCAGGAGACTGATAGCTTCATTCCTCACTGTGTGTTTATGTATACACAGATACCACTGAAGGGATATGCGAGAGACTGATAGCTTCATTCCTCACTGTGTGTTTATGTATACACAGATACCACTGAAGGGATATGCGAGAGACTGATAGCTTCATTCCTCACTGTGTGTTTATGTATACACAGATACCACTGAAGGGATATGCGAGAGACTGATAGCTTCATTCCTCACTGTGTGTTTATGTATACACAGATACCACTGAAGGGATATGCGAGAGACTGATAGCTTCATTCCTCACTGTGTGTTTATGTATACACAGATACCACTGAAGGGATATGCGAGAGACTGATAGCTTCATTCCTCACTGTGTGTTTATGTATACACAGATACCACTGAAGGGATATGCGAGAGACTGATAGCTTCATTCCTCACTGTGTGTTTATGTATACACAGATACCACTGAAGGGATATGCGAGAGACTGATAGCTTCATTCCTCACTGTGTGTTTATGTATACACAGATACCACTGAAGGGATATGCGAGAGACTGATAGCTTCATTCCTCATGGAGTAGGGCATTGGGTAGCCAAGGAACAAAGGTGAGAGGATGGATTTTTTTTAAACCCTTTTGTACCACTTGAATTTTTTTTTCCTTTTTTGTTTTTAATTATACTTTAAGGTTTAGGGTACATGTGCACAACGTGCAGGTTTGTTACTTAGGTATACATGTGCCATGTTGGTGTGCCGCACCTATTAACTCGTCATTTAACATTAGATATCTCTCCTAATCCTATCCCTCCCCCCTCCCCCCACCCCGTTACCACTTGAAGTTTTGAACCAAGGAAACTTATTACTCATTCAAAAAATAAATACATAAAATTAATATGTTAAAAAATAAATAATGAATTCTTATCATAATCTTACCTTCAAAAAACAAAACTTAATTATCTATAGTGTTGTCCAATAGAATTTTCTGTGATGATAGGAATGTTGTATATTTGCACCATCCAATACTACTAGCCACATGTGGCTTTTGATCACTTAAAACATGACTTGTGCAACTGAGGAGCTAATTTTTAAATTTTATTTTAATTAGTCTAAGTTTAAGTGGCTACTTGTGGCTAGGAGCTACCACATTGATTGGGTATAGATCTAAAGTATGTGGCTTAAGACCGAGTGTGGTGGCTTATGCCTGTAATCCCAGCACTTTGAGAGGCCGAGGCAGGCGGATCACCTGAAGTCAGGAGTTTAAGACCAGTCTGGCCAACATGGCAAAACCCCGTCTCTACTAAAAATACAAAAATTAGCTAGGTGTGGTGGCAGGCACCTGTATTCCTAGCTACTAGGGTGGTTGAGGCGGGAGAATCACTTGAACCCAGGAGGCAGAGGTTGCAGTGAGCCGAGATCACGCCACTGCACTCCAGCCTGGGAGATAAGCAAGACTCCATCTCAAAAAAAAAAAAAAAAAAAAAAAAAAAAAAAAATGAAGTGTATGGCTTAGAGTATCTTTTCTGTTTAGACCTGACTAAAGCTTAGAAATCATTGTTAGTTTAGGCTCTCAAGGTAAAATTTATTACTGTAAATCCAAAAAATCCCTTCTTTTTTTTTTTTTTTTTTTTGTCCTTGAATTAAATGCTGTCACCTCCTTCTTGAAAGGAGGAACTATTAGTCAGATTTGAAAATCCTCTTTATTACCCAGGAAAATCATTTTACAGACACTTTGTCTTTCTGAAGTCTGACTTAGAAGCAGCCTGTTTTTGATAGCTTGACGTTTTCATCTTGAACACAAACCCTGTTTGTGTGTCCCCTACTCCCCAGTTTGATGTGCCAGGTACTTTGTTCTCAAGCCCAGCAGCTGTTGTGGGATGAGGGGACATTTTACATGCTTAGCCAGCAGCTGCCAGAAACATTTCTAATCTGGTTTTGGCAGGAAATAGGGCACAAGTGGAAGCCAAGTTAAAAGAAGCTGGAAAAATAAACAGAATAACTTTGGATGTCACTTAATATATGGTCCATTTTCAGCTGAAGATTTGCCCTAGTAATTTGTTAATATGACTGGACTGTGATCCCTTCCAAAGGCGGGGTTGAATATAGTCACCTTTGAGATCCAGGATCTATTCCAGTGCTTGGAATATGCTTGTAGGAGGTTATTGTTACTATTTTTTCAATGATAGACTATACTGCAAATTTGTTTAATTGATTTAATTAGTAGCTTAAAACTGTTGTTCACCCAATATAAACTAGTTCTAGGTTATCACTGGTTATGGGTCCCTTCTCTCTTCTTTCTGCTACACAATATCACCCACCCTCTCCTCTAAAGCAAGATGTTTTGAACATTTTTTTTTTTCTTTTTTGAGGTGGAGTCTCACTCTGTCACCCAGGCTGGAGTGCAGTCATGTGATCTTGGCTCACTGCAACCTCTGCCTCCTGGTTTCAAGCTATTTTCCTGCCTCAGCCTCCTGAGTAGCTGGGACTACAGGTGCACGCTACCACACCCAGCTAATTTTTGTATTTTTAGTAGAGATGGGGTTTTACCATGTTGGCCAGGCTGGTCTCAAACTCCTGACCTCAAGTGATCTGCCTGCCTTAGCCTCCCAAAGTGCTGGGATTACAGGCGTGAGTCATCACACCTGGCCTTTGAACATTCTTTAAACATTATTTAGACTGCATGGTGGCTCATGCCTGTAATCCCAGCACTTTGGGAGGCTGAGGCAAGAGGATTGCTTGAGTCTAGGAGTTTGAGACCAGCCTGGGCAACATAGCAAGACCCCATCTCTAAAAAAAAATTAACTAGGTGTGATTGTGCATGCTTATAGTCCCAGCTACTTAGGGGGCTGAGGCAGGAAGATCAGTTGAGCCTGGGAGGTTGAGGCTGCAGTGAGCCGTGATCACACCACTGTTCTCCAGCCTGGGTGACAGAGCTGGATGACCCTGTCTCCAAAACAAAACAAAACAAAACACTGTTATTTATTCATCTATTCTGCTGCAAGCAAGCATATTTTGCATATTTGTGAGCAAGAAATAAGCACATCTTAATTTAATCTATCTTTTCTACAAAGTAAAAGGTTTTTAAAAGGTGAAGATACAGGTATAAATGTAGTGTCTTTTTAAACGGAAGGCAAAAATTCTTCAGGTTGGAATAACCAATAAGAGAGTTTTTGTCTCTAAAGTGGAAAATTTACTAAAATCATTCTTTTGGGTTTCCAGTTCTTCTTTTCATCAAATTCTCCATCCTCTAGAAGCCCAAGCAGCCCCAGCCTTGTAGATTTCCAAGAACGTGTAAGGTGTCAAGTGTTGTCTGTGAGGAGGGGATCTGAAATCCCATGGGCCTGTGCTAAACCATGTTTGGTTTTCTTTGCAGACCTTCACTGCCTGGTGTAACTCCCACCTAAGGAAAGCTGGCACCCAGATTGAGAACATCGAAGAAGACTTCAGGAATGGCCTTAAGCTCATGCTGCTTTTGGAAGTCATCTCAGGTTGGTGTTATATATCCCATCCTATGCTTTCATGTGTTATCAGTAGGTGAGCATCTATTTAAAGATGACTACATCAGAAGTTTGCTTTGAACTTGGCTGGGCAAGAACGTGGTATTATTGCCAAAGAAAACCTTCCAAAGAACAATCTGCCCGGAGTTATTTTTCTGTTCTAAAAAAGGAGTGAATTCTCTTTAAAAATGACTTATTAAAATAATATTTATACCACCAAGCTTGAAACAAAATAAGAGAAGAAAAAATGACTTCACATGACTCCCTCCATGCTGCCCTTTCTACTCTTCGTCCAGCTATAGTGTATTCCAGGAATCAGCTTGTATCCAAAAATCTACTGTACATGTTGGCAGAACTCTGAACATATAAGCTAAAATCCCAGTGGGGCTATGATTTGTCCTGAATTTCAATTGGCTGATTTAGACTTTGGACTAGAGAATGGATCACCTTTAGAGAAGTGTGACTGGGAAGGATTATGGCAGATCTGCCCTGATCCATATATCTTCATAATCAGGTGTCGAACGAGCCCTGGCAGCCACCTCTGTGATTTTAACTAGGCCATCCTGACTTCCTCTAACCGTTAGCCAGCAACTCTGAATACTCCAGGGACTCTAACAAGCTTCTCTTTTTACTCATTTGTAAGTTGGATCGTGGGCCAAACCAGACTCTTCCTGCAGATCTGAAAAGCATGTGTCCTTCATAGTATGGCTCCCTGCTGGTCCATTTGATTCTGAAAGTTTTTGGGTTAGTGTTCCCTCATTGCTGTGATTTAGAGAGACCAGGCACACATCAGAAATAGTCATGTAACCATCTCTTTTTAAGGAAAAAATGGATGCTTAGTTTTGGCATCTTGATTCCGCATAAAGAGGTCACTGTCTCTGTCTGCATGATTCTCTTTTCATCCAACAGGGGAAAGGCTGCCCAAACCTGACCGGGGAAAAATGCGGTTCCACAAAATTGCTAATGTCAACAAAGCTTTGGATTACATAGCCAGCAAAGGGGTGAAACTGGTGTCCATCGGCGCAGAAGGTGAGAGGTGTGGTGGGTGGTCCTGTCTGCCACACTGACCTCATAGCGTAGGTGTGGGCTGCAACTTGAATTCTCCCCTTCTTCCCTCCCTTTCACCATTTACTGTACCTGCCTTGTATCAGGCTCTCTCCTAGGGCGCTCGGTGCACAAAGATAAGAACAAATGGTACCATGAGTGGGAGACTAAGCTCTAGGTTCTTTGTAAAGCATAGAATTAAATATAATGCTGTCATCTTCAGAAGACTTAAAGGACTGAGAAAGAACTTACACATCCCAATGACTCTTAATAAGAACTAACTAATAGGAAGGAAGTGTCCTCTTTGTTCTCTGTGGGAGACTGGGAATTTGGTGAGGTCAGCGGGAGCTGAGATTTCCACCCATATCTCTGTATGCACGACTGAGTCCTGCTACTTGTCAGCTGCGGAACGCCGTTAAGAAGGGTCAGGGTAAAGATGAGACTGTGTTATCTTTATTTGATTATTTAAAACTTTAGCTCGTGGCTGGGCACAGTGGCTCATGCTCATCCCAACACTTTGAGAGGCTGAGGCGGGCAGATCACCTGAGGTTAGGAGTTCAAGACCAGCCTGGCCAACATGGTGAAACCCCGTCTCTACTAAATTTACAAAAAATTAGCTGGGTGTGGTGGCGCATGCCTGTAGTCCTTGTAGTCCCAGCTACTCAGGAGGCTGAGGCAGGAGAATTGCTTGATCCCAGGAGGCGGAGGTTGCAGTGAGCCACGGTTGTGTCACTGCACTGCAGCCTGGGCGACAGAGTGAGACTCCATCTCAAAAAAAAAAAAAAAAATCCTTAGCTATTGCATCTTAAAACTTTGGAAACTCCTGGGTGGTTTTCACTGATAATACATATGCAAGATTTGTGCTTATTATTAACTTAGAATTTATTTAAACTAGAGACATTTGGTTATGAATACCGTATTTATAACCAGACACACTGCGATGCTTATAAAAACGTAAACTGGTCTTTCCATATGCACATTTTCCAATAGCTCTGAAGTCAAAATTTATATATAGGAAAAAAGTTATGTACTGACTATGTTATCTTTACATTAATTTGTTGTTTTCTTACCTGCAGAAATTGTTGATGGCAACGTGAAAATGACCCTGGGTATGATCTGGACCATCATCCTTCGCTTTGCTATTCAGGATATTTCGGTTGAAGGTAAAAGACATGGTTGAAAGTCTAATTGTATAATCTGTAAATTGAGCTTGTGAATTAAAATTTGAGCAAGATATTTTAAAGTCCAACAGTCACTTACATGATTGAATGAGAGACATGTATGTGGGTTCTTATAAATTTTGTATGTGTATAGGAAAAGACCTCAGCAGCACTGTTTCATTCATGGGGGTGGAATCGGTTTGCAAAAGATGAGCACATGTTCAGAACAGAAGTTGCTTTTTAAAATGAGCATTTATTGAGCTTCTTGATTGCTTATTATACTAGTAAATTTACAGCTATGGCAGAGTTATTTAGTCTTACAACTGAAACACTTTTTTTCCCCCGGTATAAAAAAAGAATCTGTTGCAACCCATGTTTGTTATTTCCTTAACTTTCTTCCTCCCTATCTCTCTCCCTCTCTTTTTCTTTTTTCTTCTTTTTCTTTTTAAACAAGACCTCTATTGTCACTGTATCTTTTGGCCTAACTACTGTTTCATCATTATCATAGAATCTTAATCCTTGACACTGCCACTGAAGATAAAAATCTTTAGTCTTTTACACCAACTACACTCCCAAGTATTTTGATGAATTCAGCACTGTTGAAAAGTGTCAAATTGGCATTCTTAAAATTAGAACTTTGCCTGTTTGGCCCTCAAATCACAAAGTGTATAACTGCAGAATGTGTTTCAGGGCTATCTGCATTGTCCAACTATTTGGCCCCTTCTGACTCTGTAATCCAGTAGGTAACCAGGTACCTGAGTGGTAAGGGGTGGAGACGTTATTTTTTATAATTCTGCCCAGGCCAGAGTAGCCTCTGACTCTGGTTTTTTTTTTTTTTTTTTGAGACGGAGTCTCACTCTGGCACCCAGGCTGGAGTTCAGTGGTGTGATTTCGGCTCACTGCAAGCTCTGCCTTCTGGGTTCACGCCATTCTCCTGCCTCAGCCTCGCGAGTAGCTGGGACTACAGGCGCCCACCACCACGCTGGCTAATTTTTCATATTTTTAGTAGAGACGGGGTTTCACCGTGTTAGCCAGGATGGTCTCGATCTCCTGACCTCATGATCCGCCTGCCTCGGCCTCCCAAAGTGCTGGGATTACAGACGTGAGACTCTGGTCTTTTTAAGTGATTTTAGGTACTCATCAACCAAAAACATTAAGAAACAACACTTTGCCTACTTGTACCAGCTGACATGAAGCCTGCAGTACTTGCCCTTACGGACCTTCAAATTCACTTCAATTATTCCCTTCTGGCACCGGAGACCCACTTATGTCATCTAAAAGTCAAACTAAAATCTAATGGCATTAAAACAATTCAAGCTCAGGAATGACAGCCAGCTTGAATTAATACATAGTCTGACTTTGAAAACTTTTGTACAGTATAGTTCTATTACAGTACCTTCCTTTATGCTAATGAAAGAAACAAGAGGCTTCCTAAAATTCTTGCTTTATTTAAAAATTGTAAGTTGTAATAATTTTATCAGTTTTTGTATACTTCTAAATTTAAATATTTAAACTGTTGAACCCACTTTAAATAAATACTACTTTTAGAAATCTTGTTCACACTGTTGCTGGTCTAGCAAATCCTTTTTCCACAAATATTACAGAGGTGAAGTTGACCTCAAGTTGTTTCTGATTAGTTACAAATTTTAAATTAGTGATAATATGAATTTAAACTTAATTATATTTCAAGTGTAGGTATGAATGGTATTATCCATTAGAGTTTTCCCCAAAATTGTTATTAACGTGCCCAAAGCAAGATAGCTAAATCACAATATTTTGTAAAATTTTGCGATAAAATGCTATATTAATCTGCTCTTCACAAGACTAAGAAATTAAACATTAAAAAATTATAATTTTATTAGAAAAGTACCTAAATCTCTTCAAGCAGATGGTTCTGCAGTGTTCAACACAGTAGATAATGTTAGTTTGCTAATTTATATTTTTATTTGCTTTCGTTTAATGGAGTACTTGTTTAACAACCTCATTTAACTTCCGTAAGTCTATAGAAAAATCATCTTTGTTGTTGATGTGTGGTATGTTGAAAAAGTCATTGTTATTAGAAACAGATTCTTTGAGGAGTGAGTTTCCTTCAACAAAACGATGAGCCTCTTCCAAGAAAGAAAATGAGAGATTAGGCTGGGCGCGGTGGCTCACGCCTGTAATCCCAGCACTTTGGGAGGCCAAGGTGAGTGGATCATGAGGTCAGCAGTTGGAGACCAGCCTGGCCAACGTGGTGAAATCCCCTTTCTACTAAAAATACAAAAATTAGCCAGGTGTGGTGGCGTGTGCCTGTAATCTCAGCTACTCAGGAGGCTAAGGCAGGAGAATCGCTTGAACCTGGGAGGTGGAGGTTGCAGTGAGCTGAGACCACACCACTGCACTCCAGCCTGGGTAACAGAGCAAGACTCCGTCTCAAAAAAAAAAAAAAAAAAAAGAAAAAGAAAATGAGAGATTAATATATCTGTTGATGAAGGCAGTGCAGATGTAAGTAGATGATGGAGCTCCTTTGGGTGTCATTCAGTGCTTCGTGATGCAATGACAAATGTTACTGCCAATCTGTAACATGCTTTTTATACGCATGATCAGGGTTTTGTGTGTGGACCTGTTTGTGCCAAATGGCCTCATTTCCACTTTCCCATACACCCTTCGGGAGTAGGTTTTCCAGTAATGTACGTAATTCACACAAGCTTGTTAACCTTTTGCTGAAAGCCTAAAACTGGATTTGGGGTTGGAGGAGGGTTGGCTTTGATTGTAGTAACCAATTGAAGAAGGAAAAAGCTTTGTTTGACATTCATGGCCCAAGAGTGTTCACACATATTCAGGCATAAATTAAGTGAAACTCTGACTTGTAAATCTAAACTTCAGTAGCAATATTAAGATGTTGTAGATATACTATACCTTTGTTTGCTTTTCTAACGTGGTAAGTTCTATTTAAACTCTATTAAATACATCGCATTATTTCTTCCTGATGTACTTTTTCTTATTAATTACATTGGTCAGGACTGCAAAGACAGGCAGAACAACTGGCTGTACAGTTCCATATTTCAATGTCCATATCAATTCACATTTTAATTAAGTCTTAACAGTTTCACTTTATTTTCTCTTAACTAGCACTTGCTAGTTAAGAGACATTCACAGGAGTCATTCAAGTTATAGCACATGGAACTTTAGGGATGTGTGTATTTTATCTGGATTATGGGTCCAAGAAAGTGTGAACTAAAATGGACAGTTTTTTGTTTTGCTTTGGTTTTTTTTTTGAGACAGAGTCTCACTCTGTCGCCTAGGCTGGAATGCAGTGGCGCGATCTCAGCTCACTGTAACCTCCGCCTCCTGGGCTCAAACAGTTCTCCTGCCTTAGCCTCCCAAGTAGCTGGGATTACAAGCGCCCGCCACCGTTCCCGGCTAATTTTTGTATTTTTAGTAGAGACGGGATTCACCATCTTGGCCAGGCTGGTCTTGAACTCCTGACCTCAGGTGAACCGCGGGCCTCGGCCTCCCAAAGTGCTGGGATTACAGGTGTGAGCCACTGTGCCCAGCCTAAAATGGACAATTTAGATAATTACAAAATTATTTTGATTTGAAAAAATCAACTTCAACCCCTTCCTAAGGTGGAAGGCCCCATGTTAGTTATGAGTCCACATGCTTTAGGGAATTTCTAAATTGTTAGCATTTAAATATGGGTGGAATCCTAAGTTATATAAGTGGCTTTGAGGAGCTGTTTAGATGTGTGTCGGTTTGGGTCCTCCAGGAAGCAAGTGCCAAGACTTACTAGAAATTGTTGTAGTCTTTCCAGGCCTTTATAAAAACATACCATAGCATGGGTGGCTTAAACAGCAGACCTTTATTTTCTCACAGTTCTTGAGGCTGGAAGTCCAAAATCAGAGTGCCAGCATGGTCTGGTTCTGTGAGGACCCTTTTCCTGGCTTGCAGATGGCCGCTGCCTTTCTGTGCCGCACGTGGTGGGTGGGGGTGGGGGAGAACCTGCCAATGAGCAGGCTCCCTGGTGTCTCTTCTTATGAGGACACTAATCCGATCATGAGGGCCCCACCCTCGTGACCTCATGTAACCCTAAGCACCTCCCGAAGGCCCCATCTCCAAATACAGGCACATTAGGGTCCAGGGCTTCAACATATGAATTTGGTGATGGGCGGGAAGACACCAACATTCAGGCCATACCAGAAGTGCAGAAGATTTTTTGGGAAAAATGCCTATGCAGGATGAAGGGGAGGGAGCGGGAGATGCCTGAGGAGCCTTCAGACCAGAGCTCCTGGCTGACACCTGGGCCGAGAAGAGGAAGGGAGGAGGCTTGGGGAAGAAGGTCTCGGACTGCAGTGCGGTTCTGAGGTTAATTTCACCAGGCTGATGGAGTCTTTAATCCTAGGCTGCCCTGAGAGGAGTCTCACGTCGCATAGGGGTGTCTTAGCTCTGCTGCTCACCCCCCGGTCTTTGGCTGGAGTAGCTCTGGGGAATGTGGCCTCAGTGGGAATGCAGGGGTGTGGTGCATTCAGGGGGCTGCAGCTGACACGTCAGTTGCCTGCCCTGTGCTCGCAGCTGAAGCCGTGGGATGTCTGAGCGGCACATTTTTATGTTCATCACAGATGGCAGATGGTGCTGGGTTTTTCCTTTTTTTTTTTTTTTTTGGTGAGAAGTCAATTGGCCAAACTTGAAATTTACCAATAAAACTCTTTAAGTGTTACAAAATCACTGGGCAAAGGAATACATTTGAGATGTGGTAGCATCTGTGAATTCCATTTACCTAAGAGTATGAATTACAAACCAGATGAATGACAGATTTGTTGTCATCAACTACACACCGTTTATTTTTTCATGTGAGTTGCACTGTAGACTATTTATGTTTGCATATTTTTCAGGATTGTGTACAGTAAACCTTAAGTGAATACAAAGGATCCGATTGACCTGTAAGACTCACTTCAATTACAGATTGTGCTCAGTATTAAGCTTTGCTGATACTTTAAGGATGCGGTCAATCAAGAGGCAGGGAAAGGTCTGTCAGCATCCACAGCCTCATTTTCAAATTGGACACTTAGTCTCTGGTCCTGAATAATAGGTGCCCCCAGTGTCACCTCACACAATGGGATATGCACAGTTTTTAAAAATTTATTTTCAGCCGGGCACAGTGGCTCACACCTGTAATCCCAGCATTTTGGGAGGCCGAGGCGGGTGGGATCACCTGAGGTCAGGAGTTCAAGACCAGACTGGCCAACGTGACGAAATCCTGTCTCTACTAAAAATACAAAAATTAACCGGGCACGGTGGTGGCACCTGTAGTCCCAGCTACTTGGGAGGCTGAGGCAGGAGAATCTCTTGAACCTGGGAGGCGTAGGTTGCAGTGAGCCAAGATCCCACCACTGCACTCCAGCCTGGGTGACGGAGTGAGACTGTGCCTCAAAAAAAAAAAAAAAAAAAAAAAAAAAAATTATTTTCCTTTAAAAAGGGACAAGTCACCAACCACCCTGAAGTCTAGTTTTAGTATCTTTTTATGTTGGAGCTTGTGATTGCTCCTGCATTGTCCTTTTGAAGTCTCTAAGTGTCATCAGAAGTTACTCACCAAGATCAGGGTTCTGGCTCCTATGCACTTGCAGAGGCTGTAGGAAGAGACGATGTATTTGGTGATCGACCCCCTGGGAGGTCTGTTTCGAAAGTGACTAGGAGCTAAGTGAACTAAGCGGCATTTCCCTGGGGCCGCTTTTTCTTGGCTGTCATTACAGAAACGTCTGCCAAAGAAGGTCTGCTGCTTTGGTGTCAGAGGAAAACCGCTCCTTATAGAAATGTGAACATTCAGAACTTCCATACTAGGTGAGCACCCAGGGCCCCTGGTCCTTGTATTCTCAGTGGAATCCGTGGGTAGCATGGGGAACAGTGTTTGTGTGCACCTGTGTTTTCCTCCTGTCTGAGAAGCCTTTTATGTATCGAGGAGAACTCAGGCTGTAGAATTCTTGATGCTTAAAGTCTCCCAAAGGAAAACATTGGATTAAGCCTTAGCATGCTGGTAAACAGCACTGTATTTGTAAGTGAATGGTATTGCAGTGCCAGAAGGATGCTACTGAGTTTGGGGGTGTAAGCATGCATCTTACTTTAGCCTTCACCCTGGTATTGGGAAAAGGCAGCAGGAATGGCTGTTGTTTCTCAGGGATGAGGGAGGCCCTGGCAGAGTCTGCATACCCCCCACTAGCGACTCTTCAGCCCTCGCCCTGTAGGAAGTAGACAGATCCTTCATCCATCAGCTTTGCTCTGCTGAAATTCAAAAGATGTAGAAAAATTATGTTTGAAAAATTGTAGGAAATGAGGTGAATGAAATCTCGACATAAGGGGAGAGCATGATTCTGTCACTTGCTTCAGTCTTTCTCATGTAGAGTGGTCATTATGATGTTTAAGTAAAAGAGTTGGTTGTATTTTCACCTTTGGATGCTAGGTTACCCATGAATGCAAACAGGCCCACCACTGGCCACCGATAATCAGAAAAAGGAAAGATAAGGATGAACCACGGTGAAAAATTGGGGAGGTTCTTCTAGTTGAACAAATATTCTCAGAATGTCTACCAAGTGTCAGGCACTGAGCCAGGCCTTCGGAAGACAAAGGGGAGGAGAATCCTTCTTTGTCCCTACACCATGCTATTTGGCAGATGAGAGGAGCTATCAAAGGCTGGGACTTTCTGCAGGTGTCAAAGTCAGAGTGCCCAGATCTGCATCCACTCATCTTGCTTTTCTTTTTCTGGCTCCCAATTGGCCCAAGTGCTTCAGCATTGTAGCACTGATAACTCTCATGGAGGTCTCCTACCCCAGACCCTTTGAGGAACAGAACTCCCACACTCTGCTGTCACTGAACCCGCTGTTGCCAGCAAGCTCTGGCCTGCTCTTGTCTATGGGGCATTTAGAGCTGGTGTCTACGGGGAAACAGACCAGAAATAAACATCTGCCCTGCTAATTGCATGTCCTCCTTCACCTACATGCCTTTGCCTTAAAAAAAGAAAAAGAAAAAAAAAGAACTTAAAGACAGAGGAGTATCTGGGACCTAATGGAGGCTTTTGAAGCGTCCGAACAACTTTTAGAGGAAGTGTGTTCTGGACATTTGCAGGGTAGACGTCCTTGTGTATATTTATTGGGCAGACTCAGGGGTAAGGGCCTGAATGGAGAGTTGGAGAAGAGAGAAGAACCCTGGGACTGGCCGAGCAGGGACAGCAGTAGAGACATCTCCCTTCCTGTCACTGCCTGTGCCAGCACAGACCAGACCGGGGCAGGAGACAGGGCAAGTCTCAGGCGAGGAAGTCGAAAGGAGAGGAATACAGTGGACCCTGGGAAGAAGACGAGTGTTCAGGCTCACCGGGCGGGGTAAAGAGGAAAAGCTACATGGGGCCTTCCGTGCATTAAGTCAGACAGAAGGAAGGCCAACATCTGACCGAGTGCAGACGCTGGCTGCTTCTTTCTCTCCACTAACACGTGTTCCTGTTCTTCTCGACGGTTGTGAAGCTGGAAAGATGGCCTTGGACTCTGTGCCCTCATCCACCGACACCGGCCTGACCTCATTGACTACTCAAAGCTCAACAAGGTTATTCTGGGTGTCCTGGCATGCAGTGTCCCCAGCCACGCATCTCAGCATGTCCTGCAAATGCGCACATCAGCACTAGCTTAGCACAAACCCCAGGGCCACCTGCAGAAACGGCCAGCAGGAAAAAGCATATTCTCCCAGCTAGCCTTTCCCATGATCCAAATATGAAGGGTGGCCAGGAAAACACTTACCTCTTAAAATCAGGGAAAACAAGACCCAAAGTCATCCCTTTTTGCCCATATCAAGGTATGTTTGATGATTTGGCTTGATTTACTATGAAGGCTTTCTATATGTTCCTTAGAGATTTTATGTTCCTGGATTCTAAATATGAGAAGTGAAACCTCTATTTTTGCGGGGAAGAAAGGTTCAGATAGCCCAAGCCTTTTTTTTTTTTTTTTTTGAGACGGAGTCTCGCTCTGCCGCCCAGGCTGGAGTGCAGTGGCGCGATCTCGGCTCACAGCAAGCTCCGCCTCCCGGGTTCACACCATTCTCCTGCCTCAGCCTCCCGAGTAGCTGGGACTACAGGCATCCGCCACCACGCCTGGATAATTTTTTGTATTTTTAGTAGAGACGGGGTTTCACTGTGTTAGCCAGGATGGTCTCTATCTCCTGAGCTCGTGATCCACCCGCCTCAGCCTCCCAAAGTGCTGGAATTACAGGCGTGAGCCCCTGTGCCCGGCCTGTCCAAGCCTTTTTAAAGTCAAGTTCCCTTGACTTTTTCTGGAGGATTTAGTTGTAGACATATTTATTCAGAATTGATTAACTCATCTGTCACACAAGGGCTACTTCATAACTATCTTGTTATTGTTAGAAAATATCATTTGTAGCCTTGCAAAAGAAGTTTTTGGGCAGGCGTTTTTTTTTTAGTTTTGCTTTTTTTCAGAAAATTTAACTTAGAAAACTGCAATTCTCCCTTTAAGGTAAAGGTTTAGTGTGTTTAAGTCTCAGATTAGTATTCAAATTCTTTCTTTAAAAGTAGTTTTAAGGCCGGATGTGGTGGCTCACACCTGTAGTCCCAGCACTTTGGGAAGCCGAGGCAGGAGGCTCGCTTGAGCCCAGGAGTCTGAGGCTGCAGTGGACTGTGATCACACCACTGCCCTCCAGCCTGGGCCACAGGGTGACACACCAACTCCCAAACAAAAACGTAGTTACAATGTAACCTGTGATGGAAAAAGAAATCAATGTCCTTTCTGAATCTTGTGGCTGCTCTGTGCTGCCTTAGAGATAATAGTGTGTAAGGTAGTACAGAGCATCCACAAGATTCACTAAGGCAGCACAGAGCATCCACAAGATTCAGAAGGGACCTTGATTTCTTTTTCCATCATGGGTGGTGAAACCCTGTCTGTTCTAAAAATACAAAGATTAGCTAGGCGTGGTGGCAGGTGAAACCCTGCCTCTTCTAAAAATGCAAACATTAGCCAGGCGTGGTGGTGGGCACCTGTAATCCCAGCTACTCAGGAGGCAAGGCAGGAGAATGGCTTGAACCCGGGAGGCGAAGGTTGCGGTGCTGCCCTCCAGCCTGAACGACAGAGCGAGACTCAGTTTCACAAAAGAAAAGAAAGAATGGTGTGTAAAGACTTAAGGGTAAAAGCAAGGCCCACCCTTACTACACATTTCTGCAGTAGCCACTACACGTTTCCTGCTGGGTGCTGGTGTGCTGAGCTCGCCATTCACGTGCTGTTGCTGTGTTTGGGCGTGGACTCCAGCCCTGTTGCATGCTGAGCTCACTCGTGTGGCATGGATGGTCGTAAGAAGAGTGTCCTGGCTTCCACCACCTTTTTAGTTACCCTTGCTTACCTCCTGCCCCCAGCCTGCCTCCATGGCATACAGGGTAGCACATGAAGAGTTTACTGGTATCCTAAACGTTAAGAATGAAATACTTTAAGGTAGCCCATGAAAACGGAACTTTTTGCCAGCTTTTCAATGGATGTATTTTCTTATCCCCTGAATTACTTTGAAATGTTCCAAGCATATAGACAGGGTACAGTTCTTTTCAATTAATCTTAATCTCATTTGCAAAATGAGGGGATTGTACTGCATAGACCCAGTTTCATTAGCAGTTTAGTATGGTCAGTTTGTATTACAAAACATCAGTAGATCTGTAGTAATTGGTCATCTTTAAGAAAGTAGAAAAATGATAATACAATAGCAAGTAATACTTATATAGCACCAGAGCAGGCACTGTTATAAACAAATAAACATACATGTATATTCACACATGCATATATGCATATATATGAAATCCCACATGCGTATTTAATCTTCGCAATGCACAGTAACCATATAAAGTAGGTACTATTATTATCCCAGTTTTACAGATGAAGAAGGTGGGAAGTTAGTAATCTACCAGAGGCCACATGGCCGATAGCTGAGGTAGGAAATCAATACTTAATTGGCACATGTTATCATTTAAATTACACTCTAAATGAGATAGCTTCACAAAGTCTCAGGTGATAAGCTTTGTTAAAAGAACCTTTAGTTAAAAACTTTTTTTTTTACTGAAATCGCTGTATACTCTGTGAGGCCAGAAAGCTGACTTTGGTTTCTTCATTGAGCACTGTGAATATATTTGAAACCTGCACTTTTTCAGTGTTTCACTGTATAAAAATGATTGTGCTCATTGGAAAACATTGCGGTTTCTAAAATATTGAAATGGCTTTGTTATTAAAATTCATTCAAGTCACCCCCAGACTAACACTACATTTCATTTTGATTTTTCTATCTTACCTCCATTTCTTTTGAAATTCTTAATTTCTTTTGAATTTCTCTAGTGGATCAAAATAAGAAATGTTGCCTCTTCTTTGTTTTCACTATTTTAGTTATATACCTCTGGTTAAGTTTATTTTGCTACGTTACGTATATTTAACTAGTTTTTACGGTGGAAGGTAAATGTAATTTTAAGAACAAAATTTTTTTCGTGAATTCACTTAATGATTTTCAGGTTCTATCATTTCTTCTTGCTTTAACATGAGTTTTGCCCTTTGTAACACTAGTAACACTCTTTAGTCAGCTAAAAGTTTTAGCTAGCAACATTTTTCTTTCATCTCTTTACCCCTCAGCTTTCCAGTATTTAAAATCAGGATGTGGTTCTCCAAGATCCCCTTCCAAGTCTGGAAAATGCATGTTTCATGATTTAGAATGATTTAAATGTTATTTCTAGGCCTGAAGATCAGTTCTGATGGATTCAGTGTGTCCTTTCTTGTCAATGCATTTGTTCTCTTAAACCCTTTGTTCACACTTTATGATTGGAGTGTGCATGGATTTTGTGGCTTCTGTCATTTATGATGTTTCTCTAAATGTTTGAAGTGATTGGGAAAAGGTGAAAGTTACACTACTATGATTGTGTGTGGGTGGGAAGGTGTCCGGCCTAAAGTGAGGTATATAAAAAACATTCTTCACAAGTCTTGTTTCAAAATATATTTTAAAAATCTGATTGTCTTGGTTTTCATACAGGATGACCCCATAGGAAATATTAACCTGGCCATGGAAATCGCTGAGAAGCACCTGGATATTCCTAAAATGTTGGATGCTGAAGGTGAGATGAAAATTGTGTTTGCTGAATTACAGAAAATTTGAAGACTACAAATGTTATGGCTACACATTGGGACCTTGCAAAATTTTATAGCTAAGTTACATCCGAAGTACTTTGGATTCCTAACAAATTTCTGTCACTGGCCACATGAGTAGTAGAGATTTTCATGTGTAGCTTGTTCATAAAATTTGTTTTTAAAAATTGGACCCTCAAACAAGCCAGCAAAATTACAGAAAAAGGATTTGGTAAAAAGTTCAGCTTTGGCTAAGAAACAAAATGCTTTTATTTATAATTTAAAAAAAAACATTTCCTGTATTTCTTTTTTTCAATAACTTAATGTTTTCTCCCTAACCACTTAGAGACAAGTGTAGCAAATAAATCCTTTTGTGACATACTTAAGAGAAAAAAAATTCCTTCCTTCCAGCTGGAAGTTAGAGAATTGAAATATAGAATATGGAGCATTCAACCGTCAGTGTACCATCCAGACTTTCACATACTGTTTTTAATTCATCTAAATTTAATTTATTTAGAGCTGAAAGAACTTCCATATATTTTGCACTTCAGTATCACTCATTCTGGGGACTTGTTTCAAATACTTTTTTGTCCCTTTTATATGGTGAATTTGTGTGAGCTGTACCTACAGCAGACCATTGAAAGCACAAATATGTGGACACCCATTCATTCATTTTATTTACTCATGATTCATTTACCACTCAACAGACATTTACTGAGCACTTACCATGAACAGGACCCTTGGCTGGGTACTGCAGGAGCTGATGAGATGTATGAGGTATATACCCTGCCCTCAAGAATCTTATATTCATATATTACTTTGTTCGTTATTATGAATATTATTATTCCCTAGTGATCCATTACTTCCACTAATTAGCGATGTCGGGGAAAACTAAGGAAATTGATTATAGTCAGTTGTCAATCTTCCATTCCTCTTTGCTTTTGGTAATTGTATTATGGCCTTTGTAACAAATTACTGCAAACTGGGCAGCCTAAAACAGCAGAAATTTCTCTCACAGCTCTGGAGGCTGTGTCTGAAATCAAGGAGTAGGCAGCTCCCTAAGCCTCTAGGGGAGGATTCTTCCTTGCCTCTTCCAGCTTCTAGGAGCCCCAGACATTCTTCGGATTGTGGCAGCATCAGTCCAGTCTCTGCCTCTGTCTTCACACAGCCTTTTCCCCTCTGTGAATATTTTCTTTTCTTTTTCTTTTCTTTTCTTTTCTTTTTTTTTTTTTTTTAGACAGTCTCACTCTGTCGCCCAGGCTGGAGTGCAGTGGTGGAATCTCGGCTCACTGCAACTTCTGTCTCCCAGGTTCAAGAGATTCTCCTGCCTTAGCCTCCTGAGTAGCTGGGATTACAGGCATGTGCCACCATGCCCAGCTAATTTTTGTTTTTTTAGTAGAGACAGGGTTTCACCATGTTGGCCAGGCTGGTCTCAAACTCCTGACCTCAGGTGATCCACCTGCTTCAGCCTACCAAAGTGCACGGATTACAGACGTGAACCACTGCGCCTGACCTGTGAATGTTTTCTTGCAAGGATACCAGTCACATTGCATTAAGGGCCCATCCTTCTTCAGCATGACCACATCCTCACTTGATTATATCTGCAAAGATCTAACTTCCAAATAAGGTTACATTCACAGGGGTGCTGGAAGTTAAGATTTCAGTGTATCTTTTTGGGAAATGCAGTTCAATCCAAAACAGCAATCTTTCAATTAGAACTCTAATTTTGCTCATTAATTAATCATTTTAATCAAACATCTGTATTATTGGGTATTAACACTTGAATGCATTATTCGGAATTCTATTTATAGTTTCTCTAAAAGTCCTCAGAGGGACAAAGTCTATAAAACACTGAAGTAGGAACATAGGAAATTTCCTTTCCTCTTTTTCCATCTGTCCTAAGCTAAGTTTATATTTGTGTACTCTTTCTTTTGACCTTTTATATGATAAATAACTATCTCGAGTTTTCCCACTTGGGCTAATAGCCAGGGTACTAAAGAGAGGAGAAAATAGGCAACAGTTAGTAAATTTTCCAGTTTATTCATGCCTCCCTAATATCCTAAACTGGGGGTGAGTTTCCTATTCAAACACTCACGTAGAATTATTGGCAGGATCATCATCAGTGTTACTCTGGCGCTGCTAATATTCGCTTCTCAGTTCTTTGGTTTTTCCTTGGTCTCTGAGTCCTGGTCTGGGCAGATGTCCATTCTGCTCATCCTTCCAGGCAGATGGGGTGTGTTAGCACTGTGTTCATTTCCTCCTCCTAATCTTCCATACTTTTCTTCATCTTTCCCTTTTAATGGTACAGAAGAATGCTCACACGCCGTATCATTATCTTTACAGAATAATTGCTCAAAAGAATCTGCCAGCAAACAGTTCTGAATTTGGCCACCTAGCGTGTAGAGCGTGCGGTGGCATCACTGCCTAACAGATTTAGCCACGAATTCCCTGTATTCCTGTATTACCATACCTTCTATCAGCAGTTTAAAATTTCTGCTGCTCTTTGATGGTAATGTCAGGTCCAGGTCTCCTCAGATCATGAGTGCCTTTTGGTAAATCCTTGCCTTCCCGCCTGCTGCCATGGACCTTAATTCCTGTCATTTGTGTTGGTCTCTGAACCCAAGTGGGGGATTTTCAAGTGACTCATTGGCCCGCTCACCCATGAACAGTTATTTGTAGCAAAAACTGGTGAAACTCTTCCTAAACTTATCTACTGTGCTTTTAAAAGGTTGTAAAAATTGTTTCTCTATTTCCCTCCACAAATCTTTGTTTGAGGTGCAGACTAGGTTTAGATCTGTGGGTACATTTGTTCCATGAAAACCTGCAGAAGGGATCTTGTGGACCCCTGGGCCCTCCATGTGTATAGTAATAGAAAGTCCTGGTGAGTGTGCTGGTGTGTGCGCTCTGTTCAATTCCGAGGGCCTAATTCTGTCCGTGGATGTGCCTTTCTTGCTAGGTTAGGGCTCTTCTGGGTTAGCCTTGGCAGTTCTCTTTGGCAATTCCTTTGTTTCCTTTGACTATTCTCAAAAGTGCACAGAGAATAATCCCTTTGCAGGTGTGACTTCTTTGATTTGAGCCAAAATGTTAGTAACATAAGTGTATGGGGGCGAGGGGGAGGATTCCTGATTCCAACACCTCTGAGGAAGCGCTTAGCAGAAGCCTGCTGGTATTAGAACATCCACGCAGTTAACCTTCTTTTCTCCACACAGATTTAGTATACACTGCCAGACCCGATGAAAGAGCCATAATGACTTATGTTTCCTGTTACTATCATGCTTTTGCTGGTGCACAGAAGGTGAGGATGTAAACCATGAGTCACTGCTCACCCTTCACCTTCTGTGTCTTAATTTTTTTTCAATTGTTTTCCTCTTTTTTCCCCCCTCTCCTCCGAGTAAGGAGACTGTCTGGTTCCCAGGAGGCAGTTGTTTGTCTTTTTTAGTCTAGCTTTCTTTGAAACTTACTTTCTGTTCATGCAGTGGTATGCCGTTCATGTTTGTTTTCCGGAAGATTCCATAGTTACACAACCCCACATCCTTTCTGTTCATAGTCTCTGCAAACCCAATGACTAGGTTTCACCATAGGGAATTGTCAGGTATCTTTTTAACTTCATTCTGACCCATTGACTGACCTAAGTTTATGAACGAGGTTAAAAAGCAACTTACCAAAAAATGGTGTTGCCAAGATGGAGGAAGAAAGGATGTAGGTTTTCATGGTTCTGTTTTCTGTCTTCCTTTTGGCTATTTCAGCAATTAGTAGAAATAGTAGCGAGTCATAATAAGCACAAGCCATGTAGACCCTTCTCTTTAGATGTTTTGTTATTCTTGGTGATTTCTATAAGCGGTATGGTAAGTATGTATCGAAGTTATTAAAAGAGCTGCCCTCTCCAGTGAATTTCATCCTCACGCAAGGCACTTTACAGAGTAGAAATCCCCAACAGTTGTTTGGGTGGGGAAGGGGAAGTGGGAAGACAGATAGCCCATTGCAGCCCTGTGAATATTCCCTGCATCTTGCAAAGTGACCTGCGTTCCCCAGAGCAGAGGGGCCGGGTGCCCTGATGTGGTCGGAGGACCGGAGTCACGAGGAAGGGGCAACAAGCTCTGATCTACAACAGACCAGGTTTCCACGTGAAAGCATTGAATGCACCTTTACAAGCCCATCAAGGGGTGGGGGAGAAAACAAGCCCTCAGTTTGATCCTTAAAAAATGTGCTGGCTCAAACCATCCTGTTCACGAATCATTTCGATACAATACAGCCTTCCTGAGGTTCAGGACCACGGGCCCATGAAACACAGAAAACTGGTCAGTGTAAACCAATTTGTTCTTCCCTCTGTTCTCCCTGGTTTCTCTCCTTCGTCTGTGTGTGTGTGTGTGTGTGTGTGTGTATGTGTGTGTGCGCGTCCTGTGTTATTTTCTCCCCCTTCAGACATCGTGAACACCCCTAAACCCGATGAAAGAGCCATCATGACGTACGTCTCTTGCTTCTACCACGCTTTTGCGGGCGCGGAGCAGGTACTCAACAATTGTCCATCTGGGCTGTTGTGTTACTCTCTGTTGGTTTTAGTTGTGTGTGCATACTTGAGTGTGTGTTTGTGCGCTTCACATCTTACCTTGGAATCTTTCTGAGTGTTTTCTAATAACCTCATATGGCAAGTTCTAAACTGTGAAAACTTTTTTTTAACAGCTTTAACTTTAGACAGTTCCTGAAATGTTTTTATGTGTTTTACTTTTAATGTATTTCCTTTATTTCATTAGTAAGTTGTGGAAAGTATTTGTGCTTTAGAAAAAAAAAATGCCATGAAAATTGAGCCACATGCCTTGAGTGGTAAAGGGGGAATGTGGCAAGGAGAAATGAATCCCTTTTCAACCTGGCCTTGTTCTCTGCTTAGAAGTTGCCTTCACAGTTCCGTGATTTGGTCTAACATCAAGACTAATCTTGTTTTAAGTGAAATAGTGGAAGGGATAACAGAGTTGCAACCTCAAAAAATTTCACATTTCTCAAGACAAATAGCCCAAGGGACCTTGAGGAAGAATGGCCCTCAGCTTTCTGCATATTCACCTGTTTCTGTTCCTCTCCTTGGAGGATCTTGATAGACTGCAGTGGGCGGAGTATGCATTATTTCAGTGACCGCTGTGAAGCCTGTCGCTGGGAAAGGATGCTAACAGGCTGATGAGGGCTTTAGAGGAAAGGCCTGGGGACAGGCTGTGGGCCCAGAAGCCAGATAGGCAAGTTTCTCTTGTTCCATCAGACAGTTATGGTTCAAGGCGCTTTGCCACTCCTGCCCCAAGTTCCTTTCCACGAAAGATGATAGAGAATTGTGTATTACCTCAATGACTTCTCATCTAGGTTAGACAAAGTCTTAAAGCACTCTCAGCTCTATGGAAGGATCCCCTCCAGAAAGTTCTACATATTCATATCAGGAGAAGAGGAGGTCTTCAGTGAATTCAAGTGCAATGGTATATCTGGATTTTCCTGACCCAGTTATTTTTGCCTTGATTTCCAAAGGCTAATGCTATTCAGGGAGTCTCCATCCCATCATCATGAAATCAGTGGAGAGTTCAGGTGGACATTCAGGGACCCAAGATCTTGGTTTCCTGGACCCAAATATTTCTGTGACTAACTTGCTGGATGTTTACCGAGTTTGTGTTTTAGACTAATGCTCTCTCCCCGTTATTCCCTACAGTCTAATCAGCCTGCCGTGTAAGTCTGTGTGAAAACTGTAACAAAGGTGTGAAATGATTCATAGTACGCAAAAGCCATGCCTTCAGTCTGACCGCACCCTAACCTAGACTCTGCACCGTCTACAGCACGCCACCCTCCTCGTCCCCTCTCATCACCCCCCTCGTTCCATGCTGTGTGTGCGCATTCCCGTCGACAGAGCCGTCCTGTTTACCTATTGTGTTTTACAGGCCGAGACAGCGGCTAACAGGATATGTAAGGTTCTTGCTGTGAATCAAGAGAATGAGAGGCTGATGGAAGAATATGAGAGGCTAGCGAGTGAGGTAAAGGAAACTGGTAACCTGCAGTTCTGTCCATCCTCACGCAGGGGCTGAGGCACAGAGGGTGAAAACAGAGGGTGAAAAAATACTCCGTGGGGGTATATATATATATATATTTTTTTTTTGCATTTTTCATCTCAGATAGGATGAAAGTAGGAAAATACACTTGATCTCTGAGGTTGTTCCTATTGTAGTAACCTAACTTTTGGCAAAAACATAATCCCCAGTGGTCTTTCCAACGATCCCAAAGCAGAAAGGTGTAGTTTGCATGTCTGAAGATAGGAGAATGCAATTCTCTGCTCAGCTCTGCACCTCCAGGGTTGGACACCCCTAGACAACCTTGGGTTACTTGTTGTTTTTTTTTTTTTCTCCTGTTCACTGGCTACCAACATCACATAGGATGCACTCCATATGCAAAAGCCTCACTCCACATAGGGACCCAGTGTCAAAAGAACTGGCCCAGCCTGGTGTGCGGAGCTGACTCGGGCTTGTGTGTCTGTATAAATACCCAGAGGAAATCTGGGGAAGACAGAGCCCTCCCTGCAGAATATTTGAGCATGAGTTTCTGTGATGCCTTTCCAGAGCTCTTCAGCTAGACTCTTGGTTAGGACAGCAGTTTCCAGGTTGTTTTTCTTTTTGTTCTTGTTATAGCATACATAGCGACTACGCAGTGTCCTCACTGCATCTGCACGGTTTTCCCAAATACAAGCATGGGCTGCATGAGGCCCCCAGCCACCTCCTCTCTAAATTGGACTCAAGTACAGTGACACATACTTCAGACGAAATAATTTTTGCTCTGCCTTATTTTTTGCCTTGTTTTGTTTTGTTTTGTTTTCTATGACAGAGTCTTGCTCTCTGGCCCAGGCTGGAGTGCAGTGGGGCAGTCCTGGCTCACTGCAACCTCTGCCTCCCAGGTTCAAGCAATTGTCCTGCCTCAGCCTCCCAAGTAGCTGGGATTACAGGCGTACACCACCACACCGAGCTAATTTTGTATTTTTAGTAGAGACGGGGTTTCACCGTGTTAGCCAGGCTGGTCTCGAACTCCTGACCTCAGGTGATCCACCCGCCTTGTCCTCCCAAAGTGCTGGGATTATAGGCGTGAGCCACCGCACCCGGCCTGCTTTTTAATTTAGCTGATATTTGGTCTTTATCGGGAAAAGTATCAGGACATTTGGAATAAATGTTCCAATAAATAGTAGTGTAACTTTATGATACTGAGTTCATATTTTCATACTGCTGCTACAGAAAAATTAAGCTTGATGGCATAGTTGAATGGCAGTGACAGGGTTGCCAGACATGAAGCATGGCCAGTACTGAAGGCCAGAGGATCCTTAGGAATTCAATCCTTCCTTTTCTTACTGGGTCCTTCATTTATCCTCCTAAAACCCTTCATCTCTAGGTATATCACCATTTAAACTATTTTCATTCAAATCTGCTGTCATTTTCCAAGTGCTCAGTAGGCATAAGTGTACATGATGGGGTTTTCAGCAAGTAATTTCTAAGACCTAGGTAGTAATTCAAGAGGTGGGTGTGTATTTTGTCCTTAGGAATTCACTACCACGTTCGCTTCTATCACGTAGATTTACTTAAAAGCTAGACGTTAAAATACACTTTGGCATTGAGTTAGGCCCAGGCTTACAATACAATTGTGTAGTAAGTAATCTAATTAGATTTGAGCTTATGTTTTAAAAACGCATTTTAAGTGAAATCCAGTTCTTTCCTGAATTTATTACACCACAATTCTGCTATGTCAAGTATTTTGGGGTTGTTTTGTTTTGTTTTTTGTTTTTTTAATTTGAAAGCTCCATCCAGCATTTGTCTGCTAATGTCTGGTCCCTGAGTTTCTTGTAAACGTCACATTTTTGTAAGACACGACTTTACGTGCTCACTTTAAGTTTTCAACCTGTGTTTCGTATCATTGGGGTGATCACTAGTGGCCATGGGTGGACACTGAACATTTTGTTCATGCCTCTGTGCATAGAGGTACCACATCTCAGTGATTTTAGGAACATTAGGTTCATCCTTTACAAATTATTGGATGCCTCATTTTTTTTTTAACTGGGGGAGGGGGTTTGCTGGTGTCTTCAGCAGTATTTTTGTGTTTGGGGAGCAGCTTTTGGAATGGATTCGTCGCACGATCCCCTGGCTGGAGAACCGGACTCCCGAGAAGACCATGCAAGCCATGCAGAAGAAGCTGGAGGACTTCCGGGATTACCGCCGGAAGCACAAGCCACCCAAGGTGCAGGAGAAATGCCAGCTGGAGATCAACTTCAACACGCTGCAGACCAAGCTGCGGATCAGCAACCGGCCTGCCTTCATGCCCTCCGAGGGCAAGATGGTGTCGGTGAGTAGCGAGCGCCAAGCCCTCCTGGCCCCACGGGAAGCCCTCCTCCTAGCCTAAAGGCGTTTGACCTGGGTCAGAAGGAGGGATTGACTTCTTGAATCTTTTTAGTTGTGTGAATATCATTTTGGCCCTGTAACCACGTTGTTCTTAATACTTTTCTCCCAACCATCATGCAGTTCTTGACTCCAGCTGCCATTGGGGTACAGTGTCCCACAAAGAGCAGACCTTTAGGAAACGCTCGATGAACGGCCTCTTTCTCTCCTCCCTCCTCGTGGGCTTGGCCCCTCATGTCCACCAGCCATCTAGATCATGTGTCTTCTGTTCCCTGCTGTTACAAGCTACCCATCTCACCTTCGCAAAATCTGAGTCCTACATTTATCTCCCTCCCTTCCACATTGTCACTTTCTCCCTCTCCACCGAATCATGCACACCAGCATAAAAAAGTGCTCTCAAATCTGCCAGTCACAAGCTAAAACCAAGGTCTCCACATCTCCCACGAGCAACTTCTTGGCTCCCCTTCACAGCAAAACATCTACAAGGAGTTGTTTGTGGTTGTGGTACCTATCTCCACTCCCTCCCCACTCACTCACTCACCTTTTGTCTTTTTTTTTTTTTTTTTTTGGAGATGGAGTCTTGCTCTGTCACCCAGGCTGGAGTGCAGTGGCGCGATCTCGGCTCACTGCAAGCTCTGCCTCCCGGGTTCAAGCAATTCTCCTGCCTCAGCCCCCGAGTAGCTGGGATTACAGGTGCCTGCCACCACGCCTGGCTAATTTTTGTATTTTTAGTAGAGAAGGGGTTTCACCATGTTGATCAGGCTGGTCTTGAACTCCTGACCTCAGGTGATCCGCCCGCCTCGGCCTCCCAAAGTGCTGGGATGACAGGCGTGAGCCGCCGCGCCCGGCCCCAACTCACTCACTTCTCTTACCCTTCAACTTGCAGTAAACTGGCTTCTGTCCCTGCTTCCACCAAGAATGTTCTTGTCAAAGTCAATGGCATTCATGTTGTCAAAGCAAGTCATTTTTATTTTTATTTTTATTTTTATTTTTATTTTTGAGACAAAGTCTCATGTGTTGCCCAGGCTGGAGTGCAGTGGCACGATCTCTGCTCACTGCAACCTCTGCCTCCCGAGTTCAAGCAATTCTCCTGCCTCAGCCTCCCAAGTAGCTGGAATTACTGGCGCCCACCACCACGGCTGGCTAATTTTTGTATTTTTAGTAGAGACGGGGTTTCACCATATTGGCCAGGCTGGTCTCAAACTCCTGACCTTGTGATCCATCCACCTCGGCCTCACAAAGTGCTGGGATCATTTTTATTTTTATATTCTCAGTTTCTTTGACCCAGCTGCCCATTTCCCCTTTCTTGAAGTTCTTTCTACTTTGGCCCTCCTGTTTCTTCCTCCTTCACCAGCGAGGGCTTCTCCATCTCTGCTCAAGGCCTTGCTTCCTCCCTCTACCTGTAGATGTTGGTGATTCTCAGGCTTGGTGCTGAGCCCTCTTCATCTTTATACCCTCCAGGTGATCTCATCCAGGCCCATGGCTTGTTTTTTCTTTTTCCTTTTTTTTTAAACATGGTCATGCTCTGTCACCCAGATTGGAGTGCAGTGGCACAATCACAGCTCACTGCAGCCTTAATCTCCTGGGCTCAAGCGATCCTCCCACCCCAACATCCTGAGTAGCTGGAATACACGTGCATACCACCACCCCTGGCTAATTATTTCTTTGTACAAATGGGGTCTCGCTGTGTTGCCAGGGCTGGCCTCAAACTCCTGGGCTCAAGCGATCCTCCCACCTCAGCCTCCCAAAGTGCTGGGATTATAGGCATGAGCGAGCATGCCTGGGCAGGCCCATGGTTTTAATTGCCACCTAAATGCCAATACCTCTCAAATTTTACATTTCCAGCTCTGACTTTTCCCCAAATTCCAGGCCAATATATCCACCTGGATATATTATAGCATATTAAACTGAACATATCCAAAAGAGTTCCTCCCGGTTTCCTCGATCCTAGTGAATTCTATCACTGTCCTCTAAGTTGCCAACCCCCAAACCCAGGTTTCATCCTTGATTCTTCCCTTTCTGTCACTTTCTTACATCCAGTTCTTCAGCCAATCCCATTGGCTCTTCTTCCAGAATACACCTTACGTAAACGCTCTTAATCCCCTTCTCTTGACTTCCATGGCCACTGGCCCACGCTAAGCCACCATTCTCTCTCCTTGGACCCTGCAAGTAACTCCTGACCGGTTCTTCTTTTTCTTTTGCCCCTTAAAATTCATCCCGCATACATCAGCCTCTGTCGTCTTTTAAAAATATGAATCAGATCTCATCTCCTTTCTTCTCAAAACCCTCCAGTGACTCCCCAAAGTATTTAGAGTAAAATCCATTTTCATTATCCTGCCCTATAAGGGCCTGCATGATTGCCAAACACATCCCTCACTCTGCCCTGCCTCACTCCACCGCCGCCACACCACCCTGCCTGCCGTCCTTCCCGCGCGCAGAGCACATCGCCTCTTGGGTGTTCGAGTGTTTTCCCTTGCCCAGGAGCCCTCGTTTCCTACTTCGTCACATCGCTGGCTTTTTCTGTCATTGAGGACGCAGCTCAAATGCCCCCTTCTCAGAGGGGTCTTCTCTAAGTAACCTGCCACAGGGACCACCCTGATGGGCAGGGCTGGCAGTATCCCTTCACCCGGCTTTTTTTTTCCCCATACAGCATTTCGTTTATCGCTTTCCAAAATGAACTTGCTTAAGTACTTAATGATTGTCTCTCTCCCCCCACCACCATGGAAGCTGCATGGGAACGGGGAACTTTAGAGCTGTTGTTTACCCTTGCAGAGTTTCTCACTAATGCCTGGTACATGCTAGATGCCCAGTAATGAGTTGCTGATGGCTGGCCGTCTGGACAATTCACCCCAGTCACTGAATAAGAGTTGTTTCGGAAGCCGGGTGTGGTGGCACATGCCTGTAATCCCGGCTACGGGGGAGGCCGAGGTGGGAGGATTGCCAGAGCCCAAGAGTTAAAGAACAGCAACATAGCGAGACTCCATCTCTAAAAAAAAAAAAAAATCATAATAAAAGGGTTGTTTTGAACTGAGTCATCTTGAGGCTTTATCTTCTTGTAGCCAGAAATTGTCAGCCCTCTACATCTTTGTCCACATCTGGAGAAGTGTCAGGATCGCTGATAACAACTATGTTAGTCTTAAAAGGTCCCAGTGAATTATAATTAAGACATTTGGAAGCCAAATAATTGAATGGTTATTGAGGTGGGGGGTAAGGAAGGAAAAGAAAACAGAAGGAAAACACCATCAATCATGTAGTGGAGGGATTTATAGAAGAAGCCTGAGAGGCCAGAATGTAATGAAGGTGCTTGTTACACATTCGCTTCCCTCGGCTTCCAACCATCCCAGGATATTGCTGGTGCCTGGCAGAGGCTGGAGCAGGCTGAGAAGGGTTACGAGGAGTGGTTGCTCAATGAGATTCGGAGACTGGAGCGCTTGGAACACCTGGCTGAGAAGTTCAGGCAGAAGGCCTCAACGCACGAGACTTGGGCTTATGGTAAGTAGACAGGAGTCAGATTGGATTTTTGAAAAACCAGAGTTGAGCCATGCCCAGAGCCATGATGCATCCTTACCAACTCTGTGCCTAATGTCTGTGACACTAAAGGTAGGTGTCGTCACCTTTCTCTGCTCTTGTCTCAGTGCCAAATTTATTTAAGAGGTAAGCATGAAAATGTAGTTTCTAATCAAGCAGATAATCTATTTCTTCCCAAAATGTGTTCTTTACATACCTACCTACATAAGGCCTGGCCTCCTTCCATGTTTTCTATTTGATTCCACAAGTACCCATTCATTCCCTAACTGGTAGTCAGATAGCCCTGAGCCAACCACTAGCCTCTGCCAGTAGAATGTATATTAAATGCCACAGAGCAACATAATATCCTATGTAGAAAATCTGGGAGGGAGGATGCAAGATATCATGTATAATCTAACTTCTTATTTCACTTGCATTCATCTACTTTTTTCAGGCCTTACACACATGCCGGTTTCCATAGCTATAAGAATATGGCCCTAACTTTTTTTTTTTTTTTTAACTGTCTCCTGGACTAAATAGTCCTTCTTGCCAAGGCAGAAGAATAAAGCATTTTCCCCATCACATAATAATCTGTTTTGAGATTTGGGAGATTTTTCCTCATTTTATGGTTTTTGCTTTTATTGTTGCTTGATTTTTAATATTTCATAGACAGGTAGTTACAAGCAAGGAAGCTGGAGCCAGGTGGATTGGAGGCACAGCTCTGATGCATAGCAGCTGTGTGCCCCAGATGAATTCTTAATCTAGCAGGGCTTCAGTGTCCTCTTCGAAATGGGAATCACAGTAATACCTGCCTCATAGGGTTTCTATGAAGATTTAATGAGTTCGTATTTAGAAAGCATTTAGAGTAGCGTCTAGTACACCGTAAGTGGTACATCGTCATCATTAAATATATGAACATTTGCTTTCCACTTCCAATTTCATAGAATTCTTAAAGGTCGTTAGCCAGGGGATAAATGTGGATGCAGTCGTGACCACAGCAGTTACTGGATTTAAGAAATATTTATATGAGAAAATATAAGTGGAGGGTCAGAGAGGAAAATTTCTAATATTTATTATCAGGTAAAACAAAGCACAGGCTCCATTTAAGCACACAGAGTATAGCTTTCAAACAAAAGGAACTAGAGTGGGGTGGAATGATCATGGGTAGACAAATAGAGCACCGGGGTTTTATCTAAGCATCCCCAGCAGCTCTTGGGAGTGAATAATTACTAACTTAACTGAGGATCATGCAGGAATCAGATACTTGTGACTTAGAATGATGAAGACTACAAATTTGTTTTTTTCTTAAAACGCACTCAGCATGCTCTCCTTTCCCCTTTATTTGGAGACATGAACTTTCAAAACTGAGAAGGGGCTGGGGCATCCTCAGTAGGTAACAGCCTGAATTCCATCACAACCCTGGCCTGCGTCTTCAGTCCTGCCCCTCTCTGTCCCCTTCTCTTGGTTCTTTGGAATCTCAACGCTCCCTGAGAACGTGGCTGGCATGAGGAAGCCGCTGTGCCCTCAGCATATTAATACTTTCTTGCTACCACCTTTGCAGGCAAAGAGCAGATCTTGCTGCAGAAGGATTATGAGTCGGCGTCGCTGACAGAGGTGCGGGCCCTGCTGCGGAAGCACGAGGCGTTCGAGAGCGACCTGGCGGCGCACCAGGACCGCGTGGAGCAGATCGCAGCCATCGCGCAGGAGCTCAAGTACGTGCAGATGCCCTCCGTCCTCCCGGGAGCCCCTGGGATTCCACAGAGGGGAGAGGAAGACCTGCCTTTCCTTTCCTGACTAAACGCAGAGGGAACCAGGCTGGAGGCACTCTGTGCAGGGATTCTCCTTGTTTCTTTAAATGTAGAAACAGATTTTGGTTCTTAGGTTGTGGTAGAATCCCTGGATGTCCTCCCATCCAGCAGCACCCCGGCCCCTAGCACAGGCAGCTCCGCTTCCTGGAAGATGAGAAATAAGTCTGGAATGTTGGGGCCCAGAAAGCTATGGGAAGGCGGCCTCACCCAGGCCAGGTGCAAGAGGCGGAATACAGCCTGTCCTGAAATCAACATAAAACCAACGCAAAACAGAGGGCACTGGCCGGGCGCGGTGGCTCACGCCTGTAATCCCAGCACTTTGGGAGGCCGAGGCGGGCGGATCACGAGGTCAGGAGATCGAGACTGTCCTGGCTAACACGGTGAAACCCCATCTCTACTAAAAATACAAAAAATTAGTCGGGCGTGGTGGCGGGCGCCTGTAGTCCCAGCTACTCGGGAGGCTGAGGCAGGAGAATGGTGTGAACCCAGAAGGTGGAGCTTGCAGTGAGCCGAGATCGTACCACTGTACTCCAGCCTGGGCGACAGAGCGAGACTCCATCTCAAAAAAACAAAAAACAAAACAGAACAAAAAAAAAAAAAAGTGGGCACTGCCTCACATGTGCAGAAGAGACGTCAGGGCCCCACTTTGCTTTATCATCCCATAAGTGCTGTTTCACTTTCATGTGTTTGGTTTTATGGGAAGAACTGACACGATATTTGAGTCTAGGCTGGATTTAGCACGGAGTGAATGTTCTCAGTTCCCACTCTGTGTAGTGTGAGCCCTGGGGTGCGGCTGCCCTCGGGGAGAGGAGCCTCCATGCTGTGTTTCTGAGCTTTCTTCAGGTCCTTTTTCCTTGTAATAAAGACAACATTTTGTTTCTTACTCCTTTCCCCACCATTATAATCACTGATACATCTGTAGAATGTTTAGAGCCTGTCACAGAATGGCAACTTCAAAAATTAAATAATAAAAATTTATTTCAATATATTATGTTTTAAAACTGCTGTGTTCTGGCTGGGCGCAGTGGCTCACGCCTGTAACCCCAGCACTTTGGGAGGCCAAGGCGGGTGGATCACGAGGTCAGGAGATCGAGACCATCCTGGCTAACACGGTGAAACCCTGTCTCTACTAAAAATACAAAAAGATTAGCCAGGTGTGGTGGTGGGCACCTGTAGTCCCAACTACTCGGGAGGCTGAGGCAGGAGAATGGCGTGAACCCGGGAGGCGGAGCTTGCAGTGAGCCGAGATCAGGCCACACTCCAGCCTGGGTGATAGAGCAAGACTCCATCTCAAAAAAAAAAAAAAAAAGGTAAATGAATTTAAGCTTTAAGGAAATGGATTTGGTAGGGTAGGAGGGTACTTTTCAAAAGTTGTCTAATCCTGGACTGTTTTTGAAGAAGCCTTCCGAAGATGTCTTTAAACTTCCATGGTTCTTGATTTATATCTGAATGAAAAAGGTGATTAAGGTTTGTACAGGATTCAAACTTGTTATCCCTGGAGGTACTGGGTTAAGCTTCTAGTTAAGAATTTGCTTTAGGTTGGGTGTAGTGGCTCATACCTGTAATCCCTATACTTTGGGAGGCTGAGGAGGTAGGACTGCTTGAGACCAGGAGTTCAAGACCAGCCTGGCAACACAGCAAGACTCCATCTCTAAAAAATTTTTGAAAAGAGCCGGGTGTATTTATGACTGTAGTCCCAGCTACTTGGGAGGCTAAGACAGGAGGATCACTTGAGCCTAAGAGTCAGAGGCTGTAATAACGTATGATCACCCCACTGCACTCCAGCTTGGGTGACAAAGCAAGACCCTGTCTCAAAAAAAAAAAAAAAAAAAAAAAAAATTGCTTCAGTGGTGTGCACAGAAAGATCCCAGGTAGAATGCATAGATGGATCTGGCAAGGAAAAGTAAGGATTTAGTAAGAAATCATTTTGCTCTTGCTTGTCACTCTAGTGGCATTAGATGAGTCAGAACCTCTCTGTCTCTAAGTGGAAGGGCTCAGTTCGGCCCCATTTCAGAAATCCCGCTATGTTAGATAAAGTCTTGATGCCGTTCTGGACCTGATACTCTACCCAGTGGTGAGGCCAAGTGCCCTCCTAGGGAAGCCAAGGACACAATATGGTGCAGGCTGACTCTTCCCTCCCCAGTCACTGTGGCTGCATCCTGGCCCACAGGACTGTCCTCCAGGTCAGAGAGTGACATCTTCCAACCTTCACTCACAGGGACATTGCCACTTAGAAATAATGCTCTCTGGGGGCCTCTCCAAGAAAAGGAAGGGAAAATAAATTGAGCCTGCGGCATTAAGAAGACAGCGGTTCTGTCTGTTTAGAAATCTGTTGGCCAGCGAAAGTTTTATGAATTCTTCTTGTGATTTATCTGAGAAGAGTGATGTTTACAGTGATGACAGTTAACAAAACCCTGAAATACCATCCCAGTTCTCTATCAGATTTTTATTTTTTATTATTTTTTTATTTGTATAAATGTTTGGGGTGGGGGCCACAAGTGCAGTTTTGCTACATGTGGCCAAGTCAGGGTTTTTAGGGTAGACATCACCCAAATAACATATATTGTATGAAATCACACTAAGTAATTTTTCATCATCCACCTACCCTTCCACCCCCTCACCCTTCTGAGCCTCCACTGTCTATCAGCCCACTCTCTATGTCCATGTGGATACATTTCAGATGTTTTTGTTTTTAAACTTCCCTGTTGTTTTTCTTTTTTAGCCCATGTTCATTTTCTCTCATCATCTGGGAAAGTTAATCTTTATTCATTTTCACTTTTAATAGTGAACTGGACTATCACGACGCTGTGAATGTCAATGATCGGTGCCAGAAAATTTGTGACCAGTGGGACCGACTGGGAACACTTACTCAGAAGAGGAGAGAAGCCCTGGAGGTAAAGTCTTGAAGCCACTTGTTGACATGAAATCTTTTAATAGAAGCTCTTTAGTTAAATCACTGGTATTCATTGTCTATTTCTCTGTGGCATGGAACAGGTTGTCTAGTGAAAGGAACCTCTAAAGAAAACATGAAAAGTGGAAGAAAGAGGGAAATGGGAAGTTGGGAGCTTTGTGCTGCAATTTATCCAGACAGCAGCGAAGTATATTTTTCAATATAAAAAAATCCAGGGGTGATGAGATTACGGCATAAGTCTACTTTGTATCTGGTAGTAACAGTACATTTCCAAAAGTCCTTCTACCTGAGTAAATTGAGCTGTGAGTGAGTCAGGAAATCAGAGATGTGCAAAGGGAAGATGGAACCAAGTGTTGAAGTGAGTACATTGATAGGAAACAGAATTGGGACGAATTTGGCCTTATTTAAGTGTAAGACACAGTAGGTAGCTGGTGTTTAACTGCCCCTAATTGTCTTTAACCATGGAAGACATCTCCCATGTGAGAGAAATAAGCAGTTTACCAGTTCCCTGAGTCTTTTCTCCTTGACTCCTTGACTTTTGAGATAACGCAATATCAAGCTTCCCAACTGCCAAATGGCTGTGACATATCTGCTTAAAGAAAGAGATGTCGAGAGAGAGAAAAGACCAGACATGTAACAGAGACAGCGCAAAACATTTTAGAACAGGAGGGAAAAATGAACCTAATTATGGAAGGCTTAAAGCTACGGAGATGCTTTCCCCTTCTGCCCCCACTTGTCTGCCATGGGAAACAAGCACAGGATCATCCTGTTGCTTGAAACCTTGTGCTTTCATATGCCCAGAAAGGCAAGAGGTGATCTGTGTTAAATCCTGAATGAGGATTTGAGAACATGAACCTGCAGTTCCTTCTCTCTCCGCTAGGCAGGTGACTTTGGGAAAGGCATACAACTTCTCTGCACATGTTGACTGTAAAACGTAGAAGATGCCCTGCACTTTCTGTTAATCTGGCACAGTTAGGGAAGAAGGTCTTCTTATAAAGTCCTGCTTTAGCTGAAAGCAAGTTACAGTATGCCGTATGTGGAGTCTCAGTTTTCAGAAAAGTAGCATGTAGTGAAGTACTTTAGACACTTTAAAAATGAGGCTGCTCTGGATGTTATTAAATCCTTCTTTGATTCAGAAGGCACCTCAGAGACCTGCAGGGCTCAGCCTAATTGTTTGAACATCAGGTAATCTTTTGTAGACGCATGCTAATATGATTAACAGAATGTCAGAGAATAGTCTGTTGTTATGGAACGCATACTTATACTTTCAGTGAATTTTTTAATTAGGCTATGATAATGCTTGCTTCTCTTTATTCTTCAGAGAATGGAGAAATTGCTAGAAACCATTGATCAGCTTCACCTGGAGTTTGCCAAGAGGGCTGCTCCTTTCAACAATTGGATGGAGGGCGCTATGGAGGATCTGCAAGATATGTTCATTGTCCACAGCATTGAGGAGATCCAGGTAATGGAACCCCAACTCTGTATGCCCTATGCATTAGAAGTGAGTTGTCATTTAAATTTAGAGTTCTGTTATTTGGTTTCTTGTTTTCTTTCTTTAAAAAAAAAAATTAACAAATGTGGCTAGAAAGCCCAAATTACCCTTACTACTCTGTGTTGCAAACCTGTTAAAATCAATCAAGTAATGGTGAATATGTCTCAAAAGCTCTGTTCTTTAAAAAAGAATGCTGAGGCTGGGCCCAGTGGCTCACGCTTGTAATTCCAGCACTTGGGGAGGCCGAGGCAGGTGGATTGCTTGAGCTGAGGAGTTTGAGACCAGCCTGGCCAATGTGGCAAAACCCCATCTTTACAAAAAATACAAAAAAATTAGCTGGGTGTGGTGGTGCACGCCTGGGGTGCACTGGGGAGGCTGAGGTGGCAGGATCGCTTGAGCCTGGGAGGCAGAGGTTGCAGTGAGCCAAGATCGCGCCATTGGACTCCATCCTGGGTAACAGAGTGAGACCCTGTCTCAACAACAACAGCAATAACAAATGCTGAATCATTGAGCAAAATAAACATATGTGCTCTTGGAGTTATTCATGAAAAAGTTATAAGTGTACTAGCTGCTGAGTTAACTACTTTGCAAATGTGTGCGTATTACTGTTTATTTAGATCTACAGAGTTTTTGTCAGATTGTAAACCATAAGAAGCCACAAATCAGCACCTACCTTTTGCCTACTGCCAATCTAAAATGTTCTGCTTATAGTTTTTTTCTGGAACTTCAGAACTATAAACAAAGCTTCTAAGTGATGATGTTAGGGAGGAAAGTTAATCTCGGTTAGCCAGGACATAATTTATTTAGAGAATTTGTACAGTGAATTTGATGTATAATAGAATAAAAAGAGAAAATGCTTTTTTACTCTTTTTTTCTGTAAAATAGATAGGTCATCAAAAAGAATCCAAGTAGAAAGGAAATCCTGAAGATTGGGATTTGAAACCACACCTCCCTACCAGGAGCCATCTAGAAGGGTTTGCACCTGCATGCCAGGGGAAAGAAAGTGCTTCCATGAACATTGGAGTTGCCTTTTGAAAGAGGCTCCGATGATGTTTCCTGCATGCACTCTTAAGCACAGGCCAACAGTCTAAAATCGCTTATTTTCGGAATAAGCGAGACCTCTAAGCACGCCTTGGAAGTCACACTCTTTGTCAAAACTCTGTTGCTGACCTGTTGCTGCACCTAAAGAGACCAGTAGCTTCACACTCAAAGGTGCTCCACGAGGCAGTGAGGTCTTTGAGCAGCTGAATTTGTGGGGCTGCTCATGTTCAGGTCAAAGAATAGGTTTGATAAATGGCTCTTTAGAGAGCCTTCTGGGAAGAGTTGGTTTCTGTGACCTTTTTTTTTTTGAGGAATAGGGATGTACTTCCTGGTTTTCTTTAGATATAATGGTAGCAAATGTTAGATGCTTTTGTAGGACTACAAAGGTAACACTGGCCATTAGAAAGGGCATCTAAGGGCTGAGCGTGGTGGCTCACACCTGTAATCCCAACACTTTGGGAGGCCCAGGCGGGGACGATCACTTGAGGCCAGGAGTTTGAGACCAACCTGGGCAACATAATGAGACCCTGTCTCTACAAAAGATAAAAAAATTAGCCAGGCATCATGATGTATACCCTATAGTCCCAGCTACTCAGGAGACTGAGGCAGGAGGATTACTTGAGCCCAAGTGTTCAAGGCTGCAGTGAGCCATGATTGCACCACTGCACTCCAGCCTGAGTGACCTAGCGAGACCCTGTCTCAAAAAAAAAAAAAAGAAGTGCCGCTAAGTTAAGTTCTGCTCGTCAGCAGAACATAAGAAAGACCTAAACAATACCTGGTGATCCAAAACAGTGAAAGGAAAACTGATTTTTAAAAAAATTATTTTTTAAAAGACTCTACATGAATAGCCATCAATCAAATTAAGTCATCATATCCTTTTTCCATTTTCCAGGAACTTGACTTCTGTGTACCTAAAGAGTTTTTCTAAAGCATTCAGAATGTGTTTTTCTCCAGAGATTCTTGCAGTTATCAAGGCATTTGCTTGTGTGCAGAAAGGACTATCAAAGCCTTTGAAATTAACACTCAAGCCACGTTGTTTTTCTCCACTTGTGTCTCGGGTGTAGAGTCTGATCACTGCGCATGAGCAGTTCAAGGCCACGCTGCCCGAGGCGGACGGAGAGCGGCAGTCCATCATGGCCATCCAGAACGAGGTGGAGAAGGTGATTCAGAGCTACAACATCAGAATCAGCTCAAGCAACCCTTACAGCACTGTCACCATGGATGAGCTCCGGACCAAGTGGGACAAGGTGGGTGGCTGAGGGCCTGGTGTGGGACCAGGGGGCATTGTTGAACCTGATGTCGAAGGAGGAAGTTAACGCCTCGGGGACTTAGGGTGACAGCCTTATTTTGCGTCATGATCAGGATTTTCCTTTATCCCACATTTCACATCAAAATGTGATAAACTTTTAAGGACCCTTCAGCAGCTTCTGTAGTTTGTAGGGAAAGAAAGCAGAGATTATTTTACTTAAGGAAAATCTTAACAAATGTTGACACAACCACTATAGGTTGTGATCCTAATACCATAAAGGAAATGGTTTTTAAAGCCCCAACTGGAAATTTGGTTAAAAACTTGGTTACAAGTACTTATAGTACTTTTTAAAAGAATTTTTAGAATATGATATAGACATGTCCCAGATGTGTATGAATTTTAAATGCAGAAAAATTGCTTAGAAAACTACATCTTGGGAATGAAAGTATTCTTACTAAGTTGCTGCCTTTTAAATTTGGGGCAACCATCGACAAATGTAATTATGGTCCAAATGGGATAATTTGAGCCCTTTTGTCTCATTTTTAAGATGGAGACATTTCTTTTCATGGTTGACATTATAGCACAATTAGTCATCTCAGTATGCCAATCATAGTCTTTGAGGAATACGTCCACCACGTGGGTCTGAAGTGCTTTTACTATAAACAGCGCAAAAGACAAAAACAGGTATGAGGAAAAGGAAAGTATTCATCTGAGAAACAGTAGTTAATTAGTGCATCTGAGCTTTAAATTTAGCTCTGATCTTCCTAACAAACACCCAAAGAGAGAAAGGAAACAAACTGATTTAAGTAGTTTTCTTAAGGGGGGGATAAAGGAAATATATCATTTTTTATTTTTCGTTTTTATTATGTTTATTTTTTTGAGACAGAGTCTCACTCTGTTGCCCAGGCTAGAGTGCAGAGGCACAATCTCGGCTCATTGCAACCTCTTCCTCCTGGGTTCAAGTGATTTTCCTGTCTCAGCCTCCCTAGTAGCTGGGATTACAGGTGCCCGCCACCACGCCTGGCTAATTTTTTATATTTTTGATAGAGATGAGGTTTCACTATGTTGGCCAGGCTGGTCTCAAACTCCTGACCTCAGGTGATTCACCCGCCTTGGCCTCCCAAAGTGCTGGTATTACAGGTGTGAGCCATCACGCCTGGGCAGAAATATATCATTTTTTAAAGTGAGACAAACTTTTCTCCCATCAGTAAGTTATAAAGCAAATGGATTTTTGTTAAAAAAAAAACAAAAAGACAATAATAATGCTTTTAGTAGCAGTTTTGCCGATGACACAAAGAAAGATTTTTGAAGTAGCTTTTTTCTTTTCCATTGATTGAAAGAGAGTGGAGGCATAGCATTAAAATGTCACTCACAAATGGAACAGAAAGCAGGTAGACCAGGTGTATGCTCTTCTGTGGGCCAACAAGGTATAAGAATGGAATTCATGAACCCAGCATGGGCTCTTCACATTTTGGTGTCATGAACCCCTCTGGCAGTCTGGGGAAGCCTGTGGATTCCTTCTGATAATAATGTTTGTAAATTTATAAAAATATTTAATATTACAAAGGAAACAAATTATATTGAAATGTAGTTATTCAAATATCTTTAAAGTTATTATAATGTATGTGCTTCTTTATTAACACATTTAAAACCAAGATCTAACAGCAGGTCCAATAATTTTGGAGTAGTGCTGCGTGTACGTGATATTTATTGCAAGAGGCAGGCATAACTGTAACGTTAGTATAGAATGTCTATGATTTCTGTTGTGATAAGGTCACAGGGACTGCTAAATACTGCTGCAGATTTGCTGTCCACATCATTCATAAACAAAGGGAGTGCTAAATTTTAATCCGAGATGGTGAAAATAAACATGTCAGTGTTCCCTTCATCCAAGTTCACAAATCCTCTGTACTCTGGACCTGGTCCCGACTTAGTTTTGCAGCAGGCTGAGAGCCTCTGGCTGGAGGAGAATGTGCACTGCTCCTAATGCAGGCTCTTAAATACCCTCCGCCTCATCCTATCTTTCAGCAGGCACTTGGTGGCACTAGATGGCAGTCAAAGCTAAATCAAGCTCATCCTGTAGTCCCTAGTCCCTATCCTCCCTCTTCCTTCCCCCCACACCCTCCTCCCTTCCTTTCTCCTTCTCCACTCCCACCCCCACCCCGTGGACTCTTCCCACATTTTGTAGTTGTTCCTATGAGACCACAGCTGGCCTCTAACCCTTGTTGTCCTTGGGCCCTGACAGGTGAAGCAACTCGTGCCCATCCGCGATCAGTCCCTGCAGGAGGAGCTGGCTCGCCAGCATGCTAACGAGCGTCTGAGGCGCCAGTTTGCTGCACAAGCCAATGCCATTGGGCCCTGGATCCAGAACAAGATGGAGGTAAGCCAGCGCCCTCCCAGGCGCTGTTCACAAGCCTTGCGATAAGTCCCTTAGCCACGCAGCAGTGACACCGCACGTGCTGTGGTTTCCAGCCACCCACTCAGTCAGGTGGGAGCACCGTTCTGTTATCACCCCGGCTTTGTCTTTCAGCCCCTGGCTGTTGGGGACAGTGTGCAAACCGGGGCACAATACAGAATGCAGGAAGGGGGCACTTGAGGAAGGGGAGGGGGGTCTTACTGGGTTCTGTTTATTTTCTCACTAAAAATGGTGACAGGGCTTTTTCTCAGTTGTTGGCCTCTGCAGGGCCTGGATTTCAAACCATCTATCCCTACAAGGAGGACACGTGAAGGCCCACAAAGACTTTGCATTTTCAGAACATTTCAGAGACAGTGGTCTTTAAGTAACACTGTTGTCCTTTGATCACCAAGAACAGCCAGGAGACATTTACTGACTACTTATTTGTTGCCCCACCACCCTTTTGGTGTTAAAATATTGACTTTTTTCTTAAAGGGGAGACCATGTAAAAATATAAGAAATTCTGATGGAGGAAGCATCCCGTGGGTCTTCAATCTGTCTGGCAGATCCACCCAGGCAGTCCACTCCCAGCCTCCTCCAGAGCAGGGCAGCTCTGCCCGAGGGCATTTCCTTCCCACAGCAAGAAGCCGACAGGACTCATCTGTGACCCGTCTTGCCTCTCTGTTTTGGATCTTGGTTGACTTTTTTCCCATTCTCTAGACAGACTAGGACTAGACCTTGTTTTGTTCTGCAGTGCTACCCAGTCCCCCCACTTCCTCTGAGAAAAGTGAGCCGAGTGACTCTGGCCGCTGCCTGACGCTGGCCTAGCATCCGATGCAGGGTCTGGAACGGCGCCTCGTGCCGAGCTCCCTTAGAGGGCACTTAACTCTGCTTCTCTCTCTGCTTGCTCACTTGCCTCCCTCAGGAGATTGCCCGGAGCTCCATCCAGATCACAGGGGCCCTGGAAGACCAGATGAATCAGCTGAAGCAGTATGAGCACAACATCATCAACTACAAGAACAACATCGACAAGCTGGAGGGAGACCATCAGCTCATCCAGGAGGCCCTTGTCTTTGACAACAAGCACACAAACTACACGATGGAGGTACGCAGCCAGGCATGCGCCGCTCACTTCTCACGAGGACCATGCCACCTCCTCAGGGTGCTTTCTTCATGCACTTGTCTTTCTTTGTTCCTATTAAGACCTACAAGTGTGAAAGTTAGGGATCTTTAAGCCTTTCCAGTCACTATTTGTGGAAATGCTTTGTGAGCTATATTGAGGACCATATCGTATTACCAACAGTGACATTATCATTATTATTATCACCACCGTAAATTCACTACACTTCTTCAAAGTGAGTGCCAGAAACTGGACTGTTGCATTTCTGCTGGTTAGGCCCAAATTGATCTCCCTGGGAGCCAGCAGGTGTAACTCAGGGCTCATCCTGATATTTGGTAGATGGGAAAATATTTTTAGTGACTAACAGAGTATATACTACAGAGTGCCTGCTGCCCCTGTTAGAATCCTGATAATAGAGTATATACTGCAGAGTATATACTGCCACCGTTAGAACATCAGTCTGTCTATTACCACCAGGTAATACACAGTATATACTGCAGAGTGCCCGTGGCCACTGTTAGAACCCTGGTAACAGAGTATATACTGCAGAGGGCCCTCTGTCACTGTTAGAACCCTGATAATAGAGTATATACTACAGAGTGCCCGCTGCCACTGTTAGAACCCTGGTTATATAGTATATACTGCAGAGTGCCCGCGGCCACTGTTAGAACCCTGGTTATAGAGTATATACTGCAGAGTGCCCGCCGCCACTGTTAGAACCCTGGTTATACAGTATATACTGCAGAGTGCCCGCCGCCACTGTTAGAACCCTGATAATAGAGTATATACTGCAGAGTGCCCGCCGCCACTGTTAGAACCCTGATAATAGAGTATATACTGCAGAGTGCCCGCTGCCACTGTTAGAACCCTGATAATAGAGTATATACTACAGAGTGCCCGCTGCCACTGTTAGAACCCTGGTTATATAGTATATACTGCAGAGTGCCCGCGGCCACTGTTAGAACCCTGGTTATAGAGTATATACTGCAGAGTGCCCGCCGCCACTGTTAGAACCCTGGTTATAGAGTATATACTGCAGAGTGCCCGCCGCCACTGTTAGAACCCTGGTTATACAGTATATACTGCAGAGTGCCCGCCGCCACTGTTAGAACCCTGGTTATAGAGTATATACTGCAGAGTGCCCGCCGCCACTGTTAGAACCCTGGTTATAGAGTATATACTGCAGAGTGCCCGCCGCCACTGTTAGAACCCTGGTTATAGAGTATATACTGCAGAGTGCCCGCCGCCACTGTTAGAACCCTGGTTATAGAGTATATACTGCAGAGTGCCCGCCGCCACTGTTAGAACCCTGGTTATGGAGTATATACTGCAGAGTGCCCGCCGCCACTGTTAGAACCCTGGTTATACAGTATATACTGCAGAGTGCCCGCCGCCACTGTTAGAACCCTGGTTATAGAGTATATACTGCAGAGTGCCCGCTGCCACTGTCAGAACCCTGGTTATAGAGTATATACTGCAGAGTGCCCGCCGCCACTGTTAGAACCCTGGTTATAGAGTATATACTGCAGAGTGCCCGCCGCCACTGTTAGAACCCTGGTTATAGAGTATATACTGCAGAGTGCCCGCGGCCACTGTTAGAACCCTGGTTATACAGTATATACTGCAGAGTGCCCGCCGCCACTGTTAGAACCCTGGTTATAGAGTATATACTGCAGAGTGCCCGCCGCCACTGTTAGAACCCTGGTTATAGAGTATATACTGCAGAGTGCCCGCCGCCACTGTTAGAACCCTGGTTATAGAGTATATACTGCAGAGTGCCCGCCGCCACTGTTAGAACCCTGGTTATAGAGTATATACTGCAGAGTGCCCGCCGCCACTGTTAGAACCCTGGTTATACAGTATATACTGCAGAGTGCCCGCCGCCACTGTTAGAACCCTGGTTATACAGTATATACTGCAGAGTGCCCGCCGCCACTGTTAGAACCCTGGTTATAGAGTATATACTGCAGAGTGCCCGCTGCCACTGTCAGAACCCTGGTGGGTACTTGTGAGTACTTCTCACTACAGAATCTTGCAATAGATGACAAAGTAGAATTTTTTTTCAAGTGTAGGGAAGGCTATCATGAGCCCTGCTTAGTAAGCCCTTTGAGTCGGCTGTGCTGTTATGAAAGTAAAGAGGCAGAGTTGACATGCTGGAAACACTTAGAACTGATCTTTCCCCTTTTCCCTCAATAGCACATTCGTGTTGGATGGGAGCTGCTGCTGACAACCATCGCCAGAACCATCAATGAGGTGGAGACTCAGATCCTGACGAGAGACGCGAAGGGCATCACCCAGGAGCAGATGAACGAATTCAGAGCCTCCTTCAACCACTTTGACAGGGTACCACTCTCTACTTATTTGAAGGGCAATACTGGGGACATTAAACAATGTATCTGAAATAATATGCATGCTCTCGTTTTAAGTCTTAAGGCTCCACAACATTTACAGGGAAACAGGATAGTTAATGACAAAAGAAAATAGCCACCAAAACTAAGTGTCCTAAGCTTTGATGTTGCTCAAGGTGACACAAAGTCCAGGTTTGTGTGCTGTTTCATACAGATCGCTTAATAAGAATGCATTTGTAGTTGACATCAAAGCTGATTTGTTCTAAGTCAAAGTGTATTCTTCACAAAATGTGATTGTTGGCTTTAGGTCATTTTGTAAAGACTTAAATACAAAACTCTGATATGCTTTTCCTAAGCAACTGTTTAGGAAAAGCATCTGGTCATAATTTAACCTGTTCTTTCAACATATAAAACTCAGTTTTCTGTTTTAATTAACAAAATTGATGCATGATCTCTTTTAAGAACATGCACCAATAAAATGGTGATAATTTTCGTAGTAAAAGCATATACAAAGTTAAGTGCTGCTTTAAAAATATCATCTAGTATTTTGATTTGAATAATACTGAGTAAAACCAATTCTTTATGAGAAAATACTATTTATGAATCCTATGGCTGAAAGTGAGTGACTATTAAGGCACACTCCAATTCTTTTTTTTTTTTTTTTTTTTTAATGAGATGGAGTCTCGCTCTGTCACCAGGCTGGAGTGCAGTGGCATGATCTCGGCTCACTGCAGCCTCCGCCTCCCGGGTTCAAGCAATTCTCCTGCCTCAGCCTCCCTAGTATCTGGAACTATAGGCACCCGCCACCACGCCTAGCTAATTTTTGTGTTTTTGTTTTTTTTTTTGTTTTTTTTTTTTTTAGTAGAGACGGGGTTTCACCATGTTAGGCAGAATGGTCTCGATCTCCTGACCTCATGATCCACCCACCTCGGCCTCCCAAAGTGCTAGGATTACAAGTGTGAGCCACCACACCTGACCTTTTTTCTTTTTCTTTCTTTTTTTTGTTTTATTTTGTTTTGTTTTGTTTTTGAGATGGAGTTGTGCTTTCGGTGCCCAGGCCGGAGTGCAATGGTGTGATCTCGGCTCCCTGCAACCTCCACCTCCCAGGTTCAAGCGATTATCCTGCCTCAGCCTCCCAAGTAGCTGGGATTACAGGCATGTGCCACCACGCTTGGCTAATTTTTTGTATTTTTACTAGAAACAGGGTTTTACCATGTTGGCCAGGCTGGTCTCGAACTCCTGACCTCAGGTGATCCATCTGCCTCAGCCTCCCAAGGTGCTGGGCTTACAGGCATGAGCCACCACGACTAGCTACATTCCAGTTCTTAAAGATCACTAAAAGGGATGTACCATTACTTTGTATGGAGCCCTGTTATGATTTGCAAATGTCCATCAGTGGTTCCTAAAATGCCTCTGGGCTAGATAGACCAGTCAGATTTGGGCCTTTTAGAGGGTTCAGACAGTGGACTTCTGATCGGAGAGCTAGGCATAAGTAAAAAATTATCCACAGAGATGGATATTGATGTTCTTATAGTTTCAGCACACCTTTATTGTGCAGAAGCATGCTAGGATTTGACCTAACTGCATTCATTAAAGCCCAAGTCATTTTTCTTCCAAGGAGGGAAATGATGGATCGTCATCCCTGTACACAACCATCTCTTGTTGAAAGACACTCTCACTCATTGGGGCTACTTATAGGAAGAAAGCACATTGATTTGAATCCGAGATGATCACAATCTTTTGCAACAAAAGTCCAAGGAGTACAATGCAGAACTTACCATGTTTAGAAGTTTGTTCAAATTAAACATGAATGATTCTTTATCAGTAGGTGGCAGTAGTGATAGTGAGCTCCTGACGAGTTCCTTTTGCTGTTTTCTTGAGTGTGTGGTCTCCTTTCATTTTTGTCTGGTCTTTACCCTCCTCTCCCCTCTTTTTCATTTTTAAGAAACTAGTTTGTAACATCCTTGTGCTGGCTCCATCCTTCTCTCAAGTCAGTGGTGACATTTACAACCTTGGCAGAGCTCAAAGTGCTTCTCTTACTAGATCTTTGTTCAGTTGGTCAAGTAGAGTTGCTCATCTTGCCCTGTGCTTACCTGCTCTGTCCTTTGTTTTTGCCAACAGAGGAAGAACGGCCTGATGGATCATGAGGATTTCAGAGCCTGCCTGATTTCCATGGGTTATGACCTGGTAAGACAGAAGTTGAAATTGTACTAAGATTTGATATTTTATTGAGTTTGGATTTCTGTTATAGAAGATGACAAGCTCAAACCAAGGTAGTGCATTTGGGATTGGTTCGTTTTCATTATATAGGATAATATTTTTTGAAGGTCTTCCTGTTATTATATAAAAATAAAGTCACGAGGCCTGGCGCAGTGGCTCACGCCTGTAATCCCAGCACTTTGGGAGGCCAAGGCAGGTGGATCACCTGAGGTCAAGGGATTTGAGACCAGCCTAACCAATATGGTGAAACCCCTTCTCTACTAAAAATACAAAAATTAGCCAGCTGTGGTGGCGGGCGCCTGTAGTCCCAGCTACTTGGGAGGTTGAGGCAGGAGAATGGCTTGAACCTGGGAGGCGGAGGTTGCAGTAAGCTGAGATTGCACCACTGCACTCCAGCCTAGATGACAAGAGTGAAACTCCATCAAAAAAAAAAAAAAAAGTCACAGAACCAAAGCATTTATTTTTATTCAATAATTGGTCAGATTATTTTTTCTAGTGAAGGAGATGAGAACATAGGCTTTTTGATTGTTTTAAACAGCTTTACTGAGATATAACTCACATACTACGGTTTACCCATTTAAAGTGTACACTTCAGTGGCTTTTAGTAGGATCCTAATGATTTTTCAAGTGCTTTTTCCTCTAATATGTTGAAAGGTAAAAAAGGTTTAGTCATAAATCAGCCAAGATAAACTTACATTTCCCTGTGGGCTGGGATAGTCCTAGTATATCAGACACTTCTCTGTTACCCATTAATGAGTATTTTTAACCCGACCTGCCTTGATTCTCTTTGGGACTGTAAACTACAGTCGTGACAGCCATGTTCTGAGCTGCCTTCAGTTTGGCAGCGTCGCTTTCCTAGTTGTAATCTGAGGAAAGGGCTCAGCTCTCGCTTTGACCTACTCTTCCATAATTACGTTATGTGACCCATCAGGGTCAGCAGTGGATTCCAGAGAGGAAAGAATTCTGACATTTACAAGCTTCTGGTTTGAAGCTCTAGCAACTTTTAAAATTGTTTGATAGCAGTAAACCTTAGTCACCCTTAAGGGGAATCTTGTCCAAAGACTGAAGGGAAACGCAGGTAATAATTCAGTTTTCAGACATAAAGGAATTGGCATGTCACCAGGCAAAGAATGAAAACGGCTCTGTTGAGAGTTGAGTACCATTTGTGTACATGTTTTTTTGCCACTTTGCCCCAGGGTGAAGCCGAATTTGCCCGCATCATGACCCTGGTAGATCCCAACGGGCAAGGCACCGTCACCTTCCAATCCTTCATCGACTTCATGACTAGAGAGACAGCTGACACCGACACCGCCGAGCAGGTCATCGCCTCCTTCCGGATCCTGGCTTCTGATAAGGTCTGCATTGACAGATTTGCTTCTGCTTTAGCAGGAGTCCACTACATCATTCTAACAAAAAAGGCAACAGTGTTGTAAATAAAAACCATTTTTATACCAGTGTATTTTGTACAACATTGGCACTGATTTCAGAAGGCAGCAGATAGACACACAGCAATGGTGCGCTCAGCACAGAGGAAACAGATATGCCATTCCTGGCATTCGTGCTTGGCCTTGCATTGAGTTTTTATAGAAGGGACAATAGTGTATTTGTACTTGTGTGTGTGTGTGTGTGTGTGTGTGTGTGTGTGTGTGTTACTGGTTCAAGCTCCATTTTACGTTCTAGTTTGGTGGATGTGACTCAGAAAGAAGAAACTATGCAATTTAGATGTTATAAAACTGGTACCTTCTCCTAAAGATCAATGACCCTGACTTTGTGCCCAGCCATGGAGCAAAGTTAAATATAGCCATTCAGTCAGTAAAAAATTGGCAAGCTTTTCATTACATGTAGCCTAGACTTTCAGGAGGAGTTTAATTGCCAGTTCAGAATTTTAATACTTTACCCCCCAAACAATAAAAACATCTCTATATATAAATTCAATTTGGGACAGGATTATTTTACCCTGTTTTCTGGCTGAGAGGATAATGAACATTACCACAAGGAGGTTAGCATGCTAAAACACATTAACAGAGCCGTATTTATTACCTTAAAAATCAGATAAGACCAACTATTTTTAAAATAATGTTTTCTTTAAAATGAATCATTTACCCATGGGGTGAGGGTGGATGAGAAATAGCCCAGCTGATTTAGAAGGTAATAAACCAAGGCTCCTCCAACCCCACTAAGAAACTTCTACTACAAATTATATAATATACAAACTATAATTATATAAATTATAATGTGATATTTGAGATTTGCTTATTTTGACTTTTACCAACCAGACTATTTGGCTGGAATTGTCCTTTTTCCCACTGAACTTTTTTTTTAAAAGCTTCATCTTTTCTGGTATGAAATGCAGATCATAGTACGTATCCTGGCATTGTGGCTCAGTTTGAGAACTACTAGTAATGCTCCATTTGCCTTTATGAAGCATATCACCCTTCCTGCTGGCCAGGCCAGCTTCTAGATATGCTCCTACAAGTAAAACTTGGCTTTCTGTTGGTTGTCTGGTACTACTATGCCAATAGACTCCCTATTCTTTAGTCCTTTTAAAAAATTAAACAGATGCAAGAAATATGTAAGTATTAAGACTGTTTATGTTGTGGTGTTTCTGCAACTGACTGCAAACACATGTGTATTTTTTCCCAGCCATACATCCTGGCGGAGGAGCTGCGTCGGGAGCTGCCCCCGGATCAGGCCCAGTACTGCATCAAGAGGATGCCCGCCTACTCGGGCCCAGGCAGTGTGCCTGGTGCCCTGGATTACACTGCGTTCTCTTCCGCACTCTACGGGGAGAGCGATCTGTGATGCTGAGCTTCTGTAATCACTGATCCCATCAGAATGCAATAAAAGCAGAAGTCACAGTTTGTTTCCTGAAAACTTTGACAAGCTTTATTAAGTTGAGAGAGAGAGAGGGGAAAAAAAAAGCCTTTTGTAGTTAAGTAATTGCCAGCAATATAACACGGCTAAAATGAAGTTTCTACAGTATATGACATAGTGCGCTTCATAAATAGGTTTATTTCTGAGTTTTTAGCGAAATGTAATGAAATATCAGGTTGATTTCTTTGATTAAACAGAACAAATTACTTGAGTAATAGGAAATTAGGAGGATCTAGGGACAGAAGGAAAGTGAAAAATGTGAAAATACAAAATACCCAAGATTTAAGACCGGGGGGAAGAAACCACAAATTGGTAAATAAAGGTTTGCTATTTGTAAAAAATTTATCTCTAATATGCTTATGTGATTGCCCCTAGGGGAGTACATTTGGGATTCTAATGTTTTATTTTCATGCTTATCCAAAGATTACTATTGTGTCTTCAAATGAATTTAACATTGTGAGATGGAACTGCCAGGGATTAAAAAGACTACCCAAAAGATTTTTGGCACTTACAATTTTTAAAATAGAGTTTATGGTCATCTCTTCATTATTTGGGGCTGGATGGTCAACTCAGTCAGTGATTTTTTGATGCTTCTCTTATCCTCCAGAATAGAGACCTAAGGACACATGGAAGTCAGTGTAATTGCCAGAGAGAAGGATGCAATCACTAGGTAAAATGAGGTTTTTAGGATTATTTATTGATTCCAGGTTCCCATGCTTTTTGTTAGAACTTATTAATACAGGTTCTCAAGAGATGACCACATAAAAGTGCTCTGTTTATAAATAAGCAGGTTTCTGTAGTACTGACTGGTTCATCATAAGGCAAGTCAGAAACCAGTATCCTTCTAGCTCTCCAGTCAGGACTTCCTTATGCCTCTAATTTTATGACCGGTTAAGGAGAAGCCAGAGTTATAGTAGGAAAGGACTAATTCTCAGCAGCAGTGGAGGTGAGTTCTTTCTTTTGCGGAAGCTTTACATACGTTTTGTGTAGTCGGAATAACTAGATATTTTAGCTAGTGTGCGGTGTGTGTTCACCCCTGGGATTGGACGGTGTATCCTAACAAGTCCCATGTCTGGTTCTGTGTCTAAAGGCCTGCTCCATGACACAGGACGCCACATGCAGTCCCGCTAGCACATCTTGATCCGTTGAATGTTCATTCTTTCTTTTTGCTGATAGTGCTGTAGGCTATAATTCCCCCCTCTGTTTTTCCATCTTGTTGACAGCTTGTAGAGAATAAAGCAGGAATTCTTTTTATATCTGAGTCCTTAATGACCAGGAAATGGATTACAAACAAACAAAAACAGTTGCAAACAGCAATTAAAGCATTACGAGAGAAGCAGTAACATGCCTGTTACCTACAGTCTGTTTGCTCAGATTTTTATAGATTTCCACCAACAGCTAGAAATGTGATTATTTCCATTCCAAGCTGTCTGACAGCTTGACTCTTTTTCCTACACTGGGCCATTTAGAAACTTCAACCTTTATGAATTTCACTTAATTTGCTTCATTATTAAGTAATTGGTAGTTTCCAGAATCCTGAAATATTTGAATCCTTGAGTTTAATGCCAAACACTTTTGGGGTGGTTTAGATGAACTCTGACTCTATTTTATTTCAAGTAGGTGCTATATCCCGGCCATAAACCCCTATAGAAAAGCCAGAAAGTTGTGCTTCCTTTGAGGCTATTAGGGGGCTCTGTGGTGTTTTAGGATGGGTGTGGGTAACTCATCTGCCTAAACTTTTAATTTCTTTACAATATGCAGCAAGAGAGGGGGTCAGTAGTCTCTTTCTGCTAATAAATGAAGAAAGAAGTAAACTCTGAAAAACAATAAACATGTTTATCCTCTCATTTTAGGCATTATTTTTATTTCTGAAGCTGGATGCTCAAAAATTCAAACGTTTATAAGTTTCTAAATTAAACTTAATTTATAAAAGAAAAAAGAATCCCTATTTTTGTTATTTCAAAAAATAACCATTACTTTGGTTAACTACAAACTTCCTCACTTAAAAGTTTCGATGAGAATTAAAAACAGTCATTGGGTTAGTATTTGCCTCCCTTAAAGAATTAGAGACAGGCTTATTGGGTAGAGGGTGAACATAAGATGGAGAATTAACAATGAACCATTTAGAAGTGAATGATGGATGGACCGGGGCATGGTGGCACACAGCTGTAATCCCAGTACTTTGGGAGGCCAAGGTGGGCGGATCACTTGAGGTCAGGAGTTCAAGACCAGCCCGGCCAACATGGCAAAAACCCATCTCTACTAAAAATACAAAACTTAGCTGGGTTTGGTTGCATGCCTGTAATCCCAGCTACTCCAGCTGAGGCAGGGGAATCACTTGAACCCAAGAGATGGAGATTGCAGTGAGCCGAGATGGAGCCATTGCACTACCAGCCTGGGCAACAAGAGTGAAACTCCATCTCAAAAAAAAAGAAAAAAAAAAAAAATCAGTGATGAATAGATTAGGAAGGAATTTTTTTTAACCAAGAGATCACTTCAGAATCCTCAGTAAATATTTTCTAAAATGTATGCATACTTAGCCCTAATCCCAGTCTCAGCTGTGAAGGTCTAGGTCAAGACTTGGACATCTGTAGTTTTTTAAAACTCCATGGAATTTCTAATAACCCCTCACTGAGAACCCATGGATTAGAGGCAAAGGAAAGGTCATTGGGAATCAAGAAGTCTAAAATGGCTGGGCGTGGTGGCTCACGCCTGTAATCCCAGCACGTTGGGAGGCTGAGGCAGGCGGATCACGAGGTCAAGAGATCGAGACCATCCTGGCCAACATGGTGAAACCCAGTCTCTACTGAAAATTCAAAAATTAGCCAGATTTGGTGGTGTGCGCCTGTAGTCCCAGCTACTCGGGAGGCTGAGGCAGGAGAATCACTTGAACCCAGGAGGTGGAGTTTGTGGTGAGCCGAGATAGCGCCACTGCACTCCAGCCTGGGTGACAGAGCAAGACTCCATCTCAAAAAAAGAAAAAAAGAAAAAAAATCTAAAACAATTAGAGAAGACCTTACTGGCAAGGTTAATAGTTGAGCAATACAAATGGCCAGGCAAACCCTTGTGCCATCTGGTTGGTAATACAGAAATGCTTGACATAACTGAGTTTTAAATTAGAGCATTTGGCTTGGTATTCATTCCTGCTGTATACCAGATTCATCTATGTTCATGGAAATAAGCTGGAAATGAGCTCTTTACAGCCTTCATATGAAAGGAAACAAATCTAAGTGATATAGAGTCAGAAACATGTATTTTCAGAAGTTGCTAGTTGACAAAGATTCAGCCACAGCTTCCCTGGATTATTTGACAAGAAGACACTGAGTGTTCCCACTGTGTCCTTGAGCTCTTTTCGGGTTCCCTGGAGCCTACACAATAATTATACTGCTCTGAGACATTTTCATATTTCAGATGGAGTCAGCAGAGAAGACAGCGTTGTTTTTCCTTTTTAGATTCATTAATTAATAACTCAATCCTTAAGCAACTGACAGACCATTATTCTTAAGGTGCTAGGAGTTGCGATGTGTCAGTGACCCCTGGCCATGAATTCCCCGTGGGACTTAAGTCTTTTAGGAGTTACCTCCCCAGCAGTGCAGACTTCCTTGTTGTAAAATGGATGGAATGTCTGGGAGTACACCAAGGCATACTCGTAAATCCTTTTGCATGGCTGGGAACTTCCAAGAAACCACAGTGGCAGATATTAAAAAACCAATATAAGATATAAGATATATAAGATATAAGATATAAGAAAACCAATTGCCATGGTCTTGTTAAAAGAAAAACTTCAGACAAATTTAACAGAGTTGAGTTGAACAAAGAACAATTTGTGACTTGGGCAGCCCCTGAATCAGAACAGGTACAGAGCAGCTCTGGTGCTGCTGCATGGGAGGACTCGGGGACTGAGGGAAGAAAGTGAGGCGCAGAAACCGCTGGATTGGTTACAGCTTGGTGTTTGCCTTATGTAAACAGAGTTTGAACAGCTGGCTGCCTTTCATTCTCCAAAACTTGGTGATTGGTACAAAAGTAGGTTACAATCTGTTTACACATCCAGTGAGGTTACAGTTCACTGTGTATGGAGAAACCTTTAGGCTGAACTTAAAATATGTCAGGAGGCAGATTTAGGCTAACCTTTATTTAACAGTCTTTGCAAGACAAGCTACCAGAGGAGAAAAATTCTGTAAATAGTTGTAGAGGGGAGAAAAAGGAGACTATATGCATACTTAGTATGAACAACGAAATGATATTATGGTTCTGAAATCAGATATATGTATTATAAAGGATTGGGGGTGGCAGTGATACCAGGTTTTGCTTCCTTCACCTTTTCTATCCCTCAGTTATTGTCACAAGCATGAATTGCTCATGAGGGAGATTAGTAACAGAAAATCCCAGAGCATCAACAAGAGATATTGACCACCAAAATGGCTTTTTAAAAATGTATTTAAACATAGGCAGTTCTTTTTAGCTATTCGATTAGAAGATCACCATTGGACAACCAAACAGCATAGGCTAGTGTGCTTCTGAGACCACCATAGTGTTCAGGTTTTTATAGATAAAACCTGCAGTAGCCAGGTACAGTGGCTCACACCTGTAATCCCAGCACTTTGGGAGGCCGAGTTGGTTGGATTGCTTGGGTTCAGGAGTTTGAGACCAGCCTGGGCAACATGGTGAGACTTCATCAGTACAAAAAATGCAAAAAGATGAGCTGGGCATGGTAGCATATGCCTGTAGTCCCAGCTACTCGGGAGGCAGGGGTGGGAGGATTGCTCGAGCCCAGGGAGGTCAATGTGGCAGTGAACTGTGACCATGCCACTGCACTCCAGCCGGCCTGGGTGACGGAGTGAAAGCCTGTCTCAAAAAACAAAAAACCTGCGGTAATTTTTTACATGATTTATTTTAGATTTGGCATGTCTTATACAAGAAAGTTCTCAAAACATGTTTATCAAAGCACATAAAATATTCCAATTACAATTTTGATTTTATTTCATCTCTTAAAGTAGTATCTTCTAATTCATATTAGCCAAAAATTAAACTTTTACTACCTACCAGGTCAATTAATTTGTAGCAGTCTGCACTCTTTCCTTAAATACACTGGAAAAAGTTTTTATTAGTATGTCCAACAAAACTAATGGTATAATGGAATTATTTCTGACTTTGATACAAGATATTTACACATACGTGTGCATGTTTTCCAAAAGAATACCATTCTTTTTAGCATCCTCCTTCCTTCATGAATAACTTAAAATTGTAGCTACATATATTTCCTTTTTTTTTTTTTTTTTTAAGTGGGGTCTCTCTCTGTTGCCCAGGTTGGAGTGCCGTGCAATCTCACCTCAATGTAACTTCTGTCTCCTGGGTTCAAGTGATTGTCATGCCTCAGTCTCCCAAGGAGGTGGGATTACAGGCGCGCACCACCCCACGTGGCTAATTTTTCTATTTTCAGTAGAGATGGGGTTTCATCGTGTTGGCCAGGCTGGTCTTGAATTCCTGACCTCAAATGATCCGCCTGCCTCAGCCTCCCAAAGTGCTGGGATTAGCTACATATATTTCATAAATAAATGAGAAAGACAGACTTCCATAGTGAAAAGTTTAATTATATTAGCACAACATCATTTTAATCTGGACTTAACTGCTTTTATAAAAGTTGTTGCATTATTTATTTTTCAGTGGTTTTAATACTATTCCTCAAAATGTGTTAGCAGCTTATTTTAATCACAAAATGAAGTCAGATTTTTTTTTTTTTTTTTTTTTTTTTACTGACAGGCTAATCTAGCTAATCGTTTAGACAGACTGGTAATTAGGCTACATTTTTTCAATTTTTTGAATTATCTTCCATTTTTTCAATTATCTAAATCTGCAGCTCCAATGTTTTGATGAAAATATAATTAAGCCACATGATAATATAAAAGCATTTTATTTTTTTTTTTAAAGTATCAGCAAAGATGTATTGAAATGAACAATTTCCCCCAACTCTTCCTGATTATATTGGATTAAACAAGGAGTACTTAAGAGAAAAACAGCAGGTGTAATTAGTGGTCACTTAGTAGGTCTGAGGAGATGGCAGTGCTACAGCTCAGAAGAAACACAGTTCCTACTGGACGGTGAGGAGTGGCTGGCCCCTGCCGGCTCACCCCAACACTGCCATGTGGAAAGAGAAATCAACTTGTATGTTCTTGAAGCCACTCTACTCAGGGTCTCTGTTACAGTACCTCAGCTGTACCCTAAATAATACAGAATTAACCTCAACAGCTTCCTGACCTGGTTGTGTACTTAGCATAGCTTGTCTAGCTACATTGATGACATTTTAGATTTTATTAGCATTTTCACATTTTTTCCCTCTCAATGGATATTTATGTGCATTTTCATCATGGAAGAAAATGACATTTTGTACTAAATTCAACTCATTCATTCATTCATTATTTTTACATGCACTGCAGATCATTTAAACACAATTTTAAGACACTCTTTGTTTTCTCTTCACATGCTTTACTCCTCTCTTCTAGACAGTTTTCCTTCAGTACCCATCTGACTCTTCCATCAAAGCAAAGTGAGCAGTTTTGCTGTTGAAGGGTATCTATGTCTCTGGGGTCAAGATTCTTTCCCTTTCCCTTTTGTTCTCTTTAACATAGTTTATGAACATTTTTTGTTTAATAAAAGAGACAACATGTGGTATGGGTCTTAAGGACCAAGTATGCCAAATGTCTTATCCCCCACTTGCACCTTCCATTGCAATGCTTTCTTTTCTTTCTTTCTTCTTTTTTTTTTTTTTTTTTTTTTTTTTTGAGGAGTCTTGCTCTGTCGCCCAGGCTGGAGTGCAGTGGTGTGATCTCAGCTCACTGCAACCTCCGTCTCCCAGGTTCAAGAGATTCTCCTGCCTCAGCCTCCCGAGTAGCTGGATTACAGGTGCCCACCACCACACCTGGCTAATTTTTGTATTTTTATTAGATATGGGGTTTCACCATGTTGGCCAGGCTGGTCTCGAACTCCTGACCTCAGGCGATCCGCCCACCTTGGCCTCCCAAAGTGCTGGGATTACAGGCGTGAGCCACTGTGCCCGTCCTGCAATGCTTTCTTATGAGATTTACAGATAACATTGATGGGGAGGGTCCTGGCCAGCACTGCCTCACAACTTGTCATTTTTCTTTTTTGATCCCCAGGAACCCAGTGTGTCTGAGATGCTGGTTATACTGGCATGTCATGACAAATGTACTTCAGCCTGGTACCCTTGCCTGCATGTTAGCCTAAGGAATTGTGATTGCAGAGCCCTGGTGAATCAAACTATCCTTATCCTCCATGGAAAATGCCCTTGGAGGCACCCTGCACTGTGGCTATGTGTGTGGACCTCAGGCTGGAAAAGTAAAACTGGCAGCTTACAAAGGCTGAGTGACCTGTTCTCATAGCTTGGTGGAGATATAAGAACATGTGTCAATTCCTTTCTACTAAAGGAAGCATTAGAGAGAATACCATTTTAGAGTATGGAGTATGTTAGGGGCTTAAGGGCTGTTCTAATGGGGATTTTCTCATGTTTCATAGACAAATTTTCCTAGGCTTGACAATAGTAATTTTTTTTGTTTTCAATTATACACACACAAAAACGGCTTCACATTTCACAGCTTTGTTGTTTTCTTGCCCGTTCTGTCATCTCAGATAACACCCAGACTCTCTTCCCCACGGGCCCCCTAGCTCAATCAGCCCTCCTCTTGCTGGATGTCAGTATCTGGGCAGCCTCAAGGCTTGCTGCCCCCGCTTCCTGAGTTAGTTGGTTCTTCACAGTGTCAAAAAGCTGCCTTTGATTTTCCCTTTGACCTCTCACTTTCTGCCTCTTTCTGTGGTCACAGATTCATTTTCTCCCGCATTCCGCCTCCTTGGCTTTGTGTTCCATAGACTAGACTACTGCCCTGTTTGTTGTTTTTGCCTGTTTTCCCATCTCCAGAATTTGCCTGAAGATCCTTTCCTCTTCAATAGATTTGTCAAGTAATATTCAATCCAATCAAACAATGTGTCAGTGTTTCCCAAACTCCAATCATTCTGGTACACTACCACAATTTTTTACCCAGTATTCTTAATATTTTTATTTTAAATTAACTTCGTATGTCAAAACAGAAAATCTGGCTGGGTGCAGTGGCTCATGCCTGTAATCCCAGCATTTTGGGAGGCTGAGACAGGTGGATCCCTTGAGGCCAGGAGTTCAAGAACAGCCTGGCCAAGATGGTGCCACTGCATTCCAGCCTAGGCAACAGAGCAAGACTCTGTCTCAAGAAAAGAAGAAAAGAAAATGTATCATTATTGTAAGTGGGAAAGCAAAGTTACTTTTCCATAAATAGAAGGTAACTATAATAAAAATAAATACATAGGTATCTCCTACCTGTGTGATGTCCTTTCCCCATTGTTTGCTGCAGTGCCTTCACTGCTGCAGAATATTCCTGGTCTCAGACTGTACAGCTTTAGCCTGCCAAGGAACAGCCCCTGAGCCTGAGAAACTGACCACAAGGGTTAAGGCTACTGTCTGTTCCTTCCTTGCACTGCGGTGGATGTCACAGTGGGAACAGGAGGTGTACACAGCAGTCCCAGAACACAGCTCTCTCCTCCTGTTAAGGGGTCTACTTCAGCATTCCCATGGAAGCTCATATGCTGAGTGAGTCTCATGTCTGAATCCCAGTGGGGAGCTGTGTGGGCTCCAAGTAGTTGCCATGCAATTCAACCTTTATTGCCTTTTCCTAAATCTGACAGCCCCCAAATGGTTATCATAAAATTGTTCATTGTCCTGCTTCTTTTGGGTAATTCTGCAAAGCTGTGGGACATGGTACACAGGCAGCCGGGGTTTGTGTGAGGCCAAGCAAATCCAACTCCAGTACTTGCGCACACACCCTGAGCACATGTCTGCCATAACTAATAATTAAATTATCTTCTACGTATCTAAAATCCTTCCGTGAACAGCATTTGGGAAAATACCTATTTAAAGGTATTATCAAGATTTCAGGAAATTATGGCCCAGAGATATTCTCATCCAAATTCCTTCATTTGATAAACTGAGGCTCAGAAAGGACAAGAGACACACATTATCACAGTTGCTCCTCACAGCAGTCCCCTTGAGCTAAATATTATTATCTTTATTTGTTAGAAAACTGAGACAATCATGGGTAAGTGCTGGTAACCCAGCTAGTTGGCAACAAAGTCAGGACAAGAAAGCCCATCTCTGATGTCTAAGACTATTCTTTTTGTTTTAATTTTTGTTTTCGAGACAAGTTCTCACTCTGTCACCCAGGCTGGAGTGCAGTGCTGTGAACATGGATCACTGCAGCCTTGACCTCCTGGGCTCAAGAGATCCTCCCACCTCAGAGTCTCAAAGTGCTAAGATTACATGTGTGAGCCACCACGCCCAGCTAAGACTGTTCTTATCCATTATCCCAAGATGAATTTTAAATGTAAGTGATTCTGAGTCTTATTCTAAAACCAAACACAGAACACATCCACTTCCTTCCCAAGGGTAGACTGTGGAAGCCATCCTCCAACATATCAAACATCCACATTTTTTCCCATAGGGTCAGGTGTCTAAATCATCCAACTCTGTTTTATGCATGAAATGTTCCATACTTAATCGCATAGAAAAAAATAGATAGAAAAAATTACCACTGCAGGAAAAAAATATTAAATGGAAATACTATATAAATAAAATTTTCAAAACCAAATGAATTCCTAGACTGTTGGAATATTCATTTAAGCAATAAACACATAAAAAGCAGACTATTTGTTTATTTCAGATGTATGAAAGCCCTTCGGGTTCTCTGGATTTAAATTTAAACATTAAATTTACATTCTATTTAGGTCCTGACACATGTACACATTCAATACTATTATGAAAGTTATTATAAGAGTTAACAATAAAACAGGTTACTTAACTGCCTGGGCATCAGAGATGAACCAAGTCTTTCAGATAATGCAACCCACCAACCCACTAGTTTTCCCTTAAAAGTCTAGTGTCCAACAAGATTACTAAATTGGAAGTTCTGTTTTTTTTTTTTTTTTTTTTTGAGACAGAGTCTCATCTCACTCTGTCGCCCCGGCTAGAGTGCAGTGGTGCAATCTCTCCTCACTGCAACCTCTGCCTCCCCATTTCAAGAGATTCTCCCACTTCAGCCTCCCAAGTAGCTGGGATTACAGGCACCCACCACCACACTGGGCTAATTTTTGTATTTTTAGTGGAGACAGGGTTTCACCATGTTGGCCAGGCTGGTCTCGAACTTCTGACTTCAAGTGATCCACCTGCCTCGGCCTCCCAAAGTGCTGGGATTACAGGTGTGAGCCACCACACCTGGCCTGGAAGTTTTTTATCCCTGTGTTGGGCCTCAGAAACTGATACCCAAAATATGGAACCCTGGTAGGTATGCTGATTATTTTAAATGAAAGGCCCTTAGACACCAGCAGATGCTAAAAGAAGCTGTTCCCTGCAGTTCCCTTATCTGCCTGAAGTCTGGACCTGCCAAAGAAGAAAACAATGAAGTTTAGTTCCTTCCCTGAGTTTTCATCTACTTACATCACAGGAAGAAAGACTGAACTCTTGTCAACACACCCGGACAGACTTTTGTCACAAATCATAGCCTTCTATTCTGGTCCTATTTCCAAGAGAATAATTTACCAGCCATTGTCTTCTCTGAGGGTCCAACAGACTTTGTCCAGGCTGTTCTATGTTTTTCTGGTCCCTTCATTTCCCCCTAAAAACCACTTACTATCCCCCAAATTGCCACATTTCCCTTATCTCCCCTTCCCTCCCCTATAAAGAAGCATCTGGAGTACCCACTGGATTATTGGGTAATAATTTTGTGATTCCCCTGTGCAATGCACATTAAAGTGAAATTTAAAAGGTCTTTTCTCCTATTAATCTTTTTTCAGTTTTCAGCTAACATTCAGTGTGCAAAAGGGAAGGTTTCCTTTGGCCCATACCCCTGAGAGATGGCAAGTTCTTTAAGGACAAGGATCATGCTTTATATATCCATGAATCCTCACTGCTTATCACAATGCTTACATCAGCAGGTACTCAATAAATCATTGTTGAATGAATGATAACATCTAAACTTACTCTATGTATGTTTTCTTTGGCAGATGAAATGACCAGGAGAGAGCCAGAGAAACACCAACAGCACCCACCTTCCACCCCCATAGAGTGCTAAGGCTGTTTTAACACAGAATTCTTTCATGCATAGTGATAACAATTTTCCAAAGATCTGCTGACAACAAAGTGACATACTCAGTGAGGAGGCTGCTGAAATATTCCAAATTTGAGATAAGGGCCTGGCCTATGGTGAACAGAGAAGATACCTTGGCTTATTCTTCCAATCCTAATTGGAAATTTAGTGTCCCTGACTAGTCTTATCTCCTTTGACTAAAGTGAACTGGATTGACATAGACTCCTTTTGAAAGTTGATATTAACTAATACTGGATCTCTCTCTTACCTGCTTAAATTCTCTCTCTCTCTCTCTTTTTTTTTTTTAATGGAGACGGCATCTCGCTCTGTCACCCAGGCTGGAGTGCAGTGGTGCAATCTCGGCTCACTGCAACCTCCGCTTCCCGGGTTCAAGCAATTCTCCTACCTCAGCCTCCTGAGTAGCTGGGACTACAGGCACACGCTGCCACACTCGGCTAATTTTTTGTATTTTAGTAGAGAAGGGTTTCACCTTGTTGCCCAGGCTGGTCTCAAACTCTTGAGCTCAGGCAATCTGCCCGCTTTGGCCTCCTAAAGTGCTAGGATTACAGGCGGGAGCCACTGCGCCCGGCTTAAATTCTCTTCTTATCACCCACACTTGACATACAAAAAGGCTATTTATTAGCCTTTTCATTTCACAATTAGAATTTTTGTGCCTCATACCTATCTGCACTCTGATAAACCTGGCTGAAACCTATACTTGTGAAATGAACAATATTTTTCATTCAGCATGCCTTTTCCTGAATACCTTAGTCGTATAGAGAAACAGAATTAAACAAAAAGAAGACACCCTGAACTTTGATATTAAGCTTGGATTCAAAAATTTCTGAGCGCTCCTTTTTCATTTTCACTAGGGCCTACTATCACTTGCTGAGGGTCAAGAATTAGGAGACGTGGACAGTGAAGGCTGAGCCGTATCACTCCCAAATGGAATCCTGTTGAGGTCACTCTGTACCAGTTGTTGAGAGCACCACCTACTGGATTCTCAACCTCAATTTCCCTCTCAAGCATCCTGCATATAGTTGCTAGCATGGCTGGTAAATGAGAACTCAAAGTCATCCTGTCTTGAAGTTGTCTTGAAGGGTACCTTTGGGACTCAGAGGGACAGCCAGAGTGTCCTGAAGATTCTTTATATTACAGAAAAGTATAATTATTACATTACTCATTTCTTGAGCATGTAGATTTACCCCAAAATAAATCACATGGTGACACTCATCATGTAATGCTGTTATGTATTTTTCTGTCTGCTGACCTCAACTAACTCCCAATAGATTGTGCTACTCAATAGATAACAATGTATCTTTTATTAAAACATATGCTTAATTTTGTTGTTAAGTATTTATATTTCTACTATAAATACTTTAAAAAGCATTTGAGGTAGCTTTTATACTTGGATGGCCAGCAGTATTAAGGACGTCAATATAAACATTCTTATGATATTGAGGATGGCAGACTTGTTCCATCAGTAGTGGACTGCTCACCTTTGGACTCTTATATGAGAAAAAAATTCCTGATTTACCTAAACCCCAATATTTTGGGGTTTCTTTGCATAACAGCCTAGCCTATACCCAAGCTAGTCTAGTCACACAGTAAGAAGCGGAGCTCTAATTTGAACCCACATGAGCCCATTTCCAAAAGGGAAGATCTTTTGATGCTATGGTGTCCCTCACTAATAAATTTTAAAAGAATAAACAAAATAAAGCTTATAAAAGAAATGGCAGTAAAAGAGAAAGATAATACAATCTTGATTAATTCAGAGAAAGATATCCACTCTGAAAATTAGGCACACTGTTTCTATTCTATGATCCAATTTTAATTGGTTTGGTTTTTCCATTTTTACTATCTCTGTAATCTGAATGCATCTTATAATTGATGCTGTCTTAAATTGCTGTTAGCCAGGTGTCAGTCATGGCATAGTTATGTGAAATCTTCTGTTGATAGCTTTCAATAAGTTTTGTTTTGTTTTGTTTGAGACAGAGTCTCGCTCTGTTGCCAGGCTGGAGTGCAGTGGCACAATCTCGGCTCACTGCAACCTCCGACTCCCTGGTTCAAGCGATTCTCCTGCCTCACCCTCCCGAGTAGCTTGGACTACAGGCACGTGCCACCGTGCCTGGCTAATTTTTTTGTATTTTTAGTAAAGACGGGGTTTCACCACGCTGACCAGGCTGGTCTTGATCTCCTGACCTCATGATTCGTCCACCTCGGCCTCCCAAAGTGCTGGAATTACAGGCGTGAGGCACCGTGCCCCTTTAGTAAGATTTTTTTTTAAGCACAAACCAAAGGGTCTTAAATTCAATAAAATAAAATAATATAGGAACCACAGAAAAAGTAATCCTAGACTACAAAAATACATGGAAGAGGAGCCAGAAAGCCATTTGGAAGAATCACAAAGAGTTGAAAATAATTAAGATGAAAGGTTTTTTTAAAGTGCTGACATAAAAAAAGGATAGGTATGAAAGGAAACTAATGTTGCAATAGCAGAACTAAAATACGCATTTGGAAATGGCTTTTTAAAAGACAAAAATTGTTTTGCAAAAAATAGAAATAAGAAACGGAGAACTAACCTAAATTTTTAAAAACCCAAAATAATTATTTTAGAGGAAGTAAGAGCATAGTTGGAACAGAAGCAGTAATTGAAGATATTATTAAATAAGACTTACTTGAACTGAATAAAAGATTGAAGTATGCAAGGCAAAAGGACATGCAATGAACTAGAAAAAATGAATTAAACACCTAGATACATGCTGCCTTTAAAAAAATTATAAAGGTAAAGAAGGAAAAAATCTACAATTAACCAGGCAGAAAAAGTGAGAAAGAGAAAAAAAGATAATGCACAAAAGAATACAAATTATTCTAGGTTCATATTTCTCTTCTTTCATATTAAATGCCAAAATACAACACACATGTCAGGGGAGATGTTGGAATGGAAGTCCAGGCACCTATCCCTCCACCGAAGCAACAAGTCAACTGGCAGAGGCTGTCTGAAACAACTACAGTTGACCCTTTAACAACACAAATTTGAACTTATTCAGGGATTTTCTTCCACTTTTGCCATTCCTGAGAAAGTAAGACCAGCCCTTCCTCTTTCTCCTCCTCCTCAACCTATTCAACGTGAAGATGACAAGTATGAAGACCATTATGATGATCCACTTTCATTTAATGAATAGGAAATACATTTTATCTTCCTTATGATTTCCTTAATAACATTTTCTTTTCTCTAACTTACTTTATTGTAAGAATACATATGTATTACATGTGTTAATTGGATGCTTATGTTATCAGTAAGGCTTCTGGCCAACGGTAGACTATCAGTGGTTAAGTTTTGGGGGAGTCAAAAGTTACATGTAGATTTTCAACTGCATGGGAGGTCAGTGCCCCTGACTCCCATGTTGGTTAAAGGTCAACTGTATTTTGGAATTCTGGTTCTAGTAGAACACATGCAGCACCCAGGAGAGAGGGCTAGATAAAGAGACTGATAAATTTCAGACAATTTTAGCTTTCCAGCAGTAGCCACTACCATCTACTATCCCCTAAACCTGCAACAGGCACCTGAAGGGATGGCAGCAACCATTCTTGGTGTGGCTTGCTGGAGTCAGGTGGGCAATAAGAAGCTTGCCCTCCAAAAATCAGGGCTGTGTGTTTTGATGGCTGATTGCTAAAGGGCCAGCACAGAGGTCATCCATTGTTTCAACCTACAGGAACTGAAGAGGAGTTTAAAGAGACACAATCTATTTTGCCTATTTTGAGAACCAGACACTTAAGGAAATGTTTGTAAGGTCACTAGTTGACTGACGAGACAATGAAGAGAAACTTCAGTTGCCACACACAACAAGGAATATTCAATTTGCAACAATAATTTGACAGGGTCACAAAAGGATGGCTCTAGTCCTTAACAAAGAAAACCTTGCAGTCTCTCAGGAGTGGGAGAATTATATTTCCAGAGTCACCACAACACAATACTCAGAATGTCCAGTTCTCAATTTCAAAAAAAAAAAAGACAAAACATAGAAGAAACAAGAAAGTATGACCCATTCATAGGAAATAAAGAATATGACAGAAGACAGCCCTGAAGAAGTCTAGATATTGGAATTATTGGTCCAAGATGTTAAATCAATGGTCTTAAATATGTTCAATGAGCTAATGGAAACCATGGGCAAAGAACTAAAGATCAGAAAAGTGATATATGGACAATGAAAATATCAATAAAATGAGAATATCAATAAAGAGTTAGAAATTATAAAAATGAACCAACCAGAAATTCTGGAGCTGAAAGTTATAATAACTGATATTTAAAAATTACTACAAGGACTCAACAGATTTGAGCAGGCAGAAGAAACGATCAACAAACTAGAACTTCAGAAATTTGACATTATCCTGTGGGAGGAGCACAAAGTTAAAAAAAAAATTGAACCATGTCTGAGAGACATGTTGGACACCATATTAGTTTGTTCTCACACTGCTATAAAGAATTGCCCAAGACTGGGTAATTTATAAAGAAAAGAGGTTTAATTGACTCACAGTTCTGCATGGCTGGGGAGGCCTTGGGAAACTTACAATCATGGTGGAAGAGGAAGTAGTCACCTTCTTCATAAGATGGCAGGAGAGAGAAGAGTGAGCGAAGGAGGAATTTGCCAAACACTTATACAACCATCGGATCTCATGAGAACTCACTCACTATCATGAGAACAGCATGGGGGAAACTGCCCCCATAATCCAATCGCCTCCCACTAGGTTCCTCCCTCAACACCTGGGGATTACAATTCAAGATGAGATTTGGGTGGGGACACAAAGCCTAACCACATCAGACACCATCAAGTGTGCCAACATATACATTATAGGAATTTTAGAAGGAGAAGGGAAAAAAGAGTAGAAAAACGTATTTTATGAAATAATGGCCAAAATTGGTCTCAATCTGATGAAAGACATGAATATATACATCCAAGGAGCTCAACAAATTCTGAGCAAGATAAACTGAAAGGGATCCACAGTGAGACACATCATAGTCAAATGGTTGAAACCTGAACACAAAGAGAGAATTTTGAAAGCAGCAAGAGAGAAACTAAAAGTCAAGTACAAAGAATCTTCAATAAGATTAACAGATGATTTCTCATCAGGAACCATATGAGCCAGAGGCAGTTGGATGACAAATTTAAAGTCATGAAAGAAAAAAACTGTCAACCAAGAATTCCACATGTGGAAAAATGCTACTTCAAGAATACAAGTTTAGGCTGGGCGAGGTGGCTCACGCCTGTAATCCTAGCACTTTGGGAGGCCAAGGCAGGTGGATCACCTGGGTCAGGAGTTCAAGATCAGTCTGGCCAACATGGTGAAACCCCATCTCTACTAAAAATACAAAAATTAGCCAGAAGTGCTGGTGTATGCCTGTAATCCCAGTGACTCGGTAGGCTGAGGCAGGAGAATCACTTGAACCCAAGAGAGAGAGGTTGCAGTGAGCCAAGATTGCATGACTGCACTCCAGCCTGGGCAACAGAGTGAGACTGTCTCAAAAAAAAAAAAAAAAAAAAAAAACACACACGCACATACACAAAAACAACATAAAAAGAATGCAAGTTTATCTGGAAATAAAATTGTTCCAGATACACAAATCGCAGTATATATGCCCCACAAGAAATAATAAATGGAGCCCTTCAGGCTGAAATGAAAGGACAGTAGACAGTAACTTGAAGATGTGAGAAAAAATCAACACTAGTACAGGTAACTTCATAGGTATGTATAAAATATAAATGCCTGTATTTTTGTACTTTTGGTTTGGTTTGTAGCTTCTCTTTTTCCTAGGTGATTGAAAAGGCAAATGATATACAAATAATAATTATAAATGTTAGTAGGCATGCAACCTATAAAGACGTAATCTCTGAAAATAACAATATAAAAAAGAAGGGACAAAGATGTACAGGAGCAGGGTGTATAATATTGAAACTAAGTTGTTATTGTTCAAACTAAATGGTTATAAGTTTAAGATGTGAATTGTAACCACCAAGGTAACCACTAAAAAAGCAACTAAAAATATACAGAAAAGAAAAGAAGGGAATAAAAATGGCACACCACAAAAAGCAACTAAATACAAAAATAAACAGTACTGGAGGAATTGAAGAACAAAAAACATACGAGACGCACAAAAAACAAATAGCTAAATGGCAGGAATATTTGTTCCTTCCTTATCAGTAATCATATTAAATATAAATGGATTAAGCTCTCCTATTAAAAGACAGATTGGTAGATTGAGTAAGAAAACAGGATATAGCAAGAAAAGGGTAAGAAAGTAAGTAAGGATAGGGTAAGAAAACAGATAGTATATCTGTGTATATACTAGCTACAAGAGACTCACTTTAGATATAAGGACACAAAGAGGTTCAAAGTCAGAGTATGGAAAAAGATGTTTCATGCAAATAGTAGCCCATAAAGAGCTGGGATGGCTCCATCATTGTCAGGAAAAATGTACTTTATGTTTAAAAAGTTTATAAGAGACAAAGAAGGACATTATATATTGATAGACATGTCAATACAGCAACAAGATATAACAATTATAAACATAAAGATACTTAACAAAGGAGCCCTAAAATATATAAAGCAAAAATGAACAGAATTGAAGGGAAAAATAGACAGTTCTACAATAATAGTTGGAGACTTCAATACTCCACTTTCAATAATTTGATAGAAGTAGAAGACAGAAGGTAAGTACAGAAACAGCCTTACAGAAGGTAAGTCCATAAAAAGAAATAAAGTTCTGATATATCCTACAACATGCATGAGCCTTGAAAACATTATGCTATGCTAAGTGAAATAAGCCAGACACCAAAGGACAAATATTGTGTGATTCCACTTATATGAGGTACCTAGAACAGGCAAATTCATAAAGACAGAAAGTAGAATAGCAATTTACCAGGGGCTGGGGGTAAGGAGTTATTGCTTTATTCTTACAGAGTTTCTGTCTGGGGTGGTGAAAAAGTTTTGGGACTAAATAGTGATGGTCACACAACACTGTGAATGTAATTAACATCACTGAATTGTGTACTTAAAAATAGTAGCCCCAACTGTTCAAGAGGCTGAGGCAAGAGGATCACTTTAGCCCAGGAGTTTGAGTCCAGTCTGGGAAACATTGCGAGTCTCTGTCTCTCTAAAAAAATTAAAATAAATTTAAACAATAGTTAAAAGGTAAATTTCATGTTATATATAATTTACCACAATAAAAATAATAATGTAATGTAACAAAACCCAATGCACTGTACACTTTACATGGTATGTTAATTACATCTCCATAAAGCTGTTTTAAAATAAAGCTCTGAGGGGAACAAGCTGTGATCATAACACAGCAATCAGTTTTGAGAGGCAAAAGTTTGTCATTCAAGAATTTAAAAGGGCCAGGCATGGTGGCTCACGCCTGTAATCTCAACACTTTGAAGGCTAAGGCAGGGAGGATTGATTGAAGCTGTGAGTTCAACATAGCCAGACTCTATCTCTACAAAAAATAAATTAAAAATAAAATAAATTCATAGACAGCCAACTAGTTGTTCATGTATATGGGCAGTAGAAAGACCTTTTATATATAGCAGAGCTTAAAGCATCTATCATGCGTGTGCCCTTCAAAAATTACTTGCAACTAAAGGATACTCTTCTTCCTTCTCTTTTGCATTAGAGTTCAAACCCATCTCCTTCTATGAATCCTTCTCAATACTTCATATTTTGAATTAATTTCTTCCTTTTCTCTAGTCAGTAGCTTCTCATTTGTATTTCCATTATTTCATTTATTATGATCTGTTCTGTCTTACTCATTTATATCCACTCTTGGTCTATATATTGCAGTCCCTTTGGGGAAGGAATCCTATTTCGAACATCCTTGTTATCCCCAAAGCACGTGACATAGTGCTTATTCACTTTAGGCACTCAACAAACCTTTGTTTTATTGAATTTTCTGAAGCTCTGCTGTCATTATTATACATTTTCATAGTCTGAAAAATGCCTTCAATGTCTTTGAAATTAAGTTTTTGTTTGTTTGTTTGTTAGGTTTTTGTTTTTTTTTTTGAGACAGGGTCTCTCCTCTGTCACCCAGGCTGGAGTGCAACGGTGCAATCAAGACTCACCACACCCTCGACCTCCCACACTGAAGTGATCCTCTCGCCTCAGCCTCGTGAGTAGCTAGGACCACAGGTGCGTGCCACAACATCTGGCTAATTATTTTTATTGTTTCTAAAAATGGGTCTCCCTATGTTGTCCAGCCTCATCTTGAACTCCAGGGCTCAAGCAGTCCTCCTACCTTGGCCTCCCAAAGTGCTGGGATTACAGGTGTGAGCCACCACGTCCAGTTGAGTTAGTTCTTAATTAAAAAAAAAAAATCCAAGATGTAACACTCCACAGAACTAACTTTGCAATGTAAATGAATGGAGTTTGACAAACAGAATAAATGAATAACGGGTGATTAAATATTTATTTGAAGCAATATGTACACTATTTAATTTTAATGGTTTCAGTCACTCTTTCATTTTTGTGTGACATCCAAATTAATGGTTTTAATTTTCATAAGAACTTTATATTAGGATCCTTAATACCAACTGGCCATCCAGGTGTAAAAGCTACCTTACATACTTTTAGAAGTTGGCCAGGAGCAGTGGCTCACGCCTGTAATCCCAGCACTTGGGAGGCCGAGGTGGGCAGATCACCTGAGGTCAGGAGTTTGAGACCAGCCTAGCCAACATGGCAAAACCCCGTCTCTACTAAAAATACAAAAAATTAACTGGGTGTGGTGGTGAGCGCCTGTAATCCCAACTACTCACGAGGCTGAGGCAGGAGAATTGCTTGAACTTGGGAGGCAGAGCTTGCAGTGAGCCGAGATTGTGCCATTGCACTCCAGCCTGGGTGAGAAGAGTGAAATTCCATCTCAAAAAAAAAAAAAAAAAAGAAGAAGAAAAGAAAAGAAGTATATGATACATGTGGGTTTCTTAATCCTACACCAAATATACTCTTGTTCCACTTTAAATGGAAAGAGCAATCCCAATATGGTCAACTGTCACCAGAGAAGAACTAGCTCACCACCTAGGCAATTGTTCGGTGACTTTGAAGGGTAATATTGTTAAGCCACAAAAACCTGAGGGATCCAATCTCCATTATAGATATCAGCTGCACTTCATCTGAAGAACAAGGTTAAAGATTCCATCAGCAAGGTGGACATTGCTGAGTTCCCTTCTGTGTGCCTCTGTTCCTAACCAGTACTCATTTCCACTCCGCTCATTTTCTGAGGGACTCAGTGTTTCTTTATAAGGATTAATACCTTTCACCAAATTACAGTCAACTTGACCTAGGGATTATTTTATTTTATTTAATGTTAACCCAGTGAGATTTATTTTACCACTGACAAATAAAGGAATCATATTTCCAATTTTAGACAATGATCGTAGCTTTCAAATTACATCCCATTTAAAAAGCAAAGAACAACAACAACAAACAGTCTCAATCTCTCCCTCACTCTCTCTCAATCTTTTATAGAGTCTGCTGTGAAAGCTGAGCTAGCAGTGTTCACTTGATAATGTCTGAAAAATGGTGATTACCATATAGCTCCAGTAATTTACTCTTGCAAAAATTAGTTGTTCGCTTGCTACTGTGTGCCAGGTGTTAGATGTTTCTGTAGTTACAGCAGATTCCAAGACAGAAAAAAAAATAGTCTGTATGAGCCTGTTTTGAGTTGCTATAACAGAATAACACAGACTAGGGAACTTATTAGAAACAGATATTTTTTTCTTACAGTTCTGTAGGCGAAGTCCATGGTTGAGGGCCTGGCAGGTGGTGAGGGCCTTTTTGCTGTGTCATAACATGGTGAGAGGCATCACTTGGAGACAGAGAGTAGGAGCGTGTCAACTCGGATCTCTCTCTCTCTCCCTCTTTTTTTTTTTTTTTTTTTAAGATGGAGTCTCATTCTGTCACCCAGGCTAGAGTACAGTGGCACGATCTTTGCTCACTGCAACCTCTGCCTCTCGGGTACAAATGATTCTCTTGCCCTAGCCTCCCAAGTAGCTGGGATTACAGGCATGTGCCACCACGCCTGGCTAATTTTTCTGTTTTTAGTAGAGATGGTGTTTCACCATGTTGGCCAGGGTGGTCTTGAACTCCCAACCTCAGGTGATCTGCCTGCCTCAGCCTCCCAAAGTGCTGGCATTACAGGCATGAGCCACTGCACCTGGCCTCTCTCTTTTCTTATGAAGCCACCAATCCCATAATGGGGGCCCCACCCTGCTGACCTCATCTAACCCAAATTACCTCCCAAAGGCTCCACTTACAAATACCATCAACACATGAATATGGCAGATTAAGTTTCCAACACATGAACTTTGGGGGACATGTTCAACCATAGCATTACTTAAATAAGACTTTTTATGTATTTATTTTTCATTTCCTTGAGACAGAGTCTCATTCTGTCACCCAGGTTGGAGTGCAGTGGCACGACCTTGGCTCACTGCAACCTCAGCATCTCAGGTTCAAGCGATTCTCCTGCCTCAACCTCCCAAGTAGCTGGGACTTCAGGCATGCACGATCACACCTGGCTAATTTTTGTACTTTTGGTATAGACAGGGTTCCGCGACATTGGCCAGGCTGGTCTTGATCTCCTGGCCTCAAGTGATCCACCCGCCTTGGCCTCCCGAAGTGCTGGGATTACAGGTGCGAGTCACCATGCCTGGCCAAATAAGACTTTTTAAATAGAATAACAGACATAAAAGCATGCAAGGCAAAAGGCCACACATTGAACCAGGCAAAGGTACCTTACCTACTGATGGCAGTGGTGGGCTGTCCAGAGCGGCTGCTGCCATGGTGCCAGCTGTGGCAGGCAGGCACGAGTGGTGACAGCAGGAGCAGCTGTGGGAGCAGCAGTGGTGGCCATGGGTTCCTGTGCTCTGTGTTCCCCATGCCCTGTGTCCCAGAGGCAGCTGACTGTGCTGCCCACTCTTGTCTGGCCAGAGCTGCATGCTCCACAGAGTCTGTGGGAGCCAGGAACAAGTGAGAACCCTGCCCCTTCTGAGTTGGTGAGGCAGGAGCTCCCCAAGTGCAGCTGCAGCCATCCCACCATCGCTGCAGACCTGGCATCTCTGCACTCTCTGGTGCCTGGGAAGGTCCCCTGCCTCTGTGATGGGTTGCAAGTGTCTGCTCCCTCTGCCTGGCTTCTCTCCACTGTTGATGCCCACTCCAATCTCAGAGCAGAGTCAGGGCCAAGCCTGGGGGCTGTTGCAGCCTGGTCAGCTGAGCACACACCTGGGGCAGTGCTGACACACTAGCCCCCTGCTGCCTTGCTCTCCTCCAGACTTTGGGCACTGACAAGCATGGGAGGGAGGCTGAGGGGGTGCTGAGGACAGCTGGGTGCTGGCCTGCAGGTGCTCCTTGGCAGGAACAGCCTGGGCACCACGAACCACAGCAGAAGACAGATAGGCTCCTGGGTGGAAGGGGGCTGATGCCTAAGAAAGCCCCACCTTCAAACTGGGGAGGGCCTGAAGCCTAGGGGCCAGGCCCCCAGTCCCACAGACTGGAGGGGGAACTTGTGGTGCTTTACCCTGGGCCCACACACGAACCAATCAGCACACACTTCCTCCCCTCTGAGGCTCATAAAAACCCCAGACTCAGCCAGACTCGAACAGAGGGCAGAGAGAAGACAGATGATAGGGAGAGGACAGGACAACCAGCTGCAGAGGAGAACTGCCCACCCCAGGGTCTCCTCTCTGCTGAAAGCTGAGGAGATGATGGGGGACCAGCTACAGAAAGGAACTAGACAGCTGAACACTCGTTGGGGCACCCTGGCTATGGAAAGGAGCTGCTCACTGAGGGTCTTCTCTGAGCTGTTCCATTGCTCAACAAACCTCCTCTTCATCTTGCTTATCCTCCACTTGTCTACGTACCTCATTCTTCCTGGATGCAGGACAAGAACTCAGGACTCGCCAAATAGCAAGGCTAAAAGAGCTGTAATATAAACAGGGCTGAAACACGCTCCTTGCTTGCCACATTGCAGGTGAAGAGAAGGAGAGAAGAGCTGTGGCCCCTCAGGGGGCCCAGACATGGGAGCTCCCCAAGCCAGGGTTGTAACTCCCTCTTTGGGGCCCTGCAGCTCCTGGCGTCTTCAAGCTTCTGGGTGCCACTGCATTCCCTGGTCCAGCTGAGGAAGCTGCTTGAGTTGCACCTGGTTCAGCCACAGCCTCACAGAGATCTGGCACCCATGCTGGCACCTGGAGCAGCTGGCGTGTCTGACTGTGCACAGTGGCTGGACCCCATGCTCGCTCACATACCCCTCGTCGTTCTATGCCTGACTCACACTCTCCCTTGGAGGCATGGGATCCAGGCCAGTAGCGTGAGCCGAGTACAGCCTTCCAGGATGAGTGGGCTCAGCGGGCCTGAGCAAAACCCGGGCAAAGGCGCCACTGGCCACAGAGGTTTCTGGCCAGAAAAGCATAACTGCAAGAATCCCATAACACTACTAGAGCTCAGGAAAGTTTTGTACTAATATTCTGGGGATGATGTTTGGTGATCTTCTTCTAAACAAGCCATGTAGGACTATCTCCCATTGAAAATGTAGCCTACTTAAAATTCCAGGATTTAATGTTAAGATGAATTTTGTTTAAATAGAAGGATGCAGCAACATTTTATAAACTCATCTCATAATGTAAACTGAGGCCAGTAAATCTCAATAACAATTGAAATTATAAGCAATTTGGTGAACCCATTTTTCTGGGGAGAAAATGCTTTCATCAGCTTCCCAAAGAGTAGTATTAGTGATTAAGAGCATGAATGCAGGACACAGTTTTCCTGGGTTTGAGGTCCAGCTGCACCATCTATTAGAAGTGTGACCTTGGACAAGTCATTTAGCTTTTCTTTGTCTTGGTTTTATCACTGGTAAAAGAAGGACAATAACAGCACCTGGCTTATAGAGATCTTTCTCCATCACACCCATCTTGTTTTTTAAAAATTTTATTCTTTAATTTTTTTTGAGATGGAGTCTCACTCTGTCATCCAGGCTGGAGTACAAAGTCGTGATCTCTGGTCACTGCAATCTCTGCCTACTGGGTTCAAGCAATTCTCATGCCTCAGCCTCCCAAGTAGCTGGGATTACAGGTGCTCACCACCATGCTCGGCTAATTTTTGTATTTTTGGTAGAGACAGCGTTTCGCCATGTTGGCCAGGCTGGTCTCGAACTCCTGACCTCAGATGATCCACCAGCCTCTACCTCCCAAAGTGTTGTGATTATAGGTGTGAGCCACCGCACCTGGCCCCCATCTTATTTCATAATGATATGTTTGATTACTGTTTGTCTTACCCACTAGGTTGCAGAATCAGTCTGTTTAATCTCATCATTTTAGCCCCAGTGTCTGACATCACAGTCTCAATAAATATTTTGTTAAATACATACATACGTAAGTCCCCCAAATTTATAGAATTTCTACTGTTGGATCTATAAATACAAGAATACCAAGAACACCTTTCTTTTAATGACTTTGAATTATGTTCCAAATACGATAGATATTCTAGGTTTCAACTTGTTTGTCTTAATTGAACCTCACCTTCCAGGCAAGGCCAGAAAACAATACTGGCTACTTCCCTTAATTCTTTTAAATCACCTCTATTTTTAAATTTGTTGTCTAGAGGCAAACAAAAGCAAGCTACCAATGTGGATTAGATTGCTGAACATTTTAATCATTAAACATTAATCTCTTTTTGTAGTTATGAGAAGAGAATTTGTTCTCAATGAACTCTCTACAATTTAAAAATTATTTTTGGTCAGGTGCAGTGTCGCATGCCTGTAATCCCAGCACTTTGAGAGGCTGAAGTGGGAGGATCACTTGAAACCAGGAGTTTGAGACCAGCCTGGGCAACATAGTGAGACCCTGTCTCTATCAAAAAAAAAAAAAAATTAGCCAAGTGTTATGGTATGTGCCTGTAGTCCCAGCTACTTGGGAGGCTGAGGTGGGAGAATCACTTGTGCCCCGGAGTTTGAGGCTGCAGTGAGTCATACTTGGACCACTGAACTCCAGCCTGGATGACAGAGTGAGATCCTATCTCTAAAAAATAAAAAATAATAATTAGTTCTGATTTTCCTCCATGTTTATTATCTCCATTTCCAGGATTCAAAGGTAAGACTTTTAAAAGTGGTTGTAAGAGTACTGTTCCCTCCTATAGCTCATTTTTCAAAGTAAAATATTTTAGCAGTTATCAAGTTTAGCTCTTAGTTTACCATTTTAAGCTGATTAAATACCATATTCTTGCCTGTTAAATAAAAACATTTGGCTGTATTCTTAGGCAAAACCAAACCAAACCAAAAAGGCCACCAAAAAATTCACAAACCAAACAAAATCCACAAACCAAACCAAAACAAAAAGAAAGCAAAACCAGTCACCCAGTCACACCTTATTTGGATTTTCTGAAAAAAAATCCTTTAAAAGTACTTGCAATTAATCCTATAAGTGCTCCTCCCACCTTTATTTTTTGGATACTGATATTTTCAGTATTTGGAAATAAAGTTTTGCTTACTCAACCCCTAACTTATGGTGTTGGGTGCTGGCACAGAGCTCCTGAATCCCCACTCCAAGACTCCTCAGTTATATGAGGCCTTGGCTCTTTCTTCTTTCTTCTTTCTTCTTTCTTCTTTCTTCTTGTTTCTTTTTTCTTTTCTTCTTCTTTTTTTTTTTTGTGACGGAGTCTTGCTCTGTTGCCCAGGCTGGAGTGCAGTGGCACAATCTTGGCTCACTGCAACCTCCGCCTCCTGGATTCAAGTGATTCTCCTGCCTCAACCTCCCAAGTAGCTGGGATTACAAGTACCTGCCACCATGCCTAGCTAATTTTTGTATGTTTAGTAGAGACACAGTTTCACCATCTTGGCCAGGCTGGTCTTGAACTCCTGACCTCGTGATCCACCCGCCTTGGCCTCCCAAAGTGCTGTGATTACAGGTGTGAGCCACCATGCCCAGCCTTCTTCTTGTAACTTCTTTAAGCCTCAATTTCTGCTCCTCTAAAATAGGGGCAATTATATTGTGAACCCAAAATATCTGAGACGAGTCTCAGTCAATTTAGAATGTTTATTTTGCCTACATTAAGGACGCGCCCATGTCACAGCCTCAGGACGTCCTGTTGACATGTGCCCAAGGTGATCGGGGCACAGCTTTGTTTTACACATTTTAGGGAGACATGAGACATCAATCAATATATGTCAAATGTACATTGGTTCAGTCTGGAAAGGTGGGACAACGCAAAGTGGGAAGGGGACTTCCAGGTCATAGGTAGGTAAGAGACAACTGTTGCATTCTGACTAGCCTTTCACCAAATACACAATTTACAGGAATAGTCACTTACGCCTAGTCTGGCTTAGTGAGACTATAGGGCAGAGCAAGCAATCAGATGTACGTTTGTCTCACACGAGCAGAGGGATGACTTTGAGTTCTGTCTGTCCTTTGAGATTTTCTTGTGGGCAAATTGTGAGGGAGGGAGGTATATAGTGTTTAAAAAATCTTTGTAGCTATCTTATTTAGGAATAGAATGGAAGGCAGGCTTGCTCAATGGAGTTCCCAGCTTTAATCTTCCCTTTGGCTCAGTAATTTTGGGGTCCCAAGATTTTTTTTTTTTTTTTTGAGATGGAGTCTTACTCTGTTGTCCAGGTTGGAAGAGTGCAGTGGTATGATCACAGTTCACTGCAACCTCTGTTCCCAGGTTCAAGGGACTCTTCTGCCTCAGCCTCCTTAGTAGCTGGGGCTACAGGTGCACACCACCATGCCTGGCTAATTTTTGTAATTTTAGTAGAGATGGGGTTTCACTATGTTGGCCAGGCTGGTCTCGAACTTCTGACCTCAAGTGATCCACCCATCTCGGCCTCCTAAAGTGCTGGGATTCCAGGTGTATAATCTGCACTTGACTCCAGGATTTATTTTCGTTTCACAATATGAACCCTGTTATAGGGTGAAGATTAAATATGAGATTGTACATAAGAATTTAGAAATTCATCTGACAGTATATGTAAGCTAAAATCCATTTTTGCATTTAATTTTAGTCCTGTCTACATTTAGGTGCTAGCATAGTTAGCTAGGTAAAAGATGAACTGTCTTTGGATAATTAAGAATGCTTCTGTCCAGGTGAAGTTAAAAAAAAAACAAAAAAACCTTCTGTAGTCCCTAGAACAGGTGGCACAAATTCAGGCAATTGATACCCTCTGGTGTCAAGTCTTACAGAGAGAGACAGCAAGTCTCTACCTCAGTGCAGGAATAAAGGGAGAGCGAGACCTTCCAGGGCTATTGGTTACAATAAAATGACATTCCTTTTTACCTTGTACCTGGTGCCAGGGCCATATCACACAGATTCAAAATTCAGCTCATTTAGTACAATCCATATGGGTAATCATAACGGTTGTTGACCTATGTGATAAGGCCCCTCAACCATCTGAATGGACTTCCCGCTCATCTGAATGGACTTCCCGCTCAGCCAGGGCACTCTTAAAATGTAACCTGAGGCCAGGTGTGGTGGCTCATGCCTGTAATCCCAGCACTTTGGGAGGCCAAGGCAGGCAGATCACCTGAGGTCAGGAGTTCAAGACCAACCTGGCCAACATGGTGAAACCCCATCTCTACTAAAAATACAAAAATTAACTGGGCATGGTGGCACATGCCTGTTTAATCCCAGCTACTAGGGAGGCTGAGGCAGGAGAAACGCGTGAACCAGGGAGTCGGAGGTTGCAGTGAGCGGAGATTGCACCACTGCACTCCAGCCTGGTGACAGAGCAAGATTCCAACTAAAAAAAAAAAAAAAAAAAAAAGTAACTTGAAAGACTGGTTCAGGCCATGAACAAAAGTGAGGGTCTGGGCCATGCCTCATTATACCTCTCCGGCATTAACATCAGCACAGACCTTAAGTCTGATAAGAGGCATTTACAATCTATTCTCTCCGTAGCCTGCTACCTGAAGGCTTCCTCTGCACAATAAGAACTTTGGTCTTCACAATCCTTTAACCCAGACATTTGCTTTCTATTGATCCCAGGTCTTTAGATAAACTCAACCAATTGTCAACCAGAAAATTTTGAAATCTACGTACAACCTGGAAGGCCCCCCACCCCCACCCTGTGCCTGGCTTCAAGTTGTTCCGCTGTTTCCGAACTGAACCAACATATTTCTTAAATTGTGAACCAAACCAATGTATTTCTTAAATGTATTTGATTGAAGTCTCATGTCTCCCTAAAATGTATAAAACTAAGCTGCACCTCAACCACCTTGGGCACCTGTTCTCAGGACTTCCTGAGGGCTGTGTCATGGGCCATGGTCACTCATATTTGGCTCTTAATAAATCTCTTCAAATATTTTACGGAGTTTGACTCTTTTTGTCAACAATACTATGAAGGGATTTGACGGAAGGAAATAGCGGGGCTCACCTTTGTAACAGGGATCTTCTGGGGGAAAACCCGTGGTCACCCCAGTAGACTCCAGAAGTAGTACATCCTTGTTCCAGATCTGGCCCACAGTTTATATTTGCAAGACTCTCGACTAGCAGGACACAAAGAGCCACCTAATGGGTTTGACACAACCACCAAGACCAGCGAATAATGCATAAAGCTGGAATGTCAATTTGCTACTGGTATCAGTAGGAGTTGGATATTTAGGTTCACTGATCTCCACTTCTATCTATGAAGACAAATCCACAGGGAAAGAAGTCCCAAATCACCAAGAGGTTGTTTGGACCCTAACCTCTAAACAATGGGTTTGTGTTGGATGAGTTTAGTGAGGATGAGCTTAATGAGGGGGAAAAAAGCAGGCTAGCAGGCTATCACCAACTTAAAATAGCAGGTTCTCTCCTACAGAGATAGAGAGACTTGTTAGTCCCAGCCCATCCACAGATATAGTTGTATTAGTTTCCAAGGATTGCTTTAGAGTTTCCGAGGAAGTACAAAAACTGAGTAGATTAAAACAACAGAAATTTATTACCTGACAGTTATGGAAGCAAGAAGTCCCAAATCAAGGTGTAGGCAGAGTAATGCTTTTTCTGAAACATACAAGGGAGAATCCTTTCTTGTCTCTTCTAGCTTTGGGTGTCTGCTGGCAATACTTGGAGTTCCCTGGTTTGCAGGTGCTTCCCTCCAGTCTCCACCTTTGTTGGCAAGTGGCTCTTTTCTCCTCGTGTGTCTCCCCTTCTCATAAGGACACCAGCTATGCTGGATGATGATCTCATAACTAAACTAACCTGCAACAAACCTATTTCCAAATAGGGTCATTAAGGTTATATTCTTTTTTTTTTTTTTTGAGTCTGAGTATCTCTCTGTTGCCCAGGCTGGAGTGTAGTGGCTCAATCTCTACTCACTGCAACCTTCACCCTGCCAGGTTCAAGCGATTCTCCCACCTCTGCCTCCAGTAGCTGGGATTACAGGCATGTGCCACCACACCCAGCTAATTTTTGTGTTTTTCTTTTCTTTTTTTCTTTCTTTTTTTTGAGACGGAGTTTCACTCTTGTTGCCCAGGCTGGAGTGCAATGGCACAATCTCGGCTCACTGCAACCTCCCCCTCCCGGGTTCAAGTGATTCTCCTGCCTCGGCCTCTCGAATAGCTGGGATTACAGGCATGCACCACCACACCCGGCTAATTTTGTATTTTTAGTAGAGACGGCGTTTCTCCATGTTGGGCAGGCTGGTCTCAAACACCCGACCTCAGGTGATCTGCCCACCTCACCCTCCCAAAGTGCTGGGATTACAGATGTGAGCCACCACGCCTGGTTAATTTTTGTATTTTTAGCAGAGATGGGGTTTCGCCATGTTGCCCAGGCTGGTCTCGAACTCCTGGCCTCAAACGATCCACCAGTCTCGGCCTCCCAAAGTGCTGGGATTGCAGGTGTGAGCTACTGCGCTCAGCCCAAATAGGGTCATATTCTGAAGCACTGGAAGTTAGGGCTTCAACATATCTTTGAGGGGGACACATTGCAACCCATACAGTATTCTTGGAACTTTAAATTGCGTTTTTGTAGCAGAAATTCACTGCCCCTTTAGGCACTATGTATTCCTCTAATCTTATTTGTTACTCTTTTATGACTTTAAGAAATACAGAATTTGGTCAGTTTTAGCTGAGAAAGTAAACTTTGATGACTTGCATCAAACAGGGACTGGCACACAACTCCTGGAATTTCCAGTAAGAGAATGTGAGTAGGGAGACAGTTGCCGACTAGGTGCCTGAAAGATCATTTTTCAAGAAACACGTCAACAAACTTTGAGGGATACATGATAATTAAAAAACTAGCTTCAACCTGGGAGGCAGAGGTTGCAGTGAGCCGAGCCGAGATCGCGCTAGTGCGCTCCAGACTGGGTGACAGAGTGAGACTCCGTCTCAAACAAACAAACAACTAGCCCTTATAATCTTTTTTTTTTTTTTTTAAACAGGTGCATCTTTACACAGTTAAATTTCACTACTTCTTTTTTTGCAGATAAAAACTCAGGAGTTGAGAAATGAATAAATATAATAATAAATATGAGAAAACCATCATGATTTATCAAGCCTGGATAAATAATTTAATAAGTTCAGCATAGAAGACCTTGCTTTTTTTTCTTTCCTCTTTTTCTTCTTCTTTTTTTTTTTAAACTTATTTATTTCAATAGGTTTTTGGGGAGCAGGTGGTGTTTGGTTACATGAATAAGTTCTTTAGTGGTGATTTGAGAGTTTGGTGCACCCGTCACCCAGGCAGTGGACACTGCACCCAATGTGTAGTCGTTTATCCCTCACCCACTCTCACCCTAGCCCTTATAATCTTAAGATTTTTGGCTATTTAGGACCATCTCATTCCTCCCTCCCTTCTTTGTTGCATTCTCTCTCACCTACTCCATTCCCCCCACCTTCCAAGTAAGACCAGATGGTCTTGGTAAGAATGTGATACACATTATAATAATCTTTCAAATCTTCAAAATTGAGGTATAATTACATACGGTAAAACGAGAATGGCATGCAAATTTGTGCCTTTTTTAAAGCTTAGTAAACGCCATAATTTGGTTATAATTTTTATTTTTCTGGATGCATTTGCTTTTCCTTACATCTACCATGCTCAGCCTTACAGAGATTTTTCTAGATGAATTTGCTTTTTCTCACATCTACCATGCTCGGCCTTATAGAGCTGCCCTTTATTTTAGAATTCCCTAAAGTGCTTACAGAGCTGCCCTTTATTTTAGAATTCCCTAAAGTGCTGTGTTGTACACAGGGAGCTTCTCCTCACTGGAACAACCTTACCTGGCACCACTCTTCCTTCAGGACCCAGATTCTTCTTTGAAACCTTTCCCTAGCCCCTTTGAATACTGCAGCTCTTTTAAAATGTATGTGGTTCTTTTTTCCCTGTTCAGTTATTAATCTAATTAGGTTGTGAGTTCCTCCTCCAAGAAGGAGGTGAGGGTGCGATGTAGCTTGTCTGATTTTGCATTCCAAGTGTGTACCCCAATGCCTGACACATAGTAGGTGCTCAATATATGTTTACTGTCAAATAAGTGACAATTAACACCCCAATATGGTAATTCAGAGTTTTCATAGCGCGGTCAAACGATCTCATTTAACGCCTACTACAACCCTAAAAAATTCTAATTACTACCATCCTATCATTCTTGTTTACAGAGTGTGGAGACTGAGAGGTTAACTGTCTTGCCCAGCGCCAGTCAACAGCAAAACGGAACTAAAATTTCAGGCTCGACACCACACAGCGTGTCGAGATCAGCACGAACTTGGCGTTGTGACTTTTCCTTAGAGGGGCCACTTCGGCTTACACTTCCGGATCCTGGGCAAAGAGGCTCGAAAAGCCCCCGCGGGGAACTGGGGAGCGGGACTACATCTCCCAGAGAGCCCCGCGGCTAAACCACAGGTGATTGGTTGATATTGACAGCCAATGTGGCTGCGAGGAGCTCGTGCAGACCAATCACAGGTCGGAAGGGGCGGGACCTCCCACGCCGAGGATAGCGTGAGCGCAGAGCTAACCGCGCTCCGAACGGCCCTAAACATCTGCGGGGCTTAGAGTCGGATGCCACGTCGTCCTCCTCTCCAGGTTTTCTCTTGGGTCCTTTTCCGTGCCCTCCCGCGACTCCGCCTCTGGCCGCGCGTGTCTGGCTGCTAGGCCGACACCAAGGACTGGCCGGGTACCCGGGAAGAAAGCACGTGCTCCAGCAGTTGCCGCGCCGCGCGTCTGCCCGTCAGCCCCGCGCCCAGCCCCGAGAGAGGCCCTAGGGCGCTGCGGGCTTTCGGGGTCCGCAGTCCCCCCGCGACGCGAGCCAACGGGAGGCGTCAAAAGACCCGGGCCTTGTGTGGCAGGCTCGCCTGGCGCTGGCTGGCGTGGCCCTTGGCCGTCGTCACCTGTGGAGAGCACGTCTTCCCTGCCGCGCCCTGTGCGCGAGGAGGAGACTCGACAACATGTCACCCGCGCTCCAAGACCTGTCGCAACCCGGTAACGCTGCGACCCCGTCTGCGTGGTTCGGTTGTGTTTCTTAACCCGTGCTGTGGCCTCCTAATCCCTGCGGCGATTCCCTTCTGCGGCGGGAGACGCCCGGCGGTGTTTCCCCGCGTTCGGGCGGCACCTTTAGAACTTAGCGCAGGAGCCCGGAGGGCCACGTGTTTTGCTCCACTCTTTCTCCGACCTTCACCTCTTCCTCCCCAGGCAAACCATCAAAACCTGCAAAAAGCGCCCTCACCTTGCCCCCGAAACACATTCTTAATGTCACAGTAACTAAACTTTCTAGTTCGACGCAGCATAAACCAGCTGGGCCCTCTGGAAGTTTTTTTTTGCATGGTGTGACGCTTCCATTCGTAAATATGTATTGCGCACCTACTGCGAAAGAAAGTTCGGGCGTGGAGAGACAGACGAGGAAACTCAGAGAACTATTTAAAACCACTGCATGGAACTTTTTGTTTTCTGCTTCTACGCACGCTGCTGCAAAACTGCAATATGCATAGACTCACTATGTTAAAATAGAGGAGCAGGCCCCACCTCCAGATACCGAAATGGGACGTAGTAATTTCAAGCGATTCTGATGTTGGTGGCCCTGGGATCAACAGCGAGAAAAAGCTAGTTTAGCACAAGAACTGAACGTAATGTTAACTTTATAATGAGCTCTAGATCTCTAAGATCATGCCTGATTGTAATTTGTGGACAAATACACCGGTAAAAACGTGTGAGGAGATGTAGAAACGAGAATTAGTGATAAGTACAAAACAGTAAACATCCTATGACATAGTGGGGATGTTTAGCTTCAGGAAGAGAGGGAATACTAAATTCGTAACGCACAAGGAAATTTATCAGAGGTTAACTGGTGACTTTATTGATTCTTGGGTTCTGATAACGGGACTGATACAATTGTTCTTGAAACTAGTGGAACTGTGGCTGAGAAACATATCATTGCTGTTGTTAAATAAGATATAAAGCTCCCTATGAGAGGTTTATATCTTATTTAACATATTAAATAAGATGTAATGAGGTTATATCTTATTTAACATTAAATAAGATGTAATGAGGTTACATCTTATTTATATTTAATATTTAATTTATTTAATATATTAAGATGTAAACCTCCCTATGAGAGATTTATATCTTATGTAATAAATGATCATAGGGAGATCATGTATTTATTTGGAAAACATCTTTTACTCATGATTTGTGGCCTCCCCTTTCCCATTTAATTTAAACAAGTAAAGTTATTTCCCTTTCATCTGAATTTCGGTGTCATTATCAGGAGCAAAATGCCACTGAAGACTTAAAATACTGTGACTAGTGAGTGATTTTTTTTTTTTTTTTTTTTAAACAGAACATGAAAGGAAAATTGTTGAATGTTTGAATCTAGCTTAGTCCCCTCACCCCCAAGGCTGGCTTCTAGAGTTGATCACTGACTGGAGTTTAACCAAGTCTAGGGCCTCTGAAGTTCAGAATCAGGCCGGTGCGCCTAGAAAAGACCTTAGATGTAGTCCAGCTTCTGTCTATGTGAGCAACTTTTATTGAGATTAGAATCAGGTTTTAACTTCCTAATAACCCTTAGTAATTTACTGGCGTACAATCTTAATGAAATTTTAATGGACAGCTGGGAATTCCTGATTCTCAAGGTTGGGCCTTAAAACTAAATGTGACTTCAGACCATGGGTGTGTGCCCTGGGGAAGGAGGATGGTGGGCTAGCAAATACATCTTGGGAGAAAATTTTAACTACAGCTTCTAAAGGTTTCTTGGTTTCATCCTTGCTAAGTACTGTGAGTGTTATGTGGAACTCAGTTGATGAGTGATTAATGAAGGAATGAATAAATAATCCAGTGAATTGGTATCAGCCTAATTCTTCTCTGGCTTATTAAAATCAAAGGGGGAAATAATATATATTAAAAATGGAATACTGCACAAGCAAAGAGATGCCCATAAAGAGGCTGAGTGCGGTGGCTTGCATCTGTAATCCCAGCACTTTGGGAGGCCGAGGCGGGCTGGTCACCTGAGGTCAGGAGTTCGAGACCAGCCTGGCCAACATGGTGAAACCCCATATGTACTAAAAATACAAAAATTAGCCAGGTTTATAGCGAGTGCCTATAACCCCAGCTACTCAGGAGGCTGAGGCAGGAGAATCGCTTGAACCCTGGAGGCGGAGGTTGCAGTGAGCCAAGATCGTGCCACTGCACTCCAGCCTGGGTGACAGAGTGAGACTTAGTCTCCAAAAAAAAAAAAAAAAAAAAAAAAGTGTAGCAAGTCTGTGCAAACTAGAGATCCAAAAATGAAAAAGAGAAGTAAGATTGTAGTAAGATTGTTTTTAATAAAGCAAAGAAAGGACAATGCTGAGAAAGCATTGGGATCATTTGACTATAATGCAGAAAATAAAAATGTGCTTTTGCTGTATGTGTTCCCCATTTAGCACAGTGGAAAGAGGGGTCCTAAGTAAGTCAGACCTACTTGGGGTCATTTTACCTTCAGAGCAGATGTGTTCTTGACACTGCAATTTAGAACTTCCATGCACATGTTAGGACTTTATTTGTTTAGGCCTTCATCTTGTCATTCTTTAGGCTAGTTCTTAAAGGTGGTACTAGCTGATCTACCCCCTCCAAATCTGACTAGGGCTTTTTACCACTTATTCCCATGTTTATTCTTTGGAACACTTGCTGTGAATCAGAATATTGTTAGCTAGAAAATAAGATGTTAATGGCAGGGAAAAACCCCCCACAAAATATATTGGCCAAATCCACTCAAAACGAGAAAATACTGTGTGATCTCTTAGGCTCACTAGCCAGGAATGTTCCTTGGGACTCTCCTCTGCACTACAGTTATTTACATATGCTTACATACATTAAACATAAAAATATTTCTGAAATAGTGTTATAACTAGTCAGCTAAATGAAAGAACTGCAAAACTATATTCTTATATTTACTGTGAAAAATAATCAGAAAGAATCTGCTTTATTTAGAACTTGACTAGTCAGTAGTTAAATATACAGAATGTTCTAGACCTAATGAACTGAATACAGATAAATGCAATTTTGTTGTTGTTTTTCTTCATGGAAGAGTGACATTTCAGTAGATCCCCACTCTGCCAGGGGAAGGAATTGTCAAGGTGACTTATTCTTTTGAGCAAGTTCTGATAGTAATTAGAAACCAGTGAATTAGAATGGTAATTAAAGCCAGTGAAAAATGACCTACTGGAAAAGCTGGAGGAATACAGAAGGCTAAAAATAGAGAACACTTAATACCAACATTTTCTGAAGGAAGACTTCTTAGTTTCTCTAAATGGGAAATCTTACATTATCCTCTAAAGGAGAAATAAGCAAGTAGATAATGAGGAAGCAATGGTGTTTTTTTTTCCCCCTTTTTCTTGAGACAGTCTCATTCTGTTGCCCAAGCAGAGTGCAGTGGTGTGATCACGGTTCACTGCAGCCTCGACTTCCCAGGCTCAAGCAGTTTTCTTGCCTCAGCTTTCCTAGTAGCTGGGACTACAAGTGCATACCACCAGGCTTGGCTAATTTTTGTTTTTTTTTTGTAGAGATGAGGCCACTGTGTTGCCCAGGCTGTTTTCGAACTCGTGGACTCAGTGATCCACCTACTTCGGTCTCCCAAAGTGTTGGGATTACAAGTGTGAACCACCACACCCAGCCTGAGTAATGGATTTTTAAGGGCCTCAGTTGCATAGGAGTTTTTTATTCAGTTCGCAAAATTCCTGTGTTTTATTATATATTCCTTTTTATCTGTATTTTCCATTCACAATTCTCTTGTTTCCATAGACCGCCTTTTTCACATATATCCATATATTTATACATTTTGTTGTAAACTCTAGTCTATAGGTATTTTTAATTCACATTGTACATTACATTCTGGAATGTACAAGGAACTAACACAAATCAATAAGAAAACAAATTAGCTTTAGACATTGAAGAATCTCCCCCAACCCATCATCTATTATTTTTGTCTATGGTGACTTTCATTTAACAGAAATCCTTGGTTTTTATGTAATCAAATTCATTGTTTTTTTAAAAAATTAAGAGGTTGGTCTTTTTGAGTTTTAAGAAGTTCCTCTTCATTCGAAGTCACAAAGTTCTTCCCAATAAATTATACAATAAGTTTGTCAGGTTTCTGAAAAACCAAAGCAGATGTTTTTAAAAAGCTTTTGATCTCTTGCCGATACGGTGGCTCAACAAACAAGATATCAGAATTTGCATGTGTGGGGCTGGGTTGTTTTATGGTAAACAGTGAACTGTCTTAAGGTCCAAAAACAAAGCTTATTATTTCTGGATTGAAAAGGGAATACAGTAAGGGCCCCATGGAAAAGTACTACGACTTTTTATGAAAATGAGAGGGGGGTGGAGGCACTCTGAGTGGTTAGATTTGCTAAACATGTGTGCACTCGCTCAGTGGAGGAGATAGGAAGAAGGACATGTAAATAATAGGATATTGATTGATATTGATTAATCATTTTGCTGATGCCAAAGGACATACTTCACTGTCTGTGGAAAAGATTGCCTTTTTTTCCCTAGAAAGTTTGAATACCTTTTAAATATGAAATTTCATGTGCATGACCTATTTCCCCACTGCCACACCCCAGGCTCACACGAGGCTTATGATTCAGTCATCCACTTAAGTTCACGTGATGTCATTTCAGGGAGAATTCCAGCTACATCCTTTTGAGAAGAAAGCGATTCAGTTGGGCATGTAGGTTAGAGTCTTTAGTTCTTTGTCTTCTCATTCCTCATGTGAAACTATCTACATTTAACAGCTTCACTGAGTATTTTGTTCTTTCACTCAACTGAAAGAAGACATTTCCAAACCTGCAAATATGCCATTCGTGCCCCAACATGACCAACTGAGAGCTTCAGGCTTTACATGATTTTTCACAGCCACTGAGCTTTGTAATATATAGAACACAATCTTTAGAGCTTCAGTCCTAGCTGTGCAATAATACCAACATAATAAGAGTAGCTAATATTTATCAGATGTCAAACACCAATGTCTCATTTCATGACTTGTGTGACTTAAGAGGTCCAGTTCTTAACACATGGTCTCATTTCAGTATCACAGTTCTAATGATGAAGGCAGGGCTGATGTTTCCTCATCTTGCTGAAGCATGGAGAGGACTTGTCTAAAATCCCATAGCTACTAAGGGGAGCTGGAGCTAAAACCCAGATTTCTTGGGTTTTCACACCCTGCTACTATTAGCTTAAGCCTATCAAATTCTGAGTGCTTATTGGCTGATAGGATAGTCATGTCATGGAGTGCCTAAATTAACACTACATGTGAATTTACTGTGTCGACTATAGCTTGAAATGGCGCCCACTGCCTGATGCCTACCAGTCTTTCTATTATACATGCTTCTTTAAGCCCTACCTTTTCTCCACATTTCCCAAGAAGTGATTTTCTTTGGTTCTTGAAGTACTTTTGTTCAGATCATTGGAACTTAACTTCGTTCCTTTATCAGGAAGTGTTTTATCTTACCTGCAAGTTCAATAAACACAATTAGCCAGTGAGGTGGCTTTGGAAAGGAATAGTACACCCTGAAAGAAACATAGTGCCCAGAAACTAGATATTGGATACTCCAAATTTTTCTTTTAGGTTACTAGAGCCACCTTCCTGAAGCCCACTTGGAGAAAGTCACTCAAAATAGTTCTGTGGTCACCATTTAGCCCCAGTTCCTATATTGTATACTTGAGACTCTGGACAGTGAGACAAGGCAGGGTTATAAGTTTGCACCCCATACCAGCTTACAAATATTCTTACGTTACTGGTTTGGGTTTTAAATCATCTTTGCCTCTTCTTTCTCATCTTCCCTCACTTTTTTGTCATTTCAATTAAAGAAATATTTGCCAAGTACTGACCTTGGTATTGCTAGGCATGAGTTCCAAGGAGCTCAAATAGCCTAGAACCAGCCCCATTTGACTTGAGCTTTTCTCGCCTCTTAGCACAGAAGGAATGGGTTGGTGTCATTATGGTTTGTTTTGAGTAAGGTGTATTCACTCTGATATGCTATAGGGAGTTGTTGAAGGTGTTTGAGCAGGGGAAGTAACTGGTTTAAAAGTGTTCTATAGGGAGATTAATCTGGTAGTGGTGCACAGGATGGGTTGGAACACAGGGCGACTGGGTATGGTGGTGATCTCTTACCTTTGTGAGATACTTGATAGTTTACAAGGCACTTCCATAGATGTATGATCTCATTTGCATGGATGCAAACTAGAGCTCAGAGAGGATTGGTGATAGCTGGCCTGTGTAGTAAGGGCTTGAAGAAAGGGGTTGTCACAGGGCGAGGAAGGTGGGACCATTGTGCATGGCATTTTAGAGGCCAAATCTATAAGGCCTGGGATCTAAGTAGATGTTGGTTATCAGGGAGAATAAAGAGTCAGATAATACTGAGATTTTATGGTTTGTCTTCTGGGAAGGGTGTTGCCATTTACAGAAATCAGGAGATGAGACAGAGAACGTATGCAAGTTCGGTTTTGAATATTAGATTGAGGGGCAGGTGGGTAGTTGAGGCAGCGATATCCAGTGGACAGTTTAAAAGCTGGGTCTAAGATTGGGGCCAGGTGTTTTTGATATTTAGAAGGTCGTTGGTGACTTTAGAAAGTAATTTCAGGAGAGTGGTGGAGGAGGAAGCCACATCAGAAAGATAAGAAATCGGTGGTTGCAGAGGTGGAACTGCGGGAGTGGGAAGGGCTAGATGAGGGATCAGTGGGAGGTGTTGGTCATCATGCACTTTTCCTTAGGTGCAGAAAGAAGGAAAATAGAGTGAGCCAGACTGCAAGAGGATTTTGAGGTGGAGAGGGTGTGAATTTGTGGAGCCTCCAACAGAAGACTTCTTTGTAGGGGATTAGGTGAAATTACTTGTGGAGTGAGGAGGAAAAGGATTTGGTGCTAAAAAAAAAAAAAAGCAGAAATTGGGACAGCAGATGTTGGAAGTATTGAGGGAGGTCAAGAAAAGGTGAACCAAAGAAGAGGCTGAACGTTACAAATTTTCAGTGACTCCAGTCAGCATAGTTTTGCGGCTTTCCAGTAGGTCATAGAAACCAGAAAGCAGGATTAGAAGGAGTAAGCATTGGGCCCTTTTCTGGACTGGGAATTAGAAGTCAAGGAGCATGGGGAGAGTTGAGAAGTTCAAGGGTGTGAGCCAGTTATTATTTCATAGTTGGGCAGAGGTGAGTAAAACTCTGTTTTCAGGCAATTATTAGTTCTGGCAATAGGTGAGGGAGAAGGTCAAAGCTAATATTTTAAAGAGTAGTTTGGAATTATTGATGGTTTTCAATTATCTCTGCTAAATCATTTTATTTAGGGAGTATCTGCACAGAATTAACAAGGAAAGAGAGCAAAGTCTTGTATCACTGGCCCATTATTGCCTGTTTTCGTCATCTGTAAAACAGGAGTAGTATAGCCTGCCTTCACCTTTGTTTCGTGCTTCACCAGGGATTTTGTGCCATGTGCAATCTTGTATTAGGCATTGTCACGACTTAATGACCTTTTTGGGCAGCATTTTCCTATATAGAGTTATGAGTGCATCTTTTATAAACTCCACTTACTCCTTATTGGAGATTATTATAAATTTCTCTAAAGCTCCTCCCTCACACATCTTTTTCACCTTTCGTTCTTTCAAGTCAAATTTTCACTTTCTTTAAAGCAGGTCTGAAGAAAACCCTGCGGGATGAGATCGATGCCATTCTGCGGAAGAGGATTATGGTGCTGGATGGAGGGATGGGGACCATGATCCAGCGGGAGAAGCTAAACGAAGAACACTTCCGAGGTCAGGAATTTAAAGATCATGCCAGGCCACTGAAAGGCAACAATGACATTTTAAGTATAACTCAGCCCGATGTCATTTACCAAATCCATAAGGTAAAGTATTCTCAGGTTCCCATATGTATTCATTCTGTTATTCTGCAAGCTGTTTCATGTATCAGGGCAGACTGCTATGCCGAGTTCTCTGGAGAATAAAGAATAAAGAGGCAATTTATTCAGAAAGCAGGTTTTGGACATCAAATAAAAGTTATGTACTGTGTTGAGCACTCAGGATAAGGGAATGAGGTAGGTAGGTTTTCTGCCCTTGAGGCATGTAAACTCTAGTGAAAAACTATGAGATTCTGGACAAATAAGGGTTTTCACACTAGTGAGTGTGAGAAAACTATCTTATTTAAGTTACTGCAACAGCCCTGATGAAGAAATGCTTAAAGGTGGTATCTTAGCTTTGGCTGCTATTTTACCTGTTACCATAGACTGGGTTATGCAAGCATACATTTATTTCTCACAGTTCTGGAAGCTGGAAGTCCACAGTCAAAGTGCCAGCAGATCCTGTGTCTGGTGAGGGCCGTCTTGTTTATAGATAGCTGTCTTTGTATCTACATGACGGAGAGCAGAGAGAGAACAAAAAACTCCCATATTTGTTCTTATAAGGGCACTGCTGTGGTCTCAATGTTTGTGTCCCCGTGAGATTCATATGTAAAATCCTAATGCCCAGTGTGATGGTATTAGGAGGTGCCCTTATAAAAGAGGCTCAAGGGCGCTTATTCACCCCTTCCGCCATGTGAAGATACAGTGAGAAGATGCTGTCTATGAACTAGAAAGCTGATGTTCACCCATTATAAAATTCTAAGATACAATGATCGTTCATGTATTTTGTATTTTAGTCTAGTTCTCTATACTTGGAGTTTAAAAAATTAAATTGGGATTACATTGCTTTGTACTGTCTTATAATTTGCATTTTTTACTTATATACCATGAGTATTAAATATTCTGAAACATGGTTTTAATAACTTCATAATCTATTCTAGGTATATATCATCATTTATTTAACTAATCTCTTTATTCCTAGGCATTAAGTTTATTTTCAATTTTTCTTATTCTTTTAAAAAAAATTAAATAAGTTCTTATAAAACAAATCTCATAGATAATACATTACCATTTGACCATACTCTAAATTGCTATTTTTTCCCCAGAGATAACCACTGATATTAGTTGGTGTGTGTCATCCCAGATTCTTTTGTTAGGCATTTTCATATATGTGTATGTGTGTATACGTGAGTGAATATATTTATGTAGAAAACTCGTAGTACTATGTGTATTTTTTTTAATTTAATGGTGTCATGCTTTACATATCCTTCTTTTTTTTTTTTTACTTAACAATACTTTGCAGAATCTTTCCATGTCAGTATTTGTAGATATACACAGTTTTTTTTAGCTGTCACGTGGCATGTAATAAAGTGGATATATTTTCGTTTATTTAGCTATTTCCCTATTGGTAGCTATTTAGGATATTTGTTATTGTTACTATAAATGTGCATATCTTGGTTTTTATCTCCCAGTGCTTCTGCAACCATTGTCCATCGACTTAAGAGGGGTTGGGTTTATTCAGTATTGGAAAATCAAGGGGGTCAAGGGATTCCAGGTTGCTTGTCAGATTGAGGTTGAGACGATCCAAGGAGTGGAGCCAGGGAGACGAGTTTCGAAGAGAGCACAAAGGAGCATCAGGATCTTCAAGGTTTCAGTAAGCATGTGATGCTTGTTCAGAGAGACTAGGAGATGTAGACTGAAAAATTGGTCAGATGTTATCTCTGAGATGGTATACTTCTCGGTGGGCATCAGGTTCTGCCAAAGCAGGAAGAAGGGAACAGAACTACCGTTTGTTGAGTGCCCATTGTGTGCCAGACATTTGATGCATTATCTTTTTGTTGTTGTTTTTTTGAGACAAGGTCTCACTCTGTCACCCAGGCTGGAGTGCAGTGGTGTCACCGTGGCTCACTCTAGCCCACTGTGGCTCACTTGAACCTCTGGGCCCAAGCAGTCCTCCTGCCTCAGCCTTCCGAGTAGCTGGGACCACGGGCATGTGCCACCATGCCTGGCTAATTTTTTGTATTGTTTTGGTTAGAGACAGAGTCTTTCTGTGTTGCACAGACTGGTCTTGAACTCCTGGCCTCAAGCAGTCCTCTCACCTTGGCTTCCCAAAGTGCTGTGATTACAGGCGTGAGCCACCATGCCTGGCTGATGTGTTACCTTATATTAGCATACAGCTGCCTTGTGAAGTAGGGTTATAATATTTTTGAATGAGGAGGCTGAGACTCAGAGAGTTTAAGGGACTTGATTAAGTTCTTACAACCTTAGCATGTTAACATTGTCTGAATTCAAGTTTCGTGTTTATTTATTCATACCACATGCCTTTCTGTGAAATCCTTACACCTTTTTGCGTCTCTACCTTCTAATGCAGTGCCTTACTCTTAGTAAATGGTCAAAAGGTAACTGCTGATAATGGTGGTAATGAAAGGGCGTGTTTATTCTGGGGGCACAAGAAACTCTAAAGCTCATAATTGACATTATAATCTCTTGTTGCAGGAATACTTGCTGGCTGGGGCAGATATCATTGAAACAAATACTTTTAGCAGCACTAGTATTGCTCAAGCTGACTATGGCCTTGAACACTTGGTAAGAATTCCATTGTTACATGTGTCTAAGATGCTTACGAGCGTTTGCTGCATTGGTAGTTGTGAGTGAGTAAAGCACTGGAAGCTGCAGAGTCAAGCTGATGCCTAGTTATCTGTTGTTTATGATGAGACAGGGAAAATGGTGTGAATCCTTCCTGCTTGTGAATACAGTGGCCCATTCATTTTCCAACTGGCTTCTTTTATGGGCAAGTAATAATCAAGTATAAATGATGCTTATTATGCATAAGTGCTGATAAAGGCATAATCATTGGCCGTATGCACACAGTATTGTGAGGCCTTTTTAAGTATTAGATGGCAGCCTTGGTTTCTTTGTTTTTTAAAAATTGTGATTAAATACACATAAAATTTATCATAATTATTTTTAAGTGTACACTTGAGTGGCATTAAGTACATTCGCAGTGTTGTGCTATCATCACCACTGTCCATTTCCAGAACTTTCTCATTTTCCGAAACTGAAACTCTGCGCCCGTTAAGCAATACCTTCCCATTCTACCCCCAACGCCAGCCCCAGCATGCTCTATTCTACTTCCTGTCTCTCTCAATCTGACTGCTCTAGATACCTTAGATATGTGGAATCGTATAGTATTTGGCCTTTTGTGACTAGTTTGTTTCACTTAATGTAATGTCCTCAAGGTTCATCCATGTTGTAGTATGTGTCAGAATTTCCTTCCTTTTTAATGTTGAATAATATACCATTGTGTGTATGTACCATGTTTTGCTTATTCATCTGTTGATCATTTGGATTGCTTCTACCTTTCGGCTATTGTGAATATGCAATGTTGCTATATACATGTGTATACAAACATCTATTCAAGTCCCCACATTCAATTTTTTGTATATATGCACGGAAGTCGAATTGTTAGATAATATGGTAATTCTCTGTGTAATTTTTTGAGGAACTGCCATACTGCTTTTCAGAGTGGCTGTACCTTTTTTTTTTGAGGCAGGGTCTTGCTCTGTCACCCAGGCTGGAGTGCAGTGGAGTGATCTCGGCTCACTGCAACCTCCGCCTCCTGGGTTCAAGTGTTTCTCCTGCTTTAGCCCTCCAAGTAGCTGGGACTACAGGCTTGCTCTACCATGCCCTGCTAATTTTTGTATTTTTTGTAGAGACAGGGTTTTGCTATGTTGCCCAGGCTGGTCTCCAGTTCCTGAGCTTAGGTAGTCTGCCCACCTCGGCCTCCCAAAGTGCTGGGATTACAGGCGTGAGCCACCGCGCCTGGCCGGCTGTACCATTTTACATTCCCACTAACAGTGAACGAGAGTGTCAGTATTTCCACATCCTCACCACCATTTATTTTCCATTTTTTTAAATAGTAGTCATCCTCATGATACTATTGGCAGATTTGATTTCCTTTTAATCAACATGGTGCTTCCATATTTAAATTTTATAAAACCTTAATGATAGAAATATATGGTAGATGCTAATGTCCCCATTTTTGTTTGGGATATTTCCAGACACATTACTCTGTTTTCATGTAAGCAGTGTTTTCCAGTTACTTTTGTGTTATTTTAGAGCAGAAGTTGGCCAACGGTTTTTAATAAAGGACCAGATAGTACATATTTCGGCTTTGTTAGCTACAGACAGTCTTTTGCAACTACTCAACTCCATCATGTAGTGTGGAAGCAGCTATAGACATTATATAAATAAATGGACTTACTTTATCCCAGTAAAACTATTTACAAAAACAGGCAGTGGACCCAACTTGCCCTATGAGCCACAGTTTGCCAATACCCATTTAGGATATTCTGGTTGTTAAATTCCTGGATGTGGTTATTCAAGACACATAGGATCTTAGGAATTCAAAGGAACTTGAAAATCACAAGTCTAGTTTCTCCTGCCTTGGTCTGTGGAAGAGCTTCTGGAGGGCCGTGAACCTCCTTAAATCATAGGCAACACTGTGTGTGTATGTGCATATTTGCTTTTTATTTCCTGGTGAGAGGGTTCGTAGTCCTTTATCAAATTCTCAGGTGGTTAATAATATGCCAGAAGTTCAGAATTACTGATTCCAACTGTTGTACATGAATCAAGGCCTGGAAAAGTTGCTGTGGGAACTGCCTGCTCAGGCAGTGACAGACTAGTGCTTGAACCTGCATGTTTTGCCTCTTAAGCCTATGCTCTTTCCATTGCTTAATTTTTTTCTTAATTCTCAGAATATTTAACTACATAAGTTATTCTCTGACATGCTAGATGTCTAGGGATTGCCCTTTTTACTGGCTAGCTCATGGTTTGGGAGGAGAACCTAAAAGCAGTACCCAAGGACTCTTATCTTTCCTTGCTGCCTTTCAAGTCTGGAGCTGATATGCCTGCTTGGCTAAGATTTCACTCAGACCTCAGATTAATTCACTCTACATTTTGTTACTGAAGAAAACTGGGTATTAGATGGTCATGAATCCATTATTTATTGTGTGGAGGAAAAGAAGGACAAGCTAACGCTTGTGGTCGATACATTAGGCCTACCGGATGAACATGTGCTCTGCAGGAGTGGCCAGAAAAGCTGCCGAGGACATAACTCTCCAGACAGGTAGGGAATGTTCTTCTCTTTTTTTGCACACGTGGTTCCTTTGATATTGTCAGCTATAATGTGCTGTCCTTATTGCAGTTTTTCCTTATGTGGCCTTTGGCTTATGAGCAACACTGCAGACACTGTATTTTATATGTTTGCAGATTACTTCTCTGCAGTTTCATAATCAAGCACTCAACATCTTTGAATTGATGCCAACCCTGTGGTCCTTGGGCTCAGAATTTGCTCTTTCACCCTGGGTTAGCCTGACTTTGTAGCTAGGCCCCTGACTTCCTTGTGTATTTAGAGCTGAAATAATTTATGTCTCTTTGGAAGCACATCATCATGTCATTAAAAGTAACAGCTGGCTGTTTTGATGATCTTGGCTATTATTAGGATATTTGATCTCATTTTTTTTAAGCCACCCTCATTCCCATGATTGGCTGATATAGGTAGAGATATTGCCTTTAAAGCATTTTCCCTTTATACTGTTGACATCCTTGAAGGCTCTGTGAAGCACACAAAAAAGTATGGCATTAGATTCAGTCTTGCTGGGACTTGAAAAGTGGCTCCTGAAATAACTAGCCTTCTGGCTGGATGCCATCAGAACACTTGGGCACCAGCTGGTAGGAGGCTTTGAGGGAGGGAAAGGAATATAAGAAATATATGGAGCCCCTTAAGATTTGGAAACGTGAAGTTATTGCCAACAAGAAAGCAGAATTGCTGTGAAGTTATACTCAGCATACTAATGAAGACCAAAGCAGTTTACAGGAACTCTGTTTCTAAGAGATAATGTTTCAATTCATGGAAATGCATAGACTATTACTCCAACAGAGTCACAGGTCAGAGGACACTGAACCAGCTAAAGCAGGGAGAGATAAGGACATTTTTCTTATACCCACGTCATTGGTTAGCTTTGGGGATGCAAAAGAATATTTGGGCCTGTAACCTGTTCAAAAGCTGGTTTATCAATTAGCTGATAGTCCTCTCCAGTTAAATTACAAAGCATAGCCCAGGTTATTGAGTGGCTAAAGTCATCAAAGGTAATGAGCAGTACGACCCTGGCTTCTTTGGGAATGAACACAACTTGCCACACTGTTTTTAGAAGCACCTGGACTTCAGGCCGGAGGAAAAGTTATTAAAGAAAGATTTGCTCTGCTTCATACTTCAATTTCAGGCTTTATAATTGTTAATCCTGATTCAGTATTTCCTCCTAGTGAAGGGCCTGCAGTATGGTACTAGAGAGCATTTCAAGTTAAATGCTACTGTAAGGTGATTTTGCAGAACTTACATTAAGTTCAAAACCTTCAGGGCTTCATAAAAATAGGAAGAGAGGGAATTTGTCCAAACACAGCTGTGGTGATAGAAAAGGATGTACTTACTGAAATGTTTTAGTTAGTTGTGTGAAAATTGAGAGTTTTGGGGACTGGTTTCGTGATAATATGTGCATATCTTCTATATGGCATAATTTCCTTAGTGGGATCTGGGGCAGCCGCATGATCAAATATATGTAAGCAGAATCTATGGATCATCTAAGTTGGATAAAGACTATAAATAGTCTCTTGTTGGTTTAGGAGAGGTCAAGTTTTATTGTCAAACTGAGAAAAAAGTTTGGGCTTTTAGAGCTTTTTGGATTTCAGAGTTGTGGACAAAAGATTATAGACCTGTGTTCCAGAAAAAAATCTTATTGGCTATTCATTCACAACAAAAAATGTTCAGCCACTTAGAGATTTCACACTTGTTTTTCTTTTCCCAAAGGAATTAAGAGGTTTGTGGCAGGGGCTCTGGGTCCGACTAATAAGACACTCTCTGTGTCCCCATCTGTGGAAAGACCGGATTATAGGAACATCAGTGAGTATTTACCATATGTAATCATTGATCTTGGGCAAGTACTGTGTGCTTCAGTAAGCTATAAATCTATAAAATGGAACCAATAACAGGATCTACCTTAGAGTTACTATGATTTAATCCATGTAAAAGGTGTACAGCAGTGCCTGGAATATAGTAGACATCTAAATAGAAAGTTAGCTATGATGATTATTATTATTTGAACTTGCTTTCAAATATATATGGTGGCGTGTTAATGCTGTTTTGTCAGCTGTGGAAATGAAACCAACTAAAATAAAGCTGTAAACTCAGAAGTTGAACAAATTTGGATACTAGGTTTGTGGTCTATTATAAAATAGCACACAATATCCTCATTTATCAGAAGGCAGTCCAAACTATCTAGACATCTGTATTAGTCCATTTTCACACTGCTGATAAAGACATACAGGACTGGACAATTTACAGAAGAAAGAGAGGTTTAATGGACTTACAGTTCCATGTGGCTGGGAAGCCTCACAATCATGGCAGAAGGCAAGGAGGAGCAAGTCGCGTCTTACACAGATGGCAGCAGGCAAAGAGAAAGCTTGTACAGGGAAACTCCCCCTCATATAACCATCAGATCTCGTGAGACTTACTCACTCTTACAAGAACAGCACAGGAAAGACCTGCCCCCATGATTCGATTACCTCCCACCAGGTCCCTCTCACAACACATGGGAATTCAAGACGAGATTTGGGTGGGGACACAGCCAAACCATATCAACATGTTAGCATTATACATGTTATAAACTACCATATATAAACATACTTATATTGAGATCTGACAAAACATCCAAGTATCTAGGTCAATTTCTAAGCATCAAGACTAGAAAACAAAAAGCATTAAAATATCAGAGCTGAGTAGTCATGATACCATGTCTGGTAGTGCAGTGGGTGGAGATGATGAGATCAAGCAAGTGTAGTTTTTGATTTATGGAACTTTGTGTGTTGTGATACCACACTTTTTCACCAGGAGTTGTTCATACCAGGCTTATGTGTTGTTGATACTCTCTTTGGTCTAGACCTGCCAGTGGGGAGCTAACTTCTCCTTGCTCTTGGGCTGTACAAGGTGAAGTACAGTAAGTCTTCACTTAACGTCATTGGCAGGTTCTTGAAAACTGCATCTTTAAGCAAAATGATGCATAGCAGGCCCTCAAATAATGTCATTTCCTTCAACAGAATTTCATTATAATGTTGATTAGAAAGAAAATACTGGTTTTGTTACATACTGTCTCAGTCAAAGTTGCAATTTCTGAGAACCTGTCAACGATGTTACAAGAGGACTTTGTTGTATAGGCTTCTCTATTGGATATCTGAGCGTTTTTTTTTCTTTTTTGGTTGGGAGATAAAGTGGGGAGAGAGATGATCTCTCATGTGGAAATAGATAACCCAAGACATTTCTTTTCTTTTTTTTTTTTTTTTGAGACAGTGTCTCACTTTGTCGCCTAGGCTGGAGTGCAGTGGCACGATCTTGGCTTACTGCAGCCTCCACCTCCTGGGTTCAAGCGATTATCCTGCCTCACTCTCCCCAGTAGCTGGGGCTGCAGGCGTGTGCCATCACGCCTGGCTAATTTTTATATTTTTAAAGTAGAGTTGGGGTTTCACCGTGTTGACCAGGCTGGTCTTGAACTCCTGACCTCAAGTGATCTGCTCGCCCCAGGCCCCCACAGTGCTGGCGTGAGCCACTGCACTGGGCCAACCCAAGACATTTCTAACAAAAATTTTACCTAGGAGTGATTGAACACTTTTTGTTTGAGACTGAAATTGCCCACCAGACAGGTTTCTTCTCTGACAGAGTTGGTGTAAGAGCAGAGACAAAATCTGCGGGCTTGCAGCCCTTTATCACAGAGAGTGACTTCTACTCAACCTGTGACCTCTCCACATCAGTGTGGCATGTTTCTCACAGCCATCTCTTAACCGGTTGATTGAAATGAGCTATGGAAAGAATGATGTGTTCAGAGATGTTGAATAGGGGTACATGTTCAAGAAATTCATACACCTTCCGTCTCACTCCTCAGCTCATACATGGGAAGTGGAAGTTGTGTGGCAGGTGTTAAGGAACAGCTGCCTTCGGCTTACTTGTTTACCTTCTGTCCCTGCCACCTTTCTTTATTTGGTTTCTTACAAAAGATCTTGTGCTTAAACTATGCATTGTAAACCAGCAATAGTTCACAGGTGCCACACCTACACTCGAGATACCCTAGGGCCATTCAGAAGATATTGATGACTGATGTGCTGGGTGTGATTTATTTTTTGCAGCATTTGATGAGCTTGTTGAAGCATACCAAGAGCAGGCCAAAGGACTTCTGGATGGTGGGGTTGATATCTTACTCATTGAAACTATTTTTGATACTGCCAATGCCAAGGTGAGTTAAGGGAGAAAAAACAGACAGGGCTGGGGTGAGGGCTGTGGGTGAGTCCCCTAATGTAGGGAGAATTTAATATTAGCCATTATCAAAGTTAAATAAATTACCCATATTTGCTCTATTTTATTCTTGAGTATTTTTAACTGAGGCCAGTACAATAAGAAAAACTTAAACCTGCTTTTGAAGCTTTTAAAATAACTTTTTTCTAATTATGAAAATAAATATTTTCATATATAGCTAGTATAAATGCATATATCCCGAAGTAATAAATACATGCTGCTGGTTCTAAATTCGAAAGATACATAAATATACGGAGTGAAAAGTGAGTATCCTTTCCTTTCCTAGTCTCTAGTTATCCAGCTCCTTTTCCAGAGACAACTACTATTACCAGTTTGGGGGTCCTGACAGATGCGATACAGATATAAGCATGTGTGTATGTGTGTGTTTGTGTTCCGTACCTACATGCAAAGGCACATAAGTATATGGAGAGAGAAGCAAATATCCTTATACATATGTTTTTACACAGTGTATCTGTAGGATACATTTCTACAAGTAAAATTGCTGAATCAAAAGGTATGTGCATTGTTAATTTTTATCTTTAGTGTCAAATTACCCTCGTTTGAGACTTGGTCTCATTTATATTGCCTTCAGCAAGCAATGTACAATAGTGCTGGTTTCACGACACCCTCACTAGCACTGTGTATTATTAAACGATTTGACCTTTTCCAGTTTGACAGGTGGTACCTCACTGTAGTTTTAATTTGTATTTTTCTTACTACTAATGTACTTGAGCATCTTTCTTCAGTTTTAGAGCCATTTATATTTCATTTTCTGTGATTTATGTCTTCTGTCCTTTTTTTCTATTGGACTTTGGCTTTTTAAAATTGAGTTCTTTACAGAGGAAATCAGGCCCCTCTCAGTAATGAGTAGCAGCTCCTGTGCTCCAGTTTGTTTGACATTTGACTTTCTTTATGGTGGTGATGTTGTGGTATTGTATATATGGTGGTAGTGTTGTGGTATTGTTAGTTTGTTTGTGCGTTTTAATGGTGTAGGAGGATTTTTCCTAAATGTTGTATGGTTGAATTTACAGATTCTATTTTTTTTGTTGTGGAGGGGAGACTATACTTACAGAGCCACTCCTCAGTTGAAGAGAAGAAAAAAATGGAAAAATGGCCTTTTCCTCCCTAGTACTTTACAGTTTCATTAAATGTTTAATTGTTGTGGGAATCAGACCACAAGTCCAGAATTTTTTAACTTTTCAAAAAAATCATTTTCTAAAATACTTGCAAGCAGGAAGAACATAGAGAGCCACTACCAGCCAGAAGCTAGATGACCACCCTACCTCTTTCTTAACATATCACTTTCATTGGGTTCTTTTTTATGTATCTTTTTAGAAATTGTTTTGTGAATCTGCAGTAAACAAATTATAATTTGAAAAGGAATTCAGATATACATTTTGAAAATGAGAGCAGTAACAAACAAGATAAGGACTGTATCTGAAATGAGATTCATACATACATTTGAAAAGAGTCACAGTATTGTTCAGATGAGAAATAAAAGGGATTAACATGAGGGTTAAGCATTAAGGATAGGTTTTGTTGAGTTTCTGAGTTTTCAAATGTGTGGCATACATTCTGATTATATGGAACTAATGTCCCTCACGGTGCATCTGGTATTTATTTTGGAGTGAGAAATAGGATCGAGAGCTAACTTTTTTCCTTTAAAGTTTAGTTTTCCTACCACCATCTATTAAACATTCTGTTATTTCACAGTGATAGGAATGATGTGGACCATTATCCTTAATCATCCAAAATTCTGGAGTGCATTTGGATCTAGTGTTTTCTAGTAATCTGTCTGCTGATATGACACTACTGTACCATTTACCATAACATTAGAATATGTCTGAGTAATTGGTAGGCTTAGATTTTTTCTTTCGTTGAGTCCCACCCCCTTTTCCAGAACTTCCATGGCTATTCTTATATGTTTGTTTTCCATAAGATCTTTAGGATCAGTTTGTCTGGTTCTAAAGAGGAAATTCTGATATTATTGATTTAGTAACTTTCCATGAAAAAAACCTACCGTCACAGGAAAGATACACATTAATTACAGGTTGCATTCTGATTTCAGAGAATTAATTGTGAAAACATGCATGTATTAGAATCAAGGAATATAATGATAAAAAGAGAAGATCCGTTATCTGGAACTTAAAATGTGGACTGAACAGCACAGAATAACATAGGATTTGTACCTTTACTACCTAATCTAAGCTCATGCTGTTTTTCGCAATGATGGATACTGTTGGTTCATATACCTACCATGTGTATGAAAGGATGTGAAAGGCAGGGACATTCTTATTTATTTATTTTTGAGACAGAGTCTTGTTCTGTCATCTGGACTGGAGTGCAGTGGCATAATCACAGCTCAACTGCAACCTTAAACTCCTAGGCTCAGGCAGTCGTCCTGTCTCAGCCTCCTGAGTGTTATTTATTTATTTTTAATTTTTATTGAGGAAAGGAAGAAAGAATACCCCTTGAGCTCCTCCTCAGAGGAAATACTAGTTCCTAGGTGAACTTTCAGTCAGCTTTTGTTTTGTTTTAATATGCACAGTATTACACTTGAGAAAGGGGTGCTGGGGTTGTGCCTTATAAGGAGGACACTTCTTCCCAGAGAGCTTGATGTATATCTTATCTGAAGAGATCTTAGAAAAGGGTGCATTCTTATCAGGAAGTTAGACTAATCTTGGACACAGTCTCAGAAATAAAGACGTTCTTTCTTTTTTCCCTGACAGGCAGCCTTGTTTGCACTCCAAAACCTTTTTGAGGAGAAATATGCTCCCCGGCCTATCTTTGTAAGTTCTAAAGTGTTTGCACAATACATTCTGTCTTTTATTAATAATTGTCCTTTTGAGCATGTTTTTCTGCCCCCCCTTGCATAGTAGAACTATTAATAGTATCTTTTAGAACTCACCTACTTTAACTTCCGTTGTTCACTTCCCTCCCACCGCTTCTGGGCCAATAACAGTCTTATAACTGGAGAGGCAAGGAAAATGAATCTAGAAGTAGCTGATGGAAGGCAAGCTGTTCAAAAGAAGCCCACTGTATTGTTCCTTGAAGCCAAAGGCTTCAAGGCTCAGTCTCATTAGGGCCCAAGGAGGGATGGACTTGCATGCTGATGGCCACATACCCAACACCTGAGACACCAGAGTGCCAATTTACTAATTCAGTAGGCAGACCTCTCTGCGAGTCCTGAAATTGCTTGGTGAGGAGCAAATTGAATCAAAACAAAGGTGTTAGATAAATCCAGTGTTTAACAGCAGGAGGCCAGGATAGCTTGACGTTATCTCTGGGAAAGCTGCCTCTAATGGGACTGGATGTGTGAATTCCATAGTTGTTTTGGTCATTGCTTTTGCCTCAGTGACTTTGCGTTGTCTTGTTTCTGTGGCTTCCTGCCTCTTCCCCTAGTCTCTTGGCATATGTCTGTTCTGACTGTTATAGAAAGTGCTCCCTTTGAATTTGAGTTCCACATTTCTTTTCCTTGTAAAAGAGCAAAGGAACTCAGCGTTTCATTTTATTTTGTCTTTCTATCTATATTCTTAACTTGAGTCTGTATTGTTGACTTTGTTTACTTTGTCAATTCAGATTTCAGGGACGATTGTTGATAAAAGTGGGCGGACTCTTTCTGGACAGACAGGAGAAGGATTTGTCATCAGCGTGTCTCATGGAGAACCACTCTGGTGAGTGATCCATCTTTCTGTAACTTCTTTTCTTTTTTGGGGAACCTTTTCTGATGGCTGTGGAATGTGACCTGGGAGGGGATTGCTTCCACGTATTTTCACTGTACCACTTCTGCTATACTGACTTTCCTTTAAGTACTTTCAGACTTTTCACTAAAGGATTCAGAAGATCGCTGCCTAAATGGGTCAATTTGAGGGACTGGGAGAGTTCTCATACTTCCAAATGGTTGCCTGTTTGTCTGTAGGCATGCACCTTGTAGTTTGCAGTGCTTTGCAAATTTTAGGGCAGTGCCACTCCCTATTTATGAGGCAACCAGAAGCAATCTGTCATGGAATAAGGTGGGAATTCTAAAGCTCAGGTTTTTATCTGTAAAGTGAACATAGCAGTTGGCATGGTGGTGTGTGCCTGTAGTCTTAGCTACTTGGGAGGTGGAAGCAGGAGAGGATCTCTTAAGGCCAGGTGTTGGAGGCTCTGGTATACTATGATAGCTTGTTAATAACCACTGTATTTCAGCTTGGCCAACATAGCAGGACTCTGTCTCTAAAGAATTAAATTAACATGACTTTTACAATCTATTTAAAAATATCTCCATATTTATATTTTATTTTTCATATCCAAATGTTTTAAATTGTGTACTTTGAGTGACGTGGAAGAATATCTGAGTATATATACTGTTTGTTGCCTGGACTTTTTTTTACTCCTGGGCTTTTTTCTTCTATTCCTCCTGCCTGGAAGCTATGCTGGTCCCCTTCCCCCTTTCCCTCCTTTCCCTCCTCCATACCTCTTCACTCTGCTGACTTCTTAGCCTTTAAGACTCATCTCAAGCATCTTCCCTCCAGAGAACATTCCCTCTCTCACTAGCCCAGGTCGATATTCTTCGTTTACTTTTATTTTAGCCTTTGCCATAAAAAGTAAGAATAATAGATATTTGTTGAGAGTTTGCTGTGTGCCAGGCTCTGTTCTAAGTGCTTTATGTGATTTCTTTAATTCTGGCAATAACACCTTGAGGGTGGGTACTGGTATTAATGTCCCCATTTTAACAAGAAGGGTACTGAGACTCAGAGGTTGTTAACTCACCCAAGGTGAAGTAAATAGAGGATCTGGGGACAGGAACATGCTTTTAACCACTGTGTTAGATCACATTTTATCAATTATGTTCTTTTTTTTCACACTTAAATGTTTATAATTACAGAGTGCATCTTACAGTTGACTTAATGTCATATTGTGATTTCTTAAAAGGTGCTATTAAAGTGCATTAATAGACATTTGACATTTGATTGGGCCTGACAACTAAGAAAATCATTGTCTTGAACTGGGTTGTGATGACCTCCTTCACAGCTCATGAGTTTTTCCTGAGCAGTCTCTTCATCTTTATTTCTCTAGTGTTTAGTGGAATTCTTGGCACAGAGTAGGGATGTAACAAACGTTTAACCAAAAAATTGAGGGTAGGAAATGTAGAGGTCTCTGAAGACAAACTTTATCTAGTTTTTTAAAATTTTTGTGCCTATCCGTGAGTATTTGGAGCATTCCTCCCTTCGCTGTCTCTTTTCCCGCCCCTTTGCTAAGTCTGAATTTGTTATGTGGTTAAGTAAATGACACTGTAATGGATATGTGTTACTCATGATGTATTTGTCAAAACCCACAGAATATACAAAACCAAGAATGAACCTTGATGTGAACTATAGACTTTAGTTATTAATCATGTATTGCTGTTGATTCACATTCTAATAGGTGTAACACACCAATGCAAGATCTTAATAATAATGATATAGTCTTTCCTAGCGATTAGGTAAAACCTCTGTGTTGTCCTGGGTGTCACTGGAGTCTTCAGTTTGCCGACAGTTCTCAAGGGCCCCTTAGAGGACATTCTTCCTGCCACTGCCTCACCTCCAGGAGCCCCAAGATGAGGTTTTATCGAGGTCTGAATAATTTATGTTTTTATTTCTTAAGCAAACATTCAGTTAATTCTGACTTTTGATCCACTCAGTGGTTAATTAAAAATTTTTAAAAATAATCCTTTCTATGACTTCAACTACAGTCCATTCACAGAGAGAATGTATTTGCTATTTCATTATGAATCTTACAGACTGTAGGGGCAGATAGAAGGCAGCAAATAATATGTGAAAAGGATACATATTCTTAAATATATGTAGGAAACTTTTGCTTACTGACTTGTGATTATCACAAACTATAGAACAGTGGGATAGAGCTTTTATATTACTGGTAATTCATCAAATATTTATTGAAATACTACTATGTGCCCTGGAATACAGTCCAATGTGGAATAGTCCACACTAGGAGAAATGCATAAGTAAATTAAAATATGAAATACACAGTGCTATACAGAACTATGAATAAAAATCTGGCAATACATAGGAGTAATGGAGTTCTTGTGGGATTTAGAGACAGCTTGTAAAGAAGGTGACATTTGAGCTAGGTTTTGAAAACAGGAGACACAGTTTTCTTTTCTTTTTTTCTTTTGAGATGGAGTCTGAAAATTCTCTTAATAGCTTGCATTTGTGTGGTACACCTATTACAATATGAACCAATATCAATACATTATTATTAACTAAAGTCTGTAGCTTACCTTAGGGTTCATTCTTGGTTTTGTATATTCTGTGGGTTTTGACAAATATATCATGAGTAACATATATCCATTACAGTGTCATACAGAGTAGTTTCATTGCCCCAAAAATCCCTTGTGCTCCACTTATTTATTCTTTCTCCTGGCCCGCTGGCAACAAATCCTCTCACTGTCTCTATAGTTTTGCTGTTTCCAGAATGGAATATAGTTGAGACCACATAGTATGTAGCCTTTTCACATTGGCTTCTTTCACTTAGTGATCTTCATTTAAGGTTCTTCATGTCTTTGTAGGCTTGATAGCTTATTTCTTTTTAACACTAAATAATATTCAGTTGCGAAGACGTACTACGGGTTTTTTTCCATTGATGTATTGAAGACCATCTTGGTTGCTTCGAAATTGTAGCAATTACGAATAAATCTCCCATGGCCTTTCCATGCTACTCACAGAGGGGTCCATCCGGCGTTGTTCTGGATTCCCATGTAACTTAAAGGGAAACTTTCACAATGTCCAGAGCCCCTGATGTCCTGCAAATGAAAGAGGAGGATGTCCTTAAGTTCCTTACAGCAGGAACCCATTTAGGTGGCACCAATCTTGACTTCCAAATGAAGCAGTACATCTATAAAACGAAAAATGATGGGATCTACATCATAAATCTGAAGAGGACCTGAGAGAAGCTACAGCTGGCGGCTCGTGCCATTGTTGCCATTAAAAACCCTGCTGATGTTAGTGTCATATCCTCCAGGAATACTGGCCAGAGGGCCATGCTGAAGTTTGCTGCTGCCACTGGAGCCACTCCAGTTGCTGGCCGCTTCACTTCTGGAACCTTCACTAACCAGATCTAGGCAGCCTTCTGGGAGCCACGGCTTCTTGTGGTTACTGACTCGAGGGCTGACCAGCAGCCTCTCATGGAGGCATCTTTATGTTAACCTGCCTCCCATTGCTCTGTGTAACACAGATTCTCCTCTGCGCTATGTGGACATTGCCATTGCATGCAACAAGGGAGCTCACTTGGTGGGTTTGATGTGGTGGATGCTGGCCTGGGAAGTTCTGCACATGCGTGGCACCATTTCCTGTGGACACTTGCGGGAGGTCATGCCTGATCTCTGCTTGTACAGATATCCTGAAGAGATTGAAAAAGAAGAGCAGGCTGCTACTGAAAAGGCTGTGACCAAGGAGGAGTTTCAGGGTGAATGGACTGCTCCAGCTCCCGAGTTCACTGCTACTCAGCCTGAGGTTGCAGATTGGTCTGAGGCATGCAGGTGCCCTCTGTGCCTATTCAGCAGTTCCCAACTGAAGACTGGAGCACTCAGCCTGCCACGGAAGACTGGTCTGCAGCTCCCACCGCTCAGGCCACTGAATAAGTAGCAGCAACCACTGAATGGTCTTAAGCTGTTCTTACCTGGGCTGTTAAGCAACATGGAAATAAGGCTGATGGAAAATAAGCATCAGTTTCTTAAAAAAAAAAAAAAAGCTCCCATAAACATTCATGGCAGGTTTTTGTGTAGACATAAGTTTTCAATTCATTTGGGTAAATAACAAGGAGGGGATTGCTGGATCTTATGGTAAGACTGTGTATCTTGTGAGAAACTGCCAAACTATCCTCCAAAGCTGCTGTTCCATTTTGCATTCCTACCAGCAGTGAAGGAGAGTTCCTGTTGTTCTGCATCCTTCCCAGCATTTATTTGGTGGTGTCAGTTTCAGATTTTAGCCATCCTAATAGGTGTATAGTGGTATCTTGTTTTATTCACAATTCCTTAAAAACATATGATAATTTTGAGCATCTTTTCATATGCTTACTTGCTATCCGTATATCTTCTTTGGTGAGGGGTCTGATCAGCCCTTTAGACAGTTTTTAAAATTGCATTTGTTGTTGAATTTTAAGAATTCTTTGTATGTTTTGGATACAAGTCTGTCATATTCTACTTTCTATTGCTATAACAGAATACCTGAGATGGTAATTTATAAAGAAAAGAGATTTATTTAGCTCACAATTCTGGAGGCTGGGAACTTCAAGATTGAGTGGCCACATCTGGCAAGGGCCTTGTGCTGCTTCATGGCATGGCAGAAAAGTGAAAGGGCATGTTAGCATGTGTGAAAGAGAGGGGACAAGAAGAGACTGGCTTGCTTCATAACAACCCGTTCTTGAAAGAACTAATTTATTCCCTTGAGAACTAATTCAGTCTCCAGGGAACTAACCCAGTCTTTGGAGAAAGACAGTAATCTATCTTAATGATCTGATCATCTGTAAAGGCCCCACCTTCTAACGCTGTTTCATTGGCATTTAAATTTCAACATGAATTTTGGCATGGACAAACCACATCCAAACTATAGCAAATCCTTTATCAGATAATGTGTTTTGCAAATAGTTTCTCCCAGCCTGTGGTTTGTCTTCTCATGTTCTTAATACTCTCTTTTGCTGAACAGTTTTAAATCTTAGTGAAGTTCTAGTTACCAGTTTTTTTTTTTTCATGGACCCTGCCTTTGGTGTTTTACCTAAAAACTCATTGCCAAACCCACGATCATCTAAATTTTTTCTGTGTTATTTACAAAATTTTAATCGTTTTGCAATTTATATATAGGTCTTTGTTCCATTTTGAGTTAGTTTTTGTGAAAGATGTAATATCTGTATCTAAATTAACTTTTTCAAATGCAGATGCCCAGTTGTTCCAGCACCATTTGTTGGAAAGAATATCCGTTCTCCATTGGATTGCCTGTGTTTCTGTCAAAGATTAGTTGAATGTATTTGTGTGGTTCTATTTCTGGACTCTATTCTGTTCCATTAATCTATTTGTCTCTTCTTTCACCAATTCCACATCGTCTTGATTGCTTTAGCTTTTTAGTAAGTCTTGGAGTTGGGTAGGTCAGTCCTTCAACTTTTGTTTTTTCTCTCATTATTGTGTTGGCTATTCTGGGTCTTTTGTCTTGCCATATAAACTTTAGAATCAGTTTGTTGATATTCACAAAATAACTGCTGGGATTTTCATTGGGATTCTGTTGAATATAGATCAAGTGTGAGAATCGATATCTTAACAATATTGTCTTCCTCTTCATAAACTTGAAATATGTTTTCATTTATTTAGATCCACTTTGATGTCTTAAATCGGAATTTTATAGTTTTTTTTTTCATATAGATCCAAATATTTCATTTGTTTTGGTGCTAGTGTAAATGGTTTTGTGGGGGTTTTTTTTTTTTTTTTGAGGCAGGGTCTTGCTGTGTCATTCAGGCTGGAGTGCTATGGTACGATCATGGCTCACTGCAGCCTCAACCTCCTAGGCTTAATTGATCCTTCTGCCTCAGCCTCCTAAGTAGCTGGGACTACAGGTGTGCGCCATCATGCCTGGTTAATTTTTTTGTTTTTTGCAGAGGTGGGATTTTGCTATGTTGCCCAGGCTGGTCTCAAACTCCTGGGCTCAGGTGATCCACCTGCCTTGGCTTCCCGAAATGCTGAGATTACAGGCATGAGCCACTGTGCCTGGTCTGTGTTTTTAATTTCAAATTTTGATTGCCCATATCTGGTATATAAGTCAACAATTGAGTTTTGTGTAGTTACCTTGTATTTTGAAACCTTGGTATAATTGCTTGTTAGTTCAAGGAGTTTTTAGTGATTCTTTGGGATTTTCTACATAAACAATCATGTCATTTGTGAACAAAGACAGTTTTATTTCTTCCTTTCCAATCCGTATGTGTACCTTTTACTTTCTATCTTTTCTTATTGCATAGGGACTTCAAATACAATATTGAATAAGAGATGAGAGTGGATATCCTTGCCTTGTTCCTCATCTTAGCAGGGAAGCATCTAGTTTCACATGATTAAGCATGATATTAGCTGGAAGTTTTTTGTAAATACTCTTTATCAAGTCAAAGAAATTTCCCCCTATTCCTAGTTTGCTGAATTTTTTTAATGAATGAGTGTTGGATGTTTGTTAAATAAACTTAATTTTGGAATCATTCCAGATTTACAGAAAAGTTGCAAAGATAGTGCAGAGAATTTCTGTATATTCTTCTAGTTTTCATGTTAACATAATGCATGACTACGGTACTTTTGTAAAAACTAAGAGTATATTACTATAGGTTGAGTATCCCTTATCTGAAATGCTTGGGACCAGAAGTGTTTTTGGATTGCAGAGTTTTTCGAATTCTGGAATATTTGCACTATACTTATAGTTTAGCATCCTTAATTTGAAATCTGATATGGTCCAATGAACATTTCTTTTGTGGGTCATGTCAGTTCTCAAAAAGTTTCATATTTTGAAGTATTTTGGATTTCCAGTTTTCAGATTAGGGATATTTAACCTATATTAACTAAACTCCAGACTTTATTCAGATTTCAAGGGTTTTCCACTGATAATCTGTTTTCTATTCAAGGATCCAGTCTAGGATGCTACATTGCACTTAGGAATCACAGTAAAAGGAAAAAAGTAAAATGTGAAAATGTTAGAGATCACATAGTCTAGTAGCTTCGTAGTTGGTTCATAAACTCTGGAAGACCTCAGACCCACCACCCACTGACAACCTTGTAGGATAGCCGGGACTCTGCCTGTGGGGTAGGGCATAAGTCCTGGTCTGGTCTCCTGGACTTTAAGAGTGGCTTCTTTCCACCATTCTATGTTCCTTCTGCCTCCAAGATATTTCCTTTTCCCTTCTTTTAAATTTTGCTTTCAGGTCAGATCTTTTTTTTTTTTTTTTTTTTTTTTTTTAGCAGTGTTAGTTTGCTGACATTTCTGTACCACAGAATACCATGTGAACTGATTTAAGGAGTCCATCCATAGGCAGCGTCTTTCAGCTGTAAGATTATCTGAAGATGGAGACATTGGCAAAAATATTTAGTGCTGCGGGGGACCTCAATGAGATGGCTTTGATGGTAGTTGAATAAAAGTGCTTTGAATGAGGAGATTTATTATCCACTGGGTTTTAGATATATTGTCTCTATATATAACTTATATGCATAAATATGAATGAGAGATGATGCTTTTAATATGTTTTTTCTGTTTTTCTAGCATTGGATTAAATTGTGCTTTGGGTGCAGCTGAAATGAGACCTTTTATTGAAATAATTGGAAAATGTACAACAGCCTATGTCCTCTGTTATCCCAATGCAGGTGTGTGTTTCAAGGGGGTCACACATGGGGAGATAAAAATAACATAAGACATGGCGTAGATGAGGTAAGAGATCTTGAATAAAAGATCTTGTTTTGCAGATGTTGGTATAGTTGACACTTAATAAGTGAAGAGTATCTGGGTGCAGTGTTTCCCTGTAGACCTGAGGGAAGTTCGGCTCACCCTGAAGCTTCAGAATAGTACAGAACTTCCAGAAATGAGCTTAGTCACCTAACTGACCAGAGCTTTGCCTTTGGTGACAGCACAAGCCTTGTGGACATGACCAGAAAGATGGGTGTAAAGAAGAGAAAAGAGACCCCTTTCTCTGTTCCACTCTGTTAGTAGAAGAGCAAAAGAAGAATCTTGTGTGATGTTACCTTTTTCTTCTCTGAAAGCTTGGACTTGCAGTTCATTATATGGAAATGTTTTGAAGATATTTGTAGACAGTTCTCAAACTGTCCCATTAAATATTGGTAATTTTTTCAGGGTTAACCAGATTTCCCTGTGAATGTATTTGAGCACTGCTTAGCTACTTAGAGCAAAAAGTCATTTTCCAGCCTCTTTTCTCCAAATATGTCATTTTAATGCACAATAAATTTTATTTCCCACCAGGAGTAAGACAACTGGAAGCAGATAATAAATAAAACAAGAAACTGGATTGTTATAAGCTAAAGTCTTACTTGGGAAAATTTATTTGAAAGGAGACTGGTTGATTTTTGTTTGTTTTTAATGGCATGTTAGTTGCTCATTAGTTCAAAGGTTATGTAGTATTCCTTCCACCCCCACCCCCAAGCGACTATGTAACAAGAATGAATGAATTTCCCTTATGGGAAGGGGTGGGTTGCGGGTATTCTGTTCTGCCTAACAATGAATAGAATCTTTTCTTTCAAATGGAAAAGAAATAATGGAGTTCATTTTCCTCTGATTTTTTTTTTTAGTTTTTTGGGGGGTGTGATATCTCTTTGTTTACTGTGTGAATATTATGTGTTTGTTTTTGCAAGTAGTCACCATTTAATATAAATATAAAATTATATAGTTATTAACATAAAGTCTTTAAAAATACAATGTATATTTGTTAAGGCAATTTGCGATAATGGTTAAATTATCCTTTCTCAGGTCTTCCCAACACCTTTGGTGACTATGATGAAACGCCTTCTATGATGGCCAAGCACCTAAAGGTCAGGGGTCCCCCTTTCACTGGCTTTTTAAGAGAGACAGAAAGATTGAATTTTAGATTTAGAGTATTTAGAAGGAGAATTTTCCCTGAAGAAATCCCGATGTACATATAACAAAGAGAAGTTTAGCTACCCCAAATTAAGGTACTAGAGGCACAGGGGAGGGCTAACTGTCAGCATCCTTATCCTCAACTGGCACTGGTGGCTGTTGGAAAATTCTCATTGAGGTCCACTCCAAACTAATTGAGACTTGGCTCTCCTCTGAGATGTTGCTTCCCCTGCAGCCTTCCCAAATTGTAGCTTTCTGCCCTCACACCCTTCAGACTGCTGGGTGGAGTAGATGTCCCCCTGGCCGCCCGTTGTCACCTCCATCATTCTCTCTGTCTGTCATACACCGGCCATTGTTTAATCCTAGGTCATGAGACCATACTATCCACTGCTGCTTCTTATTGCACTTAGCTACTAATCCCTGGGTCTCTTTCCCCTTGTTCCTTGAATTTTTAGCTTCTATTTCACTGACATTCTCTCTTAAGCTATTTCTGACTGACTTCTTATGATTTCATTATCTTTGTAGACAATCTTTCCAATACTCTTGACTTCTCAGCTCTTTGACTTTGTCTCTTAGTTATGGTGTTCTTTTTTCAGTAGCCTGTGGTTAAACTCTAGACTCATGCTGTCCCATATGTAGCCACTACCATATGGTTTTTGGAGTCCTTGAATTGTGGCCAGTGTGACAGAGGAACTGAATTGTTATTTAAACATTTTTTAAATTAATGTAAATTTAAAAATCAGTACTCTATTTTGTGTTATTTGAAAATGTGTTATCCAACTCTTATTCATTCAGCTCAGCGTATGGGTAAAAAAATCATTAGATAGGCAAATCTCCCACTGAACTTTATTTTTTGTGTTTATTTTTTTGAGACAGGGTCTTGCTGTGTTGCTTAGGCTGAAGTTCAGTGGTGTGATCATAGCTTACTGTAGCTTCGAACTCCTGGGCTCAAGTGATCCTCCCACCTAGCCTCCTGAGTAGCTGGGACTATAAACACATGCCACCATGCCCAGCTAATTTTTAAATTTTTTGTAGAGATGAGGTCTTGCTATATTGTCCAGGCTGATCTCAAATTCCTGGCCTCAAGTGATCCTCCTGCCTTGGCCTCCCAAAGTGCTGAGATTATAGGTGTGAGCCACCATACCCAGCCTCTCACTGCATTTTAAATGGTGTAAAGGATTTTGCAGCATCTGAACTATTCTTTGCTTTTATCCTATGTCTAGGGCATGTGACATGTTTATATCTAGAGTTAAGTATGTTTGACTCTCTTTTTAGTATAGTCTTAGTTATTCAGGAAGTATAGATGGCTTTTATGTTGAATTGGTGGTAATGAGTTTAGAATTCAGATGAACTTGCTGAAACTTTGTCTCTTCCTAAATGCAGGATTTTGCTATGGATGGCTTGGTCAATATAGTTGGAGGATGCTGTGGTTCAACACCAGATCATATCAGGTAATAATCACCTATAGACAATGTATCTAAAACCAAGTGGATAATCAGGTAATAATCTAAATATGTACCTTTTGTATGGGCTGATTGTGTCCTTCCAAAATTTGTATGTTGAAGTTTTAACCCCTACTGTTTCAGAATGTGGGCTGTATTTGGAGATAAGGCCTTTAAAGAGGCGACTAAGGTAAAATGAGGTCATACAGGTGAATATGATTGGTGTCCTTTTAAGAGCAGGACACAAATGCGCACACAGAGGCAAGACCATGTCAAGACACAGGGAAGAACAGCTATCTACAAGTCATGAAAGAGGCCTTAAAAGAAACTAACCCTGCCTGATGCCTTCAACTCAGACTTCTGTCCTCCAAATTGTGAGAAAATACATTTCTGTTATTTAAGCCACCCAATCTTTGGCACTTTGTTATGGCAGCCCTTCCTAACAAGCTCCTACACCTTTATATTATGACAAATTTTAGAGAAATAATAAAATGGACCTCTATATGCCTGTCACATAGTTGCCATAATTTTCGATGTTTTTCCATTCTTATTTCATCTATCCCTCAACTTTTCCCCCGGACTATGTAAAATAAATCCCAGATATTATGATATTCTATCCTTAAATACCTGAGTAATATTTGAATGCTCAAAGAGGACAGCTCATATTTATTGTGGGCAAATACAGGCCTCCATTAGATTCCCTCGTGGAAGGAAAAGACAATAAGACAACAGGTATCTTGAGGTCAGGAGAAGTGTCTTCACTTTGCCTGGGTACACAGTGGTTGCTTAATTCATGTTTTCAAGTGAGTGTATGAAGGAAGGGAGCGAAACGAGCATGACCCTATGTTTAATTCCTTAGAGTTTTATAGCTTATAGGAAGATTGGGATTCAGTGAAATGGAACATCGTTTAGGACTGTTTATATTTGTTTTTTCCCTGGAGTGACTGATGATCATGTTTCCAGCCAGTGATCTCACTGTTCCAAGTCTGTTTTCATGTGTGTCATATGTTCACTCTACTGAGTTACCTTGTAGTTCACTGCTTTTGTTGACTGATGTGATAGACTCTTAGTAAATAATATATATATATTTTTTGAGACGGAGTCTTGCTCTGTTGCCCAGGCTGGAGTGCAGTGGTGCAATCTCGGCTCACTACAAGCTCCGCCTCCCAGGTTCACGCCATTCTCCTGCCTCAGCCTCCTGAGTAGCTGGGACTACAGGCACCCGCCACCACGCCCGGCTAATTTTTTGTATTTTTAGTAGAGACGGGGTTTCACCTTGTTAGCCAGAATGGTCTTGGTCTCCTGACCTCGTGATCCGCTCGCCTTGGCCTCCCAAAGTGCTGGGATTACAGGCGTGAGCCACCACGCCTGGCCTAAATGATAATTTTAAAAATATCTTGTAAATAATTTCTGAAAGCTGTCAGTAGTTAAATATTGCTTATCTTTGGATCAGCAACTATTTCTTTTTGTTTTTGTTTCCTCTTTAAAAAGAGGAGTTGTTTTAAATGTCTGTCTGTATGTTTGCGTGTGTCTGTATTTGTATCTGTCTGTGGTTGTTTTAAATGTCTGTCTGTGTGTTTGCGTGTGTCTATATTTCTATCTGTGTATATGTTTGTGTGTGTCTGTATTTCTGTCTGTGTATATGTTTGCGTGTGTCTGTATTTCTATCTGTCTGTGTATATGTTTGCGTGTGTCTGTATTTCTGTCTGTCTGTATATGTTTGCGTGTGTCTGTATTTCTGTCTGTCTGTGTATATGTTTGCGTGTGTCTGTATTTCTATCTGTCTGTGTATATGTTTGCATGTGTCTGTATTTCTGTCTGTGTATATGTTTGCGTGTGTCTGTATTTCTATCTGTCTGTGTATATGTTCGCGTGTGTCTGTATTTCTATCTGTGTATATGTTTGCGTGTGTCTGCATTTCTATCTGTCTGTATATGTTTGCGTGTGTCTGTATTTCTATCTGTCTGTGTATATGTTTGCGTGTGTCTGTATTTCTATCTGTCTGTGTATATGTTTGCGTGTGTCTGTATTTCTATCTGTCTGTGTATATGTTTGCGTGTGTCTGTATTTCTATCTGTCTGTGTATATGTTTGCGTGTGTCTGTATTTCTATCTGTCTGTGTATATGTTTGCGTGTGTCTGTATTTCTATCTGTGTATGTGTTTGTGTGTGTCTGTATTTCTATCTGTCTGTGTATATGTTTGCGTGTGTCTGTATTTCTATCTGTGTATATGTGTGTGTGTGTCTATATTTGTATCTGTCTGTGTATATGTTTGCTTCTTTTACTTAGACATTCACATTCTAATTTGGGGACAGTAGAGTAGAGCAATTCTTACTGGTCCTGATAAATTTAGTGGAGTAGCCAGATTTTTCTGGTTGATCAAAGACACGATTTATTAAAACTGATAAGGTTAAAGGGAGTGTGAATGACTAAAACAAATCTTTAAGAGTAATTATTTTGGAGTTTTAGTGCTTTATGGCTATGTACCCTCCCTACTGTGTGTGTGCTGTAGTAAAAGCAGATCCACTGGACCTAATTCTCTCCTCTCCTAGCCCCTCTGCTTGTGCCTGCTCCTTCTTGTCAAAGGTGAAATCCTTTTTCTGTTCAAATTTTGAGTAGGAAGCAAGGATTGTGTGTGTATAGATTTGACAGAGTAAAAGACATTTGTGGATGTGGGGAAGATGGAAGGAAGTTTGCTGTTTGCATTTGTGCAAACTGTCATGTAGCTCCAGGTTCACGTCTCAGAAAGTAAAAACAACATAGCCAGCGCATAGCCTATGGGCAGGCACATAAAAGGTACAGTTTATAGATTAATTTTCTACATTGTTGAGAAAATTAAAAGACATGATTGTTGCTGCACATTTGGAAGTAGATATATAATTATATGTATAGTTATGTTAAATAGACTTAATTTTATAGTTAAAATTAGTTTTGAAATTAGTTTCATTAAATATATTTTATTCTGAATTAATGGATGTAGTGTTTCCTCTTTCAACTCAGGGAAATTGCTGAAGCTGTGAAAAATTGTAAGCCTAGAGTTCCACCTGCCACTACTTTTGAAGGACATATGTTACTGTCTGGTAAGTCATAAAGACCTGGTATTCATGATTTCAGAAACCATTTGTGGAATGTGAGTATTCTAAGTGGTAGTGATATTTGTGCTAGGCAGCTTGCTTATTAGGTCGAAGAAGAATCCATATATTCTTGGCACTTAAATGAATTCTAGTGAAGAACCCTTTGTTTTTCCAGGGCTGGGGCAAGATGACATCAACTTTAGGGTAAAAGTGAAGGAAGGCCCAGGTGATTTGCCCAGGTAGAGCCCTTGGTGGGAGCTTGGTGATCCTATCTTTATTGTCCACTGTTTTGAAAACATACTCTTGGCCACAGCCTAACAATTTTAATTTTCAGGTTGATACTAGTTACTGAAAATTCCAAACTGCCAAGGTGTAATGTTTGGTAATGGCAGTAGCATCTTCCTAGAAAATTGTTTCTAAAACATTCTTGTAATCTTACATTTGCCACATGTTTAGGACTTTACAAAGACTTGTGGTATTTTTTTTCTCTTTGGTTCTCAACAATCCTTTGAGGTAGGTAGCCTCCCTTTTTCAGCATGAATTTTGTGTTGAAACAAGGAACGTTAGTAAACTAGGTCATCAGGCCAATTGTTAGAAAAATAACTTTAAATTTCATATTTTTGCTTCAGTATGTTCATGATGTATTAAATGGTAACTTTAAGCAGAAAAAGTATGATTTTTAGAGAACCTGCAAATAACACATATGAGGAATTATGTTCCCTAATAGCTTAGAATTTAACATCTCTCTGAATTGAAATATTTTTGTTGCATATATTGTCCTATGAAAAGTAAAATAAATTACAAATGACAGCAAAAGTAGTGTCTACTTTTCTCACTCAGAACATAGCACAGAATTAATCCCAATCAGTGAGTGTGAAGTTGGGTTAACACATACCAACTATGTTCAGGCTAGCCTTTTTATTTTATTTTTTTAATACTCCAGAAGGGAGAGGATGAGGTTAGGAAAAGTGGGATTCATGGTTTATGATACTCCCTCTCTGGAAATAGTGGCTTTTATCAGAGAGAGGTGTGGCAGGAAAATGTATTTATTTCATCCCTAGGACTTAGTGCATTACTTCAGCCAAGCCCTAAGAGTGGAAAACATTCAGCCTTTGCCAAAATTGAAACAAGAGAGCCATTTACATAAGATTTAAAAAAATAATTTATATGTAAGAATAAAAGAATTTTTTCTTCAATTTGAATGTCATACGCTATTGCTAAATTGTTTTCAACAATCACCTTCCATCAGATTTTAAAAGAGTGACATCAAATGTGCTGTTTAAAATTGTTCTTTTATAAATCACAAGCTTGAGAGAAGTGTGATCTTTGTATCAAGTACTTCACATTCATAATAGATCATAAGCACTTTGTGTGAGATGCTTTTGGCGGGGGAGTCACACAGAAATGTCAGCATTAAAATGTTGGCTCCCTGCTTGCCTGTCCTGGGAACCTCAGGGTCAGGCTAGGATCGGGCATACCCTGCGACTAGCATGGAATGCTGGGGCCATGAGGATCATTGCCAGATGGAAGGGAAATCATAAGCCAATACTGTGTGTGGAAAGCGATAATCTCTATCAGTGCACCAAGGGGCCTGGAATGCTTGTATAATGACCCAGTTTATAGTCATTATTTTTCTCTGCCTCATATCTGTTTCTTCCTCAGCCCATGCTTTGGCAAAGGTCTCAAAAGCCATTTTCTTTTATTAACAATGAAAGCAGTGATTATGGGTGCTAATTCTGTGCCTATCAGTGTTATTCAGTTTCATTTTTACAATAACAGTATAAAGCAGACGCTTTACTGTCTTTGTAAACTCAGAGGCATGTGGGAAGTTGCCCCAGGGTTGTTCATTCAGGTAAGTGATTTGAGCCCAAGGCCGTCTGTCCCCAGAACCTGCCTATAACCATCTAGTGAGGCTGCCTCTCCTAATACTTTAAATGTAATGAATAGAACAAAAACAGTTCAGAGCCTTTTCTATAGTGATACTTTACACTGTATGTTTTTACTTCAGTGTGATATATCCACATGTATTATCTGATATTTGCCCCTAAATTGGCCAGTGGCAGGGGAGATGTTATTATGTTGGTAGATAAGGAAACAGGCACCAGAAGTCCACCTGGCTTACCTAGAGTCAGCTCATTAGTGATAGACCTGCCACAGTGGCTCCTGTCTCTCAGGTCTCAGCCTGGGTCCCTGATTCAGCCTTGTTGATTATGGGTTCTAGGCCTCTGCATCAAAGAAATGAAGTGATGTCGTAAATACACCATTGGTGGGATTAAAAAAGCTTACTCCATATAGCTTCAAGCTAGTATCTGAGCAGACAGCTGTGGAACACCCCTCTTTCAATTCTAACTTTGTCCATGGTTTTTGCCTCAGCCTCTTGGTTAAATAGGGGTTGATGATTATTTTTCCTTTTTTCTCAGAGATGGTATGATTTGGTCCTTTAGGTTATTTGCAACATAAAACTCTGAAATATTTCTTCTTTTGAGAGTTCTGGTTGTAAATATAGTTGTAACAAATAGCCTTTACTGCATTTGAATTTCCCTAGAGATAACTATGGCCCTGTTTCCACATTGGATCTCCTATCTGCTCAGATGGGCTATGGCGCAGGAACTTCTCTTTCTTATTGAATCCATTTGTGTCTGTCTGTCTCATGTCATCCATATGCATTTGCAGAAATTTTTCAAAATGCTTCTCCTTTTAAGGTCTAGAGCCCTTCAGGATTGGACCGTACACCAACTTTGTTAACATTGGAGAGCGCTGTAACGTTGCAGGATCAAGGAAGTTTGCTAAACTCATCATGGCAGGAAACTATGAAGTGAGCATCTTAATAAGACCCCTGAGGCATCTGCCCATGTCTTTGGCTAGACAGCATGTAAATGAAACAGCTCTCTGCCTTTGATAGTGTTATTAGCAGAGCTGCTAGAAAGTGTGAGAAGATGGTAATGTGTGTTTGCAGCAGGCTGGGCTGGTGGGAGGACGAAGCTTTGAAAAATTGAAGCTGCTATTGTCAATATTTGTTAAAAAGTACTGCATTTGGTGTATGAAGTAGGATGAGATGGGATCCAGGTTCTAGCTATTTCTATTAATCATGAAATAAGTTAAAAAATTTGAGAAGGCTTTTTATTTTGTCTTCTCACAAATCCTTCTAGGGAAAGGGAAAGACAAGAAAATTCCTGTCAGTTCCTTATGACCGCATCAAACGCCGACTGTTGAGGGTATTATGGATCTTGTTAGCTGTAGACTAAAATAAACAAATGAAAGAAATAGGCCCTTGCCTTGGAAAGTTTATGTGATAGTTTTAGCCATGGTGTTTTTAAGCTCGGTCACTCTGTGGATGAGCAAAATTTAATCCATACAGAGCATACCCAAGACTCCTGGATAGATTTTCCTATGAAAATATGAATTTAAAAATGGAGGAATTTCGCCTGGGCTTTAATGATAATTAACTTTATCATCCAACTTTCCTCACTTTTTTGCAACCTTTAGGAGATCTTCCAGAAACCAGTACCGGAGCTGATTTAGTTTTCATAACAAGGAAAAGACCATTTATCCCCCTTCATGGGCCTGTTCATTATTACCTGATGGCATCCCTGGAGGCGCGTCTTCCTTCCCAGTCCCTCAGCTGGCACATTAGCAGGGCCTGGTTGCCCAGTTTCACCACTTCCCTGTTGGTCCTCTTCCCCTCATTCTTGCTGCTGTCCAGTACTCCTGTATACATCCATCATGGGCCTTCCCAGTTTGGAAGTTCCACAGGGTGACTTTTTTTTGCGTATGGGATAAAACTGAAATTCCTTAGTCTGTCATTCCGTCCTCTTCACGTAGGTGTTAAACTGCCCTCCCATCCTGATCTGTCATCTGAACATTCCAGGAGGCTCGCTTTTGACTCTGTGCCTTTGTTCTTGTTTGCTTCCTTCTGAAGTGCCAGTGACTCTTCCTAGCCATATAGTGTTCTTCAGTTGGCAGTGTTTCTATTATGTTTTGATTCTTATGCCTATTCTATGGTGTCCCTTTGGTGGATTTGATAGATTTGACACTGAGCATTTTAGGAAGAAGCAAACAGGTGGAAGTAATAATACCTATCATTTAATAAGGTCTTTCTATGTGCCAGTCACTGTGCTAAGCACTTTATGTCATTACTCATTTAATCATCACAGCCTGGTGGAGATAGGTACTGTGGTTATCCCCATTTTACAGGTGTAGAGATGGAGGCTTGGGGAGGTTAAATAACTTGCCTATTGTTTTACAGCAAGTAAATGATAGAACCCAAGTCTCCCAAGCATGTGCCCTTAATCTGCTATCTCTGCCTAGTGGAAACAGTAGGAGGGGACAGTAGAAACAGGAAGGGACAGGTGACTCTTCATTAGTCTAGCTTTTGTGACTTAGTGATCCCTTTGTGGTTTAGTGGAAAAAACATTGACCTGAAAGAAGTTCCAGTCCTGTGTTCTTGTCCAACTCATACGTCTTTAAACAAACCACTTCATCTCTCTGAGCTTGTTTGGGAAGGTTAGACCTTGAAGCTGTTATTCCATGATTCTTAAGAAATAGGTCAGATATTGGCATTTCCGTTTTCCACGTCTTTTGACCCTGTTGCTTACTATCTTATCTCCTGTCTGTTTGCTCCATCCATCCCCCGTTAGTCAGCTGAAGATGCTCCCTCTCAGTTAGCTTTCTCCATTTTGGTTTGTAGAGACCTTTCCCTTTCTTGGATGTTGAGGTCATCTTGGCATTTGACCCACACATTGTATGGCAGTGCCCAGTAGTTTTTTATGTGACTGTGACATGTGCCCCTAACTAGATACAAACTCTTTAAGAACCAGGATTGTGATTTACACTTCTTTTTATTCTTTATATTATTTAAGTTAGTATTGATACTAGAAAACATTTTTTGATTTACTGAATTAATTAATTGATTTATTTATTTTGAGACAGAGTCTTGCTCTGTTACCCAGGCTGGAGTGCGATGGCATGATCTTGGCTCACTGCAACCTCCACCTCCCAGGTTCAAGCGATTCTCCTGCCCCAGCCTCCAGAGAAGCTGGGACTATGGGCTCATGCCACCAGGCCCAGCTAATTTTTGTATTTTTAGTAGAGATGGAGTTTTGCCATGTTGGCCAGACTGGTCTTGAACTCTTGACCTCAAGTGATCTGCCTGTCTCGGCCTCCCAAAGTGCTGGGATTACAGGCATGAGCCACCACATGTGGTCCAGATTTACTGAATTTAATTGTGATCCTTTTACTCTATGTGGCCTTGGCTTACTACATATGGTGTTTCCTTGTGGCATATGCCATAGGGTTTCATGCCTGTTCTATCACAATGAGTGCTAAAAGTTTCTATTTTATTTTCTTGGGCTAAAAAAAAATCAAGACAACATCAGCATCTACTATTGATTTTATCCTTGCTTATTTTATTACACTATGAAGTGTACAGTTAAATAAACAAAAAGTCTCTGCCATGTTACTTAGAAAGTATTATGGAACATGTATATTTTGCTCAGCATTGTTCAGAGTGGGAAGTATATAAGACTTTTTGGAACACTTATCCTACAAAATATTCCTTAGACGGTCATAAGTGGGAAATGCTGTATTCTGTTTTGGGAAGGTTGCAGTGTGTAATAGTGCATTAAAGAATTTGAAAAGCCTTCCAGTGTTATAAAAACCTGCTGAAATTTATTTAATTCACATTTCTTTTCATGTAACTCCTATTAACAGCCTGCAATGAATACTTTCGGCAGATACTGAAGAGTTATATAGTTTTGGATGGTTTCTCTAAGGACTTTTTTTGGAGGAGATGGGGCTTGAGCTGGGTCTTAAACAATGTGGAAGGGAAAGGGATTGCGTTCCAAGCAGAGGGGACAACATGATCTGCAGCAAAGAGGGGGGAACAGATTTGGCTGGGTGAAGGCTCCAGTGGGGGTGGAATGGGAAGTTCAGTTGGGTAAGAAGGTGGGGCCAGCTCAGAGGGCCTTGACTGCCATGCTGAGGGATTTAGAATCTTTATGGTAGGAAAACAGCTTTGGTGGATTCTAAGCAGTGAGATGATGTGATGGAAGAGATGTGTAAGAAAGGTTAATCTGTGATGAGTGATGGGAGGACAGCAGGCCCAGAATCAGGGAGTCTGGCTAGGTAGTCTGTGTAATTTGAAGGATTGCTGGGAAGGGTAAGGAATTACCTCGTTAGCCTTTCCTCCAGGTACTGTCTCCTAATGCTGCTTCCTCTCTCATTCTTCCTTCAGGAAGCCTTGTGTGTTGCCAAAGTGCAGGTGGAAATGGGAGCCCAGGTGCTGGATGTCAACATGGATGATGGCATGCTAGATGGTCCAAGTGCAATGACTAGATTTTGCAACTTAATTGCTTCCGAGCCAGACATTGCAAAGGTTATACAAAGTTTATATTTATCAGGGGGATTTACTTGTCTCACTTTGACACTCATTTAACTGTGCCAGTTGTCCCATTAATCTGTGAACTCAATAACTGGTTTTCTGTTTCTCAACATTGAAAGCACAGTAGTTTCTGATTGTCAGCTTTCTCAGATAATGATAACCTTTCCATATAAAACAGATCTTGGAGACAGCTGTGGCTTCAGCCTGGCTGTTTCCAAGGCTTCTGGGATTGTTCGTGAGAATTGAGTCTCCTCAGATGTCTGGACAGACTAACAACCCACTTTCCATGTCTGTGAAGGAAAATCATTGGCTCTATATCTACCCTAGGCAAGGGAACTCAGTGAATTCTTTCTTATAACAGGAAGGAGAGAACTTTTAGGCTTATCAGGTTAAGACAAAAATATAAAACAAGATTAAATCAAGAGATTATGTCAGCTTTTACATTTGTTCTTTAAAAGGTGAAAGTTGATTTTTGTGTCAGTCTTTTAAACATTTTTAAATGACTTCTAAAATTTTTAAAAATCTTACCTTGTTTTTCTGCCGTTAAGTTTGTTATGAGGAGTGATTTTCCCCCCCCCCACCCCGAGGCAGGGTTTTGCTCTGTGGCCCGGGCTGGAGTGCAGTGGTGCAATCATAGCTCACTGCAACCTCAGGCTCCTCCCATTTTGGCCTCCTGAGTAGCTGGGACCACAGGCACGCATCATTTAAAAAAAATTTTTAGTAGAGAGGTCGGGTCTTGCTGTGTTCCCAGGCTGATTTTGAACTCCTAGGCTCAAGCAGTCCTCCTGCCTTGGCTTCCCAAAGTGGTAGGATTGCAGTTGTGAGCCACTGTACGTGGCAGGAAGTGATTTTTGAAGTTCTTTTTTAAAGAAACTTCCTAGTGCTCTAAGAGTTGCATTTTTCAGGTTGAGCTGTTGGTTTTTTATTAGGCTTCAGCAGATTCAAGTTACAGTCTATGGTAGGTACTGAATTACATTTGCTCATCTTTCATTTGTGTCTTAAAACTCTTTACTAAAAAGTCTCGTCATTCCTCTGGGAATAAATATTTTGAGAATTTAAGGTACAAAGAAGCAAGACAACTTGTTCAAAGTTAGTTAGAATCAGAGGTATAGCCAGTTGTTTATCAGCTTAGTGTTAGGAAGAGGGTAGACTCGCCTTGTAAGGCCCAATCAAGTCAATGGACTATTGACCCTACTTTCTTTCCTCATCTCTAAAATGGGATCATCAAACCCCCTTTGTGAATTGTAAAGATGCAAGTGCTTTATCAACTGTGAAGGACCACATGTAGCTCAATAAATTATTAGTGTTCTGATTGCTACAATAATTTCTTATCTTTCTTGGTTTTGCCCTACTACCACAACTTATTGGAGGCCAAATTTCTACCCATGTGGTAAAGCATAAAATCATTTTACCAGCACCTTTTCATCAGTAGGGTTGGGACACCAAACTATCAGCAAGCAAATACAAGCCGATACACTAGCCTGGTATTGTCACTGCATTTGACCCTTTTCTTAGCAAACCTCTCATTTACTAGCATACTAAGAAAAAGCAAAACTGGTAGAGTGCCTGTTCTTTTTTGCTTGTTTGGTGGCATGGCTTAGGAAATTGCTGACTACTCATTCTTCAGTCCTCAGTTGAAATGTTTCCTGCCCTGGGAAGCTTTCCCTGGATTTTCCCGCCCCATTCTCCATGCTTCATAGACTGGGTGCCCCTGAAATATGCTTCCATGGCAGTCTGTGCTTCTCTTATGCTTTTAGCATTTACCACACTTTATGTCATTACTTGTTTAATTATTTATCTTTATAAACTCAGTGGAGCCAGAGACCTGGCTTTCTTACTGTTTTCCCTGTATGGGCCTAATACGGTAGTCACTTAAATTATTTACTGAATGGCTTAATTGAATAATGTGGCCTGTGCTGGGAGCTATGGTATGCACCTGTAGTTTCAGCTACTCAGGAGGCTGAGTGGGGAGGGTCCCTGGAGCTCAGGAGTTCAAGACCAGCCAAGGCAACATAGTAAGGCCCTGTCTTTAAAAATATAAAAATAATGCAGCCTAGATCAGTTGCCTCGTTTCATTTCTTTGTATCAATCTAATTCTTCAAGCCCTTTCACCTTTCCTGGAACAGAGGTATGAATTAAAAGGAACCTATTCTCAACTGTGCATTTCAGTTTTGTCCTTTATTTTAGTTATATGCATTTGTTGATAATTAGATCTGCTTTTCCTTTCTAATATTAAAACTCTTTTTTTTTTTTTTTTTTCAGTAAAGAACTCGATTTTCTAAAGGGAAGGTTGAATTTGAATAACTTGGCTAGAGGGCTGTTCCCAAAGGACACAAGGCTAAACATTAATCCCTGAGTCCTATCAGGGATGTCTAAATCCTATCTGAGGTGTTGGCCTCGGGGCTTAGGCACTTGAAAGTGTACTGCACTGAAGCCAGTGAACTGATCGCACTGATTTCATTCTGATGTTCAGCTATGATCTTTGAGTTATAAATCCCTGGCCCATGCGTGGAGTATCTTATAAGACTGAAATTACTCCAGGTATTTTGGGCTTAAAGAACAAGTATATTAAAATTCTGTCTCTGACATACTACTATTATTTGTTTATTGTTTTGCTAAAGAAGAAACAGGGAATACTTTGGAGCCTTTGAAAAGTAATTGATAGTGACTTGTGGCCTCTCTGTGATTTTCTTGCCTTTCTGATCTCAGGTACCTTTGTGCATCGACTCCTCCAATTTTGCTGTGATTGAAGCTGGGTTAAAGTGCTGCCAAGGGAAGTGCATTGTCAATAGCATTAGTCTGAAGGAAGGAGAGGACGACTTCTTGGAGAAGGCCGGGAAGATTAAAAAGTATGGAGCTGCTGTGGTGGTCATGGCTTTTGATGAAGAAGGACAGGTGAGTGATTTCTTTTGGCGTAATCCATTGTGTTACCCAGGTTAGATAGTGGTGGGAGAAAATGCAAGTCTGAAACAGCTACATATATAAATACGCATATACATATATCTCTTTCTATATACATTCATATACATATACGTACACATATCTGTATACAGTCATACATGATGTGTTACTTAACATTGGAGATATGGTCTGAGAAATACATCATTAGGTGATTTTGTCATTGTGCCAACATCATAGAGTGTATTTACACCAACCTAGATGGGATAGCCTACTACCCACATAGGCTAGATGGTATAGTGTATTGTTTCTATGTTATAAGCTAGTATAGCATGTTACCGTACTGAATATACAGGCAACTATAACACAATGATATGTATTTGTGTATCTAAAGGTATCGAAACATAGAAAATTTACAGTAAAAATATGGTATTATAACCTTACAGAACCATTGTTGTTTATATGATCCATCATTGACTAAAGTGTCCTCGTGGTCAATGACTGTATATGAAAATCTGATATATAGTAAAGTCTTTGCATTCATGGAGAAAGGTTGAAGTATTCAATAAATGCTATTGGGATGACTGGCTGTGCATTTGGAAGAAAATAAAGTTAGATTCCCATTTCCAACCATATACTAAAATAAAGTTAGCTATTTGCAACATGAATAATAGCAGTGGGTGAATATTCCTAATAAGCAAAGAGTTTGTATAAGTCAGAAAGCAAAACACCCCAGTCAACCCAGTAGGAAAATGGACAAAGGAAATAACAATTTATATAAAAAGAAATAACAAATAGCCAATAAACTTATGAGAAGATACTAAGTTTTGTAAACATTAAAGAAATAAAAAATGAAGAAATACTGAGATTAGTTTCCTTTATCAAATAGAAGAAAAAATTAGAAGATTGATAAATGGCAGCCTTCATAATATCTCTGCCATAGAATCAGGGTGGGGCACATGGGAAGCTTCAAATATAATGATAGTTCATCTGTGTGATACACTGATTATTGTTATGTTTTATACTTCACATAACTTTGTATGAATATTTTGGTACCTATTTAAAACCACTAAAAAAATCTGTTTCTTATGATTAAGCCCTTGCTGGGATTCTAGTAATAAGGTTGAGTATATAAGGATATGTGTTCACATTTATTGTAGCATTGTGGTAGCAAAAAGCTGAGAACACTAAATGTCCATTACTAGGGAATGCTTAAACTTGGTCCTTACTACATAGAATACTGTGCAGCAGTTAAAAAGAATCAGGAGATGGAACCATGTCTTCAATATATTGAAAAATGAAAAAAATGAGTGACATGATCCCAACTTTACTTAATATAAAAGTACTTACATTTACATATGTGTGTCTGTATAAGCAGAGAAAAGAATTTGATGGTTGTCAACTAGGGGGGTAGGGATGATCTGAGATGGGGATGGTCTCAAATGGGGACATACTGACAATGAACAAGTACTAGGATTATATGTACTTTTTCTTTCCTTTCTGTCTTTGTTTTGTATTTTTGAAATGAAATTGTTTTTAAATGCATTTTTTTGTTTGAAAGATACATTTTCTTCATTGTGAAAAAATTCAGATCATCCAGAAGAATGCAAAAGAGTGATAGTTTTGATCATTAACATATATTGAACCTTAATTCACACCAAGCAAGTACACAACACACATTAAATCAGTTCTTCCTCCAAGCATATAAACTGTGGGTATGTATTCTTGTTATTTTTGAATGTCTTGTGAGGAAACTAAAGCACAGAGATGTCCCAGGACTTGGCGGTTGTCACACAGCTAACAGTTTGCAGTGCTGGGATTCAGGCCTAGGAGATCTGGTTTCATTTATCAGGGCCTGTGCTAAATGGTCTAGTGAAAAGGCTGTCAGGGAGGAGTTGGCCTGTTTAGAACAGGTGGTCTTGTAAGACCCCTCTGAGGAGGGAACTTTTGAAAACCAGAATAAAATGAGAGAGCAAGCCACATGGCCACGTGGAGAAAGAGCAAAAGAGGTTTCAGCAAATGAAAAGTTTTATATAAACGAAATTATACCTGGTATTCTGTAACTCTTTTCCCCTACTCAGCATAATGTTGGCATTTTCCCATCTTAGTGAATAGGGATTAAAACTGCATGTTTTCTGGTTGCATTGCATTCCAGTATGTTTTCTTACTATCTATTATTGAATGAAATTGTGTTTCTAATTTTTTAGTAGCATGAACAGTTCAGTGGCCAATGAATATCCTAATTCATGCAGCTATTTCCCCTTGTAGAATGATTTTTTTTAGAGTCAGTTCATTGGAGTGGGATTGCTATGTCAAAGAGTGTACACATTTACTATTTTGAGGCACATTGTTAAAATTGTCCGTCTGAAAAGTTGTTATCATCCACTACAAGTTTAGTGTGGTGTGGGACCTTTTGGTAATTGTATTTTCTGCAAATAGTTAGACAAATAGTTCCGTAAGCAAAAAGAAAAACAAAAGCCCTCAGCCTTCTAGATCCTGAGGTACCCACTTTCAGCTTTTTAAGCTGATTCTTGTAGCATCTACCTCTTTATCTTCAAATTCCAGTTTTAGTTTTTATTTATTGACTTCCTACAGTGATTAAATATTTTTTAGCTTTTCACCATCCACTGCCCTGACTCTGTACAGCTTTACTTTTATCCTTCCCAATATAGTTCATTTTAGCTATAATCGTTTTCAGTGCTTACATTATTAAACAGTGTAAAAGCTGAGCCATGCAGTAGTATACTATGATTGCTTATCCTTTCTCACTCTTTATTTGTTTTCTATGAAGGTAATACTTATCTTTTTGTTTGCATTGTTTTCTACTTATTTCGCCTTCAGATTGTCCCCTAGTTGTGTAAATCTCCAATATCCAATGTAGCCAGACACATTAAGAGGACTGTCATACTACTTTTTTGAAGAATTCTCCCTCCAAGTCTTCTGACATGAGCTGGAAGTAGGCCAGCTGCACAGCTGTGACTGCTAGCTGTCCCTTACCTTCCTCCTGGAGTTCCATTGCCTTTCTCTTAGGTTTTTAGAACTCATAATTTCCAAATTCTTGGTTAATCTTTTTTTTTTTTTGGTCATTTGGTAGAGTGCATTTTCTGATAGCTTCTTGTGAAAGAAAACATGGCAGTAAATATTTTTGAAACCTTACGTGTCAGAAAATGGCTGTATTCTACTTTTACACTTAATTGGCAGTTGCACGGGCATAGGAGTGCAAACTTGAAGTTGTTCTGTGTTTTGAAAGTACTGCTCCATTGTCTTCTGGGTCCCACTGGTATTGGTAAGAAGTCCAGTGCTATTCTAACTCCTGATTATTTTTGTGAAACTTGTTTTTCTATTCTCTGGAGGCTTTGGGAATCTTTTGTGTCCACCGTGCTCTGAACTCTCGCGATGATGAGCTATCCATTATGCTGGCACTCAGTAGGCCTTTCATTTGTGAAACTCACAGCTGCAGTGGTAGGAAGTGTCCTTGAGTTGTTTTATTTTCTTTTTTGGTACATATATTATTGAGATATTGAATGTTTTGGACAGGTTGCCTAATTTTCTTATATTTCTCTCCCATTTTCCAACTCTGGTGTTTTGCTCTGCATCGGGTGAGATTTTCATATCTACATTTATCCTCCAAACCCTCTATTGAGTTTTATTTCTTCTTTTTCCAGAAGCTCTTTTTTGTTATCTGAATGCTCCTTTTAAAAATATGTATAGTAACTGTTACTTTTTAATGAGGGAAATATCTTCAAATATATCCTGAGAACTTAGTATGTGCCAGGCCCTATTCTAATCTCTCAGGAGACAGCAGAGAATAATACCTAGTCCCTGTCCTTGTACGATTTATATTCTTAGGGACAAAGGGAATAACAAATTTTAAAAAAATAGATGTGTGTGTGTATATATATATAAATAATTGGCCAGGTGCGGTGGCTCACACGTGTAATCCCAACACTTTGGGAGGCTGAGGCAGGCGGATCACCTGAGTTCAGGAGTTCGAGAGTAGCCTGGCCAACGTGGTGAAACCCCATCTCTACTAAAAATACAAAAATTAGCCAGATGTGGTGATGCATGCCTGTAATCCTAGCTACTGGGGAGGCTGAGGCATGAGAATTGCTTGAACCCAGGAGACTGAGGTTGCAGTGAGGTGAGATTGCACCACTGCACTCCAGCCTGGGTGACAGAGTGAGACTCTGTCTCCAAAAAAAATAAATAATAAATGTGTGTGTGTATGTGTATACACACGTTGAATGGTGTTGAATATGGTAAAGGGAAATGAGGATTTGATCCCCCCTCAGCATGGAGGTGGGGGAATGTTATTTTATGTAGGGTAGTTTGGGAAGGCCTCATGGATGATGTGACATTTTAGCAGAAGCCTAGGGGAGCCATGTGAAAATGTAGGGGAAGAGTGTTCTTTGCAGAGGGAATCTTGAGGTAGATAGATGCTTGTCCTGTTTGAAAACCAACAGGGAAGCCAGAGTAGCTGGAGCAGAGGGGAGAGGAGGAGACTGGGAAGATACAAGGTTGGAAAGGTGGCAGGTCAAATCACATAGGGCTTTGGAGGCCATTCCTAACACTTTTGGTTAACATTGTTACTCAGAGTGAGTGGGGACACCACTGAAAAGTTTTGAACAGAGCAGCGAATATGATCTGACTTACATTTAAACCTCTCTGGTTCTTTGTGGAGAATGGTCTGTTAGGGCCAAAGCAGAAATGTTTGAGTTTATTGGTGTAATTCAGATGAGATATGGTGATGGTTAGGGCCATGGTGAAAGCAAAAGAGGATGTTAAAAGTCATCTATTTCTACATATATTTTTAACATAGAGCCAATAGGATTTGCATTCACATTGGGTATAGGTTGTGAAAGAAAGAGGAGTCAGGGATAATTTTAGAATTTGGTGGCTTGGGCAATTGAAAGGAAGGAGCTACTGAGGTAAGAAAGACTGAGAGAAGCAGGTTTGGGATGGGGTAAGGAGAAGTTTGGGTTTGGACATAGTGTGTGGTGGGTATATCGAGTGTGCAGTTGTGTAAATGAGTGGATTTTATGGGCAAAGTCTGGCTTGAAGATAGGATTCCTTTTTTTGGGAATTATTTGTACATGCTATTTAAAATAGTGACACTGGCTGAGCTCACCAAAGGAATGACTGTAGAGAAGTCCTAGGACTAAGTGAGTCTTAGAGCCACAGTGCTTAGGGCACTGGGGAGAAGAGGAAACACCATGGGAAGGATATGAGAAGGAGCAGCCTGTATGGTAGGAGGGAGTCAGAAGAGAGAGTTCCCTTGGAAGCCAGGTGAAGAACAAGCGTCAAAGGAAAGGGCATGATCAGCTGTTTAAAGAGTTGTGGATAGATCAACTGGGATGAGACCAAGAGTTTACCATTGGATTTAGAAATGGGGTCATTTGTGATCTTGCTGTACTGTTTCCAAGGAGATGAAAGCTTTATTGGAGTGGGTTCAAGAGAGAACAGAAGAACAGAAGCCGCAGTACAGGCAACTTTTTACGGTTCTCCCATAAAGAGGAGCAAAGAAATGGGGTGGAAACCAGGGGGGAAATACGAGGTTCAGAAGGGGCGTGTGTGTGTGTGTGTGTGTGTGTGTGTGTGTGTGTGTGTGTGTAGATGCTGTGACAACATGTTTTTGTAAGCTGATGAGAATGATCTGGGGGAGAGAGGGAGGAATTGATGCAGGAGATAAAGGATGCATTTGCCAGAGCCATGACCTTGTGAGTTGAGAGAGATGGCAGTCACTGTGTGAGTGGAGGGGTGGCTTTAGATCAGTAGCTGGGCAGTTTGCTCAAAGTGCAAAAGAGAAGGCAGACTGCAGAGTGCGGATCTGCAGGCATGCTGGTCGATGTGCCGGCGGGAGTCTATAATTGCTTCTGTTTTCTCGGTGAAGTTGGGAGCAAGGTCAACTCAAGAGTGAGAATGGAATGTTGTGCCTTAGGTGTCTGTGGTGCTAAACCAGGAGTGCAAAGCGGACTCACTCTGACAGGGAAGGCAGTCGCTGCTGGAGCTTTTGAAACAACATACACACCCCTGGACTTCAGCCCTTGAGTTTTGACTCATTTGGTCTGGGATGAGGCCTGGCTTTAGACATTTTAAAGCCTTAGAGGTGATTCTCATGTATCTTTTGGTTGAAAACCACCAGCAGAGGTTATTTCATTTAGTCTTCAGAGTAACCACCGAGGTGGCGGCCATCGTATTTTGCAGTGGACCAATGTCACATCTAGGACATGGTGGAACCAAGTTTTTACCTTTGGTCTTCATTTGAAGACTGGTGTATGTTTCCAAATCCTGTGTTTACTCTGTGCTTTGTTTATTGGTACTGCTTAGTGCTTGGTCTTGTCTAAGGATAGGTTTTCCCAATTTAGACTTAACTGTGACCACAAATTAAAAGCAAATGTAGGAAAAAATAATTAACTTGCTAGTTATGAAAGATATACAAACTAGAGCAGCCTTAAGGTGATGTTTTATCCCTACTAAATTAGTAAAGTTAAAAATGGTCAAGGTCTATGTAGATACAGCAGTGATAAAACTGAAGCCTCATTTGTTGCAGAGTGTAGTATAAACTACAGTCCTTTTGAAAGAGAATATAATGCCTGTCAAGAGACAAAAAATTGTTTATACTCCTTGAGTTCATAATCTTATTTCTGGGAAATTAGTCCAACAAAATAATTCAACAGCATAAGGATACTGTATATGCCAAGATTTTACACCAACATTATTGAAAATATAACAAGTGCCCAAATGAAGAGAAATAGATAACTTAGGTAACATAATTTTACTGGACTGTTCTCCAGAGTATTTAAATATTATGCAGATTATGGAGCAGCATGTATGCTCACTGTCAAATTGTCATAAATATTGAAAATTATAAAAAGCAAAGCAAAAATCGTGTATACTTTCAAAGTTGAGAAGCCAGCAATACAGGTATTTTTATATAAAGGCATATTTTCTGTTGATTGAGTTCTCATAATGTCATTGGATATAGCAATGAGTTAAGAACCAGGATTTGCTTTGCTTGGATTGACACCACTGATTATAGGGGAAAAAAACAACTCCCTCAAATGGGAAACTACTGTTGTGACTAAGCAAGGCACACCAGCTTTGTTTCAATATCTGGCTGCTGTGTTGGAGTCTTTGCTTAATGTCTGTGATCCATGTTGCAAACACAGCTGCAAGGTCAAGACCAGATATGACAGGAGTCTGGGCCTGAGACTTCTGGATTGAAAGGCAACAAGAAAGCATTTCTATGTTTTTTGTTGTTGCTAATAGTTTTGACCAACTGTTATTCTTAACTCTACATAACAAGATACAGGACACCTTTATTATTGAAATTTCTATGGGACAAGTATACTGACTCTAGATTTAGTTCTCTTTTTCTAAATGAAATGATTTTTAATTTTTTTCATGTAATCCATAGGTTCACAAAAATGACTTTTTTGTATGACAATTTTTGATAATGTGAAGTATCTTAGAAATATAATTATCACACAGTAGCAGAATAGTCTATATTAGTTTTTTGTTTGCATATGTGTAAACTATATAAAAGAATAATCAATATATGCAACACATTTTCCTGTTTTTTTTCATTTTCTTGTTTTAAAATGATTTGAAAATAAATTTCTAATTATGGAGAACCATTGGATCTTGATTAATATCTAATTAATCTTAACCTGGAAAATAACAAGGAATTGGTATCTTGCCAATGTTTAGATTTGTCATTGAGGAACATGGCATGTCTTTCCAATTACTCATTCAATGGAGTTTTGTAATTATCCCTGAATAGGAAATCTCTAGATCTTTCCTATGTGTTTTGTTTGTTGTTTTTATTGTAATTGGCTTATTTTTTGTTTGGTAAATTTTTTCCCTTTGGTATTGATTTTTAGATTTTTTCCCTTGGAAACTTCCTTTTCTTCAGTGTTTCCCTTCCTACTTGTCAGTGTCTCTCTTGAAAGGCACAAACATCCATTTCCATCACTTCTGTTTTTTTTTTTTTTGAGATCAAGTCTCACTCTGTCGTCCAGGCTGAAGTGCAGTCATGCGATCTCAGCTCACTGCAACCTCCGCTTCCCGGGTTCAAGCAATTCTTCTGACTCAGCCTCCCAAGTAGCTGGGACTACAGGCGTGTGCCACCACAACTGGCTAATTTTTGTATTTTTAGTAGAGATGGGTTTTCACCGTGTTGGCCAGGCTGTTCTCGAACTCCTGACCTTAGGTGATCCACCTGCCTCAGCCTCCCAAAGTGCTGGGATTACAGATGTGAGCCATTGTACTGGGCCGGGCCACTTCTTTTTTTAACTATAGCCCCAGGATGGGTCTCTGCTTCCTCCAGGGTTCTCTTGCCCATCTTCAACTACTTCAGTTTGATTTTAAAACTTTAACTCACCTCTGAAGTTAGCCCTGTTTCATCTCTGCTCCTTGTCAGACTACTTAAAGAATCTAGGTGTCTTCTACACATTGTCCTTCTCTTCCTCACAGTATCTGCCTTGATGACTAAATCGGAAATTGTTTTATTGCATTACTCCCTGAGTGTGTGATATTTTAGCAGAATCTGAGCCATGAACTTCTTAAGTAAAGCCTTCTACTCACTGGTCACAGTCTAGCTTCTCTGTGGCTTAAGAGTAAACCTGTTTGATAAAGCTATAAATGGCATTTGTTCCTTCCTTCTTGCTGCTTAGAGTCTCACTGAGTTTTTCTTCTACTCCAACTGAAGAAGGTGCCACATCTCACCTGTTGGTGGTTCTCACCTGGCTTTATATTAGCATCACTAAGGGGCTTTTACAAAACACTTGCTGAGGCCCCATCTTCGGATTCTGATTTAACTGGTTCAGGGTGAGGTGTTACTATTATAAAAAACAAGCAAACAGAAATCCCTCCAGGTTATTGTAATGTGCAACCAGGGTTGAAAGCCCTTCCTGATGGAGTAAAGCTCCCATTCTGTTGTTTTACTGAACTTCTATTCTGGATCTGTGAAATCCACAAGCACGATTGAGGCTTTATTAGCATGTCTGTCCCACAGCCCTGGTGAGGAGTAAGACAGAAGCTTGGTGAGCCTTACATGGTATGAGATATGACCTGCTCCTGACAAAGGACTGTACACCAACGCCGTGTTCACTCTGAGAGTCATTGTTTAATCGAGTGACAGGTTGAGTATCTGTTAATGAGGCACAGATACTGTGCTAGACGCCATGAGAACAATTTGACAAGGGCTTCATCCTTCGGGAGGTTAGAGTTGATGACTCTGTTTTGGTTCTAGAAATGAATTCCTGTCCTGTGGGGATGCACCTGCTTGTCCCACAAGCAGGGCTGTCTTTGGTACACAGCTGGGCCCTATACCCAACTCTCCTGTGGGTAACATACTGTTCACTTCAACCTGCCCTGCTTGGCCAGATAATATTCATGGCTCAGGAGAGAAATGACCAGGACCTTGACTTCTTCATCTCCCAACCAGACTAGGTTACTCAGTAATACTAGTAGCATTGGTCGCCCCTGTGCCTTCTCTCTTAGTGAGCTTAGCTGAGCCATGAACCTAGAGCCTAGAACTCTATTGGGCTGTCTGGTGAAGGGTGAACTTTAAAAGTTCAAGACTAAAGGCAGCCTCAAATTGGCTGTTTCTGACTAGTTTTTTCGGACGCACATCTCAGTCTCAACCTTAACCTTTTCACTCTAACTGAAGGCAGAGGAAGTAAGCATTGAGAAAATTCCATTAAGGAAGACGAAAGCTCGCCACCTTCCCTAAAGCCTGGGTGCAGTGAGGCCACAAAGACCACTTCCTGTCTCCCTTTCCCTGGGCCGTTTTGTCTGCTAAGTCCTGGAGGCCCTTCCCTCCCAAGTAGAGGTGAAGTCTTACCCCACCAGCTGCAGAGAACGATTAAAGAGACCAAAGAAAACAGTTGAAAAAGAATACCAAAGTAGTAAGTGATCAAAAGACTAGATCTAAGAGTGAGTTCTTTTCATAATTCCCCTACTCCTCATTTCTGTTGTCTAGGGCCTCACTAGATGCACTTGACCTATGTCAGTGTCCCTACCCCCTCATCTCCACAGAAGTCTGCAATACCGATTGCAGTAGGGTTGGCCATTTTTTCAAGAACATTTTTCACATTCATTGAGAATTGACCTTCAGAATTGTGACTTATTTTTTCTTATCACTGAAGTGATAGCAAGTAATCATTTTTTAAGAGTAGATTTGATTTTTCATACAACCAGAAATCATTCAGGATATAATTTGGTGAATACCCTGTGTTGAGGTTGTAAATTTGATCTGAAGACAGTTTCCATGACAAAGTTCAGAAATGCTTTGAGTAAAAGCAGCATTCATACATAATGTTGAGCACATACTTTGACAGGCACTGCTCTGGGCACTGGGGATACAGCGAGACTGGCATTCTAGCTAGGGGAGAGGAGTTTACCAATTAATAAGTAATAAAACAACCAAAAATACTACAGATGTTGCCAAAATAATACAATTTCTGGAAAGAAATACTCTGAAGAAGAATGGAGGAGGTGGGGAAGGATGGAAGTGGCTGGTTTAGAGAGGGTGATTTAAGGTAGGCTCTGAAAAGAGGGCACTTGGGCAGAAGCCTTAGTTCTATGAAGCATGAAGCCATGTCACGGTGTGTTCTGGGTAGTGGCAGCAATAAATGAAAGTTGCTGAGGGAGGAACAAGCTTGGCGGGTTTCAGAAACATTAAAGGAGCAATGTAGGGGGTGCGGAGTAGAGGAGAGGGCAAATGGTAGGAGATGAGATTGGATATGTAGGCTGAGATTCTGAGGCTGATGGGAACAGCTGGGGGATGAGCCTTGCCGGAGTCAGTGTTTTGCCTTTTAGGGACATTATTTTGAAGGTAAAGACTAATTTGTATTTATGACTTAAGACACATGTTAGGCCAGTGTTATAATGGGTGAAGGTGAGGAATAAATGCATATCCTTGAATATGCTTAGAATGTTTTTTCAAGAAGATCTGAGAAAGCAATGGCAGTGTTTCCTGGGTGATAGGTTGTGACACTGCTGGCAGGTCAAGAGAGGAAAACATGTTAATCTCTTCTTTAGTAGTATTTGATTTTTTATCATATGCATGTATTTTTAGAAGCTTTTTCATAATATACCATATGTGTGTATATGTATAAGATTTGATTTTTTGCAGAAAGAGTATAGCTGCTGTGTTTGTGAAAGCACAAAGAGATCTTTAAACCAGTCTCTCCTCTGAGATAATTTGATAAGTGATCGGAAGCTGCTTGGCATTTAGATTTCTGTGAAATCCAAGCATTGACACTTGAGTGTTTTCAGTGAGTGAAATGTGCTCTAATAGATAACACTTAGTATTTTAATATTAATATTTTATTAAAATAAAATAACAGGTATTTAATATTAATATTTTAATAGATAACTTAATTTTTCTATTTCAAACTACATCTTTTGCTCTTTCCCCTAGGCAACAGAAACAGACACAAAAATCAGAGTGTGCACCCGGGCCTACCATCTACTTGTGAAAAAACTGGGCTTTAATCCAAATGACATCATTTTTGACCCTAATATCCTAACCATTGGGACTGGAATGGAAGAACACAACTTGTATGCCATTAATTTTATCCATGCAACGAAAGTCATTAAAGTAAGTGTAGGCATGTTCTCTCCCAAGTCATGGCTCAAATTCGTCCCATGGGTCTAATGAATGGTTAGAGCTGACTTATATATTTATTGACTGAAATGTTAACATTCTTAGTTAGTAAATTGTTTTTCTGAAATGTAGGAGACCTTATTTTTTTTCTTTAGTAGAGTTTTAACTTGTGTAACAAACAGACTGGAGAATATAACAGAGCCTGATGAATTCCCTTGAACCCAGGAGGGAGGCTGCAGTGAGCTGGGATCACGCCACTGCACTCTAGCCTGGGTGACAGAGTGAGGCCCTGTCTTGAACAAAATGAAACGAAACAAAAAAACCACAGAGCCTAATAAATAATTAATTATGAAGCATATAAGAGCCTTCACTTAGGTCCCAGAATAGAGCATAGCTAGCGCCCCCATCTGTCTCTCCTTTTCCAGTTACACCTCATTCTCAGTTTTATAAAGTAGCTATCGTCCTGAGTTTTATGATGCTACTCTGTTGCTTTTCTTCATAAATTTATTGCTTATATATGTAGATTTGATTTGCATCATCCATGGATTTTGTATTTGCAAATTCATGTACTTACTGAAATTTATTTGTGACCCCAAAATCAATACTCATGTCACTTCTGCAGTTATTCAGACATACCCATATGCAGAGTGGTGGAAAATTTGAGTGGCCCAACCCATATTATTCCCAAAGAGGGCAAACATGGCAGTGACCTACCTTCTTATTTCAGCTCTCATCCTGTACACAGATGTCCTTTTTGCGTCTAATGCCATGTTTTTCACATTTTTATGTGTTCTGTTGGTGAGGTCACTTTTTAAAATGGCCCCATACTAGTGCTGTCTAGTGTTCTAAGCGCAAGAAGGCTGTGATGTGCCTTATGGAGGAAATATGTGTGTTAGACAAGCTTTGTTCAGACATGAATTATAGTGCCATTGGCTGTGAATTCAGTCTTAATGAATCGACAGTAAATATTAGATAAAGCATCTTAACATGAATACACAAAACAAGGTTATGTATTGATTGGTTGACAAAAATGTGATCAGAGGCTCATAGGAACCTAACCCTGTATTTCTCCTAGGAGCAATGCTCTGGTATTCCCTAATTCAGTGTTTGCAGTGACTTTAAAGAACGTAACTACCATAAAATAATAAGAATTGACTGAATATCTGAAAGATACAGTTTGGTTTTGCCTGCTTTTGAGCCTAATAAAAATAGAATCATAATGTTTTTATGCTTTTTTTTTCTTACTCAACTTCATTCTAAAGATTTATCTGTGTGGCTGTAGCTGTTTGTTCATTTTTATTAATGTATAATATTCTATGGCATAACTATACCACAATTAACTGTTCTATTGTTGATGGACATCTAGTTTGTTTCCAGCTTTTGGACATTATGAACAATGCTGCTCTGAGGATTCTTACATATGTATCTTAGACATACGTGCCTGAACTTCTCTGTAGCATATACCCAGAAGTGGAATGGTTGGCTCATAGTAGTAGGTAATGACAAACTGTCTCCCTAGATTCTTGAGCCAATAATAGTAAGTGAGAGTTCCTGTTATTCCACAAGCCTGATGATACTTGATACTGTCATCGGTATGGTTGGAACTTCAGTTTCCTTTTGTCCTTTTATAGTTGGTCAAGTTTATAGTGAACTAGGGAGTCTGTTCATTTAGGCTATGGAAGCCTTCTAGTAATTTGTACTTTCAATGAATAAGGAATTCCTCTTTGTCTTTCTGTGTGTGTGTGTGTGTGTGTGTGTGTGTGTGTGTGTGTGTGTGTGTAAGCCCATGTTCTCCTTAGGGAGATTGGAGTCTAGTAGGAAAAACTACTTATGAAGCAGCGCCTTTGTGATACCATAATACGGCAAGCTTTGGTCTATGTCTAGTAACAAGAAGCTCTGAATTACTTTGAACTTCGGATGTTTTTTGTTTTTTTTTTCCTTTCCACTCCTATATAAAGCTTAAGAGATGTGATTGCTGTTTTTGGCAAAAAAGGAGAATCTTTTCATATTTTAAAATTTTTGCCAGGAAACATTACCTGGAGCCAGAATAAGTGGAGGTCTTTCCAACTTGTCCTTCTCCTTCCGAGGAATGGAAGCCATTCGAGAAGCAATGCATGGGGTTTTCCTTTACCATGCAATCAAGGTATGGTAGAAGAACTCTTAGCCCTGTGGAAACGAGTTTTTACTTGGGGCAGGGGTTTTCAAAGTGTGGCATGCAGGCTAAGTCTGGCCTGCTGCCAGTTTCTGTAAATAAGATTTTACTGGGATAGAGCCACACCCATTCACTTGTATCTTGTCTGTGGCTGCTTTTATGCTGTAATTGCAAAGTTGAGTAGCTGTGACAGAGGCTATGGCCTAAAGTAGTTTCTATCTGGCCCTTTACAGAGAAAAGTTTGCTGATCGCTGACTTAGGGTATCACTGTAAATTCTCATTTTTATTTGTATTGCCCTTAGTCTGGCATGGACATGGGGATAGTGAATGCTGGAAACCTCCCTGTGTATGATGATATCCATAAGGAACTTCTGCAGCTCTGTGAAGATCTCATCTGGAATAAAGACCCTGAGGCCACTGAGAAGCTCTTACGTTATGCCCAGGTAGAGAGACAAGTGTTGTAATGGATGGATTTTTCCTATCTTTGAATGTATTACTCACCTACAGTTAGTAGACCTTCATTGTGGAATAGAAGCAAATATCGAATCATATATTTGGATCACTGAAGATTTCTACAGAGGGTTGCAGAGATAGTGGTGTAGCTAGGGCAAGGAAGGGTAAACAGACCATGCCTAGGCTGCTTCCATATTCTGAACTTAGGTTTCTTTAAATTTATTTTAAAATGTAAAATTTATTTTTCTTGTACCAAGTAACACATTAGTTCTAGAAAATTTATGAAATTCTGGTAAGCAAAGAAAGAAAATAAAAATCGCTTGTAATCCTACCTACCACCCAAAGTTAAACACTTGAGATTTTGTTATAACCTTTAAGTAACGGGAGTTTTTTTTTTCTTTTTGCAAAATGAATATGCATGCATAGGTACATATACGCACATTTTTTACAAAAATAGAACTATACTCTAGATGCTTTTATGGTAATATTTTTTTCTTAGCAGTGTACTGGGAACATATTTCCATTTTACTTGGTATTTTTCTACCTCATTATTTAAAATAGCTGTTCTGGATTTTCTTGTATGGCTATGTTAGTGTTACATGGTCCCCACTGTTACATGTTTTGGTTTTTATACCTGTTTATGTTAGGATCTAGTCCATCTGTGGCAAAGTTCTGCAGTTCAAGGCTTGAGGTCTGTGCACATTTGATCTGTAAAAAATGAGTATAATTATAGCTAATTCAAACACCAGCTTGTTTCTCATTTATATGTTAGGCACAATCCTAGGCACATGAAATATCCATTGTAGATGCTTCTTCTTAGAATTCAGTTTAAGGAAAGTTGAGATCTTTACCTCAAAAGAACTTGCATTTTAATCTGTTTAAGAGAATGATGGCAAAGGAAGATATTTTTCCCACAAAGCATGTTGAGAAACTAGTAGGATGCTTTTGTGTCTCTTGCCAACTTTGTTAATATTTTCCATGTTAGAATCTGAATTTAGCTCTGATAGAACTGCCAACTTTCCCTCTTCCACAGAAGAGTAATAAAATGCTCTGGAAGAAGGATAGGACACTATGAGATTAACCACATCCTTGTTTTATCAGCCTTACTGGTAGTAAGATTTAGATTTCTGAAATTGCTTATGGAAGCCTTAGGCTCAACAAAGCTGAAAGGAGTTCAGACACTGTGCCAACGCTCACATGACCCTCCTCTCAGTTCCTTAGAAACATTTCTGGTTTCTCCTGTGGACCCAGGACAGAATGTTTCATTTGGTTGTGGCAGATACAATCAAGTTCTACTTCTCAGCACATTAGTTAAGAAACATTCCATAGATTTTTAATTTTTTTCCTATTGACCATTTCTGTTCACATAGAGTGCTTAGCCCTGTCTTACTCTTTGAACATTGAGACATGGGCATTAAACACTATTCAGTTTTGAGTGATGATCTATCTTCTACCTAGTAGGGGGCCCTTCGTTAATAACTGTCAAAGAGTTCTGTTGAAGGCCAAAGGGGCATCGTAGCCTCTATTACCATGAAGTCATACTAGACAGTTCTTAATTAACCCATGAAATGCTGTGTTTTTATCTTTTCCCTGATCTATCCAGAGGAGGAAGCCCTCTCACTTAGGAAAGGGTCTCCTTATTTGTAAGACCGTTCCCCATTTAAGGTTTTTTTGGCATTGTATTTTGTGCTAGACATTCTTTTGGTCTGTACTCACTTTTAGCATTTGTTTGCTAGCTTTCATTTCTGTATGTCATGCTGAGCTGCCAAGAGGTTTTGCTCCTGGAGGCACTGTCAAAGTGAGGGAAATCTTAATAGCAATTGCAAGACTTTAACAATTCATCATAGAAGAATTTCCTCATTCTTAATGTAACCACGAGGGCTTCTTATAAGCCACTGACCTCTCTGTCAGGGAGGCTTTCTGCCTTCAAGGTGACTTCTGTTGCCATTAAGGGAATTAATAACCAAAACAGGTATCCTCTAATAACTCCTGGGAGTCACCAGCTCTGTAGCAATTCCTTAGGATGCACTGAGTGCAAATGGAGCATGAAGAGCAGGAATATTATGAAGCAAATAAGAGTCAAGGGATTTTTTTCTCTTTTATAAGAGAATGATCTCTTTCGGTTATTGCAAATGAAGAAGTCTGCACCCAGATTCCTGTTTGATATATTATTGAAACTAGTGGGAAGAGTATAGCCTCTGATCTTCAAGGCTCTCTAATCTCACATTTGGGGAGGAATGGGATTTCTTTGAAAAATAATTTTCCTAATTTAGTTCAGACTGACCTGTGGTAAGTAAATTATTTTTGATAATAAAAATTTCCAGATACCATGTAATTTACATGGAGGATCTTTCTTAAATGGTACCCTAATGGAGGCCAGGCCTCCTATGGAGTGGAAGGATTGCTGCTCTGGATAGGATGGCTGTAGAATGACCCGGAGCTTGAGAATATTCTTGATACTTTCTGGGAAAATTTTCTGTTCTTTGATTTGGCCTTGATCCCTCCCTTCACTATTTGAGCTCACATTCTTCGTTGGCTTTCTCTGCAGCAGTTTACTCCCTTTGATAACCTGCACAACCATGAGGCCCCTGTGAGGCAGAAGCAACTCTAGAGTGGGAAGAAGTAGTTTTTCTCATTAGCTTTGTACATGTACAGATACAGGGAGTAGCCAGATGGACATGATAATTGCTTGGTCAGTTTGCTTCATAGCTTTCTATGTAAGCTTCCACAGTGTGCGTGGGTCTGGTCTTCCTTAGTGTGTGAAAACTACGTAGCACCTTGTATGTATATCATGGAGAACTCCCTATTGAATAACTACATGAATAGTGAGATGGGCCTCAGCATGCCATTGTGTATTTCTGAAATAACTGCTTTTAACTGTACTGTTTCATTTTAAGTATTGCTTTCCTGAGTCAAATTCATCAGGTTTGGAACATAGCTATCAGGTGGGATAGTTTTTAGACATCGCAACCTCCAACACTTCAGTGAATTCTTTATTGCTGTTTGTATCCTCTTTTGCCTCTGTCCATAATCATATGTTTTTTGCCCCCTTCCCACCCCATAAGTCTGGCACATTGTGGTATTTTTCTGTGAACACACCAGTTCCTTTTTTCAAGAGTGTTTGGAACACACCACCCTGTTTTTACACAGCAAACCTCCATCCCCCAGGTAGCAATTGTCTGATTGTGTGGCTAATAGAACAAATGGTGTTTACAGGTATCAAGTGATGGGACTGTGAACATCAGAGGGACTTTTTCTTTTTTATTACTATCTCGTTCAGGTTTTTCAACATATGAGAGTCCTTGTGTTGTTATTATTCCAGTTACCACTTTGGCCCTAAATCTTGGAGTTCTCCTCAATTCCTTCCTCCTCTCCTTCTTCTTCTTCTTCTTTTTTAAAATTATACTTTAAGTTCTGGGATACACATGCAGAATGTGCAGGTTTGTTACACAGGTATACACGTGCTATGGTGGTTTGCTGCACCATCAACCCATCATCTATATTAGGTATTTCTCCTAATGCTCTCCCTTCCCTAGCTGCCCAACCCCTGACAGGCCCCGGTGTGTGATGTTCCCCTCCCTGTGTCCATGTGTTCTCATTGTTCAACTCCCACTTATGAGTGAGAACATGCGGTGTTTGGTTTTCTGTTCCTGTGTTAGTTTGTTGAGTATGATGGTTCCCAGCTTCATCCACGTCCCTGCAAAGGGCATGAACTCATCCTTTTTTATGGCTTCATAGTATTCCATGGTATATCTGTGCCACATTTCCTTTATCCAGTTTATCATTGATGGGTATTTGGGTTGGTTTCAAGTCTTTGCTACTGTGAACAGTGCCGCAATAAACATACGTGTGCATGTATCTTTATAGTAGAACGATTTATAATCCTTTGGGTATATACCCAGTAATGGGGATTATTGGGTCAAATGGTATTTCTGGTTCTAGATCCTTGAGGAATCGCTGCACTGCCTTCCACAATGGTCGAAATAATTTACACTCCCATCAGCAGTGTAAAAGCATTCCTATTTCTCCACATCCTCTCCAGCATCTGTTGTTTCCTGACTTTTTAATGATCGCCATTCTAACTGGCGTGAGATGGTATCTCATTGTGCTTTTGATTTGCATTTCTCCCTCCTCTCCTTCTTAGTTATTGTCTATTAATACCTTTATATTTGTCCTTTCCTTTCCTCCTGTTACCACTACTGAGTCCAGGCCTTCATCAAGGACTATTAAAATATTCTCCCCATTTTGTGATTCCCTTAAAAATGTGACTTTGAGTGTTAATCTGCAGCTTTAGAACTTTGAATAATGTTTCCCCCTTCTGCCCATGCAATTGCCTGGAAGGTTAAATTTAAACTCCACAGCATGGATTTTTGGCCCTCTGTGTCTTGGCCTCTACCACCCTGGACAAACATTACTCCAGCAAAATCAGTCTTTGTGTAGCATTAATTCATCCAGCTAATATTTACTAAAGTGTCGCTTTGTGCCATTCATTTGACTGAACTTAGAGGATCTAACTAGTAAGAGAGATGTACCCCTACCCTCTGAGAGCCTACAGCTCAGTGACACATGCAAAAATGTATAGAGGTGATTGTCACCCAGCGCAGCAAGTGCTGTGAGAGGGGAAGTGCAGGATGCTAGGAGAAGCCTGAAGGAGATTCTGATCCCAAACTAGAGGTGGTCAGGGAAAGCTTCCCAGGGGAAATGATAGGTCAGGTGAGACTTGAGAGAAATAAAGGAGGTGGCCAGGCCAAGGTTTGGGGGTAGAGTGCAGTGCTGGTGGTCCCTGCCAAGGGATAGATACTTGCATCTAGCCAGAGTCTGGCATGGTCATAGGTACTGCATAAATGTATGCCATATGAACAAATGTGAAGGCCTGGTGGTGAAGAGATGATAGGGAGCATAAGGAACAGAAGTGTTCTGGACAAGCTGAAGCTTGTCGGGAATGGCAGAAGAGGAAGCTGTAGGAGAAAGCCAGATCAGGTGTACTAGTCCCTTCTCATGCTGCTGATAAAGACATACCCGAGACTGGGTAATTTATGAAGAAAAGGAGGTTTAATGGACTCACAGTTCCACGTGGCTGGGGAGGCCTCACAATCATAATAGAAGGCGAAAAGCACGTCTTACATGACAGCAGATAAGAGAGAGAACTTGTGCAGGGAAACTCCCCTTTATAAAACCATTAGATCTTGTGAGACTTATTCACTATCACAGGAACAGCACAAGAAAGACCCGTCTCCATGATTCAGTTACCTCCCACTGGGTCCCTCCCACGATATGTGGGAATTGTGGGAGCTACAATTCTAGATGAGATTTGGGTCGGGTCACAGCCAGACCATTTCATCAGGGCATTGGATGGCATGGTAAGGAATCGGTACCATGTCATGAAAGCAATAGGAAACTTACGCAGAGATTTTTTTCACAGGGGGCAGTTGGATCAGATTTGCATTTTGGAAGCATCCTTTTGGCTACAGTGTGGAAGATGAATCAGAGACCAGAATGATTCTGGGCTGTGGAGACCACTTAGTTCTTGGGCTGTGAAAATGAAAGCAGGGTGGAGAGAAAAAGTATTGAGGTGTAATCATTAGGATGAGGTGATTGATTGAACTTGAGTAGTGAATGGAGATTCAAAGGTAATACTTAGGTTTCCAGTTTGGCAGCTGGTACTGCCAGTTGAGGTGGAGAAAACAATAAAGTAATGCAATTTATCATGTGTGCCATGATCACTGCGCTTTTGTTCCTTTGCTGAATCTGCCCCTTCTCATCATTCAGCTTCTTTGAAACCTTTCTTTACCACCTTAGCTTACGATAACCATTCCTTCGTCAAAATTCCTACGTACCTAGTCTGTATTATGTACTCATTCAGCCCTTGACATATACTCTTTCTTTACATATTTTCTACCTCTCTTATGACATGGCTGTCTTACTCTGTTTTCTTTTGCTCTAACGGAATACCAAAGACTGGGTAATTTATAAAGAAGTTTATTTAGCTCACAGTTTTGGCAGCTGGAAAATCCAAGAGTATGGCCTTGGCCCCTGGTGAGGGCCTTCTTGCTGTGTCATAACATGGCAGAGGACATCTCATGTCAAGAGGGCAAGAGCAAGAGAGCCAGAGAGAGAGCAAACCTGCTTCCATGGTAGCAACATTAATCCAGCTAATGCATTCATGGGGGCAGAGGGATTAGGTTTCCAACACAACTTTTGGAGGGCACCTTCAAACCATAACAGTGGCAGAGCCCTTGAGAGCATAGTCTGTGTCGTACACCTCCTAGTGTGCCCACCTTTGATGTCTGACTTAGCTTCATTATGGCCTCCTTGCATCTGTTTGTGGGTACTGGTGATCCTTGTTGAGAGCTTTGAAGGCTCATCGGGTTTGGAGTATAGCTTCTCTTACTGTCCTGGAAATTTTGTCTTGAGTTGTTATTTTTAGAAAAGAGGGAAAGGAAAGAATGGAACTTTATTCTGTCTCTACACTAACAGTTCAAACCCTAAAAGATTTCTCATTTTTCCCTCTCCTTCTCTCAAACACTCATTGGTATCTTCTTTTATGCTGGACAGTCTACTAGGGGCTGGAAAAGTAAAAGAAGAATAAGGCACAGGTTTTTTTTGTTTGTTTGTTTGTTTTGCCATCAAACAGTTTGATTAGTGACGAGTTGTATCCATTTCTTGGTTTCAATTTCAATTCAGACTCAAGGCACAGGAGGGAAGAAAGTCATTCAGACTGATGAGTGGAGAAATGGCTCTGTCGAAGAACGCCTTGAGTATGCCCTTGTGAAGGTGAGTTACAGGAGCCTGAACTGGAGGGCTGGAGGCTCATCGTGGCTGACTGATCCTGTTGTGGGCGGTGTGACAGTAGCTGGAGAAAGAGATGCCTAGACCACTGATTCTCAACCTGGGGAGGTCCCTCTTGCTGTCCCCCAGCTGCCCCCCCCCCCCCATCATAGCACATTTGACAGTGTTCAGAGACATTTTTGATTGTCATAACTGTGCATGGGAGGTATTACTGGCATTTTATGGCCAGGGATGCTGCTAAACATCCTGCGGTGCCCAGGACAGCCCCAAACCACAAAGAATATTCCCTCCCAAGTGTTAGTAGTGCCGAGGCTGCGAATCCGCCCTTGGACCAAGTTGCTGGTCAGTTGGTCAGCAAGTCAGTTTCATAGTTGGAATTTTAGGCTTTAGGCAAGATCAATAATCTCTTGGCTTCAGTTTCCTCATGTGTGAGTCTGGAGAATCTCAGTTTTGTTCTTTTTTTTGTTTGTTTTTTGTTTTGGCTCTGGGGTTTAACATTTAACTCTTGCACCTTTTGAGATTCACATATTTCAGTTTGTGGAGCTAGTTGGCCAATCCAAGGATCATTGAACTGGGGACCTTGGAGGAGTGGGGCTTGTCATTGAAGGGTGGATAAGTCAATGGAGGCTTCATGGATTTGAACTTCATTTAAGGGCCCCATCCAGTGTCATTTCTCCCCAGCCCTACCGCATTACAGTGAGAAAACTTACTGATTTCCCCACAGGTATTTATTAATGTATAATCTGGTAAAACACTAAGATACAAAATGTATTTTATGATGCATTTGAACTTATTAGTCCTTCTTTATTAGCACATTTTACTGAGGTGTATTTTAAAGCATTTTTTAATTGGCATATAAAATTGTATGTATTTACTGCATACAACATTCTGTTTTGGAAGTGTATGAGGTATTTACTTTGTTTGTATCAATAAAGCCAGCTAAGCACTTTATCTCAATCCTCAAAATAAACATATGAGATACTATTGTAATATTGTAATTGAGGAAACTGAGGCTTATTGAATTCCCGAAATTAGTGATAGGAAGCCAGATTGAATCCATGCACTCTGATTCTGGAACCTGTGCTGTTAAGCATTTTCATGATAGCTCTGTGGAGGTAAGGCAGTTTTTTAGGTGATTTTTTTTCTTTCTTTTTTTTTTTGTCTTTTTTAGGGCATTGAAAAACATATTGTTGAGGATACTGAGGAAGCCAGGTTAAACCAAGAAAAATATCCCCGACCTCTCAATATAATTGAAGGACCCCTGATGAATGGAATGAAAATTGTTGGTGATCTTTTTGGAGCTGGAAAAATGTTTCTACCTCAGGTTGGCAAAATATGGGGAGAAATTTTCACAATTGCGTATTTTCTTTGTCATTTAATAAATGGTGATTTGGGATATATTTCTCAGGTTTTAATTTGGACAAGAGTTCAATGGTATTGGCTAGTCATTCCTTCTCTAAATATGTTTAGGAGTCATGTCTGGAAGAATCCATCTTCAGAGTGGTGTGGATGTTAGAAATCCGAAAATTCTTAGCATCATAATCTATCATAATCCTTATGTTCTAATTTTTGTATCACCTCTTATCCCCAATGCCTATCTCTCCCCTCCAAAAGTAAAATAAAACCCAAGATAAATGTAGAGTTACTAACATTAAGACTTGATTTGACCAGGCACTATTCATCTGTAAGGAAGCATATTTTGAGACAAATGTTACTGTTTTAAATGACGGTACATTAAGTGGTTTGTTTAAAGTAAAACCAGAACTCTTATTTTGATTTACAGCAGCTACTAACCACATCAATTAACACATACTTGTTGAGCATGTAGGTTGGTGGCTGTGCGGCATTTGAGAAACTAAAAGGCCCTCATCTTGCCTAAATGTAAGACTGGATTTTAAGTGAGTTTTAAGGCTGGGGATTGAGAAGAGAAGGCTGGGAATGACCTCATGGTGGAGAAGCTTTGGTCCTGAAGGATACATAGAACTCTTGGATAAAAGACAGAGGGCCTCCTAGACAGAGAAAAAAAAAAACAAGCAAAAGTTCAGAAGACAGAAATTGCAATATTTGATTTCTAGCCTTGTTTTCCTTCTGCTGTACCTTATTATTCACTGGCTTTCCCTCTGGGGAGCTTATCCTTTATTCTGCCTACTGTCAAAAGACTCCAGTGTAGCTGTCCTGAAGTCAAAGCATGCATTCCTAATGTGTGCCCAAATTTCACAAGTGGCCATCAGCAGTTGTTCCTGTGGTTTGGGAAAGATACCTGATCCTATGCTTTTTTTCTCAGGTTATAAAGTCAGCCCGGGTTATGAAGAAGGCTGTTGGCCACCTTATCCCTTTCATGGAAAAAGAAAGAGAAGAAACCAGAGTGCTTAACGGCACAGTAGAAGAAGAGGCAAGTCATTTTGTTCAGGCCTATGGGCCTTTAGTGAGTTGACCTGGAAGACTTGAGGTGGTGGTAGGGGCCTAAGCAGTCAGGGTTGGCTGTGTTCGTCATTGAGGATAAAATAGAGAAATGATCCCACTTCGCTCCCTTTTTTAACCAAGTATCAGAATACTCTGGGACTTTCTTTTGAATGTAGCTTTATAACATTTTTAATATAGATACAATTTTTCAATCAAAACCTATGTTTTCAAGACAAAGCCAGTTCATTCATTTGTGCCTTCATTAACTGATCATTTACAAAGCTCCTGTGATGTGCCAAGTACTGTGCCAGGCACTACTCACTGCAAAGGTCTGTCCCTGCCCTTGAGGTAATTGAGTCATGCTTGTTTTTAGAAAACTCTTAACTGAATAGTCTCTCTGCTGGTGATGTCCTTGGCACCACTTCTGGATTCAATTTAATTCTTGCTGGCTGCACCACCAGAGTAAATCATTAAGCTTTTTGACCTTGTTTGGCTCCCTGTGAAGCTCAGGCAGCTTTGGCCCCTAGGATTCTGAATTTTTAAATTGATCTGTGTTTGTGAATGGCTCAGACAAACACAGAGTTTATAAAAATCCTTCTTGTTTTGCTTTTTTTCTTTTTTTGGAGAATAGTGGGGGATGCTAACTGTGCATAGAACAATAGTGCTGAGGAAAGATGCTCACGTGCCCTCTGCCTGGGCTGTTGTGGTTTTTCAGATTCGGATGGGACATACACATACAGTTAACCTGTCCTTCCCCTCTTCCCTGCCTCTCCCTTGATTGCCAACAGTAAACATTTGTCAAATAGGTTCCCCGCACCCAGAGTTAAGGATGTGGTCTTCAGATGTGGGGCTGTTTTGTGTGTGAACATGAACTGTTCTTTGAAAGGATGGGACCCCCTGATCTTGGCCGAAGCCCCTTGGGCTAGCCCATTAGGTGGGCCTCCTTTGAACTGTTTGGGCTTTGGTTTCCAGGTCTGTCTTTGAGGTGCTCTTGGTTGTATTGAATTGCTTTCTGTGCTGGCCCCTGCCTGGCTCTGGAAAACTAGGTGTTCCTCCCTGAACAACCCTGCCTTGCTGAGCTGCTTCGCTTCCTTTCCAGGACCCTTACCAGGGCACCATCGTGCTGGCCACTGTTAAAGGCGACGTGCACGACATAGGCAAGAACATAGTTGGAGTAGTCCTTGGCTGCAATAATTTCCGGTAAGTTAGGACCTCACCTCTTTCAACCCCTTTTCCATTTAAAAATGAAAGCTTTTTAACAGAATAATTCTTCAATGGGTGGGAAGAGTAGGGCATGGCAGTGGATGTTAGAGGTTATTTTTTATTTCTTTTTGCTTACTGTGTTTTTGAATTTTCTACGTGAACACAGCATTTCAAATGAAGTAAGTTAGTAATTATCCGTGTTCAAAAAGGACATGAAGTATAGTAAAAGCTATTCAAGTGGGGTGGAAACCGCCCAGAGGATTCCTGGGGTTGGATGTTGGGACAGAGGCGCTAATGGCCGGAATATCAGGCTCCTTCCCATGGCCAGTGGTGTTCATCATATCCTCTTTTTCCTTTCAGTAAACTCAGATTTTATAACTGAGATCTTACGAGACCTTGGCTAAACAGAGTTTTACAGGAAGGCCTTCTCTGTACAAGTCTCAGTTGGCTTTGCTAAGAGCCAGGACCCTGTGTTCTTGGTGATTAAGCTACATTTTGGAATGCTGTATACAAGTAAAACCCCTTTCTGATATATCTCATTATAATTAATAAATATTCATAAGAAAGTCATTTCCGTGTGAGAGCTGATGACCTGTACTAAGTATATGTTTCGCTTAGATTTGAACATATTCTTTGTAATGAAAAGCCTGATGGAAATAATGCTTTCCCATATCCATGTCCAGCCAACAGTCCTTTTGAGTCATAGACTTCTTTCCAATGTGCTATTTTCTCTAGATAGAGAAGAAAATTGACTGGAGCTATCCCTGTACTCCTCAGTTCTCTTCTTTGCTGTCAAGTAACAATTACCTGCTAAGCTCTCTCCCTGCTGTCAACATTTGTATCCATCTCTGCCTTCAAGGCTAATTAAATGCAGCTAAGAACCTTTCAGGAAGGCTGGAGACAGAGGAGCAGTGTCAGGAAGGCATTTTTTTTTTCCCCTCTGTCTTCACAAGCACTTCTGTTTACCTGCTCACTTACTGTCTAAAGATTTAGCGTTCTCTCCTAGTCCTAGAAACGAGGAATACTGTTTCTATCCATGTACTTACTATTTTTTAAAGAGATAAATTTATTGAAGATAGATAGTTGTAATGAAATTTTACCTATATAATAAATATTTGGATAAGGTGTTCGCTTCCTGAAGTCTACAAAGCATTTCTGCTGTTGGCTTACCTTTGCAAACCTGAGGTTGTTGGTTCCTGTTTGCATTCATCACAATCACTTCAGTTAATGTTTATAGATCATCTTCTACATACCAGGCATTATACTAGAGACACCAAAATGATTTAGTTGACTTTTCTCCTTGAAAAAGTTTACCATTTCTCAGGCTAAATAGCCAGGTACATGTTCAGCCTTAATAATGGGACAAGAACCATTGAAGAAAGTGACTTGCAGGTAAACTTCCTAAAAGTGATTCTTGAGATATCATTGTTATGTGCTTTATCATTATTTATTTTGATCAGTGGATTCTTAGCTGAGATTGTTATACTAGCAATGTTTATTTCTCCAGTAAAGACATTTTAAGAAGCCAGGGAACATTGTGGCATTTCTCCAGGGTGCTACTGGAACTGAATGTCGGCAGTTGTGAAGACTGCATATTAAGCCTGAGGCTTTCCTGCAGCAAACCCAGTTGCTATATGTCCGGCACTGAGGGTTTGCTTATCTTTGCTAGTAAGTCTAACTGGAGAAATGCCTTCTGATGAAATGTTACTTTCATTTTACAAAAACAAGCAAATGTGCAAACTTCATGTCAAACACCCCTTTGGCTTGTGTGTGATAACACATAGACTCTTCCATTGGTGAGTTTAATTTTATGGTGTCAGCTAGTAGACAAGTGTCCCTGGAGATTGTCTTATGGAATAATGTGTACTTTTACTGTCAGTACCAGGCTAGTATGCTTGAAGGAATTACCCAGCCTAGTGAGTGCGTCTAGCAGCCTATCCTGTATCTAATCCTTCTCTTTCCTGGCTTTTTATCATTGTTGCAGTGAATCTCACCAAATGATAACGATGTTTTTCCTTCGTGGGGATAAAAGAAATAAAGAGGGCTAAAAGTGACAGTTCTGTTTAGAGAGAAAATGTATTTTTTAAATGGGGAAGATATGATGCAATAGAATTGCAAATTTGAGGATTTGAATAGAACTAAGGATGTATTCACCAAGAATCTGTATTACCTACCATTTGTTTACCACTTCCCAATTTATACAGTTCTTTTATATCACTGATTTTTTGTTTCTTTGTCACCTTTTTGTTGTTGTTGTTTTGGTTTCTTTCCTTTCTTTTCTTTCGTCCTTCCTTTCTTTTCATGGTTTTGATCCTACTCTCCTGCCTGTTATTGTATTTCTCCTTTTATAGATGAGAAGACTTAGGCTTAGAGAACTGGAGAGATTTCATCATAGTCACATGGCTAGCAAGTGTCAAGCCACATTCAGGGCTTTTGGTTCCAAAAGCTGGGACTTCGTAATATGTCACCTGACTTTACAATATTTTTTTTGACTTGAGTTGTAAACAATTATAATGTCTAATATTAACACAGGCATACCTTGTTTTATTGTACTTCACTTTATTGAGCTTTGCAGATACAACGTTTTGTAAAAATTTGAGTTTTGTGGCAATCCTGCATAGAACATGTGTCTTGATGGCATTTTTCCAATAGCATGTGCTCATTTCACATCTCTGTGTCACATTTTCCTAATTCTCATAATATTTCAAACCTTATTATTCTATCTGTTACGATGATCTGTGATGAGTGATCAGTGTTACTATTTTAATTGTTTTGGGGTACCATGAACCACATCCACAGAAGATGGCAAACTTAATCCATAAATATATGTGTTTTGACTGCTCCACTAATCAGCCATTCCCCATCTCTCTCCCTTTCCTCGGGCCTCCATAGTCCCTGAGACACAACAATACTGAAATTAGGCCAGTTAATAACTCTGTAATGGCCTTGAAGTCCTCTAAGTGTTTAAGTGAAAAGAAGAGTCACACACCTCGATTTTAAGTCAAAAGTTAGACATGATTAAGTTTAGTGAGGAAGGCATATCGGAAAACTGAAATAGGCTGAAAACTAGGCCTCTTGCACCAAATAGCATAGTTTATGCAAAAGTAAAGTTCTTAAAGGCAATTTAAAATGCTCCTCCAGTGAACGCACAAATGATAGGAAAGCAAAACAGCCCCATGCTGTTATGAGGAAAGTCTGAGTGGTCTGGATAGAAGATTAAACCAGCCACAATATTCCCTTAAGCCAGAGTCTCACCCAGAGCAGTTTGGTGTTGCTGGAGCAATAACAAATTGAAGAGAGCTCCAACCGTCTTCAATTTTGTGAAGGCTGACAGAGGTGAAGAAGCTGCAGAAGAAAAGTTTGAAGCTAACAGAGGTTGGTTCATGAGGTTTAAGGAAAGAAGCCGTCTCCTCACATAATGGTACAAGGTGAAGTGCAAGTGCTGATGGAGAAGCTGCAGCAAGTTTTCTAGATCTAGCTGACATCACTGAGGAAGGTGGCTATGCTAACCAATAGGTTTTCAATGTAGATGAAATAGCCTTCTGTTGGAAGTAGGTGCCATCTAGGACTTTCATAGCTAGAGGGGGAGAAGTGAATGCCTGGCTTCAAAACTTCAAAGGACAGGCTGACTCTCTTGTGGAGGGGCTAACACAGCTGATGACTGTCAGTTGAAGCCAATGCTCATTTGCCATTCTGAAAATTTTAGGGCTTTAAGAATTATGTTAAATCTACTCTGTCTGTGCTCTATAAATGGAATAACAAAGCCTGGATGAGAGAGCACATCTGTTTACAGCATGGGTTTACTGAGTATTTTAAGCCTATCGTTAAGACCTACTGCTCAGTAAAAAAGATTCTTTTCAAAATATTACTCCTCATTGACAGTGCACCTGGTCAGAAGAATTCTGATAGAGATATACAAGGAGATGAATATTGTTTTCATGCCTGCTAACACAACATCCATTCTGCAGCCTGTGGATCAAGGAGGAATTTTGACTGTCAAGTCTTAGTAAGGCTGTAGCTGCCATAGATAGTGATGGATCTGGGCAAAGTAAATAAAAAAAACCTTCTATAAAGGATTCACCATTCTAGACGCCATTAAGAACATTTGTAATTCATGGGAGGAGGTCAAAATATCAACATTAACAGGAGCTTGGAAGAAGTTGATTCCAACTCTCATAGATTACTTTGAGGGATTCAAGACTTCAGTGGAGGAAGTAACTGCAGATGTGGTAGAAATAGCAAGAGTAAACCAGAATTAAAAGTGGAGCCTGAAGATGGGAATGAATTGCTACAATCTCGTAATACAGTTTCAACATATGAGGACTTGCTTCTTACGGCTGAGCAAGGCTGAGCAAAGAAAGTAGTTTCTTGAGATGGCTACGAACAGTGTTGAAATAACAACAGAGGATTTAGAATAAATAGCACGTAAACTTAGATGACAAAGCAGGGGCAAGGTTTGAGATGGTTGGCCTACAATTTTGAAAGAAGTTCTGTGAGTAAAACGCTATCAAACAGCATCACATGCTGCAGGGAAATCTTTTGTGAAAGTTAGATTCAATTGGTGTGGGAAACTTCACTGTCGTCTTATTTTGAGAAATTGCCACAGCCACCCCAAACTTCTGCAGCCACCACTCTAATCAGTCAGCAGCCATGAACATCAAGTCAAGACCCTCTACCAGCAAAAAGGTTACAACTCACTGAAGACCCAGATGATCGTTAGCATTTTTTTTTAGCAATAAGTATTTTTAAATTAAGGTATGTATACGTTGTTCTTTTAGACATAATACTATTGCACACATAATAGAGTACAGTATAGTGTGAACATAACTTTTATATGCATTGAGAAACCAAAAAATTCACATGACTCACTTTATTGAGATACTTTATTGTAATGGTCTAGAGTCGAACCTATAGCATCTCTGAGTTATGTCTGTATTCTAAATTCCCCTCAAGAAATAATGTAGAATATTTGGAAATATTTTTGATTAATTCCATTGAGGTTAATTTTACATATACTCTGTAATAATAACTAGGAAAAGACAGAAGAGGACATTTTCCATTACAGATAATGCACAGTGTTTAATTATGTAAGAAAAATATTCTATTTCAAGATACATTTTAAAGTTCTACATCATACATCTAATATTTTTAAACATGGGTCTGATAACCAGTGGTTCTTAATATAACTGTCTAGTATAAGTAAAAGAGCGGTATATGGCTGAGCATGAAAATAATTCCAAACCGTATAATGTTGGAATGTTCAGCTGAGTGAGGAACATGACTGTACCTAAGTCAAGGATATAGTAATCCAGTCTCTCCTGAGCACTTCACATGCTGATAATTATTTAGAGGCTTTGGATCCATTTTTTGAAGGGGAGATCAACAATTTGTTTTGTTTATTTTTTAAAAAAGTAATAGAAATGGCAACAGACCCCACTGGCACTGCTGAAGTACAGGTTGGAAACCATGGCTGGACTGTAGACTGGATGGAAACACATGCCATCTTGTGGTGGCATGTGTGAATTGCAGGAGCAGCAGATAGGCTGCCACCTTAGTTAACCTGAGAAATAAAGGGTAAAATGACAGCAAGTATCAAGTACCTTAAAAGGATGCAGATGCAGTTTTATTTTCCTTTTTAAATTTCTTCAGGAGACGAAAAGGACTTTTTGTCTTATATTACAGTATTTATTTTCGAAATTCTACGTATTCTTAAATAGTATGAGATGCCTTTGCTAAAATATTCAGTGCAACTTTTTTTTTTTCCTGGATTAGTATCTAAATTAAATGCTTGCTCTCATAGCTCTATTCTAAGCATTTAAAAAAGAAGTTTTTTTGTAGAGACAAAGTCTCGCTAATGTTGCCCAGGCTGGTCTCAAACCCCTGGCCTCAAGTGATCCTCCTGCCTTGGCCTCTTAAAGCACTGGGATTACAGGCATGAGCCTCCATACCCAACCTCTGTTCTGAGCACTTTAAAACAAATACTGTAAAATCAACATCTTCCGTAGCATTCATTTTTATTCTCTTTAGCCTCCCATGTGGCGAAATACGGGAATGTGTATAGGGAGAGGCTTACAGACATAGGGTATGGCCCAAAATGACAAAGGGAAACTGAGGGAGAGTCAAGGAAGATGGGGTTATGCATAGGGGTAAAACAGGAGGTTGTGGTAGAGGTGAGAGGGAATGGAGAGGGATGGTGGGAAGAGTGGTAGCAGGCACAGAGGGCAGGCTGGATCTGACCTGTGCCCTCTTCTCCGCTCCGACTTCACATACCCTGGGATTCCTAGCTAGTTCAGGACTCTGGGCCTTCATAGTGCAGGTCTCTGCCTAGACTTCCCTGTTTCCTTCAGCTAATACCCACTTAATTTTTCAAAATCCATTTCAGACTTCCCCCTAGGATGCTTCTGGTTGTCACCCATTTTGGGCCTTCCATACATAGTACACTGTAAATGCTTTCATTGTAGTACTTGCCACACCATATTCTAATTCAGAGCTTGCCAACAGTTTCTCAACTCAGATGTGCCAGGAAACCCATTCTCTTTCCTGCTCGAGAGTGGAACTGGGCCTCTGTCCTAGAAGGGTTGACCAGGGCTGTGAGCAACTTCCTTTGTGCATCTCAGTACCATAAGTGTCATTTTCTATATGTGGAAATAGTGAGAATTGCCCCTCTAATCAGTAGTACATTCGATTATTTCCCCAGCAAGACGGCTTTGAAGGCAGACTAATAAGCTGGAAATTGCACTTGTCGCCCAGTCCCCTGGCTCGGTGTTCTCGGTCGTTTTCTTACCTCACTGATCAGTGGTTATGATTCTCTCCTGCTGATTTCTCCTTCTGGGAGTGGTCTTTAAACACAGAAATGTTCTGGGGCTCAGCCCTTGGACCTCTTCTGTCTTCACTGTCTAGGTTTGTGTTTCTCAAACTGTAATGTACCTTCTTGTCACCTGGGGATTTTGTTAAAAGTCAGATTCTGATTAGGGTAGGTCTGGACTGGCGGTTCTGCATTTCCGACAAACTCTCAGATAGGGCTGGTGCTGCTGGTACAGGAGCACACCTGGAGTTACAAGGCCTGGGGTGGGCTGAAGTCGTCTCATTCGTTTTGTGACTTCAATATCATCTGATGTACTGACAAGTCCCAAATTGTATCTCCACTGTGGATCTCTCCCCAGACTTTAGGCTTACATATCCAGTGGACTCCCTGTCAGCTCCATTTGGATATCTAAAGAAATCTCAAATTTAGTATTTTGAAAACTGAACTAATTGCCACCATTTTATGAACGCCTCCCCAACTCTCCTCTATTTCAAGAAATAGCAACTTCATTTTTCTTGCTGCTCAAACCGAAACTCTTGCGTCATCCTCTTGTTGGATAACCCACATGTAACCCATCAGTTCTCCTCTCACAGTATTTCCAGGATCTGACCACTTCTCACTACCTACACTGCTTCTTGTCTGGATTTTTGCAGCAGCCTAACCAGTCTCTCTGCTCTACCCTGGACTTGTTTCAGTCCAAAGTAAATTCTGTTAAATCTAAGTCAGATTTCTTACTCCACTGTTCAAACCCTCCAGTGATTTCTCTCCTCACTCAGTAAAACTCAGAGCCCTTGTAGTGGTCTGCAAGGCCGTTGTGTAGTGGGTGTAATCTGGAAGCTTCCCGGACCCCACCCCTGGCCAGTTAAATCACACTCTCTGGAAAATGGAGTCCAAGCTTCAGGTTGTTTGATTTTGAAAAGGCTCCCCTGGTGATTCTGATGCGAAGTCTACACAGGCTCTGGCCTTTTCCTCCTCCTCTGAACTTATCACCCACAACTCTATCCTTCTCCATTTCTGTTCCAGCCACAACAATCTCCTTACTCTTCCTTAAACATGGCAAGCATCCACATTAGACGTTCCTGAGAGAAACACTGCTGAAACAAGAAAAAGCAGTGACAGCAAGATGATTCTTGCCATTATACTGATGAGTTTTAGTTGAATTTTAAAACATATACAATGTTAAAATCAGCTTTGAAATGTATGCCTTTTTGTCTTGATTTAAAAGCAGTATGCTATTTTTCCTAGTTTTACATGTGACAGTCTATGCTTAGTCATTGTTTAACAAAAGATCCAGGTACTAGACTTTCTTCAATATGTTAAAAAGAAAAAAAAAAGCGTGTGGTACCATCTCACTCCTGCTATAACCTGCAGTGGTTATACATCATTAACACCTCCAGCGTGCATTTGTTACCGGGTTAGTGCCAACAAAGCTGAATATACTTACCATTGATTTGAAGTTATCTTACTTTTTACTGAAGATTCCATATGTCATAGTTTTTTTTTTTTAACTCTTTTTTAAAAAGTAATATGAGTACAAGCTAAAAATCCAGTGGTATGAAAGGGCATATAGTGAGATGCCAGTCCCCTTCCTGCCCTGGCGTTCAGCACCCATTGTTACCAGCCAGTATGTCATGTTGTAGTCTTAAGCATTCTTTTTTGTTGTTATTTAAACGTTTTTGCCTATTTAATTTTAAGAATTGTTGATGTAATGAAATAAGTAAAAATGCGTGCTGTAAGTTTTTCAACATCTTTTAACAAATAGAAGGAGATTAAATTATCAAAATGACATTAAGGTACTCTGTAAATCTAAAATAGAAGTAATTCCTAGAACATTTTCCAGGGCAGACATTCCTGTTTCCTCTGAGTTCCAGGAAGCTCTCTCCTCCATGAGTTGAAATTTGTCTGGCACTGTTCTGTTCTCTGAGAGTGTGCTCCAGGCTTCCTCTGCCCCAGTGCCTGTTCTCTCTCCTGTGTGCCCATCTAGAGTCTGCCTTTCCTTTCAGTCTTGCCCTCTTGCCTTCGGTGACCTGCACCCTGAATCATTCTCCCTCTTTTTCTTGCTTTAAGTAATCAGAGTTCCCTGACAGCTCTTCATGTGCAGGACCTGACCTCTTTTTCATGATCTTCCCCATTGGCTTCCATGTTCAATAGGTATTTATTGAGGAACTTCCCTAGCCCTTTTTATTGGCCTAAATGGATAAGATAATGGATTTTGGAGTGAGATACTGATTCAGATCCCAACTCTGCCTCTAATTAGTTCTGTGACTAGACAGATTGCTTAATTTCTCTGGGCCCCTTCTCATTAAAATGAGACCCATAGTAGTGCTTTCATTATAGAGTTACTATGAGGGTTAAATGAGATCATTTATGCAGGCTGGGCACTGTGGCTCAAGCCTATAATCCTAGCACTTTGGGAAACCGAGGTGGGAGGATCACTTGAGCCCAGGAGTTTGAGACCAGTCTGGGCAACATAGGGAAACCCTATCTACAAAAACTTTTAAAATTAGCTGGGTTTAGTGGGGCATGCCTGTGGTCCCAGCTACTCTGGAGGCTGAGGCAGGAGGTCGAGGCTGCAGTGAGCCGTAATCACGCTGCTGCACTCCAGCCTGGGTGACAGAATGAGACCCTGTCTCAAAAACAACAACAAAAGAGATTGCTTATGCAAAAAGCTGAGCACAGTGTCTTTCAACAGATGAATGGATAAGCAAAACGTGTTATCTCCATACAGTGGAATATTTTTTGGCCTTAAAAAAGACCGAACTTCTGATATGCCTCAAAACATGGTTGGACTTTGAAGGCACTGTGCTAAGTGAAGTTTAGCCAAACACAAAAGGGTGAATACTGTATTATTCTACTGATGTGAAGTATCTAGATAAGGCAAATTCACAGAGAAAGAAAGTAGACTGTAAACTAGTTCAACCATTGTGGAAGTCAGTGTGGCGATTCCTCAGGGATCTAGAACTAGAAATACCATTTGACCCAGCCATCCCATTACTGGGTATATACCCAAAGGATAAATCATGCTGCTATAAAGACACATGCACATGTTATGTTTATTGCGGCACTATTCAGAATAGCAAAGACTTGGAACCAACCCAAATGTCCAACAATGATAGACTGGATTAAGAAAATGTGGCACATATACACCATGGAATACTATGCAGCCATAAAAAATGATGAGTTCATGTCCTTTGTAGGGACATGGATGAAATTGGAAATCATCATTCTCAGTAAACTATCGCAAGGACAAAAAACCAAACACCACATGTTCTCACTCATAGATGGGAATTGAACAATGAGAACACATGGACACAGGAAGGGGAACATCACACTCTGGGGACTGTTGTGGGGTGGGGGGAGGGGGGAGGGATAGCATTAGGAGATATACCTAATGCTAAATGGCGAGTTAATGGGTGCAGCACACCAGCATGGCACATGTATACATACGTAACTAACCTGCACGTTGTGCACATGTACCCTAAAACTTAAAGTATAATAATAAAAAAAAAAATTAAATTAAATTAAAAAAAAAAAGAAAATAGAGCAGAGGTTACCAGGGGATGGAGTGGAGAGGGTGGGAGAGAAGAAGGGGTAGTTATTGCTAAATGGTTACAATGTTTCTGCTCTGGGTGATAAAATAAGTTTGGACGTAAATAGTGGTGATGGTTGCTCAACATTGTAATTGAAATTCATGCTACTGGATTGTACATTGAACAATGGTTAAAATGGAAAAGTATATATTGTGTATATTTCACCACAATTAAAAAAAATAACATACCAGAAACCATTGAATTGCACACTTGAAATGGGTAAATTGTATGGTATGTGAATGATGAGTCGGTAAAGCTGCTTAAAAGCAAGCTTAGCATAGTGCCTGGCGTATATGTAGTAAGTACTGACTAAATGGTAGTTGTGGTGGTAATCCTCAATATTTAGTGAGCATTTCAACTTGATTCTCATTTACATTAGAGCAGTATTTAATGGTTGAAATAAAAATGTTCATTTCAGTTTTGTCTCTAATGGGCTTTCATTAATTTTTTCATATCTCATTTCTGTGCCTCAGAGTTATTGATTTAGGAGTCATGACTCCATGTGATAAGATACTGAAAGCTGCTCTTGACCACAAAGCAGGTACTGTGCAACTGTACTTTGGGCATTTCTCTAAATGTCATATCCCCAGGTGTCTGTCATTTCCCTAGTTGTCTGTCAGTGAATAGTGATGCCCCGTGAGGGTTCTGTGGGACATACAATCAAGTGCCAGCTCGTGCACCAGGTTGCTTTCATTGCCATTTCTAATGGGTTTGAGAGAGGAGAGTGAACAACTGTGGAACTGAGTGCTGGAGATGGGGAATGGGGACAGACTTCTTAGAACAGTTGTATTAGATTTTTTTTCTGTGTGTAGTCATTTTTATATTTCTTCTCACACTGTGATATATTCAAGTCTGGGAAATCATGAGCTAGATATACCTTCTATTGCATGGCTTCCTAAAACTATGGCAAGTAATTATTGCAACCTTAAGTTATAAATCTTATTTGCTACCAAAAGCAAACAATAAATTGAAATTCCGCAGTCGGAAAAGATGTCTTAGAATTAGAAACTGGGGACGGGCGCCATGGCTCACACCTGTAATCCCAGCATTTTGGGAGGCTGAGGCAGGCGGATCACTTGAGGTCAGAAGTTTGAGACCAGCCTGGCCAACATGGTGAAACCCCGTCTCTACTAAAAATACAAAAATTAGCCAAGCTTGGTGTTGGGCACCTGTAATCCCAGCTACTCAGGAGGCTGAGGCAGGAGAATCGCTTGAACCCAGGAGGCAAAGGTTGCAGTGAGCCGAGATTGCGCCACTACACTCCAACCTGGGCAACAGAATGAGACTCCATCTCAAAAAAAAAAAAAGAATTAGGAATTGGGAATTCATGTTAGGTCTTTTGATCTTCATTACAAAGTTTTTTAAATGGATCTTCATGCTTTTCCTTTCATCCTCCTCACTGTCCTTTTTGTCCTTTTTTTTTTTAAAAAAAAAAAAAATAGATATAATTGGCCTGTCAGGACTCATCACTCCTTCCCTGGATGAAATGATTTTTGTTGCCAAAGAAATGGAGAGATTAGCTATAAAGATTCCATTGTTGATTGGAGGAGCAACCACTTCAAAGTAAGTTATACTAATGAGCTTTGTCCTCACTTCAGATTTTCTTACATGCCAGTATTTGAAACAGTGGTAAACCTGTGTTGTTTTGGATCTTCCCTTATGTTTAGTACATTGACTTTTTGTTATGTAAACACAAAAATTTTCCGGTGTTCACTTGGGTGAGAGCCAGAATACTTTCAGAGCATGCTATAGAAAACTTTTTTGTGATTCCTATTCTTTGCTTTTTCTTGGATTTCTTTGGCTTGCAATAATCTTTTTCTTAACACTCTCACTTCCGATTCAGTTCCTGAGAATTATAATGAACTCTTCTCGTGAAATTAAACCGAGTGGAGAAGCTGTGTTTTTTGGCACAAAATCATTACTTGAACTTTTGCCCACTCTGTCTTGAAGCAGGTGTCTGATTGAATGATTACAGGTTCCTTTGAAGGAACTCTAACCTTGTAGTAGTTTGGGGAACTCTAACCTTGTAGTAGTTTGGGGACAGAAAGCCCATCTAGCAAGAATGAACTAAATGGTCGCTTTGGGGAGTTCCTGAAAGGGGAGCTTTGTGGGAACCTTTGGGTTAACAACATAAAGAGGTATAAAATGTAAAGATGAGAAAGTTCAAATTTGTTCACTTGATAATTATTCAGTTTACCAGATTTTTCCTGGGATCATGATCATAGTGATATGTGGTAAGTGCTACGTTAACTGTGGGTACTAGACTTTTTATGCCACGTACAGTTCACTTTCTCAGGGAGCATTATCATACTGGACCATTGAACACAGTGGTCCCATAGCATCTAGTTTATTTTTCTGATGCAGAAATACAATAAAGGTCTGGTTATAGGTATGCCAGAAATACAATAAAGATCTGGTTATAGGTGTGCAATAAAGGTCTGGTTCCATAGGTATGCCACAATAAAGGTCTGGTTATAGGTATGCAAAAGAAAAGTGTTCCTTTTGCACTAGAAACAACTGTACTTTTAGCCAATTTGTATAGGGTTGTTCAGAGGAACAGAATCAATAGGATATGTTTATATATATAGAGAGAAAGAGATTTATTTTAAATAATTAACTCCTGTGATTGTGGAGGCTGGCAAGTCTGAAATCTGCAGGCTGGAGATACAGGTAAGTTGATTTTTTGAGTCTGAAGACAGTCTAGAGGTGGAATTTCTTGTTCCTTGTAGGGCTGGGGAGTGAATAAGGGACTCCTTGTCTTGTCTCTTAAAGGTCTTCAGCTGACTGGATGAGGCCCACCTACATAGTGGAGGATAATGTGCTTTACTCTAAGTCTACTGATAAATGTTAATCACATCTAAAAAAAATACTTTCACAGTAACATTTAGGTTGTGGTTAACCAAGAAGTATATACCATGGCCTAGCCAAGTGTATACATGAAATTAACCATCATACCATTTAAAATTTGAATGAGTCATCTTCATAAGTAGAAACAGTATTATGTGTCTTTTATCCATTAGCTGTTCTTCATACTTGAAGGATTCGATAGTTTGACTATCGTTGCTTAATGTTAGAAAACAGGGTTTGTTTTTCCACAAAGGACTTATGTACCAGGAAATGTGGCAGACTTGGTCTCAAGGGATATGGCCACCCATTAATAATGGGTTTTGATGAGCATGGGCTTGGGTAATTGATGACAGGCTTAGTGAAGAGAATGGTAAGAGGACCTATGGACTGTTGTCAGAATGAAAGACTTTAATATCAACTGTGAAGTAGAATAAATAAGTATTTAAAGGAACATAATTAAAATATATTACATGTTATGTAAATATGATGCTGGCTTCAAAAAAAGAATCTTTTTATATGGTGGGACACTACACTCAGAAATTTGCTTCTCGTGCACATTGGAACTTTACCAAATAGTCCATTCTCTATCGTTTACCATGTAAAAGCTACCAGATTAAAGAAAAAAAACATTGAGAAGCAACGCAACTAGCCTCTCAAGATACATTATTGGCAAAATTAGCTTGTTAATGATTCTTAGCAGTTATAACCTGATATATCAAATTAGAATTAACGAGATAGGAAATCACCAACATCTCTTCAGTTACTGTGAAATATCTATTCTCATTGTCTTGGAAACTGTAAATGTGTTTGGCCTGAAGGTAGAAAGCTGAGTCCACTGACCACCTAAGGTTTCTTTCAACTCTGCAGTGCATTGTTTCTCTATGAGCCCTTCCTCTTCTGGTTCTCTTCTCTTCCATGCCTGTTGCAGTTTCTGGGAAATTACTTGGAAAATAAGAGCTAGTAGGTAGCACTGCTTCCCGGGAACCATTCCCCTCTACACTGTGGTGCTGGAACAGCCTTTGGAAAACAGATTCCCACGCAACCTCCAAGCACTTCACTGTAGAATTTCCCAGTTCTGACTCCATTCTAATTAGTGACAGTGGATGAGGTCTGCGATCTGAAGTCTTGCTTTATCAAGCTCTCTTATTTAAGTAAGTGCTTTTACAGAAGTTTAGCAGTTATACAGAAAAGTACACAAATCATATAGATGTACAACTTGACAAGTTTTTACAAAAGGGAACCCACCCATGTAACCACCTCCAGATCAAGAAATAGAACACTAATGGCACCCTAGGAACCTCACCAGGTTCCTCCACCCAGTCATCCTTTCCAACAAAAGTAACCACTGTTCTTTCTTCTGTCACCATACGTTGGTTTTGCCTGCATTTCAACTTTATATAAGTGGAGTCATACTGTATGTGCTCTCCTGTGTCCGGCTTCTTTTGCCCCACATCAGCCTTGTTACAATAGTTTGGTTTTTTGTTGTTTTTTTTCAATGTAGTATTCCATTGTATAATGTGCTGTGACTTATTTAGTCTTGCTACTGTTGGTGGACATTTGAGGTTTTCCACTTTGGGGCTATCACAAACAATGCTGCAATAAACACTTAATGCTTATGAATTTTGGTGCACATGTATGTGTATTTCTGCCTCGAAGCAGAATTGCCAGATCATAGGATATGCCTATGATCATCTTCATTAGCTTATTGCCACGTAGTTTTCCAAATTGTAGCAATTTACACTCCCACAAGCAATTGTGAAAGTTCCAGTTATTCCACATCCTTTTCAGTGTTATCCCTCGTCATGGGTGTAGTAATACCTTGCTGTGGTTTTCGTTTGCATTTCTCTGCTGAGTAATGATGTTGAACACCTTTTCATTTATATATTGATCATTTGGATATGCTTTTTAAGTATTTTTAAAAATTGGGTATTCTGCTTTATTCTTATTGGTTTGTACACATTCTTTAGTTTATAGTAGTTACAAGTCCTTTATCAGAAATACATATATTGCAAATAGATTTTTTTTCAATCTGGCTTGCCTTTTGCTATCTTAGTGCTGTCTTTGGATAACAAAAGTCTTAATTTTTATAAAGTCTGATTTATCAGTCTCTTCATATATAGTTAGTGCCTTTTGCATCCAAATAAGTAAGTCATCTCCTAGGAGAGCCACATTTGCTAGAAAGCATTCAGGAGTTGAAATGTCTCAGAAGCCCATCTAAGAGCCCTTATGATTTCCTACAAACCAGTGGAGCAGTAGCTCATTAGCTCAGGACTTCCACGTTTTCATGAAAACATCGCTGAGAGGAGATAACCCTATGGCTTTTCCCGACATCAGTGACTTGCAGTAGCATGAGTAGAACTGGAACTGTACCCCCAAGACACTCGAAATGAAGGTTAAGGCTGTCTAGTGCAGGAGTGTCCAGTCTTTTGGTTTCCCTGGGCCACATTGGAAGAAGAATTGCTTCAGGCCACACATAAAATACGCTAACACTAACGATAGCTAATGAACTGAAAAAAAAAAAAAAAAAAAAAAAAAAAAACTGCAAAAAATCTCATAATGTTTTAAGAAAGTTTACGAATTTGTATTGGGCCGCATTCAAAGCTGTCCTGGGCTGCATGTTGGACAAGCTTAGTCTAGTGGATGAATCGATATTTGGAGATATTGAAAGAGTTAAATAGATTTGGGGTCTCTGGTCCCTGAGCACACACTGGGCATAAAACAGGAGGGTCTCAGGAGGCCATGGAGTTCATTAATCTGCCCCAGGGCCATGGTCTGGCCTCCCTGCCACTCTGTACCCCAGCCTTCCCATTCCAAAAGGTGGCTCCTGACTCACTGGCTTGTGCCTGAATACCCATCTTCCAGCTCAGTTCTCATAGCCTAAGGCTTTGCAGTCCTTTGCTTCCTGTTTACAAGTGGACATACTGTTAGGAAGATGGAACAGGTGAAGTGGTACTGGTCTTGTCTGTCTTAGGAGTTTTTAGAGCCTTCCTTGAGAAGCCTGTTAAAAACACACTCATGCATATATTACGCCTATAACAGTCTCTTGGTTTTTAAAAATTACCTCACTGATCCACATTTACTAGACCATGTCAAACAATTCAGAGGAATGTAAAGTACAATTGAATCTCTCTCTTCCTACCTTCCGCCTCACCTCTAACTCCCATAACCAGTGTGGACACTTCGATGTGTGTCTCCCTGTTTTTTTTCTAAATATATAGAAAGTTAGATATAGGATTGGTTGGTTGTTGGGAAAAGCTTGAGGGTGGTGTTTCTTAAAAATACAATTGCATTAAATATAGTGTTCTGCTACTTTGTTTCTTTCTCATATAATAGCATATTCTAGGTAATATTCCAAACGTACGTTTTTGTTGAGGGGGAAGAATATGAAAGCACTTGAGGAAGAGTACTGCTACTTCTGGGGAGGAGGAGAGAGGAGAAAAGGTGGAAAGCACTGCCCATCTCGTGGGGACTGCTGCTGGCCGCCCTTCTAAAGATGGGATGTGGCCAGAACACACTTCTCCCTCTCCAGGGGTTCTGGATTAACCACTGTAAGGGAGGGTGTACGCATTTTCAGTTTTCATTTTAATTCGTTATGTTCTATTATGAAATAGCAGATCTGTAGACTATCCTTTTGCTATAAACATCCAGTCATCACAGGACAGTTTGTTTTGCACTTCTGTTAATTAGGCAGTTTTAAGAATGAAAGGGCGTTTCTTCCTAATACCAACATTTTCAAGTTTGGTAATAGGGATGTGGGGCTGAACCAATCCTAAATATTAAAAGTAAAATATTGGCCGGGCGCAGTGGCTCACGCCTGTAATCCCAGCACTTTGGGAAGCCGAGGCAGGTGGATCACGAGGTCAGGAGATCGAGACCATCCTGGCTAACACAGTGAAACCCCATCTCTACTAAAAATAAATAGAAAAAAATTAGTCGGGCATGGTGGCGGGCGCCTGTAGTCCCAGCTACTCGGGATGCTGAGGCAGGAGAATGGTGTGCACCCAGGAGGCGGAGCTTGCGGTGAGCCGAGATTGCACCAGTGCACTCCAGCCTGGGTGACAGAGCAAGACTCCGTCTCAAAATAAATAAATAAATAAATAAAATAAAATAAAGTATTTTTCTTGCTTTTGCCTCTCTGTATTATTTTGTGTTGAATTTCGGGTTTGGGGTTCCATACTGCAAGTACAAGGTGGGATTGGGGCCAAGGAGTGTTGATGTCTCTCATGAATAGGGGAGCAGCTGCTAGACAGCCATGTCCTGTGTCCTCTGCCTGGTTCCCGGTTCCTTAGGGGCCCTGGCTGCTATCCCAGCTCATTTGGAGGAAGGAACTCAACCTGACCTTGATGACAGCAGTGTGATTTCCTGGGCCTGGTTACCTCCCTTAAGTCACGTGGGCTGCTAATGAGCACCAGGTCATGCACGGGCTCAGTCCCTTGTTAACGGAGCTGAGGACAAGGTCTTTCTCTTCTGCAGAGCCTGGGCTAGGTTTCTCATCTTAGGGTAGGGAAAAAGTCATTCATGTTTTCCAAGGGAAATTTGAAGTTCAGTATTTGTAGGTGAGCACCTTGAAATGTTTCTCTGGAAAGCACTGTAGAAATACATTATCTCTAATGGCTCTGAACAAGAGTTGTGTAGGAACTGTCAGTGCTGATGGATATATTTTCTTTCTGACCCTTCTTTTTAGAACCCACACAGCAGTTAAAATAGCTCCGAGATACAGTGCACCTGTAATCCATGTCCTGGACGCATCCAAGAGTGTGGTGGTGGTAAGTGGGTGACCTTACATTTTATTCCAGATGTGTTGGAAAGAGTGCATTACAAATAAGGGTATAACTTCAGATCTATTCATTTTTATTCAGTTATACTAAATAAAGGTCAAAGAGCAGCCTGAGGCTTATGGTGTGCCTCTGCAGTGACTGCCTTGCTGCAAGGAGGTCCAGGTGACCATGTCCTGTACTTTCAAAGACAATTACAGAACTGAGCAGCAGACAGGTAGATGGCCTGGCACCAAGACACCTTTCACCTGGACACCAGCCAGCCAAAGATTTCACCCACTCAGAAACATGAATAGATATTTGCTTGACTGTCTAAAAGGAATGTTGGATTTTTAAATGACCTTTTTCCAGATAGGAAAACAAACTTGAAAGTGTCCTAGTTGACCCTACCCAAAGACAGAAAAACATCTACTAGATATTTAAAACCCAGAACAGTGGTTTCTGCTTCTCTGTGAACATCATAAACAATTCACCCACGTCCTGCTTTTCTCTTTCAGTGAAGCCTGACATTCTACCTTGTTATAGGTTTCATTGTTTTCACTGAATAATGGGATATAACAGCTGGGGTGCACCCGAGAGGCAGTGTGGTCCGGGGGTTTCCAAATTGATTTCAGCCACAGAATCTTTGTCTGTTAAGTGACGTCTTACCTGGAAATTCAGTGTGGCAGAATTTCCAGGTAAGACGTCACTTACCATCACATCCCGCTCCTAGTGTTCATCAAAAGAGCACAGTTTGAGAACCACAGATTTAGCCTAGCCTTCACATTGTGCAGGCGAGGAAGGTTACTGAGGTGGCCTGATGATCTGCGAGACTTCCAGTGATGCCATGCGACCTGGATTAGGGTGACCACATTTCCTGAGCTATCTTCCAAGGAAATTATTTCAGATCTGTGAATTTATTTACATGAAAGTTATATAATAATCACTAACATTGAAAATGTGTAGTGTGCCAGGTACTGAGCTAAGTGCTTTACATGGATTTTATTTAATCCTCGGGCTAACCTCATGAGGTAGGTATTTTTTGGTCCCCATTTTAGAGATCAGGAGACAGAAGAATAAAGAGATAAGGAACTCTGCTGAGACCACACGTCTGCCAAGTGGCAGGTGTGGGATTTGAATGCAGGTTATCTTACTCTGTGTTAAATTAAACTTGTTTCCCATTAATATTTAACAATTCTCCTTTATTAAAAAGGATAAAATTAACTCAGTCTGGGATCATAAAATTGCAGTTTTTTATTTGCCATTGATGTAGACAAATATGCAAATAAGCTATATTTCTACAGCTCAATTTTAAAACAATTTTTGTTTCTTATTCTTGGATTGTGCTCCATAGGAGCTTATGTCAGGTCCATGGCTGAGTGCTGTGGGCCTCTTTTCAACACTTGTCATTATTTTCAAACACTGATGCATAGCCCTGAATAGTTTCCATTCAGAGGCAAGACTTTTGGATCCATTTAGTTGCACAGTGCCAACCTTTCCTCTACAGGCAGGGGAAAGAATCAGCCCTTTGATTCCATGTTTGGAGGACAAGCTCCTTCACCATTTTTTTTTTTTTTTTTTTTTTTGAGACGGAGTGTTGCCCTGTTGCCCAGGCTGGGGTGCAGTGGCGCGATCTTGGCTCACTGCAACCTATGCCTCACAGGTTCAAGCAATTCTCCTGCCTCAGCCTCGCAAGTAGCTGGGATTACAGGTGTGTGCCACCATTCCCGGCTAATTTTTTTTGTATTTTTAGTAGATATGGGGTTTCACCATGTTGGCCAGACTGGTCTTGAACTCCTGACCTCAAGTGACCCACCCGCCTCGGCTTCCCAAAGTGCTGGGATTACAGGCGTGAGCCACTGTGCCTGGCCTCCTTCACCGTCTTGAAGAGCTGGAGCAGTGGGGGCCTTGCTGAAAGCCAGGCAGAGAATAAGGAGTGGATGTTTGTGCTCTTTCCAGTTTGGTCCAGCCACACAGCCAGCAGTGGTTAGCTCCTCCTGTGTACAAAGAAACGACCACATTTTGAAATTGCTCAAACATAAGTCAGATGATAAATCATGTGGGTAACTGCTAGTGACACTTCAGGAGCCAGTGGTATAATTTGTTTCAGTTGGTTGTGGGCTCATTGGCTCAGGCTCTTTTGATCTAACTGAAATGAACATGGAACAGGATCACATTTTAGCAACTGTCTCATATATTTGGAAGATTCCAAAAAGATGTAGCAAATACTTAATGGTTGGAGATTTAGACCCTTGCTTTTTTTTTCTTCTTTAATAAAAAACAAGGTGCCAATATTTTATTCTTTTTAAATTATAAAATATCTTTTCAGTTTATTCCCTCTTATTGTGTGGCTGTTGCCATGAAATATAATTTGTAAAAATGAAAGAAAATATAAGCTGTGATATGTCCCAGTGGTTGGCATGAAAACACATGATGGATTTGATTTTTTGGTGGCAGGATCATGTAGGTTAGCCCACATATTGACCATGAACTTGTTTGCGTCAAGTAAGTCAGACTGGGCCAGAAGGGGCCTGTCGCTGTGGCTCTGGGAGCAGCGCGCTTCATGGGGCTGTGCAAGGTGCCAGCAAACTGCAGCGGTATGTTCTTTCTACACAATAGCACCAGCATCAGGGGGTTGTAGAGTCTCTGGATGTCAAGGACATCTGGTTTTGCCTTCTCAGAGGGTATAATCTAGCAAAATGCAAGAGGGTTTTAAAACATTGGTTACATACACTTCAGGGAGTTCAGAGTAGGCATTCCCTTCTTGTTTCATTGGGCTGTGCGGGCTTTCCTAAACGAGGACTCCATTGAGGTGAGTTTAATGTAAGGCTGGGAAATACTTTGTAGCGTGAACACTATTTAGGAACCGATTTTTGGCCTGCCACAATGGCCTTTTCTGATTGTATTCCTGAATGAGGTGATTTTGTTTTATACTAACTCATGGGTGATTGGATTGTTATTAGAGATACTTAGAAAACCCACATAGAGTTACAGACTTTTAAAGCTGGTAGGCACTTTAGCCGTCATTCAGTCTAACTTCCTTAAGTTCAGATGAAGATGTTGAACTTTCTTGCCTTTTTGTGTATTAGATAATCCTGCTGGAGAATGCAGGGATGGGGCAGTGCTATGTTTATTTTTTAACTGATGTGATCAGTAGCTGCCGTTTCTTCTTTCTATGTAATTTTATTTTGTGCTTTGATGGTAGCTATTTTTCTATCAACTTGATAATCATAGTAACAAATAATATTTAGCTGATCCTACTTTTACAATTTAATGAGTAGACTTCACATTTTCTCAGATTATTGGTTTCCTTTCCAGTTTTGGCAGAAAGTCAGTGGACTATGAAGATTAGCCTCATTCCCTCAGCAAACATGTAGTGAGAATGCACCTCCAGACACTGGGGTAGGCACCAGGGGTATGAAGGTAGTGAATGTGTGATTGTAGCTCTCATAGGGCTTTCTAGTAAGGGAAGTGGATATCTAAATTGAAACTAAAAGGCTTTGGAAAGTGCAGTAGTAGATGAATAGAATATCTTTGAAACATTGAGTTGGGGGTTTCTTAACCCAGAGGGTTCCCAAGACCACCTTCAGGTTCAAAGTTTCACTAGAAGGACACAGAGAACCCAGAAACACTGTTATGACCATGGTTTATTGTTGTGAAAGGATATAGGTTAAAATCAGGAAAGGCAAAAGGCACATAGGATGGAACGCAGGAGAGACCAGGTACAGGCTTTCAGGAGTCATCTCCCCCATAGAGTAATCTGGATGGTGCTTATTTCTTCCGCTGATGATATGTGACAACATGTAAGGAGGCTTGCCAACCCAGAAGCTTACCTGAGCCTTCATGTCCTGGGTTTTTATTGGGGGTTGGTCACATAGGCCCAGAATGCCCATGTGTCTAGCCTTAATTGTTCAGTCTTCAGTCCCTGCAGAGGTCAAACATAAGCATGAGCTAAGGTCCCCCACCATAAATCAGACTGTTAGCATAAACGATCTGACGTGGCCCAGGGTGCCAGGTATACAGTGACTCTCTTATCGGGCAGGCTATCCCAAGGGTTTAGAGTTTGTCTCCCAGAAACCAGTCAAGGGCCAGTCCTTTCTTTGGCTTGTGCAGGGTTTGAACATCCCAAGCCCACTGAGTTTACCCTTTCCTGCACACCAGGCAGGAATTAGCACAGTTGGTGAAGGGAGAAGAAATGAAGTTAAGGAAGCCTTCCTGAAGGAGGTGTTATCAGAGTTGACCATTACTGCACCAGTTTTATCATCTTTTGCTCATCTATGGCTATCTTGCATTTTCAGTGTTCTCAGCTGTTAGATGAAAATCTAAAGGATGAATACTTTGAGGAAATCATGGAAGAATATGAAGATATTAGACAGGACCATTATGAGTCTCTCAAGGTAAGTGGTAGAAACAGATTTTTGCTTGTTTTTAATGTGACTATTTTTTATGATCCTAGTTTTTAATGTGACTTTTTAAAATGGTTTTGAGGAGTGTAAAAGGCTTGGGATCATTTTAGAGAATTTCTGTCTTCTAGTTCAACTCAGAGGTCTTCAGTGTCTTAAGTTCCCAAATAATTTTTGGTTTTATTGAAATGAATTTTATTTATTCAGCCAAACATTTATTGGGTACCCAGTAGGTGTTAGGGGCTGTGCTAGATATCAGAGCTATGGTAATGAATAAAACATGAGTTCATACTCAGCAGGGAAACAGGCGCTGAAACAGTGTACTGAAATGACTCCCACAGATGCCCATTCTTGAGGAGCTAATGGAAGAAAATGGAGACATGAGGCAGGACCAGTGTAAGCCTTTTGCCTGACTGCCCAACACTGACTGTGCAGAATGATGTTTCAAGAACTGTCCGTCTCTTGATAAGCTTCAGGGAATCCATGGAGAACAGGCATAATTATGCTTTGGAAGTCACTGAAATATTTCTTTCCGGTTATCTGCCTTCTGGGCTTTGGTGGGAGCATTTTGGGAGTTGCTAGGCAAGTGAAATGAGATCAACAGCATGAGGAAAACATGCTGTTTTGCTTCTGAGGTGATAGCTAGGCCAAGACGCAGTGGTTGGCTTTTTTCTCTCTCCTTAGGTTCGCCCACAGTGGACAGTTTCTTTAATTCTACCTTCTGGTCCTCAGGGTGGGCCATGGAAGACCAGTTAACAGCTGACCTCAGGTGTTCTAAAAGTACAGGTCAGACACCCCTAGTACCTCAGGTTCAGGCCGCAGAATCAGGCTCGTATTTATATATCAATAGTTAATGGATGCTTATTAAGTCTTTACTATCTATTGTTCTGGTACCAATGTGAAACCGACTGGGTAGAAAAGGAAGAGCTTTTTAGGATAAAGATTCTCATGAATAAGAGCATTTGCTTTCTTGCAAAGCTTACATACGGCCTTCTTGGACATGTTTTCATGGTAGTTGTAGAAAAGCTAAGAGTCTCTAACTAATTTTTCTTTGTTTTTTAACAGGAGAGGAGATACTTACCCTTAAGTCAAGCCAGAAAAAGTGGTTTCCAAATGGATTGGCTGTCTGAACCTTACCCAGGTCTGTTTGGCTATGGACTAGAGAAAGACTGGGTGTGGTAACTGACAGTGTGCTGAGGAAATACATGCATTTACTTGGCTGCAAAATCAAACCAGCAGCTAACAACTCTCAACTGTGTCTAATGCTAATGAGTGACTGATGACCGGAAAGAAAGGGAATAGGTACCATTTATGGAGCAGGTGTTGTGTGCCAGACACCATCCTGAGATGGACTCATAGCAGCTCTCTGAGTCCTTCAGACAACTCCATAATGGACGTGGGAATTATCCACATTTTAATTTGAAGAAACTGAGTTTTGGGTGGAAACTTGAAAGGTTACTAGGAATCTCTCTCTGGTCTGTCTTCTAAAGCCATGCTCTTTCCTCTGTGCTGTGCTTGCGTGGGTCCCCGTCTCCTTGAAGGAAGTTCTGTGGAAACCTGCCTGGGTGGTACTGTCACTTGAGGTGGCCTGGGTCTCTCTCAGGCCCAAGAGCAGATGTGAAATGTCTAAAATGGGAAACGCCTTTGCATTCACACATCTTTAAAACACTGCAGCAAAGCAGATCCTCTATTTCTTGTTTTCTCTCTGTCCTCTCTCTGGATGTTTCCCTCTCTTTTTATTTCTTTTATTTGCTTTCTTCCTTTTTTAAATTTCTAGCCACCTTTCTTGCCTCATATAGGTGTTCACAAGGGAATAAAACGTGTAAGATGTTTTGACAGGCGCAAAGAGGCGTGAGACACAAATGCAAAACCAAGATAGAGTGAACAGGGGTTATATTAATTGAATCCATATTTCCAAGGTAATGTATCAAATCAGCTTTCATTGCTCACGACATCTGTGTTCTACACATGCTTGGCAGAGTTGAGCAGATTAAATTGGAAATGTAGGTGTGCTTGGTTCTAATTTCATCCCTGCTGAGTTCAGCGTGGTTTGGTGGAAAGAATGCCATATTGGGAGCTGGGAGCTCGGGGTTCTCATCCCAACGTGGCTCCTGACTCTGACTCACGGAGTGACCTTGAGCAGCTTGCTTCCACATTTGACAATTTCTACCATGTAAAAAAAGGAGTTACTTTTTGGAAATGTTGTGAGGGTAAAATATTCTGTGAAAACCTTTGAAAAAATATAAATTGCTATATAGTTCAAGCTCCGATTATTTGCTCTGTATCTTTCCCTGTGAAATTGGAATAATAACACAAGGGCAAGTCTGTTTGGATCAAGTCAAACATCCAAAACATATTTTGCTGGAAATACCCTCCAAAGGCCCACAGCACCTGGCAGCGGTTGGGATGCTTTTTTAGTGGCCCCTTCAACCTCTGGCATGGGGCTACTGCAGGGCCCACCCTGCTGCCTGAGGGTCATGGGCCCCTGAGGCCTGGCCCTCTAAAATATATCTGAGGACAGCCAGTCCTAGGGTAGTTGCAGGAAGTCGATAGGGAATAAAAGAGGGTCTTCTTTTACGGCCCTTATGGTACAACCTCAAACATTTCTTAAATTCTGGGAGACGAGAGAGTCCATCAGTGGCTCTGCAGCAGCGTGTTCTCTCTGCCTTCCCAGGCGAGAGGATCCTTGAATCAAGGGCCTATCTGTAGATTCCTTTTAGTTTCTCTAGTAAGGGGACTATAAAGGCTTTGTTACCAACAAACCAACATAATAGGATATTTCCAAAGAAGGGATTGTCCCGTGTAGTAGAAGGATGAGGAACAAATGGGAAAGAGCTACCGTGAAGAAGTATGAAAAGGTAGAGATTTCCAGGCAGTAGTAAGAAGTCAAATGAGAGAAAAATACTCTAGAAGCTTCTGTGTTCTCCTGGAGCCCTTGAGATTGGTAGAATAGGAAGTTCCCTGATCCCTGGTTACAAATCAGGAAGTAGAGAGACAGGAAGGCCCGGATATGGCAATGGAGCCAACACCTTAGACTCCAGCCTGATCCTGCCATGTCAGACCAGAGTCCGAGGTGCAGACCACACTACGGTCCGGAGGGCAGATGGCAGTGCTGCTCTACCTCCCCAGAAAGCCCAGCAGCACCATCTGTCTCTGAAGTCTTCACCATTATTTAAATTATGATGTATTTTAGACTCACCAGGAGGTATAAAGAACAATATATTAAACATCCATGTATACCCTCTAGCCAGCTTAAGACATAACGTACCATCTGATTTTTAAAAAACAATGCAGAATGAACAGGGGTTATATTAATTGAATCCATATTTCTAAGGTAATAAATCAGCTTTTCCTTGCTCATACATCTGTGCTGCACACGTGCTTGGCAGAGTGGAGGATTATGTATTGAGGAGTATGTATTGGAAGTCCCACATGTTTCCCTTCCTCCCCTGCAGAAAGCACAGCAGTCCTGAATTTGGGACTTCATTTGCCCATACTTTGAGCATATGTGTCAGTAGGCAATCTAGATGATTGTTTCCGGTTTTGAAACTTTAGATAAGTAGCTTACTCTCCATGTCTTTCTGGAGAGTTCTTCATGTTCACCTTGTCTTCATTTGTACAAGTGAGGATTAACCCGTCTGTCTTTCCTTCTTGGGCGGGGAGTGGGGATGGAAGGGTTGAGGGAACAGTTTCCAAGGGTGGTGTAGTCAGCTGCATGTGAAGAATAGTTTATTTAAGACTCACTGCAGAATTACTCCTTCTCCACGATAATTTAAAGTTCCCCTCTTTGTAAAACAACTCCTATGGGTGACAGGAGGGAGGCGGAGTGTGGGAGTTGGCAGAGCAGTGAGGAGCTGGCAGGGAGGCCTCCATCAGGCAGGGTGCCAGCGTCAGCATTGACAACCATACTTCTCTCCTGTAGTGAAGCCCACGTTTATTGGGACCCAGGTCTTTGAAGACTATGACCTGCAGAAGCTGGTGGACTACATTGACTGGAAGCCTTTCTTTGATGTCTGGCAGCTCCGGGGCAAGTACCCGAATCGAGGCTTTCCCAAGATATTTAACGACAAAACAGTAGGTTAGTGCAGTAAGCCCTTCCTTTCTGCCTCTGATATTGAAGATGTGGGATTGTGACTTTGAAGACCAGAATCAGTGAGGAGCAGTGGATTTGGATTGTGCAAATTTATATTTGCTTTTATATTGCTCACCTGCCCAACTTTTTAATGGTTTTCAAACTGCTAGATTGGTCCTTATTATATCAACTAAATTTGGTATCTACTGTATTCTTTCAATAAATGTTTATTGACATCAGTTACATGCTGAGCACTAGGGATAAATGGAAGACAATATAATCCCTGCTGTCTAGCACCTGACTAGCTGGCACAGCCAATAGTAATGGGCCCTGCCTGGGCTCCTGTGGACACGAGGAGATAGAGCTCAGACTGGGAGGTCAGGGCAGGCTTCCTGGACAAGGTGGTGTTCGAACTGTTTTTGAGGATTCAGTGGGAGTTGCCGTGGCTAGGACTGTGGATGTGATAAGGTGTTGAAGAAAAGGGCATTCCAGGGAGAGGAGACAGTGTGAGAAGGCACAGGCACATGTGCCTGTTTGGGGAACTGCAAGGAGCCCATTGTGCTTGGAGCATTGGGAAGGGAATGGGGATTTAGGGTGATAAACTAGAGAAGTAGGTGAGGTGATAAATTACTACCCCCCACTTCTCACTTCTAGCCTCACCCCAAAATCCACCGACAGCGACACGGAATCCAAATGCAAAGCCATTCAAAGGATCAGGTAGTAGCCAGATCAGAGCAGCAGGGAGGGGTGGACTCACAGAAGCATGGGATTAGGGCTGAGAGGAGCCTAGAAACCAGCCTCTTGCCAAGTTTTCCACAGGGGCCGGCCTGGGTGTGCGTGTTAGGGTGTTGAGACTCAGGAACTCTCAGGTAGCCAGGAACGTGGTGATGAGCAAGGGGCTTCTCCAGTGTGCTGCCCCTGAATCATCACAGGTGAGCTGTCCGGGGGCCGTGGGACAGGCTTCTCACCATGGGCAGGGTGGCCGAGTCTCACGGAAACCTAGATGGTGTCCTGGGAGCCTGGCTCCCACTGCAGGTCCGGGAGCAGGCCAGCCCAGGTGCAGCATTGAAGCCACATGTGAGGATTTGGGCCACGCTTCACCCCTTACCACTAACGCTCCCTGTGCACATACAATTCCACTGACTTCACAGCGACCTCTAGGGGACAGGGCCCGTGCCTTATATTCACCATGCCTTGTGTTCTGTGGTGTCTGAGCCCGGGCGCGTGCAGTGAGGACTTACCGAGTCTGAGTGCATAGGGTGAGGATGTAGCTGTCCTTGTTTTAACTCTTCATGGTACTGTTGAAGGCCCCAAATTTAAGAATCCCTTCAGATGCTGTTATGGTCAAAATATCAATTGTTATGAATTATATTGTGGTTGGGATTAAAGGCACCACGGAATACGAGGCACAGGTCATGTCTCCCAGAGGTCACTGCAAAGTCGGTGGAGTCGTATGTGCAACGAGGAGCGTCAGTGAGGAATCTGGCCTGCTTTTTCTCATCCTCTCTGACAGAATGCTTTGGGGAGCCACAGCTTTGGCTCTCTGCTTTTTGTCCAATGGAAAACTTAAGTGGCTTGAACTGGGAGAAGCAGACTGTAGGAGCTGCACTTAGCAGGAGCCACAAAACCCTGGCTGTTCCACTTTAAGCTGGGTCAGTGGCAAACACCAGAAAGCATTTGAGGAAAATGGAGAAGCCTGAAGAGAGAAGGTGACTGAGGAGGGGTAATGGCTTTTAAAAGAAGCATTGTTTGATGGTTATTTTTGGCATCTTTAAGTGAATTCTAATTATGTTTTTCTAATAGGTGGAGAGGCCAAAAAGGTCTACGATGATGCCCAAAATATGCTGAACACACTGATTAGTCAAAAGAAACTCCAAGCCCGGGGTGTGGTTGGGTTCTGGCCAGCACAGAGTATCCAAGATGACATTCACCTGTACGCAGAGGGTGCTGTGCCCCAGGCTGCAGAGCCCATAGCCACCTTCTATGGGTTAAGGCAACAGGTATGGAAGGTGTACTGACAGCCAGCACACTGTTTTCACTTGTGAGTTTAAGCACTACACAAAAGAGCTTTGCATAAATGAGAGTCTGTTTCACCTCCTCCCAAATGACCAATCACATGCCCAAGAAGTGACCAGTCACATGCCCAAGCCATCTGTGAGGGCGGGGGAGAGAAGGCGCCAGAGGCAGGGCCACTTAGCAGGAGTGAGGCATTTAATGTGTTCCATGGATGGACAAGGACCATTGCTGCTGTCTCAGGTGGTCACATGTCAGGATCTCAGTCTTCTTAGCTTCTGAAGAAAGAGAACACTCACTTGTTCAAAAACGTTGGTTAACATCTATGCATATTATTAAAAATAGACTGTCAGGTGGCTTCCCTTGAAAGGGGAAGACAGGTGCATACAAACATTTGCAGAATGTATACCAGGTGCCAGGTGCATAGTAAGGTGCTTGATGGTCATGCTTTTAATTTCCACACAGCCATGTTAGGCAGTTTAAGTTTCTGTTTTACAGAGAAGATGAAGGATGATGGAGATTGCGCTGGGCCCCCCAACATAGAGAGGAGTTTTACAGAGAAGATGAAGGATGATGGAGATTGTGCTGGGCCCCCCAACATAGAGAGGAGGGCCCAGCCTGTATATACCCACAATGGCTGTTCTTTGACTGTGCTGGTTTCTTTTCTTTCGAGTGACGAGAACAGACTCTTCTCAGCAACTTCTCTCTCATCCCCCCCCACCTTTGAAAAGGCAAATAGCATATGCATGTCCCTTTAGCTGCCGTAAAAAAGAGTGTCTTAATCAAGAATTGGAACCAGAATTCACCAGTCATTAACAAATTTAATAATTTGCAGAAAATTATACTTTCTGTTTTACTGCCATTTTCAGTCATTCAGAAATAATAGTGTTGGCTGGGCACAGTGGCTCACACCTGTAATCCAGCACTTTGAGAGGCCAAGGTGGGAGGATTGCTTGAGCCCGGGAGTTTGAGATCAGCCCCGGCAAGATGGCAAGACCCTGTCTCTACAAAACAAATTTAAAAACGAGCCGCGCACTGGGGAGTGCAGGCCTGTACTCCTTCAGCCACCTACTCGGGAGGATGAGGCAGGAGGATCACTTGAGCCTAGGAGTTCGAGGCTGCAGTAAGCCATGATCATGCCACTGTACTCCAACCTGGGCAACAGAGCGAGACCCTGTCTCTAAAAAACAAACAAAAAAGATAGTGGCACATTTTAATCCCAACCACAATATAATTCATAATCATCCATATTTTTACCATGACAGCATCTGAAGGGATTCTTAAATTTGGGGCCTTCAACAGTACCATGAAGAGTTAAACAAGGACAGCTACATCCTTACCGTATGCACTCAGGCTCAGTGAATTCTCACTGTATGCACTCAGGCTCAGTAAATCCTCACTGTATGCACTCAGGCTCAGTAAATCTTCACTATGCACTCAGGCTCAGTAAATCCTCACTGTGTGCACTCAGGCTCAGTAAATCCTCACTGTATGCACTCAGGCTCAGTAAATCTTCACTATGCACTCAGGCTCAGTAAATTCTCACTGTGTGCACTCAGGCTCAGTAAATCCTCACTGTATGCACTCAGGCTCCGTAAATCTTCACTATGCACTCAGGCTCAGTAAATTCTCACTGTGTGCACTCAGGCTCGGTAAATCCTCACTGTATGCACTCAGGCTCAGTAAATCTTCACTATGCACTCAGGCTCAGTAAATCTTCACTATGCACTCAGGCTCTGTAAATCTTCACTATGCACTCAGGCTCAGTAAATCCTCACTGTATGCACTCAGGCTCCGTAAATCTTCACTATGCACTCAGGCTCAGTAAATTCTCACTGTGTGCACTCAGGCTCAGTAAATCCTCACTGTATGCACTCAGGCTCCGTAAATCTTCACTATGCACTCAGGCTCAGTAAATTCTCACTGTGTGCACTCAGGCTCGGTAAACCCTCACTGCATGCGCCCAGGCTCGGACACCACAGGATACGAGGCACTGGGGTTCCAATGTTAAGTTCCAGCCCCTCCTCACTAGGGAATTTGTGACTTTTCTTTTACAGACATAACTGTTCAAAAACCTCTGCTCTAGCCCAGTCTTTCATCTTTCAAGTCCTGTGTCTGCAATCTCTTTTTACTTCTAGTACCATTCATGTCCAGGCAGTCTGTGACATATTAGGGCATTTAATAGAATGAATTTTCAGAGTTCACCTTTTTTTAGCCTCTGGAGAAGGGAACTGGGCCAGGCTACCCAGGTAGCAATTTCTCAGGAGGGGCTTTCCTCCAGTGCACTCTGGAACATTCTGGTGGCAATGCCTTATTACTCTGGGAGTCTGCTCTTCTGAGTAGGCTCTGATTGCTGTCTCTTCTAAGGTACCATGGGGCTCTGTGATCTGTCTCTCCTGTGGTGCAGGGAAGCTTTGGGTCCCCCTCTGGCCTTTGTTAGCAAAGAATAATTGATGGGCCGAGTATACCTGGAAAACGACTTCCCCATGCACAGCTGTCCCTGAGCTCTGTGACATTCCTGTGTGCCATTACCAAACACCTCCTCGCCTGCACTTAGCAATTTCCTGCCCTGTGTCAATGAAGCTGCACTTGCTTCCACAGAGGGCAACGAGCTGTGAAGTGTCTGGGTTGGCCACTCATTGATTAATTGATCAGTCCTAAGCAGTACCGTATATGTAGGGGCATGGGTTGTGGTACCAGCCCCCTGGCCCTCCCACTGTCTGACCTTGGGCCAGTTGATGAAGCTTCCTGTGCCCCTGATATCTTGTCTGTAAAATGGAGCTGATGGTATCACTTATGTCACAAGGTGGTTGAGAGGGTTAAATAGTAATTCATATAAAGCACTAAGAACAGGCATACAGTAACCACTGAATGAGTATTAGTTATAAGCTATTTACCTTCTCAGCAAATATTTATTGATTTTTTTAATATGTATAAGACTTTATTTGTTACCTTAGTTGCAGGGAAGAGTTGCTTATGAGCTGAGGGTGAAAAATGGGGGAGAGTAGGCCCCAGGGCTGTGGAGAAAATCCAGAAGCAAATCCTGCTGAATTGTTGGTTTGGTGCCCAGCCGGCCCTGGGTGTCCTCAGCCGGCTCCTGTATGACCCTCGACCCCACCCCACATGGCAGGCAGCACATGGCCTGGGCGTCGCTGACCCCAACAGTTTGTTGTTTGAGCTGCTGCTGTTGATGCAGAGTGGAGGCACTTCCATTTATTGGATCTCTTTTGAACATGGTGCTAGACTTAATTGAAAGCACTTGGGGACAGATTTTTTTTTTTTTTAAACCGTGACTTCAGCACAGTGCCTGAAGGCATTCAGTAAATGTTTGGTCAGTGTGTGAGTGAGCCAATGAACTGGTGTCTTGACAATTTATGTTATGTCATGTCATACATTTTTAAAAATCTCATTTCATTTGTTTATCTTACAAATATTTATTGAATACTCACTATGTGTCAGACACAATTCCAAGTACTGGGGATGTAACAGTGCACAATACAGGCTGCCATCTGTGTTGTGAAGCTTATTCTCATTTGACAATACCTGATTGCTCTTCATGGTGTGCTGGTGCCACGTTCTTGCTAACGGCGCCCCCGCACACTCCTTGGTTTTAAGGCTGAGAAGGACTCTGCCAGCACGGAGCCATACTACTGCCTCTCAGACTTCATCGCTCCCTTGCATTCTGGCATCCGTGACTACCTGGGCCTGTTTGCCGTTGCCTGCTTTGGGGTAGAAGAGCTGAGCAAGGCCTATGAGGATGATGGTGACGACTACAGCAGCATCATGGTCAAGGCGCTGGGGGACCGGCTGGCAGAGGTAAGGCAGAGTCATCGCGCTGAGGGGCTGAGGACAGAGGCCAGGCAGTAGGGAGCCTGAAGACTGATCAGCCCTTAGAACCAGTGTCTTTTTTTTTTTTTTTCTTGAGTTGGATGCTGCTGGCTTTAACATTACACATATTTTAATATTATGTATTCCCAGATTGCTTGTGTACATTATCTTTGAGGCAAAGAAAAACCTTGAATGGTGCCATAGTTGGCTGTTGCTCTTAGAGCCTTTATCTCTGCCTTATCTCTGTTGTCTCTCTTTGCTTGTTGTGATGTGACATTTTCCTCAGTACCCCAAAAAATTAAAAACAAATTTTTATTTCAGAGCCCCTCATTGTAATGCTGGTGTCATCTATAGATTCTTCATCTTCCTGTGCATGGAATGAGGGTAGCCTTTGCCGTGGGGAGAGCCTGTCCCTTTTCCTGCAGTGAACAGTGGAGGAACTAGCAGCTGTATGGTCCCAGCTGCTCTTTCTGGCCAGTGGAGCTTTGGATTGACCTTTAGGGAAATCGTTAAGTTTTAAGGTCTAAAATCTTCAGGTCATTAAGTATGGTCCTTCAGAGCTCAGGTTGAGGCCAAAATTGAGCTGCAGAGCAGCTAATGAAAGTACAAACCAATCAAGAATCCAGCCTGTTTCCTCTTGCCAAATTTCCCCTGGCTGTGGTCCAGATGAGGGAGGGTGTCCTCGTGGTTCTGATTCAGGGGATGGAGGCTGCCCTGATGCCGTGAGCCCCTACCTCTGCCTAAGCACGCCTGCTGCTTTGGGTCCCAAGGCCTTTGCAGAAGAGCTCCATGAAAGAGTTCGCCGAGAACTGTGGGCCTACTGTGGCAGTGAGCAGCTGGACGTCGCAGACCTGCGCAGGCTGCGGTACAAGGGCATCCGCCCGGCTCCCGGCTACCCCAGCCAGCCTGACCACACCGAGAAGCTCACCATGTGGAGACTCGCAGACATCGAGCAGTCTACGGGTATGAGCCAGAAGGCCGCGGTTCCTGTCTTCCTTCTTCAGTAGATAGACTCTTATCAACATAATGACACTTAGGGTTAAACATGTTTTTAAAATGGAAGGGCTTCTAATCACATTGTCCCTTATGCTGTCCTTTTTCACTTGTAGCTATTTATTCTGGCATTTTACTTCAGTAGTACTGATTAGTATTCTTACATCATTATTTTTAGATTTATCAATTTAAATTATTTCCTCTTGGCCTACAACAGATGGGAGTTTTTAGCTTATGTATACCATCCCGTGCCTCTCCTGCCCTGGTTTCCTGTCACAGGCGTGGTGATGTCTTTAATCCCTCCCTTAGAGACCGACCTTTGTCCCTCAGTAATGTGACTTGCTTCACGCTCTTGTCTCATTGCTTGTGGATGGTGTCCCTGGGTGCTGGTCTTGCAGAGCGCCCAGCCTTCCCTTCAGCCCTCTTTTCTCTTTACTTTTACACTGTTATTAACATTTATATTCTTCTGTAATCATAATTCTCTATTATGTTTTGCCTGTGGATTGATTCTAATAGCTGAAAATGAGAAGCTGGCATGTCCCTTTCTGAGACAAAGGCCCAGACACCCGGCCTCAGCGTCCTGTGCCCAGAGCTGAATTGGCTCGTGGTTCTGTGGCTGCACATTGTCACGTCGATGTGCTTGTTCTGTCATTACTGCAGAGTTCAGGTAGTTGAGATGGCCCAGGCTAAGCTCACAGTTTTCAGCGGAATTAATAAAAAGCATGCCATCAAAGCTGATAAAGCCATCCAGATTTAAGTGAGAAACCATGAGCTGTGCTGAATCTGCTTCAGCAGGAACAACACTAACTCTAGGAGTCATGAGATCTGGGTTCGAGTCCTGTTTCTGCCATAAGCTAGCTGGGCGACCTCTGGCAAAGCACTCACCCTTCATGTTGCTCTGTTTCCTTGTTCATAGAATGAGTGGCTTAGAATAGATAGCCTTGAGGGTCTGTTTGAACTCTCAGATCCCAAGGAAAACTGTCTGTTCTTTCTCACAATGTTGTGGGTTCCTTCTTCACTGGAGCTCTCAGTCATCCCTAGTATCAGTGGCCGCACAGAGCCGGTGGAGGCTGTTCAGTTGTTGTTCTCATCTCCAGGGGTAGAGCTCCTGCCTGAGAAGGTCTAGGCTTAGGAGCAAGTCAGGGCACCTGTAACTGATCTGGGATGGCTGGAGGCAGGAGTGTAGAGTCTTTCCCAGGCCTGTCCCCCTGGGTTAGAGGAGATCTGCATGTCCCGAATTTGTTTCTTCACCTGGCAGGAATTTGCTAGACTTGTCTGATCACAGCTTTCATGCTGTGTCATGTGTCTATCTAGAAGGCATGAGTTCGCTTTGGTTCACTTGTTCAACAAGAGTTCATTGAGTGCCTGCTGGCTGCAGGCCGTGTGCTAGACACTGAGTCAATAAGCATTTTCCCGGTGTTGCCCTCTAGGCATTAGGTTAACAGAATCATTAGCAATGGCACCTGCTTCAGCAGTCTCAGGCCTCTACTTCTCCAATCTGAAGTCCACATATTTTGCTGTGGGGAAGATTTCCAAGGATCAGGTAAGCCAGCTGTTTCATTATATGTGGCTTCCCTAGTTCAAATGAAATTCTAGAACCTCTCTCATTTTAAATGTGAATGAGAATAAAGTGAGGGGTAAGGATGAAGAAATTTACTCCAGTTAATGTCTTAATTTGATTTCAATAGAGTACCTCTATTCTAGCCCTCACTTCTACATGCAAACCACACACACACACACACACACACACACACACACAGCTTCTAAGCATCAGATGTTTACTACATGTTTTTCTGCCCAGAGAAAAAGGCAACTTGGTAGATAAATATCTATCTCCATTTAACTCTGTAGATTGCTATTAAGACAAGAAATGGAAGGTACTTAATGTTTCTTGGCAAATCTTGTGGAAACTTCTATTCCAAAAGTCTTATCATGTTGGTTTAATAAAATGCTTCTCATCTTTTGCAGGTTGAGGATTATGCATTGAGGAAGAACATATCTGTGGCTGAGGTTGAGAAATGGCTTGGACCCATTTTGGGATATGATACAGACTAACTTTTTTTTTTGCCTTTTTTGTTCTTGATGATCCTCAAGGAAATACAACCTAGAGTGCCTTAAAAATAACAACAACAAAAAACCTGTGTGCATCTGGCTGACACTTCCCTGCTTCTGGTTTTCAAAGACTATTTAGTGGAACCTTTTGGAGGAGCAGGGTCTTCCTGCAGTGCCTGGAAAACAGGCGCTGTTTTTTCGGGACCTTGCGTGAAGAGCAGTGAGCAGGGTTCCTGTGGTTTCCCTGGTCCCTCTGAGATGGGGACAGACTGAAGACAGAGGTCGTTTGATTTCAAAGCAAGTCAACCTGCTTTTTTCTGTTTTTACAGTGGAATCTAGGAGGCCACTTAGTCCTCTTTTTTTCCTCTTAGAAGAAAAGCCTGAAACTGAGTTGAATAGAGAAATGTGACCCTGTGACAAAATGTGATACTGTGAGAAATGGGGCATTTTAATCTAAGTGGTTATAACAGTGGATTCTGACGGGGAAGGTGTAGCTCTGTTCTCTTTGGAAGACCTCATTTTCTAAAGGCTGGACTAAATGGTTGTAGAACTCCCTTTGGCAAAAGGCATGCTCTCACTGCTTGCTTGTCAGAAACACTGAAGCCATTTGCCCCAGTGTGGTCAAGCAGCCATGCTCTCTGGGCATTTTCATCCTCCCATAATTTCATATTTCCGTGCCCCTGAGGAAACAAAAAGGAAATGAGGAGAGAAAGTTACTGTTAAGGGTGGTTAACATTTGTTTTGTTTTGTTTTGTTTTTTGAGACAGAGTCTGGCTCTGTCGCCCAGGCTGGAGTGCAGTGGCGCAATCTCGGCTCACAGCAAGCTCCGCCTCCCGGGTTCACGTCATTCTCCTGCCTCAGCCTCCAGAATAGCTGGGACTACAGGTGCCCGCCACCACACCCAGCTAATTTTTTGTATTTTTACAAAATACAAAAAAGTAGAGACAGGGTTTCACTGTGTTAGCCAGGATGGTCTCGGTCTCCCGACCTCGTGATCTGTCCGCCTCAGCCTCCCAAAATGCTGAGATTACAGGCATGAGCCACCGCGCCCGGCCGGTTAACATCTTTTAATTGTTTTCAGGATTGAACAGGTTCTCAGCCAGGCTCTGATATCCCGTGCAGAGTTGGACAAGTGGGCAGCATAACGTCACTCATTTCTTACCATTTTATTCCCGTCCAATTCTCAATATATTCAGTAATGAAGAATGGTGCCATCACTCAAGCAACAGGCCTCAAACTCACCCATGTCGTCTTTTTCTTGGATGATTGCAGTTATTTCAAAAATTTGCATGCAAAGTATACACTCATCCTACTTTAAGATGGTGGTGGCAATAGTCAGGAGAAGGTAGCATTGAAGTCCTGGTTTGATCTGAAGGATGAAGACGAAGAAGCAAGGGAGGAACAAATGGAGAACTATCTTTGTTCATGAATAGGAATATTAAAGATTATAAAGGTATCAGATCTCCTGAAATTGATCTATGGATTTAATACCATTTTCAATGGAAATTCCAACAGAGATTTTATTGAATGAAACAAGCAGGTGTTTATATGGAGTAGCAAAGGACTTAAAATTACCAAATGCTTCTAAATATGAAGGAGAGGTTGAGGAGACGCACCCTATGTGATACCAAGTTTTATTGTCAAGACAGTGTCGTGGTGCAGAGGTAGGCATTCTGATCAGGGGAACAAGATAAGGGCCTGGAAACTCACCCATGCGTATGTTGACGTTTGCAAAATGACCTGGTGACATGGCAAGTCAGTGGGGACAGGAAGGACCACTCCCTAAGTAATCCCAGAACAATGGCTATTCATGTGGGAAAAAAAGAAATTTTCCTTTCTCTCACCTTACCTGGTGATAAGTTCCAAATATGTTAAGGGCTTTAATACAAAAAGCAAAAATTGTCAGTGTTTGGATGAAAAATGCCTTAGGGCGGGAAAGAATCTCTTGAGACATAAAGTAATAATCATAAATGACAAGATGGTTAAGTCAGTTCTGTTAAAACTAAAGGCTTATATTAAGCAAACACTTGAAGTGAGAAGATGATCCACAACTTGAGAAGACATTTATAATACAAATAACTGATGAAGGATTCATAATCACAAATATAGAGAATTCCTATTTAAAAAAAATAGAAAAATAGTGAAGACTACACAAGAGGAAATAGATAGGGCTTTTAAATAAATAGATGTTCTGTAGCATTGGTGGTCAGGGAAATATGAGTTAGGACCACAATGAGATTCCATTTTATATCCATAAGAATTGCAAAGGTTGGGTCTGACAGTACCAGTTGTTAGATCTGTAGGGACTTGTACAACATTGTGGATGTGTAAACAGGCACCACTGCTTTAAAAAACAATTATCCCTTACAGACTTGAACATCTGCAGACCTTATGATCTTGCTTCCAGCTCCCACCTCATGTCCAGCAGACTCTTGCACGTGGCCACTAGGAGGGATGTGTAGGAATGCTCATAGTCACATGTTTATAACAGTTATAACTGGAAAAGCGAAATGCGTGTCTGCCTGCAGGAAAATAGGCGAATAATTAGATAGATAGATTAATCCTCCAGGATATTATTCAGTAGTGGAAATGAGTAAACTATAGCTATACCTCACAGGAAGAATGAATCTCAGAAAATATTAAGGAAAAGAAGCAAGTTCAAAGAGACCACATGGGGGGTACTATTTTTATTGAGTCCAAAAACAAGCAAAACCAAAGAATATGTAGTCTAAGCATACCTATATGATAAAACTATGCTATTAAAAAAAAAATGGTAACAATGATAAACCAAAATTGAGCATAGTAATTACCCACGGAGGCAGGAAGTGGAAGGGACAGGAGCACATAGGTAGATGCCAAGTTATGCAGCTGTTCTGGTTCCTCCTGGTAGGCTTACAAGTGTTTTTGCTATTAATATATTATGCTTTACAACTAATAGATAACAGTTTTGTACATATTAAATATGTTATACTTAAATATAAAAAATAAAGGCAAAGTGGAATGATAACCTAAAATCTGGTATGGTGATTTTGTAGATAATGTTTGTATATGTCAAATACAGTTTTTAAGGAAAGGAAGAACATCTTAGGGTAAACAGCAGCTAGAAAGGCGAGGGGCAGGAGAGTGGTGCATCCCTGCTGCTGCCAGCAGTGCCCAGATACCAGGCTTTGGGGAATGAGTGGATGGCAGGACCATTTGCTAAGACAGAGGCCGGGGGATGGGAGAAAGGATGGATTTTGGAAAGATTCGATGTGACTGGACTGAATATGGGCAGTTGGATACTAGACTTTGGAATTTAAAAAGAATGTCTGGAGTTGTTAGAATTGAGAGACTTCAACGTGGAGATGGAGGTCAGGCTACAGTGCGATGGGATCACCTGTGGAGCATATGAGGAGAAGAGAATCTGGAGGAGGAGGAGGGGGAGCCAGCAGGGGAGCAGCTGTGGGTTGGAGGAAGCCAGGAGGGAGAGTGCAATGCCGAGAAAGCAAGGAAGAGCGTTTGAAGCATGCCAGCAGAACCCAATGCTGCAAAGAGGTCTGGGAATGGGATTGCTAAGGGCCCTTCTCACAGTGAGCCCCTCAAGAGCAGCGTCAGGGGATTGTGGGGACTGTTGGCAGACTCAGCTGGCTTTGCTAGGTTGAAGACAATAGGAGGTGTGGAAGATTTGTTGGCTCATTTAAAGAAGATTGGAGGGAAAGGTAGGATTTGAGAGTGTTTCAGACAGAAAAAGGATTGTATGCTGAGGGTAAAGCACAAGTACAGAGGGTTGCAGATAGTGCAGAAGTCTTTAAAAACAATTATTTTAACCCAACTTCCAGGGAGACTGAATTTCTTCTGCCAGTCAATAACACCATCAACCTGGGAGTTGCCCCTGACCTCTTCAGTCTTAGCTCCTGCTGCTGTAACAAAATACCACAAACTGGGTGGCTTCTAGAGAACAGACGTTTATTTCTTACAGTTCAGGAGGCTGGAAGTCCAAGATCACAGTGCCATCATGGCCGAGTTCTGGTGAGGGCCCTCTTCTGGGATGCAGCGGCCATCTTCGCATGTTCTCACAGTGGGTGGAGGGTAAGCTTGCTCTCTGGCCTCTTATAAAGGCACTAATCCTATTCATGAGGGCTCCACCTTCATGACCTAATTACCTCCCAAAGATGCCATCTCCAAACACCATCATGCTGGGGATTCCATTTCAAGATGATTTGGGGGATACATCAGACCATAACACTTCTCTTTTTCTCAACCTTCACATCCAGTTGGTTCTCAAGCCCTGGTGATTTTACGCACTAGATAGGTCTTAAGTTCATCTCTACGCCTGCCCTGGTTTAGGTTCTCATCATTTCTCCTCTGGATTCATCTGCAACACAGGCTGCCAGGTTGGTTCCCACCTCCTAGAGCTGGAAGAGTGGGCTCTCTGATTCTTTACACCCCAGCCTCAATCCTCCTGCTGCCTGAATAGCCATCTCCCTGTGATCTAGGATATATCCCAGCCGCTTAGAGGCATGCAAAGCCTTCCATGTCTGACCCTGCCTGCCTCATGCCTTGGAAGCCCTAGACCGCTGCTGTACCCTGAAGGAGGTATCTGCTCACATTGGCCCCTCTGTCTGGAATAACCCCAGCCCAGTTCCACCCAATTCAGGAAAGCTTCCCAACCCGTCCCTCCCACCACCCCAAAGGTAAGTGAAGTGACCCCTCTTCTTGCCTCTGTAACACCGCCATGCACATTTCATACAGCCCTTGCTGAAACATCATCTAGTTCCCTGTTAGACTTTACATTCCCTAAGGGCAGGTTTGGAACCTTACTCATCTTTATATGGCGTCTAAAATAGTGCTTGCTTTATGATAGGTGCTCAGTAACGGTTGTCTTGAATAAGTTGAGCAGATCCTCTAGGGACAGGAGTTGGATGGAGAGCAGACTGTAAAGCCTCTTGAGGGCAGGAGCCCTGCCTCTTCCTGAGCTTAGAATACCCAGAGCCTAGCTCAGTGCCTGCCATGAAATTGTTCACTCCATCAAGCCTTGTTAAATGAGTTCGGGGCGGGGGGACCATGATGGTTTTCTTTCTCTTAGAAAGAAAGCGCAGTATCAAAGCCCTAGCACCCTCTCTACACCCACCTTCAGGATTTCATATTAGATGCAGCCCAAGTGATACTTTCTTTACCGTCCCGTGAAGACAGCATATTGGCAGCCCTGCAAAAACAAAACAAAAAAAACCCTCAGTTCATGGCATACTTGCTATAAATCAGCTACGTGTATTGTCAAATTGTAGAACTGGAAGTATATTCTGATTCGGTGTGTGTGTATAAGGAAATATATGCCAGTATATGCATTAAAACGTCAAGAAGAGTTGGGCACAGTGTCACATGCCTGTAAACCCAGCTATTCAGGAGGCTGAGGTGGGAGCGTCGATTGAGGCCAGGAGTTTGAGGCTGCAGTGAGCTATGATTGCACAGCTGCACTCCAGCCTGTGCTGAGACCTCATCTCTTAAAAAATAAAAAGTCTAAGAGGATACACAGAAATTTTTAAGTGGTTACCTCCAAGGAATGGGATTAAGGGATCAGAGGTGAGGGAACTCATGGTTTGGCTATTTCTCGTTCTTTCTGCACTGTTTCAAATTTTTACAAGTGTATATTATTGTACTTTTAAAAAGATTAGCTTGGCAACAAGTCTAGCCTGAAATGGGTGCTATTTTGACTAGTCTGAGTGAAAAGTGAGGATTTAAATGAAGTAACCCCTAAACTCAGCCAGTCCCATTTTTTTTTTTAACACTTGGAATATCTAATTCCATTTACACTGCATTCTTCAAGTGTAATTTTCAAAGATGCCTTTTGCCTCATCCCTTGCTTTTAAGTATTATTATAGCCTTTTGGAGACTCACAAAACAAGCAATCCCTAAATTCTCGCCTAGGAAAGTATCTTGGATTAAATGGTTTTTGAGAACCTTGAGAGTGTATATTCTATGAAATGGAAGAAACAAGAACTAGACAGTCATAAATGCTGTTGATCACAGACAGTCTCTACCATCCATAAGGTAAATATAATACATACGGCGACCTGCCAAGTGTGAACTTGCCGCAGGTGAGGAAGGAACTTTGAACTCTCACAATCTTGTTTCTTCATTTCCCAGAGAGAAACTCGGCAAAGAGATAAAGGACATTTCCCTCCAGATTATCTGAAAGAATTTCAGTACTTACCTTTAATCATGTGACATTGTTTATCTTATTAATAGAAAAGAAAATGTATTTATTTTGTGCATATTTTCAATAAAATATATAAAATCGAGTTGGTATATAGTGCTAAATACCATTAATTAAAAATATTTTAACCGGATATGATAGATTGTTGATTTTTAAAAATTCTGTTGAGATGAGCTTATCAAGAAAATTTGAAGGATTCCAGGGGAAAACATTTTAGTGTTAAAGTGCTTGGTTATTTTTAAGGTAATGCAGCTCTTTTCAGAAAAGGTAGCAGTTAGCTCCAAAAGATATTTCAATGGCTCATATAAAGCCTTCCAGTCACCGTCAGATATTTCCTTACATTGCTATGGGCAAGTACTAACATCCAGTTTAAAACCATTGGGAATGCTGAAGTACAGCAAATTGAGGTGACAGTTTGGTCCCCAGCAGAGCCAGGGACCTGGCTTCCTGGTTGGCGGGATCCCATTTCTCTCCACTGGGCCTTCAAATTAAATCTTGAGGCTGGGCGCGGTGGCTCATGCCTGTAATCCCAGCCCTTTGGGAGGCCAAGGTGGGAGGATCACCTGAGGTCGGCAGTTCGAGACCAGCCTGACCAACATGGAGAAACCCCGTCTCTACCAAAAATACAAAATTAGCTGGGTGTGGCAGTGCATGCCTGTAATCCCAGCTACTCAGAAGGCTGAGGCAGGGGAATTGCTTGAACCTGGGAGGTGGAGGTTGCAGTGAGCCGAGATCATGCCATTGCACTCCAGCCTGGGCAACGAACGAAACTCTGTCTCAAAATAAATAAATAAATCTTGAATAAAGTTAGGGATCAAATATCAATCAGTGGACATATTACCCCCCCCCAGAATAAATTGGTGAGTTACAAGGAAGTGTACACATCCATGAATGTTTTTTAGTCCTGTTTGGCATAGAAATGAGTTTGTTCTCTTTTGCAGTTAGAAACATTGTCAATCAGCTGAAAATAATTCAGAAACCTAGTTATGCTTTACACTCCAATTGTGCGCTATTACCCAACAGATCAGATAAAAATCAAGAGGAAGACCCTGTGAAGTTTCTCCATTTGTTAAAATTAACTATCAACTGGGAAAAATAGAAAAAAACAAACCTTTTCCTAAAAGTTAGAGACAGGGAGTCATGGTACCCATTCTATTTGCTAAGGCACTCAAGGAGGAAGATCATCATATGCAGTAGATAATGTCAGAACCAAAGATCTAGCAATTCTGCCAGGCACATAGTAGGAACTTAAATATTTGTTGAACAGACGCCAAGACGCCAGCTAGTGCCCTCCAGAGATTTTCCAGGCAAGTTCAGAGATGTGCTGCCCCTGTCCAATGCAAGGAAACAGACAACTGCACAGAGGCCAATCTGATCCATCAGCGGCCTTTCAAAACCTACAATTCAGTGATCGCTGATATTCATAATGATGACTCATAAGTGTTGCAATATTCCTGCAGTACCTTCTGAATCATCAAAGACTCATCAAAATTCAGTGTTACTTAGTACTAAGTACACTTTACCATGTAAATTACTGTATTTGAAGGTTGACCACCCAAGTATGATAAATGTGACCCCTGTCCTTTAACTGGAATATAGATTAAGCAACATTTTTCCTTCCCCCAACTATGCCAGATAGCAGAGCATCTGCTGCTGCTATAACCCTGTGGCGAAAGAGCCAAGCCTGACTTCATTTAAGCTAGAGAGAGGGGTGCTGAAGTGAAGAAGATGGTTTATCAGGGTGAATGGAAAAGATGCTACAGAACGAGAGTGTGTCCTGACAAGGAGGTCAGCTCAAACCCTGGAAGCTGAAGGGGCTGGTGTGAGGCAGAGTTGAGTCATTTAATGCCATCGGCATTGAGGGGAAGGAAAGCGCTAATTTTGGGTGGGTTGTATCAGATTAGCAGGAGCATCTGACTTAAGAAAACAGAGTAATTATTGGGTTTTGTCAAGTGAAAAGTGAGGTTTGGCTTTGGATGCCACCTTTAAAATTTTACTTGGAAAGTGAGGAGGGTTGAAGAGAACAGGGGAAAGTTGAGAACTCTGGAAGGTGGGAAGAGAGAATTTTCTAAAGGTTTTGTAATATAAGTAGCAAACATTTGTGGATATATATTTGGGGATGAGAGAGAGGAAACAGTAATGAGGACATGACTGCCCCCAAAATGGGGAGAGATGGAAAGGACTTTACCCAACCATTTTCCTACCAACATTAAAGGGATAAAACATGCCTTCTGTAGGGAAAAGGATGTCCCATTCCATCCAGAGGGATGGGTGTGCTTTTTTTTTCTTTCTTTTTTTTTTTTTTTTTTTGAGATGGAGTCTTGCTCTGTCACCCAGGCTAGAGTGCAGTGGTGCAATCTTGGCTCACTGCAACCTTGGCCTCCTGGGTTCAAGCAATTCTCCTGCCTCAGCCTCCTAAGTAGCTGAGATTACAGGCGCCCGCCACCATGCCAGGCTAATTTTTGTGTTTTTAGTAGAGACAGGGTTTCACCATGTTGGTCAGGCTGGTCTCAAACTCCTGACCTCAAGTGATCCATCCGCCTCGGCCTCCAAAAATGCTGGGATTACAGTTGTGAGCCACTGTGCCTGGCCAACTTCTGTTATTTTGTAGAGTTGATTGGTATTTGGTTATCAAGGCTGTGCTAAGATTCGCAGTGATAGAGGAATAAACATTTACATCTGCCTTTTAAGCTTCTCTTCCAATGAGCTCAAATAGTGGTTATGATATTAGAGAGAGGAAATGCTGGCTGGACAAATTTACTTTTGCTTTAGCTAAGATCCCCAAGAGGTGAAATATTTGCTGTAATATGGCATTTGTGCATTGATTCATATTATCTGTTCATTCATCCAATATGTATTGGGCTAGATCCTGTGCCAGGGCTGGACATACAATGCTAAGAAAGTAAAATTCCCTGCCCTCATGGAGAGTAACATTCTTTGCAGAGTTTGTGGGGAACAGACTCCCTCCAGTACCTTGTGTTGCTCAAGTCTTAAACTTATCCTCTGCTCTGGATTTAAAAGCAAAAGCGGCATCTCCGGGTTTCTCATGTAATATTTGGAGGAACATTACACTGCCCATGTATATTTCATGCCTCTTTCCCAAGATTTTACTGCTGCTTCTAAGTGCAGCTAACAGTAGGTAGGAAACTTTGACCGTTCTTTCACTTTGCCCCCTTAGGACCTCCAGTTTTAGACTTCATCAAGCAAGCCTGGTTTCATTTCTTCTTGCTTAGCCTGATGAACCAGTGTGCTGTATACCACTGTTGGAAACACTGGTACAAAGTCCTGGTACAGAACTCTTTCTGAATATTAATCTCTGTGTTGCTATGGCAGAATCAGGTAAGAAGGGGTGTGTGTGTGTGTGTGTGTGTGCGTGCACACGTTTGTGTACTCACAAATGTGGGCGCACCATTCTGTATGTTAGAAGGAAAGTCTGTGATCAGCTGTGAGCATAAACACAGCTAACCTGATTCTGGATTGCTTCATGAATACAGATCCCAGAGCAGCTGTCAAGCTTTCCCCCTCCTTATCTCATCACGACTTTTTGGGAACAAAAGTGCCGACATCTGCCTCTGCAGATTAACAAGCTGCACTTCAGAGGAGCATTTACTGATAAACATCTGCCTTCCAAAGAGAAACCATTTATTTAACAAGCTGCTCTTTAGAAATTTATAGATGCAGCTTGCCTTCTTGCCATTGCTCTAAATCAAGATTCCCTTCTTTGTCCTCCTCTATTTTTCTTTACTAAAAATTTGCTTGTTTCTCCACATCCTCTCCAGCACCTGTTGTTTCCTGACTTTTTAATGATTGCCATTCTAACTGGTGTGAGATGGTATCTCATTGTGGTTTTGATTTGCATTTCTCTGATGGCCAGTGATGGTGAGCATTTTTTCATGTGTTTTTTGGCTGCATAAATGTCTTCTTTTGAGAAGTGTCTGTTCATGTCCTTCGCCCACTTTTTGATGGGGTTGTTTGTTTTTTTCTTGTAAATTTGTTGGAGTTCATTGTAGATTCTGGATATTAGCCCTTTGTCAGATGAGTAGGTTGCGAAAATGTTCTCCCATTTTGTAGGTTGCCTGTTCACTCTGATGGTAGTTTCCTTTGCTGTGCAGAAGCTCTTTAGTTTAATTAGATCCCATTTGTCAATTTTTGCTTTTGTTGCCATTGCTTTTGGTGTTTTAGACATGAAGTCCTTGCCCATGCCTATGTCCTGAATGGTATTGCCTAGGTTTTCTTCTAGGGTTTTTATGGTTTTAGGTATAACATTTAAGTCTTTAATCCATCTTGAATTGATTTTTGTATAAGGTGTAAGGAAGGGATCCAGTTTCAGCTTTCTACATACGGCTAGCCAGTTTTCCCAGCACCATTTATTAAATAGGGAATCCTTTCCCCATTTCTTGTTTTTCTCAGGTTTGTCAAAGATCAGATGGTTGTAGATATGTGGCATTATTTCTGACGGCTCTGTTCTGTTCCATTGATCTATATCTCTGTTTTGGTACCAGTACCATGCTGTTTTGGTTACTGTAGCCTTGTAGTATAGTTTGAAGTCAGGTAGCGTGATGCCTCCAGCTTTGTTCTTTTGGCTTAGGATTGACTTGGCGATGCGGGCTCTTTTTTGGTTCCATATGAACTTTAAAGTAGTTTTTTCCAATTCTGTGAAGAAAGTCATTGGTAGCTTGATGGGGATGGCATTGAATCTGTAAATTACCTTGGGAAGGATGGCCATTTTCATGATATTGATTCTTCCTACCCATGAGCATGGAATGTTCTTCCATTTGTTTGTATCCTCTTTTATTTCCTTGAGCAGTGGTTTGTAGTTCTCCTTGAAGAGGTCTTTCACATCCCTTGTAAGTTGGATTCCTAGGTATTTTATTCTCTTTGAAGCAATTGTGAATGGGAGTTCACTCATGATTTGGCTCTCTGTTTGTCTGTTATTGATGTATAAGAATGCTTGTGATTTTTGCACATTGATTTTGTATCCTGAGACTTTGCTGAAGTTGCTTATCAGCTTAAGGAGATTTTGGGCTGAGACAATGGGGTTTTCTAGATATACTATCATGTCATCTGCAAACAGGGACAATTTGACTTCCTCTTTTCCTAATTGAATACCCTTGATTTCCTTCTCCTGTCTAATTGCCCTGGCCAGAACTTCCAACACTATGTTGAATAGAAGTGGCGAGAGAGGGCATCCCTGTCTTGTGCCAGTTTTCAAAGGGAATGCTTCCAGTTTTTGCCCATTCAGTATGATATTGGCTGTGGGTTTGTCATAAATAGCTCTTATTATTTTGAGATACGTCCCATCAATTCCTAATTTATTGAGAGTTTTTAGCATGAAGGGTTGTTGAATTTTGTCAAAGGCCTTTTCTGCATCTATTGAGATAATCATGTGGTTTTTGTCTTTGGTTCTGTTTATATTCTGGATAACATTTATTGATTTGCGTATATTGAACCAGCCTTGCATCCCAGGGATGAAGCCCACTTGATCATGGTGGATAAGCTTTTTGATGTGCTGCTGGATTCTGTTTGCCAGTATTTTATTGAGGATTTTTGCATCAATGTTCATCAAGGATATTGGTCTAAAATTCTCTTTTTTTGTTGTGTCTCTGCCAGGCTTTGGTATCAGGATGATGCTGGCCTCATAAAATGAGTTAGGGAGGATTCCCTCTTTTTCTATTGATTGGAATAGTTTCAGAAGGAATGGTAGCAGCTCCTCCTTGTACCTCTGGTAGAATTCGGCTGTGAACCCATCTGGTCCTGGACTTTTTTTGGTTGGTAAGCTATTGATTATTGCCACAATTTCAGCTCCTGTTATTGGTCTATTCAGAGATTCAACTTCTTCTTGGTTTAGTCTTGGGAGGGTGTATGTGTTGAGGAATTTATCCATTTCTTCTAGATTTTCTAGTTTATTTGCATAGAGGTGTTTGTAATATTCTCTGATGGTAGTTTGTATTTCTGTGGGATCGGTGGTGATATCCCCTTTATCATTTTTTATTGCATCTATTTGATTCTTCTCTCTTTTTTTCTTTATTAATCTTGCTAGCGGTCTATCAATTTTGTTGATCCTTTCAAAAAACCAGCTCCTGGATTCATTTATTTTTTGAAGGGTTTTTTGTGTCTCTATTTCCTTCAGTTCTGCTCTGATTTTAGTTATTTCTTGCCTTCTGCTAGCTTTTGAATGTGTTTGCTCTTGCTTTTCTAGTTCTTTTAATTGTGATGTTAGGGTGTCAATTTTGGATCTTTCCTGCTTTCTCTTGTGGGCATTTAGTGCTATAAATTTCCCTCTACACACTGCTTTGAATGCATCCCAGAGATTCTGGTATGTTGTGTCTTGGTTCTCGTTGGTTTCAAAGAACATCTTTATTTCTGCCTTCATTTCGTTATGTACCCAGTAGTCATTCAGGAGCAGGTTGTTCAGTTTCCATGTAGTTGAGTGGTTTTGAGTGACATTCTTAATCCTGAGTTCTAGCTTGATTGCACTGTGATCTGACAGACAGTTTGTTACAATTTCTGTTCTTTTACATTTATTGAGGAGAGCTTTACTTCCAAGTATATGGTCAATTTTGGAATAGGTGTGGTGTGGTGCTGAAAAAAATGTATATTCTGTTGATTTGGGGTGGAGAGTTCTGTAGATGTCTATTAGGTCTGCTTGGTGCAGAGCTGAGTTCAATTCCTGGGTATCCTTGTTGACTTTCTGTCTCGTTGATCTGTCTAATGTTGACAGTGGGGTGTTAAAGTCTCCCATTATTAATGTGTGGGAGTCTAAGTCTCTTTGTAGGTCACTCAGGACTTGCTTTATGAATCTGGGTGCTCCTGTATTGGGTGCATATATATTTAGGATAGTTAGCTCTTCTTGTTGAATTAATCCCTTTACCATTATGTAATGGCCTTCTTTGTCTCTTTTGATCTTTGTTGGTTTAAAGTCTGTTTTATCAGAGAGTAGGATTGCAACCCCTGCCTTTTTTTGTTTTCCATTTGCTTGGTAGATCTTCCTCCATCCTTTTATTTTGAGCCTATGTGTGTCTCTGCACGTGAGATGGGTTTCCTGAATACAGCACACTGATGGGTCTTGAGTCTTTATCCAATTTGCCAGTCTGTGTCTTTTAATTGGAGCATTTAGTCCATTTACATTTAAAGTTAATATTGTTATGTGTGAATTTGATCCTGTCATTATGATGTTAGCTGGATATTGCCGCATTATTCACAATAGCAAAGACTTGGAACCAACCCAAATGTCCAACAATGATAGACTGGATTAAGAAAATGTGGCACATATACACCATGGAATACTATGCAGCCATAAAAAATGATGAGTTCATGTCCTTTGTAGGGACATGGATGAAATTGGAAATCATCATTCTCAGTAAACTATCGCAAGAACAAAAAAGCAAACACCGCATATTCTCACTCATAGGTGGGAATTGAACAATGAGAACACATGGACACAGGAAGGGGAACATCACACTTCAGGGACTGTTGTGGGGTGGGGGGAGGGGGGAGGGATAGCATTGGGAGATATACCTAATGCTAGATGACGAGTTGGTGGGTGCAGTGCACCAGCATGGCACATGTATACATATGTAACTTACCTGCACATTGGGCACATGTACCATAAAACCTAAAGTATAATAATAATAATAATAATAATAATAATAATAATAAAAGAAAAAAAAATGTGCTTGTTGAGCATTGGTATAATTTCCAAGGAGTCAGTGTTCATACTAACATAAATTTTTTAAAAAGCCCCAACTCGGTTGAAAATTACTTTTTTGTTCACTCATAAAGGATATTTCTGAGTAAAATCTATAGAAGAACCCAGTTTGTCATATTAAACTGCCAGGCTGTGCCCTCAAATGCCTAGAAAAGAGAAATGCATTTAACCACAAAATCTCCAACAGACTTCATCCTTATCACTCTTTGGTTTTGGGTATGTTGACCTGCTCTTGGTCACTCTTGTGTTGTGTGTTTGAGGGTATAGATCATTTTGTAACTTTACTTACATTATAGGGTATATGTATTATCTCCCAGATTAAATTGTAGGATATTTAAAAGGGCAAGAACTCTCTCTTCTGCTTTCTTTGTATGTTTTAGAAGCTCTAAAGAGTTTGAAGAGAGCAGATGCGATGTGTGTTAGCTAATAGTCTGATCTGAAGTGCACAGTTGTGTGAGGGGACTCTGAGGTCAGACCTGTCTTTGATCGTTTCAGAAGACATGTATGTGATTAGCTGTAGTGCATAAATAGGGTTCCGTGTTGTTTCATAAATGCCTCCCCTCTCATGCCTTCAAAAATCAGTCACTGGGGGACCTTGGGCAGGTTGTATGCCCTCTCTACGAGGCAGCTTCCTCATCTGTAAATGACCATAGTGCTACCACTCACCTCATAGGACAGTGCAAGAAATCAATGCCTTAATCCACAGAAAGCTCTCAGCACAGGGCTTGGCTTTTAAAAGAAATATTCATTAACTGAAGAACAATAACGAAGCCCCTTGGGAGATGTTTAATTTTTTCAATTCTTCAAAGCCATGCTTTACAGAAAAAGTGAATGCAACACCTCGTCAAAATACCTCATTTGATAGACAATCTGTATAAATCTCCTTATGAATGCCAGCAGCACAAGGGAAGTGTAGGGACGGGAAACCTGACTGTGGCGAGACTGGAAATTTTCCAGAGGGAGCTGTAAACATTGCAGCTATAGACAGCATTCCTGTTACAGATTTGACACCTTACAAATGGATTACTCTGCTCATTAGGATAATTATATCAGACGTGCTGGATGGTTTAGTGGAACCCATCTCACACCTGGAAAAGCACCCCAAATACACTAAATTATACTTGCATTAATATCTTAGTCCATTTGTGTTGCTATAAAGGAATAACTGAGGCTGGGTAGTTTATAGAGAAAAGAGGTTTATTTGACTCATGGTTCTGCAGGCTGTACAAGAAGCATGGTGCCGGCATCTGCTTCTGGTGAAGCCTCAGGAAGCTTCCAGTCATGGAGGAAGGCAAGGGGAGCTGGCTTGTCACATATTAAGAGAGGGAGCAAGAGAGAGGGGGAGGGAGGTGCCAGGCTCTTTAATAACCAGATTTCCATGAAGTCACTCATTACAGCAGGGAGGTACCAAGCCATTCACGAGGGATCCACCCCCATGACCCAAACACCTCCCACCAGGCCCCACCTCCAACATTAGGAGTCACATTTCAACATGAGATTTGGAAGAGACAAATATCCAAATTATATCAATTAAGAAAGCCAATTTTAAAATGTTGCATTTTTTATTATAAACCTTTTTTTATCACAAAAAGCTTGCAAACTATATACAAGTATACAGAGGCTATTTTCTTCCATTGTTTTTCATTTTCCTTCTCTCTTTTCTCCTGTCCATTCATGAGTGAGTAGGCTGAATAATGGCTTCCAAAGATATTGATGTCCTGGAGGACATCATGTTAAGTGAAATAAGCCAGGAACGAAAAGACAAATACCAATGATCTTGCTCAGATGTGGAATTGAAAAAAGTTGATCTCATAGAAGTAGAAGGTAGAATAGAAGTTACAAGAGAATGGAACAGTTAGGGAGATGTTGGTAAAGGATAAAAAATTTCAGGTAGGAGGAAGATGGCTTTGAAGATGGAGGAAAGGGCCGTGAGCCAAGGGAATGCAGGCAGCTTCTAAAGGCAGAAAGCTGGGAAACAGAATTTTCCCCTAGACCCTCCAGAGAGAGAGTGTGGCCCTGCTGACACCTTAATTTCTGACTTGTTTCTCCAGAACTGTAAGACAATACATATGTGTTGTTAATAAGCCACCAAGTTTGTGCAAATTTGTTACACAGCAGTAATAGAAAATGAATACACCATAAAGCTATCAATTTTTATATCTATCAACCTACCTACCCATGTATCAACTTTTTTTATATGACTGATATGTTATAGTATATATGTATATATCCATGTATTTTCATGTATATATTTTATTGTGGTAAAATACACACACATCTTGTTATGCAACCATCATCACCACCATCCACCTCTAGAACTCTTCATCTTGCAAGACTAAATTCTGTAACAACTAAACAATAACCCTCCAATCCTCCCTCACACCTGGCCTGGGGCAACCACCATTCTACCTTCCATCTCTGTGAACCTCTGTGAATTTGACTACATACCTCATATAAGTGGAATCATATGGTATTTGTCCTTTTGTGACTGGCTTGTTTCACTTAGCGTAGTGTCCTCAAGGTCCATCCATATTGTAGCATGTGTCAGAATTCCCTTCCTTTTTAAGGCTGAATAATATGGATTGGCTTGTCCCTGTAGACATTTTTTTTTCTGCCAGTCATACCACAGGGGTTAGCAGCCTGAGATGGTTTTTTTATGTGAATCTTTCAGTGTAGGGATTTCCGACCACAAAGTTGGTACCAATTTGAACAGCACATACAGGAGAACAGGCCCATGGTCAGAATTCTCAGAGTAGTATTGATTTTAAAGACAGGTAGACGATTACCACATTTTCTTATCCATTCATCCATTGACGGACCTTTGGGTAGCTTCCACCTTCTGGCTATTTTGAACAATGCTGCTATGAACATGAGTCTACAAATGTCAGCTTGAGTCTCTGCTTTCATTTCTTTTGGGTTGGGTTTTTGAGAAATCATCATACTGTTTTCCACAGCTGCATCATTTTACATTCCCGCCAGCAGTGTCAACTATTCCTTCCAATTTTGCCTGTGTTTATTATTATTATTATTTGTTTGTTTTGAGACAGAGCCTCACTCTGTAGCCCAGGCTGGAGTCCAGTGGCATGATCTCTGCTCACTGCAACCTCCGCCTCCCAGGTTCAAGTGATTCTCCTGCTTCAGCCTCCCAAGTAGCTGGTATTACAGGCACCCACCACCACGGCTGGCTCATTTTTGTATTTTTGAGATGGGGTTTCACCATGTTGGTCAGGCTGGTCTTGAACTCCTGACCTCAGGTGATCTGCTCAACTCGGCCTCCCTAAGTGCTGGGATTACAGGCATGAGCCACCGGACCTGGCCTACTATTATTATTATTATTATTATTATTATTATTATATTAGCCATCCTAACAGGTGTGAAGTGCTATACCATTGTGGTTTCTGCATGTATATATTTTGTGAATATATGTTTTAATAAACCAATTACAAATTTGAATCTTTCAGAGGAAACCATAGGAATACAAAATTTAGAGAATTTTAATTTATAAAAAGGGAATGCTATGTTCTTCAAATTTTGTAAGTTACTTTTTTATTCATACAAAGTATTTTATGTATTTACGGGGTACATGTATTTGTTAAATGCATAGAATGTGTCAAGTCAGGATATTTGGAGTATCCATCACCTTGAGTTATATATTTATTTATTTATTTGAGATGGAGTCTTGCTTTGTCGCCCAGGCTGGAGTGCAGTGGCGTGGTCTTGGCTCACTGCAACCTCCACCTCCTGGGTTCAAGCGATTCTTCTGCCTTAGCACCCCCCGAGTAGCTAAGATTATAGGCATGCACCACCATGCCTAGCCAATTTTTGTATTTTTAGTAGAGATGGGGTTTCACCATATTGGCCAGGCTGGTCTCAAACTCCTGACCTCACATGATCAGCCTATCTCAGCCTCCCAAAATGCTGGGATTACAGGCGTGAGCCACCACGCCTGGCCCACCTTGAGTATTTATTACGTCTATGTGTTGGTAACATTTCAAGTCCTCTCTTATAGATACTTTGAAATATACAATACGTTGTTGCTAACTACAGCCACCCTACCCTGCAGTTGAAAATTGTGGCTTATTTGTTCTATCTAACTGTATATTTGTACCCACTAACCAACCTCTCTTTATTCAAACCCCTCCAACCCACACACCCTTCCCAGCCTCTAGTATCTATCATTCTGTTCTCGATCTCCATGACATCAGTTGTTTAGGCTCCCCATGAGTGAGAACAATATATATGTATATTTTTGATTCATTTTTTTCCATTCAGTTTTATATCAGTCTTCAAATTTTTGAAATGCCTATAGAACAATCTATTTTAAACATGTACTGTAATTTATGTAACCATTTTTTTGTAGAACATTAGGGCATTTTCAATTTTTCAGCATTGTAGGTTACAATAGTGTGAGTATAATTGAACACTAACCCTTTATTCATATGTCTGAGAATTTCCTAAGAATGAATTACTCAAAGCAGCATTACATTTAAAACCATTGGTATGCTTAAGCAGATTGCTTTCCCAAAGGGTGTTTCAGTTAGCAGACAGTGAGCGTGCTGAGTAGCACATCTTTTCAACATACTTGCTCAGGTGCAGAGTATCTCCAGAATACAGATGAGGACACTTGTGAACTTGAAGCACCACAGTAGCAGAATCCACTTGCTTATTTGAGTATTTGGGGGCAAATAGGCTCATTTTCTGGTGTATTGTTTTGTTTCGTTTTGTTTTGTTTTTTTTGAGACAGAGTCTCACTGTGTCGCCCAGGCTGGAGTGCAGTGGAACGATCTTGGCTTACTGCAACCTTCACCTTCAGGGTTCAAGTCATTCTTCCACCTCAGCCTCCCGAGTAGCTAGGACTACAGGTATGCATGCCCACGCCTGGCTAATTTTTTTTTTTTTTTTTTGAGACTGAGTCTCACTCTGTCACCCAGGCTGGAGTGCAGTGGTGCGATCTCGGCTCACTGCAAGCTCTGCCTCCCGAGTTCACGCCATTCTCCTCCCTCAGCCTCCTGAGTAGCTGGGACTACAGGCGTGCACCAGCACACCCGGCTAATTTTTTGTATTTTTAGTAGAGACGGGGTTTCACCGTGTTAGCCAGGATAGTCTCGATCTCCTGACCTCTTGATCTGCCTGCCTCAGCCTCCCAAAGTGAGTTTTTGTATTTTTAATGGAGATGAGGTTTCACCATGTTGGTCAAGCTGGTCTTGAACTCCTGACCTCAGGTGATCTGCCCGCCTCTGCCTCCCAAAATGCTGGCATTATGGGCATGACCCACGATGCTTGGCCTCAATTGTCTTCAAAATCAACAATCCTATATTGAAAAGTGAGGCCAGGCACAGTGGCTCATGCCTGTAAACCCAGAACTTTGGGAGGCCAAGGTGGGTAGATCGCTTGAGGTCAGGAGTTCAAGACCAACCTGGCCAACATGGTGAAACCCCATCTCTACTAAAAATACACAATTAGCTCGATGTGGTGGTATGCACCTGTAATCCCTGTTACTCTGGAGGCTGAGGCAGGAGAATCACCTGAATCCGGGAGGAGGAGGTTGCCATGAGCTGAGACTGGGCCACTGCACTCCAGCCTGGACAACAAGGTGAGACGCCATCTCAAGGCAAACAAACAAATAAATAAATAAATAAAGATAATTGAACCTGATTTTTCCCTTAGATTCTCCAGAGAAAGAACTTCTATATGGAAAGAGGCAGATTGCTGGAAGGAGTAAATAATTCACAGACAACTCATAAGCCCTGAGCTCTGGTCTGTCTCTGCCAATTAAATGCTATGGAACTTTTGGGCAAATCATTTAAAATATCTGGGTTTCAGATGATTCAGTTACATATGAGTGGGTCCAACTCTCGAATCTTCTCACTTATCTTAGTGATGATGAGCTAATGATGTCTGGTGGAGCCTCATCTGTTGAGATTTTGGAGGCGTGGGTTAAAGTTGTGTCCCTCAAAGCATTTCTTCCTCTCAGGCATACCAGAGGTGAGATTCACAGACCACAAAGATAGTACGAATTTAAACTGCAAATACAGGAGAAAATGATTCATGGTTAGAATTCTCAGAGTAGTATTGGTTTTAAAGACAATGTAACCTAGAGGACAAGATGAGACCAGAAAGCTCTCTTGTCACACTTCTTTGCCAGTGGGTGGATGTTATTCCTAATCTACCCTTTTACTGAAGTATAAGCCTTTGAGGGTGCTGATACTAGATGACTTACACTCTGTCTTCCTACTATAGATTCAAGGCTTTATCTCCTGTCCTCACGTGGCTGTTAAAATAGTAGCCCCTCAGTTATCAAGTCCAGCAACATTTATCAGGGCAATCTAAGCTGCATTTCTTTTTCATTTCTGGCTTTGCCCCAAGGGATTTGTTTTACTTTCTTGCATGTTCAGTTATATATTTAAAAGCATGTTTATTATATTTTGTCCATCATTTCCAGTTGTTTTTTGATAGGAGGGTTCCCAGTTAATTTACTGTATTGCCGTAAATGGAAGTCAGCCCTCTAAATTCTATGATTCTGTGACTATTAACCACTTTTCTCCCATTTAGCTAATTTGGATATTTATCTTATTTCATCCTGATTAATTGGGTGTTCTGACTCCGTGGTGTGTTAGAAATATCCTCAGTTCTCTTGGAGGAATATTAATAAGAAATTGCATAAGTGAACCAAAAAAACCTAAAAGCTAATGCCTGTAACTTTGATATTTACATGTTGGGGCTGACCCTAGCATGGAGATATTCAATTGTCCTCCCTCTAATATTTCAGCCTATGCCATGATACAGACCATTAAGGTCACTTGTGTTGCTTTACTCGGCAAGTATAACTTGTGATATACTTGTAATATTGTGAAAGATTAAACTTAAATAGCAATATTAAATGTCAGAAAAAGTTAAATCAGTGGTGTACTAAAGAGACTCCAGTTCTATCTAATGCCTAACATAGGGAAGGTCTGACTGCCGTTTGGACTGGATATGATCTTGAGTTTCTTAGACATTGGAGGCTGAGGTACCTTATTTACTGCCTCACAGTTCTGGAGGCTCTACAGCTGCTATTAACGTGTCAGTAGGGTTGGTTTCTTCTGAGACCTCTCTCCTGGGCTTGCAGGTGGCCATCTTCTCCCTGTGTCCCAACGTGGTCTTCCCTCTTTGTGTGTCTGTGCCCTAATCTTTTTTCTTATAAGGATACCATTCAGATTGGATTAGGATCCACTCGTATAACCTCATTTTACCTTAGTTATCTAAAGACCATATTTCCAAATACAGTCACGTTTTGAGGTACTGGGTGGTAGGACTTCAATATTTGAATTTGAGGGGACGAAATTCACCCTTCAGGAATGTAAAAGGTGGTCTGCTAATAGGCCTATGGATTATCAAGTCATTTTTTTTTAAAGATAAATGATTGTATTTCTTTCTAGAGCTATTATAGTAGTTCATACTGGCTTAACTTTATTATTCTCTTCCATCAATTTTCTAATTTAATAAAAGTTAAAACCTTCTATTATGAAAAATTTCAAACTCTCACAAAAATAGAGTAAATAGTATAATGAATTCAGTGTCCTCACTGCCTAGTATTATGGGTTGAATTGTGTTTGCCAAAAATTCATATGATGAAATCCTAACCCCCAGCACCTCAGAATGTGACTGTATTTGGAGATAGGGTCTTCAGATAATTAAGGTAAAATGAGGTCCATGAGTGGACCTAATCCAACCTGACTGGTATTCTTATAAGAAGAGGAGATTAGGACACAGACACACACACAGAGAAGATCATGTGGGGACATAAGAAGATGGCCATCTACAAGCCAAGGAGAGGGGCCTCAGAAGAAACCAATGCTGCTAACACCTTGCTATCAGTTACCTAGCCCCCAGAACTGTGAGACAGTACATTCTGTTTTTTAAACCACAGAAGACACGTATTGCATGACTATTTTTTTTTTAAGTCCAGAATAGGCAAATCTGTAGAGATAGAACATAGATAAGTGATTGCCTAGGGCTTATAAGTTGGAGGTAATTGGAAAGTGACTGCCAGTGGGTATCAGGTTTCATTTTGGGGTAATGAAAATGTTTGAAAATTGACTGTTGTGATGGTTGCCCAACTCTGTAAATATACTACAAAACACTGCACTATACAAATTAAATGTGTGCATTGTATGATGTGAATTCCAGTAAGCCTGTTTTTAAAGGCTCAAAAAAATGAAAGAATGACTGAAAACTTTCCAAGTTTGATGAAAATTATAATGCTACAAATCCAAGAATCTCAAAAAACCTTAAGCACAAGAAAGGTTAAGAACATGACCCCAGGCCGGGTGCGGTGGTTCACACCTGTAATCCCAGCACTTTGGGAGGCTGAGGCGGGTGACCCACTCGAGGTCAGAAGTTTGAGACCAGCCTGACCAACATGGAGAAACCCCATCTCTACTAAAAATACAAAATTAGCCAGTCGTGGTGGCACATGCCTGTAATCCCAGCTACTTGGGAGGCTGACACAGGAGAATTGCTTGAACCCGGGAGGCAGAGGTTGCGGTGAGCCAAGATTGTACTATTGCACTCCAGCCTGGGTGACAGAGCAAGACTCCAACAACAACAACAAAAAAAAACCAAAAAAAAAAAAAAACACACATGACCCCAAAGCGCAACATAATCAAATTGCTTAAAATTAGTGATTTGGGTCCTCTGGAATTAAAAGAAAAGAGAGAGAGAAACTAGTGATAACAAGAAAGCAGTCAGAGGGAGTTGGGGAAGGACGTTGTTTACAGAAGGATGACAACAGATTTCTTCTCAGAAAAAATGTAAACCAGAAGACAGTGGTACTACATTTTTGAGGTTTAAGTGCTGCTTGACTTATGATGGGGTTATGTTCTAAAAAACTCATCATAAATTGAAAATATCATGTCTAAAATACACTTTCAACTTACATTTTTGATTTATGATGTGTTTATCTAGACATAATTACATCATTAGTCAAGGAATGTACTGAATGTGTTTCACTTTTACACCATCATAAAATTAAAAAGTCAGGGAAAAATCTGTACTGCAAGAAAAACACTGTCAACCTAGATATCTTTGCCTAGTGAAAATATCTTTCAGAAATGAAGATGAAATAAAGGCTTTTCATACCAACAAAAGTGGAAAGAATTCATCATAAGAAGACTTGCATGAGAAGAAATGCTAAGAAAGCTCTTCAAGTAGAAGAAAATGATACCAGATGGAAATCTGGATCTCCACGAAGGAACAAAAAGTATTGAGAATGGGAATTATCCTATGTGGGTAAATATGAGAGTTTTTAAAATTATTTAAATCTCTTTAAAGTGTTTCTCAGTCTGTTTTTAATTTTATTCCATGACGAAGCATTTTTAGACATTTTCCCCCAACCGAATTCTCCCCACCTCCTGCATAAATTTTAATACCACAGATATACCATGTATTTGTTTATGTTCTGTGGCCTTTTGGGGAAATACAAGCCATTGTAATATTGAACATTTTTTTCAGTCTCCAAGAACTTTATTTTTATTTTTTTGCCCCTTGGTGGGTAGGAGTGGGCAATATAACCCCATTGAGAATGCAGGCTTTAAAGCAGAATTGGTTGTTTAAAGAGAAAATCACAAATTATTGTGTGTTTTATGACATATGTGGAAGTAAAGTATATGGCAAAAATAGCACAAAGCTGAGAGAAGAAGAATTGAAGTATGTTCTTATACTATTTGTGAAGTGATGTAATATCACTTGAAGGTAGACTGTGATAACATAAGATGTATAGTATAAACCCTAAAACAAACACTAAAATAACACAAGAGGAGGTATTGCTAATACAACAACAAAGGGGGTAAAATTAAATAATAAAAAACCTGAATCCAAAAGAAGGAATAAAAAGAGTAAAGGGAGCAAAGAACAGATGGGACATAGAGAAAATGAGTAGCTATATGGCAGATTTAAATCTAACCATATCAATAATTATATTAAATATAAATGGTATAAACACCCCAATTCAAATGCAGAGGTTGTCAGATTGGACTAAAGAACAATACCATATGCTGCCAACAAGGAACCCACTTTAAGTATAAGAAACAGCTTAGTTAAAACAAACAAACCACTATCGCCAACTATCAAGAATCCTTTCATATTATTTTATTTATTAATGTATTTTTTTAATTTTTAATTTTTTTTTGAGACGGAGTCTTGCTCTGTCACCCAGGCTGGAGTGCAGTGGCATGATCTCTGCTCACTGCAACCTTCACCTCCTGGGTTCAAGTGATTCTTCTGCCTCAGCCTCCTGAGTAACTGGGATTACAGGCGTGCACCACCACGCCCGGCTAATTTTTGTACTTTTAGTAGAGACGGGGTTTCAACATGTTGGTCAGGCTGGACTCAAACTCCTGACCTTGAGATCCGCCCGCCTCGGCCTCCCAAAGTGCTGGTATTACAGGTGTGAGCCACCATGCCCAGCCTATTTATTTATTTATTTATTTTGAGATAGGGTCCTGCTCTGTTGCCCAGGCTGGAGTGCAGTGGTGCAGTCTCGGCTCACTGCAACCTCTGCCTCCTGGGTTCAAGCAATTCTCCTACCTCAGCCTCCCGAGTAGCTGGGATTACAGGAGCGCGCCACCATGCCTGGCTAATTTTTTGTATTTTTAGTGGAGATGAGGTCTTGCTCTGTTGGCCAGGCTGGTTTCAAACTCCTGACCTCAGGTGATCCATCTGCCTTGGCCTCCCAAGTGCTGGGATTACAGGCATGAGCCACCACGCCCGGCCTATTCTTACTTTTAAATCTTGTGCTATATACATCTTTCTGAGCTTCATCAAGTCCTTTCTGGAATGAGGTAAGATTTATGAGTGATACTTGGGATGAAACATAATAGATTTAAACACTTATTTCAGAAAGGAATAAAGCCTAAGTGTCAATATGAAAAAATGAAGGAAGATAAAGCAATAGATTAAATCAAAAGAATGTAGGAGAGAAAACATAAAAATAAGAGCAAACACTGATTTTTTAAAAAACAACACATCCTAGAACAAAGCCCAAATTTGGTCTTTAAAAGAGACTGATAAAATAGTCAACTATCTGGTGAGATTGGTAAAGAAAAAAATGGTAATATTGAGATGAGAAAAAGGGATATAACTATAGGTACAACCAAAATTAAAAGAAGATAAGAAAATACTATGAACAGCTTTATGGTGATAAATTTGGAAACTTAGACAAAATGGATAAATTCTTAGAAAAACATGACCTGTAGGGAAACTGTCTCAAAAACAGAAATAGTAAGACTGACTAGCTCAATATATATAAGGAAAATAAATGAAAGTAGTAGTTAAATTTTTTTACCCAAATAAAACACCATGCCCAGATGATTTTTACAGGTAAGTTCTAAAAAAGCTTTCAAGGAACACATTGTTCTAATCTTAGAATTAATTTTCTAGAGCATAATAAAAGATCAAATATTCTCCAACTCGTTCTATTAGCTTAATTTAATCTTGATGGCAAAATCAGGCAAGCCCAGCAGAAGAAAAGAAAAAGTCTAACTGCAACTTTAGCAAAGATGAAATTCTAAACCAGTGATAGAAAATAGAATCCAGTCATAAATGTAATAAAAGGTACTGTATCATAATCAATCTAGATTTATTCCAGTAATGAAAGAATAGTTTAATATTAGTGTAATGGCTAATACTGAGTGTCAACTTGATTGGATTGAAGGATACAAAGTATTGATCCTGGATGTGTCTGTGTGGGTGTTGCCAAAGGAGATTGACATTTGAGTCAGTGGAGTGGGAAAGGCAGACCCACACGTGGGTGGGCACCATCCGATCAGCTGCCAGTGTGGCTAGAATCTAAGCAGGCAGAAAAATGTGAAAAGAGAGGCTGGCGTAGCCTCCCAGCCTACATCTTTCTCCCGTGCTGGATGCTTCCTGCCCTCGAACACTGGATTCCAAGTTCTTCAGTTTTGGAACTCAGACTGGCTCTCCTTGCTCCTTAGCCTGCAGGTGGCCTATTGTGGGACCTTGTGATTGTGTGAGTTAATAATCCTTGATAAACTCCCCTTTTATATATACCTATTCCATTAGTTCTGTCCCTCTAGAGAACCCTAATACAATTAGGAAAACACACATCACACACACACACACACACACACACACAGACTTTATAAAATTAAGAGATGAAAGGAGAAAAATGATATGATCATATTAATAGATACAGAAAAATTAAATAATGCTTTTTAATGATGAAAATATAGAAAACTAAGAATATTAAAGAATATCCTTGATCTGATAAAAGCTACCTATTAAAAAGCCACATAAAACATCAATTTTTTTTTTTTTAGATTCAGGAGGTACATATGCAAGTTTGTTACATGAGTATATTGTGTGATGCTGAAGTTGGGCTTCTACTGATCCTGCCACCCACGCTGTGAACATAGTACCTGATAGGTAGTGTTTCAACCCTTGCTCATTCCCTCCCTCCCCTCTTTTGGAGTCCCTAGTGTCTGTTGTTCCAATCTTACCCCAAACATCCATCTTAATGAACAACCTCATAAACATTCTCATTAAAAGAAAAGTCAAGTTACTTAAACATTGAATTGGTCCTATCCAGTGCAGTTAGACAAGAAAAATATATAAGTCATAACTTATGCTTCTAACTAGGACAAATTAGGTTACAGTGAACTGAAGTTTTCATGCAAAACAACTAGAAAGATTATTTTTTGAAAAACCTGAAAGCATCACAAACTACCTGAGGCAAACAGACCCTATCAGCCACGATCCCTAGAGAAGAACACCACAGTGAGGAAAGCCAACCTCATGCCGTCTTTTTTCCTTCCGAGTATTTGCTAGTTGTTGGTCATGGGAGGTGGGAAGATGAGATTCTGGGCAGAAGGCCTAGGCAGAAAGCTGCTGTTAAGAAGAGAGATGCCTGCTGAAATGTTGGCAATCTTATAGGACTAGAAAGACAGAAATTGGAGTTTAGGGCTAATAAGTCTTTGGAATTTGGAGTGGAAGGGAGCAAAAATCCTGGTCACAAGGGAGGCACAGCACATTTTTGCCCAAACCGCTCTTGCCTTTTTAGGGATTTGTTGACTTTTTGAATTCTTGAACTGTTCTTGAAGCAAAGCAGAAAACTCCCAATGGGTAAAGCAGAGTTTTCTTCCTTCTCACAGTGCTGGGAAGGCCAGAGTTGGAATTCAAGACCCAGGGAGAAGGGCTTCAGTCAGCACTCCAGAACCTCAGCTGGGAATCCTGGAGGCTATACCCTATGTATGGGGAAAATGAGAGGTAGATGGAAACTGAAAAACAAACAGACAAACAAACCAGTCCCTGATTAGTTATGACTTTATCTGCCTACCAGAAAATAGGACTAGCCCTCTCTGGAAGATGATGGCATTATCCAGAACCTCATACACAAAATTTACCCAGGACACTCATGAAGGGGAGGAAAAAAAGACAACATAAAGAGACATACAGGTCACCTACTGTTCAAATCTGTATTATTCTTATATTCAAGAGAATGAATGACAAAGAGCAGAATTCCACTGGAGAACTAGTTAACCAGGCTAGGTGGCTTCGTTGAAAGACTTTCCCAAGCACGAATAAAGCCACTATAAATATTCTTGCACAAGTCTCTTTGTGAATACATTTTTATTCCTTTAGGTAAACGCCTAGCGGAGAAATTGCTGGATCATACATAGGGTAGGAGTATATATATCTCATGGTAAGTGTTCTTACCACAAAACAAAAACAAAACCAATGTCCATTGACAGGAAAATGGGTAAACAATTCATGGAATATTCATACCCTGGAATACTATTCAGCAGTAAAAGGAATGAACTACTGATCCAGACCCAACAATATGAACAAATGTCAAACTCACTCTGTTGGGTAAAAGAGCCCAAATGTAGAAGAACACATAATTTCATGATTTCATTTATATGAAGTTCAAGAATAGGCTGAAATAAAGTCAGATGTGGTGACTTACGCCTGTAATCTCAGCACTTTGGGAGGCCAAGGTAGGGAATTGCTTGAGGCCAGGAGTTCAAGACCAGCCAGAGCAACATAGTGAGACCCTGCCTCTACAAAAATTTAAAAAATAACCAGGTATGGTGGTGTGTGCCTATAATTCTAGCTACTCTGAAGGCTGAGGCAGGAGGATTACTTGAGCCCAGGAGTTCAAGGCTGCAGTGAGCCATGATTGTGCCACTGCACTCCAACCTGGGTGACAGAGCTAGACCCTGTCTCTAAGAAAAAAAAAAAGAATAGGCTGAAGTATTCTACAGTGATAGACTTCAGAACGGTTATCTGTGGGAGTTGGGGACTGACTGGAAGAGGACATAAGAGCAATTTGGGGGATAATAGAAATGTTCCATGTATCTTGGTTGCAGTAATAATTCTATGAGGTATGTATTTATCAAACCGCAATGAATTGTACACCTAAGATATCTACATTGCACTGTATGCAAATTTAACCTCAAGAAGAAAAATAATTTCAACAATATCGAACTCTAGTTAACAGGCTTGCTTTTCTCAGTGGCTTGGCTTAGCAATTCTAAAACTATTGTAGATATTTCTCTCTGTTGGAGAAAGTAGTTACAAACATGGAAAGGAGAAAAGACCATTGCCAAAGCCAGCATTCTCTGGTATTTTTTTTTTAATCCGAATTTCTTTAAAAATTCTAGAATTTGGAAACATTTTGGACAAATGGGAATTCATTGTAAAAATCGATTAGAACCTTAATACTTACATCTTTGATATGTCCGTTCTCACTTAACATTAATTTCAAGACCATATACTAGATGTCTAATAGATTTTGCTTTACTTTGGAGTTTCCAAAGAATGCCTTTTAGAACTCCTTTCCTATAAAAAGAAACAGTGGTTTTTCAAAATATGTACATAGAACAAAAGGACTTCCCTGTCAAAATAGGCAGGGTCCTCGGTGAGACCTAAATATTCTGCTGTTTCTACTTTAAGCCTCTTAGCTGAGTTTCTGTTTCTATAGAGCAAGAGCAGATCCCAGAAAAGTAATTTTTCTTCTTTTGTTGAAACTTCTTTATCTGGCAGAAAATGGTAACTCATCAAACCTGCAGCAGAAGGCAGCTTTTCAACTCTCAGTCAATTTGGTCAACATTCAGCATCCATCAAATGAAGGATTGGGAGTGATAACCTTAAAAAATCCTGCTAGGCTACTGGTTATTGATTCTCTGTTCAGCCTGATGGATGAAGATGCGAAGGCAACAAGTGAAAGTGCAAACCTGGCTGCCGGCCTCCTTCATGCCATATTAGGTTAGGCGGGGCTTGTGTCTGAAAAGCACCATTGTTGGTTTTACCAAAAATGCACTGCCGTCATCGTGACCAATCAGAATGTCACCCTAGCTGGAGATCTGCTCCTCCTGGCCTTTCCTTGGGGTTTTCAGAAAAGCTCAGAAAACAATTTACAATAAAACTTAATTACTTTTAGCCTGGCTGTTTGCGATCCACTATGATTGGAACTATTTTGGGGATGACGTGTGCGATTTATGCTAAGAAGAAAACACTAGGTGTGATAGTAGTATGAAGGAGCTTGTAGGAAGGGTTTAATTTATTTTAGAGATTAAGTTCTTTTTGAGGGCTTTAGAAGCATGATTCATATTAAAATAATAAATGTGCTAATTATAGTTGAATCGTTTCAACTCATTAAGCCAGTACCGCAAGACCTCTCATTAGCCATGCGACATGAGTGCTTAAGAATGATTATGGGTGGTGTCCAAGGACTCTGATAGTCAATCAGCTAGTGCACGGCTGAGCTAACCTTGAATAACATCACAAAGCAATAGATCTTTCTGGCAGCATCCTTCTCCCTAAATCCCGCCCCCAGCCCCATAAGTGTTCAATGCCCTTAGGTTTTCTGCCTCTTAACACCTCTGAGAGGTTTCCCTGGCCAGTTGCCTTAAGAAGGATCAAGTTAATGAGCTGTGCTTTATGACGGCACTTGCACCATCCTGTTATAATAATTGATTTAGATTTCTCTCCCTACTAGACTGTAAATTCTAGTCAATAATTTTTATTGAATTAAATAATGTATAAAGAATGCTATAGATAACTTATACTAGTTTATTTAATTCAAAGTCATTAAAATTTAATAAACTAGGTTGGAAGTTCCTGGTAGGCAGAGTAAGTATTATTTAAGTTGCAGCCCTGGGATATAAGACAATATCTGACAGAAAATGGTCACGTAACAAATAGTAAAGAAACAATGGTGATGGTCTCTTACCTGCAAACGAGCAAGCTTTGTGGGAGAATTTTTTTTTTTTGATAGATGGAGTCTTGCTGTGCTGCCTAGACTGGACTTGAACTCCTGGGCGTAAGCGATCTTCCCACCTCAGCCTCCTGAGTAGCTGGGACTCCAGGTGCATGCCACTGCACCTTTATGAGAGAATTCTGACCTTAGAGGGAGTAGACTATTAGATGGGCATCTTTCCAGTTGCCCTGGGGTTGTGGCCTCTCACTGGGAGCTCCAGAAGGGGAAACACTTGTGTGAGTGACCCCCTTTAACTCAGACCTAGCAGAGCCATGGCAAACAGCTGGACGACAGTAGTGAGTCTCCTGTCACTGGAAGTGTCCAAGGAAAGTCAGGTTGCATCAAAGTTGCTGGATCAGGGTCCCTTTTTGAGTAGATTACATGAGCTCCGTGGTTCTGTGGATGGGGCACTTATTTACTCCTTCATTCACAGAGTGACAAAAGTGAACTGTCATTGTCATCTATCCAAGGCTCAGCATTGCCAAAGAAGCAATGAGAACATTTTCCAACGCAGAGCGTGAAATGCTTGTCGCAGCTAGCTGGAATGCTCAAGCATACAAATCAATTTCCATGTTAATTAGTCAGTGTCTGCTGTACACCCTGAAAATGGAAAGAGCCACAAAACCAAAGTTACATAACTAACTTCCAGCTGCAGCCTGTGTCACTTGAAAATCCTTTTAGTAACTTTGTTCTGAGGATATCTTGCCTGCCTGAGAAACTGTGAAGAAACAGATTCAGGTAAACAATAAGAAAAGATTTTGAAACCTCTCTTCCTGTAAGAGGATGTAATTTGGCTGCATGTTGTATATTTACTCGAGTTGATTGAAAGAGGAAAAAAGCAACTCATCTGGTACTATGCAAATCAGCTCACGAAACATCCAGAGGGTGTGATATTTTTACGAAACAGTCCAGCCGGTTTACACTGTTGGTTAAGGAAAAAATATATTCTTTCACCTTCATTCCTAAGTTAAAGGTTTGTTTTGAAAATGGAAGGAAACTCATGCTTCACTCATGCTCCTGTCCAGCATTGACATGGAGGCAGTGGAAAAAAGAAAGAAAGGAAGAGGTGATGAAGGTACATTTAAAGATGTGATGGTGATCATGAGGGCGCAGCGGGGAAGAGAGTCTGCTTCCCTCTGTCTCAACCCTCTCTCAGCTTCTTACCACTTCATCCTCCGCCAGGAGGGACAACATCTTCCTCAAAGCCTTTTGAAGTAGGAGGTTTGAGCAAAGGATAACTTAGGCACACATCTGGAGGACTGTGGGGAGGGGTGTGTGTGTGCACTGAGAATAACCATGTAAACTCTAAGGATTTTCCAAGTTCTAACATTTTTATTTCATCAGAGAGAGAAGATTTTCTTAAACGACTGTGAGGACACCATAGAGGGTGATATGATTTGGCTGTGTCCCCACCCAAATCTCATCTTGATTTAATTCCCACATGTCGTGGGAGGGACCCAATGGGAGATAATTGAATCATGGGGGCGGCTTCCCGTATACTGTTCTTGTGGTAGTGAATAAGTCTCATGGGATCTGATGGTTTTATAAGTGGTTTCTGCTTTGGCTTGGCTCTCATTCTTTCTCGTCTGTCACCACGTAAGACATTCCTTTCACCTTCCGCCGTGATGGTGAGACCTTCCCAGCCACGTGAAACTGTGAGTCCATTAAACTTCTTTTTTCTTTATAAATTACCCAGTCTTGAGAATGTCTTTATCAGCAGTATGAAAACGGACTAATACAGAAGGCGGGAGGAGGTGACAGGTGTGCACTCCTGTGCTGGACAGGGGGAGAAATATGTGGATGAGAGTGAGTAAGCATGAAGGAAAACAAAATAACAAAGAGAAATGCATGATGATGGATGGGGAGCTTGTGGAGACTGAGAAGAGAAAGGAGAGGATTGGGTGTGCAGTTAACCCTTGGACATCTCTGGGGTTAGGGGCACTGATCTCCTTGCAGTGGAGAGTCCATGTATAACCTTTGATCCTCTGAAACTTAACTATTAATAGCCTACTGTTGACCAAAAGCCTTACTGAGAACATAAGCAGTTGATTAAAAACATATCTGGGGCTGAGCATAGTGACTCACGCCTGTAATCCCAGCACTTTGGGAGGCCAAGGCGGGCAGATCACCTGAGGTCAGGAATTTGAGACCAGCCTGGCCAATATGACCATACCCCGTCTCTACTAAAACTACAAAAATTAGCCAGACATGGTGGCATGCGCCTGTAATCCCAGCTACTTGGGAGGCTGAGGCAGGAGAATCACTTGAACCTGGGAGGTGGAGGTTGCAGTGAGCCAAGATTGCGCCATTGCACTCCAGCCTAGGCAACAAGAGCGAGAAAACAAAATGAAACAAAAAAACAAAACCATATTTGATATCCTTACAATAAAGTAAGCTAGAGAAAAGAAAATTTTATTTAAAAATCATCAGGAAGAGAAAATATATTTCCTATTAAGTGGAAGTGGATTACCATAAAGGTCTTCATTCTCATCATCTTCACGCTGAGTATGCTGAGGAGGAGGAGGAGGAAGAGGAGAGGTTGATCTTGCTGTCTCAGGGGTGCCAGAGGCAGAAGAAAATCTGCATATAAGTAATGTGTGTTGTTTAAGACTCAACTGTCTATAGGAAGAACTTTCATATTTGGAATTGTCTCACTTGATTATGGAGGTTGAGAAGTCCCATGATCTGCCACCTGCAAGCTGGAGACCCAGGGGAGTGGGTGGATAATTCAGCCCAAGTCCAGAGGCCAGGGCAGGGGCACTGAAGGCAGGAGAAGATCTATGCCCTGGTACTCAGGCTGGAAGGAAAAGGGGTGAATTCCTCTTTCCTCCACCTTTTTGTTCTATCCAGGCTGTCAAGGGATTGGATGGTGTCCACTCATATTGGGGAGGGCCATCTCCTTTACGGAGCCCACTAAATCAAATGCTAATCTCATCTAGAAACACCTTCACAGACATCCAGAAACAATGTTTAATCTGGGCACCCTGTAGTGCAGTCAAGTTGATATGTAAATTTAACCATCACACCCTCCAACTTGATTCAGGTCTCTACTCAAATGTCATCTCAGACATTACCTACCAAACCCTAAAAGGGCAATTCCTCTCTCTCCCTGCTCAGTCACAGTCTAGCTCCCTAATATGCCTTCTTCGTAACACATGTCACTACCCGATACTATGTTATGTGCTGAATGATTGTCTGCCTTCTTTACTACAGAGGCAAGTCCATGAGGCAACGACTGTTTTGTAAATAGTTGTCTTCAACACCTAATGTCCAGTACATAATCAGAGTTCAATAAATGTTTGTTGAATGAATATATAATTGAATGACTGTCATGTGTACATATTTGCTCCCCTTCCTCTCAGTTTTTGTGTCTGAATCTCCTTCCCTGCCTCACATGGTGCCTAGCACTTGGGAAGCGCCAAAGTGCCTAGAAAGAAAAGCAACTGTCCTCTTCCTTGCTCCTTTTATCTTCTAGCCACTGAGAGATTAACTTTTAACTCTCTAGTAGTTACTCCAGGACTACTTAAGTAACGATCGTGTCATGACCCAAGTTGGCTGCCTTTATTCATATGAAATGGGTATGAATGATGGTATACAGTTTGTAAACAAAAAATAAAATTTGAAACCCCTCAACCATCTGAATAGACCCCTCCTCTTGGCCAAGGACATTCCAAAGTGAACCTGAAAAACTAATTCGGGTCATAATGGGAAGGGGAGATTGGACATGCCTCATAACCATTAACATCAACACAGACCTTAAGACTGGTAGAATAAACTCTTTAAGTCTGACAAGAAACAACTACAATCTGTTCTCTCTGAAGCCGGCTACCTGGAGGCTTCATCTGCATGAATAAACCTTGGTCTCCACAAGCCCTTATCATAACCCAGACATTCCTTTATATTGATTCCAGTCTTTAGATAATAACCAACTGTCAATCAGAAAGTCTTTGAATCTGCCTATGACCTGGAAGTCCCTGCCTCCAGTTGTCCTGCCTTTCTGGAGCGAACCAATATACACCTTACATGTATTGGTTGATGTCTTATGTCTCCCTAAACTATATAAAGCCAAGTCATAGGCTGACCATCTTGGACACATGTTGTCAGCACCTTGTGAGCCTATATCATGGGCATGTCTTTAACCTTGGCAAAATAAACACCTAAATCAATTGAGATGTCTCAGATACTTTTTGGTTTACAAGTTCTTGGAGCTCCTTCCAGGAAAACGTCATTATTAATAGTTGTGATTCCTAGGCTGCTTAAGATGGGAAGCCATCTGTAAGTCCTACTGTTTACTTTTGTTTCATGTCCAAAGAACTGTTATGTTTGTTTGTTTACAATAAAAAACTCACCTCCTCAACCTGAAAAGGCTTAAGGCTAATGGCCTTTTTTTTTTTTTTTCTTTTTTTGAGACAGAGTTATGCTCTGTCTCCCAGGATGGAGTGCAGTGGTGCGATCTTGGCTCGCTGCAACCTCCGCCTCCTGGGCTCAAGCAATTCTCTTGCCTTAGCCTCTCGAGTAGCTGGGATTACAGGTGTGCGCCACCATGCCCAGCTAATTTTTTGTCTTTTTAGTAGTGATGGGGTTCTGCCATGTTGGCCACACTGGTCTCGAACTCCTGGCCTCAAGTGATCTACGCACCTCTGCCTCCCAAAGTGCTGGGATTACAGGTGTGAGCCACTGCGGCTGGCCAGGCTAATGGCCTTTCCTCCTGCTGTGGTAAAGATTTCCTCATCCCAAATGGAAGATGTGCCAGCCCTATGGAACAGAGCCAAGATGAAAAGGGCCACCTTCTCCCCACCAGCGCACCCTCAGCTGGCTCTCAGCTTACCCTCAGCTCACCCTCTGCTAGCCCTGCACAGCTCTGCCCCACTTCCCGATTTGTATCTGACAGCTCTTCACTTTGCCTGAGCATCTAAGGCAACTGACAGACTAAGCAATGGTTTTGTTTATTGAGGGTGTGGTGTCAGGATCATCAAGATGCTGTTGACTTTAATTAGCACTCCTCTAAGCCGTGAAACTTCATTACCTGAAGCTAGTGACAGTACAAAGTTGTGAGAATCTTTGGAACACATCTAGTCTAGTCTAGAAAACACCAGAGGAGCCACTGTGACCATCCCAAAGGGTTTTCTGAAGTTGTTGATTGAGATAGTGACCGTGGTGGTGAATGGTCCCACTTCTACTTCCTCCACCAACCCACAGTCCTGTGATAATGAAGCGCTTTGCATATACACTGTAGAATGTAAACACATAATACAACTTCGTGGCCTGGAAACAATTAATTTGATGTCTGAATTGGTTTAAAGTTTTGTCTGATCCGATTATTTGGTTGTGCCCAGTTCCTCTTGACTAGAAGTGCTTGGTCTCCCAGATGCATGTTCTCCCCTCAGCCCCTTTCCCTCCCTAAGATGGTATGTGGAGCAGGGGTGAGGCTTATGTACGTCTTGTGTGGTAGGGAAGAGCTGTGATGCTTAAAGGGGCTGTGGTCTTTGGCGGGGAGATCTCCAGTCTACCTGGGACCTTCTCACCCTGCTAGCATTTGCAGAGTTAGCCTACAGCTATGTAATTTATGAATTGGCCTCTGTACCTGGCTAGAGCCCTGCCTGCTGGGACTATATCCATTCTGAAGTCTAGCTGTGACTCCCACTGGTCTGAACATGAGCATCCACTATAGCCCTGCAGATCCACCTCTTCCCTGCTACTGTGATCTCTGGGCAGCCACTTCTCTGCAGACTCCATCAGTCACTGGGGTCTTGCAAGAACCCAGTGGAACTGAAGAAGGCCCCGCTGAGCTCACCTGACCATCCTGTGTGGCCCCAGTGACTTTGGGGTGGTGGCATCCCAGGTTGGTACAGGAAAGCCTATGAGGATGGGAGGAACATCGACCCCTTCCTACGGTCCCTCAGAGTAGAAAGGAGGGCTTTTCTTTTATCTTCCTCTGGTCATTTTGTTAGTTTCCTGTGACTGAATAAGTACCACTAACTGAGTATCCTGCACATCAGAAATGTATTGTCTCACAGCTCTGGAGGCTGGAAGTCTAAGATGAAGGTGTTGGCAGGATTGGTTCCTTCTAAGGGCTCTAAGGAAAGATCTGTTCCAGGCCTCTTTCCTTGGCTTGTAGATCTTCATGTTCATGTGGTGTTCTCCTAGATGGCTGCTGTGTCCAAATCTCCCCTTTTTGTAACAACACAAGTCATATGGTTAGGGACCACTCTAATGACCTCATTTTAACTTCATTACCTCTTTAAGGCCCTGTCTCCAAAGAAGGTCACATTCTGAGGTATGGGGGGTTAGGACTTCAATCTATGAGTCTTGGGTGGACAGAATTCAACTCATGACAGTTAAATTCCACTTCTCTCATACAATTCAGGTTGTAGAGTTATCCCCACCATGTAGCTGTCATGAGCAAATGGGTTACCTTCTCTTCATTATGGAGATAACTCTGTAACCCGAATCATCCAGGCTTGATGGATGATGTGCCCAGAAGAGGAGAGGTATTTAGAAAATCCTTTGTTAAAGCTGTAGCCTAGTTGCAAGACCATTGCCTTTGTACTTAATCCTACTATATAGGTCAAAACCTGAATATTAATTAAGTCTTTCTCTTTGCATTTTTCTCTGTGACATTCTTAATCTTCCCCCAGTCACCACCCCCTTCCCTCAACTTGTGCCTGCCCCCAGGCAAATGGTTGCTCACAACCAACTAGGAAAAAGTCATGCAATTAGAAAGGCAAAACACAAAACTTAGATGAATTACATATGAGTTAAAAAGACTTTTAGGCATTGATGCAGAGATCTAACAACATTCCCATTGTTTTATGTTTCTGGTTTTATTTTAAAACCAGCCATTCAAATATTATCTCCATTTCAACAAATATATGGGTAAAGGCAGTAACCTTTGGAGAGAAGAAACAATCTTGTTGCTCTTCTATTTGCCAAGCTGATTTTTGGTCAATTGCTTATTGAAACCCAAGGATCATGTTTTACAGTAATATTAGTCATCAAGAGAATGTGTTAGCCAGAGTGGAGATAGATAGATCTGAATTTAGGAGAGAAACTTATAATTCAGGAAGGAATAGATTCAGGAAGCTAAGGAAGTAAGACCAGCATAAGGCTGAGAAATAAAAATAAAAGTCTAAGCCCCACATGGACTGAACAGACTCCCTCTTGGCCAAAGGTACCCCAGAGAAACCTTGGAAGCTGAATTCCAGCTATGATGGAATGGGAGATTAGACAAACCTTGCTATATGCCCTCCCTCACTAGGTGCCATTAGGCTTTCTTCCCTAAGGGCTAAACAAAAACCAGCCCTTTCAAAAGACTCCATGAATGACTTCAACCAGCTGCCTGACTGCTGCCCCTCTCTTCTGCAGTTTTGAAACAAGAACCAACCAGCTTTCCTTCCTGATAAGAGACCACCAACCACAGAGTGGTTCTGGCCAGCCTATGGAGAATGCACGGTGAGGGTTTCCTTGTCCTCTGCTTCACCTTTTGACATCAGAAGGCTGAAAACTCCACCCTTGGATCATGTTAATGTTGCCGTTTTTTGAACATGGGTCCCATGGAGAGGCATGAAGCTCAGTTGTGCCTGTGTGTGTTTCTCCTTTCATAAATACCATGACTGCTCCTATAGCTTATGGAATGTATGTATTTCACCACCCTATTCAGCATCAATCCCTGTCTTATTCTTCTGATCCTTGAAGTGCCTGTTTTTGGCTTCTGGCCAGAGGCTACACTTCCCAGCCCATCAGAATGGCCATCCTGTAGGCCGCAACACTTTATGAGAAATAAAGCTCTCCTTTCCAAATTTATGAACCTCATCATTCTTCAGTTGACGTGATAAAATTCTGGAAGCAAATACAGACTAAAGGTGGGGTGGTTAGAAGTCTTTCTGCACCATTTCCTCCTCCACCTCCCCCTTGTTCCTCAATTCTTTCTTTTTCTCTCCCTGCCCCATCTCTCTTTTGTAATTTTTCTTCTGCAGAACTTAACTTCAGGCCCTGGAACTATTAGTACTTAGATGAATTACATATGAGTTAAAAGGACACTTAGGCATTGATGCAGAGATCTAACAACATTCCCATTGTTTTATGTTTCTGGTTTTATTTTAAAAACAACATTGCACCATTGAAAGAAAACTGTTACTCATATATCTACCATTCTAATACAAGTAATTTCATTTTTCTATAATGCCTTCTTGGCAGGCCCATAGACACAAATATTTCTGTGAAATTGTAAGCATGGTGCCCATATCAATGATATCTTCTGACTCCTTTACCCAACATTATATCACAGTTGTTGTCCATGCAACTACATTATTGACACAATCGTTTTTAATATTTGCACAATGTCACAGTACATTGGTTTCTCTTCATTTGTATTTATGTATTTATTTACTTTTTGAGACAGGGTCTCACTCTGTCACCCAGGCTAGAGTGCAGTGGCGTGATCACAGCCACCTCAGCCTTCTGAGTAGCTGGAACTACAGGCACTCACCACCGTGCCAAGCTTTCATGCGTGTCTGTGTGAAGAGACCACCAAACAGGCTTTGTGTGAGCAACATGGCTGTTTATTTCACCTGGGTGCAGGCAGGCTGAGTCCGAAAAGAGAGTCAGCAAAGGGTGGTAGATTATCATTAGTTCTTATAGGTTTTGGGATAGGCGGTGAAGTTAAGAGCAATGTTTTGCGGGCAGGGGTGGATCTCACAAAGTACATTCTCAATGGTGGGGGAGATTACAAAGAACCTTCTTAAGGGTGGGGGAGATTACAAAGTACATTGATCAGTTCGGGTGGGGCAGAAACAAATCACAATGGTGGAATGTCATCAGTTAAGGCTATTTTTACTTCTTTTGTGGATCTTTAGTTACTTCAGGCCAACTGGATGTATATGTGCAAGTCATAGGGGATGCAATGGCTTGGCTTGGGCTTAGAGGCCTGACATTCCTGCCTTCTTATATTAATAAGAAAAATAAAACAAAATAATGTTGAAGTGTTGGGGTGGTGAAAATTTTTTGGGGGATGGTATGGAGAGAGAATGGGCGATGTTTCTCAGGGCTGCTTCAAGCGGGATTAGGGGCAGCGTGGGAACCTAGAGTGGGAGAGATTAAGCTGAAGGGAGATCTTGTGGTAAGGGGTGATATTGTGGGGATGTTAGAAGAAACATTTGTCATATAGAATTATTGGTGATGGCCTGGATACGGTTTTGGATGAATTGAGAAACTAAATGGAATAAGAGAACGAGAAAACCAGGTATAAAAGGTCTAAGAATTGGGAGGACCTAGGACATCTGATTAGAGAGTGCCTAAGGAGATTCAGCGTAGTCCTGCCAGCAAAGATTATTTACTTCAAGAGTTTAGAGTGGCAGTTTGGGGATAGCACCAGGAGATATCAGCTGTGATGGCTTGGAGAAACAGTGTAAACCGGCAGTGTAAACAAGAGCAGGGCATGTATGAGTAGTTGAGAATGGTGAATAGGAGTATGACTAGACAGACGATAGTAGGGATGACAAGTTTTTTTGGGGCACAGTCTAAGTTGGTCTGGAATGAGACTGGGGCCTAATAAAAAGGAGCGTCTATACAGGAGCTTAAATGGGCTGTACCCTGTAGCATTCTGAGGACAGGTCTGACTTCTGAGAAGGGAAAGTGGTAAAAATATTGTCCAGTCCTTTTTAAGTTGGTAGCTGAGCTTGGTGAGGTGTGTTTTTAATAGACCATTAGTCTGTCACTGAATACTAAGAGCCTGAAAAAATGCTTGGCTGATTTGACTAATAAAGGCTGGTTTGTTATCAGACTGTATAGAGGTGGGAGGGCTAAACTGAGGAATTATGTCTGACAGAAGGGAAGAAATGACTGCGGTGGCCTTCTCAGACCCTGTAGGAAAGGCCTCTACCTATCTAGTGAAAGTGTCTACTTAGACTAAGAGGTATTTTAGTTTTTGTGACTCAGGGCATGTTGAGTAAAGCTAATTTGCCAGTCCTGGGCAGGGGCAAATCCTTGAACTTGATGTGTAGGGAAGGGAGGGGGCCTGAATAATCCTTGAGGAGTAGTAGAATAGCAGATAGAACACTGAGAAGTGATTTCCTTCAGGATAGATTTCTACGATGGAAAGGAAATGAAAGGTTCTAAGAGGCAGGCTAGTGGCTTGTACTATAGCGTAGCCTGCCTTTGCTGGTGTGTGGTGATTAGGCCTGGTGGAACTGCCATCAGTAAATCAAGCATGATCAGGGTGAGAAACAGGGAAGAAGGAAATGTGGGGAAATGTGATGAACGTCAGGTGGATCAGAGAGATGCAGTCATGGGGGTCAGGTGTGGTATCTGGAATAATGTGGGAGGCTGGATTGAAGTCCGGGCCAGAAACAATGGTAATTGTGGGACTTAGCAAAGAGTGAGTACAGCTGAAGGAGCCGGGGAGCAGAAAGTATATGCGTCAGGTATGAGGAAGAAAATAGATTTTGGAAGTTATGAGAAATGTAGAGAGTAAGTTGAGCATAGTTTGTGATTTTTAGGGCCTCTAAAAGTATTAAAGCAGTGGCAGCTGCTGCACGCAGACATGAGGGCTAGGCTAAAACAGTAAGGTCAAGTTGTTTGGACAGAAAGGCTACAGGGTGCGGTCCTGGCTCTTGTGTAAGAATTCTGACCGCACTAACCATGCCTAGGAAGGAAAAGAGTTGTTTTGTAAGGGATTGAGGTTTGGGAGATTAATCGGACACAATCAGTAGGGAGAGCACATGTGTTTTTATGAGAATTATGCCGAGATAGGTAACAGATGAGGATGAAATTTGGGCTTGACTGAAGTAATGGGGGTTGTCTGTGAAGCCTTGCGGCAGCCCAGGTAATTTGCTGAGCCTAATGGGTGTCAGGGTCAGTCTAAGTGAAAGCAAAGAGAGGCTGGGAGGAAGGGTGCAAAGGAATAGTAAACAAAGCATGTTTGAGATCCAGAACAGAATAATGGGTAGTAGAGGGAGGTATTGAGGATAGGAGAGTATATGGGTTTGGCACCACGGGGTGGATAGGCAAAACAATTTGGTTGATAAGGTACAGATTCTGAACTAACTTGTAAGCCTTGTCTGGTTTTAGGACAGGTAAAATGGGGGAATGGTAAGGAGAGTTTATAGGCTTTAAAAGGCCATGCTGTAGCAGGCGAGTGATAACAGGCTTTAATCCTTTCAAAGCATGCTGCGGGATGGGATATTGGCATTGAGCGGGGTAAGGGTGATTAGATTTTAATGAGATGGTAAGGGGTGCATGATTGGTCGCCAAGGAGGGAGTAGAGGTATCTTATACTTGTGGGTTAAGGTGGGGGGATACAAGAGGAGGACACAAAGGAGGCTTTGGATTGGAAAGAAGGGCAGCAATGAGATGTAGCTGTAATCCAGGAATAGTCAAGGAAGCAGATACTTTAGTTAAAGTGTCTCGGCCTAATAAGGGAACTGGGCAGGTGGGGATAACTAAAAGGAGTGCTTAAAAGAGTATTGTCTAAGTTGGTACCAGAGTTGGGGAGTTTTAAGAGGTTTAGAAGCCTGGCTGTCAATACGCACAACAGTGATGGAGGCAAGGGAAACAGGCCCTTGAAAGGAAGGTAATGTGGAGTGGGTAGCCTCCGTATTGATTAAGAAGGGGACGGACTTACCCTCCACTGTGAGAGTTACCTAAAGCTCAGCATCCGTGGTGGTGTACGGGGCTTCTGAGGTGATCAGGCAGCGTCAGTCTTCAGCCGCTAAGCCGAGAAGGCGTCAGTCAGAGAGCCTTGGGCTAGAGTTCCAGGGGCTCTGGGAGTGGCTGCCAGGTGAGTCGAACAGTCCAATTTCCAGTGGGGTCCCGCACAGATGGGACACAGCTTAGGAGGAATCCTGGGCTGCAGGCATTCCTTGGCCTGGTGGTCAGATTTCTGGCACTTGTAGCAAGCTCCTGGGGGAGGAGGTTCTGGAGGAACGCCTGGTCGCTGAGGTTCAGGCGTTTGGAAGTTCTTGTGTGCTGGAGATGTGGCTGGGGTTTGTCTCACAGTGGAGGCAAGGAATTGCAACTTTTTTCTATTATTGTACACCTTGAAGGCAAGGTTAATTAAATCCTGTTGTGGGGTTTGAGGGCCGGAATTTAATTTTTGGAGTTTTATTTAATGTCGGGAGCAGATTGGGTAATAAAATGTATTTTGAGAATAAGATGGCCTTTTGACCTTTTAGGGTCTAGGGCTGTAAAGTGTCTCAGGGTTGCTGCCAAACAAGTCATGAACTGGGATGGATTTTTATATTTGATGAAAAAGAGCCTAAACACTAACTGATTTGGGATAAAGAAAAAGAAGCATTAACCTTGACTATGGCTTTAGCTCCAGCCACCTTTTTAAGAATAAATTGCTGGGCAGGTGGGGGAGGGCTAGTCACTGAATGAAACTGTAAGCCAGACCAGGTGTGAGGAGGGGAGGTGATAAAAAGATTATAGGGTGGAGGAGTGGAGGCTGAGGAAGAATTGGGACCTAGCTCGGCCTGGCAAGGAGGGGAGAGGTCAGATGGGTCTGTAGAAAAGGAAGATTAGAAAGACTCAGTGATGCTTGGGGTTGGGACTGAGGGGATAGGTGGGAGGGAAAGAAGGAAGATTTGGGATGAATTGCATTGGGCACAGAGACTAGGGAGGGACTGATGTGTAGAAGAATGCCTGGACGTCAGGCACCTCCGACCATTTGCCCATTTTACGACAAGAATTATTTAGATCTTGTAGGATGGAAAAATTGAAAGTGCTGTTTTCCGGCTATTTGGAACCACTGTCAAGTTTGTATTGGGGTCAAGCGGCATTGCAGAAGAAAATAAGATGCTTAGATTTTAGGTCAGGTGAGAGTTGAAGAGGTTTTAAGTTCTTAAGAACACAGACTAAGGGAGAAGAAAGAGGAATGGAAGGTGGAAGCTTGCCCGTAGTGAAGGAGGAGTGGAAGGTGGAAGCTTGCCCATAGTGAAGGAGGAGTGGAAGGTGGAAGCTTGCCCGTAGTGAAGGAGGAATGGAAGGTGGAAGCTTCCCCATAGTGAAGGAGGAGTGGAAGGTGGAAGCTTGCCCATAGTGAAGGAGGCAAGCCCAGAGAAAAGAGTAGAGACATGAAGAAGGGGTAGGGGGTTCTTGCCCTCCACAAAATGCAGAGAAGGGGTTGGGGCACGGAAATAAAGGATTGGGGGTTCTTGCCCCCCTAGAAAAGCAGGACTTGCCACAAAGGGTGAAGGAGAAGGGGTTGAGGGGTTCTTGCCCCTGCCCCAGAAGAGCAGAGAAGGGGTAGAGACATGGAGAGAAGGGGTTGGGGTATTTGCCCCTCCCCCAGAAAAGCAAAGAAGGGGTAGAGACATGGAGAGAAGGGGTTGGGGTACTTGCCTCTCCCCCAGAAAAGCGGGACTTGCCGCTAAGGGTGAAGGACCAAGGCAGGTGTCCCTGCGTGGTCTGACACCTTTGAAACGTGGGTAAATAATCAGAGAGGCATCCCTGCAATGATTAAACACCAAGGGAAGGCTGCCTTCCCAGTCCGTGACCGGCGCCAGAGTTTTGGGTCCACAGATAAAACGTGTCTCCTTTGTCTCTACCAGAAAATGAAAGGAATTGAAATTAAGAGAAGGGAGAGATTGAAGTGTGGCGCCAAGATTGAAAGGAGAAAGAGGTTGAGGGATAGTGAGGGAAGTTGGAGAAGAGAGTAAAAAGAGGCCGCTTACCGGATTTGAAATTGGTGAGATGTTTCTTGGGCTGGTCGGTCTGAGGACCTGAGGTCGTAGATGGCTCGTTCTCATGGAGCAAAGAGCAGGAGGATGGGGGATTGATCTCCCAAGGGAGGTCCCCCGATCCAAGTCACGGCACCAAATTTCATGCACGTCTGTGTGAAGAGACCACCAAACAGGCTTTGTGTGAGCAACATGGCTGTTTATTTCACCTGGGTGCAGGCGGGCTGAGTCCAAAAAGAGAGTCAGCAAAGGGTGGTGGATTATCATTAGTTCTTATAGGTTTTGGGATAGGCAGTGAAGATAAGAGCAATGTTTTGCGGGCAGGGGTGGATCTCACAAAGTACATTCTCAAGGGTAGGGAGAATTACAAAGAACTTTCTTAAGGGTGGGGGAGATTACAAAGTACATTGATCAGTTCGGGTGGGGCAGAAACAAATCACAATGGTGGAATGTCATCAGTTAAGGCTATTTTTACTTTTGTGGATCTTCAGTTACTTCAGGCCATCTGGATGTATATGTGCAAGTCATAGGGGATGCGATGGCTTGGCTTGGGCTCAGAGGCCTGACACAAGCTAATTATTTTTTTCCTTTTTTTGTTTTTTTTTTTTTGTAGAGACAAGGTTGGTCTCAAACTCGGGATCAAGCAATCCTCCTGCCTCAGCCTCCCAAAGTGCTAGGATTATAGGGATGAGCTACTGTGTGCTCAGCCTTCTTGATTTCTTAAACCTTTTTTTTGAGTGTGTGTGTGTGTGTGTGTGGCACAATTAGTATCTAGTTTTTAAGTTTAACAACAATTGAACATCTTTGCTCTTTTTTCCTGTTGAATTTGTGTCTTAGGGCACATTCCTTGAAGTGGCATTCCAGGGTCAATGATTATAAACACTTCCACAGTTTTTGATGTGTATATGTAACATTTCATGGAAAAGTATTTCAAATGAAAATTTCTGAGTTTTTCAAATAAATGGCTATATACATAAAATTGTATCACATTGCTGGTTTTAAAATTTGAGGCTGCTGGGGGTGGTGGCTCATGCCTGTAATCCCAGCACTTTAGAACCCCGAGGCGGGCGGATCAGGCAGCTCAAGACCAGCCCAACCAACATGGTGAAACCCTGTCTCTACTAAAAATGCAAAATTAGCCAGGCATGGTGGTGCATGCCTGTAATCCTAGCTACTTGGGAGGCCGAGGCAGGAGAATTGTTTGAACCTGGGAGACAGAGGTTGCAGTGAGCCGAGATCGTGCCACTGCACTCCAGCCTGGGCAACAAGAGTGAAACTGTCTCAAAAAAAAAAAAAAAAGAAAAAGAAAAAACTATTTGAGATTGACTATTCTGTATTATATTTGTACAATATAAATTTATACTTCTGAGTACAGACACACTAAATGGATCAGTCTTCTCCTGAGTAATGAATGTATTCTTGGCTTTGGAGAGCTACACTGAGGGCAGTGTATGCCTGAGGGCAGGATTTCTGTTCCCTTTCTGTCCCCAGGACACTCTCAGCCTGCTGGGAACACAAACAAATGCATCTAGCTGGATTCTGCTGCATGAGATGCAGCAGTGGAGAGGTAGTGTCTCTAGTGTACTGATGTCTTTTTCCAGAATATTTCTGTAGGCGGAAGGAGTAGGAAGTGTTGTCAAGGCCTGAGAAACAGGACCCAGCTGCTTCTCCAAGCTCTCTAAGGAGACAGGAGTTTTCCACGTGGGTTGCTGTCTATCCTCTTTCAGGTGAAGCCACAGTTTAACTATCTCGCTAATAGAGTTCTCAGGAGGAGCAGAGGTTTGATTTTCTCACTGGAACCTGCTGCCAACTCTCAAATACTTTCAACATCTGGCAGGGCTGACAACGAATGTATCCAGAGACAAAGGGATTTGACAGAGGAGGAGGAGGAAGAAGAACATGGCTCGCCCCTTCCCTCCCTCTCTTCCTCCCCTTCTTCTTTCCTCCCTCTTTTCCTTTTTCACCTTTCCTTTTCCTTTTCAAAGCATTTTAAACCCCCAGAACATTTTCCTTCAAGCGAAGAGCCAAATGTATGCAGCACATTTCAGAACAAAATGTGCTTCCCTACAAGGAGCCACGGAAAGTTTGAGATTCTAGACAGCTCTTCCCCACAGCTGTATGCTGTAAGCTCCTCTCTCTCTCCTAAGCCTTTTACCAGCTAAGATTAAATTAACATGGCGGCCAGTACAGAGACCAATGAGTGATGAAAGGCAGGAGCTCAGGCTCAGTACGGCACCTGTTTTCTAATGAACCGTGGAAAGAGAATAATAACGTTCTTCCTGAAGTGATAGGTGATGAAGCTGGGCTTGGATCTATTAAAGAAGTGACTCTGTTACCCGAGAAGTAGCTCTAGCGATGGAGATAACTATATCCCTGGTGTAGACCGGAAGCCATGTTGAAATAGGATTAGCATAGTGAACACCAAAAGCTCTCAATAATGGCTGTCATGATGCATGTCAAGCCTTGTATGATGTGCTCATTAATTCTCATCTTCACAGTTTGTCAAAGCATCTCACAATAATCCCTAGGCACAAGCTGCACTATCTTCCTGTCCACACTGAATCCATAGAAATGATAGAAAATATATTTTGAAAAATATGTATTTGCACCTCGAACAAGAAGGAGAACTTAGGTGACTTGGAAACTTGAGAAATCTCTAGGAGAAAAGAAAAGGAAGCCTCAGGTGCCAGGCCTGTACTTTAGAAAGCTTGCATCTCTTACACACACATGCACACACACACACATTGATCAGAGGACACCTGGGAGCCTGGGGCCTGTGATTCAGTGCTCAGCTCTGGCACAATGAGACCCGTAGTCTGAACATCTGCCCTTGAGATGAACACAGCTCAGGCCCCAGGGAATTACTCCACAGCTTTGCCCACTGTCTTCTCTTCCATTCTCTTCCCCAGGCCAAGCAGTGACAATGAGGGTCCTTGTCTCTAAATATGAACGGTGAGTGTGGGAGCCTGGGATGGAGAGAACAGAACCCCAGGTGAATAGCAACACCATAGTGAACATGGAGGCACTTGGGTACCTTATCCGGTGGTCCAGACTGTCCTTCCGCTACTACTGCTAACATTGGAGCAGGTGGGGGCAGTGGTGAACAAGCTCTCCCTCTCCTGAAGAACTGAGGGGCCTTGACCACAGGGATGAGAATGCAACTGCGAATCACCAGATGCTTGAGAAAAATAAGCCCCACAAAAGGAGATAACAAACCAAACTTACACCTGAGGGCACAAAGTTAATGGAATGATCAGAACAGGATTGTTGCAAAGCAAACTTAAAAGTCACAAAGAAATAAAGGAGGGTGTTATATCCATAAAGTAAGAATAGGTGGTTATGAAACAAGAACATGTGGCTTTGAAAATAGACCATTTGGTTATCTTGGAAACAGAAAATACAACTTTGCAATAGCAACAGATCCTTCATTGGCAAAGCTGGAAGTCAGAACAGGCAGGAGGAATACTTTTCAAGTTCTGAGAAAAAAAATGTGAATGCAATTCCATATCTGGCCGAATGAACATTTAAGAGTGGGGATGAAGTAAAGACATTTTCAGTCATATAAGATCTTTAGAAGATATTCTCATATATAGACTCTACCTGAAAAATAACCAAAGAATGTGTTCCAGTTAGAGGATACAAGAATCCAAGAGCAAGAAGTGTTATACAAGGTACAATAGTAAGAAAAAGTAAGCAAAATATATTCTTTGTTTAAAAAAGGCTTTTATTACAAATGTGAACCTAAATTTGCAGAAAATGTCACATAATATGTATATATTACAGATATACATATATAGGTAAAGCTAGAGGAAGTGGGTATTGGAAAGTCTGTGTATCTGAGGGAGATAAAAACTGTGTTAGAGTTCCCAGCTTGCATTAGGAGAAACTATATCAAGCTGAACCATATCAACTTACCATTTTTGGAGATTAAAAAATGGTCTGATATCAGCAATTTCACATGTGCATATAGATAAAAAATGATTCTATAAAGATGTCCATGAAAAGAAGAGAAATCGAATACTGAACTTTCAAATCAATTGAGGGGAACAAAATGGGTGGTATTTCACAGATAAAGAAATGAAAATATTTAATCAGTTGCTTTGGATTGGAACCTTGGTCTAGTCCTGACTCCCAGGACTCCAAGGTTACTTCAGAACAAAAGGAAAGGACAAAAACACCAAGCAACCACAAAACAAAGAGCTGATGAACAGAACAGAGATCCTGCCATAGCCCCTCCCTTCTTTTTCCTCAGTCCCTCACTCTTGCTGGGGGTTACTTCTTTGGCACCAGGCACCTCACCCTAGGGACCATTGCTGGAAGTTCTTCCCTGGCAAACAGAAATGTATGAAGAGCGCAGATTGTGTTAAGTTATATCCACTGGGGTGAGCTGATCATTCACTCTAACCTCTAGAGACCTCTGCATTCTCTTCCCGCTGCTCTCCAGTGGGCACACACTACTCCATTTGGGCTGCTAAAACAAAAATACCTTAGGCTGGGTAAATTATAAACAAGAGAAATTTGTTGCTCATGGTTCTGGAGTCTGGGAGGTCCAAGATCAGAGTGCCAACAGATTCTCTGCTTCATAGGTGGTGACTTGTTCCTCACGTGGTGGGCAGAGCCAGCGAGCTCCCTCCAGCCTTTTTCATAAGGGCAACTAGTTCCATTCACATGAGCTCCACCCTTGTGACCAAGTTACCTTCCAAAGCTCCCACCTCTTTGTATTAGGGATAAAATGGAATCTTTGGGTAAGATCCCCACCCCCTAATCAAAAGGGGAGAGCTTCTGGTGGGGGGAGTCAAGGGGCTGTCAACCCTCTGTCCTTGTACTTTTGGATGGCTCCATATTACAGCCAGTGCTCTAAACAGGGACAGGCTCTGGCTTGTGGGGAAGAGGCCCGTGAGCCTCCATACCCCACCCCAACCAAGGAGGCCAAAAGGAGGTCAGCATGGGGTCTGTGGATACCACCGAGGGGGCTTCTACCTAAAGTTGCTCATGGAACTTACCCCTTGTGAGTTAGTTGGGGTTCAACAGAATCAATAGTGTGTGTGTGTGTGTGTGTGTGTGTGTGTGTGTGTGTGTGTGTGTGTGTATTTTAATAAGTTGGAGAATCAGTTCAAGAATTGTGGAGGCCTTAAAGTCTGAAATTTGCAGGACAGGCTGGCAGGCTACAGACCCAGGGGAGTTGATGTTGTGGCTCAAATCTGAAGGCCGCCTGGAGGCAGAATTCCTTCTTCCTCAGGGAACCTTAGTCTTTTTTTCTTAAGATCTTCAACTGTTTGGATGAGGCCCCCCGACATTATGGAGAATACTCTGATTTACTCAAAGTCTACTGATTTGAATATCAATCTCCTATAAAAAATACCTTCACAACAACATCTAGACTGGTGTTTGACCAAATACCTGGGTACTGTGGCCTAGCCAAGTTGACACATAAAATTCACCACCACTCCATGATTCTTTTCAGGGCATTTTTTTCAGTTTTTCAGGGGAGAGGGCAGCCATGGACTTTCCACATGCCTCATGACTGCAGAGTTGCAGCAAACAGGAGTATGAGAGTCAAGGGTTCTGAGTCTTGCTATCCGTCTCTTATGAGAATACCAACTGTGCATGGCTTTGTCTCCCACCCGCCCTTCCCTCCTTGTCCAAAATAATATAGTAAATGTTCTTCAACTCCAGGAGTTCAAGACCAGCCTGGGCAACAAAGTGAGATCCTGCCTCTACGAAAAATACAAAAATTAGCCAGGCATGGTGGTACACATCTGTAGTCCCAGCTACTGGAGAAGCTGAGGTGGGAGGATCTCTTGAGCCCTGGAGTCTGAGGATGCAATGAGCTATGATTGCACCACTGCACTCCTGCCTGGGTGACAGAGCAAGACCCTGTCTCAAAAAACAATACAAAACAAAACAAAAAAACCATCCAGGCGCGGTGGCTCACGCCTATAATCCCAGCACTTTGGGAGGCTGAGGCGGGTGGATCACAAGGTCAAGAGATCGAGACTATCCTGGCCAACATGGTGAAACCCCGTCTCTACTAACAATACAAAAATCAGCTGGGTGTGGTGGCACGCACCTGTAGTCCCAGCTACTCGGAAGGCTGAGGCAGGAGAATCGCTTGAACCTGGGAGGCGGAGGTTGCAGTGAGCCGAGATCATGCCACTGCACTCCACCCTGGCAACAGAGTGAGACACTGTCTCAAAAAAACAAAAAAAAAAAAACAAAAAACCTCAGTCCATGGTGTTTTTGTTACGGCCACTTGAGCTGTCCAAGAAATTTGGAGATGGGTGGACCTGGTTTCCATGCCAGCCCTACCATTTGTTAACCACTTGACCTTGAATCTCTTGAAGAAAGAGTTCTTGAAAATAATTTGTGAGCTTCTAGGAGACAGTGTGGGCAGTCCCTGGCACATAAAATGCAACTCACAAGCATTGGTTTCCTCCACTTGTCTGTAAGGCAGTTAGGAGGGTTTTCAGGGCCCAATAATAGGTACATGAAAATTACTTGGCTGTATCAAAGGAAAGGATAACAACAGATGGAACTGTTAACTTGGGTGATGTAAATACTGATATTTTGGAATGAGTAAAATTGCTTTGGATACCTTAATTCTGATGGGCTATCCTAAATTTCAGAGAAAACATGTAATGCTAGGATGTCTACATCAGACAGTAGAAAGCTGCTGAAGGAAGACTCCGGGGATTATGGATGAGCTCTGCCTGTAACTTGCAGTGTGGCCTTGGGTAAGTCATTTTACCATTTGTGGACACCTATTAACGGGATTGGGCTGCTATCTTTAATTTCCTCCTAGGTGTAATAGTTTATGATTCTAGATACCAGTGTTTGTGTACTAAGCATGCTATTTTATAATTGACATCAAGTGGTGTTAAGTGCTGTGACATGATGTTACTCAGCGACAGGCCTGTATAGTTTACAGCTAGAACAGTAATCATTCCCGAGAGCAGATGCCTAGTGTTTAATGAATTTTGCTTCTTACTACTCTTTTTGTGTGTGTGTGTGTGAATTGGTGCCTCCCTTCTCCCCCTACCTACTTACATAAGCAGAGTCTAAATTCTGTTGACACAAGTTATGTAGACTGGATTCTTCAGAAATTTCAGCTTATTTTGGAAACTCTGAATTCTATAATTTTTTTGGATCTTGCAGAATAATCTTTTCCACTCCCCCAGAGAAACCCTTTCAGTGCTTTTGTTTTGAATTAAAATAATAAATTCAACATTATAAAGAAGAGGATGTTTTTCCCTGTGGAGTCCACCCTGGATCTAATCTTATTTTGTAAAAGCTTAACATTCATCAGAACTTGTTTGTGAAATCCCCTCTTCTGAAGCAGCCCAGGACTCAGTCCTGCCACCCCTGTGACTTGGGCAAGCACCATCTGTCAAGCCCAGGTTGGGCCAGGCTGTCTGAGAGAAGGAGAAGGTATGAGGGTCCACTGAGTTTGCAGGGGCAACTCCTCCACTAGGCTTCTGCCACTCATGTGCTGTGCTTCAAAGACACGATCCCCAGCCTACAGAAGGATGAGAATGGGCACTTACATCTACAGGCAAATGAGGCATAGACTCACAGTTGGGTCCCCTTTTTTCTCTCCCAAATTCCAATCTCTCTAAAAAATACTGAACTTGTATTCAGAACACCTAACTTCCCATTTGGACCCTGCTACCACTAACTGTGTGGCCTTGAGTATGTCACTCAACTTCTGTAGACTTAGTTTCCTCATACTCAAAAGAGAGCAATGGACTAAATTGGGAATGGCAAATACAAGACCTGCACATTATCAGCTGCCCTGCCCATGCAAGGGCCAGACATCACTAATCAATTATAGCACTCCCAGCACTTGAGAAAGCCATTATTAATCAATTGAGGTCAACACATAAAATGGCAACTGACATCTCTGCATGAAATGACCTCTAAGGTCTCCTTCAGATTGAAATATCAGAAAGTGGAATAGGTTGCCAGGGATCAGAATCTCCTCTACCTAGAATTAGGAAAGTCCTATTCGAAGGCAGAGGAATAGGTAAAATGAACTTAAAATTTCTGTGATCATTTAGCAACTGAACTCAACTAAGCCAACATTTATTAAACATCTATGATCAAAGCTCTCTGCTAGTGATGCTGGGATGCAAAGATAATGACCATCCTTTATCTCAAAGAACTAAAAATTGCATAGAGGAAGCAGGCAGAATGGCCTACATGTAAATAGCAATACATAAGCAACACATGGGAGCCAAGGTGCTAGAAATAATTTTTGGCCAGGTGCGGTGGCTCACGCCTATAATCCCAGCACTTTGGGAGGCCGAGGTGGGCGGATCACCTGAGTTCAGGAGTTCAAGACCAGCCTGACCAACACGGTGAAACCCTGTCTCTACTAAAAATACAAAAAATGAGCCAGGCATGGTGGCAGGAACCTGTAATCTCAGCTACTTGAGGCTGAGTCAGGAAAATCGCTTGAACCCGGGAGGCGGAGGTTACAGTAAGCCAAGTTCACGCCATTACACTCCAGCCTGGGCAACAAGAACAAAACTCCATCTTAAAAAAAAAAGAAAAAAAGAAACAATTTTTTACCCTGTCCTAAATGCTTTATATAAAATAATAATAATAATTTTGTCCTCTCAACAACTACATGAAGAGGTATTTGTATTATCCCCATTTTTCAGGCTGAGCAAACTGGGACCCCATGAGGTTAAAAAATTTCCCCAAACTCACACAACTAGTTTAATAGCAAAATCAGGACAAAAACTCAAGGACTTAGGCTCCAAGAAAGGATTCTAAGGGGATTAAGGTCAATGTCACAGTAGGTAAACATCTGACTTGGAAAATGAGAATGATTTTAATAGGGAAGAAAAGGAGCAGGACCTTCCAAGCCAAGGAGTCCTGAGAGGGTCTGGTGTGCTGCGGGCCTTGAAGAACGCTCTCAGAGCTGATTGCAAGCTTGTGTTCTGTTTATAAATATTCCCTAGCAGGTAGCAGCGTCCCCAGCTGTAGCAGAGGCTCAATCAATGTGGATTCTATACACGGTGTTTGGATGAACTCTAAGGTGCATGTAACGGGTGATGAGGTTGGCGAGTAAATTTGGAGAAAGATTTTTCAGGACTCAGAATGCAATGGTCATGACCAGCAACTTGGGAGTCCCATTCTTGTGGCATTCTGAGAAGACCTGTGATGCAAGTGGTCTTATGCAAGGATGATGATTCTGGCATTAATGTGATGGATGGATCAGAGAGGCTACAGCCTGGATGAGGGCAAATGGGGCAGGAGGCTGGCAGAGTTGTCTGGGGCAGAGGAGACCAAGAGACCCTGAACAAGGACAATGTCTGTGAAACTGAGGGAGAAATGCGGGCAGGTGAGTGAGTGAGTGTGGGTGAGCAGGCTCAAGATGATGCCACGGTTTGTAGTCTGGGTGACAGGGAAGATGTGACATGCACACACATGCAATGATGAATTCATGATCACACACACACCGCGTGCATGCTTCTGTGTCCTGGTCTGACACTATTCTGAAGCTCATTTAGTGGCCAAGTGCAGTATGCTTAAAGGCAATGAGATCTGATTCCACAGTCTAGTGGCTCATCAGATTTACAAAATAGAAAGCAGAGCTGGCCAAATAGAATACTCCAGAGTTTGAGTCATTGCAGCAGATGCCATGCAAGGCCAGTTTGATACACACAGAAGCAAAGGTAGGGGTTAACCTGAACCAGGTGCTTCTTTCTAGAGTGAGGGCCACTGCCTCTGACGTCAGAGGTGTTGATCTTAAGCAGCACGCTTCCAAAGGATCCAGGGAAATATTCTATCTGAGCACACAGTCAAGGCCAGGAAGCAACTACTCTATGCAGACATAAAAATAATGGGATGAACTGTCAGAACCATCAACGTCAGAGGCAGAGAAAAACCTGTTAGCTCAGTTAGTTCAGGCCCAGTACCACAACTGAGTCTAAGACTTGTCACCATGCACAGCCACCTGGGAACGAGGTCTTTCCTGGGTCTGACTTCCTCCTGAAATACATTCTGTTGAGACTATCAGATGGGTAAGGAGTGGGGATCCAGTCCCGCTCCTTTGTTTACTGGCTGTGTCACTTAGCAAGTCACTGACTGAAACTCTACAGATTTCTTCACCTATAACACAGAAATATCTGGAAACATTCCTCCTGGGCTGTCATGAGGATTCAATGAGATTGTGCAATTAGCGCAGTGCCTGGCACATAGTTAGTGCTCAATAAACGTTAGCTGTGGCCCTCTTACTAGACTCATTCACAATTTGCATGTGTCTGTACGGATTACGTGCTGTCGATCTCAGTTTTCAGGTAGAATTTTTAATCAGGTTTTGAGTTATTTATAACAGATTCTAGCAGGAATCTTAAGAGGTCATTTAGCCTAACCTCCAGAAAGAATCCTGGATGTAATGCCCCTGTTTCCATTTGCATTTCTTCTTACCCAAAGCAGAGCCTCTAGGTTGGGAGTGGATATACGACACACATGGAAACCAAACAATTAAGAGCGATTCCCCATGAAGCGGCAGGTGGGCAGTTTTCAAATCAGCTGCTCTTGGCAAGGTGGGTGGCTGTGGTAAGCACAGGAGGCTCTGTGGGGCTCAGGCCTCTGAATCACGGGGAGACTTTCCAGTAGCACTCAGGCTGAGAGGTGCTCATCACCAACAAGAGGTAGGGGAGGGGAGGGAGAGGGAGAACAAGAGGAAGATGGGGAGCCAGAGAAGGGGAGGCTCAGAGGGAGACAGGGAGAATGCAGGGAAGAGAAAGAGAAAGAAAGAAGGGAAGAGAGGAGAAAGAAAGAAAGGGGAGGAGAGAGGAGACAGCATGCAGATGAGAGAGAGACTTTTCACTTCCCCAGTAGAGGAAGAAATTGCAGTACAAGCATTGAAGATGAGCCATACCTTCTGAAATTCTAGAATTGTGACTAAACTACACAGCAGCAAGTAAGAACAGATATAGCCAGAGCTACAGAGATGCTGTTGATGACAATTCCAGATTTAGCATAAAGCCTTTCACCTCTTCTATTAGGCTCTATTTGCTGGGCTTCCCCTGCTCCCAGCTGTTACAAAGCATCGGTTGTTAAAAATTCAGGTCTTCCCTGCATGTAGTTAGAGTGAGTTCAACCTGGAGATGTTAGACCTTCACTCAGCAGATCCCCAGGAGCCTGGAGGAGCACAGAGCAACAACTTCCCTCTCTTCTCCATCTGCTAGAATTGGCCAGGGGCCTGAGTTCTTGGCTGCAATCAGTTTCCCTTCCATTTCCCAGCTGGGATGGAGTTCCAGCCCCTAACCCCAGCCTCGCTTGCTGGGTCCCTGAAATCCTTGGCCAATTTCTGCCAGCACCTGCTCCACAGGGACTGAGCCCTGCTGCTTGTTGTCCTTGTAGCAGTTTTGGACAGAAGTTTTTGGCTTCTGGCCTTAGCCTTCTGAGGACCCCTTGTTGCTGTTGCCACGCCTCTGGTCAGATCTTGGTGTCCATGACTCCAAGCATGACTTCAGATTATCTACTGCCCTAGGATTCAGCAACTGCCAGCCCTGCTTGACGATGAGGCCCCTCTCAGGTTGGCATCCTCCATCCAGCTGTGTCCACTCCATCTTTTATTCACACCAAGAAATCTCTTCTAATCATACAATGGGAGCCCGAGGATTCCTTGCAATGTATACAGTAGCCCTGATGCAGAAAAGGAACGAGGCCACTCTCAGAACCAATGACCTAATTTGTGGAGTCCAGTGCAAAATGTAAATGTGGGGCCCCTGGTTCCAAAAGTACTGAGAATTTCAAGACAGACGGAGCGAGCATTAAGCCCAGCATGGGGCCTGTTTAAGGCTGCATACCCACAAAGCCAGCCCTGGCCTCGTGGAACAAGAGAAGACACAGCATAGCCCAGAAAGCAATTCAGAACTGGGTGCGTGTACCTAAATGAGGACCTGGGCCAGTCCTGGACAGCGAGAAGAGATTGCATTTATTCCAAAACCATATTGTGGTCATCTGTTATTTATACTTGTATGTTGTATATTTGAATAAACTCAATAACTTTGGTAAGATGAATACTGCTCTTTTTATAGAATGGTACCTGTCCTTAGTAAATAGCTTCTGTGGTTGTCACTGTCAGGCCCCATATTGAAGAAGTCTCTTAGGTATTGTTACAGCGTGAAGAGCTTATATGGCATCACAGTCAAGTTTCTGTTGCAAGCTGGGTGCGATGGCGCATGCCTGTAATCCCAGCACTTTGAGAGGCTGAGGCAGGTGGATCACTTGAGGCCAGGAGTTTGAGACAAGCCTGGGCAACATAGTAAAAACCCATCTCTACAAAAATATACAAAAATTAGCTGGGGTGGTGGCACATGCCTGTAGTCCCAGCTACTTGGGAGGCTGAGGTGGGAGGACTGCTTGAGTCCAGGAACTTGAGGCTGCTGGGAGCTGTGTTTGCACCACTGTACTCCAGGCTGGGTGACAGAGCAAGAACCTGTCTCAAAAACAAAACAAACAAACAAACAAAAAATCAGGGCTGGACATGGTGGCTTATGCCTGTAATCCCAGTACTTTGGGAGACCAAGGTGAGCATATCACTTGAGGCCAGGATTTTGAGACCAGCTTGGCCAACATGGCGAAACCACATCTCAAAAAAAAAAAAAAAAAAATTAGCCAGGTGTGGTGGTGCATGCCTTTAGTTCCAGTTACTCGGGAGGCTGAGGCAGAAGAATCACTGGGACCCGAGAGGCAGAGGTTGCAGTGAGTTGAGATTGCACCACTGCACTCCAGCCTGGGTGACAGAGTGAGACTCTGTCTCAAAAAAAAAAAGAAAAAAAAAACCAACCAAACAAAAAAGCCTGCCTGTTTAGTGGCAACTTGTGAAATGAAAAAAAAAAAAACAGAAAAAGAGAGAGAGAGAGAAGAGAAGTTTCTGTTACAGTCAGGCTTGGGCAGCAGCCACTTTTTTTGTTTTATTGGTTTTTTTAAAATTGGTTTTTGTTTTATTGTTTATTTTTGTTTATATATATATTTTTTGTTTGGTTTTGTTTTGTTCTTGTGTGGTTTTTTTTGTTTGTTTTTTGTTTTTGGTTTTTTTGAGACAAGGTCTTGCCATGTTGCCCGGGCTGGCCACCTTCATTCTTGAATAACAGAAGAGGATTTTGGCCAGAGAGGCAGCAGTGAACACCTCAGAAATTCGGCCAGGTCACCGGTAATCTTCAGGCCGCAGTTGGAAGGGTATTTGGAATAAATCCTAGTGTGTGCTTTGCATCAATCCAACTTGCTTTTGCAAGAAAGAAAAGAGGGGGTTGTATTGGTTCAATCAACAAATATTCTGCTCATCTGGGCAAGGCTCTATAGCAGGTGTTGCAAGGGCCCTGAAAGAGACTAAGACACAGTCCTGGTCCCAAAGTGGGTCCTCATTGAGGCAGTAGGTTGCTGTGTAAAACCAGTGGATTACGGGGTGGTTTGGCCTTTTGTTCCTAAGAATGTCCAGGTCCCACAGGCTAGGGAGGGCTACACTGGGTTTGTGGCTAGGTTCTGGGGGAACCTTGAGCAATTCACACCTTTTCTGAGACTCTGGTTCCTCATCTATAAATGGAGAGGGTAGCTCCTTCAAATACTTCTGTCAGGATAAAATGTTATGCTGAATCTGACGGCACATTGGAATGCATGTAAGCCTATACCATATCAGATCACAGTGATAATAAGGACCTTCCTCCTTCCCTTTCTCTGTCTTCCTTCCAACCCAATTCATCGCCCTTCCATCAGATCACAGTGATGTAAGCACCTTCCTCCTTCCCTTTCTCTGTATCTTCCTTCCAGTCCAATGCATCACCCTTTCCATGTCCTCGACTCCCTTATAATTCTTTGGGAAACTTCTGACCTTTTCCTGTTTGGGACTCACCTATTCCCCATTTCTACTCCAAACCTCAATTAGCTGGCAAAGAACAGAGGATGTTTAAACTAATTTACATAATTTACATTTAGAAGTGTATCCAGGCTGGGTAAGGTGGCTCACGCCAGTAATCCCAGCACTTACAGAGGCCGAGGCAGGTGGATCACTTGAGGTCAGGAGTCTGAGACCAGCCTGGCCAACATGGTGAAAACCCATCTCTACCGAAAACATGAAAATTAGCCGGGCATGGTGGCAGGTGCCTGTAATGCCAGCTAGTCGGGAGGCTGAGGCAGAAGAATCTCTTGAACCTGGGAGGCAAAAGTTGCAGTGAGCCGAGATCATGCCATTGCACTCCAGCCTGGGTGATAAGAGTGAAACTCCGTCTCAAAAAAATAAAAAATAAAAATAAAGAAGTGTATGCGTTTGCGCTGGCTACTGTAAGAACATAGCAGAGTTGGGGACTTCACAACAGAAATGTATGTTCCAACAGATCTGGAGGCTTGAAGTCTAAGATCAAGTTGTCGGCAGGGTTGGTCTTCCTGCGGCCCCTCTCCTGGGCTTGCAGAGGCCCTCTCCTCCCCGTGTCCTCGCGTGGTCTTCCCTCTGTGTGAGGCAGTGTCCTAATCTCCCCTTCTCATAAAAGCGCCAGTCAGATCGAATTGCAACCTGCCCTAGAGCCTTGTTTTAACTTAATTACCTCTTCAAAGACCCTATCTGCAAATACAGTTGCATTTGGAGGTCCTGGGGATTAGGATTCCAACATATGAATTTGGGGGCCATAATTCAGGCCATAACAAGGAGATAATGATAAATAATCCCCCTCTTCTAAAATTCTTTGCATTTGTAAAGAGGATGCTGAAGGAAAGAAAACTGTAAAGCAAAGGATGTCTGAAGAAGGATTTAGCATTTCAAGACCAGTTGGATGTGGGGGGTATTTTTGGCTGGGGACCCTCTTGGCACCCCTCACATACCAACATACAGACAGCCACCTGCTCTGCTCACGAACACGGCTGGCACTGGGTAGACAGACCACATTTTCATCTTCTTTCTGGATTCCAAAGAAATAAGTCAGTCTCACCTTCCTGCCTCTAAGGAACACCAGGATTTTTTAACTAGTTCCTTATATGGCAGCTGCTTCAGCTTTGCCTGGAGAATTCAAGCCGTCAGCCTGGCCCAACTGTTGAATACTACAGGGAGAGGCATTATTTGGCTCCCAGGAAATAAGAACTCCAAAATACCTACCATAGCAGGGCATAGCCCTGAAACGGCTGCCACTTCTCCGAGCCATGAAGTCAGTCTCTGCTCCAGCCGTGGCGAGTTGTGGAGAGATAAACGACCGGCTGTATTTTTGTGGGGAAGAAAAAGAGAAATGAGCTTTTTAGCTTTCTGCAAAAAGAACAGGTCTCCTGCCTTGGGTAATTCAGACTCGTTGCTAGAATATGGAATATGTTGTTGGCAGAAAACAGACAGGTGAGCCCAGCAGGTATGAGCTGCTTGCAAGGGAGGGTGTCAGGAACTCCACCTGTCCCCTGTAGAGACTGGACTTCTTCAAATGATATCCATGACTCATTCTTTGCTTGGAAAAGACAGAAACCTTTCATTACCCCCTTACTTGTAGAAAATAGGTTTGTGTGTGTGTGTGTGCAGATATTTTGACAGCATAGGCATTTGAATTCAGAGACTGCTGGAGCTTTTAGAACTAAAAAAGTTACAAATACACAGTAATCTTATCTTGCTAATTGGAGAGGAATGCCCTTTCATATTGATATACACATACATGCAGTTGATTTTGTGCATTATAAAATAGGTGAAATGTTTTGCTCCATCTTCTGTCCTTGTTCAGAGAAAACGAGGCTCACCACACATCCAGGCCATCGTAATTAAGTATTGCTTTCTTAGTCTTCATAAATATCTCAAGCTATAAGCCAAAGACTGTTGTTTGTTTCCATTTACAGCTTGCCAGCAGCCTGCTAGGTGATGGCCCAGAATCCATAACTAGCTGCAGTCTTGCCAGACAAGACCTGGGGAAGTTTCTCCATCTGCCTGCAGTGGCAATCAGACCTGTACTGATGAAATGGGCTAAGTTCAGGGAAGGCTGGGATTCAGATAGCCAGAGAGATGAGGGAGGTAGATGTTTCCCTAGGACATGCTTTTTAGTCATTTGCTGAAAAGACTTTCATGGCTGTGTAAAGCTGCCAGCTGTCTGGAACAAAGGAAACAGATAAAAGGGACATTCTTGGGAATAAAGGGCATCACCACCTTCAGCAAAGAGGAATAGGACACAAGAACAGATACAGAAAAGATTCTAAAGGGAAAGGAAGATAGCAAAGGTCTTCTGGAGTTTGGATTGAAATAGGAAGTGAATGGTGACAAGGAGACTGAAAAAGCAAGTCAAAGGGACATGTGTCTGGATAGGTTGTGTCATAGTGTGACAACAAGTATGACACAAGTTAAAACAACCCAAGTTCATTTCTTATGCATGTTAACGGGCCTCACAGATTAGCTGGAAGCTCCATCTCTTGGTCTCTTATGATCATCCAGTAACTAGGCTGATGGAGGCTCTGTTGTGACACTGAGGCAGAAGGACAAGAACATACCTTAATTTATATTGAACACTGAGTGTTAAAGCTTCCACCCAAAATGGGCAGATATGGCTGTTGCATTTTATTGCCAAAGCAAGGCACTTGACCATCCTGACTTCCAGGGGACAAGGAAGTGAAATCCCCACCATACTTGGAAAGAGGACCAAAATTTTTGGTGAATAGCACTAGTAGTCATTAGTGCTACAGCAACCATCACAGACCGAGAAAAGGATGGGAGGGAGGCCCTGGATGGGCGTGGTAACCATAGTCACACACATTGAAGGAGCTGGGGCAGGCTTCGAATAGGAATATAAATCTGGTAGGGAAATTATGTCATCAAGCTCCTATTTCTAAAGTCTTCAGCTGTTGCATTCCTGCACACATACATGCAAGCCATTGATTCTCATCAGGTAAGTAATATATCTTTAAGTATTACTTTTGCCCCATTCTCTTTCTCCTGTCTTTTGGGACACCAGTTACAACTATGTTAGAACATTTCACAATGTCCTATTTATCTCTTGGTTTTTGATATTTATCATCTTTTTGCTTGTTTGCTTCATCTTAGGTATATTTTTTCTGACCCAGCTTCTAAGTTTACTAATTCTCTTTTCAGCTGTGTCTAATCTGATGTTAAACCTATCCAATATGTTAATTTCATTCATAATATTTATCCATATTAGAATTTCCATTTTGTTCACTTTTTATACTTTATAAGCATAATTTCCAGTTATTCATCAAAAATTTTAAGCTTGTCTTTTATATTCTTAAACATATTAATCATGGTTGTTTTAAAGTTTGTGTCTGTTTATTATCTGGACTCCTTATGTGTCTGCTTTTTCTATTGTCTCTTTGTTTGGTTATATCTTATCTTCCTTTATGACTGATTATGTCTTGATAGATATCAGACATTATATATTAAAATAGATAATTTGTGGCTTCAAATGCTGTTATATTCTTCTAGAGAGGGTGCACTTTTGTATCTGGCCAGCATCTAGGCTAGAAACACTGGCAATTTCAGGTCACATTAATTCAGCCAAGGATAGATAGATTATTTGAAGCTGGGCTTCAGGCCCTGTGAGGGCTAATCTATTGGTTCACACTTACTTCCAGGTACTTGATAGGTTAGGGTGTTTACTAGGATCCCTCCTACTCAGCAGTCTCTGAAACCCACAGTTCCTTGATTTGTGGAGAACTCTATTCAGCTTTTCAGTCTCTCAGCTTCCACTTTCAGAATTTGCATCTGCCTCTGGGGAAAAGTGGTCCCAAACTCCAGGATCATCTCTGGGCTTCCGTTCTCTTTCACACCTGTTTTCCTCACTGATTGGGTATCTCTCTGATGCCTCTAAACGGATATAGTTATATTTCACTAGGCTTTCTAGTTGTTCTGAGTGTGAGAACCATTTCCAGAAGCAAAACTCTAAGAAATGACATTTGGATGAGATCTGAATGAGGAAGAAATAGAATTATCAAAATCTGGGGAAGAACGTCCAAGGCAGGGGAAAACAACAAGAAAAATGTTTTGGAGTGAGTGAGAATTTGGTTTTGTTCAAGGAATAGAAAAGCCATGATGTGTGGAAATTAGGGAGCAGGGCGAATGATTGACATGCGGTCAGCAAGGGGGCAGGGGCCAGATCACATGGGCACTGGAGGCCATGAGAAGGCGTGACGGTATTTTTTAAAGAATATTTTCTATTCACAAGAGCAAAAACGTGGAATCAGCCTAAATGTCCATCCATGGCAGGCTGGATAAAGAAAATGTGGTACATATACACCATGAAATACTATGCAGCCATAACAAAAAATGAGATGGTATCTTTTGCGGGAATATGGAAGGAGCTGGAGGCCATTATCCTTAGCAAACTAACACAGGAATGGAAGATCAAATACTGCATGTTCTCACTTGTAAGCGGGAGCTAAATGATGAGAACACATGGACACATAAAGGGGAACAACACACACTGGGGCCTATCGGAGGGTGGAGGGTGGGAGGTGGGAGAGGATCATGAAAAACAACTAATGAGTACGAGGCTTAATACCTGGGTGATGAAATACTCTGTACAACAAACCCCCATGACACAAGTTTAGCTATGTAACAAACATGTGCATGTACCCTGAACTTAAAAGTTCAAAAAAAGAATATTTGAAGAGAAATGGACCCAGTTCTCAATATGTGTTGTTGAATTGGTCTCTGCCTTCAGGGAACTTTCCTAGAAGGGTGGTTCATGTCTTGTGTTCAGTTCCTAGGAACTTGAAATACATAAATGATCCAAAGGCTCTACTTGTAGACCTGAAAACCTCATCCAAGATTCCTAAGTTTTTGATTTATCTATAAACCAGGCAGCTTACCTACATCAGAGTAGCTTCAGCAAATCGGAATAAACTCAGAAATGCCATTCACTGGCACAGAGTAGCTGCCGGGACTTTCGGAAAAGGGCCAATTACCTCTTCTTTTTACCTCTTCTCCTGTTTCTTCCTTTCTCTCCATTGCCTGTTTTTTGAGATGGAGTCTCACTCTGTCGCCCAGGCTGGAGTGTGGTGGCACGCTGTCAGCTCACTGCAACCTCTGCCTCCCAGGTTCAAGCGATTCTCATGCCTCAGCCTCCTGAGGAGCTGGGATTACAGGCATGCATCACAACACTTGGCTAATTTTTTTATTTTTAGTAGAGACGGGGTTTCGCCATGTTGGTCAGGCTGGTCTTGAACTCCTGACCTCAGGTGATCCACTCGCCTCAGCCTCCCAAAGTGTTGGGATTACAGGCGTGAGCCACGGCGCCCAGCCTTTCCATTGCCTGTTGCTTTCATGCCGTCCAGTGTTTGGTCCAAAATCCCTACTGTGTCCAGGCCTTTTGGGAAGCCCGAACCAAGCCTCCCCATTCCCTGAGGACGTGGCCCCATCTACTTATGGATCTCTACCCGATAGAGTAGTAAATACATATTGAATGAAGGCATGGCTGAGTAAGCAGCGTAACTCACACAAAGACGTAACTCACTGTCCCTGGAGAGAGTTTGCCTAACTAAATGAACTGATAATCCCAAGATAACGTAGAGGAGCTAATTTTGAGCAGGATTTCAAATTATGTTTATTTTCTCAAGAAATCTTCCAGGGAAGAGAGTGCCTGTTCTCAGCATCCAAATCTCACATATTAGCTCCGTATCTCCCCCACCATTTGGAAGTGTCTCACCAATTCACAATCAGGAAACAGGTTACTGCTTCGAGACAGAGGCTTTGGTATGCGAAGATGGGTAGGAAAATGTCCAAAACTGGAAATCATGTCTCCATGAGTGCAGGGAGCTCATGCATCGGGTTCAGTTCACAGAAACTTGAAATCCACGATCCAAGAGCCCTCCTTTTTAGATTGAAGAGCTCATCTATCCTGGGTTTTAAGAATTCCTAGTTTATCCATAAACCAGGCAGTGAAACCTACATAAGAGCCAATCGATATTCAGAACAGCAGAGGGCACACTGGCAGGCCAAACATCAGAGCAGAACCTGCGTCCTGGCCTGCGGTCCTGCTGTTGGCCCTCAGCTGGGCTGATCCTCTTCCACATGCTCGAAGGTCTTTGTTCCATACAGATCTCAACTCTGGTGATTGTTCTGAACCCAGGCATAAATACCTGCAGGATTATGCCACTAATAGGCATTGCTGAAAGAAAGAGGGAACAAAAGAGAAAAGAAAAATACCTTTCTTTGTATTAAAATTTTGTCAAACAGCATTTTCTAATACTGTGTCCTTCAAGCATATCTCACCCATGGTGAAGATCTCCTGGACTTGTAAATGCATTTTCTGTAGAAAAGCCAATCCGGCTGGGTGCAGTGGCTCACGCCTGTAATCCCAGCACTTTGGGAGGCCGAGGCGGATGGATCACGAGGTCAAGAGATCAAGACCATCCTGGCAATCATGATGAAACTTTGTCTCTACTAACAATACAAAAATTAGCTCGGCATGGTGGTGCGCGCCTGTAGTCCCAGCTACTCGGGAGGCTGAAGCAGGAGAATTGCTTGAACCTGGGAGATGGATGTTGCAGTGAGATCATGCCACTGCACTTCAGCCTCGCAACAGAGCAAGACTACTTCTCAAGAAAAAAAAAAAAAATAAGGTAATCCATTCCATCTAAAGGGGGGTACGATGCGCTTTGTCACACTCAGATGTGGGTTTCTTGCCTTTCCTCTGTGCTCAGTGACGAGCCACTCATATGGCCTTGTATGCAACCCACTGTCCTTTCTCTAAGTACGTACCATTTTCACCCAAGAGCTCTTGGCAGAAGATGCATCAACTTGTTTGGTTGTTTCCTGTGACATGTGTAAGGAGTCAACAGCGTTAGACCATTTCATTCCAAATGAACCAGGAAGGATCTCAACACTGAGCTCTTTGACAAGGGAATTCAGGGGTGGAAATATTTGAGAACAAACAGCTCTGGGCTCCGGTAACAGCACTGGTTTCCTTCTCCATAGCTCCAGCTTGGGCAGTTAGGGTCACAGATGGCAGGAGAACGGGACCCTTCTGGGAGCTTTCTTAAATCGGATTCTAGAAAGAATATAGTCATTGCACAGGAAGTGCCTGCAAACAAACATCTTGGGTTCAAGAGCATGAGATTCTATTTACAGCTTGGCCTGCTTCACAGATAGGCAACACACCCATTTTTGGGTCTTTGAGTTAGGTAAAGAGCATCCTGTGGGGAAAAAAATAGAAAATGAGAGAGGTAAAATGACTTACTCAGGATCACTTTACAATGCAGTGCCAGGTTTTTCTGAAAGGACCTAAATTCCTATTCCCCAAGCTCAAGATTTGGCAGCCCTCTGTCAGCTGGTAGTGAGGGGTCCGAGGGGCCAAGTATTGATCCATTCAATCATTTTCATGTGGAGAAAGGGGCATCTTCTGCACTAGGCACTGAGAATAAGCTGTGGAGAAGGCGAATTTGCTCTCTGCTCTTATAGAACTTTCATTGCAGAGAAAGAAACAGACAATAAGAAAAAATCAGGATTGTGATCAATTCTAGGAAGGAGGTGCACAGGATGTGGAGAGACAGAGTTCCTGAGAGTGGTTGGGGAGGCGTCTCTGAGGAGGGGACATTCAGGACGCCATGAGGGAAGGAAGCACTGGAGCCAGCCATGCACAGTCTGGGCAAGAAAGCGTCAGGAATGACAGGTGGAGGAACAGCCTGGAACATTCTAGAAACAATCCTAGTCTCAGAGAAGGATTGGAGCAAGGGCAGGGGTAGCAAAAGATGAGCCAGAGCTGATGGAGAGGCCAGACTGCACAGGACTCTGGAGAACAGGGTGGGAAATTTCATTTCACTCTGAGTACAAAGGGAAGCCAAGAAGGGTTTTAAAGCAGTGAGGCCATCATTTGATTTGCATTTTTATTATTTATTTATTTATTTATTTATTTTTTGAGACAGGGTTTCTAAGTGCAGTGGCACAGTCATAGCTCACTGCAGCCTCCACCTCCTGGGCTCAAGTAATCCTCCCACTTCAGCCTCTGGAGTAGCTGGGACTACAGACATTCACCATTGCATCCGGCTAATTTTTTTTTCCTTTTTTTTTTGAGATGGAGTCTTGCTCTGTCGCCCAGGCTGGAGTGCAGTGGTGTGATCTCAGCTAACTGCAACCTCCGTCTCCCGGGTTCAAGCAATTCTTCTGCCTCAGCCTCCTGAGTAGCTGGGACTTCAGGTGTGCACCACCACGCCTGGCTAATTTTTTGTATTTTTAGTAGAGATGAGGTTTCACCATGTTGGCCAGGCTGGTCTTGAACTCCTGACCTCGGCCCACCTCTGTCCACCTCGGCCTCCCAAAGTGCTGGGATTACAAGCATGAGCCACTGTACCTGGCTGCATCCAGCTAATTTTAAATTTTTTTTAGAAATGGGATTTCACCACGTTGCCCAGGCTGATCACAAACTCCTGGCCTCAAGTGATCTGCCTTCCTTGACCTCCCAAAGTGCTGGGATTACAAGTGTGAGCCACCATGCCCAGCCTTGATTTGTACTCTTAAAAGATCACTCTGGATAGTGTGTGAAAAACTGAGAGTTTGAGGGCAAGAATAGCAACAGGATGCTGAGTACGGTGGCTCATGCCTATAGTCCCAGCTACTCAGGGCCTAAGGTGGAGGGATTGCTTGAGCCCAGGAGTTTGAGGCTGCAGGAAGCTATGAGAGTGCCACTGCACACCAGTCTGGGAGACAGAGCAAGACCCTGTCTCAAAAATAAGAAAAAGGGTAGCAACAGGAGCTTATTGCATCAGTGAGAGATAATGGATAATGGAGGCATGGGCCCGGTGGTGGCCATGGGGTGCAAGGAGTGGGTGAGGTCTGAATACATTTTGGGCATGGAATTGGCAGGACATACAAATGGTGGGTGTTGGGGTGGGTAGGATTAGGGGAGGGAGGAATCAAAGATGTTACCTAGATTTTGACTTTAGTAACTCACTGGATGGAGAGAGGTACCATTTATTGAGGGGGGAAGACAAGGGAGGAACAGGTTTGCAAGATGGGAACGCAAAGAGTTCTTTTTTGCATATTCTATCCAAATGGAGAGGTAAAGAAAGCTGTTGGGTATATCCATCTGGCCCTTAGTGGAATGATCTGGACTGAGGAGAATTTGGGAACCATAAAATGTAAATGGTATTTAAGGAAATAGGAGTAAACAAGACCACCAGGGAGGAGAGTGTAGCTAGAAGTGTGGCAAGAAAGGAGATGCTGGCTCAGGGCTGAGCCCTGCAGCATTTCAGAATTGAAAGGTCTTGGCTGGGCACAGTGGCTCACGCCTGTAATCCCAGCACTTTGGGAGGCTGAGGTGGGAGGATGGTTTGAGTTCAGGAGTTTGAGACCAGCCTGGGCAACAAAGGGAGACCCCATCTCTACTTAGAAAAAAAAAATAGCCGTATTTAGTGACATGTGCCTGTTGTCCTAGCTACGAGAGGCTGAGGTGGGAGGATTGCTTCAGCCCAGGTGTTTGAGGCAGCAGTGAGCCAAGCCATGATAAATGCCACTGCATTCCAGCCTGGGGGACAGAGTGACAGCCCGTCTCAAAACAAAAACAAAAACAAAATAAAAAAAAAATACAGGTCTTACAGGGGAAGAGAAGCCCAAGGGGTGATTAAGCAAGCATATTAATTTCGTATTGCGCTATAACACATCACCACTACCATGGTGCTTAAAATAACACACAGTTATTCTCTTACAGTTCTGGAGGTCAGCAGTTTGAAATCAGCCTCACTGGTTGAAACCTAGGTGTGGACAGAGCTCCAGGAGAGAGCTGCTGCCTTGCTTTTCTCACTTCTGGAGCTGCCTTCCCTGGCTCATGATCCTACTCTCCATCTCCACAGCCAGCAGCACAGCATCTTGCTTCAGTTGTCACATCACCTTTTTCTTCCGAAGTCAAATCCCCCTCAGCCTCCCTCTTATAAGGACTCATGGTTACATTAAGGGCTCACCCACATAAACCAGGATAATCTCCCCCCTACCAAGATCCTCAACTTAATCACATCTGCAAAATCTCTCTTGCCATATAAGGTAACATATTCACAGGGTCGTGGGATTAAGATATGGCCATTGCTAAAGTTTAGGTACTTGCTGACTCTAAATCTCCTGTGGAAATTCGATCCCCAATGTTGGAGGTGGGGCCTGGTAGGAGGTGTTTGAGTCATGGGGGTGGATCCCTCATGAACTGCGTGGTGCCCTCCTCTTGGTAATGAATGACTTCTTGTTCTAGTGGATACTGCGAGATCATATTGTGAAAAAGAGCCTGGTACCTCCTCCCTCTTCCTTCCTCTCTCACCATATGATGCCTCCTCCCTTTCATCTTCCACCGTGATTGGAAGCTTCCTGAAGCCCTCACCAGAAGCACATGCTGGAGCCATGCTTCTTGTACAGCCTGCAGAACTAAGAGCAAAATAAACCTCTTTTCTCTATAAACTACCCAGCCTCAGGTATTCCTTTATAGCTACACAAAATGGACGAAGACAGATATCTTTGACAGGATCACCTACTGTAGCAAGGGCTGCCAACAAAGTAGGGGGAAGAAACCCAGACTAGAACTTCACAGAAGCTGAAAGAACAGTGTTTCAAGGAGAAAAGGGGCAGGGTGCAGTGGCTCATGCCTGCAATCCCAGCACTTTTGGAGGCTGAGGTGGGAGGATCACTTGAGGCCAGAAGTTTAAGAATAGCCTGGGCAACATAGTGAGACCTGGTAGCTACAAAAAAAAATTTTTTTTAATTAGTTGGGCATAGTGGTGCACTCCTGTAGTCCCAGCTACTCAGGAGACTGAGGTGGAGGATCTCTTAAGCCCAGGAGTTTGAGGTTACAGTGAGCTATGATTGCACCACTGCTCTCCAGCCTGGGTGACAGAGCAGACCCTCTCTCTCTCTCTCTCTGTCTGTCTCTCTCTCTTTTTTTTTTTTTTTTTTTTTTAAAGGAGTAAAGGATCCTCTGCATTTAGAGCTACTGTGAAGCTAAGCAAGACACGGGCAGAAAAATGTCCCTTGGCTCTGGCATGATAGAGATTTTTGGTGATCTGGGTGACTAGTCATTTCAGTGGAGCAGTGGTGGAAACCAGGTGGTGAAGGGTGAATGCAGATCTTTCTGGTCAAGATGCTGTGATTTTGTGTGTTAAACTCTCTCATCTGCTCCAGCTCACATCAGGATAGATAGAAGTGGCAGACAGGGCTCACCACATCTTCCACAGCGTAAACTTGTTACTCTCAGTGGAGTTGTGTGGTTAATTATTTCCATCAGATTTCAGTAGAAGAAGTCAGCTACCAGGGAGGTTGGAAATGGCAGAGCAACAAGATGGAAAGAGCTAGGTCTTCCTTGAATGGCTGCTTGCAGGCAATTATCATTCTAGTGAGACTTCGTACTTCCATTATGCTTCAGACAAATATTTTTTCATGTTTGTTAGTTAATAAAGTTAACTAGCACACAGAGCATAAAAGCAATTGTCTTCATCTGTTTTGTGTTGCTGTAGCAGAATACCTGAGACTGGGTAATTTGTAAAGAGAAGAGGTTTATTTGACTCGTGTTTCTGCAGACTGGGAAATTCAAGGGCATGGCCTGGCTTCTGGTGAAAGTTTCAGTTTGCATCATAACATGGTGGAAAAAGTCAAAGGGGAAGCAGACACATGCAAAGAAACACAACCTGAGGGGCATTCTGGCTTTATAACAACCCACTCTTGCAGGAACTAATCAATTTCTGCTAGAACCAATCCAGTCTTGCCAGAGCGGCTAGCATGAGAACGGCACCAAGTCATTCATGAGGGATCTGCCCCCATGACCCAAACACCCCTCACTAGGCTCCACCCACCAATACCACCACATCAGGGGAGCAAATTTCAACATGTGTTTTGGTGGGGACAAATAAATCATATCCAAACCGTAGCAGCAATATTACAAAGATATAAGTGATGACCCAAATATGATACATAAAAAATGCCTTTGTGATCTCAAACACACAGAGGTAGGTAGGACTAAGCCTGTGGGCTCTAGGATCCAGGCTCTGAATCAGTCATTTGGCAGAAGTAGCCTGGAGTTCAATTCTTCAAATAACTGGAAGCTGTGATGTCTCTGGAGTGACCTGTCCCGCATCAAGCTGTGTCTTGGAGGTAGCACAGGGACCTGAGACAACATAGAGTGAGCTGCTGGCTCAAGCCCCCTGTTACACTGGGTCTGCAATACTGCCAAAAACAAGAGAGCCTACATATAAGCCTTGTTTTGAACCAGAGAGCCCGCTGCTTTGGGTGAATGCGGTTAAGAATAAGCAGACGTGAGAACAGGTGGAGAAACACACACTCTCTCTCTCGCCCTCTCTCTCTCCTACTGAAGATGAGTCTGTATATTAAAATTCTAAAGCACAACAAACAAATATAATGAAAAGTAGCCAACAAACTGAACAAGTAGGAAAATTAATTCCTGAAGCACTTCAAATAATAGAGCAAAGCCTGAATTGAACTTAAATGAAGTATATTTGATTCCTCAGAGATAAAGGTGGTAATAACACCTATAAAGCAAGCATAAGAAATCATGAGCCAAAAAACAAGAGTCAAAAAGGCATGGGAAGTTGGGTGTGGTGGCAGACACCTGCGGTCCCAGCTACTCAGGAGGCTGAGGTGGGAGGGTCACTTGAGCACAGGAGTAGGAGTCCACCCTGGGCAACATAGTAAGACCCCATCTATAAAGAAAAAAAAGAAAAAAAAGGCATGGGAGCTCTGATTCCTCTGCCTAAGAGCACAGTGACCCCTGGCCCGCTTGACCCTGATTTCTTGCTTCCATTGGTGTCTGCCTTTCCATCAGCAGAAGTGAAGAGGGAAGCCCAGAGTCCTGTACGCCCCTGGTGAGAGCCCCACTCCCCTCTCCTCCTGCGCTCTCCACAGTTCTCATCTTCCCATTGCCAGCTCTGAGGCTCGCTATGCCTTTTATCCCCGGTGATCTTGATCCCCATGGAAAAGCCAGAGTCACACAGACTTCCTTTCTCCTCATCAGCAAGACAAGTCCTCACTCTCTGTTCTCCTCCTCTGGGGTATTCTTTTCCACAGCACTTACCATTAACTGATGCATTCTATGTTTTAGTTAAATATTTTACTGAATTACTCATTTTATGTCAGGAGAACATATACTTGTGTATTTTATTACTGCTGAGACCCCAGAACACAGAATAGTGTTTGGCATTTTGTAGATACATAATAAATATTGTTGAATGAATGAATCACAGAGATTTAAAAAATAATAATAATGAAGAACTCCTGCCCTAACTCGCAAATCCCAAATCCTGAATTCCGAATCCCAAATCCCAGTGATAAACTACAGACAGGACAAATAGGGTTATTGAAATAATAATAAAAACATAGACTGGGTAAATCCATGGTGAAACTGCCTACAATTGAAGACAGAATTTATGAATTAGATTATACTACCAAGAAAATGACCCAGAACACAGCTTATAGACAATAACATTGAGAAGACAGGTTGATAGGCTCCACTATATGCTTAATAGCGGTTACAGAAGTAGAGAATAGCAGAGAATCAATATTTAGAAAAATTTCACTGAACTGTGAAAGATGTGAAACTTTAAACCCTTAAACTGAAAATGCACACCAGGCGTCTAGCAAGATAAATACAAATGAACCCATCTCTATACATGGAGAAACATTATAGTAGAACTGCAGAGTGTCAGGGATAGAGAGAAAAATCTAAGAAGCTACCAGGGAGAAAAGATAGGTTATTGTAAAAAGAATGTCAGGCTGCCCGTCGACTTCCATGAGCAACAAAGAGTACCAGAAATCAGTGCTGGGATAAAATAGCTCATCAAAATATTAGGTCAAATAGCTGTGATTGGGAAATCTATATACAATTAAACCCTCTTTCAAGAATGGGGAATCTAATGAAGACATTTTCAGACATACACAGGCTTAGAGTTTATCACTCACAGCACTTTTCTGGAAGAATTGCTAATGAATCTATTTTCACAAGAAGAAAAGTAAGCCTGGAGTTAGGAGTGGAGCATAACAATGACTGGTAAACAACCATATCAGTTAAATGCGTTGATAAAACTAATGAACTAGTGATCATTCCTATTAAGAATAATTATTGTTTTGTCTTAAGGCAAGAGTGGAGTGAGGAAGTGGTGATCACTTGCCAATGTAACTTTTTGAACAATTATCATGGCTGTTCCTGACGCTTCAGTGTTTCATGATCTTCCATCCTTTCATTCACCAGCCAGCAGGTATTCAGGGAGCATTGGTTCTGCAGGTTCCATCCTAGACCCTGGGTACAGCACAGAAGACCACTGACACATCCTCCCTCCCTCCCTCCCTCCCTGTCTTCCTCCTTCTTTTCTCCTTCTTTTTCCTCCCTCCCTCCCTCCCTTCCTTCCTTTCTTCTTTCCTTCCTTCCTTCCTCCCTCCCTCCCACTCCCCCTTCCTTTCTTCCTTCCCAGGATTCTCATGCTCAAGGGGATTCTCTCTGCCCTCTGCCCCTCTGCTAGCTGGGTGAGAGGGCGGGAGGGCTCCGCAGGTCAGGTGTCAGTCTAGCTGTCTCCTCTCCCTTACAAAACAGGGCTCATCTGGGAAACATTAGTGAGGAGAGTTCACAGTGAAAACACAAGAAATTCCATTTTCTACTATCACCCTTACATCTCACAGCTTAGATCAACTGGGAGAAGGAAGTTCTGTATTCTACAAATATAAAAGCATGAGAAAGGATGGTGCCGGGTGTGGTGGCCCCACACCTGTAATCCCAGCACTTTGGGAGGCCACAGTGGGCAAATCACTTGAGCCTGGGAGTTCAAGACCAGCCCTGACATCATAGTGTGTCCCCGTCTCTACAGAAAATTTAAAAATTAGCCAGGCATGGTGGCACACCTTGTAGTCCTAGCTACGTGGGAGGCTGAGATGGGAGAATAGCTTGAGCTTGGGAGGTCAAGGCTGCAGTGAGCCATGGTTGCACCATTCAAGATCTGGGGGCAGAATTCCTTTTAGGGGAGGAAATATTATTCAGCAAAGCACGTAAAAAACCATTTGGCCTTTTGGAATGTTAGCCCTCAGAATATGGCTGGATAGGTCAAAAGGGAGATGCAGAGACATGTCTCTGAGAGCTCATGGGGGTATTTAGGAAGGAGAGAGAAGGAAGTCTAGAGAGAAAGAAGGGGCTCAGAAAAATGGCAGAATGCTGGAGGCCAAATCAAAAAGATCATCAATGGTGGGAGGAGCCGAGAGCTCTGCAGAGCAGGTGAGTCTAATATTCTAACCCAGATGATCTGCCAAACTGCGTTACAGGCTGAACTTCTGTCCTAACTCTTGAATTCCTAGCAAACTGTTCTGTGCACAGTTATCTTATGTAAATGGTGTTTGTTACACATCAAGAAAAAGGACTGTCTTTGTTCTCTGCCTTCTTTATAGAGCCCTCCATATTTGACCTTCCTGGTTAGGAGAGAGGAAAGTGGAGGTACTCTGATCTGTATCAGGCACCCCCTTCTCTCACCCCATATTAATTTTTCCCACATCAATTTTAAGAACTTTGTGCTTATAGGAGGAAAGGCATATTCGTTCAAATTGTCATTTTTTCAATATCACTTGCTCAGGAAGAGTTAAAGCTCTGTCAGTGAGTAGAAAATTATTAAGTTTTCTGATCTCCTAGTAGGATTGGCTAAAGAACTCCAGAGAGTGAGAAGGGCTTGGACTTTAGTCATGATTTTTTTTCCATCAGGAAAAAGCCGGTTAGATACGAAGAGGGAGAGGGCAGCCGCTTGGTTCAAAGGAATTAAAATGAGAAATGGAGTTTCAGCTGAGTGTAATGAGGCTGCTGCTGAGGCTGGCCTCAGGGCGAGGCTGACTTGGCATTGCATGGAGAATACCCAGGCAAGAGGGTCCGCAGCAGACTAGGGATGGGGGGTGCTGAACTCAGTGGGGTCCCCAACACTAGGGACATCAAAAGCAGACTACAAAAGATGAGGGGGCTTGGTGTTCATTGGACAATAAATAACAAGAGAGGAGGAAACTACAAAAACTAATCTAGTTGTTAATTCTGTGTGGAATGCATCAATGCTGAAAAGATCCCTGCGGAGGGAGCAGGCGGGATGGTGATCCATGAGTAAATTAGGAAGGTTTTACTCAGGGGTTGCATCATGGTTCAAGCACTGAAACTCCCAGTGCTCTCTCTAGACCGTATTGGATTGGAGGGGAAAGTGGGGAAAGTGCTAGTGAGATTACGTGCTTTGAGAATGTGAGAATGTGGAACCAAGGTGGGATAGAGCTGCTTTTTTTTTTTTTTTTTTTGACGGAGTCTCCCTCTGTTGCCTAGGCTGGAGTGCAAATCTCAGCTCACTGCAACCTCCACCTCCCAGGTTCAAGCGATTCTCCTGCCTCAACCTCCCAAGTAGCTGGGATTACAGGCATGCACCAAGACACTTGGCTAATTTTTGTATTTTTAGTAGAGATGGGGTTTCACCAGTTGGCCAGGCTGGTCTGGAACTCTTGACCTCAAGTGATCCACCTGCTTTGGCCTCCCAAAGTGCTGGGATTACAGGTGTGAGCCACTGTGCCTATGTTGAAAGCCTTACTGTGTGGGGGGTCCTCTGAGGATGGGGTACACTGCCTTAAGTTCCTGGGAAGGGCAAAGGAAGCATGCCCCAATGCTTCTAAAGTCCTTCCCTCTGGGATTCCTGGCAGCCATGGAGGCAGGGACAGTGACAAGAGGGGAGGAGAAGCCTGGCCAGGACCACCAATTTGTAGTACAGGGCAGGATAGATTCCACAATCATTAGGTGCAAGAAAATGTACCTAGCTTTATTATTAAAAATTAGATTGAGATTTAGCTCTAAATCTCACTTAGCATAATTTTGAGTAATTTAATCTCAATCACGTTCTGGGGGATGGAGGTGTCGGAGTTGAGGTGAGGGGAGGAAGGGCTACCATCTCATAAAATCATTTAAGAGTTCTTGGGGGTTAAGACATACACATTTCAGAAGATTTGAAGGGGGACTGTATTAGTGTCCTGTGGCTGCTATAGCAAATTAATACCAGCTCGGTGGCTTAAGATGGCAAATATGTATTCTCTCACTGTCCTTGTGGCCAGAAGTCATACATCAAGGTGTCAGCAGGACTCCACTCTCTCCGAAGCCTCTGGAGGAGACTTCTTCCTTGCATCTTCTAGCTTCTGATGGTTGTTGGCATTCCTCGACATTCCTTGGCTTGTATTCTTCCAGTCTCTTTCCTCATTCCTCATATTCACCTTCTCTGTGTCTTCTTTTTTTCTGTCTGTCTTCTCTTCTTTTCTCTTATGAGGATACTGGTGATGGAATTTAGGGCTCACCAAGAGAATCTACATTTATCCCTCATCTCAAGGTCCTCAACCACATCTGCAAAGACCCTTTTTTCCAATAAGGTAACATGCACAAGTTCCAGGGGGCTGACGTGGATGTCTCTCGGGAAACCATATTTTGGCCTCCCACAAGGACCTTCTGGTTTTAGTCTGCTTTTGCACTGCTGAGATGCAGCCTTTTCCCAAAACATATGGTCCTTTTCAAAGCTAGGCTACAGAGGTCTTTTAAGGAGGATTCCAATCTTGGCATTTAGTATCCTATTACTCTAGATCTCTGTTATTTAAGAAAACTCCATTCCCTCTCGCCTCTTGATTCCCAAAGAAGATCTTTCTGTGGGGCCTGGATGTCTTCATGCAAGCCGATGTTCCATTCTCCATCCACTTTAATCCTCCCAAAGGACTAGATTCCCAAACAGAGAGACTCTTGTCTGGTCATGGAGGCACAACCTAGAGGACTTGTGTGGGTTACTGGGGTCAGCCAAGAAGGATGTAAGCTAAGAGGATAATAGAAAAAGACTGGGCTGCAGAAAGACTAACAGATACAGCAATAACGTGTTGGCTTATTGATCCCTGAAGGTGCTGGAACACAAGCCAGCATTGCCAGTAATTACTCAGTGCTATGGTTTAAATGTTGTCGCCTTCAAAACTCATGTTTGAAATTTAATCCCCAATGTGGCAGTATTGAGAGGTGGGGCCATTAGCACGTGATTGGGTTCTGAGGGACCTGCCCTCGTGAGTGGATTAATCCATTCATGGATTGATGGGTTAACGGATTAGTGGGTTATCATAAGAGGGAAACTGGTTTTATAAGAACAGGAAGAGAGGCCTGAGCTAGGCCTGAGCTAGCACACTCAGCCTCCTAACTATACGACACCCTGTGCCACTTTGGGACCCCGTAGAGAGTCCCCATCAGCAAGAAGGCCCCTACCATTTGTGGCCACTTGACCTTGGACTTCCCAGCCTCCAAGAAATTTATTCCTTACAGTTATGGGGGCTGAGAAGTCCAAAGTCGAGTGGCCATATCTGGTGAGAGCCTTCTTGCTGGTGGGGACTCTGCAGCATCCCTAGGTGGTGCGGGGTGTTGCACGGTGAGGGGACTGAGTGTGCTGGTGTGCTAGCTCAGGTCTCTCTTCCTCTCCTTACTAAAGCCACTAGTCTCACTCCCATGATAACCATTAACCCATTAACCCATTCATTCATGAATAGATCAATCCATCTAATGAGGGCGGAGCCCTCATGTCTCAATCACCTTTTAAAGGCCCTCCCTCTCAATATTGCTGCATGGGGGATGAAACCATAGCAAAGTTATATGAGTTTTATATTTTATTTTGTTTTGTTTTGGTTTTGGTCTTGCTCTGTTGCCCAGGCTGGAGTGCAGTAGTGTGATCATAGCCCACTGCAGCCTCAAACTCCTGGGCTCAGGTGACCCTCTTGCCTCTGCCATCATGCCCGGCTAATTTTTAAAAAATATTTTATAGAGGCCAGGAGCAGTGGCTCACGCCTGTTATCCCAGCAGTTTCGGAGGCTGAGGTGAGTGGATCACCTGAGGTCAGGAGATCGAGAGCAGCCTGGCCAGCATGGTGAAACCCTGTCTCTACTAAAAATATAAAAATTAGCCATATTTGGTGGCACATGCCTGTAATCCCAGCTACTTGGGAGGCTGAGGCAAGAAAGTTGCTTGAACCCGGGAGGCAGGGTTGTAGTGAGCCAAGATTACACCACTGCCCTCCAACCTGGGCAACAGAGTGAGATTCCATCTCAAAAAAAAGAACTTACATTGACTATCAGTAGTGGTTTACCCTTGCTCAGAGGTGGAAAGGTGGTTATTTTTATTTTTCTTCTTTCTCTATTTTCCACATTTTCTAAAATAGACATACATATTAAATATTTCTAAAATAATTTTTTTTTTTTGATACATAGTCTCACTGTTGCCCAGGCCGAAGTGCGGTGGTGTGATCTTGTCTCACTGCAACCTCTGCCTCCCGGGCTCAAGTGACTCTCCTGCCTTAGCCTCCTGAGTAGCTGGTATTACAGGTGCCTGTCACTATGCCCAGTTAATTTTTGTATTTTTAGTGGAGACAGGGTTTCACCATGTTGGCCAGGCTGCTCTCGAACTGATGACCTCAGGTGAATCACTTGCCTTGGCCTCCTAAAGTGCTGGGATTACAGGCATGAGCCACCATGCCTAGCCTATAATAACAAAGAACAATTAAGCTGCTGTCTTCTCTGGGGTGGTTCCCATTCCCTCTCAGGTGCTATAAAGGTGGAGTGATTTGGGTAAACCCACTTCCTGGGTTTAGGTGTTGACTGCTCAAGTTGCACAGAGTCATGCATGACTCCATGAGTTCCGACTGAATCTTCTCTCATCCTTCACTTCCAATCCATTTGCAAATCCTGTTGTCTCTACATTCAAAAATATTCTTAATCCAATCTCTTCTTACCTTTCTACCGCTAGTAATTTAGCCATGGCTTAACATTTTTTCTTTTTACAGAGTGGGGCCTTGCTATGTTGCTCGGACTGGTCTTGAACTCCTGGCCTCAAGCAATCTTCCTACCTCAGATATCATTTTTTAAAAATGAGGCCCTACATATGAATGTATATTTGCCAAAGCCAGAAAGAACTTACCCTGCACAACAGTCTCCTAACTGGTCTGTCTGCTTCTCCCCTCGCCTTCTGATTTCATTACCCTTGGAAATCAGATTATTTCACCCTCATGCTCAAAGCTCTCCAATGGTCTTCACCAGGACCAACCAGGCCCTGCATACTCTGGCCAGCTCCAGTGTCTGCTTGAACTTGATCTCCTCCTCATTCTCTCCTGCCCCCAGCACTCTGGCCTCCTTGTTCTTCCTCACAAACCCTGAGGATGCTCCTGTCTTTGCACTGCCTTTTTCTTCCTAGAAACATTTTCCTCCAGATACCCACATGGCTCCGCCTCTTTTATCCTTTAGGGTTATATGTGCTCCTATGTCACCTTATAGGGGAAGTTGTCTCTTACCACCCCATACCAAACAGGACCTCCAATCTCTGTCTTTTGACTTTGCTCTTATTTTCTTCAGAACACTTCTCTCATCTGTGCCTAGAATAGTGCTTGGCACATGGCACCCAATACAATCTCGTTGATTGGCTAAATGAATAGTGTAATTAACATATACTCATTACTAATGCTAAAATTGATCCAGGTTATGTTTTGGTTTTCTTCAGAGAAACACGAGAATGTAACTATCTTTTACCAGAGAAAACAGGGAAATGAGGTAGTTACTGAGTCATTCCATCCCAGGCATAACTTCTACCTGAATGACCTAGAAAATTGAGATCAAACTGTATTTTGACCCAAATATAACAAGAACTGCTTCAATTTCCTCATTTTGTCAGTGGCAGCCACGCCCTAGTTTGCTGAGATAAATTAGATTTTAGCTGAATGCAGTCATGGATCGCTAGCCTACCTAATGATAAGTAAATGAAATTTCTATTTTATCTCTTTTTAAAATGAGACCTTAGATTTACACTCCTAGTTCTTTATGCACTTCACATACCTCTATGTGCACTCAATTTTTATCTCTTTGTGCACTTTTATTTTAAGGCTTAAGTAATCTTGTTTATAGAATGAATGTTTTGTCTAAATATCAGAAGAGCTACTGGTTCTTTATTTCTTGAATTTGTGCCCTAAGGCCCGCCTCTTTCCAATTTTGAGCATATTTTCCTCAATTGTATTTGAAAAGGGGGATTTTCCTTTCCTCCTGTCACTTTCTCAGTGAGTCACCTCCTGAGAAGTGGCTGCTTTCCACCTCATTCTTTGTTCCCTTAGTCCAAGACAAAAATACAAAATAACACATAAAAAACTAACTGGGCCGGGCGCGGTGGCTCACACCTGTAATCTCAGCACTTTGGGAGGCCGAGGTGGGCGGATCGTGAGGTCAGGACTTCGAGACCAGCCTGGCCAACATGGTGAAACCCTGTCTCTACTAAAAATATAAAAATTACCTGGGCATGGTGGCTTGTGCCTATAATCCCAGCTACTCAGGAGGCTGAGGCGGGAGAATCACTTGAACCTGGGAGGCAGAGGTTGTAATGAGCTGAGATCATGCTGCTGCACTCCAGCCTGAGCCACAGAGCGAGACTCCATCTCAAACAAACAAACAAACAAACAAAAAAACTAACTGGAGGGATATTCTGTGTTCATAGATTGGAAGACTCAATATTGTGAAGATGTCAGTCCTTCCCAGCTTCATCTATAGATTCCTTTCAATCTTAATCAGAATTCCACAAGTTGTTTTGTGGATAACACCAAACTGATCATAAAATATATACGGAAGGCAGAACACCAACAATAACAACACAATCCTAAAAAAGAAGACAAAGTTAGAGGGCTGACACTATCTGACTTCAAGGCTTCTTACAAAACTACAGTAATTGGGGCAGTGTGCTATGGTGAAAGAATAGACAAATAGATCAATGGAACAGAAAAGAGAGCTCAGAAATAGACCCACACAAATAGTCCACTGATCTTTAACAAACGAGCAGAGGCAGTTCAATGCAGAAGGGACAGTCTTTTCAACAAATGGTGCTGGAACAACTGCACATCCATAGGCAAAACAAAAGCAAAAACAAAACTAAACGCAGACCTTACAACTTTTGCACAAATCAACTGAGAATATAATATGTAGACTTATATGCAAAATGTAAAACAAAAAAAGTTTGAGAAGACGAAAACATAAGAGAAAATCTAGTGACTCTGGGTTTGGCAGTGACTTTTGAGATACACCAAAAATGTGATCCGTGAAAGAAAAAAATTGGTAAGTTGGACTTGGTTAAAATTAAAAATTTCTTCTCTGAAAAAGATGCTATTAAGAGGATGGAAAGACAAGCTACAGACTGAGAGATTATATTTGCCAAACACATATCTGATAAATGACTGGTATCCAAAATGTACCAAATAACGCTTAAAACCAAATTTTAAGAAAACAACTACAAAAATCAGCAAAAAATCTGAACAGATACCTGATAAAAGAAGAGATAAAGATGGGTGGGTGCAGTGGCTCATGCCTGTAATACCAGCACTTTGGGAAGCCAAAGTGCGGGGATCACCTGAGGTCAGGAGTTTGAGACCAGCCTGGCCAACATGGTGAAACCTCGTCTCTACTGAAAATACAAATATTAGCCAGGTGTGATGGCATACACCAGTAATCCCAGAAACTCGGGAGGCTGAGACAGGAGAATTGCTTGGACCTGGGAGGCGGAGGTTGCAGTGAGCTGAGATTGTGCCACTGCACTCCAGCCTGGGCGACAGAGCAAGACTCTGTCTCAGAAAAAAAAAAAAAGAAGAAGAAACTCACACACAGAGAGGGAAGAAGGCCACGTGAGGGTGGCGGCAGAGTGTGGAGTTGTGGGACTAGAAGGAACGCCTGGGGCTACCAGAAGCTGTAAAGGACAAGGAAGGATCCTCCCCTAGAGGGTTCAGAGAGCATAGCCCTACTGACACCTGGATTTTGGACTTCTGGCCTCCAGAACTGTGAGAGAATACATTTCTTGTTTCGAGCCATTCCGGTTTGTGGTACTTTGTTCCTGCAGGCCTAGGAAACAGATACACCTGGATACCATGTGATGACAATGGCACTTTGTCTCTGTGCTCTTCCCGTCAAAAACCCATCACTCCAGTCTAATCATGATAAAAACAGCAGGCAAATTACAATACAAGGCATCCTACAAAACACCTGACCAGTACCCCTCAAAGCTGTCAAGGTTGGCCGGGCACAGTGACTCTCGCCTGTAATCCCAGCACTTTGGGAGGCCAAGGTGGGAAGAACACTTGAGCCCATGAGTTCAAGACCAGCTTGGGCAACATAGTGAGACACTGTCTCTACAAATAATTAGAAAATTAGCTGAGTGTGGTGGTGCACGCCTGTGGTCCCAGCTTCTTAGGAGGCTGAGGTGGGAGGTTCGATTGAGCCTGGGGGGTTGAGGCTGCAGTGAGCTATGATTGCACATTGCACTCCAGCCTGGGCAACAGAGCAGGACCCCCTGTCAATTAAAAAAAAAAAAAATAGGCCAAGCACCATGGCTCACGCCTGTATTCCCAGCACTTTGGGAGGCTGAGTCAGGTGGATCACGAGGTCAGGAGTTCGAGATCAGCCTGGCCAATATGGTGAAACTTCATCTCTACTAAAAATACAGAAATTAGCCGGGCATGGTGGTGCCTGCCTGTAGTCCCAGCTACTAGGAAGGCTGAGGCAGGAGAATCGTTTGAACCCGGGAGGCGGAGGTTGCAGTGAGCAGAGATCATGCCACTGCACTCCAGCCTGGGCGACAGAGCGAGGCTCCGTCTCAGAAAAAGAAAAAAATAATAAAACACACATACACACACAGACACACACACAAATCTTTCAAGGCCATCAAAAACAAGGCAAGTCTGAGAAACTGTCACAACTAAGATGAGCCTAAGGAGACATGACAGCTAAATGTAATGTGGACTCCTGGACGGGATATTGGAACAGAAAAAGGTGTACAGTAAGGATATCTGACTAAACTGTGTACTTTAGCTAATACTAATGCATCAATATTGATTCATTAATTCTAAAAAATGTACCCTACTAGTGTAAGATGTTAATGATAGGGGAAACTGGGGGTGGGGTATACAGGAATGCTCTGTACCATCTTCTCAATTTTGCTGTAAACCCGAAAGTGTTCAGATTAAAAGTCTTTAAAAATGGACATAAAAATAAAAAGAAAATAAATGAACACGAGGTAGCCTGACGCTTTAACTCACAGTCAACCCTCTTCTTTGCTTTCATGAGAGCCGTCTGATTTTTACCCTCCCGTTGTCAACACCCTCTCCTGTCCCTGCTTCCATGAAGATTGGTTTCTCTTTAGTATTCGCCACTTCTCTTCCCATCAGCAATCTCGGTACAAAATCACCTGCCGTGGTCCGTTTCCCAAAATCCCAGGTGTTGTCAGGAATGTCGAGGGTGGGCGTTGGGGCTCTTCGTCCCTTCTCATCTTCATCTTAAGTCTTCCTCAATATGTATTGAGAATACATTGTTTCTGAGAATAATTGTGTGTCCTTGCGAGAGATGAGAGAGAGGATATTTGCAACACAAATAACTAACAAAGATCACTCAAGAATAATGAAGAGTTTCTACATATCACTAGAAAAAAGACAACCCAATATAGAAAAATGAGCAAAAACCAGAGAAATGCATTTCACAGAAGAGGAACCGCATATGGCCAATAAATATACAAAAAGACGTTAAACCACAGGGGACTGCACAGTGTCTGCACAATTAAAGACCATTTTATACCCATGTGATTATTAAATGAAGTCTGCCAATACCAAGTATTAGAGATCAAAACGATCGGTGGGATCTCCTACATATTACCAATGAGAAACTAAAGTAGCACAATCGCTTTGGAAAATAATTTGGTAGTATTCTGTCTAATTGAATATTTGCCTATTTGGTATTCTACTTCTATGTAAATATCCAAGAGAATCTTTAGCACATGCACACCAAGATAATATACAAGAATGTTCACAGAATTCTTATTCTACACAGGGAAGAATGAAAAAAAAAAAAGTCCTTTGACAAGAGAATAGACAAATAAATTATGGTATATCTACACAATGGGATATCATACTACAGTGAACATAAAGTAACTCCAGCCACGTTCAGCAACTTGGATGAATTTTAGCCATGCAATGTTAAGTAACAAGCAAAATTAAGCAATATATTGGTTAGACATACGTATGTACAGGATAAACCAAAACCAAAACCAAAAAAAGATCAGAATGATAAACACAAAATTCAAAGTATTAACTCCCTTTAAGAGGCAAGCAGGGATAGCCTGGGCGTGGTGGCTCACGCCTGTAATCCCAGCACTTTGGGAGGCCGAGGTGGACGGATCACGAGGCCAGCCTGGCCAACATGGTGAAACCCCATTTCTACTAAAAACACAAAAATTAGCCGGGCATGGTGGCAGGCCCCTGTAATCCCAGCTACTCAGGAGGCTGAGGCAGGAGAATTATTTGAACCCAGGAGATGGAAGATGTGATGAGCCGAGATCGCACCATTGCACTCCAGCCTGGGCGACAGAGCGAGACTCCATCTCAAAAAAAAAAAAAAAAGAGGCAAGCAGGGACATGGGATAGTGATGAGCACATAGGGAGATGTATATCTATGGTAAATTTTTAATTCTTAAGTGAGGCTGGCTTAGCAGTGTTTGTCATGCAATAAAAATAAATAATGAAAGTAAAAGAGGGGCTACGTAAGGACTGATCATGATTGTGTGTCATGAACCGAGGACTATGCTTGGTACAGTGCCTTGCATTTAAAGCCCAAAATTAAACAAAACAAAAACCTCAGTTGATAACTATCTTAGTCTATTCCTGCTGCTATGACAAAATACCACAGACTGGGTCATTTATACAAATGTCACAATATAAATTTATTTTTTCACAATTCTGGAGGCTGTGAAGTCCAAGAACAAGGTGCCAGCGGGTTTGGTGTCTGGTGAGGGCTTCTTCTCCACTTCCAAGATGGTGCCTCTTGCTGCATCTTCAGATGGCAAAAGGGGTGACGGGGACTGTGGTGCTTCCTTCAACCTCTTTGACAAGGGCACTAATCCCACTAGTCATGAGGATGACTTAATCACCCCCTAAAGGCTGCACCTCTTAATACTACTATCACACTGGTGATTATGTTTCAACATAGGAATTTTGGGGGACACATTCAGGCCATAGCAATAACTTTTATGAAAAGAAAGACAAAATGTTTGGCTGATCATGGGACTAAGAGTTGCATTTGTCCAGACAGAGAGCTGGGTGACACATTCCAGGTGGAGACTTTTCCTTGGAGTTTTTCCCTTGGAAGTCCTGGACTCCCCTTTACCCACCTCTGCAGTCCTGTGCCCCCTCCCTTCTCTGTCTCAGCTTCCTGATCCTGGTGGGGGTAGCTCTCCTGGCCCATTGCCAGTTCCTCAGTGCTCACTGTTCATGTAATCACACACTCCTCATATTTTAATTTATTTCCTTGTAGCCACTTACTTTTAAATTCATTTACCATTTTTGTTTTGCCTCAGAAGTTTACTAACTGCTGCAATTAATTAATTAACTAATTACTTTTTGAGATAGAGTTGCCCAGGCTGGAGTGCAGTGACACAATCACAGCTCACTGCAGCCTCAACCTCCTGGGATCAAGTGATCCTCCCACCTCAGCCTCCCTAGTAGCTGGGACTACAGGTATGTGCTACCACACTCAGCTAATTTTTAAATTTTTTGTCGAGATACAGTCTCACTATGTTGCCAGGTTGGTCTCAAACTCCTGGGCTCAAGTGATCCTCCCACCTCAGCTTCCCAAAGTGCTGGGATTATAGGCATGAGCCACCACACCCAGCCGCTTGCTGCAATCTAAGAAGTGAACCACAGGCCGGGAGCGGTGGCTCATGCGTGTAATCCCAGCACTTTGGGAGGCCGAGGCAGGCGGATCACAAGGTCAGGAGATCGAGACCATCCTGGCTAACACGGTGAAACCCCGTCTCTACTAAAAATACAAAAAATTAGCCGGGGCGAGGTGGCAGGCGCCTGTAGTCCCAGTTGCTGGGGAGGCTGAGGCAGGAGAATGGCGTGAACCCAGGAGGCAGAGCCTGCAGTGAGCAGAGATGGCGCCACTGCACTCCAGACTGGGCGAGAGCGAGACTCTGTCTCAAAAAAAAAAAAAAAAAAAAAAAAAAAGAAGTGAACCACAATAAAGCAAAGTCGACGGAGACAAGAGGGCAAGGAATTGAGCCTGCTGGAAAAACTTGTTCAATTTCATCCACTGGTAAGACTTGATCGTTTCCATCACCCATTGTTTCTCCCGTTTGTACCTTTAAGTAGGAGAATGTCTGATGTAAGCCACAAAGTTTTACTCACAAATCGCACATCAGAAGTCTGGAGATTGGCAGTCCCAGAGGTGGTTCATGTACTGTTTCCACAGCGTCAGGGCCCAGGATCGGCTGCTCTTGGCTTTCCTTTTACTGGTGCCAGCTCTGTGCAGCTGCAGCACATAGCACCAAGTCCTCACAAGACAGTGTCCAAGCTAGGAGGAGGGGAGAGCTCTCTCCTTCTATCACGGAGGAGTATCTTTCCCCAAGTGTTCTGGATCTCTGTTGCATCACATGCCTGCCTCAAAGGAGCAAAGAAGGAATGAGATTTCCACGATTCATTTAGCTCAACCATGATTCACTCCTGGGTGCGGGACATAAAGCCAGATGCGACTTGAACACAACTGGCCTTGACAGAGGTCTAGAATGGCTGTGGGGAAAGCAAACCATGGCCTCTGTCACCCATTTGCTCTCTGGGCACTTCAGAATTGGCATTCAAATGATAATACCAGTGCTCCATATCTCACAGCATTTCACAGTTTGCAAAGCGTTCATGCACAGTGTTTCATTCGATTCTCACCACCACCGTGTGAGATGCAAGAACAGCTGTTTTTCTCCTTTTTTGGTAGAGAGGGAGACTGAGGACTGCAGGCAGTGAGTGATTCACCCAAGGTTTTGCAGCTTCTCAGAGCTGGAAATAGAACAAAGGCTTCTGACAAGGACGTCCAATATCTTTTCTATAATTCCTTCCAATGAGCACGTGTGGGATAACACTGGCAGCTCATAGATGTAGTTGCCCTGTAAGTTCTGTGTGAATTTCATCCATGAGATGATGCCCTGTGTGCTCCCTATAGATGTAGAGTGATGGGCGCGCTGTGTAGCTCAGCAGAGGCAGCTGCGGAGGAGTGAGTGGTGAAGCATTTTTACACAGACACGTCTTGTGCAAACTAAGCAATGCCTGGACAGAGGATGATGTCCTGTGATGAAGCAGCAGATGGAGGCTGCAGATGTGTGAAGGTTGCGTTCAGCCCACGTGGAATCCAAGAGCTCCACAAGGCATCGCGGCTGTCCAACTTCCTGTCAGAATTGGCACCGAGACGAGCTCCAGCTCCTAGCTTACTCTTAATTTAAACCAAATAAGAGAGAGGAGATGACTTGAAGGAAGCATCTGGGTGCACGGACACCAGAGGAAAGCAGGAGATGAAAGGCAGCGAGAGTTCCCAGGATTTACAAACGGATCCTCTTGTCATTGCTTGCCATCTGGTCCCGTGCCTGGTCCCCACCCCTCACAGTCAGCTGGAAAGCTGTCTGATAATGCACTTGGGTGGGCTTCGCTAGCAAAAGTCTATGTTGGAAAGTAGTTTCCTTTCTGGAAAGTAGTTTGGAAACATATATCATGATGCATGAAAATGTAAGACCACTTCAACCATGGACCCCATCCTTGAGACTTCACATTAAGGAAATAATTAAAATAAAGGAAATAGTTAAAATGAAGGAGGCCAGGCACGGTGGCTCACATCTGTAATCCCAGCATTTTGGGAGGCCAAGGCTGGCGGATCACTTGAGGTCAGGAGTTTGAGACCAGCCTGGCAAACATGGAGAAACCGCATCTCTACCAAAAATACAAAAACTAGACTGATGTGGTGGTGGGCGCCTGTAATCCCAGCTACTCAGGAGGCTGAAGCACGAGAATCACTTGAACCCAGGAGGCAGAGGCTGCAATGAGCCGAGATTGCACCACTGTGCTCCAGCCTGGGCAGCAGAGAGAGACTCCATCTCAAAAAATAAAATAAAATAATAAAATAAAGTAAAATGAAGGAAAAAATCTGTATGTATGGTGATGGCTAATATTTTGTTGTACATATGCAAATGAAGAGTTGGAAGCAACCTAAACCTTCAAGAGCAGCAACCCTGTGGTCTACTTAATGGAATCTAAGCCATTGTTAACAAGTAGAATTATGAAGAAGATGATGCATTCAACAAATATTTATTGAATGCCTCTAATATGCCAAGCACTGTATTGAAGACTGAAACAGTGAACAAAGCAGCCCAAATTCCTGCTTTCTCCCAGTTTATGCTCTAGCGTGAATGGCAAAGGAGAGCTGCTGTGACAAGAAAAGAGGTGAAGATCAGAATTAAGTGAAAAACACAGAGGAGAAAAATTACACCTATCACGTGACTCTTTCCATGCAATGCGTTCAATTCCACAAACAAGGGTTGAAAGGAAACAAGGACAAATAAAGATAGACAGCTGAAGGAATGATGTGGCTCTGAACCATTTTCTTTCCTTTACTGTTTTTCCAATGTCTTTAGTGCAATATTAAAAAAAATCAAAATGAGAAAAATCATCTGATATTTTTAGCATGCACCCTCCTGTTCCAAAAAGAGATATATTTATCCAACTTTGTGGAAGCCCAAGAAAAAATATAATAAAAACATGTTTGTGGAAAGAAGGGAAGCCTGGGTGCGGTGGCTCATGTCTGTAATCCCAGCACTTTTGGAGGCTGAGGTGAGAGGAGTTCGCTTGAGTCCAGGAGTTCGAGACCAGCCTGGGCAACACAGTGAGATCCCACCTGTACAAAACACTAAAAAATTAGCCAGGTGTGGGAGCAGGCATCGGCGTCAGTGGCCTGTGCAGCAATGGCCAAGATCAAGGCTCAAGATCTTCACGGGAAGAAGAAGGAGGAGCTGCTGAAACAGCTGGATGACCTGAAAGTGGAGCTGTCCCAGCTGTGCATTGCCAAAGTGACGGGCGGTGCGGCCTCCAAGCTCTCTAAGATCCGAGTCGTCCACAAATCCATTGCCCGTGTTCTCACAGTTATTAACCAGACTCAGAAAGAAAACCTCAGGAAATTCTACAAGGGCAAGAAGTACAAGCCCCTGGACCTGCGGCCTAAGAAGACACGCACCATGCGCCGCCGGCTCAACAAGCACGAGGAGAACCTGAAGATCAAGAAGCAGCAGTGGAAGGAGCGGCTGTACCTGCTGCGGAAGTACGTGGTCAAGGCCTGAGAAGCGCATTGTCAATAAAGCACAGCTGGCTGAGAAAAAAAAAAAATTAGCCGGGTGTGGTGGTGCATGCCTGTGGTCCTAGCTTCTCGGGAGGCTGAGGTGGGAGGACAGCTTGAGCCCAGTAGGTGGAGGCTACAGTGAGCTGTGGTCATCTCACTGCACTCCAACCTGGATGACAGAACCAGACCCTGTCCCCCACCCCCAGAAAAAAGGAAGAAGGGAGGAAGGAAGGGAAAGAGAAAGGAAGGGAGGGAAATGGATAGATGTAGCTTTTGTGTTTATTTTGGGCTTTAATCTGAGCCCTTTTGTCCGCATACTTATCTCTGTAGGTTCCAAGCCCGTGAGAATGAAATGAAAGGTTTAAATGTCATCCTGGTTTGTTTTTGTAAATGATTCCCTGTTTATTGTCACCACCATAGTTCACTTGAGATCCAGTAAAGGTAAATTCTCTAAACAACTACAAAAACACCAAGTATCTGGGGACTACCGGCAGCCAAATTCTATTATAACCTCTCAATTCTAACTCTAACAATATAAACTGTGTTTTTCATAAGTGCCTGCTGTCTAAGTCCCAACCACCCATCCACCTAGATGCAGATGGCTCTATGTAGACTACTGTTGTTACGGGATGACTGTGATGTGTATTTCTTTTAAAATATTTTCTTTTCTTGTTTTCTAGATCCAGTGGGCAGAGTCCGGGGCACTTTCGGTAAAGAGGTGAGATTATGAAGCTCTTTTTTGCTGCTCGCTATATTTTCCGCCATCTGCTCCCATATTCCTGCTACTTACAGTCCACCTGCTGCTTCGGCCATGTCATTTGTCTTCAAGTCCTGCCCTGGGCTCCTCCGTGGCATTGCCCCACACTGAATAGCTGTAGTTTTAGGACAGGCTGCATTTCTGTGAGTACAAGATGGTCTTTGCAGGTGGCTGGTACATGAATTTTAAGCTTGTTGAGTGCTTTGAGATATGAAGCTAAAAATACATGTGGGAGGTATGTGTGTGCGTGTGTGTGTGTGTGTGTGTGTGTTTGAGAGAGAGATTATTCTTTGTACAAAGAAAAAGTGACAAGGGGTTATATGCCGCCGATGTTCCCGCATCATCATCATCAAATACTGTTTATTAAGCTTCCTCCATATCGCTGATGTTAAGGGCTTGCAGATTCTCCTGGGTTTCTCTTTTCTTCCTCTCCCTGTACTCAGCCTCCAACATCATTCTACCCTTCCAGCTCTTACCTTAGCAGTTTTTTACTAGTTTCTGTACTAAGACTTGGCTACTCAATGTTATGAAGAAGAACAGGAATGCTGTGGTCAAAGAGGGATGGCCCAATATGCAAAAGCATGCACCCTCACACCTTCTCAAAGAACAGGACAGAGCATCACTTGAGCCTCTCTAAGGAAGCCCTGAAATGATGTATCATCCTTTCCCATGGGGAGGATATTAAATACAAGTAGAGGGTTTCTGCTTCCAAAAATGTGTTGAAGACTCCTTCCAATAAAGCCTTGTGTTGGAGGTAGAGATGCAGCACCAGATCCCCTGTTGCAGGAGGATTTGTGGCCTCACCTGCTGGAAGTGTGTATGCAGACAGGAAGGCCACATCCAGTGACTGATCACAGCAGGGATATAAAGGCTGGGCCAGTTTGGACCAATATGGTACAGACAACATGGACCGTGTTAGTTCCAGAACTCCTCATGGGTCATCTGAGTTTGTCACTAGCCCTACATCAATCTCAACTTCTCCCTCTGCCCAATCCTGCTTCTGTTTCCTTCCTGACACAGCTGTTGACCCAAGGGCCCTCCGTAATAAATATTTATCCTGCCTACTATCTACCTCGCTGTCTGCTCCCTGGAGAACCCAATCTGCAATGGTTGGTGCTGGAAGTGATTTGAGAAAGAGAAGATGACTGGGTATGGTGGCTTACACCTGTAATCGCAGCACTTTGGGAGGCGAAGTTGGGAAGATCGCTTGAAGCCAGGAGTTTAAGAACAGCCTGGCCAACACAGTGAGACCCTGTATCGATTAAATTTTTTTTTCAATGAGTTGGGCATGGTGGTGCACTCCTTAAGTCCCAACCACTTGGGAGGCTAAGGCAGAAGGATCTTTGGAACCCAGGTGTTTGAGGCTGCAGTGAGCTATGATTGCACCACTGCATTCTAGCCTGGCTGACAGAGTGAGAGCTTGCTGAGAAAGAGAGAAGGAGTTGGGGGAAGAGGGAGGGAAGGAAAGAAAGAAAGAAAGAAAGAAAGAAAGAAAGAAAGAAGAAAGGAAGGAAGAAAGAAAGAAGAAAGGAAGGAAGAAAGAAAGAAGGAAGGAAAGAAAGAAAGAGAGAAGAAAGAAAGAAAGGAGAGATAAGAGAGGGAGAAAGGAAGGAAGGGAGGGAGGGGAAGAAGGAATAAAGAAAGAAGAAGAGAAAGGAAAGAAAAAGGGAAAAGAAGGAAGGAGGGAGGGAGGAAGAGAAGGAAAGCAAGTGGCTAGATGAGGTTTGAGAGCTGAATCCCTCTCTGGCTGGCAATGAGGAACCCATAGCTGGTGGTCAGTGGAGCAAAGACAGGCCTGGCACAAAGTGGTAACCCGTAACCCAGTTTTTATGGCTTGCTGCTCTACTGAATGGTAGGCCAGAGGGAAGGAATGTTCTAGCTGGTGGAGGTATCTGGTATTTTAGGAATATGTGGGGAATAGTAACTACAAGGACAACAGAACTGAGGAGCTACTGATGATCTAAGCATGATTGATGATCTAGAAGAAAGTAATGAAAGGCTAAGTGCATTAAGAAGCTCTTATCTTTTCCAGGAAGAGGACGGAGAAAGCTCAGGACAAGGCACAGGACTTAATCATCAGCATGGCAGGACTGCAAAGAGCTCCACACAAAATCTTGTGCATGAATGTTCATTGCAGCATTCTTCATAATAGCCAAAAGGTGGAAACAACCCAAAAGGCCATCAATGAACCGATGGATATCAAAACATATATCCACACCACCTGTGAACTATTATTTGGCCACAGAAGGAATGAAGTACTGACACATGCCACAACATGGATGAACCTTGAAAACACGATGCTAAGTGAAAGAAACCAGTCTCAGGAGTCCAGATATTATATAATTCAATTTATATGAAAGTCAAGGATAGGGGAATCTATAGAGAAAATAGATTTGCAGTTGCTTAGGACTAGGGGTGGGCTGAGTCATAGGGATAGGTAAATGATAGCTGCAAGTTATGAGTTTTCTTTTAAAGGTGATGAAAATATTCTAATTTTGACCACAGTGATGGTTGTACGACTCCGTGAATATACTAGAAACCACTGAATTCAACGCATTAAATGAGAGACTTGTACGGTATATATAAAGCATAAGGCTATTTAAAAAGTAAAGGCGGGAAAACCTAGGTGCAGACACATTACTATACTAAATGGGGGGAAAAGAGGCCTTCTGCTGGTAATTGAGACAAAATTCTCACCTCCATGGAGCAGCAGGACTCACTCCCTCAGCCATGTGGAGCTCTCTTAAGATGATCTGACTGTGTTGTTGGATAAATGCTGTCATTCATTGACATCCCAGTTGACACAATGCAACAAAAATCATTGTGACAAGGGCAGAAAAAGAACGCTCTACTAGATTCACCAAATCAATGACAAATGAGCGAGTCTTCTGCTTTTATAGCTGGAAGACCTTCATAAAGTAAGCTGAGCACATTTCCATCAGGCCAGGCTAAGAGTCAGACTTTTCCAGGCATTGTATGTCTCTACCGCTTCTTTCTGTCACCTCTTAAAGGGCGTCAGAGGTTATTTCACAGAGGCAAGTGATGTATTCCCGGGAGACACAATGATAATGAAGGAGCCAGAGATTTCTGGTTATAGAATTGCCTCTGCCGCCAGAAGGCTGCAGATCTTTTGGAAATTAATTTAGCCAAATGCAGATAATTTCAATTTTTCCCATCTAAAAATGCAGAGGGTGGGCTATGTGGTATCCTAGCACCTTTCAATGATGATATTCTAGATGCTATTTTTGGGGATACTTGAGAGCCTTTTGGTCTGATTCTGGCTTTCAGGCTGGAATACTACAGAGTGCAATGACTGTGTAGTTGAATGTCATATTCTAAGACTGAGTTGAGCATTATCTGCCAAAAAGGGTCCTTCTGGCTTTGTTCTTATGGGAAGTCAAGAGCAGTGAGTGGTCCTATTATGTGGTTCTGGCACTCAGCTTTCCTAAACTTTCATCTTGCAGAGGACTCTGGATCCCATCCCTGCCCTCCATTAGAAACTCTTCCATCAGAATTGCCAAAGACCTCATCATTTCCAATAGCCTTTTAGTAGTTATTACCTTCTGTATGGTAACATTTAATACCATTTTACCCACTTTTGGCTATGAAGCTCTCCCATTCTATGGCTTTATGATGCTTTTTTCTTTCTATTCCCCTGCTTCTTCTGGAACACACTTTGTTTGTCTCCATGGGTCCTTCTATGTTGTCCTCTCTTCGGAGTGGACATCCTTCAATGTCTTCCCTAGGCCTTCTTCTCTCCCTTCTCCACTGGCTTCTTCAGGGAGATGACTCACTCTCACAATTTCAGCTGTTATTTTTGTATCTTTCTCTCCCGGAACACATCTCCACCTCTGACCACTTCGTGGAATTCTAAGTTTCTAACGGCTTGCTGAACATCATCACTTGAATGTCCTGCCAATGCATTGAATTCAGCATACTCAAAATAGACCTTGTCTTTGTCCCCAAAGTGGTTCTGTTTCCTAACTGGTGCTTCCCAGTCACCTGGAGTCAAAACTCCCAAGGCATCCATTGATCACCATGGACGCCTCCCTTCCCCTCAGACCCCATATCAGATCTAGCCTCCACAGTGTCTTGGCAACCTCTTAACTTTTGGATCTTCTATGCACCCACTCAGCTGTAGGCTTGCAGCTCGCATCCTCCCTTTCTCATGCCATTGGGTATGAGAAAGTTTCCCCATTGGTGCTCTAGCTTCCATCCCCTCAGCCTCTTCAGCGACCTTCTCCATTGTTTCTGGCATTGGGTGCTTCTCTCTTCTCCCTTCAAACTTTGCTTTTCCATCAGTATTGTAACATCCTTCATGTCTGTGGAGAACAAGTTATCTATACACTTATTTGCTTATTTTTTAAAGAAAAGATCTTACTCTATCATCCAGGCTGGAGTGCAATGGCATGATCATGACTTACTGTAACCTTGACCTCCTGGGCTCAAGCAATCATCTAGACTCAGCCTGTTTAGGAGCTAGGACTATGGGTGTGTGCCACCATGCCTGGCTAAGTTTTAAATATTTTTGTAGAGATGGGGTCTTGCTATATTGCCTAGGGTGGTCTTGAACTCCTGGCCTCCAGCAATACTCCTACTTCAGCCTCCCAAAGTGCTGAGATTATAGGCATGAACCACCATGCCTGGCCTATACTACTTATCAACCTCTTCCTCCCATTAGCTTAATTTTAATTCATTATTTTATTTAAAATATTATTCATAAACTCTACCTTTCAAAAATGTACAATCGAGTGGTTTTCAGTATATTCACAGGTCATGCAACCATCGCTGCCATGTAGTCCCAGAATATTTTCATCACTCCAAAAAGAAATCCCGTACCCATTAGCAGTCTTTTCCCATTCTCCCCTATTCCCAGCTCCTGGCAAACACTAATTGATTCTCTGTCTCCATGCATTTGCCTGTTCTGGATGCTTCATAACAATGCAATCATTCAACACATGGTCCTTTGTTGTTGGCTTCTTTCACTTAGCATACTGTCGACAAGGTTCATCCATGTGGCAGCGTGTATCAGAACTTCATTCTTTCATGGTTGAATACTCTGGTTTCTATTCAGATCTCTTTTGCCTTTTATAGCTGAATAATGTCTCATTGTATAAATATACCACATTTTGTTTATCTATTCATCTACTGATAGATGTCTGAGTTGTTTACTCCTTTTGGCAATGATGAATAATGCTGCTATAAACACTTATGTCCAAGTCTTTGTTTACACAGCTGTTTTCATTTCTCTTGGGTATATATCTAGGAGTACAATGGCTGGATTTATGGTTGGCTTTTTGAGAAACTTCCAACTGTTTTTCAAAATGGCTGCACTATTTTACATTCTTAATCATCAGTGTATGGGCCCTTCAATTTGTCCATGTCCTTGTCAACACTTGCTGTTTTCTGTCTATTCTACTCTAGCCATCCTAGTGAATGTGAAGTGATATCTTATTGGGGTTTGGATTTGCATTTTTCTACTGACTAATAATACTGAGCATGTTTTCATGTGCTTTTTGATTATTTGTATATCTTCTTTGGAGAGATTCAAAATTATTTGTCTATTTTTTCATTAAATATTTATAGACAGAAAATTTGTTTTATTTTTTGCTAGTTTTATTTTCAAAATTTATTATGCTATGTTGCAAATATCAAAGGGAAATTAAAATAATAAAACCGACACCCATATTCTTAAGAAATAAAATGTTACTGACCGGGCGCAGTGGCTCACACCTGTAATCTCAGCACTTTGGGAGGCTGAGGCGGGCAAATAACTTGAGGTCAGAAGCTTGAGACCAGCCTGGCCAATATGGTGAAACTCTGTTTCTACTGATAATACAAAAATTAGCCAGGCATGGTGGTGCCCACCTGTATTCTCAGCTACACAGGAGCTGGAGGCAGGAGAATCACTTGAACCGAAGAAGCAGAGGTTGCAGTGAGCAAAGATTGCATTACTGCACTCCGGCCTGGGAGACAGAGCAAAACTCTGTCTCAAACAAACAAACAAACAAACCATAATAATAATAGAATAAAATAAAATATTACCAATGTCTTTAAAACCTTTGTGTACTTCCTGCTGATTCATCCCTTGTCTATTCCTCCCCAGGGTATTTTACTTTTCTGTTTAACATTCCTATGATTTTTATTTTTAAATGTCTCGTTCCTTAACAACATTGCTTTTAAGTTTATATAAATTGTGTTATATTGTACATTTTCTTCTGCCAGTTGATTTTTTATTTAACTTTATGTGTATGAAATTCATCCATGGTAATATGTTTAGCTCTGGTTCATTTGTTTTCTCTGTTTTGTTTCCCTATAGGAATATATCACAACAGACTTACCCATTTTTATGATTTACCGCCTCCGAATCATTCTCCACGCTGCTGCTAGAGAGATCTTTGTAAAATGCAGATTTGATCAGAACACTTCCCTGTTTAAAATGTGCTAGTGTCTTCTCTTTGCCATCAAGAAGGAAAAAAATCTGAAGTTGTTTGCATGGTGTAAAAACTCCTTGTGATCTGCATATAAATTCCTTGTGATCTGGTCTTTGTTACCTCTTCAGACTCATTTTTTCATCTAGCTGCTCATAATATTTTCACTTTATCTTTCAGCAGTTTAACTGATGTGTTTAGTGTGTGTTTTTGTATATCTGTGTATGTATGCATTTTATTTATCCTTCCTGGGTTCTCTCTGAGCTTCTTAAATTCGTGGTTTGTTGTTTTTCATTAATTTTGGAACATTTTCATCTATTTTTACTTCAAATATTTCTTCTCATCCTTTCTCTCTCCTCTTCCTCCTTCTCTTCTTCTCTGATTCAAGTTCCATGAATGGGTTGGATGTGGTGGCTCATGCCTGTTGTCCCAGTGAGTACTTTGGAAAGCAAAGGTGGGAGGATCCCTTGAGGCCCAGAGTTCAAGACCAGCCTGGGCAACATAGGGAGACCCTATCTTTACAAAAAATTAAAAAATTAGCTGGCATGGTGTCATGCACCTGTAGTCCTAGCTACTTAGTCGGCTAAGGTGGGAGGATCACTTCAATGCAGGAATTCAAGGTTACAGTGAGCAATGATTGCATCACTGCACTCCAGCTAGGACAATGAAGACAGACTTTGTCTTGAAAAAAAAAAATCCACAAATGTCAGACCATTTGATATTGTCCAACTATCAGTGGATTCCCTGTTGGTTTTTTCTACTCTTTTTTCTCTTTGCTTCATTTTGAATAATCTACTTTATCTATATTCAGGTTTACTAATTTTTTTTCCTTAGCTGTGTCCAACTTTCTAATAAGCTGATCAAAGAAATTCTTGCTATCTGATATTGTATTTTCTATTGGTGGTATTTCCATTTGACTTCTTAAGAGAGTTTCCATTTCACTGCTTAAATTTCTTATCTGTTCATGCTTTGGCCCATCTTTTCTGCTAGGTACTAACATATTCATCACAGTTAAAGTCTCTGTTCAATAGTTACATCATCTGAGTCATCTCTGGGTCTGATTCTATTGATTCATTTGTCTCCTGACAGTAAGTTGTGTTTTCCTTGATTTTTTGTGTATCTTGTAACCTGTTATCGAATGATGGTTATCATTTACAGAACAGTAGTGATTTAGGTAAATAATATTTACACCTAGAAATAGAAATATCTCTTTCACGGCATTAATATGTGTGTGTGGGGTGGTTAGTCAATCTAGTTAGTAGTTGAGAAGTATTTGGATGTTGTTGTTTGTTATCCTCAGTGCACCACAGGCTTCATATTCCCCCGTGGTGGCCTGCCAGAGGGACTTCTCATGTTTGTGCTCCACTTTCAGCTTCAGTCATCTCTGCACACCAATCCGATAGGGGTTCCCTAACCACACCTTCCCCTTCTGTAGTGGGAGACTACTATTATTACTCAGTGCTGGGCTCATTGTGAGTGGTAGGCAGGTTCTCACTTCTCTTGGTCCAGCACAGTTTTAGGCAGGACCTGGGTGCCTCAGGTGTGAGGACTTCTTGGGATTCCTCCCTTTTCCCCCCATCACAGCTGAACTTTGCCTTGTGTCTTTGGTAGGTCTTGGGCAGGAGAGTATTTCCTACCTCTTCCCTGCAAGAGCAGACCCCTGTTATGTATTGGCACAGGGTCCTGGGTCAGTGACGTTTTCCTGCCCCTCCTTGTGGAGCAGACAACTGATGCTGCTGCCCTTCCTCCAGACACAGTAGATCTTTGGATAATTCGGGAGTAGGGGCAGGATAGAGGGTTTTTTACTCCTCCCTTAGAAGCAGACAGGATTTCTTCTTCCTCTTCTTCATCAGCCCTGGGGGAGAAAGGGTTGTTGTTGCTCCCTCATGGCATGGGGTGATTGCTTCATAGGAGACAAAGGTCTGAGGAAGCAAGTGGTGTTTCATGCCATCCTGAGAGGCAGCATTTGCTTCCTGCACACCTGTGTCAATGACAGGAGCTCTCTCTGGTCCCTTCCCCTAGCTGCCTCCAATCTTTCTTGCAGGTGTCGTGTGGAGATTCACGGAGAAGACCTTGGGATGAGTGCAAACTTTCTATGTATCTGACTCTCAGTTCTAAATGGATAGGTTAGCTACCTATGGCTCTTAGGAATTTGTTCAATTTTTAGCTGATTCCTTTCTACAGACTCCTACCGCCACTTCTTTCTCCTCCTGTGCTCTTCCAATGTTAAAAATGTTAATATGTTTCATTTGTCTTTGTAGGCACTTGTCACTCCTTAAAATTTAGTTCCTTTGGTTGCCTTGAAACCTCAGCTCTCTATTGGGTTCAAGACAAGCTCTGATTTTGTCGATGATCCAGCTTTCTCTCAGCATTAGGACATGAGGAATGTTCTTTTGGGGGCTTTGTACCACCTAAGAAGACATAGACGTCCCTGGCTCATCTCTTTGTGCCTTTTCCTCTTTGTATCCTAAACCCTATGTGAACAAATCATTCTGTGCTGCTGAGGCCGTGCTACGCTGTTCCCTCTGTTAGAAATGTCCTGACCTATTACTTTGTTTTGCTTTTATTTATTATGTTGTTGTTTATCAAATTTATTCACAGGCATAGTTTAAAGCAAGTGTGTTAAAAGGCTTTAAAGTACTAAAGGCAGAGGCCCCTGCTTCTTCTCTCCCCTTTTTAAATCCCTTTTCCAATGGGCTCCATGCTCAACTCCTTTAGCTGATTATTTTGGCATCTACCTTCATGTTTCTAAATAACATGCTTAGATGGCTACTTCTTGATTTTTCAGTTTTCTACAATATCAATTTACATTCTGTTATGAAATATGAGGATTTGTCTTTTATCTTTTTCCCCCACCACAAACATCCACCTATTTGATTCTCCCATCCCAACTCCAAAAATACTTTTATCATAATATTGATAAGATCAATATCTAGGGTTTACTTTAATATGACTTTTTTTTTTCTTTTTTTTTTTGAGACAGGGTCTCACTCTGTTACCCAGGCTGGAGTACAGTGGCGTGATCTCAGCTCACTGAAACCTCTGCCTCCCGGGCTCACGTGGTTCTCCTGCCACAGCCTCACAAATAGCTGGGATTACAGGTGTGTGCCACCACGCCTGGCTAATTTTAAAAGTATTTTTAGTAGAGACAGGCTTTCGCCATGTTGGCCAGGCTGGTCTTGAACTCCTGGCCTCAAGTGGTCCGTCTGCCTTGGCCTCCAAAAGTGCTGGCGTTACAGCGTGAGCCACCGCACCTGGGCTAATATGACTTTTAAATGATTTTTTGATTAAAATGTTAATCAAAGCTTAGCCATGGAATAAATTGTAATTACTTTAGCTTTCATAAAAAATATTTTGCTTTCTCTGGAGTAATCATTGTCTTGTTTGCTTGGTTTCTATCATCAACCCAATCCTAATAATTAGTTGAACCCTAAACTCTGTGTTCATGTCTCAATATTTTCTCGATACATTCAAATGCAACAGATAACCCATCAATTTCATCTTCTTTCTAACATGCTGTAGTCTGGACTGGCTGCCTTTTATGCCAGGAACTTACCTGTTATCCCGGATCTTGCCTCCTATCAACCTGTTGAAATCTCTGTGCATTAGTCTGTTTTTACACTGCTATAAAGAACTACCTGAGACTGGCTAGTTTATGAAGAAAAGAGGTTTACTTAACTCCCAGCTCCACAGGCTTAACAGGAAGCAAGACTGGGAAGCCTCAGGAAACTTACGATCATAGCAAAAGGTGAAGGGGAAGCAAGCACCTTGTTCGCATGGTGGCAGGAGAGAGAGAGAGAGCGAAAGGGGAAGCGCCACACCTCTTAAACAACCAGATCTTGTGAGAATTCACTCTCTATCATGGGACCAACATGGGGGAAATCCACCGCCATGATCCAGTCACCAGACTGGGGTCCCCACCAAGTCCCTGCCCCAACACTGCGAATTACAATTCAACATGAGATTTGAGTGGGGACACAGAGACAAACCATATCACCCCATTTCCTGTGGCCATCTCTTTTTCTTTTCTTCTGTTTCTTTCAGTATTTTATAGCTTCCTCGGATAATTGATGTTCCCATGGTTTATGACAGATAAATTTATAAGACTTTACACATCATAACATTGAAACATTTATTTTATCCTATGTGATTGATGGTTAATTTTAAGTGTCAACTTGACTGGATTAAGGGCAACTAGATAACTGATAAAGCATTGTTTTTTAATGTGTCTGTAAGGATTTTCCCAGAGGATGTTCGCATGTTAGTCAGTGGACTAAGGCGAGAAGATCCAACCTCAGTGTAGGTAGCACCATCCAGTCAGCTGGGGGCCTGGGTAGAACAAAGAGGCAGAGGAAAGGCAAATTCACCCTCCATCTTCTGGAGCTGGAATGCCCTTCTTCTCATGACCCTGCATGTCAGTGCATTAGGCCTTTGGACTCCAGGACTTGCACCAGGGACCTCCCCAGTTCTCAGGTCTTTCAGACTTGGACTGAGCCATGCTGCTGGCTTCCCTGCTTCTCCAGCTTGTTGATGCCCTTTCATGGGACTTCTCAGCCTCCATAATTGTGTAGCAAATTCCTCTAATAGATCCTCTTTTATCGCTCTCTCTCTACATATATATTCTGTTGGTTCTGTCTCTCTGGAGAACTCTAATATGTTCTGAAATCTGATTCATAATTTGATTGGATCAAGTGTTCTATGTTGGAAATAATATACCTTTTACATTTTAAAGACATTTTCGCATTGCCTTCTCTTTCTGGTGCCATTTTGATTTCTGCTCCATTGTTTGTCTCTGGTATTCTGAAATTTTATGACAATATCCTGGGTACTTCCTGTACCCTTACAAAAATAAACCCTTTTGGATCCGGGAAATTATGTTTTTTGTGTTTTGATAATTTCTTCCCATTTCTTCTCTCTCTCCTGGAACTACTTTTGGGTGTTAGAGCTCCTAAATTGGTACTCTAGTTTTCTTATCATTTCTTCTATGATCTACCTCTTTTTCTTTCTGCTTCACTTTCTGAGCAAATGCTTCAACTTTCTCTTTCCTTGCTTCTGCTCAATTTCTCATATTTTTAATTTTTAAGAGTAGTTTTCTTTTCTCTGAATGTTCCTGTTTGAAGACATTCTGTTTTTGTTTTATGAAAGCAATATCTTTTCTCTCTGATGATACTAAGGAGAAGTTTGTGCATTTTCTTCTTCTTGTGTAACCTCTGTTTCTTTCAAGTTTCCTTTTGCTATTTGTTTTTTGGTTTCTAACACCTATTTTAGGGGCTTTTCTCAAATGCCTGGTTTTCTTGGTTGCTCATTTATAAGAGTGGCTTACTAAGAAGACTATTGAAAGCTCTAAGTTTGTTGGTGGGGCTGGTGGAATTGTAGGTATCGCTGTAAGGAAAGTAGCTGGGCTGTTACATTGGAAAAAACTGTCAGTAGCATTAAGTCTTTCTTATAGGGATAGTCAGATGCCCCTGTGAAGGCTCTTCCAATATCTACCTAGAGAGGCAGCATGTGCCACCAGCATTCTGGGAGCTGAGTTTGGGAAAAGGGATGGGGATGTCAGCATCTATAAATAAGTGTTTACTCAGCCCTTTTGCTTCAGTATGGTGCCCTCACTCCCAGCTGGGCCTCCATCTCTAGTCCAGGGACCATCTTCAGAGAACAGGCCTCCCATCTCCTGCTGGGATGGACAGATTGCATCCACCCATCTCTATGGAGGGAGCTGGGGAGAGGATCTCAGGATCTAACTCATAAGCAACTTAGCACTAGTTATTTAGACCTACCTTTACACACACACACACATACATGCATACACACACGCACACACACACACACATGCACACACACACACACACACACACCTGTATTCTAGAGGTAACCACTGCCACCAATTCTTGTGACTTCGGGATTCTCTGGTGTTAATTGGATTGATTCTTGGCCTCCTTCAATACTGGTTTAACATTCAGCTTTCTCGGGTCTTTTAATTCATTATCACTCTCCACAACTCACCCAAACCCTCCCATCGGGCCTTGAGAGATTAATATGTCATCAGTATGTCAAATAAAAAATTAGCTGGGTGTGGTAGCTCATGGCTCTATTCCCAGCTACTCAGGAGGCTGAGGTGAGAGGATTGCATGAGCCCAGAAGGTGGAGACTGCAATGAGCTGTGATGGCACCCCTGCGCTCCAGCCTGGCAACAGAGGGAGACCCTGGCTCAAAAAAACAAAACAAAATATAACAAAAATAATCCCAACCAAACAGAATAACAACGACAAAGAATCAGAGAAGGCTCAGGGGAGGGACTACTGGAAGTGGCCCAAGTAAAGACAGGTGACTGGAGGCTTCTGCATAAGGGATGGCAATTTAAGCCTACACATTTACCATTGCTCCCACCTGAAATGATAGCGAAGGAATTGTTTTGAAGGCAAAAAAAAAACCAAACAAACAAATAAAAAAAAACTCCCAGGAAAAAAAGATGGGAGGAGAGAGGTAGCTCACATTAGGCAGTTATGAAGAATATAATCATAAAGGTCAGGCCAGGCATGGTGGCCCATGCCTGTAATCCCAGCACTTTGGGAGGCTGAGGCAGGAGGATCACATGAGCCCAGGAGCTCAAGACCAGCCTGGGCAACAAAGTGAAACCCAGTCTCTACTAAAAATAATTTTTTAAAATTATTAGCTGGGTTTTTAAAAATTATTAGCTGGGTTTTGTGGTAGCTGTGGTCCCAGCTACTCAGGAGGCTGAGGTGGGAGGATTGCTTGAGCCCAGGAGTTTGAGGCTGCAGTGAGACATGATTGTGCCACTGCACTCCAGCCTAACAGCAAGATCCTGTCTAAAAAAAAAAAAAAGAAAAAAAAAGACAAGAAATCAGGGTGCTGTTGCATGGGAAGTTTGAGCTTCTCATGGGTGGCTAAAGTGAACACGACTGAGAGACTTAAAGGGATTAGTTTTCGTGGCCTGTTTCAGTGGAAGGTGAGTCAAATGTCCAGGCCTAAGTGTCTGGCTAGAGCCCAGGATAGCCGACATTACGGAGTCTCTGGGCCATGGTTCTCTCTTGTCGTAGGAGCAAGCTTACTCCAGCAGACACTTAGGTTTCTGGCATCACCAACCTCTGCTGAAGCCCTCAGTTGATGGGGCATTTGGGGAGGGGAGATGTCCCTGGAACAAGCACATGGAGCTTCCTCAAGGAGCTCAGACAAGGGCAATTGTTGGGCCCCAGGAGAAAGTCCGTACTGAGCAGATGGGCTCTCTACCCAATGCACACAGAAGCCAATACTATGGCACGGGCTTTTGAGAAAAAAAAAAAAAAAAAAAAAGGCTTTATTGCAAGACGGGCCAGCAAGGAAACAGGACGGAGGCTGAAATCTGTCTCCTCCTTTGGGGGTCTGGGGCAAGTTTTAAGGGTTCATGGGCCATGGAAAAGGACTTAGGAATTGTTGGCTTGGCAGGGTCTGACTGGAGGGTTTCACATTTGATCGTTTATGGTAAGGTTTGTTGAGGCAGATTTTACCCCTGATCTTTGGGGCCAATGGACTCCTTGCATCTGAAATAGTTCCAGCATTCAGGTTCTGGTCATGTCCTAGTCTTCCGGTTCTGTTGGAAGGACTTATTGGTTCTGGGTGTTATTAGGGGTCAATGCCTTTCCTACTGCTCGGGCTACATGACTTGCAGTTTCTGGCTGTGTTATACCTACATGGTAACTCGACATTTTGTTATCAACAGAGTAGGCCCAGTTTGGGCTGGTCCTGTGGTTAGAAGAGAGGAAGTACTTATGTGCGCTTGAAGCAGCTGTTGGGTACGTGGTCACTACACACCTACACAAAAGTACAGGTACCAGGCCAGGTGCAGTGGCTCATGCCTGTAATCCCAGCACTTTGGGAGGCCGAGGCGGGTGGATCACCTCACGTCAGGAGTTCGAGACCAGCCTGGCCAACATGGTGAAACCCCGTCTCTACTAAAAATACAAAAGTTAGTCAGGTGTGGTGACACTCACCTGTAATCCCAGCTACTCAGGAGGCTAAGGCAGGAGAATCACTTGAACCCAGGAGGCAGAGGTTACAGTGAGCTGAGATCATGCCATTGCCTTCCAGCCTAGGTGACAGAGACAGACTCCATCTCAAAAAAAAAAAAAAAAAAAGATAAAAAAGAAAAAAAAAGTACAGATAACAGCTCACAGCATTACACAAACATCATTCATGTTTAATGCAATTGTTGCTATCTTTACACCTAGTCCTCATGTTTGGAAATTATATTAACATACAGTCTGGGCAATATAGTAAGACCTCACTTCAACAAAAAATTAAAAAATCAGCTAGGCATGGTGACATGTGCCTGTAGTCCCAGCTACTTGGGAGGCTGAGGTGGGAGGATCACTTGAGCCCTGGAGGTCAACGCTGCAGTGAGCCATGATTGTGCCACTGCACTCCAGCCTGGGCAACAGAGCAAGACTTTGTCTCAAAAAAAATCATATTAACATAAAATTCAATTTAATGAACTCAGAGTTCATTATGATTGATGATAAGACTTTTGCCAGTAAGAGGTTTGGGGAAAGTAGAATGTTACGAAAATTCCAGATGGTGAGAAGCATCTGCGATCTCTTCCTGTTCTTCTTTTCCCCAGGACTGTCTTTCTGGCTTGGCCAAATCAGTCACACACGCTCCATGACCCTGTGCCCATGCCCTTGAATGGAGATGTGGGTTGCTGCTGGCGCCGGGCCCCTGCCCATCCCGTGGATGACACGCCTGACCCACGTCCCCTCGCATCCGCCTGCTGACAGGACTGTGCTCACCAGCTTTGATAAAACCAAAGAGGGGAGAACAGCTTCTCGTCACCTGCTGTAAAGGCAGCATCTACGCAGGGTGGCCTCTGTCCTCTCCTTGGCTGTTGGCTTTTTACACATCAGTGTCCTTATTTCCCCCATAAACCCAAGGGCACCTGACACATCGTGTCACTCAGTGACTTCACCTGTGAAGAGAAGGGGAGCAGGGCCGGGTGCTGTGTTTTCTCTAACATTGAGGTTGACCTTTCAACACCAGAATACATGGTGGAAGGAAACAGTTTTCCCCATCCTCACAGCTCTGGAAAAGAGGAAGAAAACACTACCAGTTAAATAAAAAGCTTCAAAAGGCATCGTAAATTCCCATAGCAGGATATTTAAAGAATGGTTTTAACGATCAGACTAAATAAGGCGACCTGACTCCATGCCTGGAAAACTCACCAGGCTCAGGAGAGCTTTGTCATTATTACCTCATCTGAGAGCCACTTAACCCAGGCAGGCCCTGGACGTGCCTTGCTGGCTGATCTCACGCAGGAGAGATCGGTGCAGTGCAGGCAGGTGGCAGACGGGCCGTGCCTCCACGCAGGCCCTCCCTGGCCACCACTGTTCAGGATTCAGTTCTTGTTTCTGTTGTTACTCAGAGGGCATAGAGGAGACCGGTATACCCAGCAGCCAAAGGCAGGGCCAAAGCAGTGGGTGAGCACAGGTGTGTTATTTCTTTCTGTCCACTCCTACTTGGAGGCATTTCTCTAGGGAAAGGGAGTTAGGGTTTCTCTGCAGCAAACAACCCCCTTGCCCTTCCTCTCCATGATGTTGTGAGGGCAGGAGGATTCCTGATTCTGGCTCTGTGGTCCAAGTCCATTCAGAGATACAGGTGTGAACCGAGCCCCTGCCACCAACTTAACTGTGTTAGTGAATAAATCATGAAGACTCTTTGGACATTTTGGGGACATTTAGGGGCCTTCGAGTTTCAATATTCTGTAATTCTGACAGCTCTCTGGCTGTCCATGCGTAATGCACAATTTTGCCTTTTATTGGCAGGAGCTGAGGATTTTATTGATTCCGTTGGGTCTGAGAAGAAAGGAGGCCCAGGCGCTCATCTTCTCCTAATTAATTTTTCATGTTCCACAGCAGCGATTCCTCCTACAGCCAGGAGAGGCTGAGCAGCGGCTTCGCTGATGCTTTTTGTTAGCATTGGATGTTAGCAGAACCGGCCCACCTCCTGGTCCTGCAGCCCCAGTGGATGTCTAGAGAGGGAACACAGCTGTCCCTTCTCTCTTCTCAAAGACAGGTGGTGGGGCAGAATTGGGGGAGGGTGACAGAGAGAGAGAGAGGGAGAGAGAAAGGAAGACAGAAAGAGGCAGAGAAGGAGAGAGAGAGAAAGGAAGACAGAGAAAGGGAGAGGGTGGGAGAGAGGAAGAGAGGAGAGAGAGAGAGAGAGAATGGCTTGAATAATTGAATGAGAATTGTCTTCCCCAAGGCTGGGCATGGTGGCTCATGCCTGTAATCCCAGCACTTTGGGAGGCTGAGGGAGGTGGATCACTTGAGGTCAGGAGTTCAAGAGCAGCCTGGCCAACATGGTGAAACCCCGTCTCTACAAAAATCAGCCGGGCGTAGTAGTGGTGCACGCCTGTAATCCCAGCTACTCAGGAGGCTGAGGCAGGAGAATTGCTTGAACCTGGGAGGCAGAGGTTGCAGTGAGCTGAGATGGCCCCATTGCACTCCAGCCTGGGGGGCAGAGTGAGACTCTGTCTCAAAAAAAAAAATAATAATAATAATTAAAAAAAAAAAAAATAATAATAATAATTGTCTTCCCTGAGATGAAAAGGATCATTTCCCAGCAGGGAAACCCTAGAGCCCAGATGGCCCAGTGGCTTCCTCTGGGTCATAAACAGCACAGTTGCAACGTGAACTTCTGTTGGTTTTCTTCACTGAAGTAGAGCTGCTGCTGCCGTGAGTTAAGGCATCAACCGGTTTTGATCCTTCCAAATATTCACTGAAGATAGTGGCGTGCATCCCCAGGTGCTATCAGAGGACTGTTTTTCTCTTATCAGGGAAGCCGTGTGCATCTTGTCCCACAGGGCTATGGAGATGTGGTTGGCATGGGACATACCCCCTTCATACTTAGTTAAAGCACAATCGCACTGCTGTGGACTTGCTTTGTCTCATCCCCCATCAGGCTGTGAACACTCTGGAGAGAGGAAGTCTGTTTTGTTTGTCTGGCTCCCAGGACCCCATCCAGAGCCAGGAACCTAGGAGGTGCCCATTGAACAGTTGTTCAATGGATGTGAAATAAAGGAACATAAATATGACCCTTGCTTTTATCTTCCTTGGGCATCCCAGGCTGTGGCATTTAGATCAAATGGTTACAGTCTATAGAAGTTGATTCTGTAGGACTGTGGTCTAGGAGCACAGGGCAGAGGCTCAGCCCAATGATCACCCTTCAGTGTGTCAAATGCCCTGTGCTTCACTACCAGGGTTTTTGATGTGGCTGAGAAAGTTTATGTTCAATCTCAAAATGCTTTCCTTAGGGAACATCTAATATGGTTTCCTTGAGAAAATAAATTAATTTCTCAGGTTTGCCATTGGTAAGTGTCCCACTCACTGCCCGTTAGGAACCCTGCTTTCCAAACCTATACTCCTCTTACTATGTCATCCTGACGCCCTGTTTAGTTGCTTCTCATAAGAATAGAAATTGTAGCTGGTCCTGGTGGCTCACACCCATAATCCCATTGCTTTAGGAGGCCAAGGCAGGAGGATTTATTGAGGCCAGGAGTTCAAAACCATCCTGAGCAACTTAGCAAGACTCCATCCCTTAACAACAACAATTTATTTATTTATTTATTTATTTATTTATTTATAGATACGGTCTTGCTACGTTGACCAGACTGGTCTTGAACTCCTGACCTCAAGCGATCCTCCCATCTCGGCCTCCCAAAGTGGTAGGATTATAGGTGTGAGCCACTGCACTCAGACTAACAAAATATTTTTAAATCAATTGGGCATGGTGGCTCACACCTGTAGTCCCAGCTACTTGGAGGCTGAGATGGGATGACTACTTGAGTCCAGGAGTTCCAGGATGCAGTAAGCTATGATCATGCCACTGAAATCCAGCATGAGTGACAGAGCCAGACCCTGTCTTAAAAAAAAAAAAAAAAAAGAAAAGAATAGTAAGGGTGGTGGGGGAAGAGGGATGAAGAGAGGTTGGTTGTGGGTACAAACATATAGTTAGATAGAAGAAATAAGTTCAGATGTTTGATAGCACACTAGGGTGATGATACTTAGCATCAATGTTATGCATATTTCAAAGTAACTAAAAGAGATGACTTGAAGCCAACACAAAAACGATAAAAACTCAAGGTGAGGGATTTCCCAATTACCCTGAATTGATCATTGCACATTCTTTGCATGGAGAAAACACTCACATCTGCCTCATATATATGTAAATCATTATACATCAATAAAACAGGGAAAACTAGATAATAAAAAATAGAAATGGAGAAGATTAAAGAATAGAAATTGAAAAGCATGTGCAGTAAGTGAGTAGGAGGATGATATGTTGAAGTGAATTGCTTCAGAATGCAGGTGCTGACCTTTGTCACGTCCACTGGGTACCATGAACAACTTGAAGATGTCATTTTTTTTTTCTGGATAGGACAAAGGGAATGTAGGTGTATATTCTGGTATCTCCCCATTTCTTTCTCTTATGCCTGAGGTTTCTTGGTGAGTTTTGTTAAGTTCACTTGTGACATCCTTTTGGAAACAGAGCGTAAACTTGTTCTAGCTCTCTCCCTTCTCTCCGTTCTTGCCCAGGCTGGGACTCTGTTCCCCGGGGTGATGGAAGACTGGCTCTTGAGCTGCATCCTTGGTGGCTTTTCCTTCTTCATCTCATTGCCAGTGAGGACACTGAGGAGGAGAAGGAGGTGAGGAGGAGGAAAAAGAGGAGGAAAAGGAGAAAACCAACCATGATCCACTGTCACCAAATGAGCATGCCAGGTTGCCACGCTGCACAGCTCCAAGAAGTACCACTATCCATGTGTTCAACACGGATGGATCCCTGAGGAGGTGTCCAGTGACAGCCTGCATGCCATGTGCAGCTCTGAAGTCAATAATCCTGGGAAAAGGGTCATTCCTTCCCAATAAATGACAGTGGGCTATCTCCCGCAGACACCCACGAAATTTCCCTCCTTTTCCTTCCATGGAGGACTGGTGAAAACGTCATCATGGACCTGACCTGCATCTGGAGACCATCTCTCAGAGGCGCTGCAGAGCTCCTTTCTGCCCAGGCATTTACGGTGCGTGAGAACTTGGAGAGGCGAGCTCACAAGGGAGTTGGGGTTTTGACTTGGCCATGACTACTCAGACCAGGATGAAAGCTGATACTTACTGAGTGCATTCTTTGATTAACCCTTCAATCCTCACAATCACCCCATGTCACCAGGAGGAAACTGAGGCAAAGTCCACACAACCGGCAAATCTGGTATGACTCTCTTTCTGTCACAGCAGTTTGCTGGGCACAGACCTGGAGCCAGATGCTCAGGTGAGTTAGTTCCAGTGGCTGCTTTCTTGTGGCACCCAGACCTCCATTCTCTCCCTCCATCACTGACCTGTTGCCTGTGCCTTCTTGGGCCTCTCCCAAGGCCTTGCTGCTTTTCTCTCCTCCTGGGCTTTGACCAAGGCTTACCCATGTGGCCACACAGTTTCAGCAACTTGGGGGAAAATGGTAGGAGGTTGAATCCCTTTCCCTTAGGAAGCGACTGAGGCTTCTCATGCTCCATCTAGCAATCGTGTCTTTCTCCAAATATACAACATTATGTTCCACGAGGGACTCAACACGCAGGTGCACAGGTGACATACAGGTGGCTTTATGCCTGTGGAGAAAGTGGAGCGTCGGAGAAGTCACAGAGAGGGAAGTGAGGGGTAGCAGGTGAGGGCGGTGTGATGTTTCTTCTCCTCTCAGCCAAGCTCTGTCACTCCTTGCTCCAAGGGACAGACTGTGCTCCTGTGGGAAGCCTCTGACCTCACTCCAGTGAGAACAGCAAAGTGAGTGGAGGTGACCCAGCCGGCCTTCTGCCCACCACAGCTGCTTAGCTGGAGGATGAAATACACTTATTAGCCAAACCCAATGACGGGCCTTCGTTTCTGCTTTTTAATCCCTCAGTAGTTTATAAACGTTCCTTTCTCTTTTGCAGCTTTGAACTACACGCCTTTCTTTAAGGAATGTGAAATTAAACTTGAATACAAAAGAATATTTTTCACCATCATACCATATAAGTTTTTATGTGTAATTTCATGGCTACGCTTTCCGACTAGATATTGGTATTATAATATTCCAAAGTGAAAAGCAAAAAAGAGTTATTGCCATTGAGATGTAAATATGAATAAACACCCTTTTTAGAATCCAGTGGTTTTTGTCAGGCTTTTGGGAGTGCTTGCTTGTCATTTTATAATTGCAATGAAACTGAAAAATAGACCTGAAAGCATACAAAAATACATCAAGGAGTGCCCTGCATCTATGTTCTCCTAGTCTTTGAAGGCAAATTCTCTATGAATAGGACTTACTTATAGAGATTCTAATTGGTCTTACAATTGAGTTTCCGGTAATTGAACATACCTTTTAGTCTTCTTTAGTTCAAATCATCATTTCACATCTTCTTCATTACAATTACTGGTACTAGAAAATAAAATGCAATACACTGTGATTCGTGTGTAGAATGCTGGTTAGTTCAGCTCCAAAGAGCAAGTAAGGTGTTCTATGCACAGCTATCTCCTGGGTCTGCTCATAATAGGTATTCAGTAAATATTTGTTGAATGATTAAATAAATGAACGAGCAAATGGATACAAGGATGCTGCTATGTAGCATTATGTAACTTGCTTAGATTGTATGTATTTTTTACTGTCTGTTTCCCCTCAATGGGATGACAGCCTCTCGAGGGCAGACGTTTTCGTATGATTTGTTCACAGGTGTATCCCAGGCATGTAGTAGGATGACTGGCACATAAGGTACTTCGCAAATATTTCTTGAACAATTAACGAGTCTGAGGCTGTAGCCACAAATTGCACTTTCTCATCTCAGCCAGATGGTTCTTAAATGTATATCTTCAGTCATAAAGGGAATTGGGAGAAATATTTTAGATGTGTTAAAGAATGAAGGCAGATTGCTCGCTGTTCCTTGTCTCTTTACACAAATGAGTCTGCCCACAAGAGCCCTCACTGGGAATGTGTGAAAGGTGACTGTCGACCCCAGCGTTTCTTTCTTAGGAATTCCTTCAGACCACCTTTAATTTGTCTGCTGTGCAGTTTGTTTCTCACTTTTTTGTTCCTCACCATACTCACTTCTCATGAAAACAGGGACTCAGGCGGATGTGTACACCCATGTTCGTTGTGTGCTATTCAGAGTAGCCAAAATGTAGAAGCAACCCACAGTGGGTGAATGAATAAACAAAATGTGGTACATGCATGCAATGGAGTATTATTCAAACTGTATTTTATTTTATTTTTCAAGTCTAAGTGTTTAATTGTTATTCACATATTTCACAGAAAAGAAAGGAATGTAGCAAACGGGTCAGGATTGTAGAAAAAAAAATCCTGGATTTTACGTGTCATTCTGTTTTCCTCTGAGAGCAGGGCAGTCCCGACATCAGGCACAGCAGCTGCACTTTTCCGAAGCCCCTTTGCAGATGCAGCCCTGGGCACACTTGGCACAGCCCAGGAGGCAACAGGAGCAGCAGCTCTTCTTGCAGGAGGTGCACTTGCACTTTTTGCACTTACAGGGGCCACCAGCGGCGCAGGAGCAGTTGGGGTCCATTGCAAGCCAAGGTGAGACTGGAGTTCCCAAGCGAGAAGAGAAGAGGCAGTGGAACATGTGGAGGGCGTGGTGGATTTATTCAAACTTTAAACAGGAAGGAAATTCTGACACATGCTACAACATGGATGGACTTTGAAGACATTATGCTAAGTGAAATAGGCCAGTCACAAAAGGGCAAATACAGGCCAGGCATGGTGGCTCACACCTGTAATCCCAGCACTTTGGGAGGCCAAGGCAGGTGGATCACTTGAGGTCAGGAGTTCGAGACCAGCCTGGCCAACATGGCGAAACCCCGTCTCTACTAAAAATACAAAAATTAGCTGGGCGTGGTGGCACATGCCTGTAGTCCCAGCTACTCGGGAGGCTGAGGCAGGAGAATCACTTGAACCAGGGAGGCAGAGGATGCAGTTAGCTGAGATCGCAACACTACACTCCAGCCTGGGCAACAGAGCAAGATTCCATCTCAAAAAAAAAAAAAAAAAGGACAAATACATTCCACTTATGTGAGGCTCCTCGAGGAGTCAGATTCATGGAGACAAAAAATTGGATGGTGGGGGAAGAGGAGATTGGGGTGTTATTGTTGAATGGGTACAGAGTTTCAGTTTGTGAAGATGAAAAAGTCCTGAAGACATTGTTAATGATAAAACAACACTGTCAATATACTTAATGCCATGAAACTGTACTCTGGTTAAAATGATAAAATTTATGTCATGTATAATTTTACCATGATAATTAATAATCTTTAAAAAAGACCCACCCATAACCACCCATTTGGGCTCTATGGTTCCACTCATGCCTTTGGCTTTGCCTTGAGGTCCTATTTCTGGAGAAATCTTCAGGTGTGAATCTTGGCCTGCCTTGAGGACTCAGCTGTGTTCCCTCACTCAGGTTTGAGTGGCACCTTCTCATGTTCCATTTGTTCGTCATCTTGAACCTAAAGCAAAGAATCCACTCTTAATTGTTGTCTTGGTTTAAGTCAGGGGCCAACACAGGAGGGTTCTTTATTATGGTTTTCAGTTAACCATTCAGCCTTATGCAGGTCCCTTGGAGGAGAAGTTGAAGAGATTAATGGAAGCTGAAATGGCTGGGAACTATAGATTGTGATTATTGTACTACTAAGATGGTGTTGCAGCTAGGAAGCAAGTAAACAATTCAATACAATACATATGTATATACACACATCAACTTTTGAGTCCATATATAGATGAGTAGGTGACTTGGGCACTTGCTTATGTATTATCCTAAAGCATATATGTTATGAAGGCAGGGATTTTTTGTTTTCCTCATTATTCCATTCCCACTGTGCCTGTTATGAATTAGGTGGCCAATCAACATTAGTTAAGTGGATGAATGAGTACATTTTACACACACACACACACACAGACACACACACAGAGACTGAGAGAGAGGGAGAGTCATTGCTGCTTCTGGCTTAGTGCCAAAAAGAGTTACATGTAGAGAAACTCAAATCTATTACAGCAGTTAGCTTGTGATAGGCTTTCTTTCCTGCCAAACCATAATTGTGTACTGTTGTAAATGACATGCTTTGGAAACTTGTCTTCATTTCGGAACTGGTTTATTGTCCAAGTTAATTCTCCTCCCGCCTTTTCTTTTTTTTTTTTTTTGAGATGGAGTTTCACTCTTGTTGCCCAGGCTGGAGTGCAATAGCGTGATCTTGGCTCACTGCAACCTCCGCCTCCCGGGTTCAAGTGATTCTCCTGCCTCAGCCTCCAGAGTAGCTGGGATTACAGGCACCCACCACCATGCCCGGCTAGTTTTTGTATTTTTAGTAGAGATGGGGTTTCACTATGTTGGTCAGGCTGGTCTTGAACTAGTGACCTTAGGCGATCTACCCGCCTCAGCCTCCCAAAGTGCTGGGATTACAGGCCAGCTTGACTGGCCAACTCTCCCTTTCTATACTGTTTTGCATATTTTCATTTTATGAGCAGGTTGGAAGATGAATTTTAAGGGTGTTTGGAATACAGAAAGGATGAAACCTCTGAAATTTTCTTTGTACAATTTTTAGTGCTCTAAAGTCTCATGGCAATTAAACAATTATTATTTGAGCAGGATATAAAAAGTTATGCAGAGCGTGGATCTATTTAAGACACATGTAATATAATAATTATTGGTGTTATTAATACCAGTTAGTACATAGCACCCAATATTTGTTAATCATTGTGTAATTAATTTTGTTTACTTTGGGTGATTCCTCTAAGGAATATATGTGACTACATATTATTATTCCTCATAACATTCTTGGGAGCTAAATATTATAGTTCAGAGGTAACAACATCCCGCACATTAACTGATTTGCCATACAAGAAAGGGACTAAACATTCAGGAACAATGGAAGATTATATGGTACATATATTTTCTGTTTCAAATTGCTCTGAAAAATTTATGCCTAATCTGTTTTATCAAGCAAATGTGCAGCATTTTTTTTTCTATAATTCTAGCTTTTCTTTCAACACAAGACTGAGCTGGAGTATTTTGCCTCGCAGACAGTGAGTCTCAGGGCACCTTTTTGGTGGGGACAGCCATACTGAGTTTTCCACTCCACGGAGACCTGAGACTTCTGAATACCAAGAGAAAAGAGAGAGATCGAAAGGAAGGGTTCAGTCCTTGAATTCCTGTTTAAACTCCATGATGCCAAAGAGGTTAGATACATTGCCAAAAGCTTAAGCAACTGAGCAAAAAATAAAGCTGAATTGGAAATGATACAGGGAGAGAAAAAGAGTTGGGTCAGCAGGCAGGAGTTAGTGGGTTCACCCCATCTCTTTAGCTTCCCTAAGGCCTCTTGGAGGATATCCCTTCCTCTCCTTACTCCACGTCTGCATCACCTGCCTCTGTCCAGGCTCCGTGGCAGCACCAGCAAAGGCAAGGCAGCCAGGGAGGGCTGCTGAGAACTGAGGTTCCAAAGTAGGGAAAGTAGAAGGGGAGGGCTTGGCTCTCAAACTACTTCAGTTCTTCCTCCTCCTCTCTCCCACTCTTTCCTCCCTTTACTGGCTCATTTCATTTTCCCATGCTGCTATTCTTTATAAGTGCAACCACAAAGACTCTTTAATATAGCATTAAAAATCCAGTTACCGAAAATCAATTTGTCTATACAAAATAAGGACGCAAGATAAACAGGATGCTCGTTCTGTAACTGTCTGAGGACTCTCCACAGGAAAGGGAGAAATGCCGTGGGGAGACATTGACGTCCTGCATTCATCATGTGATTATCCTTGTCCTGCTCGTCAGCGGCGGAATGAGACAGAACAACTTGACCTCGCCCATCAGGACTGGAGAGGCTGCTGTTGGGATTAGAAACCCACAAGGTAGAGAGATAATACTGCAAATAGAAAGTGCTTCACACACAGTAACTGCGTCCATGGCCCAGAGAACAGTTGTAGCACACAAGGAGCAAGGCTGTGGCTAAAGTGTTGGCATCTGGAGCTAATAGTTCTAAAGATGATATAAGGTAGAGGTAGAAAAACAACTATCTATGTCCGAAATGAAGGATGAAGAGCTGAAGTCACTATCGAAAGGGCAGAGGCCTACTAACCAGCATACAAAGTAAAACGTTTTCTAATCCTATGTTGGATATACATTTTAAATGATTTAAAAACAAATTCTCACAGAATCTCACAACAATCCTCTAATGTAGGCAGCAAACTATTACCACCCTCATGTGACAGGGAGATCGGCTAAGTGTCTTGCCTAGGTCACCTGGTGATCACATCTATCTCTGGCGCCACAGTCTCTCACTCACCCTGCTTGGAAACCTGCCCATTTCTGAATCATTTGAATTTTGTGTCACCCATGCCCACTTCTTTCAAGGCGACCGTTTTCTCCTTTCCATTCCCACCATGTCCTCAGCAGCCCAGGTCCCTGTGGCATCACTTTTTGTTACCTGTCCAGAGTCGCCCAGCCAAGTTCTATCTCTTCTCATCAGGCTCCTCCAATCCCAATGCTATGGAACACAATTTTCATTCTTCCTGGTGACATTGTCATCCCCAGATGTCCCTGCAGTGCCCAGCACACAGTAGGTGTTGAATAAACCTTTGGTAATGGAAATCCTTCTATGTTAAGGCTCTGCTCCCCTGTCTGCCCCTCCAAGTTCTTCGTCTACCCCCGTTTTCTCTGGTCTCACTGAGCAAAGATAGGCAGCCTTCCACCTTCACACCTAAACTTGCTCTTCATCTGGAAGGTAGTGTGCTCTTGAAACTACCTTTGCAAATTTATGACAATAAGAGAAATATGACATAGTTGACTCCATCTTTCTTCTAACCTCCAAGCTGTCCTTGGTCATCCCTGGGTATAGGCCAAGTTAACTTTGGTAGAAATTCAGTTTATAGTTTAACCTTAAAGCAAGGATGATCATAACCCTTCCCCTAGACTAAACTGACTTTGTAACACTAATGAAAGGCTGCAGGGTTAGGAAGATGAGAGGGTCTGAATTCTGAGATGTAGGCATAAACGATAAGCAGCCATTGTTTTGAAGGTCACAAGATTTATAACTTGCCCAATTACTCCTGGAGATAACGTCACTATTGTAGAACCTAAAGTTAGTCTTTTGAGGTGATTTTTGACTCCTGTATTCCTGATACTGGCTGACTCCACCTAGACCCGCACATTTTCCTGCATCCCTATGATTTCATCCCCGACCAATCAACATTCCCCATTCCACAGACCCCTGCCCACCAAACTATCCTGGAAAAGTTATACCTCCAAGCCTTTGGGAAGACTGATTTAAGTGATAACTCCAGCTAATCCAGTGTGAGCTGGACTCGCCTCAATTAAACTCTTTCTTTTTTTGCAGTGCTGTGGTCTCAGAGGATCGACTTTGTCCATGAAGTGGCAGGAAGAATCTGTTGGGTGATTACGCTCTCCTCCTTCCTGTAAACCAAAAGTAAAATTCTAAGGCCCTCAACTGACTGAATGGACCCTTCTCTAGGCCAAGGGGACCCAAAGAAACCTGAAAAACTAGGTCAGGCCATATGGGAAGTGGGGGTTGGACATGCCTCCTTATACTTTCCTCCTTTTAGTGTTCAGGCACAACTGACCAAACTTAACATTAAAACAGAGATCTTAACACTGACAACACAGACTCTTTGTAGCAATAAGATACCAAAGTCCAACCTGACTCTAGTATAGCATCACATGACAAATAAAGAAGGAAATCAAAACATTTCACCCCAAAATATGTTTCTTTGTCATATTTTGAAATGACCCTGCAAAGCCATCTTTTGTGGGGGAAAATATTCAGCTGTAAAGAATGTCTATTAACATAACCAAGTCTTTCCCTTTCCAGGCCCTCCCAATCCTGAGGAAATTAACTGAGAGTCTAGCACCTTTTAAAAGTCTGAATAGGAAACATTTGCCATCTATTGTCTCTGAGGGTGGCCACCTACATGATTTCATCTACATAATAAGAACCTTGGTCTCTACAAACCCTTTTCTTGACCCAGATGCTCCTTTCTATTCATCCCAGGTCTTCAGATAATAACATAACTGTTTCGACAAATTGCCAATTAGTAAATCTTGAAATCCACATATGACCTAGAAGCCTCCACTTCAAGATGTCCTGCCTTTCTGGGATGAACCAATGTGTACCTCACTTGAATTGATTTATGTCTCTGTGTGTAACTTCTGTCCCCCTATAAGGTGTAAAACCAAGCTTAACCCAATCACCTGGGGCATATGTTCTCAGGACCTCCTGAAACTGTGTCATGGGTCATGGTCCTTACAGTTGGCTCAGAATAAACCTCTTCAAATATTTTACAGAGTTTGGCTGTTTTGGTCAACATTTACTATCCATAGCTTACCTAACAGTGCAGGGCCAGCCTAATGTCTGCCTTCCCCAACAGCTCCAGGTCCATTGATTTTTTTTCCCTTTTTCTTATTCCTTGAAACTGTGTATCCATGTAGAACTTCATTATAAACAGTCTTACTGGGCTCCTCTGTACCACTGGTTTAATTTTGTAACACCAAATGATTGCTAAACCACTTGAGGGTGAATGAGTTTGGGGAATTTTACTCTAAAATATAGCTACCTGGTATGAGTATTTTGAAGTAAAGACCCTTAAAGACCTACAGACACTGGAAATGACTTTTCTCCTAGGTACATAAAGAGGGACCTACCAAGAGGAAACATGGTTTTTCCTTCTCCTCCCTGTTACTTAATTACCTGTTCAGAAAAGAAGAGCAAGAATCTAAACACACCTGAACACACCCACTTACAAGATGATATCTGTCTCTTAGGCTCAGTCAATTTCCAAAGACAACAGTGGGCAAATTAATCTCTGCTCCCCATCCACTCATATCTACTCATTCTCCTTAGTAATCATTGATTGCCCCTCAATGGAATGATCTACATTCCCTATCCCTCCCTCTCCTCTGGAATAAGGGCATATAACATCTGGGCCTCCCTAGGATAGGGGGTCATCTCTCATTGAGATGGGGGTTCTCCCTCCTGTGCATGTTAATCAATTTTCATGCCTTTTCTCCAATTAATCTGCCTTTTGTCAGTTAAGTTTTCAGTGAAACTTCAGAGGGCAAAAGGGAGGTTTTCCTTTGGCCCCTGCAAGGGAAAAAAATGAGCCTTCTCTTCTCCCATACTCCTTACTTACTCAGAACTGTGCTCTAGCAAATGCTCAGCACTATTTTTGTTAAATAACTTGTCCAGAGCTGGGGCCTAGGACCTAAGTCTCCAATTCTCATTCTCCATCATTCTAGAAGTTAGAATACTTATGTCCTAATTCTATAATAGCTTCTATGTTTAGCCAGACAACACGAGAGTTCTATTAGTCAAGGCAAGTCAGAATTACACCTTCTCACTGGGAACTAAATAAAACTAGTGTGGGATTAGTTGTTCTTGTAACCAATTTGACCATATTTGTGAAAAATGATTGTATTTAAAAAATCGTATCTTGATGAAGATTTGAGTTTGTTTGCCTTTAAAAGATTGACAAATGGAAACGTTTTTCTCTGGTTCTGACTATGATTAAAACCATTTAAATGTTAGTATTGTCTGCTTTCTAGATATGATCCTCTGAAAGTTGAGGTAATCTGGGGTGGATTTATTTTATGGTCAGGTTTTCATTTTAGTGTATCTGGAATATTTCTGAATGCTGGTAGAGTCACACAGTTCTATATTTAGCTCTTTGGCATATAAATAGAATATGATCTTAAAAAATAATTGTTATTGGGTGACTAACCTAACAGAGGGGTGAGACAACTTCTCATTCAGCCAAATTGATTTTGCTAAGTTATAGAGACAATGGCCAAGGAGAAAAGGACAAACTCTTCCTTCCCACATTGTTGTGGGTCACCCTACTTTTCTTTTGGCCAACTTCCCACAACCAGGCCCTGGATCATTCATTCTCCTGAAGGCCCAACCGAGCTCCTGTTTCCCACTTAACCCACACCTGAGGTAGGAGGCGTATTAATGCTTGTTCCTCCTCTACGAAGATTCAGAGCGAAGACTGAGAGGAGGGCTCCAGAGTCACCCCCAGGTCCCAAGGGAAACCAGCAGGTTTCCACTCACCACTTTTTCTCCCAAAATCAGAAAATCTTAGTAGTAGGAACTGAGTAAGTGGTTGAGCCAGATACCTCATCAAATAGGTCTCAGAGGATGGCTGAGCGTTTAGGTAGTTCCTGTCCTTGATGGCCATTGTACTTCCTCTGGTTTGGAGACTCTGGTGTCCCTCGGATGCTGCACTTTGCCGGGGGGACTGGGCCTCAGAAGTGAGCTTCCATAGCCTCTCGGTGCTCTCAATCACTATGCCTCATGTCCCTGTCCCAAGTTATGCCCAGGGTGAGACTGAATCTATGAATGACAGGAACAGTGACATTTACCATTTACTGAGTTTCTGTGATAGGCCAGATATTACATTAGTGCTTGTCACACATGTTCTCATTTAATTCTCACTACAAACCCACAAGGTAGGAATCTCCCTTTCCATTTTACAAATGAGAGGGATGAAAGGGTCGATAAATATAAGTAAACTGCAAGGATAAGGATATCTAGCTGGAGAGTGAAAGTTGGAATTCGATCCAGGGCCATGTGAAGCTAAGCTCATACTCTTCGCTAATATTAGGACATGTTGACTTTCAATAAGATTTTGCATACTTTTCCCTTCCCAAACTACCTCCCTCTTTTCTCTCTCTCCCTCTCTCTCTTTTTTTTGAAGACTCAGAAGGTGAAATACCTAGGTTGCATAAGCACAAGTTTATTTTATTTGTCTCATTTGCATTATGTCATTGGCTGGAGCAAAGTCTGTTTAACACTTTTTTAAAAAAGTATTTCCAAAGCCCCTGAATCAGTGCTGTGTACATAGTTGGTCCATAATAGACAGGGACTGACTAATTAGGGGTAGGCCCATGTTTCATAAGCATAGGGAGAGGAGAGAGCATATGACCTAGCTCAGACTTTGTCCCAGAATCCGGTGCACTGGCAAAACCAAGTCCTCGACAGCACATTAGTTGCTATGGACTTGGCAACGCATGTGCCTGTCATCTACAAATAGTAGTTCAATCAACAGCTGCCCTTTCTATGCTGACGGGATATCTAGCCCTATGTAAACATTTCTTTTTTAGCACTAGTTCTTAATTCCTGCAGCCCTTGGTTTATCACCAGTTTCTTGAGAAAATAATCTGTCCATGTTCTCCAGTCATGGGATGATGACTCAGGCTGGGGATTCAGGCCGTTTTCTGTGCAGTAGCTGGTCTTGTGGCCCCGTCCTGTTTGGACCCAAGCCAGCACACTGCAGAGAGGTGCTCCCTCCACCTCCCAGTGACCCATGCCAGCCCTTCTGCTCCTTCCCCCTGCTGCTCTTGCCTTTGTGGTTGCCAGAGTAACCATAAAAATATTACTCCACATGCTGTAGGAACAAAATGTCAGTGCACTTTACTATTGTTTTAATTTAAAAACTAACGTGTGAAAATAACTTCAGCCTGAGAGAAATGCTCTTTCTGCCAGATGATTCCTTTTGGAAGGAGAGGTACAAAATCAGTGTGAAGAACTCAGGGGTAAGAACGATACCTAGGTTTAGGATAAGAGCCTAAACTCCTATGTCCTATGTCAATGGTAAGTGTCCCCTAAATGCTTGTCCGGTGAATGAATGAATGAATGTGACACAAACTTTGCTGAAAAATTTAGGAATATATAAATGGTATATATAAATTTTAAAGTAAAACCCTTAATTCCTATTGTAAATTATAATAGAAATGCTATTATAAACTTCAGGATGGTGAGCGAAGCAGGTTGAATAGTGTATCCCCCAATTTCAAGTTCTTCCGGAACCTCAGAATGTGACCTTATTTGGATATCAGAGTCTTTGCAGACGTAATAAGTTAAGGATCTCACAGTGAAATCATTCTGGACTTCAGATGGGCCCTAATCCAATGAATGATGTCCTTATAAGAAGAGGAGACTGCCAGGCATGGAGGCTTATGGCTGTACCAGCGCTTTGAGAGGCCGAGGTGGGAGGATTGCTTGAGGCCATGAGTTCAAGAACATCCTGGGCAACACCCCCAGGACACCCCCACCTGCATATCTACAAAAAATTTTTAAAAATTAGCTGGGCATGGTGGCACACAGCTGTAATCCCAGCTATTTGGGAGGCTAAGGCAGGAGGATTGTTTGAACTCAGGAGTTCAAGGCTGCAGTGAGCTATGATTGCACCACTGCACTCCAGCCTGGGTGACAGAATAAGACCCTGTCTCAACCATAACAAAAATAAGTTTCCTAAAATATAGTGAGTTTATTTGTTCAAATCTTTTGCCTTAAAAATAAAGTTGTCTTATTATTATTATTATCCTAGAAGAATTCCTTATATTCCGAATACAAATCTTTTATCATGTATGGGTGTTGTAAATATTTTCTCCTAATCTTTGGCTTGCCTTTTTAATTTCTTAACAAGAAAAGTTTTAAATTTTGATCAAGTCCGATTTATCAACTTTTTTCTTTTACAGTTTGTACTTTTTGTCCTCTCTGAGATATCTTAGATACAAACCAAGGTCACAAACATTTCTTCTGAAGTTTTCTTCTAGAAGTTTTATTGCTTTACCTTTTACATTTAGGTTTATGATCCATTTTGAGTGAATTTTTGCAGATGAATATGAAATGAGGTATGACGAAGTTCTTTTTGCCCATATGTATCCATTTGTTACAGCACTGATTGTTGAAGAGATGATTCTCTCCCTCGTTGAATTACCTGTCACCTTCATCAGAAGTCAATTGAGCTGGGTGCAGTAGTGCACATCTGTAGTCCCAGCTCCTTGGAAGCTGCAGTGGGAGGACTGCTTGAGTCCAAGAGTTCGAGGCCAGCCTGGGCAACATTGTGAGACTTTGTCTCTTAAATTTTTTTTTTTTTTTTGAGATGGAGTTTCGTTCTTGTTGCCTAGGATGGAGTGCAATGGTGTGGTCTCGGCTCACTGCAACCTCTGCCTCCCGGGTTCAAGTGATTCTCCGGCTTAGCCTCCCAAGTAGCTGGGATTACAGGTGCCTACCACCACACCCAGCTATTTTTTTTTTTTTTTTGTATTTTTAGTAGAAATGGGGTTTTACCATGTTGGCCAGGCTGCTCTTGAACTCCTGACCTCAGGTGATCCAACCACCTCAGCCTCCCAAAGTGCTGGGATTACAGGCATGAGGCACTGTGCTCAACCAATTACAAATCAATTGATCACATATATGTGGGTCTATGTCTGTACTTTCTATTCTGTTCTACTTGATTTATCTTTACTACATTAATGGCACACCATCTTGATTACTGTAGTGGTAAAGTGAGTTTGGAAATAGGTAATGTAAGTCCTCTAAATATTTTATTTTTCTTATTTTTTTCTTTCTTTCTTTCTTTTTTTTTTTTTTTTTTCACAGGGTCTCACTCTGTTGCCCAAGCTGGAGTGCAGTGGCATGATCATGGCTCACTAGAGCCTCAACCTCCCGGGCTCCAGCAATCTTCCCACCTCCTGAGTAGCTGGGACTGCAAGCATGCGCCCAACTAATTTTTTGATTGTTTTTTATAAGGATGATGTCTCACTATGTTGCCCAGGCTTATTTTATTTTTTGAAAAAGTTGTTTTGGGCTGGGTGTGGTTGCTCACGCCTGTAATCTCAGCACTTCTGGAGACCAAGGTGGGAGGATCACCCGAGGTGAGGAGTTCGAGACCAGTCTGGCCAACATGGCAAAACCCCATCTCTAAAAATACAAAAATTAGCCGGGCATGGTGGCACGCACCTGTAATCCCAGCTACTTGGGAGGCTGAGACAAGAAAATTGCTTTAACCCAGGAGGCGGAGGTTGCAGTGAACCAAGATCATGCCACTGCACTTCCAGCCTGGGCGACAGAGCAAGACTCAGTTAAAAAAAAAAGTGTTTTGGCTGTTTTAGGTGACTTGTGTTTCTATATAAATTTTAGAATTGGTTTGTAAAATTCTAAAATGTTTGCTAAAATCAGGATTGCCTTGAATCTATATATCATATTGGGGAGAACTGACAACAATATTGACTCCTCTGATCTAGGAATACAGTATATCTTTCCATTTTGGGGGATTTTCTTTAACTTTTCTCCAGAATGGTATGTAGCTTTCAATGTACAGGTCTTGCATTTTAAAATTAAATCTATTTTCAAGTATTTTAATTTTTGGTAATATTAGGTATTTTATTTTTAAAATTTCATTTTCCAATTCTTTCCTGTGCCTGTATCCTTGATTTTTGTACATTAACCTGAAATATTGTGCCCTTGCCAAACCCACTTTTTACTTCCAGTAGCTTTTTTGTGGATCTCTGGATTTTTTACACAGACAATCAATGCTATCTGTGAAGAAAAACACTGTGACTTCTTTCTTTCCAACACGATGCCTTTTATTTCTTTTTCTTGTCTTTTTGGACTAGCCAGGACTTACAGTACAATGTTGTAGATGAAGGAAACCAAAATATTTCACCCCAAAATATACTGTTTTAACATATTTCAAGATGGCTATTCAGCATGGCTGAAAAGCTGTCTTTTGTGGGGGAGATTCGCATCTGCAGAGAAAGTCTGCATTGATGCCGCTAGGCTTTCTCTGAAGCCCTCCTTTGTCTGATCTAGCAAAGACTGAGAGACTGACACTGTTGAAGGTCTAAAAGAAACATTTACCATCTATTCTCTCTGAGGACTGCTACCTGTGTGATTTCATCTACATAACAAGATGACCTTCACTAGCCAGACCTCCTCTTCTCTCCCTTCCAAACCTGTCTTGCCAACGTAATCTGATTTACCACCACAAACTGTTTTTGGCCATGCTCGAAGCCAAAACATGCTTTGGCCATTCTTTCTGTAAACTCAAGATGGTATATAAGCTTTTGCACCCCACTGGGGGGTTGCAGTAATCACCCTGTGTTTCTCCCCCATGCACTTTAATAAATTTGTATGCCATTTCTCCTAGTCATCTTCCTTTTGTCGATTGATTCTTGGCAAATCTTCCAAGGGGGGAAAGGTAAGTTTTCCCTTCACCTCTAAACATGCAAGTGTTGAAAACAGATATCCTTGCCCTGTTTCCTAATCATAGGGGGAAGGCAATCTTCCCCAAAAAGGATGATGTTAACTCAAGGTTTCTCACAGGTGGCCTTTATCAGGCTGAAGAAACTTCCTTCAATTTTTAGCTTGTGTGAGTTTTTATTAGGAATGGACTTTGGATTTTGTCAGATTCTTTTTCTGAGACTATTGAGATGATCACATGGTTTTTATTTTTCAGTGTGCTAATATGGCAAAATACATGGACGGATTTTAAAATATGAAGTCAACCTTACATTCCCGGAATAAATCCTACTTGGTCATGATGTGTTTTTCTATTATTGGTTGCTGGTTGGATTTCTAATATTTTGTTAGAAATGTCATGACGAATGGGTGGCTATGAGGGTTGTTAGTCTCCAGTTTTCTGGTCTCATAATGTCTTTATCAGGTTTGGTATGAGAAAACAAGGAGGGAAGTGTTTCTTTTTTTGCTATTTTCTGAAAGAGCTTTCCTACAATTGGAATTAAATTTTCCTTAAGTGTTTGATAGAATTTGCTAGTGAAATCATTTAGTCCTGGAGGTATTTTTTGGGGAAAAGACTGATGACAATGAACTGAATTACTTCAATAGATATAGAGCTATTTGCATTTTGCTATTTCATTTCTGTTGCTTTTGATAAATTGTGTTTTTTGAGAAGTTTAACAATTTAATATAGTTTGCAAAATTTATTGACAAAAATATTCATAATATTACCTTATCTTTTCTTCCTTCCTTCTTTCCTTCCCTCCTTCCTTCTTCTTTTTCTCTTTCTCTTTCCTTCCTTCCTTTCTTTCTTTCCTTTCTTTCTTTCTTTCTTTCTTTCGTTCGTTCGTTCGTTCGTTCGTTCGTTCTTTCTTTCTTTCTTTCTTTCTTTCTTTCTTTCTTTCTTTCTTTTCTTTCTTTCTTTCCTTCTTTCTTTCACAGAATCTCTCTCTGTCACCCAGGCTAGAGTGCAGTGGCACAATCTTGGCTCACTGCAACCTCTGCCTCCTGGGTTCAGGCGATTCTCCTGCCTCAGCTTCCTGAGCAGCTGGGATTACAGGCACCTGCCACCACGCCCAGCTAATTGGGGTTTCACCATGTTGGCCAGGCTGGTCTGAAACTCCTGACCTTAGGTAATCTGCCCCCCTCAGCCTCCCAAAGTGCTGGGGTTACAGGCATGAGCCGCTATGCCTGGCCTACCTTATCTTTTCAATGACTGTAGAATCAGTAGTGATTTCTCCTTTTTAAATCCTTATATTGGTAATTTGTGTTGTCTCTCTCTCTCTCTCTCACTTGTCAGTTTGGCTAGAGTCTTATCAGTTTTATTAATCGTTTTCTTTTGTTTCATAGATTTTCTTTCTTTCTTTTTCTATTTCTATTAATTTTTGTTCTTATCTTTATTACTTTCTTCCCTCTGCTTGTGGTGGGTTTAATTTCTACTTCTTTCTTTGGTTTCTTGAAGTGGAAGCTTAGATCATTGATTTGAAATCTTTCTTTTCTAATATGTTTAGTGCTACACATTTCCTTCTCAGCACTATTTGTCCTCTACCTGCACATTTTGATATGTGGCACTCTCATTTTAATTCAGTTTAAAATATATTCTAATTTTTCTGTTGTTTTCTTGTTTAATCTATGGATTATCTAGAAATATGTTGTATAATTTTGAAGATTTTAGGGATTTTCTGGATATCTTTCTGTTATTTATTTCATTGTAGTCACAGAACATACTTTGTTTGATTTTAGTACTCTTAAATTTATTGATACATGTTTTATAGCCCAAGATATGGCTCATATTGGTGAATGTTCTGTATAGATTTGGAAAAAAATTGTGTTCTGCTGTTGCTGAGTAGTGTTCTACAAATGCCAATTAGATCAAGTTGGTTGATAGCAGTGTTTTATCAGTTATAGCAGTCTAACTGATTTTCTATCTACTTGTCCTGTCAACTAAATCAGAGAGAAGTATTGAAATCAACTAAAACTGTGAATTTGTCCATTTTTCTTGTCAGTTCCAGTTTTGCTCTGAAGCTTTGTTACATACAAATTTAGGATTATGTTCTCTTGATACTGATGCTTTTACCATTATGAAATAATCATCTTTATTGAAACATACTTTATCTAATATTAGAATGGCCACTCCAGCTTTCTTTTTATTAGTTTCCTGGCATATCTTTTTTCATCGTTTTACTTTTAAACTATTTGTATCTTTTTAGTTAAAATGAATTTTTTTATAGATAGCATGTGTCTTGCTTTTTTTATATCTAGTCAACAATCTTGTCCTTTAATTGAAATGTTTAGTCCATTTACATTTAATGTAATTAGTGATATGTTTGGGTTTAAATCTATGGTTTTGCTATTTGTTTTATGTTTGTTTCATCTGTTCTTTGTTTCCATCTGCTGTTCTGCCTTCTTTTTGATATATTGAGTATTTCTATGATTGTATTTTGGGGAGCTTATTGGCTATGCCTCTGTTTTATTATTACTTTTTGTGGTTGTTCTAGGATTTACAATTTTCATTTATAACTTATAGTTCAAACTTTCAAATAATATTATGCCACTTCACATACAGTGTAAGAACCTTACAACAGTATACTTTAATTTCCTCTTTCCATCCATTGTCAAACATTTTACATAACTTTATAAGATGTTATAAGCTCCACAACACATTGTTATTGCTTTAGTCAACTATCATTTAAATTTAAACATGAATGAAATAAGAAAAAAGTTCCTTATTACAGTAAAAATCAGATAATGTTACTTACTTCTTTGCTTAAAACCTTCCAACAGTTTCCTGCTGCAGTTTGAATTAAATCTAAACTCAAAATGTTTCACAGGTTTAAGCTAGTTGGGGGAAGGAAGATGTCATGATGTTTTCAGCATCTAGTTCCATGCTTCTTTCATGAAAAGTTCTCAAGAAATTGTTCCATTGTTAACTAATTTTCACTTTTGTGTCATTTACATATCAGAGGAACTAATTAACTTAAATGAGTGCATCGTGGTAAAAACTATAAGATGGCAATTTTACCACTGCTTACTCCAGCTCCTAGGTAGAAGGTATATTACATAAGAGAGGGACATGTTCATTATTGTCTAGCACAGCATCAGGTTTATAATAAACAGTAAGTATAGCTGAATGAAGGGATGAACAGATATGTGGTCTTTCCTAGGGTACTTACTTACTGTTTTAGTTTCTGCTACTTCCCTATTTCCCAACAAATTAGTGTAGCAGCTAGTGATATACCCAGGATCAATATCATAGAATTGTGCAAATGGAATCTTACACACCAGCTTGTCTTCACGTTTGCTAAAGATTCTGTATCCTGTGGTGCTTGGCAGACAAGAAATGAGAGTGTTATAACATTTATTCATCTTAAAAGACCTCTTATTTCAAAGGAGTCCTTGAGAGGCATTCATAGTCTGTTTATACCTTTCAAGATTTTTTTCAGCTTCAATGCCAACCTAACTTATCTTCCCAGATTAAAATGTTTTTAAAAGTACTTTTAGTCTGTTATCACAGTTGATTATTTTAATTTCCTCATTCTGTGCTCTCTTCAGTTTCACTGTGTATTTTTTGACAGTGATTAAGCAAAGTTGCATATAGTATTCCAAGCATAGACACCCACGGTTTGTGTGTGGAGTTGGAGTCTATTTTTTAATTTATGTTCGTTCATTGCTAAGGATGCCCAGCCTAATGTTATACCCTTTGGCCTTGGGGACACATAAGGTGTTCTACTTCTGGCAGTGAACTGTGTCTCAGAGCCTAACATCTTCCTTGTGGATTTGAATACCTTCACTCACTTTGAAATTCATGGACCTTCTTTTCTGACTCATTTTGGCTTGGGAAATCTTTACTGAGTTTTCAGGACCTGGAATTTCACTACTTAGAAAATCTTAATGTCATGGGTCAAATTTGTGATACTGTTTATTCTGGATTCCAAATCATGGATATGTTTAAATAAAGTAGGTCTGGTACCAAGCCCTTGGGGACCCATGGTTTTTATTTTTTTCTCCCTCTATTTCCTATATCTAAATAGATTTGCTGTCCTAGAACCAGATAAAAGGCCCCTTGATAAAGAAGCTTTAAATAAATCACATGCACAGATTCAATCCTGTCCATGTGTCTTTTTTCCTCTCAAAAAAAACTTAAAAAGATGAGTTAGTCATGATTTCCTAGGACAGAAATGATGGTGCCTCGTGCTCCCCCTCTGGGCCCCTGATCTGTGTATTTCCAGGCAGCTGTTGCTATGGTATGAATGTTTGTGTCCCCTCAAAATTTATACGTTGAAATCCTAACCCCCCAGGCTGATGGCATTAGGAGGTGGGAACTTTGGGAAGTGATTAGGAAGCAAGATTAGAAATGGATTTGGCCTGTGAATCAGAAGGCAAGCTCTTACCAGACACAGAATCTGCCAGTGCCATGATCTTGGGCTTTCTAGCTCCTAGAATTGCAAGAAATAAATATGTGTTGTTTATAAGCTACCTAGTCTATGGCATTTTGTTAGAGCAGCCTAAACACACGAAGACATCTGTGATTCCACCTTTTATTGTTGTGGACTGCCAGTTTATCTGGGATGGAAGTAGTATTTACTGCCTGCTTGCTTGTGCGCACTTGCTCGCTCTCTCGCTTTCCCCCTCCCTCCTTCTTTTCTTCCTTCCTTCTTTTTTTCTTTCTTTTCTTTTTACAAACAAACAAACAAACAAACAAACAAATACCAAGCCAGCTTGCAGTTCAGGAGCAGCATTCCTGGGCCTGGGATGGAGTCTGACAATAAACAGAAGGCACTATCTCAGTCTAGAAAGAGATAAGGGGGGTCAGAACAGTGCTCAGGTGATCTGGAACTTTAGCAACTGGGTGTTTCCTCCAGATTCTGTGACCAGAGCTGCAGAATGCTTCTTACTGTGGGCTCAGATTGGTTCTGGGACCCAGGAAGGGACCTAGCATGTGTATCATTTCCTAAATAATAGGCTTTTTGTTATTATTACTATTAGTTGCCTTTCAATGAATGGAAACAAGGAATAATTTTTTTTTTAATTGAAAGATATGCTGAACAGATTAAGGTTGATGAGCAAATAATTAAAATGTATTTTAAGGGTATGCAAATTGAATTCATAGAAATTGAAAAAGAAATGAAAAATGAAGCCAGAGCAGGAGGACTGAACATTTCCACACATACTTTATTAAAAATAAAACAGTGATGTCCATATATGGAAAAATAGAAAAATGTTAAATGGAAACTAATTGACTAAGTGAAAACACTTTCTAGGACATGGAATATAAGTGGGAATGTTACAGGAATGAAAGTGGGGGCCCAGCATGGTGGTTCACATGTGTAATCTCAGCATTTTGAGAGGCAGAGGTGAGAGGACTGCTTGAGCCCAGAAGTTCGAGACCAGCCTGGGCAACATAGTGAAACTGCCGTCTCCGCAAAAAAAGTAAAAAAAAAAAAAATTAGCTGAGAATGTTGGCGGGCACCTGTAGTTCCAGCTACTTGGGAGGCTGAGGTGGGAGGATCGTTTGGGTCTGGGAGTTTGAGATTATAGTGAGCTGTGATTGTGCCACTGCACTCTAGCCTAGGTGAAAGAGTGAGACCCAATCTCTCAAAAAAATAAAAATAAAATTGAATGTGGGGTAGTTTACTAGGAGAAACATGAATGATGAAAATTAGTAGATAAAATGAGAGAATTAAAGCAAACTCTATAAAGAAAAATTGAAAAAGACTAAATGGTTCAGTAATGAGATATATTAATAAAAGTAAGTATTTTTTCTTATTAGATGGACATAGAAATCTGATTCGAAATGACACTACAGGATAGAGACTTGAAACAAACTCAACTGTCTATTTATCCATCAATCTGTCTATCTATATCGAGTATCACTGTGTGGTTTTATTTTGAAGGTACAAATTGAATTTAAAGAAACAATGGAGAGGAAAAATCCGAGTCACATGTATTGACAAATTTCAGTTATTTACCTTTTTAAGTACTGAGCAGGCATTGGTTTCATTTTGGAGATTTCGTGCAGGAGAATTTTGGATATTAATCAAAATAATAAGTTGCATATTTAGAAAAAGAATAATCTAGAAGTCTCTGGACTGATAAGCCTAACCTGTCTATCAGGAAAGAGACTGGAAGAAAATAATTGTGTAACTATTTGATTAATATTATCATAAGAACGGTAGCAAACAGGATGGCCTTGTAAAGAACAAATCCTGTCAGACTATAACTTTCTCTTCTGACAAAATGAGCAGTCAGCTGGATTGAAGGAGAGGTAACAGACTATCTTCACTTTGCCAAGGATTTTGATTTCTGCTCAGCAAGCAAATACATGAGACAGTTTTGGGTAGTGATGACCAATTTAGAAGGAAATAAGGCAAGGTAATGAGGGGGAAAGTGATGAGTGAAGGCTGATACCTTAGAAATGGTGGTCAGGAGTCTGGATGCGGTGGCTCATGCTTGTAATCCCAGCACTTCGGGAGGCTGAGGCGGGTGGATCACCTAAGGATAGGAGTTTGAGACCAGCACGACCAACATGGTGAAACCCTGTCTCTACTAAAAATACAAAAAATTAGCTGGGCACGGTGGAGTGCACCTGTAATCCCAGCTACTTGGAAGGCTGAGTCAGGAGAATCGCTTGAACCCCGGAGGTGGAGGTTGCAGTGAGCCAAGATTGTGCCATTGCACTCCAGCCTGGGTGACAAGAGTGAAACTCTGCCTCAGAAAAACAAAAAACAAAAAACAAACAAACAAAAAAAATGGTGGTCAGGGAGGCCTCTTGGACAGGATGTTTCAGCCAGCATCCAAACAGTGACAAGGCACCAGTCATGTGACCTTCCCAGGAAGAGTGCTCCACAGAGGAGGGCTTAGTGGGTGGCCTTGGCCAGTGCAGTTAAAGTGCATTGAATAAAGGGGGTGGGTATGGGATAATGAGAGGGGTGGGAAAGAACAGAGAAGCAGGTCCCTGTAGGTGTGTGATTGAGGGCATGGATTCTACTCAAGGACAAAGAGAAGAGGTATAGGAGGACTAGACTGGGCAGAGGCAGGAGAGAGAGGCTTTGGAAGCAGAGCAGAGGGTAGGGGGCCTTGGACTAGGGCACTGGCATTGACATAATTAGAAGCATCCAGATTTGAGATATATTTAGAAGTAGGACTTGCTGATGGATTAGACGTGGGGATTGAGGGAAGACAGTTAATCCAAAGATGATTCCTGTGTCTTTGGCTTGATAATGAGGCACCATCCAATGAGATGGGGAAGACTGAAGAACAAGAGGTTTGGGGAAGAGATTTGGGAGATGAGGGCTCTGTCTGGGAAACATCCTATTTGAGCTGTCTGCTGTGCATTCCCATGGAGGGGCTGCATAGATAGTTGGATATAATTGTAGAGCTTAGGGGGAGAGGTGGCTGCTGGAGATAAACTAGAAGTCACAGCCTAGCGGTGATATTTGGATGATCTTATTTGGATTCTCACAATTTCCCTGGAGGCAGTTATAAAAAACAGTAGATGGACAGGGTGCAGTGGCTCACCCCTGTAATCCCAGCACTTTGGGAGGCCGAGGTGGGCGGATCACTTGAGGTCAGGAATTCAAGACCAGAACATGGCGAAACCCAGTCTTTAGGGAAAATGCAAAAATTAGCCAGGCATAGTGGCGGGCACCTGTAATCCCAGCTACTCAGGAGGCTGAGGCATGAGAATTGCTTGAACCCGGGTTTAAGTTGCAGTGAGCTGAGATGGCGTCACTGTACTCCAGGGTGGGGGCAACGGAGCAAGGCTCAGTCTCAAAAAAAAAATTAAATTAAATTAAAAATAAGACCCAGTAGATAATGGGGGGTACGCCAGTTACCCATGGGTGGCCAGGCGTGTCGGTAGAACTCAAGGTCCAGGAAGAAAAAGAGCAACAAGGAGGAGAAGTCAGGTCAACAAAGGGGTTTCCAGGGCCCTCTGTGCCTTGAGCAAAGCCTTACCAGAAGAACAAACAAAACTATTGCAAGGGGCATACTTACACTAAGAAATTATTGGAGGCTTATCTGAAATTTAAATTTATCTGGGTGTTCTGTCTTTTACCTGGCAACCCTACCTCAACATTAACAAAGGGTTGAAGCCTTCTTCTTTCCCCAGAGTTCCTGCAACTGCAGCCCTACTTTTTAGCATGCTGTGCTGTCATCACTTTGAACCTTTTTTCAGTCAGACTTTGTGTGGTTCCTGAAGGCAAACCTTGTGTGTGTTACGCACCTTTGTGCAATCGTTACATTGAAAGACCAGAATTCAACAGGGATGCTGAAAGCAACTCTATTCTTTTCTCTCGCTGTCCCTTTACAACCATTTAGAGGCTTGTTTTTTTGCCTGGAGGACATTCCTGTCACTTTTAGTCACGAGCAAAGTCTTGGCTCCATGCTGGAATGTTCAGTCCAGTTTCACAACCATGACTTTAAGCTTCAAATAGAAAGTGTGTCTCCTTCCAGAGACTGGGAGCATCTGGCTAAGGAGTCTAAAACTGAAGGATGGACTATGAGGTCAGCTTCCCTTTAATTTCCCTCCTTTGAGCCGCTCCTCCTCGCACCCCCACCAGGCCCCTTTCACCTTCCAGGGCTAGAGATGGCCACTGAGAGTGAGGCTGAGAGCATAGCAGGAATGGTCTTAATTTACCAGCATTGGGAAGATCTTTAAAGGTGATTCTTTGTCTGAGTGATGTTTTCAGGGGTTGCTCAGAGGACCCACCCCTCTCCTCTTCAGCTCCCTACAAGTGCTGATGCCTCCCGCACCTCACCTCTCCCCAGCCCCGGCTTCTGTGTCTTCAGCACACCTCCATTCAGTCTCTTTGTGCTGAGGTTATCCAGCCCCTGGCAGGAAGCTTTCTTGGGTAGGCGCCCTTAAGACAGTCCTAGGTTGCATGCCATAACGGGTCTAAGGGAAGTACTTCCATCTGCAGTCTGGCTGGCAGCTAGCTCCTGCTGTGGCTGTGTATGGTCCCCCAAAAGAGCCACTTACTATTTGCATTTCTCAGGCATGAGTCAGATAGAAATCTCCAGGGGACCCATATCAAGCTTTCTGTGTAGTCTCCTTGCAGCCTGTCTCCCTGGCTTGAGGCGAGTGGGGGATGAACCTCTTGTGCCCCCTGTGTCTCCTCACTGAGATGGGGTAGGTGGGGTTAGGGATAGGACAGCACTCCAACTTTCTCCAAAGAAATCATCTCTCTCAGCCACTTCTACCTCTACTGAAAGCCTCAAAATCAGTTTCCAGCACCCTCTCTGCAAATCCCACATAGGTGTCCTAATATTCTCTTTAGAACGTGGGAGTCTTTGCTACCTGTTTTATTGTTTTTGACCTTTTGGTGCCTCAGCTGAGGCTGAGAAGAGAGAGTGCCATCCTGTTACATTTGTATTTTTAGCACCTAGCTCAGTGCCTGCTACATAATAGGTGCTCAAAAACGTGTGCTTATTTGTTTATTTATTTAAGCAAATGAATCGTTAATAAACTACAGTAAGAAAAGGTTGACAACTGCCAATCCAGATAACCCATTAGTGTAGCCCAGAAAAAATATTTCCATAGACCCTGAGATTTCACAATTGAGGCAAGATGAGACTTCAGGGAATTCAGAACGTCTGCTAAATTCCTGATTCTTCTAAGTACGTATAAAACTTAAAAATAAATCAGTGATGAGATTTTATGTAATGCCTTGGCCCATCTCAGATCAAGTGCAGATTCCTGGGATGGCACCACCATTTCTTTGCTTTTTGGGTTCATCTCTGAGATCTCTCCTTCGGCCTTGGTCCTTCTTACCCCCTTTAATCATGAGGGCCACTGGTCTTCCTGGCCTATTCTGTCTTAGATCTGGATGGTGCCTTTTTACCATTCAGCTTACAAGTCACTTGCTCCAAGGAGCATTTCCCTTACGGCCTTCACCAGCCTATCCCCTCACCACCCCATCTTATGTACCTGTCACAGCACTCACCTGTCTGCACTGTGCACGCTATAAGCTCCAGGAAGCAGGCACTGCCTTGTTCACTCTGCACTCCAGGAACCGAGCACAGAACCAGGCAGAAATAATGCTGAATAAATGAGTGGATTGGCTCAAGAGCATCCGTTGAAAACCCTCTGAGTGGGGCTTTAGGGTAGGTCTGCCCTGCACATCTGCCTTCAGCTCTCATTAGTGCACAGCATATATTAAGGAGAGGATGTTGGTTTGGGCAACCTCAACCTTCATGGCTGAACCAAGCACCCATTGGTGGCTCAGTACACCTGCCACCTGAAGTGTAAGCACAGAATTCTGCCAAATATCACAGCATAGAGGCTGAAAGATCATGTCAATCTTGAGGTTTAGAGCTCCTTTTCTCTAATTCACATTCCTTAGTCCTTCACCTTTAGAAATTTCACTGTGATCATGACATCCAATGACAAATTCAAAAAGATAATTCTGTTCGTATCATAGCACTGTTACTTGGTTTAAATCCAACTAAGAACTGTAGAAGTCGGTGTCAACATTGTCCTGGATTTTATAACCTTCCAAAAGCATCACAGTCTTAGCTCTGTATGTAACCTCCTCTTTTCTCCTGTGCCACCTCTACCCCAGACGAATATAGTTAAATCAAGTTGAAGCTAGAATATGGTAGGATCTTGTAGTAAAAAACCCCAAAAAACAAAAAAACCCCTAAACCCCACTCCAATATATTATATACAAAAGACATCAAACGTGTGTGTTAGGAAGTTTTTTTAGAGATAGGTTCTTGCTCTGTTGCCCAGGCCAGAGCACAGTGGCATGATCGTAGCTCACTGCAGCCTCACGCTCTGACAGGAACATTTGATTAAACTGGAATATGAAAACAAAAGAGGCTATTTTAGTAAATTATGTAATTAAATTTTTTAGATATTTGGGGAATACCTGAAGTATTTCCATTTGGAGATTATGAACATGAAACCTCATTTGATGACACAAAACGTATCTCTTTCTTTTTTTTTTTTTAAGATTCTAAAAATGTTTAAATGAAAATACAATTGAAACTCGACCATTTTATTTTAGGTTTTTAAAAAATATAATTATCTTATTCTCCATTTTGCTTTACTAAGTGATCAATAAATGAAGATATTGGTCTCATCTCTATGAGGCCAGATCTGTCATTTTGTAGAATGTTCAACAATATAAATCTGAGTGTTGCTTTATGGTTGGATTCAGGTTAGGCATTTTTGCCAATACTGCAAAAGTTGTATTATTTTCTTCTCAGTACGTATCTCTTTCTTAAGGGATTCTCCACAGTTTGTGAGATTATCCTCTTAACCATAAAATCATAACATATTATGTACATGTGTCATATGAAAAGACAATTATAAGAAAGTTGAGGCCAAATCTGCTCATTGCCTATTCAATGTTCACCTTCCTTTTTTTTTTTTCTTGCCAAGAGAGCCCTAATTTTGTTGAGGGTGGCAATGCAGCCAGCTAAAACCTTTATTTCCATTGCCTCTCTTATAAAGATAGGTGACTAAATTCTGGCCAATGAGATAGAAGTGAAAATTACTGGTGGAATTTCCAGGAAAGCTGTTCAACTGGTGGATTTGCCCATATGACACGCTCCCTTTGCCCCACCATACACGACTTGCTCCCATCTGAAATTTGAATCCAATGGCTGCAGCAGCAGCAGCCATTTTGCAACAGTGAGACTTGACTCCATGAACTAAGGATGATGGACTGAAAGACAGGAGGTTGGCACACTGATGACATCATGGAGCCATGGTAACAGTTTTGGACTGCCTAGTTTTAGACTTAAAGTTACATGAGAGAAATTATCTCCTCTGTTGTTTAAGCCCCTGTTAATTTTTTTTTGGAGGGTTTCTATTACTCGTAACTAAAAAAAAATTCTAAAAGATAGTGGAATATTTATAAGAAAGTGAGTGTGTTTGTGTACTAGATGAGAACTTATCAAAGAACTCTTTTAATATTGATGATAATGATGGAAAAATTAGAAAAATCTATATTTTTAAAGTTGCACTGAACATACCATCTGATTGATTTTATTTCTGATAATATAAATAATTTCAGTTCTTAATTTAACAGGAGCCACAAACAACTACATAAATACATGCACATACATGCCTGTACAATTTAGTGAGTGTGTCCATATTCTAGGCATTACATTCTGCAAGTTATATTCACTATCTCATTTAATATCAACAGCAATCTTATGAGGTACTCTTATTATCCTCATCGTATACACAGAAAAGCAGAGGTTTAGACAGTTAAGTAACTTGCTAGTGAGTGGCAAAGAAGGGATGAGGACTGAGTCTGGCTTGAAAGCCCATCCTTATGGCCACTACCTTGTCCTGATTCCTGGGAGTAGGTGAACATGAATTCATTTGTTTAAGCCATCTCTCAAGTCAATAACAAGGCTGGTAAAATGTAGGGTGTCTTAATATTGCAATAAATAAATATAATCCACCAAGTTCGACCTCTTAGCAAACTTCAACAGGTAAGGAGAATTTCTACTCAGATGGTAGATTTCTAGTATCCAGGAATTAGAAATGTACAGAGAGCATGGAGATTCAGGGTAGGTGTTAAAATGGGTAGCCAGGTGGCCTAGTTTAAACCAGACTGAGCACACTAAACTCTTTTTCCTGAAAAAAAGCAATGAATGTTCCCATTCGGAATGGGCAGGGTATGTATTGTGTTTGCTCTCTCCCTGACCTCATCATCCAGCACCCTCCTGCTCCCTCCTTCGCTCTGCCCATAGTGCACCACTGCACTGCCCTGCCCTCCTCGCAATTGTTCACACATGCCGTGTACACTCTCAACTCCAAGCCTTCACACATACCTATCCCTCTGCGTGGAGTGCTCTTCCCTTAGATAGCCACAAGGCTCATTCCCCGGCTTGACTCAAGCTACTGTTGCCATGTGACTTCATCAGGGATGTCTTCCCTGACCATTTTCTCTACAAAACTGGCCCCTCTGTTACCTTTATCCTGCTTGCTCCTTCCTTCCTTCTCTCCTTCCTTCCTTCTTTCCTTCCTTCTTCCTTGCTTCCTTCCTTCCTTCTTTCCTTCCCTCTTTCCTTCCTTCCTTCTCTCTCTTTTCTTTTCTTTTCTTTCTTGACAGGGTCTTACTATGTTGCCCAGGCTGGACTTGAACTCAAGCAATCCTACCACCTCCACCTCTGCCTCCTAAGTAGCTGGGGCTACAGGCCCGAGCTACTCCTCCTGGCTTCTGCTTTGTATTTTTTGATAGCACTCAATGCACCTGACATATACATTTACTTGTTGGTATCTAGCTCCTCCCCTAGAATAAAAGCCCCATGAAGATAGGGCCAGTGCTTTACTTGCTAGGACAAAGCCTAAGACACACACAATAAACGCTTGTCGAATGAATGAACGAATAAAGAGTTCAAAGAACCAGCTCATGTCCTGTTGTTCTGTGAATACCTGGAAGACATTAGAGATGGGTCTCATGCTGGGACAAACTCTATGGACACAAACGTTTGGAGGTTACTTTTGTGTTACTGAACACAGCAAAGTGGTTAGCATCTTGCAGTTAAAGAATGAACTCCACAGAGAGGAAGTGATAAAAAGAGAAAAGGTGTTTCAAAATGGAATTTTCTTAAAAGGAAAGTGAAAGTAGAAAGCTATCTACAAAATGGTAAACAAGCAGTTCATGACCATTGACAGAAAGGATTCTTAATTATTACCCATAAAGAAAAGAAGAAGTATAATAAAAAAGTAGACACATTTTCTCTGCCTCTATGCAGTGGTTATTGCATTTGAGGGACATTACCCTTAAACATACACCTACAGTCCTGGGCAATACAGGATCAAGGGCTGTGGTTCACAGGAGGGAGATACAATCTCTGGCCAGAGTAATCAAAGCCCAGAAGGGGGCTTTGAACTAGTCCTTGAAGCATGGAGTGGATTTCAGAAGGATTTTGTGGCCCTGGGTGGCTAAAGGAATAGCAAAAGAAGAGGCATGGCTGAGTAGCTTTTTAATCTGTAGAACAGTAGTCTGGTTGAGAGGCAAAATGGGAATACTAAGAAATAAATATTGAAAAGATATGTTCAAGGCTATATCGTGGGGAGTCTCCAAAGCCAGGCTGAGGGGTTTGAACATAACCTGGAGGCATCTGGGGGCCACCTTTCAATGGTTCTAGTTCTTGTTGGGCAAGGAAGTGACAAGATGGAAACATTATTATAGGGGGTGGTGCTGGTGGGAGTCAGGAAGATGATTTGCCCTGGAAAAGCATAAGAAACAGGGAGATTAGTGATGATGTTAGTGAAATTTCTCTGGGATATAAAGACAAGAATCAGGAAAATGCCTTTTACTTATAAAAAGACACTGATGTTCAGTGGGGAAGGTGAGAGAGGAATCAAAAATAGTGATCAGGGTTTGGATTCGAGCTGTAGTACAACAGGAATAGACAAATCAGGAGGAAGATCTGCCTTCAGGGACACATGACAGTCAGAATGACCTACTTGGGAAGCCACTAGGCAATTTGATTTGGGAATGCGGCTGGGGAACCTACATTTCCTTAGGAACCCATACCTCCTAATCTGTAGCGGATACATTCCAAGACCCCAGGGGATGCTCAAAACCATGGATAGGACTGAACCCTATCTATGCTGTGTTTTTCCCCTATGCATACAAACCTAGGTTTAAGTTTAGTTTATAAGAGGCACAGTAAGAGATGAACGACGATAACTGGTAATAAAATAGAACAATAATAACAATATGCCAGCACCACTACTCATGCACTTTGGAGTCATTATGTAGTAAAATAAGGGATACTTGAACACAGGCACCATGATACCAGGATAGTCGATTTGATTATTGAAACAGCTACTGGCTAATGGTGGGGAGTACAGAAGAGTGGATGCGCTGGACAAAGGGATGATTCATGTCCTGAATGGGACAGAGTGAGATGGTACAAGGTTTCATCACGCTACTCAGACTGGCACACAGTTAAAAATGTAGGAATTGTTTATTTCTGGAATTTTCCATTTTATATTTTGGAACTTTGAGTAACTGGAACTGCAGAAGGCAAAGCTGTGGATAAGACGGGACTACAGTAATAAGCAAACTTCGTCAGGTGGGGTGACCCTTCTCTGTGATGTCTAGGGCTCCTCTGATGCCAAGAGGTAGATCATGTGTACTTTTTCTATCTGCATGTAGTTCAGTCCCGACCCTGGAAATCGGAATACTAATTGTAGTTTGGGGCTTCATAATTTGTAAGGAACTAATACAATAGTGGTGAATAACCTTCAAGCCTTGAAAAACTGATTTCCCCTAAGAATCCAAACTGTGGAGAAAGGCACAAATTAGATATTATTTCTGAACACATAGTAATCCCTGTCTCTTTCCAGAACTTACTTGGCATTCCAAGAGCTAGCAAGACCTGCTTTGGCCTGAAACCAGGGACAGATCTCCTGGGGCTGCCAGAGCCTTTTATAGTTCATGCTAGTCTAGACTCTTTTTTGTGCTTTCCGCTTTGGGATGGATGTAGGGGAGGAGCATAAGTCCTCGGACCCCTGCCTCAAAACTCAGCAGCTGCATACTCTTGGCCAAGCTACTTAACTCCTTTAAGCCTTCTTTCCCATTTTTCAAAAATGACATTGCTGCGAAGATGAAAAGAAAAAATAAAATGCAAGTGCTTGGAGCATAGTAAATGCTCAATAAATGAGGTTTCATCACCATCGTCATCATTCGTAATGTAATTTCTGGCCATCTTGCATTAATGCAGAGATTCAGGCCATGTGACCTGAGGACTGGCTTGTGGTGAATTCCCCAGGGATTTATTTCTAGGACAGGTGCTCATAAGAATTATAGTATTTTAGAACACATGCAATAAGGATGTAAATAAAATGGAAATTTTATAAAATGTTGGTCTGTTGAGTTCTGAAGTGGGATAAGAAGATAGGTATGAAATGTTCCTTAGAGATTTTGAAACAGGAAATCTGAGTTAACAAGAAATGGGCTAAATCTCAGGACGTTAGAGGCGCTGTAATCCTAATTTTATAACGATCCGATGACAATTCCAGAGGCTTTCCAGTCAGTAATAAAGCCTTTAATGTATGTAATCTTAATTGAAAGAAGCTGAATTAAAATGATAACATTGAGTGTTTTAGCTGAGTTTCCGTAGAAACCTTGAGGAAGATGTTAATTTTTTAAGCACGTGTACATCATTGAGGAGCTTAGTAAATTGTAAATCAAAATGGAAAATCTTACATTTGTCCTAATTTTTTTCTTCTTTAAGGCTGTCTAGCATCCTGCCAAGTGAATAAGTGGGCTACGATGGCCCATTCTTAATTAGATGACTGCAGAAAAACTCTTAATTAAAAAAGCAAAAATATAATTTTCCCCTCTCTTGCAGAATATAAAATTAGTCATAAAGAAGACTACTTCCCAAATTTGGACTAAGAAACATAGAAATGTCATCCTCTAAACTTTTTATTAATAATTTTATCATTAATAAAGATTTAAAATGGAGTGTTATCTATTGAATATAAAGATTATATTATAATAAAGCAGTATTAAGATAATAAAAAGCAAAATAAACTATTATACATAACATGAATTTAGAAAAAGAGAATTTTTTTTTTTTGAGACAAGGTCTTGCTCTGTTACTAGGGTAGTGGCTTGATCATAGCTCACTGCAGCCTCAAACTCCTGGGCTCAAGCAATCCTCCTACCTCAGCCTCCCAGTAGCTAGAACTACAGGTTTGTGCCACCATGCCTAGCTAGTTAAATTTTTTTTTTTTTTTTTTTTCCTGTAGAGATGAGGTCTCCATTGCCCAGGCTCGTTTTGAACTCCTGGCCTCAAGCAATTCTCCCGTTTTGGCCTCTCAAAGCACTGGGATAACAAGTGTGAGCCATGATGCCCAGCCAATAAATATTTTAATAAAAATTACAAAATATATAGATATCAAATACTATTTTCTAATGAAAATGGTAAATAATTTTTTTGTATTTAATGAACTGTAGTTTTGTGCCTAGAAAAAGGCCTACTTGTTAATTTCTTTTAGTCTGAGTCTACAATAAGAATTAAATAAGGTAAACATAAACTTTAAGCTGTATCCAAATTATATGTATTTTTTTCTCAAGTACACTTAAAACTGAGGTTAGTTAGTATCCTATGATCTCTGCACTGGAATTCTTACTACAATTGTCCACCAGAAGAAGACACTAGGGAATTATAACTAAATCATCCAAAAGGGTTAATTTTTTTTTTTTTTAAAAAAGCTATAAGTAAAAAGTTTCCATAGCTTTCACTGAAGTTGCTTTCTTGTAAAAATTATTTTGTTATATAATTATGAAATATAACAGAATATCAGAGTACCAAAAATAATATTCCACCAATATGCCCATCACCAATATTAAAACACTTGTTCTATTTGCTTTGGTTTTCTTTTTAAAAATAAATGTTGCATATCATTCTCAAACATATTTTTATACTTTTAGAACAGACTAGAGACCTACAAACCTCATAGTTTTGTATTTTTGTGGTTTAAAGTCTACATACACGGTGTATTTTATAAATAGTCTCTGCTCTATGTCTACTTGGTGTTGAAGACTGTATGGGGTGAATAAGAATCATCGAGTGTCTAGGCCATTTAGCATTATTCCACTTACATTGAGAGAACTAAAGAAATAATAACCATAACTCTTGCTAGAACAGTTTACAGCCTAGTTAAAACGCCAAAATGAAGACGTGGTAAGCGTTTTTATATTATTTTACCTGCCATCTGGGTAGGATGGAGTAATTAAGAAATCTGTCTCTGCATAGTTCTGGATAAAATACTTTAAAACGTCAATTTGATACGTTCTAAATTTGGAAGATCAAATCATTTAACATTAAATCAGGAGCCAATTTCAGAATATAGTCATTGCTCATGGAGGACTCTTACCCGACTTTTTGGGAGCTCACTGGTTGTTCCTTTAGAGACTCGTAAGAGTAAACATTCACATAAATAATAATGGTTTAAGAGTTGGTTAGTCGTCATGGCTACAGGGATAGGTCAAGTTTCTAGGTAAGGTGACTAGTATACTTCCATGAGATAGGGCAGCACATTACCAGTTCTACCACGGAGAGCAAGTATTTATACACATATTGTCATTCTCCTGGAAATTTACAAAACCTACCCCAGTCAATACAAAGTTAATGAATGCTAAAAATAAAATATAAACTGCATAGAACTCACTGGTCGATTTTAATAATGAGTTAGATGCCGCAGAATGTAAGATGTAGGTAAACGGACGCAAAAATCCTTGTTTTACAATGTCTGCATCTCTGTAGTACTGACATTTGAAAACTTTACTTTGCACATACTTACTTTAAGTACGATAAATGAAAGCGCTGTGGACTAGGAACAAGAGACAAATGCTTTCTTGTCCAAATTGTCTCAGACCCTGTATTTTCTTAGTCATAGCCGTTTGTTAAGTAGGCATTTGGTAGACTATTGCATGGAGGATTGCGAGAGCAAGATATTGCTATCTGCGGTGGAATGCTCGAATTTCTTCTCTCAGCAAGGATAATGGGTAGCATAGTCTGACTTTAGACCCATCCAGTGGTTCAGACTTATAGATAGTATCCCATGCTTTACCGCAATTCCTTGTTGAATTAAGGCTTGCACTTCGAATATAGACTATAAACTTCTGGGTCTGTCTTGTACCACATTGTCTGGCATAGGCGCTCACTATGTATTTGTTGAATGTTAAAGTGCTGTGCACCAAAACCGTACACTTTGCATCGGTTATCTGCGAAAAGCATGGTACACTAAAACTAGATCTTGAAGAATTCCCATTTGATCATAATAGAGGTAATCCACGTTTAAAATACCAGGTGTTGGGTAATCTCTACTTGGAGATTAGCCACCCTGTGCGCCCAGGTGAAAGATATTCCGTGCGATCCGAAGTGCCATGGAAGTTAGTGCCCTAGCCCAGTCCAGGAGGAACGGGCGTCGTGCCGGCGGTTTTAAGCTCAGAAGGGGCAGGCGAATGAGTCCAGGGACCCCAGCGCGGCGCAGGTAGGAGGCTGTGCGCTCGCCGGGTGCGCTCCGGGCCCGATTCCCAGCGCAGCCAGTAAGTGGCGCTGGGCCTCGGGTTTGGCGGCCCGGAGGAGCGGGCTGCGGATTACCTGCAGCAGCGGGTAGCCGCCGAGCTCCTCCCCGCCCGCCCCCACACCCCACCCCCACCGCTGCACTAACCCCGGCTCAGCTGGCTCGGCGCACTTGCTCAGAGGAGCCGGGGCCGAGCGGACCGCCGGCTGCAGGCAGCGAGCGCGGCTGGGCTGCGGGGCTGCTTCCCCGCGTCCTCCGGGCCCGGGCCGCCCTCCTCCCGCACAGTGCGGAGCAGGGAGGCCCCGCGCCTCGGCCACCCGCGCCCAAGCGTCCGCGCCTCCTCCTCCGCTCTGCAGGCGGGGACCGCCCGGCGCTCGGCACCCGGCAGCGCGGCCCCCTCCAGCCCCCGGCTCCCGGCAGCAGAAGCAGAAGGCAGCGCCAGGGGCCGCCGCCGCCGCCGAGCTCCGCGGGGCTCGGGAGCCGGCCCCGGCGAGGAGGCGCGGAACCATGGCCGATGGGGGCGAGGGCGAAGACGAGATCCAGTTCCTGCGAACTGTAAGCGCCGTGCGTCGCGTGTGCTCCCAGGGGAAGGGGGCGTCAGGGCATCCACTAGCGGGGTCCGGGCAGAGTGACAGCGGGCAGCGGGGACTCGCGGGCGGGGCGAGGGGTGACCCCTGAGGATGCGGGAGGAGCGGGCATCACCAAGTGTGTGCAGGTGTGCGTGTTGGGGCGAGGGAAGGCAAGGGCGCGTGTCTGTGCGCGCGTGTGGAAAGCTAGAGGATGGAGCGCGGCTAGCCGGCGGCAGGCGCCCGGGCTCGGACCCGGGGCACAGGGGACAGGAGCCTCGGAGCTGCGGGAACCGGGGGAGGAGGGGACGGCCGGTCCGGCCTGCCTGGTGGCACGGCTGGGACATCCCGGGCGGCTGGGGGCAGAGTGCAGAGCAGGGTGGCCCGTGGGGGCGCGGGGAGCGGCGGGGACTCGGGCTGTTTCTGGGAATACCGCCGCCGGGAGGTTTCTTCGGCTTTCGGGCTGGACCCGCGCGTTGTCACGGAGCGAAGACGTTGGTTCGCTTACTCCGTGTAGCGTGCGGCGCAGCTGGCCGGGGGCGGGGGTGATGGTGCAGGACGCTGCGCGGAGGTTTCCCCCAAGTCAAGGTGCTGCGAAAGCGGAGGAGGAGTCGCCTCCGTGGTCCCCGCGGTTCCCGGGGCTGGTGCCATCCGTGGTGGTGCTGTGACCGCTTGCAAAGCGTGGAAGGCATGGGAAGCGAGTGTGTGTTTGCGTGTGTGCGCGCGCGCGGGTGTTGGTGGGGGGAACATCGTGAACGTGTCGTTCCCTAAATGCTGGCTTATTGCATGCCGAGTGAAGCAAAGTGTGTGTGTGTGTGTAAGTGTAAGTGTAAGGGCAGGGTGGCTGCCCCACACTGGGTGGCAGGCAGGGAAAGGTTGGCTCCACACTAATACAATTCTTTCTCCTTAAGTACCTCTTGGCAATGCTCCTTCCTTTCTCTCATTTGTTCGAACACTGCAGATACTTCCCAGGCTGAGGCATTGCACACCTCCAAGCTGGGACTGGAGAGCCTCTCCAGAAAAGAAAATGCCCTAACTTCCTGCTAAGAATAACCTAGTTAGCATCCTTTCAGTCGTTCCTTCTCCACTTCTGTCCTCCTTCCCGAAGGATGTTCCCTTGCAGGATTCCCCAGACTTCCCTAACCTAGAACTGCAGCTTCTGCTGGTACTTCTTTCCTCAGCAGTACAAAAACAAAACAAAACAAAACAAAACAAAACAAAACAAACAAACAAACAAAAAAAACCCACTTCCCGGTTACAGTTACCTATAATCACAGAAAATCGTAGAGATGGTGTAATTTTGGAATATTAACTTTTAGATGTGAAAATAGTCTTGATGTATTTGGGTACTAAACATATGAAAACAGCGAATTTGCACAGGAACGTTGCAAACGACTGTCTTTTTCTCTTTTGTGCTTTAAACGGACTGGGAGAAAGCTTTGGGAAGGATAAAAATCCAGGGTCCACATCAGATGGCAACCTAATAGTAATCCAGTCTGATAGCTGCATGTTATGCACCGTTGCATATGCTTTTTGAAGTACTGTTGGCCCACGACCGGGCTTGGAAGAGCCTCTTCACTAATACCTTGGTCACGGTGTATAAGCCTGCTAGTAATACAGTTGTCTTTTTCATAGAAAATAGACTATAAGGGATTTTTTTTTAAGTAATTAAGACCACGTTAGATTTTTCTCAAAACTAAGGACTCTTTTATTCAGATGGACAAATATGGTTGCTGTATAATTTTTCAATCCGTATCAAACTCTATGGGGTTAAAATTAGCTGGGAAATTTTGGTAGGCTTCATGCACTCAAGGGCTTCCTGCGGGCTTAACTGTTAAGCCGAGCTCATGGAGGTGTTATCAGAATGCTTAATGGGGACCAAGGGAACGTGCTGGCTGATGAGGTTCTGCACATATAAAGTATTGTTAACTCTGTGCCACTCAGCAGCTGCCTGTCAGCTAGAGCAGCACCTTTGATAAGTGGGTCCTGGGTAGAGATCTGGCAGTCCCAGGCTGGGATTTTTCTTTTAATAAAACATCCGTAGGTGGTTGTGCTGATGATAAATGACCTTGAAGGAGGTGGCACAGTGGAGCAGAGGGATTTTTTTTTTTTTTTTGGTATAGCATTAACATCTAAAAGGAAAACATGCCTTTCCTCACAATTTTCCAATTTTCATATAGAAATTCTCAGATCCTTTACCGGCTTCTCCGTCTATTACCCTCCATCCTTCCCTCCCCCACCCCCTTTTTTTTTCTCTTAACCTGAGAATGTTGGTGGTTCAGAAATGCTGATGGGGGTAATAATGGGGAGACTGTAGTATAGTTCCTACATTAAAGTCGTTTCTTTTTTTTCTGAGGGCATTTATTTCTCTGTCATGTGCAAGCTTGTCAATATGAGTTATTTCTTCTTCTTCTTCTTTTTTTTTTTTTAAAGCAAATAGCCCAAGGAGTATTAGGAATCTGTAAATTTTGATAAAACAGTTGTAGATGGAAGACTTCTTGATAGTGATGGATGAAGCTGTTTTGCATAGAAAAAGAAAAACAATCATTAAGACACGGTAATTGTGAATTTGACGGGACATTTCATATGTTCTGATTAGAACATCTGAATTATTATCTTGAGCAGATCATTGTCTATTGGATTTGTATTCAGCACCCGAGCACACTGAGGCATCTTTTTGACCACTGTCCACAGAAAGCTTTTTTGCTTTTCTTTTTTTAGAAGAGGTCTGAGATCACTGTTAAGGGAAGTAGAGGTGAAATCTTTAATGGGCTGTATCTGTGAGTTATGTATGCTGCTGTAAATTAATTCCTCATTTGCAAAGGGGTTTGTCACTGGTTAGCTTGTACCCGGCTCTCTGGCATCTCTGTTCCATTTGCTGCTGCTTGTCGAGTTGGCTCACATTCCTTCCAAATAGTTATGTAGATGAATGATCATCGATTCAGTGGCTCCCCCACCTGCTGGAAACCTGCCCACTTAGGTCTGTTTATCTTTGAGAGAGATTGAAAATATGTTTGTGTAAACTCTGGATATGCTGGGTCACTTATTTTATGAGAGAAAAATCCTATCATAAAATAAGCTGTCAGCTTGTAATAGATTCATTCACTGTCATATCCAAACATATCCATGATGTGGAATGTGTGTTTTATTTTATTTTAAAGGTTTTATTAACTTACCAATGTAGCAACAAACTGTCATTTGGTATTTAAAAACATGCATCTTTTTAGTTATGGTCCTCTTTTTTTTTTTTCAAGCAATTATACAGAATGTTATAGAAGATATTCCTCTGACTTTACGAAAACCATGGTATAAAATGACCTTGGTCAAAGTTTTTTTTTTTTTTTTTTTTGAGTACTTTGTCTTTCTTTCATTTGTGTAAGCACAGTTGAGTTACCCTTGTGGTGTACTGTGTCATGTAGTTTTGTATTTACCCATAGATTGAGACTTAAAGCTTAGTCCTGGCTGTAAAAATGATCCCGATAGGAATGCTTACGGTCTTCCTCCTGTCTTCCTTTGCAGAATGAAGTATTTCATTATAGATTTCTTCTCAGTGTTCATACATCTTGTTCCACAATGACAAGAAGCATCTTTAAATATACTCATTGACAAATAGTGATAATTATGCAGTATAGATGCCGGTGTACAACACTGCATAGTAGGTTGGATGGGAATATTTAGCCCTAGTTTGTAGAGGTCCAGGAAGGTTAATAGTATGAAGTCAGTACTCAGCAGTGCAGAACGAGAACTAAAATTCAAATCTTAGGCTAATAGTGTTCTTTCCAGGAGAGAAAGACTTCTTTATCTGCTGTTCAAGTATGTTTTAGGTTTATAGCAAAAGGATACCAAGTCAGTTTTCTCAACTGTAGGAATGTCACAGAGCACAAACGAAAAGATGGAATGAGCAGTGGAAATTTGCACTTTTTGCTCCCTTCATAATGAAGCTACTAGGAGCTTTAGATAGATATGCACTATGGTATTTTCCCAAGGAACCGATGGAAAGTCCACCCAGGCTTACATCATTAGGCTTATTTTATTTTAACTTAGAAATTAGCATGTACACATTGGCAGGAAGGGCAAGATCTAAAACACTTAGGGCACTAATTTATTTGACATTCAATTGTAGTTGTACTTTGGCTTCAGATAAGTGTTTTTATCATGGCTGAATTACCCAAGAAAGGACTCCAGCAGCACTGGGTGACTGTGCTTCTTTGGATAGCTTTTGGGAGAGAGGGAGAGGTGATGAAGCACACATTTTTCCTGAAACTCTGACATTGTGGGAATTAGATTAATTCAGAAAACATTTGTTGAACACCGTCTGTATGCATAGCATGTTAAGGAAGTATTCCAAATAAGTAGGGAAGTGGTTTGCAGCTGTAATTGCAAAGAAAAGATAGAGGATGGCATGGAGCAATCAGAAGGAAAAATGCATAAATAAACTCCAAAACATTAGGGTAGGAAGAGGCCTTTAGAAAACATTACCCTGTCCACCCCATGCCTCTCTGATATTGCAGATAAGGAAACAAAAGCTCAGAGAGCCAAATGACTTGGCCCAGTGTCACACTCCAAGTTAGTGGCATTTAGTAATGCAGAGTATATGAAAATCTATGAGGAATTTCCAGAAAGGAGGTTTACCAGCACATCATTCTTTATAGAGTAGATTTAAACCCACTTTCCCATTTTATCCTTAACTTTACCTTCATAGAGTTCTGTCTCCAAATCTGTCCTCTTGTCCTTCCAGCCAGTGAAAAGGAGGTTTCTTTTCTCTTTTCTAATGTTACAGTCCCTCACATGGCCTGAATCTTGGTCCTGGAAGCCAAGATGGGAATCCATCCTTTCCATCCTTCTTTTTTTTTTTTTTTTTGCCTCCCTATCCTCTTGCTCCTTCTGGTTTATCTTGAAGCCTGTTAATTTCTCCCATCTTAAAATGTCTGTCTTTGACCCTGATACCTTATCTGGTTGCTCCCCTCCTCCGAAAGTGGTCTTCTCCCACTGCTTGTACCCCTCTCCATGTAATTATCTAGCTTCTCTTCCTTCTTAAATCCACTTTCCTGGATGTTGCCAGTAACTCCCTCCTTGCCATGTCTAAATGTCCCTCTCTGTCCCTATTCCCTTAGATTCCTTCTCAAACTCTACTACCCTGACTTTCTTTCCTTTTTGAAGCTACTCTTTTGACTTTGGGGACATGGTACTTTCTGGGTAATTTTTTTACATTTCTGATCATGCTTTTTCCAGGTGCTTTTCATTCCTTTTACTCCAAGTGTGTGGTTATCCCAAAAGATTCTGTCCTATTTCCTGTTCTGTCTCTTCTGTCTTCATGAGCTTATCTATGTCACAAAATCTGGGATCTCTTGAATAACAGAGTTTGAAAAGACTTAACAATGACTTCATCCAGCTCTGAGAGCCAGAGAGATGAAAGGAATGTTCCCAAAGCGACTCTTTTTTGTAGGAGAAACCCACAGCAGATTCGACAACCCTGGGCCTTCATTTCAAGCCTCTGTTTAGACTTCCCTCCTGCCTCTCGGACCCCGGAAACACCAGCTTGAGATCATTGCCTGTTCGGTTCCCTAAGCGACTTTCCTTCCTAGTGTCTCTGCTGATCAGTGGCACTGCCATTTGTGGCTCTGGCTCCAGTGTGATCCTAACCTTCAGAAGACCTGAGTTTGAGGCCTGAATCCACCAGTACCTAGCTTTATGGACTTAGAACAACAGTGCCTGTCTCACGGGAGTGGCTCAATGCATTTGTCTAGTTCTCTTTCTTCTCTTCTGCATCCAATTTGTCATCATAGCCCATCGTGTTTCTCTCTGCAATCCAACTCAGATTTCGATGTCTTTCATACTCCATTAGCTTCTTGTTCTGATCCCAGTACTCATTTCAACCTTCGTCATCCTTCCTCCTGCAACAAATTGGCAACCCACCTAGAATCCTCCTGTCATTTTAGTCCTCCTGAAACCCTTGTGTCTATGTCCAAGCCTCAGCTGACATCCTTGCATATCCTGTCTAATTTTTCTACTTGGCCTTTTATGATCTGCCCCTTGATACTTTGCTTACGCTTTTCATCCTACACAGAGTTTTCTTGTATCACTCTAACCAATTCCGATTTTACCTTTCTCTGACCATTTATCACTAATAATTAATAAAATGTATGGAACTGTTTGGGAAACTCAAGCAGTGGTCAGAGGATGCTCTGGCCCTAATGCTCTGTGGGAGAGTTGGGACCGTGTGGGGCATCAGTTTCCCATGATGCTTGGTGCACTGTTAACTACAAGGACAGACTTGAGAGAAATCTTGTGGCAAGGAGAAGATCGAGACAAGAGAAAGGATCCTCCTGCCCACCAGTTTAATGTGAACATCACTTGAATGCGTCCAAATGCAGAAAGAAGGAACCTGCTATGAAGGAAGTAGGCAAAGATAGTGGGGGCGGAAGAATGGAGGTAAGATCTCTTCTAGAAGCAGGAGAGTAGGAGGGTTGGTGGGTGAAATTCTGAGATGAGGACACAGGAGGTGTGTAGGGTGAGAGAGGCTGGGTGATGATTGCTGCTTTGGGAGGCTGCAGTGGCTCCCAGGTCCAGTGGGAGGGGACACCCGGAGAAGGCAATTAGAGAGAGGGAAGTTACAGTCACTAGAGCAAATGAACAAAGGAGAGTAAGAGAATAAATTAAGGATTAATTGAGTCTGAGTGATTGGGGCTGCCCAAAAGAAATACTGGCTTAGAATCAGAAGCTATATTTCAAATGAGCAGCTGTCAGGGGGTGAGGTGACTTCCAGGGGCACTGTTAGAGTATCCAGTGGATCAGTTTCGTCCCCTTACTTTCCTCTTTATTAATCACGGGAAGAACATTGGGGTGAGGACACTGCCAACAAATGGTTGTGTGACCTTGGGGCTGCTGGGATCAGATAGAGATTTGTTTGAGAGAGGTAAAATGGGGAGGTTGTTTTCTCAGAGGGACTTGCGGTAATTTCCATTGTCATGTTCGTAGTCTTAGGGTCAACCAGACTCAAACCATTCCGCAGGATGAGCATAACAAAACCTTACCCTGAGACTGGAAAGAAAAGCTTTGAATGATCCTGGGGTCCCTGGAAATCCTCATCCTGGTGGATTACAGGCCCTGAAAGCTGACAGCAAGCTTTGTGCTGGGATTCTTGATGATGGGTGGTGTTCTTTCAGGGGAAGAGGAGATGTTAACAATAAGAGAAGGTTGCAGACAGGCATTTAGAAGGAGCTGGGAGAAGAATTCTCTCATGCCAGTAGCCCTCTTAGGGACTCGTAGAACTAAATGGGTTCGGATCCATTTAGTAACTAAACTCCTAGTGAGCTTGTTTGCAAATCCTCTCTATTGTCCCAGCCGTGAAGTACTTCTCTGGCTTCCATAGATACCTTCTCCCTGGCTGGTGAAGAAGTGGCCCATGTTTCTGGGGTTTCCCAAAATGGTACAGTCAGCCTCAAAGCCCACGTGGAAGGTGTATTTCCTGGTTTCTATTGCAAAAGTTGTGTAGTGGTGTTGGTGCAATGAAATGGAAGTCCAAGGCGTTCCCTGTTAGTGACGGAGTATTCAGAGGACCTACATGGAATTGCTTTCATGCTCATTACCCAAGCAGAACTCCTCCCGCAGAGTAGGGCACAGACAGAGCGGAGCCACTGACACGTGAACACAGGGAGACCTCCCCTGGATGGCTGTGGGTGCAGGTACTTACCACCCACCAACCGATGATGAGTGTCTGCCAATTTACTGGAAGAAAACCTGAAACCTAGCTGTGGAGCCAAGATGGATGCAGAAGAAAGCGAGTGGAACAGGAGAAAGTGTATAGGAACTCAGAGGCTGGCAGGGCCTTCCTGAGTCTAGGAAGGGCTGAGGCGGGAATGAGGACACGTTTGCTCCCTGGGACATGTGGTTCTTATCGTGCAGGGGAAACCCTTCCTGCATGTGGTCACTGAGGGAGAGGCACAGGCCCACACATCTCATCACCGTGGAGGAAGGAACAATTCAATGTGGCCAATTTATTTTTCTTCTATGGCAAGCACTTTTTTTCACTTAACATTTTTGGTATTTTAAGAGTTTTTGCACATTTGTTCCACTTCTAATGAAATTTTAATTGTTTCTCTTTCCTCCTGAGTTTAGAATCTGATTCATAATGTACATGGGAACCCATGAATTTCACTCATATTTAATGCATAACCAAAGATATAAACTGAAATGATACATTTTGAGAAGATCAAGACAAGAAAAAGAAAACTTACAGGAAAAATGATATCCTTAGTCTTGAGTCAATTGGGATATTGTTAAAATGAAGCTGAACAGCACACTGAGTTGATGGCCACTAGAAGTTGTATTCTCTTCTTTTCCACAGCAGGTTTCTGGTTTTCAAAATAAAAGTGATTATGATTTAAATTATTTTAGCTTTTGCTAGAGTTTATATTTATTTCATAATCAAAGAAACTTTACTTGAGGAAAGTTCGGTCTCACACACACGCACACACCTGTGCGCGAATGAATGAAGATATTACACCATTTTTTTTTCATGAATTTTGACTGGCATAGAATTCAGTTAAATTAGTTCATGGGTAGCAGTGAATTGTCTGTTGGTCTCTGTTATTTCTTCCAGTGCTTTGGGGTTTTTATTTTTATCGTTCCTTTCCCTTTGTCTTTCCCTTTCCCTCCCCTCGCCTCCCCCTTCCCTCCTTTTCCCTTCCCTCCCTTTCCCTTTCTCTCCCTGCTCCCCTCTCCTTTCCCTCCCCTTCCCGTTCCTTCCCCTCCCCTTCTCTCTCTCTTTCTCTCTCTCTCTCTCCCCCTCCCCTCCCCTCCTCTCTGCTCCCCTCCCCTCCCCTCTCCTCTCCTCTTCTGGGGCTCACGAGTGAGTTACTTGTGAGAGATGCTATTTTGATAGTGGCAGGACCAGCAACAAACCTGTACCATTTCAGCATTCAGGAACAATTGTGTCCACATGTCTTTTTGAGGTTGTACAGGGCATTCTTAAGGCACATTTGAATAGTCCTACAGGCTGAGAGGAGTTCCTCTGATCTTAAATACAGTGTCAGCCTGAGGAGTAACCATTTCTAGTCAGGAGATCAGAGCTCTTTTACACCGTGGCCTAGCTGCTGCTGTTGGCAACTTTATTTCTTGTAGGTGCATTGATATGTAATTGTCTGGCAGGTCTGTTCTAAGCATTGCATGTGTATTTTCTCATGAAATCCCTAGAAAATCCCTCAGAGGTAGCTCCAAAGAAGTGAAGTGAGCCCAGTGTTTGCAGACACAGGCAATGGAGCTACAGTTTCAGACCTGGGCAGGCTGGCTCTAGAACTCTCACTTAATCTTGCCATACCAGGGGCCCTTTCTGCTGGAGATGGACATATTTTAAAATGAGAGGGAAACTTGGTGCCCTGCTTCTACCTTCAGGAAGTTACTTTATAGTATCAAATGTGAATTTCTTAGACTACCAGAGCCTTGCAGGCTGTCTGCCACATCATAGGCCCTGTGTTTAATGTTTGTGGAATCGCATCGAACTGATTCCATCAGATAGTATTTTACATAATAAATACAGAGTAGGGTAATTATATGCAGTTTACTAGCGTACCTTAATGCAGTGTGTGTGAACAGGGTATCTCTTTTGTCTGTAGCATTATACCAGGTACCTAAGAGATACCATGAAGGTGGAAGCCATAGTTCCCGTAGAGTTCAGATGCTCAAACAGTGAAACCTTATATGTATCAACCTGGGAACAGTAAGCTTATGGTCCTATGGGGATTGTGTCCTGTGTACAATTCAGAGGGTCCAAAAGGTGAAGAGATGATGGAAGTGGTCATGATATTGGGCTCCAAAACTCATGGAGTAAAGGGTCAATGGTGAAGTAAATGGTGGTAAAAGCAGAGATTCTATTTCATTATAAAATATGAAAATAACATGAAAGGCAGAAAACAGACTGTAGAACGACATGTAAGGCAGGAATTAAAGTTTCAATGAAATGCCGCCTTGATCTCTAAAAGTGCTCCAAAATATCTTTTGTAGCGTTTCAGGAAATTTTGATTCATTTTATTTTTGAAACAGTTGACATTTGGGGGAGTGGGCTAAGAGATGAAAATATGTTCCAAAGTGCTTGTTTTTTTAAGGACAATATTTTCAAGAACTGTACTTCAGGAGCATGTCACAGTTATGAGCCTGTAGGGAAGAACAGGATTTTTTTTTTTTCTCTCCTTTTAGGGAAGAACAACATATTGAAAGATGATTAAGGCACTTGAAAAATGTAGCAGAAACATACACACACACACACACACACACACACACACACACACGCATTGCATACACAGGATCCAATCCCTGATGCCCTTTGCCTCTCTTCTTGTTTTATTTTATTTATTTATTTATTTTTAAACAGAGTCTCACTCTGTCGCCAGGCTGGAGGGCAGTGGTGTGATCTTGGCTTACTGCAACCTCCACCTCCCAGGTTCAAGTGATTCTCCTGCCTCAGCCTCCCGAGTAGCTGGGATTACAGGTGCCCGCCACCATGCCAAGCTAATTTTTGTATTTTTAGTAGAGATGGGGTTTCACCGTGTTGGCCAGGATGGTCTCGATCTTTTGACCTCATGATCTGCCCACCTCAGCCTCCCAAAGTGCTGGGATTCCAGGTGTGAGCCACCGTGCCCAACCCATCTCTTCTTATTTTTTAGACTATCTCGTTAGTCCCCTTTGGTCTTGGACATGTCTGTCATGACATGTTTCCAAGGCCAGTGCCCACAGTTGGGAGTCATGATCAGCTTACATGTCCTGGCTTGTAGGTTCAACGAAACGTCAGGAGAACATTTCTTCTTGAGTCCCAGACAAATGAAAAGCTGAGATGAAATGTTTTTGATTGATGGCTGTCAGAGAAGCACAAAAACTTCAGCTTCACTGCCATTCCCTTTGTGACAGGGAAGGGGCCATCATCTCCTGAAGACGGGGGTGTCATTATTAAGTCTAAATGGCCTGCTCCCGTCATGAAGAATTGCATCACACAGAAGCCTGCAAAGTCAGCCCGACTTGAGTCAGTCCTACTCACACTAAAGAGGATACGGAAACTGGTGAAGGACAAGAGACAATTGTGATTTCACCTGTTCCTGCGCCAGCGCCTGGTCTCTTCTCCTTCATTCTGAAATGTTCGCAGACTGCCTGCTACGTGCCATGCTTCTTGCTGGACTCATATCCAAGCTTGTCCTGCCTTTAAAGAGCTTATACTGTCTCTATGGGTGGGATAGGGAATAAGGAAAATGCAAATATTCTACTACACAGTGGACCTAAGAATCAGAAAACCGTCAGAGGAAAGGATGTTGAGGAGGGAGGGTCCGTGTCCCAGGAGTACCATCATCTAAGGCTTGGTGGAGGAGGCAGCATTTCCAGTCACAGAATTCTCAGACTGAAAAGGAACTTCAGGGATCAGGGTCTAACCCCTTTATAGTGAAGGAACATGAAAGGACAAGTATATTGGCCCCCATCATTCCGCTCAGACAGGATAGCTGCAATTCATTTGATTCCTGGAACAATCCATTTAGTCTATAAAGCGGTTAATTGCATTAATACAGATCAGAAAACTGAGTTGCAGAGAGGTGAAATGACTTGTTCAAGGGCAATTAATGAGTAAGTGATGTTGCTGGCGAGCCCAGGGTTTTCAGATGCCAAAGCCCTTCTTTCTCCTTCCTCCCTCCCTCCTTCCCTCCCTTCTTCCCTTCTTTCCTCCTTTCCTCCCTTCTTCTTCCCTCCCTCTCTCTCTCCCTTTCTCCATCATTTCCTCCCTTCCTTCCCTTTTTCTCCCTCCCTCCTTTCCTTCTTTTTTCCTTCCTTCCTTCCTTCGTTCCTTCCTTCCTTCCTTCCTTCCCCTCCCCTCCCCTTCCCTTCTCTTCTCCCTTCTTCTCCCACTGCCCCTTCCCTCCATCTGTCAGGAAAAGTAGTAAAAGACTGTAAATTGGATTATAAGGAATGATTTGTGGCTGTCCTATCACATTCGTCCATTTAGGTTATCTGTGCTCTTCATTTTCTGGAGCTATCTTACTACTCTGTTAAATTGTGGAAAACCGATAGTAATGATTCCCGAACTGTTGATTCTTGATTATAGAAAATGCAAATTGTGTCTACTAGAATGCAGTTGTAGATACTGAGTGGGTTGATTCTTATCAAGCAAATTCATCTCAGCCTTCCTGATGGGCTCATATCTTTGTATGTCCTTTGGAGTCTCCTTTGAACCTGCTGTGATACCACACTGATTCTTTAATGAAGAAATTAAATAAAATCTTTGATGTGTTCATTTTGTCTTCGTTTGAGTCGTATTTTTACTTAAAAAAAATTACCTCCAACATCACTACTATGCCTCCTAAAGTAAAAATGAGCGGGGTCTTGCTGAATTTGGGTGGGGAGAGCAGGAAGGCAGGACAGATAAAAGAGGAAGGTGAGTGGGGGCCACGTGTTGTTTCTTCCGTCTCCCCATCCCCAGGGCCACTTTCCAGTCTTCTCTGCCCTGTTCTATGTTCAGGAGGCTCCTACTCTAGATGGTGCCAGGAGCACTGTTTCCTTTCCTTGTTGGCTCAGATTGAGGGCTGGGGACAGTTTCCCACTGTTGCTGGTCCCTAGAAGTTCCACCTCTGTCGGATCCTGTCACGCTCCCAGCCCGCACCTTGCTAAATGATCCCTCATTCACCTCTCTTTAGTTAAACCCTTGAGAGTGCCGTCCCCTTCCTTGATGAGAACCTGATGTGAAGGCGGGAAGCATGGTGACATGTTTGGGAGAGAGATGACGTGCGAGTACAGCTGTGTCATCCTGGGGGGACTGGGGAGCCCTGAGACTAGGGTCAGGGATTTGTTCTTAATTCATAAGGTAAAAGGGGCCCTGGAAGTTATTCTTTTTTCTCCTTCTCAAGGGAGAAAAATGGGTCAGAGCTGTCCATTAGAAAGATTAATGGGGCAGCAATTTATAAGATAAATTGGGATATAGAGAGATCAGAGGACCGGAGCTGAGAAGCCTATTTGGAGACAGTCACCACGGAGCTGGTGCAAGATAATTTGGGCCTAAATTTGGGTGGTAGTTGTGGGAATAGAAAGGAGCGGGGAGCTTTAGGACACAGTGGAGGAAGGGTTTATGGGGTTGGTAACTGATTAGATACAAGGAGAGGAAAAAGACAAAGCTGAGCTTCAGATGGTGTTTGTCATATGGAAATCAGGAGGAAGGGGAGGTTTCAGGGGAAGGCAGTGGATTTATTTTGGATGTATTTATTTTGAGATATGTTATGGACTGAATTATGGCTCCCTAAAAAGTATGTTGACATCCTAATCCCCAGGACCTCAGAATGTGACCTTAATGGGAAATAGGGTCTTTACAGAAGGAATCAACTGAAAGTGAGGCCATTAAGGTGGCCCCTGGTCCTATATGACTAGTGCCCTCCTAACAAGAAGGGATTTAGGACGCAGGTCCACACAGAGGGAAGATGGTGTGAAGACACACAGGGAGCACACCTGTGAGGACTGGAGCACTGCACCTGTGAGGACTGGAGCACTGCACCTGTGAGGACTGGAGCACTGCACCTGTGAGGACTAGAGACTGTACCTTTGAGGACTGGAGCACTGCATCTGTGAGGACTGCAGCACTGCACCTGTGAGGACTGAAGCACACCTGCAAGGACTGGAGCACCGCACCTGTGAGGACTAGAGACTGTTCCTGTGAGGATTGGAACACTGCACCTGTGAGGACTGGAGCATTGCATCTGTGAGCCAAGGAGCACTGGGGCTGAGAGAGGCATGGAACAGATTCCCCCTCCCACCCTCGGAAGGAACCAGCCCTACCGACCCCTTCATCTCGGACTCCAGGCCTCCAGAACTGAGAGATAATACATTTCTGTTGCTTAAGCCACCCAGTCTGTGATATGTTATTATGGCAGCAGTAGGAGTCAAATTCAAGGCACAAAGCTAGAAGTGTGGATTTAGTGTTTTGGAGAGAGGAGTGACCCAGTGAGGCAGATTGGAGGCCACTGGTGTGATCGAGAATCCACAAAAATGGACCAGATGATCTGGGAGGATCATGTAGAGGAGTCCGCAACAGAGGCTCAGAGGAAGGTGACTGAGAAAACTTTTTTTTTTTTTTGGATGGAATCTTGCTATGTCGCCCAGGCTGGAGTGCAGTGGTGTGATCTCGGCTCACTGCAAGCTCCACCTCCCGGGTTCAAGCAATTCTCCTGCCTCAGCCTCCCAAGTAGCTGGGACTACAGGTCTGTGTCATCATGCCCGGCTAATTTTCTGTATTTTTAGTAGAGATGGGGTTTCACCACGTTAGCCAGGATGGTCTGGATCTCCTGACCTCGTGATCCACCCACCTCAGCCTCCCAAAGTGTTGGGATTACAGGCGTGAGCCACAGCGCCTGGCCCTGAGAAGAGTTTTGATGTGATCATTATGGGAGTCTCTGCGAGGAGGTTGAAAGTAGACTCCCGATTGCCGGAGACCCAGAAGCGACAGAGCAGCAGTAAATAGAGGCAGACGATATAGACGATCTTTTCACCCCGTGTGCTGAAGAGGGAGCTTGAAAGGGGAGGAAGGGTAAAAGTTAGGGATACTTTTCTTTTCTCATGAAAGAGACCATAATCTAAGGTTGTAGAGGAGGGGTGATTGATGTTGCAAGTTCCTAAGTACAAGATGGGATAGAGATGCCCCCCAGCCCCACCAACACACGTCACCATTGTTGGGCACACGCCTAAGCTTATGCGTCGCCTCTCTTTGCAGATACCTAATTACTTACTGCTTTCCTTAATTCGAGAGCACATACTATTTTCATTTGCCTTTGGTTTAGCTTTGCATCATTTCATTTTCTGCTAGGGACCTTTTGATAATTAAAATTAGAGCTCTATAAAGCTTTGTTGGTTCAAAGCTGGGCGTGTTTTGTTTGCAATTTGCAGTGGTTTGGTGATGAAATAATCCAGCTAGGCTTGAAGCAAGCATGTCTCATTAAGACAAATGGGAGAAGCTGATATTGCTGGTGGGTTTTTTTCTCATAGCTGTTAACTCAAAAAGACGATAGGGCTTATATAGGTAATTATGTATACTATTAAGCAAATAGTCAGCCTAGGGATATATTGGAGGGATTTTCTGAAAGCTCAGGTCAGGGGAAAATGTTGAAATATCTTAGGAAACAGAATGATTCTGCTGGTAGTGACTGCCGTCAGCTCTCCTACTATGATAGGATCTGGCTAAGAAAATTCCAGTAATTTTTCAGAAAATTAACAATTTATATTTTGAGAGTTTTTTTCTCCACATTTTTGTATAATTGGCACTATGCTGTACATATAATTTGTTGCTTGCAAAGCACTGTCTTTCAAAAAAATCTAAACAGTAAATCTATACAGTATTTACATGTGTAAATTCCACATTTGTTCCATACTTCACACTGTTGATTTAAAAGTAAAAGCTTTCAACAAATGTCTGCACTTAACAACAGAGCATATATCTTCATCTCTTTAGTGTTCTGAATGAGTGCCTATAACACTTTCCTAAAAGGAATCTTCCTTGGAGGCCGGGTGTGGTGGCTCACACCTGTAATCCCAGCACTTTGGGAGCCAGGGCAGGGAGGATTGCTTGAGCCCAGAAGCTTGAGACCAGCCTTCCTTCCTCCCCGGAGACTTTAACATCGTCTCACCTGGTTAAGGTGCTTAGAGATGCTGGTCTGGAGAAGGGAAGGGGAGGGGGCGGTGGGTGGGTCGGTAACAATCAGGCAGCGATTAGAAGGTGGGAGATAGCTCCTCACATTTTTTATTGTAGAGTGATAAAAAAAACTGCCATATCTACTGCTCATTAAACATTCTCTAGTTTTGGTCCTGACTAGGACATTTTCTGCAGAAATTTTGTTTTGAATTTCACATGTCTAGCAAAACAAGAAATCTGGCATACATTACAACCAACAAAAACATTGCTCTGGACAGGCCTAAAACAAGGACCTGAATGTCAGTAGGGAATGGAACCAGCGATTCCATAAATGACACCAGTCACACAGTAGGGAGGGAACAGAGATCATTTCCACATTTCCCTCTAAATGGGCAAACTAAAGCCCACAGTTTTGTTAAGAGGGGGCTATGTATAACTCAGATGCCTTACTAGGATACAGAAATGCACTTTAAAATCTCAGGGTTAATAATGATGATGCCATTGCCGTCTAACATGAATAATGGAGCAGACTAAAATCTGACCCAAACAGAATCTGATAAATAAATCAAGGAGAAGGACTTGCAAATCTTTGCATAAGAGAGGAAATGAGTAATGGCACCCTCTTTTGCTTGTTGTTCATACCACCAGGAGTCGAGAACTCTGCATAACTTAGCAGTACAGCTTCTAAGAAGGGCCCTGATATTGTGGATAAATGGAGTCTATTTTTAAGGTTAGATAAATCCAGCCTATTTTTGTGGGCAGGGAAAAATTATTGCTGAAGTGTTTTTGATAAGATTCTTCTGTGCCATAAACTGAAATACTGAGAGTATAACAGTTTTTCATAAGAGGAAAGGAAGAAAAACTACTGTAAGTTATGGGAGACTAAGGCCATGTATTTATTTGGGGATTGCATTAATAAATTTTCAAGCATTCATTTTTATTTAGCTACATGATTGGCTTTGTGGTTGTCCCAGTTCATGAAGAATGCCATAAATATTGGATTGACCGTGGCTGATAATTTTTACTGCGTGATACTACTATGAATGCATTGGATGGAACCATGATTCCAATATATGTGTATTCTTTCATTCAGCAAAGATATAGATACTCACTACCTCCTGTGTGTCAGGTGTCTGTGGGGTGCTGTAGACTTATACTTAAAGCCTTCTTCTTCATTTGTATTTTAAAATGGTTTCCACATCGTTATTAATAAGACTGCTAAATCGGAAGCCGCTGAGGCTAGAATCTGATGGCCAACCAGGTAAGATTTCCTTCAAAGTCTGTGTCAAATCAGTTCTACATTTCTCTACATCCAGTCTATATTTTTCTGTTTTATTCATAGGGATATTAACAAGGAAGATTAAATGCTGGCTGAAAGCTCTCATATTTGTATCCACAGAAATACAAATTATATATAAAAGTATATGATTACCACCATTATCATGATTATGTTCTTAGCCTTTCCAAATTCCTGTTATATGCAAAGCATTCTACTTAACTCCACGGATATAATGGGATATATAATCCTTGCCCACAAGAAACTATTACCAACACTAATTTATTTGCCTTTCATAGACTGTTCTTTTCCCACTAAATCTTTCTTAAGTAACTTTAAAGGAAACTTAAAAATTGCAGTGTAATATATTAACATACAGATAGTAAAGTACATAAATCTTAAGCGTACAGCTTGATGAATATTTGCAGTGTGAATGCAGTTGTGTAACTACCACTCACATCAACACATAGAGTGTTTCCAATGCCTGCAAGCCTCTCTAGCACCCTCTCCCAGGAGTGACCTGCCTTTCCAAAGGTTACCACTCTGTGGACTTCTAGAAAAATAAATTAATTCTGCTTGTTTTTGCACTTTGTGCAAATGGAATGACAATGCAATATGCACTCTTTTGTGTCTAGTTTCTTTTGCTTCATTTATCTGAGATGCATCCATGTTGTTGTAGTTCCTGGTGGCTTAGTGCTGTATGCTACAATTCATTTATCCATTCTGTTGATAGACAATGGGTTGTTTCTGGTTTCACTAATAAAAACAAAGCTGGTGCTAATATTCTCAAATATGAAAGATTTAAATATTTAAGTGAACACCTAAAATAAGGGTATGTATACATTTCTGCTGGATATATACCTGTGAGTAGAATTGCTGATTGGGTTATACATATGCTCAGCCTTCTAAACACTTTTCCAAAGTAGTTGACTCAGTTAACACTTCCACTAGCAGTACTTAGTAAATGTTAGTTTCAAAAAAAAAGAAATCATTATGGTGGATGTATAGAGGGTTTCATTGTGATTTTAATTTGCATTTCACTGACAACTCATGATGGGGAACACATGTTTTGTATCTTTAATGTCCATTTGGATATACTGTATTCTTTTGTGAAGTACCTATTCAGGCTTTAGCCTGTTTTAAAAATATAGTTGTTCTATCTATCTGTCTGTCTGTCTATCTATCTATCTATCTATCTATCTATCTATCTATCTATCTATCTATCTAGTCATCTCTCTAGACAGAGTCTCACTCTGTTGCCCAGGCTGGAGTGCAGTGGTGCAGTCATAGCTTGCTGCAGCCTTGAACTACCGGGCTCAATGGCTCTTTCTGCCTCAGCCTCCCAAGTAGCTAAGGCTACAAGGGTACAACCATGCCAGCTAATTTAATTTTTTGTAGAGATGGGGTCTTACCATGTTGCCCAGGCTGGTCTCAATCTCCTGGCTTCAAGTGATCCTTCCAAAGTGGTAGGATTACAAATGTGAGCCATGGTGCCTGACCAGAATTGTCTATTTTAAACATTAACTTTTGGAGAGTATTTTATATGTTGTGAATAGGAATCTTTTGTTAGATATGTCTATTGCAAATATCTTTTCCAACACTCTTGCTTTTTTCCCCCCTCTATTACTGATGTTGTTAGTTTTGAAGAGCAGTTTTTCACTTTAATGAAGTCCAGATTATCAGTTTTTTTAATTCATGGTTTGTGGTTTTTTTGTATCTTCTTTGCCTACCCAAAGGTTGTTCTCCCATGTTATCTTCTACAGCCTTTACTATTTTAGGCTGATATTTAGGTCTGTGATCTTAGAATTGATATTTTGTGTATAGTTTGAGGTAGAGATCAGTCCCTCCACCTATGGATGTTCAGTTGATCCAGGACTAGTTATTTAAAAGGCCACCTTTTCATCACTGCATTGCGGTGGTACCTGGGTAGTAAGTCAGGTGGCTGTAAGCATGGATATCTATTACTTGACTCTCTATTCTGTTTCATTGGTCTATTTGTCTTTTCTTGTTCCAAATTTATAACTTTTAAATTAACTCCAGATTTTTGTTGTTTTGTTATATGTTGGTGTTCATCTTCTAACTTTGCTCTAATTCTTCAAAATTATCTTTGCTATTCTTGGCTCCTTTCATTTCAGTTTAAATTTTAGAATTAGCTTATAAATCTCCACAAGACGAGCTGCTGGAATTTTTAATGAAATAGCGTCAAACCTGTAGAGCTGTTTGAGAAGAATTGACATCTTTTCAATATTAAGACTCCCAATCTATGAACATAGTATATCTTTCTTTTATATATTTAGATATTTTAAAATTTCTCTCAGTATTTGCACTTAGTTTTCCGTGAAAGACTTTGCACATTTTGTAGGTCAGATTTATTTCTAGGTATTTGATGTTTATTGATGTCAATGCAAATGATATCTTTAAAAAATTGTTTCTTAGACTGTAAAAATATAATTGACTTTACATTTGACCTTGTATCTAGTAACCTTGCCAAGTTCACTTATTAATTCTGACAGTTTATAGATTCTTTTGGATTTTCTATACACCCAGTCGTGTAATCTGTACATACCATTTTATTTTTTGCTTCTGTTTTCATTTCTTGTTATTGCCTCATTGTACTTCCTAGGATCTTTGTAAATGCTTACTAGAAGACATGACAGCAGATCTTTGATCCTTTCCCTCAGTTTCAGGGAAAACTTAAGAGAATTTCATCAAGGATTTTATGATGTTTGCTGTGGTTTACTAAACTGTTTTGTTTTGTTTTTGTTGTGTTTGGCAGCTGAATTCAGCCTTGTATTGGGAGTCTTACACTGTGCATATGCAGCTTAAAAATATGAGTTTAGAATTGTGATTTTACTGTTTTTTTTTTTCTGTTAGTGCAATGGACTGTTTGGGCCTGCCCCCAAAATTCTTATGTTGAAATCTTAACCCCCAATGCGATAGTATTGGGAGATGGTAGAAGATTAGGTCATGAGGGTAAAGTCTTCATGAGTGCAATTAATGCTATTATAAGAGAGATGAGAGAGCTCTCTTGCCCTACCATGTGAGGACACAATGAGAAAACAGCAGGCAGTCTGCAACCCAGAAGAGGGCCTTCACCAGAACCCGGCCATGCTGGCTGTCTAATCTCACACTTCCCAGCCTCCAGAATGGTGAGAAGTAAATTCCTGTTGTTTATAAGCCACCAGGTCCGTGGGACTTTGTTATAGCAGTTTGAACTATGATATTTATTTTATTTCTTTATTTTTTCATTTTTTGCCTTTCTTTAGATTAATCAAATATTTATTAACAAGCTTCTATTAGCTTGTGAGTTATTCATTCTTTTATTACTCCTTCAGTGTTTACACTAGAGTTTATAATATCTTTATTAGTATCTACCTTAAATGAATACTTTTATATTTTTCTGGAAATGTGAGTCTCTTTATATAATACTTTAAATTTATTTATCCTCTCTTTTTGTGCTGTTCTGGCTATGTATTTTAATTCTACACACACACACACACACACACACACACACACATTCTTCAACTCCTTAAGACATTATTATTGTTCTTTAACAGTCAGAATTCATGTAGATTTACTTGTATGTTACACTGTCTAATGCCTTTCCATCGTCCTACTTGCCATGCTGTCATCTGGGATCATTTTGCTGCTGTCTGAAGAACTACCTTAGGATTTCTTTTATGATGGGTTTACTGACAAAATATTCTCTCAGTTTTTGTTTAAAAACATCTGTGTTTCTCCTTGTTTGCATATGGAATTGGCAGTTGTTGGTGATCCACCCCCGACCCCACCCCCAGCAATTCTGGCTTCCATTATTTCTCTTTGGAAGGTCAGCTGTAAGTCTCACTGTTTTCCTTTAAAGGTGGCATTTTCATTCTGTTTACCCTGCTTGAGGTTTGTGGAGTATCTTGAATCTGTGGCTTGGTATTTTTCACTCATTTTGGAAAATTCTTGGCCAGTATTTCTTTAAACATTGCTTCTGCCTCATTCTGTCTCTCCCTTCTTTTTGGGATTCCGATGATAGATATTTTGCTCCTTTTTCTCATGTCTCTTTTACATTCTTTTCTGTATTTCCATTCCTTTTATTTTTCTCTTTGTGCTTCAATCTGAGTATTTCCCACTGACCTTTCTACCAGTTCACAAATCTCTTTTTGCTTTGTCTAGTCAGCTGGTAAGTCCATCTATTGAATTCTTAAATTTTGAGCTATTTTATTTTTTAGAAATTGGATTTACATTTGGTTCTTTTTCCAGATTCAAATTCTGTTGTAACATTCTTCCTCTTCATCTATTTTCAAAGATATTTATTATTGTAATAAATAAGCATAATACATGTATCACATTTACATTTGTTTCTCTTTCCTTTTCTTCCTCTTGGTTTTCAGACATTTGGTCTTATTTTCTGGCAAAAATGGTATTTTTAAATTTATTGGACATAATGTAAGAAAAGATATAGAGGTTCTAGATGATGTTATCTTCTTCCACAAAACATTAATTTTATTCTGGTAGGTAGGTAGCATATGGGCACATCATTGTCAGCTAATGGAGGCTTATTTGTCTCCATATTGCCCTTCCTAGTAGGTATAACTCTTCTGAAGTCTCATGTGAATACCTGCAGTTTTTGTTTTTTGTTTTTACTAGATCCTGTCTTTTTTTTTTTTTTTTTTTTTTTTTTTTACTAGATCCCGTCTTGATTGTGAAATCTCAATTAAGTATACTGCATGCAAGCCCATCACATCCTATGATTTGGTTGTTCTTCAGTGACTTCATATAATCTTCTGTTGAAACTAGTTTTTATAGTTATACTCAGTGAAAGTTTAGTTCAGTACCAGCTTCTCCATCATAACCTGGAACTGAAGTCCCCCGTGAGAAACTAACTTTTGGTGGTATGTAAAATCGTATTGTATGTTTTGTTTTAACTTTTTCTTAAGAAACTTTTCAGGTTGAAATAATGATACAGTCACAGAAAGCTGATACTCTCCAGTCAGTTTTCTTATTGGTTATATTTTACATAATGTAGTACAATATTAAAAGCAGAAGGTTAGCACTGGTATAAAGCATGTATATAGTTTTATGCTATTTTATCACCCATAGATTCGTGTAATGACCACTGCAATCAAGATACAGAACTGTTCCATCCTCACAGAGCTCTTGTGTGCTATCCTTTTTTTTTTGAGAGGAAGTCTTGCATTGTTGCCCGGGCTGGAGTGCAGTGGCGTGATCTTGGCTCACCTCAACCTCTGCCTCCCTGGTTCAAGCCATTCTCCTGCCTCAGCCTCCTGAGTACTGGGATTAGAAGCACCCACCACCACGCCTGGCTAATTTTTTTTTGTATTTTTTTTTTTTTTTTTTTTTAGTAGAGATGGGGTTTCACTATGTTGGCCAGGCTGGTCTCGAACTCCTGACATTGTGATCCACCCACGTCAGTCTTCCAAAGTGCTGGGATTACAGGTGTGAGCCACCATGCCCGGCCTGCTATCCTTTTATAGTCACACACTTCCTCCTCACTGCCACCATCCCTAGCCCATGGGATCCACTGTTTTGTTCTCCATCTCTGTAATTTCGTCATTTTGACAATATAGTTGTATTAGTCTGTTCTTGCACTGCTATAAAGAAATACCTGAGACTGGGTAATTTGTAAAGAAAAGAGGTTTAATTGGCTCATGGTTCCACAGGCTATACAGGAAACATGACAGTTTCTGGGGAGGTCTCAGGAAACTTTCAATCATGGTGGATGGTGAAGGGAAGCAGGCACGTCTTACATGGCTGGAGCAGGAGGAAGTGGGGGGAAGGTGCTGCACACTTTTAAACAACCAGATTTCAAGAGTACTTGCTCACTATCACCAGAGTAGCACCAAGGGGGAAATCCCCACCCATGCTCCAGTCACCCCCAACCAGACCCCACGTCCAACATTGGGGATTACAGTTTGACATGAGATTTGGTTGGGGCACAGATCCAAACCATATCAGTAATATAAATTGAATGATACAATAGGTGACCTTTGAGACTGGCATTTTTCATTCAGCAAAACGCCCTTTTCATGCTATGGACATACCACATTTTGTTTGGCCATTTACAAAATGTCTTGCAAAATGCCTTTTCTCATGTCTCTTTTACATTCTTTTGTGAGACATTTTGGTCGTTTTCAGTTTTTGGCTATTACAATGAAAATGGCTATGAATAATCTTACACAGGCATTTATGCAGAAATCAGTTTTGTTTCTTTGGGATAAATGCCCAGGAGTATGTTTTGTTGGTTGTAAGGTATGTTTGGTTGGTTGTAAGCTTATGTTTAGTTTTTAAAGAATTGCAGTATTTTCCAGGGTGGCTGCAGTTTTAGATTCCCATCAGCAATGTTTGGGAGATCCAGTTTCTCCACACCCTCGTCAGCATTTGGTATCGTAACTGTTTTTAAATTTTAGCTGTTCTGCTAGGTGTGTAGTGATATCTAATCGTGGTATTAATTTGCTTTTCCCTAATGGTTAGTAATGTTAAACATCTTTAATGTGCTTATTTGCCACCTGTGTCTTTCTTTTTTTTTTTTTCTTCGAGACAGAGTCTCGCTCTGTCGCCCAGGCTAGGGTGCAGTGGTGCGATCTCGGCTCACTGCAAGCTCCACCTCCCGGGTTCACGCCATTCTCCTGCCTCAGCCTCCCGAGTAGCTGGTACTACAGGCGCCTGCCACCACGCCCGGCTAATTTTTTCTATTTTTAGTAGAGACGGGGTTTCACTGTGTTAGCCAGGATGGTCTTGATCCCCTGACCTCGCGATCCGCCGACCTTGGCCTCCCAAAATGTTGGGTTTACAGGCGTGAGCCACCGTGCCTGGCATCTTTGTCTTTCTTTTAAAAGTCAAATGTCTCTTCATGTCGTTTGCTTATCTTCTAAATGGACTTTATAAAAAATGTTGAATTTCAAAAATTCTTTATCAATTTTAGATATGGGTCTTTTATCAGATATATGGTTTGCAAATGTTTTCTCCTGGTTTGTAGCTCATCATTTTTTCCCTCTCAACAGAGTCTTTCAAAAAAACAGAAGTTTTTAATTTTGATGAAGTAAAATTTATTGGTATTTTTCTTTTATGGATTGTGCTTTTTTTTTGCCCCATGCCTAAGAACTCTTTGCCAAGCTCTTGGTCTTGAATATTTTCTCTTATGTTTTCTTCTAAATGTTTTATAGTTTTATGTTTCTCATCGATGATCTGATTTTGAGTTAATTTTTGAATAAGGTATGAGACTCAGGTAGAGATTCTTTTTTTTTCCTGTCTCCAATTATTCCAGCAGCATTTGTTGAAAAGATTACCATTCCTCCATTGAATTGCTTTTGTACAAAATTATTTGTTCATACTTGTGCAGGGCTATTTCTGTATTCTGTATTCCGCTTCATTTGTCTATGTGTCTAGCTGTCCACCAATACCATACAGTGTTGATTACTGTAGCTATATATGTCAGGTAGCGTGTTTTCTCTCATTTAATTCCTTTTTTTCAAAATTGTTTTACCATTTCCTTTGTCTTTATATATAAATTTTAAACTATTCTTGTCTATATCCACAAAAAATTTCACTGGGGTTTCGATAAGAATTGTAGCAAACTTGTGTATCAATTTGGGTTGAATTGGCATCTTTATTATTTTGTCTTCCAATGCGTGAACACTGTAGCAGGTGTTTTTGATTTGGCTTACTGTAACATTGTGGAAGAGTTCTTCCTGACTAAACTCTTTTCTGTTAACATCCTGTGCTTTAATTATTGCATCCTATTTCCTTTAGCTGAGTTTTTAAACCTGCAGACATGTCAATTTCACATCATTTCTCTTTGATTGTAGTGAATCTCCATTGCATTGTACTATACAGAGTTTGTGGTATAATTAATGACGCCCTACACTTAAATCACTAGCAGATTCAGCATTGCGTACCTTGATTTATCCAGAACTTTGATTTTTTTTTTTTTTTTTTTTTTTTGCTAAGAACTGTACCTATTTTTAGACTCTTTCACTTTCTCATCATGTCATCTCAGACAATAGATAGCACTAGTACTTGGCTTTCTGGGGCCCATTTTCCTCAAAGAAACAAAATGTTTCATTGTTTTTTAAAAAAACACTTCTTGAAAACAAGTATATACAGTATGGTGATTACAATAAAGTCACACTGACATGCAGAGACTAGGACATTGGTGGGGTTATCAAAATACAGCCAGATTATCAGTAAACAACATATAAATGGGATACCTATAAATAGGCAAAATTTATGCCTCAGCAAAAATATTAGTTTAATAGGTGATGAAATGTTCTTATGTTCTTGGCATGGCTCAAGAACAGTTGACATTGTTATGTTGCCCATGTGCTGTTGAAGCCTTTATTCTGATAAGATTGGTAAATTGTCCCTTACCAACGTGGCCATTTGTGTAAATACATTCTTTACTTCAGTCTGTAATTTCACGTTTTCACTGGTGGATGAATATTCTCGATTCTTAGGGGCTTTTAAAAAACACTTCCCATGTGTTAATTTAGTCTCATCTACCCTGTATTCTTCTTCTCATTACATTTGCCTTGACTTTTGCAAAAATGGGTTGGTTATGAGAATTTCCTTAAAAAAGTCTTTACTGTGTTATGATTGAAGCAAATATGTAAATTAATTCTTCTTCACCATCATTTATTTTTACTTTGAGCTTTAAGTGGTTTTGCTGACTCCATTTTCTGGCTTTTGGTGTATAAAATGAACTTCCCTTTACTGTTTTTAGATCTCCCTGTACTGTGGGCTTTAACTGACATTTTTCTTCCAACCTGCTCCTAGGTGAGCCAGTTGAGAAAAAAATACATATAATGGAAACATTGCACTGCAGCAAAAATCTCCTGTATCTCTTAATATTTGGCATAATTGCAGCAACTCTAGTAGAATTCCCTTTTTCAGAAAAGAAGTTATCAATGTAAGAAAAGTTTAATGATGGGTGGAGGAAAATAGCTCATTAGGACATTATGATCTCTTGAACTGTGAATTGTTTAAAAATGACATTAAATTCTGCTCTTCATTGGTTGTTCTGGAAGAGTGCTGGTGAATGAATTTTGTCCAGGCCCTAGGAAAATCCATGCAGCTTATCCCATTTATATGTTGTTTACTGGTAATCTGGCTGTATTTTGTGATAAGAGAAAGTGGGAAAGATTAATGGGAACCACTCAGAGGTTTAGCAATAGAACTTGAAGAGAGCAATTTTCAGAAGGTAATTTTGAAATATGTACTTAATATAGGAACATAAATGGACTTCTTTAGGAATTTAATTTTAATATTATTTATATCTAGTGTAAGTAAATACATTTCAAAACAGGGCACAGCAAGTTGGACATTTATAGCTTATACAGTGAGTACAGAGAGGACTTTTGTACTGGACTTAATTATTAATGCCTGTCATCCAGATGACTAAAAGTAGTTCATGAAAATCAGGAATGTTTATATAACATTTAACTTAAGAGAGAAATATTTCCCAAGGAAAATGCTTGATGATTTTTTATCAGTTAATGCTATTGCCTTTCATAATTTTTTAAAACCTTAGTGAAGTACTGAATTATTAGGAGTGAGGAATTTCCTTCAATATTCTGGAAAAGTCCATTTAAAAAAACTGGTGTCAGGCAAGAGTTTAGGCTTCTTAAATTATGCTTTATTTTCAAAGCTACTCACTTCAGCTTGTTTTTATTAGGCTGTTTCTCAAGGAATAGATTTTACTTTATTGGTTTTCATGTTAATACTGTTTTTCCCTAACAATTGCATTTTATTAGAAAATTTTTCCTGAAAACTTAATGTTTGAAATGAAATGCACATAGAGTATGGCATGATGTGACTAAATATTTTCCTTTATTCTCTTAAATTTTTAATTGTTTTCCATTGCTCATTATAAACTGGTCCAGTTAAGCTACTGGAGGATGGTTTGACATACCTGTTGGTGTTTTAAATGTTTTGTTTTTTTTTTTTTTTTTTTTTTTTTGCGACACAATCTTACTGTGTTGCCCAGGTTGGAGTGCAGTGGCATGATCATGGCTCACTGCAGCCCTGACCTCCCAGGCTCAAGTGATCCTCCCACCTTGGCCTCTCAAAGTGCTGGGACTACAGGTGTGAGCTACCATGCCTGGACTGTGTTTCAGTTTTTACCTTTCTATTTTTTATGATTTTTTCTTGCAGGCTGACTTGAAGCAAAATTGGCAGCAAGATCCTCCTGCCTCAGCCTCCTAAGCAGCTGGGCCTACAGGTGCATGCCCCTGGGCCCAGCTAATTTTTAAATAAGTATATCAAACCATTCTCCAACAGCTTAATTGGACCAGTTTTATAATAGGATGAACAACAGAAAACAATTAAACATTTAGGAGAATAAAGGTCTTGTACTCCTGGTTTCAAGAAATTCTTCTGCCTCAACCTCCCAAAGTGCTGGTGTCACAGGATCCTTAGGGTGTTGCTTTACCAGCTGGAACCTCTGTGGCCGGTGGTGCCTCTGCTTGGGTTTTGCTCGCTCCCACTGGGCTCATTTCGCCCACGTGGCCCGGCAGGCTGTGCTTGGTTTACGCTACTGTCCCGGACCCCACACCTGCCAAGGGCGAGCCAGGTGCAGAGAGGCCAGCGTTGTGTGAGCAAGCGAGTGTGGGGTCTAGCCACTGTGTGTAGCCAGGTACGCTGGCTGGGGTGGGGTGGGCTGCTCCAGGTGCTGGCACATGTGCTAGCTCCATGTGAGGCTGTGGCTGGATCAGACCTACTGCAAGTGGCTTCTGCTGTGGGCACCAGTATCTGGACAAGGAGAATGCAATGGTGCCCAAAAGCTCAGAGATGCTAGGAAATGCAGAGCCCCAAGGAGGGTGTTACAGCATGTCACAGCCCTGGCTCAGGGAGCCCCAAGGGCCACTGCTCTTCTCTCCTTGTTGCCTGCGATGTGGTGAGTGGGGGGCATGTTTCTGGCCTGTTTGTGTTACAACTCTTTCAGTCCCGCCGGGTCCCAAGTTCTAGTCCACCATCCGGGAAGAATGAGGTATGCAGACAACTGGAGGGTGAGTTAGTTGGAGAGGAGCTTCATTGAGTAACAGAACAGCTCTCATGAGACCTGAAGTGGGCACCTCCCTTCTGCAGGCAGGTCTTCCTGACGAGTGTGTGAGTCTGGCTGAGTCCAGGGTTTTGTTTTTTGTTTTTTTTTTTTTTTGAGATGAAGTCTTGCTCTTGTCCCCCAGGCTGGAGTGCAATGGCGTTATCTCGGCTCACTGCAACCTCTGCCTCTTGGGTTTAAGTGATTCTCCTGCCTCAGCCTCCTGAGTAGCTGGGATTACAGGCACCTGTCACCACCCCCAGCTGATTTTTCTATTTTTAGTAGAGACGAGGTTTCACTATGTTGGCCAGGTTGGTCTCGAACTCCTGACCTCAGGTGATCCACCCGCCTCAGCCTCTCAAAGTGTTGGGATTACAGGCATGAGCCACCCTGCCCGGCCGAGTCCAGGGTTTTTATGGGCTCAGAGGGGAGGAAGTGCAGCTGATTGGTCCATGGTCGGCCATGGCAGGCCTGGAAAAAACACTATAAGCTCTTACTCTGTGTTGGGGATTCCACTGGGAACTGGCCCCGTGACCCCCCAAGCTTCAGGTCGTGCCTGGCTTGAAGGTGGGGCTTCACCAGGGACCTACCCCTTCCTGCCTAGGAACCTGTCTGCCCCCTGTGGCCATCAACATTCTGTCCAAGATGCCCAGGCTGTGCACACCGAGGGGTGCCTGCCGAGCTGCTCTCAGCCCAACCCCGCTCCAGTCTTTCTCTCTGAGCTTGAAATTCCCCCAGAGTTTCAGAGGGGGATGAGGCGGCGGGGGTGCTGGTGTGTTATCGCCGCCTTGAGCGTGGGTACAGCTGGCCAGGTCGCGACAGCGCCCGGGCTCGGCTTCTACTTTACTCTGAAATTGGAGCAGGCACTGGAGGTGGGGAATGGCCAGGGAGCAGGCACTTCTGACCCTGCTGGGGGAAGAGGGCTTCCTGGGCCCCCAAGGGCACATGGATGCCCAGGTCTGGAGCCATATCCAGGTGGCTGCCGCTGTGCCTGCAGCATGGGGCTCCCGTTCTGCCAACTCAGCAGGGCACGGGGGTCCTGCCTGTTCCTCGTGCCCTCCGGCTCCGTGGGGCATGCAGCCCCGGATGCGCCTCCCCCGCTGCAGCTGGCATCCCCACAGTGGCTGCTTCAGAGGGGCTGCCGCCGCCGTCACTGGGATTATAGACATGAGCCACTGAACCCGGCCTGTGCAGCTTTTGAGATCAGTTGCAGTTTAGCAAACTCCACTTTCCACTGATCAGGGTCGGCTTCCAGGCATTGAGCGGATGGGCAGAGAAGACGAGAGACAGATGAAGAGAAAACTCCCAGCAAAGGGGCAGAGACAAGGAGACATGAGCTGGTCTGGAGAGCAAGGGTTCATTGGAGATTTTTTTTCTTCAGTGCACCAACCAGCAAGGGGGAAGTGAATGCCAAAAGGAGCTGTGGGAGGTGTTCTAGAATGTCAGTTATAAAGCTACTTGTTGCACACATAAAATGGATTTGGAAACTAGTATTTAATCTTAAAAAAAACTTTTAGTGTTTGCCAGAGCATTTTAATCTGAAAATATTTAAAAATACTCGCCTGTAATCCCAGCACTTCGGGAGGCCGAGGCGGGTGGATCACATGAAGTCAGGAGTTCGAGACCAGCCTGGGCAATATTGCGAAACCCCGACTCTACTGAAAGTACAAAAAATTACCCAGGCGTGGTGGCAGGCACCTGTAATCCCAGCTACTTGGGAGGCTGAGGCAGGAGAATCGCTTCGACCTGGGAGGCAAAAGTTGCAGCGAGTAGAGATCATGCCACTGCACTCCAGCACGGGCGACAGAACGAGACTCCATCTCAAAAAAAAAAAAAAAAAAAAAAACTCACTAGTTAGTATAACTAATGCTCCAGGAAGCTGCCACATACTTACCTCAGGACCTATTTCTGTCTTCACCCCACTGCACGCTGAACTAGACACTTAAGGACCTAGTGTAGAGGACTATGAAGAGGATTGTTATAGGGAGTTAAAGGCTAAACCTGATTGTCATTTTAAGGAATTTGGATTTTATCCTGGAGTCTTTAGTTGATTGACTATTTGGCAAACACCTACGGAATGCCTGGTTTCTGGTGGGTGTTGAGAATACAGATAGGGGCCCTGCTTTGGATGGGCCTCTCTTTCGAGCAGGCAAGGAAGATCGTGCCAGGTAGTTGAATTCATATGCAACGTGGACCACACAGGTAGTGAGAGTCAGCAAGGCCAGAGGCGAACCCCATAAGACAAAGGGGACCACGTAGGAGGTCACTGTCCTGCTCTGCATTTGAAATAAGCACTGTTCAGAGCCCTGCTGTCCAGTATGGCAGCCACTGGCCATGTGTGGCTGTTGAACACTTGAAATTTGGCCCCTCCGAGTTGAGATGTGCTGCAGGGGTAAGATGCATACCAGATTTCAAAGACCTAACATGGCAAAAATAATATAAAATGTCTCATTAATAATGCTTCAGGGTGGGCACTGTGGCTTATGCCTGTAATCCCACACTTTGGGAGGCTGAGGTGGGTGGACACCTGAGGTCAGGAGTTTGAGACCAGCTTGGCCAACATGGCGAAACCCCGTCTTCACTAAAAATAAAAAAAATCAGCTGGGTGTTGTGGCATGCACATGTAGTCCCAGCTACTCAGGAGGCTGAGGCATGAGAATCGCTTAAACTCGGGAGGCAGAGGCTGCACTGAGCCGAGCTCATACCACTGTACTCCAGCCTGGGCGACGGAGCGAGACTCCATCTCAAAAAAAAAAAAAAAAAAGCTTCAGTAGTGATTGATTACATGTTGAGATAATATTTTGGACATACTAGATTATGCAAAATGGTTAAAATTAATTTCACCTTTTCCTTTTCATCTTTTTTTTTAACCATGGCTATGAGAAGATTTAAAATTTTTTTGTGTGGGAGCCCTAAATGATGGCTCATGTCTGTAATCCCAGCTACTCAGAGGGCTGAGGCACAAGTATTGCTTGAGCCTACGAGTTTGAGACCAGCCTGAGCAACATAGTGAGACCCCATCTCTAAAAAAATGAAAATAAATTAGCTGGGTGTGGTGGAACGTGCCTGTATCCCAGCTACTTGGGAGGCTGAGGTAGGAGGACCATTTGAGCCCAGGAGTTCAAGGCTGCAGTGAGCTATGATTATGCCACTGCACTCTAGCCTGGGTGACAGAGCAAGATCAAGGCTAGGTTTCAAAAAATAGATTAAATAAAATTGTATATGTGGATAGGCTATTGGGCAACACTGCCCTAACCTACGTACTAGCTGTGAGAAGGGGAAGAAAAGGATGACTCCTTGGGCGGAAGGTGTGGCAATGGGAGAAGACTGATGGATAGAGGCTGCTTTACACCTCTGAGGCCTCAGGCAGGATTCGCCATGATGTCATCTGCATCCCTCCAAAGTCACCTGCTTTTGTCTTTTTGCATAACTTGTTTCAAATGTTCTGCTACAACCTCCCCCAGCCCAGACATATTCATGATGTTATTTTATGATTAGTCAGTCACCATGGGTAGAATCCTTGTTCTAGTGCCACATCAGTGATGACTTACTTATGCAAACCCAAGATGGCCCTTTGGCTTAATCCTTCTTCGCCCAGTGTAAGAGTCTGTCCTGTGACTGGACACTGAGGGTTGGGGGAGGGCAGTCCATCAGAGATGATTCAGGCGGTGTTACGGTGGTGTGACTGGAACTATTGTTATATTATTAACAGGTAGAGGGCCATCCTGGGCAAGAGTTGATTTGCAGGTTAGGATGATGAGTCACCGAATTTGAAGCTGGTGTATGTCTAGGTAGAAATACTGAACATGCAGCTGGATTGTGCGGCTAGGTCTCAGAGAGGGGTCTGGGCTGATCCCACATGTTTGGGAGCCATATTGATAGAGAAAAGGATGTGGGAGTCACCCCATGTTTAGGAGGGCAGAGACCCAAGCACTGAACCCACTCTCATTTAGGTTTTATGCTTGGATATCGCTGTGTGAATTTAAAATCTGAGCCTCTAAGCAACATTTTGGAAAGCCTGTTTCATAGTTCTGCTTATGCAGGATTTTCAACCTTTTTTTTTTTTGGCCCATGCATTTTTCTCTATGCTTAGAGGGGGAAAAATGTGAGAAGAAACTGTGTTGGAAAGAAAGTCAACAAGGTCTGAGCTACGGACTCGTTGTAACTACATTTGCTTTGGTTCAGGATCCACAGGTTTGTGCCCTCAGTCCCATTGTATGGGTAACCATGGCCCACACTTCAGGGAGGGCCAGGTTCTAAAGGGACAACCAAGATCCACAGGAGGTACCTCTCTTTCTTTATATATATATACATATATAAATACATTCCCCATATATATATATAGATGCACATATACATATATATCATAATTTAGACATTTCTCATGCATTTATGTTCCAGATATATGTTACAAATATGGAACACACACTCACATACTCTCTCTCTCCCTCTCTGTCGCTCTCAATATTCCATCCCAATGACCCATCCAGCTGGAAAGATGGTTTTATTGCCTTTTATCAGGAACCTCGCCCTTCCCAGGAGACTTCCCTCATTTATATGGATAGGAGGCAGCCATTCCAGCCTAAAGAGACAAAACCTTTACTCATGAAAAGTCTTCAGTTTCTCCTGCGGCATGGCCTTTCTGTCCTAGCTGCATCCTCAAACTCTTCTTTCTTTTAATGGTGAGCTCCACCAGGCACTGCTTGGCGATGATCCCTGGAAGGCAGGAGACATCAGCACCTGCGCAAAGGGAAGGCTAATTACTCCAAGATCACTGTGATTTCTTAATGGGGAGATGAACTTGGTGGGCAAAGACTTCCTTAGAGATGAAGGTTTCGGTCCTAGTGACACACTGTGTCAGCGAGGTCCCCAGGGAGAATCTCGGTTTGCTATGATCTGGTGCTGATAAACATTAACTGATTAAACTAGTGGCTGACATTACTGATCATGTACTGTGGGACAGGTCCTATTGTAAGCAGGGTTCGTGTTACATTAACTTATTGACTCTTCACAGGACCATGTGAGGTATATGCGGTTATTAGCCCCATTTTAACTCAGGCACTGGGAGGTTAAGCCACACAGCTCATCGTTTTGTGCCAGAACTTAAAACCTGTGTCAGAGTCTAAGCACTAAGCGCTACTCTATTCTGCTATTAAGACAAAGGCCTTTTGTAGGAAGCCAATGATGATGAGCAAAGATGCCAGGTATTTTTAATGGTCTGGAAATGAAGTATTAAAATTGCTATTGTCGACACACCTTTGTATTAATTTGTTGGTGCTGCTTTCATGCACCTGATAACTGCCTGTTATCTTGATGGAATTAAAACTCCTGTGTTATATTCTTTCAAATAGGAAAACATATATATATATAAAATCAGAGAGTAAACTGCCTCTTATAGCTGCTTCTCCTGCAGTCTTGTGTTTCCAAGTTCTCAGTACCATAAGGTTAACCCACCAAGCCTTGGCTAAGCAGATGTGTGTGGGCTGAGTGCTTGTTAGTTTCTGTGAGTTTCTTCTATATGTAACAAGTGTTAAATTGGACCCTGCTATTGTTAAGATTCTTTATTTGAGCAATTTAATAGGGAAAGTTAGGTGTGAATACACGTTTTCAGGCTCACCTGCAGTGTCAGGTGATGTTAATTCTTTGATCTCCTTGCTATTCTTATAAAATACTAGAGAAATCACTAAAGCCTGATTAATGTTTAGTTTTTGTGGAACAAAGACTTGGAAATTTTTAACAATTTGCCCGACGATTTACTTTCTGTAAGCCCTTGCACACTTTCGTCTTTATAAATGTTTATAGTGACTTGTTGCCTGTTCAGAATTATAGCCTGGCCCTGCTTCTGGCATGCAGTATGAGCCCACTGTTGCCACGAGTCCCCATTCAGAAGTTACAGAGAGCCATCAGCAGTTACCCTTTTCAACATTCACTTATTTGAAGACTAGGGAGTAGGAGGAGAAAACCCCCTAGGTGTTCTCTGGCAGTTTGGTGCATGCTTTGAAGTTAGAGAGAAAATTCCTCACGACCATGTAGAAGTTTCCCGATGAATTTATGTTCAAGTGGTGGCATTTGGGCAGCCAACAGCCAGATGAAAAGCCCGTGGAATCCCAGGATCTGGTATGTGCTTAGTGGTTCTCATGCCATGCCACTCTCAGGCAAGCCAGGTAACCCTCTCTCAGCACTTCTAGCCTTTCACTCTGTGATCTCATGCAGAATTTAAAACAAAAATCAAAACATGGGAGGGCTAAGCTCCTTTCTTGATAAATTGCAGAATGCCTCTTTATTCCACCATCATCTCTCCTCTCTGCTTGTGTTGGTATATGAGCTTGTTTCCAGATGGTTCAGTGGGACTGAGAATGTGAACTGATGAGGCAAGTATGTCTGTGTCTTTCTGGGGAGAGAAGGAGATATTGGGCTATTTACAAACATCTGCATGTCTTCCCTTTCATAGACAACAAAGCAAAGTGCCCTTTAACTGTGCTCCTCTATTTCCCTGCCCCAAAATGCTAGACACAGCAGTGGTTTATTTACCCACTGCTTCTTATATTACTGGCCTTACCACTCACTGAAATGGCGCTGAAAGATGACCAGGGAGCTCTCAAATGCTTTCCCTCAGTATTCATCCCCTTAAACTTCCCTGGAGGATGTGGGACTTTTGTCCACTTAGGCATGAATGTGTATGCTATGAGTGTGTATGTTATGCTCACGGCACATCTCAGTGCAGACCAGCCACATTTCAGGTTTCTGTGGACACACGTGGCATGTGGCTACCATATTGGACAGTGTGGCTCTGAAGACTGATTATTTTATGACCCCCCTCTGTTCTCCCTGGGCCGCTCTTGGTTCTCTCATTGTCCAAATGTGAATGCCTCCAGAGTTTGGTCCTCGGTCCTCCATCGTCTGCCCCCACATTCCATTCTCCTCTTTGAAGATCTAATTCACAACCACAACAGCAGCTTACCATGGAAAGGACATTACCCCAGTGCCTTATACCCATTTTCACCTGGATGCTCATGGTATTTCAAATTTGGCTTATCCCAAAGCAAATCCATCTGTGTCAAGCTGGCTTCTCCGCTTTCATCCATGCGTCTTTCATTTTCCTGGCTTCTAATGCTCCCGCTAATGTTATAAAGCAGTTAACAAGGCAATCAGGCTACGTAAGCAGAAATCTGTGAATACTAAGACCCATGAGCTGAGGGTATTATGGAAATTGAATGGCACTTGTAAGAAAGCCCAACATGTATAATGATGTACATAATTCTTATAGGCAGCAAGGTGACTAGGCATGTCTAGTTATTCATGAACATTAAGGTTGTTATTGCTTTAATTCACAAGCAGAGCAAGCGTTTTGGGTAACAGATGGAAAGGCAGGGGAGGGGTAGTTTGTGGCCCTCAGTCCCCTCCCTGATGCCAGGAGAAATTGAAGCTTTGCTTTCATCATCCCTCCTCCCAGCTGCATTTCCTTGGTGCCTTCACTGTTCCTAGTGTCACTGGTTAGGGAATAGTCCTTTGCTTTTGGCCAGGCATTTCTTGAATGTGCTAGTCCCTTTTTAATTCTCTAAAAGGAGAATTAAATTAAAAGCTGACTTGGGTCCCGATATAATGTGGAGTTAACTGCTAATTTCACCCTCTGTGCCCATGCAGGAAGCCTGAAAGTGCCTGATTGAAGGGCCGGGGCCGGCCCTCTTGTATACATACCCTGGTCTCAGAGAGCCTGGAATAACCTTGCCAACAGAGCTGTATTCCCCCAAATGCTGAATGATGATAGGAAAGCACCAAATTCACATCGGCTTTTTATTTTCATTATTTCTTATTTTAAAAGTAGGTTATTTCATTGAGTTATCTTTCCGCAAAAACTACTCAAGGGTGTGATTGCTGTTTATGTTCATTTTTTAGCATGAGTCGTGAAATTTGAAGTGCAACAGATATTTTAGTTTCTCTATAGGCTTACATAGTAGAGTGTGTCCAATTAATATCGATTTAAAAATGATCTCCAGGGATATTAGGGTAGTGTTTACAGTGACTTATTTATTTTCCTAATAGAACTATTTTATAAAACTTTGGTCATTTCAGCTACTGGGATGGAACTGTGACTTGGCAAAAAGAATCAAGTCTTTGGAGTCAAAAATATCTGAGTTTCAGTTATTGGTTCTACTATTGGAAAAGTTACTTTTATCTTTCTGAGTCCCTTCCCTGTTGCATAAAATAAAATCTACCCCATCAGATAAAATTCTTAACTTGCTCCGCATGTGTTAATTTCCTCTCTACTGTTCCTGGAAGCTGGAGGAGGAGAAGGGAAGCAATGAGAAAGATCAGGAGGCTGAAGCCACAAGGGTATACAACAGCTGTGATTTTAGAAGAGTGTAATTGGGTGCACGTGTGTGTTTAATTTATTTGATTAGATTGCATTCCTAATATCAAGAACCAAGAGCATTTGAGGTGAACTGCACCATTACTTGATCTCAGTTGGAGGGGCCTGGAATCCTGGGAACCTGAGGGGGAGAAGAGAGCTATTCAGACAGGGTTGGGAATATCAGTGAGGCACCTGCTTCAGACTTTTTTTTTTGAGAGGTCTCCCTCTGTCACCCAGGCTGGAGTACAGTGTTATGATCACAGCTCACTGCAACCTCCACCTCCCAGGCTCAAGTGATCCTCCCACGTCAGCCTCCCAAGTAGCTGGGACCACAAGCGTGTGCCACTACGCCTGGCTAATTTTTTGTATTTTTGGTGGAGATGGGGTTTTACCATGTTGCCCAGGCTGATCTTGAACTTCTGAGCTCAAGCGACCTGCCTGCCTTGGCCTCTCAAAGTGCTGGGATTATAGGCATGAGCCACTGCACCCAGCCTGCTTCTGACACTTTAGCCTAAGGCATGCTCTGTTAATGCCTGCATTAGTTTGCCTGAGCTGTCATAACAAAGTACTACAGACTCATTGGCTTAAACAACAGACATTTATTTCCTCATAATTCTGGAAGCTGGAAATTCAAGATCAAGGTGTTGGCAGGGCTGGTTTCTTCTGAAGCCTCTCCCCTTGACTCGTAGATGGTTGTCTTTTCCCTGTGTCCTCACGTGGTCTTTCCTCCATGTGTCTGTGTCCTAATCTCTTCTTCTTCTAAGCACACTAGTCGTATTGGATGAGGGCTCACCCTCATTTCCTCATTTTAACTCAGTCACCTCTTTAAAGGACCTATCTCCAAATACAGTCACATTAGAGCTTTAACATATGAATTTTGTAGGAGGAGGGACACAATTCAGTCCTTAACCCTTCTTGTCTCAGTGGACAAGATTTTTGAACTTTTCTGTGTTTCGGCTTCATCCTTCCCTTCTTCCTAGTCTGTTACCTTTATCTTACTATGGTGTTATGATGGGGAGGAAAGGAAGGGTGCTGACCTCAGCAGGGAGCCGGCATGTTGCTTAACTAATCCAAGCCAGGGCTTGCATGCATGGAGGATTTTTATTTCCCACAATATCATGGGTACCCTGTGCAGGGTGGTGAGGGGTGCTGGGTGGGACCATGTCACTTTATTTTGTGATGCTGGGAGTGTTTGGGCTTTGGAAGGAAAGGACACAGGCAGCGTTATGGTTTGAGTATGTAGAGATATCGGGCCTTCACTCTCCAGCTGCAGTAGAACGAGGTTGGCAAACAGCAGTCAAACTTATGCTTTTAAATGAGATAGAGCTGATACTAATGGACAAGTTGGTGCTATCCCCGGAGGAACATGAACTGCCTGTATTCGAGTATGTATGTGTCTACAGCTCTCAGATTATAGTGTTATGGCTTGTTGTGCCAGAGAGTTCTTCTCTTTTCAGGCTGCATAGAATGTTTTCATGGCCACTGACCTTGAGAAAGCAATTCTCAGCACGCGCAAGTGAAAGATAGGAGGACCCCTTTCACAGTAAAGCTGGGATTCCCTGAAGGAGGGACTGCATTCGGGAAAACTCCCAAATTGCTGAATTTCTCTTCTTCCCTCATTAGTTGCTGCTGCTTCCAGATGGCACCTGAACCTGCATCTGGGCCAGGAGAATAGCATCCTAGCCAGTCTTCACTCACTGGGCTTGGTTTTCGTGTGTGTTTGTAGCAACTCTGTTGCATTTTCTTCTGTTTCCAGGTTCGATTCCAGGTTTAAGACACACTGCTCATTTCACTTTCCTCTCTTCCTCCTTCTCCTTCTTTGTTGCTCACCTGGGTACGTACCATGATGAATCATCTGATTTTATAGCCTACCAAAATCAGGATTAAAAAATGTAAATGTTTTTGTTCAAAGGGAGATGCAAAATGTGAGAAGTGTAATGAGTAATGATTCACTCTTCAAGTACCATTTGAGGAGGTAGATTTATTCCTAATGCCAGATGCACCAAGACGTATTTCTTTTCTTTGCAGCCCACAGAGATGTCAATAAGCAGAAAATGGCGTTCGTGTATCTTGTTAGAAACCAAGTGCATGGAAGTTGAATTTATCAGTGGATCTCACCACATTCTCGAATTTGGAATGTTGATGGAATTGGTGCCCCTCTTGGTGTCTGGGTGGCCAGCCTGGGTTTCTCTTCCTACATTCCCCCCTCCGCAGTGGGGCTTGGATGTGTTTGTAAAATGAGCCTTAATAAAAATTTGAGAAAGTCTCCATTTAATTTTGTGTGATTTTCATCTCAGAAGTTCTCGCATTATTTGGAATAGAGAAAACATTTTAGATCACTTTAGATGGATGGTATTCAACACAAGTATTTCTCTGTGCATGCTGGGTTAAGTCATTGGTATTTGTGCCACCCATTTGGCATTTGCTGGCACCAGCTGAGAACTATGTCCTGTACCTTTGAATTTAGAAATGAAATGCTGACTGCACTTGCCATTTCTGCCTTTGGAAATTAATGTAATATTGGATATATGTAATATTGGATACTATTGGAAATTAATGCACATGGAAGACATGATTCTCATTGAGTGTACTTTTTTTTTCCAATCCCAAGTGGCTTGGGGCTAGCCAGCTGTAAAGGTGTGTAAAGCATGCATGTCTGGCATGTTTGCATTTGTGGATTGGCAACCCTTGGTACGTGTGCCAAATGCAGATGGTTAGTGAGGTCCTGGCCACCTCCACACTCCCGTGATCACCACTCATGAATCTCAGGAGAGACAAAGAGAGATAGGATGCAAGGGCTTGACTACCTGTCCTTTTCTTTCCTTTCTACTTTCCTTGCAAGACTAAACCGTATTTACAAGTTCCTGCAACAAATGTGTAAATGTGTATTGGATGCCTCCTGGAAGTTGTGTACTGGAATAAATGCTTTTCATAATTTATTATCTTGAACTCCTGTGCCCTATGAGACAGAACAAAATAAAAAACAAAAGCCAGGGGCATTGGTGTTGTACGTTTCTTTTCTAAGTTTGCTAATCTATGATTTATCATTCTTCCATGTTTTTGAGTTCATTACTTGGCTTAGGATTAAACCAGGGATTCAGAAATTGTCCTGCATTGGTTTTATGTTGTAGAAAATATTCGAGGTTTGGTAAGGTTAAGTTTTCTACCTACAAAATACATTCTTTCCAGCCTTGTTTTTGTGGTAGGTAATCCTTTCTCATAGTACTTAGACAGTTTAGGTTAAGTTGTCATGTGAAGGATACAAGATATGGCTCATAATATCTTACCTTCAAAAGAGGCAAGGACAGTATTCAGAGAGACAACATTTTATTGAATTTCAGTTGAGTGTTTCCAGTACTTACAAAAGCCAAAATAACCCTTTCTTGCCTGAGTTTCCACTATAACAGGAGAAGCCTTTTCTATTCCCAAATAACAAACCAAACCCACATGGGTCCCATAGATCTGGACCTCTCATTCTTGGATTAAAAATAGCTCCAAATTCGTGGAAAGGCACCCTCTGGCTTTTTGCCCTTTGCACCTGCTGAGTCTCACCTTTTAAAAACCTCAGACCTCTCAGGAGATTCCCTGCCAATTTTTACATCCGTTTCATCTGCCTCCAACTTAACCCATTCTCAATGTGGGGTAACTGTATTACATAATGGAGTTCAGATTAATTTTTCTTACATGTAAATGAAGAAAGCTAATATCTAGGTAGGCCTGTTTGAGAATAAGCAGAGCCTTTTCCTCCCATTCCTTTAATTGTCAGATTTTAAAATGCATTTCCAACTAAGATAGTAGTGTAGAAAAAATAACCATTTCTTTCCATATACTGTTTTATTCCTTTTGACTACATTTATTATAGGACATTATTTTTTGTTCAGTCTAGTACTAGTTCAGATATATCCCTGAGAAATAGTGAGTCAGTAAGAAGTAACCATCTAGCCACACGATTTTAAAGAAATCAGACGCTGAGAGTGAAATTAAACTAAAATGTATCTTGTCAAGTTTATATATGACCTCACATTTATTGCCAGCCTCCCTCGAGGGATACAGTGAAATCCACACTACTTTTAGCCAGTAGAATTGTATGTTATCTTGTTAAGAAATGTGAAAAGGTAAATAGTCTAAAATGGTTTAGAAAAATAATTCATGTTCCTTTTAGCTAATCCCAGTATATCCCGGAACCTGATGTTGAAATGCGAAATACAAGTGGAAAACTTCAGTTGGTGGGAGTGTATAGTGAATTTTTAAGTAATCTCTGGTATTTCAGAAGATTATTCTTAGATAGTCTGCAGAGATGAGTTTATAAGGCTGGTGTGGTCGGCTGAATAAGGTCCTGTATTAGTCCATTCTCATGCTGCTATGAAGAAATACCCGAGACTGAGTAATTTATAAGAATTTATAAGTATATAAGAAATATAAGTAATTTAAGAATTATAAATATAAGAATTTATATATAAATATATATAAATATAAGAATTATAAATATAAAGATTATAAATATAAGAATTTATAAGTATATAAGAAATATAAGTAATTTATAAGAATTTATAATTACCCGAGACTCAGTAATTTATAAGAAATTATAATTTAATTGACTCACAGTTCCACATGGCTGGAGAAGCCTCAGGAAACTTACAATCATGGCAGAAGGCACCTCTTCACAGGGCGGCAGGAGAGAGAATGAGTGCTAAGTGAAGGCAGGAAGAGTCTCTTTCAAAACTATCAGATCTCTTGAGAACTCACTACTGTCACCAGAACAGCATGGGGGAAACCGCCCCCATGATTCAATTACCTCCCACTGGGTCCCTCCCATGATATGTGGGTATTATGGGAACTACAATTCAAGGTGAGATTTGGGTGGGGTCACAGCCAAACCATATCAGGACCTTCCATAGATGTCCATATTCTAATCCCCAGAACCTGTAAATATGTTACTTTACATGGCAAAAGGGACTTTACAAATGTCATTAAGTTAAGGATCTTGAGATTATCTGGTGTGGGGGGCAGTGTAATCGTAAGAGTCCTCATATGAGGGAGGCAGGGAGATCAGAGTCAGAGGAGATGTGATGATGGCAGCAGAGATGAGAGAGAGTTGAAGATGCCACACTGCTGGAAGGCCAGGAGCCAACAGATTTTCCCCTAGAGTCACTAGAAGGAGTGCAGCCCTGCAGACCCATTTTACTTTAGATGTCTGACCTCTAGAACTATGAAATAAATTTGCGTTGTTTTAAGACATTATGTTTGCGGTAATTTGTTACAGCAGCAACAGGAAACTAATGTAGGAATATAGGAAACTGGCATAGACTTTGGGTATCCTTGGTTATAAATGACTGAATGACTGACTGTCCTCCCTGATCTTCAGGTGAAGTGTAGTCCGGCATTTGATTTTTGAATGCAAAACAATTTCAGTTGCAGAAAACTTACGAGACTCTTTTACTGGGCCAAGGGTTTCAAGAGGAAGGCTCTGTTTTGAGAAAGAAGGTTGGCATGAAAGTTAAAGGTTCAGTAGCTGCTATGTCACACGTACAGTTGACTTGAGAATATTATCCCATGTGCATTACAAAATATAGTAATTTTGTAATAAGTTAAACCAGTTAAATGAAAATTATGTACTTGTGTTTAATGTCATACATTTATTTTTGGAACGACTTTCACATGACATTTGTGTAGAGTAAGAGCTTGGTTTGGTGAAGGAGTGTTACTTTTCTGGAGGAAGATAACAATATAGATTGAATTAGATGGTTAACTTTGAAAAGCCTGGGATCAAACACACTTGCTAACTATTGGGGGGTTCTGTGAACACCTAGAAACACAATTGGCAGCTCTTATAGCATGAACTTCACCATCAAGCAGGTTGTTTCAGGATTCTGACTGAGGGATGGAAACTTTCTCTTGTAACCTGTCCAGTGAGCTTAGCATCCCTTAGGAAATGACTTACCCTAAGGAGGGCACCATTCCCAAATCTCTGTTGGTCTGGACTTCAAACTATAGAAGAAACTTTGTTGGTCTGGACTTCAAACTATAGAAACACCTTTTTTTTTTTGAGATAGGGTCTTGCTCCATTGCCTAGGCTGGAGTGCAGTGGCACGATCTTGGCTCACTACAACCTCCGACTCCTGGGTTCAAGCAATTCTCCTGCCTCAGCCTCCCAAGTAGCTGGGACTACAGGTGTGCAGTGCCACACCTGGCTAATTTTTGTATTTTTAGTAGAGACGGGGTTTCGCCATGTTGCCCAGGCTGGTCTCGAACTCCCGGGCTCAAGTGATCCTCCCGCCTTGGCCTCCCTAAGTGCTGGGATTACAGGCATGAGCCACTGCACCTGACCCAGGGACGGTTCTAAGACCTGTTCTTTAAATCCTAAACCTGAACTCTGATTTCTCCTTCCTCTGAGTCCTATCCTTGCCCTTTAAATTCCAGGCCTGTGCTGCCTAATGTGGCAGCCACCAGCCAGAGCATTCCTAGACTGAAGGTGCCCTGGAAGCAGAAAGCACAGCTTTTGATACCAGGGTTCTTGGCTGAGAAGATGGGAATATGCAGAGAAGAGCAGAGAGTCAACAGGGGATGGGTTAAAAATAGAGAGATGTTTTGATAGCCATATGTTCATTTTTTCTTTTATTTTGTCCTGTTTCTTCTTAGCTCTCTCTGGTCTTGATTTGACATATGGATACAGCTGGAATGACAATCACCTAAATATACTAGAGCACCTTTATAATACTGATTTCAGAGGAAAAGCATGTTGAGAGAAAAGATCTACCGTAAGGATGCATTGTATAATGGGCTGTAGTCTGCCCACCCTTGGGTTAACAATGGGTTGATGTTACCTGGTGTGCCGTGTAGAGTGGTGTTAAGGTCAAATGAAGGAGTGTAAAAGCAGGCTGAAATATCCTTAGGTACACTCCAAATGGCCTTTTTGATGAGTTATGAGTCCCTCAAATTAAAGAGTGTTTGTTTCCTTGAAGGAGACTCTCTGCTGTCTTCTCAGGTTTGGTGTTTGCTCTTATGTGACTGTCTGTGCTATTCTGCCATGTGAAATGTCCCATTTGAAACCATGTTATTTTAAAATATATGTAAACATTGTTTATATATGTGGTATACTATACAGATCACAGATAGTCTCTTTTTTTTTTTTTTTTTTTTGAGACAGAGTCTCACTGTCTCTCTGTCACCCAGGCTGGAGTGCAGTGGTGTGATTTCGGCTCACTGCAACCTCCGCCTCCTAGGTTCAAGTGATTCTCCTGCCTCAGCCTCCCGAGTAACTGGGATTACAGGCATGTGCCACCATGCCCGGCTATTTTTTGTATTTTTAGTTGAGATGGGAGTTTCACTATGTTGGCCAGGCTGGTCTTGAACTCTTGACCTCAAGTGATCCACCTGCCTCATCCTCCCAAAGTGCTGGGATTATAGGTGTGAGCCACTGTGTCTGGCCAAAGATAGTCTTATTATTATTTCAAAATCTAATTCAACTTGCTTCCTTCACAGCATTTCTTGGATAAATCCCACATAGCAGAATTGCCTTCCCCTTCCACATGCAGAACCTCACTTTGCTGAGGCCAGAGCAGCAGTGTATGGCCGTATATGGGTGCTCTGTGACAGTGGTGTCCCGTAGAACTCCCGGTGAAGATGGGCATGCCTTATGTCTGCACCATCCAGTACCATTAGCCACATGTGGTTATTAAATCCTTAAAGTGTGACGCGTTTCACCAAGGAACTGGATTTTACATTTTATCTAATTTTAATTAACCCAAATTTAAATACCCACAGGAGGCTTGCAGCCACCTTATTGGACAGCAGTGATTCCATAAGATCATCTGAGTAGAGGGAATAACAAGCCGATAACCTGATGGGAGGCTCCCTGAAGGACATGTTGTAGTGACTTTGGCTGGGACATGACCTCAGGAGCCCATAGTGATGGTGGGCTAGGGGAGGAGCTGAGAAGAAACTGAGACTTTCAGGAAAACTTGAGAATAGAAATAGAGGGCAGATGATTTATTCATGACATGGAGCTGCCCGGGCAGTCAACTGGGAAAGAGATGTCAAATATGAGAGATCAAGGACAGCACAGAGGAACAGTGGCAGGAGCAGGAGCCCCAGGGGGCTTCTGTAAGAGAGTCCAGGCTGACCCTGGCCTGGGCTCAGGTGACTGGAAGAGAGCAGTTTCATCCCTGAGGACTGAGGCCTTTGTTTCCCCAGGACCACGGGCTCTGGATGAAGTGATCAGCCCTGGATGGAGGTGGAAGGAGAAATAAGTGTTGGGCGGAGGGAGTTAGGAAAAACCGGAGGACTCTTAGAAATTGGATCTTAATGAGCAGCTAGAGTATTGGCAGGCATGGGATCCGAGTGGCCAGAGAGATTAATCGATTCTTTTGCTTAGTGAAGTTAACAGTGATGCTTTTCCTGTAATTGAGATAATCTGTGTGCGGCCTGTGTTTCCTGGGGTTCTTCTCACACTGCTGTGAATTAGGCCACCTTGAACAGCTGCCTGAGCGTGGCAAACCAGAGTGGTGCAGCGCAGGCCGTGGGCAGAGAAGCCGAGGGGAAGCAGGAGTCCTGGGTATTTGGAGGATGGATGCCTGAACTGTAGGCAGTGGTGACAGGAAGAGAGAAGGCAGGAAGCTGGGAGAGCAGGCCTGGAGCCTCTGTTTGGAAGGGCCAGTGGAGCAGGCAAGCTGGCCTGACTCCCTTCTTCAAGTCCTCCATTTCGACCTCTGTGCCTTTGCACAGATACATCTGGCTTTACAGATAGAGGTGTTCCTGGAAAAGGAAGTCAAATGAAACAGAAAAATCTATGTTCAGCTTACATGCACTTAAGGGGAAGCTTGCTATATGTAGGAACCCTGTGGTTAATGCTAATAATTGCCACAAATTTATTGGTTCCATGGGGGCTCAGTTGTACTGTAGTTACACTTTAACTTCCTCTTTCTGTAGGATCTGTAAATGCTCTTAGGCGTTTTTAAAAGTGTGTATCACTCACCCACTAGGTAATGAAATCCTTATAAGCAAAAACCATAGTATCGTTTCTGTTTTTTTGGGACGGGCGGGGAGGATACTGTTTCTCCATGCAATCTTTGAATGCAAAGATGCTTAATAAATATTGATGGACAGAAGTGACTTAATTTTTATCAAACTCTTCATAGTTTTATGAATGCATCATTTGTTTTGTCTTTATAAATATTATTATTATTAGTTTTTGAGACAGAGTCTCACTCTGTCGCCCAGGCTGGAGTACAGTGGTGCAATCTCGGCTCACTGCAAACTCCGCCTCACTGCAAGCTCTGCCTCCCGGGTTCACGTCATTCTCCTGCCTCAGCCTCCCGAGTAGCTGGGACTACAGGTGCCTGCCACCATGCCCGGCTAATTTTTTGTATTTTTAGGAGAGACGGGGTTTCACCGTGTTAGCCAGGATGGTCTCAATCTCCTGACCTCGTGATCCGCCCCCCTCGGCCTCCCAAAGTGCTGGGATTACAGGCGTGAGCCACCATGCCCGTTCTTGTCTTCTTAAATATTATTAACAAACAACCAAGCCTTCATGTGTCAGTTGCTTCCTGGATGCCTTGCCCTGTGCTAAACATAGTGTGTGATTTATGTCATGTAAACCTCCAGCAACTTTATAGATGGGACTGAACTTTATAGATGCGACTTCTGAGGCTCAGAGAGGTTAAGTAATGTCTTCAGGTTATAATTGCAAATTAAAATGTTGAAAATAAGACCATACATATGGTAAGCCTTTTCTCCCTTCAGTATTTTTTCCTAAAAGTGTTAGAGACAACAAAGGCCAGAGGGCATGTCAAAGGTATCTAAGACAAACTTGCTTTATTGAATCAACTTTGTCTTGGCTTCAACTGTGAAACTTGGATGATGTAATCTAGGGTTGGGCACCATACATTTCTAGTCTCTGGGTCTTCCACTGAACACTGCTGTACCACAGGCTTCTATGGCAGAGGCTTTCATGGCAGGGCCGTGCAGCACTGTTGTGACATAGACAATCTGGAAGTTACAGAACAACCACCCTCCCACATATTTACAAAAAGTGTAACATTTCACTGGGATCATGTCTAAAAGTACTCTGTAGCTGAAAAGTGCTATACAAAGCCAAAGGGTTATTTATCATAATTTTAGCTGACAGCAGAACTGCTGACATCTCTTTCTCACTCAAGGGAAGTGCCCACAAGGCAAGCTACAGAGCATCCCCCTAGCCTGGTGACTGGAGATCAAGGAGCTAACCTTCAGTGTTCCATCTGTGAGGAACACTCGCCATCTGTGAGGCTTTGGGAGATGCTGACAACCATCCATTTCCACAGAGTGGTCCCAGCGGGGGAGATTATATGCAAAGGAGACCTCTCAGAAAGCAAGGTGGCATGTAGTGGGCATGTGATAAGCTACTCACTGCATGGCTCAACATGGCTCGGGCAACAACTCAGACAAGAGGATTCTGCAAAACGAGAGATGGATGTCATCGGAATAGGCGGGGAAGTGGACTTGTGGTTGACCTTGAAGTCTGAGCATTCCAGGCTGGAGGGATAGTGTGGGCCCTGAGAAAACCAGGTTCCACTGGAGCCATTCTACTAGAATAGTTTTCATTTCTCATGCAGAGGTCTGGGTCTTCAAATAAATGATTCTGAAAAATTGGACTTAGAGACTATCATGGGAAAATGATGAAAGTCATAGCCTCTGGGATCCTGAAAATTGTTTGGAACTTTTATAGACTTTCACAGTCCTGGATTCCTGGGTGGGAGGAATAAAAACCGGATTTGACAGTGTCTTCCTTCAACAGAAGGGGCCTGACGTTAAGCAATGCCCTATTTCAAATACTTTCCACTGCAGAAAGAGTGCTGTCCAATTGCCAGTCTGGGAAATCTCTCCCTGGGCTTGTTTTGTTTTGGGATTAAATCACATGGAACTCTTTTCTTCAGCTCATGTTGTCATACTTGAGACACTGCTATTTCTTCCCTTTTACTTCTAAATTGTGAACCTTCTCCTTTTGTTTCAACCCAGAAATGTACACTTCTTGTTAATTGTTCTTATGAAAACGGTTTCTTTACAGCAATAGGTGGCGGATAACAAGACTGGAAACTTTGAGTACACAGGAACACAATGGTTTCAGTTCTAATTTTCCTAAGCGGCTTTGCTGAGGGAGGCAATATACATTGGTATATATCGGTATATATTTGGCAAGGGACTATACATTGGTATCTTATTTTTCTAACCATAGTAATGGTATCTGGAATTATTGTTGGCTTTTAGGCTAAGCCATTCATTATTTTTAACCTTCAGAAAAAAATTTGAAGATACTTAATTATAAAATAAAGGCTGCTCAGATTTTACCACTTGGACAAAAGATGAAAGTTCCAGAAGAGTACAAACTGAGCTGCTCTGGCATGTTGGGAACCTGTTTTCTATGACATAGTTGCTAGAGAGCAACATCTCATGCCCCCTATAAATCTGTGCTGGTGTGTCCAGGAGAGCCTGCCTCCTAAATTGTATTGAATTAGAAATCCTGCGCCTTGAAGGAATGGGAATTGGTCTGTCCTGCAGGCCTTCTGTTGGAGTAGAGTCCCAAGAGAAAGCTGTGCAGTCACCTGTGTGATTTTAGTCTATTTTAGTCTTGCCTGTTTGTTCAAAACCTTACTGAAATTGGGGTTGACTAATGGCCTCCTTAAAATTGGATTGATTTTAGCTTGAATATGTATTTTCTTTTCTTTTTCAACTTCTAGATGGCGTATATTCCAACGAATATGATTCAAATGTTCCAATGCAGTACAGGATCCAAACTATGTCTCTTTGGTAGTGAAATAAATAGAGAGTGGAATTCTTTAGAGCTGCCAGACTGACCTTTTCCATCAACCACTAAACTGTCTGAAAAATGGTACAAAGATTTAAGACCTTGAGTTAAAAAGGGGAAGAAACTGAGCTATTTGAGTTAAAAGATCCAGGAGACTCTCTCCTGTTTGGTTGTTCATTCTTGTGTATTAATTTTTAATAAGGAAGTGAACCCCAGATGACAGAACTGATTTTCTTTTATTGGGTGACTGTTGAGATCTCTTCTATTGCTTAAATCAGGTTAAATAAGAGAGAATGCTGCTCTGTAAGTCTGGCCTCTGGGTCTCTGGTATATTTACAAAGATTTAAATGTAATACCTATTCCTGTTTCTCAGGCATCCTCATGACACCATCTTCCAGTATAGGAGACCAAAATGGATAAGATGAAAGCAAAACATCTTGTGTAATGCAATCAAAGCAACTTTAATTTTTTTTTTTTTCTGGCAAGGAGGATATGGGCTTAAGTAAAATACTCCATTTCACCCTTTCTGGGAATCTATGTTTTTAAACCAAGTATAATAATATTCCATATACATCCACTACCAGTGATATTAGCTATTCCCAGTCAGTGTCACCCCCAGGGATGGAGTGGGCTGGAGACCTGGGGAGGGAGAAATCAAGCCTCATATGCTGTGATGTCTTGACAAGTGAGTGCCCCCAATCCTGTTGGCATTTGTGCTGCAGGAGTTTGGTTGAGCAGATTTGTATGTTAGATAAATATATTAGGTCACAGTTTGAATTTCAAATTGCATGTCCTTTACCATTTTTCTTCATTAAAATATATGCATTAAAATTGTTATGCATGAAGACAAATATCAAGATTGACTGATGATGTTTTCCTCCCTATTAATTTCCCATAGGAATGGTAAAAATTCAATTATTCATCTATGAAAATGGCGTTTAAGACCTTGAAAATGAAGAGAATTTGGAAAGTCACTTGTCCCATAAAATTTCTGAACACAGAAACAGGGGCCAGTGATTCAGACGATATTGATTGATTGGTTGATTGATTTTAACTTCTTCTCCAGCTTTATTGAGGTATAATTGACAATTAAAAATTGCATATACTCAAAATGTACATATGTTGTTTTGATTTCATTGTGAAATCTTTACTATAATCAAGCCAGCTAGTATATCCATCACCTCACATAGTTGCCATTGTGTGTGTGTGTGTGTGTGTGTGTGTGTGTGTGGTGAGACACTTAAGATGTACTGTCTTAGCAAATTTCAAGGGTACAATCCAGTATTATTAACATGCTTTCCATTATTCACAAAAGGCAAGATGAAGAAACAATCTAAGTGCTTAAGGCTGGATGAATGGATAAAGAAAATGTGGTATATATACACAGTGGAATAATATTCAGCCTTAAAAAGAAGGAAATCTGTCATTTGTGACAATGTGGGTAAACATGGTGGACATGATGCTAAATGAAATGAGTCAGACACAGAAAGACAAATACTGCATGATCTCACTTATATGTGGAATCTAAAAAAGTCAAACTCATAGAAGCAGAGAATGGTGTTTTCCAGGAACGTGGTGGAAAGGGAAATGAAGAGGTGTGGTCACAAGGATACAAAGTTTCAGTTGTGCAGGATGAATAAATTCTGGAGATGATTCAATCCTGACTGAAAGAGAAGTCCATGTGATTTAGAGCAGACTGTGCAAAATATTCAGCTGGGAACTGAGACGGTCTCTTCCCGTGGCACATCTCAGCTATCCTTGCCTCTGAATCACATATGATGTGCACAAGTACAATGAGAAGGGCTCAGACAACCACTGCGCTTCTCACCTGCAGGGACAACAAGCCACCTTCTCCCGATAAATGAATGGGCTTTTAAAGATCATCTTTCAGCAGTGAGAAGGTAGTGTGAACAGAAAAAAAAAAAAACCAGGAAATTCAATATCAGCATAAATATAACATTTAAGTTAATTCAGCCCAGCTGGTCAGCAGAGGTTGATGTTATTGGTGTGTTCCAAGACCACAGATGGCAAGCCAGTCTCGATGGCTTAAAAAAAAAAATATTTGAGACAGGGTCTTGTTCTGTGACTCAGGCTGGAGTGTGGTGGTGCGATCATGGCTCACTGCAGTCTCAACCTCCCGGGCTCAAGCAATCCTCTTACCTCAGCCTCCCAAGTAGCTGGGACCATAAGTGCACACCACCATGCCTGGCTAATTGTTAAATTTTTTGTAGAGATGAGGTCTTGCTATGGTGTCTGGGCTGGTCCTGAACTCCTGGGCACAAGCGATCCTCCCACTTTGGCTTCCCAAAGTGCTGGGATTACAGATGTGAGCCACTGTGCCTGGCCTTTCAATGGCCTCTTTGACAGCTCTTTGCCATTGGTTGCAAGATGAATCCAAGGGGAGGGCATAATGTGCAAGGAAAAGTGATAAATTAAAAATCCTACACTGTACTAGGAGGTTGTTCCATACCACCTGCCGCATGGCAGACCAATAGAACCTTCTTTTGCTGTGAAAAACTACATTTTGAAACAAAAGTTTTGGTGTTTATTTGGGGCAGTGGAGAAGGAAGGAAGAGGTGAGTATTGAGTGTTAGGCACTAATCAAGTACTTACTCATTTAATCTTTCCCCAAATATGAGGTAGGCACTATTTTTTTTTTTTTGCCAATTTACAAATGTGGAAACTGAGGCAGAGAGGAGTTTTGTAAATTTCCCCAGGTTAAGCTGCAGTTACAAGCTGAACTGGGATACGAACCCAGCGGAGGGACTCTGCAGCCGCGCCCTCCAGCTGCACAGTATCCTTGGTGCTGCCTCAGCTCCTGGGGTTAAGGTAAAGGCTCCCTCTCGACCTTGCTTCCAGGACCCTCCTGCCTGCCCTTGTTAACTTAGGTTAGAAATGGGTTAGCTTCTGTTTTTCTTAAGTCTCTATTGGGACAAGCTTGGAGCTTTTAAAGGAAGGCTTACTAAAGAATAAGTGGGGGAGATGGTAGGAAATGAGAAAAAAATAAAATGAAAAAGCAAAGAAATAGATGAGGTGAAAGGGCATGCATTTCCTTCCGTCATACACACATTATTTACTGAGTGAGTCCCTCCTACACATGGCTGGGCCTTCAAGGAGTTCCTGATGTGGGATGGGTGGACTCAACCTCGCTTCTCGCTTCTCTCTTCTCTCTTCTTCTTCTTCCTCTTCCTCTTCTTTTTTTTCTCTCTCTCCCTTCTCTCTCTGTCTCTCTCTCTCTCTCTCGTCTCGCTCTTTCACTCAAGCTGGAGTGCAGTGGTGCGATCTCGGCTCAATGCAACCTCCACTTCCCAGATTCAAGTGATTCTCCTGTCTCAGCTTCCCGAGTAGCTGGGATTACAGGCGCCCACCACCACACCCGACTATTTGTGTATTTTTAGTAGAGATGGGGTTTCACCATGTTGTCCAGGCTGGTCTCTAACTCCTGACCCCAAGTGATCCACCTGCCTCAGCCTCCCAAACTGCTGGGATCACAGGCATGAGCCACCGTGCCTGGCCCTGATCTGGGACTTAAAGGGGCCGTTGCTGAGCAAATAGAAGCCAGGGCAAGAAGGGATTTATGTGCTTGAGATTCTTGGGGGGTTTTCCAGAGTCAGCCCCCAATTCTGATGTTTTTGTACGCAACACTAGGGGTCCTTCTGAAGTTATCCCGGCCCCTGGGATACTAACATGGCATGGGGCCCCCTTCTGCCCTGGTCTCTTTCATCCCATCTGTCCCGGCCCCAGAGCCTGTCCAGTCTGGTCCTCTCTGTCCTGCTCGGTTTGTCACCATGTGATGTTGGGATGGCTTGTCTTTGCCGCCTCACTTCCTAAGCTGACAGACGCGTCTGCTAGGGACCACCAGCTCGCAAGCCGCATGACGGTGCTTTCCTTCAAGGTTCAGAGGCTTCCCTTTCAGTCTGGCCCATCTCCCACATCCTAATGGCTCTGCTGTCTCAGGGGCAGCTCTCCTTTTTAACTTATTGGCAGCTGGGATGTCTTATAGGTCCCTGGCTCAGTGAGTAAGCAAGTTCAGAGACTTGGCTTTGGCCATTTTGTTCTCTTGGGCTCATTCTTGGATGCCAACAGGGAAATTACCTGCCAGATTTCAGTCACTACTCTTTAGAAGTTAAAAAAAAATCCAAAACCTCACAAGCAAAATGTTTCTTTTTTGTGCAGGCACAATATGTAGTCTCTCCACTATTAAGGGGAGCAATCTCCTTAGAGCAGCAGTAGATTTATTTTTTTTTAACATTCTTCATCTGTATTTATTTCTATGTTTCATCCTATAAGTTAATCAGTCAATTAAATAATATTTATTGAACAGTTACTAGGTTCTATAGATGATCAAAAGCAAACACACACACACTCTCGATCTTACAAGAGCAAGAGCTCTTTTTCGTACACAGAATTTCTCAATCTTGTTTAAAGTACACATGCACATAAGAAGCTAATTAATAGTACAAGCCAGAATCAGTTAAATGCCACACGGGTGGCAGACAGTTTTATAAACACCACACAAACCTTTATTTGTACAAAAGCAAAAGGAAGCAACCTCATCGTTAGGAGAGGAGTTATCGCCCCATAACCCAGGAAAGTCTTAAAAAGAAATTATACTAAGTATACTTTTCATCTCTATTTCTGTTTTTCACTTTTTCAGTCAATCAGCCGCTTACGATTTATTAAGTATTTCTTCCATCTAAGCAAGGTGGGGGAGGGAGAGAAAGAGATTATTCCTATGTTTATGATTCCAATCTTGTTTAAGGTGTATTCATAAAACGGGAGTTAATAATGTGGCATCAAATGAGTGCCTTGTGGGCCTCTTGATGGTGAGTGTTATAGGAATGTAGAGGTCAAAGAAATTGCTGTGGACCGTGGTGTGTGTGAAAGCTTCATGGTAGACTTTTGACTTCAAGGTCAAAGACATTGCTGTGGACTTTGGTGGTGTGTGAAGGCTTCATGGTAGACTGGGGCTGAGATGAGCCCCTAGGAATGACCAGGATTTAGATGGGAGCTTGAGGAACAGGACAGACAGGTGGGGAGAGTGCTCCAAGGGAGCAAGGGATAGAGAGGGAGTAGATCAATCTGCCTGGAGTTGAGGCTTTGTTTACAGGCGAGGTGCTGGTGAGGGTGGTGGAGAGGCATCCAGGAAGGTTGAAAATATATTTCTGTCACCACCTGCCACCCTGCATGTGTGCACACACACATACACAGCAGCCGTCCTCTTGTTGAATGCCTCTTCTCACTAAATACAGATACATCCATGAGGCTTACACTTACTGCTCATTTAGTAAAGTAGTAAAGTCACAGTGGGAGCCGGGGCATCAGGAAATAAACACTCAGATGTTTTCCTTCTAGTTTTGATCAGCTGCCCTGAGAGAATGAGATTTTAAAATAATTTGACAGGCCAGCATGATGGCTAACGCCTGTAATCCCAGCACTTCAGGAGGCTGAGGCGTGTGGATCACTTGAGGTCAGGAGTTCGAGACCAGCCTGGCCCATATGGTGAAACCCCGTCTCTACTAAAAATACAAAAATTAGCTGGGCATGGTGGTGCGCGCTTGTAATCCCAGCTACTCGAGAGGCTGAGGCAGGAGAATCGCTTGAACCTGGGAGGTGCAGGTTGCAGTGAGCCAAGATGGCACCACTGCACTCCAGCCTGGGCCACAGAGCAAGACTCCATCTCAAAAAATGATAATAATTTGATAGAGAAAATTTTTGTTTTATTATAAAATACACATATAAAACTTACCAAAACCATTTAAAACGATACAGTTCAGTCGTGTTAAGTGTATGCACACTGTTGTGCAACAAATCTCCAGAACAGTTTCATCTTACAAAACAGAAACTCCATTAAAAACAACCAAGAACAGTTTTATTTGAGTACAAGGGTACTTTCTGGGATGGAAAAGCTGGGAGCTCAATCTTGGATATTATAGGACCATGGAGCTGGGATTATGGATGCCTGGGGCCAGTAGGAACTCTGAGGCCATCCAAGATAAATGTGTCCATTGGAAATTGTGCTTAGACTTAGAAACTGCTTAATGGACATTATTTTAAAATTTATTTTGGATATTCAGCTTCTGAACACTGTCCTACGTTTGGGAACCTCACCGTTGCATGAGTCATGGCATCGCCTGCAACAGAAGCTGAAAAGATCAGTACCTGCTTTCTCCACATCCTGCTGCCCAGGGCATGCAACTTCACCTTAGCAAAACCAATCCTTCTGTAGCCTGGGACTTTGAACCTGAAGTAAGCAACGTGAAGAACAGGGGACAGGTTAGGGCTAACTCAGATGTTGGTGCTGGATTATCGTAACTGCTTCTGTGTGTGTCTGGGCCACGGGCCTTCTGACTACCACCTTCCTTTGGTTCCTGCCCATTTTCCAGGCAACATTGTCCAGTCTCCCTGTTTTTTTGAGATGGAATTTCACTCTTGTTGCCCAGGTTGGAGTGCAATGGCGTGATCTTGGCGCACTGCAACCTCCGCCTCCCAGATTCAAGTGATTCTGCTGCCTCAGCCTCCGGAGTAGCTGGGATTACAGGTGTATGCCATCACATACGGCTAATTTTTGTATTTTTAGTAGAGATGGGATTTTACCGTATTGGCCAGGCTGGTCTCGAACTCCTGACCTCAGGTGGTCCACCTGCCTTAGCCTCCCAAAGTGTTGGGATTACAGGCGTGAGCCACCGCTCCCGGCCCCTGTCAATTCTTTGAACACCTGTTAGCATTCCAACTTGGTTGGTTTCTGTCATTTGCAACTGAGAACTCTGTCTCTTTTGTCCAGTTGTCCCTCTGTGGTCACCATGCCTTTATCAGTCTGTGTCATCCCGGGCTGAAGTTCCTCATGTGATTTTTAAGTTTCTTGTGGCCAAAACCCGCCTTCACTGCAAATGCATCAGTTCCTCATCATTTCTCATCCAGACTAGCAAGGGGCTTTCCTCTCGCCCATCCATCTCCCACCTTTTCGTTTTGTAGGTAGAACTTGGAGGGAGCGGCAGTAATTCATCATCCATGGAACGTGCCTGTCTGTGGCCTGGACTTGTGGGATTTGGCCGGCGTTCCCTTTGCATTACATTTGGTACTTGGAAGCAAGCATCCCTCAGTAGTGACAAGGCTCCAGCTGTCCCTTTCATTAGGGCCCTGCCAAGGACGTTTCCTTTGCTCAGCACCTCCTCCTGCCTGCCGTTAGGACCATCTTCCAAAAAACTCTCCTCTGCCCTCAACCCCTGCTGTCCCCTCCCACCTGTAAGACCAGGCCAGCTCAGCACCTTTCCCTGTCTCCTTGTCTAGCACTGCTGCTTCCGTGTGATGTTCCGGCGTGGTGAGTTGACCAATACCATCGCTTAAATGTGCTGTGCCTTTTACAATTATGTGGCTTTGCAGATGCTGTTCCCTTGTCTTTTTTTCTTTGCCCTGCAAATTCTACTGGTTTGTCAGTCACTTCTCCTTTCTGATAGTCTTTGTGACTCTCCCAGCTGTTATTGGGTCCTGGTCGCCCTCTAGGGCCTTGTGCAAACCTTTCTTGCAGGTTTTACCAACGGCACTGTACTTACTTGTATACGTACTTCTCTCCCCGCCTAGACCTCCATCTCCCTACGGATAGGAAAGGAGTCTCCTCTTAATCTTTGTACCAAGTTTGTAAGTACAGTGCCTGTGTGTGGCAGGCCCTCTGTACCTGTTGACTATCGTGCAGTGGAGATTCAAGCTGGCTGATCTGTGCCTGGTGCTTAATGGCTGTGATGAGTTTGCCACATTCCCTTCTCCCTCGAGGTCTTCTCAATGGTCTGATGGTAATGCTGGGAATTTCAGGCTTTCTGGCAGACTATCAGGGAGAAATTTCATTGCAGAAAGGCCTTCTAGAACCTCACGAATAAGGGGTGCTGCTTACATCTTGTGAGTCGTCCTCCTTCCTGACATGAGTCTCAGTGCCGGCAAACACGGCTGGTTGAACCCTGAGCTAGCCCAGCTGCTTTCCTCACCTTGTGTTTGGGGAAGGCTGAAATGTTATTGAGCACCGACTGTATTCCACACACTCTTCTAGGTGCCCGAAATACTCAGTATTGAACAAATACTCAGCCTTCATGGGGCTGAGAGTCTGGTGGGGAAGACCTGTTTAAAAACAATCATATTAAATGAATTGCATTGTATGTTAGAAGATAGTTAAGTACTCTGGGGGAAAATGAGAGTAGAACAGGATAAGGGGGTGATGGAGGGAATGAGTGGTGATTTTAAATGTAGTTATCAGGCAGGGCACAGTGGCTTACACCTGTAATCCCAGCACTTTGGAAGGCTGAGACGGGCAGGTCACTTAAAGTCAGGAGTTTGAGACCAGCCTGGCCAACATGGTGAAACCCTGTCTCTACTAAAAATACAAAAATTAGCCAGGCACAGTGGCTCATGCCTGTAATCCCAGCACTTTGGGAGGCTGAGATGGACAGATCACTTGAGGTCAGGAGATCGAGACCAGCCTGGTCAACATGGTGGAACACTGTCTCTACTAAAAATACAAAAATTAGCCAGCAATACAAAAATTGGCAGCTGTAGTCCCAACTACTTGGGAGGCTGAAGCACAAGAATCGCTTGAACCCGGGAGGTGAGAGGTTGCAGTGAGCTGAGATTACGCCGCTGCACTCCAGTCTGGGCGACAAAGTGAGACTCTGTCTCAAAAAAAAAAAAAAAAATTCCAAACAAAAAATGTAGTTGTCAGAGTGGGTCTTTTTTAGATAGTAGCTGTTGAGCAGCTTGAAGATAGCAGGGGAGTTAGTTCATGGGCTTCCAGGCAGAGGGAGCAGCCAGTGCCAGCACTGAGGTGGGAGTGTGCCTGGAGAATTCAAGGAACAGAGTGTGCAGCAGGACTGGGGCACAGTGGTGGGGAGGCCAGAGGGGCTGGGGTTGTGGGCCAGGCAGGTGGAGGAGGCCTTGAGGGCTGTTGAAAGGACTGGGCTCTTGCTATTAATGTTAGCCATCAGGGAGTCACTGCAAGGCTTTGAGCTGAGGGGTGGCTCGTTGTGATTTTCATTCTGAAAGGACCCGTCTGGCCACTGTGTTGAGAATAGATGTTTCCCGGTAAGCAGGAGTGGGCAGGGAGGCCAGCTCCCCTGCACTAGCTCCTACTGGGCTGCAGACAGGCTCTGATGTGGCTTGCAGCCTGGTGGCAGCAGGGGGAGGTGGCACCGAGCAGCAGGACCCTGGATATTTTTTTGGACATAGAGCCAGGATGATTTCCTCATGGTTCTGATGAGGGTTGAGAGAGAGAAGGGGAGTCCGGATCATCCCAAGGTTTCTGGCAGACAGATGATGTTTCACCAACGGAGATGGAGCAGTTCTGGAAAGAATGAAGATCCAGAGTTTGATTCTGGAAATGTGGGGGTTTTCGCTGTCTGTTAGAGAGTTGTGGAGCTGCTGGGAGGTGGTTACTGTGGACTTCTGGAGAGAGGGCTGAAACTGTCCTTGAAAAAAATGGATTTCTCAGTGTGATGTATATACAGTGTCCCTTTTTCAGACATGGTGCCTTCGTCCATTTGGGCTGCTATAACAAAATGCCATGGACTGGGAGGCTGAGAAACCACAGAAATTATTCCTCACAGTTCTGGATGCTGGGAAGCCCAAGATCAGAGTGCCAGCAATTTGGGATCTGGTGAAGGCTCGCTTCCTGTTTCATAGGAGGCTGTCTCCTTGCTGTGTTGTCACGTGTAGAAGGGACAAAGGAGCTCTCTGAAGTCCCTTTGTAAAGGGCAGTAATCACCTCCCAAAGGCCCCACCTCCTAATGCTATTACATTTGGGGTTAAGATTTTAACATATGATTTTGGGGGCACTGAGGGACACAAACATTTAGTCTATAACACATAGGGAGGTTAATTTGGATTAAGAAATCTAAGGCCATATGGGGGAAATAAAAGGTTGGAGGGCTAAAGAAGGATGAACCAATAAAAGTCTTATAAGCATTATATGTTTACTAAAATAAAATAGACCAACACATTAAACAATGACATCAAAATATCAATGACAACATACACTTTATATATTTTAACTTAGAAGTTATAGATGCTGTACTTTGAGCCCCACTTAGGAGTTCTTGCTTAATAGAAAACATTGTAGGTTCTGGGAGGCCGAGGCAGGCGGATCACGAGGTCAGGAGATCGAGACCATCCTGGCTAACACGGTGAAAGCCCATCTCTACTAAAAATACAAAAAATTAGCTGGACGTGGTGGCGGGTGCCTGTAGTCCCAGCTACTCAGGAGGCTGAGGCAGGAGAATGGTGTGAACCCGGAGGCGGAATTTGCAGTGAGCTGAGATCATGCCACTGTACTCCAGCCTGGGAGACAGAGCGAGACTCCATCTCAAAAAAAAAAAAAAAAAAAAAAAAAAGAAAAGATTGTAGGTTCTCACTTTTCTGCCGCTTTAGTTTTACCGAGTTGCTTTTTTATAACATTTACCTTGCTCTATTATAGGTAATAGATGTGAAGCTTCCGATTCCTGGCTCAGAGTTGGTGACTTCCATCTCCCGTGGAAGATGCCTCTGAGTCCACTCAGGGTCTTGTGTGGTCAAAGGTGCAGGAAACATCTGGACACTTGAGGTGGAAGATGCTTTGGGGCGTTCCCTTCCAGATCCGTGGTGTCCTGCAGCCTTAGTTCTTTCCAGAAGCACGTCATGCGTGTGGCATCCACCTCCCCTGCACAGCCTGGGCTCCTCCCTCCTTCCCCGGGGTTCCCCTGGGCTTCACATGCCCTCATCTTCCTTTATTTTTCTTGAGGCACTGTTGAAAAGCCTCTACTCCTTTGTGGGGCTGTTTTACCTCCTGGTAAAAAGGTTCCAGTCCTGAGCTCACGGTTTCTCTAATGTCCCCTATGGGAGTAATTAGAACTAACCTTCCTGGTGGTGCTGGAAACCTCTGTGGGAGCTGGTTCATGTATGCCTCAACTTTGCATAACAGGGAACATGATCCTAGAATATTCTTTAGGGCAGCATTTCCCAAATTTTCCAGGGAATAAGAATCTCCTGGGCTCCTTGCCTAAGCATCAAGCACTGATTTAGACTTAGCGACCCAGAACCTCCAGGAGATGGGCCTGGGAATCTGGGTTGTGAGGCTATACCTGTTGAAGGGATCAGAGGGGCCCAGTATATGATACTCCCCTTTCCCACCCAGCTTCTGAATGAATTGAGACAAAAACAATGACTAGGACAAATGAGAGGTCAAAATGTCCTCATAGAGGCTCGGCTGGAGGATGCTGCGTTAAGTCAGCTAGCCCAGTAGGCCTGCTAATTGAATTCCTGGAATGAGGCTGATGTACCGCAGAGGCCTCCCTGGGAGCAGGGCCGCTGGAGCAGCAACAGAACCTTGCAGCCTGCAGAAGCTCACAACCAAAACGGAGAAGAGGGCTGAGCTGCACTGAGCAGGGCTCTGGGATTCTCTCAAATCTGTCGGTTGAAGTTATTTCTCCTGAGGCGCACAGCGGGTAGAGAGGGCTGAGAGATGCCAGGAGTGTGGAGGTGGTGTGGAGGCTGCGGGGTGGAGGGGAGTCCCCTCTCCTGGCAATCAGGAATGGGAAAAAGCATCTCCTTTATACACCCCAGGTGATTTGCACGATCAGAAAAGTCTGGGAAGTGGGTCTTAGGAAGCCTGCAATGTTGTCTGTCTGTGCTTTCCACCAGTGTTCTAGTTTTGCACTTTCGGTATTTCTGAGGGGGCTCAGCTTCTGTGTTTTGGGGTACTGGCTCCTAAGAGCAGCTGGGTGTGTGATTAGACAAGGATCTGCTTCACTAGTTTATTTTCATTGTGAGCGCACTTCAATATCACTCTTTACGTGAACATGAGCAAATGGGTTTAATTCTGAAGTCTGGGCTTGGGATTCTTGCCTTTGTGTCTATGTATATGTGTGTTCAACAGAATAACTGGTGTGAAACCTAACCTAGCCTAACATAACCGGAATAACCAGGGTAAAACCTAACCATCTGTGTATATATTCACAAATACATATATAAATGTGTATATATTTTATATATACACGTGTGTATATATAAAATACATATATACCTATACATATATAAAATACCTATATGTATATATAAAATATATGTATTTTATTTTGAAATAATTACAGATTCATAGGTTGCAAAGAAAAATGTACAGGGAAGTTCCATGAACGCTTCCAGTTTATATTTTTTGAAATTGAGAAACATAATCTTAGAAGACGGTAAAGCTCTTTTTTTTTTTAAGTTGGCAAAGAATATGCAGTTAAATTCAGGCATGGAGAGAAAATTGCTTTGAAAGGAAGATTTTTTGCATTGACTTTTGTGTGTGACATTAGCTGTCTGTTTTGGAAAATCTAAGAGCAATATCTGATTATCTGTGCTTTCCGTCCCTAAAACCACCAACACATAGAGGCTACTGAATCTCCCGAAGGGCCTCGGTGATGGGCCTGGGCAGGAGGAGGCCCCTGCAGCCTGTGGGTGGTGCGTGGGCAGCATCTCCTCTCTGCAGTGTCCTGAAGCAGGAGTGCAATGTGATTGATTTCAGAAATTTAAAAAATATTTGCTGGCATTGCACTCCAGCCTGGGTGACAGAGCGAGACTCCGTCTCAAAAAAAAAAAAAAAAAAAAAAAAAAAAATTTCCTGGGATAGGTAGGGGAAACGGAAATTTAGATGATTGCCAACCTGACTACTGATATTTTCCAAGGAAGATTACCTCTGTGAGGGCCTTTTTGCTTTAAATGTCACCTTCATGGTGTTCAGCAATGTTCACTGAGTGTATGACCTGGCTTTGTGCACCGAGAAAACTGCCCAAAATAACAGGTGCCACAGCTTGGTCACAAGACAGACACAGGGCCAGTAAGGTGCTGTCAGTTGTACCCCCTATGCTAAGCTGTGAAATTCTAATCCCCCTGCCCCGCTTTCTAACCGTGGAAATGTTGGGTTGTGCCATATCCTGGTATGAATTTTCCTCGTGGAATGATAGGCCCATAGAGTTAAGTTTTCTGTACTGCTGACTTTTACTCACTTAATTTTTACTCAAGTTCTTAAACTTGAGTGTGCGTCAGAACCCCCTGGAAAGCTTGTTAAAATGCACATTGCTGGGATCTGGCCCCAGAGTTTCTGATTAGGTGGGTCTGAGATGGGGCCTGAAAATGGGCATTTCTAACATGTTCCCAGGGGATGCTGATGCCTCTGGTTTGGGGTCTGCACTTTGAGAACTCTCGCTCTAGACAAAGCTGGCAAATTTGTCTCAGGCAGGGGCACACCTGCTATCTTCCAGGTAGGTACTGTTCCTCTACTCCTCTGCGTCATCTCAGCTTCATTTCTCCCTCTGGGTACCGATGCTCTGAAACCTCCTGTTGTGGACTGAAACATTCTCTTTGATTAATTCAAACTGAAATATTCTATTTGGCATCAGCTAACATTTGCATATTTCTGGGGGACCAGCCACTTTGCTGCAAGGGGCTTGCATTTGTTATTTAATCTCTACCACAACCCTGCGAGGTCAATTGTGAAGTCCCCCTTTAATGAGACTCAAGAATTCAATGACATTTTCAAGGTCAAGCACGATGCCAGGTCTCAGGCTTGGAGCCTCTGATGCTGGGCCACTGATCTTCCTTCTCTCTAGCTTCAACATCCTTCTCAAGAGCAATTGGATCCTTTGTGAGGATGCTTCGAGGTTGGACTAAGTAAATGAATATCTGTTTGGTAACATTGTTGACACTGCTGTATCTGGCTGCTCTAAGAAAGGGAAACATTTTTGGTTCAGAGGACATTCACAGCACTGTGCTTGTTGGGGCATTTGTACAATTGCCTCTTCCAATGGTTACATTTTGCTCTTCTTTCCCTCAAAAGTAGAAGAGGGTGGAGAAGAGGAAATGATTATAATTCATTCCTTTCCCCTCCCTGCCAATTTCTCACAATACCCTTATTGGGAGGCCAAGGCAGGTGGATCACTTGAGGTCAGGAGTTCAAGACCAGCCTGGCCAACATGGCGAAACCCTGTCTCTACCAAAAATACAAAAATTAGCTGGGCGCGGTGGCAGGTGCCTGTTGTCCCAGCTACTCAGGAGACTGTGGGAGGAGAATCGCTTGAACCTGGGAGGCGGAGGTTGCAGTGAGCTGAGGTCGTGCCGCTGCACTCTAGCCTGGGTGACAGAATGAGACTCCATCTCTAAAAAAAAAAAAAAAAAAAAAAAAAAGGCACATTTGAAGTTCTGAGTGTGAAGTGTGCTTCAGGGTAGTAAATGGAAATGGCAAAAGAAAATATCCAGTGGAAGTCTTTGCCATCCGTGGGATTCTCTTTAGTTTTTGCTCATTTTTGCCTATCCTGCAAGGGTAACAGAAAGCTCTGGGATTTGGAGGTCAGACAAACCTGTCTGGCTCCTGCCCTGATTCTGCTCCTCGAGTGTTCTAGTGCAGGGAGGACCTCTGGCAAGTTGGAGGGATTGTACCTCTCTGAGCTAGAGAACTGGCAGAAGGACAAAATGTAATTTACTCCATGGTAAGCCCTTGGAAAGCAGGTACCTTGTCTGTTTGGCACCCCATGCCCAGCAGCTGTCATTGGTTGGGGACGGGTGGTGGGTGAGTACACCCTAGTGGGTAGTTGCAGGATTAAATGAGATAGTATGCAAATAGAGGGGAGTAGGTAAGGTCCCCCTCCATCACTGGATGTTTTTGCTACTTCCCCCACTCTTTGTTTGTTTGTTTGTTTGTTTGAGATGGAGTTTTGCTTTTGTTGTCCAGGCTGGGTGCAATGGTGCAATCTCAACACACCGTGACCTCCGCTTCCTCGGTTCAGGTGATTCTCCTGCCTCAGCCTCCTGAGTAGCTGGGATTACAAGCATCCACCACCACGCCCGGCTAATTTTTTGTATTTTAGTAGAGATGGGGTTTCACCATGTTGGTCAGGCTGGTCTCGAACTCCTGACCTCAGGTGATCCACCCGCCTCAGCCTCCCAGAGTGCTGGGATTACAGGCGAGAGCCACCGTGCCCGGCCCCCTCCTCTCTGTTTATCTCTCTGCTCTTTAGTTAGCTGGCCTCATGATTCCCATTTTTATTTTGTTTACCTTTTCTGTTAAAGAAATTTTTGCCCAGGCTACCCTTTAGGCAGGGAGGAGAACTTCCCCCTACCTCTTCTTTCTAAGCTACAACATTAAAAAAAAAAAAAAAAAAAAAAAATTAGCTAATGGCTCTCCCCTTCCAGGCAAATTTCTAGGATTAAACGACTTAATGCTTTCTTTCTCTGATCCAGGCCCACCGTTCCAGCCCACATATAGTAATAATTATAGTTTTATGTTTTTAGGACTCCACTTTTGTTTGATTTATCTCCCCATGAGGATGTAAGCCTCTTAGGAATGGGGATCATGATTCTTCCTGACTTTTAAAATAACAACTGTTTCTGGCTCCTATTTAGTTTATGCTCCATTGTGTAATTTGCTGTCATTCTTGTATTTAGCTGATTTATCCTTAATCCTGTATCTCGGTTGTTTGCTTTTTTATCCCTAAGTGCCCTACCTTGCAGAGCTTTGGCGTCATATAAATATTTATTAAATAAGCTTCACGGAACCTCAGCGGGGACTCTGTTCACATGTACCAGCAGTGTGCTCCTCTCCTTTCTGCATCCAAGACATGATCCTCAGTAGGAATTGAGAACAAAACCCAGCTCTTTAGCCAAAAATGGTTTCTGAGGTTTGGTTTTCATAAATTCAGAAAGGGGGCTTTTTTTCCCCTCCATCTGGCCGTAGGATATTGTTGGCCTCTCTTTTATTTATTTTATTATTTTTTTTATTTTTATTTTTTGAGATGGAATCTCACTCTGTCACCCAGACTGGAGTGCAGTGGCACGATCTCGGCTCACTGTAACCTCTGCCTCCTGGGTTCAAGCAATTCTCCTGCCTCAGCCCCCTGAGTAGCTGGGATTACAGGTGTGTGCCACCATGCTTGGCTAATTTTTTTGTATTTTTAGTAGAGATGAGTTTTCACCATGTTGACCAGGCTGGTCTGGAACTCCTGACCTCAGATGATCCACCTGCCTCGGCCTCCAAAGTATTGAGATTACAGGCATGAGCCACCGTGCCCAGCTGGCCTCTCTTTTAGAAGACTCTATCCCATTGTCCTTTAAGGGCATGTCCCTTCCCTGGAGGTCAAAATCATGTCATACTAGTTTTTGCAATCCACAGCTCCTTGCACAATTCCTGGCCCAGGGAGTGGGCACATCATCAATGCGTGTGGAACAGACTGCCATGAAATAGTGTAAAAAATCCACATAGTACACTTGTGAGAAAAGAGATAAGAACCAGAATTTTACAAGAAAAGGGGTAGAGAGAGCTACAAGGTGGAATTCAGCAGGCTCACACCTATTGGGTGTTAGAGAGATGAACTTCAATCACATTTATTTAAACATCTGAGTGCAGTATTTTTAAAGATCACACAAGAATAAAACTGCAGCACTGAATTTTTCTTTAAGTGATGAAGTGAAGGAAACAAAGAACTCAGCACGGACCCTACTTAGACTCCGGCAGAACAGGTGGTCTTGGCATGACGTTGCTCCAACATGCACACAACTTGCCTTTTATTCTCTCAGCTCCTTGTGCCACTAGTACATGGTCACCTGGGCATTTCTTTAGAAAGGGCGCAGAGACTTTTATTTCATGAAAATATAGATGTCCCAGGAGAAAATAATAATCCAACTGGTATAAGTTTATATCAAACCATATGGAAGTGATTTTTTCTGGTTAGTCATTTTCATGGGGATTAGAGAGTAGAGAAAAGTCAAAGAACCAGGGACTCCCAAGGACACACTTGGCCTGGTCAATATTACTAGGATTGGCCCAGATGCTACCAAATCTTTTTTTCTTCCTACTTATTGAAAACCCTGTTAAATTTGATATGTGAAATATCTTTTCTCTAAAATTTTAGCCTTACAAATAAAATTTTGCATAACATTTTTATTGACAAGACATTCTATCATATTAAAGCTTTTGAAAGTGATGAAATGGACATGACATCTTCACCTTAGCAAGTGACACTGAATTAAAGAAGTTTGTATTACAGAATGGAAAAGTACAGTATAAAATATTTGAGTTCAGACACCTTAGAACTTGGACACTGTCAGAAGCTTGGAAATACTTAGATTTTAAAGCTGCTACTCTTCCATTTACCTCACTCCAGGAAATCCTTTTAGAAATCATACTCTTGAGGGAAGAAGACCTAGGGGATAGAGCATTACTCCACTGAGAAATTTAATTTAGGAAAATAATGAGGGAAGGGGCTGTAGCCTAGAGGCTAAAAACCCATGCTCTGGAGCTAGACTGCCTGGCTTCACATCCCAGCCCTACCACCTTTTAACTAGTGTACTGACCTTGGGCAAGTTACTCAACCCCTCTGATCCTGCTGCTTAATCTGTAAAATGGGATGTGTGGTGGTATTGGCCTTGTAGGGTTATTTGGAGCATTACTTGAGTCAATACCAGTGAAGGCACATCTTTAGCAGAATGTGATGACTGAACATGCACTTAACTGGGGACTTGTTTGTTGTAAAGATTATCCAGGAAACTGGGAGGAGCAAGGTAGTCATCACCAAATATAGGACTTGAGGGAGGTTTCCAGACCTTTGAGGTCCAAATTCCAAGGAGGAGGGGAAGGAAGGATGGCCAGGCGATAGTTGGGAGGGAAGTGAAGTGAAGACCCCAGGCTATCTGTGGGTACCATTGCTGGCTGCTGGGAGGGGCAGTGTCTGGACTCTGGAGACCACGCCTCCAGAGACCACACCCTCCAAGAGGTTACACCCTTCTAGAGGCCACGCCTTCCTGGAAACCACACCCCCCTTGCCCTGGGCCAGTTGGCAGCCCCTGCTCTTGGGGCTGGACCACTCCTTCCCAGAGACCATCCATTGTACAGGAAGCACGGTCTTTGATAGGCTTGGAGGAAAATTCCTCTTTCCTCTCCGGATCCGTAAGGACTGCAGAGAGCAGCCCTCACACAGCAAGGCTAATTCCTGGAAACCCTTAAGAACCCCACATCAGCTCGATTCCAACACAAAGGAGTAATCAAGGTGGTTACAAAGGAAACAATGGCAAGTGTTTTGTGAAGCTTTTTTTTAAGAAAGTGTGATGGAAAATTTTCTTTGTGAGGAAGAACATGTTCTCCTTCTTGGAAATAAAGTTGATTTTAGTGATAATTACTACCAAAGTCAAAGGTTCATTTTCACACAGACAATGTGATGAAGCCCCAAACACTGGAACTCGGCTTTGATTTCAAAATAGACGCTTGAAGGTATCCGTGCCTCTGGGTGAGAACAAACTTGTAGGCCTTAGTTCTTTTGTAGGTGTGAAATGTTCTCTTCAAAAGCTGCAACATTCACTTAATAAAGTTTGAAACTTTGCTGCAGAGTTTTAAAAATCTTTTAAATAATTTATCTAGGAAGATTGAAAATGATAGTGATGTTAACTAATTGCCCTACTTGGTCTTAGTGGATTGTTTAATTCCTTACTCTGAACAATGCATTTCTTGTGTTTTCTTATCAAATGGCTGAAATATGAAAGAATGTATGGACCCATAAGGAAAAAGGAGAAAACTATGAGAAGAATTTAATAGGGTTGAAAGATGATTTCAGGGGATTTTCAAGGCTGAAATTATGATACTAGAATCTGAATATCTTTTATTTAAGAATTGTAATTCTTTCTGATGGCTTTGCAAGCCTTCCTTGTGGATCCTTGTGAATCTCTGCAGGGAGGGGAGAGCAGGTGTCATCTTGTCCTTGTTTTGCAGAAGGAGAAGGGGAACCAGGCTGAACGACTTGCTCAACCACTTACCTACCTTACCTGGACTGTTGCTATCCAAGGGGAGCCGAGACAGCTGGCAGATTTGTTCCTGTACTTTCTTCATTTAAGGATTTACTCTGTGCCAGAAACTGGTCAGGCATTGGAGAGTCACAGCTGGCTAAGACACCTTGCCTGCCTTCCAGGATGTTCTCGTCTCATGCAGGAGGCAGACATAATAGGAGGTACTCTTATGTTAGTCAGGGTTCTCCAGAGAAACAGAAGCAATTGAAACAGAAGCAATTATATATATTTATTTGCTTACACACACACACAAATGTATATATTTATACACATGTACACACATATGTACATATATGTACACATATAATTTACTATGTACTATTTTTATTTATTATGAGAAATGGGCTCACATGATTATGGAGGATCTGCCATCTGCAAGCTGGAGACCCAGGAAGGCTGGTGATATATATAATAATTCAGTTGGAGTCTGAAGAGAAGCTGAGAACCAGGGGAGCTGATGGTGTAAATCCCAGTCCAAGGGCTAGAGAAGATGAAGTGAGATGTCGTAGCTCAAGCAGTGAGGCAGAGAACACAAGGGGGCAGATTCCTTCCTCTACGTTTTTTTCTATTCAGGCCCTGAATGGATTGGCTGATGCCCACCCACATTAGGTAGGGCAGTCTCCTTTACTGAGTTCATCAATTCACATGCTAATCTAACCTGGAAACACCCATACAGACACACCCAGAAATCGTGTTTAATCTGGGCATCCTGTGGTCCAGTCAAGTTGACATGTAAAGTTAACCATTACACTGACAGTAGAGGTATGAGCTAATGGTCTGAGCTCATGGACGAGGAAGCAATAACCTTGGTGTGTGTGAGTTGAGAAAGGCCTGTGTCATGGAAGGCTGTGTCTTTGAGGGCAAGTAGAAGCTTCTTAAATAAAAAAGATGATGGAGAAGGAAGACAGGATAGCAAATGCAAAAGTAGAGAGAAACTTACGAGAAAATTTTAGACAACAGTGAGAAGTACAGTAGAAGATGAGGTATTGTCTGGGCAGGATGGGGGACATGGTGGGAGTGGTAGACAAGGCCCAGGTCACGAAAGACCTTCTCCATTACGCTAAGAGATTCTGACCCATTTCTCTAGGTGGGGAGGTCAGTGGAGGTTTATAAACAGAGGAAAATGTCATGTTGTATACCATATAAATATGGTAGTAATTTGGAGGATGGACAAGTTAGGTAAAGGGACTAATTTCTTTTCTCTTTGATTGTCTGCCTAAATTGGGTATTTCTGGATTCCTGAAATGAAGCTTCATGCCCTGGACTGAGATACTGGCCATCATTAGGAGGAGTTAGAGTCCATGATTGATTGACTTTTCTTTTCTCTTCTTTTTTCTCTTCTCTTCTCTTCTCTTCTCTTCTCTTCTCTTCTCTTCTCTTCTCTTCTCTTCTCTTCTCTTCTCTTCTCTTCTCCCCTCCCCTCCCCTCCCCTCCCCTCCCCTCCCCTCCCCTCCCCTCCCCTCCCCTCCCCTCCCCTCCCCTCCCCTCCCCTCCCCTCCCCTCTCCTCCCGTCCTCTCCTCTCCTCTCCTCGCCTCTCCTCTCCTCTTCTTTCTCTTCTCTGTTCTGAGACAGAGTCTCCCTCTGTTGCCCAGGCTGGAGTGCAATGGCACAATCTCGGCTCACTGCAAGCTCTGCCTCCCGGGTTCAAATGATTCTCCTGCCTCAGCCTCCCAAGTAGCTCGGTTACAGGCATGCACCACCACGCCTCACTAATTTTTTGTATTTTTAGTAGAGACACGGTTTCACCATGTTGGCCAGGCTGGTCTCGAATTCCTCAGGTGATCCATTCTCCTCAGCTTCCCAAAGTGTTGGGATTATAGGCGTGAGCCACTGAGCCCAGCTGATCGTTTCAATCAATTTTCAATTTTCAAACTTTGTGGTTTTGCAACGTGTACACAAATACCTGCAAATATCCTTTCTCCCATTTCAAAAGAAATTGAAGGAATATATACATACATAGGTACATTTTAAATTGAAATTGATTGAAATTTATTACTTCTTTGAGAATTTTTTTTGGAGAATTGGAGTTTTTCGGGTACATCTGAAACTTGAGGTACACCATAAAAAATGATAGGTCTTCCCACTCACCTTACAGAAAGTCCTTTTCTATATCCCATGTGACAACTGTAGTCATTATGGCAGCCACAGACATTTGCTAGATAAAGTAAAGCAACTGCCGTGTTCATCATGCAGTAACCTGCCACAACTCCATACTAGATTCTGTGCTTGGCACTGGGGAAACAAAAGTAAAATTTTTCATGGGTACTACCTTCAAGGGTGGGCTCATTAGCTATTCCAAAATAGTCTACAGTCAAGTGCACAGAGACAACGGGAGAATGGTGGTCGCCAGGAGCTGTTGGGAGGGAAAATAGGGAATTGGTTTTTTTTTTTTTTGAGATGGAGTTTTGCTCTTGTCACCCAGGCTGGAGTGCAGTGGCATGATTTGGCTCACTGCAACCTCCGCCTCCCGGATTCAAGCGATTCTCCTGCCTCAGCCTTCCGAGTAGCTGGGACTACAGGCATGCACCACCATGCCTGTAGTGATACCATGTTTAATTACATCTTTTATAAAGATTTTCCTATTCTCCTTATTAACAATATTATTAACAATATTATTCTAGTAGTTATGGTTAAATATTTAAAGAAGCCTGAACTACTTAGTCTTTTTTTTTTAAAGACCTAATTCACATGAAAAAGGAAAAACCCCTTGTGCAAAAAAATGAATTTTAGAATGAAACCGTTCTGGCTGGGTAAAGAAGTCTATTTCTAATGTGGGGGGTATGGGCTGAATGGTGTCCTTCCAAAATTCATAAGTTGAAGCCCTAACCCCCCAGTACCTTAGAATGTGCCTATGATTGGAGATGGGGTCTTTAAAGAGGTGATGAAGTTAAAGTGAGTTCATTAGGTTGGGTCTTAATCCAATAGACTGGTGTCCTTACAAGACGAGGAAGATACACTGGGAGGGTGTGTGCACAGAGACAAGGCTGTGTGAGGACACAGGGAGTAGACAGCCATCTGCATGCTAAGGAAGGGCTTCCAGAAGAAACCACTCCTGCCAACACCTCATCTCAGATGTCCAGCCTCCAGGACTGTGAGACAAGAAGTTCCTATTCAGTCAGTCAGTCTGTGGTACTTGGTTAAGACAGTCAGAACAAACTGCTACAGTAATTGGGAAAACTGCATGTGTGTGTGCGCGTGTGTCTGTGCGTATGCTCTCATCTTGGTGCACCTGCGCCAGCATCTGAATGCTTGAGTTGGTCATGGCACACTGGGCCCCAGGTGTCCAGAGACAGATGTCCAGGTGCAGTGTCAGATGGGCCGTTCAGGTTCCACGGGTCCGTCTCTCCTACAATGGCCAGTTTGTTTGGAGGATCACATCGGATGAATGGAAGGAAGTGGTAGCTGGTCTCATGGCCATGGCACTGTTCAGCCTATAAAATATAAATGCAGAAGTCAGGACCACAGAAACAGGCTCTACTAAAGTGGAGGACCTGCCTTTCATTGCCTTTCAGTTCCAGGGAGACCTGGGGGAAAGCCTTTCACCTGGATGGGAAGGTCTTGGTATTGATACCACATCTCTGCCTTGACCTTCAATCGCTGCATCTCATCTCTGATCACTTTTCTTCAGTTTTGGTCTTTAGTTACAACATTCATGCGATTAAGTGATAAATGAATTATCCCTAACTTTTTTAGGTTAAAGGACACAGCAATCACCTTTCTCTCCCAGAGCACAGGCAAATGTTTTTCGGTCATATAGACAGGAGGTTGTTTTAAAAAGCCAAGGTAGTACCATGTGATGTTTATTTTATGATCTCTAGAGTCAGACCACTGGGTTTTAACTCCTGTCTCCTCAGTTTGCTTTATATCACTTAGCAAATTTGTCAGCTTCCCTGACCCTCAGTTTCATCATCTATAAAATGGTTTAATAGTCATTGTTTTTAATCAGGGGTATTGAGAAGATTAATGAGGTAATTTATTGTTTATGTCGCGTGGCCTGACACATGGTAAGTGCCTGATAAATGTGAGCACCTATTATTACATTATTAAGCATCCCATCAAATTGTACTTTAGGAATTATAGTGGCTAGGAAATGCACTTTGAATTCCAACACTTCTGGACTATTTAGCTCCACTTAAATTTGTGTCAGAAATATGGTAAATTTAATGAAGCTGTCTCATCGTTAAAATGCAAAGCTGTTCTGAGTCTGAAAAGAGACGATGCCTGGGAAGTATTTAATAGGGGCCCAGAATTTTCTAAGTGATCAATAAATGGTGATGATAAAATGTGCAGTCAAGATGGGTATGATCTTGGTTTCCATCCAGCTCTTCCACTAAGTAGCTTTGTGACCTAAGGGAAGTCTCTTAAGTTCCTCAAGCCTCTCTCTCCTCATTGGTGAAGTATCAACAATAGTCGAACCTACCCTCCTAGGTTTGTGGTGAGGCTCAAATGTGCTTTGTGGGGCTTTGTACCACTTTGTATTATGGCGGTGGTGGTTTTCCCCTGACATAGCTCTCTAGGATATGTAATGGTAAAGGAGGAATAAGGGCTTTTCAAAATGGAGCTCTGAGCGGCTGTGGGAGCAATCTGTGTGGTACATCTGTGACCCCGCTGGCTGCCAGGTGTCTGGAGACCTGTGCTCCATCTCTCCGCCTCATGCCATGTGCCTCCCTCCTGAGGCTGTGGGCTGTGTCCAAGAGAATGACCGTCCTCGACAGAGGAGGGCAGCTCTCCAGGAAAAGAAATGGGAGGAACTTCCTTCTTCTGCTACAGGTTTAAAATGCTGTGTGTGTGTGTGTGTGTGCACGTGTGTGTGTGCATGCATGCATGTGTGTGTGCATGCATGCATGTGTGTGTGTACATCTTTAGTTAGTGAGACCACTGTAGGTGGTTTCAGGTGGTGTTTAGAAGGCATGGTGCTGACTGGAAAGGGTGGCAACAGAAATGATAACTATCCGGGGAGGTGAGGCTTGTGCAGTTTTCAAAATGCAGACAAACCGGTGTACGCCATGTTTTTAAAGTTACATTTGGGTCAAGGAAAAAAATGAAAATGAAAATGAAAAAATGAAAAAAGCCTTACTTAGGCTTCTGATGAAACGGGGAAAGGAAGAAAGCAAGTGTTTTTGACTACCAGCTTAGTGCCAAGCACGGTGGCTGGCACTTTCCAAAAAATTTTTCCATTCAGATAAAAAGAGCACTCAACTCCTTTTTCCTCCGGTTTTCTTGATCAAGGAGAAAGCCGTTTACAGTAAAAATGTATTTGCAAGAGAATTTTAAGGTAATTTCCCAGAAAAGTTAGGAAACGGTAAACTCCAAATCAGTTGGTTTCCTGATTCAGATTAATCATTTCCTAGGATTTTCCCCAAATTATTAGAAGACATTGCTGGACCATTGTCATTAGCCATTGAGGAGCTGTAGAGAAAGAGGGAGATGTAATAGAGGCAGAGATCTGAATTCTACTAGCTGTAGATTGGTGTTTCTTATCTCAGTCCCAGGTGACATCCTAGACTGATAGTCAAGTATATGTTCTGTGAGAAAGGGAGGTAGTAACCACCAGAGGCCACCATGGGTTCCCTGGGGCAGGCATGGTGGGTGACCTCGTGGGTTTGTAAATAGCATCACTATATTAGTGGAATGTTGTAGATATGGGATATAAAAATTTAGACGTGGTGTATTTGATAAAGTCTCTCTTAGTATCCTTATGGAAATTAAAGTGTAAAATGCAGGAAAACAGACAATGGATGATGGTTCATTGATGTGGAGACAAAATTAGCTCAGGGGCTGATTCCTGAAAATACTGGTTGGTGATTTGAGAGTAGAGATCACCCTTGAGAAGCACCTGCCTTACCTGTTTTGGTCTCAACATTTTTTATCAGTGTCCTGAATAAGGACCATAGATAATAGGCTTATAAAATTTGTGGAAAATGTAGTTACTTAAATGTTAGTTAGCAGAACATTGGGGTTGCGGTTGGAGGCTGGGGATGCCGACGGGAATGATCCAGTTAAGAAGGAAGCAACGCAGAGGTGTGGGTCACATCAGTGGTGAGGTCCCTCCACGTCAACCGCTTGCCGATTTGAAGTGAAAAATGGGTTCTTCAGTAAGGACAGACTTAACAGAATTAAATGTTTCCTTTGCAAAAGATGAGTTTTAAAAGGGAACATGCACAAAAATGATGGCTTACATGGGATGAATAAAGACTTAGCAAACTCTGGCCGGCCATGGTGGCTCACGCCTGTAATCCCAGCACTTTGGGAGGTCGAGGCGGGGGGATCACTTGAGGCCAGGAGTTTGAGGCTAGCCTGGGCAACATGGTGAAACCCCGTTTCTACTAAAAATACAACAATCAGCCAGGCGTGGTGGCCCACGGCTATAATCCCAGCTACTTGGGAGGCTGAGGCACAAGAATCGCTTGAACCCAGGAGGTGGAGATCCAGGAGGATCCAGGTGGAGAACCCAGGAGGTGGAGACCCAGGAGGTGGAGATTGCAGTGAGCTGAGATCATGCCACTGCACTCCAGGCTGGGCAACAGAGCAAGACCATCTGAAAAAAAAAAAAAAAAAAAACTTAACAAACTCTATGATCCTAACTAAAAGATAGGAGAAGCAGTTAACTAACTTTATTTTAGTTAGGTACTCCAGGGTACTACTTTTTGTGATGGCAGACACACTTAAGCTATTTGTAAATGTGTCACCACCTTTTCAAATAATTTTCATTGAAGGTTAACATGTTTTCTCTGAAAAAAATTTATTTAATGAAAAACCTTATGTATATAAGGGCTACAATAAAATTTTCATGGACTCTGAGATGAAAAGACATTTATGTCTTCTTGAAGTTGTATAGTTAGCAAATGTAAATGCTGTAGGGATGGAGTGTGTATTATGCAACTCTGCTAAACACTGTCTTGCAATTTGTGTGTGTGTGTTTTGTGCTAAACCATGTGCTCCTGTCCTTGCTAGTACAGTGGCTTTTATAATTTTTGAGATGATGCCCATAGTGAGAACCACATTTTTCATAGTGTTCCAGGGTATGCACATGTCATATACTCCACACAGAACTGCAACAAAAAACTCAGGAAATAATACTTACCCTAAGATGCTTTCTCATTTATTCTGCTTTATTTGCTTCTATCCTATTTTTATTTAAAAATACTGATGAGAGCTGAGTGCTGTGGCTCATACCTGTAATCCCAGCACTTTGGGAGGCCAAGGCTGGAAGATTACTTGAGCCTAGGAGTTTGAGACCAGCTCAGGCAACATAGCAAGACCTAGTCTCTACAAAAAAAATAGGAAAATTAGCTAGATATGGTGGTGCGTGTCTGTAGTCCCAGCTACTAGGAGGCTGGGGTGTGAAGATCAATTGAGCCTAGGAGTTCAAGGTCACAGTGAGCTATGACTGTGCCACTGCGCTCAAATCTTGATGACAGAGTGGGACCCTCTCTTTTAACAACAATAACAACAAAAAAGTGATGAAGACTTTCTCCTTTGATCCTATCAGTCACTATTTTTAAAGCAATGCTCTGGCAGAGACTTAATACATGTTTAATGCTATAGCTGTCTGTTTTCTTCCAAGGAGAAACTGTTTATGTTATCCTCTCATATTACATCATTTTAAATGATGTCAAGTGAAATACTTTTAGATAGAGTAGAGTTTCTATTTTATAGCTGGAGAACAGAGTTACAGTGAGTGTCATAATCATGAAACAAGCTGGCATCTTGCCATTGGTTTATGGACGATTTTGCAATGATTTGCCCAAAACCTGTCAGCCATCACATGTCCAGGAATTAGGGAAAAGAATTGTTGCTTATCTTAGTGTAGGAAGGACATGTAGAGGTCATCTATTCTAACATCTCACCAAGTGCAGGGGTCACTTCTGTAGTAGTTTCACAGTTGACCATTCAGTATCTGCTTGATTACCTTCAGAAACAGAGAGCTCACTGTGTTAGATTTTATTGTTGCTATAATACATTAGCACATATTTCGTGGCTGAAAGCAACACAAATTCATTATCTTACAGTTTTATAGTTGAGAGGTCTGTAAAGGGGCTCAGTGGGCTAAAATCAAGGTGTTGGCAGAACTACATTTCTTTCTGAAGATTCTAGGAGAGAATCTGTTTTCATGCCTTTTTCAGTTCCTAGAGGTTGTTAGCATTCCGGGGCCAGCTATGGAGGTCATGCCATTCCATCTTCAAAACCAGCAATGGCTAATAGAGTCTTTCTCACATCCTATCATGCTGACCCACAAGTCTTCTGCTTCATCTATCTGCAACCTTAACCCTCCCTTGACAGGGAAGGTAACATTCACAGGGTCTAGGAATTATGATGTGGGCCTTTTTTTGGCGGGGGGGCAATTGCTGTGCCTGACCACCCCCATCCCATCTCCCCACCTTTTCCCCCTGGCAAGCCAGTTCTACTTTCTGATGGTTCTAATTTTGGGAATCACACATATGTTGACTTATGACAATGACTGCTATTCATGCAGCAGGTGAGTTTTTAAAAGAAAAATAAAGGAATCTGAAACCTGGAGATTTTCAACTTTGAGACCACCAGCTGTTTTGAAGGCTGAGACTGAGAGAAAACTGGTAGAAACTAATTCATAGGCAGTAATGTCTCCCTCTACTGGCTGCAGAGTTAACACATGCATTTTGCAGATAGAAATGCTTGGTGGTTGCCAGAAAGAGGGTAACAATGAGTTTTGAATAAAGAGCCGAGAAGTATCTGTAAGATACGAAATTGGTGGATATCTTAGTTGCACTGTGCTTACTTGGTCACCGTGGAGAAGGTATTTTTAAGGTCGCCACACCCAAGCCTCGGAGGTTCGGTGGGTTGGGAATGTTTACAGGGAGTCCTTTGGCAGTTCTGATTTTGTTAGGGATTCGGATCTGCTGAGCCGTGTGAGTTTGGTGTGCTGCCTGTGACTCTCATCCACAGAGGGGAAATAACTAAGCTAAGGGATGACTTAACAAAAGCTGTTTTGTTAAAAAAAAAAAAAAAAAAGCAGACTTATAGATCCTTACTGCTTCATTCTTTTAACACTGAAATTGCAATAGTTGAGTAAACCCTTTAATGTACTTTACTATTATGAGGATGCCTTCATTTTGGAGAGATGAAAATTTAATTGAAGACCAAAACCAGAAAGTTTAAGGAATTACATAAAAATATTAACATCATTGTTTTTGTGCTAAGTTCCTCAAATGCGTTTTGAATATTAAACTGAATGAAAAGTCAGTGTAGACAGTTTTTCAAATTAAAGTTCTTTGTAAAAAAACAAAATAAACATGTATCATAAAATTAGTATTACCTTTTCCTTTAGTGCCTATTTTGGTTTTATTTAAGCATGGGCTGGAAGAGACCTTGTTACTTATAAATGAAAATATCCATTTTCAAAATGTCACTTTCTGTAATGTACAAAACTGAGTAAATGTTGGCAAAAACATGTGGCAAGAAGAGACCTTTGTTACTTAATAAATGAAAATAACCGTTTTTAAAGTGCCACTATCTCTAATGTACAAAACTGAGGCCGGGCACGGAGGCTCACACCTATAATCCCAACACTTTGGGAGGCCGAGGCAGGTGGATCACCTGAGGTCAGGAGTTTGAGACAACCCTGGCCAACATGACAAAACGCTGTCTCTACTAAAAATACAAAAATTAGCCGGGCATGGTGGCAGGCGCCTGTAATCCCAGCTACTCGGGAGGCTGACCAGGAGAATCGCTTGAACCAGGGAGGCGGAGGTTGCAGTGAGCCGAGATCATGCCACTGCACTCCAGCCTGGGCCATAGAGCGAGACTCTGTCTCAAAAAAAAAAAAAAAAAAAAAATTGAACAGTTGGCAGAAAACCCTGTGGTGGCCATGGAGGTGTGCCACTCAGCTGTCCTTCCAGGGAACTTGCTATGAGAGTAACTGGTGACAGTCTTCAGCTATGGAGGTCATGCCAAACCTACCGTCTACTGGGGCTGCCCCCAGCTGGTGACTGGGCATGGTGAGGGGAGCTGGAGCTGAGCCCTCCATGCCCCTCTTGGGACTCTTCTGATGGGCAACATTTTATCTCCCTCCCTCCTACTCCATCAGCCTGGCCAAGGCTTGCTCAGAGCTCTGCTGCAGTCTGAGGCTCCTTCTCCATAATCCTCCTTCCTTCCCTCTTTCTTCCAAAGGTGTCAGACCTACATCTGGGTCTGAAGGTTGTCTATGCCTACTCCTCCTTTTTCCCTTCATCCTTCCTAGGTATTTCTCCCAGAAAACCACTGGCAGGTCTAATTCTGTCTTGGAGTCAGCTCCTTGAAGGATCTGAACAGGTACATGTGTAAAGACTCATGGAAAGAATTTTTAAATCCCTTCAGAAAGTTGTTCAATTTCCCTCTGCCAGTGATAGCAAAGAAGGTGGTATAGCTAGAGTAAGGTGAATAAGGGAGTGAGTGGTAAGAGATCAGAGAGAGGTGGCAGTGCAGATTGTGTAGGACCTTTTTGAGCAGTTTATGAATTTGGACCATGACTTTGAGTAAGTCAAGCCATCAGAAGTTTTGAGCAGAAGAGTGACATGATCTCAGTTACATTTTAGTAAGGTCACCATAGCTGCCAGAATAGACTGAATGGCAGGTATTGGGAGGTCGGGATGGGAAGGACCAAAATACAATCACAGAGAACTGCTGCAGCTGCAGAGAGCTGTTGCAGTGATCTAGGGGAGGAATGGTAGTAGCTGGCATCAGGATGCTAGCAGGAGAGGTGGAGAAAAGAGATTGGATTCTGGATATATTTTGAATATAGAGATAACAGGAACAGAGGTTGGATATAAGTAGAAAAGGTGTTAAAGAAGACTTCAAGGTTCTTAGCCTAAGCGATTTGAAGGATAGAGCTGCCATTTTCTGGCGTGGAAAAGATTGAAGGAAGAGTAGCTTTGAGTGGGAAGAGGAAAAGTTTATATTTTGACTTGTTAAGTTTGAAATACATTTTAGACATTCAAGGGCAAATGGAGAACAGGTAGTTGGATATCTGACTACTTTTCCCCACCCCCACTGCAACCTTCCCAGCCCAAGGCACTGCCTTCTCTCATCTGGATTACTGCAGTGCAGTAGCATCCCAGCTGGTATTCCTGCTTCTGCCATTGTTCCTTTTCTATTTCCACACAACAGCTAGAGTTAGTTCCTTAAAAATATAAGTCAGAAAACTTCTGCTTCATGTATTGAGGGACTAGGCATTTTGGACCTGCATTCCTGTTGAAGGCAACCAAGAAGCCCAGATAAAGTCTTTGAAAAAATCTACTTGAAGACAGATATTAGCTGCCTAGTGATGGCTAATAATATGATGAAGAATTACTGTCCAGGATTTGGGAGAACATGGAAATCAAGAGAGGAGAAACTGACATTTGGATGCATTTTTCTGGAGATGTGCACTTAGTCTAGAGAATGTTGCTGAGAGTTCTAGAAGCAATTTTGACAGATTGAAGAGTCTGCAGGAGTGCAGATCTCTCTTCAGCATGACACTTGCCAAGATATGGAATCCACCTAAGTGTCTATAATGGGTAAAGAAGTATGAGATACATATATATGTATAGTGTAATGATATATATAGTATAATATATATAGTATGATATATATAGTATAATATATAGTATAATGGTACATATATAGTATAATAGTATAATGAAATACTATTCAGCCATAAAAAAGAATGAAATTCTGTCATTCTTGGCGACATGAAGGAACCGTGAGGATATTATGCTAAGAGAAATAAGCCAAGCATCTAAAGAAAAATGCCACATCATCTCACTTATATGTGGAATCTAAAAAAGTTAAATTCATAGAAATGACTAGTACAGTGGTGGTTTCCAGGAGCTTGGTTGGGGTTAGGGAGGACATGAAATGGGGAGATTGTGGTCAAAGAGTATGAAGTTTCAATTAGACAGTATGAATAAGTTATGAATAAGTTCTGGAGATCTATTGTACAGTATGGTGACTATAGTTAATGTATGCTTGAGAATTACTAAGAGAGTAGATCTTAAATATTCTTACTACAAAAAGTAAGTATGTGAGGTGATAGATATGTTAATTAGTTTGAGTTAATCATTTCACATTATATACATATATCAAAACATCACATTATACACAGCAAATATATATAATTTTTATTTGTGAATTATGCCTTTATAAAACTGGGGGAAGAATAAAAAAGAGAGTATGGGGGAAAATGTGAAATTCAAGGCTAGCTAAGGGCTTATCCTCTGTGTCTGGGATTGGTTCCCTAGAGAACTACATAATTAGGAAAAGAGTGAACTGAAAATCGACCAATAGACTGGCTATTACAGGGCCTTATGTCCCCTTAAAAATCATCTCACTAGGTTTGGCACGGTGATTCACACCTGTAATCCCAGCACTTTGGGAGGCCGAGGTGGGCAGATCATCAGGTCAGGAGTTCAAGACCAGCCTGACCAACATGGCATAACCCCATCTCTACTAAAAATACAAAAATTAGCCAGGCGTGGTTGTGTGCACCTGTAATCCCAGTTACTCAGGAGGCTGAGGCAGGAGAATTGCTTGAACCCAGGAGGTGGAGGTTGCAGTGAGCTGAGATGGTGCCATTGTACTCCAGCCTGGGTGACAGAGCAAGACTCTGTCTCAAAATTAAAAAAAAAAAAATCATCTCACTAACTGACAGTGGACTAAAGTGATCCTGGATTATGATTAGGCATCTAGCAGAAGCAAATGTTAATTTTCTCTACAGAAAGATAACATCACCATATGCCTCAAATTATTTATATGATCAATTTTTTTTTAGATACAGGGTCTTATAGAAATCTAAAATAGCCCAGCTGTTCACTGGCAGATGGGAAAGGAATTCTGAGAAAGTCTCATCTCTGAGACAGTCACACAGGGCTGTCTAAGACTGAGGCTAGGGTAAGAGAAATGAGAAACTCTCCTGTCTCCACTCTGAGCTTTACACCAAGTAAAATGCAACACCGTTGTACTGCTGAGGAGGGGCAAAACCAGAGAAAGATAGCCCCTGACACAGATGAGCAGGGTCTGCTGAAAGGGGAGGTGAAGCAGGAATACTGAGACAAGATACCCCAGACCTCACACTAAGTATTAGGTAATGACAGTTCTCCACGGGAGGAATTTGAAGTCTGTGGAACACTGAAGGCAACTTCCTGTAGTTACAAAACTCAAACCGAGTTTAACTATATACTAGATCAACTCAACTTCTCACACTAATGGCCTGATAGAAGAAAAGGCATGTACATTTCTGGTTGCAAATATTATTAGCTTTGATTCTCTTAAATGGAATGTTTAGTATTCAATAAAACATCATGAGATAAACAAAAGAGCAAGTGATGGGGTGGTGTGGGGAGGTGGGGAAACAAGGCCCATTGTCAAGAAATGAAATAGTCAACAGAAACAGACCAAGAGATGGCCCAGATATTTGAACTACTGGACAGGGGCCGTTAAAAATAGCTATGATTAATATGTTGAAGGAGTTCATGGAAAAGGTTAATACTAGGCTTGAAGTGATGGGGAATTTCAGGAGAGAGATGAAAACTGTAAAAGTGAATCGACTAGAAATGCTAGAATTGGAAAACATAATATCAAAGATGAAGAATTGTTTTGACAGGATGGTAGCTAGCCTCCAAGATGGCCTGTAATGATCCCTGCTTTCAAATCTGAATTTTTTTTTTTTAGGTAGAGTCTTGCTCTATCACCCAGGCTGGAGTGCAGTGGCACAATCATGGCTCATTGCAGCTTTGACCTCCAGGGTTCAAGTGATCATCCCACCTCAGCCTCCAGAGTAGCTGGCACTACTGGCATGCACTACCATGTCTGGCTAATTAAAAAAAAAAATGTTTATGTAGGTGGGGACTCCCTGTGTTGCCCAGGCTGGTCTCAAACTCCTGGGCCCAAGCAATCCTCTCACCTCAGCCTCCCAAAATGCTAGGATTATAAGCATGAGCCACCGTGTCTGGCCCAAGTATTCGTAATCTTGCATACTTTCTTCACACACTGAATAGGGTTGGTCTGTGTAACCAAAAGAATATTGCAAAAATGACCGTGTAATTTCTGAAGCAACATTGTAAAATATATTGTGGCCTTTGCCTTGCTCTCTGTTTGGTCACAGGTTCTGAAGGAAACTATTCACTATGTAATGAGGACACTCAAGTAATCTATAGCGGGGCCTGTGTGGAGAGGAATTGAGCCTTCTGCCAACAACTAGCATGAGTGAGTCATCTTGGAGATCCTCTAGGTCTAGCAAGTCCTTTAGATGGTTGCAGCCCTGGATGACTCCATATTGGTAGTAATGCCATGGCAGATCATGAGCTAGAGCCAGCAGCTTAGGTGCTCTTGAATTCCTGATCCACAGAAACTGTGAGATAGTAAATGTTGATGGCTTTAAGCCACAAACATTTCATTGTGGGCTAATGTGCTATAATAGATGACTAATGCTGATGGACATTTCAGCAGACTGGACACTTCAGAGGCAGAATTGGTGAACTTGAAGAGAGGTCAATAAAAGGCATCCAAACCAAACACAAAGAATGGAAAAAAAATGACAAAACTGAACAGCACATCTGAGATATGTGAGGAAAATATGAAACCCATGCAGTTGGACTCACAGAAGGAAAAGAAAGGGGTAGAATAAATATTTTTTATCAGGAAAAATTTTTCTAAAATTAATGAAAGGCAACAAATCACATATCCAGGAAGCTTAGAGAACCTCAGACAGGGTAAGGACATTGGGAGTAAGGACTGGGAAAATGTCAAAGTGTTAAGGAGAGAAGAAACCTGAAATTGCATGGGGTGATGTGAGAGTGAACAGGGAAATGTCACACAATTCTCACTGGTCCCGCTTAATGCAGTGTTCAGGTAGGGTTGGGTTTTTACCAGGGATGGTTTTTTTCAAGCAAGTAAAGGGAAGGAAGAGAGGGTAGGCACTGAGGAAGCATGTAAGGGAGATCTGTGATGATGGCTGATTGACATGCTCTGGGTAATAAAAGAAGTGAGGACTTCGGAGGAGAGAGGGTGGGTTGGGAGACAGTGGGCTGGTGGCAAGATTACGAATTGTAGGGTTCAGAGGTCAGACAAGTCTGCACACAGGACTTCCGAGAATGTAAGTGAGATGCTTGGAATCGGGGCTGTGGGGGCTGCACTTAGTAAGGTCCAGGGAATGACCCTAGGTATGAGAGATGGAGGTCAGGTGGAGAGCGAGGTCACTGGGAAAGAACAAATCAAGAAAGTGACAGACTACTTTCTTGAATGTGATCATCTGTGTGATTTAGACCATTGGTTTAGAATGCATTTCCCAGGCCCCCTTTCTTACTTGATATGGATAAGAGGGAGTAAATGATATGTTTAGTCTCTGGTGAAGACCTAGATATTTTGCTCACCTCCAGGTTTAATAGGAGGGAGGGTTGAGTTCTTTGTTGAAAGTTGAGAGGTCTAGTAGTCCCACTCATTTGGAATGTCTTTATTGTAATTTATGCACAAGAAGAAAACATATAGATACTGTATGGTCAAGATTGGATTGTCATTCCAATTAGACATTCCCCCAGTTGTTGGTCAGGAGTAGGAGAAGAGAGCAACTTGTATAAGAAGTGGGAGTCAGCCAGGCATGGTGGCTCATGCCCACTGATGCAGGCAGATCATGAGGTCAGAAGTTCGAGACCAGCCTGACCAACATGGTGAAACACCGTCTCTACTAAAAATACAAAATTAGCTGGGCATGGTGGTGCATGCCTGTAATCCCAGCTACTCAGGAGGCTGAGGCAGGAGAATCGCTTGAACCCGGGAGGTGGAGGTTGCAGTGAGCCAAGATCGCGCCATTGCACTCTAGCCTGGGTGACAGAGCAAGACTCCGTCTCAAAAAACAAAAACAAAAACAAAAACAAACCAAGTGGGAGTCATCCCTTAGTTAGGAAAGGTATGAAAACTTGCACCCTTTTGGTTGTCCACGTTTCTGCTGGTGGTTATTGGAGGTATTCCCTTGGGTCTGAAGTACCAAGCTCACTAGGATGACTTCTGAATGATTCACCACTGATCTGACTGATCCAGCACTTGGGATACTTGAAGGACATTGGGCAGCTTCTGAGACACTGTGGTTCAGGAAACCTTGAAGTTCCTGGCACAGAATCCACATTGGTAAGCCTCACTGGTCCCCTGGCTTGGCACACATTACTGAGGCAGTATCTCCCTTAGACAGAACAACCACTGATTTCTGGGTGTTCAGTTATTTTTTTAATCAGTGTATTTGTCCATGTTCATGCTGTTAATCAAGACATACCTGAGACTGGGTAATTTACAAAGGAAAGAGGTTTAACTGACTCACAGTTCCACATGGCTGGGGAGGCGCCACAATCATGGCGGAAGAGCAAGGGATGTCTTATATGGCAGCAGGCAAGAGAGCTTGTGCAGGGAAACACCCCCTTATAAAATCACCAGATCTTGTGGAACTTGTTCACTATCACAAGAACAGCATGGGAAAGACCTGCCCCCATGATTCAGTTACCTCCCACTGGGTCCCTCCCACATGTGAGAATTGTGGGAGCTACAATTCAAGATGAGATTTGGGTGGGGACACAGCCAAATGATATCAATCAGTTTGTCTGATGTTCTCTTTAATGATAATCTATGTAAAGATGATCAGGGTGAAATAGAATTTAATACTTCCTTTCAAAGCAGGTGGCCAAAGGAACTGTCAAAATATTTGATTCTATCATAAACAAGTGCCAGGGATTGTTGTAAGCAATCTATTAACTTCCTTAATTCCCAAAACACTCTGTGATGATTTTTATCATCCATGTTTTACAGATGGGGAAATTGAGTCATAGAGCAAGTAAGTGGCAGGGCTGTGATTTAAACCTAGATAATGTGGCCACAAACTGTTAGCCTCAATCACTGTACGATCCTGTGCCTCATGGTGGGAGGAAAAATGGACATGGAATAGAACCATGCTGATAACTTGAAAATGCAGCCAGAATCTAGAAAACAAAACTTGGGTCGGTTTCATTTAACAAGTAAGCTGTTTGCAACATATTTAGTATGCAAGTCCTTGGTGGTAGATGACTCATGCTTTCAATGCCTTATGTAAGGTTACTCAGATACATTTCATTTATTTTCAGGTATCTTCAGGAAATCTTAGTAACAGCAACCAAGGAAGGTGCAGAATTACTTTCCAGTTATCTTGTAATAGAATATCATGAGGCAAGTAAAAAAAGTCTCTGTAATAGACTTATCTTGGGGAACAGAAGTTTCTCATTGTTGTCCTGGGCTACAAATTCTAAAATCACACTGTCCAGCCTCCCCTTGTTTTTTTTTTTTTGTTTTGTTTTTCTTTTTTTTTTTGAGACAGAGTCTCACTCTGTCACCCAGGTTGGAGTGCAGTGGCACAATCTCAACTCACTGCAAGCTCCGCCTCCCAGGTTCACGCCATTCTCCTGCCTTAGCCTCCTGAGTAGCTGGGACTACAGGCACCCACCACCACACCTGGCTAATTTTTTTTTTTCATTTTTAGTAAAGATGGGGTTTCACCATGTTAACCAGGGTGGTCTCGATCTCCTGACCTTGTGATCCGCTCGCCTCAGCCTCCCAAAGTGCTGGGATTACAGGCGTGAGCCACCGCGCCTGGCCCCCCTCATTGGTTTTAACTGTGTGTATTTTACAATGAGTTTTGACTTGTAGCTTATTGAAGGTCTGTCATTGTGATAGATTTGTCTTTTGTACAGCTTTTGCTTTCATACATTGCATCTATGTGGATACCTCTAGAGAATCTCTCCTTTATGCTGAATGCAGCCTTTTGAGTGGACGTTGTGAAGCCAAGAGAGAGAGGAGAGAAGAGGTGGTGTGTGCAGGGGCATTAGTCTGTGGCTACTCCTCCGCTTGGCCATGGGGCCCCTGGGGAGTGCTGGAGTGTCCCTGGCCTGAGCAGGGCCACAGAGGCCCCACTCATTTCCCACTGCTGTTGTGCAGGAAAGCCACTTTGCTTCCCTTCTTCTTTAGATCCTGCATATTTGTACAGGGGTTGGGCTCCTCACTGGCTGTTGAGAAGGAGAGATGCATATAATTACCAACATAACTTGAGTGTCCATGACAAATGACCCTTCCACCACTCTCCTAAACTGCCAGCTTAGCCCGCTGAGTTTTACTTATGCTGTTTGATGCCGTGATAAAGCAGAAGCAACGCTCTGCTACCTGCCCAGGATAGCATTGCCATGTAAAGGGCAAGTGATGTGGAGTGGGACCACCGTAATGCAGGTCTTCTTGGCAAAGTATCTAATGCAAGGCAGAGTTGCATAAGGGGCTGAATAACCCTGGGTTATTCTTACTTTGAAAAATTCCCCTACTTTTTACCCATAGTTACCTGGGCTATATAAGAGGTATGCATGCCGGGCAGGGGCCTCTGAGAGCTATAAATGACATAGGGTCAAATTGAACCATTTTCCCACTGACTGGGGTGTCAGAATCCCAACCAGCATATGAAGAACACACCTGCCTCCTCCAGCAGGACCCAGACAGGCCTCCTGTCTCGCACAGTGGTGGTTTAGAATGCATGTTGAATGCTTGGATCTTTCTAGACCAGGCTGTGTATGGGAAGGGGGATATTGGCAAGAGGGAGAAGGTTTTCCTGTTCAAGCATACTACAATGGGAAAGCAAAGTTGTGTTTCTTAGTACATCAACAGTTATAGATTGGTGGTTAAAAAAGATGCTGAGCAGGCTGGGTGTGGTGGCTCATGCCTGTAATCCCAGCACTTTGGGAGGCCAAAGCAGGCAGATCTCCTGAGGCTAGGAGTTTAAGACCAGCCTGGCCAACATGGTGAAACCCCATCTCTACTAAAAATACAAAAAAATTAGCTGGGCATGGCAGCGAGTACCTGTAATCCCAGCTACTCAGGAGGCTGAGGCAGGAGAATTGCTTGAACCCAGGAGGCAGAGGTTGCAGTGAGCCGAGATCATGCCACTGTACTCCAGTCTGGGTAATGGAGCAAGACTCCATCTCAAAAAAAAAAAAAAAAGATGCTGAACAAAATATTCTAGATCCCCGTAGCCAGTGGCTCTACCATACTGTTCACGGGCTATACTATGGACTTTGCAAAAGTTTACTTTACTTCATGAATCATCCAGTAACATGATTTGTGTGTGTGTGTGGTCCTCATTGTGACCATGAATTTCAGTCCCCTTAAGGAACAATTATTTCTTTGCTGGTGGAAGGAACCTGGGTCAGTGACAGTGGGGCATGGTACTTACCCCTCCCATGGTCTGTATCACCTTGTCATCATGACTTTGTGCTGGTGGGGCTGACCTCTAGTTCTGTAGCTGGAAAATAATTTACAAGAGCGCAAGCATGGGGGCATAACAGTGCAGATGTTAAGGCTTCTAATATCTACTGTGAGATATCCTTTCCTCAGCTCATAATTTCTTGGTGAGGAGGAAGAACAGGTGTGACCCTGAGGGTAGTGCTTAGTTTAGACTTGACAAGAATGTCAAAGAGTTTATGATCTTGCAGTAAACATAATTTTCCGTAAATTGGTAGCAAATGATGTTTCTCAAAGGGGAGTCCCCTAGAAGAATGGGTTATCTTTGAAAGCAGTGCTTCTGTTGATCTGTCCAGGTAAGATGTGCGACGTGGCATCCATTTGAATAAGTAGGAAGGATCAAAGGAAGATAATTCTACTCTTTATTTGTCATCTTTAGATTGATTTTAAGTAATTTTTTTTGTAAGGCAAAGATCGCTCATTTAATACTGATAAGTTGCATGGGAAAATATTTGTTTTTAACCTTTCTTATTATGAAATGTAAAATCCACACAACATCTAGAAACAGTTAAATAACAAGTGAACACTTATTTAATTATGACCTGAAATAGAACTTTATGAGCATCACAGACTCTCAACCTGCTTACCCCTTCCCTAACAGATAGCCACTATCCCAACTTTTGTGATAATCATTTATTTGCATTACTTTTTAATTTTACCACTTTTGCACTGGATATATTTTATTTTATTTTTTGGGACTGAGTCTTGCTCTGTTACCCAGGATGGAGTGCAATGGCACAATCTCGGCTCACTGTAGCGTCTGCCTCCTGGGTTCAAGCGATTCTCCTGCCTCAGCCTCCTGAGTAGCTGGAATTGCAGGGATGCACCACCATGCCCAGCTAATTTTTGTATTTTTTGGTAGAAACGGGGTTTTGCCATGTTGCCCAGGCTGGTCTTGAACTCCTGAGCTCAGGTGATCCACCCGCCTTGGCCTCCCAAAGTGCTGGGATTACAGGCGTGAGCCACCATGCCCATCCTGGATATATTTTAAAATGTACCCTGAAGGTGTTTTATTACTGATTTTGTTGTTGTTCTTGTTCATTTAGTTCTGCTAGAAAGAACCATGGCCTAGGAGACAAGAGACTGATTATTTTTATTCTCCAGCTCAATCTAGTTTTGTCATTTAAAGTCTCGGGGCTTATTTTCTTATATGTGGAAAAATAAGTGGGAAATTTTTTATTTTATTGGTGGTTTCATAATTATTTTCTTTTAAAAGTCAGATGAAGTTTATGAAACCACAATATAAAAACAAATTATTTATTTTCTAAGTTCAGATGTATACAGTTTACTCATTATAAAGTCAACAAATGAGAACACATTGACATGCTGGCAGTATTCAGCATGTAAAAATTTGGAATCTGGAGTCCCCTAGCTTAAAAGTAATTCTACTTTAAAAGTATGTAAAAGTTGAATGTGCCAAAGCCAATGAGCACATGAGAAGATGTTCAACTTTGTTAGTTATTAGGGAAATGAAAACTCAAACTACAATGAGATACCACTTCACATCCACTAGAATGACTGTAATAAAGGCAGACAAGTGTTGTCAAGGCTACAGAGAAATTGAAACTCTCATACACTGCTGGGGACCTAGTATAGCTGCCATGGAAAACAGACTAGATTTCCTTCAAAGGTTAAATATAGAGTTACCATATGACCCAGCAATTCCTCTCCTAGGTATATACCCTAGAGAAATGAAAATATATATCCACACAAAAACTTGCTCATGAATGTTCCTAGCAGCATTATTCAGCCAAAAAGTGAAAACAACTCAAATGTCCATCAGTTAATGAGTGGATGAGCACAATATGCTGTATCCATACAATGGAATATTATTTGGTCATAAAAGGGAATGGAATACTGATGTATACTACCACATGGATGAGTCTTGAAAACATACTGAATGAAAGAAACCAGTCACAAAGGGCAACATCTGTGGGATTCCACTGATATGAAATATCCAGAATAGGCAAATCTATAAAGGCAGAAAGTAGATGAATGGCTGTCAGGGGCTAAAGGCAGTGGGAGGATTGGGTGGCTAAGGGATGCAGAGTTCTTTTTTTGGGGGGATAAAGATGTCCTTAAATTGATTGTGGCAATCAACTGTGTACTTTAAATGGGTGAATTGTATGGTTTATGAATTATATCTCATTATTTAAAAAGTTGAATGTGCAAAAGTGAGATCATAGTCTTGCATGATATTAAGTAGGGAGTGAGTGGTAGAGAGGAAAGATCCTGTTCCTGAGAAGAAGATACCACGACAATATCTCTGCGAGAGGTACTTGGTGTCTATCTTGTGGGTTCCTTTCCTTCTACACTGTTTATGACTAGAGTCACCTCTTCTGGCATGTCTACTGCCTAATGACTTTGTCTTCATTACCACTAACATTTGTATCTCCAAAATATTTCTATTTAGATTCATTTTTACACAACGCAAAACACTAACAGATTCAAATAATTTGACAGACTCTATGGTACTGAAACTATGGTGGCTTTGACAAAATGGAATCATTGTCTGGCAGGCAGTGCTGTGTGACGTGCTAGCTCACAACGCGTGTGCAGAGATGCAGGCGAATTAAAACTCAGTGATGTGTAGGCGATGTGTGCCTGAAAGTGAGGTTTGTTCAAGAGCTAAGCATAGAAAAGTGGATGACTGTCTGACTCTAACACATTTGAATGTGTATGTTTCTGTAAGAAGAGTTTTGATAAGTTCGAAATCTAAAAAAAGAAATCAGAATGAAGTGTTCATGGAACCTTGAAGCACCGTTGCAGAACAGTTTGTAAACCACAAAGTTTAATTACACCTAACGTCTTTTTTGGCTTTCATATTTTATTGTTTTATTTAATTTATAGCTACATTTGAATATCTGTTTATCAGCTTTCATCCAAAAGACTTGATGGATTGATTTCTGATATGTGCCATCTTGGTAGGGTAATTATTGTGCTTGATTATTTAGACAGTAGAACTTAAAATTAACTTTAGTGGTATTGCATAATGGAAACTTTTTATAAGGATATGCAAATGTATTATTAAGTGAATCATCACAAATTAAGTTGTGACTAGTTCACCGCTCTGTGAACTTGAGTTCTCTCTTGCAAAACACACAACACTGATGCCCCAATTGGGGGTGTCTGAAATACCCCAGCACAAAATCCATTTACTCACAGAACTTATTTATGTTCTCCTTATAAAATTGGAGACAAAAAAGGCTTACTTAGAGATAACATGTTCAACTTTCTCATTTCCAAATGTGTAAATAGAGTGAAATCAGACACTCCTAGTTGGTGGAGTTTGTTGATAAAATCTTTGAGATAATTTTAGGAATTTGGAATTAGACCATATTTGTTCCTGGGGAAGTGGATTAATTATTATAAGGTTACTCTGAACCCTTACAGGTGTGTTTGACTCACCTTGGACCATAGGATTTCTCTGGAGTATCTGCATAAAGTCCATCTATAATACAATGACCTGGCATCACCTTACCCAGCCTCTTAGTATCCTTCAGATATGCAGAGCTAGGCCGAGCTCAGTGTCTTCTTTATTAGCAGCTGCAGATTAGGGAGTGCATCTGCTGTGTTATAGTCACTTTTGGAAGCATAATGCAATGGATTTATACATTGTCCTGTTTAAGGACATTTAGATTGTTTCATTTTTAAATTTTTCTCATAGAAAATAATTCTGCAATGCACAATCTTGTACATGTCTTCTTGTGCAAAGTGTGAGAACAGCTTCTGGATGTATTTAGGAATGGAATTGCTCAGAAATAGAGCATGCACATATTTTGTTTCTTTTTCTTGTCTGGCTGTAGCTGCTAGAATTTCTAGTACCATGGTTTATAGAAACAATGTTGGTAGGTGTCCATGTCTCCTTCCTGACTTCAAGAGGGATTTCTAATGTTTCATCATTAATTAATGTGTTTGCTGTAGGATTTTGGTAGAATTTCTTTGTTGGGTAAAGGAAATCTTCTTATTCCTTGTTTGGTAAGAATTTTTATCATAAATGGTGGTTGAATTTTTTCAAATTCCTTTTCAGACAACTTGTTTTGATCCAGTCCTCTGAGATCTTCCTAATGAGGTGTCCCCCTAATTGCCTATCATCTCATGTTTATGGGGTAGTCTGGGACCTTTAGTGACTTAAATTTAGCCTTCATATCTTGGGTGCAGTTGTTAAGAGAAAAACTGGGGAGTATAATGCCTCCCCTGGTTCCCCAACTGGGAAGATGTCCAGAGACCAAGGAATGACTCAAACAAGTCCAGCTTGGCGAGCGGATGAGTTTATTAAGACTTACATATGAGGACCTTCTGGGCGGCAGCAGGACTGCTCTAGAGATCAGCCCTGCCTCCCATTTTTAAGCTACTTTTAAGCTAATTTTCTGGCTCTTTGCCTACAGTGTGTGTGCAATGGAACTCTTTTTGCTATGTTCCCGGATCCTCTCCAGGATGTTTGGGTTCTCAGAAACACCTTCCTCTTGGCTGGGCACTAAGGCCTTGGCTCACCACTTGGACCTCAGGGTTCAAGCAGTGGACATACGCCCTTAAGTAACCTGAAGGGGGACCTGTCACACTACAGAAGTCATGTAACTTTCAGTTAACCACTGTGCCAGAATTTTCACTTCCTCAGGACACTTATGGGATTTGCAAACAACAGATCCCTTCTTACAGCCAGCCAATCAGATATATTCTTACCTAAGCGGCTCCTCACTGGAGCTGCCTTATGACCAGGTGGGGCCCCCATTGCCCTGACTGCCTCCTTGGGTCTTTCTGAAGCCCTGGGTGGCTGTCCTCAGCTTCTTGGGCATGTAGGGTGGCTCCAGCAGCCTGAGGGAAGGCATACACACTTGACCACTCCGGAGAGGGGCCCGAGGCCCCCTCTGTCCTATTTCTCATGTTCTTATGCTGAAGAGTTTGCCAGGAGCTTGTATGAAACTGAAGTGCTAGAGTCTGTTATTCATGGACAAAAAGGGGAATGCTGTATTTTTGGTAATATCCCAATGCCCTATCTAAAGGAAAGTCAAACAAGGCTGGAAGCTGGGGCTTTGAATTAAGAAAATGGCCTCATGCTCCATTTATCTAAGGTAAATTTGAAGAACACTTCTGGGGCTTGGGTCCCTGGGAAGGAAGCAATATGGTAGGATAAAGGAGAATACCCAGTAATCTGGGGTGTACCACAGGGCATGGAGGAAAGAGGAACCTTACAACCTGACTGCTGCAGTGCTGCCAGGGTTCCTGCCACCCTATGATGAACCAGGGTTCCTGCCACCCTGTGATGAGGAGCTCTTCATTGGTGGGGCAGTTGGGAAGAGCATGCTACTCTCTTTGGGCAAAGAGATTTCCCATGTCGTAGACTTAGATCTCCTCTGCACTGTGAGCTCCAGGTCAGACACACAGAGGGGCCGCTAAGCCCTAGAGCGCAACACTTCACTGCCCATTAACAGTTTATTTTATTTTTGCCTGCTTTTGTTTCACGGGAAGTTAGGTATGGAGAGAGAATGCCAGAGGTATCATTACCTCTCACTTTTCTCTAATACAGATGGAAACCAGCATTGCAGGTAATTTCGGGGGCCTCTCGGTAGCACCGGCTCCCCACTGGGAAAGACATGCATCAGATGCCTGCCTGAAAAATTGGCCGGCTCTCAATAGGTTTAGACTATCGTTCGAACACCTTCTTCCTTGAAAAAAGAAGGTTCAGTAGTTCCTCGGTGTTCTTAAACTTAACATTCACAGTTTGTCTTCAGTGAGTAACCCTTAAGATCACTAACCAGAAATTCATAAATTTGCCAGGGCACAAAAGTACCTGCATTTCCCTATCATTTTGCTGGTCTGATTTGATGATGCAGAAATGTAAATCAATGTAAATCACTATGTAAAACATAAATTGAGTCATTCCTTTAAAGTTCTCTGAGAATTCCCATTGCATTTAGGCTGAAACCCAAACTTTCTTACATGAACTGAAGATAGCCACAGTGTCAGGGTCCCGCCTGTATCTCTAATCTCATTCCATCCTGCTTTGGCTCACAGGAACTTTCTGCAACTCTTACCCTCTCCTCAACTTTGGAGAGCTTTGTCTTTCCAATGTAGACCCTGTAACTCAACTTTGGAGGAGATTCCTCCAAATACTGTAGCTGCTTTGCCTACAGCAGCCAGTGGCTGGAATTAATGTCCCTGGCTGTCCCCAGCCTCCCATAACTGTCCAGTATGGAAGCATGAAAGCCCAGTTCATGCTTCCATGGGACAGAACTTACTGTGTAGAGTTCCATTTGAGTCTGCCGTGGCCCCCTTGCTTGGTTTCCACCCCATGCCTGTCTTGCTTCGTCCACACCCTCACTAGCCTCCTAGGAACACTTCCTTCCTAATCCTCTTGCATTGCACTCTTCCTTTTAGGGCCCGTGCCTTGGGAATACAACCTAAAATACATCACCCAACTCAAATACCCCCTGTCCAACCACTGTTGGGGAAAAATAACAAAAACTGAAATCTCCCAACCCAGTAAACTACTCTGTAAAGGTAGTAGAGAAAGAAAACAGTTTACTTATTGAATAAATATCCCAGCACTTTGGGAGGCTGACATGGGTGGATCAAGAGGTCAGGAGTTTGAGACCAGCCTGGCCAACATAGTGAAACCCCATTTCTACTAAAAATACAAAAATTAGCTGGGCATGGTGGTGTGTGCCTGTAGTCCCAGCTACTCAGGAGGCTGAGGCAGGAGAATTGCTTGAACCTGGGAGGCCGGAAGTTGCAATGAGCTGAGACTGCACCACTGCACTCCAGCCTGGGTGACAAAGTGAGACTCCGTCTCAAAAAAGAAAAAAAAATTAGACCAGAATGTGACGCAGGTTACAGGCAATCTACTAAGAGAGTGCCAAGACAGAAATCTGACCCTTTTATATAATATAGCCAAGTAGACAGAACCCATTATATACATGTTCTCAAGACAGACTACCCCTTAAGAAAGAGGACTTGGCAGCACTATTTGTTACACATAGTTTATGCTAAATTCACCTGGTAATTAGGGTGACCATTGGTGTTAACTCATTCCTATCTTTATGTCAGGAGGTAGTTTTGCAACTTGGAGCCTGGCGCCTGCTGAAGTTAGACTGCCATCTTCCAATAGAGACTGTGAGATAGGGACACTATCTTCTTTGGATGTTTATGTTCCAAAGAGATGTTTCTCAGGTCCTGGAGAAAGACATTTATGGGTCACAGAGCTGACAGAAATGTCATTTAGCTTTTAAAATAATTTACATGTATTTCAAAGAGATAAGAAGGAACTTACAACTTTTCTATAGTAAATATTCTAAAAAAAAAAAAGCATGGGCAACATCTCTTATTTTTTATCTGTGAGAATTAAACCTCTTATTTTTTAATTTTTATTTGTCCTCATACTATAGGTCTAGCTGCCATGGAGAATCTATTATATTCCTTGTGCTATTTTCTTCAGAGCTTTCTGAATGTTTGATACATACACAATAATAGATGTAACATATACTTAAGTTATAAAGTCTAGTAATAAAGTAAATACGAGTGAAACATGCATCCAACTTGAGAACTGGATCTTGGGTATCCCCTATTCCACCTTCAGACGTCCCCTATTCCACCTTCAGACGTCCCCTAACCTGAATTTTGTGTTTATAATTTCCTTGCTTGTACCACTATACATGATTCCCTGGCCGATAGTTCTAAACGAAACCTGTAGTTTAGCTCTGGAGTTGAACAATGAGAACACGAGGACACAGGGAGGGTAACATCATACACTGGGGCCTGTCGGGGGGTTGTGGGGGCTAGGGGAGGGATAGCATTAGAAGAAATACCTAAAGTAGATGACGGGTTGATGGGTGCAGGAAACCACCATGGCATGTATATACCTATGTAACAAACCTGCACGTTTTGCACATGTACCCCAGAACTTAAAGTATAATAATAAAAAAAAAAAGAGAAAAAGAAAAAGGTGCACTGTGGGTAGACTCTTGGGACTAGCCTTTTGCAATTAGCCTTGTTTCTGAGACTCCTACATGGTTGCATTTAGCTGTGCACACTCATTTTTGTTACTGTCTAAATATTCCTTTATGTGAATATATAAGCATGTATCCATTCTCCTGTCTGTGGACAACTGGGTTGTTTCCTGGTTTGTGATATGAGGAACATGCTTCTTTGAACATTCCTATTGTATCTCCTGGCGCCATATGCAAGAGTTTCTCTGATGGGTACTCCTAGAGATGGAATTACTGGGCTCTGTGTTTTGTTTTCCTGTGTATGCCTCTGAAAACATTTTGTTCACTGGCTTGTTTCCTGCTCACTGTCTGTCCGCTTGCCTCTGTACCGGTGTCAGCAGGCCTTTGTCTCAGTCTTGGTACATGTTGGATATAGACCTACTATACCCATAAACGTGAATGACCCAGTTCCAGATGACCAGTTTTTTGAAACAGACCCTCCAGAAATCAATAACTATCTATTCTTATAATAGCAATGAAGAAAAAAAGGGAGGAATACTGGGAAACTGGGATGATTGTTAGCCTGAAAATAGAAGTTTTAAGGGAGGAATTAGATGCCTCAGCTATATTTTTAAATGAGGGGGTTTCTGACTGTCAAGGTCTATTGTTAGTTAAAGTTAAAAGGGTTTTCTCTTCCAGCTGCCGCTGTATTTGGGTAAACAAAAATCCTGTGTAAGACTTCAGAATCTCAGTAAGCAGGGTAATGTCAGTATTAATAAAAATGTTAGAGTAAAATTTGCCAAGAGTTAGTATGTTGATAATAGATATTGACTGCAGAGGGACTATAGCATATATTTGGGTAACAAATTTGATATGTGGTGTTGTGTTTGGTATCATGAAAACATAAGTAATTGTTGAATTTCTCTTAAAAAGCCAGCTCTTTAGAAGGGGTGGGAAGGGTTTATCAGATGGTAGGGTTTGGAAATTTAGGGAGATGTTTAAGTGTAACTTAAAACCTTACTTCATTGATTCCAGTTGTTTTAACCCCACATTTTAATTTAGTGTTTGGCGTCTATTGGCTCTAAGTCAACTATCTAATGAACACGGCACTGCTGGAAAGGGGCACTGCCGAATTTAGCGTATGGTTTGTGTCTTGGAGAAAGTTGTTCAGTTGACTTGGAGAGGAATGCGTGGGAATGCAGTTCCAAGAATCACTGACACAGCTCTCCTGGGAACCCACTTCAAATATGTAGATAACATAACAGTCGGCATGCTTGGAGTAAACAATTCCCACTGCTTTGCAGGATGCACTCCTTCTTATAGCACTTTGCTGTACTGCCAGCTGTTTTTCTTGACTAGTTCAATTGTGACAGTGTAAACCTTTTAAAAATTCATTTTTTCACCAGTTTCTGTCCACTAGCAAAAATTTGCTCCTAGCTCCACTGAGAGTTGGGATTTTTTGAATTGTCATGTTGCCAGTTTTCTTTCACTTGGAGGATGTGTTCATCTATTTCCAGAATGCATTTTAAGTATTACCCTCATCTATTCTAGTAGTTTCGTTCCTGAATTTTAAACTACAGATTTATCATCCCATTTAATCTTTTTAAAAAAGAGATTATAGTTTGGAGACACAGCTTCTTTTGGAATTTCTTTCCGGTTAAAAGTTAGAATAATTGCCTGCTTATAATTAGTTTAGTGTCGAACATAATACTTGTTAAAATCTAAAATTGCCCTTAATTTTATATCAGCTTTAAAGTTTGGGAGCTGCAAATGCCCTTTATTCTGGGGATGGGGATGATTAATGCCTGGAAAAAACTATGAGCCAACTTCAGGGTCAATCAGACAATAGATATCTCAATATCTATTGGAAATATAGATGTGAAATCTCAGGAAACTCTTTTTACTTAAAAATATTAAGTGCCAGAAAAGATTAAGGCTACTATGCTGAGTTGCATATTTACATGAGAGATTGAGAAGTCTTTCTTTTTTATTGAAAAATTCAATGATTTTTAGAGCATTTTTAGTTTGGGTTAATAATTAAGCAAATAAGTGAGAACTTTGTTAGTCTTGCTAATTTTGATAAATTTCCCTATTTCTATTACTATAAGAGGAAAAGGGTGTGCAGCTGTTCTAGTAATACCAACAGTATCCAACGAAAAAATATTATGAGGGTATGGGGGTAGGGTTGGAAATACACAGAAATTATCCATTGCTTTGTGTATTCTTTTTTCAATCTTTTCATCTAAACTTGAGCCCCTCACAATTTACGTTCCTCCTGTTCAATGACGATTTTGCACCTTCAATTTGAATTTATCTGAGAGCAATCATGCAATTAAGATTTCATTGGTGATCACATTTTAAATTTCATTATGAGCAACTTTTCACTAAGGGTGGCTGCCAACCTCATGGTGAATACATCATGTAAAATCAGCTCCTGGGTTAGAAGAGCCATTTCTTAACATTTGTACATTCTCCTTATGGTATACCTGGCACATCGTCCTTGTGCCTTGAATGTTTGTTGAACTGAATCCTTTGCGATCCTGCAACACTGTGGCTATCAGAGAGTCACAAAGTTTAAACTGGATCTAGCAAAGTCCAAGTGAGTATAGTTTCTGCAAAAGCTTCTTATGTTGGGATAACAGTTAGTGATGGGATGTTGGCCAATTTCAATGGTGTTTTATTAAACAGACCTCCACTAGTTACCTTGATTTGGCCTTGGCCTTTTCATGGCACCCTATCTGGTTTTATTCAGGCCAGAGTTAATGATAGTTAGGAAGTCATATGGTCGAATCGTCTGGAAATTTTGCATAATATGACAGTTTTCTCCTGAAGCAGGTTCCACCGCATGTTGTGTGACACATATATTATGGTGGAGATGGCATGGGCCTGCAGATGGACTTCGGCTGAAGTGCTCAGGGTCTCATAAAGTCAGATGGTAGGATAAATAAGTTAGTTAATAAAACAGCTTCTAACCTCTCTTTTTTTAAGGAGATTGGTTTTCACTGAAATATGTGCATGTGCAGGAACAGAAAACCAAACACCGCATGTTCTCACTCATAAGTGGGAGTTGAACAATGAGAATATATGGACACAGTGAGGGGAACATCACACACTGGGGCCTGTCGGGAGGGCTGGGGGACGTGGGGGAGAGCATTAGGACAAATACCTAATGCATGTGGGGCTTCAAACCTAGATGACGGGTTGATAGGTACAGCAAACCACCATGGCACATGTATACCTACGTAACAAACCTGTGCATTCTGCACATGTATCCCAGAACTTCAAGTAAAATATATATATATATATATATATATATATATATATATATATATATATGTGCATGTGGTATGGTTATTGTAAACACAAGTTTATTGAAAAAGGCAGCATGGGAGAATAGAAAGATTTTGGGTTTTGAAGCCAGCTAGGCTTGCATTTCAATCCTGTTTCTGGCTGTGTGGGTTTTGGGCAAGTCAATCTGAGCTTCCATTTTTCTCTCATAAAAATAGTGATAATTATACCACTTTGTAGGATTGTTACCAAGTGTCTAGTACACAGTAGGCATTAAATACTAAGACCTTTGTGATTTTATTGTTGTTGGAATTGCCCTACCCTTTCAGATCTGGGTAAGATTGCCTTTGACCTCTATTTTTCAGATTTTGGGAAATCCACCCCCCTACCCCAAATTTTTGAATTCTTCAGGTTCATACATTTTTGTGTTCACTTCTGTTCCCAAGTTCTAGCTTCCTCTGAATGAATTTTCCTCTTCGAGTGAGCAAATCAAGTAGGATAAATTGTTCAAAGCATTTCTGGAGTGTTCAGAGAGTCCAATGTATTGGGAGATAATTATACTTTGAAAACTTAGGCAATAATTGATACCAACCATGATAGAAGAAATATTTTTAGATCTGGATAATTTGTTTGAAAGGTGTCGCTTATTTTCTATGCCTATCTATATCCTTGAAATTTTGGGAAGTTAAAAGACAGTTTTAGTTTGAGGCTAGCCTGAGTAACATGGTGAAACCCCGTCTCTACAAAAAACAAACAAACAAAAACAAAAACAAACAAAAAACCAAAAACAAACAAACAAAAAACCCCAAAAAACAAGGCAAGACAATTTTAAAGGAGGTAGAATACACGGTTTGAGAAGTACATGGTATGGCTTGTCAGTTTACAAGGGTGTGTTGATGAGATTTAGCAGTTAGGCCTCAAAACGTACTTGAAGCCAAGTGCCATAAACACAATAAAATAATGGCTCATTTAATAGGATTAACCATAGATAGCATTCTAACTCTGAGGGGAAGAATACAAGACAGTAGCAGAAAAATTGTCAAATTCCATTAAGAGTGGAAAGAAGGCTTTTTTATTCTGTGAAGTGTGATGAAGTTTCCCTCCCACACACCTGTTATACATTACCGCAATGTATTTGATTAGTTTAACTTTTATTTTGACTTCTCCATTAATTTCATTGGAACATTAAGATATTTTATAGCTCATCATTGGCTATCCTATTTCCTTGTTTTCATGTGAAATGAAGTCCAAGCTACTTCAATGCTATCTTGAAATGCTGCCCTTCTGGGAATTTTTAGGTGAAGAAGATAGGCGTGAGTATTTTCAAATACATGAGCCGTTGCCATGATTAGTTACATATGCTGGCCCATTTTCCACCCAAGATAGCTCATTAGGGGGGTTTTGTGTTATAAGATGAGTTTGAAGGCTCAACTTAATACAGTAACTGCTACTGCTGTTGTATTACTATTATAAAAGCAAGCAACATTTACTGAGAACTTATATATGCCAGGCACAGTGCCAAGTATTCTCTGTGCATTGTTACTTACAACAACCTTGTGAAGTTCTCTCATTATTTTCCTCTGTTCCTTTCCTTTCCTAGGGTTTGGAAATCTTAAATAACTTTCACAAGGACATGCAAGTGTATGTAGCAGAGTCGGGCCTCAAGCAAGACCTGTCTGACTTCAGAGGTCACAGTCTTGAGCACTCCTCTAGGGCTCTGCTTCTGTAACAGCTGCTTCTTGAGATGTAGGAATTAAGAGGCATGTAAGGAAAGCTAGCATCTGGTTTCATGTTGGATTTGGCATGGCCCTCAATCTAGCAATATTATTGATGGGATGAGTTCAGAGGATGGAAGATTCTTGGAAAACAAGTTTCTAGATAGGGCTGGGACGGAATCTTTTCTGTTTTTGTATCCCCAGTGCTTAACATAATACCTGGCATGTAGAAAGCCCCTGAAAACAGATATGGCAGGCAGTTTTCTTGGATTGGCAGTTGAAAAGAACTAAAAACAATGACAACAACAACAACAAAAACACAAAGAATACATAGCATAGTCTGTGCAAACATCTCCTTTATTCTATGAAAGAAAAGACTAAAGGTAGAAAATAGGCTAATGGGAATATTGGAACTATGGTGCATTTTCCAGGTTTTTAATAATAGATTTGGGGAATTTGACAATGCCAAGATGAAGCTCTTGAATGTTTTAGCTGGAGGATTCTGGAAATCCTTCTGGAGTTCATGTCTGGAGGAATTAATAGAGAATTCCTTCAGATTTTGGTTTCAAAAGCTTTAATTTCGCTTTTGATTTTCAGGGGTCTACTTAATTCCAAGTGCTCTGGAAGAAGAGTATGCTGATTTGTTAACATGAGGGCCAAGTGTTTAACTTAGTGGTTTTAGTTTTACTTAGAGAACCTTTCTTCTTTTAGATCTCAGGGTTTCGATTTTGAAAGTGAGTTTAAACAAATACATAGGAGTCACAGGAAAAAGTAGGTTGGGTTGATTAATTTTCATCTAGATTTTAAATTTATGATTAATTTTAGATCTAGGAATAATGGTGCTGTTAGGAAAATAGTTTTAGAGGTTATTTAATTTTGCATTAGGAGTATACTGTGCCTGAGCTTTAATTTTAAGCTTGATATTAAGAAATTCATATTCAGATGCAGTTCTACATTTGCTAGAACTGTCCAGAGACAAAACTATGCTTCTCCCAAAGGGCATTATTACTTACTTGAAACAGAAACTGAGTATGTGCCTGTTCCAGTAATGGATATGTCAGGGTGGAATAATTACCCTAACAGAGGCAGCCACCCAAAGTTTTTGTGTTTTGACTAGAGAAAATGACTCTTAGCGATGCATAAGACACCTCTCAACATGTTCTTTGAATGGTTGCTAATGTTATTTAGCAATAATTCAAATTAAGTGATGTTTCTTGCTGTAAAGAAAAACTGAGCTGTAAGCAGGATAGTGATATGATTATAGAACTCATTCAGAAAGACCTAAGTTAGGAGTTTGCTACTTGGAATCTATCTGTATTTCCTTAAAACTTCAATTTTCTCATCTGCTGGGCGAGGATATAAGTACTTGAAAAGGTATACGGTATTTAGCCAATGCATGACCATTGTTTTTGTTGTTGTGTGTAATGATGCAGATGTCATGATGACTGCTGAAGGAGCAGAGGAGGACCCTCACAATCAACACCCTTTAGGAAATGGTGGTGGGCTAAGGACAGAGTCAAAGGTTTTTAAGCAATGGGGTGTGGCATGGACATTGATCTTGCGTCTGTTTTCTTTTCTTTTTAAATTTTACTTTGCTTTAAGTTCAGGGATACATGTGCAGAATGTGCAGGTTTGTTACATAGATAAACATGTGCCATGGGTGGTTTGCTGCACCCATCAACTCGTCACCTAGGTATTAAGACCCGCATGCATTAGCTATTTGCCCTGATGCTGTCTCTCCTCTAGCCCCCACTGACAGGCCCCAATGTGTGTTGTTCCCCTCCCTATGTCCATGTGTTCTCATTGTTCAGCTCCCACTTATGAGTGAGAACATGCGGTGTTTGGTTTTCTGTTCCTGTGTTCGTTTGCTGAGGATGATGGCTTCCAGCTTCATCCATGTCTCTGCAAAAGACATGATTTCATTCCTTTTTATGGCTGCTTAGTATTCCATGGTATATACGTACCACATTTTCTTTATCCAGTCCATCATTGATGGACATTTGGGTTGGTTCCATGTCTTCGCTATTGTGAATAGTGGTGCAGTAAACATATGTGTGCATGTATCTTTATAGTAGCATGATTTATATTCCTTTGGTATATACCCAGTAATGGGATGGCTGGGTCAAATGGGATTTCTGGTTCTAGATCCTTGAGGAATTGGCACACTATCTTCCACAATGGTTGAACTAATTTACATTCCCACCAACAGTGTAAAAGTGCTCCCATTTCTTCATAGCCTTGCCAGCATCAGTTGTTTCTTGACTTTTTAATAATCGCCATTCTGACTGGCATGAGATAGTATCTCATTGTGGTTTTGATTTGCATTTCTCTAATCATCAGTGATGTTGAGCTTTTTTTCACATGTTGTTGGCTGCATGAAACAAAAATTAACTCAAGATGGATTAAAGACTTAAATGTAAAACCCAAAACCGTAAAAACCCTAGAAGAAAATCTAGGCAATACCATTCAGGACATAGGCATGGGCAAAGATTTTATGATGAAATCACCAAAAGCAATTGCAACAAAAGCTAAAATTGACAAATGGGATCTAATTAAACTAAAGAGCCTGTGAACAGCCAAAGAAACTATCATCAGAGCAAACAAGCAACCTGCAGAATGGGAAAAAATTTTTGCAATTACCCATCTGACAAAGGTGTAATATCCAGAATTTACAAGGGACTTGAGCAAATTTACAAGAAAAGAAAACCCCATCAAAAAGTGGGCAAAGGACATGAACAGACACCAGCAGCCATTTTCTAAGGGCTTTGGTAACAGTCACTGTGCTGGTTGCTGAATCAGATTTGTGTTTTAAAAAGATGAGTCAGGGTGTGTGTATTTAGACAGGGAAACCAATTAGGATGCTCTTGCATGGGTGAGAGATAGTGAAGTCTGGACAAAGAGTAGATGTATGTGATGGACAATTTGGAGCAAGAATGAACAAGAGACAAAGTGGTGAAGATTTTGAGATTGGGGGGAGGGGAAGGAACGAATTAGGAAGAATTAAAGGTTTCTAGTGTTGGCAGTTGAGTAACTTATGGCTTTATTAATGGATGTAGGACAGATAAAAGGAACAAGTTGGTAGGGGATCAAACAGAAGACAGTGTCTTCCCTAGAAAGTCTTTAATTGAAACCTAAACTGTTCTGTGTGTGTGTGTGTTTTAAATAATGATGGACCTTTATTACTCATCATTATTCTGGCAGTTCAACTTGGTGATAATATTTCTATAAAATAACTGTGGTGCACTGATGCAATACATTTGGAATAATGAATTTAATGTTGAGTTGAGCTGGCATGGAACAGTTATAGATAGTCTGGGGGATGTGTATGTGTAGCATTTTTTTTTGCAGGGATAGTTCTTGAAGGTTATAATCAATAAATCTTTTTTTTTTATTTTCCCAATAATTTTGCAGACAACCTGCAAAACCATTATTTTAGGCCACAGGTAGAAAATGAGCATCATAAATTTAGATGATGCTTCTCTGAATTGTTACATATTTTTCATTTAAGTTACCCCAAGGCTGTGTTTGTATTGGAAATAAAGAAGTGGTTTTCTGCTGTAAAAATACTGTTTTGCTACTAGGCAAAGAGGGTTTTTGTTTTTGTTTTTGTTTTGTTTTTTATTCTGAAAAGGTAGATTTTATCTACTTTTAAAATTTTCTGAGTTGGTACTCATGACTTTGAAAAATTCATTCTAAAGGACAGTAGATTTAAAGGGTGGATGACCTTGGGAAGCAGCTTTGTCATAAATTGATAAGTGCAATTTAAGAGGGAGATGAGTAGGAATAAAAACTGCAACTTGCAAGAGGGGCTCTGGGCTGCATTGCAGTCACAAGATAACATTGCTAACTTCCAGTGAAACCCCTGGTGGGAAGCAGCTCAGGAGTTACGGATGCGGATTATGAGTTATGTAGTTTTTATGCAAATAAGATTCTGGGCTTCTCTTCAATTTAGATTTACGTTTCCAAACACTCCTAGTGGGGCTGGTTTGGTACTCCACTGTTATTTTATGATGACACAAATAAGAGGCTTTATCCAATGATAAGCGTGTGATTCATTGCTGTTCTGAAGAGCTGTGAGCCGAGTGCTTTGGTGCAGGCGGCCTGAGATAGGTTGAAACCTGCAGTGATTCAATGACGAAGATATCCCTTGCAAGGCTTGAAGGACTATTGGCTGAGGAAAGTCGGTTGCAGGTTATTTTCAGTTTTTGATTGGTCAGTGAAACACTCCAAACCTGCTTACCTAGCTTTCTAAAAATAATGTAGATTTCCAGGCAGGTGCAGTGGTGTGCCTATAATCCCATCTACTCAAGAGGCTGAGGAGGGAGGATTGCTTGAGCATAGGAGTTCGAGACCAGCCTGGGCAACATAGCAAGACCCTATCTCAAAAAAAAATGTAGTTTTTAAACTAAAGAATTCAATAATGGCCTGTACAGATTTGGACCTCCTTCCTATCCCTAGAGGGACATTTTATAGACTTCATTATATATAACATATGTTGTTTAAAGTGTATTATATGTATGTATGTTTTTCCTATTTTCTTCTTGTTAGCTTTAAGGATGAAATAGGATTTTTAAAACAGTTGTTAAAGTTCCTCAAAACAGTTGTTTAAGTTCCTCTGTAGCAGGCCACCATTCTTGTCAGCAATAAAGGTGAAGCATGCCCCATGACAGAAAAGAAAATAAACACTTTCTCGTTGTTCATACTTTCTACTCCTGTACTAAGCTTCAGATGCCACTGGGCGCCAGTTGCTTTCCAAGCCTCAAGGATCCTTAGGGATGTTAGGGCTTACTTTGGTGACCATTGTCTCTTTGTTTGCTCAAATTAAACTCCCCAGCAAAAGAGGGGAAGTGAAATAAATTAATACATGAAACCAAGAACTGTTACTAAATAATGGTATATATATATATTTTTTTTCTTTTTCTTTTCTTTTTTTTTTTTTTTGACGGAGTCGCGCTCTGTCGCCCAGGCTGGAGTGCAGCGGTGCGATCTCGGCTCACTGCAAGCTCCGCCTCCCAGGTTCACACCATTCTCTTACCTCAGCCTCCCAAGTAGCTGGGACTACAGGTGCCCACCACCACGCCCAGCTAATTTTTTGTATTTTTTAGTAGAGATGGGGTTTCACTGTGTTAGCCAGGATGGTCTCGATCTCCTGACCTTGTGATCCGCCCACCTCCACCTCCCAAAGTGCTGGGATTACGGGCGTTAGCCGAGTAATGGTATATTTAAGAAAGGAAAGGGAAATTAGATTCCATTTTGGAATTTTATTGAGTGGAAAGGATAGATGATTTGATTGGAAACTGAAGGGAGATGCTTCCAGTTTTGTATTGGAAGAAAACTTATTAAACTTTCACGAAATAATGTTGATGTTCATTTAAATGTTCTTACGGTTTGTTTCTAAATGATTTGGTAGTCTATGTATGGCCATCTATTTAATGATCCTTTGATCATTAAATGTGCCGTTACATATTTCACTGGGATGAATGGGAATGGTTAGGATTGTTGCTGATTCCTGCCCCTGAAAAGAGAAGTTGAATTCTGAATCTCTTAGAAGGCATAAAAATTTACCATCACCATGGCATTGAGGAGGGCAACACAGGCATAAAGTGATCTCATTGTTCAACCTCGTCACCATTTAACCAGCCGTTTGCTTACATATGGTGGCATCCTTTCTGAGAGACTGTAAGTGTTTTTTATAGCCCTAATCATGTGCTGTCCCTCTTAATCCTGGGCCTTTACCCTGCTGTTCCCTCTGCTGAACCTCACACATGTGTTCCCTCTCTAACTCTGGTTAGACATTTAGGCTTCTTTCTGTTGGAGAGTCCTGCCCTGGTCTTTCAATAGTGGCTTGGGCTCTGTGTTCTCTGACAACATCCTATGCTTCCTCTGCCGTATTCCTGGCCATCATGTCAAGTGTTTCTCAAAATGTGTTCCATGGGACCCCACCCAGGTGCTATTCTCCACAAAATCTATTCTTAGAAAGTTCTAGAATGTCTAGTAAGATGGCTACACTACATTGTGAATGTACTAAATGCCACTGAATTGTACATTTTAAAGATTAAATTTTTTTGTTATGTACATTTTACCACACTACAAAAAAGAGGGTCTGAGAAACATCTTTCAAAAGATATTTCTCAAAAGAAAGTCTCAGACTCAAACATGTTACACTTACCTCCTGGAGGTTTTACAATGCAATGCATATTAGTAAAGAATCTGAGATGTCTTAAAGGAACCTGCTTAATTTTGCTTGATTCAATGTTCCCAAAGCTATTAATACACTTTAAGAAAATGCACAACTACCTGTTAATGTCCAGCTAGTTAATATTCTTAGGGATACAAATTGTAATTGCCTGCTTAATCATGCTCTCCTATACTAAATGGTAGGGATGGGACCATATTTGTAGTTCTAGACCAGAGATCAGGATAAGCCTTCAGTAAATATTGAATGAAATGCTTAAGTGAGTATAGTAATATGTAGAATGCGGCGGGGCATTGTGAAAGGAACACGGAGTCACAGAGATCAAGAGTTCAATCCTCCCATGATCACATTTAGCTGTGTAACCTTCAGTGAGCCACTTGAACTCTGACCTTTGATTTCATCCTCTATTAAATGGAAATACACCCCAGTTAAAATGGCGCTTATCAAAAAGACAAAATAATAGATGATGGCAAGGATGCAGAGAAAGGGGAATGCTTGTGCACTGTTGGTGGCAATGTAAAGTAGTACAGCCACCATGGAGAACAGCATGGAGGTGCCTCAAAAAGCCAAAAATAGAACCACCATATGGGCCAGCCACAGTGGCTCACGCCTGTAATCCCAGCACTTTGGGAGGCTGAGGTGGGTGGATCACCTGAGGTCAGGAGTTTGAGACCAGCCTGGCCAACATGGTGAAACCCCATCTCTACTAAAAATACAAAAATTAGTTGGATGTGGTGGTGTGTACCTGTAGTCCCAGCTACTTGGGAGGCTAAGGCAGGAGAATCACTTGAACCTGGGAGGCAGAGGTTGCAGTGAGCCAAGATCACACAACTGCACTCCAGCCTGGGTGACAGAGTGAGACTCCATCTCAAAAAAAAAAAAAAAAAAAAAAAAGAAAGAAAAAGAGAAAGAACTGCCATATGATCCAGCAATCCCGCTGAGTAAATATCCAAAACAAGAGCAATCAGTATATCTAAGATATCTGCACTCTCACATTCATTGCAGCATTATCCACCATAGCCAAGATATGGAATCAGTGTAAGTGTCCATCAATGGATAAATGGATAAAGAAAATGTGATATATACACGCAATGAAATATTCGTCAGCTGTAAAAAAGAATGAAATGTTTTCATTTGCAGAAACATGGGTGAAACTGGAGGTCATTATGTTAAGTGAAAGAAGCCAGGCAGAAAAAAACAAATATCGCATATTCTCATGCATATGTGGGAACTGAAAAATTGATCTCACGGAGATAGTGAATAGAATGGTGGTTCCTAGAGAATGGAAGGGTAGTGGGAAGGGACGGTGGGAGGAGCTGGTTAATGGGTACAAAAATACAGTTTCATAGAAGGAATAAATTCTGGTATTCAATAGCACAATAGGGTGACTATAACTAACAATAATTTATTATATATTTCAAAATAGCCAGAAGAGAAGATTTGGAATGTGCTCAATGCAAAGAAATGATAAATGTTTGAGGTAACGTACATCCCAACTACCCTGATTTCATCATTGTACATTGTATGCTCTTATCAAGATAGCACATGTGCCTCCACAAGTATGTACAATTATGATGTATCCATAAAATAATAAAATTTTAAAAACCCTCAAAACCAAAGTTTACAAATCACTTAAAAAATGGAAATAAAAGTACCTTCCTGGAGTTTTTGCAAGGATTACAAGAGTTAATGTGTTTTAAGTACATGGCATAGAAAGTACCAAATAAGTGCTAGTTTCTTTGTCTTCCCATAGAAAGTTAATTACCATAAAATAGTTATAGATGGAGTGAGTTGGGTGTTTAGGGTGAGATGACTTCCAGCTGTGGAAATCAGGGAAGCTTTGTGGTCTTATGAGCTAAAGGATTGGAAGAATTAAGACTTGTAGAAATAAAGGGAAAGGACATTGAAGAGAGAGAACAAGATAAGCATCTGGAAGAAAGAGATTAGAGTTCAGATGCTCTTAAAAAATATCGTGTTCACTTTCATATTTTATCCTTTTCATAATATGCCTTCTCCCGGGCTTTGAAGGAGGAAATTGGTGATGTTTTCCTCATTAGACATTTATCTATCAAGATCACAAATCAGACAATTTTCCCTTATTTTCCTTTTTCTCTCCTGTTTTCTTCTGCTATTCTTAAGAGTGATTGGATCCCACCCTTCCCATCTTCAGTTGTAGCATTTTGAGACATTGCGCCTTTTTGTCTAAAATATTCTATTTGATGAACAGTTAAACTAATAGTCTGTGAGCTCCTTTAGGGCAAGAATCACGTCCAGGTTTCGTCTCCTCAGTGCTGAGGGTTGTGCTCAACACAGAGTAGGTATGGAAGGAATGATTGCCGAATGAATGAATGAATGGAGAAAGAGTGGATCTAGTTCCAAGGGCCTAAGACTGAGGCCCACGATCTCTAATGTGTTTATGCAAAATGCTGCATCGTAGCTGCTATTAGAAAGCAGTTCTTTCCTCCAGTTCTGATGTGATGTGATCTGACAGAGGGCAGCATGCCCATAAATCAACACACGGTAGTGTAAGTCATCCACTGGTGTTAGAAAGTTATGAGTAAGGCCAGGTGCAGTGGCTCACGCCTGTTATGTAATCCCAGCACATTGGGAGGCTGAGGCGGGCGGATCACCTGAGGTCAGGAGTTGGAGACTAGCCTGACCAACATGAAGAAACCTGTCTCTACTAAAAATACAAAATGAGCTGCGCCTGGTGGTGCATGCCTGTAATCCCAGCTACTTGGGAGGCTGAGGCAGGAGACTCTCTTGAACCCAGGAGGCAGAGGTTCCAGTGAGCCGAGATCGTGCCGTTGCACTCCAGCCTGGGCAACAAGAGTGAAACTCCATCTCAAAATAATAATAATAATAATAATAATAATAATAATAATGAGTAAAAGCAAATATAGAAATGGGAACTAATTCATAGTTATTTTGGTACAGGATGAAGTATAGTCTATGGGGCGTTTATCTAAGGAAGAAGAGGTGATTATCAGGAGAGTTGTGTTACATGTGTGTAGAAAAAGGCTCTGTATCATTACGTAGATGAGAAATACACATCTGTTTTATGGTATTTTTCATTCAATTACTCACATACTTACTTAAATGTGAACTCAGGCTGGGCACAGATTACGGGCTCATGCCTGTAATCCCAGCATTTTGGGAGGCCGAGGCAGGAGGATTGCTTGAGCTCAGGGATTCAAGACCAGCCCGGACAACAAAATGTGACCCTGCCTGTACCACAACTACTACTACTAGTACTACTACTAATAATAGAAAATAAATATGTACTTAGCAGTGGGTTGTGAATCAGAGGGCTACAAAGAGATTATGATGGAGCAATGCTTTGGGAAAGTTTCAACTTGTAGGGAAATAAAACATACAAATCTGAACCATCTTTTAAGGCCTATATTAATCACCACCTCCACAAAATCAGCTCCATTTAGTGGAAATACTCCTTTGAAATTATTAATGTGCACTTGAAAACTTAATTTTGTGCCACCTTATAGTATGTATTAATTGCTTGCTCTTTGAGTATTAATCTTGTTTTTCCCTCCAATTTGAATATCTGAGATCAGGGACCATGCTTTACTAATGAAATGATCAATAGGAAATAGGACATGCTCCTAGAATAATCCTATGTGATTCCTGTAGTCTCTAACAATTAATACTTGACAGACACAGATTGTTATCAACAGCAGAATCTTTGGATTAACTGTCTTAATATTGAAGAAGAATATCTTATACTGGTATAAAGCAGTTCAATTTACAAAACGAGTTTATATGTATTATTTGTATTTCATTAGGATCTGCAGGATACACATTAATGATCTAGTTTGGAAACAATGGATTGTCAGTGTTTAGACGAAATGTTTTTCAATGGTGCCAATATGGTTCAACAGTTTTATTATGGTCTTCAATTACATTTTCTTCCTTATTTCTTTAGTATTGCTTCTAAATTCTTAAAGCCTACTGATCAATAATATCAAGTGATGCTCTTTTCTATTGTCTAGATTTTGCCATCCTGAAAGACAATGACGTTTCATTTTTATTTTTTTGTCAGGTTTTTAAGTCCTTGTTTTAGATTTAGAACTAATGTCTGGGTTTTTTTTTGGTAGTGGTTGTTGTTTTGTTTTTTAATGGAAGGGACGATGGGCAGTGTAGCCCTGGGTGTCTGAGTGTATATTCATCCTGCTAATTGAGTTGTCCGTTTTACTAATGTCTTCTGACAGCCTTTCATTGATCTTTATAGTTCTTTTCTGGGAAGGTGAGATTTTACAGACTCAAGGTGATTGGTTTAAACTTAGAATTTTTTCCCTTCTAATAGATGGTTTTTAAAAAGACCCAAAAGAACTAAGAAACTAAGAGTTGATTCTGAAAATTAATAAAAGAAAGAATTGTTCTTTGTAACTTCATTCTACATCATTATAATTTATATTTTATTACTAATGATTTATGCATGTAGAAACATAAACAGTTTCCACAAAGGCTTATTCGCATTCCTGGATTTTAAACCCATGATGAGACTGTGTTTAATTAGAGGTATGGCTCACTGCAGTTGTTTTCTTTACAGGAATTTAAGAAATCATATATTTTAAACTTGCTTAAGATAAATCTAAATCTTTGGATGGCATGTTAATTATGAGATGCTGATATTTATAGATTAGGAATTATTTGTAGACTTTGCATGCAAATATTATGGGTAAAAAGAACCATTTAAGTATTTTGAAAATAACATTTGACCAGATGATGTTGTAATTATAATGTGTATTTGATTATGACCTTTTACTTCTTATAACAGGATAGATTTGAAGCACTCTTTTCTAATGATAATTCCAAGGATTTAAATAACTTTCTAGATTTTTGTACCTTCCACACTGTGTAAGGCACCCCTGTCTTCCCTGTTAAGAAAACTTTTGGGGAAAAAAAAGAAAACATTGTGCACAGAGAGTTGATAATGAATTTAAATATTACTAATGGAAATACTTTATAGTTATATCAACTAGGAGGGTTTTTTTAGTTTGTTAACTCAGGAGTTTTAATTAAAAAATTGACTCAGAATTCTGTTTCAACTGCATTTGAATAAAGAATATGTAATTTATTAGACATCTTTTTCATGTAAATATTCACATGAGTATTTCAAATTGTGAAATTACAAGTGGGTCTCTTTCCACGCATACTAGAAGACAGCAGTTGTTTTGGCAGACAGTGCTTTTCATACATTCACCCCTTTACTCATTTATGGATACATGCAAATATTTTTATTAATTAAACTCTTTTCCTAATGTAAGTAAAGATACTATGTGCTGATGATACAGTGATGAAAAAAGACCTGACAACTAACCTGAAGAAGCTCACATCTAGGTAGAAATGAACAAAACAATAAAGCAAAATATTGAAGCTAGTAAAACAGCTAACCAGCTTTCAAATAAAAGTCTATTGGTTCCAAAACCCACCTGTTTTCTATAGCAAATATGGCAAATCTTTGTTCATTTGTGTAGTGAACATTTGTTGAGCACCTGTTATGTGTTAGAAAATTTTTTTTTTTTGGTTTGTTTTGCATTGCCTAATGTGGCAGCCTCTAGCTCTGTGCGGATATTTACACTTAAATGAATTAAAACAAAATAATATTCTCCTGCTTCCTGTGGCAAATGTGACAACCAGGGCATCATCAGAGCGAGTAGTGGAGTTTGGGATATTCTGTTAATCCTCTGCATCATAAAAGGTGCTGTGCTGGAATTAGTGTTCTGAAGCCATAGGTAGCTTTCTCTGGGGAGGAGAAGTTTGCAACAGATTGGCCACCTTACTGTTTATGTGGATTATGTATGATCAGGCATTTGTACCTTTATACAGTATGTGAATGTGGAATGATCACGCCATCACATAATTACATAATTCATCAACAAATCTTTATTGGCCATCTGCTTGTCAGAAAGCCTCTTTCTCATGAATAACCTTAGTCTCTATCCTCAAGGAGCTGAAAAATGGTTAAATAGGGCTGAGTGTGGCCCTATTTAACATTTTCCACAACTTTTAATTTCATTTCCTATCAATATTACTCAACAACAACAAAAAATTGGTTTTGCAATCCAAATATTGTATTAGCAACATAAAGTTGGAAACTTTTAGCTAATGTTCATTCTATTTAAACATGCTTTGAGTTGTTGGTGCCCAGGATACAGCACCCCAAAATATGACTATAGGAGATCAGAATATACCTCAAAATACATGTTTTTGGCGTATTGATTATTTTGAGCTGGTTATTTTGAGAAACTGCAGGCACAGGCAGGGAAAGAGGGATATTGTACGGTGGAAGAGTACTTAGCCTGTTAAGTAGAGAAACAATTTCCATAGGATAGTGTTTTGTGGGCTGGAAAGATAAACTGCAAGGCTCATCGTCTAAATGCCTGCTGTACATAGAGTTAGAACGTTCTCCAGGAGTCTAATGGGGCTGTTAGAAAAGGGTGGCTACTAAGCAATCTGAGACTCTCCAAGGGAAAGAGGCTTCATCTCTACAACTGCTACTTCAGTAGAAACAGGAGTCCATCAGAAACTCCATCTGCTTATCCAGTGCTATTTGATATTATAGTTATTATGTACTCTTTATGGACTAGAGACAGAGAGGTTGAACAATAGCACACACTGGCCTTAGATATGTTCCTGTTTTAGCTTTTAATTTTAACTTGAAATATACAACCACTCCGGTCAAACCTCTCTACTGGTTGCTGATTTTGGGAATCCATGGTGATCTCTAAGATACCTGTAACCCCATTCCTACATGCAGTGTTAACCAGCAGTTCTCCCTTTTACTGTCCACCTAAGGAATATGCCATACCACATTCCCATCAGTAGCATTTCCTCACCAGTTACAGAAGAGGTTGTAGCTAGCAAAAAGTACCTCCCGCCCCCCCACCTCCCACCCCTCACCCCTCCACAACTCCTGGTTCCAGTATGCAGGAGGTATGCTTGAGTACCGTCCAGGCCTCTGGGTTTGCCCTTGGCATTACTGATGTAAACACTGATTGGTTTATCTGCAGATCTCCTGGTTTTATTTTTGTTTATTTGGATGCACACATCTGGGCCTACATCTCATTAGGTTAAGGTGAATAATTCCTTGAGGACTATTCCTTTGACCTCTTTTTATAAAGTGTTATTTACCTGAGCATACCCAGTTCTCTTAAGTTCATGTAGTTAATGGGTGGTGGGAAAATTGGTCTTCTGAAAAATAAAGACGAAATAGGGAGTGGAAATACACCCCATGTTTGTGTTAGCTCCTCAGCTTCTGGAGTGTGTTAGTTTTACCAGAAAGATTTGATCAACAATTGAGAGGTCTAGACTTCAGGTGTCAAACCTTTTGAGCCTGCTCATGTGCACACAGATACACATGAAGGAGCTGAGCTAAGGGATTGCCAAGGTGGTCTCCGGGTGCCTGACTGCTCACCCAGGCTGCTGACGGAGGCTCTGCCAGACTTCAGGATCAGAAACCTAATGTCATTAGCAGCTGGGAGTTAATGAGACTACTGCTTCAAATTCAGAAAGCTCATATGTAACTGAAGGCTGGGGTGCAGTGGCTCACGCCTATAATCCCAGCACTTTGGGAGGCTGAGGCAGGTGGATCACCTGAGGTCAGGAGTTCAAGACCAGCCTGGCCAACATGGTGAAACTCGTCTCTACTAAAAATACAAAAAATTAGCTGGGCATGGTGGCCTGTGCCTGTAGTCCCAGTCACTCAGGTGACTGAGGCGAGAGAATTGCTTGAACCCAGGAGGCAGAGGTTGCAGTGAGCCGAGATTGCGCCTGGGCCACAGAGACTCTGTTTCAAAAAAACAAAAACAAATTCAGAAAGTTCATATGAACCTGAGGGATAACATCAGAATGCTGATTTGTTAACTGATGCTCAGAAATGCTACCGTCGGCCGGGCTGGGCTTTCACAGGTGCCCAGCTGTAGACGTGGTGAGCCATGTCATTGTTTGGCACACAGTAGGTTTAGGCTCTTGGGGTACAGTGTAAACAAGACAAATATTCAAGGTTGGGCTGAGAGGGAGGTGGGGTTTAAGCAGAGACAGGTGACAAATAAATAAAAGAAGAGGTAAAGCTCCCAGTTAATGATGAGAGCCGGGCAGTAGGGGCTGGCAGTAGGCCACCATAGCAGGGACTGGCTGATGGCTGGGTTAGGTGGGCTGGCCAGTGAGTCTTCTCACACACTTTAGCCAGAGGGCACTTGGTGAGCTTCAAATGAAAGGTCATGGCAACCTCTTACCTTTTTGATAGACATAGGGTTTCTTTAGTTATGTTTATAAATACAATCCAGTTTAGGCCAAACCTCAAAGTTGATTTTGCATATCTTTATTTTCAGTTTTGTTTTTCTCCACGTTTATTGGGGCTTTGTCTATCTCCTGTCCATACTCCGTATACCTATTCTGATATATTTAAAATCATGAAATAATCCTACCCTGTGTAGGAATATATTTCAGAGAATTATTTGCTATGTAAATGATTTCAGATTTTGTGCTGTTTATTCTTTTTTTTTTTAAAGACATGGTCTCACTCTGTTACCCAGGCAGGAGTGCAGTGGTATGCTTATAACTCAGGGCAGCCTTGAATTCCTCCTGCTTCAGCCTCCTAAGTAGCTGGGACTATAGGCGCATGCACCACACCTGGCTAATTAATTTTTTTTTGTAGAGATGGGGTCTCACTATGTTGCCCAGGCTTGCATTTATTCATTTTATTTATATTCCTGGAATAAGATTACAGATAGGGCAGGAACAAGAGTGAGGTAAAGTGGTGGATGTCCTGGAGATGATTGAAAATCAGTAACGCTATAGAAATGAAACTTATTTTCAGGGGAAAAGTCTTAAGTGTTAATTAACAAGTTCATGGGTAGACTCCTGCTGAACTAATAGAGGCAAATGTTCTTAAAATGGATCAAAATCACTTATCTTTTGGCTTACTTCATTGAAAGCACTGTAAAGACAGATTTGTGAATTATAAATTTTTGAGACTGTCAAAAATTGGGCCCTGGCTTTCCTTAGGGTGGGGAAAATTATGATCTGCTTATCCTCAAATTATATAATATTGTTTAATATAGTTTAAATAATGTCCTTTTATTTATAATTAAGTGAGGCTGGGCATGGTGGCTCACACCTGTTATCCCAGCACTTTGGGAGGCCGAAGTAGAAGGATGGGTTGAGACCAAGAGTTCGAGACCAGCTTGGGTGTCATAGCGATAACTTCATCTCTACAAAGAAGCTAAAAACATTAGCCAGGCATGGTGAGAAGTGCCTATAGTCCCAGCTACTTGGGAGGCTGAGGCGGGAGGATCACTTGAGCCCAGGAGTTTGAGACCAGCCTGGCAATATAGTGAGACCTCATCTCTCAGAAAGTAAAAAAAATTAGGCAGGCCTGGTGGCTTATGCCTGTAGCCTGTTGGCAGGCAAGGGTGTGAGGGCTGCTTGAGGCCAGGAGTTCAAAGCTGCAGTGAGCTATGATGGTGCTACTGCACTCCAGCCTGAGTGACAGAGCAAAATCCTGTCTCCAAAAATTTTTTAAAAATCCAACAAACAAAAAACCCATGAAAACTTTAAAGTGAAAAACTGTTTGAAGATGATCTTAATGACCCACTATCAGCATGGTGAGAGCCCTCTGTCAGGCCACCACTGGGTGTTTATCTATATGTGTGTTTCTGGGGGCTGGTTCCATTAGGCTGAAATGAGCTGGGAATTTAGCTTCTTAAGGGCCAATGCCAGTCATCTGACTTAGAACACCTGGGTACCTTGCCAACTTCCATCTGCTTCTTTGATATTATTTGTCAGCAGTCTTTCAAAAATAATATTAGACAGCACCAGCAATAAAACAGATACTTTCTGCATGAGTGTGTTGGGAGCAGAAAATGAGCCAATTAAGCATTCTGTTTTCTGATGCATATGAAACATTTGTACACATGGATGGATCTTTTGAAATTTGTGATTTGCTATTCTTTACAATAAAATTTAAGCTGAAGTCTCTCAGGGCTGGAGCCTAGATTTTTAAATTATTTGCATTTTTCTTAGAGTGAAACTCTATAGTAAGTGAAATTAGCCGTATATTTTAAAATGCACGAACATAACAAAGTTAGTCATTGAAAAGCAGGCAAAATCTAGCATGTATGTTTTTCTTTGGATATGTTACATCGAGTCATGTAATGCGTATTTAAGAAAACAAAACAATTCTCTGGAATCCCTGAATTCCATGTTGGCAATTGGGTACAATAAAGCATTTGCAATTCTAGTGACAAATTGTACTGCAGTGCAGAAGGTCTCCTCGAGCTTAGATCATTCGTTGCCTTACATATTGGTTCAGAGATGAGAAAATAAAAACATCAGAGTGAATTCACTAGGTTCTAGGGTTTCAGGTTCAATCTCTCTACAGAAAGACTTAACAAGAAAATCAGTAGTCACCAGAGATTATACTTGGCATTAGATTACACGAGATGAAGTTAAATGCTTTTGTTTGGGTTTGAATGAAAATATGCTGACAAATAATGAAGCAACAAATAAACAAACAAAAGCAACCTCTTCACTGCAGATGGGCTATTAACACTTAGCATTCTAAGCTCACCCATAAAAGCTGTAACCAAAGCTTTTTTATTTGATTTTGAAAGCTGTGCTTTGTTGAATATTTGATGAAACCGACTGCAGAGATCTGCAGTGATGTTCTTGGTGAATCCCTGTTGGCAGCTTTAGGAGTCTGTCCTTTTGGAGATTTCCAGGGGTTGATTCTCATTCTGGGGAAGAGGGGAAAAAAGCACAGTGATTACAATCAAAGGAGTAGGCACCAGAATGATATGAAACACTCAGAATTTTCTGCCTTTTGATAAAAATTTCACATACTGGTTAGATAGAGTGATAGTTAGCACATCAAATAGGGTAACGGTCCCACTTTTCTTAGAGGGCCAAGAACTATTCAGCAGCTCACCTCAGTAAGGGCTGTTTTGCTGAGTAGTATCTCTGGGAATGATGGTGAGGCTATCCTTTTGTTTGCAATAACTTTTTGACTCAGTGAATATAATAGCATGATCATTCTTGCCTATAGAACAGAGAGGTAAGCAAAGCAGCTGTCAAATAGTTTTCTCTAAATTAGGGAATAAATATAGTTCTTTAAAAATTTTTTTTGGAAGTTGATATTATTTCAAAATATGTAGTATGTGAAATTGATTAATGTGATATTATATGAAACTGAACTGATGTCTGATTGATCCACCTCCTTTTTTTTTTTTTTTTTTTTTTTTTTTAGTTTAGAGATGAAGTCTTGCTGTGTCACCCAGGCTGGACTGCAGTGGCTGTTTACAGATATGCTCATAGCAACCTTGAACTCCCAGGCTCAAGCGATCCTCTTGTCCTGGCTTTCAGAGTAGCTGGGACAATAGGCACATGACACTATACCAGGCCATAAGTAGAGTTCTGTGAAGTCAGTTTAGAGAAGAAAGTTCTTTAAAAATTTGCATGTTAGGAGCCTAGTCAGGAAATAACCTGAATTTCTGTTTCTTAAAGCAAACCCCAAACAACAACAATTCCTTCTTTTCCTGGACACTCACCAAGCCAAAGGGAAATGGATTCATTGAGATACTGATCTCAGGAGAACAGTAATCCTGGAGCTTGGGCTGTCACAGTGTGTCTTGGAAAAGGCCTGTAATGGCACACAATTCATCTGTAATTGGGATTAGTAGCCCTGGCCAGCTGTAGAGTGGAGGACAAATGTTGGCTTCATTCCATGTCAGTGTCCTTCTTAGATTCCTGGGCATTAATCTTTAAATGTTGTTAGGAATGAAGCTTTAAGAAAAGCAAGTTTGAACTTCTTCATGCAGGGGGTGCTGGGATGGGGGAGAGATGGAGAGAGACGCTGGTTTAGAAACTTCATATTAGAATTTTTATGCCATACTTTTCCTTTGGGTCATTTATTTGATGGCTATGAACTTCAATTGACGGTTTCTATCTTCTCATAACTCTGCTTATTAAAGGTGGAGTCTGTTATTTCTTAAGAGGACTGATTATCAGGATGATAGATTTCCAAGCCTTCTGTTGTTCTGTACTCTCTCTTTTCCTGCCTTTTGCTGAGAGGAATATCCGTGTTTCCTGAGGATGGAGGTGAAAAAATGTCTATCCAATAATGCCTGAATTATAGTTTTGGTGATAAAATTTTTTTTTTGGGGGGGAAGGAATTTAGAATTTTTAGATTTCAGTTTTCTCTGTTCTTGCTAAATGTGTGTGCCAGCATAAAGAACAGAGCTGATGGCTGTCGGTTATATGCCACTTTCAGATGTCCAATGCTCTCCATTGGTTGTAGACTTAATTTGATGGTCAAATGTAGTTTTGCCTTTTGATATTTTAGGCATTGACTTAAATATACTAGGAATATTTAAGACTATCCGAGTCTTTCCTCCCCATGGGGTCCAGGCCATTTGAAACAATATGGTTATTGGTGCTCTGTTTTTGTTTTATTCTTCGTAGTTAACCAAAAAGAACAGAATTGATTACGTTTCATTTGGGATATTTATTACATGACAATTGCTTTCATCTTTAGATCTTCCATAATCAGAATAGGAAATTTAAATACCTTGGGTATGTCATGGTTATTTCACTTTTTAAAAATAGGGATACAATGAGATGTTTGTAATTATATAAGATACTAAATTGCTATTAAATTTTAGTTAGTGTCAACATGTATTCATCATTTTCTAAATGTCATCTAATCAGACTCTAATTTACTTTCCCCCAAATATCAAGAGATCATTCTGAATTTGTCTTGGCTCATGATATGGATGGGTTACTCTGTGATTGCCTTTTTTTTTTCCTTCTTCTTTTTTTGTGAGATGGAGTCTTGCTTTGTTGCCAGGCTGGAGTGCAGTGGCACAATCTCGGCTCATGCAACCTCCACCTCCCAGGTTCAAGCAATTCTCCTGCCTCAGCCTCCCGAGTAGCTGAGATTACAGGTATGCGCCACCATGCCCGGCTAATTTTTTGTATTTTTAGTAGAGATGGGGTTTCACCGTATTGGCCAGGCTGGTCTCGAACTCCTGACCTCGTGATCTGTCCACCTCGACCTCCCAAAGTGCTGGGATGTGAGCCACCGCTCCCAACTGTGATTGCCTTTTTACTGGGTAAAATACACTTTTAATTTCTTGCTGGGCTTTTAAAATAAATACGGCTGGAATTTTACATTCACATTTCTAAATACATAACATACATGAAATACTTTAAACAAAAAATGATGAAGTAAGCAGACTTGCTTGCTGCTCTAGAAATGATTATACTATTTGTATCTAAATAGGTTTCTGTTGTATGGATAATTCATATATTATAGGCATGATAACCTGTTTACAGAAAATTCTAAGCATGTGGATCTCCTATCTTTTGTGATTTTTTCGTGTAAAAATTTCCTTTAAAATCAGCTGTTTTATATTGATTTAGCTCAGTTTGGGCATCTTTTTTTCATCCTTTATTCATTCATTGAGAGCTTATTGTGGAAAGTCGTTATTATAGGTGCTGGGGATTCAATGGTGAACAAAGTAGATAAATGTCTTTCTCCCTTAAAGTTTATTTTGGAAGATGGAGGGATTCTGGCAATAAAATAAGCAAACAAGGTATTTGCAGGCAGCATTTTGTTGTAAAGAAAAAAAAAACACATGGTAATAGGAAGAGAGCAACATGGAATTTGGGAGTAAAAAGGAGGAAAAGGTGGGTTAATCCAGTTCTCCTTTTCTATGGATGTGCCATTTGGTTTGAGTCATAATGATGAAAAGGAGCCAGCCCTGGAAACTTCTAGGGGGAGAGCATTCAAAGCAGAGAAGCAGCAAGTGCCAAGCTCTTAGGCAGCAGGAAGCTCCACATGTTTGAAGGCATCGGGAGGGAGTCTGCATATCCACTGTAGAAGGTGGAAGGGAGAGGAGGCGGGTTCCGAATGAGGACTTGAACGATGATAACACTGAGAGCTGTGACCCTCCTCCGTCTCTGCCAGGTGGTCTGGGTAACGGCAGTGCTAACAGAAGACTGGCTAATTATAAAATACGACTAAGCAGAAACAGCTTTGTAGCTTAAAAAAGTATGTATTTCATTTCACTCTCATCACAAGCCTTTGTTTTGTTTTAAATCTTTGCAATAAATATTTGTTAAAGTGCCTCATGAGGATACAAGAAGGAAATTTGGAAACAAAAGAGGTTGTTATCCTGCAGATATAGAAAATCTTTCATGAACACATTGAGGAGGAAGATACGACCTGTAGTCAGCTATTGTGTTGTGGGGCTGGAGGAAGACATGGCTGGTGCAAAACACAGAACGTGTCTGAGCTTAGAGGTGGTTCTGGAAAACAGAATATGTGTAGGTGTAGGTTTCTGTTTAGGTGTCGGTGGAGAAGTAAGTGTAGGCATCTGCGTGACACCAGTGATTTTCAGTCTGGGTTCTGAGTAGTTCTAGTTCTTGGAGGTTCCAGGAGGGATACTGTTTATGGTAAAGGGGAGGATGAGGCCAGCTGGGTGACTTTTCTTGAAAATAGATTCTCCCCACGAGATCAGGAGATCGAGACCATCCTGGCTAACACAGTGAAACCCCGTCTCTACTAAAAATACAAAAAATTAGCGGAGCGTGGTAGTGGGCACCTGTAGTGCCAGCTACTCGGGAGGCTGAGGCAGGAGAATCGCTTGAACCCGGGAGGCGGAGCTTGCAGTGAGCTGAGATCGCACTATTGCACTCCAGCCTGGGTGACAGACTGAGACTCCATCTCAAAAAAAAAAAAAAAAAAAAGATTTTCCCATAAAAAAAAGATACTTAAAGTACTCTGGTTTAAAATGTCAGTAACAATATACCTTTTGACATGTAGTAGTTGCTAAATGATTGATACAGATACTGATGTTTTTGGAGGTAGAGGACTTTCTCCTTCTAAACCCTGTTTGCCACACATCTAGAGCTCCCTAAGCCTGTCCTGTTGATGATCACCTCTAGAGGAAATACAGGTGCCAATATGAATAATGGAATCAGAATGCCTTTGATTTATTTAATCTCACTTCTGTATACTCATTTCCTTACTATGTGTTAGAAACCCTCGCAGCCCAGTGTCTTAGGTAACCGTTCTGTTGAAATTCTGGCTGATCGCCATTGTACTATCAAAATATTAATCACATCTTTTCTAGAAACAAACAAAAATCTCTGAGACTCCTCTGGAAGCCATTATTCAAAACCTAATTTCCTCCGGCTTCTCTAATTATGCAGTGCAGTGGGTTAGAAAAAGGCTTCCATAGCTTCATCTGCGTCTGCCTCATTGCTTCATATTTTTGCAGCACACCCAGTGAGTAATGGTATGGCTTTGCTTCCCAAACAGGTTAAAGATTATGAAGCTCTATGCTAACATAAGGAGTTTTTCAACGGGAATATCTGCTTTTACCCACGGGTCTTTCTGTTTTGCCCCCAAGAGGTTAAAAGCAGTTTTCATTCTCATCCATTTTGTGTTTCCTGGATGTTGGCCCAATTTGCCTTAACATCAGTGTCTGCTAAGCAGCAAGTCAGCTTAGCTTGTCTGTGCCCTTAAAAATATGCATATGTTTGAGAAGACAGGAGGAAATTAATCAGAGCCCCTGGCTTAAATGATCTCCATTCTGACTGGTACTATTGGGGTGTAATTAAATCATGGTTTAATTCTTTCTATTAGGGAAATCTTATTCCTTTTTAACCAAGTTCTTAATGTATGGTCATACAAGGTGAATTTAATCAGTAGGCAGTTTCATTAGACTTTGAATGTTGTTTGCTGTTGGGTAGGTGAATCTCATTATGCTTCCCAGGCTTAGATCCAGACAGACAAGTTTTTATCATTAACCTAGTTTTCATCAAGGGAACAGTGTGCAAACTGGGTACCACCTGTGAGAAGCATCATTTAAGAGGCCAGAGGTGAGATCCTAGAAAATTGTGTCACCTTGCTTATTTACAGGCCATTGTACAGAAAAAAAAACAAAAAAGCTGATAATTTAAAAACAGCTATTTTTCATCTTAAATACCTGTTTGATATTTTTTTTAATGAGGAAAGGCAGTGCTCCAATGAGAACATTTTCACAGGCAGGTAACAGAATAGCATACTTTTATTAGGAGGGGTAAAAAGAGATGCAGAAAGCAAGGAAATCTTTTTAGAAATGTATTAAATACTAAATTTTCTTTTGCTGTAGGATGTTTCTGGCAAAACCAGGCTTTTATTGACGGACTTTCTTTATGTACTCACTCTGCATTAGCATGTTGGAGATATAGGACTTGCCAGCATCATCTGGTTATGAATGTGACTGTGGGGCCCCAGGGAGGTTCTGGTTGGTGGTTCGAGTCAGGACTCAGGTTTTCCTGTCTCTGGAACAGTCGTTTGTATTATACCAGGCCATAGGTACAGAATGGTGAGTGGATTTCTATCCTAGGAGAGGTCCTTTGCTGTGTTCAAGTACTTGGGATATTGAATGACAGAACTTGTTTTTAGAGAGATGACAGCAAGAAGCCTGCTAGTATGAGCTGTTGGCAATCATATAGCCCATTTAATCCTTATGATAACTGTTAAGGTTATTATTATTATTACTGATACTACAAAAGCATGTTGACTTAAATTTGCAGATGAGGAAAAAGAGGTTCAGAAAGATGAATTTGAAACCCAGGTGCCTTGATATAGATGCTGTAGATACAACAAACTACTATTTTTTTTTCATCAGCTTATTGCATCCAGACAGGGTTTGAAATGGCTCTGAAAATAAAAAAGGAAGCAAGAACCCAGTAGTTGTGTGTTTTCCTGCTTCTACTGGGGTTTGAAATTGAAGACAATTGGTTTGAGTCCTAGCACTGTTCCTTATTAGCTGTATGCCTTGGGCAAATTACTTAATCTCTCCAAACCTTTATTTCCTCGTTTGTAAACTGAGGACAGTAATAGAATAGAATCCATCTCACTGGGTTGTGGAGAGAATTACAGGAGACACTTGAAAAGTGGTCCGAAGGGCACCTGCACAAGGTCAGCTGTTTGTGATTGTTAGTAATATTGAGATTACTTTGAGAATACACACTCTGACAATAAACTGAGGATGCTTGTTGGAAAGAGTAGCTGGGTCAGGTGAGTCTTTCACCTTGGAGTGACTGATCTCTTTCTCTGCATGTTAAGTTTTCTACACACTGCAAATACCTGTCTATACATGCACACAGTTTATATGCATGATTCTTAATTGCTTGGTAGGCATTATAAAAGGGGACAAGAGCATTAAAAGAGAGTTTGACTTTCATGATAAAAGATTAAGAGTGCTGGCCGGGCGCGGTGGCTCACGCCTGTAATCCCAGCACTTTGGGAGGCTGAGGTGGGCAGATCACGAGGTCAGGAGATCGAGACCATCCTGGCTAACATGGTGAAGCCCCGTCTCTACTAAAAATACGAAAAAATTAGCCAGGTGTGGTGGTGGGCGCCTGTAGTCCCAGCTACTCTGGAGGCTGAGGCAGGAGAATGGCATGAACCTGGGAGGCAGAGCTTGCAGTGAGCCGAGATCTTGCCACTGCACTCCAGCCTGGGCGACAGGGTGAGACTCCATCTCAAAAAAAAAAAAAAAAAGAGTATTGGTGTCATTTAATTTAAAAGAAATTGTTTCAAGGATGCTTAGTTATGTTGGAGTATTCAACATTGTGAGAATTTTTTAAACGTTTCATTTTTCTTCATTCAATCTAGTTTAATATTTAAACAGAAGGTACACAGTGAGGTTAGAGGATGGTGCATTTATAATAAATCATTGTGGCAGAGTTTTCCTTAAGTATCTTGAGTTTGAATCTGTCTTTAGATTAGTGGTAACATTAAAGAAATAGTAAATAACCAGTCTGTTCTTATGAATATCACTCTGGCTTATATCCTCTTATATGACCTTGTTTCCTGCTGTGCTAGAGCATCATCCTTAGTCCTTTCCTCCTAAAGTAGGCACTGTTTGAAATGAACTTTGATTTCAAATGCACCTGCTCTCTATTGATGTTGGCCATTTGCATTTATGAATCTTCCTCCCTCACTGCTCACCCGCTACCCCAACCCCTGACCTCTCTTTTCATCTGGCCCTTCCCTACCTATGATAACACTCAATGGAGTGAGTGGCCATTGCCTATTTGGTTTTTGTTTCCCCTTAGACCTAATCTGAGATTTGCTAATCTCATGTTCTAATATCCCAACTGCTTTTTCAAATAGGAGTTAGCAGAGTATGGTGACTCCATTTTAATTTGTGCTTAATATTTAGGAGTAAACTCATAATAGGGCTATTCTGGACTCTGCTGTTAGAAATACTCCAACAATGACACAGGATCAGGAATCAATTGTATTTGTCAAGTAGTTCCATTTCTAGCAAGGGAAAAACTATCTATTAAATATACTCCACATTAACAAAAAAGTCCCTGATTTATGTATGTTGATCAATGAAGGTTAAAAAAACACTGTTAACTAAGGTTTTCTATTTGCAGTGTTTTCTGACAAATATTTTTCCTCCAGATTTTAAGTGTGTTATTATGAGTCAACCTTTATGTTTGTAAAGCCTTAGTCTTGTTAATAATGTATAACTTCCAAGTGAATCATATACTTATGCATAGCACTTGAATATGCAGATTTTATAATACAATCTGAAGGCTCATATTTTTCTGTTTATTTTTAAAATGTTTAGTCTCATTTGCATTATATTTTGTAGATATATTATGTACCATATAACCTCTACAAATCACAGTCAATCTGGATAGTGTCCCCTTAGGGCACCTTAATTATATGCTGTAGTTCTAGAATTCTTTTATGTGGTTTTTTAGAAATAATTTCTCCTCTTTATTTTCCTTGTGAGGCATCTTAAAATAGCAAAAAATGGTTGCTTTGGAACCTACTGTTATAGATGCCAGTCTTCTGGAAGTGTTTCCAGATTTTTTTTCTTTTTTGGCCTTTAGAACATTAAGTATTACTGTAGAGTTATGCCCATTATCCATAAATGACTTTTTTCAGCGTATGTCTGTCTCTGTGTACCTACTTATATACTCATACTTGAATATGTATATGTGCACCAATAATATACCTGAAAAATGGTTGAGTTGTAATTGTTTTAGTAGAGATAACTGAACCATTGATGTGAACTCTTTGGGATCTACAGCATCATCCTTAACGCCTCTGTCATACCTTGTATATAATTTTGAATGGCTTTTGGAGCTTAAAGTATCTCTGATTTCAAGCAGAGTGCCCTGCTAACCAAGACAGTCCCAGCCAGGACAATATCTACTGGGTTCCAGGTTCACTCTGGTCTTGTTCCTATATTCCTCATTTCCAGGCAGAAGGAACTATCACAGTCCTCTTTCCTGTCTCAACAGTTGCAATTTGTAAAGCCTATAGCAGGTTTACTTTTGTGCTCCATAGCATCAGCTCTGAGAATGTTAAACACATTGTAGATGTGATGTGTTGGAAATTTAAAGTTATGTTTTCTGGGCCAGGTGTGGTGGCTCATGCCTGTAGTCCCAGCACTTTGGGAGGCAGAAGTGGGAGGATTGCTTGAGCCCAGGAGTTCAAGGCCAGCCTGGACAACATAGTGAGACCTTATCTCTACAAAAAATCATTAGCCAGGCATGGTGGTGTGTACCTGTAGTCCCAGCTGTTTGGGAGGCTAAGGCAGGAGGATCACTTGAGTCCAGGAGTTTGAGGCTATGGGGAGCTATGATCACTTCACTGCACTTCAGCCTGGGAGATAGAGCAAGACTCTGTCTCTTAATGAAAAAAAAAATACATATATATATATATAAAATTAAATATATAAAAATATAAATATATATAAGTATATATATATTTTTCTATTAACTCTGGCAGATAGCAAATATTATTTCACTTACATTCATGTCGTAGAATTTTCTCAGATAATTTTATCTAATTACAACTGACAGCACTTCCTAATTTACTTTAAAATATGCTATCATTTATAAACATGTATGGTTCTTATGAAAATCACAAAAATGGCCAAAAGATGATTTTACTGGGTTCTGGCACTTTGTTGCACTGAATAGCCTTTGAAATAAATAAACCCTTGGTTTTGACTTGAAAGTTTTATTTATTTATTTATTTATTTATTTTTAAAAACACCTTTAATATCACAGATTTCCTTATAGCAATACATGAACTTTCTTATTTCTATTGACTTTTCTAAATTTGTTATCAAACTGTCAGTACATTCTATGCCTTGGCAACTACATGTTCTTTAAAGAAGTAAAATGTTTAACATTTCAGGTGCTAGCTTTTTGCTTGGGATCACGGTGAAAATACTGATACTTTGATACAGTTGGTAACCTTCCATTTGTATTTTATTGCTGTGTGTCTGGTAAAGGTATTCTCTTAAGTCTGTGTGAAAGTGTAGTAGAAGGTTCAAGAACATACAATACTTCAAGAAAACTGTGTATCTACAAGTTAATATTGGGAAGAGATTAGTGTTTTGACATGTTTATAGAGGAGGAAATAATATCTTGATATTTACTGAGATTACCAGTGCTTTTGCAAATAGAATAACTAGATCTTTTTGTAAACAAAAAGGTTGACTTTAGTCTATGTTGTGTTACTGTTGAAAATATTACCTCCTTATGAACCTCATAAGACATAGAGCCTGGCTGTGGTCACTGTTAGGAGTATTTTCCTGCTGTCTTGCTGGCAATAATCTTTGCATGGGTCCTCCTTCTGGACTGGCTACTACACGAAGAAGTCAACTGTCTGCTTTGGAATGGCCATATGTCATGACATATCAAATGTTATCTTAAAATTTTTTAATTATTAAACTTTACATATTTAAAATAACATTACAGACATGTAAATTATGAAAGCTAGTCATACATTGAAAATATAAGAGCACACTTCCCAATTTAAGAAGCATTACTCACTTACAGTGGTTCTCTGTAAGCATTTTCCTGATCACAATTCCTGCTTTCCAACTGATAATTCCTATTCTGAATTCTAGGTTTATTCTCTTGCTTTCCTATTTTTTAAAAACTGCATATGAGCATGTTACTTGCTTGTTTCTGAACTTTAAAATGATTTCACATACCATGTATGTATTCTATTGCAACCTGCTATTTTCACTTAGCATTACATTTCTAAAATTGATCCACATTGATGTTTATAGCTATAGATCATTTCTATTCACAAGTATACAGCACTCTATTTTGTAAATATGTGGCAGTTTATGTGAACCACTGTTGATGGTCATTAGATTGTTTCTTTTAAAAACCATGCTGCTATGAACAATCTTGTATATATCCTTCTAATGTACATGTGCAAGAATTTCTTTAGGGTTTATATCTAGAAGAGAAATTACTGAGCTGTAGAGTATGGGCATGCTCATTTTCACAAGATAATACCAAATTATTTTCCAGAGTTTTCAAAGAAACATATATAAATTTCTTATATATGGAAAATATGTGTTTTCCAGGCTAACAAATACAGATTATAAGACAATGCCAAATGTTTTCCAGAGTTTTCCAATGCATGCTCTCAGTGATAACATGTAAGAATTCTGGTTGTTCCACATCTTTGCCATCCTTGAGATTGTCAGGCATTAATATTTTTGCTTATGTAATGGATGTAAAATAAAATTTTGAGGTTTTAATGAGCTTTTCTCTGATTCCTAATGAGCTCAAATATCTTTTCATGTGGTTACTGGGTGTTTATCTTTCTTCTGGAAATGTTTCTCATTTGTGTATTTGGTTGTCATTTTTGTTATTTTATTTATTCTAGATGCTGTCAGTGACATGTGCCAAGGACATCTTACTTCCTCTGATTTTTGGCTTGTCTTTTCCATTCTCTTTCTGGAGTTCTTTGAAAAGGCATTCTTATAGTAGGAGAATTTGTCTGTCATTTTTCTTTGTAGTTAAGGCTTTTTTGTTTTTGTAGTTAAGGCTCTTTTGTAGTTAAGGCTGTGTGTATATGTGTGTGTGTGTGTGTGTGTGTGTGTGTTTAAAAGAGATCCCTCTGTCTTCTAAGGTCATAGAGTTACAGTTTTAAAAATTTTCTCTTAGATGTCAAAGTTGGGTGGTTGTGGTAGCTCACACCTCTAATCCCAGTGCTTTGGGAGGCTGAAGCACGAGGATCACTTAAAGCCAGGAGTTCAAGACCAGGCTGGGCAACATAGCGATACCCTATCTCTACAAAAAAAATGTAAAAAATTATCTAGGCATGGTGGCTTGCACCTGTAGTCCCAGCTCCTTGGACAGAAGTGGGAGGATTGCTTGAGCCCAGAGTTCAAAGCTGCAGTGAGCTATGATTACACCATTGTACTCTAGCCTGGGTGACACTGCGAGACCCTGTTTCAAAAAAAGAATAAAGTGTCAAAGTTTTGCTTTCAACCTTTAGGTTCTTAATTTACCAAGAATTTCTAAATTTCCATTTATGTGCTATATGGTGTGAGATAGATATATAATATTATTTTTTCAAAAAATATATAAACTACTATCCTAGCAGTGTTGATTGATTAGGTTGTCTTTGACCATTGCCACCTTTGTTGTATGTGTGTTTTTGAGATCCCTATTTTGTTAAATTTGCTTATTTCTGTGCCAGTGTCATCTTGCTGAATTATAATAGCTCTTATAATAAATGTGATAGCTTTTAGGGCAATCCTAGCTCTCTTCTTCTTTAAGAATGCCTTGACTAGCAAATTTTATCTCTGCTGTATGGCTGGTGCCAGAGAAACAGAAATAGAATTGGAACTTCTATGTTGTTTCACTCATCTTCAGAAATATTTCAGATATGAAGAGACATACTCTTAGAGCTTGTTGGACAAAGATTCATTAAAACTACGATCTGCTGATAAGGCCAATTATGTTGTGTTGAACTCAGTCTTTCTCATTATATTTCTTACAGGCAAGCTTGAAGATTTATCAAGAAATTCAGAAGTTGGTATTAGATTTTACCTGGGATCACCCCAGGAAATTCTTTATGTTTAGGAGACTAGGAATACCTTCAGAAGTGCTTGAGATTGTCTTCTAGAAATGGGGAGGGAGAAGGAAGCAGAGGAGAAGAACTAATATTTATTGACATCTATGAATACCATCTGTTCCACTGAACTCTTTATCTGTGTTATTTCATTTAATGTCCCAGCATCTCTGCGATGGGATTCTTCTTGTTTTATAGCTGATGTGTGATCTGGGCTACATACCCTCTCTCTGTATCCAGAACGTACGTTCTTACCACCCATATACCAGCTGCCCACCAACTGTGTTGCTGATGGTGCTCTGGGGCTAGCCAAGAGGAATGTCTGGAAGAACCGAGGGTAGCCTTTTAGAGAGGAGATAACTTTCAGCAGATGATGCATCTGGAGAAGCGTGGGGGAATCTGCCGAGCTAAGTCTGAAGAACCTTGGCCATAGCCGGCAACATCTATTGTCTTTGCAGAGCTCTGTGCTGGGACTAAATTCTGCCTGATTGACCAAGAAAAAGCAAAAGAGGGTCAGCATGTCCTTTGTAAGCCGGAAGCACAGAGCAAGGTTTCAGATTGGCTCTGGCTTTCTGATCAAATTTCAGGTCTTGACATAGCACGTGATAAAGCTTTGACCCCTGGGTATATTGTTGATGGGAGACCCAACTTACTGAGCCATGTCCACGTCATCCTGTTGGTAAGGGCTGTTCAGGATCCTCAGTGATGAGAATTGGTTGTGAGTTAGAGCCTGGGACAATGGCCTGATGGGAAATGCTGCATTTAGTCCCCAGGTTAGGAAGGCGAGGCTCCTGGGGCTGGCTAGAGGACAGACAGGGGTGAGCACAGCTCAGGTGAGGAATGACAAGGGAAGATTCCACGCTGCCTATCCCTAGCCCTCAGAGCTTGCCTATTCTCCCTCTCCTTTCAGCTGTGGACACTGGGCTGCTGGATGTGACTTGCATTTCACATTTTCCCAGTGATTTGGGCCCTAATTTGTCTCTTGATTGCTCTCTGGTAACCGACTCTCCAGCCTCTTCATTTTCAATACACAACTTGGCTTTATATCCCTTGGACACTTTCCCAACTTTTGATCTTTCAGTGCAACCCTTCTTTTTCTGCTTAGTCTTTCTGGTTGGCTCAGATTGAAAAATAACCCAAATATATATATGTGTGTGTGTGTGTATATATATATGTATGTATAAGTATATATATGTATATGTGTATATACGTATATATAAGTATATATGTATATATGTATATATATGCACATATATACATCTACATAGATATATGCTATTATATAATAAATATTAATATGTTAATAGTAATATGCTAACATGAATTATATCAATAATTTCAATCATGTAATTAAATATATATCAATATTAATATATATATTTATACTAATTAAATATATTTGATTATATAACATTTAATAAATATATAACTAATAATATACTAATAAAAATTGCTAACCCTCACTGAGCAGATTTATCCAATATGCTAAGCACATTTATTATTTATTTATTTATTTTTTTAAGACAGAGCCTCACTCTGTCACCCAGGCTGGAGTGCAATGGCACGACCTTGGCTCATTGCAACCTCCGCCTCCTGGGTTTAAGCAATTCTCCAGCCTCAGCCTGCCAAGTAGCTGGGATTACAGGCACCTGCCACCACGCCCTGCTAATTTTTGTATTTTTAGTAGAGATGGAGTTTTACCATGGTGCCCAGGCTGGTCTTGAACTCCTGACCTCAAGTGATCCGCCCTCCTCGGCTTCTCAAAGTGCTAGGATTACAGGTGTGAGCCACCACAACTGGTGGCTAAGCACTTTTATACATTAACTTATCTAATCCTCACAGTAGCCCACAAGACAAGTTCCGACGATTATTCCTATTTGAAGACACATGAAAAGTAAGTTCTTTACTCAAGGTCAACCTGTTGGTGAGTGGCGGAGTCAGGATTTGAACCCAGGCTGGGAGCTCAAGAGAGGCTCTTTAACATCCGTGCATGAGCTGTACTGTCACTCAAGAGACAGACCAGCAGATGTAGAAACTGCTAGGGTGTGTCAGATGAGAGATGTTTTAGATGCTGTGACAAAGCTGGGGACAGCTGAGACTCTCATACATACAGTTGGCTCTGGTATGCCTCAACTAGAAATAAAGCAGTACATAGGACACAAAACCCATCAGCCTCCACATCCTGTGAAAATCACCACTGCACAATGGCTGCTGAGTATCTTGATAGGTCTAATGACTGTGCTGCATGAATGCAAAGTATAAAAAGAAGGATTAATGATGACCAATTTTTTTTCAAATCTGCAATTCCTGTAACAGCTGATTAGTTCCATGACGGTTAATCCAGACAGACTAGCGTCACAATCTGGCCATCAAAAAGCAGTGACTCACCATTGCCAGAACGAGTACGTGTTAAATTGAATTGCAGTCTGCTTGGAGGCAGCTGTGGTGTGGCTCAGCAAATGTGGTCTTAACATTTCTTTTTAAACTATAAGACATTTGCTACATACAAAAGAATGTATGTTATGCATATGTAGATTATGTGAGATGAAACTCCCTGGGGCTTTTTTATTTATTTATTCATTTATTTTGAGATGGAGTCGCACTCTGTTGCCCAGGCTGGAGTACAGTGGCGCGATCTTGGCTCACTGCAGCCTCCGCCTCCTGGGTTCAATCAATTCTCCTTCCTCAGCCTCCTGAGTAGCTGGGATTACAGGTGTGCACCACCACGCCCAGCTTATTTTTGTATTTTTAGTAGAGATGAGATTTTACCATGTTGGCCAGGATGGTCTCAATCTCCTGACCTCGTGATCCACCTGCCTCGGCCTCCCAAAGTGCTGGGATTACAGGCGTGAGCCACCGTGCCCAGCTCCCTGGGGCTTCTTTTTAATTATATCCCCTGCCTCATCTTCCCTTCCTGGAAATTGTCACCATCTTACTCTTATTTCTTACTCTCCTGCTTTCCTTTATTTTTGCCACAGGAATCATGAATATATTGTTAAACAATCTATTTTTAGATTTACTTGCTTTTGAGCTTTATAAAAATGGTATCACGTACTATATATTGTCTTTGGTGACTTGATGCTTCTAAAATACATCCATGGAAATCCTTGGCTGTAGATTATTAGTTGCAATGGTATACTAGTCCATTGTGTGGACATACACAATTTAAAATATCTATTATAATAGTTTTTCTGGTTTTGGAGGTTGGATCCAGCTGGATATATTTGTGAGATCCCCAGAGAAGGCCAGAAAGATGTGAAAAGTAGCCAGAGGCCAGACATTTAGGTATTACAGGTCAGCATAAGGAGTGTGGATTTTGATTCTAAATCCACTGAGACTCTACCAAGGGGTTCTAAATAGGGAGCTGATATGATTGAATTTATGATGATTTACTTCATTTTATCTTTCAGAGTATCCCATTTATCTGGTGAAACAGCCATGAAAACAGGTAACTCTGGTTTAATATGATAAGTGCATTAGTTGGTTTGGTGATGAGTCTCTGCTCTTTGCCAACACGATCCTGACTCAGGCCCTTCTGTATTCACCACCACAAAACAAGTCGGCTGTTAGGGGCTTGCAGATTGGAATAAAGCTATAAGTCACCATCAATCCTTCTGTTTTTCAAAATATATCATCCTAACTTCTTAACCGTTTACATGCAGAACCTACTTTGCATTGATTTGCTAGATATATTAGTAGAATCCTAGGGCAGGCTATTCATGAAGCATTTGGTAGAGGAGGAAGAATCTGTAAAAAGTGACTAGGAAAGATTAGTTGGAGCAAAAGGACTAGCACCAAGAAAGAGGAATTTAGAAGGAGGCTGGCTTTCAGTGTATAAAGAAGGCAGTGGCTGGCAGGATTAAATAAAGCCTATGGGTTTGCAAATTACAGATAGTCCTTTGGATTTACCCGTTAGGAAGCTATCAGTGACCTTTTGATAGTAGCTTAGGAAAGACATGGCATGGAACCACTGAGCACCTAATGAAGGAAAGAGTATTGAAATGTTAATATAACATATTCAGGTTAGGAGAAAGAGAATTCTTAGGTAGTAAAGATAAAGCATACACATAGAAATGAGTTTTGGGGGACTCTTTGGAGATAACCTCAGAATGAAAGTAAAATGTTGCAATGGAGAGTTAGCCTAATCAAGAAACAGAGAGATGACTAAGTGACCTTCCCACACATGAACACAATATTTTGTCTCATCCTTTATTCAATTTAGAGAATGACCTTTGCTAAAATGCCGGTGACAAGGAGACAGAGGCCGATGAGAAGGGAGGACATCTATCTGTCAATGAAGGCAGCTGATACTCGTTAGATTTTTCATAATCTGTTAGAGTTGAGCTGACAAGCAAAGAAATTGTTTCATATTGCATATTAATTTCCAGACAAGTTAATGGTGAGAACTCTGAAACTCTAGCTACGTAAGAGAGATTCCAAACACTGTAAGATCTTGCAGTTAAACTGATCAGAATTAATGACATAATCCTTTCCACATATGTTGTTGCTATAGGAAGCCTTCTGGGAGTACCTGTCCTAGCATTGATGTGTAACCCTTGGGCGGGGTAAACCCAGAGTCAGGTTAGCTGCAATGACCTGGCCTGCCACAGCAGTGGGGAAAAGCCTACATTCCAAGCAAGACTGAGTGTGGCTGCAAAGAAGGATGTTGGTTCCCAGGAGCAGAGGACTGGGGCAGGAATGAGGAGGCGGCTGAAGAGTGCTTCATCTCCCTGCTGTCTTAGGAGGACCGTGGCTCCTGCCCTTTCTCCCAATTATGAGATGAGAAGATGCTGACTCAGGTTTCTCCGCTCTACCTGGTGCAAGTTTTTAAGTTTCCTCAAATTATGGAATACAATTGACAAGAGAAGAACTACTTTTCGGGAGCCATAAATAACCTTTATTAAAGCTTAATGTTATCAAGAGTGTATTTTTCAGAGACTTACGTAACTCATTTTCTGTTAAATAATAGGCACAGTTGCATGACTTGCAAGGTTTTGGCAGAATAAATAGTCTTTGACAAAAATGATACATAGTCTACTTTTATTTAAAATTAGATAACGATGGACTTTAGCTATACTGAAGTACCATTTGAGGTACAATAGTGGACTTATGAATGGTCTAGGAGGTCCACAGCTTTGTGTTCATACATTAATATTTATCAGATGATAGTGCTTATATTTTTCTAGCATAAATTTATTAGTAGGTTTTAAATTTTTTTAATTAAAAGTGTACAGAACTTACTATGGTCTTGCTGAAAGTGATGTCAGTTTTGTCTTTAGTTGAGTTGAAGTATATCTTAGTCCTTTGTGAAGAGGGTTTTTCTTTTTTGACAGGGTCTTGCTCTGTTGCCCAGGCTGAGTGCAGTGGCGTGATCACAGCTCACAGCAGCCTCAAACTCTCAGGTTCAAGCAATCCTCCTGCTTCAGCCTTCCGAACAGCTGGGACTGCAGGCATGTACCACCACACCTGGCTAATCTTTTATTTTTTGTAGAGGTAGGATCTACTGTGTTTCCCAGACTGGTCTTGAACTCCTGGACTCAAGCAGTCCTCCCACCTCGGCCCCCCAAATAGTTGGTACTACAGGCGTACACCACCACGCCTGGCTAATTTTTTATTTTTTGTAGAGATACAGTCTCACTATGTTGCCCAGGCTGGTCTTGAACTCCTGGACTCAAGCAATCCTCCTGCCTTGGCCTCCCAAATTGCTGGGATTACGGGCATGAGCCACCACACCCGGCTACATAGAGGCCCTTAATACCAAAACTTCCTGAGCAGCACTATTATACAGGTGGTGTTAACATAATCATAACATATTTAGATCTTGGCATATTTTTCAATATTGGCTTTAGTTAAATTTTATGCTCCATATATCTAAAACAGAACTCATTATCTTTCCTGCACATGCTACTTTGCCTCTCACATTCTCTATTTCTAGCACCTTCACTCCTGGTCATTAGATTGGCAGCCCTTGGATTCAAAAGAAGCATCTCTGACTTTCTCTAGGTACTCCTGTGTCAGTCAAATAACAAACCTTTGGTTACTTATGTGCAGTGGGGATACAAACACACAGAGGATAAGATTCCCTTCCTCATAACCTCCTGGTCTGGTTAGGACAGGAAGTGATGGTGTGTGGTTGCGCATTCTCAGGGTAAAGCGAATGGCATTGACCAGTGCTATGGAAATTCTCAAGGCTATTATCTCTCTGGGGCCGTTAGACTTTTAGAGGTATAGACAACAAGTGAGTCCAAAGTGAGTGAAGGCCAAGCAAGCATAAACCTTTTGGCTCTTCCTTTGCTGTTTTTGTACACCAAGGTTAAACTGCAACATAGCTCCTGGATACTTCTGCCACACAGTCTTCACTTTTCCCTGAGTATAGCACCTGTTTCCTTAGGTGCCTGGCTGGAGGATTTTATTGTCAGGATTGCACTGACACAAATCTATCCCTGGGTCTTAGGCCCCTGCTTTCTTTGGCTTCAGGGGTCTGAGGTTTGTCCCTGCAGGCTCTCATGGGTCTACAACCTGGGAGCTGATTTTTCCCTTGAAACCTAAAGCCCTCTTGTAGGTAAATGCCACATCCTGATCCGTGAAAGATGGGATATTGCTTTGCAGGGCTTTATAGCTGTGAATTAGAAAAACGTTTTTCTCTCTCTCTTTCTCTTTTTCTGTGTTCCTTTCCCAGACATAATTACTCCCTGTGGCAAAGCTCCCTGTTACTACAGACAGTGCATTTAACACTGTTTTAACACAGGCATGATGGTTATGTTTGCCTCTTTTATAACATACCATTCTGTATGTAAAAACAAGTATTGTACTAAGGTCCTGCAAGAGCCTTAGTACCATAATGAGAAATCCGTATTCCACTGTCGGTCTGATGCAGGGACATCTTAGCGTCTGTTTAACTTGACTGAATAGAACACCTGGAGCTGCGTATTGAAATGGCTTGAAGTTTTAACTTTTATGGTATCAGTGATCCCTAATTTTAGGCCAGACGCTTTGGTTTACATTTGTGTTTTTTCAACTTTGATTCCCAAGATTGAAAGATTTATTCTGGCTGAGGATTCTGGGCGTTCCTTCTAATGGATCAGCAGAAGCAGAACAAGACCCACTTGCATAACAGTCCCCATCACTGTGCCGAAAAGCACAGGCTGACCTTTCCCTCCTGTCCCCAGAAATCCCATCATCTTGATTGACTGTTGAAAACAGAGAGAAAAGGCTTCAAAACATAATTATTCGCATCTCCTTGTGGCTGTGGCATAGCTGAAGCCTGCAGTAAGTTTTCAGCATCTGAATATATTTGTGTCAAATAGCTGCAGAGCTGATAGGCTGCGGAGGCTGCAGCCCGCATTGAGCGGCCTCCAGAGAGCCTTGCTCTGCCGGCCTCGAGCTCCTTCCACTGCGGCTTTTTGAGGAGGAGACACATGCCTGAGAGCGGCTCTGGGACTTGCCCTGACAAGTGAAGGGAACCTGTGGAAGGGAGGTCAGCTTTTTGCCAGCTCCGAAAGTCACAGATAGAGGTGGCTGTGTTGAGTTTACAAAGTGAATCAATGGGACGGTTGGCACCCCTACCTTCCAAATTCAGATTAGACTTGTAGTAAAAGTGTAGTGGCAAGAATGTCACATAGACTTTTTTTTTTTTGAGGTGGAGGCTCACTCTGTTGCTCAGGCTGGAGTGCAGTGGCGTGATCTCGGCTCACTGCAACCTCCGCTTCCTGGGTTCAAGCGATTCTCCTGCCTCAGCCTCCTGAGAAGCTGGGATTACAGGTCTCTAGTAGAGATGGGGTTTTACCATGTTGGCCAGGATGGTTGTCTCGATCTCCTGACCTTGTGATCTGCCCCCCTTGGCCTCCCAAAGTGCTGGAGTTACAGGCCTGAGCCACCACGCCCGGCCGACTTTTTATTTATTTATTTATTTATTTATTTATTGAGACAAATCTCACTCTGTCACTCAGGCTGAAGTGCAGTGGCATGGTCACAGCTCACTACAGCCTCAGCCTCCCAGGCTCAAGCAATCCTCCCACCTCAGCCTCCTGAATAGCTGGGACTGCAGGCATGCACCATCACACCCAGCTAATTTTTTAATTCTTTGTAGATACGGCATCTCACTATGTTCCCCAGGCTGGTATTGACCTCCTGGGCTCAAGTAATCCTCCCACCTCAGCCTCCCCAAAGTGTTGGTATTACAGGCATGAGCCACTGAGCCTGGCCCACATAGACTTGTAAATCATGAAACTGCTCTGGACAGAGAGCAGATGGCAGAATCACAGTCTTCTGTGGCCAGAGAGACTTTGAGATTATGTTAAGAACCTAAGTACATCTTTTAGAGCAGGGATTTCTTGGATTTGAATTTTTAGGTTACAATTTGCTTTTTAGTTGTAGTGCCTGCAAAACATCTTAAATCTCTTTGCTGTTTGTGACATTGTACATACTTCTCAATGATCTTCCCTCTTCATACTTTAACTCACTCCTCTCCTTGCCCAGATCACGAAAGCGGCATGACTCAGCCAGCAGAATTTTCATCATCCCCAGGCCTTGAGCAGCTAGTTTGAAAAGCTGAAATAGATCTGGCCTCATTGAATGCCGTTTTAGGTGAAGGGAGGTAATTTTGCTCCGGCAGGTTGGCAAATTAGTATGTTATAGCTGTAAATATATTTCTCCAAAGGTGGTTTTCTAGCATTGTGTGCCTGAATTCGGTTGTTTATTTAAAGTTCAGCATTGCTTTTTTTTTTTTTTCGCCTATTCATTTTTGGTTAATTAGGAAAAGACAGCATCTGTTGTGGGTTTTGTTGTCCGGTGTAGATGACTGTTTAATCAGAGAAGGCATTAGATCTTGCAGTTAGCAGTTTGACCCTTCGCAGCACAGGCTTGGAGCGTGACCTCAGGATGTGACCTCACCAAACCTCACTATTTTATAGAAAATGAGGATGATAATACTGATCTAACACTTTGGATTATTAAATGAGATAATACATGTAAACCTCTGAGCTCAGTGCCTGGCAGTTATCATTAGGTTATTTAACAAGGATTCTTTTTTTTTTTTTTTTTTTGAGATGGAGTCTCACTCTTTGTTGCCCAGGCTGGAGTGCAGTGGCGCGATCTCAGCTTACTGCAACCTCCGCCTCCCGGGTTCAAGCGATTCTCCTGTCTCAGCCTCCCAGATAGCTGGGATTACAGGCACCCACCACCACACCTGGCTAATTTTTGTATATTTAGTAAAAATGGGGTTTCACCAACATGGATTCTTAGATGACTTGATCTAGGGAGTCTAGGGTTGCAGCATTATTTTGTAGACTCAGTGTTGGACTGCCTTCATATTTTAAAAATTTTTTACAGGATTTTTGTTTTATGTCTTTCTTCTTGTTTTTTATTGTGATAAAAACATAAAACATTGAATTTCCCATCTTAGCCATCCTCAGGCATATAATTTAAAAGTGTTAACCATATCCACATTGCTATGCCATCAGTCTCCAGGACTTTTTCATCTTGCAAAACTGAAATTCCGTACCCATTTAATACTCATTTTCCCTTCCTCCCCCGTCCTCCTCCCAGCCCTTGACAACCACCTTTCTACTTTGTTTCTGTGATCTTGATTACTTCAGATACTTGATGTGAGTGGAATAATACAGCATTTGCAATCTTGTGACTGGCTTGTTTCTCTTAGCATGATATTCCTGAGCTTCATCTATGGTGTGGCATGTCATAGAATTTCCTTCTTTTAAGGCTTCATAATATCCCGTTGTGTATATATTTATCTGTATACATCACAGTTTCTTTATCTGTTCGTCTGTTAATGGACATGTGGGCTGCTTCCACCTTTTAGCTATTGTGAATCATGCTGCAGTGAACACAGGTGTGCAAATTATCTCTTTGAGATTCTGCATCTTGTATATGTCTTTTGGATATAGATACCCATGTCGTGGATGAAATATGTCCCTACAAAATTCATATGTTGAATTCCAAGCCCTGATGTAATGGTATTTGGAAGTAGGGCATTTGGGAGGAGATTAGGTCATGAGGATAGGGCACTCATGAATGGGATACAGTGTTCTTATAAGAAAAGGCCAGAGAGCTAGCATGCTGTCTTTCTGCCATGTGAAGACACAACGTAAATGTGGCAGTCTGCCACCTGGAAGAGGGCCTTCAACAGAAATTGACCATTCTGGCACCCCGATCTTTGTCCATTCTGGCACAGTGAGGTCTCTAACTGTGAAAAATAAATGTGTGTTGTGTGTAAGCCGCCCAGTCTATAACACCTTTTTATAGCAGTACAAACTAAGACAACATAAAAGTGGGATTGCTAGATTGTATGGTAGTTCTATTTTAATTTTTGAGAAAATTCCATACTGTTTTATTTTTATTTTTATTTATTTTTTTGAGACAGAGTTTCACTTTGTCACCCAGGCTGGAGTGCAGTGGCGTGATCTTAGCTCACTGCAACCTCCGCCTCCTGGGTTCAAGTGATTTTCCTGCCTCAGCCTCCCAAGTAGCTGAGATTATAGGCACCTACCACCACGCCCAACTAATTTATTTATTTTTTATTTTTTATTTTTTTTAGTAAAGACAGGGTTTCACCTTGTTGGCCAGGCTGGTCTTGAACTCCTGACCTCTGATGATCTGCCTGCTTTGGCCTCCCAAAGTGCTGGGATAACAGGCTTGAGCCACCGTGCCCAGCCATACTGTTTTCTATAATGGCCGCACCATTTTACATTCCCACCAACAGTGCATAGTGTTCTGATTTCTCTGCAGCCTTGCCAACAATTGCTATTTTCTTTTCTGTTGATAGTGGCCATCCTAATGGGTGTCAGGTGGTATTGTGATTTTGATTTGCATTTCTCTTATTGAGGTATTGAGCATCTTTTTGTATGCTTCTTGGCCATTTGTGTATATTCTTTGGAGTATTGTCTATCAAGTCCTTTACCCATTTCAAAATCAGGTTTTTTTGGTTGTTGTTGAGTTGCAGAAGTTTCTTATTCTGGGTATTAATTCCTTATCAGATACAGTTGTCCCTCTGTATCTGTGTGTTCCTTATCTTTGGATTCAATTAACTGCAGATTGAAACTATTTGGGAAAAAAAAATAAAAATAACAATACAACAATAAAAAATAGAAATAAAAATACTGTCTAATAACTATTTAACAGTCACATGGTATTAGGTATTATAAGTAATCTAGAGATGATTTAAAGTATACAGGAGAATGTGCATAGGCTACATGTGAATATGACACCATCTGATATCAGGGACTTGGGCATCCACTGATTCTGGTATCCATTGGTTCTGGAACCAGTCCTCTGAAGATGCCGAGGGATGACTATATAAGATTTGCAAATATTTTCTCCCATTCTGTAAGCTGCGTTTTTACTCTGTTGACTGTTTCCTTTGATTTGCAGAGGTATTTTAAGTTTGATGTAGTCCCAGTTTATTTTTGCTTTTGCGGCCTATGCTTTTGGTGTCGTATCCAAGAAATCATTGCCAAACCCATTGTCTGGAAGCTTTCCCCCTGTTTTCTTCTAGGAGTTTTATAGTTTCATGTCTTAGTTTAGGTCTTTAATCCATTTTGAGTTAATTTTTGTATATGGCATAAGGTGTGGGTCCAATTTCATTATTTTGTATATGGATATCCAGTTTTCCCAGCACCATTTTGTTGAAGAGACTGTCCTCTCCCCATTTTGTAGTCTTGGTACCCTTGTCAAAAGTCATTGGCCATATATGCAAGGGTTTATTTCTAGGCTGTCTATTCTGTTCCATAGGCCTATATAAGTTTCTGTGCCACTGCCACACTGTCTGATTACTGTCACTTTGTAGTATGTTTTGAAATCAGGGAGTGTGAGGCCTCAGCTTTGTTCTTTTTCAATATTTTTTGGCTATTTGGGGTTCCTTGAGATTGCATTTGAATTTTATGGGTTTTTTTTTTCCTTTTCCTACAAAGAATGTCATTGAAATTTTGATAGGAATTGCATTGGGTCTTGACTGTCTTAGATTTTATCAGGAAGAAGCTGTTTACCAGGCTTAACAAGAAATGTGAGCTGTTGGATAGAAAACATTTCTTTTGCTGCAGAGGGGCTTGTGTTGCCAAGTGCGTGTTCTGATTGAGGCTGGATAAAAGAACGGCACAATCAAACCGTGTAATGCAGTCTGTGAACAAATTGTCTCCAGCTCGAAATGATGAAAAGAATATTTTAACAACTTTTGACTTGATTTAATGATCTAAACAGTGATTATTTATTATTCTTGCTGAGAAATATCGGTTTTATGTGAAAAACCCTCAATTAACGATTTAAGACAGCAAATGACTAATGGAAATTTTTGCCAGAGGAAGAAGTCAGATAGGAGCTCTCTGTTGTTGTTGCTGTTGTTACTTGCCAAATAATATTTGCTACATTTTTGGGTCAGTAATGAGCCTTAAGTGAGAATAAGTGGGTTTTGTATATCTAAGTCTCTAATTAACAACAGTGATGCCTTTTTGAATCCCTTCCATGGTCTTATCAGCTGTAGTGAAGTAGGTGAAGTAGGCAGAACAGGAGTTTTTGGAAAATATTCAGTGTGAAGAGACTGAGCTTAGAGAAGTCAGGTGATTTGTTTGAGGCCTGGTAGCCCGCAGGGACAGAGCCAAGACTTCAACCCATGAATCACAATACTGCGGCCTCTGCTTTCTCCAGAAAAAAAAAAAAAGTTTTCTTATTTTTTTAAAATTTTATTTATTGTTTTGAGATGGAGTCTCACTCTGTCACCCAGGCTGGAGTGCAATGGTGCGATCTTGGTTCACTGCAACCTCCGCCTCCTGGGTTCAAGCGATTCTCCTGCCTCAGCCTCCTGAGTAGCTGAGATTACAGGCGCCCGCCACCATGCCCGGCTAATTTTTTTTTTTTGTATTTTTAGTATAGACGGGGTTTCACCATGTTGGCCAGGCTGGTCTCAAAAACTCCTGACTTCAGGTGATCCACCCGCCTCGGCCTCCCAAAGTGCTGGGATTACAGGCATGAGCCACCATGTCTGGCCAACAAAACCATTTTAGATAGCATTTAATAAATTTATTAGTAATTCCAAATTTTGTGATCTCAATAGAAACCACACATTCTACTAGTAGGCCAATTAGTTAGCCTTAGGGCATTGCCTTTACACAGGAGTCAAAAGATTATGGGAGACATTAATCATCTTAAAATTCAGGAAAGGAAGGCAGAGGGCATTTATTTTCCACTAAGGGGTTTAGAACAGAGATATGTAACTTAAGTATAGCTTACTAAGAGCCAGTTGTTTTGATTTTTATTTTACTTCATTTAAATGTGCTTCTTCAATTAATAGCAATAAATACTCATCAACATGTATGATCTGTGATAGTATTCTAGATAATATATATAGTTAAATTATTTGATATTATTTAGAATCCGAATCTAATGACACAGATAAAGCAAATGTTTTTCTGTGTCCTTCCGAATCCCAAATCCGTGGGCAAGGTAACACCTGTTTGGAGTTTCTCTAAAAACTACCTTTCTCTGCCTTCAAAAAATATCTTGAATGCGGCCGGGCGCAGTGGCTCACGCCTGTAATCCTAGCATTTTGGGAGGCCGAGGTGGGCGGATCACGAGGTCAGGAGATCCAGACCATCCTGGCTAATATGGTAAAACCCCCGTCTCTACTAAAAGTACAAAAAAAAAAAAAAAAAAAAAAAAGGCCGGGCGCGGTGGCTCACGCCTGTAATCCCAGCATTTTGGGAGGCTGAGGCGGGCGGATCTCGGGGTCAGGAGATCGAGACTATCGTGGCTAACATGGTGAAACCCCGTCTCTACTAAAAATACAAAAAATTAGCCGGGCGTGGTGGCGGGAGCCTGTAGTCCCAGCTACTCGGGAGGCTGAGGCAGGAGAATGGCGTGAAGCCGGGAGGTGGAGCTTGCAGTGAGCCGAGATCGCGCCACTGGACTTCAGCCTGGGGACAGAGCGAGACTCCATCTAAAAAACAAACAAACAAACAAAAATATCTTGAATGCTTTTGAGTGACTCCTTCTAACTTGTCACAATGGTGATGTTCAGTGATTAAAATGTTGAATCCCGAGGGAGTTCATTGCATGTCACAAATCAGTACTTCTACTCCACTCAGCACTAAACATTGAATACTGCTTTTTTTTTTTAATGGGGGTGTGGGGGGCGGAGGAAGAAGCTGTTTTAAATTGCAGATGTATTTGGATTTCATTTTTATGTAACTCACATTTCTTATTTTCCAAAAACTCTGGAAATGAGTTGCAAATTTCCACTGATGTCAAAACTGACGAATCCTCACAAAGAAGCACGAATATGATATAAAACACTATAAAACAAAAATATTGATAGCAAGACTTTGACCAGATTCCAGAAGAATGTATTTGTTACATCTCTGTCACATTTTTTTCTCACTGCACTTCTAATAGTTTAATAAAAAATCTCTTATGAAGAAAAGATTGCCTTTCTCTTGTGTCAAACATTCTCATAACTTTCATTCTATTGTGGAGTTTTCCTTTTTTCTTCTAAACTTTGAAGAAACAGAATTCTTTTGATGTCTTTGAGTACTTGCCATTGATTGGAGCACTTGGAAAGGAATTTTGCTTGGAAATAAATGTCTTTTCCCTGCATTCTAAGTATTTCCTTTGCATAAATGCATTTCATTTCTTCTTTTCTCGACCTTGACATAGTTGCTGGCAGAGTACAGCAAGGAACTCTATGAATTTTGAGTTCCTTGGCTTCTACTGATTTCCTTTTCTTATCCTGGACATTCAGGGCTGGCTTGGAGAGACCCGGATTAGAAATCTAGAGAAGAAAAGAGATTTTTTGGCTGTCGCAGTTCTATCAGGCACAAAGTCAAGAATATTAATGAATTTATTATTTATAACCCCTTTGTTGGACCCACCGTACTATACATGAGTGAGAAACAGTGGCAAGGAGCTCATAGTCCAGCCTCTGAGATTCCTGTGTGGGAGAGGTAGGCCTGGGAATATTGAGCAGTGGTGGCAAGTCCAGGAGAACGAGGGGCAGAATCCAGGGCAGGTGGCCAAGACAGGAAGGGATCGGGGGGCTCCAGAGCACTAGAAAGGCAGGTGCTGGGATGACAGAGTTAAGGAAATCAATACTGACCACCAATATAGACACTGCCCACCAATGTAGACTCTGACCCTGACCCAGAGGCAGGCCTATACTCCTGTACTGAAGTAGGGGAGAGAGAGTGAGCAGGGCTGTCAGAAGTATTCTTGTGGGAGAGAAAGATGACAAAGCATCTTTGCTTCTCCTTGAGGCTGCCAAGAAAAGCCAGGAGTTTGAAGAGGTTTTAGCTGTAAGTTTCCAAACATCATGCTGTCTTCAATTGAATCTTTCCTTGGCATCTAGAAAGGTGGCTGAAGAATAGTGGGATGAACCCTGGGCTAGAATTTTGCTTTCTATAGGAATTATCTGAACCTCAGTTTCTTCATAGGTAAAGTGGGGAATCTTAAGAATAAGATGATGTGTGCACAAGTGGCTCACACAGTGCCTGGCACCTATTAGGACATCACTAAATGTTTATTCACTGACCTGTGAATAGGTATGTTAAGATTTTTCCAAACTCTTTTAGCTCTTTTATTACTCAAGTTGTGAGGTTCATGATCATAAACATATTTTCTTATAATTTTCCTAACGTTTACTTTTACTAGAAAAGTTGAACATGTTCATTGTATACATTTTATAAAATGTAAAATACAGAAAATACATAAAATGCAGAAAAATAAACTTCAATTCTTAAAATATTTAATTTAAAATGAAAATTAAATGACCCAATATCTCGGCACTTGGCAGTAACCAGTGCTAGAATTTGTTGCTTCTCCTTCAATCTTTTTTTTTTTTTTTTTTTTTGAGACGGAGTTTCGCTCTTGTTGCCCAAGCTGGAGTGCAATGGTGTGATCTCGGTTCACTGCAACCTCCGCCTCCCACGTTCAAGTGATTCTCCTGCCTCAGCCTCCTGAGTAGCTGGGATTAGAGGTGTGCATCACCACGCCTGGCTAATTTTGTATGTTTAGCAGAGATGGGGTTTCTCCGTGTTGGTCAGGCTGGTCTCGAACTCCTGACCTCAGGTGATCCACCCATCTCGGCCTCCCAAAGTGCTGGGATTACAGGCATGAGCCACCACTCCTGAGCTACCATGCCTGGCCTCCTTCAGTCTTTTCTATACATTCATTAGGAAGTGTTCTCTATTTGCCTTTTGCACACATGTATGCATATATTGAAGGAGTGTGGATTAGAGGTTAACAAGTATCATATTTGGCACCAAATCGGCATAGGCTCTAGTCTAGTCATTGTAGACCCTTGGGTTAGCTATTTGTCCCCTTTTGGCCTGTTTCCTCATCATTAAAAGGAGGTAATACTGCCCACTTCATTGTGCAGAAATGAGGATTAAATGAGATATTATACGTAAAGGGCTTAAGAAAGTACCCGGGAAGTAATGAGCACTCAACTGATGTTAACATTGCTTATTATTGTTGAATTGTGAATATTAATGACAAAAACAATTATATGAGAAAGGTGCTTTATAATTTCAGTGTTAAAATATCCAGTGATCTTAGTAGGTCTTGTCCAGCAAGTTGTAAAAGATTTGGGTACTGAGGAGTTCGTGAAAGAAATCCATGTGACCTTTTAAGGACATCATAGCAGTGCTTTGCTTTTTGTAAGAAATCATTAATTACAAATGTCAAGTTAATGGCAGCTTAAGAAACAACTGAGTATATTGTGGTCTAGGAAGTGTCCTTTTGGTAGGCTTTTCATGTTCTAATAACAAATTATCTTCAGAAGCATTTTAACTACAATAAATATATTGAGACAAAATTTAAAAAATTTTGGAGTCAGATAACTTGGGTAGAACATGGAAACATACTTATCTGGCTCTGTAATAGTAAAATTGCCTTCTATGTTTTATGGTATACCTTGTGCTTTTCAAAGTGTTTTCGTTTGCATTATCTTATTCACTTCTCCAAAAAATTCTAATAGCTAGCTAGATATTAAAATGAGAATCTCTAATTTAAAATTTTTCTTCTATGTCTTTGAAAATTTTCTAGATTTTACTTTTCACAATTGCTTATTGAATCCACTTAGAATTTATTTAGGGAGTTAACTTTATTTTTTCCATATTGATAGTGATTTATTGTTGTTCATTTTTAACCTGATTATTTTAACCTGATATGTTAGCTCTGACATATATCAAATTGTCCTGTACTTATGGATCTCATTTGATCTTTGCAAGTCTGGGCCAGTATCACATTATTTTAATAACTATGGCTTTACAATAAGTCTTGATGAGAAATACTCTACCTTGCTTTCATTTTTAAGACGTTCCTAACTATTCCGGGCACTTTGCATTTTGACACAAACTTAAGAATCAGCTTGTCAAAGTCTGTAAGATACACAGTCGGTATTTTAATTGGAACGGCACTGAATTTATGTATCAATTTGGGAGCAGTTCATCACTTTATAATATTGAGCCTTTCTATCCATAAACATGGTATAGCTCTACATTTATTTTGTTCCTGTTTAAATTAACTGATAAAGTTTTATAATTATATTCATAAATTCTTATGCATCTTTTGCTATTTATATTCTTAAGTGTGTCATTTTTTTCTTGCTGTTGTGAATGGAATCTTTAAAAACATATATGTCCTGTTTGTTCCTGAAGTATATTAAGTAAAGTGATTTTTAAAAATATACTGGTCTTATATTTAGCTACCTTGCTGAATTGTCATTCAAATAATTTGCCAAAAGATTCCATAGCCAATCATATTGTCTGTGAATAATGTCTTTTGTAATCCTCATACCTTTTTTGTTGTCTTGTTTCATTGCACTAGCCCATACCTTCAGCACAGTGTTCAATAGAAGTGGTAAAAAGCAGGCATTAACTATGATGTTTGCTATAGGATTTCAATACACTGTATCAAGTTAAATTTCCATTCATCTCAAATTACTGTTTTCATAAATTGGTGTAAATTTTATTAAGTACTTTTCTACTTTCACTGAACTTAATTTTCTGTCTTAATCTCTTAATTGTATATTTCTTAATTATGTAATCATGTAATATTCAGATATTGAGGCAAAGACTTTTCCAGATGAAAAGGACCTAATTGTTTTTATCACAAAGAGGAAAAGGAACCAATATGATTAATTAGGCAAATTCCTGAAAGATGCACTTATGTGGGTGTGGTGATAGGAACATATCATAGTTGATGAGAAGATCAGAAGTGATGTCATCCTGTAGGAATGAGGGTGGTAGGGATTGCACAGGGTGCTTGAAGAAGTGGTGAATGTCTGAACTGCAGTGGAGGGAATAGGAAGCAAAATGAATAGAGGTAGTGAACAGCTACAGTGTCCTTTAAATTACATTTTTAATAGCAGCTGTTGGTAGAGTCTTAGCAGTCCTGCTCCATAGCTGGAGTTTGTGGGCAGAACATAGGAATTCAGGTAGTTGGATTGATTTAAGGATGTGAGTTTGCAAGCTGGTTGTAGCACAGGGGAGGGAACTACTAAGGGAATTGGTTTGAAAAAGCAGCTGATTTGGTCAATCATAGGTTGGCAGGATGTGCTGCTTAAGGAAGGAAATGGAACACGAATAGGTCTGATACACATGGACATATTTTTCTAATGAGGCAGTGGGAAAGATGAAAGAAGATTAGGATCAGATGGGGGGAAATTCGAGTAGAACATTTCAGAGAGAATGGCTCAGTCTGGGTTATGGCCATGCATTTTGGAGTTTTTGATAGAATGGTTTCCAGAAAGCACTGTAGATGAGTCAGTTCTGGTCAGACTGCCTGAAAATGAAATGAACCACTTGTTCTCAGCTGTGATAAATACAGTTTTATTACTGCAGGGCTATTTAGTTTATGTGTTAAGTCTACTAAAGTGTTGAGCAGTTATACAAATGTATTGCTATCTGAACTATGCCTCATTTTCATGAATTGTGGTGTGTGGTGTTATAAAATCCTTGCATTTTATAGCGATTAGATATTTAGTAATCTTTTTAAGTATGTTTGAATATAGTGTTTCCTTGATTTTTTTTTTTTTTTTTTTTTTTTGGTATGGAAGTATTTTCCTTTGAATTCCTTATTGTATGCTAGTTTGTACCTCTTTAGCATTTAGGAGAAATGCTAAAGGAGAAAATCTTTGTTTCCTCAAATAGCTTTTCACTCCGAGAAATGTTGAAAAATGTGAAGAAATAGATTTTCAGCCTGGGGAATTATTGATTCCTGGCAATTTGGCATGAACTTGACTGCTCTTAGGAGAGACTATAGTAAGTGGTAAATAAATAATCTTCCCATTGGACTCAGCGAAGGTCAGAATCTAATGAGGATCTAGACTTTATTTCGAAATCCACAATTTTTAGGGCCTTGGAAAACTTGCAAAGGATTTAGAAAATCACTATGGAAGAAAAAGGTTTTAGACATATATATATTCTTATCTTTTTTTGTATTTTCTGGAGAAGTAATAGTGCATGCGTGAATTAAGAAAGATTTTCAACAACTTGAAAAATTATAGGCTAACCACTTTGGTTAGGTTTTCTTCATTTGCACTAAGAATTTAACAAACTTAATTAAATTCAGGTCAATGCCATGAAAATTATTGTCTGGTTAATCCGGTTATGATCAATTTGATAAATGCAAACCTCAAAGGTGGTTCCTTGCCGGGGTCCTGCAGAGTGTGTGAAACAAAAGTGAGATATGGTTTTTGCCTTCAAGGAAATTTTGCTATCAGGATAGAGGTGCGACATTCTGTATTAGTCAGGGTTCTCTGTAGGGACAGAACTAACAGGATAGATGTATATATGAAGGAGAACTTATTAACGAGTGCTGACTCATACGATCACAAGGTGAGGTCCCACAATAGGCCGTCTGCAAGCTGAGGAACAAGGAAGCCCGTCCAAGTCCCAAAGCCTCAAAAGTAGTGAAGCCAGCAGTGCAGCCTTCAGTCTGTGGCCGAAGGCCCAAGAGCCCCTGGCAAAGCACTGGTGTAAATCCAAGAGTCCAAAAGCTGAAGAACTTGGAGTCTGATGTTCGAGGGCAGGAAGCATCCAGCACAGGAGAAAGATGGGGGCCAGGAGACTCAGCAAGTCTTGTCTTTCAACTTTTTTCTGCCTGCTTTTATTCTGGCTGTGCTGGAAGCTTATTAGCTGGTGCCCACCCAGACTGAGGATGGGTCAGCCTCTCCCAGTCCACTGACTCAAATGTTAATCTCCTTTGCCAGCACCCTCACAGACACGCCCAGGAACAACAATACTTTGCATCCTTCAGTCCTATCAAGTTGACACTCCATACTAACCATCACACATTCATTGGTGAAAAATCAGCAATATAAAACAGCATATGGTTGCATAAATTCTCAGGATTCTTTCAACTGTGGATCTATGAAAACTAATTTTGTATCTGAAAACACCTCATATACATGGAAAAGCCTGAATATTAATGCTTCCTACTAAAAATTAAATATGTCATCTACACTGATATTAAATTCCAAATTGTGCCAATTTGAATTTACATCAGAAATGTTTGTTAATTAGCCGAGTTTTGTTTATTATACTATTTCTGTAGTACTTGCTGTATACCTGTACTAAGTTCTTTACACGCGATAGCTCATGTAACCTGTCATAGGAACTCTATGAGATAGGTCTGTTACTATCATCACTCTTTTAAACATAAGGAAACCAGAGAGGTTAAGTAATTTACCCAAAATCACATACCTAATATGTGGAGGAGCTAGGATTTGAATTCTGCCAGTCTACCTTCACCAGGCTATGCTGCCTCTTTATTTTTAATATCCTCAGTTTTATTGTTTACCATCTGTTTGCAATGTTATCCTTTAACTGCCCCGCCATTCTGTTCTTTTTTTTTTTTTTTTTTAGGTAGAGTCTCACTCTGTTGTCCAGGCTGGAGTGCAGTGAGCGTGATCTTCATTCACTGCAGCCTCCACCTCCCAGGTTCAAGCAATTCTCCTGCCTCAGCCTCATGAGTAGCTGGGATTACAGGCGCCCACCACCATGCCTGGCTAACTTTTGTATTTTTAGTAGAGACGGTGTTTCACTGTATTTGCCAGGCTGGTCTCGAACTCCTGGTCTCAAGTGATCTGCCTGCCTTGGCCTCCCAACGTGCTGGGATTACAGGTGTTAGCCACTGCGCCTGGCCCCATTCCATTCTTTAAGGAATGAAGTAAAAGTAGATACTAATCAGAAAATAAGTAGGAAAACTGCAGATTCTGGGGGGATTACTTTTGCCATTCTCAGGCATATTTTTAATAATGGTGAGCAAATTGATACTTTGGGTTGATACCCGTCTTTCTTCTCTGGCCAAATAAGAGATAGAAACCACAGAAAACAGCATAGTACATTTTCTATAACTGTAGTATAATTTTGAGCGCATATTTCTTTGAATTTGGTTTAAAGGAACCTCAAATTTTCCATCGATTGCTAAAGTTATGTGTTCTGTGACTACTTTAGTTTTGATTCTCCCAGTTTGCTTAGGAGTCTCATCCAGTATAGTGATGGAGCTGGGATATCAATCATTCAGGAAACTGCCTCCATCAGTGTGTCAGTCACATAAGAGTAATCAACGTAGGGTTCCCAAATCTTATTACTTCTATTCCTTCTGCTGTGCCTATGGCACAGGATGACAGTTTTGGAAAGACAGTAAGGGTAATGATAAGAAACATCAGAGTATCCTTTTCTTGAGTTCTGATTTTAAAAATAAGCCTCATTTAGCCAAGAATTGACAATGACTAGACCAAGACATATTTGACCTGTGTCTGTCATTAGCTCCCTCAGTAACTGAATGAAGAAATCAACGTCACCTGATACCTGTTAACTTCTAAAGTCTATTAGTGTCACATTGAGGTCCTGACACTGCTCTCACTATTATTCAAGGTCTTGTTTTACTGGGAGAACTTGATCTTGATGGCTGTCTGCTTTTGTTTTTCCCTAGTAGTTCTGGACAGGTATGTTGATTTGTAACATCAGATGAGATGCACATGTGTGAGTCCAGACTGAAATAGCTTTGTGAGTCTTGCTGTGAAATCTCATTTGTGTTTTTCTGGCCATTCCAGGGAAATTGCAGGCAGACATGGGTAGGATGTTTTTCTTCTAAAAGCTTGATGTATTAGATATGAAATTAATTATTGGCCCCTAGTTTCAGTGCTTAGAGTAATTTAGGGAAGCCCATTACACAAACTGGCATTAGCATCCTCCCCACCTCCTTTTATCATCATCATTATCATCATCATTGAGGTTGAAAAAAAGATACCACTTTCTGGGTGGGATTTTCACTGGATGAGGGGCTCCCAGGGCTGCCGAGGCCTCAATCCTCCTGTGGCTGTCTGATGACTCTGGCATTGGACTCTTGTCGGGAAGGCTGATGACAGTCCCGTTGTGGGCTCCCGTTATCTGTTGGAGATGGACTGGAAGATGACGTATATTCAGGATTTGTTTGATAGGCACCATTTGGTTCTATCTGAGTTATTTTATCATATCTACTGATATACTGAATTACTTGCCAGATGAATCAACAACGGCCTATCTCAATTTGGATGGATTTCCTCAGAGAAGAGAAAGGCAGCTATAGATAAATATGAGTGCAAGATAAAATGTTCATAGAGAAATTGGAGAAATAGGGCTGGGGTAGACAGAAACCTTAATGTAGGATTCAAAAGATGCTATTTGTTATTATGAATTTTATTATACACAAAAAAGTTTTATCCTAACACCATTAAAATATGATATTCACTTATACAATTTGCATTAACATTTCCCTCAAGGTAGGCATGTGTGCCTGATATGCCTATGAATATATTTTTGTATCTGATGATAGTCTCCCATTTCTTTGTCATTCATTTCTTATTGTAATCTCTTTTTCTACCTCTTTTTGAGTCTGAGCACTTGAATATTGGGAATAGATTTGACGGTCACTTAGCAAAATCTGAATTTCTCTCAGTGCATGTCTTTTACGAATTATACCTGTACTTTCCTTTAAACAACATTTTTTTTTTTCAGTCAGGGTCTCGCTCTGTTGCCTAGGCTGGAGTGCAGTGGCACTATCTCAGCTCACTGCAACCTCCGCCTCCTGGCTTCAATTGAGTCTCCTGCCTCAGCCTCTTGAGTAGCTGGGATTACAGGCACGCGTCACTGCACCCAGCTAATTTTTGTAATTTTAGCGGAGACGTGGTTTTGCTACGTTGGCTAGGCTGGTCTTGAACTCCTGGCCTCAAGTGATCAACCCACATCGGCCTTCCAAAGTGCTGGGATTACAGGTGTGAGCCACCGGGTCCGGCCTTTAACAACACCTTTTTAAAGGAAATCTTGTTCTGAACAGCTTTCGTTCCAGCATTCTGAAGATGGCATCTGCACCTTCTGAGCATGCTTCTTCCTCAGCAGTTTCCTCTGGGCTCTGATCTCTTTGCTCTGTGGTGGAAGGGATGGAAAGGAGGGAAAGGACAACTGGAACAAGGAATGCAACATTGTGAATGCTCAGCCCTTCCAAACAACATAGTCACCATAGGAACAACTTTCTAAAGTAACATAGTAACATTTTCTTGAAAAGATAACCTGTTTGCCATTCTTGGAGGCAGGGGAGACAGAGACCCAGACATGCTGTGGCCCAGACAGCAGCTTCCAAGCGAATGGAGCCTGAACCCACCCAGTTTGGACAAAGAAGGCTCCATACTCCCTGTGAAAAAGATTTCCAGAAGCTGTTGTGAAAAAACCACCATCACCACCACCACACACACCCCACCCACCCACCAACACTAAAGATCATTCTTGAGTCTGATTTGAAAACTAGGGTCACATGTTATCAGGTTGTTTTGTGTATTAAATGGGTGTTAATACAGGTAGGTTACTTAGAACAGTTCCTAGGGTATAGTAATTGTGTGAGTTTTAGAAATTATTGTTATTATTGCTGTTTAGTGTATATTATTCTTAAATGTTTATAAAATGACAATATCTGATGTTGGCTAAGTAAAGGAAATGAGTATTTTCATACATTGTAGGTAAGAGTATATATTGGATCATTATTTTGGGAAGAAAGTTTTACAATATGTCTCAAAAGTCAAACTAAATGAAATCGTTAATAAATAAAATTCTACTTTGGGAATTTAACCAATAATCTATACAATTATTTGCCCCAATGGATATTCATAGCAGTGTTACTTACAATGGTAAGAAGTTAGCAAAAACTTGACCTCCAGGTAAACAGGTGGTTTGAATTTATTCATTGAATTTCATTTACTCTCTAAGCTTCATTAAAACTGTAGTAAAACTATTATTTTTTTAATTGAGGGAAAATTTACACAAAGGAAAATATACATATATTAAATGGATAATGTGATGAGTTTTGAGAAATGTATACACACATGTTACAAGCTCCCAATCAAGAATATCTCCATCCTCCTAGAAAGTTTCCTCTTGCCCTATTCCACGCAATCTCCACCTCCACGGACTACACTATTCAGATTCCTCTCACCATAGATTAGTTTTCCTTGTTCTTCGACTTCACATAAATGAAATAATACAGTGTGGGCTCCTATGTGCCTGGCTTCTTTCATTAAAGATACTATTTCTGAGAACCCATTCATGTCATTGTTTGTTTTGTTTTGTTTTTGAGATGAAGTCTTGCTCTGTTGCCCAGGCTGGAGTGCAGTGGCACAATCTTGGCTCACTGTAACCTTCTCCTCCTGGGTTCAGGTGATTCTCCTGCCTCAGCCTCCTGAGTAGCTGGGACTACAGGTGCGTGCCACCAAGCCCGGCTAATTTTGTATTTTTTGGAGCGACAGGGTTTCACCATGTTGGTCAGGCTGGTCTAGAACACCTGACCTCAGGTGATTCACCTGCTTTGGCCTCCCAAAGTGCTGGGATTACACGCATGAGCCACCACGCCTGTCGCATGTCATTGTTATATCAGTAGTTATTCCTCTACTTTTGATTCCCTATCCTCTGTCTCTTTATTGTTGAGTAGTGTTCTATTTCTGAATATACTAGAATTTGTTTATTTTCCCATTGCTGATATGTTGTTGTTTTTTGAAGGTCATGAATGAAGCTGTTATGAACATTCTTGTTACCAAAACAAAACAAAAAAAAAAAAAAAAGAAAGAAAACTAGGGTCGAATCCTGCAAATGCATTCAGGTGACGGGGTCCCACCCTAACAGCCATGTCAGTAGGTCTCATCCGTCACGCCTGGGAAAATGTTCCATTCCCCATTCCTTAGCTCTGGTTCTGGTTTCAGACTTCATTCTATATTGGCGGGGTTTTAAAGCTAGAGGAGCCTTTACCTACTTACTCTTATGTACAGATCTGAATATGGAGGTCAGGAGGGGCAAGTGACATGTCCTAAGTCAGAGGAGATTCAACAAGAAAACCAGACAGTCAACGACTGGGCCCCTGGCGTATGCTAGGCATTGGTGAGCTGTAGGGATGTGGTGATGGAGAAAACAGAGTCCCTCCTTCAAGGAGCTCAATCCAGCAAGGGAGTCCGATTCTTTGCAGGCAGGACCAGGCTTCCCTGCAGCAGAAGGAAACTAAATCACGGTAATGAGCCTCAGCAGGCACGGGCCTCCCCACTGCCCTGAGAGGACACAGGGCTGTGGTATGACCCTGTGTTGACCGGCTAGCTGTGCAGTAGAGCCAGGTGGGGCCTGGAGTGGCCCGAGCTAGGGGCTGACATGAGCTCCCCCAAGGCACTGAATAAGTAATGTTAGCCTCTATTTGCACAGCAAAATCAAGGACATGGTTTTCTGGAACACAGGCTGCACCCCCTCCCCTAAGCCTAGCGAATGGGCTACCTCGGTTGGTGGGCCCTTGTTTGTGACAGGGTTGGAACACTCCGCAGGGTTCCGAGTGCTGAGTTGTGGCCCACAGGTGACTGGCAAGGGGAGGCAGAGCTGTGGAGCCCTTGGGAGCCATGGAGGGCTTGCTGCCTGCCACGAAATGCTCTCTCAGCAGCTGCTGGCCCAGCTGTGGGCAGCCGTACAAGCTATTTACAGCATCCCGGGACAGGTGCCTGCAAACATATGGATGCCATGGGGGATCCGAGTGTGCAGTGCCACGGTGGCCTTTGTGGCCAAGAGACTATGTGCAATCAGAAGGAGGGAAGAGCTGGCCCAGCAGAATTTGTTCCAGGGTGAGGGCCACAGAAAGGTCAGAGGCAGGATGGGGCTGGCACCCAGGCTGGTGGTGGCCTCACGTCGCCTATGCCCGAGGCCAGTCCTGGATTGCCCCAGAAGAAACAATTTCTTTACTCCAAAGAAATCCAAAGGAGTTAAAAAGTGAGAGCCCAAATCCAATCTGTGCTCAGGGAGCAGGCCTCTCTGCAGGGGGCAAGGGCACGGCTGGAGAGGGAGGTCCTGCAGCTGCAGCTGAGGCCCCCGTGCTTCCTGCACTGGGCAGAGAGCCGTGATTGGGGCCTCAGCAGGAGTGCATGGAGGAGGACGCCTACTGCCTGGACCTGGACCAGAGGCTTGGCAAGATGCAGGACAACTGGAAGCTGTGAGTCAGACCCGCGACTGGCTCAAGAAGATTGCACAAGACCTGGCCTAGAAATTGGAGAAGTTCCAGCGGGAGGTCCTCTTCCACGAGGAAATGGCTCAGGAAGGGTGGATGGCCACCGGGTCCACTGAGAGAGTGCTCCAGGAGCTCCGGGAAGAATATGACTCCAAGAAGCAGAAGCCAGCTCACTGGGAGGCCAAGTTCCAGCCTTTCTGGATCAGCCCTTTGGCTCCTAGGGCTCCAGCCACAGTCCTCAGGGCCTGGAAGTGCCAGGGGGACTGTGAGTTGCTAGGACCCCCGGGAGGAAGGTGAGTCATCACGTGAGGGCTTGGGTCCAGAGCACCTGCCTGTTTGATTCCATTTTCCCTGCAGCCAGGTCCTGAACACCCTAAAACTCAGCCAAACATGAGCCTGAGCTGCTCCCTCGAAAACACTTTTATCTCTTGTTAGTTTAGGTACCATTTATTAATTAAAAATGAAATTGTTCTTAGTGAAGTTGGATAGATAGCGTTAGGAGTGTAAGATACTGTTTTACCAATAAAGATTGTTGGATATAAAAAAGAAAATTTTTCACATTTGTTTCTCCGTAATAATTCAATTACTTCTATTTGCATTTGTGTCAAATTACGTCCTTATACATATAATACTAAGAGAGTTGTTTATATGTTCACAGATACACTTGGCATTGTGTCATGCTATTTATCTCATAATTTAAATGTTAAATAATATTGTGTCATGTAGATATGCTTTAATTTATGAACTTAATTCCCTATTGTGAACTCTTTAGTTTGTGTCCGTTCTGTGGCTATTAAATACTGCAAATTAGTTTGTTTATTCAGAAAATCCTCATTCGGGCATTCACCAATCTACTATTGGACACTATCCCGGAATTGCATTTTTATGGAAGAAGCCTAACATTGGAAAGACTACTGATAATGAGTTCCATGGGACCAGCTGTTACAGGAAAAGTAGTTTTTGTGGAATATTTTATGTTAGTTTACCTAACTTCCTATGAGAACTGTCCTTTCAAAATGTTCATAACGGGCTATAGAACAAAATCTATTTATTCACTTGCTGTGGTTTGAATGTGTTTCCTCTAAAATTCAGGTGATGCTTGGCTGGGTGCAGTGTTTCATGCCTGTAATCCCAGCACTTTGGGAGGCCAGATCTCTTGAGCCCAGGAGTTTGAGACCAGCCTGGACAACATAGTGAGAACCTGTTTCTACCAAAAAAAAAATAAATAAATAAATAAATAAAAAATAAAAAAAAAATTCAGGGGTTGCCAATGCGATAGTATTAAGAGGTAGGGCCTTTAAGAGGTAATTAGGTGATGAGAGCTCCTGCCTTATGAATGGGATGAAGGCCTTTAAAAAAAAGTCTTCATGGCCAGGCACGGCAGCTCACGCCTATAATCCCAGCACTTTGAGAGGTGGAGGTGGGTGGATCACTTGAGGGCAGGAGTTTGAGACCAGCCTGGCCAATGTGGTGAAACCCTGTCTCTATTAAAAATACAAAAATTAGCTAGGCATTTTGGTGGGCACCTGTAATCCCAGCTACTTGGGAGACTGAGGCAGGAGAATTGCTTGAACCCAGGAGGCAGAGGTTGCAGTGAGCTGAGATCATGCCATCACACTCCAGCCTGGGTGACAGAGCAAGAAGCTTCATGCAGCCTTCATCTTCTTTTGCCCTTCTGCCTTGTGACCATGCAGTAAGAAGCCCTCACCAGATGCCGGCTCCTTGATCTTGGACTTCCCAGCCTCCAGAGCTGTGAAAAAATAAATTTCTGTTCTATATAAATTACCCTGTCTGAGGTATTTTATTTTAGCAAAATGGACTGAGACACCGCTAGTAGAATACCTGTCCTCTAAAACAATTTTCATCCTTTTCAGCCTGGCACATAACTGCAAAACAATAGTATTAGGTTGGTGCAAACGTAACTGTGGTTTTTGCAATTACTTTTAATTCTAAAAACTGCAATTACGTTTGTACCAACCTAAGAGCATATTAATCTTTTCTTGTTTTTCACCTTAGATAGGGTCTTTGAAACTAGCTGGAGAGTATTAGGTGCTGAAAAGAGTATAAGGATTCAGATTTGTTCTAGGTGAGGCCCACACAGCTTTCACCCACTGTACCTCCCAGGATGGACTGAGGTTGGTTGACCAGCGGGAGTCGTGGTAATAGTTCATACACGAGGGCACGTTTGCTCTGTTGCAGCCAGCACCGGCACACCATATGCATGCATTTTGTAATTGTTTTCGTCTGAATGAATTAAGATATATGTTGCATAGCTGATCATTTTGAAGTTATGGCTGGTAACCATTGAGCCAGAGACAAAAACAGGTGCTATCCTCATGGAGTTTGCTGATTCTAGGATTTCTTGACAATAGGGATGATTTTGAGTGTTCAAGACATCAGGCTAATGTGGGCTGCTGAGTGATTGCCTTCTGTGTGGGTGTATGTGTGTGTTTTCCTCTGCTGAAGCATTCTATAGTCTACATTACATAAAATAAGATGTGCCATGTGATTTCCTTTGAAGAATGCTTGAGTAATATAGTTGTTGAACTAGAAGTGCTGAGCAGTATATGCTTCTTGGGATGTCTTATGTAACATTTGGTTGGATGGACCTGATTTTCAAAACGTCATCATCTTAAAAGTTTTATTTCTGCTTTATGGTGGCATAATTGTCAAAAATTATATATATTCAAGGTATACAATGTGATGTTTTGATATACACATACATTGTGAAATGACGACCAAAACCAAGCTAACGGATGTATTTATGACCTCACAGAGTTACCTTTTTTCTGTGTGTGTGAGGGAAACACGTCAGACCTATTCTCTTAGCAAATTTCAAGTGTCCAATACAGTGTTATTAACTACAGGGACCCACCCTACTGTACATTAGGTCTCCAGAACTTATTTGTTTTATAACTTCAAGTTTATACCCTTTGACCAACATCTTTGTATTTCCCCTCCCTATGACCCCAGTAACTACCCTACTACTCTCTCTCATCTGTACAACCAAATGTATATATATATATGTATACTGTAATTGAACTATGATTCAGCCATGTGAAAAATTTTTTTAAAATTTAATATTAATATATGTATATAACATATAAAAATATAGGTATATATGTGTTACAGCACACATATGATTATATATGCGTAACAGAATAAGTATATATAAATGTACTGTAATTGAACTATGATTCAGCCATATGAAAAATATTTTAGAAAGAGTGTATGGATATAGAAGTGCTAATGATATATAAAGTTTAAAAAAGACATGCATTATATGAACAAGATGATTCCAAATTCAGTTTTGAAAATAAAAGCAGAAAATATACATATATTTAGATATATCTGTATCTACCTATATCACATTTGCTCTATCCATTTATCCATTAACAGATAAATGATATAACAGGTCTTTACAAATTGCATATAATATATAGGTATATATGTCTTATTTACATATATTAAAGCCTTATTCTGATACTATAGTTATGGTACAGTGTAAAATCTGCATGTGTGTGTGTGTGTGTGTGTGTATATATTTTTTTTTTCTTTGGGAAGTGTGAATCCAAGTGATTTGAAAATGCCAGAGAGGGCTGGGCACAATGGCTCCTGCCTGTAATCCCAGCACACTGGGAGGCTGAGGCAGGCGGATCACTTGAGTTCAGGAGTTGGAGACCAGGCTGGGCAATATAGCCAGACCCTGTCTCTACAAAAAATTTTTAAAAAATTAGCCAGGTGTGGTGACGCATGCCTGTAGTTTCAGCTACTCGGGAGGCTGAGTTGGGAGGATCACTTGAGCCTGGGTATTTGAGGCTGTGGTGACCTATGATTGTGCCACTGTACTCCAGCCTGGGTGACAGAGCAAGATCTTGTCTCAAAAAAAGAAAAAGCCAGAGAGCCAAGTGTGACAGCCCTAAAACATGTTCAGGATTTTAGACAGGTTGTGCATCTCTTTCTGTGTTTTAAATCTTTGTGATATTTTTCATGAGAAATATAACATGTAGAAAATTTGGAAAACACAACAATACAGACAGAAGAAAATAAAAGCTGCTTGTGATTATGCCACCCAGAGATAAATCGCTGTTGATACTTCACATATTTTATTCCATTCATTTTTCTATGTATCTGCATATATTGTTCTTCTTTTATTTTTAAAAATAAATTTGGAATCATCCTGTTCATGTAGTAAATGTTTTTTTAAACTTTTTATATCATTAGCATTTTTATATCAATAAACTCTTAGTTAAAAAATTTTTAACATGGCTGAATTCTAATTCAGTTATAGTACATTTCTCTTCTGATAATTTTGGGATTATTTCATATTAGAGAGTCTTGTCTCCTTGTCTTAGATGCTATTTTACCCCATGTATCCATTTTTTAATAAAAAGAACCTGTCTTTAACAAAGGTCTCTTTTTTCTTGAGTACTCCTGAAATCTCTCCTTGGATCTGGAGATCAAATTAATATAGCAATCCCTGGCCAATTTCGGATGTCTCATTTCTTGTATCTCTCATGCATGGCTCTGGGGTGGATGTTGGACTGAGTCAGGGTTTTCTCTTGCTTCTTTTGTGAGGGGATGCTCCTGTTTTTTCTGTCTCTGCCATTCCATTATGTGCTGGTCCTATAACCCAAGGCCCATAGACTCCCTGGTCTTTGTTTTTTCTCATAGTTTGCATCACTGGGTGCCGTGTGTTGGTCCTGTGACAATCTCTGCAAAGAAGCTCTGATGCTGGCTCGGTGCTGTGTGTTGTGGGGGCGGGAACTTCTCCCACTATCTTGGAAAGCAGGCACCGGGGACCACAGGCAGGCTTAGATCCCTAGGGAAGACAGCACTAGGACAATCCAGGCCAAAGTTCAGGATGATTCCTCAGGGACTGATACCTACTTAATCGGTATTTTACATCTTCAGCTGGTTTACCTTTGAAGCTTTTATGTGTTGTCATGGATATTTCTGTTGGAAAATGTGGGATGGCAAATGGAGCTTAGCGAGTTAGCTGTCACTGCCGCAGAGACGTCTCACACAGATTCGTCAGGGACGATGTTTGGGCTGCTGGGATAGTGGCCTAATTCAGTACCATGGTCAATCTCAGCCTGTGCCCTGGATACTGCTTAGGTTATTGGATGACATTACTGTATGGAGACATGGACGTGGATGCATTTTATCTTTGGTGAGATAGGGCACAGAAACTTTAAACCTTACATGTTTGACAGCATCACAGAGTACAAAGCTCACCGCGGCCCGTTTCAAGTACAGCCCCATTCCATGGCACTGACTCAGGAAGCTTGTCATAGACTGTGCCAGTACTTAGATTTGACTATATGTGTACAAGTTATCAATGTACTCTGCAGTGAAGGTACAGAGGCTAAGATGTGTAGGCCTTTGTTAGGCTCTTTACAAGATATCTTTGTTAGCATGATAATTTTGCATTTGTACCCTGAACAATCTTTTGATTTTTTTCAGAGTTAATATTCTTTCAGGTGAGGACATGAAGGTTTAGATAGACAGGCTTGCTGGAGTTTTCCCAGCTAGTACGTGGTACAGCTGGGATGAGAACAGAGATTTTCCTCTATTTAGTCTAGGGCTTTTCCTACCATTGCACCAATTTTTAAACCAAACCACTGAATCATCTACTTTCCAGAAGGCAATTTCATTGCAATGGATTTATTCTTTGCTTTATCATTTATCTATTTGACAGTTCTCTGAACCATGATTGCCCCACTTTAAAGAAATATCAACAATGCCACACTTGATTTACCTGAATGCCAAAGGGCTTTCAATGTGTATTGAATAATTGTGGTGTGTGTTTAAGGATCGTTCCTAGTGAGCCACTCCCCTTAATGTCACTCCAGACAGCATGATTTATTACTCCTGAGGATGGTCGATAAGTAGGATACCTACTCGAGGGAGTTGTCACCTTTATGGTGGGACATACAATAAAAATGATTATTGAAACAAATAAAGTTAATTAGATAAGAGAAGTTAAAATATTTGAAGTCAGATGTGCACAGAACAGCAAAGATACCTGGAAATTTTATGATAGTGTTATAATTTCCTTGGCAGATGGCTAAGCATTAAATTGCAGACATCTCTCTTGTTTTTGACTTTTTTTTTTTTTTGCTGTGTATTTTGTTTGTTTTGTTGTTTACAAAGAAAGTGCTTTGGAAAAAGTTCAGAACATACTAGAAATAATACAAAAAAATATTAGGTTCACCCTTAATCCTATTGTCTAGACATAGTTACCCCATGCTTATTTTTTCAATACTATATTTATTAATCTTTTCTCATTTAAAACTGCATTGTGGACATGTGTTCTGGATATTAGCAAATCCAGTTGCCCACCAACATTTTTAATGGCTTCATGGTGTTCTGTAATATTCATCCCTCTATTAATGAACACTTAAGTTGTTCCCAGTATTTCAGTATTGTAAATAATAATACATAGAATATCCTTATACATGTGCTTTTGAGAACTTGTTGAATTCTTTTTTTTAACAAAAATTCCTACTGGGCGTGGTGGCTCCAGCTACTTGGGAGGCTGCTGCGGGAAGATCAATTGAGCCCAGGTGTTGGAGGCTGCAGGATGTTATGCTGGCACAGTGTACTCCAGCCTGACCGCAGAGCAAGACCCCTTTTGTTACAAAATGAAAAGGAAACGTAGAAACGATATTGCTAAATTAAAAGGCATGCACATTTTAAAGTATTTGGAAACATTTTGCCAAAAAGTAATAATACTAATGTACTAATATGCATTCCAACACATGGAAAATAATGCTCATTTTCCTGCATGTTAACCATGATTGGTTATTATTATTATTATTATTTGAGATGAAGTCTTGCTCTGTCACTCAGGCTGGAGTGCAGTAGTGCAATCTCGGCTCACTGCAACCTCCACCTCCCAGGTTCAAGCAATTCTGCCTCAGCCTCCCGAGTAGCTGGGATTACAGGCACCCACCACCACGCCTAGCTAATTTTTGTATTTTTAGTAGAGATGGGGTTTCACCATGTTGTCCAGGCTGGTCTCAAATTCCTGACCTCAGGTGATCTGCCCACCTTGGTCTCTCAAAGTGCTGGGATTACAGGCGTGAGCCACCACGCCCGGCCGATTGGTTATTATTATTAACCATTTTTACTTGCCATTCCAGTAGTTTTTTTAAAAAAACCAAAAAACCCCAAAACCTATTTTTGCAGTTTGGCTTATTTTTAGGTTTTTAAATATTTTTTTTGACACAGAGTCTCGCTCTGTCATCCAGGCTGGAGTGCAGTGGTGCAATCACAGCTCACTGTAGCATCAACCTCCTGGGCTCAAGTGATCCTCCTGCCTCAGCCTCCCAAGTAACTGGGATTACCAGCGTGCGCCACCACACCTGGCTAATTTTTGAATTTTTTGTATAAATGCGATCTCCCTCTGTTGCTTAGGTTTGTCTCAAACTCCTGAGCTCAAGTGATCCTCCTACTTTGGCCTCCCAAAGTGTTGGGATTACAGGTGTGAGCCACTGCATCTGGCCTTTTTTTTTGTTTTGTATTTTAGTAGTGAGGCTGAACTTTCTCCATGGTTGAGTGTATTGCTTCTTTTGTGAGTTTCCTACTTAATACATTATTTGTCTGCTTTTCTAATGGGAGCACCTCTTCTCAATATGTAACAGCTGTTTATAAGATAAGATTATTTACCCTTAGTGAATTAAGTACAATTGCTTTTCTCAGTTTGTAATTTACTTTCCACGAGGTTTATAGTGTGGTGCTTTTACATTTTTATGTAGTCATATGTGTTTATCTCATCTGATCTATATTTTATTAAATTATTTCATATTTTTCCCACTGTTAGGACTTAAATCTTTTACCTATCTGAAATTTATTCCGGCAAAGGATAGGAGAGCTTTGATGTTTTTTCCCCAAGTTGTTAGCTAATTGTCCTAACCCACTTATTATCTTTTTTTTTCCTTTTTCTTTTTTTTTTTTTTTTTTAGACAGAGTCTTGCGCTGTCACCCAGGCTGCAGTGCAGTGGTGTGATCTCAGCTCACTGCAACCTCTGCCTCCCAGGTTTAAGCGATTCTCGTGCCTCAGCCTCCTGGGTAGCTGGGACCACATGCATGCACCATCACTCCTAGATACTTTTTGTATTTTTAGTAGAGATGGGGTTTCACCATGTTAGCCAGGCTGGTCTTGAACTCCTGACCTCAAATGATCCACCCACCTAGGCCTTCCAAAGTGCTGGGATTACAGGCATGAGCCATTGTGTCTGGCCCTAATCAACTTATTATCTTATTGAATGTAGCTGCATTTTTCATTAGTATATTGTCCTAGTCCATTTGTGTTGCTATAAAGGACTAACTGAGGTTGGGTAATTTCTAAAGAAAAGAGATATATTTGGCTCATGGTTCTGTAGGCTGTACAAGGGGCATGACACCAGCATTTGTCTCTGGTCAGGGACTCAGGAAGATTCCACTCATTGCAGAAGGGCATAGAGGAGCAGAGCAGGCATCACATGGAGAGAGGAAGGAAATGAGGAGGAGGTCCCAGGCTCTTTAACAATCAGCTCTCACAGGAATGAATCGAGTGAGAACTCACTCATTACTGCAAGGTATTTATGAGAGCTCTGCCCCTATGTTCCAAACACTTCCTACCGGGTTCCACCTCTGACATTGGGGATCACATTTCAACATGAGCTTTGGAGGTGACAAATATCCTAACTATATCATATATGTTTCATATGCATTTAATTACCATAACTTTATATTTCATTTTAATATGTAGCAAGGGTAGTTTCACTCAATCCATTTCTCTTTATAATATTTCCTTTGCCTTTTCATGAATGTGTTCTTCCTGATGAAGTTTAAGAATAAAATACAACATTCATTGAATATATTTGCAAAATTGATGTGAGAAATGTACTTGGAATTAGATTGTGTTCTCATAGCAAAGGCATCCTGGAGCACATATATGTCTAGGAGTTTGAAATGGACTGGTAATTTTGCAAGGGATTATGGTATTGAGCAGGAGAAAGGAAATGACCCAAGGAATGTGTTCCTCATATCACATGAAGTCAACTCGGAGGAGGTGAGGATCTTTATGGTTTAAATTCATTCTGTTCTGTGGATAAGAACTGGCAACTTAATTCTGTCATGTAGTATATCTTCCTTTGGCCTAAGAATTGAGCCAGGAATCCCAGGGTAAAGCAACCTTGAAATTTGTTTTTTTTCCAGAATCATTTGAAAAATATTCCAGGAGGAAAATAATGTAGCATTGGCAAGATCTGAGTGAGATACAGTAGTCCCCTCCTTTATTCTCAAGGAATACATAAAACATGAAAGGAGAGATTAACTCTGGCACTATGTGGCAACGCTCCAGGCATATAGGAAAAAACCAGTATATACAGGGTTCAGTACTATCCACAGTTTCAGGAATCCAGTGGATTAAGATGCTATAAATGAGGATTCTTTTTTATTTACCTGTGCTTGAACTCCTGGAATCATATGAAGTATTTTAAAAAGCATATTTGACTTCATATTTTCTTTTATTATTTCATATTTTTTCTCTATATTTTTGCTTCTAAGAAGGTATTTTGATGCTATAGTAAGCATTTTAAACTTATCAAAATTCTTGTGTTGTTTTCATATACAAATAAAGAGAGAAAGCAGACTGGGTTTTGAAGACCAGCAGAAAAAGTTTTCCTAGTCTTGTAAACTTAGGAATTATACAGGATGATATATGGAAAATTTTGCTCTGTTTTTGGGATATGGTAGGTGCTTTCCATGATAATGAAAAACCTTCTCTATAAATTCATGATAAATAGTTTGGGGGATCAATACTGTTTACAAAATTCCCTGCCAAAGTTTCACATTTTAATGGATTCATATTTTAGTAGGCCTAGGGACTGAACTTTACAGATTGTGGAAAGTCCTCCAAATATTTTTTACTACATTCTAGTAATTATGTTACTAAGGTTTTGTTAGGTTACACATTTTAAGCAATTAATATGGAGCTCTCACAATGTCATTTCACGCCAGTAGTATTTACACTTCAGTTTGTTCTAGTTATTAAGTCAATATTTGCAACTTTAGGTAAACATAAATTAACAATATTTAAGGAAATAATGCATTATAGCATCCTCTATATAACTCCTGTAACAACATATGGAATGAAAAATATTAATCTAGTAAAATCATATATTAGGACCTTCAACTTAACTTTAATTCTAATTTTTGAAGAATTTTCAGGTTCATAGATGAAAGTTTAGGTTCAATATTACATCTGCATCTCTATGAATTCAGTCTTTTCAACCTATGTCTGTGTTTCAATAGTTATATTGAATTCAGTATTCACCCTTGAATATTGAGTTTGAAAACAAAATTATCTGTGATTTTTTTTAAAATCACTAAGTTATCAGGAATTTTATTAAATCTTAGAAAAGTGAAGATTCTAAGCCTTAAGTTGAATGTTCAACTGATTTTATCTTTTAAAAAGTATAATATGGGCTAGGAGCGGTGCCTCATGCCTGTAATCCCAGCACTTTGGGAAGCTGAGGCAGGCGGATCACCTGAGGTCAGGAGTTTGAGAGGAGCCTGGCCAACATGGTGAAACCCTGTCTCTACTAAAAATACAAAAAAATTAGCCGGGCATGGTGGTGGGCGCCTGTAATCCCAGCTACTCAGAAGGCTGAGGCAGGAGAATGGCTTGAACCCAGGAGGCAGAGGTTGCAGTGAGCGAGATCGTGCTATTGCACTCTAGCTTGGGCGACACAGTGAGACTCCGTCTCATAAAACACCCCCCCCCACCGCAAAAAAAAAAAAACAAAAAAAACAAAACAAAACAAGAAAAAACCCTATAATGTGTTCAATATACTATATAGGTATTGCAATTTGAAGCATTTAATTTAGGGTCTGGGTAGCACATGCTGAATGAATGGTGGCCCAGTGCTTTGTGCATAGTGGCTATTCAATAAATGTTTACCAAAGTGAAGGACTCTTCCCCAGATCACTCCAGCTCCTCCAGGGTACCTGAAATTTCTGTGGCTGGACATTATAGGATTTAATCCCTAATAAGAAGAAGGGTTCTTACGAATTGGAAGGGCTGTTAAAAATTTGGTTAATTGGGATTAGACTATTTGGATCCCTGCCCAAGGAAGGGTGGCTTTTCTGGGGGAGGCTTCTCTGATGGGGACCTCGACTGGCAGGACACTTAGTATCATGGGTAGAGAAGTAGCCTCTGACATGGAGTATTTATTATATTGTAACATCATTGCATTATTATAATGTAACCTTTCCCTGCTCGATGACTCAGGCTATAGGTAGTCTGCATGCCTGACTTGTTGATCTACACACCTTCTTGAGGTTAGGAATTAAAACACTTTTTTCTTTTTTGGTAATTTTTAAATACTGTGCATGTACCTAAAGTGACCATAGGAATATTTGGGAAATTTGAGTTTTGGATATCAGCTAGTTGTTACCAAGGTGCTTTAGGTGGTGGCTAAAAGCGTCAGTTTGCCTGACTTTGAATCTTGACTGCACATCACGTAAGAGCTGTGTGACCCCCAGACTTCTTCTTTTCTGTGCCTCCATTTCCTTCTCTGTCAAATGGGAATAATAATAGCACCAAGTTCATAGGACTGCAGAGTACTCAAGCAGTGTCTGGTACACGGTAAGAACTCGGTACTTGTCAGCGGTGGTGGTGATAATATGTGTGTGAATTCCAAGGTACTGAGTAGGCACAGTGTGAAGTAGTTGTGTCCCGTGATTAGATAATAGTGATGACTGCTGACTTGCTTTACTCTGTGCTCACCAGAAGAGACCTCAGGTTCTGTTGGATGCACCCTGAGTATGCCCCAAGAAACAGCAGAGACTTGTACTTAGGATTTGTGATTTGCATACGTAAGCTTTGCTGTATTTGTTTTGCTCAAAGGGCTTATTGCTGTGGTATTCAGAATGTGAAATAATAGTTAATGGAGACAAGGGGATTAATAGCAGCATTTAAAATCGTTTAGTGACTAATAACTTTGTGGCTTATAAAATCTGTACCTTGATATGCAGGGGTGGCTGTTCTATTAACATTTCTAAGCTGTTTAAAAGTCAGTTGGATGCTTTTCGGTTGCACGTTCATTTTTCATCTTTGCCCTTCCATTCAGGAAACATCAATAAAGTTTAATAATTTTCTGTCATTTCTGGAAAAATAAACAAGATTATAGATTATTAAGGGTTATTTTTCATTTTGATAGTGGATAAACATTAGGAGGCATCCTTACTGAATGAAAATTGTGAATTATTGATTATGTTCACAGGATTAATATGAAACCACTCACATATTTCGATGTGCATATCTTCTTTTCTAGTGCTGTGGTAGATGGATTGAGGAATACTGTTAACTGGGATTATTGTGTATTAATCATTGAACACCTGCTGTGCACCACACTGATTATAGGACTTGTATGCATTATATCTGGCCTGACTTTAGCTTCTCAAAATAGGTATTTTATGGTTGAGGAAATGCAGGCTAGGAGAGGTTGGACAATTGACCCAAGATGCTATAGGTTTTCAGCTTGCTTTCTTTCTAGCATACTTTGCCATCAAGGCTTTTAATATAATTTTTTGCTCCTCAAAAAAACTGCTTGCAACTTTGGTGAAATCTAGCCTTCTATAGGAGAAGGTTCACCACGGGGAATTTGGCATTTGAGTCTTAAAGTCAAATGCTGGGGTATGGGGACTACATTATTTGTACTCAGGATCCAGAGGGGAGTTATCACAAAGCCAGTGCTTTCTTTTCACCTCTGGTTTAGGGTTGGGTTCCCCTCATACAATCAAGGTCCAGTTGAATACAGTAATCAAAAGAACAAGCTGGGGAGTCAGAGAGACCTTAGCCTGGACATTGGGCGGTACATCAGTTGGGATGCTTTTTGGCTGTAAGTAAGAGATGTTTATTTCCATTTCCAAATGCCTCATCCCAAAAGCAATTTATCAAACTTGATTTTTTTTTTTTTTTTTTTTTTTTGAGCTGGAGTCTCACTCTGTCACCCAGGCTGGAGTGCAGTGGTGCAATCTCGGCTCACCACACCTCTGCTTTCTGGGTTCAAGCGATTCTCCTGCCTCAGCGTCCCAAGTAACTGGGATTACAGGCCTGTGCCACCACGCCCGGCTAATTTTTTTTTTTTGTATTTATAGTAGAGATGGGGTTTCACCATGTTGGCTAGGCTGGTCTCGAACTCCTGACCTCAAGTGATCCACCTGCCTTGGCCTCCCAAAGTGCTGTGATTACAGGCGTGAGCCACTGCACACGGCCTATACCTCATGTTAATCCATCCATTCACTCATAATAGGACGGCTGCAGGACTTTCACGTATCCCATTCAGATGTGTCAATGTCTGGAGGACATTGTGGCTCCATTTCTTCTTGTGGTTCTTTCTTAGAGGAGAGGAACATTTTTCCAGAACCCCCTTGCCCCAGGAGACTTCTACTTAAGTCTTATTAACCAGAGTTTGGTCAAATGCCTGTTTCTGAAATAATCACTAACAAAGTAAAAATAACCTCTACAAATCAGGGTGTGATAGCTTCCCTTGGGGCACGTAGCTATGTTGGGGAGGAATGAGTACTGCAGAAACCTGAGATCCTGTTAGAAAGGAAGAAGGAGGGAAAGGATATTAATCTCGAAGACTTAATTTCCTCCTGGATAAGTGGAGATGATAATACTTTCCTAACTGGTTGTCTAATGAGATAGCTACTAAAATCCAGCATCAGAACAAGGGATTACCATAAATTTGAAGGAGTGTGAAACCAGGTGCCACAGCCTGGCCCCTGCTTAGGCTTAGTTACTTAAAGCTGTGCAATTTAAAGCAATTTTGGAATCTCCCCTTTTCATTTACTTGACAACTGTCTTGAGAACCTATCATGTGGCAGGCGCTGTGCTAGGAATGACATTCAGGACATACCTGTCACGTGCATCTAAGTATTATTAGCTGTGATTACTTGTGCATAGTATGTTTGATTGGTTGTGTATTGATTACTGAACAGCTACTCTGATGGCCAGTTTTAGGTGTCAACTTGACAGGATTGAAGGATGCCTAGATGACTGGTGAAGCATTGTTTCTGGGTGTGTCTGTGAGAGTGTTTCCAGAGGAGATTGATGTGAGAGTCAGAGGACTCTTACTGTGCATGGTGGGCACCATCTGCCTGGCTGGAAGCCCAGCTGGGACAAATAGGCAGATGAAAGGGGATTCACTCTCTCTGCTTTCTGTCTCCCTTCTGAGCAGGTCACTTTTTCTCCTCCTGCCTTTGGACATCCCAGTCCAGTTTATTTGGCTTTTGGACTCTGGGACTTTTACCAGTGGCCTCCTGGGGGCTCTCAGGCCTGACCGGTGGTGTGCTGTTGGCTGCCTTGCTTCTGAGGCTGCCAGATTTACACTGAGCTATGCTACTGGCTTTGAGCCATGTTAGCAGCTTCTCTGATTCTCTAGCTTGCAGTCAGCCTGTCGTAGGACTTCTCTGCTTCTGTGGTCCTGTGAGCCAAATCCTCCCAGTCATCCCCCTCCATATATACCATATAGGTTCTGTTTCTCTGGAGACACCTGACTGATACACCTACTATGTTTCACTCTGTATTATCCATCTTGCATGCATCATCTCTGATCCTCACAAAACCTTTTCAGAGTAGATTATTTTACAATTGAGGAAATGCGTGTAACAATGTCAAATACATATTATTATCAGGAAGTAGTGGTTGGGGGAAAACCCCTCGGAATTACAAAATATTCTTGCTGTTTCAAAGGAGTCCACTATGTCAAAGTCTACCTGCCTCTTTCACCAATAAATACTGGGAGGCTGAGGTGGGCAGATCACTTGAGGTCAGGAATTTGAAACCAGCCTGGCCAACATGGTGAAACCCCATCTCTACTAAAAATAATAATAATAAAAAAAATTAGATGGGTGTGGTGGTGGGCGCCTGTAGTCCCAGCTATTCAGGAGGCTGAGGCAGGAGAATGGCTTGAACCCTGGAGGTGGAGGTTGCAGTGAGCCGAGATCGCACCACTGCACTCCAGCCTGGGTGACAGAGTGAGATTCTGCCTCAAAAAAAAGAAAAAAAAAAAAAAACCCAAAAGACAAAACAACAACAACAACAACAAATTGGGGATAGGTCTGCTTGTCTTATAAGTGTATAGCCAAAGTATCTCATATGTTTATATTTTTGAAAATCCATTTCGTTCCTGGAATATGTTAATTTATTGATATTCTAGTCAGTAAAAGACTTGCATGGAAAACATTGATTAGATTCAACACTGAAACAGCTAAACCTCGCTTCCACTTGTTTAAGACATCAAAGCTGTTTAAAGGTCAGCTGGATGCTTTAACTTCTGAAATGTGTAAGCAGAGGAGTGATTTTCTGAAGAAAGTCGTTTATATTAGAAATAATGATTTATTTAACTGTGTTTTGGTCACAAGCATGACATTTCGAACACAGTAAACTTTATAGATATTAAGATCATTGGGAAAGATTTATTTTAAAAAGAGAGGGATATGAAAACACGGGGAAATTTCAGGACATCTCAAACATTGTGCCAATAACACCTGTATTTGACTTAGTCACAGGTACTGCAAATTTTTCAAGAAGAAAAATTGTTTCACCATTTCCTTTATTAGCTAAATTCAGAAGTCGAGTTAGTAGCTAGGTTCATACCTACTTCTTTGTTTAAAGTGCTTGTGTTCTATTTAGTAAGAAGGGACATGGTTTTATCTCTTATCAAGGGCTCACTGAAGTAGTATATTCTGGGTGGTGGTCAACACAGATTTCTTTTCCATGTCAGAGGGTCCAGCTGGACCTTTCAGCCTGGCCCTAGGGAAGGTTGTGTTGGCATTTTCCATTTTTGTAAATGACATCATAGTCTTTCAACTGAATGGCTAGTGACTGTGTCCTATTTTTTTTTAAGACAGAAATATGTGAAATTTAAGGAACAGCTTTCTCTACAGCTGATGATGTGGGAGGTTTGTGAATAACCGTTGGCAGGTCCTATGAAGAGGAGGAGCTAGTGTTCCATGGGGACCTGCACATATGTTTTTATCCTGGGAATATTGCATTTGTGTGATATCTTGTCTTTCAGAATGTATCAAAATGGAAGCTTGGGCCGGGCGCAGTGGCTCACACCTGTAATCCCGGCACTTTGGGAGGCTGAGGCGGGAGGATCACGAGGTCAGGAGATCAAGACCATCCTGGCTAACACGGTGAAATCCCGTCTCTACTAAAATACAAAAAATTAGCCGGGCGTGGTGGCGGGCGCCTGTAGTCCCAACTACTCGGGAGGCTGAGGTAGGAGAATGGCGTGAACCTGGGAGGTGGAGCTTGCAGTGAGCCGAGATCGTGCTACTGCACTCCAGCCTGGGCCACAGAGCGAGACTCTGTCACCAAAAAAAAAAAAAAAAAAAGGAAGCCTGGGGCCAGTGGACTTGTTGGTGCATATTAAATGGGTTAGAGAGACACGTTCTTAATGTTATGGCTCTTCAAACATACTCCAAAGCTCTCCTATTTGACCAGCCAGAATCTTATGTTATTAGTGTTGCTAACCCTCTTTCCCTATATTTTTGATAGTACACTGGAAAGAAATATCTGTCTGTCCTGAGGTTTTCAGTCTTTATTTAAGGTTTTGACAATACCTGCAACATAGACAAAAGCTAGGATTTTAGATTGAGGGAAATTTCATACTAGTAGTCCAGTAGTGCCAGCATTTTCTAACCCCAAATTTATGTTTCTTCTTCATATTACTGTTTTAAATATTCTGTATTGTCCGGGCGCAGTGGCTTATGCCTGTAATCTCAGCACTTTGGGAGGCCAACACAGGAGGATCACCTGAGGTCAGAAGTTCAAGACCAGCCTGACCAACATGGAGAAACCCTGTCTCTACTAAAAATACAGAATTATCCAGGTGTGGTGGCACATGCTTATAATCCCAGCTACTCAGGAGGCTGAGGCAGGAGAATCGCTTGAACCCAGGAGGCGGAGGTTGCGGTGAGCCAAGATCACGCCATTGCATTCCAGCCTGGGCAACAAGAGTGAAACTCCATCTCAAAACAAAACAAAACAACAACAAAACAACCTCTGTATTGTTCTGTGATAGGTCAGCAGGCACTTGTGTTACTTTGTAATACTTAGTCCATTTTCTGATGTTATGACAGAATACCAAATGGAAAGAACATATATTTATTTATCATAGTTCTCAAGGCTGAGATGTCCAGGATCAAGGTACTGGCATCTGGTAAGGGTCTTCTTGCTGTGTCCTCACATGGCTAAAGGTGGGCAAGAGACATGAAGCCTGTTTTACAAGAGCCTTAATTCCATTCATGAGGGAAGAACACTCATGGCTGATTTCCTTTTAAAGACCTCACCTTTTAATACCAACACATTGGTAAAATCCATGAATTTTGGAGAGGATACATTTAAACCATAGCATTAAATTAAGGCATTAAATCAATTTTGGTTGCTTATAACAAAGATCTCTGACAACCTAACTTTATTACAGTAGTTGATATTTTAGCTGTAGGCAGATTTGGTCAATTAAAATGCAATCTTGTGAACCACATAACAAAATTTTATTTCTTCTTTTTTTTTAAAGGTATGTAATAGAGGGAGAGAACTCACTAGTCCTGGGCCATAAAAACTGTGGGCAAAGGATGTGTGACTTTTCTTCTGTCAACTAGAAATTATATCACCACACCACAGGTTTGTCCGACCAGTCTGTCAGGCAGTTTACACATCGGAAATTTGAAGAGCAGGTCTGAGTAATTATTGACATGAAAAACAAAAATAGAAACACAAAGCACTTCTAAAATATGTGTGCCAAAGGAGTGCACTTCCAGAATTTTCTCCTTCTGGTCTGTAAGGCAAAACTTTTTCAGGTGACAGTGCCCACAATGGACAAATGTGAGTCATTTTCCTACAATTTTTAAATTATTGTTAGTCCATTATTCTTAGGGTTCTACTGTAGATGCGAATTTAGAGAATGGAATCTAACTCATCATGGATGATTTCCTTTTTGCAAAGCATCTTGTGGGACAAGATAATACTATTAATAACAAGAGAAATGGTAATATAGTTGACCCCTTGAGCAACATATGTTTGAACTCCTTGGGTCCACTTATACATGGAATTTTTTCAGTGAATATATTGGAAACTTTTTTGAGGATTTATGACAATTTAAAAAAAAAACTCACAGATGAACTGCATAGTCTAGAAGTATCAAGAAAAAATAAGGATGGTATATCATGAGTGCATAAAATATATGTAGATCCTAGTCTATCTATGTGTTAATCAACTGTTTATGTTATACCAACTGTTTAGTTCACAAGGTTTCCAGGCAACAGTAGGTTATTTTTAGTTAAGGTTTTGAAAAGTCAAAAGTTATATGCAGATTTTTGACTGTGCAGGGGGTCTATGCCCCAACCACCATGTCGTTCAAAGGACAACTCTATTAGTAATGGTAATAGCTATTAGTAATAGCTAACATTTATTTAGCTTATAATGTCCAGGTACTGTTCTAGAGTCTTTACATATGTTAATAATTATGACTTACAGGCTGGGCACAGTGACTCATACCTATAACTCAGTACTGTGGGAGGCCGAGGCAGGAGGATCACTTGGGACCAATAGGTCAAGACCAGCCTGGGCAACATAGTGAGATTCCATCTTTATAAAAACATTAAAAAAAAAGTTAGGTGTGGTGATAGACACCTATAGTCCTAGCTACTAGAGGGGCTGAGGTGGGAAGATCACTTGATCCCAGGAGTTGGAGGCTGCAGTGAGCCATGATCGTGCCATTGAACTCCAGTCTGGGTGACAGAGCAAGACTTTGTCATTTACAAAGAAAATTATAAGTTACTATTTTCATCCCCACTTTACAGGTGAGGAGACTGAGGCCCAGGAAGGTTAAGAAATTTGCCCACAGTTTATAGTTGGCAGAGAGGGATTTGAACATTACATTCTTATTTCAGATTCTTTTTGGTTTTAACCACTATGCTGTGTTTCCCAAGGTTCTGATCATTTCAGAAGGTTTGTTTTCTATTGCATAACTATGAGAGCTCAATTTTGGTTGAATTCTTTCAAGTGCCATCAGTGTTTTAGAGTCTGAGTAGGCCAGGTGAACAACATCCATTTTCTTGCCTAGGTCCTGAAGAACTTGGGAAATAAAAGAGGAAGGCAGATAAAAGATTAAAATACCAAATTTATTACTGACAGAGTGCTTGTTCTTGGGAACTGTCCCCAAGAGGAAGAAAGCTGAGAATGCCCACCTGTATTCGTCCGTTTTCACACTGCTCATAAAGAGATGCCCAAGACTGGGTAATTTATAAAGAAAAGGAGGTTTAGTGGACTCAAATTCCACATGGCAGAGGGCGAAAGGCACGTCTTACATGGTGGCAGACGAGAGAGAATGAGATCCAAGTGAAAGGGGTTTCGCCTTATAAAACCTTCAGATCTTGTGAGACTTACTCACTACCATGAGAGCAGTATGGGGGAAACCGCCCCTATGCTTCAGTTATGTGGGTCCCTCCCACAACACTTGAGAATTATGGGAGCTACAATTCAAGATGAAAGTTGGGTGGAGACACAGCCAGACCCTATCACCACCTATTTCTAGATTTACCAATCAGCTAAGTTAAGCCATCTCCTGGGGGTAGAGGGAGTGAATGGGACAGAAAGAGCCGTGGAGTGGGTGGTTAGAGGGAATTCTTCTTACTGGACACCAGAAGAGGGTTAAAAGGGATCCCCTGTAGGCCGAGCACGGTGGCCATGCGTGTAATCCCAGCACTTTGGGAGGCCAAGGCAGGCTGATCATGAGATCAGGAGTTCGAGACCAGTCTGGCCAATATGGTGAAACCCTGTGTCTACTAGAAATACAAAAATTAGCTGGGCGTGGTGGCACATGCCTGTAATCCCAGCTACTCAGGAGGCTGAGGCAGAAGAATCGCTTGAACTGGGGAGGTGGAGGTTGCAGTGAGCAGAGATTGTGCCACTGCACTCCATCCTGGGCGACGGAGTGAGACTCCATCTCAAAAAAAAAAAAAAAAAAATTAAAGGTATCCCCTGTAACATTAGCATTATGTGTTAAGTCTGGAATCTAGTGAAAAGTTCACATTTCTGTTAGAACAGGGAACGGAAGGGTTAATGATGTTCGGGAACAGCTTTATGGCTCAGTGGGAAAATTGCATGTTATTAGAAATATAGTTGGAGTCCTCTCCTGAGTTCATGTGAAATTGCCGCGTATTTTGCCTCTCACTGATTGCTGGAATTTAAAAATGCATTCCTCTGGACCAAGGTACTTGTGTTTCCTTTCCATGTCTTTGAAGTGCTTTTCTCCCCCTTAAGTTGTCAGTGGTGTGGCGTACATGTTTTTGTTACTGACAGTGTGGCCAATTATTGTGTTCTAGAAGGCATTGTTGTCTCTGAGAATGTTACATGATATGAGTAGCAAGTCTGTTTATTCAGAAAAACACCTCAGATCTCAAACCAATTTAGAGAGCTCAGAAAGGAGTACTTGGAGAGACATTTCCGAGAGATAGCTTAGTACATCATCAGAGTTCTTATTCCTGATTCTAAGGCCATTTAAGCATGTGTCACACTGGACTGCTAGTTGACCACATAGAGAGGAAGTGATTGGTGGTGAAATCTGCGGTACTTAAAAGCGCTGACAGTGTAGGAGGCCAGATTTCAATTTCTAGAGGTGTCATTTTAGAATGGAGTAGGGAAGGCATATATGTCACAGAGTGGGTTTTTTGTTTATTTGTTTGTTTTGAGACAGTCTCACTCTGTCTCACTCACAAGCTGAAGTGTAGTGGCGCGATCTCGGCTCACTGCAACCTCTGCCTCCCGGGTTCAAGCGATTCTGCAGTCTCAGCCTCCCAAGCAGCTGGGGTTACAGGTGTGCGCCACTACACCTGGCTAATTTTTGTATTTCTAGTAGAGATCTGGTTTCACCATGTTGGCCAGGCTGGTCTCAAACTCTTGGGCTAAAGCCATCTGCCCACTTTGGCCTCCCAAAGTGCTGGGATTACAGACATGAGCCCCTGTGCCCAGCCTGTCACATAGTGTGTAATGACAGTTATGTGTAGAGATCGAAAAATGTTGGTCAAAGGGCACAAAGCTTCAGTTAGACAGGAGGAATGAGTTGCTATTATACAGCATGGTGACTCTAGTTAATACTTATTGTATACTTAAAAATTGCTAAGAGAGTAGGTTTTATTATGACAGGTTATGACTATGCTAATTAGCTTGACTTAATTTCACAATGTGTACGTAGATGGAAGTATCATGTTGTACAGTTTTTATTTGTGAATTATGTCTTTGTCGTGAAAGCAGCCATAGTCTATGCTACAGGGATGGGTGTGGCTGTGTTTTGATAAAAATTTATTTACAAAAATAGGAGGACGGGTAGACTCAGTTTGTTGATGTGTCAAATAAAGTAAGTTTTGTTCAAAACTGTTTCATCATAACATCTATGAGAAAAAAAACGAAATGGATTCTTGGCCAGGGCCAGTGTCTGGATGGAGTTTGTATATTCGCCCCATGTCTGCGTGGGTTTTCTCCGGGTACTCCAGTTTCCTCTCATAGCCCAAAGCTGTGCACATGGCATTCACAGGCACGTCCACATGTTCGCAGTGTGAGTGTGGATGTGGGTGTGAGCGTGCCCTGTGATGGGACGGCGGCCTGCCCAGGGCAGGTTCTTGCCTGACGCCCTGAGCTGCTGGGATGGAATCCAGCCACTTGCAACCCTGCACTGGAATAAGTGGGTAATTATCTTACTTTTTAATTAATTTTTCTTAAATAAATGTGTAGCTCACATTTATTTTGATGTTGAGTAGTAGAAGTGTTTTGGTCTTTATTTATTAGAAGCTTGGTGGTGTTTTTGGATCAGAAATGTGCTGTAAGAACTTAACTCTTGTTTTTGCCTTTTTTTTTTTTTGATTTTTGATTTCCATAGGTTTTTGGGGAACAGATGGTATTTGATTACATGAATAAGATCTTTAGTGGTGACTTGCGAGATTTTGGTACACCCATCACCCGAGCAACATACACTGAACCCAATTTGTAGTCTTCTATCCCTCACCCTCTTCCCACCCTTTCCCCACAAGTCCCCAAAGTCCATTGTGTCATTCTTATCCCTTTGCATCCTCATAGCTTAGCTCCCACTTGTGGTTGAGAACATATGATGTTTGCTTTTTTATTCCTGAGTTACTTCACTTAGAATAATAGTCTCCAGTTCCATCCAGGTTGCTGCAAATGCCATTTATTCATTCCTTTTAATGGCTGAGAAGTATTCCATCATATATATATCTCACAGTTTCTTTATCCATTCTTTGATTGATGGGCATTTGGGCTGGTTCCACATTTTTGCAATTTTGAATTGTGCTGCTATTAACATGCATGTGCAAGTATCTTTTTCATATAATGACTTCTTTTCCTCTGGGAACTTAACTCTTGTTTCTATCAATCAGCCTGTGGTAAAACTGGTTTCCTTATAGGTCCTTTCCCTTAAGGTCGCAGTTTCCAGGAACCTATGGACAACACTGAAGATTTGCTGTACATGCGATAAACAACATAGCATGTTGATTAAGAACATGAACTGTGAGGTTAGACCCCCTGGGTTTGAATCTCTGCAGCTTCCTTCTGTATGACCTTGAGCAAGTGATTTAACCTTTCTGTGCCTTGCTTTCTCATCTGTAACATGAAATAATAACAACCTTCCTCATAAGGGAAAAAAAAAGCGTAAGAACCTGCACTGTTCAAAATTTAAATTGTTATCAGATGCCCATTGCCAGATTCTCTTCCTTTTCATGGTTTTTGAATGCTTGTTGGTGTGTAGCCTGAGCTGGAAGCTTTGGGTGACGTGAAAAAAAATAGGAAGAAAAATAGTGACAGCTAACATTATGCACCTATGATGCACCAAGAACTGTGGGAAGTATCCTCTATCATTGCTTCATTTCACTCCGGGTGGTAAGGACCATTTCACAATGTGGAAGCTGAGGCCTGTGGTGGAGCTCCTTTCCCGTGGTCTCACAGTAAATGGGGATAGACTGCAGACCTAGCCCTGTGGACCAGCTGTAGCATCTTCTCCAGGAAAGGAGAGAGGGTGGGCAGTGCTTTGCTTACCTGATTTCAATCTGGTTGAGGGGATAAACCTGGAAAAATACTTAAATGCCTATATTAACACATGAAAAAAAGAAAGTATTCTACAGGAGAAATGTAGCACTTTGTGGCCTTTTATGCATGGTGGGGATGGGTGGTTTGCTGTTAGTATTATAGTTTTTCACATTTTGGGTTTCATTATGTTTGCACCAGTGAGACTTGTCCTTTAATATTACTTGAATGAAGGACATCGTTTGAAAGTCTGTGCCCAAAGGCTGGTTTCCTGCTGCCCCAGCACAGCTTCTGGTGACCCGGAAGTGATCCTGTGATGGGGAAAGTTGGAAGGCTGTAAACATCCCAGAGTTCCTGTTGGTACATTGAATTCATTGCTTGGTGACCCGGAAGTGACTCTATAATGGGGAAAGCTGGAAGGCTGTAAACATCCCAGAGTTCCTGTCAGGACATTGAGTTCATTGCCATCCTGATGCTCCACACACTAGGCCTAAAGTGGCTGCTGGGGTGGGGAAGGTGGCATTGGTGCCAGTTAGCATACTTCTCAGGATTCACGTGCTGACAGGTGTTTATTTTTTCTTGATCAAAACACAACCAGAGGGCTTTAAACTGAAGTATATTGTGCTCTTACTGTAAGCTCAAAGACACTGCATCTCCATGGGTTCTAAACATAAGATCTCCCACCATCCCTGCATCCACTCAGACTCTAGCACCTGATGACCTTGTTGGGGTTGGAGAGATTTCCCTCTCAGCATCATCTGTGTGTGCTCATATATAACGTTAGGCTAAGAAGATAGCCCCCCTTTTTTTATATAGAGCTTTGCCATTTGCTTCCACAATGCAATCTAGATTATTTCTTTAGTGTCCTCATATGTGTTTTCCATTTTAAAGGTGGATAAAATGTGGAAATAGTACGTTACCCTAAGAAAAATAACTAAAATTAATCATAAAAGCAACTGTCTTGTATTTATACTGGAAGAAGGACAGAATTAAAAACAACCAACTAACAAAAGAAAACCAAAATTGTTGCTCAGATAGGCAAAGAGAGGGGAAATGTAACTGTAATGACAGATTCAATTTCTTTAAAAATAAATGTTACCAATATTATCCCTAATGCTATTTTATTTGCTTAGAAGAGAATGCTGCATTAAACTTCACCTTTATATGCCACTATTATAGGTCTAGATTTGTTACCAAATCACTTCCTGGAAAATAGACAAAGCAATACCTAACAATCACTTGAAATGAATAATCAGATCTCTCAAAATTATACTACATTTTTTTTTCAAATCAAGATAATTGTAAGGAATTGACATTGAAAGTAGAGATAGCTTTTGTAGTATTCTGTTTTTCAAGAAACTAGGTTACCTTTTTACCAAATGCAGACTTAGCCCTTCCCCTGGTAGTTGTCTTAATAGAAGTCAGTTGTATACTGGGAATGTTTTTATTTTTAAAATGATACTCCTGGCTGGATATTGTGGCTCACGCCTGTAATCCCAGCACTTTGGGAGGCCTGAGGTCAGGAGTTCAAGACTAGCCTGGCCAACATGGCAAAAAACCATCTAAAAACCCCTCTACTAAAAGTACAAAAACTAGACAGGCATGGTGGCACATGCCTGTAATCCCAGCTACTTGGGAAGCTAAGACAGGAGAATTGTTTGAACCCAGGATGTGGGGCTTGCCGTGAGCTGAGATCGAGCCACTGCATTCCAGCCTGGGTGATAGAGAGAGACTCGTCTCAAAAAAAAAAAAAAAAAAAAAAAAAAAAGATACTCCTCAAATTATGCCTACTTGTAATTTGGAGTATGGTTGCTTTTTCCTGTGCACAAGTTAAATCTTTGATAATCTTAAGAAGAGCATGATTTTAGCATGGAGTCAGGATTATGAGATTTGTTTCTATAGCCGATTGAATTGTTTTGTTTCTAAGTGGTTGTATATCAAGGAATATCAAATAACTATATCTGTCATTTTTGTGCGTCTGTTTTTCCCCACTTATTTTTTAAGCCAGTTAAATGCCTTGCTGAATGAGAGTGGGGGGAGGAAGTGGGGGTGAAATGAATGCTTTTTAGAACTTCCTCAACACATTTAGTTCTTTTCATTCTTTCTTTTTTTAAATAGAGATATTGTCTTTTTTTTTTCTTTTTTCTTTTCTTTTCTTTTTTTTTTTTCTAAGTAGAGATAGGGTCTTGCTATGTTGCCCAGACTGGTCTTGAATTCTTGGGCTCAAGTGATCCTCCTGCCTCCGCCTCCCAAATAGCTGGAACTACAGGCGCACACTACAGCACTCATCTTTTAGCTCTTATTTGCTAGATGTATATGGGGCTATGATGGAGAGTCCAGCATTAGGAGTAGAGGGTAGACATGGCTTATTAAAATAAATGTCAAGCCTTGCTTGGATTTTGTTTTACCCACATCAGCACCCCTTGAGGCTAAAACTTTTTGTAAATCTCTCTGTAAAACAGAACAGGATTATGAACATAGAATATGGTTTATCATGTTCTCTGATGAGAAGAATTGTATGTGGATTTAGAGGAATCCCCAGCCAGGCAGTCTGGGACTCAGTGGCTGGTAGGGGGCTTATGTTTATAACACTGTGGTCATGGCCTAAGCAAGTAGCAAGCCTTTTCCACTTCCCTACTCCCACCCTATCTTGTTCCACATTGCTTCTTCAAAGGAGGCAGCATGGATACCTCTTCTTTGCCATGAGTGAAGGTGGTGATAGACAAACCACCACTTAGCATCTCTGGGACTTCTGTGATGTGTAGGTGGCAAATAAGTTGAGGTCTTCCCGCTACTGACCCAGTATTCTTTAGCGTTTTTCTAATGAATTAATTTTAGGTAGCAACTTCCTTATTCTACGTGAGAAAATGTGAACAGAGGAGTGATATTGTAAAATACATACTTGGTGTTCAATCTCTTTTTCTGGTATATAACTCCTAAAATCCTTAGAATCTCCAAAGTGTTGTCTTTTGTATGCTAATGAACTGATCGATGGCTTGCAGAACCTAGGTAGCTTCAGAATTAGTTCTGGTCACCTGAAAGACCCAGGCAGGAAAAGAGGGTTGAGATTTTCAGCCCCACCCCCAACACCCCAAGGAGGGGGAGAGGGTCTGAAGGTTAAGTTGATCACTCATTTCCAATGGTTTAATCAATCATGCCAACATAAGGAAGCCTCCATAAAAACCCAAAAGGATAAGGTTCAGACAGTTTCTGGATGGCTGAACATGGGGGAGTGGAAGTTTCTGAAGGGTGACATACCTGAGTATCAGATGGAACCTCTTTGTACCTTCCCTCATACCTCACCCTATGCATCTCTTTATCTGTATCCTTTGCAATATCTTTTAAAATAAACCAGTAAATATAAGTAGGTGTTTCTCTGAGTTCCGTGAGCCACTCTAGCAAATTAATCAAACCCAAGGAGAGGGTTATGCTCCAGATCCTCGCAACTTGAAGCTAGCCTGTTAGAAGTTCCCAAGGCCCTACGTCTGGACTGGTTACCGGTGAGAAGTGGGGGGCAGTCTTGGGAGACTGGGCCCTTAGCCGGGGAATCTGAGGCCATCTCCAGGTAAATAGCATTGAAATTGAATTGGAGGACAACCAGCTGGTGTCTGCTGCAGAACTGATTGCTTGCCTGGTGTGTGGGGAGAAACCCTCACATATTTGGTCACAGCAGTCTTCTGTGTTAATGATTTGTGTGGTATCAGAGCAGAGGGAAAATCAAGTTTGAGTTTTTCCTCATTCAAGAGGACAGAAAGATTTTGAATGCTGGAATGATAGGAAATTATGCTTGAATGTGTTTCAACACGGAAGGCATTTTTGTTGACTGCATCACCCACGGGATGTTAGCAGTAAGCTATGCATAAATGATATTTTTATCAGCTTTGCACAGAATGATAGGATATAGAAGGAGAAAACCAGGAAGCTTACAGAAAAAGAGTGTGAAGATTGAAGAAATACCACCTTCACTTAGGCAGGGCACCTGTGTTAAGAGAAAATACCCTGAGATAATTCCTATGTTCCAATGAATACTGTAAATTAGTGTTTGGTAAGTATCTATGTTTCCATTCATTTTTATGCCTAAAAAGGTGTTTATACTGCGAGAAACACATTGCTAAATTGGAATTTAGGCTGTTTTTAGAAGATCATAGATTGCTTTTTCCTTCTTGCAGTTTCTCCTTGCACAAGCTCAACTACATCAGTTGAACAAAACTTTGTGTTATTTTGGGGAGAGGAGACGTTTATGATGTAGATGATCATTTTAGGTGGATAGCTTTTTTCTTTTCTTCTTGATCTCATCCAGTAATTTTATATTAGTTCTTGATGGACCCTTTTTAGGTGACTTTTTATACTCTGTTTTTCTTGAGTGAATTCTGATGAATGTTTACTCCATTTTTGTGCATGTTACATGGCTAGAATTTAGCATATGCATGTCAGTCAAGAGTAATGGCTATTAGTTTTGCTATTCCCAGCTTGGTAGTCTTATTGCTATTTTGAGATGGAGTCTTGCTCTGTCACCCAGGCTGGGGTTCAGTGGTGCGATCTCGGCTCACTGCAATCTCCTCCTCCTGGGTTCAAGGGATTCTCCTGCCTCAGCCTCCTGAGTAGCTGGGATTACAGGCACGTGCCACCACACCCAGCTGGGATGACAGGGGCACACCACCATGGCTGGCTAATTTTTGTATTTGTTTTTATAGAGATGGGGTTTTGCCATGTTGCCCAGGCTGATCTTGAACTTGTTGTCTTGAGCAACCCATCCACCTTGGCCTCCCAAAGTGCTGGGAATACAGGTGTGAGCCACTGCACCCAGCTGACAATGTCTTGAAATTAGTCAAGGGTCAAATTTTTGAGGACCTGTAAGATATTGGGTCTACTGGTCAGAGCAAGAGACATATACATGAAATACTGTTTAACCAACCTCAGGGAACTCACATGGAGTATGTGTTTTCCTTGATTATTAGATTATTGTGTCCTGAAGTAATTTGACCAAAGAATAAATCCTTTATTCTTCAGCAAGAATCAAGTCTCTCCCATGCCATTGCACCTTTTCTCCTACAGACACAAATTCTTAGATAACAAGGTCATGGAATCATAAGAAGTGGATGGGACCTTGGAAAGGAACCCTCGAATCTTCCTCTATCATCCCCCACTACCCTTTTATCAACCCTTTGGCTGTGTCTAGACTGAATTAATAATATTTCCCAGAATGTGCTTTTGGCTACTAGCAAATTATGGCATTTCATATCTTTATGAAATCTTTTACATACAAAGCCTACGAAATATGCAAGAGTTTACATCTAAAGTATCTGTTTGGTGGGAGTTGGTGTGTCATTGAATCTCAGGTGTTAAAATACGTTTTTATATACTCCATGTTAGAATGATACAAAGTTTGTTAACTGAGGGAATGAGTTAAAATGTGTAAATTGAAATGTTGCAAATATGCTCATAATTGTAAAATTTCTTTTTATGATTATTAAGCAGGTGGCAGATTGAAGGATAATATTCTGGACATTAGAAAATATTTGTAGATAGTTGATAAATTTTGCTTAGATATGTAGAAATTATGGTATAATACTTTTTTAAATTGTTCTTTCATTCAGCAACATTTTGGGGTTACTATATTCCAAGGATTTCAGTAAATGTAGGGGATTCAAAGTTGTTGTATGTGGCTTCTGTCATCAAGAAGCTTACAGTTTTGTGATTTTTTTTTTTAATGCCCAAGAATCTAGTTAATTTTTAAAGTAGCTAATGGATGGTGTGGAAAATGTGCCCTCTATTGTTAATGATAGAAGTCTTTAAAAGCACTGATGTAGTAACCTCCCCTGGGGTTCAGGGTCCACTTGGTGTCCCTTTGAAGGGTCATGATTCAGAAGCCCAGGCCTCTTCTCCACACTTCTGACTGATTGTTGAAGGAATAAGTTTTGCTGTTTGATGTCTTCTCTCCAGTTCTTCTGTATTGACTTTTCCTCTGTGTATAGTATTTGCAAAAGAGTAGAAAACATTCTAAAGCACCTGTGATTTAACAAGAGGAACTTGGCTGATTTTAGCTGAAGGCTCTTGTCAGGCCCTTGAGGTCGGATCTAGCCTTTCCCATGTTGCTCTCTCCTGTTTGCTACTGCACAGCTGTTACTGAGTTGGCATCTAGCCTCTTGAGAGCAGCCCTGAAAGTGAAATCTGGAGCTAGTGTTCAGCTGATGGAGTCACATGGGGATTTATATAACTTCTGATCTTGGCATTGCCAATCAGCTTCTTCGTCTTGGTTAGTTTTATGGTTTCTGTAAACCATGGGAATGTTTCTCAAAGTGGTTCCCAGATATTAGCCTCAGTTAATCTGAATTTGTGGCACAGTTCCTTCTGTCGTCACTGGCAAGCACAGTTGGGGTTGGTGGAGTGAACTGCTTTTCGTCTGGTTTTCCAAACAGTTGGAAAAGTTTGTGTTTGACAATTGCAATTGCAATACTGATTGACACCCCCAGCAGATGTGAGGAAAACAAAGTTAAGCTGACTTTTATAACCTAAGTAACAAGTGGTCAAAGGCAGTGATAGATGCCTTCTCTTCATCTTTTATGGAGATACTGTCCCCTCATCCTTTAAGGCTAGGAACTTGGTCATTAAAATAGTTTTTAGAGCGAAGTGTAGGGTGCAGATGTGGCATCATTTAAATGGACAGATATTAAGTTTTACTGTGTTGTGCATATGTATGTTTGAGGTTAGCATTGAAAACAGGCCTTCATGTTCAGTGCATACTCACATTGTATGACAACATTGTTCTAAATTGTGTGATAAGGATTTTTCTCAACCCTCTAGTCATCCTATCGTATTCTGAAGGAATATGGTGCCTCTATGAGCACATACTTCTTTTCCACAGTATGCAATCATCCATGTATTTTTCAAAACAACAATAACAATAGCAAAACACCAAAAAACCTCACTTACAAATTGGGAAGTGTTATTACTAATGACAAATCAATGGCTTTCATTACCCCAGATCTAAGTAGGAAAGGAAAGGGTGTACCTGCCCTGTTTCAGACACTTGCTAGTTCCTGCATTGGCTCACCTCTCCTTTGCTCGTAGCACTCATTGTAAGAAAGTAGATCAGTCAATAGTACTGAGCTTTTCTTGGTTTGAACTCTTTTTATTTGCAGTGTTATCATTAATTTTTTTCTTAGGAAGTACCAGGAAAAGATAAGAAATTTATGAAAAATGCAGATGGGGATAAAATCTATGTTCAAAGAGTTAGAAATGATACCAATCTAGAGTTTCAGGATGAATATTGACATAAAAAAGTCCTAGACATTTACAAATTTGTCCTGATATTTTATTTTGTAGATGAGGAAATTTAGGTTTAGGAAAATTAAATGATTTATACAAGGTTGCACAGATAGTTATTGGTAGAGAAAGTCTAAAGCTCTTTTCAATATTAAAAATAAATAAGAAAAAACATGGAAGTGAGCAGGCAGCAAACTGCTGCAGTTTGCTTTGAGCAGTCAGCAAGAGAAAAAGAACTTAGATTGAGTGTAAGCAATTTAAGATAGAATTTTCCACAGTGGAAACTCTTAATAATGGGATGGGGTGCTTTGAGATATCATGTTGAGGAATTATCTACAATATAAGATGTTTTTGGTATGGTCCTTTCCTAAAAGGTGGGAGGGAAATTGTTGGAGGCTCTATCCAACCATTGACAGAGTATCCTTTGATTAGTAGTGATATGGTTTTGCTCTGTGTCCCCACCCAAATTTTATTTCGAACTGTAATCCCTGTAATACCCACATGTCAAGGGAGCGACTGGTAGGTGGATTCTCCCATGCTGTTATAATGATATGAGTGAGTTCCCACAAGATCTGATAGTTTTATAAGGGTCTCTTCCCTCTTTGTGCTCTCCCTCTCTCCGGCCGCCGTGTAAGACATGCCTGCTTCCCCTTCCACCATGATTTTAAGTTTCCGGAGGCCTCCCCAGCCATGCTGAACTGTGAGTCAATTAAATCTCTTACCTTTCTAAATTACCCAGTCTCAGATATTTATTTATAGTGGCGTGAGTAAAGACGAATACAAGTAGTATCCTTTGATTAGTAGTATCTGTTATTTACTACAGTGTTCTTTGAGGATCCTATAGTTCAGAGAAGGAAATTATTGATGAATATAAATGAATAATAAAATTCTAAGCCTCCAACTGACTGAATGGACCTCCCTCTAGGCCAGAAGACCCAAAGAAACCTGAAAAACTAGTTCACGCTATGAAAAGAAGTGGAATTGGACATGCCCCCTTACACTCTCCTCCCTTTGGAATCCAGGCACAGTTGGCCAGCATACACATTAAAACAGAAATCTGAAGACTGACGAAACACACTGTAGCAGTAAGATACCAAATTTGGACCTGACGCTAGTATAGCATCACATGACAGATAGCAGGCCCTGAAAGAAATTGAAGCATCTTACCCCAAAATATATTTCTTTGACATATTTTGAAATGGCCCTGCAAAGCTACCTCTTGTGGGGAAAATGTACATTTTGTAGAGAATCCCTTACCCACTGCTGGTCTTTTCCGAATTAACTAAGGTTTGTCATCTTTTTAGGACTAATAAGAGACATTTACCATCTGTTATCTCTGAAACTTGCTACCTGGAGGCTTCATCTGCATGTTAAAACCTTGGTCCTTTCCTTTTCCCTCCCCTCCCCTCCCCTCCCCTCTCCTCCCCTCCCCTCCCCTCCTCTCCCCTCCTCTTCCCTTCTCTTTCCTTTTTCCTTTCCCCTTTCCTTTCCTTTCTGAGAGGGTTTTATTCTGTCACCCATGCTGGAGTGGCACATCATGGCTCATTGCAGCCTTGACCTCCAGGCTCAGATGATCCTCCCACCTCAGCCTCCTGAGTAGCAGGACCACAGGTGTGGTCCACACCTTTAGCTACCACACCTGGCTAATTTTTGTATTTTTAATAGTAGAGATGGAGATTTCACCATGTTGCTCAGGCTGGTCTCGAACTCCTGGGCTCAAGCAATTCTTCCTTTCTCAGCCTCCCAAAGTGCTGGGATTATAGGTGTGAGCCACTGCACCCAGCCCTTAACTCTTTCAATCAGAAAAATCTTTGAGTCCACCTATGACCTGGAAGTCCTCCTCCCCCAACAGCCTCGAGTTGTCCAGCCTTTCCAGATCAAACCAATGTATACCTTACATGTATTGATTGAGATCCTTCTGTAACTTCTGTCCCTCTAATCTGTATAAAATCAAGCTGTAACCTGACTACCTTGGGTACATGTTCCCAGGACCTCCTGGGGCTGTGTCATGGGCCTTAGTTACTCATATGTGGCTCAGAGTAAACCTCTTTAAATATTTTACAGAGCTTGACTCTGTCAACATAATAAAACACTGATAATCTTAACATCTCACTTTGTCCTCTGGTCTTGGCCTCCTTCTCCACCATGAAGAGCCATGATGAGGACTGTAGCACTGTCAGGCAGACTGGTCATACTGGGGTTCTATTCTTTTGATCTGTGGCTAACCAATACATCCAGGTCAATAATAGACCTGCGGGTCACTTTAGATCTATAAGAGATTTGCCATGGACCTTTGCAGTTAGTGGCTTGACTTTGTTTCGAATTCATAGTGAAATATTCTTTAACATATTCAGTAGCATTTGTAAGTAGATCATTTGTGGAAAAATGATGATAAAAGGTACGAACCCAATTAGTATGAGTTAGGGGCATCCAGGTGAATGATTGTTCTATACCAGTCATCAGCATCATACACCCATCAGACTCTGTTCTCACTCCTCTTTCATGAAGACATTGAGTGTGCTCAGGATTAGAAACAGGAGATTTTCCCATAAAATTACATATATTTTAAACAATTAAGGCAAAAAGTTATGATGCAAAAGCTAGGGTGAACTTTTCCCATCTCCTATACATGCATATATGTATATTTATATATATGTATATATTTGCTATTATTATTCCTTTTGAAAATGCTTCTGAACTTATGCAGGTAGAGTGCCCAGCCTTTTGAAGCAGGGTTGTTTGTCTGGGGTAATACCCGAGGCTTGTTGCCTCACACCAAGGCAATCAAAGACACGGACATGGAGTGAGGTTAAGAGCAGAGGTTTAACAGGCAAAAGAAAGTGAAAAGCGCTCTCTCCTGCAGAGAGAGGGGCTTCCAAGTGGGTCTTCTGGTTCCATGGTGAAATGCACGGAGTTTTATAGACTAGCTTGAGGAGGCGGTGTCTGATTTTCACAGAGCCTAAAAGATTGGTTGGACCAGGTGTGCCATTTGCATAGCACATGAAGAAGCTGGCCGCCTCACCCTAATCTTTTATTATGTAGACGGGTTTTCTACCTGGCCTGCATCTCCTTGCCTCCTTCTTTACTGCACAGGTGGCAACAAAGAAAAGGGAGGAGGGAGCCTCCATGTTGAATACACCTGGCTATCTATGTTTGCAGCTTGATTTGTCAGGCTGCTTTGTGTTAGAAAAGAAATAATTTGGGGGCTGCGTTTTATTAAAAGGGAAATCTTACCGAGGACTCTCTTACCTCACTGCCTAAATAATTTCTTTTTAGCTCCTGTATCACTTTGATTATCATACAGCAGTGTGCTTGAACAAGGCTCTTAATTTTTTTAGCAGTTTCTGGACTAGGTAGTATATAAACCAAGAGAACATCTCACTTTTTCATCAACTGTTTACTCTATCACGTTGCAAGGACTCTGAGGGATAATTAGGATTTAAATATTCCCAGCAGGGAGGGAAGAAGTCTGGATAAAAGAATATCTTTCCCTCTCTCTCTTTCTCTCAGGATTTTATCATTAGAAAAGATCATTTGCTCAATCATTAAAACTGCCATTAGTGCTTAAGCACAAGAGACGCATTCGTTTACCATATATAGTCTGTTGTTTTCCTGGTGTTTTAATTCCCTAGAGCAAAAAAGTATTTGAATTCCAGGTATTTTCAGAAGTTTTGGCATTCTGCAGATGTGAGGTTACCATCGTCTAAGGCAGCTAGTAGCCCTCTTTTGCCAGAAGAGTTATAATTATTAGGGATATTTGGAGTTCATTTCTTGTCCAGCTTTTCAACACTACATAATTCTCTAATGACACAATTCTGGAGCACTGAATATCCCATAATCCCTCAAAAAAGTGAATCCAAATATAATTCTAATTGTGACCCTTGGTTTATATAGCCCCCAAACACCTTTTATTAATAAAGAAATTTACTGAAACTGTTTTATGCTTAAGTAGAAAAACAAAGGTGACACATTTGACATTTGTATCCTGTTCATGGTCCTGTTACTCACTGGCTTAGTGGCCTTGAGTACCATACTATAAACCAAACTTATTTTCACAATGATAAAATGAGCGTGTTCTACTGGATGTCATATAAATTCCTCTTTGTCTTTGAAATTATGACTAAATATTTTTATTTTATATTTAAATATAATAAGTCAAGTGTTGTATTGCCCCCCTCTATAAAAGCCAAAAAAAAAAAAAAAAAACAGTGGGTCAGAGATACCATCTAGAGGATGCTCACATTGTTTGCTAAATTGGGATAAGGATCTTTAAGTTTCCTTCCTATTCCAAGATTTCATGTGAAAGGTACTTTCTTCCCTTAAATTATCTTATCATTTTTTTCAGTTGATTGGTTGCTTAGGATAGAAAAACATTTCATCTTCTATATAAGTAAAACCATGAAAACAGTAATGCTACTTTTAACATTATCATCATTTTAAGATGATATGAAATTTTATATTTTTCAAAGAACATTCACAGGTAACATTTTAGATCAAATGGAAATAAGGTCAAATGAATAACATGGTACATGTATATGCCAAACTGTAATTGTTAGATTCAAGGATGGTAGCATTTTAGGCAGAAGACAAATCTCTTTAATTAGAAATGCATGCTGCTAAGCACAGCCAGTAATGAGGTGAGAAGAGAGAAGTCACACAGGACATAGTTTGAATTCAGTGCTCTTCTGTCCAGATCAGTTAGTCATACTGTACCAGGCTATGGGGTTATACTGATTGTACATCAGCATATCTATGGTGTTATCCATGTATGAAGCATCCTTAGGTTAAACATGTTGAAACATGATAAAATGTGTCTTAGAATTAACGAAATGTAATATATCTCTAGAGCTAATTTTGGAAGCCAATGGGCAACAGTTTGGCATTTGAATTACTCTTGGTCAGGTTAAATGCTTCATATTAAATATTGTTGGTCACTATATTTAAATATCTCTAAATGGAGAATGTGATATAGTGATATGTGGAACTATATCTGTCACAGGGTGAATCTCAAAATTGGGGTTCAGCCCAGGAGGCCAAGTGGGTTCCTGGCTTCACACAGGAAAGAATTCAAGAGAGAATAACAGAGTAAAGAGAAAGCAAGTTTATTATAAGAAAGTAAAGGAATAAAATGGTGGCTACTCCATAGGCAGACCAGCTCCAAGGGCTACTGTTGGCTAGTTTTATGGTTATTTCTTGATCATATGCTAAACAAGGGGTGGATTATTTATGAGTTTTCCAGGAAGGGAGTGAGGAATTTCCAGAACTGAGGGTTCCTTCCCTTTTTAGACTACATAGGGTAACTTCCAGACATTGTCATGGCATTTGTAAACTGTCATGGTGCTGGTGGGAGTGCCTTTAGCATGCTGATGCATTATAACTATGTATAATGAGCAGTGAGGATGAACAGAGGTCACTTTTGTCACCATCTTGATTCTGGCTGGTTTCGTCTGGCTTTGGCTGGCTTCCCTACCACATCCTATTGTATTAGCAGGGTCTTGTGACCTGTGTCTTGGGAAACTAGTCCTACCTCAATAAATAGTTGAAAAGGTGGATAGTAGATAGAAGGGCATAGTTTTCTTCTTGACTATTTTAAGGATTTGAAGTCTTCAGAGAAACAAAAGAAAAGAGGAAAAGTCCTATTACTACTAGATATACTGTGGTGAATGAAAAAAGATTTTTTTTCCAGTATGCCTAAACATTATTTTAATCACTTTTTTTTTTTGCCAGGTTTTAGGCAATAAAATCGCATGTGAAAAATCCTCAGAGATTTTTAAGAAGTAGGAGAGACTTTAGAAATCATCTAGTATACCTTCTTCACATTACTAAATAGTAAACAGATTCAGGGAAGTAAATGCTATATTTAGGGGGATACACCTAAGTTATTCACAAAGCTAGCCCTAGAACCTCCTAGCTCCTAGACCAGGACAATTTTAGGATAACTAAATGCAAGAACAGTAGAAAGCAGAAAGATGATTTTTAAAAATTCTTCTGAATTTTAAGTCTTGTGAAGTAGATACTTTTGAGCCATAGGATATTATGTGACCTAGGAGAAATTAGAGAAGATTTTTACCAACTCAGAAAGGTTTAATACTCAGGACACGAATCCTTAGCATAGACATTTTCACGTTACTATGCACTAAGGGCTTGAGAAAATATATAACATGAATATTCATGAAAGTCACTTCAGCACAGGTCCCTCTGAAATTTTCTACAGAAAATGGCCTTCTTTCATTGAAAAGGTTTTAGGCTTACAGCTCTGTGAATTGGAATTCTAAAGTTGTCAATGCTGTGTTGATTTACTCGAGTTACTGATGATAGGAGCCTTTTGGTGTATTGGAGCTCTTTTGGATGTACATGCAGAAACCCAACTGAAACTGATGTAAGCCAAAGTAAAGAAGCGATGTGTTATTGACTCACGTAAGTGAAAAGTCTGGGGTAGGGCTCAATTCAAATATGACTTTTTCCAGGGTTGCAAACTCTGCCATTATAACTGGCCCCGCTGTTTCTTGGCAGTGTTTCCTTCAGTGTTGGCTTCGTATGCAGGCAGGTTTTCCCCAGGTGTTTCCAGAATAACTCTCCAACTGCCATTTTCCCCTGCTGTCACACCACCACAACCATCAACACAGGAGACTTCTGTGACTGGGGTGGGGGTAGGGGTTCCCCACACACCAAGCATGAACCCTAGCTGAGTGTCCTCTTCCAATTCAGTTCCACACTATCTACCTGGAGATAGTGTCAGATCCCACAGGTTGGGGGCTCAGTCCCCACAAGCCCCCAGTAACCCTGGACACCAGTCTTAAATCCAGGCTCCCAGAACTTCTAACCAACTGGCTTTGTGTTGGGGTTCCCATGACCCCCTATTTGGATTTAATTTGCTGGATCGGCTCATGGAAATCAGGAAAACACTTATTTACATTTACGGGTTTGTTACAAAGACTCCTGCGAAGGGTACAGATGAAGAGCTGTGTAGGGTGAGGTATGTGGGAAGGGGTGCAGAGCTTCCATGCCCTCCCTGGGCACCACCACCCAGGAACTTCCACATGTTCAGCTATCCAGAAGCTCCTCAAACCAGGACTCTTGGGTTTTTATGGAAGCTTCTTGATGTTAGCATTCCTTTCCCCAGGCTGTATCGTGGGACCCTATCTGGGGAGGGTCTTAAAAACCACAATCAGAAAGGTTAAGGCAAGATTAGAGTCCTGCCTTGGGGCAGGTGAAAGGAGGGGAGGAGAAGATCAGAGAGATTCTGTTTCTTGAGGCCTGCTCCTGGGGCGGAACACACCCAACATTATAACAAAAGACTATGGGAGTTATAAGCCAGGAACCAATACATGTTATGGACAAAAAACTATACATATATGTATCATAACATTATAACACAATGTGGCAAGAAGGTCACCAGCCGCCCCAGTCATACATTATGCCGGCTGTGAGATAGGCAGAGAGAGCGCCTCCTTCCTCAGTTTCATTACTGGTATTTATTCTCCTCGCACCATCCTGGGTCATGTCCCTAGGACGATGGGAGGTATTGGTCACTGGTACAGAGGTGTGAGAGGTGCGTAATCACCTTTATCCAAATCACTTGAACTGACAGTCTGGAGAGTGGATGGCTCCCTCTGAAGAGGAATATCAAGGTGTCTCACCAACAGGGCCAGTGTCCACAGGGCTGTCCAAACAACACATAGCTTCTTCCTTTTGCTTAGATGTCACCATTTAAGAATGTTCGTGCACAAGGCAATATTTAGAAATTTAGAAAATAAATCATCTTTCCACATTCAGTGCGTCTTTGCTTCCAGTCTGATTTTGATATGGAAGTTCAGAAGAAATTACCTAGGCAGACAGGGAGGGTAGGGAGGTCCTCGGTAAGATTTTCCTTTTAATGTAAAGCAGCCCCCAAATGGCATGTTCAAAATGGCGGCTCCATCTGCCCTTCTCTCTATCAGTCACGTGTAGAGTAAGGAGCAGAAAAGATGGTGTCCTCAGAGTGGAAAGTCTATTTGCATAATAAGATTAGAGTGGGATGGCCAGCCTTCTCCGCAAGCTATGTGAACGTCACGCCTGATCGAACCAATGTGTGGGCCCTACGTAAATCGGATACCACCTCCTCAAGCCAAAATATAAAATCCAGCACATCCACCCTAGCCAGCCTTTTCCTCTGGGAATCCCGTCTCTATCACTAGAGAGGGAGCTGTTTTCCTTTCTCTTTCTTTCTCTTTCTTTTGCCTATTAAACCTCCGCTCCTAAACTCCTCCTGTATGTCTGTGTCCTAAATTTTCTTGGCGCGAGAGGATGAGCCCCAGGTATTTACCCCAGACAACGTACCCACTTGAATTTTACTAGTCCAGTGGAGGCTCCCATTGTCAAAGCCCTTTATAGCAAAGCTCTTAAAGTGTGTTTATTTCATAAAGTCCAAGGGATTCATTGTCTTATTTTAAAACGAATGTTTAATCACTCACTGTTTTTATGCTTTATCAGCACTTGTTAAAGATAATTTGGCTTGAGGCCAAGAGTTCCAGACCAGCCTGAGCGATATAGTGAGAAGCTGTCTCTAAAAAATAAAAAAAAATACTAAAATTAGCTGGGTGTGGTGGTGCATGCCTGTAGTCTCAGCTGCTTGGGAGACTGAGGCAAGAGGATCCCTTGAGCCTGGGAGTTTGAGACTGCAGAGAACTATGATAGTGCCACTGGACTCCGGCCTGTGTGACAGAGGGAAGCTCTATCTTTGGGAAAAAAAAAAAAAAAAAGATAGCTAAGATAGCTTGTATTTGTACTATGATCAGCCTCTTTGGAAGCCCTTGTAGTTCTGTTTGAATGCCTCTCTTTGGAGCTTGGGCATGGCATGGCTTACCACATTGAGCAATGGCATGAGACCATTTCTGTGTAGGCTTCTAAAGGGAAACATGCTCCTGTTAATGTGGAAATAAATTCAGCTGCAAGTTCGTGTTTGTCAGGACCCAGGAACAGTAAGAATGCAGGGTGAGAACATGTAGGGAAATGCTCATTTCCATTAAAGCATATAAATAGAGGGAGGTTAGAGCTGTCAAAAACAAGTCCTTCCCACATTTAGACTGTTAATATAAATTAAGAAGTTGTCAACCATGTATCAAGATGGAAGGAAAGACTCAACAAAGATAACGCTGGGAAAGGGCCATGTTGATTACAGAGGATTTATAGACTAATTTTGATGTAGGAAATGTATTCTATCAACAATTGCTGAACATTTTCTTTAATTCTAGAAGCAAAAGCAACTTTAATCTGAAGTCACTTTATGCCTATTTGTTTTGATCTGTTTTTTTCTTTTTATTTTTTTGAGACAGTCTCACTCTGTCGCCCAGGCTGGAGTGTGGTGGCACAATCTCGGCTCACTGTAACCTCTGCTTCCCGGGTTGCAGTGATTCTCCTGCCTCAGCCTCCCAAGTAGCTGGGATTACAGGTGCCTGCCACTACACCCAACTAATATTTGTATTTTTAGTAGAAATAGGGTTTCCCCATGTTGACCTGGCTGGTCTCGAACTCCTGACCTTGTGAGCTGCCCACCGAGGCTTGAGCCACCACACCCGGCTGATCTGTTTTCTTTCCTTTTCTTTTTATTTTTTTTGAGAGAGTCTTGCTCTTTTGCCCAGGCTGGAGTGCGATGGCGCAATCTCGGCTCACTGTAACCTCCACCTCCCGGGTTCCAGCAATTCTCCTGCCTCAGCCTCCCAAGTAGCTGGGATTACAGGTGCGTGCCACCAAGCCCGGCTAATTTTTGTATTTTTAGTAGAGACAGTTTCCCCATGTTGACCAGGCTGGTCTCAAACTCCTGACCTCAGGTGATCTGCCAGACTTGGCTTCCCAAAGTGCTGAGATGACAGGCGTGAGCCACCGTGCCTGGACTGTTTTCTTTCTTTTCTCGGTTGTTTTGTCCTGTCTCTGCCAACAGCATTATTGAATTAGCTGGCGGTTGCCAGTGCTTCCTTTCCCTTTCCCATTTCTTTTCATGGGGTCTTGCTATGTTGCCTTGAACTCCTGGGCTCAAGCAATCCTCCTGGTTCAGCCTCCTGAGTAGCTAGGACTACAGGCATACACCACTGTGCCTGGCTTTGTGCTATTCTTTTTTAGAGAGGTATATTCTTCACTTTGTTGGATGCCAATTTTGTTTATGAAACATTTGAATTCTCAAGTAACCTTTGTACCTTTACTTATTTTAAAAGTAATTGAACATACATTTTTGGCCTGATTTTTTGTGGCATTTGCTGTCTTATTATATTTGATTGGAATTTTGCTCAGAAATGAGATTTATTTTTGATGATTTATTTTTGGATGATTTGATTCCATCTGTAGGATTACATGACTTAATGACTACTAGCATATAAATTCACTCATGAAATAGAGAACCTAAAACATTTGATTGTCAATTTTAGTGGAAGATGCATACAAAGTTTTGTCTCAGTTACAACCTTATTTCTTGTGGTCCTACATATTATTTTGCGAGTGGCTATTGGTATTAACTGAAAGATAACTTTTTGAATTTTTATTTTGTCTAGTAGTGGCACTAGTATAAATATTACTGTCATCTGCTTCTCATTTTAATTTGAAAGAAAACATCTTTTAATGATTCCTGCCTTATAAACCCTATAATGATTTTCTTTCCTAATTTTTCTATGAGACTGCTTGAGAAGGAGGGAGAAGGAAAAGCTCTTGACACTGTGAAATAGCTTACTGGAAGAGTAAGCATTTAAGCTCGTGCAAAAATAATTGTTTCTTTAAAAACTGCCTCTTTGCTACAGCTACACTTTTCTTGTCATTTCCTTTTGCTCTCCAGTTTTAAATTACACAGACTTTCGTAGAGTGCCCACTCTCCCTTTCTCACCTATTCATTGTGGAAAGGTTCCTGTCAGGGCTAATCTTTAATAAGAGAGGCAGTTACGGTAACTATAGGGCGAAGAAGGGAACAGTAAAAAATGAGCCCACTCAGATGTCATGGACCTGAAAGGTGCTGGTGGGTTGGAAGCTTCATTAGGCTTAGCTGCTACAAGAGATTTCCTCTTTTTAGATTGATTAAGAAAAGGGACTCAGATGACAGGTTAATAGGCTGCCCCTCGCCGGCCATTGTGGCTCATCCAGGAGTGGGCACACCATGGGAAGAACACACAAAAGAGAAACATTTTGCAGAACAAAGACCACTCCAGGAGTATTGAGGTACCAGGAGAAAGGTGGAATAGAACCTTGTGGCAATGAAGGAAAGAAAAAAATCATTGTTTTAAGAGGGAGATCTGCTGCCGGCTTTGCTGGAAGAAAGTAGAGTCCAGGATATCTTAGGTGGGTCTTAAAACTGAAAAGTTACACTGTAATTGACAATAGGGAGAGGGTGAGCAAAGATCCAGAGTTTCTGTCCGTGTTGGTACCTCAACTACAAAACAGGATGCTTAAGGGTTTTCGCAGAATCTGAGTAGAAGTGATACAAAAATGATACATCGGCCGGGCATGGTGGCTTACGCCTATAATCCCAGCACTTTGGGAGGCCAAGGTGGGCAGATCACGAGGTCAGAAGTTTGAGCCCAGCCTGGGTAACATGGTGAAACCCCGTCTCTACTAAAAATACAAAAATGAGCTGGGCGTGGTGGTGTGCACCTGTAATCCCAGCTACTCAGGAGGCTGAGGCAGGAGAATTGCTTGAACCACGGAGGCAGAGGTTGCAGTGAGCTGAGATCACACCACTGCACTCCAGCCCGGGCAATAGAGCAAGACTCCACCCCGCCGCAACCCCCCCACAAAAAAAAATGATGATACATCATTTGAAAAAAAAAATCCATTGGTTTCAAAGGAGAAATACTGCTTTGGGTTGTGCATTAGTTGCTATTTGACTAAGTCATGTTTTGCTAAAAGTATCTTCAACATGAACTCTGGGGTTATTTTCTTGTTTTTTATTTCCCCTCATCAGTCATCACCCAGAGATTCCCAGGCTGGAAATTCCTTCTTTCTTTATTAGTTTTTGCTTATAATATAGACTTCACACTGTTTCCTTCTTAGAAGAGGATGTTTTAATGTAACTGGGTATAAGCTGTATTGAGGCATGTAAAACAATGAAGGAAGGAACCCAATTTTTATGATGAAGAGACAGGAAAATAGAGTTGTGACACTACCGTAATACCGAGAGATTTTTTAAAAATCTAGTTTGGATTTTTGAAAGACGTACAGAGATGACTAGACATTGAATGAATGTACATTTTTTTTTTTTTTTTTTTGAGATGGAGTTTTGCTCTTGTTTCCCAGGCTGGAGTGCAATGGCGTGATCTCAGCTCACCACAACCTCTGCCTCCCAGGTTCAAGCGATTCTCCAACCTCCTGAGTAGCTGGGATTACAGGCATGCGCCACCACGTCCGGCTAATGTTTTTTGTAGTTTTAGTAGAGATGGGGTTTCTCCATGTCAGTGAGGCTGGTCTTGAACTCCCAACCTCAGGTGATCTACCTGCCTAGGCCTCCCAAAGTGCTGGGATTATAGGCGTGAGCCATGGCACCCGGCCGAACAAATATACTCTTAGACATTTTTTTAAATCTTTAGATTGAGCATCTTTGGATATCAGATACCAGTTGAGTTTAAATAACTAGTTTCCATTACTAGATGAAATTTTGATGAGAACCTTTAGAAGGTTAGTAATTTCTTTGTCCAACCCAAATGTAGTTTTTATATTACTCATAGTAAATGCCATTTTACATTTTCCTTCAAGATTTGTCTTGCTTAACAGTGCTGTCTGCCTTCCATGAGTCATACTGACCCAGTACAAGGTCCTCATGGGTGATCAGATCTCACCAAAATTGGTTTCTGATGCTGCTGAAACTGCATATGACCTTGTTCATGACCTCTGGTGCTACTCCAAGTAGCTTGGATGTGGATATTAGTATTAGTAACTGTTTTATGGTACTTCATAGTTTACAAAGGGCTTTCATATATTTTACTTACTTTGATCTTTATGGTAATTATTTGATATAGTTAAGGAGCAAGTGTAGATTTTTTATTTTTTAATAAATGAGATAATTGAATCTCACTGAAGTGGATTATTCCAAGGTTGACTATCTAGAAAGTGAGAGATATGATATTTTTAACTCAAGTGTTTTGACTCCTAGTTCAGAGTTCTTTCCACTCTAGCATTGGCCTCAAAATATCAAGCCCTAAGAAATTCTGTTAGTTGCTTCCTTTATTTTTGTGCTTTGGCTAGAGTTTTATTGGTTTTATTTTTAAATTTGCATCTTTTTACTCACTCATTCAATCATCAAACACTCATTGAACATCTGTTGTATTCCAGGGATGATGATACACACAGGTGCAGCAAGAATAAGACATGAGGCTCATTCTTGCAGAGTACAGTCTAAGAAAGAGAGAGTCAAAAGCAAGCAATGTGATGAGGGTTGTGAAGCGTGGTCCCAGTGAGGAAATTCATCAGTCTACTCTTCGATTTACAGAGTAGTTTGCACTTTGATCCTGTAGAAGTGCATTTTTTAGGCGACTTAGAATAGTCTTTCCTAATATGCCTCAGGTAGTAATGGGATGGACTAATCTGATTGAAGGTAAACTGAATGGCAGATTGGGAATAGCTCTACAGGACTTTGTTACATTTAACAGCTGGAGAGACAGGCACAGCAGAAAGACCATCACGCCGCTCCCAGCGTGGCTCTTGCCTTCCACGCACTGCCCTGGCATCCTGATCTTTTTTGTCTTAGACCTGTGTTAACACAGACACTATCATGATCAGTTATCTGCTGGTTCCCTCTAAGTGGTCTCTAAGTGCTTTGAGTGCCCTTGTTGCCAACATTTTTAGAATACTTAACTCAGCATGTCCAACTTGTTCACATGCTAGTAGTGCATTTTATCTTCTCAGCCATTCTCTTCTTCCATTTTCTATGGTAATACCATGCATTTCCTTGGTATTTTAGAGCTTAAAGATAGTCTCTCATTTAAAGGGATATCATCCAATGTTTAAGTCTTGTCCTCGTGTCTAATCTCAAGTGTGTCCTGGCAGTCCTCCATTTACTAAGGCAGTTCCCTGTCTCGTATTCCTCAAAGCCCCTCTTCCCTTCCCATTCTCAGCTGATTTCACTGAGAAAACAGAAGCAGTTGGAAGAGAACTTATACATCTTCTCACCCCTAAATCAGCCAAACTACTCCCAGCAACTTTACCTTTGCTCCCATCTGAGGCCATCACCTCCACCTGTGCTTTGATCCCAGGTGGAGATACACCGATCCCATCTCTTGCCCAAATCACTAACTTTCTTGTTTGATCTTTTCAGGATTATTTCCATCAGCATGTAAACATGTGATCATATCTTCTTACCGTCCCTCAAGTGTATCAAAAACACTGTTGTTGGAACTTTCTCCTAGCTAACCTATGATTTTCTCTCTCACAAATTCAGATTATGTTAGCAGAGGGGTCTTCCCTGTATAGCCCATTTAAAATATCAATTCCCATTATTGCTCTGTCCTACCCTACTTTATTTTCTTTATACCAATTCCCCAACAGATGTGTGTGTGTGTGTGTGTGTGTGTGTGTGTGTGTGTGTATGTGTATAGATACATTGTCTCTCCCTATTTTATTTCTACAAAGACAGGAGTTTTGTCTGTTTCGATCTTTCCTTTCCATAGTGCCCAAAATAGTGCCTGAAATATCACAGACACCCCCAGATATTTCCTTTTTTGACTCCATATTGTCTGCAGCTACTATACCATTTCTTTGTTCACCTTTGTAAAACAAGTCAAGAGTTGTCTGTACCTGGTGCTCTGCTTCTTCTCTTCTCATTCAATCTTAAGTCCCCTCCATTCTGGATCTCTTCCCCACAGCTCCACTGAAATGGCCCTTGACCAGACCACCAGTGAACACCACGTTGCCAAATGTAACGGCAATTCTAAACTGCCTTCTCACTCAACTTCCAGGTACCATTCTACCTGGTTGACTATTTTTTCTCTTTGTAATCTGTTTAGATTGGTTGGCACCTGATTTTCTTTCTACCTTAGGGATCATTCTTTATAATTAGCCTTTTTTGAATTCCTCCCCTCTTCCCAACCTCATAATGTTGGTGTGCACCAGGGTTCACTTTTAGATCGTCCTGTCTTTAGTTACCTATTCATTCCCTTAGTGATCTCAGCTGGTATCATGTCTTTATATATGTTCTTCACAGGGATGAGTCCTAAATATTTATCTTCAGCCATGACATTTTTCTTGAATTCCAGATTTACATATCCAACTGCCAACTTGATATCTCACTTGGAAGAACATCATCACAACCTAACTCATCTGAAGTTGGCTTCACATTCTCCCCCCCTATTACTAACTTCTTTTCCCCAAGTATTCCCCATTTCCGTACATGGTACTACTGTTTATCCGGTTGTTCAGACCTAAACCCTTCTAATATTCTTTCTCCTATCGTTATCCCACATCAGTAAATCCTGTCAATTCCATTTTTTAAAAAAATTATATCTGGATTCTGACCTTTTTCCAGCACTTCCACAAGTCACACCCTAATAGAAGCCACCATCATCTTTTGCTTGGCTACAGTAACAACCTCTCATGCCCCTAGCATGGCTTCCTGAGTGGTTCTTTTAGAGTGGGAATGAGTCATGTCATTCCTCTGCTTGCAACTCTCTGTGGCTCCCAAAGTACTTGGACCAAACTCCAAAGCCCTTCTCAGTCCTCCATGGCCCTCTGGGTCTACCCTGCCAGGTCTCTGCACTCATTTCCTCCTACTCAACTCAGCCCACCAGCCCATTTGTTCTTCCTGGAGCTGACTGAGACATTTCCTACTGGATAGCTTTTGTGTTGGCTGCTCTTTCCTGCCTGGAATATTCCACGGGCTCACTCCCAGCTTTATGCAGTTCTTGGCTCAGTGTCTCAAGACAGAGAGGTCATTTACGACCACCCTGTGATATATCCACCTTGATCCTTCGGCCCTGTCGTTAGAATTCCTGGCTTTTATCACGAGCTGACATTACGTTTTGTGACTTTTCATTTACTTGTTTATCAATCTCCTCCCAACTGTAAGCTCCATGGGTGTAAGAAATTGTTCTGTCTCATTCACAGTCTTATGTGTTGAATGAATGAATTTAATTTTTACAAAAATAGAAATGAGGAAGTAACAAGTATTCGTAGTCTTTTATATCCTGGTAATTGTTTCCTGGGTACTTCGTTAAAATTATATTTTGATTAATCCCTTGTGACAATCCTCTAAGGTGGAGGTTTCAGAGCGGAAAAACATTGCAATCCCAGTGACTAGTAAAAGGGAAGCTAGAGAGCTGGGATGCAAACCCTGGGTGTGTCTATTGCAAAAGCAAATCTCTTTCCACTTAATCCATATTCTTTATTTATTATAAATTATAAAATAATGGTTAGGCACAGTGGCTCACGCGTGTAATCGTAGCACTTTGGGAGGCCGAGGTGGGTGGATCCCTTGAGGTCAGGAGTTCCAGGCCAGCCTGGCCAACATGGTGAAACTCTATCTCTACTAAAAATACAAAAATTAGCTGGACGTGGTGGTACACGCCTGTAATCCCAGATACTCGGGAGGCTGAGGCAGGAGAATCGCTTGTACCTGGAGAGGGAGATTGCAGGGAGCTGAGATCATGCCACTGCACTGCAGCCTGGGCAACAGAGCGAGACTCTGTCTCAAAAAAAAAAAAAAAAAAAAAGTGAAATAGTAAGTATACAGTGGATATTACAAATGATTATTATATGACTTATTATTTCTGTCTAATAGATGAGATCACTGAGGATGAAGTGACAGGTGAGTTACCTGGGGTCATGCCGCTAGACCCCACCGCTCATGCTGGATAAAGGACTTCAGAATCTGGTTCTGATTTGGCTTCAGTGGGCTCTTTTTGGACAATCATAAGATTTCTGCAATGCAGATACTTTGTGTGTCTCACTTTATCTAAGCAACTTTTACGTTTTCCATCCATTATATTTTACCCCTTGTAAACTTGCAGAGGCTCACATTTGTAAGTTAAACACCAAGCTTTTCAAAACCTAGTCCTAAAACTTCTATCATGATTTTGCTTCATGTCCAAGCTAACCTTTGATTTGTCTTGTGTTGCAAATCACTTTGATTTGTACCTGTGTAAACTGAACGAAAACAGCAGCTGAACTGAAATTTGCTGTTTTGCTTGTACTTACTTTCTACTATGCCAATGTACAACCTAACTTTTATCAGGAATAGTTTATTGCTCAGGTATAGTTTGCTGGTTCATCCATTCATTTTCAGGCTGGAGAAAAGCCTTCAGCTGAAATATTTACCAATTGCAAGAAAAGTGAGGTAATTTACAGAAATTCTATAAAAATAGGGAGTCATGGTGCCTGGTACACCGGATGATAGTCAACATGTTAATTAAAGAATTATGTTTATAATTAGCCTGAAAGAAGATAATTTAATAGGTTGGCCAATTACAGAAATAAATTGGAGGCTGAAATTGCAAACTTATATTTCACTGTGTTTTTCAAAAGCACATCTATGAATTGATAGATAAATGTTATGTCCATACATACAGAGCTATGAAACCCTTCTAGAAACATGAAATTGGGGAGATACATGTCAAAACATATCCCAGAGACAAGATTAAAATTAATTCTGTGAATAATGCTATACCATGCTTCATGTTTTTGCTGAAAACTCATTGGTGTTTATTCTCCTAGGATGGTATACTAAATATCTGTCCAGATTACTGTTATATTTTTTTATTTAGTCTTGAGAATTTGCCCTGTGTTTGTGCAATACAAGAAAAAATACACTTGCTGAAGGTCATTGTGTTGTGCAATACAAGAAAGAACCATGTCTTCAAAATCACCTTATCTTCAAATAATAGATTTTGGATAGAGAGATTTAGGTCTTGAAAATTGCTTCTAAAATTACTTCTCCATCTTTTCTTGTGCAGTATTTGGAGCTTATGCAATAAACCAGTCTTTTCAGTATCTCTCTTTAAAATGTGATATTTTCAGTGTCCTTACTTAACATGGGATAGTCGTACACAGTGGTTTTCTTTTCAGAATTTTAACATGGTTTGTACAATCTGAGTCTGGTATAGGTCTTTGAGAACGTCTACCACTTGTTTATTGTGGTCTCATTCTTTAGAGAGGAGGAGGATGGTTTTCAACATTCTAAAATATGCAAGCAACGGACACCAATCTGTTATGTGTACTCTATACATATATTTATACTTACACATGGGTCTCATCTGCTCTAAATATTTAAGAGTGGTATGAATAAATACATTTAATGTTTCATAGACACATAATATCTCACAGTTTGTAGAACAGACAATGCTCTCTGGTGTAATTACCAGGCTGATCCTAAGGGGCCAGCCTGTCTGGTACTTGCTTTCATCTCTGAATACTTTGTGCTTATGGATAAACCTGGTGACAAGGAGATGCCTTGGAGTGCTAAATTCTGCATGTCTCAACGTTTGATTTTAACTCTTTATGTGCTAATGGGAACACCCATTTTCTTTAACAGCCATTTCTTTGGGCCTGTTCTCCTTTAGGTATGAGAGGCTCAGGAAAACTTTCTTATCCTCAGCACACACATTATGATGAAGTTTAACCAGAGTCTTGATAAGTGAGCAATCTTCAATGCCAACTGGGAAATTCAGATCATTCACAACTGGGAGCACAGGCATAGATTTGATTCACGCCATTTTTTAAGTGGAAAAGAGAAACAGGTGCATTTTTGTTGATGTTACTGTTTGGTGAATGTATCTGTTGATGTTAATCTCATCTCACATGAAACAGACACTGAATTTGAATGTCTGAAATATGTCCAGTCTTTTTAGATCTGATATTTTTACTATATGCCAACTTTCTTATGATAATTGTCAAATTAAATGCTTAATTCTGATAGCTGCTTCCATTGGTGGATTCCACATAGATGATATCTATATCCAAGCCATTTTAGGCTCTTCACTTCTTTTTATCTTTTTCTAAAAGTTAAAACATTTCAGGACCTTACTTAGTTTAGAGGATTTATAACATAGGAACAAAAAAATTTCCTTTGCCTCCTGGTTTCTGGGAATCTGTCTTTCTTTCTTTGCTTAGTATTTATCAAGACGTATAGTTTGCCATCACTACATATTAGATGACATTCGTGAGAGCAGTTCCAATTTTTTTCACACATTTTGAAATCAAATTTCACTAGACAATAGATGGGATCTATCACGATACTGAAATGGATTTTTCATGTGATCGTTTGGGCACATTGATCCTGACTACATCAGTTCTTCTGTGATTGGCATTCGATTGATTACAGGATTGTATCTGCATCCACAGATTATTTGTGTGATGTTCTAGTTATGCTGCTTGCTACACCAGTGTGTGTGTGCGTGTGTGTGTGTGTTTGTGTAAGTTTAGCTTTTCTTTAGTAATTTCACAGCTCCACTATTCTGTGGCCTGCCAAAGGGGGCACAGGAGTGTGGCAGAGGGAGAAGTCAGCCAGGTGGTTTGGAGTTTATTCCCTGACAGTCTTTAGAATTGCCTGTTGATGTGGTTTGGCTGTGTCGCCACCCAAATCTCATCTTGAATTGTAGCTCCCATAATTCCCACATGTTGTGGGAGGGACTCAGTGGGAGATAATTGAATCATGGCGGCGGTTTCCCCCATACTGTTATGGTGGTAGTGAATAAGTCTCATGAAATATGATGACTTTATAAGGGGAAGCCCATTTCGTGTGTCTCACATTTTCTCTTGTCTGCCATCATGTAAGATGTGCCTTTCGCCTTCTGCCATGATTGTGAGGCCTCCCTAGCCACATGGAACTGTGAGTCCATTAAACCTCTTTTTCTTTATAAATTACTCAGTCTCTGGTATGTCTTTATCAGCAGCATGAGAATAGACTAATACAGTAAGTTGGTACCAGGAGTGTGAGAACAGACTAATACACCTGTGTGTGGTGATTATAGAAAGGAAACCAAATTGTCATCAGTAGATTACCATTTCAAAGCTCCCTACAAAGTCACCACCTTCTTGCCTGCATCTGGGGCTGGCTGTGCCCTTGACTCCTTCACCTTCCTTGGTTCTCTGCTGCTCCTCTTAATTATTCCGTTTCCTGGATTTTAGGGTAACATGGAAACTTGTGAAAGCGGTAATTGAAGAGGAAGACACTCTGCTGACTTCTAAGCCAACAACTTTATCAAGTACTTTAATGAATTCCAAAGGATATGGCAGATGTTAATACATTCATTCTTCCTAAAATAGCCCAAAAAAGTAGGCTTAACTCTAGTATTTTTCCATCTCTAAAATGCAAAGTGAGAAAGGTCGCTTTCTCATCTTCTGTGTTGATCTCCCTCTTCCACTCTAGTTTTTTCTCCTTTACCAAAAATTTGAGTAACTTTACTTTAGACTGCCCTTCCTTAGTCTAAATTTTAATTACTGACTTAATTTTCGTTACTTATTCATGATATACCCAACCTTCTCTTTCTCACCTCACCATTGCATCCCACTCCTCCATTCAAACCAATTTGCTTGGCATTTTCTGTAAATTTGTTTTTCATGTGGTTTTGTTGTCATTGACACTATTCAGGGTGCATACGATAAGTCTAGAGTCTATTCACTTTAGCTGTAGCCCACTATCTAAAGATATTTGGGAAATCTCAGGACTGTACTTTATCTTTTAGTGCAGTGATTTGATATCATTGTAGGAGACAATATAGTCTTGAGGCTAGGAGCACAGATTTTGGAGTTGTGTGGGCCCAGATTTAAGTCTCATTCGACCACCTGCGTATCCATGAGCAAATGGCTTACTCTTACAATAGGTCTCTTTTTGCTCATCTGTAGAGTAACCATAATAATAGTAATAGTACTTAACTCATAGAGCTCTTCATTTCTTAGCCATTGACCGTCACTTGTGTGCCAGATGCTGTGCTATATGATAGGTATAAGTTGATAAATAGAACTAACATGAACCTCCCTTTGCTATTTCATTGAGATAATGCATAGTACCTGGGAGTAGATGCTTAATGATACACCTAGAAAGGAGGTAGTTCTAGAATGTAATCAATGGTAGCTCCTTTCCCTTTTAAAGGTATAGAAGGTATCATTCATTCTTTATTCTTCAAATAGAGGATTGAATATCTGCTATGTGCTGGGTACGAGGGATGTGGTATGAACAAGTTTGGCAGAGTCTTTCTTCATGCAGTGTGCATGCTTCTGTTCCAGAAGATGATGAGCAAGGAAACAGTTGAGTAAACTAAGCAGTTATAGAGTGTGATGCATGTTATGAAGGAACTGGAGAGATAATGGTGGGAAGGAAGGTAGGGTGAGAAGGAAAGGAGAGGGCTAATAAGGTAAGACCTTAAAAATGGGACAGAGCAGGTTTTGCAGAGATCTGGAGGAAGAACAAGCAAAGGCCTTGAGGTAGAAAAGGGCTTTGTGGCCAGGCGCGGTGGCTCACGCCTGTAATCCCAGCACTTTGGGAAGCCAAGGCGGGGGGATCACCTGAGGTCAAGAGTTCGAGACCAGCCTGGCCAACATGGTGAAACCCTGTCTCTACTAAAAATACAAAAAAATTAGCCAGGTGTGGTGGCAGGTGCCTGTAATCCCAGCTACTCGGGAGGCTGAGGCAGGAGAATCCCTTGAACCCAGGAGGTGGAGGTTGCAGTGAGCGGAGATCGCGCCATTGCACTCCAGCCTGGGTGACAAAATAAGACTCCATCTAAAAAAAAAAAAAAAAAAAAAAGAAAAAGAGAGAAAAGGGCTTTGCACATCTGAGGAACAAAATAGAGGTATGTGCGGCTGGATTGTAGCAAGCAGAGTGGAGAATGACGTGAGAAGGTGTTATAGATGGAGGAGGAAGTAGACCATGCAATATGTCTGATGGACTGTGAGAAGCTGACTTCCTCTATGGCCAGGGTGATGTCAGGGCAGGTAACAGGACTACAGGCAGTCAGGAGGAGGAAGTCATCAGGATGCTGCCTGGGAATCTGGCATTCATTACTGTTTGCTTGACAGTGCCACTTATCAAGATAAGGAACTATGGGGGATGGCAAAATTTGGGGTAATAGACCTACTAAAATGTGATCATTATTGGTGGCTATTCATAAAATAAAGGCATATCTATATATTCTTTTAGGTACTTCTTGGTTTCTGTGACATTTAAGAAAAGTGTTCAAGACTTTCTCTGAAGATGTCTCAAGTTTTTATTTTTGCTATGTCTTAGTTGGCAGGAACTAAAAGTCCAGGTCACTAAAGATTGCTGATGGCCTGTGAGGACAGCACAGAGTGAGACTGAATCAGTTGGTTGACAACAGTCAGACTGTGACAGAATGCTAAGGGGTTAACTTAGAGTTTATTGGTACAGTATACTTGCTCAGCACTGATGGATTTCCTGATTTCGTGTATTAAAGATGAAAAAGTAAAGTTCCTTTCTGATAGAAGTGTTTATTTCTACTAAACTGGGACTAGAAAAGCATTGATGAAATGTTTATATATTCAGAGCAACATTCTGCCTTCTGCCTTCTGCTTGGCCAGCTGCCATCTCTGACTGTTGGAAATAAAGTGAGGGCTCTGACATCATCTTGATGGTGTCTGGTATTTGGGTGTTTCTGTCCAGCTCCCTTTGGCTGACATTACCAAGGCACACTGTTAATACTGGCCTCACAGGCCGTAATCTCTTATGTGTCATTTTGTATTTAAACTTTTGCATAAGAGTCATCAGCACAGAACAACAAATTACTTCTGTAGCTATATTATTTTTGAGATTAAAAAGATACTACTGGACCAGGCATGGTAGCTCACACCTGTAATCCCAGCACTTTGGGAGGCCAAGGCGGGCGGATCACCTGAAGTCAGGAGTTCAACACCAGTCTGGCTAACATGGTGAAACTCTCTCTCTACTAAAAATACAAAAATTAGCCAGGCATGGTGGTGTGCGCCTGTAATCCCAGCTACTCAGGAGGCTGAGGCAGGAGAATCGCTTGAACCTAGGAGGCAGAGGTTGCAGTGAGCCAGTCACACCACGGCACTCCAGCCTGGGCAACAGAGTGAGACTCTGTCTCATTCAAAAAAAAAAAAAAAAAAAAAAAGAGAGAGACTACCGTCACCTTGTATAAAACCACATACACAGCATAAATAGTTATGCCTACTAATGAAATATCCTGTCATTTCCTCTACTTAATAGAAGGCTACAGATAGGTTTATACAGTAAACATGTGAAAGGTACAGTTAATTTCTCTGCTTGAATTTGCACATGGGAGGAATTCTCTTCTCCTCTTTTGCCCTTTTCACAGAACCATAAAATGTGAGGGCTGAAGGGACCTTGGAGGATGTCCAGTTCATCCACTGATGGGGAACTGAAGACTAGGTAGTTACACAGTAGTTCAAATGCAATCATATTACTGCAATTAAAACTATGAGAAGACTAGATTATTCTGTAGTATCACCACATTATGAATATGAATCACTGTCAAATAACAGATGCACATCATATTGATGTGATTGATGTGATCATGTCACTTCTTTTAGAGTCTGTGAATGATTGATCACTGTGTATTGGTTTTTAGTTCATGCATAAAAGGCAAAATGTGTAGTGTTGTTACCTTCTTGTTCCCCAGTGATCCAAGATTTACAAAAAATGAATAAGTGGAAATTGGCTAACACAGATGAAAGTGCATCAAAGAAACAAAAAGTGATAACATTGGGAACTGGAATTCCAAATGAACATAAAGGAGTTCTAAAAGGATGACCTGGCTATGGAATGATGACAGTCCTGCCCTTTGACCGCCTGTAAATACACACCCAGAGGAACTTAGTGTAAGTGAGCTTATTGACGTGTACAAGGAAAATGGTTCTGACCCATAGGATGTAGGTGTTCCAGAGTAAATGACGCCAGGTGAAAAACTTCACATTAAAGAACCCTCAGAGATATTTCAGCACGTTGAAAGCACAAAGGAGAAAATTCCCGAAGGTGATTCAAATGTAGGAGCGTGACAATTTGTCCAGGGATAGCAAAGATGTTCATTCCACCGGGACAGTTATATTGTGGGATGAGTGAAGGCAGGTCACAAGTGTTTTACAAAGAAATAAAACACTTTGGTGGGGTGCCGTGGGTCACACCTGTAATCCCAGCACTTTGGGAGGCCGAGGTGGGCAGATCGCTTAAGTCCGGGAGTTCTAGACCAGCCTGGGCAACATGGTGAGACCCTGTCTCTACAAAAATAAAGTAAAATAAAATAAAATAAGAAATAAAACACCTTAATTCTCAATGTTTCCCGTCTTCTAAATTATAGTGTACTAAATACATTTAGTTTTACTATTTAGAAAATGTTGTCTATACATTTATAAATCATAGGGTGTCTGTAATGCTTGGACAAAAATTCTTAAAGGTCGTGGAACAATGATAAACAATGTGAATTTTCCCAAAGCTTGTCTGAAGACATTTTTATGGTCCTCTACTAGCATGCAAACTGAAGACTGCCTGTATTTTAAATGAATAAATATAGACTCAGTGAAAGTCCAAAAATATTGGCTTCTTTTATTTGGAATTACCTCAGCTTATTCTGTTAGCTACTTATTTGCTTTAAGAAAAAAAAAATAGCATAGATAACATTTTATCTGTCCGTATGACATAAATGTCAAAAGTAATGATGGGATAAATGAGATCAACTTGTAAGCACTTATCACCATGCCTACAACATAATTGGCACTTGATAAGTGCAACACATATCTAGAATTTGATCATTTCTCTCTACTTCCACAGCTACCATTCTGGTTTGAGCCACCATCTCCCTCCCTGAGTGGTTGCAGTGAGCACCCTTGGGGTAACTCTGCTTCTTCCTTGCCTTTCTACACTCTGCATTTAGTGTAGTACATGACCCAGTGGCTCCCCATTTCCCCCAGTAAAATCCAAAGGTCTTACACTGACATCAAGGCTTTCCATGGTCTGGGCCCATTATCTCTGACCTCATCTCCCACCCACTTCCCCTAGCTTACTCTGCTCTAGCTGCAAATTTGCTGATGATGCTAAGTCCATGCTTTCCTGCCTAGGGGGCTTTCACCAGCTTTCCCTCTCCCTGGATTGCTCCTCCTCCACTGGTGCTCACTCCACGGGGACGGTTATATTGTGGGACGAGTGAAGGCAGGTCACAAGTGTTTTACAAAGAAATAAAACACTTTGGTGGGGTGCTGTGGGTCACACCTGTAATCCCAGCGCTTTGAGAGGCCGAGGTGGGCAGACTGCAACCCAGGAGTTCTAGACCAGCCTGGGCAACATGGCGAGACCCTGTCTCCACATCGTCATTTGGTCAATTTCTCATTCCCCCTTAAAGTCTTTGCTCAGAAGTCACCCCCTCAATGAGGCCCTGGCAATTCTGTTCAAAACCTCACTTCCCCCAGCCTAGTAGCATTTCCGATCCCCTTATACTATTCTTTTTTTTCTTTCCATAGAACTTTCACCTTCTAAGATTTTCAGATTTTTAGTTTATTTTTTAAAATTCATCCTCTTCTCTTGCTAGAATGCAAGCCTAATGAGTTCAGGGATCTTTTGTTTATTAGGCAATTTAGCTCTTATAATATTTCCTAGCATGTATTGCATCTGAGTGAATATCTTTTAAATGATGAATGACTATTTGAAAGAAACTGTTGATGTTGTTTGAGAATTGTTCTCCATTCTGTACTGTTCCAGCAGACTTGACAACAGTGATGGTAGAAATCATGTCTTATTTACTCATCACAAAATTGTCAGAATCCAGTACTCCAGTTCTGGCCTTTCCTCCATAAATATTAGATCTCTGTTCTAAAGAGTTTTGTTTTGTTTTTTTAAGATGGAGTTTTGCTCTTGTTGCCCAGGCCAGAGTGCAATGGCACTCTCTTGGCTCACTGCAACCTCCACCTCCCGGGTTCAAGTAATTCTCCTGCCTTAGCCTCCTGAGTAGCTGGGATTACAGGCACACACCACCAAGCCCAGCTAATTTTTTGTATTTTTAGTAGAGATGGGGTTTCACTATGTTGGCCAGGCTGGTCCCGAACTCCTGACCTCAGGTGATCCACCCGCCTCGGCCTCCCAAAGTGCTGGGATTATAGGCATGAGCCACTGCACCCAGTCAAGAGTTTTATAGTCACAGGAAATACACAAAGGAATTCAACTCAACATATATTGACTGAAATTTTTTTTTTTTTTTTGAGACGGAGTCTCGCTCTGTCGCCCAGGCTGGAGTGCAGTGGCACAATCTCGGCTCACTGCAAGCTCCGTCTCCCAGGTTCACGCCATTCTCCTGCCTCTGCCCGCCACCACGCCCGGCTATTTTTTTTGTATTTTTAGTAGAGACAGGGTTTCACCGTGTTAGCCAGGATGATCTCGATCTCCTGACCTCGTGATCCGCCCGCCTCGGCCTCCCAAAGTGCTGGGATTACAGGCTTGAGCCACCGCGCCCGGCCTGACTGAACATTTTCTATGTACAGTTGTCTAAAATGGCTAATTAGTAACTTAGGTTTTCACTAAAGCATTTATTTTCATCAAGCTACTGGTTTCTGTAGAGTTTAAGCTGATGTGCTGGAGAGATAACCACAGGATAAGATACATATAGTGAGCTTTCTGAGTTGATGCTAATTATGGAAAAATTCTCAGGACATAACTTAGAGGACCAGTTACACAAAGCCTAAACCTGGAAAAAAATCTCGGAAGACAGGAGGAGTAAGAGTTTAGGGAAAATACTTGGCATGATGTGAGAGATGTTTTTTTTTAAATGACCAGAGTTATTAAGACTATTTATTGAGTTTTCAAGAGTATAATATATGATTGATTTGTTTAGATTATGTACACAAAGAGCATTGTTGTACTTAAAATAGGGGAAAAAGAAGGGACTGCATTGCTTTTTTCCAGTGATGCATTGGGTTTTATATTGATGCTGTGGATGCTTATGATACATTAAAATTTGTCACAGCAATAATAGACAGGATCGGTAATTTTCCTCCAATATTGCCCTATTTCCTCGCTGCATGAAACCATGAAATCACTTAATGGGATCATACAATACCAGCTTTGATTGGAAATTAAATAAGATCTTACCTTGGCAGTTCTAAAAAGAGACTCCATCTGTCAGCATGGCAGCACGTATTTATGAATAATCTTAAGGTGGATTGTGATAAGCAATCACTTATTGAGTTCATTACATTTGCAGGCATAGTGTTAGACCATAGAGATACACTGGTGAGCAAAACAGATCTTGTTCCTGCTCTCACACAGATCCTAATACTATTGGAACCCATAAAAATGGACAGAATTGGGTCTAAGTAACTGCAAAGAAGTGATTTCTGTCTGCAAGTAACATCACTATCATGGTTTATGAATTCTGTTCCTTGTTATTAAATATCAATCAGGAAATTGATGTGAAACTGGCATGGGGAGATACTAAATAAAATGCGTAGGCTCACCCTTGAATGCTTCAAGATGTTTGTACGGAAGGAATGGAGTATATTTTGTTTGATTCTTATTTGTTGTAATGGAAAGGCAGAAGCCCCTCTAAATACCACCCCCTTGTTAGGATCAAATTGGATTAGAGGTCATCTATTTGTCTATTTAATAGATATTTTTTGATTGAGTGCTTCCTGTGAGCCAGCATTCTTACATGCTTTGGTGATCACCATTAGTAAAAGTGACAAGGTCCTTTCCCTTACAGAACTTGCATTCTAGTGGGGGTGGCTCAGAAAAATTTTAAAAAAGCAAATAGCATATAATATAGTGTCAGGTAGTGATAATAAAGGGGAAAAAATAAGACAAGGGACTCAGGGTGATAGGGGCTGCTATTTTAGATAGGGCGACCGTGGAAGTGGTTTTCTGTGTGTGTGACCTCACAGGTTTGTGAGCAGCAGTCAAGCTAGCTTTGCTCAGAATTACTAAATGTACAAACACACACACACATGCACACACACACACACACACGAGCATACACACAGGCTTTCCCATAATTCACTCCTCGACATGTCCCCATTATATCCCCCTCTTCCACTGTCGCCACCCCTGCTATCCCTAAGCTTTGGGCTTTCTGTCTCCTGCTTTCTGCATCTCCTGATTCTTTGAAGGTTTTCTATTTTCTTTATCTTGTTCTGGGATCAGCCGGTGTACTGTCTGGCCAAGTGTGAGGTCCCTAGGCATCCCTGAATGCCTTATCTACTTTCTTTGCTAACTAAGGCTTGTATTTATCTGTATTGTAGCTACAGTTTCTCATTTGGCCAATCCTCAATATGGTGATTTGGAGAAGGCAACATTTCTTCACTATTGAGAAAGATCTCATGTTGAACTTTGTTTTTGAACTGCAATGTCCGAAGTGGGCAATTCAATGAAAGGGTAGTGCTGATTTAGTGGTATTAACTTATTACAAATTTTGGGCATTGTTTGTTCTTATTCATTCATTCAACTACTATTGATTGAGGCCCTTTTATATACCTGACATTATGCTAGATACTGGGGCTATAATTCTAGGTAAAAACAGACTCAGTTTATTTTTTATTTTTATTTTTATTATTATTATTATTTGAGATGGAGTCTTGCTCTTGTCACCCAGGCTGGAGTGCAGTATTATGATCTCGGCTCACTGCAACCTCCACCTCCCAGGTTCAAGCAATTCTCCTGCCTCAGCATCCCGAGTAGCTGGGATTACAGGCACCCACCACCATGCCTGGTTAATTTTTGTATTTTTTTTTTAGTAGATATGGGGTTTCACCATGATAGCCAGGCTGGTCTCGAACTCCTGACCTCAGGTGATCCACCTGCCTTGGCCTCCCAAAGTGCTGGGATGTGAGCCATTGTGCCTGGCCCAGACTCAGTTTAATAATCAGACATTAATAATTACACAAATGAACGCATGATGACAATTGAAGAAACTGAAAGAGAAAATACAATGTTATGGGAGCACAAAACAAAAGAATTAGAATTAATAGCCTGGTGGGTCCAATCTCAACACAGCCTTGAAAGGATGCCTGGGTTGAGATTTGAAAGATGGGTAAGTGTTAACTAGAGAAGAGAGAAAGGGGTTTAATAGTGCATGCAAAAGTCCTGTAGGAGAAAAGGCATGAAGGAAGGTTGGTTGGAGATACTGGGCTGGTGCCAGACCATGCAGTGCAGAGCCTTGTAGGCTGAAAGATTTTTTTGATTGTTTGTTTGTTTTTTGAGTGGGATCTTGCTCAGTTGCCCAAGCTGGAGCACAGTAGCACAATCTCGGCTCACTGCAGCCTCTGCCTCCCAGGTTCAAGAGATTCTTCTGCCTCAGCCTCCCAAGTAGCTGGGACTACAGGTGCACACCACCACATCCGGCTAATTTTTGTATTTTTAGTAGAGATGGGGTTTCACCATGTTGGCCAAGCTGGTCTCGATCTCCTGACCTCAAGAGATCCACCTGCCTCGGCCTCCCAAAGTGCTGGGATTATGGGTGTGGTCTACCGCGCCTGGCCGGCTCAAGGATTTTTTGGCTTTTATCTTTAGAGCAATTGGAAACCACTGAAGGGTTTTAATCCAGCACACCGTATAGTACAGATTGATGGTGTGGCTTCAAGCTAAAGCTCCCTGGAAGGGAGTTTGCAGTGTGGAGAACCATTCAGTGGATTTTGAAGATGTCAAAATGAGAGATAATTGTAGCTTGGACTAAGGTGGTGAGAAATTGATGGATTGGAAAAGTATTGATGGAGTAGAATCCACAGGACTTGGTAACTCCAAGGTGGATGTCACACTTTTGTAAGTGCTTCCATTTATCTAATTGCTCTTGAGGTTTCTTTTAAGTGGTTGATTATTTATTATTTCATCCAGAATTTGTATAAAGAAAGATCAATAAATTTGTTTCTTCATGTTTGTTTAGTAAAGGGTGAGTATTTAAGGGTGATTTTAGTGCTTATGGGCCAAGGTGAAAAAAATGATGGTCGTCATGTTCATTTAAGCACTCAGAAACACTATTGGCACAGGCAACCAAAATGCAAAAGCAAGACATACGAATTACAAGTCTGCACCTCAGGGGCTGAATAGCAAAGACTAATTCGGAAGAGGCCTTATGACTCAGGAAGACATACTTTGATTAATATCTTTATTGTCCTGTCAGGTAGGTTAACCCTCTGGATCCCATCAGTATTTGGCAGTGTTGATCTTTATTCTTGGAATAGAAACTAGATTGTGTGTGTGTGTGTGTGTGTGTGTGTACATGTATGTGTGAGCACATGTGCATGTACACGGTATCCTCATGTACATTTCATATATGTTACCTACCAGATGTATTACATATGGATAATAATAAAAAATAGAAAACATTAAGCTATTTATCAAAACCTCTCAAATGCCTACTCTGCATGCTGTCAGACCACAGTTATTCTGGAGAGGAAGTGTGCTTTGAGATGAATGATGGGGTTAATTAAAGGCAACTGGCAGGTGGCTTGTGAATTGGTGTTTGGTTCATTAAGTGTTCGGTATATTTTACTTTCTGTCCAAAAGGAACCTTTTGCTTACTGGAAAGTAAAATAAAAGCAGCTCCTGGGTAAACTGGCAAAAGCTTTGATGAGTGTGTCGGATTAGGTTGTATCATTCAAAGTTGAACCATAATTGAAAGCTGTAGCTATAGCCTCTCTCCTTGGTGGTATAGCAGAGCTCTCCTGAACTGAACCATGATTGAAAGCTGTAGCTATAGCCTCTCTCCTTGGTGGTATAGCAGAGCTCTCCTGAACTTACCATGCACTCCATCATACAATGTTAAGGGACTGGATTGAAGTGAAACTTTGCATAAGTGAGTTGGTCTCATACATTGGATAGGATAGCTTAATATAGTATTAAATCCATTCCTTTCCCTTAGATGATTGGTACATCTCACATACTAATGGGCATCTCCACACGAACTCTAATTTCTGATTTGTCCAAAGTACACAGGCTTATTTTAATATTTGACTGTTAAAGATTGTCTTCAAACTCCTATAGGTTTCCTATATCATATATCAAAAAGATAATCATATCTGGCTGGGCGCAGTGGCTCACGCCTGTAATCCTGGCACTTTGGGAGGCCAAGGTGGGTGGATTGCCTGAGCTCAGGAGTTCGAGACCAGCCTGGGCAACATAGGGAGACCCTGTCTCTACTAAGAATACAAAAAATGAGCGGGGCGTGGTAGCGCTTGCCTATAGTCCCACCTACTTGAGAAGCTGAAGCAGGAGAATCACTTGAACCCAGGAGGCGGAGGTGGCAGTGAGCTGGCATGGTGCAACTGCACTCCAGCCTGGGTAACAGACTGAGACTCTGCCTCAAGAAAAGAAAATAAAAAAGAAAAGAGAAGAGAAGAAAAGAAACTCGTATCTTTCTTAGGATCTATATATTTTCTGGGTCCCTTTCTGGGCCCTAGATCCTCATCTAACAAGCTCTCAAGTGTGGCTCATACTTGAGAGCTTGTTAGAGATGCACAATCAGCCCCACTCAAGACTTTCCCCATCAGAATCTGCATCTTAGCAGGATCCATGGGCGATAGGATGCACCTTACAGATTGAGAAGCACTTTTATCGGTAACATACATGGTAAAATCAATTGAGTCTCTAGAAGCAGTGTGGGATGGGATTACAGACTGAATTATCTGAATCTAATTCAAATGAATTAGGTTTAGTGATCAATTTCTGGAAATATGTCTGATAAGCCCTCTGTGAGTAACAAGTTACTTTATGCCTCATTTTCCTCATCTAGATATGTGTGGGTCATCTTTATACCGCAGGGGTAGAGTCAGGATTAAATAAGTTAATGCCAGGATGGGCATTCACTGTACTTTTGGTAAAGACGGTGTGCCTTCTCTTCTTCCGGGGCTTACTGACTAAGCTCTGTTACTCCCACTTGTCCCATATGTCTGTGGTTTTGTTTTTACCTTGTCTTGCTGTCTTATCTTATTCTCATTCCCAAACCATCTTTAGTTAGTTATTAATAATGTATTAAATTGTATTTAGATAGCCTCTAGCATCCAAAAGAGTAAGAGTGTAGTTACTTACCCAAGAGTGTAGTTTGCATGTTAGAGTTAGTTCCATAGGGTAGGTGAGACAAAATAGTAAAAGCCTCTGGGGATTTGATAAGGCGTTGAGCACACCAGCACACCAGCACAATTTTTGGTTCTTTTTTTATTACACCACAATATAGCTTTGATCTTGCAGATTATATAAGCTCCAAAGTACTTCATGATTGTTTTTATTATAGCCACACTGCACATGAATTTATATTCAGATGTACCCATCCTATGAGAATAATGCTATTTTTTTTAGCAAATTATTTTTTAAAGAAAACAAATGAATGTTCACTGGAAATCAGTGAGCACCTGGAGGGTCAGTTAGGAGGTAGTTGTTAAAAATATTGGGCTTTGCCTGTGGCTGGTGCTGTAAGCTATGCTATTGAATATTGGTGCTACCATATAGGAAATAAAGGCAAATACAGCTGGGTGTGGTGGCTCACACCTGTAATCCCAGCACTTTGGGAGGCCAAGGTGGGCGGATCACGAGGTCAGGAGATTGAGACCATCCTGACCAACATGGTGAAACCCCATCTCTATTAAAAATACAAAAATTAGCTGGGTATGGTGGTGGGCGCCTGTAATCCCAGCTGCTAAGGAGGCTGAGCCAGGAGAATGGCTTGAACCCAGGAGGCGGAGGTTACAGTGAGCCAAGATCATGCCACTGCACTCCAGCCTGGTGACAGAGGAAGACTCTGTCTCAAAAAAAAAAAAAAAAAAAAAAAAAAAGGAAATAAAGGCAAATACAAAGCATTACCAGGATTTTAAATACAAATTAGAGTGGCACCTTTCCAATTTATATAGCATATTCTTTTTTTTTTTTTTTTTTTGTGAGACAGAGTTTCGCTCTTGTTGCCCAGGCTGGAGTGCAATGGCACGATCTCAGCTCACTGCAACCTCCGCCTCCCAGGTTCAAGCAATTCTCCTGCCTCAGCCTCCAGAGTAGCTGGGATTACAGGCATGTGCCACCACGCCTGGCTAATTTTTGTATTTTTAGTAGAGATGGGGTTTCTCCATGTTGGTCAGGCTAGTCTCGAACTCCCAACCTCAGGTGATCTGCCTGCCTTGGCCTCCCAAAGTGCTGGGATTATAGGTGTGAGCCACCGTGCCCGGCCATATAGCATATTCTTTAGGTTAGCTAAACAAAACAAAACAAAACAAAACAAAAACTTGCTGTCTGCTTTTGAGTCTTTATTCCCATCACCTCTGCCCTGCCATACCACCTTGGTGAAGGGTTTCTAGAATATACTTGTGTGTCCCTTTTCTCTCTAATTAGAAGCATTGATGATTATATTGCTCTTTTACTACTCTGTTATGTTTTCTTTTGTTTCTTTGAGGTTGAGATGTCAAAACACGTAAATGGTCAGACTTTTTAGGCTCTTGCCACATAGAACCTGTGTTTTCCATTTACTTACTGTGCATTTGGTGCCTTTTGTATGCTAGTCATTATGTAAGGTGCTTTATCGCATTTACTTCATCATTTTAGAAATTCAGTACTTTGCCTCAGATCATATAACCTAGTACATCGTGAGCTGGGATGGGAATCCAAATCTTGCTTGTTCTAAAGTCCATGATTCCTGCAGCACTCCCGCTGCCTGTATTGAGTCATTCTAATTTTCATCTTTCCCCATGTGCAGTTTCCTCAGTAACCTTGCTTAATTAATTGATTGGAAACCTGTTTTGGCTGTCAGAGGACTGAAATAAATTGTCTCTCCATACATTTTTAAGCAACCCAGGATCCTTTCAGATATGATCAAGCAACTAATGCTTGGTTGAACTAAGATGACTTTTACCATCACTTTGAACTGAGAAAGTTCTGTTATTGACCTGTTTTCCTGTGTGAGTTTTGAAATGACATGTGTGCCTGCTATTAGAATCTGTTCTGTTCTTGATGATACTTGGTGTCCTAGAAATGTGTCAGACAATTTCTTGTTAATTTTGATGGCTAAAATAGTGATGATAATATGAAAATCCTGTATTTTACTTTTATTTGTTCAGGTTGCCTCTGGGGATCAGTCAGTACAGTCAAAAAAGTACTGATTGCCTTGAATGGCCGTAGCTCCCCTCTTTTCCCCTACCCAGTTGCCTGTTTGCAAATAAAAAGTACGTGAGGAATTGATTCTGTAGGGCCTTCTTTTGGTTGTTTTTTTGACAGTAGTTTTTACATTCGGCACAGATTTTTTAAATGCACTAAAATAATATTCTTCAAGATCTGATTGGTGACTGTGCAGTCATGTCACGTCTCACTTATTTTTCCCTCTCTTTCTCCCCCTTTGCAGGATGATGAAGTGGTTCTGCAGTGCACCGCAACCATCCACAAAGAACAACAGAAGCTATGCTTGGCAGCAGAAGGATTTGGCAACAGACTTTGTTTCTTGGAGTCCACTTCCAATTCCAAGGTGGGAATGAAGTCTTTCAAGGCTATTCAAATATGCAAGTTTTACTAGTGGCATTGAAGTTATTTATGAGCTCTCTACTATTTTCTGTGGAACACATACTATATAAATGAAAGGGTATAACAATGTTTTCCATCTCCATTTTGCTGATTTTTAATTGAGTCTCTCCTGGGTACAAAGAACTAGGGATAAGATTGTTAGCAAGAACACAGAAAGTCCTTGCCCCATGAGGTTTATATTCTAGTAGAAAAGCAAACAAGTAAATAAATGATATAATTTGAAAACTGATAAGGGCTAGGAAGATTTAATGGATTATTAAGTTTGTAAAGGAACCAATAGTCTTAGGCTCATTATATTTTTTATAAGATAGACTTTCAATTTTCTATATTAACGAAAAGTCAGAACTCTAAATCCCAGTTCATGTTTAAAATACGTAAACCTGGGTATAGATGCAGTTCACATAGATATATCTGAATTTGACTTTCATTGGTAGAAAATGGGATATGGCTTTTTTTTCTCAAAGTGGTATCTCTTGCATTGATCATAAAGGGGAAAGGACAGAAAGATTGTTGGTAGTAAGTAGTCAGATACTGTAAATTATAGATATACTCTTTGAAATGAGCCCAGCAATATCTTAAGCTACAGAATTTTAAAATCAAAGGCAGAACTAACTTTTTGAGACAACCGCTCCCAGGATATTTATTCTTTTAGGCTGATCTTTGCCTAAAAGAGAATGGTTCATAATATCAGCATAGGTTTTCTTGCAGAAATATAAACACTTAAATCTGTTGATATGTTTTGATTAATTATTCCTGATTCCTAATTGTGGATATTTACTGTACGTTCTGTATATGAATGAATTTTCATCTGTGTCTCTATATTTCAGAAATTAGAAGTTGAGGTTTTGCTTTTAGGAACTATTCACTTTGAGAGAGACCCACCTTGTTATTATTAAAAATTCAGGGAGAAATGAAGAATTATCAAGAAGGCATAGTTTTTCATCTCTTTGAATCTCCACATAAAACCAGAAAGAGCTATGAAGAGGGTAAAACTCACAGCCACAGACAATACAGTATCTAAGACAAACTAAGTGGCAAGTTATTCCTACATATGGAGTCAGTAAATGTATAGGAGGAAGTGCAAGAGCGGTGATATGATTTCTATTGTCTCTGAAAGTCAGTGACAAATCCTTGCTGGAAAGCATGGTGGGCCAATATGAAAACAGCAACCACTCCAGGCATGGTGGCTCACACCTGTAGTCCCAGCACTTTGGGATCCAAGGCAGGCGGATCACTTGAGATCAGGAGTTCAAGACCAGTCTGGCCAACATAGTGAAACCCTGTCTCTACTAAAAATACAAAAATTAGCTGGGTGTGGTAATGCACACCTGTAATCCCAGCTACTTGGGAGGCTAAGGCACAAGAATCCCTTGAACCCAGGAAGCGAAGATTGCAGTGAGCCAAGATCGCACCACTGCACTCCAGCCTGGGTGACAGAGCAAGATTCTGTCGAAAACAAAAGAAAAAGAAAGAGAACTAAGAGGGAGCAAAGGAACCATGGCATAGTGAGGTGAGACGTTTCTGGAGTAACCTTGGCCCTATGGACTTTTATAACTAACCATGTAAAGCTCCCTTACAGGTCAAAGTCCTCCCCTGAGGAGAAGTTGCAGGGGTGATAGAGGCAAAGGATAGACAAGGATCGAACCAAAAAAAAAAAAAAAAAAAAAATAGAGGGGGGAAGCAGAACCCATAGATTTCATAAGAGGCCATGTTTCAAGTAATGGGGAGAACCACAGAACAAGGAGCTGTAGAGCTGTAAAGCAAAAACAAAAGGCTACACTCTCTCTTCTCCCTAAGAGTACAAGAAAAAGCATTTCAATTTTTGTCTGGACATTTGATGTGCTTGTGTTGCCTGTAGATATAATTTTATAATATATATAATTATGTATAATTTATATATATTAGTGGAGTAATCTAATTTATAAAATTATAATTATATTTAATATATAATTTATATGTGTATATATTGTTTTATATATAAAAAGAGAATAAGAAGCAGAATAATATCTAAAGGTAATAAAGGTCAACTAGTTAAATAAACATAACTATTTAAAAATGAACTAAAAGAAATTAAAAAAATAAGAGACACTATGAAAGAGCAACATACATTCTTAACTCAGAAACAGGATGAGTAGAGAACAGAGATTTGGAAAAGGGAGCTGAATAACAGGCCAGAATTCCAAATTAGAGAAAAACTAATTTTAGATCTGGAGACTGCATGAGAAGGGACACCAGAGCACGTAAACCCACAGCTTAACATCTGTAGAGACATAGAAGATGGAAAAGCGAAAACCTTCGAAAATCCAAAGGAAATGATTTTGTGGAAATTGTGGAAGACAGTTTTCCCATGAACCGGGGCTGGAGGGTATTTTGGGGATGATTCAAGCACATTACATTTATTGTGCACTTTATTTCTATTATTATTACATTGTAATATATAATAAATTCTAGAATTCACCATAGGGTACAATCAGTGGGAGCCCTGAGCTTGTTTTCCTGCAACTAGATGGTTATATCTGGGGGTGACAGTGACAGATCATCAGGCATTAGATTCTTATAAGAGGGTGTGCAACCTAGATCCCTCACATGCGCAGTACACAATAGGGTTTGCACTCCTGTGAGAATCTAATGCTGCTGATGATCTCACAGGAGGCAGAGCTCAGGTGGTAATGCCAGTGATGGGGAGCGGCTGTACATACAGATGAAGCTTGCCTGCTGCTCACTTCCGGCTCTGTGGCCTGGTTCCTAAGGGGCCACTGACTGGCACTGGTCCATGGCCCAGGGGTTGGGGACCCCTGCCCCAAGAAAACCAAATTGCAGTAGAGACCCTGGCACGAGGAATGGTGGTGAGCATTCAAGACACATTTACCCAAGGAACTGAGATGGAATGATGGTTTTAGGGGAGAGAGTGTCTTATAGAATGGCTCTGTCCTCTGACAAGGTTAAGTAAGTATGACTACCAAAAAATAGGAGAGTGGGTACAGTTTATAAAAATTCAACTTTCTGATTGCTTTATAGATGTAGTCTAAAAGTAAATATAACTTTCACTGGAGATAAATAATATATTAGCTATTTGCAATATTGGTCATAGAACTAAGAAATAGTAATCAAAAAGAGAAGGTCTTAAGAATATTATTTAAAAATATAAGTATTAGGGAAGCCCAAACTTCCTAAACAAAAGAGACATGTAAAAATGTCTTTATATATTTTATGAACATATGTATATTATAAATGATATCATAAACATAACAAAAACATGTAAGTATAATAAAATATATATTATATATTTATATTATATAATGCATATATTAAATATATTTATATTATAAATTAATGTAAATTCATGTTTATTAAGAAATACATATATTTTATATTGTATGTAATATTTATAATATATTATAAATATATTTGTATTATATATTTAATGTAGATATATGATAATGTAGATATATATGATATGTAGATATTACATATGATAACTATATATTTCTATTTAAATATAAAAATGCATATTTAATGTACATATTATATATGATATGTATATCCTATGTGCATGTGTATGTATGTATCGTGTATGTACATATGACACAGCTATGTGCCACATACCACATATATGACAGTGGTCCCATAAGATCATAATGGAGGTGAAAAATTCCTATTGCCTAGTGATGTCTGGATGATTTCAATCTTGTGTAGGCCTACAATAATGTGAATTTGAGTCTTAGTTTTTAACAAAAATGTTTAAAACGTAAAAAAAAAAATTAAAAAATAGGAAAGAGGCGTCTAGAACAAAGATATAAAGAAAATATTTTCGTACAGCTATGTTTGTATTTTAAGCTAAGTGTCATTACAAAAATCAAAAAGTTAACAAAATTAAAGTTTGTAAAGTAAAAAGTTACAGTAAGCTAAGGTTAATTTATCATTGAACAAAGAAAATTTTAAAAATAAATTTAGTGCAGCCTAAGTGTACAACGTTTATAAAGTTTGCAGTAGGGTAGTGTCCTAGGGCTTCACGTTCACCTACCTCTCACTCACTGACTCACCAGAGTAACTTCCAGTCCTGCAAACTCCATTTATTGTAAGGTGTCCTATATAGGTGTACCGTTTTTTACCTTTTATATCACATTTTTACTGTACTTTTTCTATTTTGAGATATGTTTATATAAACAGTTGCCACTGTGTTACAGTTGCCTCCAGTATTCAGTATAGTCATGTGTTGTACAGGTTTGTAGCCTAGGAGTAATAGGCTATACCATATATACCTAGGTGTATAGGAGGCTGTACCATTTAGATTTGTATTACATACATGCCATGATGTACACATAATGATAAGATCACCGATGACACATTTCTAGCATGTGTCCCCATCATTAAGCGATGCATGTCTGTATATATACATCATCCATGGGTGATGCACACACACACATACAAACACACGCACACACACACATACACACACCATATACATAAAATGTTTTACATAAAAGGAAAAATTTCATTTTAAATAAAAATGAAATTTTATATTTATAGTATTTTTTAATTAAAATACGCATTTTAACAATCTAAGAGAATTGAGGCCAAAGTATATTGATTATATAAACAATTATAAGTGAGTTTGACTTACCTATTAAAATAAGAACTTAAAATTATAAGCATGACTACAAAGCCAAATCTAACACTATGTATATAAAAACAAAGGCATTCAGAAAGGGAAAAATAAAAGGATAGACAAGGATGTACCAAGAAGTGCAAATAAAAAGAAAGCAGATGTCTTTATCTCATTATTTGACAAAGCATAATTTAGACTAAAAAACTTTGAGACAAAGAAGGATTTTTTTTTTATCATGCTAAAGGATACATTTCTCAATGAAGACAAAGTAGTTTCATGACCCCAATAACAGATACAACTTTTACAAAGTAGAAACCTCAGAAGTTGCAAAAAGAAATGTAGAAACATACCAATAATAAGAGACGTAACACACTTCAACTTGAAAAAAATAAATACAATGCTTAGCATAATCAGTAAGGTTGACCTTATAGAGATATGTCAAAATCTGAACCTCAAAAATAGAATATACCTTTCTTTAAAGTTCACATACCATATTAAAGAATATTGACAATATTTTAGGCCACCAAGGAAACTTCAGTAAGTTCCAAAGAATAGGAATAGTACAAATATAACTATAAAGAAAAAACAAAATCAGCCCCCTAAAAAATAAAAACCACACAAAAGACTTTTCTATCTGAAAATTAAAATGTACGCTATTAATTAAATCTCAGGTCAAACGCAAAATAGAATTGAAGAGTTTCTTGAACATCATGATTAATGAACATGTGATGTTTTAGAATGCGTGGGATATAGCCAAAGAAGTTATCAGGATAAAATCTATAGCATTAAATGCATATATTTGTATTTTATTTTATTTTTTTGAGATGGAGTCTCGCTCTGTTGCCCAGGTTGGAGCATGGTGGCACGAATTCAGCTAACTGAAGCCTCCACCTTCTGCATTCAAGCAATTCTCCTTTCTCAGCCTCCCGAGTTGCTGAGATTACAGGCACCCACCACCATGCCTGGCTAATTTTTGTATTTTTAGTAGAGACGGGGTTTTGCCATGTTGGCCAGGCTGGTCTAGAACACCTGACCTCAGGTGGTCTGCCTGCTTTGGCCTCCCAAAGTGCTGGGATTACAAGCGTGAGCCACCATGCCTGGCCTAAATGCATATATTATTAAAAATGAAAATTTAAAATCAATGAATTAAACAACCAGATAAAAACTGGGAGAAGAACAACAAAGCAAAATAAAGCAACAAAATGGTATTAATAAAGAAAAGAAAGAAATTGCTGAGTTAATTCTGAAAATTGGTCCTTTGAAAAAAATCATCAACATAGACAAACCATGAATTAATCTAATCAAGGATAAAGGGAGTACAAATATTCGATTATTAGAAGTTACATATGAATTGGAAGGGGATAATGATCAAAAAAGGAAATTAAGTCATAAGGGACCATTTGTCTAACTACATACAAGTGAACTTTAATATCTTCATGAAATGAATAATTTCAAGAAAATAAAAATTTACCACATTAAGTTCAAACAGACCAATTATCATAAAATAAATAGTGTGGTAGAAGTATGCCCTGACAAGACAAGCACCAAGGTTGGATACTCCCTACTTAACTATGTTCCTTAAATTATTCCAAAGCATAATAAAAGAAGGAAAAGTTTCAAATTTATTTTGTCAAGTAAATGTAATTTAGATTTCAAAATTAAGACAACATTTTTTGCAAAGGTAATTTATAGATCAATTTCAGTTTTATTGATACAGAAATTTTCTGAGATAAAATATTTTAAATAAACCAATGTTGCATTAAAATCTTTATCATGACCAGTGATGGTTATTCCAGGAATCCAAGAATAGCTCAATACTATAAATCAATTAATGTAATTCTTCATATTAGGAAAGATAAGGAGAAGAATCCTTTGAACTTACTCATAGGGAAAAGGCACTGAACAAAATTTAAATTCTATTTATGTTTAAAAAATAATAAAATACCTCCTTAACATTATTTTATAAGTGCATGTGCACACACACACTTCATTTCAAAATCAGCACTTTCTTTAAGGTAGTACACTAGCAGTTACAGTCAGGTGTAAGTTAAGCATGTCCAGCATGCCCTCTGCAGTACATGTCTGTGCTGGAGGTATGAGCCAATGTGATTAGACACTGAAGATCAGACATGAAGAGGTGAAACTATTTCTAGGTGTACATGATTTGATTATATACCTAAAATTCCCAAAAATTACTCAGTGGAAAAGCTACTACAGGAGTGGATTAATGAGAGAAATCCTTAATGTAGCAGGTTATAAAATCAATGGCCACATAACCTGGCAACATAGCAAGACCCTGTGTCTCTACAAAACTAAAAAATTAGGCAAGGTTTGGTCTCTAAAGACCAGACCCTGTCTCTACAAAAATTTCAAAATTAGCTGGGTCTGATGGCATGTGCCTGTGGTCCCAGCTACTCAGGAGGCTGAGGCAGGAGGATTGCTGGAGCCTAACAGTTCGAGGCTGCAGTGAGCCGAGATCGTACCACTGCATTGCAGCCTGGGTGACAGACTGAGACCCTGTCTCAAAATAAGTAACTAAATAAATAAACAAAAAATAATAGCCTTAGGCCCACCATTCACCAATATAAAGTCATTAAACCTTAACACTATGTTTATTTGCTATTTTTGGTAATATTACTAATGTATTTATTATGTTTTTATCATGTATACATGTGCTAATAAATTAATTTCCTATATGTGCGTTACATCAGTAAATTTTTGAGGACTGTAGATTTGAAGTGCTGCTTCTGTTTTTCTTTGTGGATTTTTTTGTTGTTGTTGTTTTGTTTTTTTGAGTCAGGATCTGGCTCTTTTGCCCAGGCTAGAGGGAAGCAGCATGGTCTCGGCTCACTGTAGCATCTAACTCCTGGGCTCAAGCAGTCTTCCCACCTCAGCCTTCCAGGTATCTAAGACTACAGGCACACACTACTACGCCCAGCTAATTTTTGTATTTTTGTACCTGTTTTTTTTTTGTAGAGATAGAGTTTCACTGTGTTGCCCAGGGTGGTCTCGAAGTCCTGGGCTGAAGTGATCTTCCTGCCTCAGCCTCCCAAAGTGCTGAGATTACAGCTGTCAGCCACCGTACCTGCCTGGGAATTTTTTTAAAGCTCAAATTGGATAAGAGGGTTATAGGAATATATTCATCTATCATATAGAAAAGAATATGTGCCCAGTCCCAGGAAATAGAAAATATATTACCTTATTTATACTGTTTTAATTAATGCTTTTTAAAATCCGATTAACTTTGGGAGAGAGTAGGATAGAATAAAATAATTTCTGAGTAGGAGATAAGTGAATATAATTTGTATTCCTGAGAGCTGGTGTTAAATTTTTGCAACCCAGTTTTACTCTTGGGCAGACCTTTTTAAAAGGAAACACCCACAGTCTGTATGAATTTGATTCTCGTGTGGATAGTGTAGACTTAAGCACTGAACATGGTCTGAGCAGGCTTGCTTTGCTGCTTACCAGCAATTATAGTGGAAAATCATACTCCTGGACATAGCAGCTCTGTAATAATAGCCACCGTCAGAACTTATTAGGGAATTGCTCTTCGTTTCTCCTTTTCATTTATAATCACTTCATAATCAGTAAAATATTTGATTAAGTGGAATAACTGCCAGTTAAGCTAATGTTCCTTTGATAATATTTGGGTTATTCTAGAGTTTTAAGTTGAATTAGGTCAAGAAACAATTCATAATTGGTGTTCAGTGGTTACAGTCAGGCATATTTAATATAGGAGCAGATTTTAAATAAATGCTATATGTTTTTTTCATAGAGCAGAATAACTTTAATCCACTGAAATGGATCAGACTAGTTTGAGTTTCCTCTTCAAGGACTGAGGATGTTTGAACAATGATCATAAGAAGAATGGGCTAAATAAAACTGCCTTTTCTGAAGGATTGCTGTAGTATTTGGCTTGACAGTTTCACTGGGGACTAATTTGGCTTTTCATGTTCATGACAGGGTGCAGTTTATAATAATCAATGGTTAACACAAATCATTTTATACTCTATACTCTCTATACTGCTGAGTCTCACCTTGTTCAGATGATCTAAAACTCATGACAATAAGTACTTAAAAAATAATTACATATCTAATTTTATACTAAATTAAATTCCGATGATTGCACCACTGTACTCCAGCCTAGGCAACAGAGTGAGACTCTGTCTCAATCAATAAATCATTAAATCAGTCAATTAAATCTCAAATTCTACTGGATTATTAAGCAGTGATAGTTTTTAAGTGTTTGAGAATGATTATTATAGAAATTTTTAATTGAGCAAAAAATTTTGCAAAACCGGGAAAGATTTTAGCATCATTACACAAGGTTGAATCTCATACAACACCAGGATTTCATAGGAGCACAGTTTTATACAGATGAGGACCATCGTTTTATGCAGATGTGACAATTGAATCAATAGTCATGCAGTGCTGCCCCTACAAAAGGGACATTCATTAAAAAATAGTAAAAGCCATTCTTATTTAATTATCTCACTGCTCCAAGCATAGTTTTCTGGTATTCATCATCATGGACTCTGGATAGAGGCAGTAAGCGGATCTTTAAGATCTGTTTCATCCAATATTTCAATCATTCTGTATTTCTGAGACTGATGCACATTCACAGTGTGTATGAAACAGTATTGTTGATTGTTATCAGGTTTCCAAAAAGGAAGCTGGGCCTTGTAGATGCAACAATATCAAGAGCTCTTTCTGTTTCTTCCAATTTCTATGGCATCACTTTAATTAAAAGTATTTCTTCTCATAATGGAACATGATAGAGCAATACTTTATATTCGGTGACTTCTCATTATTCACCAGCATAAATAATGCATTAAGATATTAATGATGCATAATAGTTGTGATATTCCAGATGAACTAATCTTCTTATTCAAGTGAGAATTTTTGAATAATAAAAATGTCGGTATAAGATAAATGCTAGATGATGTAAGAAAGATTCACTTCATATATAAAGTTTATGAAACATCTTAAACAGCAGATACTTGTTTCTTGACAATTTCTCTAAAAATTAATTGAAATAATAAAACAATTATAAGGAAATAAATATTAACCTTATTGCTGTTTCTTCTCTCTACTTTATTCATTTTGACTTTCACAGAATTTTGTTTGTGCAAATGAGAGGCAAAAGAAAGACCACTGTTTGGGAAAGAACATAAATTATCAATAACTATATTTATTTTTCAATATTCTTATGTTTCAGTTACATAATATTTATTTCCCAATATTTTTAGAGAAAAATAAAGTAGATGGTAAGTGTGGCAGAAAGGAAATATCCTAATATTTTGTAACTATCTTGTCTATGTAGAATAAGTGATTAGATACTTGAACAGAGTTCCGATAGAACAGAAGAGTTGAAAGAAAATATTTAACAGTTTTTTGGCACATTATTGAATCGGACCTGAATAGAACTGCTTGTTAAATTGTGATTCATAAGTTATGTGGAAATAATTCTTCTTAGTATTTTTTTTTTTTTTTTTTTTTGAAATGGAGTCTCACTCTGTCTCCCAGGCTGGAGTGCAGTGGCGCGATCTCAGCTCACTGCAACCTCCACCTCCTGGGTTCAAGGGATTCTCCTGCCTCAGCCTCCTGAGTAGCTGAGATTACAGGCATGCACCACCACACCTGGCTAGTTTTTGTATTTTTAGTAGAAACGGGGTTTCACCATGTTGGCCACGCTGGTCTCGAGCTCCTGACCTTAGGTGATCCACCTGCCTCGGCCTCCCAAAGTGCTGGGATTTCAGGCATGAGACACCACACCTGGCCTCTTTTTAGTATTTTTAACGTGCATTTATGCTGCTATCCAGTTAAGGAAGAGTGGTGACACAAAGGGCAAAGATGACATAACTGAAATTCCGAAAATAGAAGGCATATTATGAAATACTTGAATTACATATCTAATTTTATACTAAATTAAATTCCAGTGAGGAATACAACATCAGTGTCTTGCCTTATGATGCCTTATGCCTTATGATATGAACTAAAGACTCATTCTGGAAATTTTAAAAAGATTGTAAAGAATTCTCATTGTAGTCATAGACGAGCTCCTAATTTCCCATTATGTTTCTCATAAGATGCAGGAAATGAAGCAACATGAAAACTTAGGAAAACACTGACGTCTAAGAGATCTCCATTAATTATAAGGCAGATGAAACTTGTTGGAAAAAACCTACCTGGAGTTCACCTCTTGCACACAGTTTCATCTCAAACACTGCAAAAAATTGGCAGATATTTTAATCCACCTAACCTGCCAGCCTCAGCCAAAGGGGGCTGTGCTTACAAAGTGCATAGCCAGCTTTTGTTCCTTCCTTCTGCTCTGCTCCATCCCGTCAGTTCAGACTCCCCCCAGATGGTGCAGGCACTGGTAGGCAGCAAGCTGGTGATGACCCATTCTGTTCTGGAAGCCTTAGTTCTCACAAATACAATGCTGAGGGCTTATTGCAAAGAGGAACAGCACTGGTGGAAGTACAGAATAGGGATTGTGATTTTGATGATGGTGTATCCATTGTAATAACAGAGAACAGAACTAAGGGTAGGGGAAGGAGAAGCTGTTAATTTAGATGGTCAGAGCTGAATTAAGTGAATGCTTGTGAAAAACTGAAAACTACACTTGGAGTTTTGTATACTTACTTTCTGAATCTAAGAGTATGATTTAGCCATCACTGGAGTGAACACACTGCAGCAAAGGAAGCTCTAACACAGAAGTTGGCGCATTTTTTTTTTTTTCTGTAAAGAGCCAGATGGGAAATATTTTAGTTTTGTGGGTCAGATGTTTTCTATTCAGCTTGGACATTGCAGTGTGAAAGTGGCCGTGTAACATATGTAAACAGATGAACATGGCTGAGTTCCAAAAAACCTGTACTTATGGGCACTGAAAATTCAATTTCATATTTTCATGTGCCATAAAATATTTTTTTCTTTTTCTTGCAATTTTTTTTTTCAACTGTTGAAAAATGTGCAAGCCATTCTTAACTCTTGGGCTGTGATTTGGTCCATGGCCATGGTGTGCCTAGCCCAGCTCTAACACATGGAAAGTATTATATTGCTAAAGGGAAAGCTAGACAAATAAAATGGGAGCAACTGTCAGAGATACCATAGAGGCAAAGTTTTCTGCCAGTAGGTTAGATGCACTTGCCCTCCTAAAGCTGGGAAAGAGAATACTTATGTCTGGAGCTATTGGTGAAGTTTTATGAAAGTATAGGGATGGCATTTGAGTGGGGCTGCTTGACAGATGGTACTTAAGTTAATGAATGTTTTTGATGTTTGAAAGGATGAGCGAATAAATGGGTAAAATACGAATATAGCTCAATAGAGTGTGATATAGAAGGAAGCATTTCATAAGGAGAATGAGAACAAAGGCATAGAGAAGAAGCATTTGTTGGTGGCTGGGAACTCCCAAGTGTTCTGCTGAGGGGTAAAGTCAGGTTTCAAATGCCCTGTAACCAGCACAACTTTATTTGAAAGACGAAGGGAGCTTCTGAAAGCTTTCTAACAGTGGATTGCATTATTTCACCTGTTTCCACTTGCCAGTTTGCACACTTAGACATGCATAAACAACCCTGGAGGTATAAACCTCCAGTTGGATTTTAATAAAAGATGACATGCCTTTGGATATACTCTGTTCTCGCTCTTCCTGGAAGACCCTTGCGCGTTCTTCACCTGAAGGAAGTCTTTTCATCGTTTAAGTATCTGTCAAATGTTTTTTCCTTTGTAAGGTCTTCCTGCATTTACAATGCACCCCCCTCCTTTATGACAAATAATTCTGTTTTTTTTTCTTGCTTGCCTGTCTACCTGGTTGCTTTCTATTTCTTTCTCTTCTTCTCTTTCTCACTCACTTGATCACTCTTTGTCTCTTTCTTCCTCCCTCTCACGCTCCTCTCTTTCAAGCAAAATTAATTCCTCCTTTGACTGTGCAACTTGCTGCTAACTCATGTGTCCCTTTACATTTACTTTGGCCTTTCTCAAATTATGAAAGCACCTGCAGACAGAGACAGCCTCTCAGTTATCTTGTATCTCAGGTACATAATACAGTTTTGAAGGAAGTAAAGCCTCAATAAATGTCCATTGATTTTTGACTGGTTTTCCTTATTTAGACTAATAATATTGATGTATCCATTTTGGCAGTTTATCAGTTCATTTGTCTTTTTATATCCTACTGTACTCTCCAAAGAATACACAGCCATTGTCTTCCTGTTTCAAGGAATTTAATGTTTTCAAGGTTGCTGGAGTAAATATTCATATTTGTTACTATAATAATGCTTAATCCTATATAGATTGATAATGGTCTTGGTATAGTACATTTGTAGTAATATTTAATTTACTACTTTGTATCAATTTCTTTTTTTCCATAAGTCATTGGGGTACAGGTGGTATTTGGTTACATGAGTAAGTTCTTCAGTGGTGATTTGTGAGATTTGGGGGCACCCATCACCCGAGCAGTATACACTGCACCATATTTGTTGTCTTTTATCCCTCACCCTCCTTCCACTCTTCCCCTCAAGTTCCCAAAGTCATATCATTCTTATGCCTTTGCATCCTCATAGCTTAGCTCCCACATATCAGTGAGAACATACGATGTTTGGTTTTCCATTCCTGAGTTACTTCACTTAGAATAATAGTCTCTAATCTGGCCAGGCGCGGTGGCTCACGCCTGTAATCCCAGCACTTTGGGAGGCCGAGGCAGGTGGATCACCTGAGGTAGGGAGTTCGAGACCAGCCTGGCCAACATGGAGAAACCCCGTCTCTACTAAAAATACAAATCAGCCGGGCGTGGTCTCGGGCGCCTGTAATCCCAGCTACTTGGGAGGCTGAGTAACGAGAATTGCTTGAACCTGGGAGGCGGACGTTGCAGTGAGTTGAGATCGCGCCACTGCACTCCTGCCTGGGCGACAACAGTGAGACTCCATCTCAAAAAAAAAAAAATAGTGTCCAATCTCATCCAGGTCACTGCAAATGCTGTTAATTCATTCCTTTTTATGGCTGCATAGTAATCCACTATATATACATATATATATATAAGATATATATATACACTATACACGTATATACTATGTAGGATATACACACTATACATATATATACTACATAGTATATATATGTATAGTATATATATGTATTGTGTGTATATATATATAGTGTGTGTATATATATATATTCCACTATATATATATATACACACACACCCCACAGTTTCTTTATCCACTTGTTGATGATGGGCATTTTTAAATTATTATTATTATTTTTTGCAGCTATTGTAAAAGGGGTTGAGTTCTTGATTTGATTCTCTGCTTGGTTGCTGTTGGTGTATAGAAGAGCTACTGATTTGTGTACATTGATCTTGTATCCAGAAACTTTGCTGAATTCTTTTTATCAGTTCTAGGAGCTTTCTGGAGGAGTCCTTAGGGTTTTCAAGGTAAACAATCATGTCATCTGCAAACAGTGAAAGTTTGACTTCCTCTTTACTGATTTGGATGCCCTTTATTTCTTCCTCTTGTCTGATACCTCTGGCTAGGACTTCCAGTACTATGTTGAAGAGGAGTGGTGCAGGTGGGCATCCCTGTCTTGTTCCAGTTCTCAGATGGAATGCTTTCAACTTTTCCCCATTCAGTATTATGTTGGCTGAGGGTTTGTCATAGATAGCTTTTATTCCATTAAGGCATGTCCCTTGTACGCTGATTTTGCTGAGTTTTAATCATAAAGTGATGCTAGATCTTGTCGAATGCTTTTTCTGCATCTATTGAGATGATCATGTGATTTTTGTTTTTAATTCTGTTTATATGGTATATCACATTTATTGACTTGCATATATTAAACCATCCCTGCATCCCTGGTATGAAACCCACTTTATCATGGTAGATTATCTTTTTGATATGTTGTTGTATTCAGTTAGTTAGTATTTTGTTAAGGATTTTAGCATCTGTGTTCATCAAGGATATCGGTCTGTAGTTTTCTTTTTTGGGTATGTCCTTTCCTGGTTTTGGTATTATGGTGATACTGGCTTCATAGAATGAATTAGGGAGGGTTCCTTCTTTCTCTGTCTTGTAGAATAGTATCAAAAATATTGGTACCAATTCTTCTTTGAATGTCTGGTAGAATTCTACAGTGAATCTGTCTGGTCCTGGACATTTTTGTTGTTGGTAATTTTTAAATTACCATTTCAGTCTCACTGCTTGTTATTGGTCTGTTCAGGGTATGTAACTCTTCCTGATTTAAGCTAGGAGGGTTGTATTTTTCCAGGAATTCATCTGTCTCTTGTAGGTTTTCTAGTTTATGTGTGTAAAGATGTTCATAGTAGCCTTGAATGATCTTTTGTATTTCAGTGTCAGTTGCAATATCTCCCGTTTTGTTTCTTAATGAGGTTATTTGGATTTTCTCTCTTCTTTTCTTCATTGATCTTACCAATGGTCTATCAATTTTATTTATCTTTTCAAAGAACCAGCTTTTTGTTTTATCTTTTGTATTTCTTTTGTTTCAATTTCATTTACTTCTGCTCTGATCTTGGTTATTTCTTTCTTCTGCTGGGTTTGGGTTTGGTTTGTTTTGTTTCTCTAGTTCCTTGAGGTGTGTCCTTAGAGTGTCAGTTCGTACTCTTTCAGTATTTTTGATGTAAACATTTAGGGCTATGAACTTCCCTCTTAGCACCGCCTTTGCTGTATTTCAGAGGTTTTGATAGCTTGTGTCATTATTTGTTTGGTTCAAATAATTTTTTTGACTTTCATCTTGGTTTTGTTTTTGACCCAATGCTCATTCAGGAGCAGGTTATTTAATTTCCATGTATTTGCATGGTTTTGAAGGTTCCTTTTGGAGTTGATTTCCAATTTTATGCCACTGTGGTCTGAGGGATTGCTTGATATAATTTCAGTTTTCTTAAATTTATTGAGCCTTGTTTTATGCCCTATCATATGGTCTATCTTGGAGAAAGTTCCACGCGCTTTTAATAGAATGCAGTTGTTGGATGAAATGTTCCGTATATATCTGTTAAGTCCATTTCTTCCAATGTGTAGTTTAAATCCATTCTTTATTGACTTTCTGTCTTGATGACCTGTCTGGTGCTGTCAGTGGAGTATTGAAGTCCCCCACTATTATTGTGTTGCTGTCTGTCTCATTTCTTAGGTCTATTAGTAATTGTTTTATAAATTTGGGTGCTCCAGTGTTAGGTGCATATATGTTTAGGATTGCAATATTTTCCTGTTGCCCAAGGCCTTTTACTATCATATACCATTTACTTTTTGTCTCCTTTAACTGTTGTTGCTTTAAAATTTGTTTTGTCTGATGTAAGAATAGCTACCCGTACTTGTTTTTGGTGTCCATTTGCATGAAATGCCTTTTTCCACCCCTTTACTTTAAGTTTTTGTGAGTCCTTATGTATTAGGTGAGTTTCCTGAAGGCAGCAGATGGCTGGTGAGTTCTGATCCATTCTCTGGTTCTATATCTTTTGAGCGGAGCATTTAGGCCGTTTACATTCAATGTTAGCATTGAAATGTGAGGTACCCTTGCATTCATCCTGCCCTTTGTTGCCTGTGTACTTCATTTTTTTAATATGTTTTTGCTTTTTAACTAGTATTTTTGTTGTATAGGTCCTGTGTGATTTATGCTTTAAAGAGGTTCTGTTTTGATGTGTTTCCAGGATTTGTTTCAAGATTCTGAGCTCCTTTTAGCAGTTCTTGTAGTGGTGGCTTGGTGATGGCGAATTCTCTCAGCATTTGTTTGTCTGAAAAAGACTATCTTTCCTTCATGATGCTTAGTTTTGCTGGATACAAAATTCTTGGCTGTTTGAGGAGGCTGAAGATAGGGCCCCAGTCGCTTCTAGTTTTGGGGTTTCTTCTGAGAAATCTGCTGTTAATCTGATAGGTTTTCCTTTATAGGCTACCTAATGCTTCTGTCTCACAGCTCTTAAGATTATTTCCTTCGTCTTAACTTTGGATAACCTGAAGACAATGTGCTTAGGTGAAGATCTTTTTGTGATGTATTTCCCAGGTGATCTTTGTGCTTCTTGTATTTGCATGTCTAGGTCTCTAGCAAGGCCAGGGAAGTTTTCCTCAATTATTCCCCAAATATGTTTTCCAAGCTTTTAGATTTCTCTTCTTCCTCAGGAACACTGATTATTCTTAGGTTTGGTTGTTTAACATAATCCCAGACTTCTTGGAGGCTTTGTTCATATTTTCTTATTCTTTTTTCTTTGTCTTTGTTGGATTGGGTTAATTCGAAGACCTTGTCGTCAAGGTCTGATTTCTTTCTTCTACTTGTTCAATTCTATTGCTGAGACTTTCCAGAGCGTTTCACATTTCTAAAAGTGCGTCCAGGGTTTTCTGAATTTTTGATTGTTTTTTCTTTAAGCTATCTAATTCCTTGAATATTTCTCCCTTCACTTCTTGTATCATTTTTTGTATTTCCTTGCACTGGGCTTTGCCTTTCTCTGGTCCCTCCTTGATTAGCTTAATAACTAACCCCTGAATTCTTTGTCAGGTAAATCAGGGGTTTCTTCTTGGTTTGGAGCCATTGGTGGTGAACTAATGTGATTTTTGTGGGGTGTTGAAGAGTCTTGTTTTGTCATATTCCCAGGGTTGGTTTTCTGATTCCTTCTCATTTGGGTAGGCTCTGTCAGAGGGAAGGTCTAGGGCTGAAGGCTGTTGTTCAGATTCTTTTGTTCCACGTGGTGTTCCCTTGATGTAGTACTTTCCCCCTTTTCTTATGGATGTGGCTTCCTGTCAACTGAATTGCAGTGATTGTTGTCTGTCTGCTGGATCTAGCCACCTGGTCAGTCTACCCAGATCCAGGCTGGTACTGGGGGTTGTCTGCACAGAGTCCTATGATGTGAACCTTCTATGAGTCTCTCAGCTGTGGATACAAGTGTCTGTCCTGGTGCAGGTGGTGTGAGTGTGCAATGGACTCCATAAGGGTTCTTAGCTTTGGTGGCTCAATGCTTTACTTTTGTGCTAGTTGGCCGCCTGCCAGGAAATGGCACTTTCCAGGGAGCATCAGCTCTGGTAGTATTGGGAGGAACTGGCGGTGGGCAGGGCCCTAGAGCTCCCAAGATTATATGTCCTTTGTTTTCTGCTACCAGGGTGGATAGGGGAGGACCATCAGGTAGGGGCAGGGCTAGGCATGTTTGAGCTCAGACTCTTCTTGGGGGGGTCCTGCTGCAGCTGCTCTCGGGGGTGGGGGTGAGATACCTAGGTTACTGGAGTTGTGTACCTAGGAGGATTATGGCTGCCTCTGCTGAGTCATGCAGGTCGTCAGGGAAGTAGGGGAAAGCCAGCAGTCACAGGCCTCACCCAGCTCCCATGCAAACCGAAGGACCAGTCGCACTCCCACTGTGCCCCCCAACAACAGCCCTGAGTCTGTTTCCAGGCGGAGGGTGTGATGGGTTTGAACACTTACCCCAGGGTACCTGCCTCCCAGCTGCAAAATAAAAGGGCTTGTTTCCTCCCCTGCCTATGGAGTCTGGACACTAGATTTGCACCCTCCCATGAGTTCTAGCCAGGAGGCCTCTCACCCCATTCAAATTGTTACAAAGTTCAGCTAGAGATTTCCTTTTGCCTGTGGAGTTTTACCCCGTGCTCCTCTCCCATTGGATCCCTGTGGTGCCAGGCAGGTATGGCGTGCTTGGGGACCCAGCAAGCTCCCAGGGCCTTTCTGCTGCTTCCTTTACCCGCTGTATGTTGCTCAGCTCTCCAAATTGACTCAGCTCCAGGTAAAGTCGGAAACTTCTCCCGCAAACAGACCTTCAGCTTCTCCAGTGGGGGTGTATGTTTGGGAGAGGAGGGTTGCCCTTTGCCACTTCCACGGTTGGGGCACTCACAGTTTTAGTGGGGTCTCCCGGGTCCTGGAGGAGCAGTCCACTTCCTTCAGAGGCTCTGTGGATCCTCTTGGGATTGCTGGTTTGTTCTTGCAGCCGATCTGGGTCTAAAATTAACAATGCGAGCCCCTACATACTGCTCTGTCTAGAGCTGCAATCTAGTCCTGCCACCCATCCACTATGATGATCCTCTACTACTTTGTATTAGTCCTTTCTCATGCTGCTAATAAAGACCTGAGACTGGGTAATTTATAAAGGAACGAGGTTTAATTGACTCACAGTTCCGCAGGGCCGGGGAGGCCTCAGGAAACTTACAATCATAGTAGAAGGGGACGCAAACACGTCCTTCTTCACATGATGGCAGCAAGGAGACGTGCTGTGCAAAAAGGGAAAAGGACCTTAAAAAATCATCAGATCTCATGAGAACTCACTCAGTATCACAAGAACAGCAGCATGGGGGTAACCATCACCATGATTCAATTACCTCCCACTGGGTCCCTCCCATGACCTGGGAATTATGGGAACTACAATTTAAGATGAGATTTGGGTGGGGACACAGCCAAACCATATCATACTTTATATAAAGGATACATTTTTGTAAGCATGCTTATACATAATTAAAAAATTAAGATACTTTACAGAAAAATCATTAAAATATATAAATAATCACTGATAAATTTGGTACAGAAGGAAATGCTAAGATTTTTTGTCAGCATAACTTTCTGATACTTTGGCATAAAACTATTTTAGTTGCACATGCTTCTTTACAGTAGGTAATACAGAACTTAAAATTATATTTCAATGCAAATGGTGGTCACTTTGGAAAACAGTTTGGCAGTTCCTTATAAAATTAAACATGAATTTACAATACAACATAGTGGCCTTCTCGTGGTTATTTACCCAAGAGTTATTTGTCCCTGTTTCTACCCAGAGTCTTGTACTCATATGTTTGGAGCAATTTTACTCACAATAGCCTAAAATGGAAATGACCAAAAGTTCCATCAACTGATAAAGGGATACTATGTGGTAACAAAAAAATGAACTATTAATCTGTGCAACGACATGGATGCAACTCAAAATCTTTAAGGAAAGTGACAGATGCAGGGCACTAAAGACTATATACCAAATGATTCCATTTATATGAAATGGCAGAAAGGCAAAGCTAGAGTGACTAAAAGCAGATGAGTGGTTGGCAAGGGCTGGAGGAAGTAGGTGGGAATTTACTGCAGAGACATGCAAATGTTTTTATTCCATAAAATAGATGGAAATGTCCTATTTTGTGATTGTGGTGATGATTAGATGATTGTAGAAAAGTGTTAAAACTCATCAAGTTGTATACTTATAAGTGGTAAATTTCATTGCATGTAAATTATGCCTCAATAAAGCTGATTTTTTTAAAGTCCCCAAAAGCACAAACTGCAAAGCAAAATTAAGATATATTTGGCTGAATTAAAATTAAAGACTTCTGAATATCAGCAAATACCATGATATGTAAAGCAAACAAATAAAACAGAGCAACATAAAAACAGCACTACCACCAACAACAAAAATACAAACCTCAGATTGGGAGAAGATATTTTCAACATGTAAATATAAGTGGATAAAATTTTGCTATCAAAAATTATAAAGATTTCCTAGCAATCAATAAGAAAGAAAGCATATCCAAGTAGGAAAATGTTCAATATGTTTGAAGAAGTATTTCACGGAAAAGAGAACTCAGATGGCTTCCAAATATTTTTAAAGATGTTGAAGATTATTAGTTATAAGGAATGCACAAATTAAAGCCGCATTCGAATTCTCGTGCAGGAAATTGGCAAAAGCTTTCGAGTTTGACAATGGAAAATGGTGACAAAGATGTGAACCAATAAAAATTCTCATACATTTCTGTTAGAAGCGTAAATTGATACTGCCTCTTTAAAAAGCAAGGTGATTATACCTACTAATGTTTAAGGTGGTCATAATTGGGACCCAGCAAATTCAATCCAAGAAATATACCTGGCCTAGGCCAACTCTTGCACTTGGGCTCATGAAAACATGCACATACATGTTCAAGTCAATGTTATTTCTTGTAATGGCAAAAACAAGCAGAAGATCACTATACATCTATCGGAAGAGTGAAAATCCAAAACTCAGACAACAGTCAATGCTGGTGGGGATGTGGAGCAACAGGAACTCTCATTCATTCTTGATGGGAATGCAAATGGAACAGCCACTTTGGAGGACAGTTTGGCAGTTATTTTCATAGCTAAACATACTTTTACTGTACAATCCAGCAATCACAGTCCTTGGTATTTACCCAAATGAGTAAAAGCTTATGTCCCCACAAACACCTGCACGTAGATGTTTATAGCACCTTGTTTATAAAAATTGCCAAAATGTGAAAGCAAGCAAGGTGTCCATCAGGAGGTGAACAAATAAACTGGTGCATCCAGACAGTGGGATATTATTCAGTGATAAAAAGAAATGAGCTATCAATCCATGAAAAGACATGGAGGAACTTAAATGCATGTCACTAAGTGAAAGAAGCCAATCTGAAAAAGGCTACATAGTATGACATTCTGGAACAGTCAAATCTATGGAGACAGTAAAGAGATCAGAGGTTGCCAGGGATAAGGGGCAGGGAGGGATGAATAGGTGAGCACAGGGTATATTTAGTGCAGTGAAACTATTTTGTAAGATACTGCGGTGGTGGTTATGTCATTATAAATTTCTCAAAACCCATCAAATATCCAACACAAAGAGTTAACCCCGGTGTAAACTATAGACTTTGGGTGATAGTGATACCTGAATGTAGGTTTGACATCAATTGTAACAGAGGTGTCGCTTTGATGAAGGATATTGATAGTGGGGGAAGCTGTGCATGTATAGGGGGCAGAGGTACTTGGGAACTCTCTGTGCCTTCCTACTGTTGCTGTGAACATAAAATTGCTGTAAAAAAGTAAATTCTATTTGAAGCACTAAACAGCCTACCAACCAACAAGAGATCCCTAAGTGTTCAGCAGTAGAGAAATTGATAAAGTATAGTGGATTCAAGCAATGTTATACTGTATATACAGTGAAACTATAAACACACATATCAACAAGAATCAATTACAGGAATGTCAAATTGTGCAAAAATGGAATTGCAATTGGATATAGGCAAATTGCAGATGAACAGTATAATACCATTTATATCATGTTACAAATTAAAATTTGCAAAATAGGTACAAAATATTAGAATATATAAATGTGTGTACAGGAAAATCCTAAGAAAGTACACATTAATGATAAACATTAAATTCGTTAGTGGCTCCTACTTCAGAACAGGCAGAATGAAATCAGGCCTGGGTACCTACTTAGCTTTGACTGTGTATGTGTTAGAATATCGGTATTTATTTGAGAATGTTTATATATTTTTTATTGATGAAGTACTCTGTTAGAAAATAGCCATGGAAAACGATGCTTGATTTGCAGCCAGAAAATTTTAAACATAAGCAGCAAACACTCAAGAAATTAATCTGGGAAGTTTTTGATGCTGTGAATAATAATTTTTTGTCTTGTGCGATTTACATTTTCAAGGTTACACGTTAAAATTCTGCAGAAGAAATTGCTTTCCTAGATGTTATTGTAACCCAAGGTTTGTGGTGGGGGAAGATAGTTAAGCTGGTGAATAGGAATGTTGGAGAAGAGAAGAGCTGAGAATATTTGCATGAGATAACTGTACTGCAACTGTGGATATGACCGGGCTGCAGTTTGCATTTATTGTCTGGCCACTGCTTACTAAAGTCTTTTAGTTATAAGCCTCCATTTGCATAAAACTTATGCTCAAAGTCAGGGTTCCAGAGTTCTGATGGAAAAAAAAAAAAAAGACAGTCTTTTTTTCTCTTCTCCTCTCAGACACCACTCAACACAATAATTCTGATACCAGATATGTGGGGGCTTATTTCCACACACCAAGAAATTCTCCAGCAATACTAAGTGTTCTGTAATTTAACTCAATTTTGACATCATCATCTACCTGGAGATAGCATCAGATTCTTCAAGTTGATGCCTTGGCCGCACAAGACTGCCCTCTACTTCAATTTAATTTTTCTTTTTTGGTTGAGGGATGGAGTCTCACTCTGTTGCCCAGGCTGGAGTGCAGTGACACAGACTCAGCTCACTTCAACCTCTGCCTCCCAAGTTCAAGCGATTGTCATGTCTCAGCCTCCCAAGTAGCTGGGACTACAGGCGCGTGCCACCACACCCGGCTAATTTTTGTATTTTTAGTAGAGATGGGGTTTTGCCATGTTGGCCAGGCTGGTCTCGAACTCCTGGCCTCAAGTGATCCGCCCACCTTGGCCTTCCAAAGTTCTGAGATTACAGGCGTGAGCTACCATGCCCGGCCTGCCCCCTAATTCAGATTCCAGCCGCAAGTAGTAGATTGTCATCTTTACTTCTGTCTGACTGATTTAAATCAGGGGTTCCCGTGATCCCCCTCCTCATGATAGAGCAGCTCACATAACTCAGGAAAACAGTTACTAATGTTTACCTATTTATTATAAAGGATAGTACAAAGCATACAGATGAACACTCAGATGGAAGAGATGCCTAGGGCAGGAAATGTGGGAACAGACACAGAGCTCCCATGTCCTGTCCGGTGCATTACCCTCCAGATACCTAGTTTTAGTTCAGCAACCTAGTTTTAATTCTGACTCTTATCTTTTTGGGTTTTTAAGGAGGCTCCATTTTGTAGGCATGGTTGATTCCATCATTGGGCATTGGTAATCAAGTCAACCTTCAGCCCCTCTATCCTCCATGGAGGTCAAGGGTAGAGTGTGTTGGGGGAAGGCTTAAAGTTCTGACCCCCCAATTGCATTGCTGGTTCCCCTGGCAACCAGCCAACATCCTGAGGCTATCCAAGAGCCTACCAAGAGTCACTTCATTTGAACAAAAAAGGATATTTTCACCTAGGAAATGTTAAGGGATTTTGGGAGCTCTGTGTCAGGAACTAGGGTCAAAGACCAAATATCAGAACAGATATTTTCCATATTCTCCTTGAACTTCTACCAAGAAGGATATTAAGAGCTGTCTCAGGAACTGGGGAAGTGAGCAAGTATACATTTCTTATTATATCACAGTATCACAAGAGTGAATTCAGTCTCCCATGTTCATGGAGACATTGACTGTGCTTGGCATTCCTTTCTAATTTTCCTAGACACAGTCACTCAATATTTTAAAAATGCATTGTTCCAGGTAGCTACTACCAATCAGTAGTACCTGAAATACAATTGATTTGCTATCCTGATCTATTCAGGATAGGCTAAGTTATGCTTTGATAAGAAAAAAAAAAAAAAAAAACCCAAATCTCAATGGCTTTCAATACAGTGGCTTTAACTCATGTACATCATTGTAGTTGTTTATTTGGTGTCTATTGAGAAAATGGAAAATGACTAAAAATGCTAGTATGAATTCAGAAACACTATTACATATTTAAGTAAAATATTTTATTTGATTAATCAGATACATTTTAAAATTATACTTGCAATCGCAAATATATGTGTGTGTATGCACACACACATATACATTTTCAAAATATATAAATTATTTGATATATAGATAATGCTTCTGGAGTGTACGGTGGTTTCATTGATTGTTTTTTATAACCCCCAACTCCCTGGCCCACAAGTATTGGGGATTGCAAGAAGGGTTGCTTAACTAGAACACAAAGTCTTTGTAAGGGGAGTTACTGAAATAATATTAATGGGTACAGTTTTTTTAGGGGAGGGGAATAAGGGAGTGATATAAATAAAATGATGTTTGAGAAATTGTACTTATAGGCCAGGCATGGTGGCTTACACATATAATCCCAGCAGTTTGGGAGACTGAGGTGGAAGGATTGCTTAAGGCTAGGAGTTCAATACCAGCCTGGGTAACATGGCAAAACCCCGTCTCTCTAAAACATAGAGAAAAATTAGCCGGGCGTGGCGGTGTGTGCTTGTAGTCCTAGTGATTCAGGAGGCTTATATGAGAGGATCACTTAAGCCTAGGAATTTGAGAATTTGAACCTGTAATGAGTTATGATGGCTCCACTGCACTTCAGCCTGGGTGAAAGAGAAAGACCCTGTCTCCAAAAAAAATAAAATAACAAAAGAAGGAATTGTACTTCAGTGTTTGGAAAAAAAAAAAAATGAGTCAGGAAAGTCAGAAGGAGGAAGGATTATTTTTTGCAGTAATTTTGATCATAATGCAGTGAAAAATCTGATCTAGATTGGAACAAAAGGGAAGGGGCCCAGAAAATTTGGAGACAAAGCTATGGTAGTCATTGATGATATATTGCACATTGCTGGTAAAATACAGATTAAATTCCTCAAATCTGGAGTAACATAAAATATGTTACTCGAGACAACTTAAAAAGACATTGAAATGTTGGCTATCTACATTTCTCTTAATCACCGAAAATACAACAATTCAGAATGTATAATTAACGCTATGTAGGATTTATAGGTAATATAAAGTTCTGGAGTAGTTTAAACATTGTAATAGGATCTTTTAATATTTTTACTGCTAAAATCTCTATGAATATTGTCTAAAATGAATAGATGTAATTGGGATCTTTTAATATATGTGATAGCTTTCTATAAAAAGGAAAAAAATATTGCCATAAAATTCATACAGGTTTAGTTTATGTTTAAAATGTATTTGTTATATTCACACAGTAAACACTCTATTTAGAGAGTTGACTATGTGCTAAGCAATGTCCAAAGTCATGGGGACAGAGCAGAGATTGAGACAGAGCGCATCATCTCATGGATATTTCATTCTAGTAGATAAAGACAGGAAATAAACCATTTAGCTAATAATTAGTGATGCATGTCATGGAGATAATTAAAATAAGTAAGGTGATAGTAAATGACAGATGGGTCTGTTGGATTGGATTGGTTTATTGTAGAAGGCCTCTTTGCTGGATAGCCAGAAGGAACCAGCCATTGGATGTTGAGAGAGAGAAGCATTGAATCTATGTAGAAGAGATAGTGCAAAGACCCTAAGGTGAGAATGAGTGTGGACTGTTCAAAGACAGAAAGAGGCTAGTGTGGTTGAAGTCCAGCAGTGAAGGGGGTAAGTGGTATGAGATATGATGTGGAAGAGATAGTTGGAGGCTGATTTTCAGGGACTTTGAAAGCTAGAACAAGAAGTTTGGATTTTATTTTAAATTCAATGGAAAGCTGTTGGATGTGGTGTATTATAGGAATTGAATGATGTTTCTAAATAATTTTACTCCATGAAGAGGGGATTGGAGAAGACAAGAGAATGAAGTAACTCAATAGGGATGGTAGTAAAGAAATACTTTGATTCAGAAGTTTCGTCAGATTGGATTTGAGAGGTAAGAGAGAAAGAGGAATTAAAGAGTTTTGGATTTGAGGACATTGTTGAGATGAGGAAGGCAGAAGGCGTAGAGAAAGGCAGACTTATTAAGAGTCCTGTTTTGATTGTGTTAGGTTGGTGGTATCTGAGTGAAGATGTCAAGTAAGCAGCTTGATGTTAGCTTGGAGTCTAAGGAGAGGTCAGGGCTGGTGACATAGATGTGAGAGTCATTGGGTTATATTATGGTATTTAAAACCACAGGTTGGTGTGAGAATCACCTGCAGGAATATGTAGTCACAGAAGACAAATGGGCTCAGGTCAAGCACTTCTGGCATTTAGAGGCAGATCAGAGGAGAATGACCTGCAAAGCAGACACTTTTTTGAGTCTTCTAAAAAGATAAAAATCTTTCTTGGAATCCTTATTGTCTATATAAACTGAAACAATGGACTATTCGTTTAATAGTGCATTAGTACATATTCATTTAATATGGGCACTAAAGTGTAAATTCTATATATAGTTGTATTTTAGTGGTAACTCTATTTTGTTGCTGCAGAAGTTGAAATGCAGATGATGAACACAAAAAACAAAATCACAATTTTGGAAATGATGTAACAAATGAATGTATCTGGAAAAAATCAGGGATGTAAAAGGAACAAAACAGTTGCCAAAAAAGCAAATGATAAAAGTACATATATAATTATAGTCCTATTTCTTATGGGGAAGCGGAAGGAAAAAATGAAACTAATAGAAAACTCCATCACAGAAATAGAAATAGATGCGAGGGCAAAGATTGATTTATGAAGAAAAGGAGGGAAAGAACAAGACCAAGCCATGAGCTGATCCATGAATTTATATATTTATAAGGAAAGGTGATCTTTATGCTCCACTATAACAAACTGCAGGAACAGATAAGCTGTCCACTCTTCAGTGTGTTTAACATGAGTAATGACTTCTATGAAAGTTAAAATCATCGTCTGCCATTTTTGTAATACCCTACCCACAGTAAAGAAAAGTAAAGGTGGGTATTAAAGACTTCAGTACACCTTTAGAACTCAGGAACAATAGCTATTTCAAACGGTTTAAAAACATTTTTTTGTGAATCCACATCAATTGGGAGTATAATGTGATGGTTTGATTCAGAATAAGTTTGAACAATATTTAGGCATTGAAGTCTTCTCAGTTTCTAAAAAGTACTCTGGAACTCACATTGAGAGTTTCACCGTAAAAGAGTATTCCTAATATATTGGGAGCATTCACATATAAGTTCAGTGATTGACTTCTTTGAAAAGGCCATAGTTTGTGTTGACATAATTTTTTTTTGAGACATGGGTCTTGCTCTTTTCCCCAGGCAGGAATGCAGTAGTGCAATTATAGCTCACTGCAGCCTCAACTTCCCAAGCACAGGTGATTCTCCCACCTGAGCCTCCCAAGTAGCTGGGACTACAGGCACGTGCTACCATGTCTGGCTAATTTTTTGTATTTTTTTTTTTTTTTTTTTTTTTGTAGAGGTGGGATTTTGCCATGTTGCCCAGGCTGGTCCTGAACACCTGAGCTCAAGCAATCAGGCCACCTCCCCTCCCAAAGTGCTGGGATTACAGGTGTGAGCTACAGTGCCCAGCCATAATGTTTAAAAATATTACAATGATGCTACTGAGGAATGGGAATCATTTGTTCCTTCAGAAACAAGTTACATCATTCTCTTAACCAGCCACATTATTCTTTGTCATAGTCACTCATTCATCACTCAACCATGGGTGCACATTCTCATTCATCAGCTCTCTCGTCACCTGGATGCAGGCATTGTGCTTGGTGCCGGCATAGGAAGATTAAGATGCAGTTCCTGAACTCAGGAGGGCAGAGTTTCATGCATGGACTCTAGTAATCCAAGGATGGCCTGCAAGACTCCATTCTTTGATGTTATATCCAAAATTATTTATCAGCATATAGATTTTTAAAATCAGATTATCAATGAGATGTGTGTCCAGGAAGATGAAAAGACAAAGAATCATTGGTGTAGGCTTTACAGATAGAATGTATGGCTGGAATACACAGTTCTTATTGTTTTCAAATTATTCTACATTCTTTAATCCTCTTTACTTAGGGTATCAAAATCCTTAACCTTGGCTTTATTAGCTTCATTTGGTTTTCTGTGAGCTTCCATCAGCACCAAGAGACCAGTACCACTGTAGTAACATAACAGAGTTATGTTACTTTTTTATATAAAATAATTTTTAATTTTTTCTATATAACAGAAAAATATATTTTTTAAAAGATTTATTAGCTGGATGCAGTGGCTTATGCCTATAATCCCAGCAATTTGGGGGGCTGAAGCTGCAGGGTCATTTGAAGCTGGGAGTTCGAGACCAACCTGGGCAAGATGGCAAGACCCCATTTCTACAAAAAATTAGAAAATTAGCCGAGTATGGTGGTGCACACCTGTAGTTCCAGATACTTGGGAGGCTGAGGTGGGAAGATCCCTTGAGCCCAGGAATTTGAAGTGGCAGTGAGCTATGATCATGCTACTGTGCTCCAGCCTGGGAGACAAAGTGAGACTCCGCTCTCTAAAAAATAAAGATTTATTATTATTTTGCTTTTGTATCATATGCATGCCTCTGTTAAATTATTCAACACATATCTAAATGTGCTCAATGTTGTTTTTCCTGATCAAATTATGAACAGTGCAATTCCTAGAGTCTTTTTTTTTCTTCATTTCATTTCATAGTTCTACATAGGTATTGGCCTAAATGAGAAACTGAGAGTTAATCTCCGCTTAAATCCTTAAAATGCTATTGCCTTTTCTTTTCCCTGCTCTTTATTCTCGTGGTAGAATTAAGAGTGTTTTCACTGTACTGCGGCTCCCAGACAGTGACTTTCTGCTGGAGAGAAAGAGCTAGAGATGAAACGGACCCTGTTTGAATACGGAAGAATCAAATTATAAGGTTGAGTTATTCAGTGGGTTAATAAGGAAGGAATTATACAAACTAAAATTATGAGGTGGGGTCTTTGAACATGAAACAACTATCAAAGCTCTGCAATAGAGAAAATTCTCCATACTGTAAAGATAAGTTTGATATGCTGGACTTCTGGGCCAGAAGAGGTTTCCTGAGACATCCAAGATGCTTTTCCCACATCCACTAGTTCAAAGTTACAAAATAGTAGGGGCTGGATCTAAGTATATTATCCCTGAGTGGTGGGTTATACTGCCGGCTAATAAAAAGTTTTATACTTTGACATGTTCTGCTAAGTTTTTATTGTGGGTTGTAAATGTTTAATATCCTCCTAGGGGCTTTTAGGAGAATATGTTTTCACAGCGCATGTGGTGCTGTTATACTCCGAACCAAACTAATGGGCTTTAATTATGCCAAGGTCTGTGGATCCTGGAGATGCTGACAAATTCATGTGTTTTAAATTGCTAGGATGGAAAGTACAAATCAAAGGTTTAATCTGGAGTAGTGTTTAGAAAATAATTTCCTTTGCTAAGATGCCACCTGTCATTCTCATTTCTCAAGTTGAAGAATGTGGTTGAGTCATTCATTCATGAATCTCATGGACATTCCTATCCTTACCATGGAGCAGATGAAATGCTGAAGTTGACTTTAGGAAACCCAGATTTGAGGCCCGAGTTTTCACTCACTTTTTGTTTGAATTTGTACAAGTCACCTGATATGAAAGTATTCATTTTCCACGGGTCTAATATAGGGGAGTGCTGTAACATGGGAAGACCGATTTAGTATTATTGAGAGAATCAAATAAGATGATACATGGACCACCAGGAAACATCTGAGAGAGCTCTTCCTTATTGTTTTGGTTGAGGGATGTTTAAGTCGTAACTAGCAGGCCTGCTAGAAGTTCTCTGCTTAGTTGGGAATCTAGTTGATTCTGTTAGTATTTTTCCCTTTTGATCAACATTGCAGTCTTCTAAGCTACTGCATTCCCTTATTCTGTCAACATGGCTGTCTTGGGGCTATTCCGTACTTCCTTTTGCAGCCCAGTTGACATGCAGGTATATGTAATTTTGGTATTTGCCTGCTTTCTTAGTTCTGAAAATGGGAGAGGACGAAACACTACCCTCGTCATTCAAGTATTGAGTAAAGCTCTGTTCCAGTGATAAACTTTTCAGTGATCATGTATACTTGCTGACTTTCATGAGTTGCTGATGATCTGCAAGACAAAATTAGATCTTCAGTGCTGAGTTAGGCAAAGCACTTCTCTCCTCATCTTCCTGATAACACCCCTACAGTTTGCAATCAGATGCAGATAGTGATGATGATAGTAGGGCACTAATTGGTGCTTCAAACCATACCTGTGACCTTTCCATATTTTTTATAAAATAAATACGTACAAGTTTGCTGGGGGATTCCAATCTTCACTCCCAAAGTGCTGAGGACAGCATAATATCAATGAAATCTGTTCAGCTTTCTGCCAGTCAGACCGATGTGGAACCAAATATATATTACTGTTTTACAATAATTGAAGTGAATTTCATGGAAAAGCAGAGTTCCTGGTATATTGTAAGGACTCACTAGATGTTTGTGAAATCGAATTGATAAGACCTTTCATTCTCCAAGCAGAAGGAAGTTGTTGTATTATAAGTAGTTATAGAAATTATGAACACATGGCTTTAAGTATATGCTGACTTTGCAGTGCCCCATCAAGTGCCAGGTAATCTTTAAATACTGATAAATTGAATCCAATAATTAATTAACAGACTTTAAAAACTACAATCTCATAATGAAAATTCTACTTAGAGACTGAAAACAAACTCTATGCTAATCTCTCTTTATGCTCATCCAAGATCGTCCTTGGTTGAATACATACCATTCAAATCTGTAAAACTCAAGGTTGCAAGTATTAGTATTAGAATATGTAGTTTATTGTGTTTTGTGAGGGTTATAACTATTGTTTGTATTTTTTTAAGAAAGATAAAAAAGTTGTGATTAGCATACTGTAGGAACTTCATTTACTATGGATTCATAGAGTATTACCCGTCACTGTAGGAAAGTGTTTGTCCTTACAATTGCAAACCTTCCAAGCACTGTAGTTTGATAAGAGTTCAAATAGTCAAGTAACCCCTTTTCTAAATACAGAGCTTCCTGCTACAAGTTTAAATTTTCTTCTTTAAGATATTTCTCCTAAATAAGGTATTATTAAGCAGAACCAGTTTCTTAGTAATGAAGTTAATAAAACAGGCCAGTCTGATGATGACTTTTGTGTCTTTCTAAGAACAAAAGACAAAAGCAATCTAATAATGACTTTAGATCCATAGTCTATCCAGAGTTAAAGTGCTTGCCTTTTCTTTTCCCTTCTCTTTATTCTCATGGTAGAATTAAGAGTTATCATTGACCAGAGTGTTTTCACTCTACTGCGACTCCCAGACAGTGACTTTCTGCTGGAGAGAAAGAGCTAGAGATGAAACTGACCCTGTTTGTCTATCCAGAGTTAAAGTGCTTGTGATAAAACCAGTAGCCTCACCTATTAAGGCCCATTGATCTAAAGAAAAATCTCAGGTGCAGTATAATTGTGTAATTGTTGCTAATATTGTTATCAAATTCTTTGACACTGTTCTCTTTGAACAACACACTCTGGCCCATACTACTTGAATTCAGACATAATGTAAATGAAATGTGAATGTGTAAATATATTATTGCAATATGTGTTTTCACTGCATTCATAAAATTTAGAGTGATATGATCATTAATGACATATTTTTAAAAATACCAAGCCTCAAACTTCCACTCAAAAACTTTTCTGTTATTTTACTGATTCATACATTTATTTTCTGTCAAACAAGCAAACACTGAATTAAAAATGGGAAACTTTTACATATTTTGCTTCCCTTTACCACCAATTTAATGGCTTAACATGTTTTTAATGTGATAGGAAACATACCAGTGTGACTTACAATTATAGTAAAAAATTCAAATAGGTATATACCCTTTTAACTTAAGAACTCTAGGAATTTAGACAAAAGTTACAATCATTATAATAAGAGATTGTGAGAGAGTCATTACAAGCCTTGATGTATTTACAATGTCCATTCTTATAACCAGTTCCTAGAATAGGTTAGTTGTATTGGTAAACTAGTGTCCCTGAGTTATACAGGATATTCCTCTCACTACAGAGTGAGTTAAGCATATCCTTCAGAAGTTACCTTCATTTTAGGTTGGCTCTTACAGGCTTAGGAAATAACAGGAACATTGTTAGGCTAAGAGAATTGAATCTAAATTTATCAAACAGACATGGAAGCCAGAATATCTTCAGCTAAAATCCCAGCTCTATCATTTATGTATTTGTTTTCCATTTTTTTCTCTTATAAACAATACTACAGTGAATATTCATATACGAAATAAATATCTCTGGACACTGTTCAACATTGCCTTAGAATAAATTCCTAAAAATGGAATTCTAGGGTAAAGGCATCTACTTTTTAGGGCTTTTGATATTTACTGCCATATTGCCCTTCAGAATAGTTTACAGTCTTATGAGCTGTGTTTCTACGCATCCATTTGCCCGTTCTTACATCTGCACTGGGCATCAAAATAAGAAAAATCCTGCTAATCTGAAAGGCATAAGATCTCTGTTTTGAAAGAATTATACTTCTTTGATTAGTGGTGGGGCTGACCTTTCCCTGTTCATATCCTTTGCCCATTCTTCAATTAGAGTATTTGTCTTTTTTGGCATATAGCTGCCATTTATACACGTGGTCACAAACCACATGATACTGCATGTATGTAACAATTTCCAGTTTTCCTGATAACATATTGCTTTGGTTATTGAAGTTCTAAAGGGTATGTATATGTGTTAATAATTTATATCTATTCATATGAAGATAGCTCTGTGGTTATCTTTTTTTTTTTTTTTTTTTTTTTTGAGACAGAGTCTCGCTCTATTGCCCAGACTGGAGTGCAGTGGTGCAATGTCAGCTCACTGCAACCTCCGCCTCCCAGGTTCAAGCGATTCTCCTGCCTCAGCCTCCCAAGTAGCTGGGATTACAGGTGCATGCCACCACTCCTGGCTAATTTTTGGATTTTTAGTAGAGACGGGGTTTCATCATGTTGGCCAGGCTGGTCTCAAACTCCTTACCTTTGGTGATCTGCCTGCCTTGGCCTCCCAAAGTGCTGGGATTACAGGCATGAGCCACTGCGCCCAGCTGGTTATCCCTTAAAATTTAATATTTTAAAATAGTTATGTTTATACTACCTGAAAACTTTGTGAATTCATGATATTAAATATACATATGTACCTTTTTCTCACTTTGTCCTGCCAGTCATATAAATTGTGACAGTCTTTGCAATCACATTGAGTAGTGAGGTTTTCTCTAGTTGTTTAACATCTGCCTTGGTGATAACTCAAATACATCTGGAGGATGCTTTACTTTATATAATTATCTTATTGCTTGAGAATACAGATTCATGAGGCCAATTCCAAGAAAATACGTTTTATCCAACTGGATAGTCCTAGTTATCAGATAATTCAGTAATTCCAACCACCACAGCCTTGTTTTCCTTTTTTGTGTAAATTTTCTGTTGGGGGTAAGAGATTTGTGTCTCAGGGAAATCTTGACTTAGTAGAGAATGAGTGGTATGGAGAGATACAGATCACTCTACTGTAATTCCCTCTCAGCAGTTAATGGACCCAGCTTTGCAATAGGATGATTTCTGAGTGTGATATGATTCTTTTATAAGCAGTAGGTACAAGTTGACTACATGGATGAGTCAGACTTTAAAAAAATGTCATCTCCCCTGCTTTGACAGTGTTCATTTCTTACCTTGGAAGGCAATCTAGTGCTGAGGAAAGCCTGCTGGCTAGAGATCAGGAGCCCTAGACTTGCCTCTAAGCTCATCCCATTTTTGGCAAGTCCTTCAGCTTCTTCTGTTTTCTGAGTTCTGAAGTGACAATAATAATTCTATTTCCTCATCCATTATAACTGAACATCATATAAAATATGCAAAGTACACTGAGAATACAGAAAGAGCTACACAAATGTAAATTGCTCTTAAAGAGGAAAATCTCTGTCTGATTATTCTGAAGCTCTGTACGTAAACTCAGTGCCCAGAAGATGCATATATGAGCTGTCACTTGAGCCGTCTGTTTCAAAGGCTACTTATTGATGTTGTTATGCGTCCTCAAGCTATTACGCCATCTTCCATTTCTGGATGTGGGGAGCATGGAATCAAGTTTTCAAAAGAAAGGTGGTGAAGGTTTTCTCTTGGCATTTATTTATATATGTATTAATCTTACATATAGATAGAAAGGAGAATCATTTCATCAATTCAAGAGCCGTGAACTTTATATGAATGTCATTTCAACAATAAAGCAAAAACTACAGACTGTCTAAGGAAAACTCAGTTTTATTATTTGGTTTGTTACTTGCCAAAACATACAATTTAAGACCTGAAAATATCCAGAATGCATAGAGTATTATGGTCAATCAATACAAAAGTGACAACCAAATAGAAAAAATGACAGATGCATTTCACAGAAGAGGAAATGCAGATGATCGCTTATAATATGAAAACATCATCAGCCTCATTATTAATTGTAGAAATAAAAATTAAAAGTACAACGAAGTATCATTTCACAGATTGGAATGTGGAGCAGTAGGAACTTTCACTCACTCCTTATGGTATAAGCACTTTGGCAAACTGTAATTATTTAGTAAACCTGAAGATATGCGTATATTGTAATTTAGGATTGTTTCTCAGATATATATTCTAGCAAGACTTTTGCTCACGTGCACAAGGAAACATACATAAGAATATTTGTTGCAGTACTGATGAGAGAAAGAATTGGAAATAGCAGCAGACTGCAGAAGAAATTGAGCTATAGTCATGCAGTGGATGACTCTGAGCAATAAAAATGAATGGGCCACAGGAGTCCACATCCACATGGATTAATCTCAAAAATGTAATATTGTATCACCAAAAGAATTACAGAAGAATATACACTTTACAATACATATTTTATGTTTCTAGTTATATAAAGGACAAAACTCAGCAAATTTTTATTTTTGAGACAGGGTCTCACTCTGTCACCCAGGCTGGAGTGCAGTGGCACAATCACTGCTTACTGCAGCCTGGACCTCCCAGGCTCAAGCGATCCTCCCATCTCAACTTCCCAAGTATCTGGAACTACAGGCATGTGCCACCACGCTGGGCTAATTTTTGTATTTTTTGTAGAGATGGGGTTTCACCGTGTTGCTTGGGCTGGTCTTGAACTCCTGGGCTCAAGTGATCCACCAGCCTCGGCCTCCCAGAATGCTGGCATTACAGGCATGAGCCACTGTGCCCAGCCAACAAATTTAAATAACATATTGTATAGGTCTACATAAATTTGTGGTAAAATTATAAAGAAAAACAGGGGAATGTTGTGGAGAGACAGAGAAAGCTCCAAAATTACTCATAATATTGTATTATGAGTACATCAACCAGGTTGATGGATTCATGGGTGTTAATTTTATTTAAAATATGCATTTCTTTACATACATATTTTGGAATACATGATACAAAGGTATTTCAATAAAACTATGAGGGCCTAGAAGATGTTGGTTTGGGCTCAGTCTGCAAACTCTGACCATAGCCTACAGAAATGTTAGCAATACATGAAAAATTATGTCTTAACTACAATTTTACTAATGCTGCATTAATAAGCAGAAGAGTTTGTATACAGATAAGGAAATGATTGACTAATAAACTGAGAAGAGAAAGAAAATACTAGGACTAGATTATTAAATAATCATATAGGTAGCTGATAGGATTAAATACCATTTAATAATTTTCTATCTGTTTACCATCCTAAAAATTAACCCAAAGAAGTCCTGTGTTCAGTCACAAAATGTAAATTTTACTGTGGCCTAAAGGTAATCTATGTGCCTGTTAAACCTCAAATTACATGAGTTCATGTATTTTTATCCTTGGATTGGTCAATGACTTAGCAATCAATGACAGATAGTAATCTGGCACTATTTTAAAATACTCGTGTATGCAGAGTCTATGGATTATTCGATCATTTAATCTATTTATGATAGCAAGTTTCACTTATGTACATCCAAAAATTCTGAGGACATTTAAATTGATTTCTTTGGATATTAATGAGAATGGAAAATAACCGGTCAACATTGTTCTCTAGACTGTACTTTATATTATTGACATTTAAATAATTTTTTGATCTTTTGCGTGATAAACATCTTTCTCCTTTGACTTTTTTCGTGTGGGTTTTAGTTTTCATGATTTAAATTGTCTTTGTGACATTAAAAAACCACAGAAGTAGATTTGTTAAGGATGTAATCAAAAAGAGCTAGAAGGAACTTTAGAAATAATTTTACGTCTTCTGCTGGTTTCATGTTGAAGAATTTGGGGCATGAAAGGTTAGGTAACCTAACAAGAATTAGTCCTTTCAATGGTAGAATCAAGCCTTATTGAGTTTCAGTTCATCATTTCTACTGCATCCCTTCTTCCTTAATATGATGATTCATTATAATACAAATATACATTTTAATTAGTAGAAAGCTGATCTTAACTCTTATGGATACATACTTATGCTACTTTCAGTAACTTGTTCCTAAGAAAATTGTAATATCTCGATGAGTCATATTTAGCTTATTTTCTCTATTATATGTCCTCTATCATAAGATCCCATTTTGTGGGCTGTATTTCAGCTGGTATTTTCTTTTCTACCTAAAAGCTCTAGGATAATAATGTCATTACCACTTTTTACATGCACATGGTGTATCAGAGACTCTGGTAAGGCATTACACATAAATTTTTTCACTTACTCTTTACATCATGAGGAGGAATCTAAACTTCAGAGAGTTTAGGTGATTTACTCCAGATCACATAGCTGCTGAGTAGCAGGACCAGGATTCTAATCCAGTTCCTTCTAACTACAGCATGACAAATTGTGCTTAGCATGAACTAAGCACTTTGCTCAGTAGTGAATTCACAGATGTTCTTAAACTGAAAAGGAACAAGGAATGCTAGTCTAGATTTTTATAGCATAATAATGAGATAGTCACATTATTATACATTATTGTAAAAAGGAGAATTTTTACAATAATTCTGTAATTGCTTTCATAATATGTTCAGTATGATTTTAACTTCTACATATATTCATTGGCTTATCTGCTTTTTGAAATTTGTCATTTATTTTATTTATCAAGCTAACTTGAGTTTTGTTTCTGTTTTTCATATTTGTTAGCATTCTGTGAAACTTCAAGGCTCCTGAAATATTCAGTGCTTTGACCCTTAGAGTCTGTTCCATTCCTTATGATATGTATGTAGATCCTGAAAATTATTGCTCCCAGGCCTAAACCCAGTTTATTGTGACTTTACATATATGTAAGTTAATTTGGGCTATTAATAGATGCCTTTCAAGTATGAGCCTTCAGTTTGCTGTGCTTAATATTTTTTTAAAGTACACAATAACAACATTGTGCAATAAAGTTTGCATATTATCAGAGGCATTCGAGCCAGAGCGACTCCATTTTGAGTGAAGGCTAGGAAAATGAGGCCGGGACTTGCTGAGACTCCATCTTGAGTGAGGGCCAGGAAAATGAGGCTGGGACTTGCTGAGACTCCATTTTGAGTGAAGGCCAGGACTTGCTGAGACTCCATCTTGAGTGAGGGCCAGGAAAATGAGGCCAGGACTTGCTGCGCTGCATTCTCAGAAAGTCAGGCATTCCTGCCCTCTAGATGTTTATTATGGTTAAGGGAAAAAATTAATAATGTTTAAACAGACCCAGACTTGGGAGTTTCCAGATATCCTGATATCTGGAGAACAATGGCATTCCTAATTTTGCTTTAAAGATAATAATATTGATTCTTGCAAACTGTAGTAATTAAGAAAATTAATCCTTTATCACAAACCCTTGGAGCAGAACATCTCCCCATATATACAAGCATTGTACCTAGGGTGGACGCGTTCCTCCTCTTACTTTCAGGAATGTCCTACTCTGTCTATGGAGTAGCTGCCCTTTCACCACTGTACGTTCTCAATAAACTTGCTTTTGCTTTGCACTGCGGACTCACCTTGAATTATTTCTTGCACGAGATCTAAGAATCCTCCCTTGGGTCTGGATTTGTGTCCGGAATTGGTGGGTCCTTGGTCTCAATGACTTCAAGAATGAAGCCGCGGACCCTCGCGGTGAGTGTTACAGTTCTTAAAGGTGGTGTGTCCAGTTTGTTCCTCCTGATGTTCGGATGTGTTTGGAGTTTATTCCTTCCGGTGGGTTCGTGGTCTCGCTGGCCTCAGGAGTAAAGCTGAGGACCTTTGCAGTGAGTGTTACAGCTTATAAAGGCGGTGCAGACCCAAAGAGTGAGCAGCAGCAAGATTTATTGCAAAGAGCGAAAGAACAAAGCTTCCACGCTGCAGAAGGGGACCTGAGCAGGTTGCCACTGCTGGCTTGGGCAGCCTGCTTTTATTCCCTTATCTGGCCCCACCCACATCCTGCTGATTGGTCCATTTTACAGAGAGCTGATTGGTCTGTTTTACAGAGAGCTGATTGGTCTGTTTTGACAGGGTGCTGATTGGTGCGTTTACAATCCCTGAGCTAGACACAAAAGTTCTCCACGTCCCCACTAGATTAGCTAGACACAGAGCACTGATTGGTGCATTTACAAACCTTGAGCTAGACACAGGGTGCTGATTGGTGTGTTTACAAACCTTGAACTAGACACAGAGTGCTGATTGGTGTATTTACAATCCCTTAGCTAGACATAAAAGTTCTCCAAGTCCCCACTAGATTAGCTAGACACAGAGCACTGATTGGTGCATTTACAAACCTTGAGCTAGACACAGAGCACTGATTAGTGCATTTACAAACCTTGAACTAGACACAGAGTGCTGATTGGTGTATTTACAATCCCTTAGCTAGACATAAAGGTTCTCCAAGTCCCCACTAGATTAGCTAGATACGGAGCACTGATTGGTGCATTTACAAACCTTGAGCTAGACACAGGGTGCTGATTGGTGTGTATACAATCCTCCAGCTAGACATAAAAGTTCTCCAATTACCCACTAGACTCAGGAGCCCAGCTGGCTTCACCTAGTGGATCCCACACCAGCGCAGCAGGTGGAGCTGCCTGCCAGTCCCGTGCTGTGTGCCCGCACTCCTCAGCCCTTGGGTGGTTGATGGGACCCGGCACCATGGAGCAGGGGGTGGCACTCGTCGGGGAGGCTCGGGCCGCACAGGAGCCCATGGCAGGGGGGAGGCTTGGGCATGGCAGGCTCCAGGTCCCAAGCCCTGCCCTGCTGGGAGGCAGCTGAGGCCCGGCGAGAATTCGAGCGCAGCACCGGCGGGCTGGCACTGCTGGGGGACCTGGTGCACCCTCTGCAGCTGCTGGCCCAGGTGCTAAGTCCCTCACTGCCCAGGGCCGGCGGTGCCAGCCGGCCACTCCGAATGCAGGGCCCGCCGAGCCCACGCTCACCAGAACAAGCACCATGCGCAGCTCCGGTTCCTGCCCACACCTCTCCCTCCACACCTCCCCGCAAGCAGAGAGAGCTGGCTCGTGCCTTGGCCAGCCCAGAGAGGGGCTCCCACAGTGCAGCGGCAGGCTGAAATGCTCCTCAAGCATGGCCAGAATGGGTGCTGAGGCCGAGGAGGCACTGAGAGCGAGCGAGGGCTGCCAGCACGCTGTCACCTCTCAGATTGGGACCCCTTTTCTGTAACAATATCATTATTCTATTGTGCTATTTAGGATAATGGATGACTACTGTAGATATTATACTAGTGGTATCTACTACTTTTGTAGATACAAAGCAATTCAGTGGGGTGTGGGAATATAATGTGAAAGGAAAATAAGAACTTGGGCCCCCAATTCACTCTGCCAAAAGGAAAAAATTAAACTACAAGCTGAGTCATGCAAGAAGCTGCCTTTCCTTTTGTACCTAAGCAGATAGCTACAGATAAAAGGTTAAATATCTCCACAGGTAGCTACTTTATGTTCACCTGTCTTAGGTAAAGAGCTGATTTACCTGTGAACATGTAATTAACTATTATCCTACTTGATCCTTTTCTTTTGCAACTTGTGGATTACCATACTCTACCTCTTTCCCCTCCAGCCCACTTTACCCCTTTAAATATTGAAGCCCTTGAGTTCAATTTTGGAGAAAGGCACACACCACAGACTGTTTCTGTGATTCTGTGTCATTTTCTTCTGGGTGTGTCTTTAACCTTGGCAAAATAAACTTCTAAATTGATTGAGTCCTGTCTCAGATATTTTTTGGTTTACAATAATGTAATATCTCTTTATATATTATTTTTATCTAAAATAGGTAAGAAAGAAACAAAATTTCATTAATATTTACTACACAGTTTGACTCTCTTTCCCTTGGTTGGTCTGAATGACATTTGGTTACACATCACCATAATTTGTTGTCTAAGTAACACAAGATATTTTGTTAGTAGGAGTTTCGCAATTAGGGTTTCCTTGATTTGAGCATATCGTGACAAAATAACAATTTAGTGGGTATCTATCCTATATAAACTTCCCGATGAATTGGAGTTACTAGATGGTGAGTGTTTAAAACAATAACAGGCAGAGTAGGCACTAGTTGAGTGTCAGCATTATCATTATTGATTATATTATTATTAAGTATTCTGGTTCTATCTGAATTCACTCCAAAAAATAGTTGGCTTTAAGAGTTTCTGCAGAGACACACAAGTTGAAAATTATACTGGTTATGTAAACACAAATGGGGAAAATCTAAACATAAAAGCTGATATTTCTCCACTTTCTAACACAAATACTTTGCCAGCTACACTATGAGATGAAAAACATTCAAGTCTATCAGGAAGGTATATATGAATTTACATTATTGTTAATTACAAATCTTATCTTATGGGGTCTATTGTGCCTTCAGATATAACTGATGAGAGTGTGAAGTCATTACAGTGAGACATTTAAAACCTAAACATTTAGAACATGAAGTTTGAGTATGATATGACATGCAATGTCCCTAAAAAAAAAAATCCTTTTTTTTTTTTTTTGAGACCGGATCTCACTCTGTGACCCAGGCTGGAGTGCAGTGGCAAGATCTTGGCTCAGGGCGACCTCTGCCTCCTGGGCTCCAGTGATCCTTCCACTTCAGCCTCCTGAGTAGCTGGGACTATAGGTGTGTGCCACCACAACCAGCTAATTTTTTTTTTTTTTAAGTAGAGTTGGAGTTTCACCATGTTGCCCAGTCTAGTCTCGAACTCCTGGGGTCAAGTAACCCACCTGCCTCTGCTTCCCAAAGTGTTGGGATTACAGGTGTGAACCACCATTGTTGGGACTGAAAAAATCTTTAGAACTGTCTTTTGTGTCTTCCTTAATAGTCATAGTCATTTGGGAAAACACTTACTCTTATCATAGAAGTGGCTGAAATAATACTGAGAAACCATATTATCACGTGCTATATTGCAGTTCTATGTCAGTAAATATTCTTAAAAAACATGTGGACAACATTGCTGAATATGTGAAAGAAGTATTAGGAAAATTACTCAGTACTGGGAGATTGACTATAGAATTGCATTGATTCTATTTCAAGAATGAAAATCTTGAAGAGCTACTTTTTATGAGGCTCTGAAGGAAACATAGAGACAATAGATTGTCAGGAGTGAGCGAATTCTTTGGTAAAAGCAAGGATTTGGGGGAGGTGGTTATGAAGGGTGTTCATAAAGAGAAATAGGTAAATATAACCACTAATAGAGTTGGCTGCTTGACTGGAAATAAAATAACAATCCCCGGGTAAGTTCACAAAACTAGCTCCTTCCATGGAATTCATTATTTCATAGGCAAGCTGTTGCAGCAGAGATGTTAGAACCAGAATATAAAATCTGAATAGTATTTTATAATGAGATGTGCAATGACTTTACTATGGACTGTCTTCTTGTAATCTTGTGGCCATGTACTTCAAATGATGAATTTTACAAAAAGTTAAGTGTTCCACACTTGCAGTAATAATCTGGAGCTTTTTATAGCATACTCCCTTGGAGATATTTCCAGGGTGAAGATGACATTTTTAACAATGAAAAACTACCTGCTTTCTGGTAACCTTACATTGGAGAGAATATTTTGAAATGAATGTTTGGATATGTTTTCTCATTATACAAATATGTCACTGAAAATGATGTAAACACATCATGTATAAAATCTGTGACTTAGGGAGACTATAAACTTGAAGGCAGAATTTCCTAATCAAATAAAGAGCTTAGGTGAGATTTGAATTATTTATTAGAAATATGAAAGTGAAATGTTGTGTGGTTAGTTTGTAAGAACTTAGTGACCATAGGGAAAATTGGAATTAGCTACCTGAATTGCAACAAAATCTTTTTATAATTGGTGGATTAAAAGGAAAAATAAGAATCATTTTCCACTTGTGTCTATACATTTTTGTAATCTTTCTTTTTTGGCCTTTGAAGACCATTAAAACAAAACACCAAGACAGATTGAACTTGAAGCCAGTCCTTTATATTATTGACTCACAAAATTTTAATACAAGATATTTAATATAAGATATGAAGCATATTCAGTTGCATAGCATTCATAACTCAAGCAAAATATTATCTGTTCTATTAAAATATAAAATTTAGACATTTTTTCTTATTTTTAATTTTAATTTTTAAACAAGATATCTAAGTATTGAAGTACAGATATAGTTAAAATAATTTATTAATATGCTCCTTTTTGCAAATGTGTGTTCAAATATTTGCTTATGGAGTATGTCGTAGGCTGAATCATCCTCAAAGATATCCAGTTTCGAATTCAGGGAACCTATGAATGTTGCATTATATGACAAAAGGGACTTGGTGATTAAGTTAAGAATTTTGGGGAGATTTTCCTTGATTATCTCGGTGAGCTCTAAATGTAATCAGAAGTGTGCTTATAAGGGGGAAGCAGAGTGAGATTTGACTGCAGAAGAGGAGAAGGAGATGTAATGGCTGATGTAAAGGTTGGAGTGATGCACTTTAAAGATGGAGGAAGGGGCCACAAGCCAAGGAATGTAGGAGGCCATTGGAAGCTGAAAACAGTGAGGAAACAGATTCTCCCTGGAGAACTTCCAGAAAGAATCAACCTTGCTCATATTTTTACTTTAGCCTAATTACACTAATTTCAGACTTCTAATGTCTAGAACTGTTAGAGAAAAAAATTATGTTGTTTTAAGCCACTGTTTCATGGTAACTTGTTACAGCAATGTTGGGAAAATAATACTAGGTATGTAGGAAAAGAAATTTGAAGACAATTATCTCTACTCTAGTTTCTAACTTAATGAAAATGCTTTTGCTAGGGGTTACTGAAAGTAACCTTAGATGTTTTATAGCATCCAGTTTTTTATTTATTGACTTATTTATTTACTCACTCACTCACTTGCTGGCTGGCTGTCATTTTGCTGATTTCCATGAGTTTCTGGACCAGATCCTAGTATTCAACTTCCAATAACATTTTCAACATGAATTTCTTTTTTTTTTTTTTTATTTGAAATGGAGTATTGCTGTGTTGCCCAGGCTGGAGTGCAGTGGTACAGTCTCGGCTCACTGCAAGCTCCACCTCCAGGGTTCATGCCATTCTCCTGCCTCAGCCTCCCGAGTAGCCGGGACTATAGGCACCCGCCACCATGCCCAGCTAATTTTTTGTATTTTTAGTAGAGACAGGGTTTCACCGTGTTAGCCAGGATGGTCTCGATCTCCTGACCTCGTGATCCACCTGCCTTGGCCTCCCAAAGTGCTGGGATTACAGGCGTGAGCCACCACGCCTGGCCAACATGAATTTCAAAGGCAAAAATACTTTCACATATCTCAATTAGGCAGCCTTGAAAATAAAACTTAAGAAGAAGCTCTCTTTTAAAATATGTTTATAGCGAAAGGTTTAAAATAACATGGTTTAAAAAGTGGTACTAGCCTTCCAGGTGCTCAGGTTGCTAATCTGAATTTGCATATGCTATGACAAAGAAATGGTTCATTCTATTGAGCGTATATCAATTCAGCATGAGCTATTTAAGGTGGTTAGTATTACAGGTGTATCGTAAATTGAAGAAGATAAGCAGTTAAATGCTCGAAGATGAGAATGTTCTTTTGAGGAGAGATGAAGGCTTTCCTGAAGTCCGTGATATGTTATATTGCTTGTTCCTGACTTGTCTTTGTGTCCTAGTGCTCTGTCATAAAGATATTTAATTTGGTTTCTTCAAGAAATGAGACTGCTTTAACAAAAATGCACTTCAGCAGGCACCAGACATTTACCAGATTCATTCTTGAGTCACTATTGCCATAAATTATGGCACAATGAAATTAACATAAACTGGGATTAGCTTGGAGAAAAGAGAAGGATGATTATTTTAATGATGGATTACACTATTCATATTAAATCTCTTTATGAGACTCAAAACTAACAGAAACCATTAGGTTCTATTATGGTATTTGCCAGAAAAAAATTCAGAAGTATGTAATTTTTTCACCAAAGAATTTGACTCCTGTAAAGATCCAGTGGATCTTTCAGGTTAGTAACCTACATGTGAATGAATAAGATAAGTACATGTGTGTTTTCTTTCTCCTCTTTGTCCTTTGTCGAATTTCTAAACCATCCTCTTAACTCCAAGCTTCTACCTATATGTGAACGAATTGGGTGTATATTTCCTACAAGGCTGCACTCTGAAATAATGCAGATAAATTCTCTGCAGATAGTTTTAACATTTTAATGTTTGAGTCTGAAGATACAATGATTTTTTTTCAAAACCAGCATAAACCAAAATTTTTAGACCATCATCAAGTTTTTACATTATTTTAGCAATCTACTCTTGAAAAATCATATCTACATTATTTAAATATATAAGTTAAATTTTTAAATAATTGAATTTAAAAGCATTTCTTAGGGCTTATTTACAAGTATTTTTTGGTGGTCCATTTGCAATGAGATAAGTGTTGTCATATCACAAAAATTAGGTTTTTCTGTAATACACTTTGAACAGGAAACACATGCAACAATGAAGAATATTTAACAAAATGCATAGTGAGTAGGTCCTGTGGAGGATCACAAAGCCCCAGTAGCTTATAAAGTCAAGTGGAAAATATGTTGTCCATAAATATGTGTAACACAAGACAGTCGGAGTCATCAAGAAGTGTTTCATGGATGAGACCATATCTGAGCTTGGAGCTGAGGGATGGTAGAAATTGGACAAAGGGCAAATGGGAGAAATGAAAATGTGTTTGTGAAAAGCAGAGTTATCTAGTGTAGCTTAATAGTAACCATTATGTCCAAACTTTATATCAAAAATTTAAGATACCAGATAGGGAGTTTGGACTTAAATTTTTAAACAGTGGGATTTTTTTTCTTCTATTAAATCTCTGACAGATCTAAAGTGATCTTGAGGGAAGTCTAATTTGGTGGTAATAAGTAGAAGGGACTGGAGATGAAGAGATGGGGGCAGGGGGATCGGGTTAGAGAGATGACATCTAGGAAATTAGAGAAGACAATCAGGTATGATGATTAGGAACATTACCAAGTAAAATAAAAACAACTAATTTTAGAAATTACATTGAGAAACTGAATTTAAAATTCCCTTTTATGTCAGAGTTTAAAGAGTTTTTGATTGATTTCCAGTATCAGATATGGGTATTACAGCTTCTTCTTTAGGACATTGATGCTTTAATTAAAAATATATGTGAGTATATTAATGACACCTTACAGCATTTCTTGCCTTTCAGATACTTTTCTACTTCCATTTGCAATAGTTTCTTAAATTGTCATTCTACATCTGTTATTGTTACGATACGGAAAACTGAATCCTTTATAGCACTTTTGAAATAGATTCTTCCCCTTCTACTAAAATTGTTTCCTTAAATATCTCTGGTGATATCTTAGTTTCAGATCCAAAGGCTCTGACTTCCTCACCCTATTTGACCTACATACTGTGGTGTGTTCTCAACAGATGTATTATCTTCCTGCTCAAATTTGCTTCTCCTCCTGTGTTCCTTACGTCAGCTGATGGCAGCACCATCTGTGCAGTATTTCAGGTTTAAAACTATGGATCAATCTCCAGTTCCTCCTTTACCCTCAGTGTCCAGTTAGATTTCAAATCCATTTTTCCCTTCCCTTGAATAGTCTAGATCACATTTCATTTTTTCCCTGTTTAGGTTCTTCTTAGCTCTATTTGATTTTTAAAGCTGTTCATTTTACTTGCTTCTTTCCTGGGACTATTATTATAAGAGACAGAGGTCTGATCATCTTGTTCCTATTTTTTATGGACCTGGTATAGTCTGCATGGACTTCCTGGATGACCAACAACCACGAACCAATTCACTATGCCAGAGAGAAACTGCAGCCCCAACTTAGAGTGAGGGGGGTTCGGTGTGGGTCACAGAAGAACTGGTGGGCATTTTCTAAATTTAGATCATTTCCATGACTATTGTAAAGAACCCTGCCTCCCCACCCCCACAAAAGGCTGATGATTGTGCTTCAAAGTAAATGGAAGTGGACCGAGGAGTATTTATTTCCTGAGCTGAAATCAGTGTAGTCCATCTCATTTAAAAGGCAAAACTTCCAATTCAAAGAAACACTTACCTATAGGCAAAAAGCAAAGAATGTTTTTCATTGTTTGACTAGCTAGTCAAAGCAAAACCGAATAACCCTACCTCAGAAGTGTCTTCACTTAATGGTAAGATCTGTTCAAAGGTGCATCAACATGGTCAAAATTAGTTATATAGTTCTTCTGAGTTTTAGCCAAGGACTTTAACCATTCTGATGGGGAAATGATACAAAAGTTTAAACATGGTTGCAGATATTTAATGTCTTGATTATTTAAAGAAGACATAATTTATTTTCTTACTGATGCTATTATGAGTGTTTTTGTTTTTCTTTTTTTTAAATTATACTTCAAGTTTTAGGGTACATGTGCACAACGTACAGGTTAGTTACATATGTATACATGTGCCACGTTGGTGTGCTGCACCCAGTAACTCGTCATTTAACATTAGGTATATCTCCAAGTGTTCTGGTTTTTCTAATTCCATGTTTCAGATGTTTTATTAGTATATAGAATAGTTGATTTTTAGGTATTGATCTGTGTGTTGCATCCCTGCTACACTCATTTATTAGGGCCAGTAGTTTTTTGGTGGGTTACTTGGCATTTCCAATGTATGCAATCGTGACATTTGGAAATACAGTTTAACTTCTTTTCCAATCTGGATGCCTTTCATTTTTTTTTCTCTCTCTCCTTCCCTTCCTTCCTTTCTTTTTTGACCTAATTTCACTTTCAATAATAACAGTTCTTATCTAAAAATCTGTTTTGTGTGACCGGATGTAGCTATTTCACCTCTTATGGTTAATGTTTTCATGATATGCATTTTTTTTGTGTTCTTTTACATTCAACCTATTTGTGGTTTTTAATCTATGATGTGTCTATTATAGAGAGCATACAGTTAGATCATATTTTTTATCCTGACAACCTCTACATTTTGATAGTGTTTAGAACATACATATTTTGTATGATATTAATATAACTGGATTTGCATTTGCCATGTTGTTTTTTCATATGCCTGCTGTATTTTTTGTACCTCTATTTCTCCATCATTGCTTTCTTTTGTGCAAAATAGCGTGCCATTTTGAAACCTCTGTTGATTTTTTTACTATGTATTTTTTGAGTTATGCTCTTAATTCTTATGTACTCGGGGATTGCAATATGTGTAATTTTAATTCATCTTAACATCATAACTTCACAGTCTACTTCAGAATAATATTCATTTAATTCCAGTAAAAGATAGAAAACCTGCTCCAACATAGCTTCATTCCCTTTCCCTTCCTTCGTACTCTTTTTTTGCAACATATACACCCATACATCATACATATATGTTCCAAACCTAGTAAGATACTATTATAACTATGTAACTATTTCTTTATACATTCTTATGTCTTTTAAAGATGTTAAGAAATAAATTTTCTAGAGTCTTCTATGTTAATCCACACATTTTCAATTTCTGACATTTTTTATTTATTTCTTTGGAATTGAAGGAACCTCCTTCAGAACTTCCTTTTGTATTTAACTGTGATAGGAACAAATTCTCAGTCTTTGTTTATCTGAAAATGTCTATTTTGCCTTCATCTTTTGAAAGATGGGATATGAGATTTTTGATTGAAAGTTTTTTTTCTTTTGGTTCTTTGTCATCTCACTGCCTTCTGTCTTCTCTTTTGTCAGATGAAAAGTCAGCCATTAATCATATATCCATTTGATGGGATGTGTATTATTTTTCTCTTACTGCTTTAAATGCTTCTATTTTTGTCTGACTGTCATGCAAACAGTTTGACTGCAGTGTGTCTGAGTGTGGATCTCTTTGTATTTATCCTGCTTGAGGTTTGTTGTGCTACTTAGTTATGTAAACTAATATTTTTCATCAAATTTGGAAGTTTGAGGCCATTAATTATTTCTTTAAATGCATTTTTCTGTCCTCTTCTTTCTCTCCTATTCTTTTGAGACTCCCATTACACGTATATTGATGTACTTGACATTGTCTCACTGGTTTCTGAGGCGTGGGCATTTTTTTGTCAATGATTTTTTTTTCTGTGTACTTCAGATTGCGTAATTTTGGATAACCTATCACTGATTCTTCTTCAATCTGCAGTTGAACCCCTTTAGTATATTTATTATTTTAGTTATTGTATTCAAATACAGAATTTCCATTTGGTTTATTTTTGTAATTTTTGCATCCTTTTTGATAATTTCTATTGGTTGATTCATTGTTTCCATACTTCATTTTTTAAAGCATGCTTTCCTTTAGTTCTTTAAACATATTTATAATAGCTGCCTTGAAGCCTTTGCCTGCTAAATTCCTTTGTCAAGACACTCAGAGAGTTTCTCAAGACTATGTTTTCCCCACAGGATGGGTTACACTTTCCTGGGTTTTTATTGTCTGTGTCATAATTTTTTGTTAAAACTGGACATTTTAGATAATATAACAATGCTGAATTCTATGTCCCTACTGAAGGTTGTTGTTGCTGGGTTTTGTTTATTTTTTCTTTGTTTAGTAAATTGTCTGAGCTGAGTCTGTGACATGCCTCTCCTTGATGTGTGGCCAATAATGTCATTGCTTAATGTTTTAAAAAATTATTCTTGTTTTTATTTTAAGACTAGCTTTCTAGGGACTTCCCTATTCCTTCATAGCTTAGAGTTTAGGTAATGATGGTACAGAGATTGTGGTCAGACACTTTGAGGAGTAAGTTTTTAGCCCTCTACCAGCCGACCTGTCCGTGGATAAGGAAATGTATAAGAAGTTCAGGTCATTTTCAAGTCTACCAAGATTTACTTCCTGCTGGTTCCTAGGTGTCTTTCTTGTACATGTGCAACTTCAGTCAAAAATATACTGAGTTAGAGTTGGTAGAGGATCACCAGGTGTGTGCTAGCAGATCTGTTGGACCTCCCTGGGATGTGTCACTTTCATAGATTGTGCAGTGTGCATGGCATCTGCTCCAAATCAAGTGAGTTCCCTTTGACAAGGTGGCACAGCTACTGGTCTTCACAGCTAGCCCATGCCATTACATGGTAGAACCTCCACATTAGCCGAGCTGTGGGGAGATGGGAGTAGCCCCAGGAAAGAACACCACAGATTTACTGTTCTTACCCAAATTGTGGCAGTTTTTAAGCATAAAAGTTTCTTATATTTTTGTATGCCTTTGGTTAATTTCCACAGCTCTGAAAGTGTTATTTTTGTCAATTTTATCCAGCTGGCTTTTTAAGGAGAAGATTTGCCAACCTTCTCACTTGGTCATGGGGGGAGGTGCATATAATTTATTTAAAAAATGCAGCTTATAAATATTTTTATCTATCCTGAATTGATCCTTCAACATAAAAAAGTGTTACGTTATGGCTGTATCTTATCAGGTACTCAGCTTCTAGAGTTATCTTTCAAAACTATTCTTTGATTTCTTTGTATTACCTATAAACTCCTTCAGAGCCGAATTATGTGTTAAGTGAGATGGACTTTTTGGTTACTGTATTTTTTGTGTTCCATTAGCTTCAGCTATAGGTTTATCATCTATAAGGATTAATAGGACTCTGAAGTGTCTCCAGATCACCTGCTGTTAAGTCACAGTCACATCTCACAAATACAGCTCTAGTTTCAATTCCATATAGCATTCCTGGGCCTCATATCCTAAGGTATATACCCTGACCTAGTTGTTTAATTACACCATATATAATTCTATCATCAAGATTGTTCGACCAGAAAATATTGTATCTCCTATGGAAGTGGTGACTCACCTGCAGTCAGCAAAGGAAAGCCCTCTGTATTTAAATATATCTACAGCACATCCATCCAGACAGGATCACAGTATTATTGCCTTCCAGCACTTTTGCTCCTGCTAGTACATTCCCAGAGGAGCTCATATGAGGCTACCAGCTTCTAAAATGGCCCTTAAGCCAAAGTCATGGAGTATGGGGTATTCGTGACTCCATTCTCTCTCTGTGTGTGTGTGTGTGTGTGTGCTTTTTTAGGGCAGGCTCACTGTCACATTTAGGTGTTTTTTTTTGTTTTTTTTGTTTGTTTTTTTTGTTTTTTTATCAATCACAAATTTTACCACAAATGGACAGGGCAATATAAAGAAAACAACTGGGAGGCAGGCTGATATGACCTTGAGGAAGGCAGTCTGGTATGAGTTTTAGGCTAAGCAGATAGGTCTTTTAATAGTTTCTGGCTTAGGGCGTGCCATTCAGTTTTGTGATTCACTGGTTACTCATTTCTAAAGTGGGGATAATAATACTTACTTCATGATGAGAATTAGGACTTAGCACAAAGAGGACCCTTAAAAAGTGATATAGCTATTATTACTTGTATAATTGTCTCTACATTTTTTATATTCTTGAAACTGCATAAAAATTTCATGCTAGTACAATTCCTGGCAAGACTTCCAAGGTGTTGAATGTCTCAGTCTGAGTCTGCTTGGAGTTTCTGGTTTTTATTATACTTCATTATTTTTTAAATAACAGATTTCTTAACTTGGAGCCCAACTTCCCAGAACATGATTCCGATATACTTATGTGACTAGAATTTATGTGTTTTAAACACAACTTAGGAAAGTGGACCAAGGATATTGGTAGAGGACCACCAGGTTCAATGTCATTGAGTGATAACAGACCAGTACACAGAAATAACGGGTGTTGCAGCAGAGAAAGAGTTTAATAATTGAATGGCAGCCAAATGAGGAGGTGGGAGGGAACCTCAAATCCTCTTCCCAGAGGGATACTGGACTAGGCTTTTTAAGGGAATTTTGGTAGGTAGAGGGCTGAGGAGCTGAGGGCTGCTGATTAGTTAGGGCAGTGGGGATGAAGTCAAACTGTATTCTTATGTTGAGTAAGTTCTTTAGAGGGGATCTTCAGACTGGCTGATGTCAGTGGAATACAGGATCTGAAAATATCTCAACATGAGAAACATGAGGCTTCTTAATGTTAAGGATGTTATCTACAGAAATAAGGACCTTGTAACAAGGGCTACGTGATTTTTAAGCAGTAAGTACCTATAAGGAAGTGGACTATAGGGCAGGCTGGTTAATGCTTAGCTATGCTTCTACTCAAAGTGTATGCTTTTATTGAAAAACCTAGCAATTTAATTTTATTAATTTTATAAGAACAGTTTCAATGTTACTGAGTTGATTTCAGCTTGATTTGTTCAAACTGATACTGAGTAATTAATTTAGCTCTTGCCATTTCAAATTAATTTAGATGAAATTAATCCAGCTCATTTTCACAGAATGAGACACCTGCAGACAGTGAGATGGTTGGTATTTGTATGGTTATGCCTGAATGAATCTGCACTATATTACATAATTAATTGAATTTGAAGACGTCATCTTATAACCTACACAACTTTAATTGTGGAAGCCATACTTACTGTCTTTGCTTTTCTCTTCTCCTTTTGACTTTTTGTGAAACTCTAGACAAGTCGGAATCTGTTGGTTGCCCTCATCTCTGTGTTTGTGTGAATTATTTTTCCTTCCTCAAGGAGGGTATGAGACAAGGGACTATGGCTGTTGTGGCAAAGGTCATATTCCAGACAATTAAGTTGACCTGGTTACTGTAAAAGATAATTTTTGTCCCAGATAATATTTCAGGCAAGAAACTTATGAATGGATTCTACAAAATATCCCTGTCACAGAACTCCCTAGAGACAACACTGTTGCTCATCAGAAATGTCCACTGAAGGCTCTATCAAGTGTGTTCAATCTGTGTTCCACTGAGATCCTGCAGATGGCAAAGCTGAGATATTACTGCAAATAACAAGTATTTGTGACTCACAAATACTTAAGCCATACATTATTTTTGTCTTAGTTATTGCTGATCCTTGTTATCATGAATATGCTAACATGTAGGATGAGATACTTCCTACATATGTAAGAAACACCCACACACGTGTGTGTTTATGTGTAGTGTTAATTTTTTTTTTTTTTTTTAAAAAACCTCTTTTGAGTAAAGAGTGAAAATTTGCTCCAAAGTAATTTGTGGCTAGAGGAACTGCAACAGTCGTTCAAATATTTCCATTTATTTGTTTGTTCTGTGGTGTGTTATTTGTCCATTTATTCATACATTTATTCAAACATCTCTAAACTCTCTGAATTTAGTAGTAGGACTCCATAACTGTTCAAATAGCAGATTTCTCAACCTAGAGCTCCACTTTTCAAAACATAATTCTGATATACTTGTTCGGGATACTTGTTTTCCAGAGAGTTGGTATGTGGAGCTTTTATTGAGATTGTGATTTTTTTAAATCATGAATAAAAAGATAGAAACCAGTCTGCCTGAAGTGAGTTTGAATTAGCAATGTTGAGAGGCAGGAAACTACATCAGATGAACCATTAGTTTGCATATATGACTTTCAAGATACATAGTATCTTGAGGCTCAATTCATAGCAGAAGTCTCTTTTCTGCTTTGTCTTTGAGTGTTTTGCTTGCAAAGTTCCATGTAATTGTATGCACATCAACAATGGCTCCCTCTCAAGATACGTGTGAACTGATTTGACTTGAGCCAACATTAGAATTAGAGAGGTATTATGGAATGGTTCATCAAATGAGTGTACCTTCTAGGTTTGCACTGACAAATCTGAGTCATTTGAATTTTAAAATAATTGTAAAAATCAGACAAATTGGCCTATCTACTTAATATTAAAGGATGTTGTATTATGAAAGATGCATGTCAAGGAGCAAAATGAACACTGAGCAAACCATATGGGATGCTACTAATTCACTAGGGATTTTCATAATTAGCTGCTAAGTTGGCACAGCTGTGGCTCTTTGTAGCAGCAATGTACTGCTAATTACCACTCATTTAAACCTGCTATTATATCCTCTCCCACCTGGACCTTTCTATTGTCAAGAATGCCAAGGGAATGACTTGAGCGTTTCTGAAGATTCAAAGGATTTAAGACCGGGGAAAACCCAGAGACATCACCTTCATTTGTTAGGATCACATTTAGCCTTGTCTTTCAAAAAGCTGACCTGAACGAATGAGTGGACACAGGAAAAATCTTTCCTTCTGGGAGGCAATAATGTTAACCTCTGGTGCAAAGTGGGATGAAGGGAAAAAGAACATGACAAGAAAAACTACCCAGAACTATGAACAGCCCAAAGTGTGAAACTCTGGAAATAATATTTCCAAACTGGGAATATGGTGTAATGTTATGATTGGGGTTTTGAAGCAATGTAAAGAGGAAAAAGTGAACTAAGATTTTTCTTAGATCTTGCCTGTTACTTCCTTTCTACAGTATTTCCTACAAGTCAATGGGATACAACACCATGGTTTTTTTTGTCACTGGAGAATATATAAACATTTTAAAGGATATTATTCCCCATCTGGTAAGTGACATTTTGCCTGGTTCATGTCTCTAGTTGGTAAATTAAAACAACAGCCACCACTTTATCTTTTGGAGGACATAGAATCTGATACCTCCATCATTCGGGGAGAAGTTGACCCTCAACAGTTACAGTGCCTTCCTGAAGGCCACACAGCAGATGGGCGCCTAAGCAAAAACAAACCTGCCTCAACTTCAGACCATCTGCTCTGTTTTAAAGTATACTGTTTTCACATCTCTTGGTGGAAGAACAGCTTTTCTCTCAATTTATATCTCTCTGATTCTGAGCTCTCAATCTGATTTAGGGTTTTCTTAAATTAGGCAGATAAAATTATAACTTATTGGCATTGTCCAGGTTATCATGCATTGATTTTCTTCTTTCGATCTCTTTGAAGTTGGACAAGTATTTTTCCACTTCATAGGTAGGGAAGCTCAGCCCGACTCCCCTAAGGTATCTTGGCTAGTTACCCATCAGATCTGAATTCCATGTTCCTGGTACAGTGATTTACTGCTGTCAAACTGTCAACATTAACTACATCATTAATTTGCAAAATACATTTTGAGATACCTGTGTTATGTCAAAGGTCACTTGGAGCCCAATTGAAAGGCAGTGTAAAAAGCATAGTTAACTTGTTTGCTTTTGTGCTAGAAACCTAAGGTTAACAAAACAGCCAAACCAAAAGCAGATTTGTCATTAGGGCTCTAACTGCCTATATCCCTATAGTGTATGTGCATCTCTTTAATTTTTCAGAAATAGATGAAATCATAGTTTGAGGATAGTTCATCAAACATTGAACATTTTCTTTGTGGAAGTCATTGTATTAGGGCTGCTGCTGCTGCTGGTGGTCCTGAGGTGGAGTGGGATCCAAGCTGAATAACAGTGTTGCGTGGCAGAACACGCGGATTAATCTTCAGCAGGAATATGGTGTATCTAGATTCTGTAACAGTCATGCTGATGAAGTAGATCTATCTTTGCTGGCAGACAGTGATCTCCAGGACATATCAGCAAATTTAAAAATGGTAATTTATATAGCATGATCCGTTAATGGAAAAAGCTAATCTATATATTTCTACATGCTATGACTGCTTCTACTGCTATGAATACATAGTGTATATATACATGTAAATGCATAGAAAAAGGACTGGAAATAGGCTGGGCGCGGTGGCCTGTAATCCCAGCACTTTGGGAGGCCGAGGCAGGTGGATCATGAAGTCAGGAGATCGAGACCATCCTGGCTAACATGATGAAACCCCGTCTCTACTAAAAATACAAAAATTTAGCCAGGCGTGGTGGCGGGCGCCTGTAGTCCCAGCTACTCAGGAGGCTGAGGCAGGAGAATGGTGTGAACGTGGGTAGAGGAGCTTGCAGTGAGCCGAGATCGTACCACTGCACTGTAGCCTGGGTGACAGAGCGAGACTCTGTCTCAAAAACAAAAACAAAAACAAAACAAAACAAAAAAAAAGAAAAAGGACTGGAAATATGCACACTATAAAGGGAAAGTGAGTATAATTAAATTTGGAAAGAGAATTTTCAGTTTTTCAGTGTTGTTTGACGTCCCTACAAGGAGATGTTTTTATGTGTGATTTTACGTGTGATTTAAAAATATGAAGTAGTGTGCATAGGTGGGGACCTGCACGCCGAGGGAGAAAAAAATATAAGCAAAGGCATCAGGATGTGAAATGGAGTAGTTTATTAGTATGCAGTTTTTACACAGTAATAATCAGAAGGATGGTGGCTTAATGTGGCTTATATAGTCCTAAATTATTGGCTGTTATTCAGTTAAGGTAATGACATGTTTCAATAGGTTTTTAAGTGAGTTAGGCAGATACAACTCTGGAAGCCAAATAGTTGATGGATACTTCGGTTGGAAACCCTAACTGATTTTTACATAGCCTCTCCAGAGCCAGCAAAGCCAGATGCTGTTTTGTGGTTATTCTTGAGATTTTTTTCCCCCTTTAAGACTATACAGTGTTTGCCAGGCAGGGGAGGATGGTGACCAGTTTGTATTTAAAAAAAAAAAAAGAAGAAGAAGAAAAGGCACACAGCCATGCTGCTGGCTTAAAGTCTGTTACCTTTCCCAAAGTATACATATTCTGATAAAATTGGTGTTGTCTCCATATAAAAAGTATTATTAACCTCCTGCGGGCTTGCTTTGGGCACTATTCTGGGTAGAATAGACAGACACAGACGTTTAGATAGACTGAATCTCTTTCTCTGATTTAATTTTGCATTACAGGTAAACGCCATATGTAATGTGTAAGAGGCAGGTAGGTAAACATGCTCAACTGCAGTTTTTGGTTTTGTGTTCTGATGTGATCTGAGTATTTCGAAGCACTTACAATGCAGAGCATACTATATGAAAGTTCTCATGATTTGGGAGCACACTCACAGTAAGGACAAGGAACGTTCTTTCACATTGAAGTTCTAAAAATTAACTTTCTCAGTAATAAGACTTGAGCAAAAACAAATTAAGACTAAGGAAAAGATGATAATTTGCAAATACTTGCAAATGGGAGCCTCTACTCCACATGTTTGTAAAATGTTTTACCTTATCTTCCATTCCTGGCATTAGGAGTCATTTTGGTTTGGGGCCATTTATTGAAGCTGATCTTTGATGAATGAATGAGACCCTTTATTTTCCAGTGATGCTGCTTTATTTTTGGGAAGTGGGAACAAAGGCCTGACGTGGTACCATGGGTATAACTGTACAAATTTCAATGTTATTTGAAGAAATAGACATCTAAATGAAGAAATACTTTTAGTTGTTGACTTTAAAAGGTACCGAATTATGCTGATGATTCTGTTATTTAAAATAACTAGACCATTTTTCTTTAGAGCAAAACAGACAACACTACAAATCTCTGATGTGTATTAAGTTTTCCTGAAAGGTAAACACAATTTTTTTTTTTTTTTTTTTACTGTCTCAGCTTTTCTATTACATTTGTGTGTGTAGGGGGAGCTGGGTACAAAGAGAAAGAGAAAGCATGGTGAAGATGACTCAGAACAAAATGGGTGGCGTTTGTAAGACACAGAGAATTGCCTTTGAAGATTGTTGGCGTGTTTATTTATGCTAACTCCCACGATCTGAAAAAATAGCTGTAGCAGGCTCATTACTCTGTGGAAAAATCAAATTCATTTGATAGGATTAATTCGTTTTGAAACCCATGTGGTTTTCAAGGATTTTTAAAATAATGTGAGATATTACAGCAATCCTTACTTTAACATTTTGGTCTAAGTGAAGGCATGAAACAATTTAAATACACCCAGAATGTAAAGTTTTAAATGTTACCAGAAATTGTCTTTTCTTGACAATACTGGAACATTTTGGATGTTATGAACAGGTGCATAATTATAGATTTGTGTTTTCAAACACTATTTGTGCAAAGTAGAATCCATGCAAGAACCGATTTTAAGAAACAAGTGGTGCTTCGTAATTTCCAGAAATGGAGAGGAATTACGATATGCAAAACTAATGATAATAGCTCACTTATTTTTAGTTCTTTTTATATTCTTGACACTGTGATAAGCTCTCTACATATATTATTTCATTTATTCATAACAACCCTATGAGAAGGGTATAATTATTATCCAATATTTTTTAGGGAAGGAAACCAAAGATTATAAAAGTTAACAGCTAATGAGTAAGGAGGCCAGTATTTTTGCTTAGGTGGTCTCTGTATAGAATCCATGCTCTTAACTATTAGGATATGCTGATTCTAAAGCAATTAATGAATATTGGTCTGAAATCAGTCTAATGGCATGCTGGAAACAGCTCTTAGAAACTGCTAAGAGTTGATTGTTAGATATTTTGGATTTTTGTAAGCCAATTTGTAAACTTTGATACTTTGAAATCAGCAGTGATTGGAGTATTTACACCACAGAAATGGGCAAATGCTACAAATCAAGGCATTTTTTTCAAGTCAGTTCGCCAGCACATAATTTAATAACATAGCGCCCTTTCAGCAGTGCCAAAGTATAAACCCTCACATTTTAAATGGATATAAATGAAATAAACGCTTACATTAACAGTTTTTTTTGTCTTGATCTCAAGAGGACAGACTATAATTAGTATGGTTAGAACTTTAAAAATGAAATTTAAGAGTATGTATTCCTAAATTCCATAGTAGAAGACAGTCCTTTTCCTAGCCTTTGAACTTTTATATGAGGATTTTAGAAAGAAAGCCCTTGTCTGTCCAACCACAGAGTGTAAAAGCAGTTAGCTGTGCCAAATTTGAGAGGACTCTTTGCTGGCTGAAATTGTCTGAGCAGGAATGGAAAGTGATTGGGTTGGGTAAACAGGAGCCTATGATAGGAGGATGGCAGAAGCCAGAGAAGGAAATTTTATTTAAAAAAAACAAAAACAAAAACAAAAAAAAGAACAAAACATGGGAACCAGTGGGGTTTGTGTGGTCTGAGTAAGCTTTGTGGCCTTATTGTGGGCATCATTTATCCATAAAATAATTTTAGCTTTAATTTTAGAACTCTAGTACTTAATTTTTCCTTGTAACCATAAAGCATCATTTTATGCTGTGATGAAAAATCATTCCAATGGTAGAGGTTCAATTTAATAAAAACTTAAAGCAGTGTAAATTGTAATGTTGATGCATTGCATCAGCTTATCAAATTTATCCTCCCAATGTTCTTCTTACGAAGAAGGCATAACTTGCTTACATGTTGTGTTTAATATATTTGTAATGTTCTTCTGATATGAAGATCCTCCATTGAACATTTGCTTGTACCTGGTTGGACTGCACACTGGATCCTGCTTATCTAAGCGAAAGCATACATGATTAGTAACTTACGGTTCTCTCTAACTCACCAATCAGTTCTTTTTCAGTATTTATTATTATTTATTGGAAAACATTTCCATAAACTGAAAGAAAAGAAAGAAATGCGCTCACAATTTAACCACCCAAACTGAATTTTCTTCCTTTTTTTCGATTTTATTTTTATTTTTTGAGAACAGGGTCTTGCTCTGTCACTACAGTGGTGTGACAATGGCTTACTGCAGCCTCAAACTCCTGGGCCCAAGCATTCCTCCTGCCTCAGCCCTCTGAATAGTTGGGACTACAGCCATGTGCCTTTTTTTATATTTAAAAAAAATTAAGGCCCGATGCGGTGGCTCATGCCTGTAATCCCAGCACTTTGGGAGGCCGAGGCAGGGCAGATCACAAGGTCGAGAGATCGAGATCATCCTGGCTAACATGGTGAAACCCCGTCTCTACTAAAAATACAAAAATAAGCTGGGCTTGGTGGTGTGTGCCTGTAGTCCCAGCTACTTGGGAGGCTGAGGCAGAAGAATTGCTTGACTCCAGGAGGTGGAGGTTGCAGTGAGCCGAAATCGCACCATTGCACTCCAGCCTGGGCAACAGAGTGAGACTCCGTCTCAAAAAAAAAAAAAAAAAAAAATTAAAACTTATATAGGTTAATATACGGGAAGTACAAGTACAGCTCTCCTACGTGCATATATTGTGTAGTGGTAAGTCTGGACTTTTAGTGCACCCATCACCTGAATCGTGAACAGCCAGTCAATTCTTATCCTGGTTCCTTCACCTCCTGAGAGTTGTGATTCTGAGAATTTGTGGTGTATTGATTGAGATAGCAGTTTAAGAGCAAGAGAAAAAAAGAAAACGAATGGAGGATGAAAAAATAAAGCAATACACATACACACAGAACAGGACCAAGTTAGAGGCAAAATATAGCATCCAACTTGAATAAAACAAAGTAATCGCTATCTTTGCAGATAAGGAGAAAACTGTGTCTGTGAATATTTTATACTAATTCAGTTTTATATTTGCTTATCTTTAATATTAATTTGAGACAACTGTTATTTTTCTGTTCTTTAATTTTTTTTATCAGCAGACTGGTAAGTTAGAAATGAATGTATGAGAGTCAGAGAAATCTGGATTTTAATCCTTAGCGTGAAAATTTTATAACTCTGTGACTTTGGAAAAGGAATCTAACTTCTCTGTTTATCCTGTTCACACAAGTGATAGTAATAATCCTTACTATAGACGACCACAGGAATTATAGATACAGCTCCCAGGGCAATGCATGTCAGAGTAAGCTGTGTCTCCTTACATTTTCAGAGCTGTTATTGTTACTCAACAAATGGCAGCTGTTGCTATCTGTGTTTTTGTTGTTGTTGTTGTTGTTTTTGAGACGGAGTCTCGCTCTGTTGCCAGGTCTGGAGGGCAGTGGTGTGATCTTGGCTAACTGCAACCTCCACCTCTTGGGTTCAAACTATTCTCCAGCCTCAGCCTCCTGAGTAGCTGGGATTACAGGCTTGTGCCACTGCGTCCGGCTAATTTTTGTATTTTTACCAGAGATGGGGTTTCACTATGTTGACCAGGCTGAACTCAAACTCCTGACCTCAGGTGATCCCCCCACCTCGGCCTCCCAGAGTGCTGGGATTACAGGTGTGAGCCACCGCACCCGGCCACTATCTCTGGTTTTTAAAATGTATTAAACATGAGGAGTAATGACAGTGTTTCTTGATGACTGGGGAACTTGCAGTAGAAAGTTGACAAATACTCTTTCTATGAAAGAAACTGGAGCCTCCTAAGGTTCAGAAAGAAACTGGATGCTTGATGAAGATGACGCTGCTGACGGCTCTTCCTCTTTCTGTGCAGAATGTCCCCCCAGACCTCTCCATCTGCACCTTTGTACTGGAGCAGTCCCTCTCTGTCCGGGCGCTGCAGGAGATGCTGGCTAACACCGTGGAGAAATCAGAAGGGGCAAGTACCCAATTTATGTAGACTTGTAGTATTTTAATGAGCTCAGCTACTATAAGAACAATTTCTTTCACAGGTGTCAGAGATTTTCTTTTTGCTAAAATAAGTCCATGCCTTTCAGTTGGAATGTCCTTAGGTTTGACTTTCTGCTTTATCTAGCATATTTGTGGTGTCTTGAAAACTAAAAAAATATATCCAAGCTTGATGTGATCTGTGTCACTAGGCCTCGTGCTTATGTCTGTGGTTTAAAACCGACCTTTCTTTGAGCATTTCTGTGTTTCATTACATTTTCAGAGCTGTTATTATTGTTATTATTTTAACTCATAGCTTTATGCATGGCTATTTGTCATTAACCTTTATTTCATTTTCAAATGTCTGTCACTATGTGACTATGTTCTGAGCTTTTTCATGGAAAGTAAAATTTCATGGCACTGTTACATATTTTAAGTAACCAAATTTTGGTGATACGGCCTTAGTCTATTGTAATTTTGCAAACAGCTCATCCTTTTCTTCTGAAAATTGAATTTTTTTTTTTTTTTTTTTTTGAGACGGAGTCTGGCTCTGTCACCCAGGCTGGAGTGCAGTGGCACGATCTCAGCTCACTGCAAGCTCTGCCTCCCGGGTTCATGCCATTCTCCTGCCTCAGCCTCCCGAGTAGCTGGGACTACAGGCACCTGCCACCACCACACTCGGCTATTTTTTTTTTTTTTTTTTTTTGTATTTTTAGTAGAGACGGGGTTTCACCATGTTAGCCAGGATAGTCTTGATCTCCTGACCTCGTGATCTGCCCACCGTGGCCTCCCAAAGTGCTGGGATTACAGGTGTGAGCCACCGCACCCAGCCCTGAAATTGTTATGTGGTTTCCTAATGCAAGTATTTTTCTTTCAAAGCCTATTTGGTTATTTTATTTTCTATGAGACTTCCTGTGACTGATATCTGGGCTGTTACCCAGTCTTAACCAATTTATTAAAGTTTAGAATTAAGCAGGAGGATTAATGGTCAAATTTTTTGTTTCCAGGTTTTTTAATTTTTATTTTTTGGTATGGTAATTACTGCAGTGTATGGTTTAATAAAGTATAGTATTTCCAGAGATAAAACTGAAAATTTTATTTTACCATTATTGATCTATATGTTGCTGTTGTTATTAATCATTACTCTGGTCTGGATAAGTAAAGAGATTAAAAAATGGTAATATATAAATGATTATCCATAGAAATGAGTGATCAGTTATAACATTATTTTCATCAGCCTTGTAGTTTTTAAAATTTTAGTGTTATGCAGCTTATGACTTTAGTTGATTTGTGCATTAATTCTAAATTAAATTTTAGCAGTATACTATTAAGTAGGGAAGAGAAACTTTAGTGATTTTTATTTGATATTAGACTAGAAGTTTATTTTACAAAAGCTTAGTATTTTAGTTTTTCAGGTTCATTTTTTATTTACAACAAAGTTTGAAATTATTGAAATATATAAAGTTTCTTTTAAAAATTTCGATTCTTTCATGTAAACCTTCTCAGGCATGCTTAAGTTATGAAAGAGTAAAACAATTCTCAATTTAGTTTCATTTCTACCTGAAATAACCCCTCCTGATTTTTAAACATACCTGAGTCATATCAACTTGGATATGCAAATCGCTTTTATAAAGAAAGATCATTTTTATTTGGCATTAGCATTTAAAAAATGCATCTTGCCATTTCATCTGTCTTTATAGATAACAACTTAGAACTAAATTGCCATAAATTTAATTTTTTTATTGCTAAGTTGCATTTCTTAAATTTAACAACTTTGAGAAGATCTTTTATCTTCTTCAAATCATGAGGTTGGGCTAGGCAAATTCTAAAGTTTCTTGAAATATAGGAAGTAATTTGAAATACTGTTTTAGGATTTGTGGTTTTTTTGAGATGAGGTCTTGCTATATTGCCCAGGCTGATCTTGAGCTCCTGAGCTCAAGCAATCCTCCTGCCTCAGTCTCTGGAATATCTAGGATTACAGGTGCATGCCACACTGTACCCAGCTTCTAGGATTTATGTTTTCAAGACATTTATTAGTTAGAATTTCTGGATCTCCTCAAATATTTGTATTTAGCTGAATTTAGTTTTGAATTGTTCACTCTCTAGAATGTCTCTATCACAGATAAAGTAGTAATTTGTGTGATGTGTTGAACACTATTTTATAAAGCGCAGTATAGTTACCATAAGACATGAATTAGGAAGTATAATTTGAGGAAAAACTGCTACAAGGAATAAACACATTGCATGAAGCTGAAACCTATTTCTGGTTATTAGTAACTTTTAGAAAGAAACCAATGTCAAATAGCTCAACAGGGTACTGTATATTAGGGAAAAATGAAAGTTTCTGTCATACTGCTGAGTATTTTTTATTATACCCAGAAATATGATATTCATTCTGAGCTTGCCACAGGTGATGCCAGTTAATTAGCACAGCCCCAGCCACAGCTTTGGAGGAAGGGTTCTGGAGGTCTCTATTGTATTTATGGATTTGGAGGTAGCCTGAGCAACAGGGGGGATCCTGGAGGACCCCTGGGGTGGTCAGGGCTAGGGAGCACTGTGGGGACTTGGGGCAGCAACTGTTTACCAAGAAGGATAGATATTTTCCACTTAACCGTTTTATTCATAAGAGTGTGCACCAGCTGAATATCATGTCTGATGATATGTGACTCATGGATGCTGCTGGCACTTGTAGGAACCAAGTCTTCTGGACTCCAAATATCATCTTTTCTAGTGCCTTATAATGTCCCCTTTACACTCATTATGGAACCCTAATGGGGAATCTTTTTAATCAATCAAATTACTATCTCCAGGTTAATAAATCATGTGTAGTTTGCTTAAACGAAGAGCCACTTTTCCTAGGATGAAGTGTGTCGGGAAGGTAATGCGAATTTTCATGAAATCATTTCTTTCCTTTCAGATGAACAGTGAATCAAAAAGAACCTTGTGTTCCCCTGATTCCCACCTCTTTCATAATCAACTTTCTTTACAAAGCTCTGTTCTTTTTTATTTAATAATTCTTCTTTAATTTCTTACACAATTCAGTAAATTAAATAATACTTATACTATTTCGTGTCCAAAATGTTATACGCACATAGCAATACAAACACACTTGATGATGATAAGGAAAAATTTTCCATTTAGAACCATTGCCTTTGTCTTTTGTGGTTAAGGACCATTTTGCTAGTATTCTTGGGTCATGAATAAATACATGGTTTTCATAAAATGGTTAAGGAAACTTAACAGAAAACTCCCAATGTCATTTGTGACAAAGCAAATCATGAACATTATGATAACAGAAGAAGACGTGTGTAAGATGAAATGGGAGAAAATATTACCTAATCTATGAAGTTTTGGTTCCCTAAAAAGTTGCTTATTGTGACTATTAGTAAAATAACTCATATTTTTGTGGCACCAAAATCATTCTGAAGGATTTCATCTAAGTGGATTTTCTAAAAAAAAAAAATATATATATATATATGTATATATAGTTAAAAGAGAGACCTAGATCCAATATCTATATAATTACATTGACTATCATTTAGCTTTTATTCTTATTAAAATCATGTCAATAGTAAATAGGCCAAGACCTGTTTATCTCAGTAGCTGCCCGCAGAAGTTTTCAGATCTTGAGGATGGAGACAGTACACAGGCAATGAGAAGGAGAAGGTGTCTGTTGAGCAGCACCCATCTCTTTGGCCCCGTTTTCTCTGGGCGTCTGCCTATGCACATTCTTGCTTCTGCTGTTCTTTCTATTTCCCCCACTGGGTTTTCTGTGGTTCTGGATAACTTGTCACTTGCAGATCTACCTCTGTATTGCTCTTCTTGCTCTTCAGATCTATTTTGCATATGGATGATATAGCATAGGGTTAAAAACAGGGATTTATTGTCTTAGAGAACTGCTTGAGAATACCAGTTCTGCCATAGTTAGGTCTGTGGCTTTGGGAAAGATAACTTTATCATCAAGACTTAGTAATTATTAAATGATGGTGCATGTTATTATTGTTTTATTTATTCTTTTTTGTATACTTTTAAACTCCCTGGGTTGGACTGCTACTAATTCCTGACTGCCTTTTCTCCGGCCTTGATGGCTTTCTTCCTTCTCTGGGACATAGCCAGTCCAATTCCCACTTCCTCCCCTCGACCCCAGTATCCTCATCAATTCTGGCACATGTAGTTTGCCGATTTAACGATGCCACGACAGTGTTAGAATGGAGAATTGATGATAGCATTTGCTTATTTCCATGTGTTTTGTAATTAATAAAGTTTCATAATTTAAGTAATATTGTGCTTTTGGCTGTTCCTTTTATCTTAATTCACAAAATTATGATAGGCACTTTTCTCTCACACAACTTTATTTGTAATGCCTAATTTAATTTAAGGATTTCATCTCATATGAGCACAGATATCAAGTGAGAGGTGACGTAGCATAGTAGAAAGGGCTTTGGTTTTGGAGTCCAGGAAATTTACTGAAAATTCTTTTTCGAATAATATTTATAATAATTATCATCTGTTGAAAAGGCATTGCTTTGGTTTAATGCCGTGAGTCCAATATATGGCTTGTATATTCTGTTAAGGATAGCATATTTTAAAATACACGTTGAGTGTCCTTTCTGTCTTTCGGTTTAATTGTTTCTGGGGGAATTGTAGGACCCTGTCCTTTTCAACTTTAGCTTGTGGCCACTTGACTGGGTCCCTTTATTATTAGAATATTGTAGATTGAACTAGAGAAAAAATTAAAATTAACCATTCTTTGCTCCTTACATCTTGCTCTTTGATGGAGAAATAGATTAACATTTATAATTCAGGTGATTATGATTTGGATCATTCATTCATTTGCTATATATTCCTCATGATCGTGGGTATTGGTAGTTTACTGCTATGTAAGTTATGAATGATATGTTAAAAATCTATAAAATTCACAATGTAATGTTATAAATATTGTGATGAGCAAATAATATTGAATTGAATATTAAATAAATCCAATTCTAATCATTTAGTGCTTTTTCAACTTTTATAAGATAACGTATCTTATAAAGGTTCTATGTATAGAAATTTAAGTGTTTTTTTGGTCATCAATGAGTTTACAACTGCAGGGATAGAAAAACAATTATAGTATAATTTCGTGTACATTATAGAAGTATATATAATTATCATGTCGGCAGGAAGAAGGAATTGTGTATGTGGAACTTGTTATTCCTTTAAATTTTCTTGGCACTTTTTAGAATCATTTCCAAAATTATTAGAAGTAATATTAAAACTATTAATAGAAAAAGTCATTTCAAAATTTTTTCCAAGGAACAATTTGAGCTCATTAGGCAATTCCTTAAAATTTTAATAGAAAATAATACTTGTCAGGAAGACAATCCAAAACATGTCCAGAGATATTCTTAAAATGATTTTTATGTTTCAGTTTAGTAAAATGGCTTATTGTTTTATAAGAAACTGTAATGATGTTTCCTCTTTCTAAATTATGTACTGTCTTCAAAGTACAAAATATTACAATGACTTATTAACAGGTATAGAGCAGACTCAGACATGTCTAGCTTTTATGAAAAATGGAGCTGTAGAATGTGGAGTAGTAAAACACTTGTGTCGGCTGGGCATGGTGGCTCATGCCTGTAATCAGGCCGAGGTGGGTGGATCACCTGAGGTCAGGAGTTTGAGACCAGCCTGGCCAATGTGGAGAATCCCTGTCTCTATGAAAAACACAAAAATTAGCCAGGTGTGGTGGTACACACCTGTAATCCCAGCTACTCGGGGGGCTGAAGCAGGAGAATTGCTTGAACCCAGGAGATGGAGGTTGCAGAGAGCAGAGATTGCACCACTGTACTCCAGCCTGGGCAACAAAGTGAGACTCCATCTCAAAATAAATAAATAAATTAGTTAATTAAATAAAACACTTGTGTCATTCTTTTTATAAAACTCCTGTCTCTTTAAGACATGTACTCTAAGAACATTCAAAAATGCATGGGGCCGGGCACGGTGGCTCACACCTGTCATCCCAGCATTTTGAGAGGCTGAGGCGTGTGGATCACTTGAGGTCAGGAGCTCGAGACCAGCCTAGCCAACATGGTGAAACCCCGTCTCTACTAAAACCACAAAAAATTAGCCAGGTGTGGTGACACGTGCCTGTAATCCCAGCTACTTGGGAGGCTGAGGCACGAGAATTGCTTGAACCCAGGAGGTGGATTTTGCAGTGAGCCCAGATTGTGCCACTCCACTCCAGCCTGGGCAACAGAGCAAGTCTCCATCTCAATTTAAAAAAAAAAAAAAAAAAAAGCATTGGGAAGCAACCAGCTAAATTTACTGGTAAATAAATTTAAAAAAATACATTTTTGAAACACTGAAGCCCCATAAATTACTTTTTAAAAGTACATTTATCAAACATTGAAGCTCCGATTTCACACAGGTAAATTGCATCTAAGATCATTTTATATAAATGCAAGAGCAAAAGATGAAGAAGATCTGTGTATTATCTCATAGTGGTTAAAGCTCATAGATTATAGTACAAACTCCCCGAGCTCATTTCCTGGTAACATAAGTGACTTAACCTTTCTGTGCCTCAATTTTCTCATTTATAATATGGGGTAAATAATGGCATCTCCCTTTGTTGTGAGAATTAAATAATATAAGTAAAGTGTGTAGAACAATCGTGGCATGCAAGAAGCACTATGAGTTGCTATCATCATTGTGATGGTCTCTGCATTGAGTATGCCTGAGTAAGCTCCTACCGGATCTGATCCTTCTGAAGAAAATAACTATAATCTCTGGACAAAATACAAAAACAAAACTACACCCACAACAATAAAACCTTCAATTACCTGAAGGCCCTAGCTATAGTTTCTCTATGGCTGCCGTTACAAGTTACTGCTAAGTTGGTGGCTTAAAACAACATACATTTATTATTTTCTAGTGTTAGAGGTCACAAGTCTAAAATCAATCTCCATGGGCTAAAATCAGGGTGTTGGCAGCACTGCATTGCTTCCAGGGACTCTAGGGAAAAATCTGTTTCCTTGCCTTTTCTAGCCTACATTCTTGGCTTGTGACCCATCCTCCACCCTCAAAGCCAGCAGTGACCTACCATGTCACATCATCACAGGTGCCAGGGATTAGGATGTGGATGGTTCCGCGGTGCCGTTATGTGGCCTACCCTATCATGGACGTGCTGAGCTTGAGTAAGATGTTATTGATAAGATCCAATGGAAGTGAGAGCAATCTAGTTGAAAAATGACCGAAAAGTATACTTTTTGATTTGACAGGAGCCTGATTTTCTTGCAAACCAATCAATAGGAATTTCAATGTATCTTATGTACATACCAATTCATAGATTCACATACATTTTGTATTTAACGGGCTTCATTCTCTGAAGGTTTTCTTAGTTTCCAGTAGTTAATCACATGATTTAGAATTTAAATTTAAGTATATTTTCATATTGCATGCATAGTAGACACTAATTACTTTTAACAATAACACCAATCAAAAATAACTAAAAAAATGAGGATACATATAAATGCAATTTGTTGAGTTCCTATCGTGTTCCAGACAGGCATCTTCCTGAACCACGAATACAAAATAGTGAGTGTGGTATTATTTTTCTTTGTTAATAGGAGCCTGTTCAGTCTTTGGCTATAGTCTCTTCTGCGGCAGATAACATTATTTAAAGTATGGTCACAGTTCCAACAGTAGATCTTAGTATTTCTTTTGTATCCTCATTCTTCTGGTATTGTGGTATCTGCTCAGAGACACTACATCGTAAAGCCTTTTTTGTTCAAGCTTTAGGGCAGATAGAGCAAGGATCAAAATGAAGAGAGTTAATGTTGTGTCCACTCTAGTTGAGTTTTATATTGATGATTTCTTTCCATTAAAGCACATTGGGGTAATGTGGAGGAAAAGGAGTTGATGAATTTTGTGGTTCATATGATTATAAATTGTGTTCCGTATATTATTAAATTTCTCAAATGACTGGGCTAATGACTCACTGGAAAAAAATGAGGTTTAACACTTGATATCGTTCATCCGTTTTCAAATATGCTCTGTATAAGTCTCCAGTAAACTACAGAATTAAACTCCATTAAAATACAGAATTAGGATGTAAAACTGTGACCATACTTTAAATAGTGTAAATGTAGAGATATCTGCCACTGAAGAGACTATAGCCAAAGAATGAACAGGCTCCTATTAACAAAGAAAAATAATACCACACTCATTATGTTTTATTTGTGTTTCAGGAAGATGCCTGCCTGGAATATGATAAGAACTCAACAAATTGCCTTTATATATATCTTCATTTGTTTATTTAGTTATTTTTAATTAATGCTATTGTTAAAAGTAATTAGTGTCTATTATGCATGCAATATGCAAATATACTTAAATTTAAATTCTAAATCATTGAAATGTTTTATTTTTATAACAGTAATATATGAGTATAAAATAAAAATACCCTCTTCATAATCCTCATTCCCCCCTAAGATAACCACAGCTAAAAGATTGGTATATAGCCATCTATAACTTTATGCATAAAAATGTTATTATATAAATGGAATCATATACTGTCTGGTCATCTTTTACCACTTAATTATATATGGTTTTTAAAAAATAAGGACACAAAGTGTCCAGAGGAAGAGAAGATTCAGATTTAGTTGATCCAAGCTCTGGCTCAGATTTCTGTAGTTCTCTTTGCTCTGTTCTGTGTTTGCTTGGTTCACAGGCTAGCTTCCCTCATGATTACAAGATACCTTGTATGAATTTCAGGGATGATATCCAAAGTCAGCATCATCTATAGGCACAAAAAGGAGCTGATTTTCTTTGTTTCTAAAAGCAAGGCACTTACTCCAGGAACTCCCTGGCAGAATTTCCCTCGTGTCCATTGTCACACACCCATAGCTAATTTGTTTACTCGCAAGAGAAAATGGGACCAGCACAACTGGCTCTGACCATGGGGATGGCAATAGGGAAGGATACTTTGAAGAACTAGGTTCTTTTATTGGGCGAAGGAAGAGAATTGCATGTGAAAATGAAGGTCAGATAATTTCTACCATTGTCTGCTACATCATATAGCAGATACATAGTTAGCATCTGTATGCTTTCACTGGAAATGTTTATATTTGGGACCCTCCATGTTCCTGAGCCAAACTAGGACCAACAAATGAAATCTTTGCCTAGGAAAACAAATCCAACTCTGTGCTCAGGTGTCTCCATGACTGAGAAATAGAAAGTGCATGTCCATTCTCCACCTGCCTCATTCATACAGTGTTCATTCCACAAAAATAGATTGAGTTACTTTTGTGCATTCTGGAGCTAGGGGGACAGGGATGAATAACAATGCCTCCTTGCTCTTGAGAATCTTAGCAATCTAATAATAAAGAGAGAAGATATGAACCTGCTTTCATAGTAAATAGTTCAATCAGAGAGCAGAGGAGAGATCTAATTACCTACCCAACACTCTCCCCTTGTACGTCCTCATAACTATGAAATGCTGAATGGATTAGTGTGTGTTTATATTGTAGACAATATGATGCTACTAGCTATTTATATCCGAAACTTCTATTCTCAAATATCTAGTCTAACGTAACCTTATTTTAAGAGGCTGTGTTCTGTTTACCTTCCTATTCAGGAACATCCTTGGTAAAGCATAAATAATACTTCAATAATTAGATTATAATGTCAATAAATTCACAAATTTACTAATTAATGTAATATTTAGCCAGCATCTTGTCCAAAGCCTCTGTATATAAATATGTACCTACCCTTCATCTGAAAAATTGATGAAGTGATGTAAAGGTGAATGTGATTATAATCTCTTGAAGGGCTCATGGCTAAAAATATTCACTGAGCAACAATTATCTATCTGTCACTTAGGTGAATGTGGAAATTTGTCTGTGGTTGAAAGATGCATCTTTCAGTTTTACTGCCTTTCTGTTTCTAGAAAGACAACTTTCTACTCAGAAGCCAAGGATATTCCATATTTCTAAGTATTTGAATGACGTGGTTTCCAGACTCTGTCATCAAACTCAATAAAGACGTCAATTTAAGCAGCATGTAATTTAATCACAGTGGCGTAGTTAGGCACTGTTTTAGATTATGAAACTTGAATGTATAGATTATTTTATTTGATTAGTCTCATTCAATTTGGACATCTTCCTCAGCTATTTGTGTGTGTTTATAATAGAAAAAATTTTCATTTGTAAACATATGATGGCAAATAAATGACATGGCATATTTCTGATTCAATCTTAATAAACTATTCTGCAATTTATGAGTGACTTAAAGATATGTGGAACCTATTGAGTCAGCCATTCTCAAATTTTTTTCTTTTTTTGAGATAGAGTCTCATTCTGTCACCTAGGCTGGAGTGCAGTGGTGCAATATCCTCGCCAAAAAACAAACACAAAAGCAAAAACAACAACTAACACTCCTTCCTGCATTTTTTGTGTGTGTTTTCTTCAAAGCACTGAACACCTTCTGAAGACTGTATTCCCGGTCTGTTTATTGCCTTCCTATCGCCATTAGAGTGTAAATCTCAGGAATGCAGGTCTTTGAGTCTGTGGTATTCGCTTGCTATACCACTAACATCCAAGACAATGCGTGTTATGTACTAGGTAGTCAGGAAATATTTGCTAACTGGAGGGACTGCAAGATAGGATTTATAGACCAAAATTAAGGGGCTGGAAAGTACCAAAAATTCTGTTTCTGCTACTGTAGTAACAGTTTTGAACATATGGTAGAGCTTTTTTGTCTGTTAAATACAGCTGTTTTTGAATTTGCCTCTCTATTGTGGAAGAAAAGGAATGTTTTTGAAAGGAAAGTCAGAAAAATAACCTCTTGGGTTCGGTAATCCTCCATCCTTATTTGCCTGACACAGTCCAGGTTAATACCTGTGGTCACAGCATAATCACTATTAGTTCCCCCTTTCGTTGTCCAGAGTGTCCCAGTCTGGATGAGAAATTACATGGTTATCCCTAGTCATGGTGTCTTTGTGAATCAGATAAAACTTATAGAATCTATTTACAGAAGGCAATACAAATAATATGCACGCATACAAAATCTTGTATTTCATCTCTGATTTGAGGACTTAAAAGAAGTCTTCCTTTTTGTTGAGTTAAATAACTTCATTTTTTTTTTTTTTTGAGTTAATTCTTGCTCTGTTATCCATGCTGGAGTGCAGTGTATGATCATAGCTCTCTGCAGCCTCCAATGCTGGGTCTCAAGGGGTCCTCCTGCCTCCTGAGTAGCCAGGACCATAGGCACAAGCCACCATGCCTGGCTAATTAATTTTTTTTTTTTTTTTTTTTTTTTTTTTGGTGAAGATAGGTTCTTGGTATATTGCCCAGGCTGGCCTTGAACTCCTGACCTTAAGTGGTCCTGCCACCTTAACCTCCCAAAATGTTGGGATTACAGGTGTGAGCCACCTCACCCAACTCACACAACCTCTTTAGTGATTGTTGCAGTCACACATTCTGAGAAGATACACTTTTTTGCAAGTAATCCCAGAAGTGTAAGAGAAGGGCAAAGACCAGCAGGATCTACATAACTTGAGGATTACAGAAACCAGATGGAACATTCTGATGGTGAGCATGAGGTCAGTACTGGTAGTACAACCTGATTACTTTCATGTGGCTTCTGAGATCAGGCCACATGTGACCCATGACTTCCTGGTGAAGCATTAACTCTTAAGACCATGTGGAACTGTAGAAGGGTCCTTTGCTGGAACCGGAAACCTTAGAACTGTCCTTAGACCACTGAAAAAAGTACAAAGAGCAGCGCAGCAAGAACACACAGAATGGGCCTAATATTACCACACACTGATTTCCATAGCCCTGGAAAATGTGAGCCCATATGTGAGACAAGCAGAACGTATTGAAAGCCTTGCAGTATCTGACAAAAGAAAAAAGTAGGCCAGGCGCTGTGGCCCACGCCTGTAATGCGAGCACTTTGGGAGTCTGAGGTGGGAGGATCACTTGAGCCCAGGAGTTTGAGACCAGCTTGGGCAACATGGTGAAACTGTCTCTACAAAAAATAAAAAAAATTAGCTGGACATGGTGGCTAATAGCCATAGCCAGCATACCTATAGACCCAGCTACTTCAGAGGCTGAGGTGGTGGGATTGCTTGAGCTTGGGAGATCGAGGCCGCGGTGAGCTGTGCTTGTGCCACTACACTCCAACCTGGGTGACGGAGCGAGATGCCGTCTCAAAAAAAAAAGCATCCCAAATCTCACACAACAATGAATGAGATTGGACAGTGCAAAGATAAAGCTAAATGAAAGTTAAATAACACCAGAGATCACAGAAGAAACAGCAGCTAAACCAGCAAAATTAAATACTTCATAAGCTGGTGTTAATTGCATTTGTTCACTCTATTGATATATGAAGAGTAACCACGTTCTAGATTCTGTGTAGAGTAAATAGTGAGAGCGAGCTGAGTTGCTACAGATGCCTCCTTCAGAATAGGACATAAGTGGAACCTGTGTATTGTAGGTATAAACACTCAATAAGTGATTTTTTTTTTCAGATGAAGAAATAGAAACAATGCACCAAGGTCAATGATTAAAAACTGTGATTATCTTTACACAGTCATGGACTGGGAAGTTTTGTTTCTAATAGTTTCCAGAATAGAAGTATTTGTGTGAATGACAATTATATTACATGTAAGGAAATTAATTATATCATTTATTGATTCTTGAGGTACAGGCTCTAAAGCTCCAGCATGGATTTGATGTGGATGATACTAATGATACAGATATTTATGTTTTGTTGATTTGTATGTAGTTTCCCCATAAGGTTTTTTTTTTTTTTTGAGACAGAGTTTAGTTCTTGTTGCTCAGGCTGGAGTGCAATGGCATGGTCTTGGCTCACTGCAACCTCTGCCTCCTGGTTTAAAGCGATTCTCCTGCCTCAGCCTCCCAAGTAGCTGGGATTACAGGCACCCACCGCCACGCCTGGCTAATTTTTGTGTATTTTTAGTACAGATGGGGTTTCTCCATGTTGGCCAGGCTGGTGTTGAACTCCTTACCTCAGGTAATCTGCCCGCCTTGGCCTCCCAAAGTGCTGGGATTACAGGCGTGAGCCACCACGCCTGGCCCCCATAAGGGGTTTTTAGTTCCTCAGGAAACTATTCAAGCATTGGTTAGGAAGAAATATGTGCAGCTGGGTGAATCCAGCTAATGACTGGATTATTCTCATGGCATTTTGCCGGGGGCTGCCTTGATGATGTCTTCTTAGATCTAGGTCTTTAACTTGCCTGTAACTATTGCACACTGTCCCTCCAGCAGATCGTTCCTAATTTAACTGCTATCCTGTGACCTCAGTTCTTACAAAGGAATCTAAAACTGTAACCTTTTTTTATTTCTAGCTCTAATTCGTTCTTTATACTATTCGTTCTCTATCCAAACTGAACTCACTCCCTGAATATGCTACACTTTCTTCAGGTATATATTCTCCACATTCTTACCACACTAATTCCCCAACCTAGAATTCTGAGCCTTTCAAAAGTTTACCACCCACCACTTCTCTGCAGATGTCCAAGGAGTTGTCTTCCTTAAACCCTTTGATGAAGCTCCCAGCCAGAAGTTATATTTCTACTCATAGAGTTCCTTATCACTGTGTGTTCACATTTTCTTATTTTTGTCTCTCATTTTATATAGTGATTATTTTGTATGTATTTTATACATTTTATTTACATTAGAATATGGTTTTGTTCAATGTCCATTCTTTAACCAACACCACATTGTCTTGATTACTAGTAGCTTTATAGTAAGTCTTTTTTATTTTATTTTTTTATTTTTTGAGACGGAGTTTTGCTCTGTCACTGGGCTGGAGTGCAGTGGCGCCATCTTGGCTTACTGCAACCAACCTCTGCCTCCCGGATTCAAGCAGTTCTCCTGCCTCAGCCTCCTGAGTAGCTGGGACTACAGGCGCGCACCACTACGCCCAGCTAATTTTTGTATTTTTAGTAGAGACGGGGTTTCACCTTGTTGGCCAGGATGGTATCGATCTCCTGACCTCGTGATCCGCCCACCTTGGACTCCCAAAGTGCTGGGATTACAGGTGTGAGCCACTGCGCCCGGCCTGTAGTAAGTTTAGAAGTTACATATGTCTGTCTCTGACTTTGTTCTTCTCCAATGTTGTGATTATTGTGGGTCTTTTGCCTTCCCATATACATTTTAAAATCAGTTTGTAAAAATCTACAAAATAACTTGCTGAGATTTTTATTGGGATGCACTGAATTGTTAGAATGTTTAAAAAATTTTCTGTATTCCTCTATGTACCCACCAGTTTTTCATAGTATATAGATCTAAAATGTAAGACTTTATTCTATGAATTTATTATGCATAATAGATCTAAGCCCAGGAGGTCAAGGCTGAAGTGAGTGCTACTATATTCCAGCCTGGGCGAAAGAGAGAGACTCTGCCAAAAAAAAAATATGTACTATGTACATATCCTGAGGATTTGAACAAATTCAGAAAACACTGAAACAGTATTACATGAGCTGGAATTTATTTAAGAGTAGTAATCAAGCTGATTTTTTTCTATTAATTTTAGCTAAGCAAAATTTCCATCATTATTCATGACTGATGATTTCTTTCCTTATATTTATTGTGATGACTTTTTAATCATACATTTAAATTAATACACATTCCTAGAGGTGGTACTCTAAGCTGAATATTTTCTAACAAAGTCTGTCTGTTATTATGTCTAATAACACTGTTTATCACTATATTTTAGAAATGTTTAATATTAAGATTAGTCCTCCTCATTCTTTTCCCCGACCCCCAAATTGTTCTTATTCTTATTGACTATCTCCCAAATGAAATTACTTGTGGTATTTAATTTAACTTAGTAATTCTGATAAGTAGCCTCCATGGAAGAGACTTACTGTATTATTTACTTAGCACCCATCCATCCACTTGAATTTGTTAACATTAAGGTTTATGCAACAGCCACTTTAACATATTCTGTACTTAGAGAAAGGAGATATTAATAATTTTGAGTTAGTGCATATGCATATCCAGGCTGGATGTGGTGGCTCATACCTATAATCCCAGTACTTTGGGAGGCTGAGGTGAGCGGATCACTCGAGCCCAGGAGTTCGAGACCAGCCTGGGCAACATGGCGAGACTCTGTCTCTACAAAAAAATAAAAAAATTAGCCAGGTGTGGTGCAACGTGCCTGTAGTCCCAGCTACCTGGAAGGCTGAGAGGTGGGAAGATTGCTTGAGCCCAGGAGGTCAAGGCTAAAGTGAGTGCTACTACTGCCACTATACTCCAGCCTGGGCAAAGAGAGAGGCTCCGCCTCAAAAAAAAAAAAAAAAAAAAAAGTGCATATCCTGAGGATTTGAACAAATTCAGAAAACATTGAAATAGTATTACATGAACTGTTCCTATTCTAAAGTAAGAATAATTTAGGAAGTAGTAGATCTTAGTTCTTTATTACCTAGTTTAAATTTTAAAAGAAAGCATTTATACTTAAGAATAAAATTTCTAAACCCTTTTCTTGTATTGAGTTGTATGTGTGTTAGTGTATGATATTGTTGAGTTTATTGTACTAAGTCGGCTTCATTGTTTGACAGATCTAAAAAAACTGGGAGAGTTCTGCCTAATACTGCAAAACCAGAGTAAAGTTAGGAAATTGGGCTAATGTTTAATTAAGTCAATTACTGGCCTTACTTTTGTGCTTCATTTGCTCAATTAAACTTATGGTAAATTTCTTTCTTGAACTGATGGCAGAAAAGACTTTGTGATCTCATGCTGTTAAAGCACATAATCACATACAGTATTACAGTATGGAGAGATGCTTTTCTTTTTATTTATAATTCTCCCACATTAATGTCATGTCTGTCTGTTCTAATTTAGTGCTTTGTATTTTTCATTTTAAAAGTACCTGGTCTGCTCCTGTGAACATTTAGGTAGATGCCTCGGTTCGAGGTCCTGTGAATCTGTGATTGTATTATTTGTAAACATGTATGAAAATGGAAAAGAGGTTCGGCATGGTGGCTCACACCTATAATCCTAGCACTTTGGGAGGCAGGAGGATTGCTTGAAGCTGAGAGTTTGAGAGCAGCCTGGGCAACAAAGAGAGACCCCTGTCTCTACAAAAAATAAAAAAAAAACTAGCTGGACGTGGTGGTGTGCACCTGTAGTCCTAGCTACTCAGGAGGCTGAGGTGGGAGGATCACTAGAACCTGGGAGTTCCAGGCTGCACTGAGCTATGATTGTACCACCCTGGGCACCAAAGTGAGACCCCGTCTCAAAAACAAACAAACAAACAAACAAAAAAACAGAGAGGGAAAAATAAAGAAAAATACATACCTATAATAATAGGTTCTCAATATATATTCTTTCCCTTTCTACTTTCGGGATGAATTCACTGCTTGTTGAAATATAATTGACTGATCTAAATGCTGATGTTTTAATGAAAAGTATATAATGTGGATTTCATTTAATTCTGTCCTAAATGACAGTTTGGTCGCATACTTAACAAATCCCTAGGCACCAAGGATTTGGGGTTTTGTTGGGAAGAAAACATCTAGGCCAGAAACAATGTACTTTTACTTTGTTTTGAATCTTTTATTGTTTGGATCAGACCTTGTTTAAAAATTTAGAGAAAAAATTTAATAGTTCCATTTCTACCAGTAGACTAATACTCCAGCTGTGGGAAAAACAAAAAACAAGCAAAACACCCAAACCTCCCCCAAACCAGAAGTTTTAAAAGGATTAAATTTAAAGGATTTAATCAGAATATATGAAATTTAAAAGGAAATATAATTGAGGCATTGGAAACTTCTGAGGTAGCGAAGACTTGAAGAGACCTAAATCCCAGCAGTAAGAGAAGTGCACTGAGGTAAGTCTAACATTTTTTATACCACTTTTCCCTTTGGGACATTTGCTGAGTATTCATTTGGGCAGAGATTAAGGCAGAGGAGCCTGCAAAGTTTATGTAATCTCAGGCCTGACAATGTAGGCAGAATTTGAGGGTACAAGATCTTGAAGGAAAAAGAGCAATAAGGCTTACACTCTGAAGAGGCTTTCCTCTTGAGGTATTTCTCTGTTGGTGGTGGTGTTTTTATTATTATTATTATTATTATTATTACGAGACAGGGTCTCATCGTCCAGGCTGGATTTGAACTCCTGGGCTCAAGCAATCCTCCTCTCAAGTAGCTTGGATAACTGGCATGCACCACTATTCCAGATCATTTTTCTGTTATTAACCTTTGGGAAACAGGCTCAGAAGCTTAGCAGAAAGCAGATCAAAAGCTCTGCAGTATAGTAAGATGTGACTATCGATTCTATGAAACAATACTAATAATGTCTTGTGAGGTCTAATCTTGTGCTGGGGGCCAAAAATTGTATTTCAGTGGTTGCTAAGGAGGAGGGGTTTTGATAATCATTCCAGGCTCTCAGTTGGAATCCTTGGAAGTTATAATCACTGGGAGAGAGGGTGAACTAAAGGTAGGCTAAGCCTTGCTAAGTCTGAAACCCAGCCTTCAATCTACTCAGCTCAAATTGAATTGGTGTTATCTGCCAATCGTCTAGCTGCCAGCCATAGGTACATCTTTTCTGGAGGAAGAAACAGAATTAGCTTGTATACAAATTTTAACACAGTATCTGATGTGCAGTTAAACATGTTATTATGCATATAAGGAGTCAGGATCAAGAGAAAAAAAATCTGACAGTCGAAACAGACCCATAAGTGATCCAGATATTGGAATTATCAGTTACAGACCTTAAAACAATTGTGGAATCTACAATGAAAAAAATCAAATGGAAATGCGAACACTGAAAACCACAGTAAGTAAAGTAAGAACTCAGAAGATTAGTTTAACAGCAGCTGGGACATAGTTGAAGAAAGGATTCATGAACTGAAAAATAGATGAGTTGAAAATATCCAGACTGGCCTATGTGGAGAAAAGAACATTAAGAATAAAGGGAAAAAATCATAAAAGATGCATTAGCTCTAGTAATAAAATCTAACATGCGAGTAACTGGATTCCCAAACTGTGATGGATTTGGAGCTACAATAGTGAGATTCAAGATTACTGTCAATCCTAAGAAAGATTAATACTTATAAAACCACACTGGTGTACCACAGTAAAAATGCTGAAAACTAGAAAAATAAAAAATCTTAAAAGTAGCTGGAGGAGGGAACAAAATTTAAAAGCCATAATAAGACTGATATCTGATGATACAATAGAAAAATCTGAATCAGAAGACAAAGGCATGATATCTTTAATGTTGTGAGGAAAAATAATCACTAACTCTGTATTATAGCCAGATAAAAATATACTTCAAAAGTGAGAGTGAAATACAGACATTTCCAGACACATAAACATTGAGATAATTTAGATATAGGAGATGGGGTTCTTCAGGCAGAAAGGAAATGATACCAGATTGAAAAAAGTAAATGCAGGAGGGAAAGAAGACTAAGTAAATATATGGCCAAATGTAAATTAATGCTAACTATACAAAATAATCGTATTAATGCCTTGTGGGGTTTAAAGTATATGTGCAATTAAAGTGCATGACGATAATAACTCAAAAGGTGGGAGAGTATAAAATTGTCAACCATGTACAAAGATCCTTTTTCTGGAACAAGGTGAAGTTACTAATTTATACTTATAATGAAAGAGTTAATCATAATGGAAGATTATTAGATGTCACAGATGCACCTGCAACCTCCAGGGTACTAACCAAAAGAAAAAGAAAGAATAACCAACAACTTTCCAGAGGGAAAAATGCAATATCAAGATATTTGATTAATGTAAAGGAAGGAAGAAAGGAGAGAAAAGAAATAACATATGGGCTGAATCTGTTCTTAGATTATGGTGATGGTTCACAGCTGTGTAACTATTCCAAAAAGCATTGAAATTGTGTACTTTAAATAAATGAACTTTATGATATGTAAATTATATTTCCATAAAGCTATGTAAAGAGAACACGAGACCAATATAATATAAATAATATGATAATATGATAAATATAACTATATAATAAGTATAAACTCATATTTTAAGAATAAAACTAAATGTAAATTGACTAAATACTTCAATCAAAATTCACGGATTGTCAGATTTTATTAACTGCAATTGTATGCTGCTCACCAGAGATATACTTTAATACTGTCTTACAGAAAGAGTAAAAGCTATAGGATGGTAAAGTTGTATATATGGTAAAGTTGAATCTAAAGAAAGCTGGTATAACTATATTAATATCTGAGAAAGGGCTGGGCGCAGTGGCTCATGCCTGTAATCCCAGCACTTTGAGAGGCGAGTGGATCCCTTGAGGTCAGGAGTTCAAGACTAGCCTGGCCAACGTGGAGAAACTCTGTCTCTACTAAAAATAACAAAAAATTAGCCAGGCAGAAATTGCAGGTGGCATGTGCCTGCAATCCCAACTACTCAGGAGGCTGAGACAGGAGGATAGCTTCAATCCAGGAGGCGGAGGTTGCAGTGAGCTGAGATCGCACCACTGCACTCCAGCCTGGGTGACAAAAGTAAGACTCTGTCTCAAAAAAAAAAAAAAAAAAAAAAAAAAAATCTGATTTCTGAGAAAGAATTTAGGGCAGAAAGTATTGAGAGAAATCAAGATAGACATTTCCCTATGATAAAAAATCAGTTTACAAGAAAAAATAATTCTGAATTTACATGAATCTAATGATATAGCTTTCAAACTTATAAAAACACAAATTGACAAAATTATCAGGATAAATCAATCAACAATCAATGTATAAGACCATGCTTCTCACAGTATTACAATAATCAGGCAAATAAATGAATGAGGATATAGAAATCTGAACAGGATGATTAATTAACATAAGTATTGACATTTATAGAACACGGCACCATATGCTGAGAAAGTACACATTTGTTTCAAGTGCAGATGGAGCATTTACCAAAATTGATTATGGAGGAAGTATAAGCAAATTTCAAAGGTTTGAAATAAGAGTGTATTCCTTTCTCATCATATAATTAAGTAAGAAATAAGTAACAAAAGGAATTGCAAATCCATAAGCCTATGAATCAACAAGTTAATCACAATGGCAAATTATAAGATATTTTAAATTGGATAATAGTGGAAAACATGAGGCGTATCTAAAACTGTGGATATAGTTAAAACTGATTAGAGGAAATTTTTCGGCCCTAAATACATAAGAAGAACTGAATAATCAGTTATCTAAGTATCTCAAGAAGACAAAAAGAAAATATTAAACCTGAAAAATGTAGAAAGAAGAAATAATAAAGAGCAGAATTTATGAAGTAGAAAGAAATATAAATCATTCAAGCCAATAGCTGGATTTTTGAAACGACTAATAAAATTGATGAGCCCTTGGAAAGACTGAATACGAAAAAGAGAGAATATAAAATTAACAATATTATAAATGAAAATAGGAAATCACTGCAGAACCTCCAAGCAATGAAAAGATAATAAGAGAATACTGTGACTAGCTTTATTCCAAAGAAATTAAAACATTCTAGAAACAATATAGTGTTAGCGAAATACAGTTTACCAACCCTAACACTAGAAGTGGGAAATATCAACTGTCTTATATTTATTAAATGAAATGAATTTATAATTAAAGCCTTCTCACAAAGAAGTCCAGGCCCAGATGGCCTCACTGGTTAATTCCACCAAACATATAAGGAAACAATAATACCAATCTTAAACTCTTTCGTAATACTTCCCAACTGATTTTATGAGGCCAACATAACCCTGATCCTAAACTATGACAAAGACCGTGCAAAAAAAAAAAAAAAAGGTATAGACTAATATTTATCAGGGACCGTAGGTGTAGAAATCCTCCACAAAATACTAAAATATTGGGAAATCCATCCCATTGACATATCAACTCAATAGCCTATTACAACCAAGTTGGGATTCCAAACCAATTACCTTATTAACTTGGGATGCCAAACCTTACCTTATTAAGAGAAAAAAAGAAAAATATATTTATTTTAACAGATACTATAAAAACATTTTTAAATATTAAACACCTATTCGTTGTAATATTAGTAAGTTGGCATGTAAGAAAAGTTACTTAAACTGATAGAAATTATCTATCAAATGCAAAACTGGTGAAATACTGAATTCTTTCAAGGCAATGTTGAATAAAGTTGGGAAAAGTGGGTACTTTTGGAATTAAAAATGAGTTTAGCAAAGTCACAGCTCACTATAAAACTTCAGTTATATTTTTATATTCTAGTAAAAAGCAATTACAAAATAAAAATAAGTGATTTCACTTATATTAGTATAATAAAACAACATATACCTAGGAATAACTCTAATAAAAGATGTGTAAACCTTCACACAGAAAATTGAGAAACATTTTGAGAAAAATAAAGATGACCTTAAAAAAAGGATAAATATACCATGTTCATATATTGGGAGGCTCAATATTACAAAGATGACAGTTCTCTTCCAATTGATCAGGTAGATCAATGCAATCTCAATCAAAATCCCAGCAGGTTTTCTTTTTGTGTGCATGAAAATTGAAAAAGCCAGTTCTAAATGAAGAAGAGCAAGATTATCAAATACAACTTTGAAGAAAAGAACAAGGTTAGGGTCTTTGACTCCTGGATATCAAGACTTATTTTAATGTTACAATAAGACTGTTGGGTATTAGGACAGAGACAGAAAAATAGAGCAGGATAGAGTTCATAAGTAGATCTGCACATTTGTGTCTTGACACATTAGTATGTGACAATGCAGTGCTAATGGGAAAAGATTTATTTTTTAATAAATGGTCATTTGGATAAATATACGAGGGTGGGTGAGGAGACAACTCTTAACTCCCTCCCTACCATCTTACATAAAAAATCAATACCAGGTATGTTGCAACTTTCATGGGAAAGGCAAAATAATGAACTTTCTAGAAAATTTAGTAGCTTTAGTAGCTTTCTGTCATTTAATTTTGTTATTGAAGATTTGCGTGTAATACCTTTATATGTCATTTGTTTTCTAGTGTGTAAAATGCAGATGATAAGATTACATGTAAAATGTATGGCTTAAAGCCTGCCATATGGTAACTGCTTTAACTTAACAGAATTATCCATCTTAAACAGTAAAATAAAGTTAATCAATTCGAAAGAAGCAACCAAACTTTTTTTAAAAAAGTTTATGGAATAGCTCATGTTTATGTGCCCTAAATTTGTAATTAAAATATGAATGCACGAGATGGGTGGATCACTTGAGGTCAGGAGTTTGAGATCAGCCTGGCCAGCATGGTGAAACCCCATCTCTACTAAAAATACAAAAATTAGCCCGGTGTGGTGGTGGGCACCTGTAATCCCAGCTACCCAGGAAACTGAGACAGGAGAATCGCTTGAACCCAGGAGGTGGAGGTTGCAGTGAGCCGGGATTGCGCCACTGCATTCCAGCCTGGGTGACAGAGTGAGACTCCATCTCAAGAAAAAAAAAAAAAAAAAGAATGCAAAAATAGAGACGTCATTTGAATTATCTGCCTTTCATATAGTGATATAATTTAAAAATAATTACTTTTGTATTAGATGCTTATGTCCTGTCTGCTAAATCAAGTTGGTGTTTAAATAACTGTTGTTTCTTTTAAGGGAAATTTTTTTTTTATTTTGAAATTTTGAAATGAAATTGCTCTTTTTATTAGTGTTAATATGATAAGATATTTAATGTAATTTCCTGCAGATATTAAAATAGTCATTTTCTTTAATAAAATCCACATATATTTTTAAAATTCCACATACTTGGAAAAGTTATTGGAAAAAATGTTCCTTTGTCTTATATGTTTTATGGGTTTGTAATTGCGTAAATTCTAGAATTGGTTAAGTTTACTGTGAATTTTATATTTCCTTGCCTTGATTAGCTCCATTTGAATCATTCTTTTCACTGTTTGCAGGAATTTAAATGATTCTTGTTAACAAGAACAAGAGACGTGTCATGAAATCGTTCTGCATTGCTTATGCATAATTACAACTTTATTGTATGTTAGTCAGTCTTTTAACCCTGTGGACCATTTGTCTTGTCTTGTGTGTCTAGCTGATAATTCACTCCCAGCAATGCTATTGCTAAGCTTTTCTTTGGGTATTTGGATATTCTGTTTGTTACATTATTGCTTCTAATTCTTGCTCCTTGAAGAACTGTGTCTTTTGTAATATAGAATATTAAAGAGCTCCTGTTACTATCATTAGTAACTATGACTCTTGATTATAAATTCTTTCTTCTGGAAAAATCCCATAACTTTATCTTTGCACTGATGGGAGAGTGTGTGTGTGTGTGTGTGTGTGTGTGTGTGTGTGTGTGTGTGTGTGAATGTCTGACATGCAGAAGTAAACATGATGATGGCAAAATACAATGTCTTTGATAATCATTGATAGCACTAAAAATATGCACTAAATATGCACTAAAATAGCACTAAAAATATGGCATATTCTATTTTCCTGATAAACATGAAAAGGAAGTCATTTAATTAGATTTTTGGCGGGAAGAGAATAAATATAAAAATTTGCCCTTTTTGAGGTAGAAAAATGCACAAAACAATTGCACTATGCTGGACATGCGTCTTTTGCTTCCCTTTGCCCCAGGATCTAAAGAAATGGATTCATCACTCCAATAAGTTAATGTTTAAAAGGAGATCTTCAACTTTCTATAACCACAAAATATCTTGAAAAATGTATAGTGAAAATCAGGCCTTTCTATTCAGTCAGGTGTTTTTCTTAAATAACAACAGTGTGTTTGTAAAATGCAAACGAGGAAGTAAGTTTAGAACAGATTTTTCTGAAGACAAAGTAAATTACAAAAGAAGGCAAAATGCTCTATTATAAGTAACCTATTGAATTTCATTAGCGCTTCATAAAATTCTACCTGTATATTTAGGTTGATATTTTAAATATCACTTTATTTTGAAATAATCACTCTGTATGTTGCTTTTTATGCACGTTGCTTCCCAAAAGCTTGCTTGCCAAGGCATTGGAGATTCCTAGCTAATAGCCCAAGATTTCTGCCAAAGTAGCGTTAACTTCTTACCTAATTAATGAGTTTTCTAAGGAAAAAAAATTACAAATAAGCTTTCATACATGAAGGATGTGAAGCAAGCCACAATTCCCACAGGACACCAATTATACATTCTACAGATGGGAGGTGAGTTAAGGAAACTTACCTTTGAGACTGAGTATGTCTCTCAATGTTGAAATTTTTTATTCTGATTTATTTGCAAGGAATCCTAGGGCGTTGTAGAAGACAGTCTTTGTTGACATATGGCTTTTTTGTTTGTTCTGTTTACAATGTGGGTATGATTATAGACACTTAAGTTTTAAAGAGCCACATAATGATTAAGGTACTAACATTCATTTATAAATACAACTTTAAAAAATAATTTGATTCCCACATAACTTCAGAACTATTTGTTAAGGCATGCCTTTATATTGTGAAATTGTATGAAATGCTAGAAAGATTAGAGTAAGAGAAATTTTACTTTAAGTGTCACGAGAGAAATTGTAGTTAGACACTATGTCTCTAAATTGATCTTTTTAATTAAATCAGTTTTTATAGCTAGAGGAGAGTAGTAGTTTTTAAATCAGAAGGCCTATTATGTTTGAGAATTAGAGAAATGTTCATGTTTGCTTTTAAATAAATTGGATTTTCATTATTTCATGTACCTGATACATTTCCAGCCTAATGTCTTTTAGAGTTCTGATTGCTAAATTAACTGAATTCTTTGTTTGGTGAGATTAAATGTTGTTAATGAAAAACTTGAATACAATTTTTTATGCTTTAGAATTGGAAATAGATTGTGGTGCAAGGACCAAATTGATATCAATTCATTTAAATGACAATAATTGAAACATTGCTAGGTATTTGTTTGTTTGTTATTTATTTTGGCTTTTTCTTTCTACAGCAAGTTGATGTGGAAAAATGGGTATGTGTTTCCATGTATTTGCAAAGAAATTGTGATCTAAAAGTGCATGCTTGCTATTGCCTCTAATCTTTTATTTTGCTTCCTAGTGTGGCTTGTACTATTAGTGTTCAAACTAACTGCTTTGTTGTAATGAACACATGTTTCACAGGTCTCTAATGAGAACCTTATGTTTCTGGTTTTGCTTCATCTGAAATGGGGCATATTAAAGTACTTTCCATCCCTAGAACCACATAGTTTTTATATAATTTATTTTGTAATTATTATATGCTTCTGGCCAACAGAAAGGTGTTTATTATTCATACCATATATCTTTTGCAAAAAAAAAAAAAACCTTGACTGTTTAATCTCAAAATTCCACTGCTTAGTCCTTATATTTTTGCATGTACTGTAGAAGAAGAAAAGTATATATATAGTCATAGAAAGTCATAGAACCTTTTTTTTTTTTTTTTTTTGGTATAGATGGAGTCTCACTATGTTGCCCAGGCTGGTCTTGAACTCCTGGACTCAAGTGATCCGTCTGCCTCAGCCTCCCTAATTGCTGGGATTACACACAGGAACCACTGTGCACAGCCCTGTATAATCTTAAGCAGTGAAGGTGAATGACCATGTAGGAAAAGGCAGTTACAGGATTCTGGAGGCTAATTCTTAGAGCCCATATTGTCACAAATTGTGCAAAAAGTTATGTTGCTTCTTTTGGTCTCAGTTTCCTTATCTGTTAGGAAAAAATAAAGCAGAGAGAAAATACACCAAGGTACCTTCCAATACTTAACACACCAGGATTCTGAATGGAAATTAAAGTCTCCTCAAGACTGATATTCCTACTCCACTTTTTCCCAAGAGTACAAAATAGTGAGGCTTTTCATTGTTGAAATGTTTTTTTATTTGCTCTGTGACTTATATGAGGAATCCTTTAAGATTGACTTAATTGATGGCTTTATTTTATCTTCATTATTTTTCTGGTTTTAGGATCCAACTTTCTTGATGCAATATTTTGAGAATTTTGCCATCTTTTCAGTGCCCTTTCAGTAGTGTTTTCCAACAATTTCGTGTTCACTTGTCTTTTTAAAAAAATTTTTTTTAGCCCTTTAAAGACAAGGAAACTTGTTTTTTAATTTACCATTTCTAATGACCTTTGAAAACTACGACTTCTATGTTATATTGCTGAGAATAATTTAAAGTCTTCATTTCTCTCTTTATAACCGAACTACTACTACTTTTGACCAACTATTTGTTTTTGAAATTTCCTACCTTCCTCTTTGGCTATAGTTAAAATGCTGATCCAAGATTCACATTTTTCTCATTTTTCTTGTCTTGGTAAGGGAAGTCTGCTTCCTTCTGAGAACACGTATGACACCTCTTTGTCCTGCACTTCTCTAATATCAGCATCCTACAACATAGCCCTCTTTCTTTTGCCATCCTTGCATCCCTTCACTTCCATTACACTAGTTCTGTGCCATATCTGGATTGGTATTGACCAACTACTCAAGCTGCTTTTACTTACTTTGTAAATAGCATTTGCCAGTAAATAAAATCAGCTTTTCACCATTGTCTAAAAGTCTTCCCCTGTGTTCCTCTGCGGATTTGGTTACTTTTGATCTGCATGTGTTATTTTTTTCTTTCTTATTCCTATAATAATTTACTTATTTTTATTTGTATTAGGTTTATTTATAAATCATTGCAGTAGAGATTGCCTTCCAGTTCTGAGGAAATATCTCAGACATTTTCTGAGCTAAAACCCTTGAGGCTTAGTTTGCCAGTGACTGACTTTATAATCTTACGTAGCCTCTTTATTGGCCATAATCTGTTTGTCTATAGGACTAGAATCTGCTTTACTCCTTTTTTTCTTCAATATTACTATTATGTCAATAGTAAAACATATTGATGCCAAAATATATGTTCATTTAGAAGTCATATAATGAAAAGATTCTGCTGGGTTTTAGAACACTGATGATCATCATGTGTAAATGTTGCAGCAAATTTTAGACTGGAGCTCTTTTTTTCTTTGAAGACCTATCCAGTTCATATCTTATGCTTTGGCCATTAGAAGTTTGAAATTCTACTGTTACAGGTATACCTTGAAGGCCAACAGAAAATAATTTAACCCTCTACCCACCTAACCCAGGACTATTGAGACTCCTCTGTGGGGCTGGTGCTTCTCTGCCCCTTGAGTTAAATTAGAACCGGTCCCGTGACCTTTCTCGTTTCCAAGAGTGAAATACCCCACAGACATTTCAAGTCATACAGATCTCATTTCCGTAATTAAAATGCCCAAACCTGTATAATAGGCGAACTTGAAGCTAATTCAAGTTAACTTGTCTGGGATCGAGCTGGAGGGAGGGATATCTGGGAAGCTGTTTCTTGCTTGCCCCGCTGGGTTCCTCATGCCCTACTTGGTACTCAGAGAGTCTGCCACTCTCAGGTGCTGTGGGAAGGAGATAGAAGAGAAAGCTTGGCAGGAAAGGTCTGCTTTGATCATAGTGTCATGCACTGGGCTTGCCAGGTTTCTAGTGTTGACTTTCTCTGTGGGCGCTTGGCACTAGTCTTTCGGGAAGCTTCCATCCCCAGAAAACTCTGACCTGAGCTTCTCTTGCTGCAGACAAATGCGTCTCCACTAGCTGGTCAGTGGCAATTTCTTCCTCTTCCTGGGAGTTCTTGGTGGCCTCTGAGACAATCCCAAGCTGGATCTGTCTAGTATGGTGCCCATTTGCTTGTTGGCAGTGTGGTCACTTCCCAATTGCAGCCCTATAGGACTATACCCAGCCTTTTGCCTCTCAGTCTCCAGGCATAGTAAGATACCAGTCTATGGTGTCCCAGCTCCCAGGGACATCAGGTATCCCTGAAGCCACCCTTGCTAGGCTTGAAGTGAGGGCAAGCTTGGGAGGCAGGCAGGATTCCAGGCCCACCTGCACTTCTCTCCAAAAAAACCATTTCTTTGCTGCCCGGCCTCTAATAATACACTGGAGGTGGGCAGTCGGCTAAGGGCAGCCAGTGGATTTGCAGCCACCCTCTTTGACATCCCTGCTTAGGTGGCATAACAATATGTTTTGGGACATGATAGTACAGGTGCTCCTCCAGTTAGGGTGGGGTTATATCCTGAAAAGCCCTTCAGAAGTTGAAAATATCATAAGCCAAAAATGCATGTAATACACCTAACCTACGGAACATTATAGCTTAGCTTAGCCTCCCTTAAACGGGCTCAGAACACTTACGTAAGCTTACAGTGGGGCAACATCATCTAACACAAAGCCTATTTTATACTAAAGTGTTGAATATCTCATGTAATTTATTGAATACTATACTGAAAGTAAAAAATACAATGATTGTATGGGTAATCAAAATACAGTTTCTGCTGAATGCAAATCACTTTCACATTGTCGTACAGTTGAAAAATCATAAATAGAACCATTGTAAGTCAGGGACCTTCTTGTAAATCCCCTTCGGAGACTGGTCATTGTTTTGTTTTGGGACAGATGACCTGTTTTAACTTCTGTTATACTTGCTTGTCTAGGGTGCGTTTACCACCACCAGATTAAGACCTTTGGGAGCCTTACAAGACTTAAATATATATGGAAATTAAAATGGCTTCTGTATAAATCTTCTGATAATATTATTCTAGATAGTTTCATCAAAGGTCCATCAATCACTTTCTGTTTCTTTCTCCTTTTCTCCCTCCCCTCTCCATCCCCTTTTCCCTAATTCCCTTCCTGCCTTCATCTCCTTCCTTCTCTCCCTCATCACTGTCTCTTTGAGCAGCTGTGCATCTGTTTAATCATAAGGCCATTGAGTTATCAAATGCTGCTCTTCACACTTTAAAAGAGAATAAAACTCCTGAGTACTGGATAAGAAAGTAACTAATGGTCATTTCTATCTACTCCACTCCTAGCCCTTTTCTAACCTATACCATTCGTTTCCAATGTGGAGGCCTAGGAATCAGGTCATGAGTGGACAGCAAAAGGATGGAACAGACTGTGAGATTGTTGTCTATGAAGCCTTGTCTATAGACTGAGTGATGTCTTACACATGTAGTTTCTCTTAAAAAATATGATGATGCTGTTTTAATTGTTAAAATCCATAATCATTTCAAATGTTTCTAACTGGAGAGTTGTTTAAAAATGCATTTTAACACACAACTGCTATTATGTGAGAACCTGTGAAATGCTTTCAAGCTATCAAGGTTCATTCATGTTTGAAATGGTTTTTAAAAATATATGGAGTCTTCTGTATTCTGATATGGGCAATTTTTTATGTGTAGGTGATGATCTGAATAGAGGGCAGGCTTTATATGTCTTCAGGACATCATTATCCATTTGCTCTCTGTAGAAATCAACGTGTTGCTTTTGATTTAGAGAAATTCTCTATCGAGACAAGCTGGGAAATGAAGAAAGCCCTAGATACCTCTTCTATTTCATGTTTTAGGCATTTATGCAGCTCTTTGCTTTATAAACGTGTCACAGAGATAAAGTGTGAGAACTTATAGTAGCTTATTGGAATCATTTATTTTTCTTTACCCTTCTAAAGAAGAACTACATAATTGTATGTACATATATATGTCAAATTTATTATACTCAAAAGAAAAGACATTCCATTTAACTACTGTCTGTACAGAGCTGTTGATAGGTTGAAAAAGAACTGTTGCTACAAATCTGCCAAAAAATAGAATGAATTCTTTTTAAACATATCTGCATCTCACATAACTAGATTCCAGTGATGGTCATTAATATGCGTGACACAAGGGCATTTCAACAGAATGTATTATTATGTGTATAATTGCTCATTCATGGGCTGGTAGACAAGCCTCTTTCAGATGATTTCTGTACCTGTAATCAACATGTCTGTCTTTTCAGAGCATCTTGGACATTTTTAGCAGGGGAATCCTAGAAAGTGAAGCATTTCCATAGGATTTATATAGATATTTTTTAAGACAGGGTTTTGCTCTGTCACCCAGGCTGGAGTGTGTCTCAAGTGATAGTCCCACCTCAGCCTCCTGAGTATCTGGGACTACAGGCATGTGCCACCATGCCTGGCGAACTTTTTAATTTTTTGTAGAGACAGTGTCTCACTATGGTGCCCAAGCTGGTCTTGCACTCCTGGGCTCAAACAGATACTCCTGCCCTGGCCTCCCAAAATGCTGGGATTATAGGCAGGAGCCACTGTACCCAGACAGATATTTTCATCATAAGAGCAATAGTTGAAGCTTTTCAATCTCATATGCTATTAGATATTATATATTGATATTTGGAACTCGGAATTGTTGTTAATTTTTTTATCCTAAAAATTGTTGGGACTATCATTAATTAACTATAGCTACCTAGAAATCCTAGTCTTTGGTGGTGAAATCACTTTGTTTTCTCAACATAATGAAGTTTACCTGATATTTCCTCACAATGGAGAGGTTACCAGTTGGAGAATTATGGAGAATCCTAGCATCTTGATACGTGGAGAGGAAAAGATGGCGAAAAGGCTTAAATTTGATGTATATTTTGTGTACAGAGTAGGGTATTTTGCCTCCTTAATGGAAACTTCATGCTAGAATGACTTCTGAGGCTATTCTGAAATTGTTGCATTTGATAATCGTTTTTAATGGCAAGCCCCCAAATGTTTGGTGCTTTGTCACTAAATTCTTATCTATATAATTTTTGAGGAGACATTGCAATAACAGTTTCTTTTAAAAGTTCTAAGGTAGGTTTTTAGAAGCGTTACTTTTTAAAAATCAGTTTTTAGCTCATGAAACTGAAATACCAGTTTTAAAAAGTCAAGGTTGAACTGAAAGGCATCATTATAATAGAAGAGCTTTTCTACATTACCTGAATTATTGTTTCCTTCTTTGCACCAAGAACAGATTAAATATGCATTCTCTTTTTATTTAAATATCCAGTATTTGTTCGCAATTTTCAGAGTAAAGTATTGCTATTTGATTTGTTTTTCTATTCATAATCATTTGCATTTGCTAAGAAAGTGCCTTAGGTCTTTTAGATCTACTACACTGAGTGGCTCATGCTAACAGACAAAAGATGATTCTGCTTCTTTTTGTCATCCATTTGACACCCAGGGCCATCTATGTGTTAAAATGTAGCAATAGCAATTTCTCTTCCTGGCTTCCATGTTAGTGTAGCATGTGCCCCCAGGTTTTGCTTGTATTTGGAGCTCCATCTGATGTGTCAATTCTGGATTAATCTAAACCTGGGACACTGAGTTACTAACATCTGCAATTTTAGCCTAAAGAACTAAAATTTCCACCTTTGTGTTTCTATGCAAATTAATCATCATCCAAAAAATTCTAAGACAGAAAGCACATTGGAATCCATGCTGTGAGCCTGTACTATAATTGCCCATATAGTCATCCCTTACTCTATTTTGTGTAATGAAATTTTAGCTGTTGTCTATTGAACTTCTCATTAGTGAAATAAATCAAATAGTTAATTTATTTGCTAAACTTATTGTAAGCACAAAAACTACATTCTCCACACCCAAAGAGGCTGCTTTCTTCAATATTTATCTTTATGTGTTTCTTTTTTCTACTTTCCATCATATCAATTTTTAAAGGGTTTTTGTTGTTATTCTTTTTCTGTTTGTTGCTTTTATCGTACAGAAGCAGTGCTTACATTGAATTAAACTAATATACTCATTTTTTTGTTTTAATGCGCTTTGCTTTCTTCTTTTCCCTTAAACGATCCCTTTGAATGTCTCCTGATGCTATAATTTTGGTAATATCTAGCACTTAAACCAATTTGAACAAGAAATGATTTGTACAGAAAGTTATTGTCAATAATGCCACTAATACCACAAATCTTTCATGTTCTTGATTATCTTTTGAAAATGATGTTTGTGTCTTACATCTGCTCTTCTTTCTCATTCCACAGAAGGATATTTCAGCATTTGCTATTTTTCAGTATTCATTCTATTTTATTATGTATGCAGATTGCTCTCCTCTGTGTCTCATTCTTCCTACAGTCAGACATGACTTAGCAATGCGGAATAGCAGACCTCAGTCACTTGGCTGACCACTCTTTTTTTTGTTAATACCTACTACAGTTTCAAAGCAGTTCAACTTAGTTACCTGACAAAATCAGGCTGAGAAAATTTTCTGAAGAAAAATCTCCCAAACCTAGCTTAATTAAAAAAAAAAAAAAAAAAAAAAAACTCATGGAGAAGGTATCTCTTAACAAACCATGTGCTATACCAAAATGTTGTTTTTGTGTTTCTTTGAATTAAGGCTTAATAATGATTTTGCCTAATTCTTTAGTGATATCTCTACCATTAGTGAGTCACATGTGATTGGTCAGTTTAACATGGAAAGTAAGTTTCCTGATATTATATATGATTAATATGAGTTATAAAAAGGTAACTAAACCTCCTGTATTTTCTAAGCCAAGGATGAAAGCTTCTTTACAATTTTTCCTTAAAATTGTAATATTGAAAATGAAAAAATTCGTCTCAACAGAATTTATCTTTAATAGTATACATATTACTATGTAAATATGTTTCAGGGAAAAATTGTAATATTTACAAATATATATATTGGAAAACTTTTCCTTGCTGTTTTTCTTACAACTAGTGTCTCTATGATATCTTTTCTCCATAGGACTTAGACATCAACCTGACAACAAATTCAGCCCTAAGTTTGGAAATATATCATTGTTTTCTTTTTCATACTCTTTCATCTGTGTAACTCTCCTAGGAATAAGTAGTCAAAGAAACTTTAGAGGTGTAACGAAAAATGAAGTTATTTGTAAATTTGCATATGGACACACATACGTACACATTATGTTTTGTAGAAGAAAAAAAGAGCTATTATATAATTTATGAAAGGAGACTGTGTCATTTTAAGAGAAAAAGAAATGTTTTTGTGATTTTTCTTTGAAATTTGCCTTTCACAATATTCAGTGTCTAAGAAATTGCTTACTGTTATTTTGCATGAAATGAGAGCCGCTCATTGCAGCATATTAGTTTACGATCTACCTTACCTGTTTTAATCTACTGTTTTTATTAAAATGAGTTGGGTTGCTGTTTGTTTTTATCACTGCATTTTTATGCAAAAGATGCAAGTTGGTTTTTTAAAAAGCATTTGCAGAGGATGAATTTTTAAGATGATATCTTTTTTGGTGCTTAAATAGGTTGTCAATGGAATCACTGAAAGTAGAGCAGCATGTTTTCACAGAAAAAGGAAGAAACTAATGTCAAAACATTTTTAAAGAGTTTTGCTTGCTACAGCTTTTCTCTAGCATGTAGTTGATACTAAGTTTTGTTGCGATAACACGGTGAATGTGTTTTTTTTTATGTTTATTGTTTACATAGCTCCATTAGGATAATGGAATCTTTATAAATAAGAGATATTTTTAAGGAAGTCTTTGAGATCATGTCTATTTAATGTTTCCTCTCTTTTCCTTATGCCCCTACAGAAATTCATGATGAAGGTAAGACATCTTAATATATATGCTATGTATATATATAGCAGATATATTACTATATATGGATTACATATGTATATATCTGCATATTAGTATAGCTGTATTATATATATAACAGATATATATATATTACTATATATCAGCTATATATATGTGATACTTTGTATGTTTTGTGTATGGTTATATAGATTTGTTTTACTTTTGAATCCATGTAACTTCACATGCTTTTAAAAAGTTTTTAAAAATTAAGCTTTGGAGCTTTTAAATTTAGATAAAACACGAGTTTAGATTTAACAACTCAACAAACAACATTTGACATTTTTGGGTCATATTGTAACATATTACATTTAATTAGCTAACATTAAGAATTTCTCTTATTAAAACAATTTTAGTAGCTCTCCATTTAGAATGTTCTCTCTGGGGATTATGTTGACTTTGCACTTATGCACTTTTGTGTGACTACAATGGGAAATTCTTCCACTGGGAAATTAGGGGAGGCACCAAGAAACTACTTCTACTTACTCCAGGAGAAGAAAATAGTTCAGCCAGCCCCTTATTCATGTCTCAACTAAATTGGAAAAGTGAAAATATTGTAAAAGTAGACAAATGAAAAGAGTAAAGCATGTGGACATATCATCGAAGGAATATATAAGGGACAGACAGGAAGAGCAGACTATGGTTATTTTAGGATATATAATAGAAAATTTTTGTTTCATTTTCATATGTCCACTACATTTCTCCTATAACATTTATGGGGTTTAATTTTTTTATCTTAAAAGCCAAGAAACAATGGGTAGGTAGAAAAATTGATTGATATTCCATTAATAAAGGCTTAAAAGAATTTAGGAATTCTTTTAAAAGAATTTAGGAATTCTTTTAAAAGAATTTAAAACATTTTGAAAGAAAGAGACTGTGAGAAATATTAAATCAAAATTCCAGATATAGATGGAAAATGTTGCTTTGAAGAAAGGGAAGCGCGTTCTTGTCAGTCTGTTGAATTTTGTGGTTAAATCCATCATGTTTAATAAAACTGAACCAGGTGCATTGTGGGACACCCTAACCTGGGCCTGTTCACTACCAGTGAGAATTTGGCATTTTGGATGGGATGACAGAACAGAGTATTTCTTTGAAGCCATCTATCAACCAGGACATGGAACATCTTCCAGAATTTCAAATAACTCTAGCTCTTATTTTTCAGTAGAAAATATTATGATCACATTTTGAAGAGAGGACGTTAATCCCTAAATTAGACATATCATGAAACAAGAGTTTGGGTTGGAAAAATATTTAAAACAACAGCAAAATAGGAATATTTTCTCTCTTTGCAAATACTGATAACTAACATGATTTTGGGTTTGAGAAAATTTAGTTTTTCATGCTAAATCTGCATCTGCTGTATTCATTTTATCATCTCATTCTTAATTCAACTGTACAATACTGTATGGACTTCCCCTTGGGAAGGGTGAATGAAATGGTCGCCTGAAACAGACATCTGAAGGTCTCCTGTGAGAACAAATGCATATAAAAACCAGTGCAAATAGAAAGATGATGTAGAATTAGTTAAAAGCAGGTGGTATGCCTAAAATAATTTAATTAGGTCCCCAGTTCTTTTAAGTTCGAGGCCAGAAGGCCAATAGTTATTTTCACACTTGCAATGGATGATCTGGAAAGGTTAGAATTGGATTAAGGGGAGGGCATATGCATGCAATTACAGTAATTTAAGTCACTTAAACAGAAAAACATGCTGAATTTTATCTCGCTTTCACCTTTCAATCATGCTTTGCTTTGGGTTTCATACGGAAAAGGCATTAACTTCTTAGAACCAGATGGATGCTTTCTTGTTGTGGGAGCCTATTTCTGCTGGTTGGTGCTAAACAGTGATGCATTAGAACTGTCCTAAGCCTGATCTGTTCCCTGAGGAGACTTTCCATGAAGACACCATCCCAAGTAAGCCAGTCCGTGTCAAATGGATGTCTTGACAATGTTAAACTGGCCTTTTCAGGCACCTTTATCTTGAACTGAGGCCAGGATTCTCATTGATTGTTATAATCCTTCAGTGACCCTGTTGCGTGATTCACTACTTATTTTATTTTTTAAGAGACAGGGTCTTGCTGTGTTGCCCAGGCTGGAGTACAGTGGCATGAACATAGCTCACTGCAACCTGGAACTCCTGGGCTCCAGTGATCTTCTGGGCTCAGCCTCCTAGGTAGTTGGGATTACAAGCATGAAGCACTTTGCCTTGCTCTGGCCCAACTGTATTTAAAAAACACAGAGCCAAAAAACAAAAAAAGCAAACCAGAAAGAACAAAATATAGAGCCAGTAATTTTAATGTGTGTGTAAACCTCTTTAGTCACACACACACACACACACACACAATATATAAATGAAATGTGTAGGCAAAGCGTTACGGTAAAAGGAGCACTTTCTGGTTAACTTCAAGGCCTTGTCCTTCACTTTTAAAAAATTTGGTTTTGACTAGTGTGGCTGTCAAGTGTTATTAGAGTTCATGTGGATTTTATAGTTTTGGAACTTAAATCTGGTATGAAAAGGTGAGCTTCTATTCAAAATAATTCAAACCAGACAAAGTAAATACAATTGTTCTTGGCCACAATAAATCAAATGCATTATAGAAAAAATAAGTGCTGTCTAAAGAGAGCCTCATTCTCTGAAGGAGTATAGTTTTTCAAAGTAGATTTTTCCCTTTTCTTCTCAGTTACGTGAAAAAAGTGATTGTTTTGTTTTTTTGTTTGTTTTTGTTTTTGTTTTTGAGATAGCATCTCACTCTGTTGCCCAGGCTGGAGTGCAGTGGTACGACCCCGGCTCACTGCAACCTCTGCCTCCCGGGTTCAAGCCATTCTCCTGTCTCAGCCTCCTGAAAGTAGCTGGGATTACAGGCGCCCACCACCATGTCCAGCTAGTTTTTGTATTTTTGTATTTTAGTTTCACTGTGTTGGCCAGGCTGGTCTTGAACTCCTGACCTCACGTGATCCACCTGTCTTGGCCTCCCAAAGTGCTGGGATTACAGGCGTGAGCCATTGCGTCTGGCCCCTGAAAAAAAAGTGGGTTTTTTTTCAGCCTTTTTTCTTATTTTAATGCCTTTTAATATCTGTTTTTAGAATAGTTCTGAGTTTTTTCAAGCAAAACATAAAGTTATTTTAAGAAATTATATGGAACAACAAGAATGTGATATATGTTTGATAAAAAGGTTATAATAATATTGGATATTAAAGCATCTCTCTGTACTTCTTAAGGCACAGGTCAGTATCATCACTCTTATTCTGAAAATTTTTAAAGACCTCCTTTTCCTGCAAAAAGAAGTACAAACTTCTCGTCATAATATTTTATACTTTCCATGATCTTTCCCTGATCTAATTTTATAATTCCTGTGAAGCTTTTCTGTGCAACCCAACACTAAAATTCCATGATTGCTTCCTCCTTCTTACACACCTTGTGATTGCATACCATGACCCCTTTATACATACTCCTTACTCAGCTTGAAGTGGGCTTCCCCATATCCAGTTTTTCATTTGACAGTTGTTTACTGAGTACTTACCATGGCCTGACCTCACGCCCATAGCTGGAGGTGAAATGATAATCAGGACAGTGTCATTGTCCTTGAGGAGTTTTCAGTCTGATCAAGGGGAGGAGGGTTCTTGTGTAGAGTGTAAGGCCAATGTACAGGTGTACATTGTATACACCTAGGGCTGCAGGAGAATGGGGAGAGTGACTAGCTTTGAGGAAACTGGATGAGGCTTCATAGAGCAGGTGGTCTTTAATCTGAGTTTTAAAAAGTAGAGGGGGAAAAATATCTGAATATAAATGGGGCTGTGCAATTCAAACCTGTGTCGTTCAAGAGTCACATGTACATAAAATATGTAAAAGTTTCATTCCATTCTTATAAAATCTTTTTTAAATTATGAAATCAATACCTATTTATTCTATACAGTTTGGAAGTTACAGAAGGAAAATCCTTCAGTTATACTAATAGGAAAAAGCTATTGGAGGCTTTCCTATTAAAAAGGCTTTACAAGGCAGAGAAGACTAGAGAGTGGGAACGTTGTGTTCCGAGACAGGGCAGTATGAAAGCAGTATGGCATATTCAGGGAAGGGGAAGTGGGTAGGTTTGGAGCACAGGGTGATTGAAGATGAGTCTGGAGATGAGTGAGACAAATGTCTCTCTGTGCTTGTCAAAGTGGTCTCTGGACCAACAGCATCAGCATCACCTGGAAAATTATTGAAATGAAACTTCTCTGTGTCTACTCCAGACCTATTGAATCAAAATCCCAGTGGTAAGGGACAGGAATCTGTGTTTTTACAAGCTCTCCAATTTAAGAAGCACTCTTCTATTTCATGGAAAGGGATTGATTGGACTCTTCCCTATAAGCAATTGAGAGGAATGAGAAGTTTTTAAGCCTGGAGGCATTATGATCAATTTTGTGTTTTAGGAAGACCCATTCGTTGAATCAACGTTTATTTATTTATTTATTTATTAAGATGGAGTCCTGCTCTGTTGCCCAGGCTGGAGTGCAATGGCGCAATCTCAGCTCACTGCAACCTCCGCCTCCCGGGTTCAAACAATTATCCTGCCTCAGCCTCCCGAGTAGCTGGGATTACAGGCATGTGCCACCACGCCTGGCTAATTTTTGTATTTTTACTAGAGATGGGGTTTTGCCATGTTGGCCAGGTTGGTCTCGAACTCCTGACCTCAGGTGATCGCCCGCCTCGGCCTCCCAAAGTGCTGGGATTACAGGCGTGAGCCACCGCGCCTGGCCTGAATCAACATTTATTTAGTGCCTCTCGTGTGTTCCGCATGCAGGTAGGCACCTGGAATACAATGGTGACCAAGGTACCATGGTTCCCACCCAGTGGAAACCACAATATAATGGGAAACAGATTATAATTAGTACATTATGAATAAATAACTATAAATTATGATAATTATTTACTGATACCAAGTTTATTTTTCAAGAACTAGATAAAATGCTAACCCCATAATAGAGGTTACATTAACTTTACTCCAATGTATACATTATTTCAACAGCACTTTGCTTGTCTGCAAGAACTCTTAATACATTCTTTCCTACTAACATTCCTTTGAGAGCAAGAGAGTATTTTATCGACTTGGTTAAGTTACTCTTTTGTGTTTTTCTCTCTTGTTCTCCTTTTTTCTCTTCTCTCTAAAGACTGCTCAAGGTGGTGGTCATCGAACACTCCTCTACGGACATGCCATATTGCTGCGCCATTCCTATAGTGGCATGGTGAGTATGCATTTTATTTCATCTCCCTGTGGTCATGCTGATCCATTTGGGGGTACACGGTCAGCAAATGCTGGTAGCATCATTTCTGCAATGGTATTAATGAGCTTGGATGTTTGTGTTCTTTAATATCTTTGCACCCTCGTTAGTTTCTCATATAAAAGATGAAAGTCAGCTCAGATGACTTTTAAGGTCCTTTAATTCTATCATTATATGATTACCATCTTTAGTATCTTACTTTTGATAGAGTAGTTTTAGGAGGAGAGAGGTATAAGAGTCAAATAAGAGATATTTTCTTTTCTGATTTTGTTTTAAAGAGTTCATTTATTAGAGAAATAAGGTATCTTCATTGAAATATCAGATTTAAGAAAATCTACCTGTGAGCTCCAGTATTAATTGTACTCACCAACTTCTTTTTCTTCTTCACCAGGTTTCTCTTTTACCACATCTGCTCCTCCTTTCACCCAGTTATTCACTAGGCTTCTCTTGGGCACAGTTTTCTTATTCTCTGCCTCATGTATATATGCACATATATATGTGTATATATGTAAATGTTTTAAATATATATTTTATAAATACTTTAATGTATTCTTAGATATTACATATACAGCTGACCCTTGAACAACATAGGAGTTAGGGGTGCCAATCTCCTGCACAGTAGAAAGTCACATATAACGTTTGATTCCTCAAAAGATAACTATTAATATCCCCCTGTTGACCAGAAGCCTTACCAATACCAGTCAACACATATTTTTTATATGTATTATATACTGTATTGTAATAAAGTAAGCTAGAGAAAAGAAAATATTAAGAATATCAAAAGAAAAATATATTTTCTATACATTAAGTGGAAATGGATCATCATAAAGATTTTCATTCTCATTGTCTTTGTGTCAAATAGGCTAAGGAGGAGGAAGAGGAGGAATTGGTTTTGCTGTCTCAGGAATGGTAGAGGGGGAAGAACATCTTAGTAAGTGGGCCCGTGCAGTTCAAACCTGTGTTGTTCGAGGGTCAACTATACATAGAATATGTAAAAAATATGCAAAAGTTTCATTCTCCTTTTTTTTTTGAGATGGAGTCTGGTTCTGTCACCCAGGCTGGGGTGCAGTGGCGCGATCTCGGCTCACTGCAAGCTCCGTCTCCCAGGTTCACGCCATTCTCCTGCCTCAGCCTTCCGAGTAGCTGGGACTGCAGGTGCCCGCCGCCACACCCAGCTAATTTTTTCTATTTTTAGTAGAGACGGGGTTTCACCATGTTAGCCAGGATGGTCTCGATCTCCTGACCTGGTCATCCGCCTGCCTCGACCTCCCGGAGTGCTGGGATTACAGGCGTGCGCCAACACGCCCGGCCTCATTCTATTCTTATAAGAGCTTTATTAAATTATAAAAGCAATACATATTCTATATGATTTGGAAGTTGCGGAAGAAAAATTCTGATCACACTAATAGGAAAAAACTGTTGGAGGCTTTTAAAAATATTTTAATCTCTTCTGTCCTTAAGGTTTTTTTTTTTTTTTAAACATAATTGAGATCTTACTACGTTACCAAATTTATATTATTTTGTTTTTTGAGATAGGGTCTTGCTGTCACCCAGGCTGAGGTGCAGTGGTATGATCATGGCTAACTATAGCCTTGAACTCCGGGACTCAAGTGATTCTCTTGCTTCAACCTCCTGAGTAGCTAGGACTACAGGCGTGTGCTACCACGCCTGGCTAATTTTTAAATTTCTTGTAGAGATGGGAGTCTCACCATCTTGCCTAAGCTGGTCTTGAGCTCCCAGGCTGAAACGATCCTCTCGCTTTGGCCTCCCAAAGTCCTGGGATTACAGGCATGAGCCACCATGCCTGACATGATTTTCTTTTCCTTTTCTTGTAACATAAGCATTTTCCATGTTGTTTACATTGTCAACATAATTTTAGTGGCTACATGATAGTTCAATATCTAGAATATTATACAATATCTATAATAATATACTTGATCATTCCTTTTAAAAAGTAGATGGTTCTCGTATTATGTAAATTTTTCTAAAGCAGAAGACTAAGTATCAATACCACTATCTGACTGGATTAAGAAAATGTGGCACATATACACCATGGAATACTATGCAGCCATAAAAATGGATGAGTTCATGTCCTTTGTAGGGACATGGATGAAGCTGGAAACCATCATTCTCAGCAAACTATCACAAGGACAAAAAACCAAACACTGCATGTTCTCACTCATAGGTGGGAATTGAATAATGAGAACACTTGGACACAGGAAGGGGAACATCACACACCGGGGCCTGTTGTGGGGTGGGGAGAGGTGGGAGGGATAGCATTAGGAGATACACCTAATGTAAATGACGAGTTAACGGGTGCAGCACACCAGTATGGCACATGGCACATGTATACGTATGTAACAAACCTGCACGTTGTGCACATGTACCCTAAAACTTAAAGTATAATAAAAAATAAAAATAAAAAATACCACTATCCAACAAGGGCACACAAATTTTCAATCTCAATCATGGGTATTTATGTGATAACTTGATTTTAATTGTCTATTTAATGAAATTCAAAAGTATAGGATGAGAAGTATAGGAAATACATGGACGTGATTTTAATGATGATTTAATAATATCATTTCTTTTAATGTGTTACATCACATGAATAGGTCAGATAAGAAAACTTGTGATCATGTTAGCAAGTGCTGGAAAAGGTTTTTAATAAAACTTCATGCTCATTCTTAATAAAAACTAAACATTGATTACTTCCTCAATGATAAAGATTATCAGTGTCAAATCAATAGTGAATATTGTAATTGTGAAATGCTGAAGCCATTTTTAAAATCAAATTAACTAAAATAAAAATAAGAATATGTTTTATCTACCATTGCTAACTAACATTGTTCTGGAAATTTTGGCTGACATGTCAAGATATAAAACATAAAACAGTTTCACAAAGTGGTTGGATGTAAGAAAAATATGTAAAAACAATTTGTATAGAGCAATCACATATTAAAATTTTATGTAAACAATTCCACATTCTACAGCAATCAAAACACGTGAACTACATGAAATAATAAATGTGAGGGTTTCTTTTAAGACAACTACTCTCTATACATAATAGTTGGGTTAAGAGCCTCAACTTGTTGTTAGATTTGGATTCGGTCTTGGTTTGCCAGATGCTGAACAGCCTGGGATATTTTGCATAATCAAGCCTGTAATTACACCTGAAATTTTTACTAGAGATGGGGTTTTGCCATGTTTATTTAATGAATATTTATTCATTAAATAAATATTACTTGTGCTAGGTACTGTTTTAGGTCCTGGATATAGTAGTGAATAAGACCAAGTTCTTGCTCTCTTTAATTAACACTTAGTGGAATAATCATAGTATCTACCTCAGAGTTACTAGAAACATTAAGGAGAAAGCATATATTAATAGTTAACAGTGCCTAATACTGTACTGTTATTGAAAAAATTGCAAAAGACTTTAATAGGAATCACTTTGTGTTTGGGAAGTCTGATTATTGCAAAGTTGTTACCTTTTTAAGAAATAAAGGCAGATGTTAAGCACAATTTATATTTAAAGTCTATAAACATAGGGGATTATCGTGGGCTACCTGTCTTGAGGTCAGACTGACACTTCTGCTGTGGCTAAAAATAAGTTTAGGGACCATGGGAGCCTCTTGACTATAACCTTGGGAGCCATTGCTTTGTAGTTAAGAGTCAGAATCAGAATCTGCAGGTCAATTTGATTTCACATCCCCGTGGCACTGAATTCCACCTAACATACCAGCCTATCTGCCACTGATTGGTTCATCTGCCTTTCACACTCACAGACACATACTTAGCTGGTTGGGCCCTATACCGTAATAAGAAATTTCTAGCCTTTGCATTATTTTTCCAGTGATTCTAAAGGGGGCTTGCTGGCAGTGCACTTGCTTGGTGATGGTAATGTACTTTGAGTTCCTACCACATTCATCTTTGTATCTCTGTTCTTACAATACTTTGTGGCATGGGGGTTGGGGAACAGTAGGCTTGAAAAATGATCCTAAACTTTATGTCCAAGAATATACAGTTAGGAACACATAAGGGTGGGAAGAATAAGGAGATGATGGTGTTGCAAGAGTGATTACTCCTGTGGAAATGCACATGTATGTAGACACACGATAAACCTCATTTTAGTGCAGTGACATGCTGTGCACCAAAATAAATTCTAGGTGGATTTCAAAGAGTTAAACATTTTTAAATGGAAACAAAACTGGAAGACAAAAGAGAATAGTCTTCAAATTTGTTTAGGAGAAAGATTTCTAACTGTCAGACTACATTGTACTTTTGCAGATGATCATGAATATCACATGAAGTGAGAGATGTACAAATACATCCCCAGTTACTTGTCTTCCTGTACTGACAGAGAACATTTCCTTTGTCTTTTAGAAGGGAAAAAAAGACTACAATTCCTTTAGGATATTGCCCCTAATGCATGCTGTTCTGCCTCACAGACATTTAAAAATCTGGGCTTTGTGCAGAAGCATCCAGATTTTCAGGAAAACACTAAGAACAGTAGGGATAGATGGATGCCAAATTACAGGTCAGAATAAGACTCTGCTGGTACAACTATAAACCTTAATGATGGCTGGTCACTGTGGCTCATGCCTATAATCCTGGCACCTTGGGAGATGGAGGTGGGAGATTGCTTGAGTTTAGGAGTTTGAGATCACCTTGGGCAACATAGGGAGATCTCATCTCTATGAAAAAAAAAAAAAAAAAATTAACCAGGTGTAGTGGTGCACACCTGTGGTCCCAGCTACTTGGGAACCTGAGGTAGGAGGATCACTTGAGTCTAGGAGTTCGAGACCAGCCTGGGCAACATGGTGAAACCATATCTCTATAAAAAAGAAAATAATTAGCCAGGCATAGTGGCATGTGCCTGCAGTCCCAGCTACTCAGGAGGCTGAGGTGGGATGATTGCTTGAGCCCAGGAGGTTGAGGCTACAGTGAGCTGTGATCACGCCACTGCACTTCCAGCCTGAGCAACAGAGCAACCTTGTCTCAAAAACAAACAACAGACAAACAAAACCTCTACTTACAACTACTGATTTTGTATTTTGTAGTATCTGTGCTGCCTGTCCACCTCCCGGTCTTCAACTGATAAGCTGGCTTTTGATGTTGGCTTGCAAGAGGACACCACAGGTGAGCATCTCGTGCTGCAGGAAGCCAGGTTCAGAGAGAACCCTGCAGGGATTGGACTGGAAGAAGCCGGGAAATACGATACATGGGATGAATGTTCTTATGGATGGAGTCAGGAAAGAATGTTCTAATGAAAGTTTTTCCTAGAAGGGGAAGTGTATATCATTCCTCTTGGTTATTCCCACATCATTAGTTGGATGTTCAAACTAGGCTTCAAACCTTATTCTTCTTGTAGGTTTGGATAGGAAATTAATGTTTACTACATGATTTACTGGGTGTTAACCATATTAATGTGCACTAATTAGTTTGTGAAGTAATTCTACATGTCCCTCTCAAAAATGTTTTTAAGTCTGAAAATATAACATACTTGATGCCAACATTCAAATAAAAAGGTAAAAAATGAAAGTCTCCTTCATTTCTCTGCCCACAGGGCATTATTCTACATACCCTACATACCTGTCCAAGCAGACATGCATTTTCAGATTTGTGAAACAAAAATGTATATATTAACACTTTTTTTTTGTTTGGAGAATCAAAATAGGAGAACACAAACTTGATGTTCTTCTCAGTACTCTGAGGACTTTGCATTGACTTTATATACCCCTAAAAAATTGGACTGTTTTGTCTTTTACAATGAGCATGCATCACTTTGTAATTAAAAATAAAGACCAAGTAGAAAAAACAATGGAAGGAAATAGTTCAACTTTTATTAAGTTGTTCTTTTCAAGAGTGAGATCAAGCTATCCTCTCACTTCACTCCCCCTCTTTAAAATATTTACCCATCTTTTACAAACAAGAAAAAGGTAAAAACAAAGCTATGTTTACCAGCCTTATAAACTTTTTAATAGACCAATGCATCGTCTTATAAAAGAAATTCCAAGAACCCCCGGCACCAGAAAGATAAATAAATATATTATTCTGATTTTGTTTTGTACAGGCTCTGTCATTCCTCTGTATTTTTGCTAGTTTTTTAGTTTTCTTATTCTAGTTAATGTATTTCAGCACACAGTTGGATGAGAAAGTTGTCAGTTCTCTCTTCAAAAGAAGTAAAAGACGCAGACAGTCTAGAACTTGTTTTCATACATTGAGAAGATTATGTAATAGTCAAAACAAAACAAGTCAGTGTTTTCTCCCTGCGTCCTGATTTCCTTATGCTACTCTGTTTTTTCCTATAGTTCCCTACTTCTTCTGAATTCCTCAGTTATTTATTGTATTTATTATTTGTTGTCTGCCTGCCTTCATCAGAATTAAACTCACAAGGCAGATAATTTTTTCTTCCTTCTTTATTGATGTATCCCAGCCACTAAAGCAATGATTAGCCAATAGTGGGTACACTATAAATGTTTGAATGAATGAAAAGCTACCTGCAACTGTAAAAATGTGAATTGGATGAATGAAGATAAAGAATTCTGCCAGGTGACATTCAGGTTAGATTATGGTTTGTATAAGAAAAGCAAGTTAGACTATGGTTTATGTAAGAAAAAACACAGATTACATATTGACTGTAAGAATACTTACAAAATATTATTTGGTAATTCATTTATTCACTCATGCAAAGTGAATTTGTAGTGAGTGCTTATAATAGGCTAGCAGGAGATGGAGAAACCTCAGTAAACAAGACATACCAAGTCCCACTGTTAGGAACTTACATTCTCGCATTGAGGAATTAGTCAAGAAAAAAAAGAGTTATGGAAAAACCATAAAGTTGAGTGAAGGGAAAGAATGGTAAATGATGACAGATATCATGTAAACACTCCTCTGATTTTGGGATAGAAGTTGCATTTAAGTTTTCAAAGGTATTATGAACAGAATGAAGAATGGCATGCCGAAGCTTATATGTTAGGTATTGGGAAGAAAGAGTAAAGAAGAGACATGTGGCTCATGAGGCTTATGCTTGACTTGTCCTAGAAGAAATTGTTTGGTTGATGTAAACCAAGATCTTTTATAATTCATTATTCTATAAAAGGATTCTTTTATATGTTACCTTTAGTTTAACAGAAAACATCACATTTTAAAATAATAAAGTAAAAAGGGGACAGGATAATACAATCTTTAGATGATAATACTTTGCATCCTTTTTTGAGTCAACATCCAAAAATAACTACTGAGAAAATTTTCAAAAAATTGTTACAATTGTTACATCACAGAACCCCAAGTCCTTATGAAAATTGACAAAAAGATGATTTTATAGAAAGCAGTTGAACAGTATAATGACATGTGAGTGTGTAAAGAATGAAATCAGATCAGTGTGAGTGGTGAATTTAGTCTTAGATGAGTATAAATAAATATCCCTTTAAAGCAATTCTTAGTGGAAGAAAAAGACATCAACCTTCCCTGAGTGTCACACCCAGTTTCTAGGAGAAGAATCTTATTTTATCCTAAGCTGAGGCTTAATTATTTCTCTTTTCATGGTGTAAGAGATTAATTTGCATTAATTCCAGATTTCTGAAAGTTGTGTGTTTGGAATTATTGGCAAAGAAAATAGATTTTAATTAAGAGGAACTTTTTTGTGTTTCACATATCCATATCTCTGCAGGTGAGGCTTGTTGGTGGACCATACACCCTGCCTCTAAGCAGCGATCAGAAGGAGAAAAAGTACGAGTTGGAGATGACCTCATCTTAGTTAGCGTGTCCTCTGAAAGGTACTTGGTAAGTGTGGAAAGTAGGATCATGTATCTGGTGATACGCTAAATGACAAGTCAATAAAATGATCTCTTTAAGGTTTATATTGTAAATTGTCTACGAAAATTGCTTATAACCTTTCCTCTATCTCTATTAGATTAATTATAAGTAACTTCCTAAATGGAAGAGTAATGTGATGTGAGTGGAAATATAGCTCATCAGGTTTGTTCAGGCAGGCTTCCCTCGTGACCTTGGTACGCATGTTCATGATATTGATAGTGCCTTTTAATAAATTACTTTATTAATAGAATGTAAATGCAGTCTAATCAGGAATTAAAAATTCTATGGTCTTTATTTTGCACCTGATGAAAAGGCTATATTAATGAGGTTGTTATGACCTATTTTGGTATTTATGAAAGCAAATTATTATGTGAGGAACACATGCCATGTTAAGGAAGGAGTTTCAAAGAGTAGGGGCTGGAAATGGGAGAATGAAGAAAGAAGTTTGTGTTTAATCATTAAATGCTGTATTAGTCTGTTTTAATGCTGATGATAAAGACATACACCCAAGACTGGGCAATTTACAAAAGAAAGAGGTTTATTGGACTTACAGCCATGGCGGATGGTGAAAGACACGTCTCATGTGGCAGCAGACAAGAGACGAGAGCTTGTGCAGGGGAACTCCTCTTTTTAAAACCATTAGATCTCATGAGACTTATTCACTATCATGAGAACATGGGAAAGACTTGCCCCCCATTATTTAATTACCTCCCACCGGGTCCCTCCCACAACATGTGGGAATTCAAGATGAGATTCGGGTGGGGACATAGCCGAACCATATCAAAAGCCTTTTGAACTTTCGTGGTAAGGTCAATATGTATTTAATTTAACTTATTTAGTAAGTTATAGTTTTGCCAGAGAATAGTCCAATACAGAAGTTTACAGTAAATTGAAATGAAGTAAGTTGAAATGAAGATGTGAGGGATGCTAGAGCAAAATATTCATTTTAAGGTTGAAAAGTGACTAAATAAACATAAGATGGGGCATTGTAAACTTTATATGAATATTCACATGAAAAATCCCAGGCATCACAGTGTGTGATGATTGAAACAAAAATCTGAAATAGGGCATGTGGCAATTTAGCAGATACCGGGTTATAGAAAGTATTTTACCACTACCATAAATCAAAATGTAGTTCATGTGTTACTGGTTTAGGATTAAGTAAGTAGTTGATACCCCCTTTGTTCTATAAACATGAAATAGGGTAAGTTTGGGGGTGTTGTAAGTCAGTTTTGGTTTACCAATACATTTAATTCCAGATTTGAAGCATTTCTAGGAAGATTGGTTTTGTTTTGTTTCCCTTGCCTTGTAGAAGAGGTAATGATGAAGACAAGGAAATGGTATAACAGTGTCTCGTGTAACTGACAGAAACTATTAAATAAAATGGAGTGTCTGATGTTGCATAGCTATAGGGAGACCTGGAGCATTTCTCTACTTTTGTCCCTTAACCAATGTAGGTAGAAATAGTCACCATGCGAATTTCTAGGACAATACAGGTGTGCAGACTGTAAAATAAGCATTTATTAAGCCCTTGCTATATGCATGTGCTATGTACGTTAAGATGATGTATTTTGATCAGATATGCATTTTGAATTGTAGTTGTACCTGGAAACCAATAGCAGTAGAAATAATTCATGCACACTTTTAATATATAAATTATACACATACTTTATTTTGATTTCGACATAACTGTGAATTTTTTGTTGTTGTTGTCGTTGTACAATTTGTACTTCCGCTATGTGTCAGAGTTTATTTGACAGGATGGCATCATTATGCACTGAAAAATGGAAAATTCAGACCTCACAGGGCCAGGACTTCTAACATCTATTCCACAACTAACTACCTGAGAAAGTCATCTAATTCTCTGAACTCTGGCTTTCTCATCTGTAAAAAATGAGGTTGATGCTAATAATCATACATAGTGCCAAGGTTATTGTGAGGAAGCAATGAGATAATGGATTTAAATATGGGCAGAATTAAAAAGCACTATGCAAGTGAAAGCAATAATAATGATGATACATGAGGTTTACCTCCTATAGAAGGAAATAAACCTCATGATTAATTAAAATTTACAAGTGATTTCCAAACTACATTTTATTTTATTTTATTTTATTTATTTTTTGAGACAGGGTCTTGCCCTGTGGCCCAGGCTGGAGTACTGTGGCGATCATAGCTCACTGAAGCCTCAACCTCCTATTCTCCCCAGTCAGCCTCCAAAGTGGCTGGGACTACAGGCATGAGCCACACTTTGCCCAGCCTGTTCTACATAGCCAATTATTTATGTTCTCTTTCCTGGTAATCTTTTATATGGAGCTATAAGACAGCAGCCAACCAGGTTGTTAAAATTTCACTTTCATTTGGTAATGAAGTCATTGCTTTTATTGTTGATCTCTATGGACCTAGCATATAGCAGAAACAACATGAAAGGCCAAGGACACATCACTCATGCTTTCTATCCTCAAATAATTAGTGGAGAAAACAAATCAAACACATACAGAGCTGTATGAGGATACTGTAAGACAGTAAATACGCATTACAGTATAGCTTAGAGATGCTGAAGGACATTCCTATGGGTATAGAGATGGTGAATTATTATCTTACATTCCCACCATGGTGGATAGTAGTGGATATTTGAAGTACTATGGTGTGGATTCAAAGACTTATTTGGAGGACTCAGTGAAAAGGATCTAGAGAAATTGAAAGATCAAGAAGTGAGTTCACGAAAGGACTTTGGGATAGGCAGAGGGAGTTGAAATAATCTATAGAATAAACCCTGAATAACTAAAGATGGGCTGTGTGTATATATATACACACTTGCCTTATAGAATACACAAACATATATATATATATATATGATGATACAGATAGTAAGTTACTGTCACTATTTACTTGGTAGATTTGTGCCTGTTAAGAATGGTTAAAGAAGTCGGGCATGGTAGCTTATGCCTGTAATCCCAGCACTTTGGGAGGCCAAGGCGGGCGGATCATTTTAGGCCAGGAGTTTAAGACCAGCATAGCCAAAAAGCAAGACCCTGTCTCTACTAAAAAAATACAAAAATTAGGCCAGGCACGGTGGCTCATGCCTGTAATCCCAACACTCTGGGAGGCCAAGGCGGGTGGATTACCTGAGGTCAGGAGTTCAGGACTAGCCTGGCCAACATGGTGAAGCCCCGTCTCTACTAAAAATAGAAAAATTAGCCAGGTGTGGTGGCAGGTGCCAGTAATCCCAGCTACTTGGGAGGCTGAGACAGGAGAATTGCTTCAACCCAGGAGGCAGAGGTTGCAGTGAGCTGAGATTGCACCGTTGCATTCCAGCCTGGGCGACAAGAGTGAAACTCCGTCTCAAAAAAAAAATTGAGCTGGGCTTGGTGGTGCACACCTGTAATCCCAGCTACTTAGGAGGCTGAGGCAGGAGAATCGCTTGAACTGGGGAGGCGGAGGTTGCAATGAGCCGATATTGTGCCTCATGCCACTGCACTCCAGCCTAGGTGACAGAACGAGACTCCGTCTCAAAAAAAAAAAAAAAGAATGCTTAAAGAAACAGCAGATATTTAACTAGAAGAAGAGATAGTTGGGAAAGAAACGTGAAAGGAACATTATAGGTGATATTAAATAAAGATCTATCACGTGAAAGCAAGGTTCATCTTCTGAGGAGATGCTGATGTTGTTAAAAATAAGTAAGTTTAACAATGTGTCTGATAACAAATTAGTTAAAACTAACTTCTAAAAATAAACATTTCCTGTCATTGATTTTACAACTCCTTAATCATCAGTGTCTATTGACCGATGAGCGATTTTTCTTTCACTAACAGTGATGGTTAAGCTAAGATTAAACTAGTAGTGCATGGGGTGCGCTAATACAACTATTACAATGCTAAATTGATGAAAGCTGGTTGAGAGGGTTGGTTTTCACCCTGTCCTCTGAGAAGATGCTTGTGGACAGAAGAGGATGCTGTGGACGGTACCTGGGATTGCTGCACCGTTGTCTGCTTTATATATTGAATATTGGGGCTCGATTCTGAGGTATAAAGGGTCTTAACCTCTAAAAATGGTTGTAAACACTTCACCCAGATAATGTCTTTTCTCGTTTTTGCTGTTTTATATTCTGAGGTAAAAGGATATGTTAATCTTCTTTTCAAAAATATCCAAAAGGAAAGAATTTTTTTGCTCATTGAAAATCTTATTTTCTTTTAGAGAAGGCCTCAGCAAAGCACCTTAAGAGAAATATACAATTTAAAATAGAGAAAACATGGCCAAGTAGATATTACTGACTGAATTTATTTCAAACTAAATAAAATGAAGCTTACAAAACAATTTTTTTCTGTGTGTTAGCTGTAAAAATCACTCCAGTAAGCACAAATGTTTTCAATCTGCGGATTGGATTGTTTGCATTGGAAATGTAGATTTCCAACTGATTTTCTACTGATCAGGTTACTTAATGAAACAAGCCAAGTTTTTCGGATCTGTGGAAACATTGCCAAATAAACAACTGATTGAAAATATATTAGGAAAAGCAGAATGCTTATCTAAAGGGTGATGGAAAATGCTTAAGAGAAAGCTATTCTACAGTTCAAAAAATTTCTTTCTTTCTTACCCATCTCTAATTTCTTTTTTTCTTTTTTTTATTTTTATTTTTATTTTTTATTATACTTTAAGTTCTAGGGTACATGTGCACAATGTGCAGGTTTGTTACATATGTATACGTGTGCCATGTTGGTGTGCTGCACCCATTAACTCATCATTTACATCACATATATCTCCTATGCTATCCCTCCCCCCTCCCCCCACCCCACAACAGGCCCCGGTGTGTGATGTTCCCCTTCCTGTGTCCAAGTGTTCTCATTGTTCAACTCCCACCTGTGAGTGAGAACATGTGGTGTTTCGTTTTCTGTCGTTGCCATAGTTTGCTGAGAATGGTGGTTTTAAATTTCTAATAAAATATATAGATAATTATTGATTGCATAATAAATTGCTGAATTGCCTCAGGTTGTGTGAAAATAATGATAAAAGAGTGATCATAAATATTTTCAAGAGATTTATTATATGAACCAATTCATTTTTGATTAATTAGCCTTAAGCCTTTCTTTCCTCTCTGGCTCAGGTAATGGAACCATAAAATATTACATTTGGAAAGAACATCTATTTCTCTGCCCCTCATTTGTTTTTTTTTTTTTTTTTCAGAAGAAAAAACTGATGCTTGAGGAGTAATGTGACGTGTTTCTTTGTGTTTCCTGTCCTTAAATGACAATTTGTTCAGAATGTTGCATCACCAGGGCCGAAGTACCTGAAAGTTTAATAAAAGATGAATAAATGAGTGAATAATTGCATCAGATAAGGTTTCAATTGAGAGATTCTTGGTACAAAGTTTTTGTACCATGGACTTCCATTGCAAACTGATAAAACTTATTGACCTCATCTTAAAAATGGTGAAGTGCATAAAATAAATACGTAGGATCACAAAGGAAACTAAAGGTATTGAAGTATAGTTTGTGTACTCCAGCTAAAGAACTCCTGGAAGGTGATTTATCGTGTCCCTTCCATTTCTGAGATGTTGGACTTCTATCATGTAATGTCTTGTTACTCTTGGATCAGCAGTCTTGATTGACAACCCCTGCAACTACTCTGCATTCCAATCTAGATTTTTTTACATTTTCTTTTCTTTTTTCTTCTTCTTTTTTTTTTTTTTTAAGACGGAGTCTTGCTCTGTCCCCCAGGCTGGAGTGCAGTGGCACGATCTCGGCTCACTGCAAGCTCCGCCTCCTGGGTTCACGCCATTCTCCTGCCTCAGCCTTCCGAGTAGCTGGGACTGCAAGTGCCCGCCACCACACCCGGATAATTTTTTATATTTTTAGTAGAGATGGGGCTTCACCGTGTTGGCCAGGATGGTCTCGATCTCCTGACCTCGTGATCCGCCCGCCTCGGCCTCCCAAAATGCTGGGATTACAGGCGTGAGCCACCGTGCCCGGCCCTCCAATCTACATGTTTAAATACAATATCCTCTGAAGATTCATGTGCCTAATAGAGCTTGAAAATCACTAATCCTAGGATCAAAGTGAGACCCGGGTGCCCAGAGATTGGTGCCCAAAGCCCTTGTACTGCTGTTGGTGGATTGATGCTACCATATTTTTGTGTAAATCCTACAGTGGTTACATATTTCAGCCTAAGGCCGACTTGGCTTTCATCCTCTACCAATGTCTGTTTTTGCTTTAAGGATAATTCATCTCAGTTTCAGTAATTGAAACTGTTGTTGCTTTCTGAATATTGCATACCACAAGCCTGACGTGATGTGGTTTTTACCCAGACTTCCCTTTGCTGTTTGAGCAGCAAAATTGGAAGCATTCAAATTAGAATATTTTCTTTAGAAGAGTAGACCTTATTTAGAGAACTCTATATGATTGTAATATGATCTTAAGGACATATTTGGGACCTTTTCCCACAGACTGAAATTTTCATATGCTTATGGTTCCCTCATATTTATTATTTATCTTTAGGCATAGATATGATTTGGAAATTGCTTTTTTGACTCCCTCACCCTATTTTGTCACTGCTGAAAACTCCTTATTACCTAAAATCAAGGTCGTTGGTCTGGCGCCAGCCTTTGTCTGTGGACCTATCAGTCATTCCACCTCTTAGCATGTGCTGTCAGCCCCAAAGACAAAGCTCTCGGCTGTAATGTATGTCCCCGTATCTCCACCTTTGTGCTCACACTCTTGTCTTCAACACATTCCCCTTATCACACATTCCCCTTCTCAGAACTTCTTAGAGGGCCAGGGGGCCCAGCCCACTTCTGATAGCAAGGTTTCTGGTATGTTAAAAATAAAAATCCCCAAATGGTTTACAAAAATTTTTGGTATGTTTTAAATATTTGCACATAGCACATTCACATTAATTCACATACTCAAATCCAATGTATGTAGACGCTTGTTTGGCGACAGCAAACATATAAATGTGAGACACAGGCCAAGTGATCCTACTGGCTCCCTCAAAGCCCCCAACCCATGAGAAACTCTGCTCTCATTTTGTTGTCTGGAGTGTTCTCTTCTTACAATTCCTGTAGCACGTTATGATTTACACAGCATTTTTAAAGGCTTTTTCCCACCTTCCATATCCATTTATTTATTTATTTATTTATTTATTTATTTATTATTTTATTTTATTTTTTTTGAGAAGTAATCTCGCTCTTTCACCCAGGCTGGAGTGCAGTGGCGTGATCTCGGCTCACTGCAAGCTCTGCCTCCTGGGTTCACACCATTCTCCTGCCTCAGCCTCCCGAGTAACTGGGATTACAGGCGTCTGCCACCATGCCTGGCTAATTTTTTGTATTTTTAGTAGAGACAGGGTTTCACCATGTTAGTCAGGATGGTCTCAATCTCCTGACCTCATGATCCACCTGCCTTGGTCTCCCAAAGTGCTGTGATTACAGGCGTGAGCCACCGCGCCCGGCTCTATTTATTTTTTAATTTAATTGGTACATAATTTATTTTATTGGTACAAAATATCACATGTAGCCCATAAATATGTATATATTTTACATATACATATACATACACGAAATACACAAAATGCTGTACCTCAGTATATAAAAAGTGTTGTGTGTAATGTTTGAGGTGATAGATATCTCAATTACCCTGATATGATCACTGCACACTGTATGCGTGTATCAAAATATCACATGTGATATGTTTATATACTGAGGTACAGCATTTTGTGTATTTATTTTACTCTATGAGATTAGCACCCTTGGGGTGGAGAATGTGTACTATTAATATACATAGTACATTCAGTGAACCCATGATGAATTAACAAATGATGGTAATCTACTTATCATAATATTACATAAGCTTTCACTTGGTCACAGATATGAGCACGGGTATTTTAAATTTTCAGATTTTGGTTAAAATCGGTGTCATTCACATGGATTTGTATGTGTGTGTGCCTGTGCACGTGCTTTTTTTAACACTAAGTTATTGAAATACGAGTATTTATGGAATAGCTTAAAATGTGTATTTTTATGTTTATGATACTTTGATTTTATGAGTTTTGTTAGCTTCTCCACATACATGTTTACTGGATAACATTGCCAGATGCTAGGAACACAGCTGTGAACCTGTGTCAGGTAGCTTCTAAAAGGGAAAAAGAAAATAAGCCCAAGAATTTCATTGTGTGATAATTGCTTTGAAGGGAAATATATTCTGCTTGTTTGTTAAAGCAGATGGGATGATTTATTTGTAAACAATTAAACAGTTTCAACATACTGAAGAAGAAATTGAGTCAATAAAGGAATCTTAGCTGGGATTACAGCTAAGACTGTAAGAATGACAGATTGAAGTAAAGAAGAAATTGTACAAAAGCAGGCAACTAGTTGAAGTTGAGGAGAGGAATAAGAGCAAATTATTGCTAAATCTTATGTATCAACTGGTAAACTTTCTATCTTACTAATTGGAAAAATGACTGATAAACACTATGTACACATCACAATGTTAAAAGTTTCTTTGGTTTTATTTTTAAGAGAAAGAGAGTGAACAACCTCTTCTCGATGGTGACTTGAGAATAGTATCTTTCTGTTAAAGAGACCCTTAGGATGTTTAAAAGGCCTGTGGAGTACACCTAAGGTGACTACTTTAGGCATGACCGATCTTCATCTAACTAAGATGGTCAAGATTTCTGGGAAATTTCTGGTCTGATTAAAGTCTGTGAAAACTTAGGCTGTCATCAGCATTGGTAAAGCATTGCAGAAACATTGCAGGGATATTGGCGATGTTTACTGAGAAGACTCCACGGAAAGAGGTGGTTGCTGTATGTATGTTTGAAATTCTAGAGGCAGCCAAGTTATGATGAGTAAAATAAGCAAGGCATATGGCTGTACTCATAATTTTGTTTTTCTTAGTTAACATTTGACAATTCAGTCTTATGGCTCTAAAAGATATTAAGTATGTTTTATTTTAATGTGTTCCTATTTTTAAGAAGGAAAATCTGAAATTTGCTAATATCTGAATTTTGGAAGAAATGTAGCTTGGTTTTAGATAGCTGTTAGGAAATATCGCCATCTAATGGCTTTTGCATCAAATTGCAGATAACAGTTCCTGAGGGACACCATAAAAGACCCCATAAGATGCCTAAGGACTTCATAAAATGAAGACTCCATAAACTTGGTCCAATAGATTTCACTTACTTCATCATCAAAAAGCTGTCAGAGTGTGATATGTAGAAAACCTAATTATAATTTTAAGTGCTCATTTTGTTCATCAATCATCGTTAAAACAGAAATAGTATCTTGTTACAAATAAACTTATTTAGTGTATTCATTTATGCATATTTTGATTATTGACTTAAGTCAGTAACTGTTAGAATGAAGTTTAAAAATCCCTAAATTCAGAGAAGAACTTCTTGTCTTCTGACTAGTTTTTTGATTCTTGAATGACAGGTTGAAACAGATGTTCTCTATGAACATAACCAAATCAGCAATGTTAAGTTTGCATTGCTAGAAGCGCTTACATGTTACAGCTTACCAGAGCCTGAAGTGATGCCTCCTTTTGCCTCTTGATACAGCATTTGTCTTATGGCAACGGCAGCTTACACGTGGATGCTGCTTTCCAGCAGACTCTCTGGAGCGTGGCCCCAATCAGCTCAGGAAGTGAGGCAGCCCAAGGTAAAAACTCCACTTCAATTAGAGGGGCTGTCCTTGATGCAAAGTTGACAGTCATCTTTGGAATTGTGGTAATGAGCTGATTGTTAATTAGAGCTTTTTGTCTGTGTCTAAATATTCTGTAATGCAGATACCTGACATTTGAGGATCTTGTTTGAATTGCTATTTTAAAAGTGAAGCTTGGGTGAAGATTAATCTTCCCTTATTTTTATGTTACTGTCAGCTTTAGTTTATTTGTGTATGCTTTATGTGATAGCTTCCTATGGATTGTTTTCTTCAATTTTTTGACCTCAGAGTATTGCCTGATTGAACTAATGTCAAGATTTCTTATTTTCTGAGGTCACGCCTTATAGCTGGAACACGAATTTTACAAAGGAGCAGGGTTTCCTAGGGAAATATGTGTATATGTTCTGGTTATTCCAACTTATATAGGTTCACATCTGATTCTAAATGTGTTTGTATGTTTAACAGAGGATTTTATGTGTCTGAGGTCATGCTTTTAGTGGGAATATCCCTAACTGTGGGACTCTGGCACCCGGGACTCAGAGGGAACAGCAGGCACTGTCTATCTCTGTGACCTTGGCCAGGTCCTTAAGACTCACTAGACTTCAGTTTCTTTACGAAAGTAGAAGATTGGACCAGATGATCTGTCTGGCTATCAGCATCTGACACTGAGAGTCCAGACCTGAATGATTTTTATCCTTACAGGGTATCTCATTGGTGGTGATGTCCTCAGGTTGCTGCATGGACACATGGACGAGTGTCTCACTGTCCCTTCAGGAGAACATGGTGAAGAGCAGCGGAGGTTAGTACCTGAGCTCATTGCATTGAGACTTGCACTCTTTTGCCTTGATGTAATGTTTTAAAAACTAGGGATCTATTCGTTCAGGCCAGTAGCATCATACAAGATGGGCTACTGACATTCATTGGTTCACTGAAGTGATCCATTTGTTGCCCTCTCTTAGCTTCTTCTCATGTTATATTTCTATTACCTACCAATAGAAGAACTGAAAATTTTTGTATAATTAAAACATATTAAGAAACACTGAACAAAATAAGCGAAGTGGGAAGAGTGACCACATTGCATTAAACGACTTAGAACTTCATTAAATGCTCGTTAGTTTTGATTAATTTTCTTTTTAGAATGTTTAATCTCAAACTCACTTTTGAAGTCAGAGTTCTCAAATTGTGTACAATTTTAGGACCCTTTGCTATGACCTCTCATTTATTGATACAGATGATAGAATGAATCACTTTCTCTCATATTTAATCTGATATAATACCTCTCTCATGTTTATTTATTTGGCACTGGGACAAGATTAAAAGAGTATGAATCTACTGAGAAAAGTGCACAAATATTACAAAACCATAAAAATATTTAGAATAGTTTGCTACTGCTCTACCTTACAAATTAATCAATGAATGTAGTAACATGAATATGTAAATAAGAGACTGCAGTGAGAGAAGGCACTGTGTGGATGGTTTGTTACTTATCTTTAAATCTTTTAGTGGACATTTTTCATATTAACATGGACACTTAGGTAGCTGTTAGTTAATAATTATTTTTATAATTTAATAAAAATATATAGGGACCATTTAGAAAATTAAGAGTCTTTTAACCAGCTGCATAATCTCAGGAAAAGTCCCTCTGAGACCTGGGTACTGGGTCTTAATCTCTGTTCCCAGGCAGACCTAGATAATGGCTGAGAGTGACATACGTCCCCTGGAAACATTCCATAAGCTGAAACTGCCTCTTTCAGTAGGTTTAGGAAGAAGATGTCGATGGTGTCAGCAGGGTTTGTATAAAAGATAATGGAGATTTTAAGACACTTGGATTAAGGAATTAGTTTCAAACAGAAGTATAAACTTAAGAACTAGAGAGATGTCAAGTATATTCTGGGAATAGCAATTATTCCAGAGTGATTAGGGGGAAAATGGAGGAAAAGGTGGAAAGTAGACAAGAGAAAGATCCTCAGTGCCATTCCCATGGGCCAGCTTCTATTCTGAGGTTGTTAGGAAGGGATGTGGGGATCAGAGTGGAATAGTTAGTTCTCTTTTAAAATAATAACTCTGTTAGGCAAGGAGAACTTAGATTAGAGGTGGGGAGAATCTGAGTCACGGAAATGAAATGCAGTAATTCGTGTGACAAAATCCAAGGACTTAGCCCAGAGAATGCCATCAGAATGGAGAGGTTTACTTGCATCATAGACATTTAGATAAAAGTGATGGGTTTAGGGGAGAACTAGATACAGGCTGTGAGAGAAGGTATCAAATCCATCACCGTCTTTTTTTCTGCCTCAGGGGAAGACAGCTGGATCTAAGGATTGCAGGAGATGGTGCATGTTTGCTGTAAAAGATGGAGTTAAACTTTGGTTACGGATGAGTACAGTCTATGAGACGTCAAGTAGGAAATTGGGATGTCTGAGTCTTTAACTTAACAAAGCTTGGGATGGGTGCAAATTCTAAGTGTAAGGGGGATATTTAAAGGAATGGGGTCTATCATATGTTCATCAGATGGAGAGAGAGGAGCTGGGATTAGATGTGTTTGTTGATTGGGCATGGCCTTATGAAGGCTGTAAAGCCCTGGAATAGCCTAACCAGGCGGGAGGCTGAGGATGGATTCCTACAGAATGCTGATGTTTAGGATGTGGGCAGAGAAATAAGAGTCAGCAAGAGAGTCAGAGTGATAGTTTAGTAGGGAACCAGGGAAGTTAGTCATTGAAGCCAAAGGATTGGGCTGTGGATATGTTAAATGCTATGATGCGTTTATTTGGAGTTAGGGCTTATAAGAGACCATGCCAGAGTCTTTGGATCCTCAGTCCCTGATTTGTTAAATGGAAGACAGACTAAGTGTTTCTTAGAGCTCTTTCAGCTGTATCTACAGCTCTACAATGTAGAGCTTCGTGGTTAAGGTAATGGACTCTAGAACCAGACAGATCTGGGATTGGGGTTCTGCTCTGCCACTTACCAGTTGTGTGACTCATGTAGGTGACATAGTTTCTTTAAACATTGGTTTCCCTTCTTTGTAAAATGCAGCTTAAATATTATCTCCTACTTTGTGGGGCTATTGAAAAGACTGAATAAGAAAATACACATAAAATACTTGATGCATGTGGAGAAATCAACACATTTATTGTTGTTGTTATTATTATTTAGTCTGTCGCTATTATTTAGTCTGAAGAGGCAGCATTTAGCCAGGTATGATTGAAAAGTTTGAGGGACTCTGGGCATATGGATGACAGAATGGCAGAGCATAGACTTTGTAGGAAGAGAGGCCAGACTAGATCCAAGAGGATCCTTTCGATGGCTAGTTATGATTGCAGAGAAATCTAGGGGACATTTCAAAGATACTTTAATCATGTTCTGGACCCACTCTCCCTTTGCATATATGTTGAAGCCTGCCCCTCCTTTCCAAATACTCTTCTTGATTTCATGTTGATAATTTCAGTTCAATTTAATCTTAGTATGTAATTAGACCAGCCTATCAGGACTCTTGGTAGGTAGTGATGGTGGTAAGAACACGTTTGTTTGTATCCCTTTTTATAGCATATTTACATGGGTGAAATTAGATTAAAATGGATGTCAGATTATGACTCGAGGGAGAAAATGAGTCAGCAATAGGCAGCATGGAGCTGAAGGGATGTTGCTTAAGAAAAAACTATTTGTGTTGGTTATACTGGGATTGAGCAATTATTTGAATAGAATGATAAAAATAATTCCTTGTATTTCACAGTTATATAGCACTTCATGATTTCTAAATCTTGTTGATACCATTGTTTAGAACATTTTCAACCTCCCTCTGCTATTTCCCTAGGTCATTGTAAGGAACTTGGGGGAGGCAAAGGATAGCTCAGCCCGGAAGCAGCCTTTCTTTATTTGTTATCAGTCTGTACTGGGGGAGACATGTGTAATGATGATCTAAAAATATACTTTTTTCATTCATTAAAGAAGTAAAAATAATTTGATTTTTTCACAGTGACATGAAAGCTAGAGAAGGGCCTGGGAAATCTGTAAAAAAAAATTTATACCTTATAATTCTTTCCTGGAATTATGATCTAGCTATACTCATTAATTGTATGCTGTTGTTAATGTTAAATAACTAAAGTCCAATTTACTTTGTTAGGAGACATAGTGGAAACTATTAAGGGGATGGCCAGAAGAGATGTTTACTTCTGAGTGATTTAGGAATAGTCTGGTCATAAATGCTGTGTTTCTACATGGATTTGTCCACCTGTTCCTGCTTTGTTCTATTGACAGTTATTTAATATACATAACTGTAATTGTAGCTATTGAAAATCCAGCTCAGTAATGGGTTGTATGATTCTGGATATCAGTAGAGTTACCTTTACCTTCCTCTTCACATTAAGATATGTATGTGTATGTGGTTACCTATTCATTCTCCTAAAGAATGTTAATAAAGCTCTTAGAATGAAGAGCATATAGAGCTATTCAATTAAGAAGAACTGAATTGAAGATGAGGCCTATCACAGTTAAACTAAATATCTATCTTTTTCTCATGCTTCCTGCCCATTTTGCTTTTATGGATTGAATTCTGACGCGTTCGTGAGATACAACATCACTATTGTTTTAAGTTACTTGAGATTTTTTTTCAGAAAGACAAATCGCTCTAAAATGACTAGTAGACAATTTGTCTAAACAACAATAAAAATAGTAAAAATATAACTATAGTAGTTGTGAGCAGTTAGGTACAAGGGAGAGAGCTCATGAGTATTAACTATAGTGTCATAACTTTTTAGTTCTTATTAAACTCTTCAATTAGTGAGATAGAATGAGTTAAAGACAAGCAAGTCTGGTAGTTGGGAAGGGCTGTGTCTGCATCCCTTGTCAATCATGTTTTAATTATTGCTTTAAAAATAGGCTTTTGCACAACAGGGTAACTACAGCCAACAATAAATTTATTGTACATTTAAAAATAACTAAAAGAGTGTAATTGGATTGTTTGTAACACAAAGGATCAATGCCTGAAGTGATGGATCCCTCATTTATCCTGAAGTGATTATTATGCATAGTATGCCTGAATCAAGGCATCTCATGTACCCCATAAATATATATACCTACTACATACCCACAAAAATTAAAAATAAAAACTTAAATAGGCTTTCATTCTGGAGGCTTGACATTTGATTACTAAATTTTATTTCAAGCCTGACATATTTTACGTGGAGAGTATTTTCTGTTCTAGATTTTGTTTCTAGATTGCATCTCATTATTTCCATCCATAATTTTATGTGAATATAACAAAATATCAACAAAGACATTTCCTTTATGTGTACATAGGCTTATTTATGGATTTGATATGCACTATGTGAATAAACTGCATACTTTTACATTAAGACATTTTAAAATGGATGCATTGGGGAAGATTATTTGGGGCCTTTAGTTTGGAAATCTATTAAGGAAACATTGTTTGAAAAGCATTATTTATGTTAAAAACAGGTTTGCAATATCAAATCTGGTTTTATTGATTCAATAAGAATGTGTAGAATGACTATTATCTTCTGGGTGCTGGGGCTATAGTAGTATACAAAAAGTTACAAGGTTTATTTTCTCAAGAAGTTTACATTCTAGTGGGCATATATTACAATAAATATGTTTATTTATAAATGCATACACTTACCCAAGTATACAGAGATAAAATGCATTAGGTGATGATAAGAACTAAGGAGAAAAATAATGCATGGAAGGGGATGGAGAGTGTTCATGTGTGTGGTATGTTTTGTGGGGTGGTATGAAGGAGAGGTGGGGAGAGAAGGAGAGAAAGATTGTTCTTCTTCCACCTTATCTGGCATTACTCTTGGCATATGCTTGCTGTGTCTTGTTACTTTCAAATGCAGGCCAATTAAGTCATAGTTTCCGACAGTATCTGGAAATAAATGCTACATTTGCTTTCCAAAATGTGACTCAGCAGGAAAAAGCTATGCCATGTGTATGCATGACAAGATTTTTACCTCCATGCCCCCTTTTAATATTACGATGATTTAATGAGCTTTAGTTGTAAATAATTGATAAGGCATGAGATGGATTGGATATAATGAATTAAATTTCTCTCCATCTGGCTTAGAAAGAGATGCATAGTTTATATCTGTGTACATAACTGGGTGACTAATATCCTTGTGAGGATATTTGTATGCCTTTGGCCACCACCTAGGAGGAAGCTCTTAAAGCTATTCTGTTGTTCTCCAAAATGGTCAAGGATAAAGTTTTACCTATGAGAGCTTTTCTTCTTTTTCTCTATCTTCAGGTCCTGCATATATCTTTTCAGCCTGGAACTGAGAGTTAGATGAGTTAGCTAAACAGTCTTGATGGAATAGTCAGTACGTAAAGGAGTGCTACTTTCTGCTCTTTGCCTCTTCTCCTTTGGGAGAGATTCACTTTTTGCCCCAAACTTAAACTCCTTGCTGACTGCAGAGAGTGCAGTAGCTGCTGTAGTTTGTCATATGTTCTGGAAGCCTGACTTGGTCTAGAGCCGCACTCTCAAGGCAAGGGCTGGGTAGAATGACTGCTTCAAAAACGTGGGCTCTTAACACAGAAGATTAACAATATTCATAGGAATTTGAGCTGTTGGATCTTGGCAAAAATGAAAAACAATGAGACATTTGATGCATTTAGAGTATATGAATAGAAAAACAGACAATAGATTAAAATCAACATTATACAAAAAAATTTCTCGATGATTTTCTCAATTAAAATTTAAGAACATGACTTGTCTACACTGGGTTTATTAACTTAATCTATATGTAAGCAATATCTTTCAGAAGAAAAAAAGAAAGAGAAGCATCTTCTTTTTTAAATTTCCAGATGCCTTTATGGTTGTATTGTGTTCTGCAAAGTAATGGTAACAACATGTATTTTGTTGTTTTTCTGCTCTAGTCCTACCTACATGATTCGTTCAATGGTGATTCAAAGTTAAGTTATTGTTGTTTCAGATCTGTGCTGATTCATTTACATTTTATGCAGAGGTGTCATCTCAAAACATACCTATTTTCCCTTGTGCAGCAACTTGAATAGAGCTATTGTGGCAAACTCAGCCCCTGAATAAATAAGTAATGCTTCTTGAGATGCTGGTTAGGCAAGTACTTCTTGATTTGTTACTAGGAAGAGACTCCTGACAGCTGCTTTAGCACCTGCCTGCGGCTCAGCTGCTCAGCCACATGCTCCCAAAGGTACCAGCAGCAGAAATTCTCCTATGAAAATGTGTCAACTGAAACACTTGTAATTTCACTCTGAAATAACCTTTTAAGACTGGATCTGCTTTTCAATCACCTCAACTCAATTCTTTTAATATTTATTGAGGGACTTGTATAGCCCAGACATTTTTGGTATGTGCTGGGTATGAAAACATGTCTGAGGCCCTGCCACTATCTTTCTGGAACTCACCATCTGTATTAGTCTGTTCTCACACTGCTATAAAGAAATACCTGAAACTGGGTAATTTATAAAGACAAGAGTTTTAACTGGCTCACAGTCCTGCAGGCTCTATAGGCTGGGGAGGCCTCAGGAAACTTATAATCATGGCAGAAGGCGAATGGGAAGGAGGCATGTCTTACATGGCTGGAGTAGGAGGAAGAGAGCGAAGGGGAAGTGCTACACAGTTTTAACAACCAGATCTCGCGAGAACTCACTATCACAAGGATAGCAAGGGGAAAATCTGCCCCCATGATCCAGTCACCTCCTATCAGTCCCCTCCTCCAACATTGGGGATTATAATTCAATGTGAGATTTGGGTGGGGACAGAAATCCAAACCATATCACCATCTTTTAAGATCTCAACAATTCTATATTCAAGATGAAGTGAATGTTAATCTAGGAGAAGCCATTTATAATTTTTATAAAACTTAGATGGTAAAAAACATATTTTACCATTCAACCATGTGAGAAAGGTCAGCCAAGTCTTCGTTGACCTTTTATTTTGAAGGATATTTTTCTCGGCCTATAAAAAGTTAACAAAAAAGCTTTGCTTTTCACTAATTACTTTGAACCTGCTATTCAATATCAACTCTAAATGGGAATTGCAGGTGAGTAATTGTGGGTGACTGTAACTATTTTTCAGACGATTCCTACATGCATTTTAAATACAAGGGTCTAGTCATACATGAACACAACCAAACTTAACTTGATTGAGGACACGTCCGCTAGTAGGACTGTCTTTTGTTTGTTTGTTTGAGACGGAGTCTCGCTTTGTTCCCCAGGCCGGAGTGCAGTGGGGCGATCTCTGCTCACTGCAAGCTCCGCCTCCCGGGTTCACGCCATTCTCCTGCCTCAGCCTCCCACGTAGCTGGGACTACAGGTGCCCACCACCACACCCAGCTTATTTTTTGTGTTTTTAGTAGAGATGGGGTTTCACCGTCTTAGCCAGGATGGTCTCGATCTCCTGACCTCGTGATCCTCCTGCCTCGGCGTCCCAAGGTGCTGGGATTACAGGCGTGAGCCACCGCGCCCAGCCAGGACTATCTTTAACTTCCCCACACTTTCACTTCCCCCATCCCATAGGGCCACTGATCACCCGTGTTGGTCTGCATATTCATCTCTTCCATTCAGTTTTCAGGCAGGGCTGTGCCATTCATTTCTTGCATACCTTTTGCATAGTGAGGTATATATGGGAATCTGCATACAAATGCTATTGTTTTGTATTTGTGAAAGAAAGAAACGGAGAAAAAATAATTCTTGCACTTTAATGTAAGTTTGGTTAAGGATGGCTGTATAGAGAATCACCCTTGGTTGTGAGGTCCCCCATTTATATAATTTTGACAATTCCTGAAGGATTGTTATCTGCCAGCAATTAGGGGCGGGGAAAGAAAGCCATCTTAATAAATCAGCATAATAACCTGAGTGAGTAGAAAACATTCTGAGGACTATGAATGACTCCAATATGCTTGGCTAAGTCGTCTATATTGAAAATACCTTGATTTCAAGTGAGTAACTCTACATACGGGAACAGTCTCTGGACCAATAGAATAGGAATCTGAACCTTGATGACAGTGACTTAAAACAAAAGCATTTTTGGGGTTGTGGATATCTTTGAGAATCTAATATATGCTACAGATTCTTCCATAGAGAATTTGCATTCTTGCCAACATGCACAATTTTTGTGATGTTAAATTATGTTTTCTCCCACTATTTTCTCTATTCTTTCTTCCCATTTAAGCAGCCAGCAGTCCCTGTGTTTCTTTGCCTAAGGGGAGGTTTGAGACTTGGCAGAAAGCTCAAGTTTTCTGCAAGGCATCTCTCTTCCTGACTTTCAGTCCCCAAAGACTAAATCTAAGGCAATTGTTATGCTTAATGTCTTGGACAGAAGGGAAAGAGGGATGGCTTCAGACAGAAAAAGGAGACGTTTTCCCCAGACTTAAAAAACATTCACATGGATCAACTGGACTTCCAAACATACACAAAAGAGAACCTGGGCCTAAACCTCACATTTTATATCAAATCTAATTCCAAATAGATCACAGACTTAAATATGAAACACAGACTTTTAGGAAAACAAACATAAAAGTTTTAGGGGAAAAAAAAAGCAGATAGAAAAAAATCTTTGGGATCATAGAGTTCTTAAACTTGACACCAAAAGCATGTCTATAAAAGAGACAATTAGGCTGGACGCAGTGGCTCACACCTGTAATCCCATCACTTTGAGAGACTGAGACAGGTGGATCACTTGAGGTCAGGAGTTCAAGACCAGCCTGGCCAACATGGCAAAACCCTGTCTCTACTAAAAAATACACAAATTAGCCAGCTGCTTGAGTGGCTGAGACAGGAGAATCGCTTGAACCCAGGAGGTGGAGATTGCAGTGAGCGGAGATCATGCCACTGCACTCCGGCCTGCCTGATAGAGCGAGACTCCGTTTCAAAAAAAAAGAAAGAAAGAAAAGAAAAAAATGATAAATTGTGTTAACAGAGAAAACAAAACTCTATAAAATATTTTACAGAGGTTGATTCTAAGCTGATATGAGTGGCTGAAGCCCAGGGAAAAACACAAACTCAAGAAGCCTTGAGTAAGTGGTCCCGAGGCCGTTATGTCACAACTATGTTTTATACATTCTAGGGAAGTAGAAGTTACAGGCCAAGTCATAAGTGAATACGTGGAGGTGATATACATCGGCCTTGCCTAAAAAGGTGGGATATCTTAAAGTGGCAGCTTACAGGTCATAAGTGGGTTCAAAGATTCTTTAATCTGCAGTTTGTTAAAGGAGCAATGCTTTGCCTAAAAATTTGGAGCTAGCAGAAAGTAATGTTTAAGGAAGTCTGTTAACCAGTACCCTGGGTCTGAGTGACCTGTAGGGGTAGGGGACTTAACACTTGTATGGCCTGGCCTTACATCCTGTTTATAATTTGGTATCTTTTTTTTTTTTTTTTTTGAGACGGAGTCTCACTTCGTCACCCAGGCTGGAGTGCATGGCGCCATCTCGGCTCACTGCAAGCTCTGCCTCCCGGGTTCACGCCATTCTCCTGCCTCAGCCTCCCGAGTAGCTGGGACTACTCCCGAGTAGCTGGGACTACAGGCGCCTGCCACCACACCCGGCTAATTTTTTGTATTTTTAGTAGAGACGGAGTTTCACCATGTTAGCCAGGATGGTCTCGATCTCCTGACCTCGTGATCCACCTACCTCAGCCTCCCAAAGTGCTGGGATTACAGGCGTGAGCCACTGCACCCAGTCTGTAATTTGGTATCTTATTGTCATGAAGAGTCTGTTCTGTCAGTCTTCTAAGCTCTATTTTAACATGAATGCCAGCCAGTCATTGTGTCTAGACTCCAAAAGCAAGGGAGATAATGAAATGTGTCTAACCTTTTGTCTCATCATGGCCAGAATTTACTTTTTCAGGTTTCTCTGGGGTCCTCTCAGCCAAGAGAGGACCAGGGCTCAGTCAGTTAGGGTCTTAGTATTTTTTTTTTATTTTACAGTTGAATCTCATCGACATGAGAAAGTGTGTTTTGCTCTGTAAAAATCCACGTGGAGAGGGTAAAAAGGCAAGCTGCAGACTGAGAGAGAAGATTTGCAAACCATGTATCTGATAAAGGACTAGTATCTAAAATATATAAAGAATCCTCAAAACTCAACAGTAAAATACAAACAATCCAATTAGAAAACAGGCAAAAACCATGACACCTATTGGTTAAAGACGACACACAGATTGCAAATAAGCACATAGAAATATGTTCAGCATTATGACCCATTATGGAAATGCAAATTAAGACCACAATGAGATACCACTATATGCTTATCAGAATGACTCAAACAAAAATATTGACAGCCACATGCTGGTGAGAATGCAGAGAAACTGGATAACTCATATGTTGCTTGTAAAATAGTACAGCTACTCTGGAAAACATTTTGGCAGTTTCTTAAGAAACTGAACAGGCATGACCGTGTGGCTTAGCAATAGTACTCCTGGGCATTTATTCTAAAGAAATAAAAACTGTGTTCACACAAAAACTTGTATACAAATACTTGGTGTAGAGCAACTTTATTTGTAATAATCAAAACATGGAATCAGCTGTGGTATGTCCATAGCGTGGGATACCACTCAGCAGTGAAATGGAATGGTCTATTGAAATGCACAGCCGCCTGGCTGTACATGGTGGTTCACACCTGTAATCCCAGCATTTTGGGAGGCCAAAGTGGGTGAATCACTTGAGGTCAGGAGTTCAAGACCAGCCCAGCCAACATGGTAAAACCCTGTCTCTATTAAAAATACAAAAAATTAGCTGGGCATGGTGGCACATGCCTGTAATTCTAGCTACTCAGGACCTGAGGCAGTAGAATCACTTGAACCCAAGAGGTGGAGGTTGCAGTGATCTGAGATAATGCCACTTCACTCTAGCCTGGGCAACAGAGACTCTGTCTCAAAAATAAAATAAAATAAAATAAAATAAAAAATAAACACACAGCAACCTGGATGAATCTCCAGGCAATTATGCTGAATGGAAAATGTCAATCCCCAAAGGTTGCATACTGTGTGATTCCATTTTCATAACATTTTTAAATGATAAAATTTTAGGAATGGAGGACAGATTATAGGCCATCAGAGGTTAGCTAAACAGGAGAGGGAAATGAGAGGGAGGTGAATGTAGTTATAAAAGGGCAATTTGAGGGAACTTTGTGGTGTAGGATCTTGCCTGTGATGGTGAACCCAGTGTTGGACATAAAATATTCCAGGAATAAATGCTCAGTGCCATGAAGTAAAACCAGCACTCAGGAAAAAGTTTAATGCTCTCGGCAAGGCAATTTACTTCTGCAGAAGTGTGTCACTCACATCAATCAAGTTCACAAGTGCACACAGAACAAAGGAGACCAGGGGGTTTTTATCCCTAATGCAGCCCCTATCTCTGTGTCACTCCCCCATGGGCTAGGGTTGGACCGCACAATCTGAGCTGACCTCACTGGCTATTTGTACATATTTTCCTAAATATAGCGGGGGAGGGGAGGTGAGGTACAGAGGTGGAGTGTGTGAGACGTGCAGTTTCGGGGGAACGATGGGTATAGGTAACCAAGCGAACAGATGTGAGTTATTGATTAGAGCTGATGGGAAGAGGGTAGGGTGTTTACGGTAACTGGGGGCAAGGAAGAACAAAAAAGTTGAGTTTGAGAACAAAGGATAAAGAAGTTAACAGGCTAAACCCTTTGAAGAGAAACTCAGAAAGATTTATTGTATCTTACACCAGGATCTTACACAAATGATAAAATGGTTTAGAACTTACACACACACACACACACACACACACACACAGATGAATACAAGTAAAATTGGAAAAATCTAGTAAGTTTGGGAGATTGTATCAAAATCAAAATCTTTGTTGAAAAACCGTAGTTGTCAAACTATTACTATAGAGGAAACTAGACAAAATGTTCAAGGGATTTTTATTATTTGTTACAACTGCATGTGACCAGAGTGATCTCAGTTTTTTAAGGCATTCATAGAGACTGGGCAAAGAGCAAAGATTTCTGGGGTCCCATGTCGGGATACCCAGCACTCAGCTCCCGACAGCCTTCTCCTCCGCATTGCATCCTGGCCTCTAAGGAGGTGGCAGGAGCTCAGAAGGGAATGACTGTGGAGATTTTTACTTTAACACAATGTCCTGTGTCTCCCAGGTAGATAAAAAGCAGTGGCCCTCAGACTGGAAGGGGGCATGTAAAGAGAGACCCTGAGTATAGGAGATGTAGCAAGCAAATTGGTCCCGCCTAATATCTGATATTAAGGCACTGCTTTACCAAGAATGATTAGGGCTTGATTTCCTCACTATCTTGATGGGAGGGAGACTCAAAGTTGGAAATAGTTATATTTTAAAGATAATTTTTAAATGTTATATTCATAATAGTAGAAATTATTTATAAAAATTGTTGACATTATTTCACACCAAACTCCCCACTCCCACTGATAAAAACTAATAAAGGTAGTTTTCCTTTTCCTCCTTCCCCCTGAAAGTGGAGAACAAACAAAGCAGTGAAGATGTGGTATGGGGTCCTAGTCCCAAAAAGGAAGGAGATCAGGGAAATGAATTTAGTGTGCGGAGCAGCCTCTTCTCTCTAGGCGGTTGCAATGTCTGAAGGGCGTAGAAGTGAAGCACAACTATTAGAAGAATCATAGGATGGAAATGGATCAAAAATTGTAGTACAGATCTCCCTAAAGAAGAGGCATGTTTGGAGGGATCTCAAAGAACTGTACTCCTAAAATAATTGTGATCCAGAAATAGACCAGACCTTACAAGTATTGAAACTCAGCATCAAATAATATTAATTGCCATTTGGATTAACATGATATGGGATTACTATGGCCCTAGTCTGTCAATTCTGCAAGAAGTAAAAGTAAACATTTAGGGAGAAAATTACATATAAAACTCAAATTGCCTCTGTAATTTTATATATACAATGTCTGATAAGCAAAATTAAACAGGCTGTTTTGTTTCAGCACCAACTAGTGTACTGCAGTATATTTCTGACACTAACCACCTGGAGTTAGCACAGACTGCACAAGTTATGGGCTCAGTTTTCTCCAAAACTGCCCCTATCTCAAGACACCAATCACAAATGGGATCCCCAGACCACTTGCAGTTCTGACCAACTGGCTATAAATTTAGGGGTTCCCATAATCCCTTTAGATTCAATAACTCACTAGAATGACTCACAGAACACAGATGTTATACTTATGCTTGCAGTTTTACTATAAAGGATACACATCAGACCAGCTAAATGAAGAGATCCATAGGATGAGGTCTGGGAGGGTCCTGAATGCAGAGCTTCTCGTTCCCTATGGAATTAGGATATTTTACCCTCTTAGCACATAAATGTGTTCACTATCCAGGATGCTTCCTTGAGCTTCAGTGCCCAGAATGTTTGAGTGCAGTTTTATTATGTAAGAATGATGCATTCAATCATAGGCTACATGATGGAATTCAATTTCTAGCATCCTTCCTATCCCTAGATGTTGTGCTGGATCAAATCTCTACTCCTTTAATCATGTGGTTTATCTTTCCAGCATGGCCAGCTCCCATCTTGAAGCTATTTAGGGGCCCACCATGAACCACGTCATTAGCATAAACTGAGATGTGATGTAACGGGCTCATGAATAACAAAGCCACTTCTATTCATTTGGAAAATTCCAAGGGTGTACTATCTTTCAGGAATGAAGGACAAAGATCAGCCTACTTCCTTATTATCAAACACGGGCACAGAAGATGATAGGACTTAACTGAAGATCAAGAGCATATACATAGTGCTGAAAAAGGCACATAGATATTAGACATACAGATGATGGAGTTTAATTAAAAATATTTACGATTATCTGGTGGGGTACAGTGGCTCATTTCTATAATCCCAACACTTTTGGAAGCCAAGGCAAGAAGATTGCTTGGGCCTGGGAATTCAAGACCTGCCTGGGCAACATAAAGAGGCCTTGTCTCTACAAAAACAAACCAAAAAAAAGTGTTTTAATTAGCTGGGTATGGCAAGTGGAGAGCTGGGTATAGCAAGTATGGAGGAGAGCTTCAGCCCAGGAATTCAAGGCTGCAGTGAGATATGATTGTGTCACTGCACTCCAGTCTGGGTGGCAGAGAAAAATACCCTGTCTCTTAAAAAAAAAAAGAAAAAAATATATATATATGATTATTGTGTTCTAAGAATTAAAAGATGGAAAAATTTAGTAGACAACTGGAAACTATAAAAAATGATCATACAGACGTTCTAAAACTAAAAAAAAAAAAAAAACTTAGAAACAATGGATAGATTTAATATCAGCTTAGAACTAGCTGAAAAGAGAATTGGTGAACTGGAAATCAGATCAGAAGACTATTCAGACTAAAACACTGACAGTCAAAAGATTGGGAAACAGGCTGGGCATGGTGTCACACACCTGTCATCCCAGCACTTTGGGAGGATCCCTTGAACTCAGGAGTTTGATACCAGCCTGGACAACATAGTGAGATTTCATCCCTACAAAAAAATTGAAAAGCCAGATGTGGTGGTGCATGCCTGTAGTCCTCGAGACTCAGGAGGCTGAAGCAAGGGGATGGTTTGAGGCCAGGATATCGAGGCTGCAGTGAGCCATGATTGCACCACTGTACTCCAGCCTGCCCAACAGAGCAAGACTCTGTCTCCACCCTTCTCCCCTTCTTCCCCCCAAAAAAGATTGGGAAATATAGAAAAGAACAAAAAAGATGGTAAATGATAGTATAGATGGTCTGTCCTACATGCATGTAATTGGAGTCCCAAAATGAAAGGACAAGGGTGGGAAAGAGGCAGTAGCAAAGGAAAGAGGAAAGGTGGATGGAGAGAGACAAAGAGAACTCACAGGTGCATGGAGTGAAGGCAGTATTTAATACAATTGCTAGAAAGTTCTCCAAAATTGACTGACTGTATTAAGCTACTGATTCAAGAAAAACTATGACCCCTGAATAAGACAAATCAGATCACAGGTATGCACATCAGAGGAAAACTGCTGAAAAATAAACACAAAATGAAACTCTTAAAAACAGAAAGCAAAAAGATATAGTACCTTTAAAGGGGCAAGAGTAAGATTTACAGTTGATTTCAACTCAGAAACAATTGGAGACATGGGATGTAAGCTTAAAAGTGCTTAAAGGAAATATCTGGCAACCTAAAATTTTATATCCAGTAGCACAGTGATACTTTATTTAATTTACTTTGGGACAGGGCCTTGCTCTGGCTAGAGTGCAGTGGTGTGATCATGGTTCACTGCAGCCTCAACCTCCTGGCCTCAAGCAATCCTTGATTCTCCCACCTTGGCCTCCTGAGTAGCGGGGACTATATGCGTGTGCCACCATGCCTGGCTAATGTTTAAATTTTTTGTAGAGACAGTATCCCACTATGTTGCCCAGGGTGGTCTTGAACTTCTGATCTTAACCAATCCCTCCTCCTTGGCCTCCCAAAGTGCTGGGATTGCAGGCATGAGCTACTGCACCCAGACCTGGTGATACTTTTAGACAAAGTTGAGGGAATTCATTAACACCAGGCTCACATTAAGGAAATACCAAAAAGAGTTTTCTTTGAGTAGAAGAAAACTATCTCATATGTAACTTTGGAGATACAGAAATGGAAAAAAAGCAACAGCAAGATAAATATGAGAGTTAAATCAGAGGATACTGAGTAAATAAAATAATGATAATGATGATTATAAAAACAGCAACAACATCTTGGATTTTAAAACTATAGAGAACAGGCTGTTTGTGGTGGCCCACATCTGTAAACCCAGCAGTTTGGGAGGCTCAGGTGGGTGGATTGCTCCAGTTCAGGAGTTCAAGACCAGCCTGGGAAACATGGCGAAACCCCATCTCTACAAAAAATACAAAAATTAGCCAGGCCTGGTGGCATGCACCTGTAGTTCTACGTAATTGGGAGGCTGAGGTGGGAGGATTGCTGGAGCCTAGGAGGTTGAGGCTGTAGTGAGCTGTGATTGCAACACTGCCACTGCACTCCAGCTGCGGTGACAGAGGGAGACCCTGTCTCAAAACAAAAAATTATAGAGAACAACTCATTACAACACTGGCACATGAGTCAAGGGGAAAGTAATTTGAACTAAATGGTGGTTCTTGCATGGTCTGGAAAGTGGTAAAGTTACTAATTAGATCATGTTATAATAAGCCAAGAATACATATTGTAATCTGTAATCACTGCAAACATAGTGAAAGAATGTAAAATTAAAGGAGAAACCATAAAAATATAATAGTAATACTTAATCCACAAGAAAGCAGGAAATGAGCATAAGAAACCTGGAGTAGGACAAATATTAAGAAAACCAGATTCTGATGTGGCCTTGAGATTCTCACCCCAGCTGTACACATCCTGTATATAATTCCTCCCTTTTTGTGTGGTGGGACTGGGTATATGATGTACTTCACTCCCACGACTAGATTACATTATTTGACAAAGCTAAAAGAATGTTGCAAACGTAAGTATGGCCCCTACTCAGTTGACTTTAAGTTAATGGAAAGGGAGATTTTTCCAGGGTAGTCCTGAAGTCTTAGCTTCAAAGTGTGTGAGATTCTTTGGCCATGATTGATGAAGTGAGCTGCTGTGTTTTAAGAGGGGCTCTTTAAAGGACTGTATTGCAAAGTTGCTGAGAGCCTTCCGCAGCTGTCAGAGTGCAATGAAATAAGGCCTTCAGTCATACAACTGTAAGGCACTGAATTCTGGGGACCACCGGTGAGCTCCTGTAAGGGCCTGAGATCCAGGTGAGAACCCATCCCCAAACAACACTTTGATTTCAGCCTATGAGACCCTGAGCAGGGAACCCAGCTACATCATGCCTAGACTTCCAACCTACGGAATGTTAGAATAAGAAATGTTGGTGTTTCTCAGCCATGAAGTCAGGGGTAATTGATTACACAGGAATAGACTGCCAAAAAATTCTATATGACATCACCTTGGGAATGAGCACATATAGTAAAGGACTGACCCTAAATTGGAGAGATAAGGAGCATCTAGCAAAGGATGTAACCGCCAGTGATGTAGGAGGAAAACCTGGAAAGAGTGGTATCCTGGAATAAAAGCATAAGATTGCCAAGGGCAGTGGGGTGATCAACTATGTCAAATGCAGTTCTCCCCTCAAATATATCCACAAATGGAATGCCCTTGAAACAAAATGTTTTCATTCTTTTCTTTCTTATAGCCTCAACTGTGAATTTTGTGAATTACTGTCAAGTCTAATCCACAGACTCATTCTCCTGAGCTTCTATCCTAAATATTCAAGTTCTTACTGCATATGTCTGTGTGAATTTCACTTGAGACAACAATTCAAATATGTCAACCTTAGTTTAATTCCATCAGAGATGTTTTCCTTCTTACAGTCCATAACTTGGTTATGTATACCAGTCAACTGTGCTCAAAACTTTGCCTTGACTTTTCTTTTACCTTTTGTGAAACAAGAGAAAGAAGGACTTTAAGTCCTATTGATTTTATTGCTAAATTTTTTCTCTATTAGACTTGTTTCTCTTGCTGATGTCAATTTTAAGGGTGCACCTTCCTGTTTACTGTGATTTGAGGGTTCTGTTATGCTGTTGCTTTCAGATTAATATCCAAAGTCCTTATCTTTAACTCCTTTTTATCCTTTAACTCCTTTTTATCCTTGTGGATTTGTGACCACCATTCAGAAAAGTAGGTGAAAAAACTTTCTTAACTTTATCTCTTCATCCCACCATCAACCACTGAGGTATTCTTGCACTTTGAACATGGCAGCATTCTACTTCAAGATTCTGCAGCCTTTCTACTCTCACTGCCACGCTCTCATTCCTCATATCCTCATTCTTTTCTTTGCATGCTGAATTCTTACTCAGCTCCAGGAGTGAACCCAAATATCTCCCTCATGAAAACTTTGCAGAGCTCTTCTTGACAATTTATGTCATTTCATCCCCTCCCCTTCCCTCCCCTCCCCTCCCCTTCCCTCCCCTCCCCTCCCCTCCCCTTCCCTTCCCTCCCCTCCCCTCCCCTCCCCTCCCCTATCTCTTTATATGTAGTTTCCCCATACTACTACCTAGGCTAGTTTTTGTTGTTCGTGTCTTTCTTACCATGTTAAACTGTACATTCGCGGATACAGGACCTTTGGTTTTTTATATTTCTTTTTCCTAAAATGTATACCTATGTGTCTAGAATATGAAGGGTAAACAATTAGTGTTTGTTTTTGGCTAAATACAATTATATTTCTATATACTGTAGTTTTTATGAAAGAATAGAAAGATAATAGTTCTTCATATTATTTACTTTTGCAACATTTACACATACACATTTGTAGCTCTCCATCCTTCTCTTTTAAAGAGAATAATCAAAGTTTATTTGAGATAGCCTGGTGTTATTTTGTATATTCTGGAGAAAAAATGCCCTAAAAACTACCTCCTTTTTTCCCTGTAATATATTCCTAATATATTTTTATTACTATATTAATATTTGTTGAGCTGGAATACCTCATGAGTTTTTGAAAATTAATAGACTTTATTATACACTTTTAGGTTTACAGGAAAATTGAGTAGAAAGCACAGAGAATTCTCCCTCACAAGTTTTCTTGTTATTAACATCTTGTATTAGTATGGCACTCTTGTTATAAATGATAAAGTAATATTGACACATTATTCTTAATTCTCTAAATTAGGCTTACTCAGTGTTGTACATTCTATAGACTTTGACTAATAACGTGTATCCACAATTGCAGCATCACACACAATAATTTCACTGCTCTCAAAATTTCCTGTTCCCCATTTATTCCTTCTTCCCTCCCCTGAACTCCTGAAAAAATATTAATTTTACTGTCTCCATAGTTCTGCTTTACTCAGAATGTTAAATAGTTGGAATCATATAGTTATGATTCCAAACTGGCTTCTTTCACTTAGCAATCTGCATATATGGCTCCTCTATATCTTTTCATGACTTGATAGCTGATTTCTTTACATCACTGAAAAACATTCCAATGGATGTGTTACGGTTTTTTCACATTTTGGCAGACATTTTGGTTGCTTCCAAGTTGTGGTAATTGAAAGCTACTATTAATATTTACATGCAAGTTTTGTATAGACCTAATTTATTTGGGTAAATATCAAGAAGCACAATTGGTGAATCCTATGGTAAGAGTATGTTCAGCTTTTTAAGAAACTGCAAAACTGTCTTCCAAAGTGGCTGTATCATTTTGTATTCTCACCAGCAATGAATGGGAATCCTCACCAGCATTTAATGTTACAGTATTCCAGGTTTTGGCCATTGTAACATATGAATAACATACCTCAAGTTGCAAAAGTTGACATATGACATTGAGCATCTTTTTATATGCTTATTTGTCATCTGTATATCTTTGATGAGATGTCTTAGATCTTTTGGTGATTTTTAAATTGTGGTTGAATTTTTTTTTTTTTTAATTGAGACGAAGTCTGACTCTGTTGCTCAGGTTGGAGTGCAGTGGCATGATCTCGGCTTACTGCAAGCTCCACCTCCTGGGTTCACGCCATTCTCCTGCCTCAGCCTCCAGAGTAGCTGTGACTACAGGCACCCGCCACAATGCCCGGCTAATTTTTTGTATTTTTAGTAGAGACGGGGTTTCACCGTGTTAGCCAGGATGGTCTTGATCTCCTGACCTTGTGATCTGCCCGCCTCGGCCTCCCAAAGTGCTGGGATTACAGACGTGAGCCACTGCACCTGGCCAAATTGTTGTTGAATTTTGAGAGTTCTTTACATATTTCAGATGCCAGTCCTTTCCCAGATGTGCGTTTGCAAATATTGTCTTTCAGTCTCTGGCTTGTCTTTTTATTCTCTTAATAGTGTTTTCTTGCAGATCAGAGGTTTTTAATTTTAATGAAGCCCAACTTACCAATTTTTTATTTCATGAATTGTGCTCTTGATATCTAAAACATCATTTTCAAATGCAAGAACATCTAGATTTTCTCTTATGGTATTTTCTAGCAGTTTTATAGTTCTCTGTGTTACATTTAGGCCTATGGTTCATTTTGAGCTAAATTTAGTGGAAGGTGTCAGGTGTGTTCTAGATTAGTTTTTCTACACATGTGTATAAAGTTGTTCTAGCACCGTTTGTTGAAAAGACTATATTTTCTCCATTGTATTAGGTCTGTGATCCATTTTGAGTTAATTTTTATGAAGGGTGTGGTCTGTGTCTAGATTCTTTATATATACATGTGTGTATATATATATATATATATATATATATATATATATGGATATCCAGTCTTTTCAGTACTATTTGGGGAGAATGTCCATTGACTTACTGATTCTTTGTTAGAGATCAATGTGCTATATTTGTGTGGGTCTATTTCTAGGCTCTCTATTCTGTTCCACTGACCTGTTTGTCTATTCTTTCACCAACAGCACACTGTGTTGAATACTGTAGCTTTATAGTAAGTCTTGAAATCAGGTAGTGTCAGTCTCCCAACTTCGTTCTTCTCCTTCAATATTGTGTTGACTCTTCTGTGTCTTTCACTTCTCATATAAACTTTAGAATCAGTTTGTTAATATCTACAAAATAACTTGCTGGGATTTTGATTGTGATTTCTTTGAAACTATAGATCAAATTGGGAAGGACTGATATCTTGAAAATATTGAGTCTTCCTATCCATGAACATGGAATAGCTCTCAATTTATTTAGATTTTGTTTGACTTTTTAAATCAGAATTTTGTAGTTGTCCTTATTTAGATTTTATACATATTTTGTTAGATTTGTATTTCAGCATTTAATTCTTTGGTATTAATATAAATAATATTTTTACTTTAAATATGTGTTGTTCATTGCTGGTATAGAAGAAATTGATTTTTGTGTATTAGTGTCCTGAAACTTTCCTATAATTGTCTATTAGTTTCAGGAGATTTTTGCTATTATTCTTGATTCTTTGAGATTGGGATAAATAATCATGCCATCTATGAAAAAAAGTTTTATTTCTTCCTTCTCAGTCTGTATACATTTAATTTCCTTTTCTTATGTTATTGCATTATCTAGAACTTCTGATACAGTCTTGAGTAGTAGTGGTGAAGAGAACATTCTTGATTTGGTCCTGATGTAGAAGCAACAAGTTTCTTATGATTGAGTATGGTGCTGGCTGTAGGTATTTTTTGTAGATGTTGTTTATCAACTTGAGGAAGTTCCCTTCTATTCCTCATTGGCTGAGAATTTGTATTATTAGTAGACACTGGATTTTGTCAAATACTTTTTCTTCATCTATTGATATGATCAATGATTTTTTTCTTTAGCATGTTGATATGATGGATTATACTATGGTTCAGTGATATCTTAATTACCTTATGTATACAAAAGGAGAAAATATTCATTTTTGCTATCATACTTGTATTCAAACAGCGCATTCCTTTCGAAATAAAAAATAGTGATTTCTCAAAATACCTGTTATGACATTTATAATATATTTTGTTTAGATTATGAAATAACTACTGATTTTTGAAGGGAGAATTGAATTCTGTGGTATATCACAGAAATTCTGTGGTATATTCATTGAAAGTTGAGTTTGGATAAATGAAGTAGTATTGTATTACTTCCCTGCATTGCAGTAACTAAAATACATTGATGTGGCTTCTTCTTTGTCCCTATTATATTCTACAGAAACATGTAATTATAATATGAATTGGCAAGGAAATCTTCAGAGCCTGGTAAACTGTTCTCTATTTTTAACATATGTAATGGATTCATGATCAAAATTTGATGTGACTGATTGAATTGTGTTTTATTGTTATTTACCTCTTCTGGTGTTCAGTATTTGTTATACACTCTACCCTCTTTCTTGACAAAAAATGAAACCAGAATGTTATGTATTCAGAAAATAGGACTCTGAATAGTTCTGTGTCATTTCCCCATTGCTCTAAAGTCATGGTAAATGTAAAAAAGAGAAAAATAAAGTTCACTTAGAGCCCCTCTCAAAGTGTCCGTGATACTGTAGTAATAATAGACTATGTAAGCTATTCAGCATTACTGCACTAACCTTGTCAGGGCTTTCTTATGTTGAAGAAACAAAAGTAGATTGAAAAATGCCCCAACTGTTCTTTCATGTGGCTTTTTTGGATAAACCAAGTGCTCTGAAGCACTGTGAATTTGTCTATATTTCTCTTAAGGGCAAAAAAGATCTGTCACAATGTAGATATGAATTCTAGATTTAGAAATGTTATTCAAGATAGATAAGGTAAGACATTTCTTTCAATTTATGAAAGACCCCAGACCCTGGATTTTATCCAGCTAGCTTTCTCTGAGATTAAAATGACCAATAATATGGGTAGAATATTCTAGATCTAGGGTCAACCAATCAAGGCAGTAGGTCAAATCCAGCCCACTGCCTTTTTTTGTAAATAAAATTTTATTGTTACACAGCCATCCTATTTTTAAAAACATATTGTCTATGTTTGCTTTTGTATGATAATAACAGAATTAAATAATGAGACAGAGACCATATGGCTCGCAAAACCAAAAATATTTGCGAACTGGCCCTTTACAGAAAAGGTAGGTCTGCTCCTGTTTTAAACCACCCTTTCATGGTGGCAATGAAAGTCATAGTGGTGGGTGTCAAGTCCAACAGTTCTCAAGACAGTGGATCCCTGTGCTGGAGCTACAGGAAGGGTGACAAAGCAGGTGACTTCAGAAGAGGATTTAAATAAGAGAGAAGGTAGGAAAAGAAGTATTCTTTTAATATATATAATGTATGCATTCTTTTCAGAGCTTTAATTTTTTATAATGTCATTTTACAAGTGTATTGCAATGCATACACAATAGAATATTATACAACCTTAAAAAAGAAGGCAATCCTGTCATTTGCAGCAACATGGATGAACCTGGAAGACATTATGCTAAGTGAAATAAGCCAGGCACAGAAAGACAAATACTGCATGATTTTACTTACGTGTGGAATTCAAATTCATGGAAGGAAAGAGTAGAACGGTGGTAGCTAGAGGTCACCTCCAGTGACTACAGCCCTAGATAACAACTTGACTGCAACCTCACAAGAGACTCCAAGGCAGACACCAAGCAAGAAGCACCTGGTTAAGATACACTGTATTCCTGACCCATAGAAACAGTATAAAATAATATGTTTGTTATTTTTTAGAAAAAGAATGCTGAGATCCTGCCATTGAATTGCAGGAGGAGGCTAGCACTGAAGTGACTGATTTATGATGAAGCTATTAATAGGTAGGGTTCCTTTCTTAGTTACGTTGTCCCGAGCGATTTCATAATTTAGGGACTTTGAATATCAACAAGTATATAATATGATTGACTTAGCAACAGTCCATTCAATTCAGGCAAAATATTATTGAATCTTAACTCCCTATATGGAAGGATTGAATATAAATTATGACCATAATCGTGGTCATGATCATCACCATCACCATCTGCATCCTCAGAGCTGACATTTGTTGTGCAAGGACTTTTCCAAGTGGTCTACGTGGGTTATATTACTCATTCATTCTTCACAGTAACCCAGTAAAAATTATTCCCATTTTACACATGAAGAAAATGAGGCAGAGAGGTCAACAGCTTGCACAAGTTCACACAAAGAAGTGACATCTGAAGAAAGTTAATAACAATCAAATGTGAAAGTGAGTCATCAACTTTTAGTTGCCCTGCAGAACAAGCAAGAGAGTAACTGTGATGTCATTGGTTGACAGAGCCCTGTGGCAGCACTCACAATGAAAGGAAGTGGTTTCCTTGCAGGTTGAAGGTGTCGCTTACAATGTGCAATCTTTCATTAATAATGTATCTTATGATTCTGTACTAAAGTCCACTAATTAGAATTGTGTGCCCTATAAAATTTTATTGTAAATATATGCCCAACTGTCAAGCTATGAATAACTCATAAGGATTTGTGCTTTTATTAATATGCTAATGCTAGTCTTTTCTGGGCCTCAGATTCTAAAGATGAGCTATCCTAGCTGTCAAAGTGCCTGCTTTTTACCAAGAAACAAGTGGCTTGACAACTGAGATAAGACTCAAATTGTGTTTTATAGCCAAAAATACAAAAATAACTAATTTTATATCAGTGGACAATATTATAATAGTTATGAGCAGTGGAATTGATGGTTTAATGGGAAGAATTTGTACTTAGAATAACCTTAAAGGGCCTCTTCAGGCAGTTTTATGCGATCAGCCTGAAATATGAGCTCCTAAATGAAATGTATTATATTGTGGGATAATGTGTTATGTAGGCATAACTTACAGCCTTAAGTCTGGAATTTTTCAAAGTACTGTTGAACAGGCTCATACTGCTGGTTATTATATGTGCATATTTTTAACATTCCTATTCAGTGAAATTACAGTGACTTTGACTTTGTCTGGTTTATGAGATTAAAATTTTTAAACAAAATTCTGTTCAAAATAATAACAATGTCCAGTTCTTTTAGCACATACTCTTTTTCTCAGTAGCTGTAACACTGTTTTAGTACATTGCAAAAATAGTCTCCAGTTAACAAAGAGCTGCATGAGCTCTTTTTTTCATATCCATCGACCTTCCTGAATTCTGGCATCCTTCCTGCCATTTGCATTAAAATCCCTTGTGATGATTAGCTCAAAAGGTGCTGTTGCTATCTGTCTGTGTAATTTCTTAGAGAATCTTTCTTCCTTTTCAGTCATCCAGCTGGAAAGGGCATTTGCTCTGAGTATAATCGTTTATTTGCACGAGTTCAAAGTTGGTAATACCATTTGGTAAACTTGTTGGTCTTTAGAACCATTGTCCTTCTAGACTCTGATTTGATACTTGAAATGCATTGCAGGGAAAAGGGACAATCCCTTAATGGAGCAAGTGTATTCCTCTAGGTGGGCTGATTTCTAAATAAGTTTGAATGTCCTCAAAGTCCTTTATGAAGGACTGAAATTCCTATTTATTTAAGATCTTGATATTGTGGTGCCAATTTTCAGTCTGAAACAGCCCATGAAGACTTGATTAGACAACCATTGATGTTCTGCACATGCCATGTAATTTATGTGGAGAACTATATAATAGCAAAGATTCCCCTCCTGGCAATAAATAATGAAAAGAAGTCATCAGATTCTCTATACCTGCCAATGAAACTTTTAAAAAAATATAAAGAGGAAAAATTCAGGGCACAAGAACCTTCAAGATAAAGCTAAAAATATTTCAGGTAGGAAGGAGCATTCAACTTTCCTTTTGACTTTATATTTGTCATTTAAAATTTTAATAAAAATACCATTAGATTTTTATAAAAGATCATTGTTAAATTCAAAAGGTAAAGTTATCAAAGTAAACTATTTGCATGATAATTCTTCACTTTATTGTATAAATCCATATAATTTTACAAAGATATTATTCATGCTATTTGTATCTTAGAGACCTTTTAAAAATGTTTTGAGCTTAATTTCTCTATACTTTATCTAATTGTTCCTCTAATGTAATTAATACTAATAGTTTGATGTTCATTATTTGACAACTTTCCCCATGCTCATAGAGATATATGTTCACGTATATACATATATGATAGATTTTGCACAGAAAATGTACATAATTTACACTCTTGCATCTTATTTAACAGCATATCATTGAGTTTCTTCCTCTATTTTCTGTTGGCTTATTTTGTTCTCTATTTTATGTCTTCAGGCAATTCTTTATTTACATGTTTTATTTAATAATTAAAGGATTACAGATTAAAAGTGTTCAAAGTTTACCTGTGAATCATAGATTTGTTAAGAAATGCTTTTCTCTTCATTATATTCTAGATATTGTATAATTTTGTTTCCCTCTTTGATCCATGAATTATTTAGAAGTTTCTTCATTTTCCAAGTTGTCAATTTCTTGTCTTTTCAGTATTTGTTTCTAATTTTTTTGTTTATGATCAGAAAATATGGTGAGTAAAAGTCTTTAAAAAAATCTGATAACATTTTCTTTGTGGTCAAGTAAAAGACCCTTATGAAAGGTCAAATGTATTTAAAAAGCTGTGTCTATGTGTGTGTGTATCTATTTATATATGTGTGTATACACACACAGATGTGCACGATGTCTATATTTTGTCATTCAGTCTTATTTAATCAGTCTGAGTGTTATCTGTGCATTGGACTTTTTAAAGCTTTCCAGGTGATTCTAGTATACAACCAAGGTTAAGTACCATTGCCAAAATGAAATAATGGGTCTAGTCAAGTAGTTCTCAAAATATGTACCGTCAATATCACCTGGGAATTTGTTGGAAATGCAGATTCTTGGGCCTCACCCTAAGACGTGGTCACTCAGAAACTCTGGGTATGGGGCCAGCAATCTCTTTTTAAAAAATTATTTTAATTAGCACATAATTGTACATATTATGGGGTACAATATGATATATGGCACAAAATTATTTTTAATTGCCACATAATTGTACATATTTATGGGGTACAATATGATATTTCAATACATACAGTGTAGAATGATCAAATCAGCCATTGGCATGTATATCAACTCAAACATTTATAATTTCTTTATGTTGGGAACATTCAAAATCCTCTCTTCTAGCTATTTGAAAATACATGATAAATTGTTAACCACAGTCATGCTATAGTGCTATCAAATAGTAGAACTTATCTCTCCAATCTACTTGTAATTTTTATATGACATTCTGTCATTCATAGCAACACGGTTGAGCCTAGAGGACGTATGTTGAGTGAGATAAGCAATCTGGGTCTTAACAAGCCCTCAAAGGAAGAGGATTCTACCTCACTGAAGACTTGAGAGCCAGTTACCTATGTCAGTGGCTCTACACTGAGAGTGATTTTGTCCCCAAAGGGACATCTGACAATGTTGGAGACCTCTTTCGGTTGTCACAGCTGGTGGGAGGCTAGTGGTGGCATTTAGTTGGTAGAGGGAAGGGTTGTAAACATCCTGCAACACACAGGACAGCCCAACAGAGAATCACCCAGCCACAAACATCAACAGTGCTGCTGTGGAGTAACTTACTTAGACTGTGCTTTCCAAGGCTTGGCTTCCCATTACAACCAGCGAGAGAGTTTTTCAAAGTCCTGACTCCAGATCTGTTTAATGACATTGGTGGGAGTACACATAAGGATTTCTAAAAACTATCCATGTGAGTACTTTATGCAGTGAAAGTTGAAAATCACTGCTGTGGACACTGGTTATTGATGGCAAAAACCGCAATAACTTTTGCACCAACCTACTACCTGAAACGGTTAGGTCCTAATGGATGGATTAGGGTGATCCCGAACGAACTGATCAAATTTTATCTAAAGAAATAGAAGATTATGTACCCCTGTTGTGTTATAATGGGAAGTACAAACACCAATTTGTGAAATGTTCTTGCCAAAAATTCAAACTTGGACAAGCTTCTAGATTTCTAGATCTCACTACCAATTTAGAGGTATGTGTTAAAAAACACCATGGGAAGGCTGTTGGCCAAATCTAGAATGTAGAAAGTCCTCCAGGACATATGGTACAGACTGATTATCATCAAATAAATGGCAAGAAGGGAAGACAAGAGAGGAATGGGGACTGTTCTAGAATAAAAGAAACTTAAAACCCCTAACTGATAAGTGTATTTTTTTGGAACTGGATTTGAAAAAGCAACAGGGGAAAATTAAAAACATCTGTGAGGCAATTTGGGAAGTTCAAACACAGACTAGATATTTCATAATATCAAATAATTATTTTTAGAGTTGCATGCGGAGGGATAAGTAGAGGTTATCAGTAAAACACGGTTGTCCCTATGTTGATCATTGTTGATATCATGTGCTAGGTGTATGGGGATTTATTTCAATATTCTCTTTATGTATGTTTGAGACGTTCCACAATAAAGACAGAATGAGAAGGATTATCTAAACAGGTGGGAGGAAAGGCAGGTGACAATGATGTTAGAAAAACTTTCAAGACAATAGGAGTTTCCACAGTGTTAAAAAGAAAGTAAGTCTATTGGATTTGGTAACGTGAAGGTCACTTGATGGCTTTAGCAAAGTCTGTTTCAATGGAGAAATGGGTCTGGAAGCAAGATTGGAGCCCACTGGAAACTGACAGGAGTAGACATGGTATTACTGCTGTGCGTGAGGCAGGATAGGCTTTCATGTGTTTACATGAGACAGACCCTATGGAGAGGAAGATAGTTAACACTCAGGAAAGAAAGAGGGCATGTGCATCAGCTTTGGTTTCCAATCAAATCTCAAGGCGTTGGTGCAGTCATGAATTTGGATACTTATAGCAGTTACTTAGCATTATGTATGGCATATTAACACATTATTATGAGGGTTTTGGAATTTGGGTGCATGTGATATGCATCCAAAGAAGTTCCTTTTTTGTGACTTTTTGGATATTCATATTTTGATATAAATTGCAGATTGCTATGTTAAAATATTAAGAATTGTGCTCTTACATTTCTGTAAAATGTTTAAATAATCTAAAACAGAATTTGGAAGTGCAAATATTTATATACATATGTTGAAATAATGATATGTTAAACTATACCTAAACTTATCACAGAGTACTTTCATGGACCTAAGTTAGATGAGTAAGGTGAAATCTGTTCACTGGGAGGGAGGGATGGGAAGAAACAGAGAGAGAGAGAGAGAAAAAAAAATGAATGAGATGAGAGGGAGAAAATGGCAAGAGAGAATATGTTTAAATCATTGTTTGTTCAGGGAAAACTTAGGTTGATCACTGTTACTGTTATTTTGGTTATTTTTATTTCCAGCTATACTGTCTCCTGCCAAAAAAGTATAACTTTAACTGTTTACTCACAGGCCGTTTGCTTTTCTCTCCTAATTAGCTTCAAAAAATTAGAGTCCAAAGAATGAAACATGTTTAACTCACATTTGGGCTTTTGTTTGTTTGTTGAAACAGAACTGTTCATTATGAAGGTGGCGCTGTGTCTGTTCATGCACGTTCCCTTTGGAGACTAGAGACGCTAAGAGTTGCGTAAGTAGAACTTCTAAACAAAGCCTAATGCACCAAGCGTACCAAATAGCTCACTGTTGTGCTTCTGTGTCAGCCTGTGATGCTGAAAACTACAGCAAGCAAGCGAACAAAGGAAACACCGAGAAAGTGGTGAAGAGTCTCTCTTTTGTCTGTTTCCTTCCACCTACCTTTATCATTCCTTAGCCTCAGTTCACCAACTGGCAAACCTGAGAAATAAGCAATAATTTTGAAGTCTGCTTTTGTCTTTAGCCTCATTTGTTTTTTTAACATCATCTCATCCCATACCATGCATCTCTTGGCAGAAATGGCTACTAGGACAGAGTGATGTAAGATTTGGAGACAAGACAAGTTCTTTGCAAGCCTGTCGCACATCTCAGATCTGACAGACTGTGGATTTAACCTTCTAAAAGTACATTTAAAACAGGAAACTTGAACATGAGCGTAGGACAGAGTCATTACTGAAAGTCACCATATTTACTTAAAAATCACTTGATAGTTGAGTACAAATCTGCATTGCAATAAAAGTCACTGTGTATTCATTATAGTAATGAGAGTTTTTATATATTAATATTTATGAAACATAAATGTACAAAGTTTTTTTTCTGATGACTTAACTCTCTGAATATTTCCTTTTAGTTCCTGTAAATGAATACAATATGATGATAAAGATGTCATTTTGAACTATTTTAAGTAGAATTAAAATGTCAGATTTTTTTTTAAATAATTGGAAGCTTTAGTCCTTTGCCTAAAATCAGTAAGTTTTCAATGTATTTGTTTCCTAGTATATTGGGCTTTAAAGACTTTATTGATTTAGGATGATAATTGATTTGTATTGGGCTTTAAAGACATTACTGATTTAGTTTAACAGTCTATGAGTGGGAATGAGGGCTATCTTACTCTAGTATAACTATCTTAAATTTATTTATTTATTTATTTATTTATTTATTTATTTATTTATTTTGAGATGGAGTTTTGCTCTGTCGCCCAGGTTGGAGTGCAGTGGCGCGATCTCGGTTCACTGCAAGCTCTGCCTCCCGGGTTCACACCATTCTCCTGCCTCAGCCTCCCGAGTAGCTGGGTACAGGCACTCGCCACCACGCCCGGCTAATTTTTTGTATTTTTAGTAGAGACGGGGTTTCACCATGTTAGCCAGGATGGTCTCAATCTCCTGACCTCATAATCCACCAGCTGCAACCTCACAAAGTGCTGGGATTACAGGCGTGAGCCACCACGCCCGGCCTAGTATAACTATCTTTATAGACATTTTATTTTGAGATTATTGCCTGTCTAATAGTGATGAGAATAGTTTAAAGGCCTTCAGTCGTTTCTGCTCCTGTGTCCCATGCAATAATTTTGAAAAACTTTGTACATTCTTGAACATTGTGAGGTTGACATAGAAACCTTTCATTATCAGTTTAGATGCACAGAATATAACTTCTAGTGTATTTTAAATAGTGATACTTTAAAATAAAATGGTTACATCACCCTTTTCAAAGTATCCAATGGACTGTAAGTAATACTGTGGTCTAATACCTTTGTTTATTGAAAATGGTCTTCTTTAACAATAAAAATGTGTATTATTCAGTTTTTCCTTTTCACTACATCCTACTCTTGTGCAACAAAAATATTTATATAAATTAATTTCTTATATTTCTTATGTTAGTCTGTAACTTTAAAAAGCTCTTCTATATTGTCATTAATAACTAATTGATAATATTAAATTTCTTTGATATAAATGCACAGTTGATCAAATCTACCTAAATATTAAAACTTTTGGTAACTACCAAACTTAAAAGAAAATTTTTATTAGAAATGCATATCATAATGAGATAGAAAAAGAAGAGACAGACTTCTAAGGCAAACAAAGGAAAACTCATAGCTTTTATATATTTTGTAATTATTCAGATAATTTAAGGAAAGGGATTTTAAGTATTACCCATATTTTTTACTTTGTGTATTATAAAAGTGAAAGATTAAAGAAGTGTTTATACAAATTAATTGTATAAATAATTATTAATTATATATGTAATTAAATTGTCACTATAAGTGCAGTTTCGAGAGGTTGTATTACCCTTATAAAACAGATTGAATATGTGTTTTCAAAATTTAGAGACACACCTGTACTTCATGATTGAGTGCTTAAAGAAATATTTATCTTTTTTGTAGAGAGAGACCCTAAATCTATCTTATTTTTGGTTAAAAAAATAGCACAAAAGCTTCTGAAAACCTGATAGGACTTTGTTTTTATTGTTATCGATATTATTGATGAGCTGTGACTACATAAATCTAGATTATTCTGCAAACTTCTGCATTAAGTAGTCTTGATCCTGTCTCTCTACTGTTGCTTATGTTTGTATTTTGAAATAGAAGTTTGGAGTTTATTTTCACTTTGATTACAGATGATCAATATATAGAAAGGAGATGATCTTATGGTCAGCCCCTGGGGAAAGGGAATGCTAATTGCTTCTCATAGTCCAGATGACACCGAGGGGAACACCACAGAGAAGGCAGAGCAGATAGTTTTTCAACCGTTTAGCAGCTTAAAGAGAGATGTTTTACTCTTCTCTCTGACCCTTGATTAAATTTCACCTTCCTGTCTAGCAGTAGGAAAGTAAGAGATTCATATGTATGGAATATCATTATTTTAAGAAGTTTTTCAGATTATACTGACTCTTTAAACTACTTTGGCTTTATTGTAGATGTGTAAATTAAGCTACATTCAGTTTAGGAGCTTTTATTTTTTTTAATTAAATCCCTTTCGTTCTAGGAAGTTTACATGTCTTATATGCAATGGCCACATAATTACTAATTTTGTATTATATTTAGCAATTTGTAGTGAAGATCCTGCTTTTGTTTATGATAGAACTATATTGCCTAATGCCAATGTTTATATTCAATATTTGGGATACTTGGTCTTCTCTTTTCTCCAATGAGATCCTAAACTATTTATTTGTTGTAGTTGATGTGGCCCATTCATTATGTATTTTATACTGCACACTCTTACACATGAAACTATTGTCCAAAGTTTTTCAGTATCATGGCCTTTTTAATAAATGGTTTTAACGTAGGGAGTTAAATTGAATAGAAAATGCTCTTCTATATTTTACTCCAAGGCAAAATTATAGGGATATTGTAAGTGAGATATATGTTAGTTCCTGTAATAGGAATACTCATTGAAATAAAAACTACGAATTACATAGAGTTCAAGTTCTATTTTTAATGTTACAAATAAACAAAATTAAAGAGTGACATATCATAAAGAAGTACTCACTATTCCCCAATTCCCTTTGAGGTAATTTTGAGTAAATATCGATAATACGTAGGGCACAGTTGTTTGATATTACCATAGGAAATTGCTTTATAAAACTCCATTACTATTGCCAATTTTAGTTTTTACTACATATGATTTTCTTGCCTCTTGATACTGTTGGCCTTGCCCTCTCATTTGGGAGGAGGTGGGGGTCTGGGCATGTGAGACCAGGCTGGTTTGAGTGGCTGGAAATGAAAGCAAATGTGCTTAGACTTTGCAGTGGTTTTGCCAAAAACTGGCCACATTCATTCCATTTCTACCAGAATCCTCTTAGAGACTTCAAAGGAGCACTGGTACATATGAGTTCTATTGAATACAACTTAGCCCAGAACATCTTCCAGATACGCTAGTAAGTAGTATATATCTGGTCAAAATTTTGAGCTGTTTTGAAAATGAAGGTGTGTTCTATGATGTTTAAGATGAATTGTTATTCGGAAGTGATTCATTATTTCCAAATATTTCATTGTTTTTCCAAATAATGGAAACAAATATTAAACATATTTCCAAATATTTCATTGTTTTTCAAATAATGGAAACAAATATTAAACATAATTGTGACCGGGCACAGGGTGGCTCACGCCTGTAGTCCCAACACTTTGGGAGGCTGAGGCGGGCAGATCACAAGGTCAGGAGATCGAGACCATCCTGGCTAACATGATGAAACCCCGTCTCTACTGAAAATACAAAAGTTAGCCGGGCGTGGTGGCGGGCATCTATAGTCCTGGCTACTCGGGAGGCTGGGGCTAGAGAATCGCTTGAACCCAGGAGGCAAAGTTTACAGTGAGCCAAGATCGCACCACTGTACGCCAGCCTGGGTGACAGAGTGAGACTCCATCTCAAAATAAAAATAATAGTAATAATAATAATAATGATAATTGTGGTTTCCGTAGTATTTGCAAACAATACACTTAATTTTATGAGGAGGATTTTTAAAAGCTTGTTTATTTCCAAAATAGAAATACTTTAATGTGCTATTATTTTGGTAACAAACTTTAATTTCATTTTAAGACAATACTGCGTTATCTGGTTTTATTAGTACATGGTTATTAACTTAGTTGGGGGGGCTTCCCAAATTAATTGTCTTTATAAACAAGTTCATGTCAAAATGAACTTGTTATAACATTCTACTGCTAATTTTCTATGCTAATATCTCAAGTCAAAAATCCAGGTTAGGAAAGCAACATTAAATTGATTTATAATTTACTAAAAGATTGCTAGCTTTGAAACAAGTATTCTCAATTTGTAGAACACAAACATTTTTAATAAGTCTATATAAACCCAAGTTTATTAAGTAATAAGATTATATTGAAAATCACCATATATTTACTTTTTCTTTCACTCATTGTATTTTGACAAAATCATCCACTGTAAACTGTCTTTTAAAAAATTATCCTTATGTTTCATTTTCTGCTTGTTATTGACATATGAAGCTTTACAACATGCATTATTTTTAGAGCATACACTTTTTCTTCATAAAATATCTGGCTGTATACCTTTTGTGCTTTTTGGCCTTGAATTGGAATTACCTAATATCATATTTGTCATTTCCTTTTGAGGAATATCATATTTGTCATATTGACAAATATCATATTGACAAATATGATATTTGTCATTTATTTGCTTGTTGAATCTTTTCTACTCATTTGTTTTTAGTTTTCTTGCATGCTTTGATCTTAAGCTTGTGTCTTATCAATGATGTATATGGCCTGTCCTCACTTTGCATGGTACGGTGTTAAGGGAAAGTCATGCAGAATAGAACTGTGCCATCACTCTGCACCTTAGCATGGTTAAAGCTCCTAAATGCACAACCTTCAGTTAACAAGGTAATGTGCAAAGCAAGAACAGCTTGTATTTTGATTTTTCTATTTTATCCTACCTGAAAGTCATTTATCTATTTTTAATATACAAGTGATAATTGTACATACTTATGGGGTACATAGTGATGTTTTGATACAGGTAATGTGTAGTGATCAGATCAGAGTAATTAGCGTATCCATCATCTCAAACATTTATCATTCCTGTGCATTAAGAACATTCAGTATCCTTCAAAGCAGATTTTTAATGATCATAACTTATCTTTTTACTGAAACATTCTATATTTTCTGTTTATTAAATTTTCTTCCTGACTTTTTTAGAATTTTCATTTTCTTGGTTTATCTTTTTTGTTCATCGGGTTCTAATAATATAATTGTTCCACAATATTAAAATGTAAAGTATAAGAATACATTTCTTTTGTCAGGTAAATATAGTCTAACTATGTACTTCAGTTTATATACATGAGTTCCAATTAATCATACTTAGACATTGACCACAATACTACTGTTTTTCAAGTCTGTACAAATACAACAACAGTTTTTAACTAGTAAATGCTAAAATATTATTTGAAGTTATACTTCCTGCATTATCTGCATTAGAGCTTGACTAATCTGTGTTAGAGGTTGACTTGGAGCACAAGTTCTTAATTATCTTTGCATAGAATAGGGTACTGTGTGGATGGTATGGCATTTAAAGTCAGAACACCTTGAGTTACATTTAACTTCTTCTTACTATAAGCTTTGTGACTTTGTATATTACTTATCATTCTGAATAGCCATTTTGTTATTTGTGAAATGAAATTAATATCACTAATATCCTAAGTTTTTTTGAGAACATTAAGACAATATATATGACTGTTCATTGTCTGACATATGTTTTAATAGCTACTCCTTCTGTGATTGTGGGTGCTGTTGGATCAAGTCCTAACTGTTTTCATTAGGTGGAGTGGAAGCCACATAAGATGGGGACAGCCATTCCGACTACGCCATGTCACAACAGGAAAATACTTGAGTCTCATGGAAGACAAAAACCTTCTACTCATGGACAAAGAGAAAGCTGATGTAAAATCAACAGCATTTACCTTCCGGTCTTCCAAGGTGAGACAGAAAATATTTTGGGCTTCCTATAAATGTTACCCTGTCATATTTCCTTTGATGTTAGAAATGAGAAAAGAAATGAGAAAATAAATGATGTAAGTATGTCTTATGCGTATTTCTAAATTTGCAGTTTCTCTTCCATCCATTCCTCTCCAGTAAAACCGATTTTTCTAAACCATTAATACCTGCCCATAGAAACAATCTAAATGTACAATAAAGGGTAATGATTACATAAAGGGTAATGATTGCATAAATCATACTGTATACATACCTATTGGCATAGTATGAAGCTGGCAAAAATATAAAACATAAAAATACCTATTATACATCATCAAGTTAAAGGTGTTTCATGTGGTTTATAGTTCTTAAAACACATCCATCCAGCTCCTTTCTGTTTTCTTAAGCATTGACAGTATACAGTGACCACAGATGTTGTGATGTTTTGGGTTACAGTGTGAGGATAAAGCACACTGGAATCTGTGACTCAAAGATGCATTTATACATCCATTCTTATATGCAGACCTTTATCCTTAACCCTATTAAATCATTTTTATGATAATTGCTATATTTGTCCATTTTCACACTGCTATAAAGAAATACCTGAGGCTGGGTGATTTATAATGAAAAGGAGTTTAATTGACTTACACTTCCGCATGGCTCGGAAGGCCTCAGGAAACTTACAATCATGACAGAAGGGGAAGCAGGCAGGTCTTACATGGAGGCAGGCGAGAGAGAGAGCAGGAGAGTGAGTGTGAAGGAGGAAGCGTCAAACACTTAAAAAAACCATCAGGTCTCATGAGAACTCACTCACTGTCAGGGGAACAGCATGGGGGAAACTCCCCCCATGATCCAGTCACCTCTTTCCCTCGACACGTGAGGATTACAAATTGAGATGAGATTTGGGTGGGGACACAGAGCCAAACCATATCGATTGCATATTTCTGTTCATAATTTAATGAAGATTGTAAAACTTGGGAAAGATGATTGGAACAATATTAAACTACTAACTAGCTTTCATCTTAGAAAGGCAAAACTTCGTTCCTTTAAATAGATAGATTTGACTTTGTATTTCTGCGATTAGTACATACTCATCTAGGTATAGGCATCTTCACAGTGTTATTCAGGGCTCATTAAAAAGAAAAAAACGTATTATTTTGTTTTTTCACTACTAGGAAATTCTTAGGATTCAATCACCCTTCCCCATATTTTGTATGCTGGCTCAATTCAAGTTGGATTTTTGATAGCAGTGTTACTAGATGAGGAAAAGATGTTAAGTACCATGTATAATATATTCAAAACAAGGTCATGATTTGGCTTAGTAGAACTATAATACATGCACTACAATGCTTTTTCAATATTGGATTAGGTTTAGATTTTTACTTTGCCCCTCTCTAGAGATCTATATGTTAGGCAAAATCTTCTAAATATTTTACAAGCATTAACAAATGATTATTTCCTATTTAGGTAAAACGTTTACCCTAAAAGACCAATTTTCTGTATGCTTAATAAATCCTTTTATTAATCTTATAATGGTGTCCTGTCACAGCATAGGATTGGCAGCATAAACATAAATATTTATGGAACTTTGAAGGTATCCCACAGAACTTGTATTTGCAGTTGTCACTAGAGGCCACTGACCACTTTATTTCTACATTAGGTCTATGGCCTGGATTGCTCCAGTGAGTGCAGAAAATAGAGAACATTAATTTTCCTAATTATGAAAATAAACTATTTCACTATACTCTTAATAATGTATTTCACATAAATAATGTCTAACATACAAGAAAACATATTCATTATTTAGAATTGTAACAAAATTAAAAGTAGTTATTTACAACTACTTAAAAGTTTTTTAGTGCTTTAATCATATTTCATTTCTTCTGATTTTGAAAGCAGTACATGTTTGTCTTAGAAAGTTTAGAAAATACAAAAAAAAGTAGGAGTAAGAACTATCTAATTATGCAGAATATCAACGTTTTGATGAATTTCCTTCCTAATCTTTTTCTTTTGCTGTGTAAATGCACACAACCTTGCAACACGGGGATTAGGGATCACCAATACCCCTCCCCCATGCAACTGAAATCTACATTTTGACTTTCCAAAAACTTAACTACTATAAAGAAGGCTGGGTGTGGTGGCTCACACCTGTAATCCCAGCACTTTGGGAGGCTGAGGCAGGTGAATCTGACCAACATGGTGAAACCTTGTCTCTACTAAAAATACAAAAATTAGTCGGGTGTGGTGACATGTGCCTGCAGTCTCAGCTACTCGGGAGGCTGAAGCAGGAGAATCGCTTGAACTCGGGAGGCAGAGGATGCAGTTAGCTGAGATCGTGCCACTGCAGTCCAGCCTGGGCGATAGAGCAAGACTCCATCTCAAAAAAAAAAAAAAAAAGCTATAAGGAAGATAAAATATATTTTCTATGCCTTAGGTGGAAGTGGACCATCAACAAAATTGGTCCTTGTTTTCATGTTGAGTAGGCTGAGGAGGAGGAGGAGGAAGAAGAGGGGCTGGTCTTGTTGTCTCAGGGGTGGCAGAGATGAAGGAAAATGCATGTATAAGTGTACCTGCACAGTCCAAATTCAGGCCGTTCAAGAATCAACTGTACATTACAAAATATGACTATAGTTTTGTGTTCTGCTTTCATTTGAGGATGTATAGTAGGTATTTTTATATTTTATATTTTTGACAGCTTCATACTATCCCAATATGTATGTATACACTATGATTTATGCAATCATTACTCTTCATGTAATCATTACCCTTTATTGTACATTTAGGTTGTTTCTATAGTTATATAATATATACATATATTCATACATATATATTATTATAAATAAAACTCAAACCAAAATAAGGTGTGGGGAGATCAGAAGTAATTCTGAAAAGACAGTATCCTGAATGAACATTCCCAATGCCTTCCTCTTTCAACTCCTGTTCTGGGTTATACCGAATGGTAGCAGATGCCTCTGAATCTATGAGTTAACTGGAGAGCTCCAGGAAAGACAGTCAGGGTAGGTCTTTATTCTCCATTGTGAAAATAGAGAGGCACAACTGGTAAAACCTCATTATCCTTACAAAGCATCTGTATCTATATATTTGCTCTGTGGGCTCTTAGAGGGCCTCTACAGTGGGCGAGAATTGCTCCTTGTCTCTGTAACTGGAAAGCACAATTAATCCCATTATGGGAACATGGGCTTCTTTCTTAAATCTAGCTAGCAGAGGGGTGGGAATTTGCTAGTTTATCTACTGATAGCACCTCCGTCCAGATAGAAAAAAATTCAACCCACTAAAGAAGAACCAATTATTTGATGGTAGAAACCCTTTTCAAGTAAAGAAGGTGGTACCTATTAAAATGACATTCAGCTTATTGACAATAAATTAGAAAAACTAGAAGAAATTGATATCCTTCCAGCAAAATATAACTTACCCAAATAAAATCTCGAAGAGGTAGAAAAACATGAACTGGTACATTACAGTGGAAGACATTGGAATGATTTGCCAAATTTTAGTATTTTAAAAAGCTGGGAATCTATGGTGGGAGGATCTCTTGAGCCCAGGAGTTTGTGGCTGCAATGAGCTATGATCATGCCCACTGCATTCCAGCCTGGGCAACACAGTGAGACCAAGACTCTATAGAAAAACTAAAAATAAAAAAATAAACAGGCAGAATACATCTAACAAAAATTGGAGGAAAAAGAGGAAGAGTGAAAGGTACAGTAGGTGCTCCAGTTGCCTTCTATGAAACAAACATCAAAGATCTTCTTAAGATTGAAAACTCAAGTAATGGAAGCATAAATATTTAACAGCCAAAAAGGAAACACTCAGATATAATAACATTTACTAAAACAAGATGATGGAAGAAAGAAAAGTTGGTGAGACAAAGAGGAACACGCTACCTTCTTCATCATGCATAATCCAGCCTAATAAAAAGAAGTAAAGGGTTACCAAAGAGTCAGAGACATAAACACAGACACAGGCATGTAGACAATGAGGAAAATGAGACCACAGAGCGAATGGCTCTAAAAAAAGTATGAAAACAGAAAACCTAAAATATGACACAGTGAAAACCTAAAATATGGCCCACTCTATTTGCTTATCAATATATATAAATGGACTGTATCATAATTTAAAATTAAAATAATTTCATATTTGGGCATGCAGCATAAATTATGCTGACATTAAGAGGCACATCTAAAACAACTTTATTTGGAAAGATTGGAAATAAAAAGATGGCTAGTGGAATACCAAGAAAATACAAACAGGCTAGGTGCGGTAGCTCACTCCCAGCACTTTGGGAGACCAAGGCAGGTGGATCACTTGAGGTCAAGAGTTTGAGACCAACCTGGCCAACACAGTGAAATGCTATCTCTACTAAAAATACAAAAATTAGCTAGATATGGTGGCATGCACCTGTAATCCCAGCTGCTTGGGAGGCTGAGGGAGGAGAATTGCCTGAACTTGGGAGGCAGAGGTTGCAGTGAGCCTAAATTGTGCCACTGCACTCCAGCCTTCGCAACAGAGAGAGACTCTGCCTCAAAAAAAAAAAAAAAAAAAAAAAAAGATATCTGTTCTTAATATCAGATGAGGTGGAATTCAGGCAAAATCAAGCATTGCAGGAGACAAAAAATGATATTTCATGGTATTGAAGAGTGTAAGTCACTGAAGTTGTAACAGTTGTTAAATGTATATAGCAAGGTAGTATTAGTATTCATAAAACAAGATAGTATTCGTAAAACAATAAAAAGTGGGCAAAGGGTATGAACAGACACTTCTCAAAAGAAGATATTTATGTGGCCAAGAAACATGAGAAAAAGCTCAACATCACTGATCATTAGAGAAATGCAAATCAAAACCACAATGAGATACCAACTCATACCAGTCAAAATGGTGATTATTAAAAAGTCAAGAAACAACAGATGCTGGTGAGGCTGTGGAGAAACAGGAACGCTTTTACGTTGTTGATGGGGATATAAGTTAGCTCAACCATTGTGGACGACAGTGTGGCGATTCCTCAAGGATCTAGAACCAGAAATACAATTTGACCCAGCAATCCCATTACTGGGTATATACCCAAAGGAATATAAATCAGTCTATTATAGAGATATACGTACACATGTTTATTGCAGCACTATTCACAATAGCAAAGACATGGAATAAACCCAAATACCCATCAATGATAGACCGGATAAAGAAAATGTGGTACATACACCATGGAACACTATGCAGCCACAAAAAGGAATGAGATAATGTCCTTTGCAGGGACATGGATGAAGCTGGAAACCATCATCCTCAGCAAACTAACACAGGAACAGAAAACCAAGCGCTGCATGTTCTCACTCATAAGTGGGAGTTGAACAGTGAGAACACATGGACGCAGGAAGGGGAACATCACACACCAGGGCCTCTCGGTCGTGGGGGGGGAGGGTGCAAGGGGAGGGAGAGCATCAGGACTAATAGCTAATGCATGTGGAGCATAAAACCTAGATGACGGGTTGATAGGTGCAGCAAACCACCATGGCACACTTATACCTATGTAACAAACCTGCACATTCTGCAGATGTATCCTGGAACATAAAAAAAAAAAATGCAAGTCACTGAAGTTGTAAGTTGTTAAATTTACATAACAAATAAATATAGGGTAGTACTAGTATTTATAAAACAAAATCTCCAGGAGCTACGAGGAGAAACAAACAGAAAATCTTAGGAGATATCAAGTCACCTTTTCTCAGTTCCTGACACACACACACCACACACCTCACGCCACTGAGGGCTTTATGGTGTGTGGAGAGCTGCCGCAGAAGCCCTACCCTTAATTGGACATTCATTTTGTTCACTCAGGAATATTGCAGGGCTGACTTGAGCAGGACTGGAAACTGGGAACATGCCAACAGTTAGTGCCCTCTGAGAGCTTGGGAGGGTGTTCAGGAAGCAGGGACCCTGTCCTCCCACACTCCTTGGCTTTTTAAATAAAAGAATTGCTGCCATTCTGTGATTCCTTGTAAGTCAGCCAACAGAGCTAAGCATTCTCTCTAGTTGATCTCACTGAGTATCAGGACCCCCATTTTACAGATGGGGAAAACCAAGGCAGGGAGGATGAGTCACTTGACCAAGTGGCAGGGCTAGGAACACAGAAGAATCAGTGGACACAGGGTTATCTCTGCACCAGAACAACTGGCCAGGGTGGGGTGGTTACATATAACTGGGCCATAGCTTTCCAGGCTGGCTGGTTCACTCGTTCAGTTCACCCCAGGCTGTAAGGACTGCCATGGGAGCCTGAGGCAGATGCTTGTCCTGTCAGGGCCTCACCCAGCTAAAGTGTCACCCCACCCCTCCACAGGCTGCTGCCTGACCCTGCGTCTAACTGTGATCTCTCAAAATCCTACCTTTCCTGCAGAAAGCTGAATAGTGTCCATCTTTCTCATTTGATTCTTTCTCTAGTAATCCTAATCCTCCTGGAGGTTGGTGAATGCCTATGACAAAGCAGGTTATTCACATGGAAATGGAAATGCAAAAAGGGAAAAGTATATTAACATACTTCAAAAATATTCTTACTTATATAGCCTTTCATCCATTGATCTATGTATTTTTAAGTTGGGGTTGGGGGTGGGAGGGTACTGTCTTAGAGAAATAAGGTGAAAACTTGTAGGTAAAAATATACATGCAAGTTAATTTCATCATTCTTTGTCATGCCAAAAAAATGGAAAAGTCACAAATTTGCAATAAAAATTATTCTATATCTATAATATTAAAAGGTATTAGCTCTCAAAATATATTAATCTGGAAAGATATCCTTGTAAATATTGTTGAGTAAAACATTTCATTGGATGTATTTTTCACGGCTATCTTCCCAGATCAATATATATCAATATATTGTTATATATATCTCTCCAGATCAATATGTATTGTTATGTATATAACATATATAACATTCATATATATAACATATATAACATCTATATAACATATAACATATATAGTCATATGTTTTATATGTTATATCCATAACATATGTTATATGCATAACAATATATGTTGAATATGTTATATACATAATATATATTGATCTGGAGATATGTATAACAATATATTGATCTGGAAAAAATCCATGAAAATATTGTTCAGTAAAATATTGTTTTACTCAACATCTTGAGTTGTAAATTGTAATATAGGTATTGCAAATCTTATGATAGATTTTAATGTAATCTATTGTTGTAATATTAAAGGTATTACAAATCTTATTTTTGTAATTAAAAAGAAATCTTCATACTTGTGTTTGTATATGATTTTATGGTAGTTGTGGAAGGATATACACTAATCATTTAACTCAGAGTATTTTAGAAAGATCAAAATGGAAGCTGTGTGAGAATATGAAGACAGAGAGAAATTTTTTCTTTAACTTAAAAAATGTATCTCTGGATTATTTTGGCTATTACAATAGTCATATTTATTTTACAATGAAATCAGTTAAAGAAAAAAAACCATTGCACTGACATTCTGGGACATAATTTCTGTGCACATTTTTGATTTGTTTATTTAGGATGGATTCCTACAAATGGAAATAGTGACTTAAAAGCTGTGAATATTTTCGAATGTTCTTGATACAGATTGCCCAAAGCAATAGCTTTTGAAACCTTTTACTCTGAATATCCCTCCTAATATTCTCTCCATGTTAGAATAGGGCTCATATTTGAGGACTTTTGACTCTCCAGATCCTTCTGTGATTTCTGCTCAGGGATTCTGTTTCTGGAATTTGGCAGTTGTGTAATGTCACAGGTTGCATGGAGGTAGAGAGGCCAAAGATCCCAACTCAACTCTTCTTTAACTGAGCAATTTAGTTTCTCTGAAGCTACTCTCCTGCCTGGTGTTCACGGAACCACTCGAGTGTACAGGTTAATAACCCTGCCATGCTTCCAGCCACTTCATTCATACAGGTAATTTCATATGATGACGTGGTTGAAGGCAGTGAAAGTGAAGGTGAGATTTCAAGAGAAATTTTTTTTTTTAATCACAGTATATTTTTAATTTTAGTATCACTGGAAGATTAGATAGTAAAATTTTTCCCATGAACTAGAGACAATAACTCTTCCAATTATTTCTTTTAAAATGACTCTTTCTATTATATATTTAACACATAGTCATTACAGAAAAATGTAAAGGTAGTACAAAGATGGAGAAAGGAGAAAAGTAAATCCATGCACAGTCCATCACTCAGAAACAACCTCTTGTGTGTATTTGAGTTGTAAGCAAATATTACATATTTTGATGATGAACAGTGTTAATTATATATGATTTTGGGCCTAATTTTTATTTAATAACATATACTACTATATTCTTTAATAGAATTTGGCAATAATTCAACATCTTATTACATAGATTTATCGTAATTCATGCAGCTACTTTATTATATTTGAATATTTAGCTTATTTTCACTTTTAAGCTGAATATTTTTATCTCTGAATATTTCTATATATTGCTGACTAGTTCTTTTTTGGAAGTTGTACTATTTGGTCTAAAAATATGAAGATTTCAAAAGTGTTTGGTACTGGAGGCTCTCAGAGGGCAAAACAGTATCTGTTTTGTTCACCATGGATAGTGCAGTGCCTGACACTTAGTGGGGATTGCTAAATGTCCCTAGTGAGTGAATGCACCTGGCCAAAGTACTCTTCAGAACTTTGCACCAGTATTTATTCTAAGCAGCACGGTATGAAACTTTACATTTCTGTGCGACCTCATCAACAGATGATTTTAAAATCTGATAATTTAGATAGATGAAAAATCAGTTGCATCCTATTTTATATTCTGTGAGTAAGTTAACCTCTTTAACTGTAAAGCTCCTATCATTTTAAAAGCAAATTATAATGATTTAGTATTCCCATGAATTAAACAAACGCCACAGTAAGCAATTTTTAGCAATTGGCTTTTTTTTTTTCATTTCTTGGAATGCATGTGGCTTTTACAAGCAGATGAATTTGAATTTTCCTGCCCTTCATTCCATGTCTCCCAGAGCAATGACTTTAGACTTTTAAAAAAAAATATGCCTTTTACAGTTTAATCTCGAATGTACTTCAGATTATTCAAGGCATTTAATATATCTTAAATATATATGCATCACATAATATTTCAAATGAGCTCCGAATCATAACTTGTAGGGACAGAAACAGAATCAATAACAACAATATGTTTTCAATTGGGAACTTCTGAATGTACCAGCAAAGCTACTCTAAGACTGGGCGTAAATGTATTCAGTTGGGAATGGAAAGAAAATTCTTATTATCTGGTGAGTTGAAGCGGTATGGGGGATTTGATTCTCCTGACTCAGTCTTCTCTGGGAAGGGAAGGGATGGAGATTTTTTATGCCCACTTCCAAATTCTTTGAAATTCTGCTCATGTCCTAACTTGAGCTTTCTGTAATCACGGTTAGTGTCTTTCCAATTAGGGCTGTCTCTGGATATTACGAATTAGGAATTTAAAAAATGACTTTTGTTTACAACAATGCCTGACTTCCCAGACTATAGTCTGGAGCTGGGGATTCAAATTCCTATTTCGTTGGTTAAAAGTAGAGCAGTGATGTCTTTTTCTTACATCTGTTTTTCTGTCATCACTATCATTATCATCAGCATCATTTTCTTAAAGCAAATTAATGCTTCTGGATAACTTACTTCCTTTGGAATGCACGGTACTCTTTTTACTGTTGTTTTTTTTTTTACTACTGTATTTTAAATTTTCTAATTCTTAGATCCCTGATTTTCAGAAGTTTGTAGATACCAATAACTCTATAAGGGGAGAGCTATAATTTAAATAAATTCAATTAAAACTATCTGCTAATTAAAATGTTTAGGTGACTGTGTGTGTGTGGGGGGGGGTATCTTAAAGAAAAAAACAAATTAGTGTGTGATTCTTGTGTAATATTTTACCGAATTTTGATTGGTAGAAAATTGTTTTTAAAATAGAAGACATTTCTGATACTAGAAAAGTAGTTAAAATCCAGCTACAAGGTACAGAAAAAAGGGCTGTGGAACTAACATAATTTGATAGTTTAGTTTCATTTAAAATAAATTACAAAGCACAAGTAGGTATCTCAGGAAAAAATAAATGGCACAGAAATACATATCTAAAACTACACTCACATATACAGACATGTGAAAAATTAGAGTAATTGATAGTGCTGATTATAATATTTATAATAGAATCTTGTTTTGATTGGAAGCCCAATGAAATAAAAATCCGTTCATGCTGAAAATTATTTTCTGCAATTATATAATAAAGCAGCATTGAACTTGTAACTATTGAAACACAATAAAAAGAGACCTTGATTAAAGAGGAAAATATGTATTTTTAAGATATTGTTTCACATTGTCAAAATTTCAGAGAAAATAGAATAGCCCAACAGATTCACTTAATCCCTTTGTTAGTCATCACACTTGATCATGGTCTCTGATCTTTAAAATACATATTGGATTCACTTAAAGGTATATTTGATACTTTTTCCCCACCGCAGTGTCACTGGTAGGTTGAAAATTCTTGCCCTTTCTTTACATACTTCTGCCACATTTCCCATGAAGAGGAGTCCTTATATTGTGAAAGGCAAACACTTTTTAAAAAAATGACATAACATATATTATATCTTAGACCTTAGATCTTAGACATATGTCTTCTATCATATTTCCCATGAAGAGGAGTGCTTACATTGTGAAAGGCAAACACTTAAAAAATGATGTAACATATATCTTAGACCTGAGGTATACTTTGAGTATGCAATAATGAACTGACTGCTGGTTGACATAATTACTGTGATGCAAATCAAGATTTATTACTGATGGAAAATCAAACTTTTCTAGGTCAGTTGCAAATCTCAGCTTTCATCTGGGTTTAGGAGTTTTGGTTTTGAAATTCTGAAATGAAAATCAATTCTTGTGAACCCTTGCATTTACCTGAGCAGTCCCTTACCCTTAACTGTGTGAGACGGTATTGAAAGTATAAGTACATTTGGAAGATTTTATAAATCATTAAGATCATTTTAACTTAAGATTTTAAAGGTGAGACTGGCTTTAAAATTCCATGTTGCTAGTTGACATAAGGAGCATTTCCTCAATTGTCATTGGGGTGTCTTTGACACTAATGTGAACATTCACCAGCCAATCTCAAATATAGGATCTGACGGAAGAATCAACAATTGCTGACAACCCTATATATTCAGAAAAAAACTGAATAAAATAGGATATAGTTTATAATGTAACCTACTTTGGTTTTCTTTTAAGGAAACTATTTTACATAATGAAGAATGCTATTTGATAAATGTAGATTTTCTTAGAAATATTCTTCACTTTCTCTATTCCTAGAAGTTTTAACCATTGTTTTCAAGTGTATTGAAATGTTTGTTTTAATCATAAGGCAGGTCTTGCCAATCATATGTGTATCCAATCCCCAACCCACAAGATAAAAATTTTTTAGCTTAAAATGCCACTGAAACATTTCTCTGTAGGCGATTTCCTCGGTTTTTTTCCTCCCTATGTACAATGAATAGGGAGGAAATGATGGAATACCAGTTTCAAATAAGACTGTCAATGAGATTACAAGAATTGTGGAACAAATGTAAAATATAAAACTTTTTTTTTGAGATAGAGTCTCTCGCTCTGTCACTCAGGCTGGAGTGCAGTGGCAAGATCTTGGCTCACTGCAACCTCCACCTCCCAGGTTCAAGCAATTCTCCCACCTCAGCCTCCCAAGTAGCTGAGACTATAGGCGTGCACCACCACACCCTGCAAATTTTTGTAGTTTTAGTAGAGACGGGGTTTCGCCATGTTGCCCAGGCTGGTCTTGAACTCCTGAGCTCAAGTGATCTGCCTGCCTCGGCCTCCTAAAATGCTGGGATTACCCAGGCGTGTGCCACAATGCCAGACTAAAACATTTTAAAGACATTTTTACTATATTATTTTTATTTGGATTTTTTATCTTTCAGAATATGTTTCAGACGTTTTAAAATGTACGCTTTCACACAGTGAAAATAAAGGTAGAGGTGAATAACTTACTATGTGTCAAGCAATGTGCTAAGCACTTTTCATGCATTATCTTATTTAATCGTAACACAACTCTGTGGAGTTAAGATGCTGTTTTTTTATCTTTATTATGCAGTTGAGGAAACTGAGGCTTAGACAAGTTATGTGGCAGAACCAAACTTTACATGGTAAGACTAAAACCGTCTTTAGTAAGAAAATTAAAGATTTTATAAAGAACTTGTAATTTTTTTCTTATCAAAACAGTTATACAAAGTTACCCATGGAGACGAATTTTGCATTTACTTGGGATTAAATTCAAAAGAAATTTTTGCAGTAGTCTTTTCTCAAGGGGTATTGATAAACTGATAAAATAGTGCCAATTATGGTTTTACAGAAGATAGAGAAATTCAGTTATAGTTGTATGCTGGTCTTTTTTAATGACTGTAAGAATGAAAATGAACCCATTGAAGCCGTCTGTGATTAACATATCATAATTTGATAGTTTAGTTTTATTTAAACTAAGTTACAAAACACAAGTGGTTATCTCAGGAAAAAATAGATGACACAGAAATACGTATCTAAAGCTACATTCTCATATACAGAAACATTGTGAAAAATTAGAGTAATCAATCAGTCAGGGTTCAGCCAGAGATGCAGAACCAGTGGAGATATGTATATATTAAGGCATTTATTATATAGGTTTGCTTAATGAGATTGTGAGGGCTGGGTAAGTAAGCCTGACACCTGCAGTGCAAGTGGTCTGGCAAGGATGATTATGATCAGGCTGGAATCCTTAGGCATGGACTGATGCTGTTGTCCACAGGTGGTCAGGAAAAGAAGACCAAGAGCAAGGTAGAGTCCCATGGAAACTAGCTGTAGTGTATGCGCTCAGGGAAAGCCTGAACCCTTTGAAAGAGCTCACCTGGTTAAGTATCATCTGCCTTGGATAATCTCTCGTTTGATTTACTCAAAGTCAATTGATAAGGAATCTTAATTACATCTACAAGATCCCTTGACCTTTGCCATCTAAGGTAACCTCATTGCAGGAGTGATATCCTGTTCTATTCATTGGTCCCACGCACACTCTAGGGGAGGGTATTGTATGGGGTGTTAGAGGGCTATTATTTAGGCTCTGTGGCTGCTGCTGTGGAAGCCCCTCAAAGACCCCTTCAGCATGAGAAACTTTAAAAATCCTTTCTTTCCACAAACTCACTTACCAGAGTAACTTCTCCTGAGAAGCCGAGGGATAATGTGTGATTTTTTTATATATATATATATTTATATTTATATTTTTATATTTTTTTGCATTTCTGTCCTGGAAGGGCTAAGCCTGGCCTGGCCTGTCAGTACCAGTCATTTCTCTTACCATGTAACATTTTTAGACTTTCTTTTCACAGTGACCAACTATTCAGTGCTGCAGTGTGGCACCGTAAAGGAGCACATAAAAAAATGCTTTTGACTTTTTAATTTTTTTCTAACTTTAACCATTATTTGTCTTAAAGAGACCTGGCTATTAAGAAATCAATAAAAACTCCATCATCTAAGGATAAAGGCCTTTTTTCTTTAGTTACCTGATAAAGTAATTTGGATAGACATACGGATGATTTTAACTATGCTAGAAGAATTCCTCTGAACTGCATGCTCTGTATTATAAGAAATAATTCTATAGGACTAGTTTTAGTCTTTTACTGAGTCTAGTTTTATATATCTAGTATGTATATATCACTTAGTATATCTATGTGTATAAGGCCACAGTTCTTCAGAAACAGGTATGGCTTCATTCTGAGTCAGGTGGGTATACCCAATGCCAAATATCACTTAATACTTTTCAGACCAATCATTTTTACATCTGGGTCTATTTTATTTATTTATTTTTTATTTTTATTTTATTTTTTTGAGATGGAGTCTGGCTCTGTTGCCCGGGCTGGAGTGCAGTGGTGCAATCTCGGCTCACTGCAAGCTCTGCCTCCCGGGTTCACGCCATTCTCCTGCCTCAGGCTTCCAAGTAGCTGGGACTACGGGCACCCGCCACCACGCCCAGCTAATTTTTTTTTTTTTTTTTTTTTTTGTATTTTTAGTAGAGATGGGGTTTCACCGTGTTAGCCAGGATGGTCTTGATCTCCTGACCTCATGATCTGCCCACCTCGGCCTCCCAAAGTGCTGGGATTACAGGCGTGAGCCACCGCACCCAGCCACGTCTGGGTCTATTTTAATATTCATTTGAAAATTAGATGTTCCAAGCACTTACGAATGGGATTATTTGAATGCTCATAATGGGAGTAGTTTGTCAGCACAGTTTTTATGGGAAATCTGAAGGGATTTCCAGAAATTCATCAAGGATCTGACATTTGCAGGCTGTTCTGGTCCTGAGGTTATGTGGGGTCAGACTGGAGGAATCAGACATATGATTCCTGCTGTCAAAAAGGTGAATGATAGTCAAGTGGAAAGAAGACAATTGAGGAACAGTTTTAACAAAGTGCCAACATTTCCCTGATAGTGGAAGTACAACATGCTATGAGAGTACATGAATGAAAACAGAAAATATCCATACACACCTCTTAGATTGAAAAAGCAGTGTTTGCAATAATTCTAGACTGTGCTGAAAAGAGTCATTTTATCTTTGAGTATTTTTATAGCTCTTAAGGTCTCAAGATTATTCTTGCAGGATAGAAGACTATAAAAGTTAAAAATTTACAGGTTTTAATGAATAAGATAATGCTTATAAGATAATGCTAAGATTAGGAGGATCTTGACATTTTCTTGATTAAATGTAGGAGGTATAGGAATTAAATTTTATATAGTCTTTTGAGGGAGGTTTCCATTTAATAGCAAAATACTTAAGCTAGAGTGTTTTAATGGCAATCTGATCTACAGATTGAAAAATTTCTATTGATTAACTTATAATTTCATTAACTCTTTTTTATCCAATTCCAATCTGATGCTAAGCTGACCCAGTTAATTTTGTATTTAAATTATTTTCATTTTTCTATTTCATTTATTTTTGTGATGTATAATTTAGCTCTATTTATTCATTATGTATATGTTTTCTTTTATATTTTTGAACATATTTTATATTTATAATAGTTGCTGTAAAGTCCTTGTCTGCTAGTTGCCGGATCTGGGCCATCTTTGCATTGATTTGTATTGCCTATACTCCTGTTGTTTTTGTTTTTCCAAAAAATATAGCTCACATTTCTAGTTTCTTTGTATCTGCTTATTTTTGACAGTATATTGGATATTGGGAATGATATGTGGTAGAGGCTCTAAATTTCAAGTCTTTTTCTGAAGAGTGATTTCGGTTTTGCAGGCAGTTAACCTTGTTGGATTGAAACTTCAGTTTTCTCTCTTTTACATGAGGAGCTGCTTATATTTTTACTCAAATCTTTCAGCTTCCATCTGTTGCCATTATACTGGACTTTCCTCCAGCATACATAGTCAGCAGAATTTGGATAATTTTTTTACAAAGATTTTGTAGATAACTTTGTGTCCAGGATTTAGCCCATCTAATTATTTTGTTGCTTGTGGGCCCTGAAGCATATCCACTGATACCTCAAGCCAATAAAGCAGCAGATTGCTGCTGCCAGAGTAGCAGACAGATTGGGCACTGCATGCCCCAAGGCAAAAGGCAGCCACTTACCAATCACACAAGGTGCTGTTTGCCTTTTGAGAGAGATCTACTTTTCAATTTCTTCCTGCTTTTGGTCCAAGTGCCTTTAAGTAGATTCTTGAAAGGATTTTTTTCCAAATTTTATAATAGTTTATATAGGAGAATTCACTCCAGTGAATTACTTCATCATTTTCCAAAGTAGAACAACTCAAAAGAAAAATAAAATTTAAAAGCTGATGCCAAAATTAAGGCCATTAATATAGATATGGTACAGCTAATACAGAGTTTTAGTAAGATTATTACTTGCCCAATCTGAGCACTTTATTTCCAGTAATACAGGAAATATTCTGTTGGATGCTTTTACTAGATGTCACATTTGTGGTTCATGTTGTGCTTCAGCTTATGGTCATTCAAAGGATCTAGATTATTTTCATCTGAATTTCTCCTAAGCCTGAGCTACAGAAAATGACAGGAGATAAAGAAGGAAAGAACACGAATGGCCTTTGGTCCTTCATTCAGCAAGTGATCTCACTTATTTTTTCTAATGTAACTTCAGCATTTTTTACCTCACTCAAAGGTCGGAGTAATTATTAAAACAGTCATCAGCCCGGAGCGGTGGCTCATACCTGTAATCCCTGCGCTTTGGGAAGCCGAGGAGGGTGGATCACCTGAGTTCAGGCGTTTAAGACTAGCCTTACCAACATGGTGAAATCTGTCCCTACTAAAAATACAAAAATTAGCAGGGCGTGGTGGTGGGTGCCTGTCGTCCCAGCTACTCAGGAGGCTGAGACAGCAGAATTGCTTAGAACCAGGAGGCAGAGGTTACAGTGAGCTGAGACTGTGCCACTGCATTCCAGCCTGGGTGACAGAGAAAGACTCCATCTCAAAAAAAAAAAAAATCATCATCACGATATTTCACAATTAAATCTTCTAATCCAGAGACAGATGTGAAATACATCAATAAAATACAAAGAAAGCATAATTTCACAATTAATGTTTATGTGACTTCTTAATATATAATCCATGCACCTATAAATAATCTAGACACAAACCAATTTGCTTGAAGACCAAAAAAAAAAAAATGTTAGAGGCTCACTGTTCTATTCTGAAGAGATAATTACAGTGTTCTATTTTATTCCCAGAATTTAATTTTTCTATTGACAGGGTTGGTATAAGTAGATTAGTAGTTTATCTAGGTTGATAGAATGAAATTAGAATGGTTTTATTGTCTGTTTTATTACAGATGCTTAGAATAGTGTTTCAGGTTATTTGCATAATGATTGAATCAACTTAATTGATAATTATATATTTTCTTAGGTGACCTTGACGTTTTGTGTTAAAAATTTCAACTCATTTTAACTTGAATTTTCAATTGTTTATGGAGTGTTCATAATCATTTTCAGGTCATTAATTATTAATGCATTATGCAAATGACATGAAAAATTTGTTAAACCTTGGGGTTGTTTTAAAATTGTTCATTTTTGTGTAGCAGACATACATTTTACTCTGACTGAATCTTCAAAATATTCGTGTAACTATAATTCTAAATAAAAGTCATAAGACCAAAGACATAGAAGACATGTAAAGTAAATTAACAAGGAAGGTTAGACTAAGAAAAAAGAATAAGAGACTAAAGAAAGGAGGTACCCTTGGCTTTTTCATTGCTGCTTTAGGGACTGTACGGGACTTTAAGACATAGTGAGTTCCTGAAGATCACAGCTCTGCATGGGAGGAAAAATGGAAAGAGAGCATGTTGGAGGAGGAGGTGCTGACATAAACAGAGATTTGAAAGAAACATTTGGTTGGTGTCAGAGGATGGATTGCTACTTCCTAGGAGAGGAAGCTTGGCATAGTAACCCTTTAAGAGTGAATACCTCTCTGTAGTCCGAGTTGGAAATTGCAGTAGCAGAAACTGAATTTTAGCTTTGATTAGTTCAAAACAAATAATCATTTTAATTAACGGGTTCATTAACAATCATTGTCACCATTATTATTGTCAAAATTGTCAAAAAATTTTGAAGTGTTTATCCCAGGGACACTATTCTGAAATCTACATGCATTATCTTATTTTTTTTTTTTTGGTACTATGGAGAGATACCTTATTAGCTTTATTTATGGATGAGAAAACTGAGGCTTAAAAGGTTTAATTAACTTGCTAACATATTAGAGGTAATGAGTGGCAGAGGATGGACTCAAAACTAAATCTCTCTGTCCTCCAAACCTATGCTCTTAATCACCAATAATGAAAAGAAAAAAAAAAACCGCAAAAACCCAGGAAGGATATTTAGCTTAACTACTAATTTTAAGATCTCTGGTTTGGAGTTGGCCATTATGCAACATAAAATTTAAAAATTTTACATTATGGCAAAAATAATGTTCTACCAATGTGAATAATTCAAGCATATGTTAGAGGTTGAACTGTTAGAGTAAAATATTTGGCCATTATTTCAGGGGACTTCAGAGGGCTGAATTTTTCAAGGAGCATATTTACAATAAGGCAAAATTCTATTGCCATACACTAGTATTTTTGAAATGTTTACTGACCTTTTTTTCCTCCTCTCCCCTTAGGAAAAATTGGATGTAGGTGTGAGAAAAGAAGTTGATGGCATGGGAACATCTGAAATAAAATACGGTGACTCAGTATGCTATATACAACACGTAGACACAGGCCTATGGCTTACTTACCAGTCTGTGGACGTGAAATCCGTGAGAATGGGATCTATACAACGTAAGGTAAGGTAATAGAAAAAAACATAATTTATAGAAGTAATTTTTATGAATACACAAGCACAAGTCAAAAAAATTGGCTAATCTTTTTAGTCACCTGCAAAAGTTCATAATTTTGCAAGCGAAAGGGCAGATTCCACTGTAATAGACTCTTTAGCTTTGTAAGGTGAACAGAGCTGGATGTTAGTTACATCACTCATCTATAGGATTATGGGATGCGTGCATTTAAATATGAAGTGAAGAAATATACAGTGCCATCTTCTGGATTCTAGTTTAGCACAGTTCACTTTGTCCTCCATGCTGTGACAAAGTCCATTACTGACATCCCCTTGCTTACAGGAAGAGGCCCACTGTTTGGTCGCGATAATGATGCTCTTCCTGGCCTGTGACACTCCTACTCTGTTCCTGATTTCCAGACATTGTCTTCAATTTCCCCAGCATGTCACTTACAATACATTCCTTGCAGTCTGTCAGAATACCATGGCTTTTCCACACCTGTGCCTCTGCACACTGTTTCTTCTGTTTAGAATAAACCTTTTTTGTCTCCCTGACTCTTTTCCATCATCCAGGGATTCAATTTATTTATCATTTTAGAAGTTCTTCCTGATGATATCAGCTTATCAGCTACTCCCTCCTTTGAGTTCTCATAATGTTCTATAACTCATTACATTTTATATACACACTCCTTGTGCTATTTAATTCAGTAGGCTACATATCTCTCTCTCACCACCCCTGTCCCCCCAACCCCACAAATTTGCAGCTCCCCTGAGGGAGTACATCGTACTAGATTGTTCATGTCTTTACATGTGACATGCAGCATAGTGTGCGGAACCAAATAACACACATTATTTCCGGAAACAGGATACCTGGGAAAGGAAGGCTTTGGTGATACAGGCCTTTTTATTTCCAACAGATTTGTTAATCAAAATATGTACCCACATTCCAGTAACTAAATAGATCACTGTTCTTTTGATCTATTTAGAGTGACCAGTGCTGATTTTAGTGAAGGTGGAGGCTGATGCTGCAGGGATAGAGTTTGACTTGAGTGCATCCCGGTACCCTCAGACAATTCTCCTGCAAGACTTACATCATCATTATAATAAGATGATCCCTTGTTTTTTAGGTCTTTGATCTAGGCTCATCCATTTAAGTGTACTTGCATGTATTCAATATTTGTGAAGGATTCCCTATTTCTTGCAACTGAAGGTGGCCTGTTTTAAAACTTTTTATTATAGATAATTTAAATTTATACAAAATAACGAATAGTGTAATGAACCCCTTGTCTTCACCATTCAACATTTTCAATGCTCTCTTGCTGTTGTTTCAGTTGCACCTCCAATCCTATGCTACATCTCACTAGATTATTACTGTTACTTATTTTTAACTTTTAGAGGTAATATTTATATACATTGAAATGTAAACATTTAGCTGTAGAGGGTGTTTTCTTTTTTCTTGAGACAAGAGTTTCACTGTGTCGCCTGATGTGCAGTGGTGCAATCTCTGCTCACTGCAACCTCCGCCTCCTGGGTTCAAGCAATTCTCCTGTCTCAGCCTCCTGAGTAGCTGGAATTACAGGCGCCCACCACCACAGCCAGCTAATTTTTTTATTTTTAGTGGAGATGGGGTTTCGCCATATTGGCCAGGCTGGTTTCGAACTCCTGACCTCAGGTGGTCCACCCGCCTCGGCCTCCCAAAATGCTGGCATTACAGGCGTGAGCCACTGAGCCAGACAGCTGTAGAGTTTTAACAAATGGATACACTGGTGTGACCCACAAGCTTATCTCCATGTGGAACATGTCTAATTTCCAAGAAGTTTCCCAACATTCCTTTCTATTCCTTTCTAGGTTATTCCTGCTCCCTTTCCCCCAGGGGCAACTATTCTTGTGATTTTTTTTTTTTTTTTTTTTTGACAGTCTCGCTCTGTCGCCCAGGCTGGAGTACAGTGGTGCAATCTCAGCTCACTGCCATCTCCACCTCCCTGGTTCAAGCGATTCTCCTGCCTCAGACTCCCGAGTAGCTGGGATTACGGGCACGCGCAACCACGCCTGGCTAATTTTTGTATTTTTAGTAGAAGGGGTTTCACCATGTTGGCCAAGATGGTCTCCATCTCCTGACCTTGCGATCCGTCCGCCTCAGCCTCCCAGAGTGCTGGGATTACAGGCGTGAGCCACCACACCTGGTCACTCTAGTGATCTTTTTCTGTCATGGAAATGATCTTGTGATCATTTTTCTGTTTTGGCTGATGTTGAATTTTATATAAGTGAAATTCTATGGCATGTACTCTTTTGTATATGCCTCCTTTTGCTCAGCCAAAGGTCTGTGACATTTATCCATATTGTTCCATGTTTGAGTCCAAATTGCTTAAGTTACTTTTTGAGGTCCCCAGAAGCCAACAAGCCAGAAATTAAACTAAACACAATCTAAGGAGGGGGCGGGGGTCAGAAAGGAAAGGAAGAGTTAAAGGTATGTAATTGTGACTTATTCTGTCTTCATTACTAGACTCTGAGATCGGAACCAAGTCTTTGATTTATGTATTTTCAGTATCTGGCAGAGTGCTGGAACCATAGTAGGTGCTCAATAAATGTTTCTTGAATGAAAACATGTATTTTCAAGGATGTGGAGTTATAATTGAGTTGGTGAGATTGCCCATACACCTGCTAACTTGGTCTTCAATTGCATTAGTGTTGCAGAATTATGAGCCAGGGTGAGCTGGGTTAGCATTCTCAAGGTGAACAGCTAATGTTGTCGAAATTGTGGCAGAAGAGGTTGATTTGGCTTTAAAGCAAATTTTTCTTTTGATAATGATGTTTGGTCATGGATCTTCTACTAGATTTAGCAGATGTTATCTTTTCTTTTTTTCTTAATATTTTACTTATAAAAATTTCAAATATAAAAAAATTTAAAAGACTAAGCCAATGAACATCCACATACCCTTGAATTAGAGTCAACAATTATTATAGTTAGCCAGATTTGCTTTCCTTTCCTCCTGTCTTTCTTTTCTCTGTGTGTGTGTATGCAGTCAAACATCCACAGTACCGTTCATACCATTATGGTAATTCTATTACATCATTGATTATCCTGTTTGTATTCATATTTATTCTATTATCCTAATAGTATCTTTTCTAGTTGATTAAAATCAGGATGCAATCAAAATTCATGCACCTATTTATTTTTATGCCTTTCAGTCTCTTTTAATCTAGAACAAATTCTCAGCTTATTTTTTCCTGTAGCATCGAGTTTTTAAAAAATCCATGCCAGTTATAGAATGCCTCATGTTCCGGATGTGTCTGACTTTTTTCCCCCATTGCCTATGCTCTTGGTAATTCCCATGAACTTGCAGCTAGGTATAAGGCTATGCTGTCCAAATCAGTAACTGCTAGACACATGTGGCAATTTGGTATTTGTATATAACTAGAACTAGATGAACACAATTTTTAGTTTTGTTAAACTTTAATTAAATTTTAAAAACATACACTTAAATTGTTGGAAAACTTTTATGTATGCTTGGAACAAGTTGGGTATGTGAATCTACTTTTCCAACCATGTCTTTGATTCCTGTTTTCATGCCATTTTAGTCTGCTAGTTTCTTTCTCAAGAACACGGCTGTCTTTCCTCTCAGTGTTCTCCCTGACCTTTTCTCTACACTTCGCTTCTCAAGTGTGTCTTCCAAAGTACTCATTTTTTTCTCTGGTGCTGTTCTGTTTGTAAGCCCTTTCTGTGCCTTTAAAATTTTAGTTTTCGTGCTTTTTTTTCTTGTCCTTATCTCACCCAGCTCACCTTTTTATCTCAGCTTGCTGTTCTTTCATCTGGTCTGCTGGTTTATTATCTCAGCATATTTTCCCATTGTGAATTTCCACTCCTCTTTTATCGAAGTTGTAACTTGCATCCTGAGGACAGTTGAAATTGTTTTTATGTTTAAGTAGCCTCCTGCTATTTCAATTTTACTTAGCTTTTTAAAAATAGCAATGATTACTGAATTTTATTAATAAAGAAGATAAAAATAATGTGTTGTGTCTTTTAACTTGTTGATAAAATAACTAAGTTACCAGACCTCCAATTGTTAAAGAGTTCTTAAATTCACAGAGTAAACCTACTTGACCATAGTGTATGAGTCTTTTGAAATTCTACTAGATTTAATTAATTAATATTTTATTCAGAATTATTACATGTATATTTATGGGGGAAGTTAATTTATCTTTATGGACATTGAATTTTGAATTTCATACAATTTTTGTGTTTATTAATTTTTATGTGTCACAAAACACCACTCTACTCTGGTCTTTTTTTCAACCATTTAAAAATGTAAACACCATTCTTAGCTCATGGGCTGTATGGAAACAGGTGATGTGCTGTAGTTTGCCAATCCTTGGTCTAGACTAGTCTGCCATGAAAGGTAGCTGTTCTTTGAAACTTCATCACAGCTCACCTGTGAAACCAGCTGGTCCTAGGTCTTTTAAATATTGTATATTAAATTATCTTTTCAATCCTTTTCTAAAGAAACTGGTCAAATAGAGTTGGATTCCTTTTGATTAGTCTTATTTGGCTAAGAATCTATTCTATTCCCCTGGAATACCCAGTTTTGTTTGGTTGGTTGATTTTTGGTTTTGCCATGGAGTTGCACACAGTATTGTATTATTGTAATTTCCCATTCTCTGTGTTTTTACTTTCTATCTTTAGCCTGGTTTGTGAGAGCTTTGTTTTATTTATCATCACAAAGAATCAAATTTTGAGTTTATAAATCTTTTGTAGTACTTTATTTGACTTCTAGTTTAGTAATTTCACTTAATCTTCATTAGTTCCACTTTTCAACTTTCTTTGCTGTTCTATTTTTAGGACATGAAAATAGCAAGTTCTTTCAATTTAGTCATTTTTTTCTTTATTAATGAGGGCACTTAAGGCTATAATGTTTTGCCTTTGAATATAGATATATCTGTGTCTCACTGATTTTTTATATAAGGAGTTTCCTCTTTACATTGCTTTCTAGATAATTTATAGTTCCAGTTCCTAGATTTAGTTCAGTACACCTGGGTAGGTGTATTAAATTATCTTGCTATAAACGTTAAATGAAGATAAGCACAGATGGGAACAAATGGTTCTACTTATATATAGTACACAACTGATCTGTGCTGTCAAAAGTCTGCAAGGTGGTGAACCTTGTGAAGGATAGGGATAGGAAGGGAGCACTAAGGAGGATTTTAAGATACCATAATGTTTTCTTTCTTGAGCTGGGTGTTGGTCATGCAGGAATGTTCACTTGTGAAAATCATGGAACTGTTTTCTTAAGATTTTTGCATTTGTCTTTCCTAACATTATAGTTTCATAGAAAGTTCAAAAACAAAAAACTATCAAAAGAAAAGAAATATATGTATACATTTTTATCGTTTAGATGATTTATAAGCATTGTTCAGTACTTATTATTGACTAGTCTATGTTCAGAACTACTGTATGACTGGTGTGCCAGTGCAACATTAGCTTTGCTGCTTTGTACCAAGTTTGCTTAGGCTGAGGATCAGTCATTCAATGCAGAATGTGAAAAGGCTCTGCTGTTTGTTTTACTTGACTCGTTGCATTTTTTGAGTAGTTCTTTAAAATGGTAACTGAGCTGGGCATGGTGATGGGGGCTTGTAATTCTAGCTATTCAGGAGGCAGAGGGAGAAGGATCACTAAAGCCCAGGAGTTCAAGACCAATCTGGGCAACATAGCAAGACCCCATCTCAAAAAAAAGAAGTAATAACTAAATGAATAAATGGAATGGCTAATTTGTATAGGGAGCTGTGCATACGATTTTATCTGAACATAACATCTTCACAGTCCCCTGTACCTGCCTTTTGATTCTATCTGTTGTTATGGCTCAGCTGTTTGAGTACACATCTCCCTAACTCTAGTTTGGAAAAGAGATGTTGGGAGTAATGGCCTTACTTTTGCTTTCTTATAGGCTATTATGCATCATGAAGGCCACATGGATGATGGCATAAGTTTATCGAGATCCCAGCATGAAGAATCACGCACAGCACGAGTTATCCGGAGCACAGTCTTCCTTTTCAATAGATTTATAAGGTACTTTTTCTTTTGTAGGCGTAGTTGTTTGATACTTCATTTTCATTTCTTTATTGGATATGCAAATAGACAATTTAAAAGTGTGCTATGATGGTAATAAATCTCATACTGTTTGGTAAGTCAGCAGAAACATTAGGAAGTGTTAATTAGATGATTTAATGTCTTTCTTTTAAATAAACTTTTAAAAAGAATATGGTTTTGGAAATTAGATGTGTAATTTGTAATTGATAGGTATAGATTAGGATTATTTAATGACTACTTTTCCTTGTGCTGAACCTATTTAGTTCTTTTTTCTTTTCTTTCTTTTTTTTTTTTTTTGAGACAGAGTACAGAGTCTCATGCTGTCACCCACACTGAAGTGCAGTGGCGCAATCTCGGCTCACTGCATCCTCTGCCTCCTGGGTTTAAGCAATTGTCCTGCCTCAGCCTCCTGAGTAGCTAGGATTACAGGTGCTCACCAACACACCTAGCTAATTTTTATATTTTTAGTAGAGATAGGGTTTCACCATGTTGGCCAGGATGGACTCGATCTCTTAACCTCGTGATCCGCTCACCTTGGCCTCCCAAAGTGCTGGGATTACAGGCTTAAGCCACCGCGCCTGGCCTAGTTCTTTTTGCAATGAGGGCAGTGAAGCCTATATATCTGCTGAGTTTTGATATGTGTTTTTTTAAACTAATTCTCATAAGAACTGTTTTTCCACCTAATAATTGCAATAATTGCATATCTACAGACTAAATTAAACTTGTGACCAACGTGTTTTCTGGTAACATTATACCAACATATGCTCTGACTTGTGAGAGATTTCATTTGTCTCTTTAAACTTTGCTAATTTGATGGGGGAAACTTTTTGTTGACCATGTTTCTTCATTTATTTTTTCTTTTGTGTTTAATCCTATTATACATATTTCTGTTAAGTTGTTCTGAGCTTTTGTTATGTTTAGAGATATTCATTTCCTGTCATCATAAATTGCAAACCGTTTCACAAGTTTATTGGTTTGGGAAAGAATTTGAAAGGATTTTTTAGTAGTTGAATCGGTAAATTTTTTTTTTGGCTTTACAGCATAAAACAAATCTGCCCTACTCAAGATTATATTATTTTCTACTTCTTTCATAAACCATCCCTTTTATAAACCATACACACTGTGTGTATATGTGTGTGTGCCCATATGTAACCAAAAAATGTGCACAGCATTTGGCCACACATCCTAAGTGTTTAGTCCATTTTTCTGCCTCGTCTCAACTCCAAGCCTCATCAGATGGAGTAAAGCTTAAATCGAATGGGGTATGCACCACATTTTTGTATTTTTTATTACTTGTATTACTTTTCAGTATTATTTGTATTCTTGTGGTTTAATATAGTATTTATTTCTTATAGTAAAAATTTATTACATTTTAACGCATTATAAAATTAGTCAAGAAATTCTACTTGGAAATTATAACTTATTTTGGAAACAAACTTAGCCTTTTCATGTCTTGTTCTTCCCACTAGTTTTTCTTTACTAGGGCTGATCAATCCTATGATAGGGATTGAGCAAATTAATCATAAATCTTTGAAATTGTCAATTTTATATTTAGTCAGCACTGACTTCTTCAAATATGAGGGACTTTTTAAAATTCAATTTGACTGCTGTAGAGTATTCAGTGGCACTACAGAGATTCCATTTGGTGAGTTAATTTAATACTAGACCAAAAACTGGTTATTTGTTTTGAAAACTATTTTGTGGGAAAGCTACTATCTCAGTGTTATAGACATAATGTAGTGCTAGTATACCATAAGTGACATTTTTTTATGCTGGCTGAAATACCAAAATTCATCTTGAATGTGATTTACTTTAGCAGATCTGCTCTTTGGAAGAATAATTTTAAAATTTAACAATTACTTTTCTGATTAGATAGAGTACCAAGTATGAGAAATTTGGATTCTGTGATAAAAAATGTTGAATTATACACTTTCTGCTTTATTAAATCTTGAAAATTATTTTTTGTCTGGGCTATTTGAGTGAAATTCATTTGTTATACCTATCATGATAAAATAGGATGGTTACATTTAACCCCTATTAACTATGAAAAGATTTTCTGATTCCCAGTCTGATTTTTTCTGTTTTCTTTCTTCTTGCCTTGCTCTCTTTTTTCTAACTTTATAAGATGAATGCTGATATTATTGAGACCTTTGTTGACATAAACATTTAGTGTTATACATTTCTGTTTTTAGTGGCACCTCACACGTTTTGATTTTCCTTTCTTCCTTTCTTTTCTTTCCGTCTGTCTTTCTCTCTCTCTCCTCTCTCTCTCTTTCTCCTCCCCCCTTTCCTTCCTTCCTTCCTTCCCTCCCTCCCTCCCTCTTTCCCCTCCCTCCCTCTTTTCTTTTTTCTTTTCTTTTCTTTCTGTCTTTTCTTCTTTCCCCTCCCCTCTCCTCCCTCCCCTCTCCCCATTCTGCTCTTCACTCTCATTCTGTCACCCAGACTAGAGTGCAATGGCCCTATCTCTGCTCACTGCAACCTGCCTCCCAGGTTTAAGCAATTCTACTGCGTCAGCTTCCCAAGCAGCTAGGATTACAGGTGTGCATCACCACTCCTGGCTAATTTTTTTATTTTTAGTAGAGATGTGGTTTCACCATGTTGCCCAGGCTGGTCTCGACCACCTGAACTCAAGTGATCCACCCACCTTGGCCTCACAAAGTGCTGGGATTACAGGCGTGAGCCACCACACCCGGCATTGATATCTTTTCTTTCAGTTTCCCCTTTGATGACTTCTTTGACCAATAGATTTTTTCAGTTTCCAAATATTCGGAGATTTCCTGAATATTTTTCTGTTACTAATTTCTAATTTAATGCCATTGTGGTCAGAGAACATACTTTGTGAGATTGATCGCTTTTAAATTTATTAAGACTTGTTTTATGGCTTAGAGTAAACTTGATTTTGGTAAATGTTTCATGTGAATTTGAAAAGAATGTGCATTCTCCCCTTGTTGGGTCGTGTTCAAAAGTGTCAATTTAGTATTATTTAGATCTTCAATTTCCTTATGTTTTTCGGTCTCTTTGTTCTGCTAATTACTGAGAGAAAGGTACTGAAAACTGTCTGACTGTAATTGTGGGTATTTCTATTTCTCCTTGCTGTTTGTCACCTTTTCTTTGTGCATTTTGAAGCTCTGTTATTAAGTGCATACCTGTTTAGGATTTTGTTCTTTTGATGAACTGACCCCTTTATCATTATGAAATTAACTTCCTTAACTCTGATAATATTCTTTGCTATGACATGTACTTTGTATAATATGAACATAGCCACTCTAGTTTCCCACCCCCCCCACCTTTGGTATTAGCATCCTATGACCTTTAACCTGTTTGTATCTTTATATTTAAAGTGCATTTCTTTTAAGCAATAGGTAGTTGGGTCTTGCTTTTTTATCCCATTTGATAATCCCTGTTTTAAATTGTATTGTTTAATCCATTTACATAAATATGATTATTGATATAGTAGGCTTAAGTCTGTCTTCTTCCTATTTGTTTTATATTCGTCCTACCTAGTAATAGGATAAAGAGGAGATACACACACGCGCCACCACCATCACCACCCTTACACGGGAGCATGAGAGCATATGGGTTACAAAAAATAAACCACATAAGGACAACACTTTGTCATTGTCCCATTTCCTCCTTTTTCTTCCTTCTTTTGGATTCGTTGAGTATTTTCTATTATTTCATCTTACCTCCTTTTTATTGGTTTATTAGCTGTAATATTTTATTTGTATTTTAGTGGTTACTTACGGGTTAAAGCTGTAATACTTTGTTTGTATTTTAGTGGTTACTTACGGTTTAAAGCTGTAATACTTTATTTGTATTTTAGTGGTTACTTATGGTTTATAGCATATATCTTTAATTTGCCGCAGTCTACCTTTAACTGATATTTTGTCACTCTATGAATAGTGTAAGAACATTATAATAGTATACTTCCAGTTTTCGCACTTTGTCATATATTTTACATTTATAGATGTTATTAATTCCACACTATATTTTTATTTAAACAGTCAGTTTTTAAAGAGATTTAAATAACAAAAACATCTATATTTGCACATATAGCTATCATTTCTAGTGCTCTTTTTTTGTGTGTGCGTGGATCTGTATTTTCTTCAGGTATTGTTTTCTTCTGCATGAAGGACTTTTTTTTAACATTTCTTATCATGCAAGTCTGCTGGAGATAGACTCTTTCAGCTTTTGTACAACTGAAAATGTGTTCTTTGCCTTCATTTTAAGTGATACTTTTGCTGTGTACAGCATTCTAGATTGACAGGTTTTTTTTTCTTTGGGTTGACTAATTTTACTCCCTATGGATGATTGTATTTCATAGTTCTTTATATGCCTGGTTATTTTTGTTTAGTTACCAGACATTGTGAATTTGTTAGATGCTGGCTATTTTTATATTCCTGTAAATATTCTTGGGCTTTTTCCTGGGATGCTGTTAAGTTACCTAGAAAGAGTTTGATTTGTTTGGATCTTGCCTTTAGAGTCTTCTGGGTGGGAAGAGCAGTGTTTAGTCTAGGGCAAATGATTCCCCACTATTGAGACGAGACCCTCTGAATACTCTATCCAGTGTCCCATGAATTGTAAAGTTTTCCAGTCTGGCTGCTGGGGACAGGCACTGTTTCAGGTTCTGTGTGAGGGCCAGTTGTTGTTCCCTCTGATCCTTTCAGGTGATTCTGTTCCTTGCCTTGAGTAGTTTTCTCATGATGTTCTCATCAGTGTTCTGCTGAATATTTGAGGGGGACCTTCTGTAGGTCTCCAGGGTTCCCTCTTGTGAGCCCTCTCCTCTCTGTGTCCTGTGAATTCTAGCAACCTTGGTCTCCCGGACGCTCAGCAATATCTCTTCAACTCATGGAGACTGTCAGGCCACACCTGGGTTCCCTTCCTGCTCCACGGCCTGGAAATTCTCCTAGGCAGTAAACTGAGGCAGCTGTAGGACTCACCTGATTTGTTTCCATTCCTCAGGAATTCCTGTCCTTTATTCATTGCTCTCCAGTGTCTTGAAAGTTTTCATGTTTTTTTGGTCCCACCCCCCATCCCCATTATACTTTGCCTTTTTTGGGGGTTGTTTCAGAGGGAAGGGAAATCCTGCCCTGTCACTTTGTCTAGGCCAAATGTAACTCACATCTGGTTGACATGTGCAATGCTTATTTCCAGATGAGATTCCTTGT